>NC_140414.1:40155484-50155484 GCF_965140295.1 Lepidochelys olivacea | reverse complement strand
CCTACCACATTGTGAAACATTGGGATGCCTGGATATCAGGAGCAAGTGTTGAATCTCCAGTAAATTTGCCCTTCCTAATGCAAATGGAACAATTCTTAGAGGGTGTTCCTGAGGAAATAGAAAGATACATCCTAGATGGGAAACCCAAAACTGTAATTGAGGCAGGAGAGATTGGAGCCAGATGGGTGGAGGTGGCAGAGAAGAAGAAAACTGGTCGCAGTTGGAGCGGAGACCAGAAGGGACCACCCCAGACCACACCCTATTACCGGGGGCCGCCCAAAGCCCCACCTACCTCCCAAAGAACCCTCCAGACCCCTTATCGTCCCACCACCCCGTTCTCCAGCAACCCTCCTCGCCCCAGTGACCCGTCAGCTGGACGATGTTTTAAGTGTAACGAGCTGGGGCATGTAAAGGCCAACTGCCCCAAGAACCCCAACAGATTACAGTTCATTGCACCGGAATCACACCAGAGGTCCACAGGCCCAGATACCTCCCAGATACCCTTGGAGCGGAGGGAAACTGTGAGTGTGGGCGGGAAGAAGGTCACCGCGTGGAGGGACACCGGAGCACAAGTGTCAGCTATCCATGCTTCCTTAGTGGACCCCAATTTAATCAACCCAGAGATCCAAGTGACGATTCAACCCTTCAAGTCCAACTCTTTCAATTTGCCTACAGCCAAGTTGCCTGTCCAGTACAAGGGCTGGTCAGGAATGTGGACTTTTGCAGTCTATGATGATTATCCCATCCCCATGCTGTTGGGGGAAGACTTGGCCAATCATGTGAAGCAGGCCAAGAGGGTGGGAATGGTCACCCGCAACCAGGCTAAACAAGCCGTGAGGCCTAGCTCTGTTCCGGAAACTTCTATCAGGACCCAGTCAGAGGTGATGGACCTGGACCCCAGGCCAATGTCTGCAACAGCAGTAGTGGATCCAGTCCCAGAGACCCAGACGGAACCAGTCCCAGAACCGGAACCAGCCAAACAACCAACACCAGACCCCGTGTCAGCACTGAATCCAGTACTTGCAACCTCAACACCAGAGGGCCCCACCGAACCTGAACTGGCAGCAGCCGATAACCCTACACAAGAGGCTCAGCCGGAGCCTGAATCCCAACATAGTACACCAGCGGAGAGCGGTTCACAGTCAACAGAAACAGCTCCATCCCCTATATCGCTTCCAGAGGGACCAAGCCTAGGTCCACAATCCCATGAGGAACTGATGTCTCCAGCATCAAGGGAACAGTTCCAGACCGAACAGGAAGCAGATGAAAGCCTCCAGAGAGCTTGGACGGCAGCACGGAGCAACCCACCGCCTCTCAGCTCTTCTAATCGATCCAGGTTTGTTGTAGAAAGAGGACTTTTATACAAGGAAACTCTTTCTGGGGGACACCAGGAAGACTGGCATCCTCAGAGACAGTTGGTAGTTCCAACTAAATACCGGGCCAAGCTCTTGAGCTTAGCCCATGATCACCCTAGTGGCCATGCTGGGGTGAACAGGACCAAAGACCGTTTGGGGGGGTCATTCCACTGGGAGGGAATGGGCAAGGATGTTTCTACCTATGTCCAGTCTTGTGAGGTGTGCCAAAGAGTGGGAAAACCCCAAGACCAGGTCAAAGCTCCTCTCCAGCCACTCCCCATCATTGAAGTTCCATTTCAGCGAGTAGCTGTGGATATTCTGGGTCCTTTTCCGAAAAAGACACCCAGAGGAAAGCAGTACATACTGACTTTCATGGATTTTGCCACCCGATGGCCGGAAGCAGTAGCTCTAAGCAACACCAGGGCTAAAAGTGTGTGCCAGGCACTAGCAGACATTTTTGCCAGGGTAGGTTGGCCCTCCGACATCCTCACAGATGCAGGGACTAATTTCCTGGCAGGAACTATGAAAAACCTTTGGGAAGCTCATGGGGTAAATCACTTGGTTGCCACTCCTTACCATCATCAAACAAATGGCATGGTGGAGAAGTTTAATGGAACTTTGGGGGCCATGATACGTAAATTCGTAAATGAGCACTCCAATGATTGGGACCTAGTATTGCAGCAGTTGCTCTTTGCCTACAGAGCTGTACCACATCCCAGTTTAGGGTTTTCCCCATTTGAACTTGTATATGGCCGTGAGGTTAAGGGGCCATTGCAGTTGGTGAAGCAGCAATGGGAGGGATTTACACCTTCTCCAGGAACTAACATTCTGGACTTTGTAACCAACCTACAAACCACCCTCCGAACCTCTTTAGCCCTTGCTAGAGAAAACTTACAGGATGCTCAAAAAGAGCAAAAAGCCTGGTATGATAAACATGCCAGAGAGCGTTCCTTCAAAGTAGGAGACCAGGTCATGGTCTTAAAGGCGCTCCAGGCCCATAAAATGGAAGCATCGTGGGAAGGGCCATTCGTGGTCCAGGAGCGCCTGGGAGCTGTTAATTATCTCATAGCATTCCCCACCTCCAACCGAAAGCCTAAGGTGTATCATATTAATTCTCTAAAGCCCTTTTATTCCAGAGAATTAAAGGTTTGTCAGTTTACAGCCCAGGGAGGAGACGACGCTGAGTGGCCTGAAGGTGTCTACTACGAAGGGAAATGTGCTGGTGGTGTGGAAGAGGTGAACCTCTCCATGACCCTTGGGCGTATGCAGCGACAGCAGATCCAGGAGCTGTGCACTAGCTACGCGCCAACGTTCTCAGCCACCCCAGGACTGACTGAACGGGCATACCACTCCATTGACACAGGTAATGCTCACCCAATTAGGGTCCAACCTTACCGGGTGTCTCCTCAAGCTAAAACTGCTTTAGAACGGGAGATCCAGGATATGTTACAGATGGGTGTAATCCGCCCCTCTGAAAGTGCATGGGCATCTCCAGTGGTTCTAGTTCCCAAACCAGATGGGGAAATACGTTTTTGCGTGGACTACCATAAGCTAAATGCTGTAACTCGCCCAGACAACTATCCCATGCCACGCACAGATGAACTATTAGAGAAACTGGGAAGGGCTCAGTTCATCTCTACCTTGGACTTAACCAAGGGGTACTGGCAGGTACCGCTAGATGAATCTGCCAAGGAAAGGTCAGCCTTCATCACACATCTCGGGCTGTATGAATTTAATGTACTCCCTTTCGGGCTGCGAAATGCACCCGCCACTTTCCAAAGACTTGTAGATGGTCTCCTAGCGGGATTAGGAGAATATGCAGTCGCCTACCTTGACGATGTGGCCATATTTTCGGATTCCTGGGCAGACCACCTGGAACATCTACAAAAAGTCCTTGAGCGCATAAGGAAGGCAGGACTAACTGTTAAGGCTAAGAAGTGTCAAATAGGCCTAAACAGAGTGACTTACCTTGGACACCAGGTGGGTCAAGGAACTATCAGCCCCCTACAGGCCAAAGTGGATGCTATCCAAAAGTGGCCTGTCCCAAAGTCAAAGAAACAGGTTCAATCCTTCTTAGGCTTGGCCGGTTATTACAGACGATTTGTACCGCACTACAGCCAAATCGCTGCCCCACTGACAGACCTAACCAAAAAGAAACAGCCAAATGCTGTTCAGTGGACCGGAAAGTGTCAGAAGGCCTTTAACAAGCTTAAAGCGACACTCATGTCTGACCCTGTACTAAGGGCCCCAGACTTTGACAAACCGTTCCTAGTAACCACAGATGCATCCGAGCGTGGTGTGGGAGCAGTTTTAATGCAGAAAGGACCTGATCAAGAATTCCACCCTGTAGTGTTTCTCAGCAAAAAACTGTCTGAGAGGGAAAGCAACTGGTCAGTCACTGAAAAAGAATGTTATGCCATTGTCTACGCTCTGGAAAAGCTACGCCCATATGTTTGGGGACGGCGTTTCCACCTACAAACCGACCATGCTGCACTAAAGTGGCTTCACACCGTCAAAGAAACTAACAAAAAACTTCTTCGGTGGAGTTTAGCTCTCCAAGATTTTGATTTCGACATCCAACACATCTCAGGAGCTTCTAACAAAGTGGCTGATGCACTCTCCCGTGAAAGTTTCCCAGAATCAACTGGTTAAAATCGTCCTTGAGATGTGGAAAATATTGTTAGTCTTTATGTACTTGGTAGTATATTTAGAGATGCATGTGTCTTATTAACTCTGTTTTTCCTAGAGCTCCAGGAAGAAATCCCAGCCAGTGTTTCACCCTAGCTGAGATTTGGGGGGCGTGTCATAAATATAAAGGGAAGGGTAAACCCCTTTGAAATCCCTCCTGGCCAGGGGAAAGCTCCTCTCACCTGTAAAGGGTTAAGAAGCTAAAGGTAACCTCGCTGGCACCTGACCAAAATGACCAATGAGGAGACAAGATACTTTCAAAAGCTGGGAGGAGGGAGAGAAACAAAGGGTTTGTGTCTGTCTGTAGTCGTCTTGGCCGGGGACAGAACAGGAATGGAGTCTTAGAACTTTTAGTAAGTAATCTAGCTAGGTATGTGTTAGATTATGATTTCTTTAAATGGCTGAGAAAAGAATTGTGCTGAATAGAATAACTATTTCTGTCTGTGTATCTTTTTTGTAACTTAAGGTTTTGCCTAGAGGGGTTCTCTATGTTCTTTTAATCTAATTACCCTGTAAGATATATACCATCCTGATTTTACAGGGGGGATTTCTTTATTTCTATTTACTTCTATTTTTTATTAAAAGTCTTCTTGTAAAACACTGAATGCTTTTTCATTGTTCTCAGATCCAAGGGTTTGGGTTTGTGGTCACCTATGCAAATTGGTGAGGCTTTTTATCCAACATTTCCCAGGAAAGGGGGGGGTGCAAGTGTTGGGAGGATTGTTCATTGTTCTTAAGATCCAAGGGTCTGGGTCTGTAGTCACCTAGACAAATTGGTGAGGCTTTTTACCAAACCTTGTCCAGGAAGTGGGGTGCAAGGTTTTGGGAAGTATTTTGGGGGGAAGGACGCGTCCAAACAGCTCTTCCCCAGTAACCAGTATTAGTTTGGTGGTGGTAGCGGCCTGTCCAAGGGGTAATATTTTGTACCTTGGGGAAGTTTTGACCTAAGCTGGTAAAGATAAGCTTAGGAGGTTTTTCATGCAGGTCCCCACATCTGTACCCTAGAGTTCAGAGTGGGGGAGGAACCGTGACATGGTGGCACAGTGGTGGGATTAACCTGAAATCATTTTGAGATCCAGTTGAGATTTTTTGAACTAGAAACACAGATTTTAAAAAGGAATTTTTAGGAAGTCCAGAAGGCAGCTTTGAAACTGAAAGCAGCTTGGTTTCTCTCTGCTTTGTGGCCAAGCAGAGACAAAAGGGGATTATCTTGTGAATTGCAGGTTTTCTTGCCTGGAGGCAGGGTACTTAACTCCTGCAGGGAAATTCACAGTCTTCCAACCCAGAGGTTTTTTTTTTTTTCTTTTCTTCCTAAAAGTAAATAGGGGGTGTGTGCTCTACCCATTTGCCTGGAGACAAAAGTGGCAGGGTTTTTTTTTAGGATTTTGAATTTTTTTTTTTGTTTTACAAGGAGCACAGGTTTGAAAAGAAATTTTTTTTTTTCTTTGGGCTGGGTAAGCAGTTTTCCAAGTAGTTGGAGGTTTTTTGCTTTAATTTGGGC
Source organism: Lepidochelys olivacea (assembly GCF_965140295.1). Classification (NCBI taxonomy): domain Eukaryota; kingdom Metazoa; phylum Chordata; order Testudines; family Cheloniidae; genus Lepidochelys; species Lepidochelys olivacea. Next base: position 50,149,940 of record NC_140414.1, on the reverse strand, counting down.
CCAGAGCAGAGACAAGGGAATTGTCTTTTTCTGTAGGCTGACAATCACTATCAGAGAATAGGTACTCTATTCCAGCACAGCAAAAGTTTACAGCCAAGTTTTGTTTGTTTATTTCTAAACCTCGGGTGTAAAGTTAGTTAAAAACAGAGAGGTTAGAATGGCCAAATCCTCAGCTCGACTACAGCTGGAATTAGCCAAATTTCAGGCTGAGGAAAAACAAAGGGAACATGAAAGACAGATAGAACTCATGCGGCTGAAGGAGGAGGAGAAGGAAAAAGAGAGGAAGCATGTGGAGGAGATGGAGAGGATAAAGGCCCAGCAGAATATACCAACAAACCCTAGCAATCCTTCTCCAGGTACCACTTCCCATCCCAGAAAGTTCCCCACCTACAAGGCAGGTGATGATACTGAGGCCTTCTTAGAAAACTTCGAAAGGGCCTGCCTTGGGTACAACATCTCTACTGACCAATACATGGTAGAGCTGAGGCCGCAGCTCAGTGGACCCTTAGCTGAGGTGGCAGCTGAAATGCCTAAAGAACACATGAACAAGTATGAACTGTTTAAATCCAAGGCGAGAGTCAGAATGGGGATAACACCCGAGCAGTCTCGTCGGAGGTTCAGAGCCCTAAGGTGGAAACCAGACATGTCATTTACCCGACATGCCTACCACATTGTGAAACATTGGGATGCCTGGATATCAGGAGCAAGTGTTGAATCTCCAGTAAATTTGCCCTTCCTAATGCAAATGGAACAATTCTTAGAGGGTGTTCCTGAGGAAATAGAAAGATACATCCTAGATGGGAAACCCAAAACTGTAATTGAGGCAGGAGAGATTGGAGCCAGATGGGTGGAGGTGGCAGAGAAGAAGAAAACTGGTCGCAGTTGGAGCGGAGACCAGAAGGGACCACCCCAGACCACACCCTATTACCGGGGGCCGCCCAAAGCCCCACCTACCTCCCAAAGAACCCTCCAGACCCCTTATCGTCCCACCACCCCGTTCTCCAGCAACCCTCCTCGCCCCAGTGACCCGTCAGCTGGACGATGTTTTAAGTGTAACGAGCTGGGGCATGTAAAGGCCAACTGCCCCAAGAACCCCAACAGATTACAGTTCATTGCACCGGAATCACACCAGAGGTCCACAGGCCCAGATACCTCCCAGATACCCTTGGAGCGGAGGGAAACTGTGAGTGTGGGCGGGAAGAAGGTCACCGCGTGGAGGGACACCGGAGCACAAGTGTCAGCTATCCATGCTTCCTTAGTGGACCCCAATTTAATCAACCCAGAGATCCAAGTGACGATTCAACCCTTCAAGTCCAACTCTTTCAATTTGCCTACAGCCAAGTTGCCTGTCCAGTACAAGGGCTGGTCAGGAATGTGGACTTTTGCAGTCTATGATGATTATCCCATCCCCATGCTGTTGGGGGAAGACTTGGCCAATCATGTGAAGCAGGCCAAGAGGGTGGGAATGGTCACCCGCAACCAGGCTAAACAAGCCGTGAGGCCTAGCTCTGTTCCGGAAACTTCTATCAGGACCCAGTCAGAGGTGATGGACCTGGACCCCAGGCCAATGTCTGCAACAGCAGTAGTGGATCCAGTCCCAGAGACCCAGACGGAACCAGTCCCAGAACCGGAACCAGCCAAACAACCAACACCAGACCCCGTGTCAGCACTGAATCCAGTACTTGCAACCTCAACACCAGAGGGCCCCACCGAACCTGAACTGGCAGCAGCCGATAACCCTACACAAGAGGCTCAGCCGGAGCCTGAATCCCAACATAGTACACCAGCGGAGAGCGGTTCACAGTCAACAGAAACAGCTCCATCCCCTATATCGCTTCCAGAGGGACCAAGCCTAGGTCCACAATCCCATGAGGAACTGATGTCTCCAGCATCAAGGGAACAGTTCCAGACCGAACAGGAAGCAGATGAAAGCCTCCAGAGAGCTTGGACGGCAGCACGGAGCAACCCACCGCCTCTCAGCTCTTCTAATCGATCCAGGTTTGTTGTAGAAAGAGGACTTTTATACAAGGAAACTCTTTCTGGGGGACACCAGGAAGACTGGCATCCTCAGAGACAGTTGGTAGTTCCAACTAAATACCGGGCCAAGCTCTTGAGCTTAGCCCATGATCACCCTAGTGGCCATGCTGGGGTGAACAGGACCAAAGACCGTTTGGGGGGGTCATTCCACTGGGAGGGAATGGGCAAGGATGTTTCTACCTATGTCCAGTCTTGTGAGGTGTGCCAAAGAGTGGGAAAACCCCAAGACCAGGTCAAAGCTCCTCTCCAGCCACTCCCCATCATTGAAGTTCCATTTCAGCGAGTAGCTGTGGATATTCTGGGTCCTTTTCCGAAAAAGACACCCAGAGGAAAGCAGTACATACTGACTTTCATGGATTTTGCCACCCGATGGCCGGAAGCAGTAGCTCTAAGCAACACCAGGGCTAAAAGTGTGTGCCAGGCACTAGCAGACATTTTTGCCAGGGTAGGTTGGCCCTCCGACATCCTCACAGATGCAGGGACTAATTTCCTGGCAGGAACTATGAAAAACCTTTGGGAAGCTCATGGGGTAAATCACTTGGTTGCCACTCCTTACCATCATCAAACAAATGGCATGGTGGAGAAGTTTAATGGAACTTTGGGGGCCATGATACGTAAATTCGTAAATGAGCACTCCAATGATTGGGACCTAGTATTGCAGCAGTTGCTCTTTGCCTACAGAGCTGTACCACATCCCAGTTTAGGGTTTTCCCCATTTGAACTTGTATATGGCCGTGAGGTTAAGGGGCCATTGCAGTTGGTGAAGCAGCAATGGGAGGGATTTACACCTTCTCCAGGAACTAACATTCTGGACTTTGTAACCAACCTACAAACCACCCTCCGAACCTCTTTAGCCCTTGCTAGAGAAAACTTACAGGATGCTCAAAAAGAGCAAAAAGCCTGGTATGATAAACATGCCAGAGAGCGTTCCTTCAAAGTAGGAGACCAGGTCATGGTCTTAAAGGCGCTCCAGGCCCATAAAATGGAAGCATCGTGGGAAGGGCCATTCGTGGTCCAGGAGCGCCTGGGAGCTGTTAATTATCTCATAGCATTCCCCACCTCCAACCGAAAGCCTAAGGTGTATCATATTAATTCTCTAAAGCCCTTTTATTCCAGAGAATTAAAGGTTTGTCAGTTTACAGCCCAGGGAGGAGACGACGCTGAGTGGCCTGAAGGTGTCTACTACGAAGGGAAATGTGCTGGTGGTGTGGAAGAGGTGAACCTCTCCATGACCCTTGGGCGTATGCAGCGACAGCAGATCCAGGAGCTGTGCACTAGCTACGCGCCAACGTTCTCAGCCACCCCAGGACTGACTGAACGGGCATACCACTCCATTGACACAGGTAATGCTCACCCAATTAGGGTCCAACCTTACCGGGTGTCTCCTCAAGCTAAAACTGCTTTAGAACGGGAGATCCAGGATATGTTACAGATGGGTGTAATCCGCCCCTCTGAAAGTGCATGGGCATCTCCAGTGGTTCTAGTTCCCAAACCAGATGGGGAAATACGTTTTTGCGTGGACTACCATAAGCTAAATGCTGTAACTCGCCCAGACAACTATCCCATGCCACGCACAGATGAACTATTAGAGAAACTGGGAAGGGCTCAGTTCATCTCTACCTTGGACTTAACCAAGGGGTACTGGCAGGTACCGCTAGATGAATCTGCCAAGGAAAGGTCAGCCTTCATCACACATCTCGGGCTGTATGAATTTAATGTACTCCCTTTCGGGCTGCGAAATGCACCCGCCACTTTCCAAAGACTTGTAGATGGTCTCCTAGCGGGATTAGGAGAATATGCAGTCGCCTACCTTGACGATGTGGCCATATTTTCGGATTCCTGGGCAGACCACCTGGAACATCTACAAAAAGTCCTTGAGCGCATAAGGAAGGCAGGACTAACTGTTAAGGCTAAGAAGTGTCAAATAGGCCTAAACAGAGTGACTTACCTTGGACACCAGGTGGGTCAAGGAACTATCAGCCCCCTACAGGCCAAAGTGGATGCTATCCAAAAGTGGCCTGTCCCAAAGTCAAAGAAACAGGTTCAATCCTTCTTAGGCTTGGCCGGTTATTACAGACGATTTGTACCGCACTACAGCCAAATCGCTGCCCCACTGACAGACCTAACCAAAAAGAAACAGCCAAATGCTGTTCAGTGGACCGGAAAGTGTCAGAAGGCCTTTAACAAGCTTAAAGCGACACTCATGTCTGACCCTGTACTAAGGGCCCCAGACTTTGACAAACCGTTCCTAGTAACCACAGATGCATCCGAGCGTGGTGTGGGAGCAGTTTTAATGCAGAAAGGACCTGATCAAGAATTCCACCCTGTAGTGTTTCTCAGCAAAAAACTGTCTGAGAGGGAAAGCAACTGGTCAGTCACTGAAAAAGAATGTTATGCCATTGTCTACGCTCTGGAAAAGCTACGCCCATATGTTTGGGGACGGCGTTTCCACCTACAAACCGACCATGCTGCACTAAAGTGGCTTCACACCGTCAAAGAAACTAACAAAAAACTTCTTCGGTGGAGTTTAGCTCTCCAAGATTTTGATTTCGACATCCAACACATCTCAGGAGCTTCTAACAAAGTGGCTGATGCACTCTCCCGTGAAAGTTTCCCAGAATCAACTGGTTAAAATCGTCCTTGAGATGTGGAAAATATTGTTAGTCTTTATGTACTTGGTAGTATATTTAGAGATGCATGTGTCTTATTAACTCTGTTTTTCCTAGAGCTCCAGGAAGAAATCCCAGCCAGTGTTTCACCCTAGCTGAGATTTGGGGGGCGTGTCATAAATATAAAGGGAAGGGTAAACCCCTTTGAAATCCCTCCTGGCCAGGGGAAAGCTCCTCTCACCTGTAAAGGGTTAAGAAGCTAAAGGTAACCTCGCTGGCACCTGACCAAAATGACCAATGAGGAGACAAGATACTTTCAAAAGCTGGGAGGAGGGAGAGAAACAAAGGGTTTGTGTCTGTCTGTAGTCGTCTTGGCCGGGGACAGAACAGGAATGGAGTCTTAGAACTTTTAGTAAGTAATCTAGCTAGGTATGTGTTAGATTATGATTTCTTTAAATGGCTGAGAAAAGAATTGTGCTGAATAGAATAACTATTTCTGTCTGTGTATCTTTTTTGTAACTTAAGGTTTTGCCTAGAGGGGTTCTCTATGTTCTTTTAATCTAATTACCCTGTAAGATATATACCATCCTGATTTTACAGGGGGGATTTCTTTATTTCTATTTACTTCTATTTTTTATTAAAAGTCTTCTTGTAAAACACTGAATGCTTTTTCATTGTTCTCAGATCCAAGGGTTTGGGTTTGTGGTCACCTATGCAAATTGGTGAGGCTTTTTATCCAACATTTCCCAGGAAAGGGGGGGGTGCAAGTGTTGGGAGGATTGTTCATTGTTCTTAAGATCCAAGGGTCTGGGTCTGTAGTCACCTAGACAAATTGGTGAGGCTTTTTACCAAACCTTGTCCAGGAAGTGGGGTGCAAGGTTTTGGGAAGTATTTTGGGGGGAAGGACGCGTCCAAACAGCTCTTCCCCAGTAACCAGTATTAGTTTGGTGGTGGTAGCGGCCTGTCCAAGGGGTAATATTTTGTACCTTGGGGAAGTTTTGACCTAAGCTGGTAAAGATAAGCTTAGGAGGTTTTTCATGCAGGTCCCCACATCTGTACCCTAGAGTTCAGAGTGGGGGAGGAACCGTGACATGGTGGCACAGTGGTGGGATTAACCTGAAATCATTTTGAGATCCAGTTGAGATTTTTTGAACTAGAAACACAGATTTTAAAAAGGAATTTTTAGGAAGTCCAGAAGGCAGCTTTGAAACTGAAAGCAGCTTGGTTTCTCTCTGCTTTGTGGCCAAGCAGAGACAAAAGGGGATTATCTTGTGAATTGCAGGTTTTCTTGCCTGGAGGCAGGGTACTTAACTCCTGCAGGGAAATTCACAGTCTTCCAACCCAGAGGTTTTTTTTTTTTTCTTTTCTTCCTAAAAGTAAATAGGGGGTGTGTGCTCTACCCATTTGCCTGGAGACAAAAGTGGCAGGGTTTTTTTTTAGGATTTTGAATTTTTTTTTTTGTTTTACAAGGAGCACAGGTTTGAAAAGAAATTTTTTTTTTTCTTTGGGCTGGGTAAGCAGTTTTCCAAGTAGTTGGAGGTTTTTTGCTTTAATTTGGGCCCAGAGCAGAGACAAGGGAATTGTCTTTTTCTGTAGGCTGACAATCACTATCAGAGAATAGGTACTCTATTCCAGCACAGCAAAAGTTTACAGCCAAGTTTTGTTTGTTTATTTCTAAACCTCGGGTGTAAAGTTAGTTAAAAACAGAGAGGTTAGAATGGCCAAATCCTCAGCTCGACTACAGCTGGAATTAGCCAAATTTCAGGCTGAGGAAAAACAAAGGGAACATGAAAGACAGATAGAACTCATGCGGCTGAAGGAGGAGGAGAAGGAAAAAGAGAGGAAGCATGTGGAGGAGATGGAGAGGATAAAGGCCCAGCAGAATATACCAACAAACCCTAGCAATCCTTCTCCAGGTACCACTTCCCATCCCAGAAAGTTCCCCACCTACAAGGCAGGTGATGATACTGAGGCCTTCTTAGAAAACTTCGAAAGGGCCTGCCTTGGGTACAACATCTCTACTGACCAATACATGGTAGAGCTGAGGCCGCAGCTCAGTGGACCCTTAGCTGAGGTGGCAGCTGAAATGCCTAAAGAACACATGAACAAGTATGAACTGTTTAAATCCAAGGCGAGAGTCAGAATGGGGATAACACCCGAGCAGTCTCGTCGGAGGTTCAGAGCCCTAAGGTGGAAACCAGACATGTCATTTACCCGACATGCCTACCACATTGTGAAACATTGGGATGCCTGGATATCAGGAGCAAGTGTTGAATCTCCAGTAAATTTGCCCTTCCTAATGCAAATGGAACAATTCTTAGAGGGTGTTCCTGAGGAAATAGAAAGATACATCCTAGATGGGAAACCCAAAACTGTAATTGAGGCAGGAGAGATTGGAGCCAGATGGGTGGAGGTGGCAGAGAAGAAGAAAACTGGTCGCAGTTGGAGCGGAGACCAGAAGGGACCACCCCAGACCACACCCTATTACCGGGGGCCGCCCAAAGCCCCACCTACCTCCCAAAGAACCCTCCAGACCCCTTATCGTCCCACCACCCCGTTCTCCAGCAACCCTCCTCGCCCCAGTGACCCGTCAGCTGGACGATGTTTTAAGTGTAACGAGCTGGGGCATGTAAAGGCCAACTGCCCCAAGAACCCCAACAGATTACAGTTCATTGCACCGGAATCACACCAGAGGTCCACAGGCCCAGATACCTCCCAGATACCCTTGGAGCGGAGGGAAACTGTGAGTGTGGGCGGGAAGAAGGTCACCGCGTGGAGGGACACCGGAGCACAAGTGTCAGCTATCCATGCTTCCTTAGTGGACCCCAATTTAATCAACCCAGAGATCCAAGTGACGATTCAACCCTTCAAGTCCAACTCTTTCAATTTGCCTACAGCCAAGTTGCCTGTCCAGTACAAGGGCTGGTCAGGAATGTGGACTTTTGCAGTCTATGATGATTATCCCATCCCCATGCTGTTGGGGGAAGACTTGGCCAATCATGTGAAGCAGGCCAAGAGGGTGGGAATGGTCACCCGCAACCAGGCTAAACAAGCCGTGAGGCCTAGCTCTGTTCCGGAAACTTCTATCAGGACCCAGTCAGAGGTGATGGACCTGGACCCCAGGCCAATGTCTGCAACAGCAGTAGTGGATCCAGTCCCAGAGACCCAGACGGAACCAGTCCCAGAACCGGAACCAGCCAAACAACCAACACCAGACCCCGTGTCAGCACTGAATCCAGTACTTGCAACCTCAACACCAGAGGGCCCCACCGAACCTGAACTGGCAGCAGCCGATAACCCTACACAAGAGGCTCAGCCGGAGCCTGAATCCCAACATAGTACACCAGCGGAGAGCGGTTCACAGTCAACAGAAACAGCTCCATCCCCTATATCGCTTCCAGAGGGACCAAGCCTAGGTCCACAATCCCATGAGGAACTGATGTCTCCAGCATCAAGGGAACAGTTCCAGACCGAACAGGAAGCAGATGAAAGCCTCCAGAGAGCTTGGACGGCAGCACGGAGCAACCCACCGCCTCTCAGCTCTTCTAATCGATCCAGGTTTGTTGTAGAAAGAGGACTTTTATACAAGGAAACTCTTTCTGGGGGACACCAGGAAGACTGGCATCCTCAGAGACAGTTGGTAGTTCCAACTAAATACCGGGCCAAGCTCTTGAGCTTAGCCCATGATCACCCTAGTGGCCATGCTGGGGTGAACAGGACCAAAGACCGTTTGGGGGGGTCATTCCACTGGGAGGGAATGGGCAAGGATGTTTCTACCTATGTCCAGTCTTGTGAGGTGTGCCAAAGAGTGGGAAAACCCCAAGACCAGGTCAAAGCTCCTCTCCAGCCACTCCCCATCATTGAAGTTCCATTTCAGCGAGTAGCTGTGGATATTCTGGGTCCTTTTCCGAAAAAGACACCCAGAGGAAAGCAGTACATACTGACTTTCATGGATTTTGCCACCCGATGGCCGGAAGCAGTAGCTCTAAGCAACACCAGGGCTAAAAGTGTGTGCCAGGCACTAGCAGACATTTTTGCCAGGGTAGGTTGGCCCTCCGACATCCTCACAGATGCAGGGACTAATTTCCTGGCAGGAACTATGAAAAACCTTTGGGAAGCTCATGGGGTAAATCACTTGGTTGCCACTCCTTACCATCATCAAACAAATGGCATGGTGGAGAAGTTTAATGGAACTTTGGGGGCCATGATACGTAAATTCGTAAATGAGCACTCCAATGATTGGGACCTAGTATTGCAGCAGTTGCTCTTTGCCTACAGAGCTGTACCACATCCCAGTTTAGGGTTTTCCCCATTTGAACTTGTATATGGCCGTGAGGTTAAGGGGCCATTGCAGTTGGTGAAGCAGCAATGGGAGGGATTTACACCTTCTCCAGGAACTAACATTCTGGACTTTGTAACCAACCTACAAACCACCCTCCGAACCTCTTTAGCCCTTGCTAGAGAAAACTTACAGGATGCTCAAAAAGAGCAAAAAGCCTGGTATGATAAACATGCCAGAGAGCGTTCCTTCAAAGTAGGAGACCAGGTCATGGTCTTAAAGGCGCTCCAGGCCCATAAAATGGAAGCATCGTGGGAAGGGCCATTCGTGGTCCAGGAGCGCCTGGGAGCTGTTAATTATCTCATAGCATTCCCCACCTCCAACCGAAAGCCTAAGGTGTATCATATTAATTCTCTAAAGCCCTTTTATTCCAGAGAATTAAAGGTTTGTCAGTTTACAGCCCAGGGAGGAGACGACGCTGAGTGGCCTGAAGGTGTCTACTACGAAGGGAAATGTGCTGGTGGTGTGGAAGAGGTGAACCTCTCCATGACCCTTGGGCGTATGCAGCGACAGCAGATCCAGGAGCTGTGCACTAGCTACGCGCCAACGTTCTCAGCCACCCCAGGACTGACTGAACGGGCATACCACTCCATTGACACAGGTAATGCTCACCCAATTAGGGTCCAACCTTACCGGGTGTCTCCTCAAGCTAAAACTGCTTTAGAACGGGAGATCCAGGATATGTTACAGATGGGTGTAATCCGCCCCTCTGAAAGTGCATGGGCATCTCCAGTGGTTCTAGTTCCCAAACCAGATGGGGAAATACGTTTTTGCGTGGACTACCATAAGCTAAATGCTGTAACTCGCCCAGACAACTATCCCATGCCACGCACAGATGAACTATTAGAGAAACTGGGAAGGGCTCAGTTCATCTCTACCTTGGACTTAACCAAGGGGTACTGGCAGGTACCGCTAGATGAATCTGCCAAGGAAAGGTCAGCCTTCATCACACATCTCGGGCTGTATGAATTTAATGTACTCCCTTTCGGGCTGCGAAATGCACCCGCCACTTTCCAAAGACTTGTAGATGGTCTCCTAGCGGGATTAGGAGAATATGCAGTCGCCTACCTTGACGATGTGGCCATATTTTCGGATTCCTGGGCAGACCACCTGGAACATCTACAAAAAGTCCTTGAGCGCATAAGGAAGGCAGGACTAACTGTTAAGGCTAAGAAGTGTCAAATAGGCCTAAACAGAGTGACTTACCTTGGACACCAGGTGGGTCAAGGAACTATCAGCCCCCTACAGGCCAAAGTGGATGCTATCCAAAAGTGGCCTGTCCCAAAGTCAAAGAAACAGGTTCAATCCTTCTTAGGCTTGGCCGGTTATTACAGACGATTTGTACCGCACTACAGCCAAATCGCTGCCCCACTGACAGACCTAACCAAAAAGAAACAGCCAAATGCTGTTCAGTGGACCGGAAAGTGTCAGAAGGCCTTTAACAAGCTTAAAGCGACACTCATGTCTGACCCTGTACTAAGGGCCCCAGACTTTGACAAACCGTTCCTAGTAACCACAGATGCATCCGAGCGTGGTGTGGGAGCAGTTTTAATGCAGAAAGGACCTGATCAAGAATTCCACCCTGTAGTGTTTCTCAGCAAAAAACTGTCTGAGAGGGAAAGCAACTGGTCAGTCACTGAAAAAGAATGTTATGCCATTGTCTACGCTCTGGAAAAGCTACGCCCATATGTTTGGGGACGGCGTTTCCACCTACAAACCGACCATGCTGCACTAAAGTGGCTTCACACCGTCAAAGAAACTAACAAAAAACTTCTTCGGTGGAGTTTAGCTCTCCAAGATTTTGATTTCGACATCCAACACATCTCAGGAGCTTCTAACAAAGTGGCTGATGCACTCTCCCGTGAAAGTTTCCCAGAATCAACTGGTTAAAATCGTCCTTGAGATGTGGAAAATATTGTTAGTCTTTATGTACTTGGTAGTATATTTAGAGATGCATGTGTCTTATTAACTCTGTTTTTCCTAGAGCTCCAGGAAGAAATCCCAGCCAGTGTTTCACCCTAGCTGAGATTTGGGGGGCGTGTCATAAATATAAAGGGAAGGGTAAACCCCTTTGAAATCCCTCCTGGCCAGGGGAAAGCTCCTCTCACCTGTAAAGGGTTAAGAAGCTAAAGGTAACCTCGCTGGCACCTGACCAAAATGACCAATGAGGAGACAAGATACTTTCAAAAGCTGGGAGGAGGGAGAGAAACAAAGGGTTTGTGTCTGTCTGTAGTCGTCTTGGCCGGGGACAGAACAGGAATGGAGTCTTAGAACTTTTAGTAAGTAATCTAGCTAGGTATGTGTTAGATTATGATTTCTTTAAATGGCTGAGAAAAGAATTGTGCTGAATAGAATAACTATTTCTGTCTGTGTATCTTTTTTGTAACTTAAGGTTTTGCCTAGAGGGGTTCTCTATGTTCTTTTAATCTAATTACCCTGTAAGATATATACCATCCTGATTTTACAGGGGGGATTTCTTTATTTCTATTTACTTCTATTTTTTATTAAAAGTCTTCTTGTAAAACACTGAATGCTTTTTCATTGTTCTCAGATCCAAGGGTTTGGGTTTGTGGTCACCTATGCAAATTGGTGAGGCTTTTTATCCAACATTTCCCAGGAAAGGGGGGGGTGCAAGTGTTGGGAGGATTGTTCATTGTTCTTAAGATCCAAGGGTCTGGGTCTGTAGTCACCTAGACAAATTGGTGAGGCTTTTTACCAAACCTTGTCCAGGAAGTGGGGTGCAAGGTTTTGGGAAGTATTTTGGGGGGAAGGACGCGTCCAAACAGCTCTTCCCCAGTAACCAGTATTAGTTTGGTGGTGGTAGCGGCCTGTCCAAGGGGTAATATTTTGTACCTTGGGGAAGTTTTGACCTAAGCTGGTAAAGATAAGCTTAGGAGGTTTTTCATGCAGGTCCCCACATCTGTACCCTAGAGTTCAGAGTGGGGGAGGAACCGTGACATGGTGGCACAGTGGTGGGATTAACCTGAAATCATTTTGAGATCCAGTTGAGATTTTTTGAACTAGAAACACAGATTTTAAAAAGGAATTTTTAGGAAGTCCAGAAGGCAGCTTTGAAACTGAAAGCAGCTTGGTTTCTCTCTGCTTTGTGGCCAAGCAGAGACAAAAGGGGATTATCTTGTGAATTGCAGGTTTTCTTGCCTGGAGGCAGGGTACTTAACTCCTGCAGGGAAATTCACAGTCTTCCAACCCAGAGGTTTTTTTTTTTTTCTTTTCTTCCTAAAAGTAAATAGGGGGTGTGTGCTCTACCCATTTGCCTGGAGACAAAAGTGGCAGGGTTTTTTTTTAGGATTTTGAATTTTTTTTTTTGTTTTACAAGGAGCACAGGTTTGAAAAGAAATTTTTTTTTTTCTTTGGGCTGGGTAAGCAGTTTTCCAAGTAGTTGGAGGTTTTTTGCTTTAATTTGGGCCCAGAGCAGAGACAAGGGAATTGTCTTTTTCTGTAGGCTGACAATCACTATCAGAGAATAGGTACTCTATTCCAGCACAGCAAAAGTTTACAGCCAAGTTTTGTTTGTTTATTTCTAAACCTCGGGTGTAAAGTTAGTTAAAAACAGAGAGGTTAGAATGGCCAAATCCTCAGCTCGACTACAGCTGGAATTAGCCAAATTTCAGGCTGAGGAAAAACAAAGGGAACATGAAAGACAGATAGAACTCATGCGGCTGAAGGAGGAGGAGAAGGAAAAAGAGAGGAAGCATGTGGAGGAGATGGAGAGGATAAAGGCCCAGCAGAATATACCAACAAACCCTAGCAATCCTTCTCCAGGTACCACTTCCCATCCCAGAAAGTTCCCCACCTACAAGGCAGGTGATGATACTGAGGCCTTCTTAGAAAACTTCGAAAGGGCCTGCCTTGGGTACAACATCTCTACTGACCAATACATGGTAGAGCTGAGGCCGCAGCTCAGTGGACCCTTAGCTGAGGTGGCAGCTGAAATGCCTAAAGAACACATGAACAAGTATGAACTGTTTAAATCCAAGGCGAGAGTCAGAATGGGGATAACACCCGAGCAGTCTCGTCGGAGGTTCAGAGCCCTAAGGTGGAAACCAGACATGTCATTTACCCGACATGCCTACCACATTGTGAAACATTGGGATGCCTGGATATCAGGAGCAAGTGTTGAATCTCCAGTAAATTTGCCCTTCCTAATGCAAATGGAACAATTCTTAGAGGGTGTTCCTGAGGAAATAGAAAGATACATCCTAGATGGGAAACCCAAAACTGTAATTGAGGCAGGAGAGATTGGAGCCAGATGGGTGGAGGTGGCAGAGAAGAAGAAAACTGGTCGCAGTTGGAGCGGAGACCAGAAGGGACCACCCCAGACCACACCCTATTACCGGGGGCCGCCCAAAGCCCCACCTACCTCCCAAAGAACCCTCCAGACCCCTTATCGTCCCACCACCCCGTTCTCCAGCAACCCTCCTCGCCCCAGTGACCCGTCAGCTGGACGATGTTTTAAGTGTAACGAGCTGGGGCATGTAAAGGCCAACTGCCCCAAGAACCCCAACAGATTACAGTTCATTGCACCGGAATCACACCAGAGGTCCACAGGCCCAGATACCTCCCAGATACCCTTGGAGCGGAGGGAAACTGTGAGTGTGGGCGGGAAGAAGGTCACCGCGTGGAGGGACACCGGAGCACAAGTGTCAGCTATCCATGCTTCCTTAGTGGACCCCAATTTAATCAACCCAGAGATCCAAGTGACGATTCAACCCTTCAAGTCCAACTCTTTCAATTTGCCTACAGCCAAGTTGCCTGTCCAGTACAAGGGCTGGTCAGGAATGTGGACTTTTGCAGTCTATGATGATTATCCCATCCCCATGCTGTTGGGGGAAGACTTGGCCAATCATGTGAAGCAGGCCAAGAGGGTGGGAATGGTCACCCGCAACCAGGCTAAACAAGCCGTGAGGCCTAGCTCTGTTCCGGAAACTTCTATCAGGACCCAGTCAGAGGTGATGGACCTGGACCCCAGGCCAATGTCTGCAACAGCAGTAGTGGATCCAGTCCCAGAGACCCAGACGGAACCAGTCCCAGAACCGGAACCAGCCAAACAACCAACACCAGACCCCGTGTCAGCACTGAATCCAGTACTTGCAACCTCAACACCAGAGGGCCCCACCGAACCTGAACTGGCAGCAGCCGATAACCCTACACAAGAGGCTCAGCCGGAGCCTGAATCCCAACATAGTACACCAGCGGAGAGCGGTTCACAGTCAACAGAAACAGCTCCATCCCCTATATCGCTTCCAGAGGGACCAAGCCTAGGTCCACAATCCCATGAGGAACTGATGTCTCCAGCATCAAGGGAACAGTTCCAGACCGAACAGGAAGCAGATGAAAGCCTCCAGAGAGCTTGGACGGCAGCACGGAGCAACCCACCGCCTCTCAGCTCTTCTAATCGATCCAGGTTTGTTGTAGAAAGAGGACTTTTATACAAGGAAACTCTTTCTGGGGGACACCAGGAAGACTGGCATCCTCAGAGACAGTTGGTAGTTCCAACTAAATACCGGGCCAAGCTCTTGAGCTTAGCCCATGATCACCCTAGTGGCCATGCTGGGGTGAACAGGACCAAAGACCGTTTGGGGGGGTCATTCCACTGGGAGGGAATGGGCAAGGATGTTTCTACCTATGTCCAGTCTTGTGAGGTGTGCCAAAGAGTGGGAAAACCCCAAGACCAGGTCAAAGCTCCTCTCCAGCCACTCCCCATCATTGAAGTTCCATTTCAGCGAGTAGCTGTGGATATTCTGGGTCCTTTTCCGAAAAAGACACCCAGAGGAAAGCAGTACATACTGACTTTCATGGATTTTGCCACCCGATGGCCGGAAGCAGTAGCTCTAAGCAACACCAGGGCTAAAAGTGTGTGCCAGGCACTAGCAGACATTTTTGCCAGGGTAGGTTGGCCCTCCGACATCCTCACAGATGCAGGGACTAATTTCCTGGCAGGAACTATGAAAAACCTTTGGGAAGCTCATGGGGTAAATCACTTGGTTGCCACTCCTTACCATCATCAAACAAATGGCATGGTGGAGAAGTTTAATGGAACTTTGGGGGCCATGATACGTAAATTCGTAAATGAGCACTCCAATGATTGGGACCTAGTATTGCAGCAGTTGCTCTTTGCCTACAGAGCTGTACCACATCCCAGTTTAGGGTTTTCCCCATTTGAACTTGTATATGGCCGTGAGGTTAAGGGGCCATTGCAGTTGGTGAAGCAGCAATGGGAGGGATTTACACCTTCTCCAGGAACTAACATTCTGGACTTTGTAACCAACCTACAAACCACCCTCCGAACCTCTTTAGCCCTTGCTAGAGAAAACTTACAGGATGCTCAAAAAGAGCAAAAAGCCTGGTATGATAAACATGCCAGAGAGCGTTCCTTCAAAGTAGGAGACCAGGTCATGGTCTTAAAGGCGCTCCAGGCCCATAAAATGGAAGCATCGTGGGAAGGGCCATTCGTGGTCCAGGAGCGCCTGGGAGCTGTTAATTATCTCATAGCATTCCCCACCTCCAACCGAAAGCCTAAGGTGTATCATATTAATTCTCTAAAGCCCTTTTATTCCAGAGAATTAAAGGTTTGTCAGTTTACAGCCCAGGGAGGAGACGACGCTGAGTGGCCTGAAGGTGTCTACTACGAAGGGAAATGTGCTGGTGGTGTGGAAGAGGTGAACCTCTCCATGACCCTTGGGCGTATGCAGCGACAGCAGATCCAGGAGCTGTGCACTAGCTACGCGCCAACGTTCTCAGCCACCCCAGGACTGACTGAACGGGCATACCACTCCATTGACACAGGTAATGCTCACCCAATTAGGGTCCAACCTTACCGGGTGTCTCCTCAAGCTAAAACTGCTTTAGAACGGGAGATCCAGGATATGTTACAGATGGGTGTAATCCGCCCCTCTGAAAGTGCATGGGCATCTCCAGTGGTTCTAGTTCCCAAACCAGATGGGGAAATACGTTTTTGCGTGGACTACCATAAGCTAAATGCTGTAACTCGCCCAGACAACTATCCCATGCCACGCACAGATGAACTATTAGAGAAACTGGGAAGGGCTCAGTTCATCTCTACCTTGGACTTAACCAAGGGGTACTGGCAGGTACCGCTAGATGAATCTGCCAAGGAAAGGTCAGCCTTCATCACACATCTCGGGCTGTATGAATTTAATGTACTCCCTTTCGGGCTGCGAAATGCACCCGCCACTTTCCAAAGACTTGTAGATGGTCTCCTAGCGGGATTAGGAGAATATGCAGTCGCCTACCTTGACGATGTGGCCATATTTTCGGATTCCTGGGCAGACCACCTGGAACATCTACAAAAAGTCCTTGAGCGCATAAGGAAGGCAGGACTAACTGTTAAGGCTAAGAAGTGTCAAATAGGCCTAAACAGAGTGACTTACCTTGGACACCAGGTGGGTCAAGGAACTATCAGCCCCCTACAGGCCAAAGTGGATGCTATCCAAAAGTGGCCTGTCCCAAAGTCAAAGAAACAGGTTCAATCCTTCTTAGGCTTGGCCGGTTATTACAGACGATTTGTACCGCACTACAGCCAAATCGCTGCCCCACTGACAGACCTAACCAAAAAGAAACAGCCAAATGCTGTTCAGTGGACCGGAAAGTGTCAGAAGGCCTTTAACAAGCTTAAAGCGACACTCATGTCTGACCCTGTACTAAGGGCCCCAGACTTTGACAAACCGTTCCTAGTAACCACAGATGCATCCGAGCGTGGTGTGGGAGCAGTTTTAATGCAGAAAGGACCTGATCAAGAATTCCACCCTGTAGTGTTTCTCAGCAAAAAACTGTCTGAGAGGGAAAGCAACTGGTCAGTCACTGAAAAAGAATGTTATGCCATTGTCTACGCTCTGGAAAAGCTACGCCCATATGTTTGGGGACGGCGTTTCCACCTACAAACCGACCATGCTGCACTAAAGTGGCTTCACACCGTCAAAGAAACTAACAAAAAACTTCTTCGGTGGAGTTTAGCTCTCCAAGATTTTGATTTCGACATCCAACACATCTCAGGAGCTTCTAACAAAGTGGCTGATGCACTCTCCCGTGAAAGTTTCCCAGAATCAACTGGTTAAAATCGTCCTTGAGATGTGGAAAATATTGTTAGTCTTTATGTACTTGGTAGTATATTTAGAGATGCATGTGTCTTATTAACTCTGTTTTTCCTAGAGCTCCAGGAAGAAATCCCAGCCAGTGTTTCACCCTAGCTGAGATTTGGGGGGCGTGTCATAAATATAAAGGGAAGGGTAAACCCCTTTGAAATCCCTCCTGGCCAGGGGAAAGCTCCTCTCACCTGTAAAGGGTTAAGAAGCTAAAGGTAACCTCGCTGGCACCTGACCAAAATGACCAATGAGGAGACAAGATACTTTCAAAAGCTGGGAGGAGGGAGAGAAACAAAGGGTTTGTGTCTGTCTGTAGTCGTCTTGGCCGGGGACAGAACAGGAATGGAGTCTTAGAACTTTTAGTAAGTAATCTAGCTAGGTATGTGTTAGATTATGATTTCTTTAAATGGCTGAGAAAAGAATTGTGCTGAATAGAATAACTATTTCTGTCTGTGTATCTTTTTTGTAACTTAAGGTTTTGCCTAGAGGGGTTCTCTATGTTCTTTTAATCTAATTACCCTGTAAGATATATACCATCCTGATTTTACAGGGGGGATTTCTTTATTTCTATTTACTTCTATTTTTTATTAAAAGTCTTCTTGTAAAACACTGAATGCTTTTTCATTGTTCTCAGATCCAAGGGTTTGGGTTTGTGGTCACCTATGCAAATTGGTGAGGCTTTTTATCCAACATTTCCCAGGAAAGGGGGGGGTGCAAGTGTTGGGAGGATTGTTCATTGTTCTTAAGATCCAAGGGTCTGGGTCTGTAGTCACCTAGACAAATTGGTGAGGCTTTTTACCAAACCTTGTCCAGGAAGTGGGGTGCAAGGTTTTGGGAAGTATTTTGGGGGGAAGGACGCGTCCAAACAGCTCTTCCCCAGTAACCAGTATTAGTTTGGTGGTGGTAGCGGCCTGTCCAAGGGGTAATATTTTGTACCTTGGGGAAGTTTTGACCTAAGCTGGTAAAGATAAGCTTAGGAGGTTTTTCATGCAGGTCCCCACATCTGTACCCTAGAGTTCAGAGTGGGGGAGGAACCGTGACATGGTGGCACAGTGGTGGGATTAACCTGAAATCATTTTGAGATCCAGTTGAGATTTTTTGAACTAGAAACACAGATTTTAAAAAGGAATTTTTAGGAAGTCCAGAAGGCAGCTTTGAAACTGAAAGCAGCTTGGTTTCTCTCTGCTTTGTGGCCAAGCAGAGACAAAAGGGGATTATCTTGTGAATTGCAGGTTTTCTTGCCTGGAGGCAGGGTACTTAACTCCTGCAGGGAAATTCACAGTCTTCCAACCCAGAGGTTTTTTTTTTTTTCTTTTCTTCCTAAAAGTAAATAGGGGGTGTGTGCTCTACCCATTTGCCTGGAGACAAAAGTGGCAGGGTTTTTTTTTAGGATTTTGAATTTTTTTTTTTGTTTTACAAGGAGCACAGGTTTGAAAAGAAATTTTTTTTTTTCTTTGGGCTGGGTAAGCAGTTTTCCAAGTAGTTGGAGGTTTTTTGCTTTAATTTGGGCCCAGAGCAGAGACAAGGGAATTGTCTTTTTCTGTAGGCTGACAATCACTATCAGAGAATAGGTACTCTATTCCAGCACAGCAAAAGTTTACAGCCAAGTTTTGTTTGTTTATTTCTAAACCTCGGGTGTAAAGTTAGTTAAAAACAGAGAGGTTAGAATGGCCAAATCCTCAGCTCGACTACAGCTGGAATTAGCCAAATTTCAGGCTGAGGAAAAACAAAGGGAACATGAAAGACAGATAGAACTCATGCGGCTGAAGGAGGAGGAGAAGGAAAAAGAGAGGAAGCATGTGGAGGAGATGGAGAGGATAAAGGCCCAGCAGAATATACCAACAAACCCTAGCAATCCTTCTCCAGGTACCACTTCCCATCCCAGAAAGTTCCCCACCTACAAGGCAGGTGATGATACTGAGGCCTTCTTAGAAAACTTCGAAAGGGCCTGCCTTGGGTACAACATCTCTACTGACCAATACATGGTAGAGCTGAGGCCGCAGCTCAGTGGACCCTTAGCTGAGGTGGCAGCTGAAATGCCTAAAGAACACATGAACAAGTATGAACTGTTTAAATCCAAGGCGAGAGTCAGAATGGGGATAACACCCGAGCAGTCTCGTCGGAGGTTCAGAGCCCTAAGGTGGAAACCAGACATGTCATTTACCCAACATGCCTACCACATTGTGAAACATTGGGATGCCTGGATATCAGGAGCAAGTGTTGAATCTCCAGTAAATTTGCCCTTCCTAATGCAAATGGAACAATTCTTAGAGGGTGTTCCTGAGGAAATAGAAAGATACATCCTAGATGGGAAACCCAAAACTGTAATTGAGGCAGGAGAGATTGGAGCCAGATGGGTGGAGGTGGCAGAGAAGAAGAAAACTGGTCGCAGTTGGAGCGGAGACCAGAAGGGACCACCCCAGACCACACCCTATTACCGGGGGCCGCCCAAAGCCCCACCTACCTCCCAAAGAACCCTCCAGACCCCTTATCGTCCCACCACCCCGTTCTCCAGCAACCCTCCTCGCCCCAGTGACCCGTCAGCTGGACGATGTTTTAAGTGTAACGAGCTGGGGCATGTAAAGGCCAACTGCCCCAAGAACCCCAACAGATTACAGTTCATTGCACCGGAATCACACCAGAGGTCCACAGGCCCAGATACCTCCCAGATACCCTTGGAGCGGAGGGAAACTGTGAGTGTGGGCGGGAAGAAGGTCACCGCGTGGAGGGACACCGGAGCACAAGTGTCAGCTATCCATGCTTCCTTAGTGGACCCCAATTTAATCAACCCAGAGATCCAAGTGACGATTCAACCCTTCAAGTCCAACTCTTTCAATTTGCCTACAGCCAAGTTGCCTGTCCAGTACAAGGGCTGGTCAGGAATGTGGACTTTTGCAGTCTATGATGATTATCCCATCCCCATGCTGTTGGGGGAAGACTTGGCCAATCATGTGAAGCAGGCCAAGAGGGTGGGAATGGTCACCCGCAACCAGGCTAAACAAGCCGTGAGGCCTAGCTCTGTTCCGGAAACTTCTATCAGGACCCAGTCAGAGGTGATGGACCTGGACCCCAGGCCAATGTCTGCAACAGCAGTAGTGGATCCAGTCCCAGAGACCCAGACGGAACCAGTCCCAGAACCGGAACCAGCCAAACAACCAACACCAGACCCCGTGTCAGCACTGAATCCAGTACTTGCAACCTCAACACCAGAGGGCCCCACCGAACCTGAACTGGCAGCAGCCGATAACCCTACACAAGAGGCTCAGCCGGAGCCTGAATCCCAACATAGTACACCAGCGGAGAGCGGTTCACAGTCAACAGAAACAGCTCCATCCCCTATATCGCTTCCAGAGGGACCAAGCCTAGGTCCACAATCCCATGAGGAACTGATGTCTCCAGCATCAAGGGAACAGTTCCAGACCGAACAGGAAGCAGATGAAAGCCTCCAGAGAGCTTGGACGGCAGCACGGAGCAACCCACCGCCTCTCAGCTCTTCTAATCGATCCAGGTTTGTTGTAGAAAGAGGACTTTTATACAAGGAAACTCTTTCTGGGGGACACCAGGAAGACTGGCATCCTCAGAGACAGTTGGTAGTTCCAACTAAATACCGGGCCAAGCTCTTGAGCTTAGCCCATGATCACCCTAGTGGCCATGCTGGGGTGAACAGGACCAAAGACCGTTTGGGGGGGTCATTCCACTGGGAGGGAATGGGCAAGGATGTTTCTACCTATGTCCAGTCTTGTGAGGTGTGCCAAAGAGTGGGAAAACCCCAAGACCAGGTCAAAGCTCCTCTCCAGCCACTCCCCATCATTGAAGTTCCATTTCAGCGAGTAGCTGTGGATATTCTGGGTCCTTTTCCGAAAAAGACACCCAGAGGAAAGCAGTACATACTGACTTTCATGGATTTTGCCACCCGATGGCCGGAAGCAGTAGCTCTAAGCAACACCAGGGCTAAAAGTGTGTGCCAGGCACTAGCAGACATTTTTGCCAGGGTAGGTTGGCCCTCCGACATCCTCACAGATGCAGGGACTAATTTCCTGGCAGGAACTATGAAAAACCTTTGGGAAGCTCATGGGGTAAATCACTTGGTTGCCACTCCTTACCATCATCAAACAAATGGCATGGTGGAGAAGTTTAATGGAACTTTGGGGGCCATGATACGTAAATTCGTAAATGAGCACTCCAATGATTGGGACCTAGTATTGCAGCAGTTGCTCTTTGCCTACAGAGCTGTACCACATCCCAGTTTAGGGTTTTCCCCATTTGAACTTGTATATGGCCGTGAGGTTAAGGGGCCATTGCAGTTGGTGAAGCAGCAATGGGAGGGATTTACACCTTCTCCAGGAACTAACATTCTGGACTTTGTAACCAACCTACAAACCACCCTCCGAACCTCTTTAGCCCTTGCTAGAGAAAACTTACAGGATGCTCAAAAAGAGCAAAAAGCCTGGTATGATAAACATGCCAGAGAGCGTTCCTTCAAAGTAGGAGACCAGGTCATGGTCTTAAAGGCGCTCCAGGCCCATAAAATGGAAGCATCGTGGGAAGGGCCATTCGTGGTCCAGGAGCGCCTGGGAGCTGTTAATTATCTCATAGCATTCCCCACCTCCAACCGAAAGCCTAAGGTGTATCATATTAATTCTCTAAAGCCCTTTTATTCCAGAGAATTAAAGGTTTGTCAGTTTACAGCCCAGGGAGGAGACGACGCTGAGTGGCCTGAAGGTGTCTACTACGAAGGGAAATGTGCTGGTGGTGTGGAAGAGGTGAACCTCTCCATGACCCTTGGGCGTATGCAGCGACAGCAGATCCAGGAGCTGTGCACTAGCTACGCGCCAACGTTCTCAGCCACCCCAGGACTGACTGAACGGGCATACCACTCCATTGACACAGGTAATGCTCACCCAATTAGGGTCCAACCTTACCGGGTGTCTCCTCAAGCTAAAACTGCTTTAGAACGGGAGATCCAGGATATGTTACAGATGGGTGTAATCCGCCCCTCTGAAAGTGCATGGGCATCTCCAGTGGTTCTAGTTCCCAAACCAGATGGGGAAATACGTTTTTGCGTGGACTACCATAAGCTAAATGCTGTAACTCGCCCAGACAACTATCCCATGCCACGCACAGATGAACTATTAGAGAAACTGGGAAGGGCTCAGTTCATCTCTACCTTGGACTTAACCAAGGGGTACTGGCAGGTACCGCTAGATGAATCTGCCAAGGAAAGGTCAGCCTTCATCACACATCTCGGGCTGTATGAATTTAATGTACTCCCTTTCGGGCTGCGAAATGCACCCGCCACTTTCCAAAGACTTGTAGATGGTCTCCTAGCGGGATTAGGAGAATATGCAGTCGCCTACCTTGACGATGTGGCCATATTTTCGGATTCCTGGGCAGACCACCTGGAACATCTACAAAAAGTCCTTGAGCGCATAAGGAAGGCAGGACTAACTGTTAAGGCTAAGAAGTGTCAAATAGGCCTAAACAGAGTGACTTACCTTGGACACCAGGTGGGTCAAGGAACTATCAGCCCCCTACAGGCCAAAGTGGATGCTATCCAAAAGTGGCCTGTCCCAAAGTCAAAGAAACAGGTTCAATCCTTCTTAGGCTTGGCCGGTTATTACAGACGATTTGTACCGCACTACAGCCAAATCGCTGCCCCACTGACAGACCTAACCAAAAAGAAACAGCCAAATGCTGTTCAGTGGACCGGAAAGTGTCAGAAGGCCTTTAACAAGCTTAAAGCGACACTCATGTCTGACCCTGTACTAAGGGCCCCAGACTTTGACAAACCGTTCCTAGTAACCACAGATGCATCCGAGCGTGGTGTGGGAGCAGTTTTAATGCAGAAAGGACCTGATCAAGAATTCCACCCTGTAGTGTTTCTCAGCAAAAAACTGTCTGAGAGGGAAAGCAACTGGTCAGTCACTGAAAAAGAATGTTATGCCATTGTCTACGCTCTGGAAAAGCTACGCCCATATGTTTGGGGACGGCGTTTCCACCTACAAACCGACCATGCTGCACTAAAGTGGCTTCACACCGTCAAAGAAACTAACAAAAAACTTCTTCGGTGGAGTTTAGCTCTCCAAGATTTTGATTTCGACATCCAACACATCTCAGGAGCTTCTAACAAAGTGGCTGATGCACTCTCCCGTGAAAGTTTCCCAGAATCAACTGGTTAAAATCGTCCTTGAGATGTGGAAAATATTGTTAGTCTTTATGTACTTGGTAGTATATTTAGAGATGCATGTGTCTTATTAACTCTGTTTTTCCTAGAGCTCCAGGAAGAAATCCCAGCCAGTGTTTCACCCTAGCTGAGATTTGGGGGGCGTGTCATAAATATAAAGGGAAGGGTAAACCCCTTTGAAATCCCTCCTGGCCAGGGGAAAGCTCCTCTCACCTGTAAAGGGTTAAGAAGCTAAAGGTAACCTCGCTGGCACCTGACCAAAATGACCAATGAGGAGACAAGATACTTTCAAAAGCTGGGAGGAGGGAGAGAAACAAAGGGTTTGTGTCTGTCTGTAGTCGTCTTGGCCGGGGACAGAACAGGAATGGAGTCTTAGAACTTTTAGTAAGTAATCTAGCTAGGTATGTGTTAGATTATGATTTCTTTAAATGGCTGAGAAAAGAATTGTGCTGAATAGAATAACTATTTCTGTCTGTGTATCTTTTTTGTAACTTAAGGTTTTGCCTAGAGGGGTTCTCTATGTTCTTTTAATCTAATTACCCTGTAAGATATATACCATCCTGATTTTACAGGGGGGATTTCTTTATTTCTATTTACTTCTATTTTTTATTAAAAGTCTTCTTGTAAAACACTGAATGCTTTTTCATTGTTCTCAGATCCAAGGGTTTGGGTTTGTGGTCACCTATGCAAATTGGTGAGGCTTTTTATCCAACATTTCCCAGGAAAGGGGGGGGTGCAAGTGTTGGGAGGATTGTTCATTGTTCTTAAGATCCAAGGGTCTGGGTCTGTAGTCACCTAGACAAATTGGTGAGGCTTTTTACCAAACCTTGTCCAGGAAGTGGGGTGCAAGGTTTTGGGAAGTATTTTGGGGGGAAGGACGCGTCCAAACAGCTCTTCCCCAGTAACCAGTATTAGTTTGGTGGTGGTAGCGGCCTGTCCAAGGGGTAATATTTTGTACCTTGGGGAAGTTTTGACCTAAGCTGGTAAAGATAAGCTTAGGAGGTTTTTCATGCAGGTCCCCACATCTGTACCCTAGAGTTCAGAGTGGGGGAGGAACCTTGACAGCCACAGTAATATGTCAGCAGCTTCCCGCACTACCCGATCAGCTGTTTTGTGGCATTCAGGAGGCTCAGGGAGTGGAGGGGGGAGGAGTGAGGGCACTACATGCTCAGGGGAGGGGGCAGGAAGGGGTGGAGTGAGGGCAGGGCCTGTGGCAGAGCCAGGGGTTGAGCAGTGAGCACCACACGGCACATTGCAAAGTCGGTGCCTGTAGCTCCAGCCCCAGAGTCGGTGCCTAGACAAGAAGCTGCATATTAAGTTCTGAAGCGCCACAGGCTGGCCACCCCGGTGTATAGGCAACTCAAGAATTTCTTCCTTTGGTTTCTGGATTTATTTTTTGTTCTCAACATCTTTCTTTTGTGCTATGAGTATTTTTCCTTTTCCTGTTTGCTATCAGTTTAACCCTCTCCTGACTGTTCTAGCCAGCCTGTCCTGGAGATTGGCTCTCCTTCTACTGAGGTGGAGGACATCCAAACTATACAGCCCAATTTCCCTTTAAGGCAGTCTTGTGACTTTAGGGTGCGGGGGGCTGACTTAGGAATTTTTAATGCTTGGGGCCAGAAATACTGAATATGCCCCAAATCTCAGAAGAAATGGAGAGATGGAACAACAATTCTCTCCTATGCTTACATAACAAAAAGGAAATGAGAATTTATGGCCAATAATCCAGATATTCTGCCCTTAATTCTCTCTTCTCCCCCCCATCCACTTTATAGACTGTATCAGCTGGTTTTAACTTAAATTCCACTTTTGTGGGTTTAAACCACTCTTAGAAGCAAATGTAGTATTTTTGTGGATTAAGCATTTTATATAACTCTTTTCAACATGAGTTAATCAGGATTATTTGCAAAAGGTTAAGACTTTTATTTTTCATATTATGTATTGTGATAGACCCAGGCCAGTTGGGTTCAGCAGAGGAGTCATATTGGGATCCAGGAAGTGGGTGGGCAAAGCCTGCCCACTACTAAAGGATTCCCCCCAGCCTAAGGGGGGTCCACAAGACCTGGAAAACCAAATAATTACGGGGGACAACTGACTGCACTCCTGTCCCTGTTGCTCATTAAAGGGTCAAACGAAGGGAACCGGACGGGGACACTGAGCAGAGAACCCCGGACAGCGCCCACTGCTCCTCAAAGGCATCAAGGTTCAGCAGAGAAGTGTGTGTGTGTTTTTTTTTTTTTTTTTTAGCAGAAAAGAATTTTATTTGTGTAACACTTACAAAGAATCACCAAAGAGGATAAAACAAAACTATGCAACAAAACAAGAGCAAACAGAAGGTATAACACAGCAGCTTTCAGGATGGAGAAGTGTTCAGGCTAGCCTGGGCCCAGAGCGGGGGGGCTTCCTCGACACTCATGGTCTTCCACCCCCTCGAGTTACCTAGTGCCGCGCCCAGTGTCACCGATCCTCCCTCTCCTGAGAGTGCCCGACAAGATGGGCACGGCTGCGGGGTGGTGGTTTAGGGGTGTGGGGGGGTAGACACCCATGTATTATAGGACCTCTCCTAGATGACAGTAATGATGGTATCCACAGCGGCAACGGCTGGGGCTGGCGTCTCTCGCTCTTCCCCTCAATCAAAGGGTCAGACGGAGGGAACCGGACGGGGTCACCGAGCAGAGAACCCCACTGCTCCTCAAAGACGTCAAGGTTCAGCAGAGAAGTAGAAAGCAGATACACTGGCTGCTGGATTAAGTTTTCTGTTCTTTTTTTTAAAACAGAAAAGAAGTTTATTGGTAACACTTACAAAATGTGACCACCTGACTCTAAGGCCCTCTGATACTATAAAAGGGCTCACTCCAGTCAGGCAGAGGAGAGCCAGAAGAAAGGAAGTGCAGCTGAAGGGCTGGTTAATGAAGACACCCTCAAGCCGTTGGTAAGGGAGCCCTAAGGTAAGGGTGAAGAAGAGAGAAGCGGGACAGCTGCGGGGAAGTGGCCTAGGGAAATGTAGCAACACTGGCAGTGAAAGGTTGGCTGCCAACAGCTGCTACTATTAGGGTCCCTGGGCCGGAACCTGGGGTAGAGGGCGGGCCTGGGTTTCCCCCAGCCTGCCACTACAGAAACACCTCCTGGGAGGGGAAGATAGGCCCCTGTCAGGATAGGAGGCTAAACTGTTTGGGAATAAGCCCATAGGGACAACAGACTGTGGGAGCTCTCTCACCAACCTCCTTGCTGGCTTATGATGAAAAGGGCTCAGTAGACTGTAACCCTGGCCCTGGAGAGAGAAGGGCTACATGGAGGGTCACAGTGAGCCTCTGAGGCTAGCATAAATCACCTAGAAGCGCAGGACTCACAGGGACAAGGGCGGAGCTCTGCCACAGTATGCTCTAAAAATCCGTATTTGGCATTTTAAGGAAATATATGATCATTAAAGAAGTCACACAACTGGCCTATAATTTGATGCAATAGATACTTTTCTCTCTAGTTTAGATTTTTTTGGTCAAAACTGATCCTTTTAATATCTAAACGTTTCACATGCTTTCTAAAAATAGCAAAATAGCACCATCTGGTGTCAGAGGTTTTACATTCAACTTCTATGTACTTGTTGGGGATTCTTACTTTAATTATTATCCAGAGCATCTATAAGAATGCAGCAAGTGACAGCATAAAACCTAAATGTGGAACTTGGGCTTTTGAAGGGCTTCTGCACATTGGGCTCCTATTTATCTTCTAAAGTAAAATAGAAACAGGTATTCTTTCATGTGAACAGAAAAAATAATTTTAAAGAATGAAACAAGTTGCTTTGAGGGAAAATTTAAGATGATAGGGAATGAAATGGGGAGACTTTCAAAAGCACAGAAGGGAGTTTGTTGTGTGTCACTTCTGAAAACCTCCCCATTAGTGAAGACTAGGAATTCCAATCAGACTTTTGCTGTACTGTTTCATGGCTCCTTTATCATGCACTCTACAAGGTCTAATCCCCAGTCAGACCTATGTTCTGGGGATGTGCTGCAGCATTGGAGGAGAGATCTCCCATGTTGCTGTGCTCAGGACACAGGAAGCAATGGACAGAAAGATAAGTGTGGTACTATGGGGGGAGGGGGTCCCCTCCCCCAACTGAGCTGTAATGCCAGAAATGGGCAGGGGCAAATCTATTCCTAATATTTCATTACACAAGGGATGAACATGACCTTGAGAAGACTCTGCTTACTCAGCCACTGCAAGCTTGAAAAGAATAAAGAAAAATCTATAGCACTAGCGGGGTTGAGAACAACAGTTTCATGAGAATGATTGATTAGGTTGGCAGCTGACAGGAGGGGAAGAAGTAATCAGTTGTACAAACGAAAGTTGTGAATAGCGCTCTCCCAAACTTCAGTGAGAGAGGAAGAAGAGTCCAGGTAGCCTTTGTTCAAGAGAAATGTTTGTTTTGCTAGTACAAGGGAGTTCTTGTCCATGAGTAGGTATCCTAGGGTCTATGGTAATATAAAGTTTCCTTGTCAATGTGGGAGATCAGAGCTTGTCTGAATGCAGAAGAAAAGACAAAAGAAGAAATAATGAGTAACAAAAGGGATAAAGAACTATGCAAAAGCATAGAAGGAAGGGAATCCTAGAAAGAAGAGAATCTGTTTGGTTAGTCCTGCCAAGGCTGTCTCCTAAGCTCTCAACATCAGGAAGTTTAACTTTAGACCATTAGCCAGATTCAGTTTAGAACCACAATAGGAGAATTAAACAGTCTATTTTGGCCTTGCATGGTTGCACAGAGGCAGAGTATAGGGATACTTTTTGTCCCCTGGGTGGAGTACAGGTACTCTCACTGGTCAGA
Organism: Lepidochelys olivacea; assembly: GCF_965140295.1. Lineage (NCBI taxonomy): Eukaryota > Metazoa > Chordata > Testudines > Cheloniidae > Lepidochelys > Lepidochelys olivacea. Next base: position 50,121,829 of record NC_140414.1, on the reverse strand, counting down.
GGAGTGCATGGGTTGCTACTTCCATGTCTCTTCTAGGAGGCAAATTGCTTCAAGGGGGAGGGAAAAGGGTAGGGAGAAGATGGAGCCACTGGCCCTACCTCACTCAGTATTGTCCCATGGAAATGATTGACGGCAGAGAAAGAAGCTGTTCCAGCCTAAGGTACAGTGTAGCTTGCCTGTCTACCAGTGTGCTGGCAACTGGAGGAAGGACTGTGACTCCCTCCTTCCTGGCTGCTGGAAGCACCATGCCCCTCCTGCCCCTATTGCTGCTCAGCTGCAGGGGGAGGGTTCACTGTATGGGGAGCTGCTCCCCTGTCTGCCCAACCCTGATGCATCCAGACCCCTCTCAGAGCCAGAACCTCTGGCTGAGCCTCATCCACCCCACCGAGTCCCTGCACCCAAACCCCCATACCACTGAGCCTCACCACCTGCGAGTCCATGGGTCCAGATCTAATGCATCCAAGGGTGCTGAGGGAGTTGGCTGATGTGATTGCAGAGTCATTGGCCATTATCTTGGAAAATTCGTGGCGATCTGGGGAGGTCCCAGATGATTGGGAAAAGGCAAATATAGTGCCCCCCCTTTTTTTTGAAGGGAAGGAGGAGAAACCGGGGAACTACAGCTGGGTTAGCCTCACTTCAGTCCCTGGCAAAATCATGGAGCAGGTCCTCAAGGAATCCATTTTGAAGCACTTGGAGAGGAGGAATGTGATCAGGAACTGTCAACATGGATTCACCAAGGGCAAATCATGCCTGACCAACCTAATTGCCTTGATCTATGATGAAATAACTGGCTCTGTGGATATGGGGAAAGTAGTGGATGTGATCTTTACTTTAGCAAAGCTTTTTGATACAGTCTCCCACAGTATTCTTGCCAGCAAGTTAAAGCATGGATTGGATGAATAGACTATAAGATTGTCCAGCTCAACAGGTAGTGATCAATGGCTCGCTGTCTAGTTGGCAGCCCTTATCAAGTGGACTGCCCCACGGGTTGGTCCTGGGGCTGGTTTTGTCCAACATCTTTATCGATGATGGGATTAATTGGACCCTCAGCAAGTTTGCAGATGACACTAAGATGGGGGAGCAGTAGATACCTGGAGGGTAGGGATAGGGTCCAGAGTGACCTAGACAAAGTGGAGGATTGGGCCAAAAGAAATCTGAGGTTCAACAAGGACAATTGCAGAGTCTTGCACTTAGGAGGAAAGAATCCCATGCACCGCTACAGGCTGGGGACCAACTGGCTAAGCAGCAGTCCTGCAGAAAAGAACCTGGGGATTACAGTAGATGAGACGCTGGATATGAGTCAGCAGTGTATCATTGTTTCCAAGAAGGCCAATGGCGTATTGAGCTGTATTAGTAGGAGCATGGCCAGCAGATGGAGGGGAAGTGATTATTCCCCTCATTTGGTGCTGGTGAGGCCACACCTAGAGTATTGCATCCAGTTTTGGTCCCCCCACTACAGAAGGGATGTGGACAAATTGGAGAGAGTCCAGCGGAGGGCAACAAAAATGATTAGGGAGCTGGGACACACGATTTATGAGGACAGGCTGAGGGAACTGGATTTATTTAGCTCACAGAAGAGAAGCATGAGCAGGGATTTGATAGCAGCCTTCAGCTACCTGAAGGGGGGTTCCAAAGAGGATGGAGCTAGACTATTCTCAATGGTGGCAGATGACAGAACAAGAAGCAATGGTCTCAAGTTGCAGTGTGGGAGGTCTAGGTTGGATATTAGGAAACGCTATTTCACTAGGTCGGTGGTGAAGCACTGGAATGGGTTACCAAGGGAGGTGGTGGAATCTCCTTCCTTAAAGGTTTTTAAGACCCAGCTTGACAAAGCCCTGGCTGAGATGATTTAGTTGGTGTTGGCCCTGCTTTTGAGAAGGGGTTGGACTAGATGACCTCCTGAGGTCTCTTCAACCCTAATATTCTATGATTCTATATGGAACTCCCTGTACCTGGATCACACCCTGGTGAGCTCTGCGCTCAGACCCCTCTTCCCCCCCCCCCCGGGTGCACCTGGTATGGAGGGGCAGGCCTGGCCCTTTTGCTATGTCTGGGTCAGGTGCAGCCTTGCCACAGAGTCCATGTCCTGGGGAGGGTTGGGGACTGCAGGGTGATCTCCTACCTCCATGCAGCTGGTGGCCTATACTTCCCACTGCCATGCTGGAGCCTCTACATTTATTTATTGACAAATAAAATTTGTAGAACTTTAAATTGTGTGCAGAATTTTTATTTTTTTGGTGCACAATTCCCTCAAGAATAACTATAACCCACAGCTCCTTTTCAGCAGTATTCCTTCCTAGATAGTCATTTTCCATTATTTATTTGTACAATTGTTTATTCCTTTCTAAGTGTAGCACTTTTGCTGTGCCCCTGCTCCCTACTGGCAGTGCCCCCCTAAGAATTTCATCCTGTTTATTTCAGATCATTTCTCTAGGTTTTTCAAGATCATCTTGAATTCTAATCCTGTTCTCCAAAGTGCTTGCAACCCCTCCACAAACTTTATAAGTGTACTCTCTATGACATTATCCAAATTATTTTTGAGGATACTGAATAGAACAAGACCTGGGAAAGATCCCTGCAGGGCCCCACTTGATTTGCCTTTCTACTTTTGAGTATGGTTTTCCAACCAGTTGTGCATACATCTAGGTTATATTTTGCTAGTGTCCTTATGTTAAGGTTACGTGAGACAATAACAGAATGGTTACTGAAGTTGAGATAGATCACACATACTGGTTTTCCCCCCATCCACATTGTTTGTTACCCTGCCAAAGGAGGATATTTGGTCTGGTCTGGTCTGAAAGGATTTGTTCTTGACAAATCCATGTGGACTGTTCCTTATCACTAGGGCTCCATGTTTGTCACAGAGGTTGCAGAAGTCACGGATTCTGTGACTTCTGCAGCAGCCAATGTGGCTGACCCCCAAGGCTGCCCAAGCAGCTGGCCCTGGAGACAGCCCCACCAGCTGCTGCTGGACCAGCTCTGCAGCTAGCTGCTCGGGCAGCCCAGCCCCGAGCTGCACCAGCCACTGCTGGAGTGGCCCCAGCCCCAGGGCTAGCCACAGCGGCTGCTGCTCTGGTGGCCCTGGGGACTGCCTGAGCAGCGGCTGATGCAGCTGGCCCGAGGGACCGCCTGAGCGGTGCTCCTGAGGGCAGCTGGAGCAGTCGCAGTTCAGCGGCTCCCAGTAGGGGTCCCTTCCCCTGCCCATGGTGGTGTCTGGAGCAGCTGCTGGCCCCTCAGTGCTCACCACCCCTGGCAGCTGGTGCCTTGGGCTATGCCCCCCCTCCACCCTGGCAGTGCCTCCCCTAAGCTTCAATCAGGGCTATTTATGGAATAAGTAACGGACAGGTCACAGGCCATGATTTTTTCTTTTGTTTCTTGCCTGTGACCTATCCATGAATTTTACTAAAAATACCTGTGATTAAATGGTAGCCTTACTTATCACCTTCTTATCTTCTAGGTGCTTATAAATTGATTATTTGCTCCATTATCTTTCTGGGTACCAAAATTAAGCTGACTGATCTATAGTTCCCTGGGTTGTCCTTATTTGCCTTTTTGTAGATGGCGTGACCAGTGATATACCTATTGTTCCCTTCACTCTGTGGTCACTACTTTTAATTTTTTTTTTTTTTAATTTTTAAAGGTGAATTGTAAATTTTTCTTGTAAAATGACTTCTTGTTTTACAAAAACAATCACAGGAAGCATCCCACTAACAAGATCAGTATGAATAAATCATTATACAGCAGCTCCATGTCAATCACAACATAATTTTGAAAAGTTTAATATACAAAAGTATATAAAACAATTTTAAAATTGAAGTCAGTTTAGTAAGGAAGAACTAAGCAGCCCTTCTTGCGTTGGTCATGAAATGCTGGTTAGATAGATAATATAAAGGATAAAAAAGCATTGATACTGAGTGACACTAAGGAGAATATAAATTCAGAGACTAAGTTTGTGTTCTAGAAAAGGTGTATTTGTAAATAACTTTGAATAATTGAATATTGGCAAATCATATATCTGTGTGAAAACAGACTATACCCGATGAATTTAACTACCTAGATACTGTGTATATCTTTCTAGGTGTGCAGTGAGGGTGAAGTTCACTCCCAGAGACAGCTAACACAAGCTCTTTGTGCTGGCTTGTTGTACAGAGGTGGTTTCATCCTGAATGAGGGAGGTTTCTGAAGGAGTCGGTGTTAGCTTGGCCACCCCCAGTTTCACCTTTTAATAATCTGATTTGTTCCAGTCATTAAAAAAAAAATCTGTCCTCATTTAGCTTTACAAAAGAAGTTAGATGTAAAAAAATAAATAGGTATATTAAAATACTTTGTTTAAAGAATCAGTTGAGGTTGCTAAGGGGTAATGATCACATTATTGCCTCTCACATAAAACATATTCACTTAATGTGAATGAATGCTTTAACTGTGAAACTTGCTTATTTTTTTTTGGACCATCTATGTTCTAATCAAGTATAATGATGTATATTTCATCACAGCACAACCTTAATTCTGACCAACAGTATTGTTCTTTTAGCGGTAACCTTAAGAACCCCCCAACCCAACTGTTACATAACTTTTCAGGTTTTTTATGTGTACATTGAATTAGGTCAATGTATCAAGTTCACATATATAGATCTTACTCTACATCAATGTTTTATACTTTTTTAAATATACACACAATAGTCTCAAGAAACAGCAGTTTCAAGCACTTTCCCAAAAGATGCAACTAATAACCATATTTTTACTAATATAACCTTATAAGAGTATCCCTTCAATAGTTAATGAAATCGAGATCAGAAAAGAATGTATTAACAAACAAACCACCCAACAGTCCAGAAGTCAAACCCACCCCAGAAAAGATTAAAGCCCCTTTCCAATAACAGAACTCTACAAAAAGGCAGGCAATGCTAATATCACTTCACAGATCTTTGGTGACTGTAATAGGCCAAGATGGGGCAGGGAGGCGTAATTTGCAGGGTTGAGCCCATCTGTACTTGGTGAATGGAAAGTGTTATAAAGCAAATATGTTTAGGCTACTAGTTATGATTAACAGGCCTAAAATTAAAACAGATCTATAGGTTTTAGAAAGGAAAATAAGTGCATAAATCTGAGGAGTTTCAGAAAATGTTAAATTAAAAGGGTTTAAAATTACACATTCAATAAATCATAGAATATCAGGGTTGGAAGGGACCTCAGGAGGTCAGCTAGTCCAACCCCCTGCTCAAAGCAGGACCAATCCCCCATAGTTGCCCCAGATCCCTAAATGGCCCCCTCAAGGATTGAACTCACAACGCTGGGTTTAGCAGGCCAATGCTCAAACCACTGAGCTATTCCCCCCCAGATCTGTAAATGATTCTGCTTCAGCAAAGAATAGAAGACTTTCAGAAATTATTGCTTCATTTCCTGTTAGAAAAATTATATTTCCCCACCTCTTTGGTGATATACTAGCTCTGTTGAAGTCAATGGGAGCTTTGCCATTTTTCACGCCTTGGTCAATCACCTTTTAGACTGAATATTTAGTGTACATTAGTTTCTGTGCCCACTTCTCATGTATGGACATTAGCAGTAGAACAGGTTTCTCAGTAACACTATCTGCTTTAAAAACACCTGTAAAATTATTGGCCAGGGTACTCTAAGTTATGCTAAAAATAGTATGTAATTACACACTTAGCTTTATTGCTGAAGTTTAAGTAGTCCAGGTATTGATGTATTAGGATAACATAAATGATCCAGGCAATTATCTCCCAGCTTTGTGTTCTTCAGTTTAAAATAAATTCTCTTTTCAATTCATCCTTCTTAAGGGGCTGAGTGAAGTGGAGAAACTTCATTAATTCTGTGAAGTGCCTCTATCAAATGGATTGGAAAACTTCCCTTGGTGTTCATGAGGTATCTCCAATTTCTAATGTTGAGACACTCATTGGTTTTTATGTTGACTGCTGCCATGTAAAACTACAAAAATAAATGAACAATTACTCAGGCAAATCTGATTTCTAAACATAACCTGCAAACTGGAGACAATTAATTTAGGCTTGACTAGAGACTGGGAGTGGATGGGTCATTACACAAAGTAAAACTATTTCCCCATGTTTATTCCTCCCCCTCCTCTTTCTCCCTACCCTCCGCACTGTTCCTCAGACATTTTTGTCAACTGCTGGAAATGGCCCACCTTGATTATCACTACAAAATGTTTCTCTCCACCCCCCCCCCCACCCTCCTGCTGGTAATAGCTCATCTTAAGTGATCATTCTGGTTACAGTGTGTATTGTTTCATGTTCTCTATGTATGTAAATCTCCCCACAGTATTTTCCACTGAATGCATCTGATGAAGTGAGCTGTAGCTCACGAAAGCTTATGCTCAAATAAATCTGTTAGTCTCTAAGGTGCCATAAGTATTCTTCTTTTTGCAAATACAGACTAACATGGCTGCTACTCTGAAACCTAAATTTTTAATGTAAATGAAGCTGCCACAGAAGTTCACGTCTGTAGGAGAGTGCTTCAGAATTCAGTCATTTTGCACAGATTTAAGATCTGGGTTGTCATGAAGGACACACGGTCTTGACTATATAGATTATTGGGGCAGCATAATATAAGCTAAAATGTTTCACTACCCTTGGCTTCTCAACACTTCAATTCTAAAAACTTAAAATATTCCACAGCTTGTATCAATCTAGTGCTATTTTGCTAAATCTCCTACTCTGCATGACAGGGTTTTATTTACAATGGGCTTGTTTTCAATATACACAGAGGGACTTGAAAATCCAAATAAGTTACTGTGAAATTTTTCACTGACTATACATTCTTATTTGCAAGTGAGAAACACTAGAGGGCATTAAAAGTTTTACTCAGCTGTTAATTCCACAGTGCTCTCAACAGCAGCTCTCTGTGTGGTTGACAAAATACTATTTACATGACAGAAAAGCTTTGAAGGTCACTGTGCAGTGGGGCATGTGTGGAAATTCTGGCACTTAAATCATAAGTACAATGATTGTTTCAGGCAATGAGCACGTGCATTACACAATAGAAACAAAACAATATAATGCACATTCTCTCAGAATGTAAATGAAACTGAATTAGACACCATTTCTGAGGTTGAGTTTTCTATTGGGGACCAGGCAGCTGGTAACATTAAATTTTACATCTTGTCTCTCTCTTTTTTTTTTTTTTTTAAGAATAGAATAAATCTTTTATTTTGCCAGCAGTTGTAGAAGTGCTCTTCAAAACACTTTTGTAAATATAGTTCTATTGAAATTCTATGAGCAGCTAGCTTCTGCTTCTAATGAATTCCAAGCTATATATGGAAATATGAAGTTAAAAAGGTGAGTAGTAATTTGGACAGTGCAAGTCAGTTAACAGAAATGGGATGGAATTAGCAGGATGGCTCTTTGCTTTCCCTGCAAATATTTGGGATCTGCACGCAGCTCTCTGCTCTGTGATCCATATCACAAACTTTCCCACCCTTGGAAAGATAATTCAGTAGAAACTCAAAAGGCACAAGAACATGAAATGGACTTTCTCTGGAAGATATTACCTGTCTTATGAATTTTGACTGCCAACTTGACAAGTCCATGTATCTCATTCTAAAACCACAGGAAATTGTACCTATACTCAGTGCTGAAATAGGCAGGAATACCAAAAACATGAAGAATTCCAGAGAATTCACAATGGAAGCTTACAAATAAGGAGCAAAACTCTGTGTTTATAGCTGAAGCAGAATCACACTGCTGCTCCATGGCTGATCTCCTCCTAACTTAGGCTTCTGTGGGCAGCTTTTATTCACTTAGGATGAACTACTGGGAGTAACCAATAGCTACAGCTCTCACTGAAACATTTGTGCACTCACAAATTTGAATACGTAGCTCCCTTTTGTGATCCCCAGAGACTGTGGATTCTATGCTTTCCAGTGTCTGATAGATCTGAGGATTCAGATGCGGGCAAACTGACTAGAGTTCACCTCTTGACTAGCCAAAAGTGGTGCTGGCTGGAGAGGGGAAGCATTGTGAGGGAATTGGAAGGGAGACACTTGTTCCTTCTAGTGCAGGAATGCAACATGGTCTTGTCAATAGCTTTTGGAGTCTAGAGGCATACTTGACTTGTCACTGCTTCTGGGTTCTCAGATAGTAGCGGTGGCTCATACTAGTTTGTGTTTTTTTTTCTTCCCCGCAGGTGAGGCTGGCCGGAAAACAATTGCTCCTCTTCGATATGGACTTTGACACAATGATCTATGCTTTTGTTCCTCCCAGACTGAATTTCTGGAGTGGGCTTTATTTGGATCTACCCTTGACAGTCCTCCGAGAGAACAGAATGCAATGGTTCAATCTCAGAGAGGTGAGTCACAGAATACATTACACCAGTGCTCTATGAGTAGGGTGACCACATTTCCCTAAACTGAAAATGGGACACCGGCTAAGCAGCAACGACAGGCAGGTTGGGCTAACGACACGTGGGGGCCCCTTGTCCAGAATCCACCGTGACTTTTTTTTGGCAAAATTTGGAATTTATGCCTTTTTGTTCCTCTGTACCCCCCTTCTCCCCGGCAAGAGAAAACGAGACAATGCCCAGTGTTGCCAAAAAAGTCATGACATCAGGGACAGAGCTTAAAAATGGGATGTATGGTTACTCTATCCATGAGCTGCACAGTACTGATAACTGATATGCTTCTGGTACAAGTCAATGTTTTGGTCATGATCTTTAAAGCCCTGAACTCAGTTACCTGAGACACTACATATCAGTTCAGATCTGTTGCGTTGTTTCTGCTGTCCATTTCTGAAGTTATATTATCCAGAACTAGACACCAAAATCTATACTGGAGTGAGTGGAGTGTGAATTGTTTCCTAGAATGGTGTGTGTGACAGCCTGATTTTTGGTCAAACAGGGCACAACGTAAGGAAAACCTGCTAATCGGGTCCTCATTTGCATATTTGTCATGCAGATCATTTAGTATATTAGTTTAGTCTCTAATTGGAGAGAACACCATTTTAAATATTTGCTCTACTTCAATATCTGACGGGCTCAGAGGCTACCAGAAGGAGCATCATGCAATACAAATTAAAAATAAGTAGGGCTGTTGATTAATAGCAGTTAACTCACGTGATTAATTAAAAAAAATTAATCTCGATTAATTAGTTTTTAATCACTGTTACCAACAGAATAATTGGTATTCAATAAAATGCCAATTTAAATTAAATATTTTTAAATTTTTTCTACATTTTCAAATATATTGATTTCAATTACAACACTGAATACAAAGTATACATTGCTCACTTTATATTATTACATATATTTGTACTGTAAAAATAGTATTTTTCAATTCACCTCATACAAGTACTGTAGTGCAATCTCTTTATTGTGAAAGTGCAACTTACAAATGTAGATTTTTTTTTTGTTGCATAACTGCTCTCAAAAACAAAACAAAGTCCACTCATCCTACTTCTTTTTTAGCCAATCGCTAAGACAAAAAAGTTTGTTTACATTTATAGGGGATAATGCTGCCCGCTTCTTATTCATAATATCACCAGAAAGTGAGAACAGGCTTTCGCATGGCACTTTCTTGCAGCTGGCATTGCAAGGTATTTACATGCCAGATATGCTAAATGTTCGTATGCCCCTTCATGCTTTGGCCACCATTCCGGAGGACATTCTTCCATGCTGACGACACTCGTTAAAAAAAAAAAAACAATGGGTTAATTTAAATTTGAGACTAAACTCCTTGGGGTAGAATTGTATGTCGCCTGCTCTGTTTTACGTGCATTCTGCCATATATTTCATGTTCTAGCAGTCTCGGATGATGACCCAGCACATGTTGTTTGTTTTTTAAGAACACAAGGAAGGTACCAATGTGAGATTTCTAAAAATAGATTCAGCACTCAACCCAAGGTTTAAGAATCTGAAGTGCCATCCAAAATCTGAGGGGGATGAGGTGTGGAGCATGCTTTCAGAAGTCTTACAAGAGCAGCTCTCTAATGCGCAAACTACAGAACCCAAGCCACCAAAAAAGAAAATCAACCTTCTGCTGATGGCATCTGACTCAGATAATGAAAATGAACATGCGTTGGTCTGCACTGTTTTGGATTGTTATCGAGCAGAACCCATCATCAGCATGGACGTTCCTCTGGAATGGTGGCTACAAAAGTTTCTGAAGTGGACAAGTGTACATGAAGAACTAGATAGCAATTATCAGATCATGTCCCACAGCCCAACTGAGCAGCCTGTTTACTGTTTGTACTGAGCATAGCATGAAAACTATATCACAAGACCAATGCCCTTCTTTCTCACTACTGAGTTAAATTATATGAGTACCTGCCATGTATTAGTGAAAAGGAGAATGTAGATTGCAGACTCACTGCTGTGGCGCCTCCTGCAGGTCAGTCTGGGAATTAGCTCTTTTCCAGCCCCAGAGCACCTCCTGCTAGCCAGTGTCCCTTCTGTCACAGGCCCCATATCTCTCCTGGACCCTGGTACCCCTTTCCCTTGGGGTTCTGCCCACAGTAGTACCCCCACTCTGAGTCTCCCCTCCCAGGGGAACCCCGTGCTATACCCACCTTGCCTCAGTGGCTACTGCCAATCATCATCTAGCCCCCGTTCTCTGGGGCAAACTGCAGACTGTGATGGCCACTCATCATTGGCAGGGGGGTTGGACCTGCTGCCTTTCTTGGTCCAACTGTCTTCCTGCAGCCTCAGTACCTCCTTTGGCCTTCAGCAAGGCCTCAGCCTGGGGACTCATCAGGCCAGAGCTCCTCAGCTCTGCCTGCCCTTCTTCAGCACTGCTTTGCTTCAAGTACCCTGTGCTCCCAGGCAGCTGGATCCTTTCCACTGCAAGGCTGGAGTGAGACTCTTTGCCACCTGGCCCAGCAGCATTGTTATAGGGCCCAGCCTGGCCCTGATTGGCTGCCTCCCAACCTCTTCTTATTAGCCCTCAGCCCCAGCCCTCTCCAAAGGCTGGCTTTTAAGCCTTTCAGGGCCAGAGCAGGGTGACTGCTCGGCTACAGAGACCAGTTCATATAGGTAAAGGATTGGAATAAACTTCTAATTCTCTAAGGTCTACCTGTGTTAGCTTGCTACTTTAATTACGGAAAATAGAACACAAAACAAATATTTGTAGTTAAAACCTAAACAAAATGGGCCAAATCCATTCCCAGAAGCTAACCGAAGTGAATTTGGACTGAAATGTTTTGTATTGTTTTCTCGAGTTTTATAACCTCCAGGCTCTGAAGATTGTTTGTCCTCAGGAGGACAAGGACCTTGACAATGTATAATGTTTATTAGCTACCAGGCATTAAAATATCACTGTAGACAAGACAGATGTCCTTTTAGCTGGTCTAGGTAAACCCTAAACCCCCTCCTAGGATAATTCTGAAGGCAGGTTACATTCATTCACAGATTATAGCATGTAGGTATGCCCTTAATTGGGTCAAAGTGCCTGTCTGATGGCCTGATCATAAAAGCTTTCATGATGAATATAAAGAGAAACAACATCAGTGCATTGCCCAGTAGGAAAGCAACATGACAATCCCACAATATGTTAAAGGCAATTAGTATGATCTGTGCATTGAAGAAAATTGATATATCTGTCAACTTGGAACACAACTGAACTCTTAAGTGTGCATAAGAACTGGTATCTGCCATCCATGGACAAACCACCCTGTACAGTTATCTTTTTCTAGAGCGCTGTTAGTACACAAATGGTGTCAATGAAGCAAACTTCAATTGTATTACAGCAGAGCATATACATTTAATATAAAACAGCATGACAACAGAATACTGGTGAATTCAGGTCACTTTTATAAAGGTCACAACTCTATTTCAATCAATTCCCAGATACTTTGGGACACGCAAGTTGGCAAGATATAATCATAATAAAGCAAGCACCAGGCATACAAGAAAAATAATAAGGCTTTGAACTGAATTTTCTGAAAGGAGCCATCTGCTTGGTGGATGATGAAGTCATACCCCTCCAGCAATTCTCAAACAATGTATGTATATGACATTGGCCTAACCACCTTGCTTACATTTTAAGCACCACTTTCCATATTCTAGCAAATAAGCTCAAGAAAACAAATAAACAGAAAAATAGAGTCCAAATATCTTTTGTTCTTGTGTTAAGTGGGCATCTTTTTAAAAACTCTTAACCAGAGAGATCACTACTAATACTCTGTCTCCCCACTACTCACCAGGCTTGCTGACCTCCTGTCTGTTTTGGACCCCTGTGTTGCATTGGTCAAAATTTCCATAGTGCTTTACGTACTTCTTTTTATCATATATTTTTTTTAAATCTGGGAGAATTAAATTCTCTCAATTTATACTCTCTGTTTTTAAATTAGAATGCTAAGAGCGGTCAGAGGAACAAGTGACAGTTAATGAAAGCTGTAGCTGCTCCAGCACAATTAAAAAGGCATTTTTACATTCACATTGTCTGCATAGTAGTGAATTTCTGGTGGATTTTTTTTTCTGGTCCAGGTGTTACTGGTCATAAACTTAATTTTTTTATCAAAACAATTTAAATGTTTTTTTTTTTAGTGAAAAATAAGGTGGTGGTGTTGAGAATACTGAAGAATTCAAGGTTTAAGGGCCAAAATCTGTGCTGAAGACAGTAGGACTAGTATGTCTGAGGGCAGAATTTGGCCCTGTATGTTGGACCAATGGTGGGGGTTAGAGTGGAGTGAAAAGGCAGGCTGAGGGATGTTCCTCTGTCCAAAAAAAAAAATACAGGAAAAATATTAACTAATTGCTTCTAAGAATCCTTTTTAGAAGTAGTCATGTCCAGATCTCTCTCACCAGGCTGTCAGGTAGCATTTTTAGCTCTGAAGGGGGGGAAGCTCTAGGCAATGTCTCACTTCATTCGGTAACCTTTCCTCCAACTGGTTAAGGAATTTATGGATTAAGAAGTCCTGTCTCAGTGTGTCCCAGCCTCATCCCTCCACAAAGATGATAGTGAATTAAGGATTGGAGGGTATTTGATATAAAGACAGGACAATGAAGAGGGTGCTACTTTCCAAGGGAAGAGAGTACATGTTATACAGTGTGAAAATGTGTTGGAATTATCTTCTTTAAAAAAGTTTTGAAATTGATTTAATGCTGTATTTTAAATTAAAGTCTGAAATTAAGCTTGGTAAGAAACAACTATAGCTTTACAAAACACTATTTCGAGTTTTTCTAGTTTAAAAAGCTTTTTGCTTTTATATAAAAATAATAGAAAGTTCATCGGTAACTTTTTATTTGATACAGGGTCACACTGTCAAATGCAGAGATATCATGGAGTAAGGTCCAGTAAATTTGAACAGTCCTCCTTTGAAAACTTACTCTCAACTGTCCCATTCTTGGATTCCTTACCCAGGCAAAACTCATGAGTTTTGCTTGAGTAATGAATCTGGGACTGAGGCCAAGTAACACTTAACTGTAAAGTGGCTTGTACATTATTCAGCAAGGATTGTCTTGAATCAGTGAAGTGTAGAATAATGGAACTGTATTTTTGTAACACTCCCCACAAGTAACAGTAACAAATAGTCAGAGCTGGGTGAAATTTTTTTGGCCAAAACTCCTCAGGGGAAGCAATCTCTCCACTTTGCTATCTATCTGGGACCCACTCCCATTTTCTAGTTCTTCTGACAGAAGACTACCTGTGCTTGTGCTGTAGCTGGGCCTTGCTCCTGTTCCAGCTGGTACCTGTTTCCATGCTAGCCAGCCCCTGCTCATCATGCATCCAGTCTTGCCTTAGCTGGCCACCCAGAGATTCTGACAGATGTCTCTTTCACTTTCATTATATTATTAATGATCTTACCTCAAAAGGATAGGTTGGATAATACCAAAGGAGTAAACAATGGTAAAAGAAAAAGATGGATGCCATTTATTTACCAGATGGGCCAAATAGCCATGTTTTGGGGAAGGAGAAAAAACATTAAACACACCAGCACATCCATCTTGTACGGAAAACCACACACAGTAAAAGATTATTAGCTATCCAGACTTAGTTTGCTGAAATATGGTTGCAGGATAGAGATGGTTGCTCTATAGGTTCCCACTTCCTTCACTACCTACAAACATTTTTTCAAAATCACAATGGATAGCCTAGCAAGTTGCAGCACAAGTTTACAAAGCTGCAAGTCAGCCATGAGGATGTAATATCACACTTTTGAGGATATGTTTTTCTTTCTTCCTGCTGCAAAGCATCACGATTAAACCCTCTTTTTCTATGTAGGGAAATAGTACTTTAGAAGCTACCCTCTGCAATGATAAATTAGACAAATTTGAACTTTGTGTCCTACTTATAAAAAGACTGCATTTTCATATCCATAAAATTAGAAAGTGCATGGCTCACTATTTACATGCTTTGTGTCCTTCAGATGTGACCTTTCTGAACAGTTCTATTGTGAAATATGATTGCATTTAACTGAAGAAAATATTACCTATCATGGTTTTAAAAAGAATAATGATTAAAGTATAATCTAGGACTAATATAATTCTTGTTGTTTTTAGGGCATAATTTAGTATTTACCATCAATCAAATGATGCATTTCAGGCTTTTTGGTTGTCCTGTAGACTTTTCTGTGTGAAAGGATAACTACAAAGTGGTGTTCCTGAGTTAGTTTCAGTGGTGTGGTTCCATTTTTGCCTGCAGTTTTTAGATAGTCTCCATCCTGTGTCCTAAAAGACAGTTACTCAACATGCTGGTCTCTTCACTGACAGGAATCTAAACTTTAACAAATAAATAAAGGCAGTATGTTCATGTTGTTTTCTTTAAGCATCATATGATGATTTACTAGTTCGCTCATTCACAAAAAGCTGGCCTACAAGGAGTAAAAGATTCCTGCCTTATTTTGCTGCACATATAAAGCTGGCCAGAATTGCAGCCTTTAAGCTTAGGGAAGACTGAACTGAGCAGGGGCTGCTGCTGAAATGTTTCCTATACGGAATGTGATGCTCTAAAGGGTGTAGGGAGGGAAGTAAGTAAAGAGAGAGAGCTCTGTCTCCCTGCCCCTAAAAATATGATTTTAACTGTTTTGAATGGTCAGCTTGTTGCTGTTAACACAATGAAGCATATTTTGAAAATGCATTTAAGATGGGTTAAGTATGGTGAGTTTATTCAGGAGGAGTGTTTAGGTATTAATGGATTTTTAGTTCCACTTCAGCTGCAAGTCTCAACACAACCTTAACTATGGATTTGCAGTCACTGCCTCCATAGTATATAATTTTCAATTTTATTTCACTAGTTTCTTAACTGTTTTATTTTCAAATATCTGTTTAAAGTAATTTAAACACTTCATTTTAAACTAACTAAGACGTAAATGGATCTCAAGCAACTGACCAGGAAGACACAATGCCAAAGCATTGATGCAAAATGGATAATGATTTTGAAATGGGTCATTGTAGAAAATGCCAGAGAGGTCTATAAAAATTCTGTTTGCTTGGGGGGGAAAAAAGTGTGTATGGTATTATACACACATTAGGGTCAATTCAGAAGGGACTGCCGAAGTAATGAGGTGTCAGCTGGGAAAGAGAGAACAAATGTCAACGTTTTGTAAGGGAACAGTAAGAACAAAGCACAGGTTGTGCATTATTTAGCAAATAAGTTTAACAAATGCAATCACCTTGCTGCTCCCCAAGTGTCCTTGTTACTCAGCTCAGTCAACCTAGTACCACTTAAATAAAATATTTGATTAAGCAACTTTAAACGAAATGTTGCAATCGAGCTGTGTGAGATAGTGTAACCAGCAAAATATCAAGAAGAGTTCAAAAGATAGCAACGAGAGGAAAATAAGCACATATATTATACCAATATGCGTAAATGCCTCCCTTGGAATGAAAGCTGTTTTTTAAAATTAAGTTTAGAGCTTGTCACAATAGGTTTCCCCCCCTCCCCGGCTGAAAATTGACTTTTTGGCAGATATTGAAAATGTTCAGCTGAAAACTGAAACTTTTGATTTGGAAATGTAGCCATGGTGCCTCTTGGCAGTTGTAGTTCATTTGCCTCATGTCACCTGTTGCTGAGTCACTGTGGTGCATAATGGGAGTCCCATGGCTACAGTATGGCATGGGGGAATATCACACTCCCAGCCCCACATAGATCTTATCTGCAAAGACCGTTTACTCAGTGTCTGCATGGATGTTGAGAATTTGGCCCCCAGTCTTTACTCTGGCAAAACTCCCACTGAACTCAATGAGAGTCTTGCCTGTGGAAAGATTTGCCCCTAAGTGGTATCACTACCACAGGATGGACACCAGCAGTGGTAGGTTTGCAAAAAAAAAAAAATCCTCTTTAAATAGGGCTAAATTCAGTCTTCAGATGTATTCCATAGCTTGGTTGTTCACAGTAGGAGTTTTCAGCAGATCTGCAAGCAGTATTTGACCCTTACTAGCCAAATGTAGTTCTCAGTTTATACATGTCAAAGAGTTCAGATATGAATTTTCAAAATGCTGTGCTAAGCAGAATGGGTATATTTAAAACACTATAGATTCATTTAACAGTATCTTCCAATTTTTTTATCACATGTGAAGAGCTGTCAGGAAAATTACCTTTAATTTCTTCAACATTACATATTCAAGTGCTCCAAGCACCAGAGCTCTTTTTTATGGATTCTGATTATTTGAAGGTGCTTAGAATTGTTCTTTGTCAACAGTTGCAATGACATAATCCAACTCTATTCTCCAGGGACCTAGAGCAAGAGTTTCCAATGTTGGCTTGTGTGTTGTATTTTCCAGGGTGTACATGTGTTTGTCACATTTTATCCATTCTGTCATTACCATCTGCAGATTTTACACTGAACCCAAAATCTGTAGATGTTTGTTTATTATTACTATATAACTCTGAGTGTTCAGCCGGTCAGGTTTCTCAATTGTTTAAACATTTTGACACCTCTCTTTTGAAGAGATGTCAGCATATGTAGCTAATGAAATTTTCCATTGTCACTGTTTTGAAAGGGAGTGTTTCTTAAATTGTATATATTTTAAAAGAATTAAGAAAAATCTAAGATGGAAAAACATCATGGGAATTCCATAGAATAACAGGGTATATTCATTGATTCAGCGATAGAAAAATTCTGTGCTCTTTTGAGAGGCCTCAAGCCTCATGCCGTCCACTGCCTTGGGTGTGTATCAAATATGAATAAACAGTTCAGTACGAATCACCAGACTATAATTCTATCAATAAAATGGGTGGGTTTGGTAACTTAATAATTATAAGAGTGAAGTTCAAGTCACCGAACCGCTGAGATGGAGTTACAGACCATAGTGTGATTTTTTTTCTTCCTGGATTACTTCTTCCCTGACCCTGAACTCTTCCTTCCCCCAGTAATCTCCCATACTTGCCTTGTGTTGGTCTGACTCTGCTTCCATCTTTTCTACTGCTTCCACTCCTTCCCTTGTCAAGGTTCTCTTCCTCTTCCTGCCCACTTCTTCTAAGTCTCCTCTCCTTGCCTTCCACGCTTCCCCTGCTGGCCCCTACACCCACTTCCTGTTTTTGCTGTAGCTCCCATTATTTGCAGTGCCTGTTCACTCATCTTATTAATCAGAAAAGCTCCCCTTCCTGCTCCAGTTGTAGACTGATCTTCACTGTTGTCGTGGCTCTTGCTTTCTGCTCCTTGCAGGTGTCACTCTTAAATTCAAAAGGGTCTTGTTAAAAGCATTGCCATTTATTATTAAACCAATAAAACACATCAATGAGTCTCTTCACTGATGTGTCAGGGAAAATTCCCCTCCTTTTATGCCCTACGAACAAGCACTTGGGTGTCTAGTGCATAAGCTGTGCTAGACATCCAAAAGGAATGTGGATGCATGGGGGAAACAGAGACCAGTCCCCTTCTACACCAGTCTGTGTGTGGAAGCTGGTATGGGGTATCACAGGCTTCACTGTTTCAGAGAGAGTAACAAGTGCTGGTTCAGTGTGAGCTCTTGTAGATATCTTTCTACATTAGCTAATGTGGCTACTAATATGCTATGCCTGAGACTTGTATAACTAAAATTATTTGGTAATGTCTTGCCTATGTTTTGGGAGTGATTTAACTTTGGGATCACATCACCAAGAAGCCCCAAATAGCCTGCCCAAAATCCATATTGTAATCGTAGTGTATCAGGAAAAGTCACTATTATGTCATCTTGTCTATTCCCTTTCCAGTGCAAGGTTGTTCCTTGCTACATATTTGCTAGTTTCATCCTGTTTCTAATTATCAAAGCAACAGGGCTTCTATTGGGTGTTCCATCATCTAATAGAGTTCATTCTTAGGAAATGATTCCTCTGTTCGGCCTCTATTTCTTTTGTTGAATTTCAAAGATAATGGGGCCAGTGAGGATTGCTGATACCTATATTTTATTAAAATAGGGTGAAATAGCCAAATTCCCATTAACTTTAAGAGGCTCAGGTTTTCACCACCCATATGCTATGAAGGTGTGCTTCCAGCTAGCCTATGTAAGTACATGAACTTATTACTGTTACCCTCATCGTCCCTCTGCCCTCCCTTTCCATCCCATTGTCTGTAATGCTCACTTGTATCTTCTCTTGAGTTAGACTGAAAACTTAATAAGACAGGGACTATATATTTCTATATGTTTGTATAGGACCTACCACAATGGGGCTCGATACTGTCTGAGACCTTTGGGTGCTGTTGCAATATAAATACAATTACTAATAATCCCATTACTTCTAGTTATAATAACTTATATCATCTCGAACAATTCATACTCTTCCTTAGGGCTTATAGCTGGCTGTCAGATATGCATACATTGATTATATCTCCCCCCCAGCCCGCATAGATGTCATCTGGCCAAGCTA
Organism: Lepidochelys olivacea; assembly: GCF_965140295.1. Taxonomy (NCBI): domain Eukaryota; kingdom Metazoa; phylum Chordata; order Testudines; family Cheloniidae; genus Lepidochelys; species Lepidochelys olivacea. The sequence goes on along the minus strand of NC_140414.1, from coordinate 50,103,075 downwards.
TATATATTTTTTTTTCAATCTTTCCTTTTATTCTTTCCTAGTGATATCTCATTGTATTAGAGTATCCTCAGTTGTCATTTTTTCAAGCTATTTATATCACAATACTCAGATGAAGAGAGAGCAGTGAGAGTTGGTATTAGTATAGAGTTTATTTTATGGTTGCAAGACAGACATCTTTATAACTGTATTGTAAGTTAAATCTAGTAGCTATGTCTGTTTCTTGAAAAATTCAAGTATTTTCTTTTGCTTTACATGACCACTTTTGGTGGAGTAACTCAGCCTCCTCTGGGAACACATATCTTAACTCTTTATGCCGATAAAAGGGTTGATCATCTCTGCATTTAAACTACACTAAATACAATTCCATTCCTGGAAAAATGGAAGAAAAAAACCACCAGGTTATAAAACTTGAGGCTCTCAAACTATTGTGGTTGGACAACTTTCTTAAATGGACCTGAGAGAGCTATTTTTTTGAATATAGAGAGTAATAAAGTAGTAAAATAAATCATTTTTAAAATACAGTTGATCCTAAATAGAATGATTGCATTTTCCAACTCTTGATAAGTTAGAATAGGACTATGAACATGATCTTAAAAGGAGACCTAATTTTTTTTTTAAAATGAATGAATTCTAGAGTTGTGTTTCAATTCTCAAAATACCAAAAGCAAGAGGTGTTGGCTGATGTGGAGGGGAATGGGATCAAGGTTTCATGTTGTGCATTTGCGTAAAGACCAGTCACAAGCTGGCTCACTAGTAGTCATATTGAATTAATAATTTTCAGAAACTCAGCTTCTTCCTTTAGCATTATTTTGTCTCTCTCTTCCTTCATCAATTTCAGTCTGGGAACTTTTGTAGGGTATGGGAGAATTTCCTGGTGGAAAGTGTAGACAGCTTGTCAGAACAGCAGCAATAAATAATCTGAGACTCAAGTGTGCCACGCACTTCAGGAAGGTCTATCCTAGAGTTGACCCCATGATGTCAGCAAGAACGCCATGTGTTTTGGGGTACTGTACTCTAACACTGTTATTTGATCACAGGCCAGCCTTGCAGATTAGTGAAAGTCAAGAAAAACAGAGTAGATAATACAAATTTGTGCAGAGGAGTGTTTGTTGTCGAGGAAGATCAAAAAAGAATATTTTGGATGTGTATCAAGAAAAAATTGAGATTATCTGGAGAAGAGGATAAGGCAAGGGAGTATGCCAGAGAAAAGGTCAAAAGGAAGTTAAAAGAAAAGGTGACTTGTTTCAGATTTCTGAGAGCCTTGAATTAGTATGCTAAGGCTTAGTATTAATATAAAGAACCAGCAGCTTTGATGATTACACACAGTCGGGCTACATGTTTACATATAGTGTTACTAATGACTTCCAAAAGTCCTGTCTCAAATGCACTGAATCTGTTGTAAAACCTGGGATGGAAACAACAAGGGGTAGTTTGTTTCTTGTTCTTCTGAAGGCTTGGTTAGGAATATTATAGTAATTAGACAATGTTAAGTGACCCAAACGTATTTTTTCAGTCACCCTGTAATATTAATTGGTTATGCAAAATTATTATTTTATTTAATATGCACATATTTAAAAATAATTTTAGGGCAGTACTTCCTTCTAAGGATTTAGCTTTACAATATTAATGTCTTTCTGCTGAAGCAGAGACCTGTGGTATCGCTGACAACCTCTGTGATGCTGGAGCAGCAGGGATCCTGGTTGACACAAAGCAAACTCCAGGTTCACCCTGGAAATTTTTCTTAGTTTGTCCTGTAAGACAAGGTCACCTCGTGCAAATATACTGGTATGGCGATTTCCACTTAATTTGGTGAAACCAACTTTTGTGTATGTGAATTTAGTCACACAGACTAAATTTTGTTTAGGAAAAAAATTGGAAAAAAATATCAAGGTAGCCTGAAATGGTTTGAAAGACATGAAATTATTTAATTTTTTTAAAATTTAATTTCACAATAAAACTTCAATTTTGGCTTTTTTGTCCCAATCTGAGTCTTTTTTTTTTTTTTTTTTTTTAAAATCTTAAATTTTTATCATGAGATGGAAAATCTGTTCTCCACATTGTTTAATTATGACATACGTGTTTTTATGTGGTGGTGTGGGGAGTCAAAGTGGAAAAGTTTACATTGTTTGAAACTAAGTGCTTTTCATAATAACTGTGTTTTTATGTGGTGGGGGTCATAGTCATAGAGTTTAAAAACAGAAGGAACCACTTGATCATCTAGTCTGACCTCCTGTGTATCACCAACAAATCCAGCATGTGCAAACTAAACCGAACAACCAAAATGAGACTATAAAGTATTGCAATTTGCAGAAGACTAGACTGTTATGTGCTACAGGCAGAGAATAGGCGTGACCAAGGTGCACCTGTGCCTGAGGTCCCCACAACAGCAGGGAAATGATTAAGTGAGATATACTCTGATAATCCTGGCAAGAGACCTGCACCCCACATGCTAGAGGCTTGAATTGGCCATAAGATGCTGTAGCAGTGTTGTTCTAACCCAGTGGTTCCCAAACTTGTTCTGCTGCTTGTGTAGGGAAAGCCCCTAGTGGGCCGGGCCAGTTTGTTTACCTGCCGCGTCTGCAGGTTCAGCCGATTTTTTGGCTCCCAGTGACTGCAGTTCGCTGCTCCAGGCCAATGGGAGCTGCTGGAAGCGGCGGCCAGTACATCCCTCGGCCTGCGCCGCTTCCAGCAGCTCCCATTGGCCTGGAGCAGCGAACTGCGGCCACTGGGAAGCGCGATCAGCTGAACCTGCGGACGTGGCAGGTAAACAAACCGGCCCAGCCCACCAGGGGCTTTCCTGCACAAGCGGCAGAACAAGTTTGGGAACCAGGCTTCTAACCAATAGAAAAAACAGGCTCCCCCCCCATCTTATTGGAAATTTATTTAAAATTCTTTTAAATGCTGCATAGGATAATGCATTATCTCCTTCAGTCACAGGCCTTTGAGCTTGGTCCTTTAACTATTGTTTAAAAGCAGAGTGCTGTGTCCTTTTTAAGAAACTGAAATCAGAGGGGTGCATTCTTTCTGGTTTCCTCATCCAAGAAAGTCTCTGCCTTTAGCAAACAAGTCCAGAATGGCAATGTTACCATTGACTGCTTCCCAGGGAATGGGTTTAAATTCTGGTTCTGTCTGACTTGTCAAATTCTTTACTGTCTGTACAATATTTGATCAGTGAGCTGGACCCCCTTAGGGCTGCCCATTTCACAGGTGAGTGCTTTTTCATTTTATGGTGCTCCAAAAGCACAATTTCCTTCATCTTCTGTGGTCTGATCCTATCTCAGTAAATTTTAGAGGAGGGATAAAGGGTTTGCATAAAGAAATTGCTCGTTAACAATCTCTTGATGCTGTTGGGGGGTTCACTCTTTCACGTTGACTATTACTCATTCAAGACTAGTGCTGGGTGAAATTATAGTTTGCTGAATTTTTTTGCTGGAAAATATGCAGATTTGCGTCGCCAGCAACATGTCACAATTTTTTTATGAAATCCAACCCTCACTGAAGTCAATGGGAGTCTTGCCTAGGTTTTGGTACATATGTCTGAAGAAAACCACATAGTAAGCTGCATAATTAACTGTATAATAACTTTATCCTAATGATATTGATAACGTTAGAGTCACAGTGGTAAAGAGACCGTACTAATTTTTCCTCTGTACATTTCTCTGTGACCAGTGAACAGGTACTTCTTCAGTGTTTGCATAAAATACCTCATAAGGCTCAACCAAAATAGTACATTCATTTTAAAAAAATGGTATAAAACCCTAGAACTTTTAATATTTCTACTATTTTGTTTTAAATAACTTAAAAGTTGTGTTTGTAACATACCTTTTCCAAAACCACCACAGCAAGGAACAGGGAGTTAAGGTAATTGACAATATATACTCCATCCAGACACCCACAAATGAATTTTGCCACTAGATCAGTCACCAGTGCACCATAGACAATTCACCACAGCCTTAGCTCTGCTCCAGTAGGAGTGCTGCCAACACTCTTCCTTCAAACCTTCCCTCTGCCCCACCTCCCCCAAATATTCTAGAGTCTCCACAGTACTGAAAATCGAACTTATTCATGTTTGGAGAAGACCCTGCCAAGAGATGATTTAAACAGCCTCCTTACATACAATTAAGAATGGACAGACTTGGCCTTGATGATACCGGGTAATTAAGAAAAAATCATATCTTCTGATTAACAGAAACTTAAAGTAATGACCTCAAATACAAAAATCTAGATGGTGCTTAAAATGTTTGTACTGAGCTATGTACAAACACCATTTCATTGTTTTTAAGAGTCAAGATGAGTTTGAGATTAATTCTAACATGCCCTCGTTCTGACAACATCATAGTATCATGAGCTGGGTGTTATGGATTGAATTAAAACCTGTTGAGATTGGTAGGTGTGAATTTGCCCTTCAATTTATATAACTGTAAGCGGAAACCCTTCCCCATTCCACAAAAACAAAAGATTATATATATAAATCTGCCCAGGAGCTTTTGGCTGAGTATTGTTTTGGATAGGGGTATGTGTATGTGGTGGGATATCTCCATGGTGGTCTTAGATGGCAGTCTTTTTATAAAACTTTACATCATACTGTCTGTTTCACAGAAAACATGAGTATACCGTGGTGGTAGAAAAGTTAAGTTCAAATGACCTGGGGCAAATGAGCCACATTCTTGCCACATACAAAGGATATCAATAGCAGGGGAAAGCTCAGTGTGATGAGGAGCCAAGATCAAGAGCACTTCACTGTTACACTAAAGAAATTTCAATGTTTGTAATTGCTGCTCAGGGCAAATAAATGAAAAGTCACCATTTTTGCAGGAGAATGGCATTTTACCATTTTCACTGAAAACAGATATTTATTGCTGGAAATATGGAAATTTTGCCTTGCATCAATTTTTCAAATATATTTGCTTCTGTAGGGGATGACGCACATCCACACTGAACTATTGCCAGCAGCCGATTATTACAGTTTTACAGCCTATTGCTAAATCCTGTCTGGCTAGGCTGCAGCAAAGGCAGGAGATTTCTTCTCAGAGGAAGGCAAGGATCACTCTCTGTGACACATAGCTGGATCTGGGCCTTTTGCTGCCATGCTGTTCACAGGTGTCTTTCTTGGTCTTTCGTGCACCTATTCACCCTGGACATGATTTCTGCTAATAAATATTTTGAAAGGACACCTGAGAGAAATTTACCTAGGAAAGATTTTTGGGACAACATAATTCAAATTACTATATTTAAAATATAAAATCTAAAGTCTGTGGACAAGGCAACAACAGGACAATTTCAGGTAGCTGCTATTTAGGACCATATGTGTCTCTCCATTCATGCATCACAAAAGAGCACCTAGAGATGCAAATACTCTATTGGGGGGGAAAAAAGGAGTCTGGGAGGTGATGTGGAAAGGCAGCTAAACATGTTCCTCTGCCACATGGCTCTTTCCCTATAGCCACAACCATCCCTGACACAGCTAGAAGGCATGGCCACAGAAAGGAGTGAAGGGAAGAGCTACTCTGCACAGCAAGTTTACCTTCCCAGCCAATCAGGAAATAGAGTGCTTAAAGCACTGTTAGTAGCAGAAATTCCTCTCCCTGCCATGGCTTTTCAATACTATGGATGTGGTGTATGCATTGGGGAAAGGAGGTAAGGCAGGTACACAGTAATATCATGAACCCACGATGGGACCTGGAAGACTCAGTAGCAGGGTGTTTCAAGGCTAGCTGTCCATTGGTTTCTCCTATACAGATCCCAGCATTTTCACTTTTGTTGACCAGCCTTCTTCCCTATTCATTCCATCATTGTCCTTCCCTCCAGGAGGGGAAGATTATTATCTTTAGATGTATAGCACCAAAATTGTGCAAAGTGCTTGCTGTACAAAGGTGATGGGGGCAGATTTGAACCCTGTATCTCTCTAGCCTTTTCGTGCCTTTTTAAGGCAGAAAGGGGAGTACATGGGTCTTCGGTAGGGCATCAGGAGAACATTAACATTTGTTACATCACTTGGAATAAATACTCTTATGATGGGAGTCAACAGATGGTGCTGTTCCATAAGGACTCACAAGTTCTTTTTTCTTAGTATGTGAGCTCTCTTCAGTTTTTGAAGAAATGCTTTTATTGCTTTTAGTTTTTGTGATGTAGTTCTTTGGTAGAGCTCTGTCAAGAAGCAAGTTAGTTTTTGCCTTACACTCTAACTAGTGTCAATTCTTAACTCTGAGTTTTTCCCTGGGAACTGGACATTGGTAATTGGGCTGAGATGCCTGAAAGAGGGGATTGCCTGTGTGCTATTTGTGACTACCTATGGTTAAGGACTGGGGCATACAGTGAAAAATAAACAAGTGGCATACCCAAGAACATATCCAGACTTCATGTCATTGATTTTTTTTTTCTCCACTAGAAAGCTAACCTGTAAGGTCTTGACATCTGTTACCATTCAGCACAGGGACAACAATATAATTGAAAATGAGCCCATAAAATGACAGGAAGCCATAAAATGGAGCTTGCCTTCACCTTCTGGGCTTCTGAAAAACACAGAAGACCTTGAATTACAGCATTTCCTTCCTCATCTTTGCCTTTACTTGTCGTTGTGTCTGTACTTAGAAGCTGCAAAGCTGCCGTAAATGGGACTGAAAAGAAGAATACCCATTATGGGAAGACTTCATTCTGGTTGGTCCTGGATTTTGGCTTAGGGCACTATACTATCTCCATGGATGCAGCCACGTTTATAGTAAGTGAGGCTGTTTGCTCAATTGTTGGAGGGACTCTGATTTCAGATATGTGAGAAACAAAGCCCAAGTAGTTATCTTCACCTGTATGCTCTGCTAGCCAGAATGGCCACTCCTAGGGGATGGGTTGGGTAAGGGACTAAAATAGATATTGAGCATTATACCTTACTTTGCCCAAGTGTCCATTAGCATTTTAATTTTATTTGTAGCTAATTGTTGTTAACATCTGATTATAATTGTTTCAGTGGCAACATTTACATTGAATAATACAGGAGAGAGGACTGAGCCTTGTGGTTTTCCACAGTAAGAGGGCTTTGGTAGTGGAGGGACAATGGCCTATGAGGAAGGCCCTGAGTCATTTAAGGATGTCTTTTCACTCATCAATTTCTTAGGCAGGTCTTACTTTGGCATTTGATACCATCAGTCACCATAGAGAGGTCCAGTAGGGTGAGTATGGACTTACTTCCCTTATTTATAGTCATGAGGCCATCAATACATGCTGGATCAATACAGTGTCTCTAACAGAAGCCTGACTATGTGGAGTCCAGGATACTGGCAGATGGTATTGGAGATTTTTTTTTTTAATAGTTGCTTAATTAGCTTGCTTAGAAATGGGAGGTCAGATGCTGGGTGGTAATTTTTTTGAGGTCTCTAGTGTTGACAAATAGATTGATTAACATTGATTACACCTAGTGCCCCATTTTTGGAGTGATAATAGATTCCCCTAGTCAAAGAGTGTCGAAAGCCTGTGTTGGGGTCTGTGGAAGACCGATGCCAGCAACTGGGATGTGGGCTGTCTGGCCTGGTATTTAGGAACCAAAGACCAATTGGCATGTCAGGAGCCAAGCGTCAGAGCCAAAAGTCAGAACTGGGTCAATCAGGAAACAGCAGCCAAAGTCGAGAGTGGGTGTTGGGTTGGAAGTCAAAGACCCATAGCCTAGGCCAGAGCAGTCAGAAACCAGGGCAATATGTTCCAGGAACTGGAAAGAGTCTGAGGGCAGAGTCAAAGTCAGGAACCAAGGATGAGGTCAGGAGTCAGGTAGCAGACAGGGTCTCTAGCAGCAGCAAACCAAGATCCACCTTGTTTCACAGACAGCTACTTGTGTCTCCTTCTTAAATAGTGTACTGGCTCAATTAGGTCCCTGTGGGTGGTATCTTAGGCAAAGTGTAAGGCCTTAGGTGTTCTAAATTTTCAGCCACTAGCAGAACCGTCAAGGGGTAGTGTGGATGTGGCAGTAGCCCATGAGTTGGGGTTCAGGAGCTGCAGACACTCAAGCTCTGTTAATAGAGGTCAGGTGAGCTCTATTCCCTTTTATTAGCCAGGAAGGGCAGGGGTCAAGAGTCACAGGCAGAAGCCCTGATTGTCATCATTTTGTGTGAATGGGCTCCCATTGTAATCCCATTGAGTAAGTAAGGATGTGCTGGATTGGGCTCCTCTTTAAGATCCAAGATTTCTCTGGCTGAAGAAATGGTGTTTTACTAGATGTGCCTCCCACTATGATTGGAAAACTTAATCCCTAATACAGTATGGATTGCTTTAGAGATGTAACTTGCCAATAACTAAAGCTTTCCAGCTATATAATTCCCATACATGTTGTAAAGTTGTTTCCTTGGCACAATTTAAATAAACTGAAAAAAATTTAAAGAACAAATTTGTGTAACACCTTAACTTAAAGTTCCATTAATAAATGGCTTATTAATTGCTGTTAAATGATTACCAGATGGCGCCATGCTCTTTCATACTTATTACATATCGTCTTATAACAACACACATTATAAAAACATTAAATTCGAAACAAATAATGCTATTACAAGCTGTTGCAAATAGCATGTAATCCGGCAAATATTGTTTAAACAACGTAAATGCCTGTTTCATATCTGATTTCAATATATTCAAAAGCATGTGATAAAATGCCAGGCACTTTGATAAATAAAACAGTAAATCGTTATAATTATAAATGTATATTTAAATGAATCCTTAATCTATGTTCTTTTGTGTTACTCCCAAATGTGGCAGACACATTTTTATTGGACAATGATGGGAATGATACTGTGGTCATAATCCTTAATATTGTTTCTTTAGTTGAACTGAAGTTGATTCAAGTTTATAACTTCTTTTTAAGGGGAAAAAAGACAAAAATACATATTATTAAGTTCTGAGACAAATTGTTTATTAGAAATGAGACAAGATGTAAAGGCACCCAGCATGAAAAAGGCTACTGGGTTCCTGCGTATCACATGGCTGATCTGGGTTGGGTTAAAGTTAAGAGGAAGCAGCTGTAGAGGAGGTTGTCATAGGGGAGAGAGCAGGGGTTCTCAAACTGGGGGTTGTGAGGTTATTACATGGGGGGTTGCGAGCTCTCAGCCTCCTCCCCAAACCCCGCTTTGCCTGTAGCTTTTATAATGGTGTTAAATATATAAAAAAGCGTTTTTAATTTACAAGGGTCGTTGCACTCAGAGGCTTGCTATGTGAAAGGGGTCGCCAGTACAAAAGTTTGAGAACTACTGGAAGAGAGCATGTGCTCTCTACTCCTAGCTGGATGAAGCTGGAAAGGCCTCTGTCACGGTTCCTCCCCCACTCTGAACTCTAGGGTACAGATGTGGGGACCTGCATGAAAAACCTCCTAAGCTTATCTTTACCAGCTTAGGTCAAAACTTCCCCAAGGTACAAAATATTACATCCGTTATCCTTGGACTGGCCGCTACCACCACCAAACTAATACTGGTTACTGGGGAAGAGCTGTTTGGACGCGTCCTTCCCCCCCAAAATACTTCCCAAAACCTTGCACCCCACTTCCTGGACAAGGTTTGGTAAAAAGCCTCACCAATTTGCCTAGGTGACTACAGACCCAGACCCTTGGATCTTAAGAACAATGAACAATCCTCCCAACACTTGCACCCCCCCTTTCCTGGGAAATGTTGGATAAAAAGCCTCACCAATTTGCATAGGTGACCACAGACCCAAACCCTTGGATCTGAGAACAATGAAAAAGCATTCAGTTTTTTTACAAGAAGACTTTTAATAAAAAAGAAGTAAATAGAAATAAAGAAATCCCCCCTGTAAAATCAGGATGGTAGATATCTTACAGGGTAATTAGATTCAAAAACATAGAGAACCCCTCTAGGCAAAACCTTAAGTTACAAAAAAGATACACAGACAGAAATAGTTATTCTATTCAGCACAATTCCTTTCTCAGCCATTTAAAGAAATCATAATCTAACACATACCTAGCTAGATTACTTACTAAAAGTTCTAAGACTCCATTCCTGTTCTATCCCTGGCCAAGACGACTACAGACAGACACAGACCCTTTGTTTCTCTCCCTCCTCCCAGCTTTTGAAAGTATCTTGTCTCCTCATTGGTCATTTTGGTCAGGTGCCAGCGAGGTTACCTTTAGCTTCTTAACCCTTAACAGGTGAGAGGAGCTTTCCCCTGGCCAGGAGGGATTTCAAAGGGGTTTACCCTTCCCTTTATATTTATGACAGCCTCTGTTTGAATTGCTGTGTTCTGGTCTGGAATTTGTATTTTTGAAAATAAAGCAAGCCCCAATGAAGAGAATTTGAAGAGACCTGAAGCTGGGACTCAATTTGGCTTCTCTTGCTGGTGACTGTCCACTCGCTTACAAGGAGAATGTAAAAATTTTTGTTTTTGACTGAGGTAGGTAGGTTTCACATTGTGGAAGACTTGTAAATCACTCTTTAATATTCTGTGTAATATTGCAAGAGCTGAACCAATTTACTGATGACGTTCTTTTGGTTTGCCATTGTGTAGTATTGAATCCAGAAGGTATAAAATGAATAGCTTTCATATCAAATCTTCTACGTGCCTACTGAAAATAGGTGCTTTTTAAAAGGTGCTTTTGTTATTGAAATGTAAGGGTGGACACAGTAGGGCCATAAAATTGGGATATGCACTGTAAGCGAATATGCCCTCATGCCAAAAGATGACAGTCAACTTCTTTCACTATTGACATAGCTGTACCTCGGTGCTTCATACTATGCTTTTTGCATACAAAATTAATTATTTCGGAAGGACAGTCTGATCTAATGAAACATGTTTCTGCTATTCTAAATACAACTGCTCTGCTCCTAAGGTCTATGGAAATTGATGGAATACCTGGTGTATTTGGTAAGAGTCAGAGTTAAAGTTCAAGGGTTTGGTTCTGATCTCACGTTCACTGGTGTAAGAATGGAGTGATTCTTGATTTGTACTAGTGTAACCTTGATCAGAACTGAGCACTATGGGTGGGATTTTTCAGAAGTACTCTGCATAGGTTTCACTCTCCCAGATAAGTCAAGGGGAGCAGAGCTAAAACAACGTTGAACATTTCTGAAAAATCCCACCCTGTATCTGCCAACCTAAATACTGACCTTATTTACAACCCTACAACCTCATTGAAGTCAATAGAATGAAAGGCAGCTATCAGAAATAGGAACCACCGCCTTAAGGAATCATACAGTTTTTTTCTCCTAACCCTTTTCATTAGAGTGCCTTTTGAAGTGGATTGATGGATGGATGCTGTCCCCTTTCCCATCTCGTTTCTTTCATGCCCTACACCAGCACATTCTCATGTTTTCCTGTTTCCTTTCTCCCATCCTTTCCCTTTTTTCCTATGGTCTTTTCTCTTTTTTATTTTTCTTATCTTTTGCTTTCCTGCATATCTTTCCCTTGCCTTGATAGCTCCTACTTGCCATTTAGAAGAAAACTTCACAGGGCTCAATATGGGCAGGGAGCATCTCTTGGTGGTATGCACTCTTGAAATGTGGCTGGGGTGGACTAAACAGAAACTAATTTAGAAGCTTGCGCTAAAAGACTCCCGTTAGAGCCTTAGCCTTGTACATATGAGCTGCCCTTGCTGCCATCCTCATTAGAAGCAGCCACAAGTGTGGGGAGGGAGGGGAGGGTGGTTTTCAAAGATCTAACATTTTATCCACATTCGTACATTTTCTTTGGGGAGTTGGATGGATACAAAGTAATGTAACTTTCTCTACACCCACTGTTCCTCTCTTTGGGTCAGCTACCCTGGGGCTAGTCTGCTACCATTCTAGGACCGTCAACCCAATAGGTTGGGTAACACTGCCTTGGGAACTTTCCTCTTCCTGTGGATCTGTATGGACCTAGTTTCCGTCATCTTAAATGAAGAAAAATTCTTTAAAAATCCCTTTGAGATTTCTGCTGAATTAGTTGGCCTGGCATAGAGCTGACTCCTATAAAATGTCTGGAAAGGCACCAAAATCTTTGTTCTTTGAGAGAGGCAAATTCATACCATAACACTGACACATTTCAGTCTTACAGTCCAAACTCTGTAGTTAGATACATGGTACACATTGCTGTGTGTCTTGAAATAGCCACTCTGGATACATGTGTGGTCAGGTAAAGGATGGGATTTTTGATTGTGTGGTTGTGGAAATGTACACCAACAAACGTGTGTTTCTAATCAGGGTTTGACAAAAGTTGGGAGTTTCATACAGAGTTTGTTACATAGCTTAGGCGCTATATACTTACAGCGATAAACACTTTAATGGAGATTATTAGTTTACTTAATTCTAGAACAAATATGGTGTAAATGCAGACCCTCTTATTAAGAATTTATGAGGCATATGCCTTCTATATTTGGAGGCCTCTCTTCTCCCAGAAGATGTCATGCTTTGGAACATGTGCACAGTGTAATTGCTAATATTTACAAGAGTGGTTACAGATGTATGTATTAAAGTAGAAGTCTTGATAATTCAAGACATACTAAGGGCTAGCTTGTGTCATAAGATCCAGCTCGTAGTAGGGGGTCGTGCAACAATGCTGAAGGAGCCACAATTCTCTCCTTTGCACTACAGAGTAGTAATTTTGTTGTTTGGTCTGCAGCTGCTGCAAATTAATACAACCCATGCTGCCCCCCTGCACAGGTTCACCAGCACTAGCCATTGTGATAAGGGGCAGAGCTAAGGCCCCACCTATTCCTCATTCCTTGCCTCCGACCTGCTCCAATGGGAAATAAATTATTACTTCTGTTTGCCCAGACCATGCAAAAGATTATTCGTTCATGTCTTATATCTTGGTGAAGCTTTAGCATTCGCTTCAAAGGTGCTTAGGCTACTAGTTTAATGTTGAGAGAAGGCATCAGATAGGAAGCAGAAAAATATATAAACCAAATTTTTTTCTTCTTTAATATAAAGTGTAAAAGTGGCTCAGTGAATAGTTGTTGTGAAGTATGCTGTCCTTAAACTGAAACAGGCAAGAACGTCGGCTACTTCTAATAAGAGTATGAGAGGTTTAAATACCTGTCCCAGTAAAAGAGAGCTGCTATTTTAGGGCGTCTTATTTATAAACCAAGCTTGTGTAAAAAGTATAAAGTCATTTGTATTAGAATACCAAACCCTGCATGCTTATGTAACTCTCAAACCTCCTGGGTGTGGTGTTCTGTCCCCTCTAGTGGCACCAAGACCCCTTAGAGAGTAATGAGTCCGCTCTGCAGTGTTAGCTCAGGGCCATGTGGCTTTTAGCTTATGCAGTAGAGGCTCATACATTTAGCTCCAGAGGTTCCAGGTTCGATCCCACCCGCTGATGACCACTGTCTGTCAGTGTTACACATACGATAGTCCTCCTGAAGGCCCTGGGACAATTCATGAGTAAGGCCAGCAGGATTTTGGCCTTACTGGGTGTGGCTGTGTTGATTTTGAGTTCATAAATTCAGTTGGTAGTGTTCTTTTTATTAAAAAAAGTTTTAATGTCATCAACACAAGCAGATATACCCACTGCTGACCTTAATAACACACAAGGAGACTGCAAACTATGTCTTCCTTTGAGAAAACTACAGCATTTTTTCCTCCTGAAATAATTTCTTTACCTTTTTCTACGGAAACCTTGAGGAAAAAGAATGAGATTCTGACTCAGAAGAGTTTGAATGTTTGTGAGATTCCACTTCCCATGATGATTTTAAAACAAACGTTCTGCTTTCCATTTTAGGATAGCTGATTACTAGATGTGCTATGGAGTCTAGCTGAGAATACTTGGCTTTGCTTTCGCCTAGATTGATGGCATCCAGCCTGTTTCAATGATGAATGTGTAGAACATTCAGCTTTGTAATACTCCAGTCTCCAAGGAGCAGTCTTTCCATATCTGACATTTATAAAGGACACCTGTGCAGTGTCTGACTGTTACACAAATCTCCACATTTATCATCTCTATCTGCATCTAGCTGTGCAACACAATTATAGCAATAAAAAAAGCAGTTCTCTCATTAGAAATACAAGAGTTTCAAGGTTTTGGCTTTTAGTCCCTGGAACATCTGTTGCACAGCATGAACTTTTGGTCAATGCCTAAATATCTTACTCATTTAATTTACTGAAATATTTACTGAAATAGACAGTCCCAAAGTTGGGGTTTTTTGCCCCCCTTAGTAAAAGGTGAAAATAAGAAGTGCAAAAATGTCACATAAGCTAAAACTGGCAAAATAAAATAAAATTCCCAGCATGCTTTGCAAATTTTGCTGTGTAGGAAAAGCAGCTTTATTTATATTTATTCATTTAATCAAATCAAACACTGAGAGTCCCGAAGGTGGTGGTTCTGTGTGTTTCAGTGAGAGAGTAATGGATCAAAGATCAAAGTTAACCCACAGAATCCTAACATTCCTTAGATGCTTAGGAACACAGGTATTATATATACACATTTTATAAAATAAGCACCCGGGCTAAGACTCTAGGCAGATGTCCTAAATTTTATTCATCAGGTGACTTTTTAAACCAATGTGTCAAAAAAAAATCACAAGACTTCTCTGGTTCCCTACAATTTCTTCAGCTTTGTTTGGGCCACTCCTCCTACTCCATTGATGTAGGTACTAAAGCAAACACTACTTCAGTGTCAAGGTTGTATGCTTAAAATCATAAAATGGCAGGAATTGTAAAAGATAAAGTTTTAACAGCAATGGGTAACCTTTGTAATGGGTAGCAGGTTTAAAACAACTAAAAGGAAGTTCTTCACTCAGCACATAGTCAACCTTTGGAACTCCTTGCCTGAGGAGGTTGTGAAGGCTAGGACTATAACAGGGTTTAAAAGAGAACTGGATAAAGTCATGGAGGTTAAGTCCATTAATGGCTATTAGCCAGGATGGGTAAGGAATGGTGTCCCTAACCTCTGTGTGTCAGAGGGTAGAGATGGATGGCAGGAGAGAGATCACTAAATCATTACCTGTTAGGTTCACTCTGGGGCACCTGGCATTTGGCCACTGTCAGTAGACAGGATACTGGGCTAGATGGACCTTTGGTCTGACCTAGTATGGCCGTTCTTATGAGATCACTTAACCTTATCTCACCTACATTCCATGTCCAGCATATTTTATAGTATAATTCTAAAATATAGAGTAATCCATGAAGCTACATATTTAGGGCTGCATTGTGTCTAGCCCTTAGTGGATGCACAGTGAGCAAATGGTTGAAAACTGTTCTCTCTCCATTTGGGTCCCTGACTTGGTGATAGCCATAGTTACTTTTGGGCTAGTGCTACTGATACTAGCCACCCCAAAGTGGGTGGAATGGGTTCAGGTCCCATCTCCTGCACTGGCCAACAGACGTGACTGGTGTGATGAGGAGCACATACTGCTCCCTGGTTAAGAAGGTGGTGATTTCACTTTAGCATATGTTCTCACACATCCACCTCTCAACCCCTACAAGAATTCTGGTTGAGTCAGTATATTGATTCAACACAGGCTTGCTATAGCAGCCACAGTTAGGACCCTGGTGGAGCAACAAACAAAAATGAAAGTTGCTTTCCCCAGCAGAATCCCTGAAGAGGGCAGATGGTGTTTGTACCATCAGCTACCTCCTCTTAGAATGAATCCCATTTCAGTGCCTGGACTTGGACTTTCACTGAAGCAGAGATGTCTTATACAAGGCTGAGTGATTCTGGCCCAGAGTCTTCAAAGGGTTAAATTTTGAGCTGGACTAAATATCTTTACGTGTTTGGGTCTGTGCTGGGAAGAGAGAATTCAGATCCATATCTCTGTATCTGACCTGGCTTAAAGAGTGTTTGTGTGCTGTTTTTTAAAAATTATATAACCAGGTGCATTGAGATGCTCCTCATTGGTAGAAGGTTCTAGTTGCAGAGATACCCAAAGGAGTTTGTATCCAATTGAGCCACAGCACGCATGCTGTTTATTCCTATTGATAATGTGTTAGGATTGAAACATACTTATCAGTGTCTTTAGTGATCCTACTGGAGTTCCTGAGCTCTGGCGACTTTAGTACATGTACAGGCACTATCATCCTTAGGCTATTTAGCCATGTTAGTGAAGAAAATATTGTCCCTGTGATTTTTCGTTCTGAGCTGGATCCAAAGCAAGAAGAGGGAGCCGTTTTTTAGTTAAAGTTCAGATGTGGCAAAATGGCAGGAATCTCCTGAGAATGGTCAGTCTTGAAATATTTTAGGCCAAAACCTTACAAGAATGGCTCAGGAAATTTTGGTCTCCACTGAACAGAAATGAGAGAAAATAACTACTTCACAAATAATGAGAGACAGACAAGCTGTTGAATTTTCCCACCTAAAGTTCAATTAAATTAACTGCTTTACCAAAGGGGGATGGGGGAGAGAGACAGTAGGAATTTCACAATTTTGCCACTGTGGGATATTGCTTCAGAGCAATAGCATCCCATACACAAGACAGAAAGAGAGTGAAGCACTGACATTACAAATGTTGGGACCAAATTCTGTGCTGAGTTCCACTAGTGTAAATCAGAAATAATTATATTGGCTTCAGTAGAGATACTAAGGAATTCTACTGGTGTGAGAGAAGAATTTGACTTTAAAAAGTAATGCGGATAATACTGGGGTTACTAATCTTAATCCTACTCTGAAGCATAGGAGCTCTGACGGTCGCCTACTACCATTCATACAGTTATGGCTTGTTCCTGCAGATTTCAAAGCTTCACTGGGTACTATGATATTTTAAGTTGTGCTGTTTCTAAATTACAACTTGGGTCATTATTTATCTTCCCAGTTTCCATTGCCATCTGTCAGCACTCCTTTCATTGCTGATGATGTGCCAATAAATGTGTTTTAATTCTTCACCATTCTTTGCACTGATATCACTGTAACAGGCTTGGCAGGAGAATTTGGAGCATTGTCCAAATGAATTAATAAAACTGGTCTCTTACCTTGGCCAACAGTTATGGTGAAAGGATATAGGTGTCCATGGAAGGGTCCATGTGCCGATACAGGAGCTGGCTGTAGTCTGCAAGAAATATTAAGCACCTGTTTTCCTTTTCTTGCTATAACTCTAGGTTAATGAAATGAGCTGCCACACTTTTGTCTCATACTGGTCAATCATATTTCATTCATTGAAGCCAGCAGGAGCCGCGAAGTGCTCTGAAAATCAGATCATTTTAATGTGCCCAAATACGGATGTAGGTGCCCAGCTTTATGCGCTCAAGTTTGAACATTTTGTTCCAATTTTTAAGGTACTGATTCTCTGAAGTGCTGAGCATCTTGCAGTGTGTGCCTCTCTCCTTTCAGGATTGGGCCCTCAGTCTTGTGTAGGATGCATATATTTTACACAATAACATGAGGAAGGATTATTCTACAGTGTTTAGTTTTTCCCATTTTCATGCCTAATTTTAACATCTTTTGTCCTCACTTTGCATTGTATGACTTCAAATATTTGACTCTATCAGTATTTGTTCTACTTTTGTGATCTCACTGGTTCATCTTTTCAATTAACTGATTATTTAAAAAAATAAATAGAAATTGATATTGCATAATATAGATTAACCTTTTTTAACTGAAAATGGGTTTAAACAGAGAATTATTGTAATAGTTCTAATTGGCGTTAGCAAATAAGTTTCTCACATATCCATAGGAGAATAGACCATGTTATGTCTGAAATGAATAGCACTATTAGCAGCACTAGCAATTGAATATTTACCTTCCATACTGACCCTGCTGCTCTTTTCATTCATGTACTTAGGGCAAAATAGTAACTCGAGAGGTGAAGAGGTGCTGGGCTTTGCAAAGAATTAGAGAAACGCATAGCAAAAGGAGATGCTGTTGCCATATTTTTCCCTTGTTTAGTTTGGTATCTTGTATGTTTTCCCCTGATTCTCTCTTGCTGCCCCTGCCTTTTTTACCCTTTTAAAGTTTGCTTATATACTTTGTCTTAGACTCACTCAGATGTCCCATTCTGCACTCTAATCATCTTCCCCTCTACAGACACAACCCAAACCATATGCTGCTTAATGATCAGCAGTTCTGATGACACAGATGAACAGTGATTTGTAGCAGGCAGACACTATTTCATCAACCCCAGAAGTACTCTGCTTGGTTCCTTCTTGAAATCTCAGCACATCTAGGTACCAAATAGCAGCTAGGGATAATAGCATGCTCCAGCCACTCCTCTTTCATATCTCGATATCTCCCTCTGCACCCAACATGGCCGTTGTACCTCGAGCTGTGGGGAGGAAGACATGAGCGCCATCTACACTGACTTTGTGCCTGTTGAACACTCCACACACAAGAGGAATCCCCAGTAGGGTGACCAGGTAGTGAGTGTGACAAATCGGGACAGGGGTGGGGGGTAATAGGAGCCCATATTAAAAAAAAAAAAAGCCCAAATATCAGGACTGTCCCTATAAAATCAGGACATCTGGTCACCCTAATCCCCAGCAGGGTACTTGAAGGTGTTTTCTTCTCTTTGCACACTTGAGTAGCACAAAGGAATGGAATGGGGCACAGAAAGTAGTGATTGTAGCCTCTTGACCTTTTAAACATAATATCATTGACTCTTAGGCTGAACAGTTTGGAAACTAGTGATCTACAGGATACAGTGAAGCAGTTGCTGGTGTGAGCAATAATTGTATGGGAAATATAACTAGGAAAAATAAGTAAATCTTCACTCACTTTGCAACCAGATGCCAAGAACTGGCCTACACCCATGTACAACTGATTTAATGTTATATTTATTTATACATTCTCTTCTCAGACTTACTCCCTTTTTATAGCCTAGTACTTCCTTCTCTGTCTGTATTGACAAACCACTATGACATCTGTGGTGGAGGACTGGAGCCTGTAGAGATACAATACACGGCTTCAGGCTTTCTGCCAAGCAGGATCATTATTACAGTTACTTCCAGTCCGTGGTCTAGGTTTCCCCCCTCCAAAGGTAATCACCGTAGAGTAAACTCCCTACCATGTGGCACATAAAGACATACATAGAGACTTACAGTGACAGCAGAGGCAGTAACAAACATTCACTGCACTCCGGAGTAATACAATAGTTTCTATATCCCATGTCTTCCAACCTGCAGGCTAAGTATGGTAAATATTTTTGATATAAAATTTCCTCCTTAGAAACTAAAATTTTGGAACTCCCTTGTGCTATTTACTTGGGAAGTTGTTTATTAGGGTAAAGAGAGGATTAAAAATGTTTATGAAAGATCCATGTTTCATCATTTGCTTGGCAGGACTGTTTGTCAATACACAGCAGGAACTGAAACTGTCCTGAAACTTTCTTGTTAAATGGAAGTCACTGGCATTTTTGTAACAACACAACACAGAAAGCATTAGAAATGAATCAAGTACTGATTCTGTTCTTGGCCTGTTCCTCACAGTCTAGCCCCTGACTAAGAGCCCAAGCCTCCCTACTCTCTTCAGCAACTATGTGCTGCCTTTGGAGAGATATGACTTCTCATTGTATGCAACGGTATCTCTCTCTTGACTCCCAAAGAACATTATCACCAGGATCCAAGTCGCGTTAACTCGGAACTGGCTGAGAATAAATCCTAGCAAAACTGTAATTATCCTGAATGGTTTGGTCCAGTCTGGGGGGAGAGCAGCATTTTCCCAGGTCTCCTGGCCTTCCAATCTTTGATGGAGGATTGCTTCAAATAGTCAGTATTCCTGAATACTGAAAAGATATTGATGAACTTCCATTAATATACTGAAGCTCTAAACTGGGAACAGGAAAAACAATACCTGTTTGTCTGAAAGGATTAAATCTCCATACTAGCTGAGTTCTGGGGGGGGTCCCTGAAGTGAGATTACCAGTGATGCTATATTGAAGGATTCTATTAAAAATGAGCTTTAGTGACTGAAATTTCAGTAGAATGTAGGTTATATATCAGGTGAGATTTTAACCAAGTCGGAACAATTGATGTATTTTATAAATAAACACCATTATATAAGTGGTTTATTGGCTTTTGGGAAAATCTTGGCTCCACTGCAGTCAATGACAAAACTTCCACTGACTTCAATGGGGCCAGAATTTCACCCTTTGTATTTTTTCTTAGAGCTTTTTTCCTCTTTTAAAGACCCCACATGGAAATCACAACCTTTGTCCTTTCATTCTTACCCAATTATTTGCTGTTATAACAGTTAACTTTGCTTCTTTGTCTTTTTACCTAATTTTTTCATACCTCATACTGTGGAGCTAGACACAGAGCTATTATTAAGATGGCTTCAATATCCCAACACTGTGCTTATCAGTAACCCAACAAGCACTGTGTATCTAATGCTCTCTTGATTTTATAGTGACTTCAGATGAATTGGGATCAGAAATAACATGACATAAATGGCTTAGGTTGAAATGAAATTATTTCTCTGTAGTGCAAATCACCTACAGTACACATATAGTCAATTAAATTAGCAGTAAATACAGTTTAATAGTCTAGTTAGCCTGCTGCAACATATACCTAAAGCTGTGCACAACTTTCCAAATGTCACTATGAGTTAGAATAATTACTGCAGTTTAAAAGTAAAGGCAAAAACAAATCTCAATTTTACTTAGCAGCATGGAATGGTCTCTCCATGGAAGGACCGTGATACAGTGGTGACAGGCCATCTAAACGTACCATAGTCAAATAGGGAATTTCAGTAGGAAATGGGTGCCTACCTCCTTAAGGCACCTTTGAAAATCCCAGCTGTAATTTTTCAGTTTTCCATTTTTGTTTCAAATAATTTTATAGAAAGTATATCTGCATAGTATTTGCTTTATAGAATTGCAGATTAATATTTTAATTGGCTTCAGTAAATCATAACTAGCATGTATGTAGTTCTTTTAATCTGATCTCAAAGTGAAAAACAATATCATTCATAGTGCAATACAAAGAAACTTAATGCAGAGCTGAAGATAATGTAATGACTTTCAAATATCACACCCTTACTGGGATTAGTTGCTTCGCTTATTTAATTCTGGTTCTCTTATTTTAAATACAAACGTAGCTCTCTTGATAATTCTGTACAATGTCATCTACATGGCATGTTGAAACTACCAAAAATTGTTAACTGTATGTGAGTAAAGAGAATCATGTTTAAGATCTAATACCATATTAGCAGCAGAACAACAGTGAAATAAAACAAAACCTCACTATGCCCAAACTTCAGATGACTCGTGGCTCTTTTTTCCCCATTCATATAATTGCAACAAACTGTATTGTCAGTTCATAATACTTGCAAAGCTCAAGAAATACTTCGGTTACCAGCACTCCAGTAGGGAATATGAGTGAATCTACACAGAAGAGAAATTTGAGTGTAGAAGACAAGTTAGAAAATTTCTCTTCAGTAAATGTAAAGAGGGAAATTAAATTGCATTATAATTCTGTGTCAGTAGAATAGTTTTGCTACTCCATCACCACCCCTATTCGGAGAACATTCATCGTACTCAGAGACTCAGCTTTGTTTTCACTGGATCCTGAGACCAATTTAATCATGCAGCACAAGCACAATGGGATGGGTTGGCCATTTCAGTTCTGCCCAGTCAGAGAAAGACCAGTAAAAGAGAGAGACCTGACAAAGCCCAACCAGATGACATCCCAGACCAGGGTCCAGAGCAGCAGCTGTTGTAGCTGACCTGTCAGGCCAGAGCATCTGTCAAGGTTCCTCCCCCACTCTGAACTCTAGGGTACAGATGTGGGGACCTGCATGAAAAACCTCCTAAGCTTATCTTTACCAGCTTAGGTCAAAACTTCCCCAAGGTACAAAATATTACCCCCGTTATCCTTGGAATGGCCGCTACCACCACCAAACTAATACTGGTTACTGGGGAAGAGCTGTTTGGACGCGTCTTTCCCCCCAAAATACTTCCCAAAACCTTGCACCCCACTTCCTGGACAAGGTTTGGTAAAAAGCCTCACCAATTTGTCTAGGTGACTACAGACCCAGACCCTTGGATCTTAAGAACAATGAACAATCCTCCCAACACTTGCACCCCCCCTTTCCTGGGAAATGTTGGATAAAAAGCCTCACCAATTTGCATAGGTGACCACAAACCCAAACCCTTGGATCTGAGAACAATGAAAAAGCATTCAGTGTTTTACAAGAAGACTTTTAATAAAAAATAGAAGTAAATAGAAATAAAGAAATCCCCCCTGTAAAATCAGGATGGTATATATCTTACAGGGTAATTAGATTCAAAAACATAGAGAACCCCTCTAGGCAAAACCTTAAGTTACAAAAAAGATACACAGACAGAAATAGTTATTCTATTCAGCACAATTCTTTTCTCAGCCATTTAAAGAAATCATAATCTAACACATACCTAGCTAGATTACTTACTAAAAGTTCTAAGACTCCATTCCTGTTCTGTCCCTGGCCAAGACGACTACAGACAGACACACAAACCCTTTGTTTCTCTCCCTCCTCCCAGCTTTTGAAAGTATCTTGTCTCCTCATTGGTCATTTTGGTCAGGTGCCAGCGAGGTTACCTTTAGCTTCTTAACCCTTTACAGGTGAGAGGAGCTTTCCCCTGGCCAGGAGGGATTCCAAAGGGGTTTACCCTTCCCTTTATATTTATGACACGCCCCCCAAATCTCAGCTAGGGTGAAACACTGGCTGGGATTTCTTCCTGGAGCTCTAGGAAAACAGAGTTAATAAGACACATGCATCTCTAAATATACTACCAAGTACATAAAGACTAACAATATTTTCCACATCTCAAGGACGATTTTAACCAGTTGATTCTGGGAAACTTTCACGGGAGAGTGCATCAGCCACTTTGTTAGAAGCTCCTGAGATGTGTTGGATGTCAAAATCAAAATCTTGGAGAGCTAAACTCCACCGAAGAAGTTTTCTGTTAGTTTCTTTGACGGTGTGAAGCCACTTTAGTGCAGCATGGTCGGTTTGCAGGTGGAAACGCCGTCCCCAAACATATGGGCGTAGCTTTTCCAGAGCGTAGACAATGGCATAACATTCTTTTTCAGTGACTGACCAGTTGCTTTCCCTCTCAGACAGTTTTTTGCTGAGAAACACTACAGGGTGGAATTCTTGATCAGGTCCTTTCTGCATTAAAACTGCTCCCACACCACGCTCGGATGCATCTGTGGTTACTAGGAACGGTTTGTCAAAGTCTGGGGCCCTTAGTACAGGGTCAGACATGAGTGTCGCTTTAAGCTTGTTAAAGGCCTTCTGACACTTTCCGGTCCACTGAACAGCATTTGGCTGTTTCTTTTTGGTTAGGTCTGTCAGTGGGGCAGCGATTTGGCTGTAGTGCGGTACAAATCGTCTGTAATAACCGGCCAAGCCTAAGAAGGATTGAACCTGTTTCTTTGACTTTGGGACAGGCCACTTTTGGATAGCATCCACTTTGGCCTGTAGGGGGCTGATAGTTCCTTGACCCACCTGGTGTCCAAGGTAAGTCACTCTGTTTAGGCCTATTATCACTTCTTAGCCTTAACAGTTAGTCCTGCCTCCCTTATGCGCTTAAGGACTTTTTGTAGATGTTCCAGGTGGTCTGCCCAGGAATCCGAAAATATGGCCACATCGTCAAGGTAGGCGACTGCATATTCTCCTAATCCCGCTAGGAGACCATCTACAAGTCTTTGGAAAGTGGCGGGTGCATTTCGCAGCCCGAAAGGGAGTACATTAAATTCATACAGCCCGAGATGTGTGATGAAGGCTGACCTTTCCTTGGCAGATTCATCTAGCGGTACCTGCCAGTACCCCTTGGTTAAGTCCAAGGTAGAGATGAACTGGGCCCTTCCCAGTTTCTCTAATAGTTCATCTGTGCGTGGCATGGGATAGTTGTCTGGGCGAGTTACAGCATTTAGCTTACGGTAGTCCACGCAAAAACGTATTTCCCCATCTGGTTTGGGAACTAGAACCACTGGAGATGCCCATGCACTTTCAGAGGGGCGGATTACACCCATCTGTAACATATCCTGGATCTCCCGTTCTATAGCAGTTTTAGCTTGAGGAGACACCCGGTAAGGTTGGACCCTAATTGGGTGAGCATTACCTGTGTCAATGGAGTGGTATGCCCGTTCAGTCAGTCCTGGGGTGGCTGAGAACGTTGGCGCGTAGCTAGTGCACAGCTCCTGGATCTGCTGTCGCTGCATACGCCCAAGGGTCATGGAGAGGTTCACCTCTTCCACACCACCAGCACATTTCCCTTCGTAGTAAACACCTTCAGGCCACTCAGCGTCGTCTCCTCCCTGGGCTGTAAACTGACAAACCTTTAATTCTCTGGAATAAAAGGGCTTTAGAGAATTAATATGGTACACCTTAGGCTTTCGGTTGGAGGTGGGGAATGCTATGAGATAATTAACAGCTCCCAGGCGCTCCTGGACCGTGAATGGCCCTTCCCATGATGCTTCCATTTTATGGGCCTGGAGTGCCTTTAAGACCATGACCTGGTCTCCTACTTTGAAGGAACGCTCTCTGGCATGTTTATCATACCAGGCTTTTTGCTCTTTTTGAGCATCCTGTAAGTTTTCTCTAGCAAGGGCTAAAGAGGTTCGGAGGGTGTTTTGTAGGTTGGTTACAAAGTCCAGAATGTTAGTTCCTGGAGAAGGTGTAAATCCCTCCCATTGCTGCTTCACCAACTGCAATGGCCCCTTAACCTCACGGCCATATACAAGTTCAAATGGGGAAAACCCTAAACTGGGATGTGGTACAGCTCTGTAGGCAAAGAGCAACTGCTGCAATACTAGGTCCCAATCATTGGAGTGCTCATTTACGAATTTACGTATCATGGCCCCCAAAGTTCCATTAAACTTCTCCACCATGCCATTTGTTTGATGATGGTAAGGAGTGGCAACCAAGTGATTTACCCCATGAGCTTCCCAAAGGTTTTTCATAGTTCCTGCCAGGAAACTAGTCCCTGCATCTGTGAGGATGTCGGAGGGCCAACCTACCCTGGCAAAAATGTCTGCTAGTGCCTGGCACACACTTTTAGCCCTGGTGTTGCTTAGAGCTACTGCTTCCGGCCATCGGGTGGCAAAATCCATGAAAGTCAGTATGTACTGCTTTCCTCTGGGTGTCTTTTTCGGAAAAGGACCCAGAATATCCACAGCTACTCGCTGAAATGGAACTTTAATGATGGGGAGTGGCTGGAGAGGAGCTTTGACCTGGTCTTGGGGTTTTCCCACTCTTTGGCACACCTCACAAGACTGGACATAGGTAGAAACATCCTTGCCCATTCCCTCCCAGTGGAATGACCCCCCCAAACGGTCTTTGGTCCTGTTCACCCCAGCATGGCCACTAGGGTGATCATGGGCTAAGCTCAAGAGCTTGGCCCGGTATTTAGTTGGAACTACCAACTGTCTCTGAGGATGCCAGTCTTCCTGGTGTCCCCCAGAAAGAGTTTCCTTGTATAAAAGTCCTCTTTCTACAACAAACCTGGATCGATTAGAAGAGCTGAGAGGCGGTGGGTTGCTCCGTGCCGCCGTCCAAGCTCTCTGGAGGCTTTCATCTGCTTCCTGTTCGGTCTGGAACTGTTCCCTTGATGCTGGAGACATCAGTTCCTCATGGGATTGTGGACCTAGGCTTGGTCCCTCTGGAAGCGATATAGGGGATGGAGCTGTTTCTGTTGACTGTGAACCGCTCTCCGCTGGTGCACTATGTTGGGATTCAGGCTCCGGCTGAGCCTCTTGTGTAGGGTTATCGGCTGCTGCCAGTTCAGGTTCGGTGGGGC
The DNA here is from genome assembly GCF_965140295.1 of Lepidochelys olivacea. NCBI lineage: Eukaryota > Metazoa > Chordata > Testudines > Cheloniidae > Lepidochelys > Lepidochelys olivacea. The sequence continues at coordinate 50,077,472 of NC_140414.1, read as the reverse complement.
CCTCTGGTGTTGAGGTTGCAAGTATTGGATTCAGTGCTGACACGGGGTCTGGTGTTGGTTGTTCGGCTGGTTCCGGTTCTGGGACTGGTTCCGTCTGGGTCTCTGGGACTGGATCCACTACTGCTGTTGCAGACATTGGCCTGGGGTCCAGGTCCATCACCTCTGACTGGGTCCTGATAGAAGTTTCCGGAACAGAGCTAGGCCTCACGGCTTGTTTAGCCTGGTTGCGGGTGACCATTCCCACCCTCTTGGCCTGCTTCACATGATTGGCCAAGTCTTCCCCCAACAGCATGGGGATGGGATAATCATCATAGACTGCAAAAGTCCACATTCCTGACCAGCCCTTGTACTGGACAGGCAACTTGGCTGTAGGCAAATTGAAAGAGTTGGACTTGAAGGGTTGAATCGTCACTTGGATCTCTGGGTTGATTAAATTGGGGTCCACTAAGGAAGCATGGATAGCTGACACTTGTGCTCCGGTGTCCCTCCACGCGGTGACCTTCTTCCCACCCACACTCACAGTTTCCCTCCGCTCCAAGGGTATCTGGGAGGTATCTGGGCCTGTGGACCTCTGGTGTGATTCCGGTGCAATGAACTGTAATCTGTTGGGGTTCTTGGGGCAGTTGGCCTTTACATGCCCCAGCTCGTTACACTTAAAACATCGTCCAGCTGACGGGTCACTGGGGCGAGGAGGGTTGCTGGAGAACGGGGTGGTGGGACGATAAGGGGTCTGGAGGGTTCTTTGGGAGGTAGGTGGGGCTTTGGGCGGCCCCCGGTAATAGGGTGTGGTCTGGGGTGGTCCCTTCTGGTCTCCGCTCCAACTGCGACCAGTTTTCTTCTTCTCTGCCACCTCCACCCATCTGGCTCCAATCTCTCCTGCCTCAATTACAGTTTTGGGTTTCCCATCTAGGATGTATCTTTCTATTTCCTCAGGAACACCCTCTAAGAATTGTTCCATTTGCATTAGGAAGGGCAAATTTACTGGAGATTCAACACTTGCTCCTGATATCCAGGCATCCCAATGTTTTACAATGTGGTAGGCATGTCGGGTAAATGACATGTCTGGTTTCCACCTTAGGGCTCTGAACCTCCGACGAGACTGCTCGGGTGTTATCCCCATTCTGACTCTCGCCTTGGATTTAAACAGTTCATACTTGTTCATGTGTTCTTTAGGCATTTCAGCTGCCACCTCAGCTAAGGGTCCACTGAGCTGCGGCCTCAGCTCTACCATGTATTGGTCAGTAGAGATGTTGTACCCAAGGCAGGCCCTTTCGAAGTTTTCTAAGAAGGCCTCAGTATCATCACCTGCCTTGTAGGTGGGGAACTTTCTGGGATGGGAAGTGGTACCTGGAGAAGGATTGCTAGGGTTTGTTGGTATATTCTGCTGGGCCTTTATCCTCTCCATCTCCTCCACATGCTTCCTCTCTTTTTCCTTCTCCTCCTCCACATGCTTCCTCTCTTTTTCTCTCTCCTCCTCCACATGCTTCCTTGCCTCCATTTCCCTCTTGTGGGCAGCCTCTTGGTGTTGTTCTGCCTCCCTTTCTTGTTCCTTCTTCAGCTGCATGAGTTCTATCTGTCTTTCATGTTCCCTTTGTTTTTCCTCAGCCTGAAATTTGGCTAATTCCAGCTGTAGTCGAGCTGAGGATTTGGCCATTCTAACCTCTCTGTTTTTAACTAACTTTACACCCGAGGTTTAGAAATAAACAAACAAAACTTGGCTGTAAAATTTTGCTGTGCTGGAATAGAATACCTATTCTCTGATAGTGATTGTCAGCCTACAGAAAAAGACAATTCCCTTGTCTCTGCTCTGGGCCCAAATTAAAGCAAAAAACCTCCAACTACTTGGAAACCTGCTTACCCAGCCCAAAGAAGAAAAAAAATTCTTTTCAAACCTGTGCTCCTTGTAAAACAAAAAAAAAAAATCAAAATCCTAAAAAAAACCCTGCCACTTTTGTCTCCAGGCAAATGGGTAGAGCACACACCCCCTATTTACTTTTAGGAAGAAAAGAAAAAAAAAAAAAAACCTCTGGGTTGGAAGACTGTGAATTTCCCTGCAGGAGTTAAGTACCCTGCCTCCAGGCAAAGAAAATCTGCAATTCACAAGATAATCCCCTTTTGTCTCTGCTTGGCCACAAAGCAGAGAGAAACCAAGCTGCTTTCAGTTTCAAAGCTGCCTTCTGGACTTCCTAAAAATTCCTTTTTAAAATCTGTATTTCTAGTTCAAAAAATCTCAACTGGATCTCAAAATGATTTCAGGTTAATCCCACCACTGTGCCACCATGTCAAGGTTCCTCCCCCACTCTGAACTCTAGGGTACAGATGTGGGGACCTGCATGAAAAACCTCCTAAGCTTATCTTTACCAGCTTAGGTCAAAACTTCCCCAAGGTACAAAATATTACCCCCGTTATCCTTGGAATGGCCGCTACCACCACCAAACTAATACTGGTTACTGGGGAAGAGCTGTTTGGACGCGTCCTTCCCCCCAAAATACTTCCCAAAACCTTGCACCCCACTTCCTGGACAAGGTTTGGTAAAAAGCCTCACCAATTTGCATAGGTGACCACAAACCCAAACCCTTGGATCTGAGAACAATGAAAAAGCATTCAGTGTTTTACAAGAAGACTTTTAATAAAAAATAGAAGTAAATAGAAATAAAGAAATCCCCCCTGTAAAATCAGGATGGTATATATCTTACAGGGTAATTAGATTCAAAAACATAGAGAACCCCTCTAGGCAAAACCTTAAGTTACAAAAAAGATACACAGACAGAAATAGTTATTCTATTCAGCACAATTCTTTTCTCAGCCATTTAAAGAAATCATAATCTAACACATACCTAGCTAGATTACTTACTAAAAGTTCTAAGACTCCATTCCTGTTCTGTCCCTGGCCAAGACGACTACAGACAGACACACAAACCCTTTGTTTCTCTCCCTCCTCCCAGCTTTTGAAAGTATCTTGTCTCCTCATTGGTCATTTTGGTCAGGTGCCAGCGAGGTTACCTTTAGCTTCTTAACCCTTTACAGGTGAGAGGAGCTTTCCCCTGGCCAGGAGGGATTTCAAAGGGGTTTACCCTTCCCTTTATATTTATGACAGCATCTGTCTGTGACTGACCAGCTGCCTTTGTATCCTGAGAACATCAGCAAAAATACTACTGTATATCTGACACCTTTAAGATCCTCTCTCTTCTTTCCTCTTGTGTCTTGTCAAACCCAGGACTCATTGAAGTATTTTTTTAAATTTTGGAATGCTCATTCCTACATACAGTCGGTTGCAGTAAACAAGCCAGGAGATCACAAAGGTGCATGGATCATTATCACCAGGTCTGTCTGATAAGATGTGGCAAGTCTCTTAGCTGGTTATCTAAGGCCATTGCTATCTGAGCATCCCACACCAGTGATGAATGCATGGGGGACCGCAAGGTTGATGACTAACTTGACAGTCTCAGAGCAGACAACTTTGATGGAGGATGATGCGATGGTGGTTGCTATATTTTCAAAATGTTTCCCTCTTCCTACAGACATCACCGCTGTCTTCTCTAGGTTCGTCTTCAGCCACCTGTCTTTCATTAAGCGGAGGGATAGCTGGAAGATGGTGCTGCTTGCATCTGAGGAAAAAGAGAGATATGTCCTGTTGACCTCTGGAAAATTTCCTCAAACTTAATGTAGGTGATTAAAAAAGATAAGGAAGACAACTGAGAACTGAGCCATAAGGAACTGCACAGGTGAACATCTAGCACCACTAGAAATCAATCTACCCCACTCTGCGCTAACTGAAGTTCTGGAGTGGCTTTCGGAGGCAGCCTCATGTTGAATTAATCCAATATGGAGGTTAAAAACTCATGGATAGTTGTGCTGACCTCTGCATCAGAAAGAAATGGTTGAAACCTGACAAAAAGCAGACGGGAAAAGGTGCTGCTGTCCACAGTTCCAACCTAAGAGTATATGAACAGCCCAGGGTTCAGACTAAACTTTTTTGAAAGATGGTATATATTCCAGCTGGAACTGTAGATGTTTCCAACTAGCTCCCAACATCACCTCTGTTATGTTTGGAAGAAACCTCAGCTGGCTCACTTTCATCTGAGACCTTGTCTCAGACAAACCCTGAAAAAGCAGAGAAATTATTCCCAGGACTGAACATCATCAACATGTCAGTCCAAACCAACTCTATATTCCTTAGCTATCCCTCTGTACTATACAGTGAATGAGAGAGTGACATAATAGAGCCCTGGCACACCCTGCATCAGAGGACTCTTGGGTGTATGAATAATTGCCCAACATACCTTCTCAGGTGTGTTGGGCAATTATTCATATTCTCAGAAAAGAAAGAACAGCTGAAGCAAGATTCTGTTTACACTGCTAGGATATTGTTCATAGGTCAACAGTATTGAAAGCTCCTGACTGCATGTATTACCAACTCTCCACCCCCAGAAGGAGATATTCACTGTTGAAACCAGTGCAATCTCTCAGCCATGCCCAGCCTGAAAGACGGATTGTTTCTAGATAACCCCAGAGTGTTATAGCCTTCTCAATCACCTTCCCCCAAAATTGAAAGCTAGAGGGAGCATGGTAAGTGGCAAGACTGCCCAGATCAAGAGATGATTCTCTGAGCAGAGGTTTGACAGCTGCTCATTTGAAGGAAGCTGGCAGCCTGTCCTGTCAGCAGGTGTTACTTTTTTTTTTTTTTTTAACCAATAATGGTCCCAGAGTGTGCATGCATTCCCACCTTCACTTTTCAGGCACCAGTGGTGTGGATCTATCTTAGTGCAGCTGTCCAGCTCTTCCAGGACCTTAGTGAATGAAACTCGACCAATGTAGAGGTTGTTTGTTCCTCCTGATATGGTTCTGTTATCATTAATCCAATTGATCCAGCTAGAAGCCAACCCATAATATACATAAAATAGATTAAAATTCTTTAAATGTTGGCTTAGTTCCTGAGCAGAGGGAGCCTTGATTTATGTTGCTCTCACCTCTCTGGAGAAGTTCAAATAGTTGGATTTTCAAGAATGTGATGGTGGAGGAGGAGACTACTTTCTCAGGGCCTGATCCTTCAACCCTTACTTATGCAAGTTGCCCCATTGAAGTAAATGGGATAACTCTCATGAGAATAAGGCCTACCTGCATGAATAAAGATTGCAGTTTGGGCCCTTAGTCTTTGCCCTGACAATTGTATCGGATTTTAAAATTATGGAACAGACTTTACTCAGTCTTGTTGCCTATGAATCCAATATCCACTAAAAAAAGTATAGCTGGTATGTGACAGTGATTCTGAAGTATGGCCAATTGTGATTTTCCACTTTGTCTTGCTTTCTAGATCCTCAGCTGGTGTAATAGCTCCATTGACAGCAATTGAACATCAATGGAGCTACGCTTAGTTGCTCAGGCTGAGGATTTGGCTCGCTATATTTTTTTCAGCACTGCTAGCTAAATCTCATTACTTGCTAAAACCACAAAACCCTCCACCCCTTGCCAAAGATCCATTTTCTGTGAACAAGAAAGTATAAATCTGATAGCTGGTTTCCCCCAGGAAGGAATATCAGTAATTTGCTCCTCTGGGCTCCATAAGTGGTGAGATAGTACTTTGACACATGAAATACAGTAAGTGTAGTTATTCATGCTTTCTTTCTCAAACATTATTTTACTTCATTTATAAAGCATGCAGAACACAGAATCTTAGCAAGTAAACGGCTGCTGTTTTTTTATATATGAAATGTCACTAGAATTTAATGTTTTTTTGGTATATACATCTTCATTTGATACCTAAACAGAGGGTACGTTAATTTTTAAGCAGACTAGAGACTAATGGAGTATCAAATTTGAAGTACCTTATACTGAAGTTTTCTGTCAGTGCTTTGGAAGTTGTCTAGTAACATTATAAGAAGTCAATGGGAGTTGCATCGGCATATCTCAGAGCAGAATTTAGCCCTAGAGTTTTACCATTTCTCTAGTCTTAACACAATTTATACTCTGGAACAGAACCTTATGTGTATACAAAAACTTACAGAATCTTTATCAACTTACCTTATGTGTAAGAATTGTAGACTTCTGGAATCTCTCTTTCATTCTTGTTTAGATCTTATTTTGTACTTACAGTGTTGTGTTAAATTAACTGTCACTTCTGGGATAGTATCAAGGAAATGTCATTAAGACTCAGGACTTGTCTACAGTACCGCGCGGGGTCAATCTAAGATACGCAACTTCAGCTACGTTATTAGTGTAGCTGAAGTCGATATACTTACCGCGATGCTCTCCCATCGACTCTGCTTGCACTTCTCATTCTGGTGGAGTACCGGAGTCAACAGGAGAGCGCTCAGTGGTCGATTTATCATGTCTATACTAGAAGCGATAAATCTAACCCCGCTGGATCGATTGCTGCCCACAGATCTGGCGGGTAGTGTAGGCAAGCCCTTAGTTAATAAAGGAAAAAAATTCTCTTAGCATATGCTATCCATCTAATCTATGATATTTCTAAAGTGCCTATCACAGAGATGTCTAAGCACCGGATTTCAATTTACTTCAGATTCAGCACACCCTCGTTTGATCTTATCATAAATTCCCTCCTCTACATGACATTTTTGCAGCTAACCTGTGAAATATCTTTCCCTTAAAAGTTTTCAGTTAAAAAGTTTTTTTAACTTGCTTGACAATATAACTTTCTAACTGATATTGTAATAAATTCAGAATTCTTAGCTCCACCTTTTGGTGAAAATATAGAGCTGAAAATGGCTTGTGCTAATCTGCATAATTAATGTATGATGGGAGAGAATAAGTAATAGATATTGTTCTTCTCTTTGTATTACATGAATTCAGAGAAACATCAGGGATTTTTCAGAACATGAGAATTAACTCATTAATTAACTACAATAGAAAATGTTTTTTAATAAATAATATCATTTTACAAAAACAAATAAAAGATAAATCTTATTTCATGGTGCCCTTTCATTTTTTTATTAATAAGCAGGAAATAGTCAAAATCAAGATGAAATAAATTCAAATTCCATTGATATTAATGGGGAAGAAAATCAATGGCTTTTAAAGAATTCCTTTTGTTCAACAGTTATTTTAAAGTTGAATATACAGAACCAAGAATAACCAAAATTTGACTCTGAGTTGCAGTTTCTTCCTCACTTGGGGCTCAATTCTGCTCCCAATAAAGTCAATGGCAAAACTATCAGAATTAAACCTGAGCTGAGAGAGTGAATGTGTGAGTCTCTGTATCAAGGAGTGAATTAAGTTTATCCTGAAGCCAGCTCCCTCTCTTATATGCATACGCATTCAGGGCTTTGAAGCTGTGCTCTGGCTCCACTCCAGCTCCAGGCAAAAACCTGCAGCTCCACTGCTCCGGAGCTGCTCCACAGGCTCCACTCCAAAGCCCTGTGTGCATTAACTGTCCTGTAGGTCTGGTTTGAGAGCACCTGGCTGAGGAAGCCGGATAGGGGACAGAGATGTGTGGGACAAGTTTGGATTTGAAATAGGACTTTCCTCAGGGGTTGCTTTTGTCACCAATGTTTTTTACTGTGTATATGCAGCTACTTGGGAGATCATGGTGAAGCATGAGGTAGAGCACTATCAGTATGCCGATAATGCTTCATTATATAGATCTTGTATCATGGACTCTGCGAGTTTAATCTCAGGTATGGAGGAATGCTTGAATGAAGGAATGCTTCCTCATTGAATGAGGAATGCTTGGGGGAAGGATCGCTCAGTGGTTTGAGCATTGGCCTGCTAAACCCAGCGTTGTGAGTTCAATCCTTGAGGGGGCTATTTAGGGATCTGGGGCAAAAATTGGGGATTGGTCCTGCTTTGAGTAGGGGGTTGGACTAGATGACCTCATGAGGTCCCTTCCAACCCTGAGATTCTATGATTAGTTGGATGCATCAGAGCTATCTTGCCCTCAACCCTGAGAAGACAGAGATGAGTGGCTCCTCCTCTGTGTCTCTTTTGATTTGAGGGCCTCATTCAGAGATTGTGAGTCAGGTTAAAAAGTTTGGCATTATTTTTGACCATGCTGTGCCCATGGAAAGCCAGACGTGGTTTGGAAATGTGGTTTACAGCTATGCAATTTGCGTAGGTTGTGTCCTTATTTATCTCGCGCCAACCTAGCAATGGCAATTCCTGTCCTTGTGATCTTGAGGCTTGATTATTTAATTCCCTCTTTGCTGGGTTATTGATGAGGCTGATCCGTTGCTTGCTATAATGCAGCAGCACAATTGTTCATGGGATTGAGCTATTGTGATCATATTCAGCCTGTACTGCATTCTTTATGTTGGCTGCCTGTCAAGTGACAAGTTCAGTTTAAATTAGTGTTACTCGTCTATAAAGCTCTGAATGGGGCTGGCTGTAGTTATATTTAAGACCTCCTCCTCGTGCGTTCACATGTCATCTGGTGTTTAGGGGTTCTGTCATTGTGCCTGAAGTTGGGAGGTGATCAAGCTTTTTCTGTGGTGGGCCTAATGGTGTGGAATTTGTTCCCTCCTGAAATTTGGTTCATTTAACTCTTCCCACTTAAAAAATACCCTTAAAAACATACTTTTTCCCCAAGGTGTTTTTTAAATTACTACTGCTGTTTCTCTTTTATTTTATTTGTTAACCCACTTTTCCTGCAATTTTGTTGAGGTCAGGATGTTTGTTTAATGAATCGGAAATTGTTGCTTAGCACTCTGAGCACTTCTGAGGGAGGTAATTTGTAAATAAAATTCTTCTTCTTCATCTGAAATTCCTGGATCAATGGGCACTGTCTGACAATAAAATATGTTAATTCAAGTTAGGTTAAAATAAAGCTATGAGCACCAAAAAAAAATATATCTTGATGTGACACATGGCTAGAAAGGGTTAAATATCCTGTAAAATAAATAACCCTCAAAAGACATGTGGGGAGATAATGTTTGTGTTTGTGTATTTACATATGTATGAGTAGGGTGGACAATGTAATCAACAATTCCTGTCTATGCTGTATTCTGATAATTCAAAGATCAAAAGAACACCCTAGCATTTAAATGAATTGTAAACACAGGGAATCTCTGTATTCATCTCTCTTTGAAATGTATAGCAAATAATCTGTGAACGGTGGAGGAACAAGCAAATTGCCTTATGTTAATTGGCATAGCTAAGTACCAGTGATGGACCTCCTTCAAAGTCATCCTAATCACCTTTTATTCCTGGAGGAACTCCCAACTTGTCAAAGAGGACATAAAATTGTATAAAAGATCCTTGGGTCCGGATTCTGTTAGCTCAGATCTGCTTAGGCTTCATCAAGGAGAAGTTTGAGTCACAAGACTGAGGTCTCAGTTATGCTGGTATGCCCTGTATATGATATTTGGACATTGGACTATAACCTATGAACTGAATTCTGAAAGAACTCTTCACAACTACAAAGCTCACCATCTCTGCTATGAATCTGAACCTCAGTGAATTGAACTCATGTCTGTATCTGTATTGATCTTTTAACCATACTCTCTCTCTCGTTTTTTAATAAATTTTAGTTTTAGTTGTTAAGAATTGGCTGTAGCGTGTGTTTGGATAAGATCTGAAATATTCAATAACCTGGGAGGTAATGCGTCTGATCCTTTGGGATTGGTAGAACCTTTTCTTTTATATGATATGATGAAGATTCCTGAAAATCTTATTTAATTTGACTTAGGTACCTGGATGGAGGCCTGAGGCTGGATCACTTTAAGGGAATTGTGTTGTTTGGACTTCTGAGTAACAAGTAAGGTAATAAAGAAGCTGGTAAATCTAAGTACTGGAATATCCACCAGCTTTCTGGGGATTGTCAGCCTCATTCTTTGCAGTTCACCCTAATTGAGTGACCACATCTGGCCCCCACTGAGACCCTAGTCACAGTTGAACTCGCTTAAAATTGAGGTTCAAAGCTGTGACTATAATAGGAAATGTGATTATTCCTGTCCTGATTTTTCTTCTTGCCTTTTAGCTGCAAAGACAGTTTTCACTGAATAAACTCAGGCACAGTCAGAGAAAAGCTTGAACATCAAGTGGTATTTCTTAAATGATTTTTGTTTAAGGAATATCCTTGTCAGAGCCATAACAGAGCCCTAAAAATTAAGTTGTCAAGCTTGAGCTGTGGTGCTTGGAGCTATTATGCCTTGAAAAGTTTTGAAGGGGCCAGATCCTTGGCTCCCTGTCTGGTTTCTTTGTGCTGCAAATGGGCAGCTGAGAATTCCCCTTATGGAGGGGAATTCCTGAATGGTACAGAGCAGTGTAGCCAATTCTATGTCATCCAAACCTGTCCCCCTAGTATAGTGGGTGTACTAGGGCATGTTGGCAGCAGGCCTGGAGTATGCCATGGCCCACTGATCCTAAGTTTGCAGAATGGCCCCTAAGCCTAAGCCCCTAAGATAGAGCCTCCAACTGCCCCTAGGATTTAAGGTCATATTGGTGAGAGAAAGACATCTGTGCTGCCCCCCCGCCTCAGGTGCACTGAACAAAGCTAAAGATCACTTAAGGATCTTGTCCAATATCTCTAGAAGCCTGACAAGCGAATCGGGATGACTTCTGTTTGCTATACATGCTTGGCACTATAAGACTCAATTGAAGGTGTGCTCATGGATGGTTATAAACTGTTCAGGAAGGACAGGCAGGGCAGAAAAGGTGGGGGAGTAGCACTGTATGTAAGGGAGCAGTATGACTGCTCAGAGCTCCGGTACGAAACTGCAGAAAAACCTGAGTGTCTCTGGATTAAGTTTAGAAGTGTGAGCAACAAGAGTGATGTAGTGGTGGGAGTCTGCTATAGACCACCGGACCAGGGGGATGAGGCTTTCTTCCGGCAGCTCGCGGAAGCTACTAGATCGCACGCCCTGGTTCTCATGGGTGACTTTAATTTTTCTGATATCTGCTGGGAGAGCAATACAGCGGTGCATAGACAATCCAGGAAGTTTTTGGAAAGCATAGGGGACAATTTCCAGGTGCAAGTGCTAGAGGAGCCAACTGGGGGGATCTTTTCTTGACCTGCTGCTCACAAACCGGGAAGAATTAGTAGGGGAAGCAAAAGTGGATGGGAATCTGGGAGGCAGTGACCATGAGTTGGTTGAGTTCAGGATCCTGACACAGGGAAGAAAGGTAAGCAGCAGGATACGGACCCTGGACTTCAGGAAAGCAGACTTCGACTCCCTCAGGGAACGGATGGGTAGGATCCCCTGGGGGACTAACATGAAGGGGAAAGGAGTCCAGGAGAGCTGGCTGTATTTCAAGGAATCCCTGTTGAGGTTACAGGGACAAACCATCCCGATGTGTCGAAAGAATAGTAAATATGGCAGGCGACCAGATTGGCTTAACGGTGAAATCCTAGCGGATCTTAAACATAAAAAAGAAGCTTACAAGAAGTGGAAGGTTGGACATATGACCAGGGAAGAGTATAAAAATATTGCTCGGGCATGTAGGAATGAAATTAGGAGGACCAAATCGCACCTGGAGCTGCAGCTAGCAAGAGATGTTAAGAGTAACAAGAAGGGTTTCTTCAGGTATGTTGGCAACAAGAAGAAAGCCAAGGAAAGTGTGGGCCCCTTAATGAATGAGGGAGGCAACCTAGTGACAGAGGATGTGGAAAAAGCTAATGTACTCAATGCTTTTTTTGCCTCTGTCTTCACGAACAAGGTCAACTCCCAGACTGCTGCGCTGGGCATCACAACATGGGGAGTAGATGGCCAGCTCTCCGTGGAGAAAGAGGTGGTTAGGGACTATTTAGAAAAGCTGGACGTGCACAAGTCCATGGGGCCGGACAAGTTGCATCCAAGAGTGCTAAAGGAACTGGTGGCTGTGATTGCAGAGCCATTGGCCATTATCTTTGAAAACTCGTGATGAACGGGGAAAGTCCCGGATGACTGGAAAAAGGCTAATGTAGTGCCAATCTTTAAAAAAAGGGAAGGAGGATGATCCTGGGAACTACAGGCCAGTCAGCCTCACTTCAGTCCCCGGAAAAATCATGGAGCAGGTCCTCAAAGAATCAATCCTGAAGCACTTACATGAGAGGAAAGTGATCAGGAACAGTCAGCATGGATTCACCAAGGGAAGGTCATGCCTGACTAATCTAATTGCCTTCTATGATGAGATTACTGGTTCTGTGGATGAAGGGAAAGCAGTGGATGTATTGTTTCCCGACTTTAGCAAAGCTTTTGACACTGTCTCCCACAGTATTCTTGTCAGCAATTTAAAGAAGTACGGGCTGGATGAATGCACTATAAGGTGGGTAGAAAGTTGGCTGGATTGTCGGGCTCAACGGGTAGTGATCAATGGCTCCATGTCTAGTTGGCAGCCGGTGTCAAGTGGAGTGCCCCAGGGGTCGGTCCTGGGGCCGGTTTTGTTCGATATCTTCATAAATGATCTGGAGAATGGTGTGGATTGCACTCTCAGCAAATTTGCGGATGATACTAAACTGGGAGGAGTGGTAGATACGCTGGAGGGGAGGGATAGGATACAGAAAGACCTAGACAAATTGGAGGATTGGGCCAAAAGAAATCTGATGAGGTTCAATAAGGATAAGTGCAGGGTCCTGCACTTAGGACGGAAGAACCCAATGCACAGCTACAGACTAGGGACCGAATGGCTAGGCGGCAGTTCTGCGGAAAAGGACCTAGGGGTGACAGTGGACGAGAAGCTGGATATGAGTCAGCAGTGTGCCCTTGTTGCCAAGAAGGCCAATGGCATTTTGGGATGTATAAGTAGGGGCATAGCGAGCAGATCGAGGGACGTGATCGTCCCCCTCTATTCGACATTGGTGAGGCCTCATCTGGAGTACTGTGTCCAGTTTTGGGCCCCACACTACAAGAAGGATGTGGATAAATTGGAAAGAGTCCAGCGAAGGGCAACAAAAATGATTAGGGGTCTGGAACACATGACTTATGAGGAGAGGGTGAGGGAACTGGGATTGTTTAGTCTGCGGAAGAGAAGAATGAGGGGGGATTTGATAGCTGCTTTCAACTACCTGAGAGGTGGTTCCAGAGAGGGTGGTTCTAGACTATTCTCAGTGGTGGAAGAGGACAGGACAAGGAGTAATGGTCTCAAGTTGCAATGGGGGAGGTTTAGGTTGGATATTAGGAAAAACTTTTTCACTAGGAGGGTGATGAAACACTGGAATGCGTTACCTAGGGAGGTGGTGGAATCTCCTTCCTTAGAAGTTTTTAAGGTCAGGCTTGACAAAGCCCTGGCTGGGATGATTTAATTGGGGATTGGTCCTGCTTTTGAGCAGGGGGTTGGACTAGATGACCTCCTGAGGTCCCTTCCAACCCTGATATTCTATGATTCCTGGCCCAGAGGCTCGTGCATTCTAGGTTGATCAGACACAAAACACAATGGGAGACCTGAAGGATGGTGCAAACTTAGAGCTTTTTTGTGTGTGAATCGTGTGGTGGTGAGACTATTTCCCTGACGAGTCAGTATTTGTGGTCCTCAAAGTGAGAAATGAGTTTGCTTCCATTTGAATATGAAATGGTACAATTCTCTTTATATTTCATGCCTTGGGCTCTCAGTTTTCACAGCAGTTTTGTGTCCAGATTAACAGAGAAATACTTATAAGAAGTATCAGAGTTGATGCACCTGGTGTTGCTGAGCACACACAACTGAAATGATTTACCTCTTTATTGCCATAAAAGAGTGAACCCTGTCTCTTGTTTCTATGATATCACCACAATTCTTAACGAATTTCCATTTGTCGGAGGCTCAGGAGCCTTCATGTACTCTTCACATCCTAGGCCTCCCAGGGAACCTCACCATATGTGGCTTGTGCCTTGGCCTCCAAGCAGCAGTTGTACCTCTTCATTGCTTTTCAATTCACTGTCTATGAGAGCTCAGTTCTGACACAATGTCTGTTTTTCAGTGTGTTTTCACCCAATTTTCCAGCTGAATTTATTGAGAGATAGACAGGGGAAGCAACTTGCTCCAAGGTCATGAAGTGAAAGTGTTGATGGTTCAGGAGGGATTAGAAATACACTGTCAAATGAGATTATCCAGCAATGTTTTTTTCTGTTTTTGCTAAATAAAGAATTAATTAAAATAAAAATTTTAAAGTAAAGTAATTGAGCTTCAGTCTAGGGCATATTTTCATTGTCTCACAGCTATCAATCTTCAGTGTTCATGGACCTTGAAAATATAAAATTGTTCTTGCTATGGATAATGGAAAATGTAAATGCCCTAGGCAACTCAAAGCCCAATCGATACAAAGCCCAATGAAGTCAATGGAGATCTTTCAGTTGATGCCAATGGGGTTTAGATCAGGTCCTTAGCACACTAATCCATCTTCTGGATTTACAAATGTGTAGCATGGATTACATACCATATGTCAGGGAATAGCTAGGTAGCTGGATCCACCAGGTTTCCATCCGCTGTGAGATCTGAATCCTTAATTCTAAGTTATTTTCTAAACAAGAAAAAAAGAATACTTTATTCTTTTGTTTTCACATTTTTCTTGTCCGTTTAGGGGTGTTTTCGTCCAGCTGTTTTATAACAACAGAGTACTTTTTTTTTTTTTTTAAGGAATAGCAGTCAGATAACTAAACATTTTGCTACAAAATGGCATATTGACATGCTTGAGTTAATACCCTCTTCTGTTGCAATATTTAATGTTTGGATAAGATGCTCTGTGAGCCAATATGATGCAGGGTATAGCAGCTGACTTACCGTGATTGATATCCCTTTAAAAAAGAATATCTGAAATTCTTATGATTGAGAGCCATTGTCTTTGACATCCTTTGAAAGTCCATTCTTTATTCTTCCCAGGCACCAGTGTAACTCCATAGACTTCAGTAGAGTTACAACTGATTTATGCTGGACTGGAGAATCAGGCCTTTTGAGTTCCCACTTGTGACGTTGCACTCCATATGATTTTATGAAAATATGTTAATGAGTGTGAATATAATGGAAGTGGAATATGCGTCATGCAAAAGGTCTCTTGTAAGGTATCATTACAAAGCTTATAATCTACTGAGTGTGGTCATCCTATTTGTATAAATGTATCACTCTTGTATCTGAAACTAGAAATATGAAATATAACTCTGAGGTCCTGTTGTAATTATGCGAAGTGTGGACCATTAATGGTGGTTTGGAATCTTGATGGCTCCCATCAACTAGGACAATTGGTTGTAAATGGCTCTGTTTACTTGCAAGCCTTCCTGTGAGTCAGGCCAGGAAGAATGAAGGCTTGGCGTCTCACAGGACATGTGACCTTGTCACCTGTTACTGGAATCCCTCTTAAACCTGGAGCTTTTCCATT
Source organism: Lepidochelys olivacea (assembly GCF_965140295.1). NCBI lineage: Eukaryota > Metazoa > Chordata > Testudines > Cheloniidae > Lepidochelys > Lepidochelys olivacea. Next base: position 50,062,252 of record NC_140414.1, on the reverse strand, counting down.
GAGAAGGAGGGGTGGGGACCCAGAGAGACAAAAGATTTCCGCCTTGTGCCAAAGTTACATAAGGGGATGGAACAGAACAAAGGAGGTTCCAGTCATGAGAAAATCCCCTAGTTACCACCTGAGCTGGAGCTAACAAGAACTGTACCAGGGGAAAGGATTGGGCCCAGACTAGGAAGGAGACCAGTCTGTGAAAGAAGCTTATTGGAACATCTCTGAGGATGAGATTTTATTTGTAATCAGTTTTTTAATGTATTAGGTTTAGACTTGTGTGTTTTGTTTTATTTTGCTGGTAACTTTCTTTGTTCTCTCTGTTATTACTTGGAACCACTTATCCTACTTTTCATACTTAATAAAATCACTTTTGCTTATTAATTAACCCAGAGTAAGTAATTAATACCTGGGAGAGCAAACAGCTGTGCATATCTCTCTATCAGTGTTATAGAGGGTAGAGAATTTATGAGTTTACCCTGTATAAGTTTTATACAGAGTAAAACGAATTTATTTGGGGTTTGGATCCCATTGGGAGCTGGGTGTCTGGGTGCTAGAGACAGGAACACTTCTTAAGCTGTTTTCAGTTAAGTCTACACCCTGGGTCTGTGTTGGAGCAGACTGGCATGTCTGGCACTACAAGGCAGGGTTCTGGAGGCCCAAACTAACAGTAAATGGGCTCAGAGTTAGTCTCGGCACATCAGGTGACAGTCCCAAGGGGGTCTCTGTGACCGAATCTGTCACACCACTGTTACAGCGAACAATACAATTCTCCTTTTCTGTAAAGTGACAGGTTTCACAGTGGTAGCTGTGTTAGTATGTATCAGCAAAAAGAATGAGGAGTACTTGTGGCATCTTGGAGACTAACAAATTTATTTGGGCATAAGCTTTTGTGACTAAAACCCACTTCATTGGATGCATGCAGTGGAAAATACAGTAGGAAGATATATATACACAGAGAACATGAAAAAATGGGTGTTGCCATACCAACTATAACGGGACTAATCAATTAAGGTGGGCTATTAGCAGCAGGAGAAAAATTGATTAGTCCTGTTATAGTTGGTATGGCAACACCCATTTTTTCATGTTCTCTGTGTATATATATCTTCCTACTGAATTTTCCACTGCATGCATCCGATGAAGTGGGTTTTAGCCCATGAAAGCTTATGCCCAAATAAATTAGTTAGTCTCTAAGGTGCCACAAGTACTCCTCGTTCTTTTCTGCAAAGTCACTCTGAATTCTTTGCCACAGTTTCTGAGCGCTTTTCAGGCATGGCAAGATTCAGAGTTCACTTTTTTACTGTGGCACATTTCACTGTGCTGTTCCTTATATCCTGTGATGTCCCTCTGTGATGAGGGCTTCTGTATCTGCCAGCTTACCTCAGGCCATCACAAACAAATCTGTCACATAGCAAAGAATGGCCTAAAGTCACAATCTCTTGACATTTCATATAAGCTCACCAGTGACTTGGAGAGCCCTTCTTCTAGTAACTGGTTTTGGAAGTGTAGATTTTAACATTTTGCAATAAAGTTGGATCTGGGGGAATGAAGATTTTAATCAAGCCCACAATCCATTTTCACGTAGCTTTTATGATGACATTGCATTCACCAATAGTCTGTCTTTCTACCTGCCATGGTCAAAAATATGGATATACATGTTTCTTCCTCTATAATTTAGAGAAGAAATCATTTTAATGGTGACCTACATAAATGTCAGAGGTGTCTGTTTCATGAAAATGAAAATCCTGTGTTATACCAGATGATTGTCCAGTAAGAACTCTTCAAAACTCTGATTCCTCTTGTGGATATGATTAGTAAGGATTTTTCAAGGAACAAACCAGAAAACATTCAACAGTTACACATCCTATCTTATTCTGTCCTGTGTTCTGAAAATCATGAAGCACCAGTTTAGATTTCCTTACCAAAATGTTTAACTTTGACTAAATAAAGTACTATCAGAAGCAATAAGTAAGATTTTTTTCCCCTGTACACATAATGAAACTTATAATGGGGACAGTGCAAAACCCAAAATTATTTGCTAGTAAGAGTGCTAGTAATTTACAGAGCATAATATCAAATGTTATTGTTAGATTTGCATCACATTGATGTATCATAGCCCAAAATGAATATGGAAATAAGAACTCACCATCACATTGTTACTCTGCCTATACAGTATGATACGGATTTTACATGATCACATAATCTGCAATCCATATACAATTTTCTTATTCCAGTTTATAGCATGCTGTTAAATGAAAGTGTAAAATGTAGTAAAATATATTATTGTCAATAAAGTAAACAGATTGACTTAGGCATGCAGAGACCAGTGGAACCACCTTTTTCAAAATCACTTTTTAGAGTAGAACCATATTATAACTTTGTCACTTACTCTCCGTCTAAAGAATCAGAACTTCAGTCACAATAACTCTTAGCCTGAAATACAAGACCATCTCAATTACCCAGATGTTAGGGTATATTGAATAATAGTGCTCTAGGTAATTAAGGTTGTAGTGTATTAAATACAAAATTAATATAGAAATCACAGAAATATTTTTGACATAGGAAAAAAAAAAGTCCAGGAATACAAAGTGTTATAATTTGAAACACCAGCTTTACCTGATTTGTTATTGCTGTGACCTTTGTGTTTTGTTCATGCCAGTGGTGATCTGGTTAAATCCTTGCTGGGTGTGGTCCTGTGTTGTATTTTGTGGCTCCAGACAAAACAGTACAAGGCACTCACTTTTTTAAAGTTTTCAGTGTGTTTCTGGGAAATCAGACCACAAAGTTTTCCCCAGGAAATTGTTTCTTTGTGGCCAAGACCCTTGTTTACATATTTTCAATAAAGGAGTCCTTAATGAGCTGTTCCTTTTGCACACAAATTGCCCAGAGAGGGTATTCTTACCCTCTTTTGGAAAGCTTTGGCAATAGATAACATATTAAATCAGTGGCTTATAATTCAACTGGAAAAATAACTTGGGGTTGAAAATTTTGAGGTTCGAAAGTGCGCTCCCTTAACTCAAATACAGCTTTTGGCTTTTAGAATGAATTTCCTGAGCTGAGGCTGGATTGTCAGTTTTAGCTTTGAGTTTCCTCATTTTGTTGATTTCAGTTACGTTATTTAAATTATATGGAATTTTTCCGTAGGTTACCCTAGAGCAAAATAGTCATGAGTCCTAGGAGAAAGCTACAAGTGGATGCTTACAAATGTATTTTCTTTCAAAACTGATTTTGGGAATAGGTACTGGATTAATGCCCTTGATGTGGAAGAAGTATGTTTATCCTCAAACTAGCACTGGCTGTTCAGATTTTCCCCACACCTCATCAAAATGTGTCAGTGATGACCTAAGATGGGCAACCTCTGCAAGTCCATATGTAACCTTTACACTTATTATATCCTTTGCAGTCCTAAGAACAAAAGCACAGTTACAATGCAGACATTGGTCCAGTAGGACTTGAAACTCGCTGGATATAAATCATACTGAATAGCCATCAGCTTTTGATTGCTTGCAGTATGTTCTGGATTCAAACCAGTGAATGGCTTACTATCCCATTTCCAAGTCTGAGTCATCCTCTGTCTGCAAGAATGTGAATCTTCCACTCCTGTGCGAAGCTGGAGTCAGTCCTTCAAAGGCCCAAGAAGGAGGAGCGTTAAAGGGGCCTTTCAGCAACAAACAATGAATCCACCAAAAACTTAATGTAGTCTTAGTCTGTATTAACTTCTGTGCAGAGTTTCTTTTCCAAGTGTGCAGCTCTTCCCTTAAAGATAGTGGCTGTAGGGAGTTTCAGGAATAGCAGCTTATCTGGGAAACTAGGTAGGAAGTTGGAGTGGGGCCCAGCTTTGGTGCAGAGTGGTACAAAGCTTCAGCATGGATGGTCCTGACATCAAGATTTCACAGGATCTGTGCTGATCTCGAGTTCTGGGTATAAAACTCTTCTCTCTCTCCCTCCCCAGTCCAGTGTATTTAATTTTTCTTCTTCTGCGAGGTGGGTAGATTTCTCCTTCTCCTACACTTGGTGCTTCAGTTATTGAACAAAGCCACCTACGCACAAGTTTTCCTGTGACTTGTTTTTCGTTTCAAATCACTGTAGTGTTCAGAGCTGAGAGAGGTTGAGCATGAACTTTATTTTCTGTGCATAATGAATTCCAGACTTCCTTCAGCTGGGAATGATGGTGTATTAAAATTATATAGTTTCTCCAGTCTCTTTTTAAAAAATATCTCTTTGTCTGAAGAAGGTTCAGGAATGTTCACTTAATGTTTATAAACTTTCTATGTGGAATAATGGGAAAAAGAAACAAAATACACCAGAATTGGTTTTGCTCATATGAAAACAAACAAAAGTATGTTTCTTAATGTTAAGTGCTAATATTGATGCTGTATTGTCACTAGAGGGCACTCTGGCTCTTCAATTTCTCTTTTTCAGGTTTCACTTGTAAGGAGCAAGAATTCAGTATTTTTTTTTTTCCTCCTGAGGGTTTTTTATTTCAAGGGAAAAAAACATTACAAGGTCATACCTTTAATTATTTGTATTTAGTTATGTGTTTATCAACAATATTTCAGTGCAGCCATGTAACAGCCATATTCTGTTACAATATGTAAGGATGGCCGCAGTGTTTTAGGAGTAAATTTGTGAGCTCTTAAAATGAGAAGATGAATCACGTTTTTCTTCTTCTTTCCTAGAGAAAGATGGTTTCTTAAGATGGTTCAGTCAGCAAGGGACCTCTTTGGTATGCTTTTTATAGGGTCTTTTAAAATAACACTCTTTCCATGGTTGTAAGATGGATACATTCATAAAGTAAAATATTGTATATAACCAATAATGGGATTTGTTTTAAAAAATACCTGCCAATAAGCATTCATGCTTATTCTACTCAGTCAATCAGCTGGACCTCTGAGTTGTCAGAGCATGCAACATTTGGAGGTTTACTAAGATCATTTGAATACAGAGGGTCTGATTTTGCGGTTACATCAGTTTTACACTTAGAATGATGCTACTTTATTCATTTTAGTGGAATTACTCCTAATTTTAACTAGTATGAGATCAGAATTAGGCTCAGAGGACCCAGTTCATTCTTGGTGTAACTTCACTTAAATTAACAGTTTCACCAGATATGATTTTGGCCCAGTCAGTGGTGTGCTAGATATTATGCATAATTCCTTTCCTTTCTCCTAATGAAAAAATTAAGACACTATTGAACCGTTTTTTTTTTTTTCCATTTCTTTCTGCTGGGTGCCTTCACCTTGCCTGGCCTTAATGCAGACTTCATCCAGAGAGACAAACCTAATAATCGCATGCCCTTTCATTTTGGTGAGCAGTAGTTTGTTATAAACCCTACCAACTTCCTTCATAATAAAGGCCCCTGTTATGGCTCTTTTCTTCCTGTACTTTTAGGAGTTCACACTGTGGTCTCATTGCCTGTCATGTTTCAGCTTTAAATAAAAACAGCTGTTCATGTTCAGGTTAGGACAAAGGCACCTGAAAAATGGAAATTTCCATATTTTTAAACTAATTTAAAAAGTGACCTCGCCATTTAATTTCAAATATTGTGAGTGTGTGTGTGCAGGCCTATATGTATGTATAGTTCTCAGACAAAGAGTTTTGCACGCTAAATTTCACCCTGGAAATATATGTATATTTTATAGCCAATTTACAAGCTCTTTCTCATAAATTGTTGGAAGGGGCCGAGGATTGCTTTTCACCAATGGGAGGAAGTTAGACCAGCACTTGTCAGGTTAAAGAATTAGATGGAAATAGAGTGTCAGTAAAATATTCTACCCCCCAGGTTCTCACAGTGTGGAGTGAGGAGCTGTCACCCTGTGCAAAGGGCTGGCAGAATCTTCTTTCACAGATGAATATGCTAAAATTTGTATAACTATTCCAGAATCACTCAGTGGAATGGAAAATGTATTGCATCAGAAAAATCCCAAATACTATAAAGTGATTGCTTTGGGGTATCACTGTTGTGGAAGTATTTTGCGTGGTCCAAGAAGAGATTATGGACTGTGATGATTTGATTGGCTGGGGATTGTGTGTGTGTGTGTGTGTGTGGGTCTTCTTAGCCTCTTTTGGAGCACTGAGGAACAGTCAATTTCCCCCCCTTTTAGTCCCCGCTTCATCAAAAGCCTTGTGTTCCACACAGCTGTTTTCTTTCTTGTCCATGCTGATCCATAAATCTGCCAGCAGAAGTTGAGAAAAAAGCAGAACAACGTTCTCATGTTCCACCCGGGCTGAGTATGCTGCCTCCTTGTTTTTCCCAATCATTGCCAGTCAGGAGTGAAGGGCCCTACTTGGGTTCCAAACTCAGATGTAGACCATATCTTTATCCTGCTTTTGGCCATAGGAAGAATTGAGAAGTAGAAGTCTACAGTGCTAGTAAAATCTCTCTCTGATTTGGAGCCAAAGTGATTAGAAGTCACCATCCAAATATTATTGTTAATATTCTGGACACTTCCTACACGTAGTCCATGTAGCCTTTATTTCTTCTCCAGAAAGTCTTGTTCCTCTCCTCTTCTTTTCTCCCTCCTCATTTACCTTATTCCCCTCCTCCCCCTCAGTATTCTTACCTCTTCTATCCAGCTAACAGTTCCTGGAAAGAGTCTGGGTTTACTTCTCATTGAAGTGGCATTTCCAGGTACAATCTGGACATCAGCCTCACGGGACCTAGAAAAGATTGGTTTCCAAAGAAGGTCATTACCACAAAATACTGAAATAAAGGGGCCCACTTCTCTGTTGCCTTATGGTTCCTTCACATCATTCTAGCAGCGTAAAGGAGATGTAAAGGAAGCTAATCTGCCCACTGTGTAGTCTAGAGGGGTTCCCTGCATAAAGTGTATCAGTTACTGATATGTCCAGAGTCCCAGCTGTTCTGCTTCCTGTAGTAGCCACATGGGCCATGAGCAGCTAAGTATAAATTAAAGCTGCCCAGAGCTTTCACCTTCCACTGGAGCCCAGAGGTAAAATCACCTTTTCCTCACCAGGACCACTCTTTGTTTATAGGTATTTATATGGTGCTTATCAGCATATTTGGTATCTGAACATCTCACAGATATTAATGGATGAAGACTCCTGATGCTTCTGTATGGTAGGGAGGAACTATTATTACCAAATGGGACACTGAGGCACAGAAAGGTTAAATGACTTGTTCATGGTCATGCAGGCATGGTTGACCTGGGAATAGAACCTAGATCTCCAGATTCCCATGCCACAAGACTATCCTTTACTCTCTAGGTCTTGAACACTTTGGTTAAACAACCTTCTGTGATAAGCAAGTGTTGAAATATTGTGACCAAATGCATGCTTGTATTCACACACTACACACTACTGTAATAATCTTTGTCCAAAATATGCCTTGTGAGATATCATTTGAAAACTAATGACTCACTGGTCAATACTATCATGGTAAAATGTGTGTAGCAACATTATATGTAAAGTTATGAATTCCTCCTGAATGATGTTGATGGCACATGTTAAAACCCACATCGCGCCTGATCAAGCAGGTCCTAAACAGAAGGAATGTGCGTTTACCTCAGTTTCCATATAAGTTGTAAACAGGGCCCTGAGACAGTGAGAGGGGAAAGACAGGAGACAAGGAAAATCTGCATTTCAGCAATCAGAAGTGAGAAGAAACAGCATTCATCTTCTTTCACCACCAGACACCATGTCACTTTTTGAATTAACTTTAAGTAGGGGTAACCTTAAGGAACATACATTTAAAAAGTAACTGAATTATAAAAGTGAGGGGCAAAACACCCCAAGTTATCTCTCCCTATTCATCTCTCTTTTCCACCTAAGACGACAAAAGAAACAACCTTTGGAAGCAAATTCTGACCTGATATTTGGTCAGCCTTGTTGCTGGATGCATGTGGTAAGAACTTCCCCTTGAACCAAGTCTAGTTTCTTGAGTTTAGAAAGCATTTTATCTTTATTCCTCTTGCAAACATTTCTGACGTTAATGCCTTATACTTGTAGTCACTTAAAATTTCTCTCTTAAATAACTTTGTTTTATTCTTTAATTAAAACTAATCTAGTGTTGTGCCTTGTTTGGGTAACTTCATTTAAGGTAGCAGACTGTTGTGTATTGTTTGCCTTTCATGGGCAATGAACCTAATATATTTGGACTGTCCAGGAGAGGGCTGGATAGTGCAAAAGACATGTTTTTGAGAGAAAATCTGGGACTGGGTGTGTGTTGGGGTCACCCTGCAATAGTAACCAAGGCTGCTGAAAGCAAGAATGTGGGTGGTGTTTGCTAACAGGCTGCTGTGGTCAGAGTTTCTGGACCAGGACTGTGGCTGTACACAGACACTCAGGATGTGACCTGCATGCTGTTTGTGAGGAGCCCAGGTTGGGAGCTTCAGTAGCAAAGCATTGTGAGACACCCAAGGTTGCAGAGCAGGGTTTGGATTGCACCCCACATTATCATAAATACCCAAGAGTAATTTGTCTCCTAAAGTCCATATTGAGGCACCTAAATAGGCGATCTTTGAAAGAGCTGAACTCAACAGCTCCCACTGACATCTGGCAGCTCACAGTTGCCTCACGCTTTGCCGAACTGTTCTGATTTGGTCCACTAGCTCCATTGTGAATACTTGCTTTACGAGGATCTGATTTTCAGACATGCAGAGTGCCTAAAACTCTGACTTCAAACTGAGTCTCATTTACCTCTGAAAACAAGGACTTAAGCAGATTTTTTAAAATGCATTCTGAAAACATGATTGCTTTGTGACTCACTTTCTATTACATTGTCTGTGTAAGACAGTCTCACTTTATTTATGCTATAGCCATTCAGTGTAGGTACCAGCAGATATTTGAAACAAAGCATGGATGTTTTAACATTCCAGTGGATTTAGACACGTGAATTGGCAGAAGACCATCAGCACTACTGGCACAAATTCATGACTCTTGATGAGCTGTGCTAAGTCTGTCAGATGCCCTTCATAGGTTGTCCAGACCACCGTGGTTTTGCTTCTCAAAACCATGATGCACAAAGATAGCAGAAAGCAATGTCATGTAGCAAATTGATTCTTTGGAGGAATTGCATGGAATACATTTTATATCTTTAAGTTTTCTGTAATAAAAACACGTGTCGGACAAATGAGAATACAAGAAATCTGAGGTAATTTCCCGCTGGGATACTGAAAAAGTTATGGGCTACAGTGGCATCTGTGGAACCACTTTCGGTGCTCCCTTGTCAGTTTCATTCTGGTTTGTCTTTTTCCTCCTGGACACACATCCTCTTTTCCATCTTTGTATGACTTAAACTTAAGAAGTAGTATATGGCTGATAGAGCAGTATTATGCACAATATTCTAAAGATTGGCTATATGAAGGCTACCAACTGATATGCATTTGACTCAAGTTTGAGGATCTCAGATATTCTGGTAGCTAGGTCATTTGTACTTCAGTCTTCTGAAAGTATGACAGACTCTCTGGCTTCTCTGTTCCAGCTCACAAACTGCACAATTTATATTCTGTGTGTATATGCCAACAGTGTGGCCTATTAGTTCTCTTTATTTTATTTTGAAAACCTCCCATTTCTTGACATTCATATGACAGGAGGGAATCTGATGAGGCTCATGTGTTGGGCAGGGAGAATCTACTGCCATCACAAGATTCTTTATTACTGTTAGCTGAGGTTCTTAAACACACAGAGCATAAAGTTAATTCCTAAAAATATCAAAAGGATGTAACCAAACTTGTGCCTATATCTGAGATACTGGAATGCGTATTTACATAAGGGTGAACCCTGCTGCCTCCTCTGTGGCTGCTGAGGACCATGTTGTTCCTCAGTTAATTGGTTATTGATACAGAAGACAGAAGTTTAAACTAGGATCTAGATTACAGAGAGAGTGAAACAATTCTATTAATTCATTTTGCCTTATAAGATTATTTGTGTAGAATGGGGCATTCAAAATAAAACCATCCTTTCCTCACTCCCCTAGGCCCACTTTCATTGTGGCAACAGAGTAGTGCAGTATTGCTGGTTATCTCATTTTGGAAGCCAGCAAAACAGAACACAATCAGGTTATCCTGAAAATCCCATGTGTTGGATAGGGCTTGGGAGCCCTGATAAAGGAGGGCGAAATGATATATTTCTCTTAGAAGAAGAAACAGTGTCAGGAACCATCAGAGAAATGTATAGATACTTTCTGTAGGATTTCTAAATTTCAGCAGAATTGTTCTACCCTGAATAATGGTAGGTTCAGTCTTTGCCAAAATGCAGCTGGGCAAATCCATTACTTCCCATATGGAAAGCAACTGTTTAAGTAAATTATATAATTATACATTATAACATTGCTTCTGTCCAAAACCTAGGGCTGTTGCAGGACTAAGCCAAGCTTTTTCTTGCTATAACTATACCTCTTCGCTACACAATTAAAGCCATAAGGGAGTAAACAGTTTCATTTTTTCTTTTGCATTCCCTCTCTGTTCCCTTCCCTTCCTCCTTTCCGCCCATATTTTATGATACGTTTACTATTCTGGACCATGAGTTGGCCCTTTTGGCTTTCCTGTTGGCTGTAGGTCCCTGTAACATGGGAGTAGCGAAGCTATGAGGATTTTGTGCTGCAGAAATCTTCGGTTTTTCAGCCAGAAAATTCATCACGGCCTCTACAATGGAGATCCTAAATGACAAGAAAGGGATTAAAATAAAAGGAATGACTATGAAAAATAAGCAAAAATTGCACTGCATTTGGAACAAATAATACACTAATAATACTTTAGTGTATTTCTCTGAAGGATCTCAAAGCTCTTTACCAAGATTGGACTTGATACATTGCTACTGAGGTAGAGAGATACACATTTACAAATTACATTTCCCTGCAACAGAACAAACTTCTGGCTCCCAAGAATGGCCAGATGATGATTAACTGTAGTTGGGGCTTCTGTGGCACTCCACTGAAGGTGGCAACTTGGAGAATGTAGTGAGCGCTTCAGGCTACATTTCCACCCTGCCTCCCACAAACACATTTCTGTTCACCTGTGAGGTGGTGTGACTGTCAGCCTGCATGGCTTTGGTCTTTCTGCCCACAGGTTCCCTGTGCCTTGAGTCACGATGGCAGAAGCTTGAGTACTCCAGAGCCAAATCTAGCCTCTTAACTAAGCTTCACCTCTTTGTGAGGCAGGTAAAAGATAACTTCACTCCCTAATGAAATGCAGTCACCTTTTGGAAGGAAACATAGCAGCTGTTTAGCAGCACATAGCAACAAAATTCCACAGTTCTAGAGTAAATGAACGCCTGTGACACTATGACCATTGTGTGGAAACCATGGATTATGGAGTTGCTTATCTCAATGACACAAGAAGGACAAGGATAGGCCACAGTCCATTGTGTATGGGAAATAATGTATTTGTTATTCAATCTGTTTTTCTATTGAATTTAAATAGGTGCGGGTAGTACCAATTCTGGCTCTGATTACCAGGGACACTGTTTTTTGGTCTCTCATCATTAGTGGTGTATTGTTTTTTCAAATTACCATAATCAGTTGAAGTGGAAGGGATTATCAACTAGATACAAAGAGCCTTATTCCTGCAGCCTTACTTCTTGTGTAGTCATTATACAATGTTTAAGAGAAAGGAGAATGCAGATTTGGTAGCACTTTACACTTATTTTGCAGTCACACAGCACAGGTGCAAATGACTACCTCAGATGGAAGGCAGTGGAGAACCACACCCAATGTAATTACCTCCTGTCTGTACTAGAGCAAAGTGACTACATAGTGGCTGTGTGAGCTCCCTGGGGTATAGCTGTGGTACAAGAACTTTTCTATGGAAGATGCAGAGCAAATGCAGAAGTCAGTGTGTAACATATGCATTGTGTGCATGAACATGCTATCAAAAACAACTCCTTTATTAAAAAAAGTAGCTTTCCAGTAGAAAAAGGTTTCTGTTTCTTTAAAAATGTGTGTGGGTGGAGGCCAGAAGTGAGGTGTGTCCACGAGTTGGAGAAACTAGAGAGAGAGAGAGAGAAGGGGCAAGGCTGTGGGCTATAATGTGTATTGTGAGAGTTTCTTAAGGTGCAATATCACAGTGGAATAAGGAGTTACTCAGAATAATTGTTTTTCTCTGAGCAGCTGTGAATAGTTGGGACGCTGAAGTCACCTGTGACTGGACCACTGTATTTTGCTGTAAATGTTCATCTCAGTCCCAACACTGAATACGTGGGCTGTGTGTTTTGGGAGTTCCTTGGGGACTAGTGGAAGAAGGAATCCTTCAGGTAATGGAGTGTCAGTGGATTCCCTTTGCTGCAGAAGGGTCTGCTCCTGCTCCATTCCTAGGATTTGGCTGGTCAGCCCTGATAAATGCAGACTGACTGGCTCTGCTTCTCCCGGGGTCTGCCCCAGCTCTTCCAGTACACATCCAGCCATTCATGCTTCTTCACCTTCTGCTCAGTAGACCCACATGGGTCCAGGCTTGTAGAAGAGTTGATGGGAGAGTATGGGGCTGGATTTGTTTGTCCTATGAGGATAAGTGGGAAAACATGGGAATGTTGGGGCTTTATGAAAATTCTGTTTTTTATTTTTTTAATAAGATTTTGGTTTCACAAAATGTTTTTGAGTTTTGTTAAACATATGTTTCCTTAATTTAAATTGCTGTTTTTCAAGGGAAATTTAACAAAAAACATTTCTAACTAAATGGAATCTTGGACTATGGAAACAAGAAAAGTTCCTGTCTAAAATTAATGCTTGTCCTGTTTCTAGTATCAGTAAAATAATTTTTTTTTAAAAAAGAAAGTGGAATGACCCTGCAGCTCTCCTCTTATGAGAGCAAAACAGAGCTAAAATCTCAAAATTTTTCAGTTCTAGAGCAAGAACCTATGATTTTCAAGTGGGTCCTAAATCTGGTAAACCAAGTTCTCTTCTCCCTAGTTATATGGAAGAGATTCAGGGGACAAAAGAAGCACTGTGTATTTTTACTGTGCTTACCACTTTGCTTGGGAGAAGTGAAAAAAACATTGGAAAGAGAACATCTGGCCTCGTTAATTGTGCCTGACACAGTTCTAGGCACAGACACGGACGCCACATGACAACCTTGATATGCTCTAGAATGGCTTCTAAGTCATGCAAATCCAGGCACTGACAGAGTGTTGTCCAGTCAAGCATCACTATTACGTACAAACACTCAAACCTGCAACTTTGCAAGCCAAAGCCGCTGTACTCTGGGTGAAGCGACTGCAAGAAAAACCCACACCTTTCCTGAGTTGAGTGCAGCTAGCCAAACTGCCAGGTGTCATAGTACTGATAACTGAAGCATGACCCATCATCTCTGCAGAAGGAACATGCCATAATTAAGCCAGCAATTACAGCACAGTCCTGAATTACTCCGACCTCATCCAGTGCCACAGTCCATGTCTTGTCCCTTTATAGAAAGGTGTCCAGAGAGACTGACTTTTTACATAATGTCAGTGGAGTTATTTCAAATTTACAATGGTTTAAGTGATCAGAATAAGACCTTTAATAGAATGCTTTAGCATTGATTCACCATTACTGATTTAAACAATCTGCTTTAAGACACATGGAATTTCCTGGGCATGAATGACTGCTTGGAATGAAATGGACTTTGGGGCTAGAATTTTCAAAGGCACCTTAAGCAGTTAAGCACCCAAACTCCACTGATATTCAATGGGACTTGGGTACCTACCTCAGCTCCCTTAGGCACTTCTGAAAATTTCAGCCTTGTTTTCTTTCTTGCTTTATGTTTATATTGTTACTGATTTGTGCGTCACTTTGTATATTCATCTGTATTAATGCCTATCAAATCATGACTTATTTTCCAGTGTCCCATTGAACATGCATATATCTATATAAAACAGGTGACATATGTAGCTACACAAAATTATTACTCAGTCCCCTGACAAGTTAACCGTGATTAAAGGATTTTAAACTATGGTTTTGAATTTGTGTCCCAGACCCATGGCAACATCCTACAAGGTGGAGAGTGCCCTCAATTCAATGAGTGTTCAACCCAGCACTCTGTAGATACCTGTCCTTGAAGCTCAGTCCTGCAAGGTGCAGAATATTCCTGTGACTCCAGAGAGAACCCATTTTATTCTAATGAGCATCTCCCAAGGATACTCAGCACCTGGCAGGATTGAATGTTTACACATCTAACAAGCCTTTGTTTGGGGAATGGCATTAGCCATTTTATGAAGTATTTGAACTTCTGTTAGAATCAGTGAACACCTCTCCTAACTTTAAATACCCTATATGTCTACATATCCATATATATATGTCTTATCTTGTCTAAACCCACAAAGCCATTTAGAGACTTTAGTTATAAAATCTGACTTTTTAAATGCAAACTATATGATGTTTAATATTAAATATATAATAAAATAAGTTGCTTTTCCAGATGTTGAGCAGCTCTGAGAGTGAACTACTAAAAATTACTTTTCCAGTAGCCAAGTTCTCTGAACAGTTTATTTTCCAGACTTTAAGCTGCTCTCTAAGCATTAATCATTTTTAATACAAATAAGTTCCTTTTTTTAATTGTTGGACCTACAGTATTTGTTTTATTCACCCAAGTAAATGGAAAACTCCATTGGCTCCAGCCAATGCTGGTTCTTATTTTTCTTTAAGCCTAGTTTTGACACTTAAAAAACACTATTTAATAAATTAGTCTTTTTATTGAATGATTTAACAAAATATTCAGTTTTCATAATTTTTAAAACTGCTGACGTAAAAGAGAAGCATTATAGAAAAAGCAGGTTGGCCTAGCAGAGACCACCAACCAATAATTTTAAGTCTAAATGCCATGGAAACACTAAGCAAACATTCACTCTTTCAATATGGAGTATTTGCAGTGTTTTATGCTTCTGAATGTTGCATTGTATTCAACATCCTGTAAATATGGGTTTCTGATTCATCCCTGCATTGCAGTTAATGGAGTTTCACCACTGTGTCACAGGCTGGGCTGGCCTTTAAGGAATTGGGGTGCAGCCCGATCTTTTTCATGTCATTCTATGCCTGGTGAATGGCTTGTGTTTGGACAAGTAGTTGGTTCAGATGACTAGGCATCATGTAGCAGGATCTGAAATGTTGACCCCAGCAAGACAGGGAAACTTATGCAGTAGTGGGGTCTGACACTGGATCAATTAAAATTCGGTTACACAGTAGAATATCAAGCTTCTGATTTATGCCACAAAAGGTACGTTTAATTATTGTGTGCATTCCAATAGTAGTATGTGTTAACCTGAAGCCGTGGGTGATGCTCCATATTATAAATCTTAAATAAATGAAAATGTGTGTAACTAAGTTCACGGAGACAGCATTTGGCTTCTCTTCCTGACCTCCCTTGAAAGCCATTTTAGTTTATTCTCTGTTTGCTGGGGTCCGATCCATCTTTCTTCTTATACTGCAGCCATTTAAGTCAATAGCGAATCACCCATTGGCAACAATGAGGTACGATAAGGCCTCTTGTGTCCAGGGCCCTCTTTCTTCCTCTCTCTGTTTTCCAGTTTGCTATTGCAGTGTCTTATTTTCTTTCTGGGATCTGCTTTCTATGTTGCTAGCCCTGTGTTATGAATTATACCTGGTAGGACACGCATACAACTGCTGAGAATTATACCTTGTAGGACATGCACACAAATGCTACGAATTACACCTGGTAGGACACGTGCACCAATGCTACGAATTACACCTGATAGGACACGCGCACCAATGCTGCGAATTATACCTAATAGGTCACGCACAGTTTGAATCTAGACTGAGGCATAGAAACAAGTCCACAACTGCAGAGTTCCCAAAAGACACTAAGTTAATTACGCTCGAGCGTGGTGCCCCCCTGCTAGCCAGGGGGGGACCCTGAATACAGATTATACAAAGGTTATATACTTTTTAGCAAAGCATGTTGCCCTCGTGCATCAGAAACCTTAGCCAATAAACAAACTCTTGTCTTATCTACCACCTATCCCTGCTTGGTGCATTCCTCATGCTATACCAGTATGTTAACTATGCAGCATGGTCCTAAAGCCATGCATCAGTAACTTTTATTATCAGAATGGGAGGCCTCACATCAAGGCCAAGAGACAGGGAGTTAGAGACTGACAAAAACCAGATACAGGGAGTCAAGGCAGGCTGGAGACAAGGAGGAGGAGGATTTTCACAGGGATTCAGTATCTAAGGATCACTCCTCCTGGTGTATGATGTGCTGGCATTTAAACAATGGTGGGCCCCAAACCAAAATGGAGTCACATGTGCTAACTTTTCCTTAACACCCTGCCAGTGTTAATGCTCGCCACCGCAGAAGTTCTCAATCTGAAACTCCCACAGTCATCTCCAAAAGTCCCGAACCTCTTTCCAACTGTAGAATCCATTGGCAGCCCCCTAGATGATAAGAGATCTATGCTTTCAATGAGAAATGTCCAGTTCTGAGTCTCCCAGCAGTTGCTGAACCTCATCTTAGGCCAACCTGAGAAATGTCCCAGCTGCTGGATCCCTCTGTTATCTGTGTTTCTCCAACACCATCACAGAAAAGCTTAAAACCCGGTCCTTCAAGTAACTATGGCACTGTCTCACATTATGCCTTAGCCCTACAAGTAATTAGACTTGAATCTCTTCTCAGAAAATTCCCTCCTAAGCATGTGGGCACTTCTTCCTCCCTCCTATCTGTCCAAACTTCCTGCAAACTACCTGATGAATGTTCCAGCTTTGCCAAGTGATGAATCTTCCCACTATTGTTGCTTAAGAAAGCTCTTGGTAGCCTTTCAGGCCATGTCAATCTGGACATGAGGTAGTTTTCTAAGTGTTAATAGTTCTAACTCAGTCTGAACAGTGCACATCTCTGGTGCGATGGCCCAGACAACACACTGGAGAAGGGAGGGCAGATAGTGAAACTCTCAGGTGCACACCAAGGCTTGGCTGTAGTGATATCATTATTTGGAGTTAGCACAATTGAGCAGTAAGATCAGGATTGCCTTTCAAGACAAAGTCTATGCAGCAGTGAAATGGAAAGAGTGAAAGAATAGGGGCTGTGAAAGCAGAGAGGGTAATGGGGGTTTGAGAGCAGAGAAGCATAGGGCCCTAGAGAAAGGAGCCCAGAGAGAATGTGAGGGAGCACTGGAAGAGAGAATTATGAGATTCCATTTCCAACTCCTGCTCCATTTCCTATTTACAAGGAGTTGTACTTTAGGGGATAGGTAGTAGTTATATGGTAATTAAAAGGAGTACTTGTGGCACCAAAGAGACTAACAAATAAACTCTAAGGTGCCACAAGTACTCCTTTTCTTTTTGCGAATACAGACTAACACGGCTGCTACTCTGAAACATGGTAATTAAGTAAGCCATCTTTTCCCACATCTGAAGTTCTAAATGAAATTCTACTTTAACTTCAACTAAAACGTGGGACCTCCACAGGGATAACTTCTACTTGTATATATACAGTAGTGCTGGCTGAAAATTTTCATCAAATTTGCCTTTGATGGAATATTCTGTTTTTGATAATTTTTCGTGAAAAGTTTCTGCTTTCTGTGGAATATTTTCACTTTTCATTGAAAAAACAAACAAGCAAATGACAAAAATTTTGTCCTAAATTTTGATTTGGAAATACTGCTGTGGTACCTCATGAGAATTGTAATCTGGGGGTCCAATGCTCCCATTTTCCTTTAAGAGTCAGATTCCTCAGCCAGACTACATCTCTTATGATGCACTGCAGCTAGGGACTCCCAGGATGCATTATGATGTTTCAGCAGGAGTTGAGACTTTGGTACATCATGGGAGATGTAGTCAAGCCAGGCAGCTCAGTTTCTATATGAGAAGGAAGGCCTGAGCACCCAAACTACAAGTGCCTCCCATGCATCACTACGTCAGCATTTCCAAATTGAATTTTTGGCTTGATTTTTCACCAAAAAGTCTAAATTTTCCATAGGAGAAAAACCATTTTCTGACCAGCTTTAGTATATATGTTTCCCTTCTTCTCTTGTTCCTCATTCTCTTCCCTGCCACTTCTTAGCTGAAACTGGGTCTTTTGAAGTTTTGCCAACCCAAACAAACAAACAAAAAAATCACGAATTCCCCCTCCCCCAAATCATGCAATTATTTTTGCAGTGACACCTATGAGTCCTAGTCATGAACGAAAACTCCATTGTGCTAGGTGCTGGACAGAAAAGATGGTTTCTGCCCTGAAGACCTTACAATCTATATACTCAGTTCATTTTATTAACTTTTGGTTTCTGAGCCTTTGGGGTGTACTTGGGTCATGCTTTTAGTCCTAGGTATCCTTGAAAACATACTTTGTACAAAACATGAAAGTGAAGATCCTCATGTAAACAGTTGATTTCAGGAGCTAGGACTTTAAATGAAATACTAAATATCGATCACTAAACTTGTGATAAAACTGACAGAGTTCGGAACACTGGTCCTGTAAATAAAATGTTGACACCTCTTTGAAAGCCAGGGCACTTGAAAGAGAGAAAGGGGACCTTCTCCTGTTTCCATTGAAATCAATGAAAGATTTTTCCATTGATTTCAGTGGGTGCAGGATCTGGCCCAGAGAGAACAAGAAAACAGTGTAGAAATCTGGTACTGCAGAGAGAAAGAGAGCTGAACTCTGGTACTGCAGGGAACTTTTCTCTGAGGAGAGACAATTTAGACCAAAGTGCTGAACTCTGGAATGCATGTCCAGCCAGACGCGCCAAATTTTTTTAAAACGCTTTGTTTGTTTTTAAACAAAACTCTTTTTCTTATGTCACATGTTAGTTCTAAGGTGCTGTTTATTTAATGTAGTGATTTATACATTGAGCTGTATTTTTCTTTGAAAACACGATGATGTTCAATTAAAGTTCTAAAATGCTTTGCACAACATATAGGGCAGACTCATCCCTGAAGACAATGGAATTACACTAGGTACCCAAAAAATAAAACAGAACACCTTGCCTGAGATATCTCTCCTTTTTTCTCTCCCAATATTACCCCATATGGTGTCTCCTCTTGGCAGCACGCTACAGCAGCAGAAGTAACATTGCTATCTTGCAACTTTAATGTCATGACATGCAGCTCTCTCAGTTCCTCCATCCCGGAGCAATAGACTTTCCTGAGGCAGTTTTATCTTCATAATATGAAATAGGCTGTCAAACATTGTTTGGAAATGCCAAAAGAAACTGTCTCCACAGTCTCATATTGTTTAATTCATCACCACGGTGCACAATAATCAATGTATAAATAATCTAATTATTTACTTTTAATATGTTTGATGAAATATATATTAAAAGTTAGAGACAATGCCAAGGAGGAGGATGTTTATGAAACAAAGTCAGTGAATGTGGGAGAAAAGCTTTGAACTGATTCTTACAGAGTCCAGATTTGAGGAAGGAAAGGGAATAGTTTAAAAAAGAATCCTGGCTTGAAACGAATGGGTTCCTCCCTTCCCAGGAGGGCTATTATATTTTTGAAGTGGTGCATGTATATTTAGCCTTTAAAAATGCATATGCTTGTGTAGCTGATCAGTGTTCCTTCAAACATGCATCTGAGAGAAATTTCTTTAATTTTTGAGGAGTAAAATATGTTTTTTTTACTATTTTAACCGACACAGTGTTTTGCATAAAATAGGCATATGGTGGCACTATATATTTTTTTCTTTACTCAACATACGTAACTATGTAATGAAAAGAGGGTCCATCAAGTAGTTAAAGCTATGGTCCCTCTTTATGGACCTTACCATACTGTCCTGTTTCAGGAAAAAAACCCATTGATTACAGGACCAGATTGGATAGGTGCAACGTCATGGAACTTTTGGAATAATTTACATTGCATTGTTGACTGTTGGGTCACCATAGGATAGTCAGGCGGTTGTAATAAGTCAATAGTTAGCATTTACAACATATAAATAAATGTTTAGCACTAACACCACAAGTTATCATGTTCAAAGCACTTTACAGACTTTAATTCTCACAGCATCTCTGAAGTAACTTTGTTATCCCCATTTTACAGATGAGGAAAATGAGATAGGTGCAGGGGAATTTTCAGAAAAGATACGGATGTGTAGTAAGGAATTTGAGTGCTCAGTTCTGCATGCTCTGGATATCACAGGAACTTTCAATTATGAGGGTAAGCAGTGCTGAAATTTTGAGAATTCAGGCCCTGCTGTGGGTGTGCAAGCTAGCTGCCTGGCCATTCTGGCTTTACTAGCTATCAGTATGGTACCTAGCCACTGCAGTACCAATTCATTATCAAATGCCATATCATCCCTCTCCTGTTCTGGGCTCCAGATATTCAACAGTCATGCTGTGGAGGCTGCTGAGTAATCGAAGAACCCATGCAGACCCAGGAAACATGCATCGCATCCGAAATGCAAAAAGAAGAAATGGGAATAGTTCGCATAAGTAATCAATGGCAAGAGAGGGCGAATGACTGGGAAGCAAAAGGGCCCTATCATTGGCTGCATGCAAATCAATCAAATGTTAACATGCGGTGTGTTCACTTTCTTTTGCCAACCTATGTTTTCCTGTCTGTTTTTTATTTTAAGTCAGTGTGGACAGGGATTCTAGATGTACTGGGTGGATCGAACAGATGAATGACTAGTACTGTACTTGTGTGACTTAACATTTGTTTTCTGGCTTAGTTGTGCTTCTGACACAACCAAGTCAGAAGCACCTGGCTGAATATGTGGGAGCTTATAAACCCTTTTGAATATGCCATCTGAGGGCCCAGCATCTTAACTTTGCTCTGGCACTATCCTCTTTGCAGCACTCAGCATCCAGAGCTCTCATGAGATTTGGACTTAGGTGCAAACTGGTGCTAAGAATCACTGGACATCCGAATAGGCACTTAGTCCCAGCACAATAGGCAACTTGAACAAGGTTTTGTAAATTCCAGAATAAGCAACTACTGCAAGGCCACATAGTGACTCCAAGATCCTCTGTGAAATAGCAACTGAAAGGGTTGCTGTTTGCTGAAGTGCAATTGTGCAATAGAATAGATGTCAGAAATGAATTTGCTTGTAAATCAGGCTGCATATCAACCTCGTCATTCTGCAGGAAAGATCCTTACACTGTGTTACTTGGCCAAGATATGGAAACACAAACAGTCTTCTAACCTCTTGAAAACCAGTGAAACACTGGCAGTTAGAAATCCTGGGAGGCAACATCCCATCCAGTCCGTGATCAGAATGCAGTTACACAGGCTCACAGTTAAGCAGAGACAGCTGTGTGGGTTGCATGATTTGAACGACTGGTTTGTTCACCATTCCAAAGGACCAATTGTTAAGTGCCAGTAATGGACCATGGTTATGGAAGTGATTGCCGTAAAAACTGCCAACAAGACAATTTTGAAAGGCTCTTTTTTTTTTCCACAGTGTGTGTAGTATTTAAGAGGTGTGAGTGCAGCTGGAGTTGAAGCACATCTGTGTCAGAATTCTATTTTCCCCTTGGCAGCTGAATGCAGATCATCCAACCTGTGCAGCCATTGGAACGCTGACCCCCCATGTTCTACTAGAGCAGATCTTTGTATCTCAGGGATCGCAGTGCTGCTGGGTCAGTAGTATTCTCAATGAGTCAAATACATTCTGTGGTACTGGAATATACAATAAGCTAGCACAGTCTGGTGAATAAGTGCTGCAAGAAATCTGGGCATCTCTCCATCTCAAATCTATTTGGCTCAGAGCCTCTGGATGGAAGATATTAAAAAAAAAGTCAACATTTTCTTTGTGGGAGGCTAAATTGCACAATTTAGTTACCTCCCTAAATTCAAGGTGGCTCTTGATATGAGCCCTTGGGTGTAAAACAAAAGGGAAAGCTATAAAATATGATAGAGAAAAATGAAACATTATTTATCTTTATATTCATAATATGAATATAAAGATTCATAATATATTATGAATATATATTCATAAAATATATATATTTTCATATATTTTATATATATGAATATATATTCATAAAATATTCATAATATGTAAACAATGTGGAGACTGTGTTAATGGTGGCTGCAGCTCTGGTCTTGATCTTTTGAGGACATACCTTCATCCCAGCCTAAAGTACTAACAGGTTAGAGTAGACTCTCTTCTTTTTAGTCTTTAGCACATAACAGTCTACAGCACAGAATTGCCAGAGGGGGAGGGACATTTTATCATGGTAGACAGTTTTCTTTGTGGAGGGATCCAGGAATAAGAAAGTTTAGTTTTATTTTAAAAAAATCTATTGCTGGTGCAGAATTGACCATTTTCCATCCTGGATGCCAAATCCTATAATTCTACCACATGTGGGTTAACACTCAGAGGACCCCAATCATCTCCCTGTGCAAGAAAGAACATGTGGCCAAAGTGTGGATCATCTGGCATTTAGAGCAGAATTCCATGACTGCTGGTTGGGCACTCAGTGTTGCTATGCAAAAGGGAGTTTATGACCATATTCCCCTCATGACAAGACTTTTCAGTTTGCTGTTGTAACTACTATATTAAAAAAACTCTTTAAATTTGTCATTTTGATTATGCTATATTTTCCTAAATGGGACAATGACACCTTAGATAGCCTTGCTTCTTGCTGTTAATTCCCAAGACTTAACCTGTTATGAAAAATGCCTGTGTTTAGGTCCACATTCCTGACCTTTACTGAAAAGTGTGTGTGCTGGAAAGCATAAGGGGGTGGGAGGCAGAATAAGCAGGTTGTATCAGTTACACTCCTTGCAGCAGCTCATTTCCAGTAATCAGTGACACTATTAACTCTTTGTATTCTGATAGCACAGATTTTCTATGCCACTCCTTTTGGGGTCCAATCCTGCAAATCCTACTTTTGGGAGCAGGCCTGTTGATTTAAATGATACTACGTACTTGAGTAAAGATTACTAATGTAAAGTTGCATCTGAAGAAGTGCGTTGTTTTACCCACTAAAGCTTATGCTCAAACAAATCTGTTATTCTTTAAAGTGCCACCAGACTCCTCATTGTTTTTGTGGATACAGACTAACAATGCTACCTGTCTGATACTTGACATACGGATGTGCAAGGTTTTGTTCTTGTATGTGTTGTTTAAAAAGCTAACAAAGTGTAAACTGTTGAAGTTGCCCAGCACAGACTCTATTTCTTTAGAGTTAAGGGATGAGACCAGATCCTGGAATCCACTATTGGCTGGAATAATCCAAGAACTAGCCAGGTGCATATTGATTAATAAGATCAGTGTTAGTTTGGTAAATAGGTCTGTTATCCAATCAATCTTAAAAGAAATATCAGAAGGAAAAAATGCTCTTCATTTTTGAGGCCTTTCTATTAAAATTAAAGTTCCAATAGATGTAAATCAAATATTTTGTCCCTTTCGGACCCAATTCTTAGCTGCACTTAGGAGAAACAGTTTATGAGCTTCAATCTGTGGGGTAGGGGCCAAGGTGGTTCAAAATCATGTATGCACCTTTGGGATTCTGACATGGATGTGGGCAGTACCAGCTCCCAGCATTGGCTAGAACAGCCCCAGGAGCTGCTCTACATTATGCTCAAGCTGCAGCAGTCTTCAAGAGATCAGCAACACAAAATAACCAGAGTGCAGAATGCTCTGGTCACACCCCATTACCCCCCACTCCCTTCACATATCTCCCTCCTTTTCCTGGGCCTACTCTGAAAAGACTCCTATATCAGGAACTGTGAGAAAAGGCAGCATGCAGTCATTCCATAAGATTAGTGCAACCTAGGATCCGCCCCCCTCAATCAGGGGATTACTCACTGCAGAAATTCAGCAGCTTTCTAAAGAGTGAGAGAGCTGGAATGCAGCCCAGGATTGGGGCCAATGTATCTGTTTAGGCATAAATGTTTATATACAGATGAAAAGCTCATTCCTCCTGTAATGTGGCTGAAGTCCATGGAAATACCCAGGATTTAAACAGGCCTAAAGAAAGCACTGAAATTGAAAATAAAACTCCTATGTGTGTTTCCTTTTGAAGCTTGTTTCCTTTACAATCTTTCAAGATTTCTCAAATCACTTTGTGTGTGAATTAATCAGAAGTAACTGTGTTTACCATTATGCCACACCCAAAGCAACTGAGAGAGCTCATTTAACCACTTTGTCTGGCAAATGGGTTACTCCAGTGATGAAAATATCATACGTTTTCCAGATGGGGGAAACAGCATGTCACTAAGAACACATCAGTTGGTAAATGATTCCACATACTATGATGCAACATGAAGCATGTGAGAATAACAATACTGCAGTTAAAAAAAATTGTGTGTGTGTATATATGCATCCTCACCAAGGCTAGTGGTGAAGAGCATGAAAATGTGTCAGTAACGTGTGCCAGTTGCATCTAATTCCCAGGAAGCAGGCAGGGAGAAGATTTGGGAAGTATTGCTTATTAGAAAATCTGGCCACATCATAGCCTTAATTTTACTATTCTCCTGTTGAGGAAATGACTTTACCATAGAATTGCATCATATACATTCATTTTCTTTTGTCTGCCTTTGGTTCTATTTATCCTCTTATCTGCTTTTGTTCTTCTCAAGTCACTGCAGTATCTTACCTACAGCCAAGAGAGCAACTGGGAAACAAATCTTTGTGAAGGGTTCTTCGAACATACCTGCTGTATTTTTCTGCTATTGGGAAGGTTAAATGACAGCTTCAGCTCCCCGTGTGTTGTCAAGGTTCCTTCCCCACTCTGAACTCTAGGATACAGATGTGGGGACCTGCATGAAAACCCCCTAAGCTTATTTTTACCAGCTTAGGTTAAAACTTCCCCAAGGTACAAACTATTTTCCTTTTTCCCTTGGACTTTATTGCTGCCACTACCAAGCGTCTAACAGATATATAACCAGGAAAGAGCCCGCTTGGAAACATCTTTCCTCTCAAAATCCTCCCCAAACCCTACACCCCCTTTCCTGGGGAAGGCTTGATAAAAATCCTCACCAATTTGCATAGGCGAACACAGACCCAAACCCTTGGATCTTAAGAACAATGAAAAAGCAATCAGGTTCTTAAAAGAAGAATTTTAATAGAAGAAAAAGTAAAAGAATCACCTCTGTAAAATCAGGAGGGTAAATATCTTACAGGGTAATCAGATTCAAAACATAAGGTTTTGCCTAGAGGGATTGTCTAAGTTACAAAAAGACACAAAAACAGGCATCTACATTCCATTCAGCACAGCTTATTTTCTCATCCATTTAAATAAAACAGAATCTAACGCATATCTAGCTAGATTACTTACTAAGTTCTAAGACTCCATTCCTGTTCTGTTCCCAGCAAAAGTATCACACAGACAGAGAGAGCCTTTGTTTCTCCCCCCCCCTCCAGCTTTGAAAATATCTTGTCTCCTCATTGGTCATTTTGGTCAGGTGCCAGCAAGGTTATCCTAGCTTCTTAACCCGTTACAGGTGAAAGGGTTTTTCCTCTGGCCAGGAGGGATTTTAAAGGTGTTTACCCTTCCCTTTATATTTATGACATGTGTGAATATTATTTGCAGGAGTTGATGCGTCTCGCTTAGCAGTCAATGAGACAGCAAGTGAGAACAGCACAGTAGAAGAAACCAGGGCCCAGATTTGCTTCATGCAGGGAAAGCATGCATAGGGGACAGGAAATTGTGTGAGGAACACCACATGAAGTTTCCTCTGGATTGTTCCGCTAGAAGAACATGTTTGATCTGCTGCTCTCCCACATCCCAATCCGGTGAAACTGACCAGGGTTTTGGCATGCAAAATTTGTGGATCTTAGAAGATCTGCTGGAGGCCAAAACTATTTGTCCAGAGGTCCCTGTACATTACTCCTCAGAGTGCTAGTTCACATCTAACAGCATTGCTCTAGTTCAGTGCATAATGCATGTGTCATAAATATAAAGGGAAGGGTAAACCCCTTTGAAATCCCTCCTGGCCAGGGGAAAGCTCCTCTCACCTGTAAAGGGTTAAGAAGCTAAAGGTAACCTCGCTGGCACCTGACCAAAATGACCAATGAGGAGACAAGATACTTTCAAAAGCTGGGAGGAGGTAGAGAAACAAAGGGTCTGTGTCTGTCTCTGTCTGTATGCGGGGTCTTGGCCGGGGATAGACCAGGAATGGAGTCTTAGAACTTTTAGTAAGTAATCTAGCTAGGTATGTGTTAGATTATGATTTCTTTAAATGGCTGAGAAAAGAATTGTGCTGAATAGAATAACTATTTCTGTCTGTGTATCTTTTTTGTAACTTAAGGTTTTGCCTAGAGGGGTTCTCTATGTTTTTGAATCTAATTACCCTGTAAGATATCTACCATCCTGATTTTACAGGGGGGATTTCTTTATTTCTATTTACTTCTATTTTTTATTAAAAGTCTTCTTGTAAAAAACTGAATGCTTTTTCATTGTTCTCAGATCCAAGGGTCTGGGTCTGTAGTCACCTAGGCAAATTGGTGAGGCTTTTTACCAAACCTTGTCCAGGAAGTGGGGTGCAAGGTTTTGGGAAGTATTTTGGGGGGAAGGACGCGTCCAAACAGCTCTTCCCCAGTAACCAGTATTAGTTTGGTGGTGGTAGCGGCCAGTCCAAGGACAACGGGTGGAATATTTTGTACCTTGGGGAAGTTTTGACCTAAGCTGGTAAAGATAAGCTTAGGAGGTTTTTCATGCAGGTCCCCACATCTGTACCCTAGAGTTCAGAGTGGAGGAGGAAGCTTGACAGCATGCTATTGATCCGTTACATAATACTGCACTATAAGTGAGATGTTGATAGAAAACTCAATACAGAGAGAATCTTGTTCCATTTATAGTTGTCTAAACCATTGATTTAGGTAGCTCAAAACACTTTAGAAAGGTGAATGATTTATCTTTGATCTAATTTGGCTAAGCATTCTAATGGCTTATTGTTTGGAAAATATGTACTAAGGATTAATAGTTTATACTGTATATGGTTTCCTCAAAAAAGTGTTTAGATATTTTAGCTAAATGCAGAATACTTTGTCTGACAAAGATTTTTGAAGAATGCTGGAAATGAAGTAATCCATTTGAAGAATTTTCAATAAAAATCCAACCCCAAATACACTGGAACTAAATAACTCAATAACTTTGAAATTAGTTTAACTGGGTTGAACATGTGTTCCCTGATTCATACTGAGGTCTACATACAATATATGTAACTTTTCAAAAATCATATGTAATATACTGAGAATTAAATTCTGTTCTTTGGTACTGTGTATGAAACTGGGAGTGCAGAATTTGACCCTATACGTGGTGTACTTTTTCTGAAATGTGAGAAGTAGGGCTGTCAAGCGATTAAAAAAAATAATTGAGATTAATCGCAGTGTTAATAATAGAATACCATTTATTTAAATATTTTTGGATGTTTTCTACATTTTCAAATATATTGATTTCAATTACAACACAGAATACAGTGCTCACTTTATATTTAATTTTGATTACAAGTGTTTGCACTGTAAAAAACCAAAAGAAATATTATTTTTTCAATTCACCTAATACAAGTACTGTAGTGCAACTCTCTTTATCATGAGAGTTGAACTTACAAATCTAGAATTATGCACAAAAAAACTGCATTCAAAACAAAACAATGTAAAATTTTAGAGCCTTGCAATGCCAGCTACAAAAGTGCCATTCAAATGGCTGTTCTCACTTTTTGGGGACATTGCAAATAAGAAGAGAGCAGTATTATCTCCTGTAAATGTGAACAAAATTGTTTGTCTTGGCAATTGGCTGAACAAGAAGTAGGACTGAGTGGACTTGTAGGCTCTGAAGTTTTACATTGTTTTGTTTTTGAGTGCAGTTATGTAACAAAAAACATTTGTAAGTTGCACTTTCATGACAAAGAGATTGCACCAAAATATTTGTATGAGGTAAATTGAAAAATACTATTTCTTTTATTTGTCATTTTTGTAGTGCAAATATTTATAATAAAAAATAATATACACTTTGATTTCAATTACAACACAGAATACAATATATATGAAAATGTAGAAAAACATCCAAAATATTTAATAAAATTCAATTGGTATTCTGTTGTTTAACAGTGAGATTAAAACTGTGATTAATTGCGTTTAAGTTTTTTAATCACGATTAAATTTTTTGAGTTAATCGCATGAGTTAACTGCGATTAATCAACAGCCCTAGTGAAAAGTAAATGAAGAACAGGAATTTCCATACATTTTGGCTTTAGGCTTCTCTGTAAACAAGGTATCTCATAATCTGTGTGTGAAATTCTGCGATTTGTGTTTTTACAACACAAAAGAATAAGGCTAAAATATTCAAAAGAGGCCACTGCTTTTGGGTGCCTATCTTGAGACACCTCAGGTTTGTTTCTCAGAGGCGCTGAGCTGCCATTGACTTCAGTTTGAATTGTGAGTGTTCAGCACTTCTAAAATAAGGCCCTCATTATCTACTGGGCACATATCAATTGAGTCACCAAAAATCAGTGGCTACTTTGGAACATTTCGGACTCAAGTCTAATGCTTGTTGTTGTCAAGGCAGTACCCTACATTCCCATCAAGGTCAGCTCTATATAGATAGCTTTCATAACTTGGTTTCAAGTCACTGTTATGAACTAAGCCCCTTTTAGGGCTCTACCTTTTCCCACTAATTCAATGACAAAACTATTGACTGCTTTAGGCACAGACTCAGGCCTTTTGTTATTAAATGGTACTTTTAGATATAGTTGGTTGCTTTCAGTATATTTTCATTTGTATGTAAACTTGAGAAATTTGATTAAATGTGTTGTAGAAAAGGACTCAAACAGCAAAATTTGCATCTGGACTTCAGGCCCTTGAAAGTTCAGAGTTGGAGATTTGGTTCAATTCATTATAGAAAGAGGCAAGTGTCATCTTTGAATGTTTTGTAATTTGTTCATATTTCAAACCCTCAACCACTCTCCTGCTTAAAAAAATATTGGGGAGATTGGTTCTAGGATTTCAGTTGGGTGCATCTGTAATCTACTGTAATTGTTTTAATACAAATGAATAATAAAAGCTTTTCAGAATCCTTTGTTATGGACCTACTCATACTGAATGGAAAATAGAGCCAAATTCCTGTCACTCCTCATCACTTCTCACATAAACTCTTCATGTAATTAGGACATTTAAGAGCAGTATCAGGAGGTGGAAAGATTTACACAAATTGTGTATAACCCCCCCCACCTCTCCTCAGTCTAATAGTTTGTGTAGGCAAGTCCTAAATCGGCGCAGCTGCAGTGACTTCAGTGGAGCCTTTTAAACAATTTAAAGCATTTTAAACTAGTTGAGGATGTGGTCCAAAATGTCTAACTAGTCTGGACAAAAATGAACACTTACGTTCTCTAGAAAAAATGGAGTGGTGAAACACATATTTTAAGAAAAGGGTTTGTGACTGGTATGAGACAACGCATCTTGATGCAAGCAAAATATGTTGAACATCAGGAAGTTCTGTTTACATAACTGGTGTGATCAGTGTCCTTCACAGGAGGGTGCTATATACTGACACTTTTGATCAATAGTAGTTCACTGATAGGATCTGGACTGTAGTTTAGTTTGTATGACACAGTCCTCCTCTCAGCATGCAGTTAAGGTTTGAAGCACGGTGGGTGGCTATCACCTACTTTTTGATTACATCTCTTGAGACTGTTTCTCAGTTCTGTGCTTTTAAGATTCATTTAGGATATACATATGAGGAACATGTTTGGAAGCTCAGAAGAAGCCTTTATAATCCTGCTCATTTAGTGAGGTAAATAAAGAAAAAATGTGCACTTTTTTGAATGAAGTGGTTAAACAATACTTGTGAGTCATGATATGAAAGGAATTAATTCTAATTAGGTGTGATCTGCATGGCAGTATGATGGAAAGAAGGTTTCCTCATTTCATCAGCTAATAATCAAAACAATTTGACAATGCAGTCAAAGGGAGCCAAAAATATGGAACCAATTATTTAGGAAAAAAATATATCAAAACTGTATGTTTTCTTGCATTTTGGATTTTAAGGTAAATTGAATTCTTCAGAGTTCCCAGTATGAGGTTCAATGCAAATATATTGACCCTGAAAAAGAGAAAGGTAAGGAACAATTTTAGAGGCAAATTAGTCTGTGATACAAACATGTGGGAGTTGTAAGATCTTATTTTCTATCTTATCACATATCGAGTTTCAGTGTTAGTTCCAGTGCTGACAGTTGTGTTGTAATTGAAGTAGTGAAGAAATACGTTTATTTGTCACTTACATGAAACAAAGCTGTTTTGAGTGTAATAATGAACATGATTGATGTGATGTAATATTTGGCAGCCATTTTGAGCTTAATGCTTTTTATTGAAACAAGGTGATGTCACTGGTAATATTATGCAAATAACAGATCGGACATCTTTTTGAATATAAACTAACTTTATTCAAAATTGTGTCAGTTGCCAAGTTTCAGGTTTTAAAACATAATCACTTTTTTTAGTTATCTGAGCTAAAAAAAAAGCTTCTTGAACTGTTTTATATTTTGTGTTCTGGTAACTTAAAAGATGTCTGAATCATATTTTGTCATACTTGGCAAAGAAACCTCTCGGACTAAGACCAAACATGGAATATTTCTGCCTTAAAGAATAGTTTTTGCCAAAATAATGACAGATTAGAAAAAGTTTATATATATATATATATATATATATATATATATATATATATATATATATATATATATAAAGCCTTATTAACCTTAACTACTAGCCCTCTAGTGTGACAGTAAAGCATTAGTAGTAACAAAGACTTCTGACTTGGTTGTTCATGACTTGTTTGCAAAACTGTTTATTGAATGAATGCTGAGAAACCATTAGAAATAAGCAAAAATGGCTGATATGTAACTGCTAATTTAATATGACGAAGTGCAGATGTAAAGTAACATCAGCACTAAGATATTTTTCATATGCCCCCAGAGAATCAAACACAGTCTTCAAAGTCATGTTGTCATGTATTTTATTGTTAGTCCAGATTATATTCCAGGTGGTTGCTGAGATTACAGTTTTCACTATCTAGTTTATGGATGAGAATTTTTTGTGCATATTTAAAATAACTACTCCATATTAAAATGCTATAAGTGCAGCAAATTGTTCTTGTGATGATACAGTAAGCCGAGAGAATAAAGAATGTGTTAGATAATCAGTATTAAAAGGTCTATTTGCTCTATAAGAATATTATTTCCATTATAATGTGAAATGTTCTGGATCAAAGCATTGGAGACCGATGACCTTTTGTTTATGCATTGTTGTTATAGTTGTGTCGGTCCCAGGATAGTAGAGAGACAAGGTGTGTGAGGTAGCATCTGTTGGTGAGAAAGTTTGGTCCAATAAAATATTTTACTTCACCTATGTTGTCTCTCTAACCTTTGTTTGTCATAGATTCCAAGGCCAGAAGGGACTACTGAGATCATCTTGTCTGACCGCCTGTATAATAAAGACCATAGAAATTTCCCAAACTAATGCTTAAAGTGCATCTTATAGAAAAACATCCAATCATGATTTCAAAATTGCCAGGGATGGAGAATCCACCATGCTCCTTGGTAAATTGTTCCAGTGGTTAATTACCCTCACTGTCAAAAATGCACACCTTAATTCCAGGTTGAATTTGTGTAGCTTCAGTTTGCAGCCATTGGATCTTTCTCTGTGGGTTTATCTGATAAGCCTGTTAGTAAATATTTGTTCCCCATGTAGATACTTATAGACTGTAATCAAGTCACCCCTTACGTTCTCTTTGTTAAATAGATTGAGGTCCTTAAAGCCATCAATATGAGGCATGTTTTCTAATCCTTTAATCATTCTGGTGGCTCCTTTCTGAACCCTCTCCAATTTATCAACATCCTTCTTGAATTGTGGACACCAGAACTATACACTGTATACAAGCAGCAGTTGCACCAGTGTCAATTACACAGAACAGGTGGTGCAAAGGTAGCAAAAGTACAAGTTTTCCTACGCTGCAGTGCCTCAACCATCTTCAGTAGGGACCATCTCTAGATGAGATCTCCATGTTGCTGATTTGACTGACTAGAAAAATGCCAATTGATGCCAAACGTGGTTGTGGTTTTGTACTGGATACTTCTCCCATTGGCACTTGTGAAGGAGTGTACTGCCCTTTAAGGACAGGCTGGTGCCTACAACCAAGACAGCTTGCATTTAGTCAAGGAGACCCCCTGTTCTGCCCAGAGGCTGGGGCATTTAAACAGGCTTCCCCCTTGTTTTGGATCCCTTAAACTGCTGGACTAAGACTACCAGTGCATTTCACATACACTATGACCATCATCTGTAATGACTTTCAACACCCGTTAACCTGGGTTGGATTCTAAGTGATGTTGAAGAGGAGAGGTGAAAGGCTTTGTATTCTATCACTAATCTTCTAAAAAACCGTGCAATCTCCTAACATCCGATAGGAGTTTTGCAAATGTACTGTACAGAGAAACTCCCCCCCCTAAAATGTTTTAAAAATTAAGTACATACAACTTACAATGAAATGATCAATGCTACTTGATATATTTGGCAAGGTGATGCTTTGGGTATCAGTAAATGCTGCTGAATGTGATGTCTTTGACTCAAGGTGCTATGAACTGAAATGTTCTGTCAAAGACTGATATAGTAGGGGTCTAGAGCTGCAATGAGGGGCATCGAACTTTGATGCCATTTCATGCACCTTAGAGTGCCTTGTGCAATACGTGGCATGTTTGGAAATGGAGCTGTCTAGAATCAATCTTATTTTTCTTGTTAAAAAGATTCTGTTCTTTGTGCATTTTCAGTAACTTTGAAATCTTGTACCCTCTCATCATCACAGTTCAGATTTCTTTTTATTTCTTAAAAAACAGTCCTCTGATCCCCTGAACCATAATACACCTGTAATAATAATAGTAACTGAATAACAAATAATAAATTAATCCTTTGTGTAATACTAATGATTTCAATGCAGTTACACCAGGAATTAATCACTGTATCTAAGTAGCCATCCTCCGCATATGTCTTAGCAGGGGTGGAGCTCAGAATCAGTTCCAGTTTTCTGACGGGATACAGCTGGAGACCAAATGCCAAGTTTCTTCTGTGATAATTGTATATCTTAATTTTTCTCTCTAAAATATTAACTAGAGCTAAAATCTGTTAGTCACAAGATTTCTTAAAGATGGGCTTTCACGCTCTGACAAACTCAAATTGCAGGAGAGAGAGCCATTCTGCAAAACTCCATTTTCGTAGTCAATCATTTTTAACCTAATCACTTCTTTATGTTATAGTCCTTTGCTGCTAATGGTTTTATTACTTACTGACTACAGTAACATTACCAACATCAAATTGTATTTGGACAAGAGCTTGCTTGCTCACTGCCAGGGCGACTAGAAATCTTGAGGAAGTTTGATAAATTCTGTATAACTTTTCCTACATTCTGGAGAAAGCTTTGAAAAATCTGCACATGACACTGTGCCGCGGTTCACCGGCCACTTCCCGCAGTTCCCATTGGCTGGGATCGGTGAACCTTGGCCATAGGGAGCTGAGGGGCTCCATGCCTGCAGACGCTCTAGGTAAACAAAATGTCCCGGCCCACCAGTGGCTTAACTGGGAGCCAAAGTTTGCCGCCCCATTTATTGATGTCAATACTGCAGCCTTTTAAAGTTGCAAAGGCTTTGTTTAGTGGACTAGATTGGCTTGAAATGAGTACTAAAAGAGCAGTGCTGCAGATCTGCATGACATTTGACCTATGCATTTCACAAAATGCTTTGCCTTACAAGCCAATCAGAAAAATACAATGAATGATAGTACTATAGCACTGGTGTCAGTCCGCTACTGTGTAATTTGATCTCTTCATGAATTTCTACCAATGGACCTCATAAGTCTCGAGCCAATATGAAAATATAATGTGCAGAATCAATGGAATCTCTAGTAAAATTGAAATAGCCTGTTGTCCCCACAGACATGCCAATCTAAACAAATAAATAAACAAAGAACAATAATAATTTGTCAGTGATAAAGCAGGTGACATTCCTATATAAAGTCCTACAAAATCTATAACTACAATAATAATAATCTATTTTCACACTAGTATTTAAAATGAACAATGGTGAAATCAAAAGAAAAAGGTCTGCTTATCACGCAGCATTCAAACTTAAAGTTGTTGAATATGCAGAAGAAAACAATAATTGCGCCGCTCCTCATGAATTCTGTATCAATGAGAAGCAAGTAAGAGAATGGCGAAAATATAAAACAACACTAAAAGACATGCCAAGAAGAAAGAAAAAATGTCCAACGAGGTGCACTTCATTTCCTGAGCTGGAGAAAGATCTCGATAATTGGGTTGTTGAATGTCGACAAAATGGTACATTGTCACTCGAACTGGAATTCATCTGCGTGCTCTGCAAATGTCAAAAGACGATAAATGCAAGTCAGTAAAGCCATCAATGTTTGTTGCATCAATGGGTTGGTGTACTTGCTTCATGAACTGACATGGTCTCTGTCTTTGTCAGCGACTAAAGATAGCACAAAAGCTGCCGAGAGATCTGGAAGAAAAAATTGAATCTTTCCAAAGGTTTATTCTAAAATATCAAAAGGAATATGCATTTGAACTGTCACAAATAGGAAATATGGATGAAACACCGATGACATTCGATCTCTTGAGCAACAAAACGGTAACTGGTGTTGGTGAAACAACAGTTTTAATTAAAACCACTGGCCATGAAAAAATCCATTTTACGGTGGTTTTATCGTGTTTGGCAAATGGATCAAAGCTCCCTCCTGTTGTTGTTTTTAAAAGAAAAACCTTGCTTAAAAACATGAAATTTTCTGCTGGTGTCATTGTAAGTGCACATGAAAAGGGATGGATGGATGAAAGTGGGACTATTGAATGGCTGGAAAAAGTGTGGAATAAGAGACCAGGAGCACTTTTCAAGAAACCTGCTATGCTCATTTGGGACATGTTCAAGGCACACAAGACGGATGAGGTGAAAAATGTGGCCACAAATATGAAAACTATGTTAGCTGTAATACTTGGAGGCTTAACTTCAGTTCTACAACCGCTTGATGTCTGCCTGAACAAACCCTTTAAAGACAGGCAATGCAAAATGTGGTCTGAATGGATGTGCTCAGGCATGGCGAAGTTGACAAAAGACAGGAATCTTATGAAGCCCAAAATCAATCTGATCAACCAGTGCATCAAGGATGAGTGGGTGTCCATTCCCTCGGAAATGACAGAAAAATCATTTAAGAAATGCTATATCAGCAATGCACTTGACGGGTCAGAAGATGATGCCATATTTGATGATGACACAACGGAGGCTGATGATGAGGAGGAATCTGAGTCTGAAGACGATACTGTCAACATCTACGATAACAATGCAGGTGCAGCTGTGACTGAAGCCGAGTTTAATGAACTGTTTGGTGAATCAGAGCCTGATTCAGACTTTGAAGGATTTTAAGACTTTTTAAAGACTCGTTTTAAATATCCATTTACTGATTTTAAATATTGACTGTAATTTGGAAGGTGAATAGATATTTGATCAGTTATTATAACAACAACAGGTTTTTCGTTAGATTACATTAAAATAATTCTAGCAAGCTTTTCAAATATAGCACGGTTTGGCAGAGTTTGGCTCCCGGCCCATCAGGGTAAGCCACTGGCGGGTAGGGACGTTTTGTTTACTTGGAGCGTCTGTGGCACCACTTCCCGCAGCTCCATTGACTGGGAGCGGCAAACTGCGGCCACTGGGAGCTGAAGGACTCTGTGCCTGTGAATGCTCCAGATAAACAAAATGTCCAGGCCCGCTAGCGGCTTACCCTGACGGTCCAGGAGTCAAAGCTTGCCAACCCCTGAAATATAGGGTTGTCTTATGAAAGGGTCATACAGTTTTTGCTATTTTTACTTATCCATCTTGTGGGGTCAGCTTACAAATGAACAGGCTAATGAGTATATATCGTAATCCTTAATAGCCTAAACTTTGCCCTTTGTCTTTCTTTGGACCTGTGATCCATTTTACAGTTCAGCTGTGTATTTAATATTTGTTTCTTTTTTATCAATATCAAAAATGTTCATAGTATTGAGTTCAGCTTAACTTCTTCAATAGAAATATGGAATCAGCACCAGAACAGCAAATGTAACAAAAGGAAGCTTCTCTGTGATATGTGTTTAGGTTTTATTGTCATTTCTTAACTTGCATTAGAGTGAAACATGCTTTTGATTTCTGAGACAATTACTAATACATAGTAGTTATGATGCATGTTAGATATTCAATGTACTTTAAAAAGTAAAGAGATATTAGAAAGCCTGAAGAATAGGATAGACAATAATATTGGGAAATAGTTTGATGGCATTATATAAATCAAGTGTATTCCAAGGAGAGGGAGTACTATAGCCAGTTCTGGTCACCCTTTCTCAAAAAAGGTTATAACAGAAATAGAAGAGACCGAGGAGCTGGCAATAAAAAAAGATTAGAGGCATGGACATTTTACATGTAACGTGAGAAAGAGAAGACTGGGACTTTTAATGTAGAAAGAAGATATGATAGAGATATATATGAAATAATTAATGGTATAGGGAAGGTAAATCTGATGCTTCCATTTACCTGTTTCTTACTACAAGAACAAGAGGACATTGAGTGAAACTGTAAGGCAACAAATTGAAAATCAATTTAAAGCAAATACTTATGTACAGTGCATAATTAACAAGTGCAACTGGAACCAAGAGTTTTGCATGATTCAGTAAGTATTACACATTTATATGAATGGGAACATCCACTGCTACAGTGGTTATGATAAAATATATGTTTAACCCATAGAGTTCATTGCCATGAACTGCTGATGCCAAGAACTTAACAGACTTCTGAAAAAGATGAGTCATATGGATAATCAGAACATGAAGAGATACATTGCATAGGATAAAATATAAGTAGAACATAAACCTGCATGCTTCAGAGCACAAGGCAATCATTAATTGGTAGGGTTTGGAAGAAACTTCCCCTCTAGAAGCATTATTTCATAATTGTCCGTTATGGGGTTTGTTGCACCTTTCTCTGAAGCAGCTGGTACAGGATACTGTCAGAAAAAGGATTCTGGATTAGAATGACCACTGCCTTTGATTTGGTATGTCTATTTTTATAATAAGTCCCTGACATGGATCAGTTAGAGGAGTACAGAGACTGCTAATATGCCCACTCCCTGCCTAGTAGTGCACTGTTGGAAGAGGGCTTCTTGAGGTGAAGAACGGCTTTTTGCACACTCCAGAGCCCAGTAGTAATGTGTAAGGAGCTGTACACTGGTCCCTTATTGGGTTGTGTTATGCAGGGTGACCGGATAACCAGTGTGAAAATTTGAGCCCTTGTTTTTTTGGACGTGGAGTGGGTGCCAATATTTTGCCAATAGAAATATTGGCCAATAGTTGCCAATAGAAGACAAAGCCTCTAATATTGGGATGTCTGGTCACCCTAGTGTTACCAGAAGTCTGCCCTTTGTTTTCTTTGTCTGCCTCTGTTTGCTTTTAAAATGTTTATTTTCCAAAGTGGAATAAAATATACAAACATGGAATAATTCCAATAAATGTCCTAAAGACCGAACATAAATAACACACACACACACACACACATTCTTATTATACTTTGATGTAAAAACAATTACAAAATGTATTCATTGTAAACTAACAGAAGATTGGACCAGATTTCCTTAACTTTCTACTGTTTATCTTTTAAATAAAATGTTGTCATCGCATGGAAAGTTAGGTCTGCCAAACCAACATACGAGTTGCAAAATTTAGCAGTGTGACTCCTATTTCTTATTTCCAGTTTCCATGCTAATGTTTTATCAACCAACCTTTTCACAATGAAACTTCTTCAAAGCCATTTGCTGAGCTGGATTTTCAATGAAAACCTTCTGACAACTCCTGATTTTTGAGCATTAACTTCCTAACCTTAGAGCCAGATTTGCATATCTACCAAGGTCTTTTTGTCCTGCTTTAGATCAGTCAGATTTCCGGCAAAGAATTCCTCCCTTTGTAGGGTGCTTCTATGCTGGTGTAGGCCTCGTGGAGCTGGAGTAGGGGAGAAGGTCACAGTGGAGTTGAGCCAGATCCAGTATTGGGAGCATGGGGAAAACAGGGGATTATAATACAAATCCCAATTTAACTTTATCCATGGCCCCTATTCGGCAAATCATTAAGCAAGTGCATAATTTTAAACATGCCCTTAAGTCTCATTGATTTCAGTGGGAATACAGCATGTGCCTAAATGCTTTGTTAAAAGCAGGTCTGTAGCAGTGGCTACTTGCTGCTTGCTATAGTTAGTATGCATACAGGGTTGTCGTAGCTGGTTGGTCCCAGGATATTAGGGAGACAAGATAGGAGAGGTAATATCTGTTGTTGAACCAATTTCTTCTTATTGTCCAAAAACAGATATTACAATAAGAAGTTGATCCAATAAAAGTATTACCTCGTCCACCTTGTCTCTCTGCTATAATCAGTAACCTTTTGTGATGGGGCAAGGCCAGATGGCTATGGAAAAGTAGTGGGAGATAGATATATTAGCTCCAGGCTAAACAAATCCCTGGTACCAGGATAAGTGAAATGGCAGCTGCTCCAGGTCATTTAAGACACCTGGGGCCAATTAAGAACTTTCCAGAAGACAGGGAGAAGGTTAGGTTGATTGGGACACCTGAAGCCAATCAGGGGCTGACTGAAACTAGTTAAAAGCCTCCCAGTTAGTCAGGTGGGTGTGCGTGTCAGGAGCTGTGGGAGGAAGTTGCGCTGTTGGAGAGGCTGAGTAGTACACACCATATCAGGCACAAGTAAGGAGGCCCTGAGGTAAGGGTGAAGTGGAGCTTGAGGAAGTGAGGGCTGCTGTGGGGGAAGTAGCCCAGGGAATTGTACATGTTATGTTTCTAAAAGGTCAGTTACCATAGCTGATATTATTAGGGTCCCTGGGCTGGAGCCCGGAGTAGAGGGTGGGCCCGGGCTCTCCCCCTGAACTTTGCCCCCTGATTAATCACTGAGACAACAGAGACTGTGCAAGGAAGGATAACTTCTCCTCACCTCCCTCGCTGTCTTATGATGAAAATGGCTCAGTAGACTGTAACCCTTGTCTCTAGAGAAAGAAGGGTTACATGGAGGGTCACAGTGAGCCTCTGAGGCTAGCAAAATCCACCAGGAAACGCGGGACCCACGGAGGCAAGGACAGAGCTTTGTCACACTTTATAAATTTTCCTGTGTGATGCAACATACTAATACTTAATTATAAGCCAACAAATTACAATCTTTAATATGGCTAGATGTGTGCACATTCATTATCCAGTGCATCTGGCTTTTCTTGAACAGGTTAGTTATTTTGGGGCATGAGGCTGATCCGATTTTTTTTCTTCCCTTTCTTTCTAAGCTGTTTACTTTCTCCTCCCAGGGTTGTTGAACTGTGGTGAACTCTGTCCGGAAGGATGTTGTTTGGTAGCTTTATAATTCTTATAGTTGATGGTTTTGTTTTTCTGTCACTGTTTTGTATTTTTTAGGGCAGTGACTCATGGTGGTAGTGGTATCATGACATTTGTTTTGCACAGAGAGTTTCTTGTCATGCATGTCAAAAATGTTTATTTTGGACCTTTTCTTCTTCTTTTTGCCTTTTCTGTGTTTATAAGCCCAGAATAAATAACTTTTCCAAGCTGGGAGCTGCTGTTCTTTTTATAATACCTAATATGGGTTGGCTTATGTTTGATCACTCAGTCTGTTCCTACCTCTCTTGAAATCAGAGACAAAACTCTCATTGACTTAAGTGAGAGCTGGTTTGATGGGGGCAGCAAGGCTCTGAGTCAAGTCTACTGAAAGATTTCCACTGAGTTCAGTGAGCTTTGGAACACTGAAGGGAGGTGAGGAGGGAGAATTGGGTTTTATGCTACAATACTAATTATTCTTAATACTAATAAAAATAGCATGGAACTAACATGATGTTTGCAAACCACCACTCTGTTCACATTTGAGCAGATCCTAGCTGCTGTAAATTGTCACAGTAGCTCCATCAACTCAAACCAAGGTGAGGCAATTTACATGAGCTGAAGAGTCACCCTTTGTATGGTTTATCCCTCTCCCCCGCTATTTGTCTTTCTTGTCCATTTACATTGTAAGATCTTAGAGGCAGCCTGTAACTCTGTACAGTGTCTTGCATAATGAGTCTAAATCTGTTTGGTCATGGAAGATCCTGTAATATAGATAGTTAATAATAATAAAGAGCTATACAAACATGAATTAACTAATCGTCCCCCTGCCCTGGTGAGGCAAGTAAATATTAACACCAGTTTATAGATGGGGAAACTTAGGCAGAAAGGGAATCTAGATTGTGGTTTTACTGGAACCTCCGAATACAGAATAGATTTCAGATATTTGCTTGTTGTTTCTTACAGCATTCTCCCACTGACCATTCCAAGAACTTTTCATTTATCCCATAAATCTTAATGGTTATAAGCCTAGTGCAGATGAGGATGTTCTGGATAGGTGTTATTGGAGACTGATGTCTACAAAGCAGTAGAATCATTCTCTTATTTGTGGGATCTTATTTCCAGTGACTCAGTGGGATTTGTGTGTGTGTGTGTGAAGAAATTCAGTAATTTTAAAATAAGACACATGCATAACCAGAAAGAACTCATTTAACTTACAGAAAAGTTACCACAAGTTTTATTGGCCCACCATGAGTCTGAATCCTACCTCAGCAATAGTACATGGGTAGTTGATGGCTTTTCCCATTGTGCTGGTTAAAGGCATAATTTAAAATAATTCATTCTCTCTTGATTTAGAAGTTGACTATGGCTTCAAAATTAGTCCCATATGTTCTGAAATTTGAGTCTGGAGGCTGGTTGAAAACACGCATATGTTTTGTACCATGTTGTTCACCTTTGGCATGGGGAGGCCACAGAGTGCAGTAAATAGTGCTGAAATGTAGCTTTGTGCTGACACTAGTCACTGTGGCATAATTTTAAGTTACAAGACTTGGTGAAAGGCACTGTTTCCTTCATTGAATATGCCTGCTTGCATATTCTGGAGATGTAATTGATTTTCATGCTTACATCACCATTGTCCAATGTTAGTGTAAAGAAAAAGGGAAAGACACAAGACGTTATATATACATTATACCATTTCCATTATCACTCCTATTAGTGCCACTGTACCAGTATTTGCATGAAAGTCTGCTAACAGGAAACATCATCTGTCACTTTAAATAATTTAGGTGTATAAAAGCAATGGAAATTCCAGTCACCGTTGGTGCATCTTCCCATTATCTAGTGTTACTGTATATACTATCTGGAAAGATCTATATTTGCAAAATTTAGAAAAAGCTTATGTTCAACCATTACATAGTTCTCATGTCTTTAAGACTTGATTGTATTAGTTCTCATTCACTGTGTAGAAAAACAAATTGAAAATCTCATACTTTTTTCTTGTTTCTTTATTAATAAATAGCTATTAGTTAAATGAACCTTTTATATTTTTAGGCCCTCAGATACTTCAATTTAGACCACAGGCTAAGTAAAGCAAAATAACTATCTGCATATGACTTTTTATGTTCTGTTAACTACACAATCAGTT
Source organism: Lepidochelys olivacea (assembly GCF_965140295.1). Taxonomy (NCBI): domain Eukaryota; kingdom Metazoa; phylum Chordata; order Testudines; family Cheloniidae; genus Lepidochelys; species Lepidochelys olivacea. The sequence continues at coordinate 50,020,894 of NC_140414.1, read as the reverse complement.
GTAAAAAGTTTAGCAGGCATTATCTTCGAAATATGGGCTGGCTACCTCAAAACTGCATACTTAAAAAAATTGAATGACCTAATTTATTATATGAAGTCTAGTCGATAGCAAAAATGAAACAAATTTTGAAAATACTGAAGACATTCTGTTGAGCTCTAGCTTTGTGTGAGCCATGAAGACTTATCCTGTAATGCCTGGCCCAAGAAGACAAAACACAAATTCAAATCTCAATACAAGTGAAGTACTAAAAATGCAAGAACTTCTGCAGTGCAAGTCACATCACTGAAGGTTTGCAGTGGCTGTTCCTGGTTTGGGAGTCCGTTTCCTGTTCATGATTCTCTCAGAAGATTTCACATAACGTGCATTTTTTTTTACACATTTTAGTACTTTTGACCATCTTTATTTCCAGACAAAATCAATAATGTCTGATGTCCCAAGAAAGAAAAAGATTTCAAAGGAACACAATATATCGTAGGCTTTTGAGAAGTTGGTAGATAAGTAGAGACTTTGCTGTATGCCAAAGTTGGCACAGCAATAGCACATTTTGTACACAGTATTTTTAAATACAGTTTCAAAGATGAAATGCTTTTCTCAGGTGCAGCAAAAGGAAAGATGCTGCTTGAATCACATTAGCTGTTATTGCAACCTTTTTCTGTTTGAAATCAAATTCCATTTTTCTGTCTTTTATTTAATGGGGCTTTTGTTTTTTAGTTTGGAAAAAATGGTTTAATCTGGAAGAGTGAAAATAACAATTCTGATTAAAAATGAATTCTGGAGTTGGTTATTAATGTTCTGTTCATAAATCCACATTTAAATTTTGCAGGAGACGAATTTAACCGGGAGGAGTTTATTGCAGAAACTAAACACCTTTTAGACACAACACAAGCTGGGGTGTGCCTGGAAAAAAATTGTAAAATGCAAAAATATACTGCTATTTCTAAGTCATTATCAAAAATGGTCCGTGGCATAATGAAAGGAAAATAGCACAACAGTGAATGAATTACTGTTATACTGTTGTGCTAAATACGTCATTTTTCATCTTGAGATCTCCAAGGGCACAAACACTGAGCCATGAAATGATTTTCAATGCTGCCTCCTCTGCAGTGGAACACAGTTGCCATTTTGCACAAACACACTCATTACGAATGAATATAGGTCCCAGGAGCCAGTAGCGCAGAGAGAGCTTTTAATAATAAAACTTGGCATGTACATGGCATCTTCCATCTGAGAATCTCAAAGAACTTTACAAACATGAACAAATTAAGCCTCTCCAAAACACTCAGATGGGCATTTATTTATGTATTTTACAGATGAAGAAAGTGAGAGGCAAAGGCAGCAACTTACTGTAGATCACACAGGATGTCTGAGCTAGAGGTGGGAAGAGAACTTTTCTGACTCCCAGCCCCATTCCTTAACTACAAGGGTATTTTGAATTATGACACTGTGGCCAAGAAGGCATATGTGATCCTTGGTTGTATAAATGGGTATATTGGGTAGGAGTAGGGAGGTTATATTACTTCTGTATTTGGCATTGGTGTGATTGCTACCGGAACACTTTGTCCACAGTTCCAGAAGGATGCTGAGAAATTGGAGAGGGTTCAGAGAATGATTAAAGGATTGGAAAACATGTCTTACAGTGAAAGACTCAAAAAGCTCAATTTACTTAAATTATCAAAGAGAAAATTAAGGGGTGAATTAATCACACTCTATAAGTACCTACATTGGGAATAAAAACATGATTAATAGAGGGCTCTGCAGTCTACCAGACAAAGATATAACAAGATCCAATGACTGGAAGTTGAAGCTAGACCAATTCAGATTCAAAATAAGGCACAATTTTTTAACAGTGAGGGAAATTAAATACTGAAACAACTTACCAAGGGCTGTGGTGGGACTTTTTAAATCAAGATTGGATGTTTTTCTAAAAGATCGATTTCAAACAAAAATTACTTCAGGGAAGTCCTACAACTTCTGTTAGATAGGAGGTCAGACTAGATGATCACAGTAGGCCCATCTGGTCTTGGAATCCATGAATTCCGGTGTTCCCACATACATTCTGTCTGCCAACTGCTAGAATTCCCTCACAACTTCTCAATTCCTGTAACTCATAAATAGGCAGCACAAAATGCCTTTTCTATATGCTTATTGAAGAAAAGAGATCAACTGCTCAGACTACAGAACTACACAGCAAGGTTCAGTGGTTGAGCTGTGCTGTGTCAGGATTTGGTATTAAGTTCCGTTAGACAATCATTCCTATTCATCTGTATAGAATCTGGGGAGGGCTGAACTGGTTTGGTTTATCTCTATTTCTGGAGTCTATATTACTGAGACTAGTCTATTTTTCTGACTGTTCTTTATGAGAAGTGGATGGAGTGAATGGGAAAATGCTTTGGCTGGGACATGGGCTGGAAATGCCTCTACCTGGACATGGGCTGACACCTTCCATATTCATTTGGCAGATGTGTCCCGGGCAGGAAATGAATCTAGATATGAAACAAAAGAGCAGTGATCTAGTCCGTAAATCTGTAGCCCATACACTCCATAAACAGGAATTATTTTGAGGAAGTTCTGTGGCCTGTGCTGTGCAGGAGTTCAGACTAGATGAGCACAGTGGTCCCTTCTGACCTAGGAATCTATGAAGCTACTTTAGTCCCAAAAGTCCAGTAATGCTTAAGCATTGGGCTAGTGACTTTTCAATATTTTCCATATACTAACCACTTCCTAAAATGCAGATCATCTCCTTGACTGCTCTCCTCACAAACTTCCAATCCTGATTCCACATCATTCTTAAGGCATCTGTATTTCTGGGCCACCAGAGGTCTGCAGACTGCAGGCTGAGGACAAGTTTAATACATAACCAAGTCAGACATAGCCTTATGTGGAAAAAAAAGACTAGTGCGCTCTCGCTTCATAGTTCTTTAAGGGTGATATTCATCTTTTTTTGAGGGCTTACATGGGATTGAATCAATGCCTGGGCCAGGTGCTGACACATTACACTGGATAGCATGTATCCATAACAGAAAGAAACAAGAATGCTGCACACTATATTCTAATTTACTCAGCTTTACATATTAGGGTTCTTACAGTTGCACAGGAATGGCCAAAATATGACCTTTGTTGTGTGAGTGCATTTGGTGGAGAAGAAAGTACAAGGTGTCTTCTCACTACCTCTTGTGCAAGTGACAGGCTTCTCATGTAGTACTCAGGTGAATGTGAGCAGCATGCAGTGGGTAGGGGGGCGCTACTCCTCTTTAAAAGAGCAGCAAAGTACACTCAGCAACGTTCTGGGAGGTGTCATGTTCAACAGCCTCTATCATGCCCTCTGCACTGCTCCCATTAGCAGCATCAGGATTTCATCCTAGCTCCCCAAGGGATGCCATCTTTTGTAAAAGCAGAAAGGCCACATTGAGGATCCACTCTGAAGATGCCATTTCTGGTGATTACTGCAAGGTATCCTAGTCAGCCAACAGCATATAGAGTTTAGATAAGGAGGACTTTCACAAAGAACAGAAGTAAAATATTGATGAGTTGGAAATGAAGAGACCTAAATACTGGTTAGGAAACTTCTTTGTAATTGCTTACCAAATCAATAAGGAAGCTGAGAGAGAGAAAGAGAGTGAAAAGAGCAGAGAAGGAATCCTTTACAGTTACTGCAAGCATTGAAAAATACAGTAAACAAACCTAACTACAAAGGTTTCTATGTATATTAAAACCCCACAGAGAATAGTAAGGTGAACAAGTGATTACTTAAATATCATGCTCGCAAACAGCTTTTCAAGTATCCCAACTAACCACTGGGTGAGAACAAAGTGAATATCAGAAAATAATGAGCAAAATTGCTAGAAACTTCAAAGGAACACAGCAAAATAAACAATATGACAGACTGGAGCAGGAATATTAATGACACAATATCCAAGGGAAATATAGTCTTAGTTCTCATTTGGAAAATGAAGAAGGGACAGAAAACGTTCCAATTCTAGCTAGCATAAAAAGAATACTAGAAACATGAAAGCTGTGGAAAGAACGCATAAATCTAGCCTTTGGGTTTAAATTGAGTAACCAGACTGAAGAAGGCACAGAACAATGACCCTCACTGTTCTGTGTAGCCACTTACTTTCACTGAGTTATCTAGCCAAAAATCTCTGATTTCTCCACACATAATTTTAAAGGACCCCAGAATTCCATGTTTAATTTAGTAGGCTTACAGATTTTGAATAATATCTCACATCGAGTATCTCCAGGGGGCTTGGCCATGAGTTACAGAAATATGTTTAAAAACAGAAGTTTTTATTTGTACTTAACAAATAACGCAGGATAATCTGTTTCCTTAACCTAAGTAGAGAAAATGGGAATCACTAGGACATTTTTTATTGATCTTGATTTGATCTAATGAGTGAATTTGCACCCCAAACAACTGCAATAAGTAGATATGGGTTAAGCAAATAAGGGACCTTATCCAAAGCACATTGAATTTAATAGAAACTCCTACTGAGTTCAGTAGGCTTTGGATCAGGTTCAAATGTTGTAACACCTCTTAAACCATTGCTGCTTCGTATTGATTTATAAATTTTACATCATATGTTTCCGTAATGTTGTGCACCAAACATACCATTGCCTCGTGTGTTTTGTTTAAAGTTGTTTTTTGTGACATCTAAATTTCAGAGGCTGTACAGAAATTACCTGATTCTGATCCTGGTCAAGTCAATGTGTGTTTTGCCATTGATTCAGGGTTAGTAGGTTGGGCCCAATCTTTATATTGACTCAGATCTTCAGTGTTAAGACATTACTAAGCACTGAGGACACAATTCAGATAGGGATCTGCCTGGTTTGTATCTCTGGTTCCAGTCAGAACCAGAAGAGGTATCTTATTTTGTCTGAACCTTTCACCCATCCCTGCTTCATGTATGCAACTTCAATGCAAAAAAATAAAAAATAAAATAATGTGCTTCATTATTGTGTCTAAAATACTGTATTTGAGCCCAGCTTATTTAATAACACCTGGAAACAGCTCTAGGAATGATCACACACCAACTTTGCCAATAATAAAGTTAAGTACTCCCATTACAAAAACACAGGGCCAATATCATCCCAGTTTTAACTCCATGAACCACACTAGAGTTACACCAGGGATGAATTTACCTTGCTATTTTTGAAATGATTGCAGGGTTAATTTATATTTTTAAAATGCACAAAATCAGTATACATTTATTAAAATGACCATTTTTTTTTAGCTCAAACACTTACTGGGCTAAATGGGACCATGCTGTCACTCTTTCAAAAGTGCAGTGAAGTTACACCAGTGATAAATCTGGGCTATTGCTATACTTTATTTTCCCCTTTTTCATGCTGGATGTATTTTTGATAATATTTATTTTGAAAGCATTGGTGGGACTTAATATACATGACTGTTCAACAGAAATTGGTCCAATAAAAGAGGTAATCTCACCTACCTTGTTTCTCTGTTAAATTGTTTAACTATTTTACTGATTGTCAGAAGAATAAAGAAAAATATGTGAAGAACAAAGAAAGTCTGGAAAAATAAACCAAGTGGAATATGCTAAGTACAAATAATGAGAATGTATATGTAAAATATAAATACTTTGATTATTAAATTATTTAAATTATTAAACCAGAAACACAGACATATCATGAGTCATCCAATTATCAATTAGTTTCAATGCCAGTCTATCCATCAAAGCAAAATCATTCACACAGGTATGCCTATCACTGACTCATGATGGAGTAAAGCAGGGTTTCAACTTTTGCATTAATATTTTTGGCCATAAGGGAGGCATGAAGCAACCATTCCTGTTAATATTTATTAATCCCATAAACAATTGGCAAACCTTCTTAAAATAAAAATGGAAGGGTGTCTGGTGATATCTATCAATGAGGTAATTCCTTAAGCACTGGAATTGCAAACAGTCCTGGAGCATGGGGGATGAGTTTCCCCTAATGAGGCAGCGTATCCAGCACCATGTTTAGAAAGTCCATCCAGTAGATATACACGTGTGTCAGAGTCAGTAGTTGCTATTGTCTGCTGTAACATCTGGTTTTAAGAACAAATGAAAGATCTTGTTATAGTAGGTATTGGAAATAGTGCCCCAAGTTGATTATGAAATTTTGGCACATTTATCTGTAGTCCCAGTCCATCTGACAATATTTGGGGCAAGTACCAGCACCAAATAGGTTATCCAATAATCAGAGGTGATAATAGCTAAACTACCTAAGAGTCTACACATCTTTTAATATAAGGGTAGGTACACATCTTTTAATATAGCCACACATCTTTTAATATAAGGGTAGGTACCCTTTATTTGTGAAGCACATCTTGTCTGATGAGATGGCCTAACTGCAGTTTGTCAGATATGAACTGTGTATGTGAAATTTGTCCCTTAAGAATCCTCAAGATAGCTGATTGTGTTTGAATTGGAGCTAGGCAAAATCCAATGATATTTTTTCTTTCCTCAAAGTGATTAATCAATATCTTCAACACACTGGTGGGTAGGCAAAACTGAACATCCAAGACAAAAGTCTCCTGTCAGAGAAATCCATTGCACGTGGATCTCTACATGTGATTAGGGCACTTCATCTCAGGGTGAATTCCCACTCTGCTTGCCTGCTTGCCCCTTGGACATACATGTTGCAGATCTTACTGTGCTAACTCTCAACTTGTTTTGGTGATGTGTGTGAATTTGTGGCATCTTACTTTATCTGGTTTTCCCATCCCTATGTCCTGGGCTCTCTAGCTAAGGCAATTGGCCAGTTTCAGGTACGAGCAGTTGAGGTTCCTGGAGGGATATTTAGAGGGGGACATTTTCAAAGGTGATGTCTATCATAGCTGTGCAACAATCCATTCATTTGGCATAAGTTAGAAGAGCCTAAATTGCTGCTCTGACTTGGGCTAGCTGCTAACAGCTCCAAGGAGATAATATGAGGCTAATAAGTGGGGATCAGTGGAGTGGAGAGAAGTCCTAGCTATTTTCCCTTTCCTCTGGCCTTTTCTGCAAAAGGAGCAGGGAGAATGGCTGGTGTATCATGCTGCTCTAAGCTACCAGATGACCCACGTATACTGGGATGATCCCAGAACCACTTTATGCCAGCAGGCAGGCAGGCTGATGTGCGGACTGCAGAACCACTTCTTGCCAGCAGTACAGTGTAAATTGGTAACAATGCAGCCCCAAATCTGAGCGATAGCCTTTATTTTCCTCTCAGATTGTTGAGGTTCCAAGTTTACAGTCACAGGTTCAAATTCTGTGCTGACTTGCAGTACATCTGTTTGACTTTGCTGAAGTCAATGGGGTTATATAAGGCTCATTCTGTTCAGAATTTGGTCTGTAGTGTTTGGGAAAGGGATATATATTTGCATATAAACCGCTGTCCCTCTGTTCCATATCGCATCATCTAAAATATATTGAAATGATTTTTTCCCTATAAGTATTTTTATCATTTATATTGGAAATTTTTAATAGCTTAGTGTTTGGCCATTGTGTGCTGGAGAGGACTGTGATTGACAGTGTAAAAGGTCAGCACTTAGTCAACCATCATGAGGTTTTTCAGAAATAGGTGATGCATCTGTTTTGGACCAGTACATGATTAAAAATTGTTTGGGGAAACTTGCTGTTGTTTTTCAAATTGCCAGTTCTATGGGTTTCCTGTGGAACTGGACTAGTTTTCAGCAACAGCTGGGGTTGATTTTCAGGGGCCATGGATAGTCATTTGCGGAGTTTTTTTTTTTTAATGCTACATGAGGTTTTCGGCTGTCTGGTTGGTGCAGTGGTTTCAATTGTAAATTTTAATGGCTTCTCTGAGAATTGATTGGAGATTTTGAGCCACGATTGTACATCATCTATCTATGGCTTGACTCCTTTCCATTGTCTCTATAGGTATGTCTACACTGCAATTAGGCACCCGCAGCTGGCCCATGCCAGCTCACTTGGGCTCATGGGTGTTGGCTAAGGGGCTATTTAATTGCTGTGTAGACGTTCAGGCTCAGACTGGAGCCTGAGCTCGTGGATCCACCCACCTCGCATGGTCCTAGAGCTTGGGCTACAGCCTGAGCCCGAACATCTATACCACAATTAAACAGCCCCTTACCCCAAGCCAGCTGGCGTGGGCCAGCCGTAGGTTTTTAACTGCAGCGTAGACATACCCTAATGGTGTTTGCCATCTTGGGTGGATAGATATGTGCCAGCTGTGCTCGAGCTAGCATGCTAAAAATAGCTGTTGGCTGCAGCAGCACTGGCTCCGTACTGGGCTAACCACCCATGTGCATAGTCAGTTTGTACTTGGGTGGCTAGCCGGAGCCGCCACCTGTGCTGCTGCAGCCACACTCCTATTTTTAGTGTGCTAGCTGGACATACTCTAAGTATCCCTGGGGAGTCTGAGGTAGAAGACGGTGAGGTCTTGCAATGAAAAGGTCAGTGAAAAGGGTAGGTATGCTGATGTTAGAAGCACAAGCCATACTGAAATTCAGTGGGACATTGGTTCCTAACTCAGGTATAGCACTGTGCCACTGAGTGGTTTGTTGGCAGTGCGGGTTGAATTTGGGCCCTTTGATTCTAAAAGCATGAACCTCTACTGCTTGGGCTAGAATACCCAGGTACCATTACAGAGGGATAGTGGTACTCTTCTAAGTAGAACACCCAGGTACCACTACAGAGTAGAGTACTCTACTAAGTAGGTACGGTGCATTAAGCACTTATGAAAATCCTATCCAATCGAGTTCAGAATTTCCTGTCACTTTCAGCTCTTGATGTGACTATCAGAATTTCCACGATACAACTATTCACTTACTGGATGAGGATTTTTTCTAACAAGATTTTCATGACGGTCTGCATGCTGATCTGTGGTGTTCTTATTCCACATTGAATATAGAAAAGCAATGTGTAGATAAAACCAAACTGTACCCTACCTTGTGAATATTCCATTCACTGACTAGGAGGAAGAACGTAAAAAACCTGTCTGTGGCCAGGCGAGTAATGGGTGTCAGTCCACACTGCACGGATTGCAGAAGAATCCAGTTATGGCAATATGGAAGGATTTAGATACTAATTTCCACATTAAAGGAGGAGAAGTGGAGTATAACAAGAGAGAAAGCTTGGGAGTAACTTGTTCTTATTTGAACTGATACAGGACTCTTCCCTAGGAATTGGAAAAAGAGGATTTGGTAAGATTCGCTGGAAAAAGCCATTCTTTTCTACAGAGTCACAATTTGGAGGAAAAATATCATGTGTTTCCTAGACTTGCAGGGAGGGATAAGGAAGATGTAGTGACACTGAGTGTTTCGTAAATGTTGCTGCCATGTACTACTTGTATATGGTAGGCTGAAGGGCTCCTACTAGCAGGTGAGGCTCCTGTACCAAATATGGACTGGCTACAGACCTTCCTTCTCAGAAAGAGACACAACAGACATGTTTCAGAGTAGCAGCCGTGTTAGTCTGTATTTGCAAAAAGAAAAGGAGTACTTGTGGCACCTTAGAGACTAACAAATTTATTTGAGCATAAGCTTTCGTGAGCTACAGCTTCATCACGAAAACTTATGCTCAAATAAATTTGTTAGTCTCTAAGGTGCCACAAGTACTCCTTTTCTTCTTACAACAGACATGTTCACTAAAGATCCTTTAGTGCTCTGAGAAGTATGGTTGAGATGAGCTTAAAGAAGGTATTTTACACACAATGCCACCTAATGGCTGAAGTGTATAATAAAGCTTAGCATTCCATTACAGTTGCTGCTCAGTAGCAGCAGCAAGAGTTGCTACCCTATTATGACTCTGTCAGGTAGGGCACCCCAGCTGGACAAGTCAAAGGGTAGAGACTGGACAACAAGCAGTCCATGGTTGAGGTTAGCCCAAAAAAGATACTGCCTGAAAGCCAGTGTGGCTTCTGTCCTGGGCCTAGTACTTCAGACATGATCTTTGCACTCTGGCAAATTCAGGAGAAATGTCGTGAACAGAATCAAGACACATATGAAGTTGCTGTTGATCTTACTAAGGCCCTTGAGTCTGTAAATTGAGATGGCCTGTGGATAGTCCTCCACAAGTTCAGTCGCCTTGTTAAGTTTCACAACTTTTTAAAGTCTTTTCATGCAGGTTAGTGTCTTTGACCAAGACCACAACTCAGCTCCCTTTGTTGTCACCAATGGAAACTGTGTTCTTGCTCCCACATTATTAGAATCATGTTTGCAGCTATTCTAAAAATCCATTCAGAAACTATGTGGTATTTGTATGCAGTACTGCATGCATGGAGGTGTCTTGTATCTGCATCGCCTGCATGCGAAGACAAAAGTTATGAAGACAATAAGACACAAATTACTGCTTGCCGATTGTGTTTTAGTGGCCCATAACCTCAGGGACATTCAGTTGCTCACTGACTGCTTTGTGCATGATGTTCTGGCTTAACAATCAGCTTAAAGAAGATAGCAGTCATAGTCCAGCCTTGACTGGGAAGTACTGCAACTACTCCAGTTGTGTCCATTGATGATGTACCACTCAAGGTCATTGACAAATTTTGCTACCTAGGCAGTTTTGTGTCACGAGATGCAATGATTGATGATGACATTCAAAGCTTATTGGTGCAGCCAGTGATGCCTTCAGCAGACTGCGATATGTAGGCTACTTGTAAGTGCCACATAAAACACTTGGACCAATTCCACCTGTGATGTCTACCATGGATAATGGGAATTACATGGCAAGATATGGTTCCAAACAGCGAGGTCTTTGAGTGCTGCAACATCAAAGGCATTGAAGCTTTTATAGTGAGAGCACAGCTGAGACTGTTTGGTCATGTTGTCCGTATGTCTGACAGTAGAATATTGAAGGCCATCTTTTATGCAGAATTACAGACTGGAACTCATTTTAGTGGCAGACCAAGAAAATGTTACAAAGACACTATTAAGGTCAAACTCCAATCTTGTATTATTGGCTTCACCACCTGGGAGCTCTTAGCCCATGATGAGATCCAATGACAGCACCTCTGCCACCTTGGACTGTAAGATTTTGAAAGCTCACAGATTGTTGCAATCAAGGAGAGATGAGCGAGGTATAAAACTAAAAGCAATGCTCATTCATCTTCAATTGCCTTCACCTGTGGCACTTGCAGTTGGGTCTGCAGGTACGGAATTGGTTTTTAGTCTCACCTCAGGACCCATAATAAGTGACTATCTCACCCATCAAACTTGATGGGAGACTCCATTATAATGTGTTTGTCTCCAGCCCTGCCTCATCAGGTGGCTGTATTTGAGGGGAGAGACAGCCAGCCATGGGGCAGGGGCAGCATTAGTTGCAGTATCTCTGGTGGTTTCTGTAGATAGGCTATCCCCTCTCCACCATGGATGGGTAGAAAAGAAAGGGAAGAAGGAGCAGCATAAATAGCTGCATGAATACTGGAGAAGACGCTGCTGTGAGCATTCACATGAATCCAAAAATGAATTATTTATTATCTTCAGCTGTTCTCCTGCTCATGTTGTGTTAGCTCCCCATGAACATTCAAGCTATTGTTAGCTACTTGTATAAGTGCTTGCGAAAAGGGAATATTAACATTGCACAGGCAAGCACTCACAGGCAGAGAATATTAAAGTCCCATTTGTGCTGGAATATTTTATATGGGGTAATACATGTCAATTACTGTGGTGATGACAGAAAACTACAGACCAGTAAATGCTGTTATGCTTTATGTGGGATGAGATGCTGCTTAATGCAGCAGGGAGCCAGGGTTCCAAAACCCCCTTGATGATCCCACTTTTCCACCAGACCCAATTATTATTCCTATATGCTCTAATAAGGTAAAAAGAAACTTAATTAAAAATGGATGGAAATACAAAAATGGATCCAGTACAAACTGACTTCCTAATGTACAGTGAAAACAAATGTAAATGAAATAATTTTTTTTTCCCACTTGTGATAAACTGGGCAATTTTTTTTTACTATTTTCAGATACATTTGGCTATTTAATTTAATTTCCTTTGGCAACTCGGTCTGGTACCTTTAGTAAAAATTCCTAAAAAGAAGTTCCTGTCTCACAGTGTATGTTGGAATCCTAGGAAGGACTCTAGAATACTCTTTGGCTGCCTATGACAATATTTCAGACTTGCTTTTTGTGAATTCCAGTGTTGGATATATCTCTGGATCACACTTTTTGTTTATTCATAACAAAGCTGTGAAGAGCCCCAAGAAAATTGCAAAAGTCAATCAGTGAACATTTGCATTCATCTCTTTCTGTAACATCTCTGGCCTACTAATCAGCAAAAAAGAAGACACTCCCATCTGACTTTTTACCCTATTTTAAACTTAGGTTTGTTCATGCATGCTAGGAAATAAAAGGAAAACATTTTGGTATATTTTGACAGTCTATCTGCCGCTTTTCAAGACATGGCCTAGGAACTAAATTATCAAATATATATTTTCTTGGTCTTAGGGATTTACTTAGTGCCTATCACCCTAGTTCTTAAGGGCTGAAGAAAATTAAGGACCATGAAAGGCCACAGAAAAATTTGTTTTTCTCTCTTTGTTCTTCCATAGCAGAGAAGCCTTTCTTTGTATGCACAAGGTTTATATGAAGAGTGTTGATTCTGGGGGAACACTTTCTCAGAAAGGAGTGTTTCTTATTGAACTCACATTGTTGGGTTGCAGCTCCAATCTGATCTCTTCTGGAAAGGAGCTCCACTGCTGTAAATGTGCTGTTGAGACAGTCCCGATAACTGGAACCTGGGTCTATCCAGGGGCGGATCATAGTTATCTTCTTGGGGTTGTCTCATGGGGCTTGCTGGGGTTGTCCCGTGTCATAGTTCTGTCATTGTAAGTGAACTTCAAAGTACAATCAATCTGGGTTTCTAATTGTCTAATATCTGCTTAAATTAATATGATTTATTAGCAAATGACATCTTTCTAATCCCGTTGCATAAGGGCAAGGTGGAGTTTCCACGATCGGCTGAGTTACTCTATATGGAACAGGATATCAGTGTTTTTAAGATGGTCCTCAAGGTCAGTGATGGCCAGCTGGCAGGCTCTGGGTTTCAAATGGCTTGCAGGCAAGTTTGGATGGCCTGGTATGTCATCCTTACATTGAAAGATTAATTTGGATCCCAGCTGAATCTGTGCTGGCCTCTGGGATTGCACTTCATTCAGTTGTGTGCTTTTGCGAGCTATCCTGGAGTGTAGCCGATTGTATGAGACACAGATTTTGTGAGCTCTGAATGACATTGGACAACAGTTCAGTGGGGATGGGACAAAATGGGGCCCAGAACAGTTGCATTTGAGCCTCAAATTAAGGATCACCTACTGTTTCTCCAACCCACCTCACCCAGTGCAGTGCAGAGAGGAGCAGAATGGCTATGGAGCTCTGTGTAGGTGAAAATGGCTAAGGAGGATGCTGTTGCATCACAAGACCACTTTCCTCCCTTTGACAAGTATCAAGTAGGCTGGGGAGGTGAAGGGAAGAAGCCACATGAAGCTGCATGCTTCGCCATGTAAATCTTCAGCCAATCCGTAGATAAGAGCAACAGAGAATGAATTCTACCCGAGGCAGTAAGCCAATGCTGTCAGAGCTGCAAGGAGGTGGGCTGCAGGGTAGTGAGGAGGATACTCCCTCCATGCAGAGTGGTGTGCTCCATGGGGTTGGAGCCATGGCTCTGCAGTCCCTGTTCTGACCCCTACCCTGTCCCATAACCCTCCCAGTGCTGCTGACTGGGGCCAGAGAGCCGGGGTGAGTGTGCTGATTCAGTAGCTTCAGTTGAGCTACTGATTTTTTCCATTTATTTGTTGCTTTTGCACAGAAGGGGAATATATGGACCTAAATGGTCAGGGAAGAGCGGTAGGTCTCAGGGGTCGGGATAGATGGAGATATATTATCCAGAGGGAGGCTGCCAAACCTCTCCCACACATCACCAAGTCACCAAGCACCTCATCCCTCTTCTGACTGCCAATTACGCTCCCTCATCCACCCTTTCTCCCCCACACCCGTATTTTCTTTCTGTCTGCTGACATAATTAGCAAAGTTTCATTTAGTCCCTGTACTGGTCGTATGTTGGTCGTAGTCCACATTAAATATATAAAAGTAACATTCAGTTACACCTAAGCAATACCGTGCCTTGTGAAAATGAATTAAATGAGTCATCCTCTGAAAGAACTGAAGACCTAGTCAGGAATCCTTTTACATAATTATTTAAACATATGTGCAAAAGGGAGGAAAAAATAACATTACGCTTGAATCCTACTCAAGGAATTTCTATTAAATCAATAAAATGTTGACATTTAAATATCTTGCAAAAATGGCCACATTTACTAAAGGCTTTAAAAGTGAAAATGAATAGAGCTGTTAATTAGACAGTGTGGCTGATGGAAAAAATGGATTTTTCTAAGGTGGGATTTCTTCCATTTCACAGCATTGTTTTGCAGCTGTCAGTTTGTAGGTAGGTTACGTCTGTTTATAGAGAATCTGTTCTCTTTACAGCCTGTTTTGCTCATTTAAAAAAAAGATTATGCAAGATGCAATATCTTCATGGTTATGGCTTTTCCCCCCTCTAAATTGATGATTTGTTGATTTTGCGCCTTGCATAATGTGATAACAGGACCCAGAGATTACTGTTCATTTATAGGGTTGCCAGTTTTGGTTGAACATATTCTTGGAGGTTTCCTCACATGACATAATCTTTAATTAAAGGTTAATCTTTAATTCCTGGAGTCTCCAGGCCAATCCTGGAGGGTTGACATCCCTATGTTCATAACAAATATTAATGTTACTGTGTAAAATATTTTTAGTGAAATTCAAAACTACTCAATATTCAAAGTTTTTTTTGTAGTTGCAGACATGAAAATGTTCCCATTTTTGTTCAAAGTTGTGCTATGTAAGCTGAATTGATCTAGCAAACAGGGACATTTCTGAACCAAAATGGACTCATCTTTTCCATAAATATTGTGATCATGTCAAAAACATGAACATTCATATTTTTATGCCAAAATTAGCTACTTTGTTAAAACTTTAAATATATATAAATTATGCTTGTATGAAAGTTAATGGAACTAAACACCAAACATTTTTATGATTCCATGAAACAAAATTTATGAATTTCACACAGATCTAATGATATATTCTCATTTTACAAATGGGAAATCAAGATAGAGAAGTTAGGGCCAAATTATCAAAAATTTCTAAAAGTTAGGTTCCTTAATCCAAATTTAAGTGCAAAAATAAAAGTG
The DNA here is from genome assembly GCF_965140295.1 of Lepidochelys olivacea. NCBI lineage: Eukaryota > Metazoa > Chordata > Testudines > Cheloniidae > Lepidochelys > Lepidochelys olivacea. The sequence goes on along the minus strand of NC_140414.1, from coordinate 50,005,700 downwards.
TTCTGATTTTCAAAGATGCATCCACAAATCCTATTGAAATAATTGAAGTTCCATAGTTTCTCTGGATTTTTTATTTTATTTTATCCATTTGTGGTTCCAGTTCTTGTTTTTAATTATATCAACCCAGATTTCCACAGGGACTCTGACAGTGCTGTCATCAGCCTGTAATATGTCAACTGATTTCAAAACCTCCTTCGGTTTCTTTTTGTGCATCTGTAAACAACCTCATTGAATAAAGCGTGTGTGTTCAGTGCAGATTTCAATGTAATTGCGGTAGGTGGACACAGATGTACAGATATAAGGCTTGATTCACTGTTGTTCTGTGCCTATTCAAAGTGAATGCACAGTAGGTGGAAAGGCGCTCCACCAACCATCTCTGGGAAGCTGGGGAATCAATATTTATTAAACAAGCTTGAGACAGATAATGGCTGTGGAAGAATTTTTCAGCTTCCACCATGTGCTTTAGGACTATGGCAGCTGCTATTTCTTCCTCAACATGGTTTAAATCATGTATTTAACACCCATATTACAGAAGTATAGGAGGATTGTGCCTGAAAAGTTCTCTCATCTTTTTCATTTTATTTGGGGTGTTTAAACAAATGACAAAGGCCTCCTTCTCAGCCTTCTTGTCATTTCTCTCTTCAATTTTGGTTGGCTTTTTTAGTAATTTGAACAAATACTCTGTAGTTCTATTTTCAGATATAGGATCAATAGTATTAAGTCGGAATACATTTTTTTTCTACACATTTGTGACATTATCGGTTAATTTCTCTTGTTTCAGCAATTGTCTTGCTCAGCTATTTTTGGTGAAGAAGATGGAATCAAAAATGTTTGACATGCAGAAATATAAAATTAATTTCTGTTCTGCTCTTCCACTTTATTAGACAAAAAATCATTCAATAACAAAATTGATTTTGAAGAGTCTGAAGAAACTGACTTTCTGCACTTTTTTGAGATGAGCATGAATTAACTTGTTACTTAACTCTTAATGATGTTTACGTTTTATTTTGGAAGAATTATCTCTTTTCACTACCTTGGGTCCCTTGAATTGCTTGTTTCCTACTACTTCCTTCAACTGTAGTATTTCATATACTTCTGTTTGGTAATTCATAGATAGCAATGGCCCATTTGTGACATTGATCAGCAGCTTTCAAATTTGCTGCAGTTAAAATGAGGAGATAGCTAATGAATTCAATAGTGTGATGATCTGCTTATTTTCCAGTTGTTTCTAGATTCCAGCAACTAAGGCCTGTCTATCAGCATAAACTGCCATGTACTACCTTCTACATGCAATGCAGTTGATTTTGCCACTAGCCACATTTTTCTCTCCAATCAGAAGGGACTCGCTCTATTCCTCTCCCTCCTTAAATTTTTAAATATTTCTATAACTTGCTTATTGTTTCATAATAGTCAGAGGAAACATCTTGATGTTTTCATCACTTTCCCCACCAGAAAATAGTACAATGGATAACTCATTTAGAGATGAGGCCAAATCAAACTGCTGATCCAAACACCCTCCCCCACAAGATTTTAGGAAAGTTTGGCTCCCTCTCTGAACTTTGCAGCTCAGGCCTGTCTTTTCACCTCATAGGTCTCTCCATCTCTGGCTGGAAAAGGAGGAGTGTTGACATCAGAAAAGGAAAATGGTTTCCCAGATGCCACTCTCAGTGACATTGCTGGGGATACATGGAGCACGTGGCTTTGCACAGTAATAGCTGTGCAGCTATGCATTGTGGTAAGTCAATAACACTATGCGGAGGCAATGGGAGCAAAGAGGGGGAGGGGATAAAGCTGGGAGGGGAATATTGAGGGACTCCCTTGACAAGGAATGGGAAAACAGCATTGCAAATGGTACATATTCTGCTGTGCCAAAAAAGGAGGACTGAGATCTTGGACAAGGCTACTTTTAAGAGTTAAATTCACCAGCAGTATTCTCCTCTTTTTAATGACAGATAATATGGTAGCTGATATGCACTCCCACAATTTCCATCTCACTGCAGTGGCATCAGCCACCTCTTGAGCAGGAGCTGTATTGAATATAAAACCTAAGGAACAGGAAAATAGAGAATAATAAAATAAAAAAAAGGAAGAATCTGTTGAAAATTGTCTTAGGGTATTAGTATGTATGAAATCTTTATTATATTTATGCCAGGATGTGTTTTATTAGCTAATAAAATTCAGTCCCATGAACAGATTCAAGCACTTAAACTGAATCAGGCTCAGTCTATTTGTTAGCATTGTAATAGCACAAAACTCATTTCCATCACAGGTGTTCCAAAGACCCACAGAGGTTACGTGACTGAAACATTAGCATATTATTATAATAACATGATGCTGCTCCCTCTGACCCAGGAGCTTTTAACTTTAATAATTTCCAGGTTATTCAATAGCCAAAATGTGTTTTCCCTTCATATTTTCACACTGGTGCCCTTTCTTTAATATAAAGTACTGATATAATGAATAAATTATATCCAGATGAAAGTCTGTCATCTGATCCCTCATCCCTGATGGCAAATGCTAAAGCAAACATTTTGCACAATGTGCCATCTATATGAGGGACAGAGACCTAGAAAGAGATCTGAAAGGACATTTGATATAAGCAGGAATGAAAGGGACTGATTCGACTCGGGAATAAATTGATTCTGACAGGGGAGTCAGAGATCTATACTTGATATTTTGGGTAGGTAGTGGAGAGGGGTTACCTACAGATTCTTTTTTAGATGTGGTGTTTAAAAAAATAGAAAGTATAGATTAACTTTGTGTATTCACATGTGTCAAACTCACCCAATAATTAAAAGCTTTGATTTAGCTGATGAGTACTTCGTATGTGAAACGTATACAGTGCCTATCCATATTAGATGTGAACAGCAGGAATGCTGATTGTTTTGGTTGATGTACATCTTATGGTTGTACTCACAACTTCCACATCCCCAACCCTTGGTCAGGAATATGTAACTAACACAGTGTGAGTTCTTGAAGTGATATATCCGGACTGTGCAATATATTTGATTCAGATATGTCTGAAACACTTATTGTAACTGGTGAACGATTATCCCCAGTGTCAAGGCAATTCAGGCAGGGTCATGAGGCCTAACAAAGGAGGTGTGAGTTGTGAAGTCTTACCAGTGCTGGAAATTCTGCAAAGTTCTAATGGCTGCGGGAAACTGGAGTGTCTCACTCCTTTCACACCTGATGGCAGATATTTGGTTTTGAATTTGCCAGTTAGCCAGCTAGCAGCCAGATTTTTTTTGGAGGACCACCCATAGTTGCTGTAAGGAGAGAAGTGCACTTATTATTAACAGAGTTTTGTCAGCATTACACTTTCCATATATTTTCTAAGGCCTCAGTGCCTGTTTCTTTTTGGTATTATATAATGCATTCATTGACTATTTGGGTGCTACCAAGTATTGTGAACAGCAAGGGACTGATACTTTCTATTGGCTAAAGAGAATGCTGAATGCACTATATAATTCTGTAGCAGGGTGCTGGTGCAGAAGCACCTAATTAGCCCCTGCCCGGTCAGCTCCAATCAAGGGAAGCAGATTGGAGCTGATGGAAAAGGCCTGATGCCAGCCTGAGGGTTGGCAACACCTGCTGGTCTGACAGGCCAAGAGCTATAAAGGCTGGGAGGGCGCTGGGAGTGAGCCAGAAGGAAGTGGGGTGCAGCAAGGGAGAAGCTAGTCAGGGAGGGAGCGAGAGGCCTCCTAGCTGAAGGCTGACCCTGCCTGTAAGGGAAGTAACCAAACCTGTAAAGCTTGTATATAGATGGATACTGCTGGTGGGACAACAATAAGTAAATAAAGACACGGGTGTTGCACAACCCTGAAGCCTCTCCGAGCCTTACTGGGAAGGGCAAGAGGACCCCAGGAAGAGGGGCAGGTAATGGAACCCTGTTACACGTGGGGGGCTTGTCTGGGATCCTTTGTCAGAGACATAGTTTGGTGACCTGGCGATGGAAGGCACTCTGCAGTGGATCATGGAGCAACACTGGGAGATGCAGAAGACACTGCAGGCCTTTCAACAGTCCCACCAGCTGGAGAGGCAAGCTCCACTGGCTTGGCAGGCGAGCAACAATGGACATTGCAGGACTTTATCAAAGAACAGGCAGCGGTGCAGCAGCAGCTCCTGCAGAAACTGGTGAGTCCCATCCCGCCCCCTGGGCATCAGCATCTGTAAGAAGGCCTTGGTGGATGACCCCAATGTCTTTTTGGGCACCTTTGAGTGGGTGGCCCTGGGCCTGGGATGGGACAGGACATCCTGGGCACTGCGGCTAGCCCCATATTCTGCGGGGGAGGCGCAAGTGGCATATATGGTCATGACGGATGCCCAGGCTAGGGACTATGACACGGAGAAGGCAGCCATCTTGAACTGCCTGGGGCTTTCATCAGAAAAATACTGGCAAAAGTTTCGGGCAGCCCGGAGGGCATGGGGTGTGCGGCCTTTGGCCTTCGCCCAGTAATTGACAGACTGGGCGATATGGTGGTTGAGGCCCGATGCCCAAACGGTGGGACAGATTATGGATCAGGTGATCCTCGAACAGTTTGTGCAGTTCCTCCCCAGTAGTATGTGGGTCTGGGTGCGGCGACATCAGTCTGACACCATAGAAGCTGCGGTCAAAAGGACGGAGGAATATGCAGAGGCAGATTTCCCCCCGAGGGAGCATTGGACCTTGAGAAACTCAGAGGGAGGCAAGAAACCCTGTGAGTACCCTGCTGGGAAGTTGGTAGACAAGCGACGGGAGGAGCACAAGGGAACCCCTAGCCGCCCAGGGCAACTTGTATGCTGGTGCTGTGGACAGCCAGGGCATAAGAGCCGTGACTGCCCAGTGATGGTCTGTGGGGTTGCTGAATTCTGTGGTTGGATCACAGATGGAGGGTGGAAGAAGAGGCATGGAATAGCCACCATCCGCTTGTGGGTAGGGAGAAAGCCCCAGAGGAGTCTAGTGGATACAGCCTCAGCCTGTTCCCTCATACAGTGGCACTTGGTAAAGCTGCATTGGCTTATCCCTGGAGAAAGGATGCTGGTGGAATGCATCCACGGGGATGGGAAGTATTGTCCCATAGCCCAAAGTTTCTAAACAGGGCCTCTTTTAATTATTTACAATCTTCAATGAAAATAATACTTTAAGCACTAATAAGACTCCTAAAACTTGAGTCACAGTTTGACTAAAAAGAAGCACAGAAAAGAAAATACTACAAAAAGGAAACCCACGCTATAATTAAGTACGTAATTAAGTAAATTTTATTCCTAGAAGACAAATCTGTGCCTCTCAGTATAGCATGGTGTTTTCTACAAATCACCAGCAGCACTGGAAATCTCACAGGTCCAGTGGTGTTGATGCCTCGAACACCCTTGGTTCTGTATTGGGCTGTTAGAAATGTTCCACGTATATCTGATGACGTGAATCCTTAGTCATGAGTCATAATTTAAATAGTGTTTTCTCTGAAGTACTAGACTGAACTAAATACATTTTTTACTGCCATTGACAAATTTTATACAACTGAAGAGTGTTTTTGCATTTACAGGATTTATTTCCAACACTTCCTTTTGGGACAGGGATACTCTCTAATTACCTAAAAAGTTCTTTCAGTTGGTTTTCAGGTTAAAAAAACCAAATAGTTATGATCAGAGAGGGAATACTTTTTTTTGTTTTTGCAGCAAATAGGTGAAAAACATCTTCTCCAGTTTTCATCTAAAGAGAGAACCAGTCAATCAGAAGACTATGAACGAACTATGGTTCCATGATTCTGATTTGTTAGATGGATGTGGAAAGAGGTGGGGAGAAGGTGAGATTCTGATCCACTGTGAAAGCAGAAGGTGCCTGGGTGCCCAGTCTAATTTAAAGTGTGATGGGAAAGGGATTTTTTTCAACGTGTGGGAAAGGCCAGTGCTGACTACTGGAATGTGTGTCTCATTACCCTCTAAAAGACTCTGGGCTCTTGCATCATCATACAGATATCTGCTGGATGTTGGGTGAAACTGAAAATTTTTAAAGCAAAACCTTTCACTTCAAAATGTAGGTTGCCTTGTTTCTTATTTTATGTTCCAGAATCTTGAATAACAAAGTACCAGGTTAGTACTAGTTTAGAATACCAATTGAGAGCCTCTACCACTAGATCTTCACTGCCTGCTTAAGGGAATAAAGGGGTTTAAGGACCCTACCTTACTCCCACTCGTAGGTTACCTAATACCTACCATGGGTTGCAGTGCAAAAGGAGAAGCAGGTTGTACCTCCCCACACCCAACATTCAGAGTTGGTAAGGAAAGAGCAGGGTGGGAACTGGTCATAAAGGAACATTACCAGATCAAGCTTGCCCAGGAATTGGATTTTGTAAAAACAAGATTTTGTAAAACCTATGAGAAACAGAATGTTTCCATGGCCTTTTAAAAATTGTAGCAGATTTTTTTTTAAATGAAAGTGCCCATTCAGCATTGCCAGCTCAAATACTACAGTATTGTGCCAGTGCATGAAAACATGAAAGTAAAATTGGCTAGAATCTGACTAAATGCAAGCCAGAGTGACTATTGTCTTTATCCAAGTTGAGTGAAATGCAAAATAATAATAATAGGGATTTAACCTGGGGAAAACAATTTCTCACAACTCTCCAATAAGTAGGTGGTTGTTGTTGTAATTATTATTTTATTTATGGGGAAACAGAGGCACAGAAAGGCTGTGCAACTTACACAAGGCCACTCAGTGAGTTATTGGTAGAGCCAGAACTAGAAGAAATAAATTCCTTACTCTGTCACTTGTACTCCAGTACACCGAGCTGAGCTTCTAATTAGTAAGCAAACAGTGGTAATGTTGAACAGTAAATCAGATTTTCAAAATTATTTTAGTTTTAATGAGCAAACATTTGTTAATATCATAGATAGGGACATTTGTTTTTTTGAAAAGAAAATACAGAACCAAATTCACCAGTACAATGCCTGCTTTGCACTGCTGTGGTGAGCAAATAAGCCACAAACCCAGTTAAAGTGGCCATTTAGGTTGCTTTTTGTTGGCAGAGTGGCACAAAGCAGCCAGAGTGAACCTGGTCCACAGTTTTTTATCCTGGCAATGTCATTTAAAACGTGTCTGAAATTCAATAGCAATGGCAATAAAAGTGACTGGGTTTGTGCTTAATTAATTGCAAAAGAAGTATAGTGCATTAAATTGGATGAGAAATGCTGCACCTTCAGTGAGATTATGAATCAAAGACCTAATGTACTCTACACCCACTTAAGAAGGTATATATCAAAAGGTAACTAATATGATAAAAAATCCAAAGGGAAATTTATTTCATTAATTGGATCTGATGAACGTGGGCATTATGATTAGGAATTATTAATGTAAATATATTGTATATTATCAGATTTAATAATACCTAGCTCTTATCTAGGGCTATACATCAGAAGAGCTGAGTGTGCTTTACAAAGGAAGTCAGCATTTTTATCCCCTTTTTACAGATGGGGGAACTGAGGCACGGAGCCGCAAAGACATTTGGCCAAAGTCACTCTTCAGGTCAGTGGTAGAGCTGGGAATAGAACCCAGGCCTCCTGAGTCCTGGTCCCATACCCTATCCACTGTGCAATGCTGCCTCCCTTTATGTGTGTATGTAAATAGCACAGAATCCTTTCTTTATGGTTAAAAACTTAAATGGTGATGGGTAGGATGCCTGAAAATTACTCCCCCCCCCCATAAAATTAAAAAATTTGGTTTGAATCTATAGAGTAAAATTATTACCTCTGGTTCACTGCTGGTATTTTTCTACCACTGAACTGATCTGTGAGTGCTATACAGAAATTGAAAGCTTATGATGGGTAGATGTCAAATATTTCTCAAATTGGTTAAGTGGCAATTGACCAAAGGCAACTGACCATCTGGCAAGACTGACAGGTGATGTGGATTTGTTACCAGGAAGGCAGTTTGTTTACTTTGATCATCGTGTCTGAACACGGGTTTTGTTGGCAGAGTCTTCTGTGGTGTGCGTAAGTGGTTTTTAGCAAGTGAATTTTTCTGTTGATTCCATTCTTCTATTTCCCTTTTTTTGGCAGAAACAGATGGATTTGATTTTCTCACACTTTCTATTTGCCGAGAATAACAACTCTTAAATCAAAGCTGAGGAGGTGAAAAGACAAGGACAAAAATATGCAAACATCTGTAACCACCTGGACAATGAAATGCAGAACTATGACCTGACATGCAGAATAACTAAAACTAACAGATAATTTATTGACTAAATCCCATCCTGAGATGGACCCTCAGCTATCATACTGATAGGCTGCGTAGTATGGGTCTGATAAAATTCTCTGCTACTGAGTGAAGCAAGTATGTGTGGTCAGGCTTTTTGTTTCATGACTGCCTTGGCCGCACATGGCTGACCATAAGTGCTGACTTCTAATTTTTTTTTGTTGGGGCTGAAGAAGGGGAATGGACCCATCACAGAATCTCCCAGAAACTGGATTGCAAGGGAGGTTCATCTGAAAGTCTCACACCTCCATTTCTGGGTGGGGAGGTTGCCAACACTCTCTGCTAGGTGGTGCTGGCTGAAGAAATAGGACACCACCAGTCTAGCTCCAAGTGAGCTTTTACAATAAAGGGGTTAACACATTTATTTCTTCATTGGCACTGTGCATGGGAAAAGAAATACCCACAGACTAGAACAATAAGCAAGTGGATAAATCAAAATATTTGCTTTTCACAAATGCCTGGTCTGTTAAGTGGAAGAGCTGAGAGAATGTAAGCCTCCACTTCCCATTTGTCCTGCTTTAGGCAGTAGGGAAATATACTTTATATCTATATGCTTTATGGGCCAAAGTCTGGCATCTGATAGCCCAACTATGTTTGCATGTGTCTATGTGGGTATAACTGATAGCTGAATTTGGCCCATAATGTGTAACTTTGTATTGTAGCTGTCAACACATGGCCTGAGGCTTTTAGCAAATCTTTTGTGTGTAATTTTTTATTTAATGCAATGTGTCCTGCACATGCTTGTGCTGCACACATGCAAAATTAATTTGCCCCCACCCCAACAACTTTATTGTGGAGTGATTTTCATTAAGTGAAAGTAGAGGTGTTTTTATTCTCAGATACAATATCTTCCAGTTTCACACCCACACACTTTTTCTTCCAGTTTCCTTCCTTCCTTCCCCCTTCACCCCCACCCCATTTGTTGTGGGGGCCTCTCTCTTTCTCTGCCCCAAGAGTCCATCAACACCACATGGAGTGTTGGCTGTGGAAGCTGCTTCTGTGATGTGAGGCCTCCTCCCTTTATCTCCCAGGCCCTGTGTGTGCTGCTTCCATATATTCCTAGCTCCTGCTGACTCCACTTGACTACCTTTCAATCAGCTAGCACTAGGTCAATTGGCTGAGTGACTACCTATGATCCTCACCTCTTAGATCAGCAAGCAATTATTCCTTTCTGAGATATGCCCTAGCTTACCTTGCTTGCTTTGACAATTATCCTTATCCATCTGTCCCCATTTTTAAATGTCACTAACAGTTTTCCCCCAAAGGTGACTTTAGCATGTCCACTGTTGATCCCATTTCCTTCTATCTTTTTTTCTATTTAGACATCTATGCCAGGATATTCCAAAATAGAATTAGGTTTCTAAGTATTGTGACAGGGTTGGGCCAGATGGCTATAGGAGAGTAACAGAAGGCAGATATATTAGCCCCAGGCTAAGTAGGTCCCTTTTCCCTGGGTAAGGTAACAGGGAATGTTCCAGAACAATCAGGAACCTTTGGGAGACAATTAAGACAGGCTGATTAGAACACCTGCAGCCAATCAAGAAGCTGCTAGAATCAATTAAGGCAGGCTAATCAGGGCACCTAGTTTTAAAAAGGAGCTCACTTCAGTTTGGTGTGTGCATGTGACGAGCTGGGAGCAAGAGGCACTAGGAGCTGAGCGTGAGAACACGGACTATTGGAGGACTGAGGTGTACAAGCATTATCAGACACCAGGAGTAGGGTCCTATGGTGAGGATAAAGAAGGTGTTGGGAGGAGGCCATGGGGAAGTAGCCCAGGGAGCTGTAGCTGTTGCACAGCTGTTCTAGGAGGCACTCTAGACAGCTGCATTCCACAGGGCCCTGGGCTGGAACCCGGAGTAGAGGGTGGGCCCAGATTCCCCCCAAATCCTCCCAACTCCTGATCAGACACAGGAGGAGTCAACCTGGACTGTGAATTTAGAAAAACGGCCAGGCTGAGGGCTGCCGTGAAGCTCCAAGACGAGCAGATCCGCCAATAAGCGCAAGACCCAACAAGGTAGAGCAGGAACTTTGTCACAGTATTTATTTGGCCACTTAAATAATGGCTTGATTTTCAAAACTGCTGAGTAATTCGCTTCCATGGAAGCTCTGATACTACGATGAGGGGCATGGTATATCAGAAACCAGATAGTTAGAGAGTATGATGGGAACTCTGGGCTATGTCAAATGCTCTCTGCTTCAATAAATGACCCTATTTCTAGATGCACCAAGATCTGTCAGTGAATGGCTACTTTTCAACTTCCAAAAACAGTAAAGGAGTCTACCACATGCCACTTCTGTTCCTATCAGCTACTCACCTATAGCTAGTAACTCTGGCTGTAAAATATTAGCTCCTAGCCCCTACATTCAGTATGTAAGCAATGAGTGCCCAGTGAGCTCTGAAGGAAGATAGTGATGACAACCACCGCATTCCTGTACTAAAGGATCCGTCTTATTCAATTTATTGGTGATATGTAATAAAACATGTCTACCAAGTTATAGTGATAATGTGATTTGGTCGTTGTCCTTTTCCACACTGTCTTAATTTTTTTTATTTTTGCAAGAAGACCTGCAAACTCTCAAAGACTTCGAAAGGGGACAAACTGAATTAGAAAATGTAAACTGAGTATACCTAGGGGAAACTCTGAGGAAACCTAATACTAAACAAATCCTACTTTCTTCACCCAGTGTGTTTGTGGGGATGCTCTCTGGGTCCCATCATAATTCAGGTTTACACTCTTTCAGCTGTGGACTGATATTCTAGCATACGAAGAGCTCACATTTTGTTGACGGTTCTATACACTGATGTCTATAGAAAACACTTGACTTTGCTGTGGAGAGAACATTCTTTGGGGGGTAGATAAACCTTTAAACCTATCCTTTTTTGGGGGGACTGTCACGGTTCCTCCCCCACTCTGAACTCTAGGGTACAGATGTGGGGACCTGCATGAAAACCCTCCTAAGCTTATCTTTACCAGCTTAGGTCAAAACTTCCCCAAGGTACAAAATATTACCCCCGTTATCCTTGGACTGGCCGCTACCACCACCAAACTAATACTGGTTACTGGGGAAGAGCTGTTTGGACGCGTCCTTCCCCCCAAAATACTTCCCAAAACCTTGCACCCCACTTCCTGGACAAGGTTTGGTAAAAAGCCTCACCAATTTGCCTAGGTGACTACAGACCCAGACCCTTGGATCTTAAGAACAATGAAAAAGCATTCAGTGTTTTACAAGAAGACTTTTAATAAAAAATAGAAGTAAATAGAAATAAAGAAATCCCCCCTGTAAAATCAGGATGGTAGATACCTTACAGGGTAATTAGATTCAAAAACATAGAGAACCCCTCTAGGCAAAACCTTAAGTTACAAAAAAGATACACAGACAGAAATAGTTATTCTATTCAGCACAATTCTTTTCTCAGCCATTTAAAGAAATCATAATCTAACACATACCTAGCTAGATTACTTACTAAAAGTTCTAAGACTCCATTCCTGTTCTGTCCCTGGCCAAGAGGACTACAGACAGACACAGACCCTTTGTTTCTCTCCCTCCTCCCAGCTTTTGAAAGTATCTTGTCTCCTCATTGGTCATTTTGGTCAGGTGCCAGCGAGGTTACCTTTAGCTTCTTAACCCTTTACAGGTGAGAGGAGCTTTCCCCTGGCCAGGAGGGATTTCAAAGGGGTTTACCCTTCCCTTTATATTTATGACAGGGACTTTCACTGGAAAGCTTTGATCTATATTTTAACACAAAACAGAGTCCTTATTCATTATGCTTAGGACCATCTTTTTCTGTGACCGAAGTCGCACCATGAAAGTCTCGGGTGTGGTTGCAAGACATGGCTCCATGTGGCAGCCTGTAGATGCCCCATAGCCTGGAGGGTAGGAGGAACAGGATGGCATATTTTATGGTGGAGATGGATGTAAAATCTTTAAATAGCTTTTTGTTTTTGTTTTTTTTTCTTGCAGCTTTTAATGGCCTCATTAAAATTCTGATCTTGCTGGTAGCTTTTTCCAAGCTCAGGTTTTTTTGTCACATGGATTGGAGAAATGTATTTAAAGGTTGTTTCCAGAAGCAAAAGAAACAAATGTGTCCCGAACTGCTAGTCTTCTCTATTTGTTTAATTATACATAGAAAGGTACATTAAAAGAACATTATTAAGGTTGTGAAGTCAAGCACTCAAAAGTTGGAAATGTCAGAATGAAGGTTGCCTCTGAAATGTAATTTTGGCCTCCTTGTGTGTATGCAATATGAATGAAGCCTTTTATTACATAATCATGTATTATTTTAGCTGGTGAACTCTAAAAAGTCTTTACTGAGCATGTGCAAATGAGCTTTGGGGGTGCTACAGCATTTCAGAGACTTTTGGGCAAAACAATATATTGTACCTGGAAGTGGCTGAGCCATTTGGTTTGAAATTTAAAAAGCCACTCTGAATCAGGAATGTAAAATTTCAGCCCAAATAGTTAATTTTCACAAAGTTATAAACCACTGAGAACAGGCTCTAATATTGGGAAGTGACAGGCAGCACTAATATATTAACAATTAAAAAACAAAATGGCTCAAAAGAAGAATAAAGCACATCCAAGATGTATGGCAGGGATCAATTTCTTTTTCCAGTAGACTGATGGATACAGCCCCTTTTTATTGTTAACTAATCCATGGCAGTTGTAAAATAGGGTATGCTTTATCAAAGGATGTTTAATTCTTTTTACACTTTTATCTCTCCACTTGTGCAGGAACTAAAAGCAAAAAAAAAAAAAAAAAATAGGCCATGTCATAAATCCATGAGTCTGGAACACTGAAAGCCATGAACATAAATGTTTTCATAGAGACTAAGTACTATCAAATATTGCTGTGAAATTCCATGGTGTAACATTAGTCGTCAGCTTTCCTGCAGAGAAAGGCAACATGTCAGTGGTATAAAAGAAGAAAAGTCTCCTTGTGAACACCAGTTAAGAGGTGATCAGCTCATTTTGGTGAGTGGTGGGGAATGTTATTTAATTCTTTATGGGAAAGACAGTTTCAAGTAAATCCAAATGAGAAGGGAACGACAAATGCTGGAAAGGCCTATTGGGACATCGAGCTTTCTCTTTCCTTTCCCCTTCTCCCTCCCTAACAGTATATACACAGAGTATATATACTGTGTATACATAAGCCTTCATGACATCAAAGAGTCTAGATCTGTGCTTGGGTAATCTATAAGATTATATTGACCATAACATAGCAAGCGCATGCCAGACACTTGACCCCTGAAAGGGAGTCAGTCATAGGCCATGGCCATATTTAAACACAGCTAATAGTGTAGTTAGCAGCCAGCATGTAGTCGAACAAATGTGCATTGTTGTTACAATTGAAACCACATGCTGAGTAATATAACATAGGTGCAACTTGCTTCAGAATGTGTGGACAGTTGGAAACGTGAATGTATTTTTTTTTAATTTATGTTACATTTGTGTGTCTCAGGACTCCCTGATTCTGTTTTCTTAGTGAAACTCAGACCGATCAGCCTCACAGGATTGATGAAGTAGGGCACTGACTGACCAGGCCTGTTCCAGTTTCAGGAATTGTGGAAGAATTGGATCTGAACCCTCTTACTGGTTCACCAAGCATAAGATTTCAGCTACCGCAATAAGTCGTCAAGGAGTATTTTATATTAACCCACGTCAAACCTGAGCTTACCTATGGGGCTAAACCACAACTTGCTGAGCCAAGTGTGTCTGAATACAAACCCATTTCAGTGACTGTTTATTACTTTATGGAAAATTCAACCATATAAGATTCTATTGAGAGATCACCACCAAACTAAACTTTTCACGCTTCATTTAGTTTGAAATAACACATGATCTTTCCTCCAAGTTCAAGGTTTTCTGAGCCAGTACATCAATTCCTTGTTTACTGGAAAATGAAATAAATGCAGGTTAAATGTATACTGAATTTTCATCATAGAATAAGCAAAATGAGACTTAGCAAGCAAGGATCTAATGATTATTCTTTTATTCTGTAAACATTAAGGGTGCAGGAGCTCTCTCACAGATATCCTTTACAGAGCAAACACAAGGCCCTTTACTACAGACCAGTCAGGGGTTCTCTTTGGATGCCTCTGTAGACTGTCAAGTCTTTGGGGGCAGGGACTGTGTCTTTATAAATACCTGTGAAACAATTTGCACACTGCAGTGCTGTGCAAATAAATAACAATCATAATAATTAAACAGGTCTGTCATTGATTTCAGAAGATTTCCTGCCCTGGAGGTCAACATTTGTATGTGTGTTTGCATGGTGTTAGGGAGAACCTTTGTGGATTGGACTGACAGACCGAGTGAGAAATTCCTCTGCTCAGAAAAACTGTTGATGTATTTTATAAGTAGAATTCTAGCCAGGCAGGAAAGACAGCAAGAGGGCAGCACTACTTATGCTTGTCTACTTGACATTTATTACACCTGCTGGAACTGTATACATCTTAGCTAAACATCAAACTGATATACTAGCTCCTGAGATGAAGAGTTCTCTCATTGTGGGGACCACACACACTGTTGGGGTTCTGTCAACTTTACTGTATTTTTGGCTTCACAAAATGTTTTCTTAGTTATATGTCTGAAAACAAGCTAGCACAGTCCAGTGATTGAATACTGGTCATTGATTCAGAGAGCGAGCATGCAATCTGTCTTCATACCAAATAATACTTTGTTTAAAAAAACCAAATGAATACATTAACAATACCTCTTTCTGTTCCTTTTCACAGCTGGGCTATCCCTTTCCTTCTACATCTGTCTGGGCTGCCACCTTTGCACTTTCACAGTCACAAATCTAGGGGGAAGGTAACTGGAGCTTTGCTTTCTCAGAGCCCTACCCCTATTAAGGTGAGTTTGATGTGTCGATGTATCGGAATCCCCAAAGTCTTGGCATATTAAAAGTGCTACTTGAACAATAAAGGAAGCCACTTATTCCTCTTTGGGTAGAAGTTTCTGAACTTCTAGCAAAATATGATAGTGATTATTATTAGTCATGGGCAGTGGCATTGGGAAGCCAGAATGACCTGATTTAATGGGTGAAGAGGAAAAGTTACCAAATGAAATTGAGTGGGAATGGGTTTATAGGAGAGACTTTTGGATGCCACTGTTCCCTGTAACTGAGACTGAAATGTTAAAATATTAGTGTTCTTTCAGGGTCTAATAGATAACTGGGCTATTTAGCTTCCCTGTGCCCAACCCAAAACCTGACATCCCTTGAAGATTAATCACCTTGCAAATTGGGAAGAAACTTCAGTATTATACACTGTTCCAAAAACAGGGAGATAAAGTAGCGCTAGAGACTAAGAATTACAGAACTTCTATCCTGTATGAAGATTGTTGGAGGACTAATATGTAAGTATCACATTACTTCTGAAAATATAATGTATCTATAGTAAGTAATTGGTGATAGTGTGCCCAGTTGAGCAGTGACCGTCAACCTGTGACTTATGAGTCTCATTTGGCTCTTCACTGTCCTAATTTTGGCCCTCATGAGCTTCCACCTGTGTATCTGATTGGCTGCTCATTGTACCTGCTCCAGGCAGAATGAGATGTGCACTGATAACAGGAAAGCTGTTGAAATGGCATGATATACACACATTAAGCAGATTTCTGAGCAAAGAGCTATGATGGTGTATATATATAATCCTCCACCCCAGGAGAGTGGAACCCATGTCCAGAATAGGGTATAGGAGAGAACAGGCTATCACATTTCCCCCCAAGTAATTAAGATGGGGAGAAGAGGGAATGAGGATTTTATATTGGCAGTGTTTCTTAGAAGTCCTCCCTTCCTGTATCTGTCTCTTGTTTCAAGCAGCAGGCGGAGAGTGCAATGAAGTTTTTTCAGGATACTTGGGTTGGTTTTCTGGGTTATGTTGATTAGCTGATGGGCAGAAGTCCTGCTGTTATGCTCTTGTCACTGGTCAGCTAGAGAGTGGGAAGAGGATTCTGTGGAGACAGAGTTATCATTTGTCAAGTAATGACAATATACTTGGCGCTCTGTACAAAGCACAGATAGCAAGACAGTACCTACCCTGAAGGGTTTGCAGTCTAGCTTACAGACAGTCACAGAAAGACAAGTTGCACAGGGCAATCCAAAGAAAGGAGTTACTTCAGATATTTTTTAATCCCTTAATTTATTGTTTTTTATTTGTGTATACTTGTGGGATTTTCAGAAATAGTGAGTCTTTGGGAAGGAATTGAAAGAATAGAACTTTGAGGACTGGGATAGTGTGGTTGTTCCGTGCACAGGGCCAGCACAAAAGGAGGCATGAAGACAGGAGTGGGAGAGAAAAACAAAGTGGTGCAGAGGCAGACATCACTGGAAAGAAGTGACAAGGTGGGAATGGTATAGGAGACAATATGTGTGGAATATGAATTGAAGAGGAGGATGAGATGTTTAAACTAGAGTTGGTGGGCAAGAAGAAGCCAGTTGAACGATCCAGAGAAAGGAATGACATGATGTAATTTATGTCCAAGGAAGAGAATTTTGGTTGCAGCATTTTGAATTGATGAGAGGGTAATGATGTGACTTCAGAGAGACGGAGATTACAGTGGTCAGGGCTGGAGATGACAAGGCATGGATGACTGGTTTAGCTGTTGAGATGGAGAAAAAGGGTTATATTTTTGAAAGAAGTGACAAAATATACAGACTACGTAGATGAGTGAGGAGAAGGAGGGGAATAGTTAAAAGAGATACCAAGATTATGAGTTCTAGATAGCAGGAGAAGGGTATTACTGTCAACAGCCATAGAGAAAATGAGGAAAAGGGGAGAGTTTAGGAGGAAAAATAACTAGCTGAGTTTTAGGTATGTTGACGTCAAGCTGTGGGTGGGCGATCCAAGATGGTATGTCACACAATTAGGGAAGGACAGGCAGGTGTGGAGAAGTATAAATGTGAATTTTCAACACAGAAATGACACGAGAAACTAAGATGGGATGGGTGTAAAGGAAGAAGAAAAGGGGGGCCAAGGACAGAAAACTCTGTACATCTCCCACAGGCAGACAGACAAATGGCTGACAAGAGACCCTGAAAAAGCATTGGGTTGGGTTTCAGTAGTAGTCATTTCAGCTGCTGCTGTCCCATGACAAATTATCCAGTTAAAAAATAATCTAGTTAAAAAATTTGTTCTTGCTCAGAATTGATGTGTCTTTTTTTCTTCCGCTCTTTCTTTCTTCTTCCGTTAGTTCAGACTAAGTGCAACAGAAATGTACATTTATTTAGTGGGACTGTCAAATGATTAAAAAAATCACAATCAATCGTGAGATTTAAAAAAATAGTTGTCATTAATTGCAGTTTTAATTGCACTGTTAATAGAATACCACTTTACATTTATTAATATTTTTGGATATTTTTCTATATTCTCAGATATATTGTTTTCAGTTACAACACAGAATACAAGTGTACAGAGCTCACGTTATATAATTTTTATTACAAATATTTGCACTGTAAAAAAAATAAAAGAAATAGTATTTTTCAATTGACCTTACGCAAGTACTTTATCGTGTACTCACAATTTCTTTATCGTGAAAGTGCAGCTGACAAATGTAGAATGTTTTGTTTTTGAGTGCAGTTATGTTAAAAAAAAAACGTAAAACGTTAGAGCCTACAAGTCAAAGCATGAATGGGTATAAATATTTATGTATGAATGAATGTTTAGCATATCTAGTATGTAAATACTTTGCAATGCTGGCTATAACACTGTCATATGAATGCCTGTTCTCACTTTCAGGTGACATTTTAAATAAACAGGCAGCATTATCTCCTGTAAATGCTAACAAACTTGCTTGTCAAAAGTGACTGGCTGAACAAGAAGTTGGAGTGAATGGACTTGTAGTCTCTATAGTTATACATTGTTTTGTTTCTGAGTGCAGTTATGTTAAAAATAATTCTACATTTGTCAGTTGCACTTTCACGATAAAGAGGTTGCATTGTAGTACTTGTCTGAGGTCAACTGAAAACTGTAGAAAAACATCCAAAAATATTTATAATCAATGTGAATTTGTATTCTATTATTGTTTGACAGAGCAACTAAAACTGCAACTAATCACAATTATTTTATTTGATCTAATTAATTTGTTTTGCATTAATCACTTGAGTTAACTGTGATTAATTGACAGCCCCAGTATTTAGGACCTGATTTATAGCCTGGCCTTAATTAGACCTTTGTTTCTTAAATTGTGTGGGCGTAGTTATTTCTGTGTACATTTTAGGTCATTTAGATGTATAGGACTGCACCTGGGGATATAGCTATACTTCATACCCATCCGCATCCTCTGTCCCCCATTGCAGCAAGTTTCAGAGCCCAACAGGGTGAGTTTCGGAGCCCTGGGCTGTGGGGCTGATGCTAGACTGCTAAAAATAGCTGTGTAGATGTTCCATCTTCAGCTGGAGCTTGGACTCTGAAGTCCAACCCTCTCCCCAAGCTTTAGAAAGCTAAGGGACTAAAGTGTACCTATAAATAGTCATGGATACAAAATTGTGTCCACAATGATTTGCACTCACAAACTATGGCAACAAAAGAAAGGAAGCCATTGCTTTTAAAATTGGCCAATTATATATAATGTGCCAGTTGCAGGTAAAGCTTTGGATAGGCACCTTTGAAAGCGTATTTTAATGTCTATATAGTTAAATATATAAAACAAATGTATATTAAAAAAAGAGGGCATGGTGTTCCCTTGTTCTGCGTTTAGCTTTGGATTTCAGAATTCCTAA
Organism: Lepidochelys olivacea; assembly: GCF_965140295.1. Lineage (NCBI taxonomy): Eukaryota > Metazoa > Chordata > Testudines > Cheloniidae > Lepidochelys > Lepidochelys olivacea. The sequence goes on along the minus strand of NC_140414.1, from coordinate 49,986,747 downwards.
CTATTCTTTAATCATGTGAGAATTAAGGGTTAGGTTCTGGTAAGGGCATGAAAACTGCTCTAAATGGCCTCAGTGGAACTGTGCTGTAGGTACAATATGTAGTTAATTGCTCCGTAAAGCACTTTGAGATATAGAGCACCAAAAAGGACTTGATGAATGCCAATAGCATACAATAAATCCCTGAATTCTTGCTGCACCATGGCGAGGTCGCTCAGTTACAAGCTCGACCACCCCTGAATGCTAAGTATTGGGCAGTGGGGGCATTTGGATTTAGAACTCAACTATTAGCTTAGTCCTAGGTATGAGTCTCTTTGAATGTGAAAGCTCCTCTTATGTCCTGCAGTTACATAAACAAAATCAGGCTATCTTGCCTCCAACTTTTTTTCAGAATACATGGAAGGGGGACAGAAGTGGCTGTGATTGTAGAAAGAAAATAGACAGAAAACAGCTAATGTTTACTGTAGTGAAGCTGCCTCTGTGCCAACGGTACTTCTCAACTGTCCCTTTTTACAAGGGCTATTGCATTTGATCCAAATTTAATGCTATTTTACACAAAATGGTCACAAATACAGGCCCTACAGCGATGCAGTATAAATCCATATGCTGTGAGAACTGTAGGTACAGCCAAATCCAGTTTGGATTATAGCTTTTGACAAATTATTAAAAAAATGTTTTAGGGCATATGCTCAAGGTGGCAACCATGTAGGCTGAGTATTTACTATTGAAATTCCTTAACTTCTGATAGCATGATTTCTTAACCTAAACATTACAGAAGGATTTTCAAAAGCACTTAGCAATGACCTAACTCCCATTGATCCCATTGAACTCAATAGAAGCAGAGTTAGGTCAAAACTCAGTGGTTTTTCAAAATTCCAGCCTGGATTAATGCAGTTTCTCCTTCTCCCTACATTGGGTTCCTGCAGAGCTCCAAAGGAGGGGATGGAGGAGTAGCTAGAGCACTATTGGGCTTCACAGCAGAATGAGCGGGAGCTCTGTCCTCTGTCTGCTCCACAGTAGGTACACCTGATCTATGCTCCCATTCCACACTGCCTCCTTGACCCCCACCTAGATCTGGCACATTAAAGAACACACAAGTTTTCACATTCAGTTACTTGCCCCTTTTTATTACTTTCATCTGCTTTTCAGTGAAGGATCCTTCAGCTCATTTTATTACCAGCTTCTAATATTTAAGTTTAAGCATTACGTTTAAGCATTGCAGTATCTGTAAGCCACCTTTAGGCTTTTTATATTATTCTTTGGTGCAGACTCAACAGAGTCTGAGTGGGTGTAGGCAAACAATTTAAAATGGCCAGCTTTGAAGCAGGAGTGAGAAAGCAGGAAATCAGTGAGGGAGAGTCACATACTGATAACTTTATTACTATTAAAAGTTCAAAAGTGCTTTACATTTTTTTTATAAAGGATAAAAAAGTTAAACTCAGGAAGGGCATAATTCCTTCTCTTTATATTTAATGTTTGCAGTTAATTCCCTCAGTGCTCACAGCAGAAGAAATGGCATTATGAATGACAGAGCAGAATCTCTGGACAGTAGAACAAACACAAGCCCTTAAGATTAAGGCCCTTGTCTGTGTCTCACAAGATCTGGGTTCAATTTCTGACTCTGCCACACACTGCCTATGGGACCTTCAGTAGACCTTGATGTGCTGTCCCCATTTTACAGATGAGGAACTGAGGCACAGAGACTTGAGCTCTCTGTGCCTCAGTTCCTCATCTGTAAAATGGGGACAGCAAATTTCCTATCTCCTACCATTTGTTGGCCTTGTGTAGATTGTAAAATCTTCAGGGCAGGGACACTCTTACTTTGTACATGTTTAGAACTAGCATTTTGGGGCCTCAATCTCAGTTGGGATCTCTAGGTGTTACTGTAATAAAATAAGCTGCCATTTGCTCTTGGAAATCCAATTGTACAAGTAGCAAACCATTTCTTCAGACAGAGTGTATTCTGTAGGCTACAGTTGCTAAATCTCATTCTCTTCTCATAGCAACATAAAACAGGAGTAACTTCATTTTTGTCAATTGGGTTACATGAAATATAAAGACTTGTGTGAGAATTGAATCAGGTCTTCTATCTTCCATTAAAGCAGGAGTGACTGTGAGAGAAACTAAAAGATTTAGGGAACTGAAAAGAAATTTAGATCTTTGCACTGTTTGGGTCAAATCCATCTTGATGGCAATCAAATATGCTCTGACAGCCCATCTGTTACCTATGGTAAAACTAATTTGGTTTTCTCAGTCTAGTTGCTGGAGGACGTGTCCACATCACAAAAAATGCCACCACACTTGGCACTAACTGGTAACATTAGATAGTCTACTTTGCAACAAAACACCTGCAAATGACTGTGCCAGCTGATTTGGGCTGTGGGGCTACAAAATTGCGGTGTAGAAGTTCAGGCTTGGGCTGGAGACTGGGCTCTGGGAACCTCTCCCCCCCCCACCCCACCCCACCCCACACGGTCTAGCCTGAGCCCTAATGTCTACAGTGCAATTTTATAGACCCAGAGCCTGAGTCCGTGGACATGGCCACTTGCAGGTGTTTTATTGCAATGTAGACATATCCATTGGTGGTAGACTCCATAGGGAGGCCAAGAATTGAATTGGGATTAATTCAGTCTCAAGGTCCCGTTTAAGACACATTGGTGAGGGAGAATGAAGAGGCTTGCTCTCTCTTCTTGTACAGAGAGGACCTCACTTTCTAGGGCTGCCCATCCAGCATCTTGCAGAACTAATGATTAGTTAAGCAGAGAAACACATGCTAATGATGATAAATATTTTATTCTGATTCTCAGTGTTCCAATATGTTGCTGTCTTGTGAATTAGATTTCAAAAGAGAATACTGAATTGAAAAAAAAAGAATAGCTAATCTGGCATTTTGTAAAGTTTGTTTTAAGACTGAAAGATGACATGAATGAAATCAGAAAAACTTCTTTTATTTGGTTTGTTTTTAAATGGAGAAAAGTATTTTCTGAGGGTACCCAAGAAGGGTACCATTGTTTTGATCCTTTTATTATTTGATTTTATTATAGTATTTGAGAGAAAAAAGAAAAGAAGAAAATGAAAGGATTTTGATATTTTTAGCTCAGTTGCCCCAAAAGTTACAGATACAGTGTGTGTGAATCTACTGAGATTAATCAAGAAAAGTGTAATTGTATGAATTAAAACCATTATAAACTAAAACAAAAGTAAATAGCATGTCCAGGTTAACTTTATGCTTTATAATATGTGAAAGCAGCTGAAGGAATGTTCTTTGGAGTCCAATTCCAGGTAGTGTTCAGTGTGGTTTGTAGAATTAAAACAAAAAACCTTTCTTACTGTCTTTACACAGTCATTGTTTCTGGTTCTTTGACAGAAAAATGAGACAACTCAGCCCCCTCTGTTATTTAGTCAGACACATCTGGGGATTCAATTTTCTAAGGAAGAAGAAAGAGAGAGTGCCCAGAATAAAATGCACATGACAGAGTTTTGGGCAGCTACTCTTTCAGTTTGGTTTTCACAAAGTAGCAAGTAGTAGGAAGGAATGTAACCTTTATAGCTTTTCATAGTTTACAGATATGAAGACATAAAGTAGTAAAGTCCAAAGAGGTCTATAGCTTTTTTTAGATCACATGATATGCCCCCTCCATATGGAACCTAACATCTATTCTCTTGTGGGAATTCAAAAAATAGTAGGGGATTTATAGGCTTCTAGCTTGTAATGCAATAATATTTATACTGGGTTACCAGCTTTGCCTTTAAATGTTACTTAAAGTTCCCTCTGGAGCTGCACCCAAGGTCAACCAAGGACCACTCCGGTCACACACTTTGGCAGTAATTTAGCATCTCAGTCTTTGAGAATACTCCCAGTCTGTATAGCTCAGCACTACATTTAGCACAGGAATAAGTCAGGTTTACAAAGGGTCAAAGAACTCCAACAAACTCCCCTGTTGTATATTTACTTTTAATGTACTTTTTTTAAAAAATGTGAACTTTAAACTAGGTTTCCTGGAGTGGCAGAGGTGAATGGGCTACATTCCACTGGTGCTGTAGCCCTACAGAAACAACAGGATGGGATGGGATTGGTTGAAGCCCTTGGCTGTCTGAAAGCATATGGCATATAATTTAGGGGCAGGTGGTTTGGGTGTGTTTATGTAAGGCTATTCTGCTTGTTAAATCTGCTACAGCATTTGATTTAATGTTCAAAGCATCAGTACCCATTGCCAGTAAGATAAAATATTTAGTGCCATTACAGTTTGGAAACAACTAATTTTGATAAATTGATCTGTTCTGTTTGCCAAGAAAGTTATTAGGATCTGGTCAATGAGCCAAGATCAAATCTATTCCTTTCCTGGCAAAATGTCCAAATGTGTTGAATATTCCTACTAGTGTACTAATGGGTGTGTCATGTCTTCTATTACAGGAAATGATGTTTTCAGCATCAGGTTTTCAAATTATGACTCCATTTCTTAACTAACAAAATTATCTCTGATAAAGAACATATGACAGTTTTAAAGAATAATTATAAGCATGAGTCTGAACAGCAACCGCTGAAACTTAAAATAATACAAGCAAAATTATAATTGTTTAAAGGAAATGTTTGTACAAGATACATGTAGTAAATCAAATATTCTATTAAAGAAATAACCCCCCCACATAGTCACAGCTTCCTCTGTCATGCAGATTTCTATATGCACTAGTTACATAAGAGGTGCTTGTGGATGTGTGTGCGTGAGCTAACTATTGCAATACAGAGATCAAAGTTTCTGTTTAAAAACACACCTTTTGCGCTGGTATTTCTTTTTTATTATTTTGAGAATTTAAATATTTTAGGCCCTATGCCACAACATTTACCCACATGATTTGTGAATACTTGCATTGACTTCAAGTGCTCAAGGGGAGGCTTGTGTATAAGGGTTTTCAGGATCAGGGCCTTAGTCTGAATATTGTTACAAAGTTTCAGAAGATACACAGGGCCTCATTTTGATCTCACTTGTTCTGATTGTACACTTATGTAAGCTCATCGACTTCAGTGGAATTCCTCCTGATTCACAATGATGTGAGCACACAGTCAGGCCCATGATGTGTGGCCCTGAATGTGGTTGCAGTGAGTTTATTGTATTAATTTTATACAGCATGAACATTGTTGTATGAAAAATAACATGATTATTGTTTTTTATTAAGCATTCACTTTGTTCATTGCTGTACAAACATGGGGCTAACTTTAGTGATGATGAAAATTACACCTTGAACTCCAAATCAGTGTAAAATCAGCAAAGGTTTCCTCCTCTCCCATGCTTTATTTCTTGAGAAACAATCCAAGTCTCTCCATCCCTCCCCTTACAAAAACCAGCCAAATAGCCTCCTCCCCAGGACTCACAAGAAACCGCTTTTCATGTAATATTAACATTTTTAAATGAATGGTTGTATGGAGAAGCGTAAGATGTTCACCTCTGTTCCTTTCCCACCTCCTCGCAGGGTGACAGTTTTCCAGTCTAAAAGTAATGGCTCTTAGAGCAATGCTCAGCTTTAAAGCAATTCCTGCTTCCCAGAATGCAACAGAGTCTCAGGTTTAGTTCACAGAATCATTAGCCTTGGTACAGGTTTTGCATAAACCCATTAGACATTTCGATCATATCCCTACAAGAGGAAAGTGATTCGTAGGACCATAGTCTAAGGAAAGAGAAACACACACACACACACACACACACACACACACACACACAAAATACAGGGCCGGTTGTTGTGACAAGTTCCCCTGGGGTGTCACTTGAAACTGGGGTACCACTGAGCCTGCCTGTCCTACCAGCCTGGGTTCCCCTTTCACTGTACTGCTGAGGCAAGCCCTCCCACAGGCTCCAGACTGCACTTTCCTAGCTCATACACAGGTACGAACACTCCCAGCTACAGTTTCACACAGATGCTGAGATCAGCTCTGCATGGGGAAGCTCAGCTAGGGAATTGCCCAGCACTCAAGTGCACACCCCCTGTGGAGTATAAACCCAAAATTGTATCATCTTGCGCTGCACAGAGAACTATACAGCATAAGCTCAGTGAAATTCGCCCCCTCCCTTATTGTGGAAGAAGATATGCACAGCTTTTTGCCCCTCCACCCCCACTTCTGAATTCCACAAACTGGTTTTAGAGAAAACAAAAACAAGTTTAACTACAAAAGATACATTTTCAGTGATTATAAGGGATAGCAAACAGATCAAAGCAGATTACTTAGCAAATAAAACAAACACAATTTAAGCTTTAAATACTGGTTACAAGTAGCACATTCTTACCCTAAATGTTGTTTTAGGCAGATTGCAGAGATTCTTGAAGGGCAGCTGCACTGGCCTGCAGCTTAAAACTTGGGATATTTCATTCACAGGCTAGTCACCTTTCCAGCCTGGGCTCAGTCCTTTTGCCGCCCTTGTCTTTGTTTCTTAGATGTTTACAGCCATCATCCTGGGCGGGGATTCTATGAAGAACAACCCCTGATTATCTCATTCCCCTACCTTAAATAGGTTTTACATATGGCAGGAATCCTTTGTCTTCCATTATTCTCAGTGAAAAAAAAATACTAGCTTTATCATGGTGTCCAGTATCAGGTAACTTGATCACATGACTCTGCAGCCATAACTCAAAGGCTTCTCTGTGGGTGATAAACATCTTCTGAGACCGATTGTTCTCTCTAATGGCTCTTCCTCTCAGGGAGCCATCTAGATTGATTGCATTCTGTCTGGTGGGCGTTCTTCCGGTGTAAACACACTTGTAATTGATACATAGTCAATATTCCTAACTTGAGATACAGAAATGATACATGCATACAAATAGGATAACCATATTCAGTAAATCATAACCTTTCCAATGATATCTCACACAAAGTACATCATAATTATGCCATACTCACATCATAACAGTATCTCTATGAAGAATATGGGGGCGAAGTGTCATAGTTGTAACTTAAGAAAATTAGCAGTACAGCCAATACTATCCTGATTTATTTCCCATGCATGCCTGTAGAAATCATTGCGTGGGGAGGAAATAAGGGCAGAGTTTGACACACAAGAATTTTAAACAACTTTAAACAACAACTGGAAGATAATTTCTTCTGCTAAATCTTAGACCGTGCTGGCTCTCATGCTATTGAGCTTCATCTTCTTGTGTCTGGAAGTTACACTGGCTGCTCAGCAGAAAAGGTGGCTTAGCACACGCACAGCATTCGGTATGACTGGCATCCTGATTGGTATTTTCAAGGATTAACTGGACAAAGACCACCTTTGCACTGCTAGCAGTGATATTTTCAAGGTCCATGTTTGTGCACAGTGGTGGGTAGTCTGGGGAAGCGTCTTCTACTGCTTGTGATGTGGATTAATAATACAAGTTGAATCTTTCCAGTGGCTTCTCCCTTTCATTGCATCAGGTTCAAATTTGTCCTCACTAATAGCTGGTCTTGCTCTTGTCTCTTTTCACATTGCTCAGTGACTGACTGACTCTAGCCTGGACCATCCATATTTCCACTTTTACCACATATGTCTTGTTTCTTCTCTTCTGCTTCCCATGCATGGCATGCCCTCCCCAAAGGGATGCACAAAGCTACTATTCTATTTACCTTCATATTCCTCCTCAAGACCCCACTCTTCTACACACCTTTCAGAAAGGTTAGGTGGAGGAGCAATCAGGAATACATTCATTTTAAAATGATGTATATAATGATTACACACATTTTGATTGTATCCCTCTACCCAACCCTTCACATGATGCTCGTCTTCTGATATTGTAAACTCTTCTGATATTGTCTTGTAAACTCTTCAAATCTTGTCTTCCCTTGTATTTGTCCAGTGCCCAGTCCTGATTTAGGCTTCAGCCACAACTACAAACAAAATTAAAAATTACTAATAAAAGAGGATTTCGGTCCCCAAGATTGTGTATTTGACATCGTTCACAAGCAGAAAGAGGAAAAAGCCTTTCGTACAGTAGATGGGAGAGTAGAAAGTAGAAACTGAGAAAAGATGCTAATGTGGATTTATTAAAATTGAGGTGTATGGTACTATGGGTACTACTATAGGAAAAGTCCAGTGGAAGTGTTCCAGGATAAGGCAAAGGACTTTAAGTTCTTGTTGATCAGCTATATGAATTCCCCCATGATCTGAATGCTACGTAACATCCATGAAAGAATAAATGAATCTGCCATTTAGGGAACATAGGACACTGACTGGGTAGTTGACGAGTAATGATTATGATTGAAAACTAGAGAGTACTATTACAATGTCTACATTTGCCAATAGGCAAATATCTCCTATCAGGAAAAAACAGTGCTGGCTAAGATAACACTACATATAGTTGAGCATGTATGTGGCCATTCAGACTCTGTCTCTGTGCTTTATATAGTTGTAGATTTCACACTGTATTCTGAATGTTTGCCACACAAATTGTGCAGCTATCTGGTTGAGCAGATCCATTGACTGAAAATTAAATAGAATAAGGTTGAGATTAGCTGGTGCAAATGGCAGCTAATTTTCCATTCTGGAGTACACCTGGTTTAGAGCATGAATTAAATAATTGGGGGTGATTTTAATTTAAAGTCTAGCACATAATTTACATGCCATAAATACACTCATTAAAGTATCATAAAAATTATATGTATTTCCTGTATGAGGTTGGTAGGAGAGGTAGGTAAATTTTGTATTATGAGTGTGTGGAAGGAGTATGCCTAGGGAAAGAAGACATAAAATATATAATGCACGCCTCACATTATGAAATCAGTACCCTGGATAGATTGTAAATTCAAGCAACCTTTTGTCCATCAGGCATTCCCAAATCAAGCCCAACATCCGGTAGACTGTGACCAACAAAGTTTGATTTAATTTTCCTTGTAACAAAAAAACAAAACAAACCTTTTTTCCTCTTATAAACAGATCTGGTCTTCATTATACACAGTCTGCAAATAAGTTCAGTATTAGAACTTATTTCCCAGGCGCAACGCATAAAGATATTTATTCATCCCTCTGAAATGGGAAACATTTGTATGCCGTATGTTTCTAATAGGAGAAGTAAGAGCTAGTGGCTGGTATCCCCGCCCCCACTTTTTTTGGCCTATCAGTTTATTTAATTAAAGATAAACTTCGTGTGTAGCATGCAAACAGCTGAAGGGTTTCTCAGTTAGGCACCAGCTTCTGATTGGGAATACCTTTCACCTCTGTGATATGCACCTCTAGAGAAAAGTCATACCTCTCCCCATGGTGTCCCTGAATTTTTCCACTGAACCCCTTTCAGTCAAAGAATAAACAAGAGGAATATTAAAAATCTCTAAAGTAAATGGGCCTGATTTACACTTGCTCAGACTAGTCTTACATCAGTGCCTTCATTGCAGTTACTCCTCATTTACACCGGTATAAGTGACAGTTAAATTAAGCCCAACATGTCAGAAACTGTGTTATGTACTTTTATCATACAGCTGTATGTCTGCTGCTGCTATGGTGTGGAGGAGTGTTAAACAGTCCTATTGGGTTCCGGGGAGGAGCATTAAATGGTGCCTGGCAGGCATTCTCTCTCCACACAAATAATGCAGCAGGACATTAGTTCCACCCTTTCAGCAGTGCTTGAAGGAAGCATATTATCAGCTAGTTTTTAAATTTAATAAAGTTGGAGCTGGGTGTTTTCTAGGTATTAGGTTACATGAGCAATTACAATAGCAAACTGCTTCCATTTACAGAAAAAAGTCATTGAAGGTCAGAGTGAAAATATCAGTGTATTGAATAATTTCTAATATTTTCATTTATTCTTTAGGCCTTTCCCTTTTTTGATTGTCGACATTCTTGAGAAATAAAATTATTTGGAATGGTTATTTGTTACTTTTTTATTTTTAAACTAGACCATCATATGGTTGATGAAGTCTGAGACGCTGGTGTATAACTACAGGAGGGATTCTGAAGTGGAGAATGTTTTGGCCTATCACAAATGAAGCCTTCATTCGTTGGATTCTGTCAAAAGGTGAAGGGGAAATAATTTAATTTCTGCAGTTTTAATAATATATTAGATTGAGGGTTGGAAAGAAACTCTGGGGTAATCTGGAGTCTAGTCCAGGGGTCTCAATCTAGGGTTGAGAACAAGTCTATGGGGATGACCACTCTCCCTTTACTTACAGCTAAATGGGAGGGGGATCCTGAAGTTTTTTTTGTTGTAACATGGGATCACTGTATGGAAAAGGTTCAGGCTAGAACTTGCAAACTGAATTACACTAGAATTACCCTAATTTGCTCATATTATCAATCTTTCTAATTTTAACTTGAACACTTCTAGTGGTTTTATAACATAATCTGGGATACCTATTTTATAGTTTGCGGGAATGGTCAGACTCAAACTCTGCCGAGATAGGTGAGAGCTGAATGTTGTCTGTCTTCCTTTTTGCCAGTCTATATTGTTTATAAACCACCAATCACATGATGATACGAAGAATAATTTCCTTTAGATTTCCAATGAGGTCTCATATTTCACCTGTTATGTCCTCGTGGTCTAAAGCAGTGGTTCTCAACCTATTTACCAACCTATAGTGGGCAGCTTATGCAGCTCTCTCTGTGATTGTGGGCCGCAGCCACACAATATATTTACTACCTGTATGGCCTTGAGGATGTCACATGGGCCACAGCTGTGTGCTGATTGGGTCACAACCAGTTTGTGGGCTGCAGGTTGAGAGCCACTGGCCTTAAGGAATTAATGATCTCCATATAGGCAAACAAATACATAATGTTTTGTATACTTGGTAGAGCTGACTAATTTACAAGGATAAACTTAACTAGTGGTTGAGTGCTAAACTTTTACTCATTTACATGGACTTTTTTTCTTTAAGTGTGCTTCTTTTCTCTTTATTTTGATTTCTCTGGCTGAAATAAGCCCTGTCTGGGTTTGTCACTGGACTCTACTCTCTAAGTCAAGCTGAGGGGAAAATCCTTGGTTTGCCTGTTTGTAAATTGGCCCAAGGAGAGAAGCCCTATGCCAAGGAGTGGACATATTAAACAGACAATGTTTTATTTTTGCTTTTGTGGTGTTTTCCCTTGACTTTCTGGTGCCGATGTTACAGCTGTTGGTCTCCCCTATATAGACCCCATGAATTGATCAGCCAAAATCATGCTCAACATATTATATTCTTCTTCTTGGAGTGGAACAAAAATGCCCATAATAGTTATTTAAAAAACGAATATGAAGTTTCAAAGGTCATGGCAAAAAGACATAATGTACAATAGGATTTCAGATTTTGCCACTTTAAGGCACTGCAGAGAGGATACTGCATCAGTCACCAAACTAAGAGTGTGGAAAATCTCCAGGCTGACCCCACATTTGCTCTAACATGGTCTGCCATCTTTGTCCTCACTGAGCTCTTGCTTTCTTGGCATACTATGTCTCATTAACTCTCACGTGCTTCTTCCACCTCAAGCATTTGTTATCTGCACTGGTGTGCCATCTGCTCCCCTGAACTACCGTTCATCCATAATCTGGGACTTCAGCTAAACTGCTTCTGTTTTACCTTATGTCTACCAGGCAATGATGAAAGGGCTGCTTCCCTGAGCTATTGGGGGTTCTGGTGATGCTTGTTTCTAGAGGTCCCTCCACTTTTGGTTTATTTTCTCCACCTTTTCAGGATGGGATTCCTTGGCATTGAACCTGGCTCAGACGTTATCCTGGATCTTGGATCCAGGATCCACCTTTGTGTGAGCAGGAAGATGGTCTGTTGTGGGGAAGGTGTTCAGTAGTTTCATGCAGCAGAAAGACTGTGGTCAGCATCTGAATATGTTTGCTCTGGAACCAGGTCAGCTCCCTGCTCTCAGCCTTATTGTTGTAGGAAGAGATGCTGGTAGGTAGTATGTGAGCCAGGCTCACCGTTCATGCAAGCCCTTCAGCCCTATTTACAGTGGATGTCAGATTATTCACAGCAGGCCTGAAGTGAACAGTGCAGGTCAGCACAGGAGTTTGTGCGTGCTTATGACGATGTAGAAAATATTTTCAGAGCACAGCTTTTGCTTGTGCACAAACCTTCAGCTACCTACTGCAAGTGCACATTTTGGCTGAATTTTCATATGAAATATGAGTGGATTTGGGGCCTCTGAAAACACCACCCAAACATGGGAAAACAAATGGATGCTTACTAGCCAGAGGAATGCACACACTAATTAGGCTTTGAAAATCCGGACCTCATTCTGTTTTGTTAAGCTGTATGAATTTTAAAAGCAGCCCTGCTTGAAGACCTGGGTGTCACACTTGGGCCCGATATCTGAGTGGGCAGTGAATAGCCACAGAATTCTAAGACACAGTCCAGGTTTTGTATTAGAGGGAAATAAGTTAGCTTCCCTTTATTTCTTAGATTTGACAGTTGCTTTTAACTGTTTTCTCCTGGAATGATCCTTACGCTCATGTTTTTCAGCATTATACTAGTATGTACATATGCACAGCATTCAGTGACATCACCAATAAGCAATGTGAGCTATTAATCATGTGTTTAAGAACTCTACAACAATTATGCTAATGAGCATAGCATTTCTAATGTAAATGCAATATGTTTTTACTGTATTTTTTGAAAGCTATCAAATCTAAAATACTTCCTAGGGGGATAAGTTTCATGCATTTCAACTATCTTTGGAAGTTTGAATGGTTTTTTTTCCCTGGTGGAAAATACAGTGCCTCATCCATGAAAACTCCACCCAGCATGGAGGCATTAAAGACTTGATCCTGCAAGATTCTGAGCAGACTGGCTTGATCCATCAAAGCGCTTAAGCACAGGTACAACTTTAAGCACACAAATAGTTCCCCTGACTTCAGCATAGCTGCTCACAAATGTGAAAATAGCCTTTATGCTTACATCTTTGCAACAGATAATTTGTGGCAGTTATCCTTTCCTTTCTAAATGTTAGGTGCCAATCTGTGAAGCTCGCCCTGCCGCAAGAATGAATATCAACACCACTGTGAGCCAAACTGTGTTCTTGTTTGCCACTCTGTACCCACGGGACCTCAGTGGAATTGCATTAGTGTGCAGATTTTGCCTGTTAGGTTTTTGAATCGTATTTACTGTACTACAGATGTTTGGTAAAAGAGTCTGGGCCTTTGAAGATTTAATAGGTAAATGTTCACTCTGCCAATGGCCAATTTGGTCCATCCTGCCAGCTGAGAAATGTTCCACATTTTCAGCCCAACAGTTTTAGGTAAAAATTAGTGAGTTCCGAAATGGATGATTTTTCATTGTTTTTCCTTTTGGTGCACATTTGCATTTCTTAACTCTAGCTGGGACCACAGTTTAAAGATCAAAATACCATGAAAGGCTGTTTCATAAACTTGATGTTCGTACTTTATATAATATAGGTGTTTTGTGTCTAATTATTGAAACTTTAATGAAAATATATTTTATAAAATAACCAATTGGAAATAGGAAAGGGTGTTCTACTTAGAGCATTCTTATTACACGTAAGGGCCCATCATCTAAAGCCTCTAGATAGGATTGTCTCACGGATATAGACCAAAAGGACTGATACAAAGGGAGCACAGGATTTCCTCTTCTGTTCCTTTTTAGCCCTTTACTATAAATGTCATATTTCTATTGGACTTGGGGCCATGCACATTTGTTAGAAAAATGCCTCTGTGAAGAGACATCTTGTAATGTGCTCTGAAAATGCAGCCTAATCCTAGGTGGAAGCAGTTACAACTGGGAAAGCTCTTCCCTGGGATGTGTGCACTGGCCTATGGGATGCACTGCTCCTGGGATGTGTACACTGCTCCTGGGATGTGTGCATTGGCCTATGTCACCAAAGTACTGAGGCTGAGTGTAAATGTTTTTCTGGGTCCAGAGCAAAGGGTAGTCAGTAAAGGCATGATCCATCTTCTGTTGAAGTCAATGGCAGCCCTTTCGTTGACTATAATAGGAGCTGAAATGATCCAAATCCATTTTGTCGTCTCGTTCTCATCCCAAGACATCTTTACAGTCAGTGTGCTGTGCAGCAGCACCATCCATTCCTGTCGATGGCATCTTCCTCCATTAAGCCCAGCTTGGTCACATCACTGCCATCTAGTCATGGTTGGCCTCTAGGTCTGACTGACTTTGGTTGTATTTGCATTATTTTCTTTGGCATCCTGTCATTGTTTGTTTTCTACACTGTCCCGTCCATCGTAATCTTTTTGATTGCAGCCAATCCCATACCCTGACTTCACATCCTGCTTTCCTTCTACCTTCTTTATTTATCTTAAAATGATTCCACTTTACTTCTGCTATCTTCTGAAGAACTCTCACCTTTACTGCCTCCAGCATTTTGAATGCAGCTGCTTCATGACCATGGAGTGATATTATTAGCACACTAGTTTGATACATTTTCACTTTGGTGCTAAAGGTAATGTTTTTATCAGACCATAATTTCATCAACTTCTGTGCAGCTTGTGTAGCTAAAGCACACCTCCTTTTAACCTCATCCTTGATGGAACCATTGGCACTCATCAAGCTTCTTAGGTAAACATAATTGTACTTGTTCTATAACTTGCTGCTGTATTTTAACATTTCATTTGTTCTCCCTTTTCCAAATTGCAACCACTTTGTCTTTTTGACATTTATGTAAGTCAATTTAAGGAGTGGTAAAGGGTACACCCCACTGCCCCCAAAATCCCTTCATCCCTAACTCAAACAAAACCCGTTTGAGATACAGCTACATTAACATAACACTCTCATATGTTTTTTCATTTTCTCTGCCCTTCCTTGAGTTTCCACTTCAAATACTGGACAAAGCCTGCCATTAATGAAATAACATGAGAGGCAGTTCTGTCCAAAGCTGGAAGTACCACAAATCTCCTTTGGGTGCTTGTTCTCATGGATTGCCAGCCCAGTTTTGCAGGGTACAACAGGCAAGTAGTTCAGATAAGAATTCAGACATTGGCAACCAGTGTTTTGAGTCTCATTTCTGTAACCTCTGAAAGTTCTTATGTTCCATCAACCAACCTTGACTTCCAAGTTCATCCTCCTACCACTTTTACCGTGATCTTTACTTCTCTATCCTGTGTCACTACTTGCTGATCAAAAAAAGAGGCCATAACCTGGAGAATAGTATCCTATCACTAGTGACGGAACAACTTAAGAGACCAAGAAGGGCTGTTGTAGAAATAAGTGCTAAAACTCTACATCAAATGTTAGACTTGTGTGATTTATAATTGGTCTTTTCTGCCTTTTTCTAAATCCTGACAGAACAACTGAAGTATGCAGAGCATTCACATTCCCCCTCTGTTACTAGGAGAAATATCAATTCCGACTCATTCTCTCAAACTGACCTTGATACCCTTGGTTTAGTTCATAGCTTTACAAATGACACACAAGAATATTTGCTAAGTTTTTTGCCTACTTTGCTTTTCATGGGAGGGCTGTCTTATTGGTTTGGAGCTACTGTGAAGTGAAAAGTCATAGAATGTCAATTTTATGAATTTACATTCCAAACTCTTTATGTTGCTCTTCTCTTTGCTATGCAGAAACCTTCAATTTTGTTTCTAGTGTATATGAAATCCTATACACAGTTTGTTCTGTATCTACCCATATATAACAGTGAGACATTTCTGTAAAGTCCTTTGTACTATGTCAATTTTCAAACCAATAGGTATACAACTCTGTCAGGTACTCTTGATTTTTTTGTAGTTTTTTTCCAGAAAAGGTTTGTGTTGGTATAAATAGAATGCATGTTTTGGGATTGGCCTTTGGGCCATGCTTCTCTAATGGTGTAATTTCCATACGCTATGGTGTATGGTCATGTATCTGCTCTTTATTTTGAAGACTCTAACTGAAAACTTATGTCTAAACTGGATACCTTCATAGTCCTCATCCATTTCTGTAGTGCCAAGAGATGTGCACTGCAGTGTAACATCAACACTATTGAAATGCTAGTGCATTGTGGGAGATGTCTGTCTGTATTGGGCCAATGTTTAGTTTCTGCTAGATTTATGACTAAATTTGAGACTACGGTTGACTCTGGTGGGGAATACTGATGAGTCCAAAACTGATAAAACATAGCGAGCCTATTGCATTCATTTACATAGTGAAACAAAATTCACTTCACTAACCAGATTGTGGATCAATATGAGAGTTTTCTGGCCCCTACCTGGGCATTAATGCACAGGAGCGTTATCTGGCCCTGTAGAAGTCATATTGTAAGTATACAATACTTGACAATAAAATATCCATACTCTTAATGAATGAACATTGCAGTCATGAGAAATCAGTGGTATTGAAAGGCAATGGATGACATGTACATTGGTGAGTGTTGTTAGGTTTTATGCTGTTAAGGGGTAATGTGGAAGCATTCTACAGCTAATTTAACATTCTTGGTAATTGCAAGTTAATATGGCACAGCCTGTGGTGCCAGAATCCAGTTTAGCAAAAATTGTAGGATTAATCATGCCATTAAATAAATATAATAAGTAGTATGCCATTTAGTAAATATTAACTCACAAATCAAGTACAATGGAAAAAATATAAAGTCTTAACCATCTCAGGGACATTTCAGAAAGAGATGCTAAATGTTTCTTAAACAAAACTTTATGTACTATTATATTTTTATAAATATTAGAAAATAATAAAAATTACAGAGAATGACTTGACTTATTGATAAAGATGATAACTTAGAAATATTGAGAGGCAGGTTTCCAGTGTAGCGCAGAGGGAATCAGACACACAGCAGTTGACTTTAGTTCTAACATTAGCTATGTATCCATTTCACAGGCTTTCTCTGAAAACAGCACTAGATACAATATTAGTATAAGACTCCCAAATCAGCTTTTTAAAGTAAACAAATTAATAAAAGGAACCTAGTTGCTCCCCTATGCCACGAAGTGCCATAGCTTGGCTGAGTGAGGAAGAAGTGGCCCTTTCGATGTAGCACTACTACCTTTCCTCTTCTGCTGGGGCTCCAGAAAAAAGTCTGTTCCTTTCCCAGCTCAGCTGCAGTGCAAAGCCATGACAGAGAAGCATTCTGTTTACATTTCAGTTCAAAATATTCCTTTAGAAAGCTGAACTGGGAATTGGCTGAAGGTCTCCCAGTTCAGCTTCCCAAAATGAAAAGTTAAGTGAAGATGGGAGAGGGAAGGAAAAGTGATGAAGGGTTGATGGATGAGATACAATTATTGTCTTTAATATTCCGTTAGAGCAATATCCCTATCCCCAGCTGCACCTCAAACCTGTTCTCTATTATATTAAGTCAAGTTCAAGGTCTCAGTCAGTGTCTTCAAGGAGCTCTGTATCCTGGGCGCAGGGTATCTAAAAGACTATCTCAAGCTCCAATAAGAGGACTACAGTTGCCGAGTCAGTTGCCAACTCCGTTCCTCAGCCACATTCTATCTTCAGGGTAAAACTTGTCTGTGCAGGAGACAGAGCTTTCTCACGGGGCTAAAATCAATGGCAAATCTCACCACCTTCTGCTCCAAATGCAAGGTACCGTTCTCTGACCTTCCCTTATCTTCAGTAAACACAGAGCAATGTTCACCAAAACAAAACAAAATGCTCTACTGCAGGTGCAATTCTTCCTCTGGGGAGAGGGTGAGAGAGAGAGAATAAACCACAATGACAGAGGTTAGTTACATCCCTAGGTCGCAGGGTTCAAGAACCCAGGCTCCAGCCCGAGCCTGGAAGTCTACACTGTTAGGAGTGCTAGTGCCAATGTAGGATCCCGGCCAGTATTTTTGCCTGAGATATTTTGGGTTTTGCTTGCCTGTTTATTCTTATTCAGATACATGCATATTGTTATTCTTATACATATTCTTATTAATATGTGTGAACTAAGGGATCCTTACTAATATGTGACAAAGATACTGTGTATGTTGCTTTTGCCTAAGCCAGGGCTTGTTAGTATAATGAGAACAGATAAAAGAGTAGTTAGAGTGTTACTGGGCCTGGTGGGAGTATAATATATGTGCGCACACTTGAAAACTGCCTCAACTCCTTACCTCAAGGCAAGGTCAAGCAACCAATCAGGACGGGCAAGAGGAGATTGGCGGGGAAGGAGGTAAAACACTAAAAGACCAGAGAAATGCCTGCCCTGACCGTAGCACAACCTCACTCCTTACCCCTCCCATGGGGTACAAAAGGGGTGGGATGAAGACCCCAGACTCTCGACCCTCCAAAATGGAACATGACCATAAGCTGTAAGCGGTGGGACTGTGGGCATGCATTTCAGGTATAATTATGTCTACTGAGGATGGAGGAGACAGAACACTGGGAAACAAGGCTGTACAGTGTTAGAGTTATGGGACACATGTTTGCTGGAAACTAACCCCAATAAACATCACATTGCCTGCACTTCGGACTTCTGGTCTTCCACTTTCTGTCTCCATGACAAGAACCAGGGGAGAAGGTGAAGAGAAAACCCTCTAACATACACAGCAGTGGAACAGCCCAGCAGTCCAAACCTCATGAGCCAAAGTCAGCTGGCACAGGCTAGCCACTGGTGTCTAGTTGTTGTGTAGACATACCCTGAGAGACCAGAAAGACGACAGATGTGCAGCTTGCCCTGTAACAGTGACAGAGAGTTAAAAAACTTCCCTGACCATCCATTTTTTGATTAAAATATTTATTGTATTTATTAATGTAATCTATTGTAGTAAACCAGAAAAGATTACATAACTTTTCATTCTAATTTTAATGGACAAATATGCAGATGATTTTGAATGTTGCAGGTTTGTGAAAATAAACACCCAATAGAAAAGAATATTTCTAATATAGTTCTCGTGCCCTTAATATATCCTTTGGACAAAACAATTATTTAGCAGGCGTAGGTTTTATTTACAAAAGTTAAACAGAAAAAGAAGTTAAAGTAAGCAAGAGTGTAAATAAGATTGGAAAAGATGAAATTGTAAGAGTAGATTATAGTACTCAAGAAAGGATCCTTTGCAAAAGATCCCAAGTGAAATGAAATTGATCTGAGTTGTCATTTCTGGCAGTTGTTGTGTTTCCAAAATAATGTCTGCAGCAATATCTGTATGGAAGAAGGCTCAGGATTTTTATAGCAACAAAGGAAAAATATTGGGTTTATAGAAATCTTGATTCTAAAAAAAATGCTTTAGATGCTTCCCTTTATTAAATGCGGTATAAAAACACATTTATCACAAAGTTTGCAGGGATTTTCTTATTTTTTATCTCCTCAATTAGATCCAGACATATATTCTTGGGAATTGGTTCATGGCTCTGACATAATTGGAAAGACCCAACTGTCCAATTAGAACATGACTTTGGATGCTCATTATCCAAAAATGTATTTTGATTAGCCCTACATTGATCATAGTGGATTTTACTTTAATAATAATAATAATAATCACAGAACATGTTTTCCCCAAAACATTTATAGTTCCAATACTTTGCACTTATACTGCATTATGTTTTGACCCTCAGATTATTCTACAAACATGAAGAAATTTGACAAAATGACCCTGTCAGGTAGGTAGGTATTGACCAATTTTTTCAAAGCTAGATGCCTAAAGCTGGTGGTCTTAACCCATATTTAGGCACCTGACAGCCCAGAACAAGCTTCCAATGAAGTTGAAACCTGTAATCTATCTGATATCTAGTAGAACTGAAGTCAGTGGGAGCTATCAAGGATTCAGCCCTCTTACAAACCAGGCCACTTATTTAGGTGCCTAAATATGGATTTGTGAAGCTAGCGTCTGACATCCAGTTATGAAAAGTATCATTTTTTCAATAACTGACAGATATTACCATAATCTGTATTTTACAGATGAGGAAACTGAGGCAGAGAGCGGACAGGTGGTTTGCCTAATCTCCTATCTCCCTGTCATGGATTATCAAGACAAAATACGAGGTATCACACTCAAAAACAATAGTTTTAATCTCCAGGAAGCAATGGGTTTCATCTACCAGTAGTAAACTGCTCATTTATAGGACAGTAAAATGTTTGATGCTAGGAAAGATAAATTGTTATACTTAAGTGTTGGTGAATTTCTGTCAGATCTCCTATGGTTTGGAATCTTTCTTCCATGGACATCACACTGAGGAAATTTCACCAGGCCATTGTAATTCTGAACCTATCACCTTTCCACTCAGTAGTTTACCTCCAAAACAGAGAGATGCTATTTCTCTGGCCAGTGGTACCGGTGGTTAAATACTGTCATCCTCACCTTTATCCAGGAAAAACTGGAATAAGAAACTTGAAATTTCTCTGAAGCATGAACTTGGATATGAATCTGGTACTTCATCTTTTCCCAAACTATGTCTAACCCAAAACAAAATATTGAATAGACACCAGCCAGACTGCACATTCTGTTAGACTTTTATCTTGCAATCTTCTGAAGACACTGTCACCGTTCTTTGAGCCTACCAGATAGTAGCCCTCATATGGACAAGGGCACCACATTACCTCATTAACCTCTGTTAAACCATATCCTGGGCCTTGATGAGGATGAACCCATGCCATCCTATCTTTAAAATTTGCCTTCACAGCTCTTATTTTATACAACAGAGTTTTGCAGAGACAGTGGAAAAAAACACCTCCCTTCAATCTCAGAGTGGAAATCATTTTTATTATCTGTGACCCTAAAAGCTTTTTAATGCCAACTGGCAGAGGGCCCACTGTTCTAACTCCTAACACGTGGTTATAGTATTTATCTCTAAAGAGTGTCATGTGAAGTATCAAATGAAAGTTGGTGATACACTAGTCATTAATATCATGGCGTGACATGTATGGATGGTATGTGAAGAGTTATGCATGTGTGCTGGAAATAGGTTCCTTAAATATGTTTTAGAGGCAGAGTTGATAAACAAGTTTGTCCTAAGCAAAAGAAGGTTGATGTACCTGTCTGCCTAAGGCCAGAAACAATGGAAGTTACCTTTGCATCTGAGTCAACAGGAAGGCAAATTGAGAGAAAGGTGAGGAAGATAGCATGGTGCCAGCTCTCTGGGGCACAAACAGCAGGGGAAGAGAACTTTATCTGGGGATACACTTCAACAGAAAATATATTTCAAAGGCTTACTGGACTAGAAGAAGAAGAGGAGAGAACCCCTTTGTTGTTCATCACTTATGGGACAAACAGGTCAGTGCTTTCTGTGTCTTTGAAGGGTGAATCCCCTACTACGTGGCAAGGTGATGCTGAAAGGCTGTTTTAGGTAAGAGAACTATCTTAGTCAGGGTTGTAGCCTGCTGAGTTAAGTTTTAGTCACTAGGAAGCATGATTATATTTTTGTAACAATTTTCTGTTTTTAGTATCTCTGCTTAGTATCACTTAAATCTCTATTCTTTATTAATAAACTTTTCTTGTTTTATTCTAAATTTATCTCAGTACTGTTATATTAAAGTGAGGTGTACATCCTCAGCTGAGCCAGCAGGTAAGTGTGTATTCTCTCCCTTTGGAGACAGTGGACTTGGTAATTCTGTAAGTGTCCAGTGACAGGCAGGGTACTACAGAGGGATATTCTTTCAGGGCGGTTGGGAAATGGGGGCACTTAGACTTACCTGCCAGGCAAGGAAAAGGACTGGCAGAGTCTTGTTGTTGGGCTGTATAACAGATTGGTGTGTCAGGAAGCAGACAGACAGTTTAGCAATAACAAATCTCTCTCTTGTTGAGGCAGAACGGTAAGAATGTGATTTACAGTTCTGGAAGTCCTGAGAAAGCAGTACATTATCATATCATAAAATTTTAAAAAAATAATTTAAAAAAATCCCATGCTTGCTAGGGACCTGACTCAGCTTCCATTGATTTTAGTGGGAGTTGGATCCAGTCCAGGGAGAGGCAATCTGGACTTGTTCCAGAAGATGTGCAAGGCAGCCTCATGCTGTACAAGGTTTTTTGGGTGATCAGATTTTATTGTAGGTACTGAGTACAAGCCAGTGGGATCCTCATTTTTGTACAATCCAAAGCCCATTAAAGACTCCTATTGCCTTCAGTTGGCATTTGACTGCTGACCCTCTCATTTTGTCTATTTCTCCTCTCTCACTTTCTTTCCTTTCTGTGTCTCACTACCTCTTTAATGTCTTTCTTATTCTTTCTCATTTCATATTACCTGATAAAGTCTTAAATGACTAATTTCTTCTAAAAAGATTACAATTAGCTTCTACACTTGAACTTTTAAAATTGCTATTTCATTTTGGTTTGTCCAAAGTGGGGAGGGAGAGGGAGCTAGGTTTTTTTGCTTTTTATGGGACAGATTAAATATGCAAAGGTTTTACACATTATTTAAATTATATTAATAAGAGGATCTGGGGATGCTGGTTGGTTTATAGAATCTTAATAACAGGTAAACTGGACCAAGAAATCATTTGACACAGTATTTTTTAAAACAGAAATAATTAGGAAGAGTATGAGTTTCCATGCTAAGCTGATTCTGCCAAAATTCTGTTCTGCCTGCTTTCTTGTGGTCTGTAATATAGCTTTTCTGGATTTTCTTTTCCATGATGTACTGGTAGTTTGTTTGGAAGACTGAAGCATTTCTTCAGGGGAAAGGAAATTAACATTTGCTTTGAATGGTACATTGCTTTGCACATTAGTTCCAATATGTTTGTAGTCTCTCATCTTCGTGCATTATGCTTTGTTACTCAAGGAAATATAAATCAACTTGCTGAAGACAAATAAGGAAGAAAATGAGAAAAGCTAATCTATTAAAACAATCCAGAACTGATTAAAAGATATGTGAATAATGCTGGACACTAATAGGCCCAACCTCATTTTGAGTTTAGAGTCTGATTTTATCCCAATGAAGGCAATCTGAGTTTTGCTATTTTAGGTCAGAAGGTACGTTGGATCAGACTTATGTGAGGAACTGGCTTAGGCAGGAAATTTTAACAATAGGAACCTTCCTGTCCTATGAAAATAGTATACTTCGCTCTCAATACAAAGGAGTTGAGAGAGGACACACCTGCCTCTACCAACAGGCATGTAGTTGGGTGAGCTCAAAAGCCCATTTTTCAGCTTTCTTCAGATAAGGTATTATTATGGCAGTGCCAAGGACCTCAGCCTCTGTATAGTTCTAGGCCCTGTACAGATCTCTAACAAGAGCCCTGAAGAGCTTACATTATACGTATAAGGTGAGAAACTCCACTGCCCTCAGTAGCAGGCGCAGCCTCACTCCATTGGCTTCCATTGAATTACTTCTCCTAATTTGCACGCTGGTGAATAAGATCAGCATTAGTTCCTAGGAATCAGGGTAAGATTTACAGATTTCCCTGGCTTTCTAAGTGTAGTTTAGAATGCCTGGCTCCTTTGTTTACTGGTTTACTTAGTCAGTGTACATACATAGTAAGGGAGAAGTTTTCCTCCATTTTCTATGATAGCAGTGGTTCCCTGCCATACAGTGGTTCCTGCCCCTGGATATGCTCACTAGTTCATGCACTTTGGGTTCGAAATGAGCTTCTGTTTTGTGCATTCTAAACTGCAGTGGAGTCTGGGCTAATTGTGAGACTGCGATTTGGAGAAATCTGCTTGATTGCAGACGATAGTATGGACAACAAATTGGAGGCAGTAGCATCTGATTGTGAACTTATAAATTAGGTGTAGGTCTGATAAACTGTTTCAATTGCCTGAAAAAGTTGGTAACTACTATGCTTAGTACATATACTGTTAGATGGGCAATGTGGACCAATGTACAAGATTGCTTTGGTAAATTTCACCAGAAAGTGAGCTATCTTCCCCACTATCTACAAAAGATGTCTCTGTAGTATCTGTGAGCAGTTCAGGATAATAAGAATGAGGAGTTTCTGCTCCATCTTTAGTTTAAAGAGTCATAAAACAAGACTTCATCAAATCGGTTTGTTTTTCAAATATTTTGCATGGATTTATGTCTTAAGCTATTTAACAGATTGACTTGCTTAAGAAGCACAACTAGTTTCTAGCTGACATGCAGGATTTTATGAGTGATTGATCACAGCTGCCAATTGTCAAGGTCAGAGGGATGATCCAAATTGGCAGTCCCCAAAGTACTTGAATAGATTAGTCTGAAAAGAGGGAAGGGAGGAGGGAATGGGGGAAAAACAGTTCTCAATTGAGTTAATGCAATTTAAAAAATAGCTTAAACACAAAAATGTCCAAAAACTAAGTCCAAGAAAGGCTTTGTGGGCTGATCATACTCCCATTATGTCTTATTTTTTTGTATTTTCTTTTATGGAGTTTTCCAAGGACAAATCACAAGTCAGGTCAAGGAATGGAAAATGAAATACACAGTGACATTTGTGTATACTTTTTCAATGTTACTTCTAAAGCAGAAAAATAGATATTAAACTTGTGTGATTATTGTCCTTCTATTGGGGAAGGGGAAGGAAACCAGGGATTTTATTCTGTCCCCACTGAAGACAATGAAAGTTTGCCATTGACTTCAGTGGGAGCAGGATCACATGCCAAGGCAGTCACTAAAACAAATAATCATTAGTAGTTTGGCTTACTATTAATTATCTTTTTATTTATCCTTAACACTGAATAAAGGTTGAAGAAGGTCATTCATACCTAGTCAATAGGGGACTGACTGGACTGAGACTCAGGAGACCTATGCTCTATTTCTGGCTCTGCCACTGTATAGCTGGATGACATGGGACAAGTCACTTCCTCCCTGTACCTCAATTTCCCCATCTGTAAAATGGTGATAATATGCTTTGAAATCTAATGATGAAAAGGGCTCTATAAGAGCTAGATATTATTAATATGATCAATATTAGTAATTTTTAATATTATATTATCTTCCCTTTCCTGCCCTAATACTGTGCCTTTAAACATCTGGGAGCAGGTGGTCAGAACTTACTGAAATTCTCATTGTGGGCAATACACGGAGAAACAGTCTGGGGAGCAGGAAGGTAAAATGTTGGGCAGTACTAGAAATGGCCATTTTTCTGGATTCATATGGTGACACAAACAGATTTAGTTATGAGGCATCTTGACAAAAATGTGCTGTTTTTTGCATGAACACATAATTGCCTTAAATCCTTGATCCGGTTTATTTAGGCACAAAGTTTAAAGGCTCCCCTCAGTGAAATCTGAAGAAATTTTAGTGTGACCAATGGCGATTCAGTATAGATTTTTGGGGTTTGGTTAATAAGCAAAATTTGAACTCCTCTTTCTGTTCAGACAAAATGTACTGCACCCCTTCTATTTACAGAAGCCTGTAAAATGAGGTCGTGAACACCTCTGAATTCATTCTAAAATTAACTGGATTGAGGATTTTCTGCATGGGAATTCTCCTTTATGCCCCCTCTATGCTATTCTAGCTCATACAATTTGGATTAATACAGCATTTGTCTTGCACTGTTGCTATATATATATATATATATATATATATATATATATATATATATATATATATATATATATATATATTATATTAAAAGCTAATTTAACTCAGAGCTGGAGCACATCCCTAACCATAACTCATAAACTCAGGACAGAGAGTCACTTGGAAGTGCTGTCAAAACCCATAAAGACTGTTTGAGGTTTCCAAATATATGTAATTGGGTCATACAGCATGCAGACACTTGGTGAGGAGGCAAATTCAGGCTAGATTGTGGGACTGAGGGCCAAACTGAACCTGAAAGCAATGAATCTGACAGAGCCTAAGACACATGTTGTGCCCTTGGTCTTTGAAGGAGGCAACATGTCAGAGGGGCAGACCCCTAAATAATGAATACAGCTGTGAGGCCTTTTTAAGTGAGTCAGGGGCAAAGATTTGCACTTGTTGGTTCTGAATGAGAAATATTTCTAATTGTGTGATCATAGTCAAAGGTGAGTATACAAAAATGAGATTTCTTCTCCTGAGAACAATCTGAGTGCAGAAGGAAATGAATATATGATCATATGAGTTGCTGCTGGTTTCATAGTTGTATTCATAAATGCTTATGTAAAGATATTGCCTGTTCACGTTCATGTCCTACTGATGTGGGTAGTTTGGAGAGGTTACTGTCATCAGCTTGATCCATATTTATTGGCATTCGGGCCTCATCCAGTGTGCACTAATAATTGACTTCAGCAGCTGTTGAGTAGGCCCCTTGGGTAGCAATGATATGGAAGAAAGTAAAATAAATTAGTACTCTAGTACAAAAAACCTTTTCCTGGTTTGTTTATGGTAATATACTGGACTAGGAGATGCTTGTCCCTTTGCTACTGGATGCAGAGACACAGTACATAGACTGGAATATAGAATAGCTACAGAAACAAGAAACAAAACACTTTGGCTCTTTTGCAGATATGCAGTGAGCTGGGGCATGATGCATGGAAACCCTTCATAACTGGTTATCATGACACCCAAAGTCCTAAAAGTACCTAAAAGCATTGAAACACTTACTTATATTAGAAATCAAAGCTGATGGGATTGCTTGAGCACTATTGGTCTCTGATAGAGCCCCAGTGAACACTGACACTGTGAGCCAAATCCTCACCTGTATGAACAGATATAGTTGCACTGACCTTAACAGAGCTATGATTGTTTACACCAGCTGATAATCTGACCCACCATTTTTACAGATGACTGGGAAGGGAAAGGGAGAGAAGGCCAATGCTAAACACAGATTCTGTTGTATAGAGGGAGAAGTGAAAGTGCAGTATTTGTAACAACTGGTCCTACAAACAACTGTTGCTCGAAAGTATGACAACTTTGGACTCTCCTCCTTTTAAAGATTATTTGATTTACATATTTATTTGTCTCTTCCAAATGTTGGAGCTGTCTGGACCCTTTTTATGGTACTTAAATGGCCTTGCTGCTAAACTAGCTAGCATGGTACAATGACCATCCATGACACAACTGTATCACTCCTGGTTTGTCCCTGCAATGGGACCCCTTCATATGAGCTGTTCAGTGGCTCCCATTTCTGGCTAGGCCAGAAATAGTCTTTTTTATGGTAGATCACCACAGGCATAAAAATTAAATTAACTAACTAGTCAACCAGCCATACTTTTCAAACCTCAAAAGAGAGATTGGGTGAATGTTCAGAATGGTTCTTATTTTAATGTAATTGCTTCACCCAGCCCCAGTTTTATCCTTCATGCATGATGAATTGTGGGATGGTTATGCCACTGAGAACCAGCCCACATTATTTGTAAACAATAGAATTTTTTGTGACTTTGCTCAGCTGATTTACAGTCTTGGCCCCTTAAAATTGCTATGGTCTTGAAGATTTTCTCTGTTTTAAAGAATGTAGTGCTATTCAACAGAATTCATCCTAAAGAGCAGGAAAATCCCCTGCAGAACCCCAGGAGTTTTAAGTGCCCAGGATGATAGTATATAATTAGGGCTGTCAAATTATTTTTAAAAAAATCAGTTAATCACAAGATTTAAAAAATAGTCATGATTAATCACAATTTTAATTGAACAGTAATAGAACACTAATTTAAATGTATTATAAATATTTTGGATGTTTTTCTATATTTTCAAATATATTGATTTCAATTACAACACAGAATACAAAGTGTATAGTGTTCACTTTATTATTATTTTCTATTATAAATATTTGCACTGTAAAAAAGATAAACAAAAGAAATAGTATTTTTCAATTCACCTCATACAAGTACTGTAGTGCAATCTCTTTATCATGAAAATGCAACTTACAAATGTAGAATTATTATTATTTTGATACATAACTGCACTCTAAAATAAAACAATGCAAAACTTTAGAGCCTACAAGTCCACTCAGTCCTACTTCTTGTTCAGCCAGTCACTAAGACAAACAAGTTTGTTTACATTTACGGGAGATTATGCTGCCCTCTTCTTATTTACAATGTCACCTGGAAGTAAGGGCAGGCAGTCACATGGCACTGTTGTAATATAAAGTGATCACTATACACTTTGTATTCTGTGTTGTAACTGAATTTGAAAATGTAGAAAAGCATCAAAAATATTTATAATATATTTAAATTGGTATTCTATTATTGTTTAACAGTGTGATTAAAACTGCAGTTAATCGTGACTATTTTTTAAAATCTAGTTAATTTGTTTTGCATTAATCGCTTGCATTAACTGTGATTAAATGATAGCCCTATATATAATATATGTAGTACATATTCTATAGGGATTTCTTGCTCCACATGGACTGCCAAAATTGAACAGGAAATGGGAGCAGAGGAGAGAAATTCTTGGCTTCTGAGTCAGACTTAAGGATTAGCCGTAGCTGAGCCATGGATGCTCTTGGAGTCTGTCATGAAAATTGGACACTAAGCTAAACTGAGCTCTTGGTTAGAGGGAAAAAAAGTACTTGAAATTGTCCTGATCTCTTCATTCTCTCTGAAGCATCTGGCACTGTCCACTGTCAGAGACAGGATACTGGCCTAGATGGACCATTAGTCTGACCCGGTATGGCTGTTCTTATGTTCTTATGTTCATTCAAAAGGCTCCAAAATGGTGTTACTTCTCACATCATAAATCTAACTGGAGAGATTCTGTTTGTAGCATAGATTGTTTAAATCCAGAGGGAAAGCTGCTTTAGAAACCCCTTACAGGATAATGTTCTGCAAAAATTGTTCTTTTGATGCCTTGATTTGAAACCCATGCTTCTCATTAACACAAGCTGCAGGGTGCCTGAAGATATGTCACTGAAAGGGATCTGCTTTAGAAACTGTGTGAATCTACCACATGGATGTGCATGGTTTAAAGCAAAACGGGAAGAAATGAGAGTCTAAAATTATGTATCTGTTAGTAATTTCAGAGCCACATGACTTAGGGAAAAATCTGTGATGTGCTGGTTTTCAGGAAATCAGCTATCCTTACAGATTGGCCAATGCACTGTGACACCAGAACTTTAACTCCTAATTCTTTTCTCATGTATTCAGAGCAATATTTTTCTTCCCAATTGTGCCTGTTATATCAACATTCCCATGAAACCTATCAGTCAGAAAATAAGAACCTTTGCACGCACTATAAGATCCCCCTCCCTTCCTTAAAGAAACAAAGAGGAACTGCAAGGGATTTTCTCGTTGGGTCCTCTGGGCTATACAGCACAGTGTAGTTTGTTTTAAGATGTGAATTCTCTGGGCTGGAGGCTTAGGGTATTGCCTGTCTGTGGAAGAGTTACTAGAGGTTTGTTTGAGTTGGCACTAAACATATTTAGTCTGACAGCCCTGATACTGACAATCAGTTGGGAGGGAATGGTATAAGGTGCACTATCCTTGATATGAAAACAAAGGTTGAGATTAATGACAAAGTTAGTGACTACTTCAGTTTCCAAAGCTGACCTACAGTAAGTGGTGTGTTACACATTAGATTCATGAAGTGAATGCATTTGTTTTCTTTTTTTTTTTTGATACTAGATAATCCTTTCTTTTCCTTCTCCTTGGCTTGACCGCTCAGCCAGCAAGTTGGATAACAGGATGCTTCACAGTGATTCCCTTCTCCAAAAAATATTTTAGAAGTATTATGTTGGTGATATATTGTACTTCTACCTGCTAAGTTAAAGGAAGGAGATGGACAGGAATATTTCCTAACTACCTGATACCTGCAATGCAATGTAATGTGTGTGATGTGATGCATTGCAATTTACTGAAGCATAACTTGATACAGTATATCCAGATGTAATTTAGAATAGCATGCTGTCACATCATGTAATATAAATGACATAGATTTAACACATAGTAACTTGACTTTTTGAAAATGCAGCAGTCAGATGATAATCATGACAAAATGTGATGAGTGTATCACAACATATGAAAACCAGTTAGGTCAGGCTTAGACTAAAGTGGCTTAATCCCTTTATGATATTAAGTATTGGTAATTTAAAAAAAAATTGCTTGTTAAAACATAACACAAATTTCTTCTCTCAGGTCCTCCCATCAGACTGTGACTCCAATATTTTTGCTGTCCCAACTGATGCATTGGTTCCATGCATCTACAGAGAGCAGAATATCAGAACTGAGTTCAGCTGTACACTTCTAAGTGGAGAATTTGGCCTATAAAATACATTACAATAATAACAAAAACTGTCCTTTGGCTGTCTATTTTTGTATATGGAGTAAGAAACATGTGCTTATTCAGATACAATATCCTACTCCAGTGTTAAATAGTGGCTATACTCATCCTCTATACCAGGGGTGGCCAACCTGAGCCTGAGAAGGAGCCAGAATTTACCAATGTACATTGCCAAAGGGATATGTAATATGTCAGTAGTATGTCAGTAGCCCCCCATCAGCTCCCCACCCCGCTCTCAGCATCTCCCACCCACCAGTGCCTCCCCCTCCTTCCACGCACCTCCCGATCAGCTGTTTCTTGGCATGCAGGAGGCTCTGGGGAGGGGAGAGCAGTTAGGGAACTGCAGGCTCGGGGGGGCGGCAGGAAGGGGTGGAGTGGGGGCATGGGCCTGTGGTAGAGCCAGGGGTTGAGCAGTTAGCACCCCCTGGCACATTGGAAAGTTGGTGCCTATAGGTCCAGCCCCAGAGTCGGTGCCTTTACAAGGAGCCGCATATTAACTTCTGAAGAGCTGCGTTTGGCTCCGGAGCTGCAGGTTGGCCACCCCTGCTCTATACTCTCAGGGTCTTCTCTTCACCAGGGAAAAAGTTGTGTTCCTAACTTGTGTTAGCTAACACCAGCTAACATGAGGTAAAATCCTAATGAAGACAATGCAGTTTGTCATTTTCCTATGAGTTGGCAGGTTGAAGTAAAGACTATGGATGAGCCTTGGGTTTACCTGGACTTGCTTACTCATGTTAGTGAATTCTACAAGTTAACCATGTGTCTTGTAAAAAAAAGTATTTCCTTTTATTAGATTAACATTTCTTGCCTTTTTCATTTCATTGGTTATCCCATTCTTATTGGGAACAATACAAGTTAACGCTCAATTAACGTACAACAATCATATGGGACTCTCACCATTATCAGTTTAGTAGTCCATGACAATCCATTATAGTTTGTGAAATAAAAAAGAAAAGGAATACTTGTGGCACCTTAGAGACTAACAAATTTATTTGAGCATATGCATCCGATGAAGTGAGCTGTAGCTCACGAAAGCTTATGCTCAAATAAATTTGTTAGTCTCTAAGGTTCCACAAGTACTCCTTTTCTTTTTGCAAATACAGACTAACACGGCTGCTACTCTGAAACCTGTCAGTATGCTTCCTGTAGTAATCATTGTCTGGGTATCCTGTTTATTAACTTCTCCCAAAAAGCATTTCAAAAGTGAGCAAAGAACTGAATTTCAGAATAATTGAGTATAAATTCAGAAATCTGCTCTTTTGCTAGACCTGTTTTGTGTGCTGCTTTGCCATCTGTTTCTTAGTGAGACTCAATTAACAATACTGTGCATATTTGCCTGCTGTGATTGTTACAGCAAAAAGTATATTCCTGAGCTAATGAGGGTTTTGGTGGGTGTCTGGAGCTTGCTCCATTTCAGCAGCCATTAACTGTGTTGGATTTTCATGAATTTTAATAATTAGAATAATTATAATACATTATACTGATTTGGAATCTTTTGATGTGTCTCATGATCAGAGAGTAACTTCAAAGGGACCTGACTAGTTCATTTAACATCCCTGTGATAAAAAATAGTTTTAGACTAATATATTATCAAAATAACAACACAATTTATGATCCACTATTCTTCGCTTACCACTCTTCTTCTTCCAAAAGGTGCTTTTTAGTCTGTACTGTCTCTCTTGATGACACTTCTTTAAAAGCTACAAACAGAGATCATTGCATGACACTCATCCTGAGCTTAGGCAACAGGGCTTCCTTCTTCTTCTTATACTTATTTTCTCACTATTTCTTACACAGGCTTACACAGCAGTGCTTCCTGTTTTCAATTATGACAAGCTATTTATGAACAAGAGGGAGGGGAAGAATTACATGTGAGATGCCATATAATAGCATGATAGGTACATGAGTTCCACTTGATTCATTGCTTGTTAAAACATTTCTGTTATGTTCTTCACCGCATTCCACATTTTTGTGTGTTAACTATTTGGACATGCTGAAACCTGATCATAAAAATGAGTCAATCAAGATCCCAAAATCACTGAAGCACATTAAGATACACTTGCTACGGGCTAGGAGAAAATTAATTGGACACCAACAAAATACACAGTGCTACATAGTTCATTTGGATATTTTTTAAAAAATCTGTCAATTTGTAGTATTTTCCAAAGCACTTCTGGCTGCATTTGATTCTTTCTTCCAAACAACATTCTCATTGGCTTGATAGTAATATTCCTTAGAAATTATGCAATGGTTTACGTTTGTAAAGCACTCTGAAGACATTTTCACTCCTCCTTTTGGCTTAAAGTTTTCAGAAATATCTGCATGCAGTGACTGGTTAGATGTGCAACTAGCAGTGCTGGAATTCTATTGCTTCTAGCATGAGATAGGTGATATGATCAGGTAGTTAGAGATTAATTCCATTCCTATAATACTGAACTTGATTAGACATGGAATAGCAGGGTAAGCATGATGGTTTTGGTCACAGAGACCTCCCTTGGGACTGTCACCTGATGTGCTGAAATTACCTCTGAGCCCGTTTTCCCTACCAGCTTGGGACTTCAGAGCCCTGCCTTGTTGAGCCAGACACGCTAGCCTGCTGCAGTACAGACTCAGGGTCTGGGCCATGCCCCCCAAGCTGCAGACTTTAACCAAAAACAGCTCAGTAGGTTACCTCTCCAGCACCCAGACACCCAGTTCCTGATGGGATCCAAACCCCAAATAAATCTGTTTTACTCTGTATAAAGCTTATACAGGGTAAATTCATAAATTGTCCGCCCTCTATAACACTGATAGAGAGATTTGCTCAGCTGTTTGCTCCCCCAGGTATTAATCAGTCACTCTGGGTTTACTAATAAACAAAAGTGATTTTATTAAGTATAAAAAGTAGGAATTCAGTGGTTTCAAGTACTAACAGAAGAAAGTAAGTGACCAAGCAAAATAAAGCAAAAACACACAAATCTAAGCCTAATACATTAAGAAACTGATTACAGGTAATATCTCACCCTCAGAGATGTTCCAATAAGCTTCTTTCACAGACTAGACTCCTTCCTAGTCTGGGCCCAATCCTGTCTCCTGGTACAGTCTTTTTTAGATCCAGCAGACATCTCAGGTGGTAAGCAGGGTTTTCTCATGACTGGCAGCCCCTTTTGTCCTACTCCACCCCCTTTTATAGCTTTGGCACAAGGCGGGAATCTTTTGTCTCTGCGGGTCCCCCCCCTCCTTCTAAATGGAAAAATACTGGATTTAAGATGGATTTCATTATCAGGTGACATGGTCATATGTCACTGTAAAACCCCCTAGTCTCCATTCCCCCTGTGCTGGCCCACAGGTACACAGGAAGGCCTTCAAGTAACTAAGGCCATTTACAACTGATTGTTTCTGGAGCACCCTTAATGGCCGCCACTTAATAAGTTTACATCAGTGATACAAGTTTATATCTTATCCTCCTAACTTTGGACATAGAAATAATACATGCAAACAAATAGGATGAACACACTTAGTAGGTTACAAACTTTCTAATGGCACCATACAAGGGATATTTAGTGTAAAGCATATTCCAGTTATGCCATATTCTTAAGCATATTTCATAATGCATATGGAGTGCAACATCACAGTAGGGATAAATGATTTTATTATACAGATGATAATTCTTGTGGTTCTTGTTTAGTTTAATCTGCAGCTCCCATGTCCTTCCCCTGCGTGACCATGCCGAGTACCTCTGCTTTTGTAATGTAGGCAAGAGGCCTGCCACTCTGAGGATACCTCATTTGTATACCACTCTGATGAGGATGCAAGAGCAGCAGCCCTACCTAGCAGTTGCACTCACCTTCTATATATGAAAAGCGCTGATGCTTCTGGACACTATTGTCTTTTTTTAAATAATCTGAAACATTTTGCTTTTGTTGACTGAACTCCACACCTTGTAGGAACTCCAGAAATCTCAGTACTGTCCTTCCTTCCTTTAATTAAAACATGATGCAAAATAGTAGAGAAATATCAAAAATCAACCTGGTGCACATACAAGATTTCATTTTCATTTCTCTTGCTTTGAACTCCACACAGTTAAAATTACAATTTAAATAAATCCATCTCCTATACACCAGAAAGAGATGAAATCTCCCTTGCAATCCAAAAATATATATCTCAAATTCAGTTTTAATTAAAACTGCAGCCTCTTCTCTTAAAGTACATTTCAGTACTAGCTCTGTGTGGTTTGTAAAATTAAATGGAAGTAGGGACATAAGTCCATTTTTAGATCTCAAGGTCTTGAATTTATTTACCTGACTATCCCCTTCTCAGTTCAAGTCTCCTGAATCACTTACTCCCTATCTCTTCTTCTTTGAACCTGGCTGCTACCGCAGCTCCCTTGGGTGGAAGCTGCTACTTGTCAAATAACTTGTATGAGGAATTAAGATTCTCAGCATACCTAGACATCGGATTTAGGAAAACTGCACTGCATGGAAGACTGCACTGCATGGAACAAAAATTATACAGAACTAAACTGAAAGCAGTCACAATCTCACAGCCCCATCTGTGGAGGTTCATGTCACTAAGTATTTAATTAAATGAATCTGCATCCCCTAGTGGCCTCCTTACTGCATAGAGATCTTTTGCCTCTAATGTCCATTGGATTACTGAAATGTTGGTTTCACATATTGGCCTACAACTGAAAAACAGAAACTGATGCTAAAAAAAGCAATATGCCCCACCTGAGTCTATTGGCCTACTTTCCTAACATTCTACACTCACGCTCTCCATCTACCTTTGTTCTTTTCTATTTCCACATTAGAGCTGATTTGGTTTGAGTCGGAGCCGCCCCTCTCCCCAAGAGATATGATCCAGCCAAGCTACTGAACATATGCACACAGTAGCATTAGGGAAATCTACTCTGTTGAGACAGTAATGACATATGAACATGGTTTCATGTGGAAATCTGAGGCAGTTGTAAGAGTGTTTGTCAGAGAGAGGGGTAATTTTAAAAATCCCATTGAGAGAAAACTTGTGCTAAGTCTATGAATAAGTACCACACCAGATAAAAGATAAACTACAAAATGCTGCAACTGCTAAAGACTGACCTAGTTATTAATGTTGATATAAGTTTAGCGATCACCTTGATTATCATACACATTGTAAGGAGAGTGATCACTTTAGATAAGCTATTACCAGCAGGAGAGTGGGGTGGGGGGAGAGAAAACCTTTTGTAGTGATAAACACCCATTTTTTCATGGTCTCTGTGTATAAAAACATCTTCTGTATTTTCCACAGTATGCATCCGATGAAGTGAGCTGTAGCTCACGAAAGCTTATGCTCAAATAAATTGGTTAGTCTCTAAGGTGCCACAAGTACTCCTTTTCTTTTTGCGAATACAGACTAACACGGCTGTTACTCTGAAACCTAGCTATCAACTATGGATGTCCAAAGGCCTCTAAATATCTTAAAATTTAATAAAGCAAAATTGAAAAATTAAGCAAAGAAGGCAATACACTCAAAGAAATGCCCTATAAATCCAGAATAATAAAAAAGAGAGATCTCAACAAAAAAGGTGACCCCAAACCACAAAACAATGAACCAAGGGGGAAAAAACCACAAAAAATTGGAGGGAAAAACAGTCTTCAGACTTGCCTTGATGAATACCAAAAGTCTGCAGTGGATGCCTAGAACCTGGGATAGCCACTTTTGATTTATAGAAATCAAAAGAAATAAATAAAATACATACAAAATCAACACTATTTAACAGTGTAAATCTGCCATCCTGTGACCCAAGTGATCAAAATGTGAATGTGTATATGCGTGGAAGTGCAGTACAAAGAGCCCCACTTCAGCCTCCATATGGGTTCCTCTCAGACTCCTGTTCTGTAGTGAGACAATATTGCTGGAATCATTGCATTAGCGTTTGTATCCACTTGCGTAATGTGGCTTATTGAATAGGGAAACAAAAGAATTTTATCCAATATGCCACAAAAATAGTTTAAATGACAACAAAATATTCTCCTATTGCCCTTGTAATGTTTGGGGGTGAAGGGGAAAGAATTAAAAACAAAACAAGAAACAAAACCAACCTGAAAACCATCCAGTGCACCCTCTCAACAGGGACATGCAGTAATAGAATGGTGACGTTTTAGGCAAGTTTGCCCAAGTGGAGCAGTAGGAAGCAGTGGTAGAGTTTCTATTACCTCTGCTGTTTCAGAATGGTGGTTGTTACTAGTTATTATTTGCATTACACTGGTGCCTACAAAGCCAAACCAAGAGTTTGGGTCCATTGTTTTAAGCGCTGTAGAAACATGGAATAAGAGTCAGTCCCTCCATCAAAGAGCTTACAATCTGAACTGAGAAGAAAGGCAAAGGAGAAGTGCATAGTACATATAAGCAGAGAGAACAAAACGATGGCTAGCAAATGTCATTTTTATTTCCACATTTTTTAACTGTTAGGTGTCGGGGTTCTGTGTGTGGGGTTTCTGTGGGGTTATTTTTTTAAATTTTATTACAGAGATTGGGTTGCAGTGGGGGGCAAAAGCCAGGAGAGCATCAGTTAATGGGAGGAAGGGAGGTTGAAGGGAGAGGAAAGAGGAGGCGGGGAGAGGAAAGAAGGGGCAGTGGACGGGGAGCAGAGGCTGGAGGGGAACATAGGGGACAGGGAAAGTGAGGCTGGCAGTGGAAAGGCTATGAGGAAAAGGGTTGGGAGGCATAGATGGCTGATGAAAATATTCTTTTTGGGGGACTGAGCTTGCCCAGCACTCAACCCTCAGCAGTGGCTCCTGTTCAAGCCCATGGGCTTTTGCCAATCACAGATTCGGAGGAGCCTGCCACAGTGACACTTAACACATGTGTCTTTGCACAGGTGGGGCCCTCCCCCTGTGATGCCTGCCCTGTCCCATTCCTGACTTTGGTGCCACCAGATTCAGGGCTTCAGGATCCCCCCTGTCTCCTGGGAGTCTCGCCCTTTCCCAGAGAACCTCATTCCTATTCCCAACATGGGGACTCTTTGCTCTACGCCAGCCCCAACTCCTCTTGGGAACCCCCCAAGATCATTACTTGAACAGTTCTCTCCCACTCACCCGGGGCTCCCATCATTGCTCACACTCCTGACATGGCTCCTGAGCTTCACCGCCCAGTGCAGCCTCCCAACACTGGCACTTTTCAAACTTCCCAGGAAGCACTGCTAAGGAGTCAGTGCCCTCTGCCAGGACTGAGCAATCTCGCTCCACCTGCAGATTAATCCAGTGTTCACATGGGGCTCTCCCGCTTCGATTCCTCGCCCACCTCACCCCCTTCCTGGCCAGGGCTTTGCTTGCTGAGCTGGGCTTTCACATGTGCAGTGGGATGGCTCAGAAAATGACAAGGCAGAGATAGATTGAGGGAGAGGGGCTGAGCCCCTTCTAGCCCTAGCCACCTGCTGCCTGTGATGGGAGGAGATCTAAACCAACAGCCAAACAATAAGCAAAATGTAATGCACTGAGGCTCAACTGAAAAAGTCACAATCTAATGATAGAAAGTGCTCCATCTGCTTCTTATAAGGAGTCTTCCAGTGCTCCTGGACTGGCTCCCCACAGGAGCTGTTATTTTGTACATTCCCCAAGCTCATGTGGCTGAGGTAGGGTGCCCCAAATCTAATCCAGGTTTTAGGGGTGTAGAGGAAAGTGGAGGGTCCCAGACTGACTATCCCCAGTGCTGTTTCTGCTCTGTTTCTTTTCCTTATCCAGGTGGTATGTGTGCTTTGCATTTTGACCACTAAGGCCCTGAGTCTCACTGACCCACATTTACCAATCTGGCTGGGTAAAAAGGAGTCTGAATGGTATAAAGAAGCTTCATGCTAGTTTATTCTGTTCTTTATGTGTTCTTATACTGTCCACATTGTGGTAGTATATGAGTGCCCTCCAGGTGCGCACTAAATATCCTAACATCTGTCATGTATGGTTCATTTTCATTCTCATTCTCTCCCCAAATTGAGAATTGGGTGTACAATGAAGTGGGGTTTTTTGCATTTTTTTAGTATGTACACATTGCTCTGCGATTTATATTAGAGAAGTCAAGTTGAAGAAATGCACTTGGAGCAGCACGTAGTGAGGTTTGTGATGGTTCTTCATTCCTGTGGCAGTCCTTCTCTTGTCCCTGGCTAGCCCCTGGCAAAGCTGTTTCATGAACAGGCGAGATTTACACTTGTGATAAAAAGTTCCATTGTGCCAGAGGAGCGGAGTTGTCAAGCAGGGTCTCAATTCCAGAACTTTTAGATGATTTTTTTTTCTTGCTATCTGGGCTCAGGCCCATGAACACCTGAAAGATATGGACCAAGACCTTGAACTTGGCTTGTCCAGTTAGACCAGGCCATTTCCTCTTGCTGTGATTCGTGACTAGCAGAAATGACAGGCTGTGTATCTGAAGCTCTGCTGGTGCTAATATGTCTCATGCATCTGCCTGAGGCCTAAATTTGTCAGAAAAAATTTCCTGTCGTCTGCTTTTCATTGCCAGTTAGTATGTTTTGTGGGACTCCACTTATTAGCACAACAGGGGGACAGAGTTCCACAAGCCCCTCCTTAGAGCCCTGGCACAGGGGTAATTAAATGAACCAGACAAAGATTTGACTACACCCTTCACATCTGGGACCACACAAACAATTATTTTGGGTGAATAACTTTAGTGCTGACAGAAAATTATAGACCAGTAAATGCAATGCACATGGCATATTTTATATGGGGGACTGATTGACACTGCAGGGGGGACAAGGTTCCTAAAAACCCTCCTGAGGCGTTAGCATAGAAGAAATTATTTAATACATGCAAGAAGGTGATTGCGCCATTTGCAACTAGAATTCCAACACACTAAGACTCTGATTCTGCATTGAGAAATGCATGGATGCACCCTTACAGCTGTGTGACTCTTTGATGGGCATCTTGGGCAGGGATTCTCTCAACCCACTCTTGCTACTGGCCGCAATCGTGCATTGAGAACTACTTGAGTGAACCCTGTGCTCAGGTGGAATCACATTGAGGTCAGTGCTGTGCTGTATTGTTTTTGCTCTACTGCTGATACATAAGTGGAGCCTACTAACAAGTCTCTGCTAGAGGAGAAAGGAAGGTTTGGAAGATGAGTGCTCATTCACTCCTGGCTGCTTATTTGGATGAATAACAGTTGTTTCAGGGTTCAATCATTTGAAAATCAAGTTTTTAATTTATTTGAGGTGAAATTCTTGTACAAATTTGAAAACAAACTTTTGTGGGCTTCATTTGAAGAGATCTCCTCTAGACAGAAGCCATCTTTCAGTATAACATCAAAGGACCATCCAACTGTATGTCACTTGTGTGGCAGCTACTAGTGTGTGCTCCAGCAACATGTGGCTGGAGTCTAAGTCAATCTCCAGTTGCACATCAAATTACACAGATGCATAATTAAAGTAACAGTATGAATTGTGGCTATATGAATTTTTTGTAGCATAAAATGATATCCAGAGAATAT
Source organism: Lepidochelys olivacea (assembly GCF_965140295.1). NCBI lineage: Eukaryota > Metazoa > Chordata > Testudines > Cheloniidae > Lepidochelys > Lepidochelys olivacea. The sequence goes on along the minus strand of NC_140414.1, from coordinate 49,947,440 downwards.
TTATACTGTAATTGGGAAATTTAGTTTCTAAAAAAAGCTTGTGTAAATGACTTCAGAAAGCTTAGAACTGAAAGTAGGTTCTCTTCTGTAAAACAATGCAAATAAACAATGAACATTAGTACCAGTGATTATCTTACAGCTGGACAATGTTGCTTCAACTTCTAGGATATTTATTTTAAATGGCTCAGTTAAGTGTCACACCACTCCAAGTCAGACTGCTGAGCAGAGGTCAGTATAAGTTGAGAAATCACTTTGTATTCTCTTCTGGATGTAAAGTATAATGGTGGTAGCCTCTTTTGTCTAAATAGTCTTCTTTTTGTTTACTGAGCAGTCACTGAGCTGTGCAATGAAAAGAGTTTTTTAAACTCTAAAAACAACACACTGCAACTACAAATAAGTTATCTACTGATTCTGTGCACAGAAAGAAAAATCACTCTTGATCGGGCATCACTTTTCATCTAAAGTGGATTCTTATTTACATGTGTACTGACAGGCTAGAATAGGTGCAGAAAAAATGAGAGACAGCTTATTTTGGAAGAGATATTTATAGGTTTAGATAGAAACACACAGCTCTTCTTTAGACATATGACTATGTATTGGGTAGCCATAGATCACATACATAGCACCAGAGTTAACTTAAAACTTAAAAAAAGTTAGGGGGCTGCTTCTCTATACAGTGGAGCAGGCAGGATTTTCTTGTCAGTAAAAACAAGGATATTAGCTACTTGGCTGGCAGTTTCTGAAATCCTCACTCAAGAAGTCTATGCAAGTGGTGAACTGACAAATAGAAATTCAGTGTGTCGGTTTTCTTTAGTGGGAAAATAATGATCAGGTTCACAATGGCTTTTGGAATCCAGCTCAAATCAAGCATATCAAAGCTGTTCAAAGTAAATTCTCAGATGTTTTGGTTAAAATGTGTGGCAGGTTGTGTTGATTTGTGAGGGCTCGAACAGTGAGGAAAATGCATCCTACTAAGGTACACTTTCCAAAGGCAGCAATTCAAAAATAAGTTGTTATGATAGCAAATTCAGGATGAAGTCATAAAGGGTTTTAACTTTCTACAATTGCCAATGAAAACAAGAACCATAAAATTGCTTTCTCTGACCTGCTCTGTCCCACATGCAATCTTACACTCATTTACAAAAGTGATTCCAGAATAAAGCAATTATACTTGGTGAAGTACGTATGGAGACTGAGGCCCCCTACAGCTCCCCCAACTCTGTCCAGTCTCCCTCTTTGTCCTCTCCCCCATCTTACCCCTTCCACCTCCCCCATAACACATACACAGAGCCCATCAATAGATTCCAGCTGGCTATCTCTGTAGAAATAGTTTTGAAAAATAAAACAAAACAAAAAAATACCTCCTAGCAGTTTGTTTGATAGAGACTGTGGAATTGTAAGTCTGTCACAATGAGGCCTAAAAATCAAAATGGCAGTGCCAAGTTTTCTGCTGACAGAGAGAACTTTAGCTGTCTCTTGGACCTGTGTCTAACAACAACATCACAATTAGTAAGAGCAAGACCTATGCAGCTAAACTTTTACCTCACTGTCAACAAAGAATGTGCCAGTTGTAATGTATTAGGCTTTCCCTTGACAAGTTTAAGGTACAATAATGAAACAGTTCATGTGAAAGACTGATAAAATAATCTATCAGATAAATCAGTGTTATAGCTTATTCACGCTTGTACTCAATACCTAAGAAAAAGAAAAAAAAAAGCTTGGAGGAAGGGGTGAGAGGGACATGATCTTCCTTGTTTATTGATACTTTATGGCCTGCAGATGTCCTGTTTCTTTTTGTGTGTGCACTCTTCAACATGGATTTGTAGTGTGATTGTCTTCCTCTCAGACGTTGTATCCTGTTCAGAATAATAGCTTTGTACTACAAGAGGGCATTCCATCTGAACCTCTGAAAATTCTTTATGAGCACTGATAAATTAAGGCATATTTTTTTCTATAAATACCATGAAGTCTTATGTGTCAGTATAAATAATATTTTCACACCTCCCAATGTTCCTGTCATGTAGATAAGTATTCTGCAAACTTCTTTTAAAAAAATAATCCATCGTTGACTAGAGTTGAGTAAGGGACTCTTCCAGCACAAAAAGTGACTCTCTGCCCCTTTGCCTTCATGAATTATGAACGTGTAAAGAGGGATTATAATTGAAATTATTTTGCATTTGCTACTAAGCAATCAATATAATCCTTTGAAAAATACATTGCACAACAATTTTGCTCCTTGCTCTTGAGAGAGTCACCTATAACACTTGTGCATGTCTGGATCATTTTCCACCTCAGCTATTAAAATTTCATCTTCTCTTACCTTTAATTTATCTCTTCTACTGTCCATCCCAAATGCTGCTACTAAAATGAACTTCTTTTCCCAGTACTCAGACCATGCCACTCCCTGTTCTGAATCTGGTTTGTTTCACTGGCTCCTATGAACCTTTCACATGAAGTTGAAGCTCTTCACCCTCACGTTTAAGGTTGTACACAACTACCCTACTGCTTATTTCTCTGTCTTAATCTTGTTGAATTCCCTTTCATGCACCACACAGGACTTGCTCTTCTCCTTTCCCTTTGTCCCTGATTTACCCTGGCCCTGCACATTGTGTAGTCATTTACATTAGTGTAAAAGGTGTTCAGGACTCTACCGTATAAGAATAGTACAGTTTGTCACCCCCTTTATACTGATAATAACAGCATAAAGTGTAGGGGAATGATGAGTCAGCCCCCAGTTTAATCTGTGTATCTTCCTCTGTGCCACACTCTGGGGCAGTCTTCCACTTCTGTGCTAGTAGATAATACTCTTTATTCAAATTTCTCCTTAAATAAATGCAGTCCTGTGAACTATTAATAATAATCCACCTTACCACCCCCTTAAAATATCATCCCTTAGTGACCGGACTGTGAACTGGTCAGCCAAGATATTATATATGTGAACTGCTTTGTTTGTCTACTTTTGATACCCAGTTCTTTGAGGAATGGACCATCTTCCTTTGTGGACTGTACAGCAACAAGCAGCCTAATTAATAATAATAAATGGTGCTATTAAGAATAGTCAAGAATGTATTGAAATTTGAAGGCTGTCAGAAGAGAACTCCATGTCATTTATCTAGCTAGCTAGTTATGAAGATATTAAATGAATCTAATGGTGGAAAAGGGTCTCAAGATTTTATATTTTCACTTAATCTGGTCTCTCTCATTGGTGGCGACAGGAAAATTTGCAAAGACGTGTTCATTTATAAATGATTCCTTCCTTGCTGGGATTTAGCCATTAGTGATTTTCTGGATTGTTTCATGCATCATATATGATTATTCAATGACACATTTGAATCAATGTCCTAAGTGTCAAATATTTTCCCTTATGTCTTTCACATTCCAACAGTTCATCAGAGTATTTGTGAGCACCATCCCTTGAAAAGAATTTGACCCTTCTCTTCCAGTGTGCTTCTCCATGTGATTGAATAACTTGCTAACCAGGGCACTACCAGGATTCATTGAATATTTCCCATTCACTAAGCACAATGACCCACAGATGGATAAATCCTCATGTGGTTTTCTGGTTCTCACAAATACTTGACTCTGGAAAGCAGAGGAAAGTAGCAATAAATGTGCATGTTAATACAAAACCTTTTGCCCTCTTCTTATTATTATAGTGTTATCTGTTTGTACCTTTCCAAATAAGTCTCAGGTTCCAAGCAGGTTCAATATAGATGTCTTTTTTAGTGTTTTTTATATAACTTGGACCTGCATGTTAACTTCATGCTAATACACACAATCTCAACCTAAGAATAATTTTTAAAATTCATGAAATATGAAAAAAATGTAGCACACTTCTAACTAGGGGAAGAGAAAATATATGGCTATCAGTGTCCCAAAAGCAACCATCGGGTAAATGGAGAAATACTAGAGGAACTAAGTCATTTTACCTATCTAGGAGTGAGATGGGCAATGATGGTGATACCATGCTAGATGTTAAGCAGCAGATATAAAAAGCAGCAAACAACTTTCATAAACTAAAAGATTTGGAAACGTAATATGATCGGCACTGATACAAAAATTCAAATTTTTTAACACTTGCATCATGTCCATCCTCCTTTAGGAGCAGAGTCATGGAAATCTACAAAGAAATTGGAAGATTAACTCATTCCAAAGTAAACGCCTGCAGAAGACCTTCAGCGGCCATTGGAAAGAGTTTCTTGCAACATTAGAAATTCTAAGTAGGGCAAACCAACCTAAAGCATCAAATTTGGTAAGAAGATGACAATGGACATTTAGGACATGCTTTAAGGATGCCACCAACATGACTTCAATGTCAAGTGAGAATATGGACGCCACCTTGAAAGAGAGTGACCTAGATAAATATTATGCAGAACAATTAAGAAGCTAAATACATCAACATGACACTCAGAAGCCTGAACAGACCAACACAAGACTGAAATAAATGTTGGAAACTGGTAGATGCCACACGCATCTGAGGAGGCAGGAAAATAAAGAAGAAGATGACGCTCCTAACATAAAAGTTAGTCTTTTCAGATGTTTTCTTTTGAGGATGCCATAACAATCAAAATAGCTTTTAATTCATTTATTTTAAAACTAAGCTGATTAGTCCACAATGTAGTCTTAGTGCCCTTTGAGGGAAAATAAAAGCTGCTGGCTGCATTTAAATTTTTTTTCCAAACAAAAATATTCTAAGGATTTTTTGCATAAACCCATTTTGGGGTTATATTCTCCTTTTAACATATGGAGTTTATGTGCTAAACTTCCATTACAGTTTACACCTGGCTTGATAGTGTTGGGAATTTTCCTTGTCTTAACTATGTATGCTATACTGGTAGTAATGTGAAGAAGGTAGTCTTGTAAATCAGAAGCAGTTATAAGTAATGTAAGATCAGAACCTGGACTTGCAGCATATGTTATGTATTCTGATGAATAAAATGACCTTGAGGCAAAACTTACTGTATATGGGTGAAATAAGAATAAAATTTTGAGTACATAAGGAAATTATAGTTTGCTATTTGCCAGGGACTTTCTTTACAATTCTCATTTAGTAGCATGCTCTATAACTGCTAAATATTATTATTGATCATTTTAAATATACAAAAACATGGTTAGGAGAACCTTAATGTTGAAAAGTCAAGCATGCAAAAATTAGGAAATGCCAGAATTGCGGTTTTCTGTGCAACCTTATTTTGATCCTGCTTTTGAATATGCATTAGGATTTAAGCTGGGTGCATACCTGATCAGTTTTCTGGTAGATATGAAAAATTAAAAAAAAATTGTTTTGGGTCAAACCAAATCAAGTTTTGGTGAATCAAAAAAGTCTGTTTTGGGCTCAAATGAAACATGTTGTTTGAGCTGACACATTTTGTTTCTGTGCATTTTAATATGGCTAGGTTTACAAAATGTCCAGCAGAGGATGCAGTGGTTAGGTCACTCACCTAATTTAGCTCAGTGATTAGGGCTCTAGCCTGGGATGAAGGAAATTCCACTTCAGGTCCCTGCTTCAATGACTATTTTATTATTTATACAAAGTGGAGCAACTTTAACAGGAGAGATTTAATGGTGATGTGTCCTAGAATATCCAAGTAGCTAGAGCATTCTCCTGAGAGGTGGGAGATCTGAGTTCAAATCCCTTCTCTACATTAGGTACCAAGGGGAATGGAATCTGAATCTTTTCTATTTCCCGGGTAAGTGATGTAACAATGGGGCTAAAAACGATAAAGTCAGCACTACTGCCTCCTCCTCCTCCTTTATGGATCTAGCACCAACCACCCCCAATTTTTTTTAGGCCAAAACCGTGTGGGGAATTCATGACAAATTTACCACTAGTTCTGTTATCTGAAACTGCATTTTTTAACAAATAAACTTTTTGAAAAATGCCGCTCAGTTCTAATTATGATACAGTCTGTAATTACATGATTGCATACTACTTTTTCCATAGGATTCCTGCCTCATTTAATTATGTTTAACGCTCTGGTTACAGAACAATCTTCCTATGACTTTAATTGCCTCTCTTGACCTTTTCTACTTCTTGCTAATTCTTTATATACTTCTATATCTTTTTTGAGATGGGGTGACCAGAACTAAACCTGGTATTTAAGGCAGATAATTGGTTCATGTAATGACATTATAACATTTTAAAATATTATTTTGTATCCATTTTTAAATAAAACTTAATCTCTTTGAACCCTGCAAGGTGGGGGAGTCCCAGAGCTCGGGCTCCGTCCTGAGCCCGGAAGCCTACACAGCAATGAAATAGCCTCTCAGCCTGAGTCCCATGAGCCCAAATTGGCTGGCACAGGCCAGCCATGGGTGTCTAGTTGCTGTGTAGACATACCCTCATCATCTATGTAGGAGCAATTCAGTTTGTTCTTTTCAATTTGCATTAACTTGCACTTGTTTACACTGAATTTCCTGTATCATTAAGTTGCCCGGTCACTGAGCTTTCTTAGCTTTTTGTGAAATTCTTCAGTGTTGTCTAGTCTTGATTAGCTTCAATAATTTTGTCACATACAATAGCCCCAGATTATTAGCAACTATATTAAACCTTCATCAGTCATCATAAATATGGTTGGGGCAGTCCAGTATTATCCCCACTCTGTGCTACAATTACCTTTTATCATTATGACAGGTTTCAGAGTAACAGCCGTGTTAGTCTGTATTCTCAAAAAGAAAAGGAGTACTTGTGGCCCCTTAGAGACTAACCAATTTATTTGAGCATAAGCTTTTGTGAGAGTGAGCTGTAGCTCACGAAAGCTTATGCTCAAATAAATTGGTTAGTCTCTAAGGGGCCACAAGTACTCCTTTTCTTTTATCATTACCTGTTCATATTGGCTGTCCCATTGATTAAATTAGTCCATTAAACAATCTGTTGTACCCTAGAATTGTTTGCTGACAAAAACCTTGATAATCCGTCGCTCATCAGCAAGTATTTTTCAAATGAATGAGCACTCTACATTATTCTTGCTTCCAAAGCCTGTTTCTGTGTATTTAGCCTTCAAAATTTCTCCTCCTCATGCATATAGTCTCACTTTGTGTTTTTAAATTAAATGTGTATAGTTGGAAGAAATCATGTAGGTTGAAGGAATAACTCTGAGCTCTATTATCTCTCTCTCAAGTTTCTGCATGGGAAATGTGGACAGGTGAGGCTAAACATGGGCGGTAGTGCTATTCAGAACATTTAGGTTACCTTTCCACTACACTCCATCCTTTTGCCTTCTCTGAATCCTCATCCTCTGAATTCCTTTCTTGTAGAACTCCAGGAAAGGGACAGCCGCTGCACCCCTTCTTCATGAGCACTAAAGGAAAGACCTACCAGTGGAATGGATGCACAATCCCCGTTCTCCAAACAAACATACAGGGATCATACAGCATTCTCACTGGTAAGAATACTTTCAGTATCCACATTTTTTATTTAGTTATTTTCTTCTACTCTTCCCTGTCATAGAGGGAAGGCAGGAGGAGGTTATTGAAACGAATCTTTCTGGAAGTTTAATTATAAGATATACACTCAAGCCAGACGTAGTTAAAATTGCAATGCGATACATTTTACTTGTCACCTGCTATCTCAGGTACTGTAGGGGATGTTTGAGCCCAAACCCTTATTATGTGTGGAAAATTATTACTACACATGTGAGTCAGGGAGGAGATTCAAAGCAGGGATTATAATTTGAAATAAATCATACCATGGTATAGTAGTGACACCCAAAGCACAACAGCAACATTTTCCTTTGTTGACTCTGTGACTACAGATGATTTCCTCCTTTCTTTTGTTCTTTGTCATTATATGGTTTCAGCAGCCTCAGCACGTGAGACTATGAACACCACCTATCACAGTTTTCATATAAACAAATATCTGTATCCTCTTACCCAGTCCTGTATCCTTAAAAAAGGGAAATCATGCTTTGTTAATGCTAGCCTACTTTCCAGGTACTCTCACCAATCCCTCCAGACTATATTATTTCATCTTGAGGTGTCTCAGTTGTTCATAATTTTTCTTTCTGTGTAATTTTCCCTGCATGGCCATAGCAGATGCACAACTGTTTCTTGGACTTTGCATGTATCGCACAATCCATTGTTGAGCTTTTTTAGTAAATATAAATTATCATTCAGGTCACTCTAAATATAGTTACTTCACTTCTTCTGTTATAACTATCAGGTGTACCGTTATCCTTGAGTTTAAGATGTATTTCATAGAAACTTTATCTTTTTTTCTCTTTGGTCCATAGTTTTTGACATTCCTTCTTAAATTCTCTCTTAACCAAACTTTTGAAGTCTGTTTACTCAGAGGCATCTTCATATCAACCTCCTTATTTTTAATTTCATGACCTGATATCCCAACATGCACTGGAATCCACACTATTACCATATGTATACCTAGTTGTACTATCTCCAGAGTTAAGAACAACATTTCATTGATTAAATCATTCCTGCTTTCTGAGGTCCCCTTTCTAATCCCCATTATACCCAATAAAGAGTTAGATAGGATACATCAGTTACCTGGGATTATCTGACTGAACCCAAAGCTATGGTAACTAATCTCTGTTTTCCAGGCAATGTCAGGAAATAAATCAGTGGGGGACACAGCACCTCAGTCTGATAAATGATTGGTACACACAAGAGTGTTTCCACCCCAAAATCCTTGTTTTTATTGAATACAAAGCACACATATAAAATACATTAGTTTAGAAGCACCCCAAAAACAGTCACCCAAAGTCTGAGATGGAATTGAGTGATTCAGCAACAGGTTTCTGGTGGCCAACCTTCTGCCTAGCTGATGGGGAGTTTGATGCCAGTCTTCTAGCTTGTAAAAATTCCCCTAGGTAAGGGAAGGTGAAGTTGTGGACTAAATGTGTTTTTTCTCTCTGGAACTGACCGCATTCCAGGACTCATTCAGGAGAATGAGACTTTGTTCATGGTTTAGGTTCTTAGCTTTGAATAAAAATGGCTTTTCCAACACTGCTTGGAGCTATACCATTTTTATTCCTCCCGTAGCCACTTGATACTTAACTGATGTGACCTCCACACACAGCGATAGACAATGAAATTGTCAGCAAGCATCCAGAGATGGCTTCCTGTATAACAATTAGTTCTTTAAAGGAGATTGGCATCCTGCCTTCACAAAGGCACAGTAACAATTTCTTCCAAGAACTGGCTCAGTGTTTCACCATTGGGTTTAACGAGTCAAATGTCACATTAGTCCAGATTGTAATCCACAGCTCCCCAAGAACCTCCAGAATGTAAGAGACTCTGGCCAAAACTCAAGCACAGAAAACTTCGTATTTATCTTTCCCAGGGTGGCAAAAATTCTGGTCTGAATCTGAGCTACCTTATCTGCAAAGCAGAGGGTCATTCCGCACAGAGCAAAATATTCATTTTGCAACCAAGCCTGTCTGCCATCTGGAACAGTTCTATTTTGCAGAGATTGTGGCACAGTCAAAAACTCCTTCTTTACCTCCAGCACAGCTATGGAAAAAAACCTTCACATTAAATTAAGAATTAATTTAATTAGACTGATTTTGACCTAAATCAGGCCTTTTTGCATTAAAATATAATCCACTTCATTTTGGGGGCTGTTTGGGATTGGCCCAAGCTATCCACAAATTCAGCTGCTGGCATTTCCTCTTCAAAGGGTCATTGCTGTGGTAACTTGGTACCATACATAGAACAAGAGCCTTTGAAACTGACACAAATCCCTGCTGTGTGTTATTGCTTACATAAGAATTTCTAGTTACTGTGATATCTATTTTGCCTTCTCTGTTTATTTACTATATCTGTGGTAAGACAACTACTACACGTGCAGCTGTGATCATTTGCAGCCTAAATCACCTTGGTCTGAAAATACTGGGACAGCTGATAAAGTGCATTGTGGGATCTGTAGTGAATGTAATTACTAAATGTATCTACTTTAGTTATGCTTACTGTACAATACATTTTTTAAAAACAGAAAATATTGAATACGGTGGCAGGTATACTTTAGAAGCATCTTTTCCAATTAATTGTAGACATTATTACGGAAGAATTTTCCTCAGTTTCTATTAATTTTCCTATGTTTACAAGTGGATGATTTTTAGGTATTTACTTCATCCTACCCAGAAAAATGCCCAGCAACCTCATGAAGAACTTACTGGTATGAGAACAAAAAAGGCTACTGTCTTGACAGTGTAGTAATTGTCGTTGGTACGTATTGTGTTTTTTGCCATAACCAAAGAGTAATCCTATATAGTTTGAATTATTTTTAGTTTAAGGAAAACAGCAAATTAAAGCAAAAATAAAGTCTATAAAGAGAGAACTCTGTGTGTATCTCCTGTAAATGGTAGGCTGCCGCAACTTTCGCAATAGAATAGCTGCTGTCTCTGTACATGGGCAGAATTCCTAAATTAATGGCTCAGCACATAAAAATCAAGTACCACAGTTTCATTATTCACTACACAGCCAGGGTTTTCTTCTAATGGAATAGAGCTACTGCTGATCAGGATATCGGTTGTTATTTAGGAAGCATGATAAAGGAAGGATACAATACAAACGGAAGCTAAAGTGTAGTTAGGCACTTTTCAGTCCATTTGGCAAGGTGCTTGTAGCTACCATTTTAAGACAGGTGAAACCATATTAAATAAAGTAATTAAAGTTAATGTGTATCCAGAGCATTGCAATAAATATAAAATTGAAAAAGAAAAAAGGTTGTGCAGGGTATTTGGCTTTTTAAAACTCTTAATACATTTCATGTAATATACCCTTTGAGAATGTTTTTGGGGAAAGAAAAGGCAAGATTTTACATATGCATCCTGTCCTGAGGGACGAGATGTAAGGCTAGAGCTTGAAAGTCTTAGTGCTGAGATGGTGTCTTCCAGACTTCTGCTTCAGGGTGTGCAGTACAGATGCCAAGACTATGTGACTGGTCTCTATTACCCACCATCATCCCTTTTACATGCAGGATCATTCAGATTTTATACAGGTCAATTTACAGTGAGAATGTTACATGAGTTATATAGTGCAGCATGTTTTCCCATGGCACCAATTTACAAGGAAATGCACATTCCCAGACATCTGTCAATAGCATCAGCATAATTGCCTTTGCAATTACCAGTCACCTGTCATCACAGGCCTTTTTATTTTGAAAAATGGCAAACAGGGAATTGAAATCTTGTCCTTAGGTCACCTACATTAAACAATATATGTATTGCAGGCAGGCAGAGTATGGTCAGTGCAAGTGTACTAGATTTGGTTGCTTTTCACAAACACTTCCTCCAATTATTGACCGTATTTATTGCTCTGTGTGTATTTTAAACATTATTAAACTGCTTTTAGTTTTGTCAGATTACACTTTCTGCTATCAGAATTGGCATGTCTGCTGGCATTTGCAGCAGAAAGACAAATAGACTGAAATGGTAAGAGAATCTAAACAATTTTATCCCAGAGGTAGTTCCTCCAGGTCTGGGAAGGAACATAGTTCCAGGGCTGCCCACTCTCTGTGGGTAAACAGAGGATTTGATTTTCTATGGCTATTAATCATTCATCTTTCACCAGCACTAATTTGAAAATGTGGGATAAAAGCTGAAGTGTGGTAATTTCCTATTATAGGCCCTAATCTTGCAACATGTTTACAGGCAGGGTAGTACACCCATGTAGAGCCCTGTTGACGTCAAAGCTCTGGAGTACTTATGAGAAAGTATAGTCACTTAATTTAAAAAAAAATAGTCTTAGTCCTACACTGATATCTTGTGGATAGATGACACAATGATATATGAGACCAGCCTTGGTTTTGCTATTATAACTTCCTGGCAGTTTCAAGGAAATTCAGTGGGCTCCCTGCAGGAACAGCATTCTACTTGCAAATTATATGCTGTGGTGTTGTAGTCATGTTGGTCCCAGGATATTAGAGAGATAAGGTGGGTGAGGTAATATCTTTTATTGGACCAACCTCTGTTGGTGAGAAAGAGAAGCTTAACACATTTTTTTAAATTAATGAAAATAAGCCTGTAAATATAACATGAGCTAGTCTGCATTCCTGGATAAGTTTTGTGGCTTTTTAATAGACTTGGGAGGACTGTTTGAAAAGATTGATTTTTTTTGTTATTGTCACCTTGCAATTATTATGCTTGTTATTATTGATCACTATAAAGGAGAAGAGTATAGTTGTAAAAATCATATAATAGGGAAAGAAAAAGGGTGAAGATGGAGGGGATATGGAAGGCAAGACCTGAAAGATGTGTTGGGGCAGAAGATGAAAGAATCAGAAGTTAGAGAAACAAGGGAGAGGCTGTGGAGTTTAGGACTGGAAGGAAAAAAGATGGATTATAAGGAAGGGAAGGAGAGAATAATGGAATAGAGAAAACATTTTTGATCCTCCCTGTTGTAGCTAGGTTAAATGTGAAATTGAGACACTTATTGTTTCTGTACTGAACAGATATCTTGGTGATGAGCGTGGAATGTCAACCTGCATTCAACAAAATAGAATATGTTAAACTGAGGATTATGTGACCTTAGAAATGGGTGAATAATGCAAAAAAAAAAAAAAAAAAGAAAGAAAAGAAAAGTGAACAGTTGAAGTTTGAAATGAAGTCACTTTAAATCTCTGAGGGAGTCTTTCTGGTGTTTTCCTCCTTTCCTATGGACTTTGTCTGGGAACTGGATCTAGCCCTAAGATTTGGAAGTAAGTACAGTTCAAACATCTTTTGTGTTTGTTTTCTGTGAATATCCTGTCAAATTAATTTACTAACAGGAATATTGTTTGAAGAAGCAATTTTAAAATGAATATTGCTGATTATTTACAGAAAGTAAATTTTAAATTTATATTCACTTGTGCTCACAATGGAACTGATTCTAAAAGTTAATCTCCATCAGTTTGACTATGCAAATACCATGTGGCTTATATGTGCACTCTTACTGCTCATATTGTAAATGAAACAAACTTGCAGGTGAAGAATTATTTGCAGAAATCATCTGTTAATAATTTTGAATAATAAATACATCTAAAGCAATTGTGATCATTTTGTGGACAATTTGTGAATAAGGAGGACATATTCATCAATTTTTGTTATGAATTGGTAGCCTACTACTAGTGTGAACTGTTTAAATCATGTGGAATATAATATTGGTTCACACTAAACCTAACAGTTCCATCTAATGGCTTACCTATAAGTGAGTGTTTAGAGCAGGCCTGTGTTCTAAAGATACTTGGCGGGTTCTATTTGTCCCCTTAAATTCAGGCTGAAGAAATGTTTTAGAATGTGTTATAGGTGAGATTTTCAAATGTGACTAAAGAATTGATGGTGTGAATTGACTTTCATTGGACCTTGTTGTCCTAAATCTCATAGGCAGTTTTGAAAATCCCTCTTCAAAACAATGTACTCTTCAAAAGAATAATCAGGGTTCCTGTATCTAGCATTGGCGCCTCATTCTCTTATTTACCTGCAAGGGACAACTGTTAATTTTTGCTTTCTAGACATACCAACTGCAGAAGGTACTTCTGGAAACAGCATCATAGTGGTAATTGGTGACTTCTCTGGTGCTATAATAACCTGCCTTGTATGTACAGTACTTCTGACCCACCTCAGTTTGATGGAGGTATGGTCTCTACTGCACATATGGGTAGTGAGCATTTAGCATAGGTAGCTCTCTAATCACCATAGAAGTTGATGGGGATGCTCCCACAGGGAGGCCCCATGGTCTATGAGAGAGTGTCACATCCTGGGATGCAGGAACTCTGGCTTTTATTCCCAGTTCTACCACTGAAATTCTGCGTGACCTTGTTCCAGTCTCTGTGGCTCCCTTCTTGCCTTGAAGGCTGGACTAGCTGATCATTTCTGGCCATGAAATCTATGAATCTGTTATGTCTAAGAGAGAACAGGAGGAAAGTTTCAGAAAGCAGCATGAGAATGAAAGGATCGTTCTGTGTCTCCATCTGTAATTTTGTTAAACTGATGCAAGAATTGGCTTCCCCCAATTTTTGTGTCATCTGAAAATTTTATCAGTGATGATTTTATATTTTCATCCAGGTTATTGAGAAAAATATTAGCTAGTATAGGGACAAGAACCAATCCCTGCGGGACCCTGCTGGAAACACACTTGCCTGATGACGATTCCCCATTTACAATTACATTTTTGACACCTATCAGTTAACCAGTTCTTAATCCATTTAGTGTGGGCCATATTGAATTTGTATAATTCTAGTTTCTTAATCAAAATGTCATGTTGTACCAAGTCGAACGTCGAACAGAAGTCTGTGTTACATCAACACGATTACCTTTATTTATTTGTAATCTTGTCCAAAAAAAGATATCAAACAAATTTAAGAAGGATCTATTTCCCATAAATCCATGTTGATTTGCATTAATTATATTACCCTCTTTTAATTCTTTATTAACCAAATCCCTTGTCAGGTGCACTATTATCTTGTCCCAGATCGATGTCAGGCTGACAGGCCTATAATTATGTGGGTCATTCTGGTAATTACCCTTTTTAAAACTTGCACAATATTCGCTTTCTTCCAGTCTTCTGGATTATCTCCAGTGCTCCAAATTTTATTAAAAAAATATCTCTATGCCTCCGAATACTCACTAATAAGATAAGCAGTATAATGCTTACCTGTTGTACATCATGGAGGTAACATGGGACTTATCAAAGCACTTTACAAATGTGAATTCTCCTTGGATGAATTTCTATTATGTAGAAATGATAAATAGTGTTGTTTTAATAACACAAAGTCATTGGCACAATATTCTGCCTTGAATAGCAGCAGATGGGAAAGCAGCTTTTTCATCTTTAGCAGGAGAGACCTGTCCATAATATCTTCTGGTTTAGAACTTCTCCATTCTCATACTTTATTTAAGTACATATAGTTATGTCTCCAAAGTAATGTCTGACTTTTTTGATTTCTTACAGGTAAAAATGAAAGAATTCACATTTGTTTGAAGGGATTTTTTTAGCTGCCTCAAAGGGTTTTTTCTTTCTGTAGCATTTCTTTGTGTCATTGTTGGAAGCTGTTCTAATCACAGAATTACATGAGCCAAAAAGGTGTTATACAGTGTATTTGATAGTTAGATATAGAGTCTGGTAGTGTTGGTGAAAGGCCCATGAAAATATACACAGGCTGTAAAACATCTATTCCTTTTCTGAAATTTAAGGGAGTGGGAGATTAAAGTTGTGGTGAATAATTTAATAAATCATGCACTATAACTAGGCTATTTTACTGTCAAAATCCCCATTAGACACACATACCACTTACAGGACTGGTAAATTAATAAATACATTTCTCACACTGGAAAAAGGATGCAAGATGAAGCCAACTTGACATTGGCAGTGTACAGTACATCATGTAACAACAATTATTACACTGCACTCAAGCTCTGATTAAAAAGAAATCCAATATGGTTAGGCTGTCACCTTTAATGACTATATTTGACAGCTATTAAAAAGAAAAATGCAAGCATGTGAAAAGAAGCTTGTAACAAGCAACTGAAGCTCTCAGCACTTCTTTGCTATTGTCTTTATTCTAATATTTTGGGGGAAATTGTTGTCATACCTGCAGCCTTACCGCACTGGGCTCTGATTTTGCTAGATTTCACATTTGTTTAAAAAAATAAAACATAGGATTGTTTACAATTTGCTGAGTAGTGTTGAGAAGTCTAAGAAAATCCAGGTTCTGCAGAAACTGGTATTGCAGTACTTTTCCATACCAAACTGTACTGGGCCAATGCCCCAGTGCTGCAGGAGGGACTGTCTGTAAGAGGGGCATGTGAAAAATGCAGTCCTGGCCATCTGTGATCATTGTACATCCATGTCACTTTTTGCAAGGTTGTTAATACAGTTGTCTGGAGGCTATATCTTAGATCATTTCATTCTGGTTTCCTAAATTTCCCTCATCTCAGTTGGCAGTTACTCCACTGTAACAAATAAAACGTTTTAAAGAATGAAAAAAGCAAATAGCAGAAATCTCAGAAAACAGAAATTTTTAGTTGAAAGCAGTATGGATTTTTGTGCTTTTTGCACATTACTTTGAAAATAAAATTCTAACTTGTTATTGTACTCTTCATATACATATTAGAACTGTAGATCTCAAATCTAACACTGAATGTATAAATTAAAGTTGTTACTAACTACTTGTTTGCTGTGTTCAGTGAAGTTGGCTGGGATTTTTAATCTTTGCTGCATAGAGATGTACTGTTAGAAGAATGGATAGGTTCTGGTTCTGTTAATGTTCACCAACACCAGTTACCACAGCTATTTCCTATTTTAAATAAGGGAATTGGGAGGTACAGGAGAGGGGGTTGGGAGGAAAGCATCTTGTCCTTATCTTGAAGGATCTTACTGATTTGGGCCCAAGATTTCTGAATGATCATCTCATGCGCTGGGGCCATGACTACAGTCTCAACTCCACTCCTTTAGCATGATGGAATGGTCTCCTGCAAGGTTAAAGGTTTCTTATGTGAACAGATGGAGCTTTCTCATAGGCAGAGTCAAGATTGTGAAACTCTTTTCTGTTGGTGCACTTCTTGGACCATGCCCTCATGCACAAAACCACAATGCATCATAATCAAAATAAAAATAGGCTCAGTTTCACAATGGAGAAGGAATCACACATGACAGGTGCTAACCATGTCACACAGTGTACTGCTGGAAGGCTCTCAGATAGTCACGGAATAAAAGTCAAAATAGAAAAGACCTGGGGCAACCTCAAGGACTACTGTGTGATGTCTGCTGGCAAGTGCTGTTTTTCTTCATGCAACCACATTGTGTACATTCTTTTCTTTAACACAAATATGCTAGAACTAATTTAAAGAAGCATTTTAGAGCAGTTTGTGTGGGGTAGATGGAAAAAGTGAGCGTTCAGCAAGTTGGCAGAAAAGATAGAAACAATGAGCTATATGTTGCTAGAAAATACAGTCCAAAGTGTTCAAAGCCAGTCACATTTTTTCTTGATTTATACAACTTCAAGGTGTAAATTGCATAAACTTCCCATTGTACCCTTTGTAACTTTGATTTTCATGGCACATTTTATGTTAAGAGGCAGAGATCAAGAGACCATGTGTGTTTTTATAAGCCAGGATTTTCCCCCATGTGATATTTGACCAACTTAATTTGAAAGATCATATGTAGGGGTAGTGTGGGAGTGCATGTATTCCCCCAACAGTTACAGATTAGAATGGATATAAAAGAGCAGGGATCTGCAGGAATGAGGAAGACACATAAACATGTAAAATTTGGGAAGTTTTTGGGGAAAGTCATAAATGGGATCTATTATCTGTGGGGAAGGGACAAATAGCAGCTGCAAACCTCTGAATGTTGGAGGATCCAGTACTACACATGACAGAACTGAACTCTGGCCAGGCGGTCCTGTGCACCCAGCACCTAATTACCTCCCAGAAGAGAGGTGAACAAGAAGGGGGAGGTCCACATAGTAAACCTGACGAGCCCCATGGGGCATGGTTATCTGGGTACTCCTCTCTCCTGGGACAGGACTCAGGAGCTTCTATGTTGAAATTTTAATGTAACTATGTGAACTGCTATATTTGGGGTATTTGCATTCTTTTCTTCTTTCAACCCTACTAGAAGAACTCTGATACACACTGGGAAGAGTGTATGCAGTTGGAAACCCACCAAAGGCTAGAATCTGCAGAGTCAGTTATTAGTATTGCAGTAGTGCCTTGGAGCTCTAATTGAGATTGGGAGCCCCATTGTGTTTGGCACTGTACAAATGTAATGAGAGACATTATGACGAGTTTGACTGGGTGGTGGGCACTGTGCCCAGCACAGAACTAACAGTGGTGCATGATGACCTGGTCAGCTGCAATATGCCCTGCTGGCCCCTGAATCCAACATGGGGACTGATGGGAGCCAGCAGCAGGCTCCAAGAGAGGACCACAAAGTGACTCTGTTGCTGAAACTGGTCCCAGAGAAGGCTGCAGAACAGAATCAGCAGCAAATTCTGGGTCCATATTGGAGGAGCTGTTTGATTGCCGTCTCCCTTAGCAAACTCAGAGGTAAGTTTCTGACTCCAATTTAAAATGTATTACTACAGTAAGACAGCTCTGAGAACCAATGCAAAATTTATGAGACGCCCCGGTTATCAACATGTATAGGCTAATAGCAGATTGTATATCCCTGCACCTTGGCATCTCTTCCTCCCACCCCCCAACCATGTAGAGTTCAAAATGGTGACCGGGAAATGCAAACAGTAAAGAACAGCTTTAAAGAGTATTTTTATTGGAAAGGCCTAGGTTTTCGTTAGCATCATTCTTGTTTTCTTTAAAGTAATAATGGCTTTGAGTTTGCTGCACTGTAAACATTCAACTGTCTATCGAGCCACCTGAAAACAGTGAATTCTCTGTGTGTGTTTGGGGATATGTGTTCAATTTCCAAATCTAGCCCATTTCAGTTAGAGGTAGTCCATAGGTGACAAAATCATTTCTCCCAAGGACAACCAGGGTGTCAATTTTTGTCCAGAAATGTGCCGAGAGTGGGGAGGAGGAATGCCGTGGATTTCTGCATGTTTGCATGCTGTCATAACAGGCTAAGCCATGTGGAAGCTAACAGAGCATCCTGTTAAATCCCTCATGAATTCTGACCCAATCCGGATGCTAGTAGCTGCAAACTTTTCCTGAAGCAGGAACTCCAGATAGGTAATCACATTGCAGGGAACAGCATAATTTCTAGGGCCAACTGGATAGGTGATTAGCCCACTCCACTCTTAGATGTGCCGTTCAGCCATTATATGTTTGAATACTTCAGCTGCACACACTGCAGGTTTCCCACTAGCAGCTGGAATAACATCTCCCTTTGCCAGTAGGGCATCACAAGAACAGTTATGTCCTCCAAAAGTGAAATGATATAAATTTTTTTTTGTTAAAAGCTATTTGCCACCTACCCACAACCCAAGTACTTAACGGAATTTTTATAAAACAAAAACAGCTTGTAATTTGAAACTTACTATTGTCTCTGCACTTCTAGAATTGTGATTAATCAGGCTGTGTCCAGGGCGATTCTTTGGACAGAAGTATCCCTTTCACAATATATTGCAGTTGAGTTTTGACATGTAACATTTCATGTTCTTGAAATTCCATAAGCATTAATTCTGTGCTCTTCCACTGAGGTATTTTAGACAATAATCCTCTGTTTCAGGAGGAACTGTTGTCCTGTTTCAGGCCCTTCAATTTCTATTGGCTGCTATACATCTACAACTTGATCCCTGGCCTAACATACTTTCCTGGACTGTACCAAGAGGAAGTGCTTCCATGATGAAGTTATGGTTGAAGTTCTTGAGAGGGCCGACAAGTAGTTCCAGTACCAGAGGGACTCAAGACTGGAGAAACAGCATGCTGATCGGCAGGAGGAAAGGTTGAGGCTCTGTGTGCAGCTGGAGAGGAGGGTTTCAGCAAGGGAGTAGGCAATTGCAACACAGTTCCCAGATAAGGAACAGCGGTTAAGGAGCTCAACAGAGAGAATGGTTTGGGCGACTTATCTCCATCCTGGCTGGAAGAGAACAGGGTCCTGCTGGCTCTCCCACACCATGGCCTGATCCCCCAGCAATGTACCTTCAGTCCAGAAGTAGCTTGGACAACTCCATGTCAGGGTAGGCCATGCCATCAAGCCTCATGAACAGCTGGGCAGGGCAACTAAATGCCATACAGTTCTTACTTTTTGAACCCCTCTCCTGTAGATAATTCCCCACTCCCATCCCCCACAGTGCCATGTGCATGGAAAACGAGAATGTGTGGCCAGGGGACATACATCGGTAGGGGGGTTGTATCATGTTTGCACTGTTTGCTGTATTCTTTTTTTTTGTTTGTTTTGGAAATATTCTTCTGTTAGTTGTTTTTGGGTGTGGTAATGACAGCTGGCCTGCCTAGCAATGGTGGGTGACAGTTGTACTGTTTTAACACGTTTACAAAAAAGCCTTTTATGTCACCAAAGAAGTGTATTGTTTTCACTGCATCCCATCATGATTTGAGATGATAAAGCTGAAAAAGATGATCAGGAGCAATTATGCATTACTAAGCAAACACTATACCTGTGTACCGTTGGGTACAACAATTCACGCTTCAAAAACTTCCTTATATAAACCCATATTGTGAATCAGCCCCCCTCCCAATTCATTATTCATCATGTAATTCATAAGTACATTGTATGGCAATCAAGTCCTGTTCCTCCCAAGCATTGAACACCCTCAAATTAATTAGCCTCTTTGCCCCCTACAAGCACATTCTTACTTGTGCTATTCCCCCCTCTTCTATTGGGCCAGGCAAGTCTATAATGTCCACAAAGCAGCCCTGACTTCTGTTGCCCTGGTGCATCCAGCCCTAGCTGTGGTAGGTGCACTTGCTGGCTGAGTGTACTGATTCAGTGGCCCCTTGCTGTCATAGGTCAGGGGAAATTGGCTCATCTCTGGCTTCACAAAGACTGTGAGGAGCATATCAAGCCACAGTAATGTGAACGGCATTGATGATACTGGCGTCTAAATGGGTCTGTAGACATTTCCAAAGGGATTTCAATTTGCCAAAAACACATTCAACAACCATTCTACACCTATTGAGAATATAATTAAACCTTCTATTGTCAGGGCCTCTGAAATCAGGGTATGGTTTCATAAGCCCAGGGAAGAGAGGGTATGCAGGGTCCCCAGAATAACGGTGGGGGTAGTAACTCCATTTATGACAATGTCATTTGGTGGCTCCCAACGTAGATTCCCAATCTGTGAAAAACACTGGCACCATGAACTTTTCAAGTGTGAGCCACGACGATGTTCATAAATTGGCCTCTGTGGTCTATGGGGGCCTGCATAACAATGGAGCAGTACCCTTTGCGGTTTATGTACTCATGTGCTCCTTGAAGAGGGCAAACTGTGGGCATGAGAGTCCCATCAATGGCCCCAGCCCAGTTAGGAAACTCCCTTCTCTCAAAGCCAGCAATTATCTCAAGAATATCTTTAATTCTGCCCCCCTTGGGGTAAACCCTACGGGTTGCCTCAGAAACCTCTGCCACCACTTTACCCACAGTCAACTTTTCAACACCAAACCGGTTGGCACCAGACCGGTAGCAGTCTGGGGTAACCAGCTTCCAGAGGGTTATAGCAACCTGCTTCTGGGCTGGCAAGGGTGACCTCATATGAGTGTCTTTATGCAGGAGGGTTGGGACAAGCTGCTCACAAAGATCCAGAAATGTAGCTTTCTTCATGCAAAACTTCTGGCTCCACTGCTGGTCGTCCCTGGTCTGCACGATGATGTGGGACCACCAGTCTGTGCTTATAGCCCTGTGCCAAAAGTGCCAGTCTACTTAGGGGGCATCAGCAAGGATGCTGAGTGTACTGAGCAGCATCAGCCAGAGCGAGTCTGCCATGCCAGGGTACTCCTGTTTCTCTGCCTTCTTCTCCTGCTCCATCTGAATATCTGTCAGGTGACTTTGGTGGGTCAGAAAATGCTGCCGAAATGTCCACAGGCATCTCATGGAAGCTCTGCCTGTTTCCTGACAGAGGAGTGAATGTGCAGCAAATTAGAATGGCAACTCATTCCAAGTGACCATGATCCTTTCCAGGCACCTGGTGGTAACTAGTTTGAAAAGCTTCAGTCCAGGGAGTTACTGCATGTACACTATGCTGTGTAGGTTCATTGTAATTCTCCACTCCGGGTGGACTTTGATTGAAGCTGGGGTGAAGAATGACTAAGATTTTTAAGGTTTGATGCTTATTCTTTTTGTCCATAATTTGGAGTTTCAATGTTGTATGAAATCATAATGCAAAATTCATATGACTTTATTTTTGATATAGTGATATTGGTTGTTTGAAGCAGAAGAATTGTGCTTAGAATGCATGATAGGTTCATTGAGAAGTATAAATAAATAAAATAACTTGTCCCTTCTGTGTTTGGGGTGTGTGTGCATATTTTCCCTCTTATGCTTCCTTTTAGGCTTCTCAGTCCCACTAAAGTAAAGCAATATCACACGGGAAAAAGTAGAATTGCGCAAAAGGGTGAGAGTGGATAAAGATAATTTTAAACACTTCTAGAGACATGAGGAGGCTTATGCGCAACAATGTATTGTGTGACAATAATTTTTTTCACACTATTAGTAACTTTTGAAACCTGTGGGACAGTAGTTTTCTATGACAATGTTCAATTTTAGTTAATATATAGTGTTTGTGTGTATGATATATATTATCTATAGTGATACATATACTGTCTATGCCTTAATCCAGTCTGATTTTCCCTGTGTGTGTCTCTCTCTCTCTCTCTCTCTCACACACACACACATACACAGAGCCAGCAAATCAGTCAGGACTAGATTAAAGCATAGACACAATAGGTTTAGGTCTATTAGAGCAGGATCTATTTTAAAATCAAATTTGCATCAGGATAATTACTTCATGGTAATGCCAATCAATCTGAGGATACACTGTGACCTGGATATGGTGAGCAGTAGTTTGGGTCTTTGTGTGCCTAGTAGTTATTTTTAGGCATTTTTTTTTCCTTTAAGGGAGTTAGACTGCAAAGATTTCTCTCTGCAGTGGAATGATATGCAGAGCCTGATCTGGCTTTCCTTAAATTGGGTATTACATCCATTGAAACCAATAAGCGTTTTGTCTGGGCAGTGCACAAGGATATCAAGCTTGCGGTTTGGAATGTCATCAGTCACCACATAGTTTAATCTAAGGATTCATAGTGCTACTTTCTACCAGGCTGGAAGGACATGGATTAACACTTACTTGGTTTAAAGTCTTGGCCCTAAATCCTTTAATCTCATATTAAAATATGCACAGTTCTGCCTCTTATAAATTCACAAAGCCTTGTTCTGGTTTATACTCATCCACTTTACCTATATTATAGTCACTCAAGTAATACCTTTTTCTGCCCCATAGGGTACATCTACACTGCAGAGATCTGTGGCCTGGCCACAGCTGGCCTGGATCAGCTGACTTGGGCTCACAGGGCTAAAAATTGAAGTGTAGACTTTCTGGCTTGGGCTGGAGACCCAGCTTTGAGACCCTGCAAGGGGAATGGGTCTCAGGCCCCTGGCTCCAGACTGAGCCTGAACGTGTACATTGCAATTTTTGCCCTGTGAGACCAAGCCCTGTGAGCCTGAGTCAATTGACCCAGGCTCTGAGACTTGGTGCCATGGGTTTTTTATTGCAGTACGGATATACCTTCAGAGACAACCAGTGTTTTCTCTTTGGAAGAAAGAGATAAAGGTTTATAATTGCACTACAGCAAAGCACTTCCTGTTGTTGTTTGGGAGAATTGTAGCTAACTTAACCAAACATCAAGGCTAATTTATCTTGGCAAAACAGTCCCCTTTAAAAAAAAATAATCCGAGAAATATACACAGAATTAATCACTTTGGAGAACCTATCTCCAGGGGCCAAATTCTTCCCTCAGGTGAATGTGTGGGGCTTTCTGTGAGCACATGCAAGAGAAAAATATAGTCCCAAGTTTTAAACCATTAACCCACACTCTATTTAGAAAGATCTTGTGTGGCTGGTTTATAAGAGAAGAGTAAGGAAACTAAGTTTATTTTTGCAACGTAAAGAAAATGAGAACTGTTGTCTGCAGCTTTACCAAAGCCTCTCATGTGTCTGTTTATGTGAGATTCTCCAAACTTGTCTGGGTTTTTAGTTGAATAAAAAAGGACCCAGATGTTTTAGGTTTCATTCAGTCAAAGAATACGTTGGACATCCATAGGGCCAGGGGAGTAAACCATGAAAAATAAGCCTCTGTGAGGTTTGGGAAGCCTAATGTAACTTTTCTGGGTCAAAACCTTCAGGTCAGATTCTGCACTGACTTGCACCCAGTGGAATCCCATGATCTGCAGCCAGGTTGCACACAGTCAGTGTAAACTAGTCTAGAATTTGGCCATTTATTTTTATCCTGGTGGTAAGTTTAAAAATAATCAATATAGAAGAAACCAGAGGTGGCATGATTTTGTATGTGTATATGTTGCTGATACTTCAGGAGCTGTTAGATTTCATGATATTTCATTACAGAATAAGAAAATGAACTCCATTAATTCTAGAAAAGTGCTAGATGTCATAACATGTCCACACTGCTGTCAGCAAAAGTTTTATTTAACATTAATACTAAAGTGTGGTCTTGTATCAATGTTGTACAAATAATTAGATGTCAGTCATTGTATTCCTACCCAACCTATTTTATATCTGTAGGTCTGGTTAGTGGTTGCAGTTTAAGATTGTTTTTAAAATCTTCAATCAGACTGTGATGGGGTGTCCACCCCACACAGGATTGGAAGGGGATAAAGTGGCCAGATAGACCTATTAACTGCCCAGGCTGCACCTGGAGGAGAAGCAAGGGAGGGTTGGCACCTCATTGCTGATGGCATCCAGCTGAGGAGGAACAGGATTTGGAGCTGCTACACCCAGAGAAAGGAGGAGAACCAGGAGTTGTAAGAAGTAGGGAAGGAGCTGTGAGAGGAAAGCCCAGAACTGCTGGGTTGAGAGTCCCTGGAGTAGAACCTGAGTAACGGGAAGGCCCAGGTTTCCCTACTGGTCACTGGGGAAGTGGCACCAACAGGGCAGTGCTGGAGAGGACTGACTGGGACTGCTTGTGCATAAGGACTTTGGGAAACTCCGGAAGGGGAAACCCCATAGTGACCCACCAGAGGGCTGAGTCACAAAGAGGAGGCTGTGGTTTCTGGAGCAAGAGGGGCCACAGGGTGAGATGATGATAGAAGGGGCATTGCCAAAGAGGGCACAACATCTTGCCAGAGTTAATCCCCAGGATTGCCAGGAGGAGGCCACCTGCAGTGAGTGTACCCTGTGGCACAGACAAAGCACCTTCTACAAAGTAAGTGCTAAAAAAGAATGGAGTGAGTCATCAAATCTAGAGTGAAATGTTTTCCAGAGCCAGTCTTATTTTGTACCTGAATTAGTTGTGACAAGCAAAGAAAATTAGCTGGCTGGCACAAACTGTGATTGGGATGAACTATGTTAAGAAAACATGTAACTGTACAGTAGTCGCTGAAAATCATACAAGCACTATAGTGCAATCTCTTTCTTTTTGCGAATACAGACTAACACGGCTGTTACTCTGAAATTTGTTGTGAAAGTACAGCTTACAAATGTAGATATTTTTTGTTACATAATTGCACTCAAAAACAAAACAGTGTAAAACTTCAGAGCCTACAAGTCCACTCAGTCCTGATTCTTGTTCAGCCAATCGCTGAGACAAACAAGTTTGTTTATATTTACAGGAGATAATGCTGCCCTTTTCTTATTTACAATGTCACCAGAAAGTGAAAACAGGCATTTCCATGGCACTTTTGTAGCTGGCATTACAAGGTATTTACTTGCCAGATATGCTAAACCTTTGTATGTCCCTTCATGTGTTGGCCACCACTCCAGAAAACATGCTTCCATGCTGATGATGCTCATTAAAAAAATGTGTTAATTACATTTGTGACTGAACTCCTTGGGGGAGAATTATATGTCCCCTGCTCAGTTTTACCCACATTCTGCCATATATTTCATGTTATAGCAGTCTTGGATGATGACCCAGCACATGTTGTTCATTTTAAGAACACTTTCACTGCATATTTCACAAAATGCAAAGGTACCAATGTGAGATTTCTAAACATAGCTACAGCACTCGACCCCAGGTTTAAGAATCTGAAGTGCCTTCTAAAATCTGAGAGGGATGAGGTGTGGTGCATGCTTTCAGAAGTCTTAAAAGAGCAACACTCCAATGTGGAAACTACAGAACCTGTTCCACCAAAAACGAAAATCAACCTTCTGCTGGTGGCATCAGCAGAACCCATCATCAGCATGGATGCATGTCCCCTGGAATGGTGGTTGAAGCACGAAGGAACATATGAATCTTTAATGCACGTGGCATGTAAATATCTTGCAATGCATGCGACAACAGTGCCATGAGAACACCTGTTCTCACTTTCAGGTGACATTGTAAATATGAAGCGGGCAGCATTATCTCCTTCAAAAATAAACAAACTTGTTTGTCTGAGCAATTGGCTGAACAAGAAGTAGGACTGAATGGACTTGCAGGCTCTAAAATTTTACATTGTTCTATTTTTGAATGCAGTTTTTTGTACATAATTCTACATTTGTAAGTTCAACTTTCATAATAATATATCTGAAAATGTAGAAAATATCCAAAAATATTTAAATAAATGATAATCTATTATTTTTTGACAGTGCAACTAATCATGCGATTAATCACGATTAATAATTTTTTTAATTGCTTGACAGCCCTAGTAATCACCCCATTATGCTAGGCACTGTACAACAAAAGACACTATATACAGAACAACAAAATAGTCCCTACCAAAAAAGTTGGTTTTCAATTTCTCCCTCACAGCCACCTACTTTTCATTCTTTTGTTTGTTTACAATGGATTTTCTTTTTGTATTAAACAAAATGTGGCTCAAGGGAGCAGCTAAATGTCACAGTTAGTTAATTTATGATTAACCTTTCACCTTTGGAGATCTGAGTTGGAATTTTGTTAGTCACAACTGAGAATGCATTTTGTGGCTTTATCTTTGCAGTAGACATTTACTTATATAACAAAACCACCCACCAATTTGCTACAGCTGGTAGCAGATCAGGAGTATGCTGCACACGCTGGGTAAAGCTCATTTAAACTGTATCTAATGCTGTTATTTTTCCATATAGGCAAGGTACTCCATACAGTGTTTGCCGAAAAAAACTAAACAAACCTATTACACAGCTATTGCTTCATAAAACTTTTGCTGAGATTGTGTAACTAAGACTTACATAGAGATTTTTGATTGATTGACAGTTAGGGTTGCCAATTTTAGTTGTACCTTTCCTGGAGGTTTCATCACATTACATAATCTTTAATTCCTGGAGACTCCAGGACAATGCTGGAGGGTTGGCAACCATGTTAACAATATTGATCAAGTAAAATCTCTTTTGCTGGACACTCTGTGTTGAGAGAAATGTGACAGTTATTGATATTTAAAATCTAAATAAGTTCCATCTGGCCATGGAAATGTTGTAAAGCGAGCATGCAAAACACTTCATTTTTCTTTGAGGTGCAGATTACACTGTAACTTTGCAAATGGAAAATATAGTGCTTGGAGTCATATATGTTGTAATACCAACCCATGAAATTTGCTGAAAGAGTATCAGACACAGAATTACTGTATTTTTTGTTCCAGCAAAAGATATTCTATCTTGCCACTTATAGTTGCTACTGTAGTACTCACTGAGGGCTGCACTTGTTACTTAGTTTTGTTCTTTTGAGAGCCGCGTGCTTGCATGAACTACTTATTTAGCTTTGCAGAGTGCAGATTTTTACAGTGCACATTTTTGGAAAGTAGCAGTTTCTTGAATTGGGAAGAATTTGGGGCAGGGAAATTCCCAGGATGTCTAGTACAAAGAAAAATGATTGTTTTTGTTGACGGGTATAGCCAAATCAAAGGGTCAGGCAGACTAGCATAACCCACATGGCAGCATGTTTGAAGGCATGATGTTTGTGGAAGTGAGAAATAGTCATAATGCCTCCAGATTGAGAGCTTACTTAGTAACAGTGACTCTTATAGAATAGGTGTAATGTATTCTCACCACACATAATCCTGCAGCAGTTTGCCATGCATGGTGAGAGAGAGAGTAGCACTACGTTTCTGAGATATGTTCTTCAGTGTTACAAAGGAAATAGTGGTACTACCCAGCCATCTGATAGCCACTAACCATGCCAGAGAGTTTTGTGATGGCAGGAGGGAAAGGGTCAGTTTATCACCTAGTAAGTTGATAGTTCATGAGGTTGAGGCATGGTGCAGATTCTTCCATATGGATAAAAATATACAGCAGCATATATGTAAATATGGTACAAATAGCATGTTTTACAATATTGGACTTAGAGTAGATCATATACTGATTAGAACTGATCGACTTATTCATTGCAAATTTAGGCCCTGATTCCGCATATTTTTTCTGCTGTTCCAACCCAAAAGGAGCCCCATTGAAAACAGTGGTGATCCATGCTGTTGCAGGGGCCTGTCCACATGGAACAACTTTCAGGATCAGAATTCTAGTCCTGTTTTCTATTCTCTAACCATTTGTGACTAAACTTGAGTTTTTTTAAAAAAATTATTTGTTAATTGTAGCTCTTCGATGTGCAATTTATGCAAACAAACTTTAGTCTGTGGGCTATTTAACTGTTTGCTTTGACTATTTGCTGTTCACAGGATGTGGTTGTCCACCTAAGCCCCATGTGAGTAAGATCTGAAAAGGGAGAGTCACTCAGAATCAAAGAAATGAATGTCGTATTTTATATAGTTTGCAAGATTGTCCATTGGTAAACCTCATTATGTGTGGAAAATTCCACAGTTTGTTATGAATTATGTTTAGTAAGATTTATGCGGGAAGAATCAAATTATCTTTCAGAAATGTAACTTCCTTTTTTGTGTTTTATGACTTCCTATTACAACAGCAGTTACAATGTCTTAAAAATGGTTGACTAGGCATTTCATGTGAACATTACTATGAGCAATCTTGGATCATTGTTACATAGGGCCGTGTTTTTTGTTCATACTTCAGTAGGTTGTCATGCACCAGAGGATCGACGGATTAGGAGGAATTGGACATGTTGGCCAGCAGAGGGATATGCAGGATGAGATAATTAATTTAATACATTTTGTGAAAATTTGAAAGCAAATATACAGCCTGAGTTAGCTTTTAGTACAGATTTGTCATTTGTTCACTGAATAGCTGATTGTCAATATTAGGGCCCGATTCTGCAACTCCCATAAAAGTAGACTTTATTTAAGTGAATATTAATAATTCACTTCAGTGGGACAACTCACATGAGTTATGACTCCCCATATGAGTAATTGTTTTCAGGGCTTACATGATAAATAATTGCTGGACAGCTTCCCAAAACAAAACTCAGACAATCATCTTTCAGATAGACAAATACTAACAAGGCTTTGGAAAATTTTGACAACGGCTTGTGATGTGTCTGATCATCATGTTACTTATAGGGGAAATGAACCTTGGAAGCAGAACTCCAGGTAAAGGTAAACCTGGATCAGATTACTCATTGCTTTTGGTTTCAAAAATTCTAATTTAAAATAAAAAGCCTTGAAGCTTGTCTAGATAAGTGAATTAATGGAAAATCTCAGAAATAGAAAGTGAGACTTTGAGTTAACTGGACACATATGTGTTGAGAAGACCCCACACTGCTCCACACTTCTCTCACTTGAGATGATCATTGATCTTTTTCCATTGGATTCCCCACTGAATTACATAGGAAAAAACAACAAGGAGTCCGGTGGCACCTTAAAGACTAACAGATTAAATAGAAATAAACAGCATCAAATGAATCAGGTACCTTTAGCATTGTGTATCTGTCTGCCTGGTTTAGATATTTACTACAAACTGTAAATTGTACAGGTGTTCTGATGATCTTTTATGTCTGGGGAAAGTACATTTCTGAAAAATAGAAGGGGAGGATGCAGTTATTGATTCTTCTTCCTTTGTTGTTCATTTTTAGCTTCCCAGAATGCACTTTTAATCCCTTTGGTATCATTTCAGAGAGCTACTAAAAACATTTCAATATGAGCCTTTCTTTTGATTTACCAGCCCTTGTTTAAAAAATATTGTGGTGCACACATCAGCCTCATTGATATCTGGTCAGTCCACTCTGTTTATGCCTGACTCTGACTTTGGTTATTTTCTTGTGATATTTTTTCTATTGTAAAGTTTTCTAGCAATATTTAGTCAAAACCATAGTGTGGTGAACGGGTTGGTTTTTTTTACACAGCAAAAAAATATACATTTCTACCACATATAGTGGAATGTGGAATTTAAAAAAAGTAAATAGATGGTATATAATGAAATGATATTAACTGTTCAGTAAGGGCTTAATCTGTTGATTATTATATTGTATAATATTTCCATTGATTTTGGTGGATTTTGGACCAAACTCTAATTGAGCATACAGAAACACTGGTATAAGATAATTGTTGTAAAGTGCAAAATTAGGTATGGTGGGTTGTGTTTAAAAAAGTAACATTCATCTCTTCATGATACTGGTAATTGTAACCCAGCACACCAGCTTCCCTGCAAGGCAGGGAAGGGTTAATTAGAACAAATTAAGACACCTGGAGCAGGAAACAGGCTTCCAAGGAGGAGCTAAAAAGAAGAGTCCTGCTCATTTTGGAGGAAAAGGAGGGAATGAGCCAGTGCAGGCAGAGGGAGAGCAGATGTGAGTCTCCTGAGAGAAAGCTGGCTAGGACCAGGGATTGGGGAAGACTGGTGCCGGGCAGAGCTCCTAGAGGACAGGAAAGAGGCCAATGCACTTATGACTTATCAGCTGACCCCAATTAGGCTTAAAAGAGGACACCTGGACCTAAAGGAGAGAGAGAGAGACATGGTGAGTCAGATCTGCCTTAGAGTACAGATGGAATCAGTCTGGAAAAGGATAGGTGAGAGCTGCCTGGGAGTGAGAGTTATGGCAGGTGGGAGTTGTCTGAGTACAGGGGAGAGAGAGAGAGAAGGAGCTGCAGAGAGTTGCCTGAGGGAAACTTGCAGAGGGTCAGAAAGTGTTGAGGAGTGGTGAGAGATGCTAGAGGAATACCTGGGAGGTTAGCATGGTGAGAGATGCTGGAGCTGTCAGGAGCTGTCTTGTGAGAGATGCCAGAGCTGTATGTTGATAGACTACTGGGGACTTAATTTGTTATGGCTTATTTGCACATGGCTTTCTTTTGTAATCATTAGCTGCACAAGGGCTATGTATATGCAAAACTAAAGTTTAGACTAGTTCTGGAAAGAATTGAAGCAGAAACTGAGGCAGGTGCACTGGTTATGCCTCAACCTGATGCTGAAGGTGCCCCAGGTAGGGGCTGTGCTATGTCAGTGATGATGCGAAATTTTCTGAATCCTAGAATGTAATATTGCAGGGAGATAAAAACTGCTCCCTTTTAAATAGAAATCACTCCACATAGTAGGAATCTTGCATGTACCACTTTGTTTGAAAGAAAGAAAATGAGACCATGAAACAAATGCAGAATGCATGAGACAGAGTGAATACTTTTATATTGTAATTAGGGCAAAGCAACCACAGTGCACAACCTAAGCCTATCTTATTCCAGGAATATTGCCAAGAACAAATCCATGCTGGACATGAGGAGCCTTCA
Organism: Lepidochelys olivacea; assembly: GCF_965140295.1. Classification (NCBI taxonomy): domain Eukaryota; kingdom Metazoa; phylum Chordata; order Testudines; family Cheloniidae; genus Lepidochelys; species Lepidochelys olivacea. The sequence goes on along the minus strand of NC_140414.1, from coordinate 49,916,321 downwards.
TAACAAAAGTTTTATCAAAACTGTTGTTTCTACAGAAAGTTTCAACTCTGACAAATCAGCATTTACTAACAAAAACATTTTGTAAATTTCCTGACCAGCTCTAGTGATGATATGTGGGCAGGAGAATTAAGATGAGCTTTAAAAGCAAGAGCTGGGTGTATGAATTTCATGTGAAAGGAGATATGGAGGCAGCATTGAGACCAATACAAGGCTAGATCATAGACACTGTAAATCACCAAAGAGCAGTACGCTATTTGTTCTCCTTCCAGCAGAGTGACCTGATGTACAGTTTTTGTAGCTTTTTTGATTGACCTCATACCACTATCTTCCATTAATAAAATAGCTGCTTCACTACTCTTGCCTGCGAATGCTGAACATTTCAACACTCCAAGAAGTTTTGATGTCAAGAGTATGTTTTCCAAATGAGCTACAAGTGGATCATAAAATGAACAGGCAGCCCAGTAGGAACACTAATTGCTCGAAAGTTGACCAAGTGTGATTATTTTTGCAATTTTAACCAGAGAAAACATTTTTTCACAGTGGGAGAAGTAGTATGGAGAAGGGGTGGGTTCTGGAAAAGTGGAATGCCAGTTTTCTACCTGCAGAAACTCTCATTCTCACAAAAAAATTAAGGTAAGAACAAACAATATTCGAGTTTAACAGTTTATTCAGTGATGATTTCTCCCTCTCACACACTAAGCAGTTGAGAGTTGCTTTCTGCCTCCTCCTACCATCCTCACATAGGAGCTGCAATTATCAACAGCTATCACATTGCTCTGCTGTTACAGCCCCATAGAGCATAGGGAGAGTCTCTGAAGATCTGCACAGCTCATCTGTCCTAACAGCATTCATACAGTTTAGTACAGATTTAATCCAGATTTATTTTCATCTCTTTAAGGGCCTTTGATGTATTTGAATACTTGCTGGGTTAATGAGATCGCCCCCCACTTTGTGCTGAAACTTCAGAAGCACTGGTCCAGAATCATTTGGGACTCATTCGTGGTCCCTGGGCTGAGCCCAAATGGACAGGCACCAGGCAAGAGGGTTCTTGCAGTACTCCTGGCGGAAGGGATTGTGTTCTCCCAGCTCCACACCCATCTCACACTTGCAGTCTCTGATTTGCCTGTGTTCCAGCTCTGTGTTGGAAGTCAGCCAGTGGATCCACTGGCCTTGAACTCCCCCCTTCTCCATACTCCTCCACATGCTGAGATAGGTGATTTTTTCATAGAGCCCAGCTCTCCAGTGCACAAAGGGTGCAGACAACTGCATGAGTTTATTGCATGCTGTTCCATTCCAACAGATTCCATTTAGTGTTGAAGCATAGATGTCCACAGAGGCTGGATGAGGATTTGTTCCTCAAAGACCTAGAATCTTTACTGGTTTTCTCAAAATTAACAGCCTATTCAGAACAGTGCAAAGGAGGAATGGTCTGGCCCTGTATATTCATCTTATAGTTGCTGCATGCTTGCTTAATATTACAGTCAATGCAAAAGTAGTGTACACACAGGCCTGACACCTGTAAGCAGTTATGGAATGTTACTGTTTCTGCTAAATATTGCAGATGGGGAAATGTGTGGCATGGTAATTATCTTGGGTGTTAGCTCAATAGCAATAGAGCGTACTTGTGTGGCTAAACTATGGTGACTGTTTGGAGTAGTGAAGCAGCGATTTTTCTAATGGGAGACAGTGGAGTGAGGTCAGCCAAAAGAGCTACCATATTGATTTGTACTTCTACAAATGTATTTACTATAAAGTCACTCTGCTGAAAGGTGAATGAATAGTCATGAAATATAGCCACTTCTACAGGTCTCTGCTGATTTATAGTATCTTTGATCTCATCTTGATCTCAGTCTCGGTGCTGCCTCCACGTCTCCTTCCATATGAAATTCATACTCCTTATTTTTAAAGCTCTGCATAGCTCTCATGCCTACGTAGCATCACTAGGATTGGGCAGGAATTTTTGTGTAACTGTTTTGGTTGGAAAATGCTGATTCCTCAAAGCTGAAACTTTTTGTGGAAACTTGACAAAAGTTGTAAAAATCTGTCAGGAAGGCTCCTGTGGTTTGGCTCGGAGTGGAGAAAGAGACACACACCAGAATAGCCAATAGCCCTGTGATTAGGGCACTGACCTTCTGATGTCAGAATAAGATGAGGTACTTGAATCTGGGTCTCTTATCACAGGTGTGTGCCATAATCTCTCTGCCTGTTGCAGACTAGGGACCTGAACCTGGCTGTTCCACATCCCAGGGGGTAGTGTCCTAACCATCAGGCTATTAGATAGTCTGCGGTCTTTTGTTCTCTCTTCCCTACTACCTGTTTTATGTGTGGGGGAAAAATTAAAAAGGTCTCATTTTTGTTCTGACATGGAACAGGACATTTTTTTAAAATCTCGGAGATTTAGGGGCTGAGAAATATTACCATCCCCAACTTCCAGCTCTTATCATTGCTATATCTCATGTAAGCAGCCCAGTGTTAGCCCCAAAGAGCCTTGTCCTCTTTCATGTTTCTGTGAAACATCCAGTATAATTTTGGATGCTGTAAGAATAACAGTTGCTAATCACTTGCACTCTCCTCTTCAGGCTCTGGCAGTTCTACTTTGCTTCATGCAGCTTTGGTTCCCTTCCTCTAAATATGCTTCTATTCCTTCTCCCGTGCTAACCCCCATGCCAGATTGTCTTCCCTGATTTTATATGCCATGGTTACTTCCCTCTTTGCCATCATATCACTCTTCTTTTCACATAATTCATACAACAGAAACTCACTCTCCTGTGCTAACACTGTAAATTATATAGGACATAAAAGGGACTAACGTGATGTAGAATGCCAGCCGAATAAGCACATCCCTGTGTCTGGTCTTGTATGCAACTCATATTCTAAAATTCTGTCCGTAAGACACAGGCAGCAGGTAAGTGCCAAGCTGTCTCTGGAACAAGTGAAAATAATTTGCTTTCATTTTTGCAGCGATACACTAAAGCCGTGCTTGAATGAGCTGCACATGTCCACACTGGTACAGTGTCACACTAAGATATTAGGGGAGCGTATGTTGCTTTGCATTGCAGTAAACTGAGCCACTCTGCATCCCTCCCCCCACGGGTCAGCCAACTTGAGATAAAAAAGCACCACTACACTTGTGTTAAGGATTTTTGTGTGTGTGTGGGTGAGACTGGAGTCTGGAGTCACAGTGAGTTCTCTTTGCAATGAAGCACTCATGTGCTTTTGCCTGATTATCAGAGGTGCTAAAATGCCTGCAGCTTGCACTGAAGTGATTAGGATGTGGGTACTCAGTCCCCTTAGTAACTTTTTGTAATTACTATTTCCGATCAGTTTGTATCTAGCTATCAATACTAAATCTAAGCACAGCACAGGCACAGAAAAGTGTTGCTGACCTGAAAAATTGACATAAACTGAAGGAATTAGAGGAAGAATTAGGTGAAATCCTAGCGGATCTTAAGCATAAAAAAGAAGCTTACAAGAAGTGGAAGGTTGGACATATGACCAGGGAGGAGTATAAAAATATTGCTCGGGCATGTAGGAATGATATCAGGAGGGCCAAATCGCACCTGGAGCTGCAGCTAGCAAGAGATGTCAAGAGTAACAAGAAGGGTTTCTTCAGGTATGTTGGCAATAAGAAGAAAGCCAAGGAAAGTGTGGGCCCCTTAATGAATGAGGGAGGCAACCTAGTGACAGTGGATGTGGAAAAAGCTAACATACTCAATGCTTTTTTTTGCCTCTGTCTTCACGAACAAGGTCAGCTCCCAGACTGCTGCGCTGGGCATCACAACATGGGGAATAGATGGCCAGCCCTCTGTGGAGAAAGAGGTGGTTAGGGACTATTTAGAAAAGCTGGACGTGCACAAGTCCATGGGGCCGGAAGAGTTGCATCCGAGAGTGCTAAAGGAATTGGCGGCTGTGACTGGAGAGCCATTGGCCATTATCTTTGAAAACTCATGGCGAACGGGGGAAGTCCCGGATGACTGGAAAAAGGCTAACGTAGTGCCAATCTTTAAAAAAGGGAAGAAGGAGGATCCTGGGAACTACAGGCCAGTCAGCCTCACCTCAGTCCCCGGAAAAATCATGGAGCAGGTCCTCAAAGAATCAATCCTGAAGCACTTACGTGAGAGGAAAGTGATCAGGAACAGTCAGCATGGATTCACCAAGGGAAGGTCATGCCTGACTAATCTAATCGCCTTCTATGATGAGATTACTAGTTCTGTGGATGAAGGGAAAGCCGTGGATGTATTGTATCTTGACCTTAGCAAAGCTTTTGACACGGTCTCCCACAGTATTCTTGTCAGCAAGTTAAAGAAGTACGGGCTGGATGAATGCACTATAAAGTGGGTAGAAAGTTGACTAGATTGTCGGGCTGAACGGGTAGTGATCAATGGCTCCATGTCTAGTTGGCAGCCGGTGTCAAGTGGAGTGCCCCAGGGGTCGGTCCTGGGGCCGGTTTTGTTCAATATCTTCATAAATGATCTGGAGGATGGTGTGGATTGCACTCTCAGCAAATTTGCGAATGATACTAAACTGGGAGGAGTGGTAGATACGCTGGAGGGCAGGGATAGGATACAGAGGGACCTAGACCAATTGGAGGATTGGGCCAAAAGAAATCTGATGAGGTTCAATAAGGATAAGTGTAGGACCCTGCACTTAGGACGGAAGAACCCAATGCACAGCTACAGACTAGGGACCGAATGGCTAGGCAGCAGTTCTGCGGAAAAGGACCTAGGGGTGACAGTGGACGAGAAGCTGGATATGAGTCAGCAGTGTGCCCTTGTTGCCAAGAAGGCCAATGGCATTTTGGGATGTATAAGTAGGGACATAGCGAGCAGATCGAGGGACGTGATCGTCCCCCTCTATTCGACATTGGTGAGGCCTCATCTGGAGTACTGTGTCCAGTTTTGGGCCCCACACTACAAGAAGGATGTGGATAAATTGAAGAGAGTCCAGCGAAGGGCAACAAAAATGATTAGGGGTCTGGAACACATGACTTATGAGGAGAGGCTGAGGGAACTGGGATTGTTTAGTCTGCGGAAGAGAAGAATGAGGGGGGATTTGATAGCTGCTTTCAACTACTTGAGAGGTGGTTCCAGAGAGGATGGTTCTAGACTATTCTCAGTGGTGGAAGAGGACAGGACAAGGAGTAATAGTCTCAAGTTGCAGTGGGGGAGGTTTAGGTTGGATATTAGGAAAAACTTTTTCACTAGGAGGGTGGTGAAACATTGGAATGCGTTGCCTAGGGAGGTGGTGGAATCTCCTTCCTTAGCAGTTTTTAAGGTCAGGCTTGACAAAGCCCTGGCTGGGATGATTTAATTGGGGATGGGTCCTGCTTTTGAGCAGGGGGTTGGACTAGATGACCTCCTGAGGTCCCTTCCAACCCTGATATTCTATGATTCTAACAGTGAATTGATCAGATGCTGAACTCTCTAGAAAAGCTCAAAAGCTCACTTCCATCTACCCAGTAAAACTGAAAAGAAAAACAGGTACTGAAAGGTTCCATCTACACTGGAATCTTGTTAGGGAAACAGGCTACAATGCTTAAATGGCTATTTTGTCTCCCAATATGGATAGGACTAAACCGTGTTTTTAACTGTATTCCTGAACCATGCATCAACACTGATTGCCTGTGTAACAATGGTCAATTTGGGGAAAGCTCCTCAGCAGGGGAAGTTGTCCCCAAAACTGTCTTTATAGACAAGGCTCTGAAGACCATAGTTGAGATATTCAAGCTGCACAGCTCCCATTCATGTGAATACAAACTGTGTGGCTAAATGCCTTGGGCTTTGAAAATCTCAACCCCAGGCTGCAGCATGATTCATCCCATCCAAGCTGAAAGATCAAATTGTGTTTTTAATGGTCAGGAGACAACAACATTGTATAACTGGGTCCCCCAATATGATAGTTGTTACAATATACTCTAAAATCAGAGATGCGGATATTCTGGTCAGCAAAAGCATCTATCTAGCCATCTGGGCTTAAAGTCAGGTCTTTGTACTGTAGTGTAGACACAGTCTGACCATGCTGTAAACAAATCTACAAATCCTTGCTATAGACAAGTTCTCCAGCATTAGCCCTTACCAAATCAATAGAATGGTTTGTAAATTAGTTACTAGCACGGTTAGGCTCTGTTCATAATAGCCATGGAAAATATGCTAGCTTTTTTCTAGCAAGAGCAGAATTGAAGCACAGTTGGCTAGTGAGATGCAATCACAGTTTCTGTGGGCCCCATAGACAAGGCTATGTCTCTATCTGGAGAATGAGAGTATCCTAGGGCCTTGTCTACTTGAAGAAAATGTTTGCCAATTTTTTAGGGCTAGCCAGAGAGCAAGAATTCTGTTTTGTGAACAGTTTTGGGGTTTTAACATTGGTTTTCATTCCACTTTGGGACAAAAAAGAGACCTTTTGAAAATGTTGAGAGACACACCAACCCACCTCAGAATAGCCAATAGGCTTGTGGGGGTGCCACTCATGTGAGAGACCCAGGTTCAAATCTCTGCTCAAATCACAGCCTCTCTCAATCTTCCCTGTTGTAGAGCTGTTCCATCTTGAATAAATAATTAAATGTTCATTGGGCTAGAGAAAGACTGACTCCACAGGCTGGTGATTAAGGCACTTGCATTCAGATATCTTGGTACCCAGACACCCTGCTTCAAAGCAGGGACTAGAATCTGGGTCTCCCACATCCTAGGTGAGTGGCCTAACCACTGGACTATTGGTTATTCTGGGTAGCAGTATCTCTTGGTTTTGATCAGAAATTACATCCTGGACTTAAGAAACACTCCTGATGAAAATTTCAATGAAACCATACATCAAACAAAAACAAAAATCTGTTGCAATTTCTTGAAGGAAAAAGTTATCAAAAAATTCCTGATAGTCTTTCAAAATTTCCCATGATTGCTACCAGCATTTCAGATTTACTGTTTTGGTAGCAAAGTTGGGAGAGCTAGTACAGGAAAACTACAAATGGTTGACGTCTTCTCTCTGAGCAGGGTTAGAGGGCATGGTGCTTAAATGTCAATGGCTGACTAGAGTTTCTACTGTTGCTTGTACTGGTGGAAATGAAATGGTGCTAGGAACCATGGGAAATTTTAGCAAAAATATCCTAGTATAGACAAGGCCTTGAGAGGTTTGAGATAGAATGCAGTATTATTTCAGTATTGCCAACCCCAAGAACTCAAAAATCCTGACTAGGACAGTTCTCCCTAGGGAGCCACCTGGAACTGAGGTACCACTGACCCCTCTGATCCACCAGCCTGGGCTCCCTCTCACACTGTGCTGCTGTGACAAGCTGCAGACCCGCTCCTGGTCCTACACTTCCTCCAGCATTCACACATGTAGGGACACACAGTTGCAGTTACGTGCAAGGTCTCTGACCAGCCACTGCATAAACCAACAATAGAGAGGCTATAGTGAAAATAATCACCAGCTTCCCAGCCTAGGACCCCAGAGCTATAACGTCCTGCCCTTGTCCGAACCCCAACCAGTATGAATTTATTATCCAGTTCGCCTCCCCCTCAATGTAGAGAGGAAATGCAACAAGCCTGTGCTAAACCAAGCTGAGATTTTCCCTCAGACACTTCTCTTAAAGGCACATTTGGTTTAAATTAAAACATAGATTTTAAGTGATTATAAGGGATAACAAACATATCAGAGCAGATTACCTAGCAAATAAACAAAAATGCAAACTAGGTTTAGCATACTAGATAGATTGGATATGAATTACCAGTTTCTCACCCTGAGTGATGGTACAAGCAGGCTTTCAGATTCTTAAGGCACAAGCTGCATTTCATACACAGGCTAGAAATTCCTTTAGCCTGGGTCCAGTACTTCCCCTGTTTCAGTCTTTGTTTCTGAGGTGTTTCCAGGAATCCTCTTGTGTGGGGAGTGAAGAACAACAGATGATGTCACTACCTGCCTTGTATAGCTTTAGCATATTGCAGGGACCCTTTGTTTTAAACGTGGTTCCCAGACCAGTTTGTGGAAAAATACAGACATCCCAAGATGGAGTCCAGAGTCATGTGGCCTGGTTATATGCCCTGGCATACCTTGCTGAGTCATAGCAGCCATTACTTACAGGCTGTCTGGAACATTTATAGGAAGGTTAAGTTCTTCCAGGGTCCATTGTCTTTGCTGATGAGACATAGGCATTGTCTGGCTTCTTCATTGTTGTACTTGAAAGGCTGGCTGTGGGTGTTTTCCAGAGTAAGCCCATTTGAAGTACAGATTCCTAGTCAATATTTATAACTTCAGATACAAAAATGATACATGCATACAAATATGATTGGCTGAATATGATTATCCTAACTTTTCCAATGACCTCTTACATGACCTGTCTTGCACGAAATGCATAATAATTATGCTATAATCATATCATAATATCACTGTGAAGAATATGGGGTGCAGTGTCATACTGACCTCCCCTTAATCCCCAAAATAATGAAAATAATGATGTGAAAGAAATAAGTGTTGGGTTCTTTTTATTTGCCTCCTGTTTTCTGAGTTTTTAGGGTATATTTGAACAATGTTTTCAGGGGGGGTTTCTGCAGCTATGAGGGCTAAGAACTTATTTTTTTTAAAGTGAAAGATGAGATTCTTATGTAATTATATGCTTCCAGTAGCAGAGGTTTTAAGAAAAACATCAGATATGAGACTTGTGCTTGAGCTGGACAAGAATTTTCTATTAATGTATTTTTGATTTTGCCAAATGGTTTTGATTTTCTGTTGGGAAAATCAAAAATGAAATATTTTATTTTGGGTCAGATCAACCTGAGTGGAAACCTTTTGGTGTGTTGAACTGCAATTTTTCGATTTGGCTTGGTTTGACATTTAATCTGTGTCTGCCTGGGAGCTGCCACAGTGCCTCATGGGAATGATATTTCGGGTACTTCATGCTTCCATTCTCTTCTATGGAACAGGCTCCCAACCCAGACTACTATTGTCTGAATTATAACTCCCTTCATGCACTGCAGCAGGTCAAGTGTGGACATTAATGTTGAATTGAGCCGAAAGAAAATGTGAACAAACTGCAACAAAACATTTGGATTCAAGAATGTCACTGTTTTGATCAGACATTTGAGGATGTCAAATTTCTGAATCTAAATATTTTGGAATTTTCCATTCTGAAAAAAGAAAATTGATATTTCAACTTTTCATCCTGATCTGGAACAATATCAAACTTCCCATGGGATAGAAATCCTGCTTTTCAGCATAGTGTGCTCATAATAAAATCACGAGAGCTTGTAAACATTGTATCTGTCTCCTTTTTCCCAAGTGAGTAGCTTTATTCTTCTACCTTCCAGAATTCACCACTGGCTTGTGAACTTGAAGCGTTTCTTAAATTTTAGACAAAAAAAGACTTGCTTGGCAGGTGGCTCTCCACACTCTTACAGCTCTTGATAAAACTTGCTGCTGCTTTGTCACTATGAAGGTGGGCAGCTTTGTGGTACACTTGACCAATACTGAGCCTTGCAGTGAGAGTATCTGCAGTACCAGCAGTCTAGCATGTCAAAGCTGTGGGTTTATTTTTTGGGTCACTACTTGTGTCGGGAATTTCAATGACATTAACAGCCAGTTTCCACATATTGGTATGTCAAGCAATCTGCAGCTTGATGGAAGGAAGGGTTTCCTAACCATGCACCATTGGAACAGCACGTGCTTTTAGCCAGAGGGCTGATAGGCTGTATCCACAGGACAGGAGGGTTAGTTCTGGGGAACGGTGTATGCAGTAGGTGCTGCAGCCAGAGCTATTAGTGTCTTTTTTGACAAGATGAGGTACCCAAGCCCAAAATGCAAGTGGGGCAAAAACGTAGAAACATAAATATGGGAAGGTAGTTGTGTTTGAGTCCTCACTGTGTCTGCCTTTTCCCAAACAGATGTGTAGGCTGGTGAATTCTACTTGCACTGCGCTGCACAGGGCTCTGATGACACTTCTTGGTTTTATTATGCAGCGTCTCAATATATGTACACCAGAGTTTCATATTTAAAGTGTAAACCCTTTCCTTTATGATGTTTGGTCAGTAAAGCACTGTTCATTTTCAACTTCCATTACTTTGACTCTCCTCTGAGAAATCTTTCTTTTTTTTTTTTTAATTTGTTTGTTTGCCCATCCTTGACTGTACAGGAAGGCTAAATCGTCAGCTGAATCCTTAACAAAGTGTTAAATGCTTAGTAACAGCTTGAAAACACTAGATGGCACAGGAGAGGTAAGAATGAACTTATAGGCTGCTTATAGAAGTCTGTCCATATGTCTTGAAGCAGTTTAATAATGCAAATAACCAAATTTAGAAGGTTGTCTAGCCTCTAGAGTGACTACTCTCCTCTTTAATTTGATCTTTATCCTAGATTAACTGAAATCTTTGCACTGTAAGTCTAATACCTTTTCATGGTGAGACATCCAGAGAACTAAATTACTTTTTTCTTTGAAATTCATACGCATCCACGTCTCTTCTGGTAAAGGAAAATGAAGACTATATATGACTGTAATAAATATATATATAATATACATTAGTACAGTATCCAGCTGTCACAATTATCCCAGTGAATAGATGCTGAGCTCTTGGAACAGTTGTGTCAGGAAATGGCTCGCATAAGAGTAAACTTCATGCTCTGTTATGTTGTGTAGTTCCCAAGATAATGATCAAAAGCTTTTCTCAGTTCATGTACTGTATATTGTGTGTCCCAGGAAGTTATTAGGTATTTGCCAAACTCTAAAATACTATTTTATTGTTTCCTCTGACTGAAGAGGGAAAAGCTACAGTATAAACAGGCCTGTGGGGATCAGACTAATGATCATAAAGTTTCATCCCCTTCCTACAGCAAGGCTGCTTAATTTCTTTTTCTTTTAGAAGTGCTGGGGAAAAGTTCCAGATTAAAGGTTCTGGGGACTGCAGCCCTCGAGAGCATAGTCTTTTGCTTAGCAGAGCACCAGAAGTAGGGAACTCATCTCAGTTCTGCCACTGACTTGCTGCGTGACCTCAGGCAAGCCACATATGCCCTGGGGGCCTTGTTCCTTAATTCCTTGCACTTTTGCATAGTCATTAAAGTAAGAGTAAAATGCTGCCATTCTGATCTGGTAGCATTTTACATCCACTGTGTACAGCTCTACATGATTGCACAAGGAGTAGAGCCGAAGAGAATCAGGTCTTCTGTGCTTCATTTTCTCCATACCCTGGGAAGATTATTTCAGCTAACATTTGTACAGTTCTTTAAGTTGTAAAAGATGCCCTTCATGCTTTGGAAGAGCTCCCTGTAAACATCCACAGAGCTACTTTGTTGTTCTTTCAAATCCCTCTTTAAAACTCTCCTTTTCTGTGATGCCTAGAAAAAAACTTAAGTTAGGCTGCTGGTGTGCTTATCATGCTGATCAATATTGTCTCATTGTTTCCTTAGACTCCCACATCTGTCTGTATCTATCTGTTGTCTCTTGTCTTATATTTCAATTGTGAGCTCATTGGGGCAGGGACTGTTTGTTGGTTCTGTGTTTTGTACAGCACCCAGCACAATGGGCTCCTAGTTCTTAACTAGGGCTCCTAGGCACTATGGTAATACAAATAATATATAAAAGCCTGATTTTGATATTATTTAATACCAGTTTTATACTGATGTAACTACATTGGCTTCAGAGGAGTTATGCCAGTGTGACAGAGGGCAGAACTGGTCCTGAAGTGTTATCTCAGGGATTGGCAACCTTTGGCACTCTGCCCACCAGGGTAAGCCCCTTGGCAGGTTGGGCCAGTTTGTTTAACTGCCGCGTCCACGGGTTTGGCCGATCGCAGGTCCCACTGGCCGTGGTTTGCTGCTCCACGCCAATGGGGGCTGCGGGAAGTGGTGGCCAGCACATCCCTTGGCCCATGCTGCTTCCCATAGCCCTGCAGCGAACTGCGGCCAGTGGGAGCTGCGATCGGCTGAACCTGCGGATGCGGCAGGTAAACAAACCGGCCCGGCCTGGCAGGGGGCTTAACCTGGTGGGCCGTGTGCCAAAAGTTGCTGATCCCTGTGTTATCTCTTTGCCTACAAAACAGACACAACATGTAAACTTGTGGGTGTGCACACTTGCTGCTGCTCCGGCCACAAAGCATGCTACATGCCTGCTGCTTTACTTAGGGAGGAGGTAGGAAGGGAATTTTTTCAGCCCGTGGCATAGTTAAATTTTTTCTCATCTTCTGTTTTCAATATATCTTCTCTCCTTTTCTATAGTGACAGTTGCACCCATATACAGGATTAAACCCCCTGCTTGGGGAATGTGGTGCTAAGGTACTTTGTCCAGGTGTTAATTCTTTGGCAATTAAAGAGACCTCATCAAGATAAAAATCACATTTAATAACCGACATTGTCTGCTGCTTTTTACAACCTAAAACTCAGTGTTACTGACATGGTGATATTTGATCCCATGGCACAATATGATTTCCTCTAGACTCTGGCATAGATGTTGAGTAGGAGAAGGGATATGATCAAAACTTGTAGGACCCTGCATATGTGAGCTTTCAGCGAGCAGGAACTGTTGTTCAACATGAGCTTTTCGGATCTGCCTGAAAAGAATGAACAAAGCCAGTTTAACTTGTCTTTAAATTCTCCATCTCTTTGCACATCTCAGCCAGCAGCACTTTTGTGGGAAACTATATAAAGAACTGTTGATAAGTCTAGTACTGTCAGCAAAGATGGTTGACCTTTATCTCTGCCTAGGATAAGATTGATTATCTGTGCTGTATGAAAGTCTGAAGGCTCACTAGAAAGGGTCTTAAAAATAAAAGGTGTGTTTTTAACACAAGTTAACTAACTAAAGTTAAAATTTTAAGGAAGATGAGGAGGTTTCTAGTTCTTGCACAAGTTAGCATATCAAGGTAAAGACTGTGGGGAGCTATGGCGTGGCTAACTTGAATGAACCTTTTTGTTTTTTGGCTTTTTTTTTTTTTTTGGAAATCAGGACAAGGCCTAGATGCTGGTGGAGCTCAGGTGCTGCTGAGACAGATTTTCTACTACTTTCTGTAACCCTTTGCACAGTGTGGGGAGTTAGTGAGGTACAGTACTTGGCATTCAGTGATGATTTTTTGATCATTTGACAATGATCTTTTTCTTTTTTCTACTGTTGTGGTTCAAGGTCACAGTTAGATTCCTTTCTCTAAGGGAGTCACAAATGGTCTCTAATGAAATGGTCCAGATGTTCCTTATTCCTCATTTGCATGGCCAAATATCAGGGGTCAACTTGTATGTTGTGGCACGAACATTGTTCAGTGCCTTCAGAGCCTTTGGTTAAGTAATTGAAGCATATTCTGATTGGGAGAGTGGTGTTTCTTCATTCTATTCCTATTCTGCATCATCAGATACTTCAGATCTTATCTGCACTGCTTTTAACTGATCTATAGGTATTATGACTTTCTCACTTTTACACTCATCCTCTCCTTTTAAATTTTGTCTTTAATAAGGCTCAGATTGCCTACCTCATTAGTTTTCCTCTACTTCTCTCATCTCCATTCAGAAGATGCTGCTGTAACATGAATCCAGAGCATGCCGATGACCCTTTAAATGCAATCTTTTTTCTTTCAACCAATTATAGATTGTGAGTGCATAATTGAAAATTATGGTACATTTTTTTAAAAATATACCTTACTCTTTAAATGTTATAGACACAAATATTCCCTCGGCTGCATTTAATCTAAAGTAGGCAGAAGATTGAAGATTTCACATACCCATGAAGTACTTTGTATCAAGGGGAAGTACAATAGCTTTTCTTCTCTAGACGCAAATTATCCTCAGGATGTTTTCCAAGCGAAACTGACCCTTTTATGCGCCCTCTCCCCCGCGCAAAAAGTGAACAAAGGATCTAAATCTGCATTGCTTGCACACAAAATCATGAATATTTTGGGAGCAGAAGGAATGCAGAAGCAGAGCATAATTTTTCCATAATGCAGTGTAGTAATACAAAAAGTAGTGAAAGAAACATGGAGGAGAAGGTGCTTACATTTTACAGAGATTTAAAAAGATCTTTATTTTCTTCTGTCAGTGGCATAATCAGACTAATCTGTAAATAATGTCTATATATTATTAATTGCCGCTGCTGTGTGATTGCCTCCCTCCCACTAGGACTTCCATGAAAAATAAGATGCTTTTGAACACACACAATTCCATGGGAAAACAAAGTAAACAGTTAGGAACAGGGTAGGGCTCAAGTATTTAGAAAAATGTAAACAGTAATGGAAAAGAATGTCCTGAAATAATGTATGACAGCAAACTTTTTGTTGATCCAGAAACAAGTTAAAACCTGTGTAGTAGTCTCTATATCCTAGCCTGTGCTCTGGAAACCATCTAAACTGGTGCTATTTGTGCAGGTAGTGTGAAATTCCACTTAGTGGCAGATGAAAACTGCTGTGCTGTCTGTAAGTAGCCAGATGACTTACACTGACAAGTACATTTAAAAAACCCAAACCTTTGTTTGACCAAGATGTGGCCAAGATGGCACTTGGGTGCCCTACTTTTGCTGTATCCTTTCCCACTAATCTCTCTCTGTATGTCTGTTTTTAGTTGTGAACTCCTACGCTGATACCTTCTGTGTTTGAAAAGCGCTTGAGGGCACTATGAAAATCTAACCATAATAATAATGGTTCTGCTGTGCCATTGGTTGCTATATCATGGTATCTGTGATCAAGATACCAGAAGAATGAGGCCATTCTAAATGAACCAGTGTTGTTGGTTAAGGTTTTGTCAATTTCTTTTTGTGGTTTAGATCTCTTGAAAAAATAAGCTGGAGTCAAAAATAACCCTCGGGCTTTTAATGATTTTTTTATGGAGGGTGAGGGTGGGAGAAGACACAAAGTGTCAAATTCCTCCATAGACTCAATTCATTGACTTAAATGGGGTTATACTCAGATTGAATGTAATTACTGAAGGGTTATTGCTAAATTGCATCCTGTGCTGAGTATAGGAGAGCCAAAGATTTTGCACTATGCTTTAATACCTTCCAGATCAGATGGCTGTGGTTATATTTATTCTGGGTGTCTGTTATAAAAATATAACCTCAGATTCTCTCCTGTGTTGGGGTTGCTATGCACTGTGCTGGTAATACAAAGTGTCAAGGTTCCTTCCCCACCCTGAACTCTAGGGTACAGATGTGGGGACCTGCATGAAAACCTCCTAAGCTTATCTTTACCAGCTTAGGTCAAAACTTCCCCAAGGTACAAACTATTACCCCCGTTATCCTTGGACTGGCCGCTACCACCACCAAACTAATACTGGTTACTGGGGAAGAGCTGTTTGGACGCGTCCTTCCCCCCAAAAAATCCTCCCAACCCCTTGCACCCCACTTCCTGGGGAAGGTTTGGTAAAAATCCTCACCAATATGCTTAGGTGACCACAGACCCAAACCCTTGGATCTTAAGAACAATGAAAAAGCATTCAGTTTCTGAAAAAGAAAAGGATTTTAATAGAAGTAAAAAAGAATCACCTCTGTAAAATCAGGATGGTAAATACCTTACAGGGTAATTAGAATCAAAACATAGAGAATCCCTCTAGGCAAAACCTTAAGTTACAAAAAGACACACAGAAAGGAATATCCATTCTATTCAGCACAGCTTAATTTCTCAGCCATTTAAAGAAATCAGAATCTAATGCATATCTAGCTAGATTACTTACTAAATTCTAAGACTCCATTCCTGTTCTGTCCCCAGCAGAAAGCATCACACAGACACAGACCCTTTTGTTTCTCTCCCCCCTCCAGCTTTTGAAAGTATCTTGTCTCCTCATTGGTCATTTTGGTCAGGTGCCAGCGAGGTTATCCTAGCTTCTTAACCCTTTACAGGTGAAAGGATTTTTCCTCTGGCCAGGAGGGATTTTAAAGGTGTTTACCCTTCCCTTTATATTTATGACACAAAGGTAATGTATATCTATTGCTGCAGTTAAGGTTGGAGTATCCTTTAGATAGGGGGATCCTCTAGTGCAGTGGAGATGACATAATGGCCACCCCAATTCCTGTGGATGGCATGGAGGCTTGGCTGGTCCTTCCTGTGCCCACCCATCCCTAACTGCTATGACAGCTCCTTGAGGTAATTGATAGCTGGCTTTATTATGGAAACCTAAAGGTCAAAATCTGATACACTGGAGAATTCAGCACCACTCAGGCTTTTAGTTATGAAGGACATGTGGGGGTGCATGGCATAAGTAAAGATGCATTGTACTACATTTACATTTATTTTAATTTTATTTTTGTGCTTCTATAGCACCTTTCATCTAAAGATCCATAAGCACATTGCCCCAGTGAGGTGTGTAAATATGATAGTCCCATTTTTCAGATGGCAGTGCTTAGAGGCTGAGGCTAAGTGACTTGCCCAAGATCACGCTAGAAGTATGCAGAGCTAGAAAGTGAATCCAGGTTTCCGGATTTAGCCACATGACTATCTGAATTTGGTAGTCTATCTAGGGTCCACTTGCTCCTGAGAAGTATTGGTTTGACTATCCTGAAGGCTGATTCCATTACTTATCTACAGAGCTTGCACAACTTAGGCATCAACAGTCCAAGCTTTCTCCCCTCTGCTCTGTCAAAATGCCTCATGTAGGTAGAAAGTCTTGATGTAGGCAGAGATTAGGGGTGTCATCAAGAGGTGCTAAGAATATGTAATGATTTGTTGGTTTTGGAGGCTTAAAAGCAATAGTCACTTTTTTTTTTGGCAGAGTGCTGGCATTTATTGGAACAAAGAGGCTCCAGGTACATAACTTGCATGTCCAGGGTTTAGAGGGCATTGCAATGTCCATCTATGCTCAGTCAATCCTACTTTGACTATTTAATATGGATGCCAATTAGTACCTATCCTCATGATGGCTTTTGTATTGTGACTACCTCATCACAAGGAGCAGTACTGAAACGATTGCATTCTGCCAAACTGCCCCTTGGTCTTAACTTTAAAATTGCCAGCTTTAGAAAGGATTGAGTTTTGTGTCCACTGCAACTGATCATGTTTCAAAGGAGAGCCCTGAAATGAGGCTGTATAATTTTCCCTTGGGATCACTTTAAATAAAAGCAATATATGTGTACAAAAGTGTTACTGCATAAGAAAGAGTAAACTATAGGGTGGGAAAATCGTATCTAAAATCTGTTTTCTTATGGTCAGCTAATGGAAAAACACCAAGAATGTTAATGGAAATGGAAAGCATGAAAAATGCAAAGAATTTATTTAGTTGAAGAAGGCAGTTTGCTTTTTTGCCTATGTCCTCCATTGGCTCTAGATAAGAGACTGCTACAGTTCTGAAAGATGCTTAGTTCTTTATTAGTTAGTAAAGTAGTCATTTAATCAAATCACACTCACTTTATAAAGGAAGAAATATTCTTAGACTTTGAAGAAGAGGGCAGCATATTCTAATATGGCTTTGGTCAGTGATGGAGCTGACAATGGATTTTTTTTTTCATATGAATATTTTTCTCTATCAGGAGTTCAAACAAATAGTTTGACTTTTGCATTTTAGACAAATGAGGCTCTTGTTTTGTTTTCAATTTGAAAGCCACAATTAGGGGTGTCATCAAGAGGTGCTAAGAATATGCAATGATTTGTTGGTTTTGGAGGCTTAAAAGCAATACTCACTTTTTTTTGGCAGAGTGCTGGCATTTATTGGAACAAAGAGGCTCCAGATACATAACTTGCATGTAGCAGTTTACCCCCATGATCATAGCCAAAGCACTTGCTTTGATCAAATCCCAGTCAATGTCTTCCTTCACCCACCTCATTCTCCACATATATATGCTATCAGAAACTTTCTATTGAAGCTCTGGAATAAGTTACACTTTATTAAATTCAGCAATCTCCAGTTCTGGAACCTTCTCCTTGTCAACACATAAGCAAAAGTTATGAAATGAGAAGTATTCAAAGGAATATGCTAAAGGGTGTAAGAATCTAGAGGTTTTCAAACATGTTAGGCTTGTCTTTCTTCAAGAACGGGGGGCTGTGAAAAATAGCGAAGAATTACTTCCTGGCAAAAACCACTTAAAACATAATGATTCCTTTAAAAAAGGATTCAATTAGTGTGATAAGAATAATGGCTTTTAAGCTTGCTCATTACATCACATTAGGGAAGAAGTGGTAGGACGATGAATAAAAACCTCTAACTACATCCTACCCTGCAAATGTAAGAGAATCACGAGGAGTTGCAGATATGCAAGAGAATTCTGTCACAAGTTTGCAACATATAATCCTTCCAGAGTTCACAGACTACTACTGAAAGTTCATATAACTTTGAGCAGAAAAGTATAAAAATACATTTTTTGTGTGTTTTAAAAAATCAAAGAAAAAAAACCCAGTGATTTTTCTGAATGCTGATAAGCCACAATTTCAACTGTGATGAAGCCTTCAGGCTAGTTCTGAGTAACTATGTACAATCGGATCCCATCAATCCAGTATAATCTCAATTCATATAAAGTGTGCTATGATGGCTGTTGTATGAGATTATTTTTGTGGCATTCAAACAAAATAAGAATAAAAGAATGAAGTAATTTTCTCTTCAATGATAGAAAGAGGAAGATGAATGCAAGAAAACTACTAATGATCTACCCAACACAGGAGTCTCTTTTCATAGGGTCATCCTTGTGTAGCCTCCTCCTTAGAGGATATGGTCATTCAGAGGACACTTCTCATCCTGTCTCTCTGTCCTCTGGGCAGTACTGCAGAAACAAAATTACCAGGATGACTGGCAATGTCTAAAAGAAAGCTTTCATAGAAGGCTTATATTGATATGTAGTGACTGAAATGAATTTACCTAACATAGCTGATGGGTTGTGTAAACACAGCATTCTTCCTAACGCCAGCTTGACCTTAGTTTTGGATGTCTTTGTTCAGGTAGAACAATGCTCAAAGTCTAGAAAAGGCACACTACTAGAAAGCTGAATAAATGTCACAACTGACTGAGGAGATAAGAAGCATATGTGGGAGCCAGATTCTCTCTTGGTTTATTAGTTGGTGCTCCATAGCACAGGAAACTCAGAGAATAATTTTCTGCATGTCAGCCTCTTAAGGGCCAAGACATTCAAGGAAAATAATTCTTTTTTCCATGGCTGGCTTGGTGACTATTTTAAACAATGGCTAGGTTTATTTAGTGACTTATTTTCACTTAAGTACATTTTCTATCTCATACAAAAATAACAAATTGTTGGATTTTGCCCATGTCATTATAATTTCAGTTTTCATGTAAAATGTTTATGGTTTAATAAAACTGGTTAAAACTTATTGTCGTTTGTTTTGCTTGTACAGCAGTAATCACTTCTCCCCTCCCCCACATCATAGGTTGTTAAAAATTTCATTTCTGTATTTTGTTAATTGTAGGATCTCAATAGAGAGACATTGCTCCAACCACTACTGGATGTGCCATGAATCCCTTGCAGATCAATAAGGAGTACTTGTGGCACCTTAGAGACTAACCAATTTATTTGAGCATAAGCTTTCGTGAGCTTTCATCATCCGATGAAGTGAGCTGTAGCTCACGAAAGCTTATGCTCAGATAAATTGGTTAGTGTCTAAGGTGCCACAAGTACTCCTTTTCTTTTTGCGAATACAGATTAACACGGCTATTACTCTGAAACTTGCAGATCAATGTAAAAAGTAGGTATTTCACATACCATATGAAACAAATACAAATGTGCTACTTCAGAACAACTTTTGTCAAGTAGCCTGTATTTCGATGGTATTCATGTTTCAAAATATTAGGACCCCCAAATTTGAAAATACTATTCACTGATCTCTAACAACCAAAGGTGGATTAACAATTTGCAACCAATATGTTTTCATTGGGATTTGTTTGTGTTCCAGGTTAACAAAATGGAATAAAAGGTACAATTATGGTAACATTCACAATTTGTCAATATAAAACTACTAATGTTTTAGAAGATTGTGAAAATGTATGTTGGCAAATTTCTACATTTTGTGTTTGCATTTTAAGATGGGTAGGTTTGTTGTGACTAGTTTTAAGTCTCATAGCATTGGTTTGTGTTCCCTGACTAGCTGAGCCCAGGGGTCAAAGTAATGGGTGGTATGAATGGAAGGGTGGAATGAAGCTTCCCTCCTCTGCTAAAAATAGTGCTCCTTCTTCCTCTCCTTGGCTTGAGTAAGAGTGCACCCCTACAGTTTCTGCTCCTTCTTGGCTGGTGTTATGAAAAATCCTTCTTAATCTACTTTAACTTCGGGGTCAATCCTACTTATGTGTTTAGGAGGGCCATCAGATGCATATTTGAGTCATTTTCTCAGAGGATATGCATATTGTGACGGAATGCGTCCCTGTATTTGTACCCTATACACTATGGTAGTAATCGTTGTATAAAATATGCCTTGTTGAGATATCATGTGAAAACTAATAACTTGCTGGTCAATAATATCATGGCAGAATGCATGTAGCAATATTATATGTAAAGTTATGAATATAAGCTAAAATTATGACTGAAGTGTGTTTACTAGTCAAATCTGGGAAGAGGATAAACCTGTTTCCCAAAGAGGTTTTCAAAGACAAAGGGCAAGTTGATACCCCAGCCAGGTGTCATCAAAACTGATGGGCCATCACCTATCAAGTGGCCATTCTTTGTCAAGAAAAGGAGGTGATTTTAGCAAACAACGGCATTAAACTTTCCCCCATGAGACTCCATGTCTCCTTGTTCCCTGAAAAGCTGAATAGAAGTTTATTTAGGGGTCACTCTTGGGGAAATGCATTTCAAAGAGTGACTGAACTATAAAAATGAGGGATGAAAACACCCCAAGTTATCTCTCCATGTCCAGCTCTTTTTTTCCCACCTAAGAAGACAAAAGAAATAGTCTATGGACTTTGGATGCAGATTCCGACTTGAAACTTGGTCAGCCATGATATTGGGAACTTCACTTTAAACCAAGTCTAGTTTAAGTTTAGAAAGCATTTTATCTTTATAATTCTTGTAACCATTTCTGACTTTAATGCCTTATTACTTGTACTCACTTAAAACCTATCCGTTTGTAGTAAAATAATTTTTTTGTTCATTAATCAAAATTAATCCAGTGTTGTGAACTGTGTGGGTAATTCCATTCAAGGTAGCAAGTTGTTGTACATTGTTCCTTTACAGAGACAATGGATCTTCATTATCTGAACTATTTAGGAGAGGAGATACACATTTTTGCGGGAAAATCCAGGACTGAATCGGAGCTGGAGAGCTTACCTGCTGGCTGGTAAGCAGGAAATCAGGCAGGCTGGAGGGTGATCAGCCTCCCTAATTTCCATCAAGTTTTGATTGACATATTTCCTAGGAATATTTCAATTTTGTGGAATCGGCACTTTGCAATGGAAAACTGTTCCATCTGAAAACTTTCCACCAGCTGTAACACCCTCAGTAGCTACAAAAGAAAGCAGAACGGAGGGATTGTAGCTGGGTGGCGGCTTGTCCTGGTAGCTCCCAAACACCAGATGGGAGAACAGTCTACCTCACAAAGATTTTAGAGGTAGCATGGCAGGCCATCAGTCCTCTCCTGCAAAAAGACAAGAAGTAATTGAGCTGGTGGGGTTTTGTGCCACGAGAAGAAGGCCATGTTGCCTGATTAGGATCCCTTTGTATTCACAATTTCAGTAAGTATCCATAATCTGAATTCACTTCAGTTTCCTCCATTACTGGATATTATATATAGTTTAGCCTGAGTTAGTTTGCTCTATAGCATGCTTTTAAATATTGTTTGGCCATGTTATTTGTTTGATTTTTTTTATTCCCCTTATAGTCACAGGGCTGGATCCAAATCCCACTGAAGTAAACAGAAAAACTATATTAACTTTAATGAGCTCTATATCCAAGATCAAAACTGTAATTGTAATTAATAATTATAATTCCAGCCTCCAACTCATATCTAAATGTGGTTGCCCTGAATTCTATTTTAAAGTATTGTGCCTACTTGACTGACATATGAAGGACCCAATAAGATCCCTATGTCACTTCTGGTGATCAAATATAAAGCATATATATCCTTCCTTGAGTACTGTAGTTCCCACCTGGACTGGTGTGCTGTTGTGTCTATTTGTGTGTATGCACGTTTACGACTTACATTTGCAAAAATGACTAGTGATTTTTCAAGTGCCTCCATTTTTTGTGTGCCCAACTTCAGACACCTAGCGACAACTCATTTTCAGAGGTTGGGTACCCATCACTAAAAATCAGGCCCTCTGAAGTTGCTGCAAGTTGGGCACCCAAAATTGTTAATCAGTTTAGCAAAATTAAGCCGTATATACATTGTATGCATGAGAGAGACTTTGTATGTGACAGTTCATTTTGCCTTGAGAGAGATCACAACATCCATGAGCAACAGTTTTACATGGAATTTTGAATGTGGGACTTGTGAAATTTCAAGCTTTAATGAATTTCCCTAGCTAATCTGTAAACATTTTAAGGAGTATGGGGAACACAACATGGAGTAGAAAATCACCTTTTGGAGACAAAAGGAAAGTGAAGTGAACTGAAATATTTCAAAAATTTCAGTTTTTTTTCCCTAATGCATTTTGATATGAATTAAAATTAAGATGGACATAAAATTCTAGATGTGGAAAGTTTAGACCCCAAGAGGGTCTGTGCAGGGGCAGGATCTGGCCACGTGGTTTTCTTTTCAGAATCTGGGACATAGGTAATCTGGGACATAGGTACTAAGAAATGCACAGGAGAGAGTACTATCTGGATTCTCTTTTTCTCCTTGCATCATCGTCTGCTAAATATGTTATAGTGTATATTGCTATGACTTCTGAGTTCGTCCTGCAATAAATTACTAACTTGTGAGGGGTTAGACTACATTATATTCTTCATCAGTGCAATCTCTGCAAGTACTGAAAAATGTAATCTTTTTATACTGTTTCACTTGGACAAAACTAAACCTTTGCTGGTGAAACCGACTTTGGCTGAGAGTGAGGCTTATATATTCCACAAGCGGTGGTTCCAAATATATATTTTTTGCCAGTTCTAATGGGACTTGGGCACAGTGGGAAAGCATTCTGCTCCAGAGTATGCCTCATTGCAAGCACAGAAACCAACTCCTTAGACCTTTGCCCAGTAGACATTTTGGCACAGATTGTAGCACTCTTATTACTCTGCAGTGCTGAGAGTCATCAGGAGCTCTCACTAACTCATTAATTATATTTTCCCAAGCAGTGTGTTTTGGCATCTGAAGCATAGCTAATTACATGCAGGTCCTAATCTGTTGCCTGCCCCACCTCTTGTAATTAATTGTTTCTTTATCTATGAACAATTTGACTAAACAGCTTATATTCTGCTTTCTTCACTTCCCTAGCAGATGTTGTCTTAGAAAGCAGATGTTGCCACTTTCTTGGTAAGAGACACATCCCTCCTTGGATGAAAGAGGGATCTGCAGTTTAATTGGTAGCACTGAAAATGTGAAGGAGCAGATATACTATATGTTCCCCTACATTAAGCTAAAATCCAACACTGTCTAATGTGATGGTTGAAATATTTTAACTTGTGTTCTTCATCAAGGCAGAACACAAAATAAAGAAAAGAGATTTAAATTTACATGCTAATTAATCTGACCTGACAAATTTGGTGTCAGTCCTTATAGTTCACCCCCAGAGGAAATCTTTGGAAAGGAGATTTCTGAATCGAATAAAATTGAACAAGAATTTTAGAGTGCTGGGTATGACATGAATGGAAGCAGTGTCCTCTATAGAATCTTGCAGTTTATATAGGTTGCCTCTTACAATTGGCTTTCAGATGACATAGTATTGAAGACATACGCTTCAATTATTTTTAACAAGATTTCAAAAATTTTTTGCCTGTAAATCAGCTTGGCTCTCATTATTAAAAACAGCTTTTACGGCAAAATTAGCTTCTGTGCCCAAATGATACTTAGATTAGTCTTTACTAGTTATTAGGATTTAATTAGTGAGAAATCTTTCTTAATTAGGTTTTATTAGTCTTCAATCAATACCCCCACATAGTTATTAGTGTTAGACATAATTACAGTAGATAATCGTTCTAGATCTGTCTGCCTAATAAACCGGAGTGGTCCTTACTAAAGAGCTAAGCCTGCACCATTGAAGTCAATGGGAGTTTAGCCTGTATATTTAAAATGTGTTGCTCTGCTCCTACATATTTGGGTGGAAGACATACTGACTGAAAGTTCTGTGTTTTACCTATTTTTAGAGAGTATAACAAGATTATATATGAATCCAGCCAGGGAGCTGAAAGCTCATTTTCATTAAATATCATTCTAAATAAATGTATTGCCTTTATTTATATAATAAAGAAATAGTAGATGGACCAAAGGACCAAGGTAAACCAGGAGTATGGAATTTCAACTGTTGTGTTGCTTCATTGAGAAGTAATTTTGTTACATGAGATTTTTTTTACCTTCTCCCAATTAAATGATAAAATACACCCAATTCTCCATATCAAACCAGAGCCTTCTACCAGTATAGATGTGGAATACAATATGCATATGCAAGGCTGGATCCTCATACATTCGCTCATGTTGGGTTACTCCTTCAGTTTTCCCTTTTGACTTCAATATCAATTCTGTAGATCTTATTGGTTCTAGAATTTCAATGGAACAACTCAAGGAGTAAGGTGTACTGTTCAGCAGAAGGAAGGATATTGAAATCTGGTCTATGAAAAAGTTCATTTGGTTTTAGAGATGATAAATGTTCCAGAAAAATTTCCTGTATTTAAAATGGGGGATGGCACTTGAATTAGTAACATCTCTAGATGAGCTTTAAGTGTGCCCACTGTACATATGCAGGCATTGTTCAAATTATGGCCTGATCCTGTAAACACTGGGGGTAGTACACACCACCATGAGCAGTTCAGGAATTGTTCATACTAGTAAGCACAGTGTAAACATCTGCAGGATGGGACTGTATGCCTTTTGTCTTTTAAAGATTTCAGTATGATAAAGCTATTATATTTAAATTTTTGCATGCTTGATGTATACCCTAACCTGCTATAAGTAGTGTGAGAGGGAGATTGAATCTTGGAATAACAGAATCAGAAACTCTAATTTTACATATCACTTTATTTTGAGTTGTTCCTTTATGGATTGTTTTCCCATACTTTTCATTTAATGAGCATTTGTAAGGTGGTGGGGTGGGTAGGTAGTTGAATAGCTCTGTGTTCAGAAAAAATTCCAAATCAGTTTCTGCTATTAGATACATTAAAAATCTGAATA
The DNA here is from genome assembly GCF_965140295.1 of Lepidochelys olivacea. Lineage (NCBI taxonomy): Eukaryota > Metazoa > Chordata > Testudines > Cheloniidae > Lepidochelys > Lepidochelys olivacea. Next base: position 49,891,188 of record NC_140414.1, on the reverse strand, counting down.
AGAACTCCCCAGCATTTACTATTGTCTGCAATATAGGCCCTGACCGAAAATATTGGTTCTGAGATCCCCAACTGTAGGTTGGCTATATTCTGGGTCACTGCCCTCATGTAATAGTAACTGAACTCCGTGGTGCTACTTGTGTGCTTAAAGTGCTTTCCCGGATCAGGGCCCAAGGACTGATGTGGGTGAGAATCAGGCCCTACAACTTCCAAAATGCACTGTGAAATATTTATATACATAGAACAAAAGCCAGGTTACACAATGTGTTTCTAAAAGAACTTCAGAGAGAATAAACGTTGCCACTGAGGGGAGAGGGCTCCTCAAGGGGAATGCATAACACAGATGTTTGTCTCTATCGAAACATCATTTGGTTTAGTATGAAAATGTGGTGTTAATAAAGGGTGTCTTATAAATTTGAGATGAATGCTGCAGCTGCTGGTAGTGTCTGCCATTTGGTGGCCAGACATTGAAGCGGACTTAACCAGTTAGCAGAGTCCTCTGTCCGCTGGGTGTGGCTGGTTGCTGTGTACATCCTTAGTAAAGATTCAGCTGGAAAGCCCTTGTGGCTCAGAGGCATCAGTTGTACCAAGTGAGCCAAGAAGGCTGAACCTGTAAGAAATGTGCTAGGAGTCTCAGCTCAGATTGTTTCATGCATAGCTGTACATAAAGTACAGAGGGAAAATGTACATGTAGATATGTGCAGCATATGGACATGCGCTTGATAGAATACAGTTATGAGGCATTTGTGTTTGCTTTGGTTTATATTGTTCCCAGTTTTTACACTTAAAAATGTACAGAACTCAAGATTTTCTTTCATATGAAGTAACTATGTACATATAAGAAAGAATGACTAAGAAAGATAAACCTGTGATATGCTTATCCTCTTCTGGAGATGGTGGCTTAAATTTATGGGTCATTTAAATGAACACTGTTCTAACAAACATCTAACCTTTTTGGTACATTTGCTGCTTGTTTGCTCTCTGAATTTTAGTATGCTCAGACCATGTTTTACCATTGATCCTAAATGGTATCTAGTCAGAAACTATCACAGTGCTGCCATGTGCTACATGTTTTAAATCTGTTCACATTGGAAATAGTAATAATAAATAAATGAAAATATTCTTGTTTTGTAAAATTTTGCTTTGGCCCAAAATTTAGGTTTTGTACAGAATTGATCTGGTAGTGACCCTTTAATCAGCAAACAATTGAGACATTTTTGTTCCATGATGTTCATTTTAGTTTTAAAAAAATGTCCTCACAAGAGATTGAAGGGGACGTGCAGTTTTTCTTATTTCTTAATTGATCTCTATTGGAGGACAGATTTTTTTACAATTAATCTTCTCACTTTACCTAAGCCTCCACCCTGTTTTCTCTTTCACAATATATGAAAAATGTGACTAACAAATGCTATTGCTAGGGCATGTCCAGTTTTCATCCTCCTCTACTGTGTCGCAGCTGCTCCTATGCTTTGGTGTGTTTTTGGGTTGTGGGGGAGGTGCTGATATGTCCATGTGTCCAAGGTTTAATCCAAAAGAGAAGTGACAACTTTTTTTTTTTTAATATGGTACATGAGATGCAAAACCATCCAGCTTTGGTAAGTTTGATTTCACATCCTGATTTTGGAGCTCAGAGCTCTCTTTAATGGCTGAAGTAACACCAGATGTGAACAATCTCTGAGATGGGAGGAGATTTGGATTCTGATTTGGAGACAAGCACCATGGCTGTGACTGATCTCCGCTAACAAGTAATGATTGGGGAAAAATATGAGAAGTATTGGAGTAGTATATGAAACCTTTCACTTATAGGTGACCAATTTAAAACCTACGTAGGTGGGTAGTGGGTGATCATCATTCTCATTTGAAAAGTGTATAATGGTATACAGTTATTATACCGTATATAGTTTAAAGCCACAAGGAACCATTAGGTCATCTAGTCTGACCTCCTATATATCATTGGCCATTAAATTCCACATAGTTACCATTGAATTGAGCCCAAAAATATGTGTATGACGAAAGCATATCTTCTAGAAAGGCAGCCACTCTTGATCTGATGACACGAAGAGAATCCACAAAATCTCTTGGGAGTTTGTTCCAATGGATATGTGACTGCATCCTCAGAGTACAACCTGGAACTGTGTAACCGCTTTCCTCCCGTAACTCTCCAGACTGATCTATTTCTCACAATGCTTTGCTAGTGATAAGCAGCAAACCCCTTCAGGTGCTATTATCTCTCAGCCACCAGAATGCAGAGGCGCCCCCCTCCTTGCACCCCAGAAATATACCATTTTGCACTGCTCAGGACCTTCTTTGAACAGTGCAAACTTGTTAATTAGTTTGCCACATCGTCAAAGGAAAGTGGACATGAACCAGCCTTTGTAACCTGAGCAGATTTCCCAAGCACTTCAGACAAACTCACTGGTAAAGATAAAACATTAAAATAAGTTTATTAACCACAGAAAGATAGATTTTAAGTGGTAAGCAGAAAGGCCAGAGATAGTTACCAAAAAAAATAAAAAATAAGCACACAGTCTAAATCCTAAATCTTATTAGACTAAGCAATATTTGGATCAAGCAGTTTTTCTCATCCCACTGAATGTTGTAGTCCTTAATACATAGGCTGACATTCCTTTTCTGTCTGGGACCAGTCTCCTCAGTTCAAGTTTTTTTTCTTCCCAGTGCTCTTGTTGCTTTCAGCATAGGTAGGGGAGGAGAGAGATGGTCAGATGATGCCACTGTCCCTTATTTTCTACCCTCAGTCCATGTGCCTGGAAAATACTAATCCAGACATGTCCTGGTGGGCCTTGCTGAGTCAGAGATAAGGAATCCCCCTAGTGTGGTCTTGTGTACCTGAGTCATAGAGTTGAGCAATCCCCATTGCCTGATGTTCATGCATCTCTCTTAGGACTAGTCTACACTGGCAATGCTAAAATGCTGCCACTGCAGCGCTTTAACGTGGCTTGTGTGGTCATGGCGCAGCATTGGGAGAGAGCTCGCCCAGAGCTCTAAAAAAACCCACCTCCATGAGAGGCATGGCTCCCAGTGCTGGTGCACTGTTTACACTGGTGCTTTACAGCATTGAAACTTGCTGTGCTCAGGGCGGTGTTTTTTCACACCCCTGAGTGAGAAAGATGCAGCGCTGTAAAGTGCCCAGTTTAGACAAGCCCTTACAGAATTGTAAATCCCTTGTTTAAAACTCCCCTCCTGATTAATGATCATTTAATGCCCATCTGGGTGTGGGTCACCTCCTTCTTCGTCACTGGAGAACTAGCAGTGGGCAACTCCCACACTCACAACATATTTCAATAACAACCATACAGCAAAATCTCATAACTTCATACACACTAACAATATACATATTTTGGCAGAACAATGGGTCTCAGCAGATCATGACCTTACATATAATATCTTACATGGCATGCTTTGTATGTAGTATCACAACCATATATTAACAATGAATGGGGGGGTGATAGGGTGCTACTTTGAGGTACAGCATGTCACAGGACAACAAATAACTATTTCAGTCCTGTTCCTATGTCCACATTGCAAAAATCACCATTATAGTTGTAACTACTTGTTATCCTTCTTGGCAGTTTCGTCAGGTCCTTCATGAAGGACTGCAGGATGCAATCCTGTCTTGCCCATAAGTGAGGCCATCAGTCTGGGGTGAGGCACACTAGAAGATATTTGCAGGTCTTTCATTGCCACTGCTCATTCTATGTCTATTCTGTGGGTAACAAGAATTCAAGGTCCTCTGCTATCAGTCACATATCTTTCACTGGCATTAAATTATCTTAAAAATTGAAAACGTACTTAAAAAAAAACTCACCAAAAAGCGACATGCATGCCATAATTCATTAATGAATTCGGAGTGCTGTGCATTTTAGCACTATGCACAATATAAATAAGTATCATTAAATGTCATTAAATTACTCAAAAAATGTAAACATGTATATTTTAAAGGATACATTATTCCTGAAATAGAATTCAAAATGTTCAGAAGTGTTTTCTTTCTTATCTGAATCCTCTGGGTAACAATCTGATTCTCATGGTAAATGTACTTGATGTTCTTAGTCCCTGAAGTTCTTTAGTTTTATATATAAAATAGTTTCCCCTTTTTCTGAAAATATATTCTCCTGGTGACCCAACACTATTTCCTAGAAAACTGTCCTGTAGTGGAAATTTTCATATGCTGTCCTGGTCTTGGGTTCAAGCCATACATCTATTCTTGTCTGAACAGGTTCTGTGGTTAGGATGTAAACCTAACTGACTTGCTTTTTTAAAAAAAATGCATCCACTGTTTGGAAAAAAAAAAAAAAAAAAAGAGAAAAAACAATTACAGTGTTTTTTGTAATTGAGGGACCTGACTTTTCATTAAAATACATACTGCATTTCATTAGATCAGAGAATCCAGTCTGTTTGCCCTGGTTGAGATTCAACTCCTAGCACATATGTTGATGCACCGGAGGTAAAGTTTCCCATTTCAATTGCTTTCAGAAATGTTTCTCGCTCTCCATCAGAGGATCTAAGGAAATTAGTATAAACAAACACTGCCTCATTTATTTTATGTAGATGTTTAAACAACTGAGTTTGTTTCTGTCAAAGATAACCTTTTATTTGAAGTAGTGATAAACTGTGATTATTCACAATCATCATAGAAAAGAATAAGTTTTAATATTCAGTGTTCAAAGAGAGACATTTTGGAAGGCCATGCTGCCTCTCCACATGTTATATATTAAGCAGAATTAATGTGAATGGAGATAATTCTTGTTATTGCCATTACTGTTGCTTGTTACTATGCTGTTCCTGTTAGCGCTAGAGGGTGCTTGAGTTATGTATTCAGGTTCACTCTGGAGGCTCAAATTTTTTTTCCTTGGCTTGAGTCTCACTAACTTTCAGACCCATAAAATGACTAGGAATAAGGAACCCACAAAACTTGGCCTGAACTAGCTTTGTTCAGATCTGAGCTCATTATATTCAGGAAGAAAATCTTTGTTTTAAAAACTGTTCATAACACGTCAGCTTTTAAAAATGTGAATGGGAATCTGTATAAAAATGTTTTATTTTAAATATATCTAGTTTCCTTAGAGATAAGGGGCCTTGTTCTCCGCTGTACTATTCCAGTTTTACATGGCTGTAACTATACTGCTCTGCAGTATAATTGGGCGTAATTAACACAGTTGAGAGTCAGACCTACAATTAGCATAAAAGAGGGTTGTCGCAAAGCTTTGGTCGATGATGCCAACGGTCACGGGATTTACCGGGTGTTGGATGCCCCAGCCGTTATACAGTCTCTTCGGAGAGTGCCACTATTACTTGTTAGGCTCTTGGCTTATCCTTTACAAAAGTGCAAGTCCTGTGACTCTATGGTTCAGAGGCTGGGCCTTCAGGCTAGAACACTCCTGTTTCTCAACCATGGCTCTCTGACATGTTTTGGTACCTAGAAGCCATTTTATCCCTTATGAGAATGATGCAACCAGTAGATGCTTTATAGCAATACAGGCAGCTTTTTCAAAACAAGCCAGCATTTAATAGTCTACTGAGTACTGTATTTAAGAGTCCAGGTTAGAAAGGCAAAGCAAAACTGAAGTCAGAGTCCATCTTAGCAGTATTATCTCCCAGCTTTCCCAGATCCTCCTAGATTCCCTCGCTGTCTTCCTCAGTTTCCCTCATCCTGTGTCCCTCTGCCTTGGGCACTAGCAGACTTAAAAACAGTTTGTTCAGATCTGTTCCCTTTATCCCCCCTCTGTTCACATGTTCAGCTTGTCTTGGCTCTGATTCATTAAGAGTTAATGTCTCGTTGTTGAGTCTTCTTTTCTCTCTCCAGAGAGCTCCATTCATCTGTGGTTGACTCCAGTCAGTTGTTGATGGTACATTTTGTTCCGAGCCAGACAGGTGTATGTGACCTTCAGCTATGCATCACTCCCCTCTGTCCTCAGGGAGACATTAACCTCCTCACACCCAAAGGGTAGCAATATAAAGTGACTGGGTAAACTGAGTCTCACATATTGTCCATAAAAAATTCACAAAATTTGCCTATTTTCCAATGATACATACAAAATATGACAAGAAAGGAATTTGAGTAGATATCTTATTTTATCTGGAAAATTTGCATTTGCCGTTTAATAAGATTTTATGCAGTTTAACAAAAAGGGGAGAAATAAAATCTTTTTATTTTCTTTGTTTGCCATTAGCTGCTGCTTATCAGAGCCACTTGACCTATTTCAAGTTAATTCCATGTTACCACCTATTTGTCACATTAAAAACAGAAGCAAGTAAAAATAATCAAAGAAAGAAGCCAATGAAGACAAAGGGTAATATAATATACTTTATCCTTGTAGTGCTCTGGTTAAAAAACAAAACAACTTTGATATCTGTACTCTAAATCTGTTCTTACAGATGCTTAAATAAAGACGTTCTCCAGCAGTTGACTTCCTAACTCAAAGCAGGATTGTACAAATGAGATAGGAGATGCATTATCTATAATAGCTGCTTTAATTTTCTATTTAAACCTATTTAAAGATTTTGAGGAATTACAATGATTAGTTTTATAGATTAAAAAGAAATCTCACTGTTGGCCTGGCAGATGCAGTGAGAAATGTAGATGTGGTACACATTTACTGCCCAGACCCACTTGGAGGATCATCGGCCTCAGACTGAGATCTGCTTTAGTTACTGTCCCACTGTGGCTCAGATGAAAGATTTGTGACATTATTGCTTCATTCATCAGAACCTTTGGGTTAACAGTTGCTTTTATTAAAGTAAATTGAATAGAATGCTCAGCTGCAAACAAACCTCTCAGGGAATTAAAACACGATCCTATTATACATACTTAACTGTTACCAGCTCTTTTAATTTAGTTATTATCTAGGTTTAAATCAAAATCATTCCTACTGTAGAGAGATAATGCGGAAGGATGTGAGTCTTGTTTGTCAGGGGGAGGTGCAGTAAGTAATTCACTGTGGAACTTATGTAAGCCTAACTCTTAACAGCAGCCTTTTCAAGGCCTTTCTTCTGTGAACATGTGGCATAATATAATGTACCTTTTCCAATGTGACTGTTCTATAATTAAGAAGTAAATACACAATAGTGGTTATCAGAACTTGTAACACCTTCTATGCCATCGCATGAGTTGAACAATGTATACACATGTACAGCAGATTATGGAACACTTCAGGTTCTCATGTTAAATGTAGTTCCAGGGTTTGATTCTGCCTTGCACTTCTTGGAGTCATTTATGCTGGTGCAAAGTGAATATGAAATGCTATCAATGTAGAAGTTACCCAGGTTGTTATATTGTCACCCTTTACTATTGTATCAGAATGCTAGTGTTTGGCATCCACTTTGCACAGGTATAAATGGGTACACCCGGTTCAAGGCAGAAGAAAATCAGGCTCACTGCCTACCTACATAACCATAATTTAGTTGCTCTCTAATTCTCTTATTATTTGACAAGCTTTAGACAATCTGCTCAGCAGCGTACGCTTACAAATTAACACAGTGCCTGTCCCTGAAGAACTTTCAAGCTAATGTATTACATAAAAATGTCAATATAGTTACTTGTTTAGCTGCATAGCAATTACTATATGGCAGGGGTTGGGGAGGTTGTAGATTAGAAATATAAACTAGAAAATGTAAAAGTAGACAAAACACTAGAACACATATATTAGAGAACGATCCTGCCTTTGCAGGAAGATGGATTGGATGGATGATCAAAATATAACTATCATTACTATAACCATAATCCCTAGGACCTCTGATCATGGCCCAGGGCCTCACAGTGCTAGGCGCTGTACAAACACAGAACAAAAACATGGTCCCTGCCCTGAAGACATTTTTTCATGTAACATTTATCATTCCATAGAAAGTGTGTGCAACTCTGTGGAAAGCTCAGCATCTTTCTGTCCAGTAATAGATAACTTTTCAAATGGCAACTGCAGTCACTCCATATCAGGCTGCCACTTGGAGAATAACTGAGGCTGCGTTCATTTGATGTTCTGTGTAGGGTCAAGCCAGGCCCAATTCCAGTACATTTCTAGTATTTTTATTTGGTTATAAAATGATTTTTAGATTAATACTGTTTCTTGTATTCTTATTTTTTTCTTTTTAGGCTGTGTAAACTCTTTCGGGAAGTGTATGTGTAAGCAGAGTCAGGATGAGCTCCACCCTGACATCTGGTGGTGAGGTGTGGCAAGTTGTGGAAAAGAACTTCAGGGGCCGATCTCATTTGCACCCACCCCGCCTAGAATGAGGCCATAGCTGCCCAAATGGTCACTTTGGCTGCTGTGGTATCCCCAGTGTCTCTGTTATTGGGGCAGGAAGAATAAATTGTTATTACCCTGATTATGGGAATCAAGGACAGTGGAACTGTACTTGGCCTTTTGTTAGGATGGAGGGACTCACTATCAACGAAGTAGCACTCGCTAGGCAAGGGACATGGGTTCCAAAGCTCTGTGAATTGAAAGAGGCTAAGGACAAGTATTAATACTTGGTGGCATGGGCCCCCTGGTGAGGGCCTTACATGTTAATTGCACTTCCTCCTCTCTCCACTGTAGAATATCGGAGCTAATTTTGATTCCATTAGGAGTCTAGTTACAGGCTGCTGAGCTCACTTTGGGCCAAGGGTGCACCAGCACTGGGGCTCCCCTACTACAAGCTGAAATCACAAAAGAGCTGAACTTACTAAGAGCTGAAATCACTGAGTGTTGTGTTAAGTAGTGGGGGAGCCTAAAGCTATATGGTGGAGCAGTTTGCAGGACGGCAAGCAGAGCGGCTGGCGGAGCATTGCAGTTTGTGGGACAGCTGGCGGAGCATTGCAGTTTGTGGGACAGCTGGCGGAGCATTGCAGTTTGCATTGCATTGCAGCGGAGCGGCTGGTTGAGCATTGCAGCTTTGCGGGACGGCGAGCAGAGCGGAGCGGCTGGTGGAGCAGAGCAGTTTGTCGGATGCCTAGAGCAGCTCATGGGGCGGCTGGCAGAGCGGAGTCCCATGGAGAGGTGGGGCCATCAGCTTTGGACCACATAAGGTGCCCCTTAATCCCCCTCACGCCCCCCCCATCTCCACCCAGGTTGGGAGGTAAAACTCTGCAGATAAACTTTTGAATTCTGGGGCTGCCCTCACCAAGGACAGAGACTTTGGGGTCGTTGGACTTTTGGGACTTTGGGTGATTTTGGGTTGTTGGACTCAAGAACCAAAGAGAAAGGACATGCCCCAATTTGCTTGGGGTGGGTTTTTCTCATGGGTTGTGTTATGAATCCTGTTGGTGGTGTTTCCCCAACATAATGCCACATTGTTTCTCTCTGTTATTAAAAGGCTTTTTGCTACACTCAGGCTATGTGCTTGCGAGAGGGGAAGTATTGCCTCTTGGAGGCGCCCAGCAGGGGTGGTATATATTTGTCCCAGGTCACTGGGTGGGGGCTCGAGCCGGTTTTGCATTGTGTTATTGGAATGGAACCCCTAGATACTGAACCTGGCCCTTGTTGCTGCCAACGCTGACAAGCAGAAGGGTTACATATGTTATTGCACCATGCCTAGAACATGGACAGCACTGTACAAATAATGATGTGAATTAGATTAACTTCACACTGTGTTTTGCCCAGATTTTAAATTAGCTAAATTACATTTTGCTGACCTAGATTCTTCTTTAGTTTTAAATGGGATAATTATTCTCTTGCCCTTCTAAAAACTGCTATGTAAAGTCCTGTTTCCTGTATGCATACAGCTCTTCGTATTGGTTGCAATTGCATTGTTGCAATGGAACGTAACTGATGTGGTAAGTCTGGTCCTAGAGGGGGAGGTGATTTCTCTGTTAGAATGGGCCAATTCCATAGGACATTTTAAATACCAGAATATGAGCCTTGAACTAGACTCTATTTTATGGGGAGCCAGTGCAAAGACAGGAACATGAGTAGTGGGTGGGGTGCTCAGGGTAACATACATTACTAAGCAGCGAGACTGTGGCTTTTCTGTGCTGGGTGGTTTCATTCCAAGATATTAGCTGCAATAACAAAACTTGGAGGTAATGAATACGTAGCCTATGTCTGATAAGACTGGAGCAACCTTTTAAGGTGGTGGTCATTTTGGGTATCTGCAGCATTCAGAGAAATCCAAGACCTGCAAGGTTTCAGACTGAGAACTTACTCTGAGGGCAAATGTTTTTGATAATGAAGGAAGTTAAACGATAGGTAATTCCCCCTCCCCAGACACAGGTGTCACAGCACAGTTAAGCAGCTAATGGGTTCTGTCTTGCTGCTGTAGCGAGGGTAAAGCAGGGAACAGAAAGTGAGCATAGGGGGAGAATCCCTCTGTGAGGTTGGTTGAGATCTGTAGGTTTGGGAGATCAGGTACCAGTGCATCTTTAGCTTCTATCAGAGTTTTTTCACCCTGTTTCTGGATTCTCAGTATCCCCATGCTAGCACAAAAAAGATCAGGCTGAGAGTCGTCTCGTATATCAAGCTCTACATATCCCTTCTGTGCACATTTGTACCTTTCCATTGACAGTATACTAAGTCTATGTTCTCACTGTCCAGGAGCATCAACAAATAGCCAGCATATATACCGTATGTTTTCCCAGTTGCTTTCATTTGTAAACTTCCTTGGAAGCAATGTCTGTTCCAATATGATATAACTTGGTCAATAGGGATTCCACTGGACACCTGTGAGGGCCAAAACCTTTGGCTGAATATTAGGCCTTACCTATTTGGTGTGTTTGATTTTGTTGAATACCTTCCCTCCTCCTCCCCCAAACATTCACCTGTAGTATGCTGCTTCTAGAAGTTACAGCTGAGGGACTTCAGCCCAAGATCTCTCCTCCCTCCCATCTCTCTGCAGGCTATGTCTTCTTCACTCCTGCCTCTCACTGGGGTTCCCAGGAATTAAGGAGTTTATTTTCTCTTTCCATGAGATCTGATAGTTGGCTTGTACCAGGTAGGTAGTGCTAGGCACTGATGTATAATTTTCTACTGCCTCTGTACAGATAAGTGAACAAAATATGCCCATTGTCACCCATGTCAATTCATTTTCAATATTCAGTATCTTATCCTTCCACTTATTTGTATTTGAAGCAGATTAAGCTCCAGAGTGCCTCTGACATTTTTTAAAGAGGCAGAATAGCAATACTCAAGAAGGACCGTGAAAAAGAATTATCTTGATCTCCTTCTCCAGAACAAGGAGTGGCTCTTTCACGTTGACCACTGAAAACACTGAATGGAGTGGTGATGGTAGGTCACCAGGCCTCTGTCACAATACTACGTTAGAAGATAATGGGAGCCAGGGCTTCTTGGCGGAGATAAAATGGAGGAAAAGCTTGTCGATGCGTAGGGAAGAGTGGGCAGCCTCAAAGATGTGGCTAAGCTATGGATAAAGATACAAACTTATGGATATGTTTTAGATCTGAGCTAGAACTCTGAACCTTTTGAAACTTAAAATGCAGTTTTAAACATCCTACTCTACAATATCTTGCCTCTGTGCTTTTTCTAAACTTGATTGGTCTCACAAGACATTTCTTTCTGAGACTCATTGTGTCAAGGTTCCTCCTCCACTCTGAACTCTAGGGTACAGATGTGGGGACCTGCATGAAAAACCTCCTAAGCTTATCTTTACCAGCTTAGGTCAAAACTTCCCCAAGGTACAAAATATTCCACCCTTTGTCCTTGGATTGGCCGCTACCACCACCAAACTAATACTGGTTACTAGGGAAGAGCTGTTTGGACGCGTCTTTCCCCCCAAAATACTTCCCCAAACCTTGCACCCCACTTCCTGGACAACGTTTGGTAAAAAGCCTCACCAATTTGCCTAGGTGACTACAGACCCAGACCCTTGGATCTTAAGAACAATGAACAATCCTCCCAACACTTGCACCCCCCCTTTCCTGGGAAATGTTGGATAAAAAGCCTCACCAATTTGCATAGGTGACCACAGACCCAAACCCTTGGATCTGAGAACAATGAAAAAGCATTCAGTTTTCTTACAAGAAGACTTTTAATAAAAATAGAAGTAAATAGAAATAAAGAAATCCCCCCCCTGTAAAATCAGGATGGTAGATACCTTACAGGGTAATTAGATTCAAAACATAGAGAACCCCTCTAGGCAAAACCTTAAGTTACAAAAAAGATGCACAGACAGAAATAGTTATTCTATTCAGCACAGTTATTTTCTCAGCCATTTAAAGAAATCATAATCTAACACGTACCTAGCTAGATTACTTATAAAAGTTCTAAGACTCCATTCCTGGTCTATCCCCGACAAAGACAGACTATAGACAGACACACAGACCCTTTTGTTTCTCTCCCCCCTCCAGCTTTTGAAAGTATCTTGTCTTCTCATTGGTCATTTTGGTCAGGTGCCAGCGAGGTTACCTTAAGCTTCTTAACCCTTTACAGGTGAGAGGAGCTTTCCCCTGGCCAGGAGGGATTTCAAAGGGGTTTACCCTTCCCTTTATATTTATGACCATTGCGGATACATTCAATGTGTAAAATGGGTGATGTTAAGGTTGAATGAGGAAGCGTAATTTGCATAAGTGAAGATGGACTGAAGTGGCTGTAACTCTTAGCTGTTAATTTGCAGGCTTTTACTATTCTAAGGTATTTTTTGAAGTAGAAGGACTATTCTATGGAAATGATGATATTGAATGGTAGGTGGGTTACTTTCATTCTTACTATTTCCTTATGAAGTTTTATGTTTGCTAATTCTCTAAAAGATTTTCACAGAACCACCTTTGAATGAGAAGCTAAGAGATGTTGTTAATAGAAATGAATGGACACGCTGCTGGCCTTACTCTGGCTATCAGAGGTGCTGGAACTAGGGATGCCTGGGTTGCTGCTGCATCCCCTGGATTGAAGTAGTAAGAACAGCCCAAATGTATGCCTTCATAACCCCCACGATAAGAATTGTTTCAGCCCCACTGCTGGCTACAGGTGAATCACAATGTAGAGCACATAACTGTACGAGTTTATTATCCATCTAAGGCCAGTTGATCCACAGAAGTGAATAGTAACAGTGTTAATGAAGTCGTCATGATTATCAAAGCCTTTTTCTAAATCAAACACATGTTACAGATGACAGGAGACTGACTTTTTTTTGTTTCTATGTCACACTATTCGCTTCCTGCAATAGATGTTTCTAATTAGCACAATTGAGACACAGATTGTGTTTAACAGAACTATTTTGTCTAAAATAGTCATCTTTAAAAAAAATCCATGTTTTTGGCAGAGTTTATGTTCCTATTTACACTTCAACAATATTAAATTTTCAAACTATCAAAGCATTTTTCCATGTATTTTGTTGTTGGCTGTTTTTTTTTTTTTTTGTCCTTTCACACCTGGTGAACAAGGAGAATATCAATTATACTTTTCAGAGTAACAGCAAAAGATGGTCAGGGTAAAAAACTGACATTGTTGGCTCAAGGTTTTGCATTTATTCTATCTATTTTATTGAAAAATGTTCTTGGGTCATGCCTTGGTAATGGGATGTAAACCCTTTCATCTGTAGGTTTTTTGTTCAAATCTAGCTCCACAAAATCCATATAATTTTTCAGTGCTCTATAGTATCTAAGCTGAGTTGGTCTTACTCCAGTTTGTACTGAAAAGGTACTGCTGTCACCACGGAACTGATGTCAACTCTTATTGACTATCTTGGCGGAAGGCCAGTGATCCAAGGGCTGCCTGAGCTTGGTGAATGAACCAATGCTTCAAGGTAGTGCCTTTAGAACAAGTTGAGGCAGGGTGTCAGGGCAGTTGTATGGAATTTTGGATGAAACTTTTTTGGGGGGGCTGAAAAATGCAGATTGAAGTTGACCAAAACATTGTGCGAATTCATGTTGAATTTACCAAATTGTTTCAGTTCAAGCACCCCATCCCAAAAAAACATAAATATTTTTGATACTTTTAATGCAAAACTTTTAAATTTTTTTATTTGAAATGACTTTTCATTTTGAATTTTACTTCAGTGTTGCTAAAAAAGGGTTAAATTCAAAATTAAACGTTTTATTTGATCTGAAACAATTTTCTCCTATTTTTTGGTTCAGCCTGTAATCTGAAAAATCAGTTGTTTGCACGGAAAACAGACATGTGGCAGTTGCTGTAAAAACCAGTGCTCTGCACTAGAATTATATGGTCTGTGCATGTCTGCTATATCCGCTCTAGTGCAGATGGCGTACTCCCTCCCGTATGAACACTCTGCAAAACTTGAGGCAGTGTTGCTGCCATATTGCCCTCATTTATAATGCCCACACTATTTGTTTCATTTCTATCACTGATTGCTCTTATGGACTGTACATGCAGACATATTAAGGGTACTGTCGGAATCTGCTTCCTGTATGGCTGCTGACTAGGAGCCTACAATTCCGGATCTGGAGAACACAGGAGACCCTCTGGGCTGAATCTCAATGGCTGGTGCTGCGCTAAGTAGGATCTCCATGGTTAGCAGTTAGGAGGGTTCTAATTACAAAAGATGTAGTCTAGAGCATAATCCCCGAACTCACACATGGAAACAGATGTGAAGCTGTGACCAGAAGAACACTGTGTGTCCAATGTGCTAACCACAGGAGGTATAACTAAAGAGTGGCAGCCATAGCTCATCCAGACAGGGAGTAGCAGCCAGAGCCACTGAGCAAGGGACAGTCAGAGCCCCTGAGCTAGGCACCGCTAGATATCCCTCAAATCCCCTTCCCAGCCCAGGGCAAGCAATGGCCAGCACCAAAGTCCAGCAACCCAACCCTCTCCCGTACCCAGGACAAGGAGCAGCCAAGGGCAGCACCTCAGAGTTACCTGGACACTGACTGCCAAATCATCCAGAAGCACAGGAGTCCTGTGTTACTAAAGCTCATTCCATGCTGCACATCATAAGGCTTAAGTTCTAGTAATCCAGACATTAACTACGGATACTGCCTATTTATCAAATATGCAAATTTGGGTATTGGTTTACACACACACACAATCTCCAGATTTCTGAACCATCAACCTTACCAGGTATGCCCATGTGTAAAGTGGGGTTATGAGAGGTCTGTCACCTGACCACCTTGGTAGTATTAAAAGTGATGCATATTGGTATCTAGCTGTGCATGTTCTGTGATTCCAGTGCTAAGTGTATGACCATACTTGCTCTGTACATTTTCCTATCATTTTCACTGTATTTTTCTGTTGTACACTCAGGGCTGGATTATGACATTCTGAGGCCCTAAAATATGTCAAGTGTAAGAGGCCCCATACTATAAAAAATGAATTTATTATTTTCACAGAAAGAACATTGAATATATAAACCAAAAGCTTTATATTTGCATATATACAAAGGCAAAGTTGTAAAATAGAATAATAATCTTCATTTTCAGCAGCCTTCTCTGTAATGATGACATCATGGACAAATTCTTTGAACTAACTGTGTATGTAAGTAAAGTAGAAGTAAACAATAGAATATAAAAAATACAAAATTAAAAAAATACAGTAAATAATACAATTTACTAGAAGAGTTCTCAGGAAATTTTTCTTCTCTTTTGGGGCATCTAAATTGTGGAATTCCTTGTCTTAATAAGCAATGAGACTCTTAGAGGATATAAGATGGCAATAGAGAATACAAGAGGCAATAGAGGATATAGGATGCGGATAACCCACAGAATTAAAGCTCAACTATTAGTTATATTGATATGAATTACACCCAGGTAATAAGCAAACCATCAGAAAATTGTATGTGGGTTCTATTTTTCCAATAAATTGATTTGTTTTCTTTTCATAGAAGATTATGCTGAATTACCTAATATCGCTACTAAAATTTAGTAGCGGAATATTTTTATTGAAACCAGTAAAAAAATTTAATTTTGTATTATAAATATTGAGATTTATATATCTATAAACAACAAATTATATTTTTATTAATATATGCCAAAAACCTATGTTGTTTTTCCAGGATATTTCTGTGAAAGTTAGTGCTATTTTGTTTATGTTGTCACAGGAAAACAAGAGAGAATATATACTCTTTTTTTTTTTTTTGACCATGAATAAGGAAAATTATCATTCTTTTCATATGAATCAATGAAAAAATGTTTGTTTGTGTTAGGGAAATACAAAGTTTATCCGGACTACATATCAAATATATTTACAAATGTTTATTCCAATTTAATTTTCGCTACGAAACAATGAATTGTTGGGATTTTTCTTTTGCCATACTATAAAAATGCAATGTATTATGAATATGATATATTATTTATAAATCTATATAAGCCTTTTTTTACATACCTATAATAAAATATTCTAATAAAACCCGCCAAGCAGAAATCCCAGTCTTTTTTCTCGGCAGACATCTCTCTTCCCTTTCGCTTCTCTATCCTGTGTCTCCCCCGGAACCACTAATGAATCTTGAGTAAACACCTCGGAGGCACAGAGGGACAATGAGCTATATGTGCAAAACAGAAAGAAAGATTTTACAAGAAAAAAGCCTGGTCATCTCTAGACAGGTATTGAGAAAGTGAGAAAATCTAACCTATATTAGAGAAAATAAAATGAATATTATCGGCTTTAATAGCCTACAAATCATATATGCACATCATTTGAAATAACTTGCTTATCAAGTCCTCAGAATATTTTGATAGATATGTATATCTTCCTTCACTTCTCTCAAAACCCTCTATTTATCCTTTTGTCAGCACTCTCTGATATTTACTGTGAAGGTTCCCGAAACTGACAGAGGGAAGCAAATGCGAATTTATGCTCCTCAAGATCCACTCGATCCAAATCCATAAGATGATCACCTGCAAGCTCAATCATGTGAAGCATGGATAGTGCATGAAGCACAAATCAGTGTGTGTGCTAAAATACACAATTGTACGTATGTACAGATCAAAAGAAGAAAGAACACACTAACATATGAGTATGAGCCTGATTGCTTCACAACACTGCCGTCTCCAACCTCACATTTTCCCTGATTTTATCGACAGTGAGATTAGTTATTTATTTATTTAAATAAGTTATTAAGTCATGGTCAGAATTTTATCAGTAGCAGCTGGCCAACAACACTGGCTTAAAAGACTAATTGCACTTGTAAAATTAGTATTTCTATGAGGAAGTCTATGATCATCTCTTTTTTTCCTCAGTCCTGGCCTTCTGCCTGTCACTAAAAAACAATTAGTGAAGGGTAAGGGTATTTGTGTAGCCAGATGTGTATATTTTTGTTATATTTGAACAAAAATTTCTATATTTAGAGATAACCTTTTCCCCATATCTCCTTTATTTATCAGCCGATTTTGATAAAATTTGAAATGGAGTAATTTTTTTCTTTTTTTAGAGGCCACTCATTTTGTGAGGCCCTAGCTGTAGCTTAGTTAGCTTATACCTTAATCCGACACTGTGTACACTATATAAGATAATTGTGACTGATTCCAGATCTATGATCAAAATGTTTTACTTAACACTAATTTCAATACAAATATACTTTTAACATCCAAGGAATTAAATAGTAAACATACACAAGTTACAATACAGCACTAAGAGGCTAGAGCTTATGAGGTAAAATTTATTCTCCAAAAGAATAATCGATGTGTTTACATCTCAGACCATGAATTAATGGAATCCTTGTAACTCTGGAATATAATTAGGATTTCACGATGAATCTGCCACGTGTGGGGGAGTAAGGGAGAGGGAAAAGAAGAGAACCACAATTAAGGTTAACATAACGTTAAATTAACTTTGTTAAACATTTGCCATGTAACTTTTTGTTAATATTTTTAGACACTGAACCTTCCAAGGAAAAACTGGGTCTCAAAATTTGAAATGCAAGTCATTCAGACTACATATGGGCCTGAAAGTAGTTCCCTAAATTCCAGATCTGAACACCCCTGGAGTCTGGGGAGTGACATTCAAAGTCTGAATCCAAATTTGGCAGCTCAGCCCTCTTTAATAATGAGCCAAAACTAAACCCTCTCCCTGAACAACAGTTCAAAATTTCATAATCAGGCTCATCTCTACTCAAAACAATGTTGAAAAGGCTGCAATGGCTGCAAAACTCTATTCTGTAAGATTGAGCACATAGTCCCCAGGGTCTCCCTCCTTGAATCCATTCTTCCTGCCATCTGCTTTGATTTTTCTTCAATATGTGTGACAGTCTCTCCTTCCCTGAAGTGTACTAATGTTACTTGTAAAGTGACAATGAGATTAGCAGAACACAGAATGGCTGCCGATATGTTCTTGGCAAAGAAAGCTTGTTTAATAGAAATTAACTTGCTCCATTTCCTGCAGTGCTATTGGTCAGGGAAACAAAGCAATTTATATTACTCAGATGTGTTACTGTTTTGTGAATGGTTCAAGTTCCATCTGGTAAGGTAAAGGATGATCGTGCTGCTGTCTTTCTCATTCCTTTGTGGTCACACAAGAGGCTGTGATTTATGACACTCTTTTAATTAAACAGGGTCCCTTTGTAAAGCTTTAACTAGTAGATCTACATATTATTAATATTAATCATATTTATTATGGTAAGCCTAAGGATCAACCAAGAGTGGTCCCCATTGTGCTAGGGATTGAGGTATATTTTTCAGTAATGATAAATAGATCAGGATCTTCTGTGGCTCTTGCGATTTTTAAATGACAGACAACTTCATTTTTAATAAATTCTGTTCAGTGCTCTGTAGGTGCACTACTTTAGAAACGGCCAATGAGTTGCAAATATGTCAAACTACTCTTATTTCCCTTAAACAGACCATTTTCTATCTTGGAGGGGGAGTCCACTAAAGGTTTTCATTTGTTTTCACAGCAGTTACTGATGGCTGCAATTTTATCAGTGTATTCTGTAGTGATTCTAATAGACTAATTCTCTTCTGGTCTTGCTGCTGGATTTTGTGCCATCAACACAGGACAATGCAGCAGCTATATATCATTACAGCAGCTGGGGCGAGGTGGGCTGCTTTTACTAGGTCACTAGATTTGAACATGTAGGGATTGAAAACAGGACATTTAGTTGAAGGCCTTTGATTCTACAATTTGCTTGCCCTACTAGTTCATTGAAATCAAAGTCAATTGACCATCAGAACTTATTTATACCTAATCTTTTCGCTTGAGGGGAGCAGATGATCATAAAAGATAATTTTGCTCTTATATAACACCATTCATCTGTAGCTCTCAAAGTGCTCTGCAAAGGTAGGGAACTATCATTTTTAATGGCACAGAGAGGATCTATGCAAGTATCTTGAAGGTCAGTGGACTTTTTTGACTACCAGGCATAGGTGTGGGAAGTAGGGTTGTGGGGGGTGCTGTAGCACCCCCAGGTTTTGTGCAGGGCTGATAGCCCCATGCCCAGGGCTCCACTCCCCAGCTCGGATCCTGTGGGCTGGCCCCGCTCCCCAGGGCTAGCTCCATGCCCAGTGCCCTGCTCCTGGCCCTCTGCCTGGGACTCTGCTCCCCAGACCTGTGCCTAGGGCTGGGGTCCAGGCCACCAACTCTGGCTGTTGGCCCCATGTCCCGCACCCCACTCCCCAAACCCGCACTTGGGGCTCGGGTCTGGGCCACCGCCCCACTCCCCAGCTGCTGGCCCTGTGCCCAGGGCTCACACCCAGGGCCCCATTCCCAGCCCAAGGCCCTGCACCTGGCCCACCACCCGCTCCCAGGACTTCGCTCCAAGGGCCCCACTCCCAGCCCCGAGGCCAGGGCTCTGCTCCTGGCCTCGCATGTGGGTCACGGCTGTTGGCCCCTACCCAGGACGTTGCTCCTGGCCCCATGCCCACCCCCAGCCTTGGGTCCCCTAACCACTGTCCAAGTCTCCCCCTCCCGGAGACACAGCCCTGCTCCCAGCCTCAGCGTGGGGGGGTGGGGGCACGGACAGGGATAAGGGGGTTGGCTTTTCAGGATCCCCATGACTAAAAAGGTTCCAGTGCCACTGCTCCCAGGCCATTGACATATCCACTGGGCCATACTGCCTTCTGTTGGGAGGAAGTGATTTTAATTTAGGACTAAATGTATTTAATGTGAGTTTAATCAAAACTTTGTGTGTGTGTGTTACACATTTTGCTCATGTACACGGAGCCTGTTGTACTGATACCAAATTAAATTAAACACCAATAAATACATCTGAGGTGGGTTCATTCTACAAAATTTAGATCTGGATTTCAACTATTCCAAACTGTGCCATTTCCAAGATTTGGATCTGATCTTGAATTTTCAACATTGCCTTGTAATGTGGATTTTTTTGGGCGCAGAGTTTTGTTTCAAGTCCACTTTTAGAACAAATACCTCCATGAACTGGGAAACTGAAAGATGAAATTTTAATTTTCTGAATTTCCCTTTGCTTCTGGATATGTTTTCTACAACTGGAGCTAGATGACACAAGTCAATTGGTGCTAATAGAAGTAGTTAGCAACAATTCAAATCAATTTTAGTTCTCAGACAGATCCATGTGGGTAAATGCCTCGCTGCTTTGTAGGGGCACATTTACTTCATGATATTAGTTTCCAAAAGGATTTTCCTGTGTGTGTGTTTGTATGTAAGTGAAAATCCCCTTTGGGCTGAGACCAGTATATGAAGTTCCTGGAATGAAAGAAAACAGCTGATTCTAATGGTAGTACAGGTCCAACCTTAACTATAGCATTCCTTTGTTACTGTGAGCACTAAGTTTTAAAAAAGTGAGCTGTATGATCACATCTGCTCAAATAATTATTCACAGGTGCAAAAAGTGGTATAAATCCCGCTTTCTTTAGCATCCTCTTTTTCCTTTAAGGTTCCTCATTTGTACCCTGTTGCCAAGATCAGACAGTGTCAAAGACCAATGCGGTATGCTTGCAGATATCTCAAAAAAAGAGGAACTTCTATAACCCACAAGAATACATGCTGCTTTTCAAATCAAGCGCCAGATTTATTGAAAGATAATATAAGAGAAATGTGGTTGGGATATATTAAATGTCTTTTCTCATAAAGCCAATGCACTGTATAGAATCATAGACCCATAGAAATGTAAGACTGGAACGGATCTCAACAGGTCATCTAGCCCAATTCCCCTGCACTGAGGCAGGGTTAAGTATCAGACCATCCCTGACAGGTGTTTATCTAACTTATTTTTACAAACCTCCAATGACAGAGATTCCACAACCTCCTTAGGTAATTTGTTCCAGTGCTTAACTATCCTTACAATTAGGAATTTTTTCCTAATGTCTAAACTAAATCTCCCTTGCTGCAATTTAAGCCCGTTACTTCTTTCTGTCCTCAGTGAATAAGGGGAATAATTTATCATCTTCCTCTTTACCACAAACTTTTATGTACTTGAAGACTGTTATGTCTCCCTTCGGTCTTCTCTTCTCTGGACTAAACAAAGCCAATTTTTTCAGTCTTCCTTGGTAGGTCATGTTTTCTAGACCTTTAATCCTTTTTGTTGCTCTCCTTTGGACTTTCTCCAATTTGTCCACATCTTCCTGAATGATGGTGCCCAGAACTTGACACAGTTGAGGTCTTATCAGTGCTGAATAGAGCGGAAGAATTACTTCTCATGTCTTGCTTGCAACACTCCTGCTAATACATCTCAGAATGAAGTTTGCTTTTGTTGCAACAGGATTACATTGTTGACTCATATTTAGTGTGTGATCCACTATAACCCCCAGATCCTTTTCTGCAGGACTCCTTCCTAGGCATTCCTTTCCCATTTTGTATTTGTGCATTTGATTATTCCTTCTAAGTATAGTACTTTGCATTTGTTCTTATTAAATTTTATCCTGTTTACTTCAGACCATTTCTCTAGTTTTTCAAGATCATCTTGAATTCTAATCCTGGTCTTCAAAGTGCTTGCAACCCCTCCTAGCATGGTATTGTCTGCAAACTTTATAAGTGTACTCTCTATGCCTTCTCCAAATCGTTTATGAAGATATTGAATAGAATTGGACCCAGGACAGATCTCTGCAGGACTCCACTTGATATGCCTTTCCAGCTTGACTGTGAACCATTGATAACAACTCTGAGTACATTTTTTCCAAACAATTATGCACCCACCTGATAGTAGATTCGTTTGGGATATATTTCCCTAATTTGCTTATGAGAAGGTCACGAGAGACCGTATCAAAAGTCTTACTAAAGTCAAGACATATCCCATCTACTGCTTTCCCCATTCACAAGGCTTGTAACCCTGTCAAAAAAGGATATTAGGTTTGTTTGGCATGATTTGTTCTTGAAAAATCCATGTTAACTTATCACCTTATTATCTTCTAGGTGCCTACAAATTGATTACTTGCTCCATTATTTTTCTTACTACCAAAGTTGAGCTGATTAGTCTATAATTCTCAGAGTTGTCTTTATTCCCCCATTTTTTTGTAGATAGGTACTATATTTGTCCTTTTCTAGTCCTCTAGGATCTTTCCTGTTCCCCATGAATTCTCAGAGATAATTATTAATGGCTCAGAGATCTCTTCAGCCAGTTCCCTAAGTATTCTAGGATATATTTTGCCAACTTGAAGACATCTAACTTGTCTAAGTAATTCTTAACTCAATCTCTCCCCTAGTTACTTTCTACACCTTCTGTAACAAAAAGTTGTCTCCAATGCATTTCAAGAAATTGATGGATAATCTGTGCCCTGTTGCATTATTTTCCCAACAGATATATGGGTAGTTGAAGTCCCCCATCACCACAAAGTCCTGTGTTTTGGATGATTTTGTTAGCTGTTTTATTTTTTTAAACCCCATCCACCTCTTGTTTAGGTGGCCTTTAGTAGACCCTTACCATGACATCAACCTTGTTTTTTACCCTTTTATCCTTACACAGAGACTTTCAGCAGTTGTGCCTTCCACTTCTATCTTGACCTCAGTGCAAGTGACATACAAGGCAACACCTCCTCCCATTTTTCCCTTGCCTGTCCTTCCTGAACAAACGGTACCTTCTATACTAATATTCCAGTCATGTGAATTATCCCACCAAGTCTCCATGATGCCAGTTATGTCATAATTGTGATGATTTACTACTATTTCTAGTTCTTCCTATTTTATTCCCCCATACTTCTTGCATTAGAATACAAACATCTAAGATGTTCATTAGATTTTCCCTCTATATTCTCTCTTGTCTCTATGATTTCCCATGTGGTCCTGTATAATATAATACTATATATTGTGTTTCTTGTTTATGGCACATGCCATCCAAACCCACATAACCTTTTTTTTCATTTACATACGACTTTAATCTGTCTTTAGATGATCCAGTGGATTCTCTATAGTGGCTGGTGTTCTTAATATTTGTCCTGTATAGGATTAGTGAGGTGTCAATCTTTCCTGAGGTCATACTGTTGCGATGAGCTAAAGCAGTATAAAAAGGCCAAGTGTAAATGAAAATCAGACCTTGTAAATTTATTTTCCCTACTAACATTTTCCTTTTTCAGGCAGTATTCAGAACAGGAGGTACTACTGATCTGCTGTGTACCAACATGCCCTTATATGTGCAATTGCTTTTCTTTGTCATGAATGTCAACTTTCAAAAAAAATAAAAAAGTTTTACAGCTGGCTGCCTTTTCGTGCATGGATACTGAAGGCTCATGTGAAGACTGTGTAAGCATTGCATGATTCAGCCTTCAACTTGTAAGTAGCTGCACAGACATGAAAAAAATAAATAATCTTGAAACTGTCTGATAATGAGTGCAGGAAAAGTTCATTAACATACACAAATACTAAAGATGCACTGATGCCTCATGTAAAACTTTAGAAAGCATAATATTTAGAAACAATTTGGATTTTTCTTCCTGTTTCTTATTGTAAAAATTCTCATTAGAATAGGATTGATCTTTAGTAGCTCATCTCCTGCTGCTTATTCTTTCCTTGAGATTAGGGTGCCTGGTTCTGCCTCCACAAGATAAGAGTCACTTCTATTAAAGTAACTTGGAAATACCTTTCTCTTTCTGTGGAAAAAACCTTGTCCAAAGACTTGTTTTTTCAAAGATATGGTAATAAAAGAAAGAGAATATTTTCTGTGACTTTACCCTGTTAGGTTGTTTTTTTACAGATGAAAATATTTTGGAATGATGGAAATTCTGAATGAGTGCTATCCAAATAGTCAATGCATTCCTAAAGAGCGTTCAGGTGTTCTGATGCACGGACAGAAAAATTAATTTAAATATAAATAATGAACATAACAAATTACACTCACTCAGAACTATGACTCATTATAATCCCAATATTGTTCATATTAGGAATTAAAACTTGAGGAAATAGATTTAAATCTTTTACACCTATGCCTGATTTAAAATGTGTACTACTTTCTTTCTCTCTCATATTTCAATCTATGATGATACATAAAATAAAAAAGGTAGCACAAAGTAGCCATCTGATATTATTTTAGTCATTTGGATTACTCATAATTCAGGATAACATCTGGCTTTCAAAACAGCAATGATTGTGGTTTGGTAATGAAGACTTCGATGTGCCTTTGTATGTGTGTGTGATTTTCATTCAGAAGTAAAGCACAAAAAAAGTACTGAAATCTTAATCAGTGGCTTTTTCTCTGCAAGAGCAGCCGTATTCCTTCAACCCATCTACTTCTGCAGGAATCTCAACAGGATGCTCTGCCGGTTGTACAGTTATACAGTTGTATGCATTGTCTGTAGTGTTAAAAGGGAAATAATATGTCACTGGCCACAGTTTTAATCTTTTGATTGGCATTCAGAGCTGTGCAGTTACTTTCAAAGTAGCAATTAACTGAATCCAGTAGTAGTTTCTTCCGAAAATATAAGGTAGAGCCTGTGTGTCTATTACTGTGCTTATAAAGGAGGCCTGGTTTGTCTAAATGAAGATATAAAAGGATTATTGGGTTGAAATGTTTACATCTTATTCTGACCACTACCTTACATTATGGGTGTGGGAACTAAGTGATATTTCGTTACTTTAGAGCCCTTACTAAATTTGAGAATGTCATGAGATCCTAAGAGAGGGGTTTTTGTACTCTCTTGCATTCCATTCTCAGAAATATACAAATTCAGACCGAGCCTTCTTCTAGTTTAAATGCAGCTTTGTGTAAATAATTGCTTTAGCTGAATTGTGTGAACTAGATTTTTTCAGAGTTGTGCTTTTGTATGCCAACCAGAGAGATGCAAGTAAAACTTACTATCTTTTGCCCAACTTAAAAACATGAATGGAATATTGATTCTAATTTACACCTAGAAATTTGTTGCAAGGATACAACTAAGGGCTGGGTGGGGAAAGATGGACATGGTTCTAGTAGTCTACAACCTGAGTACAAATGAAACTGATTATACAGCTGAGGGTGTAATTATCTGGCCACAAACTCCATGTTGATTGCTTGCTGATGGAGGGACCACTATATAGCAGTCACCTGCATTGTACTAACCAACCACTCATAAAGCCAGTCCAGGAATCCTTCATTTTTGGTGTATGGAATATAGAGGCAGCTTTGAACTCTGCAGGAGTGGTGGTAGGCTTTATGAAACAAGCAGCTCATGCTTGAGGGCCTGATGCTGTCTGAAGTGTGTAGGCTTTGCCTAACATATACACACATGAAACCTAGCTAGAATTCTGTTGACCAAGACATCACCTGTGCTTTGTGTATTGTTACCCATCTTTGCAAAGCCAAAGTTCAGGGACCTGTGGGTTGTTTCCAGTAGGAGGAGAAACTGATGATAGAGCCAGGTACTTTCTTTGATTCAGTTTTGTTTGTTTGCTGAACAGTCCAAATGGAACAGCAGGACAGTTTCTTTGTTCCAAAACTGCCTTTCCAGCCAGCACTCTGTGCCCAAAAAGCTTCTGTCTTAGCTTTCTTCAAGACATCATTCCCAGACCTTCTGTTACTGTCAGTTTGGCTTTCAGGCTGCTTCTGTGTCTCTCCGCTCCTCTTCCCTCACACACAGACAAACATGTCCCCACTGAACAATGCTCAGGGGAAAAACCCTCCATCCACATAGTTATAATTCCTGAGCTCACATGTGCTTCTGTTTTGGGCGGTGATGTATACCTGTGTCTCTGATGAGGACTGTTATGATTTAATAAAGGAGCTTACCTGTTTCTTACAGCTATCTTAAATGAAGAAAGGTGGGTACACTAGTTTCAATGATGTTTCTTTCAACCCCCAACTTTTTTTTTCTTTCAAAAGTGTGATCATCTTCTCATTCAGTGCAATGATTAACTGCTCTCTCCACCTCATTCAGCCCCACCCCGAGCATGTCTGACTGGAGACACAATTGGTAAATGCCACAGGCTGTTCTTCCTCCTCTCACAGTCACTTCCCCAAAGGGTTTGGCAGCTAAGCTTTGGGTCTTCGAGGTCTGCACATCTGCCTGTTTCCCATTCAGCTGCCAACACCTAGGATGGTATTCTCTTCCTTGTCTCTCTTCCCTTCTCCTTTTCCCTCCTCCCTGTGCCAGGGTGCACCCTGCTAAAAGAGTGATGCTTCCCTGGTTGGCTCTAGCTCAATAATATCTGGTCTCTTGTAGGCCTGGACAGATGCCCACACATGGAACTACTTGCAGACTTCAAGTAATCAGTTACTTCACCACCATCCCTGAACTCCTACCTTTAAACAGGACAGAGACAGGAGAAAAACAAATCCATGCCATGTTACCCATTTCATACTGGGTTAATATATATATATAGTTTTCAGTGTGGCGCAACTAAAAAGATGGCGGATTATTCCTAAAGGAAATTGTGCATAACTCCAGCTCAGGGTTTGTCTGCCTGAGAATATTAAAACAGATTAGTATCTCAACAAATGGTACCATGCATCAGAGAATGTTCTGACTAATCCTACTCAGGGACGATGTAAATGCTACACTTCCATTCTCAGTAGTTACATAGGAGTATTTTGTGAGCTTGCTGGCAGGTTTGTATTCTCTAATCTTTGTAGTGTGTGCATACACCACTAGATAGCTTCATGCCAGGAAATTGCAAGGAGATTTGTAAATTTTGTCTTCATTGTAGAATTTATTTGCTACTGTTTTACCTCGAATAGTGTCAGATGGCCTGGAATCGACATCTTTTTGCATAATTTAAATTGAAAACCTAAATTAAAGGATTTGCTGTGATAGGAGGGTATGTACTATGCACTACCATTAGGGCTTTTCCTTCTGATTATTGTTCCATCTACTCCTTGAGGAGTTTGCTTCGTCTCATGAGAAGCATGAGCTCCTGTGGTGCAACTCTAATTACTTCCTTTTGCCATGTTCTATGAGTAGAGTAAGGACACTTTGTTTGTTTGTGTCCATTGTGTCTGGATTTCTCTCTCTCCGCTGTGGTGAGAACGTTCTTTCTGCTACTTGGGTAGAGTGTCCATTCATGTATGCCAGAAGTGCCCCAACATGCTGGCTGGACCTAGGGAGCTGCTTCCTGTTGTTGCTGTTCCCATTTGTGACTAACTTTTCTAAATGTGTTGTTTGTGTTCACTAAAATAAGCCTAACCTATGATCCTGAACTGGCCCATGTGTTGCACGGACAATTTTTTTGCACCCTAACCACATTTTCTTTGATGCACTTTCAAGTTTACTGTGACCATCATTTCTTCTTTAAATAAATACCTTAGCAGGCACTGCATGCCCACTCACGCCCTCTTCTGCCAAATCTTGTGCATATAGTTCTGCTGCCTCGAAAATCTAGCCCTGTGTGCTGAATGCAATGATGGTCAATAGCATCACAATTGACGTGGAAAAGTGCTTTTGTCTCCCAATGAAAGGAAGCGACAGGTAATAGTAATGGGGGATTCAATTATTAGAAATATAGATATTTAGGTTTGTGATGACTGGGAGAATCACACGGGGAATTGCAAGCTGGGTGCAAAGGTTGCCGACCTGTGAAGACATCCTGACCGACTTATGTTTAGTGCTGGGGAGGAGCTAGTGGTCGTGGTACATGTAGGTACCAATGACATAGTAAAAGGTAGGAGAGAGGTTCTGTAGGCCAAATATAGACTGATAGGTAAGGGATTGAAGTCCAGGACCTCCATGGTAGTGTTCTTTGAAATGCTTCCACTTCCATGTGCTTGGCCAGTTAGACATGCAGAACTGTGGGGGCTCAGTGCATGAATGTATAGATCAACACAATATGTTGGAGAAGAGTCGACATGGCTTTTGGAAAGGGAAAAAGTCTCATCAATCTGTTAGAATTATTTGAGAGGGTCAACAAAAATGTGGACAAGAGTGATCCAGTGGCTATAGTATACTTGGATTTTCAGAAATATTATGACAAAGTCCCTCACCAAAGATCTTAAGCAAAGAAGGCAGTCATAGGATAAGTGGGAAGGTCCTCTCATGGATCAGTAACTGATTAAAAGATAGGAAAGAAGGAAAGAAATAAATGGTCAGTTTTCACAGTAAATAGGGAGTCCCCCAGGATCTGTACTGGGACCAGTGCTATTCAACATATTCATAAATTAATCTGGGAAAAGAGGTAAAAAGTAAGGTAGCAAAATTTGCAGAGGATACAAAATTACTCAAAATAGTTAAGCCCAAAGCAGACTGCAAAATGATACAGAGGGATTTCACAAAACTGGGTGACTGCTAAAGAAAATGGCAGATGACATTCAATGTTGATAAATGCAAGGTAGTGCACATTGGGAAACATAATTCCAGTGATACATACAAAATGATGGAGTCGAGCTGTTACAACTTGAGAAAGAGATCTTGGAGTCATTGTGGATAGTTCTATGAAAACATCTGGTCAGTGTGCAACAGCTGTCAAAAAATCTAACCATGTTATGAACCATTAAGAAAGGAACAGAGAAGACAGAGAATATCACAATGCCACTTTATAAATCCATGTTATGCCCACACCTTGAATACTGGGTGAAGTGCTGGTTGCCCCATCTCAAAAAAGATATATTAGAATTGGAAAAAGTACAGAGAAGGGCAACAAAAATGATTAGAAGTATGGAACAGCTTCTATTGGAGGGGAGATTAAAAAGTCTGGGACTGTTCATCTTAGAAATGAGACAATTAAGGGGGGATATGATAACAGTCTATACAATCATGAATGGTGTGGAGATAAGGAAGTGTTATTTACCTCTTCACATTACACAAGAACCAAGGGTCACCCAATGAAACTAATAGGCAGCAGATTTAAAACAAACATGAGGAAGTACTACTTCACAAAGTGCTCAGTTAACCTGTGGAACTCGTTGCCAGGGGATGTTGTGAAAGCCAAAAGCATAACTGGGTTCAAAAAAGAATCAGATAAGTTCATAGCGGATAGATCCATCAATGGTTGTTAGTCAAGATGGTTATGGACAGAACACTGTGCTCTGGGTATCCCCAAACTGCTGACTGTCAAGAGCTGGGAGTGGATGACAGGGGATGGGTCACTCAATGATTGCCTATTCTGTTAATTTCCTCTGAAGCACTTGGCATTTTCTACTGTTGGAAGACAGGATAGTGGGCTAGACCCAGTATGGACATATGCCCTTCAGCAAGGGGAAAGGAGAGAGAGACAGAGGAAAAAGCAGCAGCACAGAAATGTGATTAGACTAAATATGCATGGTATTGTGGGGAGAGGAATATTACAGGGAGAAAGGAGAGCACTAACAAAAACACAGATTATTCTGTGGACTTGAGAAAACACCATTAAAAGAGGAAATGAAAGAAAAAATAACTTTATTGCAGCTCTCTTTGTCAATCAGCGAGTTGATGAAAATGTAGATCTTCCCTGCTCCTTTTCTTCAAGCCTCCGAGTCGAGCTTTCTCCATCTGGTCTGATATTTCAGTGCGAGTGGAATGAAGGATGTTCTATGAAACATTATCAGGAATGCTTCCAATAAGAATTCCAGAAACTACAAGATACTAAATAAATGCTTTGTTTGTTTTAATTATTATATAAGATGTTGGACATTTAAGTCTGTACTACATATTTAGTTATCTGTTTTTCATTTATTCATGTTTTGATCCTCCTTGTTGGTCTAGTTTCAAAATATATCTGACTTGTAAAGCTTGACGCATGTGTCATTTGTGATATTTGCAGATCATTGTGGTCAGATGATTGAACTGTTTGACACAGATGATAGAAGAATTTTGTATCTGAGATACTGATACATGCTAGATCTTAAACCTACTAGTCACAGGCTATTCCAGGAAAAACTAGCAATTGTTGATTTCAACAGACATGCTTGAGTTTGCCCAGGATTCCGGAACGTGGGACTTTACGGCACCAGCAAATGAAACTTTCAGCCAGGACTGTACTGACATAGGATGCTTATGATGATGAAAGCATTGTAGTTTTTATAATTAGCTTGTTTGGGTTTTTTTGGGCTGGACAGGAATAGTAATTGTGCCAATCAAATGTTGCACAATTTATATTTCACATGATAAAGGTTATATAAAATGTGAAATTCTAACAGACATACGGAGTATAATTCAGTAGGAGATGTATTTAAACCCATGTGGTAGGGTAACTCTGGAGTTCATGTCTTTTTGGGAACAATTTATGAAGCAAAAGCGGTATGATTTTAGGCTTTCCCGTATTAATCAGCATATCTTTTTTTTAACTGGGATAGATAAAAAGCATTCAAAAACAAAAGTTGGGTTGTACAATAATCATGAATGCAGTGAGAACTATTGCATGCAAATAAGATGGCGACTGTTTTTTGTTTTAGTTTCTTATTGATCAATCACTGTTGAACTCCAATGACATAACTTGAGCCCTGAAAATCCATGGATATCCATTTTATATCCGTGGACCATTTCTGCAGATACTGGCGCGGATGTGGATACAAATTTTGTATCCGCGCAGGGCTCTGACAGTAAGAGTGGGCAGGCCGCTGTGAGGAACCGCGGGGTGGATCCTCCCCTGGGTGGAGGGCCTGGGGGGCAGGGACAGGGGCCTGGGGCTGCTCGGGCCCCATATACAGGGCAGGTGGAGGGTCCGCCGTGGCTCCCCACAGCTGTCTGCCTGGCTTTTACTGTGGCTGGGCTGTGGCTCTGAGCTGCCTCCCTTCCCAAGCTGGAACCAGATTGGGGAGAGCTGTGCTGGCAGCTGTGGGGTGCTTGGGTCCCTCCACCTGCCCTGGGAGGGGGGCTGCGGGGCAGAGACACTGGGCGGGGGGGGGCGCACTGGGAGGCAGGGACTGCTCAGGCCCCATGCCTAGGGCCAGTGGAGGGTCTGCCACGGCTTCGCACAGCTGCCACGACCGGGCTGCGGCTCTGAGCCACTCCCCTCCCCAGCCAGAGTCGGGTCAGGGAGAGCCGTGCTGGCAGCTGTGGGACACATGGGTCCCTCCACCTGCCCTGGGTGGGGGCATGGACACTGGGTGGGAGGGCTGCTTGGGCCCCCACCCCGCCTAGGGCAGGTGGTGGGTTTGCCACGGCTCCCCACAGCTTTCAGTATGACTCTCCCCAACCGGGCTTCGGAGGGGGGAGGTGCCTCAGAGCCTCAGCCCGGCCCCCTGTGTAGAGCTCTGCAAATCTGCGGATATCCGCATCCGCGGATGCAGATATCTGCAGATAATTTTTGTGGATTGCGGATCAGATGAGGATACACATTTGTGTATGAGTGCAGGGCTCTAGACATAACTCAAATGTTATTGATGTGGTGTGAGGTAGAATATTTTTGTAAAAATTTCTTTACTAATATGAAAGTTGAAAAAATAATGAGCATTATGCATTTGGGTTCCTTTGATTAAATATGTAGATGGTAATATACAGCCAACTAATTCGGCTTATCCTTTGCATCATTCTGATTTCTTATGTAAGACTTACTTGTGCGAATTCTGTTTTACTGCTTGTTTGTTCTGCTCTTACACAGAGCTGGTCAGGGAAATTTTGGTGAAGTGTTTTGTCAGAAAATGCTGATTCTTCTAAACTAGTGGTGGGCAACCTGTGGGCTGCGGGCCGCACACGGCCCATCAGGGTAATCTGATTGTGGGTCGCAAGACATTTTGCTGACATTGACTGTCCTCAGGCATGCCCCCCCGCAGCTCTCAGTAGCCGTGGTTCGCCGTTCTGCCAATAAATTTCTGGATGCCTAACTACCTATGTTGCTGACCTCCTATTTGACCTGTTCTGGAGTGTTGCTGTCACACTTAGTAAATTCTCTGATTGCATTCCAGCACTTTTCTCCCTTATTGCAGATGAATTGCTATATATGAGTTTTGATATAAGTATTTGTAGTCTTGGTGTCACTTGGTGGCAAGAAAGTTAGTGTAATAATTAAATGCTATTTGCAGCCTTGCTTTAAAATGATTCACCCATAGTGAAATCCTCTCAAGGAAGTTGAGTGACACCAGGAATACTTTTTGGCCAATAGTGATTTTATAACTTTGTTGAGGAACTGTGTACAGTGCAGTAAACTGCTTGTCCCAGAGCCACAAGATGCCAGTACATCATAGAATTGATGTTCCTTTATACGGAGATAGAGATATAGGACATTATTTTATCAATATGTAAAAAAGATATCTGTCAAATATGGCATGAAAATTACAGCAGCAATTTGATTAATGCATATGATTTCGTATACTCAGAATTTTGAAATTTACACCCAGCAAGTACTATGTACATATATACTGAACTGGCCCAACTTGAGTGAATGGGGGACTCATGGCACTCCTGGATTAACTTTCTCCTACTAAGCAATTAATGCACTGAGAACTGTTGCATATAAATGAAGACGGAGTTCTATTCTGTGGTTTTCAAGGTATATGTAGTCAAGTACATCTGGCTGGATATATCAAAAACTAATACTTTGAATGTAAGCAATGAACTAGGTTCACTGTCATTTTTTGACAGGGGTCATATTTGAGTATTCTGACAGAAGTCAGATATTTATAAAATTATTTGTAAATCCCCAAAATTTCATAAATGTTTAACACAGATGACTATTCATTCCAAAATTCACCCTTGGAGTGCATTATGCTTTATTTACCATTGTTCACTAGTTCACTCTTAAAAAAAATAATTTTACCATCTGATCAGGAAGCATACACCACAGATAATAAATCTGTTTTAGTCTATGAAGGCTTATAAAGCTTGGGGTCTGTCCACTTCAAAGACTACCTTTCTCCATGGGATATGGCCACCACTGTCGTCCATGGATGCACTCAAACAGGAGCCCTCTGGTATAGGAGAGGGAGCTACCAGGACTGTCTCTGTGAGGGCAGCTTGACTGAGGAGCTTGCTCCTCTTCTACCCCCTGGTTCCAAAATAGCTCAAATCGGTTGACTTTTTTATTGAATGGTGCAAAGACCATTTATTTGCTAGGGTGGTTGAGGTGGGCTGAGGGTTTAGATGTGATGGGTAGTTTGTGTGTATTAAAGTATATTTTCCTGTTTAAAATTTTTGAAAGATCAAGCTAATTTATTTTTATTTTACTGGGACTTTGCTATGCTGCTTGCATTTGTTCCAGTATAGATTTGTATTTTTAGGGTTCATGGAGTGGTGGGGTGTTTTTATTTTGGTGAGGGGAAGGTGCAGTGCATGACTTTGTTCTAGAGAAATGTGTTTGTTTTGACTAAGTTATTATGAACATATGGAAATTGTATACTGAGCATGTTCAGCAGGGTTTTTTCTTGAGTGTGCATCTGTGTGTAGAGCTGTAGAGCTAACTAAATGGCCCTAAAACCCTCTGTACAACTTCTTAAATAGTTAGGGAAATGTAAAATCCAGTGAAAGAGATATTTCTCCTGCTGCTTTCTTCAGTAGAATGTCAGTTAGTCTAGGGGAATGTGTACAGGGCTTAGAGTCACACTAGCATGAATTCTGGTTTTGCCTCTTCCACTGAATCATCTTCATAATTCTATGCACTCTATTACCCTTATTCAGTGAAGTCTGCTTAGCAGTGTGTACCATCAAATTCTAGAGGAAGTTGTTTTCTGTTTGTCCAGTGTCTCAGCCCCCAGACTGCTGCACTGGGCAACACAGTATGGGAGGAGGTGAGCAGCCTTCAGTGGTGAAAGATCAGGGTAAGGGCTATTTAGAAAAGCTGGATATGCACAAGTCCATGGGTCCAGATCTAATGCATCCAAGGGTGCTGAGGGAGTTGGCTAATGTGATTGCAGAGACCTTGGCCATTATCTTTGAAAATTTGTGGTGATCAGGGGAGGTCGCAGACAATTAGAAAAAGGCAAATATAGCGAACATATTTTAAAAAGGGAAGAAAGAGAACCTGGGGAACTACAGACCAGTCAGCCTCACTTCAGTCCCCAGCAAAATCATGGAGCAGGTCCTTAAGGAATCCATTTTGAAGCACTTGGAGGAGAGGAAGGTGATCAGGAACAGCCAACATGGATTCATGAAGGGCAAGTCATGCCTAACCAACCTGATTGCCTTCTATGATGAGATAACTGGCTCTGTGGATAGGGGGAAAGCGGTGGATGTGATATATCTTGACTTTAGCAAAGTTTTGATACCGTCTCCCACAGTATGCACCACTACAGGCTGGTGACTGACTGGCTAAGCAGCAGTTCTGCAGAAAAGGACCTGGGGATTATAGTGGACGAGAAACTGGATATGAGTCAGCAGTGTGCCCTTGTTGCCAAGAAGGCCAATGGCATATTGGGCTGTATTAGTAGGAGCATTGCTAGCAGATTGAGGAAAGGGATTATCCCCTTCTATTTGGTACTGGTGAGACCACACCTGAGTATTGTGTGCAGTTTTGGTCCCCTCACTACAGAAAGGATGTGGACAAATTGGAGAGAGTCCAGCGGAGGGCAACAAAAATGATTAGGGGGCTGGGGCACATGATTTATGAGGAGAGGTTGAGGGAACTGGGGTTATTTAGTCTGCAGAAGAGAAGAGTGAGCGGGGATTTGATAGCAGCTACCTGAAGGTCGGTTCCAAAGACGATGGAGCTCAGCTGTTCTCAGTGGTGGCAGATGACAGAACAAGAAGCAATGGTCTCAAGTTGCAGTTTGGGAGGTCTAGGTTGGATATTAGGAAAAAACTATTTAACTAGGAGGGGAGTGAAGCATTGGAATGGGTTACCTAGGGAGGTGGTGGAATCTCCATCCTTAGAGGTTTTTAAAGCCCAGCTTGACAAAGCCCTGTCTGGGATGATTTAGTTGGGGTTGGTCCTGGTTTGAGCAGGGGGTTGGACTAGATGACCTCCTGAGGTCTCTTCCAACCCTGATATTCTATAATTCTGGGATTTGAGATTCACATATTGAACTTGTCTGCAGTGTAGTCGTAGCCATCTTGGTCCCAGTATATTAGAGCGACAAGGTGGGTGAGGAAGTATCTTTTGTTGGACCAACTTCTGTTGGTGAGAGAGACAAGCTTTTGAGCCACACACAGCTCTTCTTTTTTGTTTAGCACAAGTAGTTAGCACATTGTCTAAGGGACCATTTTTGTCCTCTGACTGCAGTCACCATGCACCAGGCCTTAACTACCAGCCTATAGGCTATTCTCTCAATCTTTCTGTTGAAGCTGTTCCACTTTGTATAAAATACTTGAATAGTCATTGGTTGAGAGAGAATGACTATATAGCCCAGCAGTTAGGGCACTCATCTGAGAGGGGGGACATCTGGGTTCCAATCCCTGATGCAGAGCAGAGATTCAAACCTGCATCTCCTGCAGCGCAGCTGAGCCCACCAGCACCTCAGTTTCTGTGAATCTACAACATGATGATGCACATTAGCTTCTGAGATATCTGATGAACATACATATGGTACAACATCTGAACTGAACTCATAGGGCCATTGTGAAACTCCATTGATTTCAACTGAATTATACTAGACTTTGGCCACCTTTGTTTGGGTTTGTTCAACAGACTCATAGTTTTCAGGCAGTCTCAGATTGTCCCCTGAGTTCTTTGTCTATCATGTTCTGAATGGTTCTAAAGAGATGCGATGCCAAAGTACCAAGTGCCTGTTACCCATCTAAAGAAGTAATGATGCTGAATCATTTACCAAAAAAGGAGGCGGAGTCTGCATCTAGAAGAGATAGCTTAGCATCAAGGTCTAGTATGCTGTGGATGTAGAAGCTTGATATTTGATGTTCAAGTCCTGGTACTATTGACACAGCTCTTCATGTTTCTTAACTACAACCATGAGTAGCCTATAATTTACTATTTTGTGGTGCTTTGGATTATATTCCTTATGAACCAAACGTTTATCAGTTTTGCGTGGACGCTGTGAAAAGCTTGTGACATTTTTGTAGGAATAGATGTTTACCTCAATGTCCTTGGCAAAAATATCTCTTCTTACTGTGTAGTATACTCATAAATTGCCACCCACCACAACAGGTAGATAGTGGTGGTGGTGGAAGTAGGGTGATGCGGATACCTAGCTCTTACATTAAACCACTGAAGTGAGTCAATGTGAATGCACACACAATGGTGTGTGTGTGAAGCTGTTTAGAACCGTATCAAATTAAAGATACTGTCCAAATGTAAAATATAAGTAAGTTATTAGTAAATGTGACATATTAGTGTTTTGTGCAAAAATATACCCGGTATTTCATCTACTATGCAGAACTTTAGATATTTTACTGATTTCTTAAAAAAAAATCCTAGAAATGTTGTTGTTGATACTTTCCCTAATTCATCTCAGGCAAAAGGCAAGAAGTAACTTGTTTTCAAATGTCAGGGTTTTGCTATCATGAGTCATTAAACAGCTTGCATGTTAAAGCTCTTTTGGATGAGGCTTGTTTTGTTATCTGTCTGCAAATAGATGCAAATCCAGCACAATCTGGATACTGTATTTCATGAACTGTTTCAAGCAA
Organism: Lepidochelys olivacea; assembly: GCF_965140295.1. NCBI lineage: Eukaryota > Metazoa > Chordata > Testudines > Cheloniidae > Lepidochelys > Lepidochelys olivacea. The sequence continues at coordinate 49,854,618 of NC_140414.1, read as the reverse complement.
TTTACCTTACCTTTGAGTAGATAGTACTGTCTTTTAATAAAACATAACATTGTTGTTCAACTGAACTTTTTATCAGGGGACAACCCCCCACCCCAACCAAAACCTATGTTATCCTTTTCTATTTTTTAATCAGAAGGTGCCCAAAAACGTTATATGACAACCCTGATATACAAGAACTAATATTTTTGTTTCAACTGCAAGAGGAATCAAATGTTACCAGGTCAGTATTAGCCTTCAGTTCTTCTAATGCAAAAGGATGAATATTTTAAAATGTACAACATTCTAGTAAGTAGTGGAGGGTGAGGGTAGGGTATTAATTTAGTTTTGCTGGAGCAATCAATGACCCATGCTTGTGTGATGATGGGAGACTATATTATGTGCTGCTCCATTTACTGTATGAGAAATGTCTTTTACTTGGCCCTCAAATGTAAACCATCCAACTCTGAGAGCAACCCTGCAAAACAGGAATGTGCACCTCATTTTAGGTCAAAGAATTTGTAAGGAATGTGTCCAAGACACCTGCAGAAAATTAAAGTCTTTACTTCTCTTGTATGCAAAAATTTCATGAGGTAATTACCCTCAGTGTTGAACATAATACAGTTCCCATTGGACAGAACACATAGAGTGAAAATGGAATAGATGTTCTGTCAGGAGTACTTCTCAGGATTAATAGGGCTGTCTAAAGCAATAATTGGAGGGTTTTCTTCCACTTTGCATACAGCTATCCTTGTTTGTGTCTTTCAGGTTTCCTATTATGCTGTTGCCATTCTACACACCAGACAGGCGCAAGTCTCTTCCCTGTCATTGTCTCCTGCCAGCTGCTTTGTTTCTGTAGAGTTGGCTGCTGCCTTTAACTGCTTCCACTTTTGTCTTCAGCCTTCCTGACTCCTTTTCTTTCAGTCCATGGTCACCATGCCAAGGATTGGCACGGAAGTCATTCTTCTCTATGTGCTGCAAAAGATGAAAGTGACAGAGTAGGTCTGATCAGTTAAGCATCTCACTTTGTTAAAGTGCTCTTTTATCCTTTTGGGGACTTCCTCCATGGCAATTGAGCAGAAAGTTAATGTTTTTTTCTTTGTTCTGGCACTGGAGCCAAAAATATCCAGTTTCCTTTTCTTCTTATTTGAAATTTTGTCTCCCAGTTATGGAAATAGAGCAAACTGTCTTTGTGTTCAGATTTTCTGCTTGCGCTAACTATTGAAAGATAAGGTTTCAGCTCAGAGCATATACAGTTATTTCCTCTGTTCCTGCTAATGTAAAGAGTTTGAATCTGCAAACCTGTAGTACCTACTTACGGCTGGTAGCACATGCATTTAATTCCTGCTTGATGTTGGAATTGGGTGAACAATGTGTGGGTTCTGCTTTTAGTTTAGTGAACTTGCACATGAACTGTCTTGCACTCCTGAGACAGAGGAACTCTGGGCTGATGCCATAATATAACGGTGATTGCACTGCAGTGATACCTTCTGTTTCAAACTTGCCATGTTCAGGGATGGTTCAGCATATTTGAATAAAACTTGCTCAGATCTTTGTTTGAATTATACACTTAATCCTACTTAACATAAGCATGGACTGAAATCTCTAGCCAAATGACAGTAGTGACGATAAGTTTTACCTCAATACTCTACTATTTAACATAATTTATGGTGATCTTTTATAAGGGTGGCCACATTAATCTACTGATACTTCCAAAACTACTTCTTGTGACTAAATCATCTATTTGCAGTCTAGCCCAGATTAGCGGGCAGTACGTTGTTGAGCAGCCTGAGACAGAGACACTGATTCCAGCAGTCACAATATCCCTCTTGGTCTCCTATTGCTCTCAGGAGGAGTACACTGCAAGAGAGTTATACTTATGACAGCATATGCTCCCCAGTGCACTAGTGTAACTACACTGATAGATGCTTTGGGGTGTATGCACATATATGGAATCAAGGCTCCACTCTCTCCACCTCTTCCTGTCCATCTATGAGAGGGGGAAACATAGCAGCCTGTTATCCCTGTTTCATCCTCCCTCCCCCACAGGATGAGGTGGTCTACTGAAAGGGAATAGGGGGTGATTTAGGCAATATTCTAAATGCCTGCACCTACTAGGTCAGAGGAAGATTAGGTAAGCAGAATACTTGTACACAGTTACTCTTCAGAGTACAGCCACACCTAAAATTTCTCAAGTTGAGATCCAGCTTTGATTTTCCTTATGGACCAATTACACAGAAAAACAATTAGAGATTGAAACACTTAATATGACTCTCTTATTCAACATTTCATTGTCAATTTTCATTTTCAGAATCAGGTAGGGAGTGAGAATGTATGTATGCAATGTACAGAAAGGAAAACTCTTCCATTGTTATACTGAATGTTATGTTGCTTCATCCTTGTCCTTACACATCTCTTGTTTTCTGTGCCATAACTTTTCATATCATTTATTTAGATTGTAAGATCTCTTGGGAAGGGGAAAGTTCTCCTATGTCTTTTCTGAAGGACTGTACTTCTGGATGCTCTAAAGTAATTCATGGTAATAACAAAGACAGACTTGGACTCTGAAGTTGGGATGCAGATGTGGAATCGAGTGTTCCCTAAATTCCAGGAGGTTTGGGGGAGGAGTGTTTCCAATTCAGATTAATCTATATTCATACTATTTTCTTCATTATTCCTGATTTACATCTCAAGATGGCTACAGAAGAATTAAACAGGTTTCTAGTTTTTGTATTCTTTTCCCTTAAATATGTAGGACTTTTTCACACCTCTCATCCATTATTTTTTCTTTTGCCCTTTCCAGGAAGATGACACTCTTGGGATTTTGACGTGGCCCTTCCAGCTGGTGATAACCAGAACGATTTGCAATTGTGAGGATAGTGCCTAAGGCTTTTAGAACCCTTTAAATTGTATTGTACTGAAAATGTAGTTTATAATCAAGAAAGTGACATTTAGAGTGTTTTATTCCTTCACACTGCAGCAGGCAATAGTGATTGCATTCTAGTAATTGAAAGGTTAGCATTCAAGAGAGTTTGGAGATCTGAATTATGGCTTGGTTTTAAGTTAGCTTGTAATAAAGAGCTGAGCTGTCAGGAAGTTTTAGGACCTTAGCGGTTTTCTCTATCAATCATATTTACCTCTTCATCACAAATTGCAGCCCTGCCTTCTGCTCATTATTTATATGTTCAATAAATTCCCATTACCATGGTAGGAAGACATTGTTGATAATCCTCCAAGACATGGTGAGATTCTCCTGAGGGGAATTTCTCACAACTACAGTATCTCCCAAGATTAAATTTCCTACCAGCAAACTTTACCTCTCCCAAATTTTCAGTGCAGCTAAGCTCATCATCTTTAGGGTGATTTCCCCCCCGCCCAGTGAATCTTTCCTCCACATATTCTGGAGAGTTGTTGAGAAAAGAAAAAATCATGAATTTAGGAGAGTAAGATAGAAAAGAATTAAAGAAGAAAAGGACCTAGGGGTGACAGTGGACGAGAAGCTGGATATGAGTCAGCAGTGTGCCCTTGTTGCCAAGAAGGCCAATGGCATTTTGGGATGTATAAGTAGGGGCATAGCGAGCAGATCGAGGGACGTGATCGTTCCCCTCTATTCGACATTGGTGAGGCCTCATCTGGAGTACTGTGTCCAGTTTTGGGCCCCACACTTCAAGAAGGATGTGGATAAATTGGAGAGAGTCCAGCGAAGGGCAACAAAAATGATTAGGGGACTGGAACACATGAGTTATGAGGAGAGGCTGAGGGAGCTGGGATTGTTTAGCCTGCAGAAGAGAAGAATGAGGGGGGATTTGATAGCTGCTTTCAACTACCTGAAAGGGGGTTCCAAAGAGGATGGCTCTAGACTGTTCTCAATGGTAGCAGATGACAGAACGAGGAGTAATGGTCTCAAGTTGCAGTGGGGGAGGTTTAGATTGGATATTAGGAAAAACTTTTTCACTAAGAGGGTGGTGAAACACTGGAATGCGTTACCTAGGGAGGTGGTAGAATCTCCTTCCTTAGAGGTTTTTAAGGTCAGGCTTGACAAAGCCCTGGCTGGGATGATTTAACTGGGAATTGGTCCTGCTTTGAGCAGGGGGTTGGACTAGATGACCTTCTGGGGTCCCTTCCAACCCTGATATTCTATGATTCTATGATTCTAAGTGGGAAAATAGAACTGATGAATTTGGACACCAGCTTGGACATATTTGAAAACAATGGACTTAAACTCCTAAGCGCTTGTCACTTTTGAAAATGGGCTTTAGAAGCCTAAGTCACTTAGGCAAATGTTACCCTAAGTCAGAGTGAATGGATGGGTAAGCAAATAAAATTGTGACTGAGAGCAAATCTACACTACAGCGCTACATGGATGAAGCTGCACCACTGGTGAAGACATACTATGCTGAAGGATGAACACTCTCCCGTTGACATAATTACCCTGCCTCCACAAGAGGTGGAAGCTATGTCAGTGGGAGAGCGTCTCCCACCGACATAGCGCCAATGTGGACAGCGCTTCGGCTGATGTAAGTTACGCTGCTCGGGGGGATGTTTTTTTCACACCCCGAACAACGTAAGTTACATCAACTAAGCAGTAGTGTAGACAAGCCTGGAGTAGGAGGGTTGAATAGGGGTAAATTGTGTGTGGGTGTGGGTGTGAGACAGTGGAGTGTTGAAAATTGAGCTGAATGATGGCATGTGTGCAAAATAGTTGTGAAGTGTTTGTGTTGTATGTAAGGGTTGATTAATAGATTTTTATCATGGACAGGTAAATATTTTTTGACAGTTTTGTAAGACTGTTGTATTCACAATGGTGTATGAAGGTATGAAGATGACTGTGTGGTTCACAAGTGACAAAACCACAAGTAACACTAAGATGTCATCACAAGAGTTCCAGCTGAAATGTTTTAGCACACTAGACCATTGTGGATTCTCCATGTGCCAAATATGTTAAGAAAAATTCTTACAAAATTTTTAGCATGTTTTGTTTTATATATGTATAGAAAACACCCAGGGGTGAAAGTAAGGCGGTTCAGGCTGGTACGGCGTACCAGGAAAAAGTAGCCGCCTGTACCGGCCCGTACCACTGACTTTAAAGTGCGTGAAAGCCGCGGATGGCGGGGTGGGAGGTGGGCGCAAAAAGGGCAGTGACATTAAAGCACTGCCATGGCAAAAGGACCCTGCTTAAAGCGCTGCTGGGCAGCGCTGTAACGTCCCTGTCCCTTCCCCCCCCGGCCACTGATGGGGGGGGGGCGGGCAAAAGGAGCAGCTACCCCAGTGCTGGTGATTTAAAAGGGCCCAGGGCTCTGGCTTCTGTGGTGGAAGCCGCAGCAGCTGGAGCCCCAGGCCCTTTAAATCGCCACTGGAGCCCCAGGCTTTTTTTTTCCTTCCTGGACCCTTCCAGGGTGTAATCTGGGAGGAAATTCTAAATTTGAGGGAAGAGGAATCTGTGAGGTTGGAGGATCAAATGGCTGCAAACTGCTCAGGAAGCTGGAATATTGAAAGTAGCCCTCATAGCTCTATTTGTGGGCAAAACTGGTAAGTTGGTGAAAGGTGTATGGTATATTAACTTATCACATGGTTCTGCAATTTTTCATATGTGCCTGTAATTAATCACATGGATATAATCTCCACATATGTGGGGGTGTTTGTGTAAATCTGTATGGATGTATATGTGTGACTTTGTTTGAATGTGGGTGAATATAATATATGGTATTTTTTCAATTTTGAATTTTCCCAATTTGAAGCAGGTTCAATTTTTAAAGAGTTGATTTTTTTTAAAGATACAGTAAATACAAACAATTATAAAGTATAACTATTTCAGATGGTACTAGAGTAATTTCTAATGATTTCAGAGGAAAAGAAGCCCAAAAAAACCCAAGTATTTTAACCAGAAAAGGGTTTGTATTCTGCAACCAAAAGCTTTCTGGTCTTGAGTGCAAAGCAATTAGTCTTCTTAAGACCAAAAGAGCATGACTGTGAACAGTATGAACATTCAAAATAAATTTTGATTTTGAGTGCCAAATGTGGAAATAGAAAGAACGAAGGGCTTGGCTTTCCTGCTCTGTGTTGTGTTTGTGGTATGTGTTCATTTCTTGTTACTGTGTCATCAGCACGTCTGACTTTTTTCAGGTTATTTTTAAGGAACAGCTATTTCAATGGAGTGCATATGAGACTCCAGAATTTTGTATGTGTATGTTTACACTATATATTGAAAAATGCACACGCAGGATGTTGGGATATGTCAAAAGAAGGCATAGTAATTTCATATCCAGTTCCGTTCCATGATTCAATGCAATTGTTTTTGAATAGCCCCAGTGTTTTCATCTGAATGGTTTGTTGCTTGGTCATTTCATATATTTATGATTCTTTACATGAAAAAGGGCTTCCTGACATCTGTTTTAAATCAGTTTTTCTTTAATTTCCATGTATGCCTTTTATATCCATCATCTATGTTAAGCTCAAAATAGCAGACGTTATCCGTATGCAATTTTTCATACACTATATCATAGATACACAACTTTTAATTTGTGTTTTCAACTGCCTTATAAATGTTTTCACCTAATGTTGTGCTTTGCTTTCTCCTCACACATTTTAGACCTAGGATTGGGATCATACTGTCTTCGTGAACTATATCATTACATAGAACATTTTACCATCAAATAAGCTGGTTTAGCTGGCAGCCTATAAGAAATGTCTATACATTCTTACTATTTAGGTGAGAAGAGTTAAATTCTGCATTCATTTATACTGATGTAAATCCACAGCAATGGAAAGCAGTAATTCCACAGACTTCAGATTTACACTGGTGTAATGAAAAGCAGTTTGCTCAAAGAATCTCTAAGTCTTGTTATACATTATGGTTTTCCCCTAAAATTTCCCATCTTTGCTACCATAAATCAAGATGAATTGATGTTAGAAATGCAGGGAGAAGGAGTGTAGATAAGGCCCTTGCTATCGATGATATTTAACTGAGCTGGTTGAGAACATTTTGATGAAACATTTTTCCATAGAAAAATACAAATTTGTCATAACCAGAATGTTTTGGTTTTGACTGAGTTCATCCGAAACACAGGCAGGATTCTGCTGGAACCCTGCCTGGTTCTTGCCAGCTTATCTGATGGGCTGATGGCTATCCTAGGGCTTGTAGGATTTGTAGCTCTAGGGAAGTCCTGTCATTTTCGCTTGAGGGCCAGGGACTCTAGGGCTCAAGTGAGGGGTCCCAAGGCAACCAGGGCTCAGGCTCTGAAGCCTGGGGGGCTGAGAGGGAGATAGGTTTCAGAGCCTGAACTCCAGTCCAAATACCTACACAGTTACTTTTAGTTTCATAGCACAAGCCCTATAAGCCAGAGTCAGTTGACTCGGGTTCTGACACTCGCTGCCACGGTCTGCGTAGATTTATTTTCCAGGCTCCCCATCCAGAGTCTGGAGCAGCTGGCTGCTCTGTTTTGTTTCTGAAACAAAAATATTACAGAATTTCCTTTCTGTGGGAAATTTTGAAATGTCTATGCTTCCTTCCAAATCAGAACAAAAACTTCTTTGACTTTGGAATTTCCTACAGAATGGAAATGCCAAGTTTTGGCCAGCTCTGATTTTAACCACCATGTTTTCTAGCCCTGTTTGAACTAGGTTAGATGACATGTTAATTTAACCATCAGTGACTTGTTTATATTACTGTTGCTGCCACCAGCTTAAATTATGATAGAAATGGAGGATAGGGACAAAAGATCAGTGCAAACACAGCTCCATAGTTCCCGTTGTGACTTTTCTTATTCTATTGTGCTTTTAAAATTGTTCCTCTGCACTATTGAAACAACTGGACATTTCAGACTGTTTTTTTTTTTAAAAAAAACGCTCTTTAAAGGGTCTATTTGTAGCCATTCTGATCTCATAAATTTCTGTTGGATTGGCAAAGTTATGACTGTGAATGAAGGAATTCTTTCTTAGTGCAGATAAATCTTTTGGAAAATTTTCTGGAAATTTTTGATAGAAATCTACTATCTATAGCAACTATGCACTACTTAATTCTATGTATGGGTATGGTCCACCCAATTAAGGGGGGCAGTCATTTACTTCTAAATACCCAAGGATCTGGGTCCTGATTCTACATTGTCCCATGGAAATGAGAACACATTTTTAAAAATGTGCCTTTTATTTTATCATTATTAGGGAAAGGGTACCACAGCTACTTGACATGCAATATAAACCAGTTTAAAATTATGCCATATCAGGAATTATACCACAGGAATGCAGTATAGTGTATGGTCAAAACTCAAATTTAGCTAAATGTATCATGGATTAAGTAGGTGCAGCTGTCATGGAAGTCCTTTCCAAGAGAGACATAAATAATGTATATGTCTGCCATGAGTGGAAATTTGCATTGATTTGTCTTTCAGTGGGAATACAAAATGAGCATAATTTACGTGCCAGACATGGAATGTCCAATATAGAACAAAAAAGCATATAAACAGGGACTGAGATTAAGAAGCCACACATAATAGGTCCATACCCTTTCTAATACTCCATGAAATGTAAAACCAATTCAAGATGAATTACTTACTTATCCCCTTAGACAACCATTCTGTCAGCACTGAAGGACCTCTACTTTCCCCTTCAGAATATAAAAGTGACTGTTCTGCAACTCATTTTGGGTAGATGAAAGGGAGGGGAGTTTTCTAGGAGTTTTCGACCAAGGATTCTTTTGGTCCAAGTGCATCAGACTTCCCTCTAATCCGCCAAGCTGGCTTTCTAAATCATTTTAATTCTGAACTCATGGAGACTCAAGTTTTCAAAATAAAATTTTCTCTTGTACCAGTTTCTATAAATGTGAATAGCTCTAAATATGGAAAGTATTTCATTAAAAGGTGATTGTGGGAATTTCAGTGCACGAGAGGGTTAGCCTCTAGAGCACTGACTCAGTAACTGAAATGATTCTATTCACAATGTTTTATAGAAATACAAATTAAATGCCAAATATCAAAAAATAAGTGGTAAGCTAATGAAGTGGCTCAGCACACTAAGGACAGTCTTTCATTGGCAACCCTTATATTCCTAATAGGGGCAATCACTAGAGATACAAACAGAATAGATATGCTTAGTCCTCATTCACATGACGGGCATTGTCTGTGGGAAATTTTAGGAGATGGTCATTTTTTTTAGTCATGCAGAGTTTCTCTTGAACAGGCATAATGGAATAAAACCTGTTTTCTGGAACAAAATTGAATGATATTATTATGAGATGGGTGAAACCTGTTTACAGGCTGAATTAAAATCTCTTTAAATGGAGGGGCGAATGTGTCCCCCATTTAAGTCAGCTGTAAGAGACTGTCAAAGGGCCACACCTAAAACAAGGCCTGAACAAAACAAGCATCTGCCAGAAACTAGCACCAGTTGGGAGGAGAGTTTGACTAGGTATTGTGACGGGGTGTAAGTGGGGGTGGATGGTGGGAACACACAAACTGAGAACAGGTTGAAACTGGTGAGAGAGACAGGGCAAAGGAGCAGCTGAAAGCTGGGGAGAGGTTTCTTGGGTTAGCAGTTCAGGCTGGAAAAAGTGCTCTTGGTGCTATGAGCAAAAAAGCTGCTTCCAGCTAATTGATTCCCTCTGTGATCAGAGACACAGGATTTTGTACGTTCTTTGTAAATAAACAAAAATGCACCAAAGAAACCCAGGACTATCACTTGTTTCTATCCAAATTTTGATTAAGTGCTAGAGTAGAAAAGGGGCAACATAGAGCCTTATTTTCAATTATTTTTTTTTGCTGGCTTCCATATGTGTGTGTGACATGTAAGATTATTGAAGAAAGATCAACTTAAGAACATGCGAATATGGGTATGTAAAACCCTGACTATATCATTACAGAAAATGCATACTTCATGCCTTAGCCCTACTTGAATTACTGTACACACAACTAGACCTTTCTATCAGTTCTCAAGTAATCACAGGGAAATATTTTGAAAGTGAGTGTAAAACTGTATAAAATTATAAATGGCATTAGAAAATAAGAAATATCTAGTAGCGGGGGGAGAGAGGTGACGGGGAACAATACCTGCAATATCAGAAAAGCCCAGAGGTTAAGTAGTACTTTCGTCCACATTTAATAACCTTTTCATTCTTCTGTATATGACCATTGCATTATGCAAAACTCAAGAAGTCATTAAGGAAATCAGACCTATTCCAGGTGCATCCCTGTATTGGAGAAAAGCATCAGTACAAACATTTTTATGCTTCTGAAACAAAAGCACGATCTTGTACATCTGAAACAGAAGTGTTAAATTAAAAGCAAGCAATAGTCATCTCTCTCTCTCTCTCTTTCTCTTTTTTTTTTTTTGCACTGAAAAATGAAGGCACTTGTGGCTTTATCCAATAAACTGTAGAGACTCACAAATCTATTTTGTAGAAGTCTGGCACTTACAATCCATAACTCTATAATGAAAGATTACAATGAGTAGGTGGAAGGTAGCCTTTAGGAGATAATTGGAAAATTGTTCTTACACAAGTAGGATGTGAGCAAGCTGTAAATAGTGACTGTATGAAAACATATATACACACACACTGGATTATTCCTTCTACCTGTATCAAATAATTAAAATATAAACATAATTAGGACAAACCGAACTTCATATGGCAGGTAACATGAAATCATTCTAACCTGTGCTCCAAAATAATGTTAATGTCACTATTTTCACTATACTTTCTGTCATTGTTTTCATTAAATAAATTACTTACTTGCTCTTGGGGCTTGGGTCTAGAAGGTGCTGAGTTCCCTGAACTTCCAGGGACTTTAATATAAATTGAGGGCATTTGGAACCTCACAGGATTGAGCTCTCCATTGGGCCTGAAGGGGTTAAGAGGCAATCTAGGCCCAGGTGAGGCCCTCCCCCACCCTGCCATGTATACCCAGCTGTTCAGCTGGAAGAGTGGGTTAAAAGGATCTCAGAAGCCCAAGCAAAGGGTGTTGGACAGGTAGAAGGAGAGGGAAATGCTTCTCTAGGAAGCCAGTCAGAAGAGTGAGCCTGAGAGGTGACCACAGAGTGGGTAAGGCTCATAGGCAGTGCCTTCTACCACCATCCCCTTTGAGAACTCATGGGCCCTGCGCCTTTGGACTCTTTTGGTTGTAAGGTGAGTGATTGTTTGGGCTATAGGCGTCATGTTCCAAACTGAAGGGAGCTATAATTAGGAAGGAGCCCAAGGAAGCAACTTAAACTCACTGCAGGGAGGACCCTGCCAGTGTACTTCCTACAGGGCCCTGGCTGGGACCCAGAGAAGACAGAGGGCCACGTTCCCCTCCCACACCCACTTAAGGGCCTAAACCCAGATGTGGGTGGAAAGCCAAAGATTCCTGGCTTAAGGTCAGAAACAGGCACCTCTACCAGCCTGACAGAGAGGCTAGGGGTTGGAAATCAGGTGCACTAACCACTAGGCTGCCCTCTGAACTCCCTGTTACAGAGTTGTGTCCTCAGGTCTGTCTCGTCTTGCTGCGCGGCCTTGGTTGAGTTACTTAAAGTCAAATTTTCAAAAGCGGTCTCTACTTTTGCATGCTTCGGTTTGTCTGTTCCCAGCTCTAGATACTGAGTCTCATTTTCAGAGGTGCTGAACACCTTTGGCCTCACCCCTCCAACTTCATTCAGAATGGTGGGTGTTCTTATCACCTATAATAACCACCTAACTTTGGCCATCCAAAGTTAAAGGCCACTTTATCAAAAGTATGGGTCTTAAAATGGAAGCTTTTCAGACACACAGGTCTGGTAGGTGCCCAACTCACAATTAAAATCTTTAGGAGTTGGGCACCTAAATTCCATTTGTGCCTTTTAAAAATATTTCCCTCAACCTCCCTCTGCCTTGGTTTACCTATCTGGAGATGATACTAGAATATGGGACAAGGGCATTCAGTACCATGGTGCTGGTCATGGTACGAGAATCTACATATTGTAGATACTTTGTACAGGGTTGTTGTGAGACATAATGAACTAAGTAAAGTACTTTGAAATCCTCAGGTGAAAGGTGCTGTAAAGGTGCTGCCACTATTTACTCTTGTAGCATCCATAATGTATTAGGGGTGTTGTACAGGTATGTATAGGGCCTGAAGTTACTGAGGCGTCTTCCTATAGGTCCAGTACCAGAACATCAACAATTTCCACTTGAACAAACATTTATATAAAGCCCACAAAGCGGAACCTGTTAAACTGTTTAACAACATGTGCTTGTGGAATAGACTTAAGTCACTTAAAACAAATTAATTTTTCCAGAGATGCAATACTTTTGATCTCATAGAAATTAACTAGATTAACATTTTTTTCTGAAGAAGCTAAGATGACTGACTTGACTATAATGTGCATGTGTTTGCTTTTATAAAATGTGCTTATTGGCAAAGATTGATTTTTCATTTTTACCCATTTGACTTGTTGCTTTCATTAGTGAATGGCAGCTAGAAAGCAGTGACAAATCACCAGCTGAAGTTTATCTTATAGGTATATGCTTTCCAAATAAGATCTGCTTTCTGAAAATATTGGGCCTCTTTCAAAACTGGTATCTGGATAACCAGGTATTAGTACAATGATACTATGACTTGGGGTGGAGGGAAAGCATTTTGAATCTGAAACTGGTCTGGATCATTTCTTAGTTTCTTTTGCTCATATATGCATGATTAATTCCATCAAATCATGTCTGTATTTCCGCTTGCAATTTAGCAGCAGAAGAAAATAACCTTTTGGATCTCAGCCAATCCTAAATTTTCATATTTGCCATTAATTTCCTCATAAAATATGGAGGATATCAATGACTTACTCCATAAATAACTGGTTTATCAGTAAACAGTCTAGAAGAAATGATGGTATGGCTGGAAGTCAAGTGTTGGCTGATATTTGGACACACTGGAGAGAGGACTCTATTAATAGCAAAATATTTTCACCTGAAACTGATCTTCTGTAGAACCTTGAGTTATTTACTTCACTGTTTTAACACAGTATTTAACAGTTCTTATGATCTAACTGGTAAAACTTGAAAGAGGCTGTCCATGTACAAAGTTAATGCTACAGCTAATAAATACAGTGATTAAATATGATGAGGGGTGGAAAGACCATTGTAATTTGCCTCATTAAGATACTGAAACTATTCAAGAGCCCTATGTAATCAGTCAAGCCAAAGGATCTCCTTAGCCTTTTAAAGAAGAGATAAATGATTTTAAAAACACCCCAACACTTTACTATACAGAGGAGAGGAAGATACAGTCTTCCCATCAATATTTTGGGAAGAGAACTAAATATAAAATTACAAATATTCATTCTGGAGTCTGATCCTTCCCTCCTTTAATGATCATTTTATGTAATGGGGGTCAAGATGATTAGGGATCATATACCCAGAGTCTGTGCGTGGTTGACAGGTATTCACTCCTCTCCAACTCTTGTTTTGACAAATGAAATGTAGATTCCTTTACTTTCAGGAACACATTCTAAGTATTATACTGGAAACATATCCAGTTCATGCTTAACCTTCTGGATACAGACAGCCACGCTTTATGCTGACCCCCATGTAATTCCACTGCAGCCAGTACAGTTGTACAGCCCAGATTGGGCAGTACTGTAATCCAGTCTTTTCAGTGCCATGTCAATCAGACTCATTCTTAGCAGGAGTTGGATGATCTAAGGTTGCAAACTGTATTGGTAGCCTTATACCATGGCTCCTCAGTTTGCTAATGCTTGTTAGTAATGGTGGAAAAGGGTTAAAAAAATCTCCCTAGTGTAGATTGGGCCTTTTAACAGTCCTCATGCAAATTGTCTTGGAGGCAGTCTCAATGAAGCAGCTTCTGCACTGGCCCTGCCCTCTCCTCAGGGACAAAAGCAGCTTCTGGGCTTCACAGTCAGGGCGGGGAGAATGGTCATTATGATGTCACCAAGAGGGTAGCTTCATAAAGCTTTGCTAAATTCTTTTCAGAAGTTATTGAGCATTATTATTCTTTTATTCCTGAGTTATATTGAAGTAGCTCTCAAAGTCACATAGCAAGATCAGTTGGGGAGTGAAGGATGGGCTCATTGTACTAGCATTGTACTATTAGAAAGATGTCTATAATCAGAGAAGGGATCTTTGAATTGCTTAATTTAAAAAAAAAATCTTTTTGACTTCTTCTCAAGCTAAGAAAACGAACTAGACCTCAGTGGGGATTAACTCCGTGTCATATTTCAGGCTTCACCCCCCCGCCAAACTATGTCCCAAACTGTGGTGTTAGAACATTTTTTAAAATGAGGAAAAGTGTATTTTATTTCCCTTTCCTACAGCTCACAAACAGCTGACTTTGCTCAAACTTCCCAAAGTATTTACTTTCGGACAGAAACAAAGATTGGAAAAATCTCAGTCCAAAAGAATAAACTTTCAGAAAAATATGAATGACTGTAAAAAAGAAGTTAAAATGGAGATTATTTTGCAAACTGAACTACAGTGTTTATTAGGGGGAAACTGCTAGAGGTGACAGATTTTTCAAAGGCACAAATAGCAGTTAGGCACCCAATTCCCAATGACTTTCAATTCGGGTTGGAGTCCTAATTGCTCTCTATGCCTTTGAAAATCTCTCCTTATACTACCTGAATGTAATTTATTTATATTTCATTTCCCTATTTGAACCCTAATGTCTAAATTTTCAAGAATCATGTTTGCAGAGAGATTCTTTTTCAGAAAGCCATGCAGGGTTAATATCTTTCCTTTTGCAGTAAAAAGAAATGGATTTTTTTGAGGAATAGCTAGCTGATGATGAAGCTAAAGGTACAGGTATACAGCAGACTACATAATTTGGATCTAAATCCAGCAGTCTCCTTGATGTCAGTGGAAGTTAGTGCATGCCCAGCATTTCTGAAAATCAGGTGCCTAAACATGGACACTAAAACCTAACTTTATGTACCAAGATTTGAAAATCTAGGCCATTTCTTCCAAGTTTGCTCCACTTTCTCCATTTCATTTCTGTCTAATAAACTCGGGCATGAAGATTCTCATTTTTGGTCTCTTAGAGAATTTTTAACAAGTAAATTATAACAAGACAGCACCTCGTTGATATTTAAAATCAGTAACATTTTAAAATGTTTCTTTGAAAACAAAGCTTTTTTTTGTTTGTTTTTTGTTTTGGTTTAAAGAGAACAAAAATCCCAAATAATATCGCCTCCCCAAAATTCCTCTATTTGAAAGAGTTAGTCTGTTAATCTAGCGGTGCCACAAGTAAGAAGCAGGAAAGAGGAGGCCACAGATTGGTTTGCTCTATTAAATGACTTAAAATACAACATGGAAGTATTAGAGACCTAATTTTATCATCAAATCTAAATAAAGTTATGTTAGATATGTAGTAGGTTCAACAGGGCACAACCATAATAATAGTTTAAATGACTGAACTGTGTAAACACAGTCTTTGCTGCATTTACTGTGCAGAATGCAGTCTTACACTGTACACACACCTTTCAAATCTATGTTGATATTAAGAAGTACTTAGTAAAGGTGCTGGAGGAATGCAGTGAGGACTGAAAGTAAAAAGACTGTGTCCCAAATCCTTAGCTGGTGTGAACTGATGCAGTCAGTGGAACTATGCCAATTTACATCATTTGGGGATCTGGCTTCCTGGCTCTAGAACAGACAGAGATCAGGACTTTGGAAACTCGAAAGTTATATGGAGTAAAGGAACAGGACTCTCGTGGTGAACATAGATATTTAGGGACCTTTGTGTCAAGAATTCTTGGTATTTGATTTGATTTAATTTTTTTTATGTAATAAAGTTTTTCACTAGAACAACATGCTTTTATTGCACTCTGGGTATATTCTCTTGACAAACATTCTGTATTGCTAAGTGTTGCAGGGCTTGTTGGATCTTCAGAACCTCTGTGCTTTTATGACCTTGTAATCACTATTGGCCCATGCATTACCCCATCTACTGTTATTTATTTGTAGACTCTGTTTTATCCTTTCTTGCCGGTTGGAGTAAGAAGGCACTAGTGCCTGCAGCATGGCTTCTGCTAGCATGTAAGGGTGAAAAAATTCCTCCCCTTGAACCTTCATCACTCAGACAAAACAGGATATGATGTAGTGTGAGGCTTGAAAGAGAGTGGATTCTGTTATAATCAGGTAACTCAAGTTTAGCAAGAAAATTTTTTTTTTTGAACAGCCAACAGAAATTCTGTGAGGCCTGTGTCCTGCAATTGGATCTGCACAGGCAGCCCTTTACAACCTTGGAGGACCCCACTGAAATAATTTGATTGCTGGATTGGGGCTTTAAATCAAGAGCCAGATTCTGATTTGTTTACTTATGTCAAGTTGCACCTTAGTTCACAAATAGTCTCACTGAAGTCTACTGGACTATTTCTTAAGGTACTAGTGAGAATGAATAGGGGGATCAGAATCTGGCCTTAAATGCTACATTTACGATGCTAAAATGAAATTTTGGTGAATTGTTTATAACACATTAAACACAGCTGCTGTCTTACTACTTCCTACTATTCAATGTCTTTTCTGTTTTAGCAGCATGTGTTTCATAACTTATGAAGCTTAAACAATATTATCTTTTTGTCAATAAATGTATACATTTTCTTCTTAGTATAGAGAGACAAAAATGTAAATTGAATCTGAATTAGAAATATCTACTCACCTAAGAAGCCCTTATCCTTCCATATAACCTTTCCAGGTTTTTTCCTGCAATGCTGTTAGTTAGGAGAGGACTAGATTTAATCAATGATTGATATTCAGTCTGTGCTGTTTCTGTTTAGTGCACTCACTGAATATTTAAAGAGTCTTTGTTTGTTTTTGGAATATAGTGATTGTTTCCCTCTCTGATTATATGCATTCAATCCACTGAAACAGAGGTGACATAGAACTGGGAACCTACTCAGAATGCAAGCTCAAACTTAGGTGATCTCCTCCCCCAAATTCAACCCCAAAACAACTTTCTTGTGAAATGAGTTTATTTAAAATATGATCACCATACTGAGACATTACACTCCATACTCTTTATGGAAATAGGGTTATGATATGAATATGGTATAACTAAGATATACTTTATGCAAGATGGGTCTTGTAAGAGATCCTTGGAAAGGTTATAATTTACTGAATATATTTATCCAATTTGTATGCATGTATCATTTTTGTATCTGATGCTGGGAATATTGACCATGTCTCTGTATTTCAAATGTGCTATGTTGGATGAGGCTAAATAATGTTAGTGTCTTGTTGAAGAAATGCACACAAGCATAAAGATTACCCCAGGAACTGTGGGCAATAGAAAACTCTCAGAGAGAGCTCGACACAATGGGAACTGTTTGACATGGCTCAGATAGCTCTATACCAGGGGTGGGCAAACTTTTTGGCCTGAAGGCCACATCTGGATGGGGAAATTGTATGCAGGGCTATGAATGTAGGGCTGGGGCAGGGAACTGGGGTGCAGAAGGGAGTGCAGGGTGCAGGAGAGGTGCAGGGTACAATAGGGGGTTGGGGCTCAGGGCAGGGGGTTTGGCGTGCATGTGGGGTTTGGGGTGTGGGCTCTGGCCCGGCACCGCTTATCTCGAGCAGCTCCGGGGTCACAGTGGTGTGCAGCGGGGCTAAGGCAGGCTCCCTGCCTGCCCTGGCTCCGCGCCACTCCTGGAAGTGGCCAGCATGTCCGCCAATGGCTCCTGGGGGTGGAGTGGGGCAGGCGGCTCCGCCGCGCGTTGTCCTTGCCTGTGGGTACCACCTCCAAAGCTCCCATTGGCCACGGTTTCCCATTCCCGGCCAATGGGAACTGTGGGGGGCAGTGCCTGCAGGCGAGGGCAGCGTGCGGAGCCATCTGTATCCCTACCCCCCAGGGGCTGCAGGGACATGGTGCTGGCAGCTTCCAGGAGCGGCGCGAGGCCAGGGGAGGCAGGGAGCCTGCCTTAGCTCTGCTGCACCATGGGGCTGGCAATCCTGCAGGCCGGATTGAAAGCCCTGCTGGGCCGGATTCGGCCCGCGGGCCGTAGTTTGCCTTCCCCTGTTCTACACAATGGGAATTGTTTGACCCAGGTCACAGCAAAAGAAGCTTTCCAGCCAGTTGGGGCCAGGAGATATAAAAGCGGGACAATGACAACATGAGTGGTCCTCACTGTCCCTACAATAACACATCTGAAAACATCAGAGGAACAAAGACTGAACTGTGAGAAGTGATGGTCCCAGGCTAAGACCTTTAGATGAAAACCTGGGAAAGTCAAGGTAACTTGTACTTAAAAATGAGCGAGCCTGTTTATTACTCAGGATGAGAATTTGTTAATTTGTATCCTACCTATCTAGTGTGTAAGCTCAGTGTGTGGCTTTTGTTTATTTACTAAGGTAATCTGCTTTGTTCTGTTTGTTACCCCTTTTACCACTTAAAATCTGCCTTTTGTAGTTAATAAAATTTGTTTTGTTTATAATATAACCCAATTTCTGTAATTTCTAACTGGGGTGGAGGTAGAAGTTGTGCATGCCTTCCTCCGCATTGAGGGAGGAGGCAGATTTCATAATATATCTTTGGGTCTGCACTCCAAGGGATGTGGCCACCTGCAGGCTAGGGCAAGTGCCTTAAACTGAGTCTTTCCAGAGCTGATCGGCAGCTGGGTGTGGCCCTGCCTGTGTCTGTGCTGGAGGAGGCTTTAATAGCCTGGCTCAGGAATACAGGTTAAAGGGGGCCCAGGCTGGCAAGACAGGTAGACTCAGGGGTATTTCAGCACATCAGGTGGCATCCCAAGGGGTCCAACCCATCACACATACTATCCATTATTTATCTGGATAACAATATTCACATGCCAAGAGCTCAAGTGTAATACATGGATGTGCAATGCCACATGTTGCTGTTTTCAAAAAGAAAAGAGAATCAACTACTGACTTTATGTGAGGAACAGAAGAGAGGCAAAAGATACCTGGCCTAGAACAGATTGAGTGTTCCAACCCCTTTGGCATTCTCAAAAGATTATGTAGGGTAAGTTCTCTAGGATCACAGTACTGCTCATTAGCTTGTGTTGACCAAGACCCTTGGAATCACATGAGGGAAACTTGTGAAAGCAGGAGATAGGCCAATTGAAAAGAAAGTTCTACTTCTATGGAACTCATTCCTGCAAGAGCGCAGAGTGACCACAAATCTCAGGGCTAAATGTAAAACACATTGCTTTGACTTAGCTTTCCCACACATCAGTAAATAATGATGGAACAGGTGCAGAGAAGGGCTATTAGATTTTCCATTCGTCTGATCATGCTTTCTTCTGAGAGGAGACTAAGAGAGCATGGCTTGTTTAGCCTAACCAAACTAAGGCTGAGGGGAGATATGATTGCTCTCCATAAGTACACCAGAAGGATAAATACCAGGGAAGGTATTTTTAAATTAAGAACCAATATCGACACAAATGGATATAAACTGACCATCAATGAGTTTGAAATTAGACAAAAGTTTCTAACCATCAGAGGAGTGAAGTTCTGGAATAACCTTCCAAGGGCAGCAGTGGGGGCAAAAAACCTAACTGCTTCAAGACTGAGCTTGATAAGTTTATGTAGGGGATGGTACAATGAAACGGCCTACAATGGCATATAGCTGATCTGCGACTGCTTGTATCAAATATCCCCAACAGCTGGTGATGGGACGCTAGATGGGGAGGGCTCTGAGTTACTACAGAGAATTCTTTCCCAGGTGTCTGGCTGATGCATTTGCCAAAGTGCTTAGGGTCCAACTAACTGCCATATTTGGAGTTGGGAAGGAATTTCCTCCCGGATCAGATTGGCAGAGACCCTAGGTTTTTTCACCACCTTCTACAGCATGGGGGATGGGGTCATTTGTAGGTTTAAACTAGTGTAAATGGTGGATTCTCTGTAACTTGAAATCTTTAAATCAATGTTTGAGGACTTCAGTAACTCAGCCAGATGTTAGGGGTCTATTACAGGAGTGAGTGGGTGAGGTTCTGTGGCTTGTAATGTGCAGGAGGTCAGACTAGATGATCATGGTGGTCCCTTCTGGCTTAAAGTCTGAGTCTATGATGAAGAATAAGTCTACCTTTGTCAAAACAGGAGGCAGAGAACACTTACTAGATTTTAAAATCATGTGTGAAGCACTCAGATGACTACAATCGTGATATAAATACCTAGCCAGAATATAATGTGCATGCTATTTTGTTTGTGTTTTTAGGCTGTCTTTCCTAGGTACAGAATAAAAGAAATAAAGCAAGAAAAGCACCTCTAGCCGTAGCAGTTATTGAGAGTGTGCAACATGTCTGGAAGACATTGCCAGATTGTTAAAAGGGAAGCAAGAAGTGAAAATGGCTTTAGAAAATTCCCTTCCTCTTCTCTTTATTCCAGCTAAAGAAAGGCTGAGGGACTCCTTTAACCCCAACTGTCTGACAGGAGTGCAGATTCATTAGCAGCTGTAACTCTTTTCACCCATGACTGTAATAGCAAGGAAATCCCACACTGGCATTTTGAGCCCTTCTGTGGGCTCCCCGAGGAATCTGGTTACATTCTTGGAACTGCAGGTGTCAATCTTGATTACACATGCTGGAGTGCAGGGGCAGATTCCATCTCTTTTCTAATATATAAAATCAACATGCATATATATATTTTAACTGGTGAAGCCATTATTGATGCTTAAAGTACACTCCAGTTTGTGTAGTTTAGAATTACATAGGATGTATTATGAATTTTGGATAGTGTTTTCCTTGAAACGTGGAATAGAGTTAGGAGAACTTTTTGTATTTTATTCTATAATCTATTTAAAATGTGCTGCAGGAACCAATTGTTTAAAAATTGCTGCCGGAGGCTGGGAAGTGTTAACGTTCTAGTTGGAGATGAAGATGCAAAACTGTTGAGACACAAAATATTTAAGACTTAGAACATAAGAATGGCCATACTGGGTCAGACCAAAGGTCCATCTAGCCCAGTATCCTGTCTTCCCACAGTGGCCAATGCCAGGTGCCCCAGAGGGAATGAACAGAATAGTGATCCATGCCCTGTCTCCCGTTCTTAGCTTCTGGCAAACAGAGGCTAGGGACACCATCCTTGCCCATCCTGGCTAATAGCCATTGATGGACCTATCCTCCATGAATGTATCTAGTTCTTTTTTGAACCCCATTATAGTCTTGGCCTTCACAACATCCTCTTGCAAGGAGTTCCACAGGTCAACTGAGCACTGTGTGAAAAAAATACTTCCTTTTGTTTGTTTTAAACCTGCTGCCTATTAATTTCATTTGGTGACCCCTAGTTCTTGTGTTATGCGAAGGAGTAAATAACACTTCCTTGTTTACTTTCTCCACACCAGTCATGATTTTGTAGACCTCAATCATATCCCCCCTTAGTCATCTCTTTTCCAAGCTGAAAAGCCCCAGTCTTATTAATCTCTCCTCAGCTGGAAGCCATTCCACATCGCTAATCATTTTTGTTGCCCTTTTCTGAACTTTTTACAAATACAATATGTCTTTTTTTGAGATGGGATGACCACATCTGCAAGCAGTATTTGAGATGTGGGCATACCGTGGATTTATGTAAAGGCAATATGACATTTTCTGTTGTTTTATCGATCCCTTTCTTAATGATTCCCAATATTCTGGTCGCTTTTTTGACTGCTGCTGCACATTGAGTGGATGTTTTCAGAGAACAATCCACAATGACTCCAAGATCTCTTTCTTGAGTGGTAATGGCTAATTTAGACCCCATCATTTTATATATATATAGAGAGAGTTGGGATTATGTTTTCCAATGTGTTACTTTGTTTTCCAATGTGTTACTTTGCATTTATCAACATTGAATTTCATCTGCCATTTTGTTGCCCAGTCACCAAATTTTGTGAGATCCTTTTGTACCTCTTCACAGTCTGCTTGGAATAGTAGTTTTGTATCACTGCAAATTATGCAACCTCATTGTTTATCCTTTCCCCAGATCATTTGTGAATATGTTGAATAGGACTGATCCCAGTACAGACTCCTGTGGGACACCACTATTTACTTCTCTCCATTCTGATGACTATTTATTCGTACCCTTTGTTTCCTATCTTTTAACCAGTTACCAATCAATGAGAGGACATTCCCTCTTATCCCATGACAGCTTACATTGCTAAAGAGCCTTTGGTGAGGGACCTTGTCAAAGGCTTTCTGAAAATCTAAGTACAATATATGCACTAGATCCCCCTTGTCCACATGTTTGTTTGACCCCCCGCAAAGAATTCTAGTAGATTGGTTAGGCATGATTTCCCTTTCCAAAAACCATGTTGACTCTTCCCCAACAAATTATGTTCATCTATGTGTCTGACACTTTTGCTTTTTACTATAGTTTCAACCAGTTTGCTAGGTACTGAAGTCAGGCTTACCGTCCTTTAATTGCCAGGATCACCGCTGTAGTCCTTTTAAAAAATTGGCGTCACATTAGTTAACTTCCAGTCATTTGATACAGACGCTGATTTAAATGATAGATTACAAGCCACAATTATTAGTTCTGCAGTTTCACATTTGTGTTCCTTCAGAACTCTTGGGTGAATACCATCTGGGTCCTTACAGTCTGGGTGACTTATTGCTGTTTAGTTTATCAAATAGTTCCAAAATCTCTTCTAATGACACCTCAGTCTAGGACCGTTTCTCAGATTTGTCACTGAAACAGAATGCCTCAGGTTTGGGAATCTCCCTCACATCCTCCGCTGTGAAGACCAATGCAAAGAGTTCATTTAGTATCTCTGCAATGGCCTTATTGTCCTTGAGTGCTCCTTTAGCATCTTGATTGTCCAGTGGCCCCACTGGTTGTTTGGCAGGCTTCCTGCTTGTGTGGTACATAAAAATTTGTTTGCTATTACTTTTTGAGTCTTTGGCTAGCTGTTCTTCAAATTCTTTTTTGGCCTTCCTAATTATATTTTTTATATTTCACTTGCCAGAGCTTATGCTCCTTTCTATTTTCCTCACTAGGAATTAACTTCCACTTTGAAGACTTTGAATATTTCAAATTAAGCTAAAAAATCAGAAGGATAAGAACTATTAATTATGTAATGATTACAGCAAATGTACATAATATTTTTGTATATGGTATGTTGAAATATTTTACACCACCACATATAGACAATGGGAAAAGAAATGAAACTATGCTGAGATATACCAGCTGAGGATCTGGCCTATATTTTTCTATCTACAGATCATATTTAGAAAAATGCAACTTGCATTGGGCACAGCCCTGCATTTCTTGTGTTACAATTTCTACTATTTTCAGTGTGAATTTTATTTGGGTACATTGACCTTGCAGGATTAAGACCACTATTAAGAACATTAGAATTATGCTGGACCACATGGTTATGCAAAATATCTACAGAATTGTTTTGACGTTATGCTGAATTCTGTAGGTACTAAAAGTGTCAAACTATCTACTTTCATTGCTGAAAAAATTTCAAATATGTCCCTGTGCAAATAAAAGCTTCTCCTTTTGGGGCAGACCTCCTCTGTGGATAACTGACACTCCCCTCCTCCCATGTGCATGTGCTAAGCATTATAGAGCACTGATATGTAATGCACATTTTCTTGCAAAGATGGCTTATGTGATTTCTAATAATAGACGATGTGTTTCCAGTTTTGAAACTAGGACTGTGGCTTTGGGGTTTTGTGAACAGGAAAAAGGACTTTGCAATCAAACTGTAAATGCTGCCATTCTGAGAAGGTGTAAAAGCTGAATGCTGATTTAGTGGAGACCTTGGAGAAATGCAAAACCAGTTGAGCACATGAGAATCTTTCCCCTCATCCCCATTTTAAAAAATAAAAAAATCACAGTACCAATAAATCATTTTAAATGTCGGGGGGGGGGGGGGGCGGGCAGACATAAGACTTGGAAAGAATAAACTTAGTAAACTCCAAAACAATGATGACTGAAAATTCTCTAGTAGTGTTTCCCATCCACAAACAGGATTTCATTGAAAAGTACCACCTTCAAAATCAATGCCTCTCTGCACTGATAAAACACAGTACTATGCATGTGTCTCTAGTAAAAGAATGCAACCTTTATTGAACTATGTTTATAAGATCTTTGCTAGGTCATGTTATGTTCTGACAAGCACTAGCTGCAGACACTGAGTAAGAGCAGTGTACATTTTGGCTTCCTACGTTGAAATTGTTTCAGCGTCGGATTACTGCTTTGCAAATGAATAGCATTTTTTTTCTGAGGTCTTGTGGTCTACTATTAATACATTTTCAAAATGGAAACCTGATGGATTAGATCATTTTTCCCTTGGTTTGTATCCCTAGGGATGGCTAACCTATGTTGCTTGTTTTAATTAAATTACCACATTTTCCATATGATTAAATGCCTGAATAATGAAGACTTACGGGACTGAATTTTAATGCACCATACATGAATATGAGCAACATGGGAAAACATATGATTTTATTTTAGGTGAAATCTTTTAGTAGCAAATATTTCACCTCCTCTTTTCAGATCAAATTAAAGTTGCAGAACAGCAGAGTAGAAAACTGAGTGTCAATGGTGTTCAATGGATGGGAACAAATATCTCTGAAGGAAGCATTTTGGTTAATAGGAGAGAAATAGAAAATGTTAGTATATTCTGGTGATGTGCCAGGCAGCGTTTTTATAGTTATGGCACAGTATGTTTTGGATCTCAGAGAAAGAGGCCACTTACCATTCTCAAACAGCCAGGTATGTCTTGCAGCAATTATAAAAGGACTAAATGCCTTTTGATTTCACTGAGGGGTTGCATGGGGTTTAAATCAGATCAGTATTTGGCTTAGTAAGGATTGTTATGGGGTTTCTGATCTAAAAACCATGCATGCCACTTTAAATTTTAAAATTGAGTGGTATGTGCAGTTATGTTTTGCCTGTTACCATCACAGGCAAAAAAAGAACAAGTAGCTATTGGAATGGAACACATTAGAAAAACTCCTGAACTTTAGTTGTGAAAAAAGTTGACATTGTGTGCAAAAGTTTTCTAGGTATATTTTTGTATTCATGTTATTAGGTTTGCATATGGGAGACCAGCTGCAGGCTTGGTTGCAAGAGTGAGAGTGGTAAGAGGCAGGCTCAGTTACCTGCAGTGAAGCACAGCAGCACTTACAGAAGTGGTTGCTTTTGATGCTGGTACAATTTTTTACCTTATCTGACTCACTTAATTAAGTAGCTGTCTTAATTAAAAGGGGCTAATGCAAATGAAGGATGAAATTAGAATATACAAGGAAAGAAAAATCAAAGTGTGTCCCCTGCAGAAGACAAATGGATATAGATCTCGTGAGAACCTCCCCAATCATTATAATGTCATATCAGCTGATTTTTTGGCAGTTCAAAATAGTATGACCTATCGAGTTCCTTCGTTCAGTCCTACATTTCTGTGATTATTTTCATTCACTACTTTCTGTTTTCATGACTCTGTACTACTTGGTTCTTGCAGGGACCATCTTTAGTTGTTCCAGAATACCATGAGAGATACTGCCCAGAAGGAATCTCTGGAGAGAGCCTGTTCTAACTTTGTAGCTCCAGGATGTGCATTGAGCCATTTTAACTTTGGGATGCTTAAGTATCTAGCAGTTCTAATCAGTTAGTGCTTTCCCTATCACTGATACCCTTTTGGAGCTATGTCCGCACACAATGAATGGTTAAATAAAGTGGGGAGCAACATGTTCCACCTTAGGGTCACTGAACATAATCAGACAATCACAGAAATGTAGGGCTGGAAAGGACCTCAGGAGTCCATCCTTTCTTTGGTCCATCCCTCTGCATTATGGCAGGATCAAATATACCTGGACCATCCCTGCCACAGGTATCTAAAAACTGTGTTTTTAAAAACCTCCAAGGATGGCAATTCCACAATTTCCCTTGGTAACTTATCCCTGTATTTAAATGTTCTTTTAGTTAAGTTAAATATTAGGAAATACTTTCTAACTCTGCCTAGCTGCCGCAAAAGATCTCTCTCCTGGAGGGGGAAAGGCTTTTTCCCCATAAATAATGGCAATGCTTATTGAATGCCAAACCATTTAAAACAAACAAACATGTGAGGGGAAATGTGACTTTGCCTTCTAATGTGTAAAGCAGACTTTAAAAAAAATGTTAGCCAGCAAGGGAGTGCTCAGGTGTTTATGCCATGTCAGTTACTGACAAACTTGGGTTTATTTTGCAAGGCTCCAGTGTTGTCATGGAACAATTGGAAAATCCATCAAGTAGTGATGATAAAATAAAAATTCACTATGAAAAACAGAGATCATAGTGGAAATGAGTAGTACTTCTAACTCTGTGTGTGTGTGTGTGTGTGTATATATATATATGTAAAATTTATATATATAAAATGTTTAGCCTCAAGTTCCCCATCTAGACCTGGATATCTAGGAGTTTAAAAAAATGTTAAATATTAATTTGAAGGCATTTCATCCCATCTTAGTTGTTCAGAAACTGCCTCTTTTGCATAACTTGTTTGACTTTGGAAAGTCTAAGGACTTGATCCTATCCCATTCATGTTAATGAGAGTTTTCCCAATGACTTGGATGGAAGGAGGATCGAGTTCTAAGTGTCCAACTTTATAAAAAGTTATTTTTGGAGGTTCTGGGGGTATGTTGACTCTCCTCCTTTGTGATGTTCTACTAGGATTGCTTCAGGAAATTTGTAGATGTTGGTGCCCATTGTCCTCCATAGATTCCAAGGCCAGAAGCATAGACACCGACTCTGTGGGTGCTCCATGGCTGGAGCACCCACGGGAAAAAATGTAGCAGGTGCTTAGCACTACCGGCAGTCAAGTTCACCCACCCTCTCCCAATGCCTCTCGCCCACCCATGGCCCCACTGGTCAACTTCTCCCACTCCCTCCTGGCTGCAGCAATCAGCTGTTCTGTGGTGTGCAGGAGGTGCTGGGATGGACAGGGAAGGAGTGGGGAAGGAGAAACACTTGGGGGAAGGGGCAGAAAGAGATGGGGAAGAGATGGGGAGGGGGTGAAATGGGGGTGGGGACTTGGGGGAAGGGGAGGGGGTGGGGGCAGGCCTAGGGAGGAGGGGGGGTTGAGTACCTCCAGGGTAGAGAAGAAGTCGGTGCCTATGGCCAGAAGTAATCACGGTGATCATCTAGTCTGACTTCCTGCGTAACAGAGGTGAGAGAACACCCCCAAAATTATTTCTTTTGATCTAGAGCATAGCTCTTAAAAATCAATCTTGATTGAATGTCCATCAGTGATGGAGAATCTGCCATGATCCTTGATAAATTGTTCCAATGGTTGACTGCCCTCACTGTTAAAAACTTCTGCCTTATTTCCAGTCTGAATTCGCTTAGCTTCAAATGCCAGCCATTGGATCTTGTTATACCTTTGTTAGACTGAAGAACCCATTATCAAATATTAGTTCCTCATCTAGGTACTTGCAGTCTGTGATCAATTCACCCCTTAACCTTCTCTTTAAGATAAATAGATTGAGCTCCAGTAACCTGTTCCTTTGAACCCACGTGGTCTATTATCCATCCCCTGTGCTTGGCTGCTGGGACTATTCTGTCAAGAGTGTCGATAAATTGAGCCTTTGAAAGTGTTGGTATAAATGGAGAGCTTAAAGGGATGGTGAAAACAGACAAGATACACAGAGGAAACTGCAATATTTGTCAAACTGGGAAGGCTTCATGATTGCGCAATTCAAATTGCCTTTACTAGTGAGTGAAGCAAGGGAAATCAGCTGAGGAATAGGGATGAGTGAACAAAATCAGTTAAAATAACTGACCCAACTTGTTGGCCCAAGATTTGAGTCTTGCTGGAAGCTGAACCTTGTTTGAAGTTCACAAACTTGTTGAACTTCTCCATTCACCACTAACGGGGTTGTAAACCATCTGCT
This sequence comes from Lepidochelys olivacea, assembly GCF_965140295.1. Lineage (NCBI taxonomy): Eukaryota > Metazoa > Chordata > Testudines > Cheloniidae > Lepidochelys > Lepidochelys olivacea. Next base: position 49,826,889 of record NC_140414.1, on the reverse strand, counting down.
GAAGTGTAAGGTTGTTGGTTATGGGGCTAGACTGACCACTTTTTGTTCCATTCTGGCATATCCTGCGAACAGCACTGAAAAAGCAAGAATGGCTCTACCTCTCCACTCACAACATGGCCCTTCCCATGCAATCTCCTGTCTCTGGCTGTAGATTGCACCTTGTCCTGATGAAGCACTGCCATCTCAAACTCAACAGGGAAAGGCTGAATTTATTGGCTGACAACCTTGTCTGCAGCCAAGGACCACACAGTAATTTAGGAGGCATGTGTGTGCGCATGCGTGGCTCTAGATGACAAGCTGCCAATGGTCCCAAGAGGTGTATACAGTTATCTGAGTTTAGTGGGGCACAGGGACACCTTGGAAATGACCCTTTTTCCCCATCAAACCTCCTACACCAGTTGTACAGAGGGATTGGTTCGGGAGTGTCCTTTTTGGGCCAGTTACACTAGTATTAGGGCTGCTTTAAATAGTTGTTGCTGCACAAAACTGCCACCGCACACTCTAGGATATGGGCGATTGCCTGTCTCCTCCTCCACCATTAGAGACACCTCTGTCCACTCGGTCACACAGACCTGCAATTTATCCTTATATTGAGGTTGTCACCAAATCCTGCCAGTTTGTCCTCTGCAAAAACTCTAAAATCTGCCTAACCTTTTCCACCACCACAGCTAAAACCCTTTTGGTCATGTTCTGCCAATCTCACATCTCAGTTAACACAATCTTCTCTTCTCTGGCATCTCTGCATCCCACCTTACCTCCACTCCAGTTCTTAATTCTGCCTACCATGGCACTCCCTTTTCTGAACCCTTCTGCTGACTTCCTCTCTCTTGTACCAATGACAAGGCTCTCATCCTTGCTTCTGAGGCAGTGCATTATTCCATTGGGGCTTTCATTTACTCCTACCTTCCTCTTGCTATCTGCACTACTCCTATACTGTACTGTGGACGAACTCAATTCATATCATCCTCCAAAACTCATCTTCGGGCTTTCATCCCTGTTCACCCTTATGCTTCAAACTGATTTTTTCTTCTTTTGTGCCAATTAAAGTCAAAAATATCCCTTCTTTGAACTCCTCCTGTGAGTCCTTTCAAAACTGACCAATATAGATATCCTATTAACTTAGTATATATCATATGTGGCTGATCAATCTTCTTTATGTCTGAAGTAGTTAGCAAGCTACTTAGGGGTGGTACCTGTGTCTTCCTCTATACCTGTGCAGTGCTATGTACACACTTGCCGTTTGTAAATAATGGATACCCAACTTAATCATAACACATTAATGAAGTAAAATAAAGAACATGCAAGGGGAAAAAAAGAAAATGTGTGGTTGATATTCCACAAGCACATTGTCCAGGGTAACACAGAGGCAATGGATGATCATATTCAGCAGATGTTAGGTTGCTTGTGCTGACCATCATTAGAATTATAGTCCCCTTTGTGGTACCTGCATAATCAGTGCTGCTCTCCTGCTTTTTTTAGATTTGACCTTTTACAGACCGCCTCTGTGCCTCAGTCATTCTTTCCAATCAGGGCTTACACATGTAAGGGGACTGTTGCCCCCTTACTAACATTCAGTGGGGGGTGTTTTTAGTTGCTAGCTCCCAGTACTAAAAAGGGGGAAGGGTTGATGGGGAATCAGGACCCTGAGACTGACAGCCCCCAGGAACAATGGGGAGAGGCCAATCTCTAGGTCAGCCTGAATGACAGGGCGAGCAGGCTAATCAGGGAGTCAGGAGGCCGGGGAGGTCCTGTCCTCCGTGTGAGCTGGATTTGCCTGGGTCAGATAGAGTGGGGCCGAGCTAAGGAGAAAGCAGGGGCCCAAGCTAAGCTGGGGAGCAGAGCTGTGCCAGATCCAGAGAGAGCAGAAAAGAAGCCCAGAGAGAGCAGACCCTATCCTGGGAGCAGAGCTGCAGCCCCAAAGCCAGAGGCACAGCCCAAAGAGAGCAGACATGCCCTGGGAGGAGAGCTGCAGCAACCAGAGCCAGAGGGGGCAGACAAGCAGCCCAGGAAGCAGGGCAGTGCTGGGAGCAGAGTCACAGAAGCAGCTTGCAGAGCAGACCTGTCCTGGGAGCAGAGCTGTAGCAATCAGAGCCAGAGGGGCCAAAGAAGCAGCCCAGGGAGCTGGAGGCAGAGCAGCAGCAGTGCAGAGACAGAGTGGTGCAGCTGGGTGTGGTGAGCAGCTGGAGAGACTGAGGGGGACCCTGGGCAGCAGGCCCAGCACAGGGAGACTCCTCAGCCAAGGGGCTCTGCAGGCCAGGCTTGGATCATAACCCCGACAGGGTGGGGGCGACACTGGGCAGAAGGGTCGTACCACTTAGAGCCTGAGAGCGTGTGGCCACCACCAGAGCAAGTGTCCAACCCACAGCATCCCTGCAGCACAGCCAAGGCCTGAGAAGAAGGCCTGGGACTTACAAGGAACAGACTGTGAACTGCCCTGACGTTCCAGAGACACTGTTTGTGATGTTCCCTGCCACAAAGCAGGCTGATGTGTTTCCTTTAACCTTTCCCATTTTCCCTTATTCTTTTTAAAATTAATTGTTGATTAAATAACTTGCATTTGCTTAAATTTGTATGTAATGGTCAGTGGGTCAGAGAAGTGCCCAGGGCAGAGAGAGTACCCCAGAGTGGGGACACCCTAGCCCCTGTCCTAGGTGACCACAGCAGGGTTGGGGGTCGAGCCCCCCAGGAATCCTGGGCCCAGCCTTGTTGGGGTTACGAGAACTCTGCCAGACAGGAGAGTGGAAGGGGAGTCCTCAAGGGCAGGGAGGCCACTGGGTAAAGGAAGTAGGAGCGAAGACTCAGATCCTTTTGCTAGCCCACTTCACCAGGGTAGTGCAGAAGCCAGGAAAGTTCCCCACAAGAACGGGACTATTCCCCCGCTTACACACAGTAGGAAGAGATTCCTATATCAGAAAGTGGAATATACCCACAATGAACCCATGTCTGGAACTATATGGTTAACTCTTCTACATGTAATTCTGTTGCACTGAAGTGCTTGGGTGAATACACTATGATATTTTTCATTTTCTGCATTCTTCTTTTGCTGTTATCTGGTTTGTTCGCTTGATTTCCCTCATTTTCTTGTTTTTTTTCCCCCTCTCTCTACAGCTCACACTTTCCTTTTTATAATCTCTCATCCTACTTTCCTACCAAAGAGAAGAGCCATTTGTTATAACTTTAAAAGTGTATGCAAAACATGGAAAATAACAGCATGTATATGAAAGGTAAATTGACATCATGTCACTGAAGTTGTCTATGAATAGAACAACTTCATTTAACATAAGCAATAGCCATTAGTTTTTTTTCTCTTTAAAAATATTGTCTCTGAGAACAGTCCAAAAAGAAATAAATAAATTTAGCAGCCATAGAGATATTTTTCAGTGATGTTCGTTCCTGAATTTTGTTCCACTGCATAAGGAAGGGAATAACTAACCTACCATAGTGTTTGGGGTGAGTAAAATGTATATGTGAATGTTTCTTAGCTTTCTGCTTTGGAGATTTATTTCGCTACTTGTTTAAATATTTTGAAAAACCTACTGAACATTTAAACATGAAATGCATCCACATCACTCACTCCATATACTTTCATTTCCGGTCTTCAAGATTGAAATTGATGAAGTTAAAAGTATTCAAATTGTGAGGTACCATCATTCCTGGGCTGACATCTGGGTAGTCGTTGAGCTATAGCAAAAGAACTTTGAATCAAAAGCATTGTGCAGTTACATTTAATCAATGGACATGGCGCTGTCTCCATGCTTTTTGTATCTCCCCAAAGCATCATGTAGCCAATTTTAAAAGGTTTGAACATTCCTCTTGTCTTGTTGCTTGGATTCTTTATGCATCTCTAAAGCAAGTATATTGGTGTGTCTGTTTATTCCCATGATTCATTTCCTGCTCTTGCCATGTTTATACCTTCACTGACGCATTTGTTTTAATTTTGCTATTATTTTTTCATTAATTGGGTGGCGCTGTGGGGATTAATGCACCCTTAACTGGTGACTGCTTCCCAATATATGAATAGCGTGCCAAAAACGTATGTACTCTGGGAACATAGTTCTCCTTAGTATGACTCCTGTCCCAAACAGGATTCAGTCTTGACCTTTCAGTATAAATATGCAAAAGGACCACAATCTGTTACTATGGTGAAAGCTCTAGTTTACAAACTTTTATCCTTAATAATAAACTATCCTGGAGAAAAATACCAGCATATAATTTATCTTTCATATAAGATCACATTAATGAAGTTGTCTACGAACTGATTGATTTCCTCTAACATAAGCAACAGCCTAATATACACCATTATTCATTTTTAAAAAACTCTTTAAAAGTATTGTGTCTCAAGGCACAAGTTGAGAAGTTGGTTTCGTAGTTGAGAAGGTCTTTAACATTATTTAAAGTAAAAATTGTACTGGAACTCTCAGGAAGATTCTTTAAAAGGCTGCCTACTGGACAGCTAGTGCGGGTTTCATTGTATTTGATGGAGTGGACTAGTCACACAAATGTAAATCCAGAGTAATTCTATTGATCTCGGTGGAGTGTGTAGCAGTAGCTGTATGTCTAACTCAACAGCTTTTTAGTTATATCCAAATACTGTACTTGTAAAGAGCCCAAGGCTTTATACAGTATATATAGCCTTCTGTGATGCAAAAACTCCAGAAGTGCTGCATAAGGAAACTGGACACCAGGTTGATATTTTTCAGGATTGGTCAGATCAACCTTCTATGTTTGAAAAATATCTCTGCAAGATACTCCCTGCTTTGCAGATAGGCTTTGTGGAGTTGTTTGGTTGTGGAGAGAAGGGAGAATATGTACATGAGGTACTTTGTCCCAGACAGCCCCACATCTTACTCTGTGTGTCCCAGTTCCTTTGTCCCACTCCCCACTGGGGGACAGGGGTCTGCAGAGACAAGTTATGGCTGTGTTAACCCCTGTTTGGTTCCAAACAGAGAAATGAGGGTTGGGGCATGGTGTTTAGTTTTGGTAGGAAAAAAATAGCCCGGTGTTCAGTGGAGACCTCTCTAACCCTTATTTGCTGTAATCTGCTTGAAGATGATGGTGGAACATCACTAAAGGGGGTGTAAAGAGTATGGGATTGGGCCCAAAGAAAGAGAAATGTGTGTTTTTAAAGTTTTATGTTAAACTTCTCAAATTACATCTTCTTTATAAACAGAAAAAAATATGTTAAAGAACATGAAGGCTGCATAGTCAAGCACTCGTAAATTAGAAAATGCCAGAATTTAGTTTGCCCATGGAATCTTAATTTGCCGCCTTTGTGAGAATGCACTAGGATATAGTCTTTAATTATATGGTCACTTACAACTTTTTTTCCACAGGATCCCTGCCTCAGGACTGTTGGTGCTCAATTAACAAGCAACTATTTAATATTTTATTTTATCCTTTGTTCAATGTGTGTGTGATGGGATCCCCAGGGTGCAGCCTAGGAGTGCGGGACCACTGTGCCTCCCTGAACTCTCTCCAGCCTGGGCTGTCTCTCACAGTGCCTTGCTAGTGACCAGCAGCAAACCCCTCCAGGTGCTCACTCAGCACAACAGCATGTGGAGTACCACACCCAGCTATATTGCATGAATGCTCCCAGAGCCACTCATGTATCACACAGAGAAAGGCACGAGAGCCAAATCCCCCCAGTTTCCAGCATTGTACCTCAGGAATATACCATCTTACACTGCTCAAGATGAGCAATGCAAATTTACTAATTGGTTCACCATTACATCAATGGAAAGTTGTCATACACCAGCCTTTGCAAACCTGAGCAGATCTGCCACACACTTCAGGCAAACTTGCTGGTAAAGATAAACAGTAAAACAAATTTATTGACTACAAAAGATACATTTTAAGTGACTATAAGTGTTAGGCAAAAAGTCAGCGTTAGTTACCAAAATAAAATAAAATATAACCATGCACTCTAAACTCTCAACCCTATTAGACTAGGCAACAACTAGATTAAGCAGTTTTTCTCACCACACTGGATATTGTAGGTCTTAATATACAGATTTGTCCCTTAAATCTGGACCAGTCTCCTCTGTGGGAGTCTTCAGTTTTCTTCTGAGTGTCTTAGTTGCTGGCAGTGTAGGTGGGGGTAGGAGAAAGGCCAAGCATGGGCCTGCTGTGTTCTGTTTTATACCCTCAGCCCTGTGTGCTTGGGGAATACACAAATCCAGGCATGTCTGGTGGGCATTGTTGAGTCCCCAGCCAAGGTTGAGAAATTCCCCTGGTGTGGCCTCATGCAGGTGAGTCATTGAATTGTAGCTCACTTGCTGGACAATGTCTGTTGATGGGTTGTTTGACACCCCACCCGGGCATTGGTTACTTTCCTTGCTGTTGCATCTGAGGAGCTAATATCTGGCTGATTCCCCAACGTACTGCATGTTTTAGTGACAGCCACACAACACAATTCTCATAACTTCATATGCACTAGAAGTAATTTAGATAGAACAGTGACTTTTATACCTCACATGGCATGCTTTATATGCAATATCACAACTATATGCAGATGAGGAATGTGGGGGTTACAGGGCACTCCCCCAAGGTACAGAATGTCAGTGTGGACCTAGGCCTTATTCACTGCATGCTATTCAAATCCTACTCTGAAGATGATAGATTATTAATGTCCTCATGGACTCTTCTATACTGCTCATCAACATATGAGTGCTTCACAAACTTTAGTTAATTTATCATAATGCCCCCCCCTTTCACCCCTGTGAGATGAGGGGATATTATCCTCATCTTACAGATGGGAAGCTGAGGCAGAAAGAGATCAGGGTCAAAAGTGTCCACTGATTTTGGGTGCCCAATCTGAGGTGCCTAAGATCTGATTTTTCAAAACACTTTATTGTTCAAAGCACAGATCCATTGACTTCAGGAGCAGCTGTGATTGTTCAGCACTTTTGCAAATCAGACACCCAGAAAATGAGGGAACCCATCAATAGTGAGCACCTGTGAAAAGTTTGTTTTAAGTGACTTGTATCATATGGGTTAATGAACATGTTGATGCAACATCATATAGGTTTGTAATATGTGGTTTGTTCGCAAGGTTGGAACCTTTAGGTCCACTGATAAACCTTGGTCACTTGAGCTAATGGAATAACTCATAGCTATAGTAGATTGTCATCCTCTGTGACCCAGCTCTGGAGGGGGATGAGATTCACAGTTGGCCAGCAGAAGAATTGTGAGACTGAGAAATCTGGAGGGCAGTGCTCTCTCGTGGTCTGTGACTGCTGCCTGTTCCCCCTGAAGTTGTGCAAAAGCTTGTTTCCCTTGCTCATATTCAGGGAAAGTTGTAAAATTGCTTCGACTTAGTATTTGGTTAACTCTGTTTGTCTTATTTTCTGATTTTTTTGTTAAGTTTTATATTTAAGCTTACAGAAGTGGTGGTAGTATTTATGCTACATATTGCAAGTAGCTTTGCTCAAAGCATTGTGGGCCAGATCCTTAGCTAGTATAAATTGGTGCAGCTTGATTGAAATCAGTGGAGATACATCCACTTACATCAGTTAAGAATTATGTCCCCATATGTTTTAATATTCTATGAATGCTTAGAAATTATGACTATGTGTATTTAAAAAATGACTACAGCCCTGATCTGCAAAAAATTATACATGTGGGTAGTTTTACTCCAAATAAGCAGTCCTGTTAAAGTGAATGGGACTACTTGTGTGATTAAACTTAAGCATGTGTCTTTGGAAGATCAGGGCCCAAATAATAAACAAAAAATTATCATAAAGGGACAGTGTAAATCAAGGCTCATTGTCGCTGGTGGGAAATGGAATAAATTAGCCCCTGGAGAGTGAAGTACTAAATAAAAACCCTTTAAATTATGATTCCCAAATACATATTTCATTTAGTTTCTAAAATAATTTTAAAACTAGTATTCCTTGATTTAGGGTTTTCTGCTGAAACCTATTTATTAAGGAGAAATACTTGGCAATAAATGTCATGTCTAGGACACGGTTGCCAGTTTTCAATAAAAGTTTTTGAGTAATAAATTGGTATTTATTTAATATACAATAACAATTTTATTTAATCTAATTTAAGTACCCTCTTCAGAGCCCTAATCTAAAGTTTCTCTTTAAGAGAGAGAGAGAGTGCTTTCTGAGCTTTGCAGATTTAAGAAATAACTAGGTCGGAGAAGATTATATTACTTTGCCCTCTATGATAGAAAACCTTATGTGGAAAAAAATCAAGAATTAAAATTGTTGTAAATTGTACATGAGTGCTCTAAATGCTGCCTTCCATGTCACTGAAGGTTTTTTCCTTCTTTGGACGGTACTCATGGAAGTGTAAGTAGCTTTTTCCAAGCAAGCTTGTAAAGATGGGTGTTTGGATTGGCATCCCTAGGGGCAACTGGGACCTGAGATCTTGGTTCAGTTCCTAGCTCTGCTGCATGCTTGACCTTGAACTAGGATTTTCATAGGAGCCTAAGGGAGTAAGGCACCCAATTATCTTTGAAACTGAGTGGAATTTTGTTCAAGAATAAATGCATACAGTATAGGTGAGGCATTCAGATACTGAAGTGATGGGTGCTTCATAAGTACATAGCTAGGTAATCTAGCTTTCACTTGATGCATATGTAAAAGGACCACAGGAAAATAACACTAGGCAATGTGTTGCTGAATGTTTCTTGGATTTTGCAGGGAATGCAGGGAGGTTGGACATTGGGCAAGGAGAAATTTGACGAGGGATTAAATAAAAGCAAGAGGAAAGACACTCTGCTGAAACTGAGTGGAGACAATACTCTGGAAAACCTGGAGTATGTGGACACTTCCCATCCCCACTGCCCAATTGAGAGAAGTGTTTGTGTGGCTGAGAATGCTGAAATGCCAGCTTTGTGCAGAGGGAAAACTGATTCAGCCAAGTATTTTTCTGATTGGAGTGCTCTTTAAGAGACACCAGAACAAACGTGGTTGTTGCCCAGCCTGTATATTTTTTTCAACAATGAGAGAGAAAGTTGGCAAGTGTTAAGCAGCTGATAGTATTAAAAAACAAACAACAACCCCAACACACAGGGAGAGGTCAGTGGCTCCAGGCTCTGTTTTTGTTAAAAGTAAGGCTTCACTTGGATGATTTAAACTTATTTTTGTTATTGTTTCTTGTATCCAGGAGCAATGCACACATCTCACTGTTTCCTACCACAGTGCCCTCAAAATAATATTAGCCGAATTGTAAATTTCTGGATGTTAATTAGAGACAGGAAATTATGCTAGCAGTCCAAAGATGCCTTCCATGTCCTAGCAGCACAGGAAAAGATCTTTCTTGATGCCACTAGCCCTAGGCACGTTGTCTACAGCTTTAATGCAAAGGATAAGGGAAGTCTGAATTTGTTAAACAATAAACTTGAGAGGGAACAGTGACAGACAAAATAACTTGCACTAAACATCGCATATAATAAATACACTGGTCTATGGTAATTGGTTTGTCACTGAAAGACAGGAACTGACCAAGTGAGGGAAAGCATCTTGAAGATGTGCAGCTGGACATCTTCACAAAAGATGATGTTTCCTTTGAAAAATTACAAGTAACTGCAAGAAATCCAAAGGTCTGTAGCAGTTTGTGAGGCAATACATTAAATAGTAATAATATAGCTCTCTTATCTGGCTCCCAATTTCTTCTGCTGGCCAGGAGGTTATTCAATACCATTACACATCATGCAATTTAAGTGTATTCTGAAAGAACTGGTTCCTGTAGGTGAATCAGTGGATCTGTGAGTTGGTACTGTTTGCCAATACCATGCTGAGATGGCCAAAAAAAGAATTTCATTATTCTGGTTGAATGTATCAAGTATGGGTTAGGGAGTTCCTGGAAATCTGCACTGCTCCAATTATCTTGTTGGGAAACATCTTAGCTTTCTTATTTCTCCTTTTTTCTTTTTCTTTTCCTTTTTAAACAGTTGATTACTTCAAGCTTTCATTTTTATTCCCCCCCCCAGGTTTTCTTTCATTCAGCTTCCCTATCACCTTCTTTCCAGAGAAAGGGAAAAAAAATCTGGAGAGAGAAAATGGTCAGGGACCTCTTTAGATATGGCCACTCAGTTGAGTTTTGAACAGCTGCAATAATTATCAAGCTATGAATTAAGGGTCATGGATTACAACTTTTTTATGATTCCATAAATTTGTATTTTGGATCTAAAGAGTATTGGGCTCTTCCCCACCCATCTTAAGGGAACACAGTCACCTTAAAAACCAAAGTCCTTCCCTTGTGGCATAAATGGGGGAAGCTGCTATGACTTTAATGGACCTGCCACAAGTGAATTTGGCAAAAATCATTGTCTTTCACTAATTGTGTTACTAGCAACTCCTCAGAAAGTGAAATTTATTTTTTATGTGGGATTTGTTAGTTTTCAATTTTACAGTTTGCTTTCATAGACTAATTCCTGTGTGGAGTGAGTGGGTAGTTTGATGCATCTTCTTATTTCCTGTTCACGTGCATCAGCATGATGACATAATCATTAGAGCTGTTTGGAAATTTCCCAGTGAAAGAGTTTTTCCTTGGAAAATGCCAGTTCATCAAACCCCAAATGTTTTGCAGAAACAGTTAAATTTCCATGAACTTTTGTTGAATCATAGGCAGAGTCCATCAGAAACCTCTCTGGTTCCCTGCCAGCTTGACCAGTAGGGTAATGGGGAGCACAGGTTTATAGGGTCCTTAGCTCCAGAAGAGCCCACCATGCAGATTGCTTTGGGTCCAGGGATCCACTAGCTTCCAGATTCCAGGGCAGCCTTGCCATGGAACCAGGAGCTTGGAGATCCTGGGATGGGCTTCCAGAATGTGCAGATCCATGGCAGCCCCATCATGTTTGCTTCCAGAATCCTGGGCTAGCTGGTTCCTTATGCTACCCAAATCTGGTGAAAATGACAGAAATGTCATTTGCTAATACCAGGGAGCATTCTTTTTTCAGAGACACCATGTGTTGGTGTTTCTCTTTTTGTGAGATTTCCGTTTGAGAGAGATTTTCTTCCAATTCAGAACAAAACCAAATTTAAAAATTAGTGGATTTAGATGTGTGACTCTGAGGGGACTGTTTTTTGATCAAAACATTTTTTTTGCAATGTGAAAAGTACAGTAAATGGATTAATGTGAACATATGAGATATTTTCTATTATTATTGTATAATGCTCAGAAATGTGCTACATACATCACAGAAAAAAAATAGCTTACAGGCTAAATATACTGCTTTTGGCTTGTTCTGTTTTCAACAGTCAATTTTTAAAAAATATCTAAGAATCCAAATACTTTTAGGAATTCTTTATAAAAGACATGTCTTACGTAGAAAAATATAGTTTAGCAAAGTGTGAGAAAGTTGAGGAATTTAGTCTATTTATTTTACTGTCCTTTAATGCTATTGAAATAAGTTACATTACAAGTTTTTCTTGTAGTGAGTTTATATGCTAAGATACAAATCCTTTAAACAGAATTCAGTGCTTGGGAAGACTACCAGAGTGACAAAACTAACAAAGTTCTTCACTTACCAATGGTACAGGTAATGCAGTGGCAACTTCCTTGAACCACCCTGCCAATAACAATTGACTTGGAAGAATCATCTGTAGTGATGACAGGGTTCACTCTCTTTATGGCCATTCAGTCTCCCTACTGAAACTGCCAAAAGGATATCTGACCTGGTCTTTCCCCTGTGCTGACAGAGCTCCTATGAGTGTATTATCTAGGGACCTGATTCAGGAAAGTGTTGCTATTAAGAAAAGTACTTAAACCCATTCTTAAGTGCGCTCAGTGCAGACCTAGATGGTGAACTTAATAAAATAAAGACATAAGACATTAACATATGAATCAGTTCTGCTGTTTCCTGATGATCAGCTGCTTCTCCTTCTTTGTTTGGATTTTGTTTAGTGTATAAATCAGGGCTCCTGTTATTGTGAATAAGATCTTTTACATTAAACTCTAGTGTCAGTTGTGGTTGTGGCTTTTGTGATGAGGCTATCTGTTGGCTAGAAACTTTTCAGGGTCTACTCACTCCATTTACATATGCCAATGAATAGCTATTAAATGGTATCCACTTGGTGTGACTATCTACCAGATCTGGTTGTGAACCACTAGAAGGCTCCATATATCCTAAGCTATAGTAATCTCTCTAATGAATATTGGATGCCAAGTTGGAACAATATTAGAACAGAAAACTAAATTTTTTAAAATAGAAATTATAAATGGAAAAGACCTATTAGGACATCTAATCCATCAATCTTTTAGTGCAGGATTGTTCTCAAACATAGTTTCTATTGGCTTATCTAGTTTTGCTTTTAAACAAGCCTATTAAAATGTGTAAACAGTTTAAACATTTTATTTTACCTTGGAGTGAATATATATTGAATAATCTTTGTGTTGTGACTTTAGAAGATTCCCCCCCGGCATGCTATGAATACATTTTGAAAAAGACCAGATGTATGCAAGCCACAGTTGAACTAAAGAATCTGTGAAAGCTAGGTTAACACCCATAACATAACATAGGGATGTTACATCCCACACACCCCTTCTTTTTTCCCCCTAAAGCTAATCAATTTATTGAAAATTTCAGGAGTAAACTAAGAACAGAATTAATACATGACCTTTATTAAAAAACCTTTCCCTTTTCACAGCCTTACTATTCCGTGTAAGTGAACAGCAATATACAGCCACACTTAAATTAGTGTTATAGCTTTTATATTTTTGTTCCTCTGCACATCTCCTCTTTCATTTTTTTTTACATAGTCACAAGTTGTGGAAGGATGTTAGGAAAACTCACTGTAACCCTTATATGGCTGTATATTTGACTACGATAACATGCTCAAGATATTTACACATGGCAATCATCTAATAAAGAAACATTAGGCCACAGTATCCTTAATTTTTGACCAAGGCAATTTGAGAAACTGCTGCTGGTCTTTGTGGCATTTAATAGGAAAAAAGCTGTTTTTATGTTTGGGGACATTTTTTACTGGAAACTCATAACTTGTTCTAACAAAGTGTTCGGTTTTTTTCTTGTAGGCTGTAGAAAATCACAGCACAGTTAATTAAATTTCATTTGCATTGGGGTCTTCTCTAAAATAATTATGTACAATTTTAAGTAATCAATGGGTGATGAACACAGGTGAAATGTAACTAACCTTACTGCAGAACACATGCTAATTAATTTTAGGAAGAGCCTATAATACAACAGTTTATGATGCTATGGAGCCAATAGTATTTCCCATCCACCAAGATACTTACAGCAAATCTCCAGAAAGAAGTCTTGAGTGCAGCTGCGAACATCCCTTTATGATTCATTGTTGGTATTTTTTTAATACAAATATATGGCTGGGTCCTGCCTGGGGGCAAGATTTGTGAAACTTTCTAGTGGGTGATAGCTCAGTATTGAGAAAAATGTGGGGCAGTTTATGGTTTCACAACAGTATGCATGGATTTCTGAGGGTTTGTTACAAACTCAGGTGATAATCAGCAGCTTTGACTGAAATATGTTGTGTTCTTGGTTTTTCTTTTTGAAGCTTATTTGTTGCAAATATACTTGGATAGAAACGCACATGTTTATATGAGTCCTTGTCAACTAAACTGCTGAATATTGACACAGCTCTCAGTTGGAAAAGCTCTCACAGCTCTCAGTTTGTGAAAGTTTTACCAAGTGAGGCAGTATATGACCCGTGCGTATAGTCTAATTAAATGTACAATGCTAGGTTATACCTTCAATGTGTCCATGAGCCCCAGTTTATGCTCAGTGATATGAAAAAGAATATTAGGTTGATACCTGACCTAACACAATATTAAAATATTTTTATGGAGCTAGAGATTACTGATTATAGCGAGTACTTGTATTTTATGAAGAGTTAGAAGTTACTACTGAAACAATTTTCAGTGGAAAAAATGGAAACCCTTTGTCCCCCCCCCCACCATTTTCCAACCAGCTCTGCTATTTATTACAAACTGTTTTCTAGATTAACAATTCTTGCAGTGACTGGTGGTTCTTGGATCATGTATCTATTTTCTACTTCTGGGGAATTCTGCGCCACTGCGTATGCACAGAATTTATGTCCCCCACAGATTTCTTTGCTTCCCCACAGAAAAATGACTTTCTGACAGGGAAGCAAAGGGAAGCCACAAGAGTGGCTGTGCAACCCTCCCAAGCAGTATGTTTTGGGTGCCCAGCTGACAGAGAGGTAAATCACTGTGGAGCAGGAGGTGGGACAGGGGGGTTGGGTTGGGGAGAACAGGACTTCAGGGAGAGGACTTCAGGCTGGGGAAAACAGGACTACAGCTGTGCTGGGGAGAACAGGACTTCCCCTTCCCCCAAGGCATCCAGGGCCCTGTCAGACCCACCCCTAGATTTCTCCCCCAGCTGTAGGGAACTCTGCAAACTCCATCCCTCCATACTTCCTGCACCCATCTCTGCTCAGCTGAAGGGGGAGGTATAACTGTACATGGAGCTGCTCCCTCATCTGCCCAACCCCCATGTATCCAGACCCCCTCCCGCCGAGCTTCATGCCCCCCTGCACCCAGAACCCTCCTGATGAGCCCCAATTCACCCTGAACCAGGACCACCCTGATGAGAAACCAGCACCCGGATTCCCATCCTACTGAGCCCCAACCAGCTGCACATGGATCCCCACCCGATTGAGCCCCACTATGCAAGCATCTGGACCCTCCACTGATCCCCCTCCCCACTTCAGCCTGCCACTGTGCCCCAACCATCTTCACCTGGTCTCTACTGCAGAGTTCCATTACTGTTGCATTCAGAACCCCACAACAAGCCCCTGTGCATCCAGATCCCGCACTGAGCTGCCTGCACCAATATTGCCCCACACAGAGCACTCTCAATCCACACCTGGATCCCCGCACACTAGGCCCCTTCACACTTGTATCCTGCCTTGATGAGCCTGCCTGCCCACACCTGGTGCACCTGGCATGGAGGGGCAGGGCAGTGGGGTGTTTCTGCGGCAGGCCTGGTCCTTGCGTTGTGTCAGGGTTGTGTGTAGCCTCACCACTGAGTCCATGTAATGAGGGGGAGCGGCACAGTGATTTCCCACCTCTGTGCAGCCAATTGCCTGTGCTTCCCAATGACAGGCTGGAGCCCCCACATTTATTTGACAAATAAAATTTGCAGAATTTAGCAGAATTTTAAAATATTGTGCTCAGAATTTTTAAATTTTTTGGTGCAGAATGCCCTCAGGAGTAATTTTTTGAGACATAACTTACTATAATTAAATTGTGCTGACACCTGACACATAGGTTCTCAGACCACATACAGGATGATATTTTTAAAATCTAGAAGAAATATTATGTTAAAAGTTAAAGAGTCTTTATGAAAGGTATGTGAATGGTATTTCAAGAACTGGAGATCCTCTAACCACAGAATGGGTTCGCCTGTTCAGGTGTTGGTTACAGGTATGAAGGAAGCACAAGAGTGTATATAAAAGTAACTAGCCTCTGTGAGACAGCCATTAGTTGAGAGGGAAAACAACTTTATAGCAAAAATGCCTGAAATTCCAGATATCCAAGACCAGCTCTTTGCCATGTACAACCTGTAACATTGTGTTTCTCTACAGAATTTCTAAAATTCATTCTTTCCTTTCCATTTCTTTGGCTACAGAACTTCTCTATGGTTTGGTCAGCTACCAACTCCTGCATTGCAGCCACTTTTTTTCATCTCCAGCTTCCCAGATTCATACCTTACTCTCTTTCACACTATCAAAAATGTTACCATTAATATAATCTTTCTCACATGCCACGTGGACCATGCCGTTACCATCTAGTTTCCTTCCCCATGCCTTTTGCAACAGGCTCAGGCTTCTTTTAGACACTTCAGGTCCATGTATATCTTGTCTCCTACTTATGGCTCTGCTTTTCCAGCCTTCCCTTGCTCCCTTTGCTTCATTATTCCCTTGGCTGCTTCCATTCTTGTCCTTGTTTCTTCTTTTGTGCTGTTGTCTCCCTCCTCTGTTGCTATAAGGTTGCATTCTTCACTGAAATGTTCATAAAGACAGTTCTCCTGTCACCCTTACCAATCACTATCTGCCTCATTGAAAAATACTTATTTTATGTTTTTAAGGAGCAACATTATAAATTATAAATTAGAACATTATGTTCTCTGGTCATCCTGGGCATTTTGTTTCTGTATTTTCTTACCTGTTGCTTCATTTGCTCATTTAGGCCTTGATACAGCAAAGGTCTTATACACCTTGTTAAGATCCATCTTTGTTCAATAAAGAACTTAACCACCTACTTCAATTCAATTTGAGATCAGTGTAAAACAACAACAAAAGTCATTCTATTTTGGGGTATTTTCATACTGCTATTTAAAAAGGTAACCTCCGCCACCCCCAAAAAAACACTCAACAAACTCTTTCCCTCCCACCCCACAAACAAAAATGGACAATTATAGTAATGTCAGGGATTAATTTGCACTGAAGAGTGTAAGGAGATATAGAATTAAGGCTACCACTCCATCCCTACCATTTTGTGCTGGTACTTCAGGGGTCATAGCCAGTGCTATCTTCAAAATCAGCTGCACTACAATACTGATAAATAATGGAATTAAGAGTGTTAGTCTTAAATCTGAATTTCCTTGCTGTGATAGCCTGTTCTTTCATGTTCTACTTAATATGATGCTTTTTCTGTATAGTTTACAAATAGAGTATGTACTGTAAGTGTCTGCCTCTTTTCTGTACATCTGTATATAATAGCCTGAGTTATTAATCAGACTGTGCATGGTACATTTTGTAGGTACTCCATCTGCATTTACACTTTACAGTTACGCGCATTTGATGTTTTATGAAACGAAGATTTATCTAGTCAGATGGATTAAAGAAAAGGAGGTGGTTCAGTACTCTCATTACCTAAGAGCACCTGGGAATCAAACGTCTGATCAAAGCTGTTCTACACGCATGCAAAGCTAGTTTTTCTTGGCTGCATCTGAAGAAAATAAAATACATATTAAATGGGATTTTTCCAGTTTTTGTCATTCCCACCTGATGTCATCCTCAAATCTGACAATTCATCCTTAACCAATGAGACAACATTATTCACAATAGGGATTTAATCAGAGAAGTCTTTCTCTTGGCATTTTCCTTCCAGCAGACATTTCCCAGTGCTGAGCACATTAACAGTTTCAGAACCCATGAACAGCTGATGGCTAGAGTTTTTTTGCATGCAAACACTGGGGCAAAGCCTACTTCCAGTGTGTTGATGTGGGTCTTAGCTGTAAACCTTCTCATGACTTTATTTAAAGTGAACCCAAATAGATGAATACATTAGAGAAATATGCTGAAGGAAAAAAAATGTCATGCTTTTGTGATCTGGTGTCCAGGAATTTGATTTTAGGAGCGGCCTGTACAATGTATAAATGAGAAACCCATATACAATCTGGATGTTTGAATGAAATAAACAAATACTAAAAGTAGCAGGGGACAAGTTTGTGGGTGTGGGATTTTTTGTTTGTTTTTTGTTTTGCATTTTTGATACAAATCTTACGAATAGAGGCTGAGTATGTCTTGAATTTCATTATGTGTATCTCCTTGGATAGTTCATGGTTATGGAATTTTCACTGGTTTACTAAATAGTTGTCTGAACATTAGAAGAAAATTGTGGTTGCACTTAAAATAGTCTAATGAGTAAGAATTTGATTTAGATTTGATAGGACTGTTTGTTAATTAAATATGTGTGCTTACTAAAAGCACATTACTTTATGTTTAACAGCTATGTACTAGATACAAATATGTTTATATTATTTGGTATTTAAATAGCACAAAAGTAATGCAAATAGATTTATTCATAAAGATTTAATTATAGAATTAATTGTATACATCTAATACTAAGTGATTACTAAAGTATACTTACGGAGGTTTAATAGCTGGATATGTTTTTGCAAACTACATACTTATTATACAGTTAAGCTTTCATAAATATTCTTAAAGTTTAAAACAGTTTACCTCCTAACTGAGAAATATAAAGTCAGTTAATTACAGACCTAAAAGTGGCAATACTTCAACAAAAAAACTTCAAAAACAGACTCCAATGAGAGACTGCTGAATTGGAATTAATTTGCAAACTGGATACAATTAACTTAGGCTTGAATAGAGACTGGGAGTGGATGGGTCATTACACAAAGCAAAACTATTTCCCCATGTTTATTCCTCCCCCCACCCCCGACTGTTCCTCAGACGTTCTTATCAACTGCTGGAAATGGCCCACCTTGATTATCACTACAAAAGGTTCCCCCCCCCCATCTCCCGCTCTCCTGCTGGTAATAGCTCACCTTAAGTGATTACTCTGGTTACAGTGTGTATGGTAACAGCCATGGTTTCATGTTCTCTATGTATATAAATCTCCCCACTGTATTTTCCACTGAATGCATCTGATGAAGTGAGCTGTAGCTCACGAAAGCTTATTCTCAAATAAATTTGTTAGTTTCTAAGGTGCCACAAGTACTCCTTTTCTTTTTGCGAATACAGACTAACACGGCTGCTACTCTGAAACCGGTCTCTAAAGAGTAACTTTACTATGATGCACTTGACCTCAATACCCTCCTTCATTTTCACTTTTCTTTCCACATGACAATTTTCTAAAAGAACCCATTTTTGATAGCATCTCATCTCAGTCAAATGAAAACTCCTCTATGCCGTTAGGTCTCCGCTGTTGCTTTTTACCCGCTTCGACTCTGATTTAGTCAGGTGCATATCTTGCACATCAGAGTGAAGTTACTCACATGCAGTGAGACCTTAGAATTTTCCTTTTCCTTTTCAGATCTTAAAATACTTCTTTTAAACCTTGAGGAAGCTCTTCCATTATATTTGAATTAATCTTTATCAAAAGGAGTCTTTCTTCCCATCCTTCCTATATTCCCTCTTCTGCTTAACCTCAACTTTGGGAGTGGGGGATTTGAACTCCTGTTCTCTACCACCTTTTCCATCACTTTACCTTCCCAGATCTCCAGACCATCTCTTCAATCCCAGAGACTTAAGCTGTTGCTTCTCTCTGAGTGTTTGGCTTGAGACAGAATTCTTAAGTGATGACATGAGATCCTGAGTTACTATTATATTTATAATGATACTCTACAATATGTCAGAAGATGTCACACTACAGCTCTACTGAGTGAAATGGAATTTTTGGTTGACTGACATCTCATGATGTATCACAGTACATTAAAAGATAATTTGGAAAATAACAAATACTAAACCACTTGGGGATGGGGTAGCATGTGGCAAGTCTGTGACAGCAATAACATCTTCATTGCCAGAATATATATATATTGGGGAGGGTGGATGGATTGAGTGGCACTGAATTTTTTATTAATTTACATATAGATTTCATGTGATATATTTTACTAATAGCTAGTTAACAGATTTTTAAAGCACAACAAATCTTGATTTTATTGACTTGTAGGAGACTAGAACAGCAGGAAAGTCAGTAACATGAAGATATATCATGGTTTTCTTTAATTTTTCATGCCATACACTTCTAGTTAGTTAGAAAAACACACTTTAATTTTACTTGGATAATTTCCTCAGGGTAAAGCAAGGTGGTGTGTGGGTTTGTGTTTTAAGAAACTTCTAGGTGTCTCAAAACCCCACCCTCACACACTTTTTCAAATTTGTTTCACTCCTTTGAAGTATTTTAGCATTTGGACATAGTTGTGCACATCTTTGTGATGTAAGAATGTTCCGTTGCATGGTGTACGGCGGACATAACCACAAAGCAGAAGTGAACATTTTCTTGCAGTAATAGCCAGGATCAGACATTTGAACAAACAAGTGCATGAACAAAATATGTTTTGCCTCAGATCGTTTCCGTTCATGCACACAATCACTCATTTTGTTTGCACAAATGGTGGTTGGTGCTCTATTTGTGCACTTTCAAGTATGAAAAGTTTCTGTACTTATGTTGGGTGCTCTCCTTTGAAGATTTCAGAGTAACAGCCGTGTTAGTCTGTATTTGCAAAAAGAAAAGGAGTACTTGTGGCACCTTAGAGACTAACCAATTTATTTGAGCATGACCTTTCGTGAGCTACAGCTCACTTCATCGGATGCATACCGTGGAAACTGCAGCAGACTTTATATACACACAGAGATGATTATCATGCACACTGTGTAGAGAGTTGTCACTTTGAATGGGCTATTACCAGCAGGAGAGTGAGTTTGTGTGTGGGGGGTGAAGGGTGAGAAAACCTGGATTTGTGCTGGAAATGGCCCAACTTGATGATCACTTTAGATAAGCTATTACCAGCAGGACAGTGGGGTGGGAGGAGGTATTGTTTTATGATCTCTGTGTGTATATAAAGTCTGCTGCAGTTTCCACGGTATGCATCCGATGAAGTGAGCTGTAGCTCACGAAAGCTCATGCTCAAATAAATTGGTTAGTCTCTAAGGTCCCACAAGTACTCCTTTTCTCCTTTGAAGATGTTGCCATACAATATGTATTTTAAGTTCCTATACATCAAATATTTTATTGCATTTTTAATTATATTAGAAAGTCTATAGTGAACAATGCTAAAAAGCTATCCCATGCTCCTCCTCCTGCTCTTTACCCACTTGGCTCAGTGACAGCAGTTAATGCAGCAGTAGCCATTAGCCAAACCATACACTCTATCACTTTGGGATGTTTCTGACATCAGTGAATATGTGTAACTCCCTTTAATGTTGACATGAGATATATGTATTTGATAATGATGGGCTTAGGCCGTAATCAAAAGAGTGCATTTCTAGTTCGATAATATGATTTATAGCCTTAGGAATTTGCGTGTTAGTTTGCAGGTGAGGAGGCAAGGATTTAAAATCAATAACTTATTATATTAGACTCTTTTCATCCCTGTAATGTTATTAAGTGATCATTATTGAAATCAGAGGAAGATGGTTATTTTACAGACTTAGTTATGGGGGTTTCTCTGTTACCATCACAGATAAGAATACTCCGTAGCATCAGACAATATTAACAGCACAGAATCCATGGCTAACAATTCTTATCTAAAATATGTGAAACCTCCAATTTTTGCTTCAGTAATTTTGTATGGAAAATATTGAAATAAAAATACAAAGTTTGCAAAAACAAAAATCACTTTAAAGAAATGTCATCACTGGGAATACGAAGGAAGTTTGCACCACTATTTCCATTCTTAGTGGAAAAAACAATGGAAAATGTAGAACAGAAGCCAAAATAAAAAACTTCTCCTGCGAAGTGGTTGAAGTGATTTGCAGATATTAGTTTAGAAAGACACACTCTAAGCATTGCATCTGATGAAGTGAGCTGTAGCTCATGAAAGCTTATGCTGAAATAAATTTGTTAGTTTCTAAGGTGCTACAAGTACTCCTTTTCTTTTTGTGGATACAGACTAACACGGCTGTTACTTTGAAACTCTAAGCATTTGTTCTTTTAAAAGAAACCTAACTGAAGCTTCAAACAGTACCAATAGTTTGTGGAAGTTTTTGAGAAATAGAAAGTTTTCCGTATAGTATTGCTGAGATACAGATCGGTATGGATCCAGATCTCACTTTCATCGTGCTGTTAGAGTGGAATCTTTGAGAACAATGGGTAGGAGTTGAGTGTATTTATGTCTGACTTGGTATGCAACACCTTCCATCTCAATTGTTGGGGAGGCTTCAACAGTTACACAGAGTGTGCCTCAGTGATCCATGCCTTCATAATTTCAAGACTAGTGTAGTGCCATGTACTTCTGACTTTAAAAAGGATGCAGAATTTCAACTAATGTGGAATATAATCATGAGTGAGTTGAGCCATTCAGAACACATCAGTGTTCCATGCTCTGTTGGCCTTCTGTTTTCTTCCTCATGTTATTCTAAGTGTTGGTCACAGTATATAAAATAGAGTGAAGTGAGTAATTCATAATGAATAATCTAACTAATTGTATTGTATTTTCTGTCTGTAGCTTTTGAACAGATTGTGGAATTCTCAAATTTATTCATCATTTGAAATTTATTTCTGGAATTTCTTCAGAGAATAGTTGTAGGTTGGGAGATTGACCATGAATTGTGCGTGCTCACAAGTCACCCCAGCCTTGTATATGCTAGGAATGCTTTTTTGCATAAATTCCTCACCATTGTTACTGACAGTTCTGGTTCACCAATGTTATTGGGTGCCCCGGGGTAGACAGCTCACCAGCTGCTGCTGCTGTTGTATTCAGTACTGTATTATCTAACTGTTTAGAACAGGTCTAAATGACAAAATGCTTTAAATGTCAGTGACACATTTACACTAGGACTGACAACATTGTTAACACCATTGACATTGAGCTGATGGTAGCAACATTAGGAAATTTTTGCAAGATGTTTTTCTGTTTATTGCTTAGGTATTATAAATCATATTATTTTGATTTTGTTCCTTGCCTGGATGACTTATGCAGCTTACCAACATAGAGCTAATTGTGAATTTTACAATCATATATACAATTTGAACAGTTGCAAAATTCAAACTTAAAGTTTGCTTTTTGTGAATACTCGTGTTAGAAAAGTCTAATATTCAGGAAAAGTAAACACGAAAGTTGCAAATACTGAGGTGAAATTCACTTTCAGATTCAAGTGAATATTTGCAAATTATTTTTCCATTCTTTGCCCATAACTTCCATAAAGTCGTAACTCCTCCAATCTATATCCCATCATGAGAATTGTTATCTCTTGAGTCATGGTTGCTGTAAGTCCATGTGAATGAACTTTTTAAAACTACCAGGAGAAGTGAGCTGTAGCTCATGAAAGCTTATGCTCAAATAAATTTGTTAGTCTCTAAGGTGCCACAGGTATTCCTTTTCTTTTTAGGAGTGTCTCTGGAACTCTGTCTTTAGCACTCTACCATAGCATGAATTTGGCAAAATTCAGGGCAATGGAGTGGTTTTCTTTGATCAAGTTTTTGAATAAGGAAATGTGGAATACCAGGCCCAGATCCAGGAAAGCCCTTAAGTATATACTAAAAGTTAAGTATATGGATAGGCTTCATGGTTGGCTTTGCTGGATTGGGGCCCTTGGGCATGAAACTGCTCTCATTCAAGTCATGGGAAAAATTCCCTAGAGAGTAGCAATAACAAATGAATAGCCCCAGTACTCATTTGCATAAAGTTAAGTATGTGTGTACGTGTTTGCAGAACAGAGAACTTAGGGAGCAAAGTATGATGTTTTGTGTTTTTTATAATTGACTGTTTCTGTAGATGAAAGACCCATATGTGCTTCTATGATGAGAAAAGAGGGGACAATATACATTTCTAAAGTAACAAAGTTGCAGTACGTTAGAATGCAGCTCAGTACTGAGTAGACTAATAGCTGGAAAGGTATCACACAAGGGTATAAGCCTTGACCTACCAAATGGGGGTGGGGAAGGATACAAGCGGGTATGGAGGGAGAAGTTGAAGAGCATATTTTGATTTTTTTATTCACAAGGCCAGGTCTTGCATAGTGTTCTACTGGGCAGGAAAAAGGTGTTATGGGTAGAAAAAAATCAGTTTTTGCCTACATGTGGCAATAGAAAACAAAATTGGGGAAAATGCTATGAGTTTATTTGCAAATCCATTGAAAACATGATTCCCCCCCACCCTGGTTTTGTCAGTAATCTGAAGTTTTATATAAGGCTGTAATCTTACCTCTTTTATGAGGTCATAAATCTTAAACATTAGTGTGTGTCAGGAAGTTAGTGAAACTCTTCAGTTTGCTAATTTTATTGGAATAATCTGACACATTCTGCATATAACAAATGTAGGTGTGGTGCATGAATCTCAAACTGGATTTTTGGAGATCAGTTCACAGAAATGGACTCAAGCATTATCTTTGAACCACAGTAAAAATGGGGATTAATTTACAAAAGGTAATACAAGAAAATAGATTTGAACGCTGACCTTTTGACTTTGTACTGTAAAGTTTATTACTGTGGCGTTGTGACCTAGGAATGTGTTTATTAGTACTTCAGTTAATTGGAAATTTCAGAAGTATTAGAAAGTTATGTGGCATTTTCTGGAAAAGAAACAATTACTCTTTTGCTAGTCTCTAAGGAGCCACAAGTACTCCTTTTCTTTTTGCGAATACAGACTAACACGGCTGCTACTCTGAAAACTACTCTTTTGTTCATCTTCACATTTTTCAAATGTCAACATGAGTTCCACATCCAGTTAGCATAATTATTTTGGTTGTTGATATTGATGAAATTTGAGGCATATGATTATGATCTCTAAAAATGAAAGAAATATATTTACAACCAAAAATACACACAACCTGTATTAGTTCTAGAAAGCAAATAATACAGAATAATTGATAAGAGTTAAAACTCATACTAGGAAAAAAAAAACACCACCAATACAGCTAGTAAGAAAAGGGCAATTTGTTATGTTGGTAAGACAATAAAAGAAAATACCAAGATCTAGCTGATAAATACCAATATTTTTTTAAAAAGCTAAAAACAATTAATATTCATTACAAAAGAGATTTTTTTTTTACAAAGTTTTCATTATAAGAAATGACTTGGCCATTTTTAAAATATAGTCTTTCAAAATTTTTAATATAGTCTTGTTACATATCCCTGATAGCTTTTGCTGACATCCAGCAAGTTCTGAAAGTCCTGGAATTCTCTTGATGGTAGTTTCTACAGTGCGGAGACCAAAAATATGTTAAATGCTTCCAGTGCTCCAGTCCTAAAGCAACATTCTGCAACCAGATGATTCATATAAAGTTGCTTCCCAGAAGAGCACAGTCTACTATTGGGGGGGGGGAAATGTTTTTAATATCAGATGTTTTCATACCAAGCATCTATTTTGAAATGTTCATAATTCAGTAAAATGTCATGTAACAGAAAGTGCAAAGTATTTTAAAATAATTAGGAGTGAGTAAGCCAATTTAGAAAAAAAGGCAGCCCCGCAGCTCCTTGACTGTGAGGCATGTGTCAGTAAGAACAGTAGAGAAGAGCTGGAGTGGAAGTAACTACTTCTGGTTCCCAGAGGTACTAAAAACTGATTTGAACTAAGAAACTAGCATGTGCATGGTATGTTGGGCCACACGTACAGCTGCATGTGCAGTACCTGTCTCATAGGTGTCTGATTTTTCTATTTACTAGGTAGCCCATTGTGAGCCATATATTCTGATTATGAGAATAGGGAGGAAGAGTATGTACTTGACACCTCATTTATAACACACTTGAGCTACTCCATCACTGAGTTACATTCTCAATTGGTTGGGAGATTTTGCTACCTGGAATAAAATGAGCAAAGCTAAAGCACAAGGGAGAGATACCCACCTCCCCCAGAATAGCCAAAGTCTCAAAAGTGATGGGGATACTCAAATTGGCTGTAGTGTGTGTGAACTCAGGTTCAAATCCCTGCTCTTAATGGATATTTAATTATTTATACAAAGTGGAACAGGGCCAACAGGGGAAATTGAAATCCCCACCCCCAAATAGGCTGGGATATGGGAGTCTTGGGTTGAGGCTTCGGCTCTGCCTGATTTTAGATGGGTGTCTCACCAGAAATTCCATCATGGACATGAGAAACCTTTCCCTTGAAAGTTTTGTCAAAACTGACCCTTTCCCACAAAATGTTTCAGTTTTGACGAATCCCAATCTAGCCACAATTAGTGAATGCTTCTTGGAGCAGCTTATCCTGGAACCCACAAGAAGAGAGGCAATTCTTGGTTTAGTCCTAAGTGGAGCACAGGATCTGCTCCAAGAGGTGAATATAGCTAAACAGCTTGGTAATAGCAACCCTAATGTAATTTAATTATATCATGTGTGTGTGTGGGGATACCAAAGAAGCCCACCACAGTAGCATTTAACTTTAGAAAGGAGAACTACGCAAAAAAAGAAGCTAGTTGTCATAAATATAAAGGGAAGGGTAAACCTCTTTAAAATCCCTCCTGGCCAGAGGAAAAAATCCTCTCACCTGTAAAGGGTTAAGAAGCTAAAGGTAACCTCACTGGCACCTGAGCAAAATGACCAATGAGGAGACAAGATACTTTCAAAAGCTGGGAGGAGGGAGAAAAACAAAGGGTCCGTGTCTGTCTGTGTGATGCTTTTGCCGGGGACAGAACAGGAATGGAGTCTTAGAACTTAGTAATCTAGCTAGGTATGTGTTAGATAATGATTTCTTTAAATGGCTGAGAAAATAGCTGTGCTGAATAGAATAACTATTCCTGTCTGTGTGTCTTTTTTGTAACTTAAGGTTTTGCCTAGAGGGATTCTCTCTGTTTTGAATCTAATTACACTGTAAGGTATCTACCATCCTGATTTTACAGAGGTGATTCCTTTTTACTTCTATTAAAAGTCTTCTTGTAAGAAAACTGAATGCTTTTCATTGTTCTAAGATCCAAGGGTTTGGGTCTGTGGTCACCTATGCAAATTGGTGAGGATTTTTACCAAACTTCCCCAGGAAGTGGGGTGCAAGGGTTGGGAGGATTTTGGGGGGAAAGACGTGTCCAAACTACGTTTTCTCAGGAACCCAGGTAAAGATTGGTGGTGGCAGTGGAAGTCCAGGGGCAAAGGGTAAAATAGTTTGTACCTTGGGGAAGTTTTAACCTAATCTGGTAAAAGTAAGCTTAGGAGGTTTTCATGCAGGTCCCCACATCTGTACCCTAGAGTGCAGAGTGGGGAAGGAACCTTGAAACTAGTTAAATGTAAATTAAAAGCTACAGTCACAAAAGTCAACCGCGTGGAAACTTTTAAAAACACCATAATAGAGGTTCCAATTAAATGTATAACACAAATTAAAAATTATAGTAAGCGGACCAAAAAAGTGCCACCATGGCTAAACAAAAAAGTAAAAGAAGTGGTTAGAGGTAAAAAGATATCCTTTAAAAACTGGAAGTTAAATCCTCCCGAGGAAAAAAGAGAGGAGCATTAACTCTGGCAAGTCAAGTGTAAAAGTACAATTAGGCAGGCCAAAAAAATCATTTGAAGAGCAACTAACCAAAGACTCAAAAAATAACAGCAAAAATTTAAAGTACATCAGAAGCAGGAAGTCTGCCAAATAATCAGTGGGGCCACTGGATGCTTGAGGTACTAAATGAGCAAACAAGGAAGATAAAGTCATTGTAGAGAAGCTAAATTTATTCTTTGCATCAGTCTTCACTGCAGAGGAGGCAAGATTGCCATAATTCAGATTTGTCACTTAAAAAAAATTGCTCAAGAACTGTACCAGATTCAGGTGTCAATAGAAGAGATTTTGGAACAAATTGATAAACGTTCATAAGTCATCGGACCAGACGGTATTCACCCAAGAGTTCTTAAGGAACTCAAATATGAAATTGGAGAACTACTAACTGGGATGTAACCTATCACTTAAATCAGCTTCTGTACCTGATGACTGGAGGGTAGCTAATGTGACACCAATTTTTTGAAAATGATCCAGAAGTGATCCTGGCAATTACAGACCAGTAAGCTTAACTTCAGTACCAGGCAAACTGGTTGAAACTATAGAGAAGAACAGAATTATCAGACACATAGATGAACTCGATTTTTTGGGGAAGAGTCAAGATGGCTTTTGTAAAGGAAAATCATGCCTCACCAATCTATTAGAATTCTTTGAGGGGGCCAACTAACATCTGGACAAGGGTGATCCAGTGGGTATTGTGTACTTGGACTTTTAGAAAGTCTTTGGCAAGGTCCCTTACCAAAGGCTGTTAAGTAAAGTAAGCAGTCATGGGGGAAAAGTGGAAACGTTCTCTCGTGAATCAATAACTGGTTAAAAGACCGGAAACAAGGATAGGAATAAATGGTCATTTGCAGAATGGAGAGAGGTAAAACAGTGGTGTCCCCCAGGGATCTGTACTGGGACCAGTGCTGTTCAATAAATGATCTGAAAAAGGGGTAACAGTGAGGTGGCAAAATTTGCAGATGATGCAAAATTACTCAAGATAGTTAAGTCCAAAGCAGACAGTGTTATAAAGGGATCTCACGAAACTGGGTGACTAAACAACAAAATGATGGATGAAGTTCAATGTTGATAAATGCAAAGTAATGGACATTGGAAAGCATAATTCCAACTATACATACAAAATGTTGAGATTTAAATTAGCTGTTACCACTCAAGAAGAAGATATTGAAGTCATTGTGGCTAATTCTCTGACATCTGTTCATGTGCAGCAGAAGTCAAAAAAGCAAATATTATGAACCATTAGGAAAGGGATAGATAATAAGACAGCAATTATAATAATATCACTATATAAATGCATGGTATGCCCACACTTCAAATTGGTGTGCCGTTCTGGTTGCCCCATCTCAACAAAGATATATTAGAACTGGAAAAAATGCAGAGAAGGGCAACAAAAATGATTAGGAGTATGGAATAGCTTCCATATGAGGAGAGATTAAAAAAGACTGGGACTTTTCCGTTGGAAAAGAGATGACTAAGGGGGATAAGAGAGAGGTCTATAAAATCATGAATGGTGTGGAGAAAGTGAATGAGGAAGCACCATTTACTCCATCTAACACAAGAACCAGGGTTTACGCAATGAAATTAATAGGCAGCAGGTTTAAAACAAATACAAGGACGTACCTCACTCAGTGCACAGTCCAGTCCACCTGTGTAACTTGTTGCCAGAGGATGTTCTGAAGGCCAAAACTATAATGGGGTTCAAAAGAGAATTAGATAAGTTCATAGAAGATAGGTCCATCAATGGCTATTAGTCAAGATCATCAGGGATACAACTCTGTGCTCTGGGTCTCCCTAGCCTCTGACTGTCAGAAGCTGGGAACGGACAACAGGGGGTGGATCACTTGATTATCTGCTCTGTTCATTCTCTCTGAAGTACCTGACATTGGTCGCTATTGGAAGACAGAATACTGGGCTAGATGGACCATTGATCTGACTCATTATGTCCATTCTTATGTTCCAATTTTCTGCTGAAAAACAATTTGGTTGAAAAATTCCTGACCATCTCTACTAATAACTTAAAAAAACAATCTCTCACTTTATTTTCTTTAAATATTTTTTGTAAAAAAAATCTTTTTTGCTTTATGTGCAGTGTCATGTTTGTGGTACTCTGGGGTGGAATTATTTAAGTCCTCTCAGCTTAACTGCCATATTACTTGCTGATATAAATGGGTGCTGCTCCATTGGCCTCAATAGAATTTTTCTTATTTATACCACAGTGAATTTAGCCTTAATTGTCTAGAATATTGTTAGAGGGGCACTGAAACAGACTCCCTTCAATTTCCAAGGCTGTTATGCTCTCATGCTACTATGGCTGGGATGTCTCCCAAAGAAATGCTGAGCGTCAATAAGTTGGCATTTCCCTTTCCCTAGTTAATGCCTAAGTAACGCCTTTGACAAATCTCCAAATAACTTGCATATAATTCTGGTAAAGTTAATGTTTATGTTTATGTGAATATCAATTACAGGCTGCCAAAGCTGATACAATTTATAGACTTTATTGTTTACCATAGTATAGCAGCACACAGTTGCTGTTATCATTACCTGTTTCATGGGGGAAAGTCTGGTAAACTGCTACCTCCCTATTAAGGAATTTTTGGGAGTGGTGAGTAGGCCATTTCCCATTCTGGTCTAGCTTGTAGGGCAGGGGATGGAAAATATTTCCACCTCCAACCAACTACTCAGCCCTGCAATTGCTGAGGTTCTGTTTCCACCACTTCCCTTTCTCCCCTTGTATTTCCCCAGTCTTCGTTTTCTCTGTCTCTTCCACTCTTCTTTTCAGCTCTCTGAATCTCCTCTATCTCTGTCACCTATAAACGTACCCTCATGGCTCTTATTACTTCCATTCTCTTCTGTTTCCTTTGAGTTTTACCCCACTTTGACAACTCTGCCTCTTCATCCAAGCACAATGGTTGAGTATATTTGCTAGATCTGATACGGTAGCACAGAAACTGTGCTCTGCAGAAAGCTTGGCTGATCACATGTTGTTGGCTCTCCTTCTTTGTTTGCAGCTGCTAAATTGCATTAAAGGCAGCTAAAAATACATCAATTGTTTTCCCAAAGTTACTTTCCTTGTAAGCAATTTCTGTAATTGGCAGTGGGATGTTATGTGATTGTATTTTGGATGAACAGGAACAGTTGTTAAAGTAGATTACAAGAGGAGGGAGAGCACTCTGTGGACTAGCCAACGAAGACGGGGAGTTGTGGGGGAATACTGCATACCCAAGCCAGGGATAGGAGGGGGACCATCTGTGCTCCCTCCTATTCCACCTTAATCTGGGGTGGAAAGGAACATCATGTAGTCTTGACTGAGAGGTTAGGTGATAAACAAGACCTTAACTAATGTTCATAATCCAGGTCACATATTTAAACCTTCTGAAGCTGCATATTCAGAAATAAAATAGTTAGCAATCATTGCCTTTTAAAATGACAGACTTAACATTCTGCCTTACTGGGGCCCGTGGCCAATCCTCTTTGAGCTGTTGCTCCAAGGCCATCTATTTGCAAACTCTGGAGTTAGCTCAGTGTCAGGAATTCTGAAAGTTTTCTTTGGAACCATAAATTCTTCTTCAAGGAGTGTCTCTGTGGGTGTTCCATTTTAGGGGAATCTGCACCCCTGCACTTGTAATTGGAGATTTTTAGCAGCAGTGCCTGGATGGGTCAGGCATGCATTGTCCCCATCTCACACTGCCTCTGGAAGTTACATAGCATTGTGCAACTGATCCCCTCGCAGTTCCTTCTGTGCCACTCTTGGCTTCAGATGGAGCACTTACCAGCACCTCTGTACTTTGGCTTTCTTTAATTCTTACTTAAGATACTAGTTGGTTAGTTAATACTTAGTTGATAGTTAGTTGAATTGTTACTTACCCTAGAAAACCTTTTTTTCTTATATTAGGGAATTTAAGTTTAAGTTGTTGGATACCCTTAGGGTAGCATAGTTACCCTCCCTCAGATTTGAAAATGCTTCTGTGAGGGGCATGCCTGACTCCCCAGATTTTAAATGCTGCTTCACGTGCAGACTGTCTATCCTGGTATCTTACGGAGTGTGTCCACTGCCTTGGTGAGACACACATTCCCCAAAAGTGCTCACATTGCCACAACTTGTAAGCCTGCATCAGGAATGTGAGAGACCTGCAGCTGATGGTTCTCATGATGGAGAAGTCTGTGCACTTGGCATCTGAGCCTGAATCATGCTGCCTGCCTGGTGTCCCATGGCAGCCTCTGACATAGGTTCCCTTCTACCCACTCATGGGAAAGAGCATTCTGCCAAGAAGGCAGCAAAGAAGTGGGTTCCATCCTTCCCTCCTTGGGAATCCACCAAAAAGCAGCATTCTCAGACTTAGCAGCCTCTGCCTTGGTACTGCTGAAGCTGATAAAACATGTTGCCAAGCAGCTTGGCACTGCTCCAGGCTAAGGCGCCACCTTCTGCCTCCACTGCACATAGCACCTGATCCTCAGCACTGACAACCGCAGCAAAGACATCGGTACTGCTTACAACACCTTCTTTGGTACCGATGCTCTCGGTACTGTAGCAATTCTTCTGCCACAAGGATGTTCTGGTCTCCTAGGTGCTGGAATCACCACTCCTCGGTACCGACCTCACTCCAGCATGCTTGGTACCACACCAACTCACCACACCACACAAATCAGCTCATCCCTTGTCTAGCACCAAGGACCACAAGGATGAAGTGGAAACATACTCTTCCCATCACTACTTGCCTATCCATGCAGCTACCAGACCAGGTCCACCAGAAAACCATGAATATCACCCAGGACCCTGGGCAGCGTACCCCCAACGATACCATAAGCTTCCCAGTCCACCCAGTCATTCTCCCTCATCCTCTGTACCCAGACCCTCAACCTCTGGAAAAGGCAGGTGAGGAATTAGATAAGACTTCAGACCAGGAAGCTGCACCAGCTGCCATCATTTCATCCTCTTCTCCAGATGAATCCATCATGCCCCCACCACTGAGGATGATTTTAAACAGTTCCACAAACTATTTAAGAGGATCACAGACTCTGGAGATACCCCTAAAAAGTGGCGGACTCCCAGCATAAGTTGTAGGACATCCTGTAGATTTCAGCCTCTTACAAGATTGCCCTACCAATAAATGAGGCTCTCATGGACCCAGCCAAAACCATTTGGAAGACCCTGGCAACAACCCACCTGTAAAAGGGCAGATAAAAATATTACATTCCTTCCAAGGGAATGGAATTTCTGTTTTCACAACCCACACAAAACTCCCTGGTGATAGAGGCCATGAAGGAAAGGGGCAGACAACATCACTCCAGAACCTCTTCATACTACAGGAAGTAGAAGACATTACACCTTTTTGGATATAAGGCCTACTCCTCAGTGACCCTACAATTTACGATCTCCAGCTATTAGGCATTGATGGCAAATATAATTACACAAATTATTCAAAATTCTCTAAATTTATTGATTTTCTTCCCAAAGACAAAAAAGAACAATTCAAAACGACTATCTTGGAGGGCCACCTTCTTTCTCAAACAGCATTGCAAGCCTCACTAGGCTTAGCAGACATGGCAGTACATTCCATCACCACAACTTTAGGCGTGAGATGAGCCTCCTGACTTTACCTCTCTCTGGTTTTCCCAAGGAGGTATAATCAACAGTCCGGAATCTCCCATTTGAATGCCCCAAGCTGTTCACAGCCAAAACAGATGAGTCCCTTCACACATTGAAGGACTGCAGAGCAACTCTGAAATCTTTGGATATATACACTCCTGCACAGAAGAAAAAGGCAAGTATTACTTGGTGCAAAGATTTAGTTTTGCATCTTATACACAACCCCAGAGACAATATGACCCTCAAAGACAGAAGCAGAGACCCGCAAGACGATGACCATGCCCTTCCCAACTTTCGATGTCCTAGCAATGTGCTTCTGTCAAGGTTCCTCCCCCACTTTGAACTCTAGGGTACAGATATGGGGACCTGCATGAAAAACCTCCTAAGCTTATCTTTACCAGCTTAGGTCAAAACTTCCCCAAGGTACAAAATATTCCACCCATCGTCCTTGGATTGGCCGCTACCACCACCAAACTAATACTGGTTACTGGGGAAGAGCTGTTTGGACGCGTCTTTCCCCCCAAAATACTTCCCAAAACCTTGCACCCCACTTCCTGGACAAGGTTTGGTAAAAAGCCTCTCCAATTTGTCTAGGTGACTACAGACCCAGACCCTTGGATCTTAAGAACAATGAACAATCCTCCCAACACTTGCACCCCCCTTTCCTGGGAAATGTTGGATAAAAAGCCTCACCAATTTGCATAGGCGACCACAGACCCAAACCCTTGGATCTGAGAACAATGAAAAAGCATTCAGTTTTCTTACAAGAAGACTTTTAATAAAAATAGAAGTAAATAGAAATAAAGAAATCCCCCCTGTAAAATCAGGATGGTAGATACCTTACAGGGTAATTAGATTCAAAAACATAGAGAACCCCTCTAGGCAAAACCTTAAGTTACAAAAAAGATACACGGACAGAAATAGTTATTCTATTCAGCACAGTTCTTTTCTCAGCCATTTAAAGAAATCATAATCGAACACATACCTAGCTAGATTACTTACTAAAAGTTCTAAGGCTCCATTCCTGGTCTATCCCCGACAAAGACAGACTATAGACAGACACACAGACCCTTTGTTTCTCTCCCTCCTCCCAGCTTTTGAAAGTATCTTGTCTCCTCATTGGTCATTTTGGTCAGGTGCCAGCGAGGTTACCTTTAGCTTCTTAACCCTTTACAGGTGAGAGGAGCTTTCCCCTGGCCAGGAGGGATTTCAAAGGGGTTTACCCTTCCCTTTATATTTATGACAGCTTCCAAAGAAGAATTTTGAGGGTTTGGTAAAGGGCTCAAGATACCTCCCACATCTTCAAGTGCTGGAAACATCTACAACCACCCATCCATTCAGAGACTGTCTGTCTGACCTCCTCCACCAGCTTGGTAGACCATCATGTCAGACAAATGGGTATTAGAGATCATTGAGACTGGCTATTCCATCCAATTTACCTTTATCCTCCTCCCTCCCTCCCCCATCCTGCTTCAGGGACCCCTCTCACGAATATCTACTGCGACAGGAGGTAAGCCATCTCATATACCTAGGATAAGTAGAATTAGTACCAACACAACACAGAGGGAAGGGTTTCTATTCCCATTATTTTCCAAGCAAGAAAAAAGCTGGAAGGTGGGGGCCCCTTCTCAACTTAAGAAGACTCAACAAATTTGTGAAGACTGAACGATTCAGAATGGTCACACTAGCAACCATAATTCAAACACTGAAAAGAGGGTACTAGTTCTTGGTCCTCAACCTCCAGGATGCATATTTTCACATAACAATACATTGCACAGACAGGAGGTTCCTTGGGTTTGTTCTGGGAGCAGACCATTTCCAATACAAAGTACTCCCTTTCAGAATATCCACTGCCACATTGGTATTTTCAAAAGTTCTCACAGTGGAGGCTGTCCACCTCCGCAGACGAGGGGTCATAATATTCCGGTATTTGGATGATTGATTTTACTGAAAGCATAGACTAGAGAGGAGGCAGTAGAAGCTACTCAAAAGACAGTACCTCTCTTCACACGTCTAGGCTTACAAACAAACAGAAATCAACATTCACACCTGTGCAGAGACTGGAGTTAATCAGGGCCTACCTCGACTCTCTAGAGGCTACAGCCTCACTGCCCTGACGCCAATTTACCATTTTAGTAAATCTAATGACACAAGCCGGTCCCCAGACATCGGCCAGGACCTGCCTCCAACTGTTAGACCATGACAACTGTTAGACTGCAACAATATTTGTTGTCAATGCCAGACTGCACATACGATGTCTGGAAGGCTGGCTACGGACAATGTATGTTCCACACAGACACAGCATAAACAAATGTCCCACAATGTCAACCAAAGAAAAAAACCCGACATTGGTGGATGCAGCCAAACAATATTTTGCCCAGGAGTTCCCTTTGCACAGAACCTTCCATCGAGGATACTTGCAACGGACACTTCTCTGCTAAATTTGAGGCGCACACACCTGCCCAATCACACAATCCAAGGCCCACTGGCCCCCATCGGAATCCACACTACACATAAACCTGTTGGAGCTACAGGCAGTTTGCAATGCATACTCACATTTCCTACCCATGATCGAAGACAAGGCCATAAAGATTCTCACAATGTTGACAATATGTTTTATATAAACTGGTAGGCATGGTGACATTCCCTAGGCACAGAAGCCACACTATTATTGAATTGGTGCATCAGCTACAACATCGACATCTCATCCTCCTACCTACCATGATGCCAAAACACCTCTGCAGATGGCCTGAGCAGAAATTTTTCCCAGGATCATGTGTGGGGAAACAAACACCAGAGTACTATGGAACATATTCAAACAACGGGAGTTACTAACTAGAGACCTTTCTGTGACAAATGCCAAGTGCCCACACTTCTGCTCCAGAGTGGGATCGGAACCCTGCTCTCTAGGCAATCCCTTTCTCCTCAAATGGGATGTATCCCTACTGTACGCTCTCTCCTATCCAGGGTCATACACAAGATCAGGACAGACAACTTGAGTCATCTTGATAGCCCCACGTGGCCCAGACAAACGTGGTTTCCTTATCTCCTAAAGAGGGCTGTGTGCCCACCACACACTCTTCCACCTCTACCTCATCTCCTGTCTCAGGAGGTGGGCCAGGTCCACCACCCAAACCTGGTAGGACTCCACCTCAGGACATCGCTACTCCATGGCTCTGAGACAGCAAAATGACCTTTTCAGAGGAGGTAAGGGACATTCTTTTAAACAGTCTAAAACCAACTATGTGACATATATACCTACACAAATGGAAGAGATTCAATACGTGGTGCCAAAATAGACAAATCATGGCGACTTCCTCTCCTTTACCACTGGTACTGGACTATATGTTGGAACTTAAGAAATTGGGCTTCTCCATGAGCTCAATCAGAGTTAGGGTGACCAGATGACAAGAACAAAATATTGGAAAACATGGTGGGTGGAGGGGGGGCAGCCACAGGCTCACCCCCCTACCAGGGCCAGCTCTAGGTTTTTTGCCGCCCCAAGCAAAAAAAAAAAAAAAGCCGGGGTGCTGCCGAAGTAAAATATTGGGACAAATGGCGTCCCAACTGTACACCAGTCAGGACAAACAACTAAATATCAGGGCAGTCCTGATTTTATCGGGAGGTCTGGTCACCCTAATCAGAGTATACCTCACAACAATCACTGTGTTCCACCGTAAAGTGGATGAGTTCTTGATCTTCACTCACCTGACCACTAAGCATTTTCTCAAGCGGTTTCTTTGTAAATTTTAGCCAGAAATATGAGCCCCTACTTCATCATGGGCTCTCAATCTGGTGTTGAGATGCCTTACTTGGGCCACTAGCAAATCTGAGGTAGTCAAAGAACTGAGGGTGTTGGTTGCACAGTGCTATGAGGTGGCACAAGACAGGGACAGAGCACATGTGACCCTACCAGGCACTGCTACTAAAAATCTCTGATTACAAGTGCAGGGGTGCAGGTTCACCGAAAGTGGAGCACCCACACGGACAAGCATCTCTAAGACCCTCAGTTACAGCACAAGGTAAGTAACCTTCTCTTCTAGATTTTTTTTTAAATGAAAACTGAAAATCAACTTCAGATTATGGACAGGGTTTTGGAGGGCATGTTTTCTGCCTCCCCATTGCTTGCTCAACCTCTGCTGAAACATACAGGGATTGAATGAGCAAATTAATCCAAAATAAAAAATGGTCTGAACTTTCACCCATGTTTTGAACTACCCAATGCACACTTTATTTTTTCCATGTCTGAAGTCTATTTTGTTAACTAATGTTCCACTCTTCTTCTCTCCTTACCTGCTTTTGTGGCAGTCAGAAGTTTCCATGGTAATAGTTGTTCCTGTGGTGCATTGGTAACTGTTACTCTTAAAGTGATAGCTTGTAATTTTAAGGATATTCCAGGTCCTGCTTGCAGGCTAGGGTGGGGTCTGTAAGGCACCATGCAATCTCAGACTTCAGCAGTCAGTCTGCAAAGAGTCAGTATACAGTAAGATGAATAGAGTTGTGCCTTTCTGCCTTAAAGAGCAGCCTGTGTTGTCTTTCTCAATTTTTTTGGTTCTTGTGTTTTAGGGTTCTGGATTCTAACAAAAAAATAGTGTTGTGTTGAAAGGTTGTTGTTGTTGTTGTTTTGCTTTTAAAAAACTTCTGTGTTGTTTTTTTTTGCTGTGAACATAACAGTTCCCAGGTAAGCTATCTATTCTGGACTGTTTCTAAAGTTGTAGGTCATTGTACGGCAAACACAAAATGGGCAGTAATAGGCCCAACACTGCTCCCTCCTCCTGCTGGCAGGGTGGGTCACAAACTCTTTTACTACAGTTGGTCAGAAATGTTTTTTCTCCTCGAGAAAATTTCAGCTTTAAACTGAAACAAAATCCCATTTTCCAGCCTTCCCCACAAAGTGTTGGATTTTTGATTTTTTCCAATGAGAAATCAAAAACTTTGAGAAAAGCAGACACTTTCTGTGAAAATTTTTGTTGAGTCAAAACCTGAGTTTTCGATCAGGAAAAGGTTTTGATGGAAAATTTTCAACTAGCCCTACCTCTCCATTCTGCCACTGTGTGTGTGAGTGAAAGACTTTTGAACTCATCTTGCTGGGATGGAGCCTTCTCCTCCAAAGACTTCTATGGACAATGGAAGTGAGGGGAGAAGCCAACTTGCAGGACTAATGCTGAAGACAGAGTGAGGATGGAAGGAGTTGTGAACCTCACATTTAGATAAGGTTTGAACAAACACCCATGTAGTGTACAGCAAACAAGGAGGACATTCTAGTTGTAGGGAATAGCAGGGGGAAGTGGTTGTGAGAGAAGGAAACAAAGAAGTGGAACTAGCACGACCCAATGACTGAACCAGAGTGTGGTGGGAATCCAACATGAGGTAGCCAGGAGAACAGGTGAGTAAAACCTTGAAGGTTAAGGTCTGAATTTGACATGAAAGTTGATGTAGGGCCAGTGAAGGGACTGAGTGGGAGACTACATAGCCAGAGAGGTAGAGCAAAAGTGACTGAGTTACATTATTCAATAGTGTAACTTTGCTGGCTCCATATTGCTGACTTTTCTTCATTTTCACGCTTCAGTGGAGTTCCTTCAAGGATAAATTTGGCTCTGTAAAATCCTGTTTTACCAATGCCACTGAGTAATCTTTATTAAGTTATTGTTCTTCCAGTTACTACTCCAAGTCAGTGTCTCTCCTGGATAGTATTGTTGATGTCAAAGTAGTGTATCAGGTTTTAAAGAGAAGTAAGTGTCTCTATAAAGAAACCCTCACCCTCCTCAAATGTTTCCCTTGGTAAAGTTATATGAGTTCTTATTAGCCAGCAAGCATTTACAGTGCCAGCTGCAGACTATATAAACAGCCAAACTCCATCTTGTGTGGGACCTAAATATCTCTCTTGTTTTGTAGTGAAAGGACAGAAGGTCAGGAAATCTGGATTCTGCTCCCAGCTCTGCTGCTGACTTGTGCAACCCTGGGTGTGTTACTTAACAGCTGTGTCTTAGTTTCCTAGTCAATCGCATGGGAGTTGTAATACTTCCTTCGCTCACAAGCGCATGAAGCTAAACTCACTAATGTTTGTAAAGAACTTTGAAATCCTTGAATGAAAGGTGCTATCAGTGCAGAATGACATTGTATATTCCTACATAGCTAAACCTGAATTAATCTGAACCTATTCAATCCACTTCTATTAGTAATAATTTAAGTACAGAAATCTATACTCAGCATGAATCAGAATCTCCCAGTCAGATCAGTGTATAAACCGGTATCAGGGGAGGTATAACTGTTTAGCATATCAGTTGATCTAGCTGCCTGTCTTTCAAGGTAGGAATGCATATTTATTTCTGTAAGAATCCACAAATCCTGTCAGCAAAACTGACAGGTTGCCCTTGGCTTTGCAATCTACAGTATGGCCTTACTCATATTAAATTCTCCTTATATTACAAGATATGAGTTCAGAGACAGACGTGAACATTCTTAGCACATGGAAAACATTTGAATGGAGAGATGGAAAACATTACTTTGTGAATATATTTATTAAAGTGATAGCAATAACCAGAACAATTGAACACATGGGGTCTCAGTTAAAGCTGCAATACACAGTTACATGGATTCATTGGTGATGGTTTAATTATGGCCAAAAACGCTCATGAAGCTCTGTACTTTTGTTTCATTCTCTTAAGAGCACTTCTTGCTCACACATTACTGTATTTTGAATAGCTGATTTTGTGCCAGCTGGATTTTTCTCTCTGCTTTTCTGCATCCAGGATGTCAAAACACTACTTTGTTCAGCCAATGAACACCAGGATTGTAATAATAAATCACGTTTGTTAGCACCAGTAGGACTGAATGTGAAACTGAGCAAGATTTTCCAGGCTTCTCTTGGGATTTTTGGTGAGAACTGCTCTTCTTTGCAGAGTTTACAGGGCTCATCCATCATAAAAAGGAAATTTTAATTAACAACTCCTTCAAACAATCTTATTTCTTTCATTAACAATACATTTAAAATGTGATATTTACAATCAACCTGCAGAACCCTTCCTATAAGATGTAAAACTATGTGAAGATGGGGTTGTGAAATTATGCACAGAGGTCCACTTGTTTCTGTTGATGTGTGATTACTAAGGCTGCGATTTAATCATGGAGGTCATGGAAGTCATGGAATCTGTGACTTCCAAAGACCTCCTTGATTTCAGCCAGTGCCGGCTGGGAGGCCCTGGAGCTCTGAGCCCCCAGGGGTAGTGGAAGCCTCTGGAGTTCCCAGCCCACCTACATCTGCCCAGGCTCCCCATTTTGTCATGGATATTTTTAGTAAAAGTCAGGGACAGGTCACTGGTTTCTGTGAATTCTTCATTATTTGCCCGTGAGCTGTCTGTGACTTTTATTAAAAATATCCATGACAAAATCTTAGCCTTAGTGATTACTTCTTTTCCCAGTTAGAGTAGACAACAGAAATTGTTCCATGAAACCCAGATTGACCAAACTGCATGTTTCCGATCATAACACTGAATTAACAAACAAAACCCTCATGTAGAGAAAGTATGCACCTGTAAAACGAATCACTTTTCATCCTGGGTAACACTGACTTTCTAGTTGGTAAAGCACTGAAAGGTGCATATTGTATTTTTCTTAGCTTCAATATTTGCATATTAATTCTACAGGAATGTCACACGTTACACATTTTAGTAAGCTTCACTAGGATAGAAATTGAAGGCAGTGGTGTTGATGTCTAATGTACAGAAAGGGAACTAGTCTTCCTCACACTAAATAAGAGAGTACAGTTAGCAGAGCCTGCTTGCCTTAGATTTTTGTCTCATGCCTCTTG
This sequence comes from Lepidochelys olivacea, assembly GCF_965140295.1. Lineage (NCBI taxonomy): Eukaryota > Metazoa > Chordata > Testudines > Cheloniidae > Lepidochelys > Lepidochelys olivacea. The sequence goes on along the minus strand of NC_140414.1, from coordinate 49,786,653 downwards.
AACATGGCAGATACAATCATCACCCATTTTCTGCAGTAGGTTTTTGTGTTAGTTCAAATCCTTTACTATGTACAGCTGCCTGGTGACTCATTTTGGTGTCCTCAGTTTAGTGTTTTCAGCTGCATTTCATTTAGCTACTCGATACTCTATGCATGCATGAAGAAACACTCCTAGTTTAAACAAACAAATTTTCACAATTAATTTTTATGGGGGAAAAAAAGAGTTTGCCAAAGGAAGGTAGTTATAAAAAAAAGTGTGTTTGAAGAATTTCTCATAAACCAATTTATTCTTTGTACATGTTATGGGCATTTTATATTAGATGACTCTTGTCACATTGTTTACTTAGAGAATATTAACAAAAATGTTAATACTTCAGAGACTGAAAAACTTAGCAGTTTTCAGATTTTTTTTGTATAATTTGTGTTGCAAATCATTCCTTGTCATAAATATAAAGGGAAGGGTAAACCCCTTTGAAATCCCTCCTGGCCAGGGGAAAGCTCCTCTCACCTGTAAAGGGTTAAGAAGCTAAAGGTAACCTCTCTGGCACCTGACCAAAATGACCAATGAGGAGACAAGATACTTTCAAAAGCTGGGAGGAGGGAGAGAAACAAAGGGTCTGTGTGTCTGTCTTATGCAGGGTTTCTGCCGGGGATAGACCAGGAATGGAGTCTTAGAACTTTTAGTAAGTAATCTAGCTAGGTATGTGTTAGATTATGATTTCTTTAAATGGCTGAGAAAAGAATTGTGCTGAATAGAATAACTATTTCTGTCTGTGTATCTTTTGTGTAACTTAAGGTTTTGCCTAGAGGGGTTCTCTATGTTTTTGAATCTAATTACCCTGTAAGATATCTACCATCCTGATTTTACAGGGGGGATTTCTTTATTTCTATTTACTTCTATTTTTATTAAAAGTCTTCTTGTAAGAAAACTGAATGCTTTTTCATTGTTCTCAGATCCAAGGGTTTGGGTCTGTGGTCACCTATGCAAATTGGTGAGGCTTTTTATCCAACATTTCCCAGGAAAGGGGCGGGGGTGCAAGTGTTGGGAGGATTGTTCATTGTTCTTAAGATCCAAGGGTCTGAGTCTGTAGTCACCTAGGCAAATTGGTGAGGCTTTTTACCAAACCTTGTCCAGGAAGTGGGGTGCAAGGTTTGGGGAAGTATTTTGGGGGGAAAGACGTGTCCAAACAGCTCTTCCCCAGTAACCAGTATTAGTTTGGTGGTGGTAGCGGCCAATCCAAGGACGACGGGTGGAATATTTTGTACCTTGGGGAAGTTTTGACCTAAGCTGGTAAAGATAAGCTTAGGAGGTTTTTCATGCAGGTCCCCACATCTGTACCCTAGAGTTCAGAGTGGGGGAGGAACCTTGACATTCCTATTTAGAGAATCCTTAATGAGTAATATTTATCAAATGTATGTGCCAAGCACTAATGTTCCTACTGCATCAAAAGAAAATATTCTGGTTGAGATTACTTCAGTGTACTGATATAATGACGGCTTGAAGCTAGATGACAGGCGTCACCATCAGTTCAGTTCTGTTTCTCTTCAGCATGAAAATTTGAAAGGTTTTGCTAATGATTGTCTGGGGTGGGCTTTATGCACACTGTGTCAGAACACAGTGACACTACATGACACTGTCACTGTATGCATGATAGGTCCCTTACTTAGTGGTGGTAATTTTGACATTAAAGATTTGCTCTTGCTGCTGTTTTGGAGCATAACTTATATGAATGAAAAATGAGCAGAAAAACAGGAAGAATTAATTATTTTTAAAACAAAGCAATTTTGGAAAAGCTACTGATAGAAAACATCAGCATTGACCACTCAGTTTAGTTCTTAAGAGCCTTTGCTTAAACCAGTTATCAGACGAAGCTTAGTAAAGTTAGTATACTCCATAGTTCACTGGCAAGCATCAGCATTTATGAATGTGTGTTCAGCATGCTAAATTGAAGTTTGAAAGGCTTTCTGCCTTTTTACAGATTTTCTTTGGCTTACTGACACAAGGTGGTGCATATCAGATGCTTGGGGCTAAGCTTCCCCAAAATAAAAAAGGCTGGCCATGGAGGAGGCAAATGTCGAATGTGAGTCACCTCCCTTTGGCCCGCCACTGCCGTCTCTGTGCCCTGGGAGCAGGAGAACCAGAAGCTCCCTATAAAGGGGTGGGGGGCGTGCACCGGCTCCCCCACCTCCACCTCTTTCCGCCTGAGGCCCCACCCATCGTTCGCTCCTCTCCACCCGCTCCCTCCCATTGCTCACCCTTAAGACAGGGGGAAAAAGTGATGGGGCCCTAGCCCACCCTGTTCCAGTGCCCCTGCAGATATAAAGCTGAGTTGCTCCAGTATCAGCACAGCAGGAGGAAGAGTCCCACAGCTGGGTCAGCCAGTGAGAGGCAGAGAGGACTCTTTCTCCTGTGGTGGCAGATGCTACAGGTTCTGCCGCTCACTGAGTGGCTCAGCTGTGGGACAACTTCTCCGGCTGTGCTGATGCCAGAGCAACTCAGCTTTTGGGTGCTTGAATGGAGCGTGGCCTGCGGGGGGGGGGGGGGGGGGAACCATGGCTCCATCACCTTTAAAAGTGGCCCTCCCACTTTTTTCCTGCTTTAAGTACGAGAGATGGGGGGAGATGGCAGAGAGGAATGACTGGCAGGCAGGGCCTCATGATGAGTGGGACCTCAAGGGAAGAGGCGGAGTGGGGGTGGGGCCTTAGGGCAGAGCAGGGGCAGGGCCTCCATGGGGCAGGGCCACAGACCAGGCACTGGTGCCCCCTCCCACTTCTAGGGAGTGTCTGGTGCTCCTGGGCATAGGTTCCCCAAACAAAAGACTCATATGCTGTCTATGGGCTGTACCTACCCTGCACTGGTTCAGCAGGGGTTAAACACACTCAGTGGGCCATGTCCCCTCATCTCAGCTGGGCATGCTGCGGCTCGAACCAAGATATAAAAGGGAGCAGCTCGGTGCAGTGGTGCTGGCCTTTATAGTGGAGGTGCTGAGCCATTGAACCAAACTGTAAACCTTGTATATAATGGAAAACACTTCAAGCCCGGGCATGCAGCAGCACCCCCAGAGCCCCTAGTTCCGGCACCTTACGGCTGAAGGGAGAAGAGGTGTGTTGCCAGCTCCTGCAAAGAGACAGCCAGCGCTCTTGGACACAGAGGCCAGCTGGGCTGTGGTGCTAACCGAACCCCAACCGACTGACACTGCAGACAGAGAAGAGACCGCAAAACCCTTGAGACTACAAGCTGTGGAAGATGGGTAGGAGGTAGCTCAGGGGACTTAAACATTGATCCAGTCGTAGAACTGTGTTAGACTCAGCGTGTTTCAGAAGGATCCCTGCTGAGTTGGTGGCAGATACCTCCGCTTGCAGACATGACCCTGGACTGGTGGAGTAGGGAGGGCCCAGGTCCCCCTGCCCTGGCTGTCGTCCACCCGCTCTGGCCACTAGGCCGCACTTCAGTGGCCTGCCGCAAGTGGCAGTCCTACTGACTCCGGCCATTGGGCTGCACTGCCCTGCCACAAGGGTCCTATTGACTCAAACCACTAGGCCACACTGCCCTGCCATGAAGCATAGTCCCATTGGCTCTGGCCACCAGGCCACATTATCCTACCTAGAAGGGTAGTCCTAGTGACTCGGGCCACACTGCCCGATACCAAAAGGTGCTGCTCAGACTCCAACTATTAGGCCATGCTGCCAAAAGAGCCAGGGCTGCTGTGGTGACTTGGGAAACGAGGCCACTTAGGCCACCCAAGCTATACTTTAATTTCCCCATTACCTGAATCCCCCTGATGGGGGAGGACCTACCCTCTGACAGTTATCTTAAACTAACTTGTGATAGTTTGATCCTTATGTGCAATAAATATACTTTCTTCAAAAGTACACATCCACAAATGCCCCTATGCTTGTACAAGTCAAGAGTTTGGAGTATACAAAGGTGTGCAAGTGCCAAACTGTGACTTGCATATGCACACCAGGGAATGTGTGTGCCTAGGTTGGGAGCACGCAAAACTGCATGCACGCTTTTGAAGACTGGTGCACAGAATCTTTAACACAATACACATCGACTTTGTTGAGAATAATCACATGAATGTGCTTGCAGGTTTCGGCACTTCACAGTTCAGGCCAAATTCTGCCCTCAGATGGCAGAAACTGCTGATTTCAGTGAAAGTCATGCACATGTATCCAAGGGCAGAATTTGGCACCTAACCTTTTCCATAGAGAATATTTTTCTTCAGGGAATTATCTTTTCCTTGTCAACTGAACTGCCGGTTTTCCTAATTTATTTGAGAAAACACTACAAAAAGCTTATGTCTAGCTGCTCAGCAGACTGGAAATTACTATACAATATATGGAATTATTTTTGCTAAGATCCCATTAATCAAGGAAAATGCAAGAGACTGTATTGTTACTGCTGCCGTAGGGAGGAACACAGGCTGAAGGTGTGCAGTAAGACTGAGAGCTCGGGGACTGCAACCTCAGTTTGGATAATTTGACAAGACTGAAGTAGCTTTTGACCTGTGAGGTGAAAGGATCAGTTTGTCCTGATTCACTTCTTGGATGCTTTGCTAGGACTCCCACCAAGGCCTCCAATTAATGCTAAATGTGTTTGGTTTTGTGTTGAGGACCAAGAACACCAATTTGTTGCATTGGCCATTAACAACTGTGAGAAATCAATAACTTGAGAAGAACAGAACAAGATGGTTACTAAAAATCAAAGTCCAAGATGAGTCCAAACCAGGACTCAGACTCCAAGCAACACCAAAATTTAACCAGGAATGAGGCTAAGGACAGCAACAAGGGGAGGTGGGGGATTGAAATCAAGAACTCATCCAGGATCCAAATTTGGCTGAATCAACACTCCAAGTCTAGGGGAGCTGAAATTTGTATATTAACTTAAATCCAAATTTTGTGGCTTGGTCCAGCTCTAATTTCAATCAGGATAGCTGCAAGTTGGTGATAAATTCTTTACTAGAATCAATAACTTTTTTTTTTAACTAAATTTGCCAGGAAATAGCAAATATGCTTTTTATCAACTGGTACCTTAGATCTGGCATTAGAATAACTGCACAATTACAAACTGTCTGGGACTGTATTGCCAATTAATTGACTTCAAGATGGTTTGGTTTTTGTCTCATGTTCTCACAGCTGCCCTTCACATTTCATTTTATTTAGGATTAGAAATAAACCACTGCAAGCTGTCCATCTTCAAGGCTGTAGCTTTCTCTTTTCTATTAGTTTAATCTTTCAGTTTTGATTATCCTTTTCTTTCATATGAATGTCCATGGTGTGCAATTGCTTTTCTTCTAATCTTGTGCCCACGCATTATAAATAGCTAATTCTCCCCATGTTTTTTTACTTCACACTTTTGGTCTCATTTTTGTTCATGAACGGTCGGTCCCAGGAATAGTTGTTGCAACTGAGTTCATTTTTGTGCAACCATTAACACAAGTAGTTTAAATCTTACTTTTCACCCACAATAAACCTCATGTGTTGGCACTTGATGGTGGTACTATGAAGATATTCATCCTTCCCTAATGACACTGTATTTTCCTACAAGGTGTTTTCATTTCACCGTGAGCCTAGTACTGTTTTAGTTGAAGCTATTGCATTCAGCCCTTTCAGGAGCTTTGCCATAATAAGGCAATATTAACATATGTAGCACAGGTCTAAAAGCATTTATATGATGGTCACTTCCATCACATTGTTGTGATTTCATATAATTTTGATCCTTTCTTTTAAGAGAGAAAAATCTAAGTAGAGTCTAGTGTTGTTTATATCATGAGATTACCTCTGAGATCTTGACTAAACAGCACTAGAGTCTGTATTTCAACTTTAAGTGTTTAACAAAGGATTAAGGGATTGTCCTATAACCATGAGCTAAAGTATGAGAATTTACGTTTTCCTTTTTGTAGGATAGTCCCTTTTGAAATTATACTCTGAACAATGGCTTAGTTTCTTGTGCCAATACTCTATTCCAAATAGTGTGGCTTGGCAGCAAGCGGGTCTCAGATTTCAACCACATGTATTTCAAAAAATCAAAAGATCCTTATTTGGCTCTTCAGTCACATATCTTTAAAAGCAGTGTTTGTGCGTCAGATTTAAAAATAATTGAAACCAGGGAGAGCAAAAAGTGAACTTTTCTTCCAGGATGTTTCAGCTTCAGTTGATTCCAAAAACACTGAAGGCAACAGAATGGAAACCACATGCAGAATACTCCATTGACATAGAACTTTATATAGTATACATACACACAATAACAGTGAGAGGTAACAATACAATAGCCTGCCGGAAAAATACATATTTTTATCTTTCATTATCTTTTTGACCCTTTTATTACAAAGGATTTTACAAATCACACTACATACAGGAATGACTTCACTCACCAATGAAGTGCAGCTGCCTGTGGAGTGAATTGCAGTAGCTGCACAGCAATACTGCATAGCAATTTAGAGCACAAAGTTGAACATGTATCCAATTGAATCTGCAGGGGGAATTTAGCTAGATAGAATGTACTTCACTCACATAAGGCCAGGAGGACAATGAGGTTAACATCTTTATTTTTGCAAAATGTCCCATTGCATCTTTAATTCCGTCAAGTCACATTTGCCCTCATTTTTATATGTATTTATTTAGGCTTATGACAGAAACCACACAATATACAACAAAGCATCTACATATTACTCTAGATACCTTTTTATAGATATTTGGAGAAAACAGTCTCACATCAGTAGTTAACCCTTCACTGACCCCCAAACCAAAAACCTTCCTCTCCCAAGAAAAACTAAATATCATCCCTCATCAAACTCCTCCCTGGGATGTTAGATGGGGTGGGATCTGAGTTACTACAGAAAATTCTTTCCTGGGTATCTGGCTGGTGAATCTTGCCCATATGCTCAGGGTTTAGCTGATCGCCATATTTGGGGTCGGGAAGGAATTTTCCTCCAGGGCAAATTGGAAGAGACCCTGGAGGTTTTTCGCCTTCCTCTGTAGCATGAGGCACGGGTCACTTGCTGAACGATTCTCTGCTCCTTGAAATCTTTAAACCACGATTTGAGGACTTCAATAGCTCAGACATAGGTGAGAGGTTTTTTGTAGGAGTAGTGGGTGAGATTCTGTGCCTGCGTTGTGCAGGAGGTCGGACTAGATGATCATAATGGTCTGACCTTAATATCTATGAATCTATGAAAAGCTTGGGTAAAAAAAAAAAAAAAAAAAGACCTTGACCATGGTCCCAGGCTCTTCCGGATTGAGGGTAGGAGTAGGTTGAAGGTGAATGCCTCATATGAAAAAGGTTTTACTGCAGACCCTTATTTTTTAAGCAGTGAAGACTCCAGTTTGCGTGCCTCCTCTGATTGCAGATAGAACAGTATGGTCTGTAAGAGAAAGGCAGTCACTGAAGTAGGCAGGTCCCATTTGTAACTCCTCACAATGTAATGAACAATGCGAATTAAAAAACAAACAAGCAAAACCTTTTTTCAAAAGAACTATATTCCCATCTTTGTGTTTTCATGAATACTAGAGCAGCAAGTGATGGGCCCTGTGAGACTCTCACTGGGCTGTTTGGTATTTCAGCAAGAAAGAGGGAAGCAAAGAGCAGCAGAGGCCACAGAAAGGTGAGACAAATGACTTGGAAAGGCTGTTGTATACCCCACAGGATGAATATATTGTTTTTTTGAACAAATGAATCAGAAAATCAGTAAGGGGCCTGTAGAAGACCAGATCAACCAACCAAACACAGGAATAAAGGGACTCTTTGCTCACATACTCATGAGAATTTTTTAAGTGAAAACCAAAGATGGAAAGAAAAAAATTCCCACTCGTTCACCCACCAACCCATGTAGCTGAAATAAGCCAAATAATAAAGAACAAATTGGCAGATGTCACTTCAGAGATTGAGCTGATGCTAGTATGGGCCTTCCAAAAATTCTTTAAAATGTTCATTTATTTTTATTGAAACTTTCATTTGTATGAATTTTTTTAAAAGCAATTTGAACTTCCAGTTACTACTTATTACTAGTGGAAAGCTGAAAAGAAATGGTAGTGTAGTGGCTGTGAAAAGGAAACAAATATTGTTGTGTAACATTAAATTTCTTGTCTTTATTTTTAGCATAACTTGTGTATTGTGTTCCTCACTGTAGTATTTAGATATTGTTATAATAGACTAGGGCAGTAATATCCCTAAAGACCGGTACAATGTTGTCAGATAAAAAGTCCTTAATTCTTTCTGTGGAGGTTTAATACAAGTTCAGTTTGAGTTTTTGACAAAGGGTTGCCTGTCTTCATATGAATCAGTTTGATTATCTCTTGTCCTGAGTTCATGTCCTGAGCTAAGAATCCCACTGAATTCACCAAAATCGAACAGTCTGTTTAACTTAGAGGGAGTGTGATAAAATGAGTACACCTTCCAGTATTGCAAGAGAAATTGTTCATGAGAGAGAGGAAAAAGTCTTCAAGTCCTCTGAAGAGGTCAGGTGAAAATTTCAGCTGCGGTTCTCAGGTAAGTGACTGACAGTGAGCCTGCAGAGATCTTTATACATGAACAGCAGATCTGCATTACTACACCTGACCTCAATTATAGAGTAAGGTGAATACCTCCAAGTGAGAAATGTCTTTACTTCCAAATGGATAAGTCTCCTGTATTTCTCACTTTTTCTCATTGCAATCACTTCTTAGTTCCCACTTTTTTGTACTTTATTTCTTCTTGTTACGTTTTCTTATATAGTTAAAAGCAGGGATTGGACAAAGCCACAGTGGATCTGGATCCAAAATTTCCCAAATTTTGCGGGGGAGAGTTTGTTTAATTTTGCACCCATCTCTAGCTAGATGCAGAGCAAGTACTGCGACACCACTGTAATGGGTATACTATAAATGCTGACAAGGAAATGGGAAGAATCTTCCTTTGTATTTATGTAATGTGGTTAGGGGAGATTCAGGTTTGACTTAGATTTCAGTAAATATGAACTACTCCTAATTTCCTCATCTTCCTGAACAAAATTGTAGCAGTAAATAAGGAATCCAGAGCACGCTACTGGAACATAACAGCGGTTGTTTTTGTCAGAGCTGAATTGGTTGGCAAACTATTACTGAGAGGAAAGCAACTCATAAACAAACACTAAGCAAAGCAATGCATGATATGTAGATCAGGGGTTATAGATGAAAGGCCTGCCATGAAGTCAATGGCAGAATTCACATTGTTTTCAAAGGGAATAGGATCCACACCATTTATGTTTCTGCCACATAATGGATTCCTAATATTATTTGGTTACATTTAAAGTTTATAGTTCATTGAACTGTGAAAATAGGATATTGCACTGTGGATTACTTTATATGAAGTATTACTCAGTATTGATGCCATAGTCTATGAAATAATTTTGGGTAGACTTTACTTATTCTCTGTGAATTTATCACCAGATGTTAGCTATTGGTACTGTATGCCAAGTTCCATAGGAAAGCTAATTGCTGTATCAGTAGCTATTCACGCAAATGTTTGGTCTGGTTTTACTCTCAGTTCTCTGTGTGAATTTCTCATGTATATTGTTGTTTCTGCTCTATTACACACAGTGGCAGCCTGGACAATAATATGTCATTAAGTGCAGACTTCATTATAGCATGTATGGGATAGGAAACTTGTTGCTGATCATTGTGTTTAAAGTTTTTTCACTTGTGCTAGTCAGGCCCAATCCTGAAGTCCAGAGGTGAAACTGCCATTGAAGTGGACAGGAGTTTTGCCCTCTGACAGAAATAAAGGTCTAGGTGCTAGCTTCTTCAATTGAGTCATGGCAGAGTTATTTCTCCCAGGCTTTTTGTAAAGACAGGCCTATAGCCAGCTTATGAAGCTTACTGAAAGAGAGAGGGAGAAGAGTGTTTGCTCCAGGGCATAGGACAACATTTGACCTTTGAGGATTAAAAGCAAATTTTCCATGGGGTCAAATTCTCCCTTAACTGCCTACTGAAGGGTTTCTTGCACTTTTCTCTAAAGAAGCAGTACGGACCACTGTCAGAGATAGAACATAGGACTATTTGGACCACTGGTCTGATCCAGTATGGAAATTCCTAGTGAGATGGAAGTACAAGTGGGGGTCATTCAATACAGTGTAGGAGAACATTTCTTCTTGGGGGATTTTTGAGACTTAAAATTTGGAAAAGAGAGTTAGAAATCCCCTTGAAACTGGAATAGAAGAACTATATTAATAGTATTAATATATTAAGAGTTAAACCTTTTGCCCTATGACCCAGCTTGGCTACACATATCAGAAATCATTTGTACCTGGATTTAATAACTAAGGTCTTGTCTTCATTACTGGGGTAAGTTGACCTAAGTTATGCTACTCCAGCTATGTGAATAACTAGCTGGAGTTGGCATATCTTAGGTTGACTTACTCCGGTGTCTTCACTGTACTGCGTCAACGGGAAATGCTCTTTGGTCAATTTACCTTATTCTTCTCAGGGGCCTGGAGTAATGGAGTCGACCGAAGAGTGCTCTGCCGTTGATTTTAGCAGGTCTTCACTGGACCTGCTAAATCGACATCCGCTGTATCAATTGCAGCAGTGTCAATCTCCCCATTAGTGAAGACAAGCCCTTAGAGAATACTATTAGGATAGGCCATGGCTAGGACATTGACGTACATTTTCCCAGGTCCATACATGAAAAAGAATAGTAGAATAAACTGTAAAGAATAAATTACCTGGTAAAGAACTTGTTCTGTTTATGCACTTCACCTTATTTTTAGAAATTATGTCTAAGCAACACTGCTTTCTGAATGCTGAAGAAGAAGGGGACCAGTATGTGCCTGACTGTTTTCAATAAAACACACACACATGCATATTACCATATCCACAGTGTGACTGAAACAACTGAGAAAAAAATTGTGAAACCGTTCTGCAATTAATTTTATTTTAGCACAGAGCCAGAGACTAATAAAAGCACTGCGAACCTCAGCCCCAAGCCTCTTGGCATATTTCTATGCCCTTAGAGCATCTAGTATTATAAGATTGTCCAAAAACTCATTTTGGGTTCATTATGAATTCTTTTTGAAGAACTCCAAGACTCTCTAGATGAGACAAGTTATCCATTGGCTAGTTCCAAAAGTCTCAGGTATTTGTAGTAAAAGCAAAATCTGTTGTTGTTCAGTTCCCGACTGAACATTCCAGTTTGAAATGCCTCACAAAGAGCTTTTTTACTGCCTTTTTGTTACTGATAGGTCAATCATTTGGGCTCAGCATGTCCATGTAGAAATGTAAAAGGGAGTGGAAACAAAATTAGCTAAAAGCAGCTTATGAAGTACACCTCTCTTCCTTTCCCCTATACTGTTCAGCACTTAGTAAGTATCATGAATATCTAAATATCATTTTTCAAATTCTGTTCATTTCCTGCCAGCTAATATGGCAACTCTGTGCTGACATATAACTTATTCAAATAGTAATAGATGCATCTCAAAAGACCATAATACTTGTATCATATAACACTACTCTTATTAATAGACTACTCAGAATAAAAGCCTCAGTATATGTGCATTTTGACAGAGCTCTTTCAGTGAAACTATACTGGTAATTGGAACCTAGCCAAGAACTGAGTTAAAGTTGTTTTTTGAAATGGGAAGTCTCTTTACAGAGGGCCACATTCTCCTCTGTTACACCAATGCAACCTCAGTGTGATAAACAGGGAGATTGATTTCACATATCTAGGAACTGATCCTGGCTTAGAGCATGCAGGTCTCTATGCAGTGCAGTGGCGATAAACCAAACACCTTTCTTGTGGATACAAGATGTCAACCATAGGGGATAGGAAAGCATTTACCTTACTCTGGTGACCCTTTGGCTGTTGAAGAATAAATTTAATTCATTTCAAGGTGTGGAGCACTTAGGGAAAGAGAGAGGGGGATAGCTATATAAGGTATGTATACACTGCATAATAAACCCTGGGCTCAGACTCAAATCCTCCACTGTCCATAAACAAATCTCTCTCAGTTGTGCCCGAAAGCCCTTGGGCCCATGGATCCAAACAGAGTTATGGGTCTGAGCTTGTCCAAGCCCTGGCATTTTTCAGTATGGACTCAGCTCAAGCCCAGGTTACCAGACTCATGGCTGGAAAGTCTGCCAATGCCATCCCACAATCCCCTGAGCCTGTGTTTCCCAGGCCCTCCATCCCAAAACTTCCCACCCAATATTCCCAGGAACTGGAAGCAACCTTCTGGTTCAAATGCAGCTGCTTAACATTTAACCCTTCATTTCCACACAGACTGCACACAGGGAAACATAGTTACCCCCTCGTGTGTTTACTATGGCCAGCACTAACAAGAAATCCCACATCAAGCATATCTGTAGCTGGTCAGAGGAACACAGCCAGATTCTGGTTAATCTCTAATGCAAGGCAAGCAAGGCATTCAATACCAGCAAGAGCTCAAAAATGATCACGCCTACAAAGCTATATCAGAGTGGCTGGTGGCACTGGGACTTGACCAGACCAGCAATCAATGCATACAGTGAATTAAGTGGCTCAAGACTGACTACTGAGAATTCAAGGATTGTCATAAATATAAAGGGGTAAACCCCTTTAAAATCCCTCCTGGCCAGAGGAAAAATCCTCTCACCTGTAAAGGGTTAAGAAGCTAAAGGTAACCTCGCTGGCACCTGACCAAAATGACCAATGAGGAGACAAGATACTTTCAAAAGCTGGGAGGAGGGAGAAAAAAACAAAGGGTCTAGGTCTGTCTGTATGCTGTTTTTGCCGGGGACAGAACAGGAATGGAGTATTAGAACTCTTAGTAAGTAATCTAGCTAGGTGTGTGTTAGATAATGATTTCTTTAAATGGCTGAGAAAAGAACTGTGCTGAATAGAATGACTATTCCTGTCTGTGTGTCTTTTTTGTAACTTAAGGTTTTGCCTAGAGGGATTCTCTCTGTTTTGAATCTAATTACCCTGTAAGGTATCTACCATCCTGATTTTACAGAGGTGATTCCTTTTTACTTCTATTAAAAGTCTTCTTGTAAGAAAACTGAATGCTTTTCATTGTTCTAAGATCCAAGGGTTTGGGTCTGTGGTCACCTATGCAAATTGGTGAGGATTTTTACCAAACCTTCCCCAGGAAGTGGGGTGCAAGGGTTGGAGGATTTTGGGGGGGAAAGACGTTTCCAAACTACGTTTCCCAGTAAACCCAGTTATAGTTTGGTGGCGGCAGTGGAAATTCCAAGGGCAAAGGGTAAAATTAATTTGTACCTTGGGGAAGTTTTAACCTAAGCTGGTAAAAGTAAGCTTAGGAGGTTTTCATGCAGGTCCCCACATCTGTACCCTAGAGTTCAGAGTGGGGAAGGAACCTTGATAAGGATGCTAACAGCACTCTGAGAACTCCCTCATATTCGTGCCTCTTTTGTGAGGAATTGAACCATGTGCTGGGAACTGATTACACAGTGCTGCATGACGATCGGCTGAGCACGGTTAACACCCTTGTAAGACACCAGTCACAGGCACTACCACAGGGAAGCCTGCATGGATGAAGCAGATGAAGTGACTCTGGTGGTGATGTTGGTCCATGAAGAGGCTATGCTTCTGGAGTAGCTACAGGACATTCTGGGTCTGTATTCAAAGGACCTGTTTGGGACAGCCTTGGGGATGCACATTCCACCACTGTTTTACAGCTATTGAGCATGGCAATTGAAGTTTCTTTTGCCAGGTCTTCTGAAATCAGGGTACAGTTTCTTAAACCATGGCAAAAGGGGTAGGCAAGATCCCCTAGAAAGACAGTGACTCCATTTATAACAATATCATTTGGTGGGAATAATGTCCCAACTTGTCCATGAAGGAAAAGTCCTGATCGTCAGAAAAGCCTGGCATCAGGCACCTTGCCAGGCTTAAGCCCCCTTTGCCAGTGCGGTCCACATTGGTATCCGTGACTCTGCCTCTCTGGTCAACCAGGGCCTGCGTATTGATGGAGTAGTACCCTGGGTAGTTTATGTATTCATGTTTCTTGCACAAGTCCCATTGATGGTCCCAGCACAGTTTGGAAAGCCCATTTTCTCAAAGCCAGCAATTATTTCAGGAACTTTTATTATGCCCACCACCTTTGGGTGAATCCCAATCCTGATTTCCTCAGAAACTGACTCAACTCCCCCAGCACATGCATTGACTTGCCAACTTCAAACTGGTTAGCCATGGACCTGTAGCCATGCTTCCAGATGTCTGTAGCAACCCACTTCTGGACTGATAAGCCTCCCCACTCCTTAAGTATGTATCCTGATGTTAGAGGGTCACAAACCTCCAGGAATGTCTGGTTCTTCATACAAAAGTTCTGGAGACACTGCTGGTCATCCCAAGTCTGCATGACAATGTGATCCCACCAGTCTGTGCTTGTGGCCCTGCTGCAGAAGTGCCAGTCTACATGTGGGGAGCGTGTGGTTATGGCAACTGGCATGAGCTGCGTGTCAGCTGCCATGTCAGTGTCACCCTCCAAGAGGGGTCTTTGGTAGGATAAATACTGCTGCCAAAATATCCACAAGGTTCTCATAGATGCTCTGCCTGATTCCCAAAACATGAGTGAAAGTATGAGCTGGAGAAGTTCTTCTACGGGGTCAGGATCCATGTTGATTACTCTGGTTGCTGGAAGTGTGCAGACCCCCAAAACGGCTTGTCTGGATGTGTTCATAGGCTCAAACTTCTAGTCAAGTCCAGTGAGATGAACTGACAAGTTCTCTCACGATACACTATGAATCAAGCCCTGTAGTGGCACAGCTACTAAGGGCTCTAAGAATCCTGGGGTATGTTCCAGAAACAAGATCTGACTTGGGTTTGTGTAGGGCAGTGTGTATGCATTGGCATGGGTATGAGACTCAACAGCAATACAGTGTGGATACTCAAGTATGATCTTGGAAAGAACAGATCTGCAGGCATGGGTCCCACAGACGTGAGATTACTGTGCAGGCGGTGTAGGTATAACCAAAGTATTCTCACCCTAAGAAGTAGTACTGAGGTTGTCCTCAGGCCCACAAGATTACTTAACTCCCCAAAAAGCTTTATGCCAGTGAAGGCTGTTGGTTGATTAAATCCCCTTGCATGATTCCTAGCATAAAGTGGTTCCCAGTTCTCCTGTGTGACTAGCTGTACTAAGAGTTGATGAAATCTGACTCTGGAACCAATTGCCACCAGGCCCCAGACGTAGTATGTTTTTATCTGCTGTTTCAACTAGTTAAGCCATCAAATCTTTCTTGGATTCTTTCTTCAGAGCCTGTTTCTTCCACTTCTTCAGAAGAATATAAAATACATTTAGCTTTAACCCAGTTAGTAGAGAAACTTTCAGCTCAGTGAATAAGCTATAGCATTTTATTCACAATATCCAAGAGTCCCTGTTTGATGACCTGAAAATTAAATCTCATGTATCGCCAAACCTAGCTTCTCTACAGATTTGTGAGTCCTTTTGCAAGGCTCATTTCAACTGCCTGGTTGGTAAAAAAAAAGAAAAATCTCTTGGCCAATCTTAAACTCTCTATACCAGAACTGTAAAAAAAAATTAAAGATCCTATCAACTTGAACTTTTTTGATAACCAAAAAATTGCTTTAGTCAGTATAGCCTAATTTAAAATCTTTTTAAAAGTTGTATAGTATTTTTCTGCTCCCCTGTTTCTATTTATAAAGTCTTTTTAGTTAGTTATTTTCTCCCTTGCTACCTGGCTATACAGGAAAATAGTGAAACTGACTATTAAGTAAAGGGCTGTTAAATGTCCAAAGTAAACAAATGGAAAAATAGCCACAGTTTTTGCTAACTTCTTTCAGCTACAGTAGTCCAAGTGGTTTGTGTTGTGCTGTCTGGCAAGGTCAGGCAACCGAGAGCATCGTCTTTGTGAGTATACTGCAGCTTCAGAATCCAGATTGAGACTAGGGATATAAAGTTTAAACCACAACTCTTTTTATTAGACATATGACAAGATTTCTCCTATAGGCTGAGTATGCAGACCCTGAGTATGCTGGCAACATGTGAGAAACCCCTCACACTGGGAGGCTGCCTGGTGATTATGTATGACTAAGGCTATGATTTTGTCATGGACATTTTTAGTAGAAGTCACGCACAGGTCACAGGCAATTAACAAAAATTCTCAGAAGCTGTGACCTGTCCCTGACTTCTACTAAAAATGTCCATGACATAACAGGAAGGGAGGAGGGTTGATCACCCTGCCCTGCTGTGGCTGGGAGCTGTGGCCCCTACCCTGTGGCCCTTACCTGTGCGGAGCTGCAGTGGATCCTCTGCTGCCCAGGGACTGGTAAGCTCTGGGGGATTCCCTGCAAGGAAGAGAAGCTGCGAGGGTTCCCTTGCAGTGGCTAAGGAGCTGTGGGGGTCCCCCACATTTGTGGGGACTGGGGAGCTCTGGGGGATCCCCCCTGCCACCTGCGGCAACTGAGGACCTGCAGGGAATCCCCCCTGCTGCCCATGGCATTTGGGGAGTTCTGGAGAATCCCCCCCCCCACCCGCGGGGACTGAGGAGTTCCGGGGGTCCCCACACCTGGGGCGTCTGGGGAGCTCCGGGGGATTCCTCTACTGGCAACGGCAGCTGAGGAGCTGCCGGGGATCTCCCGCCACCCACGGGGACTGGGGAGCTGCAGGGGACCCCTGCACTCGCAGCAGCTGGGGAGCTGTGGGGGACCCCCGCCACTCCAGGTGACAGGAATACCCCACAGCTCCCGGGCACCATGGGAGGTGGGGGTACCCTGCAGCTCCCAGCCTCTACGGATTCCGTGACTTCTGCATCCTCCGTGATGCAAATCGTAGCCTTATGCATGACTAATTTTAAAGAGACAATACCTCACCTATACTACATCTCCCTTTCTTCATTTTTAAAATCCTTCCTCATAAATAACTTCTCAAACGATAAGAACAGGAGTACTTGTGGCACCTTAGAGACTAACAAATTTATGTGAGCATAAGCTTTCGTGGGCTACAGCCCACTTCATCAGATACATCTCTAAGGTGCCACAAGTACTCCTGTTCTTTTTGCTGATACAGACTAACACAGCTGCTACTCTGAAACATCTGAAACAATGTCCTCTGCACTAGGCCTGAGTCCTGAGTAGAGTATTACAGAACTGCTAACTACTTGCTGTTTAATTTTAATCTGTGCGGGTCAGAAGTTGTTAACATTTATTCCATGGGAACTCAATCTTTACCAAAAAGAAAAGGAGTACTTGTGGCACCTTAGAGACTAACCAATTTATTTGAGCATGAGCTTTCGTGAGCTACAGCTCACTTCATCAGATGCATACCGTGGAAACTGCAGCAGACTTTATATACACACAGAGATCATAAAACAATACCTCCTCCCACCCCACTGTCCTGCTGGTAATAGCTTATCTAAAGTGATCATCAGGTTGGGCCATTTCCAGCACAAAGCCAGGTTTTCTCACCCTCCACCCCCCCCCCCCACAAACTCACTCTCCTGCTGGTAATAGCCCATCCAAAGTGACAACTCTCTACACAATGTGCATGATAATCAAGGTGGGCCATTTCCTGCACAAATCCAGGTTCTCTCACCCCCTCACCCCCCTCCAAAAAACACACACACAAACTCACTATCCTGCTGGTAATAGCTCATCCAAAGTGACCACTCTCCCTACAATGTGCATGATAATCAAGGTGGGCCATTTCCAGCACAAATCCAGGTTTTCTACTCCTACACGTAATTTCTGTTAAAAAAAAAAAATCATACAAGTCTGATGGTGCTGATGCAACCTGTGTCTCAGAAGATGTTGGTGTTAATTTTGATTGTTGGTTTTCTGGTACAGGTTTCTCTTGCTGCACGTGTGATTCCTGTGACTTAGATGTCTGATTTGTATCTGTTGTTGGCATTATACAGTAAGATCTTTGGTGCCTTCTGTTATGTCTGTACCTTTCTCCTCTAGGTGTCTCAATGCAATATGACCGTGACTCCAAACCTGTATTTTCCACCCTTGCCAGCTGCCAATCTTGTATTGTTTCCATGCATACTAACTCTTGATGATGTAACACAGATAGTGGCTTCGTTGTCCAATCATATTTCTTCTATTTTTCCTATAGCTACTTTAATCTGGGGTGAGCCCTCTGAGGTATTTTGGGTTGTAGCAGGGCGTGTGAAGATGGTAGAGTAGTTCTCAGCATCCTCCTCATAAGCAACTGTACCAGATAGTATCTATCAGTTGTGTGTTTCTCAACTCCAAAAGAGGTAAGTAGGGGTCTCTTCCTGATGCAGCCAGTTTCTGAAATGTTGACTTTTTATTGTCTAAATGGTCCTCTTAGCCGTTCCAGTAGATCCACAGAGTTTCACTCCCTAAGATCTCATGAATTTATCCATTTCTCTGCTTGCAAAGGAAACATGGTCACTCACTAACTCTTTAGAGATGGTATGCCTTGCAAATACAGCTTTCAGTTTAGCAATAACAGGATGTGCTGACTTGTCTAGCAGATACAGAATTTCTAGAAATTTGGAAAAACAGTCCACTAGAAGTAGATATGAGTGTATGCTGAAATAACAAATGTCTGTAGCTATCTTGTGTCTTGGTAGATTAGGAATCGTTTGAGACCATAATTATTCTTTTTGGTTACTTGGCCTATACTCCTGGCATACCCTGCATCCTTCTGTAATTTGTACTATGTGTTGGGTCATACCTGGCCAGTGCACTATCTGCCTATCTCTTGCTTTGGTTTTCTGAATGAATTGGTGTGATTCCTGCAAGTGGTTAAACATTTCCTGCCTTCTATTGTTAGGAATAATTATCTTGTCACCAGACACTTACAAACCTTGTCGTAATGAAATAGTGTCTCTCACAGCCCAGTATGGCTGCCATCTGGTATTCACTTTTTGTTTTCTGTGTGGCCAGCCCTCACATACAATATCATATAAGGCTTGTATTACAGGATCTTTCTGTGCATCCTCCAGTTTGCTTAACAAATCTGTGCTTAATATAGAGGTGGCCTCAACTACATGATGACCATTTTTATCAGTGATTTCATAATCTAGGTCTGTGGTAAGTGCCACTACAGGTCTTGATTAAGTGTCTGCAATTAACATGTCTTTACCAGGAGTATGTGTGACATTAAAATAATATTTCAGCCAACATGTATTGTAGCCTGGCGCATGCTTTTCCAAGAAGTTGGAGGATATCATTTCCAGTGGTTTATGATCAGACTATCTCTACCTGTACTCCATATATATAGAGAGAATGAAACCTCTTTTTGGGAAACACAACAATGAGTAGTTCTTTTCAATTTGGGCATAATTTTGTTCTGCTTCTCTCAGAGTTTATGATGCTTATAAAATAGGGTCTCTGCCTTGTAGTAGACAAGCTCCTAAACCATCTTTGGATGCATCTGCTTGAATAGTGGCTTGCTTGTTGGGACCGTAGAATCTGAGTACTGCTATGTTACAGAGCACTGTCTCTAGTTGTTGAAGTGCCTTGTCATATTCCAATGACTATTGCCAAGTTAAGGTCTCATTTAGCAATCATCTCAGTGGAGCAGTCAACGATGCTTCACCTGCGGTGTACTGTGCAAGAAATATAATCATCTCTAGGATCCTCAGTAATATCTTCTTGTCCTGCAGAGGTTTCATGTTAGCTATGTCTTCAACCTTACTGTCATCTGGTCTGATTCCTTCTTAGGAGAGAATCTACCCAATATATTTCATGTCTTTTACTTTGAATTGTATTTGATGTGTGTTGAACTTGATATTCTTTGCTTTAGTCCTTGCCATCACTTTCTTCAGTATCTGATCATGTTCTGCCTGAGCTGATGCTACTATTATCATGTTTACTATTAATTTGATATCTGAAATATCTTCAAATATTTCATTATTCATTTGTTGAAACACTTCACTAACTGACTTCATTCAAAAGGTAGACAGAGAAAGTTGTATCTGCCCCAAGGTATATTGAAACTGTACAGTTCAGATCTTATCTAAGGTGACATCCATTTAGGATAGTGAATATGCTTTTACTGAATGTTTGTTGGTGTGGGGATGGAGTAATGCTCTCAGCACAGCTTTATTAAGGTTTCTGGATCCCAACAAATTCTAATCTTGCCATTTTTCTTGTCAGTTATGACCATGGAGTGGGTGTGTTCACATTAGCTATGATCTTTCCTTTTCTATTTGTCTCAGTCTGTCACTGCAAAGGGTATATTTCTGCAACTGTATAGAACAGGGGTGACTGATGGGTCAATATATATGTGATGCTTCCCACTGAACTCTCATAGTCCCCTGAAAACTTCTGGGTATTGTACAATCAAGTCTTCTTTAGTTCTGGGTTCTGTAATGTGCACCATACCTATCCTGCACATTAAGTTCAGCTGTGTGGAAATTTCTCTGCCTAACTTGTAGATGCTTTGGTGATGAAGAACTAAAGACTGACATTAGCTTTGGCTGTTGCTGTTGTTAGGTTGACTTCTTCAGAGTCTCTTCTGGAAGTGCTGTATGCTATAAGCACAACAACAGACTGTTTTATCTGTATGGGTCCTGGTATCTTTTTCAAAAAGTGAAGTGGGTAAAACAAGGGCTGGAGCTAGGAAACAAAAAAGCAGACATCTCCAGAGTCAACCTGTGTTAGCCCTAGAAGACATTCAGTGTTGATAGATAACCACATCTCTGTCACCTTTTGGAACCATAGACTGAACTCATTTTTTGTATATAGGTTGCCTGCCTTAACCTGTAAATAACTCTCTCATTTCTTTTCCTAGTTAATAAATCCTTAATTAGGTTACTATAGGATTGGCTACCAGAGTTGTCTTTGGTGTGAGATCTAAGGTACAATCTGATCCAGGGTAACTGACTGGTCTTTTGAGACTGGCAGCAATGTTGATATTTTGCTGGGTTTTTTTTGTGGCATAAGTAACCATTTATCACTAAGCCGAGCATGCCTGGATGGCAAGATAGATTGGAGTGCCCAAGGATACTATCCGTGATTCAATGGTAAGATGGTGATTCAGGAGTTGACATTTGTTACTGGGTTGGTGAAATATCACCAGTTTGGAGAGTCTGCTTAGCTTTTGACAGTCTGTCCAGAGGCTGGTACTCATGGTCATGAGCCAATCCAGACAGCATGACACCCATCTTCTCCAATTCTCAGCAATATTACCAAGTAAAGATAAAGGTGGGGTGGCTTGCAATCCTCCATGTTCAGATTTTTTTAATACTATTTTCTATGTAACTGCTTTACTTTTGGCGTCACTTTTGTGAACTCACTGTGTCTCTGTATTCTGTACCTTCTATTGGTTCCTGTTTGTCTGTGGATTGCGGTTTCTTGTCTGTGAATAGCCATTTGCATCATTTACTGATGCTCTGTTCTCCTCATAAAAACAGCCACTTCCTTGCTTCATGCAGAACATGGTCACTTCTGATATTGTGCTTTCCAGCACAGTCAGGCAGCTGAGAGTGTCTTTTTTATGAGTGTACAGCAACCTTTGTACTTCAGGAGTCCAGAGTGAGACTAGGGATATAAAGTTTACACCTCAACTCTCTTTATTAGATATGTAACAAGATGACTCCTACAGACTTTGCATCATGTGAGAGATCTCTGACACTGGGAAACCCTCTGGTGATTATGAATGACTAATTTTAAAGAGACAGTACCTTAGTATACGTCCGTTACAAATTACAATAATAGGTACAACGTTTTCAGCCAGAAATGTAATTTTCAAGTTGTGTCCCTTTAAATATTCTTCATTTTCTGTTATGTTTCTAGTCTCTTGTCTGCCCCAACTGAGTTTTAATTAGTTACACCTCACACCACACGTCGAACACCCTACAGTCAACCTTCCAACCCTGCCAAACCGTTCACAATCTGGAACTGTTGATAGCACTGGACCCTCTGAGGATGTGAAGGAGCCATACCCCCTGGTGATATGAGGGGATGAGAAATGAGTATGTGCTCTGCCATGTGCCCCCAAAGAGATCTGGCTACTCTCTGATGCTGCTCAGTCTCTCCTTATTGAATGCTAGGGCATTCTTGAAGGGCAACTTGGCCAGACTATCAACCATTTTCATACATTTTCATGCCTTTGGTTTTGCACACCTGACTTACAGGACCTCTGACCTTCTCCAAAACCCACAGTGTCTTTTACCAGTCATAATGGAGATGTGATTCCGGACAGTGATCATGTCATCTGTGTATACATAGATGTCAGTGACTGGGCTAACTGCATCTCCGTACTCCTCCTGGTTTCTTGAGTGCATCTCCCTCAGGCCTCAAACTATCCAATCTCTCTTGGGGTAGAATCACGTGATACTCCCACTCCCAGACCAGGCCCTGGACTGGAATACAGAGCGATCAACCAGGATTACTTCAGCAGGCCTCACTTATCTTCAGTATCTGCAGTTCTCTTCCCTCTCAGAGCAATGACAGTACTACCCTTCTTAAAACAAAGTATTATTTATTTAGAACCAAATCATTTCAGATAAAACAGATCTTTAAAACAATAATCCAGTCTATATTCATGCCTGCCTTTCCCTAGACTCTGTCTGCAGAGCCTCTCTCTCTGTCACTATCCCCCTGACAATAAATTCTCTCTCCGGCCCCACCCTCTGCCTCTCCTGAGAAAAATGTTTTAACTGTTCATAGCCATTTGATCTATTAGTTCCCAGCAGTGGCAGAACAGCTGTCACTGCAACATGAGGCTTGGAATTAAGCCATTTGTCCTATAACTGCCCCCTAATGTTTGCTTGGAAATTGTTTATCTTTAGTTATTATGGGTGTTTTCCTGCTCTTCCTTCCACAGCCCCTTATTAAGCTAGATCAATATATTCATACGGAAAAGTCTTAACCCAATATACAAAAGCTTCATCTCATTGACCAGATCACATACAGTGTTGATAAAATGATTACATCTCAGTATTCTCAGGGTATTACGTAGCAGCTCCATGTCCCTCAAAATGACACTTTATAAACACGTAGGAAAATGAGATCCCTGCCATGAGGAGTTGATAATCTGATTTTGAAAGACGTCTTGCAAAGATAAAGGAACAGATGGAAGAGTGAGAACACACTGTGCTAGAGGAGAGGTCCATATTGGCAGGCTTGGTGGAAGATATGAGAATTGAGGAGGGATTTGACGATGGTTACTTGGACAAATAATGTTGCAAACAACAGAAACAAAAAAGTATTTTGGCTTGTTTTCTGAGATTTTCTCCAGAAGTATCCCCCTTTTGGAGCTGGTAGTTTAGGGAATGACATAAAAGCATGATGAGTCACACTTTTTTGGGAGGAATTTAGCACTTTTGCATGTTTTTAGATGGTGTGGATGTGAGTGGGTATCAAGGGATACAAGGTATTTGAATACCATTCATTTCTAGTGTAGACTAAATCATCTTAGTACAGTTTACATTAAAACAGAGTGAAGAGAAATAAAAATAGATCTTTTTTCAATCTGGACTCTCTCCAAACTTTAGCTGTGCTCCATGCCATGGAAGTCTGTGCCAGCATGAGGGATCCCTGAAAACTTTGCTTCCACATTACAGAAGACAAACATACTTTTTGACTGAATCCAGCTCTTAGCCCAATGTGTCTACTGGAAATTATGAAGGGAATTTAAATGAAAATTTTTATAGGCCTTGTCATAAATATAAAGGGAAGGGTAAACCCCTGTGAAATCCCTCCTGGCCAGGGGAAAGCTCCTCTCACCTGTAAAGGGTTAAGAAGCTAAAGGTAACCTCGCTGGCACCTGACCAAAAGGACCAATGAGAAGACAAGATACTTTCAAAAGCTGGGAGGAGGGAGAGAAACAAAGGGTCTGTGTCTGTCTGTAGTCGTCTTGGCCGGGGACAGACCAGGAATGGAGTCTTAGAACTTTTAGTAAGTAATCTAGCTAGGTATGTGTTCGATTATGATTTCTTTAAATGGCTGAGAAAAGAATTGTGCTGAATAGAATAACTACTTCTGTCTGTGTATCTTTTTTGTAACTTAAGGTTTTGCCTAGAGGGGTTCTCTATGTTTTTGAATCTAATTACCCTGTAAGATATCTACCATCCTGATTTTACAGGGGGGATTTCTTTATTTCTGTTTACTTCTATTTTTTATTAAAAGTCTTCTTGTAAAACACTGAATGTTTTTTCATTGTTCTCAGATCCAAGGGTTTGGGTCTGTGGTCACCTAGGCAAATTGGTGAGGCTTTTTATCCAACATTTCCCAGGAAAGGGGGGGTGCAAGTGTTGGGAGGATTGTTCATTATTCTTAAGATCCAAGGGTCTGGGTCTGTAGTCACCTAGGCAAATTGGTGAGGCTTTTTACCAAACCTTGTCCAGGAAGTGGGGTGCAAGGTTTTGGGAAGTATTTTGGGGGGAAGGACGCGTCCAAACAGCTCTTCCCCAGTAACCAGTATTAGTTTGGTGGTGGTAGCGGCCAGTCCAAGGTGTAATATTTTGTACCTTGGGGAAGTTTTGACCTAAGCTGGTAAAGATAAGCTTAGGAGGTTTTTCATGCAGGTCCCCACATCTGTACCCTAGAGTTCAGAGTGGGGGAGGAACCGTGACATGGTGGCACAGTGGTGGGATTAACCTGAAATCATTTTGAGATCCAGTTGAGATTTTTTGAACTAGAAATACAGATTTTAAAAAGGAATTTTTAGGAAGTCCAGGAAGCAGCTTTGAAACTGAAAGCAGCTTGGTTTCTCTCTGCTTTGTGGCCAAGCAGAGACAAAAGGGGATTATCTTGTGAATTGCAGGTTTTCTTTGCCTGGAGGCAGGGTACTTAACTCCTGCAGGGAAATTCACAGTCTTCCAACCCAGAGGTTTTTTTTTTTCTTTTCTTCCTAAAAGTAAATAGGGGGTGTGTGCTCTACCCATTTGCCTGGAGACAAAAGTGGCAGGGTTTTTTTTTAGGATTTTGATTTTTTTTTTGTTTTACAAGGAGCACAGGTTTGAAAAGAAATTTTTTTTCCTTTGGGCTGGGTAAGCAGGTTTCCAAGTAGTTGGAGGTTTTTTGCTTTAATTTGGGCCCAGAGCAGAGACAAGGGAATTGTCTTTTTCTGTAGGCTGACAATCACTATCAGAGAATAGGTATTCTATTCCAGCACAGCAAAATTTTACAGCCAAGTTTTGTTTGTTTATTTCTAAACCTCGGGTGTAAAGTTAGTTAAAAACAGAGAGGTTAGAATGGCCAAATCCTCGGCTCGACTACAGCTGGAATTAGCCAAATTTCAGGCTGAGGAAAAACAAAGGGAACATGAAAGACAGATAGAACTCATGCGGCTGGAGAAGGAGGTACAGGAGGCTGCCCACAAGAGGGAAATGGAGGCAAGGAAGCATGTGGAGGAGATGGAGAGGATAAAGGCCCAGCAGAATATACCAACAAACCCTAGCAATCCTTCCCCAGGTACCACTTCCCATCCCAGAAAGTTCCCCACCTACAAGGCAGGTGATGATACTGAGGCCTTCTTAGAAAACTTCGAAAGGGCCTGCCTTGGGTACAACATCTCTACTGACCAATACATGGTAGAGCTGAGGCCACAGCTCAGTGGACCCTTAGCTGAGGTGGCAGCTGAAATGCCTAAAGAACATATGAACAAGTATGAACTGTTTAAATCCAAGGCGAGAGTCAGAATGGGGATAACACCCGAGCAGTCTCGTCGGAGGTTCCGAGCCCTAAGGTGGAAACCAGACATGTCCTTTACCCGACATGCCTACCACATTGTGAAACATTGGGATGCCTGGATATCAGGAGCAAGTGTTGAATCTCCAGTAAATTTGCCCTTCCTAATGCAAATGGAACAATTCTTAGAGGGTGTTCCTGAGGAAATAGAAAGATACATCCTAGATGGGAAACCCAAAACTGTAATCGAGGCAGGAGAGATTGGAGCCAGATGGGTGGAGGTGGCAGAGAAGAAGAAAACTGGTCGCAGTTGGAGCGGAGACCAGAAGGGACCACCCCAGACCACACCCTATTACCGGGGGCCGCCCAAAGCCCCACCTACCTCCCAAAGAACCCTCCAGACCCCTTATCGTCCCACCACCCCGTTCTCCAGCAACCCACCTCGCCCCGGTGACCCGTCAGCTGGACGATGTTTTAAATGTAACGAGCTGGGGCATGTAAAGGCCAACTGCCCCAAGAACCCCAACAGATTACAGTTCATTGCACCGGAATCACACCAGAGGTCCACAGGCCCAGATACCTCCCAGATACCCTTGGACCGGAGGGAAACTGTGAGTGTGGGCGGGAAGAAGGTCACCGTGTGGAGGGACACCGGAGCACAAGTGTCAGCTATCCATGCTTCCTTAGTGGACCCCAATTTAATCAACCCAGAGATCCAAGTGACGATTCAACCCTTCAAGTCCAACTCTTTCAATTTGCCTACAGCCAAGTTGCCTGTCCAGTACAAGGGCTGGTCAGGAATGTGGACTTTTGCAGTCTATGATGATTATCCCATCCCCATGCTGTTGGGGGAAGACTTGGCCAATCACGTGAAGCAGGCCAAGAGGGTGGGAACGGTCACCCGCAGCCAGGCTAACCAAGCCGTGGGGCCTAGCTCTGTTCCGGAAACTTCTATCAGGGCCCGGTCAGAGGTGATGGACCCGGACCCCAGGCCAATGTCTGCAACAGCAGTAGTGGATCCAGTCCCAGAGACCCAGACGGAACCAGTCCCAGAACCGGAACCAGCCAAACAACCAACACCAGACCCCGTGCCAGCACTGAATCCAGTACTTGCAACCTCAACACCAGAGGGCCCCACCGAACCTGAACTGGCAGCAGCCGATAACCCTACACAAGAGGCTCAGCCGGAGCCTGAATCCCAACATAGTGCACCAGCGGAGAGCGGTTCACAGTCAACAGAAACAGCTCCATCCCCTATATCGCTTCCAGAGGGACCAAGCCTAGGTCCACAATCCCATGAGGAACTGATGTCTCCAGCATCAAGGGAACAGTTCCAGACCGAACAGGAAGCAGATGAAAGCCTCCAGAGAGCTTGGACGGCGGCACGGAGCAACCCACCGCCTCTCAGCTCTTCTAATCGATCCAGGTTTGTTGTAGAAAGAGGACTTTTATACAAGGAAACTCTTTCTGGTGGACACCAGGAAGACTGGCATCCTCAGAGACAGTTAGTAGTTCCAACTAAATACCGGGCCAAGCTCTTGAGCTTAGCCCATGATCACCCTAGTGGCCATGCTGGGGTGAACAGGACCAAAGACCGTTTGGGGGGATCATTCCACTGGGAGGGAATGGGCAAGGATGTTTCTACCTATGTCCAGTCTTGTGAGGTGTGCCAAAGAGTGGGAAAACCCCAAGACCAGGTCAAAGCTCCTCTCCAGCCACTCCCCATCATTGAAGTTCCATTTCAGCGAGTAGCTGTGGATATTCTGGGTCCTTTTCCGAAAAAGACACCCAGAGGAAAGCAGTACATACTGACTTTCATGGATTTTGCCACCCGATGGCCGGAAGCAGTAGCTCTAAGCAACACCAGGGCTAAAAGTGTGTGCCAGGCACTAGCAGACATTTTTGCCAGGGTAGGTTGGCCCTCCGACATCCTCACAGATGCAGGGACTAATTTCCTGGCAGGAACTATGAAAAACCTTTGGGAAGCTCATGGGGTAAATCACTTGGTTGCCACTCCTTACCATCATCAAACAAATGGCATGGTGGAGAAGTTTAATGGAACTTTGGGGGCCATGATACGTAAATTCGTAAATGAGCACTCCAATGATTGGGACCTAGTATTGCAGCAGTTGCTCTTTGCCTACAGAGCTGTACCACATCCCAGTTTAGGGTTTTCCCATTTGAACTTGTATATGGCCATGAGGTTAAGGGGCCATTGCAGTTGGTGAAGCAGCAATGGGAGGGATTTACACCTTCTCCAGGAACTAACATTCTGGACTTTGTAACCAACCTACAAAACACCCTCCGAACCTCTTTAGCCCTTGCTAGAGAAAACTTACAGGATGCTCAAAAAGAGCAAAAAGCCTGGTATGATAAACATGCCAGAGAGCGTTCCTTCAAAGTAGGAGACCAGGTCATGGTCTTAAAGGCGCTCCAGGCCCATAAAATGGAAGCATCGTGGGAAGGGCCATTCGTGGTCCAGGAGCGCCTGGGAGCTGTTAATTATCTCATAGCATTCCCCACCTCCAACCGAAAGCCTAAGGTGTATCATATTAATTCTCTAAAGCCCTTTTATTCCAGAGAATTAAAGGTTTGTCAGTTTACAGCCCAGGGAGGAGACGACGCTGAGTGGCCTGAAGGTGTCTATTACGAAGGGAAATGTGCTGGTGGTGTGGAAGAGGTGAACCTCTCCATGACCCTTGGGCGTATGCAGCGACAGCAGATCCAGGAGCTGTGCACTAGCTACGCGCCAACGTTCTCAGCCACCCCAGGACTGACTGAATGGGCATACCACTCCATTGACACAGGTAATGCTCACCCAATTAGGGTCCACCCTTACCGGGTGTCTCCTCAAGCTAAAACTGCTATAGAACGGGAGATCCAGGATATGTTACAGATGGGTGTAATCCGCCCCTCTGAAAGTGCATGGGCATCTCCAGTGGTTCTAGTTCCCAAACCAGATGGGGAAATACGTTTTTGCGTGGACTACCGTAAGCTAAATGCTGTAACTCGCCCAGACAACTATCCAATGCCACGCACTGATGAACTATTAGAGAAACTGGGACGGGCCCAGTTCATCTCTACCTTGGACTTAACCAAGGGGTACTGGCAGGTACCGCTAGATGAATCTGCCAAGGAAAGGTCAGCCTTCATCACACATCTCGGGCTGTATGAATTTAATGTACTCCCTTTCGGGCTGCGAAATGCACCCGCCACTTTCCAAAGACTTGTAGATGGTCTCCTAGTGGGATTAGGAGAATATGCAGTCGCCTACCTTGACGATGTGGCCATATTTTCGGATTCCTGGGCAGACCACCTGGAACATCTACAAAAAGTCCTTGAGCGCATAAGGGAGGCAGGACTAACTGTTAAGGCTAAGAAGTGTCAAATAGGCCTAAACAGAGTGACTTACCTTGGACACCAGGTGGGTCAAGGAACTATCAGCCCCCTACAGGCCAAAGTGGATGCTATCCAAAAGTGGCCTGTCCCAAAGTCAAAGAAACAGGTTCAATCCTTCTTAGGCTTGGCCGGTTATTACAGACGATTTGTACCGCACTACAGCCAAATCGCTGCCCCACTGACAGACCTAACCAAAAAGAAACAGCCAAATGCTGTTCAGTGGACCGGAAAGTGTCAGAAGGCCTTTAACAAGCTTAAAGCGACACTCATGTCTGACCCTGTACTAAGGGCCCCAGACTTTGACAAACCGTTCCTAGTAACCACAGATGCATCCGAGCGTGGTGTGGGAGCAGTTTTAATGCAGAAAGGACCTGATCAAGAATTCCACCCTGTAGTGTTTCTCAGCAAAAAACTGTCTGAGAGGGAAAGCAACTGGTCAGTCACTGAAAAAGAATGTTATGCCATTGTCTACGCTCTGGAAAAGCTACGCCCATATGTTTGGGGACGGCGTTTCCACCTGCAAACCGACCATGCTGCACTAAAGTGGCTTCACACCGTCAAAGAAACTAACAAAAAACTTCTTCGGTGGAGTTTAGCTCTCCAAGATTTTGATTTCGACATCCAACACATCTCAGGAGCTTCTAACAAAGTGGCTGATGCACTCTCCCGTGAAAGTTTCCCAGAATCAACTGGTTAAAATCGTCCTTGAGATGTGGAAAATATTGTTAGTCTTTATGTACTTGGTAGTATATTTAGAGATGCATGTGTCTTATTAACTCTGTTTTCCTAGAGCTCCAGGAAGAAATCCCAGCCAGTGTTTCACCCTAGCTGAGATTTGGGGGGCGTGTCATAAATATAAAGGGAAGGGTAAACCCCTGTGAAATCCCTCCTGGCCAGGGGAAAGCTCCTCTCACCTGTAAAGGGTTAAGAAGCTAAAGGTAACCTCGCTGGCACCTGACCAAAAGGACCAATGAGGAGACAAGATACTTTCAAAAGCTGGGAGGAGGGAGAGAAACAAAGGGTCTGTGTCTGTCTGTAGTCGTCTTGGCCGGGGACAGACCAGGAATGGAGTCTTAGAACTTTTAGTAAGTAATCTAGCTAGGTATGTGTTCGATTATGATTTCTTTAAATGGCTGAGAAAAGAATTGTGCTGAATAGAATAACTACTTCTGTCTGTGTATCTTTTTTGTAACTTAAGGTTTTGCCTAGAGGGGTTCTCTATGTTTTTGAATCTAATTACCCTGTAAGATATCTACCATCCTGATTTTACAGGGGGGATTTCTTTATTTCTATTTACTTCTATTTTTTATTAAAAGTCTTCTTGTAAAACACTGAATGTTTTTTCATTGTTCTCAGATCCAAGGGTTTGGGTCTGTGGTCACCTAGGCAAATTGGTGAGGCTTTTTATCCAACATTTCCCAGGAAAGGGGGGGTGCAAGTGTTGGGAGGATTGTTCATTATTCTTAAGATCCAAGGGTCTGGGTCTGTAGTCACCTAGGCAAATTGGTGAGGCTTTTTACCAAACCTTGTCCAGGAAGTGGGGTGCAAGGTTTTGGGAAGTATTTTGGGGGGAAGGACGCGTCCAAACAGCTCTTCCCCAGTAACCAGTATTAGTTTGGTGGTGGTAGCGGCCAGTCCAAGGTGTAATATTTTGTACCTTGGGGAAGTTTTGACCTAAGCTGGTAAAGATAAGCTTAGGAGGTTTTTCATGCAGGTCCCCACATCTGTACCCTAGAGTTCAGAGTGGAGGAGGAACCGTGACAGGCCTTCTATGCTTTTCTGGAGTACCCCTTGGTGCCGCTGTTTTGAGAATGAGCTCCTGCCTAGGGAAACAAGTTTCTTGTAGTAACTAATATCTGTATTTAATTTTCATTATGCTATACCATCACACCTCTACTCTTGATGCCTTTTCTGTCCCTCAATAAATATGATGAAAATTTCAGTGGTTGGCTCAAATGAAGCTATTTGTTGTTTGAAAAAAATACATGCTTTAAGACAGACAAAAGTGACAAACTGCTGTGTTTTCTTGAGGGGATTGACGATGGGTACATTGTTGAAACATAGCTTAATTTACTACTTGTTATGAGATTTCACAAACTGAATATTGCTTTGTCACGTTGTGAGACATGAATGTGGCCAGTTAATACCAATGGAGATACATAGAGAATCTACTATGGATTGGGAGACTGTGGATGGTTCAGATTGCCTCTCCATCTTTAGAGGTTACTGCAGATATTGTCTGTGTGTGTTTATTGTAACTTATCCTATTTATTACTTGAAACACATTCTCTGTTTAAGCATCGCATCAGACTCTGCTTTTCTGAGGTAACATGAGAACATGATAGCACTTGTTATCTGGATCTGTACCCATTATCTAGTCCCTTCTGACAAACTCACAAAAGACACAGCAAGGGTTTGGTATCTCCTAGTCAAAACACAGTAGAACTGAAAAAGAAACAAGAATTTGACCTGTTTTATAGAAATAATACAAATGCCAAAGGCAGTGAGATGATACACAATAAACACTGACCAAACGTCTGCCCACACCACAAAAGTTACAACAAAACCCATTTGCTATTTTCAGCTCAGTACAAATTTGAGGTGCCAAAAATCCCATTAAATGGACAGAAAGGAAAAAAAAAAGTAATTATAACTGGATGTGGGCCCAGCAGACTCAAGGAACAAAAGCACTTATAACTGGAGATGGGCCGAAGAGGCGGCATTCCAGTCTGGATTAAGTTTTAGGGTAGAGTTCATGTCTGAGTCTAAATCAGGACTAGAGTTTAGCTTTTGGATTAACACTGCTTGACTTTCACAATCTATTCTTTCAAGGTTTCTGCACAAAATGATGCAAATATCACAAAATCAGTTCTTGACATTTTTCAGCACGTGGGGCAGAAGTGGAAAGTAGAACTGTTCTTTTTGCTCAGATCTGAACCAGAATCAAAACAATAAGTATTGGTTCAGTCTGGGGAGGGGAATCTAACCCTCCTCCTCAACTTGAAATATAGAGAGTTTTGGATGAAAAGATCCAGGTTAATTCTATCTATGTTTATAACTGCATGTTTCTTATGGTATGTCTATGTTGCAATCTGAAGTGTGATTGCAGTTTCGGGAGACAGACCCACGTTAACATGACTGAAAATAGCAGTGTAGGTGCGGCACCACGGGTTTCAGCGTAGGCTGTACAAGAACACGAGGGACACTCAGTATTCACTAATGGTGCTGAAGCCTGAACTGCCTCAAACTGTTGCTTAGTACTGAACATTTTGACGTCCGAGAGCAAGCATGTATATTGGTGCCAATAGTGGTGTCCTGAAATACCCCAGAATCAAACATGAACCAGTTGAGATTTACCTCCACCGTAATATGAATTTATATTTGGGACAAAAAACTTCTGATCAAATTACATTCTCTGATGTAAGAGCTTGGAATCCAGAACATTCTTCATGGATCTTTCACTGTCTATAATGAAGAAACACATTTTATTATTTAATATTATTAGTAGCACCAGAAATCCCATATTAGAAATGTTCTGAGTGGCTCAGGAAAAGCATGAGGATGATACTTCACCATGTACAAGACACGTTGATATGTGGTTTTTGGTTTTGCTTTCTTAATATCTAGGCTTGTTTCTTCACTGAGTTGCTCAGTTTATTGAGTCAATTAGGCCTGTGAGAGCCAATTTTCTTTTCCTGTTATTAAATAACTGCAAACAGTAGTATGTTTGTTTACTTACAAATGTCTTAAGTGGGTGGATGATTTTAATGTATGTTAGAATGGACAAAATAAGACAAGTGGTTTTCTTTAATGTGAAATCCAGCGCTTGTGACAGCCCTGGCATATACTTGTATATTCACAGAACACACATATCATGAGAAGTAGCAAGTAGTATAATTTTCCTCACACTGCACCAGGCTAATCCCTGTACCTCAGTCCTTACCTTCTCATCTTTAGAGATGATCTCTCAGGTAAGTGAGGCTTGTTGACCTTTCTGATGAGACCGCCAACAAGAGTGTTAATTGTGGTGAGTTGGTTACCTGCCCACTAGGAATTGGACTAAAAGTCATTTCACACAGGCAACTGAACAGCTACTAGACGATTGCACATATTCTTTATTTATACAGAGCTTGTGCTAAGCATTTTACAGAACAAATAAAATAAATAGTCTTAGCCCTGAGGTGTTAAAAGCTAACTTTAGACATGACTCAATGAGTGAAAGCAACAGTGTGTATGTATATGCAGGGGAGGGAAGGAACGGAGAAAGGGGGGTTTAGGCTTACAATAATAATGAGATTATGTGGTTACTTAGGTTCATTATGTGCATGTCTTGATGGTACTACCACTGCATTTTAAAAATAAAACATTTCTTACTCAGTATTTTCCCCCCCATATAATGAGTAGAGAGGATATTTAATAATGAGAGTTAGCATTAGCAGGTCTTGTGCAAGAAGCAGTCTCTTGAAGATTAAAGATGAAATGGAAAAGAAAGAAAGGACAGCAGTTGTCGAGACATATTGGATCAATGATTGGGAACTAGAATGTGCTTGTATGCTGCAGGAGAGAGTGAGAGGAGAGGGGACAGGGTGGGAGGGACACATGGAGGAGTAATGATAGATGATTATTGTGAAGATATATATGCAAGCCTAAGCCTAAATTTCACTTCAAAAATGACTAGTGATTTTTGGGTGTTCAACCTGAGAGACCTTGAAAGGGTCTGACTTTTGATAAAACCCTGAGCACATGTCCTTTGAAAACGCAGGTGCTGCTAAGATGTTGCTTGTTGGG
The DNA here is from genome assembly GCF_965140295.1 of Lepidochelys olivacea. NCBI lineage: Eukaryota > Metazoa > Chordata > Testudines > Cheloniidae > Lepidochelys > Lepidochelys olivacea. The sequence goes on along the minus strand of NC_140414.1, from coordinate 49,752,942 downwards.
TACCTAAAAATTGAGGTACCCAAAACTATTAGTCATTTAAAAAAAATTAGGCCAATTGTTTGTCTCTTTAAAAGTGTAGTAGGAAACCAGGCACAACGAATCTGGGGAGGCATCTTGGCAAGACTTCAACAGCGAAACAGACAAAATAGCTTTAGGGATAAAGCTCTTTTTCTTTATTATCAGAGGCACAGTTGCCTGACACTTCCCATTAAGAGCCATGGTTTCAGTTGCTTATAATTTTGCCAGACTTAAACTGATTGGGCTGACATTTTCCATGCCCAGTGTCTTCCTCAGGTTGACTAGATTTGGAAAATTTCAGCAAAAATGAATCAGCTGTATTTCTGAACAAGGTTAGGAAATAAAAACAATACATTGTTTTGCTCTGATTAAAAAAATTCTACAACCATTTCATTGTGAAGCTCTAAGTACCACCATACTTTGCAGCAGGACCTTCAAATTTGGTAGGGGGGCATGCTGGTATCAGGGATTTGTCTTTTGTGAAAATCTATCCAAATTTGGTCAAGTTATAAGCCTCTGAGAGTCTCAGTTTGCACATAATCAGTGGAGACGGTTTAGCTGCCAAACTACAATTCCATCTGTGCTGAGCATGCACAATCCCCACATAGTGACTAACCATGCTGAGTCCCAGGGCTGCAAGGCCTGAGCAAGACTGCTCCTCCCAGCAATCATGAGCAGTGTTAGTGTTGGGCACAAGAACTGAGAGCAGGTAGCTGTCTCTTCTGTTCTCTCAGTGCTCTGGCTGTTGGCACCCAGACAGTGAGGAAGAGGCAGAAACAGCCTGATTTAAATGCAGAGGGGTAAAGAACTGGTCTCCCCTCATAGGCTGTTCTATGGCGTTCATAACTATAGTATCTGAGTGTTTCACGGATATTAAAAAAATTATCTTGGCATCCCTATGAAGAGAGGTGGTTTACAGATGGGGAACTTAGGCATGGTGACACTAATTTTGGGTGCCCAATCTCAGATGCTTTTGGCCTGAATTTTGAGAGCTTGGCATTATATAGCACTTTATTTGATCAGAGAATAGCTCTTGTTGATTTTGGTTGCAGTTGTTAGTGCTCAGCACTCCAGCAAATCAGACCCCATGTGTGTCAAGCTGGGCACCCAGAAAATGAGAGAGAAGTTTGTGGCTACCTGTGAAAAGTTTGATTTTAAGTGACTTGCCCAACGTAACATAATGTCAGGTTTCAGAGTAACAGCCGTGTTAGTCTGTATTCGCAAAAAGAAAAGGAGTACTTGTGGCACCTTAGAGACTAACCAATTTATTTGAGCATGAGCTTTCGTGAGCTACAGCTCATGCTCAAATAAATTGGTTAGTCTCTAAGGTGCCACAAGTACTCCTTTTCTTTTTGTAACATAATGTGTTCCTTTTAATGTAGTTTTTTATATGTGTTTAAAATAAAATTCCTGCAACATTTAAGGAAGTGACTCTGACTTTTTGTACATGATTGTCACATGACCACAGTTACTTTTGGTCACTAATATTTTGATCCAACTTGCACTTGCAAAGAAAAAGAGGTAAAAAGCCTTTATATCCCCTTATCAATTCTTTGAGCCTTCCAGTCACTTACATATTAAGGCCTTCTCACAGAAATACTTTGAGTAATGTGCCTGGATGGTTTGATTAAGCTTTTGTTTTGTTTTGCTTTGCAAAATGTGCAATAAGTTTATACTTACCCTTCAAAATTAGGACACTTACAAGAATACATCTTTACTTGTTTGTAGTAATGTGTCCGATTTATATGTGCAATTGCAGTTGTGGGGAACTGAAAGCTGTTTGCACTTATAAGGCATGTTGCATGACATCCAACGTTAATATACGTATATACAGGCTGTTTAAATTAAAACATGATAGTTGTTGATACCTCTAGGCAGGACACAATATAAACAATTGAAAATTATATGGGATGAACCGTTCTGTTTTGTTCTGGCCAAAAAGAAAACAACTTGGGGATGGACTATCATTTTGCTGATTAGTAGCTGCCCATGTGTTGATTTCGTTGACACGTTTTATAGAATGGGTAGTTTAATGAAGGACGGCATTGGGAGATAATTCACTCCGTACCATGAGGTTAACCACAAGGCGCTCAGAAATCACAGAGCTCACTGCTCCTGCAGATGTGCTGGAACTCTGTCCTGTGACTGGATGTTTTTCAGCACTCTGTTTTTTTCTCTTTTAATGTGAAGCACGCACCTATTCTCATGCCAAAACTTCTAATAAAAAATAGATTTACTTTTGCCGTTTCCAGAACCTTTATCAACCTTCCAGCAATTTAGATCAGCCAAAGTCAGAGTAATAAACCCAGAAAGCATGTAAATATGTGCTTTGCACATGACTGAGGACAGGTCTACACTTAAAATGCTGCAGCGGTGCAGCTGCACTGCTGTATCACTTCAGTGAAGACGCTGCTATGCTGATGGGAGAGCTTCTCCTCTCAGCTTAGTGAATCCACTTCCGTGAGAGGCGGTAGATATGCCAGTGGGAGAAGCCCTCCCAACAACATAGCACTGGCTCCACTGGGGGTTAGGCTGGTATAACTGCGGTGTTCAGGGGTGTGGATTTTTCACACTCTTGAGTGGCATAGTTATACCAATGTAAGCTTATAGTGTAGACCTGGCCTGAGTTTTGATTTCAGGATGTCTTCTAGGGCGATGGCTCGCAACCTTTTTGCAGCCCTCTGTTAAAGTTCTGCCTTCAAACTTTCTAGAATATTACGACAATTTTCATTCCTTGAATGGAGTCACCTTCTCTCCAGAATCTGCTCTACCTTTCTTGCCAAAGGTGACTTATCCCTGGGTCTTGTACAGCTAATGAAGATGAGTAAATTTTTTGGCCTTTGGAATGACCCATGGTATTGACTAGGTATTGACAAGGATTTGAAAAATAAAATTGTACAGGAGGAGACCCCCAAGACACTGTATTCATTCCCCCCTGCCATCACCTTCAAATGAGACAGGATGAACATGGTCTTGCACTATTGCTATATTCAGGGTTTTTTCTACATTAGAAAGTTGTATTGGTTTAACTTGATTTTTAAACTGATTTTGGTTTAACAGGTGCAAACCCCTCTGTGGACACTCTTATTAATTGTCAGCCAACGTATGCTGCCTCACCCTGACAAGCTCACAGTTGACCTTAGGCTGCTGCAGTCCCCAAACAGCCTAAGCTTTAGGTTAGTGCCTACCCACCTCAGTGGGAAGGAGGAGTGGGAGCTAGAATGCTACAGTAAGAGCCTATAGAAAGATTCAATGTTAAAATAGGGAGGGGAACTTAAAGCCCCATCACAAAAGCTTGACGTACCAGTTCTAGTACATATATCAGTTGTTCAAATGAGAGATGTGGTTCCACCACTTTTCATGTAAAATTATGAATGAGATGTACAAATGCCTTTCAAAGCTGGGAAAAGTGCTTTTTCCTACTTATCTGTAATATACATGCATGTTATGATTGTTAGCCATATCGATATCAAGGCCAAAGGCTCTTGGGTTTGCAAAACTGGATTTGGGCACCTATCTAAAAATCTCCTGCTTTTCAAAGGTTCTGGGAGGTACATGCCACCTCTGAAACTTAGGTAACTTATTTCAGAGTCTACTTTTGAGCACCCAGGTTTGAAAATGTTGGTCTAGTTCTCCTTTTTGAATACTCTATCTTTGCCTGTTTTGGAATTATCTCAGGTAGCAAAACTAATTCTATTGCCAGTGATGGGTTTAATATGTTTAGAACATCTCCAGGTTTCCAGGAAATAAATCATGAGTGGAGCAGTTGTGGTGGTAATATAATAAAAATAAGAACCAATATATCTGTGTACATCACTTGGAGACATTGACATAGGTACAGTAAAGGAAAATAAAGCTCCAACTCCCTTAAAGTATTTGTGCCTGGAGATAATTCTGTGTGGTATCAAAGTAAAGTAAGATTTTTTAACTAATCTTTTCATTCAACTTTTAAAAATGTTTAGTTTTAGAAAACTATGATGCTGAATCTGATTTCACTTATACCAGTGTAAATCCAGAGAAGTAGTCCAGTAACTCCAGATAAATCAATGGAATTACAGAGGTATAGTGAGAGATCAGAATCTGACTTTGATTCCACAGAAGGTGAATAGTTCCATCTGGAAGTGCAGCCCACAAATAATGATTCAAGAATGTGCAGAGGGAAGCTTTGAAATTCACAAGGACAACACAGTCAGATGACAGTACACTACAAAGAAGGAGGGATTCCTAACAATATTTCATTCAACTAAACCATGACATTAAAATTGTGGTCATCTAACCAAAAGGTTAAAATGGAGTTGCATGTTGCTAACTATAAGGAATTCCAGCTGCCTGGTTGTTATAAGATATTGTGCAAGAATGCAAACAAAATTAAGGCTGTGTCTGGATGCTCAGTCAGGCATTGTAACATGTACAGCCAGGCAACCTTGTCTATGCCTTTTATTTACTCAGCTTCACATTTCCTCTCTGCCTTATTGCTAGTCCTAGTCATTCCGACCCAGCAGCTCAAGACATGTTCCCCATCAACACTAACTCTCAGCAGTATTCACTGATCCTTTAGCTCCATCATTGCCCTTACAAAACTCACACTACTACATGCAGTGGATCTGCTACTGAGGCATCCAGAAGAAATAAAATCAATTAAATAAATTTTTATATCATGAACTGCCTCTGATCCAAAGAGGAAAGTTGCTCAAAAGTAAGATTGTCAAGTTTACAGACAAAACAAAGAAACAATTGTTGCCTTAATCAAAATTATGTTCCCTGGTATTAATATTTATTTCTCCTCTCCCCTGAATGCCTTTTGAACCTTGGAAGAAGTTCTGATCCAGATTCAAACTTTGTGGCTTAGGCCAATCTCTAATTCTAAAATGATGTGATACTTCAGTGCTGCTTTGGAGGGATTTAAAACCCTAGTTCTAGACAGAGTTGAGAGTGCCAAATGTTTTGCATGATCAGTTCTCTTTACAAAATTCCTGCACCTCTATTCCAGCACATTTAACATAGGTCAAAGGCACTTAACTCTATTCCAGACACAATGAAAGGCATGCAAAACTCATACAGGTAGAAGTGCTATAATGATGGAATACACCATTCCATGTCCATTTGAAAACATATGGAGATGCATGGATGTATATATTTTTATTTTTTGAAATGGTAAAAGAAAAGGAAATGGAGTTAGACCTCACTGAGAACTTGAATCTGTTCCCACTGAAGTGAATGGGAGTTTTGCCTTTGACTTTAGTGGGAAGAGGATCAACCGTGGAGGCTCCCTAAGAGAATGAATCACATTGACATTTGTATGATACTGAGTAAATAGATTATGTCCAACATCAGTTCTTTCCATACAATTTTATTTCCTTTTTGATCATCCCAGCGGGTGGTTTCAAGAGAAGAGAACTGCAGTTAAGATACTAATAGTCTAGAAATTTGTGTTTTGGATTAATTAGAAAAAAAAGGTTTTCCAAAGATTTTGTGTGAGTTTCTAAGGTAAAAACTTTAAATGGACCTTAACACCCTTGATTCTTAATTGTTTCTGGCACAGGTCATCCATGATTGTTTTAATGTTGGAACTGAATTACCTTGGTCTCAGCCTTAATCAAAACTTTTTTTTTACCCTATTTTGAGATTTTACAAGCAAAAGCTTCCTTTGTGATTACTCTTTCTGACTGGTCTGTGCCCTATATGTCCCATTCAGAAGTTCAGTGAAAGAATAAGTGTACTTTGTTTATAAAGTCAGCTGACCATGGCTAGGCTGATAATGAGCTGTGATTGTCCCGCTGACTGTACCATATTTCTCCAATCCTTTACTCTTAATTCTCCCCATTCCTGCTATTCCCTCACCCTACCCATATCCCCAATTTTAAACCTACAAGACACATCGCCATGTTAATTTACTTGCATGTTATATATTCATCCTTGCTTTCATCTTTTTCCTTGTGTCATTTAGATTATTAGTTTTCTGGGGCAGGAACCAACATCTCCTCTGTGTTTGTACTTTGCCCAGTGCAAAGGGGTCCCAATCCTGATTCAGGCCTTTAGATGCTTCTAAATATACATGATTGATGATAATGAAAGCTCAATGCAATACTGCTTATTATGTCTAAAAGAGGCCAACTTCTTCGTCAGATTATTGCCTGATTTACAATACTACGCAACACCAATACAGAGGTTATGTGCAGGTGTAAAACTGTTTATAATTTGACCTAGGACACTCATCTTATTTTTTTTCTTATCTCCATATAGTCCAATCCCCTAGTTATGCAGTTCTGTTCAGAAAATGGCACTTTCTTTCACAATAGATTTGCTCCCTGTGTATACTCAGTCATATCTGTTTGCTTTGGGCCTAAAATAGGATTTTACTTCCTTTTATCCCTGTGAGAACAGCAGAGGCAAAATAGCTGTGGGAGAGTGACCTGTATTCTATTCCCCCTTGTGCATTGTTTACAGAATTGTTTCAATTCTAATATATGTGACCAGTAAGCACCATATGTGCAAAACCATGTGGCGATGGAATTACACAGATGTGACCAAGGCGTAATTTGTCCTGAAGAACTTTTATTACTATTGCTGACTCATGAGAAGGAAAGAACTTGCTTGATTTTTAGTCAGAAAATGTATCACAGAACATATTTGATATGGAAATCTTTGAGACAACAAATGCAGAACTCCACAATCCCTTTATTACAGACACACTTTTCAAAGTAGAATTACATTTTAAGGCACACTTATGTACATTACTATTAGGGTTGAGTGTGTGTATCACCAAGATGTGAAATTAATTCCTACCATCATCCTTTTCCTTTCTGCTTGAGCTATGTCTACACTACAGACTTCTGCTGGCATAGCTATGTCAATCAGGGATCACACATCTTCAGACCTCTGACTGAGATAGCTGTGCTGGCAAAAACCCCTAGTGTAGATGCAGCTTATACCAGCAAAACTGTTTTGCTCCAGGGGGATCGTATAACATCTACTGAGAAAAGCACATTTTTTCCAGTATAAGCTGTGTCCACATGATGAACACTTTGCCAGTAGAGGATGCTGGTAAAGTGATCCTAGTGTAGATATGGCTTCCTTTTCCTTTATTAGGAGCTATGTGTCTGAACTACAAGGTCCTGTCTAAACTAGGGAAATCTTTCAGAAATTTCCCACTGTTGCTAACAATACTGGAAGTTCTAAAGTAGCCAGGGTTCCTTCAGCTGCCACCATTGTAAACACCACACCATCGTACCCCTATTCAGAGCTGGTCCGACTGACATGATGCTGAACATAGTGACAGTAGCAGAAGCCTAGGTCTCCCACCATTGCTAATACTGATGGAGCTTAACTGCTGTAAACCAAGATAGGAAATTTCTGACAATTTTTGACAATTTTGTCATTCAGTCAGGGCTTTTGCCTTCTTTAGAATTAGGGCTTGTCTATACCATGCAGCTTTTAGCGACAAGGCTGTGTCGACACAGCCTTCTCATTAAAAGTCAGCATGTGTAAATGCTCTTTGCTGGCACTTTTGCCGACAAAATACTTCCAGCTCCGCGTGTGGCGTTAGCTTTGTCAGCAGGAGAGCGCTCCTGCCGACAAAGCTGCATTCACACTGCCACTTGCGTTGGCAAAACTTTTGCCTTTCGTGGAGGAGCTTTTTAAAGTACCCGTGAGAGACAAAAGTTGTGTTGACAACTTCGCAGTGTAGACATATCCTTATATAGCAAATTGTTCAAAGAACTTCAGCTTCAGTCACTATAGGTGACTATTTTCCATAGTCTTTCATTCTTCTGAAATTAATCCTGGCTACCATGGCTCTGTTTTCTCATTTTTACATATGACTTATTTTTTATCTCAGCTGTGCAGCTATTTGGCTGATTGCATTCTCTCTTCCCTCCCCGCCCTCTTCCTTGCATTATGCCAATATATCTTTTAGCGTGTGTCTGAGTACAGCTTTTGTTTTACTCACTACACTTCTAGCTCCACTTTCTAGCTTTTACACTTAAGTGCTTCTTTGACTTTGTAGGTCATGTCACATTTCACAAGAGTATCTATAAATTGGAGGTGATTCAACCCCTTTCTGTTTAGGTTAACTCCCTTTTAATTTCATGCTAATGTCTGGAAGATGTTATCTAGGTTAGACATGCCAAAGAGGTTGTTCCCTTTCTTAATCCTTCTTAATGTCTTGTTTTCAGCTGTTCCACTGTTTCTTGGCATATTACATTGGTCTCAGTTTTATAGATACTTATCAGGAGCTGAAGTATGGCTTGGACAGATAAATTATTACCCATTCAATGTGGGTTCAGATGCTACCCTGCATTGTCTGAAGTGCCAGGTTTCCTCAAAGAGGACTTAACTGCCCATTCCACAATATGGACACTGTAACTGAGAGTGACACACATTTTGAAAGTCCTGACTCATTACACATTTTGTCCATGCTACATTTAACCTCATGTCTCCAGAGGAGATAGTTTAGTGCATTTCATTTCTCTCACTGGTATCTACCATATGCATCCGATGAAGTGAGCTGTAGCTCACGAAAGCTTATGCTCAAATAAATTTGTTAGTCTCTAAGGTGCCACAAGTCCTCCTTTTCTTTTTGTGGATACAGACGAACACGGCTGCTACTCTGAAACCTGTATTCATTCAGTAACTCTGTATACAGGGTATAACAATATAGTTCAAAGTTCTGATGGAAAAAAGCCGTGCATAGCCAAACGTATATATCATGGATGTCTCCTACAGGTGAAAAATCTGTCCTTAATAAGAGGTTCTTAAGAGATTTTTAGTAATGAATATAGTGCCACTACTTTTTTATGATTGCAGCTGTTCAGGACACAGTAAACTCCCTGATCCCTTGTGTATTTTTTTTGAAACGTAGCATGAAACATAGCATGATATAGGCAAATTTAATGTATATACTTGTCTTTCTATTTATTTTATCTTTATGCAGTGATCCGCTAGGGTAACATGAAATAAAAGATAAATGTACATTGTTGTAATTCTGTGTAAACAAAGTTAAAAGAATAATGAACAATATTATTTAAATTGTGTGTGTGTGTGTGTGTGTATATATATATATATAGAGAGAGGGGGGGGGGGAGGGAGAGAGAGAGAGAGAGAAGCCAGGAATGCTTGACATCTTAAATCAACGCAGAAACTGAAATGGGTATGCAGTGTGGCAGCCCATTTATTCAGTGGTTCATCTCTCCAAGAGCTCACTGTATCAATCTGTTAGGATCTGCCCTCACTGCCATCTAGAGCAGAGTGAATTTTTTTCAGTTTGGAGATTGAACCAAAAAAGACAAGTGCAAAATACTACACTTAGAAAGTTAAAATCAAATACACAACTACAAAATGGGGAATAAATGCCAAAGCAGTAGTGCTGCTGAAAAGGATCTGGGGGTTGTAGTGGTTCACAGATTGAATATGAGGCAACAATGTGATGCAGATGAAAAGAAAGGCAAATATCATTTTGGGGTGCATTAACAGGAATGTCATCCATAAGACTTGGGAGATAATTGTTCCATGCTACTTGGCACTGGTGAGGCCTCAGCAGGAGTATTATGTCCCGTTCTGGGCACTTCACTTTAAGAAAGATGTGGATATATTGGAGAGAGAGCAACAAATATGATAAATATGTTTAGAAAACCTGAAGGTTGAAAAAAAATTAGGCATGTTTAATCTTAAGGAAAAAAATGGGGTGGACCTATGTCTTATAAAGAGTGCAGTGATCAATTGTTCTCAGTGTCTACCAAGGATAGGACAAGAAGTAATGGGCTTAATGTGCAGCAAGGGAGATTTTAGGTTAGATATTAGGGAAAACTTTCCAGATCTAAGGGTAGTTAAGTGTTGGGATAAGTTTGTGAGGGAGGTTGTGGAATCCCCACTACTGGAGGTATTTAAGAACAAGTTGGACAAACTCTTCTTGGGTGGGGGGTTGCAGGAGTATCTAGGTATATTTAATTCTACCTCAGTGGGACAGATAAAGTAGATGGCCTGTCAAGGTCACTTCCAGAAAACGTGTTCTATATTTTACAGTAGTAAAAATGTGCTTTAAACCTGAAGATAATGTGAAAATAACTTGAAAATTTCATTCAGATTGTACCCAATTACAAACCTACCAAAAAGGGATACCAAAGCTCCAAACTTTTTATTAAATAAAATTAACTAAGGTTACAAGTACACTAATACAATTGCAGCTATGCATCTGAGTCTGAGGAATTTTTGAAGGCTTTGTGAAAATAAAGCAGGTGTCAGTTATCCTTACAGCCTATACAAATCTCTAACTTTATAGCCAATGCTAAAACTTTAGCAGGTAAAATAAAAAAAACAGAATGTGAAATACACCTGATTTCACTAACATTATAACTGTGAGCTAATAAAAATGCAAGTTGATTGCTTGGTAAAATCAATCATCATTCTTTGCAAATTTTACCTCTATTTGAAACAGGGTATGTTCCTGAATATTGGCATATATGAATTAAAGTACCTTTATAAAAAAAAAGTGTGAGGAAGAGATCTGGCAGACTACAGAACAATTATATTAATGTGCCATGATGCAAGTTTGGTGCTGTTGAAGGTCAGGATAAATTGCGTGAAAGTCAAGGTGAAATCAGATGTAGCTATTGAACAAGAAGGATTAGGAAAGAATAGAATATCAAAGAAGAAGCATTCAACTAGAGATTTTGATTGAAAAGATGAGGACATTTGACTAGTTGCTGTGCTGTGCTCTGTTGATTACTGTGGTGCATTTAACTCTTCCTCTCTTATATGCAGTTGTATGATGGTCCTTATATGTGGGTTCCCAACTCATTAATAAGATTACTTTATAATCCAAAGCATAAAAGTCAGAAGTTAGAATTGCAAATAGAACCACAGACTGAGGATCAGAAAGAGTCATCAGTAGGGATGATTTTTTTTTCTATTTACTTTTAAATATATATTTTCCCCAAGATGATGATGATTCTAGAATTAAATGACTGCTGTGATGAAGTGATGATTGTTGGCAAAATGAGGGACTGTGAAAGGAATCAGAAATGGGTAGTAGTATTGGCTTACATTTTCAAAAGTGACTTTGGGTGGCTAGCTTGAGACACCTTACATAGACCTGATTTTTCAGAGGGCAGGTGCTCAGAGGACATTTTTTCAGTGTAATTTATAGATTTCAGGGATATGCCCCTATTATATGCTATATTATATATATTATATGCCCAGCACACAGCAGGAGTTTGCCTGGGAGTTCACCTGGAGTGAGCCCAGTGAGGCTTACATCTTGCCAAATTCTCTGAGGAAGCTCATAGTAAGAAGGTGATATGGAAGGGGGGGGGGGGTTCAGCTGTTGTGACCTGTACTGGATGTGCCATGTTTGTCTTTCTTCCACAGGACAGAAGCGACTTTGTGTGTACAAAGTGCAAGCTGGTCTCCATACTGGAAGAGAAGATTGAAGGTCTGGAGCAACAGATAATGACCCTGCGTTGCATACGAGAAATGGAGGATTTTCTGGACAAAAGTCAGGATATGCTTCTACGGGCACAAAGCTCTAAAGATTTAGAGCAGGTTGCACAGCGGAGCCAAAAGGCCAGTGAAGAAGCTTGGCAACATGTGACCTCCAGAAGAAGAAGGGGGAATGTCCGGGTTCCAGTAACGCGGACACAGGTAACTAACCGCTTTCATGTTCTCTCCACAGGTACCATTGCGGAGAGTGGACCAGATGATATGTCTGGGGGGAGAAAGCAGAAGGAGACTCCGCTGGTTGGAAGGCATGAGATGCGCTGTCCTGAGATGGGGGGGTTCCACGACCACCACTCCCAAGAGAAGGAGGCGGGTGGTGGTGGTCGGGGACTCTCTCCTCCGGGGGACTGAGTCATCTATCTGCCGCCCTGACCAGGAAAACCGAGAAGTCTGCTGCTTGCCAGGGGCTAAGATTCACAATGTGACGGAGAGACTGCCGAGACTCATCAAGCCCTCGGATCGCTACCCCTTCCTGCTTCTCCACATGGGCACCAATGATACTGACAAGAATGACCTTAAGCGGATCACTGCGGACTACGTGGCTCTGAGAAGAAGGATAAAGGAGTTTGAGGCGCAAGTGGTGTTCTCGTCCATCCTCCCCGTGGAAGGAAAAGGCCTGGGTAGGGACCATCGAATTGTGGAAGTCAACGAATGGCTACGCAGGTGGTGTCGGAGAGAAGGCTTTGGATTCTTTGACCATGGGATGGTGTTCCATGAAGGAGGAGTGCTGGGCAGAGACGGGCTCCACCTTACGAAGAGAGGGAAGAGCATCTTTGCGAGCAGGCTGGCTAACCTAGTGAGGAGGGCTTTAAACTAGGTTCACCGGGGGAAGGAGACCAAAGCCCTGAGGTAAGTGGGAAAGCGGGATACCGGGAGGAAGCACAGGCAGGAATGTCTGTGAGGGGAGGTCTCCTGCCTCATACTGAGAATGAGGGGTGATCAGCAGGTTGTCTCAAGTGCTTATATACGAATGCACAAAGCCTTGGAAACAAGCAGGGAGAACTGGAGGTCCTGGTGATGTCAAGGCATTATGACGTGATTGGAATAACAGAGACTTGGTGGGATAACTCACATAACTGGAGTACTGTCATGGATGGTTATAAACTGTTCAGGAAGGACAGGCAGGGCAGAAAAGGTGGGGGAGTAGCACTGTATGTAAGGGAGCAGTATGACTGCTCAGAGCTCCGGTACGAAACTGCAGAAAAACCTGAGTGTCTCTGGATTAAGTTTAGAAGTGTGAGCAACAAGAGTGATGTAGTGGTGGGAGTCTGCTATAGACCACCGGACCAGGGGGATGAGGTGGATGAGGCTTTCTTCCGGCAGCTCGCAGAAGCTACTAGATCACATGCCCTGGTTCTCATGGGTGACTTTAATTTTCCTGATATCTGCTGGGAGAGCAATACAGCGGTGCATAGACAATCCAGGAAGTTTTTGGAAAGCGTAGGGGACAATTTCCTGGTGCAAGTGCTAGAGGAGCCAACGAGGGGGGGGGGAGCTTTTCTTGACCTGCTGCTCACAAACCGGGAAGAATTAGTAGGGGAAGCAAAAGTGGATGGGAATCTGGGAGGCAGTGACCATGAGTTGGTTGAGTTCAGGATCCTGACACAGGGAAGAAAGGTAAGCAGCAGGATACGGACCCTGGACTTCAGGAAAGCAGACTTTGACTCCCTCAGGGAACTGATGGGTAGGATCCCCTGGGGGACTAACATGAAGGGGAAAGGAGTCCAGGAGAGCTGGCTGTATTTCAAGGAATCCCTATTGAGGTTACAGGGACAAACCATCCCGATGTGTCGAAAGAATAGTAAATATGGCAGGCGACCAACTTGGCTTAACGGTGAAATCCTAGCGGATTTTAAGCATAAAAAAGAAGCTTACAAGAAGTGGAAGATTGGACATATGACCAGGGAAGAGTATAAAAATATTGCTCGGGCATGTAGGAATGAAATTAGGAGGGCCAAATCACACCTGGAGCTGCAGCTAGCGAGAGATGTTAAGAGTAACAAGAAGGGTTTCTTCAGGTATGTTGGCAACAAGAAGAAAGCCAAGGAAAGTGTGGGCCCCTTAATGAATGAGGGAGGCAACCTAGTGACAGAGGATGTGGAAAAAGCTAATGTACTCAATGCTTTTTTTGCCTCTGTCTTCACGAACAAGGTCAACTCCCAGACTGCTGCGCTGGGCATCACAACATGGGGAATAGATGGCCAGCCCTCTGTGGAGAAAGAGGTGGTTAGGGACTATTTAGAAAAGTTGGACGTGCACAAGTCCATGGGGCCGGATGAGTTGCATCCGAGAGTGCTAAAGGAACTGGCGGCTGTGATTGCAGAGCCATTGGCCATTATCTTTGAAAACTCTTGGAGAACGGGGGAAGTCCTGGATGACTGGAAAAAGGCTAATGTAGTGCCCATCTTTAAAAAAGGGAAGAAGGAGGATCCTGGGAACTACAGGCCAGTCAGCCTCACTTCAGTCCCCGGAAAAATCATGGAGCAGGTCCTCAAAGAATCAATCCTGAAGCACTTACATGAGAGGAAAGTGATCAGGAACAGTCAGCATGGATTCACCAAGGGAAGGTCATGCCTGACTAATCTAATCGCCTTCTATGATGAGATTACTGGTTCTGTGAATGAAGGGAAAGCAGTGGATGTATTGTTTCTCGACTTTAGCAAAGCTTTTGACACGGTCTCCCACAGTATTCTTGTCAGCAAGTTAAAGAAGTATGGGCTGGATGATTGCACTATAAGGTGGGTAGAAAGTTGGCTAGATTGTTGGGCTCAACGGATAGTGATCAATGGCTCCATGTCTAGTTGGCAGCTGGTGTCAAGTGGAGTGCCCCAGGGGTTGGTCCTGGGGCCGGTTTTGTTCAATATCTTCATAAATGATCTGGAGGATGGTGTGGATTGCACTCTCAGCAAATTTGCGGATGATACTAAACTGGGAGGAGTGGTAGATATGCTGGAGGGCAGGGATAGGATACAGAGGGACCTAGACAAATTGGAGGATTGGGCCAAAAGAAATCTGATGAGGTTCAATAAGGATAAGTGCAGGACCCTGCACTTAGGACGGAAGAACCCAATGCACAGCTACAGACTAGGGACCGAATGGCTAGGCAGCAGTTCTGCGGAAAAGGACCTAGGGGTGACAGTGGACGAGAAGCTGGATATGAGTCAGCAGTGTGCCCTTGTTGCCAAGAAGGCCAATGGCATTTTGGGATGTATAAGTAGGGGCATAGCGAGCAGATCGAGGGGCGTGATCGTCCCCCTCTATTCGACATTGGTGAGGCCTCATCTGGAGTACTGTGTCCAGTTTTGGGCCCCTCACTACAAGAAGGATGTGGAGAAACTGCAGAGAGTCCAGCGAAGGGCAAGAAAAATTATTAGGGGTCTGGAACACATGACTTATGAGTAGGGGCTGAGGGAACTGGGATTGTTTAGTCTGCGGAAGAGAAGAATGAGGGGGGATTTGATAGCTGCTTTCAACTACCTGAGAGGTGGTTCCAGAGAGGATGGTTCTAGACTATTCTCAGTGGTGGAAGAGGACAGGACAAGGAGTAGTGGTCTCAAGTTGCAGTGGGGGAGGTTTAGGTTGGATATTAGGAAAAACTTTTTCACTAGGAGGGTGGTGAAACACTGGAATGCGTTGACTAGGGAGGTGGTGGAATCTCCTTCCTTAGCAGTTTTTAAGGTCAGGCTTGACAAAGCCCTGGCTGGGATGATTTAATTGGGGATGGGTCCTGCTTTTGAGCAGGGGGTTGGACTAGATGACCTACTGATGTCCCTTCCAACCCTGATATTCTATGATTCTATGATTTCGGTTAGCATGGAGTTTCATAAAACGGAGATAATGAAGTTTATCATGCAACTTCACAGGTAAACATCTGACAAAGTGTTCCAGGGCTACAAAGCATAGGCTTCATTAGTCACTGGCATGCGCTAGGTTATTATAGGCAGAGCTGGTCACCAGTTGGAGGAAGGGAAGATAGATCAAATGCGGACCTGCAGGTGGTGAGGGTGAGGCAGGAGAACTTGTTATTGGCTGGGCAAAGAGTGTGGGACAGTGGGTGGTTTTGGGAGCCTGTGTGTACGTGTATGTTTGGGAGAGACTGAGACAGGCTGAGGAGCTGGTGGAATCATACTGGGTTGGCTGGCCAAAGGGACAGGGAACTAGGTGTGGGGAAGCAGGGACTGATTAGACCAGGAGACTGGGACTTGGATGATGAGGTGGAGGGAGAGACAGGACTGGCACAGAGACTGCATGAAGAGGACATGGGCAGAAGGGGTCATGCAGGGACTAAAGGATCTATACCCATTATAGCAGAATGTGGCCTCCAGAATCTGGAATCGAACCAAAGGTTCTTGAGTTTTGACATTCCTTTGCTATGCAAACATCTGTGAAACCCACTGGCAAAATGTGTCTCTCATCCCCCTCCAGTGGTTGGTCCACACAGAGGCTGGCAGTTTACTACTGTTATCAATTACCCTGTTAGCTGTAGTGCAGAGCTCTTGAGCCCCTGGGCTGAGCCCTCAGAGCTGTAACTGAAGTTAATGGAGCCGTGCTTTGAAGAGATAATGTGCTGTAAAATACTAAGTTTTCTGAAAAAAACAGGCCCATGGCATTTCATAGATTCATAGATTCATAGATATTTACGTCAGAAGGGACCAT
Organism: Lepidochelys olivacea; assembly: GCF_965140295.1. Taxonomy (NCBI): domain Eukaryota; kingdom Metazoa; phylum Chordata; order Testudines; family Cheloniidae; genus Lepidochelys; species Lepidochelys olivacea. Next base: position 49,736,775 of record NC_140414.1, on the reverse strand, counting down.
TATGATCATCTAGTCTGACCTCCTGCACAATGCAGGCCACAGAATTTCACCCACCACTCCTAAAAAAGACCTCACACCTATATCTGTGCTATTGAAGTCCTCAAATTGTAGTTTGAAGACCTCAAGGAGCAGAGAATCCTCCAGCAAGTGACCCGTGCCCCATGCTACAGAGGAAGGCGAAAAACCTCCAGGGCCTTCCAATCTGCCCTGGAGGAAAATTCCTTCCCGACCCCAAATATGGCGATCAGCTAAACCCTGAGCATATGGGCAAGATTCATCAGCCAGATACTACAGAAAATTCTTTCCCGGGTAACTTGGATCTTACCCCATCTAAAAACCCATCACAGTCCATTGGGCCTATTTACCATGAATATTTAATTACCAAAACCATGTTATCCCATCATACCATCTCCTCCATAAACTTATCGAGTTTAATCTTAAAGCAAGATAGATCTTTTGCCCCCACTACTTCCCTCGGAAGGCTATTCCAAAACTTCACTCCTCTAATGGTTAGAAACCTTCGTCTAATTTCTAATCTAAATTTCCTAGTGGCCAGTTTATATCCATTTGTTCTTGTGTCCACATTGGTACTGAGTTTAAATAATTCCTCTCCCTCTCTGGTATTTATCCCTCTGATATATTTATAGAGAGCAATCATATCTCCCCTCAACCTTCTTTTAGTTAGGCTAAACAAGCCAAGCTCCCTGAGTCTCCTTTCATAAGACAAGTTTTCCATTCCTCGGATCATCCTAGTAGCCCTTCTCTGTACCTGTTCCAGTTTGAATTCATCCTTCTTAAACATGGGAGACCAGAACTGCACACAGTATTCCAGGTGAGGTCTCACCAGTGCCTTATATAACGGTACTAAAACCTCCTTATCCCTACTGGAAATACCTCTCCTGATGCATCCCAAGACGACATTAGCTTTTTTCACAGCCATATCACATTGGCAGCTCATAGCCATCCTATGATCAACCAATACTCCAAGGTCCTTTTCCTCCTCCGTTACTTCTAGTTGATGCATCCCTAGCTTATAACTAAAATTCTTGTTATTAATCCCTAAATGCATGACCTTACACTTCTCACTATTAAATTTCATCCTATTCCTATTACTCCAGTTTACAAGGTCATCCAGATCCTCCTGTAGGGTATCCCTGTCCTTCTCTAAATTAGCAATACCTCCCAGCTTTGTATCATCTGCAAACTTTATTAGCACACTCCCACTTTTTGTGCCCAGGTCAGTAATAAAAAGATTAAATAAGATTGGTCCCAAAACTGATCCTTGAGGAACTCCACTGGTAACCTCCCTCCAACTTGACAGTTCACCTTTCAGTAGGACCCGTTGTAGTCTCCCCTTTAACCAATTCCCTATCCACCTTTCAATTTTCCTATTGATGCCCATCTTATCCAATTTAACTAATAATTCCCCATGTGGCACAGTATCAAACGCCTTACTAAAATCTAAGTAAATTAGATCCACTGCGTTTCCTTTATCTAAAAAATCTGTTACTCTCTCAAAGAAGGAGATCAGGTTGGTTTGGCATGATCTACCTTTTGTAAAACCATGTTGTATTTTGTCCCATTTACCATTGACTTCAATGTCCTTAACTACCTTCTCCTTCAAAATTTTTTCCAAGACCTTGCATACTACAGATGTCAAACTAACAGGCCTATAATTACTTGGATCACTTTTTTTCCCTTTCTTAAAAATAGGAACTATGTTAGCAATTCTCCAATCATACGGTACAACCCCTGAGTTTACAGATTCATTAAAAATTCTTGCTAATGGGCTTGCAATTTCTTGTGCCAATTCTTTTAATATTCTTGGATGAAGATTATCTGGGCCCCCCGATTTAGTCCCATTAAGCTGTTTGAGTTTCGCTTCTACCTCAGATATGGTGTTGTCTACCTCCATATCCTCATTCCCATTTATCATGCTACCATTATCCCTAAGATCCTCTTTAGTCTTATTAAAGACTGAGGCAAAGTATTTGTTTAGATATTTCAAACTGGGCACTTACAATTAGTGGATACTTGTGACCCTAATATAACCCCAGTGCCAGAGGTGAAGGGGCTTCTTGGTATGTTACACAGAGTCTTAGCTGGTCTGACCCTCTCAGAACACCCTACACACTATTGTCATGATATCTATTTCAAAGGTGGTTTGTAATATATTATTGGAAAACTAGAAATCCACTGATCATTTGTATTCTTGTATGATGCCTGTATGGTTAATATAAGGAATTATAAATATGTGCTGGAAAAATGTTCTCACAGTGTGTTTGGGAGGTAGGACTTAAGGCACCCTGCCTTAGACAAAGGAATGTGGTTCCTCCTGATTGTATGTGCCTCCTATGTAAACTGACCAAGGAGAGACAATGGAAGTATATGTGCATAAAAGGTAAACAAAGCCATCAAACTAGCAAGTGGGGGTGATAGCCACTTAACTATCACACTGGGGGGAGGAGACTGCAAAAATTAACATGGCAGCAGCTCCCTTCTGGACACAGCAAGATAAGCCCCCACGAGGGTTCTGTCTCTTTGAAAACAAAGATAATTATTGAGAATATAAACAGAAAGAGCAAGCCATTTTGGCATCCTTCACCTCAAGAGACAATGAAACCAAGAGCTTTGGGCTCTGTGTTGGATCCGGGCTCAGGACTGATCAGCCATACTGGAAGAATGACTGTCGTGAGAAAACTACTTTGAACAAAAGACTCTAGTTTGTTAAGTTAGGTTTTAGTCTTAGAAGCATATTTTTTCTTTTGTTTGTTGGTAACCATTTCTATCCCTGTGAGCAGGCTGCTGGTGTCAGGGTTCTGAACCAAAGCAGCACAGCATAGAAGCACCCAGAATTACAGGACAGGTGGTTACACAACTCCTTACTGGTCTGGGTGGACTCCTAAAGTGTCACAATACTTTGGATGTTATTCTCTCTGTGTCTCAGTTCCCCAGATGTAAAATGTCGGTAATATCATCTCACCTCGCAGCAGTGTGCTCAAGATAAATAAATTAATGTCTATGAAGCACTTATATTATAGTGATAAACCCCACAGAAAAGCTCACAAGGAAACTAATAATTCTGACTTCAGAACATGGTTTGAATAGTGAACAGTAAGTAACGTCTGGGGCCACACATTGAACAAAGAGGAGAAATCAAAATATTGAATAGCTGCTCATTAATTGAGCCAGGAATGAGACAGGGATCTTGTGGAAAAAATAGTAAGTGATTGTGTCATTAAAGACATATCTTAGTGCATATTCATTAGGTGGGCTAATTAAAGTTGCACAGGCAAACTCGATTCTGGTATTCCTGAGTTTTGAGTGCTTAACTTTGCAACCTTAAGGTTTTTTAATGTCGTTTTTTGTGTGTACATTTTATGAAGGCTATATCATTAGAAAAGCAGATTGATATTGGTTGCAGTCTTTTAAAATGTGGTGCCATCAAACAAATTTGGTGATAATGATAGTAGTACAAAAACCACAGGGGTGGTGCATCAGTAACTGGTGATACAGTGAATATTCTTCAAAGGGACAGCAATAAGAGTCTACAATATTATGGCTTTGTCTTTGTAGTCCTTGAGAACCTTGAAAGTCATTTACATTATTTGTGGAGCAAAAACCTCAAGTGGAGGGATGGGAGGAGAGGCAAAACTGAATAGATTTTAAGCTTATGAAGAACAGAGGCAATTATATACATTTCCAAATAAATTTAATATCTCAGAAAATTTGAAAATGCCATTGATAACTATGAAAGAGAAAGAAATCCAACATTTATGTTCTAATTATTAGAATCAGAGTTATTGGTCTCAAGTCTTGGACAATAGATGAGGAGCTCCTTCCTCAAATCCATTGTTTTGAGGGGTTTTTTATACTTTTGAAATCTATACAGTCCAAGTAGAATATTCCAGAGGTATGATGTGTAGGAGGAATTCCATTGGTTATTGTATGTTAAGAAGCAATCTAGTATGGAACCATAACACTAAATTGAATAATAGACCCTTAAAATAATGAGACTGCTTGCTTTTATTTTTAATTTTCCACTGTTTCACAACTCATCATTCTTAAAGTAAAGCATTTATAGGATATGTATCTTAAGATTACAGAAAATAAAATGTCAAAAAATAAAAACAGAACAAGACAAAAATACCCCACAGATCTTATAATACATTGATTTGCTTTATTTTTTTCTGTATAGCCAGTAGAGATGTTGAGCACTCCGATGAAGGGTTTTATTCCCCTACATATGAAGGAGATGTCCAAAAGCATAGAAATGGGATAGAGATTTTTGTCACCTATTCATGTTGCAATATTATCTTTTGTAAGTGCTGCTTCCAGAATGCAGTCCCTATGGGAATAACATTATGATGCAAAACAACTCTAATTTGCAAGGGCTCATCTGTCTTGCATAAAGTTACCTTTTTCTGTGAAGGTCAGGTGCCTCCTCGTGAAGAAAGAGTGAAAATCATGAAGTGGAGAAGACACTACAAGCACAGAAAAGATAATGTTGCTGTATTGGAATACTAGATTGTATTATACTTTTCAGCCGCTAGGTGGTGTTGTGTGTAATGTACCTTATTTAAGCTAACTTCAGTCATACCTAGTAGAACATTAAGGAGTCTTATAGCATACACTTCTGGTGTATCTCTCTGAGAAGGAAGCTCTGTTGTCAGTTCAGCTCAGGTACAGAAACCTGAGCTACTAGTAGCAACCTATTGTGTAGAAGGTATAGATGACATGGTTCAGAAGTATGATTGCAAGAGGAGAACTGAAACAGAAGGAAAACAACAACAAAGGCTGCAAACAGAAGGAACAAAACAACAAAATGGACGGGGGTGGGGAGGGGGAAGAAACAAAGTTGCAGAATCTCATCAACATGCCACTTTTTAATGCCCAGAGAACTTCAGCTTTGACAAATATTCACAATGGGCAGACTGGAAACAGTATTTTGCAAGATTTCAAATTGCTACAAAACTCCACATGGAAACTGGAGATATACAGATATGCTCTTTAATTTATGCTATGAGGAAGAAGGCAGAGCATATCTTTAAATCCTTTGACTTTACTGAAGACCGTCACAAAGATGATTATGAAAGAGTTCTAGCTATCTTTGATGCGTACGTTATACCTCAGAGAAATGCGGCTTATGAAAAAGTATGTTTTCACCAGAGAACTCAAGGGTCAGGGGAAAATGTTGAATGTCTTATAAAAGCTCTTCATACATTGGCAAAAACTTATTTCTAGGGCTGCAAAATATGAAAATATCAGAGACAGGCTGGTTATTAGGTTAACAGATAAAAATATTTTACAGCAGTCTTAAAAACAGACTTAATCCTGTGCAGAGCTATTGAAATTAGCAAACCAGTCTGAGCTGGTGAAATGGCAAAACTTAGAGAAACTTGCCAAATCTGAAAAACAAGAAACTAGCTTAGAAGCTGTTAACAGATGCAGCATGAGTGGTACAAGTAACTATCATAAGACCCCTAAGGCTAAGAGGGACAAATTCCAGGCAAACACCAAAGCCTTTCAGCGTAAATGCACAAGATGTGGAAAAATTCACAGCCCAAGAAGAGATGCATATCTAGTCAATCGCACAAGGTGTAATAAATGCACAAAATATGGACATTTTGCAGCTGTTTGCCATGCCAAGGCAGTTGGGGAGTTGACTAATATTACAGACAATCAAGAGCCATTGTTTCTGGGATCTATCATGTGTGATGGCAAAGAGCCTGCCTGTGGAATGAAACTGAATATTCATGGAAAAACTATTCACTTTAAAATTGACTCAGGAGCAGATGTTACAGTCATCTCAGAAGGGACTTAAAATCACCTTTAACCCAGCCCAGAGTTGAAGTCATCTGACACAGCTCTGAGTAGCAATGGAGGTATTCTGAACTGTTTGGGCCTGTTCACCACAAAGACAACTTACAAAGACAAAAGTTATGCATTCAGAGAGTTTGTTATCAAAGGATCAAAAACCAACAGCCTTCTCAGCCTCAGCATGGCAGCCACGGTGGGACTGGTTAGAAAGGTGGAAGAACTCTATGGAGTATTTGATGATATTGGACTTTTGAAAGGAGAAACAGTATGAATAAACTCAAGACAATGGTGACCCACACAGCATACAAACGGCTCTACCAGACAGACCGTGGAAGAGACTAGTTGCAGTTTTATGTGAATTCAGAGGACATCATTACCTGGTCATAGTGGGCTATTTTCCCAGGTATATAGAAATAATACACTTGAAAGACATATCATGTCATAGTGTTATCAAGAAACTTAAGCGCACTTTTGCTCACTTTGGTATTCCATAACAACTAGCCATAGACAAAGGACCACAATGCACCACAGTAGAATTTGAGTAATTACAAATGAAATATGATTTTGATTGTATTACTAGACATTACCTGAATGGAGAGGCTGAGGCTGCTCTACAGACAGCCAAAAAAATCCTGCAGCAGGAAGATCAATTCCTTGCTCTTCTGAACTACAGATCCATACCAATAGCATGGGGAGGCAACTCAGAACTACTGTTCCAACTTTGGAAAAAAAATATTTCTCCAAAGTGGGCAGACAAGAAGTGAGTAGCCAAATTGGATAAAAAGGCAAACCGAGCTTACACTTTTACAACAGTTGACACTCAGTTAGAAAATTGCCAGTCTAGAAGCTGTCGACTGTGTTCATATGATATTGGATGGAGAAAAAGGACAATTCCTGCTGTTGTAAACAAAAAAAATTCAGTGCCCATTTCATATGTGATTGAGGCTGACAGTGGAATGCTGAACAGAAACCATTGACTTCTACAGTTTCTTTCCACAGAAAGAGCAATCAAGAGAGCAAACTCTACAAATAGTGGATGCAGAACAAGAAAACGACGACTCAAGGATTCCAAACTGACCAGAAGAAGTTGTTGCAATTAATGGCCAGACAGATGTCCAAGTTGTTACATGTTCAGGTCATGTCATTAGAAAACCAGAGACACTTAACAAACTTATCCATACTGAACTTCAAATGAGTGTGATAGCGTACATTTTTACAAATGCTAGGAATGTAGAACTTACTATTCAGCCATGAGATAGCACAGTGTGTAACATACCTTATTTAAGCTAACCTCTGCCATACCTGTCAGAATAATTGAAGGATCTTTTAGTGAACGTATCTTGAACCTATATATCTGAGACGGAAGGTCTGTGGCCAGTCCATATCGGGCACCGGAGCTCTCTAGTAGCAGCCCTGCAACCAACTGTGTACAAGATATATGTGACAGTTGCAAAGGCCCAATCCTGCAACTCAGGGAAAACTCCCACTGAAATCAATACATTATTATAAAACTTTAAAAAGCTGATGAGCTGCTTAAAGTGATATTACCAATGAGTAGGCAGAGAGAAAGAACCCTCTTTAACAGAGTGAGCAATTGATAATGAAGGCCTGGTAGGTGACCATGAGTGGCCTGTTCTCTCAACATAGGTCACCATCATCTCTTCTGCAGTTGAGACTATTCAATATTTTCATGTGACTTCTGTATTTAGTTAGCATAAACTTAGAAACAGTCTAAGCAGCACAGCCGTAGGAAATTTCATTGTTCAAGAATGAACAAATTTAATAAAGGAAGAAAAAAACGAAAACAATACATCCAATAAACACCCTTTGCAGATCCAGTGACCAATATGTCCCTTTACTTTCATTCTTTATAAAAACAAAGCTCAGTAGAAAACAAAATGTATCAAATTTCTACAGTTCTATTAACAGAGGGAACAGGAAACTATCCTACCTAGTCTTTTCCTTATGGCACTCAATGGAATGGGAAACAGGGTCCTAGCTCCATACAAAGCATTGTTGCAGATGCACCAGGGGAGAATATGTTTGGGGAGGTAGCCCAGGACCAAAGACAATAAAGAATGGGAAGAAAACATTACTATTCTCTAGGAAGCTGGTAGTTAGATGATGCGTGAAGACGCATCTTTAAGAAGGAAAAAAAGGTCTTTCTCTTGGATAGTTTTGGGAGCTGGAGATTGATAGTTACATACGGCAACTTAAATATGAAAAAAACCTCTATGATCATGCTGGTCTTGACCTGTGCTTGAATGAGAGAGGGAAAAATGGAATGTGGATGATGATTCAGTGAAATTAATTACTGTTGTTGTCAGCCTTGTAAGGATACCATCTATTTTCACTGAAATACCATAGACAATGATTGGTATTTTGGCTTGATGTTGAAACTCTGGTTCCATAATCTGTGTAAGTGGGAGCATGATCTCTTATTAGCAAAATGAAAGATAAAAATCTCCTTGTAGAAGAGGGCCCTAAGCCAAGCAAGGTGGGATGACAAAAAAAGCTGGATGGACAGTGTCCTGCAAGATTTCCAGCCCCCACAGGACTTTGGAGGTGGGCTGGAGGTTTTACATCATTTGGCATCAGATTTAGAGCCATGATAGGAATCCTGGGCGAATTCCTGTTTGCTAGTTTCCAGCTGCTGCTGTGCAGGTGGATTGGCAGCTGAACAAGACAGCGGGACCATGCCTGGATGGCTTTATTTTGCCTCAATTCACTTTGATGGTTCCCTTGGCTCAAGGGCCAAGTCCTGGGCCAAGTTAAGAGTTACCTCCTCTCCCTTATGAGCCCTGGGGCACTGTGGTGGTGGGTATTAGGAATTCCTAGGGAGGACAGGGCTGAGCCCCATGGCCTGGGCAGAGACCTGCTAGGGAGTTCTGACTGCCCTGAGCTGTGGGCCGTGCCCATAGGCCTGAAAGACCTGAACTGGCGGCAGCAGCAGCAGCTGTTGGATATGTGCATGGCTGGCTTCACCACAGCCAAACACTCCCCCAGGAGTGAGCCCAGTCTGCCCCCACTGCAGTGGGGCAGATTTTTTCTGATCACTTTGCCTTATTGTGCTAGTCTAGTCAGTTCTTACTCTGTGCCCATCACTGATCCAGTAAGGTGGTCGTGTGACTGATTGATCACCCTGGTCTGGGGCTAAATGTGATGCTCCCTGACTTGGCTCTTGCTCTTGGTACAGAGTCCTCTTTATTTGAGCAGAGCACCAAACGCAGGTACCCTGCCTTGCTGGCTCTCAGTTCTTAGCTACAAACCAATGTACAGCATAGAAACTGGCTCTTTTGGAAGTGAAAATGGAAACCTTCAATCACTGGCAATGGGTTGTATGTCCAGTATTGAGTTGTTGATGACTTTGTCCCCCTAAATGTGGTCAGCAAGACTGATAAAATCACATACCTATTGAGAAATGTCCATTTACACTTCAAATACAAACTCAAGGCCCTTTCTTACAGCAATTAAATTGGTTAAAACCCTGCTTCAGACTGATGCACTTTAGTGAGAGGTTTGCACACTTATGTAGTTGCATTATTAGTGCAAACTCCCTTAATGTATTTAGGACTTGAGACTGCAGAGACTGCATCATAAGAGTATCCAATACTAGATCTTACAACCGAAACACTGACAGAAGTGGGTTTACATATTCATGTCCACACGGTGGAAAGACATTCCAAAAACGAAGTCAGTTAACCCGACATGTTAGAATACATACAGGTAAGCAGGAATGGGAGTTTCTTTCAAAAAAAAAATTGAGATGGGTAAGCACTGTTTTCTCTTAGCTGGTTCTGGCAGTAGCATCAGTCTATTTGGTTACTTATCTTATCTTTGTACTAGAGACTTATGTACTGCAGTTAGTGCATATTGTGCATAATTTTCTTTGTATTAAGCCAAGGAAAACTTTGTTCGGTGTTTTTTTTATATTCCTGGTAGTACAAATTTTCTACGATGTGATTGGAATAACAGAGACTTGGTGGGATAACTCACATGACTGGAGTATTGTCATGGATGGAAATAAACTGTTCAGGAAGGACAGGCAGGGCAGAAAAGGTGGGGGAGTAGCACTGTATGTAAGGGAGCAGTATGACTGCTCAGAGCTCCGTTACGAAACTGCAGAAAACCTGAGAGACTCTGGATTAAGTTTAGAAGTGTGAGCAACAAGGGTGATGTCGTGGTGGGAGTCTGCTATAGACCACCGGACCAGGGGGATGAGGTGGACGAGGCTTTCTTCCGGCAACGAACGGAAGTTACTAGATCGCAGGCCCTGGTTCTCATGGGAGATTTCAATCACCCTGATATCTGCTGGGAGAGAAAACAGCTGTGCACAGACAATCCAGGAAGTTTTTGGAAAGTGTAGGGGACAATTTCCTGGTGCAAGTGCTGGAGGAACCAACTAGGGGCAGACCTCTTCTTGACCTGCTGCTCACAAACTGAGAAGAATTAGCAGGGGAAGCAAAAGTGGATGGGAACCTATGAGGCAGTGACCAGGAGATGGTCGAGTTCAGGATCCTGACACAGGGAAGAAAGAAGAGCAGCAGAATACGGATGCTGGACTTCAGGAAAGCAGACTTTGACTCCCTCAGGGAACTGATGGGCAGGATCCCCTTGGAGAATATCATGAGGGGGAAAGGAGTCCAGGAGAGCTGGCTGTATTTTAAAGAATCCTTATGGAGGTTACAGGGACAAACCATCCTGATGTGTGGAAAGAATAGTAAATATGGCAGACGACCAGCTTGGCTTAACATTGAAATCTTTGCTGATCTTAAACACAAAAAAGAAGCTTATAAGAAGTGGAAAATTGGACAAATGACCAGGGAAGAGTATAAAAATATTGCTTGGGCATGCAGGAGTGAAATTAGGAAGGCCAAATCACACCTGGAGTTGCAGCTAGCAAGAGATGTTAAGAGTAACAAGAAGGGTTATTCAGGTATGTTAACAACAAGAAGAAAGTCAAGGAAAGTGTGGGCCCCTTACTGAATGAGGGAGGCAACCTAGTGACAGAGGATGTGGAAAAAGCTAATGTACTCAGTGCTTTTTTTGCCTCTGTCTTCACGAACAAGGTCAACTCCCAGACTACTGCACTGGGCAGCACAGCATGGGGAAGAGGTGACCAGCCCTTTGTGGAGAAAGAAGTGGTTCGGGACTATTTAGAAAAGCTGGACAAGCACAAGTCCATGGGGCCGGATGCGTTGCATCCGAGAGTGCTAAAGGAGTTGGCGGCTGTGATTGCAGAGCCATTGGCCATTATCTTTGAAAACTCATGGCGATCGGGGGAAGTCCCAGACGACTGGAAAAAGGCTAATGAAGTGCCCATCTTTAAAAAAAGGGAAGAAGGAGGATCCTGGGAACTATAGGCCAGTCAGCTCACGTCAGTCCCTGGAAAAATCATGGAGCAGGTCCTCAAGGAATCAATTCTGAAGCACTTAGAGGAGAGGAAAGTGATCAGGAACAGTCAGCATGGATTCACCAAGGGCAAGTCATGCCTGACTAATCTAATTGCCTTCTATGATGAGATAACTGGCTCTGTGGATGAGGAGAAAGCAGTGGACATGGTGTTCCTTGACTTTAGCAAAGCTTTTGACCCAGTCTCCCACAGTATTCTTGCCAGCAAGTAAAAGAAGTATGGGCTGGATGAATTGACTATAAGGTGGATAGATAGTTGGCTAGATTGTCGGGCTTATTGGGTAGTGATCAATGGCTCCATGTCTAGTTGGCAGCCGGTATCAAATGGAGTGCCCCAAGGGTCGGTCCTCGCATTGGTTTTGTTCAATATTCATAAATGATCTGGCGGATGGTGTGCAAGTTTGCAGATGACACTAAACTGGAAGAAGCGGTAGATACGCTGGAGGGTAGGGATAGGATACAGAGGAACCGAGACAAATTAGAGGACTGGGCCAAAAGAAGTCTGATGAGGTTGAACAAAGACAAGTGCAGAGTCCTGCACTTAGGACAGAAGAATCCCGTGCACCGCTACAGACCAGGGACCGAATGGCTCGGCAGCAGTTCTGCAGAAAAGGACCTAGGGGTTACAGTGGACGAGAAGCTGGATATGAGTCAACAGTGTGCCCTTGTTGCCAAGAAGGCCAATGGCATTTTGGGATGTTTATGTAGGGGCATTGCCAGCAGATTGAGGGATGTGATCGTTCCCCTCTATTTGACATTGGTGAGGCCTCATCTGGAGTACTGTGTCCAGTTTTGGGCCCCACACTACAAGAAGGATGTGGAAAAATTTGAAAGAGTCCAGCGGAGGGCAACAAAAATGATTAGGGGTCTGGAACACATGACTTATGAGGAGAGGCTGAGGGAACTGGGATTGTTTAGTCTGCGGAAGAGAAGAATGAGGGCGGATTTGATAGCTGCTTTCTACTACCTGAAAGGGGGTTCCAAAGAGGATGGATCTAGACTGTTCTCAGTGGTAGCTGATGACAGAACAAGGAGTAATGGTCTCAAGTTGCAGTGGGGGAGGTTTAGGCTGGATATTAGGAAAAACTTTTTCACCAGGAGGGTGGTGAAGCACAAGAATGCGTTACTTAGGGAGGTGGTGGAATCTCCTTCCTTAAATATTTTTAAGGTCAGGCTTGACAAAGCCCTGGCTGGGATGATTTAGTTGGAGATTGGTCCTGCTTTGAGCAGGGGGTTGGACTAGATGACCTCCTGAGGTCCCTTCCAACCCTAATATTCTATTATTCTATGATTCTATGGTTGTTGTGTCCTGAAGATGGGAAATTTCCACTCCTAAACATACTATGTTCATAACTTTCAACTGAGCTCTCAGGATTTTGTCTGCCAGTGCATATAAATCCCATGGTCCCTACAACTCTTGCATGGTAGAGGTTATGACAGCTGCTTCCCTGTCCCTCCCACCCCGCAAAAAAATAGTGGGCCTGTCTCCTCTCTGTCTCTGCTCCTCCTCTGAGGTGCAGAAGTCTTTGTCCATGAGAACTCAACCTTTGAAATTCTAATGTAGAAGCTGTGGGAGGAATATTATCTGTGATTGGAAGACAAATGACTACTCCCACACCTTACTGAGCCCCACCCCTCTCAAGAGAAGCCAAGACAATAGATCATCTTGGGGAAGGTGCTTGAAAAGCCAAAACAGCCCTGTGAACTGTACATTGAGCAAACACTGGTATGGGCTGCAGGGAATAGGCTTGTATGTGATGCTGTGCAGAACTGAACTGGTTGTTAGCTTATTTTGGCTGGTGTAATGTCTCAACAGAGACATTCCCACACCTTCCCCTCCACTGAACTCTCACTTATAAAGTTAAACTACTCTGCTTGTTGAGTAAGGCACCACCTCTGCACTAGAATCTCTGCCGTGCTGGGGATGTGGATAAACATAGCAGTCCTTGACATATCTCTGTCCCTCAATGCTCATGAGACTGAGCCATGTATTCAAAGCATGATGCAGCTTGCAGCTTTGTACAGCTGCAGTCTGATCTTGTGTAAATGGGAAACTTTGGTGGTAGTTCCCCTGAACCCTATGTTCTAACTGGGGCCTCAATGCAGGGCACTAGTGTAGGTTGGAGCTTAATCCCCCACCCAGCCAAGACTCTTCCTTAAAAGGCTTTCAGTGTGTCCATCTCTGTCCTTATATACTAATCCTGCAGGAGCACATCCCTCAGTGCCAGCGCAGAATTCTTCCAGGAGGTTGGGTGTTTCCTGGACCCACAGACTTGCTGCAGTGTGAGTGCACTAGTCAGTTGCTGGGTGAACCGAACACTCATTACCAGATTCCTGAATGAAGGAAATGGCTCAACTTTGGAATTTCTTCCTTATCTCTTCTTATGAGAGGGGAAGGAGTGACTCACCTGCAGGGAATCCTTAATCTGACTAAGGCTATGCCTGTGTCTAGAAATGTTAAACAATTAAAGCTTCCAAACAGAAATGTGCATGCAATGTTCTTTTCACTGCCAAGTATATGCCTGGGCTGTACACTGGCATAGCTGAAGCTCTCTCCACTGCAGGTCAGCAGATTCCAAGCATTAGCATCAGAACCCCAAACTGGTCTCACTACAGCTAATTGGCTAGTCAGGGTGGTAGTTGGAGGGACTGTAAGTGCCACAGTTTTTAACTATCTGAGTTCCTTCCCCATATCTATTATATAGAATGTGTTGGAGCACATGAATTTGTGGGCACAGCACTGTGCACTGGGTTTACAAGAGAGTGTGTAATTCAGTGAGAGGTTTGCAGTTGGGCCTAGTGCTGGATGTGATTTTTTGTCTTGGCATTGCGGAAAGTAAATGCCTCTTTTCTGTGGGCTGGCACTCTGTAAGGACATGCTGGACGCCACTGTTATACACCAAAGCGAGAACCCCCTGAGCACATGCTTTAGGCTCAAATGGATTTGGAAGGCTAAGTGGGATATTGGACTACTGGGAAACAAGCCTCCCAGCATGTGGATATTATGATTGAAGATGCTGGCCTGCAGGGTTTGGTGAACTGCAGTCCACCCACAAAAAGTGGATAGAGCCTGGAGGAAGGCCAGCTGGAAAGTGTTGAAATGTCTGGAGTTCTGAGATGGCTTGGATATCTGATATGACTGCATAATTCAGAGTGCAGCTGAGTTTGATCGAGAGGATGGAGTTCACTTCTCTGACATAGGTGCCAGTTTGTTCCTGGATGATCATCTAAACTCTGAGGTGGCCCATGTGGGGTGGGTTGGAGGCAGCCAAGCTGATGCTGGTGCCTCCTTGAGGCAGATTCCCAGTGTAGGAACTTGTTGGGCAATCCCACCAATGTGCTCTATGGCAGTGCTGGCCTGGGGGCAAAGGTCCCCCCTTGCCTCAACCCCCAAAAGGGGGAGGGATGTTAGTAGGCAGGTGGAGGTGCCAAAAAAACCACCTTGTGTGATAGTTGGCTTCCCCTGCAGTGGGAGTACCCCAAGAATTGGCAAAGGATCAATGGGGTGCGAGTGACTGCACTGGGCTGTCCCCCAATGGGAACCTTGGATGTATTTTGACTAATAAAGACATGGCCTAGTTAAAACCACTACCATGTGTCGCTGCCTTCTTCCATGCAGTGAGCATACCAAACATAATCCACAACAACTGGTAAATCTCATTTGGATAATAATTTATTTTTGTATTTAATGAGAAAACTGGTTCCGTTGCACATAGAATCAATCTGAAAATAATAGAGGGATGGGTGCTATTAGCTAAAAACATGTTTTTTTTAAAAAAAGTCATGCTAGTTTCATTTGGTGAAAAACAAGAAGAGAAGATAGACATGTTGCCATTCACTTGGTTGTGCAAATTGTAAGAAGTGAAAATAACTTGTGACAGAGTGCCTGAAGGTTTCGTTTAGCCCCTCACTCGTGGCCCCAATAAAACTGTGAAACAGCTTTTTCCCCCCTCTATGTCCCTATGAAATCTGTGAAGCATTTTTCTGATTAAATCTGAACTATTTTTCTTTCAAGTTTCAGGAGCAAGTGGCTGAGGAAAAAGTCATGCTTAGCAATTTGGAAACAATCTGCATCATCAACAAAAGGAGATGCTTGCTGCTGTGCAAGCAGCACAGAAAGTATGCCAACCATGCGGATGTCTCCACAGCAGAAACTTCAGAGGAGCTTGATGTTTCTTTGTGCTATACATTAGTCTTTTCCAGACCATTACAGAGAGGAGATTGGGTTTAAAAGTGCAGTTGGAAAAGTATAACTGTTTATTAGAACATTGTCTGGGATTTGGAAATGACATTTGTCTGTTGATCCTAGATACTGAGATTTCAGGAGGCAATGTGTTCTTGATCCCCTGCACTATATATGTGTAAAGAAAATAGATACATGCCCTGTCTCCTGTGCAGCTTTATGAAGTCTCGGGGTTTGACTGCTTCACACACAATCATAGAAGCTGTCCATCTGTCATACTGGAGGAAAGTAAGTGGGCTTATTTGTTTTTTCTGATAGAGAACTGATGGTATCATGATAATCTTGGCAATCATTTTCATTTGTGGCTGAGGAATGAGTTACCCATCCTAAGCAAGGCAGCAGCACTGTACAGTGTCAGGGGCTGCCAGGAAAATTGTCCTTACACTGACAGAGCAATGACTAAATAATCTTTAAAAAAACAAACCAAGAAAAATATTGCCAGACAAACAATAATTTAGGGTATCGTGACACTAGCATCAAAAATATTCATAGACAAAAACAAAAATGTGGGTTGCACCTTCCCCTGATAGACACACATTGTAATGAAATGTGACATTTGACAAGCATGATATGTTTGTATATGCAAGATGGGCAGGCTTTTATGGGAGTGTCAGTTGCTTCTGGATCTGCACTTAGCAAATCTGGCCAGTTTTCCCCCTTCAGAATGTATATACACAAACACATACACTTCCTCAAGCATGAAGGGCCCTGAGCACAACAGAACTTGTGTAGTGGGGTGTGGCTAGCAGCTCACATGTAGGCTCTGTGGTCCTCTGCATGCAACAGAGTACATTTCTGCATAGTAAGCCATGTCAGAAGGTCAGAGGACCAGGGTAAGCAAGGGTCAAGTAGAAACAGGGTGATACTAGCAGGCACATAGCTAAGCATGTTCTCTGGTCAAAATTCTGCACAGACGGGACAGCAGGGGACTGCACAGAGGGGAGCAGTAGCTACTGTTGACTTCAGGCTATGGTCCTGTCAATTCAGAGATGGGAGCGGGAGGGATTATGTTTTCTTCCAACCCCTGCAGAATCACCCAACGTATTCCCCAGTTACTCAGAATGTGCCCTGTGTTAAGACTTTTTCCCTTAGTGAGCGAATGAGAAGGTAATATGGCAGTAATTAGAAAGTTTGCTTATTAGCATATTTTTTAGAGAAGGCTGCTTACTCTCTTTCCTAGCCAGGGAGAAAAGGGTAAAGAAGAGATTTAAAATGCAGCAGTTGTGACCAGAAAGAAAGGAAAGGGCAAAATTCCAACAAGGCACTTTGGCCTCAATTTGCATTCTCAGTCTCTGTTTTGAGCTGAAATTTGTTAGTATCCACTTATATAAGAGCACACTGTAATAGGGCAGCCTGCTAGAGAGCTCTGTGCAATTAGTCCCACCCCATTACACCTGTACACGCCATTGGACTTAAGAGGAAGAAAGCTAAGCAGTTTGAGGGCTGTTCGTGAAGGAGAGCAGACATGCTGCTTCTGCATGGGGAAAGGAGCCTGGCTTGGTCCCTAGATTCAGGAGGACTGTGGCTTGAGTCCTTGAGAGGAAAGTAGACCTGAGACAGATGGCTGATTAGAAAAGAGCCATGGAGCCACTCGCTAAGCAGGAAGGCAAACCACTGTAGCTGGAATCCCAACTGTGAGGAAGGGGGCTGAAGGATGAGCCTTTCAGGGATGGGGATTCTTTTGTTAGGTATGTTTATTGGCTTTGGATTAAGTGACTTGTTACTTTTTATAGTGGTTGACAGCCAGGGTAGGCTGAAGATCATTGTGGGAAACTGAGGTAGAATTCCTGAGAATATCACACCCACCACAAGGAGACATTCCAAGCACAAGGAGAATCTATGTATGTGTCTCTCACACAAGTGCACACACACACTTTGAGGTGAAAGGAAAGGGTAAACTTTGTAATATGGCATTTGAGTAGGTACTAGGAACGGAACTGTGATAATGTATCTCATTGCACTACAATTGAATATTTCTGCTCTGGAACAGCTAAATGGTAAGTTTATGGATTCATTTTTTTATTGTGCCATTAGCATTTGGTTTTGTTTTTACAATCAAAATGATTCACTGCATGAATGATTACTGTAATTAAAAACACTACATAAAACTAGTTTCAGAGTAACAGCCGTGTTAGTCTGTATTCGCAAAAAGAAAAGGAGTACTTGTGGCACCTTAGAGACTAACCAATTTATTTGAGCATGAGCTTTCGTGAGCTACAGCTCACTTCATCGGATGCATACCGTGGAAACTGCAGCAGACTTTTATCATGCACATTGTGTAAAGAGTTGTCACTTTGGATGGGCTATCACCAGCAGGAGAGTGAATTTGTGTGGGGGGGTGGAGGGTGAGAAAACCTGGATTTGTGCTGGAAATGGCCCACCTGATGATCACTTTAGATAAGCTATTACCAGCAGGACAGTGGGGTGGGAGGAGGTATTGTTTCATATTCCCTGTGTATATATAAAGTCTGCTGCAGTTTCCATGGTATGCATCCGATGAAGTGAGCTGTAGCTCATGAAAGCTCATGCTCAAATAAATTGGTTAGTCTCTAAGGTGCCACAAGTACTCCTTTTCTTTTTACATAAAACTAAATTTTCACAACATCAATTCATTTGCATCAGCAAAATAGAGCATGTGGGCTTGCCACATAGATCTGTAGGAGGTAGAAAGACACAAACACTATATTTATCATGTGAACCCTGGAAGAAATCCAGTTCCAAATCAC
The DNA here is from genome assembly GCF_965140295.1 of Lepidochelys olivacea. Classification (NCBI taxonomy): domain Eukaryota; kingdom Metazoa; phylum Chordata; order Testudines; family Cheloniidae; genus Lepidochelys; species Lepidochelys olivacea. The sequence continues at coordinate 49,718,574 of NC_140414.1, read as the reverse complement.
TGAGCTTCTCTAGGTCAGGATATACTATGAAACCCTGACACAAACATTTTTGGCAGATGGCCAAAATAAAACTCCTTCAGATAGCACACATCTGATCTGAAAAAGGTTTTTTAGTAAGTTAGGTGAATATAAAATATCAGGACAAATACTATGCTGAGCAAAGATCTTGGAAGCAATGATTTAGAGCTGACCAAAGGACCACAATTCTGTTTCACAGCAACTTTTGAGGTTTCAAAATTATTTACATTCTGTATTGGAACAAAACCAAACTGTTTAAATATTTTCATAAACATGGAATTGTCTGTTCAGAAAGGGTGTGTGTATGTGTGAAGAATTTTTAGGTAAGTGAATTATGGAATAAATCAAATAAGTTACACATGAACCAATCAGGCTTCGTTGCTGGAATGCATTAAATCAGAAACTCCTAAAACCAGAGAGTAGAGAGGCTTTAGATTCTTTGCTTGGTACTTTTTTGATATACCATTCCTGAATATACCAACTGAAATTACCATTGATTTAAAAAGAAGTAGAATACAAGTGAGGCCAAAATGTAATTTTCATTTTGTTATAACTCAATATTGTCGCTCTAAACATTCAGAAATCATGAGGAGGGCTTAAAAATAAGATTAAAAATGATTTTTGGGTTTATTTTTCTGTTTTATGGTTGAGCTTATAGGGTATACTCAAGTCATATTTTCAGTTTTTTCTCTGCAATCATCAGGGTTGGGAAAAAAAGTAAATGAAAGTTTTGATTCTCACATAATTAGTTGACTCCCAGAGCTGGGGCTTTAAGGAAGCACCAAATGTTGTGAAACGTGTGATAAAATTGTGAGAGTTGGCAACATTATAACTTAATGAATAAATATTAATATTTACATGGTGTCAAGTTAGCACAACAGATGAAACCCCAGGGGTTTCTGTTAGAACACTGTGAAGTATTCAACATAAATAAAAGATAGGGATTTCTGCAGATTTCAAACTCATTCCGACATATGGCAAAAGTGTGGTCTGCCTACTCAAAGCACTCTTTGGCAGAGAATGGTCATCCAATCTGAAAATATTTGCACACAATATGCTGATAACCTGATTGTCGCGACCAGGTGTGTGTGTGGCGATGTCAGACCTACTGGTCAGAGCAGCAGTTGGGCTAAGTCAGGGTCCAAGAGAGGCCAGAGGGCAAGCGAGGAGTCAGGTGTCAGTAGGCAGGCAGGGTCAGGTTAGTGGGAGGTCCAAGAGAGGCCAGAGGATAAACCAGGAAGCACGCGGGGTTCGGAAGCTGGAGTATCTCTCACACAGGGTCTGAAGCAAGAAAGGTGGGTAGTATGTACTGTTGCTCATACAACTCCTTGTCATGGCTTCCTGGCTTAAGTATTGGTGCCAGCCAATCAGTGGGCTATGAGGAACTGCCACTCAGAGCCTGCTGGATGGTATGTCCTACTGGATGGTGCTTCCTGCTGGGCCCAGCCTAATAGGGTCTTTCTAGAAGAGTCTAGTCTGGACACATCAGTAGCCCAGAATGATTATGGTCCTGGGTTCTAGCCCTGTGGGTTTTTACCCAGGTACATTTTGAATGCTTTCATGTAGCTTTTATCCCCAAATAACACCATTTCACGTGCATCACAAAAATGAATCTCCTAGGAAAATAAATAGATTAAAAGAGAAGTGACTGCTGGAAGAGCATGTAAAAAAGTTTTTTCCTTTAGAGAAGCATTTAAGAGTTTTTTGCCTCAATATGTCATCAAACCAAATGTAGATCAAAAGTGATTCAAATACCCCAGAAGATTGAATTCACATGAAGCTAAATTATCCAACATCATACTAAAAATTATATATAACTACATCTTAGGCCAATCATGATTGTTTGCATTAAAATAATGTCCTGCTGTTTCATGTTTTTTTCATTAAAACGTGACTGTTCATTGTGCTCCATATCCGTACGTCACTTTACAAAATGAGTTTTTTCAAAGACAGAATCCAAGATTCAGTCCACATTTTTACCACTGAACCCGAAAAATTTGAAAGCATAGTCATAAACTTCCTAAATATTTCAAGGCGGCATAGACAATGACAGAACTATGGGGGCGAAGGACCCCTAACTGTGAATGGCTTCTGTGATTTCCATATCAAATGTCAGAAGCAATCAGTGTCCTGGACATGACTTTGGAATTTGTAAAGAGGTCGATGCTGCACTTATAGAAATAGCTGCTGTGCTAGTTAAATTCCACATCTGGATTGTAATGTCACACTCTGTCTTGCACTGCACACTTCCATTTAGAACAGTGTGTGACTTTATAAGCAGGGTGGTTACTGTGACATTTCCTCCTAAAAGATTAATTTAAAACACTATGTACATGCTCCATAGGTCCACTTATTTTATGGATTATAGCAATGATTTATTTGTGACAGTGCTAGAAGGGGGAATGCTATGCAAAACTCTCAGAGCTGTGGACTGAAGTGAATAATATGTCATACTATTTAAACATCTGCTAATGCAAACCACAGAGAATATATAGAGGAAAGAAATTCGTAGACGGCTGAACATTTAGAAGCAGAAACCAGCTAGTTTGGAGTGAGAAGGGGTTGGCAGATTTCTTTTCTCATCTTCTACTTCCACCCAGGTGGACAGTTAAATTATTGGTCTATAGCTCCATTTAGAAAAGACACAGTCATAGGGTATCTTATGAATAATTAGTGTACATAAAATGGAATTCATCTGTAATCTTTTCTGAAGATGACCAATGATGCACCCATTGCCTACATACGTAAATACTGAAGTATCAGCATATTGACTTTTTAGGGCGCAGTTTCTGTCCCTCTTATGTTGCAGCTACATACCCCCCAAGCTGGTAGGAGATAGGGTAGCTTATCAGCTGCTGGTGGAATTATGGGAAGGAAAAATGTCTGTTGACTGAGAATCTGAATCCACAAGGATTAACTGTTGGCTCCTGGCTCTGCTTAGTAATTGCAGGAGAAGCCGCAGGTCCTGTGACAGTTTCTTTTGCTGCACTCAGAGTTGCAGTCATGGGCCTAGATCCTTCTTGTGCTGTTGCTATTTGCTATTAATATTTATTATTTCATAGTACATTTTAATTAAAGTTTGCTACAATCATGATTACAACTAGCGCTGGTCAAAAAATGATAAAAAAAATTCAGAAAAATAATTGAAGTTGTTCCCATTTTGCAGAGCTTGAAATGCAATGATTTTCCACATTTTTTAATTTCAGATTTTTGAAATTTTTAATTTTGAGGCGTTTCCCCCCTTTCTCCTCTTTTACCATTGCATGCAGTAAAATGAGTAATGTCCAGGTTGGTGGGTTCCCCCTTTCCCACCTTCTCCCTTTGTGTAACTTATTAAAAATAGATGAAGTTTTGAAAAATTAGAGTGGAAAAAGGAAAACAAAAGTGGGACTCTCCCTGTCCTCCAAAAGCTTTTCTTTGTTCTGCCGAATTTAATAGCAAAAAGGGAAAGAGGACGAGAAATGGGGGGGGGAACAAATTTGTAGTTTTATCTTTGAATTTTTGGTTTTGGTGACAAGGCCAGACCTTTTCATGAAAGTTGTTTTTGATTTTGAAAAGCTGCCAGGTTTTCAATGAAATGTTTTGCCCCGCTCTAATTACAGTAGTATCTACTCCTGCCTGTTGGAGATTACACAGGATTTTAGGCTGTAATAGTCTGAGAACTCTTACTCTAAACCAGCAAAGTATTTAACCATGTGATTAGTCTAATAGGACTACGCACCCGATTAAAGTTAAGTACGTGCTTAAGTGCTTTACTGGAATGGGGCCAGATGACTTAACATTTTGTAGGATCCAGCTGTTACTCTGCTCAGATGTGATGTAAATGTCATGGAAAATTGTCCCTTTTTCACGAGGAGAGAAGGGACAATAATTTCCTTTCCCTAGTTCTTCCCAGTTTTGGCTTTTGGTCCCTGAATTTACACTCTTTCCAAACCCATCTCTCCTTGTACTTTCCCTCTAAACGTAAAACTAACTGCAAAACATATGCTCGTTTGTTTTTGACTGTGCACAGGTGAAAGCATTTCTCTCTCCAGCTGTGTAGAACCCAAATGTCACTCAGTAACTTGATTTTATTTCTAATTGATATTCCAAAATGGCTTTTCCACAAGACTCTTCCTTAAAAAGGAATAGTTGGAATAAAAAAGCACTCATGTCTTTTCTATTAGGAACATTTTTTTCACAATTGACTTTACAGCATGTGTGTTACTTTCCTGGAGCTCTGATAGGTTGCCTAGGTGTTTAAAATGTGATAATGCTGGTCTGCATTTACAGGGGCTCATAAGAAGGATCCAGGAACAGATAAACATGACTGGGGATTTCTATCCCCTTAGCCAGCCATTCTGAAAGCAGGAGTATTAAACAATAAAACAATTCCTGGACAACTGGCCTTCAGCTCTGCTTAGCCTGCAGTAAATTTTGGATACAGAAGATCCAAGCAATTTTGGCTTCCTTGTTAGGTGGAACACTGCAATCTATTATTATTCAGTAATCAAGTTTTCTGATAGGAAAGATTGTGATGGAAACAGTGATTATGTTGTCATGCTGTATTTAAAAAGCTCAGAGTTTTTGTTTGCAAGATTCCATTGGGGAGTGTTTGCTCATCCTTGGCCAATTAGGTAGGGTCTATGTTTTCAGTAAAACTTGCTTGCTCTCTTTGCCATATCCTTGCCTCATCATCTGGGAAGGTGCAACTGCAAACCATTATTTTATACTTCCATGACTTCATGATAGATGTTTGGCACATGATATGAAAACAATAAATTTAAAGCTTTTTAAATTTAAAAGCATTTTGCTTTTCTTAATCTTTGGTCGTTAGAACTACAGCAAAGTTTCTGAGGTTTTGGAGGATTTCTCCTCCTTTATACTACTAGTTGTGCTTTACATTTGAAGCCAAAAATTTCAAATGTGAGTGCCAGCTAGAGGTTCTGAACTGATTTCAGTGGGAGATAGGGGTGCTTATTGCCTGTGAAAATCATTTGCTGTAGGCTTCAAAGGGCTTTGAATCAGGCCCACACTATCGATTTAGGTGCCTAAATTTAGATACCCATGTCTGTACCTTAAATAACTTGCCCAACACAATTAGGAAGTCTGAGAATAGACCTCAGGTCTACTGATTCCAGTCTTGTGCCTTAACTACATGACCAACCTTCTCTCTTTTTTTTTTTTTATGTAGAGGACCAAATACAATCTTTATACCCATTGCTCCATTGACTTCAAGTAGTTTTATATATGAGAAACCACAATTTGTCCAAGTATGTGTATTGTATTTTCTTGTTAAAGGTATAAATGTATTTGCTGTGGAGTACATGCATGTTTCCCAAGATGGGCCAGTACAAGAGACAGCAATAAAAATGTAAAAGTATTATTAACAGCTTGAAATATTTGGCTCTATTTGATTGTCCAGCAGCTCATTTAGAGAAGCTCTTTAAGCTGGGGGAATTTTATACTAACGTTTGGAGCGTTTGCCTTCTTTAAAATTAGTCGAAAGCACTGTGGGGAGGTATAGGGTAGAAATAGTAAAAGAATGGGATTCTTCATATAAACATATGCCCCATATTCTAAAGGACATCTTTACAATCCACAACCCTGCTCTTGATTAATATGTGAAACTCCTAGGGATAATCCCATCAACATTGGTAGGGGCTACTCTAGGGCTCCACTCGCCTTACATGGAAATGGAGGACCCATTCCTGCCTGATCCAAATCTCCCCGTGAATTTAATGTGAAACTTTGACAAGTCAGGAATGCAGGTGGTGGCAGCAGTGGCGTGTGTGTGTGTGGGGTGTACACACCACCACCTAACACTCTCATGAAAGAAAAATTACCTCACAGGCAAGACCAATTCCTGACCTTCATTATCTCTTGATTCAGAAGAGATCCCAAGCTTCTCCTCATCTTTCCATACTTACTGGTTGTACAGAAAAAACTGCACATTTCCAGCTGTTTCTTTTCCTCAGTCCTTTGATCATCATTGCCACCTGCTCTTCCAGGAACACAGGCCCAGGGTGAGAGCTCAATACTGATCAGAGGAACCCACTTCACTCTGTTGAACATAAGAGAGAGCTGTTCTGCTCAGAGTGTGGCTGCCCACTCTGGTGTTGTGTTCTAGGGAGATCAGGGAGTGATGATAGTAAGAGGGATTGATGGAAAGAAGCAGGCCAGTTGTGTGAAGTGCTCCCAGGTTGCCAGCCATCAGTGAGGTGAAAGGGAAAAAGAACAACAGGGAATATGGGAAGGAAGTGTCAAAAGGACAGAAAAACAAAGGGCAGGAGAAAGAGGAAGATGAAAAGAAGGGATAGCAATATAGCAGAATGAACAAGCTGAACAAACAGGAGGGAACCGAATTGGGGATGGGTAGGGATCAAATTTGAAGAGAGAGTACTACAATGGAAAACTGAAAAAGAGCTCAAGCCCCTTTGGTATGTAAAACAATATTATATTTTGGTCACACAGAAAAAGAGAGACTAAATTTAAAGGGAGAAAAGACAAAAATGTGGAGAGGGTGGAAACTGAAGATGGAGTTGGAATAAGAGCAATGTAGAAGGGAATAAAGAAATTTAACCAGGGGAATAAACAGGAAAGGATGCCAGTGACTTATAAGGGTAGCTGCTGATATTTATTTATTTATTTATTTATTATAATTCCCTGGAAGGCACCCTATAACCCCACATTTTGGGGAGCAGAGAGGGCAGAGTATTGCCAATGTGGGGAATTGGAGTCTTATTGCTTTGTTGTGTTGCTGTTTCCAAAAAAGCTAAGGGAATTCAGAAAAGAGGGAGATGAAAAGTTGGCTGCAATTTCTACCAGTTGGCCATCGGTCAATCTGGAGTGAGGCAGCTTGTTCTGCCAGTCAGAATGCTGGTAGTCAGCCAGCAAATTACCAAGCAAGCTATCCAGATGCCAGATGGAATAAGGTAAAGGAAACAATCATGTTGCTGGTATTTAATATGTGATACATTTGACTATTTTAGATATATTACATTAATATTGCTGTCCATAAATTGGGAGCAGCTGTAGTTGGCATCTAGGATATTTTATAGTCGAATAGTTAGATGTTGGCAATTTCTGTGGTAAAATATTTGTTCGGTATTATTTTTACTCATCTTCAGGGTTTTTCCTCCTGGTTAGCTATGCCTCCATCATAATTACATGTGACTGTCATCATGTGACTGTCACTTGATCATGTCTGTTACTTTCAACTTTAAAAAGGATGTTGACAAATGGGAAAGGGTTCAGAAAAGAGTAACAATAATGATTTGAAGTCTGCAATACCTGATGTACAGTGAGAGACTAAAGAAGATCAATCTATCTATTTTAACAAAGAGAAGGTTAAAAAGTAACTTTAGCATGGCCTATAAGTACCTACATTGGGAGAATATATAAAGTATAAAGTCAGAGAGCCCCTTTCAAACTTCTTAAAAACAGTTTCTTGCAAAATGCAGCTTATTTATTCTTTCCACCTTAGAAAGCCCAGTATATGCCCACGACACTCAAGTGCTTTTAATTTCTATTTTTTGTAAAATGTGCCAATTAAAACAACAACAAAACAAAAAAGCCAAAAAAGAAATTAAAAACACCACAGCACCCAACACCACAGTCAATCACTGCAAACCACAACTATTTCCAGGGCACGATTTCCTAGACCTCTCACTGATTTTTCATTTCTCTGTGCCCATGACTGTTCTGGTTTGTGATGGTGAAACATAAATGGGCACATAATAGTTTTCATGAAATCAGTCCCCATCCTCTTTTCCTCCACTGTTCTGAAGCACTTCAGTGTATTTGTTAATAGGTAGATGACTATGCTATCTGAATATGAGTAGGTAAAGGTATTTTTGAGAGTTCACAATTTTTTTCTGTCTAAAATGAAGAGGAAAAACTCAAAATCTCAAATATTTTCATGAACTGTAAATTTGGAAAAAAATTCAGGTCAATCAAAATGTTCCGTTTCAATAATTTCAAAGCGATTTGTTTGTATTTCAACTGTTTTTCTTTTTAATTTTTTTTAGTCTAATGAAAAATCTTTTGAATCAGAAAACTGTTTTTTTTTTCATTTTGTAATTATTTTTCATCATTTTTTGAGCTAAGAGGTTCACTGAAACAGAACTTGTTTAGCAAACAGTTTCAGTTCTGAAGAATTGGCTTTTTTGACAAAAAAATGTTTTGTCAAAAACTCCCTGACCAGCTCTGTATTTGAGAGCATTGAGATGCCAAATTTCCTGGGTGTCAGCCTATGGTCTTTTATTTCATCATCATTTCATAAATGCTCACTTTTAATGCACTGGGTATAGTCTCATTCACTTGTGAGAACTAACAAGCTCAGAGTTGTCTGGGAAACTCCTCAATCCCCAGCTTTTAAGATAATAGGCACAAGTGAATCTGTTTTGTGCTGAACTAAATTAGTGTGAGGATCCAGTAGAAAGGGCGAAGAGGAGGATGACCCACAGCTTGTTGCTCTACGCTTCGCCTTGTTGGGAAGGAGTGTGAAGAAAAATAAAGTAGCATTTGCCCAACCATCTCTCATTGGAGGGATGTGTGTAATATTTCCATCCCCAAGTATTTAAAATCATGAGTCAGGCCTGCAAAACCCTGAGATTTAAAATAATAATAATAAATTTGGTGTTCTTTTTAATGATTTTTGAGCACTTAATTTTTTTTCAGGCTTTTCTCTGCAACTGTATGATCTAGAAATTCACTTTTTACTTTAAGAAAGAAAGCTGAACTTCTTAAGTAATGACCTGATTCCAGGAGTTGCAGCATTAAGAAACCATTAAATACCAGAGACGTGAAATAAAATGTTGAGAGGTTTCAGAGTAACAGCCGTGTTAGTCTGTATTCGCAAAAAGAAAAGGAGTACTTGTGGCACCTTAGAGACTAACCAATTTATTTGAGCATAAGCTTTTGTGAGCTACAGCTCACTTCATCGGATACATACTGTGGAAACTGCAGAAGACATTATATACACGGAGACCATGAAACAATACCTCCTCCCACCCCACTCTCCTGCTGGTAATAGCTTATCCAAAGTGACCACTCTCCTTACAATGTGCATGATAATCAAGGTGGGCCATTTCCAGCACAAATCCAGGTTTTCTCACCCCCCCCCACACACACACAAACTCACTCTCCTGCTGGCAATACCTCATCCAAACTGACCACTCTCCTTACAATGTGTATGATAATCAAGGTGGGCCATTTCCAGCACAAATCCAGGTTTTCTCACCCCCCCCCCCCCCCACACACACAAACTCACTCTCCTGCTGGCAATACCTCATCCAAACTGACCACTCTCCTTACAATGTGTATGATAATCAAGGTGGGCCATTTCCAGCATAAATCCAAGTTTAACCAGAACGTCGGGGGGGGGGGGGTAGGAAAAAACAAGGGGAAATATTGAGAGTTGGCAACACCTAACATCTCCCTGGGATCTCTGGTTGCTGGTGAAACCTGATTCCCCACTTACTATTGATGTGTTTAAGAGTGAAGGATTTGTAGCCTGTCTCTTGCCCTTCATCTTTGGGTGACATGCAGTGCCCTCTTGCATGTTCTAATTTTTTGTGCGGGAGGAAGGTAGAGGTAGAAAGTAAGCCTGCCATCCAAGGAATCCTAATCTCAAGGAAAATTCTCCTGAAGGAAGAACCTCATTGCATCAGACAACATGGAAACTGCAGAATTATTTATTGTATTCCCACTAAGTGTTTTGCACAGAGAAGTTCAGTGTACATGTCTCAGGGGAAACTCCACCCCAGAGTTGAATGGGAAAAAATAATTGTAACTAACTAATGGTTTTAAGGGGGGATAATACAATGGAAACAGGATTTAATTCTGCTTTGGCTGAACTCAGTAGCAAAATTCCGATGGACTTCAGTTGGATCTGGAGCTTTGCCCTGAAAGAGAAACACCAGAGGAATGGGCACAGCCTGAGGGAAGAAAGAGTATCAAACAGAGGAAAAATAGGAAAAGCAGGACAGAGAACAGTAGAGAACAAATGCAAGAAACTCAATAAAGGGTTTGGAAAATGCTTCTCATAGGAAGGAAAACTTGTATTTTAAAATATTGTTCACATTACACATATATTGGCAGAATTTCTTATTCCTCCAGCACTAATGGGAACACAAGCTTATGTCCAGGATCTCTGTAAATAAGAGATTGAGTCTTTTCAGGATCTCCCTCCTTTACTCCCTGCTGCTTTTCTTTTTTGAAATTCCCACATATCCTTCCATACTGTATTACTATTCCACTCCTTCAATCTGTGGTAATAAGTCCTTCTGGCTTCTTCTGGGCTACTTTAGAGTTCTCAAATGATAGCTAGAGCTTTGTACATAGTTCTTTTCATCTTCAAAATCCTTTCCAGACATTAATTCATCCTCATTACACTCATGTCAAGTAGGTAAGTTAGTATAATGATGTATTTTACAGACAGGAAATCAGAGGCAGAAAGGTTAAGTGAGTTGTGCAGGCTCAAAGACAGTAAGTATCAGAGCTGGGATTAGAACTCATTGGTATCCAATTCCCGCACCTGCATTCAGGTCACTAGACTGTCCTCATGTCACTAGACCCTTCCTCATCTAATGTTTAAAAGTTATTGTGAACAGTTACTCCCAAAATTAATTTTTCTTTCACTTTTAAATTCTCAATTGGTTTTAAACAAGTATGAATAGGCTTATGAGTAATTTGGCAAGATTTTAAAAACTTTTCATTAAAGACAACCTTATTCACTCAAAGGGTTTTCTGGGAGTTCTCCCAGCTCTATTGAGACCATTTAAAGATTCTCTTGTAATATAAAGGATCACGTAATTCTTATATTATGCATCTTGCAATAGCACAGGTAATGCATTACATTAAGTTTAATACTCCCTCCAGAAATCTCATGGGGAAATAAGGTAACAGTTACAAAAGATATACACTGAACTACATTTTAAGTAATCTACATGCATTTTAAGTTAAGATCAGTAAATTCAGGTCTAATAAATGAAAAACTAGGCTGGGTTATGAATAGTTCATAGATTTACTGTAGTCTACTGTTCTGTACAATTGAGGTCAACATTATACCGGAGAGACCTTCACTGACCTTCATACATAGAATGAAAATTCCTACCGGACAATGCATTGGGCAGTAGCATTCTTGTTTCATTTTGTATTTTTAGTCTCACACTTCGTATTTGAATATATTTTAAGAGTTTGTCACGGCTTGACCAAAGATTGTGATGGACACTCTTTTATACCACGTAGATTAATCTAAACAAATAATTAACGTCGAACCACTTGCAGATCCTCAGTAAATGAGTGTTGGACACACACAAATGCTTGCTGATTAATCACATCCATTGTTCCAAGACATCCTTTTTATTCCTAGCCAAGAAGTGCTTATGTTAGTAGTACCAATGCAGATTTTGTCTTACACAACAGAAGGAGAGACCACCACAATGCTAGTAGGGTTTTAGAAGATTTATTTTCTTTCTATGCATGCTTCAGATTTTACATATTTTAAGATTCTATTGCTTGGAAAGAGTGCTCTGTAAAGCCTTTCCCCTTCTCCCCTTAGAAAACAGTCTTTGTGGGTGAAAAAGCCTCTCTGCAACATCAAACAGCCCTTCAACCTCAGCACCCTCACTCCCCTGACTTTAAATGTAGCCTTGAATTTCTGCCAGCTGCATACCCAGCCCTCATAGAGCAGTCTACAGGGGAATTATCTTTCTGCCTTCACTTGGAAGGAGTGAGGAAATAATCGTGGGCAGCTGAGGAAATTTCATATTTTGAGTTCTAACATTTAATTCAATCTCCTCTTTGCTCACTTGGCCTGATAGCTGATCCACCAAGAACTGCTCATGTAAGATATTTTGTAACTCTCTGTGGTTACAAGGAATCAAAACTGTATCTCAAGAGGCTCAAACTGAAGGTGGTTTATTCTATAAACTTCTCTAGGTCTCCAAATCAAACAACAACAAAAAACTCTGGACTTACATACGATAGTTTTGCTGGATCAGTAAAAAGGGTTTGGAGTGAGGAAGCTGTTTTCCTTTCAGGATGTGGGGGAGTTGAGTCATGGGGTGTGAGGGCAAAACAATTCCATGATAGAGGCTATTAAGGAAAGTTCATCTTAATGGAGGGAGACAATTCTAAATTGAACAGATATGTTGATAATAATGGTGCTAGATGAACTCTACATAGACAATAATGTGCTTGAAATATTGGTTTTTTTCCTGTTTGAAAATTATCTGTAAATAATTTTTTATTTTAATTTGTTTGTTGTTCAAAGTGGTTCAACAAACACTTTATGTGAACATATTTCTGCCTGTGGGTTACTGGTGAATTATTTGCCATGGTCCAAATTCTCTCCATTTAAATGAACAGAAATAAGTGAGTGGAGAGTTTGCCCCTGTATCTTCAACTGTTTAGCTATTAATTAATTGATATTTGTGGTTTGTGAATGACATCCCCTGTAGGACACATGCTATGATTTCTGTGCTGACTCACAGGATGAGAATTCAAGATAGCCACCCTAGCACTTTTGGTGAGAATTTTCCCGTGAACACATTTGCACAAATATTCAGAAACCTTTTGCTTCCCACAAACATTCTGGTGGGGGAAGAAAAAAGTTTACGAACTATTTCTAGAATGTGGCAAATACTCTTGACATGAATTTGCTTTCTGAATTATTCATCCACTTCTACTTATCTATTTTGCATGTGGAGGTTGAGGAAAAGGAAAATCTTAGAATAATAGAAATGGAGGGCTGGAAGGGGCCTTGAGAGGTCATGAAGTCCAGCCTGGTGCACTGAAGTAGTAAACCTAGATGATCCCTGATAGGTGTTTGTCCAACCTGTCCTTAAAAACCTCCAATGAGGGGGGAATTCCACAGCCTTCCTTGGAAGGCTCTGCCAAAACTTAACTACTCTTATAGTTAGAAAGTTTTTCCTAGTATCTAACCTAAATCTCTCTTGCTGCAGATTAAGTCCATTACTTCTTGTCCTACTTTCAGTGGACATGGAGAACAATTGATCACTGTCCTCTCTGTAACAGCCTTTAACATATTTGAAGACTGTTCTTGGGTCCCCCCAAAGTCTTCTTTTCTCAAGACTAATTATGCCCAGTTTTTTTAACTTTTCCACATAGGTCAAATTTCCTAAATCCTTTATCATATTTTTTGCACTCGTCTGGACTCTCTCCACTTTGTCCCCGTCTTTCCTAAAGTGTGACACCCAGAACTGGACACAGTATTTCAGCTGAGGCCTCACCAGTGCTGAGTAGAGTGGAATAATTGTCTCTGTCTTACTTACAATACTTCTATTTATACACCCCAAAGGATATTAGCCTTTTTCACAATTGCATCACATTGTTAACTCTTATTTATTTTTTGATTCATTGTCATACCCTGATCCTTTTCAGCAATACTACCACCTACCTGTTGTTCCCCTTTTTGTAGTCAATTTTTCCTTCCTAAGTGTAGTACTTGGCACTTGTCTTTACTAAATTTAATCTTGTTGATTTCAGACCAATTGAATGATTGTGTTCTTTTGAAAAAGATACATTGATCGTCAATCCTGAGGTGAACGATGTTTCTCTTTCGGTTGTCAACTGCCACTGTTGACAAGGTTTGTGTAAAGAAGGTCTGCAACATCCTTTGCTTTTAGTAAGGAGGGTACATTTTAAACAAATGTACAGAGTATCCAAATATATTGAAGCGATGAGTCACTTCTGGAACTCCCAAGTGTGTTTAGGGAGTATACACACACCTCAGTTCTATCAGGAACCTCCTGGGGAGCAGACCCTTTGGTCCTGTGTACATTTGTATTAGCTCTGGTATTTGCTCCAGATGAATAATGCTCCGCAGTCGAGGGGTGCAGCCACCATCCTCAGCTTGTTAAGACAGAGCTGAATTTGGACACTCATGTTGTTAGCAGCTGCTTGAATTATACACCCACCTCCAGTTTGTATGTGCAAGCACACACGGCTCTGCTAGGCCTTTGAGATGCCATTATTGTTAAATCTGACTGGAGAGCTGTGACAGATTAAACCAATTTATTATATCTCCAGCTGACATCTCATTTTCAGACAGGACACAATATGCAGCACCAACTCAAAGGTCTCTTTGTATTCAGGGGAAGAATTCCACTCCTGTGGAATGGGGTGTGACACCACAGCTGATCTCATGACAGCCCCTTGCTATGGCAGCTCATGCACTCCTGGACAAAAATGCTACTGTCACTTTACCATGTGTAGACAATCGGTGCCTCCAAGCAGCTGAAAACTATGTTCTTATAGAATGGAGCCATTGGTTGGAAAGAGTCTAACACTCACTAAGTTCAGTGAATTTGCCTCTTTGTCCACTTGATTGTGGATCCTCACTCAGGATCAACAGGTTATTCTCTGGCTTGTCCAGAGTTCCTGCAACTATGCACCTGTTTGGTTTAGTTTCCTCTCCGTGCTATGATCAGTGTTGCAGGCAATAACTCATATGGTGGAAGAGTGCTTACCTGGACATCTGGAGGGTGGTTTACAATACCTAGCCTCCCTTGATACAGAGGCATACTCTGGTTATGGAACCTGGACATTGAGCTCTGCACCTGCATATGAAAGGAACAGGAGGATCAATATGGATAGTGCAATATGCTTCACTTTCTATGGGCAGTCAGTTCAACAAGATATTGTGATGTGGGAGGGGAGGCATGGCCTCACCATAGTCCCTTCGTGCCCTCTTTGGGACAAAGTGAACTGCTGAGGGATCAGTTCTTGTGCTGCCTTGAATACAAGGAGTGAGTTTGTCCCTGGACCTTCTGAGAAGTATAGAAGGGGTGGGAGAAAGTTCTTTACACCTTCAATCATCAACAAGGGACTGGGGCAAACTGCCCAATACTATATCCTCCTATTACTTCTGTGAAAATTTGAAGGTAACTAAAAAGCAATTGAATGCTCTTCAGACTACCCATGTAGCAGTAGATACACAGTTTACTAGAAAGGTCAAGTACTAGTCTATATTAATAGCCTCATAGAAATTAATGGAAAACACTTATTAGGTCATCCAGTCCATCTTCCTGCCAGTTCCCTACAGTGTAACTTCCAGTGCTTTGTTCAGACTGCTTAAAGGACTCATGAGATTTATGGCTTTGGCCTTTTGACAGTACACTCTACATTGAGCTTTCTGATAGTTTCAGAAGTATGAGTCAGAAATAGATGGATTCCACATTCTCTAAGTGTCTGAAATTGGAACAGAAACATAGTTAAATTACTTAGAATTAGGATTATGTAACATTTTAATTAAAACTGCTAAAATATACAAGGACAAGACTGAGCTCTAGCAGATGAACTTTTGCAGCTGACATTTTTTTTGAACCACAGACTAGTGTTTGGCTTTTCTAGTAAACGGTACATAATTTTTAAACTTATGTAATCTTTCATACCTCCCTTGGTTTCTCTCATATCTCTCTGTCTCTCCTCACTTCTCTGCCTCTCTGCCCTTCATTTCTTTCCATTTGGTCTTTATATTATGGTATATTATCTCTCTTCCTCCTTTTGAACTGTATTATTTTTTTAAATTTTCCTATCAACTCCCTTCTGGCCATGATACACACACTTTCGCTCTTCCCACCCCTATTGTAGTTTTCTTCCATGTCTTTGTCTCTCTGACCATTTACCCTCTGGACTTTTTTTCCCTTCCACTTATTTCTCTATGCCATCACTTTGTCTTTCTCAGGTTCAGCAAGGGATGGGTATCTTTAAGGTCTACTACTCCATGTCTCGGGGTGATGATAATAATTCAAGACCACCTAGCTCATTCCTTCAGCCCTTGGGAACTGGCTCCCAAGGAGTTTTGAAACCTTCAAGGTTAGCCAACTCACTCAGGGGGATGAGGTGGATGAGGCTTTCTTCCGGCAACTCGCAGAAGCTACTAGATCGCACGCCCTGGTTCTCATGGGTGACTTTAATCTTCCTGATATCTGCTGGGAGATCAATACAGTGGTGCATAGACAATCCAGGAAGTTTTTGGAAAGCATAGGGGACAATTTCCTGGTGCAAGTGCTAGAGGAGCCAACTAGGGGCAGACCTCTTCTTGACCTGCTGCTCACAAACAGGGAAGAATTAGTGGGGGAAGCAAAAGTGGATGGGAATCTGGGAGGCAGTGACCATGAGTTGGTTGAGTTCAGGATCCTGACACAGGGAAGAAAGGTAAGCAGCAGGATACGGACCCTGGACTTCAGGAAAGCAGACTTTGACTCCCTCAGGGAACGGATGGATAGGATCCCCTGGGGGACTAACATGAAGGGGAAAGGAGTCCAGGAGAGCTGGCTGTATTTCAAGGAATCCCTGTTGAGGTTACAGGGAAAAACCATCCCGATGAGTCGAAAGAATAGTAAATATGGCAGGCGACCAGATTGGCTTAACGGTGAAATCCTAGCGGATCTTAAACATAAAAAAGAAGCTCACAAGAAGTGACGTGCACAAATCCATGGGGCCGGACGAGTTACATCCGAGAGTGCTAAAGGAATTGGCAGCTGTGATTGCAGAGTCATTGGCCATTATCTTTGAAAACTCGTGGCGAACGGGGGAAGTCCCGGATGACTGGAAAAAGGCTAATGTAGTGCCAATCTTTAAAAAAGGGAAGAATGAGGATCCTGGGAACTACAGGCCAGTCAGCCTCACCTCAGTCCCTGGAAAAATCATGGAGCAGGTCCTCAAGGAATCAATCCTGAAGCACTTACATGAGAGGAAAATGATCAGGAACAGTCAGCATGGATTCACCAAGGGAAGGTCATGCCTGACTAATCTAATCGCCTTCTGTGATGAGATTACTGGTTCTGTGGATGAAGGGAAAGCAGTGGATGTATTGTATCTTGACTTTAGCAAAGCTTTTGACACGGTCTCCCACAGTATTCTTGTCAGCAAGTTAAAGAAGTACGGGCTGGATGAATGCACTATAAGGTGGGTAGAAAGTTGGCTAGATTGTGGGGCTCAACGGGTAGTGATCAATGGCTCCATGTCTAGTTGGCAGCCGGTGTCAAGTGGAGTGCCCCAGGGGTCGGTCCTGGGGCCGGTTTTGTTCAATATCTTCATAAATGATCTGGAGGATGGTGTGGATTGCACTCTCAGCAAATTTGTGGATGATACTAAACTGGGAGGAGTGGTAGATACGCTGGAGGGCAGGGATAGGATACAGAGGGACCTAGACAAATTGGAGGATTGGGCCAAAAGAAATCTGATGAGGTTCAATAAGGATAAGTGCAGGGTCCTGCACTTAGGACGGAAGAATCCAATGCACAGCTACAGACTAGGGACCGAATGGCTAGGCAGCAGTTCTGCGGAAAAGGACCTAGGGGTGACAGTGGACGAGAAGCTGGATATGAGTCAGCAGTGTGCCCTTGTTGCCAAGAAGGCCAATGGCATTTTGGGATGTATAAGTAGGGGCATAGTGAGCAGATCGAGGGACGTGATCGTCCCCCTCTATTCGACATTGGTGAGGCCTCATCTGGAGTACTGTGTCCAGTTTTGGGCCCCACACTACAAGAAGCATGTGGATAAATTGGAGAGAGTCCAGCAAAGGGCAGCAAAAATGATTTGGGGTCTGGAATACATGACTTATGAGGAGAGGCTGAGGGAGCTGGGATTGTTTAGTCTGCAGAAGAGAAGAATGAGAGGGGATTTGATAGCTGCTTTCAACTATCTGAGAGGTGGTTCCAAAGAGGATGGTTCTAGACTATTCTCAGTGGTAGAAGAGGACAGGACAAGGAGTAATGGTCTCAAGTTGCAGTGGGGGAGGTTTAGGTTGGATATTAGGAAAAACTTTTTCACTAGGAGGGTGGTGAAACACTGGAATGT
The DNA here is from genome assembly GCF_965140295.1 of Lepidochelys olivacea. Classification (NCBI taxonomy): domain Eukaryota; kingdom Metazoa; phylum Chordata; order Testudines; family Cheloniidae; genus Lepidochelys; species Lepidochelys olivacea. The sequence continues at coordinate 49,700,742 of NC_140414.1, read as the reverse complement.
GTTACCTAGGGAGGTGGTAGAATCTCCTTCCTTAGAAGTTTTTAAGGTCAGGCTTGACAAAGCCCTGGCTGGGATGATTTAATTGGGGATTGGTCCTGCTTTGAGCAGGGGGTTGGACTAGGTGACCTCCTGAGGTCCCTTGCAACCCTGATATTCTATGATTCTATGATCTGGTCCCACACCCTTCCATTTTCCCACTGCAAGTTTCCTATAGTCCTTTCTCCTCTTCCCATTCCACATCTCTTTCCCTATTCCAGGACATGTGAGTGGATACTGCACTGATTTGGGGGATCCTTACATCATTGGGCTGGAAAATTTGTGATTTTTTGGGGGTGGGTGGGCTAGGCATATATTCCATTCATTAGTAAAGACATTAAAATACAGTAGTTAGATTTTTTTCACTTAACATTTTTAGTGCTTGGTGTAAGTTTCTTCTAGACTAAAACACTATCTTCTCATTCTAACAAAGAAAGAACTATCTCACTGCAAATGAGATGACTGTATTCCAAATCACCATAAAGAGGTTTCTGGCAGAAAAAATAAGGTGTTTGCTGCCAGGAAAGGGCTACTTCACTTGGCTATTGATACAGAGCTTATTTCTTTCACAGAAATGTGAATAATTTGCTAAATTAGTCCAACCCTCCCACCCCCTCAAAAAACCCCTTTTCTGTCCTAGAGAAAGAGTACATCCACATGAAAAGAGGGGCACAAAAGAACAAAAAAGGAAACAATACCATAAAATATGAAAGGAGAGATTCCAGGACAGAAATATGTTGAAATATGCTGTAAGCCACATCGCTTACAAGTGACACCTGGAATGGACACATTTTTGGATGTTCTTGCCCACAGTACTTAGTGCCTGCTCCTGCTCCCATCAAGGTGACTGAGAGTTTTGTCCTTAAAAGCAGCAATGTAACCAAATACAATGCCCCACAGCCATCATTTCCATTATAATTACATATTCTGATGTTACAATGTGACATAAGCAGAAGTGAAATAATTAAAATCTAAGCTCTAAAGCTTTAGTCCTGTAATTTGCAATGAGTGGATGGACGGCTACACTCACAAGGCAACTCAATGAAGTCACTACAGCAATCTGTCTTCATGGTGTAAATTGCGGGGCCTAAATTATTTCCTTAGAGGGCCAAATTTATGCCTGGTGAAACTCTCCTGAAATCAAGCAACTTTGTTTATCATAAACCTCTAAAACACAATAAACAAAAGCAAGATGTGGTTATTCAGTTATGGAAACCAGATATTTCTCTGCAGGTAAAATGTCTCAATGCTCCAGTAGTTGTTTTTCTCTGAACACTAATTGGAGAGTCTGAGGTCTTTTTATTTAGCTCAGTTGACATGAAGCCCTAAAACCTTTTAAGGAACAACAAGCAGTGCTAATAAAATCTAAAGTTCTGGAAGTTGGCAAGATTTCTAGGTCCCCAAATACCTATCCCAAAAACAGTGTATAAACATAATTTTTCCCCTCCTCCCACTTTCCCTTGTTCTAATTCCACAGGAAAAAAATCACCACCTATAGAATGGGAATGAACAGATTGTGTTACCAACAAAATATTATGGTGCAAACTGTTGTGTAGGTGAAAGGAATTAAAGTAACACTGAGATCCTGTCTTTGGTGAATGAAAAGATTATACTGGTTAATCCCACTACAAAGCATCTCTGGCTAATCCCATTATAAAGCATCTGTGCCTTTACTGAAAAAATTTTAAAAACTGGTTGTAATTAGAGCCATAAGTCATTTTAGTTTTGATGCTTATAGCAAAGAGATAATCATGCTGCTGGATTACTACTTTTGAAAAACATTAAGTAAGAAAAAACTTTATGGTTTGGCATGAATACTCTTAATTCTTGCGGAATAGGCAGCATATAGGGTTTTATTACCTCACAGATTAATGAAATTTAATGTGATGAATGCCATAGTGTGGTGACAGTGTAGCCTCTGTGTTCATGAAATGGCAATTTTTTTCAGTAACAACCCTAGCTTGGGCCTTTTTGCTTTGTGTTTGCTGCAGATCTAAGCCAAAATGGCTTTTAATGGGGAGTGGGGGAGAGGAATATTGTTTTTATTAAAAAGAAGTCAGAGATTAAATTAAAGGCGCTGTTCAGAGGTAGCTATTATATTTTTGGCAAAGGCATTTGCTTCACATTTTAGCTCTTATTTAGAAACTGCTACAATTTTATTCCTATCTGTAGGGACAGAAAGAGCTATATTGGAAATACCCCAAAGCAGTGTTTAGGGCCTATCGAAGGGAACGTGGAACATGGAAACATAGACATTACCACAATGGATCATACTGAGGTCATTTTGGTCCTGTATCCTGTCTCTGACAGTGGGCAGTACCAGCTACTTTAGAGGAAAGTGGAAAAACCCCAGGGTTGGCAGGTGTGGGATAATCTGCCCCCAATTTTAGGTCTCATCCTGGTCTCCAATAATTAGAGACTGGCGTAAATACTGAAGCATGATGTTTAATATCCCTTCTGCAAATTTTTATTATAATTAATTATATCTATGAATACATTTTATATCTTCTAAACATCCAGTCTTTTTTGAACCTTGTTAATCTTGGCTACCATGATTTTCTGTGGCAATGAGTTCCTCAGTCTAATTATACATTATGTAAAGGTATTTCTTTTTGTTAGTTTTGAATTTCCCATAATTTAATGCCCCCTGGCTCTGGTGTTCTGATGCAGGGAAAATAGAAGTTCCTGATCTACTTTCCTTGTAAAATTCTATGCTTTAATCATGTACCCTCTTATATTTTGTCATAGCATCAGTAAAAATCAGCGATCAGATACTCTTTGGGTTACATTTTTTTTGGTTACGTATAGCATTATTTATTGGTTTGATGGTAAAAAAAAAGATGCTAAATTAGATATAATTTGAAGGGAACTATTGAGCACATGAATAGGTGAGGGGAGGTATGGTAATGAACCAGCTTTTGCTTTGGAGTGCTTTTGGTGGTTTCATGGCTTCCTTAACTTTTTGTATTCTGTTTCCCTTTCAAGTGAATCTGTTCAATTCAGGGAAAAGCCTGGTGTTCACAAATACTATTTATATCTGTGTCTCCTGTCCCCACTCAGGGTTAGCGTATACCTTTAGGATCAGCTCTGGAATAGGACGGCAACAGGGGAGTACTGTGCATCAGAATGGTGATTCAGAAGCACATGGAGAGCATTGTGCCATCAAGACATCTCTCTGAGGCCCAATTCCTCTCATTTTTGCCCTCTTTTTCCCATGGAAAAGTAAGTTAGTGCACCCCTTGAAAGGGGTGCCTGCCCAGCCATTCTGAGAGGGAGACCATGAGCCATTTCAGGGCATTTCTGTTCATCCCTGAACTTCCTTAGAGGTGGCTCAGGAATATTTGGTGGTTTATGGTATCAGGTATGTAGCCCAGCAAGATGAGTATAGATTTTACTTCCCCTGTCTATGGTCACAAGGACATCCTTCAGAACAACAAAGGCTGTCTCAGTAGAGTGTCCTGAAAAGAAGCCTGACTGAGAGGGATGCAGGATTCTGGCAGCTGACAGGTGATGTTGGAGGCTGTTGTACCTATTCAGAGGCTAAACATACATCTTCATTTTCCATTCCTGCCATTCTAGCCCTTTTCACAAACACTTAATTTATATTTATTTTTAAAGGAATTATTTGTAATTTTATTGTATAATTTTAATTGCAACATATGCATTTCATTTTTTCTTACAGAAAGCATTTGTGAAGAGCAAAATTCAGACTTTAGTGCAGAATAGAAAAAGAAATTGAACCAAATCTCTCCACATTTATTTTGTCACTTTCACTTATTTACATGCATACATAACAGTTATGGGAGAAAGCATGGAGACCGGTGATCAATTTGTTGATCAATTTGTTGCAGATTAAAACGTTTTCCATCCCATTTAAGAGTAATTTTCTAGATGACGGGTGCTCTCAAAATCTATATTAACTGGCAACAAGAGAATTAGTGGGAACTTGTAAACAAAGGAAATGGAAAGTTTGGTTAAAGATATTGTTGGCTAAGGGAAAAAAGTCTTACTGCCACTCTGTTTGTTTTGGGTTCTCAGTCAATTTGGAATTATAATGTGTTTTTTTTTTATGCTTGGAAATAAAATAGAAAAACACTGAACATTTCTTTTACATAGCAACACTGGAATTTGAAAGTCTGCAGTAGTATTCTGATAAATGTATGAGTGATAAATGTTGTTAGGAACCACTGGTGGTTGAAAGATATATTTCAAAGACTGTGAAGATTGGCCCTGCCGATGTCTCTCTTTCTCTTAGCACACGAAGGCTTAAATTCTGCAAGCTTCTCTGTGTGGGCAGACCCCTGAAGCAAGTCGGTCTTCATGGGCATATCTATACTGTATCTGGGAGAGACTGGAGTATAGACAGGTTTCAGAGTAGCAGCCATGTTAGTCTGTATCCACAAAAAGAAAAGGAGTACTTGTGGCACCTTAACAAGTAGTCCTTTCCTTTTTGTGGAGTATAGACAGAGCATCTGGGATTGGAGTTTGGGCTCTGAAGCCTACGGGGTTGGCTGGACTTGAAAGCCCTAGCTCCAGCCTGAACTGCAACCTCCATACTGCTATTTTAAGCATGATAGCTTAAACCCTGCTAATGTGAGTCTGTTCACCAAGGCTGGGAGGCTTGCTCCCTGCTGCAGTGTAGACATACCCCATAAGGTAATATGGGACCACTTGCATAGAGGGATTATAGGATCGGGGCCTAATGTTTTATCTTAAAATTATTATAGTTTGAAAGAAAAAGTGGACACCTGACAGTACTTGAAAACTAGAAATACAGAGCACTGGGGAGGAAAAATAGGCAACCATCTTTAAAATTAATTAGATTATCAGAGCATGCTGGAGAGATAAAATGGAAAAAAAATGCATATTTTCCTAAAATGACTATGGCATGCTCCAATGCAGAAGGATCTAGCAACTCTTCTGCTGGACTCACTGAATTCAGAGTCTGCAGATTTCCCATATCTTAGTCCGCTAGAGGAATGCAGGACTGGAAAGTTTTAGAACACTCCTTGCTTCCTATGAGATCAGAGATTCTCCTGCAGGTGGAGAAGTGGGTGTACACTGAACTATGATATTTATATTCTAACAGTCACCGACATTTCTGCCTGTTCTGTTTCCTTTTTTTTTGAGAACTCATTGAAAATTAGAGTTATAGACCTATATTCTTTTAAGTCCCTACCAATATCCTGTTGGAGTTGATTTAAATGAGAACAGGATTAGGCCCTAATTCTTCTACAGATTCATAGATTCTAACGCCAGAAGGGACCATTGTGATCACGTAGTCTGACTCCTGTACAACACAGTTCTATTCTGGGCCATAGAACTTCTCCAGAATAATTGGGAAAGCATCTAATATTGGTTTAAAAATGGCCAGTTATTGAGAATCCACAACCTTTGATAATTTTTTTAATAGTTAATAACTCTCACCATTAAACATTTACACCTTATTTCCTGTCTGAATCTGTCTAGCTTCAGCTTTCAGCCATTGGATTGTGTTATTAATTGAGTCCTGTATCATCCATTCCATTACCTTGCCTGGGATTGGTGTCAGGTTGACAGACTTGTAATTATCTGGGTCATACTGTTTACCTTTTTTAAAAATTGCCACAACATTAACTTTTTTCCAGTCTTCAGGAACTTTCCCAGTGTTCCAAAAGTTATTGAAAATCAATATTAATGGTTCAGCGAGCTCCTTAGCCAGCTCTTTTAAAACTCTTAAATGCAAGTTATCTCAACCTGATGTCTAACTTTAGTAGCTTTTGTTTAACATCCTCAAGAGATACTAGTGAAAAGGGCAGCTTGTTATCACCATTTGATGAGGCTATATCATCTGTCTTTTCCCCAATACAGAACAGAAATATTATGGAACACTTCTGCCTTTTCTTCATTAGTGCTCATCATTCTATCACTTCTATTTAATAGTGGACCAATACCATTATCAGGATTCTTTTTGTTCCTAATGTAATTTAAAAAAAACAACCTCATTATCCTTAACTCTGCTTGCCATAGATATCACCTGGTGTCCCTTTGCGTCCCTTATCAATTTTCTACATTTCCTAGCTTCTGATTTATATTCATTACTATTAACTTCCCCTTTCTTCCATTTGTTGTATATTATTTTTATTATGACATTTTTGGAAGCCTTCAGTTCTCCTCTAAACCAGGTTGGATTTTTAGCACCAGCACCACTTTTCCCCTCAATTGTGACTTTTGGGGCATCCAGTAAAATGTTGTTAAATGATTCCCAATTATCATTCACATTTTTTTATTTAAATTGTTCCTCCCAGCTGATTTGGCTCAGAATTGTTTTTAACTTCATGAAATTGGCCCTATTAAAGGACCAGGTGTATATATCACCTGTCTGGACTTTATTCTGCTTGCACATTATATATGTGATCCAGTAACATATATGGATCACTTGTAACTAACCTACCATTAACTTTTAGTTCTGTGATCAGTTCCTCTTTATCTATTAGGACATGGTCTAATATAGAATTCCCTTGTGTTGGTAGCAACACTGTTTGGGTTAGAAAATAGTCATCTATACCGTTTAGAAATTCCAAGGATATTTTAGTACTGGCAGCATGAGATCTCCAGCATATGTCACTCAGATTGAAGTCCCCTATGATCACATAGATGCATAAAGAGGTGGTCATCCTTTTCTCTAGTGTGATTTGGTGATCTGTAGCAGACATTAGCTAGTACTGCATCTTGTGTTTTATCTGTTAGGACATTGATTCATAAGCATTCAAGATATTTTTCTTTGAGTTATCAGTGACTCGGAAACAGGTAATGCCATTTTTTGAGAGAGTGCCATTTCCTCTCCTCTTTTGCCCACTTGATCCTTCCTAAATAGGTTATAACCATTGATTTTAACATTCCAATAGTGTGAATCATCCTAACATGTTTCAGTAACACCAATATTTCCTCTTTTTACTCTCCCTTTTTACTATTAGTTTAATCCCCTCCTGACTACTCTAGCCGGCCTGTCCCAAGGAGATTGGCCCATCTTCTACTGAGGTGAAGGACATCCAAACTGTTCAGCCCCCTCACTCCATAGAAGGTGGACCAATGTTCTCCAAAATCAAAGCCCTGCATCTTACACCACTTATCTAGCCAGCAATTCACTTTTGGAATCTTCTGCCTTCTATCTTTCTTTGCTTGTTGGACAGGATGATTTCTTGGACATTCTTCTTCTTCAGCACACTTCTGAGTTTCTTATTACCTGTGAGATATCCTGCGAAGCAGTGTCATTAGTGTCCGAAACGAACCATGACCAATAAATCTTTACTCATAGACTTCAGAAGATTATCCCAATTGTAGACTGGTTTCTCATGTATTGGTTCTGTGAAGGCAGCATATTGTCCTGTTGTCCACCTGTGCCTTGCAGCATGTTGTTTTGATTTTTCTGAGTATTAAATCTCCAACAAGGACCAGTCTTCCTTAGATGGCTGGAGAACTCTTTATGGAGAAGCTTGATTTTTTTTTTCTTACAGGTTGGGCTATCCACATGTGTATCCCATACATCCATCTGTTCTCTTGGACGTGCTGAATCCTGAGAGGTATCTTCCATAGTTTGCACATTAAGGACCTGGTGTCAATTTGAAACTTCTAGCTGTGTGGAATTCCTCCTGCTTCTCTTCTTTCAGATAAGTTGCCGGAACTAACAATCAAAGTAGCTATTTAGGTGGTGAATTATGACCTTTATGTATCAACTAAATCCCTAAATGCAGATTCTATGTCTTCTAAGTGAGCGGCAATTAGCATTAGCTGATTTCAGCAGCCAACATTGCACTATACATTATTGTTCATAATATTTTTAATATCTTCTTTTATCAATGTGTACATATTTTGAGCATTCAGATTAGAAATATATTAAATGATTGTCTCAATTCTTTATCTCAGACAGAGCTTTCTTCTTTCTCTTAATTTCTCAGTGAGTGTAATTAAGTTTATCCAAAGTCAGTGAGCTTGGGGAGAATGTTTAAAAATACATGGGAATTACTTTCCATGCCACAAGTTTTTTCCCCCAAAGTTCCTACTGTTTTTGCTGAATAGCATCATAATTCATATTCAGCCTTTTTGTCATCACTTCTAAAAGTGGAAGTGTGAAAATACAAATGAATGCCAAGAGAAATGTGGCACAGGATGGTACTTGTTCATGTTGGTGCTGATGTCATATGGTATGCTGTCACAAAATGGAAGCTTCTTTCCGTAAAGAGGTTTCAGCAGTGGGTACACCTCATTTCAGGTGTACTGTAAAAAATGCCTTCAATACCTGAGGATTGAAAATATAATAAACAAAATATTCTGGGCTCAGTCCTGTTGTCTATATAAGGCATAGCCATTTATCCACTAATATCTACATAACCATCAAATGTTGCTATTTAATTAGCACTATTTGTGTCCATAGGTGAATTGTTTTTACCATCAGTCCATAGAATCCAAAATGTTTGGTTTTTTTTAATACCCTTTTTTATTTTCTGTCTTCCTGGTTCTTATTTCCACTGGATACCAGCAAAGGGAAGATGACGATGCTAGGGAAGATTTTAGTGCTCTCGGCTCTGTCTGATCTTCATCTGTTTCTGTGGGAGCAGGTTTGGACTCTGCCCGTTATTGAGACTGAATTTTGGGCATTTCTGTGTTAGGGTATGTCTACTCTTGAGCTGGAGGTTTGATTTCCAGCTTGGTTAGACATACATAATTACCTTTGCTGGAGCAAGGACATTGGGACAGACTAACCATCCCAAGTACAGTCCTGTCTGAAACTCAAGATATGTATAATCCTGTCTGAAAGTCCTTCCTATCACCTGCACCCCTCCAGTCACACTGCTATTTTTAACATGCGAGGTCAATCAAAGCTAGCACAGCTATGTCTAACCAAGCTGGAAATTACACCTGCAGCTCCAGTGTAGACATACCATGTGGTATTTCATTTTGTTGCAAATAGAAATAATGTCCTATAAAAGGTAATTGCAAAATACAATTGGAAAGTGAGGCTTCATATTTGATTTGTGTTTATTCTGACATTAAAGCAACTTCAGCTACTATTCTCTGGTTTGAGCTTGATTGGGGCTTTCAATGACATGGAGGAGCTCTGATGCAATAGCCGGTCCCAGAGACACTGCATGGTACAGTAGGCCCGAATACACTCTTACAGAGCGTTCAGCATAAACTCCCCTTTCTGTCGGCTGGTGCAAAAGGGAGCAGAACCATAGGCCGTGGCATTGCTGTGTTTGGGGAGTCTGCTGGAGGCACTGTGACTCTTGCACTCTGGGAGCACAGAAGATGTGATTGTGTTCTCTCTTTGCACAGCAGGAGGGGCAAAGGTGACTTGTTCCATTCCGTCTACCCACCATAAGTGCAAGAAGTAGCCAGGTGGGGGCGCTGCCACACCCCATGACTTGAAGTGATTTCCATCATATCCAGGGTTTACAGTTTGGTTCAGTGGCTCTCAGCACCCCCACTATGCAAATTGTTCCAGCACCCCTGCTACCCACTTGTATCTATAAGGAGGGACAACCAGAATCTGTACTTAAGTTTAGTATTTTACTGACTGTTTTTTACGATGCTCTCTTAGAAGTCTGAAAAGATCCCTTATGGATTTTGTTCTTTGCTTTTTAGTAAACACACATTGCTTCCCTTTGCTCCTAATAGAAATTACCTACAATGCCCTGTTTAAACAGGTATTTTCACCATTTAAATAAAACAAGGAACATTTTATTGTGTTACAGCTTGTTTGTTGGGTTGTGTATTTGATTTATCTGACAGAAGGAATGTTCAAAGAACTGGAAATCAAAAACTAGAAGCATGTAAAACAGAAAAATGGCAGGAAGTAGAGATTGCTGAATATGTCCAAGAGCAAAATAATTTAACAACCTACAATGATTTCTAAGGGAAAGGAGCAAGAGGCAGTGGTAGATATGGCAGCTGTACACCTACATCTTTCACTACACAGCTCTTATTACTGGGTGGAAAATACTGTCTTGGTTCTTAGCATTTTTGAATCAGCCAAGATCTGGGGCTGGGAGGCTGCTGAGGAAAGAATGGGCAAAGCAGAATATAAATACTTTTTTCCAGAATCGTAAATCATTACATTTACATAAGATGGCTTATTCTTATTTTGTGAATGTTACATTAGTCCCTTCCAACTGCACTTACAAAAAGAAATGGCAAATCAGAAACAAATTTTTGAACATTTCATCTTTTTTTTTTTTAATTTATTAGAGCTGGCCTAGAGATGACAATTCTGCTGAATGGTAACTTTCAAGGTTTTGACATTTGTTTTCATTATTCATTGGTACAAAAATTAAACCTTTTGAATCTTTTCACATAAATGGAATTGTTTTAGACTGAAACCTCTGCTTTTCAGTTGGGAAGGTTGTACCTGTAGGTGCAGCCTAGTGGTTAATGCGAGACCCAAGCTCCAGTCTGTTCTCAGCCTGATTCAGAGTAGAGATTTTTTTTATCCCAGATTTCTCTGAATCAGGCAGAGAAGAGACTTGAGCCTGGGTACCCCACATCCCTGGCCACGGCCCTAACCACCATGTCTTGCTCCCTGACTCTCAAAACCTTCCCCACAAAAACTTAACCAAAATATATACGTCTCAGCAAAACATTTCAACTTCGACAAAACAGTATATTTCAGCAAAAATTTATGTAATCTAAAATGTTCCAACCAGTTTTATTATGTATTATTGACCCAAGTTGGTGCCAACTGTCCTCTGTCTGTCACACTCACTTTCGCACATGCATGCAAAGACACAGTCCTTGCCCCCAAGGTCTTATAGTCTAAAGCCTTTATGCTGCTGTACCTTTTCATTCCGTGATCAGGGCCCTCAATCAGAATGAAATAACAAGTGAGAGATGTCAACAGACAAAAGGAGAGGACAAGGAGAGGCGGGACAAGAGTTGCAATAATATCATATCTTAGTCATGTACATGTCTTGGTGGCTAAGTTACATTTGCTTTGTTTTTTTGTTTTTTTTCCCCCATCTCATCTTTTGTAGACAAGGCAGCAAATGTGATTTCTAGGAAGAATTAGAAGGGGAGTGAAGGTGGCTTGGGAAATTAGGTTTAGGGAGGGCAACACTTGAGGCAACTTGGAAGAATACTTCAAAAATATTAAGAAGTAATTATGCTTACCATTACTTTAGTTATGTTTTTCCAACCTCATCCAACTTTTAAAGCATTGCAGGCCTGATATAATATCCTTGTGACCTAAAACTTCTGTTCCATTCATTGGCAGTTTTGGGTGTGAAATGAATGCGTATTTGGGCTGATATTAAGCAATTGAGAGCAGGATCACTGATGCTACAATGTGAAGGGGGCAATGATATGGTGCATTTTGAATGGCCTTGTTTTATTTATGTCACATGTGACTGCCATTAGCTCAACTTGTAGGGGTTAAGCATCACATCAGTTTTTGATCCATCTCTGCTGCAGCATGTGTACAAGCCCTCTTTGTGCTTCAGTTGCTTCTTACTACTAAACATTGCTTTCATTCTGTTACCTGAGCTGAATTAATTTGTACAAGAATTGGGTCTCGATCAAGTGATAAAAATGTTTTTCTGCCATTGAGAAAATGTCAGTTAAGCTTTTTAACAAGAGCTCTTGCTGGAACCAGACATTCCCTCCTAGTTTGTTTGATTTGGACTAGAGATCTTCTAGACTGAATGACATGCTTCATTCCAGTGCCTGAGTTGATGACTGAATTAAGATGTGTTGATGAATATTAATTTCTTCTACAAAAAGCTCTGACACTTAGACATTCTTGTTGTTGTCTGCTTGTTCCATCAAATAATGGAAGATTCTGGTGGTTTCCTTCAAAGTGTGTATATTGGCAGTTGGACCTGACAGGCATATTTCACATAGCATGTGGTAAAAACCTTTTCTGTTTTATCATTTCTGGACTGCAACAAAGGTGCCTTAGCTATTTTGACTGCACATATTGATACAATAAACTCCTTTTGAGACTATCTCATGGTTTATTTGTAACACACTGATGTTACCGTATTAGTAGCTGCAGTTTTCTCCACCGAAGCATGAAGTTTGTTGACACTTGTTTTACTGCTGACATTTCTTTCAGTGTTCAGTAAACTGCTATGGAATTTCACTCGTGAAAAGTCATCCTGTCTTCATTTCCCTGCAGATTTCATTGTCGTACCTCAATAAGCTTTTGATACTTGTCAGATAATGTAATTTCACAATGTTATTACTTGAATGTTTCAGCAGGCACTTCACGTAACAAACTGTGGGGTTGCTTGCCTTTTTGGGACCATTTAGAAAATAGGTAAAAACTTTAACATAAACACACGTTTATGGGAGGTAGAATTAAGTTATTTTTACTAATTAATTTTGGACCGGAGCTGCTTTAGCTAACCAGTATTTTTCCAGTCTCAGTTTACATTAGTGATTTACTTATGTGAAAAAATAGTATCTGATGAAAATGCTCTGTATCTACTCACTCTGCAGACAGATGCCCTTTTCACAAGATCTCTTATTAATGGTTTTTAAGTAAGCCAATCTTTTGCTGGCTAGTGTTCACTTGTTTTCTTCTCCCATTGGGCATTCTCAGTGGAACTCTCTTCCAACTTGAGGGTTGCCGTATTTAAATAACATATGCAAAGTAATTCTTAATTGAAAATACCTTGTGAGGCCCAAAGCTTAACAATATTGTATTTCCATCCTTTGATGTAAGTTGTGTTATTTAATTAAATTTTTCCCTATAAAAATGCATTCAAGGCTGTTTTATACTTTACCCCATTTTAATTACACTGCCTGAAATCAGAGAAAAATGATTCTGTATTCAGACTATTACCAAATAAATTTTACTTAAATGGGGGACATAAGGATTGATATACTGAGATAAAAAGGAAGCAAGTTGTGGTTTGCATACAACATTACTGTATGAAAACTAATCTGAAAAAAATACTGAATGAAATAACGGAAATAGGACCAAAAAGTGAAAGCAACTGACTACTGGCAGTTTCTAATGAACCTGGAAAGAGCAGAGGCCACCTTAATTTACTAAAAGGTTACTAATTATTACCCTTGTAATGCTCCCTGGGTAGGCTGCCCCTGTTGAGACCTTTTCCCAGTTCCCCAAGTGCTCCTCTTCTAAATGGCTGGCCTGAGCCTCCACTGCTCTTTGGGTTACACTCTGCTGGTCGTCAGCCATGTTACTTAGCAGGCTCAGTGTGCTTGGCACCTGCAAGAATTTTCCTCCAGGAGCATGTGGATAGCAACAGTATGCAGTGACACAGAAGCAGCTCCTTCCAGACAAAGTATGGTTTATTTTGCCAAAAGGTATATAGATCTTAGAGAAGTGGATTTAAAATAATGAAAAGAACAACAAGCATATTGTCATACCCACATCTGGCATTCCCCTTGAGCCCTTGGGTAGACCTGACTGAGCCCCCAATGCCTCTCCATTCTCTCAGGGCACCAAGTTACCACTTGCTTGCTGCAGACATCTCACTCCCAGTCACTCTCTGTGTCAGCCTGCAGCTGCTTACAGTTTCCTCCTCCTCCTTTGTAGGGCAGATCCTTTAACCAATTAGAGTCTTTTCATCTTCAGATTCTCAGCCTACTCAAACAGCCTTGTCACCAGGGTTGGGGCTGAGGAGTCCCACTTCACAGCTATAAACCTGGCTATTGCGTTTTGAGGAGATACTTCTTATCTACGACATGGTTGTACTTTTCCTGCCTGGTTTCTTTAACAACCTCCTTTTCCATTAACTAGGCATTCGGGCAGGGTAATAACATAGATATGCTATAGGGCATACGATATTTAGAAAAATAATACAAAGAATTCACCATTTTCCACAGTCCTCTCACTACTGTGCCATCTAAAGCTGAACATATGCTGGCAAAAATCGACCTGTAATTCGCCACCAGTGGCAGCAATGGTGAAAGCTGTTGTGTGGCTCAGGTGCTTTGTACTGAGTCACCTAACCCTTGGGCAGGGTTCTGCTACAGCTGTCACTGGGGTTGCTGTGCCAGCGGTGAATTATGGGTCTGTTTTCCATCCAAAAATTGTAGACAAGTCTTATTGGCGTCATGCCACTCAATGTTCCTGCGGCCGCTGAACACAATGTATTCAGGTGAAATGTGCCTGTGAGGAGCAGAATTATTCTCATGCAGCATCAGGGTTGTTGTTAGAAGAAAAAAGGTGGGACGTGAACGTTCTTTTATTATTTAGAAGGCCTCGTACTTCCCAGCTTTATTTAAAAAAGAAAAAGGAAATTCTCTTCTTGCTGCTTATATTAGTTCCAAGCATTCACAACAGCTGCCTTTTCACCTTTTATTAGTGTTCATTATAGGGATGTCAGAACATTAGAAGGTTTTAGGCACTTAGGGAAAAATTATTAGTTTAAAAATATATAGTTTTTATTCAATATTAATACAATAAAACCTTTTTGGTCTAAATAGATTCATATTTTAAAGCAGTGTTTCCCAAACTTCGGGCGCCGCTTGTTCAGGGAAAGTCCCTGGTGGGCCGGGCTGGTTTGTTTACCTGCCGCGTCCACAGGTTCGGCCGATCGCAGCTCCCTCTGGCCGCGGTTCACCGCTGCAGGAGTGGCACAGGCCAAGGGGCGTACCGGCCGCCACTTCCCGCAGCTCCCATTGGCCTGGGGCGGCGAACTGCGGCCAGAGGGAGCTGCGATCGGCCGAACCTGCGGACGCGGCAGGTAAACAAACTGGCCCGGCTCACCAGGGGCTTTCCCTGAACAAGTGGCATCCCAAGTTTGGGAAACACTGTTTTAAACTATAAACATTCTTAAAGAAGCTCATATTTGCCTATCACAATAGGGTCTTAATGTGATTGGTCCTCTAGGCACTACTATAATACAAATAATAATTATTAATAATAATACATCCACGGTATCAGCTTGGGGCTTAAAGTTGAATCCCCAAAGTGACCTTTGGTCATGGCATTTTTATTTCACTTTTTAACACTTTTCCAGCTCTCTTGGTATGTTGCTAGTGCAGACTTTCATTCAAACCTGATGAAGTATGATTTGTATCTGCCTCTGTTCTGCTAGAGTCCAATTCATTCTTTCCCCCTTTTCCCTAGGCTTTCTTCCCTCTAGCTCCACTTTTTTCCTGTTTCTCTGAGCATTCTCATCACGGCAATATCCTCTCAGTTCTCTTCTCTCTATTCCTGCATATTCTTACATTTTAATTTGGGCCTCTTCTCCACAATTTAACCTAATTTTTTGCTTCAGGTTCTCTCTCATTTCTCTTGAGCCCATTCCCTTTTTTACTTTTTCTCCCTTTCAAGACATCCCTTACTTCTTTCCTTCCTCTCTTTCCCTTTTCTCTGTCTCTTACTTCTTTCTGCCTCTTTCAGTGTTTCTCCTTCCCCTTTTAGATTCTAGTTTCTGCGTAGACACCACTCACTACCATTCTAAACTTGTTCTTTTGCTTAACTCACCCCTTTATATGGTATATTTCTGCATCAATTTAAAACTTTACTCAACAAAAGATACTTCCTGGAAGCCTCAGAATGATGCTGATGTTACTGCTTATGTATTAGAGGAGGCTTGAAATTTCCTCTTCAAATGCTGCCCCCCATTTCAAATTCATTGTTCAGAGCCTTCATGTGCACATTTTTGTGCAGGGTGCCAACTCTTTCATTGTGTTCTTCCATGGTAGCTGCTGTGCTATTGACGTTCCATTGGGATTGTCCTTTTACATTATTAATATGTTTGGATATGCAGGACAAAATTTGAAAACCTGTTTGCTGAAAGATAGGCACCTAAATACATAATTAGGCACCCTAATAAAACTGGCCTGATTTTCAGAGGTGCTGGGCATCCATACTTCCACCAAAGTTAATGGGAGCTGCTCAGTACCTTAAAAAAAACAGGCCAGTTATTTAGGTGATTAAATATTGGGAGACATGCCTGACATTTAGAATATTTGACCCATATTTGAATATTTGACCATAGCACATGCAGCACAGTGGATGTATTTCACTACAGCCATAGATGATAAGGTCAGAAGTGACCACAGGGGGATCACCTAGCCTGACCCTCCTGTAAAACACAGGCCACAGAACTTCCCTGACTTAGTTCTTGTTTGATCTAGAACATATCTTTTTTAGAAAAAAATCATCTAATTTTGATTTAAAAATTTCCAGGGCTGGAGAATCCACCACAGCCCTTGGTTAATTACCTTTACTGTTAAGAATTTGCACCTTATTTGCAGTCTGAATTTGCGTAACTTCAACTACCAGCCACTGGATCTTGTTATACCTTTGCTGCTAGAATGAAGATCCCATTATCAAACTTTTGTTCCCCATGTAGATACTTATAAACTGTGATCAAGTCCTGCCTTATTGTTCTCTTAGTTACACTCAAGGAGTTCAGTCTTGTCAGTTTATCAGTAGGGACATGTTTTCCAACCCTTTGTCATTCTCCTGGCTCTTCTCTGAACCTTTTCCAATTTACCAACATTCTGTCTAAACTGTGAACATGAAATTCCAGTATCAGTCACACCAGTGCCAAATACAAAGGTAATTTAACCTCCCTACTTCTACTTGAGATTCCCTTATTCATACATAACAGGATCACATTAGCTCTTTTTGCCACAGTGTTGCACTGGTTCAGCAGAATACTATGATCCCCAAATGTTTTTCAGCATCACTGCTTCTCAAGATAAAGTATGGCCTTCATTCTTTGTTCCTAGAAGTATAGCTTTGCATTGGGCTGTATTAAAATACATATTTGTTTGGCTGTGTTCAGTTTATAAATCTGTCCAGATCATTCTGTATCATTCCCCAAATCTTTGTGTCATCTGTAAACGTTTTCAGTGACTATTTTGTTTTCTTTCAGGTCATTGATAAAAATGTTAAATGGCCTAGTTTGAAGAACTAGAAACAATGATGAGTCCCCATTTACAATTATATTTTGAGACCTGTCAGTTAGCCAGTTTTTAATCAATTTAATGGGTGTCATGTTAATTTTATATTGCTCTAGTACTTGAATGAAAATGTGTGGTAGCAAGTCAAACATTCTACAGAAATCTTAGTATATTACATCAGCACTATTACTTTTATCAGCCACATTTGTTATCTCATCAAAAACAGATATCAGGTTAGTTGAACAAGATCTAATTCTTTATTAATCATGTCCCATATCAGCTGCTCCACTATCTTGCCCAGGATTGATGTCAGACTGACAAGCCTATAATTATCTGAGTCATCCTGTCTACCCTTTTTAAAGGTTGTCAGAACATTAGCGTTCTTCCGGTCCTCTGAAATTTCCCCAGTATTCCAAGATTTATTGAAAATCAGCACCAGCAGTCTAGTGAGTTCTTTGGCCAGCTGTTTTAAAACTCCTGGATGCAAATTATCTGGACCTGCTGATTTTAAAATGTCTAATTTTAGTAGCTGCTATTTAACATCCTCCTAAGTTAGTATAAGAATGGAAAAGAATATGATATGACTACACCATCTGGCTTTTCCAGAAAAGAAATATTTATTGAACTACTGGCTTTTCTACATTATTATGGACAAATCCACCATTTCTAGCTGCCAATGGATCAATACCATTGTTATAATTCTTTTTGGTTTTAATATATGTAAAAATATTCTTATTTTTCTTAACTCTACTGCCATAGATTTCCTCATGAGACCTTTTATTTTCCTTGTAAAATTTCTATCATTCATAGCTTCTGATTTATATTCATTACTATAAATGTCTCCATTCTTCCACTTGTTCTATATTATTTTTATAGCAGCCTTCACTTCCCTCTAAGCCATATTGTTTTTTTAACCAGTGCAAATTTCTTTCTTGAATGTGGGACTGTGACTATTTGGTCATCCAGTAAAATGTTCTTAAACAATTCCCAATAATCTTTCACATTTTGCTGTTTTAAATTCTTTCTGCCAACCAATCTGAGTCATAATTGTTTTCAGCTTTGTGAAATTGGGCCTTTTAAAGCACATAACCAATGTGATAAAATTACAATCACTTGTACCTAAGCCACCACTAATTTTTAGGTCTGCGATAAATTCCTCTTTAAATGTCAAGATGAGGTCTAATATAAAATTCTCCATGTCAGATGCAATAGTTTTTGAGTTGGGAAATTATCCTCTATAGCATTTTGAAATTCCGAGGATGTTTTAGAACTGGCAGCATGAGACCTCTAGCATATGTCATTCAGATCGAAGTTCCCCATGATCACGCAGCTCATTTGTTCCCTCTTTTCACCCTCCCTTTTTGTTATTAGTTTGATGCCTTCCTGACTGCTTTAGCCAGTCTGTCTCTGAGAAGATTAGTTCCCCTTCTGCTGAAATGTATGCTACACAAATTATGCAGACCCTTTGCCCCATAGAAAGTGTTCAGTGTTTCACAAAACCAAAGCCCTTTATGTTATCCCATACACCTTGCTAGCAGTACACTTCCAAAGTCTTCTGCCTTTTGTCCGTCTTCGCTTGTGGGACAGGAGGAATCTCTGAGAAGATCACTTGGGCCCACCTGGATCACTTCAGCACCCTTCCAAGTTCCCTGAAGCCGTATATAATACGTGAGATGTTCCCTGTACGTATAGCGTAAATCACAGACTTAATGATTATGGTTAGTGAAATGGTATTCAAGATATGGACATTTTCAGATGACTGACAGCACATAAGAATAGCTATTGTTTTGCAACTTTTTTCATGATCTACCCTTTGTGAACTTTTATTTTATATAGTAGTTTTGTAACATTATCCGTAATGTATGCTATAATCTTGAGATTTTTTTTTAATAAATGCTTTCTGACATTGCATGATGTGCTTGTATTTTTCATGGTTTCAAAGAGTACTCAGAGCTAAGTTAGCTTACCTCAAAATACCTAACTGTCCAAGTATTTGAGCATGTTTATCTTTCTGATTTTCTCTTCTATTGATTTGTGCCTCAAGCTTTAAACAGATCCTTATCTTAATATTCACAGTTTTCTTATGATTTTGATAGATTGAAGCTTGTCAGCATCATCTGCTATATTCCAATATTTTTGCAGACCCGCACTAATAGAGTTCTTGATAATACATGTTTGTGGTTTCTTCTTAGTGTCACACTTAGCACTTGAGTAAGAAAAAAGATTATGGGGTCTAATGTGACTTCAATTTGTTGAGCAATCTGCTAGAATGGCATTATGCCTGTTCATAAAATGGTATGCCAGTTTTAAGATGGCAGAAGCACAACTAAATAAAAAATGTTAAAGTATAGTTTGCAGAATGTCAAATATGACCGGGGGGGGGGAACCCTCAGTTACTCTTAACCAATTACTTTACAGATTACAAAGGCAGCAACCATCTTGGCTGCCTTCAATCCAAGTTTACTATCGGAGGATAAGTCAGAACCAAATGCAGGTTCACTGTATTGTTTGTCTGACCAGTCTCCATCTCAAACTAACCCATAAGTAGTGATTCGAAGGTAAACAAGGCATCCTTAGAACATAGCCTTTTTCTCCACCCATATCCCTATTTTGTATGTTACATTTCAGAAGTTAGTTGTTTGGTTTGAAACAGGATTTTCATTTAGGGCCTGATCCAAAGCTCACTGACTTGGAAAGACTCTTGATCCCAATGGGCTTTGGATCAAACCTTTTACGATCAAGCTGAACACTTAGAGGGCCAGATTTATATCAACAGAACATTGTTAACTTCAGTGAGCAGAGTTCCACTGATCTTAGTGCTCCAACAGGGCCAAAATACTCAGGCTAAGAACAACAAAGCATGCTTTAGAGTTTGTTTGTTTTTTAAATATGAAGATAAAGGATGACCATCAAGAGCTTTATGGGGCTTACAGATGTTCAAGATGGCTGGTAAGTATCTCTTGGTGTTGGTGGGGTGGAGCAGGAGAAACTGGTGCCTCTAGTCAATTCTCACACTTTGTTTTAACAAAAACTGATGTTGCATGACTGTACTTGAAAGCAAAAATTGGTCCAGCATCAGCATCTGAATCCTCAATCATTTACGTTATGGGGTTTTATAGAAGGGTAATTCCTTGTACTGTGGTATAGTTTAGCTATGAATATCAGATTCAGCCTTGTCTCCAGAAGGACATCTTGATGCAGAGGGAGTGACGCTATACGGTTGATGCCTGACAATGCTCAGTTTCAAACTTTCCTCTAATCTGTGATTGCAGGATACTTTAGACATTAGAAAATGAAGGCGTAACAATGGACTGTAGTTTAGACAAGCGATTCAGAATTCTTGATCTGATGGATGGTACTGCACAGGATGTTGTGCTACCAGTAACCAGAGAATTTTTGTTGCTAAATGAGTCAGTGGAGAGTTTTTATATCTACAACCATATTAATAGTATTAGACCTTGCTAACCGTTGATATGTTAGTGATGTTTATCTGTATAGAATGCTTATGACCAAAAACTCAATCATCATTGCATTGGTGTACCCATGCAAATTCATATATGTGTGTGGACTGCTTCAATAAGCAAAGAAAAACTTGTATATATAAAATGTCCAAATCTCTTAAAGGCAGAATTTCCTGGAGTGATATAAAAGTATTGTGGCCCTAGTATTCATCCTGCTCACAGCTAACTCATTTGTTAAAAATTTACATAAATATGGCCATGGTGGTTAATATGAATCTTACCACTTGTCTGAGGAAGAAAAAAAGTTATACTTATAAATCAAGAATGGACGCATCTGCTCCCCTTGTGAAATAGCTTTGTTCCATACACACCACAGGCCTGGTATATCCTTCCTTATAAATGGCTGGTCATTCCTGAGGATGTGACCCTGGTCCAGATCATCCTCTTCTGTAGTAAAACCCTTGGGATGAACCTCAGGGGAAGAAAATCCCCATCAGGATCCCCTTGCCTTCACAGTCATCATTCTTGCATTCTGCACAGATCCCTGAACTTTGAAGAGAGGCCTCCAAGTAAGATCCCTCCATGTGCAGATTGGAGGCATTATCTGTGCACCTGCTAGGTGGTAAGCCCCTCCTGCAACTTCCTGAGCACCCTGAAATATCATAGAAACCCAGACCCAGAGTTTGTAACCCTAAGGGAAGCCAAGGAATAAAACTCTAGGATAATGCTTCTAAGCTTTTACGTCTGTAGACACCACAAGGTCAAAGGCTGAAAAACTACACTATAAGAGAGTCATTGTTTTATTATTTTGACTAATACACTACAGACTACATACAAAAATAGAAATTGTGAAGTTTCTGCCAATGTTTCTTGTGGAAATGACTCCCCTTTAAAGAAAATGTTTGGTTGGCTATAAAAACATCACCTGATTAGGTAGCAATTTGGTGAAAAACATCTGGAAAGTAAATGAGAATCTTTGAGATCGATATCTGTTTGCAAGAAGTGTGGATGCCATCAATTTTACTGAATAGTGGGAGTCTTAGAACCTCAAAGAGGAAGAAAGATTAATTATGGTGGAAATAAACCAGCTCAGGAAAAATCATAAAAGTGTCGTGAGTTAGGTATGATCAAAAACACGCTGATGAGAATATTGGCAAAAGAAAAGAAAGAGAGAGATTTATAGTGTCTATCGAGCAACTGAGTTTGTTCTGTATCATTTAGCTTTCCATGGTTTGAGAATTATTGGAATAAAACATTTACTTACTATGCAGAAACAGAGGGACCCTTACAGTCATTATGCTGATTGTCATGTATGTAGCCAAGAGAAGAGAAATATCAAATGTTTTCAGGAAAGGATAGCTTATTGGAATGGACTACATTATTGATTGCTGTTATCATTGAGCATTGACAGTGTTGGATATAGCAAAGAAACTATTGTTATGGAACACCAATCATGATATCAATTAGTTACTCTTTGGATCTGAAACTATGTGTCCGAAAGGTATATCCAACATAAACCCTGGGAAACTAGTCTCTCAATGAAGTGTCTAGGCCAGGGATGGCAACCTTTGGCACGCGGCCTGTTAGGGAAATCTGCTGGTGGGCCAGGCTGGTTTGTTTACCTGCAGTGTCTGCAGGTTTGGGCGATTGCAGCTCCCACTGGCCATGGTTTGCCATTCCAGGACAATGGGGGCTGTGGAAAATGGCGGCCAGCACATCCCTTGGCCCACGCCGCTTCCCGCAGTCCTCATTGGCCTGGAGCAGTGAACTGCGACCAGTGGGAGCTGTGATTGGCCAAACTGGCCTGGCCCACCAGCGGATTTCCCTGATGAGCAATGTGCCAAAGGTTGCCGATCCCTGGTCTCGGCACTAGTCTGATTATTATCATACCAAGATAGGAAAAACATTTATGAGGAACCAATTTCACTGAAAAAGACTGGCACTATAATGACTGAAACAGTAGTAGACCAGGTAGGCCTTCTAACTACACAGGCTGCACCTGGAGGGAGAGCCAGGGAGCAGGAACTGATTGCAAGCAGGTTCTGCTGGGCAGGAATAGGTGAGACCTATAAGGCCAAGAAACTGGCAACAGACCAGGGCTGCTGCTAGGAAAGGGCAGTCATTCCCTGGGAAGATGTAGTAGTGTTTGGAAGCTGCAGAGGCATACAGGCTTCAATCACTCCCTGGCAAGAGGGAATGGAGTTTTGGATCTGGTACACTCAGAGAGGAGGACAACCAGAGTGGTAGGAAGCAGCCCAGGGAAGGACCAATGAGGGCTGGAAGGAGAAAGCCCAGAACTCTCAGTTGAAGGTACATGGACTGGCACTTGGAGTAGAGGGTGGGCCCAGGTTCTCCAGCAGCCAGTGGCACCTGAGACAGTGAATGGGAAGACTGCCTAGGACTCTGAAAGAAAGACTTTGATATACCCTAGAAGGGGGAAACACAGATAGTGACCTGGCGGAGGGCCAAGTCATGAAAAGGACATTGTGGTTCCTGGGATGAGAGAGGAGCTGCAGAGATGGTGTGATGGCATACAAACCATGGAACGGGGTATTGAACTTGAGAGCTAATTCCCGGAGTGAACAGGAGGAGGTGCCAGACAAGCAGTGAGTGGTGCATGCTGTGACATTCATTGCTGATTATTTTTAAAGAAACATCTATCTTATACACTTTATCCAGTGTGGTAGGGTTTATCCATCATTCACAAGAATAAAGCTTCAAGTTGTATCGATACAAATAATGTAATATGCTATTCACTATTTTCCCTTACATATTTTACTCCAGGAGTGAAAGGAAATGAGAAGACTGGAGGGTTGGAAGATCTCCAAGAGAATGGGGAGTAATGGAAAAATCTCCATGCAATATAAAATCATAAGACATATTTTGAGGTACCTTTTTAGTTAAAGGGGTAGGGGGCACCATCAAGTACCTTTGGTCTAAAAATGATCATTATAATTGTTTAACATTTTTAAATTGATCACTTTGTTATCAAAATGTATTTTTATAAAAATCAGTGGGACTGTTTATATGTAAACAACCTAACAATATTTTTGCTAGTGTGCTCTAAAGACAATCAGTCATCAGAGGAACCATAAAATAAACCTGATTCTAAGAATTGCAATAATAACACTGATGGAATCATCAAGGTTTCTGGTGATAAGGAAGCAAAGTGCATGGGTTGGCTGGTGTGATATAAAGAAAGGAAAGGAAAAGGAAAAAAAACAGTTAAGAAAGAAATATTGTTTTCAAATATCTAAATGCATAACAGAAAATAACATATAAGAAATGCTTAAAAAATAAGAGTATTGAAATATTTAGGGCCTGATCCAAAAGCCCATTGAAGTCATTGTTGACTTCAGTGATCTTTGGATCAGAGTATTAGTCTGAAACAATAAAATGGTTTAATTTTTTTTAAATTAAAGAATAATTTGAAAAAAATCATTTTTTTTTAAAGTGAACAGAGCCATTTGTGGGTTTTGGATTTGTGATTCACAGTTGAGAACATTGAATACTTTTTGTTTTCTAGGATTTTGCTGCTTACTGTGATTTTTGAGATTCTCAAACTTAAACACATAATCTCTTATTGATCCCTTCAAGTAATCCTTGCTCAATTTTACTACCAGAGAATAACATAAAAGGCTGGGAGGGTTGGGGGAATAAGCACTCCAAAAGCATATGTACAAGTATGAAGGACACTGGCTTCAATACTGCTATTGCACATAAAACTGTGCAGAAAATCCAGCATCAGCATTGCAAAAACATTACACATATACAACATTAAAAAATAAACCAAAATCCAGATGCTATTCATATTGCCTTATGCACAAATGGAAGGTTTTCAGATGGAGAAAACTCTCTGAATGTTCAAGTTCAGTTTTGATAATCATCCAATCACACCCACTTTTTTTTAAAGATATGTAAGATATCTAATCAGCCCCATAGACACAATCCCCACACAATCCCCTCAAGCCAGCCCTACTATTAAGTCATGGGGGCTAAAATAAGGTAGCAGCTGTGGTGAAAAGATGCTAGAGAATATAATAAAAACAATCTGTTGTGATCTAAATTTAGTATTATCAGAATCTGGGGAAAATTATGACTGAGAAGCTATTAGGGCAAGAACAAAGTCTGGTGCTACAGAGAAAATAGCTGATGCCAAGCTAAAAGCATATTTATCTACAGATGATTCAAATCTGAATAATAGTTCAGAAAATGGCTTTCTAAAAATGGAAACCATTACAATATTAAAATTCACATGGAAGTTAGAAAAATGTATGGTCCCGCAGAGATCTGTTCTGGGCACTACGCTATTAACATTTTTATCAATGATATGGAAGAAAATTATGAAATCATCACTGATAAAGTTTGCAGATGACGCAAATTAGGAGAAGGTGATAAATAATCAGGAGGTTAAGTCACGGATACAGAGCGATCTGGTTTGCTTGGTAAACTGGGTGCAAGCAAACAATATGTGCTTTAATATGGCTAAATGTAAATGTATACATCAAGGAACAAAGAATGTAGGCCAGACTTACAGAATGGGGGATTCTGTGCTGGGAAACAGTGACTCTGGAGAAAAAAAAAAAGAAGATTTAGAGGTGGTAGTGAATAATCAGCTGAACAAGAGCTCCCAGTGTGATGCTGTGGCTAAAAAAACTAATGGGAGCCTGGGATACACAACCAGGGGAATCTCCAGTAGGAGTAGAGAAGTTATTTTATCTCTGTATTTGGCACTGGTGCACCCATTACTAGAATAGTTTATCCAGTTCTTGTGTCCACAATTCAATCAAGAAGGTTGTTGGTATATTGGAGGGCATTCAGAGAATGATTAAAGGTTAGAGAACATACCTTATAGGGTATGTCTACACTGCAATTTGAAAACCTGCAGCTGGTGTGTGTCAGCTGACTTGGGCTCGCAGGGCTTGAGCAAAATGGCTGTTTAACTGTGATTTAGCTATTTGGACTTGGGCTGGAGCCCCAACTCTTAAGACCCTGTGTGGTGGGAATGTCCCAGAGCTTTGGCTGCAGCCCAAGCCTGAGTGTCTACAGCACAGTTAAACAAGCCCTTAGGCTGAGCCCCATGAACCTGAGTTAGCTGGTACAGGCCAGCTAGGGTGTCTAATTGCAGTTTAGACATACACACATAGAGAGGGAGTGCTCACTTTATTTAGTTTAACAAAGAGAAAGTTAAGGTGTGACTTGAGTGTAGTTTATAAATACCTACATAGGCAATGAATATTTGGGCTATTCAGTGTATCAGGTATAAAAGGTATAACACAATCCAATGGCTGGAAGTTGAAAGCTAGATACATTCATACTGGAAATAAGGCATAAATTTTTAACCATAATGGTAAATTAACCATTGGCACAATTTAGTGGTGGCACAGATGATGGATTCTCCGTCCCTGGCAATTTTTATATCAAAATTGGATGTTTTTCTAAAAGATATGCTCTAGGAACAATTTTGTGGAAGTTCTATGGCCTGTGCTATACAGGAGGTCAGACTAGTTGATCACAGTGGTCCCTTCTGGCCTTGAAATCTATGAAAATACAGCAAACTGTCTCCATACCGCAAATTAAATCCATGTGGATTAGGCTGTCTGGTGAAATCGTTTAAAAAACAAAATCCACCAGAAAAGAATTGGGGGATGGGGAAAAACCATAAAGGGAAGATAAAAATGGGGAAAAACAAAATCACAAAGTATAACAATAGATGCATATTATTTAAACAATAAAATATAATTTTAAAATAATAATGGAAAACTCCCATGATCTCCGGAAGAATTGATACTTTAAACACAAAATAGCCTTTTTATTGTAGACTATTGAAGTTAAATGATGTGTGGCTGAACAAAAGCCCCAAAACTTGTGAACTCTGAGAAGGTTTGGGATTTGAACCTGGATCTGGAACCAAATTTTACATCTAGCCTTCTTCACTATAACGGATCAAACCAAAATCCCAGATTCACATACCCTCAAGATTAGTATTGTTCAAAATCCCATTCTGAATTTCATTTCTCAAGCCGATTGGTAATGTACAAGAACATATCTGTCATCTCGAGCTTGCTCTGTCAAAGTGAGTAATTAGGCTTGGGGATGTATTTTACTGAAACCTCTTTTTTAAAAAAAAATCAATGCAGCTTTTCAGTGTTTCAGAAATTTCCAACAATAAATCATTTTTAAAATATTGAATTATCTTGCATATATTCAGTACTGGAATTTTTCTGCAAGTTGCATTTATTTAAAATAATTACCATAAAATAACATGAAAAATGGTGAAAATACAAATAGCAGAAATATCCTGAATAACTGTTTTTTTAATCATCAAATTTGGTTTATAAAACTTCATCACTTGTCTGACTGTACGGTATTTAAGATAACAAATGACTAATACAGCTGAATCTTTACTCCTATAAAACTTCATTAGGTTTCAATAAGTGTTTTCTCCCCGTGATTATAGGACTGAGTTTTACAGAAATTAGAGCAATAGCCATTATCATCATCATAATTGCATTGTATTTTGAGAATGTTTGAGTGATTGCAGTTTTCTTTGGATTTTCCCCCATTAGGAGATAATTCTGGCCTTGATGCACCACCAAGGAACAAACTTGAATTTCTTGCATGCTCAGAATTCTTTCATCAGAAACCATGGGCCAAATTCAGACCTGGTGTAAGAGGACACAACCCTTTCAAAGTCACTTGGGTTGCATTTGGTTACATTAAGGTTATATGTGTCTCCCTAATGCTTATTAATGTTAATGAGAGTCACATGTACACAATTATAGACAACAGAGAGACTCCCTCATTAAGAATAAAGCCCAGGATTATTCCTATAAAGGTGATTAGAAACCATACATTGGTCAAAGTCCAGTTAAGTGAAACTTGCTTTGGAAAAAAACTCATCTTGAATTTTCATGCCTGATCTTTTTGTGGTTTCTCCCCTATGTGCAGTTTAATGGATGTTGTAGTCAAAACATACTTTTCCTTGTTACCCTGCATATTTTTCTAAGTTTAGAAACTTTAGTTGTCTTTCTTTTTAATATTTCCTATTTATGGTTCACATGCAAAATAATCATTGGGGATTTGGAACCTTTCCTATTATCTGGCTGTTGTCTGTGATGTATGAAAGCAGAAAACATCTTGAATTTTATAAGCTAAGGTAATCATGCAGGACTGATGATAAAATCTTATTTTGATTAGTAATGGTATGGCATGAAATTCATCAGGATATTATCATATAATCAGGATTACTCTATATTTTCTAGGAAGGGATAATTTTTCACCTCAGAACTGTACTCTGCAGTCTCCTCCCTGCCCCCCACAGGATCTGTTATGTCACAAATAGACAAGCTTTTTCCCATTTCTAAGTAGCTTATTTCTGAATATGGGTCCCTAAAGAAAGTCCAAGTTTCTAGTTAGTTTGAACACCCTTCTCCACAGGACAAACTAATAACGATGAGCTGAATTTCCTTTCTTTTTCTTTCAAGAAATATGTATTACATTAAAGTCTATTAGTATGGTTGCTAAGATGTCCCTTGATCCAGTAATTCTCCTCTTACTTCCTTCATTTGGTAGACTTTTAATTGTGTTTGTAACCTCTGAAAGTTAAGACCTCTTGAGGCAGTTAGGATGGGAATATCCAAGAAGTAGGTGAAGGGAGTGGTCTTTCTAGCTCTCACTTGCAGACTCAAATAGTTCACTTTCCTGAAAGTTCTTAGTCTGAATATATACACACTTTAGTACCAAGATATCTGCCATCAGTACTATCACAATAATACTGTTATGGCAGAAGTCACTAGATGATGCTGTTACGCATAGTCTTGCAAGTTATTTTCCTTAATATGAAAGCAAGTTTTTAGTTTTTGAAGAAATGCTATATTGTTAGTTTTGTTATGCAATGGTCTTTTGAGAGAAGTTGTGGCAGATAGAAGAGAGTTTGCTCTCTGTTTAGTCTCAACATTTGGAGGCATTTCTGCAGCAGTATAGCTTCCTGGGAACCATGACTGGTGCATGGGCTGAGATTTCTGGAAGAAGGGCTTGCCTGTATGATGTTTGTCAATTCCTCTGCTCCAGGAGTAGTAGATATGTGTAAATAAAGCAAATTACATCCAGACTCCTATTCACTATTTTTTTTTCTCTACTGGGAAGCTGACCTACAAGGCCACAACATTCTGCATCTGTTTAGCAGAGGGTGACACTGGTGTCTGAAGAAGGGAAAAAATACCGTAATTTTAGATACAGCCTGTTTAAAAATTGATCAGTAAAAATCAGCTTTCACATTTTTGCTAGTCAAAAATATTCAAGCTAACCTGATGTCTGAAGATATTTCCTTTTGAGTTTGCATTTTGGAGAGGCTGGGGATCTCTGTATTTTTTGTTCAGTTTCTTTGTGCTGATATTGCTATTTTGTTTTTGAGGCCTTGTTGTCTTTTAATTATTTTTTTTTGGTTTTATACAGAGCTTAGAGGCCACAAGTTTATATCTTAGAGCACTTTTATAAATGAAAAATATATACTTTTATTAATTTAGATGCCAAGTTTCAGGCTGGAATAACTTTCTTCAGATGAATTACACGTTATTTAAGAAGTTTGAAATATAGTAACGCATTGACACTAGGCACCCTCTATTAAACATACACATGTCATTAAAGGACCAGTAATTTTTTTTACTTGAAGTGAATAATGCTACACTACTTTTCTACTATTGGACCATCACCTATGCTTTAATATACCATTGGTCAGGGCTAAGTGCCCCTTGCACTACAAATTCAGATGTCCTTTCAGTAAAGAAGGACTTACATTCAGTTTTCAGACAGTCTTAAACCAGATACATGTACTTTAGACTTGTTTTTGCACTTGTAGAGCTAGATAAAACCCCCAACTCTGTGTGCATGTAGGGGGGAGCTGATGAGGTGGCAGTAGTAAAACCTTGTAAGAAGTGTAACTTTTGAAACAAAACATTGTCAAGGGAAGCTAAAGTATTTATTTTCCTTCTGTACATTTAAAATGTAGCTAAAGTGTGTATTTCTGAGAAACATGGAAACAGCAGGTGAAATAGTCACTGAAGACAGTTAAGACTGACATTCAATTCTTAAACAAGTCCACAGCAGGTGACATTGGTTTAGATCTTATAGAATTAGAACAGACTTCCTGAGACTTCACACCTGAGTCCTGAGCAGCTTTTTGAGAACATCTTCCTGCTGCAGGACAACTGTCATATCCCAGATCCAATCAACTGATCTTGCTTTTCATTTAAAATGACTTTAAGGGGATGAGAGCAGAGAGGAAGGATGGTCCAGTGTTTTGGATGCTTTCCTAGCACTCAGGAGACTTGGAGACCTGTCATAGATTCCTGCTGTGACTTTGTGCACATCATTTGGTGCCTCAATTCCTCATTTGTAAAATGGGGATAATAGTACTTCCCTTTCTCTCAGGGGTTTGTGAGGATAGGCTCTTTAAAGATTGTGAGATGCTCAGATGCTAGGGGAATAGGAGCCATGTAAGTACCATAAACAGATAAAAAGACAATTATTGAGAGGAGGGACCCTTGAAGTCACTGTGACTGACTTCCCACCAATGTGCCTCAACCTTGACTTGAAGGGTTGAAAGAATAGTTTAATCTCCATGCCCATTCAGTCCTTAGCTTTCTTGTGGAGACAGCCAGCAAGGGTACAAGCTAGTGGCAATTGTTATATGTGGACACCTGCCACTTAAATTGGACTGAGACTATCAAGTTCATTTCACATAGACCATCAAACATCAGCAACTGGTAAAAAATAAACCAAGTAAACTGAAGAGCTTTCAGTCATTATCAGATGGGGCAGAGAATTGAACTTGGATCACCACCTGACCAGTATTTAGCTGACCTGGCTGGGTTTTTTATAGATTTGCCAGTTGTCAGAAAAATAATGTAATCTGCCATTTTTTTTTCATGGGAGTCTAAAGATTTGCATTCTTATCACAGTACACTGGGATAGCTAATGTTAAAAGTTTGCGCCAATTAAAGATGCTACAGTATTCCCACTTCCGCAGTTTAAGTAAGAAAATAATGTTATCAATCTTATCTATATGTGTTCTCTCTCTGGATATTTTCTAAGTTAATTGTGTTGCTGAACTCTCACCGTGTTTGAATAAAATAGTGGTTGGTTCCATGAACAAGTGAACTGGTTCCTTACTACACCTGTACATTTCCAGCCATTTTGATTACCCCCAGTGAGTGATCCTTTTCTGTCATTTTTGTCAGAATTATGGCTGAGTTCTATAGTTGATTTTGACACAGATGGAATATTTATTGTTCTCTTTTAATTCTTGTAACACAGAAATTTGTTAAACGGATTTTGTGTGTGTGTTTCAGTTTAGCGGTGCCCTTGTTATAGTTCAATTATCCAATGCATAAAGTAATTTAAAACCATTCTGCCTAATCCATAAGTGTATTGTGAGTAATAGCTTAGAGATACAAGTTCTAAAATTTAAAAAAATCATGTTCCTAGTTCCCGCTCCTAACACATGACCTACAGTAAGTTGGTATCAAAGCAATACAAAATATTTGAGAGAAAATGGAAAACTACCTTAGATTTAAGTTTTCTCATTTTATTGTGAGCTACAAAAATTGAAATGATGTGAGGTAAGGGGATTTTTTGGTGGGGAAAAAGGGCCAATGTTACTACTGAAAATGAGACCGCATGAACCAAAGCAAGGCGCTATGTTATTGATTTTACAATTTCAGAGGCATTCTAATGACATCTGTACCACAAAGCCAGAAATTCACTGTCATCAGTGGTAGCAGATATCCTTGACAGTCATGAATTATACATTTACGTCATATTTGTCTCTTTGTGGATTTAAGGGAGAGCACCTGAACTGGCACAATATGGACTTTGTATGATTACCTACACCAGTGTTTCTCAACTGGTGGGTCACGATCCCCACAGGGGTCATGAAAGACCGTTGCAGGGTTGCGAGGCATTGAAAATTATATTGCAATCTAAAGCAAAGGGAATCTCACTCCCTCACTCCATACTACTATACCCTTCAAAGTCAAGTATTCCCTGTCAACTCTCAAAACACGCACACAAATTGAGCTACCTCACTCTGAATATAAGAGGATCTTATTCTAGGTTTGATTTGTGCAATATCCCTATACCTGAGAAGAAATAAGCAAGCCCTGAAAATACTCTGATTCAGAAAGTGGCAGCTCAGCTGCTAAAATAGGAGTCAGAATTACATCACTCTGTTACTTTGGTGTCCATTCTGGCTCTCCTTTGATGCCCCATGAAGTTTGCATTCCTGGTAGTAATCTTCAAGCTCTCAATGTGTTGGGTCTGAGCTATCTAGGAGCCCTTGCCTCCCTCTTGACAACCAGGATCTTTCACATCTTCTGTGTTTCCCAGGAAGACTGGTGTGGTCTATGACAGGATTCAGACCTATGAAAGCTAGGGACTAATGCTTTTGGTAGATGGAATACAGCAATGGGATTCCCTTCCTCAAGAGATCAGAATGACTTCAAATCTCACTGTCATCAGGTCTACCCACAAGCCCATTTCTTTGTCTCAGCTTTCTATAAGAACAAGGATTATAATATTTTTTAATTAGTGGTTCAAGCTGTCACAACCTTTCCTTCTCATTTTCCACATTCCATTCCAGCGACTACAAAGTATTCATCCTTGTCTAAATTCTCCTCTCAGGAGCAGTGTAACTGAGAGGATAATTTGTCAGTTTGTGTTTGGAGTGACATAGCTGGAACACATTTCAAGCATTCACAGAAAAATCCAGGTTGGCACCTTTCTGTTATTGTTCTTGGTAAAAAGTTAATGAAGTCTCCACTGGGCACTCATACCCTGATGGTGGGCTTGGGATGAATGACAGAGAGGTAGAACTAATGCCAGGCAGGTTCTGGAGGGCACTTACAAAAAGCCTTGAATGTTTTTGCATTAGGTCTTGCCAAAAGCATGCTAAAGGCTTTAGCCAAATCATCTTTCTTTGTCTTTCATCTGTTTAAAATGAATGTGCAACCTGCAAAACACATACATAAGTCTCTAGTAAGTTGATGTCTAATTGAAAGTTAATTTTTTGGCTCAGATGTTCCTTAATAATTTAGAGCTAGCTTGTCAGTTTAAGGCAGCCCTGCGTAAGGGGGTGTGTGTGTAGCTGCATTGCCAGTGGAGCACACCCGGGAACAAATTCAGATACAAATAGAGAATCATAGTTCGGTCTCTGATTCCCCTCTTGCTCAAGGAACGAAGTGATCTGTTTCTGGCATGGACCAATAGTAGATTGTGTCTCTCTCCATGCTCAGCTCACTGTGGGATGGAGCCCAGGCTTTGCCCCCACACCTCCCATTCATACTTCCTTCCTACCCCATGCATTGAGGGGGACATACACTCCTCTCCTCCTCCTGTGCTGTGAACAACATTTAAAGGTAGCCCACACGAGACAGTAAAGGTACATCTTAATCCTTTGCCTGGGCAGTGTAGGACAAGCCATGATCTTACTCTTATTTGTATAACTCTTTGTATGACTTATTTGTATTTGTATAACTTATTAAGAACTCTAGGACACGCTATGGAGCAAATATTAATCATCTCAAATGCAGGTGTATATTCTCTCTGTTGCAAGATTTACAAGGCATGAATCACAAAGTAACATTGAACAGAATTAGTAAAAGCACTTGAACAGTATGTTTTTCATAAAACAATTACATTCCTGAAATATTTGCATCCTTTTGCTCATAATTCTTTCACTGCTGCTAAAACATACACTGTTTTGCTTTAACACCTGACACTGCCTTTCATGCACTTCTTATGTTCCCAGTAGGGATGAAAAATACAGCCTTTTGTCCAAGAATTTTGCTTACTCCTCATTTCCATGTTCAAATTTAATTA
This sequence comes from Lepidochelys olivacea, assembly GCF_965140295.1. Taxonomy (NCBI): domain Eukaryota; kingdom Metazoa; phylum Chordata; order Testudines; family Cheloniidae; genus Lepidochelys; species Lepidochelys olivacea. Next base: position 49,667,497 of record NC_140414.1, on the reverse strand, counting down.
GGCCCAAAAAGCCTGAGACTTCAAAAAGAAAACATCAACTTGTTTTCAGAAGAAACAGAATATGTGCCCTGTCCTTATCTTTTCCTACATCCAGTTCTCCTCTGCCACACTATCTCAGCTGATGCTGGTTCCTTGGTCCATTAGTAGTAGATGGTTCTAGCTACACATGAACCCAAACACACAGCCAATGCTCAATCACTTTGAATTTGCCTGCAGCTAACACTGACAATCCTGTCCGGGGGGCTTTTATCTAGCATGTCTATATGCAGACATACTGCACTCAGTTGGCTGTAGCATTTTGGCATTGGCTTGCAAAGCTATATCAAATCTTCTTTTTTCAACCACCTGTTTGTTAGATGTTTGAATTTAAAATAAAAAAACAAAAATCAAAGGGCTAGTCTGATTTGTGCTACTTCTACCTTGGAAGCAAACTTAAACCTGCCTTAAGCATTCCCTTAGTGTGGGACTGCTATAGTAGGTGCTGGTGTAGTGGCCATGGGTTAAAGGGGATGTGGATGGAATGCCCCTGCCCATGTGGAATTTCTGCCTGGCAGAACAGTTCCTGCAGGCATATGAAGTAATGTAGAATAGCCACAAGGCTGCTCTGCTTTGCCCTGGGGACTGTAGCCAGCACAGAATGTCCCTGAGATCACTGAGCCACAAAGGTACCTTAAAAACACCTTACCACCCCTGTTACTCCTCAGATGGACCTGGCAGTGGCTCTAATACAGAACAGGATCTGGCCCAAACAATGTAAGCAGTCTAACTAAAAATCCTTCCCCCCTCTCAGTTGATCAGGCTTCATTTACTTGCTACTGTCACAGTCCCTGGATAGCCTGCTCTTGCTGAAACCATCTTTCAGTCTGTCAAGTGCACCCCTTTCAAGTGGCAGGCCCATTTCTTTTTAGGGTTAGAGTCTGCAATCCAACCACTCTGACTGGGTTGCCAGGTTACACTCTCCTGTTTGCCAACCATGTTATTTAGCAGGCGCAATAGAGTTGGTACCTTTAGGAGCCTGTGCTAGCATATATTTCCAGTGATACAGAAATAGCATCTTCAAACCAAAGCTGGATGAATTTGGCCCAAAATGTATACAACAGGGAAAAAAGTAAATTTTAAATAATAGCAAGATCTATAGACAAGATCTATAGATCCTCACCTAAGTTTAACCTCTCTAGCTCTAGCTCAGGAGCATTTGGTTTATTCTTCATCTCTGAGTTGAGACAAAAAGCCTACACTGCTCCCTCGGTCTCCAAGGATACGTCCATGCTGGAGCTGGGAGTTTGTGTCCCAGCTTGGGTAGGCAGACGTGCTAGCTTTGCTTGGGGTTGCTTCTTAAAAATAGCAGTGTAGCTGGTGGTAGCATGGCTGCGGCTCAGGCTAACTGCCTGAGTATGTACCCAGAGGTTCGGGCAGCCTGAGCTGCCAGCCATTCTACCCCCAGCTATACTGCTATTTTTTGTGCCCTACTAGCTAGTATGTGTTTGTCTACAGAAACTACGAAGCATGCTCCCAGCTGCAGTGTAGATGTACTCTGAGTCTTTTCAGTCTGTCAACTTTTTCACTTGCACAGCCAGGGCTACCTCCCTCAGTTCACTCGGAAGCCCCTGCCTTCCTTACAGAGACACCTTCTTAACTGGTCAAGGTCTTTTGATCTTTAAGGTTTCTGACTTGGCAATACAAAGCCACTTAATTTTGCTGTGGCCTGGAAGTAGGATCTCCCAATAATGGCCCCTTTATTCTCTTAGCTGCTTTGAAGGTGTGTACCCCTCAAGCTAACTGACCCCTTAGTCCTTCTTTTGTTTCCTGCTTAGGCCAATCCTCAAGTCCATTCTGACTTAACCCTTTGAGTTCAAGCAGGCAGCAATACAAAATTGAACAGGGAAATCAAGTCACACATAATATTCATAAAAAATAATACATATCTCCTAGTTCATAACACTTTACTCTTCACAAACATGAAAGTTCTCCAGTCATTTATAGTCTTCCAGGATAAATAGGGTACACAAGACGCAAATTTCTAATGTAAGATGCAAGCTGCTTTTAAACAAAACTAAATAAAACTATTCTGGCCATTTTCATTTGTAATAAGGAGCAAAATAAGCTACACACATTTCAGACACACAGTAGTATAATCTTTAAATCCTTATCTTCTAGGTTCAATAGCTGCTGACACTTCTGTTCTTTGGTATCTTAATCTCTCCTTTATTTCTCAGAGAAAGGTAATTGCTCAGTATGAGCATATGGTGATTGGTATATTTTCATTAGTGACTATATAATGTGTTGTATAGTAAACCAGCAAGGAAACCCAGAGAGGCTGTCAAGGTTCCTTCCACACTCTGAACTCTAGGGTATAGATGTGGGGACCTGCATGAAAGACCCCCTAAGCTTATTCTTACCAGCCTAGATTAAAAACTTCCTCAAGGTACAAACTTTGCCTTGTCCTTGAACCCTATGCTGCCACCACCAAGCATGTTAAACAAAGAACAGGGAAAGAGCCCACTTGGAGACGTGTTCTCCCCAAAATATCCCCCCAAGCCCTACATCCCCTTTCCTAGGGAAGGCTTGATAAAAATCTTCACCAATTTGCATAGGTGAACACAGACCCAAACCCTTGGATCTTAAGAACAATGAAAAAGCAATCAGGTTCTTAAAAGAAGAATTTTAATTAAAGAAAAAGTAAAAGAATCACCTCTGTAAAATCAGGATGGCAAATACCTTACAGGGTAATCAGATTCAAAACATGGAGAATCCCTCTAGGCACAACCTTAAGTTACAAAAAAGACACAAAATCAGGAATATACAGTCTATTCAGCACAGCTGTTTTACCAGCCATTAAACAAAAGGAAATTTAACACATTTCTAGCTAGATTACTTACTAACTTAAGGAGTTATGAAGAGCATTCCTGATCTGTTCCCGGCAAAAGCATCACACAGACAGACAGACCCTTCCCCCACTCCAGCTTTGAAAGTAACTTGTCTCCTCATTGGTCATTGTGGTCAGGTGCCAGTGAGGTTATCTTAGCTTCTTAACCCTTTACAGGTGAAAGGGTTTTGCCTCTGGCCAGGAGGGATTTTATAGTTCTGTATACAGAAAGGTGGTTACCCTTCCCTTTATATTTATGACAGAGGCAAAATCAAGCTTAAGCGAGACCTCAGGGAACAGAGGTAGGGCTGGACACATGATCCTTAGGATTCAATATATATGGTCTCAGTAGCGTGTAGCTACTAGCAGACAGCCAGGCTCTGATGTCTGGATAAGGATTTCTTGGGCAGCTAGGGCTTAGCTCTCGCTAACCAAGGTACATAGAGTCTATGGTGGGAGGCTACTGATTTTCATGATCAAGGTCAGGAACCTGAATGATGGAAGATCACTCACCTAAGGACCCGTTTTATATAATACATTAGCTGCAGGCTACTGGGAGGAACATTTTATGAATGCAGAATTTGATCCAGCAGTTTAAAACTGGCCATGTTTGTGTGAGTTAATTTTTCCATCCCAAGTGTTTTACCGGGCCCTAACTAGGAGCACATTGAAAGTCAAAATAATGCCACACACATGTACAATATACAGAACAACCATTAGAGAAGAAGTATGGACACTGGGGGTGTGCTTGCATTAGGCATAGAAAGGGAAAATAATGCTGACAGAACGAGTTGGCTTGCCTGGTAAAAAAAACAGTCGTAGGACAAGGAGCTCTGGTCTTTCTCTACAAACGAAGTCTTTTTTTTTTTCCCTTAAAGGCCCAAAGCAGGAGCCCATGGGGTGCCTGGATATGGATCAAACCAGCTGCCTAGTATTTTCAGTTCCACTGGTGTTCAGTAACTTCACTCATCCCAACAATACAGTACCTCACACAGCTCCAACTTTGGCCTTACTTGGCTCTGTGCAATGAGAGGTGTGCTTATTTTTCACAGGGTTAAGAGCTGGGAATGAGAAAACACAGGAGGGTGAGGACAGCCACTTATTGAGTAATTTTGGTTAAAAGAAAGCTTCGTTTTTTCCACAAGTTTTTTTTTTTTTTTTAAAGAATAGCATGAAACACAGAGACAGATATCAACTGAATAAATGTGAGGCTGTTTGAACCTTAAGCACACAAAAAGTAACCAAAATGTCCTCTCTAATTTAAATATTGCCTTGATATAAAGAAGATTTTTCCAGGGCGTTTTAGCAGGTAGCACAACTGCAAAGTTGCTTTAGCAGCCACACTTCCCCAGAGAATGAGAAGGAATGGCTTTTGGAACCAGGCACCCCTGGATAAATTACATGTAAACCTCATCAGTGATTTTTACTGCCAGCAGAAAGATTTTAAGTATCCACTGATTGAACCTCTACGACAATAAAGAGTGCCATATGCATCAGATTTGGGTTTCAAAAGTGCTGATATCCACATTTAACCCAAACAGGCTTAATCCAATCTTGAAAAATTAATATAGTGCACAAATTTTTCTTGTGAGGTAATGTCTTTTCAGAGGTTATTTTTTACATGCAGATCATCATATCCTAATACCAATGCATCCTGCCGCAAAAACAGAATGAATGTCTGTGCCCTAAAGAAATATGGTCTGTGCCAGGTACAGTATGGTATCTGTCCTGTGTATTTTACTTTTTTTTTTTGGGGGGGGGTGCAAATTATTCCTCTCCCTTTCCAGACATGGGATATGAATGACCAGAAAAGAAGAGGTGGTGCTTAGTAAGCATAATAGATTCTGCTCTATGGCATTAGTAGCCAAAGTAAACGAAGTAGAATAATTGCCACCACAGGCATCTTACAATAGATCTGCCTCTTACTGATGTTGTTATTAAACTGCTATAAATGTTTTAGACTGCTGCTGGATATGAACCTCCCCACCCGAAGCTCCTCAGCTGCTGTCTGTCACTAAAGGCTATTGAGTTTATCAATGAGCAAAATCAGACTGTGCAGGAAGCAGGCTGAACACTAATGTTAGCCTCTAATTTAGGTCTTAAATAGGTACTAAAAATATAGACTTCAGTGGGACAGGAAAGCTAGTTTACCTTAAATAAAATAAAAGACGACATGTTGACCTGATTTTACTTAACTATAGCTATTATGTGCTCTTCAGGGAGGAAGTCGGTGTACCAAAGTTTATACAGGCGGGGAAAATGTAATTTACTTTTCCTGGTACAAATGGTGTAAAAGTTCTCGCTTCATTTAGGAAGCAAACCTCTAGGTGCTTTACTTTATGTCATACATATTAATGCAAATAACACTATGGCTACTAGTTATGTAGATTACTTCTGGAATGACAATAAAGCTATAAAAAAAACCAACAATCCCAAGCATATTGCGTCTCTGACTTGTTTTGCTTCTGCATTTATATTTGGTGTATTTTTAAAAGGGAAGCAAAATAAGATTTATACTTGCTATAGAAATGTGAGGATAAAGAAAATAGATCTGCCATCTTGGGAGTTTCCCATGTAGCCTGGGTTTACCTGTGGTTTTACAGGGCACCATATGAAGAAACATGCATAGCCCATTCCTGCTTCCTTCAGCTTCCTTCATGTTTCTCTCCAAATTTCTCCCAGCACACTCTTCAGGCCAGCTTTCCTAGTGGATCTAGCTATTGAAGCTTATTTTTTTAAAAAAGGTACAGTGCTCTCCCAATGTGGAGGGGTCTTATAGAAAGTGGGGTCTATAAAGGGATGCAGGAGAGTCAGGAAAAGGTCAGGGGAGTGTACTGAAAGTACAGAATCATTCAAAGTGCTGTTTCAATTTCTTATGGCTGGCCCTGCACAATGTAGCTAAGTATATTGATATAAAGGCACAGATATATAAAACACTTATGTGAACTGAATGTTTATGAAAATTGCTGGTCTGACTGTGGAGACTCAATTTCTCTGCTGAACCATTAAAAAGGGCCATTGAGCAAAAACAGTGCAAACTCCCTGTGGTGCCCCATTGTCATATCTGAACTTGGAGCTCCCCCACCCCAATATGGGATTTGTGAGGATAGATCACTGGTTTGGCTTCTCTGATGAGACTGCCATAAAGGGAGCTAATGGGGTGTGGGGGGACAATTTTTTGGTGTACATTTTTCCACTGGGAACTGGACTGAGGCCACATAGTTCATTGAATTGACGTTAGATGGTAACTACTTTCAGTCATGAATTTGGGCTAGATTTGATCTTGTGAGCTAGAGATTAAAGGCTTTACAGTATGCATTTGATTACCAAGTGCTTCAAGCCATGGCTTATTTAGATAGCTTTAATAGCTTTTAAGCATTCTAAGGGCTTCATTTTCTGTGATTGCATTTTTACTGCAAAGTTTGACTGTATTTTGTGGGCACAAAAATTTTCCTCTTATGTTTTTCACCTTCTGAAAACCAAAGGCTACTTTGAGGGAGCTGGTCAGGCTTTAGACTGACTGGCTGATATCCACCCAAGTCATCAAAGTTTCCGAAATCACATTGTTTATTGAAAGAAATATAACTCAGTATCACTTTTATAAATATTATTAACTCATTAATCAAACAAAAATAAAATTAAGAAAACATCACAAAACTAAGCTCCTGTTAATAATACCAAATTAAGAATAAAGCATTACAACTATCAAATTGATGTGAAATCAATATGTTAGTCTCAACACTAGATTATAATTAAATAATAAAATGAGTTAAATCATCAAATAAATACTAAAAATAATCAATTCTTATAAATTCTAAAGAGGATTCTATTTAATCCTTCACATAGTACAGGAACCAGGGGCCACCCAATGAAATTAATAGGCAGCAGGTTTAAGACAAATAAAAGGAAATATTTCACACAAAACACAGTTAATCTGTGGAACTCATTTCCAGGGAATGTTGTGAAGGCCAAAACTATAATGGGGTTCAAAAAAGAATTAGATAAATTCATGGATGATAGGTCTATTAAATGGCTATTAGCCAAGATGCTCAGGGATGCAACCTCATGATCTGGATGTCCTAGGTTCTGACTGTTAGAAGCTGGGAGTGGACAACAGGGTATGGATCACTCGACTGCATGTTCTGTTCATTCCCTCTGAAGCACCTGGCACTGTTTCACTGTTGGAAGACAGGATACTGGGCAAGATGAACCATTGGTCTGACCTCGTAAGTCTGTTCTTATGTTCTTAAAAAGGTAGCTGTCCATTTGGTTATAAATCCCAACCAAAGAACGTTACCAAAGTCAGCAAGTATCAGGAGGTAGCTATGTTAGTCTTTACCCACAAAAACAAGGAGTCTGGTGGCACCTTAAAGACTAACAGATTTATTTGGGCATAAGCTTTCGTGGGCTAGCATCCGATGTAGTGGGTTCTAGCCCATGAAAGCCTATGCCCAAATAAATCTGTTAGTCTTTAAGGTGCCACCAGACTCCTTGTTGTTTTAAAAACAAATTATTATCTCAGGACTGAACCCACCACCTCAGAGCTAGTTATAAAGCTTCCCTTTAAGAATGCTATTCTTGAGTTGTGGATAAACCTTTTCTTCCCCTCCCCCCCTCCCCCAACAGAGATATTCTAATATAGACTTACAGCAGAATTTTTGAATGTTCTTGATAAGAAGAATTTTATACATTTTGCTTATCAGAAATTATAGGCGATAATTTCAAGTCTTTTGGGACTTTTAAGAATAGATTACAGAACTCATTCTAATAAATAGTTTTATGGAACAATATCTAGGGCTGTTTAGACCGAGTGAACTTTCTTTCTGGTACTTTTCCCATGTGAGCTTTATGGGCGCTCCTACACATGTTCAAGCACACAATCACACTTTCACCTCCTAAAATTAGAAAATAATAGAGAACTTCACTTATTTCAGCTTGGAATGTTTCAGTGCAAGGTCTTTGGACAAATCAGGTGTGAGGCCTACCTTAGAACATGCAGCTTGGTCCAATCAGGTTTGAATGAGGTCATCTTTAACTAGGGTCAGTTTTGGGGGGAACCATTTAAATCAGCAACTAAAAAGAATTCAGTGTTTTATATACCACAGAGACTTTAAGTCTCCCAAAATATCAAAAATCTGGCTACATGAGAGAACTTTTGAGGAAGCTGGCATGATCTTCTTTAGTCAAATAAGTTTTGAGATGAGATAGTGTCACTTGTTTATGGAAAGTTAGACAGAAAAATCTCATAAAAGTAGTTGATCACCATGGTTCTTTTTCAACAACCAGGCAATCAACATTCATCTATTCAGAAAATTAAAAATAAGTAGGAGCATCTTATGACCAGTGTCGTCATTCCTCTTCAAATAAGACAATTTACAGTAACCTTTCTATTTTGGAACTGAGCTATAAGTCAAAGAGCTTATCTTCTGGATTCTTTGTCTTGATAGAGCAAAGTTTCTTGACAAACCATAAAGATGAAACCACACAAAACATATTTTTTAAAGTTAATGTAAGGTCTATATTTCAATATATGCTATTTCTTTCAGAACCTGCAAAAAATCATAGACAAAGATTTTACAATTGGAGTCCCATGTAAATCAAGTTGTTGTACAGCAAAGTGGTAACATTTGCACCACAATTATTTTCCAGCTCAAAAAATGTACGCACATTTTTTCAGGTACCAGATACTCCAACAGAAGGGAACTGGTCTGAAGTCCAGCTAAAAATATACCAATAAAATTGATTATATCTGTCTGTACCCAGTGATGAGCTGCCAAAATCTTAACAACGGGTTCCCTCCTCGCCCCACGAGGGGGTCGTTGCCCACCTCCGCCCCCCGGGACTACTGCCCCATCCAACCCCCCCGCATTCCTTGATGCCCCCCCAGGACCCCTGCCCCATCCATCCCCCTCCCCTGTCCCCTGACTGCCCCCAGAACCGGGCAGAAGGGTCTCGTGGGCCACCGTAGTGGGGGCCCACCCCACCCCTAAGAGCAAGAGGCACCTGCCGGGGGGCGAGGTGGGGAGGCCCGGTGGTGCTTACCTGGGGCAGCTCCCAGGAAGCATCCGGCAGGTCTCTCTGGCTCCTAGGGGCGGGGGAGCATAGCTGGGGGGGAGCAGGGGGAGCGGCCGCTCCCCCCACTGGTTACATCAAAAGTGGCGCCTTAGGCGCTGACTCCCTGGGTGCTCTGGGGCTGGAGCACCCACAGGGAAAGCACCCACTGGCAGCTCCCCACCCCGCACCTGGCCCCAGCTCACCTCCACTCCGCCTCCTCCTCTGAACCCACTGCCCTGCTCTGCTTCTCCGCGCCCCCGCCGGCTTCCCACGAATCAGCTGTTCAGTGGGAAGCCAGGGAGGGCAGAGAAGCAGGCCACGGCTTCCCGCTCAGGCCAAGGGTGGCGGAGGTGAGCTGGGGCGGGGACCAGTTCCCTTGCGCCCCCCCACCCCCCAGTTACCTGCTGCAGTGTGGGGGGCCCTCCTTGCGCCCCCCCGCTCCAGCTCACCTCCACTCTGCCTACGCCTCCTCCCCTGAACGCACCGCCCCACTCTGCTTCTCCGCGCCTGCCCCCCCACCGGCTTCCCATGAATCAGCTGTCGGTGGGAAGCCGGGGAGGGCTGAGAAGCAGGCAACAGCTTCCTGCTCAGGCAGAGGGTGGAGGAGTGAGCTGGGGTGGGGAGTGGTTCTCCTGCGTCCCCCCCCCCCGGGTTACCTGCTGTGGCGCGGGCGGCCCTCCTCACGCTCCGCCCCCCCCCGCCCGCCCGAGCTCACCTCCGCTCTGCCTCCCTGGGCCTGAGTGGGAAGCCACGGCTTGCTTCTCAGCCTGCCCCGGCTTCCCGCGTGAACAGCTGATTTGTGGGAAGTTGTGGGGGGGGAGAAGCAGAGCGGGGTGGCGCATTCGGTGGAGGAGGTGGAGGCGGAGTGGAGGTGAGGTAAGCTGGGGCCGGGGGGGCGCGAGGAGGGGAGGTGGTGAGGTGAGCTGGGGCCAGGGGCTGGGGGGGGTGGGGCGGGGAGCTGCCGGTGGGTGCTCTGCACCCACCATATTTTCCCCTTGGGTGCTCCAGGGCTGGAACACCCGAGGAGTCGGCGCCTAAGGTGCCACTTTTGGCCGGTTAAATTTAGAAGCCCTTTTAGAACCGGTTGTCCCTCACGGAACAACCGGTTCTAAAAGGGCTTCTAAATTTAACAACTGGCTCCAGCTCACCACTGTCGGTACCTACAAAAGGCTAGAAATAGGGGGTGGGGGAAGGGGAAGAGGGATTTTGAAATTGAATGGGATTTGTACTTCTAGATCTTAGGCACTTTTGAAAAATTCCCCATAAGAAGCTATGAGATGGCACAAAAAAGATGAATAAGAAACAGTCTTTTAACATTACTGGGACTTTGCTGTCTGTAAGCTAGTAAATAGCAAATGCAGATGGTATGTTTATTGGTAGTGACAAAAGAGCCACAGAAAGTTCAGTTCAACTAAAAATAGTCCTCCAAAGAACTCCATTAAAGCCAATAGAGATGTAAAGCCAGTAAAACTGAGATCACACCAAGCTCTACTCTCGCTTATACTCATGCAAACTGGGGGTATGTCCTGTGAATGGTTTTTCACTGGTGTAGCTCACAGCAAAGTTTGGCATGCTATAAACCAAATTCATCTTGCTCTTTGGGTTTCACTTGGTGTGACAGAGTGCTGAAGTCAAATGACTATTAAGAAGCAGCGTTTATCTTTTTGGTGACTTTCAAAACAATGTGTTTAGTCAGTGCTAATTGTTATCAAGTTCCTATGAGGGTTGAGATTTTCCCACTGTTTTCTTTGGCAGTTATTCAAGCATCCTGAAAATTATCTGTTTTGGAAAGGCAAGGAAAGAAAGATTTTTCATAGATATTTTAGGGGAGGATGATGGAATAGAGTAGAACTACATCTTTTGCCTGAATTATGAAGTTTGTGAAGTCACAAGGAGACTTAGTTGACTTTGGGCCATTTAGGTACTGAAGTCCAACATTTAGGCACCAAAGGCCTTCACAAAACCACTACTCAGCTACTGCCTAACCTTGTAGGTACCTAGGGTTCCACCAGTAAAGTCCTTGAAGTGCCTATGGCCTGGTCTTCACTACAAAATTAGGTTCACATAAGCACCTTGCATTGACCTAGTTGTGCATGTGTCTACCCTTAAATGTTTATTAGAGCCCCGAACCAACAAAGCAGTTAAACAAATGCTGAACTTAGAGCATGTGAGTAGTTGGTTTCAATGAAATGAACTATTCATGTGCTTAAAGTTATATGTTCACTTAAGTATTTTGTTGCATTGGGGACTGAAAGGATTTTTTTTCCTTTTTAAGGAACCCGTGAAAAGCAAAACTTTGCTAGTTTCATATCAACTTACTGCTCTACCATTTACCCTGTACAAGATTCTGAAAACCACACATGACACTTCAAATATTCCACATTTAAATTCAGAGTCAGGTCTTTCAGCAGCACATATAATCTAAACATTGTTTGGAAAAAAAAAGACAGCATAAAATTTGGTTAGGTACATATCTATTTCAGCAAGAATCACTTCAGCAAGGTCATCTTCCTGGAGTCCATTTTCAGACTGAAGTAAGTTAAAGGTCAATCAGGATCCTCTGTGGATCCTTTTGGTCACATTATTTACTTCAGAGATCAAGCTTTTACTGATAGTGGATGGAGAAAGCCAGGATTATAATTCTCTGTGTCACTATTTCCGCATTCATGGCTGATGAATTTACATTAATTTGATACACAACTCACTCAATCAAACACAAATGTTAAAATAAAAAATCCAGAAACTAATCAACCTATTTCTTTCACAAGCTGTGAAGGAAAGAAAAGAAAGCAATTGTTATTTTTGTTTTTAAATACCTACTACAACAATTTAATAGAAGGAGGGCATACAAATACCTAGATAGATTGTGATCTGACAGAAATTATTCTATAGTTAAGGTTGCAACAAACTTTACAGTCCAACCCCAAATTTGGCCCCCTTCTAAAAACTATTAAAAGTTGGTTTCAGTTTTGGTAGGTTAGATTTGAGATCAAGGTACAATTTGTCCATAAAATGTGAAGTGAATTGGACAAGAGGTTCATAGTTGACTGAGTGATTCGTGACACCCTAAATATAGAGCTGTTCATCAGAGTTAAAAAGAGTTCTATTGTTGTGTGTGTGTGTGTGTGTAGCAACGTGAAAATCAGGAAGCATCAGAGTGGAAAAAAAATTTGTTGTTTAACTCCTCTGGCTGAGGTCTAGTGCACAAAGCATCAAAGTTTAGTTGACTAAATTCTAATTTCAAAAGTTACTAACTTTTTATATGAAATGTAGAATATCGCTACCATCTACAACAATCAGCATAATATAGCATATGAAAGGACTGTTGGATCAGGCATCCTGTTTTGTGGACCTCCTCTAGTCTGAAGGAACAGTACTGCTCTCGAGCAGGCTATTTTAAAAAAAGCAGTGCTGTGATAATCTCCTCTGCCCCCACACCACAAAACAAAATATTGTTAAGGTGAAGTTAAGGCTGGTGACACCTGTAGGGCATACTATTCTTCAAGAATTTTAAAGTTTAAAATTTTAAAAATCCAAACAAATATTAAGAACACAGGTAACGCAGATTTAACTTTGACTTCTTAAGCAAGGTACCCAAACTACCTTCACTTTGCCCTATAGCGAGGACCTGGGAAAATTAGAAACTCAGACTAGTTCCTTTATGCATTACAGTTTTATTTGATCCATGACCACAAAAACTGGAATCCTTGTCCTAATCATTCAGGATCCACTCTGTGATCTACATAGAGGCCAGTTCACTCCCATTATTGTCACTGCTTGTTTATCTCTAGCTTTGGAAATAATTTATTTTGGGTCAGGATATCTCATTCCCTCTCTCAGTGTGTTAATATTCCCAACTTTTCCTTCTGAGAAACAGTTAATAATGGACTAGCATCTTTTGTTGCTAGCCTGGAACTGCGCAATGGGTTTTTATGTGTAATGCATGAAAAAGTACTCTGACGGTTGCCCCCCTTCAAGGTGCCACCTGATGTACCGAGATACCACTGAGCCCACCTGTTCTGCCAGCTTGGGCCCCCTTTAACCCTGCTTTTTGAGCCAGGCTCCTAAGCCTCCTCTAGTACACACAAAGGCAGGGCCACACCCAGCTGCGACAAGACACAGACACCAAGATCAGCTCTGGGAAGGCTCGGCTAAGGGACTTGCCCCAGCACTCAGGTGCCCACCTCCCCTGGAGTGCAGACCCAAAGGTATATTGTCTTGTGCTGTATAGAAAAATCTGCACAGCTCAAGCTAATAGAAATTCACCCTCTCCCTCAATATGAAGAGAGATATGCACAACTACTTGCCTCCCCAGATAGAAATAGCAAAAACTGGGTTTAATAATAAAACAAATTTATTAACTATAAAAGACAGATATTAAGTGAATATAAGGGATAGCAAACAGAACAAAGGACATTACTGAGCAAATAAAACAAAACATGCATACTAAACTTAATACATTAAAGAAATTGGCTACCAATAGTAATGTCTCACCTTAAATGTTGTTTCAGGCAGATTGCAAAGATCCCTGAAAGCCAGCTGCACTGGCTTGCAGCTTGAAACTTCAGGTATTACTCCTCACAGACTAGTCACCCTTCCAGCCTGGGCTTAGCTCTTCTCCCCCCAGTTCAGTACTTGTTTCAAGGTGTCTCCCAGCGTCTCCTTGGGTGGGGAGGCAGAGGAGAACCACGTTGATGTCACTCCCCTGCCATATATAGCTTTTGTGTTTGGTGGGAACCCTTTGTCTTCCAGCTGAAAAACTCTGGAATTTCAAGGTGGGGTCCAGTACCAGGTGACTCAGTCACATGTCTCTGCAGAGTTATAGCAACCATTACTCCCAGGCTGTTTGGAGTGTCCACAGGAAGACTAAGCTCTTTCACAGTCCATTGTTCTTGCTGATGGGCCATCAGCCCTGTCTGACTTTTCCATTGTTGTACCTAAAGGGCTAGTAATGGGTGTCACCCAAAGTAGCACATTTGAAATACAGATACATGGTCAATATTCCTAGCTTCAAAAACAAAAATGATACATGTATACAAATTGGATAAACACATGCAGTAGATCATAACCTTTCCAACAATACCTCACATAACCCCTCTTGCATAAAACATCTTAGTTATGCCATATTCATATCATAACAATATTTCTGTGATGAATATGGGATCTAATGTCACAGTGACTACTTCTGGATTTACTGTAGGGTTGTAAAAAAGGCATAAAGGATTGGTTCCCATCTGTGCAGTTTGGGGAAAAATCTATAATGAAGTATAATATGGGGAGGAGGATTACAGATTTCAAGCCTTTCACTATTTCCACTTTTATCTTCACTTTCGTTGCTGAAATGTTTCAAAGATATTTTTCCTAACAAGATTTGATGGGTGCCCTTTCATGAAATATAGAAACTGTTTATTCTGTCAGTTATGTGTATCACTCATAAGTCTGCTAAATGCTGAGGGTTCTAAGTGTCCTTCACTGTCAAAACAGGTTTAATCAATATAATCTATAGTTCTTTTATGAAAGGGAACTATAGATAGTATTCATTAAAACAGTTCCCTTTCATCAAAGAACATAATCCCCTAAATAGCTGTTGATAGCAGGTGCCCATCATTAGTGAAACAATAATAATAATAATTAATAATAATATCTTTTTCATTGTTTATTAAGGACTGGTGAGTGCACAGTTTTCCTCGTGCTATGCAAGCTAAGCACATAAAAAACTAAAAGCATGTTTTCTCAGGTTTGTATTTATATTTCAGATAAACTTAATTGCTTACACATATTTTACCCCCCAATCTATTTGCTATATCTAATATATAATTATTGTCTTTGCAAATTCTAAGAACATGCACTTTTAAGTCATGCATGAATGGCTTATGGAAAAAAACGTATAAGTAGTTATGTTTTATATCCATGAAAGGTGAATTGCAAAGAGAAAAATAATAATAGCGTTAATCCCAGAAATAAGTATTGTGTTCCTATTAATCAGGTTGGGAAAGATATTCATGTTAATCCTAGATTCCTTTTAAAAATTATTTTGCCCCTCTAAAATCTTCTGGCACTTGATACAATAAAGGCATCCTAGCTATTAATAGTACCAGTTTTACAGTGGGATGCATGGGTTACTGAGTCTTCATATATTAATGTGGCAAAATTCTGTTGGCAGATATGCACAGGTCCTGCCAAAACAAAGCTGCCAGTCTGAGAGGAGAACTTGAAGCTTTCCTCCAACCTCCCTGAAAGAACCCCGTTTTTATGAGTAGGCTGAAGGATCCTGAATTTGGATTCTGCAAATCTATCAGATGTAGTGATGAAACTTCTCCAAATTGACAGGTTATAGAAAGGCTATCCATAGATTGATAGACTCTAAGGTCAGAAGGGATCATCATGATAATCTGGTCTGCATATTGCATACCACAGAACCTCACCCACCTACTCCTGTAATAGATCCACAACCTCTAGCTGAGTTATGGAAGTCCTCAAATCATGATTAAAGTCTTCAGGTTACAGAGAATCTGCCAGTTAGAGTTTAAACCATTCCTATAAATCTTTCCACAGGCGAGATTTGCCTTTTCTCTTTTTGAATATTATTGTGGAATCCTGAGGAGAAACTGGTGAGTAATTACAGGTTCCTTGAACCTACTTGGCTGCAAAAATCACCAGGTTTTTTTTCTTTTTCTTATAATTACAATGCTTACAATTTCCCCAAAAGTAAATAAAACTTACTCACCTATATTACAGGAGTGTTGTGAGGATTAATGGTTAACATCTGTGCAGTGTTTTGAACATTTTAAGGACCATATAAATAACTATTCTTATTAAGCTGTTATGCAGGCCATCTAGTCACTTTAACCTGATCTTACTCTTTATCTAGCTATTCTTTAACTTGAGTCAGAGAAAATGTATCTTTCTTTCACATATAATCTGTAATGCAAATAGCAGTTGCCACTAGAATTGCACAAGTATCAGGTTGTTTCACTGGTGAGGTTCTGTATATCACTAGCCTATAAATGTTATTTTACAGTTTCACCTCAAAATTATGATGCCTGGAAGTGGCAATTTAATCCATTCCAATTACACATGACTTTGTAATTTAATATCTCCAAAGGCCTTCCCAGTCTCCTTTGCTCCCTCCTCCTCTCCTCCCAACCCCCCCAAAAAAGGCTGTTAAAGACAGATCATAGAATCCTAGAATATCAGGGTTGGAAGGGACCCCAGAAGGTCATCTAGTCCAACCCCCTGCTCGAAGCAGGACCAATTCCCAGTTAAATCATCCCAGCCAGGGCTTTGTCAAGCCTGACCTTAAAAACTTCTAAGGAAGGAGATTCTACCACCTCCCTAGGTAACGCATTCCAGTGTTTCACCACCCTCCTAGTGAAAAAGTTTTTCCTAATATCCAATCTAAACCTCCCCCACTGCAACTTGAGACCATTACTCCTCGTTCTGTCATCTGCTACCATTGAGAACAGTCTAGAGCCATCCTCTTTGGAACCCCCTTTCAGGTAGTTGAAAGCAGCTATCAAATCCCCCCTCATTCTTCTCTTCTGCAGACTAAACAATCCCAGCTCCCTCAGCCTCTCCTCATAAGTCATGTGTTCTAGACCCCTAATCATTTTTGTTGCCCTTCGCTGGACTCTCTCCAATTTATCCACATCCTTCTTGTAGTGTGGGGCCCAAAACTGGACACAGTACTCCAGATGAGGCCTCACCAATGTCGAATAGAGGGGAACGATCACGTCCCTCGATCTGCTCGCTATGCCCCTACTTATACATCCCAAAATGCCATTGGCCTTCTTGGCAACAAGGGCACACTGCTGACTCATATCCAGCTTCTCGTCCACTGTCACCCCTAGGTCCTTTTCTGCAGAACTGCTGCCTAGCCATTCGGCCCCTAGTCTGTAGCGGTGCATTGGATTCTTCCGTCCTAAGTGCAGGACCCTGCACTTATCCTTATTGAACCTCATCAGATTTCTTTTGGCCCAATCCTCCAATTTGTCTAGGTCCTTCTGTATCCTATCCCTCCCCTCCAGCGTATCTACCACTCCTCCCAGTTTAGTATCATCCGCAAATTTGCTGAGAGTGCAATCTACACCATCCTCCAGATCATTTATGAAGATATTGAACAAAACCGGCCCCAGAACCGACCCCTGGGGCACTCCACTTGACACCGGCTGCCAACTAGACATGGAGCCATTGATCACTACCCGTTGAGCCCGACAATCTAGCCAGCTTTCTACCCACCTTATAGTGCATTCATCCAGCCCATACTTCCTTAACTTGCTGACAAGAATACTGTGGGAGACCGTGTCAAAAGCTTTGCTAAAGTCAAGAAACAATACATCCACTGCTTTCCCTTCATCCACAGAACCAGTAATCTCATCATAAAAGGCGATTAGATTAGTCAGGCATGACCTTCCCTTGGTGAATCCATGCTGGCTGTTCCTGATCACTTTCCTCTCATGCAAGTGCTTCAGGATTGATTCTTTGAGGACCTGCTCCATGATTTTTCCAGGGACTGAGGTGCGGCTGACTGGCCTGTAGTTCCCAGGATCCTCCTTCTTCCCTTTTTTAAAGATTGGCACTACAGTAGCCTTTTTCCAGTCATCCGGGACTTCCCCCGTCCGCCACGAGTTTTCAAAGATTTACTGAAGAATAGCATAAATAAGAAGTAGTGAAAGTGCCTGAATCTTGAGATTCTGGCTCGACCCTACCAAAAGATGCTGGAACTTTGTTTGGTAATGAGCTCGGAGACTGAGATTAGCAGACCATTTCCCAGCCACTCTGAGAAAGGAAGCTCATTTAGACATTGGGGTTGTTATGGTTGTACAAATAAAAACATGGAAGTTAGTGACGGGAAAAACAGTTTTATATGACTAATGAAATAAATGCTAGGACTGTTTAACCCAAGAGATATTTATGAAAAGAGGGGCTGTTATTTTCTGTTACCTCATATGCTCTGCCTGTATTTGTTAAAATGGTAATTAAATCTGGATGTGTTGCTCCAATAATCTTGCCAGATATAAGAGCACTGTAAGCCTTTCTCCAGACTAGAACAACCGAAGCCAAAAGTTCCATTTCGTGTAAAAAGGCTTCTTCCTTTGGGCAACATGGTGTCAGAACTTAATTCAGTGCATACCAGCAAAAATACAATACAATCTCTTTTCAGTGTGTGTAGATATGCTAATGAGTGACCAAAATCCTCTTTCATTCAAACTAATATAGAAGGATCTGGCATTTGCCAAAGAGCAGGCTACTAATTTTTGACGAGAGTTGGCTGAAAATGAGAATTTTCATCCCATGAGATATTCTGCTATTTCAACATTTGTTTTTGTCCTGAACTGGAATCAGAAGTCAAAATATTGACATTTTTTCTTGGAACAGAGTTCTGACATTTCAATGTTCACAAATCAAAACATTTCATTGTGGCTCAGTTTGATGTTGACCTATTGTCATAGCGTCTCGTGGGATTTGTACTTTTGTTACTTCATGCTCTCATTCTCCTATATGGGCTGGGCTCCCCAGCTGGACTACCTTACCCATGATGCACCACAAGCTGTGGGACTTTTATGGTACATTCAGGTGGTTCAACCGGAGGGCAGACAGCCATGCATCATGGATTGATGTAGTCCAGTCAGGAAGCCTGCACATAGCGGAGGAGGGAGACATAAGGTGTCTGAACCACAATTCGCATTTGGCACTGTGGCATCTCAAGCAGTTCTTCTCCTTGCAATAAGAAGTTGTCAAAAATCAGTGGTCCCAAATTTTTACAAGTACACAGGTTACAGTATTCTTAGGTGTAAGCATGTGTTTGTGGTAGGGCTACACTATCTTCTTTCTTTCTTTCTTTCTTTCTTTCTTTCTTTCTTTCTTTCTTTTGACTGTATTCTAAAATTAACCTCTGGATTTCAAGCTCTGTGATCTCTAGCCAAAAAATATGTTTTGCAGTCTGGATAAAATAATCCAAACCTGAAATGTCATAGTAGAAATAGTGCACTTGCCTTTCCTATGCTATCTGTTGAATCAAATTTTGGTTTATGTAACACTTTGAAAATGAATTTGGTTTATCCAAACTTGTCACATAATTTGACATGATTATAGATTGCTGCTCAAAGAAAACCTTGCAATGGAATAGGACTGAATGACATGCACTACTAGATCTGTAAGGGACCCACTCTTCTGGCTCCAGTACTATTAGTTTTTAATGAGTATTGAAGTCAATGGATGTGTGCCAATTTATACCAGCTGAAGATCTTCCCTGTAGATTTTTTATCTGCCAAGAAAGGAAACAGATATACTGGGGATCATAGGTGCTGGCAATATGGGTGCTCGGGGGGAGGGGGGAAAGGGCTGCTGCACTCCCTGGCTTGAAGTGATTTCCGTCATATACAGGGTTTACAGTTTGGCTCAAAGGCTCTCAGCACCCCCACTATACAAATTGTTGCAGCACCCCAGCTGGGGATGGGAGAACTTGTTTTGTTATATTTAGAATCTACTCTAAATATAGAGTAGTGGGTTTTGGATTTGAAATAATTGGCTTACACTGGCAATGCAATAATAATAGCTCAGCCTGACCCTGCATTGCTTTTGCATCTAAAACATTTACTGAAAACATTTAGGATGTACAAGAATGCTGGATCAGGCCTTCTATATCTTCAGCAGTTTGAAGATCAGTCTTTTGCAATATGAGGGACTATATTAGGATATCTGTTGAGACCATGGGTGGCTTGTGACTCCTCCATTTGGCCCCGCCCCTGCTTGGCATCCTCCTCTGAAGCCCTGCCCACGCTCCACAGCCCAGACGTCCCCCCCCAGCCCACCTCTCGTGTCTCTTTTCCCAAGGCCTTCCTTGTGCACCTCTCATGCCTCTTCCCCTGAGGCGCCTGCCTGCCTGACACTCGTACCTCTTCACACTCTCCCACAAGAGCTCCCCCCCACACCCACCTGGCTGGCCACTCACATGCACCTCTTCACACACACCCCAAGACCCCCATGGGGGCAGAGCAGAGATGGTGACCTCGGGGAAGAGGACTAGCAGGACTGGGGCTTAAGGGCAGAGGGTGGACAGGGCCACAGCCCAGGTGCCCTTTCAGCAGCGGCGCACTCCAGAGATGGTGGGCTGGCTTTTTGGGAAGCTTAGCCTCTCCTGGCCTCTTATACCCACCACCCATGGTTGAGACATAAATTTTATATATACACATACATATGTGTGTTTATATAGAGGTGTGTTTTATATAGACTTAGACTTCGACTCATTCAGGGAACGGATGGCCAGGATCCCCTGGGGGATTAACATGAAGGGAAAAGGAGTCCAGGAGAGCTGGCTGTATTTCAAGGAATCCCTGTTGAGGTTACAGGGACAAACCATCCCGATGAGTCAAAAGAATAGTAAATATGGCAGGCGACCAGCTTGGCTTAATGGTGAAATCCTAGCGGATCTTAAACATAAAAAAGAAGCTTACAAGAAGTGGAAGGTTGGACATATGACCAGGGAAGAGTATAAAAATATTGCTCGGACATGTAGGAATGATATCAGGAGGGCCAAATCGCACCTGGAGCTGCAGCTAGCAAGAGATGTCAAGAGTAACAAGAAGGATTTCTTCAGGTATGTTGGCAACAAGAAGAAAGCCAAGGAAAGTGTGGGCCCCTTACTGAATGAGGGAGGCAACCTAGTGACATAGAATATGGAAAAAGCTAATGTACTCAATGTTTTTTTGCCTCTGTCTTCACTAACAAGGTCAGCACCCAGACTGCTGCACTGGGCATCACAAAATGTGGAAGAGATGGCCAGCCCTCTGTGGAGATAGAGGTGGTTAGGGACTATTTAGAAAAGCTGGACGTGCACAAGTCCATGGGGCCGGACGAGTTGCATCCGAGAGTGCTGAAGGAATTGGCGGCTGTGATTGCAGAGCCATTGGCCATTATCTTTGAAAACTCGTGGCGAAGGGGGAAGTCCCAGATGACTGGAAAAAGGCTAATGTAGTGCCAATCTTTAAAAAAGGGAAGAAGGAGGATCCTGGGAACTACAGGCCAGTCAGCCTCACCTCAGTCCCTGGAAAAATCATGGAGCAGGTCCTCAAAGAATCAATCCTGAAGCACTTGCATGAGAGGAAAGTGATCAGGAACAGCCAGCATGGATTCACCAAGGGAAGGTCATGCCTGACTAATCTAATCGCCTTTTATGATGAGATTACTGGTTCTGTGGATGAAGGGAAAGCAGTGAATGTATTGTTTCTTGACTTTAGCAAAGCTTTTGACACGGTCTTCCACAGTATTCTTGTCAGCAAGTTAAAGAAGTACGGGCTGGATGAATGCACTATAAGGTGGGTAGAAAGCTGGCTAGATTGTCGGGCTCAACGGGTAGTGATCAATGGCTCCATGTCTAGTTGGCAGCCGGTATCAAGTGGAGTGCCCCAGGGGTCGGTTCTGGGGCCGGTTTTGTTCAATATCTTCATAAATGATCTGGAGGATGGTGTAGATTGCACTCTCAGCAAATTTGCGGATGATACTAAACTGGGAGGAGTGGTAGATACGCTGGAGGGGAGGGATAGGATACAGAAGGACCTAGACAAATTGGAGGATTGGGCCAAAAGAAATCTGATGAGGTTCAATAAGGATAAGTGCAGGGTCCTGCACTTAGGACGGAAGAATCCAATGCACCGCTACAGACTAGGGGCCGAATGGCTAGCAGCAGTTCTGCCGAAAAGGACCTAGGGGTGACAGTGGACGAGAAGCTGGATATGAGTCAGCAGTGTGCCCTTGTTGCCAAGAAGGCCAATGGCATTTTGGGATGTATAAGTAGGGGCATAGCGAGCAGATCGAGGGACGTGATCGTTCCCATCTATTCGACATTGGTGAGGCCTCATCTGGAGTACTGTGTCCAGTTTTGGGCCCCACACTACAAGAAGGATGTGGATAAATTGGAGAGAGTCCAGCGAAGGGCAACAAAAATGATTAGGGGTCTAGAACACATGACTTATGAGGAGAGGCTGAGGGAGCTGGGATTGTTTAGTCTGCAGAAGAGAAGAATGAGGGGGGATTTGATAGCTGCTTTCAACTACCTGAAAGGGGGTTCCAAAGAGGATGGCTCTAGACTGTTCTCAATGGTAGCAGATGACAGAACGAGGAGTAATGGTCTCAAGTTGCAGTGGGGGAGGTTTAGATTGGATATTAGGAAAAACTTTTTCACTATGAGGGTGGTGAAACACTGGAATGCGTTACCTAGGGAGGTGGTAGAATCTCCTTCCTTAGAAGTTTTTAAGGTCAGGCTTGACAAAGCCCTGGCTGGGATGATTTAACTGGGAATTGGTCCTGCTTCGAGCAGGGGGTTGGACTATATGACCTTCTGGGGTCCCTTCCAACCCTGATATTCTATGATTCTATGATTCTAGAGATACATGTATGTGTGTGCTACAAAATATAACTTACACACAGACATAAATGCTGAGGTGCAGAAGTGACATAACAGTATTTTCACCAGAGGCAGTTTTATCACATCACTGTACATCAAATTTCAAAAACAAGTGCTAATGTTGAAACTGGCTATTAACCAAAGCTGTCATTTTAAGTGTTCCCATCTGAGGTGATAAATGGAGAGTACATAACTGTAAATCATGGCTTATGAAAAATAATTCATTGACATCTGGCAATAGCATCTGGCTTTGTATTTGATGCTCCAAAGCAAAAGGAGTTTGTACTTTATTTTTTTTAAATTAGTTTTCAAGATCATTTATTTCTGAATCATGTAACTAATTCATATAATACAGGTAGAACAACTTAGAACAAAAGATTTAATTTCATAGTGATCATCTAAGGTGCATTAATATCAGTGGTTTACACCTGCATATTAGACAGTGATAAATGAGTTCCAGCCAAAATGACAGGGGTGGTTTATATTATCACTTGTCCCATTTTCACCACGGTATTCCCACTTAGTGCTGAGTTCTGTGTGGGACAGAGACCGTTAAGCCTCATATTTTTATCACCTCCATTGCTACTTCAGTTCTGTGTAATAAGTGAAATGTGATAATCAGGCTTGTTTGCTTTGGGAGATTTCTCAGATTGGGGTACTGGAACAATTTTTATAGTGCAGGTGCAGATGATAGAAACCATGGATACCATGTATTTGGTGTTTGTTATTACTACTTCAAGTCAGAGGGTAAAGCAGCACTCCCAGCACCCATAGTTCCAGCAATACCATAACAGTAGTCCTCGGAACTCTTTATTTTTCTGCTCTCTACTGTCAATCAACTTTGAATTACAAGTGGGGAAAAAAGCAGTTTTACTTCTAATTAATGTTAGAAATGTTTCACAGGTGAAAATTTCTCTCTTCCCATTTATGGAAATTTGCTATCTGCTGATTTCACTTAAGATTCAAATATCGGGCCCTGATTCTGCAAAAACCTGCATATGTAACTTTATTCCTGGAAATAGTCCCATTGACTACTCACATAGAAATGTTTTTTCAAGTGCATTAAGGTGTTTGCACTTATTCAAAGTGGTTTACAAATATTACCTAGTGCATTGGTAAATTTATTCATATCAATTTTACAGATAGAGAAACTGAGACCCAGAGAGTTGCTGATATTAGTTTTCACAAAATATTATTATTGGTATTACAATAATGCTCAAAGGCCCCATTCAGGATCTGTACCCTAGCACGCTGGACATAGTACAAATGCATAGTGAGAGAGAGTCCCTACCCTGAGGAGCTTACCAACTAACAAAACAAGAAACAGCAAAGGCAGCGGGGCAAGATAAAATATACAAGCAAAGTGCTTAGAATGATGAAAGGCACATGTGTTTTCAGTTCCATTTTGTTCCCCCCTGGTCATCAGCAAATAAAGGGGTGTGTGGAACAGTCAAAATATAAGCAATGCCAATATACATGAGTTAGCTATACAATTTTTTAAAAAAATACTGCAAATCAAGCATACACAATGTCCCCTTAATCTAACCATTAGTAGTTGTCTGATTTCTTGTAGGTGTCTGAGAAGAAGAGGGTCTTAGAAATTTAGAGGAGGAGAGAAAGGTAGCCTTATGGATCAATTCAGGGAGGGCATTCTAATCGTAAGAAGTAGTACAGATGAAAGAGAGAGTCCGAACGAAATAGCGCTTTCAAGATATTTCTCTCCACATGATCTTAAATTCTTTGATTCTTGTTCTACAAAATACTCCTACTTTTAAAGCCAGGAGTGAGGGGAGGGGACAGAGGAATAGTGGAGGGCTGCTAAAATGTAGTTTAAAAGAGTGGAACTGATGTGGTCTGCTGCAGAGAAGAAGGCTGTGAAAAGACTGTGAAGGGAGGTCTCCCTACCCGTATGCTTAGGATGTAGAACAATGCTTGAATTTTTTTAGCCGTGGCAGTTGGTTTGCTGGGGGAAGTAGGATAGGGGCAGGAGAGGATTTGGCCAGTGAGTCGATGCCTACACAGATGCACCGGCTAAAACCTCCCAAACTTCAATGGGATTATCATAGTAGTAAATACTATATTTGGTAATAAGTGGTCGCAAAGAGTAGAAAGATTTTAGTGGTTAGAGTATATGGGCTCCATGAAAATCCTGTGTTCAGTAAAGTACAAACACATGCATACTATACATTACTGTTGCCCTCTTGTAACCTTTAAACATTTTCCTAAGTTTCTTTCTGTGAATGTGCTCCATATATCTAGCATATTCCAATATCTACCAATAGAAGACCATATATTGGTAGTTGGTGCCACTTTGATAAGTAAATGAGTTGACTGTTGCATTGAGTGGGAACTGGTGTGAATGATGGATGAAGCATGTTCATTTAGGATATTTTTTCTGTGTAGTTCCGTTGATGTTTGGGTATATATTTGATAATATAGATAGACTGTCATATGAACAGGGCCTTGGGTAGTAGTGAAGTTTTAATTACAGATCAATTTAGAAAGTCCATTTGATCTCGTTACCAGCCTTGTGGATGAATGCAGAGAAGAAATGTTGAGAGAAATCTGCAAGCCAAGAAAAAAAGGGGGATTTGTATCTGAATCTTAGTTCAGTTAGATTGGTCAGTGCCTGGTTTAAAAAAAAATAAAAATCCAAACCTGACAGGTTAGGAATATTTCCATTCAATGTTACACTTCTGCTAAAAATGATTTATGTCTTTCTAGTTTTCCAGTGATTATGTTCCCCACTTGTTTACTTTTATATTTTTGGCTTCTTCAGTGCACCTAAATGCAGGACTGGAAAAAAAGGGATGGCTTCATGGGGTTTAACAAGACAAATGCTCTGTTGTGCTGCCAGCAGCCCTGAATAGCAGATATTCTGTTTCCCAGCTGTATGAAATATATATATTTTATTTTACAGTACACAAGGAGAAATTTTTCATAGCTCTGCAGACAGACCAATTAAAGCACAGTTTAGACTCACTGGGTCAAGGACAGAGGTTACATGTTACTGTCAAAGACTTGGACTGACAAAGGCACTTCCTGAAGTTTCATTTCTATTTAGAAAGTAAAACATTTCCCTCCACAACTTTAAATTGTTTTTCTTCCATTTACCATGCTAATTACTTAAGATGATTTTTTTAAATACCTCAGAACATAGGAATTGACATATTATGTCAGGCCATTGTCCTGTCTTCAACTGGACAGATGCTTCAGAAAAAAATTGCAGGAAATCCCTTAATGGAATAACCTGCCATACCAGAGATATTTCTTAATCCCCTTCAGTCAGAGGTTAGTTTATGCCTTGCAGCTGGTAGGTTTATTGCCCTTCCCATTTAAAAACAAAATTCTATCTAATGTAACTGGATGTTCTCATTATCTATTTAAATGTCCAGTCCATTTTGAAAGATCAACTCTGATAGGTAAAGGAGAAATCTCAAAGCAAGCACATGGTTAAATTGTTCTGCTTCCCTGAAAGATATCACTATTTCCGCTAGAGATCAACACCTTTCAAGGAAATTCTGTGGTTGCCAATGATACTTCCCTTTTCAATGGAGTGTTTTTACCTTCAAGCCTAGAAATACAATATAGCAACTGATCAGCAGCTACTTTCTCTTTTTCCCATTTTGAGAGAAAAATCTATTCCACCTAACCAAAGACAAAATCCCTCTTGATTGATATCAACCATTTAGAAATGCCACACTTTGTTTTAGTGCTGGTTACAAGAATAGCCTGGATTTCAAACCTAACTTGCATTTGAAGTATAGAACTGATCCCACTATCCAAATTGTTTGCTACCAGAGGAATTATATTTCATGTCAGAAACTTTCTAACACTCCCTCCATCTCAATTTTTGGTCAGATTTTCATGCCCTATTTATCCCAACAATCCCTTCTTCACACTTTGTCCTTTAATCCTAAAGTATAATTGGCAATAAAACCCTAGTGACCTTGTTTATTTGTTACTCAACTAATGTACAGCCGATACAAAGGGAAATAAGTTATTTTCAGTAGTTATCTATCCTTCTCCTCCTCCCTATTTAATCCAGTAGACCATATGTTATAGTTCTCTGTTAAGTCAATCCAAGTACATTTCAGAATAAAAGAAAAGGAGGTTGTAATATACAGGATCATGACTTTATTTTCAAATTGGAATAGTACAAAATAATGATAACCATGATTTATTTAATCTGTCTTCAGAGAAATTTATGCTCCAAAGGTTGGAATGAGTTTTGGTGGGTATTTTAGATTTTATTTTAAACCTCTTGTGGAGATGTGCATAGTTGGAAAAATTGAAATAAGTACTATTCAGGTTTTCAGAGAAGTGAGGTATTACCGTCTATTTATTGTTTTTATTAAATGTTGCATATTTGTTTTATTGTCATAATGAATTATTTGCTTGACTTTAATGAAAGTCTGTGAGAATCTTAATTATTTCTAGAGTTGTGTGTGGGACAGGAACCAAGCAGTTGTTTACAGTCAGGGATTGACCTGACCTGACTCTGTTGAGTCCCAGTCTAGTGACTTAATTGTAACACCCATCCTTCATAAAATAGGGGCGGGTTTTGTCATCTATCTCAATAACTCAGATGCTCATGTTGTTCAAAGGGCCAGGGGAGGGGAGAAGCATTATGGCATGTATATGCCTCCAGACTGTGATGTATTCCACATATGCTAGTTGGAATAACCAATATAAGCTATTTTAGCTGCAAAATTACACTCTGGCCACGTGTGATTTTTATACATCAAATAAATTCAGAAAGTCATGCAAAATCCAGATCTCATTGTCTTAGAGAAGAAAAAGTAGTTAATAATGGGGATGTAAGGTTAAGTTTCAAAGTACAATTATGAGAGTGATTATGCTAGTTACAGGACTTAGTGCCTGGTATGGAAATATCATGGTAATATTGTACTTGTGGTAAGCCTCTGTGCATGGCCAATGTGAACTGGATTTTTCCAAAAACCTGACCAGAGTCTTACTGAGCTGAATGATTGTACAATATGTAAGGTGGCATACTTTCTCTCCAATCAGCTTGAACCTTAGTACCTGTTAAGCATTACAGAAAATTCCCGAAAATCAGGATCTGTGGCATTCACTGTTTTTCAAATCTATTTCTATATTTTTAAACATAGTATCAAGACTCAGGCTGACATTTTCTGTGCTGTATGTCAAAAAATAGGGAATCCAGATGGTAATGGGACAGTGCAGGTTCTCAGCACCTCTGAAAATTCAGTCACTTTCATGGAGGTGCCACGTTAGAAAATGTTGGCCTTGTTACCTTTTTCAGTGTTAAAAATTATGCTTCAGAGGCACTTCTACATATATTCAATATTGTTTTAAATAGCTAAAGAAATGGTTTAAAGAAAAGGTTTCAACCAGAGGTGAAAGTAAGCCGGTACGAAATGACTAAATTTTGAAATTTTAAGCTAATGTATAGTTTAAAAAAAATATAAAATGTCAAATTTTGAAATACAAGGTCTTAAAATTGTTAGAACAAAACATTTCAGTTGATCAAATATAACCAAATTTATTCTTGGATTTTCTGTTTGCAAACATTTTTGAGATTTTGACATTTTGTACAAATTTAGGATGGGACAAATTTTGAAAATCTCAGAAATTCTTGTGGGACAAAATCTTTCCCCCACCTGCTCTGTTTGAGTTTTCTGGCTTTATGCCAATGCAACCGTATTCCCTGTTCCACCACTTGTGCAGAGCAAAAGGGATGGAACTATGTCTAAGAGTCTGGGATGCTGTCATAAATATAAAGGGAAGGGTAAACCCCTTTGAAACCCCTCCTGGCCAGGGGAAAGCTCCTCTCACCTGTAAAGGGTTAAGAAGCTAAAGGTAGCCTCGCTGGCACCTGACCAAAATGACCAATGAGGAGACAAGATACTTTCAAAAGCTGGGAGGAGGGAGAGAAACAAAGGGTCTGTGTCTGTCTGTATGCTGGGTCTTTGCCGGGGATAGACCAGGAATGGAGCCTTAGAACTTTTAGTAAGTAATCTAGCTAGGCATGTGTTAGATTATGATTTCTTTAAATGGCTGAGAAAAGAATTGTGCTGAATAGAATAACTATTTCTGTCTGTGTATCTTTTTTGTAACTTAAGGTTTTGCCTAGAGGGGTTCTCTATGTTTTTGAATCTAATTACCCTGTAAGATATCTACCATCCTGATTTTACAGGGGGGATTTCTTCATTTCTATTTCCTTCTATTTTTATTAAAAGTCGTCTTGTAAGAAAACTGAATGCTTTTTCATTGTTCTCAGATCCAAGGGTTTGGGTCTGTGGT
Source organism: Lepidochelys olivacea (assembly GCF_965140295.1). Taxonomy (NCBI): domain Eukaryota; kingdom Metazoa; phylum Chordata; order Testudines; family Cheloniidae; genus Lepidochelys; species Lepidochelys olivacea. Next base: position 49,638,884 of record NC_140414.1, on the reverse strand, counting down.
CACCTATGCAAATTGGTGAGGCTTTTTATCCAACATTTCCCAGGAAAGGGGGGGTGCAAGTGTTGGGAGGATTGTTCATTGTTCTTAAGATCCAAGGGTCTGGGTCTGTAGTCACCTAGGCAAATTGGTGAGGCTTTTTACCAAACCTTGTCCAGGAAGTGGGGTGCAAGGTTTTGGGAAGTATTTTGGGGGGAAGGACGCGTCCAAACAGCTCTTCCCCAGTAACCAGTATTAGTTTGGTGGTGGTAGCGGCCAGTCCAAGGATAACGGGTGTAATATTTTGTACCTTGGGGAAGTTTTGACCTAAGCTGGTAAAGATAAGCTTAGGAGGTTTTTCATGCAGGTCCCCACATCTGTACCCTAGAGTTCAGAGTGAGGGAGGAACCTTGACAGATGTTCTATTTGAAAACCCACCTTACATGCTCATTGTTTTCTTTTTTTCATCTAGCTGCAGGTACTTCACCTGCTAGTTCTTAACATTTGCAATATAGTGTGTTTATATTAATAAACCTCCCTGGAACATACAGTCATGTGTGTTGAAAAGTGAATCTGCTTAAGGGCTGTGAAAAAAACAAAACCAAACTCAAAACACCCCTGAAAAAAAGAAAACACAAACCTTCAAAATTTCCCTTTAGCAATTGGAAAGTGGCAGTTTTCACTCTAACTAAAAATACTCTGTAAAGAAGAATCCTGTACCTTCAGGGGTAGACTATATGCTTTAATGTAGGTCTTTTCCCTCCCAAACTTCCACTGTTCTAGGATTCCAGTTTGTTAGGTCTTTTCAAACTTACATTTTTACAAAACAAGGGAGGACATATTTATGAAAATGATAAATTATTATAAAAAGCATTAATTTCTGTGAGATTTCATGTCCCCTATCCATTGTTGTAGAAAGTTATTATTATTATTATTATTTATTATTATTTCTATTACTCCAGCCTCAAATTTCTAACTGAGATGGGGGCCCCATTGTGTTAGACACTGTACAAATACTTAGTAAGAGATGGTCCCTGCTGTGTGGGGAAACAGAGGCACAGAGAGATGAAATGACTTGCTCGGTGTCACCCCTAGGATAGTGGCAGAAACAGGAATAGTAACCTGGCTCCCAGTCCAGTGCTATAACCTCTAGGGTATGCTGCCTTTCTGTATTCAACATGTTGCAGAAGTGGGCATTGAATACTTAAGAATGTAGGCCAATAACTTTGAATTCTCAATCAGCAACAGAATAAAGAGAGCAAGATGTGTGCACACCCAAAGCATGCTGAGTATGAGTTAACTGCTAAGTGGGCAAACTGAAAAAAATAGAGGTTAGCTGCGGACAGAATGTATAATCTTAGAACATCCAAAAAGTTATCCTAGCAGTGAATGGGTGACTGCAGACAGGGATGCCCTCAGAACGGCAGAGGGCTCAAAAGAAGAAGCAACAACTGCTCCTAAGTATGGTTACTGAAAGATCCAAGGTAATCAGACTTACACCATATAGGTTAATATATGTAGTAGTAGCATGTTGATTTCTGTGCCAGAAAAAAGGGTGAAGGGTTTTGCATGGCAGCTGAATTCACTGAAAGACGGTACAGGAAGCTGTGGCTTATGGAGCTTTGAGAATTGTGGTGACTCTGTGTGATTATTGCACTTCTAAGTCTGGAATATTCAGTTAGAAACAGAACTTAAAATGAAATGGAGTTGGATATAGCTTGGAAATAGAGATGGTTGAAAACCTAAAAATAAATTTCACAACACTTTTTGGAACTTCTAAAACCATTTTCATTTTGAAGTTTTCAAAAAGTACCAAGTTCTAAAATAGAGAACTTTTTACCAAAAATGCTGGAGCTTTGCTTTGTTCCTACATTTCTCCTCTTTGTTCCCTCTTTTCCTTTACCTCATTTTTCTATATTACCACTGAAAAAGGGGGAAAAAAACTAAAAATGATTTTTTCCCCAGTTTTTGTAAAAACACACTAACAATCCATCCTGGAAATTTTCCAAACCAATTATTTTCTTTGAGAAATTTTCATTTTTGAAAAAAGGCCATCTTTTTATTGGAAAAAATAATAATAATTTGAAGAATTTTGAGCAGCTCTACCTCTCAATAATGATTCACACAGTGTGCAACTTGATTAATTCTTTCTGGTTGTTGTTTGTTTTGTTTACTTGTTGTTTTCATCCAGGTGATGTAGTTATCTATAAATACATGACTGGCTAATTTGGATCTAGAGACACAACATAATTCCAACTGCATAGGGTCATTAGCCCCAAAGGACTCAACATCAGGTGAGACTACAAGGTTCAAGAGCAGATGGGCTAGATATGGAAAATGAAGGAAAATGGAGATGTAGGATAAGCACTATAGAATCATTTCATCTTTATAGCAACAATAACTGTGCAATCCCTCAAGAAGACAGAGGAGGAAAAGATTAAGAGCCCAAAGCAGGTTAATAGCCGAACTATCAATCATGAACTGAGCATTTACAGAAAGAAAAGGGTGCAATTACTCCTGAATTTCTTTGTAGTGAGAAACTGGCAGATAGATGACAGTGGTCCCTGGAGATATTATGCCTTTGAAAGGCTTAATTATCTTCAGAGACTGGACCTAGCACTCATTCCAGTGCAAAAGGGTGTGGGGCTTTGGCCTGTCTTCACCCAACTCAGAAACATATCACTAGCTGCCCACCTGACAATGATCACTACTGAAATCCATATTATTCAGGAGATTTTCAAAGGAACAAGTAGGAGCTAAGCACTTAATATTGACTTCCAATGGGAGTTGGCCACCCAATGGTCATTTGTGCCTTTGAAAATCTCTCCCAATTTCTGGGCTCCTGAATATGTGTACCTGTGGAGAAAGGCTCCCTATGCTTTCGCTACAGTATAGCTACAGAGGGGAAAACATAATATAGCCCTAGTTAATTCTGTTAAAGAAAAAACTCAATAGCCCAGAAATGTCAATAAATCATTATTTTAAAAATTCTACAACCCACAACATTGTCAAAGCATTAGGTGGTGGTTTTGCCTTTGCAATTCTCCCATTACAAGTAAGAAAGGGAAAATGTTCAGAGCAGTGTTGGAGATATAGCTGCTTGAATCTCAGTGATGCAAATGGAAGCAACATAGCTAACTACATTCCAGCATGCACTTTTGAAAACATAAGAGTAAGAATCTAGTAACCCTCTGCCTAAAATGTACAGGAATGGCTGCTGGAAAACAAACCAGCCTCATTAGTGCACACAATTCCCTTTTGGACTCATTTGGAATTGTAATTTTCCTTTGTTGCCTCAAAGGAGCACCATGCTATTCAGTCATTGGCACTCTACTACCCATAGGAAATGCTAGAAACAATGCTCATATGGTGTTTCAAAGCCAGACAATGACCATGCAACCTTTTTTTCCCAGTCATGGTGCCTAAAATAATCTAGCAAACACCAAATGTAACCCTCAGGCTATCTCTGCATTAATTCACTCCCACTCTAACATTCCTATTTATCAGCCTGGTATCAGTTGCATATACACAATTTGAAATGAAAGCTTAAATTAAAATGTTGACTTTCTACACAGACATACTTTCTTTTTAATCTTTCTCAAATCAGAAATCAGTTAGATTATTTTAAATTAATCTCGAAGAGAAGAATTTGTACAAGCTTGAGGAATAATGATCCATCTGGAAGATTACTCAAGCAGAATTCAGCTTAATAAACCTTTATCTTTTCCTCAATCCCATCTGAGTGAAACATTTGTGTGTGAATTAAAAATTCTGAAACAAAAATAGATAGCCACGCACACACACAAAAACAAACAAACAAAACAACTAGAAGAAAATACAGCTCAAAGGATTACTTAAATACAGTGCATTTATATATAGGTGTTTCCTCAGTAAAATGTTATCCTAGTATTATGTGCACATGTGACAAAATAGAGAACATGGTCATTATACATGGTTTGGTTTGGATTTCAGTGTTGCTTATGTAGTAGTGGGAGTGCTCTCTAGTGGTTAGAGTAAAGGACTTCGGGTTTCCACTCCTAGTTAAGCAAATGTGTACAGAGGGGAGATCTTTTAATCTCTGTCTGTTAATCCAGATACTCATTGGTAAAATGGATATAATACTCAAATAACTTACAGGAAGATTTTGGTACAGAGGCAAATTAATTGTTACTAAATATGCTGAAATTCTCAGATCTCAGGTGCTAAATAACTGCTGAGATTCATTTGTAAATTAGATGTTTTACTGTTCTCATTTTAGACTCATTTTTTATCTTCTCTATGGAAAAAAAAAATATATTTTTGGTTTCACATTCTGCCCTGCATAAGAGATTGGAACAATGAGCCAGAATGTGAATCCTTGAGTTTTTAATTAGAGACCTGTAGATAAAAATGACACATTTCAAAAGTGTACTAGATTTTTCTTTGAAGATCCAATTTACGTTGGTACAGAACTGACAAACTAGTTATTGCAGAAGTGGGGTACGAGAAAAACAAAATGGTTGTGAAGCATCCATTTCAATTCTCAGAATATTTGCATTGATGGGGTAAGCTAAAGTGAGGACAGCTACGTGCTGTATGCATAATGAAAAGTCCCTCTTTTGTGCCACAGTCATTGTGGTGAAGTGCAATGACTAACTGAAGAAAATACTAGTGCCATGACTGAAAAAAACCAAGTATTTAGAAAATAATCTCTAAAATAATATGAAATTTAGGTTGATGTTCTCACTCTATAAAGTGAACACTGGATTGCCCACTGGCTTTTTTGTTGATATTTTAATTAAAAAATAGATGGTTTGCAAATATTCGTAGTTTTGTATAAAAGTGTTCATGGTCAGAGACATAAGAGCCTAAAGAGCACAGTGGAAGACTCCTTTCTTCATCATTTTTCCCCCAAGAATAAAGTTATATTTCCACTAACAAAACTGAACTAATTTGACGTCTCTATTCTGAAGCTCTAATCACGACTTTGTATTTTTACACCATTATTCATAAGGATTATACAACATACAATTAATGATAATAATTCATTATTTATAATGTCTTTCAAAGGCTTTTAGATTCTTTAAAAAACTTAATACATTAATGTCCACCCCACCCTTGTGAGGTTGGCGTATTGTAATCCCACTTTACAGCTAAGAGAGGCTAAGATGTGCATTTTTGAAAATACATAACGGCCATACTGGGTCAGACCATTCCTGCCCATTGAGGGACCTATCCTATCTTAACTTAACTTACCTAGTTTTTTTTTTTTTGAACCCTGTTATAGTTTTGGCCTTCATAACATTCTCTGGCAAAGAGTTCAACAGGTTGACTGTGCGTTGTGTGAAGAAATACTTCTTTTGGTTTGTTTTAAGCTTGTTGATTATTAATTTCATTTGGTGATCCCTAGTTCTTGTGTTATGAGAAGTAAATAACATTCCTTGTTTACTTTCTCCATACCAATCATGATTTTATAGAACCCTATCATATTCTCCCTTAGTCAGCTCTTTCCCAACATTTAACTATGTTCCTCATTTTTGGTTTGAAAAAATTTTTCTTCATAAATTAGTCTCTTCAGCACCACAATTATTATGGTTGATCTTCTCTGATTTCTCTCTCTTTCTGCTACTGAGGCTCCCATGGTATTCCCGGTGCCGTTGAACTAGAGCTGAATAAAAAGGGAGTATGATCTTCCTATTGACCAGCCTACTGATGTAACTGGTTTGGGGTCCCATTGTGCTAGGTGCTGTACAAACTTATAGAAGAATCATAGAATCATAGAATATCAGGGTTGGAAGGGACCCCAGAAGGTCATCTAGTCCAACCCCCTGCTCAAAGCAGGACCAATTCCCAGTTAAATCATCCCAGCCAGGGCTTTGTCAAGCCTGACCTTAAAAACCTCTAAGGAAGGAGATTCTACCACCTCCCTAGGTAACGCATTCCAGTGTTTCACCACCCTCTTAGTGAAAAAGTTTTTCCTAATATCCAATCTAAACCTCCCCCACTGCAACTTGAGACCATTACTCCTCGTTGTGTCATCTGCTACCATTGAGAACAGTCTAGAGCCATCCTCTTTGGAACCCCCTTTCAGGTAGTTGAAAGCAGCTATCAAATCCCCCCTCATTCTTCTCTTCTGCAGGCTAAACAATCCCAGCTCCCTCAGCCTCTCCTCATAACTCATGTGTTCCAGTCCCCTAATCATTTTTGTTGCCCTTCGCTGGACTCTCTCCAATTTATCCACATCCTTCTTGAAGTGTGGGGCCCAAAACTGGACACAGTACTCCAGATGAGGCCTCACCAATGTCGAATAGAGGGGAACGATCACGTCCCTCGATCTGCTCGCTATGCCCCTACTTATACATCCCAAAATGCCATTGGCCTTCTTGGCAACAAGGGCACACTGCTGACTCATATCCAGCTTCTCGTCCACTGTCACCCCTAGGTCCTTTTCTGCAGAACTGCTGCCTAGCCATTCGGTCCCTAGTCTGTAGCTGTGCATTGGGTTCTTCCGTCCTAAGTGCAGGACCCTGCACTTATCCTTATTGAACCTCATCAGATTCCTTTTGGCCCAATCTTCCAATTGGTCTAGGTCCTTCTGTATCCTATCCCTCCCCTCCAGCGTATCTACCACTCCTCCCAGTTTAGTATCATCCGCAAGTCAGTCCCTGCCCTTATCCATAGCTTGTTTTAAACATTATGGTTTTTTTTTGTGCTCCCTTCCCACTGAAACAATGCTTTTAGGTTAATTTACCACCACTATATTCACTTGCATTTGTCTAGACTGAATACATTTTATTATATCCTGCCCTTATTTTTAACTTCTTCGAACCTATTCTGACTTTTGCTTCACCCAATGTCTACATTATATTCAGAGAAAATAATATGACACCACTTGCAATTAATACAATATTTGTAAATTTCCAAAGACTATTGGCTCAAAATGTGAATGGTAATAGCTACAAGGTGCTGCCTTAATTTGCAAATATAAAAAATTCACATCCTTTAATGGTTATACTTTAAAAAAAAAACCTCTTTCCAACAGTATAATAAATAATTTCTTATTTTTAAGAAGAAAACTAATAATGCTGATCCAAAACCATTGACACATAAAAATGCCTAGTCAGAAGGGAAAGTATCAGGGCTATAAAGATATTTTTATATTTGAAAAAAAATCTTTAAAAAGGGTGGCAATTGAAATGAAATAATTCACATTAAGTTAGCTGTTTAGAGCTAATTTGTCACATCCCTTTAGGGTTTGTAACCTCAGACGTGACAGCTTTCAACCAGTGAGCAAGAACTAAGACAACTCTAATTGTGGCTAATTTAAATTGACTGCTTAAATGGCTAACCCTTTTCTAATGTGGATGTTTTTATAGTTATCACTTCTTTCAAACACTTGGCTTTCTGTACAGTGGGCATACTCAAAAATATTTCATTTGCTAGAGATATTAACAATTCTAGCATATTCCCCATTGTAAATATAGGGAATGACACAGTAAGTGGAATGAACTTTTAAAGTGTGACCACTGTAAATACTTAAATTAAAGATAGCCCTCTACAAGGGCTGAACTGTTCATTTCTTAACTTGTTTACAGTGTTGTTGTGGTCATGTTGGGCCTAGTATATTAGAAAGACAAGGTGGGTGAGATAATATCTTTTATTGGACCAACTTCTGTTGGTGAAAGAGACAAGTTTTTGAGCTACATAGAGCTCTTGAAGTGCTTGAGAGCTTGTCTCTTTCACCAACAGAAGTTGGTCCAATAAAAGATTACCTCACCGACTATCTCTTAGCTTGTTATTTTACCTATGAAATGTTTTGGTTCTTGAATAGATCTTGCCAGGTAAAACTATCTTATCTACCAATTAATATATGTGAGGTGCTCAGATATTGTAGTGTTGGAGACCAGTTAAACAGACGGATGTGATGCTTCTGGTCCTGAATTTTTTTGCTTAGCAGTATGGGGCTTAGGACACATTTACTAAATTCAAATTCAAAAGTAACTTTTATACCTCTCCAGTGGCATCAGTGTGATAATGTTGACCTCATTGTCTTAGCAATATCTGAAAAACAAGAACAACTTCTTCATGATTGTTCATATATTGTCAGATTGTGCTCAGTATAGGTCATACAGGTCAACTCGTAGCGAGGGATGTACCTCTGTTTACTCCCAGATGTAATTTCTTTCTACATACATTGTTGTTTTTACTTTTAATATTGTAAATATAACACTATATCAAGAAACTTGAGGTTATAAACTATGTCATGTATACTGAGCCATTCACCTATTGACTTTTTTAGATGCCTCTGCAACTATTTGTCTGTGTCCCTTATTTAGGGGTCCTTATCCAGCATTTGTCCTTTGTCGGGTTCAGAGATATGGGAAAGGAAGCATGGAAAATTGCTTCACCTCCTTGCCCTGCAAGATAGTCTTGGTGAGATCATTTGTGGAGTGCTGTGAAGGAGCTCCTATTGTGGTGGTTATGATTGCACTTTGTGTTATCTGGCATTAGTTTTTGTTAGTATAAATACTCTCCCCCAGGGACATTAATATCCTTTTACAGACTTGGTAAATGAGCCATAGAGAATGGGGAAGGAATCAAATCAAGTAAAATAATCTCAGTGGATGCTGTGAACTCCCAATAGGGGTGTATACAAGAAATAGTTGAATGAGCTCTCATGTGGAGGTGTAAATGTCTTATCTTTATATGCTGGCTATGATTGAGGCTCTTAATGTTTAAGATGAAACAGTTCCCTATCGGTTTGCTTTGTTATGGAACTGAGATCATTTAATTATTTCATCTTATTTCTGTTTTTTTTTTAAGGAAATGTTTAGAAAGACTCATTTTACTTCATGTAGGGGAGTTTTAACCACTCTTCACAGTTTATAATGTTCTGAGACACAAGCGTAGCTCCTGGTTGAGAAGCCTGGGGTATTTTCATTGCCATGGAGATGGGAAGAGTACAAGAGGGTTATACTGAAAGCTATCAAATCTGTGAATTTTTCAGCCCTCCAACTGTTCTCTGTCCCCTCCCTTTGCCTCCCTCAGTGATGCCACTGCAATTGTATTGGTCTCTTTTGTTTATAATAAAAATAGTGAAAATAGACTCTTGATCTCTGCATTCCAAGGGTGTCAGTCTAACTTCCTGAGGTTATTTGTCATTCCTCACAAATATTTTCTTAGGAGATTTTTAAGTCCTTTGTTTATAGTATTTCTCCATAATCTGAGGAGAGCATGACTGTACTATGCATGGAAACACATAAAACCTTCATTTTATTAAACTGGAAAAAATGAAGCTAATGTAAACAAGCATATTTTTAATGATTGCCATTATTTTGGTGTGTCATGCATGTGTATTTGTGTGGATATATATGTGTGTGAATATATATGTATATATAGCTCTGTGAAATGCATAGAGTGGATTAATGACTAAAACCCAGCTTTTATTTTCCACAAGGTACAGCATGTTAAGTAAGTGAGATACTATTTGGCAAGAAGAAAGCATTTTTTCATGCCCTGGTTATTTAAAAATTTGCATGATCCCTTTGGCACATGATGATATCCTGTGGTTAGTGGTTTAAAACATGATATAATTTTTTCACAATTTTTCCAGTGTCCTAAACATAGATTTTCCTTCTGCAGTCCCCTGCCAAGAGGCAGTTTACCCCTCCCCCACTCTGATTTCAATAGTTGGATTAGAGGGAAGTAGTGAAAAATGAGATTAAATTTTAATTGATCCATGAGGCCATCCATAATGGCCCTCTAATATATTTGTGAGCTTCACCACTCTGTTCAATGAATTTTGAAAGGAAAGTTTTATTCATATACCCTACTGCAATAGGTGTTCTGAGGTCTGGGCACTCTTCAATAGGAGTTTCACTTGACAGCTAAATTTAACAGAGACAAGGTGGGTAAAATAATATCTTTTATTGGACCAATTTCTGTTGTCTCTCTAATATCCTGGGCCCAACTCGGCTACAACAATGCTACATACAACTGCTAAATTTAAGACCTTTTAGAGTCATATTTGTGCCTTTCACTAAATGTTCTACCAGTCCTTAATGTACAGCTCCAGGAAGAAAAGAAGTGAAGTCCTGTAGATTGTAAGCTTTTTGGGTCAGGGCAATTGTGTTATTCTCTGTACGCAACTTAGCACAATAGGGTCTTGGTTCATGACTTGTAGGCACTGCCACATTATAAATAAATAATAACTGTGATATGAAATATAACATTCCCTACAGGCGCTGGTCTCTGGGAGAGGTGCTGAGCGGAGCTGATTGAATTTTTTCTTCTGAAACTTTGTGGTGAAAATGTAAATTCAGCAACACAAAAATGTTTCTTGAATTTCTGTTGGTTTCACTAAATTGTTTTGGCTGAAAAAAAACTTAAAAAAATCTTAAAAATTTGAAATGTTCCTTTTGACATTGTCTAAACAAAATGCGTTGATTGTTTGATTTAAGATGACTTTTTGTTTAGAAATTTCTTTCAGTTTTGTTAAAAATAATTTAAAAACTTATTTAAGGGCTCACAATTGAAATGAAATGTTTCATTTTGGATTGAACAAAATGTTTAGTTTGACCAAAACCAATTTTTTTTAACTTTTTTGACTTTTCAATTCACCACAAATTTTAAAGTAATTTTGGTTTTGGTTCAACCTGAAGCAATGTTTTTTTAAATTTTCCAGAATTGTCAGCAAACCAAAAAAACAGCTCTATAGCTGAGTACCCTCAGTCAGTTCCCTTTGATGTCACTGGGTGTTGCGGTCACTCAACATCATAGAAGATACTCAATGCCTTATAGGACCAGGTCCTAGGACTAGAAGATTCTAAGGACAGTGTTGTTTATCTGAAAAGGACCATGCACACCATCAGTACTACATTAATAACAAAAAATAATAACCACGAAAACAAATTGGAACTTACTCTTTTATTCGAAACATGTATGTAACTTTCTCTTTTTACTGTTTATAAACACACTTACAGAAGACTAATCCCAGAGTACTTCTTTTCAATCCATTTCAAAGGTTTATCACACAGCATTATCAATCATTCAGCACCAACTGACATCAAAATGTTACTGTAATAGTCTATGTTCATGATTAATATAGGGATAGTATAATGGGACATTTTGTTAAATAGGTATTCAGAAGTTTACTACTTGGCTTAAGGAACAATTAAGACACTCTGCACAGAAACAGATAATGCTCCTGTTTTACCCTCTAGTTTTCTCTTATCTTCTTTTTCACCATATTCCAGTGTACATTTTTATAGCTTTTGATTGAAGCCCCATCTACATAGACTGGAAAGACAGACATGAATAGCCAGGCAGTGCCAGTTGCAATCTCCCCTTCCTGCCTCTTCCTAGTGGCAGCCAGTGTTTACTGCACTGCTAAGCATAGCTGGGCAAATAAGAGATATTTTGATTCAAAGACAACTTTGAAAAGAATAAAAATAGTTTCAGGATGAATGAAATGTTTATTTAGTTTTTTTTTTCATTTTTGAATTTTTAAAATAAAGACAAAGGCATTTTGAAACAAAGTGTTTCAAACTGAAAAAAATTGAAACATTTCATTTGGAAAATTACAAAATGAAATGTTTAGATTTTTTCAGATTTTTGGCATTTTTTTCTTCCCAAACATTCCAGTGTTGCCAAATCTGCATTTTGCAGCAAAAAAGTTTTGACCAGAAAATTTTGTACAGTTCTACTGAGTCTGTCTGTGCAAGTCAACTCAGGAGACTGTGAAGGAGTGAGGCAGAACCTCCTTCAATATCCCTGTACTTTACTCTTATCAGGGAGTACTTTGACTAGCAGACTATGTGTTCATGGTGTGGGTGGGGGGAACATGGTCCTCATACTGGTCCCCATGGTAGAGGTGAGACAAAATAATTTTTCAATTAATATAAAGGGAATTTTTTGATTAAGGCTTGTGATGGAGTGTTCATCCCACACCAGCCCTGCCATGATTAAGGAAGCTGAGAAGGGGTCAGTTAGTGAGATAGCCCATTCATGAGCAGTTTAAGCTGGAGAAGCCCTGGTGGAAGGATGAAGCTCAGCTGCGCCAGGTGTGGGCTGGGCTAATATAAAGCCAAGAAGTTGGAAACAGAAATGGCTGAAGTGAGGAAGTCTGTAGTCATCCTATGTGCATTAGAGCGGGAAGGAGGGAAACCAGGGAAAGAGTAGTATCCTGGGAGCCTGGCACTGAGGAAAGAACATACTCAGAAGAGAGAAGGGTGGAGAAGAAAGTCTGTGTGAGATGGGTAGGAAGCAGCCCAGGGATAGAGCAGCCAGGCTGGAGACAGAGCAGATCTTGGCTGTGTGTTGTAGGGTATCTGGGCTGGAACTGGAGAAATGGCTAGGCCTATGTGCCCCTACCAGTGGAGTGGCAATGCCTGGATAGTGGGTCCAGTGAGACTCTATACCCTGGAGGGAGAAACCACCTAGTGATTCAGCCCTCCAGCGAGGTCACTAAGAGGAAACTTCAGCTCCTGGAGTAAGAGAGGACAATGGGTTGGGAGTCTGTGGTCTTTGGACCAGGAAGAGAGCTAATCACCAAAACAGCCAGGAGGAGGCACCACCTGAGATAGGTGAGTACCCTGTGACAAGGCTGCTGGTTACAGAGTCCCTGAAGTTCTCCTTGGCTCTCTATCTTTCAGGTTAATTAACCACAGTGTACCAGTTCCTCAGATGGTGTATATTGGTGTAGGTAGCCCCATTGAAGTTGATGGAGATCAGCTGCTTTACATCAGCTGAGGCTCTGACCCAGCATGTTGTGCTGACTGATTACACTACAGTCAGTTGAATAAAGATGGTTAAGCCTCTGAATTGGGGTGTCTGAAAACAACAGTGTATATATAGTATGAATCGTATAGACAACTAGAATCTAGTTGGGACAGAAAAAAGCATACTGAATTTCATGTGACATAATATGAATGATTTGCTATGGGTCATGTGAGTTCATTAATTTTGAGTCTCTGGAGAATGACTTGCTATAGCTCTCATTTTTATTTTTTTCCAATTCCTTTCCCCTCTTTTCAAGCCCAGGGATGAATTTTTACATCCCCACCTATGTGCATCACTTGCTCTCTCTATTGCTTGTTTTCTCTGGATCCAAATCCTGCTTCACACTGGGACTTCTCTAAAATGCTTAGATGAAGATATTCATAAACAGCCACTCTAATTCTTGAAGGTTTTTCCATTTTTAGAAGGGTGGTTTTGCCCATTCATGCTACACTACTTTAAATTTAAAAACAAACCTTCTCTTTTCCCACATAAGATTTATTTCTTTTCACTTCCCCTGGACTAAAATTTTCCCTTCTCTATATTTCAGAGTCTGCTTTTCCATGGAGGAAGCAATACTATTTCACTTTATCAAATAAAGATAGGTTACATTGCTCTGTTACAATATGGACATGTCCATACAAGTGAAGCCATTCTTAATTTGGCATATACAACAGGTCAAATGGGATAGGTAAAATCTTAATTATAAGAGAGAATGAAAACTTGGAATAAGTTTTAACTTTCCCCTGTCAGCTACAAAAATAATGGAGGATTATTTCACATTAAAGTGGGAGAAGTGTTATTTTAAAAATCTGAACTGGATCCTGCCTCTCACATGGATCATTTGCTACTGAAAGGAAGTAGCAGCAACAGCAGCAGCTTTATAAAAAGAAAGTGGTCACTAGAGCCACTTACACTCGGCATAGTTTTGGGATGAAGAAAAATAAGGCTTTTAAAAACAGTGGGTCCTAATGAAGATTAGTGTTAAAAAGGCATGCTAGCTGTTCTAGAGCTCAGTAGCAGTGGAACCCAGCACTGGAATAGGTTTCCATATAATTATTCTTATTTTTAGAGCATGGAAAAGCGTGATAGGTGTTTAGCACAACAAATATATAGACATAGGGAAAACTCTTGGTCCCAATGAAGTCAATGGGCATTTTGCCACGACTTCAATGGACTATTTCACCCATAGTCCTTGCCCCAAAGATTTTACAATTTCATTTTAGATACAACTTCATAACTGAAGGAATGAAATAAAAAAAAACTAGGGAGTAGGGTAACAAGATTTCATGGCTATTCAGTGTAGACATATGCACATTTTGATTACACAGTTAAAATTACCTGACCAGAGTGAGTCCCTTAGTCATGGTGGGGAGCGGTTACATGCAGGAATAGGAAGAATAGCTCTGTTGGCTTCGTAGAAAGAGGATCAAGAAAGGTGAAGTTCAAATCTGAGATGGGCCAAGCAATTTGTGCTTGGTTTTTCTGTCACAGAAATGTCTAAATTTTGGACTTCTACCAAGCTCTTTGTTTCAGTAATACTGTTGCAGAGGTTAACTATATATTATGTAACATAAATAGTACTTTGTTTTAACAATGTTAAACGAATAAATTAGTTGCCTTTCAATTTCACTGAATGACCCCCTGTTCTCTGTGTGTGTGTGTGTGTGTGTGTGTGTATATATATATATATATATATATATATATATATATATATATAATTAGTTGCCTCCTTGGTCCATTCATTATTTTATACACCACTATTAGCCATCACTTAGTTAGTGAGGCTCACAGATGACTTTCCCCATTAGAGATTGTGTCTCAGAAGTCCCACTCCATACTTCTGCCTGTACACCTGCATGGAAGGAAAAGTAGTGACTTATGGAATCACAGTCTAGTTATTAATCTGCCCCCCTGCTCAGGGTCTGTGGAAAAGTCATAGTTACACCCATAATTAGGTGATTGAAGTTGTTGATTAAAAGGAACTAAGTATCTATAAATGACATCATGACAAAGGTATAGAACAGAACAGTTTACAGCTCTAGACTCTAAACACCACAGAGAGAGATGACATTATTTAAGATGCTACGGGGGAAAAATGATGAGTTGAAGAATAGGAAAATGTGGGTGGCATATGATTAAGATAATTTTAGGAGTTGGCCCTAGCAGGCTCAGGAGTAATCTCCAATAGGCAGCATCCCCAGCATCCTCACTATACAAAGCTACATTAGACTTAGCACAGACTGCATGTACAATCAATCTGTTGTAGGGAACAATCCTACATTAGCAGAGATGCACTGTGCAGCATAATGGGGCTTCTCCATTTCTTTCTTCTATAAATTTCACTGAAGGAGAGAAAGCTGGATCAGTGCTTTTTAAGTAATGTTCATGCCTGAATGATCTTCCTTCACTGAGATGTTTGCAAAATATAAATAATTATGAGGGCAGAATTTCACCTTGTACTAACATCCTAGATCTACTTAGTCAAAGCCATTGAACAATGACTAGAATGACCAACATTTGTTTTGGCAGCTGAAATGGCTTGCTACATCTGTCATTCATCTTCCAGAAACCCACAAACTACAAAATTGAGACAATGTGTTTAAAAAAAAAAAGTGGTATGTGCAAACCTATTGTCCTTGCAGTGTTTTATTACTAAAACAACATTATTAATGACTTTCCACCTGGGTCTAAGTCTGTGTGGGTAAAGAAAGTCACTTCTTTCAGCTGGTTTCAGAGTAGCAGCCGTGTTAGTCTGTATTCACATCGGATGCATCCGATGAAGTGAGCTGTAGCTTACGAAAGCTTATGCTCAAATAAATTTGTTAGTCTCTAAGGTGCCACAAGTACTCCTTTTCTTCTTTCAGCTGGGATCACTTTTCCTCCCAAATGTCCATAGTCAGGGAAACACAGAAGTCTACCTGGAAAGTAGCCCTGAAGGCAGGGACTAAAACAGATTTCTTGCCTTGGAAACTCCTTGTTGAAGCAGAGAACATTAGACTAGGCAGCTGCTTGTTTCTTGGGATGTTTACACTGCAATTAGATAGCTGTGTCTGGCCTGTGCCAGCTGACTTGTTCTTGGGCTCAGAGGCTGTTTAATTGCTATGTAGATGCTTAGGTTGGAGCCCAGCCTCTTGGACCCTCCCTCCACACAGGGCCCTAGAACCCAGACTCCAGCCTAAGCCTGAATGTCTACATTACAATTAAACAGCCCCGTGAGCCTGAGTCAGCTGGCTTGGGCCAGCTGTTTTTTAATTGCATTGCAGACATACCCGTCGTCTCTTCTTGGGAAGATGTCCTCCCAAGGCAGTGATTTGTATGGTGGTTGGTAAACTAAATGCAGATTGGCCCACATAATGGCCAATATGATTGCCACTTTTGGCTTGTTAAATACTGTCTGGCTGAGATTTGGGCTATTTTGCCAAATCTGATATTTGGCTAATCCATCCCTAGAACATGATTTTACAGTGGATGACAGTACTAAAAATGCCAGAGACTAGTGTTGGTTGAGTGTTTGCTGGCTGGGCTAACAGCTATTAAGAGTTAAGTGCAAGGAAGTTAAAGGTGGCCAACCTTTCAGAAACGGGAACTATGAGTGGTGTGTTAAGACAATTGTTTATGTCAGGCCAATCTTGATCCCACTGAAATCAATGGCCCATGGACGTGAAAGTGACCAGATTCACTTCTTTACATTGATGTCTACATTGATTACCTTAATTAAATTAGTGACTGTCTCTGTATGTGACTTTTTTATGTGAGATTTTCTCAGTTATGGGACATTTTACATTTTTATTTGCAAATCTGGCAGTTGTAAAACACTGAATCTCAAACCCCAGAATGACTTACAAAAGTTCAAACTGATACAAGCATGGTGATAAAATGGGCTTTTGTCTTGCTCAAACCCTAAGACTGCATCCATGGCATTCTTTATTGGAGCACATTGTCAAGCGCAATTGCTTAATAAAAGGTTAACTTTGAAGGCGTGTTAAACATCTTTATAAAGGCACAATTATATGCCGTTCATGTCCATGAACTGGAATGCCCTGTGATTTGATGAGAATGGATGGACTACTCAACAACAAAAAAAAAATAAATAGAGGTAGCCCTCACTGCATTTTGTAGAACAGTACTCTGTCACAGCACAGTTATTGGTAATATATGAGGGAGGTTTGGGGACCCTCAGTGTAAGTACTAAGAACTTTCTCCACCAGTAATAACAGTCCTTAGCACTTTACTTATAAAGGCCTGTACAAACATTAAATAACTGATCCTCACAACACCCCTGAATTGCAGGTTTAGGGGAGTATTAGCTCCATTTTAAAATTAGGAAACTGAGGCAGTGAGAAATTATGTGATTTAGTAAAGATACAGAGGGAACCAATTCCAGAACTGGCATAAACTCAGGAATTTCAGGCTACCAGTCCCCTGCCAATGCAGAGAATATGTGCAGACTGACGTTTTAGAGCTGATGTTTAAAGCCAATATTTCTTGTATTCTTCTATCTCTCAACTTTAGGAAGTGCATTGAATGTGAGACTGAATAATACTAGCTTTAATCTAAATTTGGTTCAGGGCAGACACAGTGCAGACTTCCCTCAAATAGCTTTTACAGTGCACCTCAACCACAACATGTATTCTCTAGAGTATATTTTTATTTTCCCTTACCACAAACAATGTTGGAGTTTCCCCTTGAGCTTTATTTTCTCCCAAGAATAGTCAGATGAAAACAATGCTATCAACTAACTTAGCCAGAGCTTTACTGACTCTGTCTTGCTTGTCTACTCTAGCTCCTTCTCAAATCTTTCTTAAATATAACAGTTAATTAACTAATCCAGCCATTGAGCTGCCATATCCTGATTTAACATCCGACATATGAATGATAGCAGTATTCTCACTGGCACGTAACAATGCCACTCCCTGTCCTAGCCATACACTTCAAATTTGACCTGTGATCAAACTACAAATAAAGCTTTTGAAAACATAGGTGGGGAGGAAATAGAGACTAAGCCCTGGTCTACACTATGGGGTTAGGTCGAATTTAACCGCGTTAGGTCAATTTTAAAATGAACACGTCTACACAACCAACCCCGTTCCGTCAACCTAAAGGGCTCTTAAAATTGACTTCTGTACTCCTCCCCGGTGAGGGGAGTAGCACTAAAATTGACTTTGCTGGGTCGAATTTGGAGTAGTGCAGATGCAATTTGACGGTATTGGCCTCCGGGAGCTATCCCAGAGTGCTCCAATGTGACCGCTCTGGACAGCACTTTCAACTCTGATGCACGAGCCAGGTACACAGGAAAAGCCCTGGGAAATTTTGAATTTCATTTCCTGTTTAGTCAGTGTGGTGAGCTCAGCAGCACTGGTGACCATGCAGTCCCCCTAGAATCGCAAACAAGCTCCAGCATGGACCAAAAGGGAGACACTGGATCTGATTGCTGTATGGGGAGAAGAATCTGTGCAGGCCAAACTCCGATCAAAAAGAAGAAATGTAAATGTATATGCCAAAATCGCACAGGGCATGGTGGAGAGAGGCTACACCAGGGACACACAGCAGTGCCGCATGAAAGTTAAGGAGCTGAGGCAAGCCTACTGAAAGACAAAGGAGGCAAATGGTCACTCCGGGTCAGAGCCGCATACATGCTGCTTCTATGATCAGCTGCATGGCATTCGGGGGGGGGGGGGTTCCACTACCCCACCACGGTCCGTGGACACCTGCAAGGGGGGAGTCTCATGCAACAGGGAGGAGGATTTTGTGGATGAGGAGGAGAACAGGCAAGCAGTGAATCCGTTCTCCCTAGCAGAGCAGCCAGGACCTTTTCATCACCCTGGAGCCAATACCCTCCCAAGGCAGGATCCCCGACCCTGAAGACAGAGAAGGCAGCTCTGGTGAGTGCACATTTGTAACTACAGTACAGGGTTTAAAAGCAATAGTGTTTAATGTTTGATTTGCCCTGAAGAATTGGGATGCATTTGTGGCCAGTACAGCTACTGGAAAAGTCTGTTAATATGTGTGTGGATGGCGCAGGAATCCTCCAGGGATATCTCCATGAAGCTCTCCT
Source organism: Lepidochelys olivacea (assembly GCF_965140295.1). NCBI lineage: Eukaryota > Metazoa > Chordata > Testudines > Cheloniidae > Lepidochelys > Lepidochelys olivacea. The sequence continues at coordinate 49,620,094 of NC_140414.1, read as the reverse complement.
GGAGGTACTCTGAAAACCTTTACAGAAGGTTTCTGGGGAGGGCTGTCTTATTTTGTCCTCCACGGTAGGACACTTTACCACGCCAAGCCAGCAGCAAGTAGTCTGGAATCATTGCAGCACAAAGCATGGCAGCGAATGGTCCTTTTTTTTTTTTTTTTGCATTCAAGCAACATTCAGTCTTTATCTTTCTGTGTTAGCCTCAGGAGAGTGATATCATTCATGGTCACCTGGTTGAAATAGGGGAACAGTAAAAAGACCACGTTCATCCTGGGTTGTTTGCGCTTGGCTAAAAGGGATCATCCCGGAGAATAGCCACGCAGCGGGGGGAGGGGTGAAGGGATCATCCCAGAGAATAGCCACACAGTGGGGTTGGGGGAGGTGTGTGCTGCACATCCACCCGAAAACCGCAAACCCTCCATTTAAATGTGAAACCCAACCGGCATTGCTTGCTATGGGAAAGGATAGCGTTGCAGTTTGAAACCATTTCCACATGTTATGAAGGCATAAGAAGCCAACCCCAGGTACCAAAAGGTTTACCATGGCTGCCTGGAAACTGAATTCTGTTGCCCAGCTGTTTGTGATGTGTCACCATACCGGCAGGAGCTCAATATAAAAGGCAAAATGCGACCTTGTACCTAAAGCACATGTGCTGTCTGCTGTGAATTGCTTGATTCACTGTGAAAGTCTTCCTTTTGTTCTCAGAAATGTATCATCTTAAATTTTACTCTCCCTTTTTATCTTCCCCCACATGCAAATGTTTCTATGCTCCCCATATCCTCTCCGTCCCTGAGGTTATTGCAGATTAGAAGGAGAAAAAATGTACCTGCAATGACATGTTTTCCAAGCTCATGCAGTCCTCCCGCACTGATAGGGCACAGCTTAATGCATGGAGGCATTCAATGGCAAAAGCCAGGAAAGCATTAAGTGAGCACGAAAAGCAGAGGCAGGAGGCAAAGCTGAAGCTAATGGGGGAGCAAACGGACATGCTGAAGCACCTGTTGGAGCTGCAGGAAAGCCAACAAAAGCACAGACCCCCCCGCTGCATCTATTGTATAACCGCCTGCCCTCCTCCCCAAGTTCCATATCTTCCTCACCCAGATGCCCAAGAATGCAGCAGGGGAGGTTCTGGGCACCCAGCCACTCCGCTCCAGAGGATGGCCCAAGCAACAAAAGGCTGTAATTCAAACAATTTTCATTTGTAGTGTGGCTACAATAAGCTATGTGGCCTTGTCCTTCCCTCCTCCCGCACCCCACCCCACCCCACCCCACCCCACCCGGGCTACCTTGTCAGTTATCTCACTTTTTTTTAATTAATAAAGAAAGAATGCACGGCTTCAAAACAATAGTTACTTTATTTCCTTTGCCAGCTGTGATCGAAGGGGGAAGGGTGGTTGCCTTACAGGGAATTAAAATCAACAAAGGGGGCAGGTTTGCAGCAAGGAGAAACACACACAACTGTCACACCGTAGCCTGGCCAGTAGGCTGGGTCCCCAAGGATAACTATTGGCATTTCAACATCCCCAACGGTAATTTTCTGGTCTTTGGAAGTAAGTCCCTTCTTGCAACTGCTTGAACAGCCAGAGTTCCTAAAGATGCAAGCGTCATGTACCTTTCCCGGCCATCCCCCATTGATGTCGGTGAAACGTCCCTTGTGATCCGCCAGTGCTTGCAGCACCATTGAGAAGTACCCCTTGTGGTTTACATACTGGTTGGCAAGGTGGTCTGTTGCCAAGACAGGGATATTTGTTCTATCGCCCCACCACAGTTAGGGAACCCCATTGCAGCAAAGCCATCCAGTATGACCTGCACTTTTCCCAGAGTCACTACACTTGATAGAAGAAAATCAGTGATTGCACTGGCTACTTGGATCACAGCACTCCCCACAGTAGACTTGCCCACTCCAAATTGATTCCTGACTGACTGGTAGCAGTCAGGCATTCCAAGCTTCCACAGGGCTATCACCACTCTCTTCTCAACTGTCAGGTCAGCTCTCATTTTGGTATTCCTGTGCTTCAGGGCGGGGGAAAGCAACTCATAAAGTTCAAGGAAAGTGGCCGTATACATGTGAAAGTTTCGCAGCCACTGGGAATCATCCCATACCCGCAACACTATGCGGTCCCACTATCTGTGCTTGTTCGTCGGGCCCAGAATCGGCGTTCCGCTGTATCAACCAGCCCCACTGCTGCCATGATGTCCCAGTTGCCACAGCCTGTGCTTTCAGGAATGTCTGTGTCCATGTCCTCCTCACAATCGTCCTCATGTTGCTGTCTCTTAGCCAGGTTCTGCACATACTCCAGGATAATGTGCGAGGTATTTAAAATGCTCACAATAGCAGCAGTGAGCTGAGCAGGCTCCATTCTTGCCGTGGTATGGCATCTGCACGGGTAACCCAGGAAAAAAGGCGTGAAACCTTTTTGCCATTGCTTTCACGGAGGGAGGATAGGAGGGGCGACTGACGACACATACCCAAAACCACCCTCAACGATGTTTTTGCTCCATCAGGCATTGGGAACTTAACCCAGAATTCCAATGGGCAGCGGAGACTGCGGGAACTGTGGGATAGCTATCCACAGTGCACCGCTACATAAGTCGATGCTAGCCATGGTATTGAGGACACACTCCACCGACTTAATGGGCTTAGTGGGGACACAATCAACTGTATAAAATCAATTTCTAAAAATCAACCTAATTTCGTAGTGTAGACATACCTTAAGACACAAAGCAAATCAGTGCATGTGGCTCATATGAGGGTAATCTTCCATACCAGGTTTGAACTTGGTTTAGGAAGTGCTTGAGTGGGGGAAGGGCAGTATTGCCTAATAATAGTTGCTAATTTCCCTGCAGCTTATTCTTCTGTTGGTGCCGCACACTGTATGGGAGCTGTGCTCATGAAACACAGAACCTTTCAGAGGTTTGGTTCAGTGATTCTTGAGGCCTGCACTGCATTAAGCGCAGGGCCGAGCTGAATCAAACAGTCTGCACAGCCCCTGGCCCTAGTTTTGAAAGCGTTGGCCACCACTAATGATGTGACATAAAAGACGGCAGAGCTAACCTTTTATTTTTCTACCTTGGATTGAGTTCTATTTAGCAATGACAATAAATTTCTATCAGGTCCCCTCCATACGGTCCTTTCAGGGCTCCCATAAAGGAATGAATACAAGAGCAGAGCCTTTACCCATTCAGTTTTCAGCTCTGTTAGCTTTCAATACCAGAAATGTATTTAAAACTGGATAAGGTTTGTTAACTCTAATATAGCACTGTCACTCATCCTGATCCAAAAGAATAAAACTATATATGTGGTAGGATTTGCAATTCAAATGAAACCATTTTGTTTCTTGAAAATAAGCTGCTGTGGAGAGAAAAAAAGATTGTATAAAGGATCACATTAACCTACAGCAATAATATTATAGCAGCACTGTTCATGACACTATAGTTTAGATTGTGCAAGCCATTTCATTTATAATCCTTTCCTCGCCTCTGTTCCCTTGACCCACGAGGTTTACAGTTTTCTGGTTATTCGGCCTTAAAATTTCACTCAAGTTAAAATTTGGAGGACTGTATAAGGTCTTGGACAAAAAAGCACATTTGTTGTGAGGTGAAATTCTGCAGACCTCTACTCCATAGTCTGTATCATTGCAAACAGTTGTTTTTTGAAAACATGAACAGAACTACATTAATTTTCTTTAGGAAAGAGGCTGTTGCATGCTCACAGTCCTAGAGTTCTGACAGACTTAGTTTGATAAGGGATTTGCCCAATTAGCTTGCATGTGCTGCAGAAGTACTAAAATAATCTAAGGGATCTGAAGGTGGGAGTGCAAAGTATTAGAAAAAAGAACAGGAGGACTTGTGGCACCTTAGAGACTCACAGATTTATTTGAGCATAAGCTTTCGTGAGCTACAGCTCACTTCATCGGATGCATAGAATAGAACATATAGTAAGAAGATCTAGATGTGTATATGTGTGTATATATATATATATATATATATATATATATATATATACAGAGAAGGTGGAAGTTGCCATACAAACTGTCAGAGGCTAATTAATTAAGATGAGCTATTATCAGCAGGAGAAAAAAACTTTTCTAGTGATAATCAAGATGGCCCATTTAGACAGTTGACAAGAAGGTGTGAGGATACTTAACATGGGGAAATAGATTCAATATTTGTAATGACCCAGCCACTCCCAGTCTCTATTCAAACTTGGGTTTGAAATGTATGATATATATAATTTTATATATAAAAATGTATGATATAATCCTGGAGAGACCTTATATTCCACTTCATGGTTAAAGGGCTTTCTGTAAAAATCTAGAAGGAATTAGAATAGATCTCATCATTATAGTTACGTCAGTCAGCCTGCTTCCTAAGGGAAAGTACTTTGGGAACCTACTACTGACACAATAAAGTACCACAGGAAGGGAAAATGACACACAGATTTATTTTTACTTTAATGCTCATAAAGGGCCACTCTTGCATTATGTGTGCACACAAAGCTCTCATAACATCTGTGGGAGTTTGAGGGGCACAAGGAATGCAGGATCAAGCCCTAAAGATGCTTTTTGCTATAAACTTTTTTCTCTCTTTTTTAATCTTTAAAAAATATACTTGAGGGGCTCTTCTACACGGGCATTGCCAAGAATATTTCAAAGGCTGTTTTTATGAAAATAAATAGTGAATTTAGTGTATAATGTAATACTGTGTGTATATTTTGTTATAATACTGACTGGTCTGTATAACAGAACACACACACATAACTTTGTACCCTCCATTAAATATAGGAGACAACCTTTAAGATAGCCTCAGTCTATTAAGAACCCTGACTGATTAACTAATGACTCTTTTTTCAGTCTATTTCACTACTGTGACTGAAGTCACTGTTTATATGACCCCATTATTATCCCCTTATAATTGCAGATGAAGGAAATCTTGCGCTGTGGTTTGAATTCCACCTTCTGATATCTGGATTGCATAAATTGATTTAGTAACCCATGTTTTACAAAAAACACTAGCTTTGTGTAGGACTAGTAAACTTAAATTTCCTGTTAAGAACACAATGTATTTTTTTATTTGAACTTCAATTTCCTTATTAGACTTTTTTTCTTTTTAGAAGATAACACAAAAAATCTTTTTCTAAGTTTTTCTTTTAAACTACCCTACCTACAACTTTTATAGCGTACAGAGCCATTCATTTAGGCCCCACTTCTGCCAACTCACTTTGCCTAGTACCTTACTCCTTTTGTATTTGGTACTCCCTATTTTTCTTTTTAAATAAAGAAACAAAAACGAAATAGCCAAAAAGAGCATTTGAATCTGGTGATGATGAGGGATAACTTTTATCTTCCCAACTGAAAGACAGGATTTAAATATCTTAGTGTAAATTATATGTACTATGATAGCACCTAGTGTTTCCAACCTAGAGTGGGGCTTCGCTGTGCTAGGCACTGTACAAACACAGAGTAAGAGACAGATGCTGCTCCAAAGAGGCTGCAATCTAAATAGACAAGACTAACAACAGAATGATTATCATCATTTTAGTGGGGGGAACAGAGGTGCAGAGGATTATGTACTTTACCTGAGATCACACAGAATCTGGGGTAGAGCCAGGAACTGAATGCAAAATGCCTGCAGCTTAGGCCACTGTTTTAACCACAAGATCAGACTTTCTTTTGGCCATGTTTCCTTCAGTATCTGAGGTATTTCCACTGTTTCCTTCAGTATCAGAGGTCCCTTTGTAAGAAACATGCACAAAAGTACATCCCCATTTGTGATTTATTATGTCACCTCATTTGCTGATGCAACTAGGTAAGTGCACACACAAATGAATACTTCAGGAGCTGTTTGTACATGCAATTGTAGCAAATGTGTGTAAATGGAGACCTTAGCAAGGAGTACCAAAAAAATCCCTATTTTATATGTTAACAATGCTATCAACTGTTGTACAAGAACCAGGGACTCCTGAATTCAAAACTTGAAAAATATAACACAGAAATGCCTAGCTAAGTAGCGGCCAGGTATGCAGGATTTGGTGCTTACCTATTTCCAATCCAAGCCACTGGAATAAAGGTAACATACCATGGTTCAGCAATAGTGTAGATCTGCAGTTTATGGCAGCTCAGCTAAAATGGCTGAAAGCTTCAGGCAGGGGTTCCTTTGTTAGCATGCCTTTTGTGCCCCAGGCACATTAGCAAAAGGTTTTCTCGCTCAGAAATACTAGTCTGGGCTCCACTTCCTACAGTTAGGTGTGGTACATTCCAAGTGTTTATACAAGGGCGTAATGGAGTTTCACTAAACACCATCAAATTCATACCTTTAGTTAATTTGGATTAATTTTCTTGGATGTCTCCATGTATATAAGCCCCAAGATAAAGCAAAACAAACTGCACTTTAAAATGTTAATGAACAATATTGATTGACAATGTGTGTCTGTTTTAGAAGATATTAGTTGGATTGCTTTACCAACTGTTCTCAGGCTGAGGCTATGCTTTCTTACAGCTGGTTTTTGCCTTATGCTTTAGAATAGTGAATTCTGGCTTTCACCACATCCTAACTAGGGGCATGTCTACACTTGCCATTTAAAGCGGAAAAAGTCCCTTTTTTCCACAAAAACCGATGACTGTTTTGCGGTGAAACTCAGAAGTTTCACCGCAAAAAGAAAACCACCTCCACAAGAGGCATACAGGTCTTACCAGTGATGCTTTTGTGAAGATGTGCAAGTGAAGACATGTTCTTCCTGTTTACACAGCTTTTAGCCTCCGGAGGATATCCCACAGTGCCTAGGTGACTTACTCTGCTGCTCTAATGCCAGGTAAACAGAGGTCCACCCCTCCACCTATAAAGCCCTGGGAACTTTGAAACTCCCCTTCCTGTTTTCTTGGCAAATGCTCACTTATCATCTGGCCAGGTGACAATGCCTGCTCCACGGAGCAAACAATCCCCTGCTTGGAGTAATGCTGAGCTACTGGAGCTGATCAGTGTTTGGGGAGAGGACGCTGTGCAGGGACCCAGGATGCCCAGTGATCATACACGCCCTTCCCACAAGACCCATCGTCAAAATGGAGAGAGCTGCACTGTGGGATAGTTGCCTAGAGCACTAATGTAAGCAATGGAAGTGCTGCTAATGTAAATACTTTCTGTCGCCTGTGGAAGTAAGTGAGTACGCAAACCAGTGCTTTACTTTCACCAGTTCACTATCACCAGTGAAACTTACAGTGTAAAAACTCTGCAAGTGTAGACATAGCCTAGAAGTGCTTAAGGGTGTGATGCATGTTATCTTATGGAGCATCTTGGCTGCTGAACATCTAATTTAAATCAATGGAAATCACACAGAAGTGATGGGCTGCTAGCCCTTCCTGAATTCTATCCAGACAAACACTTATTTCTGAGCAGAAGTGAGTTAGCACAGACCAGGCTCAATATGTCAAAAGTATACCCCCCACTACACTTCAGACAGCTTCTGAGCCTCCACTGTGTGTTGCTGAGCAATGGTGCTCAGCAGTTCTAAACCTCTCCTCCCATTGCTCACTACCTTGAAAGGTCAAGTTCATGATGAATAAGTTCTACAGGAGATCTGGATTCCATCTAAAAATACAAAACTTGCACATACCCTTAAAGAAATGAGAGATCCCACATGGCTCAGAGGATGTTGCTTCAATCACTATTCCTACAGGGCCAGACATCTTTTATCTATAAATACCTATTCAGTGTAGTAAATCAGTTGTAAATATAAACATGATTTACCATTTTGAATAAATCTTGGATTTGGTGAGAAACACTACTGAAATAGTGTCTAAGAACTCTACTCTACTGTAGGAAAATACCTCTATCTAGCATATGACCCTACAGCTGTTTTTAGGAGTTCCCTTGAGGCTGGGGTGCTTTCATCCTTTCAAATTTACTTTAAATAGTAACTCAGAGTTGCCATCATATTGCAAATGTCAATGTAATCTTTCAAAATTTTGCTTATGGCATATGTTTGCAAAACTACAAATTCTTAAAACTGGCAAAATACCAACTGTTGCTTATTTCTTCATTAAAGTTAGATTTTTGGTGTAATTTTAATGTAAACAAATAGAGTACTTTTCTGAATATATTGACTGAAAAACTGAATGCTTCAGAAGAGCTGGACATGGGCCATTTATCTCTAGGCGACTATTTAAATCCAGCTGAAGTTAGCAGTCGACAAAACTATTTGATCATTTGTCAGCTTTTTGGTGACCTCTAGAATACTGTCAACCTACTAGCAATTCTGATCTCACTTACACAAGTGTAATTTCAGAAATAACTACAGAAATCAATGGAGATACATTGGTTTCAGGCTACCACATCACACGTGTGTACGGTTTCAACCAAAAGACCAGGAAATAAAAGGGTGTGGAGACTGAATTCCCCTTACCCTTAGGAATGGTTCCTTCAGATCAAAGTTGAAAAACATTGGGTGGGAGACATATGGAAGATTTCAAATACACTTCAGATGCCATATCTTTTCAGTGGGTAGTTTGACTTCAATTTCCATTCATGTGACTCTGGCACCTTTTTCTAAAAATAATAGACTATGTTTACTTGGGTTTACAATTAAAATATGCTATCTGTTACTTTAAAAATATATAAAGAAAGCATAATTAATGTACCTTTTACCACTAATCAAACAGGAAAGTAAAATTAAGAAAAATGTCTCTTCTTCCCCCCTACATTTTTGACAAGTTAAACATGTGAAAATAAGTAATAATTGCCTGCATAATTTAATTTAATCTTCTGATTACAGTAATGTAAAGATCACAAAGGAAAGACAAACTGATGTAAATGAAGCCTGACAGCTGCTGAAAGAATATGGCAGACAAAGGACACAATTCTGCTAACAAACATGAGTAACTTTATGCATGAGAGTAGTCCTACTGAACTGGATGGGACGACTCATGTGCATAAAGTTATTCATATTTGCATCTTATTTAATACACACTTACTGGTATTTATCCCATGATAGTCTCTGTTCATCGCAAGGAGGCTTATCATGATGGGGTCAGACAGTCCAGCTGATATAATTAATTCTAAGCAAATCAGCTCCTTGGCTTTGGAATGCTCTCCCACTTGACATTAAAAGAGAGAGTGGTGATTGGTGGTGTTTAGGTATGAATGTGCACTCAGAAAGGAATAGAAGGCTTTAAATTGGGGAAAATCCATTGGTAATTCCCTCCTGCAAAGCTCATTGTAGAGAAGATCTTGATGCACACAAGCAGACCTAAACCATGTTTCTGTTCCCAGAGCTAAGATGACTTTAATAGAACAGTTGTATTTTGGAATAGCATTTTGGGAATAGATGTGCAAATGAGAAGAACAATCATCCTACTTTTCTTCAGGGCTCTATTTCTGTTAATTATTACAAGCAGTAAAAAGGAACAGGTTATACCAATGCAAGGTGTGCCACCATGGAGATGTGGTTTCTTGGTTAGGGCTCAGCAGACAAAGCAGGTCACTGAGGGTTAAAAGTTAATGAAAGAGTAAAATGTGGTCAAAGTCAGAATCATAGAATATCAGGGTTGGAAGGGAACTCAGGAGGTCATCTAGTCCAACCCCCTGCTCAAAGCAGGACCAATCCCCAACTAAATCATCCCAGCCAGGGCTTTGTCAAGCTTCACCTTAAAAACCTCAAAGGAAGGAGATTCCACCACCTCCCTAGGTAATGCATTCCAATGCTTCACCACCCTCCTAGTGAAAAAGTTTTTCCTAATATCCAACATAAACCACCCGCACTGCAACTTGAGACCATTACTCCTTGTTCTGTCATCTGCTACCACTGAGAACAGTGTAGATCCATCCTCTTTGGAACCCCCTTTCAGGTAGTGGAAAGCAGCTATCAAATCCGCCCTCATTCTTCTCTTCCGCAGACTAAACAATCCCAGTTCCCTCAGCCTCTCCTCATAAGTCATGTGTTCCAGTCCCCTAATCATTTTTGTTGCCCCCTGCTGGATGCTTTCCAATTTTTCCACATCCTTCTTGTAGTGTGGGGCCCAAAACTGGACACAGTACTCCAGATGAGGCCTCACCAATGTCGAATAGAAGGAAACGATCAGCTGGCAATCCCTCGATCTGCTGGCAATGCCCCTACTTACACAGCCCAAAATGCCGTTAGCCTTCTTGGCAGCAAGGGCACACTGTTGACTCATATCCAGCTTCTCGTCCACTGTAACCCTTAGGTCCTTTTCTGCAGAACTGCTGCCTAGCCATTCGGTCCCTAGTCTGTAGCGGTGCATGGGATTCTTCCGTCCTAAGTGCAGGACTCTGCACTTGTCCTTGTTGAACCTCATCAGATTTCTTTTGGCCCAATCTGCTAATTTGACTAGGTCCCTCTGTATCCTATCCCTACCCTCCAGTGTATCTACCACTCCTCCCAGTTTAGTGTCATCTGCAAACTTGCTGAGAGTGCAATCCACACCGTCCTCCAGATCATTTATGAAGATATTGAACAAAACCAGCCCCAGGACTGACCCTTGGGGCACTCCGCTTGATTCTGGCTGCCAACTAGACATGGAGCCATTGATCACTACCCATTGAGCCCGATGATCTAGCCAGCTTTCTATCCACCTTACAGTCCAATGACATTATCTGAGCTAGTACAAAATTTTTTGACAACACACGAGACAGTTACTTGATGCTCCTGTATTGACCATGCAAATTGAATTTAATTTAAAAAATCAGCTCCCGCAAAGATTAATGAGAAAAAAGGTGCTAGGGGAAGTTTTCAATATCTGTTTGTTTAAAAAAACAACAACAAAAAAAACAGTTTTTTGTGCTGATGGTTATTTTCTTTTCTGAACCTATAGCATGTGCCAAAGCAAGTTTCTATGCTAGATCATCTCGATACTTGTTGTGTGACTCTCTCTGTGTCTCTCTCTCTCTTATAGGGCACTTTGCATATGCACTGCCCAGCAGGTTATTTCAGCAGAAGAACTGATATGATGTAGGCCTATTTAGTTTGAAGGTTCATATAACAAGTTTGCCATCCATGTAGTTTTGTTCTTATCTGGAAGGAAAGTTTTGACAAATGAAATTGTCCATCTACCACTGAAAAATTCAAATATGCCTTATAACTATATGGACAAACCTTATGGGCTCAGCTGAAAAACTGATGATCCAAAGCAAATAATGGATACTTGGCTGCATACCATGCTCTCCAACCTCAACTAAGACATTAGCAGAAAGAAAGGCTTATTATTCCTTTACATTCCCTTACGGAATGGTGCTACAGTATTTAGTAGAAAATTATAACACTTCTGCATAATTTTTGAACCATCCTATAATATTGAATAAAGAATTGTCTGCCTGTTCTAGAATTCTAGAAGATTATTTTAAAAACATATGGAAAAATTGTTGGTTGTGATGATTCTATAGATTTTCACAGTAATTACTTTACATCCCTGATAAGTGTCTTAACAAGATCAGATTCTAATGATTTTTCCATAAGGGTTTAAAGGCCATAGGTGAAATCCTGGCTCTATTGAAGTCAATGGCAAAAATTCATTGACTTCAATGGAGTTATGATTTCACCCCAACCTTCTTTATTTGCCTGTGTATGATTCTTAGGTTTCCTGTACTGAAGACTACATAACCCATTCATTGTGAGGGACCTGTGTCAGTGGACCAAAATTCTGATCTCTGTTAAATCAGTGCAACTGCAACACGGAGTGACTCCGATATACTAACAGCAGATGTTGGTCCTTATCATTCGATTATGGGTGATTAGGTATTGGCTTCTTGTAGCATATAATGGGGGTATACACAGAGCTTTGTGTGCTGATGTGATGTCAGATTTATCTAGGTATTGATATAATGTATAGCTCCAGGGTATTTGAACACCTGATACTTTGTTGCTAAATGCTACAACTAAGCAGTAGAGTATGAATATTTTTCTGATTTTTGTCCGAATTTGGTTTGACACAAATATTCTGATCAGCTTTACTGATGACCATGACAAATCATTACTATTTATTGGTTTCAGTACTATATAGCCTCTTTATCATACATACAAGTGATTTCAAACATTACAAACTATAAACTGTACTAGCTTTTAGAGCTAGGCCTCACAGTTGGTGAGTGTGTGTACTCTGATGGGATACACAAACTTCATACTGGAGAATAAGGGGTTAAAGAACTGCTCTGAGGTCAGCCAGTCCCATCCCACCACACCTGCCAGGCATGCTTAGGCTGGAGGGTGAGTTTAAAAGGGAGACAGACCAGCTTACTTGTTGGCAGACCAGAGAAGAGAAGAGACCTTCAGCTCCTGAGGAAAGTGTTGACTGAAGGAAGGAGCGTCTGAAGGCCACTCCCTGAGGGAAGAAAGGCCAGATTCTGACACACCCCGATAAGGAATCATCCCCCACTATTTCCTGTGAATTTAGTTTATTTGTGTTGATTCCCCTTGCTTTTTGTTCATGGAGTTCCCCAGAAGGAGAGAGACTTTAAAGTGATCTGGTCAGAGAGCTAAGTCTCAGGAACAGGCAGGCCGCTGCGGAGTTGGTGTGCCCGTTGGTAGGGGACACGCAGTGGGGAGAGAGCCACCATGCCATGTCCAGCCACAAGGAGGTGCCAGTGGTGTATATACTGACACAAAAGCAATCACTCTAGATATTCTGGTTCATTTTTGTTCTATGATTGAGTTCTGTGTAACTAGAAGCGATAGCCTGTAAAATGTTTTTCCTTAATCCAACACTGGCATAACTGCATGTACTGTTGTAACTAAGGAGACTAATGTAGGTGAGTAAAATGTACAAATTTGGGGATGAGTTGTGGGTACATTTCTTAAGTGTTAAAATACTGCTGAATAAGGGCAACATGTCCAAGTTTGTAAACTAAATTAGCACTTCATTGGTTCCCAATCCCCCACTGTTTTTAATAGTGTGTCTCAAACAGCCTACCATGTGGCGTGTGAGAGAGGTTTCATTAGATGGGTTAGCACAACAGAGAGTATGAGTTTATATCCTCTTGGGTTATTTTAGCTTAGATCTGAAACATTGTTGCAAACTGAACTTTGGGGAAAAATACTCCACAAAAAATCAGACTCTTGCTCTGGTTCACAGATCACTGCCCAAGGACAAACAGCTGGCTCTCTGCATATCCCTAAGAGTGCTCTGCAACAGTCAGGCATCATCTGGACAGACAGGCCACCGAGCTTTGGTCTCACTGGGCTGTTAAAAGAGTTTTCCCATCAGACTCCCCAGAGCAGCAGAGCTTTCAAAGAGGATGTTCTCACTGTTCTAATCTCCGACAAGTGGCAAACCGTTCTTTTGCAGCTCTGCTCAGGAGAGAGGAATGCTAAAGCACAATTTATGCACCAAACAGCTTGCGATGAAAAATGCCAGAACTCATCCCTTCACTACACTTCACAGGCAGCAACTCCATAAGATGCCATGGTTTCCTGCATCTTTGCAGTGCTGCTCTAAACAGAAATGAATTTGGAGCTTCACTGCAGGAACAGGAAACCTTTTAATTATGGCCACTGGTATTCATTCTGTCAATCTCTTCCTACCCACACTCGAGCTGCCTCAAGCTGCTCTATAGAGACTCTTCTCTGGCAAGCCAGCCGTCCTCCAAAGCTGTAAGCATTAACTTTAAAACTCTTTTTTTTTTAATGCTTGCAATGAAGCATACGGATGAAATGTGTGCAAAAAATATGATACCAAATTGTCATGAACTTATTCTAAATGTGATTCTACACTTCCATTGTCCCCCTCTTTTTTTTAAAGTCAAGCATGAGAGTTGCAACTTGTGGGTCTGAAAGATGTTAACATGCTGAATGAGCCTCAGAAGAGCTTTCATAAAAGTTTGAGAGAGAAAACCAAGGTTTATACTGGTGTAACTGACAGCTGAATCTGTCTTATCTACTTCAAACGACTCCTTGGAAATTGGATGCTACTCTTTCTACTGGGGGCTCGATGTTCTGGTTAGGAGCCAGTGGTAGGAAAGGGAAAATCAGGTTTGGAGGTGTTGGGCTATGGTTCCCTGTTAAATTGTATGCTGTATTTTAAAGCATTTTTTTCTGTCTTACTGTAACCTCCACTAAGCAATAGAAAAGAAAGTATCAGTTTAGAATCTGCTTTACTTGCAAAGTAAAGCACCTTTTCATTGTACGTTGTACTTCTTTAATACATAGTTTAACTTCTGTGCACTTACTTGTCATCTATGTGTAGGACTGATCAGTTCCATCTTCCAAAGGTTAAATACCAAGTGGCCTACTTTGTCAAAAGAACAGACTTGGAGACTGACTCTAACTCTTTGGGGAAGTAATTAGCCTTGGGTGGCAGCAAAAATGAGACAAGAGGAGAGTTGTATTTAGCTGCAACCCTGTTATAGTAGCTCTGTCTGGCACCAATCAGGGAACATGAAACACTTGCAGGAGATAGAATTAATACAAAAAATAAAGCAGTAAGTCAACTTATCACTCAGATCCTTTAATTCCTTGTTGATATCGGTTTTCCATTTGACATGTGCACACCTATACCGCAGCCCAGCAAGTTATTCCATGCAGCAGGCCCCCACTAAAGTGAAGGGGCTCTGTGTGGGCACAGGTGCCTGCCCATGGGGAGTAACTTGCAGGATCCAGGCCCTATAGAAAGTCTTTCAGCTTCTGCAGATGAACGATCCTGCTTGTAATTTCTCTGTCTCACTCTAGCAGCCCTTTATACTGGCTTGATGAGATGCCTGTGCAGCACTGTGTTCACAGTGCCAATTGAAATACCTCCTACCCCATCTTTCCACAACTTGCAGACAGCAGCTGGGGAAGGAAGAGGGGAAACTGAACTGAAATGTATAAAACAGGGGTTTTTTTGTTTTTTTTTTTAAATAACTTTCAGAGGCTTCTGAGCTGCTTTTGTAGTGTTGGTATTTTTGGCGGTGTACTGAATACTGTGTGTCTACATATACTATACTGCAAAACACAATGCAGCCATGTGCAAATAGCACTGTCTATGCTCTCTGCATGCTGGGCAATGAATTATTTCAACACTTCAATTCATTATTTTGTTTCCTCTTGTTGTTTTGGGAAAGCAGGTTGAACTAAAATAGATCTGTGTTTTGGATGCTGTGTGTTCTGACTGATTCTCCATACAGCATCAATGATGGTGCAGTTGTTAGAAAAAGACTAGAAGCCCTGAGATCTACACTGTATGCCTGACTCTAGGACTGACATGCTGTGTGATCTTTGGGAATTTACTTTATATCTCTCCATATGTCAGTTTCCCCAGCTGTAACATCCTTGAGGTCTAATTAATGTTTGAAAATTTGAGATACTCAGAATGTTCTATAGAAATGCTATGTATTATATTTATTGATCTAGCTGTTAGTTCTTATTTCTTATTGTACTAAGATTTGATTTCACTACATTACAAGCTACAGAAGCAACTTCGTCATTGTAATTTTTAATCTTTTCTCCCGTGTTCTATATTGTGGCAAAGTCTCCTCCTTCCTGCATGTTTTCATGACTCTCTGGGAATGACAATGCAGTGGGGGAACTCAGACACTTGCCAAAACACCAGAGAGAGCTAGGCTGTAGCTCACAGCTTCTATGGGTACATCTACACTGAAACAAAAGAACCTCAGCATGGCCGTGGCTAGCCAAGATCAGCTAACTCACGTTTGCGGGGCCTGGGATGTGGGGCTATAAATTTGCAGTGTAGATATTTGCGCCTAGGCTGGGGCCCAGTCTCTAGGACTCCACAACAGGGGATGGCCTCTAGGCTCCAGCTTGGGCCCAAATGTCTACACTGCAATTTATTTTTTTTGTTTTTGCCCCACAAGCCCAAGTCAGCTGACCTGGGCCCTGAGACTTAATGCCATGGCTTTTGTTATCACAGTGTAGACATACCCGATGAGTTTTGAAAGAGCAACCCAATCTTATGAGTTGAGGAACTCATCTGGCTCTGGATGTGGTCATGTGGGAACTCAATGAGGTTTGCTGGGTCCAATAAACTCTCACTCACCACTGTCCTCCCTGATTGGACAGAAGAACCAGCCGATCATCAGTTAAGCCTTGTACCAAAAGCAGCACAGTGCCTGCTCAAATTGTTCCACACCCACAGTGGTAGCAGACTTGCTTTGGGTACCATTTTTTACTCCAGCCCACTCCTTCCAAGAGATTCCAAGGTGTTGACCTTAATATATCTGGAGCAATGGCACAACTGGACAAAGCAAAGTCATACCTACAGTTTTACTGGTCAGACAAGGGATTTCAAAACGTTCTGAAGAGTGCACAGAAGTTGGCAGAGGAACTTCTCACTGAAGCTATTTTCCTACCCATTCAAGAATACAAGAGTTACTGAAGAAGAAGACATTTTGATTACAAGGCACGGGATAATCCCATAAAAGACCCCAAACAACAATTCAAAGTTGAATTCTTTAACCAGGTGCTAGATTGTGCAATACAGTCAGTTGAAGAATGTTTCATGCAGCTCAAGGAACACAGCAGTATATTTGGGATGTTGTATGATATTCCAAAACTCCTCACTGTACCTGAAGAAGACCTACACCAGCAATGCAGGGCACTAGAGGCAGTGTTGACGCATGATGCCATGCGCGATATTGATGCGAGTGATTTAGGTGATGACCTGAAAGCCCTTTCAAGATACATTTCAGCAGGATCAACTCCAAAGGCTGTTCTGGAATATATGTGCACAAATAAGATGACCACCCTCTTTCCAAATGCTTTTGTTGCTCTGCGCATACTTCTACTTCTAACACTTCCTGTAACAGTTGCCAGTGGAGAACGCAGCTTCTCCAAGCTGAAGTTAATAACACATCTACGCTCCACAGTGAAACAGAAGAGGCTGGTCGGCCTTGCAACCATCTCAGTAGAGCATGAGCTGGCCCAGACTGTGGACCTTCAGCAGGAAGCAGTTCAAATCTTTGCAACCAAGAAGGCATGGAAAGCACCAATTTGATTATTCAAACAGATAAAAATGCCAGTGTTTACTATGCAGACAAGAAAAGTTACATTTGCTGTTCAGGCATTTGAAAGTTAAGTGTTACTTAAAAATTTTGAACAAGGCATTTTAAGTTGTTAATTCTCCTTTATTGGGGTAAGTAGCAGAGGAGTACCATGAGAGGAGTAGAACAGGAAGAAGGCACAATTGAGACCTTTCAAAGTTTTGGCCCAAGCAAGGGGGCATGGGGTTCCCTGCCTCAGGTGCCAAAATGTTGTGGGCTGGCCCTGCACGCCTTTTCCAACTTTGTCCCCAGTCTCTACCTTCGTCTGAACCTCCTGGCTCTGACTGCTG
Organism: Lepidochelys olivacea; assembly: GCF_965140295.1. Taxonomy (NCBI): domain Eukaryota; kingdom Metazoa; phylum Chordata; order Testudines; family Cheloniidae; genus Lepidochelys; species Lepidochelys olivacea. The sequence continues at coordinate 49,602,830 of NC_140414.1, read as the reverse complement.
GCTTGTTTCCTGACCGTGACTCTGGTTCTGTTCTGACTTCTGGCTGTGACCACTGATTTTGTTTCCTGTCCGCAGCCCTGGTTCTGCTGCCTGGCACTGCTCCAGCCATTATACCTAACTCTTGTTCCAACCACTGGGTCATACCACCTACATCCTGTTAAGTGACCATGAGTGGCATGATGTTGCTAATAAGTTCTTTGACAACTCCTGCTTTTTGTGAACAATCTCCTCCCAACTCCCTTCAGATACAAGCTGAAACACCAATTGTCAGACCTGTGCAGCTGTTTAGATGTGTATATGTTTCTGCCGCCACCTGTGGAACATGCCACATGTCACTTGACTTTAACAGGACTATGGTGGTAATAATGTGGTATACATAAAATGCAGGAGTTCTTTTTAGTTTTCATGGCTTTCCTTTTATGTGCCCTGCTTATGTCTCCGTTTCTTTATTCCTCTTCTTCCTATGACAATGTTGCTGAATACCAATGAAACAATACTTTGCCAATCCATAGGGATTCATTTTTTAGGGTAAGTTGTTCGGGTTTAAACCCCACTAAACCATACATTTTGGTGGAAGTGATGGGTCAGATTACTCATTTTCCTGTGGGAATGTTAGTGGTACCCTTGTGTAGCTAAACAGGTTGGCGAGTTCTATCCTGGTCCACTTCTAATTAAAACATAGAGCTGTAGCCCTGCTTTCTGTTTTAGTCCTGCCTTCCAATCTTTTACTACCAGAATCTGGATAACAGGCTGTAAAACATTAAATATGGGAAAGCTGGGAAATGTAACACACTATAAATGTATGAAGGTAGGAGCTCAAATATGTGTGGACATAAAGATTTTATTTCTTTACATAAGGTTTAAATGAAGACTCTGCAGTATAAATCTCTGCTTTCAAAGTGAACTCTCACTTTTCAGAGGGAAGAAAGGTAAGACTGATTATGATACGGTATAACATTATACCTTAAGGAAACATCATGAAAACCCTAATAAAATCATGCATGCAAATAAGTGCACAAAACAAAGCAAAAAAAAAATGGAAAAATACTTTGACTCTTTTGTATCTAAAGTTAATTTAAAGGAGTTATATAGTTCCATGAAATTTTTATGTGAACAAGTCATGCAAGAGTTGTCATTATGCAATCAAACTGCCAAGTGACAGCTGGGAGGTCTTCATTTAAAGTTCATTATGCCCCATCTTTGAAATCTTTATCTGGCTCCTATTGGGCTTGGGGGGGGGGGGAATGGTGGCCTGGGCAAAACAAGAAGTGGTAGTTCATTAGAAAATGCTACAGTGGGTTGAATGCATGTAGCTACTCTATGCTGCTGTATTTAAATATTAAGTGTTACTTTCTATTTAACATGTTTGGATCTAAACAATGTAGGAAAACTTTGACTAACATTTAAGAATGAAAATAATAAAAAATTAGATTTTAAAAAAGGAAAATTGTAGCCTTTGGGTCAATTCCTGCTTATCTTACTCAAACAATTAGTCTAAGTGGGACAGATTATGCTATCAATTTTAAATAGAAATCTCTCCTAATATTTCTGGAACTAGAGTGAGGGCAATGTATCTCTCAGATTTGCTTAGTCTGTTATCTCAAATGGATAACTACAGTGGGAGGTGTTACTTCCCAGTATTGATTATCTGAATCCTTGCTACTGGGGTGAATCTTGAAGAAGGGTCCTGCAGGTTAATAAAGATCCTAATGTATGAATAGAAACTTCTACTTAATGGCTGATAGTATGAAACAACCCTTTTACTTTCATGGCCCTACTCCAATGACTTAAGGTGAGCAAGATTTGGACTTGTGTATATTTCAGTATATGACTTCCTATTTTCTAATGTATACTCAAAACAATATTATGAGGAGTTAAGTGGACTTGCGTTGAAAGTGCATTAACTGAAGAAAGTAGGTATACTATGATAACTATGAATACTCTATTGCCAGTCCCTTAGTTTTGTGGGGCAGGTTTTTGTGTCTGAGTAGAAAACATCTATTTCAAGGATGGGAATCAAATTAATATTAGGTATAAGATGTATTGTTAGGTTTTCAATATGCAACTAGTTTATCTAAAGTCCACTTGCCTTCTCCTGAGCAAGATGATCAGAATGTTCTAAGTGTCCAAGCCATGCAGATCAATATATCACTGCCATACTGAAGACCGCAATAAAAGGCAAAGGAAGCAACCAGTATTAAACTGAACAAAGTTAATAGTCAGAGACTTACTTCATGTGAAATTCTCTTGAAGGGGAGGGCAGCCTTTTTCTGCCTCCCTGCAAGTCGTAAAGTTAGTTTTGCCCGAAGTGGAGACAGAAGGTTAAGTATCTCCCAGAGACATTTGCTAACTCCGTATTGCTTAGCCAGATGTCTGAATGGATGACTATGGTGAGGTGGGTTACTCCCCAATACTGATGCACTGAATTGTTGACACTGGGGTGGATCTTGAAGTAGGGGCCTGTAGGCTAATAAAGATCCCATTGACAGAATTTTAAGAAATGATGTCTGCATCTAGCTGTGGATATTCAGGGGCATATTATAATTATTGCTTAAAGACCCGTTATGTTTATGTATTTGACTTCTATAACCTCCTCTGCAATGTGTGGAGTAACTTTTTCTGATATACCTTTATGAGGTTCTCTGGTATGAACACTGTTTTATATAGGTTTACTTGATTTTTGGCCTCACCCACAGGCTTGTAAATTACCTTCAGCTATATACTGGACTGTGAAATACCTCCCAGAAGCCCAGAGCATAAAAGAAATGAAGATAGAAATCAGTGCTTTGGTATTAGGCTGTGGTTATTTCTTTTACCCTGCTCCATTATGTTATCGGCCCCTTTCACTTATTTGACTCCTTTCCCCAAACTCTATCTTTCATGTATATTGCTGCGGTTAATATAATTGCTCCTTCACAAATCCTGACTCATTCAGCTGTTTTGCGACACTACTTGCCTTCTAAATTTCTCAAATTAGGATTCTTATGCTAACATTTTCTAGCCTTCACTCCAGAAAGCTTACCATTGTCAGTGCAAATGGAAGAAACAGTATGTGACAAAAATGTCTGTTTGGATAACCCATTGAAACTTATTTGGTGCAACTATGTCAGGTAAATAATGCAGTGTTTGACCATTACTGATGATTTATATGTCTGATTTTATAACAAACATAACTTTCAACTTTCTACAGAAAAATATCTCACAGAAAACTTTTCCCTTGTGCTCTGGATGGTTGCAGAATTAGATATTACAGTCACTTCAAGTAAATATATGATCACCGTGATAATCTGCTCTATGACTAATCATGCCCTATTAAACAAATTACAAGGCTAGAAAGAGCTCTGTACAGTAATATATCTTTATCAGCTTGATAAGATAAAACAAAAATACCAAACCTTGATTCTAGTTGTGTGGTGCTACAGCCAAGCTCTGAAGAGTACATCCACTAGATGGCAATAACATATAGGGAAGCCCCTTCTGGTGCTTAGGTCCTTGGTGTGTCTTGCAAAACTCAGCAGTTCTAAATTGTAAAAATGGATCTGTGCTTGTGTTTAAAATGATAGACTTTAAATTGAAACCACTGTAGGGTTTTCTTTAATAGTTTTGACTAGAGTGAGGACACACTTTTACTGGAAAGCACATCATCCAGCAGTGACTGGTTACCAGCTTAAAGTGGTTTTATTTGAAAAGCTTTAGACAGAATAAATCAAAGGACACTTCACTGTTGTCTACATGTTCTCTGATTAACTAAAGTGTTTGCTGCTGCCTCTGCCATGAGTCTTGTGATCCCAAGGCTGCAATTACAGGGCACAGAAAGGAACCATGAAATCTGCGGATGGATTTTAATTTGTATCATAGCTCTCTGAGAGAAATACTGTGGCGAAGCCCTGACAGGGTGCGCTAGGCATCCCTCCATGAACATACGGTGGTTAGCATAGTTATGTTTTTGTCTGTGTCTCAATTTTTTGTGAAGAACACATCTATAATCATTTGATTTTTGGCCTTATATACTCACCTCGATTTAGATTTATTGTAATAGACAAAGCACAGAGATTTCCTTACCCACGAATTCCTCTGCAATCAGTTGATTGGTGTTATGTTTTCCATACAGAGAGAGCACCCACATACTTCCTTAATTTAAAATAAGTTTCTTTAGATTGGAAGACAGCATCAAGAAAGAACAAAAGTTAAGTTTCTGTATGAGATGACAGTGCAGCTGTCTCTTATGAATAGGCTGCAACAGTTTGATCTCTCAAAATAGGTGTTTACAGACAGCAGAGTTCTTAAAAAGATAACTGCAGTTTTCTCAGAAATTTAAAGGTATGGTGCACATAAGGCATAACCATTTCATAGCTCAATACACGTCAGTTGCTTGCAAAAATAATCATTTATTTATGGAACACTTTTATTCAATGTATGGTACTGCCTGTCATCCTACTGTTGGTTGGCATTTTGTGCAAAGCAGAGGGAGGTGTCATATTTACTATTATGTACAATCCACACTTCCTGCACAGACAACATCATTTTCAATGGATAATGTACAAGATGCATATCCATAGTAAACTGCACAATTCTCAGTTTATCTAGATCACTAGTATGAAGGACTGTGGTGACCCTGCTGGAATTTGAATCTATGGTTCATGGAAGCATAAGTATTCTGAACCAGATACCTAGGTGACTACGGGTCTGAAGCAAAGTTCACTGAAGATAGTGGGAATCTTTCCATTTACTCTAATGGGCTTTGGATCAGGCCCTAAGTCAGACACTAATTTTCTCCTTGATTTTACAGCTCTTTCACAATGTTTTTGGTTTGCCACTCATGCTTTAAGATGTAGCTTGAGCTATATTTTGTTTTAAACGCAGTGTAAGTGACCAGTAGGAAAAACATTCATATTAACATAGTCCTCTTCAAATAGCATTATATTTAATGGAAAGTAGGAACCTTTTAGTTTAGACTTGCAGCGTCCGTACGGGCGAGTTGCTATGCAGCACTTTGGTGCGCAGTATTATTCACATCCTGTAGTCTGAACTGCATGGCAGGGTAGACATGCCTTTAGACTGTATTATCATTAATTTGATGATGACACTCGACTCTAAATCTTTTCATCAGTCCCAGATGCTACCTTCTCATTCTCCCAGGGTCAAATTCTGATCTAGTACTGTATTGAATTGTACCCACCTATTCTAGGGCTGAATTTTGGCTCTGGTGTCTAACAAAGATAAGGATTTAGATGAGTGTGAGGTGTCTGACTCAGCATAGATAAGAAAGCAGTGATGCTTGTTGGCAAGGGGAAAGCAGTTGGAAGAATGGGTAGAGTTGGGAGTTCATTCATACCTGTTACAACTAGAACCTGCCTTAGCAGCTTGGAGGGCATGTGACTGATTTAAATTCTAAACACACAAATTGTATCTAGATTAGCTTTTACTGAGTTTAAGACTAGATAATTTGTGAATTCTGTTTCTTTTAGTTAATATGATTTTCTCTATATAGGTTTCAGAGTAGCAGCCGTGTTAGTCTGTATTCGCAAAAAAGAAAAGGAGTACTTGTGGCTCATTAGAGACTAACCAATTTATTTGAGCATAAGCTGTCATGAGCTACAGCTCACTTCATCGGATGCACTCAGTGGAAAATACAGTGAGGAGATTTATATACACACAGAACATGAAAAAATGGGTGTTTATCATGCACACTGTAAGGAGAGTGATCACTTAAGATGAGCTATTACCAGCAGGAGAGTGGGGGGGGGGAGGGAGGGGAAGAAAACCCTTTGTAGTGATAATCAAGGTGGGCCATTTCCAGCAGTTAACAAGAACGTCTGAGGAACAGTGGGATCGGGATAAACAAGGGGAAATAGTTTTACTTTGTGAAATGACTCAACCACTCCCAGTCTCTATTCAAGCCTAAGTTAATTGTATCCAATGTGCAAATTAATTCCAATTCAGCAGTCTCTCATTGGAGTCTGTTTTTGAAGTTTTTCTGTTGAAGAATTGCCACTTTTAGGTCAGAAATCGAGTGACTGGTTTATGAATGTTATAATTCTTGACATCTGATTTGTGTCCATTTATTCTTTTATTCTTTTACGTAGAGACTGTCCAGTTTGACCAATGTACATGGCAGAGGGCATTGCCTGCACATGATAGCATATATCACATTGGTAGATGTGCAGGTCAATGAGCCTCTGATAGTGTGGCCGATGTGATTAGGCCCTATGATGGTGTCCCCTGAATAGATATGTGGACACAGTTGGCAACGGGCTTTGTTGCAAGGATAGGTTCCTGGGTTAGTGGTTCTGTTGTGTGGTGTGTGGTTGCTGGTGAGTATTTGCTTCAGGTTGGGGGGCTGTCTGTAAGCAAGGACTGGCCTGTCTCCCAAGATTTGTGAGAGCGATGGGTCATCCTTCAGGATAGGTTGTATATCCTTGATGATGCGTTGGAGAGGTTTTAGTTGGGGGCTGAAGGTGACGGTGAGTGGCGTTCTGTTATTTTCTTTGTTGGGCCTGTCCTGTAGTAGGTGACTTCTGGGTACTCTTCTGGCCCTGTCAATCTGTTTCTTCACTTCAGCAGGTGGGTATTGTAGTTGTAAGAATGCTTGATAGAGATCTTGTAGGTGTTTGTCTCTGTCTGAGGAGTTGGAGCAAATGCGGTTGTATTGTAGAGCTTGGCTGTAGACAATGGATTGTGTGGTGTGGTCTGGGTGAAAGCTGGAGGCATGTAGGTAGGAATAGCGGTCAGTAGGTTTCCGGTATAGGGTGGTGTTTATGTGACCATCGCTTATTAGCACTGTAGTGTCCAGGAAGTGGATCTCTTGTGTGGACTGGTCCAGGCTGAGGTTGATGGTGGGATGCAAATGGTTGAAATCATGGTGGAATTCCTCAAGGGCTTCTTTTCCATGGGTCCAGATGATGAAGATGTCATCAATGTCACGCAAGTAGAGTAGGGGCATTAGGGAACGAGAGCTGAGGAAGCATTGTTCTAAGTCAGCCATAAAAATGTTGGCATACTGTGGGGCCATGCGGATACCCATAGCAATGCCGCTGATTTGAAGGTATACATTGTCCCCAAATGTGAAATAGTTATGGGTGAGGACAAAGTCACAAAGTTCAGCCACCAGTTTTGCCGTGATATTATCGGGGATAGTGTTCCTGACGGCTTGTAGTCCTTCTTTGTGTGGAATGTTGGTGTAGAGGGCTTCTACATCCATAGTGGCCAGGATGGTGTTTTCAGGAAGATCATCGATGGATTGTAGTTACCTCAGGAAGTCAGTGGTGCCTTGAAGATAGCTGGGAGTGCTGGTAGCATAGGGCCTGAGGAGGGAGTCTACATAGCCAGACAATCCTGCTGTCAGGATGCTAATGCCGGAGATGATGGGGCGTCCAGGATTTCCAGGTTTATGGATCTTAGGTAGCAGATAGAATACCCCAGGTCGGGGTTCCAGGGGTGTGTCTGTGCGGATTTGTTCTTGTGCTTTTTCAGGGAGTGTCTTGAGCAAATGCTGTAGTTTCTTTTGGTAACCCTCAGTGGGATCAGAGGGTAATGGCTTGTAGAAAGTGGTGTTGGAGAGCTGCCGAGCAGCCTCTTGTTCATATTCCGACCTATTCATGTCATTACACAAAGTAAAACTATTTCCTCTTGTTTATTTCCCCACACACACACTGTTCCTCAGACTTCTTGTTAACTGCTGGAAATGACCCACCTTGATTATCACTACAAAGGGTTTTCTCTTCCCCACACCCCCACTCTCCTGCTGGTAATAGCTCATCTTAAGTGCTCACTTTCCTTACAGTGTGCATGATAAACACCCATTTTTTTCATGTTCTGTGTGTATATAAATCTCCTCACTGTATTTTCCACTGAATGCATCCAATGAAGTGAGCTGTAGCTCATGAAAGCTTATGCTCAAATCAACTGGTTAGTCTCTAAGGTGCTGCAAGTACTCCTTTTCTTTCTCTGTATAGTCATAGTAATTTTTTTTAAATTACATCTGAAGTGCATCTGGACTGTGGTTTGGGAATGTCACACATTCAGCCTATCCCATAGTAATGAACCAACCTATGAACTCTAATAAGTAATAATGAAGAGGAAGTGTGGCCGAAACATACTCCATTCAGGATCTTTGGCCAAAAGAACCACAGCCTTTCTCATGAGATATGCCCCTTAAAGAAGCACAGTTTTCCGGGAGCCTGGGAAACTCCCAGTGATCTTGGACAAGAAATAAATTCAAGTGTTTATGATGACATAGCCAAAAAGACATTAGCATAAGCGAGTGCATGCTAACCTCAGGAGTTCTCAGCTTTCTTATGCTGTGAGCACATTGCTGCAAAACTTTGTGGTAAAAAATTAGTTTTCTTTTCAATCAGTCCCTTCTCTTGGAATTTCAAGAAGTAGCAGTAAGTGATGATGTCTTTTACCTTCAGCTACTCAGGAAGCTGTGATCATGCCTTCATAATGCAGAGTTTCTGATTGGTCATCCATGCCTGTCATGTCCAGGCTACGCTCTGATTAAAGTTAATCTACTTGGAAGGTGCAGCTATTGCAGAACAATCTACCTCTTCTGTGAGTAGATAATGCTTGTGCTCTAGGCTCTGCACTGGTTTCCTGTTCATATGCAGGTTCAGCTCAAGCTGTTGATGATTATCTTTAAATTGTAGTGTCTGGGATGTGTTATCTAAGGTAAAACCTCTTACCCCATACTCAAATCAGCAGTCTGCTCCTGAGGTAAAGCCTCCAGGGTAGAGTGCAGAGTTTTCATATTTGAAGGCCTCCCATCTCAGGAATTTGCTCCCCTTGGCAGTCCACCAGCACCCAGGTCTAATGAGCTGCAGACATTTTCACTGGGATTAGCTTTTTGTCTCCTTTTTTATTTTTCCGTTTTAGCTTTTGCCTTTTTCATTCCCTGCCGATGAGAAGAAAATAATAAGTAAATGCTTTGGGCTTTTATGGCAGCTTCCCTGTGAGTATCTCAAAGTGCTTGTTCTTTAATATTCTCCATCGCAGTCAGTTTGTGTAATGGATCTTTTCCTTCCTCACATCCCCAATTTTGTAAATAATCATCTAGCTGCTATAGCCACTGGTGCTGAATAGATCCATTAATCAGTAAAAAAGTAAGTCAAATTTATATTGAACTATAATTTTTAGTAAGGCTTAATAAATCAATAATGGTTTAATGGTTTAATCAATTGCTATAGAGTGTAATAGTTCACTAGGTTGCTTATTAATCATGGCATATAACCATCTACCACACCTTCTACTTATGTTTATCGCTATTTGTAATACATACTACTCAATCTGCTCTATACTTGTAACATCTATTAATCATTAACCTTTGTAACTGATTATTAAATATAACCTTAATACAAAATGTGATTGAAATGGCATACAGGTTAGAGTACCCGTACACAGGAGATAGATGAAATATTTGAGGAAAATATAACCTCACTAACGGTTGCATAAAAAACAGAACCTAAACTGAACTTTACAGTTTTGTTGGTGGTGGTGTTTGGTAAAATCTAGATAAATGGCTCTTTCCACTCATAGTGGCAGATGGTAAGGTCTCAAAACTGCTCCTACACCTTGCCTCCCTCACACACTTTTTATCTGTGGACAAACCTTCTGAGAAAGGCCAAGTATTGTGATAGCTTCTCCAGCACTGGGTATTCTCATAAGGTCCATGTAAGAAGCTTGCATCTTCCTTTCTTTTTTCTCTTAAGGTGGGTAGCTGGCCAGTCCTCCTTTCCCACTTGTTCTTTTGGGGGTTGTCTTCAATACCATTGTTGAATCATACTGAAGATTTGAGTTAACTAACACAGAGCTGGTCCTGGTCCTAACAGGCTTTAATCACAATGAGCAGGCCTAATGCTGGACACAACTTGTCCTGATCTACCCTGACCACAAAATAGTGATCAGCATCATGCTACCTTAGTCAGTCCTCTAGGATCATGAGCAGCCACAACAGAAATGTGTAGTGAAGACTGGCCCTCAGGAATGGGAGTCGGTATCCTTCCATTTTTCTGTAGCCAGACTCAGAAATGCCTGCTGTGTCCGGCTGCTTTCTGTGTCCAGCCCCCTTAGAACATTCATGTGTGCTGGATTTGAGTCCAATGGGCCCTGTTCTCTAAAGGTAGTGAGGGAGTGCAACACACAAGCCCCATCTAATCCTAAATCTAAAACTTGAATGGATCCAGAACAGATCATCCGGGGAGGTTAGAACATTTTTTAATGTTCCTTTCACACCAATATTTTTCATTTTTATGTCTCTACACTTCTGGGGTCCAGCCATGATTAGAAGCAGAATCCAAAATGTGACAAGAAAGACTTCTACACCAATTTTATAGATTCAGGAGGTTCAGATCAGTATCCTGATTTCTTAAGGCATAGCCAAACTGGAAGGAATCCCCAATCAACATGTTAGCGTGTTTCTATATATGGAATATATTGCTGTAAAGGGGAAGAGTCTTACTGAAGTTATCTACCAGAATACCCAAAATGTCCAGATATAGAATTTAGCACTATAAAAACTGTGAATCTGTTAAAAACAAATCAAACAAACAAACAAACAAAAACTCAGTACCTGGAGAGATTTTACCTGTGGGGCAAATAGTGCCCATTCCTAGCAGGCATGGAAGGTGCTGAACACAGTTAAAGAATGGTGGTTTCTACGCTGCAGGAACTCTATAATTAGTTTCCCACTGCTTGTAATCTGGGGAGAGGCAGGGTTTGTGGTAAGGCAAGGACAGGTTTGGGAGGGGAAAGGGCTATATCCGGTGGATATATGACTATGCAGACCCACTAGCCAAACTCAGCTCAGGGTGTGAGAGTAGTAGGGACATACAGAAAAACTGAAGGGCCTAATGTAGTCCTGAGACAGGGTATACTGGGGCTGCTCCTGTCAACCACTGCAGTAGCCCACAGGCCCTCCATGCCCATTTACTCAGGCTTGATGGTGCAGTAATAATAAGTAATAATTACTGTTTGCATAAAGCATTTCACCCTACAATGGAGAATTAAGTGAGACAATCCTGTTGGTGTTTGGAGTAAAGTCAGAGGATGATTGAGGCATCTCTGTCATCTGCTAAATTCTACTTAGAATTCCATATGTTTAAATAAGGGACTTGTTGCTGGTTTACCCTGAAACATCACCCTTTCTCAGTTAAGCAGAGCTTAATGAAAAACAAATCTATCAGATTTGTGAGCAACATCATCCTCTCTTACTGTTATGCTCATAAAAATAAAGAAAAAAAGTAGAACCCAGTCACAGATTTTTAAGAGATTGTGGGTCTGGAAGTGGGAAGCAAAAGTGGATGGGAATCTGGGAGGCAGTGACCATGAGTTGGTCGAGTTCAGGATCCTGACACAGGGAAGAAAGGTAAGCAGCAGCATACGGACCCTGGACTTCAGGAAAGCAGACTTCGACTCCCTCAGGGAACTGATGGGTAGGATCCCCTCGGGGAATAACATGACGGGGAAAGGAGTCCAGGAGAGTTGGCTGTATTTCAAGGAATCCCTATTGAGGTTACAGGGACAAACCATCCCGATGTGTCAAAAGAATAGTAAATATGGCAGGCGACCAGCTTGGCTTAAAGGTGAAATCCTTGCGGATCTTAAACATAAAAAAGAAGCTTACAAGAAGTGGAAGATTGGACAAAGGACCAGGGAAGAGTATAAAAATATTGCTCGGGCATGTAGGAATGAAATCAGGAGGGCCAAATCACACCTGGAGCTGCAGCTAGCAAGAGATGTTAAGAGTAACAAGAAGGGTTTCTTCAAGTATATTGGCAACAAGAAGAAAGCCAAGGAAAGTGTGGGCCCCTTACTGAATGAGGGAGGCAACCTAGTGATAGAGGATGTGGAAAAAGCTAATGTACTCAATGCTTTCTTTGCCTCTGTCTTCACGAACAAGGTCAGCTCCCAGACTGCTGCGCTGGACAACACAGAATGGGGAGTAGGTGGCCAGCCCTCTGTGGAGAAAGAGGTGGTTAGAAAAGCTGGATGTGCACAAGTCCATGGGGCCGGAAGCGTTGCATCCGAGAGTGCTAAAGGAATTGGCGGCTGTGATTGCAGAGCCATTGGCCATTATCTTTGAAAACTCGTGGCGAACGGGGGAAGTCCCGGATGACTGGAAAAAGGCTAATGTAGTGTCAATCTTTAAAAAAGGGAAGAAGGAGGATCCTGGGAACTACAGGCCAGTCAGCCTCACCTCAGTCCCTAGAAAAATCATGGAGCAGGTCCTCAAGGAATCTATCCTGAAGCACTTAGAGGAGAGGAAAGTGATCAGGAACAGTCAGCATGGATTCACCAAGGGAAGGTCATGCCTGACTAATCTAATCGCTGTCTATGATAAGATTACTAGTTCTGTGGATGAAGGGAAAGCAGTGGATGTATTGTTTATTGACTTTAGCAAAGCTTTTGACACGGTCTCCCACAGTATTCTTGTCAGCAAGTTAAAGAAGTATGGGCTGTATGAATGCACTATAAGGTAGGTAGAAAGTTGGCTAGATTGTGAGGCTCAACGGGTAGTGATCAATGGCTCCATGTCTAGTTGGCAGCCGGTGTCAAGTGGAGTGCCCCAGGGGTCGGTCCTGGGGCCGGTTTTGTTCAATATCTTCATAAATGATCTGGAGGATGGTGTGGATTGCACTCTCAGCAAATTTGCAGATAATACTAATAATAATTATGCAGATAATACGCTGGAGGGCAAGGATAGGATACAGAGGGACCTAGAAAAATTGGAGGATTGGGCCAAAAGAAATCTGATGAGGTTCAATAAGGATAAGTGCAGGGTCCTGCACTTAGGATAGAAGAACCCAATGCACAGCTACAGACTAGGGACCGAATGGCTAGGCAGCAGTTCTGCGGAAAAGGACCTAGGGGTGACAGTGGATGAGAAGCTGGATATGAGTCAACAGTGTGCCCTTATTGCCAAGAAGGCCAATGGCATTTTGGGATGTATAAGTAGGGGCATAGCGAGCAGATCGAGGGACGTGATCGTCCCCCTCTATTCAACATTGGAGAGGCCTCATCTGGAGTACTGTGTCCAGTACACTACAAGAAGGATGTGGATAAATTGGAGAGAGTCCAGCGAAGGGCAACAAAAATGATTAGGGGACTGGAACACATGACTTATGAGGAGAGGCTGAGGGAACTGGGATTGTTTAGTCTGCAGAAGAGAAGAATGAGGGGGGATTTGATAGCTGCTTTCAACTATCTGAGAGGTGGTTCCAAAGAGGATGGATCGAGACTATTCTCAGTGGTAAAAGATGACAGGACAAGGAGTAATGATCTCAAGTTGCAGTGGGGGAGGTTTAGGTTGGATATTAGGAAAAACTTTTTCACTAGGAGGGTGGTGAAACCCTGGAATGCGTTACCTAGGGAGGTGGTAGAATCTCCTTCCTTAGAAGTTTTTAAGGTCAGGCTTGACAAAGCCCTGGCTGGGATGATTTAATTGGGGATCAGTCCTGCTTTGAGCAGGGGGTTGGACTAGATGACCTCCTGAGGTCCCTTCCAACCCTGATATTCTATGATTCTAAGTCTGTCCCCACAGGAAGGGATGTAGCAGCTTCGAGGAAAGCTCCAATGCCTCTCCTGCTGCAGTTTTGAAACTCGGGCTATGCCTACACTTTGAGTTAGGGATGTAATTTCTAGCTTAAATAGACCTACTCGTGCTAGCTCCGACCGTGCTAGCACCCTCAAATAATAGTGTAGCCATTGTCGTATGGGCAGCGGTGAGCAGTGGCACAGGCTAGCTACCCTGTATAGATACCCACAGGGCCTAGGCATCTTTGTATTCAGGGAGGCTGGCCAGTGCCACCCCTTGCAGCTGCCAGTGCGTCCGTGGCTACTATCTGTAGAATGCTAGCATGATTGGAGCCAGCATGAGTCTCTATGTGAGCTGGGAATCACATCCCCAGCTCCATGTGTAGATGATACCTAAGCATGTTTTATAATGAGAAATTGCATTCTCTTCTTTAATAATTATATCCTAGTAGAACTGAATTAATACACATGAAGATACAACCTCTGTCCTGAAGAGATATTGTTACAGTAAAAGTACTTTTTTTCACCCTCTAAAATGTAGGAAAACTATTGCATCCTTCAACTATTCTTCTTAGATTTCAAATGCTTTGGGGTGTGGATTGTTTCTCCATCTGTGTTTGAACAGTACCTGCCACAATGGGGCCTTGTTTCCGATTAGGGCCTTAGGGTGCTATTGCAATATAAATATTAAATAATATTTTGTAGTCCTTCATGTGTTTGAAAGCACATTGCCTCTGGCCTGATTCCCTTGGCCACAGTGAAGATTCTTTTTATTTCTGTGACTACACAACTTGTGGGTTGTTTTTTTTAATTAACATGTATAATGGGAAAGAGAGATGGAATCTCCATGATAACGAAGGGAATAAGAGAGGCCTTGTGCAACCAAACACCTGAAGTGAGAGTCTTCTTATATGGCAACTGCTCTCTGGAGAAAATGTTCCTATTTCACAAATGCAGCCTCACCAGAAAGTTATAGTTGATTACGTGATGACACTATGGGAACTGGCCCTTTTAACCAATTGGGTTCAGTTAAGTGCGCAAATGAACTGAAGCCAAGGATATGTACTTCTCTGAGTTACATCGGGCACAATCCAACAACCCAAACCAGTGCAAAAGGGTGGAGCAAAAGCTGACATTGAACCATGGACAATTTATGTTTTTGGAGATATTCACATAGGAATTAATCAATCTATCCTACGTTTTCATGCCATTTGAAAGCAAATTGATGGACTAGGTAGATCTGCTCTCAGTTATACCATGAAAATCCAGAGTAACTCTATTGACCTCAGGGAAATTACTGTGGAGTTACATGGGTGTAACTGGGAGCAGAATTTGACCTTACATTTGAGTTATGTCACAAATCTTATTCAAAATTAAGGAAAACAATTCCGTAGAACCCTGATTATCGAAAAATCATGAGTAACCCCAGAAACCCCAGGATAATCAGATGTTCAGATAATCAGGAAAGCTGGCCAACAACCTTTGAAGTCTGGGCTCAAGGTCTAGGGATCTTGAGCCCAGACTTCAAAGGCTACTAACTGACTCCCAAGATTATTGTCAGTCAGCTGGGATCCCCAAGGACAGCTGGGTCAACAGGAGGTGGCAGCAGCTGCACTCCAGGCCTTTCGCGCTTAAGCACATAAGTCTTTAGGCACTGGTCAGGCTTCAGCACAGACAGCTTTCAAACTGACTTTCAGCATTCACACATCTGATTTTGACCATCAGCAGCTGTGGGAAGATCTAGAAAATGATATTGATTTTTTTCTAACCTGACATATTATTAACTGAGAACGTACCTCAGCCCAGACCCTCCTCAGAATGCAGCTGCAACAAATGATCCTGTAACTACAAATATGTCAAAACCAAAAATAAATATCCATGAGTTTCTATGGCAGCAGCAGCAGCAACAACACTGCAAGAGAGACCTACTAACATGCAGAACTACTTAAAGTAGAAACTTAAAGAGAGGAGTCAACAGCGCGATGTTTTTTCTGAGGCTGTACTTGCCAGAGTTTGACTGAATTCTACTGCAGCCTTGAAGTTGCTGATCCAGAAAGCACTCCCATACTCACAGCAGGAAGTTACTGTCTTAAAGCTACAAGTGTGTCAAATATGACAAACTCTAATACAAAATGCCTGTGTTATCGGATCAAATTTGGTGCTGAATCCTGGTCACGTGCTACTTGAGGCATGGTGCGCATATGCTAACAAGGCGATCAGTGCTCTATTTTACAAAGCCTTATATACAAACGTCACCTGTAGAGCCAGATTGGTGCCCAAGAAGTCCTCTTATATTCTTTGTGGTTCCCATGCAAGGCCAGAAACAGATCAGGGGATGCAGATTGCTTGAAGGGGAAACTGGAAGGGAGGGGTAACAGTTGAAGTATCTGGGTGAGCAAGGAAGACTATATAGTTTTCACCTTTCCCCTGCATGGAAGGGATTGTGCCTTAGCTAAACAAGCACAGATCCTTCAAGAGCCTCTCTGGGGCAGGATGGCTACACCTTGCCTCCAACTTTGAGCTGTAGGTAAAATTTAATATCAAATATATACTCAGCTTGTAAATTGCTTGCAGGTTTTAGGGGTTTTTTGATGCATTATGAAGATCAGTGAACTAAGCATGGGGTTGGGGGCTCAGAACTCTTCATTTCTGATCCAAGCTCTGGAAAAGGCTCCTTGTGTGTAGTGTTAGGCAAGTCAGTCAGCTTCTCTGGGCATCAGTTTTCCACATCTATAAAACAGGAATAAATATCATTCGCTCCATTTTACAGATGGGGGACTGAGGCACAGACAGTAAATGACCTGCTCAACTTCACACAGGAAGTCTGAGGCAGCGCTAAGAACTGAAATAGGACTTCTAAGTCCCAGTCTAGTGCCCTAACCACAAGGAAACCCTTTGTCTTGAAATGTTTTACAAATAGTAATTAATTCCAACACTCTGGTGATGCAGGTAAATATTACTATGCTATCTAATATATGAGAGAGCTGAGGAACAGAGACGTTCTGTGACTTGTCCAAGGACTCCCAGGAAGTCCATAGAAGAGAATCCCAGATGCCCTATGTCCCATCTACTGTCATGTGAATTTCTGTGCAGTTCTGAGTCTAGAAGCATATAAACACAGAAGTCAGAGAAAAGATGAGAATTACAGTAGTGTTATATTGCATCCTGAAAGCAGAAACCAGGCTCTCCAAGCCATGTTTGTCCTTAGAGAGTGAAGGCAGCTGGCTGTTGTGGGGAAGGTGTGATGTAAGTTTGTGTAGAAGTAAAGTCTGGTAAGAAAACATCTTGTTTAGCTTCAATCCCATAAGTGATATGATTTTTTACCATCTGTATACTGAATTAAGACAAGAGAGGCCTCAATAAACAAGATTCTGAAGAAATCAGAAAGAATAGATGTTTCAAAGGCTAAATTAACAGAAAAGTATTTAAGCTTAAGAAAGAAGTACTGGCTCTCAAGGAATTTAAGCAGCCTTTGTTTTTGCAGTGAATAATAAATATATGCACTCATTTGCCAAATATGATCATATTCACACTTTTCAGTTGCGGAGCACCTTCCATTTGAGGCTATCAAAGCACTTGTACAAACATTAATGACTAACATGTCACAACACTACCGTATCATATTTTAGTGATATCTACAGTTGGAGATTTTATAAATTATAGCCAGTTTATGATATTATTTGCCATTGAGGGAAAGGAGTTTTCCTCCCTGTATTTGTATTATCCTTTATTCTGCATGCTACGATTAACACTAAATATGGAAGTTACTGTTGGTTTTGGTCTGCTCTGGACAGCCCAGTTGGAGAACTGCTTTTCCCTGGATGAATAAGTGCCAGAATCAGATAATAATTAAAGCACATTTTGTTATCAGATGGATTTTAATAATATTTGTGCTCTAAGGAGGGACCATAAACTATACCTATCCACGTTTTACATGTAGGGAACTTAAGGCAGATGGCTTAATGACTTGCAAAAGTCATACAGCAGGATAGTGACACATCTCCTAATAGAAGCTACCTCGAGCTGTGGTGAATTTTCCACCACTTGAAGTCTTTAAATCAAGACTGGATATCTTTCCAAAAGATATGCTATAGCCAAACCAGAAGTTAAAGGGTTGATGCAGAAATTACAGGATGAGGTTCTATGGTCTGTGTAATGCAAGAGGTGAAAGTAGATAATCATAACGGTCCCTTCTGCTTCTGGCCTTGAAGTCAATGAATCTTCTGACTCCCACATCTGTGATATAACCACTAAGCAGTTTTTCCCTTCTAAAGTGTATGTTCAAGGAGTTTTATGAAACAATAAAGGAGTAAAGGTTTTGGCTAGAATAAACTATTCTGGACAGAAAGGGGCAGACATGGAAGGATTTTTCAGTCTGCTCCTTCATTTCTGAATATCCCATAGCACACAGTGAACATTAGCAGAGGCTTGCAGGAAATAGTGTAAGCATTTGCAGAAACTTATGAAAACTAACAAAAACCTTCAAAAATATTTCTGAGATTCCAAGCTACTTTTTCAGCAAACAAAACCACAAGTTGATAGCCTGTAGAGACTAGTGCAAATGTAGTCCTAAGAAGGAAGATTTTTGGACCACACAAACCATGGTCTCTTCTGAATACAATCTGGCTAAATAATAATCCTTGTTGTAGTTCTGAATGTGAAGAGGACAATGAAATGGATACATTAGAATGTGGGAATAGGTAACTGAAAGAGGAGACTGAAAGAAATAAATGCTTAATGTATACTCAAGAGGCCAGATCTTCAGCTGGTGTAAATTAGTATAGCTCCTTTATAAAAGTATTTTTTTCCAGTGGCTATGTAGATTTACACCAGTCAGCATCTACACCAAATATGATAAACAAAACCCAAAGTGAAAGCTATGACCTTGATATCTGAGATATATTTCCATAATAACCCAATAGGAGCCCGTTTAACAGCTGTGTGACTCAGACTTTAAGAAAAACAAGACAAGGCCAGATAAACAAACCTATCACTCTCATTTAACTTGGCATTTCATGATGGTTCTCTCCTATGCTCACAAAAGCCACTGTGCAAGAACAAGAAATGGGAAATATAGAGGAAAATGTACAACTGAAGACACTGAAATAACAGGTGAATGCCTCACCAATTACAGGACAAAAGGAAACATTTAATTAAAAAATGAATTGCCCACAACATTCCATTGACAATACATCATAGAAATGACTGGCCACAAGAGTATGCAGAGCTTGAGGGCTTACTTTAATAAAATGCTCAATGAATTAAAAAATAAACCAGCAGAAATAAATCTTGCATAGTGAGCTCCATAACAAACTAGCAATGATTTTCAAACTAGGAATACGACAGATATATAGTGATACTAAAGAAATACCTTTGTTAAATAAACACATCAAACTGACTAGAAACAGAGTAAACATTCCCATGAACTGTGTCTCACATTACAAGTTGTAGGGGCAATTTCTTCCCTGCTTTCAAAGGAGGTTCACCAAGGATGCATTTGACCCAGCAAGCAATTTATCATATCCTTTCTGTGAACAAACTGACCAAATAAAGATTGCATTTAGACTGCAGTTCATAGGGCATCATTTTCAAATACAGACTCCCAAATTATGTCTTTGATTTTAATAGCTCGGTATTTGCTTGCACAAATCAGATCATTAGATATCTAACGTTGCCTGATTGCATGTGCATATGTGGGTTTGCACATGCTAAACTGTAGATGCAAATTCAGAGACTGCCTGAAAATTAGTCCTATAGAAATTAGAGATGGGAGCTGGTTACCCCACCCCATTTCACTTTGGATGTGCCACAGATGGCCCAGACCACATTATTCTCCAGAACAGAAACCAGTTTACAATTTATGCACTACTTAAATCTTCTGTATTTGTCTGCCTTGCCTCCTCCACTCGCCATTTTAGATCCTTGCTGATGTTTTGAACTTCTAATAATGGCCTCTTCCCTTGCTGGAGCTTGGTAGGATTTAGGTGCTACACTACCACTCCCTCTTTCAATACAGTCAGTGCCATATCCAGGTCTGAAGCTTGAACGAAAGAGGTCAAAGGAAGTTGAAGACTGCAGCTGATACAAGAATTGTCCACCCCAACCTTCCCAGGAAAAAGTAAATTGAAGAAAGGGCACAGTTAGCAAAAAAAAGGTCAACTTCAGGAGATGGCTTCTTGAAAAGGTGCCTAGGAAATCCTTGCTTTTCTGTAGGAAGATATTGAAAACTTCATAAAGAAAGCACAATTGAAGAAACTAAATCTAATTCTCAGCTTGCGGAATGAAGCACCTTCAGCAAATGAAACCGGCTGAAACACAACTTGAGAAGATGACGCTGATCTGCTACCAAGGAGGCAGTCTCTCTGGTCCACAACCAAGAAAACAAACTTCTTGATTCTAATGCCAAGAACAGTAGTTCTGATGCAATAAAATGGGAGCAGGCCTGATAACTGCCTGATCAATAATCAAAGGGATTTTACAAGACCAAGATACTTATTCTGTTATCCTTCTACTGGAAGCAATGGGAAGGTGACTTTGAAAAGTAGTAAATCCAAAGGTGGAAACGATAATAAAAGAGGAAGCAGACAGCAACATTTTGCCTTGAAGAAGGAAAACGTGCTCCACGAAGGAGAAAGTTATCACATCAACCTGTAATGTTACCACATCAACCTGACTATATCATCCTGCCTGATGTTATTCTTCATGGATATTTTTGCCTGTCAGAAAATCCTCTTTGCACCATGTCAGTCAAAATGGAAGCTGCAGAAAGAGAGAGAGGTTCCAGGGAAATGAATAGAGGGTGTGGTCCCCACAATTCAGAATTTTTGGTGGTCATTTGGCTTTTCAAGTGGAATTTGAGGAGAGATTTTTATTGGTGGGTTCAATGAATGATAAGCCAATGGAGCCATACCAATTTATACTATCTCAGGATCTGGCCCATACTGTTTGGAATTAAGTCATAGGAATTTGCAGGTGGTACATTAGTCAAAAGAAAAACAAATAAAAAGACAACTAACAGCAACTGGATTTGAAGGTAAAGCAAGGAAAACAAGCTGTTGAATGTGAAAGTTTATGCTCAATGGGAGAAAAAAATCCATTTTGAGCTAAATACTGCATCTGTTTGAAATTGAGAATAGTATTTGTTAGCAAATAGTGAGCCACTGGAAAGAGATCAGATATATAATTGTGTTGCAGAATTCAGCAATAGTTTGCATAATACAGAGAAAAAATATTTATTTTTCATTGAAGGTGGGAGTGAAATGAAAGCCAAAAAGTGTGAATGAAAAAAGGACAATTTAATTACATTACATTAATTAACGAGACCAAGAAAGTGTGTGAGTATAATAGGCAGTATAGCTTTATTGTATCTTGTTTCACTTGGAGTTTTAAAATGGCTACCTCTTTTCTAAGTTGTTCCTTTTCATGGTTCACATCTTTACATAACGGCCCCTTTTTTTTTTCTGAAGTGGCATATTTTGCACACATTTTAAATGTTTTTGAGGAGATAGTTTGTACAAGTCATTCAGTTTTTCCTGAAAGCTCAGTCACTCATCTAAGCAGAACCTAGAGTGGTATTCATTGAGGATAATAGGGAGTGGGGGAAGAAATGGTCATGTACAAGGAGACTACATCTGGATGAGAAAGAGACTCCCCTGCCCTTGGAAATGGCATGAGGTACGCTATGCCTTATCACTGAAGGCAAATTGGCCCTGGCTCCTGCAGAAGTACACATGGTGTAGGAGGTACAAGGAGTGCACATTATAGGCCTGACATGCACGGGAAGGAGACAGCGAACTGTACAATTCACATTGCCCTCTATTGCCCCAATTGGCACAGCCTAGCACTGTAGGAAGTTTGTGGTGCCCTGACAGGACCATTCAAACTTCATTGGGTGTTCAGAGAAGATCCGCAAGTACTGGTAAGATAAACTTATTTTATCAAATGTAGTCATGTATATTGTGATCATCATCACTTTATAAATAAGGAATAAAACTCCTCCTACAGTTCCCCTCCTCTTGAAGCTCTCTGATGTCTGTATTACTAGCATTTTCTATTCTTGCTGGTTGATCTTGAAACTGAATTTGAAGATTATCAATTCCCTCCCTCAGTCTTCTTTTCTCAGGATTACACATGCTCAGTTTTTTTTTTTTAATCTTTCCTCATAGGTCAGGTTTTCTAAACCTTTTATCATTTGGTTGCTGTCTTCTGAATTCTCTCCACTATGTTTTTGAATTCTCTCCACATGTTTCTTAAAGTGTGGTGCCCAGAACTGGACAGTACACCAGCTGAGGTTTCACCAGTGCTAAGCAGAGTAGGACAGTTTCCTCCTGTGTCTTATATGTGAGAAATTGGTTAATACGCTTGAGAATATTAGCCTTTTTTGCAAATACATCACTTTGTTGGCTCATATTTAATTTGTAATGCCCAGTAACCCCAAGCTCCTTTTCAGCAGTATTACTGCTTAGCCAGTTATTCCCCATTTTGTAATAGTGCATTTGATTTTTGCTTTCTAAGTGTAGAACTTTGCCCTTATCTTTACTAATTCCATCTTGTTGATTTTTAGACCAATTCTCCATTTGATCAATTCATTTTAAATTCTAATTCTGTCCTCCAAAGTTCTTGCAACCCCTCCCAGCTTGGTGTCATCTGCAGATTTTATAAGCATAGTCTTCACTCCATTATCCAAGTCATTAATAAAAATATTGAATAGTACCCAGCATAGGTACTGACTCTGTGGGTGCTTCGGGGCTGGAGCAATCACAGGGAAAAATTGGTCGGTGCTCTGCACCCACCGGCAGCTCCCCATCCTGCCCCCCTGCCCCACCTCACCTCTGCCTCCTCCCCTGAGCATGCCGTGTCCCCGCTTCTCCCCCTAGCTCCCAGTGCTTGCTGCCATGAAACAACTTCACAAAGGAAAGAAACAAATATCCTCAACTACTGTGTATGAATCTGTTTGAAGAATATAACCCTATCTTTCAAATCCATTATCAGATTTAAATAAAAACATGTAAAATGAATCTGCCAGTAAGTGACAATAGTATGAAGTAGTACTGAGGAACTATGATATGCCAAGAGCACTTTTCTTTTGATCCCACCAGCTGTGATTGTAAAACAGATAATGGGTACATCTTTGTGTATTTTCAGTGTATAGTGACTAAATAGCACTTTAACTGTTTGTATATCGTGCACAATTTTAGGAGTTTCTAGTGCTATATCTAGTTTTATATATTTACAGCCAGTCATGCAGCACTTTTGTCACAATAAAACAAGTGTTTAGAAAATGCCAATTTTCTATATGTACAAATAAAGAAATTAATATTATTAACACTAAGTAAGAATGGCCGTTAAGAATAAAATTATTTGATAAAATTCCCTTCAGTGGGATTTCAGTTCTGCTCGCAGTGGAATAAATGTGAGGCTTTTACCATTAACATAATCAGGACAAAACGCAGATATTCTTTTGTGGCTTGATTCAAAGCCCAGTGAATTCAGTGGGGGTCTACTAATGTCAAGGGGTTGTGGATGAAGCCCTGTATGAGTATAGCCCCATACTGTATCCATACTATAAACATGATTTTTTTATTTAAATGGCAATTTTTATCTGCTGCCTGCCTGGTGTTTGGTCTTCTGCTTCTTCTGTCACAGTCTGGGGCAAATGCTCCTATATTTTCCCTCAATGTTCCAGCAAGCGCACCCAATCTCAGGCTTCCAGCTCTCCAGCTTTTGACTCTCCTAAATGGAGACACACATCCCTCTCCCTTCTGACAGGGGGTATTACCAGTCTGCACAGGTCCCTCCCCACACTCTGTTAAACCCAGCAGAGACAGGCTGCCCAAGCAGGATCTACTTGCTTTCTCTGTAGAGATGTGTAACATGTGTAATAGCTACAGTTATAAGGTCCCACACATGGTTCCTATGAAAACCTACTTTATTCTTAAGCATTCCAGAGAAAGCCTATTAAAAACAATAAAAGAACCTACACAATGCTAATAGGCTTACCAGAGATAACCTAACATGGATTCTGGCAGGAGCAGTCCTTCAAACCCTCACCCAAGAGGATTCCTTGTGGTTACTAGTTCATCACAGCTTCAGCTCAGAACAAACATACTTCTAACATGTTTAGCCCACTCTTCATACAGTTCAGGGATCTTTGATCTGGAGTTTCCAGGAGCAGGTAATTAGTGGACAGGGAGTTTTTCTCCTTGAGGGTGTGGCTTAAAGGGGAGTATCTGAAATGGGATGCTTGCATTCCCCAGATACTCCCTAGGAAATCCGCTTCAGAGGTATTGTTCCAAAGAGTCCCTTCAAATTCCTAAGAGTTTTCAGTGATTACATTAGGGAGACAAGCTGGGTGTGGTAATAGATGTGGCCAGGATCGACACCTCCCTACTGGCACCATGGTAGAAGATCAACACCTTGAACACCTTCCCAATTCCCCATATCTCATTCGTCCTGAGGGGATCTGCCTTGGCGAAGGTACCTCTGAACATGATGTTTCTTCCCCAGAGGGCCAGCAATGAACTGGTGTACATCTCACACAGGCAAGGCAGCACCAATATCCCTTGAATGGGTGATCTGTGCGACATTGCCATGTTCACTCATGCCTTCCGCCTTCTGACGTGCCCGCATGCCATGATGAAAAACATCATGGTGAATGCTCTGCAGGATGCCGTCTAGAAGCAAATCACCAGGACCCCTTCCAACCAAGATGTCACCACCTACCTAAGTGGCTTGGTGGAAGGTGAATTTGGAAGAGACAGTGGGGACTTTGCTTCGCTCTGGCTTGTGCCCACAATGCAATAGGACAACTGGAGAAGCATATTGGCTGCCACTGGACATGGTGCTAGAAATGCCAGGAGCTAGGAGTCCTGGTGCCACAGGTGAAGAATACAGATCACACTATCATCATTCCAAGAGCTAGAACTATGCTGGAGAGGACCCTGAAGAATGCCATCTGCTGCCAGTACATGGAAAACCTGAAACGGAAGCCGGACCAGGACAAGGCATTTCAGGTGACATGCAAGTGAGACCCCAGCAACCACTTCCTCCCCGGGGCCAGCTTCTTCCGATTTGCCAACTGGAGGTTCATCCGCAGGGCCCGGATCAACTGCATTCCACTGAACGGAACCATCCACTATGGGAATCAGAACAAGCGATACAGGAAGTGCGATTACACCAACGAGATGCTACCCCATGTCCTTTATAGCTGCAAGCCCCATTCAAGAGCTTGGCAGCTATGACACAATGCCATCCGAGATCACCTGGCCAGAGCCATCCTGCCACCCAGGGGGAAGGTTGCTGTAAACTCCGCCATCCCCGGAACCGACAGCCAGCTGCGACCGGACATCGTCATCACCAACGAGGACTGGAAGAAGAGCATGATGGTGGACATCACAGCACCATTCAAGAACAGGACCCCAGACTTCCACAATGCCCGAGCTTGAAAGGTAGAGAAATATGCCCCTCTGGCCAAAACCCTGAGAGCTAAGGGTTACCAGGTCCAGACACATGTGCTGATCGTCAGAGCCTTAGGCAGATGAGCGAGTGCTGAGAGAATGAGCGAGTGCTGAGAGAATGTGGAATCAGTCCATGCTATGCTCAGCTGATTCGGCAGCTCATGGTGACAGATGCCATCAGGTGATCGAGGGACATCCACATAGAACACATCACCAGACATTGGCAATACCAGGAGGGATGATCTTGAGTGCCGATGAGAAGTGTAGTCAGGAAAGTAACAAATACTTTCCTCATGGATTGTATTTTCTAAATGGGCAACCAACCTAATTCTTAATTACTGAGGGACAATAGCCACTCATTGATATATTTTGCTTTCCACAACAAAAACTCTGTACAACTTTTGATGAGTGATGTACCTGAATATTTGGATTCTAATATCTAAACCGTATTGTTAAATCTATTCACCTAAATGTGGGTTATTATTGATTATGTACTCTATGTATGATATGACTTTTAAAAACTGACTTTATATTTGTTGATAATCTAAGCACTATACCCAGATGTACAGACACTCTTTTCCCAACTTATGTATTATATCATTTTTTTAAACATTAGCTTTAATAAAACTTTTAAATCTATTATTGAGCAAACTTCTGTTGCTGAGAGAGAGAGAAGCTTTTGAGTTTACACAGAGCTCTTTGGAGATTGCATTAGTAAGTCTCCTATAGGAGGTACATAGGTACAATAGCATACACAAAATTGCATTTTTAATACAATGTACCCAAAGGTATTAACCTGAATTCAATAAGGTAAAACTTTATTGAATTAAGTTAATCCTAAACTATAACTAGCACCCCAAACCCAGGACAAACCTAGTTTTTGTTTTGTTAAGATCATGGAATGTGTATTCCTTACCCTTTTATAGATTTTATATTTTTTATAGGTTTCAGAGTAACAGCCGTGTTAGTCTGTCTTCGCAAAAAGAAAAGGAGTACTTGTGGCACCTTAGAGACTAACCAATGTATTTGAGCATGAGCTTTCGTGAGCTACAGCTCACTTCATCGGATGCATACCGTGGAAACTGCAGAAGACATTATATACACGCAGAGACCATGAAACAATACCTCCTCCTACCCCACTGTCCTGCTGGTAATAGCTGCTAAGAAATGCCAGGTGTACATTAGCTGCTATTACCAGCAGGACAGTGGGGTGGGAGGAGGTGTTGTTTCATGGTCTCTGCGTGTATATAATGTCTTCTGCAGTTTCCACGGTATGCATCCGATGAAGTGAGCTGTAGCTCACGAAAGCTCATGCTCAAATAAATTGGTTAGTCTCTAAGGTGTCACAAGTACTCCTTTTCTTTTTATAATTTTTTATAGGACCATAAGGAAACTGACACTTAATAGTACAAGAATGGAAAAGAGGGCAATTCAAGTTTTCTGGATCTCCCTTCTATCTTACTCTTGCTGAATTTTAGTGAGCTGCTTGTCTATGGCTCTACCTATGACATTCTGGGGATCACCGAGACCAGTAAGGGGCTACCTGCCTTGTAATCCTGGGTGCCTTTATGGCATGCAGTGCAGCTATGATTCAATTCCTTGACACCTGTAGCCTGCCCACAAGCACAAGGGCTCATCCTGGCTTCCCCCAGCCTAGATGGTCTTTGCAGAGTGACCCCAACACCACTTCCAGTCTCAAGTCTCCCCAAATCCCCAAGTTCTTAGGAACCAGACACTTGACTGTTCCCCTCTGGTTCATCTTCCTTCCCCACCCACCCCCTCCAAGGGTGAATACAACCTCCCAGTTGTGCAAACTGTGTATCCCAAAGTGAACTGACACCAGAGACCTGCAGTTTGGGGTAAAAATAAACACAGTTAATTTAACAGAAAAAACACACATTCCAATATGAAATAGTAAGGGAAAGCAAATATACACGTTACACAGAAGGAAAAAAAGGATGCAAACTCAACCTTTACACTTTCTTACAAGATAACATTCCTCTTTCAATAAAAGTTACCTATAGCCTTTGAACAGTTTCCAAGTATACCCCCTACCTATAGGGGGGATTCAGTTTTCACAAACATCTTCCTGCCTAGAAGCTGTCCCTCAGTTTCTGAATGACAATCTATTTCAAGCCTCCTTTTTAAAAGGCTCTTTCTCCTCTTTGGATGGTGACTCATGGTTATTCAGAGAGGAGAAATTCTAGCTGGGATGTCTCAATGTTCCATCATTGGCCTTTACTGGGCTGAATAATGGATGGGTCCTTGAGGTTGGTTTTGTATAAGCAATTGGCTTGGGAGGTGCTCTTCTCTGCTTGACTTCAGCTACATCTCACAGCTCTGGGGTGCAGCAATTTCATCACCGATCATGAACAATTTCCTATATACATAAATCCATAACCGGAGTCTGTGTACATATTGCATAATAACTGTCAATTTCAGAACATTACAAGCTTTCATAAAATACTTTACTTGATACACTTTTATAGTAAAATAATACAGTATGCAATAAGTTGGTTCAACTTCTCACTTTAAACCTTCTGTCCCTTCTTGGAGTATCTTGACCTGACTGTCACCCCCTTGTGAGTTTGATGTTGGAGTTTTGGCCTCTGACTATAATGTAAGGTGAGGTCTATGCTACAGACCTATAGCAGTATAGCTATGTTGCTGAGGGGCATGAAAAATCCATGCTGCTGAGCAACGTAGTTATGCTGTCCTAACCCCCTGGTGTAGATAGTGCTGTGTTGATGGGAGAGCTTTGACATAGCTACCATCTCTTGGGGAGGTGGATTAACTATGCAGATGGGAGAAGCTCTTCACTGAAGAGTTACAGCATCAGTGCAGTTGCACCATGGTACATGAAGATGAGACCTATGTTTCACACCTGCCCTTTCTTTTTTGAATAGGTTGTTGGCTACTTCATTCTACAACTCCTCACTATGTTTGTTTAAATCTGAAATGATTTTCCTAAAACCATAGATTAAGGGGCACCTTTTCCCCTCTTTGACATCTACATTTCCCCCCGTGGTTGCTTCATACCCCTCTGGCTTTTCCCTAACCTTTACAGGGTAACACAAATTTGTCAGCACTGTTACCCCCCTGCCCCGAGTCTCCCTCATTCCAGGAGAGCTCTGATGCACATTACCTTATGGCTGTGCCTCGTTCCCCTGCCCTAGATCCCATGGGTGTGATTTGACCCTCTTTTTCTGTTTGAGCTGTCAGTGTTTGTTCTGGTCAGCAAGCTTCTTTTGCTCCAGTTCTGCCTGCTCACTGTAGTGCCTGACCACCAGCTCCATCCATCTCACCTCCACAGGCAGCCTATTCCACTCCATAGCTCCGGATCGCTCGCCATTGCCACTACCTCTGTTCGATCATCTGGAGAACCATCTGCATGGTCTCCTGGTTTGGAGCAGGTGCCCCATCCTGCCTCACAGCATATGAGTTTAGCATGGCCACTAGCTCCGATTTCTTCTGATCATCAGCTGTGCACAGCCCTTCTAAGTGCTTCTTGGTGACTTAGCATATGCTTCTTTTGCTCAATCTGCCTTGCTACAGAATACTTTCTTCTGCTGGGGTGCCGAGAGGAGAGGGGACAATGACACAGACCTCCACGTGTGAACTTGTTGGAACAAACAAACTCCTTTTAGCACTCAGTATGTCTATACTCTCATGGAGTAGTTCTATTTTTACGGCTGTATTCTGAAGCATCCCTGTAGTGAGTCAAATGTTTTGTGTTTGTATGAATGGAAAATGTATTTTTCCCCCTCATTCACTTTTCATTCTGACTTCTAAAGTCTCATACATTCTGGCCAAATAGGATTGCATGGGCTGCATACCAGTGTAGAATTTGCCCTTCCATTTTTTAGTCTCCTTGTTTATAGAATTCTATTACTGAAAAATGTTCTGGTGCATGGGAAAGCACAACCTGTCCAAATGAGATTCTTTAATGGTAGAATGTTATGTGGTTGTCTCTCTTCTAGCTCCTCCTTACTTTGCAAATAGGTGGTTTCAACGCGTTGAATGCTACTGAAAAGTGTGGCTTGGAGATCCCTCCACTAAACTGCAGGCCAGGTGAAGCTGTGATAGAAAATACACTTTCCCACACTGTTCTGCCAGCACAGTTCATTCTTTTTCTATGTGTGTTTCCCTAGCCAGGCTGTTTGAGTCTGCTCATTGTAGCATAGTAGAAAATGTTTTAGTCTAGACAGTTTGATTTCTTCATAAGAGAGCAGATAACAATTTATTTTATTTTTTTTATTTTCTTCAGTCAGTTTCTGGAAGTATCCATTTAGAGGAACCAAAGATAACCATTTCTTCTCTCATTTAATATTTTTTTACATGATACAGCAGAGGATTTATTAAATTGAATCCTTTCATTACATTTTTATGAGAAGTTTATTGTAGTAGATAGGGTCACAAAGCACTTCCTTAGAAATGTTTTAAATGACCTCTTTAGGTTTCAGTGCTGCTCTTTCTGACTCGTCCAGTGATATCACCTCAGTCATTGCTAACCTGCCTAATAATGATCAGACCACTTGGGCATCTATTGTTCTCATGGACCTCTCTTATGTTTTGACCTTTGGCTGTTGCAGCTCTCTCTTCTGGGATCTCCCTATGTTTCATAGATTATAAAGCCATAAAATACTATTATGATGATCTTCTGCATAACACAGGCCATACATTTTCAGTTCTAACAGTGAGAATTTTCACATCACATATGACATCCTGAGATTTGATATACCTGAATTTGTTTCCCATGCAAAGCAAAGAGCCAGCCACTATTCACTGCCCTGCACTTAGTTGACCAAACTCCTTCTGTGAAGAGGACAGAATTAAATTTTGGTCTCTTTGCGGGGGCTACAAAATTACCCTGATCCATAGTGTCTCATTCACTGATTACAAAGGGAAATTGGCTCAAAGAATGTGATTCTGATCTAACTGCATATTGTAGAAATACATCGGGTGACGTAAATCAACGGAGTTATGCCAATTTACAGCTGCTGAGAATCTGCCTTAGTTAATAAAGTGACTATTGCTTTCAGACTCATTCAGTGGGGTGGGAGGGGTATGGAAAAGCTGCAGAGCACATTTAGGATCACCACTATTTCTTCCCTTATTCATTTGTCCATTTGCATGTGTGATTACCTAATTTATGTGGACAAGTGTGTCTCTAAATTGTGAATATCTGGCCACTAAAGTGTTGTCATTAGTTTTCAACTCAATGTTGAATATTCATGTTTAATAGGGCACTTTGCAGCTTTCCTGGGCCATGTCTGTGTCAGGGTTTTTCAGACCCGTAGTTCTCAATGAATGGTAGTCCTGGTGCAAGCTTTAGTTTAGACAGACCTTGGGGATTTTATCATTGTGATCTAATCCTGCTCAGAGCACAGTGGATGCCTTGGTTTAAACTAGTTTTCACTGCTACTACCACTGCTGTCACTCTATCCATTGGGTTTGAAAGATCCACTTTCCATAAAGCCTTATAGCTGCCACTTCTGGGTGTCTAAAAGAGCTACGTTTCATGTTTTGGAGGATTTTCTTCACAACCGTAGAAACTTAATATTTGTGAGGGAGTTGGCAAAATCTGACTAACCCTTTTCCCCCAAATAATGTGCATTCATTGGGTCAGAAGTGGCTCATGGGCTGGGTATTGGACATCTCTGATCTAGGAATAACTAGCAAACTAGAATTCAGTCTTCTTAGGCTTGGGTCTAAATGTCTTTGAAGGCTCTCCAAAGGTTTTTCCACCTAGATGTCAACTATGGATACTAAACTGCCAAATCATTACACCTGCTTCTTGCGTGTCTTTCAGAAGAGGAAGCTGTGGTGATATACACTTCTGACAGACTAGTGGCAGACTTGAAGACCACTAACAAGAACAATTAAAGAAATAGAACTGCTGAAAAAAGTGGACTATTACTTATTCTTTTGGTTTAAATGATTTTTAAAGTTATTATTTATCACAAAAGAGAAGATGTAAATAGCACTGTGAATATTCCTCTCGTTCATATGGTTTAAAATAAATTAATCATATCAGGGATGGTAATTAAATAATTGGACAGAAAACTTGCTAATTTTATTAGAATAGAGATCAGCCTCAAGGGGGTGGGTTGGACAAAGGGACAAGCCCAAATCAAAATCCTGGTTCTGAATAACTCTGAAATGTAGGGGAAACTGTGAAATCCAGATCTGAACACTGGAATGATGTATTCAAGTTTAGTCCTTCGTTTTGCCCATGAAATGATTGTGATCTTTATGAATATGTTC
Source organism: Lepidochelys olivacea (assembly GCF_965140295.1). Lineage (NCBI taxonomy): Eukaryota > Metazoa > Chordata > Testudines > Cheloniidae > Lepidochelys > Lepidochelys olivacea. The sequence goes on along the minus strand of NC_140414.1, from coordinate 49,571,577 downwards.
ATTATTTGTAATTGTTTGATGTAGTAGTTTGCTCTTTTGGTATTTGTATGAAGAATAAGTTATCCATCTGTGCAATTGATTATTTAAGTCAAATGGTATGGTTTACATTTCCTGATTGGATATCTTTAATTTAAAAAAAAAGCAATACCTCAAGAAGAAATTCATGTTGTAAAAATTATTTTAGGGCTTGAGTAAACAACATAGCAGTGATAGAAGAGATAAATAGGAAATTTATCTAGGAAATTTTGGGACATATAAAATCTTTTCCTATCTCTTGTGAAAGAAATAGCTTTTTTACTTGGCTACATACCTGGATGCCAGATTTTAAAAATAGCTGGGTTCCTTTCTGACTGAAGAAGATACAAGACAGACATGTTGACTGTCCTGCAGGCTTAAAATTTAATTTAATTTCGTCAAATTTGTACCAGACATTACTATACATATAAGGGGGCTGTGACAGGGTGCTGGATAAGGAGTGCTTAACTAGCCCCCTGCCATGCCAGCCCAATTAATGGGAGTAGATTGGAGCTGGCTGAGTAGGCCTGTGCCTGCCTGGCAACTAGCGACAGCTGCCTGCCTAATTAGCCAGGGCTATAAAAGGGGCTCGGAGGAGGAGAGAGAAAGGGAGAATCCAGCAGGTGGGTGGGCTCTGGTCTGGTTTGCTGCTTTTAAGCCTGGCAGTGAAACAAACCTGTATATAGATAGATAGTAAGGTGGTGGTGGTGGGAAATAGCTACAAATAAAGTGCACTGGTGATTGCATCAACCTGAGGCATCCCTGACTGGTTTGTGAGGGCAGCAGGGGCAGAAGTAAGAGGGGTGCAGCAACACCTCCCTACAGTGGCCAAGCAAGAACTTTCAGTGTGAATATGTAAATTCACTATTTGTACACAAATGTTTGTTCGTGTACCAATAATGTATTCATAGCAATAAAAGCTCATTCCCAGTCACTTATGTGCACCGAAAGAGATTGCACAAATATTTGTGGAAAAGCAAACAAAAAGAGATTCCTGATAAACATTACAGGTGGGATTTTTAGAAGTATTTTAGAAGTGCTTAGTGTTGACCTGACTCTGCTTCCCTTGAAATCAATGGAAGTTTTATCCTGGGCTTCAGTGAGAACAGAATTATCCCAGTACTGCACACGCTGTAAAATTAGCATTACCATAAAGGTTGGTAATCCAGTCACTTTTTTTCAATCATTTTGTCTTCCCCTTTTATTAATTATTTTTCAGGGGAAAGTATAATCTTATTTCCTCTTTCCAAACAGCACAACTTCATTTTGATTATTGCCACTTTTACTTTTCTTAAAGAGTTCCAAAAACTATATAAATGAACTAACACATCTGAAATTGAGGGAAATCTTCCATCAGAAGGGGTTAAAAAAAGACGTTCGAGAACCCAATCCCCCTCTTAACTCAATGGTGCTTAATGGCGCTTGCTCCTTTACAGATTATCAGGATTTATTCATCACTGTTTGAACTATGATCTTTTAGGAGCAGAGCTCCTTTTGAAATAATAGGTTTTGTGCCTTATGTCATTTTTGACACCCTGTCATGTGGCTTCCTTTTGTATTGCACTATGACCTCAGACAGACAGGCTCTGAGACAGGCGCTCAAAACCACATTATGATAGGAAAATACGTTTGTTTGAACAGAAACATGACATTACAAAGTGGAGTTGACATGTATTCATTTGTTGGAATCAGTAACTTTGAGCGAAAAAGGGGGACAGTACTTCATTCTTTGAACTCTGAAGCTATTCTGGGAGATTTGTTTTCCCCTACATGACATAATATAATTTTTCTTAAAATATCCTATCAAAATCTCCCAGATTGCTTTTAGTAGTCACCGGGAGATCAGTGCTGATTCTGGGAGACTCCAAGCCAATCCTGGAGGGTTGGCAACCGTATTCATCCTAAGTAAGGTTTCCTGAAAAGTAACTTTGAGTAGCTAAGCATAAACTGGGTTGTTTGTGCTATTTAAGATACTTATATTCAGCAAGAGCTGTATATTGTGAATAAAGCAGATCAGAATAATTTTCTGTTACTATTATTTCTCCTAAAGTAAAAAAGTAAAAAAAAGTAAAAAAGTAAAAAATGATTTTTTTAAATACTTGATTATATTATCTTTGACTCTGTGATCTTTGTCACTATCTAAATAGTGGTGGTGAGCATTAACTGAAGTTTTTGTAAATTATTATAAAAATGCATACACACTAATGATTGATGCTGTCTGATAATGATGACTAACATTTGTATAATTGCTGACAAATGTAGATATTTCATCCAAGTATCCCAAAGCACAAAATGAACTTTATACAATCACTTTGTATTCTGGGTGGGATTTTCCAAAGCACATACATGATTAAGGAGCAGAAATACCATTGGCTTCTTCTATGAAAGTCAAATGAATTGTGCTCCAAGTGTCTTTGAAATGTTTTTCCTCTCTATACCACTGTCACTCAAATAACAACCACCTCTAGTGTGAAGGGCAGCAGCGCAGCACAGACCTACACTATACACCATTGCTGGAAAGATGGTGAAAAAATAGACAATACAACGGTAGGGGCTATTAGTTGCATAATGCTGTAATGTGACTTGAGTTACCTACTGATAACTAGGCAGTTAATTCCTGTCACATCTATACCTTAAGGCTTCAGCAGCTGCATTGGTTCCTAACTTTCCATACATGGAGCAGTATGAAATTCTGCAGTTTTGTTGCATGATTTTCATTTGGCTAGTCTTCATGAACAGAACAGATGAATTTCTGGGAGCGTGTGAGCTTGCAGAGGTGTTTCCCACAGAGTATGAAGTGCATTTCTGCAGCTCTAGTAGAGGTGGATTTTGATGTGGTAAGCAGAACGCTGTTTGTTTGTACGTGTCTTTAAGCAGTTGTAAGATACTATGCAGCACTGGGAGCAGTTAACTTGCCGTGAGCTAAAAGTGAGTGTGTCTGAAAGACTCTGATTGGTTCTCAAGCAGTTTGATCCATGGAGAATAAGATTTATAATCTGAGAAAAGTGGTAAGATGAGGCCATTGACTAAACTTCCCAGTATTTAATGGACTGTCAAAGGAGGAAGGATCTACAATAGAAGTAGCAGGAGAAAAAAATTGGTGGTGGTTAGCAGAGAGTGGTAAGGATAACACTGGCAGAGGAGGCTTTAAAAAAGCCAACTCCTACTTTTGAAGATGAATTTTCCCCAAGGACCTTGTTACACTTTTTGGGGGTTACAAGTAGGAGCAAAATTTGTGTGACTTGAAAACCGGTTCCTTTTTTACCTGACTCCAACTGCTTTGTGCTCTGGACACCTCTGAGGTATGTAGTGAGACTAAGGAATTTGCAATCAGTGTTGAATATTTGTTTGGTTTTGCTGTAGGATTCAATCTTGTACTAGTCTGAGAGCTTTCTTTTACAGATAAGTGATCGAGAGAATGCTGCTACTGCATGTTTATTTAAGTGCTTAAATCATTCCAAATTTTACTCAGTGAATGACAGTGCTCTGTCAGACATTTTAAAAATTGCAGTTACATAAATTAAAAGTGGCGATGAGATGAGGCTTACAGTGGAAGGGAAGTTTCAGATATAAACCAGGTTAGCGACTAAATTGTCAGAACTATATCTTTCTGCTTCTGATTTAGGTGTTTCCAAGAATGAAACCAAATTATGACTGGAAGCCTTAAGAGACAGTGTTACTAAGTCAAGGATATAAAGACATGGATCTATGAAGATCAAGAATGTGGGCAAACTAGGGATTATTTGCTCTGTACCTTCCTTAGAGTTATTGTTAAAACATACACTCTAGTCAACAGAGCTCTAGAGAAAGGTTTTTATGCTGCAGTTACAGTATGTCTGTAACAGGTTTCAGTTATTGTGCTAACTGTGTACTAAGGATCTGCAAAAATACCTCTAGATTTGCAGGAAAAAAATAAAATCAATGAAATCTGCTTCACATAACTGCCTGCGGTTAATAATAAAATGTCTGTAATGGGAATAACTTCTTCCCACATGGAATACAAATAAGTTTTCTGTATATTTGTTATGTTTGCTTAAAATTTATTGCACATACATTTAAATTATAGATATCCCCACATAAGATACTATATATTAAAATGGTATAACACTGGCCAATTTTCATAATATTTCAAATATGTGGTACAATAAAATATGGTATTTTCTGAGTATCATTAAAAATTGACCAGTTGTGGAACATTTTAAAAGTATTTATATATTGTCCGAAGTATTTTAAAAAAATGTTCAATATATTTTTGAGACACACATACAAAAAACATATGGGTTTTTCCTACCCAGCTGTGGAAGCTCTGACTCAGTTTGGTCCATGCTTAGCCATATGTTTTGTCACTATGCTTTGCAGAGTAGCATTGTCTATGGGTCTTGTGTTGCTGTGGTGATGCAATGTAGCTGTATGGCTATTTTGCCAGATCAGTGCAAAGCAGCCGGAATTTACAGGTGAATTTGGCTTTATTTCTTCTTTGCTCTCAAACAGATCCTGTTTTATTTTTTACACACAGCGAATTGCTCTGAGTAACACTAAACTAGAATTCTACACAAATCAGTCTTCTTTCCTTAGATATGAAGCCAACAATGGTGAGAACTGACAACTGTTTTATGTCTGGTATAAGGGCCAAATTCTCTCTATGGAGGTAGACACTCCAGAGCCATGGACCTGAAAGGGAGCAATCCACATGCTTTGATGGAGGAATTTGATCCTTGGATTTTTGTTCATAAATAACTGCTGAGCACCAAATCTGGCTTTCTAAAAATATTGTTTCTTATTCACAAAACTCACCTTAATAAAAATAGGAAAAAATATAGAGGGCACAGAAAATTGCTGTGTTAGAGCAGGGAATTGGAAGTTGGGAACAGAACCCAGATTTCCCAACTCTGCTACTGAATCACTGTGTGACTTTGGGTAAGTCATGGAGTACTCTGTGCTTCAGTGTCCCCATGTCTGAAATGAGGTAATAATACTATTTAACTCATGAGAATATTGTAAAGCTGAATTCACTAGTATAGGTAAAATGCTTAGTTGTTTTCAGATGAAAGGTGCTATAAATTTACAGTATATACAGTATCAACAGAATAGAAACATTTAGAGTTGGGCACAATTTTCATTTTAAAGAAATAAGCTGTATTTATCTGTGTCTTCAGATAATCTTCTAAAGGCAGGGCTAGAAAGGACCTCAAGAGGTCCTAATCCACCCCCTGCATCGAGGATTAATGAATGATGATTTGCCCTTCCTGGCCATCTACCCTCTGCAAATCTCAAAGCATTATACACAAACTAATGAAGTCTCACAACACCCCTGTGAAGTATGGAAGAACTATTATCCCCATTACACAGGCACAGAGAGTTTAAATGATTAGCATGAAGTTTGTAGGAAACTTTTGACAGAGTGGGGCATAGAATTTAGGTATTCTGGCTTCTAGTTCTCTAGCCTAACCACAAGACTAACCTTTCTGGTTTAACAAGTGAATATGGTGGATATTTGTGGTTTTGTTGTTAAAATTTTTTGTGATTGAAGCATTTTGAAAGGTTATGTTGCTCTTTCCCTTTTTGATTTTTCCACCCTCGAAGTAACACCCTTAAAGGGCTTTAGAGATGGGATAGTAGTAGTGTCTTTTCATTTAGTTTAGTTTAAAATAAACAATTAACTCCAAAGGTAGGTGGGGGGTGTTTCTCAACACCATTTTGAATGAGGCTCTTGTCACGACATGAGGTTGGGGCTTCACTTCTCCACCTGGTTGTGTAGTCAAGGTAGCTCACTCTTCAACTCCCCTCCTCCTGATTATTATGAAGCTTCTTCAGCCCAGTGTCCTGTTGCCCATCCAAGCATATTTACCTCAAAAAGCTATATCTGTGAGATGTCAGCCAAAAATTATTCTTTTTCAGCAACTAAGCCTCTTTAAGGATTTTCTGCTGGGGCAGAGCTAGTTCTCAGTTGCTTACCCTGACATTATTCCCCAGAGTCTGACTGTGATTCTGTGGTACAGAGTCCTAGACTATTCCTGCGGAAGGGGAGAGACCTGAGTGACCATGTACTGGAGGCTGTTTGGAGCTGATTCATAAAAGTGCTTTCCCCTCAGGACACGTAACAGCCTCTGTGGCTTTACAACTGTGGAGCTTCTGTGGGCTCTTGTGGCCAAGAACAGGCCTAGCTTTATTCTCTTCCTACAAATCTAATTATGGAGAGAACACTGGATCATGAAAATACTTTGAATTTTAAATGTCCTTTCCATTAAAGGCTTAAAAAAAATTAAAAATCAGCTACAGAGAATCATAATCTCCTGTGACTAATACATGTCCAATAATAAAATTATGAAAATAAACTGAAGAACTTTATGAAATGATATAGACAAATGTATATTATGTGAAAGAAACACCTTAGCATTGTGTGATCTGCAGTGTTGTCAATCAGATATCAAGGGATTCAAAATGTTGTCCAAAATGTAAACCAGACTGCAAACGTGAAACAGTGTTTATTTTCAACTGAGTTTTTATGAAATGATATAGACAAATGTATATTATGTGAAAGAAACACCTTAGCATTGTGTGATCTGCAGTGTTGTCAATCAGATATCAAGGGATTCAAAATGTTGTCCAAAATGTAAACCAGACTGCAAACGTGAAACAGTGTTTATTTTCAACTGAGTTTCATTAGAGTGGTTAACTTTTAAGAGAGAAAAATTTGCACCTCTTCACTCCTTGGTTTTGGTGAGGACCAGACATTGAGATCCAGAAACACTGAGGCCTTTTCTATCATAATCCAGGAACATCTAGAAGTAGCAGACGACGACTATTTCTCACAAGAATATCAATTCAATTACTAGTTCAAAATGCTTCAGGATAAATTGGAGGCCAAAATGAACCTCCAAAGGTTTACAAGTTCATAAAAAGTTATAAGTATTTCTCAAGCTTCTTCTAGGTGTCCTGGGTGACAGTTGAATTTGTCCTCTGGTTGATCTTGTTTGTGACTGCCTGAGGTACTATGCTTACAATATGTCTCTGCTGATATAATACAACTACAGAATACCATAGTCTCCTGCAGGATGACAGTGTTATACAGAAACCTTAGATGAAATATTTTGAATTGGATTGTGGCTATTCCAAGCAATATTACAAGTTCCGTCTCTAAACCTATTGATAAAATTCATTATAGTTGGCTGAATGGAGGAATGCAGTTCTGTTTCCATATAGTTTGAGTTTTGAGACAGACAAGAAAAAACTTGAATTAAATGCTTAAGAGAAATTATTAGATGACAAATGGGCAGAGAGTTGCTATAAAACCTGTCACAACTCTACCTTTTATTTTTCTAAACTAAATATAGATTAGGCATAGTCATGTCCTTTAGTAACTACTGTCTTCCCCTCATGTAAGCATACAACTAGTTTAACAGAGCTTCCTGAGAAGAGCATGATGTATCCAAAACACACAAGTCCCAATCCAGCTTCCTGTCTGTAGGTAATGCTGCAGTCATTTTGGATTAGCGATAAACGGTCATGAAATTGGAAACAGATTCTCCCAGCTTTACACAAGAATCTGCAAAAACATGAATACTTGTACCCAGAAAGTGTGATTCCAACTCAAACATCATAAAATAATATACAGTGCATGCTTAACTGCATGCAGGTCCTTAAGAACATATTAAATGACATTGCCAGATGCCAAAGACAAATATGCTTTCAGTATTCAAATGTATAGACAATTGGAGACTATCTTAACTTAAACTACTGACAGTGCTTTATTTTTGTAAAATTACTTTTTACTCCTGTAATTTTTTGCTCTCCACTTCTGTTAACATTTGGAAGGATAATACTAATACCTTATCATCTTGTGGCTGGAAACGTCCTGATAAGGATAGGACATTAGACCATTCTGTTTGAGTGCCTTTCACCATTTCCCTGGAGCCTGCAAGCCTGCCTTTCCCCTCCCGGAAGTGTAGAACTCTAGGGATGCAGGGGAAGCTGCCATCATGCTAAATGCAGCATGTATTTTTTTTTAACAGGCTATGCAAGGGCATTACCACCCAGAAGCACTCTGCTGAATGTTTTTTTTTTATCACTTTTGCAGTGGAGATGTGTATTGTGGAGGAGAGTATACAATAGTGTTTAGCTTCATAGAGCTACTGTAGTTTCTACATAGTACTATGGGATCATAAAATCACAAACACTGAACACTAGTGCAGTGCAGCTCACAAGAAACAGACAGGTACAGTAAGTGATTCATGCTATTTATTATTCTACAGATTTGGTACATGAAATTGTATTCAAATTCAAAATCTTAACTAAAGACATATGACATAATTATTTCCTTTCCTTCTTACATCATTTAATCTGAGAAATCACTTATTCTGGGTATCTCATCTGAAGCTATGGGGTATGTGGGGGTCATTTGCCAGCACATCAATCTATAACTTGAGTAGCCCAACTGAAAAGCTGAGATCTTTTGCTCATGTTTTTGAGACATGTTCAGGCTGTGAAAGTTCAGTGCTAGCAATCAAGGCCTTTGCAGTCTTATAAAATAATAATTGAAGAAGACCAGATGAAATGACAAAACTAGCTCAACAGCTGTTTTGCAAAATAAATTTTCCTTAGCTTTGAAATGAATTGAGAGTTCAAAAACTCTTAATGATTTCAGTAAGCTCTGGATCTGGCCCTGAATGGGGAAAATTTGATAATACCTGTTGTGATGGTGGTTGTTGAGATAATAATAAAATCTGTCCCAACAGGAAATGAATTGAGACACTCCACCCAACAACATAGGTTGTGCAATGACCTTCAGATTTAAACAAACACACAGCCGTTGTGAATGTGGGTTGGATTGGAACTAGAGACCTAGAAATGACAGCTTCTCTATTAGCAACACTAACATTGCTGCTTCTGCCGGGGAGTTTTGGCTGGCTACACCCAGAAGAAGTCATTGAAGTATATCACAGAGTTCTGTGCAGATCTGCTCCAAACTCAGAATTTCCGCTTCACAGGAAATTCTGACAGTTCAACTTAAATCTGAGTCAAAATTTTCTGCAAAACAAAATAATAAAAGTTAATTTCAGATAAATTGAAATATGTACTTTTTAGATAAAGCAAGTGTGTTGTTTTGATTGTATTTTAAAATTAGGTTTTAATTTTTAAACTTTTTTTAAACATCATTATTTTCATGCTCCTGTGGAATTTTTGTACTTTGATGAATCAGGATTTTTGACGGAAAAATATACCACTGGAAAATTTTCAGCCAGCTCTAGTTCCATATTATCTGTGGAAGTGGGCATCTGAAAAAAATTATGCACCAATGTCACAGAAAAGAAAAAGCAAACATTTAATTGTGACAGTTGTTCCAGGCAGCCAGAAGTCATCCAGGGGATCGTTTTTGCTGCTAAGATGTTGCATAATATGTTTGTTGCATATGGGTTAACTGAACAAATTGTTTCTGATAGTGGCTCTGTTCCCCATGGCACAGAGCTGGCTATGCTGCCTTTATGCCAGGGAACGCTGCAGCTGCATTGTAGGACATCTTTATGCATCCAGAGTGTCACAGTGATCTTAAAGTGACCTTTCTGTGGGGAAGGATCTGGCCCAAAGTGAAGTGGGCAAGTTCATTTGCACATCCAGAATTCCAAACTGGTGCAAATTAGGTTAATTTGGTACTTACCCCTATTTCACCTACCGGTAATTTACTTCCAATGTACTACCTATGTCACCATAAACATTACTGATGAATTTACCCCTCTGCTTTTCAATGTGAGAAATTCATTGCTTTCGTATTTGGACAACCTCAAAAAATTCCCTTTTGAAACAGGGAAGAACTTCACCCCACAAAAATATTTTTAATAAGATCATGTTGAATAACATCTATTTTAGTTCACTCCATCTGTCATTGTTTGTTTAAGCTTGTTTCTCCCCTTGCTCACACTTCAGTATGTAGCATGGCCCACTGAGAAGAGGGAAACAGGGTTAGTTTGTACATGTAGGGCAACCTTTATTTTAAAAAAATAATCTTTGGCTTTATTTTGCACTAAAACACAGAACCACCCCAACTCTTCTTATTTTGATGGTAATCTCAGAACTTCAAAACCAAGGAGTGAAAGTATTTTCCCTATCTAACCTTCTGGACAACTTCCAGGTAGTTGTGTTGACAGCTTTGAAGTTGCCTCTTAGTTTATCATATGCTGATAGAGTCCAGACCATTTTCTTCAGCTTTATCTTTGATACTGGGGAATTTATAAATGCAAAATGGCTCAAATCCCATATCATAACTTTATTCTTTGATTGCAGGGTATTAATGTCAAAATAATGATGTTTCAACTGCATGCATAAACTGCATATTTGTCACAGACTTTAGGTCATTAGGTCATCCACAACATGATGCCAGTTACTTGTGTACTAAGGAACTAATTTTAATTTTGGCTACTATAAAGGACTATATCTGTGTGACATTATCTGATTAAAATATGATCATGTAGCTCATTGTTGCTACCACTGTTATATAATTGCAACAAATCTTGTACAAAGTATGTCAAGTAAGGTGTTTATGGAAAGTTTATGATTTGCTGAATGTGATTGCTATTTGTGTATGCGTGTATCATTTTTGTATTTGAAGTTATGATTATTGGCTCTATACCTGTGTTTCAAATATGTTTACTCCTTTGGTAATGCCCACGAGGTATTTAGCCTACACATCTTGAAGGGACTTGTGATAAATGAAGTGTGCGTGGGTGAGGGGGTAGCTCCCTTTGATGGACATCCAGCTAGCCAGTTAGCTGTAAAATTCCTCTTGGTAGCTGTTCTCTGCTTGCTTTACCTGTAAAGGGTTAGAAATCCCCCAGGCAAAGAAAGGAAACTGGGCACCTGACCAAAAGAGCCAATGGGAAGGCTAGAACTTTTTTAAAACTGGGAAAGAAATGTTCCCTCTGTTGCTTGGTTGTTCTCTCTGGGCTGCAGGGACACGGAGCAGCAATGCTATAAGCAGGAATGCTGTATAAAGTTTGAACCAGCTATGAAAATCATCAGATCATATCTAGAACTACTTTTAACAACCCAAATATGTAAGTATATTAGGAATGTTTAGGAAGACATGATTAGGTTTATTTCTGTTTATTTTTTAAGGCTTGTTGACTCCTTTGTGCTAACCTCCAAATGCTTTTCTTTCCTTGTAACCTTTAAGCTAACCCTCACAAAATCAATTTTGGGTGCTTAATTTTTGAAATAGCTCTTTTAAAATCTAGCAAAAGCCTAGGTTCCAGACGTATTTTCTTCGTTTTAGAGTTTAATACAGAACAGGATTGGATTATTGGTGTCCTAAGAGGTTTGTGCATGTTGTTTGATTAGCTGGTAGCAACAGCTAATTTCCTTTGTTTTCTTTCTCAGCTCTTCCCTGTGTGTGTGTGTAAGGGCTTGAGGTACCCCACAGGCAGGAATTCCCAAGTGTTCCTTCCTGGGTCCAAGGAGTTTTTTTGCATTTGGGTGGTGGCAGCGTTTACCAAACCAAGGTCAGAGAAAAGCTGTAACCTTGGGAGTTTAATACAAGCCTGGAGTGGCAAGTATTAATTTTTAAAATCCTTGTGGGCCTCCACCTTCTGTACTCAAAGTGTCAGAGTGGGGATTCAGCCTTGACAGGAATATTCAAGTTAAATGGCTCATCAAGGAACACTTAATTCACAATGGACCATGAAAGACGCCTATCTACACTTAATGAACTTTCTTGTGATGGCCTCTACTATGACTAAGCAAAATCATGGATGGACATGTGATTTGCCCATGTGACTCCAAACACCATCTTGTTAATTGTAATTTTCCACAGTGAGAACAATGGGTTTCCCTTCACTTGGCAGAAGCTACAAAAAGCCCAGGAAACATCTCCATTTTGCTTCTTTCCTGCTCAAATTTCTGGACTATGAACTTATACTAATGGGAGCATTCTAACCAAGGGACTGAGGACCTTCCAGAAATTTGGAAGCAACCAGAGACTTAACAAGCCATCAGTTTTTAGTTTATTCCACCACTGCTGCAAGCCTGATCCAAGCTTTGCAATTATTGTATGTATTTGATTCCTTTAACCAATTTTTACTCTCCCCTTTCTTTCTTTTTATAAAAACACCTTTAGATTTTAGATACTAAAGGATTGGCAACAGCATGATTATTGGGTGAGATCTGAGTTATATATTGAGCTGGGTATGTGGCTGGCCCTCTGGGATCAGAAGAACCCTTGTGTTTGATTAAATTGGTTTTAAATAACCACTCCTCATTAAGTCTAGTGTTTTTTGGTGATGATACAAGCACTGGAATACCGAAGGAGACTGCTTTTCTGACTTCTTGTTAGCCAGTGTGGTGAAACAGAAGTTTACGTTTGTTACTGGTTTGGTAAATCTTATGGGAGAATAACAACCAATTTTGGGGTGTAGCTGCCCTATTTTCTCAGCATTTTGTCCTGAATTTGGTATTCTCAGTTGTGACCCATGGAGTCACGGTGACAATCTGAGATCAGAATCAAATCATGAAAGCTAAAATTCTGTTGGACTTAACCACGCCTCTGTTTTTGCATCCAAAATTCTGAATACAAAGAATTATGGATATGAAATTGCACCCAGAACATTTTGCACTCTCAGATAGGATCACTTGGATCTCAGGTACCTAGAAGTCCAAGATCCAGCCTTTGTGCATACAAAATTGTGCCCACAAGTCATAATTACAAAAATAGCTTTTGAAAATCTGGTCCTAATTGATTATTGAAGTAATATAACTACTTTTTTCTTCTAATTTATCAATTCAGGCCCACAAGAGGTTTTTTTTTTTCTGTGCAATCTGAATAGACCAATTTATTTTGAGTCTCTAATTTCATAAGAACAAATGGTATGGGAATGATGTGAAGAGCCTATAGATTGACTGGCAAAGCCCCACATTCAAAACATAGTTAAGTACTTCTGACCTTAGTATCTGAAACACCTTAGTTTCTGAGAACCTCAAGAGTGTCTAGACTGATCATCACAACATGCCTGTTAAATAGGAAAATATTATTATCCTTATTTTACAGGTAGAGAATTGAGGCAAACAGAGCCTAACAGAATTGCCCAAGGATCCTATTCCTTATCTTAATCAGTAATACATTCTTCTTCCTTGTACAGCAGCAGTGGCTGAAGTCTACAATGCTATTTTCAGTCATATTTCAAAGTAGAAACATTTAAATAAGGTCTCCTACCTAAATTACTTTCGGATTCTCTTTTTGTAGAAGCAGGACGTTCTGGATTATTTCCAGTGTGACTTCCTCCCAGCACACACCTGATTCCAAGTCTTCTCTTCCAAAACAATGAATTCAAACAGGAGATATATGGGATATGTGAGGCCTTTATGCAACCCTTTCTCTTTTTCTGCTGCCCTTTTTTTCTACAATTTACCCTATTTAGACAAAATCTGTTTACCTACCTTTCATTCTGTCTACTTGTAAAGCAATTTATCTTTGCAAGGATAGTAAGAAATTCTCTTAACAATTAGGTCTCTAGATTTTGCTACCATTCAAACTCCCTCCCTGAACCTCAGTTTAAATAGGTAAGTGACTTGTTTTAATGACATTTATATGTTAATTGTTATTGAGGGAATCATTTAATCTGCATCATCTTTATTACCAATGAAACTGCATTAGAATCTGTTTTTTACTTTTTTCCTTCTATCTTAGATACCAGGTTGAGTTTGCAGGAGTGGCACTAAAAACAATGTAAACTAAGCAAACTCGATGAGATGAAGAAATTATGGAACACCACAAAGCTTTTAATAAAGAGTCACTTTTTTGGAGTGCAGCATGCATTTGACTCAACAATTACTTGGGAAATTACTTTAGCCAAAATTCTGGGCTGGCTTTGGTTCTCTGCAATCACTGTGACATTATGTAGTGCATGGTATAAGTTGCTTGCAAGTAGAGTAAGTCATAGTAGAAGTAAGCCCTTTGGGCCAGTCTGGTTTCCTTTACACTAGTGAAAATATGCACTTCAATGGACTTAGGACCAAATTCAGAAGTGATATAAGGAGGAGAAACTCAAATTCCTTGCACTCCCATCCCTTTACACTCAATCTCCGTTATACTTGCTCAGGTACACCAAGATATATTTACTCACCGTACTGAAGTGTAATGGAGTCTCAATTAATGTAAGTTAACGTAGAGTGCGGCCAGCGCTATGATAGTTTACACTGGGCTCTTCAGTGTGTAAGTTGCTCTAACTTAAACTCCATTACGTGCAGGTAAAGCAGGCATATCTAAGACTAAATGACTGTGGTCCTTACTCTGAATTTACATCCGTGTATTTGAGAGCAGAATTTGGCCCTTTGTCTTTAATGTGGAATCATTAGAGACAGTGCTGAGAGAGAGAGAAATCTCAAATGAATCTCTCTGCTTTATTTGCTTACTGAAAGGGCAGGCATGGAATGCCTTTCCAGAACAGAGAAATGTCAGGATCCCCATATGCACAGGAGTGACATGTTTAAATGTATAGGGAATCCTGGAGCAGAAGGGGTGCAGGATTTAATATTTGTTAGCATCTCTCTGGAGAAGAATGTTATTCATTAATAAGACAAATTCAAACCGACTGCAGGAATAAGAATTATGTTTGAGATCTGAGTTGAGAAGAGTTTACCCTTACAGTGATTATTCTCTCAGGTCTGCCTGTTACCCTGAGACTTGGCAAGAGGTCAGGGTACATCCTGGAGAATTTAAGACTCAGTTTTATGCTTCTAGGCTTAACCAGATTTAACCTTATGTTTGTGAGGTTCAGATACTCAATGCTGCCTCCCAGCAGAAGCTGGGGAATGAAAGAAGACAATAAAACATTTAACTGAGTGATCAGTCTAAAAAAATTAGAGAGGTTTCTTGTTTGTGTGACTTACTGTAATTTTGTGATTCCTATAAACCAAACTTGATTTCCTTTGTTCTGGGTTATGTAATTGCTCAAGAGATTTATTCTGTGGAATTTTAACCCTCCTTTTTCTGGACAACCTTTAAACTGACATCAGACTTTTCCAAAGGGAAAAAAAAATAGTGTTTCCTAAACCTCTTTGGAAGAGGTTAGCTATGGGTTCCTGGAAATGACCTGTTATTACTGTGCCAGTGAATAAAATGTCAGAAGTAATTCTGACAGAGCTAAAGAGAAAATTAATTGAAGGGCCAATCAGTGGAAGTTAGAAAAGCTTCATCTGTTTCTAATACGGAATATATTTTCCAATTCAGATTGTATTTCACATATAAAGATATATACTCTGAATCATATACATCTCTTTCTAGTATTACATATGGCACTACCCTTTTATAGGCCTGCATTATACATTTTCATCAATCATGAAAGCTATCAAGATTTACATTTAACTTGAAATTGCACTGGAAATTCATGTTTGGAAGGAGCTGGGTTAGTCTTAAAAAGGGTTATATGAAGAGCTAGTAAAGAAAAATATTACAAATACAGTTTTGCAACTGGCAATGTGTGAAGGTGTATTTATGAATCCCAAAGCGGCACATTGCATGGAGCTTTTCAGCAGCAACAGCATTCCCTATCCTCAGAAACGTCCATTCATAACTTAAGAACATGTAAATATGGAACATTCCCTGCATGCAGGCTGCTCTGGGAGCCAAAAAAATCTACATACTAACAATGAATTTGTGTTACTGTTATTGTTTATGCTGGGTTTTAATAAAATCAAAGAGCCAAAGCACAATTGCCTTGTGGAAGAAATAGCCTTATTACAATAGAGAAATACAGTAAATTGTTTACTGGCAAATGACTTCATCTGCTATTTATACCCTCCTCATTCTCTTTTCTCTTTCTTTATAAAATCCCAGTGGTCTCTGACCTTTTTATTTATTTTTTTATGATCCTCTGAAGTGACATTTCTGGCTAAGATAGAAAGGCAGACTTTCCTGTGAAGGAAAGTTCTCACCAGTTTATACCTTTTTATTCTTTTTCTGCATATCATGAAAATAAAGCTGCTACCTCGATCAGGAAATTCATTTTTTTTTAAAAGGAATAAAATATGAAGACACTCTTCTCATGGTTACCTCCAGCAGCAACCCCTCTAGCTTTAGAAAGGCTGCATGATGTAACTGAAGAGAATTTGACCCATGCCATGTATAAGCATAATATGGAGGAAGGGAAGAATGAGCAAAGGAAATTTTAGTCTGAATGTCAGGCATCATTTCTTAACAATGTGATCTTTTAAAACATAGAAGAATCTCCTGAGGAAAGTGGTGGGAGCTCTGATGCTTGAGTCATTAAACAGCACTGAACAAACCTTGAGAAATGCAACATGGAACAATTTAGCGTTGGCAAAGATATGAACTAGATGACCTAATGGGGCTCTTTCATCCCTAATTTCTATGAAAGACAGATGGATAGGTTGATAACAACTTTATGAGGCAGTATTAGTAGCATGTTGCTAATATAGCTCTTACAATTGCCAGGAGAGATTTTCAAAAGAGCACCGCTCCCATTTAGATACCTAAGTATGAAGTGGCCAGTAACTTACACCTCACTGTGCCAACAGAACTTCTTGAACACCACGGCAGAATCCTTCCTGCAGAAAAGTCAGTGTGCTCACTACTGTCCTCTCTGGTTTTTGTCTTTGGGGAGGCTATCTTTAACTCCTAACAGGACTCCATAGGAACTCCAAGCCCAAATATGAACATCTATACACAGCTCTAATTTCTTGTATCTTTCCATGAAGAAAATCATGTATAGATAACAGAACTGTGACTTTAGTCTGTTCTAACCGTAAATGTTTTGATGGTTTGTGTGGGGGGAGGGGGAATAGAGGGAAAAGATGCAATGATCCTTTGTGCTTACATTTAGAATTTGTAAGCCACTCATGCCACAGTGATATGCACAGAATTAATAGAGTTGAGGGAATTTGCGGGGGGGGGGTAGAGATGAGAGGAGTGCCTCATTCTATTTACAGAACTGTGACTTCTTTGTCTTAAGATGGGTTTTGTAACCATTACTGAGTTTCTGACCTTCCTCTTTTCTTTAAAGGAACCAGACTGAATTTCCATTCTCTCACTCTCACCAGTTAAGGGCTTCTAAGTTGACAATTTGAAGTACTATATAAACGATGTGTTCTATCAGAAAAATTCCAAGTATGTCAGGTCTTCCTATTTGTTTTGTTCATTCCTGCTTTTGATAGAGAAATCACCATTGCTGTTGTCCTAGCTAATGAACCCCAGCCCAATGAAATGCAGCCAATGAAAGTGGGGTAGAATGTTTGCCTCCTTTGGAACACAGACTGCTTATTTTTCACATGCAAGACAAAAATCTTCCTCCTTTGTCACATGGCCCCTCTGCTGTTTGCTTAAAATAACCAACTGAAATCCTGCCTCCTCTCAAAGATTTGTGTTACACCCTTCATTCTGAAGGATCTTTTTAGGTCCTTCGTATACGCTGTCACAGTAATGTGTCTATAATGTAGCCACTGCTAAACCCATTTCCTTATGGTCATTAATGCTGATGCAAGGAATTTTTGAGTTGCATCAAGTGTGCTAGAACTTACAATAGTGTTATATTTATAAGGATGAAGGGAAGAAAAATCTAGTAATCACCAGATGTTTTGCTCAAGGTAGCTATTTCAAAAGTAAGTAATTAGCCATCCCTGGAGGTAACATCATATAACTTTAGTATAACTATTTATTAGGGGACTGAAAACCACCAAGTCCAGCAAGGCAGAAATGATGATGATTTCATTTCTCTTTATACCCTGTAATATATGTGCGGCTTTGAGTAGTAGCTGATGTCATTCTCATCAGAAATTTTTGAACCATAGCTGCTCTGGAATCAGAGGTGCTGCTTGAAAGTGGTGGTAATCCCTTGTAAAGCCCCAAACTGTTTTATATCTAAACTGTCTTTGGCATTAGCAGTGAAGAAACTATAAACTGTTTTCTGAAACAATGTGCCAGATTCATACTTAATGGGAAATTAATTGAAGCTGAAAGGGCTTATGTGAAAAGTGGGAAAAGGGGAGTAAAGAGATGAGGAGGATTTTCCCACAATATGTAGTATCACATTTAAAAGGTTTAAAATTCAGATTTATTTTTCTGTAGTGTAACTGGTACTCATAGTATTTGAAATGAAAAGAAAAAACAAAATAAATTTGGAAACAGCATGAAAGAAGAGACATTATTTACCATCTTTGGTTGAGAGCAGCATGAAGCATCCAAGATTAGTCAGAGGAACAATAGAAAGTTATAATTTATTATTAGCATAGACTCAATGTACTATAGATTTGTCTGGGAGTTACATTTGAGATCCAAGTAGAATTCTCCCTGGACCTGCACTATTCTGTTTCACACTGAATTTAACTACAGTGAAATCTTTGTCATGCAACTACTTAAGGGACTGACAAAAATTGGTCTTTTTAAAGATGGTGGTCTTTTAATAAAGGTGGTCTAGAAATTTGCTTGGATAACTGACTGGAATCTCATACAAGATGAAATCATATTGACTAGTTAAAAGTTTTTGTTTATAGAACATTTATTTATTATAAATCATTTCAATTTCAAATACTTCATATTAAGTGTCTTTTTTTTATTGACAAGATAGAAGGCCATTTGTAGCTGAAACACTGATCTGATTGACAGTTATCCTAGGCACAGGTGACATACGTAAGTAAAGTGTATTATATTTAACTGCTGTCTGGTGTTTCATTATAAAAACTTAGAGCAGATCTCTGTAAAGTGAAGTGTCTTCTATGGAAAAAAAACAGTCTGGGTGCAGTCTATACCATGTTGGCCTTATGACTATTTAAGTAGTTCAGCTGTTTCTTCTGGGACCAGTTGTGAATGGTCTCTGGTTGCTTTGGATGGGTAAAACAGATAATGTCACAGTGTAAAATGCTTGGTGCTGTTATGGAATGGCTGCTTGGGGCAAGGTGCTACTTAGGAAAGGATTTTTAACACAGATTTCTCCATGCTTGAACTGTACCAGATAATAATTGTTGTTGTTGTTTATATTGTACTATGAGTCATCAAACAGGCTTGGGCAAAACACGGTACAAGCCCATAGGAAGATGTGATCTCTGCCTTGAAAAGCTTACAACAAGTGAGTGTGACATACAATAGACGGAAAGGAAGGCAAGGGTTTAGGTAAGATCAGTTATAAAGATTAGCCACTTGCATGACTTCATGATTCTGAGTTATTTACAAGTTTTTTGCAATATTCCCTGCATAAATCAATAGTAGTCATTAGTTGGCTAACTTCTTGTAGGTATCACAATAAATGGGGTTTTGACACAGGATTTGAGCCCTCCTCCAATTTGAAGGAAGAGAGGATGAGTTGGCCTCATTGATTTCTTCAAGAAGGATGCTATATGCATAAGGGCCTGCAAGATAGAAAACTTGTAGATGTTTGTGGGAGAAGCTGATGTTTGTGAGAGAAGTTGGCAGGTGGATGTTCAAGGGCAGCATCGCTGGCAGAGAAGAGGGTGTGAGAAGGTTTTGATAAATGGAAAACAAAGGCCTCCATCGTGCAAAGATTTATGCACATGCTTAACTTTCCATACTGTAAGTTGTCCCCCAACTTCAGTGAAACTTACAGCAAGTAAAGATAAGCACAATCAAAAGCTATTGTGGGATCAGGGCCATAAGGAAGAACAAGTGAAGGCTTATTAGCCACTGCATTAGCTCAGACATACCCCCTATGTATTCATTCATCTTTATTTTATTCAATTCAAAATAGCAAATTTAATGTTTTAGTGAAAGGGAAAAACAACTCCAGAAGAGAAAGAAAAGCCACCAGCCATTTCCTGTGAAATAAATATTCTAAATCCAAATGAATAGCAAATAATAATTGTGCATAAATCTGAGATGGTATAAATTGTGCTGGGAAATCAGCATGCCTAGTATGTCTTGTTAGGTAATCTGCCAAAATCTTATGATATTCCAATATGTCAAGTATTTTACTGCACTTATTTAAAGACCATGTGCAAATATTAAAACAAACAAACAAACAAAAACCCCTAGAACAAATGATTTATTAATTTGTATCTAGGAAAGTACTACTTCCAAAGTTTTTGGATCTTAGAAAGAGATGTGGACAGTGGAGGTTTGGGCAGCTCCAGGAGTTCATTGGATTCATGACCATAATGCTAGCTGGGGACAAGTCTGCCATTATCAGTACTCTCATAATACAGGAGTAGGAAAGTTCTGTTGGGGCAGGGTGTCTCCAGAACTGGGTACTCACATCTAAGCCAATTTTCCTGAAATGGGGGATAGAAAAGGCTGGTATATTTAAATAGGGCTGCCTTACTCTAGTCCCTTTTAACATTTTTCCCCTGGAGCAATTGCTACTTCCAACCTGTGGTCCCAAAGCTACAGTCAATGCAATGTTGGAATGCACCAGTAGCTACCATTGTGGTTGCTAGGAGGCTTAAAAATCTTCAGTATATCCATGTGATATATGCGTGGGAGCAATCACAAAGTTCCCTGTCCCATCCCCAAAGATTTTTTTTCTCTAGGAACTGAGAAGAAGCAGAGGACCACAGCAGAGGTAAACTGTGGCAGCCAAACAAATTATTCCTAACTTATTTTATGAGCCAGCTCTATAAAATATTCCCACTCTGCTCTAAGAATGTAACATCTGAGAGATGATAGTACTTTTTGGAATTATGTCTCTCCATGAGATGGGACCTGTATCATCCTAGAGAGGCAAGAAAGAAATCCCATGTCCTACAGCCTGGATCATCTCACTCTTTCAATTAGAGAAGTGAGTTTCCAATCAATCTGAGTCAGACTAAGAATTGTGGACCATCTTTACAATTGAATCTGGAGACTGTGAAACCCTATTCTTGGAAGTTCAGTTTCACAGGTGGTATTTAGGATCTGTAAGAAGACCGATAGAGAAACAATACAAGTCAAAATTTTGCTCTTGGGCTCAGTAGACTAAACTCCATTGACTCTGGGAAGATAAATCACTAAACATATTATATAGAGTAGGAAAGATAGATAAGTATAGTGTAAATTGGATTGTTAAAGGAAATAAGGGGCCAGATTGTGATAGTAGTTATGTAAATGAAAATCCAGAGTAATTTCACAGAAGTCAGATGAGCTATTCTGAATTTACTGCAGTGTAAAGTGTTCAGGAGATGAAAATTGTTAGTTTAGGGCTAGTTTGGCAGAGCAGGCTGAGGATACCAGGTGGAATATGTTGCACTTTCTGAAAGAGTGTAGTGGCAGATGGCAGAATTCTTTTGGAGCTCCAGGTGAGATAATGTGGCTCAGTACCAATGACAAGGGATGCCTAACTGGCATGAGGCAGGTCTTAGTAACTGAGGGGGGTGAGGAAGCAAAGCTTAGTGGGCAAGCTTCAGTAGTTAGTGGAGCAGCCAAGGTGGTTGTAGACCCGTGTTCAAGTCCTTATTCTGTCACAGACTTTCTGTATGATGGGCAATTCACTTCGTCTTTCTGTTCCCCATCTGTAAACTGGGGATAATATAACTTTCCTTGCCTCTCGACATGTTATGAGGGTAAGTACATTAAAGATTGTGAAGCATTCAGATGGTACAATAATAGGTGCCATATAAGTAGCTAAGATTTTTAACTGTGAGGAAAGGAGGAGTTTTTGGTTTAGCTTTTAATGTTTAAACAGACTTCAGTTAGGGAAGGAGTAGCTTTTATTACAAACACGAGGATAAACAAACATCAGATAGAGCAAAATTTCTCAACGACTGGTCCATGGATGGTGCTGGTCCCTGAGATGTCCCCGACACAGTTTAGGAAGGCAGCAAGCCAGCCACTGGTATCGAAAAGGTTGAGAAATACTGATCTAGAGTTTAACTGATCTGAGTTTAACTATCTCAATCTATGGGATGGGTAAAGAATTTGTTGTCTGTTGTCTTTGCTGGCCAAAGTGGCCACTTTTGAAAGTGTATATTTGTGGCAGGGAGAAACAGTTTATTACATTTTTCTTATCTGGTATTTTATCTACAGCTGTCTGACTAATTGGGGACTGTTGTTTACTGAATGAGGAGGGGGGAATGATACTGCTGAAAAGAAATGCTATAATGAAGAGCAATGCTCTCAGCTGGAGAGCCACGCAGAGAATGACAGACCACAGAATCCTCCAGAGTCTTCAGCCAATGATATTATTACATTTCAGTGCTGCAGCCCCAGCAGTGAAGACTACTGTATAATACAGAAAAAAAACTAATGAACATATTACAGTTTAAAAAGGACACACACTTTTTAAAAAAGAACTACTGTATAGTCAGACTGCACATTTAGAAATATAGTCGTAACACAAACAAACATTTTCTGGCAAACATTTTCTCCCCTTGCTTATTACTGTTATCTGAGGGCTCTGCCTCTTTCTTGTTGTCATAGGGGTTGCTCTTGTGAGCTAGAGATGCTATGGAGTTTTGGGGAAATAAAAGCAATAAACAATATCATCATGCAATAATCAATTACTAAGATCCCATTCTAAATGTTTTTCAGGTGGGAAACTAAGGCACAGAGCTGAAGACATTTCCTGCATTCCAACAATAAGACAGTTAGAACTGGTAGGAGAACACAGGTCTTCTGGCTCTAGTTTTGTGCTCATCCACTGGACTAGGGCTCACCCTTTATTACTCTCTTTCTTGACATCTTGGCTGCAGCACTTCACCTTCCTGCCTGTCTACAGGGAGGACTTCTAAATTTTTAATGCTATGGGCTATATTACCGAAAGTGCCCAGTTTTCAAAACTAACTACTTTTCTAATGTACAAGTTTTGAAGCCTGCAGTTATGGTCACTTTTGGTTTTGGGTGCTCCAGGACTGAATTGCATAGAAAAATAACTGTGCATGTAAATTGAATAATTGGACACTTAGGTATCTTATGTGAATGCCCAAAGACTTTTTATGGGTTCAAATCCATTATATTGGGGCATGTAAGATAGCTGAAATGTATGCCTGGGTCGTGGGAAAACGTAAATGCATAATTACTAGGACTGCTCATATGCTTGTTTTTGAAGGACTAGGGTTGGCAAGTTGAATTCACTTTGGAAAGTTCTCGCTGAATGGAGAATTTGTGTCTTGTCTCTGATTTAGTTGTGTTGCAGAAGAGTCAGAGGGAGGCAGGAGAAGAAGGACCTCAAGCTGGGACTATTAACTGAATGACATTTTTGGAACATCTGTGAAGGTAGGTTTTCAGTGTCTCACTGAAACTCAATCCAGAATCCTTCACATCAACATTAGAGACATAATTTAAAATGTACAAGTCTCACTCCAAATTGGTGAATAAACAGAACATCTGCACACCAGACCTTTTATGTACCAGTTTGCTGGGAGCTCTTTAAATCCATATTTGTTATTGAGAAATGGCATTCAACACTGCTACCATGTCTGCTCTCCAGGGGAAGTTGTAACTAAAGACTCAGACTACTCAAAGACCCTTCCAAGCATGCACTGGCATGAGTGTAAAATCTGGGAATATTTCTTTGGCAGTTGTTCCAAGTCCTGTTTAAAAATCTAGATAGAATCCTCTGAGGACATTACATAGACATACCTGGATACATATCTCCACAGCTCAGAGAGCAAGTGGCTCTGAAACCATTGCCAGGATAGGTCTCTCAGCAATGTCTCATGAGCAGTACTTCCCCATCCTGCTTCCCAAGATAACTAAATTTGGAGTTCCTCCCCTGCATTTTTAAAATATAAACTTACAGGCACAATACATTTGAATATGATTCAACAATGTGATGCAGTTGTGGAAAAGGCTAATATTCTCAGATGTATTCACAGGAATATTGTATGTAGGACACTGGTGGTAATTGTCCCACTCTAACTGGCACCAGTGAGGCCCCAGCTGAAGTATTGTGTCTAGTGCTGGGCTTCACACTTCAAGAAAGATGTGGACAAATTGGTGAGAGAGCAGAGGAGAGCAACATAAAGGATAACATATTTAATTTTGAGAAAACAAGACTGAGGGGACCTGATAAGTCTTCAAATATGTAAAGGACTGTTATAAAGAGGAGGATGATCAATTGCTCTCCACTGATGGTAGAACAAATAGTAATTAGCCTGAACTGTTTCAAGGGAGACTTAGGTTTGATATTAGGAAAAACTTTCTAACTATAAGGATAGTTAAGCACTGGAAGTTAAGAATTTGGAAGGGAGGTTAAAAAAATCTTCAGTGATGGGGATTGTATAAAAAGAGATTAGACAAATACCTGTCAGGGATGGTCTAGGTATACATGGTCCTGCCTATGCGGAGGGGGAGGGGGAGGTTGAGCTAGATTACCCTCGTAAGGTCCCTTCTAGCCTACATTTCTGTGATTTCATGACAGACAGCTGAGCTAGAGATGAGTATGAACTTAACACATAGTGCTGAGGAGATAGATAAGGGGTCAGCCTTGACAAAATGATGGAGGGGTGAAGAAGTTAAGACTGGATATGTGGTTAGGTGGTACATAGGAAAACCAAGCCAGGAAGGAGTGGGGATGTTTGAATAAACAAAGATCAAATGTGTGTTAGAGTTCAGTACATGTAGTATCATTATTTGTTTTGACTGAAGTAGCACTTCTTAGCCCCGTGTGATAAGTCATTTATCTTGATTCAAATGATAATACATGGGATAAAATTAAAACAAGTTGTGTACATTTTTATCTGTCAACAAGACATGCATTAAGATGTCTTCAGAAAACCCTGTGCTTTGGTTGAGTGGGAGGGCACTAATAAACATTTTTTTTTCTGAAGTAGTTCAGTGAACAGAAGTAGAATAGCTTCAGTTTTGCCATGATAGTAACAAGGATATCTGCAATATTTAAGAATGCCCTAATAATAACAATAAAGCAATAATAAATAAATAAATCACCATGAAAATGTTAACATTTATCAGAGTTACACAGTGGTACATGATGAACAGCAATTATTCATTATATGAGGCATAAGTGGAGATTGTGGCAACTCTGGTATGACTTTGTGATAACTGTTGGCAAATAATGACCTCTTAATAATAATAAGTTCTTACATAGCACATATCATCAGTAGACCTCAAAGTGCTTTACAAAGGAGGTCAGTATCCTTATTCTCTTATTAGAGATGGGAAAACTGAAGTGCAGAGAGGTGAAGTGACTTGCCCCAAGTTAGCCTTCAGGCTAGTAGAACAATCAGGAGTACAAGCCAGGTCTTCCGAGTCCCAGTCCAGTGCTCTAACCTTCAGGCAATACTGCCTCTCATTGAAAGCAATTAAATCAATGGGAGCTGGTGCATAGTTGCTTTTGAAAATCTGACTATGTGCTTATCTGCATTGTTAGATTCTTAGTTATGCACCTAAGAGCCTTTAGAAAATGGGACTTAGGATCTCAAGTCACTTGGAACCTTTTGAAAATTTTAGCCCTGCCCTAGTTTAACCAAACGTTATTGGGTTTGATGCAGAAATTATTGGATGAAATTCTACAGGAGGTCAGACTAAATCATCATAATAGTCCTATCTGACCTTAAAGCCTATGTAGCTAGCAATACTGATATGTATTGGAAAAGTTTTTCAATCTCCAAAGCTTCCTCTTCACTTTGGGCTACCGTCGACTTTTTTTTTCTTGTTGCTCTTCTGTAGCTGTGCAGCACTACTGAATTACTTTTCAGAAAGCAAATGCAGACCCACTTGGGGACTCCAGAAAAGAATGGAAGGAGGTGTGTTAATAATGACTTCTGCAGAGAGTAAGGGGAGAAGAATGACATTCATTAGTATCTTTAACATGAAACAATGTAGCAACCAGTTTGGAAGCAGGGCTATTGGAAACCCTCTCTGGGCTTTGAACTCATATTTATACCATGAATCAATGTCAGCATTTGACATTTGGGTTTGTAGGTTTCAATTAAACTACTGGTTTAATGACATTATCCATTTAATTATTTAAAACAGGGTCATTAATTTCACTGGCTAAGTGAATTAAAATATGTAATAATTAACTAGATAAATAATTTCATATATCCATCCACATTTTTCTCATTCCTCCAAGATCTCTCTTTTCCTTCTGTCTCAGCCATAGAGATAATTTTCCACTTACTGTACTTTCAAGCAACCCCGGCTAGTACAATATATCTTGGTAACAGATTTTTTTCCCCAGTAGCTCTAATTTAAACTGCATTTGAGCTACTAGCTGTATTTTATGTTTGATAATAAATTTTATCTTCGAAAATGAAGAGCCTGATTCTTCTCTCAGTTAGGTGCTCACACATCATGGAGCATGGAATAAGTAATGATTCATGCTTATTACTTTTGTGGAAAAATAAGTAGGCTTCTGGGCCTGATTCTGCTCTCACTGAAACTGGTATAAATCAGAAGTTATGCCATAAAGTCAAGGGAGTTACACTATTGCAAAAGTAGTATAAGTCAGATCAAATTGAGGCCAATGTTATCACTTGTCAAAAATCTGAAATACAGTGAAGAATGGATCAAAAGTGGGTCACTAGTTGTTGTGATGAATTATATTCAAGTTTTCACTTTTATTGTGAAAATCATTGCAGGAAAATCCAGGAGTGTCCTCTCTAAATCCTTCTAAAATGAGACCTATTTGCTTCCTTTTTTACTCAGCCACAAGATGCAGTGATTTGGCAGAAGAAAATGCAGATGAAATGGTGCAAACTCCACTTTCAATTGAAGTCAGTGGGTGTCTTTCCATTAACTTCCTCAGGAGCTTGATTGAGCTGTTAGCCGTGTGAAGGAAAATTAATATATAAAGACTGACTGCAAACTATCCTTAGTTTGAAATTTAACCTTTCTGAATAGATGCATGGGAGAAAGGAATGAGGGTGTTATCCCTATCCTAAGAGGTAAATCCAGGAAGACAGGTAGCTTGTAAAAGAGTGATAGGAAAAGAGAAAGGAGCAGATTATTAATATTTTGACAATAATAGATAGAAATATGTACATTAATATTGTGCAATACTAGTTACAGTATAAAATGTTCATATTACCCATTGTTAATTATGTATTTTATCAAATAATATTATGGATAGCTTTAGGAAGATTATGGTATCAAATAGCGATGAAAGTATTCCATACACTGATCAATTGAAAGGACAGGGATTTTGAGAAGGAAATGGATTAAAGTGTTAAATATGTGTCTAGTAGTTGGAAATGCATGATTAATTTTGGATCTTCTCCTGACATGCTTTGTAGTAGTAGATGAGTCATTTAACTTGCCTATGTCTTTCACCCCTCCATCACCATCTATAAAATGGGGGGGAAATAACCCACTTCATGGTGGGGTTAATTAAATACTGTTTGAAAATAGCAAGTATTACATAAATGTCATTGCTTTGTTACTTTTAGCCTGGCTTTTGCCACCCCTTTGAGCACATAATTTCCAGTGAATCACAATTTACCCACAATGACAGTTTGATGTTCCTGGCTGACATTCAACTAAATATCAGCTATAGAAGGTGGCTTTTTCAGGAAATGGTGTTACAGGTAAGACCATGTGAAGTCTGATAGTTTTCTTTGATTCATAGATTATGGGCAGAAGGGACTATTTTACAATCATCTAACCTGACAGGTATATCACAGACCATAGAATGTCACACAGTAATTTGTCATGTCTTTGTCTTGTGATTGAGTTACAGAATATCTTTTAGAAAGCAATCCAAATTTAATTTAAACACTTCAAGACCATATCCCTTGGTAAATTCTTCCAACACTTAATTACCCTCTCTTTTGTGCCCTATTTCTAGCCTGAATTTTTGAAGCTTCAGCTCCCAGCATTGGATCAGAATATGCCTTTGTCTGTCAGATTACAGAGCTCTTTACTCTCAGAAAATTTTTCTCCTTAAAGTACTTATATACCATGACCAAGTCATCTCTGCTATCTCTTGGATAGGCTAAATAGATAGAGCTGCTTAAATTTCACTGTAAGGCAGTTTGCCAAACCTTGAGTCATTCTTATAGCTGCTTTCCAAGTTGTCCACATCTTTTTAAAAGTGTGGGCATCCTAACTGGACACAATAAACCATTAATGGTCTGACTAATACGATATACAAAGGTAATACCATCTCCCTATTCCTACTGGATATTTGCCTACTTTTATGTCCAACAGTTGCATTAGCAGATCATTGCCCTAGAAGCTCATGTTCAATTGGTAAGCCACACTGACCCAAGTTCTTATCAGAGTTTTTGCTTTCCAAAGTAGAGTCCCTGCTCCTGTAAGTGTGACCTATATTTTAATTTCTATATGTATGACCTTGTATTTGACAGTATTAAATTGCACATTGCTCAGATGCAGCCAGCTTACCAAACTGTAGCATCCTGTATGGAATGTGCAGGGAGGAGCACAGGTTGAAGATAGGAAGAATTTAAAGAAGTCACCAGTAAGCCAGTTTGTGTGTACATGACTTGAATGCTAGCTATAGTTGCAGCATCTCTTAATAAAGAGCTTAGATATAGGAATATGGAGCCCTCTCGTATTATTACCCAGGATGTTGTACATGAAACACAAAGGATCTAGATTATTCTGAAGAATTAACCTGACTTTATAATTATTAACCAGCTCACCAAGTTTTGTGTCACCTGTAAACTTTATCAGCAATAGACCTGGTTGAAATGAATTGAGTGAAAAAGTTCTCACAGAAAAATGTGTTTAAAATGTCAATTTCAACAAAAATTTAGGCTTTTCTAATCAGGAGTGTTAGGGAAAAAAAATCAGATTGACATGTTGAATAGTACACTTTTGATTGAAAATATTCCATTTTAATATTTTTAATTTGAAACTTTTCAGAAATTACCTGTTTTTGGAAAAGTTATATTTTGAGTAAGATTATTGAAAGTGCAGCAAGGCGCAGATTTTTAAAGACATTGTAATGGAAGTTAGGTGTGTAGTTGCCTAGTGGGATTTTGCAAATCACTTATCATACATAAGTGCATGCATACCTTTGAAAATCTGGCTGTAAGTGACTTAGTAGCGAAAGTCCTATTTTCAAAACTTATTTGGGAGCTTTGGTTCCTAAAACTCATTAACTTATGCCTACGCACCTTTTCTGAAAATGAGACTTAAACCGCTAAGTCAGTTAGGTACTCTTGAAAATGGCACCCTGCAATTTATTGTTCTGATTTGGAATAGGAAATTAATTCTGCACTGTTTTAATTTCCTGCTAAAGAAATATTCTGTTTTTATATGATTTCAACAGAAAACCATAAACTCCTCATTTTATATTTCACTGCAACAGTTTTCCCAGCTCTCATTAGCATGTGTAATGACAATAGGGATCTACTTTTAGCCCCTTCTTCCTGACCTCTGAGTTTTTATGTTACACAAATTTAGAATCCCTTGGATTTCCTTATACTTACTTTATTTGACTCACATCCACTTACTTGCATGCACTTTATACCCCACTATGTAAACATTCCTGGCCCCATTTAAGTTAATGGGAATGTTGCCATTGACCTCAGTGGAACCAAGATTTCACCTATTATCTCTAAATTTGGTCCACTGAGGAAATAAATTGGATTAAACAGGCATGATGTAGGGCAAAATTTGGCTTGGAGAGACTGAGTGTGAGGAAGACTAAGGGACTTTATGTTGGTGTAACTGTCAGGCCAGGGGGCCGGAAGAGAAAGGTGTAGCAAGAAAAGCAACTAGTATCAGTAAAATTAATCCAATGATCACTGACTAGGCATTGTGAAAGGCAGAGAAATTTTTGTTTAGTAACTTACTGTGGTGTTATCTCCATTTCAATCATCCACAGGTGCAATGTTGGAACCCCTTGCAAGTGGTACCTCCTTAGCTGGGGCCTGGCAGTTCTTAGTGAGCTGACCAAAGGTCTACCAAAGTTTTAATAGTAATGCTGAAGTCCCTTTGCCTGCCTCTGCCCCACCCATCCCAATCATTGTTGGCAAGCAAGACTGTACTTTTGGATGAAAGAAGAAAAAGGATGAATTTCCATCAGTGCATCACCTGGACTTGAGTCAGATCTTCAGCTGATGTTAATCTGCATGATACCATTGAAGGCAACTGCACCATTTCCCCTTACCATTCTAACATGCCTCCTACGTTGGAGTTGCTACTCTCCATCACTGGAGTGCAGTCAGAATTCCAGTCTTCCACCATGGTTCAGAAGCCTTGACATTAGTTAGGATGCTAGTTTCCTATCTATAGAACAGGACAATGAGTTTTTCAAAGGAAAATAATATTCACTTGTTTTAGTCAGAACTTTCTAAAAGAACAAATACATAGAGGGTACTAGACTATTAAAGGAGTTAGTATACTTTGACCCTATGAAAGGTGTGACCCAGAGAACGCCTCAGTGCCAGATGGCAAAGAGCACACTATACTGTGACTCACATCATGCCTGACACGCTCATTGCCCCAACTCACTGTTGTCATAATCTGTATCTAAAAAGTAAGGTATTGTATGTAAACACGCTGGTCATTGATACTGCATGATGTATGTATGGGCAGTATATAAAATATTATAAATGTGTGCTGGAAATATGTTTTTAAAAGGTGTTTGGCATGCAGTGCATAAGCCCAGCTGTCCTAAACCAAGGAGTGTTGTTTTGCCTGGTTGACTTTGTCTCCAACATAAACTGAGCAAGGCAAGACCAGAAACAATGGAACATTTACACAGTACATTTACACAGAATGTAGACAAAGCCCTCAAGCTATTAAGTGGAAGAAATAAACACTTAATGATCATGATGGGGGTGGAGGCTGTTACCCCCAGGAAGCTTTCCTGGCTTTTGAAACAGATGGACTTTGGAAAATATAAGCAGAAACAGAAAACTATTTTGGCATCCATCACCTGAGGGACACAACAGGTCAGAGCTCTTGAAATCTAAGAAAGCTGGATCCTTCAACCAAGAGGGCTGAAGCCACTGGGAACTGACTGTAGGTGGAAAACCTTCTTAGACAAAGATTGTTACTTCCTGAAGTTAGGTTTTAGTCACTAGAAAGTGTGTTGGTAACCTTTCAATGTCTCTTCCTCTTACTTGAAATCACTCAAACCTATGTTCCTTGTTAAACTTATTAGTTTTGTAATAAAAAAAATTCTCAGTGCTGTTATATTGAAGTGAAGTGTAAGTCTTCAGCTAACCTAATAGACTATTGTCTGCTCTGTCTCTTTGGAGGCAGTGAACTTAATAACTTCTGTGAGTGTCCAGTGAGAGGGACTGGAGACTGCAGGAAGACTTCTCTGGGGAACTTGGGAAATAAGGTTCACTGTTACCTGTAAGGCAAAGTTTGGACTGGCATAGTCCTGAAGAATCAGCTGGCAAGGCAGACAAGCTGGTATGCCAGGGCGCTGACAAATAGTTTAGCAGCAGCACAGTTCACTCACACTGAGGCATAGTGGTAACACACTGGCACACTGTTTTGGTTGACTTGAGCAAGATGTCACAAGTGGGACTCAGAATTAAAAACAAAGACATCAAAATAATCAAGGTGGGCCATTTCCAGCAGTTGACAAGAACGTCTGAGGAACAGTTGGGGTGGAGGGGGAATAAACATGGGGAAATAGTTTTACTTTCTGTAATGACCCATCCACTCCCAGTCTTTATTCAAACTTAAGTTAATTGTATCCAGTTTGCAAATTAATTCCATTATTCAGCAGTCGCGCGTTGGAGTCTGTTTTTTTATGGAAGAATTGCCACTTTTAGGTCTGTAATCATTAATTGTAATTGTTCTTGTCAACTGCTGGAAATGGCCCACCTTGATTATCACTACAAAAGGTCCGTTCCCCCTCCCCGCTCTCCTGCTGGTAATAGCTCACCTTACCTGATCACTCTCCTTACACCCATTGTTTCATGTTCTCTGTGTATATAAATCTCCCCACTCTATTTTCCACTGAATGCATCTGATGAAGTGAGTTGTAGCTCACGAAAGCTTATGCTCAAATAAATTTGTGAGTCTCTAAGGTGCCACAAGTACTCTTGTTCTTTTTGCGGATACAGACAAACATGGCTGCTACTCTGAAACCTGTCATAGTGTAGTTAAATGCTTCTCAGGATACTGTTATCATCTTGGAGGTAAAAGTAAATCCAAGTATTAATTTTAGTAATTCTTCCTTACGTTTAATTATTGGATATGCCCATTTCCATTTGGTTCATGAATGTTCTTTATTATTTTTCCTACTTGTGGGTTTCTTTTAACGTTTTACAGGTATCTGATAAATGATCAACAGTCTGGAAGCTCTCTGTTCCCTTAGGCAATCAGCCTAACCTTGAGCCTACAGGTGTCACATATATTCAGTGCCTTAGGAATTCTTTTCCCCAGGCATTTTCATCTTGTATCCTCAATCTGGAAACAATTACTGTGTTTTGTTTCATCTCAAGGAACATCTGGAATAGTTGTACACATTTAGTCTTCTTTGTTGAAAGGATCTTTTTGATTTGCTCTCATGCCATTTTTCTTACTTCACATACCTTACTTTGCTACCTATTTTCACTTAAACAAATCAACCTGGGAATTTGTAGAGTGGATCCTTGGCCTGCTATCAAATCATGTTTCCTTGAACAATTGCTATTTAAACTGCCTTTCATCTGTAAGTCTTCCTTAATATCCAAGAGATGTTTGACACCTCAATTCTACATCAGTAAATGAACTAATCATCCCTAATCTTTGCTGACTGTGTTGACCAGAATCTAAACATTGGGCCAAATCTGAACATTCTGTCATAGGGCTAACAAACCACATGCACCAAAAAACGCAAAGCAAGCTGCTGAAAAACTGATTGGATACTATGCACTCTCTTGTTGAGATAAGGGACTTAGTCTCACTGTTATGTGACTAGATCCTAGACAAGATATTTAGGGAAACAGAGGATACATTTTTCTCCCCTTTTATGATTGTGGCTGGCTTCTTACTATTATGGATGTAGACCTTGAACGTTGTTTGGCCTTTTGTAATTTGACCAAGATTACATTATATTTCTCTTTGAACACGATACAGATTTGCTGTTCACTAATATCTATACATATATCTCTGATGTATGAATTGTAGAAGATTTAATTAATTTGGACACTTATGGAAGCAGAAAACTCAATTTTTCTATGACTTTTGGCTAATTGTTTAAAGATATTTTCTTTCAACCCTAATATTAAAATATGTTCATTTGTACCAATGACTGGGTGTTTTTCTGGATGGGGATTCCACCACCCTCTAGAGCATTACTTTGGCCATGCAGAAATGTTCTGTTACAATATGACAATTCCTCTATACAATAGGAGCCTTCATTTGAATGGCACATCTGTAATAAGAATAGGAGTTGGAAATCTGAGCAAGCACTACCTTTAGAGGCCCAATCCTATGAAGTGTTGATCATCTCCTGTAACATGCTGTCTGCTCTCAACTCCCATTGCAGTTAACAGGAGATAAGGTCTCTTAGTGCCTGGCAGGATGAGCTGTGCTTTTTGGACGAGTTTGCTTGTATATTCAGCTGGCTAGATGATGTGTGTAGTCAGAAAACTTCATATATTATGTTATTGTACAGCCCAGATATTTCTGCTAAAGGTAAAACAATGTCTGCATTGTCTGGACTGAAACTCTGAAAGTAGTTTACCAAAAGAAAGACTAATGAACTTTAAAATGGATTTCTCATCTTTCTAAATTTTCAAAATCCCATCCTTTTACACACAAAATTACTTTCAAAATATTGACCTATTTTCCCTTTTTTGTACTCTAGCCATTTTATTGCTGTAGCAATGCAATACAGAAAGGAAAAGAGACGAGTTATACAGCAGGTTTCAGTCAAACTGTAACTAGTAGCCAAATGGCAGTGCAGCATGTAGGTGACCTTGGAGCTCCAGCTCCCTCAGATGGTAGAGACAGTGGATATATGCTGAGGGTCCAAAAGCCACCTTCAAATAGGAACAGTGAAACCTTAAGACTAGCAATGGAAAATACAGCTGAACCAATAAGGGGGAAAGGAAAAAACCTAGCTGGAACTACTGCTCTTTGTAGATTTTTAGGTTCTTTTTCAAAAAATATTGATATAAATTGAATTTAGAGTTGAAACAAAACCCCAGCTTTGAACACCTTCAAGTATGTGGAAGGTAGCAAGGAATCAACAAATTTCACAGCTGTTTCCTATCTGTATAATGGGTCAAACTGACCCCTTGGGTCAACACCCCATCCGCCTGAATTTGGATGGTTCTGACAAGTAGTTTATACTATATATGGTAGCTCAGTCCATCTCTGAATATATGTGTTTGTAAGAAAGCTTCGTCGTTTAATTTCATTTGATCCCACTCCCCCCCCATAACACTCAGATTTAATCCACAAAAACATACAGGTCAATATACTGTTTGATATTTATTAACAGAGGAGTTGTGTATGTGGATTTAGAACAGCATATGGTCTTTAAAGAATAAAACATGAAGATTCATTGCCAACCCAAGTTAAAGTAATTTGCAAAACTCTCACTAAATTCACATGATCTTTAATAGATTTAATTACTTATACCTAACTGCAATAACCAAAACCCTTCCAATATTAAATCTTACAAAACCGATAGCTTAAGTTGTAGCAGTGTGCACGTGTGAGAGAAAGTTCTGATATGGAAGCAAATAGCCTATCTCCAGACCTTTATTTCAACCTTAGCCCACAAAAGCTTATGCTCTAATAAATTTGTTAGTCTCTAAGGTGCCACAAGTACTCCTTTTTATTTCAACAGTAAAGGATAAATTTTCAGAAATATGGCAGCCATATTAAAGGCTTTTTTGCCCCCACAATTTGATTACAGGAAGAAATCAGATTGTTAATGATGCAGCTACTCAGATTTGAAAACAAAAAAACACAACAAAAATATGGACACCAGTTGTACACAGAAACAGAGCAGGCATCAGAGTGGTTAAAAATATACCTCTGTTTATCTTTCTCTGTCATTCTTCTCTATGGTTATCATTGTTCCAGTGTTCTTATTAGAAATGGGAGCTGACTAAACTCAAGGATTTTGACTCACCTAAGTTATGGATCCAAATTCTGTGAGTTGAGACCACTTCTAGTTCTTATCCTTAAGCTGCTTACTTAGCAGTACAGATGGTCTCCATAACTGCACTTCCATGTAGTAACTGGCTCCTGACTTTGCACCATCCACAGCCTCTTCTTACAAGAGTGTTTGCTCCAGAATGTGGTGGATTGGACTGACACTAAAGTTTTTATTGCCCAGTTTAATGAAGTCTATCTAAACAGAGATGAATTACACATTTTGACACTTTGCCATTGTATGTATCCTAAGAAAGCAAACACCCAACAAGCTGATATTGAGATTGGGTGCCTGTTGTTCTAATATGTAGTACATAACAAAACCATATTCCCTGACTTTTGAGAGAAAGAGGTATGGTTCAATTAGCAAAAAATTAGGATTTTGAGCATCATACAATGCCTTGCATTAATGAGAGCTGGCAATGGGAGTAGATTTAAAAGGAAGGAGAGGGGTTAAAGAGCCTGGATAGAGGCTCAGTGAGTCAGCAGCAAAGCTAGTATAAAAACTAGCCCTCTCGCAGGACCCGGTCGAGGTAAACCCGAGCAGCGGGCGGCAAAGCGGCCCTCACCTCCTGAAGTACGCGCAGGGCAGTACGAGGTCTGGAGAGCCCCATGCGCTGAGCGAGCGTCAGGGGATCCAGCCAGTCTCCCCGGTCGTAGTCCAGGAGGTCTCCAACTCTGGTGACTTCCGCCAGGACCAACCTCTGGCGCACTGAGGGGGACTCCGCCACCTGCACACGGAGCTGGGGGTTGTGTAGCAGGGGCTCCGCGAGGAGGTCTTCCCCCAGGGAGGCCGCCACGGACCTGGTCGCTGCGAACAGTTTCCAGGTCCGGAGTAGGTCCTGGTAGAAGACCGGCAGCCTGGAGAGGTCTCGCGGAAGACCCCTCGGGGCTACAGGAGAGTGTTCTATTGGGAATCCAGGACGTGGGCGGGCAGAGCTCGTCCACTACAAAAGGATCCCCCCCAGCCTAAGGGGGAGATCCACAGGGCCTGGAGAACCAACTAATTACGGGGGACAACTAATGAAAAACAGGGACGGGAGTGCGGTCAAAGGGTCAAACGAAGGGAACCAGACGGGGACACCAAGCAGAGAACCCCAGACAGCGCCCACCGCTCCTCAAAGGCGTCAAGGGAGTCGGTGGACGCCGCCCAGAGGAACTCCGCTCGGAGGCGTGAACGGACAGAGGATCGGAAATAGGCCCCGCAGTCGCAGGAGACTCCATCGGCCAACCTCCTCACCCTGGTTTTATAGATGGCCACTTTAGCCAGGGCCAGGAGGAGGTTGACCAGGAGGTCCCGCGACTTAGTGGGGCCACGGACAGGGAGTGCGTAGATGAGAAGGTGAGGAGAAAAGTGCAACCAAAACCATAACAAAAGATTGGTGAGGAGCCGGAATAGGGGCTGCAACCTGGCGCACTCCAGATAGACGTGCGCCAGGGTTTCCCTCACGCCGCAAAAGGGGCAGGTGTCCGGAATGGAGGTGAACCGCGCCAAATACACGCCCGTGCTCACGGCCCCGTGAAGGAGCCGCCAACTGATATCCCCGGCGGGCCTCGGCACCAAGGTGGAATAGAGGCTGGCCCACCGGGGCTCCTCACCCTCTAGAGGTGGCAGGAGGTCCCGCCACTTTGTGTCAGGGCGGGACGCGAGGGTGAGGACATGAAGGGTGTGGAGCACGAGCGTGTAGAGATGTCGTTTTGGCGCGGTCTGGAACCGGACCGGCTGTAGCTCACGCAGCCGGCTCACGGTGAAGGGGCGGGGGGGTCGGTCGGGTCCACGGGGCAGGGGCCCAATGAAAAGGTCCGGAGGGCCTGGGGTGGAGGGTGGGCGGGGCACGCCCTCTCGCAGGACCCGGTCGAGGTAAACCCGAGCAGCGGGCGGCAAAGCGGCCCTCACCTCCTGAAGTACGCGCAGGGCAGTACGAGGTCTGGAGAGCCCCATGCGCTGAGCGAGCGCCAGGGGATCCAGCCAGTCTCCCCGGTCGTAGTCCAGGAGGTCTCCGACTCTGGTGACTTCCGCCAGGACCAACCTCTGGTGCACCGAGGGGGACTCCGCCGCCTGCACACGGAGCTGGGGGTTGTGTAGCAGGGGCTCCGCGAGGAGGTCTTCCCCCAGGGAGGCCGCCACGGACCTGGTCGCTGCGAACAGTTTTCAGGTCCGGAGGAAGTCCTGGTAGAAGACCGGCAGCCTGGAGAGGTCTCGCGGAAGACCCCTCGGGGCTACAGGAGAGTGTTTTTTTTTTTTTTTTTCCTTTTCTGGAGAACCAACTAATTACGGGGGACAACTAATGAAAAAACAGGGACGGGAGTGCGGTCAAAGGGTCAAACGAAGGGAACCGGACGGGGACACCGAGCAGAGAACCCCGGACAGCGCCCACCGCTCCGCAAAGGCGTCAAGGGAGTCGGTGGACGCCGCCCAGAGGAACTCCGCTCGGAGACGTGAACGGACAGAGGATCGGAAATAGGCCCCGCAGTCGCAGGAGACTCCATCGGCCAACCTCCTCACCCTGGTTTTATAGATGGCCGCTTTAGCCAGGGCCAGGAGGAGGTTGACCAGGAGGTCCCGCGACTTAGTGGGGCCACGGACAGGGAGTGCGTAGATGAGAAGGTGAGGAGAAAAGTGCAACCAAAACCGTAACAAAAGATTGGTGAGGAGCCGGAATAGGGGCTTCAACCTGGCGCACTCCAGATAGACGTGCGCCAGGGTTTCCCTCACGCCGCAAAAGGGGCAGGTGTCCGGGATCGGGGTGAACCGCGCCAAATACACGCCCGTGCTCACGGCCCCGTGAAGGAGCCGCCAACTGATATCCCCGGCGGGCCTCGGCACTAAGGTGGAATAGAGGCTGGCCCACCGGGGCTCCTCACCCTCTAGAGGTGGCAGAAGGTCCCGCCACTTTGTGTCAGGGCGGGACGCGAGGGTGAGGACATGAAGGGTGTGGAGCACGAGCGTGTAGAGATGTCGTTTTGGCGCGGTTTGGAACCGGACCGGCTGCAGCTCGCGGAGCCGGCTCACGGTGAAGGGGCGGGGGGTTCGGTCGGGTCCACGGGGCAGGGGCCCAATGAAAAGGTCCGGAGGGCCTGGGGTGGAGGGTGGGCGGGGCACGCCCTCTCGCAGGACCCGGTCGAGGTAAACCCGAGCAGCGGGCGGCAAAGCGGCCCTCACCTCCTGAAGTACGCGCAGGGCAGTACGAGGTCTGGAGAGCCCCATGCGCTGAGCGAGCGCCAGGGGATCCAGCCAGTCTCCCCGGTCGTAGTCCAGGAGGTCTCCGACTCTGGTGACTCCCGCCAGGACCAACCTCTGGTGCACCGAGGGGGACTCCGCCGCCTGCACACGGAGCTGGGGGTTGTGTAGCAGGGGCTCCGCGAGGAGGTCTTCCCCCAGGGAGGCCGCCACGGACCTGGTCGCTGCGAACAGTTTTCAGGTCCGGAGGAAGTCCTGGTAGAAGACCGGCAGCCTGGAGAGGTCTCGCGGAAGACCCCTCGGGGCTACAGGAGAGTGTTTTTTTTTTTTTTTTTTTTTTGACGTGGGCGGGCAGAGCTCGTCCACTACAAAAGGATCCCCCCACAGACTAAGGGGGAGATCCACAGGGCCTGGAGAACCAACTAATTACGGGGGACAACTAATGAAAAACAGGGACGGGAGTGCGGTCAAAGGGTCAAACGAAGGGAACCGGACGGGGACACCGAGCAGAGAACCCCGGACAGCGCCCACCGCTCCGCAAAGGCGTCAAGGGAGTCGGTGGACGCCGCCCAGAGGAACTCCGCTCGGAGGCGTGAACGGACAGAGGAGCGGAAATAGGCCCCGCAGTCGCAGGAGACTCCATCGGCCAACCTCCTCACCCTGGTTTTATAGATGGCCGCTTTAGCCAGGGCCAGGAGGAGGTTGACCAGGAGGTCCCGCGACTTAGTGGGGCCACGGACAGGGAGTGCGTAGATGAGAAGGTGAGGAGAAAAGTGCAACCAAAACCGTAACAAAAGATTGGTGAGGAGCCGGAATAGGGGCTGCAACCTGGCGCACTCCAGATAGACGTGCGCCAGGGTTTCCCTCACGCCGCAAAAGGGGCAGGTGTCCGGGATCGGGGTGAACCGCGCCAAATACACGCCCGTGCTCACGGCCCCGTGAAGGAGCCGCCAACTGATATCCCCGGCGGGCCTCGGCACTAAGGTGGAATAGAGGCTGGCCCACCGGGGCTCCTCACCCTCTAGAGGTGGCAGAAGGTCCCGCCACTTTGTGTCAGGGCGGGACGCGAGGGTGAGGACATGAAGGGTGTGGAGCACGAGCGTGTAGAGATGTCGTTTTGGCGCGGTCTGGAACCGGACCGGCTGCAGCTCGCGGAGCCGGCTCACGGTGAAGGGGCGGGGGGGGCGGTCGGGTCCACGGGGCAGGGGCCCGATGAGAAGGTCCGGAGGGCCTGGGGTGGAGGGTGGGCGGGGCGCGCCCTCTCGCAGGACCCGGTCGAGGTAAACCCGAGCAGCGGGCGGTAAAGCGGCCCTCACCTCCTGAAGTACGCGCAGGGCAGTACGCGGTCTGGAGAGCCCCATGCGCTGAGCGAGCGTCAGGGGATCCAGCCAGTCTCCCCGGTTATAGTCCAGGAGGTCTCCGACTCTG
Source organism: Lepidochelys olivacea (assembly GCF_965140295.1). Lineage (NCBI taxonomy): Eukaryota > Metazoa > Chordata > Testudines > Cheloniidae > Lepidochelys > Lepidochelys olivacea. The sequence continues at coordinate 49,532,041 of NC_140414.1, read as the reverse complement.
GTGACTTCCGCCAGGACCAACCTCTGGCGCACCGAGGGGGACTCCGCCGCCTGCACACGGAGCTGGGGGTTGTGTAGCAGGGGCTCCGCGAGGAGGTCTTCCCCCAGGGAGGCCGCCACGGACCTGGTCGCTGCGAACAGTTTTCAGGTCCGGAGGAAGTCCTGGTAGAAGACCGGCAGCCTGGAGAGGTCTCGCGGAAGACCCCTCGGGGCTACAGGAGAGTGTTAGAAGGCAGATATATTAATCACAGATTAAGCAGGTCCATTTTCCCTGGGTAAGGTAACAGGGGCAGTTCCAGACCAAGAAGGAACTTGCTGGAACAAATTCAGGCAGGCAGGCTAATTAGGATACCTGGAGCCAATTAAGAAGCCACTAGAATCAGTTAGGGCAGGCTGGCTGATCAGGGCACCTGAGTTTAAAAAGGACCTCACTTCAGTTTGTGGCATGTGTGTAAGGAGCTGGGAAGCAAAAGGCAGTAGGAGCTGAGAATGTGTACTGCTGAAGGACTGAGGAGTACAAGCATTATCAGACACCAGGAGGAAGATCCTGTGGTGAGGATAAAGAAGGCGTTGGAAGGAGGCCAGGGGGAAGTAGCCCAGGGAGTTGTAGCTGTCGCACAGCTGTTCCAGGAGGCACTCTAGACAGCTACAATCCACAGGGCCCTGGGCTGGAACCCAGAGTAGAGGGAGGGCCCGGGTTCTCCCCAAACCTCCCAACTCCTGATCAGACACAGGAGGAGTTGACCTGGACTATGGGTTCCACCAGAGGGGAAGGTCTCTGGGCTGTTCCCTGACCCACATGGTGGATCAGCAGAGACTGCAGGGATTGTTTTCCTTCCTTTTTTCCATGCTGGCTAGTAATGAGGTTAGCTGAATGAACGGCAGGTTTGAGCCACTAGCAAAAGTGGCCAAACTGAGGGCTGCCGTGAATCTCTGAGGCAAGCAAATCCGCCAATAAGCACAGGACCCACCAAGGCAGGGGAGGAACTTTGTCACACGATTCATAACTTTTTAAATGCTTCACTAGTAAGCTATACAAATAAAATCTTTCCACAAATCAACATCGCTGGCTTACAAATACCACCATCCCCTAGATATGCTGGATCCAGATTAGCTGAGATATGTAAAATGGCTGCCAATGCAAAAGGAACTAAAGAAACCTCAGGAAAATTTACCTCTAAACTTTGCAATGCCCAAAGCAATCTATGAAATCAGTAACCCAACAGTCCCAACTTTGGAGGCTCCAATATCGACTCTTAATCAACAGATAGTTTTGGTTTTAGGAAGAAAATCCAAAAACAGCTGACAAGGAGAAGAAAACAGCGTGGCTGCTGAATCATGATAGAATAACACATTAGGCACCGTCTGTATTGTACAATACCAGAAGTGGGCACGCAGTTTTAAGCATGCTAGTTGCTAAAATTGCCTCAGAACCTTTTAAGTGAGCCATTCATTTGTTAAGAACCACAGACTGGTCTACACAATGCTTTGAATTACCAAACGTCCACAAGAATGCCACAACATGGTCTGGCTTGATACCCATGGAAGGGTGGAGTATGATGATGTGCTGCCAGTAGAAATAGGGTGAGGCAGAAGCAATAACAAGGTAATTATATTCTTCAGGAAAACACTGATCAAAAGTAATGTTATTTGTGAAACTATTTTTAAACACAATAAAAATTGCTTTAAGAGCAATAGGGTCTATTCTAAATGTATATTCATTAGTCATATGCACTATAGCCTTGATACCTGGATTGAAAAGCAGCATTCTTACAGCCCTATGTTTTCATTCTCCCCAATAGAAATCTCTACAGCCAATGGAAAAAAAATCCCAATATAATATCTGTGATCAGCCAGCCATCTGTCCATATTGTTGCATTACCAACTTGTATGATTTTTCTTTATTTTTTTTAAATAACCAAGAGAGTCTCATTCCCCTTGTCATTTTTACCTTCGAAAGACACTCGCGTAATAAATACAATTCTAGCACCTCTAAAGCAAAACTCGTGCTTAGGTGTTCTAAGGCCTGTTAGGGTAGCAAATTGTTTGCTGATGATAACAAAGGTTTTGCCAAATGTACGATGTGGTATCCTAGCAGCTCCAGAAACTATCAGAATCCTAACCACTTTCAACAGAGTAACAATAGTGACCTTGGTATGGATATCATGCCTCTGGCATGTTATGTTATTTCCCCCCCATCCTCGCTTTATTATGGAATGGGATAAGTTTGAATCAAAGATAACACGATCTAGAATTGTGAGCTCTACTTTTAACTCAGTCAGTTCACTGCTAAGTGATGGCAAATTTAAATGTAATCAAATATGCTGTAAATTACTACTCTATTATAGGCACCGTAGAGTGAAATTTTTCCATCAAATAGTAAATTCACTGAAAAAGGAGTTTTGGGGCCAACTGAAACTAGAATTTGGGTCAAATTCAGTAAATATATTTTATTTGGCCAAAAACTGAGGGGGAAAAATTAGAAATGAGCTATTTTAACACTTCATTTTTGTTGCTTTTGTAGCTAGGGCTAGTATACACTAGAACCACTACAGCGGTGCAGCTGCACTGCATAAGTTATGCCGATATATCCCATAGCGTAGAGAAGCCCTGTTTCATTTCAAGCTGTTGTTTCAAATCAACATTTGAAACATTTCGTTTGACCCAGACAAACTTTTTCCAGTTTTTCATTTTGACAAGAAAAACTGAAAACAATCTTTTGTGGTTCAAAACAAACCAGAGTGAATTTTTTGGTGTGTGTTTTTTGTTTTGTTTTGGCCACAGAATCAAAAACATCAATTATTTGCTCATCTCTAATTACAGACACATTTTCTTGCTATTAACTTCATTTTTTGATGAAAAATGTTTTAAGTGAGACCTCTGTTACGAATAATATTGCATTCACTCAGTCCCATTCTGCCTCCTGGTTTCCCTGGTGTGTGCTGGTTAGGATACTGGGAAGCTCTGGGTTTTTTTTTTTCTGCCTACTTGTATGTGTTGGGGTGAGATGGGGTATCCAAACTCCACAATGGACAACATGGGGTTAATGAACTAATGTGGGCTCGGGTGGTTGTGAGAAATGTTGGTTGTGGTTGGAGGTAGGAGCTTAAGAGGGAGAGCCCCAGTTCAAGTGATGGCAGACCAGGGAGGAGAACAGATCAGACTTTCAACACTCAGCTTCTTTAGATAGGGCAGACTGAAGGCCGGAACTCCCCAGCTGCCTTGGGGAAAGGGAAAGCCAGATGTTGATGCACCCTGAGAAGGAGCCATTCCCCTCAGTTACCTGTGAACTCAATTTATTTGCATTAATTGCCCTTGTTTTTGTTTGTTTGACTATCTTGGTAGGGGAGAGAGTTTTTTAAAGGGACATAGCTGGTTGCCCAAGTCACAGAAAGATGCAGACCACTACAGGCCTGGAGCAACCATCAGCAGGAGATACTTGATGGGAAGAGTGCTGCTGTGCCACACCTGTCCACAAGGCAGTGCTAGTGAAGAGTTAAGTCCTTCACGTGGGGACATAGCCCTATAGAGGGTGCGCCTCCTCCCACCCTCTTGTTCAGCTGCCTTTGGTATACTTAGCCCTCACTGGAGAAGTGGCTCATTCCACCAACTTGTTCCCCAATTAAGACACACAAGATGATCCACAATCTCACCTCAAGGGTAGGGTGCTTCTGCAAGATTAATAAAATAATAATACAGCTCAAAGTGTGACTATTGAGACTCACATTAAGATCCAGAAAAACATGTTTTAAAATATTTCTCAACTAAATTCAAATAGCAAATGCACTTGATATGCTCAAGGACATTTTCATGAGCACAAAGGAGAGGTTAAATACAAATTGTTATGAATTAATTACTCAGCTGTACACTATACCCTGCATGCCAAAGAGTAAGCTTATGAAAGCTTCCTTCTGCTCTGATTCTTTCAAAGCAGGGATAACTAAAGGCAGTTATGAAGGAATTCCCTTTCAGAAAGTTTGCATGCTTTATTTATTTTTTTAAAAAATGGTCTAGTAGCTCTATAGGAAAAACACATCTTGTGAAAAGCTAATCTTGCCCCTTTTTCTTAAGGGACATATTTGAAAATCTATATGAAAACAGGTCTCAGCAATGCACTTTTTTTTTCCCAAGCAGAAGAAGTGTTTCTGCTTTTAAATAATTTTTACAGCTGTGTGGAAAGCCACACACTGACTGTCATCTTTGATCATTCAGCGAAATCAGTTTTCATAGTTAATAAAATCTGATATCTTGGATAAAATGTTTTGGAGGTGGTTGTGAGGAAAGTCTAATTTTAGATGTGTAATCAGGAGTCAATAACTTTTTGTGTTTAATAGGATCATTTAGCATACACAATTTACTCCAATAAGGAGGGCTGAATGCTCACTGAATACCTTGCTACTGCTTCTACTGACATCACTGGTAAAACTCCCATTGACTTTAATTATTCAGAATTAGTTCTAGTGGCCCAGTCCTGGGGTACCAGATGTGTAGATATGAAAAGGTTGTTTTGGCTATACAAGTAGGCAGAAGAAGATGCTCTCATATTCTGGGGGAGTATGATTCTCCTGTGTGTTGTAAAGGAGATATCTGTCTGTAGGAGGAGTGTGGGTGGTTGTTACCAATCAATCTATGAACACTATCCATAAAAGACACTGTGCCCAGCCCTGATATATGTTGAATAAAATCACCCATCCCCACACACCTTCAGGGGTATCTAACAACAAAAGGGAGCTATGGGAACCTAATACATTGAAGAATAACTCCTGCTCTCGTGAGAACAGGTGATCCTATATGTGACTTACTGGCTAACTTCCCCACTTAAGTGCCTTAAGTACTGGAGGGTAGACTGTGACATAAATTCATATCTCACTCCAGTTCATATTGGTAGTACAGAGCAGAGGCTGCTAATCCCGTAGTCCCCTCTATGAGCAAAAGGACATGCTCTAAATCATGACTCACTCTCTAGTTTGTTCCTGAGGCAGTGTAACTATGTACAGCCCCTTACTCTGGACAAATTGTGAAATTACAATCTAGCTCTGAATAATTCACCCTAAAAGGTGGTGAGATGGCAGCTGTGGTTCACCCCTCGCTTACCCTTAAAGGGTTAATATAGGCTGAGAAGGGGGCCAATTAACTAGACAGGCCACAGCTGAGAGGAATCAGGTGGCTTAAGTAATCCCCTGAATAATGAAGGATCCCAGTTGAGGAGGAACTGGCTGGTCTGGGTTCATAAAGGCAGGAAGATGATAGCAGACAGGGCAACAGGGAAGCAGTCTACAGTCACTCTCTGGAGAAGGGAGGTTGTGTTTAGGGCTACAGAGGTAAGTAGCATATAATTGTCCCCTAGGAGGAAGAAATTGTAAGGCTGGCAACAGCAGGATAGAACAGTGGGGAATGTGGGGCTCTGCTGCCCCTTTAAAAGTGGGAGGGCTGTAAGGTTGAGCAATGGGGATGGGGCCATGGTGTGGGCACTTCTAGGGCCCCCACTTTTAGGGTGCTACTGCTGCTCCTGGCTGGTAATCCTGGGGGGTAAGTGCCAGATGGTGAGGAAAGGGCTCAGAGAAAGGCAGTAAAGTTCAGGAGTTTTTTTGCTGATTAGAGGGTTCCTGAGCTGAAACCTGGAAAAGAGGGCAGGCCAGGGTTCCCCTACCAGCAACTGAGGGAGTGGTACCATGGGGAAGGGATGGGGAGACTGCAAGGGAGAAAAGACTTTGCATATGTCCCTATTCTGGGGTGTCACAGTGACCTGGCTTGAGGGTCAAATAAGAAACATCTGTGGTTGCTGACTTGGAGAGAGAGTGGCAATAGGGTGTGCAGTAAACAGCAGAAGGGGGCCCCAGACCTAGAAGGAGCTAATCACCACAGTGGGTAGGAAGAGGTTGTAAGTGGACCCCATGAGAGGAACATCTTAAATATGACCTAGCATAGTGTTGCTAATTTTGGCAATATGTCATAGTGTTGCATTATTCTTAAAATGCCACCTCCTGGAGACAGGAGAATCTCCACTTTCATTTAAATAGGAAAGTAAGTTTTTAGCCCTATGATTGCAGAGGAGAACTGAAAAATGGGATCCAAGTGTAACATTGAGGCTCAAAAAAGAGGAGGCAAATGAAAAGAATCCCAAGTTTTATTTTTAAAATCTCATAATGTTTAAAGTCTTATTCATGATCTTTAAATGTGTGGGTTTGGTAATGATTCTGTTACTACTTATGTTCATACTTTCAGCATGTTTGTTATGGAAAGTGGTTCTTGCCATATAGTGGATATCAACCTGTAGGAAATTGAAGTAAGGTCCTGTTTTCTCTTTGCCAAGTGGTAGCAGATCTCAGGGCCTTATGTCAGTTTCCCATTGGAGTAATAGGTTATGCAAAGTCAATGTATATTCTAATCTTATTTGTTTAATAACAATGCACAGAGATAATGACTATCTGGATGCAGCTTTTTCTCTATGGAGAGTTACATCCTGAGTGCTTATAACTCAATGGCTCATAATATGCATGACAGTACTTGTTTCCATAACAGTACTTAAATTTGTTGGTAAAATACTGGGCATCAGGTGACTCTACAAGGCAGACAGTAAGTAGAAAAGTGAACCAGGCATGGGGTTTAGTTGTACTATGCACTACACAAACTTAGAGGTACATGTGATGCTACCCTAAATAGCTTACAATATACAGGCCTGATCATGTGAAGACTTCAGGGCGTGAGAAACTTCTCTCATTAGAGTAGTCCCATTGATGTAAATGGGACTATGTATGCAGGTAAAATTACTTACGTGCTTAAATCTTTTTCAGGACTGGCCTTAAGGAACTGTAAGAATTGAGACGGACAAAAAGGGAGTTGAAGCACAGACAGCTGGCTTAAGCAATTCAATGCAAGGTACTGATGTCCAAAATCGTCTATCAAATAGTGATCATGAGTACGATTGGTGGGGTGGAAGACGATGACTGTAGTTCTAAAATTTCTCGGGGCAGGCTTGATAGTGGTAAGAAAGCAAACCAATTTGGAATGTGTAAACGTGTCAAAGGGAATTACAGCAACACTATAGGAGAAAGTGAAGCCATATTTGGATTATCATGTGTATAGTTCTATGTACCTTATTGTGAAGGAAAGATCTGATAAATTGAGACAGTACAAAGGAGACTAGAACCTGGGAGCTGCAAGGACAGTTATTGTGGATGTTAAAATGGATCTGCGACTTTTCAGGGGAGGAGAAAGAGGGAGGTCCCCAGCTAGCATAGAACCAATGCACTAACCGAAGTATAGGGAAGGCTCCAGAGGGGCAACACAGGGTGTCTGTGCTTTTGGGGAAACTGATTTTTGACAAAGAAGAAATTTTCAGAATAAGCAAATGACTTCCTACTTATCTTCAATATTTTCCATCCTATAACCAAAGGATTAAAACTAGTCTGACCATAATGGCACACCACCTCTGCTTTGGTAATGTAAAGGGGCTATATAATGCTGGCTTAAATAGCAGGCTGAAGCTTCACTTGGTTGTACTGAATCTATGCCACATCTCTTACAATCCAGGAGGTCATGACTAGAAGTGTGATGGTGAGCTTTAGCAATGTCTGACTGTTACTTAAGAACCCATGAAGGCTATTTCAGGCAGGCCTTATTTAGAGCAGCTTCAGAGCTGCTCTAAAAGTTGTACTGGGTATTGAACAAACCCTGTAACTAGCTAGAGCTGGGGTGTGTGTGTGGACATGTTTCTTGACCAAAAAAAAATCATTTTAGAAAATCTTAATTTTAGAAAGCTTGAAATTGTGTTAAAATTGTAATTTTTATACCTCCAACTATTTCACCCCACACCAGTAGTAGCAGCAGCATATAGTGTATATAACACTTAAGTGGATTTTTTTAAATCAAGAGCAGCTGCTTCTTAGCACTGATTGAAACAGTTACCTTCTTTTTTTAGATCAATATACTCCAGAGACGCTTTGACCTAGAAAACAAGATAAACTGTTTCAATTGGTGCTACGTAGCAGCTGCTGTTAATTATTGTAAAATCTAAAATAAAAAGTTCAGCTATGGTATGGCTAATAGAATATTAAAAAACCCTCAATTCTGAAATTGAAATTCCATTTCACAAGAAATTTCTAAATACCCTTTTATTCAAATTTGGAAGGAAACCAAATTTGAAATACTTAAAATAAAATTTAAAAAAAGCAGTTTTTTTTAATATATAATCAGCTTTAGTACTAGCCCTATAATTGGAGTGCTATAGTCATAGGCACCAACTCCGTGGTGTGTGTTCTGGGACTCAAGTACTCATGGGGGGAAGAAATGGGGGGTGCTCAGCACCAATGAGCCACCAGCAGGTGGCAGGAGCATGTATGTAGCGCACAGTGAAACCAGAAGGCAGAAAGCACCCACTAGTAAAAACAGAAGTCTGTGCCTGTGGCTATGGTAACTTCTACCTACCACCTTTGCACCCCCATGCCCACTTTGGTCCCATGCTGAGCTTGGCTATACCTAAAGATTGGGGCCCATGTGTAGTTATTGAGGATCAGGGCCCAAACACTTGAGCTCTAACATTTGATAAAGGTTTAAATCAACATAACACGCCGCCTTTTTCCTCATGTACAGTATAGCACTGCTTTCTATCACTCACTTCCCTGACTTTTTTACTTTTGTGTCGGGTCTTTCTAAAGAGGTCTCCATGGGTTTCCTCATCCTTTCTATTTTCATTTTAAACGTTTTCATCATGAACTGAAGATAAACTTTTTAGTCATCCACAATTAAACTCTTGTTAACAACAAACATTCCCTAATATTTCCAACATTTGGAAAAGTAGAAAGGCTGATTAAAAGCCAACTTGTCCTAGTGGTGTGTGTGTGTGTGATCTTATCAGATTGGCCTTTCCTTTCCAGCTGTCATGGTTTTATGTGGTGTAAATGATACTCTTGTTACCAGATGGTATAAGAAAGAAACCGCTTCAGGGAGGTATCTGCTATTTAATTCTGCACATCCAGTGTCTACTGTAAAAAAGAATGACTTTTTAAACTCATCAGTAAAGTGTCTGAATTTTGCAATGTACACTTGGCAACGGAAGCCCTGAACTGAATAAGTATACACGAACCAGATATGGCCCCTTTGTTATAGGCAACAAACCGGACCACCAATAAAATCACTCAAAATAATGCTCAGAGTGGTGATCACAATACTGCTATTCTCATCACAACAAGGATAACTGTGCTAAAACACAAAGGGTCAAATTGAGTTCTTATTGACACTGGAGCATAGTCACAGTAACTGTGTTGAAGGCAGGGGATTGATTCTGGGTTTTCAGAGGCTCAACTGACAGACTTTGTTTTAACCTTTTCTGCACAGCAAGTACTTATGGGGAAGAAAGGAAATTCTGCACATGTTAAAAGAACCTTTAATTGGACACTAAGGGATTAATTTTGTTTTCAGATAATGGTTTGCAATTCTCACTGAAGTCAAAGGGAGTTACATGCACAAATCTGAAGAAAGAATTGAACTTCAAATATTGCCTGCCTCCTACTAGCACCCCTTGGAAATGGTCACTGAGTCAGCAAATATGAGTAATTAGCAAAGAATTATTTCAAATTACCTACTATTTAAAAATCTTCTGTTTTCCATGGAAATGGAAACCTCAAGACACACTACTCAGCATGGTGAAGGAGAGAACTGACTTATTTTCATGCAGCACCCAGAGGGCCAAATTCAAAACTAGTGTAAGTGGGTACAATTCCATTGAAATCCCTTAAACCAGGCTCCAACTTTGGTAGGCTCCTACTCTTGAGAGCACTCTGGCTGTGTTGTGCAGCTCCATTGGTCCAAAGCTTCTTTAAAATAGGCAAATCATGCTGGGGGAAATAACCAGGTGCCATAGAACCCCCATATGGTCAAATGGCTCCCCAAACCAGGGGAGTCTCCTGCAGGTCTGGCAAGCAGAACAGTTTCCTACACTTCACTTCCCACAGCTGTCAGTGCTGTGGGATGAGTTTGGAGTAAGGAAGGATAGGGAGAGCTATCCCCAGTTAGCATTTGATCCTTCAAAACTCCAAACACTTGCTCAGTAGTGGCATAAGCTCCCTAAAAGTGGGAGGGGCCCCTATACTGTCACTTCCCTTGAGGTCCCACTCCCATGCCACTTCTTCCCCTCCAAGACTCCCTGTCACGGTTCCTCCCCCACTCTGAACTCTAGGGTACAGATGTGGGGACCTGCATGAAAAACCTCCTAAGCTTATCTTTACCAGCTTAGGTCAAAACTTCCCCAAGGTACAAAATATTACACCCGTTATCCTTGGACTGGCCGCTACCACCACCAAACTAATACTGGTTACTGGGGAAGAGCTGTTTGGACGCGTCCTTCCCCCCAAAATACTTCCCAAAACCTTGCACCCCACTTCCTGGACAAGGTTTGGTAAAAAGCCTCACCAATTTGCCTAGGTGACTACAGACCCAGACCCTTGGATCTTAAGAACAATGAACAATCCTCCCAACACTTGCACCCCCCCTTTCCTGGGAAATGTTGGATAAAAAGCCTCACCAATTTGCATAGGTGACCACAGACCCAAACCCTTGGATCTGAGAACAATGAAAAAGCATTCAGTGTTTTACAAGAAGACTTTTAATAAAAAATAGAAGTAAATAGAAGTAAAGAAATCCCCCCTGTAAAATCAGGATGGTAGATATCTTACAGGGTAATTAGATTCAAAAACATAGAGAACCCCTCTAGGCAAAACCTTAAGTTACAAAAAAGATACACAGACAGAAATAGTTATTCTATTCAGCACAATTCTTTTCTCAGCCATTTAAAGAAATCATAATCTAACACATACCTCGCTAGATTACTTACTAAAAGTTCTAAGACTCCATTCCTGTTCTGTCCCTGGCCAAGACGACTACAGACAGACACAGACCCTTTGTTTCTCTCCCTCCTCCCAGCTTTTGAAAGTATCTTGTCTCCTCATTGGTCATTTTGGTCAGGTGCCAGCGAGGTTACCTTTAGCTTCTTAACCCTTTACAGGTGAGAGGAGCTTTCCCCTGGCCAGGAGGGATTTCAAAGGGGTTTACCCTTCCCTTTATATTTATGACACGCCCCCCAAATCTCAGCTAGGGTGAAACACTGGCTGGGATTTCTTCCTGGAGCTCTAGGAAAACAGAGTTAATAAGACACATGCATCTCTAAATATACTACCAAGTACATAAAGACTAACAATATTTTCCACATCTCAAGGACGATTTTAACCAGTTGATTCTGGGAAACTTTCACGGGAGAGTGCATCAGCCACTTTGTTAGAAGCTCCTGAGATGTGTTGGATGTCGAAATCAAAATTTTGGAGAGCTAAACTCCACCGAAGAAGTTTTTTGTTAGTTTCTTTGACGGTGTGAAGCCACTTTAGTGCAGCATGGTCGGTTTGCAGGTGGAAACGCCGTCCCCAAACATATGGGCGTAGCTTTTCCAGAGCGTAGACAATGGCATAACATTCTTTTTCAGTGACTGACCAGTTGCTTTCCCTCTCAGACAGTTTTTTGCTGAGAAACACTACAGGGTGGAATTCTTGATCAGGTCCTTTCTGCATTAAAACTGCTCCCACACCCCGCTCGGATGCATCTGTTGTTACTAGGAACGGTTTGTCAAAGTCTGGGGCCCTTAGTACAGGGTCAGACATGAGTGTCGCTTTAAGCTTGTTAAAGGCCTTCTGACACTTTCCGGTCCACTGAACAGCATTTGGCTGTTTCTTTTTGGTTAGGTCTGTCAGTGGGGCAGCGATTTGGCTGTAGTGCGGTACAAATCGTCTGTAATAACCGGCCAAGCCTAAGAAGGATTGAACCTTTTTCTTTGACTTTGGGACAGGCCACTTTTGGATAGCATCCACTTTGGCCTGTAGGGGGCTGATAGTTCCTTGACCCACCTGGTGTCCAAGGTAAGTCACTCTGTTTAGGCCTATTTGACACTTCTTAGCCTTAACAGTTAGTCCTGCCTCCCTTATGCGCTCAAGGACTTTTTGTAGATGTTCCAGGTGGTCTGCCCAGGAATCCGAAAATATGGCCACATCGTCAAGGTAGGCGACTGCATATTCTCCTAATCCCGCTAGGAGACCATCTACAAGTCTTTGGAAAGTGGCGGGTGCATTTCGCAGCCTGAAAGGGAGTACATTAAATTCATACAGCCCGAGATGTGTGATGAAGGCTGACCTTTCCTTGGCAGATTCATCTAGCGGTACCTGCCAGTACCCCTTGGTTAAGTCCAAGGTAGAGATGAACTGGGCCCATCCCAGTTTCTCTAATAGTTCATCAGTGCGTGGCATTGGATAGTTGTCTGGGCGAGTTACAGCATTTAGCTTACGGTAGTCCACGCAAAAACGTATTTCCCCATCTGGTTTGGGAACTAGAACCACTGGAGATGCCCATGCACTTTCAGAGGGGCGGATTACACCCATCTGTAACATATCCTGGATCTCCCGTTCTATAGCAGTTCTAGCTTGAGGAGACACCCGGTAAGGGTGGACCCTAATTGGGTGAGCATTACCTGTGTCAATGGAGTGGTATGCCCGTTCAGTCAGTCCTGGGGTGGCTGAGAACGTTGGCACGTAGCTAGTGCACAGCTCCTGGATCTGCTGTCGCTGCATACGCCCAAGGGTCATAGAGAGGTTCACCTCTTCCACACCACCAGCACATTTCCCTTCATAATAGACACCTTCAGGCCACTCAGCGTCGTCTCCTCCCTGGGCTGTAAACTGACAAACCTTTAATTCTCTGGAATAAAAGGGCTTTAGAGAATTAATATGATACACCTTAGGCTTTCGGTTGGAGGTGGGGAATGCTATGAGATAATTAACAGCTCCCAGGCGCTCCTGGACCACGAATGGCCCTTCCCACGATGCTTCCATTTTATGGGCCTGGAGCGCCTTTAAGACCATGACCTGGTCTCCTACCTTGAAGGAACGCTCTCTGGCATGTTTATCATACCAGGCTTTTTGCTCTTTTTGAGCATCCTGTAAGTTTTCTCTAGCAAGGGCTAAAGAGGTTCGGAGGGTGTTTTGTAGGTTGGTTACAAAGTCCAGAATGTTAGTTCCTGGAGAAGGTGTAAATCCCTCCCATTGCTGCTTCACCAACTGCAATGGCCCCTTAACCTCACGGCCATATACAAGTTCAAATGGGGAAAACCTTAAACTGGGATGTGGTACAGCTCTGTAGGCAACGAGCAACTGCTGCAATACTAGGACCCAATCATTGGAGTGCTCATTTACGAATTTACGTATCATGGCCCCCAAAGTTCCATTAAACTTCTCCACCATGCCATTTGTTTGATGGTGGTAAGGAGTGGCAACCAAGTGATTTACCCCATGAGCTTCCCAAAGGTTTTTCATAGTTCCTGCCAGGAAATTAGTCCCTGCATCTGTGAGGATGTCGGAGGGCCAACCTACCCTGGCAAAAATGTCTGCTAGTGCCTGGCACACACTTTTAGCCCTGGTGTTGCTTAGAGCTACTGCTTCCGGCCATCGGGTGGCAAAATCCATGAAAGTCAGTATGTACTGCTTTCCTCTGGGTGTCTTTTTCGGAAAGGGACCCAGAATATCCACAGCTACTCGCTGAAATGGAACTTCAATGATGGGGAGTGGCTGGAGAGGGGCTTTGACCTGGTCTTGGGGTTTTCCCACTCTTTGGCACACCTCACAAGACTGGACATAGGTAGAAACATCCTTGCCCATTCCCTCCCAGTGGAATGACCCCCCCCAAACGGTCTTTGGTCCTGTTCACCCCAGCATGGCCACTAGGGTGATCATGGGCTAAGCTCAAGAGCTTGGCCCGGTATTTAGTTGGAACTACCAACTGTCTCTGAGGATGCCAGTCTTCCTGGTGTCCCCCAGAAAGAGTTTCCTTGTATAAAAGTCCTCTTTCTACAACAAACCTGGATCGAATAGAAGAGCTGAGAGGTGGTGGGTTGCTCCGTGCCGCCGTCCACGCTCTCTGGAGGCTTTCATCTGCTTCCTGTTCGGTCTGGAACTGTTCCCTTGATGCTGGAGACATCAGTTCCTCATTGGATTGGGGACATAGGCTTGGTCCCTCTGGAAGCGATATAGGGGATGGAGCTGTTTCTGTTGACTGTGAACCGCTCTCCGCTGGTGCACTATGTTGGGATTCAGGCTCCGGCTGAGCCTCTTGTGTAGGGTTATCGGCTGCTGCCAGTTCAGGTTCGGTGGGGCCCTCTGGTGTTGAGGTTGCAAGTACTGGATTCAGTGCTGGCACGGGGTCTGGTGTTGGTTGTTTGGCTGGTTCCGGTTCTGGGACTGGTTCCGTCTGGGTCTCTGGGACTGGATCCACTACTGCTGTTGCAGACATTGGCCTGGGGTCCGGGTCCATCACCTCTGACCGGGCCCTGATAGAAGTTTCCGGAACAGAGCTAGGCCTCACGGCTTGTTTAGCCTGGCTGCGGGTGACCGTTCCCACCCTCTTGGCCTGCTTCACGTGATTGGCCAAGTCTTCCCCCAACAGCATGGGGATGGGATAATCATCATAGACTGCAAAAGTCCACATTCCTGACCAGCCCTTGTACTGGACAGGCAACTTGGCTGTAGGCAAATTGAAAGAGTTGGACTTGAAGGGTTGAATCGTCACTTGGATCTCTGGGTTGATTAAATTGGGGTCCACTAAGGAAGCATGGATAGCTGACACTTGTGCTCCGGTGTCCCTCCACGCGGTGACCTTCTTCCCGCCCACACTCACAGTTTCCCTCCGCTCCAAGGGTATCTGGGAGGTATCTGGGCCTGTGGACCTCTGGTGTGATTCCGGTGCAATGAACTGTAATCTGTTGGGGTTCTTGGGGCAGTTGGCCTTTACATGCCCCAGCTCGTTACATTTAAAACATCGTCCAGCTGACGGGTCACCGGGGCGAGGTGGGTTGCTGGAGAACGGGGTGGTGGGACGATAAGGGGTCTGGAGGGTTCTTTGGGAGGTAGGTGGGGCTTTGGGCGGCCCCCGGTAATAGGGTGTGGTCTGGGGTGGTCCCTTCTGGTCTCCGCTCCAACTGCGACCAGTTTTCTTCTTCTCTGCCACCTCCACCCATCTGGCTCCAATCTCTCCTGCCTCGATTACAGTTTTGGGTTTCCCATCTAGGATGTACCTTTCTATTTCCTCAGGAACACCCTCTAAGAATTGTTCCATTTGCATTAGGAAGGGCAAATTTACTGGAGATTCAACACTTGCTCCTGATATCCAGGCATCCCAATGTTTCACAATGTGGTAGGCATGTCGGGTAAATGACATGTCTGGTTTCCACCTTAGGGCTCGGAACCTCCGACGAGACTGCTCGGGTGTTATCCCCATTCTGACTCTCGCCTTGGATTTAAACAGTTCATACTTGTTCATATGTTCTTTAGGCATTTCAGCTGCCACCTCAGCTAAGGGTCCACTGAGCTGCGGCCTCAGCTCTACCATGTATTGGTCAGTAGAGATGTTGTACCCAAGGCAGGCCCTTTTGAAGTTTTCTAAGAAGGCCTCAGTATCATCACCTGCCTTGTAGGTGGGGAACTTTCTGGGATGGGAAGTGGTACCTGGAGAAGGATTGCTAGGGTTTGTTGGTATATTCTGCTGGGCCTTTATCCTCTCCATCTCCTCCACATGCTTCCTTGCCTCCATTTCCCTCTTGTGGGCAGCCTCCTGTACCTCCTTCTCCAGCCGCATGAGTTCTATTTGTCTTTCATGTTCCCTTTGTTTTTCCTCAGCCTGAAATTTGGCTAATTCCAGATGTAGTCGAGCCGAGGATTTGGCCATTCTAACCTCTCTGTTTTTAACTAACTTTACACCCGAGGTTTAGAAATAAACAAACAAAACTTGGCTGTAAAATTTTGCTGTGCTGGAATGGAATACCTATTCTCTGATAGTGATTGTCAGCCTACAGAAAAAGATAATTCCCTTGTCTCTGCTCTGGGCCCAAATTAAAGCAAAAAACCTCCAACTACTTGGAAACCTGCTTACCCAGCCCAAAGAAAAAAAAAATTCTTTTAAAACCTGTGCTCCTTGTAAAACAAAAAAAAATCAAAATCCTAAAAAAAACCCTGCCACTTTTGTCTCCAGGCAAATGGGTAGAGCACACACCCCCTATTTACTTTTAGGAAGAAAAGGAAAAAAAAATCCTCTGGGTTGGAAGACTGTGAATTTCCCTGCAGGAGTTAAGTACCCTGCCTCCAGGCAAAGAAAACCTGCAATTCACAAGATAATCCCCTTTTGTCTCTGCTTGGCCACAACGCAGAGAGAAACCAAGCTGCTTTCAGTTTCAAAGCTGCTTTCTGGACTTCCTAAAAATTCCTTTTTAAAATCTGTATTTCTAGTTCAAAATATCTCAACTGGATCTCAAAATGATTTCAGGTTAATCCCACCACTGTGCCACCATGTCACGGTTCCTCCCCCACTCTGAACTCTAGGGTACAGATGTGGGGACCTGCATGAAAAACCTCCTAAGCTTATCTTTACCAGCTTAGGTCAAAACTTCCCCAAGGTACAAAATATTACACCCGTTATCCTTGGACTGGCCGCTACCACCACCAAACTAATACTGGTTACTGGGGAAGAGCTGTTTGGACGCGTCCTTCCCCCCAAAATACTTCCCAAAACCTTGCACCCCACTTCCTGGACAAGGTTTGGTAAAAAGCCTCACCAATTTGCCTAGGTGACTACAGACCCAGACCCTTGGATCTTAAGAACAATGAACAATCCTCCCAACACTTGCACCCCCCCTTTCCTGGGAAATGTTGGATAAAAAGCCTCACCAATTTGCCTAGGTGACTACAGACCCAGACCCTTGGATCTTAAGAACAATGAACAATCCTCCCAACACTTGCACCCCCCCTTTCCTGGGAAATGTTGGATAAAAAGCCTCACCAATTTGCATAGGTGACCACAGACCCAAACCCTTGGATCTGAGAACAATGAAAAAGCATTCAGTGTTTTACAAGAAGACTTTTAATAAAAAATAGAAGTAAATAGAAATAAAGAAATCCCCCCTGTAAAATCAGGATGGTAGATATCTTACAGGGTAATTAGATTCAAAAACATAGAGAACCCCTCTAGGCAAAACCTTAAGTTACAAAAAAGATACACAGACAGAAATAGTTATTCTATTCAGCACAATTCTTTTCTCAGCCATTTAAAGAAATCATAATCTAACACATACCTAGCTAGATTACTTACTAAAAGTTCTAAGACTCCATTCCTGTTCTGTCCCTGGCCAAGATGACTACAGACAGACACAGACCCTTTGTTTCTCTCCCTCCTCCCAGCTTTTGAAAGTATCTTGTCTCCTCATTGGTCATTTTGGTCAGGTGCCAGCGAGGTTACCTTTAGCTTCTTAACCCTTTACAGGTGAGAGGAGCTTTCCCCTGGCCAGGAGGGATTTCAAAGGGGTTTACCCTTCCCTTTATATTTGACACTCCCCCTCTCATTTACCCTTATGGTGGTAAAAAGTGGCACTCCCATTCTGGTACCCCTGCACTTGGGGCAAGTTAAAACCTCCTCTAGGCAGTCCTTACCTGTGCTGGGGATGGGAAAATATATCAAGGAGTGGTAACTGGCTCACTGAAAGAGACACCCCTGCTCCCCTCCTTCTGCCTCTGCTATACCCAGTATAAGTATTTCATTGTTAATTCCAGAATTAATATGTTTATTACCTTCTGGTAAGAGTAAAAACCAGGAGTTATGGCTGTACTGAATATTTTAAGGCAATTTTTCCACATAGTGAATATAAACTGATACAAAATCTATCATGGAATCCACATGTTAAAATACAGAAACTCACTACTTTTCTAAGATGACTCATGAAGTATAATTGTATAGTAATCGTTTGGTAAAATTCATATTTCTGATTTTCCCCATAAGTCATGCTTTTCTCAGTACAACTTAAAAATCAAAACAAAACCACAATCATTTTTATTCTTACATAGTGTGAGTCACAGTCCTCAGGGTTAATGGCACAAAAATTCTCAAATGCTTCCATACTTTTGTTTTTCTGCTAATCTGTTTCCTAACCTGCTGACCTCCCTGATGTTGAGTGATGTTTCTCCTCTGGTATTTTTTCTGTTCACCATCTGAGCTTTTATTGTGGAAATATGAGAGAGGTTGGCAAGGAAGGAGCAACAGACACAAAGTTAAGCTTCATTTAGGATGCTAATAAGAGTGTGTTTGGGGTATTTTTTGTTTTGTTTTTTACTGATCCCTCCAGCGAAGGAGACAAACTGAAGGGCTTGTCTATACTCACAGCACTGCAGCAGCACATCTATAGCACTTAGTGAAGATGCTACATGCACTGATGGGCGAGCTTCTCTAATCAGTGTAGGTATCGGTCCAAGAGGTGATACTGATGTTGATGGGGAGAAGACCTCCCATTGATATAGTGCTGCCTACACAACGGCTAGGTCAGTTTCTCTACGTTGCTCTGGAGAGATGAAGTTGTATCAACCTAAATTCCTAGCCTAGACCAAGTCTAGGTGACAGATACAGATTTCCAATCTAGAAAGGGGTAGTTGATATGACAACCCAGCTGACCTGAGGACCTAACCTAGCACCCATTAAATCAGTGTAAAGACTTCCACTGACTCTCTAGTGGGAGTTGGATCAGACTGAATTAGCAAGAGACTCTGAAGGTAGCAATTGTGCAAAATGTGGACTAGGCACGAAGATGAATGGACAGAAGACAGTCAATTTAATCAGCAGATCTGCTGCAAGGTACATACAAATGAGAGAGAGAGGGGCTGAGAGTGCTTGCTAGCATATTCTCAAAAGGATGCAGGGGAATCAGTCCACATTCAGAAGGAAAAGATAATGTGCTCTGATCTGATCTCTACACTGTGATAGATAGTCAAAACTGTTTTGAGAGGGAAAATGTATAGGTTTAGGTAGCTATAATTAGTGTGCTTTGGAGTTACTGGAACTACATGGAGCAGCTACAGTAAATTTAGAGTACTAAAAGCAATTACTATGATAAGGAGACTGTTTGATCTGAAGGTCAGTAATTTTGAAGAAATACATTAATCAGTCACAGAAGAAAAATATGTTCCTCACTTTGTTCAGCATTGTTGTGGACTGTTTCATAAAAGCTGCATGCAGACATAGATGCATCTATAATATAATACAATAGTGAGCCAGGAAGGGCAAATTCAAAAGCTTCGTCAAAGAGTAAATATTTAGTGAGACCAATTTATAATGTTGCTACATTTCCACAGATGTCATCTTCACCTTATTTTTGGTACTCCCCATTCACCAGGTGTAACTTATTTATTACATGACTATTGTGTAGTGATTAAGTTCCCACTGCCTAGTATAGAAACCTACAGAATGATCTACTAAATGCTACCTTCCCTCTGTTGCCTGGCTCCTGAGCTAAATGGAACTTAGCTGGCTCCAAGGATTGTGAGCAGCAAGATGTTTACACTGATACCTGATCCACTTTTATGCTGCCTTTCAAGGACAATCAAACTTCAGTTTGGGCCAAATGCAACAGATTGTCTCACCTAATGGGTGGGGCCAGCCAGTGAGAACACAGTCCTCCACTGTTTTTTGGCTTCCTGTTCACTTTTGAGTCCAACATAACATTCTTAAAATTAAAGCCTTCTGGAATCTGGGGTAATGCTACCTTAGACTACATTTCAAATGTCATCTACAAAGGCAACTGCACTCATCAAGGGGGTTGCCATTTTTCCAATACATGGAAAAACTCACGTATTGGCTAATCAAATACCAGCCCATCTCCAGAACATCTATCTAACATTCTGTGATAGAGAGAAGTGGTGGTGGTGGTTTATTGGATTTGCTGTGGTGCATCACTGTAGTATCTCTGTTCCTCACAAAAAATTTTATCCTTGGACGTGAAATTGGGTAACCTTATTAACCCCATTTTACAGTTTGTAAACATAGGTACAGGAAGAAGTGTGGGAGATCATAGATTCCAAGGCCAGAAGGGACCACTGTGATCCTCTAGTTTGACCTCCTGTATAATGCAGGCCACAGAACTTCTACAAAATAATTCCTAGAGCATGTATTTCAGAAAACCATCCAATCTTTATTTTAAAAATCATCAGTGATGGAGAATCTACAATGAGCCCTGGGAAACTGTTCAAGTGGTTGGTACCCTCACTGGAAAAAAGGTGTAAATTTTTTTTTGACAATCTGAATTTGTATAGCTTCCACTTCTACCTTCTGGATTGAGTTAGACCTTTCTCTGATAGTTTGAAGAGCCCATTATCAAATATTTGCCCCATGTAGGTACTTTTAGACTCTAATCAAGTCACTCCTTGACCTTTTTCTATGTTAGAGTAAGCACTTTGAGTCTATCACTGTAAGACTTGTTTTCTAATCCTTTAATCATTTTCATGGCTCTTCTTTGAATCTTCTTCAATATATCAACATCCTTCTTGAATTGTGGACACAATAATTGGACACAGTATTCCAGAAGCTCCAGAGCCAAATGGAGTAAACATGTTATTTTACTTCTTAGTTGAGATTCCACTGTCTATGTATCCCAGGATCACATTTGCTCCTCTGGCCACAGCATCACAGTAGGAGCTCATGTTCAGATGACTATCCACATGACTGCCCGCCCCAATCTTTTTCACAGTCACTGCTTCCCAGGACAGAGTCCCCCATCCTGTAAATATGGCCTACAGTCTTTGTTCCTGTATGTATACACTTACATTTAGCCATATTAAAATGCACATTGTTTGCTTTTGCTGAGTTTACCATGTGATCCAGACAACTCAAATTTGGAAGTGGTAAATAAAGACATCACAGATTCAGAGTAATCTGCAAACTTTACTAGTGATTTTGTTTTCTTCCAGGTCATGGATTTAAAAAAAAATAGCATAGGGCTAAGAAACAATCCTTGTGGTACCCCACTGGAAACATCCGCTTGAATACAATTTTTGTTCTGAGATTTTCAGATTTGCCAGCTTTTAGTCCATTTCATGTATATCATGTTTTTTTTCTAGTTTTATTCAGTGTCAGTTGGTACCAAGTCAAATGCCTTACAGAAATCTAAGTATATTATGTCAACATCGTTTCTAGCTACCAAACTCGTAATCTCATCAAAGAAAGATATCCTGTCAAATTGACCTGACCTGTTTTCCATAGACCCATGTTGGAGTCTGTCATAAATATAAAGGGAAGGGTAAACACCTTTTAAAATCCCTCCTGGCCAGAGAAAAACCCTTTCATCTGTAAAGGGTTAAGAAGCTAGGATAACCTCGCTGGCACCTGACCACAATGACCAATGAGGAGACAAGATACTTTCAAAGCTGGAGTGGGGGAGAAACAAAGGGTCTGGGTCTATCTGTGTGATGCTTTTGCCGGGACAGAACAGGAATGGAGTCTCGGAACTTAGTAAGTAATCTAGCTAGATATGCATTAGATTCTGTTTGTTTAAATGGCTGAGAAAATAAACTGTGCTGAATGGAATGGTATTCCTGTCTTTTTATAACTTAAGGTTTTGCCTAGAGGGATGCTCTGTTTTGAATCTAATTACCCTGTAAGGTATTTACCATCCTGATTTTACAGAGGTGATTCTTTTACTTTTTCTTCTATTAAAATTCTTCTTTTAAGAAACTGTTCTTAAGATCCAAGGGTTTGGGTCTGTGGTCACCAATGCAAATTGGTGAGGATTTTTATCAATCCTTCCCCAGGAAGGAGGGTGTAAAGGTTTTGGGGAGGATTTTTGGGGGGGAAAGATGTTTCCAAACAAACTCTTTCCCAATAATAAATACCAGTTAGACGTTTGGTGGTGGCAACGAAAGTCCAAGGGCAAAAGGTAAAATAGTTTGTACCTTGGGGAAGTTTTAACCTAAGCTGCTAAAAAAAAGCTTAGGAGGTTTTCATGCAGGTCCCCATATCTGTACCCTAGAGTTCAGAGTGGGAAAGGAACCTTGACAGAGTCTAAGAGGGAGGGATAGCTCAGTGGTTTGAGCATTGGCATGCCAATCCCAGGGTTGTGAGCTCAATCCTTGAGGGGACCATTTAGGGATCTGGGCCAAAAATTGGGGATTGGTCCTGCTTTGAGTAGGGGGTTGGACTAGATGACCTCCTGAGGTCCCTTCCAACCCTGATATTCTAGGATTTGCATTCATTACATTACCCTTCTTTGAGTCCACATAAACAACTCCTTTATCTTGCCCAGGATTGATATCAGGGTGACAGCCCTATAATTACCCAGGTTACCTTTTCCATTATTAGAAATTTTGGCTCCGCATTATTTTTCTACCAGTTTTCTGGAACTTCCCCAGTGTTCCAATAATTATTAAAAATCAACATTAATGCTCCAGGATGTTCCTCAGCCAGCTGTTCTTTTAAGTCTTGGATGTGAGTTATCTGGACCTGCTGGATTTTAAAAATATCTGTCTTTAGGATGTAAAACAGAAGCTGCTACAGAGATATTATTGGAATGGAAAGTGTTATCATGCATTGAGGCTATATCATTTTTTTCTTAAAAACAGAACATAAACACTTCTGCCTCTTCCACATTATTAATTTATTGGTCTATTATTACCTCACGTGTTTGGAATAATAAGTTGCTAACCCTGAGCACAAAGATGTCTGTTTATTAGGGTTGTGTCCTTAATACCAGCTAGAATTGTGAAAGCTGGGTTACATATTCCAAGCCAGGGCAGAGACTGAACAGTTTCCAGCACTGCTGTCTAGAAAAATCCTTGGAGTTACTTGGGACCAGTGGATCACCAATAACAAGAACTGGCCTACAGTTTAAATAGTCTATGCTGGATGTTCACAGGCTTCACTGCTGGGGACATGTGGAGCACATGCCTCAAAATCATCTGCCAAAGGCTATGCTCTGGCCAATTTAGAACCACCTGTGATGCACAGGAAGATCAAAGCTCTGATACAGCAGCAAGGCCTCAAGAAATTCAGCATTCACACTGACAACTGGGAGAATTCCTGCCCATAATCATTCAGTTTGGAGAAGCCAGGTTAAGATTGGTGCAGTCACTTTTTAAGAGCCATCAGAGAGCCCAGGCTGAGGCTTATTGGTGAGCTAGGAAGCAGAGTATGGCAAGTGGACCTATAAACACTGTGGTAAGTTTTGCTGCTCAGGCATCGAGATCTTTTCCCATTGCTAAGCACCAATGACTACTGACTTTGTCACATCTCCTTTCATAGATCCTAAGGTCAGAAGGGACCATTATGATCATCTAGTCTGACCTCCTGCACAATGCAGGCCACAATTTCACCCATGCACTCCTGCAAAAAACCTCTCACCTATGTTTGTGCTATTGAAGTCCTCAAATCGTGGTTTAAAGACTTCAAGGAGCAGAGAATCCTCCAGCAAGTGACCCGTGCCCCATGCTACAGAGGAAGGCGAAAGACCTCCAGGGCCTCTTCCAATCTGCCCTGGAGGAAAATTCCTTCCTGACCCCAAATATGGTGATCAGCTAAACCCTGAGCATATGGGCAAGATTCACCAGCCAGATACTACAGAAAATTCTTTCCTGGGTAACTCTGATCCCACCCGATCTAACATCCCATCACAGGCCATTAGGCCTATTTACCATGAATATTTAATTACCAAAATCATATTATACCATCACCTCCATAAACTTATTGAGTTTAATCTTAAAGCCAGATAGATTTTTTGCCCCCACTGCTTCCCTTGGAAGACTATTCCAAAACTTCACTCCTCTGATGGTTAGAAACCGTCATCTAATTTCAAGTCTAAACTTCCTGGTGGCCAGTTTATATCCATTTGTTCTTGTGTCCACATTGGTACTGAGCTTAAATAATTCTTCTCCCTCCATGGTATTTATCCTTCTGCTCTCCTATAAATATATCAATCCTATCTCCCCTCAACCTTCTTTTAGTTAGGCTAAACAAGCCAAGCTCCTTGAATCTCCTTTTTATAAGACAAATTTTCCATTTCTCGGATCATCCTAGTAGCCCTTCTCTGTACCTGTTCCAGTTTGAATTTATCCTTCTTAAACATGGGAGATCAGAACTGCACACAGTATTCCAGGTGATGTCTCACCAGTGCCTTGTATAATGGTACTAAAACCTCCTTATCCCTACTGGAAATACCTCTCCTGATGCATCCCAAGACCGCATTAGCTTTTTTTTACAGCCTTATCACATAGGCGGCTCATAGTCATCCTATGATCAACCAAAACTCCAAGGTCCTTCTCCTCCTCTGTTACTTCTAATTGATGCATCCCCAGCTTATAACTAAAATTCTTGTTATTAATCCCTAAATGCATGACCTTACACTTCTCTCTATTAAATTTCATCCGATTACTATTACTCCAGTTTACAAGGTCATCCAGATCCTCCTGTAGGTTATCCCGGTCCTTCTCTAAATTGGCAATACCTCCCAGCTTTGTATCATCCGCAAACTTTATTAGCACACTCCCACTTTTTGTGCTGAGGTAAGTAATAAACAGATTGGTCCCAAAACTGATCGCTGAGGAACTCCACCAGTAAACTCCTTCCAGCTTGACAAGTCACCTTTCAGTAGGACCCGTTGTAGTGTCCCCTTTAACCAATTCCTTATCCACCTTTCAATTTTCATATTGATCCCCATCTTTTCCAATTTGACTAATAATTCCCCATGTGGCACAGTATCAAACGCCTTACTGAAATCTAGGTAAATTAGATCCACTGCGTTTCCTTTGTCTAAAAAATCTGTTACTTTCTCAAAGAAGGAGATCAGGTTGGCTTGGCACGATCTACCTTTTGTAAAACCACGTTGTGTATTGTCCCATTTACCATTGACTTCAATGTCCTTAAATTTTCTCCTTCAAAATTTTTTCCAAGACCTTGCACACGACAGATGTCAAACTAACAGGCCTATAGTTACCCGGATCACTTTTTCCTTTCTTAAAAATAGGAACTGTTAGCAATTCTCCAATCATATGGCACAACCCCTGAGTTTACAGATTCATTAAAAATTCTTGCTAATGGGCTTGCAATTTCGGGTGCCAATTCCTTTAATATTCTTGGATGAAGATTATCTGGGCCCCCCGATTTAGTCCCATTAAGCTGTTCGAGTTACGCTTCTACCTCAGATATGGTCATATCTACCTCCATATCCTCATTCCCATTTGTCATGCTACCATGATCCTAAGATCCTCTTTAGCCTTATTAAAGACTGAGGCAAAGTATTGGTTTAGATATTGGGCCATGCCTAGATTATCCTTGACCTCCACTCCATCCTCAGTGTTTAGCGGTCCCACTTCTTCGTTCTTTGTTTTCTTCTTATTTATATGGCTATAGAACCTTTTCTGTTGGTTTTAATTCCCTTTGCAAGGTCCAACTCAACTTGACTTTTAGCCTGTCTCACTTTATCCCTACATGTTCTGACCTCAATAAGGTAGCTTTCCTTGCTGATCCCTCCCATCTTCCACTCCCTGTATGCTTTCTGCTTTTTCTTAATCATCTCTCTGAGATGCTTGGTCTAAAACTCCTGCCTATGAATTTTTTCCCCCTTTCTTGGGATGCAGGCTTCCGATAGCTTCTGCAGCTTTGATTTAAAATAATCCCAGGCCTCCTCCTAGCTTTAGATCCATAAGTTCTTCAGTTCAGTCATTACTATCAAACTTCCCCTTTCTTCCATTTGTTTTATTTTTTATTAGCTGCATTCACGGACCCTCTAAACCAGGTAACTCTTTTTTTTTTTAAACCAGCTGTCTTTTTTGGGCACCTAATAAGGTTCTTTAATGATTCACAACTATTCACTTTTTTCTGATTATGAGCAAAATCAGCTGAAGAATTTAATTTTCAGCTTTATTGAACTGGCCCCATTAAAGCACTGTGTGTGTGTATTACTGAGATGAACTTGATTCTGCTTGCATATTATAAATGTGATCAAGTCATGATCACTTGTACCCACGCTATCATTATTTTTTTTTTTAAGGTCTGTGATCAGTTCCTCTATCTGTTAGGACAAGGATTCTGATAAAGAATCACCCAGTGTTGGTTGCAATGTTATTTGAATTAGGAAATTATAGGTGACAATGTTTAGCAAGTCCAAGGATGTTTTTAGTACTGGCAGCGTATCACTCATTGAAGTATCCCATGATCAGTGTTTTTTTTTTTTCTACAGCGATGGGTACAGAAGAAGAGGGTCATCCTGTTCCTTATGGTGACTTGATTGTCTGTCTGTAGCAGACACCAACTAATACCTTATCCGTTAGGACATTGATCCCTAAGTATTTCAAGATAACTTGGAAGAAAATTGTTGGTACAAATCTGAGAGAGGGCTTTGACTAGAGTGCTCCCTGGAAAGAGGGTTTGAATTTGTGTACAATTCCTATTGTGTTCAGGGAAACAGGACTTTGACCTAGTCTTCTTTATTTACAAAGACTGTGCACAATGAAATAGCTCACTTCATCAATTTCGTCCCCAGCAGAAAAAACCCTCAAGTCCTGGTATACTGACTGACTGCTCCAGTCAAAAGAGGAACTATTTTCTTTTAAGTTTATTAAAATAATAATACCAGTAGGGGAATTACTATTACCAAGTACTCAAATATATTGTGTACTTTTACTGCGTTGAGATGAAGCTCATTTCTACTCTTCCCCCTTATGAACTCCAACCTATAAAATATCACTTTTCATGTTGCAATACTAATAGCCCCTTTCCTCTAAGCAATGATTTTATATTCCCTTCTCTTTTTCAGCTCTGGTGAATGTAGTGGGCTCCTTTCCTGTGCTTCTCTGCACTTCAGAACTTCTAGTTATTTTAAATCACTTTATTTTTCTAGCGATAAATATATTGCAGCACATAAAATGAAAAGTCATAGAAAAAATGCACTCTGCATGCACTCTGCAGCTGGAACTGATGTGCAGTACGTTCATTAGATCCTCTCCTCTCCTCTTATGAAAAGACAACGGAACCATTACCAAAGGAGCATTATAACTAAATATATCTCCTTTATTAGCTAAAGGGGAGAGATTCTTGGAACTCCTTCTATTTTCAATTCTAATCTCTAATAAAGTAAACTGGACAAAAGATTTAGTGTGGATATATGAAGATGATGCTACTGCTTGTGGTACCTTCTAGGGTACCTAGCATGAACGGGTGGGAGGATATTGTAAAATATTAAAGTAGTACTAGCGTCTCTGGACCAAAAGATGCAGTTACTCGAACCCTCAGGGGAAGAGAAGTAATGTTAAAAAAGTCAAGAAAATGAAACACAGGGGCACAAGAGGTGAAAGATGCAGTAGAAAGATGGACAGCCTCAGGCAAAAAGTTCCACAAAACGGGGTGGTGAACCAAGAGGGACCAGCTCTAAGAGGAGTGTCAGGAGAGAGAGATGAATGTTCATGCAAGACCAATTACGGTGGTGGAAGGCAACTCAGGATCAGACCCAGATTATAAAGGGCAATCTATACCATCAGTTGAATCTGTTGGCAATTTTGGAACACAGGCCGCACTGTGTCTCATCCTGACGTAAAGAATAAGAAGGCAATTGTGTTCTACAATTGCTGCTCTCCAGATAAGCATTAGGTACTAAATAAAAGGTAAAACAAGGCCAAAATAATAGATGAACACTTAGCAATTTCTGATAATCCTAATAACTTCTCTCCAGAAATATAGAAAAATAAACACACAATCTGTCTGCTTAATCCTTGTGCTACACATATATAGACATCACACTGATCAGCAGAGATTAAATCCATAACCCTTGCTTTATAAACTGTAGTTTGTGAACAACTGAGCTGGAGGAAAATTTCCCTTAGTTCTCAGTGGTAGTAGGACTGTTTGTGGTGTAGCTAGTAGATGATGAAATAATCAAATATAGAATTAGTGCCTGATCCCTTAAAGTGAAAGAGTTTTGTCGTTGACTTAAATTAATACTTTACAGCTGGTGACACCATAGGACAGAAGTCCCCTGCACTGAATTATATGTGCTGAGACAGCCTCAAACCCAGTTTAAAAAAAACCCACCATTACTTATTCCATACACCCTACTTCTCTAGTAATGACTGCCAAATTGCATTAGGACAACTTGATTTATTACATACAGACGTAGTAAGCTTATACATCTTTCTTTTGGACCAGATGTACCTCAACCACAGGACCGAGGGCACTGATCCATATCTGTACAGTAATTTAATACAACATTGGTAGCTGGAGTTCTGGACACATCCTAGTCACAAAGAGTGAATAAACAGGTTTTAATATCTGCGTGAAACGAAGTCTCTGTAAGTCCCCCTGTTTGCTGCAGCTTTTAAAATCCATTATGATGGAAGCAAATCTTGCTGCCACCTCTGTGGAGGGCGAAGGCAGTACCTACACCCTAGTAGGTGCTTACCAGGAATTTGGGTCGCATTTAGATTCAGACCAGAGGTTTTGCACTAGCTACTCTTGGGATACATCTGGCTCCCTGTGCAGTGTGTTTTGGAGTAGGGAGAAAGGCAAGCAGGGGTGGGCCAAGGAGGAAAAGAGCAGGCCAGAGACTATGTCCACTAACAAATGGCTTCTGTAGACTGGGTCCTCAGGAGCACCTGGAGCTTCAGGGCTGTATCAGCATTGACAGTGTGTAGTGGAACACTTCCCTTTGCAGAACCCCCATATGGCAAGTCTGGCTCCTTGGACTTGGCACAAGGGGAAAGGAGTAAATTAACCTATTTCCAAGAATGCTAATTCTGCACCACCAAAGGAAAGGTAGTGCAGTGGCAGAATCTGCAAAGACAGTATATCACATTTTCAAGGCAGTGAGAGGGGGTTTAGCCATACATGAATGTCATTGAAAATCACTTGGTTTAAACCCCTCACAAGCTCTTTTAAAAGACTGGGATATGAATATGGCACCTAGTGTTGCCACCTGCCTAATCACAAAACCCAAACACTCTTGCCCTGCCCCCTACTTTGCCCCTCCCCCAAGGCCTTCTCCAAGCCCTGCCCCCTACTCACTCTATCCTCCCTCCCTCACTCTTCCCCACCCTAACTCACTTTCACCAGGCTGAGACAGGGGATTGGGGTGTGTCAGGGGGTGTGGGCTCTGAGAGAGAGTTTGGATACAGGAGGTGGTATGGGCTCTGGGAGGGAGTTTGGGTGTGGGAGGGGGTATGGGCTCTGGGAGGGAGTTTGGGTGCAGGCTCTGGCTCGGGCAGGTGTTTGGGCTGCAGGAGGTGGTGCTTATCTCGGGCAGCTCCTGAAAGTGACCAGCACATCCCTCTGGCAGTATCTCCTGCGGGGGGGGGGCAGGGCATCTCTGTGCTCTACTGCTGCTGCTCGTAGCCATTGCCCCCACAGCTGCCATTGGCCACAGTTTCTGTTCAATGGGAGCTGCGGAGTTGGCACTTGGGGTGGGGGCAATGCACGGAGACTCCCTGCCCAGGAGCCAGGGGGATGTGCCGGCCGCTTCTGGGAGTAGTGCTGAGCCAAGGCAGGTAGGGAGCCTGCCTTAGCCCCGCTGTTCCACCAGTGCGTAAAATTTCCCAGTTCGGCTGCAGTAACTTCTGGAATATACAGCGTGATTCTGGTAGAATCCCAGCAAAACCGGGCGGATTGGCAACCCTAATGGCACCACTGTATATAATTGAAAGATACTGAAATGAGATGTGTAGAAACTTCAAAGAAGAAAATCCCTATTATGGCTTTACTGAAGTAGGGGAAAAGGGATGAAGCTTATTCTGATCAATCAATTGGAGAAAGAAAGAATGCAAAGCTCTGTGGCATTTTTGTTAGTTTCCTTGTGATGACCACCTTATTCCCTTTCCAGTATTTGCAAAAATCACCAAATGATATTTTTCCTATATGGTAAAAGGTGAAAACACTTCAGCATCTACTGAATCAAGACTGAATGTTTGACTAAAATCACTTGGTGAGGTTCTATAGCCTCTGTTATGCAGGAAGTCAGATTATCTAATCAAAATGGTTCCTTCTGGCCTTAAAATCTATTCATCTGTCCAATGAACAGATTTTTTTTTAAATCCATGTTTGATTGGTTGCTTCAATTTCATTGATACCAGAAAGCAACCTAGTTGTGTTTTACATCAAAGCCAGAAGACAAAAAATAAAATTCTTCACTTGAATTAAGAGGGAAATTAGTGGGGCTTTTTTGTTTTTGTTTTTTTTACTCAAAGCCAAGGCTCATTGAAAATATGCTAGTAAATATTTATAATTATGTCCCCCGCCCCCCTCAGTAGAATATTTAAGATTAGCGAAAACAAAGGCCAAAACTGGGCGTATTATTGAGTTCCCTATGCAGTTCATCAGAGGGCTAAGTGGACAAAGTCCCACAAAGAAAATGGATGAATCAAATAGAAGTTGTAGTCCTGTGATCTTGTTTATGATATCTGACCTTGAACCAGAAGTTTAGTGTGATTGGGCAAAAATATCAAAGGTGGATAAAGGTATTAGGCTTGTTAAATATTATTTTTCAGCATTTATCTTAAGTGCAATAATATATATAACTTTTAGGAGTCATGTATATCCTCAAAACCCATTTGACCTGAGTTACTTTATTGCTCCTAAACTAAACTTGAAACATACTATGCAGAGAAAATGTCATACAATATTTAATTTTTAAAATATACATATTATTTAACTACATATGGCATATTATTTCAGCTCTGATTAAGATTCCTTTGACTAAGACCTGGAATATTCACACACATGCTTCACTTTATCCATGTGAGTTGTCACTGGAATCTACACATCCAGATATCCTTAGCCCGGAGTGAATGCCTGTGTTGTCTGGGGAAGTGCTGCTCCTGTAACACTAAAAAATGATACTGTTCCCTATAATGTGTGTTTGTTTGTTTCTTTTTTGGGTGTGTGTGTGTGTGTGTGTGTTAATCTAGCATCTACATGTATATTAAGTGTGTGCCTGACACAAAGCAGGGTAGATGCTCTGTATTTCCGAACTTCTGTGTCTTTTAATCTGGAATTCAGACACTGAGTGTAATGAAGGTTTTTATTTTGTTGCTGTTGCAAGATTAGCCATTTCCGTTTAAACTCCACTGTGTGCTATCCATGGAGTAGTGTTTCCAGTCAGGTGGTTTACAGTTTTTAACTTTTTGCAGAGCTTTTTTTGAGCTTCCAGAAATGCTTACGGGGCTCAAGTTGTCCTTGACTGGTAAGGGTGAAGTTTATTTATATAGAAAAATAAAAGCTTACTCTCATTAAACAAACCGTGGTAAATAAAATGGTTATGAAAATACCCTTCTTTGTGGCCCTAGACTTTCCAACGTTTCCAGACTCTAAAAATGCAATCAACTTTGGTAGTCAACTAAAATAGCACTTTATGGGTATGGGTTGGATATTTTATGTGTCATACAAGACATTTCTATTCTTCCAAAGCTCCCATAAATGAGGACTAATTCAAGTATCTTCAGACTCGATGATTCTCTGTCCTAAAAGTGATTGTTCCAGCTCTCATTGATGGGAAAACAATCTCTGTGTTTAATAAAAAGGAATCACAATGCATAAGGACTTGAAGTATGCATTACCTACTGTATGACATAGTCAAATGGCTGGGTACGATCAACTCTTTTTTGGCTTGCCTCTGTGAAAATCCTCTAACTAATGCAATCAAGGATAATTATTGCACCATTTGCTTGTGTTTATGCCATATGAGAGAGCTCTGGGCTTATTAAGCATTGCAATTCATCCTGATTGCTACCAAGTAATCCTTTGCAGACTTGTAAATCAAAACTGTGGCTAAATTTCAGCAGCATGATTGTCATGTTTTTCAAAGTTTTCTAATTAAAACTTTATGAGCATGCAATTAAAGAGAGAACAGTTTTCCTGCTCTGCAAATTAAGTAAACTGTGGAGCCTCAGCAAAAATGAGACTCTTTTGTGTTTGCTTTTCTTTAAAAAAGAAATTATAGTGAGTTGTTTTGGGCTTTTCAAACTGTTTACTACATTTGTCTGTTAAACTCCCTACCATGGTTGACTTAGCAGTATCAGCTTTATGAGCAATGCTTTTTGGCTAGACCTTCTAAACTAGGCTGCAATTGTAGGTACACAGGTGGATATCACTGTTTATACTTCGCTAAAATAAATGTTTTTAAAGAGAAAATTATATAAAGTGCTCTGTGGTACAAAATACTGTTTTTTTTAAAAAAGCCCCCCAACCCATCAATCAAGAATTTTCTTTGTGAAATAAACCTTTCCAAGCTGAGTGAAAGAGGTTATTCTAAGTCTATGGAGAAATTAAAGTTACATACAACTAAAGGAGCAGGAAAACAAAATTACTGTAGATCACTTAGATTAGATCCCCTAATGTTTCTGTAAAGGAGTTAAGACAAATATTATATAGATCCTACTGGAGCTGCCTCGTTGAGGATATCTTTTGGGCCATTTGGTAAACCCTATAGACCACGAAGGACCTGGTTTGAATTTTGGCTCTGGTCATGTGCAAACACACATTAGTTCATTCACTAATTGAGTAAATTGTTGCCAGTTAGTAAAGTTCACTTTAACGCTGGGCTGCTATTTGGCAGACACACAAATCTCAAAACAAAAAAATAAATCATTTCAAAGTGTTCCACCCGATCTCAAAATAACCAGAGTAATAAAGAAAGGAATAAATGCATGATATATGGAAAGGGTGGCCAAACTTACTGACCTCTCAAGCTGCATTAGGCAATCTTCAGGTATTGAAGAGCCAGGATGCACCTGCCAGGGCTCGGGCCTTCAGCCCTGTGGGAAGAGGGGTCTCGGGGCTTCAGCGTCACAGGAGGAACCTGCCCAGGCTCAGAGCTTCAGTCCCTCTCCTGCTGAAGCCCTGAGCCCTGGCAGGCACACCCTGCATGGCTGAAGCCCCAAGACTCCCCTCCACATTGGGTAGAAGGCCCAGAGGTGGCACATGGGGGGGGCCTCATGTGGGGCCATGTGCTGCCCCCCCCCCCGATTTTTGCCGGTGTTTGCTGGACCCACTCGGTCCCATGGTGCCGCCGGGCCCCCTCCCTGCATGGCAATTCCTGGAGCTGGCAAGCTGTAGCCATGGGGAGAGGCAGCGGCAAACAGCTGGGAGCTACAGGGAGAGCCTCTGCTTATGCTGCTGCCTCTCCACACAGAACTAACACCTGGGAGCTGCAGGGAGGAGTGGCGGAGGGTAAGAGGAAGGTGCTGGGGGCGGGGGGGAAATGCCTGAAGTGTTGGGGGGCACAGTTTAAACATTTGGGCCCCCCCAACTCTGAACAGGCACCAGTTGTCTCTGGCAGAAGCCCCTAGCCCCACCACTCTGCTGCAGGGCAGAAGCTCCAAGCTTTCCCTCATCTGCCCTCGCCTTGTAGATAGAGAATGGGCATAGGGGGCTCCGTGAGCCTCACTTGAATTGTAAAAGAGCTGCATCAGACTCCTGAGCCGCAGTTTGACCATCGCTGATATATGGGATGGCTCCCCTTCTTTCTCCTGCTGAAATGACAATCTGAACTATTAGATTGCTAAAGGTAAAATTCAGAACCACAGAAATTAGAGATGGTAAAGACTATTGTTATCTCCTTGACAATGCAGGATGTTACATGACCATTTCCTTTGTGTGCAGCAGTTGCAACCAAGACAAGAGAAATTGATTTCTTAATTGCAAGCTTGATGAAAATATAAAGGAATGTGTGTGTACGGAGGTTGGAGGGGTGTTACAATGAATATACAAGAGTTTGTTCACAGGGGTTTATATCATGGATGAATTAGCTTCATGCAACTCTAAATATAGCATGTGTTAACACATCAAAATAAAATGTGTTCTTAAAATAAACAAAAATCAGACTACCCATCCTTCTCTCCCCCTTCTTTGCCTCTAGCTTCCCTACTTACTACAAGTTACACGAGCAATAATGTTGTTGCCTTTGGGTAAAATCCTCCTGTTCTTATTCATTACTCAAAGACTTCACTGACAGCATTGGCAGAATAAACACTGAGCAAGACGACAGGATATGGCTTGGAGAAGCATTATCCGGTGACTGGACACGAGATCTGCAATCTCTTCCCAGTTCTGCCACTGACTTACTATGTGATCTGGGGCGAGCCACTTCCTCTTCTGTGCCTCCCACCTTTTGTTTCTATTTAGATTGTAAGCTCTTTGGGTCTCTTCTTATTCATGATTTTTCACTATGCTAGTGTCTAGGAACCCAAGTCATGGTCTGGGGCCCCATTGTGATAGGCTTTGTGTACACACAACAGAAAGACACCCTTTCCACAAAGGCACTGTGCAAACACATAGTAAGAGCCTATCACAATGAGATCCTGATCTCAGGTGGAGCCCCTGTGTGCTACTGTATTACAGTTAATAATAATTGGCTTGGAAAATTGCAGCCCATGTGGCTTAATTTTGGCAGAGTTGTAAACAACTGAAAACAGGTTCTAGGTGTCACTACCTGCACTTCATATAATATTCTATTTACAATATGTGGAAGGCAAAAAAGTTGAATAATTAGTGCAGGCAACTGGCACTGAGTTATATTGAAATTGAAAAGGCATTCTAAAAAAAGACTTCCTTTGCACTGTAAAGTATACTGTGTTCATAAGGGCAATGTAAAAAGGAATGTGATAAGTTTCCTTAATTTATTAATCACCTAGATCAAGTTTCAAGCCATCATTTGCAAATAGTAAAGAGAAACATCAGGAGACAATCAGATCATGAACATCTTGCTGTGTCAAACTGTACAATTTTTATTTGTATTTTTCAGTTTTCATAGTATATATATACGTATCTAATGATCAATAACTCAGAATTTCACAGTGTTAATGAGCTCTTAGTTACACTAAATCTACACCAACAAATCCCAAGGAAATCAATACTGTGATCTGGTCCTTTCATTCCTTCTGCAGGTGTTTGCTCATTCCTGTGTCCAGAGATAATGAAACTGAATGAAGGTCTTTCTGATGACATTCTGTGTAAAGCATCAAAGTTTTCCATCATACATAAACAGCGCTGTATTATTCATAAACTGATCTGACAAATGTAACTGACTGAAAAGCACTTGATCCCAATTAAGGGCCTCTATGAGAAAGAGAATAATATTTTGTTTTGTGATTACTTGGTCCTTTTTCTCCTGCTGAAAAATGTTAGTGAAGAAAAGTTATGGTTCTAAATGTATTGAAAGAAATAAACTTTAAAGGTGCCTACGTCATAACTATGAATTAGCTGGTTCACAGTGGTAAATCCTGGTTTGAACCTGAATCAGAGAATATACTTGAGAAAAAAGTGTGCTTTATAGCTTTTAAATCACTTTCTGAAGTCATACTCTAAGGAATAATAAACTGGGTTATACAGATATGTCAGACTTGAGAACAGTTAAGTTTTACTAAGATCCTATGAGCTAACTAGAAGAGGATCAAATGCACCAGGATGATTAGTGTTGCAAAATATTACTTCAGAAATTAGTGAAAATGTTAGTGGCTTAAATTTTGAAATATAAAAACAGTGGTAATAAAAACATCTGAAGTTGTTGTAATTATCACAGATAGAAGTTTCTAGTGTGAAGGTGAATATTTTATATTATACAACCATTTGCTTTATTAAAATAAAATGCTTAGCCTAAGAGACATATATAAAAGCACAGACTAAGTATAGCAGACAATACATTTTATCTTTAGGAGGTTCAAGGGGAGACATTCAGCAGGATTTGCAGGCTGTTGTCTCCAGCTGCTGAATATTTGCAGGTGGGAGATCAAGATATAAAGGTCACTTTTTAAAAACTTCCTGTTCTGCCACATGTTGGACTTGGGCCTGATTCCCCATGCCCACTGAAGTCACTGAAATTCTTTCAATGGGCTCTGGCTCAGACCTTAGTTAGCAGCAGCCTGTGTACCTGATAAAGTGCTCGTGTTCCATAAAGCTCAATCCAGGGCATTGCACTGGGGGATTCTTCGCTTGAACAAAATGAATCCACTGACTGATCTTTCAGTACCAGCATATCATCTGAAAAATGAGTGCCGCAAAATTGAACTAGGGAATCCTTACAAAAACTTCCATGGGAAAGATATCCTGCTGCACTTTCACATGGAGGCGGGTGTGGGTGTGTAGGGGGATAATGATGGAATGGGTTGACACACACTCTCTAGTCTATTGGAAAAAAAAAAGACTAGGTCTTGAAAAATTGGATTTTCTATGCATGTCTGAATAGAAGACGTACACTTGATTTTTAATACTAAGAACACGGGAGAACAGATGTTTACAGAAATTTTGAACAAAACTGTAACATTTCTGCAACAGTTGTCCTACTGGTCTGTACAGTATGACACATTCTCACATGTTCCACATATGGAGCTTCCATTGACATTGGTGGGAATTCTGCTTATGATATGAGTGTGTCCAATAAACAGGAATTGGAGCATGAATTAGAGGATAGGAGAATTGTGCCCTACAGCTATGGAAGACAAGAGATCGCTCTTGTTGTTTCAAGCACTGTGGGACACAGCAGTGGTTTCCTATACATTACATTAGTTTAATCATGTTTTATTGTATTGTTCCCACACCGTGTTCGTCTGCAGAGAAAACATGATTTACAGAATATTTATTTTTTTGGTCATTTTATTACTTTAATAATGCAGATTTGGATTGTAATTAAGGTTTTTTTTTAAATTTAATTTTAATAGCTTGCAGATTGGGTCAGAACATACTGTGATATTGTAAAACTGTTTCAATAGACAATGAATTCATTTGTGCCTTTTCCGTATTAAAAAGCAGATGTGGTTCATTCTTTATGAAGTTTTCTTTACGTGTAAATTATGGGTGTGGGATTAAAAAAAAAATCTATGCAGGCACATGCCAAATTTGGGCCCTGATTTATTATTACTATTGTGAAACAAGGAACTGTAAAACAAAAAAAATAGAGATGTATGTCATTAAAATTAAAGCATTCAAATATATAGCCAACATGTATGTTTCATATTTAATCACAGCTGGGACTCAGAGCTGGATTGTATTCCTGGCTTTGCTGCTGGCCTACTGGCTGACCCTGGGCAAGTTTCTGTGCCTCAGTTTCCCCATATGTAAAATGGGGATAATAAGAATGACCTCTTATAAAGCACTTTGGAAATCTATGGCTGAAAAGTGCTAATAAGAGCTAGGCATT
The DNA here is from genome assembly GCF_965140295.1 of Lepidochelys olivacea. Classification (NCBI taxonomy): domain Eukaryota; kingdom Metazoa; phylum Chordata; order Testudines; family Cheloniidae; genus Lepidochelys; species Lepidochelys olivacea. Next base: position 49,495,042 of record NC_140414.1, on the reverse strand, counting down.
TTTACGGTTGTCTTCAAAATAGACTGCCAACCATACTGTGTTTGTATGGAATTATGGATTCCATGTGTATAGTATTTCTCCAACAATTCCATAGTAAATAAATCACTATCCTTCCCACTAAAAATATGTCCTTTTCCAGTTTCATTGTGTTTTTTTTCCCCTTTCTCCATTGGCCGAGAACTGGCATTCTCTGTCTTTGGCAAAGTCTATTACTCTCCACTGAAGCAGTTGGGATAAAGGAATGCTTTTGCTTCCCTTCCATTAATTTCTTGCATACGGTGCATATTTTCTGACAATGTGCTTATTTTGGCTAGATCATCCACTGCAGAGAGATTATTTTCACTTACTGTTCCTTCACTTTACTTCTATTATAACACATGGATTTTGCACAGGGCCTGACACTGCAGGGTGCTGAGCGCTCCCTGCTAGGTGTTGAGTGCTTGCAATTCCTATTGACTTCCAGCAGAGCTGAGCAGTGGAAATATGTTTTTTGGGAATTCCATTGCTGGCACTCTGACACTTAAACAGCACTCCCTACTAGAAAATGACTTCAGTGTTATGATCATAGAGGAAGGGAGATCAGAGAATCCTGTGATTGGTGGTCTATTTATTTTTTCTCATCAGTAGTGGTCCGTGTGTGCTCTCTCTCAATCCTTAGACACAGAGTTCACCACTCTTGCGCTGAACCACCTTCGTAAACATTATTGGTAGGAAACCAAAGCTATGTTAGTTCCCATCACCTCAAATACATTGGTGGTTTAGGCTGTGTCTACACTATGCAGCTTTTAGCGACATGGCTGTGCCGCTACAGCAGTGCCACTAGAATCATAGAATCACAGAATATCAGGGTTGGAAGGGACCTCAGGAGGTCATTGAGTCCAACCCCCTGCTCAAAGCAGGACCCATCCCCAATTAAATCATCCCAGCCAGGGCTTTGTCAAGTCTGACCTTAAAAACTTCTAAGGAAGGAGATTCTACCACCTCCCTAGGTAACGCATTCCAGGGTTTCACCACCCTCCTAGTGAAAAAGTTTTTCCTAATATCCAATCTAAACCTCCCCCACTGCAACTTGAGACCATTACTCCTTGTCCTGTCCTCTTCTACCACTGAGAATAGTCTAGAACCATCCTCTCTGGAACCACCTCTCAGGTAGTTGAAAGCAGCTATCAAATCGCCCCTCATTCTTCTCTTCTGCAGACTAAACAATCCCAGCTCCCTCAGCCTCTCCTCATAAGTCATGTGTTCCAGTCCCCTAATCATTTTTGTTGCCCTTCGCTGGACTCTCTCCAATTTATCCACATCCTTCTTGTAGTGTACTGGACACAGTACTCCAGATGAGGCCTCTCCAATGTTGAATAGAGGGGGACGATCACGTCCCTCGATCTGCTCGCTATGCCCCTACTTATACATCCCAAAATGCCATTGGCCTTTTTGGCAACAAGGGTACTCTGCTGACTCATATCCAGCTTCTCATCCACTGTCACCCCTAGGTCCTTTTCCGCAGAACTGCTGCCGAGCCATTCGGTCCCTAGTCTGTAGCTGTGCATTGGGTTCTTCCGTCCTAAGTGCAGGACCCTGCACTTATCCTTATTGAACCTCATCAGATTTCTTTTGGCCCATTCCTCCAATTTGTCTAGGTCCCTCTGTATCCTATCCCTGCCCTCCAGCGTATCTACCACTCCTCCCAGTTTAGTATCATCCGCAAATTTGCTGAGAGTGCAAACCACACCATCCTCCAGATCATTTATGAAGATATTGAACAAAACCGGCCCCAGGACCGACCCCTGGGGCACTCCACTTGACACCGGCTGCCATCTAGACATGGAGCCATTGATCACTACCCGTTGAGCTCGACAATCTAGCCAACTTTCTACCCACCTTATAGTGCATTCATCCAGCCCATACTTCTTTAACTTGCTGACAAGGATACTGTGGGAGACCATGTCAAAAGCTTTGCTAAAGTCAAGAAACAATACATCCACTGCTTTCCCTTCATCCACAGAACCAGTAATCTCATCATAGAAGGCGATTAGATTAGTCAGGCATGACCTTCCCTTGGTGAATCCATGCTGACTGTTCCTGATCACTTTCCTCTCATGTAAATGCTTCAGGATTGATTCTTTGAGGACCTGCTCCATGATTTTTTTCGGGGACTGAGGTGAGGCTGACTGGCCTGTAGTTCCCAGGATCATCCTCCTTTCCTTTTTTTAAAGATTGGCACTACATTAGCCTTTTTCCAGTCATCCGGGACTTCCCCCGTTCGCCACGAGTTTTCAAAGATAATGGCCAATGGCTCTGCAATCACAGCCGCCAATTCCTTTAGCACCCTCGGATGCAACTCGTCCAGCCCCATGGACTTGTGCACGTCCAGCTTTTCTAAATAGTCCCTAACCACCTCTTTCTCCACAGAGGGCTGGCCATCTATTCCCCATGTTGTGATGCCCAGCGCAGCAGTCTGGGAGCTGACCTTGTTCGTGAAGACAGAGGCAAAAAAAGCATTGAGTACATTAGCTTTTTCCACATCCTCTGTCACTAGGTTGCCTCCCTCATTCATTAAGTGGCCCACATTTTCCTTGGCTTTCTTCTTGTTGCCAACATACCTGAAGAAACCCTTCTTGCTACTCTTGACATCAAACATACTCAGCTTGTATGGAATTTCCAGTTATGAGAGTCATTACCTCTATATTGGTATTCATTTATCCTTTATAAAATCAAGAAGTGAAGTTGTCCAAGGACACTAAAGGAAACAAAATATTAATCAAACTTTTTTTAAAAAAGTTCAGGTTTGGTTTCAATATAAAGCAAAGGTGTTTACACCTTCATAGTCAAATCATATTTAAGATGAATCTAAGTGATAAATTTAATATCTCAATATAGAACTAGAGCCAAATTTCCCTGGTTTTGGGGGTGGTTTGGAGCTAGGATTCTAGCTGGGCCTTAATTCTCATCTTATTCAACTTATAAGTCAAAATTCCCATTGAAATGAATGGCTCACAACTCTGAATGTGCAGATTTTATGTTGCATTTTCTTGGGGATGATGAGGAGTTGGGGGGAGAAGGCCATTAATGCAGGTGAAGAGTAGAGTGACAAAGCAGCCAGAGAACTTTTTTGTGCATCCCAAGGATGTGTACTAGCACACAATAAGGTCCCAGTTCAGGAAAGCACTTAAGCACATTTGAAGTGGTGTAGTGCTTTCCTGAACTGGGGCCCAAATCCTTAGGGCTTACGCTTTGTAAACTCAGTCTAGCCACCTCTCCAGATTCAAAGTGTTTAAGGGAGGGAGGGAGAAAGAGAAGAGGATTACAGGATGCATCCAATCAGCAAACAGTGGCGACCCAAAGTTAGCTGGGGGTTAGTTAATGGTGTTTTGGAGTGGGAGCACACCACAGAATTTTAGCAGAACCCGAACTGTGACCCTGGAGAGTCTGTTGGAGGAGTTTCCACAAACTTCTTGGAAAAAGAAGAAAATGCTATTGAGCCAACACTCCTCAGTTCATGCCACCTCCATTGCCCCAACCCCCACCATTGCACCAGGTTTGACTTAAATGAGGTAATATTACCTTTAATTTATTTTGAACATTTAGATCATCTTTGAATCCTGGATGGGAGTGGTAATGCATCCAAAGGAATCACAGTTAAGGGCTGCTGGATGGTTTAGAGAGTAAATGGTCTGAGTTGGGGCCCTTGGTTTTGAGGGAACAGGGTTATGACTGGAGAAATCTTTCCCAAAGTCTAGGGGTGTTGAATTCTGGACTTGTGGTTTGGGCCCATGTCTAGTCCAAATGTTGTCATCTCTAATGTTTTCCCCATCTTCAGCTGTGTCATGATATAATTTAGACCTTCACGTTTTTGCAGGGGAATGGGAAAAGAACAAGATTGAGTTGCTGGCTACCAACTAGAATGATTACTGCACTAGGGGAAATTTGGAAAGCAGTAATAAGTTTGAATACTTGATGAAAATAGGAATTCTTCTGAACTGTGTACAAGATATATAAAAAGTCAATGTTGCTTTGTAGGCTTTTCTCTACAGCAGTATTTGTTTTATCTTTTTATGCCTGTTTTCTAGCTGTTAATTTTTAAAGGTCCAAATATGAATTTATCCCCTTTTTGGTTGATTGTTGGAAAAATATGTTGTCTTTAAATTCAAGACATAGTTTTTCCTGTTTTTTCTAATAAACCATCTCTTCTGGAATAACTGGCAGAGTTATTTTAAGCTATTGGCTTATATTCTTTTTCACTTGGCAGACTTAAAAAATGTAAGTGCTAAAACAAAAGAACTGACCAACTATAGGGTTTTATAAATAAAACTGGCAATGCTCCATTTACTTCAGTGGAACTACACTAGTTTACCCAAGCTGAACATTTGGCCCAGTAACTTTAAAAATACCTCATTTGAAAATTCTTGACTTTTCCATTGACATTATCAACATGGGTCCCAGTTTGCACTAAGTAGGATTGTGGTTTTTGTGATGTAAACATAAAATACAGGAAGATGAATACCAATTCTGCTTAAATAGGATACACTGAACTGATAATATAGCAATATAAGGCTTTAGATCTAACTGAAAATCCACTGAGAAATATGCTCCACCTGAGTGGAGCATTGCTAAAACAAAACACAAATCTTTAACATTCAATACCTATTTCATGAAGGCTTCCCACTAGAAATCTTAGAAATCCATGTTAAAGCCCAGGTTCACATTTTCTCACTACCTCCTTCATCGTTGGCTTAAGTTTGGTAAATGTGATAGTCTGAGAGAAGGAATTGTTCCTAAGTTTATAAGGTTTCATTATGGATTGCCATGAATTTAGATTTATGACAGCATTAATATTTTCTGACTTGCAGAACAGACTACTCACCACACATATACTGTTATTTGATCACAAATAGCTGTACAGCGTTGGTGGTTTCATAAGACTGAATTCTTTCTGTTGTGGCAACCCAAGAAATTTACCTATAGTTCCTTTCACAGCAACTTTGTTCTAGGGATAAAAACTGAACATTAAGGAGCACAATTAAAGACCGACCATTGACTTAAACTACATCTTATTATTGTTTTAATAGTTGAATGACTGCTCCCCCTGTGTGGCCTACAGTACATAGGTATAACACTGTAATAGCAGCTGTGAAAACAGTCTGCCTTCCCCATGTTTAGATACCTATCTGTGACTAGGGAGTAAAGGGGGAAGTCAAAGCTCCAAGAATGTAATGAGGGTAGAAAATGTACAGAAGGTGCATTTCTTCTAAATTCTGCTAAGAAAAGTTAGTTGACGACTTGTTCTTTTGTTCTGCAAAGTTTATCAACCCAAACTTTCTCGGACAGATTATCTGCACTCAAACTTGTTCTTTCTGGTGTAGGCCTTTCCAGTGCTATAACCTTGTAATTAAAGGGTCTGATCCTGCTCCCTCTGAAATTAATGGGATTGGATAGCAACATCAGACATGAAGAATAAGCCCCCTCAGCACCCCAGTGAGAATATTCTGTTCTAAAGTCCATTTGTGAAGTCACCCTTGAATAGGAATCAGTTGGAAGAAATATGGCCTTATGTTTAAACCAACAGAGAGGTTGATGTCTCAAACTAACTGGAGGCTTTCAGTGGATTTAGTAGAAGGTTGTCCAGACTTGAAGAGATAAAGATAACCATGAGTAGACTTTTGTCAGAGAAGAGGGAATGTAGTTTCCTAAATTACTAAATATGGGAGAAGGATACATTTTAATTTTATTGCTAGTGATGGTTGTTTGGCTTTCCACGTCAGGTGATGACTCTAATAGAACTCCAAGGCTGTCACAAGTAGAGGACAGGTGTCTTTTAAAGATCAGTCATACCTTTTGCCAGTTCTTCAATGCTCTATTTATTTCAGTCACTTTATTTATTGGAGTAGCTGGGTAACGTCATTATTCACTCTTGGAGAAATCAAGACACAGGACTGGGTGTCATTGTGAAATGCCATCAATATGCCAGTTTCCTCAAACAGTGCAAGATATCCATAACATTATGGAGCCTTTCAGCTGCCTCTGGGACTATCTGAGAAAAATGAACAAATAAGCTTGCTGGGGATCCAGCCCCTGTGGTCTTTTGGGACTTACACAACACACCTGCTTTCTGGCTTCCAGCCAGTTGAAGTGAAATGCTGTTATTCCCCAATTCTCCATCACGCCGATAATGTATTCATTGTTAGAAGGATTTATGCATTCTCTTTGATCTTAGTTTGTTAGATTTACAATGTTAGAAACAGCAGTAGTGCAGATAAAAATAATTAATTGTTAGAAAAAGGTGTTGAGCTGTGCCTAGACTCAGGCCATAACACATGGAAAGGTCCCAAGCAAAAATTAAATAAAAAATCAAACAAAAAACCCTAAAGCACTCTGCTCTATTATTTTCACTAATCCAAAATGTCCACAGAACCATTGCCACCTCCCCTCTTGGGTGGCTGTTCTTTCTTCACTCTTCTCACACCCAGGTAACTTTCCTCTGCTTCCCTTTTAGCTGGCTGGACCCCGGTCATTCTCTACTTCCCTCCATCCTCCTATTACTTATATTACAGTAGCACCTAGAGGCCCCAGCTAAGAGTAGGACCCCATTGTGCCAATGCTCTGTAAGACACCATCCTGATCCAAAGAGACTATAACCTATGTAGAAAAGACAGACAAAAAGTGGGAAGGAATCAGGTGGAACTAAGAGGTGAAGTAACTTGCCTAAGGTCACACAGCAGGTGAGTGTCTGAGCCTGAATGGAAAACTAGGTCTCCTGACTCCCAGTCAACTGCCCTATCCGCTAGACTGCACTGCCTCCTGGTTCCTTTTTTTTTTAATTACCTTTTCTCATTAATATTGCGTTGTGTCAACATTTAGAGTAGTTTTACTGTCTAAAATTGTATAGGTATAAACTTACTCTATACCCTCTAGCATTTGACATTACTTTTATATGTATGCAGAGTTTTCAGTGTAAACTATATGTCAGTTTAAATTGTTTTAAAGAGAGTCCTACTTTTGCTATCTTCTGGTTGTGTTGTCAAATCACCTGACTGGTTCATAGCATTCCTCAAGAACTAGACCAGAAGAAAGTCCAAAATTACATTTAGTGAGGTAAGCCTACCATTATCTCAGTAACAGAACGGAAAATTGAGTGTCCTCCTGGATAGGGCCTAACATTTTGTTTGTTAATCCATATTCAGAGTCTGGATACTATTGTGAAAGTGGTTTACAAATGCTGATTAGGTGAGATTGATTTGCTATATAGGTGGATGGATACCTAGTATGTAAATAGGCTGATGTTTGCTTCATGTGGGGAGGATTTAAACATGCCCATATCACCAAGAACACTCAATGAGCTAATCAGAGCATCATTTGGACAATTAAATCCTACTCTGAGCTGGTATGCATTAGGGGAAAAAAACATAGGGAGCTACTTCCCGTTACACAGATGGAAGGATCTCTCCACAATGCTGAAGAAAATGCAAGCAGGTGGGCCTGGCTAATGTGCCACCATACTCCAGGGTGCAAAGTCTAAAATTGGTGGCATGTCTAGTCTTCAGCTGGTGACCATATAGGTTAGTTAGGAACATTGCAACATTTCTGATCAGCAGAACAGAAAAGCGAACTCCACAATATGTCTCTCTATCTGTAGGTAAGGTTTCTATAGCAGAATAATCTGTCAGCAGGATCTCTGCTCCTATGCTAGTCAAGGCACAGTTTGTCCTGTTGTGTCCAAATCCATGTTATCATAAACAAGAATTATTAAACTGAATCATTCAGATTTTTAAAATAGAGGAGCTGATTTCAGAGGTTGTGTGCTCACAACTCCAGTATAAGTCAATGAGAAGTGCAAGTACTCAGCTCTTCTGAGAATCTGGCCCATAGCCAAGGAGTATCTAAATTATTAAATCTTTTGTGTTTGGATATGGAAAAGTGGCAGAACCAAATTTCTTCATACTTGGCAAAAACAGAACTGCTCTCAATGGAGACCAAGCACGGAAAGTTCTAGTCTGAGAAGATTATTTTTGTCAAAGTTATGACAGGTTTGAACATAGTTTTATATAGAAATCCCTTCTTGGGTTACTGTCTACAATGACATTATAATGCAAATAGATATCAAAATAAAATTGGAGAAGTTAGATTTATATTCACCAAATTACTAGTAACAACAATTACTAGTAAGCGCCAAAAACAAGCAAATGAAAAACACAAAAAATCACCTTAGAACAATGTAGTGACATTTTGTCACACAAACAATTTGGATTTGGCCCAAATGCACCCACACAGCTTTGGACTTTCTGTAACAAGTTGCCAAACATTATTTTCATTTAGATCTCTGTTTGAGAATGTGCACATCCACACAGGGAATTTTGAGTCCAATTTCAATTCCCAATGAAATTCTTTCCATTAGCTTCATAGAACACAGATATCATACGGTTGAAGGGACCGGACCTCAGGAGGTCATTTAGTCCAACCTCTTGCTCGAAGCAGGACCAATCCCCAATTTTTGCCCCGATCCCTAAATGGCTCCCTCAAGGATTGAACTCACAACCCTAGGGTTAGCAGGCCAGTGCTCAAGCCACTGAGCTATCCCTCCCTCTCACTGAGAGTTGGATAAGTTCCTTAGTAAGGACTTCAGAATGATGTCCAGCATTAAACGCATTGCAATAACTAAATTTTTCATTCATTTAAATGCATGTTGGATAAGGCACTGATAAACCATATTTGTATATGGTGCCATATGGACACTACTTTAAGTACACTGAACATACAATGGCATTGAAGGAGTTTAGGGAAAAGGCTACAATCAAAACTAATTTTTGACTGAACGAGGACAGGAAAACAGAAAGATTTGAAAGGACATCATAAATCACAAGTTTTAGTTTAATTACTGATTCATTTAAAACACTTTGAGGATTCTAAACAGATTTTGACTATGTCTGTATTCTTATTGGACTCTGATTCAGGAAAGCATTCCTATTCAGGACAGCATTGAAGCACATTCTTTCTTTCAAGTGAAATCTGTATGTGTCAAGTGCATGATTAAACGTAATCACATGCTTAAACCTTGTCTTGCATAGGGATAGAATTAAACACACATTTACAGTGATTTCCCAACATGGGGCTTTTACTTGCTTTTTGTGAATATTAGTGTGAGCACTATTTTGTTTTTATGCAAAGCAAATTTTGAGTCTATATCCAAGATTTGGGTAATCTAATCAAGGGAGAGAATGTTAACTTTGGTGATGAGCTGCACAATTTGCAAGCAATTGTCAATCACCTGCAAAGAGAAAACAACAAATGTCCCCATCTGTTCATGGATAATTCCTGAACAGAATAGAGATTAATCCATTGAATGTATTGTTCATGTACCTCCATTGAGAGGGACTATGTCTACTGGAGATAGGGTAAGAATAAATTTCCAGTCAAAATTAGAGACAGCCCTGAAAGAAGTTTGAGATATATGCTATTCCCATAAATAGAACACACATATAAATTTCAAGAGAATGAAGAGTCTGTATTCATTGAAACTTTTGTTTTAAAAATGGATGTGCATCATGGATCAGATTACACTTTGGGCCACACTTTCACAAATTAGGCTTAAGGTGCACCAGAAAAAAACTACAGCATTCACAAATATGTAATAGAACATCCAGGTACCTAGTTGCATGCACAATTACTATTTTTATTTGCATGTGCATGTACACATAGGATTGCCATGAAGCGATGAGTATTTGTACAAATTCTATGGCAACAATTTATGAGCAATTTTTTTTTTTTAAAAAATAGCCCTTCCTATCACTTGGGTATTCCATATGTGCTACTTAAAAGAACGTTAACCAAAGATTTTTCAGTGTGATGATTCTACCTTCAACTTGGGTACCAAGATATCTCTGATCTGGTTCAAAGTGTTGTAGGTCTGTCTTGGGTCAGATAAACTCAAGTGTTTCTTGGGCTTCCTAGGATAGCTAGTCTTCATCAATAGTAAATGAGGTCACAGCCAGGCATTCCAGCATATAAAATGAAACCAGATTAAAACAGACACTAGAAAAATATCTGAGGGGTGAATTGCCCCATGCATCTCAATCTGGTGTTAAGGGTGCTACCTCTAAGACCCACCCAACACCATCCCAACAGAGGACTCTGGCAGCTTCAGTATCTCAGGTGGTAAACTACTTAATCAATCCTGAGTGTCTATACCCTGCATCAGAACTGAACATCAAGTGCTCCCGTGAACTATCATCCCACTTCGCTGAAAAGATCTCACACATTCAGGCAGCCTTCTCAAACGATTTGTTCTGCTTATGCCCACCAACCAAAAGCCCACTTGCATTCCCAGAGTTCAGTACAGTCAGATATCAAGAAGTTCTTGAAACCATAGGAAAATCTTGATCCGAGAGTCCAACCCATGTCCCTTCTGGCTTGTAAAAGAGTCATGGACAGCAAGTGCCATTTCTGACAGAAAAAGCCAATGCCTCATTCAGAGAAGTTATTTCCATTTCCTTTTTCAAATATGCAATAGTCTGACCATAACTGAAGAAACCCACCATGGATTAATCAGTTCTAGCTAACTGCTAGCCAGTATCAAACCTCCCATTCTTGAGCAAGTTCATAGAGAGGCTAGCAAAAAGCCTACTTTAAGCTCATCTAACTGAAGTTAATATCCTAAACACAGCACAATCTGGATTTAGGCAAGGACATGGAACTAAAACTGCTTTGGATGATCTCCTGTCTATGTCTGCACTGTATCCACTGATTATCATCCTTCTGAACCTAACTGCAGCATTCAACACTGTTGATCATGAGATACTGCTGTCTCACCTGAGGGAGGTGGCAGGGATCCAGGTAATGCACTAAAATGGTCTGAATCCTCCCTAGAAGGGAGCACCTAATGAGTAGTAATGCAGACATTAGGTGAATTGGTCAATTGATATGGACTCAAGTGCCAGCAATGTATAATTGGTATACTGCTCTACATATCATTCACCACATGTGACCATACCACTAACACCAAGATGGTCCAGTGCTTGGACAACTTCAGCTATTGGATGAAGAGCAGCTGGCTGAATATGAACCAGAGAAAGAGAAATTATGCTGTGGTCAGAGGAAAGTATTTGGAAGAACTCTCCCCTATGGTGCAATATCTTTTGGTTAAAGGTGCACACTCAAACTGGGTCTCCTAAGCAATGCAGGCTACCATGAATACATGAGACCAGTTCTCCTCTCTATAATGGCTTTTCCTGGATTTTCAAATCAAATTCAAGGTTTTGGTCCTTCAAGGTGCTCCATGGTCTGGGCCTAGGGAATCTAAAAGACCATATAAATCTCTGGGATTAAGACCATGGGTTGATAACTCTTCTCCTCCAGCACAATGGAATGCTCTACAATAAGATAAAAAGCTCCATGAGTATGGAAGCCATAACTTTCTCAAGGGCAGGTCTGAGACACTGGAATTTACTCACACATGAACTAAGGACCATCAAAAACTTCATGAGCGTCCTCTCCAATTGCAAAAGGTGTTTCTTTGACCTTCCCTTCTCTAACGTAAATGCATAAACGTGTATATTTAAAACAACAAAAGGCTTATCAAAACAAGGGTCTATTTAGAATAGACTGCAGAAGACCTAGTGCAACCACATAAGTAGGTGCATTCCATCTTCTTTCACTTCTGGGGGAATAAAGCAGAACACGTCTCACCTTTAAATATGTTAGGGAGGGATAGGGTCACAGCTTGGGGTTGGAAATACAGAAGAATGAGAGGTGTGCTGTGATGTATTTAAAGTCCTCGGTTACCTTAATTTGGCTCTGTTTAAAGATCCAAGGCAGTGTCCTCCTGCAAACTGAATCACTAAAACTGGATCTTTATCAGATAGGAATAAATCACTCTGGTCCAGATGGGGTGTGAATCAACATTTGATCCACACAAGCATTTTCATCAAAGGCAGAAATGAAAGCTCAGCACAGAAAATTGAGTTTCATAGAAAGTTACTTGTTAAGTTAGCTAAAGATGCAATGACATCACTATCAGTATGCATTATCTGCATTTCTTAAAAGGAAGAGTGATTGATCACTCAGTCACACAATTCAGTTCAAAAATTTGATTCCAAATGGTCTTCAGTATAATTTCGGGTTCTGCTGTTGCCTCAAACTTGAGCAAACTCAAACTTCTGACCACTAAATATCATGGCACAACTTCAGGATGTTGTGATGACAAAGTCATGATACAATTATCTAAAGTATTAGCATATCTGATATCTTATGGGTTCAGTTTACATGCTCCAGTGCAACTGATACAGAGATAGCTGTGATTTCTCCCTGACCAATTTGTTCAGACCCTTAAGAATTTTGGACCAAATTCTCTAAAAATAAGTTGCACTTCTATGCTTGGACACAGAGAGGTTCAGGTGCTCATCTGATGGAAATCAGGTGCTGATTTGTACCATCTGAGGATCTGGTCCTGAGTGTGTCCAATACAAATTTAAGAGCATATTAATGGATAATTTGTTTGCAAGTACAATGACCTCTTTATGTCCCATTAGCTATTTTGTACTCACAATTGTATATTTTGTGAGCACAATTGTCTCTCTAGTCTGCCTCCACGCATTTTTAAAATCATGGTCCTTAATGTCTTATTTTTGGCTAGATTCAATATGCTGAGTTCAGCATGTTTTGAGCAGAATGGATTTCTTTTCCTTGGAGCATGAAGTGAGCACCATAAATGACCTCTGTCATTTACACATTCATGAAATAAAACAAAGGAAAAACATGCTCTTCTGTCCTTACTATGGGGAGCTGCACCTTTTGTTTTTACTCACTTCTTTCAATCTGAGAATTTAACTTCATTTTTTGTTTATGCTTCCAAGTTGTGTTAACAAAGTACTATCAACAAAAAAGTGTGTGGAATTCCTATGTAACAATTTGACTGTAGGGTTTACTTCATTATTTGGCTGGGTAAATAAAGCAGTTGGCAAATGGATGGAAGAAAACAGAAAAGAAACATCCAATGAAAAGCACTGCCAGTCCAGCAGTATCCAGTGTATATTGATACTTGTAAGCATGGTGAAAGAATGAAATTACGAAGTTTCAAGAATCAAAGTACTGTAGGAATTCTATGTATTTTAAAGTAACATTAGAGGCCTGACTTGCTCAAAACCCATTTGAGTAAGGAAACTCAAAGGTCCAGCTGAAATTCCACCTTCATCCCATCTGGTTAACTTTTGTATTGGTTTTTAATTCTTATGTATCTTTAATGTTAAGGATTCTTGCCAAGACTAGAAATGTAAATGTAAAATATAACCTATACTTCTGCCCCTATTTGAATTCTGGGGGGCTTATATGTTATGCACTACCTACTTTTTAATGTTCTTCTGTCACTAGTTGAACCTGATCTCTGCTTTAAGTAGCTTGATGGACCTAATTTGAAACCTGAGATCCAAACACCCTACATTTTGTGGGTGTTCAGACAAATCCAAATATTGCTAGTAGGCAGAATCTTAGTAAAATGGGATAAGCTAAACCCCATATCCAAACGACCTGGAGCGTTTGGGTATTTGAAATCCAGAAACCAATTTTGCAGCTTGAGCCCCCCTCTGTATGAACATACTTAACCCAGTAGCTGTTGAACAATGCTAGTATTGAAGTTAATACGAAAAATACATTGGTTTTATCTAAATAAATACAACTAGAGAACTAAGAAAATCATGAATGCAGAATACAATGTGTAAAATTCATGAGACTTTTTCAAATCTCCGATCATCATGAGCTACAGCAAATACATATGTATGTAACTGGATATTGAAGCTGACATAAAGAACTAATGTGGATGTGGTGATGAAAGTAGGAAAGACCACTAACAAGTCAAGATCTATTATAACTATAACAAATTTTGTGTTATGCTTTGCACACACCCACTGTCCCCAAAGAAGAGAAGCTGATTTAACTCGTGAAGCGGAAGCTGGCATCCTTGCTAATGGCTAGCTTACTCTACACCCAGATTCGTTATTAAACTGACAAAGCATTGCCTGGGTTTGATGGTCTGCTGACAACAGAAGCATGCATCACTTCTGCACAGCATCACTGGAGCATTGTCCAGTTTCTGCAGTGCTCTCTCTCTCTCTCTCTCTCTCTGAGTGCCAGGAACACATTTATCAAATTATTTGTGATTATCAATGAGTGTTGTGTTCTTGATGATGCACCAAAAACAAAATGGAACTCTGTCAAGTATTACATACTCTAGTGTATTCCTTAAGATACACTCTTTACCCATAAAACAAAACATCCATCAGAATAAGCTTTCCAATTTATTGCCCATAATGAAACTTTGTGCTGCAAGATATCCTTTGCCTTGAACTGTTACTCTCTTTTTTCTCTTTGAGGCATCACAGAGGCTCTCTATCATTTCCTTGAGGTGTGGTGTGCAGTATCTGTTTATTGCCATGTTGTCATTTGAACACAGTTTGGCCAGGTACCCTTGTACAGGCTTGGGAATGGGAGGCTCACAGCATTACGTGTATTTCCCCGAAACACACCAGAGTCTGCTAAAAGCAGCAGGCTGAGGATAGATTAATCAAACTACAAAGCAACTTTGTGACTTGCAGTGAGAAAGGCCAGCTTCCTTTCTTAGACTGCTGGTGTGATGTGATATAATTGGCAGTGAGGCAATTCTAGAGAAAACTGCTGAAATGGTGTTAAAAATCTGGCATTTTTTCCACTTTCCCCCTCCTCAGAAAGCATGCATTGTATTTCTAAAGGCAAAATTCAGTCTGTTAACCACAATAACTGTTATTTAATCCTAACCTTGTTATGTAGGTCTGTTCCATTTTCAACTACAGGTCCATTTGTAAAAGCAATTAAGGAAAAAGCTAGAGGTGGGCCAAGCCATAGACTAGGAAGAGAGAATGCTGGCAAGCAAGTAAGCATCTGAATCATGAGCTATGTTCTTTTCCATGTTAGGTGAATAACACATTTTTTCACTTCATTTTTTGAGATATGAGAACACAAAGTATAAGGAAGAACTATAACAAAAATAAAAACCTAAAAGGACCATTTTCTCTGCTCTTCATCTGAAGCCTGACTCCCATTGACTTCAGAGGGCTTTTATTCAGGCTCATGATGAAGTTTAACTGAGTGGAAATAACACAGAGGAAGTAAACTCATTAGTCAATACGTCTTTTCCTCAACTGGGAGAAGGGCACTGTAAAAATGTGTGCCTTGTATTGTGGATCTATTGCAGTTGGTTTCATTGGTAGTAAGAATGGCTTTGGAAGAGCCATGTAGGGAACTTTGAGGATGCAGAAGCGCCAATAAATAGACAGAAGTTTCCTTACATTCTAATTTTAATGCTTGATGGGGACACTCCTGTATAAAGCAAAAACTTTATCTCAGTTATGTTTTGTTTGTAATCTTAGGAGTTTAAAAAGACCAAATAGCCAAGTTTGGTACTTTAAAAAAAATTCCTTTCAGGCTGAGACTTTGTGCCTCAACTTTCAGTCTAGGATGGATTTTTATGAACAATTTATAATCCAAATCAAAATAAGGACTTATAAAGGAAGTGCTGACACAAAGTTAGAATGGGATCCAATAAAAATGCCATCTGGCTTCTGCAGTGTTGAAACCTGTGCAAGGCCCCAATGTTCTTTCTTTCCTGCCCTCCCCCCCACCCATAAAAAATGTTTTCTTGGGTCTTACATGCATTTCTATGGTGCCAAAGCTAACCCAAAAATATAGTAATCAAATCTAACCTTTAATGACATGATACAAATTGTGCTACTCCATGTGTTATGCAACCTTTAATTGTATAATATGCAACATCTTCTTATATTCCAAAGGGCAGCGAACAGCTTTCTGACACAGAAGGATAGGGAGAAAAATAAGAATTTGAGTTTGGTGTCAATGAGTGACAGATGGGATGAGAGAAACAGATTTATTTTAATGCTATCTGCGCTTTAAAAAAAAATCAGAATTGGGACTGATCTCCCTGCTTGTTCTCCAAGCAAACATTAGCTGTAGTGCAATGGAGATATATGGGCAAGGAAGCGTCTTTACTAATGATTTGGTCAAGGATACTAAAAAAAAGTCTTGTCTCATCAGCGTCCAAAAATGAAACCTGCCAAAACATTCTAATTGGGATATTATCTCTCCCAATTATTTTACTATTTGCCAAGAAGAGCTTTTGAAATATTTGGCAGAGTTTACCATCAGGAGACAAGAAAAGGAAACAGAATGAAGTGGAAAACAACCCCTCTCCCCCCCCCATCACCAAAAACCCACTTGAAAATAGCAGTTCAGGTTATTTGATCCATTTATGAAAAGTTGATAACTCTATAACTCAAGGCCGAGTGCTGCAATCAGGGGGAGGAGGGGAGAAATAGGGATAAATAAAGCAATATGCACATTAAACTAACCAGCACCTAACTTCAAGCATGTTTCTTGCTAGGGGATCTGCTTAAATACCATAGCACACATGAGGAATAATGCCATTATACATTGAATAAATTACTAGAAGGACACTTTTGCAGTCAGCTGCATAGTTGGTCAAGTATAATCCACTAAAGAATATACTTGAGAAATATGACCAGCTCAGCCCGGTTTAAATGACATTATTCTGAACTGGTTTAAAATGGTATTTTAAATGAGTCCATAGGCCAGCATGAAGAAAGACCTAGATTTTTAAGAATTAATGACACATAGAACATTTTATTTTGGTATGTACTTATTTGAGAATAATAGGACAAATAATTGGGTTCTATTTACAGTTTTATCACAGATTTCCTGTGTGACTTTGGGCAAGACACAGTTCTGTACCTCAGTTTCCCCATCTATCCAATGGGAATAGCACATCTCTTGAATACAAGAACCTGAAAAGTATGCCTGATAAGGGTGGTGAGAGGAGAAATTTATTCAGGGTTGGTGTTTTGGTATTCTTAGATGGAAAGTGCTATAGAAGCGCAAATTAAGTGCTTTGCAATATTTGTCAGGTAGTGAATCTGAATGAAGCAATGTATGTACTTGCAATTTGATTAATCTTTGATTTCATTCTTCATTTGCTCTTCTCAAACAATTTATAAGGGAAATTACATGGGATGTGACTTAAATATAAAATTGGCATTAAGGAAGTTGAGCTTAAAGTCAAGGGAAACACAAAACTAGAGGCTCTCTTGTGCCAAACAAAACTGACAGGAAGCATTGAGTTTGCAACTGGCATAGTGTTTCCTCATGGACCCTAAACCAGTGTAGGATTGTCATGGTGTAATTCCAGGGAGGCCTCTTTCTTCTATGCATCCTCTTTCTCCCACCACACACTGTATGTCAAACAGGAGGTAGAAGGGGCAGCACATCTCTGTATCCAACACATCTGTGCTGGCAGGGAACTTCCTTTGCAACAGAAGAATTGTCTGCTGGCCAATTTCAATTGACTTGCACCTCCTGAGTTGTGTAAGAGGATCAGAAACTGATTAGTGACTCCAGCTCATGAATTCTTGAACTCAGAACTTGGCAGGGAAAATGGAAGAGGAACTGATTTTTAAAATGTGTTTTAAAATGCATTTATTCATCGTTTTAAAAACTTCAGAGATACTGTGTTACTGAGTTGGGATTTTAAACATATGTTTGGATTTAAAAAAAAACAAATTGTAGTTCACCAAAATAAAAAAATATGATGACTGAATCTGACCTTTGATTTGACACGTTGTGTCAGAATTCTGAAATGGAAGAAAAGTGTCTTTCTAATTAGGCCAGAAAGCCCTAGAACTAACGTGCTCCATCATTTGCAGGGAGCTTGAAAAAGTAGAAGCATGGCCTAGAGTAAGGGTTATCAAACTTTTCCAAACCATGATCACCACTTACAAGAAAGATTGCATCATTGATCAGCTTCCCAATTACTTCATTCTTGCTTGGACCACCTCTCTTCCCACTTGCAATCATATAACTTCCCTGTTAGGGTAACCACAATAATTTCTTATATTTGGAGGGAAGATATTATGGAGGGGATGCAAAGTCTTTTAAAATGTCTATTAATATGATTTATTCATCTGTCTGCCATTTGTCATTCTTTGCCAGACGCAGAAAAGAAACCTGCAGTGAAATACAAAAATAGAACTGTTCTCTTCTCCAGTATGGTGTTTAACTGTCTAGCGACCATTCTTTACAATCTGATTTGTGTGCTTCAGCTAGAGATGGGTGTCAGCCACAACCCCATATCCCAACACCAGGAAACAGTAGATTCTGAGCTGAACCTTTCAGCTTGATCCCATCTCTCATATAAGCAGAGAACACATTAACTTTTTAAATGGTCCAGGGCATGTTTCTTCATTTGCCAGTGATGTGCTGTAGGGAGCTCTTGGCAGCTTCTGGGAGCCCTTTGCTAAATTTTTGCCACCAGCATGTTGATAAACCTCCCTGCCAGAATGCTGCTGTTTGTATAGTGGCTGCACCTATCTACTAGCCCTGAGTTGGTTTTATTATTTTATTTATGATTTTATATAGCTATGTAGTTGTTCACACTACTTTATAAAACATAGAATAAGACAAGCTCCTTGCCCTAAAGAGCTTGCAATCAAAGGCTCTGAGTTTGTAGTGGGATCGATTAGCGCAGATTCCATTACCTGGTACAGAATCCACTGAGCTCAGTGGGATGCTCCACAAGCAAAGGAATCTGCACTAGCAGACTGATACCGGATCAGGGCCGAATATTCTAATAATTTAACATAGATCAAGAAGTTTGGGGCGAGCTTGGCAGTATAAACCTGTGTCCCTAAATCCTGGCCTATGACACAGTTATAACCACTGTCGCTTGTGGTATGGTACTAACAAATCTGCTTTGTAGCTCCTGGAAGGCTGTAAATCTTTCTAAAAAAAAAATACAGCATGCAGTTATATATCTGCATGAACAAGGCTGGTCTCATTTTGCTGGACTTCAACATCCTGAGTTCTGTAATGAGAAAACATGTAAGACTGCAACTAAAAGGGATCGTTTTTGTTTTTTTTTTACAAAAAATATTTTCTAATTTTCTCCTCATTCTGGCACCAATATAAATGTGTAAATGAGTCCAAGAAAAATATGAAATATCCAAATGTTAGTTAACATAAGATATGTAGGTCCCAAATTCCCAAACAGATATATCATATGCTAACGTTTGCATTTGCTGTCCATGCAATAGAAAATAGTAAGGGTTGCAAAGCCTAGATTATGCTTAGTAAGGATTATTCAAGTTTTTTCAGACCTCCATCTCTAATGGGATTTGTGGATTCTCAGCACGTCTGAAAATAAGGTCACTTTTCTTTAGCAGCATAAATATGGATTTAAGAGCCTGATTTCAGGTGCCTGAGTCTGAACATTTTAGCCAGTATAAAATTTTCAATTTATAATTTTGGATGGAGTTGAGATTTCTTTCATCCATATTCTGATGTTATATCATTTTAAAAATAATTATTCCTACTCACTTGGCAATTGTTGGCTTGAGGGGATGAATTAATGGAGGTTTATAGGTCGAAAACGTAATTGGTATAATTTATTTCTTATAGTTGTAAAATTCAAATGATTCAAGCCTCAATAGTGGGCTATATCCAAATTGTGTTTTAAGCCATCTTAATGCCTCTTTGGGAATAGATGGTAGTCAAGCAGATCCCAACTAAAGTTAGAGCACCCCAGTGACTGCTCTAACTTATGCTTTGCCTGGAGATCTGGAAGCCTAAGGTAGCTGAAGATAGGGACTCCTGGCTGTGGTCTTTTCCCAGTCTATGCTTACTCCACCCACAGAAGGCAAGTGGCATAAGAGATACTACAGGAGGTCTACGTCATGCATGTATTCCTGTACAGAGCGGGAGTCCTTTGCCAATCACACTTAAAGCTGTTATTGAGACTGCTTTGTGCCACCAGCATCACAGACACTGTCTGCCAGCTCTGAAGAGTCTGACATGGAGGGAAGTGTAGGAATCAGCTCTGGAGTGGCTACTAGATCCATATAAACCTCTACATACGGGGCATAGAGGTGCAGCAACTACTGCTGTAGACGATGCTCTGGAAGAGCAGCCATAGACAAGCTGCACTGAAGCTCCATAGTCTTCTCCTCTGTGGGGCTGATGGATTTTGTCCCCTCCATCTGCTCAAATTCCTGCTTAAGACCCAGTCCTACAAAGACTTAGTGTGTGCTTAACTTTTCCAAGTGGGAGCAATCCCATTGACTTCAGTAGAACTACCCTCATTGCCTAAAGATAAGTGCAGAATAATAAGTGGTTGATTATCCTACAGATGCCTAATGTAGGGTTATTTGCATCATCTTTTGAAGCTTCTGTGCTGGCCACTGTCAGAGACAGGGTTACTGGACTAGATGGACCACGAGTCTGATCCAGTATAGCTGTTCCTAAAGCAGTCAATATATATCACTTAAAAGCAATTGCGGAGAACTTGAAAGATTTATCTGGTCTGATTTCTCACTGCCTTACCTTCTCTCTTGTTCTGTTTCAAGCTCGCCATACTACTGACCATCTAAACTTTAAAGGAGTGGTGCTGAAACACTTCCTGTTGCACCCCCTCCCCCTTACCAGTAATGGAATCTGTCCATGCTCCCCCTCTATTATTGCATAGTTGGCTTAGCAGAGGAGCATGGGCTGAAGGCTGAACTGGGAATGGAGGAGCTGGGACGAGAGGTGGAGAGGGAACGAGGGCATAGCTGGGCTGGAGTGCAGCTGTAGCTGGGGGCAGAGCGGGGCTGGGTGGTACTCACTCCCTGCCCCCCAGCAGGGCTGGCCCAGGCCCCTCCTCGTGTCCCCCAGAACCTTCCTCCACATGATCCTAGCAGGGCATGCCTACATTCGGTGACCACTGCTTTAAATTGTGGGCTTGACCCTGCAGTTGTTCTGCATGTGAAACTTCCCTTGATTTCAAGAGGAGTTTGGTGTGGATGTGGGCTTCATCCCTATTCTTGTCAAAACTAATTGTTTGGGTGTGGGGTTAACCTTGAGGTTCTAAACGGAACAGGAACATAGTCAGGAAGGAGAGAGTGAGGCAGAGACAGGCCAATTTTGAGTTATACTGTAGTAAAACCATTTATTTCAACTGCATATTTATTAAAATGATATTTTTAGTATTCCTCTTAAATCTTAGTGGCCAGATCCATATAAAACTCCATGTTAAACCATCTGAGGCTGGTAACCCTACATTTTAATAGCCATAGAAGCTAACTGATTTCCAAACCACTGTTGCGCCTACTGATTTTAATGGGACTTGCAGTCGCACAGCACCTCTGAAAATGAGGAGATACTATTGGTTGTGCTGTGACCAGGTTTTCTGAGTTCATTTCCATTGGCTTTAATTACAGTCAGGGTCCTGTTTTTAATGAGAGTTTCCCTAGAGTTAGAAATTTATGGTATATGTGACTGTGCTTGTATTGGCTGAGCTTCCCAGACAGAGAATCGGGGATATGCATTGTGACGTTTTCTTATGCACGGCTGGTTGAAATGGGCACACAATAAAGAAGAGTTCTTGCAAGCTTCTTAAACACAGACTGACCACTGAATGCCACTTGACTGCAGGAGTAAAAAGGACTAAGAAAATAACCGAGTGGAAGAATGGAGCTGTTAAGGGATCATCCTTTTCATTAGAAGGGTAAGTTAAACTCACTTGGGCATTTGCTAGGGTATAGGTCAATGTTTTGGGATATTTCTATTGCACTGTATAGTACATCATCATGTTCTGTAACTCCCTGATCTTCTCTGATGTTAGGCAAAACCTCAAAACTGTAAATGTGTTCAGTCATATGACAATCAGACTAGTACATCTTAGAAATGCAAACCATATTCCAAAGGAAAATGAAAGATGAGAAGACAGTATGGAGCTAAATCCAAGTCTGTATTTGAGACTTGCCAGGTTTTTTTTTTTTTTTTGCTTGTTTGTCTTGTTTTTTTGACAACCCCCCTTTCTTTTTCTCTTTGCTCCTTGGTTTTCTAGGTGAAGGCCTCCATACCTAGATTTCCAGCTGTGTGTGTAGTGGTGTGGGCAGACAAGAATGCCTCTTTCCTTCCTTGCCTGTCTCTGGCATTGCTCTTATAGGACATCATTTTATAGAGTGCAAATGCAGGAGTATGGACAGAGGTTGTCCCTCTCTCTCCTGGCTGCAAGGAAGGTGCTGCATTTGTGACTGTTCAATAGGGGGTGAAGATTGGGTTTATTATAACATAATGGCTGAGAATGAGAGGCGAATGAAAGATATTCAAGAGCAGTTGACATCACATGGAAAACTTTTAAAGGCATTTAGTATAGAAACAATCCTGTCTGTCATGCATCATCCTTTTTTTTCTCTCTCTATTTTTGCCCCTTCCTTTCCTTATTTTATTATCACTGACAATTACAAAGGACATTTACAGGAAAACAGGATCTATCTTTCTTAAGCATTCATGGGCTCCTGCTGCTAATGCATTTTAAGGATTATCACTCACAGTGGGGGAGAAACAGCAGGAAATTATGAACTTTTAATAAATAAATATCCTGTTTTCATACAAATATTCTTAGTAACACAAAACAAAACGGAAAAAGAAATCCAGCCAATGTGTTATACAAGCCGAAATGTCATTAAACATGATGGATTTCAAAATTTTCCGTGACATCTAAGAAAGTTTCAAGTGTCTCCAGACTTTTCAAAGTCACTGCTTTGGATGGTTTCAGGCCCTTAGCCAGGATAGAAGGCCAGATCATCCCCTCTTGTGGAAATGATAGTTGGAGGAGAGTCTGGAAACTCTGCAAGTTTCTTGGCAATGAGTTTGCTCCATGCTCTCTCTTTAAGAAGGAATTCTGACCTTATGGAGGTAACAAGTGGTGTGGTTTGGAATCATTTAGAAGCCCCTGAATTCAAGCTGTCACTAGGTATCCTTCCACTGTCGCCCTCTGTATCTATAAAAGTGCCTGTGTCCTACCTTAGAAAGGCCAAGAAGGTGCAGAGAGGGAGCCAGTGCTTCTTGTAGCAGCATTATTATTCAAGTAGAATTGCATGAGCTCGACAGGAAAACATGCTATGAAAAAATACTGCTTCCTAGCTCTACCCCCTTCTTGCCCTCCTGACTTACTGAGCCTCAGTTTGTACCCACCTGCATCTTGCAGTTCAGTGGCATCAGAATGCTTCATCTCTGGGGGAGAGTAATTTCAGTACTGTGAACAGTTTGGCACATGTGTTTTACAGTCCAAGCTATGAGAATGTTTGGCCCAGATTCAGATTTGAACTTAATGGCTGGTCTAGATCTCAATAATGAGTCAAAAAAAAACCTAGCTCAGGAAAATGCTTGAACTGTAGGAACTTTGAGATTCAGATCCAAAATTTGAAGCTGGTTTCTGGTGTGGTGCTTAACCAAAACCCTGGCTCTGACTATCCTCATTTTGGGGGGAAGTTTGGATTTGAAATTTGTAGCTTGGAAACCTCTGTTTTCTGGTGGTTGCCCTCATGGGACAGGCACCCAGCATAGCGCTTGTACAGATGCCGAACACTGACTTTGGCAAGGGAATGTTTATATCTGCTGAAGTGATAAGCTATTAGGTTATTCTGGAACCCTAGTGCTTTCTCCATTAAAATTCCAAGGGACAGACTTAATTCACTGGTGATGTATCCCCATTACTCTGTGTAAATTCATACATATGTTTATTGAAGTTCATTAAATTGACAGGAAGTCTTTCCAAAAATATCCATTCATTGGTAGGATAGAAACATACAAGTCAATTCCACTCCCTTGAGATGATCTCATGATGGGCATGTCACATATGATCTCACCAAATGTGAAGAGATATCCTTGTTATCTCTGTGTTATGCAGTAATGTCGCTCTGGTGGTTTGTATTACCACCAGGATAGGAAAATCAATTATAAATAAAATAGGAAATTGCCTGCTAGCAACTGAAGCCTTTGAACATTTGTAGTACTAAACTCAAAGCAAATCTTTGTATGGTTTTGGATTTTTGGGTAGCCGCTTTTCAATTTCTAGTCCAGTTCCTGTGAAAATGTGACCTAAATACATACTGCCACTTGCCTCTTGAAATGCTACAAGTGCACCCAGATAATCTCCTAGCTCTAGAAAGATGGTTTAATATTCTTACTATGAAGATACTTCTATGAAATGACCCTCATTCAATCCCTTGGCTTCTAGCTTTCATCCTGCTGAGGAGAAGCTCACATTTGTTCAAATTCCTACAAATCAGTCTCTCTCCCTGACAAGTTAATGTTAAGATTGACATTTTAAAATGACTATACCCTACCAGATGGGATAACACTGAGAAACCTTTTTTAAAAAGTGCTTGGAAGCATTTCCTTAGCCATTTTATATCTATAAAAACATACTGATCTCTAAAGTTTTAAGACAAAATAACTTGGGACAAAGAACCCCTTTTACAATCTACATTTTCTTTTACAGCTTTTCACTTGACGTTTGGATATTTTATTTAACAATTCTGATGCTGGCAGACCTTTCTCTCACTTTTTAAAAAGCTATAAAATTCAAATATTCTCCTGTAGAATTTATTTTTAAGTAGTTTATTTAAATTCTGCAGTATAGTTTTCCACTTAGTATAAGGACACAGCAGATTCTGGTTGCTGAACACATACAGTATCTTCAGTACAAGATGTTGACATGCAGCGTATAAAATTTTGTTGTCTGCCACATTTGATTGGAAAATGTTTTTTTTAAAGAATTTGTTTATTACAGCATGCCAGTACAACAGTGGGCACTGCATGCTTTCAAAATTCAAATAAAATACATAACTTGAAGTTAACTTAAATATTAGTCAAATAAACATTTAATTAGGAATGAGGAAAACATTATACCTGGGTGAAAATAAATATAAAGCATCTGTTCCATAATTCATGTAACAGGAGCTACATTATATTTAATTTCTGTTTTTATATATAGAGAGAGTTTTATGTGAAATTGCATGGTATGATTTGAAGGGACAGGATGCTCTAAAAAATAAATTG
Organism: Lepidochelys olivacea; assembly: GCF_965140295.1. Lineage (NCBI taxonomy): Eukaryota > Metazoa > Chordata > Testudines > Cheloniidae > Lepidochelys > Lepidochelys olivacea. Next base: position 49,470,115 of record NC_140414.1, on the reverse strand, counting down.
AATTTTTTTCCACCAGATATCTCCCCAGACATCATTGCATAAACAGAGCCCACATTGTAATTTTATGGTACCACGGGTATTTTTTCCACCTCAGTGTACTTCCCTGATCCATATTAGTACTTGGTTTTCTTATGGAGAAAGAAACAACACCTTCCTCTGTTGCCGTTTATGTTCTCAGATAATCTCTCAGCTGAGAGTAGTAACACAATAGTATACATCACAGTACATGGCACTTACTTCTTCCCACTCAGAGTCCAAATGTGCTACTCATATGGTCCCTAAGTCTCCACTGTGATGATTCAATTGCAACCATGTACCTAGATATCTAAAGGGAGATTTTCAAAGGCACAGTTCAGAGTTAGATGCCCCTCCTTCATCGAGTTTCAGTGGGAGTTTAACTGTCATTTGGGCTTTTGAAAGTTATCCCCCTAAATTCCAGTCTTTTCACTGACAATTAATTACTGGTGAAAAATGTTACATCTTTCCCCTACCACCAGTTTTAAAACTCAGGCCCAACAATCTTCACAAATCATGAATTCATCATGAACTTTAGCACAAATGGTTATTTTGCCAAATATTTGTATTGGACGGGATTTATTAGCTATTGTTTGCTACCATTTATTATTTGTCTTCTGGTAACTGGGAAAAAAAATCCTTCCATTTGGAGAGCAAAATGCCTTTCTGACAGCTTGGAAATGAAAACAATGGATTCTTTGGTATAAGAATCTGCAAAGAATTTGTTTGTTTGTTCCCCACCCTCACACTGCTTGTAATACATAGGTTCTTTTGGTTTCCAATTTAATTTGCATCTGCCAGCTTCTGTCTTTAGGGATAATGATCCTGGTATCTGTATTTGGGACTGACACTGATCTCACTGTCAATGGCAGAAATTATGAGTAACTCCACTGAAGTTAAATGGATTTAGTGAGACCAGAATTGGGCTTTTGGGGAAGAGCTACCTGCCTTTGGGATTGTTTTTCACAATTGTGAGGTCTTCTACTAGCATTTAATTTCTGCTTAGAGACCTATAACAAATTAACTTGTAGTTTTGCTTGATCTGCTCTCTAATAGTTGTTACACTGGCTCCCAAGAGCCAATTCAAGTGTTTTTAAGTACTATTTGTTCATGATTTGGGTTGTTAATATGACAGTGCTGCCTCTTTGCATGGTCTGGCAGGATGTCCTTTTTGCAAAAATTTCCCCTGAGGAAAATTTCAATTTTTCAGACCCCCCCCCACACACACATTTTTTTGTCAGGAAAATCAAAATGATGGCTTCCCAACTGCCCACCTGAAGGTTCCTGGTTGGGAAATTTCTGTCAGAATAATTTTCCAACAGAAAATGTCCTTTTTGCAAAAATTTCCCCTGAGGAAAATTTCAATTTTTCAGACCCCCCCCCCCACACACACATTTTTTTGTCAGGAAAATCAAAATGATGGCTTCCCAACTGCCCACCTGCATGGTCTGGCAGGATGATGTTTAGGAATGCAGAGTGGTTTGGGCAGGTTTTGATTCAAGTCATCTAATATCTATCTCTTTCTCTCTCCTGTTTTCTGAGTATCTGGGAAAGTTCCCCATTATCTGCAACCACACTGTAAGATAGGGCTTAGGTGTTCCATGCAGGGAGTGGCAGTAGCAGTCTCACCATAGTGTGTCCAACTCCAGATCTTGATTCACCACACAGACCTCTGCCTCTTGAAAATGTCGAACCGGAACAAAAAATAAAAAATGCAAATATTTTTGCAAGAAAGAGTTCCCAGAAAAATTCTATTTTGGGAGAACCAAAATGGAATTTTGTTGCTTGCTTTGAAGGCTCTGTATAATTTTTCTCCTTGTAGGCAAAAAAAGAATTTAACAAGAACATTCAGTTGGGAAGCCATCATTTTGATTTTCCTGACAAAAAAAATGTGTGTGTGTGCGGGGGGGGGTCTGAAAAATTGAAATTTTCCTCAGGGAAATTTTTGCAAAAAGGACATTTTCTGTTGGAAAATTATTCTGACAGAAATTTCCCAACCAGGTCTGCTTATGACCCTGCATGCAAAATGGAAACAAAAATTGCCTGGTCATAAGGACTCATGTACTTGCAGCAGTTAGTTAATGTATCACCTGAAGCAAAATAGGTAATGATATTACAATTGTGGTACAGTCACAATTAATGAACAGTAAATTCTCTCCTAATAAATGGCACACATATGGCAACCATAGGAGGATTGGGGCAGGACTTTTTCTTTTGCATTTCAACTTGTTACAGCTGAAGAGTCTGGATGTCTAACTGAACTTTCTGATCTTCTTTGCTCTGCAAAATTGGGCTGTAACCTTCTTGAGAACAGGATTAATGTGAGATTTCTGATATTTCCTGATGACCTTCACGGGTGGGGGACAGTAAGAAGGGAGAAAAGGATCAGGGTGCAGGGGGGGAGAAATGTTGCATCCAGCGGCCTTCCCATATATTTTGTCCTGTCAGATTTTTTTATCCCAATTTTAAATGGAGAAAACAGTTTAGAAAACTCAACAGAATGCTTTTAAACTTGAAAAAAACTTTGGTTTGGATTTTGATCAAAGGCTTACTTTGAGAGCAAGATTTGTATACATTTAAATAGTCCAGTTGCTCACAAGAACAGAATAAACATACAGGCCAATTTAAAAAAAAATGGTGCAAAAATCTGTGCTCCTAAATCTACATTTAGGTACTAAAATAATTGGTGAAGATTTTCAGAAGTACTATTCGATCACATTGCTTTGAGTGGGAGCTGTTGGGTAGCCACAGAAAACTCCCTAATGATGATGGAGATGAAATTCATGTATATTTCTTGTTCATTTACTGATAAATGCATAAACAAACCCCACCTCACTAATTTCTGCAATTTCATGTTACTGTTATCCTTGTATTCCCATTAGCCTCTCCATTGTGTTTTACATCAAAAGATAAATTTAAAAATTCAGTTTTCATTTGATATCAATGGGAATTTGTCCAGTTCTAAAATCATATGTAACACATGTTTTCATTCTGGAATGAGAGCACTTTTCACATATGATAAAGAACCTGATGGCTAACATCACTGAACAAGGTAAAAGTTAGAAGTTGGAACTACTGAGCTTGAGGTCTGAGAAATATCTGGAGGAAAACCAATTGTTCTTATATGCCACTAAATTACAGTCAGTATGTTCAGCCTCCTGGTCTTTTTCATCTTCTTCTGCTTTGCAAAAACCTGGTTTATACTTGCAGACATGCAGAAACAATAGACTGAAATGGGTGTACTGTATGTTGCTAAAACTATTTGTTGGATGCCTTGAACGTATATGTTTCCTTGGACTTATCATTAGAAATTGCTGTTCTTTTGGTTGCATTGTCAAGCAAACACAGAAGTTATGGATGGAAAGTTCTTTCAAGTCTATCATCCTTCTGCCACTATGGGTGCAGAATTTTTCCATGCAGTATAATTCTCATGCTTTAGGTAGTCTAGTTTTAAATATCTCAGTGGATGAGGTTTCTTTCATTTCTCTTGATTTAGTTAAAAACTAACAAAGAATATAACAATTTAGTGCTGAGTGAATTTTTTCACCTCCCTACTCCAAAAAAAAAAAAAATGCAGATTTGGGTTGACCAAAACATTACACAAATCATAATGAGTTTGCTGACTTGTTTCAGATGGAGAAAACTAACAGTTTTTAAATATATACTAATTTCATTCAACATTTTCTGAACTAAACATTTAGTTGTTTTCAAGTTGAAATGACGCTTTTCATTTTGAATTTTACTTTTTCTTAAAAAAAAAAACAACCCTCAAATGAAATAAACATTTTCTTCAACCCCCAAAAATGTAAAAAATATTCAGTTCAGCTGCTAAATCAAAACATCAGTTATTTGTACAGCTCTAATTCCAATATTAGAGTTTTTAATTTTTCCTTCATGGTGTCCCAAGTTGTAAAAAGGTTCCCTCACTCTCATGGTCTCTACACTGAGCATCTCTTTGTCAGATGTTTTCTCAAGGGACCAAAGTAAGTGTGTATCCAAAAGGATACAATATAATCATAAAGCAGACATACATATTTGCCAGGACCTGGTAGAAGATCATTGGTTTATCATCAATTGTGCTCAGCATCACAACACCTACCTTCTTTTGTGTATCTAGCTCTAAATAACTAAAATGAATAATTCTACTGTGTAATATTCCATGAAAAATGGGATTTATAAATGTTAAGTAGTAGCCTCAAAGAACCCTTTGATGTATCAATACTGCCAGCTTTGCCTTCGAGAAATATAATAGTATACACAGTATCCCTTATACTTCCCAATATTAATTAATTATAGGGTACTTTAATATGGCAAATTCTGTTGGACTGTTACTTAGTTTTATATAGCATTATCTAAAGCAACTTGCTCGTTTTGGGTAAATATTACCCACATTTTACAAGGAATACCTAGGAACTGCCCCCCACATCCTATCCATATGTAAGCGGCATAAAAGGCTAGAGTAGCCCTTGCAGAGTAATCTACCTCAACTCTATGTCCCTGGGTGCGGAGGATTCTTTCCCTCCTTCAACATTTAGCCCAGCTGCTTAGGCTGGGAACTGGATTCAAGATCCATCTTTTTCTCTAGCAGTTCTCTCTCTCTCTCTCTCTCTTTTTTTTTCTCCCTCCTCCGAGCAGATGCTGATAAGGAGAGAACATTATCAAAGCTATTAATACTATCGATTGCACCTTTTGACTCTCTTTAGATGGCGACAAAAGCTAGTGCAAAATGTGTTTTCAAAGCAGTACCATCCCATCAACGTGGAGTTTGGTCCAGATCCATCAGGTGTACACTAGAGAAGAGAGGTTAAAAAGCAGACATCCTGACCTTGAAGCCAAAAACAGCTGATGTCTTTTCAGATCAGCCAGGCAAACATTTCTGTTCATCAATAGAACAGAGTCATCCATATGCATGTGCACGTACAGTGGATTACAGGCTCCATTCTCATACAGCGAGTGTTGGTGGCAAGCTGGCAATGGAAAGCTTCCACCTCCCTGGTATTTGCTGTCTGTCTTCATCTTCTGACATTAACAGAGGCAGCATTTTCTTCACATTTTCAGGAGCCAATTCAGTGTCCCTATTTCTTTACCAACCACCATCACTCCAATTTCCTGAAGATTCCACTGACAGCTGCAAACATTAAAGCAAAATTCAGTGGCATGAGAATGTGAAAAAATGAAAAATAATATTTACAACAACCCTGAGGAGAAAACAAAATGGATAATGAAGAGAAGCCTGGATGCATACTTGTAGATATCTCTAAATCAATGGAATTTGTGCATATGAGCTTTATTGTGCTGTCAAGTTTGTATCTTTACAAAGCCACTCTGTACTGTGGAGTGCTTCCTTTCATCCGTTCCCTTGAACAATGTGGCATAATTTTGTTGGTGCTTAAGATCAATGAATTTGAAATTAAGAGAATCTTACACAAGCTTTTTTTCAGATTAACTCACTACATTAAAACCTTATTCTGACTCATGTTCAGTAAGTAAAGCAATTTCTATTTGATTATTATCAGTGAAACAGTAAAATATAATCCATCATTCTGCATGTAAAATAAAGACAGCTTACTACATTTCACTCCATGTTAACCAACCATATAACATTTCATAAATTTCTGCAGAAGTAGAATTTTTTTGTAAACGATTTAATATGCCTGAAAAGAATATGTCAATAAATATAAAGATCTTTGTTCAATATAAATTAAGTAATCCCCTTTCTATAGTTCAATACTGGAATTTCGGAGGCAGGTTTCAGCAGTATCATTGTTAATATCTTAATTCCCAAATGAACAAAAGCTCCAGCCAAGCAATTTTGTTCAGCTACTTGAAAATATGAGAGAATAGATGAGCTATTGGTTAGGGCACCAGCACAGAACTGGGGAGACCTATGTTAAACTTCCTGCTCTGCCTTGGACCAGTCACTTAGTCTCTCTGAGTCTCAGATCCCAGGTGTAAAATGGGATAACATCATTTTCCTTCTTCATGGGGTGGTGTGAATAAAAATACATTGAAGATTGTGAGGAGCTCAGATACTATGGTAACGGAGGCCATATAAGTACTTTATATAGATGTGTTTTAGTCTCCAGTATTGTAAATCATTCTTGCTACCAGAGAGGATTGTGCAATAGATGGAGCTGGGTGCTTAGCTGGGCCTCTGGGCTCCTCTTTTTCTGGGTTCCATAGAATCATAGCGTTTAAGGCCAGAAGTACCACACAGAAGTCCTACACTAAACCCAACAACCAAAATTAGACCAAGGCATTACAACCCATAGGAGATTAGAGTCCAGTAGAACCTCAGAGTTATGAACACCAGAGTTACAAACTGACCAGTTAATCTCACACCTCATTTGGAACCAGAAGTACACAATCAGGCAGCAGCAGAGTACATTGCTGTGTTAAATATAAACTACTAAACAATAAAGGGAAAACAGCATTTTTATTCTACATGGTAAAGTTCCAAAGTTGTACTAAGTTCATCTTCAGTTGTAAACTTTTGAAAGAACAACCATAATATTTTGTTGAGAGTTACGAACATTCCCAATGTGCTCGTAACTCTGAGGTTCTTCTGTATTATGTACCTCAGGCAGAGAATAGAAAGGACTGAAGGTTCACCAATGGCCAAGGCCACTGCAATGACAAGAAGTAATTGAGATATATGGAGGGCTGGTCTCCAATACAGGAAGATCAATGGTGCTGCAATCAATGACCTGCTAAACTGATGGCAGAACACTATCCGGCTGACCCCAGTACTCCTCCTCTCCGAGAAGAGTAAGGTAAGTCGCCAAGAGAGCATTTCCCACCAACACAATGCAGTGAAGACACTAGGGTAAGTTGACCAAAGCTACGTCGTTATTCATATAGCTGGAGTATCGTAACTTAAGAACATCAGAATGTCCCTACTGGGTCAGACCAAAGGTCCAACTAGCCCAGTATCCTGTCTTCCGACAGTGGCCAGTGCCAGGTGCCCCAGGGGAATGAACAGAACAGGTAATCATCAAGAGATCCATCCCCCGTTGCTCATTCCCAGCTTCTGGAAAACAGAGGCTAGGGACACCATTTCTGCCCATAGTCGACTTAGGTCAATCAATGGGACACAATCATTCCGGGATACAAAATATATCAGAAGGACAAAAGAGGTTGTGCGGAGGGTGGTGGTGGGGGGAGCGAGTAGCACTATATGTGAAAGGAAATGTAGAATCAAATGAAATAAAAATCTTAAATTAATCCACATGTTCCATAGAATCTCTATGGATAGTAATTCCATGCTCTAATAATAATATAACAGTAGGAATCTATTATCGACCACCTGACCAGGACAGTGATAGTGACGATGAAACGCTAAGGGAGATTAGAGAAATAAAATATCAAAATAAAAAACTCAATAATAGTGGGGGATTTCAATTATCCCCATATTCACTGAGTACATGTTACCTCAGGACAAAATGCAGAGACAAAATTTCTCGATACTTTAAATGACTGCTTCTTGGGGCAGCTGGTACCCACAAGGGGAGAGGGAACTCTTGATCTAGTCCTGAGTAGAGCACAGGATCTGGTCCAAGAAGTAACTATAACAGGATCGCTTGGAAATAGTGACCATAATATAATAACACTTAACATTTCTCTGGTGGGAAGAAACCTCAACAGCCCAACACTGTGGCATTTAATTTCAGAAAGGGGGACTATGCAAAAATGAGGAGGTTAGTTAAACAGAAATTAAAGGTACAGTGACTAGAGTGAAATCCCTGCAAGCTGCATGGACACTTTTCAAGATACCATAATAGAGGCTCAACTTAAATGTATACCCCAAATTAAAAAAAACACAGTAAAAGAACTAAAAAAGAGCCACCATGACTTAACAACCATGTAAAAGAAGCAATGAGAGATAAAAAACCATCTTTTAAAAAGTGGAAGTCAAATCCTAGTGAGGTAAATAGAAAGGACCATAAACACTGCCAAATTAAATGGAAAAATATAATAATAAAAGCCAAAAAGGAATTTGAAGAACAGCTAGCCAAAAACTCAAAAGGTAATAACAAAATGTTTTTAAAGTACATCAGAAGCAGGAAGCCTGCTAAACAACAAGTGGGGCCCCTGGACGATCAAGATACAAAAGGAGCACTTAAAGATGATAAAGTCATCGCGGAGAAACTAAATGAATTCTTTGATTCAGTCTTCATGGCTGAGGATGTTAGGGAGATTCCCAAACCTGAGCCATCTTTTGTAGGTGAAAAATCTGAGGAATTGTCACAGATTGAAGTGTCACTAAAGGAGGTTTTGGAATTAATTGAGAAACATAACAGTAAGAAGTCACCGGGACCAGATGCCATTCACCCAAGAGTTCTGAAGGAACTCAAATGTGAAACTGCGGAACTATTAACTATAGTTTGTAACCTGTCCTTTAAATCAGCTACTGTACCCAGTGACTGGAAGATAGCTAATGTAACACCAATATTTAAGAAGGGCTCTACAGGTGATCTTGGCAATTAAAGACCAGTAAGTCTAACTTCAGTACCAGGCAAATTAGTTGAAACAATAGTAAAGAATACAATTGTCAGACACATAGAAGAACATAAATTGTTGCGCAAAAGTCAACATGGTTTCTGTAAAGGGAGACCATGTCTTACTAATCTATTAGAGTTCTTTGAGGGGGGGTCAACAAACATGTGGACAAGGGGGATCCAGTGGACATAGTGTACTTAGATTTCCAGAAAGCCTTTGACAAGGTCCTTCACCAAAGGCTCTTACGTAAATTAAGTTGTCATGGGATAAGAGGGAAGATCCTTTCATGGACTGAGAACTAGTTAAAAGACAGGGAACAAAAGGTAGGAATAAATGGTAAATTTTCAGAATGGAGAGGGGTAACTAGTGGTGTTCCCCAAGGGTCAGTCCTAGTACCAATCCTATTCAACCTATTCATAAATGATCTGGAGAAAGGGGTAAACAGTGAGGTGGCAAAGTTTGCAGATGATACTAAACTGCTCAAGATAGTCAAGACCAAAGCAGCCTGTGAAGAACTTCAAAAAGATCTCACAAAACTAAGTGATTGGGCAACAAAATTGCAAATGAAATTTAATGTGGATAAATGTAAAGTAATGCACACTGGAAAAAAATAACCCCAACTATACATGGGGGATAATTTAGCTACAACTAATCAGGAGAAAGATTTTGAAGTTATCATGGATAGTTCTTTAAAGACATCCACGCAGTGTGCAGTTGCAGTCAAAAAAGCAAATGGGATGTTAGGAATCATTAAAAAAGGGATAGAGAATAAGATGGAGAATGTCTTATGGCCCTTATATAAATCCATGGTACACCCACATCTTGAATACTGCATATAGATGTGGTCCCCTCATCTCAAAAAAGATATACTGGCATTAGAAAATGTTCAGAAAAGGGCAACTAAAATGATTAGGGGTTTGGAACGGGTCCCATATGAGGAGAGATTAAAGAGGCTTGGACTTTTCAGCTTGGAAAAGAGGAGACTAAGGGGGGATATGCTAGAGATATATAAAATCATGAGTGGTGTGGAGAAAGTGAACAAGGAAAAGTTAGAGCGGCAAAGAGTCCTGTGGACCTTATAGACTAACAGACATATTGGAGCATAAGCTTTCATGGGTGAATACCCACTTCTTCAGATGCATGCAAGTTATATACTTGTTCCCATAATATAAGAACTAGGGGCCACCAAATCAAATTAATGGGTCGCAGGTTTAAAACAAATAAAAGGATTTTCTTCACTCAGCACACCGTAAACCTGTGGAACTCCTTGCCTGAGGAGGTTGTGAAGGCTAGAACTACAATAGGGTTTAAAAGAGAACTGGATAAATTCATGGAGGTTAAGTCCATTAATGGCTATTAGCCAGGATGGGCAAGGAATGGTGTCCCTAGCCTCTGTTTGTCAGAGGGTGGAGATGGATGGCAGGAGAGAGATCATTAGATCATTACCTGTTAGGTTCACTTCCTCTGGGGCACCTGGCATTGGCCACTGTTGGTAGACATGATACTGGGCTGGATGGACCTCTGGTCTGATCCAGTATGGACATTATTATGTTCTTAGGTTGACTTACTCTGGTAATGAAGACATAAACTAGAAGGAATGTCCAGGGATGCAAAACACTGCCTCACATCATCACAAGTAACCCTGTCATACAATCCTATTCATACATTTGCTCGGCTATCTCTTTAAATTATTTTTTTCCTTGTGTAACTCCTATTGGGAAGCTATTCCAAAACCTCACTCCCCTGATGGTTAAAAACCACCTCATTTCCATCCATCCCTCCTCTCATAAAAAAGGCCATCCATTCATTCTAGTAGCTCTTCTCTGAACCTTTTCCAGTTTGAATTTTTTTCTTGAACATGGGTGACTGGAGCTGTACACAGTATTCCAGATGAAGCCGTTGGTAGGATTAGCTTCGGTCTAATCAGAGATGTAGTTTCTACTTGCCTTTATTTTGCATGTGATCAGCTGCAAACTTCCCTTTTTGAGGACACATTTTCTATAATTCTTCCAGTCAGGGATGGCACTCCTGAACCTTTTAGCTATTCACAGTCTCTCTTCCTAAAATTGCTAACTACTCTCAGACTTAGCTGCCTCCAATAGTCCGATTATAGATAACTTTTGAGTTTTTCTTCAGGATCTAACTTGTAAAGGGAAATAGTGGCCTCATTAAAATTGATGCTGACTTTTTTTTTAATTTCAGGTTTTACCTCTGTGACTTTATCTATGGATATAAACTGAATCACTCTGGAAATAGTCCTGGAAGGCTTTATGCCAGAGACCTCTCTTCACTTTTCCCTTAGTCTGGGGGCTAGTAATTTGCTGCAGAACACAGTGTTTACATCCATTCTCCACTATGCTGGTTCAGCTGGAAGAGATGTGCAAGGGTAAAAAAAGAGAGAGATGGCAAATAAGCCCCAATTCCCTATTCTTCTAACAGTGAAACTGATTGCATCTGAGTTTGGGTTTTCTGTGGGTGGTATCACTTTCATCTTAGGATGTATATGGAATTTAATTTGTTCTTTCTTTCTGGGTATGATTTTCAAGAGCTCTGAAGACCTATTTTCAAACTGACTTTGGCGCAAAGTGTCTGGTCTTACATCAGTGAAGTCAATGGGAGCTTTGCCATCTTGGTGTATTCTTCCAAGATTCTGACTGTACGAAGGCTTTAGAAAGACATTATATATTCTATCTGGAATGTGGTAAGATCTGGTCTTTTACTGTTGTTTTATGGAAGCACACTTATCATTGACAAGAAGGTGATTGTCCATTTCACATGCATTTTACTTAGCCGTATCTGAAAAGTAGTGCAATAAAAAATGTGACTTGTTTAATGAACTCCTAGTTTTAAAACAGACTTTTTGTTCCTACCAAATGCCATTTAATAACTAGAAAATAAATCAAAAATAATATTTAAACACATTAATATGTTAGCAAGGAGTTTTTAATAAAATGCTTTTAAATTGTATCCAGGATATATTGCAACTGAATTTTTAAAAGGTGGAGGGAGAACTGGTTACAGTGACATATAGAACAAAATTCCCTCAGTTCCACCACCAGAGGGAAAACATAATGGTGTCTTATTTCTGTCCTGATCTGCTTTGAAAAGGAAAAAGACGTAAGCAAAAATAAACTAAGGAAAGAGCTGCTAGAGTAGAAGTCTGTGAGTTTATTCACAATTAGAAAAAATAAGATCCTAACAATCAAGAAACATGATATATCCAGCTCTCTTATGATAAAGTGAATGGACTTATTAATGAAAGGAGTTACTGTATTGTCTGCCATTGAAACTCCTCATCAGTATCCTCCCACATGCCAGGGGTACCTGCATTAATCACAATGGAATCACTAGTAGGTAAAAATTGTAACCATGGCTCCAGATGCTACACAACAGCCCTCAGTACTGCACTTCACAGCAAAATCTCAGAAAGGTCAGCCGCTTATACATATCATCAGTGTGTTCATGCCTTGATTCCTGAACTCCCTGATTAAACGTTGCTGAACATCTTCCCTCCAGTCTCTCCCTTGCTTGCTTTTATTTCCTCTGAAGATTTGGACCTCTGTTCTTTGCATCTCCTTCCGTGGCTAGAAATTCTACTTCTTGGTTCTCTCAAGCTGCCACGTCCAATAATCACACACAGAAAATGCTTATGCAAGCCAGTTGGCTTGGTTTTCTGTCTTAAGGGAAGAGTGCATCTGTTTTTTGGATTAAATCATTCTTATAAAGTCATGCTTATTTAGCTGACAGAAAAAATGCATAATTTAAAACTTTCATTTGCTCTTGTGTTTAAAGATTTCAGAGCTTTAATTCACCCTGGTTTTACCCTTGTCGAGAAATAAAAATTTAAAGTTCGTTATGGTGATCCAATCTCTCCTTTTGTCTTGGTTAGATAGACAATAATCTTTTAGACAAAGATGTTGAGTTCTCTGAACAAGAATCCTAAAGCTTGCAAACTATCTGTTGTTTTCCCAGTATGCTTGTTCTTCTGCATGAGACTAATAAGGTTAGATTAGTGCCCATCAAATGCACTGTGAAGACAGGCCAAAAAAAGAGATACACAATGATGTCAAAAGTTCACACCGTTCTAAGGGCTGGAGCCAAGCGAGTTGCTAAATAAGGTAGCATTCTGGAAGAGATCACAGTTTCATTTCAAATGCGATTGTATTTTGGGGCAGGATTATATAGTAAGTGTGGGACATGAGTTCATGATAGAGAGACTGAGAAGAAGAGTCCATGGAATGAACAACAAAATAGCTTTTTAAATTGTATTTTTAAGGGTCTTGGGCTGAAATCCTCAAAAGTATTTAGACTCCTAACTTCCATGTATTTCATTGGGCCTTAGAGATTAATAAAGAACTAGAGGAGAAGCCTGAACAAGGTTTAGTGGCCTAATAGAGTCTTATTTGATGAGGCATCATTAACTAGTCTTAGAGCATGGAACTCGGAAGGAGAAACTCCTAGATGACTACCGTGAGCTGTACTATCTTGAACAAGTCATTTTTACCTCTCTGCATCTTAATATATTCTGTTCTGAAATGTTAACTCATAGTTACTATTACTCATAGATATTACTCATGGTAATATCTCATAGAGGTAATGTGAAGCTCCGTGACCAGGTATATGAAAAATATACTGAGACCTATAAATGATAGTATTTATATAACATTAGTAAGAACTAGTTTTTATTCATACTAAATAATTAATACAATGAATGCAGGGAGTTTATTTTCAACAAGCAGCTAAGAAGAAGCGTGAAAACTAACTCCTTTCAGTTAACCTTTAATTTGCAAAATCCCATAGTGATAAATCTCATTGTTTTTCTGGAGTATAAGACTATGGTAGTGCTCTCTTTGTGTGGTGGCTTGATCGCTGTCTACTGGTTGGATTTCAGGGACTGTCTCTATAACTATTCTTTCGGCTGTAGAAAGATTATGTTGGATGTAATGTCTGTTGAGAATTTCAGTCAATTTTTTTTCCCCTTAGGCAATCAATGTAATGATCCAGTGTGTGGTTTTATCCATTGTAGAATGTCCAGTCAGATGATTCTTTCTTTTTTTTGTTGGTTGGGGATGTGATAGTTGTGGGTAGTGTCATCTTTGTTGTGAAAGAATTCCTTGAGGTGGTAGTGTTGGAAGAATTTTTCTATTTCTCCATATGTTAGTATGGGATCAGGTTCTGTGATGGGGAAGTTCAGTCCCTTGGAGAGTACAGATACTTCAGTTCTGATTGGGGTAAACTTGATAGGTTGATAATGTGGGCTGTTGTGTAGTGTCCATGTGGTGGGTCATAGTGTCTTGGTTTCTCCTGGAGGTGGTGTACAATTGGTTGTGGAGTTGTAGTGGATTCACTTTTTGTGTTTGTGGTGGATGGCTATCATCAGGGGTTTTTTAGATAGCTGTTTTAGGTTTCTCCAGGTAGGTTTCCTGATGATTTATTTTTCTTTCAGTGTGTGGGAGAGCAAGGTGTTTTTTTTTTTTTTTTTAGTTTGAGATGTATATAAGATGCAGGAGATGGTTCCTTGAATGCAGACATATCTCAGCTGCTATGTCAAGATTCATGGGGTGTACACATGCCTATCACATTACCTTATCCAGTGTAACAAATGACCCAGTAACAACTATGTGGATGAAACCAGACAATCAGTATGCTCTCAGATGAACTCTCACCAAAAAACGATAAAAGACAAAAACACCATATTACCCCAAGTGAACACTTTTTCTTTCACAAAGTGATCACTTCATATCTGATCTTTCAATATTTGTCCTCAAAGGAAACCTTCAGAAGGCAAGCCTGGGAACTTAAATTCATAACTGTGCTAGACTCTGGGACACTGGTTTCATGGCTCATTACAACAATCTGTAACACACACCTGCCTGCTAATCCTTAATGGCCCACTTCAAATTCCTTTTGCATAGCAATTCAACCCTTATTGCCCACTCCTTTTCAAGTGACCACTTATAACTCATTAACCCTTATGCTTAGTTGTCCATCCCAACCTGTGTTTAGTTCAGACACACTTTCTTTTCCCAGACCTGAAGTAGAGCTCTGTAGTAGAGCATAGAGTAGTAACCTTCCACCAACACAAGAGAAGTTTATTACCTTACATACCTTGTCTCTCTCATATATCCTGGGACCAACAGCTAACACAACCCTACCAAAAAAAAAATCAAGTCAACTTGAAACGTTTTGGTCAATTCAAAACAATTTTTTAAAATTTAAATTTAACTCCCAAAAATGTAAATTGTATTTTAATTTGAATCAAACCGGAATTTCTTTAGAAAAATCCATTATTAATTCTGTTCTACATGTGCGTTAGGCCATGAATTGCTGGGCAGCATCAGGGTTGTGGCAGCTCAGGAATTTGATCAGTGGAAATTTAGGCACCTATAGGTTTATGTGGCAGCAGAGCAGTGGTTTTGTGAATGCCTGTGGTGCCTAAACATTGGACTTATTTGCTGAAAGTGGCAGGTGGCTAAGTCACTCTTGTGAATCTATCTTACAGGGTTGTGCAAAGAACACACTTGATATAAGGTAAAATCCATACATTTTGCACTGTTGATTGGGTTAGTACTCAGACATTTTTCATAGGCTCTGAAAGTCTATTAGTAGTGAGAATAACAAGTAAAAATGTTCAGAACTGGAAAACTATTATGGTTGCACCATATTATGTGTAATTGTCTAATTTTGCAACTATGAAGTTTTATATTTTCAAAATTAATGTGAAGACAGGAACTGCTTTTAAAAATGTCATTCCTCTCAAAACTATGTGGTATAGGAATGTATTCCTCTGTCAATTATACTTCATTATTATTGAATATAAAAATGTATTGTTCCATTACATGGAAAATTGCCATTGAAACATTTCACAGCTTCAAGAAAGATTACTGTACATGGTCAAATTATGGAAAGACCTTTCATGGTTCAGTAAATGGAAATAATTTTTAATGGAAATCTAGTCAGAAAAATATGTAAGCAGGAAGATAAGTGGATTGAACACTGTAGGGGAAAAATATCAGCAGACAATTCAGATGAAGGCCGGGGGGAAAGAACTTAAGATTCACTGTCCGGAAAATAAACTCCCTTCCATAAAGGGAAAAAAGAACAGAAAATCTTGCTTCAATCTGACTAGTTTAGGGTCAGGATACAGAAGCTTTCTCATTATTTGTAGGCACTTTTCTTTAACCTGTGTGTGAAATAGATTGTGACTTTGATTGTATTTCCTGTTCAGGGGAGTTAGGACCCTCTTTGAACCCTTACATGGGCTACCCCCAGTATGCAGGAAAACAGGGGAGACTAGGTGCCTGCTTACTCCAATACCAGAGTAGGAGACTGGGACAAGAAAGGGTGGGGAATGAGCCCTGGTCTACACTAGGACTTTAGGTCGAATTTAGCAGCGTTAAATCGATTTAAACCTGCACCCGTCCACACAGTGAAGCCCTTTAATTCGACTTAAAGGGCTCTTAAAATCGATTTCCTTACTCCACCCCTGACAAGTGAATTAGCGCTTAAATCGACGTTCCCAGCTCGAATTTGGGGTACTGTGGACACAATTCGATGTTATTGGCCTCCGGGAGCTATCCCAGAGTGCTCCATTCTGACCGCTCTGGACAGCACTCTCAACTCAGATGCACTGGCCAGGTAGACAGGAAAAGAACCGCGAACTTTTGAATCTCATTTCCTGTTTGGCCAGCGTGGCAAGCTGCAGGTGACCATGCAGAGCTCATCAGCACAGGTGACCATGATGGAGTCCCAGAATCGCAAAAGAGCTCCAGCATGGACCGAACGGGAGGTACGGGATCTGATCGCTGTTTGGGGAGAGGAATCCGTGCTATCAGAACTCTGTTCCAGTTTTCGAAATGCCAAAACCTTTGTGAAAATCTCCCAGGGCATGAAGGACAGAGGCCATAACAGGGACCCGAAGCAGTGCCGCGTGAAACTGAAGGAGCTGAGGCAAGCCTACCAGAAAACCAGAGAGGCGAACAGCCGCTCTGGGTCAGAGCCCCAAACATGCCGCTTCTATGATGAGCTGCATGCCATTTTAGGGGGTTCAGCCACCACTACCCCAGCCGTGTTGTTTGACTCCTTCAATGGAGATGGAGGCAATACGGAAGCAGGTTTTGGGGACGAAGAAGATGATGATGAGGAGGAGGTTGTAGATGGCTCACAGCAAGCAAGCGGAGAAACCGGTTTTCCCGACAGCCAGGAACTGTTTCTCACCCTAGACCTGGAGCCAGTACCCCCCGAACCCACCCAAGGCTGCCTCCTGGACCCAGCAGGCGGAGAAGGGACCTCTGGTGAGTGTACCTTTTAAAATGCTATACATGGTTTAAAAGCAAGCATGTGAAAGGATTACTTTGCCCTGGCATTTGCGGTTCTCCTAGATGTAGTCCTAAAGCCTTTGCAAAAGGTTTCTGGGGAGGGCAGCCTTATTTCGTCCTTCATGGTAGGACACTTTTATCACTCCAGGCCAGTAACACATACTCGGGAATCACTGTAGAACAAAGCATTGCAGTGTATGTTTGCTGGCATTCAACCAAAATCCGTTCTTTCTCTCTCTGTGTTATCCTCAGGAGAGTGAGATATAATTCATGGTCACCTGGTTGAAATAGGGTGCTTTTCTTCAGGGACACATTCCTGCTGGGCTGTTTGCCTGTGGCTGAACAGAAATGTTCCCCGCTGTTAGCCACGGGGAGGGGGGAGGGTTGAGGGGGTAGTCACGCGGTGAGAGGAGGCAAAATGCGACCTTGTAACGAAAGCACATGTGCTATGTATGTAATGTTAACAGCAAGGTTTACCCTGAAAGAGTGTAGCCACTGTTTTATAAAATGTGTGTTTTTAAATACCGCTGTCCCTTTTTTTTTCTCCACCAGCTGGATGTGTTTCAATGATCACAGGATCTTCTCCTTCCCAGAGGCTAGTGAAGCTTAGAAAGAAAAAAAAACGCACTCGAGATGAAATGTTCTCCGAGCTAATGCTGTCCTCCCACACTGACAGAGCACAGACGAATGCGTGGAGGCAAATAATGTCAGAGTGCAGGAAAGCACAAAATGACCGGGAGGAGAGGTGGAGAGCTGAAGAGAGTAAGTGGCGGGCAGAAGACAGGGCTGAAGCTCAAATGTCGCGGCAGCGTGATGAGAGAAGGCAGGATTCAATGCTGAGGCTGCTGCAGGACCAAACCAGAATGCTCCAGTGTATGGTTGAGCTGCAGCAAAGGCAGCTGGAGCACAGACTGCCACTGCTGCCCCTCTGCAACCAACCGCCCTCCTCCCCAAGTTCCATAGCCTCCACACCCAGACGCCCAAGAACGCGGTGGGGGGGCCTCCGGCCAACCAGCGACTCCACAACAGAGGATTGCCCAAAAAAAAGAAGGCTGTCATTCAATAAATTTTAAAGTTGTAAACTTTTAAAGTGCTGTGCTTAATGTGCTGTGTGGCATTTTCCTTCCCTCCTCCACCACCCCTCCTGGGATACCTTGGTAGTCATCCCCCTATTTGTGTGATGAATGAATAACGAATGCATGACTGTGAAGCAGCAATGACTTTATTGCCTCTGCAAGCGGTGATTAAAGGGAGGAGGGGAGGGTGGTTAGCTTACAGGGAAGTAGAGTGAACCAAGGGGCGGGGGGTTTCATCAGGGAGAAACAAACAGAACTTTCACACTGTAGCCTGGCCAGTCATGAAACTGGTTTTCAAAGCTTCTCTGATGCGTGCCGCGCCCTCCTGAGCTCTTCTAACCGCCCTGGTGTCTGGCTGCGTGTAACCAGCAGCCAGGCGATTTGCCTCAATTTCCCACCCCGCCATAAACGTCTCCCCCTTACTCTCACAGATATTGTGGAGCACACAGCAAGCAGTAATAACAGTGGGAATATTGGTTTCGCTGAGGTCTAAGCGAGTCAGTAAACTGCGCCAGCGCGCCTTTAAACGTCCAAATGCACATTCTACCACCATTCTGCACTTGCTCAGCCTGTAGTTGAACAGCTCCTGACCACTGTCCAGGCTGCCTGTGTACGGCTTCATGAGCCATGGCATTAAGGGGTAGGCTGGGTCCCCAAGGATACATATAGGCATTTCAACATCCCCAACAGTTATTTTCTGGTCTGGGAAGAAAGTCCCTTCCTGCAGCTTTTGAAACAGAGCAGAGTTCCTGAAGATGCGAGCGTCATGCACCTTTCCCGGCCATCCCACGTTGATGTTGGTGAAACGTCCCTTGTGATCCACCAGAGCTTGCAGCACTATCGAAAAGTACCCCTTGCGGTTTATGTACTCGCCGGCTTGGTGCTCTGGTGCCAAGATAGGGATATGGGTTCCGTCTATAGCCCCACCACAGTTAGGGAATCCCATTGCAGCAAAGCCATCCACTATGACCTGCACATTTCCCAGGGTCACTACCCTTGATATCAGCAGATCTTTGATTGCGTGAGCTACTTGCATCACAGCAGCCCCCACAGTAGATTTGCCCACTCCAAATTGATTCCCAACTGACCGGTAGCTGTCTGGCGTTGCAAGCTTCCACAGGGCTATCGCCACTCGCTTCTCAACTGTGAGGGCTGCTCTCATCCTGGTATTCATGCGCTTCAGGGCAGGGGAAAGCAAGTCACAAAGTTCCATGAAAGTGCCCTTACGCATGCGAATGTTTCGCAGCCACTGGGAATCGTCCCAGACCTGCAACACTATGCGGTCCCACCAGTCTGTGCTTGTTTCCCGAGCCCAGAATCGGCGTTCCACAGCATGAACCTGCCCCATTAGCACCATGATGCATGCATTGGCAGGGCACATGCTTTCAGAGAAATCTGTGTCCATGTCCTGATCACTCACGGGACCGCGCTGACGTCGCCTCCTCGCCCGGTATCGCGTTGCCATGTTCTGGTGCTGCATATATTGCTGGATAATGCGTGTGGTGTTTAATGTGCTCCTAATTGCCAAAATGAGCTCAGCGGCCTCCATGCTTGCCTTGGTATGGCGTCCGCACAGAAAGAAGGCGCGGAACGATTGTCTGCCGTTGCTCTGACGGAGGGAGGGGCGACTGACGACACGGCTTACAGGGTTGGCTTCAGGGAGCTAAAATCAACAAAGGGTGTGCCTGTACATCAAGGAGTATTTCAGGAAGGACTGCACGGAGGGTTCCAATAAGAAATGGTGCACCAAAGTTATCGTTGTTATTGGAACAAGGAGGTTAGCCTGGCCTCTGATTGATACATGGCTAGATTAACCTCGCTGCGCCTTCTCTGTGACTGACTGCAGTGTGATCTAGACAGGGGAGGAGGAAAATGAGTCCAAAACAAATCTGGTCTATGTCTTGTTCTGACCCACTCCATCGATCCTTTACATCTTTGGCTGGCAGCAGACAAAAAAGGCGCGAAATGATTGTCTGCCCTTGCTTTCACGGGGGGAGGGAGGGTGGGAACGGGGTCCTGACGACATGTACCCAGAACCACCTGCGACAATGTTTTTTGCCGCATCAGGCATTGGGATATCAACCCAGAATTCCAATGGGCAGCGGAGACTGCGGGAACTGTGGGATAGCTACCCACAGTGCAACGCTCCAGAAGTCGACGCTTGCCTCGGTACTGTGGAAGCGCTCCGCCGAGTTAATGCACTTAATGCACTTTAGAGCATTTTCTGTGGGGACACACACACTCGAATATATAAAACCGATTTCTAAAAAAACGACTTCTATAAATTCGACCTAATTTCGTAGTGTAGACATACCCTGAGTGGAGGTTTGACTGCACACACTCTCCTACCCTACTTTCTGGTCTGCAGAGTTGAGCCATAGTTATTTAGCCCCAGATCTTCAAAGGTCCTTAGTGCTTCTTTCAGCATTGCAATGCCTAACCCCTAAGCAGCCTCTCACCTACAGGTATCATTGGCCCAGAGCTATGTATCGTGGGTTCCCATACAATGCATGGGGAGAGTTTGGCACCTAAGAAAGGGATCCTCAGAAGTCACAGGCTCACTGGGGAGTCACCTAAGCTATCTAGAGTGAAATACTGAGGAGTGGGTTGGGACAGATGAGTTGCTTAAATGACTAAGTGGCTGATCTGGTGCACCTGCTGACAGACCAGAGATAGGTTCCTCCCTTAGCTTGGGATCTTCAGCCCCAACCACCAAAACCAGCAGCTGAAACATCTCTCTCGGCTTCCTGAAGTATTTTGTCTTGAAAATGTCAAAATTAAACTTTACATTTGCTTCAGAATTTTATCTCTCAGTTTTATTTTATTTCTTAATCACAACAAATTTGGCAAAATTGACATGAATTTGAGAAATGTTTTGATGTTGCTAAATCTGCATTTTTCACTGAAAAAGAAAAAGTTCTATGCATTTTTTTTACTCAGTTCTACTTTCCAGTACTTAAAATTTCTTGGCCTGATTCTGGCTCAGATTATTCTCTCCTACTGAAATCAACAAATAAAACAAATATATTAACACCTCCCCCACCATCATGTTAAAAGATTAGGCACTGGAATGACATAATCACTGATTCCATCTGTCTGAAAGTTTTGCCTAAAACCATGTCATGTTTCTGCATTGTTTCACAGGACGTGGCTTTTATAGGAACCCTTTGGTTAATTCAGTCCTATTAATACTCCCCCCTCATTACTTTTCATCATATAAAACATGATGGTTCATTTGCTAATATTATATACCTGGGCTGGTTCCCTCATGCTCAATGATGCACAACTCCTTCCTGCCATGACCTTCCTTTTACTTGTGCTTCTTGCATAACCACTGACTCTGGAGCATCCAAAACAATCAAAACTTTTCAGAACAGCAGCAAAGGGAAACTTAATTTTAACAATTTTTTATTTATGCTAGCAAGTTGGCAATTTGTCATGGTCCAGCTCACAGAAGGAGTTTGAGTGAGAGAGAAGCCTCATAAATTGCATTTGATACTTCGTTTACCAATAATGCTTCAAGCTGAATTTTATAAAATGCATATAATTTAAAAATTGGTACTCTTTTGTTGCTGTTGTTTGAATGTGGCAATTTCTCAAATTGTAACAAATGTGTTCAAAATTCTTCAGCAGCTGGGGGAAAATGGACCCCAAAGAAATGAATTTATGAAATCTGATCGCATGGCAATTTCCAAAGAGAATGTGATGAGTCTTTACAGTCCAAAAAAATCTGAAGGAAAAAGATAAATCTAATATTCCACTCTGAAAGAAAAATAAAACCCTCACAAACAATGGCTATGCTTTAACTATATTTTCTTAAAATATTAATACAACAAACTTTTAAAGGATAACAAATATAGGAAAAAATAGAGATCATGCTTGATTAGGAGAATCTACCATATGCATTAAATGCAAGAGTCCGATCAGTATGAAAAAAAATTGTGATCAAGACCTCAGCAAACTATCATCATGTTTCTATCCTCCCTTTTCTAAGCAAGCCAAACAAGAAGTTAGCAAACCAGTCTCCTAACTCCATGTGTCAATTGCCAGTACCCTGGACTCCTCTGAGTCAGGTTTCAGGTAAGAAACAGCAGGTTCTGTTCTGGTAGGTGATCTTTTCCTCTCATAGGCAAAGGGGAACATTCAATATGAATAGACCTTGCTATGGCTTGTGATACTACTGATCACTATCCAGATGTCCCACCTTCGTCATCTTCAGGGATGAATGTAAAAACTCTGAAAGTTCACATTATTCCTCTCGTCCAAACATAGTCAAAGTCCTTGCCTGCAGAGTCTCACAATGCTGCTGCTTTTCTCCCACAGAATTTGATATTTATATGAAGTTGTAGAGAGAGTTGGTGAAACAACATGAGCAGAAACACCATCAGTATGCAGATGACACCCAGTTCTGAATCCCTTTATGATAAATGTAAATTGTACCACCTCAAAGCCTTGCCAAAATGAGCATCTGAATGAAGCGAGACAGATATAGCTGAACCCCAAGCAACACTGAGATGATGTTAATGAGAAGAAGAAATTGCTTTGTTTCCTCTGCAACATCCCTTCCCCATCCCCCCACACTTACAAGCCCATCTGCTTTCAGATTTGGGGAACTTTTGATTCCTATTACGCAAAATAACCATGCCACAAAACCTGCCCACTTCTATCTTGTGAATGAACTGAATATTGCACCACATTTAGGTAGCCAAAGACCTGGTCATGACTCTCCACA
Organism: Lepidochelys olivacea; assembly: GCF_965140295.1. Classification (NCBI taxonomy): domain Eukaryota; kingdom Metazoa; phylum Chordata; order Testudines; family Cheloniidae; genus Lepidochelys; species Lepidochelys olivacea. The sequence goes on along the minus strand of NC_140414.1, from coordinate 49,447,475 downwards.
CATTTTGTGCTCTTCTGTCTTGATTATTGCAATAGTTTATAGGTAGGAATGAAGGTACACTCTGCAAATCTCTAGTTGGCACAAAATGCAGCAGCCCATCTGCTCAGCAAGACTGGTTGAAATGAACACATCAGCTGGTACTATGCTGTCTTTGTTCTGGCTCCCCATTGAATGCAGACCAGTTCAAGGTTGCTGTCCTGGTGAAGTCCATTTTGGAAACGATCCTAGCAATTTGAGGGAGTGCCTCTTAAACCATTCCCTGGTCCAGCCACACTCTACAAGAATACAGTTGTGCAGCCATTTAGGACTCCCTGTGTCAGAAATACTTGTGAAACCTGCTCTTGAGCAACTGGAATGGTGTTTGTCATCAAATTTATATAAGAATTATTACAGGACATTAATAACTGTAATAATTTTCTTAAATGACATAGTTTGATGCAATATAGCTTCCCCCATCTCGATGTCACTTGTAATAAAGAAATATTGTTTTAAATTTAAATTTCTATTCTAGCTTTTTTGTCTAATGCTTCGTGTGTGGTGTCAGATGTAGTTGGTACCCTTTCAACTTACCTTATTTAAGATAAAGCAAACATACATGCCAATTTTAACTTGACACACATGAGTAGGCCAGTTTAGGTCAATGAGACTACTTGCACGTGTGATGAGAAACATGCACATAAGAATTTGCAGGTTTAAATTTCCTTGGGTGAAACTTGAGAGGTGGCATATATGCTATAATTTTCCTCTCCATCCTTCTGTAACTGGAGAAGAGGAAGGGCTGAAGGACAGACAAAACACCCTCATGGGCTGGCACTTGCTTTATATAAAGTGCAAACACATAATAAACCAACAAGAAGACATTTCCCAAGTTGTTTGTTCAGGCTTCTTTGGAATAGGGATGCTGTTGTTTCAGAAGATATAGGTCTCAGGAGAACCCAGCTTTGGCCCATAGGAAAGCATGCACAGTAACTTCCAGGAAAAAAAAGTTCTCTGTTTCTTTTTTCTTGACAGCAAGTATTTTGTCTGATTTTTCAGAACACAGCTAGAATTTTAACTGAATTGTTTTCACCCAACACAAAGGGCCCACAGAAGGCCTGGTCTGCTACATGTGTATTATAGTTACAAGATGCAGAGCTGGAAAACTCTAGATGACCTCCTGAGGTTGCCTTCCAACCCTGATATTCTATGATACTGTGCGTAGTATGTGATACATACGTCTAAAAGAGATTAAAGGGGAGGATCCATCCTGAATAATAATTTAGCCTAGGGTTGGTAGATCTCCATGAAATACCTAAGTCTTGTAGGAAATGATGTTGATGACTTAGCAGAAACCACTCCTCCTTTCAGAACCAGTACTAAACCAATAGCCTCGCACCAGGAGTGCTCAGCACATTCCAGGATTGAGCCATGTAGAGTTTGACACATTTGTTGCTTGTGATATGTTTTAGTATCTCTTGATTTAAATTAATGCATACAGATGTTATTTACGTCTCAGAGAACAAAAGGTTTCACTGACATTGTAACTTTACAGAGTCCTTCTATATAAAGATCAACAGTTTTTTATACAGTCTCTCCAGCACATTAGACCTGTTGCTTTGGCTCAGTGACAGATAATGTATTCTTGTTTACTTCTTTTTCATGAAAGCACCCATTGATTGTGAGGAGTGCCACACATGTCTTTCACCACTATTACATTTAATTCACGATATCCTTCATGCAACGTTTCAAGGTATTACAGTATCATGAATCATAAAAAGAGTTTATTTTGGCAATGCTTTGTATTAACTATCATGCCAAAGCAATGGGTGTCTGCATTTATTTATTTCTGATACCAATAGAGTGGTTAGATATTTTGGTCATTGAAGTCTCAATCCTTTGCATGAAAATGCAAAGTGTGTCTTTAAATTCTATAACGAGTAAGTATGCAATAGCATAAACAGCAGCTTTTCAGGTACTACAAGTAGGAGCACCAGCATAAATGGATTACAATGGTGCTATTTCTCTTCATAAAACTACCTAATATCTGAAAATGTTATTCTGGATAAAGAACAATAGTGGTACAATGGTGTTGTTCAGATCCTTGGAGAAATCCTGGCCCCACTGAAGTCAATGGCAAAACTCTTTTTGACTTAATTGGAGCCACGATTTCACCCAGATCATGTGTACCCATGAACACCTCTTGAAAAGGAAAGATGAATTATTGAGTAAGTGGTAGTACAGGGTGCTTAGCACAAACAACAGATGCTTAAAACCTTCCAGAATTGAGCCCTTGTGTGCATTCAGACATAAGGGTGTATTCTCACTGCGTCATATAGAATTATACATGTATATCTCTGCACATTTTTGATACGAATATAGTATGCTCTTATAACAAATTCCTCTCAGATTTACCTATCAACTTCTCTGCTTCTATAAAGTCAACTCATTAGAAAGGTAAGCCTGGATATCAACTGTGTGCATAAACAATCCAATTGTTCACACATACACAAAAATCTAATGTAACACGAATTTTGAATATCTTAGTAACTATTAAGAAAAAGAATACTGCTGTAAAGTTTTTTAAATCTATATATGGAAAAATCCATCCAAATTTATAACCACCCTCATCTCACAATGTATTTCTAATTGCATACATTATATAAAGAAATAGTATGGTTCCATTTTATTTTCCTGGCTACAAAAGCTGGAATATTAACTGTGAGATTATTCACGCTGCTGTAAAATTACTCATATAAAAATGACTCCTTTTTCTGGGCAGAAGAACACAATAACCCCCTTTTTAGAAAATGGTATAGGCAAATGCTGAGTTGTATCATATACATAGAATAAGGTTTCTGTGCTGAACAAGATTCTAGTTACTGAGGTTAAATCATGGCTAACCAATGACCTTGATGAATTTGTCTTTCGAGTCAGACCCACTGTTTCAGTTTTCCAGCATCCATATTAGTCTGAGCAAAGGTACGTTTTGTGTCTTTGGTAAAATTTGATAACACATTGTTTTCTGTGTTTATGGAACACCAACAGTAATTGGTGGAGGGGGCGGAGAGTGGGAACAGTATCACATTCTAAAACCACAAAGGATTCTATAGTTATTTTCATGTGCCTTATGGCTACTGACCATTTTAGCCAACAATAGATCTTATGAATAATAAATTATTAAAAGATGAAATGGAGAGATTCATTTCAGTTTTTCGAAATATGCAAATTTTGAAAGGGTACCTGCTCAGTAGGCCCTGAATCTCTTTTCCTCCCACAACACTATGCTCTTATGGGACCCTGGCTTCTCTCCTCTGGCTCTCAATGGGCCATATCTGTCTTCCAAACTTTGACATACTAATTGGAGTCTCACAAATGTGGCAGTGTGTCTGTTAAGCCTTAGACCACTGCACTTTCATTTCTCGCATTCTGGGATGTCCCTAGTGCTTTCATACATTTAGAGAGCACTGCAGGGAAGAACAGACAAGACTGAATACAACAGCATTTACCGTCCAGTAGAGAGCTTGCTGGATCCCACTGCAAGAGCCCCAAAAGTAGAAGGTCTGTGGAAAGCAGCAGGGGATATGTGGAGCAAAGAGTCCAGCATCTGTAAAAAATCAAAGGGAAAGAAGGGGATCAACAGAGGAATAGTGAAGAGTGTTTGTTTCTTTAAGTGAACAGATCTGAACGCTAAAATACTTCAGAGCTTTGCCTGCTTGAGAGAGAGGCTCCAGAGTAGGCTTTTATTTTATAAAACTGATTCCCTTAGCCTTACAGAGGCCTTCTGTGGGCTTCCAAAGCTTTTCTAGCCAGGTTCCATTTATTATCAGAACATTTTGAGGTTTCAAATAATACTGTACAGGTCTTATTTCACACTTTATATTAACAAACTCTGAAAAGTTATGAGCTTTCTCATTCTCAGTGCTGGAAAATTTCCAACAGATGTCTTGCCAGTAGCAATGATGATTAAAGGTTTCTAAAGAACTAGAGTGCTGCTGAAAATAAGAGGTCCCACTGCCATGCCAAAAATCTTATTGGAAGTGGGTACAGTCCACTTCTAGAGGAAATCTTGTCACAAAAGTTCTGCCCTGTCATACTTTTACTTAGTTTGGGCTAAGAATTTTTTTTTTAAGAACAGAAAATACAATACATAGGTAAATATAAGTATTCTAGTTGCTACAATCTGATTTCATAAAAATTATATCAATTACAGCATTGTAACAAACCCTCGGTTCTGGCCAATGTGTAGAACAGGCTGTTAGAAGAATTAATGAGGAATCCTGGGCTAGGTGGTCATCAGTATGCTGATGAAACCCAACTTTTTGTTTGTACTGCTTTTGATGCAGATAGAGTAAGTACGTGTGCTTTTCTAATATCTGCCGGAGATTGGGGCATGGGAGAGAGTGAATGGCTTGGGGATCAATCCAGATAAAGTGGAAGTGATGTTAGGTAGCATAGAAAAAACAACTTTACCATATGGCAAAAATTACATCTGTGAAGGTGTCTCCATCAACTGACTCTCAGGTTCGCAACTGAGAATTCTGGTTGGAGTCCCAGTTATCTTTCAGTGGTAGCCAACACTTGGTTTGATCATTTCCATCGGGCTAGGAGGTTGCAACTTTTTCTTTCTAATGCAGACCTCAACACAATAATTTAAACCATTGTCACCTAGAGACTAGATTACTGTGGTGCACTCTACTTGAAACCATATGAACCATAGCTTGGTTCATCTTCATCATCATTATGGTGTGAACCGAGCTGCAATTTAAAACTGTAGAATTACACATGCCACTCACATAGGAATAGGGAAAAGGTTTAAGTCCCATTTCTTCAAGGAGCTCCATGTGTGCAGATGCCACCATTAATATGAAGTCTCATTAAATTCACTGATTCAAAGCTGTTGGCCTGTGCAGTATCGGTCCCAAGTTGTAATCACCATAAAATAATCAACATACTTTGTTCTTATCTGCTTGCTTCAAACCATTCAATATAAAGCAATAGATATACATTTCTTCATCAATACCCTGAGATTTATCCTCTATCACCAATATTTTCTACCAATTCTCTGTAAACTGTCAGAATTTCTTCTTTTCAAATCAATCAGAATGTGTTAGCTCAACAGCAGAGACAGGTAGCCACAGTCTCATCAAGCAACTGCAGTATGAGAAGTCTAGTGAGTCATTGCTAAAATTTCCTGATCTTTTTTTTCCCTCCGGGCCAAATTTAACCCCACTCTAACCCTATTTAATATTAGGGAGGAAGGAAGATAAGAAAACACAATGCACCTTATGCGTGTATTTTATGGAAAACAAATCCACTTTTCTCAAGCCTTAAAGGGTCTGATTCTGCTCCCAAAGATATCAGCTGCAAAATTCCCAGTGTCTTCAGTGGCAGCAAGATCAGATCCAAAATATCCTTTCTGAAGGTTTCCAAAAGTCCTATATCTGTATTTATGGCTGCATCTATTTTAGACTTTGGAATCCTGGTTTTGTTCCTATGGCTGTCTATCTCCTATATAAAAAGAAAAGGAGTACTTGTGGCATCTTAGAGACTAACGCATTTATTTGAGCATAAGCTTTTGTGAGCTACCGCTCACTTCATGCATCCGATGAAGTGAGTTGTAGCTCACGAAAGCTTATGCTCAAATCAATTTGTTAGTCTCTAAGGTGCCACAAGTCCTCCTTTTCTTTTTGTGAATACAGACTAACATGGCTGCTACTCTGAAACCTATCTCCTATGTGAATACTTCACCTTGGTAGGGAGAAGCATCTTTTACTTTGGATTCTAGCATATGGCTAGCTTTCAACAGCCAGCATGCAAATGCTTCTTGTCCCGTGCTCCTATGTATGTCTAGCCAAATACATAAACTCTTTTTAAAGTGTTCTTGAAAAGATAGAGAGATGGTTAGCTTGTGGCCAATGCTTTTACTGACAGTAACATAACACTCTTTAAGGAGGTATATTTTGACCACATTCTGTATTCAAGTGGCCTACACAACTATGCTAACACTTTTATCTAACATTTCAAAAGGATGAGGATCTTAAAACTACTCCAGTACTAGCCACGAAAGCAGATGTCAACTGAATGTTGCTTTTCCGTTTCTTTTGCATAACTTTCAATTAAGGGCTTTCAAGACCGCTTTGACCTTACCTCTCAGGAATTTTCTGCTTGAAACTGCCCCAGCTAATCCATGAGTCATTATGGGACAATTTACAGTATATACAGATCTATTGTCTATTATTCCATATCCCAGGATGACTGAAACCTATGCAGATGTTTCTTTCAAATGGTCTGACTGTGTGATAGTGGCAAGGATGGAGCAGGCTTTTTGTGATGACCCAGGTTAACGTAAACAATTTCGATAAAAACATATACACTGAACCACTGATAAAGTGAGCAATTTTTTCTCAGATCACCTAATAGAATATAAGCAATCACATTTTTGGTAGTGAGCACTTTTAAATTATACTGGCCATGGGCCTGCAGGAAAACTTAGAACTGGACATCTCCAAATTTGTAGCTTGAACCCATCTCTAGTAGTTTTACATGGAGTCAACTGATTACTTGTCAGAGAAAGTACTACTGTAGGGATCTGTAGGCTTGTGATTGAAATATATGAAGTCTAGCATTCCCAGAAATTCACAAAGCTTCCATGCTTTTTCCTTCAAGGGGTGTGTGTGTGTGTGTGTGTGTGTGAGTGAGTGAGTGAGAGAGAGAGAGAGAGAGAGAGAGTGAAAATTCGGTTCCAAAAGGATATATTGGTTTCTACTGGAATTGAATTTGAAAATATCTGACTGCCACACATTTTATTTCATTCAATTAGGGAGTTTGTTTAACCTAGGGCTGAGTTATAACTGAAAAGATCTGGCCTAGCATTTGGTATCAAATATTTTACAGGTAATTTAATGGTAGTTTTGGCTGTATCACAACCCTGTCAGTAAGTGTTCTTTATGATATTCCAGAACATTTAGAGCCAGCTGCTCAGCTGGTATAAACCTAGCTAGCTCCATTGAAGTTACACCAATTTACAGCAGATGAGGAACTGGCCCTTAGTCAAAAGGGAATCTTTCTTTTTTACTTTAGATATAGAAAGTAAAATGAACCCCATTTCCATAATTTTGCTCTTTCATGTAATTGTATCCATCAGTGCACTGTTTAAGAAGAGTAAGGAAGCTTTATTGAAGGTACTAGTTATTCAGTGGCTACATTTTGTTTGCAAATACAGGATTGCCTTAGGACAAAAATGGGAGAAATTGTGCATTTGAAAGAGGTTCCTAAGGGAGCAAGTCAAAGTTTAATGCACAAGTTAGAAAAGTAATAGGTGGAACATTATGTTCTTGTGTTCCAATGGATACAGCACCCAGTGGAGACAGGACATTCAAACAGACAAATTTGTGCCTTAGTTTCTTCATCTGTACAATGAAGATAATGTTACATGTATAGCACTTTGAAATGTCTAGATGAATATTTCTATGTAAGAGTTAATATTATCATAATTATAAAAATAACATCAACCTTTTTCACAAATTGAGTCTGGTTAATTATTCACTAAGAATAATGGAGTCACCAATATTGTTTCTGTTCATGGAACATCTGAGTAGTTTTCTATTTTTTTCCCAAATGGTGGTGTTATATGCATTTGTTTTATGCAAACATACTTCAGCTTATGGATGGGTGTTTAGCCCTTTAAAACTGTTGCAAGTTTTGGATATTTGGAATAGAGTTTTTTAGTTGTCTGATAGTCTTTCTGTTCCTTAATTTGATGACTGTAACTGTTATAAACCCGGGGGCTGGGAGTTGCCAGGCTGTGATGGGGAATTTAATTATTTTAGGGACTTATTTTAGGGATGAGAGCACTTTAGGGAGAGGTAGCAGAAAAAAATGTAGCTTCAGGGAATTCTGCATTATTTTAAACCATTTTTCCTTTCTTGCCTACCTCTTGCCAAAAGCAATCTTTCCTCTAAATGTGAAGTTTGGTAAAACGACTACTCTTCCGTGTTACTCAAACACAATCTTATAATTATTTAAAATCAATACAATGTATTTCAATGCCTACAATGTCAGGGGCATGGTCAGGACCCAATAATAGTCGTCATACTAGGGCTCTTGCCAACAGCTGAAAGAAATATGTAATCCACTGTATTATTCAGGAGTATTTTACATCCATGAAAAATATCAGAAATATTCTCTGTAATTTTTTTCTCATCACCACAGTAATTGACTCAGTGGGTTCCAAATTGTGAAAAAAAAAAATCAGTTTTCAAGAATAATCTCTATGCCAAAGCTGTAGCCAGGAGTTTGAGAAATATTTACAACAACTTTGTCTCTTTAATATGTTAACTTAATTTAATGAGTGCCACCCCCCATTTGTGATTTTCTTTATTGTTCAAGAGCACACACCAGGCACTTAGCAGCAGTGGAGGATGATAGCAAAAAAGACACATACCTATACGAAAGGTTACTCTTGCTAATGTGAACACCGGTGCTTTAAACCCACAAAGAATTAATGTGGCTGTACAAACACAACTGAGAAAAATCTTGAATATTCACAAATGCTTCCTGCCACCTGAATATTTCCTTACATTTACTTTTTACAAACATTCATGCAAGGGGGAGAGAATGTAGACACAGGAAATACAGCATATAATTCAAACATTTTGGAAAAATTTCTCATTATTCTCCCAGTTCTATGTTTTTAGGGGGCTGGTCTAAGCACCAGTGAAGTCACTGACTTCAAAAGACTTTAGATGAGGTCCTAGTACCATAGTGCCTCCCCTCCCCCCCCCCAAAAAAAAGAGTTAGAATGAACAAAAATATTGAGGAGATAAGGCCGAATCCTACTACTACTGACATCCTTTGCAAACACCCATTAACTTCAATTGAGTACTAGTAGGCACAATGTATAATAAGAATTTTTAATAATTTTAAAAACTCAAACATCTGTATTCAATCAAGTCCTTAGGGAAGCATCCAAGGAGGGCCACAAGATAACAATCAAATACATTCTACACATTCAATTGACAATGGACTCTGCACATATTGTTTCCATCCTTATTAGTCACCATCACCAGAATGTGTTGTTAATAAAGTGCCGATTTGCAATCTTGAGAACATTTTTTGTTACAATACATTTTTCACTCTTTCCCTGACATCATAATCTACATGGGACCAAATCTGCAGAATTCAGACCAATAGTTCTGTTTAATCTATATTTTTACTTTTTATTTTAAAATTCACACAAGTCCAAAATCCCAGATGAAATGGTGAGCATGGTGGTGTGGGCTAGAGAAATTGTGAACTTCTACTACTGGCTCTGCCTCTCAGTGCCGTGTTTACAATGGCGCCCGTGGCACCATGGATCCAGGCCCATGCTCAGAAGGGGCCTCACCCTGCTCTGCTTGCACTGCGCCCCGAGACCCTGCCAGCCCGCTGGCTCCCCCGTGCTCACCACTTGCTCCTCTCGGCCAGCCCACTGTCTGGCCGAGGGCTCCTCTCCACCCTTTGGCCCCACCCGCCGGCTTCTCTCTGCCTCCCGGCTGGACCCCAGTGCACCTCTAACTCCAGGCAGTCTCTGCTTCCCACCACCTATGGGGCCCCACCTGTCTCCCTAGCTGAACTGCCTGGGACTGGTGCAGAAGCCTGGCCAGTCTTGGCCAGCTGGGGGGGACACAGTGTGCCGGTTTGTAAATAGTGCCCTCGCACTGGGTTGGGTGGAGTGGAGCTGCCCCTGCTATGCCATGCCCCTGGCCAGCCCCTTGCGCCATGCTCCATTGCCCTGATGGGGGCCCACAAATATGTTTGGCACTGGGCCCACAAAAGGTTAATCCGGCCTGGCTGCCTCTAAGTCACTGTGTGGCTTGGGTCAAATTGTCTTAACCTCTGTGTTTGTTTCCTCATCTGTAAAATGGGATAGTCATATTTTGTACCCGCCTCTCTCAAGTGTTTTCAGGATTATATTGGGTGAGACAGTGAACATCTTACTCTCGGTGATTAACAGTTACTTGTATGAATAACTCCACTGATGTCGGCAGGATAACCTATATGACTAAGTGCTCATCTTTGTGAGTAGGGAGTTCAAAAACAGGGGAGTTTTATCCCCTGTTTGTGAAAGACAACAAGGAATACATTTTCAAGACAGTGCATGAGGATTTGGCCCATCTAACTGTTAAGATCAGTAAAAACAAATAGCTGAACACTCACAATCCATTTTTTGAATACTTTTCATTTTAGCAGTCTGACAACTTTTTACCATTATCAGGTTACAGCTGTTAGATTAAATCTAGACACTAAGTCCCTGTTCAGGCCAATCTCTGAAATAGAACTGGCCAAAACTTGAAATTTCCATTTTGTGGGAAATTCTAACATTTCAAAGTTTTTCATTCTGACTTGGACCAAAGCCAAGTATTTTTGAAATTCCATGCAAAAAAGAAATATGTATAGTAAATTAGGAAAATGTTTGTGTTGGAATTTCAAAATTTTGTTTTAGAATTTTGAAAACTCATTTAAAGTTGTTTTGTTTTAATTTCATTTTTATATTATTTTATTGCATTATTTAATTGACATGCCAGTAGTTGTAGCTGTGTATAAAGTTGTGTATTTTTAAAATCATTAGGGCAGTTGCTACTCTGTACTGATTGAAACATCTTTACCATTATTTCTAGATAGAAATATCACATCACACAAAGGAGTCACTATCAGTACTAAGCAGTAGCTTCCCTTAATGATTTTAACAATAAAATAATAGAATATTTCAACTATTTTACTGACATAGTATGACATGTCAGTAGTAGTAATGCATATTATACTTTACTACTATTGACATATCACGATACAGTGTAAAAATAAAAAATATTAAAAAGAAAACCTCATAAAATAAAATTCTAAACCAAATTTTGAAATAAAATTTTGAATTTTTTTTCAAAATGAAAACTTTCCAAAATGAAAAAAAAAATCCCTATGGGACTTTTTTGTCAAAACAGGCACTTTTTAAAATGTTCCAATTTTAATGAAACTGAAGTTTTCATGAAACAATGTTTCAATTCATGTTCTCTGTGTATATAAAATCTCCTCACTATATTTTCCACTGTATGCATCCGATGAAGTGAGCTGTAGCTCATGAAAGCTTATACTCTAATAAATTTGTTAGTCTCTAAGGTGCCACAAGTACTCCTTTTCTTTTTATGGATACAGACTAACATGGCTGCTACTCTGAAACCTGTCATTATGCAAGGCACTAAATTTAGCCATATTGAGTGGAAATCTATCAACTTCATGAAAAAACTCATACAGATACAGACAAATATCATCTTCCTTTCCAAATGCAAACAGATGGACATCATAACAAAAGGACTGAAGGTAAAAAATCCATTACAATCTACATACCACACAGACTATGCTGACAGTTTGTGCCAGACACTCTCAAAGAAACTGTGGAACCATCTGATCAACATCCTCTACAGCAAACAGGGAAAGATTAAGAATGAGCTCTCAAAACTGGATACTCTCATAAAAAAACTAACCTTCCACACAAGCTTCCTCGTGGCTGGACTTTACAAAAACTAGACAAGCCATTTACAACACACACTTTGCTTCTCTACAAAAGAAAAAGGACACTAAACTATCTAAACTACTACATGCCACAAGGGGCCACAACAGTGGTTCCCTTAACCCACCCAGCAATATTGTTAATCTATCCAACTATACTCTTAGCCCAGCAGAAGAATCTGTCCTATCTCAGGGCCTCTCCTTCTGCCCCTCCACCCCCACGAACATGATACAGTTCTGTGGTGACCTAGAATCCTATTTTTGACATCTCCAGCTCAAGGAATATTTCCAACACACCTCTGAACAACATACTAACGCACAGAGACCTTCCTACCAACACTACAAAAAGAAGGATTCTGGATGGACTCCTCCTGAAGGTTGAAGCAACAGACTGGACTTCTACATAGAATGCTTCCGCCGACGTGCATGGGCTTAAATTGTGGAAAAGCAGCATCACTTGCCCCATAACCTCAGCCATGCAGAACACAATGCCATCCACAGCCTCAGAAACAACTGTGACATCATAATCAAAAAGGCTGACAAACGAGGTGCTGTCGTCATCATGAATAGGTCGGAATATGAACAAGAGGCTGCTCGGCAGCTCTCCAACACCACTTTCTACAAGCCATTACCCTCTGATCCCACTGAGGATTACCAAAAGAAACTAAACCATCTGCTCAAGAAACTCCCTGAAAAAGCACAAGAACAAATCCGCACAGACACACCCCTAGAACTCCGACCAGGGGTATTCTATCTGCTACCTAAGATCCATAAACCTGGAAATCCTGGATGCCCCATCATCTCAGGCATTGGCACCCTGACAGCAGGATTGTCTGGCTATGTAGACTCCTCCTCAGGGCCACGCTACCAGCACTCCCAGCTATCTTCGAGACACCACTGACTTCCTGAGGAAATGACAATCCATCAGTGATCTTCCTGAAAACACCATCCTGGCCACTATGGATGTAGTAGCCCTCTACACCAACATTCCACACAAAGATGGACTACAAGCCGTCAGGAACAGTATTCCCAATAATGTCATGGCAAACCTGGTGGCTGAACTTTGTGACTTTGTCCTCACCCATAACTATTTCACATTTGGGGACAATGTATGCCTTCAAATCAGCAGCACTGCTATGGGTACCCGCATGGCCCCACAGTATGCCAACATTTTTATGGCTGATTCAGAACGTTTCCTCAGCTCTCGTCCCCCTAATGCCCCTACTTTATTTGTGTTACATTGATGACATCTTCATCATCTGGACCCATGGAAAAGAAGCCCTTGAGGAATTCCACCATGATTTCAACAATTTCCATCCCACCATCAACCTCAGCCTGGCCAGTCCACACAAGAGATCCGCTTCCTGGACACTACGGTACTAATAAGCGATGGTCACATAAACACCACCCTATACCGGAAACCTACTGACCGCTATGCCTACCTACATGCCTCCAGCTTTCATCCAGACCATACCACACGATCCATTTTCTACAGCCAAGCTCTATGATACAACCGCATTTGCTCCAACCCCTCAAACAAACACCTACAAGATCTCTATCAAGCGTTCTTACAACTACAGTACCTACCTGCTGAAGTGAAGAAACAGATTGACAGAGCCAGAAGAGTACCCAGAAGATACCTACTACAGGACAGGCCCAACAAAGGAAATAACAGAATGCCACTAGCCATCACCTTCAGCCCCCAACTAAAACCTCTCCAGTGCATCATCAAGGATCTACAAGGATCTATTCTGAAGGATGACCCATCACTGTCACAGGTCTTGGGAGACAGGCCAGTCCTTGCTTACAGACAACCCCCCAACCTGAAGCAAATACTAACCAGCAACCACACATGACACAACAAAAACACTAACCCAGGAACCTATCCTGGCAACAAAGCCCGTTGCCAACTGTGTCCACATATCTATTCAGGGGACACCATCATAGGGCCTAATCACATCAGCCACACGATCAGAGGCTTTTTCACCTGTGCATTTACCAATGTGATATATGCCATCATGTGCCAGCAATGTACATTAGCCAAACTGGACAGTCTCTATGTAAAAGAATAAATAGACACAAATCAGACGTCAAGAATTATAACATTCAAAAACCAGTCGGAGAACACTTCAATCTCTTTGGTCACTCAATTACAGACCTAAAAGTGGCAATTCGTCAACAAAAAACCTTCAAAAACAGACTCCAATGAGAGACTGCTGAATTGGAATTAATTTGCAAACTGGAACAATTAACTTAGGCTTGAATAAAGACTGGGAGTGGATGTGTCTTTACACAGAGTAAAACTATTTCCCCGTGTTTATTTCCCCTCCTACTGTTCTTGTCAACTGCTGGAAATGGCCCACCTTGATTATCACTATAAAAGGTCCTCCCCCTCCCCCCGCTCGCCTGCTCGTAATAGCTCACCTTTCCTGATCACTCTTGTTACAGTGTGTATGGCAACACCCATTGTTTCATGTTCCCTGTGTATATAAAATCTCCCCACTATATTTTCCACTGTATGCATCCAATGAAGTGAGCTGTAGCGCACGAAAGCTTATTCTCTAATAAATTTGTTAGTCTCTAAGGTACCACAAAGGGTGCCTTTTCTTGTTACATTTTCCATTAACTCTGTTCCCCAATGCATTGATGGGATGTGCCTCTATAAGGTCTGAGGGTCAGGTCTGCAAGAGCTGAAACACAAAAAATGGGGGAGAATAGGAGATTCACCAGCAATTCACAAAATGAAATGTTAAAAGGCTCAGAGCACTACAGTTTACCACCAAGTTTTGCAGACTTTTACAAAATGCATCCAAATTAAGATTGTGTGAGCCTGTGGTAGAAATCACACACACACAAAAAATGGTAAAAACCTAATCCAGTCACACAACAGTACAACAAGTTATACTGTAATTGCTGTCTTATAGTCCTTTATCAATGCTGAAATTAAAAGAAATGTTAAAAATGGATTTTGATATTCTTATTTAAAATAAAAAGTTAACAGGCACAGGAAAAAGTTAGTGACTCCTTAAGACTCATTCTCTGCCCTGAATTCATACCCTCCCTCCTCCCCCCACACACATTTTTTGGGGGTAAGATTGCTAAGCACTTGCTAAGAGTGCTTACTCACTCTTGCATTCCATCAGAACTGTGGGCACTTAGCAGGTCACAGGACTAAGCCCCTATTGTGTCTATCCACAGATGGGTGACCCCTGCAAAGCGAAGACAAAGCAGGATTCCTCAAGGATGATGTTCTAGTTTCACGTCCCATTCAGTCTCCAACTGTAATCATTGGCAAAATTCCCATTGACTTGAATGGGAGCAAGATTGGGCTCTGAATTCTGTATTTTCTAGTTTTTATGAATTTTTTAAAGTAAAATTTCGGGGTCATTTTAATATTTAATTTTCACTTGCATGTGTTGCCTGGTTTATTTTCCTTCTTTTCTCTATGTAGTGAGAATTCTCAGGCAAAAAGACAAAAAGAGAAGAGAATGTCAACCCCTGCCTTCATTCTACAAATTGTGCCAGTCTTCATTACACATTTAACATTCTTTTGAACAAACATCTTCTCATTTTCTTTCATGTCATCCCTTATGTATGGGATGGGACTCAGACATGTTCACAAAATCACCTCATTATTCTCCTTCAGATCCTTGCTTGCAACTCTTCTTTGCTGTGTAGCTGACAACAACAAATTAAAAATTGTTAGGCAGCTGCTGGGCTCTGACCAGCATTGCTGCATTGTTTCCTTGTGCTCCCTCTCTCTGTTTGCTGTATCCACCATATGCCTATAGTCTTAGAGTGGGATTGCAAACTCTTCAGGGCAGGGGCTATCTTTGTCAACTTTTGTGGTGGTGTACAGACCTCACACTATGGCAAGCAGAAAGGGGTTAATCGATGTGACTGTTGCTTCTCCAGCTGGGATAAAAGGCTGAAGCTCATTCAGAGAGAAGGATGCTTGCCAGAGAGGTAGGAGCCATGCTGAGAAAACACCTCAGCACCAAATTGAGAGGCACGGTATGGAGAGATGAAAGTCCAGGGAGAAAGGACTGAAAAATTCAGTTGTGCAAAAGGCACATGCAAACAGGCAAAAATAGCTCCAGGGAGCCAGCCAGGGATTGTAAGAAACAGACCATAGTTGCTTATGGCAAGGGCCTTGGGTTGGAACTTGGGGACATGGATGGGTCTTAGCTCCCCTACCACTAGGGTTGCCAACCCTCCAGGATTGTCCTGGAGTCTCCTGGAATTAAACATTAATCTTTAATTTAAGATTATGTCATATGATGAAATCTCCAGGAATTCATCCAACCAAAGTTGGCAATCCTACCTACCACTCCATGAGATGTAAGTCTTGGGAGTAAAAGGGGAAGGAGTCAGAGTGAAGAACTGGCATAGGGTCATTGGATTTTAGGTGTTTGTTTGGACTTTCCTGTTACCCTGGAAAGGATGAGGCTCCAAGTGACCTGGCCAAAAGGCCCAGTTGCAAGAAATAGGAGACCAAGCTGTGCCTGACAAGGGTGATGGAGGCAGCATCCAGATATAAGGGAGCACACCAATGGTGAACCTTTGACGCAAGTGTTTGCAAAGTGCCTAGATTCTAGCAAAACTGGGCTTTGAATGCTAGGCACCATCACAATACAAATAATAAACAGTAACAATAAATGACTGATGGAGTAGTTGCAGTATTATCAAAATATGATCCTTCTTGTTTAGTGTGAAAATGATCAGTACAGTGACTTACAGTGTAACAAAAACAGATCCCAGAGGCTGGCAATATTCTAGACTTCCTTGCAGGAGCCTGAAATTCATAGAAAAGCTTGGGGAGGGGGCTGACAAAAAATTGTACAAGCTCCCTAAAAAATAAATAAATAACACAAAAAACTCCCCACAAAAACATGCCCAACACACCAAACTCTAAGGGTCACATTTTGCAAAAACTTATGCATAGCAGTAGCTCTAATCACTCAGGCTGTTTCTTTGACTTTAGTGGAAATACTTGTGTATGTTTACTGGTTTAAAACTTTATTACGCTAGGAGATATAAAATAAGAAAGAAACAGGCTCTTTGACTTTCTCTTTAATGTTCAGAGCCAGTTCTACCAGGTACTGAGCATTTGCAGCTTCCATTAAGTTCAATATTCAGCAACTGCTCAGTTCCTCTGAGGGTCTAAGGATATTTAGCATCTGGTGCATGTGACCTAGGAAAGATTTGGGATTATCTTTGGGGTTTTCATTTACTTGTATTATAAATAATAGAAGTTTTTGTTGAAAAAACTTTTATTCAGTGGAAGAACATTTATAAAGATGTCCATTATTGAAAAGCTTAAGAGAATTGAATCCCTACATTTCATTAGGTATCAAATACATCACAATATCAATGTGAAAGTAAATAATATGAAAATAAATAATCTACTGCTTTTTGGGTGAGTGGAAAAATCTTTCATGTTCAAAACTTATAGCTGCTTAGACTCATATGATACTGCTGCAGGCAATGAAAAAGAATGTTAGGCAGACAACAGGGCCCATGAGTAATCAAAAGACAGTTTAGGAGTGGGAAATGTTGAAAGAGAGTGTTTATAAGGATTGTACTTACATTTTAGCACAGTGGTAATGATAGTCCTTTAATTAAATATTGCTACAGAATGTAATATTGTATCTCTAGCCATCTTACAAGGCTCCAATCACCAGGCCAATCTCTTGGATAAGATAGTCATCTCTTCCTCTTAGAATAATACTTTTTCGAGGAAAATATTTCAGGCATAACACTCCTGTGGGCTCATGCTACATGATTCCTTAGGGTTGGACTGTGCCTTTAAAGAACAGCTCTGAGGCCTGGTCTACACTGGGGACGGGGGGATCGATCTAAGATACGCAACTTCAGCTACGAGAATAGCGTAGCTGAAGTCGACGTATCTTAGATCAACTTAGAATCACTTACTTCACGTCCTTACAGCGTGGGATCAACGGCCGCCACTCCCCCGTCAACTCCGCTTCTGCCTCTCGCCATGGTGGAGTTCCAGAGTCTATACTAGACGCGATAAATCGATCCCCGATAGATCGCTCACTAACCGCCGATCCGGCGGGTAGTGTATATGTGGCCTGAGCAAGGAGCAGTTCAGACTACAGACAGAACATGCCTCAAGAACAGTGCCATGCATTTCCCTTGGTGCAGGGATGGAGAGGGATAGCTCAGTGGTTTGAGCATTGGCCTCCTCCACCCAGGGTTGTGAGTTCAATCCTTGAGGGGGCCATTTAGGGATCTGGGACAAAAATTGGGGATTGGTCTTGCTTTGAGCAGGGGGTTGGACTAGATGTCGTTCTGAGGTCCCTTCCCACTCTGATATTCTAGGATTCTAGTGGGCCTCCTATTGAGTTGATATGGATGGGATAGGGTCAAAGCCCTGCTTTCTCCAGAGTCACTTTGTGGTGAGGCGCACACCTCAGTGGCATGCACAGGGAGCAGTTCCTCTGCTCCCTCAAGTGCAGAAACTACTCTGATGACAAGTCCTTGCACAAGGCATGCAAGGCGGTGGAGAAGCTTCCGTAGACTGTGCCCACATACACGAGAGCCAGTCACAGCCTGGTTTGAAATAAGGGTTGCCAATTTTGGTTGGACATGTTCCTGGAGTTTTCATCACATTACATCATCTTGAATTCCAGGAGACTCCAGAACAATCCTGGTGGGTTTTCAACCCTACAAATGTTTTAATGCTTAAAGCCGGGTGATATCACTCCAACAGTGTAACCACAGCCTCAGCTGCACCACAGTTCCTAACAGAAATGACAGAATATTAGAGGTTACTTTAAAAAGGCATTTCCAATTAAATACCCCATGTGATCCATCAAAAGCTGAAGGTGAACTTTGTTCCTATAAATTAGAAGGATGGAGTTTACTGTTTAATTTAAGAATTTTGTATTTGGCAAATGCTATTTGATCATTTCTACACATACTGTAAGTGCCATGTTGAGTGCTATAATGTAAATACTATAATCATATGTATATATTTGCAATTAGTACTTCAGTACTATTTATTCATTATCGTTTTATATTGAGGTTCTGAGCATGCCCTTGGCTCAGTACGCAACACAGAAGCAGACTCAGACCCTGCCTTTTGGGTCTTACAGTGTGAACATACAGATTCAGTAGAATTTCACATCCTACTGTTCTTTCAGTTGTCTGCCTCTCTGGCCAGTCTGCCTGCCTTTTTGAAAATGGGGGAAAGGGAAAAGGAGAGGGGGGTGCTTGAACATGTGAAAGTAACATGCCCTCTGGGTTACATTTAGATCACTTGTTTGGTTTCAACTGATTTAACTCCTTTTTTAGCTACACACCATCTTTGGGCATGCTACAGTTAGAGAGAGATGGGGACAGTGATATAGAAATCTATGTGAAAAGCAAAATCATAGGACTTACCTGTTTTTGTGTGCACTCCACACTTTTAAGAGACAATTGTATGGAAATTGTTGTGTAACCTCACTAATGACTTGGGCTCATAGCCTCTTAAATTGTGCTTGCACTCTTCAAGATAATTCAAAGTAGTCGTATGAATCGTTACTCTCTGAATGTGTCCCTAAAGCATACTGTAAATGCATTAACAGATTTTGGGCCCACAGATGTCTTTAAAAAAAAAAAGGACTTAAACCATGAAGTGATAATATGAAGTAGACTAGCCAATGTATTGATGTTTCCTCTAGGGGACTCTAGAAACTGTTTCTGGCTCTTTTGGTTGGTAAAGCATTATCCTTGATCTCTGTGTTTTTGGTTATAGCAATAAAATATCCCAGTTTTATTCCTCCCATGCTGCCCTGCTATACTTTTCCACTAATTAGTGGTGTTCAATGGAAGGTCAGCTCTGCTGTTCTGCATCTGACATCTAAATCAGACAATGGAGATATGTTGGAATGGCTTTCTAGAACATATGTGGACCAGAGGGAAGAAAATTATATGGAAAACAAACTATTTTAAGTAGTATGAATCTCTCCCCATGCTTTTTTCTTTTACATCTGAATGCAATCTAGAGGAGAGGGGGGACTATCTCCTCAGCCCATTGTTTGTATGCACACGCCCAAGAATCTTTGGTCAATCTCTGCTTCTTTTCTTACTGTCTCGCCAATAAACAGCATTTGGATGCATCAGCTACATTATATTTTTTCATACTATTTCTCTTCCTAATACAAATAAAAGCTGTTTTTCTTTTAACTGTAGATGTAGACTTCAAGATAGCCACAATATTTATACCTACAGAACAGAGAAGAATTAGGATAGGCTTTCCATTGACTTTAATAATCTTTGGATCAGACTCAAATTATATTGGGGGAAGGATAGCTCAGTGGTTTGAGAATTGGCCTGCTAAACCCAGGATTGTGAGTTCAATCCTTAAGGAGGCCATTTAGGGATCAGGGGCAAAAATTGGGGATTGGTCCTGCTTTGAGCAGTGGGTTGGACTAAATGACCTCCTGAGGTCCCTTCCAACCCTGATATTCTATGAGTCTATATATTGATCAGTGGGTGTAAGTGGGCTTGAGGGAGCTGATCTTGTAATATATATGAAAGGGGGGCTGTAAGAAGTGGCTGAAAATGGAAAAATTATTTGTTTTGGCAACCAAAAACAACAAAAGGATTTAGCTGAAATCTTCAGTTTTCAGCTTTTAGTTTGTTTGCTTTTAAACCCCCAAAAGTTGTCAAACCCATCCCATGGAAATTTCCATTTTGATTGAATGTACATTTTTGTCAAAAAATGTTTTAAATAAAAAATGTTGACCAGTTTTAATAAATCCAGAGAAGATTACAAAATAATTAAAAAAAAGATTTCTCAGAAACATGGCTCCAATTCACCAAAACACTTAAGCACTTCATTAATTTTAAGCATGTCCTATCCTTATACAGGAAAGCACTTAAACATATGCTAAAACTTAAGTACATGCTTTAGTCCCATTAACATCAGTAGGACTTAAGCATGTACTCAAGAATTTGCAAAATTGGGTCCCTATATCAAGTTTGCCATAAGCTTTGGATGTATCAGTTAGAAGTGACAGAGCAGGAGAAAGACTTGGGTGTATGGATGGATCACAGGCTGACTGTTACGCAGTTGTGAAAAATGCTAATGCAATCATGGGATGCAACAGGCGAAGTATTTCTAATAGAGATTGGGAAGTGTTATTATCATTATATGCTTGATGAGACCACATGTGGGATACTATGTGCAGTTCTGGTCTTCCATGTTTAAGAAAGATTAATTCAAACTGAAATAGGTACAGAGATGGGCTACTAGTATGATAACAGGAATGGAGAACCCACCTTATGAGAGGAGATTTACGGAGCTTGGTTTGTTTAGCCTAACAAAATGAAGGATGAAGGGAGTTATGATTACTGTCTATAAATACATCAAAATTCATCAAATAAACATCAGGGAGGGAGAGAGTTATTTAAGTTAAGAACAAATGTACATAAACTGGCCATCAATAAATTTAGGCTTGAAATTACAGGAAGGTTTCTAACCATCAAAGGAGGGAATTTCTGGAACAGCCTTCCAAGGGGAGCAGTGAGAGTAAAAAACCTAACTTGTTTTACTGATTTTGTTAAGTTTATGGAGGGGGTGGTCTGATGAGATTACTACAATGGTACATGATCAATCCACGACTGCTATTAGCAAATTATCTCTAATGGCCAGAGGTGAGACAGTAGGTGAGGAGGGCTCCAACTTACTGGAGAGAATATTTCCCAGGTGTCTGGCTGGTAGGTCTTGCCCACATCCTGAGGGTCTAACTGATCACTATATTTGGGGTCAGGAAGGAATTTTCCACCAGGTCATATTGGCAGACACCCTGGTGTGTATGGGGGGGGGAGGGGTTCGCTTACCTCTGTAGTGTGGGGAATGGGTCACTTGCTGGTTTGAACTAGAGCAAATGGTGGATTCTCTAACTTGTAATTTACAATCAATATTTAAGGACTTCAGTAATTCACCAGAGGTTATGGATCTATTACAGGGAAGGGTGGTCAAGGTTCTGTGGCCTGCAATATGCAGGAGGTCAGACTAGGTGATCATAGACTCCTAGACTTTAAGGTTTTCTGGCCTTAAAGTTGATGAGTCTAATTCACAAGCTGAAAGTGTCATAAGGTGCTGAAAGTGGTCCAACAATACTCACCGATCACAGTACTGAATGCTTCCAACAGAGCTAGCCAGAAGATGATTTAGTTTAATGGGACACTGAATTACAATAAGTAAATTATAACAAAACCTGTTGACTGAAGACTCTGGCCTTGGTCCAGGCCTGAAGAAAAACAAAAATTTCTCATCTAGCAGATAATCAGTAAGATGGGAGAGCAGCTACATTGAGAAGGCCTTTTTAAAAAGCTGTATTAAAAATATGAAGATGTGCTAACAGCAAAATCTATACTGATGATTTTTCAGAAATGTGGTGACAACAGCTCTTTTTTTCATAAGCCTGAAATCCTGTGATCTTTTATTAATTGCTAAGTCATTGATTATGAGACTGTACGGTAAAAGAAGCCAAGTTGGTCATATATGCAAAAAGAAGGTAATTAGGTATGTTGTTACCTTTCTAAACATGTTAAAAATAAGCAAGGCTCATAGGTGGAGTGTAGGTGGGCAGAAGATGAACTGTCCCTCATTATTCGAAAAGTAACTTTAAAAAAATGACTTGCCATAAATATGTCCTAGTTCCATTTCCTTTCTTCCTCCCTTCCCTTCTATGGCAGCTCAATAGAGACTGCTGCAACCCTTAGACCGAAAAACCCTTTATGGAGAGAAAAGGGCCATTTGAGAGTGCCTGGGCAACTTTAATTCTAGCATTTCCTAACTTTTGAGTTTTTGACCTTGCAACTTTAACGTTTGATGTAGTTTTTTTATGTAATGTCCTGGCTTTTTAAAACCAGAAAATTGGTTGTGTGATAAAGTGATCTAATTCTCAGAAATGACTAAGTCACTTTCACTGAAACTCTCTAAAACATTTCTGAGGGAGAGAGCTGGCATGGAAAATTTCAGTCCAGCTTGGTAAAATTTATAGAAAACTGAAAGCAAGCTCATAAAGGGAAAGTATTAAGCAATGTTAACCTTAACAAGAGCTGCTAGTCCAATCTTAACCCCACAGTGTGATCCTTTTCAAAACTGTATGTATTATTATCCCTGAGTTTATCATGTCTTCATGTGCTCTCATTTGTCTTCTTATCAATGGAGTGTGCAATCAATATGAATGTAAATACATTAATCTTCAAGATACTGTGCATATAGAATTTGTATACAGTACTTTCCTGCAAGATCAAAAAACACTTTCTATACAACCACCATATGGCCTCCCAGATGGCTTTTAAATGGCTAAGAAGTATAAGGTCAATGTCCAGATCCTAAAAATCTGTACTTACAAACATTTCAGCACTCAGTGAGCAATGGTTTTGTCTCTATTATATTTGTGAGTAACACTCTCTTATACAGAAAGTAATAATCCATGAGTAATTTTCCAGTAATATAATTAATGTTTTATAGGGTTTCGTGCACAACAATTAGTCCTCTAGAATATTTTTTGGGAAATTTAGTTTTTCCAGCCAACTTTTTATCTACTTATTTATTTATTGTCACTCCTGAGAATATTTTATTGCTTAAAAGGACAGTTTTAATAAACAAATCGTCTGAGATTAGCAGTGTATGACTTAAGAAATTCTGAGAACTAAACACCTCACTATGTCAAATCTCCAGAGCTATGCTTCAGTACTGCCTCTAATTTACAATGACATTACTGTTGGTAGAAAAATCTTTATTGCACAGAAGGAAGCTAAAACATTGCAGTACATGACTGTGTAATGAAAAATCTTTCAGTTCTCACTTTTAAAAAAAGGTAAAGCTTCATTAAATTTGGTACTATAATACATGGTATGTTTACTGAAGAAAAACATTTAAAAAAGCAAAATAATTAAATTGATATCATTTGTTTTTTGATGGGGTCTCCCTTGGGAAAGAATATTAGTTTAATTAGACCAGATAATGTCTCTGTATCTATGCAAAGAACTATTAAGTTCAATTAAAACCTTTATTTATCAAACAGCCAAAACTAATAAACACAACTATAACATTAGATATAGTCGGCTACTAGACAATCACTTCCTGTATCAAATAATTATTTATTTATAATTCAATTTAGGCAAAGCATCTGCTCGTCAAGGAATACTGAAACATAGTATCCACACAAGAACTCTTAAAGGTTTGGACACGGGAATCAAATTGCTTTGCAGACAGTGTGGTTGGAAAAAACCTGAACCACAACAACAACAACCCCTCAAAGAGTTTTAAGAGATTGATTATTAAATAGAATGTCTGAAATTATTCGTAATTCGTTAATTGGAAGGCATTAATGCAGCTCCAAGAAGGCAAGAAGAAAAAAAAATACAAACCCTATTTCTTTGCTGAGTTTTCATCTATTTATTTTGACACAAATCAAAAGACTAATACTATTTTTGGCAGTTCTGATTTTAAGCTGAATTAGAAACTTGATACAGCCCTGATTATTTTACTTTGTTTACTGTAAACCAGATTTTCTAATCATGTATTTATGAAGAACAGGAAAAAGTCAGACATATAAGGCTCTTGGAAGTGCAAGGCACAATTCAATAGTCAAGCAACAATTAATGGGAATATATGAAAAAGACAATGCAAAGATCTTATTTGCAGCAATTGAAAAACATAAGATAAATTATTGTAATAATAAGCTGCTCTGAAGGTAAAAAGAATTCCTCTGGAAGGCTACCAGGCAACTTAGTAAACCCAAATATGATATATCCATGCACAGGCAAAACAAGGAAAAGAAAAACTGATACATTAACACCTGCCAGTTCCACTAATGACCTGTGGCATTCAGAGAAGGTAATTTATTTTTCGTTTATACAGGGAATTTTATTAAAATAATTAGGGGAAATGCTGAATATGGTTCAAAACATGCTTTCCTCTGTTTCACTTATTTTATTTGGTATAAGCATTCCTGGCCTCTGAAACCACTACGGCTCTGATCCTGCAAACTCTTACGAATGTGTACAGTATAATTTTGCTCGCATGATTAGTCCCATTGAAGTCTATGGGACTACTCACAAAAGTGAAATCACATGCACATTTGTTTGCAGAATCAAGTCCTAAGTACTTAGAACAAATAAATCTGCCATAGTCTGTGTAAACCCCACTCTTTCCCCCTCTCGGACCCTTCCTATGTAAGTAATAATAAGTCATGGACCGCTGGTGAATTTCTAGAGAACTGTTGTATGAAGCTAGTTCATTGTGAGGCAGAAGGACCAAATACTAAGTGACTTCAGCCACCAGAGGAGTATATGATTCCTTAGAAATGTACTACTTGTAGTGTCTAATTACTATTATGAAATACATGGAAATTAACAGGAATAAACCTCAAATTTACTGGGAATTGCTCACATGGTATGACATCTTTGATAATCAATTGGGTATCTCCATTTTGATCCATCAACTTCTATTTCCATTTAAAAAATTTTATTCTTCTACATGAATCTGGACTGTATACACGACAGCCTGGAGTAATGAATCCTTGGAACATGTAACAATTATATTTAGTATAAAACAACCCAGGCATTTCTATATAATTTATAAAAAATATATGAAGCTATCTTCATGGTCTTATGATTGAGCAGACATGCTTACTTATCCAGTAACACCAGTTCTGTAACACGTTACCTGTTCTTAAGTTTCCATAAAATTTAAAGTATTATGATTACCTGACGTAAAATATTTTATGTGTTAAAAATGGCCAAAGCAGAAAAAAAGACAGTTTGGCCATTTGTGATATCAAATTATAAACAGCTATTAGAAGAGGGTTAGCAGATTAAATGATTGGGCTTAATCTTTTATTTTTTTATTTAAGAAAGAACTAAAAAGACTGGAGGTGTCCTAAACATCACTTACAATACAATTAAATCTCAGCAGCATTAAAATAATCAATTCACTAGGAACTGAGGCAGGAAGACATATAGAAACTCCTTTCTGCTACTCACCATTGTGGAAAGCAGGCTCTCCGCCTTTTCCAAACACCTTATCAAACAGATGTCTTTTGCAGTGTGCCTGGAAGAACACCAAATTCAGAATATCTTGGACCAATGGGAGGAAGGGAAGCAAGTTCCAGAGTCCTAGACCTGGTCTACACTGCAAATGAAGGTCAATATTGCATTCAGTTTGCATTCACCTAGTTGTGTGTCTACACTTAAATTTGTCTCCCACCTACATCAGTGTCACTGTCTCCCTGTGTGGCACTGAGCCATAGTTGATGTACTGAGGTTGATGCAGCATGAGTGAATACACTGCATTACCTACATTGAACCTAGTAATCCTCCAGCAGCTGTCCCACAATACCTGACACTGACAGCTGAGGTCTCAGTTGTGATCTCCACTGCCCAGGGTCATGGACACCAGAAGGCTCCCCTCCCCTTTAAAGTGCCATGAAGTTTTCAACTGCCTTTTCCTGATTGCTCATCTTGGCAAGCACACTTAACAGCCCTCCACTGTTGTGCACAACTGCCCAGACCACCGTGCTCCTGACATGCTCTGGCTTGGAGCAGACAGGAGATATTGGACCTCCTGGGCCTATGGAGAGAAGAGGTTGTGCAAGAACAGTTACCTACCAGCCGTAGAAATGTTGACATCTACAAGCAGATTGGATGGGAGATGCAGGAGAAGGTCCTGCAGCAGAAGCGCCATGTGAAACGAAAGAATTGCGGCAGGCACAGGAGGCCAATAGTTGATCTGGTGCCAAGCTGAAGACCTGCTGCTTTTTCAAAGAGCTGCATGCCATACTTGGTGGAGACTCTGCCACCACTCGCACATGACCATGGATACTTCCAAGGAACCCGAGCCACAGGCCCCTGAGCCTGACCTGAACAGTGAGGTGGAGGAGGAAAAGCAGGAGGATGGGGGACATGTGACTGGGGGGCAATGGGGATGCGCAGTTGTGCTGCAAGTCAGGACCTGTTTGAGACTCCACCTGGGTGAGCCCATTTCAGGGGAAGGATCCATGGGTAAGTTTGTAAATTTAGTTCCCAAAACAATGATGGAGACCCCAACTTAATAGGACACAGCTGTTGACTTTGCATTAACTTATTGATACCAGAAGAGGTAGTGGTACAATAAAGAGAGGTAGTATTATTATCTGTTTTTCATTCCCTTGTAGAATTAGGCAAGGGGTGCCATGCGGAGTAGTTTGTTTATGTAAAAGGATGTCTCTTAAATCCTCCTGAGAGATCTCAATGAAGCTTTCATCCTGTGCTGAAGGTTGCTAGGCGTGGCAGCCTTAATACTTCCTCAGCAGTAGGACACTTGCCCACCCCAGTCTGCGATGACATCGGCAGGTACCATTAGAGTACACAGGTTAGCAGCATATGGGCCTGAGTGGCTTCAGGATGCCAGCAGTAGCTGTGCTCTCTCTGCCTCTGTTACCCTCAGGAATGAGATATTAGCTAAAATCACCACCGCCTGTGGAAAGTGGTGCCGACATTCAGTGCCATTTCCCTGTACTCATAGTTTCATGCAATGGAGCAATTTCCTCCTCATCTCCTTCATCCCAGTGAGCCATACTCACCATGGCTGGTGCTGTGAATGGCACTGTGCACAAGGACTCTGAACCAGAAGTGTCAAAACATATGTCTTATTTAAGTCTTTAAGGCAGGGGAGAGCAAACTACGGCCCACAGGCTGGATCCGGCCCATCAGAGCTTTCAATCCGACGCATGGGATTGCCAGCCCATGGTGCAGCGGGGCTAAGGGAGGCTCCCTGCCTGCCCTGTGTTGCTCCCGGAAGTGGCCGGCACCATGTCCTTGCAGCCCCTGGTGGGGTGGGGGCAGAGGGTGCCGTGTGCTGCCCTCACCTGCAGGCACCGCCCCTTGCAGCTCCCATTGGCCAGAAACAGGGAACTGCGGCCAATGGGAGCTTTGGGGGTGTTACCCACAGGTGAGGGCAGCATACGGCGGAGCCACCTGCCCCACCCCACCCCCAGGAGCCACTGCCGGACATGCTGGCCACTTCCGAAAGCAGCGCAGGGCCAGGGCAGGCAGAGAGGTAAGCGGCACTGGGCTGGAATCTGCACCCCAAACTCCTCCTGCACCCCGCACCCCAACCCCATGCCCTGAGCACCCTAACCCCCTGCCTTGAGTCCCTGCCACACTCCTCCTGCACCCCAACCCCCTGCTGCACCCCATACTCCTGCACCCCAACCCTTGCCCTGAGCCTCCTGGCACACCCCACACTCCTCCTACACCCCAACCCCTTACCATGAGCCCCTTCCTGCCCCCCCTCCCACACTCCGCACTTTCTCCCACACCCTAACCCCCTGCCCCAGGCCTATATTCATGGCCCTGAAAACAATTTCCCCACCCAGATGTGGCCTTCTGGCCAAAAAGTTTGCCCACCCCTGCTTTAGGGGACCAAGGGAAGGGGGTTCAGAATCTTGAGTTTCTCTTTGTATTGTGACTATACCGACAATGGTACCTTTGCATGTTTTATCATGGCAGGGTTCCCCCTCCACACTGGTGGAATGCCTGAGCCAGATAAGGAGGAGAATGAGGAGGACTCAGGATGACATGTTCAATGAGATCCTGCAAGCTCAGATTGCGAGCACAGGGCCTGGAGGATGAACATTGCATACAGCCTGGAGAAGGAAAGAGTGGACAGGAGAAAGGCCCAGGATTTACAGGAGGAAAAGGTGAGGGAGATACACTAGGTTATAATGGGATTTCCCCGGTAGCAAACACAGATGTTGCAGACTCTTGTGGCCCTGCAAATTCAACAAATCTGGGGTTGCCTCCCTTTTCAGTCCATGGAGAACATCATTGCAGCACCTCCTTACCCCTCCACCCTCCAACATGCCATGCAGCATCAGGGACCGTATCCTTACCACTCCACCCCAGGGTTTATTAGGGACAATCACAGCTTCACATACTGACCTGTAAAAGCCACGGTAGCTGTATATGTATCTAAACTGGACATGGATGTTCTTTCCTCTTGATAAGTTGTGTTCTATTAATTTATTAAGTTTTGAATGGCTTTGCTTTTAAATTACACAGATTTTTCTTTTCACTGATTTTGTTAACTGAATTAAATTCTATTATTTGGAACATAATTCATGCTTATTAGTTCACAACGTAAGCTGCAGAGTGCCTAGCAGCTCTGAAAGCACCAACATACTTGTTACTTTACAGTAACAGTGACACAACTCATAGGATCAGAGACAAATACACGGAGTGTAATAATCATAAATGTACAGGAAATGGCACAAAATTAATAGGTTCATTGACAGTGTCATAGTCCTACATGTACATCAAGCACCACACAGTTCCGAACAGTCCCCAGAATAGCAGTACTGGATATAGTGCAGTACTCCACAACGTATTACTCCGCCTCACTGTCAAAGTGCTTCTTTAAAGTCTCCCTGAGCTGTGTAGCCCTGCATTGAGTTTTTCCAATCGCCTCTGTGTCTGGCTGTTCAAACTGAGCAGACAGCAACTCGACCTCCGCCCTCTACCCCAGCAGCAACTTTTCCCCCTTTGCTTCACAGATATTGTGCAGAACAGCAGAAGTGAGCCAAAGGCTAAACTGGATAAATTTTGAACATTGAACAAGCTATAGAAGTGGCTCAATGATCAGCCCTGACTACAGAAAACACTGTATAGCCTGTGCATGGTAAACAAACAAGGATGAGCAGAGTAAGTCTCAAGAGATAAGATTTAATATACTTGCTGAAGGTAAGTATCCATGTGGATACTCAGTCTGCCCAGCAGGTGGAAAGGGAAGTTATAAACGTGGCAAGAAAAATGTCTGTCACTGAACAGCGCTATCACTTAGGTTTGGATTCGGTCAAAAGACAGAAAAAAGAAAATCCATCCAAAGAGACACACAGCCAAGGTGAGAGAACTCCGTGCTGGTCGAAGAGTGGCTACTGGATAAAATACTGAACAGGAGAAAGATGAGTGGAGCTACATGATTAGAGGAGAGCTAACAGCCTGCTAGAACTGCAGTGCCCTGAGAGCAGAAATGGAAGACATGCTTTCTCAAAGTATCACAGCAGCATTATCTTGAATATGCTTCTGCAAAGAAGAAAGTACAAAAATTATGCTATGAAGAGGTTTAAACTACTGTAAATGGTGGATTCTCTGTAACTTGAAGTCTTTAAATCCGTGGTGAGCAACCTGCGGCGGGGGAACTATTCAAGTGGCCGGAAACGGAGAACCACAGCCACTGGGAGCTGCAGGCAGCCGTGCCTGAGGACAGACAGTGTAAACAAACTGTCTCACGACCCGCCAGCGAATTGCTTTGACAGGCCGTGTGCAACCCGCAGGTCACAGGTTGCCCACCACTGCTTTAAATCATGATTTGAGGATCTCCATAACTCTGCCAGAGGTTATGGGTCCACTATAGGAGTGGGAAGGTGGCCAGCAATGTGCAGGAGGTCATACTAGATGATCATGGTCTTAAAGGCCTATGAATCTATAAGAAGAAATTGGAAGGTAAAGTGAACCAGAATAATGATGGTAAGCAGTTAAAGACTGACAACGTTCTTGAAAAATAAAGATTTAAAGAGGACCCAGGAACAAACTGATACCTTTATAAAGATGTTAAAACATTCAGAAAGTGCAAATGAGGATCCAGTGGCAATCATAAACAAAGGGAAATAAAACTGCTTTTGGAGGAACTTTGGCTGAGTACTGACTGTATAACTGAGAAAAAACAGATCCAGGAGGTCTAAATGCATCCTGCCTTCCATTCTGGGTCATTCAAACTCCCCAGCAAAAAACCAAACTGCCTTGTGGTTTTGCATGAATTTTTCTCCAATAAAAGATCAAAGAAGACTGATGGTAAAATACCCCCAAATTACAGCCATTGCCTAGAAAACTTTAAAATGCAGATTTACTTTCTTACTCCCATTTCAGGTAAGCTGAACACAGTAAGAAGAAGACCAGTGGATTGTTAGTGACAATTAGTGACAACTGAAGGATTGTTAGTGACAGTGGTTTTTTTTATAAGAGCAAGAAATAACAATGACTTTGGGCTACATCCTCAAGTGGTGTTAATGAGTGTAGCTCTATTCAAGACCTCTGGCCTTTTGTCTTTCTTATAGAATTAAAAGGTGCAGAGTGAAAAGTTGAATCCCTTTCAGACACAAGCACACACAGACACCTATACAGAAACTAATTTCTATTTCATAATCATCTGTTACTTCATAGTACTGGATAAATATTATACATTATAATATTTCCATTCTTGGATAACTGCTGTCCATTAATCTCTCTGCATTATATCTTTCTGCTAAATAAATTAAAAAAGAGCAATGCCAACCAAGGCTGGCAGGCTATAAATACAGCCTTTTTGTGCATATTATCCCAGTCTTTTAATTCACAGATTTTTGGAAGCTGAATGACAAGCAAAGATTATGGGCAAAATCCTTCACAATGACACACACTGCAACATTGCATATGCTGGAATAAACTGTTCTGTCAGACTTGGGAAACACCATTAACTTTAATTATTTCATGTTTGTAACTGACAGAATAATTTGGCCTTCCAGGGTACAGAATATGCGATTAAAGATCCACAGTGTAGATCAGACAGAAGAATTTTGCCCTTCAGTTTAAGTTGTCAAATAAATTATAGGTCATTTCATTTATTCTCTCAAGCCTTAGAAAATTCAACTAGTAAACTAGCTGCATTATTTCCATTCCTGTGGAGCTTGGTAGTGAAGGTACTATTTATGCCTCATCACTTTCTATACCGCATATGAAATTAATATGGGCTTTTAAAGCACAGGAAATAAGAAAGTGAAAGCTGAATAAACAAGATAGGGTCATTGAAGTCTTGTGATTGGATGTACTAGGTTCAGAGGCCCCCTGGTGGAGGCTTCGTGGTCTTACCCTGAACCTCTGCCCCAGAACAGGAGCAGTGGAGGTGAGTCCTCCATGCTGACTAGTGTGGCTGTGTGGGAAACAGCCAATCAGACTCCAGTAGGCTCATATAAAAGGAACTACTGGACAGAGCATAGTTAGTTGCTGGATGGTTCCAGTACCTGCACAGAGCAGTTACTGGCAGGGACCGAGGGCGCAAGGAAGGTGCTCCTGGCTGGCTCTGGAAATGCAAGAAAGACTTGAAGGATGAAGGTAAAGCAAAGGAAGTAGCCCAAGGAAAGAAGCATAGAGTTAAAGGGAAACAGCCAACTGCAGCTGCTTACGGGGTCCCTGGGTTGGGACCTGGAGTAGTGGACGGGCCCAGGTCCCCCTGTAACTGTGCATCAGAGGATCACAACTGAAGATAACAAATTCAAGACAAACTGCCGAGAAACAGGGCAGATACACCACAAGACCTGTGGTTAATTCCCCATAGGATATACCAAACTAGTAATAAAAGTATACTTCCGTTTCACAACACTAGTTAACAAGAAGTCAAAAAGGCAGTTTCCTTAGGCATTCCAGTCCCTGTATTACACTGAAAACACTAGACTTAGAGATGAGTAGTTCTTTAAAACCAATCTCTTCAAATAAAAGGTTCTTCTGATCCCAAAGGACGAGCCACAGACTCAGGTCAATATATAACTTAGATATTAGCCAAAAACCACTCTGATGCCAATCCTTTAGTATCTAAAATGTAAAGGTTTATTCATAAAAAGAAAGAAAGAAAGGTGAGAGTTAAAATTGGCTAAAAGAATCAAATACATACAATAAATGCAAAGTTCTTGGTTCAGGCTTGTAGCAGTGATAGAATAAACTGCTGGCTTAAGTCAAGTCTCTGGCTGCTTCCAAATCATTGGAAGGCCCTCAGTTCCTTGGTTAGAATGCTTCCCTTAATATAAGTTTATTAGTCCAGAGGCTGGAGCAGAAAAGAGGCTGCAGCAGGATAGAGGCAAAATGGAGGGGTTTCCAGGGCCTTGTATGTATGCTACCTTGTGGAGGAAAACCCATTGTTTCAAACAAAGTCCTCAGCACAGCTAGTGGAAAATTACAGGTTACAAGATACTGTTTGGAGTCACATGGGCAAGTCACATGTCCATGCATGAAGGTTAGGACACAGTAGAAGCCACTACCTATACCTCAAACAGCACATTTGCAGGACAGTCCAGTCAGTGTAGATGGGTGTCTCCCATGGTCCATTGTCAGTTAAGTGTTTCTTGATGAGCCAGTGAATTTGAATAGTCCCTCCAAGATGTGCTGGCTAAGTACCTTGTGGTTACCACCCCAGGAGCAAACATTTGAAATCCAGGTATAGAGCCAATATTCATAACTTCAAATATAAAAATGATACAGGCATACAGATAGCATAATCATAACCAGCAAACTGCCACCTTTTCATAGACATCTTACATGCTACAGTTTGTACAAGATATGTTGCAAATATATAACAGTGGTTGCAACAATGATCTATATGGTCATATTTTAATCAGATCACATCCCATACCCCACCAGCCACAGGCAGAGTCGCCAAGGCCCTGAAGAAGAGAAGATTAAACCACTCCAGGGAAGGGGCTGAAGACCCCAATAAAGGGTCAGCATTTGTGGGATTTATGATACAATCCCTGGAAGGAGACTGAATTAAAGAGTAACTCAGCTGGAGAGCTGGGGCTACAGGCAAAGAGTCTGGGGGCACTGCTCCATACCAGAGCAGGGACAACTTGAAAGAGAGCCCAGAAAGGGCTGAAAGACAGTTTGAAGTATGGTACTCTGATAGGCCCAGATGGACTGATTGAAAACCTGAGCCCACTGAGGGCAGTAGGTGAAGACACTGCCAACGAGGGTACTGGAATAGGCCATGCTGGAGAGACTGAGAATCAATCCCAGGGACAGGGCTACAGATAAACAGACCTAGTTAAGAGTTCTGAGATATGCCCTGTTGAACTTATACCTTGGAAGGGGTTTGTGTTGTACACCTGCAGACTGTGTGTGACTTGGCCAGAGGGCTGAGTCAGTGAAAACCTGCTCAGAAAATTAACTGTCAGCAGGGGGTCACCACAGGCAGCGCAGCTAGAGAAGGAGTGCAGACACACCTGGACCGTAGGAGTGCTCACAGGAGGCCAGTAGACCTTGTTACAGACCCAGACAGAGAATGCAAGACGTAGTAGTGACTTTTTTTGCTTGGTTTCAGAGTAACAGCCGTGTTAGTCTGTATTCACAAAAAGAAAAGGAGTACTTGTGGCACCTTGGAGACTAACCAATTTATTTGAGCATAAGCTATCGTGAGCTACAGCTCACTTCATCAGATGCATCCAATGAAGTGAGCTGTAGCTCACGAAAGCTTATGCTCAAATAAATTGGTTAGTCTCTAAGGTGTCACAAGTACTCCTTTTCTTTTTTTGCTTGTTTAACATAATTCCATGGCAACAATCTGTTAGGTTACTGACTATAACTAAAACAAAGCGCTTTAGGAAGATTACTGTGACGTTGCACTCCATATGCTTTATAATGTGCTGGGCCCAACAATGACATTTGGGAGTGTGAATATCGTTGGGAGAGGGGGAGTTTAAGTGTTCAAAACTTAGTTATGAACCAACTACAAGAGGTTTAGAGGTTCATTTATAGATTAGCAGGGAGACATGGACATACTGTAGAAAGTCCAGGCAGAGCTGGTTAAGACAAGCCAGGACCCCAGGCACACTACAACATGGATCCCCATGGCTCTGCCACTGTACCACAGCCATTCCCTTACCATAGAGTCAGGGACAGTAGCATGGAGCTCCCTTATGTCCCCAGGAATGGAAGTAGCTGTTTCATGAGCAAAAAGAGGAAAGAGTGACCCTGGTTTAGTGCAGCATCTGATGTGTTTCTGTTAAGGTGAGAGGCTTGGTCCGTCTGCACTCTTCTCTTCCTGCCACATATATGGTCCTCTGTTGGAACAATTTTTGCAGGCCCTCCCCAACGCCATTACTTCTGTGTTTAGTTAACACCCCATTGAAATAAAGGGGCAATTCCCCCCTCTGAGTTGTTCTTTTAAGCACTCGTGTGCATCAGCTAGATATAGAACATTTTTTCAAGTTTGGCATTACAACCATATAGACTAGGAACAGTTTTTAAATCTGGCCATGAGGCCAGAGAAAAGTCCTGAAAATGCTGAGGAAGCTGAAGAGACGAGTTTATGAGAAATGGCTAAAAAGAAAAATATATATAGGTTGGCTAAGCAACAACTAAGTGGGACAAATATCTGAGTGATGTTAGAAGCAAAGAGAGAGTGAAAGAACTTATTTAGGGTAGAACTACCAGCTTCTGGAAGGAGTAATGGGATGGAATTTACAAAGGGAGCACTGAAGTTGAAGATAAGGAAAACCTTGCTGAGATCTAATAAGATATGGAAATGGTAGAAACCCCATTGATTAGATATCTAATGAAGCTGGTTGGAAAAAATCTGATGGAAAAAGACGGATTCATCAAAATTGAAACATTTCATGGAGCTGGTTAGATTTTTGACAAAGTTTCTATGGAACCTAGGTAGGGTTCTTACTGGTCAGGACCCTGTCTGGTTTCTCGCCAGTTCACCTGCCTGGATCCTTGGCTGTCTGCCTGCTGAACTGCCTTGGATTTGAGGACCCTAGGGTTTCCAGGGTCCACAGCTCCAGGGCAGCCCACCAGGCAGACTGTCCTAGAGCCTGGGCTGTATTCCCTCTTGCAGAGATTTAAAAAATGTTGGGTTTTGTTCCAATTTGGAACAAAACCAAATTTTGAAATATCTAAATTTTCCGTGAAATAGAAATACTTTTCTCTGCCTAGCTCTAATATTTGACATTAGACTAAACAAAGCACTAGATGATATATTGCAAGGGGATGTCCTATACTGGCAGAGAGATAGACTGGGTTGCGTTTTACATCTATGATGCTACAATGCACTTACCTGTACAAAAGTAGCTGCAACATACTACTAAGTTAGAAAGGTGGCATTTTACACTCACTTTGCACAGGTGTAAATGATTGCACAGTGGGACAGGCAGTGGAGAATCAGGCCCCAAAGCATGCTACAGCTATTAACAACTGTGGCTGCTTGTGCTTGGGTGCAGAACGCTAGAGTGGGGGTGAAAAGTAGCCTTTCCCCATCTCTTCCATCCCTGCACAGGAGGCTGACATAATTTGGCTAGAGTGAGCATATGCTGAGCCCAGCTTGCATTGGAGATTGCACTAGCCTAAATCTAAGGCGACAGGAAGAAGAAGTGTAAAGGTAAGCTCTATATTGTTTTAAAGTTGTCATTTTCTAGACTCAAAGAAGAAAATAAGGAAAAAACAGACATAACATTTCTATGAAGGGGAAAGCAGAGCATGCTCCTCATTCCATCTGAGGCTCCATCTTGAGTTGCTGCACAGCCCTACCCCAGCAGAGGCATACGCAAACTTCTTCCATTTAAAGGTGCAGTATCCAGGAAATTGAATAAACACTATGTACACCACAAGTTAAACTCTGTTTTGCAAGAAAAACTAAAAAAAATAATTGCTTTTGGTCCTTTCAGTTTTAAGTGAATTCCTCCCCCAGAGATTTTCTTTTCTAAAAATACTCAAACTATATTGTAAGACATTCACGTGCATTCACTCATACACAATTATTTCTCTTGTTTATTTTTTTAGATTAATTTATATGCATATTTATTTACACCATAACTTTTTCCAAGTTAATAATATCCTTGTTTTACAATGGTGTATATATACCGCAACATAGATGGGGAATCAGCCAATTATTTAAATGAAAGAACTATTGAATTAGGAGGATAAACTAAAAACAGATTATCATAATATATAAATTACACAACCACATCAGAGTGCATGAGGTTGACCGCTGTTTAGATTTGTTATTGTGTTCTGAGACACTCCGTAAAATGCTGATTTCTGCTTGGCTGCTTGCCATAATACTTGTAAAAAGAACAGAGAGAAGAATAAAGTGTACCTCCATGTTCAGAACCCCACATTTACAATTTTGTGGTCTCTGTTTGGATGTGACACCTGGAGTAGTTCAGATTATGTTACCAGCTAATGAACAGCACAGCAACATGCAGCAATCTGTTGGCTACTCTCCTGACACCTAACAAGTGTATATATACAAACCAGAACAGGGGTTTAACCAGCTCTTTGCCATTCAACATGGACCATATGTCATGAAGAAAGGAAAACTACATAGAAGACAGAGAAAATGCTAGTACACAGAAACCAAAGACATATCAGGCCCACGTTTGCAATCTGAAAACATGCACTTTAAATTAAATGGAAGTTTTATGCCTAAATGCCTAAGCATATTGGGTGATTAGATACTGACGTTAATTACACTGGCATGAATCTGGAGCACCACCCATTTCTTCACTGAATTTATTTATATAAGTGTAACTAAGTGTGTTGTGTGTGTGTGTATTTATTGACTGATTTATTTTTAAAGATAGGCTGTCTAGAGTGTTGTATAGTTCTCCTCTGGTTCCAGCCAGGATCTGGGGATTCCACTGGCTCATGCTTGACCAATGAGAATAGATACAATCATGATGTGACAAATTTCTTTATGGAAAAAAATTGTGGCAACACTGTAAAAGTGGACTGGACTTCCTCCAAATCACAAATTGTTAAGAATACAGCAAGAACAATGGAGTATAAGTTTAAGAACAGCCCACAGAAGCAGTGTTTTCAGGAATACTTCTGGTGCCACCAGCAAACTTAGGTTGCATAGGCTTGCGATAGATTAAAATCTGAAAGTGTATGTATGAGTGTTTCAGCCTTCAGGAATAAATTAATGAAGTCTTTGTTTAGAAAGAGAATACATTGGATGGGATACAGTGTGGAAAGAAGAGACATCAATGCACTGAATTTGTTCAGGGAATAGATAGAGCTTTAGTGGACAAAAGTTAAGCTAATGGGCAGGGATCTTAGAGTGGTCTTCACAGAAGCCAGAAGAGAGGAAGAAAGAATGTGCACCTATCTGCTTGTTTTAGCTCTGAGAATTTGATGTGATTGGAGGAAATAATGTTCAGCAGTAAAACCAGAAACATAGGTCTAAAGGGGGAGCAGGGGGAAAGGGAAGAATGTTAAAAGAAAACATTCATGAAATAGGATTAAAAACCCAGAATGTAATGGAGAGGTCAGGGGAAGTTTTAAGTGTTTTAAGTATCTTGCCTGTGTACAAATGCAAGATGCATGACAAAGAAAACAGGGAGACTAGACATGTACCATATGAGCACAAAGAATGTTGGCATCATTGATTTAACTGGAACATAGTAAGGAAGCAAAGATCTGTTATGGATAAATAATTTAAGATAATATATATCAAGGAGAACAGATGGGAGGAACTAACTTTAAGTGTAGGAGAAGATTTGGGACTAAATAGGATACAAGATTAGGGAAAATCTATGGGTAGGGTAGAACAGCTGTTGTTGGAAACTGAAGACAATACAAATGGAATAGCCCCTCTTTGGAGTTTCCAATCACCCTATCAGGGGGCAGTTAAAACAAATACCCTATCAGAAATTTTTAGAGTAAAATTTGGACTGTATTTATGTTCCTATTTGTGGAAGATCCAAGCACCCACTGCTGAACTTTAGTGTCCCCATCAGCACTGACAGTCATCATTCACTGGTTTTTCAGTGGCTGATAGGGGTCTAGTATATCTGAAATATAAGTAAGTAGAACTGGTCAGAAAACATCCATTTATTTATTTATTTATCCGCCCACCATCAAAATTACTTTTCTGTCAAAAATATTTAGGCTGAAACCCAGTTTTGATATGCCATCAATTTTGATATGCTTTATTCTTCCATTCTCCTCTATAGGTTGGGTTCCCCTGATCAGACTACATCTCCCGTGAGGCACCACACTGTCTTGTTGAGGGGAAGCAGTATGTCATGGGAGTCATGGAACACATGACTTATGAGGAGAGGCTGAGGGAACTGGGATTGTTTAGTCTGCGGAAGA
Organism: Lepidochelys olivacea; assembly: GCF_965140295.1. Taxonomy (NCBI): domain Eukaryota; kingdom Metazoa; phylum Chordata; order Testudines; family Cheloniidae; genus Lepidochelys; species Lepidochelys olivacea. The sequence continues at coordinate 49,409,042 of NC_140414.1, read as the reverse complement.
GAAGAATGAGGGGGGATTTGATAGCTGCTTTCAACTACCTGAGAGGTGGTTCCAGAGAGGATGGTTCTAGACTATTCTCAGTGGTGGAAGAGGACAGGACAAGGAGTAGTGGTCTCAAGTTGCAGTGGGGGAGGTTTAGGTTGGATATTAGGAAAAACTTTTTCAATAGGAGGGTGGTGAAACACTGGAATGCGTTGACTAGGGAGGTGGTGGAATCTCCTTCCTTAGAAGTTTTTAAGGTCAGGCTTGACAAAGCCCTGGCTGGGATGATTTAATTGGGGATGGGTCCTGCTTTTGAGCAGGGGGTTGGACTAGATGATCTCCTGAGGTCCCTTCCAACCCTGATATTCTATGATTCTATGATTCTTCTGGCCACAGGGCATCATGGGGATGAAATCTAGCTGGGGAACCTGGCTTATAAAGAGAATGGGGATAAGATGCAACCAAATTAAAACTCCCATGAGACATCACCACACCGGCATTTTGAAATTACATTATTTCCATTTTCAGGAATTCCATTTTTTGACAAAAAATTGAAATTGTCAGCTGAAAACAGTTACTTTTCACACAAAAAATTCATTTAGTAAACCAACTTTCCATCAAAAAATGTTTTGGCATGTATACACACACACACACACAAAATGACCAGCCCAAAGTGTGAGTGATCTCTTTCTTATCTGAAAATAACTATTTCAGTTATTCATTGTAGCCTGATCCTGCACCACTGAAGCCATGGGACTTTTGCCACTGACTTCAATACAAGTAGCATCAATCTGTTTTATCTGAAGAATGATTTTAGTCATGATTTTTTTAAGATTTGTTTGCTAAGCATTAGGATAAACCTCTGGATCAGAAGAAGCAACATGGTATAATCAGAGACCTTAGAAATGGCTGTGAAGATACATATATTGGGGTTTAGGGAGATGATTATAGTAGTGTGTGTGACATAAACCTACTAACTTAAAGGCAATGAGGGCTTAAAGAGAAACCTGAAAAACAGAAAACCTGAAAAGGACCTATATAGAGTGATAAAGGAGAGTAGAGAGGTGATAGTTGATTTAGAGTATATATGGCTTTGGTGACCGAGATTCTTCTAAGGAAAGTTTGAAATAACTGTGCATAAGTTAGCTGATTAATAGGGAAACATAGTTACTTCATATAAATATTTTCAGACTATAAATAACAAGCAAGAATTATTATTATTTAGTTTGATCAAACTTGGTTTAGCTAGGGTTAACTCAACTGAGAAAAGAAACAATTAGGATCATTTTTTTCTGATATTCACTCTGTGTTCAGATCAGTTATGCTATGGTGTGGTTTTCCTTAGGAAGTGGTGGCAGCCACATTGTGTGAGACACTTAAGACAGGACTGGATGAAGAACTGGGATTTTATTATGAGACATACAGAGCACAGCCATTGATGAGTTGCAGGTGTTCAGAACCACTGGTGATTTGGGCCCCTAGAAAATAAACTCTTGAGAACAGACTTGCTGTGGCAGGGAATGAACTAGATAAACCTAATAGGGATTTCATCTCTATCTTCTATGTTTCTCTGGCCTCACAGAGATGATATGGCCTCATCCTGTTCCTTCAATTTCTAATGTTCCTATCAGTTTAGAGTTTAAGATAATGCATGGTATTATGCGGAATTTCTCCCATCATTTTTGGGATCAACTGTATACAAATCTCTTATAAAATCCAATGTTTTTATACAGTGCCAAGGCTTCAGTGCTTATTGAGTGCTGACCACTTTTATTTTTATTCTTGAAATATGCATAATTGTGGTAGATAATATGTCCTCCTGCCAAGACAAATGACACACGCTGTTCTCATCATTTTTTTTTCCCATGGATCCATATTTAGCAAAGCATTTAAGCACTAAAATTCAGGGTTTTACCTTTTATAGATTTTTGAATTATAGTCTGGTTAGACATAATATCTTCTAAAATATTTCAGCTGCTAGAGCATTTTCCAAACTTTGAAGATAACAAAACAAAGAAAATACTTTCTATATCTTGAGAATACTGAAACATTGTAACAGTCTGAAAATAAGTGCTGCACCTCATATTTTCGGGTAACTGGCAGGAACAGTAATCATCTACAGCTTAGTTCACTCTATTAAATATGAGTAATAAACATAGTTACTCTATTAAATATGAGTAATAAACATATTGATCATAATGGGTCTCTGAGCTGATAAGGCATTTCCACATATGGCTTTAATGTACTTAATATAGTCCTCTAAATAACCACTCTAAGTTATATTTTAAAATGACGCAGGACAGCAATAGAACTCCAATCTACTCTTCCAAACTGTCTGTAACACACTATAACTGCAGGTAAGAAATTGATTAAGCACAAGACAAAATATATAAATAATGAATAGGAAACCTACCTGTGTAGTAACTGTAATTTGACACTCTGAATTACACTAATTTTAGCATTATTGTCCCACAATAAAAGGGGAGTAATGCTTTTAGCTAAATTGAAACAGGTACTGAAAATGAAATGCACCATTTCTCTAGCAGTGTAACTAATATAATGCAATATAGTTTCCACAAAGAGAATGAGATCCAACATCTTATTAGAATTTTAAACATGTATTTTCAATGGAAACATTCTTTTGAATATGAAATCAGTTTACTACCTAATTCTGGCAGACAGTGGTATAAGAAATAGCCAGATTTAAAATTAGAGCAAAGTTAAATGCACATTACAGTTTGCTAAGTTTATATTATACATTTTTTCCTCAAATGTTTGTTTGTCAACAAGTTAAATTATTACATCAAATCACTCTCAACCCCTAACTAAAACTAAACCTACTCTAAGAGAAAGTATTTAGTAGATAATACAGCTACCAGCAATATAGTTGGTTCAGATTTACCTAAATTGGCAGAAAACATGAGGATCTTCTTAAATCTAAGCTTGGAGGGAATAGTTTAGAGGTCTAAGCAACAGGCTTGGAATACTTGCATTCTATGGAACCATAGGGTCAATTCCTGGCAGCACTAATTTTGCCCTTCATCCTTCCAAGTTATGATGGCTGAGTACCACACAAAGCTTAAAAACAAAGGTTGCCTTTGCTTTTCCTAGAGATTAAATATTCCATAGCATTCTTCTAAGATTAGGAGTTGCCATTCTATTTTTGGCCAAAAATTCTTCTCCTTTTGCAGTGTGTTTGTTTAGGCTGCACTTTGCAGGACTGGGTTCATAGTTTGTGAAGCATATTGGGACTCCTGGGATGAAAGGTTGTATAGAAATAGAAATATAATTATACATAAAATTATGCCTTGTAGCATTAGATTTCTAGCTTTACATAGGAGTTGAAGTCTTTAGAATCTAGTTTACTGCCAACGTTCTGTTCATTAGTAATATTAAATTTAAAGTCTAAACTTTATTGAATTGCATATAGTCTTCTCAATTATGATGTTCATTCATTAGGCACTACCTCTTTGAATATATTGTCTTTGTCTTAGTCACAAGAAATGTATAGTATTTATGAATGCGTGTGCTAAGCATTATATGTTTTTAAGTATTTGGGGGCTTTTTGGCTTTTAAAAACTTTTCCAATGTAAATGAAAAGTGTCCATAATCATTTGAAAACATTTTCAATAATTTTTAGAAGCTATCTGAAATAAGTATGGATAAAAGGCACCACATTTTTGAAAAATGAATATTTTGGCAACATCATCTATATATATATATTTTAAAGGCTCTTCTTTTTTTTTAAATTTTGCCAGCTCTAATTAATAATATGACAGTATCAGAAGCTTAATTGCCCAGTTCTCTATAGGTTGTGTGTAGACCATGCTTGACTATGCCCTTGCTGCTTAATGTTTGTAATTCTGAAAGATAGTTAAAGGACCATTATCTCTTCTTCCAACCTGTCCTTAGTACATTACTGCAGTTAGTCTCTTTGCTGAAATCATTTTAGTGATGCAAAACTAAAGGAAGCTTTTGCTTTTTTCAGTTTTCCATCTGAGATTATGTCTTATTTGCACATTCAGCGTCAGGAGTTTTATCAGTCTATGTAGCAGCTATGTCTCCTACTCATAACTCCAAACACTTAAGCAAAATATGAGTGCTGATTCTTCTCCCCCAATAGTGAATTGATTCATTCGCTTTTCTTTGTAGTCAAGAGATTTGTTCAAATGTAATTTGAAGAGATGTGAGTGATAATTCCAGCTGCAGGACTTTAAGGGCCGTTTCTCAGGAATGTCCTTCTTTTGCATTTATTAAACTTCATACAGGCCATCACTTGCATGAGCACTTTGCAATACCTGCACACCTATATTTAAAAATGTAATATCTGAGCATGCAAGCTATAAATGTACTCTCATGACCTTGCGGGTACTGCAGGGAGGCTGAGGCAGCATTAGAAATTTGGCTTTTTGTCTTGTTTGTCATTCATTTTACAGTAGTTTTTGATGTGTTTATTCAGTACAGGAGGAATAGAGATTGGACCATTGCTCATGGTAATATCACTGACCACTGCTTTTTTCCCCTTAAAGATGCCAGTCTGTGGAATATTGTAATAGAAGTACTGATTGCTTTTTGTTCCATCCATCAGAGTAAATTTTAGATTTACACTGGTGCAGTAGAGAGTAGAATCTAGACCACTGATTCTAGAGGGTGTGTAAATAGCTTTTTCCAATTCTCACCCACACCACCTCTCCCCATCACACACCTTTTATCCCCTAACATGCTGTAAAACAAGCATACTTCTCTTTTCTGGCTTTTATTCATGGCAGTTGTTTAAATATTAGATAATGTTTTGGACATGCACATGTGCTGGGTGGTGGAATTACATTAAAATATAGAAATACAATGCTAAAAATAAATTACCTTCATTCCACATATGGTCACAATCAGTGTTCTCAAGCTTTGCCCTCTCTAATGTTACTGTACTTGTTGTAGCATGGAACTTAAAGTGAGGTTATAGTATATAAATGTCATGCATTTAATGCTAGTTTTCTATAATCTGTGCTAGCTAACCTGGTGGATAGTTTACTATAGCTTCCTCTTGATATATCAAACAGATTGTGGAAGGTTTGAAACACTCATGACTTGCTTGGCAACCCTCTGAAAAATTACAAGATTTACTAGTTTAATGGTGTACAGACATCTGTCTTCCTACAAAAAACAACAACAATATTTTACAACATGCAGGATCCATGAGATCACACATTTTTCTGAATGGTGATGAATTACAGGCTACCTTTTTAGGTTGGAGACAGAAAGTAAAGGGGGGAATTGGAATCAAATGGTGTAAAAGGTAAAAAGTAGAAAGTGTTGGTGCTTATTACTTGTAGACAGGCATAGCAGTGGAGTGGAGTCACATGGACACTCTGAGATCATTTAAAATAAAATTTGAGGGACTTGGTATGTAGGGTTTAGGGGTCAGTTTCAGAGAAGCAAAGAAGAAATCCCTAAAATATTAATTTGAGCCATTTTGGTTGAAAATCTACTGCAGCTACATATTCATTCACTGGCCATGAGAAGTATATGGCTAATTCCTCAGTGATGCAATTCTCAATGCCCCATTTGTCTCTTCTTTCTACTCCCATCACTGTTCCCTTCCCAATCTGCCCCCTCTGATATCAGAATATCAGTTCTCAAAGATACCACCCCTCTCCTCATTCAAATTACTCCTAAAAGCTTGCTTATTTCATAGAGCCTACAAATTGTAAGCCCATGTGACAATTATTAAACTTCAAACCCAAATTCCCTTTGAATTAGCTAAGAAAGAATAAAATAAATGAATAAAGATAAAACATATGAAACTCATAATAAATCATTCTAAATGCCTATGTTTTGGTGTAAAACATTCAAAATACACTCTCCCTTTCCCCTTTTCCTCTAGATTTGCAGTTCATATGTCTCCTTTTTCACCTTGCATACTGTTTGATTCCTCCGATCTTTGGGAACAGAATTTACTAATCTAATTAGAACTGCTGGAAAAAGAGACTTTTGCATTTTGCAACAAGAATATGGAACGTGCTTTCCTTTTTAACTCCCATACCAAGGGAATCCATTACCTGCAGTTTTCAGAACAGTGTGAAAAGCTTGTCTGCTTTTCTTGGCCTTAAGACCCTGTTGCAAGATTTTTAATGGGTTTTGATGTTTTCTTGTAATCTTATTCTTTTTGTTTGATTTGTGCATGTTTTATAGGCTTATGTCAGTGGATAATCTCATTGCTATATGGCATAAACAACAAAAACAGTTGTACTGAATGAAGTCATCAGTATAAAAATGTTTTAAATATTTATAAACTTCTATTAACTATAAACAAAGTAGTGCAAGCTTTTGAAAGACCCAGTTATTCGCATAGTAGTTACTCTGCGCTATTTACAAATAGGCTAAAAAGATACGGTAATTTGTCCAAAACTGTACTTTTCATCACATTATATATCAAATTCAGATAGTAATATTCATATTTACCACTAGAATTATCCAGACCGCAGACTATCATGCGAACAAGGAAAGAACCAAATCTATTTACTTAGCATGTTGTCTCTGGTGACTCTTCTCAAAGTGAGAAAAGAGTAGAGATAGCAGGTCAAAAAAGAACCACAGTGTGTCTTTCAAACAATAAACTCATACACATACACACGCAATATGCAATGATCATTTTGGCTACAACGGAAATGAAATCACTTGTTGAGTGCAATTAATTAAAGACAATACAGTACTACTATATATGAATTTTTTCAAAAATCTGAAAGAAAATGTCATATCCACTTGATGCGTGCAATGTAGTTGTAGCTGTGTAGTTATAACTGATAAAAGACAATGTGGGGCATTCGTTCAAAAGTATATCAGACAAATGCTTAGGTAGCTCCAGCAATAGGTTGTCTTTGGAGGTTCATCTGTTTAAATTCAGACTTGTTGCAGCCCTGTTTGGCTTGTGAGATCTGACAATACCATAACTTGAGGTAGCTGCCAGCCACTGTAGTTTTTTGTTCTCCATCTATGTGGATTCAGTTTCCATCAGCGAAATGCATGTCATGTACTTGATTATGATTTATCAAACTCCTTACAGATACATCATTCAATTTAGAAGACATTTGAGATTATGCTCTATTAATATTAGCTCATTTCCTCTTTTTTTCTGAAAACTCAAAACCAAAAGTGTTCTTTTCTAAATGCCAAAGGTGCACACCCTGCCTTCAAAGAAAAGAGACCATAACAATTCAGCTAAGAAACACAAAAAAGAGAAATGACCACCTATTCCAAGTTCCATTTGAGCCAAATTCATACAGTGGTGTAAGGTTCATTTTGAAAACAGGAAGAGATGCGGTAGTTTATAGGTCATGGCATTTTCTGTTAGGTAGAGTAACTAATGGCAATTGAAATCAAATTTATCTTATGGATGTTAGTTTGCTTTATTCATTTGAGTCCCTGAACTTCTCCCCCATGTTCAGCTCTGCTTTATTGTACAAAAATGCTAACATGGTAGATTTTATACCTTCATCTTTGGCTCATTTTATATTTAATTTCAGCTTTTCAAACTTTTGGGATGGGGTAGGGTTGGTGTTTCTGTCTAAGGAAGTTAAGCTCTTCTAGGAAATTACTGTTCCAGTTCAAGAAAAGATGTTTAAAAAAAACCTTTCCTCAGCCTGCAATGGAGGTAGCAGGAAAATGGGATGGCAACAATCTCTCTGGGTTAGCAAAGGAGGTTATAGTACAAGAATATACACATGTTGTGTGATTTCTAGTGGCTTTGTTTGTTTTTGGTTTGGGGTTTGGGTGGATTTTTATCCCCCCACCCCTGCATCCCCCATGAGGTTGTGCACAAGCCTGCTTAAAATCCACGGTGACATTAACGATGAATTGTATTGCCCACTATGCTGTACTTTGCACACTAATCAGACTTTGTGTTTCCTTATATCATGTAGCAGATTACACTATGGCTTGGCTGGGATGAGAAAATGTAACTGGCAACACTTACTCTGATTGTTCTTATAATGATCAAACAGTAACACAGTTTGACAGAAGTTTTATAAACCATAATATTGTAAAACAAAACCAGCATAAACTGGATGGAGTGAGGAAGGTGTGTGGGTTTTTTGTTTTTTTTAAGTTAATCAAAAGCACATGAAACTGCCCATCTGTGTAGATGTACTTTTCAGCGTATGAAGGCAAATCAATATTTTGGACATTAGTAGAGTCAATTTGAAGGACATGAAGTAAAGATTATCTGTAGGTTAAGAAGCAAAATATATCAACCATTCTCAAATTCACACTGAGAATAAAGTTATTCCACTTGTCTATTGTTCTATTAGGTGGAGAAAAAATTGTCAGCCAATGTTTACTTTACAATTTCTCCTGTAATATCTGTAAGACATCATCTCTTAAATGTCTGCAACATTTGGTTTATATTTAACATACTATGTGTCAACAGGCATGAGTTACAACACTATGAGAAAGTTTAGGAGCTATGACACCAGATGGAGAAATAGGTTAATAGGAAAATGCTGCACTTGAAGAAAAGGTGATTTCAAATATGGATTTGTTCAGGATGGAACATGAATGTGAGAGTTCCTCAGCCTGGTCCCTAATAAGTATTTGTCCACATCACAAAACCACCACACAGCCAGATATCTGTTAAATTAGAGACAAGAACGATATGCATTTGCACATCTACTTCTGTGCACATAATTGTCATTTGCAAATGGATATTTATTTACCTTGTTAAATGCATACAGTAAATATATAATGAGCTGTAATCCACCTGACAGTGCCTGATTCGTAGTACAGGTGTTGGTTCTTGCACATAGTCATAATCAGTATCATTTTGGGTAATCATCATATGAAATATCTTAACTGTATGAGCAAAAACAACAAAACAAAATTGCTAATCACGTCATAAATTGTAACACCATGAAGATCAAATAAAAGTGCAGGAGGTCAGCTTTTAAAACAGAAATTATACTGAAATTACCCTTTAAAATGTGTAGAAAATTGAGTTTTCAATACATTCACTATGGGTAGTCAGTTCTTGATAGAGCACAAGGCCTTATCTTTAAAGTTAAGAGCTTGATGGCTACAGCATCTGATCAGAATAATTCACAGATTCTGATGTTCAGAAATAGAGGCCCAAAGTCCAAACACATTTTTTGCATGTGCATTTAGGTGCCTACTTTCACATGCTCTTATCACAGTTTTGCACATGCCTTTTGTATTTGTACAAGCAGTGTTTAGGTATATTTGAATACTTCAGGTCCAATTCTTCTCCTGCATTAATTTAACACTGGAATCTTTCTGTTGGTTTCAGCTGACTTACTTCTTATTTATATTGTTGTAGGTGAAGTCAGAATCAGGACCTCAATTCCTATATTTCATCTCTATTTATCCCCTTCTCGCTCCCCAAAAATGGATGGGGAACACCAATTATTTGATATCAGCAGCTTTGGATGTCTCAGAATTGTGTTTAGTACTATTTTTACTACTAGATGTCTTATGGTGTCTCATATTATAATAATTTTTACTATGGTTGAAATACATTGGCCATCTCAGTGACTTGATACTAGGATATTGCGCTGCCATGTAGAAGGTCAAAGGTTAGAAGCAACCTCAGGACTACAGGTGAATAGACCAAAAATATGCTGAAAATTTTATCTAAGCTCCAAAAGTTTTAGATTCTCCACATCTATTTTATTTTATTTTGTTTATTTGTATTTCCTGCTTAGCCATTTCCCTGACTACAAAGAGAAATCCCCCACATCCTAAACCAGCTGCTCTAACCCTCCCACCCAGCTTCACTTTCTATCCTGACTTCTTATGCTACTTTATTCCTGCTGCAGCAAGACTCAGCTACTCTTCCTCCTTTATTTTGTCAGCCTCTGCTGAGCATGATCATTTCTGAATCTCTCCTTTACGTTGCCTTCCTGATGCCCACAAAGCAGTATGGCACCTCTGTCAAGGGGGAAAAAAACTCTGAAGAGTGGAGTGTTACGCAATGGAGACTTGCAAGAAACCCTCATATCAAGAGTAGCATAAAAGATGTGCATCTATAATATTGTTCTGAGAAGTAATGCCTTTAAAGATGAGAGAAGAAGATTTATGGTGGTAAGGGCTTCTTGGAACATAGGGAGTTGTCTCTTGGGGAAGGGGAGAACAGCAGAGAGAAAAAGGAAGAAGCTTTTCAGGAGTCTCTTAGCAAAGCATTTTTCAATATTTTGGAAACCTTAAAAGACATCCAAGCTGCAGTAAGCACAGTTAAATCAGAAGACAAAAATAGGTGAGGAGACCACCATGGAGTCTTCTTTGAACCAGCCTTCAAGTGAAGTTGAGGCTGAGGGTTATAAGGGGAAGCAAATGATCAAGAGGTAATGGTGTAAAGTACAGGGAGGTTAAAGGGGCAGGATAAAGGACGGTTCACTGGGAAGGGTGAAAACTGCCTAAGCAGGAGTTCTGCAGAAAAGGACCTGGGGATTACAGTGGATGAGAAGCTGGATATGAGTCAGCAGTGTGCCCTTGTTGCCAAGAAGGTCAACGGCATATTGGGCTGTATTAGTAGGAGGATTGCCAGCATAGAATCATAGAATATCAGGGTTGGAAGGGACCTCAGGAGGTCATCTAGTCCAGCAGATCAAGGGAAGTGATTATTCCCCTCTATTCGGCACTGGTGAGGCCACATCTGAAGTATTCCATCCAGTTTTGGGCCCCCACTACAGAAGGGATGTGGAAAAATTGGAGAGAGCCCAGCGGAGGGCAACAAAAATAATCAGGGGGCTGGGGCACATGAATTACAAGGAGAGGCTGAGGGAACTGGGCTTGTTTAGTCTGCAGAAGAGAAGAGTGAGGGGGGATTTGATAGCAGCCTTCAACTACCTGAAGGGGGGGTTCCAAAGAGGATGGAGCTCGGCTGTTCTCAGTGGTGGCAGATGACAGAACAAGGACTAATGGTCTCAGGTTCTAGTGAGGGAGGTCTAGGTTGGATATTAGGAAACACTATTTCACAAGGAGGGTGGTGAAGAACTGGAATGGGTTACCTAGGGAGGTGGTGGAATCTCCATCCTTAGAGGTTTTTAATGCCCGGCTTGACAAAGCCCTGGCTGGGATGACTTAGCTGGTGTTGGTCTTGCTTTGAGCAGGGGGTTGGACTAGATGACCTCCTGAGGTCTCTTCCAACCCTAATCTTCTATGATTCTATGAAAAGGTAAAATGAGAAAAACATGCCAACGAATATTGTCAGTAGCCTGATTAGCGGATATTTCTGCTCTGAATCTTATGATGTGATTGGAAAATATTTTCCAAATCAAGAATGTATGGAATTGGAGTGTGTGTGTGTGTGTGTATGCACACATTAGAGTGCAGAATAGAGAAAATGTGACACCAGAGAATAATTTTGCCAGTGTACAATTTTTGAATGACATCTTCTATCTAGAAACAAACTACATGGAAATTATTAAGTAGAATTTATTTAAGTAAAAGTGGAATATAACTTGTCATCTTACTTCTCTAGCACTATTTGTACTTTTTAGAAAAAATAATAATTATTATATCTATTGAAAGTTGATGATGTAATAATGACGACAGGGAATGGGTGAGGAACACTCGACCATTAAATGTGCTCATCCTGAAAAATCTCACTATTTTCTAGCTTGCATACTGGAACTCACCTGAATATTGTTTCCTTACCTGAATTGCTGTGCAGACACCAGATGTAGGAGGTTTTGACATAATTTCACCTCAATACACTTAATTTACAACTGCACAAATTGAAAGATACTCATGTACAAACCAATATCCATTTTAAGACTCTTGTTCATTGCCAGCAAACAGCACACAGTGTAAAAAACGGTACACGGGAACTAAACAAGAAATGCTAAAGTTCAGATGAACTTTTGGGAGAAACCTCAGTGTTACCAACTCTTATGATTTTGTCATGATGATGATTATTTTTCTTAAAGGTCTAGCTCCTGGAGTCAAGTGGATATGCAATGATTGCAGCCTTCATTCTTCAAGAAAAATTAAGTTTCTAGGCTATGGAGAAAGCTTCAAAATGTGTCTCTAATCAAAATGTGTCCCTAAAGGCCCACAAAGCAGAAGGCAAATGAAAAGAACCCCAAATCTATTATTTTTACATAATCTCATGATTTTTGGGGAGTCTGACTCATGATTTTTGAACATTTGAGGTTGGCAATACTGCAAACTCAAACTGAACCCAAATGTTTGTTTGCCTTGCCTCCAAGACATAAAAATGACCTATTGGGAGTAGATTTCTCTGCTGGGAGAGGCAAATTTTACCTGCCAGTGATTTGAGGCAGATGTAGATTTAGATGGCTTGGCTTAGGTATGTTGCAAGGGAAAGAGTTTTCAGATTTTTATGGCTGGAATTCTGCTGAGAGCAGCTGCTCCATATTATTAACTCAAAATCTCATTCATCAAAAAAAAAGTCTGGAGCTTCTTTATTATGCAAAGGTGACCTTCAGGACTATTTTCTTTGCCGGTATTTGAAAGTTGTGGTTGTAGATGTGCTATACTAAAAATAATAAAACCAAAATCAAATGTAAAAGTAATTGTAAAAAAGAAGACAAAGAAGGAGGGGTAAAGAACAGAAAAGAGAGAGATCAAGTGGGAAATGGCAGATGTGTAAACCAGTACCGTAAGGTTTGCATTAGTAGGGAGCCAGGATTATTACACTGAAGCCTGTCTCACAGAAGCAGGATGTAAGAAGTTAAGGAGGGATCTTTTTTTTTTTAGAGCAACCACTGCAAGAAGCCTCCCCACCTTTGTCTGTAAAGAGGTGGATCAGTTTATGATTGTTAATGATTTTATAATTAAAGGTTCTTCTCTGCATTTCTACACATAGGGGAAGGTGTATTTGTGATGAGGGAGTTCTGCAAGGGCAGCACACTCCATCCTTCTGGATCCTGTAGGTGCCCCTCCAAGAGGCTCTGATGGGTTTTCAAAAAACTGTGTTACAAAAATATTAGGGTTGCAAAGTCAAGCACTCAAAAGACAGAGTGCTATAGCCAGTTTAACTGGCCTCATGAAAATTCCTCCCACCCGCCTCCTCAGGTAGCATATAACTACTGTAGAACTTCTTTGCTATCCCAAGTCCAGTACTAGTGCAACAGGTATGGATGGAAGGAAGAGGGGATGGCTAAGGCATCCCTACAGTACAGCAGTTCATAACTACTGGGAGTAACTGAGTGTCTGTGCTGTCATTTACTATTTTTAGCCCTTCTTAACAAGTTTGTTTTCTGTTTCCCATGTCCCCTTCCTCTTGCATTACAGCACAGTCATATGCTTTAACTTTTGAAGAAACCTCAGCCATGTTCCTCTGATCATGGAAAAGTTCCAAAACAGCAGTGCTGAGATATTCTTGGATGTTTCCCCACAACACCTGAAATTCTAAGAAAGAAAATAACTTATATTTGGCATAAGATGTGAAATACAAGGCCATTTTACTGAGTATTAGGTTCTGATAATAAAGGATGATAAAGATGTTGGCAGAAATAGATCAGAGATCATATGTTTCATTGGGGAGCATACAAGAATCATTATAGATGATTTCATTTAGAATGTAAAAATCCTCTCCCCATGAACAACACAAATACACCTTTTTAATACAGGAAACTAAGCAATATTTCAAAGAAAACTTTGGTCAGTGTCTGATTTATTTTCAGACAAAGCAAGGATTCAGTCCAGATTCAGCCTTTAATTTAAATCATTTATGTAATCTGTCCAGGAGTCCAGCCAATAGAGAAGTATGGGGACACAAGGCAACAGAACTACACCTCTCTGGGGGCACCATAGTAGTTCCAAATCAAAACACTTCAGGCTTGGGGTTCAGTTTTTCACTGAAAAAATCAAAATTTTCTATATAAAATAGATACTTTTAGGAAACAATTTAATGTAGTTGAAATTTCAATTTTCTGTCAAAAAACAGTTTCAATCAAAAACATTTTTATCCAGCCCTAAGTATCACCCTCAGCTGAGTAGCAGCCAAAGTCAGGGCCTTGCAGGTCAGCTTCATGCTAGAACAGAAATCAGTGATACGGAGTCTGAGTACATTCTTAGTCCAACTTGTTTTATTTACTCATATACTCCAGTCCTAGAAGAGAGGTGGTCACAGTTAAAGTTATTTAGAGTTGTGTGCTTACCTCTCATTTGTGCCTTTGACAAACTTGACTTTAGCCACTTTCAGTCTTAATTTTCCTCATCTATGAAATGGGAATATAATATTTATCTGTCTTCCAGGATTGTTGTAAGGCATAACTAATGTTTATAAAGTGGTATGTAAAAATAAAATCAGAGAGGTGGGAAGAGAGCACAGGAGGATTTCCAGTTTCACAGGACAATGCTCAATCCAAAAGACATTGTTGACTCCAGGGGACATACGCACACACTGGCTCAGGGCTATCACTATACACCACCTTTGGGAGGGCACGGGACATTTGTTATTCAGGAAGCACATTCATACAAAGCAATGAAGCCTTTTCCATTAAATGAGTTTTCAATATCTGAGGAGCAAGGGGTGGGGAGGAGGATATGGTACTTCAGTGTGGAACCCAGGGTATGGCTAATATCTTTGTGATCCCCCTCATAAAATAATGTCTACTTAGCTCAGTGTACTTAGCTCATCCTTGATGGAATGATCTTGAGAGAAATGCAGTCCTAAAGAGTATCTATCTTTATAAAGCTATGCTGGCATGAGGTAGGTAAGAAGAGTCAGGTAGATAGACAGTGGCACTGAGCTTTTGCACGGCCTGAGACATCATATTTGGGAGAAAAGTCCATGAGTTAAAATCCATGGAGTTCCTTGCTCCCTACATGGGAAAGCTCACACAGGGGAGAATCTGACCCCAAGGCTAATACTGCAATCAAAAACACACACTATGTCTCAGAGCCTGAATCAGCTGACTTAGACTTGAGGGGCTCCAGCTGAGGGGGTTATAAAATTACAGTGTAGACCTTTGGGCTTGGGCTGGAGTCCAGAGTCTGAGATGCTCCCCTATCACAGGATCTCAGAGCCTACCTCCAGCCCAAGCCTGAATGTGTATACTGGAATTTTATAACCCCACATCTTGCCCCCCCCCGAGCCCAAGTCAGCTGACCCAGGCAAGCCGAGGCTAGGCTGTGACTCTTTTATTGCAATATAGTCATACCCTGAGTCAGCTTTAACGAATAGGGTGAATGTATATGTAGTTTGCATTTAAATTTATTTATTGCAATTATGAGACTACAGTTGTAGAAAAGTTATTGAGGTAACGACTGGAGCTCAAATCCTCAAAGGTATTTGGGTGCCTAATTCCCATAGGGCTCTGCACCTGATACACTATGTAAAAGCAGCTTTAATTAAAATATAGTCTATATTTGCTTAATCTGTTTTAGAGTTGTGATCATCACATACTGTGACATTCAGATCAATTATTCTGCTAACATTTTTGAACTTAGTCAAGAAGACACTTGAAAATATGGGAACTAATGGGACTGGAACAATAGCAACTCTGTGTATTGAATTGAAATGGTGTTTTACAGCCTTCTAAACATGTGCATCTTAAGTGCCTAAGACAGAGAACACCTGGTGGATACTCTGATTACTGTATTTTTGAACACTTCAAATCAGAAGGGTCCTTCAGTGCTAATTAACACAATTTGACAATTATATGTATAAGCACTTTCATAAGCACTTGCTAACAGTGTCAGAAAAGTGTTACACTCCATCACTTCTTATTGCACATGCCAAAATATTAGCATGACACTTGAACAGCCCGGCAATCTGCTTGGACAAACTATTAAAATATAAAAGAAATAACCTGAGGGGGATTTCATAAAAACACATGGAATGACTGGTGTTCCTTTGTGTTTATTTGGTTTACTTTTAATAACACAGCATATAAATAATTCAGAATTTTACCCCAGCTGCTCAGATTTCATATCCAGCTACAGTAGCAATTCAATTTTTTCTCTTTCTGCTAAGCAAATATTGTTAAGTATACATTCTGAGTTTATATTTCTTCTTCTTTCAGTGATTCTTCAGTAATGCTTTAAATTATAAATACAAATTAGGCTGCTATCACTACTTAGTATGTACAGTCATGATTTAAAGTCTGGTTCTACTCTCAGAAGTGGCTGTAAAAACATGGGGGGCTCTGGGCTTTTTCAGCTCATATAATCTTAGCTCATGTTTAGAAGTAAAAAGATATTTTTTTCTGCCAGCCTCGCAGAGTGCCCCTGGGATCTGATGATGAAGCGGTTGTTCTTTCCTAATCATGCATCAGTATCAATAAACTTGACTCAGCTAAGAGTTGTTATAGGTGTAGTTATGGTGAAGCAGAGATATAATCCAAGTTAAACTTCAACTGTACCTTAATTACCCTTATTATATGTGTCAGTTGAATCTGGTTTATTGAGATGATGCATTAGCAAGAAAGAAGACAGTTTCCAGGTTGAGTTTGAAGGACTGTTGAGGTAAAGAAAAGTTTTGTGTTGTTTTAAATTGAGAAGTTGAATATGGTAGCATAGAATGCAACATGTGAGATGCTATAGTGCCATTTTGTAGCCACTTCCAGAATTAAACTACACTTTGAGCAAAAGATAAATCACTTGTCCTATGCAGCATACATACTCGATCTCTATGCTTACATAGTTGGGTTCATATGAATATTTTGTTTCTTTTTACTTCTATATGTTCTGAATATGCATATTAAGGGGCTCCTATAGGTGTGAACGTGAGTCCTGGTAAGATACTAAGATGGAGGGACAAATCAAACCTGAATCAAGTATATGCTTCACATTTCCAAATTATACACACGAAAGCAACCTTTCTCTAAAAGCCTTTCCCACCTCCGAGAAAAATCCCTCTATTTTGGAAAAGACCCTTTGAGTCCATGCTGTCAATTATGACATTGAAAATCTTAAGTCTATTCTCTGATTAGACAGCAGTACTGCTACAAAGAGAGGTGTGTCACCATGACAGAAAAAAAACTTTCTTTCTGATATGCTGCCAGCACTGAGTGGCCAGAGAACAAGGTGCTGAGTCTAAACATCAATCTGGCATCTCCTATGTGGTAGAAGTTGACAAGTTTAGCTTTCTTTGGGTGTATGTTGTCATGATTCTGAACTTTTAAATGGAAGAAGTTAACCTACCTGGATTTGCTAGCAGACAGGATAACAGAAATGTTCTGCTTTCTCTCTCATGGAGAATTACATTGGTTCTTTCTTTTCTTTTAAACTAATCATAATTTAGGTTGAAACTATATGTTTTGCTCTGTATGCATAGAAAACAAATATTTTGTTACATTTTCATCTGGATGAAGTTTTCTCTTACAGGAGAGACCCCCAAATGGGCAAAAGTATAATAAAATCATAGAAATATAGGGCTGAAAGGGACCCTGAGAGGTGATCTAGTCCAACAAGATGACCTGAGGCAGAACCAAGTATACCTTGAATATCCCTGACTGGTGGTTGTCTAACTTCTTAAAAGCCTCCATTAACAGGAATTCCACAGTCTCCCCTGGAAGCCTATTCTGGTGCTTAGCTATCCTTTATAGTTAGAAAGTTTTCCCTAATATCTGTCTTAAATCTCCCTTGCTGTAGATTAAACTGGTTACTTCTCCTACCTTTAGTGGACATGGAGAACAGTGGATCACCATCCTCTTTATAACAGTCCTTAACATATTTAGAAACTCTTGTCAGGTCTCTTCCCCTGCCCCTGCAGTCTTCTTTTCTCAAGACTCAAATTACGCCCCTCCCCTTTTTTTTTTTTTATCCTTTGCTCAAAGGTCAGGTTTTCAAAACCTTTCATAATTGTTGTTACGCTCCTCTGGACTTTCTTCAATGTGTTCCCATCTTTCTTAAAGTGTGGTGCCTAGAACTGGACCCAGTACTCCAGGTGAGTCATCATCAGTGCTGAATAGAGCAGGACAATTACCTCCTGTGTCTTACATAGATAACATAGATATTAAGGTCAGAAGGGACCATTATGATCATCTAGTCTGACCTCCTGCACAATGCAGGACACAGAATCTCACCCACCCACTCCTGCAATAAAGCTCTCACCTATGTCTGATCTTATTGAAGTCCTGCAACACTCCTGTTAATACACCCCAGAATGATATTTGCCTTTTTTGCAACTGCATCACATTGCTGACTCATATTCAATTTGTGATTTACTATAACCCGCAGTTCCCTTTTTGCAGTACTATTGCCTAGCTCAGGGATCGGCAACCTTTGGCACATGGCCTGCCAGGGTGAGTCCCCTGGTGGGCCGGGCCAGTTTGTTTACCTGCCACATCCTCAGATTCGGCTGATCACAGCTCCCACTGGCCACGGTTCACTGCTCCAGGCCAATGGGGGCTACAGGAAGCCCCCATTGGCCCGGAACAGCAAACCACGGCCAGTGGGAGCTGTGATCGGCTGAACCTGAGGACGCGGCAGGTAAACAAACCAGCCCAGCCTGCCAGAGGACTTACCCTGGCAGGCCGCGGGCCAAAGGTTGCCAATTCCTGACCTAGCCAGTTATTCCCCATTTTGTAGTTGAGTAAAGTATTGTACTTTGCACTTGTCTTCAATTAATTTTATCTAATTGATTTCAGATCAATGATCCCATTTGTCAAGAACATTTTTAATTCTAATCCCGTCCTCCAAAGTGCTCGCAACCCCTCCCAGCTTGGTGTCATCTGCATGTTTTATAAGCATACTCTCCGTTCCATTATCCAAATAATTAATGAAAGTATTGAACAGTACTGAACCCAAGAAAAGATATGTGGATGCTGTTCTGAGCTTCAGCTGTCTTTCTGATTTCCCCGATTTATTCACTCTGTCCCTTTCTCTCTCTGGAACTTGAAGGTGACCAGGATCAGCACTACAGACTGAAAACTAATTAAAGCCCCAAAGGAAGCAATAAAATATTCTCATTCTTCACTTGTTTAAGCCTTAGCTGACTGACAAACTAGTTGTAACTCATGGTGGATTAGTGCCCTGCAAACTGGCACAGGACAGATCACTTCTACAGGATCCTTAAACTTCATTAAAGATCTGTCCACTGCCATATGATTAGAAAGATAGATGTCTAGGGCTGAGCTGCAGTCAAAACTAGTGTTAAGGACTAAAGACACTCACTTAATCCATTAAGTGATGATAACGATATGGGATAGTTTTTTAATTCTGAAGAGTTTTACAGGATGCTATTTTCTCTTTCTGTCCCTTGTTAGACTACATTATATTTTTTGCTCGCTCTAGAAAAGGGGAAAGTATATTGCCCATGAATGTCAGTACTGTTTTTACTATGCACGGCTATCTATTCTCTACGTGGCCCAATTTTCATTGCCTTCGTTGCACTGTCAATGTTTGTGAATGTATCCAATAACCCTGTACCAAGTATTCATCAGTGTGCACTGAATGGATAACCACAAGTGCAATTACTGCCCCATATATTAATAAATGCAGATTTTGTACTCAAACCCTTTAATTATATTAATATCAAACTGTGCTCTTTACCTAGAGCTATATATCAGCCAAGAGCCACTTGAAAATGGGCCTAGCTTTTGTTCAAATGGACTCATGGACCTTTGCGAACTCTCCAGCCTGGATTGAGTTTTAAATTTGAAACAAAACTTGAAGTCAGGTGAAGTGTTTTTGGGACATTTACTAACAAATGCTAATGATCGCTCATTCTGTTAACAGTGTTATCATTTTAAGTAATTATTTGTGTGATGTTCAGGCCTGGATGACAGAAGTTTTTTATGAAGTTAAAAATACATAAGAATAAACAAAGAAAAGAATAACATGCTGTCAAACAATGTACTGCAGTTACTGAATATAGTGATAATTATTTATAGTGATTCTCTGAGGGTGTTTCTCCATTTATTTATACAGAGTGTGCTAATCACATTAGGGGCACCCTTACTTTAGTAGCATATCCAGAAACATTATTGAACATATTTCCACTTGTTTATACATGTGGAGACAAAAAATCAAAGTAGTCTTATATGCCAATAGCTGCATCATCTTGACCATCTATGTCTAATATCGCTGGATGTAAAATCCTTGCTAAGTGGCTTTGAACTTTAAACAATGGGAAGACAGAATAGCACCATCCAACCAAAGGCAAAATATACACACCTATAGTAAATAGATAGGATAGTAACAATCTCTACCTCTTTACCCTTCTTGCTCCCCACAAAATAATCCTCAGTCTTAAAGCAGATGGAGATAAAATAAAGATGCCTTCACTGACAAAAGCAATTACTTCAAGATGGACCACATTGGTTGATAAAAGAGATGTACTGGATATATACTATGAATTATGTTCCTCGCTAACCCAGAACCTTAGAACATTATGTTGTAATCACTATCCAGTTCTGTGAAAAATATTGGAAACCTGCTTCGTTAAAGAAGACAAAACATTGTAAATTAACATTACCAAACCTCTAATTTAAACCTTTGGAATTGGTGGACCTATAGGCCCAGGGCTCGAGCCACATAAGTGGACTAGTTTTACACAAATGTAACTCCAACCGATGCATTTACACTGAGGCAAAATTGGCATAGTGGAGTGAAGAAAAATATGAAGTATACTGGAGCACTCTGCATTTTGGCTAGTGGTCTGAAAAATGCCAGGATTCTAAGGGTTAATATTTTGTAAACTACTTTTAATTGGAAATAAAAGTTGTGTAAGAGGGGTTTTTTGATGACATTAATCTGTAGATTAATGTTTCCTGTATTTTAATGACACGTTCCCCAGCAGCATATGAGTGGTATAAAAATATTTAATTAAAGTCAGTCATAGCCTGTTGGCAAGCAATGACCTTATCTTCAACTCAGCATACTGGATAAAGAATGTTCAGTGTTTTATTTATTTATTTTTAACACAAGTTTTAGGCAGCAATTGAAAAGACATCAAGTATTTTTAATGTATCCTGCTGACTATTGACCACAGTAAGGATACAATAGTGCTTGTTTTTGTTATGCAAATAACTTTGTTTCTTTGCTAGAACTTACCAAATGGAAAATAGAAGACATAAGGTTCAGCAGATTTCCTGAGTTTCATGATCCAACTTCCATTTGGTTAACTCTTCCTAAAAACAGTGCGTTAGTTAGTTTAGGAAAATTTTAATGTAATCGCTGAACTAAAACAAGGCCTTTAGCCACCACTATTTCCTGTGGTATTTATAATCTTAGGCACTTATTCCATGAATTATGCAGGGGGTATGACATGTTTGGAAATATCATCTTGATGCTTGTGTGATTTAATGTACCTCTATGGTACCCTGGAAGTTCCCCCCGCACACAAACACTCCCATTAACAATGTACTGTACCTGCATTCTCCTGTTTCCTATGAAAAATTTCCTGTCATTCCTCTCTCCCCCCACACACACATAAACAAAAGAAAGAAAGAAAGAAAGAAAGAAAGAAAGAAAGAAAGAAAGAAAGAAAGAAAGAAAGAAAGAAAGAAAGAAAGAAAGAAAGAAAGAAAGAAAGTGTGTGTAGCTTTAAATACTGATGCACTTAAACAAGAGGTTTGGCTAGCTGCACCAAGGGCTGCCTGCAACTCTGAAAAGTACTTGTGTGTATATCTATATCTATCTATCTATCTAGGTTATATCTGGGACATGCCAATTATTTTTCTTCTGGTTTTATTTAAACTTTTAAAATGAGGTCCACTCTTTTACTACTGCCAAAGTAAAATAAACCAAGAGTTTCTTTCAGTACATCTTTCAATCTTTATCAGCTCAATAAATGTACATGAGAAAACTAACAAGAAACTATTGGTGTTCTTTAGCTGAGAGAATGAAACAGAACCAGACATTTTTTAGGTTTATGAGAACATGTAAAATTCTCATTTCCTGTAAAAGTTCCTAGCAGTAACTGGAAGATCAAAATGTCCTATTTGGGATACAGGGTTAGTCACAAAATATGATACACACAGTGCATTTTGGAACTATCATCTGCTTAGTATTACTGTTGCCAGATTGGAAAGAATGGCACATACCGTGCAACCTCATTGAATGTAGCTATAATAATGAAAAAATGAAGGGGGGGGGGGAAAGGGTAGGGACTGCTGTAGCTAATCTCCTGACTAGAGTACACCCTGTGGTCTGAATGATAATCTCCTCCAGCCGCCCCTAACAGAGTTGGCCTTACCACCTACCAATATCTGGCTCACTGGCTAAGAGCATACATAACACACTACCTTTATAGAGAAGACTAAAGTAAAATTGGGGCAACCCCTGGTGGTATCTACTGTTGGTTTGCACTGTTCTGACGTATCAAAATCCCTAAATTTCCAGTTATCAAATTGAGAGACGAGACCTAGTAAGATTTGTTTAATTGCCAATTGGCTTGAAATGCATCTCTGTAAGAAATATTCTGCAGATGCTCATAGTTGCAGTTGCAGATTTCAAGAAATAGAACTTACTCAGCTGCAATATCAACTCCTCCGTACACAGAAAAATACTAAATATAGTCATAATCACTAAGGCTTGTTGAAAGCTGTTTTTGATGGAAAATTGGGGTTTTGTGTGTGTGTGTGAAAACTATCTGCTTTCCATGGAAAGTTTGACTTTACATCAGAAAAACCCCATTTTTTAAAAAAAAAAGTTGGAAATGTCTCCATAGTGCCTCCTGGGAATTGTCATTCGGTTCTCTCTTGCCCCCATTCTCCTCCATGGAACAGGTTTCAAGCCACACTACATCTTCCATGATGAAGCTTGGCATCAAGAAGAGAGACAGTGATTCATCATGGGAGATGTAGTTTAGCCAGGTAACTTGGCCCATAGAGAAGCAGAATGACCACACCGCACCTTTAAGCACAGGAGGGGTGTGGGGGGGTGGATTTGGCTAAATTTGGAATGAAGGAAACAGTGCTTAATGGTTGGGCATGGGGTGAGGGGAGAGAAAAACTGCTGCAAAAGGGGACAAGGGTCCAGTCTGGCAATGCTGACTCATCCCCTGGGAATTGGACGAGCGGAAGGGTTTAAAAGGTGCAGCCCTGTGAGTGAAGCCTCCTTTTACATGGAGCAGGCTGAGGCAGTACCCACCCTCCCTCCCTCCCCTTTAGGTGGTGAAATACCAGGTTTGGGAAGACCTGCTGTGGGTATTGCACTAGCCACCCCTTTCAGGGGGGCTGGGAATTAATTTTCCCCACACTACCAGGTTGGCCTTGATGAAGCTGGGGTGTTTTTTCCTTCCCCACAGCAGGTTCAGGGAGGGCTCTGTTCATGCATGGCATGAAGGGCGGTATGTCACAACTCATTATTGAAGTGTAGGGCGGATGTCCAGTGCAGGTACTCCATAGGAAAGTTATACAGTGACCAGATAAATGGATTGGAAATAGACTTTAAAAGGAGGTGTTCATTAAAGGAATGGAACGGGGGAGGAGGGCTACTCTGATTGGTATGGCAGAGAGCCAATCCCCCCATTCGTATAGCCCACCTTAACCTTTCTATGAGGTGGGGGATGCTAAGGTCCCAGAAATGGATTGGCTAGGGGGAGCTGGAAGAAGCCCCCTGGGTAATTTTGGAATAAACATGGAGTTACCTGCACTGTACACTTTTATCTGCCGGGTAGTCCCAGACATCTAATAGTAAAGTTGCAGCCTTATTAAATCCATATCAGATGTCTCCTGTCCTTCTTTTGGTATAGTCGGACAATGGGGGCATGAAGCACCTGAACTGCAACTCCCATGTAGTAGCTCAGTAGTATTTCTGAATCAAAGTTTTATCTGAAAATTTTCAGGTTTTGATTTATAATAAAGTGGAAATTGTAGATGGAAAATTTAGATTAAATAATTTATTTTAGTTCAAAATTTCCCATGAGAAATTTAAACCATTTTCTGATCACCTCTAGCAATCAACAATAAAGAGGAGCTTAATAAACATGCATAGTCCTGCCGTGCATGTGAGGGTGCGTGGGAACCATGCTGGGAGGAAAGGGGACGAAGGGAACACAGGAATTCTCATCCTTGATCGGACCCAGGGCCCATCTAATCCAGTATCCTATCTCTGAGAGTGTCCTGTACCAGATGCTACAGAGAAAGATTTAAGAACTCCACCATAGGCAGATTTGGGCTAATCTGTCCCTCACATTAGGTTCCTTATTGGTCTCTAATAGTTAGAGACCATAAACCCTGAAGCATGAAGTTTAACATTCCTTCCAAAAATTTTGTTATAATTAATTATAACACTGGATATTTTTGATACCCATGTAAATTTCCAATCGCTCTTTGAATCGTACTAAGTTGTTGGCTTCAACAATTTCATGTGGCAATGTGTTCCACAGTCAACTCATTGGGTAAAAATGTATTTCCTTTTATTCGTTTTGAAACCCTGACCCTTTCAATTTAATTGAATTTCCCTTTGGTCTTGCTTTCTGAGACAGGGAGAACACAAGCTCCTAATCTACCATCTTCATGCTGGTATTAGTATTCACCATCCAAGCTAGTGGAGTGCCTGCAGAGCCACTAAAGGGCTACTTCAGCTTCATCAGTGAAATACTCATTTATGCATGTTACATACCCCCTCATTTATATCCTTTCTAAGTTAAACAATCCTACTCTTTCATATTGTTTTTCAAATAAGTGTTTTTCCTTTATTGTTCTCATCACCATTCTCTAATCCCCCCTCTACTTTTAAACAGGGAGACCCAGCCTCCTTGGAAACCCCTCATAAGAAGAGGATGAAGGATTGTCAAACCTTGACACATAATGCTGGATCCCAAAGAACAAAAAATCAGATGGTCCAACACAAAACTGGGTTCTGATTGGCTGGCAAGGGCCCTTGAAGCCCTCCCAAGGCAGCCGTAGCAAGAACACCCTGGAATCCACCCTTCTGGACTCAGAGTGGGTCATTAAAGTAACACATGTTCATTTGTGAGTGCCCAGTATATTAGGAGACAATAAATTACTGTAATGAAATCCTACAAAGTTATGTTATGTTATCATGCAGGCATTTTGAATGCATGGTTTTCCATAAGTGGATCTTTCTGTTACCATTGTTGGAGGGTAATAGGAACTTCTGTGGTTTGCCTCACAATAATATCTTGTTTCACTATGACCTTTAATATAGCCAACTTCACCTGATCTTATTTTCAGAAAAGCATCCCATTCAAGAGGGCCTCAGGGGCTAGGGTCAGGTTAAGTTGATCCCCTACTATCAATTTGCCTCTATCTCAATTATAATGTATAAAACGTCTTGGGTAAATTTTCTCAGTGCTCTGTATGCCTGTCATCATCACTCACAGTGCAAAGTGCAGTGTTACCTAGGTGCATGTATCTCACTTTCATTACTACTTTTATGTCTCAATACCATGAATTCAACTGGAACGCTCATGAATATTGTCTTCCTATTATCAGCATGCTTTGAAAAAGATTAGACTTCCAAGGTTCCTGGCATATTTTCCAAATAGTGAAGACAAAAATTACTTTGAATCACAATCCAAACTAGTGGAGGGCTGCAGAGTCACTACAGGGCTACTTCAGCTCCACTGGTGAAATACTCATTTATGCTTGTTACATACCTCCTACCTGCGGGAGAGGCTAGGAGGAGCTACATAACTGTAGATCTTGTTTTCCCACCCTCCTCCAGACTCTCTTTCTTACCTCCACATGTAATAGGGCTCAATTCCGCACATAACATGTGCAATGCTTGCATAAGCCCTTCACATTCAGCCTTTTGCAGAGCAGTGTTGCATTGGGTACAGCACCAGGAGACCCTCTGCAGCCACCAAGCATGGGGCTGGATGTGCCTCTATGGTATTTGTGTACAAAGTCTGGTAACATTATATATACAGGAGAACTTTATTTATCTGCTCACCTCATAGTTTGCACTCTTTCCACCTCTCAGCAAAGATTGCATTGTGGACTTTGTAGTGATATCTCTTACTATTAAGAATCCCACTGAATATATACTAGTATATGTGATGGGATATACACACACTGCACTGAGCAACGCTGGGTTCATAAGCTAATGTAAGCCTTGCCTGACCACACCTGTGAGAGATGTCAGACCTTCAGGGAGGATCTTAAAAGGGTAAAACCCAGGTTATTTGGTGGTAGGTTATAGAGAAGGGTAGATGTGTAGTTCTCAGCTCTTGGAAGGAAGGTAAGCTGACGCTAGGAACTCTCTGTTTAGTGGCTGCCTTGTAGCTCCTTCCTGCAGGAAGAGGCCAGGCAGGCTGACTGGCCTGGTGCTGACTCACCTTTTGAGTGGAGTATTCCTTTATATTTTCCTGTGACTTTAGCTGGGGACACAGCTCAACAAGCTCTTCTCTGACGGAAGAGAGCCTCACCACAGTTGAGGGATAATTTATTTGTGTTAATTCCCCTTTTCAGTTTATTGACCGTTGTGGAAGGGGTGAACTGTCTGAAGCTCAGCCAGAGCACTGAGTCTCTTATGACTGGACTGATGTGGTGGAACACATGGACAAAACAGAGTAGAGGCCTGGTTGAATTCTGGGGGCCCAACCAAGGGGGTGAGAGTATATAATTGGCTTTTACAAATAATTAAAACTTAACTGTGTTTGTGTTTGTTAATTGTAAATGACCTAAACCAGGGGTCTCAAACCCATCTGCAGCCTGCAAACCTCCCCAATGTGGCCCTCAGGGCTCCAGCAGTTGAGAGGCCAGGTCTCTCCCTTGGCTCCACCTGCCACCCCTGGGCACTCCCCAGGTGATTTAAATGGTAGCACAGCGTAGCTGAGTGGTGTCTGCTTGCTCGCTCCACATGTCTGCTAGCCCCTCCCTATGGCCCCAGGGCAGGGTGGGGCTGTGCCTTCACGTGCTGCTCTGCCCCCCTGTGCCCAATGGGAAGCTGTGGGGGCTGTGCCTGGGGGCAGCAGCATGCGGAGGCCCCCCGGCCCACCCTGCCTTGGAGCCCCAGGTAAGTGCTGCCCCCCTCCCTGATCCCCTCCCTGAGCCTGCACCCCCTCCTCACACCCCCAGCCCCAAACTCCCTCCATGAGCCTGCACCCCCTCCTCACAACTCGCAGCCCCCAAACTCCCTCACAAAGCCTTTTCCCACACACCCCCTCCCACCCCAAACTCCCTCACAGAGCCTGCTCCCCTTCCCACATGCCCCCTCCCACCCTTCCCTCTGCACCCCCACCTCCTGCCCCAGCCCATAGCCTGTACCCCAGACCCCCTCCTCCACCCAAACTTCTTCCCAGAGCCCAGCTTCTCACGCCTTCTGCACCCAAACTCCCTCCCAGAGCCTTAGGCAGGTGGGGGGCAGAGTTTTTTGGTGGCAGGTTCTGGCTGGCATGAGTGACATTATTGGCTCGCTGGGAGGATTTGAGGACTGGCACTGGCCCTAAGGTAAATTGAGTTTGAGACCCCTGACATAAACAAAATGGATTTCTGTTGTCATTATACTTGAGGTTTCTTTATCTAGGCTCTAGCTGTAAAATTCTAATCTGGATCTAAGTTCATATTTTGATACCTCCAAAGTTCTGTGATACATGGCAAGGTTTGTTTTTTGTTTTGTTTTTTGTTTTTTTTTGTCTGGTATCTATATTTCTTTTAAAATGATCTTTGCTTGCAAACTATTTGCTAAGATTCATTGATTCACTTTCTAGTCATTAATTTGAAGTAGTGAAGTGAATTAGTAATATATTGTTAAAATTTGATCTATGTATTTAGTGATTATTTTTTGTAGTATAATTTTTTTTACAACAAATCATTTTGGAGGTTGAAAATTTGTAGATTGTTTACTAATTTTTTTTCCCAGGTGGAAATACCCTGGTTTCATAGAAAAACATTTGATCCTTGAACAGAAAAAGAAGTGGTGATGGGAGCATAAATGGTTTTAACAATTTGAAAAACAGCAAAAATTATGTGAATTGTTGCTTTCTGCAGTGAGAAATGTATTGATGTAGGTCTACATATAGTGACCTTGAACTCATGCAGTTAAAACTTAGTTTATCATAACTTTTTTTTCCAGAGAGTGGATTGTTTGAGGACCAAATACTAACTTTGCTAAGGAAGTTACAGTTATTTACAAATTCACTATGCCCACTCCAATAGACATTGAAGTCAATGGTCATATCTTACAGGCTGCTGTATATCAGATGTAGAACGGCTACATTAACTTTCTCTAAAACTAAACCAGTTTTCTGAATATTCAAATCCTTGATAGTTTTCAATATCTGAAATTATTTATAAACCTAGATTATACTAGAAATTATTTATGAATGGTTTTGTAGCCAACAGTATATTAGTAGCCTTTTTAAAAGGCTAGTGAAACGTTCTCTTACAAAACAGCTTTAATTTTATGTCGTTGTTTCTCAGTTTGTTTGTTAACCTGTTTGCATGGTAGCCTCTAAAAAGGACTTCTTTACCATGGTAAATAAAGCTTAGTGTGTATAAGGTGAATAGCAGCATGTGTCCCAGGCCTCTAGGTACTATCAAAATGCAAATATTTATTTTCCCATTTTTAATCTTATACTGTTATATGCACAAGATCTTCCCCTCTTGACAAGATTACAGAGCTATTTCCAGTGGATATTTATGCCATCATAATATTAAAAAGGTACCACAACTACTCGTATCTGCCATTGTTATCTATATGCGTGCAGTGAGACGAGGACATTTTCAGCTTGTTTTTCTTCTGGGTAACTGCTGGCTTCCCGAAAAGTAAATGAAAACTGTGCACTGTTGCTTTTTTATTAGTATGTTATGACTAGGACCAGGGAACTTCATCTGAAATGACAGGAGTGTTGAAATTGCAAGTAGTGTTTACATTAGAGCTTTCTTCATTAGAGTTCTGGAGCCTGAAGAGGCAGGCTGATGCACTGAAAACTGAGCTTCATCAAAACTATTAAAATTCCTCTACAATCAGCCAAATGAATTAAAATTCCCATGATTTCCTCCCCCGCCCTGCAATCTTTCCCTCTTTCTGGGACATCAGAAATTGTGCTGTCAGCAACACAGCCAAGGTATATCTGTGCATTAAGCAATTTGGATTAATAACAAAATACAACTCAGCTGAGGCTTACTCCCTGGTAAACTGTTTTCTTGCACTGTTTCTCTTTAGCAGTTCATCTGACACTGAATGTCTGACCCCTGCTACCATAATAGCTGTTAATGGAAACTTCACCTCATGCAAAGATAAGATGAATTCTTGGCAGCTGTGAGAGATTATGAAGAGTAAAAATAATCTTAGCTGGAATCAGAAGAAAAGAAGGCATCTATACCTTGAGAACTACTCAGCTGGCTTTCATTACACACCAGGCCTATATTTATTACAAAGAGGCTAGCCAAGAGATGGAAATTGATAGGCCTCCACACTTGGAGCAAGGAAGCCAATATTGGCTTGATAAATTCTTCTTTTTCAGATGTGTGGGTACAAGTGACTAGAGCTGTGCAAAGTTGGTATGATCAGTCTGCTAGACCATACTCAAGGAGAGCTTTGTATTATCTGCTGCTACCCATGTTGCTCCTTCTTCTCTAGTTCTCACTCCTTCTACCACAAGCTAAGAAAAGAATATAAATTGATTAACTTGATGCTTGTTGCTGCAATCTTCCCATTTAAAATCTTAGAGCCTCTTTTCCTAAATGTAAGGTCATAACTGTAACACCAGAAAAGGACAGCTAAAGTTCGATTCAAGGATCTAAATTACACTGTTTGGAGTGAAATATTGAGCTTGTTGGAAACTTTCTGTTGAACAGAGCTGTCATTGAAAAATGAGAAATGTTTGAACCTTTTTTTCCTGTTTTCTGTCCAAGTCTAGAAAACAAAGGATCCTGAGCTGTCACTAAGGTTTTGGAAGTAAATCGCTGCCAACCATGAACTTTTTTTTAATTTTATTTATTCATTTTTTGTCTTGCTGCTCTGACCTGGTGAATGTGATGGGGGGAAATTGCCAGATCTCCAGGATTGTCCTGGAGTCTCCAGGAATTTAATCGTTAATCTTTAAAGATTGTCATATGACAAAACCTCCAGGAATATGTCCAACCAAAATTGGCAATCTAGTGATCAAAGGCATTGTAAAAGGAGTAAAATGAATTTAATAAACAAAACTCTGGGACAAATCCTGTGCTCAGGTACACCAGAGTAAAAAATGGAATTACACTGATGTACATGAATGCAGTTTGTAATGAAAACTAGTCCTAAAAGACAACTGAGTGGGTACTTCACAATCCTTGTTACAAGCTCCATTTCAGTATAGGAGAATGTCAGGAGACATTGATTAGTCATTTTCCCCTTTATGGACCAGTTTATCTACATATGTTGGGGGAGGAGGGAATGGGTGGGGGAGACAGTGAATATACCAGGAGCCTTCTTTGTGCTTGCATGGCATGTATAGGGTTTGTCACAATTTTTCTTGGGAGCACCTAGCACCTCATAGGAGGAGAGGTGTGAGAGAAGTATCTAAGCTCTGCATCTACTATGCACTAGCCTACAGAGTGAGCTCGCAGAAAGCGGTTTACCCCTGCCTAAAGTATAGCACAAGTTGTGGACTCCCTCTATGGGGTCAGTCAGGAGGCACTAGTCCCTCTGAGAGGAGGAAATATCCTTACTGAAATGAGTCAGGATTCAAAAAGTTCACTTCATTGCCCCACATACACAAATAGAGAACACAGGCCCATTTTGTTGGTTCTTAACCCTTTATTATTGTCTATTGTGATATAAAATTCTAAGTGACTAACCTTTTGGCTTTTTTAAATATGGAAGCTGCAATCTAGTTCAGCTTGGAAACCTTTTTTTTTTTTTTTTAATGCTCCTGCTGGGAGTGCTAGAGAGCCCTCTTACACAACCACTTCAATAGTTCAAAATGGCCTACTAGAAACTAGCCTCTGGGATCTTAATCTGACAATGATGAAAAATTGAGTGACTTTATCTAGCTAATTTACAAGTAGTGAAGTAGACAATAATGGATATAAAATGGAGTCAGGGGCAAATCCTGCCCATTTCTCTGCAACTGTGGTGTGGATTCTCTGACCACTGTTGTTTTGCTTCAAGTGTGTTTGAGCATTAATTCATGACTAGAAGCAAGGATTTGTTTCCTCATCTTTCTTGTATCTTTCTCTTACATCTGTCCTTTGCAGCTACACAAGATAGGTGCAGGGGATGAGGATTTGGAATGTGAGCCTATACAAGAATCTAAAACTGAAAAATAAGGTCAGACACTTGGTGTGATGCTTTTAGCATAGCACCAAATGACTACAGATGGCTTAGTAGAAGAGCTGGATAATTCCACACTCACATAAAACACTCTGAGACCAACCCTTATTTACTCCTCTGTCTCTAAAGATGCAGTTTTCCACTAATTCTTTTTTCATGGCTTACTTTTGAAAGTCTTCATTGAAGAAGGGACTTCCATGAATGTGGGATATGGTCCTTAAAATTTCTTCAGACAACTAGCTCAGCAGAGTGCTCAGTCAGAAAAGTATGGGGGAATTTCCTCCCAGTCTAGCTACAGTTAACTAATGAAGGTACAATAGACATTACTGGCTCTCTTGTCCAGATGGATGACTGAAGGATTTCCTACTTTTTCA
The DNA here is from genome assembly GCF_965140295.1 of Lepidochelys olivacea. NCBI lineage: Eukaryota > Metazoa > Chordata > Testudines > Cheloniidae > Lepidochelys > Lepidochelys olivacea. The sequence goes on along the minus strand of NC_140414.1, from coordinate 49,377,588 downwards.
CCAAAGATTAACTCCAAATGGGACACAGTTTTGCTCTCCTGCACCCTGCTAAACTGTGTCTGGAATTTGAAGGGAGTACTTTATCTATCTCGTCTATGAACATAACCAGTGTATTTTTGGAAGACAAGATAAAAAAGCTTTTCTAGAGAACTTAAAAGAATTATGTCCTGCTGGATCAGATGCAGACTGACAATGCTGCCTTGCTGTTGGACTTTTGCATTTATACCTATATTCAAGAGGTAAAGGGATCTCTTTCTTAACATTAGTCCATATTTTTGTAACTGTATATCCCTAGTTACTTCTATAAATCTTAGTGCATACACAGAAAATGTTGTCTAACAACTATTTATGTAGCTTTATTGTGGAAAACCTGGCATAAATGAACGTATATTGAGGAGAAACTCCTCCCTGTGCAGAGGGCCAGCACAAGTAAATGCAGTACTTAGGTCCATTTACACCCTCAAAATAAAATCCCACTTAAGACAAAATTTTGAAAGCTTAAGTAGTACATAGGCCTTGTGCTGTCTGTATGGGGATCGTTTTTTACTCTAGCTCAGAATGGAAGTTTGCCCTTATCTACACAATTTTTTTACTTCACAATCAGTGGAAACTTCCTTTTACACTTTGTCCCATTGTGCTAGCATAGCAAGTGCATGGTTATAAAGGATCCATAAGGACTCTCTAAGGAATATCCCAGTGCAATAGGTTCTGTGTGTAAGCTACTCTCTGTGTTCCTCGCATCCCTACAAGAGTACTTGATGTAGGGGGTATTTCAGGCTGGGCAGGAGAAGGCCCCTGCAGTAGTCCACTAGGCTATCCTACCATCTACCAAGTGCTGCCCTCCTTTGCCTCCTGCATTAGCACAGGAATGAATCTGAGCCAATGTCTTCCTTCCAGGGCTTATCTGAATGCGTATTTTGAGCCCATCTTCAGGGTTAAAACCCTTGGCAGACTGAACTCTGGAAGAAGAGAAGCAGCTGCATGAATTGTACTTGGGCAGTGGGTAACAACCCCATCTTTTCTTAATGAGTTAATTTTGGAGGGTAGGGTCTTCTTAAGACCGATGGTGTCTCTTTGCTAATTTTGGATCTTGCCTCACTGTTAGTAGGAATATTTCTACCTGGAATTCTTTATTGGCTTGTAAATCAATACTGCTCTTCCCAGATTTTTCTCCTACTTGACTAAGCCCTAATTTGGGTGCTTTTTAAGGATCTTTCATTTATATTTTATCTACTTGGAGTTAGACAGTTTTTAACCCTTACATGGTTTTGATCTACTGTATTAAGACATTTATGTAGTTTGTATTTATGGTTTGGCTGTGATGTTTCTAACATGTTAAATGGTGTCCAGTCTACCAGATTTCAAACTTTTTACTTTCTGTATCTGAATGTATGATTTTTAGTTTTGAATTAAACCACTGAAATGGCTGGTCCAAACAGACCTGATGTCTCTTATTATATCTATATCCTTTCTACTTAATACCTCTAATCTAAAGATATTGTTTTCTGTTATCTTGAGAACGCATCTTGGAGGCATTGCCCTATTAACATGTCAACACAGGCCAATCTCAAAGTTATTATCTAAACATGCTTGAGGAGACCGCTGTGAATGGAATGGGAATACTTTTTTAAAAAAAACATATGGCCAAATAAGCATGCTTGAGTCAGATGAAATGTTGCTTAGCCAAAGCTGCTGTTTTGTTTTTTTTAAATGTCTTTTGTAGCTCTGGCTATTTCTCTTTGTTTGGGGGGTGTGTGTGTGTGGGCGGGGGGGGGTTGTTTGTTTAAACCCTCCTTACTCTAGGTTTGAGTTGGCCTCCTGGAATCTAGACGCCCCCACGGCACTGAAGAGAAGTTGGTCTCTTCTTACAGGTACTCAAACTGGTGTAGGTGTAATTGTCTTCTGCCGACCACAGAAGATAAACCAGAGCTTAAAGCATTAGCTTCTAGAGCTTTATATCCCCTATTTGGGAGTCGAAGAAGACGACTCGTATCTTCTGTGGATCAAGCACAGAGGAGGATACATAAACTGAACAATGGTTTAGAAAAGAATGGGTTGTGCTGGGCAATACAGTATGGGGAAGAGGTGAGCAGCCCTCAGTAGGTTAAGGACTATTTAGAAAATCTGGAAATGCACAAGTCCATGGGTCCAGATAAAATGCATCCAAGGGTGCTGAGGGAGTTGGCGGATGTGACTGCAGAGTATGTATTTGACTTAGGATACGTTATTTGTATCCTCCCACCAGATTTTCAAACCTTGGTATAGACCTCAGGCAAAAGTTGTGATCTGGATACAGTAGGGCTGTCAATTAATCTCAGTTAACTCACGTGATTAACTAAAAGAAATTAATCATGTGGTCCCTGTTCGCCTGCAAAGAGTATCTTAAGGGAGAGAAACTAAATACGAAGTCTCATCTCTTCTACAGAAGAAGCTTCCTCTAACAGCTTTTGCTCAAAATATGCAAGAAGGATCTGTCCAGCTCTGTTGGGATAAGTGTTGGCCATTATCTTTGAAAAATTGTGGCAATCTGGGGAGATCCCAGATGACTGGAAAAAGGCAAATATAGTGCCCATATTTAAAAAAGGGAAGAAAGAGAACCTGGGGAACTACAGACCAGTCACCCTCATTTCAGTCCCCGGCAAAATCATGGAGCATGTCCTCAAGGAATCCATTTTGAAGCACTTGAAGGAGAGGAAGGTGATCAGGAACAGTCAACATGGATTCACCCAGGCCAAGTCATGCCTGACCAACCTGATTGCCTTCTATGATAACTGGCTCTGTGCATATGGGGAAAGCAGTGGATGTGATATATCTTGACTCTAGCAAAGCTTTTGATACAGTCTCCCACAGTATTCTTGCCAGCAAGTTAAAGAAGTAGGGATTGGATGAACAGACGATAAGGTGGATAGAAAGCTGGCAAGATTGTCGGGCTCAATGGGTAGTGATCAATGGCTCCATGTCTGGTTGGCAGCTGGTATCAAGTGGAGTGCCCCTGGGGCCGGTTTTGTTCCACATCTTTATTAATGATCTGGATAATGGGATTAATTGCACCCTCAGCAGGTTCGCAGCTGACACTAAGCTGGGGGAAGAGGTAGATAAACTGGAGGGTAGGGATAGGGTCGAGAGTGATCTAGACAAATTGGAGGATTGGGCCAAAAGAAATCTGAGGTTCAACAAGGACAAGTGTGGAGTCCTGCACTTAGGATGGAAGAATCCCATGCATCGCTATAGGCTGGTGACTGACTGGCTAAGCAGCAGTTCTGAAGAAAAGGAGGATTACAGTGGACAAGAAGTTGTGTACCTTTGTTGCCAAGAAAGCCAATGGCATATTGGGCTGTATTGGTAGGAGCATTGCCAGAAGATTGAGGGAAGTGATTATTCCCCTGTATTCAGCACTGGTGAGGCCACACCTGGAGTATTGCATCCAGTTTTGGTTCTCCCCCACTACAGAAGGGTTGTGAACAACTTGGAGAGAGTCCAGTGGAGGGCAACGAAAATGATCAGGGGGCTGGGGCACATGACTTACAAGGAGAGGCTGAGGGAACTGGGTTTATTTAGTCTGCAGAAGAGAAGAGTGAGGGGGGGATTTGACAGCAGCCTTCAACTACCTGAAGGGGGGGGGTTCCAAAGGGGATGGAGCTCGGCTGTTCTCAGTGGTGAAAGATGACAAAAGAAGGAGCAATGGTCTCAGGTTGCAGTGGGGGACGTCTAGGTTGGATATTAGGAAACACTATTTCACTAGGAGGGTGATGAAGCACTGGAATGGATTACCTAGGGAGGTGGTGGAACCTCCATCCTTAGAGGTTTTAAAGGCTTGGCTTGACAAAGCCCTGGCTGGGATGATTTAGTTGGTGTTGGTCCTGTTTTGAGCAGGGGGTTGGACTAGATGACCTCCTGAGGTCTCTTCCAACCCTAATATTCTATGAAAAGCAGGTGTAACTCCATGAGTGCCAATGGTCTTTCCTCAGGTGTGAATTTACCTCATAAAAGATAATTAATGGACTTGCTACATATTTGTAGCAAGTTGCAACTTGGCCTGAAGACTGAGTATTTTTTTTTCTCAGAGGCTTCCCCTTTCTCGCTGATAAGAACCAGAGAATGGACAACTTACTGCTAATATTATAGAACAGGGCAAGGTAAATGGGCAAATGTAATTGTAATTAAATTTAATTACAATTATATCTGTAGCATTGTCTAGCCAAACTTATTTCCTATCTTTAAAAAAAATCTCTGGAATTGCCAGTAAATAATCTTACTTATGACTATACAAGTTCAGCTCTGATTAGCACAGAGGTAGCCCCATTGAACTTAATGAGACTGTTTACATGGCAGCCCGACTGAACACTTATGCCTACGTTTTTACTGGATTGGACCCAAACAACCAAATATCAAGCGAATACTGCATCATCTTTGAGGGGAGCAAATATATATCCATGAATTTTCAAACCAGAAAAGTGATTTGAGTGACTCATAAAATAGAAATAGGTCACGTGAGATATACCAATGTCCAATCAAGTAGCTTGAATTTAAAATATTTTAATGCCTGCAATTACATGCTACATGAATGAGCTATAGCCTGACTCTTAATTGCAGAAAAATATGTCAAATAATGACTAACTTGAGAGTCCCACAGTTCCTGCACAGTAAATAAACAGAAAAGAGAAGATATTCATTGTGAATTATTCAGCCAGCTCTAGTTTTTAGAATTATTGCTTGGACAGCGATTGAGTAATGCTTTGAAGAGAGAAACTGAACTTAGAATTGGGAGAAGGCAGAGCTGGATGGTGATGGTGTTAGTGTAAGGTCTCTGGCACAGAGGAGGTTGTGATCTCCCTCTCCAAATAGTGAGAGGATAACTGTAGGCTCAAAGGAGGCCAACTAATGTGAAAAAGTGCGAGGTCAAGTTACAAACATGAATAAAAATGAAGCGGGGAGGGGACAGGGGACAGCTTCACTTCAGACAAAGAGCTAATATTTTTGTCTGGATCTAATTCTTAAACTGGCTTACTCTAATATTCTGCTGCCAAACAAGGAGTGGAAAATCATCCCACAACAAAGGATGTCAGGGAGGAAGGTTCACAGGAGGGGGCCATCAGGGGGGTTTGGAGAGTTTAGATAAACATCAGAACATTTGGATGCTCATCCAAACCTCTAACAACTTGAGGTCAGTCCATTACTAATTACAATAGGATCTTTCTTTACATGATCCTGCAATACTAAGAGATGTGACATACTGTGTGGCAAATATTACAGTATAATATAAAATGCACTTCTACTCTTTACAGGGGCAGTAGCATTTTATGTTGTGCATAAAGTGAGATCATGCAATTAAATCATATGATGTCATAAGGTATACGCAGACCAAGATTACACAGACAAGGGGGCAGAGTTAAGACACTTAAGCTTATGGCAACCTTGAATGAACTCTTTCTGAGTTGCTAAGTATTTACATTTGCAATTACTGTAGCAATGACAAGGCGGTCTTACACCACTTAGAGTTCCTAATAAAACCTCCCAGGAAGTTTTAGGAGGGCTTGGCTTATGCTTATATTTGCTCCTGTAGGGGCTGAGTGTTGTCAGTTTTCAAGGAAGCTAATAGGAATTGGAGGGACTCGGGACTTTGTGGGTATTAGCATCTCACCAGTTAAGTGTAGAATTTGGCCAAATGCTTTGGGGAGAATACCCATTTACAGCTGTAGCAAAGTCTTTTTCTTTATATACTTTGGAGGTACGCTCGGCCATGGCATTATAGAACTTCAATGTAGGAAGAGTTGAGCACAGCTGGAGAGCTGGGGTGGGGGGAGGTTGGCAAATATTTGACTGGCATCTGTGCAGTTGGGGAGGGCAAGTTTGGGCATCCATATAGGAGATGGTCACAACAGCACTATCGTATGCTTCAGTGTTGCTAGCCTCCCCAGTTGACTTGAGGAGGTTCAGGCAAGAAAGACAGGCTAGTGCCACATCAGACTCCAAGCTAGCTAGAAGAACTATACCTGTGCCAGAGGAAAAAAACATACACTGCAGCTGGACCACTGCTATACAACTCTAGTTGTATAGCAGCCACAATAATCCTCTGCTCATACAGGTCTTGTGGAGGACAGTTTATAAATAAAATGATTATCAATGTGTGGCGGAGGAGGAGTCAGAATGAAGTAAATGTGGTTTTACATGATCTGAATGTCCCTCTATCAGCACATTCACTGAGGTGGGGGGCTAGTTCAGTGTAAATCAGAGTAGATTGTGCAGTACTCTGATTTATAGACAGTTGAAATGGCCTTCAAGGGGGGTATTTGTGTCCTATGGCTTGAGCACAAAAACCCCATCCCCTAATGTACATCCCCCAGGGGATGGGCGCGGGAGGGGGAGCACAAGAGAACTATTGACATAAGTGTTGTTCTATATCACAGAAGGAACCTTCTTGAACTAAAAGAATTCTCATTTGACCTCTGAGGCAACTTTTGCTCTGTTTTGCACTATTGGAGATGTGCAAAGCAACTACAGTGAGGGCCAGGGTCTGACCTTTATTTTTGAACTGAGAGTGAAAATTTGTCTCATGACATGACAATCCAAATGTTCTGAGTACAGTCCAGGAACAAAAAGAAACATTCCTGTACTTCATTTAGTTCAGCTTTTACATAAAGTTGTTTGTTTTGTTTTGTTTTTTGTCCCAGCTCTGAGATGGTGAGACCTAAAGACACTAAGCTAATAACAAAAATACTTTCCAAGCAACAGAAGCAGTTGGGTTATACAAATGACTTTCCACTAAATGAAAGCAGGAGTTTTAAAAATCAGACTTTCCATTTACCAAGACCAATGTAACTGTAGACATGATTTTAAAAAAAAATATATCCACTAAGTAGCTTTGGAAAAGACTGTAAACATCTTTTGAAAGAGGGGTTTTCCATTTGGCAGACAATACTATTAACAGAGTTTCCACTAGACGGTATAAATACTCCTGCCCTCTTCCCTTCCCTTTTCATTATAACCTCTGCTTAGGCAATAGAATTTGTACCAAAAATTTTTATTTTAATTTCAGGCTCTCATTTTAAAATATCTTGGAGTATGTGCACAAGAGAGCACTATCCCCATCAATTCATTATGCAGAAGAAATTATCTTAGGACATGTCAAGGTTTAGGGCTAGTTAATGCCCTTTGGCACAGCCCCTGTAAGCACTGTGACACATAGTTACCTCTGTGAGGTACTAATTCTCCAAACGGTTCTCTTTTGCTCTGGGCATAATTTGCTACGTTATTTTATAGGGTGCAACATATTCCCTGCCGAGTATCCACCCAGCTCTGCTGGCTGGCATATGGGGGGGGGACAATCCAGAGCCACAGCTCTGCTCACTTCTTATGCCTCTTTAACTACTTGTTTCTTTAGAGACATATCTCAGATTCAGCCTCTGTTCTCCCACAAGTGCCAGAAGCTGTGAAGGGGTAGCCCTACTACTTATTTAAAACTGTCCTAAACCAGGAGTAAATCTCACTGGAGTTTAACTCCATTAACATCAGTGAAGTGAGATCAGAATCAGATCCTGTGTATTTAATGGGCATGTCAAATTTGCTGAAGTGATATAGTCAAGAAAAATAATGAACTGCAGTTGCCAGTTAATACTACAATCTAAGGATGTAGCATCAGAGAATGCCACTTCTGTGGCACAGTAGCTGAAAATACTGGCACCAATTGTTCTGTTATCTGCAGTGGAATAATTTTGTTTCTTTTATCACTGATACTATGGACTAAAATTTCTATATATTTGCATCCTTGCAGATATTTTAGCTGGAAGAAGCTAAACTAAATACTTGTAACTATAGTCTAAAGCTTATGTTCTTTGAACATACAAGACATAGTTTACTGTAAATTTTAGGAGTTAGTTTTGGAAACAGAATATTTTTTCTATTTGAGAATGCTTTAAAAATAAGAACATTATGTATTCTCAAGATTCCTGGTGAGTCAAATGAGTCCTCTTTATTGATGATTTAAATCCACACATTTGATGTAACTTAAATTCATTATGTAAGGCTACATAATATAAATCTTCATTCACTTTGGAAACAAGTTTTGTTTTAAATCTGCTTTAGCTCAGTTTATAAAGTGATAAACTTGTTTCTAACACTTGTGGTGGTACGTATGCGGGGGCTGGTGGTAGAGTTATTGTTTGAAGAACTGATCAACCAACCAACATAAGCCATATAGGTCAGACATCATAAGGGTGGCAAAACCCTTTTGTCTTAAGAAGGCATCCGATATAGAGTAACTACATCTAGAATTAAAGTAAAATAAATCTAGATTAGACTATTAAGTAATCTCTCCAAATGAAAAAATGAGACTGGAAGAATAATGAAGAGATTTTAGTAACAAATGTTAGAAAGCAACAGAGCATAAATTAGTGATGCAGTCTGTTCATAGATAATAAATATCCAATTTAGGAAATAAAAAAAATACCCATGGGCTTCTGGTATATAATCCTTTTTTTATCCTATGTGTCCTTCTGGCAGGACTTTCTAAAGGAAAAACAGTAAATGAGTCACAAAGCTTGAATACAATGTTGACTATGTAAAGTGAAAGTGTGATCTTTTTTAAAAAAGAAAAGGAGTACTTGTGGCACCTTAGAGACTAACCAATTTATTTGAGCATAAGCTTTCGTGAGCTACAGCTCACTTCATCAGATGCATATCGTGGAAACTGCAGCAGACTTTACATATACACAGAGAATATGAAACAATACCTCCTCCCACCTCACTGTCCTGCTGGTAATAGCTTATCTAAAGTGATCATCAGGTGGGCCATTTCCAGCACAAATCCAGGTTTTCTCATCCTCCACCCCCCCACACAAATTCACTCTCCTGCTGGTGATAGCCCATCCAAAGTGACAACTCTTCAAGTTTAAATCCAAGTTAAACCAGAACATCTCGGGGGGGGGGGGGGAGGAAAAAACAAGAGGAAACAGGCTACCTTGCATAATGACTTAGCCACTCCCAGTCTCTATTTAAGCCTAAATTAATAGTATCCAATTTGCAAATGAATTCCAATTCAGCAGTTTCTCGCTGGAGTCTAGATTTGAAGTTTTTTTGTTTTAAGATCGTGACTTCATGTCTGTGATTGCGTGACCAGAGAGATTGAAGTGTTCTCCGACTGATTTATGAATGTTATAATTCTTGACATCTGATTTGTGTCCATTTATTCTTTTACGTAGAGACTGTCCAGTTTGACCAATGTACAAGCAGCTGTTCTATCTCGGGGCCTCTCCTTCTGCCCCTCTACCCCCACGAACATGATACAGTTCTGTGGTGACCTAGAATCCTATTTTCGACGTCTCCGACTCAAGGAATATTTCCAAAATACCTCTGAACAGCATACTAATCCACAGAGGTCTCCCTACCAACACTACAGAAAGAGGGATTCTAGGTGGACTCCTCCTGAAGGTCGAAACAGCAGACTGGACTTCTACATAGAATGCTTCCGCCGACGTGCACGGGCTGAAATTGTGGAAAAGCAGCATCACTTGCCCCATAACCTCAGCCATGCGGAACGCAATGCCATCCACAGCCTCAGAAACAACTCTGACATCATAATCAAAAAGGCTGACAAAGGAGGTGCTGTTGTCATCATGAATAGGTCGGAATATGAATAAGAGGCTGCTCGGCAGCTCTCCAACACGAGTTTCTACAAGCCATTACCCTCTGATCCCACTGAGAGTTACCAAAAGCAACTACAGCATTTGCTCAAGAAACTTCCTGAAAAAGCACAAGATCAAATCCGCACAGACACACCCCTGGAACCCCGACCTGGGATATTCTATCTACTACCCAAGATCCATAAACCTGGAAATCCTGGGCGCCCCATCATCTCAGGCATTGGCACCCTGACAGCAGGATTGTCTGGCTATGTAGACTCCCTCCTCAGGCCCTACGCTACCAGCACTCCCAGCTACCTTCGAGACACCACTGACTTCCTGAGGAAACTTCAATCCATCGATGATCTTCCTGAAAACACCATCCTGGCCACTATGGATGTAGAAGCCCTCTACACCAACATTCCACACAAAGATGGACTACAAGCCATCAAGAACACTATCCCCGATAATGTCACGGCTAACCTGGTGGCTGAACTTTGTGACTTTGTCCTTACCCATAACTATTTCACATTTGGGGACAATGTATACCTTCAGATCAGCGGCACTGCTATGGGTACCCGCATGGCCCCACAGTATGCCAACATTTTTATGGCTGATTTTAGAACAACGCTTCCTCAGCTCTTGTCCCCTAAAGCCCCTACTCTACTTGCGCTATATTGATGACATCTTCATCATCTGGACCCATGGAAAAGAAGCCCTTGAGGAATTCCCCCATGATTTCAACAATTTCCATCCCACCACCAACCTCAGCCTGGTCCAGTCCACACAAGAGATCCGCTTCCTGGACACTACAGTGCTAATAAACAATGGCCACATAAACACCACCCTATACCGGAAACCTACTGACCGCTATTCCTACCTGCATGCCTCCAGCTTTCACCCTGACCACACCACACGATCCATCGTCTACAGCCAAGCTCTGCGATACAACCGCATTTGCTCCAACCCCTCAGACAGAGACAAACACCTACAAGATCTCTGTCAAGCTTTCTTACAACTACAATACCCACCTGCAGAAGTAAAGAAACAGATTGATAGAGCCAGAAGAGTTCCCAGAAGTTACCTACTACAGGACAGGCCTAACGAAGAAAATAACAGAACGCCACTAGCCGTCACCTTCAGCCCCCAACTAAACCCCCTCCAACGCATTATTAAGGATCTACAACCTATCCTAAAGGATGACCCAACACTCTCACAAATCTTGGGAGACAGGCCAGTCCTTGCCTACAGACAGCCCCGCAACCTGAAGCAAATACTCACCAACAACCACATACCACACAACAGAACCACTAACCCAGGAACTTATCCTTGCAAAGCCCGTTGCCAATTGTGCCCACGTATCTATTCAGGGGACACCATCACAGGGCCTAATAACATCAGCCACACTATCAGAGGCTCGTTCACCTGCACATCCACCAATGTGATATATGCCATCATGTGCCAGCAATGCCCCTCTGCCATGTACATTGGTCAAACTGGACAGTCTCTACGTAAAAGAATAAATGGACACAAATCAGATGTCAAGAATTATAACATTCATAAATCAGTCGGAGAACACTTCAATCTCTCTGGTCACGCAATCACAGACATGAAGGTCGCTATCTTAAAACAAAAAAACTTCAAATCCAGACTCCAGCGAGAAACTGCTGAATTGGAATTCATTTGCAAATTGGATACTATTAATTTAGTCTTAAATAGAGACTGGGAGTGGCTAAGTCATTATGCAAGGTAGCCTGTTTCCTCTTGTTTTTTCCTCCCCCCCCCCCCCAGATGTTCTGGTTTAACTTGGATTAAAACTTGAAGAGTGGTCAGTTTGGATGAACTATTACCAGCAGGAGAGTGAGTTTGTGTGTGTGTATGGGGGTGGGGAGGATGTGAGACAACCTGGATTTGTGCAGGAAATAGCCCAACTTGATGATCATGCACATTGTGTAAAGAGTTGTCACTTTGGATGGGCTATCACCAGCAGGAGAGTGAATTTGTGTGGGGGGGTGGAGGGTGAGAAAACCTGGATTTGTGCTGGAAATGGCCCATCTGATGATCACTTTAGATAAGCTATTACCAGCAGGACAGTGAGGTGGGAGGAGGTATTGTTTCATATTCTCTGTGTATATATAAAGTCTGCTGCAGTTTCCACGATATGCATCTGATGAAGTGAGCTATAGCTCACGAAAGCTTATGCTCTAATAAATTGGTTAGTCTCTAAGGTGCCACAAGTACTCCTTTTCTTTTTGCGAATACAGACTAACACGGCTGTTACTCTGAAACCTGTGATCTTTTTATGAGCCCAGAAATGCTTCCACCATGGCGCTGGAGGAAAGAAGTGGAGCAATACAGAAAGCCAGATCTTCAGCTGACCTAAATTCTCATAGCTCTATTGAACTCAATGGAACCACATCAATTTATACTAACTGAGAATCTGGCCTTGAACTTTTTAAAACTTTCTTTCTGTTCTTCAATAATCTTAGACAGAAAATTGGCTTGTAAAGTATTTTGAGATTTAAAAAAAAAACCTCTTTGGCTGTCCCAAATTGGGACACAGCTACATACATGCACAGGGTCAGATTCTCATCTTATTTACACTGGCATAAATCTATTTACACCAGTGTAAATTATTAAGAATCAGATATAAATGTTGTCTATAATAGATTCTAATTTTATGGAGTTAGGCAAATAGTGCCCATCTGCTGGGAAGTGGAATTCTCGTCACTATTGGTTTCTTTCTGCTTTTCATCACAATAAAAAGATTAAGAGTCTATTTATTAGAGTAACTATTTCCTCTTTAGAAAGATAAATGGCTTGACTGTGATCTTTCTTGTATCAATGAAAATTGATTTTAGTACAGTTATCCCTAATTGTTTCCTGAATTTAAGTAACATCAGAATCAGGTAACTGCAACACATTTTGAGTATTCTAAAGTAAATGTCAATGGTTCTTTCAAACTAGTGGCAGCCTAAAAGCCAATCTTAATAACCAAGAACACCAATGATGTTCATAGTATATACAGGAATGAAATAAATCACTGTTGGAAATAGCAAAGGTCGTGTGTGTGTGTTGGGAAAATTAACCACTTAGATGCAATGCAGTAAGATGGGTCTGTAGAGGTCTTCCTTTCCCCTATAAGGGAGAGTTCATCTCTCCTGCTTGTCAATTCAAAACTAAGTTGATTAGGTATGTATGCTCAGTGGTGGGAATGGGAGCTCATAATTGCCCACAAACTTACATATATTTCTTTGAAAGGAAGTGAGTGTGGTTTTCAACCTGTGGTCCAGGGACCGCTGAGGGGCCGCAGACTATGTCGGGGTCTGCGCTTCTTCCATTTGAAATTTAGGGGTCTGCAAATGAAAAAAGTCTGAAAACCACTGCCTTAAACTAAACCGAATACAGAAATTGGGGTCTGTGGTGAAGGGCGGTGCCCATATAGAGCTTCAGTGAAGCCAGCAGGGCCTCACATGGGCACAGCCATCTATCCTCATCAAACAAGTTGCAGGATTGGGGCCTAATTGCTCTTTAAGAGGCAATGTACTTCTAATTGGGTAATAGTGCTGCATTGGTTGGGTTTTTTGTTCCCCCCCTCTTTTTTTTTTTTCTTTTTCCCTGTCTAAAATACATAACTGGCAGATTGTACCCATGCAAATCTGAGGACCTCTAATAGTGTGTAATGAAGGTTTTGTGTCCTGACCAATGAGCTGCAGGAAAAACATGTGGTGATGTCAGAAATACTCAACTCCCTGGAAAAGGGTTAACTAGGAAGCTCTTGTGAGGGTGAGGCATTCCCTCACAGGCTGGAGTTAATTGAACTTCAGGTTTATTTCAAAACTTCTTCAGGGAGTCACAATGCTCTAGTATTACATTTACTGTTTGATTTTTTTCTAACAACTGAAATTAAGAATAAATTATAACTAGCATGATTATAAGGAGTCTGTGTTACAGAATTACTAATAATGTCAACCTTTCCATTCTCTGCAAAGAACATAATGCATACTACAATGTTCATTTTGCTATTAATACCATAGATGTGTGGAGACGAGACAAATTTGTGCTATAAAAAGTAGAGAAAAGATCAAAAGGAAATAACTTTTTTTTAGTAGATTTTAATTGCCGTGCATTCTATTATACATTCTGGAATTTTTCCTGTGCAATATGATGCTTTCTACTAGAAGTTTGATTTATCTCAGAATTCACATTAAAACCACAGCTAAATTACCTAAAAGAAAACCTCTCATGAACTGTCTTTGACCATTTTCATAGCTTTTGATGACTAACTCCAACATGTTTGGCACATTTCTGTATGTTTTGTTTCATCAAATTACAAATCATATTTAGGTTAGGCAAGTGTTAATGAAAAATAAATAGGATTTGGTATTAAAAGCTGATATGGATTTAGTTCACCAATTTCCTGAATAGTACTATTTGAACGAGAATATTTGCTTTGATAATGAAGTATCGAATTGGCTACAGACCTGGCCAATTTCAATAATTTGTTGCTAGAACACTTACTCTACTGTAATTTCTAGACTAGAGGGGTAATACAAATTCCATCCAGAAATCAGAGTTATGGAAAAACAGCACTGAAAATAAAATACCCAATATTTTATACTCTTATTTCATCTGGGGTTGTGAAAAGATGACCATTTATGGAAAATTACCAGAAAACAGTGGCTTACTTTCTCTTTAATTTATTTCTGAAAGTTCTAAAAACTGAGGAGCTTTGATAAGTGTAGAGAAAAGCCAGTGTAGCCCTGATATACAAAAAAGGTATCCGGATCAGCTCCTTTCTACTGCTTCATAGATCTAGTACCTATCACTGGTAAAATAGAACAAAAACTAAAGAGGGGAGGGGGAAAGCACTCAACCTCTAGGGCTCAATCATGCAGACGTAGGGACCATTGAAATAAATCTCCTTGTGTAAATCAACATAGGGGTTGCCTGCCCTTGAAATGCTACACCAATCCAGCTGTGCCGAGGCGGCTCTTCAGTGTAGACATGACTTATGCTAATGGTGCCAATCAACCTCCCTAAGAGGTGTTAGCTAGGTCAATAGAAGAATTCCTCCATCGGCCTAGCACTGTCTACACAGGGGCTTAGGTCAGTGGAACTATGTAACTTGGGCTTTGGGTTTGACGCGAGTGACATAGCTGAGTCAACCTAACTTTTTAGTGTACACCAGGCCTTATTCTTGGACACAAGTATCTGCAAGCATGTTGCACTAGTGGGCTTTGGGACGTTGAATAATAAACAGCAGAGAAAATCAGAAAAAGTGTATGTGTGGGGAGGAAATGCAAACAATTCATTATTTTCCATTAATGATTTTTTTAAACATGTTCTGAACTGTAAGTAACACTTTATAAAAACAGCCTGGATCTTGCCAGACAACTTTTTTGAATTGAATTATCAATTAATTAATATAATTTAAATTAATTTTATAACATTTTAGTGTACACCAGGCCTTAATTGAATTTTAATTGAATTGAATAATCTTGCAATATTTTCATTTTTCCTTTTACTTTTTTCACAACTTTTAATTCTTTTTTTATACTAGAAAAGGGAAAATTAAGGCAACCCCCCACCCCAGCAAAATAAAATATGTAAAGAAAAACCCTCAAATTGGAGAAAAATAAAATTTCCCCTTGAAACATACAGTTTTGATAACAGGACATTTACCTGTTTAAACAAAATAATCTAGAGCTGCCATTTAACTTTATGCTGTAACTATATATAGTAATATGGAACTGGGAGTGAAGAATGCATGTGCAGGTGGTAGAATGTAGTTGCAGTCCTTTTGGCTTAACATACTCTTTGTCAGATAAGGGGATGTTGATGATTTTAGTGACCACAAATGGAGAGGACTAGAATCTAAGGGTATGTCTACACTACGAAATTGTCGAATTTACAGAAGTTGATTTTTAGGAAGTTATTTTATACAGCCGATTGTGTGTCTCCCCACTAAGTCAGTGGAGTGCGTCCACGGTACCACGGCTAGCATAGACTTTTGGAGCGTTGCACTGTGGGTAACTGTCCCACAGTTCCCGCAGTCTCCGCTGCCCATTGGAATTCTGGGTTGAGCTCCCAGTGCCTGATGGGGCAAAAACATTTTCGCCGGTGGTTTTGAGTACATGTCATCAGTCACCCCTCCCTCCATGAAAGCAACGGCAGACAATCGTTTCGCGCCTTTTTTTCCATGCAGACACCATACTGCTGTCAGCAGATGGTGCAGTAAGACTGCTAACCGTTGTCGTCATCTGCCGGTTCTGCTGCAACTCTACTCTCCTGCAGACGACAAGCATAGAGCCCGCTCAGCTCACTGTTGCTGTTGTGAGCATCATAAACACCTCGTGCATTATCCTGCAGTATGTGCAGAACCTGCAAAAGCAGGCGAGGAGGCGACAACAGCGCAATCATGATAGTGATTATGACGTGGACACAGACTTCTCTCAAAGCACGGGCCCTGGCAATTTGGACATCATGGTGGTAATGGGGCAGGTTCCTGCCATGAAACACAGATTCTGGGCCCGGGAAACAAGCACAGACTGGTGAGACCGCATGGTGTTGCAGGTCTGAGATGATTCCCAGTGGCTGTGAAACTTTCGCATGCTTAAGGGCACTTTCATGGAACTTTGTAACTGGCTTTCCCCTGCCCTGAAGCGCAAGAATACCAAGATGAGAGCAGCCCTCACAGTTGAGAAGCAAGTGGCGATAGCCCTCTGGAAGCTTGCAACGCCAGACAGCTACCGGTCAGTCAGAAATCAATTTGGAGTGGGTAAATCTACTGTGGGGGCTGCTGTAATCCAAGTAGCCAATGAAATCACTGAGCTGCTGCTATCAAGGGTAGTGACTCTGGGAAATATGCAGGTCATAGTGGATGGCTTTGATGCAATGGTGTTCCCTAACTGTGGTGGGGCGATAGAACGCATATCCCTATCTTGGGACCGGACCACCTTGGAAGCCAGTACGTAAACTGCAAGGGCTTCTTTTCAACGGTGCTGCAAGCACTGGTGGATAGAAGGGACATTTCACGGACATCAACATGGGATGGCTGGGAAAGGTGCATGACACTTGCATCTTCGGGAACTCTGGTCTGTTTGAACAGCTGCAGGAAGGAAATTCCTAGACCAGAAAATTACCATTGTGTATGTTGAAATGCCTGTAGTTAGTTACCCTGAGGGACCCAGCCTACCCCTAAATGTCATAGCTCATGAAGCCATACACAGGACCCTGGACAGTAGTAAGTGCAGAATGGTAGTAGAATGTGCTCACTGGCACAGTTTAATGACTAGGTTAGACCTCAGCAAAACCAATATTCCCATTGTTATTGCTGCTTGCTGTGTGCTCTACAATATTTGAGAGTAAGGGGGAGATGTTTATGGCGGGGTGGAAGCTTGAAGTAAATTGCCTAGCAGTCGATTACATGCAGTCAGACACCAGGGCGATTAGAAGAGCACAGCTGGGCACCCTGCACAACAGAGAAGCTTTGAAAACCAGTTTCATGACAGGCCAGGCTATGGTGTGACAGTTCTGTTTGTTTCTCCTTGATGAAAACCAACCCCCTTGGTTGACTCTACTTTCCTGTAAGCCAACTGACCTCCCTGCTTCGATCACCACTTTCAGAGGCAATAAAGTCATTATTGTTTCAAAATCATGCATTCTTTATTAACTCATCATACAAATAGAGGGAAAACCTCACAAGTTAGCCCAGGAAGGGTGGGCAAGGAGGGAAGCACCAGGTGGGGTGGTGGATGAGGGAAGGACAAGGCCAAACTACAGTTCAAAACTCATTGAATGCCAGCCTTCTTTTGCTTGGGCAATCCTTTGGGGTGGAGTGGCTGTGTCCCCGTTAGCCTCCCCCGCCCCATGTTCTTGGGCGTCTGGGTGAGGAGAAGATGGAACTTGGGGAGGAGGGCAGGCAAATACAGGGGTTGCAGTGGTGGTCTGTGCTCCTGCTGCCTTTCCTGCAGCTCCACCAGACACCTGAGCATGTCAGTTTGCTCCCCCATTAGGCTCAGCATTGTATCCTGCCTCCTCTCAGCGTGCTCCTCCCTCCTCTCATCATGTTCATTTAATGTTTTCCTGGACTCTGCCATTGTTTGCCTCCACGCATTCTGCTGAGCTCTTTCAGTGCGGGAGGACTGCATGAGCTCTGATAAAATGTCATTGCGAGTGAGGTGGTTTTTTTTTTTCGCCTTCTAATCTGCGCTAGCCTCTGGGAAGGAGATGATGGGGGAGCATAGAAACATTTGCAGCTGCGTGAGGGAAAAAAGGGAGAATAGTATTTGAAAAGATGCATTTTAGAGAACAAAGGGAAGACTATTTCACACTGAATCACACGATTCACGTTACATAGCACATGTGCTTCACCACCCCCTGCGCCGCATGGCTAGTATCAGGGAAGATCCCTCTCAGCCAAACACTAACAGCTCAGCATGGACAGGCCTCCCCCCCACCACATGGCAAAGGCTTTTAGAGTACCTCCAGGAGAGTTTTATGGCGATGTCCCTGGAGGATTTCTACTCCATCACCAGACACGTTAACAGACTTTTTCAGTAGCTATACTGGCCGCAAATGCATCCCAAGTCTTCAGGGAAATTAATAATTAAACACGCTTGCTTTTAAACCCTGTATTATATTTACAAAGGTACACTCACCAGAGGTGCCTTGTCCGGCTTCCTAGTCCAGGAGCCCGCCTTGGGAGGGTTGGGAGGCTATTAGCTCCAGGGTAATGAACAGTTCCTGGCTGCCAGGGAGAAGAGATTCTCCACTTGCCTGCTGTGCACTATCCTCAACCACCTCCTGCTCCTCCTCATCTTCCTCATCCCTGTTGCATGAGACTCCCCCCTTGCAGGTGTCCACAGACTGTGGTGGGGTAGTGGTAGCCCCCTTCCCCACCCCGAATTGCATGCAGCTCATCAAAGAAGCGGCATGTATGGGGCTCTGACCCAGAGCAAGCGTTTGCATCCTTTGTTTTTCTGTAGGCTTGCCTCAGCTCCTTAACTTTCATGCAGCACTGCTGTGTGTCCCTGTCGTAGCCTCTGTCCATCATGCCCTTGGAGATTTTGGCAAATATATTGGCATTTCATCTTTTGGAAGGGAGATCTGCCTGCATGGATTCTTCTCCCCATACAGCGATCTGATCCAGTATCTCCCGTTCTGTCCATGCTGGAGCTCTTTTTCGATTCCTCGACTCACCTGTGCTGATGCGCTCTGCATGGTCGCCTTGCCAAGCCGACCAAACAGGAAATGAAATTCAAAAGTTCCCAGGGCTTTTCCTGTCTACCTGGCCAGTGCATCTGAATTGAGAGCGCTGTCCAGAGCAGTCACAATGGAGCACTCTGGGATAGCTCCCGGAGGCCAATACCTTTGAAATTGCGTCCATGCTATCCCAAATTCGACTCAGCAAGGTCGATTTTAGCGCTAAACCCCTCACTGGGGAGGAGTACAGAAATCGATTTTAAGAGCCCTTTAAGTCAACAAAAGAGGCTTGGACGGGTGCAGGGTTAAATTGACCTAACGCTGCTAAATTTGACCTAAACTCATAGTGTAGACCAGGGCTAATGAATGCCTCCACACCCCCAAAAAAATCCAGCTTAGTTCTTACTGAAACTGAATTTTGTTTTTCTCACTGAAATGACAATGTTTTGTTCAACCCAAATTGACTTTTCTTTTTTTCATTTTTGTTTCAGGTCTTTTTTGTTTTGTTTTGTTTTTTTTTTAATTTAGCCAAACTTTGAAATGGGACAGTATTTTGAAATGAAAACTTGATTTTTCTTTTCAAAATGGTTGAAACAATATTTTTAAATGAAAAGTCAAAGAAAATGTTTCAAAATGGCCAAAAGGAGCCTTTGACTTTTATGGAATTTTTTTCTGCAGAAAAAATTTGCCTAATTCAACCTGAATTTGAAAATAGTTTCAGTGCATTGGAAAATAAATTTTTCAATGACTTTGCTATATTCCAGAAAAGCTTTCCCCAGCTCTAGTCCGGACCCCTTTTCTCATCCAAAGATGTCATCTCAAACAACACCCTTCCCCCTTCGCACTATTCTGCAGCAGGGGCTCAATACAGAGTGAGAAGGGAAAAGATGGCCTTATCAAGTAAACATTGTCACTTTCTCTGGGTGTTCCTTAAATGTCACCCAAATACTAACCCATCCTGATGGTGCTTAGCTTATGAGATAATTAAGACAGAATCACTGCCAAAGGTGAGGAATATGTATGCTAGGTCAGCTTCTCAGGAGTATAACCCTAAGTCTGCCTTTTTTTTTTTGATGCTCATAAGAGTATTATTAACAACAAACCAACACTGATTACTTTGTATATCAAGGTTTAGCCAGATAACACTGTCTGACGACAGTTAAGTTAATCTTCGGTGGCCATGCACATTAATCTATTTTATCTCGGGTTTTAACTCTTGGTATCAGTGCCCAACGGTAAGACTTAAGTTAATATTGTCTCCTAACTGCCTGCTTTATATAATGTGCCCTTCCAAAGAATGTTTTATAGATATGCACACATAAGACTTTTCTATTCAAAAAGTGTATTTTCCTTTTTGAAGTATAACATACATATATATCTACACCATAAACATTATTGAAGAGATTAACTCCTTGGAATGAGTTTCACCTATAGTAGTGATGCAGAAGAAGGGTGGAGGCATTTGCCTTTGTGTGGATTTAAGGGAGGCAAATAAAGCTATTGTGATTGACAGCCATCCTCTTCCTCATATAGAAGAAGTATTTGCAGAACTCCGCGGAGCAAAGATGTTTTCTACTCTTGATTTGCAGACCGCATACTATCAGGTTATGTTGCATGAAGATAGCAGAGACCTCACAACATTTATTACACGCGGGACTATTTCATTTTAAACGTGTTCCATACAGTCTCACATCTGCCCCAAGTGGCTTCCAAAAATGTCATTGATTCTGAAGAATCAACATGGAGTTCAGTGCTATCTGGCGCTTGGTCCCAGCTGAAACTGGTGTGTGTACTGCAAGAGTGCTTTGCTAAGGAAGATCAATTCATCCATTAACTACGCTGAGATTTGAAGCAGCCAATAAATCTCTGCCAAGGATAGGAGTGTCTTTGTGGACAATGTAGAACTCTGCAGTTACACAGTAATCACCAAAAGTAACTATTGCTGGCAGGCAGCCATGTACTGGAATATGGTTTGTCAAATAGCATACCAAGTGAAGTTTGGGTTCAGTAAGAGTCACATCCTTAAAGTAATGCAAATAGATGGAATCCGGTAGTATAGATACTGCTGAGCCAGTGTCCAACATTAGCTGAATAGAGTGTGATTTGCCTGAGGGTATGGCGGGAATGTTTACAGTGCACTTGATTTTGTTCTGGAATATGTGCAGCAGTGATTTTGTCCACGCTCAGCACAGTAACATCTGGTATTGTAACTGCATGCACCTGTTGATTGAACTGGCTGCTGTGGCATACTTTAGCAAAATGCCCAATCTTTTTGCAATGATTGCACTGAACTACTTTGCTGGATATCCTGTGTAGCTTGCAAGGTGTTGTGGGGATCCACAGCAAAAGCATGCTTTTACTGTATTTTGAATTTGCTGATTTGGTGGTTTTCCATTAGTTTTCTTCTTGTAATCATTTGTCTGCAGCGATAGTGAACCTTTCTGCAAAGGAGTCACAGCCTGGACTGTGCCTCCTGTATCCATGCTCATTATTTTGGCTTCGGCTGTTGCTGACTCAGTCTGAGTAGCAATGGTTAATGCTTTTTCTAGTGTAAGTTGTGTTTCTAGAAGTAAGCGATCTCTTACATGAAGCATGGTGGTTTTCTCAATGAGCTGGTCTCTCATCATCTCATCTGCCATATTCCCAAAGTCACAAGTTACAATCAGACTCCGCAGGGAAGCAATATACTGCATTATAGACTCCCCTGTTTTCTGCTCACGCTGGCGAAATCTGTAGCGATTAGCTACTACATTCACTTTTGGCACAAAAAAGTTCTTTAATGCAGTGAGTGTAGTCTCATATTTATCATCTGCAAGGGGAAAAGTGTAAAATATATGCTGCCCTTCTGCTCCAAGGCAGTGGATTAGCAGAGCACACTTTCTTACTTCAGAAATCTCTGTAGCAGTGATTGCAAGCAGATAAGTCTCAAAATATGGATCCAGGCAGTAAAAGCAAATGGAGGCTCACCTTGGCTTTGCAGAAAGGTTGCAGGTGGGTTCAGAGGTAGAAGATCCCTTGTCACCAAAATGTTGTAGTAACCAGGCAAGATACTAACAAACTTCAACAGGACTTTATTTTAAAAGTGGACACCTCTTTACCAAGCTGCTGCTGCACCCTCGGTAGCTCTCACTCCGCCTCCTCAACTCCCCCGCCCCTTCCTGTTTCCTGTCCTTTCAGACTCCCAACCGCCAGTGCTCCCTGTTCTAATAATTACAAGCAGCATTTAAACACCACAATGTGTTGTAAGATATGGCTCAAGACTCATAATACAATCAGTGGCTCTTAATGAAATAAACTAGTATAATTCTGATACAAAATCTTTTCCAGTACAAAATGGTATGATCCAAAATATCACACCCATGAGTACTTGAGTAGTAGCTTACCCTCTCTGCAGATTCATTGAAACCAGAAGAAATCAGTGGGCACCCTGCAGAGGAAACTAGTACTCAGTGTTAATAAAGACAGCAGGTCTGTCCCTGTGTCAAGACTGGGCCCAGTTCACGAAAGCATCCATATTCAGGAAAGCACTTAAGCATGCACTTTATGTACATGCTGATGTCCCATTGGTTTCAATAGGACAGATACCCTCCTTTGCTTTGCTTTGCTCAGCACAGGGGCAGGAGGTGCATCAAAGAGCTGGTGGCTCTACTTTGGAGTAAGAATATAGGAAGAGAAATGTAGAACCATAATTTGTGCATGCTGAAAAGTAATTTGTTGGAATACTCATTCATTTCTTTTATAACTGACTGTCAAAACACTACAGAAATAATGTGCGCTGCATAAAAATTAAAGTGGGTCAGAATTTGTTAAAGTCAAAAATCAAACCACCTTTATGAAACATTTTGACTTTAAGTTCCCACAGAACCCAGTCAGGGATCCAACAAAATCTGCCTGGCTTCCTGCCAGCTTGCCCACCCAGATTGTCAGCACTTGCTGGACTGCCCCAGACGAGTGGACTGTCCTGGAATCAGAGACCAGGCTCCTTTCCCTTTTACGGATAACTTCAAAATATCAAAATTCTCCATGAAATGCAATAGCCTTTCTCCCCACAGCTCTAATTAAAATCTTAATAGTCCACATGGAATCTCAAATTTATATTTTACTGTGTTTCTGTTAGGAAGATGCTCAGCATCTCACAGACGTTATTATTGCAATACTCTTCGCCCTACTGCAGTTAAAGCACTGTCAGCATTTTCATTGTAGACCTATAAAATTTTCAGGGATATTTAACTTAACTTGTCCATGATGACTTTCTCTAGGGCAACATTATACCTACAGAGCCAAGGCATACACTTTGATGTAAGTTAACCACTTCTTTCCCCTCCTAATATATATAATTTGTTCAGAAAAATAGCTCTTTTGTGTCAGATATATGCTGCATGTTTGAACGCTTTTGTATAGTCTTCCACTGCACAGAATGACTGTGTATGTGATGGCTCAGGCCTTGATCCTGCAATAGGATTAATGATATTCAGGGTGGGAAATCAGTGGAACTCAGTTTAACTATGCTTAAAAGTTAGGTCACATAGTTATATCTGTCAGGGTTGTGAAAAAAATGCACCGATGAGTGCTGTAGTTATGTGGACCTAACCCCCAGTGTAGATGCAGCTATGTTAGTTTGCTTGAGGATGTGGTGTTCCTACACTGATTCAAAACCCTCTTCCATCAGCATAGGTTGCCTCTACACTATTATTATTCCAGTATAGCTACAATCGGCCTAGCTATGCGGACGCAGTCTCCATAGTGTAGATGTACCTTCAGTGATTGTGGTATTTTTCTATAGAGATCAAACATTGAATTTTGTTTTTGGAGACAGGCAGTACAATTTTAGATGAAAAATGGGGTACAAATAATATGGTATATCTTAGGGCCTCAATTAATCTGAACACAGTCTCTAGCAATCTCATTACTACTTAACAAAGCATACTTATTATAAGACATACTTATTATAGGCATAGGTGATTTGCTGAATAGGGATGGACTAAAGAATGTGCTTAAAGTTAAGCATGTGCTTATGTGCTTTGCTGGATTGGGGCTTAGGAAGAGAATGAAGTTGAAAAAGGAGTAGCGTTAAAGCTTCCTGGGAAAGAAACCTCTATGTTTTGGCTAATGTTCAATACTGGTGCTTAACAAAGAAATAATAAGCAGTACAGTAATAAATAGTGCTTACTGATGGAATACCCTAAGGGAGTTAGGCACCCAGATACCTTTGGATTTGAGCATCTCCTTCTTCTGGACTATTTTGAAGATCCTAGTCTCCAGGGATTTTTTTTATTATTATTATTATTATTTTTTTTTTACAGAGTTATGCAGTTTTCATTCTCCTGCTGCAGGATTCAGTAGCACGTCACTGAAATGAATTTTATTTTACCAACAAATTCCTTAAATCCTAGCTATAATTCTCTGTCAGTGAATTTGTTTTAAAAAATCAATTTAAACACGTAGTTTCTGCAAGGAGTAAAACTTATCACTAATGCAGTGTTTCTTTCACAAGTATGAAAGGATCTACATACATGGAATAAATACTGATTCATATAGTTTGAAGTCAGAGACTACTATATCATTTAGTCTTATCTTTTGCATATCACAGGCCATTAAATTTCACCCAGTTACACCTGTCCTGAGCACATTAATGTGTGTTTGGCTAACATATGTCTTCCAGAAAGGCATCTAGTCTTGATTTGAATGCATTAAGAGATGGGGAACCGTTTCCCTTGGCAATTTGTTCCACTGTTTCAAAAACTGTGCCTGACTTCTAATTTGTTTTGGCTTTTTGGTTCCCGTTATGTCATTCTCTGACAGATTTTTAAAAAGCACTTCAGTACCTCATATTTTCTCCCTGTGAAGGTACGTATTTACTGTAATCAAGTCACTTTTCAATCATATTAAAAGAAGATGGAGATTGAGCTCTTTAAGTGTCACAATTGTAAGTAATCTTCTCCAGCCCTTTGGTCATTTTTGTGGCTCTTTTCTGTCTTCTCTAATTTATCAACATACTTCTTCAAATATGGACTCCAGAACTGTGTGGACTATTGGTTTCACCAATGTTGTGTATATAGAAGTAAAATCGCCTTTTTTATTAGAGTTGGACTGTTGTTGTTGTTATTATTATTTTACAATCTTTTCTTCAGAAAAAATGCAGGTTTGGTGACACCTAAACATTTGGTAAATTTGTGTCTGCATCACCAAATGGTCTCGGTTAGAAAACTGAATATCTGAGGGGGTCTCAAATCAAAACAAAACATTTCAGTGGTCTCGGAATAAAACACTTCATTTGACCTGAAATGAATGTTTTTGTCAACTCCTTGATTCACCAAAAAGTTTGAACACTTTTGGTTTGAACCTGATTGTTTGGAATTGCTTGGAATCTTTTTCTGATTGTTTGGAACCTTCACATAGCTCTATTTCCTAATCCCCTCTTTATACATACAAGGATTGTATTAGCCCTTTCTCTCCCAGAGTCACAGTGGGCACTCCTGTTGCTTGTTGACTATGATCCCTGACTCCTTTTCAGAGTCTCTGCTTTCCAAGGTACAGTCCCCCATTCTGTAAGTATAGCCTGCATTCCTTGTTCCTAGATGTATAACTTTATATTTGGCTATATTCAAAAACATTTTGTTTGAATAGTCCCAGTTTACCAAGCAATCCAGATTAATGTGTATGGACCACTTGGCTAATCTTTGTCATCCACAAATTTTATCAGCAGTTATATTTACCTGAGTCAACCTGCTTGCCCATTTTGGAATATTGGGAAGAATGCTTATTATGCCATCTTCTTCATTTTAAAAAATATTTACATCAGTGGGTCAGAGATCTCCTCAGCCAACCCTTTCAGGGCTCTTTGGTACACATTGAGTCAGCTGATTTAAAAATATTGATTTTGGTAGATGTTTTTTAACATCCTCCATAGTTATTAAAGGACTAGAAAGTACTGCATCATCCTTATGTTATACAATTATGTCATCTTGTTTCTTTCCAAATACAGAACAGACAAAAATAACTAAACTTTTCTGCATTAACAGTTTTATAATCTCCAATTAGCAGTGGGGCAATACCATTGCTAGGATTTTAATTTTATTCCTAATATACTTTCAAAAATGTTTAGCCTTAGTCCTGCCAGCCATTATCATTAATTACCCTTACACATTTCTACATTTTTATAACTTCTGATTTATATTGCTTTGGAATTTATTTCCTGTTTTTCTCATTTTGTTATATGTAGCTGCTTTTATTTCTAATTGGTAACTTCACTTCACAAGGATAGGATATTTGCCTTGTCCAAGTCCTCTTTCTTAACTCTGGCATTTTGGCCATCTAATAAACTCTTCTTAAAGATATCTCAATTTTATTTCACATTTTACAGTAGAAATGTTGCCTCCCAATCAATTTCACTCATTTTCCTCAGCTTTGGAAAATTAGCCCCTTTGAACTGCCAAGTACAGATATTACTGGCTGAGACGGTCCTCTTTGCCCATATTGAATGTAAGGTCATGATCCCTCGTCCTTAGCTAACTACCAACTTCTGATTTATTAATCTTAGTCATAAAGAGATCCAGAATTGCTAGCATAGAAGACTAGATAATCATAGTGGTGCCTTCTGGCCTTGAAATGTATTCTGTGTTGAGTGGTGATACTTTGTGTGGTTATAAAATTATCATCTACATCATTATCTCTAGTGATGTTTTACTATTGGCTTAATGAGACCTCCAGCATATGATGATTTTCAGCATGCTCAAATTTCAGAAGTATGCTGTTTTTCCTCTTTTTTTTTTTTTTTGGTTCGTTTTAACTTACTTTTGGCTTGAACACTGACAGGTCAATTTGCACTAATTTTATACATTATGAAAAATAAATCTTAACTTGAATTTGTTGATCACCTCATTTGTCAAACAGCAGCATTAGCAGATCTTGAAACAATAATATAACTGAAAGCAAGAAGCATTACTTTCTTCTCAAGGAAAAGAATCTTTAATTCTTTTAAAAGAACTGGTAGGAGAACAAGAACTTTTAATAGAGTTGTATCTACACACACCAAGAGATGTAAATGTAAACATTTCATACCAAAATCTTGTTCTCATTTACCATTTGTGCAAGCCTAGGCCAAAAATTTTCAAGAGTTTCCTCTAGTTTTGGGTGCCTATGTCTCTTAGTGGCCAATTTAAGAAACCTGGAGCCTGATTTTCAGAAGTGCTTTAGAACTTCATTTGGAGTTGGGAGTACTCAGGACTTCTGATTATCAGGCCCAAGGTTCCTCAAAATGGACACCCAAAAAGTGAGGCATGCAAAATCAACAGTGGTCATTGGAAATTTTGGTCTGATAACTTCCGTGGTGGTAGCCAGTGCGCATGAGTATGGAAATTGACCCCCCCTGTCTATATGCTATAATGTCATCCTATTTACCTAACTTCTTCCAGAGTTTGCTTCTTCTTACCTTGTACAGCTGCACAGAGGTTGATGATCTGCTAGTTTATTACTTATATTCTTTATGAATTTCATCTGTTGCCTGGTAGCCAAATAAGAGGGTGTTTTTCACATTTCTTAAGAACTCTGCATGTGTTCTGCTTTAAAACAATGTGGTTTTACTTTTTCTTAAAAAAACAAAACAAGAAAAACACTCCACAATGTTTTATAGAGATATAGAAATCATTTATGATGGGTGGGAGTAGAGAGAGAGAGAAAGAAAGGTGGTAAAAAAACAGGGAAGGGGTACAAGGTCTGGAAATCAAGTGAATATAACAAACAAGTTAGCCAGCTCTTGCAATGGAGAGGGGAAAGAAATGTGCTAACAAGACGTTTCCCATGTTTTACCAAAATTAAACTAGCAACAGGCTTGGCAGCAGGTACCAGAGAAGATCAGTCAGCTGAGATTCCCTTTTGCTTTATTGTGCTGATATTTTTCTGCTAAACAGAATTAGCACCTTCACTTTCATTGACTCTTTTAAGTCAAGAGTTTTCTTTATGCTGTCATGTGATAAAATAGCATGTGGAAAGCAGTACAATTAAAGGGATGCTCATAAATATATCTTATGCATAAAGGTGTACTGTGACGTGGGCTTTATTGGTGTAAATTTGGGATGGCTGCATTAGACAGTTATGCTGGTTCAATTTGTGCCAATAACACCTTAATGCCATACTACGCCATGATTTATTATCTCTATGCCACATTAAAATGTTTCCCTTTTCTCTTAACCACTACATAAGGTATTATTAGTATGAGCAACTATCCACTTTACTTTATTGATTATTATTGTAGTAGCACCTAGGAGGTCCAGTTATAGATCAGGAGCCCAATTGTGCTAGGTTCAAAACACAGAGCAAAAAGACAGTCCAAGCCCCCAAAAGCTTACAGTCTTAAGACAGGTTTCAGAGTAGCAGCCGTGTTAGTCTGTATCTGCAAAAAGAAAGAAGTATTTGTGGCACTTTCAAGACTAACAAATTTATTTGAGCATAAGCTCCCATGAGCGACACTTCACTTCACTGAATGCATCTGATGAAGTGAGCTGTAGCTCACGAAAGCTTATGCTCAAATAAATGTGTTAGTCTCAAAGGTGCCACAAGTCCTCCTAGTCTTAAAACAGGTGACAACAGAGAGCTGTAGCCAGACCAATGGGGGAGTGTAAGAAAATAGAGCAAGCACAATAGGCAGTGGTTTCAACACACCAACTGCCTAACCATTGTCAAATTTTGGGGTTTTTTTGGTAGGCATTATGGCAGAATCATGAGGTCGGAACTAAAGGTGGTGTGATGTTGCACTCTGTATGTTTTATGAAAATATGCTTATAAATGTGAATATGATGTAACTGGAATATAATCTACAGAGTGTGTTCATCCTATTTGTTTGCATGTATTATTTCTATGTCTGGAGTTAGGAGAATAAGGTATAAACTTGTATTACTGAGGTAAACATATTAAGTGGAAGCCATTAGGGGTGCTTCAGAATCAATGAACTGTAAATGGCTCTGTCTACTTGCCAATCTTCCTGTGTACATGTGGGCAGCCCAGGAACAATGGAGACTAGGGGGTCCTACAGTGACATGTGACCATGTCACCTGATAATAAAATCCATCTTAAATCTGGTACTTTCCCATTTAGGAGCGGGGGACCCCAAAGAGATAAAAGTTTCCTGCCTTGTGCCAAAGCTATAAAAGGGGGTGAAGCAAGACAAAAGAGGCGGCCACTCATGAGAGAGCCCCTGCTTACCACCTGAGATGTCTGCTGGAACTAATAAGGACTGTACCAGGGGAAAGGATTCGGCCCAGACTAGGAAGGAGTCTAGTTTGTGAAAGAAGCTTGTTGGAACATCTCTGAGGGTGAGAGATTACCTGTAATCAGTTTCTTAATGTATTAGGCTTAGACTTGCATGTTTTTGCTTTATTTTGCTTGGTGACTTTGTTCTGTCTGTTGTTAGTTGAAACCACTTAAATCCTACTTATTATACTTAATAAACATAAGTGATTTTATTAATAAACCCAAGTAAGTGATTAATACCTGGGGGAGCAAACAGCTCTGCATATCTCTCTATTGGTGTTATAAAGGGTGGACAATTTATGAGTTTACCCTGTATAAGCTTTATATAAAGTAAAATGGATTTATTTGGGGTTTGGATCCCATTGGGAACTGGGTGTCTTTGTGCTGGAGAGGTAACCTGCTGAGCTGTTTTTGGTTAAAGTCTGCAGCTTTGGGGGCCTGGCCCAGACCCCTGAGTCTGTGTTGCAGCAGGCTAGCATGTTTGGCTCATCAAGGCAGGGTTCTGGAGTTCCAAGCTGGCAGGGAAAACAGGCTCAGAGGAAATTTCAGCACATCAGGTGACGGTCCCAAGGGGGTCTCTGTGACCAAACCCATCACAGGTGGATAATGAGATAGCTTTGTGGATGCTTACCAGGACATTCCTCCAAAGCATGAGGGTCAGAAAAGGAGAAAACACGAAGGTGCTTGTTTCAAAGTTTAATGAGTGGGAGATGGAAGCTGGCATCATGGGTCAATCAGAGGTGGGAGTTAACATCTCCATAGTCAATGAAAGCTGAATGGTAGCGTGGAGATGGTCCTTAGTTGAAAATGAAGACGAGTAGCTTATGTTTGATACAATAGAAAAGGGGAAGCCAGTGCAAAGAGATGGGTGACATGGATAAAGCAATGGGCTAGGAAAATAATCTTTGAAGTAGCATTCTGAATAGATATAAGCGAGGCAAGACTGCATGTTGTCAATGGCACAGAAAAGGTTGTTTCGGTAAAGGTTGTTGAAGTAACCAAGACATGATATGTGAGTCTGGATAAGAGTTTTAGCTCTGTGAATGGATAGGAAAGGACATATATTAGAGATGTTCTGAAGAAGAATCTGCAAGATTTAAAAATAGTTGAAGACCTAGAGAGAGGGCCAAGAGAAAAAGATTCCCAAGTTATTGGGATGAGTGACAGGCAGGATGTTGGTGGGGTGTTTTAGAAGACTATTTTAGAAAAGTCTAAGGAAGCTTTGTCAAAAGTTTTTTGTATTGTTCCATTTGTACATTCAGGCTTCCTTACTGTGAGGTCCAAGTGAGGAGGTGTGAAGGGGAGGGAGTTAATTGCCTTTAACTTTTTCAGCTATAGTAACATCATGTTTCTAGTCATGAGGTTTTGGATCTTAACAAGGACCAGAATGTTCAGACATTGGGTGCTTTAAATTAGCACCCAAATGTGATCCATATTTAGGCACCTAAATAAAAGTGGCCTGATTTTCAGAGGTGCTAAGCCATGGGAGCTGTGGGTCCACAGCACCTCTGAAACCTAGGCCACTTTTATTTAGGTGACCGCTTATATATGTAGACAGATGTCTAATAGTGGACAGCTTAATGTAAACACTTTGGCCAGAATCCATATATCATTAAAAAGGGGAAATTACTGCCACATTTTCTTATAGATTTGCAGCTATTGGGGTTAATTCTGGTCTGTTACTCCGGTGTTAAGAGTTAGTTCACTGACTTCAGTGGAGCTATTCCAGGTTTATGTGAGTGTAACTGAGATGAGAATCTGGCCTCTCTTTTTTACCTCTTTTTTGTACTAATCGGCTGCAAGATATCTGACCTTTTGCAATTTAGTGGGCGAGGGCAGAGTAGTGACCTCATTTCAGCTTGGACTAGTGTAATAATAGTAGGCTGCAAGACCTGCCCACAGATCTGGGGGATCTGTATAGTAGTCTATGCCTTTACTTTGTCTCTGGCTCCTAAAAATGCTGCTGCCATCCCCTGAACCTGCCCTGAACCCAACTTCCAGTGTCAAGTTTGAGCTGTATCAGTGAAATGACCATGGGTTGGGTTGGCTCAAATCAATTCCTCCTGCTCGTGGGTGCCATGCAATAGCTCCTGTGTGCCCTACTCCTGCCAGCCACCACCTTGCTACACTGTGCATGCTGTAGAATGAATGTGTTGACAAATCGCAGGACCTCACTCCACACAGCACAGTGAGCAGGTAGTGACCAGCAGAGGGCATGTAGCTGGCCGCACGAACAGGAGGCAGCCAGAGATGGATTGCAGGCAAGAGGCGGGGCGGGGGGGGGGAGCAGGAAGCCCCCACCAGGTCCAGCCCCAAGGGAGAGGTGGTGGTGCTGAAACAAATTTAAAGAGAAAGGTCAGGTTGGGTCAGTTCTGAAAATAATTGACCCTCTTGGGATTGGGTTAGCATTTGGCTCCACTTGTGCTCACACTGGGTTCTAGTCAGCTTTTAAAATTAGGCTCGACCAGACCTCTAATCCAGAGCCATGATGCTCCTTTATAGCTATCCCCGTGACTGCCCCAGGACACCCGAAAGATGGGTGGGATATCTCCTGAGATGGCTCTAAACCATGTCAGCCTGTTGAAACACAGGGTATAAAGATGGCTTTGAGCAATGTTTTCCCTTCACTTTCCTCAGTTGTACCAAGCAGAGGTAGTTTCAGCTGAGCACCTACTCTTGTATCTATCAATTTCTGGTGCTTTTTTCTTTCCTGATGTCATGCAAGTGGTGTACTATAAAATTAATTTAAAAGTCTAAATATCATTTCTTGATTACTATTGGTGGAACACACTGAAAATTAATTTAGCTCATTTATAGAGCAAAATGTCATTTTTAAAGTGTGTAACAAATCAGATTTAGTCTAGCGCTCTAGTTTATGTGGAAAGATATTGTCACTTTTGTCAATCCTGTAGACAACCAGGGGGACTTAATTCTCAAAGCCACAGACTGAAGATATTATTGCCATCCAGAGGTCATGTTTTTCAGTTCAAAGGACAATAGTTTCTTTATATATAGACTGGAGTTTTCAGTCTGTTTTTTATTATAACTTTTTTAATAGCTCTTTTTGTTTTAAACACGTTACACAACATTTTGCACAGCAAGATATTTTTATTTTCTAGCCAGCTCCAATGATCTCTCAGTTGGTGTAAAACTGGCAGAACTGACTCCTGAGCCAACTGCCCCCACACCACCCCAGCCTAACATGTGGGGGAATGTTGGAGGTGGGAAGAAGTTGAGACACAGCACCAGCCTTTGGAGACTATACCCAACTATAGTAAGTCAAGCTTCCCCAAGGCTGTTCTAACTCATGCTGGGCAGTGACAAGCTGAGCTGTGAGTATAGTACCACATACTTTTTAGCTGTTTTTTTGGACTTTTGGTTATTTATTTTCTTTACTGATTCTTTCCAGTGAATTTTTATCTTGAAATTTCACTTAGTTTTTCATCCACACACAAAGTGAACTTGTTTCCTAATCACAAATATTCTGGACTCTCTTTACCTATCTTTTTTTTTTCTAGATTGTCATTTTCGAGACATGCAGAGTTGTTTAGGCACAACCACAAGAACAAAATTTAAAACCCACCCATGACATTTTCCTCTTAAGTCACTTTATTCAATTATTACAAGTTTGGAAGAATGGAAAGCAGTAGCCTTGAAGCCCTCACGCACATCTTTCTGGCTAGAAATATAGGACAGGGAAACCAAATGACGCTACAGATGCTTTTGCAGCTGCACTTGGTTACAGGTCTTCCCTGGGCTGTGAAACTTACAATATCCTTTGACGCTATTTACTCATTATGACTAAGGATGTGGAGAACAACCATATGCATATGCATGGTTCTTTACATTGAGCTTTTTGCAGCTTGTATTGTGGGCAGACTAGACATTCTCATTCCTTCTAAAACCAGCATACCAAAGCAGTGAGATCTCACAGCAGCCAACTACAGCCTGAGTAGACAGAATTCAAAGGGGACTGGATGCCTTAGGAATAAGTAATGCCCCCCAGTTCCAGTCAGTAGTTCACATCTAATTGTTCTTGTTGGCTTTATATGAATGAGTTGATGGTCTCAGTCTAATTTCAAATGGATAGGTTCCCCCAATAACAAAATCCACCATTAAGAATTAAATGGTAGTGGAAAGTATACTGCCATCTTACTTCTATTGGGGACCCATTCAGAACGGACACTGTAATTAAAGGATAGTGAATCAAGAACTTTATTCTTGCAAGGCATGAGTCTGTAGATATCTTTCTTCTAGGAACTGAACTGTGTAATTTCATGTAAGCATAGCATGACCTTCAGATGGTAACAGCTTTATTCACTCCAAATCCAATTTGAATCTGTGATGGAGAGAGAAAATTCAATATACCTCACTGAACCACAGAGTTGCCCAGTCTCAATGTATTTGATGCATTCTGTGCTACAATATGTAATAATTTCTTTGCTCAGATCTATCCAATCTGTTCAAGCGAATATAAGGTATATTGTCTACATAGTCAAAGGGTTGGATTTTTACAGGAGCCTAAGGGACTTAGACACCTATTTCCTATTGAAACTACCAGTCTAAAATTCCCAGACATAACCAATAAACTAATATCAGCATATGAGTTTTAGTAATTCTAGAGGCAGCTGGATTAAAAGAAACTTGATATATGTAAGATGTTTTGGGCTTCCTGTAGGTGATTTTTGACATAAGGATGTGTTGTGACTCCCATTTTTATTATGAGGCTGATTTTAAACTTTTCTTTTGTGCTTCCACTCCACAACAAAGTATTCAAATTCCTTCCCTAATGTTATTACTAAATAGAGCTGGGTACTTTTTTTTTTTTTTTTTAAAGAAACTGTTTTCTGTTGGAAAATAGTCTTGTTGAAATCAGTGTTTCACATGAATGTGTTGCTTTCAACAAAATTTCCATGGAATAAAGTAAAAACAATTAACTTTGACTTTCTCATTTGGTTCTGACGATAATGTCAAAACAGTTTTTTGTTTCAGTAATGTCAAAAAGTTTCATTTTATATTGTTTCAAATTTTACATATATATTGACCTTTTCAAAGCAAAATTGACATTATCAAAACAAAATATTTTGATGGTTCTGAAACTTGTTTTTAATTTTCTGTTTATGATGGGACATTCCCCATCCCACTGACGGCAAGCCTAATGAATGTCCCTGCACCCAGGCAGTGCCAGTTATGTCCCCTGCAGAGCATGCTGTTCCAGGAGAAGGGGATCTTACAAGGTGAAGCTGGCCATAGATGGGGCAATTTTTGCCCCAGAGGAGAGGCTGCTAGAGAGGCCAGTAGAAACATCTAATTTATATTGGACTTTTATGCTGAAAATTAGAACACAATTCTCTACAGTATGCCAAACTCTTTCTCTGACATTCCGTCTGTTTTGATCTTTTATTGACTTCAGAACTTAAAATTGCAATTGAAATCTCCATTTTCCACTGTTTGTTCTGGACACAAACATAGGAATGATGATGATCCTTCCTCCAATCCTAAAATACATTCACCAGGCTGAACTAAGAAATAAAACTACTTTCAGCATATTAATGATAAAATCACAGGTAACTGCTAATAATTGTTTAATAAATCTACTAACATTTTGTGATGTAATTTAATTGCAAACCTGGTTTCTAGCTAGGGCATTTTTAATTCAGTCATTCAAATATAATTTCTATTTCCATCATTTAGAGCAATTAAACTGATTCCAATATTCAGATTTCCAAGTGTATAGTAACTGACATTTATTGACTCTCTGCCAAAAATGCCCGTCTTGACCACCCATTTGTCAATTTTTCCAATAAGCATCTTTGTGCATTCTCCCATGTCATATACATGGGAAGAGCTCATGGTAAACATGCAAAACTACCTCATTGTACTTTTTCAAACCTCTTCTGAAAACTCTTTGCCATGACCCATAAAGAACATGACAATGGCTAGGCAGCAAGTATACTTTAGCCACCATTTATCAGGCTGTTCATAATCATCTCACGCTTTGGGACAGGGAACCTTTTTATTATATTTGTATAGTTCTTAGCACAGTGATCTCTGACTGACTGAAGCCCTGACATTCACTCCAACATCAGCAATAGTAATTCATGCTGTATTTGCTGTTAACTTTTTGTTTCTAACAATAGCTATTTCACCAAAGCAACTATGGAAAATAAGACTCTCACAAATTATTCCAATAATTTATTATACTAGGCATTTTAAATTCAGTTAGGCCATAAGCAAGAAAAACAATGTGCTTAACATTTTAGTTCTGTTGAAGTCCATGGGACTATTTGCACACTTAAAGTTAAGCAGCTGCTTAAGTTCTTTGCTGGATCAAAGGCTCTAGTTAATGGACTGTTGGATTAGAAGCATTTTACCTCCTTTGTTCAACACTGAGTAAAAAAACTGTTTTTGTGCATATTTAATTTGTTGATGTTGCAAATTTTTCAAGTATTACAGGAGTAATTCAAAATACCCTTGGTTTGTTTCTTTTCTTGGCCCAGAGGGTGGGAGTACTGGTCAGATTTACAATTTTGCTGCTAACTTCTTTTAAATGTAGTGGTCAAAAGCCATCAATCTCCAGGCTGATTTTATTAAAGAACACTGCTTCATTCAAGTAGGAGGTAAGAAATCAGCGAATTAAAACACTTCAGTTTCTGGTAGACAAAAAAATACCCTATATTTTATAAAAAGAAAAGGAGTACTTGTGGCACCTTCGAGACTAACAAATTTATTTGAACATAAGCTTTCGTGAGCTACAGCTCACTTCATCGGATGCATTCAGTGGAATTTCAGTTTTTCCACTGAATGCATCCGAAGAAGTGAGCTGTAGCTCACAAAAGCTTATGCTCAGATAAAATTGTTAGTCTCTAAGGTGCCACAAGTACTCCTTTTCTTTTTGCGAAAGAAACACGGCTGCTACTCTGAAACCTATATTTTATGGACTTCCAGTCATATTTTTATTCTGGTTTGCATTATACTGTTTCACTGAAAGAATGAGCATACCATTAGATCCAGGTAGCACTTTCTGAACTAACCTATGGGTAATGATCTAACCAGCAGTGACTGTCAACTCTTTAACTGTAAAGCACCAATGAGTATTTTAGGGTTGCATATTTCATGGGGAACAATTCTTGAGTTCCCACAACTACAGGCACTGTCAAAAATAAAAGATATGGTATATTTCCACCCCCTGCTCCTGAGCAAACTGCATAAGCAAAAATAACATAATCTATGGTGGCCCTTTCTGACTGACACATGCACGGAGAAAGAAAAACACTTGGGAATAGAGACGTATTTTAGCATATTTCACAGCTCTGTTTCACATAACATTCTTTTAAAAAAATTAATTGGATTATGCAAATATGAGCAAGACCAAATTGCCTACAAAAATGGCTAAGGGTAAAATAAGTGGCCACCTCTTTTCAGTGTTGATACTCTCCAACCTAAAATAGCAGTAATCTCCCAAAGATAATCATTAGGCCAAATTAATACAACCATCACATTTCTCTACCAACTTGTATAATAGTGTAACATACAAAGAATAGATACTGTATTCCAGGGAGTGTCCTTAGCAATCAGGAATTCTAGAATCATTACCCTTTAAAGGCTCAGAAATAGAGTGGCTGTCCACAGAGGGAGTGGAACAAAGTATAAGTGAAAGGCGAAGGCAAACTCAAAAGGATCACTCTGCTAGTTGCAATTGCCCAGTGCTGAGCAATTAATGTCCTTTCTCTGCTAAGCAGCAACTACTGCTCTATTCAGTCTGCAATATGTTTCCTTTCCACTTAACGGAAAGCTTAGCCACAATGTTGGGCTTCATTGGTTCATAGTTTCGTTGCAGAGGAGGTTGACGTTGGCTGATGTAATAGCATAAAAAAGAACAGCCAAATGGTCTATTTTTAAACCAGGTCCTCCTACCCTCATGGCACAAGTATTAAAAATGGCAATTATGGGGTTCCATAGTCATGAGCTCTGACATTCAGATTAAGGCCCCCATGCTGCAATGACATCTGGCTTCATAATTTCATTGCAAGACTGGGTCC
This sequence comes from Lepidochelys olivacea, assembly GCF_965140295.1. NCBI lineage: Eukaryota > Metazoa > Chordata > Testudines > Cheloniidae > Lepidochelys > Lepidochelys olivacea. The sequence continues at coordinate 49,340,474 of NC_140414.1, read as the reverse complement.
TAAATGGGCTTACTTTACACATTTAGAGGTGTGAGTGTGTGTGTGCGCTGGGGGTCGGTGGGTGGGTGTCCAAAATGTCATCCCTACAAACTCAAGCTGATATTCATATCTTACTTCATTCTCTCTGGTTTAGGTATCATTAAGAGTGATGAAAATCCAGCAAATGGAACTTAATCAACAATTCTGCAAAGGGCGTTTGAATGATACTGTGGGACTATGAATCACTTGCTTCTCAACTTTATGGAGTTTGTGTGCCCAGAAAGAAGGTTTTGACACCATTCTACAGAGACAGGGAAGTGCATGTATGTGTGCACCCATAATTATTTTTGCATTTGAACTTGATAGTAACAAGTACTAAAACTGCGGGGGGAGAAGGAATCCTGAACATGTAGTCTTTAAGAGACTTAGTGCTGATAATACTCTCAAATGTTTCAAGCGTTATAAGTAAACTTGTGTGTGTAAAATGAGAGATTTCCTAAAATGTTTTTTTCTGTACAGATATTGTGACTCTCCTATCAGAGATTTAACTCCACATAATATTATATCCAAGTGCCCAAAAGACTAAACTGTGGTCTGTCCCACATCAGAAAAGAGCTGAGGAACAAAAAAAGCTTTAGTATTTCTTTCCCAATGTTAGCATACTGGCTTTCCCAAAACTGGGGGTTGGGGGGTGGGTGGGGGATGAGAGAGAGAATTGAAACTGAACCTTTGAACAATGATTCTGAGTACAGCAGTAAAATACAAAGATCTATGTATTTTATTCCTTTGCCTTCATTTGAGATTGTCTACTATGGGCACTGCCTTTGGGATAAACTCCCAAAATGTTCTCTTGCAAAGGCAAATTAAATTGAAATCAGCAAAGTTTGCAGATTGGTAACAAGTGTGGTTTCTCTAGAGAGACAGTCCAATGGTAAAGTAAATCTACAAAATGCTGCAGTGGAGAAAAAAGGAAACCAATTATGTAGTGCGTGTGTTTTGAAATTCTAAATAGAAGCAATTGGTCTGGTTTTTTGTATTAGAAAAAGACAACAGGAGTTAGGGAGTTCTGTTTAGGCTTGAATAGAGAAGGCTGGGCATTCCTGGGTGAACCAGGAAATACATTACAAACCTTTACTCAATATTTAAAACTTATCCGAAATGGACTTTTTCTGAAATTATATTTTTAAAAACATTTTCCATTTTCACACGTCTGTGCTTCCTGGATGGGAAAAGGTTCAGAAATTAAAGTGCTAATGTACTACCAGAAGGACTGTCTTTTAGACACATTTCCAACAAAAATGAAAGCCGGATACACTGGAAACCTTATGAGGAAGCTGTTGTGGCTTTAGCCTAGTTTTGCTTACTCAAGAGGCTTACAAATGTTGGACAAGGTTAAGATAAGCATGAAATCATTTGGGTCCATATTCAATCTGAACCATTTTGTGGTTCATTCATCAGTGGATGTGATCTTTTTGATGCTTCCAAGCTCATAAATTAGAGACAGACATTTTCGTTTTTTGCACAGCACTTGATATAATGAGATATAAACCCCATCTGGGCACTTGTGAAGAGTAATTGCACATTTGCAAGATATTGTGAGATTTATAATAGAATCTCTTCATTATCTCTCTCAATAAGGAGAACTCCGTCTTACTTAGAGGGGTAAATTGGCACCAGGACACAACATGGTGAGTTTTTGTGAAAGATATCATGTGATCTCCCATGAAAACTTAAATTATTGCCTGTCACTTTCACATATCCATTAGATTATTCTGCAAGACTGTATTTCAAGTATTCTTATGAACATGAACAAGCCCAGACTAAACAGGATATAGTTAGAGATGAAAAATGATGTTGTGCTGTGATCTCTGCAATGAGATCTCAGCAATTTTTAAGACAAGGACATTGAATTATAGGGAGAACTGAGCAGTCACAAGTGGACATAGTAATGTAAACTAGATCTCAGGAGGAAAAATGGTTGTGTTGAAAATAATAATCTTGAGTTTGAAAATTATGTTTCTTTCTGTAGAAGTCAAAAAAAAAATATTTCCCTCTGTGGCTGCACTCATGCCCTTGCCTTACATTCTGATTCCGTGTAACCCACCGCCATCAGACCTGTCCACAGTTTGTGTCTCACCCATATCACTCTAACAAAGTCCTTCTCCAAATGTCCTGTAGTGACCAGTGGCCAATATTCTACTCCCACACATTTTCCATTAGGTATCACAGACATCACCCTAGATACACCAGCCTCCGATCAATTCATCATCTTTCCCTCACCCAGTGTGTCTTCCAATCCTTCATATAACATCATGTAAGTTAACAATGAAAGAAAGGAAAAAAAATTTGTGGGAAACTGCAGTAGCTTGCATTCATGCTTTATGAAGCATCATTGAACAAATTAGAACAAAACCAACCAAACAACCAAAATCTTTGCAGACTACCACAACAGTATCTGATACGATACTGCAGAAAAACCTGAGTGTCTCTGGATTAAGTTTAGAAGTGTGAACAACAGGAGTGATGTAGTGGTGGGAGTCTGCTATAGACCACCGGACCAGGGGGATGAGGTGGATGAGGCTTTCTTCCGGCAGCTCGCGGAAGCTACTAGATCGCATGCCCTGATTCTCATGGGTGACTTTAATTTTCCTGATATCTGCTGGGAGAGCAATACAGCGGTGCATAGACAATCCAGGAAGTTTTTGGAAAGCATAGGGGACAATTTCCTGGTGCAAGTGCTAGAGGAGCCAACTAGGGGGGATCTTTTCTTGACCTGCTGCTCACAAACCAGGAAGAATTAGTAGGGGAAGCAAAAGTGGATGGGAATCTGGGAGGCAGTGACCATGAGTTGGTTGAGTTCAGGATCCTGACACAGGGAAGAAAGGTAAGCAGCAGGATACGGACCCTGGACTTCAGGAAAGCAGACTTTGACTCCCTCAGGGAATGGATGGGTAGGATCCCCTGGGGGACTAACATGAAGGGGAAAGGAGTCCAGGAGAGCTGGCTGTATTTCAAGGAATCCCTGTTGAGGTTACAGGGACAAACCATCCCGATGTGTCTAAAGAATAGTAAGTATGGCAGGCTACCAGCTTGGCTTAATGGTGAAATCAGAGCAGATCTTAAGCATAAAAAAGAAGCTTACAAGAAGTGGAAGGTTGGACATATGACCAGGGAAGAGTATAAAAATATTGCTCGGGCATGTAGGAAAGAAATTAGGAGGGCCAAATTGCACCTGGAGCTGCAGCTAGTGAGAGATGTTAAGAGTAACAAGAAGGGTTTCTTCAGGTACGTTGGCAACAAGAAGAAAGCCAAGGAAAGTGTGGGCCCCTTAATGAATGAGGGAGGCAACCTAGTGACGGACGATGTGGAAAAAGCTAATGTACTCAATGCTTTTTTTGCCTCTGTCTTCACGAACAAGGTCAGCTCCCAGACTGCTGTGCTGGGCATCACAACATGGGGAATAGATGGCCAGCCCTCTGTGGAGAAAGAGGTGGTTAGGGACTATTTAGAAAAACTGGACGTGCACAAGTCCATGGGGCCGGACGAGTTGCATCCGAGAGTGCTAAAGGAACTGGCGGCTGTGATTGCAGAGCCATTGGCCATTATCTTTGAAAACTCGTGGCGAACGGGGGAAGTCCCGGATGACTGGAAAAAGGCTAATGTAGTGCCCATCTTTAAAAAAGGGAAGAAGGAGGATCCTGGGAACTACAGGCCAGTAAGCCTCACTTCAGTCCCTGGAAAAATCATGGAGCAGGTCCTCAAAGAATCAATCCTGAAGCACTTACATGAGAGGAAAGTGATCAGGAACAGTCAGCATGGATTCACCAAGGGAAAGTCGTGCCTGACTAATCTAATCGCCTTCTATGATGAGATTACTGGTTCTGTGGATGAAGGGAAAGCAGTGGATGTATTGTATCTTGACTTTAGCAAAGCTTTTGACATGGTCTCCCACAGTATTCTTGTCAGCAAGTTAAGGAAGTATGGGCTGGATGAATGCACTATAAGGTGGGTAGAAAGTTGGCTAGATTGTGGGGCTCAACGGGTAGTGATCAATGGCTCCATGTCTAGTTGGCAGCCGGTGTCAAGTGGAGTGCCCCAGGGGTCGGTCCTGGGGCCGGTTTTGTTCAATATCTTCATAAATGATCTGGAGGATGGTGTGGATTGCACTCTCAGCAAATTTGTGGATGATACCAAACTGGGAGGAGTGGTAGATACGCTGGAGGGCAGGGATAGGATATAGAGGGACCTAGACAAATTGGAGGATTGGGCCAAAAGAAATCTGATGAGGTTCAATAAGGATAAGTGCAGGGTCCTGCACTTAGGACGGAAGAACCCAATGCACAGCTACAGACTAGGGAATGAATGGCTAGGCGGCAGTTCTGCGGAAAACGACCTAGGGGTGACAGTGGACGAGAAGCTGGATATGAGCCAGCAGTGTGCCCTTGTTGCCAAGAAGGCCAATGGCATTTTGGGATGTATAAGTAGGGGCATAGCAAGCAGATCGAGGGACGTGATCGTCCCCCTCTATTCAACATTGGTGAGGCCTCATCTGAAGTACTGTGTCCTTTTTTGGGCCCCACACTACAAGAAGGATGTGGATAAATTGGAGAGAGTCCAGCGAAGGGCAACAAAAATGATTAGGGGTCTGGAACACATGACTTATGAGGAGAGGCTGAGGGAACTGGGATTGTTTAGTCTGCAGAAGAGAAGAATGAGGGGGGATTTGATAGCTGCTTTCAACTACCTGAGAGGTGGTTCCAGAGAGAATGGTTCTAGACTATTCTCAGTGGTGGAAGAGGACAGGACAAGGAGTAATGGTCTCAAGTTGCAGTGGGGGAGGTTTAGGTTGGATATTAGGAAAAACTTTCTCACTAGGAGGGTGGTGAAACACTGGAATGCCTTGCCTAGGGAGGTGGTGGAATCTCCTTCCTTAGAAGTTTTTAAGGTCAGGCTTGACAAAGCCCTGGCTGGGATGATTTAATTGGGTATGGGTCCTGCTTTTGAGCAGGGGATTGGACTAGATGACCTCCTGAGGTCCCTTCCAACCCTGATATTCTATGATTCTATGAGGGTTCATTACACCATGGGAATCCAACAGTCTTTGGCTGAGGTAGGTCAGAAAGAAATTACTCACATTTATGAGGACAGCAGTAAATTTTACAGTTATGCACATAATCAGTGAAAAACTAAAATAGAGAATAGAAGATACATTTGCAGGAAGTTTACAAGCTAAAATAGAGAATAGAAGATACATTTGCAGGAAGTTTATCTATTGAGTTGAATGTTTATTTTTTTTTTGTGCATGTACTACTTTTTTTTTTTAACATCAGCAAAATACCTGAATTAATCTGGTAGGTCCTGATCTTGCAGTTGCGTATGCAGGTGCTTAACTTTACTCATATGAGCAATCCTATTGGTTTCAATGGGACTATTCAATAAGCAATGTTAAAAATGTGTTTGTAAAAATCAAGAGTCTATTCTCTAATTCCTTTCTGTACTGTAGTCAGATGCCTTCTTATTAGAAGGGTGAATGAGTTTGAACATAAGGTAATGTAAGGGTTCACAAGCATTCCTCAGATGGGTGTTTTTTCTGCAACTGAAGCAAACAACAGATTGGTGGAGGCTGGGGCTGGATTTGCCCCATACTTCAGAGGCCTCTTTGGCAGGAGAAGCAGTCCAGTTGCACTACACAAAAAGGTAGGAGTCAATCACCTCCTGCATAGCTGAGTCCAGCGTATTGTAGACAATGTGGAAGTGGCAGGGCATGAGAAGCCAGAGTGGGGATTAAAGCTTCTTCTGCTGCCTCAACCCATACTGTCCTCCTCCCCTCTACAGGGACACACACAAGGGGCCACAAATTCTACATCAGCCATTCCTTCCACTCTGTGCCCTATACATTTGTCCAGTCTTCCACTTAGAATCTTGAACCAGGCACTATTTGACCATCCCTTTTGTATGGGGATGAAGTAGTTGTTCTTTGTTTTGCAAGACATGCTAGTTAACTTATACTATATTCCTGAGGGGAAAGAGATAATTTGCTAGTAGGAAAGTAATGCCCATGCTCTGTATGGCATAACTCTACTTAAAACAAAATCAAAGCCTGTAGCTTGGGATGAACATGCCAACTTTGGGGAGAAGATGGAATTTTTCACAGCAAACTTATCACTGGTTTCCTAAATGACCTACGATAAACAGAAAAAAAAACCCTTTTATGTGGTTGCTGTGATTTAAGCAAGGTCTGCAAGTTGGCAACCTATCATCAGAGGTTTCAAAGTGAAAGAAAATAGCCAGCTTCCATTCTCAGAGAATCCTCCTGCTATTTGTACATAGTCTATCTTGGTAGCTGACATATGCTGGAGTACATGCTGTCTGTGGGCTTGAAAATCTCACGGCAGTAATCAGAAGTGTACTGGTCCTGATGGCAGGCATCAAATCGGTTACTGCCAGATCTTTGAACTACAAAAATAAATAGAGAATGGAAATGTATTGTATTGGCCAAGCCTGAGGCCTAGTCATCTGTCTTGGAGCATGCTCTGGTGAAAGTGTTTAACTTGGATTTCTTCCATCACATGTGGTAGCTGCAAGAGTGAAGAAAAAAAACAATGTTAGATGGTATATTTAATAGTGTGTTGGCTTAACAATCCTCAGGATACAGTTACTTCCATGTTCTCTTAGGAGTCAGAGCTTACCTTCTTTGTTGTGCCTCCGGATGAGTGCATATACCAGATCATGCATATTTTTTTTTTTAAATTTTGGAAAGGTTACACACACAGTTAAACACACACGTATCTATTACACATGGTTTAGCTAGGACAGGATTTGAGATTGGAGTTGTGTGTGCAGTTTCTCTGGCAATTTTCACATCTTTGGCTTACAAAGTTCTTTCTGTGAAAAGCTCTAAGCCACAGGATTTGGAATGCACTGTAACTGGATGTTTGTTGGTTTTGGCTGAAATACATTCTTCTTCTCTTTCCTTTTGTGGCCAATGTATAGAACAATACAGGATCCCCTTTTTCTTTACTTGGCTACATTTTTTAATAAGAGCCTCCTCCTAGTCCCTCCTTATTCAAATACCCCACGTGATTATGAAAATTATGCATTTGTCAAGAGTGTGCCCCGTGCAAAGATATCATATTCTTACATGTTCTGCGTTAGGGAATACTATGCATGTTTTCACAGCTGAATTAGCTTGTATTTATAGATTATCAGGAGGAGCTTTTTAAAAATTAAGTGAAACTTTATAAACTTGAAACAAAGCAAAATCACTATTTTCTATACTTCTATACCAGTTTTTCAGTAACTGCTTCTGGTGCACAAAGTATTTGGTAGAACACTAATGAAGAGAAAGAAGATGAGAAAACATAAAGGGCCAGATTTCTTGGCACAATCTCACCATTTTGTGCCATGCTGGCAATGCAAAGCAACCATAAGCCTGGTGAACTAGGTTCATAGCTGTTTTGTCATTTGACTACCACAGAAGCAACTGGAATGCACTTAAGAACATGGTTCAAAATAACTATGCTATCATTTCATTTATGAATGATAAATGCTGCTTTTATTTTTATAGCCACCAGACTACATCTAAGGTTAATGTACACATAGTGGAAGTTCAGTACTGTTCTCAAAGAAAAAGTACAAAAAATATTTTTTTAGTTTTTTACAAACAATGACTTTTTAATATAAATCTTACCTTTTAAAGAATATGTAGGCTGTTATGTTGTCAGGAAATGATGCAGAAAAAGTCTGAAAGAAATTCATTCTGCACTCCAGGGTGACAGTCACCACCTGCATGGTGTGGAGCTCGGCTCCTTGTGCGACAACACAGAAGTGGCAGGGGATTGGCCCAGACAAGGGGTGGAGCTAGACAATCTTGCTGCTGCAAACATCCTCCTGCCCTGGGTGGAGGGTGCACATAAAAAGGGAATGAATAAGGGCTTGTCTACCATGGAAAGCTAATATGGATTATTGTAAGGTGTGAATGCAAAGGTTAGTATCTATTCTGGAATATCTTTACATGTGGACAAGCCCTAGGTTACTTCCAATTTGAACTTTCACACAAACACATTTTCATATGAGTATTCATGAGACTATTTAATGTCCATGAACTTTCTTTCCAACAAAAAGCAACATGCCCATGTTTTCAGAAAACAAAAAAGGATGCTAAAGTGAATATGCTTGTTTATTCAAAAAATATTTGAGAATACTTTCTTGCCCAGTTCTACACGTGACAACTCTGAACAATAAGAATAAACAATCCACAGCATTGTTTAAAAAAAAAACCCTGCAAAAACTTAGTAAAGCGAATTTGTATAGTTCATGTCTAACATGGTCTGCACAGCTTATGCACTTTCCACAAATTGTCAGAGAATTCTAACTATCAGTGGTAACCACCCCTTTATTGAACTTTATTAAAACATGCAGGGATGATTTTATTCTGACAAGGATATTTTTTGTCTCATTTGGAAGAGTAGGTAATTGGACTGAACTTTCAAATTTAAATTAAGATGTGTTAACCAATTCCAATGCAAGTACAACCAACCTAAACCTCTGCCCAAAACTTAAACTGAAATCATATATATTGTTTTTTGTTTCTTTTTCTCCCTCTGTTGTCATAGGCTTTATCACCTGTAGATATCTGGCCAAAGTTGGAACCAGGAAATACTGAAAATATCATGAGTTGTATAGGTTCTAGAGAGACTTCAGCTCTGATTCCTAGACTAAATTGGTTTAGATATGTTTGCTTAAACATCCAAACTTTTGGAAGCTCATCTGCATTCAGCCTTTGAACCATCAGATATTTACCTATCACTAGAATAAATGGAAAGTCTACACAGGTTAATTAGTATAACAGGAAGTGGCATGCTAGTTCTTTGAACTCCCATTATTGAGAGGGAACATTTGTTAACATTCCTTTTTCTTTTATTTTTTAATGCTGATGCAGATAAGAATAAATTTTCAGTCTCCACTTGTGGACACATGAGATGAATTAGTGCTTCATACAAACCTTGAAAATCATGCATCTTGCAAACACAATTGTAGAAAAGACAGAGGAGCCTAAAGAGCTTTTCCTGAAGGAATTGAAGACCTTTGGCAGAACTGGGGCTCATGTAACAGAATTGTCCTTGTAACTTTCAACTGGCTGTCCCTCTGGTCCTGTGGTTTTACCAGATTGGACATCCTTAGTAGGTTCTGTTACCTTGCTACTCCTTACTTAGCCTACAAACCACTCTGAAACTGTTCACAAATTTTCCATTGAAACTTTTTTGATTTTGAAAAGTGGCCTTTTTTCAAAACAAAAATTTTCAGAAACAGTTGATTTCACTTGAATTTTCCAGTTTAGAAAACTTTAATTTTTTTTCCAATAATCAGAAACCAGAAAATTTCCACAATGTTTGTTTCTCAGTTTCCCCCCCACCCCCTAGAAAATATTTGATTTAATTCAAGCAGTTCTACTCCATCCCCTCTACAAGGCAGAATCTTCAAAGACAAGATAGGAAAGGATCGTTTCTACCCCTCCACTATGTTGATTGAGATAATGATTTTTAAATGCCTTCAACATGTGAACATTATCACTGATCTATTTTGTTGCTATGCTCAGTACACAATATTTGGGGTTTTCCTTCACTTTTATGTTCACTTTCTGATCAATCCTAATCCACAGATTTCTTCCAACCTTTTTTTTAAAATTTACTACTCCGATTAGTTAACTGTGCTCTTCTTCCTGAGAGCAGTTTTGTCAGAGAAATACTACCTGCATGTGTTCAGTTTCAAGAAGTCAAGAATCTTCTGCTTTTTTGGTTCTGATGTCTGTAACTATTTGGGGTTACATTTTTAATGGAAAGCTGAGGTATGTTTACCAATGAGTGCCCCATATTAGCATACTCAGTTACAATGAATTAAGATGTAAACTGGTCTATATGCCTCACTCACTTATGGGAGGTGCTAAACTCACTTTTTATACATAATTACACAACTTACACATACACTTACCGTAACAACATTCACAAATGGGGTGTAATGCAAGAGTGAGGTATTTCTAGGAGTGTGAATGCACCACTGTGCTTTGAAAATTTGGGCTTTAATGTAAGCACACTGTGGTAGATGAAGTTAAATACTCCATTCCAGATATCAGGGCACAGTGTAACAACATTTAGCACAATCTAATTAGTACAATGTTTTATATTTTTAACAACTCCTCCCAGATAGAAAATTAATAAAGGAAAAAGGCAATTTCAGCTGAATTTGGCTAACTTTGGTCTGACTTCAGGGTGAAAACCTAAATCCTTCCATGGCTTTGCCTAAACTTAGTCTATATTTGTCAGAGTTTTCAGGCATGAAAAAGGACAAATCAGGAATACCTAGAAGGGTGAATGTTTTTTGTAGTAAATGTGACAAGATCAATTTTGGGTAATGCTAAACAAAACATTCCAGATTGTTCATCAAAGTTGAACAATAGCCCAGCTACAATATAATTAAAAATAAAGCCATTACTAATTCTGGCTATATATTTCATGGTATAGGTGGATCCTGTAGTCCAACAGTCTTTGCAAATCTATAAGGAATAGAGAGATTAGGATTTAGAAGGGACTTTTTATATGAGTCTCTATTGTGGTGTTAGCATGCAAGCTTTATTGGTTCATGTTCTTCCATTTGAAGCCATACAACTTAATATGGCAAAATAAATTAGGTTACAAATAAAGCTACATACCATTTTCACTCTTCCTGATTTTAATTCCCCAATTGCTAATTTTGCAGCTCAAGGAATCTCCTGGAACTACTCTGATTTCAATAATTTAATTGTGGCATGTAGAAAGGAGAACTAATAGGATACAGGTTTAAAAAATATTTAAGGTACATTTAAATTATATTATCTTTTTCCAAATTACATTTTAATAATCTAGCAAATATATCTTTCCATTTAAAAAATGTTTATTTTCCCTATTATATGCTATTTTTCTTTGCTTGAAGGAAGAGATTTGCCATTTGCCATTCTTAATCTGTGGTAATTAGCCAATTTGGCTGAGGGGTCATTTCTTTTTGTAACTACTCGGATATGTTTTATGGGCATTCTGAACAGCACAGGTGATGCATCTGTCATATATGTTCCTAAAGAAACACTTTTAAAAAAATGCTTTCCCACTTGATTTCAAATAATAGCTTCCATGGATATTGCCATAAAGATTCAGTTACACCAAAAATGGGAGAGGTAGAGTGTGTGTGTGTGTAATGACTGTTTGGAAGCACAGAAGGTCAGATTACTGAAGCATTTGTGAAATTCCTATTGTGCTTTAGGGATTTGCATATATGACGCATGGGAGGTTGAAAACTGCATGTATGAGCCTTATTTTTTTTTTAATTTTTGAACATTTAATGTAATATGTTGAGGCTTAGATTTACACACCCCAAGTCACCTCTGTAAGAAACCTAACTCCGACTGGCATACAAGTATTTCTACACATGTGCAAGCAGGAGTAAGGGCAAGGCCTGCCAGCCCTTCCGGACTGGACCCAACAGCAGATACTCTGGGACTCACCATGCTTCAGGGGTTCCCATCTGAGCTAACCACATAACCAGGACTAGACCTTCAAAGTCAGCCAGTAGAACTGGATGCAGTGGCTTCAGCATCCTGTCTTTACAGTAGACAGCCACAGTGGGAGTCTTTTGGACTTCCTGTTCCAGACACAATACCAAACCCTCTTGACCTTCCCCACCCTTCTCATCTCCCTTTTTAATCCCATTTCCCATCTTCCCCTATCAGAAAGAAAGCTACATGCCCATAATCACCCTAATCATGCTCATATATTGTTTGCCTTTCCTCCTTGCTTTGTCTGATTTTGCCTTTTTAGAGCTGGTCAGAAATCTTTCACTGAAACTGAATTTCAGGGAAAAAATTATATCTTTCATTAATAATCCCCCCCCCCCACACACACACAATCTATTTTAATGAATTATATAGCTGATAGAAAACTGAAAGTAAAGGTTATATATAGTAAAACATATATACAGTTCACTCAGCATTTTAATTGTATCAAAATGCGGGGCGGGGGGGGGCTGTTTAAAAAAGGAAAGAGAGTGATGCAAGTTGTTAGAGCACAAAGCAAGCTAGCAGCATGAAAGAGTGAAATCCCTTGAAAAGTAATTAGATACTAAAGCAGAAGGCTGGAATGTCACAAGCACCTTCTTTATTTCTAAATACTGTAATGCTTCTGGACATATATTTCCATCCCCTTTAAAGTAGCTTATTTTGTTCAACATTAGAATCTCATTTACCTGGGGTAAAGGATGAATGGACATCCAAATGCGACCCACCCACATCAACAGGTGGGGGAAACTAATGGGTCTGGTGGTAAAAGGGGTAAGGAAGGTAGACATGTGCCAAGGAACAATTGGTAGCTTCTGGCACTCATTCTCTAGCTGGGAGAGAGAAGGGTGCTGAGTGGCCAGCATTTCCAAATCCCAGGAATTAGTCCAGGGAAGGGGCCATGTGGAACCTCTTTTGGCTCCATTATAGCACCCCATCCTATAGATTAGACTATTCAATCACCCATTTAGCAGTCAGGTATTAAACACATTCCTACTTGCCCCACTATGGCTTGAAAGTACTTTAGGAAGGCAAAAATCTTTCTGGCCCTCTACCAAATGACTCATGGGAGAAAAAATTCCTTCCTAACTGAGGTCGTAGGGTGGTGGTGTTTACTCATTGCAACTGGCAGCTGGTTTCTAGTGCAGTTAAGAGAACAAAATGTATGGTTCCCAGATGTAAGAGATCTTGGATTTTGGTGATGGGTCTTGGGGTCACGTGATATGGTGAGACTTTGTGGCTTTCATAGGCTGAGGCCCTTGCTGGCTGCAGTCCCCACTCTGCTAGGACTCAGACAACTGAGTCCTGTGGGGAGAACCACCTCACATTATGGGTTATATGGTAAGGAGCCCTGTAATCCCTGCTCTGGAAATGCCTGGTATAGGAGAATATGGTGGGTAGCGCCCCTCCAGCAGCCTCCCCTGTGTTGAACTTTAATAAAAGTCATGCCTGCTGCTTAATTCCATGCATGTGTGCCATCATTTTGCCACTGTGTCCACATCAATAGATTATTGCAGGATATGACAAGGTCAAAGTAATGCAGTATTTTACTGTGTATCCTATAGTACATCAGGTGTCAATATTCTGATCCTTCATTTTCCTGACAAAGCTTGTGCACATAACAGGGGGAAGAAATGAAAGCTGCTTAATCAAGTCTCAAGAGAGAGGTCCTAATTCTCCTATTGAAGTCAATACAAAACTCATTTTGACATCAACAGAGGCAGGAATAGACCCTAGTATCACAGTAGAAATTAGAATTGACACTGTCCTGAGACCTTCAAAGCCAGCTAGCGGATTCAGATGCCCAATTGCCATTAATAGCCAAATCTAATCCCTTAGGCACATAACTTTGAAAATCTCATCTTAAACCTTTAATTTGTCACAACCTTTAATGATTTTTTTAGGGGAATTTGGTGGCCTTCCCTTGCAGACTAAGCAACTTTTCTTTCCAATATATGATTTTACAAGAGACCCTTTAATGTAGAGCTTTTCATACTGTGATGCAGTGGCTATTTGTGGTGGTGGGAGTACTTGATGGTGATGGACAAAGAACCTTTGTTCATAGAGTGTTGCTTTGTCTTCTTTCGAGCTGCTAAATCACATTGAAAACAGCTAAATATTTTATTACTTAATTTTACTTCCCCCTGCTGTAGGAATACTATGCAATTGCAAATGGAAGGGGACGCTGTCTGTGTTGTGAGAGTAGATAGGGAACCTGCACAGACACCACAACATTCTGCACCATTGCAAATGGAAGGAAGTGTGACCCAGGAAGCAATTTTTCTAAGATGGAAGTGCTTGAGAATCCACCTCTTTTAATGTAGGGATCAATGAATCAAGTTAAGATAGAATAAAAATCCCTCCAACCCGTCATCCGTTTTACAGACTCGACGTTTATACATAACCTTATTCTTTTTCAATTTGGCTTGCTGCTATATTTCTTGGTCCTGGGCTAGGAGAAAATTCTGACGCAAGTTTTTTTGCAATCTTTCTGGCACGGAAACCAGGTAGCAGTAGTGATGAGGACCCAATCCTGCCATCTTTTATTTTAGCAAAACTCTCTGTGACCTCAGTATGAAATTTCCAGAGGACTTTTGCTGGAGCAAGTTCTACAGGATCAGGCCCTATTTTTCAGACCGAAGTGGGTTCTACTAGTTCATCCAAAAGTTCCTCTAATTTACATCTCAGATCGAACCTTTTGCTCTTCGAAAAGATGGTCTTTTCTTTACCTTGATATAAGGTTTTAGGGTATATGCTGAATTGTAGATGAGGGTTTAATTGAAAATATGTTGCTCCTCATTTGAAAATGTTTACATTTTGCGAATTGAAAATTGTTCTCTTTTTTGTGACGTTTTCAAACTTAAATAGGAATGGTTTTTTTTCCAAATCACATTGTTTTGCTGTGAAAATATACAAAATATCACAGTCTATTGAGTTTAAAATATGACTTCAAATACCCATGAATTTATCTTCATAAAAACTTCTGCCAGGTGGAGATATATTATAATCCCCATTCCACAGATGAGGAAGTGAGGCACAGAAAAGTTAAGGGCCTGCTCATGCTTTCTTTGAAATAAATAACAAAACTCCATTTGATGTCAATGTTGCAGGGTTGGGCCCCTCAGTGATTTACTTATCCAGCATTACTCAGGAACTGAATGCAGCTTTCTAGTTCTCTTTCTTCTGAAACTAAATTATCTTTTTCCAGGGTAGCCACTGCAGCATCCTTAGAATACCGGTCATGCTGGTACTTCCAGGAACTGTGTCCCTGCTGTAACCTAGCATGCACTGTTCATGTGAAGTCATGCCAAACAGAGGGTGCCATTTTGAAAAGCACATTACCACTCCCCTGCAGCCATGACCTTGCATGCACCAGGTGTGCAAGGTCATGCCAGCCAGGACGGAGCATCATGCTCTCCAAAATGGCCTCCCCCATCCATGATACCAGACAAAGCCACG
Source organism: Lepidochelys olivacea (assembly GCF_965140295.1). Taxonomy (NCBI): domain Eukaryota; kingdom Metazoa; phylum Chordata; order Testudines; family Cheloniidae; genus Lepidochelys; species Lepidochelys olivacea. The sequence goes on along the minus strand of NC_140414.1, from coordinate 49,325,455 downwards.
TCTGGTTTTGTCTTGGTACCCAACAGGGGACCAACCCATAGAAAAAGAGGACTGTACATCTTAAAACCAGACAAATGACTTGCCTAATTTTGCATGTAACTTCCCCCGCCAACCCCCCCCCCCCCCGCAAAAGAAATTCTGGGATGCAAAAATGGCTCAGACAAAATGGCAGAAATTCTGAGAAAGTTCCAGCAATTTCATATGGCCCTATTCCATTAGCTCTCCTAGTTTGCAGTCATTCTGACTGAAAGGATTATTATGAGGAAAAACTGACAGAGTTCTTCATTTAAAGTAGTAATGATTTGAAAAAAATTAAAATGAACTCTGGTCATAAACAAAATAACTAAAAGTAGCGGGCCTGTATTTGAGGCAATGTCACAACAACTTCCAGTCTGCTCTTCATGGAAAAAAAAGAGAACTAAAGGCCTGGATTTTTTTTTAATGGCTGTTCAAAGTTTGAAAATCAAACCAAACCACTTATTTAGATGTGTAGTATGGGTTTAGGATCCTAAGTAGAAAGAACTCAACAGCTTCCATTGCTGAACACTTTTTAAAATGAGGCCACTTATTTAGGTACATAAACGTGGATTTAGCAACCCAACTTTAGGCAACCATTTCTGAAAACCTTAGTTTGTTACTTTTAGCTTCTCTTCAGTAAGACAGGCTGGAAACTGCTACTGTGCCTGGCCTTAAGGCATTATCTCAACTCTAACTTCTTGTTCTGCTAATCTAAGTCAAAGGGAGTAGATTAAAAAAATGGTACCCAGGTGGAATTTATAACTATGCTAATAAAGTATATGACATGAAGAATAGTATACCTCAGACTCTGCTCTTCTCATTTCCCTTATTTCTCTGCCAATGTTCATTTTGATTACGAATGCCATGCAGTATTAGGTCTAGTTCTCTTTTATCTGAGTTATCATCTGCAGGCAACTTAATCTGAGCTCCTGAACCCTTCCTGATAACTCTTTCTAAACTTCTGTAAAGAATCAAATGGGCGAAGAGAAGACTGGGGGAGGGAGGGGGAGGCAGAAGATCACAGCTGAATGTCCAGTGTATCACTACATTTTTAATTTATGATTGTATTTAAGTTTTTGGTTCTTCTCCCTTGTCTATGCTCCTTATACAGTAAAAAGGACCTACCATGATAGGTTTTCAATTGGAGCTCATTGACTCCAATAGCTCTTCAGAGTTTGATAATCTCACTTTAGCTTTATTCTTTATTTGCTATATCCAACTGCACATACTGTGCCTTTGTATTTTTTTTAACCTGAACTCAACGTGAACTCAGAGGTGATATCCTGCTTTTCATGATGAATTCTGTTTGAACCAGTAAAATTCTAGTAAACTGGAATTATTAACCATTCTAGGACTTTAAGGACTAAGTTCCCATTTCTAACGCTTTTCTCTTCAGTTCTTAATGAAAGAGCATTTTTCGTATTAAAATCTGATTTATTGTGGCACTATACACTGAGTGTTTTGGGCTGCACTACCTACCATCTCTCTGCCACTGATCTGTAGTTCAAAGACTCTGCTTCTACTTGTGGCACCTTAGAGACCAACAAATTTATTTGAGCATAAGTTTTCGTGAGCTACAGCTCTAAGGTGCCACAAGTACTCCTTTTCTTTTTGCGAATACAGACTAACATGGCTGCTACTCTGAAATCTGCTTCTACTAGAATTACCTGGAAGCAATATAATCACAGAAGTGTTCTTAATTATCTTGCATTCAAATGCAGGCAGTTTTAATCATTTTTAGTCATTGTTGAAGTTCAAAATAAAGTTTCTTGGGGGACTCAACCTGAACAGTGCTAAAAATGAGTCCTTACAAGCATTCTTTGGTCTAAAATGCAATAGCAGAGCTGAATCCACAAATGTTCAGGAAGCTCAGACCTAGCTCCAGAACAAGATCCAAGTTTCATTACTGATTCTATCCAACTGGAATACAGATACAAATGGAAGTTTGAAATCCTGTAAGCACTTACACATGAATAATTTTACAAACGTGGCTTCAATAAGCTCCATTAATGTAAAGTTACTCATGTGTAAGTGTTTGCAGAATCAAGGGCCATATGATTCAGGCCCATCTGCAATCCCTGGACCCGTGTATTCATTTAACTATAGTTTCACCAAGCATATAAGACTTGTGGGTTTTTGTCAAAATGTTGCCCCCTTCTTGGTTTCACAGAGGGGAGTGGTGGGTGGGGGAATGCTTGATCAGACCAGCAGAAGAAAGATCTGGCTACTCTGGGGCCTTTCCCCTCTCCCCCCCACGCCAGGTGTATTGAAAATTAATGAGAATTAGTGTCCTAAGAAGATTAGGTGCCTTCTGAGAATCCTATTAGGTACCTCTTTAGTAACTTTCAAAAAGATTTAGGTGACTAAATTCCTTTTGAAAATTGTACCCATAATCACTTTTAGTCATGTTACTTTGCTATAAACATTCTACTTTATGGGATTTTCTATTTTGTGATAAAACATGATTTTTAAAACCTTTTCAGTCATTATATTTAATCAGTTTAACTATTCTGAGCATAAAGTAAAATTACATGCTAAACTTGCCTTAAACCTGTCAATTATTTGTATATGCATATTATGAGGGCTCTCTTGCTTGTCTGTTTCTTTTATGAGAAAGCACTTTTTACCTTGTGCTTTTGAACCGCAACAAAAATAGAATCTGATAATATTTCATTCAGCAGTCACTGTAGGGAACAGAAGGGAGGTCTAAAAGAACAATTTTGTCTTTTGTAATGAAAAAACTAAATCTTACTTTAAAATAAGATAGTCATTTATGGTTTAATGCCTTATGAACTATATTTGTAAAGATTTCCTTTTCTTGCCTTTTTCTTGTGTTTTGTTGTTTGGACCATTCCAAGAATTGCTGATGACCTGATATTCATGTTGTGAGGTATTATTCTAATTGTAAGGATACATATCAATGGAAGCAGCTTATATTAGTGCATGTTATAAGGCTTTGAGCATACCCTGTGCAAACTAGATGTTTCCAGAAGCCAAAGCAGATTCATACTGAGTGGAGTATTTGTGCGGTTAATAAAAATGCTTTCTGTGCATTCTCTCCTGGAAACTCTGACTCCTGAATGCTAATATAATATAATGCACGTGTTAGCCACAGAAAAGTGTGGCAATTGAGGCTTTTAGTTGGATTACAGTATTACTGAGGGAAGAGTGTCCGTTTTAAGAGTCCATCTTTTCAGTGTCCCAGGGAATACTTATCTGAATTCTGTATGGAGTACTTGAACAGAAGAGTTCTCACAAGTGGTACACTAGCTATTTCAAGGAATGATTGAAAATGATCTACAGAGGTTTTCTGTCACCTAAAAGTCAATAGCCAGAAAATTTGTCTAGGTTGTTGGAAACTGCAAATCAGTGCTCTTCAATAGTTTGATATAAATTAGTTGTCTTAGTCCAGATCTTAGTTCAAAGGGCCAGACTTAAATCTCAATTCACGGGAATAAATCTGGAGTAACGGAGATCAGAATCTGCTCCAACTGGCCTCCTCACAAATATTATCAATACAACTGGTATTATTCAGCAATATTGCTGGTAACTGCAGCCTGAACTTCCTACTTTCTTAAACTTAGAGATGGATCCTCTTGGTCAGATGTGAGACAAACTGATAGGGCAGCGTGGTGGAGCTTTCATTGCCAACCCTCACATTGTACTGTTTTCCTGGATAAACAGAACACTTGAATTTCCATTGCAGTCTTTCTATACATAAGCAAGAACAAATTCTACAGTGTATGCCAAATTCTGCTCTCTATGGAAATGAATGGAGTTACGCTGCAGTAGCTGTGAAAAGGGTTTATCCACGTCTCTCTTGTGTGTATCCCAGTCATTATGGGTCTGACACTTTTGCTACCCTATCCAGCTTTTATGAAGGTTCTATCCATTTTACAGAAAGGTTCTAGTAGATCACAAATTTAATGAGTCAACAGTGATGCTGCTGCAAAAAAGGCAAATCATTCTGGGATGTATTAACAGGAGCGTCATATATAAGCCACTCTACTATCACTGGTGAAGCCCCTACTGCAATGTTGTGCAGAGTTTTGGGCACCACATTTTAACAAAGATGTGAACAAATTGGAAAGAGTCCAGAGAAGAGCAACAAAACGAAAACATCCTCTGCGGAAAGGTTGAAAGAATTGTTCATGTTTAATCTAGAGAAGAGAAGGCTGAGGGGAGACATAAGTCTTCAAATATATGAAAGGCAGTTTATAAAGCGGACAGTGAGCAGTTGTTCCCCATGTCCACTGAGGCTAGGACAAGAAGTCATCTGCTTAGTTTGTGGCAAGGGAGGTCAAGGTTAGCTAATAGGACAAATTTTCTAACTTAGCTCCAAGTTTACACCTCATGGGTGAGATTCCCAGTTCACATAAATATACTCGCACTAGCTCTCATTTGAATTAGTGCACTAAATAGAAGTATAGTGGGGGCAGCAAAATCTAGTCATGCCAAGTACCAGTTCAGAAGAATTTCAGAAGGCTAGTCCATGCCCCACCCCACTTCAATGCCTGTACTACCAACTAAATTACTCTTTTTTTAGTATCTGCATGAGCTAGGTATCGCATTCCCCAGCTCCAAGTGTGGGTTAGTTAAGCACTAGAGCTGGTTACCTGGGGAAGTTGTAGGTTTTCAGGAACAAGTAAGAGAAATACCTGTCAGAGATGGTCTAGGTAGATTTAATGGTGCCTCAGCATGGAGGGTGGTTGGGGAGGAATGGTTTAAATGACATTTTGAGGTCTCTTCCAGCCCTCTATTTCTATGATGATCTCAACATCAGGAACACTGACCCTCCATTTCTGGAGTCATGGTACAGCTGTAGTTTGTTTTTGATTTTTTTCCCATTAACATTTTCACAAAATGCAAGTTACTGTTTTAATATAAATTATTTTGTAATGTGAATATTGACATTTGTTAAACTGAAACCAAAAGTGGGCTACGTGTTAAGCAAAAGCCTCTTTTAATAAGTTAACAGCTAACAATATGCACTATACGTAGATGGGACAGTGTTAATGTGGTTATGCAAACAATACCAATAGCTATATATCTGGATATATGATCACGAGCAGTAGATTGTTTGTTTATTGTCAAAGGTCTGAGTGGCTAATAAATGCTGGCAATAGCTTTAATTCACTGGAATGCTACACAGCTGCAGCATTTGTAAGACGTTCCCTTTTCTGAATTCTATAATCTCTTCAATATTGCATTAGATATGTTTTCAATATTTATCTGGCTAAAAATTTGCTGAATGTTGCAACTGTTCAATTCTGACATTTGTCACACAGGAAATCTGTGTAAGGCAGAAGGTAACAACATTTTTATTGTTAAAACCCAGTGGAATTTTTCTCTTGTATGGCTCATGCATATGCTTGTGCTCCGGATATTTACAACATTCTGTAAGGCTTTGTTATCAGTCAGAGGTAAGGGCATGTTAAAGTTACTGAAGCCAATTGTGAGGCCTTACTGCTTGGCTGAACTGAACCATTGCCAAAAGTGAGAATCTAAGTATCTACATATCTCAGTGTCAGTATGCAGTGGAGTAAAAAATAATAAATGGCTTTTGGATTTGTTATTTTCTTCAGTCCAAATCCTTAGCAAGCCCAAAATAGAAATGGTTTAAGTGGTTTTTTTTTTTAAATTAGCTTTCCTAAATGATCAGCCAATCTGTTGTTCACTGATCTATTGTTTTTCCTCAACTCCCAAAAAATGTAATTTGAACAATGAGGCAGTTTATTTAGATAATGGTGATTACAATTAATGATGGGGAGGAGGGAAAGAATATTCTCCTCTTATGTTGTGGGGTCAAAATTTAGACAAGGAATCAAAACATAGGAGATTGAAGTTAACCACATGGTCTAGCACAGTCCTAATGAAGCCAATTTTCACCATGTCTATACAATTTCTACCAACAATTACTTCTCCAGCTGCTGCTCAAAACAGAGGACAGACAGCAAGCTGAAGGATTTGTAAATGGAAACCATGAATGACCCCTTGGTGCTTATGATGAACATTCTAGCAATGGAATGACCTGAGAACATGGAGGATGCTCGAATGAGTAAATAGATCTGGTCAACTTTTTTGAATTTCAAAATTCCAATGACATTAATTTCACTTAAATTTTGGTAACCTTTTTATGCATTTTACACCCAGCTGCCTTAGTAATAGCTTGGCTGGAATCTGGCAGTGGCCTTCAGAAGCTGTCGGATCTAAATCACCCATTAAAACAGATTAATAATAGATGACTGTCATATTAACTGAAGGATTAATTGATAGTCTTGCTCTAGTTTAGGGTTCACATCACTATTTAAACTAATTCACGTACTTGTTGGCAGTCTAAGGCACCAAGGACTGTACAGGTCATGGAGACTAAGTTATGGATTCACCCCTAAATGTGTTCCCTCAAGAAAAGGTGGGAAAGTGTTGGGGAAGCTTGAATGGAAGCTGCATTTGTTCTGTGAAAATGTAGAGCTTCAGTAACCAGTGCTGTTACGGTGATACCTTTCCTAAATTTGTGGGGGGCAGGGGGTTGTTTTTTAAATCTGACTGAGCTATAAGGAACGTACTTAATATATGGTTTCTGGTCTTTAAAGTGGAAGTTACTATACAATAGTCCAGAACACAAACTTTTTATACAGTATCTCTATGCTCATTTATTTTCATCTAGACTCCTGACAGAGACTTACTGGCAGAATTATTACAGTTGAACTGAAGTAAATGTAAGAAAGAATGAACAGTGAATGTACTCAGCCCAGCTCTATTCAACTAGCTTGAAATACTATACACTATAACAGCTAATTTCTACCCAGAACTCTTTTGGGGATAGATTAAGACTAAATGAGGCTCAGTTCTACCAACAATTGGGATGTACAAAAATGTCCACTTCCTGATTCTTCCTTCTAAACTACTCCACCCACTGGTGTGCACCTTTGTCTTCCATTCTCCCAAACAGTCACTTGGTTTGCCAGAGACTTGCTATTAACTTCAGTGGGACTACTCACAGGCTTAAAATTAAGCATGTGTATAAATACTTGCAGGATTGGACCCGCTGTGTCAGAATCTGTTTTGGCCCAGCAAAACAAAGGATATTGTTTACATCAGCTTTGACAATGATTACCTGAACAGTTTCATAAATCATAAAGCACCTGATTCTTTTCTCTCATACCAGTGCAAATTTGGAGGTGCACAGCATACAACTAGAGGGGAGACAATAGGGCCAAATAGTTTAAAAAGTATTTGAGGCACAAAATATCATGCCTGCTCCCATTGTGGTTACTATCCACACACCAAAGATACAGCAGTGACAGCTATGGAAGATCAGTGAACAATCTTCTACTTTCAGTAGTAACAAAACACTTTTTGCATCCAGCCCCAAAAGTTTAGAGCCATGATAAAAATGCCTTTATATTACTTTCTAGTGTGGTAGTATGCACTGCTTATCCAGTTTTATGGTGATCAGGCAGGCCCTCACAAAAACTGAAGGATGGGAATGTATTTATAAATAATTAGATGCGTATATGCTGTCTACTACACAGACCTGCTGAAGAATGTATCCTAGACCCTGTTCCTACTGAAGTTAAGAACCTTTCTAGTTTATCTCAGATGGTAGGATCCATTGCTTTGTGCAGGGGCAGGAGCCTTTTGCTTGCATAGGCAAGGGCTGAGAGAACTGGCTAATGGTGATACCAGCTAGGGTTACTAGTATCACTGATCATTGAGTGCATAAGTGTGGGAATTCTGTCATAGTATTCCTCTGATTATATTAATTAAATATACAGTTTTGCTCTTCTCTGAACTTCATAGCATAGAGGTATCCAGAACTTCATTTACTATTTCAGGTATAATCTCACTGGAGCTGTATGGGGAGAAATAATGGAGGGACTATATTACTTCACTGTTTCCTGGTGCAATGCCTCTTTGTAAGTGCCCCAAATCATATGATCCTTGCTTGTTGCCACATCACATCATATACTTAACTAATTTGTTTTCCACTGTCACTGCATGGTGTCATGGCACTTTTTGTTTCAACATATTTTCCTCTCAGTGAATGTGTTTTGGATTACTTTTCCCCGGATGCACAAGTTTTCAGTGTTCTATCACTTTATTCTTTTCTACCCTCATTTTGACATTGTCTGGGTCTGTTTGTATTTCTTGCTTCCAAATTTAGTAACAAATTCTAATTCAATATCTCCAGCAAACTTCATTAAGACACTTCCACTTGCAAATCACTAATGAAACCAGGTTGGATCTAATATTGAGCTTTATGGTATCCCTTTAAGCTATCCTGTATGGGGATAACAGATAGGGCTAAATTAATCAGCCATAGAAAACGGCCACATGTGGGGTGAAAGTTAACCTTTGTTTAATAGCACAGCAACACTCCACAGCACTTAATACAGAAAACAGAAGCACTAAATCTCTTATGCAAGGGGAATTTCAATTAAATAGAAATAGAATTTGGCTGAGGGACTGGATTAAACACCCCTTTTGTTAGAAAAGGGCCATGAGATCTTTATCATTATCAGGGCTTTTGTTTTTATGGTTCACTCAAAAGTTAACTAAATGGATCAACTGCAAAAACTCCATGTTCAGCTTGAAATATTGACATTTATTAGTATAATTAGTTTAGAGTCAGAGTTTTGCCTAAATTAGGACTCTGAATCTGCCTAATTTTGTACTCTTGTTTCAAAGAGCAAATGGTTTTGTTTGTGATTATTGTTTTTAAATCTATGCAACTATGCTTTATGGTTCTGTCAATTATGATATGTTTAAGGACAATTTGTGCCTGGCCTTTATATTGGTGCACAGTAGGGGGAATGGCACAAAGAACCTCCCCCCTCTCTGTATTGTACAGTCTGTGTAATCGCCTAGCACAGTCACTCAAAACCTCTCTATTACGTTTAGTCTGTTCTGTGAGTTGTTATAAGCAGCTTGTTCCGATAGTGATGCCCTGCTACACAGCTGTACCCCTACATGCAGGAACTGTATTTGAAAGCTAGTGAACAAAGAGGTCAGACTGGTCTGTTAACAGTGCCTTAACCTTAGATTATGTAATGAGACTACCAAAAATATTCATCAAATATCTAGTTCAGGGGGGAAAATATTATAAATGTGAAATGCAAACTACTAGTAAATGCTGATGGTAAATGTGGGTGTTTGAAGTTAAGCGGCCTGGTTTCTAGTACAGTTTGAAAACAATCACCAGCACACGAAACAAGTGGAGTGTGCCAGTGCACCTTGTTCATGGCCAGAGACTTCTGCTCCTGAACAAGTACGCAACTAAAAAGAGCACTGCAGGCCTAATCTATTCATACTCCACGTGCTTGCACAGGTATAAGCAAGGGAAATATTTGTTTGCCTTTTAATATGGAATCGTCATATCTACATTATTAAAACCAGGGTTTCAAGCTGGGAATTATTTTTGCTATCAGGTAGGTTATGTCCCTTTTTCCAAACTAAAGCAACTTCTCCATGTTCAGAAGTCTCTACTCTCAAAATTTTAAATACACGTTTTGGGGACAACTGTTTGAGCCTTTTTAACCATTCAAAATATTTAAACCCAACCCCTACTACTGCCACACAAACCTCAGAACCATCTCTTCCATCCCAGACATGAGAACTAAATCCTGGTTTCCTGCTGACAAGCTCGGGAAGAACTTTTTAGTAAGAAAACTGAGTTTACTTAGCAAAATAACATCATGTGGCAGGGCTATGGCAACAATAATATCTCCGCTGCCAGAAAACACTTACACTGGGTGGCTCAGATGGCCCCAAACACTTAAGAGCATTTTTCTTGTTCTGTAAATTCCCTGTGGCACATTAATTTCTACTGAGAGCTAATAACTATGCTCTCTCTAAAGCAACTGGTCTTAAGTTTATTAGCTTGCAAGACAGAAGAATAACAGACACATATCACTTACATTTAACAAAGCTATCGTTCATGGTTTTCTTTATTTTTTCATATGCACCACACATTTCTCCTGAGTTGGAAAAACACATTTTGAACTATGTTCTGAGTAACTTCCCAGGAAGCAAAACAGATTTTCCAAAAAGTCCTAAATATTTTACCAAACACTGAGATCCTTTTCAGAAAGTTGTAAAAGGGTTTCAAAAACCCAGTGGGGAACCTTCCCCACCAATCACAACAGTAAGGTTGTGAAATATCTTCTTTCCCAGCATCATAAGAAAACAAACCCATTCCTGCATTGACATGGGAGTTATTAGACTCTGCTTCCAGTTGCATTTCCTTCAGTGGTGCAAAAAGCTACTGTGTACTATCCATCAACAAGAAATGGTACATTAAATAGCAGGTCATGTATAAGCTTGTCTGCAATGGTAATGAAAATCAACAGTATAATGTGAGCCTGCAAAGGCTTCAACTGGACTCAAATTTTAATCTTTCAAGTAAAGTCTATGTGAACCAGTATTTTTGTTGTCGTCAGAATAATCTAACTTATCTATCATCACTAAAAACAGAGGGCCAGATTCCTTTATCCTCACTGGTAATCTTGGTGCTACTATAGTCTAGTTCTGATGTCTGTCAGAGGGTCACTGCAGAAATTGGCATGTCAGTCTATAAAACAAATTCCATAATGTTGGCATTTAAATACAACAGCTTTCAATTAAACGGGGAGGAACTTTGGGGGTAGATGACATCCAACTCTATGATGAAACAGGATCCTCATCAAAGCTGACAGTTTGTTGTTTTTGAGAGTGCTCTTTTCATATATTTGTAGCCAGAAAATATCTAAATATTCAGAGCCATAAAACTAGCGCCTAGGTTAATTTAATTGGCTGCCTGCAGATTTGCTCCGTATGACAGAATCGTCAAGTACTATAGGGCTGGCATAGAAGCTGCTGCATGTTCTCTGTTCTAGGCCCCCAGTGTAAGATGACTAGTCAGAAAAAAAGTCCATGGCTGGGGAGCCACTAAATCTGGCCAGTTCCCAGCTACTGTTGCCCTCTCAGGATTATCTCTGGACTGGTGAGGCATAATGATGATGAGTAAAGGACCTTCATGCTTCATCCTTTCTGAACTGCACTAAGTGTTGAAAGATCGGGCCCAAGGAACTAACCCTCAAATTATAATATGGATATTATTTAGATTATATTAATCAGGTGTAACTCTCTTGAAGTCACCATCAGTCAGGTAACTTTGCTTTTCTATGTGGGAGACTTGGGCTTAGAGGCACTTTTAGCAAACTCTTATCAGGCTGGAAGACCTTGAAAGTTGAAGGAAAGAAAGAAAGAAATCGGATCACTGTAGGGGAAGGTAAGTGGGTGGCCAGCCTAGTCAGACACAGAGCCCATTATTGTTGGCTAGTTCTCACAGCAATCACATTTGTATTGGCTTCAAAAAAAAGTCACACACGCTTTCCAAGCTTACAGTAAAGCCATGTTAGAGGCTTCTGGAGGAGAAGAAAATCCTGAAGTGAGGATCAAATGGAAAAAGGTAAAATCCTAAATAAAATTCTATCAATTTTGAATTCTCTTAAACTTCCTCTTGCCCTTTTTTTTGGGTGACCTGAGATGTGCAAGAGGGTTTCGCTCAAATTACTGAACATTGGCATTTAACGATATGAAACTCCAAGAACTAAAACAGAACACTTTGGAAATTCTTCTCTATACCCCAGTACTCACTACTGCAATCAATGGCAAAACCTCCATTGACTTACTGGAACAGGAATGAGCCTGAGATGATTTTAAACTCTATGAAGACAACCAACAACCTTGACTAGTAATAACAGGAATTTCAAGAACAAAAAGGTTTTTCTTCTTTTCCTCCTGGAATTTTAATTTCAGTGACCTTTGGTAGCATCTCCAAACTGTGAAAATTAAAAGTAGAGGGATTCCTTTTTTTCCCCCTCCTCCTCTCTCTCTCACACAAGCTGCTAAGAAGTCTGCTTGGGTGGCATTTAACAGGAGAAGGTGGTGGAATAATTTTTTTTATAAGTCCATGATTTTGTCTGAGGAAGAAGGATTACATCTAATCCTAAAGGAGAAGGATAGCAATATTTTACAGTTTAACATTTTCTTTTGATTCATACAAGACTTGTGTGTTTTGTCTGTAAAAACTAATTTGTTTAAAGGAGTATCCAAAGGGAAAAATCTTCATTACCTAACTGCTAATGGCAAGTAGTTCAATATTATACCCCTATACTGAAATAGGGGTCTACACATGATATACAAATAGAGTAGATAATCAACAGATTTCAGAAGACTGACACAGCAAAATGTTTACTTTTTTTTGGGGTGAACGCCTGTTACTAATTTGATTAATTATTCGGCTAGAATATTAATGGAAAAAAGAACAAAGACCAAGAAATGCTGCAAAAAGTGGATAGTACATTCCTGGGTTTTATTTGGACAATTTCAAAGGCAGCGCAGAAACTGAAATAATGTTTTTATGTTTAATTTTAAATAAAATGGGTTTGTTATAAGTATTGCAAAGTAGCACATCTAGAGTCTAGCTTTCAGGGTTGCAAAGAACTTGCTTTTCTCTTTGAATCTGACCTACCTAGGATTTATTGAACATTCAAGCAAGAAATAAAGATAAGGGACTGTAATTAAGATTAACAAATTAAAGGATGGCCATGCATCTCCACATCCTTAAAGATGTATTAAATACACATAATTTAATTGCTGTCAGATGATGACATAGCATTACACTGGGTCCAGTAGTCCTCCTCTCCCTCACTTCAGATTATTTTATTGCTCTTCCAGATTCAGAGTTTATGGGACACTGATTCCCTACATTCTGTATTTTATTTAAAATATGCATGAGTAACTAGGATGTTAGCCCCTTCTAGTCCTGTTTCCACAGTCTTGCTGTGTACACAACTTTATCACATGAATGCAATCTTTATATTTGAAAACTTTACAGTTGAGAAGAGGCAGGCAAACAATTTATAACAGTTTTAAGACAAAACCATAAATGGGGAATGCTAAAAAAAATTCTTTGGAGGAGAACTAAATAAAGATGTCCCTAGTACAAGGTTGAGGCTCGCTACCAGGAGGAGGCTTGCCTTGTGCTACCCTTGCTCTACCAGCTTTTTCAATCAAAAGAAGTTTTCATTCTTCAGGTCTACAGTCTTTATGTCCATCCCATCCTTGGCTTCTTTATTAAGCTGACTAAAAAGTAAGAATAGGTCTTGTCTTGCTATGCTTTTGTCTTCCCTTTTCTCCCTCTCAAATATTTTGTATTTGTTTGCCTCATTCCCCCCCCCCCCCGCCCATTTTCAAAACTAACAAAGTACACTGATAGTAAAATACCAGTGCTATTTACTATAGACTTGGGGCCTGATTTTCCTCTGCCTTACATTTATATAGTCATTTAAATATGTATAAAATGGGCCTAGTCATAGCCTAGCTGTGCTAAGCACAGGACTAGAGATTGAGGGCACAGGTGGCTTTATATCCCAAAGGGCCATTCTAAGAGCAGGGGTTAGCTGGAGTGCAGAGGTGCCATGGTCATGCCTCTCCACACAGGAAAACACCAGTCCCAACATGGGCAAGGGGGAGACTAGAACCATTCTGCCAGCTCAACATCCAAAGATTCTTCTCCCAAACAATCTATGTTCAGGTAGCCCTTTAAGTTCTCAGAGTATGGCCCAATAAGTGCCAATTTGCATTAAAGTCTACAAGTAAGAACACTGTAAATTCATTTTATGATCACTTTGCACAGGTGTAAATAGGTACCCAAGGTGCAAATGAACCTCTGCATTCATGGTTTGATACTGATATTAGAGGTGGATTTTTTTCCCCAAGCATTCAGCATTAGCAAAACTCTGCATCTATTAATGTGAATGATTAAACTCCATCTACAGCAGGGAGAACAAAGTGAAGCCAACAATGAATGCTTTTGAAAACCCCACCAATAAAGTCAACCATTATTCCTATCTCCAGCAGGTCTTCATAGAATGCACTAAGTGCAATGTGTTTAAATTAGTGGTGAGTACAATTGAAAGGTGGCCTTTATCCGGGAAAGATATCTATGTTATTGCTTTAAATCCGATTACCTTGGTTTCAAGGATATAATTCTTTTCTGGTCTTTCTGATGCTTGTGTCACAGTATTACAACCTGAACAAGGGGATGTTAAGACTAGAAGCAGTTAACTTTTTTGTATTTTTTTTTTTTGCCACAGAAGTGGGAAAAAAAACCCTTAGTTTAAGCTTTGGGCTAATGATCATTTCTTCATCTATACATACTGCTCACCCATGATTAATATATACCTCTAGCCTGTATTAATCATGGGTTCTCAGTCCTCCACATGTGGTTGACTTTGGCTTTACTTTGACGACTACAGCTCTACGCCAATAAAAAACTGAACTTAATTCCACCAATAAATGCTTTCAAATATGACAGTTTATTGTAACTATTAGAGAATGCAGTTTATAATTCAAAACTGTTGTGCAAATTCTAGACACTAATTTGTTGAATGGCTTTTCACGTATCCTTTGAGGGGGGGAAAATACAGTTTTGAGATGTTTCCAAATGACTTCACCAAATACAATTTGCACCATGATTTGAAAGTTCCAGACATTTAGAGGCTTCCATGAGCAAAGGCTGCTAATGTTGTTTATTCCCTTCTCTGCAACTCACATATGACAGTTCATCCCTGGGGCAGCACATGGTCTAAGCTCCTCCGAAAAAAGCTTAAGTGGGACTTCAGTGGTGCATAAGTCTAGTGCTGCCCCTCTGCATGCACATGGGTGAATTTCAACCATTAAACATTGTTGCAATAATGAACTCTGGGTAAAATTTACCCAAAGGCAGAGTGTTGGTGCAGGCCACTAAAGGCCATCCATCCCTTTTAAATACCTGGTTGAATCATCATTCCGGGTTGCCTGTGTAATCCTTACATGCCCCGGAAAAGGTCTCCATATCTTGGGGGTGGGCCAGGAGTGGAGCAACTTTAAGTATTTTTAAATTTTTTACTCAATATCAAAGTAAAAAATAAAAGAATATGCATACGGTTATGAAAGAGTCTACTTGTGACAAATTTACTTTTAACCATATACAAGCCAAACAATATGCCGGATACTCTAATAATACAGTGATTGTCTTACAGGAATAGATTTGTGCATCTAGTCTTGTGTGTTGTCTTTGGCAATGCCAATTCTATAATTTGATTCTTTGATACAAAGAAAGTTGTCTTCAGGGGCACCTTAGAAACATCCTGCCATGGTTCGAATGTACTTTAATGCTCAGGCTCACACAATTATACCATCGGAAGAGAAGGAAATAATCGTGTACCCTGACACATGAATATTTCTTCAATGTCCAAAAGAAGACATTTCTTTGTTTTTTATAATCTAATGTTTTTGGTGCATCTTGATGTTCCAGTAAAAAGTAAGATTATTCTGAACTTCTGAAAAAAATATACACATGCATATGCACATTCCAACAGCTGTTAAGGGCTTAAGTTAAAACTATATGGTTCAGTTGTTATATACTCAGTGTTCCCCATAAAACTTCACTGTAAATGAAGTTTCACTATACCCGGAATCTAAGTTCTCTCTCTAAGCCATGCCGCCACCCAGCAGACTATCAAGTGCCACGCACTTCAGGTGCCCCTACCCCCACTGCCTTGCTGCTCCTGCCCTCTGCTTTGCAGCTGCTGCTTGCTGTGCAGAATGGGGGCGCAGGGGGTGCTAATGTCAGGGTGTCCCTCTCCCCCTGCCCCGTACCTCATCTCTGCACAGTAGTGGGGGACATGACAGGGGAGCTTGCTGGTCGCTGCAGCATCTCCTTTGAGTGCCGATCTACTTAAAAGAGCAATATACTTAAAGGGGCAATGTGTGTCTCTCTCTCTCTCTCACACACACACCTTTCACACTCACCTCCCAACACATAGTTGTGTTGTTGTAGTTGTTACTTCTTGATATTTCCTGCAATGCAAAAATATTCTCTGTAATTTTATTCTTTCAATGTGCTATTATTTGAGTTTTTTGACTGGTCTATGCATTGTATAATTTATTTCTCTTATGCTTAAATTTAATTATTTGAGTCGTGAGTTCTAAAATGTCTAACCTGTCCTGGCTGAAGTAATTATCCCTATGGTAACTTTTTAAATATAATATCTAGGTTTTTTGTTTCTAGTGGTGGTGCACATCCACACATTACCTCAATAATTTGGTGCACATAACAGAATTCATTCTGCACATGGATGGAAAAAAATGGAGGGAACGTTGTCTGGAATTGCAATTTTCACTTTTATAAAGCATTCAAACAATTAGGAACTCTAATTCCCCTTCACTGTAATAGTCTATAAATGGAGTGTCACCATACATGCAGGAGTCTATAAATGGAGTGCTTAATATGTGGCCAGATTGAGTCAAATGAGATATGTTTCTTATGGAATGTTAATATTTTACTTTAATTCATAAGTGACAGAACAAAACTAATTATCTTTAAAAATTATGAAGTAGACATTACAAACTGTCCATTAATGCCTATATGTGCAATATGAACCAAGTATAACAAATTATCAAAAGCAAATGTAAGTGTTTGGTTTTTTTCTTCACAAATGTATTTTTTTCAGCAACAGTAAAAATATCATTTAATGAGAAGAGTATTGATGACAATGTGATTAATAAGCTATGAATAAACAGGAGCTTGATCCTGCTACCATAGCAATATCAAGTGCCCATTTTATTTCAAGGAGGACATGAAAGGTCCCTAACTATCATAAAATCCAAATAAAGATGAACGATTTTCTTTTGGGTTTGGAGTTCCACTACAATGGCTGAACTCCCCACCTCTCACAAACAAACACAAAATATAAACAAAGTGGGTGCCATTTAAAAACTGGACATTTACCACTAGAGCTGATGGAATGTTGTCGTTTTTCAATCCCACAATAATTCTGATATTTGAACATTTGTTTTCATCCTGAATCAGGACAAGAAGTCTAAATATTGAAACTTTTCACAAAACAAATAGTTAAATAAAATTATTCAGAAATGTTTTCTTTTACGTTTTAATTCAGAACTAATTATTCCGACAGTCCCAAATGTAAACCTTTTGTTTTGGGTCAGTATTATGCTTTGTGTCTATCTAGGGTTACCCACAGGTAGAAATCATAATGCATGGGACATGTAGTCTGGCTAGAAAGCTGGGCTCTGAGGAGAATAGGAGCATAAGGGGCCCAGAAAACAACACTTTAGAGCACCTCAAGGGATCAGGCAGCTAGAGATGGTAATGTTGACCCAAAACAATGTTTTATTTACTTATTTTTCTGGAGGGAAAATTTGACCGAAATTCATCTTTTCCAGTGGAAAAAAAACTTGCTTTCAACTAAACTCCATTGTCTGACAAGAGAATGTTTTCTTAAAAATTTTTTTCACCAGACACAAGTTACATTCACTGCAACATTTTGCATTCAAAACAGTGGGAATGCTGTGAGACGTTCACTCCAATCTAGAGGGCCAACACAAGGCACTCTACATGACTGAAGTCCCACTCAGATTCTGATGGATTAACAGCTGAGTATTTAGTTAAGAACCAGTTTTAGTAGATACGGTAACTGCTACAATTTCAGATCAGACACACAGGGATAATCTTAATAGGAACCAGAAGGGGGAAAAAAATACAATGCCTATTTTATCCAGTAGAAAAGAACACGTGTCCTTAGAAGAGAATGGCAAATGAGAGGATATTTCACTAGTTTGGCTGCATCGGTGATCCTCCCTACCCCATCATGAACTCAGATAAAATAACAGTAGACCTGAATCTTTGTTCAAGACTTGATCCAAAATGACTGGTTCAAAAAATGCTTGGAGAGCTGTCTTCCCCATTATTTCAGTCTTTTATGCCTCTAGGTTCCTTCACAGGTTGGAGTCCCCAAAACTTGAAAGGAAATTTTCTCAGGAGATTTCCAGTTCAGTTTTGCAGACTTGAAGGACAGAATCAGGACCAAGAGGATCAGATACATAGGGATAAAGTTTGCATAAGTAATAATATTTCCAGATGCTGATCTCTTCATATTTGCCTATGTCAAGGTTCCTCCCCCACTCTGAACTCTAGGGTACAGATGTGGGGACCTGCATGAAAAAACCTCCTAAGCTTATCTTTACCAGCTTAGGTCAAAACTTCCCCAAGGTACAAAATATTCCCCCCGTTGTCCTTGGACTGGCCGCTACCACCACCAAACTAATACTGGTTACTGGGGAAGAGCTGTTTGGACGCGTCTTTCCCCCCAAAATACTTCCCAAAACCCTGCACCCCACTTCCTGGACAAGGTTTGGTAAAAAGCCTCACCAATTTGCCTAGGTGACTACAGACCCAGACCCTTGGATCTGAGAACAATGAAAAAGCATTCAGTTTTTTACAAGAAGACTTTTAATAAAAAATAGAAGTAAATAGAAATAAAGAAATCCCCCCTGTAAAATCAGGATGGTAGATCTCTTACAGGGTAATTAGATTCAAAAACATAGAGAACCCCTCTAGGCAAAACCTTAAGTTACAAAAAAGATGCACACACAGAAATAGTTATTCTATTCAGCACAATTCTTTTCTCAGCCATTTAAAGAAATCATAAACTAACACATACCTAGCTAGATTACTTACTAAAAGTTCTAAGACTCCATTCCTGTTCTGTCCCTGGCAAGAGCAGCCTACAGACAGACACAGACCCTTTGTTTCTCTCCCTCCTCCCAGCTTTTGAAAGTATCTTGTCTCCTCATTGGTCATTTTGGTCAGGTGCTAGCGAGGTTACCTTTAGCTTCTTAACCCTTTACAGGTGAGAGGAGCTTTCCCCTGGCCAGGAGGGGTTTCAAAGGGGTTTTCCCTTCCCTTTATATTTATGACAGCCTATAACTAACCTTCCTTTTTTTCTGTCTTACCTGTTGGAAGTCACAAGTATGACAGCAGACACAACATTGTAAGGAAGATAAAAAAAATCTTCATTTGTTTTATGTTAGGATATTATTACTGGTAAATCTCTGACATTTTAATTTGAAAATTGGCTGCAGAGAATGAGGATAAGAGAAGCAAGATTCACTCTCCATAATCTGTTTTTATCTAAATAAAAGGATTTTGAGGGCGGCATGGGGGGGTGGGAGGGGGATATGTTCACTAATATGGCTGTGAAGCTACAGTGTATATTGGATCCAAGCCCCGTGCTGAAATCATACAATTACTGTCTATTTGTTGGCCAGCTTGCTGCAATCTTATTTTAAATTAGAAGAGTCTTTCTTCCCCATGGGAAGAATATAAGTGTAATCATTTTTTCATTATAAGACTGCAGGTTTTATGTCCTCTGAATCCCAGTCTTAAGCATTTAGAATGCCAAGAACTGAGAGAACTCTTTGAATATGAAATATTATTGCTGAGGCTGTGTGTTTTCTTACACAAAAAAAATACAAGTAATTCCTGCTGCCAGTCTTTTAAAGAAGCTAGTGATTCTGGTATATGTGGTATCTCAAAAGGAATACCAGTTTCTGACTCCTTGACTCTCAATTCCCACATTTCAGTTAGTACAGGAGTTCTCAAATATTTTCACAGTCTTAATAGAAAGATTATATCAAAGGCCATCTTCCCTCCCATCCATAATTTTTGGGGTTTCCTCCCTTCCCACTGGTGATCAAACAGCAACTCCATGACAATTAGAGCAATTGTTAATATGGACAAGTAATATTGAGAAAAGTTTCATGAATATTTTATTTTAATGTAATTTAGCAACTAGAAACAGGAGAACAGGTGAACTGTCCATAGAGCACCATGACTAAATGTTCTGTGGACCACTGTTAATGCATAGAGTACTGTTTAGGAACCACTGAGTCATAAATATTGCTGTGGAATATTTCCATGAATGCTGCTTCATTCATACTGTGAAATATGCTTTTAAAGGATTTTTACAGTATTCAAGCAAAAAGAAAAGGCATGTGCCTTTTTACATTTATCATTTCATGTCATTTTACAATAAGTACTTGGTTCTACTCAAACATTTACAATATTGAAAGCATACTGTATTTATTGGGGAGTGGCATATCAGCTCTCAGATGTGATATTTTGGGATTCTTTTGTCAATTGAACAAACTAATTTACAGGATGTAAAGGATGTACATCTTTGAAATCAAGATGAACCTCTGTTCATAGAAGACAATGTATATAAATTGATTAGTATAACAGGTTTTATTTTTCATAGGCCAGTCAGCAGCAAATAGATATACTTTAAAAAAAGATTATTCACATGGTCTTAAATCATAATTGTCTTTCCAGGTTCTTCACAAACAGTATGATAGAAATAACTCTGTTGACTGGAATCCACCAACCCTTGCTCAATTTTCTGAATACAGACTACCATACATACTCCTGTAGGTAATTATGATAATACCAGAATGTGTCTATTACAATTTATATGGTTTTAAGATCCCTCTCTGTTATGTTGTCGTGCAAGTTATAGATCCCTCTGTCTTGCATCACAAGGCACAATCTCTCCTGGAGCTGTTTGCTGCACATGCTGTATCCATTCCGTGCCAGGGGCCGTTAAGAAGGAGGGGCATTAAGAGATGTATACAAAATGGTTCAATGTTCCTCGTTCTAGTAAAGACCTTCTGACTCCTCTTCTGAATGAGATGACCAGTGTTTTCTCTAGAAAAATTATTGGCGATTTGTTGGCCACACTGAAGCTTGTGATAGTTTGGTGGTTCTCAAGAAACCATCACTTGATGCCAATGATCTTGGCAACTGCTGCCCTCTCTCCAATGTCCTGTTCCTGACAAAAGCACCGAGATACCTCATCTTTGCTGCTAATATAGATCCTTCAAAATCAGGCTCAGATTAGAATACACACAAAGCTGGCTCTAGTGGCTGTTGCAGATGAATTAATTATGCCCATTGTTGGTAGACAGGCTGCAACCGTTGGAACTATCACAAATTGCTGCTGATCCATACACAAGTGCTAGCAGGAAAAGATGGGTCACATTAAGCTACATTTTTTCTTTCTTCTCAGGCAAATCCCAAGGATTCATGATGGGTAAGAGCTTCTCTTGCTTGAGAACTCACATATGTGAAGTCCTGCAAAACTTGATCCTCAAACATATATGTGAAGGCACTAAAAGAAGTTGTGACATGGCTTTGGTTCCAACATTGATGCAATTATGATACCAAGTTGTGCCATCACTAAAATGTTCCTATGCCTGAGGGAAACAAGCATAGGGATTAAAAAGCACCTGATTACCAAAATAATCCACAGCCCTAAGGGTTTCACCTGTGAATAACTGAAGACTATAAGGAAGCACCTTCTAATTAGCCTAATGAGCCTTTTAAGCAAGAAGGATGTTATCAGTGGCTCACATACTACACAGTCTCCATTCAGCATCACATCTTCTACAAGCCTCTCCTCTTTATCTGTTAAGATTTTACTGGAGTTTGATGGAGCCTAACGTGAAACTTTTGGGAGCTGGGATTCGTGTATTCTCGGTAGAGAGCCTTCAGCTGTGGGACTCAATATTAGGGCTGTGAAAGTAACTGATTTCTGACTTTGGCCACTGAACTAAAACATCAAAATTAATTTAGTTTGGGATTTTTGTTTGTTTGTTTCTTTGGCCAAATGAAATAGTAAAAATAAATAAATAAATCTGCAGGTTAAAAGAAAAAATTATTCATTTGAGCTGAAATGTAATGTTTCATTTTTATTTCAAGGTTTTAAAAATGTTTTCTAAATAATAGAAAGGAAAGTCTAAAATGAAATGTCTTTCTGAAGCAAAATTAAGCTTTCTGGAAATGCTGCAAATTTTTATCCTTTTTTTCCCCCCAAAGAAAACAATACCAAGAAAAAACACTTCTTTTAACCAAAATAATGCACTAAAATTGACCCAAATTTCTTTGGTCCACCTGAATCTACATTTTTTTTGGCCAAAAATCCATTTGTTTGGGGGAGGGGGAGTCAGTTCTATTTGAATTCACTGTTTGAAAAGTGAGAAATGTCTCTGGAATTGGAAGTAACTGCCAAATTAGTGGAAGTTTTGTATATGTCCACTTACCAAAAGCAAAAGCTAAGCCACAAAGATTCCAGTGATATTTTTAATAAGGCACGTCTCCTGTTGCCCACTTAAATCTTATTCAGATAGCTTGGCAGCAGTTTTAGTACAGATGAATCTATTTAAATCAATACCTATTAAAGAAACAGACCTATTAAATAACCAACTTTACAATAAGCTGAAGCAAGTTTGCCCAGAAAACACAGCGAGGCCTTTTTATACAGAGACCTGACCAAAGAATGAGCTTTTAATTCAGGAAAGGTAAAATATAACAGAACGGGGATCCAATGAAAGAGTGATCTGTGAAAAGATAACAATGTTTAATAAGCACCAAAGCAAAACACCTTTCAGAGCAAATGAACTTGTAAATGAAATAGGAACCTGTTCAAAGAATAATGTATTTGGACTCTATATTACCCATTTGTGTGTGTGCGATCTCCTTACATTCTCTGCATTCCTGTTTAGTACAATGGCCAAAAATATTCAGTTTACACTTTTGTAAAGTCATTGAGGGACCATACCTCTCTTATTTTCTGTAAAGTGCCATGCTAAGGTATGACACACCTAAAGTAGGCCAACATAAAACATGAACATAAATAAATGAGGGGGTAGGAAATAAAGAACCAAATCTCCAGCTGGTGGTAATGAGTAGCTCCAATGAAGCCTATACAATTATAGACTAAAATGGGGCAATGGAGGAGGAATGGATTGCACAGGTGTGAACATGACTGATGGAAAGCAAGGTTGAATGAGTAGTTGTTGAAGAATTTGAAGAAGAATGAGGTACTTAGTGCACATCATAAAGGAGATTGTTATTCATACTACTTCCTATGCCTAAAACAATCGAATGAAAGGAGGAGAGAGCAGTAATACAAGAATGTGATTTCGCAGGATGTAAATCAGTGCAGAATTTGGTCTAGCTTTTCTAATAGATAGCAAATTTTAACATTAAATGATGAGAATACAAAGAAATATTAAAAAGCTACCTGTTTCCTTGAGCACCATCCAAACTCTGCACTGAATGAGGCAGTTTTCTTGTGAAAAAAGCACATTATCATAGCACCTGCTTTATTTACTGCAAATCATTCAAACCCTGCTTTTAATAAATAACCCTGATTAGTATTTATCTCAATATGTCCCTGTGAGATAAGAAATTATTATTTGTCCCATTTTAAAGTGGGGAAAACAGACAGATTTGCTTGAAACAAAAATGGTGAACCAGCAGCAAGTCAGGATTAGAACTCAGGACAGCCCGACTCCAGCTCTGTATTCACTCCTTGAGACCACACTTCCCTACCATTGATTTTTAGTTGCAGTTGAAAATGCACCAAACTTGTAAAAAATCAGGACCAGGTGTATCGAGTTGGGCACTCAGAAAATGAGGAACATGCAGTTGTTGGCCACCTGCCAAAATCGAAGTGACTTGCTTAGCATCATGTAGGAAGTGAAGGCAGGGATAGACCTGAGTTTTCGTGGGTGGCATTCATCAGCCTTAACCACCAGAAGAGCATTCTTCTTTTCCTTTGGTTCTCGTCCTCATTCTTTACAAGTGGGCCAACTCTGTAGCAAAAGAGGCAGGGATCCTACAGACAGCCTCATTCACTACCCAATCTTAACTCATTCTAAGATCACTGTTGTTCCTATGAATTGAAAGAGCAGGATCCTGTGGAAAAAAATAGCATATGATCATGCAATTAAAGAATCTATTATAATAAAACACATACAAAGGAGCCAAATGAAGACAGCACAGCCTAAATTCTAGGATTTCCTAGTTTAAGTGTTTTTCCTTACAGCCTAAATAATGTTCTTTTAACATAGAAAATTGCATACAAATAAACTTGCAGGGTTTTTAAGGAAAAAATGTGTAAATGTCACATCCCCACTGTGCACCATCATCAAGGTTTAAGCCATGAAGCTTTACCATTGCAGCGCAGGCTGCTACTACTTGAGCTGCAAAACTAACAACATTTGCTATGGGTGCCTTGGGGAAAGAGGAATAGGCCACTGAGGCTATTTGCTGGTTCCATGTGGAGTTGTTGAGATGAGCGCTTATCCCTTCCTCCCTACTCTGGCTGGCTGCTTCTTGGGTTTTGAGTGCAGCTGCTGCTATGGTGGTGGTGCGGGCCCAAACTTAGCTAAAAATGTTGATGTTCAGTTATTATTGGCACAGTGCCAATATTTTACTGGCAACACAAGTGAGGGAAAGTACATGGTGATTTTCAGCAATTTATAACTAACCTAAATCTGAATAGAATTTCAAGGCATAAAGAAAGTGCACTTCTCTGGCCCTTGGGCTTTCTCTCTGATGACTATTATAAGGACTGTTGCAAACAATAGGGGTGTTAGAGCTCCTCACAAATGGTTGCGAGAATCTTGTATAATAGAAAGTTAGGCTACCCAGATATAAGTGTTCCTATGGCCCCTACTAGCATTACAGAACAATATGGTATTATTGGAAATATAGCTTCAGTTTCATTAATATCTTTTCCACTGTACATGCATCATCTAAGAGCTTTTACTGATGTTAGAAATATAGTTCACACTGCATTACACCATTCACTGCTTAGGTGTTATACAGCACTTCAAAAACAGTATAAGGAATAATCCGACAGATAGAACAAGGGAATTAACTACATGATTTACCTTTTGGGTTTTCTTAATTTCTCCTGTTTATGATTATAAATATGATTATATGGACATTTGTTCCAAGCATCGCATAAATGTGAAGAGCAAAACTGGATAATATTTACCCACTTACACAATTAAGATACTCCTCAATGAGATCTACTCACATTCAAATATAAATGGTTAAAATCTCTCAATGCTTTGTTCCTAAAGTATTTTCTGCTAGTAGATTGCTCCTGCTACTCACCCTGAGTGGTTTCTGAAGAGATGAGATTTGAAAGTGATATCATTTGTACATACCATATACGTTTTTTATTACTCGAGTCAGATTGGTTACATTAAAGATATAGATAGAATCATACCACCTGTTAATAATTCTATCTGTGCAACAAATACCACTATGTAATGTATATACAGTTTTGTTTTATTAAGTGACTCTCCTGCAGAAAATACTGACTTGATTACACATCTGGTAATTGATTTAATTTTATATAATGACAAATAACAGGCCTCACTCATGATGATTATCTGGATAGCCTACCAACAGCAACAAAAAAAAAAAAGGTGTTTAATTCATGAAAAATGTAAACAAGACCTTTAGTTTTATTTAAAACATATGGATCCCAGTCACATTAGAGTTTTCAGTGGTGTACAAAACTAATTGTACCTGATGTGTGTTAACAAAAAGAAACATAAACATGGTCTGTAAAGCAGGTGAAGCCCTGCTTTCTACACATTTGACTTACAATCCAAAGAGGAACAGTGAACAAAATTGGGCCTCAAAGAAGAATGAAGTGAGAAGAGGAAAGGCGGGGGAGGGGAGTGAGGGATCCTAGGAGACAGATCAGAAATGAAACGTGAAAGCTATGATCTGATTATTATTATTCTGCATGTCCTTTTATTTCAAGTACCTCTTTGAAGTTGGCAATAATCTTTCAAAAAGTACTGATGACTGCGATCAGTGATTGCCTTATGTTTCTGCAGATTTTCTCCCCTAGCAATACGCTATGACAAAATAATCAATGGGAGAAAATGTTTTGGGGGAGCTAACTGTCAGCTAGAATAGTTGTCCATTTTCATTTGATGTGAAGACCTGGACATTTTATTTGTTGCAGCCAAGTAGTGACTTTCCCTAATTGTTAACAAGATTCAGTAGCTGTATATAGCTCACCAAGAATTAAACTATACCTGAGATTTAAAAGAGAGATAAAGAGCAGGTAACTGAATGTATGAAGTAAATCCTTAGGAATTCTAACAAAACGAGGTGAATACTAAGGATGAAAGAAATAAGAACCAATATGAAATCTCATCTAAAATTCAAACTGAACCTGAAAATGAGTTTATTCTCTAAAAAGGGGACTGAGCAAAATGTCTATGTGATCCCATTCTTATTGTGTCTCGGTGATTTTATGATCAAATTCAGAAGTAACTGCCAGCCTCCTAAACTCAAACTGGGAATTGAAAGAGTCAAGCTGGGTTCTTTATTGCTAAGTATAATATGCAAGACACAAAGATTCTGGAGATTGAACTTGTTTAAAAATTCTGGTGGTGATGATGGACCAAAATAAAATCAATCTCACTATCCAGTCCAGTATTTATTTTTTTTTTTTTGGTAACAGTAGCAATAAACATTCTACAGGAAATTTGAAGAAACTACAGTTGATAATTATGGAATAACCTGCTCATTGGGAAAGTTTATCTTTCCCAGCATTGATTGAATATTAGCTTATGTGCTGATATTTGAAGGTTTATTTTCCCCTATTTTATAAATGTCTAACCCTCTTTTTGAATCCTGCTAAGCTCTAGGCTTCAATGGTATCTTGTGGCAAGGAGTTCCACAGGTTTGTTGTGAATTGCATAAAAAGTGTTTCCTTTTATTTATTTGTGACACTTTTTTTTTCTCATCCCCCAAATTTCCAGTGTTGTTTTCAAATTATGGACCAAATCATCCTCTCTAAAGGAAAAACCTGTAAATGGATGGAGGAATAGTCAGGAAATTCCACACAGTGAAACAAGCTTAATTTTATAACATATCAACTGCCCTATTTTTTTTGTCTCGAGAGAGGATGGCCTTCAGACCACACGGACAAAGAAATGCCATGGGTTTGTCAGTGAACATTATAAGACAATTGACCCTCTGATTCCCTTTTCCATAGTTGGCTACTTCCTCCCTAAACCCATGGGATCCCACCTCTTCGGTGTTTGTGCAGTAACTTCCACAGGTACAGAGGAAAAAAAACAAAATTGCATTCGCTTTGCTTCCCTTCTTTCAGATTTTGGGAAACATTTGAGTTTAAATTTCTGCTATTTTGATCTTCCCTCTACTTCTCTATGAGACAGGGATCAGTTCATCCCTCCCCACAACTGAGGTATAGCCATGTATCAGAGAAGTTGTTTCAGGTGTTTAAAAAAAGTCATTTTATGCACATAAAATGGCATAACAGTATAGGCCCAGAACCTCAAAGGAATTTAGGCAGCTAACTCCTACTGATTTCCTCTGAAGATCCATATTGCCCAACTTATAGAAGAGAATATTTGTAATTTTTTCCTTTGTGATTGATTATTGATGGATTTAGCTATTTGTTTTAAGGAAGGGCATACTCAGCACATTATACCATAGATAATAGTAAGTTACAATATTAGTTGAAAAATGACAGGGAAGGTAGTGGCAAAAATTCATTTTTGTGCATGACTTTATAAATTGATCTTTGTTTATAGCTGATATTTTTAATGGTATCTATTTCAATTCTCGCTGATGTTAAAGGGAGTGATAAATATGTATCAATAGCTAAAAATGGATCTTTATTTAATTAAAGGAGGATTTATATGTTTTAGTTATATTAATATGAGTGGGAATTATGCTTGCAACTCCATTGCATTAATAAGAAAACACTATAATCACTGCAATTTTCTTGTACAGGGGAAACGAAAGTAGCAGAAAAAGTTATGTATAATTACTGAAGTGGCCTGGTTGCCAGAGACAACTTTTGTATTTTGATGACATGAGATTATCATTATTATCACAGCACCCATGACGATTGGGAATCTATTTTGCTAAGCACTGTACAAAGGTATACAAAATCAAGCCCCTTGTTGATCTAACAATTTAAAGATTACAACTCACTCTGTGCCTCCTGAAGTGTAGGCAATCATGATTCAAGAAATAGACCTCGAAATAAAGTATATTAAAATGTAGTATAGTTGCTAAAGCTAATAATTATGTTTAGCGTTCAGTGTCCAATCCTGGAGCTTGAAACATAAAGAAGCAGAATGCAGTGGTATTTTAAGGAAGTTTATATCTTTTCTGTTGCATTTGAAGAATATCGATACCTAGTTTAAATTGTTTTGGGGTAAAGCTTTGCTTGTGATTTCTGTCTGCCTAATGTAAACACAATTATCTAATAGGTTAATTATATATGGTCCAGTCTGTTTATAAAACTACTGTTGTATCCCTATTTACTGGTCTTAAACCACTCTCTATGTGGGTGGGCAAAATGATATTACAGAGTTACCACCATGCCAGCTGGCCACCTAAATGTCTCACTGTGTGTGTTCGACTTTGTTCAGTTGCCATCTGACATGAAACAGGACTGTGACCCCCGTGATACTCACGCTTGTAAATGTAAGCTAGACTATAAAAATTGCTGTGATTCCATCAACAGTAGGTCCTCTAGTGATACATTCTGTTCTCTGTTATTTACTGTACATAGTCAGTGGAAATAAGCTTTTTCAGATCAGAAGATTGAAATAAATTACCAATAGGGCTGAAAGTTGCCACAGTTAGCCACAAATGTAAAGATTATTTTTAAACAAAGTGTCTTGTTTATAAGTAAATATGTCTTGCAGAAAGAAGCAAAGATTTAGATTTGGATTTCAAACATCCCAAGAGTCAGGAAAGTTTGGACCCACATTTTGGACAAATGAAACCTTGACCAGTATAGTGGATGTACAAGGTTATGTCTAAACATGTATGCATGTTTCAAAGAATGAATTTTATTGGGTGCAATCTTCCTTCTCTATCTGAATGTTTACTGGTCACCTTTAAAAATGTTTTATTGCTTTAGGTAATGAAAACAATTTGTACTTAGTATAAAGAATACCTAGAAAATATAGCAAATCCTGTGGCAACATTACCTAGTTATCTGAGGTGAAAACAATGTTTTTTGGTTAAATCCTTTACCTATTCTACTGTCAATAAGAATTGCATGTTTGTAGTAAGAGGAGAGCAACTTATTAAGGGTGCTTTAAACTGAAAATGTAGGTTGCTCCCCACACATAACAAGGGTAACAAACTGTATGATACGTTCTTCCCTTTATTTTTTCACATTTGTATTTTAGTTCTGTCTGAGAAGGCAGGGTTAATAATTATCTCTGCTTGCTGAGCATTAACTGGCAGTGAACAGTGAGGAGGATTTTTTTTGGAACTGCTCCACCATGGCCTAATTCTACTCCCATTGAAGTCATAAGAGAAGTTAGACTAACACTAAGTGCTTTTGAAAATCCCATGCTGACTTCTTAATTCTGACAACGGTATATGTGAAAAACACATATAGGCCCAGATCCTCAAAACCATTTAGGCAGACTCATAACTATCACATACCTTGCTCTGGATATCTAAGTCAGAACAAGGTATGGGGCAGATGCAATAGAGCTAATCCATTTTGCTCCAAAAAGCACTCTACCACCACCCACATGCACACCAACAGCGGGGGTGGGAGGGGGGAAACCTTACAAACACACATTAAGAGTACCAGCACCACTAGAGAGAGATCAGGCATGGAAGAATTCAGCCTGAAAGAGCATTTTTGGAAAGTTACACAATACTCCTGTAATAGTCAAAAACTCAACTCCGAATTCTATTGTTTTGCAACGTTAACTGTAGCAGCTCCTGTTGTAGCACCTAACTGTTGTTTTCTTTAGTTTTCTCCCTTTCGGGGGTGTTCAGGAACATTTAAGTGGAATGAAGATCATTACTACCCTGGCTGCAGAAAAAAAGCTACATTTAAAAAAAAAAAGAGTTGAGGAAATTTAATTCCAATGCAATCAATTCTGCATTGAATGACCTTGTCCCTAGACCCCAAATCACCTAAAGGATAAATAACAATCCACATGAGATTTCAGATTTTTAGAATTTGCATTTGATTCTGACTTTGCCTACAGGTCCCCCTCCCCGTTACAGACATATACAGAACTTGATCCAAAGCCCAATGCAGACTTCCTATTAAATTGAATCACAATCTTGATGATGTTTAAGTGTATGTTGTTCCAGCTGAGGTTGGACTAATTTATGTTTAATAATTTGATGCCAGATCCACCCTGAGGA
This sequence comes from Lepidochelys olivacea, assembly GCF_965140295.1. Taxonomy (NCBI): domain Eukaryota; kingdom Metazoa; phylum Chordata; order Testudines; family Cheloniidae; genus Lepidochelys; species Lepidochelys olivacea. The sequence continues at coordinate 49,295,502 of NC_140414.1, read as the reverse complement.
AAACACGTTTTCTTCTAATTACACTCAATTTTGCCCAAACTGCACACAACCTTTCCCATAGCACAAGGTTATGGGTGCTTCTGACTTAAGATAGGAGAAATTTAATGAAAAAATAATTAGATAAAATAACTTCACCCCCCACTCCCAAGCAAATGTACCTATTGCTTGAACAAAAGCACTCTACCCTACACTCTAGCTTTGCTCCCTCCTTGAGCTTTCAAAGAAATCATAATTCTGAATTTGTTTCTAAGGACTAAGGAAAGTACAATGGGCTCCATAATAAGCTTCTCCAAGAAAGAATGTGGTAAGAGGCCTCAAATACTGTTCCAATTTCATAAGCAAATAGTTTATGGAAAACATTTTGATCCCCTAGTAAAAGAATACTGGACTGAGGACATTCAGATCTGTGAAATTTTTTTCTAATATTTAGATAATTAATATTGAAATCTCTTAACATGGTGTTTCCTGCAGGAGCTGTGCTTTTGCTCAGCTATACTACATGGAAGTCAGTAGAAAGACAAACAGTTGCTAAGCATTTCTATTACTACAGCTATCTCCTGTGCCAAATATAGGGTGAAACTATGGTAATCTTAATACAGCATTATAGTAATATTGACAAGTATTGGGGTATGACAGGCTGTTTTAAATGTCATGAACTGATTTTGCTACTGTGTTGTTCTAGTTTTAAGCTGGTGTATACACCATTGACATCACTGGGCTTACACCAGCAACTCCTATTCTTTGGTCTCAGGGCTATTCGCCGGTGTGACCATTCTCAGCTGCCTTACACATGTAAGCAGACTCAGGATGAGCTCCACCCTGACATCTGGTGGTGAGGTGTGGCAAGTTGTGGAAAAGAACTTCAGGGGCTGATCTCATTTGCATAGGCACACCCACCCCACCTAGAATGAGCCCATAGCTACCCAAATGGTCACTTTGGCTGCTGTGGGATCCCCAGTGTCTCTGTTATTGGGGCAGGAAGAATAAATTGTTATTACCCTGATTATGGGAATCAAGGACAGTGGAACTGTACTTGGCCTTTTGTTATGATGGAGGGACTCACCATCAACTAAGTAGCACTCGCTTGGCAAGGGACATGGGTTCCAAAACTCTGTGAATTGAGAGAGGCTGGGGACAGATGTTAGTACCTGGTGGTATGGGCCCCTGAAACATCAATTGCACCTCTGTCTCTCTCCACTGTGGAACATCAGAGCTAATTTTGGGTCTATTAGGAGTCTAGCTACAGGTGCTGAGCTGAATTCACTTTGGCCTTATGGTGCACCAGCATTGAGGCTCCCACTAGTACAAGCTGCAATCACTAATGAGCTAAAATTACTAAGAGCTGAAATCACTGAGCACCGTGTTAAGTAGTGGGGAGCCTGAAGATCTATTGTAGAGCGGAGCAGTTCGTGGGATGGCTGGAGTGGCTTGTGGAGCAGTTCATGGGATGGTGGGAAGTGCTTGTGGAGCAGAGTGGCTCGCAGGATGGCTGGTGGAGTGGAGCTGATTGGAGTGAAGCCCTATGGAGCTGCGGGGTAGTCAGCTTTGGATCATGTAAGGTGCCCCTTACCTCTCCCCCCCACACACACACACTTTCACCCAGACTGGGGAGTAACACTCTGCAAATGAACTTTTGAACTCTGGAGCTGGGCTTTTGGGTTGTTGGACTTTTGGTGATTTTTGAGTTGCTGGACTCAAGAGACGTTTGGGTTGTTGGACTCAAGAACCCAAGGGAAAGGACATGGCCCAATTTGCTGGGGTGGGTCTTTGCTCATGGTTTGGTTGATGAACCCTAGCTGTGGTATTTTCCCAATTTAATGCTGATGTCGTTTACCTCATGTTATTAAAGATTCTTTGCTACACTGAGATTCTGTGCTTGCGAGAGGGGAAGTATTGCCTCTTTGAGGTACCCAGGGATGTGTGTAAGATTTTCCCAGGTCACTGGGTGGGGAGCTCAAGCCAGTTTTGCATTTGCTTTGATGAGAGGGAACCCCTGTGTACTGAACCCAGCCCTTTATGCTATCAACTTGGCCTGGCAGAAGGGTTATACACACACAGTGCTGTTTTTCTGTAATATTGAGACTTAGTAGAACCAATCTCAGCTCCCCTCTGACTCAGCAATACTTAGTGATACCATCCCTGACTTGTAGTTGCCTGGAAGAACGATGGGATACCCTAAACCTGAGGTCAGTGCTTAGGCTCCCTCTTCAATGAATAGGGAGAGATAGGCACCTAAGAATGGGATACATAAAAGCCAGTATGCTTGGCAGGGAGCCACTTAAGCTAGCTACTGGGAGCTGCTGCCAAGGGTGTGAGGCACATGCTAAGCCTTGCATTTCAAGTGTTTGCTACCCATCTCTGATTTTGATCCAGAACGAGGAACCCCACTGCTAGAGTCAGGTGAATTAGGTGCCTAAAGCATTTCTTGGGAGAACATAAAGTAGCTGCCCCATACAGCTGAAAACAGGGAAGGCACCAAGTGGCTCCTGTCTAATCCTTAGCTCAGTGGTTAGGATTTTCCATTGGGGTACCCTGGTTCAATTCCCCCTACGCTTGATAAAAAGGGATGTGAACAGCCATCTAACCTTTTTCACGTGAGCACCCTAACCACTAACCTAAGGGATCAATCCATATGGATTGTTGTTCATCTATTATTGATGCAGTTTCATTGTAATTAAATGTTAACGGGGCCCCAAAGAGTATAAGAATCCCTCTCCAGTTCAGTATTCGGGGTACTCACCTAGACTATGGGAGAGTCTGGCTCACTCACCCTTATGTTTGATGAGACGGGCTTTAAGCAGTATCCTCCTGCAGCTCAAGTGAATGTCCTAATTGCTGGACTATGAGGTATTCTGAGGTGGCTATCCCTCAGAATACCTCATACTTCCTGTTGAAGCTGTTCCACTAACTATTGATTGGGCCAAAGCAAGCTTTAAGCATGGGAAATCCTATATAGTGCAGTGGTTAGGGTATGCACCTTTGATGTTAAACACCTGGGTTTGATTTCCCCCACCCCATGCAGGGGAAGGGTTTTGAACAAGGATCTGTCACCTCAGGTTCCCTTTTAATTAAATATTAAAATGCAAGTCACTCTTTTGTCCCCTATGGTTAGGCTATTCACCCAGGCTGTAGGACACCCCAGTTCCCATTCCTGCCCCCTACCCCCCATGAAGCAATTGGAACAGTGATCACCCACCTCCCAGGAACCCTGTCCCCCAAGCCCCACCCACTACCTAGTGCCAGCATCACAATAAGCACCAGCTATGTGCCAGGTGTGGTAACTGACACTGCATCCCATATTCTTCACAATTGTATTAGAAATAATGGTGATGCATCTGGTACAAGATATGACTTGTGAGGTGTCACTGGAAAAGTTAGGATAATCAATCATATTTGTGTGCATGTCTCATTTTTGTATCTGAAATCAGAATAGTGACCAATAGCTGTATTTGTAATGTGGTTACACCTCAGTGACACCCACAAGGCAAAAGATTTCCAGTCTAGCCAGATGGTTGTGAAGAGCCTATTCCAGGTAATAGACCATTAGGGAAAACAATAGGCCTTAAGAGAAGTTTACCCCACACCTGGTGAGCCTTCCTGAAAATGCTCCAGGCAGCCTATGGATAATGGTTGCTATGACTCAGCAAGGGGCATGTGACCAGACCCCATGACAACTCCATTTCTGGTACCTGTATTTTTCCACAAACTGGTCAAGGAACTGAATTTGGAACAAAGGATTCCCGCTATATGGAAAAGCGATATAAGGAAGGGAGTGACATCACCATCTGGCCTCATGCTCTGCCCCCCAAGAGAATTCTTGGAAACACCTAAGGAATAAAGAATGAACTAGGGGAAGTACGGGTCCCAGGTTAAAGGGATTTCCAGCCTGTGTATGGAAACTTGGTGGACTGCTTGTATCAAACTTGCTAATTCAAATCCTATCCCTTTAGTATAATAGATTTTTATACTATATTAGTTTGCATTTTTGTTTATTTGCTAGGTAAGATGCTTTCATGTTTGCAATCACTTCAAATCTATCCTTTCGTAGTTAAACTTTTTATCTAAACCAGTGTGCCTTTAAGTGAAGTGGCTGGGGAAAAATCTCAGCTCTGTGAGCAAAGGCTGTTGCATCTCTTTCCTACATGGAGGGGAAGGTGAACTTTATTAATGAGCTTACCTTGTACAGGTCCCTATGCAGTGCAAGATGGTATAATTTTGGGTTTCTACTTGAGCAAGGGGTGCAAGCCTGAGGGGGCTGGGTAATTGGCGGTCTGTCTTTGAGTGGCTTAGGTAAAGCACTCAAGGTAGCTTAGTTGGGTGGGTGGTGCCACCTGCTGTCATGTTGGGTGATAACAGGGCCTGGAGAGGCTGGCTCTGTGTCACCAGCCAAGCAGTGTGAGTAGAGGGGTACAGCAGTTCCCCTGGCTCCCAGACTACACCCGGGGCATGACAATCCATCCCAGTAACAATGAAATTTTTCTAGCTAATGGATTACTCCATAGTGCCCAAACTGGGCCTGGCCACCCCACTCAGTCTGCACAAAGAGTAATCATGTGCTTCTCTCCTAACTTAGGGCTCAGCGTTCGGTTTCTTTTTTCCCTTTGAAATGTTGGCCCTGGGCTTTGATATCAACACACCAAAGGAGGTGTGGGCTTCACTGAGCCCTACCCACCAAGGTCTGTGCTAGGAAGCTGCAAATGAACAGCAGCTGCCTGTGTTTCTGGGTTGCTGCACCAGAGGGAGTCTGTCAGCCAATGGGGCAGGGTTCAGAAAGTGAATGGGTAATTTTATCAGCACTAACACCACTTGGAGCTATGCATGTGAAGAGAAGTATAATCTAATGATTAGATCAAGAAATTGCATGTTAGGAGACCTGGCTCTGCCACTAATTCACTATGTGACCCTGGGCAGGTCACTTAACCCGTCTGTGACCCTGTATCCCTATTTTAAAGGGAAGCAAATTCTTCTCCACCTTTGTAAAGAATTTGGAGACCTCCTCAACAGAAGGCACAAACTGACTCATTTCACCTCTGATGCACATTGCGCAACTGGCCTAATGTACTATAGGGTTTAGGAGAGGGTACTGTACTGGCTGGACCAGTGTTCAGTCTGATACAGCAAATCTTCTATTCCTGCATTATTGATCATCTGTTACTCATTTGCTGACTAATAAAACCAATGTAATTTATAAATCACTTGTCAGTTTACTGATCCATGAACCATTTTATTGAATTGGTCCCCAAATTATACATTTCCTAGGCATACATTCCCCACCCCTCTATCCAAGGAAAACATGAGACCTGCCATGACAAAACAATTTGTAACAGCACTGTCACCCATTTCTTGGTCTTGCTGTTCTTAATTTGCCTTAAATCAAGGAAGATCTGATTCTGTTCTGTACCTGACAGACTCAATTTGGTTTATGCTGCCTGGGTGTCAGTTTTAAGTAAAATAAGCCAGGTGATGTTAAGAGATGTGTTGACTTTCGATAGTCAGTTTATACTCACATTTTAATCATGTTTCATCTGCTTATCTTTCAATCTATTTTCAAAGCTTTAGTACACATCCTGAGCAACTGTGATAATTCTGAATAGTCGGTGCTGACTTCCAATTTCTGTGACACTTTAAGATGGTTGAAAGCATTTGTGAAAGCCTGGACCTTATGAGACTGATAATCACACATTTAAACTTGTATTTGACATTAGAATGCATAGCACAGGGGAGAAGAGGAGTCGAAAACTGGTTTTAAAAAAAAGCCTCTGCATTATTTTTCCAGAGCAAAGAGCCAAAAACTAAATTAAAAACTCAAAATTTCAGTATTATAGCTTAAGCTCACTGGGCCAAAGTCAGACCTGATGTAAGCAGAAGCATGGCCATTTAAATAAACCACATCTTATAATATTTGGGATAAAATCCTGGTCTGATTGATGTCAATGGCAAAACTTCCAATGACTGCAGTAGAATTGGGATTTCACCATTGATAGTCATGCTGTTTCCTTTGGACAAATTACCTTTACCTTTTAAAGTCACTGACCAAGTATTATTGAGTACTCACTGGTACATATCCTTTCTCTACCCTGTATTTGATGCACAACCTGCCCCTTTTCCAAGACTGTCTCGTACCCTTGCCTTTGGTACTTACTTAATACCATCTCTCAGTGCACAGCCAACTACAGAGAAATCACAACCATTTAATTGTGATGTGACCACTATTCAGCTACTTACTCCAATATTCTACCACCAATACTGAGCCCATACATTGCAATCTGATTGGCTAGCTGGACTGGAGGGAAAGCAAAGATCTTCCATTTCCTGCCTTGTTTTAATTTATCCCTAGAGTTGACTGCATTTTGGTAGCTGGTAAAGTGATTCTTGTGTATGTAAAGTTACAGAGTAACAGCCGTGTTAGTCTGTATTCGCAAAAAGAAAAGGAGTACTTGTGGCACCTTAGAGACTAACCAATTTATTTGAGCAGCATGAGCTTTCGTGAGCTACAGCTCACTTCATCGGATACATACCATGGAAACTGCAGCAGACTTTATATACACACAGAGAATATGAAACAATACCTCCTCCCACCCCACTGTCCTGCTGGTAATAGCTTATCTAAAGTGATCATCAAGTTGGGCCATTTCCAGCACAAATCCAGGTTCTCTCACCCTCCACCCCCCACACACAAATTCACTCTCCTGTTGTTTCATATTCTCTGTGTATATAAAGTCTGCTGCAGTTTCCACGGTATGCATCCGATGAAGTGAGCTGTAGCTCACAAAAGCTCATGCTGCTCAAATAAATTGGTTAGTCTCTAAGGTGCCACAAGTACTCCTTTTCTTTTTGTGTATGTAAAGTTACTATTGCCCTTATTTTTTTTAGACAAAATCCAGAGGTTCTTACTCAAACGCTCATTAAAGTCAATAGCTGTTTTTTCTAAATAATTGTTTGTCAAACAGTACCAAAAAAAGTGTGATTTACAGCTTGTATGTTACCAAATACCACACCTTTTACAGGGTATCCAATAAAATTGTACAATTACACAACTTGTCAAAAGTGCAAGACCAGACAATACAGAAACAAACAAACATTACAGAGATATGTTAGGAAGGGAATAGACAAAAAAGGGAAGGCGGGGACTGAGAAATGCGGGGGGAGAGGGAAAAGTGGAAAGCTGAAGTGGAATGAAAGTTCATTATTTGAGCTCACAAGGTGATTTATTCAAGTGCATCAAGAAACAAGGCCCAAATTTTTCAGTTCATACAATTGCCCTCTACATCCATAAAATACTCTTTTGCTACCAACTCTGATACCACTGCTCTATTCTGGGCATAGAAATCTACTCCTCCATTTTTGTAAAATCATGCACTTAGTAATCATTGTACTAATGTCACCATAGCACTAAGTACATAACCTAGGATATAGTTGTCAACTGATGTTTGATTGCTGAAGCCTTGAACTATTTTCATGCTTGTGTTTAACATTCCTGATTTCTGTCAATATTCTAGACGTGTGATACCCACGGTACAATTTAAACTAATGAGTTGCTGTATCATCCCTACCTTCTAACCTGGAGTGCCCTTTGCACAGCTTTGCTGGTGTAGCCTTCATTCAGGACTGCTCACAAATAGCTTCCAGCATTCAAGTCACTGTCAGCTGTCTGTGTACTGCCAGCCACACCTTACCTCTTACCAGCCTTGGTTATATTGCAGGGTGAACTCAACACACCGCCAGTCCTAGATTTCCCCTCATAAATGTATGTCCTGCACTGTGCAGGCCTCTCCCAGACAATACAAGCTTATATAAAGTCCATCATTACATTAATAGAAGTTAAATACACACACATCTTGTTAGACCAAATGGAGTTTTCCAGACATGTTGATTTAAATACAGCTGGTGCCTAACTTAACCCATGTTAAATTCAAAGCAAGGTTCTCTCACCACATGCATTCAATAGTCTCACTGAAGAAACTTAATAGGTCAGGATCCCTTCTTGAGTTCAATGACTGCTTCCTTTGTCCCTTCTGGTGCCATGAATTGATGGGCATTGGGGTGTTTGTTCCTCATTTTTGTGGTGTCAGCCTGCCTCTTGGAAAACATTTCCAGCTGAGATACAGGAGACAGTTTATAGGAAAGGATGTTCCCTGATGTTTTTCCTTACATGTATGAGGTTTCTTTGTCTACCCTTCCTGCCTTATGACTGACTGTTTACTACTTAAATGCAAACCAAGCAGAGGGCACATTCCTTTGAGACAGACCTATTTGCCAACATCCATTTGGAACATGGGTTAAGAACACCATACAGTAGAATCATATAACTTCACATACAATGTTGCAACACGTTTTATCAGGACAATAATGGACCAGCAAATTATGTGTTTTAAAATTATACTTTGCACCCATGTCCACACTATTGTAATAATCTTAGTCTGTCACAATAGGATGCTTTAAAATGCAAAATTAGAGTCAAAACCAATATGCAGGTCGGGACACAAATGTAGAACAAACAAGTAATTTGTGCAAGGACCAATTTAAGCATTCATTTCCTACAAAAAGGAGAATTGGGCAGAGTGGTTGGCTTGCCATTTAGGCATTCAAGATGAAATGCCTGTGTGGGGGAGTTGAAATTCACTAATGACTGTGGAAGTTCAGATGAATTAAAGTCAACCTCCATAATTATTGATAATGTATATAGAAGAAGTGATAATGAAGAGAGTAATGAATCTAGTGTGTCGTCTTAGAACTCTAAACATACTGGTGTGGTGTTGGACTGGGAGAAGGAGTTTCATTAGGAGATTAAGGAAGTATACATTCTCCAGGGGGATGTATAGAATCAGGCTTTTTTTTTTGGACCTCACAAGTTTTGCAAAGATACAGATTTAACAAACAAACCATTTTAGATCTCTGAGAAACTTAGAGGGGATTTGGAAAGTCAAACACACAGGACCTTTGCTTTCACTTTGGTGGTAAAAGTAACATCTGCCTCAGACATTTTAGCAGACTGTTCAAATCACTCTTAAACTACAATAGAAGAATTGACAGACGTAAGCCATCCCCCTGCTAGTTGCTGCACTTATATACCATGGCTGAACTGAATCTCACATCAAAGCAAACATACCAAAGAAATTAGATTTTAATTTTATCTTTATAATTCTTGTTTCTTTACACTAGCCTTTGAAGTTACCAATCAGAACAATACCACAGAAATAATAAAAAAACAATTGCAGATTGTAAATTAATTCCATCAGATGAATACCCAAGGAGGCTCATCTCTTTATTCAGAAAGAAGATTCCAACCGAGAGCACGACAATATGTTAGTCAGGGTCTGATTCTGCCCAACTCCCTTACACTTCCTAGTACCAGCCTCAGGACCCAACTGTAAAACCCTTACTTATGGTGGTACTCAGGCAGCTAGTCCCCACCAGTGGGAGTAAGAATTCCACAACTGGGCTTTCACCGAGCACTCCCATTTTGTTAGGGCTAATTATCAGCTAAGAGACTCCTCAAGTATTGACAAGCCACCCATGTCCTGTTAACTCTTCAGGTTCACTGACAGCTTCTCTTTCCTCATCCACAATGCCAGGCATTTCTTAAAGACTGTAAAATTCTTTCAGTTCAAAACACATTACAGGACCATTAGTTGAAGCACAGGCATTCAGTTTAAATTTCATATGGACACCTGGCCAAATGTTTCAAGATCATGGCCACAAGGATTGTGTCAAGTCTCTAGGGCACAAGATCTATTTCTCCAGAGGAAAATTTGAAAGTGAGTCTCAGGGAAAGCCAAACCAGGAAAAAACAGAAGTACTTAAGGAACATTACAAACTGTTTTTGGTACAGGGAGGTAGTAAACAATAGTCCTCAGGGTCACACAATGAGTACATTGTCTGGATTTCAATACATGGACCTCCTAAAAGAACTAAAACTAATTTTATTAAAAACAACAAAGGCCTTTCCCGAACATCTTGTCTCTCTTTTCTGAGAATATTTTTGACATGGCAGGCATGGCCCTTTCATCACAACACTGGCATTTGTCGATGGAATTTGCAAAGAGACCCTAGGTGATAGGCACCCAAGAAACTACATAGGAACAAATGTATAATGGGCTCTTCAGTCTAGCAAACAAGGGCATAATAAAGATCTAATGGCTGGAAATCACTGAATACAATTAACCCTTGGAACAATTTTACCAAGAGCAGTGTGGATTCTCCATCACAAGTAGTTTTTAAATTGATATAGCATTTCTTTGAGAAACCCTGAATTAGTTTTTTTTTTTTAAAAACTTCATTGCATCACGACCCCCCTTCTGACAACAAAAATTACTACAAGACCCCAGACGGGGGACTGAAGCCTGAGCGTGAACCCCTGTCCCCTCCCGCTCTGGGGGGTGCTGAAGCTTGTGGGGCTTGGACTTTGGCTTCAGCCCCAGGCTCCAGCAAGTTTAATGATAACCCTGGTGACCACATTAAAACAGGGTCATGACCCACTTTGGGGTCCCAACCCACAGTTTGAGAACTGCTGCTCTAGTTCCAAAAAACTTTTGGGGAAATTCTATGGACTGTATTATACAGGAGGTCAGATTAGATAATCACAGTGATCCATTCTGGCCTTGCAATCTAGGAGATGGGCATTTATCTCCTATAATCCACTTTGAAAATCCCACCATGTGAGTATATTTCTCAATAAATCTTACCATATTAAAATATGGTTTGCTAATAATAAAGATGGACGTTATAACAAGTCCTTTATAGAAAGTCTCACCATCAGGAATAGTTCCCATGAAGAGATACTATTGACCCTATTGTTTACAACAGGGGTTGAAGGACTACCCCTTCTGTTATTCCAGGTCTTGGAAAAGTTTAGCTGGAGCCCCTGTTTAGAAACCATGAATCCTTTTTGATCCAAAGGCACATCGGTAAATTAAAACAATTACGATTTCCCATATCATTGTCCGGTTTTATTAAGAAGACAGTTAATTCACATCAAAGGGTATTTTGATCTTTGAACAAACTATATGTTAGGTGGCAGCCACCCAGGGTTGGTGGACTGGTTCCCAAATCACATGCATCAAATTAAGCACCAGCCTCCTTTTTTGGATGGGAGGTGCACAGGGTAAATCCCTAGGAACAAACACTACCCTTAGCCTTGGAACAATACCTTTATCAACCTAGCAGCAAGCACCCAGGAGTGATCCCAGAAGGAGATCCTAAGGGTGTTACATGTATGCCTTCCCTGAAAAAGGGCAATGTCCTCAGTTCCCAACACCTGAATATGCACATTAATCAAAAGTCCAAAGAGCCTAAATCCCAGTTTCTCAGCCCTGGACAAGGTACCTTCTAATCCTTTTCTTTGGGGTTCTCTCTGGAGTGCAATGTGAGCTCACCAGGATGAGTCCTTGTTCTTACTGCATAAGCTGATTCTAGTTCCCTTACTCCCGAGTCAGTCTCTACCTTCTAACTGCATCTTGCTGTTCTGAGTCACATCACTTAGCAGTGCTGATCCCTGATCTCCTGTTCCTCTTCTCTTCAAGTCCAGGCTCAAAGTGAAAGTCTAGGCAAGTTGTAGTCACTTATACTGCCCCCCTCAAACAACCCCCCCCAGGCCAGCTGATTGGTCAAGAGGCAACCAGGTGTCCTATAGCCAATTCCCTCTTTGTTTTGGAGTGATAGTACTCCCAGTCAATGCAACTCAGTTCACCTGCAATCAACAGCATGTCTTTATTCCAAAGTGACGCTCCCCTCCTACCCCCATGAAAGTCAGGCTGTCTGTTAGCAAATCTTTTGTCTCCACTCCATCCTCAAATTGGGAGGTGGAAGCATACAGAACTGTGGAAAGTGGTGCCTGTCCCACCCCTCTCCACTTAGGGTTTTTGAGGGAAGGACTGTATATAGTTCCACCTATATAACCAATGACTAAACTAACATCTTCAGAAGAAGAGAAAATAATTTGCTAACTTCCTTGAAAAATGCCTGTAAAGCCTCCCTTACCCACAAAGTGTGATATGGAGTATATCAATAGGTAAAGAGAAGTTTAGGTAATTATCTGTACTTGGGGGATATAATTAATTGTGATTTGAAATTTATGGTCTTTGAAAATTGGCTCAGATGAAATATCTGCCATTATGGTAATGACATGCACACTGACTCACTGCTGTTTTTTTCCTGACTTACCCTCTTCATCTCTCCCTCTTCTATCTCCTGCTCAGTGTCCCCTTCAGTCCACTTACTCCCTGCTACTCACATGTACCCTGTGTTCTTTAATACATCATTTCTTCATCCCCACCTCCTAATCCTTTCCGCCCCTCCCCAAACTAATTCTATTTATTTGTATTCACTCACCAGCTAGTTCAGTGGTTTCTATATTTACCTCAGCAGTAAAGCAGAGGTAGGAGAGAGAGAACAGGAGGTAGGTCTGCTTGCTGCACACACTTCTGTAGCCATTTCTGGAGAACTCAAAGACTCATCCAATTCTTCCTGATTATTCCTCTTGGCTCCTCATAGGTGATTCATCTTCCTTCTTAACCACAAGACAGAAGCCTCTGGGATTTTTTTGTCCCCTGCGGGGACTGTCAGATTCACTCAAAGAAAGACGGAACAAGATAGACTAAGATTCTTTTTTGAAGGGGGAATGGGACTGTAACAGAAGGTTTTTCCATATGCTGCAGCAAGGGTGGTGGAAGGAGAAGTTGGGGTTTAAACAGGTGGCTACCATTATCTGATGGATAATTTGTTAGATGAAGCATGGAATTTGTGCCTGCTGCTCTCAGACTACAAAAAAGTTTTGCTCCCTATTAGCAAAAAAGGCATCATTTTTAGATGAGACATTGCAGAAAAAACATAAGTTTAAAGTAAAGGAAAAATTGTTCACAACCCTGCAAAACCAATTTAAAAAAAAAAAAAAGATTCACACATCTTCAACTTCACATAGTTTGCCCCTTGGAGGAAGCCAGATAATGCTGTATTTTATTTATGTTAGAAGTTTAAATGACCCAATAATATTAGGAATATTCAGTATTCATGTATGATACCATGTCTTTACCCCAATTCAACATATTTTACTGTGTTCTAAATGATAATGAAAAGAAAAATATTTATCTCCTTCCATGTAACTCTGGACTTTGGATTCTTTTCCAAAGGATGCCAGCTTCACAGTTTTAGAAGCTGAAGGCCAAATTTATGAAGGTCATCGATTTTGTGTCTATGTCAAACATGCACAGATGTGCTAGTATACACAAAAAGAGACCTTTAATAAAAACGGTATGCCTAAAAGTAGGCTTCTAAGTCTACATCTAGGTACCTAAATAAAAGTGGCCTAATTATCACAGCTGCTGAGCATATGTAGCTCCCATTGACTTTGGTAGATTACTCTCTTCTTACCAGTATGATCTCAGTCTAGATTTAGACTCATTAACAAAACAACAAGTGAACTGGAGAGTTCCCTCCCTTGTGAAATGCCCAGATACTGCATGTCTGTCCTCAAGCAGTGATTCTGCTCTACCTGACTTGTCCAGGAACACCAATAGGCCTGATCCAAAGCCACTGAAGTTGATGGGAATCTTCCATTGTCTTCAGTAAGCTTTTCTTGATCAGGTCCTATTAGACACAGGTGATTTTTCTTCACCTGTGTTAGCAGTAGTAAACTGCAGAGCTGGATCTATTCACCAGCTCACATAATCACATGACTCCTCAATTTTTCTTTGGGTTCTCATGAAGGAAAGCTTGTGAGAGAAATCCAATCTCAATCTTCTGGAATCATTCGCTGTATCTTTCTGTGTCCCACTTTCCCAGTACTTCAAAAGCTACTGTCCACAATGATGAAAGGCAAGTCAGCTTGCTGATCCATCTGTGCTGGCCATCCAAACTGTGGTTTTACTGGATAGCCTCAGAACCTGGGGGAAACTGGATAAAGTGACTCACATGTAAATGGAGAAGACCAACAGAGACTAGGGAAAGAGACAGCTCAACTTGAAGGATTGCTGACATTATGCTACATCCCATGCTCTTGGGAAATGTCAGACTCAAGTCTTAATTTCATGCTTTGACTATCAAGATGTTTACATGCTACTGTATTTATTCTTACTGATGTTATTCCCTGTAGAGATTTTTAAAATCTCCAGGAGTCCTAGTCTCTTTTCATGACTTCTGGTTAAAAATAAATTATGAGTGGGCACAGAGGTTTGCTCATAGCAGATTCTGATAAGATGTTGGGGTGCAGGATTTTCGCTGCTTCACTTGATGTCATCTTTAAAATAATGCGTCTTCATTGCTGCATGGAGGTAGCTCCCTTCTATGGACACCCAGCCAGCCAGTTAGCTACAAAATCCCTGTTAATAACTATTCTCTACTTGCTTTACCTGTAAAGGGTTAAAAAAAGCCCATAGGTAAAAGAGAGTAGGCATCTTATCAAAAGAGCCAATGGGAGGGCTAGAACTAAGTTTAAGTTTGGGGGTGGAAAACAGCTTCCCTTTGTCTGTTGTTCTCCAGAAAAGGGGGACAGAGCAGGACAGGGCTGGAGCTATGCTGTAAAAACCTTTAAAATCTGGTATGAAAACACATCAAATCATATCTCAACACTACTTATCTGAAACCCCAATTTTCTTTTTTTTTCCCCCCATAGATATTTAGGTCAGAAGGAACCATTATGATCATCTAGTCTGACCTCCTGCACAATGCAGGCCACAGAATTTCACCCATGATTCCTGCAAAAAACCTCTCACCTATGTCTGTGCTACTGAAGTCCTCAAATTGTGGTTTAAAGACTTCAAGGAGCAGAGAATCCTCCAGCAAGTGACCCGTGCCCCATGCTACGGAGGAAGGCGAAAAACCTCCAGGGCCTTCCAATCTGCCCTGGAGGAAAATTCCTTCCCAACCCCAAATATGGCGATCAGCTAAACCCTGAGCATATGGGCAAGAGTCATCAGCCAGATACTACAGAAAATTCTTTCCTAGGTAACTCAGATCCCACCCCCTCTAATATCCCATCACAGGCCATTGGACCCATTTACCATAAATATTTAATTACCAACACCATGTTAATGGAGTTTAATCTTAAAGCTGGATAGATCTTTTGCCCCCACTGCTTCCCTTGGAAGCCTATTCCAAAATTTCACTCCTCTGATGGTCAGAAACCTTCGTCTAATTTCTAGTCTACATTTCCTGGTGGCCGGTTTATAACCATTTGTTCTTGTGTCCACATTGGTACTGAGCTTAAATAATTCCTCTCCCTCTCTGGTATTTATCCCTCTGATATATTTATAGAGAGCAATCATATCTCCCCTCAACCTTCTTTTAGTTAGGCTAAACAAGCCAAGCTCCTTGAGTCTTATGAAAGGAGACAAGTTTTCCATTCCTCGGATCATCCTAGTAGCCCTTCTCTGTACCTCTTCCAGTTTGAATTCATCCTTCTTAAACATGGGAGGCCAGAACTGCACACAGTATTCCAGGTGAGGTCTCACCAGTGCCTTATATAATGCCTTATATATACAGTGCCATATATATATATATATATATATATATATATATATATATCCTTATCCCTACTGGAAATACCTCTCCTGATGCATCCCAAGACTACATTAGCTTTTTTCATGGCTGTATCACATTGGCTACTCATAGTCATCCTATGATCAACCAATACTCCAAGACCCTTCTCCTCCTCCGTTACTTCTAATTGATGCGTCCCCAGCTTATAACTAAAATGCTTGTTATTAATCCCTAAATGCATGACCTTACACTTTTCACTATTAAATTTCATCCTATTACTATTACTCCAGTTTACAAGGTCATCCAGATCCTCCTGTAGGATATCCCTGTCCTTCTCTAAATTGGCAATACCTCCCAACTTTGTATCATCCGCAAACTTTATTAGCGCACTCCCACTTTTTGTGCCGAGGTCAGTAATAAAGATTGGTCCCAAAACCGATCCTTGAGGAACTCCACCGGTAACCTCCCTCCAGCCTGACAGTTCACCTTTCAGTAGGACCCGTTGTAGTCTCCCCTTTAACCAATTCCTTATCCACCTTTCAATTTTCCTATTGATCCCCATTTTATCCAATTTAACTAATAATTCCCCATGTAGCACGGTATCAAATGCCTTACTGAAATCTAGGTAAATTAGATCCACTGCGTTTCCTTTGTCTAAAAAATCTGTTACTTTCTCAAAGAAGGAGATCAGGTTGGTTTGGCACGATCTACCTTTTCTAAAACCATGTTGTATTTTGTCCCATTTACCATTGACTTCAATGTCCTTGACTACCTTCTCCTTCAAATTTTTTTCCAAAACCTTGCATACTACAGATCACTTAGTTTCTATTTGTAAGAAAGGGAAAAAAAGTTAGCAATTCTCCAATCATACAGTACAACCCCTGAGTTTACAGATTCATTAAAAATTCTTGCTAATAGGCTTGCAATTTCGGGTGCCAATTCCTTTAATATTCTTGGATGAAGATTATCTGGGCCCCCCGATTTAGTCCCATTAAGCTGTTCGAGTTGCTCTTCTACCTCAGATATGGTCATATCTACCTCCATATCCTCATTCCCATTTGTCATGCTACCATTATCCCTAAGATCCTCTTTAGTCTTATTAAAGACTGAGGCAAAGTATTTGTTTAGATATTGGGCCATGCCTACATTATCCTTGACCTCCACTCCATCCTCAGTGTTTAGCGGTCCCACTACTTCTCTCTCTGTTTTCTTCTTGTTTATATGGCTATAGAACTTTTTACTATTGGTTTTAATTCCCTTTGCAAGGTCCAACTCTACTTGACTTTTAGCCTGTCTCACTTTATCCCTACATGTTCTGACCTCAATAAGGTAGCTTTCCTTGCTGATCCCTCCCTTCTTCCACTCCCTGTATGCTTTCTGCTTTTTCTTAATCACCTCTCTGAATGCTTGCTCATCCATCTTGGTCTACAACTCCTGTCTATGAATTTTTTTCCCCTTTCTTGGGATGCAGGCTTCTGATAGCTTCTGCAGCTTTGATTTAAAATAATCCCAGTCCTCCTCTACCTTTAGATCCATAAATTATGTAAGTAAATTAGGGAATGTCTAGGAAGATACCATTAGGGTTATTTCTTTTACTTTTTTATTGGCTTGTGGACTCCTCTGTGCTAACCCAAGGTGCTTTTGTTTTGCTTGTAACCTTTAAGATGAACCTCGAGAGCCATCTTGATGCTTAATTTTTGTAATTGGGTTTTTTAAATCTAGCAAAAGCCTATGTTATATTCTCTCATTTTTGTTTTTAATAAAATGTACCTATTTTAAGAACAGGATTGAATTTTTGTTGTTCTAAGAGGTTTGTGCATATGTTGTTTAATTAGCTGGTTATTTCAGCTCATTAATTTCGGCTAATTTCCTTTGTTTTTCTTTCTCAGCTCTTCCCCGGGGGAGGAGTGAAAGGGCTTGAGGGTACCCCACAGGAAGGAATTCCCAAGTGTGCCTTTGGGTTCTCTAAAAAAGGGGGGGAGGGTTGCACTTGGGTGGTGGCAGCATCTACCCATTCAAGGTGAGAGAGAAGCTGTGACCTTGGGAGTTTAATATCAGCCTGGAGTGGCCAGTATTAATTTTTAAAATCCTTGCAGGCCCCTACCTTCTGCACTTAAAGTGCCAGAGTGGGAAATCAGCCTTAATTGCCTTCAAATAAACAGAATTATCGTTTCTCATAATCTAAACTAATCTTTCCCCTCCAGCCCCCCCCAACAGCTGGTACTGAATTTTAAAATGGTTACAAATCCACTTTTCAGATTGTATTGGGAAAAGCCCAAGAGTCATTTTTATAATATGCTAATCTATTTGCAAAAATATGGATACATTCTATATCCAATAACAGTTCATATTATATTGCAGGTGTACACAAATTTAAAAATATCCTCATAGCTTTCAGGGTTTCTTGGCTTCCAAATGTTGGCAGGTAATCAACTGTGTGATCTGAAATATTAAGGGTTAGATTATCCCATCCACTTGCAGAAAAAAAGTCATAACCCTTCTGAGCTGCAGACCACAGAATGTGGGAATGTCAATGCTGCAACATCATTCCCCTTGCACTTTCCACAGCCACACAAAAGCCCATGAATGGTGGGATTGGGCTCCATGGCTCAGAAAGACCAGGCAGACAGCCGCTGTCTGCAGCATCATCCCTCTCAAAACTTGTGAAGGATTCTCTGCATATGAAGTCATTACTGACTCAATCAGTACCATAGTTTCTGGAAAGGTAACAGCTGACTTACAACTTGGAAGGAGTGAAACATGTTTCTTTTTCTCTGTTCTTAAAGGGACACTATCAACTTGAAAAATTACATTTGCTTGAACATTTTATAATATGTAGGATAACTACAGCTGAAATAAGTGAGTGAAAAAGCAACTTTTGTCTGGTGTTTTCTTTGTGAATTTGACAATATTTGTTTCACTGTTCCCTCTATAGCCAGATTCTTCCTTGTTGAGAAAACCCACCCTTATAATCAAGGGAGCACAAAACAGCTTTTAATTTTTTTACATGAACTTTTTAATTATAATTTAGAATATACTTTTAACAGAATACTTATTCAGAATTTTTTTTTAAATTAGTCACCATATTTGAAAAATAAAATTGACAGTATCTTTTGAATTAATGTTTGACTAAGGTCCAAGTGCTCAAAGGTATTTGGGTACCTAACTCATTGAAATCAATGGGAGTTAGGTACCTAATACCTTTGAGGATATGGGTAAGAGTACATGAAAATGGGAATAAAACAACTTGTACCTTTGAAGGAAACCCATAGCCAACAGTAAAGTAAAATACAGAATGAATACCTAAAACATAGAAAAAGATTCTCAGTTTTGCCTCCAAATTATTGCTTTCTTTAAGTTTTCATTTATTATTTCATTAATGGGATTCATTTGCTAATAAATAATTTAGTACAAGAGTTCTATAGTAACAACTTTACAGATATCTACAGAGTTTTCCTTTTAATATATTTTTAGTTAACTGTTCTGGTGGGGTTTTTTTAAGTAATGCGGGGGGGGGGAAGAGGATGTTCTTGCTTTTTCTGAAGAAGTGACACACCAGTACATATTAAACAGAACTGATCAGTATTAGAGTCAAGCAAAATATATACAATAAAATAGTTAGAATTCTGCACAAAGAGTATCTTATCTATCATTTAAGAAGGAACTAATAAAAAATATTGCTAGTGAAACCCAGATGTCAGGACAGTGGGAAGCCATGGTCTGAGAGTCATGTGTGTCTGCAAGCCAAGTCTGTCAATTAAAATGTTTTAGACAAAAAGCATTATAAAAAAATGCCCATCTCAGCGGGATAGTGGGTGGGAGGGTATTTGATCAGACCAGCAATGGAAATTGAGTCTTTGGGGTCTTGGGAGAAGACGGAAGGAAAGGGCAGGTTTTGTTGCTTTGAGGCATTTACTTCCCCTCTCCAGAATGTTTGTGGAGAGTGGATGGGGGCCAGGAGGAGAAGAGGAGAGAATTCTCTGTCTCTCCCCATTGGCAAGGATGTGTGGGGGATGGTGAGGGAACATGAGGGAGCAGAGTTGATTTGACTCTCACACCCATCTCCTTTTATATGAAGCCTTCAGAGATATCCCAAAGGTAAAGATGCAGCCTGGGAGATAACTGGTGGTCCTTAGTGTACAGAAAGAAGGGGAGTCTTTAAGTGTTTCCACATGACATACCCTTCATATGTACCCTCATCCCCCGCACAAGGGGAAAATAAGAGGGCTGACTTCCAGGAGTTGGACCAACCCTGAATATTATTTGGCAATGAAGCCATTTAACACTGCACTGGACTGGTTTACATAAGGGCCTAATACTGCAAAGATCCATGCACATACTTACATTTATGCATTGTGATTAATGACACTGCATTGTTCAAGGACATTGAACTCTATGAATAAAGGTACGCACATGTGAAAGTCTTTGCAGGACTGAGGCCTAAGCTGGTAAATAACAGAAGAGGAAAAGCATTTAAATATATAAAATGCAGCATATTCACTGATAGAATTTAGATAATGGCATGTGTGTCAATTTAAACAGGTTGGGCTTGTTTGAGGATCAGAAACAAAACAAACTACTTCAAGACACAGAGGGGTTCTGGCTAGACACTGCAATTATTCTGTTAAACCGGATAGCAGAAACAAGACCAGTAGGCACCCTTATTGTCTATTGATAAACCAAGTATGGGCCAAAATCTGCCATTGGATGTCTGCATACAACCCATATTTAATTTAATCTCATCATATTTTTTTAATCTATTCACCATCACATTGTCAACATTGTGTTAACTTCAGCATCCCTTGCAGTCAAGAGGAGCTTGACACATGTATCCAAGGACAGAATTTGACCCTAAAAAATTGAATGTTCCTTTCTTTGTAAAATAAAATAGTTATAGAATAGCTGAAGTAACTCTACAAGAAATGTTAGTAATAACGAAACAAGGATTTAAACAAAATCCAATAAAATTATAATGTGGACCTGAAGGAAGTTGATCACCAGTTTTCCAATAGAATTTGAAATGAATTGGCAACTTGGAAGTTCTATATCTTATTTCTAATGCGCTGACCCACCCAAGAAAGAGCATAACATGGAAATATTTTAAAGGGTGCTTTTAATTTCACATCTTCAAGCTGAAACTTTTTTTGCATTATTTCCCTAGCATTGTTTACAGTTAATCTCAAGAATTTTATTTTGCAAAAAACCAAAATGTAATATTTGCTGGGTTCAA
Organism: Lepidochelys olivacea; assembly: GCF_965140295.1. Taxonomy (NCBI): domain Eukaryota; kingdom Metazoa; phylum Chordata; order Testudines; family Cheloniidae; genus Lepidochelys; species Lepidochelys olivacea. The sequence continues at coordinate 49,274,798 of NC_140414.1, read as the reverse complement.
CTCTTTAGCGGTATCTGTGTTTATAAAGATCTAATATATGCAGAGAGATAATCCTGTTCTTGTTTGCTTCCTTATTTTAAAGGGAATCTTTTTATTTATGGCCAAACATCTTTACACCTTTCATTGTGATCATTATTTTCTAAACACATGGCTGCCCTGTTTCATTATTTATGACTTTACCACATTTTATATAGTTCCTGAATAATCACTGAGTGTACATTTGGATATGACCTATATTTAAAATAAAGTTAAAGATGTACCAAGATCTCTCAAAGAGAAGGAAATATATTTTATGATGGAACACATACCTACTGTGGGCCTATGGGAAAAGGCTCTAGTGTTGGCATGTGCACACAAGACAGCTGGAATGCCACCTGGGGTTTCTATAGTGTATGAGGAATCCCTGAGAGACACAGAACAGGGGTGTGCAGGGCAGGAAAATAGGGGCACACATCTCCCCCCACAAACATTGGGGGCTAAGAACTTTGCCGGCCCCAGGGCCATGGAGGCAGGTAAGAGTGAGCTCCTGCTGGCTGGGAGGGGGGGGCAAAGAGCAAGCTCCTCCCAGGGCCAGGGCAGGCGGGAAGGGTAGAGTGAGCTCCTGTGAGGGAATACAGAATGTGCCCCTCCAAAAGGGGTCAAATTTAAATTCCTGTGTACGTCCCTGCATAGAACGGAAACAATGTCTTTATCCCATGAGTCTTCATGGTATGGTGTGGATGGGGGGGGGGGGGGAAGAACATGGCTGCATAGAACTGCTGCATTTTGGCTAATCTGTCAGAATTGTCCCTTGGGAGGCCAGAAATAGTTTAGAGCACCTGTAAGGCTGCTCCAAGTTGGACTGAGATTTGAAGTGATCCTTGGCTAGCCCCAGAATTAGGCAGACTGTGTAAAGACTGTAAAACCATCTTAGGCACTTCCCTTGGTCCTGCGCCAAGGATAGCTCAGGTGGACCAGAAGCAATGATCCTCTAATTCTATTTTTTTAGATTTTGAGTGTCTTGAAATTTGTTCATAGATCAAGAACCAGGCAAGGTCAATGGATTCCAGCAGATTTATACAGTGTACACACAGCAACGGTCCATTTTGTTTTGTGAAGTTAAGAAAGTCTGAAGTGGTTTATGATAATTTGAAAACTGATCACTTATGTGTTACGGGGCTAGGGTAGCAGCTGAGATTGAGGGGGAAGGGGAAGAAAAAACAAAGACAAAAGCAAACATGAGCCAAGACAAAAAGTCTCATTTTGCTTCCATATGCTAGTGCATGAGGAGACTATTGTTCTGGACTCAGCGCGATTCTTAATTACTTTGAGTAAAGAATGGTTTGAATTACTGCTACATATTTTAGTAAGCACAAGCCTCTTATGTGTTTTGGCTGAAGAGCAGCTGCAGGTTTGAGACCATGGATGGTTTCTGCTTAAGATATTTTCGTGAGGTAAGAGGCTTAAACTCTGCTACCTGTAGTACCATCTTTGGTCTGCATTATCTAAAACTACTTTCATCTTCATTCTGCTGCCTAAATCTAAAATAAAATGCCTTGTAGAGATCACCACATTTAGATACTACCATTTTGGAATCTCCTCTGGATATTATCAGATCCAGATGTTTCTAAATGTCATCATCCATACACTGAAATGATTACAAGGGAAGAGATCTCTCTATAGGCTGTTGCTATTCAGCAAAGATTGCCAGTTTCCACTGCCTTGGAGGAGACATTTATTTCTAATAGGGTAGGGATGCTCCCATGTTCGATATTACAGTTTTTTAAATTGCATGCAGGAAACATCGTTGCAGCCTTTGTTGAGCAAAACATGGAGAGATTTCCTCAGAGGTTACAAGTTTTAATATATACATGTTTGTTTTATCGCTGAGATTACAGAGTTTGATTCCTTATCTGTTAAAGGTGGTACATGAGTTCATCCCAATTTTTGGATCTAGATTTTTTTCAAACATTTTCCATTATTTGTTTCACTGGAAGTATTGTTTTCCCTTTGCATCGTTTACCTCGCAGGATTTACATTTGACAATTGCAAACATTTAAATGTATACTGTAATGTCTGGCTTATACATACTACTGCCTTTTGCTGCAAGGAATATCCTGTTCAAAAGGTTATACTGCACTTTCTAGAGACGTACAAAACTTGGGTTTTTTTCCTTCACAGATGTTCATGTATTTCATGTTCAGATGTGAGCTGCATGGGTTTAAATTCCTTGACATTTGCTTTAAGTTTTAGATTTTAAAGAACACTAAAATTCAAAGTGAAATGCAGACAGAATCACTGACTTTCAACTGATTTAATCCTGAAAATATGAACTCAGCTCTCAGGAGTGCAATCAGTTATTTATTTTTGAAGTTGTCTGGCTGGTGGAGAGGTCATCTAGATCAGTGCTACTCAAAGTGGTGGTCCACGGACCGGTGCTGGTGCGTGAGCCATCGGCTGCTGGTCTGCGCGCACATTGGAAAAAAAATTGCCGGGCCCCCATATCAGATAGCTTGAGAAGCACTGATCTAGATCACAGAAGTGATTTTGGGAGTCCCCATCTAGAATCCTTCCCTTCCTGGGTCATGGAGGGATGCAAAGGCTAGTCAAACTTTCTCTAAAACTCAGAAATCATCTTCAGGCTGTCACCTGGACCATCTCAGATGGTCATAGCTGCTATACCCAGAGCTTGAACTATGAGACTTTATGGGTGAAAAAAACAACAACTCACATCATGCAGAAACCCATTAGTAATGATGCACAGGTGTGTTTTTTGCCATAAAATGAATACCCCTTAATAAACAGGCAGCCACATTGTGCACTAGTGGTGATTTCTGGATGGTTTCATGTTGCTGTCTCCCCTAAAGTAAGCATGCACTCCCCCAGTGCTAATTTAGCCAAACTGACTGTAACCTGGGGAGTGCATGTCATAGTAAGAGCTGCAACACCTTTTGAAAGTCTGCATCATTAATATCTTCCATGTTCCAGTCCAGTCCAGAGATAACGTGGAAAGGACAGTTATCAGGCCATGACTCCACCTCCAACACCCTGATCTGACCCCCTTTGTGGTGGCTAGAGGTCCTGTCAGCACCAGAAATCTAAATCCACTTGTACCAGGCTAAGACTATGGCTGTTCTTTGCTCAGATGTACAAGTTAGGGAAATTTCCATCCCTGGCTCACTAGTATGGGTCTACCCCTATAATTTTTGTCCTCAGTTCTGTATATATGGAGTTAGCTAGAGGCTGTGAAGTCTATAAGTGAAAAGCAATTAAAATGCAATGCTGTATGCAGTAGCACAGCACAAACTATTTCTTGCTGCTCCCAAATGATGAATGTACATATTATACCCATTTTACAGATTCTTAAAACCAACTTATAATTAACCTTATAAGATAGTTTGCCTTACACAGAATATTCCTGTTAGAAAGTACAGATCTAGAAAATACTGATCTTGCTTGGTACTAAGTAATCCCTGTGAGAAGCTAAACACCTTTCACTGGCCTTGAGGATGCTCAGTACCCAACGGCAGGGGACGGGGAAGTGTGATAGTGTTAAGAGCATTAAACAGTCATATGGCCCATGTTAAAAGAATTATTCCCCAATACTATCTGCACTAAGTACATGTATCTCCTCATTAAGTCATTTCTGGCTCTACTTCTAGTTCAGAATTCTTGTAAGGGAATTATTGGAGCTCAGAACCATATTGTAACAATCTTTAGGCTTTTTGTTGGAATAAAAATTTGGATACAATAAATATGCTTCTAGTGTACAGTGTGTGACTTCCTCATGCATGACCATTGCTGATTTTTCCAAACTCTTCAAAAATACATTGGAAAAAGAAAGGGAGAAGGAAAGTTTGCTAAATATATCATTGGAGAAGAGCATTTGAGGTGCATGGTTAAAGACCTGCTGACGACTCATGGAAAAAAATTGAATATTCTACTACATTTGGTTGCATCTCTGCCTATATATTATGTACATTGAGACTTTTTTCCTTCACCTTCCCTTCCTTCCCCCCCCCCACCCTGCTATTGAGAAGATTTGCTTGGAATTTTTTTTAATTTTTTTCTTCTTTTTTTAAGAAGCGGTCTGCTTCTTCTCCTCATTCACTTTCTGAAGACACATAATCTAGGTGATTTGTAATGTTCCAGTTCAGTCCAATCCTTTACTGAGGATATATGACTTTACCATCACATCCTGAAGACTGTAATGTACCAGCCAGCTCCTCAACAACTTTACTAAGGCATCAATAAGCTTGGAAGCAGTCAATAAGCATGCTCTAAGCCATCAAACAATTTACTTATCTTGACAGCATGTTGCACAAAGAAGCGAAAATTAACCACAAAGTGGATGTGCAAATTAAGAAAGGTTTCAGAGTAACAGCCATGTTAGTCCGTATTCGCAAAAAGAAAAGGAGTACTTGTGGCACCTTAAAGACTAACCAATTTATTGGAGCATAAGCAATCATGCGTCCAATGAAGTGAGCTGTAGCTCACGAAAGCTTATGCTCAAATAAATTGGTTAGATTCCCTGTTGCTTCCAAATTTGGAAATGGTAGCAACCACATGTGGTGCTTGCTTTCTTAATTTGCAAAAAGAAAAGGAGGACTTGTGGCACCTTAGAGACTAACCAATTTATTGGAGCATAAGCTTTCGTGAGCTATAGCTCACTTCATTGGACGCATGATTGCTTATGCTCCAATAAATTGGTTAGTCTCTAAGGTGCCACAAGTCCTCCTTTTCTTTTTGCAAATTAAGAAAGCAAGCACCACATGTGGTTGCTACCATTACCAAATTTGGAAGCAACAGGGAATCTGTCTGGATACAAAAATCAAAGTCTTTAATGCTGTTATCTCGGGACATTGGTTTATGCATGCAAAACATGGACCTGTTATCATCAGCACATTAAAAAGCTTGACAGTTTCCACTTGCAACATCTACAGTAATTTCTAGGCATCAAATAGCAGGACTGGATTTCCATCATGGAAGTCCTGGCAAAAGCTGGTCAGTCGGCATCAAGGTTCATTTAATCTCTACCCAGCTGAGATGGACTGACCAAGAAATCCGTATGCCTGAGACCGGTTCATCAAAACAAGTCTTATGTTCCAAATTAACCTCCAGCAACCATACGCATGGCAGACGAAACGCCTCAAAAACATCCCAAAACAAAATCTGCACAACATGAACTTTTCTGACTCAACCTTGAGCAACTGGTGATTGGTTGTATTGCACAGTGCCACACCATAGGGGTGGGTGAGCATGACTTTGAGAAGAATTGCTTTGAGCAGCTGGAAGCACAGCACCAGGCAAAGCAAATGTTCAGCTCAATCAACACAACTACGCAAATGGCTCTGTGGTCAGTGCGGTAAACCTTGTTCTTCCCCAATTGGTCTATGGAGTCGCACATAGATCCATTACTACAAACTATGATTGTCAACATTGTCCTTGAAATCGAGGCAACTAGCATCATCATCATGACTTTACCCTCACGTCCTGAAGACTGTGGGCCTGATTTGTAAAGGGATCTTCATGGCCTCCCTTTTGGTGCCTGAAAATAAATTGTCATGCCAAGCGATGTCATTTAGAAATCTAACTATTTGATCTGCTGTGTTCCAATTCTCCATGTAAATTCACTACCTACCTCTAAAGATTCATTGTAAATATATGTAAAATCTGCTCTAGAGACTCAAATCCTTTCACCTATGTTTTTGAAGACAGTCTGATAGAATTTTAAAATGTACATAGGCTACTCTAGTTCCCCACTTCTTCCTTTACCGGTAATTTGTTGCTTCTATTTATCTCTCAGCAAAGTGAGTGTAGCATGTATTGTGTCAATGATGTACTGTTCAAAGTTTAACAAGTGGCTCCCTCAAAACTTTTCTGACTTTGCAATTAATGTGACATTCCTCTGGTAAAATATTCTTCACTCCTCCCCAGATACCCCCTAAATATCCATCAGTTCCACACTCCACCACATTAACACACAGATCATCATTCCGTATACCTTTCCTTGATTTCCCCCCCCACACACACACTATGTTTCTTTCTGCACAATACCTCACAGAGGTTCTTCCAGGTCACTTTCCTACCTAGCAGTTGTTTCTCATTGCAGACAGCAGCAACAGGTGGATTGTGCAGAAGCCTCTCCTAGCAGCTGTGGCAGCAGGCAAGACATGTTGCAGCCTATGACCCTGAGGTGTTTTGGTTGGGTGGGTGTGGTTTCCTCTTGGAGATGTGATGGGTGGTTGGTTGGTGAATGAGGCCCATTTGGTCCCTGAGGTGAACAGGGCACCTCTGGGGAGACCTGGGAGTGTGGGCAGTAGGTTGCTGGTGTTTGGGTGGGGTGAGGAAAGAAGAGCATTGGATGGGATACAAACATCTAAGATTTGAATATTTTTTATATTCTATTCTGCTAATCTCTCTCCTCAATGAGATCTGTAGAACAAAGTATAAGATACAAGACATGTAATTGGTGGGATTTCATTGATTGATGACCATCTAACTATTTGGACTGCACATATCTAAAATGTGAACTGACCAGGCCAAATTCAGAGGGAATGTAGGGAGGGAGTTTAAGTAATGCATTGATAAGTGGGTGAGAGGCTAAGTGGCTCTAAATAAGTAAATCTAATTTAATAATTTAAAAGTAGTAAACGTAATAAAGGAGTATAAACAGAGTTTAAACTAATGTAATGTTTGGGGAGGCAGAAAAGGTGTTAGTTCCACTAATTAAGAATTCTTCTAGATTTATTTAGACTCACCTTTGAATTTAACTCACCCTACATGTGCCATCTACTGCACAGATGCTAAAGCACTATGTAACTATGGGTCAAAGGAAGAATAGAATCAGTTTTGAGTTAAGGCGGTGAGTGAATTTGGGATAAATATTTAAGATGAAGTCAAGTATTTGTACAGGAAGCTGGCCATTTACCTTCCTAAGTTTATCCCCCATTACTACCTAGTTGTATGCCGCAGACATTGATTTGGCAAGTTGTAGTTTTTCAGAAGTTTTAAGTGGACCTATTTTGGCACTAAAATACCATATTGCTTCATTTTGCATGCTTGAGTTGTTCAATTCCTGGCAGTAAAAATTGCACTTTGGGGTTTTTGCAATCATTCCATTTAAGACTCAGAAATCGTAAGTGGTTATGTCTCTCTTGGTGAATTACAAACCAAGAGCCAGACTCTCCTCTGACAAACAGAAGACTAAATCTGGAGTAACACCACAAAAGTTAATAAGGTTACACTGATGTAAAACTGGAGTGAGAGAAGAATAAAGCATCACATGTATTTGCATGTTTAACTGAAATTCCTCAGACGTGGCTCTAATAAACATAGGTAATTTTTGTGTACATTAGTCTCCTAGTTAATTTGGAAGTTCAGATACTAGATTACTTACAGATGTTTTATTTTATTTATTTGCAGATTTTTAGTGATTTTATGTAATTCTGCAAACATTACATAAAACAAACATTGAGTGTGACGTTTCAAATGGTGATAGGATGAATTGGCTCTGCTGGGTTAAAAAGATGCTGCACTGTGGAGTTTATTCCTTCTTTTGCTAATGTTTTTAATTAACGTAGCATTCCTTATTTTAATGTGAGTATTTTCTTGTAGGATGCATAAGACAAAAAGTAAAGTGGAGTTCTAGGTTTACATTATGGTTTACAAAAGGTATTCTTAATACCAGAGGGTAAATATTTTAGCACTGTGTTCGTACAAAAAAGGCAGTAAATCTTATCCAAATATTTGGGTTTGTCCATTGCAATAACCTACTAAGTAATAGTTATGCATTACATTAATAAATGCAGGAACTGTAATGTATTGGGAGTCATGGAAGCAGAATTGTACAGGTGATACTGTCTATTAAAAAGAATTATATAGAGTGCTTTTGAACACATTAAACTAGCACTAAATTCACATCATTCTCTATCAGAGATTTCAGGTTGACTGCATTTGGGATTCATTCCCAACTCAATTATCTTTTTTTCCACTTGAATACTCAAGTATCATGTAGAAAGCACATAATTCACAACTATCTAGGGCCCTGATTCATGAGGCTCTGACACCAACTTTATGCCAGAATGACTCCATTAAACACTATGCAGTTTCACTGGTAAAACTGGTTTAACAGAATTTCAAATAAGGCTTTAGGGTTTTTTGTTAGTTCTAATTTTTCCAGTAGAGCAGACTTCTTGAAACTCATAAAATCTATCAAGTATTGTTGTTCCACTGTAGGCTATCAACGTCAGAAAATTCATTATTATATTTAAGTAAATTCCCAGCTGGTTGAAGGACAATTAAGGTAAACTCACTCTGTTTGGCATGCTGATTTGTTTTTGTTTTTTAAATTTACTTATTTGAATCAGGCAGCTTCAGCATCTACCATAGATCTCAATTTCTTATCCAGACTGTAACGGATAGTGCTCACCACCGTGGCGCCTTCTGCTGGTTGCTCCGGGAATTAGCTCTGTCCATCGGCAGGGCACCCTCCTCTTGTGGTGTCTCACTCTCCCTCCCTGCTTCTCCACCGTCTCTGCTGTCTGTGGGGACCCACGTCGCTCCCAGACTGCGGCGTCCTCTTCAGGGCACCACCCTCCAGATGTGCCCCAACTCCATTGTGTCCCCCGATGTGGGGGAACCGGCAGTCCTTCGCCTGGCCTCTCGCCACAGTGGTGAACTGCAGCCCCTAGTCTAGCCCCTCACTCAGGTGCAAACTGCAGTCCTTTGGCTGGTCACTTCCCTTGGTGGCCAGTGGGGCAAATGCGGGGGAAGGCCCACCCACTACTCTGGGCCTCACTCCAGGGACCCTAGAGCTGGCAGCCACTCACTACCTCTCCTTCTCCTCTGCAGCTACCTGCTTTCCTTGGGCCACTTCCCTGTAGCCCCAGCACCTACTTGGTCCCTGTATCAAGGCCACAGGCTAGGAGCGAGCCAGCCAGCCAGGCTGGAGCCGAGCCGAGCCGAGCCGAGCCCTGCCCTGCTACTTCTCTCTACAGTCAGCCAGTCCTTCTCCCTCAAGTTGCAGGAAGAGACTCCCCTCCTTTCTGCCCTGCAGTCCTTCTTATAGGACCCAGTCTGGCCCTGGTTGGCTGCTTCTAAGCCTTCCTCTGGTTGGCTGGGTTCTGCACAGCCACTCCAAGGGCTGCTATTAACCCTTTGCCAGCCAGTGAGGGGCAGCTACCCCATCACACAGACATATGGTGCTATCATAGAATTTACAGCCACCTTCTGTATCCCTGCTTCCTCTTGAGCCCACATGCAGTATGGTGCTTGAAACAGAGTGGGGTGTGGGCAGGACTCTGACTCTATCACTGCCTTTGAACTAGCAAGTGGAGATAGCATGCTGTAGAGGCAAATGCCCAGTGCATCTTCTCCAAGCGTGATGTATCTGCTACCTGGCTTGGGAACTGCTTGGGAAACTCAAAATGGTATTCTGACTCAGTCAGCCAGAGTTCCTGCTGCAGTTTCTGACTTTAGCACGACCCCTCTCCAATCCCTCCAGCAAAACTGAGAGCGATAAGGGTGCAATCAGTGTCTGGAGGAATCCAGACGAAGCAATGCCATTACCAAGCATTCAAAAATCAGAAGCCAGGCACCTAAAAATAATTATACTGGTTTGAAAATAAAGAGATTTTTAAAAATATATATGTATTGAGTTATTTAAAATTTCCCCTTCTGTTTTTTGACCTGTTATGGTTCTTGCTTTCAAATTTCTTTCTGCAAACATGAAGGCTAGAAACTCACTGTTTTTTTATAAGTGAAAGCTGTGCATCCTGAGTAACTCTTTTGGCTTTAATCCTTGTACACTGGTGTAACAGACAGGAGGATTTATTCCCTGGTCACTGCCTTTAGGAGCTAAGATTCTGGTGTGGAAGGGTCAGAGCATAATAGGTCTGTACCCAGGGTCCAAGCGTCTACAGTCACTTAATGAAGGGAGAATCTATTTTCAATTATTTTTTTAAAAGTAAGTCTCTAGCCTTCATGGTTGCACAGGAAAGCTTGAAAACGTGCCCTGAATATAACCAGTGCAGTTCTGAACTGTCCCAGTGTATCTCAATAGGGTCTTAACTCCAAGGCCCCCTGTTTTCAGGGGCCCTATCAGCATCAACCAGATAGAGGACTATGTTTGTAGCAGGAAGACAGGAATGCAGCCTGTCTGGCCCAGTCATCCAATTAAATACATTCCAGCTGCTGGAGTAAATCCCACCACTTCTGCTCCCATAGTGCTACTGCTCTGGAAGATGAGGAAAGCACCACCTGTCATTCTAAGTGGGGGTAGGACCCTGGTGCAGAAGGCTGGGGTTCAGAGAGGCTCTGGCATGCCTAGAGACCCAGGTTACCTTAATCCAGCCCTGGAGAGAGTCCTTGTGTCTGAACCAATTTGGCCATGGTGTATTATTAATTATTATTATTTTATTTATTTAGTGTGCAAATAAGGACAACCCTTATAAGGTTAACAGATTTGGGAACCTTATCTTGCGCTGTCTGAAGTCAATGGAAATAATTACCAAAAATTGAAATGTTTATTAAAATCTATCTACAAAATAATTCAAATTTCTTTGGTCTGGAAATAGATCTGAAAAAGTCATCGGGACCAAGTCTGATTCATATTTCAAGTATTGTCCTGGCTTTGTCCAATCCAAGGGAAAGTGTAAAAATAGTTTTTGACCAGCCATTTGTTGCTTCCATTTGGGGTTAAATTAGGAAATTCAGAGGTATGTGAGATGGCAAGGGGGAAGAAAATTAAAAACACGTTTCAATCTCAGAATGGTTCCTGATATAGTACAAGTCTTGAGCAAAAATTCATGTGGGTTCTAATGGATGCAAACTGTTTGCCTATCCTTTTTTGAATATTTAATACTAATTTCTACTGACAGACATACACTTATTGTGGATTGTCCAATTTTGAAACAGAAATAGATTGGCTAATTCCAAAGCTTTCCTTGGATGTCAAGAGAATTCATGCATTGGACCGAAAAGACATTGCTCACCCAAAAGAGCAGGAGGACCACCAGAAATTAAACAGAAATAAACAAAAATACTGAAAATCACTTAGGAAACAATATTTTCAATATAAAAAACAACAACAAACTAGAACAGTTCATCTACGTGGGCAGCACTATATTGGTCAACAGAGACCTCAAGAAGGAAGGCAAGGATAGGAAAGACAATCCATTTACCAAACTTAAAAACATATAGAAATCAAAGATATATAGCATCAGAACAAAATTCAGAATTTGTCATTCAAACATAATCTCTTTGCTAATATATGGTTGTGAGAGCTCGAGATCTACCAGAACATTAGGCAGAAAACTAGATGCCTTCCAGAATAAGTGCCTACGAAAGATTCTGGGAGTTCGTTGAAAAGACTTCATTACCAACAAAGAGATCCATGAAATTAAAAACAAGCTGCTGGTTGGTGATCAGAATCAACAGAACATATCTGGGGCATGTACTCCAGTTGCTGACACACAGACTCTGACATGAAGCTGTCAAATGAAAGCAATTGGTGTGAGGAAAAGAAGGAGCTCAAGAGAAACCTGAAGAAGAGCCTTTAGCAGGAAAGGCGTAACAGTTTATCTCAACAGCATAGAACAGATGGAAGCAGCAACAAATGATGAGAAAGATATAATAAATACATAATAATTAATTGTAATAACTTTATTTTGGCATTATTTGCTTTAAAATATTTTGAAAAATCAAAAGATCTATGTAAGATCGCCCACCCCCTTATTGTACACCTTACTGTACACAAGTTAGCTTTTCTTTTCATTTAGCCATGTGTTGAAAACAACATAGAAAACACTCATCATAATCATAGCTTGTTCAGAGAAATAAAGGGATGGACAAAAGTGATACATGTGTAACCCTTCTGCCCGTCAGAGTTGGCAGCAACAAGGGCCGATTTCAATATCTAGGGGATCCATTACAATAACACAATGCAAACCGGCTCAAGCCCCCACCCAGTGACCTGGAACAAATATATACCACCCCCGCTGGGCACCTCCAAGAGGCAATACTTCCCCTCTCGCAAGCACATAGCCTGAGTGTAGCAAAAAGCCTTTTAATAACAGAGAGAAACAATATGGCATTATGTTGGGGAAACACCACCAACAGGATTCATAACACAACCTATGAGCAAAAAACCCACCCCAAGCAAATTGGGGCATGCCCCTTTCCCTTTGGTTCTTGAGTCCAGCTACCCCAAATCACCCAAAGTCCCAAAAGTCCAATGACCCAAAAGTCTCTGTCCCCAGAGTTTGAGAGTTTATCTGCAGAGCTTTACCTCCCAACCTGGGTGGAGATGGGGGCGGGGGTAAGAGGCACCTTACATGATCTGAAGCTGACTACCCCACAGCTCCATAGGCCTTTGCTCCGCTCCGCTCCACCAGCTGCCCCACGAACTGCTTCGCTCAGCTCCGCAGCCCACAAGCAGCTCCTGCCATCCCATGAACTGTTCCACCAGCCAGTCCACGAACTGCTCCGCATCCCACCAGCAGTTCCCACCATCCTATGAACTGCTCCACCAGCCTGTCCACAAGGCACTCCAGTCGTCCCGCAAACTGCTCCACAATATAGCTTCAGGCTCCCCCACTACTTAACACAACTCTCAGTGATTTCAGCTTGTAGTAGGGGAGCCTCAGTGGTGGTGCACCATTAGCCCAAAGTGAGCTCAGCAGCCTGTAACTAGACTCCTAATGAAATCAAAATTAGCTCTGATATTCCACAGTGGAGAGAGGAGGAAGTACAATTAGCATGTAAGGCCCTCACCAAGGGGCCCATGCCACCAAGTATTAATACTTATCCCCAACCTCTCTCAATTCACAGAGTTTTGGAACCCATGACCCTTGCCTAGTGAGTGCTACTTAGTTGATGGTGAGTCCCTCCATCATAACAGAAGGCCGAGTACAGTTCCAAACAGTTCCAATAATCAGGGTAATAACAATTTATTCTTCCTGCCCCAATAACACAGACACTGGGGATCCCACAGCAGCCAAAGTGGGGCAGCTACGGCCTCATTCTAGGCGGGGTGGGTATGCCTATGCAAATGAGATCGGCCCCTGAAGTTCTTTTCCACAACTTGCCCCACCTCACCAGCAGATGTCAGGGTGGAGCTCATCCTGACACTGCTTACATCATGCAATAACAACCGTAATGAACATCAATAAATTTAACAATAAAAATATTTGATTACTATGATGACAGTCATTAAAACTGAGTTGAAATACATGATCAGTATTTATAAAATAGCATAACACATTTCAGGAAAGTGTTTACAAAATTTGTAATCCGTAATACCAACACATTTTAAAAAAATCCCAGTGCTAACCGCTCACCCATAACTTTAAATATCATTTCATTCCCGCTGATGCATGAGTCCATGAAAAATCCATTACTTGAGATTACAAAGCATCCTTGATTTCCACTGTGCATGTGGATCCAGTACCAGTATTGTCTGGCTTTGTGTACTGATTCAGAAATCCTGCACTGTCTTGAGTCCATTGCTGGTGAAAAGTTTCCCTCTTCTCCTCGCAGATATTGTGAAGAACACAGTAGGCCACAATAATGCAGACTGCATTGATGACACTAGCATCTAAGCAGCTTTGAAGACAGTGACAATGGGATTTCAATCTGGCAAATTCACATTCTACCACCATCCTATAGTTGAGTGTATAGTTGAACCTTCTTTTGTCAGGTCCTCTGAAATCAGGGTACTGTTTCATAAGCCATAGCAACTGGACATAAGTGGGGTCCCCTGGAACAACACTGGGAACAGTGACTCACTCTATAACAACATAATTCAGTGGGAATAATGTCACAGCTTGTCCATGAATATAAAGTCCTGATCTCTGGAACGTGCTAGCATCATGAACCTGCATCCCACATTAGTGCATCCCACATTAGTGTCCATGAATTTGCCCCTGTAATTGACCAGGGCCTACATAACAATGGAGTGCTATCCTTTGAGGTTTGTATACTCGTGCTCTTTGCAGAGGACAAACTATAGGCACATGACTCCCATCAATAGCAGAACACAGTTTGGAAAGCCCTTTCTCTCAAAGCCAACAATTATTTCAGAAACATTTATAATACCCTCCACTTTGGGGTACAAAATCCTGATTGCCTCACAGACCTCTGCCACAGTAATCCCTCATAGTGGATTCACCAACTCCAAACTGGTTAGCCAGGGACGTGTAGCAGTCTGTTGTAGCCAGCTTCCAGATGGCTATAGCAACCTGCTTCTGGATTGGCGTGGCATCCTTCATATGGGTGTCATGGCACTGGAAGGTTGGGGCAAGCTGATCACACACTTCCAGGAACATCTGCTTCTTCATGTGAAAGTTTTGGGCCCACTGCTGGTGACATGATCCCACCAGTCTGTGTTCATGGCCCTGCTCCAGAAGCACTGATATACATAGGGGAAATCTGCAGCTAAGACAACAAGCATGAGCAGCATCAGCTGGGTCACAGCTGACATGCCAGTAACCCCTCTAAGAGTTGTGGGAGACAGGTGCTGTTTAGACAGGTCAAAAACTGCTGTCAAGTGTCTCATGGATGCTCTGTCTGATTCTTGAACTAGGACTGAAAGTGTGAGGTGGACAAGGTTCTTTTACTAGGTCGGGATCCATGTCGATGACTTGGACTGCTGGAAGCATGCAGATACAAAATGGCTTAGTTGGATGTCTTGGTGAGCTAAAACCTCTCAAAACACTTCTGGTCAACTCTTGTGGAATGAACAGACAAGTTCTCCCACAACCCATTATGAATCAAACCCTAGAGCTATGACAGAGGCCAAGGGTGCTAGTAACTCTGGGATATGCCTACAAAAGCTGAAGCTCTGATTTGGGTCTGAATAGTGCAGCATGGATATGCCAGCATGATTGCCAGGCCTGGATTTCCAATGCAGTGAGGACAGTCAAGCACAGACTTGCAAACATCAACGTCTGTGTGACTCCTGCAGGAGCACGTCACACAGATCCAGGTTTACTATACAGTGTAGACATACCTACATGCTCTTTACTGACAGATTGTTTTAATGCAGTTTGACAAACCTCAGAAATAAAGGAGTTTAATATATGAGCAATGATGCACCTTCTTTATTTACCTTGGCTTTTTTATATGATATAACAAATCCAGATTTTGTATATTTTGATAACCGTTCCTACACAATACCCCTTTTTCAGTATTGCCATTAGAATACTAGTCTGTTGTGATAATTCTGAGTGTAGTTCAAATTAATCTCTTTAAATTTAAGAGTACACACTATGTAAAATGGTTTTAGAAACCCCAGGAATTGGAAAGTTAGACAGCAGAAAATTTGTCTGAAGCAAATGCATCCTTCTCCTCTTTTACTAACTGTGCACCACCATAATTCTTAACATGGATTTCCTTAGCAAACAACATATGCAAAAATAATACTTCCCCATTGATACTGGCACATATCCTTTCAAACAAACTCAAATCCATGCACATGCACAACTGGAGAGGAAGGGGGAGGATTATTTTAGCAAACTTATCTTTTCTGGTTCTCATCATTCACTAAGTATGTACAAATATGAAGAGTGCCAAATTGCGTACAATAAATGAGACAATTTGAGCAAAAACCATGAATCCAAATGGCCTCACACTTTGGAGATTTTCCAATCTGGATATGAATCCAAATGTTGTGGCTCAGGCCCATCTCTATAAAAGTGGCAAAAACCAAAAATGAATGTTAGGGATATGGATTCTACTTTAAGTTTCACAGTGAGCACTGAATATTCATCAGATGGAAATAAAAACATTGTTGGCCTTGCAAGCGGGCATTATCCTGAATCTTGAAAAATGCTCTATCATATATCTGAGTTTAGAATCTAGCCCTAAGTGTTTTGTACTGAGCTCCAATCCCCTTATTTCCTACCATAATCAAAACAACCAATGAGCTTATGAAGTCAACCGTTATATTCAGTATCATTCTACAAAATGTTGTAGGTTTCAATCCAGCAAAGCACTTAAACATGCTTAATTTTAAGCACCTAACTACTACCATGGAAATCAATGTAAAACTGTTTCAATGTAGTAATCAATGTAGTACTGTTCACACACTTAACATTAAGCATGTGCTTAGCATACTTTGTTGCATCAGGGCTAGAATAATTAATGATGTGTGAATCTTGTGACACTGGTAGACCAGGTGCCAGCTTTTGCCAAGGCTGTAAGTATCATCTAAGCACTGGCAAATTCATAACTCAAAAACAGATCTGCTCACATGTATGTTATTTTTTTAAAGATAGGTGTTAGACTTGTAAGGGTGTGTTTAGTGTTTAGACTCCATAAAATGCTTGTAAGTTGCTGATTGCATTAATCTTCCTTGTAATGTCTGTAACCCATGCTATATAAGGTAATATGAAGTTTTTGCTTTATAACTGTAAAAATTACTTCTCTGAACTTGTGAACCCAGGTAGGAGTAGTTCCCCTCACAATCAAGAAGGGCTATCAAAACTAAGTGGGCCATTGTGAAACATCACCAAAGACTGTGTTGATGGTCCTCTTACACCCATGAAGGTGCTACAAGTGAGAAAGCTCCTCCCATCAGCTTGAATTCTGGAAGAAGGGAATAAAGATAGCTAACATGAAAATGATTCACCTCTTTGCTGTTTGGACTCTCAGAGGGCTGAAACTAGGAAACTAAAGCAAAGATCCCCAGGGTCATTCAGTACAGACAGATTACTACATGTCTGTCACCTTTTGGAATCATAAACTAACACATTTGTGTATACATGACACCTTCTTTAACCTGTAAATAACTCTCTCATTTCTTTTTCCTAGTTAATAAATCCTTTGTTAGTTTACTATAGGATTGGCTACAAGAGTTGTCTTTGGTGTGAGATCTAAGGTAGAAATTGACCTGGGATAAATGACTGGTCCCTGAGGACTGGGAGCAACCTGAAAATGTTGTGGTCTTCAGTGTAAGTGACCATTTATCAATAAGTCCAGCTTGCCTGGGTGACCAGATAGACTGGCGTGTCCCAAGGGACTCTGTGATTCCATTGTAAGACTGTTACAGTGCTTTAGGAATTCACATTTGTTACTGGGTTGGTGAAATCTAATTATAGAATACACCACAGTTTGAGGTGTATGCTTTGTTTTTTTGACAGTCTGTCCAGAGGTTGGCACTTACAGTCTTGAACCACTGCATACAGCATGACAAATCTCAAAAGACATGGAAAGTCAGATAAACACTCAAATACTGGGGGATGAAATTGGGCCCCTATTGAAATAACTGGGAGGTATGCCATTGACTTCAATGGACCAGGATGTCACCCTGAATGTTTATCTCAAACATCCTAACTTTTTTCATTTCCAAAATGGAAATATAAATCTAAGGAAAATACTTTTTGATGAGATTTCCAGTATTTCTGTTTTCTTATTTTTTTCTTACTCATTTTTGCCATTAATGCATCCATTGCTGACCAGAGCTGGAATTTGAAGATATTTTCAAGCAACAGAATAGGCTTGATTTAAGGTTTAAGGAAAGGTTGGATAATTTCTTATTTTAACCAAAACTGCCTCCTATCCCTTGTAAAAAACATAACAATATTCTAGAGAATATATACCACCTTTTGTTTCTGTTCAGAGAGCTGAAGCTCTTAGCCAGGCCTTCATCACCTCTAATTTTGACCACTGCAACCTCCACTTCCACAAACATCTTTGTGTTTTCTTTAATGCCAGACCTTTTGCTTCAATGGCTGGGACACTTTCTCCAAACTGGCCTGTAAACCCTGACCATGATGTCTTCCTTCAAGCCCCTTCTCAAGACCTACTTCTGCTGCCTACATGAAATTGTCCACTGATAATGGCTAACAGAGGGCCAATAGAGATTGCTGATACTTTACAAATCATGTAAACTTTAAAAAACATCACGGTGTGAATGTAGGTAGGCTAGGATAACTCTGTAATTTTATTACTGTTACCCTTCTCCTTCCTATCCTCTACTTTTCTAAATTTGTAACATTCACTTGTGGAGCCTTGTCTTAATTTGGGACCCCTATACGACAATGCTTTTACATATGTGCTTAACTTTACCCATGAGCATAGTCCCACTGATTTCAGTGCAACGCCACGCATACCTTAAATTAAGCACATATAATTTATGACAGTGACGGACAATGCTAGAAAACAAGGTACAATGCGTTATGCCAGCATATTAGAAAGGGGAGATACACTTGGGTCACATTTTAGAGACTATGGTGGAAATATTCAAATGCACAAATGGAAATTAGGCACCAAATTCCCATTGACTTTGGGAGTTGACTGCCTATTCACCCTTTCTGTCTTTGAAAACCTCCCCCTTTATTTATACATGAACTATCAGAAAAAGTCATTGAAAATAGTGCTACATATTAGCAGGGAAAAAAACAATAATAATAACATTATGAGCTTTGATAAAAAGAAATTGTTCCAAGACAGTAGAGTAGCTCCACTGGCTTGAGCCCAATGCTTTATTTTCATTTCTCAAGGCGATGCTTGGATCAGATACAGTTCTGACTCTGCACATAAATCAAAACTGACAAAAGACTGAGAAAAACAACACTAGGCAGTAACTTTTGATCGTAAAAACTCCAATGCAACTGGTGGTGGGAAGTTTATAATTTAAAATGATTTAATCTTTTCAAAGGCTGGCACAGAAAAGGGCAAAAATAGCCTCTACACAAAGATCAGATGAGAAATTGGATGGAAAATACAATAAAATAATTAGATTAACAGCTACAAAACATGTAGTCACTCTGAGAAGAGGGGGGCAGACACACTGTGAGGTTCACTCTGTTTAGTTTTCACTGGATTACTCCTAATGTGGGAGAGATTTTCATGTGTGCAAGTCTTCTCAACTCAATGAGCCTGTTGGGAATGGAAGCTCAAGACACATTGATGCTGATGGGTCCAGGGTAAGACCATCTCTTCTGGCCTGCCTATGTGTCCCCCACATGGCTGCACAGCAGTTGGCACAAAAAACATTCCAAAAGAATTAATGCGGCTTCTGAACAGAAATCCTTCTTGTTAACAGAGAAAGATGCCACAGAATGTTTCTGGATTTCATTCTTCACTCATTCTTACTTCCAACTCCTCTTCCACCGAGCTACAGTTTCCTGCTTTCTGTGCCTTAGAAGAGATCCACTGTATTTCAATCCCTTACCTCATAGATGTGGATGGAGTGATTCCAGCACTAGGAATTAGCAGTAATAAAGAAAGTTAAGTCACCTAGTCCATTCCCCTGCTGATACAGGATTATTCCTCTAATGTCTTTCTCGTGCACTGATTGCTACTTATATTTATCTCACAATGCCCAAAAACCTTGTTAACTTCACTCCTGTTTTTACAGATTATTTTATTTTTTCAATTATAGATCTTTTAAGTCATCCATATGAAATAACTAAACATGTAAGAGGTGTACAAGTGCACACAGGGATGAATGTACTATGGATACAGAACCATTATCTACTCCTCTTGCAGTCATATTTCCCTCTGCTCATGTTTTGTACACTGATGGCGTGCCTGCAGTGTGACAGATTCCCGGAATCAGACTTTCCCCTCAAGAGTCTCTTTCCATTTTTTACATGGTGTCATTGTTTTCTTAGTGTTATATGAGTATGAGCAGTATTTCTAAACCCTATTTGTCATCTTTCAAATGCACTACATACAAACAGGACAACAAAGTCTGTGAAACAACACTGTGAAACTAAGAGACAGGTATATATTATCTTACAAGAAGTGTAAATGAGCCACTACCCATTATGAAATAAGGGTAAGATCTGTTGTCACACTAAATTAGTTGTAAAGCCAGTGAAACATGCTTATCACAAATAGTGAGCATTTTAAGAGGCAGAATGGGTTATGAACACTTCCAAAGGTTAGCAGCTCTGTGTCTATTTCAATTGCTGAGGTTGCAGTCTCCTGCAGTACAAAATCCACATATTTCTTTCATGAGGTGAGTGTGATTATTTGATTACACACAGATATTTTGGAGGTACCTGAAAGCATGCAGCTGAATTGGACAAAGTATAGAGTTCACCTCTTCATTAAGTCCATCTTACTAATGTAGGGTGACCAGATAGCAAGTGTGAAAAATTGGGATACTTCTTTTCTCAGAGGAGAGGGGGAATAGTTGCTTATATAAGACAAAGCCCCTAATATCTGGATTTTCCCAATAATATTGGGATGTCTAGTCACCTTATTCTCATGGCATGGAACTCTCCCTCTATATACCGTGTCCAAAAGGAGTACATAAGCCAAACACCATATGAAAGTGCAGTTAAAAATACATATGATAGATACATATACAGTCTGTACAAAAAAAACATTTTAAAGAACTGTAAGGTTCACCAGAAGGTACCCTACACTAGTTAAAGGTACCTTGGGAGGCTATTTATCATTCACTCTAGCCATTTTGCACACCATTTTATGTTATTATTTACTACATAACTGAATCAAAATGTGAATTTTCCATAGCAACTCACTGCTTTGTAGAGTTACAGCACCTCCTTAAAAAGGAGCAGAGAATAGTGCACTATGTAATCTGAACTCTTACAAAATGTTAATAGCAAAATATGGCTTTAATAAACAGCATATTTTCCCCATTTTTAGAGTGCATTTAATACAAATAAGGTTGCAATTACAAATGAATCAGCTTTTTCAACTTCTTATTCTTTCTTTAATGTTTTCTCAAAAGTTAATCCATTTTTGAGAACAAAAGCAAAGGTGAGGCCTCACAGCTGGCAAAGTCAAAGACTTCAGGGCAAGTGGAAGGCTGGCTGGGTTGTTTGCATGATTTGGCAGTGTTTTTTTGTGCCACTGCCATCTTATTTAACAGTAAGAAAAGCAAAACTGTGATATTACAGCCATTTAGACTCTTGCCATTTAATCGGTCCTTTTGCCAGAAAAACAGAGGGGTAGTCTGTATATGACATAACTGCACATAAATAAATATTTATCCAAATCCTGTACTCACAGTAACATCCCACTACCAAAATAACAGAGTCAGCTGGATTTCTGGAAAGCAGAAGATGTCTAAAGTATCACAAGGTTGTGCATCATTATACTGCTTGACTGATGCTTTGGAAGTCTCAAATGTACAAAAATTAACATATATATTCATGTTTATTATACAAAAACTGTGGAATTTTCATATCAGTTTTTGATTTTATTTCTCTGCTAGCCTCAATTAAATATTAAAAATTCTATTCTAAATATCAATATTGTTATGGGCTGCTTTTCTGTTGTAGGTCTCAGTCACCAGTAAAAGAGTCAACTATATATATATATTCAAGTTCCATAATAAAGCAGAGCGAAGGAAGTTCTGTACGCTTATCATCTGAAAATAAACTATAACAAATGACATTTTTCTCACCCACATAATCTGTTCTATGTTGATTCAAATCATACTGCTTCTGACATTTATTGTTATGTCTGTGAACACTGCAGAACAAGTACAGCTATCGAAGAGTGACCTAGATTCCATTCTACCTGAGGCATGAGTTAAATTAACAGCTAAGTCTTGACTGAAGAATCATAATTACAAATTATACTGTGATGAATGAAGGGGTGTTCTGTGGAAAATACGGAGCTGAACTTTAAATTATTGTTTGTGTAGAGAATTCCTGAGATCCTGAACTAACCAGTTGTGCTAACTTCAATTATAGCTTACATCTCCTCACTGCCCAGCTGACTTGAGTTAAAAGCACCACCACCCTTGAGTTAAGTACTGTCTACACACAAATGAAGCCTTAAGTTATGGGCAATATTCAAACTGTAACACAAGTTAACTTTGCAGTAAAGACAAGCCCTTAGCTTTTGACATCATATTTTCAGTAGCAACAGGATATTGATGACATCAGCTTTTTTGTGCTGTGTCTCCAAGTCTAATGAGAATGTACACAAAAGGTTGCCATCTTGTTCATGCAAACACTTTCACTGTACAACTTACACAGTGCTCTAAGGCGCTAATGAATGTACACAGTATGAATTTCTAGCGTTAAGCACTTAAGGAGTGACTTTTAGTGGAAGGGAACAGAAGTGAATTATCAACAAAATATCAATCAGATAATCATTAACTAGATATCAGTGTACGAGAACTTTGTCTGGCTGCCAGGCGTATAGTCAATATGCTAGTGAGGGTCTAAAAACAATAGCAGAGATCTATGCAGTGGTGTAAATCACAAAGGGCTCTATGGCCTGGGCACAGCATATCTAAAAGATCATCTAAAGCTCAGGGATGAAGCTCATGGATGACAACTCCATTCTTCAAGCATAATGGAACCTTCTCCCAGAAGGGTAAATCTCATCTGTGCAGGAAACAGAACTTTCTGAGTCCAAGACTGTGGAATGAACTCCCACAGAAACTAAGGACTATCACAAACTTCTGCAACCTTGACTTCTCTACAATAAACCCAGAGCAGTGTGTACATTTAAAAACAGTCCCCTCAGTAAAAGAAAATATTACACTACACTACTTTCCACATACCCACCCCCCACCACCGAGAGAGAATGAACCATACATGACAGATATTACTTATGAGAGACAAGGTAAATGAGGTAATATCTTTTATTGCATACAGTTTAGTCTTTGGGTGTTAGTATTTATTATCAGTAGGTAGGGTGGTGCTCTCTATTTTTTCAGCTATCACTAAACAAAGGGGCATTTAACTGCTCCCTTGTTTAGCCTGGCTAACACCCATCAGCTTCAGTGGAGCATGTGACTGCCCACAGTTCAAAGACATGTTTCCTGGGAGCTAACAACACCCTTCAGCATAGCAATACAATAGAATAGGAGACCTTCTCATGAACACAGGTCTGTTCCTTTGTTATTCACCTGTATCTGTGCAAAGTCCAAACCTCAGAGCTTCTCTTTGAACCTACCAGTGCCACTGCTGGGGCAATCCTTGGAGTACATACAAACAGCACATGACTTGAAGAGGGTATCCTTTTTTCTTAAGGCAAGTCAGCCAAAGTTTCATTGTCTGGAAGATTGGACTAGACCAATAGTTCAGCATAGCAGCCTGTGGGATCCTTTTTATTTCTTTTCTCTGCTTCCTAGGGAGAGCGCACTGGCTAGGCTGGCTAAAAGGACAGCAGATAAGTGGAAGAGGCTGGAGCTGAGGCCAGTTGGCTCAGGAGAGATAGACAATGATGTCCTAATAGTTCTGTCCAAGGTCTTATTCCCCCTCTATGGTCAGGTCTCTTGTTTTCATCTGACTTTACTCCTGAGCTACTTTTAAATCATTCACCTGCTGAGTAGGACACATTGTTATACTCTTTGGGGACACAGATCCTGTGTTTTGATCTAGGTGTGGAGAACACCTAGCATTCCATGGGTACAGCAGAACACTAAGGACAACAGGGCCATACTCCCTGTAGAGGGCTCCACCTGTAAGAGACAGCAAGGATAGTTTCATTTTCAGATTTGAGTGAGCAATGCCGGCAATTACAAAAATCACCTTTTCAGTTTATTTAATCACAATTGTAACTAAATTAGCCATGCTGTTGTCACTCTAACATTGTAAATTCTTTAGTGTTAGGTGAAATTTTCAAAAAGCACTTAAGCGACTTAGGAGCCTTGGTTGTATTAACTTTCAGTGGCACTTAGGTTCCTAGGTCACTTAGGCATTTAAAATGTTTTTACCTGTGTACCTTTCTTTTGGGACACTATATTTTCCTTGGGTTGGATTGGTGTGGGCAGCTGTTGTTTGGGCAGGGTGGGGGGAGAGGATTTGGTTGTTTTTGGAACTAGCCCTCCGCAATTTTGCTTAGTGGATGATGTTGAAAGATATAATTTAAAATGGTTACTGGTATGAAGTGTCAAATTCCCATTTACCCAGTACGAATCCTAAGTGATAATTTCACAAAACCAAGAGAAAAATACATTTCTGGGTGTTGTGCTGTTTAAAATTCTGTTACACTAATACGAACCATGCTGTGCCTGATTTTTGGTTTTTATCTAAAAATCTGATTTATTATAGGTCTATTTATATTTGATATATATATAAGGGTATCAAACGACTCTTAATTGTGTAAGATCCTACTGTATGTGATGTTGTAAAGTGTCACTTTACGTTACTCTTCCACCTATATGTAGATGTAAAATCTATTTGATATCAAAACGGGTAATGCAATATGGGATAAGTTTAAAAATGGCTAATGCAGAAGGAAAAAATTATCTTCAAACAGTAAAAAATAATGTTGTAATCCCATCCTAGGTTTCTAGCAACGCCATACACCATGAGACAATAAAATACTATGAAATGATTTGCTCACTTTAACAAAAAGTGTAATATATGTTAAAAAAACCCTCTTCCCCCTTCACTACTTTTGTTATCTTCACTTCGCACTTTAGTTTTCTATCCTATTGTCTAGAGCTCCTACTTCCTCTGCATTTTTATATTACACCCATTACTCTGCTGAAAAGCATTTCATTTTACCAAAAAGCTGCTCCTCCTACTTTCCCCCCCACAGCATGCATGGCCATAGACATCAGTCTCTAAAGCACTTCACAAACAGCATGGCCATTTCTCAGTTTTTTAAAAAAATTAAAAAGTAAAACTGTATCAAGAACTCGTTAACATTCCTTATTTAGGTTTCCAATGAAATGAAAAGTTAGTTATCTACGAACAAAGTATATTTGAATTACATGGCAATGTATTGATGCTAAATCTTCAAAACAGAAGCATTATCTGTAGTGTAATAATTCTGTGGCCACATACCAAATTCCTGGTAATCAGCAAGGACTGAACTCAGAACCTTTTCCTTCAACAACACAAGCTGTTACAACATGAGGCAAAATGAAATCTCTATTAGTTGTATATATCAGGGCCAATGTCCTCATATAGGTTAGCCTCTACAGGGAGATATTATCACAGAAATTTCTACTGTTCTGACATTCAAACCCCATTCGGTAAGGCCCACATGCATCAAAAGGATTGTCCCAATCTCATCCTTATGCCCACCTGGAGTCTTTTTGACCCAAAAACAAGCAAAA
This sequence comes from Lepidochelys olivacea, assembly GCF_965140295.1. Lineage (NCBI taxonomy): Eukaryota > Metazoa > Chordata > Testudines > Cheloniidae > Lepidochelys > Lepidochelys olivacea. The sequence goes on along the minus strand of NC_140414.1, from coordinate 49,249,807 downwards.
CCGAACAGTTTCAGTGAATTTTGTTTTGAGTTATTGGGCTCATTTTTGTAAAATGCCTCGCAACTAAGATCAATAAAATTCACACAGCACCTCTGTACAGTTGTTACATTATTTGAACAGTTAGTATGCTTACACTGTAAGCTCTCTGGGGCAGGCCTGTGTCTTTCCAGGGATAATGCCTAGCACCTTCTGAGCACTGCATTATTTATAATATAACAATATAATATTAGTTGATCAACTTTTAATCTGTGTAAAGTATGCCCAGATGCTACAATGATGGGCACCTTATATATGCATGTAATGATTGATAGACAGTCACGGTCATGTTTAAGTAACTGATGGTCTCAGTCTTGTTTCAGATTGACAGATACAGTTGATCACATCAAATACACTATCACAGTAAATAGCCCTAAAAGGCACCCTTGTTTTTGGTCTCAGAGGAGATACCAAACCGCTCACTTCTAGAGTCCCTCCAGGCCAGAGTTAAGAGGTGTGGCAAATTGGTGTGGGAAAGCCTGAATGACAGATCAATAGATTGAGCAATAACACCACAAACATAAACTGTTTAGGGCCCTATTAATGAAAAAAATCTATTCCGTGGTTAGATCTGAGAATAAGCAGGGCTGCAAATTATAAGCAAGATTTGTTATAAAATCCATGTGTTCATGAACATGTGTATGATGGAATATGGGCACAGAAAGTTATATGTGGATTTCAAATAGATGCATGGGAATTCCTGGTATTCATATAATTTATATGTTCTACTTAGAAGCATAATGAAAAGGGTCAGAAGACTGTAAATATGTTTCCTTGCCACATAAATTAGAGTGATAAACAATGACATATCCACATCCTTGGAAATTAGTTCTGAAGCCAAACTTCAGCCTGACACTAAATGAAGTAGGTATGTGGGATAGATAAACACAGCTGCCCATTGAATGGACACTAAAAAGCATGAAGAGCTAAAACCAGAAACTATGAAACATAGGATACACGATAACTATTTCTTCACCATTACTACCTTGTTCTGTACCTGACAGGATTGCTTGATAACAATAAAATAAGCCTCCTTATTTGACATTTCAAGTGGGCTTCTGGAATAGAGAGAAACTAAAAAGCTGTTAATGGTTGAGACATATTGTGTATTTCACATAGGTTATAGGAGTAAAGAATAGTCATTTAATGTAGAATGGTGTCACAGTGTTATTTGTCCCTAAAATACCTATATTTATTAGGAATTTGTTTTAACCAAAGAAGTGTCCTTCTGAGGAAAATATTTTTATTACACAATAGCCACCCTAGGCAAGCTGTAGCCAAGATATGAGCAAGGCACTTATGTACTTCTATTCTTGTCTGCCTCTTAAAAAATATTTCGTTTTCCATTTATATATTCATCCTTAATTTTTCTTTTCAAGCACAGCCAAGGTACATGAGATGAACATAGTAGATGAGTCAAGTTTTTGTTGACAATGCAGCCAGTATTCCTATTGCCCATCCTCTAAGATCAAGGATATCACATCTACAGTACACCTACATCCTAACTTGTTCATGGAAGCACTTTAATTTGGGGACCAGTTCTTCAAAGGGGCTTCAGCTCATTTTCCCTTTGTTCAGACAGAAATGTCTGATCACATACTAATAGCCCACATAAGTGATAGACAGAAGACATGTCATCCCCATGTAAAAGACTGTATATGGCCAAGGGCTGAAGGAACAGAGTAAACAAGTCTGCCTTCTGAGAACCTTCTTGCAAGCCCTGTAGTATGGGATGTGCCAGAGGTAGGGGCATGTCAGGAGTGGAGCCACAGGATACAATACTGTGGAGATTCTGGGCAGTGCTGCAGCCCATAGTGCACCTTGGTTAGGCTGCCTTAACTTATATAGGACCTTGAGACTGTCTAAATTACACCAGCTGAGGATCAGGAAGGTGCAAAGACAACTTATATAGATGGACCTCTAGTCTGATTCAGTATGGCAATTTCTATCCTTGTGGACATGAATTCTCATAAAAATGCCTGACACATATCCTGTTGTGACCAAAAGTAACTGGTCTTGCTGCTGAAGTGGTCTAATATTTCCTTCTAAGCACGAAATGCTGTCATGTGATAGCTGCTTTCTGCAGTTCAAGATTGTCCCGTTCTTTAAAAATGGTAGCAGAAAAAAACAGTCTGAGTGGCTAGAGGAATGAATAGGCCAATTCATTCAGGCAGTGACATTCTATGGTTGCACAGGATGTTCTGATGATCAAGTATATGGATCTCGAAGGCTGCATAGACTTTATACACGATAGCGAAGGTAGAATTTCTGCTCCAAAACCACAGTCCCCCACCACTTTATATTACATTACAACATGAAACTCTTTTACCTGCTATGATGTGTTTAACATCATCCACCAGATCTTACTGGTAAACATTGTTTTAACAATGTAAAGTATGGTGTGTCAAAATGCAATGGCCTTCATCCACTGAAAATAGAAACTCTTGCATCATCTGTGTGCTATGGCTTCGTGAAGTTCACTTTAATAGCGCTATAGTCTTCAGATAAAATGTGTGCAATGGGGTGGCTAGGAAGCTTGACACAGGGGAAAAAAAGCAGTTGTCACAGACAATATCTTCCATATACACACAAGGAGTGTATTAAGTACTCTATTAATTACTGGTGCCAAGCTGGCTGGGGTAAAGGGGGGCCAAAGTTCCAAAAATAATAAGCTGGTAGGAAAGTAAAGAAAGTCAGTAGTTAAAAACTCAACAAAAATGGAGGAAAAATAAACACTACCAAGGTTGTGCAGGAATAACAAAAGGTCCCAAGAAATGTTTCCATGGTAACAGCAGGTTTAATCAAAAATTATTAGTTTAGATTTGGAAAGAAGTTGTGTACAGGCCAAAGATGGGTGGCATAAAACAGAATAGTATAAATTGACATAAATGACACTGTTATCTGTTACAAAATAGCAATAGCTCTACCCAGTATCTTCTAAACAACCTAATTAACAGGATTTTTATCATGAACATAGGAAATAAATACATTTATAACCATATAATGTGCATATATTATTACTATATACATATATACAATGTCATAAGTATACAGATATTTTATATAGCAAACTGTAGTCTAGGGCCAGTTGTTGCCCTAACAGTCTTACAGTTTACCACAGACAAGGCAAGGGACTGCATTTCAGGTCCAGAGACCAATATAGGGCCCAATGTTGCAAGGTGCCTATTGCACTTAACTCCTACTTCTGTCACTAGGGTCTCTGTGATAGGACTGCAGATTGCTTGAAGTGGCTGATTTAGGCTGTGTGAAGAAGACAGCAGTGGTAACTCGTGTCCCTGGAGCTCAGGAGATTTTAGAGGACGGGAGCTTGGCCTGCAGGAAGAACTGATAACAAATGTCTCCGATAATTGGATGGCTCAGAGTGCATAGTTGCCACTGTTTGGGGTATACATGGAATGGGAAGAAAGGTGATGTCACTGAGTCTAGAGAAGCAGCAAAGTTTTGAGAATGCTCCCCCTATCTTGTGCAGCATGGGATGCAGAAAAGAAAGGGAGACAGGATAACAGTTGATGTTACTACTACATGACCTGTAGCAGCTGGAGACCCTGGGTTAGAGGCAGTCGAAGAGCATGGGTGGCAGAAGGATGGGAGTGGAAGCAAGATAGGTGCTCTGCATGGGGAGCAAGGGGAGCTATTGAGATTCAGCTGGGGGAGTGGAGGTTGTTGGCTCAAGGCTGGGAATAGAGAGAGGGGGCTGGCAATTTACATCTCTCTCACTGGGCACCAGAGGTAGATGCTCCCAAAACCAGCCTGACCACTCCGGTGCCTACTTGCTCCCTGGACTGATGCTGGGATTTGTTCATTTTTATGTTTAGTACCCTAGAAGGACCCCAGTCTAGCAGCTGTAATTATGACTCTCCATGTGACATTTCTGCTCGGGAAGCTGCATAACAAACAGCAGCCTCATGACTTTTGCCAGTGAGACCTAAAGAGGAAACAAAACAAACCAACAGTACAATAAAATAAAGTAAAAAAATAAAAATAAGCAATGATGAAAAACATCTTTGCCTGCCATGTTGCTAAGCGAAAACCTTGAATCGTGGGTTATTAGTAAAAAAAATTACAGACAGTTAATAGTGTAACATCTGGATCAGATGAACAAATGCACAGCCAACATCAATTTTTGTGAGGGTTTAAGTGAAGTAATTCATCTGTACTTTAACATAGGCTTTTTCTCCACATGAAGAAGTGGGCAGTCGTTCAATCGGACTTGACTTTTAAATTGTTTCAGTCAGTTAAACTGCCCAATTTTTTTATACGTTACTTTGTAAAAAAAAAAAAAAAAGAAAAGAAAAAGAGGATGGGATGCCACTTGGCTATTAATATATACAAGTCTCCAGTCACTCACATTTTATATATAAAGTCCTGTATTAATATACGTGTATGTATTACACGTACAGCAATCAATAACATTAATGGCATAAAATGAGAGTAATATGGTGGTGAATTAGGACCACAAAATACCTTTAGGGGTTGGGATTTTCAAAGCAGACTAAGTTGCCCAATTCCCATTGATTAATCTGGGTGCCTAACTCTCTTCAGCATCTTTGAAAAGTAACACATTGAAAGCCAATCCTTACCTAAAGGAGGAACAAGATGATGGTCCCATCTGTTTTAAGGGAATCCCAAATGAAGGTTTTCAGCTAGTGTCCACAGCTTTCAGTTGGCAGGTTTTGGAACAATGAATTTCATCACTGAATTCCAACTTATCTGGCCACATTTTGTTGCACATATGTCAACCCATACAAGAAGGCCTGTTCTGGTGCACTTACTGAAGAAAGTGTCTCTCAGATGGTTAGCCTGATCTCTGGCTACTGTCTATAGCCTTAATACTGCAAACATTTAAGCACATGTAGTAACGTGAGGAGTCTCATTGACTTCTATGGAACTACTGGCATCCTTAAAGTGAAACGTGTGTAAGTGGAGCCCATGATTCTAATTCTCTCTAACTGTGTTTCAACTCTTCAAATCCTACATCTAACGATCTGCTTTTCTTTTGTTGATTTTGTTATACAGGCTACAATTCTTTTAAAAGAGCTTTTGAATTAGTCTAGCATCACTGCTAAGCAGCACATAGCAGAATATTATGGAATTATTCCAATTAATTTAGGATTTGAAGCTAAATATAGCAATAGGTGACATAATTTAACGTATCAGAAGGGTAGCCGGGTTACTCTGGATCTGTAAAAGTGGCAAAGAGTCCTGTGGCACTTTATAGATTAACAGACAGACATACTGGAGCATAAGCCATTTCACCTCTAATGGTCCTTTCAAATTTGTAACCACTTATACTAAATAATTTGTTCCACCTTGTATTTAGCAGGGACACTCTGAGTAAGTCTCCCAGACCTGAAGAAGAGCTCTGTGGAAGCTCTAAAGCTTGCCTCTCTCACCAACAGAAGCTGGTCCAAGTTACTTCTCACCCCCCTGATCTCTCTAATAAGTTCATGAAACATTTCAGTGTTGCCAAATCTGCATTTTTCACCAAAAAACTTTCAGCCAAAAAGCCACCCACTTCTATTTGTGAGGCTTTATTATCTAACATGTCATTTTTATCCCTGATAAAATCAGTGAAGTTACACTAGGTCTGAATTAGGATCAGTATATGCATAGCTGGATTTCTAATTAGGCACAGTAGGCACTTGCCTAGGGGCGCCTAAAAGTGGGTTAAAAATTTCATTTTTTAGGGAAAACACAAAAGTCAGCTGTACGGGGGTGGGTGCTGAAGACGCTGTGCCTGGGGCTGCGTAAGGTGTAAATCCAGCCCTTAGCTTATGTACAATACTTTGAAAATGCAAAGCACTCTCAGTGGCAAATATTTCTCTTATTGCTGATGTTATTATCATCATCATCAATTTCTATATTCCAAAGGTAATCAGATATTCATAATAGTTCTCATAATATCTGTAAAAGCAGGAGGTGGGGAGAATGTAAGGGTAAAATGTGCCTTTCACAAAGAATCTCTTTTTCTTTATAAAAAAGGAGAATACATATATGAAAACTTGAAACCAGCCAAAAATAATTCTTTTGAAGCTGGAGGTGAGTTGTGTATTTTATGAAACTTCAAAAGGCAATAAATGTAAGAAAAAAAGGTGTGAAGAAAAACAGTGAGTGCCTTGAAAAATATTAATGTATCGTCTATCCTGAACTAACTCTTTGAAATTATATATTTTTCTAATATAGTTTTTTTAATTAGTTTTATCTGAATTATGGCCTCAGGAAAATATATATAAAACAATAATGAAATAGCAGTGACATATTACAATTTATTTCAATGAATTTTAACAGTTATATATTTAATAATGGCTTTAGTCTTCATAAAATTATTTAATTTCCATTTAAATCTCTAATACAACGTAAGTAACCTTGAAGCAATCCAATTATCGAGAATTCCACTGAGTCAAATAAAGATGAATTTTGTCCCGAGAGGAAGAGTAATGAAGAAGTCGCAAATTGCTGAACACTAACACTGGTAGCTAATTTCTAATCTGAAATTAATATATTTTGGAATTGCATAAAGAGGCAAAAGATTATTGACAGAGTTTTCACTTAACCCTAAAGCAGTTTATTAGATCTTAAACTGTCTAAATCTTGAAAACAAACAAATTAAAATTTAGGTTTCATTGGTACCTTATCTACCCGTACATAGCAACAAATATCCAGGTGGATTAATGTTTATATTTCTGACCTTTTCATCTGGCCATACAATGAACTGCTGTATATTCATCCAATTCTGAGTATATAATACATAATAGGTTACTTAGGTACTTAATCATGTAGCCATTGAAGTCAATGGAAATTAGGTTATTAATTTAAATGAGCTAGATTATCACCAGCACTCCATTATGAAACCTCAAGAAAGGACTTCAGGGTTTCCTGTCCCATCAAGAGATAGCAATTTGAAGAAAATGAGGCTTCCAGTCACCCCAAATGGATGGTGACTGGTGTTATCTGCCTGAAGAGCTGCACCTCTGAAGGGGTCTGCTTTCACTCATTTGATCCCAGCAGCACAGTATCTTCACAGTCGGTCACCAACAGCTGTTCAGCAGTGGCCCCAGGAGGAGTTTGGAATTGTTTTAAGCAATATCTTCTCCAAGTGGAATATTTTCCTTGATATCCATGGGCTTTTCAGAGGAGTGTAATGTGGAGATCAGTATGAACCACCTTCCGTGATCCCAAAGCTCCTGAGAGCTCCCATAAAAGCTTACTACAGATAAGGAGTTGTAGAGGAAGTACACTCCCACTATCAATGGTCTGAAAGTATCCAGAAAGGATTTTCCAGCTAAATAAGGCTAGAATATCACATCCTGTTTATCTGTGCTCAGTACAAGACTTGTGGGAGTGAACTGTGACTGTAACAGTCTTTACGCTCACCTGCATTTGGGGCCAGGATGACACCTAGCCAGTCCCCAACTCCAGTTAGAGCAGCCTCATGGCTGTGAATACTATTTACTGTTAACCAGACCACATTTTGTACTTACAAGGTTAGCTAATCTGGGGTAAATCTTCCTCCCCCACCACTGGAATGAAAACAAACATCATTATTTTTGTTTTCTAACCAGCCCTAATGGTTTGCCAAAGCAGGGCAGATCCTAGCATTTTTTGAAAAACCCAGTTGACCAGAATTGTGTGTTGTGGATTTGATTCTAAACACAAGATAGAAGAGTTTTTAATCTTTGGGGTAAATTTAAGGAATTCCTTAATCTGCCATCTGACAAGAAACCTTTCTATTCAAGAAGGAATGAAAAGGAAGATGATAAAGAAAGAAGCTGGAGTTAGGAAATCCTAGTAAATCATCCAATCCAGCTCCCTGATAATGCAGGATGGCTCCCTGCAGTACAGTACAGCTCCGTGGTCATTTTCTGCCCTGGGAATATAATTCTAGTAGAATCCCATAAACAAAAAATGCCTGTTGTATTTCTTTTGCTTGCAAATACAAAAAAAAAAAAAAGGACTTAAAAAACTACTGATAGTGTTGAGACCTTTTAATGTATATCAACTTACAGCAGGAATAATGATTTTAATGTTAGTTTATGGCTCCCTGAATGTATAGTCTTATAAGGTAATCTTTAACTGTAGTGTCTTTAATAAAATCCAAAATAATCATCTTCATGGAAGTTAAAATTTATAAATGACAGCTATTTCTGTAATGCCAGTGAACAGGAACAATGTTTCAATGTGGCTACAGTCTTAATATAGCTCAATAGGGTACATGAGAATCTGTAACTTCTATCATGCATTGTTTAAATGGAATATGTTAGTAGCTCATGACTCAAAAAAGGTACACACAACTTTTTTTAAAATGATTTCCATGTGTGGGATGGGATCTAATACAATAACTATTGTTTAATAAGAGTGATATAAAGTTTTCAGTATAAAAATGGGAGATGTTTTAGGTCTTAAAAAGTTTTGGCTTAACATTTTCTACAAAAGATTAGCATTAAAAACTAAGACTAGAAACACATGTCCAAATTTTGGTTACTTTTGCTTTTAATTCAGAAATTATTACTAAAGCATAAGAATGCCTTCTAAGGGGAAGCAACTGCAATTACTCTGAAGAAAAAACAAATGTTTAATGTATTATATTCTTGAAAAGCAAGATAAACTTGTTGATGTTAAACCTGTATATGATATTTAAAGAGTTGCAATAACGAGATCATGTAGGGCCATTCATCCTGGAACCAGAGCTCTTTGCTTCAGTGGAGTTATGCCAATTTAAACCAGCTGAGGATCTGGCTCCTCATCTCCGATATAATAGATCATTGATAGTTGAATTACAGTGTAAAACTTGGTAAACAAATTTTTTCCATTAAAAGTCTCCTAAAGAAGTATTTTAATTAAAATGAGCACTTTCAGAGCACAGCATAAGCCATGTCTATTCAAAGCAAACAGTTTATCTAATGAATTTCGGGCTAGATTTTTAAAGACTTTTTAGGACATGGGAGTTAGGCACCTAGGAAAATCAAATTAGGCATCTATCTGCATCTTTTGGTGACTAAGTACTTTTAAAATATGTTCCAACTCTTTTCCTGATTGCAAATTAACATCAATCAGACTAATTTTTAATTAATATATTCTTTATTGACAAAAATTCAGACACTTTCCATGAAAACATTTCAATCTATGGGTTATTTGCAAAGCATTCACTTTTATTAGGCTTTCAACTACTTATTTCTCATGGTGCATAATTAGTCACCTAAGTCACATTGTATCATCTGTGCTCCCTGATTGGGTATCTGAAACTTTTTAAACAGGTAACAAGCACTTTCAGTGTGAACCACAGGCTCCCATATTTATATGTGAATACACTTTTACTGAATATATATGAATGTGAGATCTGCATACAGAGGAGCCATTTCCCAACATCTGTGCACACAAAATTAGTTTACATGAATAGTCCCAAAACAGCAAACTAAAATTAGTCGGGGTGTGAAAACAGCAGACTAAAATTTGATTCAGAATTCACACAATGTTTGTGAATCATTTTTCCCTTTATTTGCCTAGTCTAATCATGGCTAATCCAATATCTTACATTGTAAAACATAAGATTTTAATAATGCTTTAGACTGTGTTTAAATTTCTAAGACAAATTATAAAATGTCAAATTCAAGAGGTAGGCATTGTATCATAACAATAGCATATTTTAGTTCCAACTGCATAAAACAATGGTATCCCTTCTGGAAAATCCCACATAAATTCATAGAAGAGAATTATCTTTCTATTGGGTTTTAAAACCATCCTGTAGAATTCAATAGTGTACTATATTCCAGTATGAAATTCTATAGAATGGTTCATCCCATAGAAAGACAACCATGGTCTATTACATTCTACAGATTTTAAATTAATTTCTAGAGGTTTTGTCCCTATTAAATTCTATAGGACTTTTTTGATAAGGGATAGCTGATTTATATATGTACTGCTTTATACCTTATGGTCATTCATGAGGATTTATATTGGACCATATTTGTAAATGGATTTTAAGTGATTAGAGAAAATACTCATGCAGATGCATGAAAGCCTTATCATGCACCAGCTTGCCAGCTGTGTCCTACAACTGCTACCCAGAAAAAAAACAGGGAGGTGTAATATAGTAAGTGTATACAGTAGAGAAAACTTTACTAACCGAACAAGTGTTGTATATCTGGCAAACAGGGTCCAGCCACCACAAGAGGAGAACAGGAGGTCTGAACTCCAAAGAATAAGCAATTGAATCAACTGGTTGTATACAATATTATTGTGTATAAATATGTGTCACAGAAGGTCTTTTATGAAAGCTTGTAATGTTCTGAACTTGATGGTAATTAGGAAATTTGTATACAAGTTATGGTTATGAATGTATTCATGTGTAGAACATACTAATTGTTACCAGAGAGCTACCACAGCATCACCTCACAGCAGTGTAGGGAAGCAATCGGCCAGACAGGGTCACCTCCCACGCTAGTTGTTGACACAAAACTAACTCCAAACACTTAGCATTGTACAACCCAGGGAAAGACAATGGTGGACCATTAAAGTTAACAGAAAGACATTGAAATGGAAAAGAAATTCCCAGCCTTGGAAAACTGAGGAAGGAGGGAGCTTCCCCTGCTCTATGTATCCATGAATTATCATCCTCTGAAAGAAAATTAAACAAACAAACCTGCAAACCTGTTTAAAAGGGAAGGATTTGAAGGGAAGGCTATCCAGAAACTCAGGGCATGCTGGGAAACTGTTCAGAAGTAATAGGTAACTTGCGTTAGACAACATAATTTAGCTAATATGGAAGTATACAGCCTGAGATTGCATCTTTATGTTTAGTCTGTGTAACCTGTATGTGTTTCCTTTTCATTACTATTTCATCCTTGACTCGATAAGTTTTCCATTAAATAAGACTTTTATTTATTTTTATCGCAAGCAGAGTTCTGTTGTTCAAACTGTGTGGCATATGTGCACCGAAGTGAACTGATAATTGGGCTCAGTAGTCACTCTTCAGCGGGTGACGAACCATAGGTGAAAAGTCTGAATGTCTGGTAGTTAAGAACTCGGGGATGGATTTGGGAGACTCAGGTGCAGAAGGGCTATTGGGGGTCACTGTGCAAGGAGTAACTGGGTGGCTGGATGCCATGCTTGAGACTTTGATGCTTGTAGGCAGATTACTGGTGTCAGAGCTCTGTGGCCATGTGTACACTACCAAGCTTACAGTGGCACAGCTGTACAGATACAGCTGTGCCACTGTAAGATCGCTTATGTAGCTGCGATATGCTGATGGAGATGAGTTCTCTTGTCAACATAGTAAAACCAGCTCAACGTCTCCTGCCGAGATATTGCTGTTCTCACCAGCGCTTATGCCAGAAAAAGTTATGTCGCTCAGGGGTGTGTTTTTTCACACCCCTGAGTGACAAAAGTTTTGCTAACATAAGTGCGAGTGTAGACATAGCCTGAGCCATAGCAGAACAGCATGTAGGCACCCAAAGTTCAAGCCAGATGGTAACAGAATCCCTTGTCGGCCTGGGTAATCCCCAAAATGTCTTAGTAGAGAGAGGGTTTTTTTGGTCTGACTGCTTAAATACATACTATCATATATGACAAAAGAGATCAGGTGGTAAAAGGAATAGCTAATGAAATGTGGCTCCTTCACTGACTGGCCACAAATCTAAATGTGGACAAAAAAAAGCCAGAGTAGCGCAATATTTTTTCTAATATTTCAATTGCCTGTGTAAAATGATTTCATCTCCTAGTTAAAGTGACCATTGCCTGGTTCAGCTGGAACAGAATCACATCTTCATATACTGTTCCAGGGAACTTCACTCAAGACACCTGAAATGTCTTAGTTTTCCATTTCATCAGTCAGTTTTTTTCCCCTTTAAACTACAAAACATTTGTTCAATATATTTCACTACACCAAGTGGAATTTGCTCTTCGCTTATCAATAACAAACAAAAATTATATCATGATGTAGAACAATTCTGTTTGGCTGTCTCTGTAATGTTATATTCAGAAGTATGAAACTGAAGATTTCCACGAGTTGGAGAGTTCATCAGTGAATTATATAATGTCCTCAATCTCTCCACTTACACTAAGAGCAGTTTAACAATCAGACTGAGAACAGTAGACTGGTTGGTGTATTTAGCTAACGAATAGCTTTGAATGTTTTTGTTTCTGCATATTGCACCTTTCCATTTTTAAGAATTCTTTTTATGTGCAGAGACAGTAGCCATTTTATGTTTGATTCAATGCAGACTGTAACAGAGGATCATGTACATTATGTGCACCATTGTGGTATCTTTCCTTTTGTTCTTTCTTGTGTTGTTTTTCCCTTTACTCTAAATAACCCTCAACAGATTATATGTCTGTTCTGCAAGTGAAGTTGTGATTGTAGCACAGGTAGGCATACAAGTGCTAGCTTTAACCTAGCTAGCATATGTAACAATAGCAGTGCAGACATTGTGGCACGGGCTTCAGCAAAGGCAAGCAACCTGAGTACAAGCCTTCCGGGGATCCTAAGAATGTACTTTGGTGGCTAGCTCATGCTGAAGCCCATGCCACCATACCTATACTGCTATTGTTACCGGTGTTGGCTAGATTAAAGCTAGAGTGGGTATGACGACCTGCGCTGCACATTTTTACTTGCAGTGTAGACATACTTTATGGGGTTAGGTAAGGAAAGCCATTAGCACTTAACTGACTTGATTACTCCCTAAATGACCCGCTTTCACTGTTATGGGTTTTAGGGGCTTTACTATGGCCTTGGTTAATTTACAGAATATAGAAATGGATAGAATTTTTCTATTTTAGATGCTCATCTATGATCATCTAAAAGCTACAGATGAGAAGTATTTGTAGTCGATCAAAGCTTTTCTATAGCTTATTGACTTTGCAGTGCAGGACTATGTCAAATGATAGTTATATAAGCTTCTGATAGCCCAATTAGCCTTGGCATTAAGAAAACTTTGGATAAGAGTTATAAAATAATAATTTTCCACAGACAATTTATTTACCTTTAAGTACTGCACATTTTTGAAAAGATATATTATGGAGAACATAAATCTTTGAAGGTCATTAAAAAAAAGCTTATAACAAAACTGTTATTCAAGTCAGAGCAACAGGCTAGGTTTTGAGTTAACTTAAAGACACCAGGACAATATTTTCCCTAATTACGTTTAATAGAGCTCTTAAAATCTCTAACTGCGTTTTTTAATAAGTGAATTTTACCATTTCACATTTTATGGTTTTAATCCAACAAGGGCAGCTAGGAATAATTATAGCGGCGCCATTCATTGCATTTAGTTCAGGGTTTCTATTTTGTCTACCTTGGTCATAAAAGCTGACATTTGAGGGGTGAAGTTTGGTACATAAACTCTTTGCCTTGGATCATGTACTTTTTATAGGGCTGGATTCTGAGATCTATATTCATGCTCAATAGTACTTTACTCTGTGGATCATCCTACTGATTTCAATGGAATTAATTCCAAAGTAAAGAACTACTCAGTATAAACAAGATTAGCAGAATCTGGTCATTAATTATGTGTAGCCCAATTTGCCACTCTTACTCATATTGAGTATATCTTACTTTGGGCCAGACAGTAATACCTTACTCCTGTGGCCTTATCTTATATCATGAATGGTCCTACTGAAGTGAAGGGGGATACTTCAGTAAAGCACTATGCAACATGAGCAAGGGTATCAGAGTCTGGCTCTATTTTTTTGGTTTTTTTTTTAATTATTAAAAGAGTTACATTTCCTCTACCCCTCTCCCATATTTTTACAGCTATTCAAAAGAAGTTTAATTTTTTAAAATGGCATGTTTGTTGACAATTAATTTGCAATGTGCACTGGTCCCATTTCATACTTTTTGTAGGAAAATGCAAACATTGGATTGTTTGGGTTTTTTTTTTAAACTTCTTAATAGATTTATGATGCTGACGTGCACTAACATTTGTATACCATACAAATCAGTACCAGGGTACAGTATATTGGGAATTATCCCCTAAATCAATCATATTGAATTAAAAAAATAAAAAGAACAAAACAGAAAAAGGAACAGAATTTACTCATGTGAAATACTAACATGAAAATTTTGGCCATGATTTTAAAGGGCTATAGTCATAGAATCATGGGACTGGAAGGGACCTTCAGAGGTCATCTAGTCCAGTCTCTTGCACTCATGGCAGAACTAAGTATTATCTAGACCATTCCTGGCAGGTGTTTGTCTAACCTGCTCTTAAAAATCTCCAATGATGGAGATTCCACAACCTCCCTAGGCAATATATTCCAGTGCTTAACTACCCTGACAGTTTTTCCTATGTTGTCACAATCTAACTAATGCACTATCAGGTCCAATGCTGGATCTGGCAATTCAGCAAGAAGGAAGGATGTGCTGGTGGAAGGAATAGGAAAGGCAAAATACAATGAGGTACAGGACAAGGGACAGCTACAGGAGTCTGAGAGAAAATTAGTCAGGAAAGAATAGCCATATTAAAAAAGAAAAAACTGTGGATCCTAATGCACAACGAAGAGCCTTTGGTGCAAAGAAAAGAGCTCTGGCTCCTTTTCCTTTAGAACAGTACATTCTGTTTTCTTGCCTTTTTCTGTAGCCTTGAGAATGGTGGTGTTTCCTCTTTTTCTAGCTAAAATGAATGGGATTTCTCTGTAACATATTCATCAGTATAACTTTTGGCTTTTCAACAGTTTTTGTTTGATTCTTTGAAGGTTGGTAACATGTAAAGATGTCAACTAACAGTTTGAGACTTCATGGGGAAGATGAAATTGTAATTGTACAAATTTATATAGTGGGGGGTGATCTCCGCCCCCTGGGGTTTCTTGGCAAGTACACTGTACAATACAATAGCAACAGTGGAGAGAGAGCTCTGAAATCCCTTCCCAGACATACGGTTTCAACACAGAAAAACACCTTTACAACAACCTCACTTTTGTTTCACCCTGCCTGCTGTCCAAAACAAATATTATCCACTTGTTTTTTATAGAGTGTGAGGTTTAACTTGTTCTTTATGGTGCCGCATAGAGAGAGTGAGAGAGGATGAGAGCGAGAGGATATGTGCTGGTGGTTTATCTAGTCCAACCCCCTACAAATAGCATGTTACTTAGCATATATTTTTCAGTGATTTATCCAGATAAATGGAATAATTTGTGAACAACATTCTTGTTCCTCTTGCCCA
The DNA here is from genome assembly GCF_965140295.1 of Lepidochelys olivacea. Lineage (NCBI taxonomy): Eukaryota > Metazoa > Chordata > Testudines > Cheloniidae > Lepidochelys > Lepidochelys olivacea. Next base: position 49,234,595 of record NC_140414.1, on the reverse strand, counting down.
GATTCATTACAGTCCATGCTTACAAGAATTAGAATAGCTTTTTCAGCTAGTCTCCTAAACAAGACAATTTTGATCGCCTCCTGGCACTGTACAATTTGTTGCTGAGTACTCCCAAGTAAAATAAATGAATAAAGTTGTGGCCTAATTAAACCACATCCATGGTCTCCTGTCAGCCTGTATTGACAACAGAAGGATTCCTTTAGCATTTACAACTATACAAAAGGCTAACCTCTTAGGATTTGTCTATAAACAGAAGTAGCACTTATTGAACCTAAACGGGTTTAGTTAAATGGATGCAACTTTTCCGTGTTAACTCTTCTATGATCATTTAGAACTAGTTGTATCACCTTAGTTAAACCAATGTGTCAGGTTTAAACCAATATAAGAGAGTCCACACCAACCGTTGCACTGATTAAGTAAACTGGCATGAAACTATACCTTTAGTTATATCAGTGCAACTTCATGTTTATATCAGGCCTCAGAATTGGCTTCCCTACATCATCCGGCATCAGAGACATTATATGAGCAAGTACAAGGAAAAGCTTTTGTAAAGGAAAACTAGACTAAAAGTCTACTTTAAAGTTATTCTTCAAGTCTATAAAGGAAGGGTTTTTAAAGCATTCTGAAAAAGAGGACAATTTTAATCAACAAATCAGAAGTCAAGAAGGAATCTATGCAGAAGAACCTCAGTTCCATATAAAGAGGCCCCCCCACTCCTTTCCATAATCCTGATTATGGGTCTGTAGCCATAGACTGACATTAGATCAATGTGCAATTATCACTGGTATTTACAAACTGAGAGACAATGGGATTTCCTGACGGATTGAATTATCTTCACATAGTCTGGCATCTCTAGCAGCATATACTCCAGAAAATATTGTAAAACAGAAAGCGTTTTCCAAAGCACCATGTATTTTTAATAAAAGAGCAAAAGAGTTATTACAAACAAAGCATTTTATAAAATATAATGGCCTGCGTGGTTTTATTTTTAAATATGTCTGAATTTTCCCATAAGCCCCATTCAGTGTTACTTATCTGCTCCTGCTGAGGCAGACAGGCAGTGGGATTTTTCCTCCTCCTACCTGTCAATTACTCTTTGTTGAGCATGGTGTCATGCGGCATTAGGGAAAGTAGATTCTTAGAGTTTAATTTTCTCTTTTTCTAGGCTGCTGTGCTATGACATTTACAAACTAGTGTGCACCATCACTTGCCCTTTGTGTAGCCCCCAACATAAATCCCGTGGCCAACAGGAATTATAAATTGTTTTGCTGGGCGATACATTTTTGATTCATGACCAAAGAAGTATAGAAGTAATTATGTGCAGTAGGATTGGCAGAGTTTTGCTTTGTTTTTTTAAAACAATTTAAATCACTTCTTTCTTCATTTAGTCCACTGCTCCCCTATTAAAAGTATATAAACTTTAATATTCCTTGCTCCCACATCCATTGAAGCTTTTTGAATGTTCTGGAGTTCAACTACCCAAGAAACCTGCTCTCTCCAGAGATCAGCTGATGTGGTCTCACTAACAGTCCTTAGATCTGTAAGTCTGGGGGGCAGAAGGCATTTTCATTAGTAGGCTCACAAATCTTGACTTCACTTCCCTAATTGGGTTGACAGAACCCCACAAGTGAGCTGTAGGACACAGTTTTAACACCCAAGTTTTTCAATCATGCTTTTGCCTGAAGGGGTAAAGGTGTGTTCTATGTACAACATTACTTGCATTGCTTAAGACTTCTCTACATGCTCCCTAAGACAATGGTGATAAAAGCATGTTTGAATGCAATGCAGTCAATCAATCATTATCTTCTTTATAAAAACATATTTCTATCTTTCTAGGATTTAAAATAGAAATGGGGATTTATAATGAAATTGCTCCAAAATCTTTGAATGACTATTATTGGTATTTCTATGTGGTATTGCATTCAGGCCCCACTCAGAGACTGGGACTCAACTGCACTAGCTATATATATATATAAAATGAAAAAAGGCAGTCCCTGCCTCAAAGGGCTTATAAAGCTCAACAACATGCAAAAAACAATCAAAACACTTGTCTTCCTTCCCAGACTAGAGCTGTTCTAAAAGAGGTGTAAACTCAAGACATAGCTGGTCCTTATGCTACCAATTTTTTTTTTTTTTTTTTTTTACACATTATATAGTTGCTCCCCAAGCGGTAAAATAATAAAATGTTTCACAAATAAAAAGCAAGGTACTGGTGCAGTGGTGCTTAGTTATGAAAACAAAGGGAAATACTCCTTGGAAAATGAAGTACTAACATACAGTCTGAGCCCTGACTATTGTTTGAAAGTTGCAGAAGCTGTTGTTTAACAAATGATTTCACCCAAAGCCTTAGTGTGTCTACCAGGACACAATATTAAATAACAGTATAGTTGGGACTGTTATTAAAGTAACATTAAATACACTTAAATACTAAACTTTTATTTGGGTTATATGCATTATTTCTTCTAGTAAATGTCTCCTGGAAAAGTCATTGCAGAATATGAAGTAGTTTACATCTGACTCTTCTGATCCTACAATGCTGGATCTAGTATGGTGGTCCAAACTTTAAACAGTATTACATTGAATGATTGAACCATTTCCCTTTCTACTTGCTTTATTAAGTTCAAGACATTCTTAATCAGCTCTTGTCCATTTCTGTTGCCAGGATATACACCAACCCACACCCATGCTTAGCCAACAGATACAAACAATCTACTGCTGAGATTTTTCTCCATTCAAGAAGCAGCTCAACTCCAACAGAGAAATTCAGAGTATGAATACAAAGGCCTGGTTAAGTGAGGTGTGCAAAATAACCACTACAAGGCCAGTACTATCACTAGAATATTTAGGACCAGCAACGTTCATAAAATGATATTGCAAAATCATCCCTCAAAACAGATGAAATATCAAACATATTTCCCTAAGTCTCAGGAATGTGTTCAAAATACAGTTTTAAATTGCTGTTCTATGGTGACTGCTCAGTCAACACCACTCTCCAGTCCCATGAAACTACACCAAAGAGAATCTTTCATTTCCAGTGGAAAAAATTATTTCTAATTCCTCAGATGTTATGAGATTAAAAGCCTTTTTCATGATTTGTTGTAATGATCTATAAATAAAAGTTAATCAGCTGCTGCATAAAGCTCAGCGCATTGATAAACTATCTGCTAACAATCTCCTATGACACCCCTTTGGTATAAACAGACTCACCTACTACAATAAGCTGTGACATACAGTCTGTCACCTAAAAATCACAGAATTAATTTCTAGGATGTGTTAACACAGGAAAACTCATGTGTAAAAGCTTTTTCAGAGTCAGAGCTACTGTGTGAAAACCAAGGATTCCGTCACATTTACTCTGTTGTATAACTCCCTTACTTCAAGGCTCCTTATGTCATGGGCACCCCAACCTAGTATGCTAATTAAGGTTCCCCTACTCTACCAAAGGCTACTCTGGTTTTGAATATACTTGTTTGTGTCATGCAAAATTCTTACATTAAGTGAGAAGTCCTTTAGGGAGGAGGTGTGGAGCTTCTTTGTATTCACAAATAACAGATCCCAATCCTGGGCCCTGTCCTTCTCCCATTGAAATCAGTGCAAGTTACTGACTTCAATAGGATCAGGAACAGGCCCTTAATACTTTAGGGTCAGATCATGCTTAAGCTCTATGCAGGTGTATGATGGAAGGTAGGGCTGCTTCCTCCTCCCCTTTGCACGGTCCATGAAAGGGCTGGGAAGAATTATATTCCCTGCATTCAGGAATGCACAGGTCCTACTATGTCCTTATTTCTCCCAAGAGTGCATGGTACCCAAAAGGGGAGGCGGGAGGGAACAGAGGAGGTGGGGCCATGTCTCTGATCCCACCACAAGCAAGATGGGAGCTGCACAAAGGGATGTAGTAGCATATGTGCTGCCTGAAAAAGAATGCCTCTTGGTATGCTCCTTGGGGCGAAGCATTTGATACAAGGGCTGTGCCTACAAGCCACATTTCAGCCCTAGATAGGTGTTTGGAAGGGAATTTGTCAAATAAAAGTTTACTTGCAGTACTTTATTACCATTAACTTACTAGTAACTATTATTCAGCCTTCAGTTTTCTATCAAAAGGGGTGTCTTTTTTCCCTCTCAAAAACAATAGACAGCTTGGTAGCTTTCCATACTCTCATACTGAAGCTATCCGGTGATTTGAATTTCACTCTTATTAACATTGTAGCTCCAGATTCTCCCTTAATTTGCTTATACTGTTTGGTATCAGTTTTCTGTTTGATGACACAATAAAAGTCACATAATTAGGTAACAACAACTTAATGCACTAACTACATGCTTGTAAAACCACAAGAAATTTGTGTGACAGGTTTATTACTGATGCTTTACTAGTGTTTGCTTTCACTTCCCTTGGTTGTATTTTGACGCTTAAGAACACCAGAGGTGAAAACCTCACCGCATCGAAGTTAATGGCAAAAACTTCTATTGACTTCAAGGAAGCCAGGACTGCACTTCAGCTTTTAGGTTCTGATGTGAAGGCTTTACTAGAACATTGTCTGGCTATACTGAAAGAAGGACAGGAGCCATTTGACATGGGTTTAATCAGTCCACAACTTTATTATTAGATGTCTGGGACTACCCAGAAGATAAAAGTGTGCAGTGCAGGTAAACCCATGTTTTTCTGTAATTACCCAGGGGCTTTTACCAGCCTCCTCCCCCCACCCCCACTTTTTTTTCATCGAAGTCCCTCCAGCAAATTTATTGCTGAGACCGTTCCATACCTAGGAGGATTCCCACCAGCTCCCCCTCTTTTCCATCCAGGTCCCTCCAGCAAATCCATTGCCAGGGCCTTATCATCCACCTCCCTCATAGGAGGGCTAAGGTGGGCTATAAGAATGGGGGGTTGGCTCCCTCCTGTACCAATCATAGGAGTCCCCAACCACCCCCCATTAGTTCCTTTAAAGAACACTTTTTAATTCCTTTTCTAAGCCATTTATCCGGTCACTGTATACCTTTCCTATGGAGTACCTGCACTGGACATCCACCCTGCACTTCAATAATGAGTTGCGACATATAGCCTACTGCCTCTCATGCCATGGAGCCCTTCCTGAACCCGCTGGAGGGAAGGCGAAAAAACCCCAACCGCACCCAAGTCAATATGGTGGTAAGGCAAAAATTCCTTCCCAGCCCCCCTAAAAAGGGGGTGGCCAGTGTAATGCCCACATCAGGTCTTGACCAAACCTGGTATTGTACCACGTAAAAGGGAGGGAGGGTGGGTAAAAGGGAGGCTCCCAGCCCAGGGCTGCATCTTGTAAACCTTCCTTTTAAGGGACTGAGTCAGCAACCACGCTGACCCCTTTTGCAGCAGTGTTCATCTCCCTCCCCCCAACCATAAAGCACTGTTCCCTTCATTCGGCAATCCAGCCAAATACCCCCCTGCTTAAAGGTGCAGGGCAGTCATTCTCCAGTACATGCTGGTTTTATAGTTTAGATATAATATAAAAATCAGCATGTTATAGATACATTATATATACACACAGCAAATTATATACACATATGCACACACACAAATATCATAGAATCATAGAATATCAGGGTTGGAAGGGACCTCAGGAGGTCATCTAGTCCAACTCCCTGCTCAAAGCAGGACTGATCCCCAGTTAAATCATCCCAGCCAGGGTTTTGTCAAGCCTGACCTTAAAAACTTCTAAGGAAGGAGATTCCACCACCTCCCTAGGTAACGCATTCCAGTGTTTCACCACCCTCCTAGTGAAAAAGTTTTTCCTAATATCCAACCTAAATCTCCCCCACTGCAACTTGAGACCATTACTCCTTGTTCTATCATCTGCTACTACTGAGAACAGTCTAGAGCCATCCTCTTTGGAACCCCCTTTCAGGTAGTAAGTTGAAAGCAGCTATCAAATCCCCCCTCATTCTTCTCTTCCGCAAACTAAACATCCCCAGTTCCCTCAGCCTCTCCTCATAACTGATGTGTTCCAGTCCCCTAATCATTTTTGTTGCCCTCCACTGGACTCTTTCCAATTTTTCCACATCCTTCTTTTAGTGTGGGGCCCAAAACTGGACACAGTACTCCAGATGAGGCCTCACCAGTGTTGAATAGAGGGGAATGATCACGTCCCTCGATCTGCTGGCAATGCCCCTACTTATACATCCCAAATGCCATTGGCCTTCTTGACAACAAGGGCACACTGTTGACTCATATCCAGCTTCTTGTCCACTGTCACCCCTAGGTCCTTTTCTGCAGAACTGCTGCCGAGCCATTTGGTCCCTAGTCTGTAGCGGTGCATTGGATTCTGCCGTCCTAAGTGCAGGACTCTGCACTTGTCCTTGTTGAACCTCATCAGATTTCTTTTGGCCCAATCCTCCAATTTGTCTAGGGTCCTCTGTATCCTATCCCTACCCTCCAGCGTATCTACCTCTCCTCCCAGTTTAGTGTCATCTGCAAACTTGCTGAGGGTGCAATCCACACCATCCTTCAGATCATTTATGAAGATATTGAACAAAACCGGCCCCAGGACCGACCCTTGGGGCACACCACTTGATACCAGCTGCCAACTAGACATGGAGCCATTGATCACTACCCGTTGAGCCCGACAATCTAGCCAGCTTTCTATCCACCTTATAGTCCAGCCCATACTTCTTTAACTTGCTGGCAAGAATATGTGTTTGCGCACATGTGTATATAACAAAAAAAAAATACATTAAAAACATTAAGGTTGCAAAGTCAAACACTCAGAAGTTGGTAAATGCAAGAATTAAGTTCACCTGTGCAACTTTTATTCGCTCCCCTTGTTCATATGCATTAAGATAATTTAATTTAAAATAATGTATCTCATACAATTTTTTTCCACAGGACCGTTTCCTGACTCAGTGCACAGGGGGGACAGTGCTCAATTAATGAATAGCTATTCAATATTTCATTTTATCCTCATTGTTCCATCTGTGCCTTACACATTATACAAATCCTGGTTGGAAGGCAGAATTATTTATTTCGTCATGGACTTTTCTATGCCACTCATAGCTATAGTATCCGAGTCCTTCGGAAATATTAATTAATTTATCTTCAGAACCCCATATTACAGATGGGGAACTTGTTAGAATATGGATATTCAGACCTGCCTGTAAAGGCCTATACTTTAAGAACGTAGGTGTATTTTTATCACTTAGCTAGTTATAGAGGTATAAAACAAAGAATCAAAATCACAGTCCACCTGTGTATGGGCCTTCTCTCACTACAATAGTCTGAGGCCTTTTTCTTAGGCTAAGGCCTTTGGCTAAGCAGCAGGGGCAGCCATAAGCTGGGAAGTGTACGGTCACATCCTCATATCACAAACCAGTCACAGTGAAATAAGGTTGTATTGGGCTTTTTAGGAAAGCAATCCTGTCCTGATAGTGCCCATCACCACCAGATAAAGAAACAGATCTTAAAGAAAAGATGAAAACTTAATCTGATAGCATCCTGTCCAGCAAGAAATCACTTATCAGTGGTTGTGAAACCCTCATTTCTGTATTGTTTTATCTTCATAGCCCCCACTTTTCTATTGTTAATCTGTCTGGTTCTTTAATTGTTTGTCTACTGTATAATTAATTTTGCTAGGTGTAAGTTAATTTGGGTAGTGGGATATAATTGGTTAGAGAATTATGTCACAATATGTTAGGACTGGTAAGTTAAATTTCAGTAAAATGATTGGTTAAGGTATAGCTGAGAATATTACTGTATAAACTGGGGTCAAACAGGAAGTGGAAGGGAAATTGGAATCATGTTTACTGGGGGGCAGGGAACAGGAACAGGGAATAGGGAACGGGGAACAGGGACACAGGCAAGGCTCTGCGGTTTCAGACCTGGGAAGGGGGACATGGGGTAAATGCTCTACGGTGTCAGAGCTAGGAAGGGGGACATGGGATAAACGTTCTGCGGTGTCAGAGCTGGGAAGGGAACACTGGGGAACAAACTCTATCGGCATAGAGAGATAAGCCTGACTAGTGTGAAGGGCTTTGGAATATGCTCGCTTGGAAACTAACCCCAATAAACATTGCATTGTCTGCACGTCGGACTTCTGGTCTTCTGCTTTCTGTCTATGTGACAAGAACCAGGGCAGAGGGTGAAGGGAAAGCCCTCCAACAGTACTGAGCACAGAGAGATTTAGGTCTAAAGTATCCACTCATTTTGGGTGTCCAATATGGGAGGCCTAGCCTGATTTTTCAGAATACTAATTATTATATAGCACTATATAAATTCAAAGCACAGCTCCCATTGACTTCAGTTACAATTGTGAATGCTCAGCACGTCTGTAAACCAGACCTCAGTGTCTCAAGACACAGCAAAAACATATTTTTTTCCTAACCCAAACTGCTCTTGCTGATTTTTTTTAATTCACCCAGCATGGAGAATTTCAGCCCAAACAGTTCAAGTCTGCCAAAGGTATATGCAATTGAAAACAGGATCTTCTAATGGAAAGTTAACTCTAGGAATTAATAACTGTGCCACCTATAATATTGTTCTTCCAATACCAGTGTTTTGCTTCTAACATCTATATGACCCCTCTGACACATGGCAGCAGAATTCCTCAGCTTTACAGGTCAACTTCCCAGTGAAGGAGAAATCAGTGACATGGAGCATATACTAAGTGTGTTCTGTGTGACTTGCTTTATATATACATATTCACAAGTCATGGAACAGAGGCAGTCATAAACAGCATAAACGTTCCAGAAATCTCAGCTCACACACCACTTCCTGCTTCCCAGGAAGCTATTCTGCCCCAACAATTGACTCTAGATAGAGAGATTAAGGCAGAGATTAAACTTTCGGCTATCTGCCACAGTTACTCTCATAAAAACCTTGCATAACCAAGCAAACAATAATATTGCATTTCCTCGATCACTAAACACCTGCTCACACACTAGGACAAAGAAATTGTTTGACTGATCAGTCCTCAACTTCTACATACCACAACCCTTCATTATTCAATATCATCCTATATGATTTACACTACTCACCCAAACTTTTGCTTCAGTGGGGCCACACATAGATGCAGGGAGCGGTCACATGGTTTTGTTAGAAGGATAAGGGCTTTACATTTGGAAAAACACTAGGAGAAAAAGAGAAGCATAATACTTCAATCCTGTCAGTCAATGGGAGTTAGGTGCCTAATTCACAGAAGTGCTTATGAAAATGCCATCCCGAATGCTGCTCTCTCTCAGCCTTCACCTTCACCCCAGCAGGATGAAGTCCTTTCTTTGTATTTTAGATGTATTGATATAAGATAGGTCTTTTCAGTTAAGCAAAAACTCCCACTTTCTACTTGAAAAGCCTGACAATATATGGACAATTTTATGCCATACGTAGTACATGAAAATATAAAAGATTGCACAACTTATCATCCCTATTATTTTAATCATAAGTAATGTAGATTACATTTTCCAAGTTAATAATAATGCATAAGTCAATGCATTGCTTATGCTTCTCATACAAAAGGCCTCACAGCTGTTAATAGATTGTGAACCATATGGCAGACCGCAACCACTCAGGATAAATTAAACCCTTAGAGTTTTATTTTCCCATAGTATGTTTGTGTCAGAAGAATGATAACCTCCAACTAACTTTACAACCTGTTCTCTGAATTAAGTTACATGCATGCAGATTCAATTTAAACAGGTCTACAGGACTACACAGACTGTACAGGTTTGTGAGCAAGAAACACGGGGACCGCACAAGAAATGCAAATGTTTTGAATACTTTTACATTCTTCTTCTCCCTTCAAGACCACCCTTATCCTCTTTTACCACTTCTTGATCCCTCCTACCTCTTAAACTAGTCCATATGTCAACCTACTATGTTTCTACAAGCCCTTTTTCTCCCCCTTTATTTAAACCATTAGGTTTCTGGACTATTGCCATGTACAGTAAATTGAAATGCATTTCATTTGCTCATTCATTTGTCAACAGAAACATGACAAGTCACAGATGTCCAAACACTGTAACTCTCTATATCCAGTTGGGAGAAGAGAAGGGTTGTAAATAAGACATTTTTTATTGTTATTATTAGAAAACATAGTGCAGGTTAACTTAAGATGCTGAGGGAGGAGACTGTAATTATCTCTAAGTAGGTACAACATCCTGAGGGCTTTCAACCGTTTAATATTCACTTTACACAGAAATGGTGTCCCAGATGGCTTAAAAAATATTGCGAAATATTTTAGGACCCAAATACAGGGATGGACATTTTTAAAAGGGGGATTTAAAAACAAAACAAAATATAAACCTAATATACATTTAAAATCCCAGTGGAAACTTTTTTTGTTTTCTATACATACTTCAGCAAAGTTTTGAAAACAGAAACCTAGCACCATTGTTGTCAGACATGAGACTCAGAAAGTGAAATTTACTACAGAGCAAACGGAACTTTACCATAGAGTGTGTGCCCTTGCTTATGCACAGAGTAAGCATAGCCTAAATAATGTAAAATAAATTCGATTTTTTTAAATTTTCTCCATTTTAGTAGTCTAATATGATATATGCAGGTAAGGATTTATATGTGCGTGAGAAATGTGTGTGACTACTGACAAATGAAGACAGATCAAACCCCAATCAGCATGAGGCCCTATTATGACTGCCTTTTATTAACCTCCCACATACTTGAGGGGTTTGTCTTTTTTACACTTTGGCAACACTTGTACAGATTGTCATGCCATTAAAGTTCCACTGATTTGTACATTACATGTGTCTGTAGGTGGGTGAGGTTTCTACATTTAGCAGACTGGATTTTCTTAAGTGGGAGTTAAGGACATCTAGGGTCCAGTTCCTCTCCCATTGAAGTCAACAGCAAATCTTCCACTGATGTCAATGGGAACAGGACAGGGAGTTAACAGCACTCAGCACCTTCCAGAAGCTGAATATAAAAGTACAGTATCTCTAGCCACAGTGTGGATTTAATTCACCATAATCTATTCCAGTTCTAGGTTATCAGATATTCATATCCCAGGTTTAGAAGTTTTCAGCACTAGAGGACATCATGGAGATTGCAAAATTTGAACACAATGTATCCTCCCAAAAATCTAATATAATACAGATGCTCATAACAGGTAACATACTCACTGATAATCAATTTCTAGATTTCCACTGAGCTACAAATCTTTAAATTTCGTCTAGTCGTTTATTTCTGGCAACTGGGTATCAAAAATAAACCCAGATCTGAAATTCGACCACCTACTACATTACCAAAATGTTGTCATTTATTTATGTTGGATTTCATCCTTTTGGGTTCCCTTTTGTGTATATTAAAGGGATAACAATTAAGGCCTTCCTTTCAGAGAAGTGAAGGTCATCTCACATCTCCAGTTCCATCTCTCCAAAAGTATATTTACTGAGTAACAAAAATTACATATCACCATTACAGGGTGCTGTTAAAGAGATGTATTTGCTCCTCAGCAGTTGTATGCTGCATTAGGGAGCATCTGATTAAAGAATTAGTGACAAAACACTGGTATAAGTAAAGTGACCTCAACCCACACATTGCCTCAGATGTTAAACAGACACAGTAATAACAGGCTCTTTTGATACTAATATAACCTATCTACCAGTTTCTCAGTGTTTTATAGACTTGTCAAATTATTTTGTTCCAGTTTTGCCATAAAAAAATAAGCAGCATTGGTTGTTGAATACCCGGTCATTTAAAAATATGAGCTAGATGGTTAAAAGTACTTTGTTTTTCACAGGCCCCTTTTTGATTCAAATAATAAAACTAAATGATGTCACAACATAAAAACTCAGAACTCACAAAAGGCAAATTTGTGTGCTTTGGCACTAGCCTAGCACTCAGGAGATGCGGGTTCAATTCCTTGCTCTTACATTCAGGGCCAGATTAACCTTTTGTGGGTCTGGTGCCAAACATATTTGTGGGCCCCCATGGGAGCAGTGGAGCATGGCACAGGGAGGTTGTTCCCCAGACCAAGGGGCTGGCCAGAGGCAATGGGGCATGGCATGGCGGGGACAGTCCCGCTCCATGAAACCGGCAGTTGCCAGCGGCACACTGGCCCACCCAGCCCTGTGCTGCCAGTGTGCCTCTTCCTCTCAGGGGTGGGCCCATACCACGCCACACAGCCGCCCCCACCCCACAGACACCAACTCTGTGGGTGCTCTGGGGCTGGAGCACCCACAGAAAATAACTATGGGTGCTGAGCACCCACCAGTGGCCCCGCCAATCAACTCCTCTCCACCATCTCCCTCCTGCCGCTGATCAGCTGTTCAGCGGTGGGCAGAAGGTGCTGGGGGGAGGGGGAGGAGCAGGGTCATGAAGGGGAGGAGCACAGTCAGGAAGAGGGAGAGCATGGGGTGGGGCCTTAGAGGAAGGAGTGGAATGGAGGCGGGGCCTGGAGCAGAGTGGGAGTCAAGCATCCCGGCGGAAATCAGAATGTTGGCACCTCTTGAATGCCCCCCCCCCGACTCCCTATGGCCAGCACTGCTTTAGACCCCACCACAAATGCACAGTGCCCTGCACAACACCACCCCTGCCCAGCGTCCCCCTGCCCACAGCCGCCCAGCACCCCACACAGAATTCCCACTTCCTAGTGCCCCAACACACACATCTTACCCGCCCCCTCACAGCCCAGCACCCCCTGCCCAGACCCTTCAGAGACCCTGCCTCCTGGTCGTACTTACCTGCCCTGCTGGGAGGCGACTGTGTCTGATGGGCTGAGCTGGCAGCACAGCCAGGGCTGGTTCCAGGGCAGGGAATCACTCCAGCCCCCTGGGAGTGGCGCAATCAGCTAGGTCAGGACCCACTTGCCAAGCCCGCCCCCACTATCTGTCCCGCCCGACTGGCCAGGCTTCTATACCTGTCCCAGGCAGCTCAGCTCCGGGAAGAGAGGTGGGGCCCCACAGGTGGGGGAAGCAGAGATTGCCCAGAGCTGGAGGAGCACTGGGGTATGGCCAGGGGGCAGAGAGGATCTGCCGGATGGGGCCATGGGGCAGAGAGGAGCAAGTGATGGGCAGGGAGGAGCTGGCAGGGTCTTCGGGTGCAGCGCAAGAGGAGCAGGCTGGGGCCCCTTCTGAGCATGGGCCCAGCTCCATGGCACCACTGGTGCCATTGTAAACCCAGCACTGCTTCCATTTAGTCTCTTTGTGCCTTAGCTCTCCATCTGTAACAAGGGAAGTGCTCTTATCCTGACCTCACAGGGGTGATGTAAGGACAAACATATTAAAGATTGTGAAGTGCTCAGATACTATGTCAATGAGGGCCCTATAAATACCTAAGATAGGCAGATAGATCAACACTGATAATTATGTCTGCCTGACAGTAATCGCTATGGATGGGATTTTCAAAGGGCCCCTTAAGAGAGTTAGACGCTAGAGCTGTGTGAATAACTGATTTTTCAATTATTCAGCCAAACAAGAAAAAATAATTTAAAAAATTATTTCAGGTTGATGCAAAACTATTTTGTTTTTAATTTTAGGGTGAAACATTTTTAAAAAATTCATTTTGGGTCTATGAGAGAGAGCTCAGAGGGCCAGGCATTCTAATGGTTAGAGCACCCAACTTCTAGCTCCTTACCTCTATGTCAGGGCAGTAGAGGTGTCTGTCCCTGACCTTAAGTCAGGGATCTTCAGCTTTCCACCCACATCTGGGTCTTAAGACCCAGGCCCTTCCTCTCCATCAGGTCCCAGCCCAAGGCCCTGTGGGAAGCAACAATGGCAGGCTGTGCCCTGCAGCAAATCTAAATTGCTTCCCTGGGCTACTTCCTACCTATAGGCCCTTTCAGTTTGGGGCATGGGTCCAATAGCTCCAAACAACCAAAAGAATCCAAAGGAGCTGGGTCCTGCCCAACCTGTGAGTTTTCAAATAGGATGGTGGTTGGAGAAAGCTCTCCCTGAAGGCCTTACCAGCTCTATAGTTACTTCTCAGGCTCACTCATATGTCTAGCTTCCTAGAGAAGGATTTCTTTCTCCTGCAGCCTGTCCATCACCCTTTGCCTAGGCTTCTGAGCTCCTTTTAGCTCATTCCTCTAGTCAGAGCATGCTTGGAAGGTCTGGGCCTAGTACTGCCTTTTAATCTCCTCAGGCCCTATCACAGGGTCAAATGAATTTTTTTGTTTGAGCCAAAGCAAAATGTTTTGTTTCATTTGAGAATTTTTACCTTTTTGTAATAAAACTGAAGTAAAATTCAAAAATGAAAAGTCATTTTGAATAAAAAAATGAATATTTTATAATAATAATAAAAATAAATATAATAAAATATTTTAATTTGATTATTTCTTTTAAAAATTCCAACCAAAACAATTTGGCAAAAGTTGACACTAATTGTTTTGGATGCCACAACGTGCAATTTTTGGTGAAAAAAAAAACATCCAAAAATTTTACCCAGCTCTATTATACACTTAAATCCTATTGAAAATCAGTAAGAGTTGTGGGTCCAGTTCCCTTTGACAATCATAGACATTACTGTTCTGTGTGTAACACTGCTAAATCTGTTTTCAAAACATTCAGGAAAACATACATAATTTCTGAGGTGAAATTTCCCCTGGTTTGAGACCAGAGACCAAATTATTCTTGAAAATGTCAAAAAACTCTACTTGGCCACTTTTCAGATAACAAAAAAAAAAGCGTTTTTCACTATTTCAGATGCTATTTAAAAAAAAAGTTTGCATCCCAATTACTCCAAATCAGCTTCTTTTCAAAATTTCAGGCTTGACAATGAAGATTACAAACAAGATTACAAACAATTTTTTGCTAATTTGGGAACAGTGCATGAAGGTACTGTGTGGCTTTTTTTCTAGGCCTCAGAGCTACCAGTTTCACATGCTTAGTAGGGTGCATATCCCGATGTGTACAAAACTGAAAATGAACATGGAATCTAATGATTACACATCCTGTCCACAGCCTGTTATGTAATAGCCAGAACTAGGCAACTAAATACTATGGTGGCATGTATATTAAAAATGTCAAACAGACCTTTTTTTTCTTCTTAAACACTCTCTGAAAGGAGCAGCTCTGGGGTATTTTATGGAAAACTAAAGGCCTGGGATGGAAATGCATGGCCCCAGTAAAGTCCCTGGGAGTTTTGCCATTGATTTCAATGAAGGCAGGATTTCACCCCTCACCTGTAAAACATTTTTCAATGGGTTCAATGCTTCTTTCAATTGCCTTCATTCTGACTACTCAGAAGTAAGTAGTTAGAGTCAGCAGGAATAGATCCTTCTGACTATCTGCCAATTTAGAAGTGTATATAGATAACTTGACTTTTCACCTGAGTGAAACTACAAACAGCACAGCAGAAAAGAAGTGGTCTTGAACTCCAATCTGACAACACCATGCTCACCAAGAGACCTCATTCAACTTCAGTGGGTCTGTGTGTGGGCATAGGGATCCAGCCTCATGTGTGTCCAACACATTTCAAGTGCAGGGCCAACATTTGTCTCTTTTCACCATTTTGTGGACATTGTAAATTGTAATTGTATTTTGCCTAGTGTAGTTTTAGAAATGTCACTAAGTTAAAAGCAGTTTTTCCAGGACAAAATCATGTTTTATGGAGTAAACAGAGAAATAGAATTATATAAGATTTTTCCAAGTGCAGTGGAATATGCAGATGTGAGGTTTTTACCCATGAAAGCTTATGCTCAAATAAAACTGTTAGTCTTTAAGGTACCACCGGACTCCTTGTTATTTTTGTGGATACAGACTAACATGGCTACCCCCGATACTATGCAGATGTTGACATTCCAAGTTTGCTTTTGAAAAATCACAGAAAACTGTTTAGTTTTTTTCCCAAACTCCACAACACAAAAAATTGCAGATTAAATTCATCTTTACAAATCAAATTCATCTTTACAAATCAATTTATGCATATTTTGAGTGCTGTAGAAGATTTGGAGTAACTTCTACCATATTCGATAATCTTTTCAAATGATTCTGGAATGGGCATGGGAAAAGCACTGTGATAATGTTAGGTATAATGTTTCTTTCCCCTTCCCTGTACCTCAATTTAGTGCTATGGCACAGACCAGAGTTTAGTCTTTTCAGGGTGTGGGTGTGTATAAGAACACAAAGTTTACTCCTTATTTAAACCTTGAAACAACTGTGAATATTTTTAGTAACAACTCTTTTTTAAAGACAACATTTTCAGTGAATTTTGTTCAAGGTTTAGTACTTGTTACTATCACAAGTTCAAAAGCAAAATATAATTATGTTTGTGCACATACATACACTCCCCTAGGGCTCCTGTCTGGAAAGATTTACCTTTCTCACTGCATGGAATAATGTCCAACCCCTCTGTCAGGCTTTCTAGCTCCTTAAAGTTGGGAAACGGTCTTCTTTATACTCCCCTTGAGCCCTCGCTATGACAGTCTTCAATTTGTACAGCCTGCAGCAATTCTATTTGTCTTCTTTTCTAGTAGGATGAGGGAGCCTACAGCCTAATCCAACAAAACTGGCAAAGTCCCTGGAACACAATCCTTACAGCAGATCCTGCTGGTTTTTATTCCCCAGTCACTAAGCTCCTGCTCCTATTTATAAACTCCCCCTCTCCGTACATTCCCATTGGTTCTACTCTCAGAGAGGGACTCTGGGTATCCTTACAGGTTGCTTGCCATAATGGAAGCAACCTGAGTAACTTCAAACTACTAACTAGCATACCTAGTGCTTGAAGCCTTTTTTTGGTAGATAATTCTGGCTCAGAACAAAGTCACCCCACCCAGCCCCAGCAAGTCTGCAAGCACAGAGTATCCCAAACCAATAACCAGAACTATGTATCCTCCCTGCTCTCTCTTCCCTTATTTACACCACTAAATACTGTGATGCGGGGTGACACTTCCTCAAGAGTGATTTGTACCATTTGATGGAAAATTGCCTGTTTGCTTTTTTTTGCCTGCTGCTTTCTAATAGGGCATGCGCCAAAAGTTATTTGAACAATCTTTACTCAGACTAGTCCTATGGACTTCAATGGTACTGTTGTTGTTACAGACTACTCACGTGAGTATGGATTTGCAGAATTAATTGTATTGCACTTCCTGATAAAAGCTGAATGGCCTTTGTAAATACTATAACTCATTCTCTCATATTCTATGTGCATGTCATGTATTATTCTAACTTTAATTCTTAGGTAAGAATTGGCATTTCAAAGGGTTGATACATCTGAATTCTGGTTTCTAGGCATATTATTGCTTCCAGTTCACCTTCTTAATCTGTGCTTTCGGAATAGAGGTTATTCCAGTCCCCCATTCCTACTAAAGTTCCACTGCCAGAGATGGATTTAGACAGCATTGCCTTCAGCCTATTTCTTTAACCTCTCCTCTTGTATTAGATATCAGACAATAATGCATGCTTCTCCGTCTCAGAGTTGTTTGTATAAACTTGTAGACCTGAAGAAAAGCTCTGTTTAGCTCAAAAGCTTGTCTCTCTCACCAACAGAAGGTGATCCAATAAAAGATATTACCTCACCCACCTTGTCTCTCTAATATCTGGGGACTGACATGGCTACAGCAACACTGCAAACCATATATGAATTTGTGCCAGTAAAACCTGATTTTCCCAACTTTTGTGTACGGATCATGAAGTTGATATAGCTTCACAAAAATAGCTTTGCAGAATGAGTTACTGCTGAATGTAAATGTTTTTCTCTTTTAGTGCTGTTTTTATTTGCTACCATTGTCAACACAGGCTGGGTGTGCCTGTTCATCAGCACTGCCTTTTATTACAAACTGCAATACAAGATAGATTTCTCCCTGTATTTGTGAAAGCCAATGATCTACTTGTTACTTTATTTGTGTGGCATGGACATAAATTTAAATAAACTCCTCCAACACATGAGAGTCAGTTTTACAGCTACTGCTGGATGGCAGCTAATAAAAATAAAATACTAACTCTTACTGTCTGTTTGCCTTTTCATGCATCTCTCTTCAATCAGACCTAGGAAATTCCATAGTTAGCCTGAAAATCTCTAGCACTGTGTAAAGTGGGAATACGCAAGTAAAAGTCTTCCTAGTACCTTATACCCCGGCCATATAAAGTCTGACACATGTTCTCAACTATATGGCACTGACTCTTGTATTCTTATCCAAGTATTCATCAGCAAAAACCTTGTTCTTCCAAGTATTCAGCCCTGGTTTCTACTTCAATTACTAGAATTCATTCATTGCAAGATGTATTTGGAGACATGCAATATCAGTGCCACCAATAGGTACACGCACTTCTTTCCCTTCAGTACATTTTTTATTCTCTTTAGAAGACTGGGCAGAAAGACTTGAACAATATTAGCAAAGCAATGAAAACTTATTTGCTAATGAGTGTGAGCCATTCTCAAATAGAAAAAAGATCTATGAAGCTACACAGCATTGCATTAACATGATTAGGGCCCTGATCCTGCAAAGACTTATGCAGAGCGAGGAAGCTTTTAAAAAAAAATGAAAAATTTCCATGGGAAATTCTGAAGGAAAAAAAAAAAAACTTTTTCCCCAAAATTTTCAACAAAAAACAACTGGTATTTTCCATCCAGCACTATTAAGAATGCAACTGGGTTCCAGTGTAGTTAAGTATTACAGCTGTGTACAATGTTTGCAATGAAACCTGAAACCATGTAAACACACAACCGAGTTGGGATTTAGTTGAAACTTGGATCATGTTTGTCAAAAAGTCAGATACATTTTGTGCAAACCTGGGCTAACTTATGCTTTGAATTGAAATAGTTTTGCATAGTTTTGACACAAAGGGTGTTTTCTTTAAGTTTCACTTTGAGATTCTGAGTTCCCTTTGTCCTGAAATTCAAAGCCAAATTTATGGGTATTAACTCTTGTGGATTAAAACTAAAGAAAATGTTGGCACAAACCTGAGGAAAGTTAAACTGCCAAAATTCAAACAGCTCTGATATGCATATAAAGTCAGTAGTTTACTGTAATCACAATCAACTGAGTTTGCTCCACCTGAAGTTTGAGGACTGGGAAGAAAATTCTGAGGCCTCTCTGGCCTCATGAGTGCTTTGATCAATTTAAGAAAGTCTAAATTTAACATTAACGTTTTGAACATGCTGATCAAACCTGGGTTAGCAGATGTAAAATAAAATTAAGCAGTATTAGTGCTAATTCCTTCTGGGGAGTAAAATGATGAAAAAGAATGAGAACATGGTACTAAACATCATGAATTTAGAATTTAAGTGCAAACTACAATCCTTTACGTTAGAAGAATTTTAGGGAGTATTGGTAGGCTGAGGGGTTTTATGGTTTGAATGGTTCAGTTTTTCATTAGGTGGAAGGGCAAATTCATCCCATAACAAAACATCACACTGAATTGGGTTATAATCTATAGAGTTCTTTTAAATTTCATGTTTATTTTCCAAGGTGGAATTTTTAAATCATATTCCAAAATGCAGAAAAAGAGTTACTATCTATCAAATAAACATTGTCTCTGAGGTGTTTTAAATAATTGTTTAAAATTAAAATATTCTGCAAAGAGTGAATAAGCATCTTGGGAAAGAAATGAATATAACAAACAACTCTAACTAAGCTTTTATACTGGAAAAAAAAATGTGTTATAATGTGGCCATTGTTTCTCTGGCTAATTACTGCTTTCCATAGCAGTAGGGAGCCTTGCTGTAAAGCAGTAGGGGAGTCTACCTCCCATATGCTTGGGCTTTTTGGAAATCATACAGGACAAAAAAGAACAAGGGGGAAAACATAGAAATGAAAACAAAGATCTAATAGTTTATTTTTCTGGGAATTAAATCAATTGAGTCCATGATACATTCTATATATTTGTTAGAGTATATGGTCATACATGAGTTACTAATCATGGATCAAGGGTGTCAATGTGATAACCAATCTTATGTGCATAGTGCCATTCAAAATAGCCACTTAAACCTTGAACCCATTCCAGTCTTTCCAAATAAAAATATGTTTAACTTATGTCTTTTTTTAAATTTATATTTCAAAAGTATTGTTCCATTTCATAGAAGAACTAGCAACATATAAGTTTTTGGCTATGTGTATTTTGGAATGCAAAGGAAAAAGAAAGCAACACCTGACTGGAATACAAAGGAAAAATTAAATATTAAGAATAATTAAGAACACATAATTGGGAACAAGAGTATTTTAGAGATTTAAATGTGTTAGTTAAACCTTTGAAAAGAAATATCTAATTACAATCTTTTGTCTAGGGAGCAAAAATATGCTCCCAAAAGTATCTAATTCCTGTAGTGTTCACTTACTTTTAACAAATTCAGATAGCAATACTGGAAAACAGCTAAAATTGCTAATGGAATGGATAATTTGCATGGCGAGCCTTCAATAAAAGGTACAAAAATCCAGATTGTGAATTAATATGGCTTTAACTTTAAACCTACAAATGTTTAGAAAATAAAGAGGTTATGATTCTCATGGAAAAACTGACTCATTCCCTTTTCACTTGTAGGTTATATTTATTAAGCTATGTATTTGGAGGAGATTTTCAAAGCACAAGTAGAAGTTAATAATAATTCTATGTATTTTAATCTCAGACAATTTACAGTCACAGATGACCTACGTACAACACTTCAGCCTGACCTTTTCCCCTCTGAAGTCAATAGGAATGGTGATATTGACTTCAGTGGGAGCAGGACTGGGACTTACATAAAAGTACACAAGTTTTTGCAGAATTCTATAAGGCCGCAGATAATTTCACCTCTTCAAACTTATATTTTTTCTGTGCATGCATGAAATCCATGTTAGTAATGAATTATAAGTTAAAAAAATATTACAAAGTTCTCACTCAAATTCACATAACAGCTATTTCTCATGGTGGCCTAGCCATATGTGAAGTTTGACGTTTCCAAGATTAGGTATTCTTTTTTTATAAAAACAGTAGCTTCTTCATAAAAATGATCAAGTAAATAAAAGTTATCATATAAGACCAATTAAGTGTTATAATCAAAGTCATCTTGCAACTTCAAATGAAATTTCCAGCACATCTTCTATTAAAAGCTGTTAATAGTGCATAGCTGCTGAGTACGAGATTTTCAACAGTGCTCAGAACCAATAGCTGGTAGCCAGATTTTCAGAGATGCTCAAAGGTAAATGTTGAATCCTGACCCCTTTTGAAAATGTGGCACTTCATTTAAGTGCCTAAATCGGAGCTGTTGGGTGATGATCTCTTTTGAAAAATCTGATCCTAAATATATAAAACCAACAATCAACTAATACAAAAAATTCCTGTGCAAGTTTCAATATTCTTCTATCTGTTGACTGTTTTGAACATATTCCACTGAGTTCACCAACTTCCTTTTGAGCAAATTAATTGTATGGTAGAAAAAAATCTCTTTCCCATTTATATCAGCGTATAAAGCATTCAAGTTTGAACAGTGTTTTCAAGCAATCTTTAACTTACATTTAATTTTGTTGCAGTTAAATGTAGTTTTGTTTTAAATTCACTTATTTTTGTTTATTTGATAGGCAGTTTGTGTCTGAGATTTGTAGATGAAGATAAATAAACTGCTCTCTCTTGTTCTGCTGAGAACTGGAGTTCCTATAAAGTGCTTCACCCTCTCATCCCACACATATGCATGCTCTATACAGGGAGGATTGAGCTGGATGGGGAGAAAGATATTTCCAAGCCAATCAGATTCACTCTCTCTTTCTTGTAGCTCCAAATTCTCATTTGAAATAAAAATAGAAAAATTATTTTAGTTTTCTTTCACTGTCCTTCCTTGGGAAAATTCCATGAGTTGGCATGGAAGAGTGAGAGGGGGCTGGGATAAGAGAAGATTATATGACTATATTTCTTATAGTTCCTCTCCCTGTTTAGCTTTTTCCAAGTTACCACATAGTGTGGGGGAGGAAAGAAAAGATATTGTTATAATTATTACAGCTGTGCAAAATTGTCATGAAAATTGTTATTTGGCTCAGGAAAATTTTCAGTTACCCATCCTTTGCCATCATGACTGATGGTAATTACAAACCTGATGGTATTTTATTTGCCTGTATAAAAGAATTACTCACAGTGGGAAAGCAGAATTTTTCAAGTGCGGAAGATTATTTAACATTAAGAGCTTATGTTAAAGGCAGTACTGCACAAGACGTAGAAGAAGACACATTACGTGCCCATGAGTTTCTCATCTAAGCAGCTGAACAATAGAAATTGCACTGGCATACTCAGAACAAGGTTGTAATAGAACAGGTTGGTGAGTTGGTATTTGTGGAGCTAGGGGAAGATGTGACTTTTAGGAAGGGATTGGAAAGAAGGAGTTGGGCTATATAGGGAGGGAGTTACTGGAGTAGGAGACAGCAACAGCATGGCAAAAGGCAAGAAGATGAGAATAGATGGAAAGAGAGGACATGTAGAATTCACTGGCAGAGCTGGAACAAAGTAAGAAATAAGGGAAGAGACACAGGCAAGTATACAATTATACAGAGTTTTGAAAGCGAGAACAAGCTTGACCTTGTTAAGAAGGCCAGAGGAGAGATATGAGGAAAGGAGTGAAATGGTCTGAGTGGCATGTGAGGAAGATTATTTCAACCTCAAATGAATGGAGTGGAAAATGATACATCTCTAAATGTGATGGCACTATTATTTCAATAAGAATTGCACCTGATGTGACACTTGCTAGAAAAACAATAAACAAGGCTATTATTCCTTATGCTACATGGAATAAGACAGTGGTTCTCAAACTAGGGGCGCCACTTGTTCAGGGAAAGCCCCTGGCGGGCTGGGCCAGTTTGTTTACCTGCCGCGTCTGTAGGTTCGGCCGATCGTGGCTCCTACTGACCGCAGTTTGCCGTTCCAGGCCAATGGGGGCTGCGGGAAGTGGCACGGGCCGAGGGATGTGCTGGCTGCCCTTCCTGCAGCCCCCATTGGTCTGGAGGGGCAAACCACGACCCATGGGAGCCGCGATTGGCTGAACCTGTGGACGTGGCAGGCAAACAAACTGGCCCAGTCCACCAGGGACTTTCCCTGAACAAGCAGCACCCCTAGTTTGAGAACCACTGGAATAAGATGATCACCAAAGGCCTGATTTTGTAACACTGACTCATGGTGGGGACCACTTACTCATGCGAATCGCTCTGATTCAGCACTGCTAAATGAGGTAGATTGTGAGGGGAAAGAGAGAGGAGGTCATCTTTTACTGGAGCAGCTGGAGACGGAGGACCATGTCCACACTGGAGTAAATTGCCATGGTCCTATTAACAACAGTTGAAAATCTGCGTCATAATAGCAATCCATGACAGGCCTTTTGGCTTTTCCCTTGTGGCAATTTTTAAAGTTTGTATGATGAAACTTTTTTTCAACATATCAATGGAGCAGGGTTATTTTGTTCCCATATATATTTTGTCATATTCTTACCCCAGGCATGGATTGAATTTAGGAGTCTGAATCTAGGAGAGGATGGTGAATAGGATTTTTTTAAAACATGCCATTTTATAATATTCCCATGTTGCTTCAGTACCATGTGGGTATGGGAGTTCTTCAGAAGAGCAATATGAACAGGGTTTTTTTTAAATAACAGCAAGTGTTGTAACCTTTCTTAAACTTTACCTAAGCTCAAAAGCAGGGAGAACATTAAAAACTAAGCTCTCTCCCCAGGTAGGATGTCTCAGTGTGCTGGTTACAAATTTTAAAAGAGAGCTCATGGCCTAACTGGCAGTAATATATATAGTGTTCTGGACTGCAAGCTCTTTAGAATGTTTATTAAATATGGGATACTTTTATTTTAAAAAGGTAAAAATAGTCTTACAACTACACTGGGTACCTGGTAATAATGGAGGTACAGTAATGTTTCTGCTGATTACTTTCAAACACCAATTAAAATTATTTGAAAATATGACTGGGCTGTGGTACAGCTTAGAGTTAAAAATAACCATTGGCTACAAGTAACCATTGGCTACATACATACCCAATAGCATCTGATCCTAAACCCACTTCAATCAATGAGATTCTTTGGATCAAGCCCTTTGATGAGATCTAGGGCCTTTAATTGACTTAATGGGCTTTGGATCAAACACTTGGATCAGAGGGCTAGAAGATCGTATCTTGTCTCTCTACTAACTCCATGAGTAAACTTTTCCATGGGAAATGCGTGAGGATGAGTCAAGGGCCAACAGCAAGCAGAGGATTCCATGGCAAGGTGGCACCACAGAGTAGCCCTATTAGAGGGCCTTACCAAATTCATGGCCATGAAAAACAAACATGTCACAGAGCATGAAATCTGGTCTCCCCCCATGACATTTGGTCTTTTGTGTGCTTTTAGCTTATACTATACAGATTTCACGGGGGAGACCAACGTTTCTCAAATTGGGGATCCTGACCCCAAAGGGAGTTGCCCGGGGGGGGTGGGGTTTGCAAGGTTATTTTAGGGGCAGTCATGGTATTGCCACCCTTACTTCTGTGCTGCCTTCAGAGCTGGGTGGCCGGAGAGTGGTGGCTGTTGTCCAGGTGCCTAGCTCTAAAAGCAGCACCCTGTCAACAGCAGCACAGAAGTAAAGGTGGCAATACCTTACCATGCCACCCTTACTTTGGCACTGCTGCGTTCAGATCTGGGCAGCTGGAGAGTGGTGGCTGCTGACCGAGAGGCCACCTCTGCAGGCAGCAGTGCAGAAGTAAGGGGGTCAATACCATACCCTGCCCTCTTTAACTCTGCACTGCTACTAGCAGCGGCTCTGCCTTCAGAGCTGGGCTCCCAGCCAGCAGCCATCTTTCTCCAGCTGCCCAGCTCTGAAGGCAAAGCTGACGCCAGCAGCGGTGCAGAAGTAAGGGTAGCAGTAATACAACCCCCACTATAATAATTTTTTGACCACCCCACATCTCCTTTTTGGGTCAGGACCCCTACAATTACAACACCATGAAATTTCAGTTTTAAATAGTTGAAATCATGAAATTTACTACTTTAAAAATCTTATAATCATGAAATTGACCAACATGGACCATGAATTTGGTGGGGCCCTACCTATTAGGGAGCCGGAGCAAATCAAGAGCTGGAATCTTTTAGCAAATCTCAGGGAATCCATGGAGCTGAACCCCTTCAGCCAACTCGGCAAGCAGAATTTTCTTCCTCTTTGAATTCGCCCCTCTGGGTGTTTACAGTGGAGAGGGCAATCTGTTCCCTTGCATTTATCTTTTCACTCTATATAATGTTAGTTATTTGAGGCACATCATCTCAATATATAAAATTCTATAGCCAAAAGAAGATAATGTATATTAATTAAGAGTGGGTCAGAAAATGGAAACATCTCATGAATATTTTCTCCTTGTTTTTCACATAATTTCTGAAAATTTCCAGTGCACTCTAGTATTAATATAACTTGGCAAACTGCATGCTTGCCAACAGAAACTAGGTGATTTTTCTCCTGGCTTGCCTTCTCCAGCACGCATCCATTTAACTGGAGTCAAAGTCATGCCTGTGATACTTTTTAAGCAACAGTAACAGTGAATTATGAATATTATGAATTATGAATATTTTAGCAGATTTTAAATCCTGTATTATTTCCAAAGTTTCTTCCCATTTTTCATAAAAAGTAATACATTTTCTTATCCCATCAACCCAAATATGCTATCTATTATGGGTGTCATCTGAAGCCCATTTAAATCCATCAAAACATTGCTGATTTGAATAGTCTCTGGATTAAGCCCTTGACAATCTAAATTCCCTCAAATAAAATATCTGCAAGAGATGGGAGTAGCTAATTCCCTACAGGTTCTCAAGTATTCCTGACTACAACTGTACTGAGAGAGGGGTTGAAACTGCCAGGGATTACAATGTTTAACATGCAGAATAAACCATTTATTCTGGCTAGCTAGTTCATTTGATTCTTTGTTCTCCTATGCCTTCTATCAACTGTATCTATTTATTAGTGCCTCTTTATCAGTGTGTCTTTGACTATGGCCTAGACTAAATTGTGCCCATGGTATAGTGCATGAATTTTAGTTGTTTTAATTGACATAGCTTATTCTCTTTCTCTTTCTAATGTTGCCTTGGTGTTAGAGGCGCAATGTATGTTTCTCTTATCCTGCAGCCTTTGATGTTCCAGTTCAGATAAAGTGAAACAATTCCCACTGTGCCTAATTTTCAAAATAAGAACAAAAGAAAGTGCTCTGATTTCTGTGTGTTAATAGTGACTTTGGGGAATCACCACAGCAAATTGTGGATATCTGCATGAAACAACAAATCCCCTGCCAAGCGTGTAACTATGCAAAGAGCAACTTCCTGCAGAGAAAAGCTCAGCATAGCTACTACTGGCCTTAGTTAAGGGAGGCTTCCTTTTGCCTCACCTGTCAGGGCTTCTGCCTTGCAGGCCACAAGTGTCCCAGTATGAGCCTCGGGGGCTAGTAATGGGAAGGACACACACACACAGTGAGTTAAGCCACTGAGTGGGGACTGCACAGTGTGCTCACTAGCTGGAAGGCATCATCATAGCTAGTCTTAGCTCTGTGCCTCACACCCATGTAACAAAACCTGGCACCCATAGTTCTTGTTATAAATAAATAATTTTTTTTGCCAACAAACTGACCTCTCCCCCCTTTACTGCTCCTCCCCCAGCATGATCCTGGCACATTTTCTGAATGTGGTAAGTGCACAGTAGAGATAGACTTACCTCACTGTGGCACTGCTATTTGCTGTATGTTTGATTTTCCCAGTGCTTTGAATGCAGTTTCCAGCTGTTTCACAGGCGCAGACAAACTGAAAAATGGCTTTCAGGATTTCATAGAGAGACCATGTAACAGTGGGAATGCAGACTTCTGCCGTGAAATGGACCCCTATTTGTGCCTATACTACCTTGAAAACAGAGCTGATTCAAATCTAAACCACAGCAATGGGCAAACCTCAGAGGCTCACTTTGCTTATCTCAAACTCAGATATTTCTCCAAACATTTGTTCAGGAAACCTTGAGCGATCAGGTTCTCATAAGAATCTCATAAGGATCTCACTCATAAGAGTGCTAATCAAGACAAACCGTCTTATAGTGAGAAATCAAAGAGCCTCATATTTGCTTGTTGGCTGCTGCTCTCTACACACCTGGCCTCTAGAGTTTTGCTTTTGCTACTAGACCAAAACTATGTGAATTTTCTCTTCTTAAGGGTGGTTTTTTAACTCGAGGATTAAATGGGGGAATAATATATTCCCTGCCTTCAATTTACAGTAGACAAAAGTGGGGTCTCAAGAGATTAGCATTGTCCTTTTTGCAGTTTGCTTTAATGAGAGCCATCCCTCTTTTCTGCCGTGGGTGGGGCTCTTCAACCACTAATTCCCCCCAAATCAGTCAAATCTTGATTTTTCCCCTGTCACAATTGTAGCACTAAAAGTCGTGAGATTTTGGAGGCAGAGGTGAAAATTCCCACCAAAATCTTGGTTTCAGTCCAAAAGCCTGAAGTTAGGGAAGTATGATTCAAAGGCAGAGTTGACTTGAAATCTGTAGGGAGGGACTTGTCAATTACTATTTCCCCCCAAATCAGTCAAATCTCAATTTCACACCTTCAAGCATCATTTCTAGTACATACACTTCTATCCCAATCTCACAGAGAATTCCATAGGGCTCTTATCAGATCTGTTTTTTCTCTTCCTCCTCTTCTCTGGCTCCTCTCTATGGCTTCTTTCTGTGTTGTCCTGAGCAGGGTACTAGACGACAGAGAGGAAGTGAGAAGGAAGAACGATAATAAGAGCTGTTGGCCACTGCTCAGCACCCATAAGAGCAACCCCGAGCAGCTGGAGAGCAAAATTTCAGAGTATTGTTTTCTCTCTCCCCTGCCCCTTCTCAGGGCAAGGGCAGGGATCTGATCTGGAGGGTGGGCAAGACACTGAGGTGGTATCTACACTACAAACTTTGCTCAGGAGTGTGCACACATGGCTGCCTATGTTGGTGCTATATGTCCTCACCATGAGTGGTTGTGCTGATAGAAAATCTGGGCAGGTATCCAGTGTGCCCCATGCTGCCATCCAGCACAGTGCCCTGTGGGATGTTTTTGCAGTGCTTTCTGGGATACCAGCAATTTTCCCAGGGATTTCCACAAAACAGGAGTCAAGTTCTCACAATCCCACTTTCTCCATCCTACAATGCTTATTCCATCCCATAATTTTCACACCATTTTTAAAATTCCCACAGTCCTGCTTGCTGCTTTTCCCACAGGCCGAGGAGATTCAGGACTTCTAACCTAATTCCAAGGAGTGTGTCTACGTGTAACTCTCCGTCTGCACTAAGCCAGCATATTTAAGCAACATGCTGAGTTTTTTTAAATGGGTGGGCTTCCAGTCTCTGCAATTCCGGGGCAGGAGAGTTCAGAATTGTGACTAGAGGAGCCACTGTCATGGGAACAGGGGCATTGGGAGATATCTGCTGGAGGACTGTTAGGGTTGACACATGTAACACAGTGTCTACACTAGCACTGCATCAATGGTAGTAGGTCAACTTAGGTTGACCTAACTTTGTAGTGTGAACCAGACCTGAGTAATAAGGAAAGAATGGAAGGTTTATGGCTGTCCACTCTTTTTAAACAGATGAAGTGCAATAATGCCCTCTTTAACTATCTTTTCCCCCCACCCTCATATTTGAACCAGTTCACATGTTCCTGGTATATACATATTCAATCTTTTAGAGAAAGGCATGTTGAAGTGCAGTAGCTTGGTAACAAGAGGTAATATGAATTTTACTAAGACTGGCTGATCAAGTGTTGGTTTTCCAAATCCAGATCCAGGAGTAGTTCTGTCTGGATCCCATTTTATTTGAACCCCTGTTTCAGGGGTTGCAGGTAGAATAAATTGTTTAGGATTTTGCTCTTCTGTACTGAGTAGTAAAATAACCTCATTCCTATGGCAGATCCCCTGTTCCTGAATACTTGGCTTTGTTTGAATTGGTTCAGTTCCTTTCTAATGCAGCTTATTCAAAAAAGAAAGAGGGATACAAATCTCCCTGTTCCAGTGAAATTAAAAGTCTCAAATTCTGAGACTATTCATATCACTTCAACCTTCTTAACTATATCTCATTAGGTTTAAATTTCTCCTATTTAATCTCTGCAGCAAAGCTCCACCAGTTAATCTCTGCATTCTTTTATCCTAAAACAAAAGTGAAGAAAAGAATAGAAAAAGGGGGAGGAATCAAAGAACCCCTACCATTCATCAAATGAGACTATCTTAGCCAACGACTTCTGTGTATTGTAAACTTCCATAAGATACAGTAAACAATTTACAGATATCAATTCATGGTCCAAAAACATGGCAAAACAGAAAAGCTTTGTAAGAAAATTATTTCTCATATATTCTGCCCAAGAGATTAAAAACCAAAGACATTATTAGGTGTCAGACTGGACTATGTTATAACAACTAGCAAAAGGCTAAGATGGTATTTTATCCTCTAGGGATAGAAAAAAAGGGATATCCTTTTTATTTTATTTTTTTAAAATTACATGGTTTTTCATCCATGATCAAAACAGCATTAAATAACTATATACTTGCCTGTTTCAAACTATATCTATGAACTACAATAGGAGAAGAGATATAACTGCTGGGAGTTATTCAATGAGAAATAACAGATAGCTGAGTAAAATGGGAATAGATTTTACACATACCTGCCAGGATTTCTGGCTTTAAAGCAGCGTAGTGATTTAAAATACAGCATGAACAGAGAGTACTAAAGCACTGTGATTTATTTTTATTATAACTTTGCATGTGTAGCTACTACAAAATCTACTACCTGCTTTTATTCATGGATTGTCCCTTTCATCCTCCTATGCTAAGTATGCTTCTGATGGTCAAGGACAATGGTTTGGCATTGCCTCTGTGACAATATCTGTCTATCTAGATAGATAGATGGATAGAAATCAGCATCTAATTATGAACTCCATTTTGTATATGGGTTGAACACAAATCTGGACATACCCGAAGTCAACCTACTGTGCTGCGTTCAGACAGCTGCCTGTGCAGGAATGGGGTTTGACACCTCATTGAAGGACTAACACTAAGAGCCGACAAAACCATAGCCTTATAACATTGACTTGGAATGATGCTCAGCTTCCAACCCATCCCCATGGAACAATGGACTTTCCACATGTGGGGTGTTGGGATGGGGGGGTGACAAACATGAATGGGAGAGACCAAATGGAGCTCCCCAAGTTGACCACATGGCACCCTACTTAAGAGGGGTTCTGCTCTGTGCAGGACCAACCATCACCTCACACACCCAAAGGACTTGCAGGAGGGTGAGCACAAGAGGGACTATGAAATGCTGATTATACTCAGGCTCACAGATGGGGATTAATCAGTTATTGGGCAGGTGTGTCTCAGGACTATAGTTTTCAAAGAACTGTAACTCTCCAATGCTTTATGAACAGTTTCTGGGGTTAACAAATTCCTTTGCTAAATCTAAGTTCCTTGCTTTCCTGCCCCATTGTCTATGAAGGTGTTAAACTAGAAGCCTGGAGTTCTAGATGGAGTTCTGGGAGAGCATGTGTAGTCAACTGGTGGGGGTGTTGGGAGGTCTTAGACACTGATTTTGGGATCAAAGGCAGTGGGGCAGTCATGCCCCACCTTCCAAAGAAGAGTGTCAGTCTATAGGTCTGAGGCTGGCAGTGTGCCCTATAGACCCAGAGCTAGAAAGTGTACTGTAACTGGATGCTACCCAGATCTAATTCACTGGTAAGCTTTTGGGACCCAGAAATTTCATCCACTCACAATAGATTCGCAAAAAGAAAAGGAGTACTTGTGGCACCTTAGAGACTAACCAATTTATTTGAGCATGAGCTTTCGTGAGCTACAGCTCACTTCGTCGGATGCATACTGTGGAAGTGAGCTGTAGCTCACGAAAGCTCATGCTCAAATAAATTGGTTAGTCTCTAAGGTGCCACAAGTACTCCTTTTCTTTTTGCGAATACAGACTAACACGGCTGTTACTCTGAAACCTGTCACACTAGATTAGTGATCATATATTGGGGGATGGGAAAAGGTTGTAACAGCCTTCGATGATATGTAATATTTTCAGGAACGAAATCCTGGCCCCAGGGAAGTTAACAGAAGTTTTGCTATTGATGTTAATGGAGCCAAGATTTTACCCCAGGAGTTGTTTCTCTGTTCAGGAAGTGGGATGTACTGGCACATGGCATTACTCTGTGAGGAAATAGTGGCATGAATGAGACAAATGGCAAACCATCTATTTTGTCCTCCCTCACTTCTACATTCTAAGTTCAGGCGTCTGCTCCATGTCTTTATTTTTATCTAATGTCTTATTACCCATGTCTAAGTTAAATCCTTTTCTGAAGCCAACTAAATTCTTGGCCCAGTGATACTTTGTGGCAGTGGGTTCCACAGATTAATGATGCCTTAAGACTGATGCAGTGTGGGTCATGCTGTAGCACTGGGAGAAATATTTTCCCTTCCCCATGGAAAAGTGGACAGAAGATTGTTTATTGGGTTGAGGGAGGACAGTTAGCTTTTTTGCTTGACCCCCAAAAACAGAAAATGAGTCAAATTACAAAATTGAGAAGGATAGGTGACTATTCATCCACCATTATCCCCAAGATCCCAAAGTGAAAATGAAAGATCTCATCTTAAACCAATGGATATTTTTCTACAATGTAAAATCATTACCTGGCACTGGCCACTGTCGGAAGACAGGCTACTGGGTTAGATGGACCTTTGGTCTTACCCAGTAGGGCCATTCTTATGTTCTTATGTCAGAATTTTACACTATTCATTATAATTAGTAGACATTGCTTAAAAGGGCCCTGGGACCCAATCCTGCAACTCTTATTCATTTTACTAGTCCCACGGAAACATGACATCAGTTGACATCAGTTGGGTCATAGGACTAGGCCTGTGGTCTGGAACAGGAAAGGTGTGACATGTCAGAACTCAGCAGAGTGGTGTATGGAAGGTGCACGGATGCCTGTCCCTTGCCTAGTCTCTCATTTTCAAAACTTTTAACAGTTATCCATTTATTTTTAACAAAAATAGAAATCTACAATGCATAATTATGTTAAATTGATGAACCTGACATGTTTACACAACTTAGTAACTTGCAGTTAACATAACCAATTGTAACATTTCAAAGTCCCATTATTCTTCAACAAAAACATGTAGTCAGTCATAAAGATCACCACTGTACAGTAATACATGTCATTGGCATTAAAGCAAGGAGACTTTGAAAGGTTTCTCCACACTTAACAATAAAAATCCTGAAGCCTAGACTGTGAGGAATGTTTCTTCACTAGGTAATTATATTGGTATCACAGGGCCATTTTAATTACAAAACCTATATGGTACGGTACACAAATTTCAACTACTGCTTTCAGAAACTACAGCATGCATCTTTCCACAATTTTTCTGTGTTTAAAGAACACATTCCACAGTTCATTCAGTCCATTTCCTCTAAAGACACCTCTCAATTCTACATGTCATACATGTAGAATTCCAAATGCAGGGTAGCAGTGGGCAGAGGCCAGGGAGAGGGGGACTGTGAAAGGGTTGTTTGAAAAAAGGAGACTCTTTAGAGATGGGCCCAAAGGGTCCAATTTTGACTGATATTACATTCAGATTTCAAATTCCATCTCTGCTCCCACCTCTTATAATTTGGAGCAGTTGAGATTTGAGGTTCTGATTCACAGTCTGTTGGAGAGAGAAGCGATCTATGTAAAATTCAGATCTCTGTTCAGTTCTGGATTTTGAACCCTCCCAAAAGTGTAGTGTGCTGAGATTCAGGATTCTAGGTCAGTCCCCATCTGGCATTCCCAAATTAAATACATAAACTCAAGATATCTGAGGTGAAAACTATTTAGAAATAGATTTTTTTAAAAGAAGCCACCACACAGGAAAAGTAACAGATCTGTTGCAGATCAGTTAGAGCCATGATAAAAGTTTGCAAAGCAATACAAAGTCAGGCAAAACTCGCCATTTCAAATACCATTGTAAACTGGAAGTTTGAACCAGTTTCTTTGAAAGAAAATTCAAAATTTCTTTGAAAGAAAATTACTAAATTTCATGAGACTTCTAAGTGAAGTTTATGATTTTGCATAAAAATTCTGCAAAATATGTGGTTTCTCTCATCTGTGTAACTGAGCATTCTTTGAAATATTGGGTGAGGTTCACTTGAATTTGAAACTGAAAGCAAAGCTTGACCATACACAAATCATTGCTGAAGAAGACCTTTTCATGAACCAATGAAAAATAAAGCTAGTAAATTTGTGGGAGTTTTAGTGCTTAACCACACTTCAACCAGTAAGGAAAAAAGTGAAGTAGTTTTTTAAAAAGCAGCACAGTAGTAGTGTTCACAAGCATGTGGACAAGCTACAAGTATTTTATATGCCTTATTATTAGAGATGGACCAAGATGCTCCAGCATTTTGAGAGTATTCAAAACCCAGGTCTGGGTGAGAA
The DNA here is from genome assembly GCF_965140295.1 of Lepidochelys olivacea. NCBI lineage: Eukaryota > Metazoa > Chordata > Testudines > Cheloniidae > Lepidochelys > Lepidochelys olivacea. The sequence continues at coordinate 49,201,292 of NC_140414.1, read as the reverse complement.
TTTTGTAGCGGACCTCTATCGTTACAAGTCCCTACTTTAAGATTTGGAGGCTTTGAAAAATGAATCAATATTTTAAAACTCAGACCTAAGACCCATCTCTAAATTTAATAGATACCCACAATTGCCTGTGTTGTTCGTGCAATCAGTCACACCAAGTGGGGTACAGATTTTCAGCACACATTTCCTAAACCACGGATGATTTTGTGTGTTAAAAATGTGCACAGAATTGCACTGTTTCAGACTGTTTAAACAAATGAAGAATGGAAGGGTAGAGGCAGATTTCAAATACAAATATTAAATATTGGTTAATAACAATTGTAAAGGAAATACCACGTAGTAATTAAGACATAGCATATGCTCTCAAGGTCAATTCATTCAAAATTTAAAATTCAGCAATGTAATGAAAGGATTTTTTTTATGAGGATTTTTTGGTTCCTGGTTCATATTTGCCAGCTTTCACTGGGTTGGTGGCCCAGTCAAATCACCACCTCACACATGTGGCATTCAGGTCCTTTTTATGATCTCATGCTCAATGGAATCCCTTAATAGGGTAAAGGATGAAGGTCTTTCCAACTAAACAATGAGAATAGGCTGGGAGCTAAATAAAAAAGCAAAGTTGTAACAAGTGTCTCCTGAAAACAAGATGGAATCTCTGGGGAGAACTAAACTTTGGTTGAAATGCAAACACAGCACTGAATGTTGCTGACTTTAAAAAATAAAATACCAGACAAGAAACAAAGTGTGTTGTTCCGAAGCTATGCAGTTGCCTGTAAAATAGTTACAAGTTTTTCATGATCACACAGTCATCATCAAAATATCTGCCTTGGCTTGAAAAAACAGCCCACCACTGACATAAGAAAAGGAAGGAGAAAAAACTCTCGGTTCTTCATTTTTAACATACTTACAGTCATGTCCCCAGCTGTCAACTCCCCGCACTGAGTGATGCCTAGGAAAAACAAGGTTCCAGTGGACTCATGAGCCTCATTATATCATTAAGATGACCCCGGAGAGAAAGAAAAATAAAGCACTGGCTTGTGAATGGGGCTGTTTAAAACCTATTGATGGGGGTGTGCATTCATTTCAGCCAGTTTTATCAGCAGGTAGAGATCATATGATTTTACAGGACAAAACTCAAGCCAGAATTTAGACAAGACCACAAGAACTTGGTAACTTTTTCAGTTTTGCTATAAACCCAATGAAACTTGCGCAAAATACTGTCCCTCTATCCCTTTGTTCCTTTTTTATGATCAAGCTCTTTCCCTACTTATCTTTTGAAGGAAGAAACTGGGGCCTATTAAAAGAGAAATGAAGGAAAGGGCCGATGGGACATTGAATCTCCCCCACAAGACAGCTGAGTTATACTGGTGTAAATCAGAGCACAATCAGACCCAAATAGTTTCCCACAAAAAATCAACCCCAAAAGGCTGCGATTGCAAAGCCAATCTACGTGAGTGGTATCTGGAAAATACACACTGATCAGCTAATCCCAGTAGAAACAAGGAATACATTTTATAGGAACTGCAGCCGTTCTCAGGATTGACCGTAATTTCTACACTGAGTGGCTGCCTATTATTTTACACAAAATTGCAAACTTACCATGGCAGCCACAGTGACAAGTGGGGACCTTATCTTCACGCTGCAATTTTATTGCCATGCTTCATCTGAAAAGGGTTATAAGAAATTATTATTTTCCAAAAAGTAATGTTTTTTTATTTTATTTTAAAAGAGAGCATTTTACTCTCCTGCCACCATTTTGTCACCAATAAAGGAATTTAGCAGCACAAGGTAGCTACTACTATTTTATTAAATAAAGATCCTCATAAATTCCAGCTGCCAACCATGTGTTCTGTCTTTTTATGTGCAAATCTACTGTTACTTAAACAATCCCCAGCCCATGTGCCAGTACATGTTCTTACAAGTCTTCAGGTTTTATGTTTGAATTGCACATAAATCCTGACTGTGACTTACACATGAAAGATCAATTGAACATGCCTCTGCACCTCATAATTACTGTATTCTTTTTTCTTAAAATGAAACAGAGTTAAAGAACTGATCAGGTAATCAGACTCATTTTACTTGGGTATGTCTGCCAGAGATAATCTGTGGAGATGAATGAGGAGATAGAGAATGGAATTGAAGCTTGTAATCATAGGGTATTTGGAAAGAAAACGAGTTGCCTAACATCTGTTGTACAAAGAGAGTACAGGAATTCAGAACCCTAGAAAGTGAATGGTAGAGGGCAGGTAAGGCTTTGTTCATACTGAAAATGAAAGGTACCAAGACTGTCACAAGGCATTTTTAGTAATATATAAAACCCAGTACATATGAAATTAAAGCAGAAATTTAGATGTGCAGTAGCAGTAGTACTCAGGAGATGTATGGTTACATTTTCTTCTACATTTTCTTCTCACTGTACAGTGAAGTTAAACCAGTAAATAACTTGGCCTGGTTTCTTTTTATCTTTTAATCTATCCACAAGATAAATGATTTTATCTGATCTAGCTTCTTCATGTAAAAGGGAAGAGAGATCACTTTAAAGAAAAAAACACTTCTGGGTATATAATAATAGCTGGTCTTCTTATTAATATACCATAGATAATCAGGCAGAAATAAAAAGGATCCAGCCCAGAGGAGTTTACAACTTACATCATTCTATAAGAAACTGAGTTTGACTTTGAACCATAATCATGAATCTATGCAAAGTAGAAGACTTTATATTTCACAGAAAGCCCTCTGCTCCTGTCTTATTTAAACAAGTGGAAACACTGTGCTTTGTATCTAGCCATGGACAGGTACTGCCTAGCATCTTCCTTGTTTGAGTTTCCAGTACTTAGGGAAATTGTTATTTTTTTCTTGGTATGGCATTTTCCTGAGTTCTTTGCAACACAAAATCTTTTATGCCTGAGTGGTATTGTTTGGAGCTGCTCTTCTATGCTTACATCAAACCAAAATGAATTAAAATAGACAGAAGGAAAGCTCCTCTGTATAGATTTTCAAAAGCCTTGCAGGTAAAATGCGTATCAAAGGAAAGAAGGTGATCCAAAAACAAATGGATAGAGTCATTTGTGGCACATGGGGAAAGGAAACATATTTGCTGAAATAAACTGAAGCCTGGAGCACCCAAAGGACATAAAGTGAAAATCAGCTGTACACTACTACTAGGTAATCAGCTAACTTATAACCTGACAGTTTTTCACTAGGGTAGCGATCAAGTGACTAGGAGAATCTGAGTGCAATTGAGCTAGACAGTCAGCACAGGAAGGGAGTTTGAAGAAAACTGGAAGAAAAATGAGTGTCCTCAGAACAGACAAGTGAATGGAAAGCTACAGATATGAGAGCTATGAGAGGCAAAGAAAGTGCTTTAAAGTGAGGACACTTGGGCATACGCAGTTACAAATTCTAGTGCACTAGGATTAAAACTAGGTGAACACTTATAAAGAAAAAAATTAATCTGAAAATGAATTGGATAAATTACTCACAAATATACCTTGGAATCATTGACAAATCATTATTGCTGTTATTATTATACAACCTTATGTGAGTCCATGGGGGGTATTAATTGTACAATGATTTCGTTAACAGATATGTTGATATGAGGGTTTTTTTTAAACATGTAAGTTTTATTAAGTATAGTGTTGGATATCTGGTAGTTTCAGGAGATTTTCAAACAAATGAAACAAAATCAGGAATGAGAGAGAGAGAGAGAGATTTGACTATAAGATTTTAGGCTATGTGACAAAATTCTGCCTCATATATGCTCACACAGCTCCTATGAAGTCAATGGGATTAGAATGATCAAAAAATGGTGTTTTTCACACACCAAAAAAGTGCTTAAATTTTCACAGAAATTTTCAGTTTTTCAATTAAACAAAAAAAATAATTTCAGTTTCCACTCTTGCGGGCTGGGATTTGTTTCTCTCTTTAAGTTCTTTTTTTTTTCCCCACTAAAGGCTGAAATATTTCAGTTGCTGAAAATAAAAAAACTGAACATTTTCAGTTGTCAAAAAATAATGGGTTTCATTTTTTGTGAAACTGACAAATTTTGATCAAATTGAAAATTTTGCACAAACTTCTTTGGTTTGGTCAAAAAGTCATTTTTAGGTGAAAATAAATTTTGATGACAAATTTTTGGTCACATCTATATAAGAGCATGTGTGTCTCTGAGGACCAGGCTTGTGCTTATTACAATTTGTTTTAAAGGTTTATGTACAGTCAAACAGTACATTGAGGAGAAATAGTTTTGTGTTAGTATAATTGCACATACTCACAGGCAACAATTGCTGAGGAACGGACAAATCTTTACGCAAAATAAGAAAAGAATGGGTGATTTTTAAACAGCTCAGAATGCAACATCCTTCAGTGCTGTTTTCCAGTTGTCATTACCAGGGATATTTCAAGCCCAACAAATGTGAATGAGAGCAAATGACCTTTAGGCTACAGTTGCTGTTTCAGAAGAATTTTACCGACTCTGGAATATGAAGCCATATCTATTAGACTACCTGACTGCATTAGTGAAGGCTGCTGATCCCCCAAGTAGGGGGATTACCCCATAGTAGAAGATCAATGGTATTTGCATAGCTCTCTCCTTTTGCATTCAAATATAGGAAGGGCAGCTTTGAATTCTACCCTGGGGAGTTCTGCTAGTGGGGCTGTAGCAGAGATCTGTTGAATCAGTTTATTTGCCAACCTACACATTCTTCCTCTCCATATATTGCCAACTACTTCTGCAGCCACTCTGGCCCCAGAGCTAGGGTTTTCTGATGGTTTCATTGAACGTAGTCCACAGTATTTATGGCATTAAAGTACAATTCAAGATGTATAATTTGATCAAATAAATAGGATTCTGCTCATTCAGTTATAACTGGTAATCAAATACATGCTCTGAAGACCAGATATGTATTGGCTCTTACTGATCATTTTCTGTTTCAGAGCAGAAGCACCACTATGTGCTGTGGTGAGAAAAGAAACTGGTTTCTGGCTCTTGAGGGCAGTGAGGTTAGAAATACAAAGGGGAGGACGGATAAAATTTGACCACTGTATGCATGAACACTTCCTACTATGTAGCAAACAGATAAGGGTATTCAAACAAAGATGGAAGCACTCAGAGGATTTCAGAATTTCAAACATTTTCCATATGTTCCTGATTTGTCTGGGGTTTTGTATATTTTGTATGGGGTTTTCAGGAGACAGGGCCTTATTCTCATCTGATGTAAATCAGTGAAGCTCTGTTGACAATAATGGAGCTGGGGTGATTTACACCAGCTAGCAATCTGGCCTGTAGTTTTTGCCTCTTTGACAGTGACGAAACTATTTGCAAGAGGGTGAGGGGAAGCTTCAAAGTTTCAGCATTATTTTAAACTTCAATAGACTAGGGTTTTAATAGGCTACCTGGCATTTTAGACGCTGGAAAACATGCCTTTTTCAGTGTTGAATTTTTGCATCTCAGCAATGGAGTGAAATTCCACTAATTATCTCCTGCTTTTTGCTGAGAGTCTTACAAGCAAGCCCAAGCAATTTCATACAGCTCTACTAATCAGTCTCAGAGGAGCTTAATATTATTCATTTGTTCACTTGAATTGATTTCTGTATTTAATATAATTGTAGCTGTGTTGGTCCCAGGGTATTAGAGAGACAAGGTGAGTGAGGTAAATCTTTTATTGGACCAATTTCTGTTGCTTGTCTCTCTCATCAACAGAAGTTGGTCTAATAAAAGATATTACCTCACCCACCTTGTCCTTCTTTATTTAAACAAGTTGTCATGAACTATAGCTAAAAAGGAGACTAATATTAGAAGTATCCACAATTTGCACATACTAATTCTCTGAGGATTCTAACTGATAGAAGAACAAAGATTACAACTCCCTTAATTACATTTTGCTTACATAAAATCCCTCCGCAATTTCAATGGGTAAGTTATTCTTCGCAACCTGTCTGAACTGGTTAGGTAGAGCTGCATTCTCACCTATTCAACTTATATTAAGACTTTGTAACTCTTGGCATGTTTTTTTCTTTTCTTGTTCTTGAAAAGAGGGTATATTCTTATACTAGCAGTTGAAGATTTGTTGGGTTTTTTTAATTTTAGTATTCTTGAAAGGTCATGTGCATATGAACCACTGCCATTTGCCTGCAACACTTTACAATTTTGTGGGAGAAAGTCTCTCATATTTTTAGCTATGACTTGGGATTGAGGAGCAGAGAAAGTTGGTGGTGCCTTCCAAACCTCTTCTTTCTGTTTTCCTGATGTTGCCAGGCACTAGTGGATTCTCATTGATACACAGTTCCTGAGATCTTTAGAAAGGGAGCCCACATCTAGTAGACCTTAGGATTTGCATCACGTAGAGCTCTTCCTCGGTAGGTCAAACTGCCTCCCATTAAGCTTTCTGAGGTTTGTCAGGAACCCCACAATTCTGAAAAGTTTGGGAGACTTGTTAGTTCTCCCCCAATCAGGCAAACCTTATGCTTGTGTGTTTCCCCACAATGAGGAAGTCTATAGATAAGGGGGCTTTATGGGCTTTTGGTGGAGAGGTTTCAAGGCACAGACAGGGATAGTTGGGGCGGTTGAGCATTGTAGGAGAAGACAGAAGGAAACATTAGCACTTCTGCAGTAGATAAACCTCTCTGGCAACCCACAGGAAGTTCGCTTGAGTAAAGACACACAGCAGTGCTTGTACATATCTTCCTGTATTCCTGAGTTGCTCCTAAGAAACCTGCCTAGATCCTTTTTTTTTCTGGCAGTCCCACATACATTTTCCTCAGCTGTGCTGAGCTCTGAGAACAAAATGGCAGTTGGGCTCTAGCACCCATGGACAGTGCTTAGAAACGTGAAGGTGTAGCACCCAGAAGATAAAATGTATATAGTTTCATAGTTACACAAATCACATAAGCAAATCTAACATAGTCAATGCTTGAAAGGTAATAAACCCAAAAAACCATAGTGTGCATATACGTCTCTCTCCAGACAGTTCATAGATATGTTGTTACGTAATTTATTTTTGTCTTTCTCCCAATGACCTAATGAACACATTCCAGTTACAGAAACAAAGATAGAAAATTACTGTCCTTCTGGTGTCTCTTCACATTTTTAGTTTTCCTGTATGGAATAAAACAGTCCATCTTTTCTATATACTGATAGTCGAATGTAAAAGTCAAATACTCCACATTTCCAATTACTAGGACTCCATCTGGCTTCAGAATTTGGGGAGGACCTGCAAAACCAAGATTTTGCCTCCGAGGATTACCACACCACGGTACACAGCACTGGCCTAAGGATTTTGGGGAACTGTCGTGAGACGACTCTGAGTGAGACACCCAGGCTTGATTGACTGGTATTAAGTGTGTGTGTGCCCATGTTGGGGGGAGGAATCTCTCCTGTTGCATCACAAGTGGAACCCAGCTGTTTGCTCCGTTCAACTCTACCTTCTGGCTTACATTTTGATGCTCTCTTCCAAAGGAAAAGGGATAGAAACTTTTTAAAATGGGGGTTGAGATTCTCTTTTACAGTTCCCCCAAGTCAGAAAGGCACAAGGCTGTGAGCTTCCTGATGCCCAAATGTCTGCCCCAGTTACAACAACTGAGAGAAAAACTTATTGCTGATTATAAACATAGTCATGAAGACTATCAGCAGTTAAAATGACCCAGAGCGCTAAATCACTAACCATTTTTCATCCTCTTCATGTCATATACAAGTTTTATATATATACCAATTATGGTCTTGGAGCAACAAATTTAACAGGAGAAAATTGTCAAAGTAGCTTTAAGCCAGGACTACATAGTAGCACAATGAAGAAAAACAAGAGACAGAGCCACACTGGTGTGATAATCACTAAATGAACCAATCTGGCATGGTTGGTGTGCCTGTGTGGGGTTGCAATCAGACCACATACTGCCCCAATGCAGTGGTGTCACATTCAGCTTCCTGAATTTTCATAAGTGTTTATCACATGATCAGACAGCACATTTATTCCCCCTGGACTGTTAAACACCATTAGCAAATGTGTGGCTTTAAGAAATACTACCACTTATTATTTCTGACAGAAACAAAATATGGCAATTTAAACATGGAATTTTATCCCTGAATATAACCTGTCATTCTAATTTCCATGTATGCTTGCAAGAGACCATTATGCTGATAATTTAAGACAGAGTAGCTTGGAAAATCTTAGCAATTTCAGATATTTGACCAACAGCCCAGCTGGCATAAAAGAAGATAACAGTGAGGCCTGGGTAGAATTCAGAATGTTTACAGGCTCAAACTACAAATAAAACACTTTGGGCTCCCTTGATGGAAGGTGGTATGTAAATACATGTTTGTTTTTTCAAATATTAATGAAATAAGCCTCACAACAGGCCTCTGATACTATCCCCATGTTACAGATGGGGATACTGAAGAATTTGGGGATGAAATCACGTTTGCAAAGTCACACGGCAAGCTCTATCCGTCACTGCAGTATCGCAACACCTCAACCATTAATTTTATCCTCACAACTCTCCTGTGAGGTGAGAAAGTGTAATTAGCTACTATTTTACAGACTGTAGCGCAGAGATTTAGCAAGTTGCCGGAGATCAAACAAGAAGCATGAGCGGGAGGTAGAAACTGAACCTAGAGCTGCTGAGTCTCAGCTTGGGGCTTTAACCCTGGCTTGTAGCTCTTCTGCTTTACCAATAACTTTAACTGATGTTACCCTCATCAATAATTTTAATTATGGATAAATCACAATGGGCTTGTTCATTATGTCAAAACAAATGCAACAACCTCAAATGTTAAAGCTGTAGGAGTAACAGGAAACTGTGATTGGTATTTGTCAAGGTTCCTTCCCCAATCTGAACTCTAGGGTATAGATGTGGGGACCTGCATGAAAGACCCCCTAAGCTTTTTCTTACCAGCTTACGTTAAAAACTTCCCCAAGGTACAAACTTTGCCTTGTCCTTGAACCCTATGCTGCCACCACCAAACGTGTTAAACAAAGAACAGAGAAAGAGCCCACTTGGAGACGTCTTCCCCCAAAATATCCCCCCAAACCCTACACCCCCTTTCCTGGGGAAGGCTTGATAAGAATCCTCACCAATTTGTACAGGTGAACACAGACCCAAACCGTTGGATCTTAAGAACAATGAAAAATCAATCAGGTTCTTAAAAGAAGAATTTTAATTAAAGAAAAGGTAAAAGAAGCACCTCTGTAAAATCAGGATGGTAAATACCTTACAGGGTAATCAGATTCAAAACATAGAGAATCCCTCTAGGCAAAACCTTAAGTTACAAAAACACAGGAATATACATTCCATTCAGCACAGCTTTTTTTACCCGCCATTTAACAAAAGGAAATCTAACGCATTTCTAGCTAGATTACTTACTAACAGAAGTTCTGAGACTGCATTCCTGATCTGTTCTCGGCAAAAGCATCACACAGACAGACCCTTTGTTCCCCCCCTCCCCTCCAGCTTTGAAAGTATCTGGTCTCATCATTGGTCATTTCGGTCAGGTGCCCGCGAGGTTGTCTTAGCTTCTTAACCCTTTACAGGTGAAAGGGTTTTGCCTCTGGCCAGGAGGGATTTTATAGCACTGTATACAGAAAGTTGGTTACCCTTTCCTTTATTTTTATGACAGTATTGCATTATATACCACATGGATAAAGTTATAGGAAGAAGATTTTAACATCATTCAGCTATTCAAGGAAGCCAGTTAAAGCAGCATGTGCAATGTTACACATAATAAGGTATATCATTCCTCGGATACCATGTCTGCTTACTGGTTAAAGATGAAAAGGATCTTTGATGCAAAAGAGAATCCCTGTAGCATGTCTTATGGATGATGTCCCATCTAAAAAAAACCCCAAAACATTAAGGTAAAAGCAAAGCACTCTCTATCGCTCTGCCTTGTGAGTGGAAAGGCCCTTTGGGAAACTGCCTTCATTCCCCAGTCAATGAACCCACAAATTATAAGAATATCTTAATTGGAAAAATAAATGACTCACAGCACATCTGAGCTATCTCAGTCCAAACAACAAAGCTGCTCAGTTTATTTAAGGAGGAAGGATTAATGGAGAAAATTGTTATCAAACCACAAAATGACTAACCGGGGACTTCCCTGCCGAGAGGTTTTTCTTTTGAAATAAAATGGGCCAGATTGTCTGGTTTGGTCTTTGAGCTTCCTGTGCAGTTCATAATGGGGTGTGAAAATAGCTTTAAGCCACTTTAAATCTGGGGCCAACACTCCAGTCCTCTGACATAATATTAGTGCTGCTATCTAGTGGGTCATTCCAGCAATCAGGACTGCCTAGGGGTAGAGATGCTCTAGCCGTGTCATGTCATGTTTCCCCTGGTCACATCCTCTGTACTAGTGCTGGGAGGAAGGTTGGCATACCAGCTGCTGTGGGGGGGCTTTAGGCTACTCAAGGATTCACATAGAGAAAGGAGAAATCCACAGGATGTCCTTTAACCATGGTGGAGCTGATGATCTGGCCCAATAACTGTGGTAAAGTAGTTGGTTATACACCTTTTTATAATTTCTGTGATCATAAATTATTGTGCTAATTAAAGCTTGGAGAAGAAATGAGGCACAGTGATCTAATCCTTTTGATTTTGTGATATACTGTTGTTTATTCAACCTGACCTTCTCCAGTAGCATTTCCAAAGACCCCTCATTGACTTCACAAACCCTGTGTGGTGCTTGATTGGCTGTCCCTCTGAAAAATGTGTTTTCCAGATCATTTCGAGAGTTGCTCAAATTCCCTCAAGAGTTCCATTCTCTGGCCCTCTGGTGATACAAATATCATTCTCTTTTAGCAGAAGGTAAAACATATCCAACTTCATGGAGTGCCTATACAGAGTGACAGTTTCTGTACACTGAACAGTTCTAGTTCTGGCCTGTGAAACATGCAGGTATATTTGGAGAAAATTTTTACATTTTAAATAAAGCATATATTGCATTGTCCATTTTATTTATATAGGATCATAAACTAATTATTCTAGTCATTATTAATACATCATGTAAACAAATAAACATACAAAGCCATGCTGGCCTTCACAGCTCTTCATAAAATGTGATTTAAATCATGCAATGGAAAATGTATTTACAGAACTACTCACATAATCCATCCAAGTGTCCAGTGTAGGTACACATAAAAATGAATCTCAGACTGAATTGTTTTCCCAGAGTAATTTCTTCTGCATAAAGCAACTCAGTCCAACACTTTGCAATACAGTGTGCTATATCATGTAAAATTAAACTGTTTCCCAAAATTGAAGGATAAGGAAAAACATGAATATATAAGCAAACCAATGGCCTGAAGGACACTATGAATCACCCAACTCAAATGTGAAGGCCTGCAAAAGACTAGACATGCAGGTCCCAAGACTGGGATAAAGTTTTCATGACTAAGTACATGTTTAATGGTGAAGGGATTTTCTTTGGCCTTAGGTGTCACCTGGAGACTACACCAGGTTTGTGGAGTGGGGATCATATACAAAATCCCAGTATTTACATCAGCCAGAAAGATCATTCAAAAACTGAAAATAGGAATTTTCCAGAATTCTTACAATTTGTCCCCAAAAGACAATGTTCATAATTAACATAATCCTGGTTTTTGGTGTGAGATTTAAATTTATGACCATAATACTAACTCTGTCAAACTAACATATGATGATCTATCTGTCTGCTGTAATCTATTTGAGAGCTCCCATCACCAGAGGATTCCTAGATAAATTGAATATGCATGGCAATGTTCCTGGTGGATTTTATGGAGTCTTTGCTGTCATCTTTCCTCTTTGGTAAGAAAGGGAAAGAGAGGAGAGAACGAGAGAAAGAAGAAGAGAAGGGGTAAGGTGTGGGGGGTGAGGAAACAAGAAAAGAAAAGAACTGATTTGGGTTCCATTCTTTTTAATCAGAAAATCAAAACATGTCATGGAAATCTGGGGGGAAGAGGGAGTTTTGAAATTTTCATTAAAAAAAATTATCATTTTTTGAGCATGAGTAACATTTTCAAAAGCTCCTAAGTGACTTAGGAGTCTAAGACCCAGTTCAAAAAGAGACTTTGTTAGGATCCTGAGTCTGACTGAAATTTTTACTTCAAGTCTAAAAATGAGATGTACAGGTGAGAATGATGGACGGCTAAACCCTCACAACCAAAGCCCCTCCCCTCTAAGACCAACACTGGCACTGGGAAATAATCTCAGTATCAAGCAGGCCACACTTACACAGTCTAAACAAAAAGTTTAACGTGTTCCAAGATGCTGAGAACCTTAAGAGAACCTTAAATGGGTATACATGATACCCTCTGAGACTATGTCTACACTACGAAATTAGGTCGAATTTATAGAAGTTGGTTTTGTAGAAAGTGTTTTTATACAGTCATTTGTGTGTGTCCCCACACAAATGCTCTAAGTGCATTTAGTCGGCGGAGTGCATCCACAGTACCGAGGCAATCGTCAACTTCTGGAGCGTTTCACTCTGGGTAGCTATCCCACAGTTCCCGCAGTCTCCACCGTCCATTTGAATTCTGGGTAGAAATCCCAATGACTGATGGGGCAAAAACATTGTCGCGGGTGGTTCTGGGTACATATCATCAGGCCCCCCTTCCCTCCCTCCCTCCCTCCCTCCGGGAAAGCAACCTTTTTTCCTGGGTTACCTGTGTAGATGCCATACCATGGAAAGCATGGAGCCGCTCAGCTCACCGTCACTATAGGTCTCCTGGGTGCTGGAAGACGTAGTACTGCATTGCTACACAGCAACAGCTCATTGCCTTTTGGCAGCAGACAGTGCAGTATGACTGGTAGCCAGCGTTGCCATACTCCAGGGTACTCTTTTAGCTGACCTCGGTGAGGTCGGTTGGGGCACCTGGACAAACACGGGAGTAACTCAGTCAGGTCATTTCCCTTTTAAGTTTCGTCTCATGGTGATTCACTCCTGCCGGCAGTCCTACTGCACCATCTTCTAATGAGCATCCAGGAGATGATGATGGCCAGCAGTCATACTGCACCGTCTGCTGCCAGCAAGATGTATAAAGATAGATGAAGTGGATCAAAACAAGAAATAGACCAGATTTGTTTTGTATTCATTTTCTCCTCCCTCTCTCTGTGAAATCAAAGGCCTGCTAAACCCAGGATTTTGAGTTCTATCCTTGAGGGGACCATTCTGTTTCTCCTTGATGCAAAGTCACCCCCTTTGTTGATTTTAATTCCCTGTAAGCCAGCCCTGTAAGCCATGTTGTCAGTCGCCCCTCCCTCCATCAGAGCAATGGCAGACAATCGTTTCGCACCTTTTTTCAGCACAGACACCATAGCACTGGGAACATGGGGCCTGCTCAGATCACCACAGCATTATGAGCACTATAAACAGTGTGTGCATTATCCAGCAGGATATGCAGAACCATAACCTGCAAGAAAAGCAAAACCAGGCGAGAAGGAGGCAACTGCAGCACGGTGCCGAGAGTGATGAGGACATGGACATAGACTTCTCACAAAATACTGGCCCCTGCAATGTGCACATCATGGTGTCAATTGGGCAGGTTCATGGTGTGGAACGCTGATTCTGGGCCTGGGAAACAAGCACAGAGTGGTGGGACTGCATAGTGTTGCAGGTCTGGGACAATTCCCAGTGGCTGCGAAAGTTTTTGCATGTGTAAGGGCACTTTCATGGAACTTTGTGACTTGTTTTCCCCTGCCCTGAAGCACAAGAATACCAAGATGAGAGCAGCCCTCACAGTTGAATGGCGTTAGCCCTGTGGAAGCTTGCAATGCCAGACAGCTACCGGTCAGTCAGGAATCAATTTGGAGTGGAAAAATCTATTGTGGGGGCTGCTGTGATGCAAGTAGCCAACGCAATCACTGAGCTGCTGCTATCAAGGGTAGTGACTCTGGGAAATGTGCAGTCATACTGGATGGCTTTGCTGCAATGGGATTCCCTAACTGTGGTGGGGCGATAGACAGAACCCATATCCCTATCTTGGCACCGGAGCACCAAGCCGCCGAGTACATAAACCAAAAGGGGTACTTTTCAATGGTGCTGCAAGCACTGGTGGATCACAAGGGACGTTTCACCAACATCAACGTGGGATGGCCGGGAAAGGTACATGACGCTCGCATCTTCAGGAATTCTGGTCTGTTTCAATAGCTGCAGCAAGAGACTTACTTTCCAGACCAGAAAATAACCGTTGGGGATGTTGAAATGCCTATATGTATCCTTGGGGACCCAGCCTACCCCTTAATGCCATGGCTCATGAAGCCGTACACAGGCAGCCTGGACAGTAGTCAGGAGCTGTTCAACTACAGGCTGAGCAAGTGCAGAATGGTGGTAGAATGTGCATTTGGGAGTTTAAAAGCGCGCTGGCGCAGTTTACTGATTCAGTTAGACCGCAGCAAAACCAATATTCCCATTGTTATTACTGCTTGCTGTGCGCTTCACAACTTCTGTGAGAGTAAGGGGAAGACGTTTATAGCGGGGTGAGAGGTTGAGGCAAATTGCCTGGCCACTGATTACGTGCAGCCAGACACCAGGGCGGTTAGAAGAGTACAGGAGGGTGCGGTGCACATCAGAGAAGCTTTGAAAACCAGTTTCAGGAATGGCCAGGCTACGGTGTGAAAGTTCTGTTTCTTTCTCTTTGATGGAAACCCCCTGGATTCACTCTACTTTCCTGTAAGCTAACCACCCTCCCCTCCCCCCTTCGATCACCGCTTGCAGAGGCAATAAAGTCATTGTTGCTTCACATTCATGCATTCTTTATTTATTCATCACACAAATAGGGGGATAACTGTCAAGGTAGCCTGGGAGGGGTGGTGGAGGAGGGAAGGACAAGGCCACACAGCACTTTAAAACTTTCAAACTTATTGAATGCCAGCTTTCTGTTGCTTGGGCAATCTTCTGGGGTGAAGTGGTTGGGTGGCCGGAGGCCCCCGCACCGCGTTGTTGGGCATCTGGGTGAGGAGGCTATGGAACTTGGGGAGGAGGGTGGTTGGTTACCCAGGGGCTGTAGCGGCGGTCTGTTCTCCTGCTGCCTTTCCTGCAGCTCAACCATACGCTGGAGCATATGAGTTTTATCCTCCAGCAGCCTTAGCATTGACTCCTGCATTCTTTCAGCAAGCTGACGCCACCTACCATCTTCAGCCCACCACCTCGCCTTGCGGTCATATTGTGTTTTCCTGCACTATGAGATTGTCTGCCTCCAGGTATTTTGCTGTGCTCTGTCAGTGTGAGAGGACAGCATGAGGTCAGAGAACATTTCATCACGAGTGCATTTTTTTTGCCTTCTAATCTTTGCTAGCCTGTGGGAAGGAGAAACACATGCAGCTGGTGGAGGGGGAAAAAAAGGGAGAGTCGTAGTTAAAGACACATTTTATAGAACAATGGGTACACTCTTTCATGGTAAACCTTGCTGTTAACATTACATAGCACATGTGCTTTCATTACAAGGTCACATTTTGCCTCTTAGTGAGGATATGCCGGTTTGGTGTGAGAGATCACTCACGCAAGGCCAGGCAACAGAATTCGGCTTGCAGGCAGCCATGGTAAGCCACAGTCTTTTGGCTTCTTTAACCTTCATAACATGTGGGAATGGTTTCAAAGAGCAGCGGCCTTATTTCCCATACAAAGTAGCAGTTGGGTTGGCCATTAAAAATGGGTTGGCAATTTAAAAGGAGAGGCTGTGGTTTCCGGGTTCATGTGCAGCAGAAACCCAACTAACCCCCCTCACACACACACCGAATTCTCTGGGATGATGGCTTCACCCTTCCCCCCACCACATGGCTAACAGCGGGGAAGATTTCTGTTCAGCCACAGGCAAACAGCCCAGCAGGAACCCGCACCTCTGAATGTCTGCTTACTAAAACCACCCTATTTCAACCAGGAGACCATGAATGATATCGCTTTCCTGAGGGTAACACAGAGATAAAGAACAGATGTTGTTTGAATGCCAGCAAACACCGGGACCATACGCTGCAATGCTTTGTTCTGCAATGATTTCCGACTACGTGCTACTGGCCTGGCGTGGTAAAGTGTCCTACCATGGAGGACAGAATAAGGCTGCCCTCCCCAGAAACCTTTTGCAAAGGCTTTGGGAGTACATCCAGGAGAGATTTATGGAGATCTCCCTGGAGGATTTTTGGAGATGTCCCCTCCATCCCCAGACAGGTTTACAGATTTTTCCAGTAGCTGTACTGGCCGCAAATGCCAGGGCAAATTAATCACGCTTGCTTTGAAACCATGTATAATATTTACAAAGGTACACTCACCAGAGGTCCCTTCTCCGCCTTCAGGGTCCGGGAGCCCTGGGTGGATGGGTTCGGGGGGTACTGGGTCCGGGTCCAGGTTGATAAACAGATCCTGGCTGTTGGGGAAACTGGTTTCTCCGCTTCCTTGCTGTGAGCTATCTATAACCTCCTCCTCCTCATCTTCCTCGCTCACTTCCTCGCCCCAAAACCCACTTCTGTGTTGCCTCCCACTCCTTGGACTGAGTCAAACCGCAGGGTTGGGTAGTGGTGGCTGCACCCCCTAGAATGGCATGCAGCTCATCATAGAAGCGGCATGTCTGGGGCTCTGAACTGGAGCGGCTGTTTGCCTCTCTGTTTTTTTGGTAGGCTTGCCTGAGCTCCTTAATTTTCACATGCCAATGCTGCGGGTCCCTGTTATAGCCTCTGTCCTTCATGACATTGGAGATTTTTTCAAACATTTTGAATGGAGTTCTGCCAGCACGGATTTGTCTCCCCATACAGCGATCAGATCCCGTACCTTCCATTCAGTCCATGCTGGAGCTCTTTGGCGATTCTGGGACTGCATGGTTTCCTGTGATGATGAGCTCTGCATGGGTGACCTGTGCAGGTGAGCTCGCCACATTGGCCAACAGGAAATGAGATTCAAAAGTTCACAGGCCTTTTCCTGTCTACCTGGCCAGTGCATCTGAGTTGAGAGTGCTGTCCAGAGCGATCACAACAGAGCACTCTGGGAAAGCTCCCAGAAGCCAAGACCGTCTAAGTGCTTCCACAGTACCCCAAATTCAACCTGGCAAGGCTGATTTCAGCACTAATCCCCTCGTTGGGGGTGGAGTAAAGAAATCGATTTTAAGAGCCTTTAAGTAAAAAAAAAGGGCTTTGTCGTGTGGACGGATGCAAGGTTAAATCGAGATAAGACTGCTAAATTCAACCTAAACTCGTAGTGTAGACCAGGCCTAAGTAATGAAGAGCAAGGATGCATTATAGCCAAAACCACAGAACCCTCTTATCCCCAGGTCAAGCAGAAATTCTGACAAGATTTATCATTTTTTCATGTTGATCTAGCCATGAACGCATTTCATTTTAATATAAAGTAAGCTCTTGAGAAGATTGAGATTTGGATTACTTTGTTGTTCAGTGGCCAGTCAGAACATCAAATCTGCTAGTTAAGGCAAAACTATACTGTTTCAGAATATGTGTGGTTACTGCGTGCTCTGAAATTTAGATTGATAAAGTAAGATCTCTGACATGACCCTTCAGTGTTATTTAATGCCTTTGTTAATTCTTCCATCAACTACACTCATACTACCATAATTATCATGATCTTTTACTGTAATATGTTTCTCTATATGGGAGGTCACTGATGTTTATTTACTTAAGGAAAACACAGAGTATAGCAATAAGCTTCATATGATTTTCCATTGTTTGGTCACTATAATGCCCTCCATAGGTCAAAATTAAAGATGTGGAGATACTGAAATATCTGGGAATGAAAATACTTTTTTACCATTCTTGGTCTACTCCTTTGAAAAAAATTGTATTTACTAGGGCTGTCAATTAATCGCAGTTAACTCACGCAATTAATATTTTTGGATGTTTTTCTACATTTTAAAATATATTGATTTCTATTACAATGCAGAATGCAAAGTGTACAGCGCTCACTTTGTATTATTTTTATTACAAATATTTGCACTTTAAAAATGATAAACAAAAGAAATAGTATTTTTCAATTCCCCTTATACAAGTACTCTTTATCATGAATGTGTAACTTAAAAATGTAGATTTTTTTTGTTGCATAACTGCACACACAAACAAAACAATGTAAAGCTTTAGAGCCTACAAGTCCGCTCAATCCTACTTCAGCCAATCGCTCAGACAAACAAGTTTGTTTACATTTACGGGAGCTACTGCTGCCTGCTTCTTATTTGCAATGTCACCTGAAAGTGAAAACAGGCATTCACGTGGCACCTTTGTAGCCAGGATTGCAAAGTATTTATATGCCACATATGCTAAACATCTATATGTCCTTCATGCTTCGGCCACCATTCCAGAGGACATGCTTCCATGCTGATGATGCTATTTAAAAAATAATGTGTTAATTAAATTTGTGACTGAACTCCTTGTGGGAGAATTGTTCTGTTTTACCTGCATTCTGCCATATATTTCATGTTATAGCAGTCTCAGATGATGACCCAGCACATGTTCGTTTCAAGAATACTTTCACAGCAGATTTGACAAAATGCAAAGAAGGTACCAATGTGAGATTTCTAAAGATAGCTACAGCACTCAACCCAAGGTTTAAGAATCTGAAGTGCCGTCCAAAATCTGAGAGGGATGAGGTGTGGAGCATGCTTTCAGAAGTCTTAAAAGAGCAACATTCCGATGCGGAAACTGCAGAACCCGAACCACCAAAAAAGAAAATCAACCTTCTGCTGGTGGCATCTGACTCAGATGATGAAAATGAACATTCTTTGGATTGTTATTGAGCAGAGCCCATCATCAGTTTGTCCTCTGGAATGGTGGTTGAAGCATGAAGGGACTTATGAATCTTTAGTGCATCTAGCACGTAAATATCTTGCGATGCCAGCTACAACAGTGCCATGCAAACACCTGTTTTCACTTTCAGGTGACATTGTAAACAAGAAGCGGGCAGAATTATCTCTGGCAAATTGTAACCAAACTTGTTCGTCTGAGCGATTGGCTGAAGTAGGACTGCGTGGACTGGTAGGTTTGACATTGTTTTATTTTTGAATGCAGTTATTTTTTGTACTTAATTCTACATTTGAAAGTTCAACTTTCATGATAAAGAGATTGCACTACAGTACTTGTATTAGGTGAATTGAAAAATACTATTTCTTTTGTTTTTTACAGTGCAAATATTTGTAATAAAAAATAAATATAAAGTGACCACTATACACTTTGTATTCTGTGTTGTAATTGAAATCAATACATTTGAAAATGTAGAAAACATCCATAAATATTTAAATAAATGGTATTCTATTATTAACAGCATGATTAATCACAATTATTTTTTTTCATTGTGTGATTAATCACGATTAATTTTTTTAATCACTTGACAGCCCTAGTTATTTACTGCTTCTGAATTGTAAGCTACTAATGACAGTTTGAATTTTTTTTACCGTGAATCAACCTACTGAAATACATACAAGTATCTCAATAAAATAGCCAATAAATGATGATGGAATAAAAACAAGTATAACTGTGATAAATATGAAGCTCCAATTCTAAGATTCTCTAGACATTTTTACAAAACAATGTGTTCTATAAACATGTATCCCATGAGGTGAAGTGATTCTCCAGTTATTCAGTATGATTAATATGTAGCTTATTAATGGTGTAATTCTACTCTGAAAAGTGACACAGGAAAAATAGCAATGTGGGATTCCATGGTTGTCCTCAACAACTGTCAGATCAAATATTAGTAAAATATATTTTTCTAATGTACAGTCCTGCAAACTTAGCCTGGATTCTGAAAATGAAGCTGGGTTCTTTCTAGATGGCTGATTTCCCCAAATAAAGATTTAGCAACTGGAATTTAGTTAACAATTCTGATGATGATGCCTGAACCAGAACAAAATCCATATCACGTGCTATGTAGTATGGAGATACCATGGTAATGGCCACAATATAAAACTCTAAATAAAATAAAACAGTTCCCTTTCCCAAAGCTCTCAATTGCTAACTGGAGTCAAAAGTAATCAATAGTTATTTTGGTCAGTAATATCTGAAAATATTGTTGACCTATTTGTTTAAATTTCTAACAAAATATACATAAAAATCTATGACTAAAGATGCTTGTTACAAAAATGTAAAAAAAAAAAAAATCCAAGTGTAAGCACCAGCAACCACCAATGAAACTTAGTGCCAGCAGAAACATCCCAGCCACCGTTCACTCCCACATTTACCCATCGTCATAATATCCTAGTGCATCCGACTCCTCCCCTGTGCATAGAGTCTTTCTAAACCCCAGGCTTCCAGAAACACGCACACATCTGGGCTTCCTTCAGTGGATCCTGCATCCCAATCCATTGACCCAGCCATCTCCAGCTCCCTCCCTGAACCCTTTTCTTGGATTTTTGTTGTTGTTGTTATTGTTATAGAACTCAACCGCTGGCCCTATGGTCTAGGGGTCTGATTTAGAAAAGTGTGCAAAAGTATGTGCTGCCTGGAGATCAGACTGAAAATCTGACAAAAACAGGCCCTTGGGTAAAAGATTTCCAGTGTGTCCTCATTTCAGCTTGTGGAATTTCAGCTTGCTGACCTTGCCAAAATGAAGCAATACAGAGACACAACAATTATTATTTATATAATATTCTTAACCTCAAACAGATTTTGGCTCAGTTTGGAGCAAAATGCCAAAAATTACTTGTTCCTCTCTAGTAGGGACTATTAACATTATACAATGAAGTATGATTGTAAGATGTCCAAAAAGAAAAGGAGTACTTGTGGCACCTTAGAGACTAACCAATTTATTTGAGCATGAGCTTTCGTGAGCTACAGCTCACTTCATCGGATGCATACCGTGGAAACTGCAGAAGACATTATATACACACAGAGACCATGAAACAATACCTCCTTCCACCCCACTGTCCTGCTGGTAATAGCTTATCTAAAGTGATCATCAAGTTGGGCCATTTCCAGCACAAATCCAGGTTTTCTCACCCTCCCCCCTCCCGCCCCCCAAACTCACTCTCCTGCTGGTAATAGCCCATCCAAAGTGACCACTCTCTTCACAATGTGTATGATAATCAAGGTGGGCCATTTCCTGCACAAATCCAGGTTCTCTCACTCCCTCACCCCCCTCCAAAAACCACACACACAAACTCACTCTCCTGCTGGTAATAGCTTATCCAAAGTGACCACTCTCCCTACAATGTGCATGATAATCAAGGTGGGCCATTTCCAGCACAAATCCTGGCTTTCTCACACCCCACCCCACCCTGGAAACACACAAACACACACAAACTCACTCTCCTGCTGGCAATAGCTCATCCAAACTGACCACTCTCCAAGTTTAAATCCAAGTTTAACCAGAATGTCTGGGGGGGAGAGGGGGTAGGAAAAAAACAAGGGGAAATAGGCTACCTTGCATAATGACTTAGCCACTCCCAGTCTCTATTTAAGCCTAAATTAATAGTATCCAATTTGCAAATGAATTCCAATTCAGCAGTTTCTCGCTGGAGTCTGGATTTGAAGGTTTTTTGTTGTAAGATAGCGACCTTCATGTCTGTGATTGCCTGACCAGAGAGATTGAAGTGTTCTCCGACTGGTTTATGAATGTTATAATTCTTGACATCTGATTTGTTCATTTATTCTTTTACGTAGAGACTGTCCAGTTTGACCAATGTAAATGGCAGAGGGGCATTGCTGGCACATGATGACATATATCACATTGGTAGATGTGCAGGTGAACGAGCCTCTGATAGTGTGGCTGATGTTATTAGGCCCTGTGATGGTGTCCCCTGAATAGATATGTGGGCACAGTTGGTAATGGGCTGTGTTGCAAGGATAGGTTCCTGGGTTAGTGGTTCTGTTGTGTGGTATGTGGTTGTTGGTGAGTATTTGCTTCAGGTTGTGGGGCTGTCTGTAGGCAAGGACTGGCCTGTCTCCCAAGATTTGTGAGAGTGTTGGGTCATCCTTCAGGATAGGTTGTAGATCCTTAATAATGCGTTGGAGGGGTTTTAGTTGGGGGCTGAAGGTGACGGCTAGTGGCGTTCTGTTATTTTCTTTGTTAGGCCTGATGATCACTTTAGATAAGCTATTACCAGCAGGAGAGTGAGTTTGTGTGTGTATAGGGGTGGGGGGGTGAGAAAACCTGGATTTGTGCTGGAAATGGCCCACCTTGATTATCATGCACATTGTAGGGAGAGTGGTCACTTTGGATAAGCTATTACCAGCAGGAGAGTGAGTTTGTGTGTGTGGTTTTTGGAGGGGGGTGAGGGAGTGAGAGAACCTGGATTTGTGCAGGAAATGGCCCACCTTGATTATCATACACATTGTGAAGAGAGTGGTCACTTTGGATGGGCTATTACCAGCAGGAGAGTGAGTTTGGGGGGGGGAGGGTGAGAAAACCTGGATTTGTGCTGGAAATGGCCCAACTTGATGATCACTTTTGATAAGCTATTACCAGCAGGACAGTGGGGTGGGAGGAGGTATTGTTTCATGGTCTCTGTGTGTATATAATGTCTTCTGCAGTTTCCACGGTATGCATCCGATGAAGTGAGCTGTAGCTCACGAAAGCTCATGCTCAAATAAATTGGTTAGTCTCTAAGGTGCCACAAGTACTCCTTTTCTTTTTGCGAATACAGACTAACACGGCTGTTACTCTGAAACCTGTAAGATGTCCAGACGCTAAACAGCCTGGCAGACTTATTTGTTTACCCAACAGTGGCAGTAATGGTTCCTCTATTTGCCACCCAGTCAGTGACAGCAGTATGCACAGCCCTTACAGTGAGAAAAAGATGATGAAAGGAAACATTCATAGTGTGACGGATCTACTAAGCGGAGGACTACAAATTCCATCAGCCCTTTCCTCAGTGCACATCCCTCTTTCTCCTCAACAGGCAAGGGGGAAAGTCCTGAACCAGGAAGTGGCCAAGCTGTGCTGAGCGGCAGCAGCCACATGGCCAGCCAGAAGCTGCAGAGAAGCCAGATGCGGGATGGAACCCTGAAGACCTGTATGCAGAGCCACCTGTGGAACAGGCTGAGACTGCTAGACATTACAGCTGGGTGCAGGTCTGTGGGACCTATGGGGGAGCAGCTGCTGCAAACTCACAAGCTCCTATTTACTTGAATAGAGACTAGATTGGACAGGGCATTCCAGGCACTAGACATGAAGAGCCCTGACTCTTGACTGGACTGCCTTAGGGACCCAAACATTTACCGCTATTGTAACTGTTTACGCCTCTGTACCTAGGGTATTTGCAAACTTTCCCTTTCATATCAGCCCTTTTAAAGTACCCTTTTACTTACATGTCTGAGTGGTTATTGGGACCTACCAGGGATGGCACCAATAAGGCCCATCTGCTGAAGAACCTTCAGTGCTTCGGTCTGAGTCGCATTACACTTGGCAAGCTACTGTCATCCGAAGGGTTTGGTGTACTAAAGCACTGAAAAACACCCATAATGACAACAGTTAGCAATGTAATTAACTCTGAATGATGCTCATTTTTATCAATAGCTTTTATTTATATCAGCTGATAAGTCCTCTGCCTTCTCTGTTAACACAAAGGCCATGTCTACACTACCCGCCGGATCAGTGGGTAGTGATCAATCTACTGGGGATCGATTTATCGTGTCTAGTATAGACACAATAAATCGATCCCCAATCATTCTGCCGTCGACTCTGGAACTCCACCATGGCGAGAGACGGAAGCAGAGTCGACAGGGGAGCGGCGGCTGTTGATCCCGTGCCACGAGGACGCGAAGTAAGTGATTCTAAGTCGGCCTAAGATATGTTGACTTCAGCTACGCTATTCTCGTAGCTGAAGTTGCATATCTTAGATCGATCCCCCCTAGTGTAAACCAGACCAAAGATGACATAGTGAGGAGCGGAACTAGCTGAATGTTAGGACTCACAAATACAAGACATGTGAGAGTGGGCAGGAGGGGAAAAACAGATGGGTTTTGTAAGCATTTTAATGCAAAAAAGAAATGTGAACTGTTGTGGAAATTCCAGTTGAAAATTGCAATTAGTTCCTCTGGGTCGAAACTGGTAAACAGGATTTGGAACAGAATGATGAGTCTAATTGGTTGCTCAATCCTCTTGGGGTCTCCAGCAGAAACCAGCCAAGAGCAGTTGAAGAATTACAGATTTCACTACAACAGTGGCTTTCAATCTGTGGTCCACAAACCCCTGGGGGTATGCAGTCTATCTCTAAGGGATCCACAAAAGATGACTAGGAAAATAAAGTCTCAGGTCCCAGAGAAAGCATTCCATTTTTCTGATCAATCAAAAGTATGTGAATAACCCCATCTACAGATCAAAACCTGGAATTGTTGTCATTACCCTAGGAGCCCACAGTTTAGCTCCCTTTCTCACGCTGCGTCAAATGCCAGGCCAAGCAGGAGCAACATTTATAGTTTAATTCTGTTCAGTCAGTTTTCTGTCTAAAACTTCCATGGTAGTGGTCCACAGACCACATGTTGAATTTCCAAAGGGGTCTACACCCTCCATTCAAAATATTTTAGGGGTCCACAAATGAAAAAAAAGGTTGAAACCCACTGCACTACAATAACCCCGATCATTTCATTCTCCTTTTTACTTTGTCCATCTTAACTTCATTTGTATCTTGTTCTGTCACGCTCCTGTTACCTCTCTATAGGAGATTCTTTTCATACAAGGAAAACAGAGTCTTTCTCTGTCCACATTTTAAAAGTGTTATTGGAAGAACCAGGATAAGATTCCCTGACATGCAGACACCCTGTATCACCTTATGATTAATTAATTCCCAGAAATCTTGTAATGTTATCTCACATGACAAATATGCCCCAACCTCTATTATTAGGCCTTGGTATATGCTTGATATATATTACAATAGGGCAATATAACTTGTTGAATAAAGAAATTAATTTATGCATAGGGTTTCTTGGTAGCAATACAGGTGGGGAAGGTGTCATATTTAACCAATACCTTATATAATTGGATTGAGAAATATAATTTGGACAAACTGTACATACACTTATTTATTCCCCCTCTTACTAGCCACTGAAGTGACTGAAGTGATTGTAAAAAGAAAAGGAGGACTTGTGGCACCTTAGAGACTAACACATTTATTTGAGCATAAGCTTTTGTGAGCTACAGCTCACTTCATCGGATGCATACCGTGGAAAATACAGTGGGGAGAAGATAAATTGCAGCCGTGAAGGCATCTTACAATCTCCCCACTGTATTTTCCACAGTATGCATCCGATGAAGTGAGCTGTAGCTCACAAAACTTATGCTCAAATAAATGTGTTAGTCTCTAAGGTGCCACAAGTACTCCTGTTCTTTTTGTGAATACAGACTAACACGGCTGCTACTCTGAAATCTGAAGTGATTGTGTATCATTGTAGCACTTTTATCTCTATGGTAGCATGAACTAGTAGGTAGAGCTTGTCAAAAGTGGGAACGTTTTTTCATAAAAAATGTATCCTCTTTTTTCTTAATCAAAATTTTTAATTTCAATATTTTTTCAAAAAATGGGGTGCCCCTTTTCACAAAAAAGTGAAAACTTATGTGGGCTGGGATGTGTTTTTTCACACCCCTAGCCCACAAAAGTTTTACTGACAAAAGTACTAGTGTAGAGATAGCCCTAGGCACGCTGCATTTCGATGCTGTATTAAAAGAACTTTTAAAAATACGTTTAAATAAAGTGAAGGATTTCAGTGGTTCTTTTAAGCTATTAGAAATACATTTACTATTCTTTCTCATAGTTGGAAGCCCAGCAGACCCAGACAGCCTGTTTAGATTTCCAGGTTTACTAATGACCTCATAGGAATTGAACAGTGGAATGATATCTGGCTCTTCAGTGGACAGAGACAGGCCCGAGCTTACACAGATCTAATTATTGCATTTCTTGAAGATAAATTGCAGCCATGAAGGCGTCTTACAATCAGTTATCAGGAAAAACTCCATGGGCACTAACTTTCGTTTTTCTTCAATACAAGGATGGACTGCCAATGTTTTAACAAGGGACTCCCACTAAAATCTCTCCCTTAATTTATGATACGCTCCCATGTTCCAGTGGCACATGTTCTTGCAAGGAAGTGAAATTCTATTCATTTCTTTTTAAATTAAAATATGAACATTTTCTAAGAATCACAGCCAAGGAAAAAAACACCACCATTTTGCAAACAAATGTCTGTTATGTGTGTTTTGCAGGAAATGTTTATACTTCACTCCTAAAAAATAGATGCAGGGGTATAGCTCCATGTTCAGTTATGTTTGTTTAAAATTGGTAGGAGTGCGAGCATGTGGGTACCCTTTACTGAGAAACTGTTTTGAAAGTATCTTCCACTTGATGCAAACTTTTCCATTCTCAGTACACAATGTGGAATACAGCTCTTTAGAAGCTCATGAGTACCAGGAACAGAAATTTCTATGTCAAAGGCAAGAGATTCTGGGTCATACTGTATTACCCTTACTCTGAGTAATGCCTTACTCCATGAGTAGTCCCATTTTTCCAGTGGGATAGAGTAAGGTACTAAAAATGAGGAAAGCTGGTTCTTCTGTTTCCCTGCCATTTCTCAGGCAGAAAATATGCTACTTTTCATTTTGTATTTGGTGTCTACTCTAAATACTAGACTTCTGAGCTCATTCAAATAGATAGGTTAGATAGATCAATGGATTTAGCAATATTTACAAAGTAGTTTCAACTTCACCTCAGGCTGGAAATCATCCAAATTTTGCCTTCAATTTGGCTGCAGAATTTTAACACAAGATTCCCAGTAAGCTCCTGAGATACCCCTCTTGCACATCACTTCTGTAATGGTTTAATATATTTTCCACTCTGCATCAAAATCTGACTGTTCTCTTTATGTTGGCAATGACTCTACAACCAATTTACCTTTTATTGCAGTGGGGAAATATAAAATGTTCTAGAAGATCTGAAATATGTATTTAAGTTTTTTTTATAGAGTGGTTCCAAACATAAACCAGCTACCTACCACTCCATCAGCTTTAAACAAAAAACAATTATGGTCTTAAGAAATATAGGTGACTATGTAAAGATTAGGAGAAAATATAGAGTGTTCTGTTTTCTATCCTTTGTTGGTATATTTCACTTTAAAGTTTAGAGCTGTTTTAAAGTTTGAAAAGTATTGTTCATGTCTTGTTTTACTTCTGGAAAGAACTGATGTGAAAACTATTGCTGTGACATGACTATTCATCCTGAAAATGAGCACTGCTCCCCCATCCTGATAATTAACAAGTAGCCACCCGTTATTAAGGAGACCACGTATTTCAATAAAGGATCCTGCTGAGTTGTCTTTGTTCTGAAAAAGGTTTTGATTGAAAATTGAAATAATGAGGTGCCCCTGAAATGATAAGAAGCTCTGGATCCATAAATCTTAAACAGAGTTTAATTATGAGTATAGTTTACCAAGCATATCCAACACAGTGGGGCTTCTTGTATGAACTAGCTTACTGATTTCAGGTATGGAAGGAAAAGTATTTAAAATATAGGTACTAGTTGAAAGAGAATGTGGGGGGGAAGGGGGGTGTAAACACAAGGCAGTGACAACCATTGTTAAACATTTTAGACTAGCAGCACAGAACAAAAACTCTGGGCAAGTAATTAGCCAGGCCAAAGTGCCTCTTATTAGTAGTTTGAACTAAAACACTATGTGTTCTCAAGAGGTCATTGTCTCTAAAAGCATTTGAAAAAGAGAACCACGTCTAAATATAAAATACTGCATGCAGGAAAAGGGTTTCAACATGTGTGAAAATGTAAAAATATGGGAAAAAAGGTTTACGTACTACATTTCACAGTGGGTGATAGATGTGTTTTAAAGCTATGGGAGCATTTGCAAACATTAAAAAACACATACAAAATGATCTTATCTGGGAACGATAAGTGAGAGAATTAGTGGCAGTAAAAAATCATGCCCTAGTGAAATGTAAGAAGCCAATATTTGTTCTCAGTAAAATTACAACTATTAATGAGTTGGCACCTCCATGTTATTATTCAAAACCAGTAGTAAATTTGGCTTTTAAAATTCTTGGACAGGAGAGACCTGTAACGGCATCTCTTTTTTGGAGAAGAAACAGCTCAGAACTTTAGAAGTGTGAGTCAGTAAATGAGTCAGAGCAAACACTTTTGCTTCTGTGCCTTCTTTCTTAAGTAGAAAATAATTGCTGGACATGGTAGAAACACTGACTTTCTGATGTATGACTGAATAAATCTAAGCAAATTACCACAGTCACATGCAATGAGTGATGTGTTCTACTGAGGTTTACCTTACATTAGACATTTGTTCCTCCCGTGCAAGTGACACATCGAGCAGTCCAGTTCTTCCAATGGTTATGGTCACTGGCTAAATGTGGGACTTCCTCCAAGGTGATATTAGTGTATTCAGTATCATAGAATCATAGAATCATAGAATATCAGGGTTGGAAGGGACCTCAGTAGGTCATCTAGTCCAGCCCCCTGCTCAAAAGCAGGACCCATCCCCAATTAAATCATCCCAGCCAGGGCTTTGTCAAGCCTGACCTTAAAAACTTCTAACCTCCCTAGGCAACGCATTCCAGTGTTTCACCACCCTCCTAGTGAAAAAGTTTTTCCTAATATCCAACCTAACCTCCCCCACTGCAACTTGTCCTTGTATCCTCTGTCACTGTCTTCTGCCAATTCTTCCTTGGCTTTCCTGGCTCTCTCTTTCCTTCCTCAGGTACACAGTTCAACTCTTGCTTAGTGTGTCTGACATCTTCCATATGGTGTAATGTCCTCCCGTGATATTTTCTAACATGAGCTGCTCTGCCACCTTTCTTACTCTCACATTTGTTATTTTGTCTTTCCATGAAATGTGCCTCAGTCATCTGTGATGGGCAGTTTCCAATCTCTTCCTTTTTTAGTCCCTGTCATCTGTCAAGTCTCTGCTTCGTACATTTGTGTTCAGTACAATCGCATGGTATAATCGGACCTTCAGTGTGGAGCAGCAGTGAGCAACCTGCGGATTGTGGGCTGCACGCGGCCTGTCAGGGTAATCTGCTGGCAGCCCGCAAAACAGTTTGTTTACAGTGACCGCCTACAGGCATGGCTGCCCGCAGCTCCCGGTGGCCACAGTTCACTGTTCCCAGCCAATGGGAGGTGTGGAAAGCAGTGGTCAGCACGTCCCTGCAGCCTGCACTGTTTTCCGCAGCTCCCATTGGCTGGAAATGATTAACTGCGGCCACTGCAGACAATGTAAACAAACTGTCTCGCGGCCCGCCAGAGGATTACCCTGATGGGCTGTGTATGGCCCACAGGCCGCAGGTTGCCCACCACTGGTGTGGAGACTTCTGTTTGACCAGATGTTGTTCAACCTTCCAAAAGGTGGTGCTTGCTTTTACTAATCCCATATGAATATCTTTATCACAGCCATCTTCAAATGTCATCACATTCTCCAGATAGCAAAACTCTTCTACCATCCATGTAGATCTTTACATCTGTTACTTAGTTTCCTACCATCATAATCTTAGTTTTCTCTGCATTTACTTTCAATTCTGTTTTTGCTACTTCCTGTTCTACCTCTGTTGTAAGGGCAATCATTCCATTTCACATCATACTTAATTCTTTGCCAGATCATTGAAATAGCTACTGCTTGGGAAAAACCCATTTTAATCAATTTTCTTGAATATTGCTAGCAGCCTGGGATACCAAAAAAGCTGATCAATATAATAAGGGGTTTATATAATAATGGAAGTAGATACTCAGTAAGATGGGATAAACTTCTGGGTGAGTGGTTTGATATTGTGTGGAGTTAAACAAAGGTGTGTATTATCACCCATCCTCTTTGTACTAACAAGAGACTGGATGTTGAAAAGGACAACAAAAGGCATTCCTGAGAGTGTAGAATGGACTAATGGAGACAAGTTCCATAACCTTGACTTTGCTGATGACATTGCACATCTCTATTCTCTATTTATTTACACATAAATAGAGAAGAGCCAACTTTGAATAAAATAAGGACTGACCTGAATCTTTGCTCAAACATCAAACCTATTTTACCTTTCTGAGGCACAGCACAAAATTTCATCCTCTATCTTATTTGACAGAAATGTTACCTATTATCAGCTTAACTTTACTTTAGAGTTATCCAACTGTATGATCTGTATCCAAAGCCCACTGAAGTCAATGGAAACTCAGGCCCTATTACAATAGCTAGAATTTGTTTCTTACAAGATTTAGTTTGTGTCTAAGTTTATCAACTTTGGTTTCACGTGTACACAAAATAGCTGTAGGATGAGACTAATTAAGTGTATTTCCAGTTGTTTGTATGTTTTACAGCTATAGAAAATGAGTGTATTAATCAATTAGTAAATTAATTTTTCAGTCCTCTCTGTATAAAGTTCCACTACAGATCTGAAATCCATCAATAGAATATGATGGGAAAAGTAAATCCAATAAAACTAGAAATAATTTACATTATACATCAGATTGCTGAAATACTCACACATTCCTGTCATATCTCTCTTCACATTTGTTTATGTCCAACACATATCAGACTCATTAATAGTTGCTTTTAGGTATTAAGCTAAACCTAATTAAGCCCAATGAGACATGAAAAAGAAAAGTAATAATAAAAGCTTCCAGTTTGAATTTGTTTAGATTATTCTTCCAGACCTCCTCACTAATGTTTAACTGCAGACTGAAAACTAGCCTCCTGTTATATCCACAGAATATCTGGGTATAAAATCTTTCTCCTCTTTGGGTCAATAAGAGTCTTGTTATTAACTTAATGAGATCAAGAACAGAATACATTTAGGTAATGTTCCCGAGTGGATAGGGCTCTGGATTGAGATTCAAGACACTTGGGATCTGTTCCTGGCTTTGCAATTTGCCTGCTAGATGACCTTGGGTAAATCACTTAATTGCTCTGTGCCTCAGTTTCCCCATCTGTAAAATGGGGATATTGATACTTGCCCTTTTTGTAAAGTGCTTTGAGACCTAGTGATGAAAAGTGCTATATAAGATCTGGGTATTATTGCTTTGGAGAGACTTTTTGCATATATTGTGCCAATATTTTTGTTGTTTGCCACAAAAAAAAAAAAAACCCAGATAGCTTAGTTGCTGTTTTGCAGCTTGTGGATTAGGAACCTAGACATTCATCTCCAAAGCATGGCTTCTGCCACTTCAGCTGCACGAGTAATTCCATTGGGGGTAGCAATATTCACTAAATTTTCACTAAATTCACCCGACACATTTTAAATCACTGGATTGCACACTTTTCTATTGGGGAAGCTCCTCATCATTGAGTGTGGGATTTTTGCTCTGAGCATTGGCTTTGTTCCCTTTGAATAGTGATTATAGAGTTCAATAGGAGCAGACATCTGTAGTGTTTTTGAAAATACCAGTGCTAAGATCCACTGGTGTTCACAGCCTTGAACAGGCCATGACTTTGTAAAGACCCCACGGCATTACATAGCCATGGACAAGACTTAAGGCACATCTAGAGAAGTTACACCTGCAGTTCCTGCTGACTTGCCGTGACTGCCTTTGTCACATCCTTTTGCAGTTGCTGTTCATAAGTTCATGTCCAGCGCTCCCAGTGGAGTGTTAAGCTCAGACGAACAATGGTATATCAGGTTTAACAACTATGTCCTTGCAGAGTGGCAGCAGTCCTGGGACAGAGAGACAGGAATATTGATGAACTTCAGAACCCCTAACTTACACCCACCTGTTTTCAACCTGGGATGAAGATTCTGGACTGGGTTTACCAGGCTGTTGACTGGACCAGCCAGAGTGGCTGTCACTATGCAGAAATTTGGCTTAGCCCAATCTTCATGGCATGACTGCAGGTCATGGTCAAACACGGGGTGGAGGATAGGAGGCTGGACTGCAGCATCTTGCTACACTCAGTGATGCAGCAGTAA
Source organism: Lepidochelys olivacea (assembly GCF_965140295.1). Taxonomy (NCBI): domain Eukaryota; kingdom Metazoa; phylum Chordata; order Testudines; family Cheloniidae; genus Lepidochelys; species Lepidochelys olivacea. The sequence continues at coordinate 49,169,521 of NC_140414.1, read as the reverse complement.
GATGTCTGAACAATGCAGATATCAACTTGTGGAGCATATGAAAGAAGGAGAAAGTTACTGTAAATGTCCGTTTCAGTCTTATTGTGATAAAGTTCTCTTCAGCTTCTCTCATCTGAGTGTTTCTGTGCTTGTATATTCTGCCTGACCCTCCCTTCCATTTAGAGTGCAGCATTAGCTAAAGCAAATTTATGTAGATGCCCTGGTTTCCTATAAAACCTGTTGAAGACTTTGTTCTGGAAAAATCATAAAGAGAAAAAGTTCAAAGTATTCCTGACGTTTTGCCAATTTCTTTACAATCTTCTTCTGAAAATGAGATATGTGCTTCATCTTCCCATTTATTTTCTATCTCCGATGTTTAACATTTGAGCTAAGTAGGAGTTTCCTATTGACATCAGCAAGAGCAGACTTGGCTTTACATGAATGCATTTATTTTTAGAAATTTGTAAATTATGGAGGCTGGGTGACTGTGCTTTTGATTGTGGCGTACTCCTACCTGAGCCTGGTCTGAACTGTCTTGGCCTCATCACTACAGGGCTAGTCAAGGCACTCTCTCTCTTCTCAAGGGCCAAGTTTACTGCTGAGCCACAGGCATGAGCTCAGACTCAAATCTTAAACTGTTTGATAGTGGATGGAAAAGGAAAAAAGGGAAGATCTAGGACACAGTGTGCAGAAAATAGATTCTTTGTATGGGGAAGCAGGTGATTGTAATAGTATGAATAGGAGGTCATCCACAATTACGTTTCTCTAAATTCCTGATTAAATAATTTCTTAGAATATGAGAAAGGAAGTATTAACTCATTTAATTTATGTGATATTTACTATAGCCATGTAAATAAGGATTCACATGATACAATTACAATTCTATAATTATTATTGTTTTAAATCATAGCCTAGAACATCAAACCAAAAGTAGAAAAAACCCATGCAACATATGCATGTACTGTAGAGTGCCATTTCTGATATATTCCTACACAAATTAGGTTATCACAACTCCCTCCAGTTATACATCCTGACGTTCTTTGTGTCTGTGCACGCACTCACACTGGTGCCCATCAGAGGATAATAATAACAGCAGACTTACTTAGTTAATAGCATAATGTAATTTAGCTGCACTCATTATTTTGATGTACAGCTGCAAGTTGTGAAAAGCTCATCACCTTGGTATCAGAATGAAATTTATGCAGTCAAATTACCTTCAGCATTTGAGCCAAGTGATCAAAATTTTAAATCTTTACAAATATACTAGAGCTGGCAGGGAATTGCATTTCTCTTTATCAAAACAAAGTTATTTTGTATTGTGCTGCAAAAAAATTGAAGTATCATTTTCAAAAGGAAATTAGACCTATAATTTTAACTTAACAGGTTTTCAAATTCCTCTGTTGTTTTCCTTGTGATATTTGCATGAAACAAGACCCACTTTAAATCATATCAGAGTTAACACTTGAACTTTATACAAAGTCTAGTACTTCAACCTATGGAAATGATTTCCTGATATAACCTCTCTCCTGGCTAGCTAGAGAAGTTTTATTTCAAGAAGAAAAAGTCCAATGTGCCATGGAATCATCCAGCTGCATTATAAATGTGTTCTTAAATGGCAGCTCTGTCATTTTCTTGCAACTTTGCAAACCACAAGTATTTGTAATTTGCTTTGGGAGCTTATTTCTTGAGTCAGACTCTGTTATGTACTTTAAATTTAACCTTAAAGGGTTTTTTACAACTCCTTTTAAAATATTTTATAAATATAACCAGATATTGGAATGTAAGATGTTGCTCTACAATATGGAAGTAATGGGCACTACTCTCGCTTCCAGTTACCAAAAAGTCTGTGTCAGTCATTACACAGCTCTTTGCCAGCCTAGGTGAAATGAGTTGACTGTTTGAATCTAGCTCCTGTGTGGAGAGGTTCCATAGACAGATGAAAAAAACCCCATCAGAATTGTCACCAATGGGCAAACTTGTTGGCAAGCTCATCAGAGAATCGAAGGATTAGGGAGGCCTGGAGGCTGACCTGCTCTTCCACCCCCAGAAGGCGTGGCACATGGGTCCTCTTATGTTGTAGAAAGGCACGTAGACAGAGGTGTGTGGAAGCTTGCACTGTCACTTCTTGCATCTGCTCTGCTGACAGCAAAGAACTGCTTTATAAGGGCTGCTTTATTAGCCTTATGACCACTGTGCTCACCTTCAAAAAGAAACAAGTCAATACTTGCTGGGTCAGTAGAAATTGAGGGCATTCAGCAACTAGAAATTGGCACTCCGCACGTCAAAGGATCTGGCCCAGAGTCCATAAAAGTGGCAATAAGTAAATTAAAGATGTGTGTTTTAAATCGTAGAGAGGTTGAGCTGTGAAGATACAGCTTTCTTACCATCACTATCCCATCACTCACAAGCAATCGGCATGCTGTTTATGTAAGCAGCACAGTATTTCATTAATCTTTCAATAAATACTTGCTTGATACAGAGCCCAAGATAAAACGGAAAGGAGAGACAGTCATTGATGTCATTTACTACTGTATTTGGATGAAGCAAATTATTTACATGTTCTTTTCTTGAATCTAACTTCTAAAGCATTTTCAGCCTTCACCAGCACACTAACACATCATTTAAATAACTTGCATTGTCGAACATATTTAGTGCTAGCTGGTCTGAAGAGTGGAGGTGATAGAACATAGCTGTCCTCAACTTTGCCAATTTAAAAAGAGAATATTTCACTGAAGTTAATTTTTGGCTCAGTTGACAAGCCATTTCACACCTCATAATATGAAGTTCACTCCATTTCCTATAATACCCACAGCGTGAATCAGCTTGAAGAAAATAAACGTATAACACACACACACCCTCTGTCATTTACACATGCTCCTGTTCACTAGAACTCTAGAGTTTAGAGTTCAGTTCAACAAATAAACAACCCTTGCACCATTCTGCATTGTGAAAGCTTATGAAAGGTCCTGGATCTGGTTTCCACATGTTCAATAGAAGGAATTGGCAAAAGAAGGTTTCTGCAACTTTTCCCAAGATTTACAGTTGCATCCCATAGAAAGCTATTTAGAAACAGAGACATCATTTAAATGATTAAATAAAAGATGGTGAAAATAGTAATTGTTATTTACTTGTTAAAAGGCGGGTGACAGCTCCGTCCTATCCCAGGCTTGCCAGATATTAACTTTTTAAAACTGATTTTTCTTTTTTCAAATTTGGGAACAACAAATCCTTCCCAACCTGAGATTTCTGATAGCAGGTTACACCTCAAGAGCTATTTTTATAGCATATTGTTTACTGGTGAAAAGTGTGTTAAATAAATTCAGAGGAGCACCTTCCTGGATGATTATTCAGAGTATTTAACCAGTTCCAGTACCTCTCTTCCCTTTTCACCATGTCCCAACCTTCTTCCTGCCTTCCAGTGTACCTTTTCCTGATCCTGCTTCCCTCTCTAGACCCAGTTCCTTCTGCATAAACTACAAACAGCTCCCTTATGTACAATAGGCTTAACCATACCCAAATCAATCTTTCTAATCCTAAATACATTTTCTGAGCTCCCTTTTTATATTCCCAGGAGGTTTCCTGAGACCTGTTAAGAACTAATGTAAAGAGCAGCACGCAGAGGAAGCCATTTCCAGTGCACAATGAGTTTTATTGGTTCCACAAAACACAGGTAATTTAGCTATTAACTATTTACAGATTAGATAGATAGATAAAGCATTCTGGTACCAACCCCTGAACCCCACTATTTTAACCCCCTCAAACTTCATGACCTTTCCCAACCATTATTATCACCCACTATATAGCCCTGCCTTTAATAACTCTGTCACTTAGAAGTTTAATATTTGCCACTTTCTCTGAATGTCTGCCATATTAAAATCTTATTCCCTTCAGCTTCTCTGGGTCATAGTCCACTGCACTCTGACAGGAGCTCTGCAGAAAGCCTGCATTTCATATTCTTAGACAGCATTTGGCTCATCAGTGCTTTTCCATCTTTCTTTGCGTCTGAGATTATTTTAATTCAAAGTGGTTCAAGTTTTGGATGAAGGTTCAAGTCATCGTATTTTACGCAAATGTTTTCAATTCATCCATGTCTATACTTATAATAATGGAAACAGACTTTTGTGGAATAAAAACCACCACCTCAAAAATATGAATTCTTAAAACAGGATTTAAAAAAAATTCAAAGGTTTATGAGAAACTAAGTGTCCCAGGATGCATGAATGATATTATGTAGCAACAGTTCTTTTTCCCTCCAAAGAAAATTAACTTGGAATTTAGTTTTAAGGTCTGGGAAGCTAACAGTGCCTATGCCCATTCATTTAGTTGAACTTCCTTTTATGATGTATGTACTTTCAGTGTTGACTTTCTTATCTAACAGGAAATATTTTCTTTTTTATACTGCAGCTCAAAGGTTTAAGTATCATAAATGAATTTTCAATATTCCATATGCTATACAAATAGCAGAGATTAACTTTTCAGAGAGGAAATACTGTAAATAGAGTATAGTAAGGTACAAAAGCTATCAACATGTATTATCTGGTGACTAAGAGTAACAGTTACAACAACAAAATATGGATTGATGTCTAACAATCTACACAGCTCTGAAATCCCAACCTGGTCCATAATAACTTCAGTGGGGTTAGAGGTTTAGATGCATTAGCAGGCTAATTTCTCTGTGACATTTACCGGTGTTTATTTTCTGTATCATATTTACTATTTGGTAGAGTTAATACAAAACATTGCTCAGCTATACAGTGGGGGATGTTGGCTGATGGGGAAACTTGGAAAGTCTAGTGATTACAATATGGAATCAGGAATGTAGAGTGCAGAGAGAGAGAAAGAAAAATAATACAGTGTTTATACAGATAGTAGCATCAACCCAATGTAGACGTACTGTTACTCATTTAAAATGACCCAGAGTCAATATTTTACTTTTGCTATATTGACAGAACTGAGTGGGACAATGACAGTGGTGACAGAATTCTTCCAACATATGAAAGATCCAGAATATAACTGGCAGGGAGGAAACTCTCCCCTCTCTCTCTGATGAGGTGTTTTCCTCACGCCCAGCTCTGCTATTCCCCTAGATGCCCTACTGGTAGCATGCATTTTTAAGTACATTTAGCCTGATGAAGACCAATAGGCCTCATAATCTTGTCTGCCTGAAGGATAGCTACAGTGGTACTTCCCTGGGTAAAAGTTACCTGACTTAGGTATTCCGGACTTCTCATATTCAGGCCCATATCATGGCAGCCATTGTCCACGTGACTTAAATGAATGGAGACCACAGGAGAAGAAAGGAAACAAAAAGGAAGAATTAGCGGGGGGCAGATTGAAGTGTTAGTAAACAAGTACCTATTTTACATACCTTATACATACTTGGGCTTGAGTACTTACTCCGCTTCGCTAGTTCCTTATCCTAAATGTTTCTTCCAATTCTAGGAATGGGCTTCTACAGAATTGGCAGCCATAGCATAAATAAATCCAGAAAGTTAATCTCAGAGAAAAAACAGACCAGCTGTAGTTTGCTGAGTGAGGGAGAGTAAAAGCCCTAGAGACAAGGCAGGATGAAGCTGTCAACTGCCACTCCAGAACAGCAGCTGTAGTAGTCATAAGAGCAGCCATGACAGTTAATATTTGTATCAGATTTTGAAAGACAATTCACATACTAATGGTTTGAAGATCAGCCACATGCAAGGCATTAGCTATTCCTAGTGTTTAAAGAAACTGGGTGTGGCTGGAGCCCAATGGAGCCCGCAAGTACTAGGGCCTGCTACAACAATGTGTACCAGAAGACTGAATTTAAACAAAGGCAGAAACTAGGAGATGCTCCAAGTTGGTTTTTGAAGCCCCAGATCTGTGAACTTGCCTACCAGCAACCGATGAGGAAGATGGGGAACTCCTGGATACCAGGCAAAAGTGGGTGAAATCACACAAACAATTTGGGAGTTTTGAGAGTAAGGGTAGGGGCTTAGGCCTGTGAGACCTTAAAAGTCTATCCCTCACATAGATTTTAGATTAAGAAGACAGGCACTTCTGGTTGCTAAACCATCTTTCCTTTCTGTATTGAGGTTGGGACAGGAATGTAGTTCAATATTTCTGTCTTGCAAATTTTATAAAGAAAATGTTGAGGAGTGTTCTAGAGAACAGGAGGGTCTTGTGTGACCAGGAGGAGAAAAAATAATCTATTCCTTTTGCCCCTGTGAAAATAAAATAAGCTGGTCCCATCATGTTTTCACACTGTAAATACGGCCCTCTGTCAGGGGGCTTCTGAGCAATGGCAGCTCCATGTGATACATCATCTGTTACACCAGGACACCATTAAGAATGATGCAGTTTTACCCTTCACTCTGAATTTCCAGGATTTTCTCTGTTCTATTTAAGTCCGACCTTTTAACTACATATTGTTGTTATTTTGGGGAATTTCCTTTATTTTTAGAAAATTAGTTAACAAAGATTCCAAATGGCACTTATACATTTTCCTCTAATGCACAAAAGAAAATTGAAAAACAAATGTCTGACTCAGTGAAATACATATTTATTCAATAGATGGTAATAGCTTCTTCTAGAAAGGCAGTTTTACTTGTTAAACAAAGTGTCTTTAAATATGTCCTTTGCTCTTGGAAATGGAACAGAGTATTGTTTAAACTCTATATTGAGATGAAACTAAAAACCATTCTTTGACATGATACAGAACAGCTTCATCATGTTAAACCCTAGTGCTGAGCGGTAGCAAATTTTGAGATTTTGCAGGTCAACTTCCTTTTTGACAAGTCAGTGAAGCAGAGTTAAATATTTTCTACCGTAACTTGTGTCTGCAGTTGTGTATTTATTAGTTGTACACCAACCCTATTTACCTGGAACTGCGTAGCTAAAACTACACATAGCCTATTCCCTCCTTGCAGAAACCTCAGTGTAGGCTAAGAAGCATCTCTTTTAGGCCTGTGTCTCTCTCTTGGACACTCCTGCATAACAAAATCTTCACTTTCCCTACTTACCCCTAGAAATCCCCTAATGTAAAACTGCTCACCCAGGACCACATGGTCTTAAAAGATGGCCTGGGTATTAACCCTCCTTTTGTGCAGCTGTTCCACTCCACAAACCAACCTCAGAAAGGTTTGACAGCCCATCCAGACAAAGGAAAGTTCTACACAATCCACCTAACTGTCTAGGTGCACAGGGTAGCGTTCTCTCTTCCTATAGAGCAGGTGGGCAAACTACAGCCTGTGGGCCGAATCCAGCCCCTCAGGGCTTCGTATCCGGCATGTGGGATTGCTCCCCGTGGTGCCGCAGGCCCTGTGCCACTCTCAGAAGAGGCCGACACCATGTCCCTGGGGGCGGGGGGGAAGGGGCAAAGGGCTCCGTGTGCTGCCCTTCCCTCCAGGCACCGCCCCCCACAGCTCCCATTGGCCAGGAACGGGGAACCCCAACCTCCTGCCCTGAGCCCCCTGCCACTCCCCAAACCCCGACCCCCTGTCCTGAGCTCCCTTCTGCAGTCTGCACCCCTCCTGCACCCCTGCCCTGAGCTCCCTCATACACCCCGCACCCTCCTCTGCCCCAATCCCTTGCCCTGAGCCCAATCCTGCACACTGCATCCCTCCCACACGGTAGGAGGTCCCAGCCCTACATACAATTTCCCTGCCCAGATGTGGCCCTCTGCCCAAAAAGTTTGCCCACCCCTGCTATAGAGAGTTTCATCTTGAATGTATGCACATTAATGATTCATAATATGCATGACATTAGCACTTTTTGCAATAGTAGCGTGAACCAGACTTGTAATAAACACAATGCTAATTTGAAATGTAATTGAAAAAATATTCATTGCATATGCATGGTAGCCAGTTATCAGATGTTAATTCTGTCTTTGAAGAATCTATTTTTAAATTTAGTTCTGCGCAGTATTGTTCTCTTATACTACAAATTTCAGTTGAGTCCAGGGTTTAAAACCAAGTTTATACCCATTAAATGCAAACACTGACTATCTCTTTAACTGCAGCATTGCAAGCAGTTGTTTTAAGTAAATAAGCTTTTCCTTTACCACAGAGAAGGATGGTGCATGAGACTATTCTTGTCACTGGTAAAGTAAGCACCGGGGACTGAACAGTGTGCAAACAATTTCGTTGTGAAAGAAAGAAAGGATCAGTAATGTTCTTAGATCAGGCTTTGGGACACTTTGAAAAGGTAGTGGGGGGCTATTTCAGGCAAACTTTTTATTCTTTCAGAAAAGTCTGTGGTTATGCATGGAACTGAAAGCATTTAAGAAGGGAAAAACATAAAAGGTGAAACATTAATTGGGCAGATCATCTAGCACTGTAGATCTATTTTTACAAAAACCCAAACACATCTATACATAGATTTTCCTTTGAAGCTTTTAGACCACCATTCCTTTTTCCTTATCTGCATAATTGACATCTTCATTCAATTTCAAACAGCTGCTATAATCATTTTATTTCTTTCTGGATAAGGCTTAATCTTTTGAACTCAAGGAATAATTATTATTGCAAAGTTGTTTTCCTTTTCCAAAGAGAATGCTTTAGGGTCACCATTGCTTCCAGTTTCTCTAGGAAGGAGGACAATAAAGTATTTGTTGGTGCTGAAATGTTGTCAGTTCCAAGGACATTGGCACTCTTTCTCTGTGCACTACGTTCAGCATATTGAAGTGAGTTATATGAACCACACTGAAAAGCTTTAAATTAGTACCTTGCTGCTTTTTAGTGTCTACAAGCTAATTTTAGATCCCTCTGGAGCTAGTAAACTTATCTATATTCTTTTGTGCAGCTTCCTAAAACCATAAAATGGCCTTTAAATAATTTGGAGGTTTATTCTTCTCTTTTTTCTTCTTTAAATCCAATTTGTTATATTTTAGAACAAATCTCAGCACTGTACACAGTACACATTACGAAGGTGATGGAAGCTGTGCTTTTCTTATTCAGTTTCCAAGAGGGGATCAGATAAGTACCAACAATGATAGATTTCAAAAACCCACCCCTTCTGCTCTTGCTTAGTGGATTAAAAGGTGAATTATTCACAGTGGCAATGCCTTTAAAGTTCAGAGTATAATTTCTCTTGGAACAACACTTGAAATAAAGTTTACCAACTGGAAATAACTACGACCTCTCAAGAAGTTTTTTCAACATTTTTTGAATTTTAAAATCTACCTCATTTAGAAGTGATAACAAACTAAAAAGCAACCACAATCACACTGAAAGACATAATGGAGCATAGTGAAAACTTTATCAATAACAAAGTAATGGGCGGAAACCATCCTTGCACCAGAACTGAATTTAATGAAGTTTTTATGTCACTCTTACATCTCCCCTACAGTGGGGGGTTGCAGAGCCAATTTGGCCTCATATCCATGTTGGAATAGTCCTGAGATTTTCCTTGACTTGCACCCAGCTTCCAGTTGTCCTTGGAGGGGGTAGAGGCAGAAGGGAATAATGAGGGCATAACCCCCCCCACCGCAAATTCTAACATGCCCTTGGAATGTCCCTTGCATCAGGGTCCCCCACAGGTCTGGTACAGAGCTGGCTTCATCAATTTATGCCTATACTGGGGAAAATCCTTGGGGCACCTTTTCTACCGGTGGAGCTAGCAGATCAGGAACTGCAGAGCAGCCATGACCTGGGCTCGAATTAGCTAAGTAGCAAAAAGGATGGATGCTTATAATCTGGCATGGATGAATAAATAAATAAATCCAAGAAATGGAAGCACAAGAGAGTCTGGTTTAGTGCTTGTTCTCTTTCTTATAGGCTTTTTACTTAAAGAGGGTTTTTTCTGAGGTACCATTGGTCAAATGAGGGGAAACTTCTATTTCTTATTTACCTCCTCATCTGGTGATGGTTTTATGGCTGAAGCCTGAAAACTGTTACCAACAATATTTTCTCTTCTCAGGATCAGAAAGAATTATTATGTGTTTGCTGGCAACTATCAACTTGATACAGGAAACGGTACTAAAAGAGGCATTTCATGGTAACAGAGGAATTTTACCCACTCTGTAGCTTGGGGTATCTGCTGCTCTGTTGCCTCTGACCCATTACTCCCAGCACTTGTCAGTTACATATGCAGTATTTAGCATCCTAACTTGAAGAACCACTTGAAAGACTTCCTTCAAAGCTTTAATCAATACTGCTCTGTAATTCAGTCATTATATTTCAGTAAGTCAGTTGCACTAGGACTTTTTGGCATGCTGGTTACCGTGGAGATATGATGACGACAATGATGAGTTCTTAATGCTGCTTCCAGCAGCAGTGCATGCACAGAAAATTAAGTTAATTAGGGCCTGATCCAATATCTGTTAAAGCCAATGGAAAGACTCCCACTGGCTTCAATGGCCATTGGAGAGGACTGTTGATTAATAATTCCCTCAATACATGTGGCCTCTATATTTACTTGTGGCATATCCAAAAATGGATCAAAATTTCCCCTAATTTATTCATTATTCCAGTTTATTCCAAATGGGATGATTTTCTTTTTAAACCTGAAGATTGCTTGAAAAAAGTTCTATAAGAATTTGATAATCAATATTCAAAACATAACCTGTGATGGGTAGCATAAATCTTATGCTACAGTTTCTATTTTGATGAGAAAAACCCTTAAAATCAAGGAGAAGGCTTGAAGGATGCACTAGGGTTCTGAAGCTTACATTTAATTTTCTTTTATCTGCACGTGCATTCCATTGTCCTAGTTGCAAGGGGTTTGGACAGATCCTTCTCTAGCTAATGTACGTGTCTCCATGCGGGGGCTCTAGTGCAGGGTTCTGTGATCCCTGTCCCATTTTAATATGTTGAGCAGTGCATCATCCCATATAAAATATACCAAATGCATTGCTTTTACTGTTCTGTATTTTTCTGTCATCACTGCAGTCACTGACAGAAAGTAATGACATGCTCAGTCCTAGCTGTGAAGGGTGTGATCAAATCATTATGTTGGTCATTTGACTGCCCCTTTCACAAGGCTTAAGAAAGGGGTTTGGGAACCCTGTACTTGCAGACACTTAGATACCATGGTAAAAAGTGTCATAACTAAAAAAAGACATTAAAATAAATAAAATTATTATGACCATGTTTCATAAAATACTGTTCAATGCTGACATTACTGTCATGCTGTCTGGGGTGGCTCACAACTGTGAGTGCCTATCCCAGGGCAGACTGTCAGAAAACAGGACAAACACCTGAGGCTGGTGGTGTGTTCTATAATTAGATTTCACCAACCCAGTAACAAATGTGAACTCCTGGATCTCTATACCAGTCTTACCATGGAGTCACAGACAGTCCCCTTAAAGTCTCCAGTTTATCTTGCCACCCAAACAAACTAGACTTTGTGATTAAAGATTTCAGAGTAGCAGCCGTGTTCGTCCGTTTTCGCAAAAAGAAAAGGAGTACTCCTTTTCTTTTTGTGATTAAAGGTCATTTAAATCAAAATTCCCACCACATGAGGTTGCTCCCGGTCCCAAGAGACCAGTTACTTGCCCCAGATCAGTTGGTACACTAGATCTTACACCAAGAACAATGCTGGTAGCCAATTCTATAGTAAACTAAGTAAAGGTTATTAGCTAAGAAAAGAAAGTGAGAGTTATTGAGAGGTTAAAGCAGGTAAAAGATAAGCACAGGTGAGTCACAGTTTGTAATTCCAAATGGTGACAGTGACGCAAGAAACTGCCAGTTTCCCAAAAGTCTTTTCAAGTACCAGATTATCTCTGGGGAATCTCAGCTTTGCATCTGGTACACTTTCCTGTAAGAGTCCAAACAGTCCAGAGATGAAGGGTCTTTCCTTGACTCCATACTTGGGCTTTTCCTTTGATGATGGAGTGTGAGGAATGCATTTTCAGTATTTGTCCTCCGATTATCATACACAATGGCCACTTGTTTTGAAAGTAGCACTTTTCCATTGAAGTTCTTCATTTGCATTCCACAAGGTTTTTTTTCCACGTTTGATGGGTTATTTAGTTACAGGGCTATGTGCAATGTAAATGTTTGCTACTACATCATAACAGGATACAGATAAGCAAAAACAATGCCAGTAACATCCCACTTGTTTTCATGAAGTTTAAACATCAAATATGCTCTTATACATTCAGCAATCACTTTGATCTATACTTATACACAAGTGAATTGGCCTGGGGCTCTGGCATGAGATGAGGCCTGGTCTGCCTGTGTCACAATTATAAATTCCCTTTTTAAAAAACTGTTTAATCTGAAATACCTCTGTATCTCCATTTGATACAGGCTGTAATATGTTCCCCTGGTTTTATTAGTTATCTGCTGTACAAAAAGTTTAGGGTCCCCAATGCTGTCACAAAACACATATATATACCCCTTCTGGTGCAAATATTCAAGACTCAGTTTAGATTTAGTTTTCATGACTGTGTGAACAAAACTCAAAAAGGACTTACTTGTGACCTGCCTTACTCACCCATGCAGAGGAGTACCCATGTGACCAGCCTTCCCCTCCTGCACAGGTAGGTGGGGAGCAGAGGACTGGAACAAGAAGAAAGAAGGAACCAAAGCATGACTCAGTCACTGGACTGCTCCTACATCAGCACACTTGTTGTACTGGCCATCTCAGGATAACTATCTCACAGTGATCACTGGAACAGTGAAAATATAACCAAAGCAAAACGACTTCTCAGTTCAAGCAAAGTTTTGTGAAAAATCATTATGCATTATTTGCCAACACTATTGTAAATAATGTGAGAAGTTGATTTGTTGCCACACGCAGTACTATATGGAACTTCCAAGTCATCTTCACTTATGTTTCTTTGGATCAAACCTCAGAATATGTCTCTAATATATGTGGATGTGGAGTTTTTGGATTTGTTGGATACCAGCACCCAAATCCTCAGTTGCATTCAATTGCATAATGCAATTTAGAAGCAGGAGTACAAATGTGGCTTTATACCACCTTTACTATCTTCTGGTGCTAGGCCAGCTCAGAGCCAGTATGGCCGCTCATATAAATTAGAGTCATCCAAACATGGCTCTAACTTGTGCCAATTGCCAGCAGCTCTAAGGATCAATATGGCAAACAGGGAATGCTGGGCCACAGAGAAGTCCTAGCCAGCAGATTGGGAAGGGGTTTGCAGAGGGTTGCTCTCAGATCTACATTACTAGAGGTTCCTATACACTGCAGTGATCATCCTATGGTTAGCTATGCTAATTGTAGGGCACAAAGCACAGAATCCAGTGCCAATATTTAAATTTCTTCTTTTAACAAATATGTACAAACCCTAGTAATGAGACACGTTACAAAGTGTTTTGAAATTTTTTTATTTACACAGCAGATATGATCGGACCTGTAGGAGGTATTGTTTGCATCCATGCATCCTTTAAGGGAGCGCAGAGAACAGACTGCAAAAAAAAAAAAGTAAATGTCAGAACAAACAAAAATTACATTAGTTTCTGTGCTTCCACAGCTGCATACTAAACCAACACAGATTTTTAAAAATTACTTTAAATTCAAAAGTGAATTTTGAGGACTATTGTATCCATGGGTCAAATATTGCTCTTATTCATGAACATATACCACAGTCCAATATCTGTGATTACCAATGGGTTTAGTCAACTGGAATTCACTTTTATTTCTAGGCACAGATGGTTCTGTTCTCTTCCCAGTCTGTTTATCTGACGATCAGAGTTGATAAAATGAACTCTAATGATATGCTAATTCTAGCTGTGTCCAAAGAGAATATATAATCACTTAGGGCCCAATTCTGCAAATATTTACATGCAAGACAGTCTTCATTTATGCCAGCAGTCTTATTGCACTTCGCTACAGAGATGAAATCATGTTACTGACATGAGTGTTTGCAAAAATTAGGCCATTGATTATTGTTCATTTGTGTGATGATGAAAGTTGCTATCCTTGGGCTTGATCCTGCATCTCTTAGTCATCTAACTAGTCCCACTGAAGTCAAAGGGACTCCTCATATGAATTAGGATGCAGAATCAGGTTCAATTGAATTGTATTATCATTATGTATTTAGAAACTGATAATAATGATCAGATAAAAATGTTTATAAATCTCTGAAAATGTAATTTATAAATAAATAAGGTATGTTTTCATTTATTATTTCGAATACCCTGTGCCCTGAAAAGAAAATTCTCAATGGAAGGAAAGACTAGGGTATTATATATTGGCTTTCTGATTTGTTGCTGTTTGGTACACTCCATCTGCAAATCAGAATTTGTTTAGCATGTTTGTTTGTTGAGCATGTTTTGGTTTTTTATTTTTCCTGAAAGAAACAAAAAAGCTTCCTTTTGTAAATTAAAAATCTTTTTTCATTTCACTGAAGTTTAAAATTCTTTCTTTCCTAAAACTTTTGGCTCAATCCAGAAATCTGCACCCACCAAATCTGGGAGGTCATTAGAGAACCCCACCCTCATATTAAATCTCTCTTATTAAGCAATATTGTCTGCTATATAGCTACAGTTTGCCTTTCAGTAACTTCGGGAATGATTTATTGTTATTTCAAGGAAAGACTGTTACTACAATCAGGTTTCCACTGCACTGGCTGTACAAAATATACCAGAGTTGATTAGTTATAAATAGAAGAGGGACTTTGGAAATCTGAAAACCATACAAATAAAATAAAGAATGAAACAAGATATTTGCTTTATTGACAGGACTTTATTGACAGGACATACATTTCTAAATTGCCTCAAGTCTTGGGCTCCTTAGAGTCCAGTCCTGTGAAGTACAGAGCAATGTCAATGTCACTTGAAGTGCTCAGCAGACTACAGGGTTGTCCCCTAAACATGCAAATTGAGTGTTACTGTCAGAGTACTCCCCATTAAAGTCAGTGACAAAACTCCCACTGACCTTAATGATGCAGGATTGAGCTATTGTGATGATACCTGTTCTTTTTAAGTAGAGATCATTCTGAGTGGCCAAGTTCAAATCTGGAGCCATATCTGCATATTTCCAAACTTGGGGTCTGATTGGTCAATTACAGAGAAATTGTCAGCCATTAAATATGGATCTAGATTCAAATGTTGCCAAAGTTTAAAGATGTTTTGAGTGATTAGGTTTTGTTCTCTATCTTATTTTATTCAATTCATTAGGACAGCAAAAGTTATGCAGTTTGATTGGGATCCATTTCACAGAAGTTCCCAAAAATTCTCCCACAGAACAAAAATAAATAGTTTTGAAAGGAAGAGGTTCCTGTGAACATATATGGTTAAGAAAGGTCTAGAGTATTGTGCAGTACCATCCTTGAAGACTAGCATAGTCCACTGGCTGGGGTTCTGGAATGGGAGTCCCTTTAGGGATCTGGGGCAAAAATTGGAGATTGGTCCTGCTTTGAGCAGTGGGTTGGACTAGATGACTTCCTGAGGTCCCTTCCAACCCTGAGATTCTATGAGTCCTATGAGTCAGGAAACCCGTGTACTCCTATATCTGCACAGGGGCGGCACTAGGGGGGACTTGCTGGAGCTATTACCTCCCCAAAATTTGCCTTAGCTCCCCCTGTAGCCACCCCTCCCAGTGTAAAGGTCAAACGTTACACAGAAGTAAGGGTAGCATGCTATGGGATTGCCACTCTTACTTCTGCACTGCTGCTTTCAGAGCTGGGCAGCTAATGCCCCCCACAGAGAGACACCCCCCCCCAAATTTTCTATCTAGCCCACCTCAGTCCTTCCACTGGGAGGAGGCTGGTACCACCCCTGTCTCTTACCTGCTTTGTGATTTTGGGAAAAACACTTAATCTCTCTCTGCTTCTGTTTCTCTTCTCAGCTGTTTTGTCTATTTAAACTCTTAAGGGTACAGACTGTCTCTCACTATGTGTTTGTACAATGTCTAGCAAAATGAGACCCTGATCTGGCTTGGGGTCCCAAGGCATGACTGTAACACAAAAATAAATTTAAAAAACTCTCAAAAAGTCCATCGATTGTAGAAATAATATTTTAAAAGGGACCACTGCCTACAAAATCTCCACAAGTAGCTCCTTTTATTGGCAATCTCAATAGAGAGGCAAAGGACTAAATACATATGGAAATAAAACTATCCTTGTATCCTAGAGATGCATAAGGTATGTTGGTCACTACCACTGCCTGTACTGAATCTGGATAAGCAGGGGATTACAGGTTTCCAGTGGTCTCAAGCTAGTACCTTTTCTGAGCTCCTTGCCATGGGGCAAATAATCTAATCCATCAATTTTTATTATTAATTCAACTACAATAGACTATCAAGATAACTTGATGCAACCTAATAGTCACTAGAGTACTTGACTGGAACTCAGGCAATCTGAATTTTATTACAGGTGCTGTCACTGATTTGCTGTGAGAGCTTGGGCAACACACATAGGTCTCTGTGCAAACCTGCAGAGCTAGAAGTTCTTTTATTATTCATAATATCCTACAAACAGTCTAGGACCATATTAATACATAACTGATATGTACCACCAGGGCAAGAAAATACTAATGAAAAGCAAGCAAGTTACCCATCAAGATATATAGATATTATCCATGATTTCTGTTCCAAACTAAAAGAAAATTTAAAATGAATGGTCTGTCAGAGGTCTTCTATTTAAGACCAGAGATGTAATATGGAATCATTAGTAACACGTTATTTTACAGGGCATCAGTACCCACATGTAAGAAATTACCATAGAATTACAGAGTTATTACATGGTCTGACAAAGTTCCGAGCTTGTAATTGTGCGTCCCGTGCTTCCTGGCAGATCCAGGGGCCTCAGAGATTCACTAAAGCCCCAATGTGACCTTCCTTTCACAGTGTAGTGGCCAGGGTCACAGCCTATTGAGTTACTTTCATCACAGGCAAGTGATGGGGACATGGAAAGGGGAAATACCCCTCAGTCTTTGTTGCGCGTAGAGCTCAGTAGGCACAGTTCGCCCTCCTGAATGGACCAAGACTTCTTTCCCCTCTCAAGGGGATCTCTGTAGAGTTTTGGGGGGGAACCCAGGCCCACCCTCTACTCTGGGTTCCTGCCCAGGGACCCTAAGGATAACAGCTGTTTGTGGCTTTCCCGCCACCGCTAAATGCTGCTTTGATTCCCTGGGCCGGTTCCCCCATGGTCCCCTCTTCCTAGCTTCAACCTTACCTCAGGATACAGCAATGCTTCTTTCTCCAGCTCCTTTCACCTGGGCTCCCTCAAGGGAACTGGAAAGGAGAGCTTTTAAGAAGTCTGAGTGACACCTTGATTGCTTCCACATGTCTCCATTAGCCTAGTGACCTTAATTGGTTAATTGGCGTCAGGTGTCTTGATTGGACTGGAGTAGGCTTTGTTTGGCTATCCAGGGAAAAGGAACCTGCTCATCCTGAGGCTGATATATCTGGCTTCCACCACTCTCTCGGGAAGCCGCTGCTACACAACCCCCAGATCCGTGTGCAGGTGGCGGAGTCCCCCTAAGTGTGCCAGAGGTTGGTCCTGGCAGAAGTGTTGGAGACCTCCTGGACTATGACTGGGGAGACTGGCTGGATCCCCTGACGCTCGCTCAGCGCATGGGGCTCTCCAGACCTCGTACTGCCCTGCGCGTACTTCAGGAGGTGAGGGCCGCTTTGCCGCCCGCTGCTCGGGTTTACCTCGACCGGGTCCTGCGAGAGTGCGTGCCCCGCCCACCCTCCACCCCAGGCCCTCCGGATCTTTTCATCGGGCCCCTGCCCCATGGACCCGACCGACCCCCCCGCCCCTTCACCGTGAGCCGGCTGCGCGAGTTGCAGCCGGTCCGGTTCCAGACCACGCCAAAACAACATCTCTACATGCTCGTGCTCCACACCCCCCATGTCCTCACCCTCGTGTCCCACCCTGACACAAAGTGGCGGGACCTCCTGCCACCTCTAGAGGGTGAGGAGCCCCTATGGGCCAGCTTCTATTTCACCTTAGTCCCGAGGCCCGCTGGGGATATCAGTTGGTGGCTCCTTCATGGGGCCATGAGCACGGGCGTGTATTTGGCGCGGTTCACCCCAATTCCGGACACCTGCCCCTTTTGCGGCATGAGGAAAACCCTGGCGCACATCTGGAGTGCGCCAGGCTGCAGCCCCTATTCCGGCTCCTCACCAATCTTTTGTTATGGTTTTGGTTGCACTTTTCTCCTCACCTTCTTATCTACGCACTCCCTGTCCGTGGCCCCACTAAGTCGCGGGACCTCCTGGTCAACCTCCTCTGGCCCTGGCTAAAGCGGCCATCTATAAAACCAGGGTGAGGAGGTTGGCCGATGGAGTCTCCTGTGACTGCGGGGCCTATTTCCGATCCTCTGTCCATTCACGCCTCCGGGCGGAGTTCCTCTGGGCGGCGTCCACTGACTCCCTTGACGCCTTTGAGGAGCGGTGGGCGCTGTCCGGGGTTCTCTGCTCGGTGTCCCCATCTGGTTCCCTTCGTTTGACCCTTTGACCCCACTCCTATCCCTGTTATTTCATGAGTTGTCCCCCCGTAATCATTTGGTTTCCAGGTGCTGTGGATCCTCCTGTTAGGCTGGGGGGGATCCACAGGAACTGGATCCACAGGACCTGGTTCCCTTTGACCACACTCCTCTCCCTGTTATTTCATTAGTTGTCCCCCGTAATCATTTGGTTTCCAGGTCCTGTGGATCCCCCTCTTAGGCTGGGGGGGGGATTCCTTTAGCAGTGGGCAGGCTTTAGCAGTGGGCGGGCGGGAGGAAGCCTGCCACTTCCTGGATCCCAATAGGACCACTCTCTTATATCCTTCTGGTCTGACTCCATCACAATGGTTATTTGTGCTTTGCCAAATAAAATGTTGCTTAATCATCATTAGATTTACAGGGTGTTGATCGGGTTTGGCCATGTACCTTCAATACTACTTCAAAATGCCATAAACCTGATGTTAGCTGAACTCTGGGTCAGACTCCCAAGTCTAGTTATCAAGTTATTAAACATATTTCTTCCCTTTCATAAAAATAGCTTGCTGTTGTGAGGTATGACGGGCACACTCTGATGAACCAAATCGTGAAATCTTCTGGTTCTTGGGATGAAGAGATTAGTTGAGAATTAGGCCTAAGGATATTGACAAATATTTTCAATAGGGTTACATAATTTTATACTCCCCAAGATTGGTAATAGATTTTTGAGGCTTGGAAGTAAATATTTTTCGCAACCTACTTGGCATTTTCCATTAAGAAAATATTGCTTTTCCCCATCCCTCTTTGCATTTTAAATGGAGATAAATTATTTAGGCTAACTTCATTTAATACCTAATACTTTAATGACTTATGAGGAGAGGCTGAGGGAGCTGGGATTGTTTAGCCTGCAGAAGAGAAGAATGAGGGGGGATTTGATAGCTACTTTCAACTACCTGAAAGGGGGTTCCAAAGAGGATGGCTCTAGACTGTTCTCAATGGTAGTAGATGACAGAACGAGGAGTAATGGTCTCAAGTTGCAGTGGGGGAGGTTTAGATTGGATATTAGGAAAAACTTTTTCACTAAGAGGGTGGTGAAACACTGGAATGCGTTACCTAGGGAGGTGGTAGAATCTCCTTCCTTAGAGGTTTTTAAGGTCAGGCTTGACAAAGCCCTGGCTGGGATGATTTAACTGGGAATTGGTCCTGCTTTGAGCAGGGGGTTGGACTAGATGACCTTCTGGGGTCCCTTCCAACCCTGATATTCTATGATTCTATGAAGGCTAACATGTTTGCAAAGCATTGTTCTAGTGTATGTTATTTAACTGCTGGCGCAGACAGAGCCGACGGAGGACGCACCAAAAATTGGGTTTAGATGGCTGTATAAATAGTTGGTTTTAATATTTGCTCATTGATGGAGTGAGAGATTTAAAAGGTCAGCTAGAAATGTAGAGTGGAGTAATGCCCTTATCCATTTAGAACCATTTTTAAGATCAATAGTGGACCTCAAACCTTGGCAGCAGGGCCAGGTGAAAGAATTTTGGGCCCCTATGCACCATGACAATTGCCTCCCCCCCCACACACACACCTTCCCTGTCCCCAGGAGATGGGAGGCCTGGGGGGAGGGAGGAGTTTGGGACCTGTTCCTGGGGGGTGGGGGAGGCCCAAGGGGGCCTGCTGTAGAGTGAGCAAGCCCTCCCTGCACACACTGTGCATCTGTGTCTATCCTGCAAGGCTGGGCTGGCTCTGAGGCCTGGGTGGCTTTCACCACAGTGAGCAGGTGGGTTCTCCCCCTGCAATGCCCTGACCTCTTCTTGCCTCTGGGTTGGGTTGTGTATGTTCTGGGGGGAGGTTCCCCTGTTGATCGGAGGGCCCCCATCTGTGCAAGTGCATATCGGTCTATCCAGGCTGCTTAGCAGTGTAAAATCGCTGATGACTACTGGCACCCCCCTGCCACCAACAGGGGCTCTCCAGCCTTTCATTCCCCACTCCCAAGCTTCATTGCCTGATCCCAGGCTGCTGGCTGTGGCCTGTTGCTCCTACTTTCACTCCCCACAGCTTCTGTCTCCCTCCTGAGCAGGGAGCCACCAATATTGGATTTGACTTTCTCTTTCCTGTCCTGGTGGTTCATGGACCCCTCTGCTGGTTGGATGTGAACTGGATGGTAACAGTTCTCTGAAATGAGACAGAAAGTTTATTGGAATATGTAGGATTATTTAATTTTTCTTCATTGAGAGCTTAAAGGAAACATAAGGATTTTAATATAATCTCAGAGTTGACTGACTATGTGCTTTGGCACTTTCTTAGTACACCTGACAGCAATACAAAACAAAACATTTTTTAAATCATTAAAATTGTAAGAAACTGATTCTCCATTGGCCAGGAACTTACTCAGCAATGTGTGTAAAATGCTATAACTTTGCTCAATAACATTTTACACTCATCATACACTGAGTTTGCTCTGTTGTCACTGACTGCACAAGGTACCCGGCAGTGGATATTCAGTTCTCAACTGTTGGCCAACAGGCTCCATCACCATCCTGTATCTGATGTGACCCCTGAATATAACCTGGCACATAAAAAAGCTCCTGTTCTTTACTCAGAAATGGGCTGAGAAAAAGTAAGAAAGAACTTCCTTTCTTCTCCCTCCAGAAAAGCATCAAGAGTTTCGTGGTTTCAGCCCAGGACTCCTGGGTTCTATTCCTATTTGTCACGGATTCCCTGTGTGACCTTGAACAACCTACTTAACTCCTCTGTGCCCCACCCTCCTCTATTTGTAAAATGTGTATAATAACCATGCCTGCCTTCCTCTCTCAAGTGCTGTGAGAGATAATTGGTTAATGTTTGTGGAAGGTACTCTGAGCTCCTCAACTGAAAAGTGTTACACACACACAAATACTATATCCTTTACTTTGTACTGTCCCAGATGAGAATAATTGATGGAAGAGGGGTGGCTATTCAGCACCAGAAGATGCTCATATTCAAGGGTCTTTTTTTGTGTGAGTGATACTCAGATGTTCTAAATAAAAGATACTCAAGTCTGACTGCTGCTGCTTTCCATCCCCAAGTCGACCAGCTACCACCACTGTTGTCCTTTCCCTTAGCAGTACTGGGACTATGCACAATCCATCCTCTTCTCCCCATCCTGTCACAAGAGTGATCAGGTAGAGCTAGAGGAGCATTTTTCAGATCCTCCCTCTCCCTGGCAGTTTTCAGTCGGCTGCTGCCTCCTAAACTAGAAGTTTGTTGTTAAAATAAGGGATGAGTGAAGAGGAAAGCCCTGCGGGAGGGAGATAAGACAAATGCTTTCGTCACAGTCTCTTATCATCAGAACAGTCACTCTGCAGAGGAATAGTCTGTCAGTAGCTATGAGATTTCATTAAAGTGCCTACCTGGACTGTAGTATAATTTGCGTGACAGCTATTTTTAAAGATTATTAATATTGGCATTCAATACCTGAACTCAGTTTATTTTTTTTAATGAACTAATCTCTCTTTCTCTACCACCAAATTCTTCCTCAATGGAAATCAAAAAGATGTACTGAAATACACTTGAAAACAGTTTCATTTCCTGGCTGAATCAAGGGTTGAGTTATACAAATTTATGACAGCACAATCCTATCATCACTTGTAACTCAAGAACTTTCACTCATTGTTTCAGATTCTGAGTTATGATTACATTTTAGTCTAAAAAAACCCCAACCTCTGGAATGAAACACTGGGAATAAAAGCAGGGTGGTCGGTGTCTTGCAGGATTTGGCCCTGATGTAGGTGACAAAAGACTAAAGCCTATGGAGTGCCAGAGGTGGAGTATCTCTGAAGAATCCATAAAGTCTTTAGGCATTGTCACACCAGCACTCAATGGACACTAGACCTGAAACTTTTGAGACAATACCTCTCCCTCTATACTACACCTAACTTAAATGATCTCTAGGGGACCCCAATTTACATTACAATAGAAATTCCTTATAACAAACAGGTTAAATTAGGTCTCCCTTCCTAAGAGAGCAAATTCTGTCAGGGACCAACTTAAACTTGAATATTTAAGCAGTTTTTAAAAAAAGATTTAAACAAAAACTAGAAATAACAGTGTTTGAACTCTTCAGGCAAATTGAGATTAAGTCATAAAATAACAATGATAATGACCAAGAACTGCTCAGGAAAAACGAGAGAGAAGTCATGCATGGAGAACAGGACACTTGCCAAAATAAAACACCCTTCCCATTATTGTGCAAGTTCTGAATTCTGCTGACTTCATCCTGGAGGCTTTTTTCTCAATAATGTTTTACTGCTTTATTTCCAACCATGACAAATATTGTAAATCTAGGAGGAAAACCGGACATGGCTTTAAAAAAATCAAAAAAGTCACTGGAATGAACAGGCTTGATTTTGATTTAAATTTTATCTGTGAGAAAATCAAAATTCCTTTTTTACATTTTGAGTCACAAATATTGTCTCATGCCAATGAGATTCTGATTCTCTTCCCATACAAGTCTAACATCTGTGTAATTCCATTGATCTCAATGGAGTTATTCCTCATTTATGTCAGTGCAAGAGGAGAATAGGATCTTGAGAGCTGAAAAAGGTGCATTAACCCCTATCTAAAGGATGGATTCAGGCTTAAAAAGAGGCAGAGGTCAGCTAAAATGCAGGCAACCACTTCTAGGGGTAGCATATGGCAGACAAATCTCATTTGTCAGCCTTTTATTTAAGAAAAAGGGATGAAGTGGTAAGAGAAATGTATCTTTCAATGAGGAATGAGGCTAGATTCAAGATGACACCTTTATTTAACGGTAAGAAATAATGCATCACAGTCAATGGGCATTTATTTGTTTAAAAGAAAAAGAAAGGAAGCAAACATATCACTGTCAGGCTCCAGTACCTGGCCTGCTACATGACTAGCTCAGGAACCTGCCTCCAATTTCTGCCCTCTGTTTGAGAGACCCAACAGGGAGGTTGACACTGCAGAGTGTCCTACAGGATGTGTGGTATCCTAAAACTTTCTTCTGAGCTTAACTCTTTCTAGCACAGGAATTCTTGCTGCATAGATAACTCAGCCTGGGCATTCCCAGAAACCCAGAAGCTCTTGTGCAGGTCTATCAAGCCATTTGGTCAGCGGATAGTCTGCCAAAATCTAGCACCACCTTTGCTTTCCCCAGATAAAGTGCCAAGAAAGCAAATTATGCTCTCTCTGATATTTATGACATTGCAAACACCAGCATCAACTTTGCAAAAAACGCATATACAGTAAGGGGCTGATACAAAAGTCACTGAAGTCTGTGCAAAGACTCCTATTGTCTTCAGTGGACTTTGGGTTCTGCCCTAACAGAACAGTCAAGTCAGCAAAAATGCACATAAGAGCATGCAAAAACCCAGGGCCAAATTGTCCACTGGTACAATCTGGTACAGCTCTATTAATTGAAGAAAGTGAAGCAAAAATAAAGACAAAGGAATCTGCTGACAATCAGATTCAGAAGGTAGTCATTCATCGATTCATTCATTTTAAAGCCAGAAGGGAGCATTATGAGATCTTTTCTCACTTCTTGCATAACACTGGCCATAGATTTCACCAGATTCTAGAATAGACCTTTGAACAAAAATATAATCTCAATCTCAATAGCATCTCTATTAGCAATAAATCCCTTGTTGTATGGTCTCATTAAGGAGAGGGGATGAAGATTTTCCAGCACCCTATACCTCCAGTTCCCAAGACACAGTAAAGAATGAAAAAAAAAAAAAGTGGGATTCTACTGGTTTCACTTCTTTTAGTCTGTTGGGAGATTAAAGGAAAGGACCCCTATTGTCTTGGTGCATCTCTCCCTTGGTTCCTTCATGACGGTGGGGAGAAGAGGTGTTCCTCTTGGCCCCTGTTTATATTCGCATGGAGAGGAGAGGTGAAGATTGCATCCTTTTCTTTCTTGGTCTCATTAGAGATCAGTGTTGTAAATCCCTGTGCCCAGATAGGATGTTCTTGTACCCTCCACATTCTTCTCTCCCTTCCATCTCTTACCTGGAGGTTTCTTTAATTCAGTGGGGGAAATGTGCAGACTGGAGTATTGCATATATGTTTTGGATATTTTCACTACTAAGTCTTCATTAATTTGTCCTCTCTTTTCACTCATCATCTCCCTACTGCATTCAAAGCCCACTTCAATAACACTCAATCACAATCTTAATCCACTTGCTCAACAGCATATTGAATCTACCTAATAGCCTCAGGAGAGTTGTGGCATCTGTCACACCTCTCTGAGTATTCATTGTATGAACACTTTCCATCTGCTTTTTAATTCCAGTCTGGCACTTGGAGCACTAGAGCTGCACTGATTAAAATTATATATGGTCACTGCCATAACCAGCTGTGATTCACTTATAGGTTTATTTAGATCTCACAGTTCTGTTTGATAATGTGGATCAAGGGATTTTGGGGGGAATGCCTAACATCTCTGTGATTGTTAGAATAGATAACATTCAACAAGTCTAGTGTTGGGCTGGAAGAGCATATCTTTGACAATTTTTAGTAAGTTTTTCATTAGCTGGTTTGTAGCATGCCCCAAGATTCTACACAGCATTTCTGAAGATTTTTGTGGGGGGCACTTTTTAAATAATCTCTTCCTGTGATAAATAAGCAGTGTGACTCACCAGACTCCACAAACATACTCTCTGGTCACTAGGTATAGACGTAGAGGTTCTAGGCTGTATTAAACATAACTCTTTATGGGTGCAACCTGTACACCAATGAGACAGCATCACATGAGTTTTTACACATGATGATGATGCTTAACTAAATTTCTCTTTATAAAGCCTTCTGTTCCTGAGACATTGTGTTTCATAGTTTATAAAGAAATCTTTATTTAGGTGAGTAGCATATTTCAATAAATAAATGCAGGAAAAGACTTCCACTTGAGTTCCAAGAGATACTGGTCTTAAGTCTTAAGTCTGATCTCAGTTACATCATTATAAATAAGGAGTTACTCCATTCAGATCAAGGGATTAAGTCTGGTGTGAGATCAGAATCAGGCCCTTTGTACCTGACTATGTTGGTTCTTGAATTTCTTTGAAGATATAAAAGTGTGAAAAGCTGAAGGGAAAACAAAATTTAATATCTCCCTGCTGCCCCTCAATTTTTCATAATAAAACAGCTTCATTTTTAGTCAGAATAAATCAGGCTTTTTGAACATAGTTTAGAAACTAGTGTAGGAATTGTCCCAAGGATATTTAATGAGCATAGCTACCTTACTTGTGCCCATCACTGTAGATATGCGAGCCATTACAGTGGTTGGGGGGTTAGTGCACACATTACTACTTTTCACTTTTTCTTGTATGTAAGGCATAAACACTGTGTTTTGCTGTTTGAAACATGTACTATAGCTAGCCTTATATGGGCAAGGCCTAGATTTACAAAGTTGACCCACTTACTTACTAGAAATCTGCTGTAACACAAGCTTAAAATATATAGTTACTGGTTAAAGAACCTTCAGCAATAAATATATTCATTGTCTCCTTCTTCCAGTTATTACTGCCAACTAGGTTATATTATCCATCAAGGACGTTTTCATTAAAACTGATTAGCTGCTGAAAAGAATCAAGTATAAGGGGACACCAAGAATTTCAAGCCTATAAATAGCTTCTGTTTCACATAAGTTTGGATAATTTCATCTACAGCTATTTATTTCCATTTCAAGGACAGAACCTAATCTTTATACAAGAGCCAAGAAAAGTAGAAATAAAGAAGAAAAATAACATTTTACAGCTAATAATTTTATTATTTATAGAACTTTGATTGTGGATATATCCATTTATTTTTCCAATACATCTGCAGTAAATTTATGTCCATTCCAAACATCAACATTCACAACTATAACTAAGATTTTATTTCCAGCCCCCAAAGTATCACTCTGTGTGAAAAGAGACTGGGAAATACTTGATTTCACCTCTTCTTCCTTTCTGACTTACGTAGTCCATGCAAACTATAATAAGCAAAAGGCAAACAGTGTATGCTTTTCATATCCAGGAGCATCAAGAGGAGAAAACCTTCAAAAAAATTGCAGGCTTCCTGTTAGGTAACTAAGATGACTGTCCTGTTGCTATTGCACAGGAATTCCAGTGTACCAGGACCTCTAGGTATCTCCCATGGACCCCAACCAGTTCCTGAAATACAGAATCCACACAAATACTGCTCTATGCATTGCTGTAGCTTTTGTGACACTCAGCACTCTAGAAGTAGTGCTTCTAGATCAGTAGATCAGTAGTCAGCACAGTCACATGCACAGAATTAGAATTAAAGAACCCCAGACAGACACAGTGGACGTGTTTGTGGTCTCCATGTTTGAACTGCTGTGGGTACCAAAGTTTCTCCAGCCAAATCTATTCTCCCCCAGAGCTAAATTCTCAGCTGGTATAAATTAGCCTAGCTTCATTACACCAAATAAGGTTTTGGCTCTTAGCCTACAGAAGTAGATCCAACCCCAGCTTAATAAACACAGGCCATTCAAATCTTAAATACTAGAGACAATCAAAGGGGCTGTCCTGTTGTCACTGAGACTGATCACAGTTTTAGCAGGGGCTTTTTGGATATCTTAACTGTGATGTCCTCTCAGTTTTGGATTCAGTTCAATAGACCAAAATTTACATTTTCTTAGCATCTTTCACAGCCCAGGTCATCTGAAAGATCTTCACAGGAATATGCAATGTGTGAGCCTCAATCATCATTTTAGAATGCAGAGCTAAGCACTGATGACTTTTGATGAGATTTAGAACACACAAAATTGAATTTCTAACAGGCTTTGACTGGGAATTCTGGGGGTCCTTTTCCACCACTCCCAACATACAATAGATTGGATATTGAAAGAATTTTAAGAACAATGGCTCAGGACATCAAGTGTCATTATGCAAAATGGCCTAATGTAATAGCATTATAATTATTATTTGTACTCGGGCATGGATCAGTGTTCATGTCGCACTCCTCATCAGTGCCTGGCCCAAGCCTGGGAAGCTAATGATTCAACCAGTGGACCAAATTCAGGGATGAATCCTGGTCATGTGCCACCTGAGGCATGTCGTAGGTATGCTAAAAACATCCAGAATGTGCTAGACACTATCCTGGCAGGAATGCACTGTTCCTGCCCAAAGAGTTAAGTTTGGCTCATTGACATTTAACAGTATACATTGCACAGAATTATTATTAAAGCCCTGGAAGCATCATTTCAGCATGCACACCTGAACTAGAGCTGATAAAAAAACAGGACTTAATTTTAATGAAAACTTCATCCCTTTTTTTGACAAAATTTGAAATTTCAATGAAAATTTTGGTTAAAAATGAATATAGGAAACTTTTGAACAACTGCATTCTGGACATCATTAGAAGATGCTACAGAGCAGTTTTGTTTTGTTTACTAAAATTTAACTATTGCAATAGTTTGTAGTTATTTTATTCATGACCAATTGCTTATATGATGCAACTGGACAGCGCTTGGGTTTTAGCTATTTTTCTTTGTTTAAAATTGTGTAGAACTTAAGCAAAAATCAAATAGATAAGATTGCATAATTGGAGGGCAAAATGCAGCATGTATAAGGATTTGAAAGAGAACTATTCAGCAGCCATTCAGAATCCACCAGTTGTGTCCCTTCAATTTCCAACATATGGTACAAATATGAAACTGTCTTTCCATGCCAGCTACATATTTGCGCTGTGGAAAAGCATAAGATCCACCTCAGGGTACTGCACATGCAACATAATACCACCTCTGTTGTCCGGTGTTGTACCAATGTCTGGGCACACTGTGTATATTTCTCATTTGTTAACTTACAAGTCATGCAGCACATGGAACTTTCATCCTTTACTTTTTCTCTGCATATAGTACTCTTCCCAACTCTGTCTCACTACCTTTTTCACTTCTGCTACCCTGTCTTTCTTACTGATCCATAAGACTTTGGGGGTCTATGGGCCCAATCAGATCTGATATCTCTTCTTCTGTCCTCAGTCACCGGGCCCAATTTCCTCTCTCCTGTCCCAATACTTTTAATGTTGCACTTCTTCCTACCACTAATACTGATCTGTGGTACATTCTTACACCGATACCAACATGACCCAGTTACCTTACATTGTTCCAGCTTTGCCAGTTATAATCTTCCACTCCTATTGATAATTTGATCTTTCAGGAAGCATCACAGACTGACAAAGTTTGAGCTTCTGGGGATGCCAGTTCACTGTGGTATATAATGATTGACAAAAGACCATATGAAAGGATGAGAAGACTGAACAACTAATATTAGTTTGGTTTCTGATTTTCAAGCACTGATTCACTTACAGTGGTCGTAATGCAATTGCCTCAGGTGTTCGCCCTCAGTGAATTCTTCTCATATTCCTCCTTTAATAAAACAGATATATTCCATTTTATTTAATAGTGTATTAGGTTAGTGCTGTAAAACACAATGAAGAATTGAGTTTTATTTTTTGTGAATATATGACCCAATTTCTATGAACATCCAGTGCAGACATTTTCCATTAAAGGTTTCTATGTTACTTCAGATAAGTGGCAGAGAGGGTGGAGGGAAGGCTATGTTGTCTAGATTTACTGACATAATAGCTGTCTATTCAATTGCTCTCCTTCCACAGATAACATTTTTGAGAGGTATTTGAAATGTACAGTATGTACACTGGAAATATGCAGTATTTTGCTGATAATGTTTAATGTAGCATTTTGAATTTCCATGTAAATTATGATACCGTCTCTCTGCTGTGTTACTTACTGAAATATATATGCTGTTGAACATGGAATCAGCTACTGATTATGAATAACGAATTCACTCTATGATGAAAATTAGAGGCTCAAAGATTAATGAGCCAGTAGGAGAGTATTTTAGTAGAGATATTGCTGCCACTTCTTCAAAAATTCAGGCGTTTCTGCCTCACATGAAGTAACAGCTTTCTTTTCCTGTTAGTCGAGTGGTAAATAACATGTTCCAGAAATGAGAGAGGGAAATTACAAGTAACAGGACATACGAGAACTGCCAAAGGGGCCAACCAGCACTTCCTGGCATACAATGACAGGAAGGCAACGTTACAGTATCTGCCCAACCTGGATAGCCTGATATACAATTGTTCTAAAAGAAATGAAACAAATATGTAGTATAAATGTGTACACAAGCTTTGTGTTAAAAATAAATAGTGTCAGATGCTTTTCATGAGCAAACTATTTTATGACCTTATAAACTGGAGTAATAGGATGAAATTTAATAGTGAGAAGTGCAAGGTCATGCATTTAGGGATTAATAACAAGAATTTTAGTTATAAGCTGGGGACGCATCAATTAGAAGTAACGGAGGAGGAGAAGGACCTTGGAGTATTGGTTGACCACAGGATGACTATGAGCTGCCAATGTGATATGGCCGTGAAAAAAGCTAATGCAGTCTTGGGGTGCATCAGGCGAGGTATTTCCAGTAGAGATAAGGAGGTGTTAGTACCATTATACAAGGCACTGGTGAGACCTCACCTGGAATACTGTGTGCAGTTCTGGTCTCCCATGTTTAAGAAGGATGAATTAAAACTGGAACAGATACAGAGAAGGGCTACTAGGATGATCCGAGGAATGGAAAACCTGTCTTATGAAAGGAGACTCAAAGAGCTTGACTTGTATAGCCTAACTAAAGGAAGGTTGAGGGGAGATATGATCGCTCTCTATAAATATATCAGAGGGATAAATACTGGAGAGGGAGATGAATTATTTAAGCTCAGTACCAATGTGGATCCAAGAACAAATGGATATAAACTGGCCATCAGGAAGTTTAGCCTTGAAATTAGACGAAGGTTTCTAACCATCAGAGGAGTGAAGTTCTGGAATAGCCTTCTAAGGGAAGCAGTGGTGGCAAAAGACCTATTAGGTTTCAGCTGATCGCCATATTTGTGGTCAGGAAGGAATTTTCCTCCAGGGCAGATTGGAAAAGGCATTGGTTTTTTTTTGCCTTCCTCTGTAGCATGGGGCACGGGTCATTTGCTGTAGGATTCTCTGCTCCTTGAAGTCTTTAAACCATGATTTGAGGACTTCAATAGCTCAGATATAGGTGAGAGGTTTCTCGCAGGAGTGGGTGGGTGAGATTCTGTGGTCTGTGTTGTGCAGGAGGTCAGACTAGATGATCATAATGGTCCCTTCTGACCTTAGTATCTATGAATCTATGAATCAAAATGACTTGTTCACTTGGTTACAAGTGGTAATTAAACCCTCTTCACACTCAAACATTTAAATAATTATCGGTTACAAAATGACTATTCAACAGATATGTATTTATGATGTGCTTCCTGTCCTATTAATCATGTTGTGGTTATGACAGCACAATCCATTTCATGATAGTGAATTGCAATATTACAAACTCTTGACTGCACCATCAGTGAAAGAGTCAAGCAAAAGAAACAGATGGATTATAAGAGAAAAGGCACACTATGCACTTGGTACACTGTATATTATAGGGACACAAATAGCAGTAATGGGAATGGAAATTGTGATATGGTAGGACCGTAATTTTAAGATCCAAATATTCTGCTGGTGTAAATTAACCAAGCTCAATTGAAGTAAATGGAACTGATTCAATTTACAGCAGCAGATTTTGGCTGATACTGTTTTGAATCCTCAGTTAAAATCTTATAACAATGAGTTCCACAGATTAATTATGCATTGTGTAAAAACATATTTCCTTTAAATATGTTACTTTGTCCATGTATTATGAGAGGGTAAATAACAACTTGGTTTACTTTCGCTATACGGCAGACATTATAGTCTAGATACTCAGCTATGACAAACTTGGATGTGCTCCACTTTGTGCTCTCCAGGCCCCAAGACTGCTCAGAGTCCTGATTCAGTCCTTAGCACTACTGAGCGTAATCTCATGATTTTACCAGACGTCAATATGTAACTGCACCCAAACGGCCATTACAGTGGTTGGGGATCACATGAATGCAATATGCTCTGTGGCATCTTACAGCAGAATTGCAGCCTTCATCAGTAGATCTCCAAGCGCTTCACAAAGTTTGGCGAGTATCATTATCATCCTTTCATAAGTGCTGAAAGTGAGGATCAGAGAGGTAAGTGACTTCATCAATATATCTCAACAAGACAGTGGCAGAACTGAGAATAGATTCCAAATCTACTGACTCCCAGTCATTGTGCCATTCTGCTAAGCCATTCTGCAATGTAGCTTTAATTAGGGATCCAATTATTGCAATACACATTCGTTGTTGCTGCTTAGCTCTCCTTTGACCCCCAAATAAATAAATAATGTAGCTACTAGAAGAATTTCATCATGGTTAAACAGTGACACATAAGTAGGACAAAATAAACACTTATTATGGGCATCCTAAAATCAATATTAAAAACAAGGCTGAAAGGATCAACAATAAAAGTAAAATGAAAAATCAAACAAGCATCTCTTTTAAAATAATGACAATATTTATAAAATAGATTTAAACACAGACCTAATATTTAGCTCTATTTAAATTTTGGCTCCCAAGAGAATTAAAAAAACAGCTGGGATTGTTGATCTAATAGCGCCATGTCGGCTGGAGCAGACAGTGTAAGAACTGTGTGAGGTTCAATGTCAACAAGCTATAGTCTTGGAAAAAGTGAGTTTACTATTTTATGTTTAAATGTTTTTTCTGAGATAAGAGTGGAATTAGATGAAATTCTAGAGCAAATATACAGTTTGCTGTTTAAACCCTAATTTGTGTATGTGGTTTGAAAAAAAAGGGAGAAATATATATATTTCACTCCACTCATTACCACCAGTTGAACTGTATATTACTACATTAACATTAACATGAGGGTCAGATGGCTGTTCATGTTTCTGAAGCTAATAAAATGAGTTCCATGCTGTTTACTGTGTCTTTTAGAAGAGATCTTTAGGATTCAGGCCAAAAAAGTCAATCAAAGCTCAATTCAAAGTTAGTCAGCTATTCAGAGGTTATGAGTAACCATTGCTCTCATTTAGTTTCAAAACCACAGAAAATCACGGCACTTATTTTGGTGCCTAAATATGGATTCAGGTGCCTAACTTTTCACCCTTAGTACTTAAGGTCATTTCTGCTCTGCATGAATGTTTAAGGTCCCATGTCTCTTTTCATTAGAAAAGGGGGTTGGCCTGGTGTGC
The DNA here is from genome assembly GCF_965140295.1 of Lepidochelys olivacea. Lineage (NCBI taxonomy): Eukaryota > Metazoa > Chordata > Testudines > Cheloniidae > Lepidochelys > Lepidochelys olivacea. The sequence goes on along the minus strand of NC_140414.1, from coordinate 49,137,096 downwards.
TTGACCAGAATGACACGTTTCATGCTGTTATGCAACATAACATACGCCTCTGCCTCATAGGTGGCTACATTTCCAAGGGCTGTATGTTTATAGTGTGGTATGTGAAATTCTTGAGGATCATTGTAATAATACAAGTATGATAATTAATGTTATTGAGTATATTAACAGTAGAAAGATTCTTATTTGAGATAGTTGGAGCAGAACATGAATCCTTGTATGGAAACTTTCCAGCTCTGGAGACTGGATTCAATTTGGTCAATGATGAAAATTAGCTTGCTCTTAATTAATTCCCTAATTGTACCAACTCTGCTGCAAGTAATTCATATTTTTACTTATACTTATTTCACACATCTGCACTTTGATTTATTTTCTATATCAGAAATGGATCTAGTGAAATGCTACAAGAAAATCAAAAGAATTCTTGCAGTATCAGACAGGATCAGAAATGCCACACATCTCATAAGAAAGTCAATACTCCTCATATTTTCAGCTTGATTTTCAGATCAAAGAAGTTTGTGTAAAATTACATAAAAAGACCAAGCAGAGAAGAGTGGGAAAATAAAAGCTGGTCTCCCTAAAGGTGAACTGAAAAGATTAGATCAGTTTAGAGTTAGGCACAGAGCTACATGCTGATTTTCAATGACCTCTTCTTCCACCTCCTCCATTCTTTCCCATCATTCTGGTACATCAGAAAGAGAAGAGGTGAGTCCACCATTGACCCTTGTGGAATCATTAACATCTTTGAATGATGCATTCTGGGATATCTCTAGTGAACCCAGCAGAGCTGGGGGAATATCATGGTGGATAAAAAGAATTTTAAACTATATGTTAAAATGTAGGTATGTGCAAATCATAGCTGGTTAGTTGGCAGAGTTGTGAGAATGACAGGAAGTAATTCAGAAGCTAAATATGTACTTTCTATAATTCAAAATTGATCTAAGCTTTGAAATTCACTTTAAAATAGACAACTTTCAGGTTGTGCCTTTTGCAGGGCCGGCTCCAGGCACCAGCAAAGGAAGCAGCACTCCGTCAGTTATTGGGGCGGCACGTCCTGGTCTTTGGCGGCAATTCGGGGGCAAGTCCCTCATTCCCTCCCTTCCAGTTCGGCAGTACTTCGGCGGCGGCTCAATCGGGTTTTTTTTTCTTTTTTTTTTCGTCGCTTGGGGTGACAAAAAAGCTGGAGTTGGCCCTGGACTTTTGACACATGAATCTGTCAGCAAACAAACCAGATTCTGGCCTCTTGATGCCAAAATTGATGCCAGATTTTCTGTACCAAATATTTTAAGCTGCTACTAATGTAAAGACTAAACAGAGACTTTAGGTAGACAAAAGTGTGGGGAAATGTGGAGTACAGACAAAGGCAAAAGAGACACATAGAACCTTGTTTCAATGGTCACACAGTACTTTGAATGTTTATTTTCATGAATTATTTCCTAATTAGAGTTATAAACAGTATGCTCTCAGTAGAGGCTTTTTTAGTCTGTGAAGAGAATACAATGGCGATAGTAAGATCACCTTTATAACACTACAAATTACCCAGGCCAGAAAGGAATCTTGTTCTCTCAAACATTTCCATCTCAGATCTGTCATGTTCTTTGGTCAACATCTGTAGAGCTCTGATTGAGGAACGCACAAAGCACATGTTTAAGTCCATCCAGATTCAGAAAGGCACTAAAGTGCATGCCTAACTTTAATAGGACTTTAAGCATGTGCCTACATGCTTTGCTTAATAAGGATGGGTGTAAATGTATGCTACTCACATAAGTTGAAATGCCATACACTGTACTGTCTTATGTGGGCATTTCTCTCCCACATTATATTAGTTCATATTGAGGTCTGATGATCTTTTACCAAAGCACATTCATTTTCTAAGGACTAACAGGAAAGTGCTTTCAAAGCCCACTTTATAGTGAAACATTTTTTTTTCTGTTGTTGCATATTTTTTTACCTTTGGGAACAATTTCCTAGTGATATACAATACTGGATACTCTTTACCATCAATTTCTTGGCATTCTAATTTCTGATGCATCCGGCTGGACAATAAACTTGCCTGAGAAATGTGGGCCCTGACACACAGGAGCTGTACATAATTTTCTTTAATAGTCCTGAAGGCATCTTTTATAGCACCAGACCCCCTGCCCCTTTCTGAATCAGGTCAGCAGGCGTAGCAGAAACTCTGGAAAATCTCTAGGATAAATACCTATAATATTTCAATAGGCCAAAAATAACTACATCACTCTCTGGTAACAGCTCCGGCATCTAAAATAACCCAGAGTTTTGCAGCCTTGGGTTTGGCCTGCTTATTCCTCTGCATAATTTCAAGTATCTGATAATTTCTCAGATTTCTGAGATGAATGAACAGATTCATATACTCTCAGAACTGACCTGATCTGACCTGTCAGGGAAAACATTATGAGATTTGAAAAAGTGTGGATAATTTTATTTATTTGATAAATATTTGTCCATTTTGCTGTATTAACATTTTATACCTTTCAAAATACATTAATAAACGCAGAGCCAAACTAGCCAGAAAGTTGTCCCCATGCAGCAGCTGAGGCTTATCCATGCATATGATTCCCCAGGCTGTATAAGGCTGAGGTAGCCAACTTTAAACCACTTTCTTCCAGGCCTCCCCCACAACCCTGTGGTAGTGGAGGAATTAATGGGGCTCCTTGCAGGCCCTGTAGTCTGTATTAATGTAGTCCCCTTAAGGAATGGGACTTAATATTAGATAGAATTTCCCAATTTCATTTTCCAGTGGGAGTTTTGCTTGAGTAAGGCCTGCAGGATTTTGCCGCAAAAGAGCATTTATTTTCTGCAGGGAGCTAAGGCCACCAGATTATATTGATCCCTGGCTTTCCTTTAGTTTGCCACTTTGTGACTGCTGGGCAAAAAAACACTCTGGACAATGTTTTCTATGCTGTTTGGTAGCTGGTGTGTCAAATGGACAATGACCTTATTTATCTTAGGTATGATTTGTTGTGCCAACTTTTCTTCCATTTTAACTGTGCAAAAATCCATATTCCCTAGTTACATAAGATTTGAAATACATCATTTTTTAAAGATAAGCTCACTTGCTGGCTGTGAGCTGTAATTAAATCAATATTCCTTGTGGACTCCGCATTAACTAGCACAATAGGTACAGCCATAGCCTGAGGTATTCCTTCCTGCCTACATTTTTATTTTCTTTTTTGCACATCTGCTTCCGATCTTGTCTTTTAAATAGCAACACACTGAATGTAAAATGATTCCCCCTAGGCTGTCTAGTTGGCCACCTTGCTTTTATTTTTCTGCCTTACAAAATTATAAAACTTAGAGATAGAAAAGTCCTGTTACTGTAAAGCAGTCAGCCCACCTCCTTGCCAGAAGATGGGCTGACTGTCTTCCTGACCGTTCTATCTTGCCTACGTATTGCTAAACTCTAATGAAGGTGGTTCCATCATTTCGTTTAGAAGATTAGCATGGTCCTAAGTGTGCTTGATCTTATCATTGGCTTATTTCCCTGTGGTATCAAGCTGAAACTTCTTCTTGCTCTGTATCATCTCATTATTTATAGAAAGGAAGGATGGTCCTGTGGTTAGGTTGCTAGCCTGGGAGATCTGGATTCAAGGCCCTGGCTCCACCAAAGACTTATTGTGTGATTTTGGATGAGTCACTTAGTCCCTCTGTGCCTCAGTTCCCCCTCTGGAAAAAAGGGGTATTGTGAAGATAACTGTATTAAAGATTGTGAGTTGCTCAGATGGGAGTATTTACTTTAGATAGCTATTTCCAGCTATTACTTCCTGAACTGTTCTGAGCACCTCTTCTATGATATAGTCTCTCCTAGCTTTAGCACAAGAGGTCAGTCTCTCAAAGGACTTGAGCATCTTAATTGCCTTCCTCTGGACCATTTCTAATTTGTTTATTTATTGAAACTTCCTCCAGTATTTCAGATGCAATCAGACTATTAATTTTACTTTATGGAATTTTAAGTAGCTTAAGGATTGGTTAGGTTGAAGTCAGGGGTTTCTAAGCCAAGCGCTGTCTAGGGCATCCCAGATTCAGAATGTCAAAGGCAAGTACAGCAGGCACCACGGGGAGTGTCTTCTTGTCCTAGTGTCACATAATGAACAGTTTAGTAGGCCACTTGTTCCAGAGAAGATGCTTCTGTCCGGCCTTTAAATCTCTGTGTAATCCTTTAAAAGAGAAGCTAGAGGGAGCCAGTGATCCCCCTAATGGCAAAGCATCCAATGGGAACAAGATTCCTTGGGGATCTAATATGAAGAATTAAGGGAAATGCAGCAAAGAGATGCCTTTTCTTCTGCTAGAATTTTAATGAAAAAAACGCCACTCTCTCCTGTTCCATACATTCTAAAGTTCATATATATTGAGGTAGATTTAGAGTGAGCAGTTCTGAATTTCTATATCTACTGTACAGAAATCCAGACTATATTCAAATAATTGCCCTTTCTGTATTTATGAAGTGCTAGTTTAAACTGAAGATGAATAACTATTACTAGAACTGCTTTATTTCCCCACTTTCCAATTTTAACAAAATACACTACGTATGTGCTAAAATTTGAAAAATAAAACACGTAAGCAAAAATAACATTCTTAAACAACATGCTTTGTTGAATTGGGGCCTATGTGAAGAAACTGGGTTGCAGTATTGCAAATCTAGACTCCCAAAGCTTCAAGCTCAGATGTTTCAGCAAGAACCCTTGAATGGAGAAGCAAAAGCCCAGATTACAGCGAGCTTGTTTATTGTCTCAGAGAAAGAAGTGCCTGAAAAAGGTATTGCAAGAGGGAGGAAAACGATTAATCTGAGAAATCATAGTGGTAAGATTAGAGAGAGTTGTATAGATCACACTAGTACACGTTAGTTCACAGAAGACTGAGGATTTTGAGAATCTGCCTTCTGTCATAAAATTCTTGGAGCAAAGTCCTAAAGGAACTGTGTAAATAATGAGGCTACTCATTGTTTTAATGCCTGAGATTTTTTTTAGTATTAGCAGCTGATACTTAAGAATGCAATTCCACTCTCTGGAATTTTCCTGCACCTCCTACAGTGACTTTCACTTTCTTCTCCAAGAAGTGTCAAAACGTTATGCTTTATATGACAGCAGTGCCACAATGAAAAGATAAAATCATTCAGTGCACATATCTGTGAAAGCAGCTTTCTTGGTGCCGCATTTGAATGTGCATGCTAAATCCACATTATTTCTGGTGAATAGGTGTCAGATTTGCAATCTTTTCTAAGACAAATGGAACCTTCATTTTTTTGTATATTTGTTGCTGACCAAACAAAACATATCATACACTAGCCTGGATTTTAACACATTTAACTCTGAAATGCATCAGCTATACTTTCTTCATAGTAATTGTAGCATTTCATGGCTTTCGTGCTCTTTGTGACATTGTGATTGATTCAGAAGGGGCCCTTGCCCTTCAATGACTAAAGCAGGACTGGAAAACAGAGTGGGAACACAATTCCAAATACAGTGCACATTTCAGGGGTGCTGTGTACATGTGAATCTTAATCTGACACAGTGAGGAAACAATAACCAAATAAAGGCAGAATGCTGAAATTAAGAAACACATTTGTGCAGATTATTTTGGTTCTTGTTGGTTTCCGTTTATAGATTACAGCAATTGAAACATCACTACAAAGAGCAGAAAGAATAGTCCAAGTAACTGAAAATTAGAGATAGGAGCTGCAAGGCTGAGAGCACTGTTCTGAATGTTTTGTTGGCAATCACCTTGGATTTCTCACTTTATTCTCCCATGATTGCTTATTGTTTAACCCAATCTCAAATCAGCTGCATGCACAAATTTGGCAAACAAAACACAGGTCCCAAATTTTGAAAATCTGTCCTTCACTAATTTCTGTCTATAGGTAAATTCTCAAATTTCTCCTATTTTTCACAGATCATTCACAAGGATTTGTAACTCTTCCCCACACACAATTTATCTGAACATTTCTCCTAGATGTTTATGAAGACCTTCTGATCAGACACTCTCTCTTGTGCCAATTGATGCTTATCTGAACCTCTTTGGGTGAGAAACCAAATTGAAAGTGTGTTGAGAGCTGGCTTCTTTGCAAAATTTCTGGTAGTTTCTGGATTCACAAAAGATGGAAATAGAATGAAAATTACTTTTGTTGTTGCATCTGGAACTTCTGCCTCTGGCTGAAAACGGAAGGGAAGAAATTCACAAAAAATTTAAAACTTCTTTGGAAACTCATTTCAGTTTTGGGTGAAAGTTTAGCCTGTTCCATATTTTATCCAATCTAGTTCGCCCATCACTTGCTGTTGTAGTGTTAATCCAGCATCCAGGCTGAATTTTAAAGTCCCTAATTTATCTGCGGACTTCTTTGTTATTTCAGTTGAATAAGTTACTGTTCAAATATTAGATATTATTTTGATATGACCGTTGGCAATGCCAACACATAACTATCGTCAATTATATGCATTTAAAAAAAACAGACAGGATCTTATGAATATTTGTAATCTTTCATTTGCTGAACTGAAATGTGGAAATAAAAATGTTTGTCCTAAGATTTTGTAGTATTTTATCCCTAAGGTTTGCTGATTCTTTTGGCATTAATAAAACAGTGTGACAACTCCAAAGGACCTCAAGGTCTCCAAACTAGACATGTCAAAAGAACTGTAAAGAGCTAGGCTTAGGAAAATGTCTCATCCAATATCTATTTATTTCCAGAATGCACTATGACATACTTGAAAGAAGGGGGATAAAAGTTGAAGATCACTTTTTTCCCAATAAATCCTTCCTGATGACAATGTTGTGAAATAAGCAATATGGTGAAGTAGGGGATGTGTTCCTTAAATTTTCTGCAACAAAACAAAATTAAAAGCTATAAATATTTGCACCTATGTATGTTTGCATGCAGAAATGTCTATTTTATCCTTACAGATTTACTTTTCCTGAAAGTTTTCTGTTACATTTTGAGTTGTTTTTCATGGTATACATACAGTAGAAAGCAGGAACCAGACTGCTACTCTGCAAGGTCCTGCAAAGTATAAGAGAACATTGTTACCTCATTTTTATTTGCTCGTCTGTGATGTCAAAAAGGGCTTTATTGGGGATAACACTGCATTTGACTGCAGAAGACTGCTTGTGTTAAAAAGCACTAATATTATGGGTGTAGCACAAAGATGAATCAATATACTCTGTTGCTTTAACTTTCCAGCGTTTCACATTTTTGAATGGCCTAGAAAGAGATTTTAATTCAGTTGAATGAGAAGAGTGAAGACTGCGAGTCTTCAGTGTGAAACCACGGCACTCTGAGTGTGCCCAGCATCTTCCATAAAGGGATCCTGAATGTAATTGAGCTATCATCATAAAGGCGTTCTAAAATTTATGAAACCAAGGATCTGATTTTCTAATTAAAAAGGCCCCTGACAAATTCATTTACACCAGTGTCCTCTGCACTACAGTTGGGCAGAAAACAGTCTTCCCAGCCTGGGGAAAATTTTGAGATTTCAAAAAGTTTTCTTGTTCTGTCTTAAGATATAACACAGACATTTTGAAATTTTTTGGCAGGGGACTGATTCAGAACAGGGACTTGAACCTAGGTCTCCTACACCATTATTTCACATATCTAATTTTGAAAATCAGCCCCTAAATATTTCCTGATGCTACAATTGCTCTTGATCTTGTATAAATGCATCGATTTTACAGGAAAAGTTCAGGCAATTTTCGGACCCCCCACAAAGTATTCACATACCCCAAGGGGCTGTAGAACACAGCTACATAGTCTCTGTTATGATAGATGCAGATAGCAGTGAAAGAGAGAGTTTTTCTTAGAATTTAATGACATGAGAATGATGACTCAGCTACGGAACTGATTTTTATTTTCTCATCTCAGGGTAACGCTAGATTTAAATTTTCAGTGGCCCTAATACCATTCAGACCCTTTTACTCTTCTGGGGTTGCTAATTACTTAAACACTTGTGTTTAAAAACATTTTTAAGTTATTCCCCCAGGAAAGAAATTAATCCCATTAACTGAGCACAATTAAATTGTCTTTATTATAGTGACCAGTTGTATGCTTTGCCTCTACTGAACTCTGCTAACTTTCAGTTCTAATCTCCTTCAGCAAATCTTTCTGTGTCTCACTGCAATTCCCTTCCCTAAGCAAATGCTAGGCTGAAGTCTGGAAACTCACTTTATTGGGCATTTTATCCTTGTTAAATTCTTTGAGAGATTTATTCTCTTATCCTGTAATCAAGAATTTGTTCTTTTTCCACCCCAGGAGACAAGGCAGTAAGCAGTCCTTGGCAAGAGTTTCATTATCTTTACTCTACCATATGTACTCTGGTAGATTAAATATGGAGATTTAGCTGGTTCCTGCAGGTGAGAGGGAAGCTGGGAAACCCAGCAAGATCATTTTCTCACTTCATTCCAGAAACATGGCATAGGCAATGAGCTTTCTGTATGTGTGAGTGAAGAGACTGTGTATCTGTCTTCATCGCTCTGCACAGCATACTCACTGGCTATCACATTGAGCAACACATGATTATCACTAATAGAGGTGTCCTGTCCACTCCAGTTTGTCCAGGAACCCAAGTGAAGAAGATGGAGTCACCACAATGAGAGCAACAGGAAAGAAATCAGATTAAATTAAGAAATCTGTGAAAAGATAGTACGGTAGTATTACATTTATGAAGTGCAAAACCAGATGATTTATTATTCTAAGTGACCAGCTTTTTCAAGTAGCTTCTGAGAAGGTCAGCTTCTGTCATCCTTACTCAGACTGAGCAGAACTGCATTTCAAGAGTAGTTCCACTGAAATCATAATGTGAGTAAAGGAGCCAGAATCTAGCCCCTCTATGACGAATCTTGTCACCAAAGATTTTCCCACTTTTTCCACGTAGCCCATAAGGGAAGAAGATGTGATCCTTCCAGACTCTGATTCTGCTTGCTACCTAGACATGTTTTCAGGTTCGGGTTTTGCACAGGGTTCTATGATAATTTACCATGCTACAATACACACTAATTAAAATGTAACCTTTTAGGGGCAGGGATCATATTTTTCTTATGCATCTGTACAGTGCCTAGCACAGTGGAGCCATGACCCCCGATTCAGGCCCCTAGGTCCTGTCTCAATACAAATAATAAATAACAAGAGGAGCAAAGTGGGGTGGGGGCAAGAGGTTTGTCCAAAGCATTTTTATTTGGTTGGCATGTATAAATCAATGTGACAACTCAGAAGACTTGAGGTCCCCAGACTAGACATGTCAAAAGAATTATAAAGAGTATTGCTTAGAAAAATGCCTGTTTCTGTCTGTTTGTTTATATTTTTGAATGTGTTTTGACTAATGCTGGAGGTTTGTCACAGATGTGATCCCTGAATTTTATTTTCACCTCTTTCAATCTAACGGGGACTTTTGATATTTTGTTGGGTGAGTTGGTTGATTTGATGGTAAATAATTCAAACAACATCGATGAGCTGCAAAATTAATCCCTGGACTTCCTGACCGGCTTTTAGAGAACAGGCACTTTGCAACAGCAACAACAAAATGAGACTACCGAGTTCTTAACTTCTTAATTGCCCAAGGAGTCATGAAACAATTTTTCTCCCTGAAGTTTAAAAAAAATTGGGGACATGAATTGGATTGACAATTATCAGCTTGTATATGAAAGCTCTTCTATTAGAACAGCTCACCATTATTCTAGCACATTCATTCTTCATAATACTTACATTAATTATGAGAACTGAAAGTGTGTTTGAGATACAAAACACTGCCTTCTGCCTTGGTATTTTACTCTCACTTCCCTCTTCATGACTCTCCCATTTTCCTTTTTCCTAAGAATGAATATGTTCAAATAAAATGTTCGATCACACCCTTAATCATATTTTAGTTCACAATGCTAGTTTTGCACCCCACCACAGACAACTTTGGGATGCGGGGGCAGAGTCAGCAACAATCACCTAGGGCATGAAAAATTACAAGGTGATGCTGGAGTTACAGGGGATATATGTAGCTTGTATTTAGGTGTGAAATTTTCAATGCTTCAGAGGGGTCTTTGACCAAAGAATGACACTATTCTAGCTCCAATGTTGTCATATAAGAATTTCGGAAAATGTTGCTAATAGCACAGGTATTAATTTAAGTGATACCAAGATGTGGAAATTGAATGTAAACCTTCCTGTCAGAACTACTAGTCATGGCTCATTATATGTAAGGTACTGAATGAATCACCTAAACTTTTGAATGAAGGCTAAAGAAAATTTTAAAAAAAACCTCACTGGTGCAAAAACAGCACAAGGCATGTACTTATTCATACAAACTGTTGGATGACAAAGACATGATAGTCCTGTTAGAGATCAGGGTCCACACAATAGTTCATGTAACTGTTGAGTCTAATTGGGGAAAAAATAGAGGTATAGAGAGCAGATTATCCAATACAACTATTGTGCATAATGATTATTGATGGCAATCACTAGTGGAAAATTTTCTGATTCTTTTTGCTCATTTCTAGCATCTCAGCTAATTAAAATGTCTTTAAAAGAGGGCAAAGAATACATATATCTGTCCAGCTGGATTGTTATCATCCTTGCCATTGGCGTTGTTATATATTAAGGCAGTGGAGAAGCATAATGCTACCAATAGCAGACAACTCAAATGAGTAAGAATGCAACAGGGGACAAGGTAAAATGCAGTTCAAGATCTTGTGCACCTTGCAATCTATTTTGTGAGTCTGCAGAGTTCACATAAGTTGTTTGAGTTTTGCAAGCCACTGTTCCCTGTAAGTTAAACACATGATTTTGCACGGCTGCATGAATCTTTTTTTAAAGATTTCTAGTTAAACGAAAGCTTGTACTTCATTACATATTATGGATTCAATAATCCCCCAAAGCTATTTTGGCATAAGAGGTATTCTATAAAGAATACAGAATGAGTACATGATCATGTGGTGTGGTATATAAAGGTTTTATTGGAAGAGGTTTGAAATGACCACATTGGTCTCAAGAGCAAAGTCATGCACAAGTTAAGTTACGCAGGTCATCCTAAACGAGTGCCAATAAAAGTGGGATACCACACAGTGCCATTGTGTATTCTGCACACACAACTTACTTTATACAAGTTCTATTTTCTGGAAAGTTTAAAATAAGTGTTACAGGCTCTATTTTCCATATCCTTCTATACCATGAAACCAAACGTACAGACCTCAGAAGGACAGTAACATAAGTAACGAATTTTAGAAAACCTCTAATATGATCTGAAATAGCTTCTCCATACAAAATACTATCCCAGCTATCAGGAATGATATTTTATGATCCACCAGGGCTACTAACAAGACTGCCATGAGGGTCAATGGGAAGAGTCACATTGACTTTAAGGGGAGCTGAATCGTGTCCTAATGACAAAGCCCAAATGCCTAGATTTTGTGATTAAGGAGATATTGAACCTTAAAACTATCATAGGTCCAGGACTGACTATTGCCCCAGATCAGGATTTGGGACACTGTGTGTTTGTTTGTTTTTGTTTGTTTTAACCAGAAAGGCCAAGAGGGGGAAGGATAAACTTTTAAGGTAGACTTTTTTCCTTTTAAAGGTAATTGTTTGACAGCTGATCAGAGGTTTGGGTTTCTTAGCAGTAGTCATGGGAGCGAGAGATTGGTGGACACAGTGTAGGTGAGGAGGTCAAAATGTGCAATACACTATCTCATGGACGCTCAATTTAAGGGTTCTGGAATTTGTCATCTAGATATCACTATTTCAACATGTGTAGAATAAATACTGATATATTGCATATAATTCACTTAAACTTTTCACAGAGCCACCCTGTGTTCTTTATTCTTTATATTTTTTGTTGCATGTGTGTTATACATAGCACTCTGCCCACTCTTTGCTTCAGTTTCCACCCTTACAAGCTCAAACTTTCATTATTAGTCCATAGTGTCGCTAATAGCTGGCACTGGCAACGTTTCTACATGAGCTATTTTTTCAGGGTCGATCATTTTGAATGAATTTCTATTTGACGGCACTGATTCAGCTAACCTAACCCACACGCATTCTTTGTGATTTTTACTCCGATCCTTTGTGGCCACAAGCACAACTAAAAACAGGGCTCTGTCTTTTGGTCCTGCAATTTCAATGATGAACATTAAAAGCTTTTCAAATCACATCACTTTCTCCAATTAGATACCTCACATGCAGCTGTAATGTAAACCTTATTCCCACTTTCCCATCAGAGAGGTAAAGGCTGACTGAGGAGGAATACCCTCCAGGTCAGTTATGGGGTAATTTGGTCTGTTTGCTGAATACATTCTGGTTCTCTTCTGCATTGAGCTTGGCAATGCTACTGAGAAGTGTCTGATGCCAGTGGTTATACAATCCCTTTGGTGACTATGTAAGCTACATTCCTCCAGAGAAACATTTGAGGCCATTATGCTCATTTTATTTGATTATAGGATGGACATTAAATTTAACTGTATGCTCCAAGGGAAAAAAAATGTTTGCTACCAAGGTCATAGTAGCATACAGAAAGACATGTAACATTTGTGAATTTAAAGCAAACAGTCTTGAAGTTGTAGGGGATTGTTGCCCATTTTTAAAAATAAAGTTTGTGTTGGTGTAAGTGGATACAATCTGGACATTAACTCCCAGATACCATGAGACCTATAATGTGGTATCAGAAATCCATATGTTGGATCACTTTCCTTTAAGAATACAATTTGTCTGACCTGAAAAAAGATACACTTATTCTTTTCAAAATATTGAAGATTACTCATTGGGGAAAGTTTTATTTTTGTTTGTTTCTTTCTTTTACTGGCTTGCGTGAGCTTAATCAGCCACTGACTCCAAATATCAATGTACACTGGCTGCACTGATTTTTGCATTTATAGATAGATATAGTTAGAGATGCAGTTCATATCTACAGTATTCTCTGCACCTTTCTACAATTGCTATGAGCTGGATTGGCACCAGCAGCATGTAGTTATGGTACCCCAGGAGCAATGCACGGACTAATTCCCATACTTCATCCTTTACCCTTTTCCTGATGCAACTTACCTCCCCCTTCAAGTTGGCTTAGCAGTGCTGGATCATGACTGAGACCTTGGAGCCAGACTCCACTTGTTTTTCACCCATGCCCAGCCACCCACGCACTCCCTATACACATGCATCTCCCTGTCCTCTCCCCCCCACAGCAGTATACAGTAAAGAAGTTTCTTATCCTGCTCCCGCTGGATGTTTCCCCTGGGGAGTTTCACCATTGACTTCAGCAGTTAACCAAAAGTTCAAAAAGTAGCTTGGAACACGGTGACAGCAGGGCAGTTACTCTGTAGCTTAGTCCAATACATGCCCTGTATTCAACCATAAATGACTCCCTGACATTCAACTGTGTAGGTATTGCAGATTTAGAAGATATTGGCTTATACGTTAATACTAAAATGAGCAATGCTGCTACCATTGTTTAGGTAGATGAACATCTGGGCATAAGAGATCTCTGGAATTCTAGTTAGCATGGAGAGGAACAGCAGTGCCTCTTCCTCCCTCTTCTTCAGCGTTTGTGCATGGAGAGGATTTGGGCAGAGATCAGAGCACATAGTTCCCACTCCCATAGCCTGATTGCCCCATTTTATGGGGGCAACTTGTGGGGACATAATTATACACCTTATGGGCATCTTATGGAGGACTAATTATATACCTTACAACAACAGCTTATACTGCTCATTCTGGCAATGGGCAATCATTTGTGCCTATGTTCTTTTATGTTCTCTCCCTTTGCTTGGGTTTGTTTTTCCTCTTTATTGCTAGATTTCCCAATCTGCCCTGGCTTTTAGCTAGCACTTTTTAAAGGGAGTAGGAAGGACTTTTCCCACTTTGCAAATTGGCACCTAGCGATGGGTGGGGGTTGTCTTTCTCGGAGCATGCAGGGTAAGGTGGGTAACCGTGAGACGGTGCTGAGGATTATTTGGCATTGCTGTATGGCAGGCTGGCACAGGTTAATGGTTTGTACAGCTCAGTACAGGTTAATTGAGGTTGCAGGGGGATTAGAGTTGCTGCTGAAGTCTGGGCATTGGCTGGACCCTTGCTGTGCATTGCCGAGCAACAGGAAGCCTTCACTGCAGTGTTGTCAACCCCGGGTGATCAAAAAGCATGTCTCAGCTTCCAAAACCCATGAGTTGAGCTTTAAAATAATGAGATTTTTTTAAATAATAAAAAAAGTGTGGGGTTCTTTTTATTTGCCTTCTGGTTTTTAAGTCTTCAGGTTGGCCTGAAATGTGAACTGAGAGTTTCTCCCTAACCATGAGGGCAGAAGTCTTTTCTTTTCTTTCCTTCAGTAATGAAAGACGACTTGACTTCATGAGCTGGAACTTTAAGAAAAACACCAAATATATGAGACTTGTCAACACTGGAAGATGCCACTGAAATCCTCATTTTACCCACAAGGGGCCTTCTTGATCTGGGTGGACTTCACAGGAGAGGGCTAGATATGGCCTTCTCTTAAGGATTGCTCTGTCTTTACAGCTTTTGGTTTGGGAACCACACTGGACTTATTTGTCATGGGGAGGAGCCACCTCTAAAGAATGTTGCAGCCTTCACTTTAAACAAATCTCTGTGTGTGGTATCTTATTCACTGCAGCGTTTGGGCCAGACTACAAGCTTCATAAAAGTTAGGCTTTTTCAAAAGACAGGTAAATCCCTTGGCAACCATAGGGATAATTGCTTGAATTTCATTGTTTATACAAAAGTCCATACAACACCTTGTAAGCATAGCATTCTGGGTTCCCACTTTCTGCTTATAATTAGACTCCTAGAAATGTGGGACTATTTCTTAATTGGACTGGTGTTTTACTGTCCTTGCAGCTGATCCTATATCTATGCTCATTATGTTCCTATAAAGAAAGTGTTCTGTAATCTAAAGATAATTTGATAAATGTTGTGTCAGCAGTTTCTAAAAAGGCTTCAGTTATCAAAACTGGCAGACATTGAACAGACAATATCTCAGAATAATTGATATGGACGACAGGGTAAGCATTGAGTCTCCCAGTAGGTTAGCCACCTGTGCAAACAGCACTTCCAACTTCCATTTCAGTTGCTGGCTTCTGAACAGTCAATTATTTAGGGCTTTTCAGAGATTTCACTAATGGAAAAAAATTATCCAGATCCTATTTTAAAAAGGCAGCTTTATCACCATAGTTCAGTTTTGCAGTTGTAACCTTTGTCTTTTTTCTGCTCTGAATGACATAAGGTTTTCAATGAAACAGCTCATTTGTAACTTTGTAGGATCAATACTGGTGTAATTCCGAATGATCCCGTATTCCATGTATGTTGCCACATTCACTCACCTTCATATCTTCAAACTTCAGACTCTTTTACACAGCTCAGAAAGTAGCCAAATGGGCTCAGATTACTATAATTCTGAGGGGCCATTCATCATGTTATCAAGAGACCAAGAAGTAATCTGGGTAAGAAAGAGGGGCTACTCATATGATGTATGTTTCAGCAATGAACAAATACCATTGAAAATAGCAATCTGCCCTTTTTCATAATTCAAATTCTCCTATTTATCCTCTCATAATTCAAGAACAAGGAAATAATCAATGAAACTGAAGAGTTTCAAATTTAGAACTCATTAAAGGAAATACTCTTTTATACAACTCATAATAAACTTTTATTACTTAAAATGGATTATATGAATAATGAGGGCAACCAGAGTAATTATACAGATGAATAACATTGTTTTTTGGAAAGGCTATCAACACTTATAATTCGGGGCTACTAAACTTCTCATATGAGCCTATTATCACATAATGACAGGTTTCAGAGTAGCCGCCATCTTAGTCTGTATTCGCAAAAAGAAAAGGAGTACTTGTGGTACCTTAGAGACTAACAAATTTATTTGAGCATAAGCTTTCATGAGCTACAGCTCACTTCATCACTTTATCACATAAGTGACCACTACAGATTGGTCTGAATGCATCATTTTCTGCTTTAGGAAAATATTAAATTAAACAACCCTAATGATAGACATCTAGACTATGTTACAGCATTATTGTTTGATTAGGAGTAGAAGAATAAATGCAAAGTTTGATGGATATTGAAGGATAGAGCTATACTAGGATGTATGTTCTTAGAACAGGGACTATGTCTCCTTCTACAGTAGCACCTCTTCAAGAACACTTCCCATGCTCAATAAGTGTGGTGAACCTTGAGAAAAATTTCATACAATGAAAATGTCATTTTGATCACTGCTTGTGACTTTCCCATTATTCTGTACGCTTTTACAGATATTTTTGTAAAGCGTTACATTTTATGATTTTTTATAAAATCCATATATCCCTTCTTCTCTCATATCCGCAGCCCCATTTTACAGATGGGGAAAGCAGAGTACACAGTAGTTGTAAAGTGTCCTAAGCCAAGCTAGATGGCAGAGGCTGGAACAGACCTCAGATCTCTTGGCCCCTTGTTCTGTGCCATTACCTCAAAAGCTTCCTTCCTCCCTTGAGCATTTAAATATCACTCATGTTTCACCCTATCACAGTGTGTGGAGCCCCAATTACCGATGAGCTTCCTGAGACTGAATGCTTCAAAGCATGACTTAAAACAGCCTGCCCAAAATCCATAGAAGAAAAAAAAAATGAGGAGTCCTTGTGGCACCTTAGAGACTAACAAATTTATTTGGGCATAAGCTTTTGTGGCTAAAACCCACTTCATCAGATGTATGAAGTAAAAGATACCAGAGCAAGTATAAATACATGAAAGGATGTGGGTTGCTTTACCAAGTGTTAGGTCAGTCTAAAGAGATAAATCAATTAACAGCAGGATACCAAGGGAGGAGAAATAACTTTTGAAATGGTAAGAGAGTGGCCCATTACAGACAATTGACAAGAAGGTGTGAGTAACAGTAGGGAGAAATTAGTATTGGGGACATTAAGTTTTGGTTTTGTAATGACCCAACCACTCTTAGTCTTTATTCAGGCTTAATATGATGATATCTAGTTTGCAAATTAATTCCAGTTCTGCAGCTTCATTTTGGAGTCTGTTTCTGGAGTTTTTTTGTTGAAGAATTGCCACTTTGAGGTCTGTTATTGAGTGACCAAAGAGATTGAAGTGTTCTCCTACTGTTTTTTGAATGTTATGATTCCTGATGTCAGATTTGTGTCCATTTATTCTTTTGCGTAGAGACTGTCTGGTTTGGCCAATGTACATGGCAGAGGGGCATTGCTGGCACACGATGACATATATCACATTGGTAGATGTGCAGGTGAATGAGCCCTGGCTGGTGTGGCTGATGTGGTTAGGTCCTATGATGGTGTCCCCTGAATAGATATGTGGACAAAGTTGGCACTGGGGTTTGTAGCAGGCTTTGGTCC
Organism: Lepidochelys olivacea; assembly: GCF_965140295.1. Lineage (NCBI taxonomy): Eukaryota > Metazoa > Chordata > Testudines > Cheloniidae > Lepidochelys > Lepidochelys olivacea. The sequence continues at coordinate 49,119,765 of NC_140414.1, read as the reverse complement.
CTGGGTTGGTGTTTTTGTTGTGTGGTGTGTAGTTGCTGGTGAGTATTTGCTTCAGGTTGGGGGGCTGTCTGTAAGCGAGGACTGGCCTGTCTCTCAAGGTCTGTGAGAGTGAGGGGTTGTCCTTCAGGATTGGTTGTAGATCCTTGATGATGCACTGGAGAGGTTTTAGTTGGGGGCTGTAGGTCGTGGCTAGTGGCGTACTGTTACTTTCTTTGTTAGGTCTGTCTTGTAGTAGGTGACTTCTCGGTACCCTTCTGGCTCTGTCAATCTGTTTCTTCACTTCACCAGGTGGGTATTGCAGTTTTAAGAATGCTTGATAAAGATTCCGTAGGTGTTTGTCTCTGTCTGAGGGATCAGAGCAAATGTGGTTGTATCTTAGAGCTTGGCTGTAGACAATGGACCAATGAGAAGGAGGCCCTTGAGGAATTCCACCAAGATTTCAATGATTTCCACCCTACCATCAACCTCAGCCTGGACCAGTCCACACAAGAGGTCTACTTCCTAGACACTACAGTGTGTAATAAGTGATGGTCACATAAATACCACCCTATACCGGAAACTTACTGACCACTATACTCACCTACATGCCTCCAGCTTTCATCCAGACCACATCACATGATCCAAGCTCTAAGATACAACCGCATTTGCTCCGATCCCTCAGTTAGAGACAAACACCTACAGAATCTCTATCAAGCGTTCTAGACCTGCTCCTGTATCTTTTACTTCATACATCTGATGAAGTGGGTTCTAGCCCACGAAAGCTTATGCCCAAATAAATTTGTTAGTCTTTAAGGTGCCACAAGGACTCCTTGGTTTTTTTTGCTGATACAGACTAACACGGCTACCACTGAAACCTGTCATCCATACAAGGATTACCTCTGGGCCTGGTGTGTTATTATATTGAATAGATTTTGTGACCATTATTCTCAAAGACCATGGTTCAAAAAGTGTCATTACAGAAAGTGGGCAGTGTTGTTGTAAGCATGTTGCTCCCAGGATATTAGAGAGACAAGGTGGGTGAGGTAATATTTTTATTGAACCAACTTCTGCTGGTGAGAGAGAGAAGCTTTTGAGCTTTTGAGGAGAACACTGTGTAAGCTCGAAAGCTTGCCTCTCTCACCAATAGATGTTGGTTCAATAAAAGGTATTACGTGACACACCTTGTCTCTCTATTTACAGAAAGTGGCATCCTCTGATGTGATAAATGTGAGCTGTTCAGAATATGTCTCAGCAGTGTGACAGATTCCACAACCAACACATGGTTTACTTTGAAAAGGAGAATATTGAATCATTTTCACATCACACTAATTAAGGATGCATTCATTACTTTCTCTAAAGTAAAAATTTGCCTTCTGTTCTTCCAAAGTTTCCATAGGAATTGTCATACCACACCAGGCCAATGGCCCATCTAATTAATCCAAGATTCTACCTCTCATAATGACCTATAGCTGAAGGTTCAGTGGTGGCAGAGATGAATCAAAAAAGAGTCTGATGTAATGAGAATTTCAGATGAGCGTCAATAGTTTCAGATTCTTATGCAATTATTTTATTTATCCGTATATATAACCTACCAGAAAATAGAACTTCTCAAAACTGGATTCTTCTCCCTCCCACCATCCAACTGTTCAACCTACAAGCAGCTTCCCAAAAATGGGTAGACAAGACATCATACCTTCTCCTTCCTGCTGTTGATAAATCAGATAGCCAATTGCTTGACCGCATTTTGGTTTGTCAATGTCAGTCAGGTTTATTGTTCTGAACCACACTAATGTTTTTAAATTTAAGATAAGTAGATTAATATGCATGTTAAAAATTGGTAAGTTTTAACTTCATCCTGATATTGGGGCTCACTTTGGATAATAGATGTATTCTGAAAAACTGGGATAGGCATTATTATAATGTGTCCCAGAGTGCTGCATAAAGGAGGAGTGAAACAGAAATTTGGAGTAGTGACATTACAATGTTTTTGGTAATTAGTTACTACATAGTACTATTATATTATAGGTCATCCTTACTGCTAGTTGTTCCAGTTTGGTAAGCTTCACCAGGCAGAAGACAGGAGCGGCTGCCCAGAAGTACCCGTGGCTGTGATCTCCTTCCCTTAAGAGGTGTGCCCTGAAAGGAGGCTTCTTCTCTTCCTCTTCTGAAATCAGTGCTCCTCCCATAAAGAGATATTTTTTTCTTGCTCTGAACCCTTTTGTCTCAGAGTCAATAGATTTTGTCCACAGCCTCTTTTAGCACAAGTAGGCACAGAGTTAAGGAATAGCTGCATTAATAGAAGGGGAGAATCTCCAGAGTAGAAAAGTGGAAAGAAAAAGAGAGATTAGGATAGAGACAAAGTGGGTGTTTTGTGATAATGGTAAAGAATCACAGATAGACCCACTGTCTTCTAACACTGGAAAAGGAACTTTATTAGAAAATAAGAAAAAATATCTAAAGCTCCCCTCCATCTTAGGATTTTTTGCCAAATTTCTATCTTTATCCTTTTCCTGGCCCCTTATTGTTCATTATTTCAACAGACTTCACACACACTGGTTCTCCTTTAAGCAAAACCTTTTCAACAAACACTGTCCCAGCTTCCTCAGTGCATTTCCATAGCCCATCTCAATGTCTGCAGTTTGATCTACTTGATTACTTCTGGTGGCCCCATTAGTAACAAAGACATCAGGATGTATGCTTTGTGTTTGTAGCTAGTAGTTTTTAAATTGACCCAGACAATGTATCTGTCTGCTTTATCTTTTAATGTTGTTCTACATTGCTTTAATTTAGGGTTCATCTCATTCCAGGTTTATTTACAAAACAGAGTCACATTCTTAAAATTGTCCCCAAATCAATTTTAAATTTAGCAATACCGCATATGTCTTCAGATAAACTGCCCAAGCTTGTTTATGAATTCTGTCTTTGGACACAGATCCCAGGAAACAGTCATCACTTGATTCAGCTGTCTTCATGATTCCTTTGCTTCAACAGACATATTTCCAATGTTAATTCAGACCCCCTCCTTTCAATATTTTCTCAGGAGATGTCTCACTGTAATCTCAAAATTGCCACAACCAGATACTTTAGAATCCAAGGGGATGTTTTTTCTGCCAGTCTGAACTATTATGTTACGCTTGTCATTTGGCTCTTTGTCATTGTCAAATTTCATTAAAGGGTTATTTGGGTCAACAGTAATATAATCCAGGGACTGAGGTTATCAGCAGGACTGGCAGCACAACTGTTATGCAAAGGCAGTTGTCGACTTGTGGCTGTCACTGACACCGCCAGACATACTAATAGGAGCTCTCTCCCTTCCTCCCACCATCAGGATCTTACAATACATTGGCCCTTTTTTCCTTGTCACTCAACAAAAGAAGGAAATAACTTTTAAAATGTTTGCCTGCAATCACAAAGAAAACAATACAAAATGCATGAAGTAGGCCAAACTGTTACAGGCCCCTTTGTGGGAATGCAGGAGGAGCCTCTCCCATTTTGAACAGCCAACAGGAAAGTCTGTCCAAACTGCAGTCCTTCTGTTCATCCACGTGGAACCAGGCAATCCTCCGAGGGTAGTAGGCTCCACAGTGCCTGACACACTCCCTGAGGCTCAATCTCTCCCCGAGCTCTCCACGGAGTGCTCCAATTCTGTCCCATCGGTTATTTCAAAATCGGTAGTCTAAATGACAAAATAGGGCCCTAACTGAAAACCAAGCAATATATATCCACATTTTTCAGCTTAGCCAATGTGGAGAAATATTTCAGACAATTCTAGAAATAAAAAATGGAAACTTACCAGTAAGTCACCTAATATATCTTCCTACCTACACATGGCTGCTGTCCACAATACATTTAAGTGTGTTGTTTAATACTGGTTTAAAATGATTCAAGGAATAGATCTTCCACTGTATCCCTTTGGGGACCATTCCCCAGTTCAACAGACCATGCAGATTTTTTTTCTTGACCTTCAGCCTAAATTTTGCTCAGTTTCATCCGAATATTCCCAATAACACCCTCTTTGAACCACCCTAAAAAAATCTTTTTTTTCCTCATTTTGTAAAAATGTACTGCCTTTAAAATGCCCTGCAAATACTTACATATGGATATCATATCTTCTCTCTTCAGTCTTCATTAAGCCAAGCTTAACACATCTTTTAGCTGTTGTAAATTTTCTTCAAATCCCAATCACTTTTGATATATCTCTGAATTCCTTCCAATACAAATGGCTCTTTGAGGTGACAATATATGAAATATTCTAGAAATATTCTCAATTAGTGCTACATGTAGAGGTTCCATAACCTCTCTTGAAATAATGCCTTTAGGTATATATCCCAAAATTCATTTACAAGCTCTTAACCCTAACACACACAAATTCTTCAAGTTGATTGCTTTCCAAAGAGTCTCCTTCCATTTAGGGTCTGTATTACAGATATTCCACCCCTAAAGATTTTTAATATGTCCACAGAAACTATAGTTCTGTCTAGGCTGTTAAGCTTGCCTAGAATATTGTAAATCACAGGGCTATGATTCCACCCATAATATATCTCATACCAGGAGGCAATAACCCTGACTTTCCACTGAGACATATGAACAATTGTTAATAATCAAGAGCAGTGTTAGTTACAAAAACTGTTTTCTGCTTACAGAATAAACTGCGGTAAAACCTATCTAGCAGAAAGTAACTGTTTTCTATCTTTTCAGGAATCCAAGAAGAGGCCAAAGTTTACCAGTTTTGTTTGCTTCACATGTCGTTTTATACAGGGCCCCATCAGCCAAATACAACACAGAAGTATTCATTGAGCATGATATTAATGTTTGGCATCCATCCCACATCATCTGAACTTGTAATCATTAAAGAGATTTACAATGTCCAATCTGCCTTGTTTTGATTGGTCAAAATCAATCTTAATTCAAGATGTTGGCTGCTGCCAGATGTCAGTCATTCTCCAAAAGCATATCATTCTACAATAAGCAAAGCATTAAGTAACTTGATCTAGTCAGACAAGAGCTCTGTTATATTAAGGAGATGGAGCATGCACATGCTAGCTCATAAAATGCTAGAAAAGAGTACTTAGTTTCATTATAATCCCTTCCCTGACCTATTTATCGATATTTTCCTAATAAAATAGCAAATATTTATATGACTTCATATCTATCATTTCTATCATGTTGTTCTTTGAGAGAGTAAACTAGTGCTCCCCTCACCTTCATCCACTCCTCTTAGCCCCATCGCAGTTTACTTAAGTGCCTTTTTATGTGTTGATATACTCTGTAAACCAAACACAGCATGGCTAATTTTTAACTGCATTGTGAAAATTGTATATGTTTAGTTTTAGAGGTTCCATATGTCAAATGACATGAATGTCCTGTTGCAAATATAGCTTCAGAACAGCTTTCATCGTGCGCTCTCATTTTCTTTTCAGTTGTGGATTTAGCAAGGCAAGCTGATGTCAGAAGGAGTCCTGACCCCCTTCATCCCTGATCCCACTGCACCTGCTCTCCACACTCTCTTCATTCAAGTCCATGCTCAAAACTCATATAGCTCACAAATGCAAATCCATTTCAACAAACACTTGCACCCACCCATTACCAAAATATTGGAAACATGATGGTGTAAGACAGAACATTTATTTTGGTCTTCCAGTGTGTTTTGTGCTGTCTGCCAAGCACATTGTCAATAGATAGCAAGTATTAACATTGTTATTACAACTTTTAGAATCTCTGTTTTGTCCCACGATGGATCAGTTTTTGATACCTGTCTTATCAATGGCAAAGTTATGAAATCCACATCAGCTGTTTGTGTGTTTTTGTGTCTATCTGAAAATAAAAGGAATAAAAACATAGGCAGAGAATTTGACAACTAGAAAAAGTATTTCTTCTAGATGTAATATACTACATATTGTCTTCTAGAGATGAAATCGATATGGCTGGAACGTTTCATTTCATTTTTGTAAACAGCAGAATGGATAGGCCCAGTAAATGAGCCACTTAAATTGTATACCAAAGCAAGCTCTTTTCTCCTTCAAATGGAAGTAGAAGAAAACCCCTAATTTGGATTGTAGACCATGTACCCAACCCAAAATGACCGGTATATTTTTTTGTTTACATTTTTCCCATTTTTTAATTTTTGTCCATTTGAAAATGCCTGACTCATTCATCTAGTTTTACAAACACTCCTTCCAGGCTTCCACTTCAAGAGAGGGGCAGAGATCAAAAACTGCCTCCTTCTCCTGTGATTGTCAAATAGCAAACGCTGCTGTGGAAGACATTTAATTGAGGTCCATTGTCATAACATTTTCTTTGTTTGGCCATGTTCTCAGTCTGAAATGGTGAGCTCAGCCTCTACCACAGTTAAGTACAGTTTAATAACGGAGCTTTCTCTGCAAACCATTTCTGCTTTCTGGCCCACTGTGAGGGTCAGTAGTTCTCTATGTAGAGGGAATCATGGAATTAGGGGGTTCACAAGGATTGTGCTTTATTCCCCCAAAATCCAACCTTTTGCTTAAAAAAATAATGAAGTGTCTATCCCTTTTGGTTACAAAGGTATGGTAATAGGTGCATGCTGTCCTTTTCCTACAGCAATCTTAATAAATATAGCACTGAGAGAAATAAAACTGAACTCTCCCACTCACCTTAATAGAGTACCTGCTAACTATGAAGCTGAATTATCAGGGCGAGTAAAACACCACTGTGATGGAGAAACAGGCAAAATATTATTGGTCAAGTTTAATTTGATTTTTACACCAGCACAGATGCAGTTTCTGTTTAGTGCCTGCAGGAGAGAGATCAAATTGGAAGACCTGATCTGATACCTGACCCTGTGCTTTTGCCTTTCCAGAAGACCAGCTGTTCTAATGAGACCTCTGATCTTCTTCTTCACTGCCCTTGCTGTTCCCTCCTGGACCTATAACTCCACCATCTCAATTCTCAGCATCCAAGCCAGTCCCTGATCCTCCTCCTTGACCCTACTAGGATGATCAGGGGAATAGAGGGCTATCTTATGAGAGGAGACTGGAAGAGTTGGGTTTGTTTAGTCTTGCAAAAAGAATACCAAGAGGGGATACGATTGTTCTCTGTGAATACATTAACAGGGTAAATACTAGGGAGCAAGAAGAGCTATTTAAGGTAAAGGATAATGTTGGCACAAGAACAAACAGATATAAACTGTCCATGAAGAAATTCAGGCTGCAAATTAGAAGAAGGTTTCTAACCACCAGCAAGGTTCTGGAAAGAGTTTTGGGCGGAGGGGGAAGGGCAAACAACTTAATTAGTTTTAAGGGAGAGCTGGACAAATTAATGAGTGCAATTGTAGGATGAGGTTGCTTGTGAGGGTGGAGATCAGCAGCCCTGTGACTCACTTCTGGTTTATGTCTTATGTTTCTAAAGCTCATGCTTTAGGGTTTTAGCCAGCACTGGCAGGGGTCAGAAAGAGTTTCACCCTCTTCCCCCCACACTGTATTCTGGGCGTGGGATTTTATTTCATTCATCTGAAGCGTCATGGACTACCATGGCTGAAGATGGAACATTGGGCAGGGTGGATCAGGGCTCTAAGGTGACACTGAGCATTCTCTCTCAGATGCTTGGCTGGCTCACATGCTCAGCCAGGTCTAACCGATGCTCAGAGTCTAACCGATCATGATATGTGGGACTGGAAAAGAATTGTCCCCCAGACCAGATTGGCAGTGACTCTGGATTTTGGGGGGATTTTTTGCTTTTGTTCTCCTGTGCAGCATGTGGGTCTGGATCACTTGGCAGAATTATCTGAGTATATCTCACTTAATCATTTCCCTGCCACCACAGGGGCCTGGATCACTGATGCACCTCTGTCATCCTAGTGTTTGCCTGTGACACATAATAGTCTAGTCTTCTGTGAGTCTCACTGACTTTAGTCTTATTTCCATTACAGGATTTAGTATACAGGTAATGGGTGGTGTTGGTGGTCTGTGTTATACAGGAGATTAGACTAGATGGCCTTAAATTCTGTGGGTACTTTTACCCTGCCAAAAATACCCCACATGGTGAGTCTCAGAGCTGGGGTCAACTGACTCAGGCTCATGTTATGGGGCTCAAAATAACAGTGTTGATGTTCTCACTCAAGCTGAAGCCTGGACACTGAGATCCTCCCCCCTCACTGGATTTCAGAGCCCAGGCTCCAGCCTAGCAGGAATGTTTGCACTACTATTTTTAGCCCCTTAGTGTGCGCCTGAGTCAGTTGACTCAGGCACCGAGACACGCTGGTACTGGTTTTTGTTTTTTGGGGTGGGTTTTTGTTGTTGTTGTTTTTTTTGCAGCATATGACTCTATGACTCCACTATTTTCCTCTCGAGTCCTGACAAATACTATCTTAACCCTGGATGTTATATACTATTTTTATATTTTTCAAACTATTTTTCAAATAAATTTTAATACTAATCCCAGTGCTGCTCATATGCCCAGCTGTGACACTGTGCTGAGGCAGCCTTCTGCTACACACATATTATACAGTATAAAGAAAGCAGGTTATGAAAACACAGCAGTAAAGACTAAAATAATTGTAAAATCATCTTATTTTTCCCTGGGTCACAGTGAAGAGTGGATGCCAGTAATGGGGCATGGTAAGAGGAAATGTGACTTTTTGGAAATCAAATATACTCTTAACAGTATTCAGATTTTTTAATTGTGCATATTATTATCATGCCTTGGTTATAAATGCTAGAGTGAAAAGGTTACAAAACAATCTCTATTTAACCCAGGCCTGTAACTTTCTAAAATGTTAACTTCATGAGCTGAAATTTTCTATGTTTGGACTTTGCCTAAAGGTGGATTATTCCTAAAAGTTTGAGTAAAATCCTCTCTGATGTTCTGGACTTATTAAAGTATTCAAAAATCCATTCTTTCCACTGTAAAAAAAAAAACATGCCCATGCTTTAGAGGGGAAAAGTGAGAAACAGATTAAATCTGAGACTTCAGACTTGATAGTTTGGACTTGATAAGCAGTATGTACTTTGCCAGATTTTGGAAAAAAAAATGAAAATGCTTAACTGAGCATACATAGCAGAAAATTCGATTTAAGTTGGAAGCCATGCACTTAAAGATGTTTGGGGAGCACCTTTGTGCAAGTAATTAACCACAGAGCAATCTGGTGACAAGACTTTCAGTATCTTCCAGGTTAAGCAGATGAGCTTGTAAGCTAGAAGGTTATAGGACAGTTCTTCTCCCTTTCTCTCTCTCTCTCTCAAAAAAAATCATGACTATTCTTTCTCAACACAACAGATTTTTCTCACCTTTCTTGCAATTTTTAGTTAGGGGGCAGACAAATTGGTTCAGTCCAAAATATGCTCTAGCTTGAACTTTTCACTATTTTCTGAAATAAACCAATTTTTGAAACTATTTTTCAGGTTTGTCATAGGTTTAATGGAAAAGCCCAACCTCCATTCTAGTCCACTCCCATACTACTCTCTCTTTCAACATTTACATGGGTTCAGTACATGTTGCTCTTCTATCATCTGTCAACTGTTCTCTGTACTTTAAGGCTTCCCAGTTACTCTCTGGATCCTTCCTGATTAATTACATTCAAGGTGTCCCATGCCTCTGCCATAAAAACCTGCACTAGGAAATCTATTGGACAGCAGAGATTCTGGTCAGAGGTGTATTCTCAGTGGTGCTGCTGTCAGGGAAACCCAGTGCCAAAGGAAATTTTAAATGTCTGGCATTGATGTATGCCTGCTACCACCGTCAGGGGGAAATCTGTAAAAAAAAGAAGTAACTACACACTGAATGGTAGTGTAAAAGTGGGTCAGTTTGTGATGAGATGGACTGTCCCAGATGGGGATGGCAGAACAATATTTGCTGAACAATTTATTTGATAATTTTCATGATATTTTCCCAAATAAACAGTCATTATTTGCACAGCACATGGAGCTCAGGGAACAATTCATGAATAGATCCAAAATTCAAAAAATAATAATTCAAAGACAATATTAAAAATAAATGTTCTGACTTTTCAGCTAGCTCTAGTCATGGGAAATGGAGAGCCTCAAGAACACTGGAGGTTCAGTAAGACTTTGTGGTGGCATCCAATATAATCTTCTCCTGAGATTCGCCTGCCTCTCAGCTAAGAGCAGACATACCTAGCCTCTGAGTCTTCGAGGCAGCAGATAATATGAAAAGTAAGGGAAAAAATCACTTATTCAGTTTACCAACTTTCCAATAAGAGTTTGACTCACGCAATTGCTATTCAGTTTCAGAGACATGAGGCACATGACTAGAAAATAAAACATGTACTACTTTCTTACTACAAAGAATACAATGCATGTATTCTTTAGTTAACTGGTAATTACTGGCTATTTAATTACATGGTAAATGCTATATATTTACAGAGAAAATAAATGGATATTTTTGTTCCCTAAATCACAGTGCTGATTACATAGCACAGTAATTAACTTTTGGATTCATTAAGCACAATTACCAAGCTTGGAGGAACAAATGTGCTGTAGAGAACTGAACAATGCTGCAATTGCAGAAGGAAGGACTTGGTGACCAAATTCCCTCATCAACATCTATGATTGTAATATATACATGTTATGTGGCCTGTTCTCCCGATGGACTATTTAATAGGAATTATACATGCTGCAAAGAAGAGACTATATTCCACAATGGAACAAAAGAAAAACCCAACAAGTATTTGTTTGGATTTAAATAATGATGAAGCATTTTTGCCATGCTCATACTCCTTTTTGTGTGTTTTCTGGAAACATGCAAGTGCTAAAATTTACCTGCACTAATGCCAGGTAGGGATTTTTGCACCACTTTTACTCCAATAGCTATACCCACAGAGTTATACCAATGCAAACCTCCAGTGAAGATGTACTGCACTGGTGTAAAGTAGGGCTTACCTCATTTGTGACTTACCTTTTCTGCTTGCACCTCAGAATACTCATATATAGCAAATTTTATACTCACAAACTGGTATTTGCACTGCAAATGGTGTTCTTTCTATAGATTAAGACTGCTTAACATACCCAAACCCCCTTAAAATCAGAGCGCTACCAGTCTAATGAACTAGACAGTCTGATCATGCTCTTCACAACTAAAAATACATGCACATAGCATTGTGTGACTACTAAGAGAGGAAATGACATTTCCATTCTGCACTGTTATGATAATTGGGCTGACAAATTTACCCTACTTGTGAACTCAGTTGTAAACAGTATGTAAAAGTTTATAAGATTATACAATAACCTGTAATAACCAATGTTAATGGAAAATAGGTCAACTTGTTTTCAATAATGAATGTCATAAATAGGTTTGAGAAAACCAAACAGAGACTAAGTTAGTCCAAACAAAAAGGCCAAGTTGATTTGATTCAAGGACTATGCTGAAATCATGCTTGGTAAAAACAGAAGATGTAGAACCAGAAATTAATGAACCAAAATTGGTGGGTAGGATATTAGGCCTAATTGGTGGACAAAATAGTAAGGGGATGGGATATTCCACTCATCACTCCTTTTTTGGGTCCTTAAAGAAACAGACTTTGGGGAGACAATATTTGAAAAACAGCGAGGCTGCTGGAATGAGTTTCATCATCATGGCTTCCACCCCAACCATTTCCTGATAGGGTTGCCAGCCTCCCTGCATTGTGAGTCCCCAAATACTATTTGTGTATCCAAAAATTTACCTTTGTATGTACAAGTGTGTGCAAGTGCAAAATTACAGGCCAAACTTTGGAGGCCAGACTGAAATTTTGAGCCCATAGAAACAAATGATACTTAAAAAGAGATGGTTTTTAGTTTTCCAGTTCAGCTAAACTAAGAAAGGTTACCCTGATAGAAGCATCTGGTCTTCACTGAAATTCTGCTTTTAATTCACTTTTCTTAGCTGGTATGCCTAAGGCACAAGAAGGAAGGTCAAGTGTCTTGCCCCAAGTGACAGACTGAGTGAGTGGCTCCCAGACCTTTGCTCTAAACTTACTAGACCTCATGCTCGCCTTAGTCACTTTCTGAAGAAACACAATAGGCTTTGCCATTAGAAAAGTTTTATTGCCTCAAACCATACTCTGCTGATATTGTATGTCAACATTGCGGGGATGGGAGGGAAGTAGCAAAAGGTGTGGAAAAGCATGGCATTTGCCCTGTTAATGAGGTTGCAGATGCCTCTCTCTTGTTGTTTTTTTTATTCTTTTATTTTAGTTTAGTTTTTCTTTTTCTTCCATATGGTTCAGCGGCAATCTGCACATCTCTTGCTGTCGGCAATCTGACTCTGTGTCAGCACCTTTCCCAGCAGAGCAGATTGCAAAATCCAGTTCTGCTGTAGGGCTTATTTCTTTTCACTGTAACCTCCCGACTCGTTTAATAGACTACGTATCTGGGACGGAGACCAAAACTTTGTAGCTGGATTCTGTTTTCTGTCCCCTTGGGCAATTAAGTCCTTCCAGCAGTGTTAGTGTGAGACTCCTCTGGTGTTGCCTGCTTGATCCAGGAGGGATCATTTAAAGAAAAAAAAAAACTGGTGTGTTGTGTTTCTTATATTCTTGGCAAAATCGTTTAACTTTGTTTTAAGAAATGATCTTAAATCTCCAGATATAGTATTTAATAGTTAGACATTTACTCCTAATTTTTAACTGTGCTGCGTGAAGAATTTAGCTACAGGAGTCCCACTGGTGTTCATGGAGATTTGTGCTGCTAGACCTTTGTGCACATTTTGGGTTCACTCACATTTGAAAAGGTTTAAATAATAACAAATGAAACAATGGAAAATGTTTTTAGAGGTTTCAAATTAACAACAGCTAAACTGTGAGAAGTTGTGGTGGTACAGTGCAGTCCTTACAGGCCAGCTAGCCATCATCCTTAGAAGGTGGGCTGGTGAGGTCATGATTCCAAGGCTTTCACACAAGATTTAGAATACTTTCAAGTCTGAAGTTCCTCAAAAAGTCTCTTATAGTATTTCCTTTGTTTTCACGTCTGATCCTTAATGCTACGAAAGGTGTGATAATGCATGGGGGAAATGTTAATTTTTTTTTTAAACAAAAATTGTTAACATAAAAAAAAGTTTGATTATGGTTTGTTCTGAAGTTTTAGATAAAGATTCAAATTATTAGGATCAGTTTGCCCACCTCTAAGACCCATGATCAGTATTATTTTAACCTTTTTAATACACCTATGAACATTTCATATACAGCCACCAAAAGTATTTTTCTGATCCTATGGCAAACTACTCAGAATTACGGGCCCTCCCCTGTGGCGTTTGAATGCACACTAGAAAAGGTGCTCAAAGCTCTAGGTTCACCAACTTAGTGAACCTAGAGATAGTACTACAGCTACCCAAACATATGTTTTCTGGACTTCTGTATAATAAGGGTAAAGGTATGGCCTGATTCACCAAGCCTGTCAGAAAACAAATGCGGAACACTATTTTTTATGATGCTGCATGTTTATCAGATCTGTGGTTTGCAAGATCCTGATGTATCAGATCCAAGTGTGTGAGAGGTACATTAGGTCTCTGCCCCAAAGAGCTTACAATCTAAATTTAGATGTGACACACGAGGGGATAACTACACATGTACAGAGTAGTTGAGGCTCATTCAGTTGCTCATTATTTCCTCGTTTCTTGCGCACACTGTAGAAGAAGTGAGTCCTCTAAAGGGATCTGACCTAAATGAGGGGAGGTAGCTCAGTGACCCAGATCTAGGATGTCATTCTTAACATAGTGTGTGGCCTAGAAAAAGTTGTAGAGAAGTTTCTGGGACAAGAAAATAAAAGGAGTATTGAGGTTGATATCATGGTGGAAAAAAGGGGCCCACAAGCAATGCACTGCATATCTAGCTTGGCTATTCAGGCAAGACAAGAAGTTGAAACTTCCTACAGTGGTGAAAGAAGAACCAGTGAACGGATTCAGAGAGTGGTGTAACCTGGTCAGATTAACTAGCAAAAACAGGAAAATGGACATATGGTACAATGGGGGATGCCTATTCATCCGGGAATGGATATATTTTTGGCCAATATTAACCATGGTGCTGTTAACTATCTGGAAATCGAGATGAGGGGGTCGGGGGGAGGAAAGGAGGCAGCCAAGGTAATTGCTGGAGATTCCTTGTGGCAGGTGTCCAGTGCAAGTACAAGTTCTGTAAGGGTCCAGTTCCCTGATGAACTAGAGTTGGAAGTGGATTTAGGAGAAGTCACCCCTTAAGGAAGCTGGGAAAAGGGAATTAGCATGCCCAACATGTGGCACTGCAGGAAGACAACCCTCCCACCCGCATAAGCACACACCTTTTTTAAAAAACTAGTTCCTCCTTAACCCCCAACACGAGGAGGGGGCAGCAGAGTCCCAGCAATGGGCTGGGTCCAGGCTGGGAAGTGAAGGCTGATAGCAGCCCTTCCCAAAAGATGGGAATGATTAAGGAAAGAATGCTGACCTGCACTGGACAATTTATTGTCAGGTATTCCCACACGGGCTAATAAAGTTGTGGGCTGAGTAAACCACATTCTTTGTATTTTGTCTTTCTTCCTGCAGAGACAACCCATTTAAACCCTCAAAATGTGGCTACATGAGACTTAAGAGATGCATACACCTTGTGCAGGCTCTTTGCACAGCAGTAATTTGAATCCTTTTTTTTAAGCATTGACACCTGATTGCACAGTTGACAGATTCTAATACTGCATAACCTAATGACTGCATTTTCATCCACAAAACACATTTTGGAAATGATTCTTGCATGTGCAAACTCTGTCACTCTATAGTCTCTAACACCAGTACTTGCAGAAGCTGGTACTTCAAAAGAGCCCAAGCTGGTGGTTGCACGCAGGCTGTATAACTTTTTGAAAAAGTTGTCCCTTTAAATGCATTTGACAAATGGCTAAAATTGGGGGTCTATGTGACAGGATTCAAGCTGTGCTTCTTCCTCTCTTGGGTAATATTTGAAAATTAAAGTAATTTAAAGTATGGTTTAGAGGGTATAATTCCTGTGCCTCACAAAAGCCCTTCTCCAGTCTCTCTCTCTCTCAAATGCACACCATTACATATGATGATTATATCCACAATTTTCTTATGATACTTTCTACTTGGAATGCTCTCATGACCTCCCTGTGGATTAAGTAGAGAGAAATTACAAGTGTTCTGATCCATTTCACACTTCCTCTGAGCATATCACTATATTTTCCCTAAAATCAAAGAGCAGGAGCCAATTGCCTGGCATGGCTGTGGTCTGGAAACCTGTCATCCCTAGCTATAACTCTGGCAGAAATGTGATAGAATACACAAGGTCTCCCCAAACATAAGACATAATAATATATGAGCTGAACTAGTGTAACTGAGAATTATTTAAACAAACACAGGACCAAGAAATTTTGTTTTTAAAACCCTGGGCCACTCATCATATTCATGGACTAACAATGAAGTACTGTGCATATTCTGACTTGTACTTCCCAAAGCATTGAGAAAGGATAAGAACAAAATAAGCAGAATATCCCTGTTCCTCTGGAACCATACTTTTCTCAGCTCCATTATGGGTTTGGATTTATATTTCCCCTGTCAGCTCTAAGATACCCCAGGTGCAGGCAATGCCAGATGCCTTGAGGACTTGTGTGGAATTATTTTAATCCGGAAAACATTTTCCAAACAATGTATTGGCAGTAGTAACCAGAAATAGTCTGTGCAGAATATCCCAATAACACTGAAAGCACATTAGAAAGGGAGAGCTATGTTTCTTTATTGTTATTACTATAATGAATAATAAATGTGGCAACTAAAATGTAACATAAACATAGAGGACAACGTGAGATGACAGACAGTGAACATCTTGAGTGTTTGGAGATGCCATGAGAAGTATCTTTGTATCTGTAAGAATAATTTGTAAATGAGATTGTACCATACAGGATTCTCCCTCACACTTCACTACATCTTCCAATGAGCTAGGAGATGCCAGGGTGCAGGCCTGAGTTTGGAAGGGCCTATGGAATTTTACTTAAGCAAGAAAAAGAATAAAGGGCTCACCCTTTAGGTGTGAGACTTGGCAGCTCAGCTGCATGGAAAATGTAGAACTAGTCGGGGGGGACCTGAATGAAATAGGAGTTATACTGGTATGCCAATCAATCAGTTAACACCTCTGTCATGCTACCCATATATCCTAAGTGGGGTATTCAAGTACATGTGCTAAATGTAAGTATATGGGAAAATATGATGCCCCTTAGACAGTTTCAGGCGATGTCTTGCTTGAATCTGGACTGCTCACTGGTTTCTAACATCCACAGTCTAATTTGTGAACACTGGCAAGGGCAGGAGAATAAGAGAAACTATTACAAGTTGGCAGATAGAGGCCGCAGGCCCAAGGGACAACATTCACACTGTTCTTATCCTGCCCAGAGTTGTCATGGCCAAATTTTAAATGTCAGCAAGAACTACAACAAAAGATTGCCAGAGAGAGAGATCTCATTATGTATTGATTGTATAAAATAAAACAAATAGCGATTCAGAAAAAAAAAGACACAATAGAATGAAAATGTTTACAATATGATTCAACGCTAAAAAAATGACTGAACATGAGGTGGCACCTGCTGCCTGGGAAGTGAACAATATTCTCCAAACCATGTTTATCTGCCATTGATTTCCATATCTAATGTCCTAATTTTACAAGTGAAATGTTTTTCTTTGTCAGTCTGGAGATGTAATCTGAGAGTCAAGATGATTTTTTCTTGTTGTGCATCAGTAATAAAGACCAAATGTGGCTCCCCCAGTGTGTTTGCAAAAGTGTAACTGATTGTAACTTGTAAACAATTTAGTTGCTATACAAAAAGAATAGGATCCAACTCATAACCTCTTCATTATATTGGTTCAGCAGTGCGAACAGAAGTGAAAAACATATTTTATCACTAAAGTCAGTAGCTATGGCTTCAAATAGAGCCAGGAAGCAGATTGGCTGAATAAAAACCCCAGTGAAGTTCACGTAAAGACATGTTTGTGTAACTGTTCTGCTCCTTCTCTCTTTAGCTAGAGAAGCAGCAGAGTAAGGACTGCTCCCATGGTGGTCTGCAATTTTTTGGACCATTGGATTGTACTGCCTTGGAATGTTTTCTGTTCATTGCTGTTTGACTGCTTCACACTTACAAAGTCATGAACATGAGAGGTTGTCTATGTGTCTGCAAGTTAACCTAAGAGCTGATGGGCACAAATGCTATTTTTTCCTCATTAATAATCTTATTCAAATGTGTGTGTTTGGCATCTGTGGATTTATTGCTTGGATAATTTTCAAACTCTTAATCTTACTTTGAGTCTTTAAAATGTTGGGGAGCATGGGTTAATCTTTTTGCCTTTTATGTTCTCGTTACACTGATAGACTAAAAATAGAATCAGAATCATTGGCCTCATTCCTATCAACTCTACTTAAAGTTTAGATATATGAAATGTGAGCAAAGGCTTGCTTCAAGCTGATTAAACCACAGACATTTTTGTTTCAGAGTAACAGCCGTGTTAGTCTGTCTTTGCAAAAAGAAAAGGAGTACTTGTGGCACCTTAGAGACTAACCAATTTATTTGAGCATGAGCTTTCGTGAGCTACAGCTCACTTTATCGGATGCATACCGTGGAAACTGCAGTAGACATTATATACACACAGAGACCATGAAACAATACCCCCTCCCACCCCACTGTCCTGCTGGTAATAGCTTATCTAAAGTGATCATCAAGTTTGTATACAACAGGCCATGGAGTAAAAAGAAGTCAGATACAGTATTATACATAAAATAAAGTGTGATTCTACTTCTTTTACCACTATAATAACCTCACTGAAAGAGTTTACTTTACAAACAACAGGACAACTTCAGCCTTGGGGAAAGTAGTACAGTATAAAGAAAAGGAGTACTTGTGGCACCTTAGAGACTAACCAATTTATTAGAGCATAAGCTTTCGTGAGCTACAGCTCACTTCATCAGATGCATATCGTGGAAACTGCAGCAGACTTTATATACACACAGAGAATATGAACCAATACCTCCTCCCACCCCACTGTCCTGCTGGTAATAGCTTATCTAAAGTGATCATCAGGTGGGCCATTTCCAGCACAAATCCAGGTTTTCTCACCCTCCACCCCCCCACACAAATTCACTCTCCTGCTGGTGATAGCCCATCCAAAGTGACAACTCTTTACACAATGTGCATGACAATCAAGTTGGGCTATTTCCTGCACAAATCCAGGTTTTCTCACATCCCCCCCACCCCCATACACACACAAACTCACTCTCCTGCTGGTAATAGCTCATCCAAACTGACCACTCTTCAAGTTTAAATCCAAGTTAAACCAGAACATCTGGGGGGGGGTAGGAAAAAACAAGAGGAAACAGGCTACCTTGCATAATGACTTAGCCACTCCCAGTCTCTATTTAAGCCTAAATTAATAGTATCCAATTTGCAAATTAATTCCAATTCAGCAGTTTCTTGCTGGAGTCTGGATTTGAAGTTTTTTTTGTTTTAAGATAGCGACCTTCATGTCTGTGATTGCGTGACCAGAGAGATTGAAGTGTTCTCCGACTGGTTTATGAATGTTATAATTCTTGACATCTGATTTGTGTCCATTTATTCTTTTACGTAGAGACTGTCCAGTTTGACCAATGTACATGGCAGAGGGGCATTGCTGGCACATGATGGCATATATCACATTGGTGGATGTGCAGGTGAACGAGCCTCTGATAGTGTGGCTGATGTTATTAGGCCCTGTGATGGTGTCCCCTGAATAGATATGTGGGCACAATTGGCAACGGGCTTTGTTGCAAGGATAAGTTCCTGGGTTAGTGGTTCTGTTGTGTGGTATGTGATTGTTGGTGAGTATTTGCTTCAGGTTGCGGGGCTGTCTGTAGGCAAGGACTGGCCTGTCTCCCAAGATTTGTGAGAGTGTTGGGTCATCCTTTAGGATAGGTTGTAGATCCTTAATAATGCGTTGGAGGGGTTTTAGTTGGGGGCTGAAGGTGACGGCTAGTGGCGTTCTGTTATTTTCTTTGTTAGGCCTGTCCTGTAGTAGGTAACTTCTGGGAACTCTTCTGGCTCTATCAATCTGTTTCTTTACTTCTGCAGGTGGGTATTGTAGTTGTAAGAAAGCTTGACAGAGATCTTGTAGATGTTTGTCTCTGTCTGAGGGGTTGGAGCAAATGCGGTTGTATCGCAGAGCTTGGCTGTAGACGATGGATCGTGTGGTGTGGTCAGGGTGAAAGCTGGAGGCATGTAGGTAGGAATAGCGGTCAGTAGGTTTCCGGTATAGGGTGGTGTTTATGTGACCATTGTTTATTAGCACTGTAGTGTCCAGGAAGTGGATCTCTTGTGTGGACTGGACCAGGCTGAGGTTGGTGGTGGGATGGAAATTGTTGAAACCATGGTGGAATTCCTCAAGGGCTTCTTTTCCATGGGTCCAGATGATGAAGATGTCATCAATATAGCGCAAGTAGAGTAGGGGCTTTAGGGGACGAGAGCTGAGGAAGCGTTGTTCTAAATCAGCCATAAAAATGTTGGCATACTGTGGGGCCATGCGGGTACCCATAGCAGTGCCACTGATCTGAAGGTATACATTGTCCCCAAATGTGAAATAGTTATGGTTAAGGACAAAGTCACAAAGTTCAGCCACCAGGTTAGCCGTGACATTATCGGGGATAGTGTTCTTGACGGCTTGTAGTCCATCTTTGTGTGGAATGTTGGTGTAGAGGGCTTCTACATCCATAGTGGCCAGGATGGTGTTATCAGGAAGATCACCGATGGATTGAAGTTTCCTCAGGAAGTCAGTGGTGTCTCGAAGGTAGCTGGGAGTGCTGGTAGCGTAGGGCCTGAGGAGGGAGTCTACATAGCCAGACAATCCTGCTGTCAGGGTGCCAATGCCTGAGATGATGGGGCGCCCAGGATTTCCAGGTTTATGGATCTTGGGTAGTAGATAGAATATCCCAGGTCGGGGTTCCAGGGGTGTGTCTGTGCGGATTTGATCTTGTGCTTTTTCAGGAAGTTTCTTGAGCAAATGCTGTAGTTGCTTTTGGTAACTCTCATTACCCTCTGATCCCACTGAGAGTTACCAAAAGCAACTACAGCATTTGCTCAAGAAACTTCCTGAAAAAGCACAAGATCAAATCTGAAACCTAGTACAGTATAATAACTGAAATAAGTCAGGTTTACACCAGCCTATTCTCTCTCTGTTTTGGGGTTATGGTGTGTCATTGTTCTGAATTCTAAGAAACAGTATTACATTACAATCTTCCAGCAAGAGTAGTTATGTAAACTTCTCTGTGTGAATATCATAGAGACAATGATGTCACTGCAACCAAATTAGAGCCAACCCTCAAAAACGGCATTATCCCAGACTTTACAGAAGCCCCACTGCATGTTAGGTGTGAAAAAGTTCACATGTTAATTGAATGGAGAAGGAAGCATTGACATAACCAGCTCTTTCAGCATTACATGGTGTTTTCTCATTACTAGCAGGTTAAGACAAAAAGCTTTGCAATTAAACAGATTCATATTTGAATATGAGCGTGTTCAAATGAGCAGTCAGGATTTTGGTAGCCTCTATAAGGCCTCTGACCAAGCTTTTCTTGTAATTTTTGTGTTTTTCATTCATTTTTATTTTTACTATAAAGACTCTAGTTTATATAGAAATGCGTGATTTATGTTTGCAACACAGAATGAGGACTAAAGGAATATAGAGTCAAAATTTAAGGCCAAAAGTGGCCTCTAGATCATCTATTCTGACGTGTACACAAGCCATTAAACACCACCCAGCCACCACTACATGAAGCCAACAACCAGAATTAGACCAAAGTATCACATCCCTTAAGAGGGACAGAGGTGCACCAATGCCTGAGAAAGTGACCCATACCGCATGCTGCAAAGGAACGTGAAAATCACCCAGGTTTCTTCCCAACCCCACATATAACGATCAGTTAAACATGAGCATCTGAACAAGGCCACCAAGCAAATTAGCTGATCTTGAATATAAAAAAAAATATAATCATTATATTATTAGAGATAATTCCCAGTATCACCTGAGCCCACCCTGTCCAGTGTCCCATCTCTAGCTGTGGCCATGTCTGATGCTTCAGAAAAAGGGAGAGGGGGAAAAAGAAAAGATGACACGGTGGGGGGACATTCCCTTCCTAATTCCTACAGGTCATCAGCTTAAACACTGAAGTGTGGTATTTTAAGAACATAAAACATGAACTAGAAGGAATCCCAAGGGGTTCAAAGTCCAGATCCCCACCCCTGCAGACAACCCGGACATACAATCCCACTCATAAATTAATCAAGCTCTATTTTAAAACTAATTATATTGTTAGCCCCACAATACCTATTGGGAAGTTGTTCCAGAACATCCCTCCTCTGATCGTTAGAAACCTTCTTCTAATTCCCAGCTTTAATTTATTCATGCCCAATTGTCATAAATTGAAAGGGAAGGGTAAACACCTTTAAATCCCTCCTGGCCAGAGGAAAAAACCCTTTCACCTGTAAAGGGTTAAGAAGCTAAGACAACCTCGCTGGCACCTGACCAAAATGACCAATGAGGAGGCAAGATACTTTCAAAGCTGGGGGGGGGAACAAAGAGTTCTCTCTGTCTGTGTGTTGGTTTTTGCCGGGACCAGAGCAAGAATGCAGCTTGGAATTCCTGTAAAGGGCTAATAAGCAATCTAGTTAGATATGCGTTAGATTCTGTTTTGTTTAAATGGTTGATAAAATAAGTTGTGCTGAATATAATGAATATTCCTGTTTTTGTGTCTTTTTGTAACTTAAGGTTTTGCCTAGAGGGATTCTCTATGTTTTGAATCTGATTACCCTGAAAGGTATTTACCATCCTGATTTTACAGAGGTGATTCTTTTACTTTTTCTTCAATTAAAATTCTTCTTTTAAGAACCTGATTGCTTTTCATTGTTCTTAAGATCCAAGGGTTTGGGTCTGTGTTCACCTATGCAAATTGGTGAGGACTTTTATCAAGCCTTCCCCAGGAAAGGGGGTGTAGGGCTTGGGGGGATTTTGGAGGGAAAGACGTTTCCAAGTGGCCTCTTTCCCTGTTATATTTGTTAGACGCTTGGTGGTGGCAGCAATAAAGTCCAGGGACAAAAGGAAAAATAGTTTGTACCTTGGGGAAGTTTTAACCTAAGCTGGTAAAAATAAGCTTAGGGGGTTTTTCATGCAAGTCCCCACATCTGTACCTTAGAGTTCAGAGTGGGGAAGGAACCTTGACACCAATTTATACCCATTTGTTCTGGTGCCAACATTGTCCAGTAGCTTAAATAATTCTTCACCCTCTCTGGGTCTACCCTAACTCCCCCCAGCCCCCAGATATATTTATAGGGAGCAATCATGTCCCCTTCCAGCCTTCCTTTTGCTAGGCCAAACAAGTCAAGCTTTTTTGTCTCCTCTCATAAAATAGGCTCTTCATTCCTCTGATCATCCTAGTAGCCATTCTCTGCACCTGTTCCAGTTTGAAAACATCTTACCTGAATATGGGAGGCCTACAAATGAGGTCTTAGAAATGAGGCCTTGTGCAATGGTATTAATACTTCTCTCTCTCTACTGCAAAATCATGCCTGATATATCCTAAGATCACATTTTTCACAGTTGCATCACACTGGTGACTCACAGTTATCTTGTGATCAACCAGCATATCCAGGTCACTCTCCTCCTGTTACTTTCAACTAATGAGACCCCTGCTTATAAACAGAAATTCTTATTAGTTCCTAAGTGATCTTGCACTCTGTACTATTGAATTTCACCCCATTTCTATTATTTCAGTCCTCAAGGTCATCCAGTTCTTCTTGTGTTCCGATCCTCCAAGGTATTGACAATGCCTCCCAATTTTATATCATCAGCAAATGAAGCTACAGGCTCCCATAATATGATAACAGCACATCTTGTTGCCAGGTCTTATGCTCAGGACATACCCACTCAACCCAAAACAACTATGTTTTTCTGCATATTCAGTCAGTGCTATTCAAACTTCCAGCAAATCTGAATATATTTAATAAAGTTGCTAGTTCTTTATACCCTTCAGATCTTGTTTTTAAAAGATGTACATATGCAATTTTATATGCCTACCTGCAAATGCTACAACTGTACATGGAAATCAGATATTGGTTGAAGACAACAGTCAGTTACATGCTTGCCTAGCCACGTGTATATGTAAATGCTTGATTTCCTCATGCCTATGTCTGGGTAGACAGACACTCACTAGCTCTCTGAGAGCTAGTGGACTAAAGATAGCAGTGTGGACATTTTGGCGTGGGCTAGCCACCTGAATACAAGTCCATCGGACCCTGGGGTCAATACTTGACTGACTAGCCCCGACCACTGCATCCACACTGATATCTTTAGCACAATTTTTAGCTCCAGAAGAACTAGTACCTGCCTGCCTGAAATACTCCCAGCTGCTGTGTAGACATACCCCAAATATCTAACCTACTATAACTATCGGCCTTCACAAAAAAGAAAAGGAGTACTTGTGGCACCTTAGAGACTAACAAATTTATTTGAGCATAAGCTTCAAGATCCCTTGTTTGCAGAAGAACTCTGAGATTATTAATCCTGTTAAATCAAACCTAGTTTATTTTCCAATAATGTCTTTACAAGTTACTTATAAACATGTTAAAGTACCCAGTCCACAACACAATCCCAATAATCAACCCTAATTTTTTTACTCAAGAACAGCTAATTTGTATCAGTACCCCTGCAGAGCAATAAAAGGTATACATAATAATATGCCAGGGCTGATTCTGATCCTGTGTAATTAGGACAAAGGAGTTACGTCATTAGAAAATCGACATGAGTGAAATCAGAATCAGACTCACCCAATCTACTTCCACAAGCTAGGGTACTTCCAGAAAGCAGTATGAATCTTTGCAATGTACCTGCAACATCTCTAATTATTTATATACTTTGCTTCCAAACTCTTCTGCTCACTGCATGAAACTTAATCCCCCTAACTCAGGAAATGTAATAGAAGAGATGGGAATGCTTCAAAGGAAAGCTGAAAAAAGCAACAGGCAATCCTATCTATAATAAAAAAAAATATACAGCAGTGTGTCTTCAAAGAACAGTGCTATCACATGTTTTTTCCTAGATTACCAGAAGCAAGAGCATAACATTAAGAGTGTTATTATTGCTGACATAATTAACATATAGAGACAGCTTCTTGGAGTATACTAACTTCCTTAGTTCTAAGCAGAAGTAACTATTTCCTCTCAGAAATGAATTTCATTTGTTTTCTTTATGATTTGGCCAAAGTAAACCCATAAGCAATCTCAGGACCAAATCATCCTTTCCTTGGAAAAAAAGGAAGTCTAAAATTCCACAAAGTTTAAACCCATGCAGTTTGTCACATTTTCCCCTTAAAGAGGAGAGTTTCTCACAATGTGAAGAGGCAGGAAGTGCCGACTTCGACCCTGCAGAGCCCAATTTCATGGGGTAGTGAAGTTTCTGCTCTACTCTCTGAGCAGCTTCCTTCCTATCCTGACAACATAACTCACTCAGAAACCATGCAGTTAGTGACTTCACCTGCCATGCCTGTGCACCACTCCCCTTCTAGGGAAGTAGAAAACATAGAGCAGAAGTTAATGCTGCTATGGGGGTAAAGAGATGACCTTCATCTCCAGGGCTGCTATGCCTTTACATTTCATGATCCCTAAATTCAAGGCTTCCCTTCTGAATATCTGACTCCTTTCCCTCTATCTTGGTTGTGAGGTGGCTTCCCACTTCTTTTTGGCAGCAGTCCTAATTGTCAGAGCCCCCCAAATGAGTCTTTCTGAGGAAGTACCTGCCACCTACTTCTCTCTCTAAAAAAATCAATCTACTGTCAGAAGGCTTCACAGCACACACATACACACTATACATGCACCTTCTGTCACCTCCATATTGACTCTGCAAAAGGTAGTCTCCACAACACAAACTTTCCAGTCCCTCAACACAATCCAGGAAGAAGGTGGTCATCTCTCCACAGAAGGAGCATAGCTGACAAACAGTATTGGACCCCCGCTGTCCCTTTTAAGAATTTGGTGCCTCTGAAACTTGCTTAGCACAGATACTCCAGGCTGAACAAACTTGTGCCACGGCACCCCTGGACACTACAAAATTTGAGATGTCCTAGGAGAACTTTGATTACTAGTTGTCAATACTCAGGGAGTAATGGTAGGCTAGATCCACCATAGAAAGGGGAGAAACTGGGGGTTAGGTAAAGGCAGCATCAAAGAAAGCTAACTAAACTTCTTCAACGCCACAAGCCAGTTATCTGCAGATGTCAACACTAGCCACTTAATTTTTCTTTGGCTGAGCTATAGTGGTGTTTCACATTATTTAGGCCCGCATATTGGCACCCAGTCATCCCAAAATTAAAGTTTCTCATCTCCTTCATAAACTTTTACATCTATATTTAAAACACTTTCTTTTTTGCTGGGGGAGGAAGAAGGATATAGGCAGTCAGTCATTAATCTGTCATCTTGATTTTATTTCTGACAAAATTCTTCTACACAGTTAATTTAATTATTTTCATCTGAGGTTTAAATCTCATTAAAAACCTTATTTAGCAATAGAAATTCCCCAGGAGTGAAAGCATTGGAAGGAAAACTAAAGCTTGCATCCTCAATCAAAAATTCTTTCCACTCTTTCCACTGTGTTTTCTATTTCTGATCAGAGCTTTTACAGCCATCATCAGCTGACTTTTAGAAGATATCAATTAAATTATCATAAAGAAAAAGAGCTGGGTGCTTGAAAATGAAGCAGGAGATAATGGATGTAATTTAAAACCTCAGCTTCAACTGTCAATTAATTTGTTTTAGCTGCCTGAAATTATGGACTACTTTCCTAGCATCTTCTTTGAAATGTTTTTCACTCCTCTGTCCAACTGGTAGCTGATGAAGGTAAATGTGCAAATGTCAGTGATATCAGAGTCTCTGTGTGGTAATAAAGGAAAACTATTACATACAGTGAATACTATCTGGACCCATTCTACTTCTATACAGGCTTAGATAATACAAGTTACTTTAAATAAAATTTGCCCTGGCTGCTCGCCAAGAGGCCATAACAAATACAGGCCCTTATTAAATCTGTATTTTCAGATCAGGGTTTTCATTAAAGCTTAATAAAGAAAAGAAACCTGAAGTGAAAATTGACTGTAGGAAGTATAGGGGACATTTTTGGAGTACCATAAACTCTCTCCAGTTAAGGACTAAATTGTTTCATAAAAGTAGTGTGGAATTAGAAACTTTTAATATTTTCTTTAGTCACTATTAATTTAGCTATGCCTGATTATCACTTTCTAGCTGTCTTGTTACATTGAAGAGTTTAGGAGAACACGAATCATTTGAAAAAGGCCACTTGGGTTATTATAGAAGATACTGAACTGAGTTATGTACACTATTGGCACTGTGCCCAAGTTGACAAATGGCCTGAATAATATCACTCACTAAGCACAAATTCACGTCTTCTTTTCATTAGAAACATTGTTTGACGCCATGGCTTTAGAATGTTAAAAAGTTCAGATTATGGGCTGAGATTAACAGGTAATGGAAAAGAAGAGCAAGCTGAAAGTTCCGAGGCTCTGGGAACACTGAAAATGTACATTAATGACCTTCTCTCGTGTGCCAAAGGATAATTTGATCTGAGCATTCATACACAAGTCATCTGAGCGTCTGTATTCTGGGGGCAGAGGAAGTGCTGCTGAATTCTGTCAATATCTAGTGGGTAAGTACAGTGGAGCACAAACATAAAAAGAAGACCCATCTACACCAATAAATTCCTCTGCAGGAACAAAGAAAGCAGTACTGGATGGAATTTGGCCCTTGTAAAAACACCTTAGTGGCAGGTGAAGCTTTTTCATAGCACCCACTGCGGGGTTACATGTGGTACTCCAGGCATCCCCCGCCTTAGCCCACAAGTTTTGGCTGCCTGCTTGGAGCATGGTAACCAGTGCTGTAAGCTCAGCATCAGTGTCAACATAGTTAAATAATATTAGGAAAAAACCCTCCTAATTTGTCTGCCTGGATCTTTAAATAAAAATACATAACCTCAAATGTGAGCACTTAGTTGCTGCGCTTGAGAGCAAGATCCTGAGCTAGCACTGAGGAGCCCTCCCTCTATTCCAGCTCGGCTCCTGAGATGAAGCAGACAAGCTTTATTAATTAATTTTCTGGCTTCCAACTGATCAATGTCTCCTCCTGGCCCTTCTAGACATCTGGAGGACTAAGTCTTATTGGTAGCCTGGGATCAGTGGGTTTTCCTTGAGCCGGGCATATCAGTCCACCAATGCCTCCAGCAAGGGGCAGAGAAGTCCTGATAGATCCCATCACAACTTAATATACACCTTAATACATGCTTGGGGCTATTCCAGAATTAGGTCGATAGTCCTAAAATGATAGGCACATGCAAGAGAGTTCAAGAGATTTAACTGAGGCATGTGCTTCATGTCCCACTTTTTCCATAAAGTTAATTTTTATTTCCAGAGGACATGTTTTCCTTTGTCAGCCCTCAGATTAAACCCCTGACCCCAACCACTGTACACTTTAATTTGAGTTTTTTGGAGGGCCTGCATGTGAACAAACATAGACACGCAGGCTTAATGTTATGACCAGGAAACAAAAACAAAACTCTGGCTATCCTAACCTAATATTCATCAAGAAAGAAAACCACTGAGTGATCTCCCACATGCTTTCAAATGATACCACCAAAAAGGAGTAGAACATCCAACCTTAAGAAGATTATTAATTTACATGTGTTTTTACTATCCAGTGTTAGAACAGGTTGGAAAGGGTAAAAAGGCTAGTAAGCTCATTGGGACCAGGACAGTATCATAATGTGTGTCCATACAGTGGCTAGCACAATGGTGGGGCACAAATTTGGTTGGGGGATTTAGGTGCTACAGCAATACAAATATAATTAGTAGTAGTTTGACATCGGTTTAAATAGCTAAGGTAAAAGATATCAAGGTTGTCAACCCTAATACTTCCAGCACATAACCTGCACCAGTGGGTGCTCCATAGACATCTCTTCCTATATTACAATCTGGAACTTGTGGTTTTTTTACCCCTTCCAATGTTGGCCAACATCAGAGATGGGATACTAGACTAGATAAACTGTTTCATTCGGCAGTTCATAGGTTAGATGGATTTCAAGCAAAAACTATAATATCCTACTATAAAATACATACACAGAAGTAAAAGCTTTGTGAGATAAAATAGAAATGATCATTTTGTTATATTTGAGTACTGATTTTACTATATTATTTGAATATTAGCAAAATAATATGAAATAGAGAAGACCTTGACCAAAAACATTTGGATTCAGATCTGACTCTTCACAAAGTTTGGTAGCCTTTGCATTTTGGTTTTGATTTAGGACTACTTAAGCTTACAAAGCATATCCGAACACTCAAGGTCCTACATTAGAAGAGCGCCAGGTCAAGCCAGCTAGGGAAATTTCGTCTAATATAACCTATAGGCATGACTCTTCAGATGTTACCTAATACAAACTCAGGTCTGAATCAGAAAAATTTAAAAACAAAAAATGTTCTCTTCAGAAGGAATTGCCACAGTGAAGCTTAACTGCATTCATTTTATATGAAGAAACCGAGTCGACAAGCAGAGTTATGATGTTTGGTTTATTAATTACTCTGTTTGTTCAACCTCATGTGCCAGGAATTTCAGAGCATCGCCAGAGGTACACATGTCAGCAGCTGGCAGCCAATGATTTCTGGCTTCGTGGAGGTCATTTTTCTCTTGACTTTTTTTTTTTCTGAACGATTTGAAATCCACAGTTGAACAATATCACATTTCATGCTTGCTTGCTACTTCAGCTTCAGTGACTAAATTTCTTCTGAACAGTGTGACAGTAAAAGTAAGATAGCTTGTTTGCTTTTGATGTTGGATGGTTATTACATATGACTTTGGTGCCATAAATTGTTTGTACCTCCGATCACATCACACATCACAAAATGAGTAACACACAATCCTGCTCACAGATAGATTTAAAATAGTTTCGCGTTCAGTGCCCTCTCAAAGTAAAAGTCTAACATAAACAAACAACTTACTAAATTCTGGATTTAAAACAAAGTTTTGCAGGGATTTTATTTTTACTAGCTTAGCACTGGCTTGATTGATACTTCCAAGAAAATCTTTTTATACCCACCACACCATCATGAAATTGTATATATGCACATACATTTTGATACAAATGATGTAGAGTATTGCATAGTAATGTTTACTCTTTCTGTTCTGCATTTCAAATTCACTGTTTGTTAGGAACCTTTTGTATTTGAAGGAAGTGAGTTATCAGTACACTGGCCCTAGAGAGGAAAAAGCAGCCTGGACCAGAAAAGGTAGGTTAGTAGAGAGAGAACTGTGCAAGAAGCAGGCAGTTGGCCATGCAGATGTGGAAATAAAAGAGAAATTGCTCTAAACTGAAAATCATGCCAGGATCTGTTTGGTTAATAGTCCCCTAATCATGAGACAGGAAGAGCAATGCCTCTATGTCACTTAACTTGTATAAAAGAAAAATCCTGATGTAATGTTCCCTGAAGCAGAGGCTACCGACCCCGCTACAGTACGTTTGCACACTGAGCTAGATTCAGCTGGAGCATAAGTGGATGCAGCTTCCATTGATTTCAGTGGGACTCACACCCATTTATTTCAAAACTGAACTTTATTACAGGCATGATTGTCTCTTGGCTAACACCACACAGGGAAGTAAAGAGGTGCGTAAGGACCTTTTACCCCTGGCACACCCCAAGCTTCTTGTTTTTCAGGTCACAGCACAAAGGGAAGGGTAGCCTCTTTGGGAGCCTTTACTCTCCCACCTGTGCAGGGGCAGGGAATGGAGAGTCTTGACTCTGCCAGCTGCATTGCACTGGCCAACACAACTGAGCTGGCATGGAAAGGAAAGTAGTCTGTGTCTCATAAGGGCTGGTGAATCTCTGGTACAAGGGATGAAGAAGAGACTGAACTCTGACTCTGAGTCACAATTTGTTACATTGCTCCTGAGGCAGTATAACTATGTGCTGCCCCTCACTCCTTGAAGTCTTTCAACCACGATTTGAGGACTTCAATAGATCAGACATAGGTGAGAGGTTTTTCGCAGGAGTGGGTGGGTGAAATTCTGTGGCCTGCGTTGTGCAGGAGGTCAGACTAGATAATCATAATGATCCCTTCTGACCTTAGTATCTATGAATCTATAAGTAAAATACTCAGGGCTGACTGCCTTTACAATCTAGCCTATGGAACTTTAGCACTTTAAGATATAGTGTCCTTTTAAGTAGGGAGAGTGTCTGTAGACTTCAAAGTGCTTTAAAAATGTGGTTAAGCATTATTATCCCCCTTTTACGGCTGGTGCAAATGAGACAAAATGTCTTTAAGTGACTTGTCCAAGGTCTCACAGCACGTCAGATGGAGATCCAGAAACAGAATCTAAGGCTTGTGGCTCCTGCAGTGGAATTCTAGCCCCAACTAAGTTAATGGGGAAACTCCCATTGACTTTCACTGGGTACAGGATTTCATCCTTGTGAACACCACGTCACTGTAACATCATCATTATGAAACTGGCTTTTTTGAATGGCTGAGAAAAAAAAAGAGTGCAGCTTTTACAGCAACTTAACTAAAGAGTAAGGTGTGGTACTTGACTGAAACAGAGCCGGCACCAGGTATAAGCAGACTAAGCAATTGCTTAGAGCCCCAAGCAGTTTAAGGGGACCCCCTATTCACTTTTATTGTACGTTGTGGGGGAGGCATAAATAATCCTGTTATAGGTTAGCACTGCCACTGCACTGAAGTCCATTGTACAATGTATAGATTGTCTGAGTGATCCCATATGAATATGCCCAACTACCAACAATAATCCATTAATTTCAAAGAGAAAGTATACAGTGTTGTTCACCTCTAATAAATCAAATTGTATCAAAACATAAACATACAAAGAATGTTTATATATGAAAATTGAGACCTAAGGCTTTAAGCACATTTCAGACCACCAGAGTTTTGCTCTGAGGGGTAGCATGCTTCTTGATGTATCTATACAAAGAGAGGTTATACCACACTGGGCACTGTGAGTTCTTCACAATTAATCATACAAAAGTCTTTCACAACACAAGCATATAACATTAAGCAATATAATGTATTAGTCAACAAGATGTATTTTACATATGAGCAAATTTGGACTTGATGGAGCATCATTGTTCGATGACTTATCTTGAAGTGACAGCTAAGTCCTAAAATGGCATTTCTATGAGATTCTATAGCCAACAATACCTACAATTCAGGTCTTCACAGCACTAGTCAATACTTGCAAAAATTTTAGAAAAAGGACAATCAAAATAATGGATCTTTTCCATAATCTATTTTTTGAGAAGAAGGAATAAATGGAAGGAGGAAATTATAGATAAGTCAACCACTTATAGATAAATCAACCAAGATATGCTGATAAATCCAAAATCAACATAGCTGTCATTTCTGTGGGGAGAGTTTTTATATAAGAAAGCCTAAAACCATTGCTGCAAATTTAAGTACACTAAAGAGAATCTCAAAAATAAGTAGTAGATAATACTGCCACTTTCATATATTTGAAAATTTCCTCTGAACTAGGTTGGTTCTCCACACTCAGGTGGAGAGTGATTTAACAATGTGTTCACTGTGGTGCTGGAAACTTACATTAGAATTTTCTATCGTTCAGTGTTTAAGGCCCCGTTTCAGAAAAGCATCTCTATTCAGGAAGGTCCTTAACTCTGTGCTTTTCTGAATCAGAGCCTGTATTTTCACCTTTAATGTTAGTGCTGTTATATTTTTGGGAGAGTGTCACAGTAGGCACTATGATAGTGATTTTTATTATATAAATACCTGGACATAAAGAAGTGGACTGAGACCACCTAACCATTTCACACAGTCCACTGATCAATCATGAAGTGGCAATAACTTCCAATTACTGTTTACTTGGTTGGATTTGAACCAATGATCTGTGACCTCCAGATGAACAAGTTCAATTTGAGTTATCAATCCCGTGAGCCTTCCAGGTCCCCTAGAAGCATGTGACTTAACAGCAATAAAAGTGGCTTGCTTGAATTGTTCTGATTTTTTTTAATAGACATAAACCCATACAAGGAGAACATTAAAATCATTGTGGAAGTCTTAGTCTTGCCCCAGTAAATCAAAAGGACATTTAGGGTCTTAAGATTTATGTTCTGCCATAGTTAAAGTTTGAAGACCTGTATTTTTAAATAGATGGTATATCTACCTTTTCTTAAATATTAAGCACTCAGCTTTACATATATATTCAAGAGGCTCAGTATACTAAAAGACCAAGTCATATTCAGTACATCAATGGCATTATGAATAACAAGTACTTGGCTGAAGTAGATAGGATAGTGGGTATATATAGCTGCATATAGAAACTAAACACCTATGAATAGATTATTGTAAAAAGATACCTTCTGGCTTTTTTTGTAGTTTAACATTTGTGTATCCAAGAATTTATATTTTATAAACAAGCGTACATAAAACTAGATAGCAATAAATAGGAGTAAAGATAAATAATACTATAAAAAAGAAAACTGATACCTGGGGAAATACAAGTTTATTTATTGTAGGGAATATAGTGATACACACATCCATTTATGTAAATTTTACCCCCGCCCCTCCATTCACTGTTGGTTGAGACATCTATCTTAGGGCCCCTTTAAAGTCCATGGAAAAAGTCCCACTGACTACAGTAAGAGTTGGATTGAGACCTTAGGTCACCTCCCGCCTCTTTAGTTCCTGCCTTGTTGACCACTTGTGCTTTGGTGCAGATGAGAATGTACATGTGTGTGACTATGGACTTAATAGTGGAGGAGAGGCAAGGGCAGGAGGGTTCTGAAATGAACTACTATTAAACGTTTTCCTCATATAGAAATGGTGCATCCTGCACATTTTGCTGTATACATTTTTGGAGACGTGCCCTAAACATTCCTTTAGGAATGAGGTCCAGAGACAGGAATTCGTTTTGTTATTTAAATGAAACATAATAAATAACTAGCAGCAGGAAAATAAAGAAAACCAAATTTACAATACTTCACAATTTATGAAACATATGAAAATAGAATAGATAAGATTTTTAAAAAAAATCAAAACAATCTTATCTAATAAGCTTGGGGTCACCCACTTCTTTTGTACATATCTCTGTAGACCCTGGATTCTCCCTTCAGTCTGGGGCACGGAAGGGTTCTATACTTGTAAAGAGCTACACATGGATTTATATTGGATCCTGGTTCAGCATACTGGCCTTTTGTGGTGCCTCTGGCTTGCTGTGGCACTAAAACCCTTTTTTTGACACAGTCTGGGTGGCATGTGCAGGTACAAGAGAGCTCAGGCAGGCACGCTAGGTGTTTCAGCTGCTAAAGTTCTAATGGTCCTAATGTTGGGTGGGTCTTAACTCTACTCCCCAACTGTCTTAAACCTTGCCTTGGTGACCCACTCCGCCCAACTATCCTCCTAAGTACTACAGTATCTTCCCATGCTGGTCCCATTACCTCACTGAGCAAGTTAAAATAGCATCAAGGGATTCACCACACTGCCCTTGCTAAGCCCATTACTACTCAGTCATTTCATCACAAAGTAAATCAAAGCCAAATCTTCAGAACTACCCAGGGTCTAGACCTGCCCTGTGGTTTCTGAGGTCCTAAATGAAGTTATATGGCTCCATGCTTACCTTGTACCCAGGTCTGTGGAACTGTAGCTGGTGAGTTATTTTTTCCTTTGCAATGCCCTACACAGCCATTAGTCATAGTAATTCAGTTATTGAAGCTGGTTCCCAACTCCCTTATTCCAAACTGAAGAGGAACAAGTGGGTGAGAAAACCAGACATATTCCTAAATTGGAGTGGAGTTTAGCATCAATTTCATTATGGTCAAGAGCCTCTGTTATTGAGGAACGATAAAATATTGGAGTGAGGACCGTGAAATCACACTTAGGGGATAAATATTGGACTACAATTTTCAATGTGTTGCCAAAGAAAATAAATATTAGGCTACTAACACCTGACTTGTACATTTCCCCTATTCTGTAAAGGTACATTCAATTCTACATACTTAGCCAACTGCTGGAACAGTGGGCTCATCTTTCCAGCTATTGTGGTAGTATACAGTCAAAAAAGATTTTCTGAATAAATTGAATGAAAGTGGTCACTGAAATCCATAGGGTAACCATCAGGTTGGTCAGATTGGACTCTGAAGTAACATGGTATTACTGGGTGGAGTCCAGAAATTAGTTCATTTAAACAAAACAGATTTGATGTCCCAGATGATCCATGCAATCCAGCACATTGTTGTTTTGCATTGAAAGTCAGTTCCATTGCTTGAACAGTGGGTGGGCCAGCTGAAAGGAATTGCAATGTTGGAAAAATGGACTGCAAATATTCAAGGGAAAGGAAAACATTATGATCTATTTTGGAATGAGTATGGAACCACCTGAACGCTGCTAATCAGGATGATTGATTCTGAATTTTTCTGCCTGAATTGCTCTCCACTCTGCCAATGATGCAAAACTTTGATGTCTCATTTATTCACTTTTCCCATAACCATGTCTGCCTCTTTCCAATGCTAGGAACACCATCCCCCACAATTATAGTTCTCAAAGCCACTACCTATTTTATTCAAATCCCTTCTTAAGTTTCACTTATTGTGTAATATACATAAGAAGTGAGCCAATAACTATAATTATATATTAAACAAACATCTCGTCCATCCACTTTGTTATCAACGCTCATCACATCAAAAATTAGATTGTAAGATTTCAGGGA
The DNA here is from genome assembly GCF_965140295.1 of Lepidochelys olivacea. Classification (NCBI taxonomy): domain Eukaryota; kingdom Metazoa; phylum Chordata; order Testudines; family Cheloniidae; genus Lepidochelys; species Lepidochelys olivacea. The sequence continues at coordinate 49,085,055 of NC_140414.1, read as the reverse complement.
GGGAACATCTCTTTATCTGTGATGTAAAATCTAAAGCTCTTAGCACACTTTTGGGTTTGTTACAAATAATTATTATTAGGAATGACTGGATATTTGCCCAGGCCTCATAGAATGTTTGGATTTCAGGACACAGGAAAACACTCAGTTTAAACTGGCTTTCCAAAACTTCATGTTGTCTAAGAATATAGCTTATTAGATGGTTTTGTATTTTCCAACCAAGATATTTGGTGGAAAATTTTCAAACATTTTCAAAACTAGTGATTTCAGGTGACTCAATTTCTAGTTCATCTTGAAAAAACCTAAAGAGGTCTCATTTTAAGAAAGTGTTGAGCACCCACTGTCTAAAAATTAGGATTCTTTAATGTGTCTCACATTAGCAACCAAAGAACTAGTCATTTTTGAAAGTATTGACCTTAATAAAGGCAATGTATATTAAAAATAATATAGAAAGTTAAATTTGTGAAATGTACAGAAATTAAGTTTAGCAAAATTCAGAAGAGAGAAATATATCATGAATGTGTTTACCAAGTATAGGTAAAAGAAGATGAAGCAAAAACTGAAGGAGAAGAATTTGAATAAACTAATCAATGAGCTGAGCGAGAAAAAAACATTGTTAAATTATAAGGGCCAAAACCTTCAGTGCCCTCCATTTTGTGCATCCATATAAGCTATATCGGGAAACTTTAGGAAGTGAAAACTGAAAACATTTAACAGTACATACTACCTTGCCCTCCACTGACAAGCACATCATCTTTCCATTACCACAACCACCTAACATCAAATGTAATGCACTAACTTCAACTCTACTCCAGTGGGGATACCAGCCTTTCAACAGTCCCTTCCCCAAACTTCCCCCGACGCTCCTGCCTCTTCATCAGACCGGACCACCCCTTCCCCACTGCACTGTCCCTCTGCACAATGCTAAGAAACTGCACTCATTCTAGCTTGGGAATGGGGTACTGGAAAGAATAGCAGTGGAATATTTTTACTTACTAAAAGATCTATACTTTGTAGAACATCAAATAAGGTTTGATGTCTAGGTGAAGGTTTAGATGGGGCATTTTATTATAACCACTTTGCTCATAATTAATGATAAGTGTAATTAATACTGTATACATATTTTCCTTTGTCTAACTTCTTCACTGTAGGACTGATGCATACATTCTTCCATGACAATCATGAACATAGATACTGATCCATGTAGTATGCTTATTTTTGTACACTATATTATAAACCCAAAGGAATATGGAGAATCATGCTTTCCTTTTGGTTTAGCAATCCACAACTGCAAGGAAAAGGCCTGCACTATAAACATAAAACTGCATCCAAGGCAGTGCACAGTTTACGCATAAAAATTACATTTCTGTTTTCAGTTTACAAACGTAACAATGAGCTTCAGGTTTGGCATTTTCTGGCAGTTAATGACTTGCTAGGCTAAGGGCTGGTAGCTTTGCCTTGGGCTTCACCACAGCTAGTCTTTAACTCTCAGGAAATGCCCTCCCAATTGGTCATTACATTCATTGATTCCACCTGTGAAATACACCCATGGTACAATTTAAAGCATTATAAGAGTGTGCCAATGAAAATGTTAGTGATGACCTGTTTTTTCTAATAGGTGTTGCATGTTATTTGCACTGCTAGAGTTAAGGTTTTGTCAACTTTTTTCCATTATATAATCTTTTCCCCTCCATCTCCCCCCAATGGCTTATAACTGCAATAAAAATTCACTCAGTTTGAATCTTGGCAAACAAGGTTTAAAACTGGGGGGCGGGGGGAAATCACTAAAGCCGAGTTAAAGTTTTAAGAATGATAAAAAGGTGGAGGGGGCTTCTTCACTGTATTTTTGTGCTTGTATAAATTAAAAGCTGGTTAATTCTTTATATTTATTTCTCTTTCATTATCATATTCAAGTATGCATGCAGCTGGGAGTGGGTGCTTTCCTGGCTAAGGAAAATAATCACATGAATAATTAAGTTAACTTGAAATAAAATGAGGAATATTATATTTTCCTTCAATTTATTTCATAGCACTTACAGAAAATGTCTTGCCCTGTAATTTCAAGAGGCAATTGGTCTGTCTCAGAAACTCATTTTCCTCTAATCAGGACTAGCCTGCAGAAGGCAATGACAATGACATGTTGAAATTTGTATTTTCATGTGAATTCTCCTGTCATTGGGTTTATTTTCATCATGGATGCAGCCCCATGAGTCCCAGATCCATCAAAGACAGTACTCCTGTGTGTAGGTTGCTTACCTCCAAACTATACCCAGGCTCAACCAACTACCGCACGAGCCATGCTGCCGGGGTGTCTGCAATCAGCAGTTGTCACTGGAAACTGAGTATTTCTAAAACTGTCTATGGAAAAATATTGGACATCAGCTGTTATCACTGGATGTAGCTGTTTCCAAGATTCTACATAGTTGAAACATAACCAGATATTCAGCGAAGAAAAACGAACAGCATCCTCAGTTGATCCAAAAATCAGATGAATTGTTCTGTGACTCTAGTAGCCATGGTCTGCAGTTTCAGTGAAGGGAGCTAATCCTGATTAGAAGAATCTAAACCATTTTAGATTTCATCACTCAATTGAAATTTCTCTTCAAATTTCTCTGTGAAGCCAAAAAGATGACCCAATGTACTATGCTCAACTATAAAAGTTCCTTCTAATTTGAGTTATATTACCAGCCCATCTGAGAGCTCTGAGCCATGGAATCAGTCGAAATGGAGGAAGTATTTCTAAGTGTGGCCATTGTAGATGAGTGGCGAGGCCAGTGACTCATCTACGTCTATAAGTTTTGTTAAATATTCATTCTTATTAAAGTTTGTTTATACAGAAAAAGCTGGGAATGAGAGAAGGATGAGTTAATAATATTGTCTTTTTTTAATACTAAGCAGAAAGTCGAAGTATGAGAGGGTCAGGGGAAAGCCCCTGAAACCTTCCTTTCCATTCCCCCTATTTAACTCCAGATTGCAGGTGTTTGGGGGAGCTAGTCTGCACCCTCTTTTCTGTAGACATTTCTTGCTGGGGAGGCTACTTGCTCTTCTAGCCGATACAATGTCTGATGGTTATCTTTGTGGTCCTCTTCCCCCTTAGCAAAGCACGGAGGTTTCCCAGGAATTTGTGCTCCACTGTTCCTAAAATTCTAGGGCTCCTGGGAATGCAGATGTTTATCTGAATTGAGAGACCTTTTAAGTTGCAGCCATCACTACTTTTACTAGAGATTTTGGTCTGTGAATATTATTAAAATGTGTTACTTGATCTGTTATACTACTAGCAAAGACAAGCAAAGCTTGCTAACTAGCTTCCCTCTTCCCCGTTCCTCTCCATAACGCTTCTTATAGAAAACGGAAAAAGGGATCATTAATACCTTCAAGTTTCATATGCAATAAATGACCTTTTTTCATTTGATCAATGACCAGTGTCAGGAAGATCTTGAGAGATGTTGAGGAAGATGCTGAGGAAGATGTCAGGAAGATCTTGAGAGATGTACTAGAAGAGAAAGCAGCAAGATAATGTCTGGTCGGACTACCATTCCACTCTTGGAAGCCAGGCTGGAGTCTTCTATCCATTCACTCAATGGAACTTGCTTGGCCTCATTTCTACCCTCCTACCAAACATGTTAGACATGCTTAATGATGTGTTTTTAGATCAAGGGTATACACTTTAGTCTTGGAGCCGTATGAGTTCTCTTAGAGGAATGCCTCCCTGTGTGTTCCCTTTCCAAAATGACAAACCTTTAAAACTACAAAATATACCACTGCAGCCCTAGAATTTGGGAGGAGTGTCGCCTCATAGCTAGATCAGAGCAGGAGTCAGGGCTATTGACGTATTCTGAGGTCCTTGAATGGAAGGCACTACCAAAGTAATATTATTAAAACCAAAACACCTTTAGCAAACAGGACACCTAATGCAGTTTCAGCACTGTATGTGATTTATTGCCGTAAGTAGCGTGCCACTACTACACATTTAATCACAAAATAATGAAGCCGATTCCATCAACGAGTCAAAATCAACCATATTGATGTTTCAGACTGCACTGGGAGCAACCTGGAAGTAATTTAGTCTAGTGGCTCTTTTCTACGCCAATGATTTCAAATCATGAGAAAGCAAGTATTATATCTATTTCATTTTCTCATTTTTCCCCACAACAGATTGATACAAAATATATTAGAAAAGCTTTGGCAAGCCACTAATAAAATGAATTCATTGGTTCACAAAGCAGAACAAAAAAGTGTTCTCTTTTCCCCATAAATCTAATGTGGCAGCCACAACTTGTAACAGAAATACTTTTTTCCAAAGACAGAAAATAAAGGATACTGTATAATGATGATGTAATTGGTTGAGTGCCACTATTACTCTGCTGCAAGTCATCTAAAAGGTTCTGACTATTTCATCTTCAGGATAAAATGAAGCAAGATGAAGCCTCCTCTGACTTAACCTTACTGAAAATCACAGGAGCAAATAAAATGAGAAACTTATAAAATAAAGGCAGTACTATAGTTGGTGGAAAGATTTTCCCAGGTCAGCTGTATTACTGAACTCAGAGAACTAAAGGAAAATTTTACTATTAACATGTGGTTATTCGGCTGAACCATTTCAAATACATTACATTTTGGAATTTTTACCGGTATACTTTTACATGTAATTAAAGAGAGAGTTAATGGTTAGATCAGTGATATAGACTCCTTCTCTGATACCCAGAAAATGCTGTAGCTTTGAATAGATTTATTTGTGCACATCAATTTGTCTTCCCGTTGATTTTTTTCTTGCAGGGAAGTATTAGAAAACACCTGGAAGCACATTGCACAAATCCCAAACTTTTATAATCGTGGTCATTATCTTTTGAGTACAAGATTTTCACTCTCTCACTTTCACTTTTGTTTTATTGAAAAGCAATTGCTGTTTGCTGAGTGGATTTGTTTCAGGCCTGTGAACTGATTTTTATTAGGCAGTAGGTAACTTCCATACCCATACCCACAATGAAACCTAACTTCCAAGAAAAGAAATGCATGTGGGATGAGAGAAAAAGATAAGGGTTGGGAAAAAAAGATAATATATCATAAAAGAAAAGAGCCTTCCTGCATACCAGTGCAGGGGAGTAAGAGAGCTGCCTCAGTTTCTTGCATGGGCTACTCACATCACTGAGCCTGTTGCTGGGAAGAGCAGCCACCACTGGGCTACTACTTCCCCTCTGGCAAAGATGGGTGGTCATTGGTGGAGAGTAGGTGGAGCCTTGGATGCTCCCTCCCACTACAATGCACCAGCCAGCAGACCACAGCCAGTGCAGAAAGGGAGAAGTAATCCCTGCAGCAGGGTAAGGGGAAAGCTTCAAACAAATTGTGGCTGTCATGATTCTGGGTCAATGCAACTACGTGCTCTATTATACCCTGCCGGGTTGTGAAGTGACACTTCAACCCATAAAGAATAAAATGGGTAATTCTCATCATAAAGATAGGATGCAATTACAGCCAATTTTGATTTTCTCTAACAAATCTGTAATGCAGCTCAGGACAGTTGTCTTCAAAGTGGCTTGAGACTTTATTATACTCTACATATTAAAAATAATAATGGTTTGCATTTACAATGTGTATCACCTTTTATCACAGGATCTCAAAGTGCTTTACAAAAGACATCGACACCCTTATGTCACTATTTGTCACAAAGGAAAAACATTAAAAAAATCAGTAGAGAACTGAAGCCTTTTCGTACTATGATGAACTGCAAGGTTGCTCAGGAATAGGACTTTTTATACAACATAACTAGCTGTAGGACACTAAAATGTCAGCAGAATCATTAGGGGTTCTCTCTCTTTTGGAGAATTTATTGCTATTAATCTACATGAATTTTGATATAGTCAGTCAACAGAAAGTTGTGTTAATAGCTAGCAGGAGCAGCATGTTCACCTACTGTCATTGAGTTAACTTCCGGAAGAATTCCTCCCTAACATTCCCCCAATCTCTCTATCCTTGGATGAGTCTGATTAAGTCTACAATTTTGCCATAGTAAAATTCATCAACATAAACATGTGGGTGGCCATAGTTTAAAGGGCAAAACTCACGGAATTACAACAAAGAAAATAAGTCAGATTAAAGGATCAGACCCCAAGAACCTGGTTCTGCTCTTGTTCAAGTCAATAACAAAACTCCAATTGACTTAAATGGGTCAGGACTCCAAGTAAGCTGCAAGAAATTATCCTTGAATGCTTATGCCTCTTCCTTGATGTTCTGGAATCTACTTCATTGCAGTCAGATACTGGCAGAGAATTTGCTACTGAAATCATTTATGAACTTTCCACTTTTTAGAAAGTGCTAATTCTAGCTAATGGTCACCTTCAGAATCTCCAGTCACTAGATTGGGCCGGGGGGGGATTAAGAATGTAGTAAAGGAGAAACTGATAATATGGATGTGAGATATCCCACATCCACAACGGAGCTCTGGGCTTTGTTTTCTGCAATAGCAGATCACTAGCAGAAACATTCAAATGGTGGCAAATAAAGCAATGGACTAAACAGGAGGTGGAAGAACTTTGTTATTTCTCTTGCAGAATTTTGACTCAGCCATTAACAAGGTGAATCAGCCAATGACTCAGGACAAGACAATCAGTTCACCTGCCTATGCTCTGACAATTCAGATATCCATGAGCCAACTGAATGATCCATCAGCTTTGAATTAAGTTAAACAAATGGCAAGAGAAGTCCAACTTGTCTGGCAATCCATGTTACAATAATTTTGCATTCAGTGCAGTTACTCTCAGCTTGTCAGAGCAGATGAATTAACATGGCAATACTCATGGCACTGCTTCCAGATAGAAGCAGCCAGATAAATGGATAAATAATCATGAAAGTCAGTGACAGAACTCCATGTGCTTATTTTGGTTTCTGACTTTAAATGTGAATGTAGATTATCAGTCTAATGTATTGTACTGAACATTCAGAACAGTAAATTAGTAAATATCTTTTTAGGATCAGAACTGGAATTGTTCAAAGACTCTTAACCCAAACAGAATTCAATGCAGCGAAAGCGATAGAAACTACTGATGTTCTTAGCTGAGAGCTAGACATTCATGAAATTGTATGCGAGGTCTCTGTTGGAAGTGGCCTGGGATTTGAATGGGTGGGGGAGGGCTTATATTCATCTAAAGTTCTACTACAGATGCTCTTGTAAAAAGTCACTTAAAATGCACCTCTGCACGTTATCTCACTTCGGCTGTCAGAATCATGACTGGACAAATCTACTGAACTTACACAGGACATGCAATTTCTTTCACAGTTCTAAAATATTTTTCTACAGAGGTTAATCTGCTAATGCATTATGATTGGTTTCTTGAAAAACTTTATCCTGTGGTATGTGACCACAATTTCCCAAAGTCACCTGTCAAAATCACAACTGGACCAACATACTGGGGTTATACAGGTTGTTTTTCAAAGTACAGTGATTATTTTCATGAAAACAATGAATGTTTGCTATCAACACTCCATGTTTCAGATAAGAATTGTCTTCCCTGTTTTCACGGAATGACTAGTCCTTTCATTACCAAATTCATACACTGGAAAGGCTGCGCATCACCCTGTTTGTATAAGCTCTAGAAGAATGCTTTATGGTCTCTAAAACTCAGTAGTTCTTTGGCTGTTTCATGAAACTGAACTATTTTAAATCCTTTTCATCCATCCATAGTAACACATTGTAAACAACTGGAATGGTTCAGCAAAGAAATGCAGTCTTCTAGTCGGCAAATTTTCCTGCTCAGGGTATTATTTTGTTGTTTTAGAGCACATTGGTTACAATAAGAGAATAGAAATGGTTTTACATAAACATAAAAATAACTTGAGTTTCAATCCTGCCTAGTAACAACTTCTTCTAACCATCAACTGGATATTTTTATAGAGTTGCCTGTATTCCCTGCAAAAGCCTGATTGAGCCGTGCACCCCAACCATCCATCATTACCATATCCTATACACTGTCTGCAGTCTAAGAAGGGAATTAATTCCTTGCTTGCTGAAAAACAAGCAGGGCATCCAGACCCTCTTACTAACACACACGCATGCACATACTCTATCTCATCACTGTCTCTTGAGCATTTGGCTAGCTATCTTTTAGAGTTCTCTGGATGTTTCGGGAGTGACCAGTAGAACTTTTGAAGTTTGATGGTTTATTTAAATTAGAAAAATTGTATCCAAAACGTAAGTTCAAATGTCTCAGTCAAATAAAGAGATGCCTTTGATCTTCTTATTAGTTCTGACTAGATACTTGAATCAGCAAGAGATTAGCGATAGAAAAGAGCTGTTAATCTTTTTTAGTTTGTCAATACAGAATTACTCCCTCTCTCACCTATGAAACCCTTCTGTTACAAGAAGCACAAGGTTTAAATCTCTAAAATCCTTTCCACTATCACAGAAAACATTATCTACCATATCATTTCAGATACGTTAATGTCATGACCCCTGTTAATCTCCCATTGCAACTGACCATGGGACAGAACAAATCTGAAAATATGCACCAAGACTGCAACAAAAGACAGACATAGATGATGACATACATGGTCTCTTACAGAGCCTCAGCCAAAGATCCAGTTCCAGTCATCAGTTTCATTGTGAAGGGATTCTCTGGAAAGAAGGCTGATATTCTGTCTGTCATTGTGACGGGATGGTCTGCCATTCAGGGCAGTAGTGCCAAGTGCTCAGCTCACCCTGCCACCTGGCTTGGCCCTTTAATGGTTTGGAAAAAGTCCAACAGATATCTAGCAGGGCTATCTAGATATCTAGAGAGACACCTAAGGGTCCTGAGAATGAGTGGTGTTTGGGGAAGGAATCCAGAGACTGTAACCTTTCAGAAAAGACAGGGCAAGCCTCCTCTCTCTCCCAACCAATTGGGAAAGAGTTGGGAGAAGGGGAGCAGCATAAAGGTTGTCTTTTCCCTCACAGCAGACAGACATTGACAGGAGAGGGCTGGCTTGCTGAACCCTTCAGATTGGAAGGTTAATTGGAAAGAGTGTGCAGCTGAAGTAGCTGGCAAAAACCTTGCAGTGAAGGCAAGATTCCTGAGATTCTCTTTCTCTCTGGGACTGCAGTTGTGAGAGAGCGAGCACAGAGGGGAAGTCTCTGTTTAAAGAGAGATACTGGCTGCCTTAAGGCAAGGGACTGAGAGCTGCTAGCAGTACAATCCAGCTGACATAGGGAAGAGCTGAGACTGTCTTTTAAGAAATGCTTCTGTAGCTGGTCCCAGGAGAAGCTATGAGGGACTGTAAAATCAGGGCAGAAGCAGCAGAGTCTGCAAATCTTGTGGTGATGTTGATGAGCAAAGGAAAGGTAGGAGTAGTCCAGAAAAAATGGAGGGATTGAAGAAATGGTCTGTAACCACCTAAACAGGGTCCCTAGGCTGGAACTTGGAGGAGAGGGCGGATTTGGGTTCCCCTACCTCTCCTCCAGACCAAGAGGATAAACATGGAATAAAAGAAGCTACAATAGCGAGTGTTAGAAGCCAAGAGATGGGCTTGAAAGACATTAGATTTTGAGTTTTCTGTGTTCTTGGGTCTTCTGTTAAACCCTGGAAGGGCATCAAAGTGTTATGTGACTTGAGCTGGTCCACAGAAGACCCAGTAAGGCAGTTCAGAGACGGGACGAGCTGGAACTGATCATCACAGCTGAAGAGAGGAAAGCCACCTGCAATGCTGTGTCCAGCAATACACCCTAGAAATAAGGACATACATTTACAGGCATGAGATTAGATGCTTGCAAGAGATACAGAGAGACAAACAACTTGACCTTGCTCTACTTCTACAAAGACAAATACCTTCCAACACGCATGATGGAACCAGGGGTACAATCCCAGCCTAATCTTTGCCACCTCTGAAAATGCAGACAACTTCAGAAAGAAGGTTATGACAATGATACTGAGACTGCAGTATAGATCAGTGCAAGTAACAGCAGAGGCTAAAATACAACTCAGGAAAAATGAAGTCCCCTGCTAAGATTCAACTTCAGAAAGGCTGACTGGGAAGGTTTTATCTTTGAATTGGATAAATCAGTCTGTAATATAACTGACAGACGAGCACCATGGAGAAATTTTTCTGGTTAATGTGGAAGATTGCCCAAAAACACATCCCTAGAGGATGTTGCACAGTATGGATATGCTTACACTGCAATTAAACAACCATGACTGGCCCATGTCAGCTGACATGGGCTCGCACAGCTCGGTCTACAGATCGTAAAATAGTGATATAGACATTTGAGTTAGGGATGGAGCCTGAGCTCTAGGGCGCCCAGGGGAAGGGTACCAGAGCCCAGGCTCCAGCCTGAGCCTGAACATCTATACCACAATTTAACAGTCCCACAGCCCAAGCCCTGCAAGCCCAAGTCAACTGACATGGGCCAGCCGCAGGTGTTTAATTGCAGTGTAGACATATCCTATAGGTAACCTGGGCTTTCAAAACAGACAAGCCAACAATAGAAGAGATATTCAGAATTAAAAGAGATATTCGGAACCACTGGGCTCAGGGAAATGTTTATGAGAGAGGCTGGAAAGGAATAGCCTGACCACTGGAGGGAGCTGATTGAAACACCAAACCTGTGCCATAATAGCAAAAAAGCATGGATCACCATTTGTAAGCTGAACCCTGATGGACAACTGCTAAAGTGCATCACTGCAGTCTCTCCCAATTAAATCATATACTTACTCATCTTTAATGGTAAACCAGCCCACAAAGCAAAGCGCAGAATTAAACAAGTCAAGCAGCAACTTTGCTCATTCCTCAGAGACAGCAATGTCCACAATGAACTGCTCAGCACTGACAATAGCCATGAAAACCCTGGAATGTGGAAAGACTGCTGGACTTGATTGTACATCCAATGAACTATTGCTGCACTTCGGTATGAGAACGTCTTTAATTCTTACTTGGAGACAATGCAGATACCCAGACACAAACACCCCACTATGTAAAGGTGATTTCCCTATGGTAGACTGTACAGGCAGGTGATAAATGTATGACATACTAGCACAATATCACATCCTTGTACAATGTATCAGCCTATGGCTGTATCATCTGCCAGCTAATGCAGCCACCTTATTGTAATATTCCAAATCTCTGAGATCGCATCATAGAACGAGATCACAAATATCCTGAGAGAACATGCTTCAGTGTAGAAATAAGAGCCATTTGACCGCACGCTCCTCATTGTCACCTACCACCCTACACTCAAACCAATATAGGGTATCATTAAACAAGTTCCACCGATACTCATTGGCAAAAAGTTTTTCCTGGAGCCCCTCTTCTGGCTTTCAAACAGCCCCCCCAACCTCTCCAAACTCATCATCAGAAGCAAGCTCCCCACAGACCAGGACACACCAACTCAAAGTGGCACCAGACCCTGCCAGAACAACAGATGAAAAACCTGCAGGCATATCTCCACTACTGCAATGATCAATACCCCTTAAAACACTCCTTTCAAGATCCATGGGTCCTACACATGCCTATCACAACATGTGCAGTAACTCATCCAGTGCACTAAATGTCCCAACAACAACTATGTGGGTGGAAAAAGACAAACACTACGCTCTCAAATGAATTCACAGAGGAAAATAATAAAAGGTTAAAACACCATATCACCTGTGGGTGAACACTTTTCACAACACAATCACTCTGTATCTGACCTATCAGTCCTCATCCTCAAAGGAAATAGAGCAACACTTTCAAAAGATGAGCCTAGGAGCTTAAATTAATACCTTGGCTAGTCACTAAAAATGGCTTATTATAACAGTGTAAGTGTATGTAACCCTTCTGCCAGGCCAAGTTGATAGCAGCAAGGGCCGGGTTCAGTACACAGGGGTTCCCTGTCATCACGGCAAATGCAAAACTGGCTTGAGCCCCCATCCAGTGACCTGGGAAAATCTTACACGCACCCCTTGCAATTCTTCCTCTCTCGCAAGCACAGAGTCTCGGTGTAGCAGAGAATCTTTAATAACATGAGGTAAACGACATCAGCATTAAATTGGGAATACACCACAACTAGAGTTCATCAACCAAACCATGAGCAAAGACCTACCCCAGCAAATTGGACCATGTCCTTTCCCTCGGGTTCTTGAGTCCCAGAACCCAAACGTCTCGAGTCCAGCAATCCAAAAATCACCCAAAGTCCAAAAAGTCCAACAACCCAAAAGTCCAGCCCCAGAGTTCAAAAGTTCATCTGCAGAGTGTTACTCCCCAGTCTGGGTAAAAATGTGAGGGGGAGGGGGGAAAGAGGTAAGGGGTGCCTTACATGATCTGAAGCTGACTGCCCCACAGCTCCATAGGGCTTCACTCCGATCCGCTACACGAACCGAGCCGCTCCGCTCCACCAGCCATCCCACGAACTGCTCCGCTCCGCTCCGTTCGGCAGCCCACAAGCAGCTCCCACCATCCCATGAACTGCTCCACCAGCTGGTCCACAAGCCACTCCATGAACTGCTCCGCTCCGCAATAGTTCTTCAGGCTTCCCACTACTCAACACTGTGCTCAGTGATTTCAGCTCTTAGTAATTTTTGCTCTATAGTAATTTCAGCTTGTAGTAGTGGGAACCTCAGTGCTGGTGCACCATAAGGCCAAAGTGAATTCAGCTCAGCACCTGTAGCTAGACTCCTAATAGACCCAAAATTAGCTCTGAGGTTCCACAGTGAAGAAAGACAGAAGTGCAATTGCTGTTTCAGGCCCTCACACCACCACATACTAATACCTGTCTCCAACCTCTCTCAATTCACAGAGTTTTGGAACCCACGTCCCTTGTCTAGCAAGTGCTACTTAGTTGATGGAGATAACATCATAACAAAAGGCCAAGTACAGTTCCACTGTCCTTGATTCCCATAATCAGGGTAATAACAATTTATTCTTCCTGCCCCAATAACAGAGACACTGGGGATCCCACAGCAGCCAAAGTGACCATTTGGGCAGCTATGGCCTCATTCTAGGTGGGGTGGGTGTGCCTATGCAAATGAGATCAGCCCCTGAAGTTCTTTTCCACAACTTGCCACACCTCACCACCAGATGTCAGGGTGGAGTTCATCCTGACTCCGCTTACATGTATAAAACACATTTCCACCCCCCCACCTGTTCCCTGCCCCTCCCTCCTTTCTTTCCCCCTTATGACTGGAAGGGTGTTAACAAGCTATTTTACCTTGAATGGTCCTTGAAATATGTTAACTGTTTATGCTAAACACCAATTCCATCTTTTATTTAGCCGTGACCCTCTGAGTATGTTTCCCAGACCTGAAGAAGAGCTCTGTGTGGCTCAAAAACTTGTCTCTCAACAACAGAAGTTGGTCCAATAAAAGATATTACCTCATTCACGTTGTCTCTCTAAACAGCCAATACAACTGTTATACCATACAACTGTAGCATGTATTCCCTGTTCATGAAATAATGTTACTTTATCAACATTCCTCTTGTAATTCATTATCTAATCTTACTTTTAAAAAAGTGAGGATACCAAAGAATATTTTTCTGATGATGTAATTTGTACTGGGCCTGTTTCAAAGCCCACTGAAGTCAATGGAAAGACTCCAGTTGACTTCAGTGAGATTTGGATACGGCCAATTGTGAGACAGAGCTGATGAACAATTTGGGCAGATGTCTATAACTAGATCATCAACATCATAGCTTGTTGCTCCAAAACTGTAACCAAGATCTGGTGTTATTACTTCTCTCAAAACAGTTCCTTGGGAGTACAGGATATTGACAGGGGGCAGGTTCTCTGCATTTACCAGTCTTTGCCACCCCAGTCCTTGCTCAATTTAAAGTGTTTTCATTTGAAGTTGGTGCCTCTGGGGGAATTGTTCAGAAGGAACCATGTTCTCCAAGATCATGGGCATTTCCACGGTGGTATTTTTCCACCGTAGCTTTCCACGGTGGTATTTTTGTAATATCTTTTTCTCAAAGTAAAACTTTGCTGATGTGAAATCCTAATATTTTTATAAAAAGAAAAGGAGTACTTGTGGCACCTTAGAGACTAACCAATTTATTTGAGCATAAGTTTTTGTGAACTACATCTCACTTCATCGGATGATCCGATGAATTGAGCTGTAGCTCATGAAAGCTTATGCTCAAATAAATTGGTTAGTCTCTGAGGTGCCACAAGTACTCCTTTTCTTTTTGTGAATACAGACTAACACGGCTGCTACTCTGAAACCTGTAATATTTTTATATAGCTACTAAACCCTGTCTTTTTTGCCGCTGCTTTCTTGCAAGTGAGTTTAAGCTTGGTTTCATACACACATTTTTTACTGATTTCTAAAAGAAATGTAAAAGTGTAAAAATGTAAAAGCAAAAAAGGCATTCCCTTCTACATCATTTTATGTTGACACTGCAGTTTTGCCAGAAACAATTCTGCATTAAACATTCACTGTGTGAGTCTGTTTTCAATATGGATGGAGGCTTTGGGGGAAATACTCTGCACTTACACAGGCCTGGTTGTGCTGGCAGAAATACAGAGCAGCTGCAAAAATTACTAAACTAGGGCAATGCTTAGAAAAGTTTGAAATCAAATATCTGTTTGATTAATAGAATCAAGGAAAAGGATAATTAATGAGCTTCTTTTTAAAAAGTTGTGTTTTCTTCTGCTAAACTAACACAGTTCCTGCTTTAGGCTGACAAGGGAATATACCGTAGTCAATTTTGCATCTTCCAAGGTGACTGTGTGGCAGAGTTCTGTCATATCTCACCCAAGTCTGTTTTTGTGAGAGTCTGGCACACACTGCACATGAGTGCAATCACATGATAGGAGATGGAAAAGCAAAGGCTGTGATTTCCACATTCTGGCTCCAAATGAGTGCTCAAAATTGTGTGGGTATGTTAGAGCCACACTTCTCACCAGCACTGGTTTGAAAGTAAAGAGGGGGTGAAAGAAAGGGGAGCTGTGAAAAATTAGGGAAACATAAATAGAAGGCGAGGGGAAATGTGATCACTTTTTTCTCTGATTTGAACACTGTTCCAAGGTATTTTGTTCCAGGACTAGAATGCCAAAGCATCATAGAGGACACACTCCAGCTGAAAAACACTGCATGATGGGAGCTATAAATCTGTTTAGATTAACTGAAATTTCACCATTTAGTTCTTAGTAGAAGAATTTAATATTTTCCACGCAACTAATCTGTTTTGACTCTATGAAAAACATTTTCATTGCAATAAAGCTATTAAAGTCTTAGCACTTACTGTTTTGTAGTTAAAGTGGATTTTTTTTCCTTCCTGTCCACCAGTTTCTTTGCAATAATTTTTTTTCAGCACAGGTCAGCTCCTGGTTCTATTTCTCTTATTACTTCATCTAGGAGAATTATTTACTTTAAAGCCAAAACCAAACATAGCGTTGAAGAGTAGATGTTAAAAAATGCAGTTAAACAAACCTTCACTTTTCATTATGCCAGTCTTAAGTACCTGCTTTATTACATTTTTGTGATGTTTAAGTCCTGTTTATTAAAAACCATGTATGTTTAGATTTTGCTATTTTTAACAGACTGTAGTGAACAGGATTTAATTGACCATACTAAACAGATGATTTGCTTTTCTAAAAAATGAGCAAAATGCTTCAAGACATCCCTATGTAAAATATGATTAATCACATTCACAATCCAGCAAATGTCAGATCAAGTTAATTTTGCAAAATAGAGCCTTAAATGAGTTTATTATATTAAGTACAATATGGCAAAGCATGAAAAATATATTCTGACTGTGTATCAGAAACCCTGAGCCAGATTCTCATTTACATTACTGTAATTTACAGCCACACTTTAAGCCCCCTTAGCACTGCCAGAGCAATGTAAAGGGGCCTTAGTGTAAATGACAATCTGACTCTCTGTTCTACCACCACCAAAAACTCAGCTAATACATCACCATCACCTAATCAGCTAAATGGGTCTCCATTAAGGACTTGATCTTGCTGACATTGAAGTCAATAGGAATTTTGCTATTGTCTTCAATAGGAAGAAGATTGGGGCTGGGTGAAATTAGCATCCCGATTTAGCAGCAGTTATTGTATTTAAAGGCCTGATCCTACTATCCCTACTTAAGTAAAACTCATTAACTTCAGTGGGAGTTTAACCAGTAAGGAATGTAAATTCTGGTCCCAGTCATCATTAGGCCTGAATCAGGCCTGCTAAACCCAAGGTGGTGAGTTCAATCCTTGAGGGAGCCATTTCGGGATCGGGGGCAAAAAATTGAGCATTGGTCCTGCTTTGAGCAGGGGGTTGGACAAGATGATCTCCTGAGGTCCCTTCCAACCCTGATATTCTATGATGGCACCAGTTGTTTGAGAGGTACCACATTTATTTAACACCCTTTGGTAATGAGGAATGCACTATTCATTCCATGTATCACTTGGCAACATTCACCTTTCTTATTTATATGATATAGTTTGTTCTGCCACAATAGAAGAAGGAAGAACCCTCCTATCAGGCTGATAAGGCACTCTGTGGATTAGGTTTCTTGGAGCCTACGCTGCCATAAAAATAAGGAAAACATACTTATTCCATTATTATATTGGCTGTACGTGATGCAAAGGCAGCATTTTCAAATATGGTGACTGGATAACCAGGATCATGTCATGCTTGGGCCTCTCAGAGATATATATATATATATGATATGTACAATGACTAGTACAGATGGAAAGTTTACCGTGGCAGAGAAATCCAGCCTAAGTTGCTGTTGGATCTGCCTGTACATACATATGGAATCTAATGTGGTCTGTAACACTGTAGATCACAGCATTTAAGCAGTCTGGTAGTCTTGTAGACATTCAGAGGTAGCAGACTGACAGATGCCAGAAGTGTCACTGATGATTATATGAAAAGGCTCTCTGGCGAGGAGGCTGAGTGAGGTGCATGGATCCGTTAGGATGAACTCTCAGCTCCCTCTTCGTTTTCAGCTCATCATCCTGTTGCATCCTTTTCCCCAGTTGCTTCATGATGTTCACGGTCAGGTGCTGTACTGGAGTCTTCCCATGCACTGTTCTCTCCTATAAATAAACCTTCCAAACCCTTATATGCGAGACCCAACCACTTCCTCCTCCCCGCCCCACTCCTAGTTCTTATCCTGATTCTCCTCCTCCTTTTTGTATTAATACTATACCACCCAGTAAATCATAGCTGCCTGCTCTATATCTTTGTTTCCTTCTCCCAACTGTGTGTGGGATCCTCACCCACCCCGTGTGCTGTCTCTTTGAAGGGTTCACAGACTGCAGGGCAGCCATGTGCAGACTGCCCTTTGAGCACAGTAACTTCTCCCTCCTGGGACTAATTTTTGAGCACTCTGCGTGTTTCTGAAATTGTTGTTTGGACAGGCATCCCCATGTCTCTTGGTGCACTCAAGCCAGTGGGCACTCAGACAAGTTAGCACCCAGTTTGGAAAAACCTCTCAGTGCCCAGCTCTCACCTGAGCCTCTAGCTGAGCACCAAGAAGCCTAGTTTAGCCTGCCAAAGTTTTTGAACATTTTGGTCTTAACATCTCTGCACCTTGTTATCTCATCTGGAAAACGAGATAACACTTATTTCCAGGGATATTGCAAGGCTTAATAAAGAAATGTTGGTAAAGAACTTTGAAATGCACAGATGGAAACTGCCATAAACATATGAAATATTATTGACTTTAAAAATATAAAACATATGCAAAATAATTGCTATATATTAATAATCTGATGTTTGGGAGATTCTCTCAGCTTCGAAGGCTTTATTAATTAATAGAGCTGGTCAGAATATTATTGAGAAAATTTAGATGAAGTTCATTTAGTTGAAGCTGAAACATTTCATAGAGATGTTCCAGTTTCAATGACATTTTCATCAGGAAGCAGTAGCAGAAAGATGCACTATATCTGGGTGACTAGGGCATTGGCCCACTATGTGAGGGAGGATCCAGGGGTTGATTCCTGCTGTGCCTGAGTAATCTGAGATGAAATTTCTGCTCTGAGTCAAGGAGGACAGTGACTTGATCTTCAGTCTCCCCCAGCCCAGGCCAGCACTCTAACCACCAGGATGGGAACAGATATGAACATACAACACATATGAACATACAACTGGCTTGGCAGCAGTTCCACAGAAAAGGACCTAGGGGTTACAGTGGACGAGAAGCTGGATATGAGTCAACAGTGTGCCCTTGTTGCCAAGAAGGCCAATGGCATTTTGGGATGTATAAGTAGGGGCATTGGCAGCAGATCGAGGGACATGATCATTCCCATCTATTCAACATTGGTGAGGCCTCATCTGGAGTACTGTGTCCTGTTTTGAGCCCCACACTACAAGAAGGATGTGGAAAAATTGGAAAGAGTCCAGCGGAGGGCAACAAAAATGATTAGGGGTCTGGAACACATGACTTATGAGGAGAGGCTGAGGGAACTGGGATTGTTTAGTCTGTGGAAGAGAAGAATGAGGGGGGATTTGATAGCTGCTTTCAACTACCTGAAAGGGGGTTCCAAAGAGATGGATCTCGGCTGTTCTCAGTGGTAGCAGATGACAGAATAAGGAGCAATGGTCTCAAGTTGCAGTGGGGGAGGTTTAGGTTGGATATTAGGAAAAACGTTTTCACTATGAGGGTGGTGAAACACTGGAATGTGTTACCTAGGGAGGTGGTGGAATCTCCTTCCTTAGATATTTTTAAGGTCAGGCTTGACAAAGCCCTGGCTGGGATGATTTAGTTGGGGATTGGTCCTGCTTTGAGCAGGGGATCAGACTAGATAACCTCCTGAGATCCCTTCCAACCCTGATATTCTATGATTCTAACACACACACACACACACACACACACACTCGGGTTTCAATTTGAAAATGTTCTGCAACATTTTCACAAAAATGTTCAAAACGTCTCTTTTCATTCCACGTTGAAAGGATAGTGATAGAAAAATAAATGCAATAAAGGGATTTGTGGAGAAATCATAAGAAATAAGAACACAAAACTCTAGTAGATTGCTGTGCAAGGTTACCAGAACAGTTTCAATGTTGGTGTTTTTTCAAATGGATGAGGCTAAATTTTGTTTCTCTCTTCCTATTCCACCTTCCTCTTATATTTTCTTTTCTTAGTTTTCACCATCTTTTTCTTTCCTTCTTCTCCAGTTTAAAACTGAATTCATGGTCATATACTCCCCCACTGCAGCCCACCTTCCACTTATTGGCATGCAGCAAAATGTAGTTTAAGGATCCAAGGAAGTCAGAGGGTCTTGACAACATTTATAATCCAAAATTGTTGTGTCACCTCTATGCTGAACAACTTTGGGCTTTGAATCAAGTTAGTCTCTTTGAGGATTGACCAAGGAAAGCCTTCAGAGTCAGACTAAAATCTGGGAATACAAACTGTCAAATGAACAAAGCCATACATATGTATAACGGGGGAGGTTTTTTTATTTTCTGCATCATCTACTTCTGTTGTAATATTAAATCTAAGTGTGACAATTTTATCTGGGATTATATTTTTATATGATATATAAACTATATAATTTTATCTAGCGATCAAGAAATGCTTGTTTAAGTGAAAAATTACTGTAACAATTAGTGTCTTTAAGACAAAGTGATTTTAAAAAATGTATGTCTCCTGCATAGGACAAATTGAGATAAAAAATCTGTTTTACAATTATTTACTTTGAAAGTAATATGACTTGGATATAATTGTAATCCCAATTTACTTTTCAGCTGACTTGATGGAATTACATGCTAATGTTCTGTATTTCCAGACATATGGGCCAGCTCATACAAGTCATCATAGGTCTATTGGCTTCTATGCAGCTATGCCAATTTCTCCCAGCCCCTTGTTTGTCATTTCTGCTAGAGTGAAAAGTGTTTGTGTGTGTAGGAAAGGGACAGAGACCAGGAGTACGGGCAGGATAACTTAACTGATGTTGGCATTATTTGAAATTAACTTCAATTCATGCTCTGCCAGACAGATAAATATTAATTTCAATTCTTTACTTTCACATATCACATTTCTGTCTCCCAGCTAACTATCAGATGGTTTAATATTATGAGCTTTAAATTTGGTACCACTGAGTCTTTGTTATGTTTATATTTTCACTCACAGTTTCTTTGGAATTTATCATAATCAATGTCATGATTTGTTGGCACTTGATTTCTAGGAGACCAGGTGTACCTAATTCTAGAGAGAACTGGGAGAAAGTTACAAACTACATTCATTCTACATTTAGATGTACAGAAAAGAACATTGACTGGAAAATTTCTTAGTGGTATGGATATCTCCAAAATAATGCAAAAAAAAAAAGGAAATAGAAAATGTTTAATGCTTCTCTCTCTAGCCTTGAGTTCTAGGATTAGGATTGGGATCATCTGATTAAATTGATTTGAAATGGAAGGCATTCCAAGCACCAGCCAAGGCAAAGATCCCCTAGACAATGCTTTAGCCAAATAAAACTGACCCTCAAAATGGAAACCCAAAAGGTGAAGATCAAAAGGAAGCATGAGCAGCAATCAAAAGGGAGACAATGTCACAATTTACTAACTGTGCCCCGGGGCCACAAATCCTAGCCATGTGCATGGCTTCATTGAAGGAGGGATATGTCCTGAACATAAATTCAGGTCTACTGCATCATAAACTGAACTGCCGTGTGGCTATCACAAATAGTGAATCAAGTGTTGCTCACCAGGTGCCTTCTTAGGAACTAAACCCAGGAGAGAAACCCATAGGTTCTCTATAAGTAGATGATTAAATGGTCCCGAAACTCTTAGTTCTTATTTCCTATGTGATGTGTATACGTTTTCTTACTATGTGACCTGAGCTGTCTGTGGACTTCACATGACTTCTTACCCTGGTATATGGAATCTTGAACTCTGAAGTAAACCCCTTGTTTGTTAGGGTAGTGCCAAAGGAGTACCCTTCAACTCAAATGTAGCCGAAGATTAAGCTTTTTCCCAACACGCCTATTGTCAGCTCTTCTGCCCCCCTTTCCTATTCCCCCATCAGCTATGCCTGGACTGGGAGGTGTGTGAGGGGTATCTAATTTACTCTCTGTCTTTTACCATAGCAAACACGGCCCATTTAGGTCCCAAAGTGCATCTTGCGAGCATGTCTACATTTAAGTTGCTCCAGAAACCCCTGCCCTTCTTGAATGCCCAGCAACTGTTACTGCATGCAGTGGATCTCTGCTGGGCTTGCAGCGGAATAAATAGGCTGCTGTTGGTGTGAACACCAGGCCCTTGTTGGATCATCCGTTCTAAGCACAGTGTATGGTGTGGTATGTCCTGCTGAGTTCTTGGTTGCATTGCAGCCCTTAATTTAAGTTGCTCACCATAGTTAGACCAAGCCATACTCATGAATGTATTATATGCCTGCTGAATTATGTCCATATATTTGAATAATGCTTGATCTCTCTCTGGGTATTTCTCAGAGATCAAAGCTATAGATATAGATTAACAAAACAGCTTTCTAATTTTCCCAGGCTATAGCACCATTGGTCATTTGCCTTGCCTGTCCTGCTTTCTTTCTGTCAGAGCTTCCCTGTGCAGCAGTGACAATATGTCTCTATCTATTCACCTTGCACTAGCTTGTCTTTAGAAGTCTAGAGAAAGTGCACACCCTTGGGTCTGACTCTCCTGCATAACCATACTCCCGAGTGACCACCGTGGAACCCTCAATGTCTTAAGCCACTTCCCCCAATGCCTCCTGGAGAGTGATCTTATCCATGTACATACATTGCCTGGTGGAGGAGAAGGCTGTAGTTTTGCTCACACAACCCCTCCCAGGAATTAATGGCTCCTAACCCATTGCTTGGGGGCTTCTCCATCAGGTTATCTCCAGCATCCTGAACTTGAATCAAGGTTGAATGACCAATATTACATCTGCCAACCTCCCCACCAAGGGAAGCCCCCAGCTTCTGTAACAACTATAAATTAGCCTGGAACAGTTATGTAAAGCTGTTAACCCCAGCAGGAAGCGGGCTTACCCCAGGAGCTCCAAACCCATTCCCCAAAACAGCAGATCCTCCCTGGAACCCTATGTCTAAAGCTGTTGCCTCACTTATTTCAGCTGCTTCTGCCCTGCAGGGGGGCGGGGTGGCTGCTCCCCCATCCTGCTTCTTTTCCCCACATGTAGCAGGGGACAATTCCCTCGAGCCATGCCAGTGTCTCCCTTGTGATCCATAAATACAGCATCAGAGAAGAGGGGGTTAACACCACCATTCCCCCTTGCACCGTCCTGTCCCTCCTCAGTCCCTGGACTCCCCGTTGGGTGCAACTCCATGCTCTCCCCAGCCTTGCCCATTTTGCCTCTCTCCACTGAACTCTCATCTCCCCTGTCTGCGGTGACTGTGTCTCTCATTGAAATTGTGCATTTCCTCCTGGGTTCTAGAAGTAGCTCATGCCCCCTGTCTGGCACTGTTTGTCCTGCAGCACCCTGTAACCCTCGAATTGCTGTCGAAACAATCTCTGTTCAACAGCATGTATAACATCAATCAATTTTTGACTTGTACCCCCATGCTTGTTGCACTGTGATAACAGGGTTTGCCCCACCTCAGCCCACATGACCTCTACTACTCACACAGGGAGAGGGGCCCCTATATGGGTTCCCCCCACCTACCCAGTGGGCAGCCCAATTTCCCTAAATCATGCAAGCCTGGTGTCCCCCCCTTACTGGGTGGGTGGATCCCCCTTCCTCCCATGCATCTGAGACCATGGCTCCCAGTCCAGAAGTATTCTCCAGCATTGACCATAGTATAAATATCTTCCCCCACATCAACTGGAAGAGCAACACTCCCTCCCACCTGGGTCCAGCCACTTCCTATTCCTCCTTGTTCCATCCAGTTAAACCTTTCCTTCCCTCCCCCTCTGCCACCAATTGCAGAGGGAGTCCTTATAGTAACAATCCCTTTTCTTCTGCCCAGCTGGACAAAGGCTCCACCACATACAGTTAGGATGAACAAAATATAAACAGAACACCCACTGTTACGAATCACCCTGTTCTCTGTCTCATCAACCTGTGGAAGAAGGGCCCCAGCTATGCAGTAAATTAAATGTCACCCCTTTGTGCTATGACATGGGTGCAATTGAAATATCTACATTATTTAAAGACCGATATAAATTATCCACATCTCACTGTGCTTTAATTTATGTTTTATATTTGTTCAAAGTTCAACAGCATTGCTCATTTCCAAACAATTGTATTAGTAAGAGTCAGCATTTCTACAAAGGGGGTTTCTCTGGATTATGTTAAACTAAACTCAACGTATTGCTTCTCCTCACTTATATGGAGATATGCTGTGAGGAGGCAAAACGCATCATATTTTATGCTATCTTTTCTAGTCTACGAGAATTCCACAACAAAGGAAGAAAGTCCCATTTCAGAATGTGGGAGCTTAGTTCTGCTGATGGTGAATGAAATGAGTTAAAGTAAATTAAAAGGCAAAATATTTTTCCACCTACTTGTTCATCTTTTATCTTTCCAAGACATTGCAGTGAACGTTTGCATATGGAGTATGTGATAGCTTACGGGAGTGGATGAAAGGAGAGGGGCCACAAAAGATGAAAATAACAAATTATAAAGTAGGGAGGAAAAAAGAATAAAAGAAGACAACTCCGAGACCTCACACAGGCTCTTTTCAACAATGAGAAAAAACTCCCAAGTATTCAGAACCCAGAAGTAATGGAAGGATTTTTAAAATAATGGGTGTTGGCTCAAACTCTGCTGAGTGACCTCAGCGATGTGCAGTATAACCAGTCATTACATCAGCCACTGCAACACAGAACAGACCATAAAAAACTGTCCATTTCCTTCAAATCAGATTCCATTGTTATAGGGTTCTTTTATTGAGTGTTTTAGTAATAGTTTCCTCTCTGGCTGATGTTCTTATGCAAATTATAATGCCATTACGTTCTGATGCTAGCTTTCTGTCATGTGTTCGTTAATTCTATCTTTATGGGAGTTCATTGACTTCCAGTTCATACTAATGATGTATCTGTTCCATTTCCAGAGATCTTAGCCATGATACTATGCAGAAATGTATTAAGTCCACAAAAATCTTTTAACAAACACTTGATTGACTGCAGCTGAGGATAAAGTAAGTACCCTAATTAATTTTTGTTTACTGGAAATCCTGCATCTGAACCTTGGCCAATGATGATTTTCTGTGCCAGTCTTTGCTCTGACAAATGATGAGGAAGAACATGTAGATTCTTAGACATTACAGGACAAAACAAAGAACAGGCCTAAGTTTGTACACTGTCTGCAAGAAGGGAGTCTTTCTTACGCAGTTTGACTACAGGGTCACTGTAAAAATCTTTCCTTCCTCTGTCCCCTTCCCTCTTAAAGAAAAATAGTTCATTCTACTATAAACATAATAGGAGCTAGGATTCGGGGAGGAGAGGGCAGGCAAGGAGAAGCTCTCTCTGCCTCTGCCCACAATGGTGAGTTCTTGCTACTCCTCCCCTTTGCTTCCCTGCGCCCAGCTTTGGGACAATGACTCTGCATACCCTATAGCATCCATTGTTCACAGATATTGTTGACTTCAGAGTGTCTAGAACAGTATTTCAGCATTTTCAGACTAAATTTTCAGAATTTAGGTTTTTATACCATCATATCTCAGTGTGCTCTTTACTTATGCACCAACACCACCATATTTCAGTGTATTCTTGTACTTATGCACTTGTGCTCACAACCACCTCAGGAGGCAGTAAAGTACTTTTCTCCTCATTTAATTGATGCAAAATTTGGGCACAGGGAGATTACCTAAACTTGCCCAAGGTCCATGACAGAGCTGAGAACTGTATCAGGATCTCATAAATTCCAGTCCATTACCCCAATAAGACCATCCTTTCCCCCTAAATCTTTATGTCCTGCTTCTCAAAATGTTCCACCACGTGGACAGGCAGAAAGAACTCCATTGACCAGAACCTGAGAACTAATAATGTTCTAGAATTTCATCCAACATACCTCACAAAGAGCAATGCAAACATTAGTGCTTTTAGAACAGGAGTACTTGTGGCACGTTAGAGACTAACAAATTTATTTGAGCATAAGCTTCCGTGGGCTACAGCCCACTTCAATGGATGTATCCGATGAAGTGGGCTGTAGCCCATGAAAGCTTATGTTCAAATAAATTTGTTAGTCTCTAAGCTGCCACAAGTACTCCTGTTCTTTTTGCGGATACAGACTAACACGGCTGCTACTCTAAAACCTGTCATTAGTGCTTTTGATGCTCTTTGCATAGAGAGCACACACAAATCTCTGTACCTAATGTTCTAACCTCATATTGCCACATTAATTTCCCCTATGATTTTATAAGTTACTTTTTTTTACTTTCCTTCAGAAATAAGTCTTACAAGAATGCAGAGTGTGCAAAATATGAACATTTATCATCAGAGAGTGCCTACACCAAGGATTCCCCCTATTGTTCCTCTTTCTTCAGTGTGTCCAAAATTCACTTCTCATAAGACACCCAGATCCCAAGGGATGAGCTGGTGGTGGGAAGGCTCAAAAGGGGAGAGCAACAGCTCCTCAGCATACTCTCACTTCTCCCACAGATGCCACAGAAACCCTTTCATGATGGGTGGAGTTCCACGTGGGTTCATTTGGGGAGGGAGCAAACCAGGGAGCAACCACTGTGGCACTGTCTCAGCAGAAGAGATAGATATCCAAATGAAGAGTCCTGGCTAAATTAAAGTTGCTAGAAGCAGCAACAATCTACACTGCAGCCTGCACCCCTCCCTTCTGTGAGCAGTTTTGTGTGGACAATATAGACGGCCAACGGCAGTAAAGTTCTTGCAAGAGCTTCCATGTGTGCTGCAGGCTTTGAGCCAATGCCAAACCCCAAAACAGGGAGGAGGTGCAAGAAAAAGAGAGCCCTGGCTCAGCTGCATGCTATTCTAACTTCCTTCTGGGACAGTTGGTATCCTGTGTCCTACTCTGCAGGGTCAGTACTCCATGTTTGTGAGGATGGAGCAGGAGAGTGCTGAAAGCAGAAAGAGATATGACTCAGCTATAACCACCATCACATGCAAACCCATGGAAATTTCCTCATTTACGATAATATTTACCCAGTCAATATTATTTCCTGTATGTCCCCTTCCAAACTATTACATCCAGAAGTCCAGCAATGGAAACTTTGCTGTGTGGTGTTTGCTGTACCCTGAGAGAGTATTTCCTGGGAAGAGAACAATTCATCCCTTTGCAAAATTCCAAAGATCTTTCTGGCTAGCTAGAGAATCAGTACTATCTCTTCCTTTCTTCTGTTCAATTTGGTTCAAGTTTAAGACAAGCTGCTTAAATTCTGTGTGGTTACCAGAGCAAGAAATACTGCCAAGGATTGAAGCTATTAAATTTTGGTTTTTATCTCTTTCTCATAAATATCACATGTTGTTCTGAATTGGGCTGTGGATAACAGTTCTTAACTCAGCAAAAATAGAATTTTACAAAAAATCCTTATGATATATATATATATATATATATATATATTTACAGAGAGAGAGCACATTTGTAGCACTTCTTACTGATCCCAACTACTTTAGTAAAAGTGACAATGAAAATTCATAGTTTGTGTCCTCCCACTAGACCATATAGCCCTTGTGATGCTGTGACATAAATGTCAAAAGTTTGCTTGGGTGCAAGTTGCTTATTCTGTGTCCCAAATGGTACTAAAGGCATTTTCAGAAAAGCTTGTTAGAGTTTAACTGTATAAGAGAGCACTTCTGGGGTGTGATTAAGGAGTCAGCGCTTCAACTGGGATTTTCAAAAGAGCTTTGTACTTACACCAGGCGCTGCTGACCTAGTCATGTATGGGGCACAACTCACACCTTCTGATTTACTTAAGTTACACGTGCACCAGCCACTTACTGGCTGCTGTAGATGCAGTACATCCTCAGCCTCCACTCCTAAGTGAATAGAAAAAACAAACAAACCAAAACCCCACACTGAGAACCTGTGTCTGGGAGAAAAGGGTAAGTCACAAATACAGAGAGAGCTAGCACCTGCTGTGGGTTTGGAGGTCTACAGCAGCACTAGAACCAGGCATCTGGGGGCTGGCTGGGAGGCAGAGGTTCTCTGGAGAGCAGGGATAAGCTGGGCAGAGGATGAGGAGTTGAGTCTTTGGGGAGAACAGTAGTTTTGCTGGGGTCTGGCTACGGTGAGTTGAGGGTAGCTGGAGGAGCCTGGGGCTCTTAATCCAATCACTCTGCCCCCAACAGCCCCATGCTTCTACTGTTGGCTGCTCCTTCCCTGCTCAGATCCAGCCAGAGGAGCAGCTAGAGGCAGAGGGAATGCCTGAGGCCAGGCTCCATTGCCACATCTAATGACTGCAGAGGAAAAGCCACTCTTCCTCACAGCCCATCAGGATACTTCCTGAAGAATGTACAGTAAATGTAGCATCTCTACAGTTCCTGGAGGATGCACATCATCCCTTTATAAACCACTTTCTAAGTTACTGACTGAACTAAAACACTGTTAAACTATCAAACTATAACAAATACAATAACTAACTTAACAGCCCTTCAGATTGCTTTAACAGAAACTTAACATCAGTCTTAGGGTATATCAGCAATCTTCCCAATCTGCCTTATTGCAAATTTTTTTGGCAAGTCTTTGTCTGTAACGGCCTGTTCAGTCTCATCATTAATAACAGGGTCAGCTGGTGAATTGTATGTCTGCTCTCACCTCACTTGTCTCAGCCCAGTTGTCAGGTATCTTGAGCAGATGCTTACTATTCCTTCATAAGAGTTTGATCACAGATGAAGGCAACGAGTATGAGTGAAATGACCCTTTGATCACTGTGACTTTGACTGGCCAGTGCCCATCTTGCCAAATTCTCACCGAAACTTATTCTTAACTGTGGAAGAGGTCTTGCTCCTTTTTTATAATATTTTATCTAACTATGCTGGCCCATTCTTTTCCTCACTATCACAGACTACTTAGTCAGCCAATATTTTTGTCCCATATTTGATGACTGAGTATTTGTATGTCTGTTGTAGAGGAGTTCAGCCACTGGCTTTTCCACATTGCAGTGGTGTAGCTCTCTTCTTTTGTATCTATTGGGTTTTGTACCAGTTCTTCACTATACATCCTCCACATTCAGCTAATACACCAGCTTGAGGATATCTGGAACTAGATGTCTCATGACAAAAGTCATACATTTTAGAAAACTTCAGGAATTCCTTATTCTTGAACAGTTGTCCTTTGTCAATTACTACTGTTCTTGGAATTTCATGATGTGCAAATACAGATTGAATGTGCCTGGTAACTGTTGCTCTGTGGTATCTTCAAGTGTACCTACTTCTGGGACAGTGATTAAAGAGTCCATTATAACCAGATAATCATGTCTTCCCAGGTTCAACATGTCAATTCCAATTTTGTCCCATGGAATTGCAAATTTTTTGTGTAGTGTCGTTGATTTTTTTCTTTTGGAAATCTCTGTACTTCTGACATGTTCCACATCTGCTCATCCTTACTTTGATATCACTATTCATCTGTTCCCTGAAGACAACTTCTCTAGCTCTCCTTTTTGATTTGGTCATTCCCAGGTGCCCTTCATGAATTCATTGCTATGTTTTCTTCTCATCTCTTCAGGAGCCACAATCTGTGTCCCCTTCAGGAGCATCCCTGTGATCACTGACAGCTCATATTTATAGTGAGAATAGGCAGGCGGGAAGGGTTGCTTCCCCTTCCCCTCTCCTTCCTTTACTTGTTGCTTGTATCACTGCTTGCAGCATTTCACCTTTAGCTTAAGAGCAGAGAAATCCTTTAGTCGTTCTCCAGTTTATTTGCCCCAATGGATTTCATATACCACTCACATTGCTGTTTGAACTTTTTCCAGGCACATTCAGCATTTCTCCTGATTCTCAGGGCTGGTGGAGGAGTTATTCGCATTTGTATAGGTTCTGTAGCAGACACTGCAATGTTACCTCTTTCACCAGGTCTTCCAGAATGCTGTTCCCCCAACTCCTGGTACCCTGCAGTATCTTACTGATGAGATCAGTGTCAAAATAAACCTTTTATGATTAATAGAACTATAAATAGAATGTACAGAAATGAGGTAACAAACATTCTGTTACTCAGTGCAGCTGCAGCCTTCCACTGCCCTGCTCCAGACTGCCATGTTTCTGTCCCCAGCAGGCAATTGTCACAGGAAACACAAAGACTTCAAGAAGCATGTACAGGACATATGTCATCTATATGCTTCCTAGAGGACTTACTCTATAGCACAGTAAGTAGGGGGTGGGATTTCCTCTCAGTTCTCTAGTCATCCAAACTGGGGGATGAGGGAGGAGGGAAGAAGGGAGAGGCTAGCTCCTTCTCCTGGCCCATCCCTAACCCAAGCAGGGTTCTGGGAGCAGGACTGGCCTTCACAGCACTGCTGCTGACATGTAGAGTGGAGGACTCAAATTAGAGCTTATTTCCACTTTTAAAAGTTTTGTCATTCAATCAAGGAGCAGAAGATGTATAAATTTGCCATCAGGGACCAACCACTGATCTTGAACAACAATTAGCAAGTAGTTAATAGTTAATGTGAATAGTTCACAAACAACCCATAACATGATTATTATTTGCCAAGTTATTCATCTTAGGAACAGTGAATATATTTGAACAAATCAGGATGGGTTCATGAATAATCTGGTAACGAAAAAGAGATCTGAATTGGTAACATAAATACAACAGCTCTGACTGTAAGACACACCATCCCCTCACAAAGGATAGGATGAGAAAGCCTCCATTCAATAGGGGATCATGAACCTTTTTGTATGTCTGTAGCAGGCCTGCTGGGGGAAATCTACACCCCATCATGACTGAGTACTTTTGATGGCAGAACGGATACACCTCAGAGCATCTCATTAGAAAAGCACAGGCCCTCAGCTTCTAAGCCATCTAAGAAAAATATGCACTGTGTATTAGTCTTATGTTATAAATTGGAATGGTTTGGCAGAGAGAAGTGAAGAGACATTTCTTACTTCATTATACTATTAGAGGAGGAGACAGTGATCTATTTAAGACAGTTAAGGAAGGCATCAGAAGCAAAAGAAATTGTTCATTAGAGCTCACGTGAATAATGATATATTCCGTTCAATGAATTAGGTCTCTTTCTCCGTTCATGAATTGTTTGTGAACAGATCACAATATCTTGAAATTAATCATTCAAGTTTATTCATCAGATAATTTCTGGAACTAATTCTTGGTCTGTAGTGGTGATGATTTAATATTCAAATTATGAGTGGATTTGATTGAGACCTCCCCCCCACACACACACATAATTTCCATTTCTTGATTGGAAAGTTAGCTGAAGGAAAGTTTGGATGCTGAAGAATAAGTTAGATAAGTTATTTCTAAATTACCATCAGTATGATTCTCAGCCCCACCACTGGTTCTAATGTTAGACTTACATGCAGTTAAGGGGTTAATGTGAAAGACATTTACTCCTGCCATTTCTTTCTGAGATTTCTCATCAGCCACAGTTAGTCCTTCAGCTCAGCTTTGTCATTTAGTTACAACAGTTCCCATTTTGCTGAATACCTTACTCCTCCCATGCCAATTTGTGCTCAAAACAAAAGTTGGGGACTACTTTATACTTCCTAAAAACATTGTACCTGGCATTCTATGCAGACAACTATATTTGTACACCTCCTTTCCTACTGCGGACAGCCCAAAAAATTAATCTCCAAGGATGTGCACCTCTTGACTCAGACTGCTAGTGACTGCTGCTGATACAGTATACAGGCCAATGGATTCCCAATTTAAAATTCATAACTCTTTGGAGCCATTCATGTGCCTGAACAAAGGGGTGACTTTTTTAGACAGATTAGTGTATGTGCTTGTGTGTGATTTGTAAAATGTTACTACATCGATAGCTGAAGGAAAAGAAGCAGAGAGAGGGATAATATTTGTATTTATCTTTATTCTTTATTTTTATTACAGCGGGTATGAGTGTCTCCATTCTGATTTATAGTGTCTCCTTTTAAAATCAAAAACAGACAAAAAACGTATGTAGTCTTAATGGGAGAAAAAGCTTTAATTTACAAAAACTCTAACAAGGGAGCTCAAATACTAATAGTGACGTGATGGTAACAATTAAGTTGTAGTGTCAACCACTCTTGGATTCAAGAGGATCTTTGTTTTCTAGGTGATAATCTAAAGCTTCAGGTTTCAGAGTAGCAGCCGTGTTAGTCTGTATTCGCAAAAAGAAAAGGAGGACTTGTGGCACCTTAGAGACTAACCAATTTATTAGAGCATGAGCTTTCGTGAGCTACAGCTCACTTCATCGGATGCATATCGTGGAAACTGCAGAAGACATTATATACACACTAAAAAGAAAAGGAGGACTTGTGGCACCTTAGAGACTAACCAATTTATTAGAGCATAAGCTTTCGTGAGCTACAGCTCACTTCCTCAGATGCATATCGTGGAAACTGCAGCAGGCTTTATATATACACAGAGAATATGAAACAATACCTATTCCCACCCCACTGTCCTGCTGGTAATAGCTTATCTAAAGTGATTTCCAACTTTAGATAAGCTATTACCAGCAGGACAGTGGGGTGGGAATAGGTATTGTTTCATATTCTCTGTGTATATATAAAGCCTGCTGCAGTTTCCACGATATGCATCTGAGGAAGTGAGCTGTAGCTCACGAAAGCTTATGCTCTAATAAATTGGTTAGTCTCTAAGGTGCCACAAGTCCTCCTTTTCTTTTTAGTGTGTATATAATGTCTTCTGCAGTTTCCACGATATGCATCCGATGAAGTGAGCTGTAGCTCACGAAAGCTCATGCTCTAATAAATTGGTTAGTCTCTAAGGTGCCACAAGTCCTCCTTTTCTTTTTTCTAAAGCTTCAGTATCCAGAAAAGCCACTGTCAAAAAAACTGGCACTCAGCTGGCCTTGTTAGCTCAGCTGCTGAGTAATTTAATAGACAGATATTTATCTGTAGGGTATTTTTTTCTGTTTAGTACAGGCTCTTCATTTGTGACCATCATATAAACATGATCATCTTTGTGAGGCTTTCCTCTTAGGGACATTCAGCAGCAACAAAGGTTTTGCATACCTTTTCCTCCCCTGCTGTAGGCATGCTAATAGCCACTGGACACTTAACTCTCACAAGATGTAGACAGAAAGAAAATTCCCTCATTCACAAATGAGGTTAGAAACAACTCCTCTTGGAGATAAGATGATATGGTACTATATTGAAAGGTAAGTAATTAATTAGCAGTATACCTGATATAAAGTTCATGGGATTTTAACAGGGATGATTGGGGGGAAGGATAGCTCAGTGGTTTGAGCATTGGCCTGCTAAACTCAGCATTGTGAGCTCAATCCTTAAGAGGGCCATCTAGGGCAAAAACTGGGGATTGGTCCTGCTTTGAGCAGGGGGTTGGACTAGATGACAGTCCCTTCCAACCCTGATATTCTATGACTGAGCTGCATATATGATGGTAACTGTTTTTACAATCTTAACTATGGCTACCTGCACTAGCCATAAAAGTCAGCCTATTCATTAATATTTCTCTCCAAAGGATTAAGAAAATGTATATCATAGAGAAAGTGAAATTCTTCAAGTTGATTTATGCAGTGATGTTCGTTAACCACTCTCCCAAAGGAGGTAAACATGAATAGTACTGTGTCTATTCTGCATAAATATATGATAATGACTTTAGTGTGTCCCAAAAGTTATGTTTTCCTTAGAAGATGTAAATCAATGCACACTTTAGCACCTTCCACAGGGCATCTCACTTGCTATGAAAAATTGTTATTTAATTCATAATATGCATGGAGATTGTGTAGCCCAGAAGAAAAATAAATACAGACATATGGTCAATCAAATGTCAATGTCTTTACAGTGACTCGCTCCAGTGGTGTGCCTAGGAGGAGGTCCTACCAAGCCAGCCAAAAGCCTAAGAGCATGCCTACACTGCCCCATAGTTTGGATTATGCGGCTGTGAATAGCAGTGAGCACCAAGGTACTGCTCTATCACTTCTCTGTGTGGATGCTGTGGATGTGAGCTAAACGGTTTCTAATTTACATTAGAATAGTTCTCTTTAGACAGGAATACGTTAGTGCTAAGTGGGAACCTTTTAGTTTGTGCCCACAGCGTCCACACAGGGGAGTTACAATGCAGCACTGTTAGTCACACACCGCCTTAATCCGAACTAGGGGTCAGGGTAGGTACACCCTAAAATTAATCCCCAGGCAGGATTCTGAGGCAGCTCAGGGTGAAACTACCAGCTGTGAGCTAATTAAGTACAGCTGAATCTATTTAGGCTTAACACTTTAAGAAAGGTGTTGGTTTCAGATGGGAAAGACAAAGGGGTTATGTTTAACACAAGTTGGGCCAAGGAGCTCTAGAGCAAGGGTGGCCAACCTGTGGCCCCGGAGCCACATCCGTCTCTTCAGAAGTTAATATGCGGCTCCTTGTCTAGGCACTGACTCCAGGGCTGGAGCTAGAGGCGCCAACTTTCCAGTGTGCCGGGGGGTGCTCACTGCTCAACCCCGGCTCTGCCACAGGCCCTGCCCCCACTCCACCCCTTTCCGCCTCCTCCTCTGAGCCTGCTGTGCCCTCACTCCTCCCCCACCCCCCGCACGCCACAAAACAGCTGATCGTGAGGTGCAGGGAGGGAGGGGGAGGTGCTGATCGGCAGGGCTGCTGGTGGGAGGGAAGGGCTGGAGGCGGGGAGGGGGAACTGATGGGGGGCTGCTGATGTATTATTGTGGCTCTTTGGCAATGCACATTGGTAAATGCTGGCTCCTTCTCAGGCTCAGGCTGGCCACTCCTGCTCTAGAGAAAGACAGAGGCAACTCAGTATGATTTATACTTCTGGGTTTGAGTTTACTGCATGTAAAATTTCATAGAAAGACTGGTCAAATTGGTCTTAATTTGGATTAACCCTGAACCCTAGCAATACAATTCTACCCATAAAGGGTGATTTAGTGTTCAAAGGCAAGCGTACAGTGAATTGTTTTGTCTCTCGCTATTCCACCCCGACCCTGTGACGATGCAAAGCAAGTAGATATCCACACCATAATGGAGAAACAGCAACTTCTGTAGTAATTTATAGTCAAATGATCCCATTCCCTTGTAATGAAATGAAGGTGCTTATTACGAGATAGAATTTAAAACCCAAAGCTAAGGTAAAAAGCTTTATGGACATAACCAAGAGCTCAAGCATTTTGTACATTAAATCAAGATGGCATGTCACAGTGGCCAAGAACTGGATTCATTTTGGAAGAAAAATGCTGTGAGGGATCACTAGACCATCAATTCTGTCATAATGTTACAAAATGTCTATCTTAAAAGTTCAATTGGCTTTTCCTTCCTACACATGCCTTTAGCAGGAGCCAAGCCGCATCTGTAATCAGTATTCCAGTCACCCTGATACATATAAACCTAAACATTCTCAGTAACAAATAAATGTGTGTGTACATAACAACAGATATTTGCTTAATCACATTTTAACACTACATTTGTAGTCTTCATTGTCTTGTTGTAGATATGAAATATACCAATCATGCACTTGGAATATTACCCTTCTTTCTCTTACATTAGTCTTATACCAGAACAGCTCCACTGATTTTAATTGATTTATGATTTATAATTGGGTATCTGATACAAGAAGCAGGCCCCTTAAAATACAGTAGTTCCACCTTTTGAAAATAGGATGACCCAAAAACCTGTTAACTTTAGAAAAGTTCAGATCCATTTTTGAAATACTATTCCATTGCAAATTAAGAGAAAAATTCTGCCTTTAAATGTCCAACTCCCCATAAAAATCACTGGGAGTAACATTCGCATGTTTGAGGGGGACATATTTCTGTAAAGTTACAAAACGAGACATTACCTAATATAATTAGCAATCAATTTTTAGATGTTTATTTTAAATGCGTAATCAATAGCTTTGAAGACAATACGTTCATTATCTACTGTAGGACTGTAGCACAGGCTACAAATTATAATAGTAACAGTTGCTCAGTTCCTCTAATACTTGGCATTTACCAACAGTTTTTTTTCATCGAAGAAAGGGACACATTCAAGGATGAAGAGATCAAAAAAGTTAGCTCGCATGAAAAATCTGTCTGGTTTGTAAAGAAACACATCACCTTTGACTTTTCTTCTAAATACTTCCATTAAACTGAGAGGCAGAATACTGCTGAGAAGTGTACTACTGCTATAGGAGAGGTACTTAATGGAGGCAGATTCTTTTGGAATCAAAAGAGAATGAATGCAGTTTGTAGAGTTCTTCACTTAACTACAGAAATGGAGGCTCTTGAATTCTAGCTCTCAAGATTCTTTATTATATTTACTAGCGGTAAATGGATATTGGGGATGCATGAGACTGTGTGGGATGGAATTGAGGGGGCAAAGCTTTGCTAGTACAAAGGAACTTAAGTGTAAAGTAAGATAGTTCAGTATTTGCCTCAAGCAAATTTTGAACTGCATATTCAGTTGTCATTTTTAATATTCTAGTATTAGTTTGTTATACCAATCAAGGAATAGAAACAATTTTTGTAACTTTTGTAACTAACTAGAACACTACACATTTGAAAGTTTGAATATTGACCATGCATTGTGTGTGATATATTAACAAGAAAATAAAACATTTTGAACAAAGTATTAAAAAAAATATGATCTAATCATGAGTATGTCATGAACAGAAAAAAGGAAGCAAAATTCAACAAAGCCATCATATATTGCAAATTACCAGCACAGCTCTAATACATATGTTAACTGCTGAGCAAAATGAAAGGAAGACATGTTCCATAATAAACATCTGACAAAATAGTCTAGTTGCAGCACCAGGGGCAATTATAATTGAGTTTTGGCATACCTATACCAAACACATGTGGTGATAGATTTCAGCCACAAAGTATTCAAAGAAATTTATTACTATGTATTCTATGGAATAGTGCCTTATTAATCAGTGATTACTAGAACTAATCAGGAAGTGCTTCTTGGTAATAAAAAATAAATCAGCCCAAACCATTTTTAATTAGTTCTATTACTAAACTATTCAATTTCAACTATCAAAAACTGAGAAAATTTCTGATCTTGTCTAAAATGTTTCAGTTGCTTCTCCCAAATAATGGGGGGGAAAGTGTTGGAAATGGACATTTACTTGGAAATGTCTGTTTTATTGTACAAGCCATATTATGTCAAAAAGATATTTTAAATGAAAATTGCTGACCAGCATTAATGATTATCATCCTTAAATCATCTCATTTATGCCTTTGTAAAGACAAAGCCAGATAAAGAAGTAGATCAAGGCAAAACACAAATTTGCAATCTTCTGCAAAGTCTTCTTTACTGTAGCTTTCTAGTTAAATGCAGATACAAAACTAATTTGCTCCTTTTTTAAACTTGCTTTTCAATCTTTTGCCTGAACGTTTTTATAAATGCCGTCAGAACCCACCCAAACAGTGAATCTTTTTTTCATCTGAATGCTCATTAAGCTCCATAAGAATTTGCCTATGAATGAACAAAAAGAATAAGAACCTTGGGACGTGGGCCATTGAAGGCCTCTTTGTAAGTACCAGTAAGAAGGTTCTTTAGCCAAGTACATCTAACTGTGGGACTACCACCGTAATGGAAAAGATTTCATTTAATACTACACAAATAGGGACCATCTTTAGATTAAGGGCCAAATTCATCCTTGGTGTAATGCTACTGACTTCAATAGATTTACAACCTAGGTCTCAATTTGGCTTGAGTAACCACAGAGCATTTAGAGAAACATGAGGATTCTAATTCTTGCTCTCAATTTGCACATATAACACCCAGTAACATTAATCAAGAGCTATTTGCTTCCCTCAAGAAAGAAATAGATCTTCTAATCACTGGAGACTAATGTAACGTTTTAACCCAGAAACATTTTTTCATCATGATAATGGCATTAGACAATTAGCACTATTAGCCCATGGTAGCTGAAATGATATTCACTGCCAAATAAATGACAGCTGAAGTGACTTTAAGGTTCATTGGTCATAACCAAGCAAAAGTTGACTTACCAACAAGTAAATAAATCTTGCTTTCCAAACTTCTGGGCTATAAAAGGAAGGGTTTAAAGTAGGTGACCTTGCTTTTCTGTATTGAATATACTGTAAAATACTTTTAAATGAATTATTGTGCAAAACCCCAAACTGAAGTTTTTATGTAAATAGCCTGATCTTAATTTATAGCATTCTTATTTATGTAACATTCTAGCTTATTGGCATTTGTCCTATGAATATACTGCTTTGGAAATGATGCACGAGGGTTATAAAACACTGTTTTCCCAATACACAGTTGTAAGAGAAACAGAAAAGAAAGAAAATCTTCATCTCAAAAGATTTGCATGGTAAAAAATATTTTAAATTGAAAAAGAGCATGGGCAGCATGCATTTTCACAGGGTGTACCTACATGGGGCACTCAAGAGCACCACAAATAGACCCCTGCACCTATGTAAAACTGCAGTGAAGCTGATGGGCTTCATGCAGGCATGAATTTTATTATTTATTCTTTATATTACAGAAGTGCGTAGAGGCTCCAACTGAGATTAGGGCTCAGTTGTGCTAGCTATTATACCCACACATATACTGAGATGGCTCTTGCCCTGAAGAGTTGATGTTCTAAAGACACAAATGGCGATGGGGGCAACAGAGGCATAGAAAGGGGAAGTGACTTGTCCATGGTCACATGGCAGATCAGTGGAAGAGTGGGGAGGAGAACCTATGTCTAATATACCCTGTCCAGTGCCTATGCACTAGGTGGTGATGCTTCCCCTGGATCTCATTGCAGGACTGAAGATTAAAAAGCAAGACCTTCTGATTCAGACTAACAAAAAACGTGCTTTGACTTTTAGTGATGTGAACCAAAATGATGGTGGATCCAATTCTGTTCCCATTGAAAGCAATAGGGATTGTATTATTGCCTTGTGAGGGAATCAGAGTAACAGCCGTGTTAGTCTGTATTCGCAAAAAGAAAAGGAGTACTTGTGGCACCTTAGAGACTAACCAATTTGAGCTCATGCTCAAATAAATTGGTTAGTCTCTAAGGTGCCACAAGTACTCCTTTTCTTTTTGTGAGGGAATAAGATTGAGCCCAGTATGTTTCCGTCAAAAAAGTAACCAGTCACTGATTCTGCTGTGACTTTGTTGCACTTCTTTTTGATCATAAAATGCCAGCGATATTTGTTTAAGAAGGAGCATGATACTGTGGTGTAAAGTTTCCTAAAATGTGAGTTATAATTTAGAGGAAAATATTATCGATTCCAGGTAGATAGCATACTTTTTTATTAAGGAAGTGAAGAATGCTCTTCTATTCATGTAATGAATATCTTAGTCTAATCTTTGAATCCTTTTTTCTTTTATACATTGGGCCCCCTCTCTAATGGGGGGTAAACTCCAGCAATCAGGCATGCCTAGATGCGGGGCGGGGGGGGGGGGGAGGGGTTGAAGGTGTTCCCATGCCAAGTAATAATAATTATAAAAAAGTTATATCTCCCCAAAGAATAGAGGCTTAACTTTTATACTGTCAAGTTATGTATGATTTGTCGACAGCAGTTAACTCATCAACAAAAATGTAATTAATTAGTATTTCAATTTCCCAACATGTGAAACCACATACATTCATAGGATATATAAAAAAAGCCACGGCAACATAATGAGCAGTAAAACACTAAAACATATTTTAAACCAAGAAAAAGAGGCAGATGATGTAAACACTGGCCAAGGAATAAGAGAAAGCTGAGAAAAAAGAATGAACAAAATTATCTATATTTAAAAAAGAAAATCCTCCTAAGAGCCCATTACCAACATGTCATCAACATGAAGTGAATCAGTTCACACCTATACAATATATAGACAGACTGATGGTTCTTTAAATTAGTTTACACACACAATGTGTGCACATGCCTTAACTGAATCACATAATATTATTGTAGGACTTGTCTTTCTATCCTTTTTGCTCCCTTTGTGTTTATTTCCCTTGCTGGTTGAGTCACATCTAAAATCATGTTGTAAGCTCTTTGGGGCAAATAACAGAAAACTTAAAGATCAAGGAAAGTGTCTAATATGGCCTTGGGTACTGTCGATATAATAAATGATAAAAACCAGAGCAACAGTCTGATATTGCTCCTTTGCTTACTGAACCCCATATATACTTACAAAATGAGACCCTTATACATCTGGCAGAATAAGACAGCTACAATATTACATGTATAAGGCTAAGATTTTGTCACAGATATTTTTAGTAAAAGTCAGGGACAGGTCACAGGCAAAAAATAAAAATTCATGAAAGCCTTGACCTGTCCCTGACTTTTACTAAAAATATCCCTGACAAAATGGGGATCTGTGGGTCTCCACACCCCGTGGGAACTGGGACCTGCAGGGTACGCCTGGCATCTGCACCTGCAGGGGCCCACAGTGGCTGAGAGCTTGGGGGTTCCCCTGCTGCGGCCAGGAGCTCAGAACTTGCAGCTCTGGGAGATGCCAGAGACAGTGGGGGTACCCCAGAGTTCCCTGACCCCACGGACAGCAGGGGACCCTGCAGCTCCCGACCACCTCAGGCTGAAGTCACAGAGGTATCTGAAAATCATGGATTCCATGACTTCCATGACTAAACTGTAGCCTTATGCATGTACAATGCTGCATGAAACTCATTTCATCTTCACACTAAAGGGCCTTCTAGTGCATGGGGCTTGTCAAGGGCCCTCTAGTGCATGGGGCTTGATTATTCAAATTCATGTACTTATCTTTAACAACAAGAGTGTTACCTCAATTTCCCTAGAAACCAACCCAGGGTTACACTTATATTGGTTTTAATAAATGCTGCTATTGGATCAAACAGAAAAGGGATGGAGCTTATTCATGCATGCACATGTTCAGCACATTCAGACCCTCATGCACCCACACACTCACGCAGGCAGAGAGTTACCGG
This sequence comes from Lepidochelys olivacea, assembly GCF_965140295.1. NCBI lineage: Eukaryota > Metazoa > Chordata > Testudines > Cheloniidae > Lepidochelys > Lepidochelys olivacea. The sequence goes on along the minus strand of NC_140414.1, from coordinate 49,045,232 downwards.
AGACAGCAGAGAAAGCCGAGAAGCCGAAGCATAGTAGATCTGGTGTGTACACCTGCAGTCACAGATCCAGGCCGACGAGCAGGTCAAGAAATAGCGGGCTTGTGTGTGTGCCTTCTTCCTTTTACTGGAACTGGGAAGCTCCCATCACATACACTGAGTTTTCCTTTTGTGTCCCTCACCGAGAAGCATTCCCAGACCTCATTCTTTTCACGCATACCGGGTTCTTCTTTTCTTTACAATACCCCATGATTGCCTTCTCAGGGCAGATTACATCAGACACCCTTGTCTCCTGTCTCCGGCTCTTTTCTCCTTGCAGTTCCTCTCTGCCGAGTCCCACATACAATCCCTTGTTCACATTCTCCCTGATCCTGCGATGGAATGTTACAAAACTTGGAGGTTATACAAATGTTAACTGAAAAGGTTACAAAGCTTGCAAAAGTTACAAAATTTAAAAGGCTATGTTAACAATGACTAAAAGTTACAAAGTTTGCAAAAGGTTACAGAACTTAATGATCGCACTAGCAATGACTGAAAAGTTACAAATATTACAATCGCATTCTACTGGATTGAGCGCAGGCTTTACACAACAAACAGTAATCCCATTGTCCCAGAATCAGCAAAGCCCTTAGGCGTGTGCTGAACTTTAAGTGTATGCTTAAGTATTTTCAGGATTAGTCTTCAGTTTCTTTTCAATTCCCTTTTTTCAAACAACCTTGTGATATGTCTTGTAATTCCCAAGTATTAATATTTCATTTCCCTTCATAAATCTACTAATTTCTTAGGCTCTTTCCCTACTTCTATACATCTGACACATATTGGTAAAGGAAAATTGCTGAACGGGGTAATACATTGATCAGAATCTCATAATCATTCAATGAAAATCCTTCTCCTGCTAGACAGGCACCAGAGCAGAGGTTGGGTTATCATGGGACTCCACAACTGAATTATCTGTCTTCTATGCATTTCAGATCTGAGTTTTTCCACCACATTAACAGTTTTCATATAGAATTTCCATTTTTTAAATTTTAAGGGAAAAACAGATGAAAAAACTAAATAGATGCATTCCCAATCCACAGAGTGGGACCTAAACCCATTTCCTGTCCCAACCCAATGGGCCTGAGATGTTTCCCTCCACTCTGAATACACATCTAATGAAACTGTGTCATAATTACACTATTGTTTCTGAATGCAAAATTAGACAGATTAGTAGGAATATCTTTTTCCAGTCAATAACCCAACCATTCACTGCAGTTTTGTTCTTCTGAGGAATTTGCATTTGCATGGATGGCTTGTGTGTATGTGTGTGTGTGTGTTGTACTTTAGCACCTTCCTCTGCTGATAAAATAGTCACCGGGGTTATTTTGGTTGATTTTCTTGAGGGGTTTGATTTTTGCAACATTATCTTTGCCTTAACAGGCAGATCTGACTTGCTCAGATCCTCCTAACATCTCCAAATATTAAACTGCTCATAGAAAATTCTATTTTAAACTTCACCTTAAAGTGCTTTGAAAAACAAAAACAAAACAAAACATACTCCCAGAACTTCCACAGATTCTCATTCACCATCCTCAGAGAACCTCCTGTCTTTTAGCCTCTTTCTCTTTTTCAGGGGCACCTTTGAAAAAGCTACGGTTTAATCTCCTGCAACCTCCAGACACCATTGATACAATTCCCTTCTAGTACTTTCTGGGTGGGGCTTTACCACTTTTTGTGGGCAAGTTTCTTTGACTCCCCCCGTCAACAGTCAGGAGCATGAATGATATTCTACTACTCTGAACCCACCTTTCCAATAGGTAGCTAGCCCAAAGGCTCAAACCTAAACATGTCTTTTTTCTTATGATCACAATTTCTTATGCCTGCTTATGCACTTCTTATGCACTCTTAAACAGCAATGCCAAATCTTTTACAAATGGTTATCACTAAGAATCTCCTTTTCTTTTAACTTTCACTTATAATCTTTTAAAATAATCACGTGAACATCTCTTACAAATATACACTTCACCACTCTCCGACTAACCCTCACTGTTTCTGTCCCCAGTGGCACCTTCTGGATGTACTTTGTCGTTGTATAAATCATACACAGTGAGGAGGCCCCCAATCCCTAAACTGACTGCTTAAACGATGGGGATTAGGTGTGTCAGACCAACTCAGCCATCAGATCCTGGGAAAGAAAGTTGTTCCACTGCAAAGGCCTGTTTTAATTCCCTTCCTCCAAGAGTCTGGCAGACTATAAATGGGAGGGGAGCAGGCAGAAATAATGCTCCATCAGTCATTGTGCAGTGCTGTGTTCTGTTCTATTGCCCTAGCTCTAGCCAACAGGCACGCTACATATTTCTCCAAAGATTAGTGCTTTAAAAAAAAAAAAGAAACCATACAACAACCCCAAATAAGGCTTTGCACAGCTCCCAAAAGTCAGACCATTCTTAATGAACCTATCCCCTCCTTCCTTTCCTCATGAAGCTTTAAACTCATGTTCTGATGCACTGCAGTGCCTAATGAAAGAAAAGGATACTTTTGTTGTTTAGTGTTTTAGAAATTAATGATAGATTCGGCAATAAGCACATTTGAGAAGATTTCATTCCAACCAGACCTCAGAAGCTCATCCATCCCTGTGTATAAACAGATCTCTTTGGTTCTATGGGAAACTAAACAGTCTCAGCACTCTTGGGCTCTCTATCTTAGGCTGACTCAACCCTTCCATAGAGGGGACAGGAGGAGATGCAGACAGATACTTTTTAAAACTGCCCTCTCTGCCCACTTAGCATTTAGGTATTTTAGATTCCAATTAAGCAGAAAAAGAATGATCCTGCCATCTCTAGGTGACAGAGAGGGAATGGATCCACAGTTTGCAACTCCAGCTACGCCTGTAGTTTGAAGCAGTTTGCTTATAGCCTGAAGCAGCACCCATAAACCTGTCCCCATTATGAGCTGGTTTGATAGTTTTTCTCCCATTATGTGCTGCTTTGACAGTTCTTCCCCATTAATTTGTCCCCTAGGTTGAAGTAGTTGTAAAATCAGAATGCTCTGGCCCCAGTTTGTTCTAGTTGGTAGAAAAAGCAAAGCCGCAAGTAGTGTCCAGAACTGCTGTTCTAACGGTTTTTGAAGATGCAATGCAATGCCTTATCAGCTATCCTATTTTAACCTCAATGACAGTCTGCATAGACAATTGGCAACCAGGCAAGGGAATCTGAACACTTAAGATACAGTTCTATCATGACTGAAATGTAGTTTGATTACAAACATTATATGAGCAAATGAAGATGTCCTCCCTTTGTTAGTGTCCCTTTGCCCAAACTGCAAAAGGCTTTCTTCAACTAGCCTAACAAAAGAGTTGGGGAGGGAGCCTGCATTCATCATTCCTCTCCCAAACCCCTACCATTTTATTTCTCTTCCCTATGCATGCCTTGAACTGCTTTATAATCTCTGTTGGAACAGTCTGGGAGGGGCTTCTTCACATTCCCCAGCAAAGATTGTGTTGATGAGCCGTTAACCTTCATTAGTAGATTACATGCAGCCAGATTGACAGGTGGCTCCACTCACCTGCAATACAAGTAGCTGCTGACAAGGGTATCTTGCTGTTTGGGCAAGAGGTTTTTTTAACCCTATTCTTGCCAATTCCTGCCAGTAGTGCATTCACCTGCCTCACAATCTAAAAAAAGAAAGAAACCTAAAGCAGACTACTTAATTTTATTATTAATTATTATTACTTATTTAATTAACATTTTTTACTTAGCTCACGTTAGCAATTTTAAAAAAATGATCACCCCTGAAAACTTTCATAAGGTGTTGCAATTTTCTGTAATTGCAGCATTGCTTTGATGTCTCTTTTAAAGTAATTTCAAAGCAAAAGGGACTAAAGCCAGATTCACATAGGTACTGAGGTACTTCACTCCCATTGATTTCAAAGTATTCCATGCAAGGCAACGTGCAAGATTAGTGCCTGGGAGCTCTAAGCATTAAGACCCAATTCTGAAAACTGTTACTCACATGATTAACTTTAAGCATGTGTACTGTCCCATTGGCTATGCCAAGACTGCTCATGTGCATAAGCTCACAGAATCAGGGTAGATGTTTGTAATACTGACTGCCATAGGCTCAGATTTCAGCTTGTGCTGACTGAGACCTTTAACTTTCTGATGTAGAATCCCAGTGTCTTAAAATTCTGCTTGTCCTGCAGGCAGAGAGCATCTTATAGTTTTACAGGAAGTCAATGGAATTTACTTTTCAGAGTACTGAGTATTTAAAACATCAGAATACCCACTAGGTATTCGGATGCTTCAAGAATAAATGCAATACTGTATACCTTACAGCCCAGGTCCTCCAAAGGAGACTTTTGAAATTCTTCTGAGACTAGATTTAAAAGCCCACAGCATTTCATAAGCAGTGGGGTTTTTCCAGGGTGGAACTTGCTTACTGGTTGCCTTCCTTCACATCAGAAGTGGCTGTGTATATATTTTGTGAATATATCGGAGATCCTTCAAGATGAAGGGAGCTGCGTTTATGTAAAATATTACTGTTTGGAAATTTGCTTGAGGCTGATGTGCTCAGGGCAATATTCAGAGGTGTCAGAACTGAAGAAGTATCCAAACTGCAAGCCGTGGGTTTACATATTCTCCTGACTTCATCCACACATTATGTTAATGTTTTTTGAATTATGGAATGCAGACAGGCTATCTATCTTCAGCTTGTGAGATATACAGTCTGAGGCTATTTTGTATGGAGCAAAGTATAACAGTGCCTGTCTCATATCTCCTTCAAACTAACATACTAGGAATGCAAAAAGAATGAGAAAAGATTTAATAGCAGGCCCTGTAGTTCATAGAGAAGAAATCCTGCATTTCAAACAGCGAAAAAATAAATAAATAACAATAATCACTATTACTTTCTTTGACATTGCCAAATGGTTCTCTTTGTAGGTTGTTCCAATCTATAATGTTAATGGTTTCACATTACAGTAATGTTATATATAAAAAATAATAAAAAAAACCCACACACACACACAAAAAGCCTTGCAGGCCAAATTCTAAAATGAAAAAAAAAAAATCCTTTCAAGGCTTTCTCCACCATGGAAATCCCAAGGATATGGTGATCAGTGTAAAGCACAGTATTCATTCTTTGCCATTTATTATATATATATTTTATTACATTAACCCAATGTTTCTCAAACCTCTGACAGTGTGTACCATTATCTCACAAATGTTGGCTAAGGCCCTGCTCTTGCATGGGATTCACTAGTGCAGACCCCTGCAGCTATGCAGATTCTCATTGACGTTAATCCCATCTACGCTAGCCAGTCCCAATGCAGGGCCTAAGTGAATATCATAAACAGGAATGTAGGAATTCCCATGATGGATCAGAACAGCAGCTCACCTCGTCCAGTATCCTGTCTCTGACATTCGCCAGTAGGGGTATGTCTATACTGCAATTAAAACCTGAGGCTGGCCTGTGCCAGCTGACTCAGGCTAAGGGGGCTGTTTAATTGTAGTGTAGATGTTCAGGCTTGGGCTGGAGCCTGGTCTCTAGGACTCTGGGAGGTGAAAGAGTCCCAGAGCTCAGGCTGAAGCCCGAACCCGAATGTCTACACTGCAATTAAACAGCCCCTTTGCCCAAGCCCCACAAGCCCAAGTGAGCTGGCGCAGGCCAGCCATGGGTGTCTAATAGCACTGCAGACATAACCTAAGAGATGCTTCAAAGGAAAGTGCAAGAAACTACATTGTGCACCACTATAGAAAAGGTGGCCAATATGGAAATTTCTTCGTAACTCCCATCATGTTATGTTTGGTTTATGCTGTGAAGTGTGAGGGGTTATATCCCTTATATAAATAATTTAGAAATATTCAAAACTTAGCATATATATATATGATGCTATCCAATGTAATTGTGGCTGTTCTGATTATCTACATGAATATCTCATTTTTTAAATCCTTCTAAGTTCTTTACTTCAATGATATCTTGTGGTAATGAGTTCCACAGGTTATTTATGTGCTGTAAAAATGTATTTATTATTATTAGCTTTAAAATTTGCTGTCTTTCAGTTTAATTGAATGTTCATTTCAAAACAGGAAAAGTAGGAATTTTGATTTACCTTCTCTATACTATTAATTTTTAGAAACAAAATAGTAAAAACATTTTCTTTGAGTATCGACATGCACTTTCTGAAAAATATGGAGACAGGATTTATAGTTTTATGTTGTAATTTAGAAGCAATGTGATATGGCTGTGAAAAAAGCTAATGCGGTCTTGGGATGCATCAGGAGAGGTATTTCCAGTAGGGACAAGGAGGTTTTAGTACCATTATATAAGGCACTGGTGAGACCTCACCTGGAATACTGTGTGCAGTTCTGGTCTCCCATGTTTAAGAAGGATGAATTCAAACTGGAACAGGTACAGAGAAGGGCTACTAGGATGATCCGAGGAATGGAAAACTTGTCTTATGAAAGGAGACTCAAGGAGCTTGGCTTGTTTAGCCTAACTAAAAGAAGGTTGAGGGGAGATATGATTGCTCTCTATAAATATATCAGAGGGATAAATACCGGAGAGGGAGAGGAATTATTTAAGCTCAGTACCAATGTGGACACAAGAACAAATGGATATAAACTGGTCATTGGGAAGTTTAGACTTGAAATTAGATAAAGGTTTCTAACCATCAGAGAGTGAAGTTTTGGAATAGCCTTCTAAGGGAAGCAGTGGGGAAAAAAAGATCTATCTGGCTTTAAGATTAAACTCGATAAGTTTATGGAGGAGATGGTATGATGGGATAACATGCTTTTGGTAATTAACTATTCATGGTAAATAGGCCCAATGGTCTGTGATGGGATATTAGATGGGGTGGGATCTGAGTTACCCAGGAAAGAATTTTCTGTAGTATCTAGCTGGTGAATCTTGCCCATATGCTCAGGGTTCAGCTGATCGCCATATTTGGGGTTGGGAATGAATTTTCCTCCAGGGCAGATTGGAAGAGGCCCTGGAGGTTTTTCACCTTCCTCTGTAGCATGGGGCACGGGTCACTTGCTGGAGGATTCTCTGCTCCTTGAAGTCTTTAAACCACAGTTTGAGGACTTCAATAGCTCAGACATAGGTGAGAGGTTTCTCACAGGAGTGGCTGGGTGAAATTCTGTGGCCTGCGTTGTGCAGGAGGTCGGACTAGATGATCATAATGGTCCCTTCTGACCTTAGTATCTATGAATCTATAAGCATGTAGACAATTTAATGTAATAGTGCTGCATCCCCATATCACCAGCATTATTTATACACCCTCCAACTATACTTATTCTACCAGTGGAGTACTGTTTTTCAGTAGAGAATTAAACGTATTGGTATCCCAGTGCCCTTTGTTTCCTCCAATTTCTGCTTTGGAGGCTCCCTCACTTCTTTACTCCTGTCTGTTCTTTCCAGTACTAGCTATTACAAGGCATCGTAGGACACTGAAAATACCAGATAAGTTCAATCCCATAGTAATTTAAGTTTGCCTATTTGTATCTTTCAAATAATTAAGAGTGTGTAGAATATAAAGTTAGTATACTGTGTATATCTTCATGTACATAAATATACTGAAACAGTTTCTTATACCTGGTTTTCAGAAAAGATAGATCTGGTTGTATAAAATGACTCACTGCTTTTCTTGAACAGTAGCAGAAGCTTTTTTAGAATCTTAAAAATACCACATACCACATATTAGACATTAGAAATAGCCAGTTTAAACATTTTTATTTGTTTTTGTGTGGCGGGAAACCTAACTTGCTAATGTTTTATAGTTATAGCCATCCAACAAATGCACCCAAAATGAGATTAGACTAAGTGAAACTCTTTAAAAGAAACATTACAGAAATTAGCTTTGGTTCTATCTTTCTCTTATATCATTCCAGCCATTATGGTGGTTTCCCTACTCAGATCAAAGCTAAAAAACCAAAATCTTGTGTCTGCTGCATCTGAAGAATTATTGTACAAAGCCAAACCCATACCAGTGTAGAATTTAACAAAGAGTACCGACAGGACTGGCAACATTAGATGGTCTGTATGTTTTACTGGGATGTTAAATCCAGATGAAAGCCTCTCTTTATCCCACGTTTTAGAGGTTTAGTTAAAGCACATGTACTTTACATTACCTATTACATATGACACAAAATATTTGCCTGATTTTCATTAGGCCAACTTTACTCAAACATCATTTGGAAACTAAAATTAGATCAGAATACAAAAAAGACATATACATTTAAGTAATATTAAAATGTGGTTCTGCTCTGAAAAGTGAGTCTGTACAAATGGTTGTGATAGGGCTCTCAGTGGCCAGGCAGCCTAGTGGTTGGTTAGAGGGGCTGTAGGGGGACCGACCCCTCCTTCCCCCTCAGGTCCTGGCCCAGGATCCTGTGTTGCTCAACCTCTAAACAGGGGAGATGGATCTTTCTCCCAGCTGTTCAGGGCCTGTTTTCCTGGCCTGCTCCCTATGCAAGTCCTTTTAGTTTGGGGCGTAGCCCCACTAGTCCAGTTGGGGCTTCTCTGTAGGTTCCCCTTGGGCAGGGAAAACTTTCTTGCCTCCAGTGGCTGTGTTGGCAGGGAGGTTGCAGGTCTGAGCCTTCAGGCAATCATATAGACAGCTCCTGCCTCTTCGCCAGTCAGCCCCTGACTGAGCCAGGCTGCCTTCTTCTCCCCCCTCCCCCCCCCAGAGGCCTGGCATTGGCTGCAGGTATACCAGGGTGGGGCTAGCTGAACCCACAGGTGTTCCTTAACTCCTATTGTGTCCTGCTGCAGTCTCTCTGCTCCTTCACGATGGCGTTATGGGATTCCATGTTTAATGTCTCCCAGCACCTTCCACATCAAATTTGCTCAGTTTACAAGAAAGAACAGGTAGGACCAAATCTCCATATGGTGTAAATCAGCACAGCTTCACTGAAACCAGTGGAGTTACACCAACTATCACTCTGGTGTAAGATTCATGATTTTTCTAACTGCTGGCCTGCAAAATCATCCTGGTTGTGTAGTTTGGATAATGCATCTTCATGAGTAATAAAGATCCTGTGATCATAACTTAGTTAACATAATTCTAGTAATGATGTGCTCATGCATGATGCATGAGAAACCTTTTCATATGCTGGAGTATTAAACTCTTTGGGGAAGGATCATCTTTTCATCATGTGTGTTTGTACAGCATCTAGCGCAATCCCTGATTTGAGCATTTAGGAGCTACTGTCATGCAATAAATAAATAACAATAACAAATCTCAGAAGAGAATCCTACTCAATCGCCTATAGCTCTGCACTGTTACAGGAGGAAATAGTATGTAAGCCTTTAAGGTAAGCAGATATAAATTATATTACCACTGGGGGCAGATCTGTTCAGTAAGAAGTTGCCATTTTAAAAAATGTCACTACTGTGACCACAGTAACCATGTTTCCATGCCACCTCCTTTGAACAATTGTGTACCCTGCTCAATCTAATACCATGTCCTCCTTGAGCTAATCCATTAGATACCTACACTTCCTCAGTCAAATCCCACCTTTTGACTCATTTCTACTGTGATGCCTACAAGAAACCAGCCAAGGATGGTATGACCGGGGTCCCAGTGGGGGCCAGCTGTGGTCACTCAGTTAGGGTGAACTGCAAAGAATGGGGCAGCCAAACCCCAAAAAACTGGTGGATATTCCAATATTTATATTTACCAAACCAGTATAAAACAGCTTCTTTATTACCTTACTGATTACTCAGAAGTCCAAACAACACAGTTCCCTTTAAAGTGATCCAGCCTCAGGCCTCCATGCAGGTACCTAAGTCAAATATGATTTCTGAAAATCTTATTTCATCATATAAAAGAAAAGGCTCTACCAATCCCAAAGGATTGGACACATTACCTCACAGGTTATTGAATATTCCAGATCTTACCCAAATACGTGCTACTGGCAATTCTTATTAGCTAAACTAATATTTATTAAAAAACAAAAGAGAGAGACTATGGTTAAAAGATCAATATACTTACAGACATGAGTTCAATTCACTGCGGTTCAGATTCATAGCAGAGATGGCGAGCTTTGTAGTTGCAAAGAGTTCTTCAAGAAATAGTTCATGACTATAGTCCAATGTCTAAATATTATATTCAGGGCATATCAGCATAACTGGGACATTAGTCTTGTGATTCAAACTTTCCCCGATGAAGCTTAAGCGAATCTGTGATGTCAGAATCAGGACCCCAGGATCTTTTATACAATTTCATGTCCTCTTTGACAAGTTGGGAGTTCCTCTGGGAACACAAGGTAACTAGGGTGACTTTGAAGGAGGTACATCACCGGTATTTAGCTAGGGCAGCGTTTCCCAAACTTGGGACATCGCTTGTTCAGGGAAAGGCCCTGGCGGGCCGGGCCAGTTTGTTTACCTGCCTTTGAGTCCCTCAGCCCGCGCTGCTTCCCACAGTCCCCATTGGCCTGCAGTGGCGAACCACAGCCAGTGGAAGCCGCGGTCGGCCGAACCTGCAGACGTGGCAGGTAAACAAACGGGCCAGGCCCGCCGGGGGCTTTCTCTGAACAAGCGGCGTCCCAAGTTTGGGAAACACTGAGCTATAGAATTAACATAAGGCAATTTGCTTGTTCTTCCACCATTCACAGTATATTTCAAAGAGAGATGAATACTGAGATATCCCATGTTTATAATTAATTTAAGGAATAGAATATCAGGGTTGGAAGGGACCTCATGAGGTCATCTAGTCCAACCCCCTGCTCAAAGCAGGGCCAATCCCCAATTTTTGCCCCAGATCCCTAAATGGCCCCCTCAAGGATTGAGCTCTCAACTGTGGGTTTAGTAGGCCAATGCTCAAACCACTGAGCTATCCCTTCTGCCCATGTGAGGATGTTCTTTTGATCTCTGAACTATCAAAATACAGCATAGACAGGGACTGTTGATTACACTGTCAACCCTAGTCATACATATGTAAATACACAAAAACACAAACATTATCCCTCCACATGTCCTTTGAGGGTTATTTATTTTGCAGGATGTTTAACCCTTTCTGACCACGTGTCACAGATAGTTAGTTTGTGTGACACTTAGGAGTAGCTGTAAGGTAAGGCTGGTGTTGCCGAGTAGGGTACATTGATTACTGTCTAGTGCATGAAAGCTTTAAAGGCAGATAAAGCAGCTAGAATTCTGAACAGCAGTAGCTGGGGCTGTGGACAGCCACTTCAACACCACTCCAGATAGCCCCTGATCTTAAAGACATGATAAGGCCCATAATTAATCAACCAGCTGAATCAAGGTAAAAGGCATTGCATGTCCACACTAGGAAAAAGATCACAGTCTGATTCTAAATTCATCTCAGACCATTTTGATAGCATGGGCAAGCATATTGATCAGTGCTCAGCCCTTAATTTGCAAATTACTAAACTGATTTATTTAATTGTTAATAAAATGTATTCCCAAACTTTTTGTGCTGCCAGCCTGGATGCAGAAGTGATTTTTTTTTTTTAACAGAGAGATTATAATTGCTCCTGAAAGCAGGGAAGTTAGAACTGAAATGTTGACATACCATTAACGGCTACATAATGAAAGAATTATTTTTGATTAGGCTTGGAATTCAGACCTAATCAATAGTTATACTTAGATCTATAGGATAATTAATAAAACACAAAATGAAAGAAAATGATAATTCTGCTGGGAAGGAATCAAATTCAATTAGCTTGTTATATATAGCATAATAATTAGGACCATTTGAATTGCTGGCAGATCTTTCTTTTTCGTCTTTCTAGCTCCCTTTGCCTGCTTTCTTTTTAGCTCCTTTTAAAAGACGATCAAAGCCCATCCAGCTGAATGGATGCTAATGGTCCATGCACTCATTTGAAAAGCTGCAAGTCCCTAAGATCTGCACATAGGATTTTTTTCTTCAGAAAAGTGTCCGATATAAAGTGTATTTGACACCATTAGCAGGAATTATGTCTGCTTTACTAACAAAACAAGCCCATTTTAACATTTTCAAAGCAGTGACTAAACTGTGAGTTACATAACCTTTTTGATCCTTTTACAGAATAGGTAGTTTGAAGTGGAGATTTGCCATAGAGTTAATGAGTCTCTTCCTCATGCATATGCACCTTCTCTAGCATTGTACACAGTAATAAATATGTGCCCAAGCCTCCCACATCAGCTTGGGAAAAATGACTAAACCCTCTTGTTTGGGAGGATGTAATCCTGGCAGGTGGGAGGTGTTGCAGTTTCAGTTTAGTTGTAATACAATTATTAGAGTTCTACAGCCAGATAAAGACATCACCAAGTACTTCACCTTCACTCTCCAAAGAGACCTAAAAATCGAGTGTAGCTATACATGCATATTGCACTGATATGGAACCACACTATTAGGACCTAATCCTGAGACTCCATAGTCACACAAGCAGTCCTTACTAATGCAAATAGTCTTATTGATTTCTAAAAGATTTTTTGCATTTTTTAAAATGTGCATTATAGCACAGTTCCCAGATGAGAGAAGAGCCCCATTGTAGTAGGCATCCTACAAATACATTTTAAGAGAATACAATGTAAACCGGAATATGGAGCTGATCCAATGCCCAGTGACATCAGTGCAAAGACTCTCATTAACTTCAACAGAATTTGGATTAGGTCTGGTTTGCATGAGTAAGGGTTGGCAGAATTGGACTATTTGTAGTACTGCCTCTGAAACTCACTGCAACATACATATAGTAAAACCTTAGATAACTTATAACCCTACCACTATGACTAGCTGAGCCTCAAAAGTTTATTTGAGTTTGGGTTGGGATATGAAAAGGCAGCTGAAAGATTGGGCATTTCTTCAGATCTTATCAGAATTAATATGAACCTTTTTGGGAGATCTAGTTTTGGTTTCAATTTGGTTAGAAATACAATAACTCCTCACTTAACGTTGTAGTTATGTTCCTGAAAAATCTGACTTTAAGTGAAACCATGTTAAGCAAATCCAATTTCCTCATAAGAATGAATGTAAATGGGGGGTGGGGGGTGGTAGGTTCCAGGGAAATTTTTTTTTGCCATACAGTACAGTACTATAGTTGGGAGGTGCCCCCACCTTACCCCACATGGGCACAGCCCACTGGCACTGGAGACAATGAGGCAGACAAGGAGGCTGAAGGTGCTGTAGGCTAAGAGAAGTACGGTGTGCAGTAGCAGCAGCAGCTTCCTCTACTCTGCAAGCACCATGGGCGGGGGGCTCAACCCTCGGCCCACCCACTACACCCCTTCCCCCAAGCCCCCACCCTTAACCTGCCTCTTCTTCCCCTCCCCCCTTCCCCTTTCCTCCTCATGCTGCGTCCTCGTTCCTCCTCACTCCTGCCTGCGGCAATCAGCTGGCTTGCGGCGTTTGGGAGGCAGGGGAGGGAAGGGGAGCCTGCATGCCGAGTCCTCGCTCCCCCACCCCCGAACGCTGCAAGCCAGCTGATTGCCATAGGCAGGAGGTGGGGGGTGGAGGGGCAAGGCGCTGATCCGTGGGTCTGCCAGTGGCTGGGAGGCGCTGTGAGGTGGGGGGGCATAAAGGAACTGATAGGAGGACTGCCGGCTGTGGACAAAGCAGGCAGCCAAATGACGTTATAGCGAAGCATTGCACAATTTTAAATGGAGCATGTTCTGTAACTGAGCAGGGACCTAAGATCGAAACAAGGTTAAGTGAGAGGACGTTAAGTGGGGAGTTACTGTACTGAAAGAGAAGCTCTGACTGCTCTCCTGCTGGAAACTAGTATGCATAGAGATGAAACATGAAGAGTTACTTTTTTTTAAATAAGCAAATTTCTTAGATATAAATAAAATAAAGGGAGTGTGAGGGACAGTCACGTGGGACATTTTGGAGAAAAGATTGCTGTCACTTCTTTTTTTCTCCAAATTAGTCAGCTTATTTCATTTTACAATACCCTGCAAACACACATACATACAGTGGGCCAAGTTCTGCTGGCACAGTAACACCAATGTAAATTCATACTGCAAGTATGGAATTTCCACTGAAACTAATGACGCTACTATGGATTTATTTTGGGTTCAAGTTTGAAAGTCAGACTTTGCTCTCAGTTACATCAATGTAAATCTGTAGTAATTCAGTTGAAGCCAACAGAGTTATTTCAGATAGACCCAGGCATAACTGAAAGCAGAATCTGATCGGCACTCTGTGGAATTCAACCTTCAACATACAATCGGTGTACCTCAGAGGAGCAAAACTGGATGCAGCATGATCTTCAGCTGCCTTGCCCCCTAACAGATAACACCAGTCTCCACTGGGTTCCTAGCTGAATAAGTTACAATTAGTGTAACTTAAGTGTTAAAAAATTCAGCACAATAATGTTATGGTATATTTGATTGGTACTGACAAAGAAATCGATGAGTCTCTGAAATATAAAGGGCATTTAAAGAAAAGTGTTGGGCGAGGTACTAAACCTCTGTCACTTCAAATGTTATTAATTACACAAACTAAATTGGACGCTGAGTGAGCATTTTACTTGGAGAAATAAGCCTTTAAGTACTTGAGGCTCAGTTTGTCTGTAGTAGATCTACTGTAACACAGCATGAATAATCATGGCAATGCTGGACATCAGCGCCATCATAAACTATTTATCAACAAACCATATTTAATGGTATTTTTGCCTGCAGAGAGGTCACCCCTTTAAGCACAGATTAATCCTATTAATGGCTTTTCCTTACCTTAATGAAAAAGACGTTATGTGCTTCTTGGAGATGCTCAAAGTGCTGTTAGATTCTGATATGATGTAAGACTGGCAACACAATTTTTTAGTTTGTTTTGTTTCTGTTTTGTGGGTAAGGTATAAATGGTTTGTGTGGTTTGCTGCCAGGCTCTCCGATTACCAGACAAAGGTTCCACTAACCCTAATAAAATAAGATATTCTATACTCCATTTTTTCCGGACTCTCACAGAGTTGTATGCACAAAATGTCTCCACACTCATTGCATCAGATTCTGTGATCTCACTTATACTAGTGCAAATCCATCTAGTGAAGTCAATGGAGCTACACTAGTGTAAAACTAAGTGGAGAATAAGGCTGAGTTCTCTCCTCGCCCCTTCTTTTCTGCCAATGGGGTTGGGTTATGGAGACGCATCTGAAAGTTTGGTATTTCTTCAAATCTTATCAGAATTAATATGAACCTCTTTGGTCTAAAAAGTAATCAGGAGATCTCACATGATGATGTTTTCTTGAGAAATTTTTGGTACTTTATAGTTTTGGTGTCAATTTGGTTAGAAATATTATAACAACTGTTCTGGTGCTATTTCAATAACCAACTGCTCTCCCACTGGGAACTAATATGCATAGAGATATGCAAAAAGCATGAGGAGTTAGAACTGGCCTGGATTGAAGTGGATTTGGTAACCCAGCAATGCTGCTCTTTCTCCATAGTCTTGAATACCAGAATTCTGCAGTCGTCACCTGATCCATTATAGTCACACGTTTGCTGTTTTACTAAGAGATGCTTAGCAATTAATGCAGTATCACACCATTGATTACTCCCTTCCGAGAGCTGAACCTTTAAAAACGAATTCCTTTGAAAGGTGCCAGGTTGAGCGGTCCAGAGAGTAAAATGACATTTTGATTCATATAACAGGCACATTACAGGCAATAGCAGTCCATACTTCTATATATTGCCTCTCCCTTGGATCACTGGACCATCTCTCACTGAGAGCAGTCCAGTCTCTATGTTCTTTCAGTCCTTAGCCTCTCTGTACAGATGTTCAACAAAGATGATAAATCATACTAATTGATATTGTATTCTGTGTTATGAGAACTAAGGGCATGTCTATTCTGTGATAAAAGACCCACAGCTGGCCCAAATTAGCTGACTCAGGCTCACAGGGCTATAAAATTGCAGTGTTGACATTCAGGCTCCGGCTGGAACCTGGGCTCTCAGATCCAACAATGGATGAAAATAGCATTCAGTAGGCCATAATTTTTTCTAATAAACACCAGCATTTTGTGACAGACCACCATCGGCTTAGCTGACAGTGGGGGCCAAATCCAAGCATGCCATGGTTAACAGGCCAGATTTTAACACATATGAAATTTAAACAATAATTGCATATAAATGAATGATAGACATTTTCCGGAACCAGCTTGCTGAAGGAGTCAGGCTTTTGAAACACAGACAGTTCACTGTAACCATTTATTCCCAGCAAGCTCATTTATTTATTTATTTAGGTGTGGTTTGGTTTTTGACCATTGTTTTGCTAATGGAATTGAAAGAACTTGAGGAAGTTTCTGTTTTGGGTTGGTTTTTTTGCTGTGGACCACAAAATTCTAACCTTTGAAGTGGAAGAGACTGTGAAGAAGCAATAATATGAATATCCTTTTTGTGGCTGTGGGACTAGATTCAGCTCTCCATTACACTGGTGTATATCTAGCGTAAATCCTGTTACTCAAATATGTTACTATTAAGATCCATTGGTGTGGAGGAGATCAGAATTTGGTCAGTAGTCTTTGTGAAAATGATAATGTTTTACTGTCAGATTCTACTGTATTTCCTACTGTTATGGTGAAAGACTCAATTGCAATTGCCACTTTACTAACCTTGCACATCAATGTGAAGTCAATTTGCTTTAAAGTTTACACGAGGCAATGCTAAACTTGTGAGAAGCATAAGAGCCCCTTCTCATACCCTTTGCATTCCAGATTGTGACATAATAGTATTCAGGCACAATGTGTGGAGTGTGGTGCTGCTGTGGAGACTTCTGCGGCTGGGACAGTGGCCACAGTGTCTCTCTGATCCTGATCCCTGCACCATTAAAGTTAAAGTGAGTTTTGCCATTGGTTTCAATGAGTTTAGAATAAAGGGATTAGAGCTCCTGGCTCTAGTATACACAAATCCATTTCCTCTCCCCAGCCCACAGCCACTGTGGCTAGTCATACCAGATTGTTATAGGACAGGCTGGCACAGAAACCCTTTTTTTGAAGGACATAGAAGGTTGTATAGACACATCTATGTGGCTTCTTTGCTCATGGTCTACCTGAGCAACTGACTCACAAGATACAAGAGGCACAGAGGGTCTCACATTGGCCTTCTGAGCCAGGGATGAATTTTCCCAATGAAGTAGAATCTGCTCATCTTTATGTTTTCTCCTTCCGTGCCATGGCCAGTGGGGTGCTAATAAAGGCTAATGGCATAATGAAACTTTTAGGTTCTCTGTCAGACATTATGAACTGTGAGAAGATGCGGAGGGAAGGCTTTGTGATAAATTGTGTTGACCCTGAGCCTATAATATCCATAGGAAAACAGAAAAGATCAGTGGATCCAATGGTGTGACAAGCTGAATAAATGTTTTATTTATAAAAGACCTGCTATATATATATATATATATATACATATATATATATATATATATACACACACACACACACACACAGGCTTATACAAAAGAAAGACATCTACTTAAAAGCCCTGGGTGTTCCTAACTCAAATTACAGGAGCAAAAGTAATATCTAGCAACCAAGGCCCAGATCCACAAAAAGTATTTAGCTGGCTAACTCTTATTGAAATCAATGGGAGCTAGGCCCGTAAATACTTTTGGGAATCTGAGCATTATTCCTTAACAGCCAAGAAAATTCAGACCCCTACAGAACTCTCACAAAATTCCCCATTGTCTTCCAGACCTAACCCCCATCAAACCTCCCTTTACATCAGTCCAAGCAAATAAGTATGCCTTGAATCACAGTTAGAGAGTCTGGGGTTACTAACAGAATGTACTCTCCTCATTATACAATTACCTGTCCCCACACAGTTAAATCCTGCAGAACACTGAGACGAGCTTTCATAGAAGAGAGAGAGTTATTCCAAGGGCCTTCCATTCCTGTTTGACTGTGAATCCACCTTTGCTAAGTGCCAGGCTTTCTTCACAGTTTTTCTACAGCTGTTCAGCTTCTCCATAAATACTTCACAAGGATATATTGATCACATTTAAATTGCATCTGTTTGCTACAAGGAATGCAGTTTACATGAGTAGGAAATAGCCAAAAATACAGGAAGGATTGAACTAGGTCACTTAGAGATCTGTTTATTATTTCATTTGTTTGCAGGCTAGGAGACTAGAGTGCCAGGGCTAAATTCTGTCCTTGTTATACCCACGTAACCCACTGAAATCAATAAGTTTCGAGAGCAGAATTTGATAAATAATATCTTAGAATTGAATTTGGAAGAGAGTATTTAAAGGACCCATATTGCATCATATAAGAGGTTTTATGCCAATTTTTGCTCTCAGGAACACCAGTGCACACCACTGACTTAATGAGAGGAGGATTTGGACTTTTGTTTGAAACATGAGGAATTGTCAGTTCTGTCTGGTTTGGTTTAGAAAAGGGAATTTGAAAGAAAAATGCTGCCTTCTTTTGTTCTTTCTTTTAAACCATCCCCGGTATCTTTAGGAAATAATAGAGAGCAGCCAACTTGCAATGAGGAGAGCTTCAAGGCATTCTTTTTGTGGTTCTGGATTGTCTGAGCTCATTTGCTTTGTTATTTCAGCACTTTGAGTGGGTGACCCCAGCATTGTGGTGTAAAACACAGACTAATTATATATATATTCCCATTACTGTGCTAAAACTAGAGACTCTTGACCCCAGGCCCTACTGATCTAGATGAAACATGACTCCTTAGGATTTCAGTCAAGACAACTGGGGCATTTGAGTCCATAACTTGAAGAAAGACAGGAAGGTTTCATTGATTCAAACCTCACCCTATTGCTTAACCCTGTGCATTTCCCAGGTATGTCTGTTTGAGTACATAAGAGGCTAGTTTGGGGACCAGGATTTCATGAAGGGTTAAAACAAATTATATGATTGGCTATGATTAAAAAATAAAAGTCCTTCCCTATCCATTTTGTATACATAACCTCTATCCATGTGCTCTGTCACACTGGCAAATGCCCTGTGTATAACCGCTGTCAGAAAGAAGTACAGCAGATGAAAAAGATTACACAAAGGAAAAGAAATGGACCAGCCAGTTCTGCAAAATGACTGAGAAATTAGAAGAAACAGGCACTTTCTGTGAATGGTGTATCTTCTAGCACACACCTGGTGGAAGCATTAAAACTGAAATCAGCAAATACCCGAAATGCATACATGCTTGAAGCACACAAACATTATGAACAAAAGTGACGCAATGACTTGAAATCCTTCCTAATTGCTACACAGCAATTTAATGTTGTGCAGGAAGGACATGCAGGGCAGAAAAGGTGGGGGAGTTGCATTGTATGTAAGAGAGCAGTATGACTGCTCAGAGCTCTGGTATGAAACTGCGGAAAAACCTGACAGTCTCTGGATTAAGTTTAGAAGTGTGAGCAACAAGGGTGATGTCATGGTGGAGTCTGCTATAGACCACGGACCAGGGGGATGAGGTGGACGAGGCTTTCTTCCGGCAACTAACGGAAGTTACTAGATCGCAGGACCTGGTTCTCATCAGAGACTTCAATCACCCTGATATCTGCTGGGAGAGCAATACAGCAGTGCACAGACAATCCAGGAAGTTTTTGGAAAGTGTATGGGACAATTTCCTGGTGCAAGTGGTGGAGGAATCAACTAGGGGCAGAGCTCTTCTTGACCTGATGCTCACAAACCGGGAAGAATTGGTAGAGGAAGCAAAAGTGGATGGGAACCTGGGAGGTAGTGACCATGAGATGGTCCAGTTCAGGATCCTGACACAAGGAAGAAAGGAGAGCAGCAGAATACAGACCCTGGACTTCAGAAAAGCAGACTTTGACTCCCTCAGGGAACTGATAGGCAGGATCCTCTGGGAGAATAACATGAGGGGGAAAGGAAAGCTGGCTGTATTTTAAAGAATCCTTATTGAGGTTACAGGAACAAACCATCCCAATATGCAAAAAGAATAGTAAATATGGCAGGCGATCAGCTTGGCTTAACAGTGAAATCCTTGCTGATCTTAAACACAAAAAAGAAGCTTACAAGAAGTGGAAGATTGGACAAATGACCAGGGAAGAGTAAAAAAATATTGCTCAGGTATGGAGGGGTGAAATCAGGAAGGCCAAATCACACTTGGAGTTGGAGCTAGCAAGAGATGTTAAGAGTAACAAGAAGGGTTTCTTCAGGTATGTTAGAAACAAGAAGAAAGTCAAGGAAAGTGTGGACCCCTTACTGAATGAGGGAAGCAAGCTAGTGACAGAAGATGTGGAAAAAGCTAATGTACTCAATGCTTTTTTGCCTCAGTCTTCATGAACAAGGTCAGCTCCCAAACTACTGCACTGGGCAGCACAGCATGGGGAGGAGGTGACCAGCCCTCTGTGGAGAAAGAAGTAGTTCGGGACTATTTAGAAAAGCTGGACGAGCACAAGTCCATGGGGCTGGATGCACTGCATCCGAGAGTGCTAAAGGAGTTGGCAGATGTGATTGCAGAGCCATTGGACATTATCTTTGAAAACTCATGGCGATCGGGGGAGGTCCCGGATGATTGGATAAAGGCTAATGTAGTGCCCATCTTTAAAAAAGGGAAGAAGGAGGATCCGGGGAACTACAGGCCAGCCAGCCTCACTTCAGTCCCCGGAAAAATCATGGAGCAGGTCCTCAAGGAATCAATTCTGAAGCACTTAGAGAGGAAAGTGATCAGGAACAGTCAGCATGGATCCACAAGGGCAAGTCATGCCTGACTAATCTAATTGCCTTCTATGACGGATAACTGGCTCTGTGGATGAGGAGAAAGCAGTGGATATGTTGTTCCTTGACTTCAGCAAAGCTTTTGATACGGTCTCCCACAGTATTCTTGCCAGCAAGTTAAAGAAGTATGGGCTGGATGAATGGACTATAAGGCGGATAGAAAGCTGGCTAGATTGTCGGGCTCAACGGGTAGTGATCAATGGCTCCATGTCTTGTTGCAGCCGGTATCAAGTGGAGTGCCCCAAGGGTTGGTCCTGGGGACGGTTTTGTTCAATATCTTCATAAATGATCTGGAGGATGGCATGGACTGCACCATCAGCAAGTTTGCAGATGACACTAAACTGGGAAGAGAGGTAGATACGCTGGAGGGTAGGGATATGATACAGAGGGCCCTAGACAAATTAGAGGATTGGGCCAAAAGAAATCTGATGAGGTTCAACAAGGACAAGTGCAGAGTCCTGCACTTAGGACGGAAGAATCCCATGCTCCGCTACAGACTAGGGACCGAATGGCTCGGCAGCAGTTCTGCAGAAAAGGACCTAGGGGTTACAGTGGGTGAGAAGCTGGATATGAGTCAACAGTGTGCCTTTGTTGCCAAGAAGGCCAATGGCATTTTGGGATGTGTAAGTAGGGGTGTTGCCAGCAGATCGAGGGACGTGATCGTTCCCCTCTATTCAATATTGGTGAGGTCTCATCTGGAGTACTGTGTCCAGTTTTGGGCCCCACACTACAAGAAGGATGTGGAAAAAAATTGAAAACGTCCAGCGGAGGGCAACAAAAATGATTAAGGGACTGGAACACATGACTTATGAGGAGAGGCTGAGGGAACTGGGATTGTTTAGTCTGCGGAAGAGAAGAATGAGGAGGGATTTGATAGCTGCTTTCAACTACTACCTGAAAGGGGGTTCCAAAGAGGATGGATCTAGACTGTTCTCAGTGGTAGCAGATGACAGAATAAGGAGTAATGGTTTCAAGTTGCAGTGGGGGACGTTTAGGTTGGATATTAGGAAAAACTTTTTCACTATGAGGGTGGTGAAGCACTGGAATGCGTTACCTAGGGAGGTGGTGGAATCTCCTTCCTTAGATATTTTTAAGCTCAGGTTTGACAAAGCCCTGGCTGGGATAATTTAGTTGGGGATTGGTCCTGCTTTGAGCAGGGGGTTGGACTAGATGACTCCTGAGGTCCCTGCCAACCCTGATATTCCATGATTCTATGCCGCCAGAGTCTCCATGATGATGGATGCCTTATAACTGAGTGCAAAATAAATGACAATAAATAATTCTAAAGTGTTACAGTTTATGATGAATGATGATGTTTATGTTAAAAAGAAAAGCCTTTCCAAAACATGGGTCATCTGTGATCAGACCTGGACCTGCAGAGAACACCACTCTTAGAGCCCATAAGCTTTCTATCATTCACCTGGAAGGCCCATTCTTCACTGTGAGACTGAATGAGCCAATAAAATAATATAGTAAGAGCATTGCCAAGGCAAAAGGAAACACACATACTGTAGCTCTTAGCTTGGGAGCCAAAAGAACAGCAGGAAACATTCAGAATAAAAAAGTTGTATCAGGATCTTGTGCTGAACAAGGTTTCTGGGGAGTGTTTGTGTGCATGCATGTGTGTCTCTGAGTATTTGAGAGTCAAGTAGCTTTGTGGTCTTATTCTGTGTAAATCTCCTCCCTCCTGTACCCATGCTGTTGTCTCCTATTGTCACTCATTCTGGCATTGCTAACCTGGATTGTGAGCAATAGTTAGGGTTAGAAGCATGTTTTTACTTGTCTTTCAAATGCCATGCTCACCTATGGATATGTAATAAATAAAAATGAGAAAGCAAGTGTGAGAGAGGTGAGTTTCACATAGACTCCTGTGTGCCAAAGAATAAGACTAGGACTCAAATGCATCCAAGTGGACTTCCAAGGACACGGGCCCCTTCCCTTTGTCAGATCAGTGGAGATCCACAGGTTTAGAGGGTGCAGCTTTCGACCTCCTCCCCGAGGGAAGGTCATCCTGATAGATGAGCTCCAAGAATTCCACTTCCCTATGGGAATAACCTGGAGAGAGGGAATGGAGCCCCAGCGATATATGGGGTAGGCAATGTATGTTCCTTACCTAATGAATTACAAAGAGAAACAGACTTTACTGAGAGACAACGTAGAAGTGGTCAAAATGAACTTTGTTCTCATTTTCAGACTCTCTGTTTCATGTGATGCCTCCAGCCAATGCACTAATTTTCAGTGGCAGAACCACTAACCCGGGTTCTGGGACTACAGCTAATGTCCAAGATCGCACAGTGTTCCAGGTTCTGCTATACTCACCTTGAATAGTCCTACTGGAATACATGCAACTGTTTGTGGAGCTAAGGGCCTACTCAAAATGAACAAGGGTGTTAGAATGCAGCCCTAAATTAGAGTTTGCTGCTCAGCGAGTCTCACCAGAGGAGTCCCAGACTACAGGCAGCTCTGATGACAAACAGAAGTAATCATCAAGCTAATGCCTCTAAAGGGCGGTTACCATGGGCAGTAACATGGAAGGCCTTGCAGAATGCATGGAAGTTTAAACAGCCACAGACTGGGGACACTTTGTAGATGCTTTGACTTTGTATAAACAATTAACAATGCTCACTTCACACTCCATGCCAACACTAAACCCTCCATTCCCCACCTACCCAGGAGAGACTGAGTCAGTTTTACACCTGCACATTCTTTTGCTTTAGCTTTAATCCTTGGTGCTTCTGTTCGGGGATAATTTGCCTAAAAAAGACAAAGAGAAGACAGGGTGAGCACTGGGAACCAAACACATTGAAAGCAACACTGTCAGGGCTCCCTTGCTATGGTGTCTTACCGGCTGGGAAAGAAAGTGGAGAGTATGTGTCCTACCATAGTGTTTCCCCAGACAACAATCTTTAGAGATGTTTGGGGCAGCCGGGGGGAGGTAGAGGAGGGAATATCAAAAGTTTAGCAAGGAAGAGAGAAGTGACTAGCAGTGTGGAGACTGAGTGACTAAACAGTCATGAAACAAACATCCAGCCACAAATAGGTTAATAGTTTGATTTATTCATATTTCATGGCTAAAAATGCTTATTTCTGCCCCTCTGACTAAGCTTGCTACATTGGCTTTTAAGTCTGGCAAATGTAGAGAACTTTTTTTCCTCTAATGAAAGGGAATTTGCTCAGTGGGCACTCTTTGCATGTTGCCCGTGTCTAGTCACGAGATTGTTATCATCAAGCAACAGGGACCCTGGAAATCTAGGTCACTTTGGGATGTTTTTCTGTAGCAAGAAAAAAGAATGGTACAGCATCTTTTCTGAAGGCTGCAGCTGTGGAAATATGGAGCCGTCTGCTCTTTCACACCCTCAGAGCTCAATGCTGGCTGTGAAAACCCAGAAGCTGTTGCTTTTAATGATCCTGTGACCGTGAAATTGGCTCTGATTCATTCACTGGCCATGGAATCTGCATAGCCTTATTAGTATACTTATTTGGGTAATCTGCGTCTTCTGAAAAGGGAATTGTACTGCCTGTGTCTACGGATGTACAGTCCGTCGCATATCATAACGAGACCGTGCCTGAGATGAAGTAAAAAGAAAAACAGAGCAGTGCAGAGGTTGAATCTGGTATGCACCAAATTAGGTCTCAAAGAAAGAAAAGGAAAGAAAACTGCCAGTGCTCACTGCTGAACACTGGTGTCTTTTCAAAAGTGGACAATCAATTCTTTCTTCCATGTGTGTTTTGTCTGGTATTTGAGGTCATACAGAAGTTGTATGCGACCAATCAAATAACTTTTTAAACTTCAGTAAGCAGGAACAACCAAAACAAAGGGGAATTACACCATGACAATTAAGATGGTAAAGGCTGTGATGGAGAAACTTAAAAAAAAAATCCATAGTGTTCTTAGAATTTATAACAATGTAAAGGAGCCCTTGAACATATCAGGTTTCCTGCTACTTTTCTAGGAACATCCATCCAGCCACCACAGAAAAGATGCACAACTACTTAGACATTTCCATAACATTTATCATGTTAGGTAATGTATATAATGTTATTTACATGAATGTCTTATTTGTTTCGAATCTTGTGCCTTAACAGATGTCCTTCAGCTGTAGGTGCAGAGAATGTAAAGTAAGGACTGATTCTCCATCAGTGGAGTTATGGTGGTATAAAAGGGAGGTATATCAGAGAAGAATCAGACCCCAAAGGCTTAAGCTGCATTTTTCCTAAATCATTGTGTCCCTCACCCTGTCAAGAATCTTGCGTATTTTCAAATTACGTTTTTAGTGAAAGTTGTAAAAGATAGAGAAATATTTCTGATTGGAAACCGGCCCCCTGGTTAGTTACGCAGAGTATAACAAAAAATGCATTCAGTTCACTAATAAGCCCCCTTGCTTGGAGGCCTGCATCTAGTTTCAGTTCCACTCGTGTAAATAAGGAATATGGTAACTCCATTCTAGTCAGTGTAACAAATGTGAGATCAGAAATTGGTCATTTTTTCATATATAGCCCTGTTGGCATCTATTAAGTAATGGTAACAAATATTTCTGAAGCATAGCTATGAATGCTCGGAATGTCTGTATAACTTGCATTGACTTTCAATAGATTTAAGTACTTAATTTCCATTTGTGCCTTTGAAAATCTCTCCTGACATGATTACCCACCACTCATCCTCACCCACTCACTAACTTCTAAAGCAAGGACCGTATCTGCAACGTGAATCCCTTGGTGCATAGGTCAGTTCAGAATCTAACGCCTAGTTTTTGG
Organism: Lepidochelys olivacea; assembly: GCF_965140295.1. Classification (NCBI taxonomy): domain Eukaryota; kingdom Metazoa; phylum Chordata; order Testudines; family Cheloniidae; genus Lepidochelys; species Lepidochelys olivacea. The sequence goes on along the minus strand of NC_140414.1, from coordinate 49,019,868 downwards.
AACAACTATAGAAGTCGTCCCCAAGCGATCCACCCCAAATTTTACACAAGACCCAGTGCATGCATGGAGACATGGCACTTTGGAAGCTTTAGTAAATGCTAATGTAATCTATAAAGTTACTACTTCTTTATTAAATTAATTCTGATCTTTATGGCCAGGCTGTGACCAATCACTGTGTAGGTTCTCTAGGGCAGGAGAGAGAATCATAGAATCACAGGACTAGAAGGGACCTTGAGAGGTCATCTAGTCTAGACCCCGGCAAGATACAAGGAGCCCTCTTGTGCTGAGCACAAGGACTGTGTAAGTGTCTACAGTGTTGTTAATTTCTTCAAATGGGATAGGGAAGCTGAGAACATGGCCATAGTCATTAGACCTTGTGCTAATGTAATACTGACAGACCCCAGTTATCAGCGGGTAGGATCAAACCTGGAAGCTAAATGCATGAGCCTCAACTGCATGAGCTAAAAGCCACATGGCCCTTAGCTAAGGCTGTAGCAGACTCATTAATCTCTAAGTGGTCTTGGTGCCACAAGGGGGGACAGAACACCACACCCAGGAGGTATGTGGGTTACACTAGGGTAGTGCAACTCTTTACTGCCCCAAACATGTTGCCTTAAAAGGCACAGTCGAACTTTCAGTGTTGTAATTCAAGGCTTTCTGAAATCATCAGTTCTGAAATACAACAGGTAACCATTGAAGACTTGGAGCAACTTCCTGGTGTGTTTGTATTTGCTTTCCCTATCTACAGGAGTTCAAATCACTACTGACAGACATATAGTATGTCTAATAACTGAGGTTTAAGGTGCATATTGTGCATTGATAATGGAACTAGTTAATTTTCAGGGGAATGCCTGTAGTATGTAAACTCTGGCTCTTCCATGTAGTTATTAATATGGGAAGTAAGAATCAATTGCTGATATAGTCTTAAAGTTTATGTACTGAGTCAATATTTTGTGCAGCTGCTTTTTCAGTCCTTGTCAGACCACTGGAGACAGGTGAACAGAAAGACCTAAAATAAGAACATCAGATTTTGGCCGATGCCGTTTACGAATAGGCCAGTTCAGAACTCTATGTGTGTAATTGTGGAGTTAGACATTTACTGATAGATGTTTTAAGAGCTTCCTTATTGAGAATGTGATTTTTCTTAATAGATAAACACTAAGAGTCAGATACTCAGCCGGTGTAAAACAGGATAGCTCCATTATCTTCAAAGGAGCTATGCTGATTTACACTACATAAGAATCCAGCCCTAATAATTTAGTAATAAAAATGGAATGAAGTGAAGGAAGCCCATGAGCCTGTACAATTTATACTTTTTAGAAACACAGCACTAAAGGGCAGACTTAAGTCTCATAACTTGTTGCATATTTTAGGTGAACTTTAACCATATTTTTTTCTACCTTCTATTTTTCCAGATATTTATTAACCACTCTGTTGCTCTATCGTAAACAAAGTGGTGGTGCTTTCAGAGCAGAAATATAGATGAGACTGAGTGGGAAAGCTCGCCCAACTCAGGCCTCAGCTATATCTTTTCTGTAGGTATATACAGTACTTCATGTAGAAAGGCTATCTAGCTAGTACCCTTTCCAAAGTAATAATATTCACCTACCAATGTAAAAAAAAAACCCAAACTTAAAAACTTTCACAAACTAACTCCAGGAAAATTCCACTGAAAAGGGATATACCACCAGAACAATTAGACAAATACAAGTCTAACTATTTCATGGTTACAAAGAGAAAAATCTCTGAAAATTATGAGTTTGTCATATTCCATTTTTTCCTTCAGAGTATTGAATGCCATTTAAAGCACAACAAATATCCAAGTTCATATCCCCTGACAAACATCCAGGGACACCTTTAAGTCAAAACAGAAGCAACCAAAAATCAGGAGGCAAAGGAAACTTTGACGAAGCCACAGAAAACTTGTCAGATGCAATTATTCAGTAACTGTACCCACAGTAATTATTAGGAAGGGACCTACTGACCATAATCTTTGTTGAACACTGTGTGGTTGAAGAGTTCCACATACACTGCAATCTGCAGAGTAGCAAAATACAAAACCTTCTGAGGCAGAGACATAATGCTAAAAGCAAGTGAACAAGCACCACAATATTCAGAAAACTTTGCAAGTCAGGTGACCAAAATCAGACCAGGAAACAATCCTACCAACAATAGGAAAAGCAAGGCCAAAGTATTTATAGCTTAAAGTAATCCAAAAATATGGCGAATCATAAACAACGAGTTACAAATACAGCCAGCTAACAGGAATCTTCTTGACCTCCCTCATGTGATTCAGGTAGCAAAGCGCTCAGGATTAATAAAGCTGTAAACAATAAGAAACAGGGTAGAAGCGACAAACATAGCTGGAGACACAGATACCAACCACAGTGCTGGGAAGTGCCCATCTTAAAATATAACTCTGCTCATAATGTCATGCAACCAGCCCAGACACAAATGATACTTGTCTCATTGCCTTGGAAGGCTAGCCATCTAGGGGTGGGGGAGGGGGGCAGGATACTCAGTTCCTGAAAACATAGCAGGCTTATTCTCAAACCCACACCTCTCTGCCCTACAATCCTTACTAGGCTCTTTGGTAGCCATATTGACGTGTCACTCCCAGAAGCTGTGACAGATTAGCTGATTCAGAGTTAAAACTAAAATGATAAGAAATCCAAAGATTTGAAAGTATGTACATTCACAGTTCAGATATCAAAATGGTCTTAATTCTGTTCTATTAACAAGCCTACCTCATCTCTGTCTCTTTGCATGGTGAGATATTTTCTCCCTGAAAGTCTGCAGTTTGCAGCATTAAAATGTACCTTCCAGAGCACTGGTTTCTGAATGGTTTCATGTCTCCACTGCAGGCACGCTGTGTACGTAATGAGACTTGGATCGCTGGCTGCCATAATGAAATCTGGCTCCCAATGTTGGAAGCTGCTGAGAGCTTAATGTGACATTTTGAGCCCATTTGGCACTTCACAGGCTCAAGTCCTAATGAGCAGTGGGGAATAATTATAGCCTTCAGTGTCCTGTTCGTCAAACCAGGAATCTGTTCCCATGTTCTGTGAACTTCTGTGGGGAAGGACAGAGTTAACACATCCATTATATGATTAAGAATAAAACGTTGCAGATTCTGTGGGTACTGATAAAATAAAACTGTTATGGATAAGGTAATCTGAGTTTCTGTTTTTTTCCAAGATGAGGTCAGAACTAACGTAGTTTGGATACCTTACCTGTGAATTTTTTATGATCAAATGAATGTTTTGGTGTACCTGTAAGTTTATCCTTCACTCTGAATCCCCTGGCATGGTACTGATTGTGTTTCTGCTTGTTATAACGTTGTTGTAAGGACTTTAACTCAAAAATTACTGATAAATACTCTCAATCTCAGCTAACCGTAAATGTAGCTTTTTGTCCGGCAACATACATATGCTTTCTAATTAAAGGTGGGTATTGAGCAACTCAAATTATAGGATGACAATTTTGCCTTAGCTGGGTACTTGTGCTTAGGTTTTACAGACTTGTAACAACAGAAGTTGTCTACAATCATATGGTTCCATCTTGATAGCGCTGCTTTATTCTTGGTAAGGGGCAACCATATGCTCTGTTAGTTCCCTAAATGAAGGAGAGGAGTGTTAACAGATTGCTGTAATAACTCCTGCTGTCATTGTTACAAAATACCTTATTTTATTGCCCCTCTATGATATTATTGCCAGGAATTTTCTTGGCTTTGAAGTCAGTAGAGAAACTATATACAACTATTTACAACAAAGTTGAAATGAGTCATTCTCTTACAAAACTAAGAGCACAAAGGAACAGGGTTTCCAGCTCAGGCTATACGGCGATAAGTGGGAACTGGAGAGTCATCAACCCACACCACCTTTTATGACCTCGGCTGGAAGCATGAGGAGACCCACTACCCACTACGCACAGACGCTTCCAGATTCAGGCACATGGCGCGCCTGCGCACCCATATGACGAATACATATAGGGACCATTACTCGAAGAAGAATCCATGTTTTATAATATACTTGCTAAAGATCTGTTATGATAATGTGGGAACAAGGAGGAAGAAAAAAAGGGGGATGGTGAGGTGGATGACATTGCATTGCTTTTGTGTACTTGACTCTCCTTTTATTGATAAGTGTCTGCATTACACAGAGATATGGGTCCAGTTTGAAATGTGGAGTCACGTGATGTTGACAAAGCATTTTCTGCACTGTCAAATATTCCATTTAGCATTAAGTTCACAGATGAATTATGAACTCTGTTTCAGTCAGTACTGAGGCAACAACAGTGCCTCCTTTGTTTAGAGTCTATGATTGGATGTGCATATGATATATAAAGTAATATTAAACATCACAAAGTCATAAGAATATAAGATTTACCATACCAGCACAGCTCATTGTTTAACAAATCTAATATCCTGCCTCTGGCTTTTGTCACTATATTTAATTGGCTGACAATTGATAATGCAATTTTGAAATGCTATACATAGAGGGAAATTCTTTCCTGGACCCTGAGATTAGTTTAGATCTTGAAGAAGGAGATTTGATTGCTGTTATCTTGGCATGCATAACTACAAATGTTATTCTTGGTCGTAATACTTATCCGACCCTATTTTACATCCATGCAGTCTTGATGATGGCTGGTGGTAATGAATTCCCCAGATTGATTCAATACTGTATGTACAAATATTTCCTCTTATTTGTTCTAGATTTGCCAGCAATTATTTTAAATCAACCATTCTCAAAGTATAGCTGGACATCTCTAATTTGCACTCTGTTAATCTGCAAACCAAATAATTCTCACCCTGACCATTATTTTAAAAATGATGGTCTCATCTCTTAGCAAAAGTTTATGGAGCATTTTATAAAGACACATGAATAAGAGTTAATTAATCATTAAGTAATGTAAGTTTTAATATAAGTTATTACTTACAGAAAATTTACAATATAGCACATTTAGCAGTATACTAAGAAGTATTCTAGGTAATTAAAACTAAGCTACACTTTTCAAAATGACTAAACAAAGTACTTTTTGTAATGCAGCATTTTTATTTTATTTTCATATTTTTTTCTTATATTTGCTATTCTAGTTGATTGCACAAGATAGGACATAAATAATACTTACTAATTACCAAAGGTCAGAATCTGGCTGCAAGGGTAAATAACCCAGCAGAGATAAGGAGAGGAATTTCTAATTTCTCCCTACTGTTACTCACACCTTCTTGTCAACTGTCTGTAATGGGCCACTCTCTTACCACTTCAAAAGGTATTTTTCCTCCCTTGGTATCCTGCTGTTGATTTATCTCATTAGACTGACCTCACACTTGGTAAAGCAATCCCCATCCTTTCATGTATTTATACCTCCTCCTGTATTTTCACTCCATGCATCTAGCCCACGAAAGCTTATGCCCAAATAAATTTGTTAGTCTCTAAGGTGCCACAAGGACTCCTTATTGTTTTTGCTGATACAGACTAACATGGCTATCACTCTGAAATCAAACTCCATTAAGTCATCTCCAGCTCTGGATCTCCCATCAATCCATCTTTTGCGCTTCCATTTTTAAAATGTGAGGCTCTTCAGGGTGGGAACTGGCTTTATTTCTGTGTCCAGTGCTGCGTATTTTATCCACACTAAATCAACAGGGATAGATTGTGCTACAGGGCACAACCCCGTGTAAAAGGCAGGGCATAGCTGTGCTGCCACAGGGAGAAACTTTGACTGTAAGTTACAAGTCTTTCTCGGCTGCTCCTAAGGGAAATAATTTGCTACTGGCCCTTACCAGCTACCATCAGCATAATGAGATGGGAGGGGTAGCTTTCATCTGGAGAACAGGGGGACACTGACTTTCTCCTCTCAGCTTTTGGCTGGCTAAGTAAGGAGGCACAGGAAAGCAGAGTGAGGCTGGTCCTTCAAGCAGCAGTGCTCGGCCAGCTCTCCTTTCTGCTGTTGAGCAACTAAGGTCAGCAGTATTCTCGCCTGCTGTGTCTTCCTGCTGGGCAGACTGGAGAGGCTGAAGTGGGCTCATCTCTGCAGCAGGTCCACTCCCACCCTGCTCTGCTCTCCATCTCCTCCTCGCTCAGGGGGTCTGAGAGTGGGGAGCAGAGGTGACCACGCAGCACAAATTCTAGCAACTGGCCTCTCACCTGACAGGTTCTTGGTGTTGACAGAAGAAACCTGAAGATCCAGGGGGAGAGAGGAAATTATGGGGGTGGAGGGTGATAGTTGGTGGAAATGGATGAAAGATAGGGGGAACCTGGGTACAAACAGGGAAAGTCAGGAGAAAGTTGTAGGGGCAAGAGAGACTGGGGGAAGCCTTGGAGACAGAGAAAAGCTAGGAAGAGGAATAACAGATGCAGGGGAGACTACAGAAAAGGGAATCATGTGAATTGAGGACAGAGACAGATGTCATTTGGGAGGGAAGCTGTGATATTTTAAGAAGAGGGGGAAACTGGGGTGCTGGGAGCGGAACAGGCACAGTGGAAATCTGGGAAAGGACAACGTGGAAAACTTGGTGGAGGATCTTGTGTACAAGAGCTTGGGGTTGTCTCACATTAATATGGGGGAGAAGATTTGTTTCCTAATTCCCCATCTTTGTATGCAAAATTTCTCTACTGCTAGTAACAGATTACTTCTCCTGCACCCACAGCTCAGCTGTGCTGGCCAGTGCAGCAGGGCCAAGCCATGTCTACCCATTCTTCACCCCACACACTCTGTCTGGAAGCTCAGCACTAAGCTGCACAGCCCCTGATACCACATTTGCCACCCACTCCCTTTCCCACTTATGTGAGGGAGAGGGAAGCAGCAGTTTTACATAGCCTGTTTCTGCCTTTTGCTGGAAGCAGAAAACCAGGTAGTCCATATAGGGGTGTGAGGAGTTTTATTACCCATCCACAGCTGAATAAGGCTAAGCCACAACCTAGTTCATAATAACCACAAAGCAATGGCAGAACACAGTGTTGCCTTATGTGTACCAGGCATCAGGTGGATAAATAGCACCCCATTAGCTTTGCCTGGGTCTAAACAATGCATGAGGAGTTCTAGTCACACTAGTGAATGCTATAAAAACTGCATGTGCCCCCAAGTCCCAAATGTGCCCCAGGAACCACATGCTGAGTGATCTCAACGCAGATCAGCCAGTGTTCCAAGTGGTTTCCTTCTCCCAGCTGACAGCCTGCAAGTGAAAAGAAAACATTTATTCATGTGGGAATGTTGAAAAGGGTTTTAGTGATGTCACTGAGGCTCTTTGTGTGGGCTCTTTCGGATGGGCACTGGGCTCTTTGTGTGGTTCGTTGGGATGCCTGTTTGTACTGCACTTCCTTGTCTGTTCCCAGCTACAGATTTTGAAATGAAAATGAAGGACGAGGGGCCTCAATCCCTCTCAGAGGTGAATCCAAAATAGGGGACTGGGATTTGACAACCTGTCCAGGGGGTTTGAAAGTCTGTATAATCTCTCTTTAGTAGGTTTCATTTTAGTAAGCTAAATGGCAGAAGATTTTCATCATCAGATGGCAGCCTCCCTTTTCAATATTATCCCTTCAGTGTAGAATGCAGTCAATCAAAATCTGCTGTAGTTTTGTGTTTCCAGGATGCCCATCTCTTTGACATTATATTTTTAAATGCTCCTGTGTAAATGTATTTTATTTTTGTGCAGGGTCCTAAATGAACACATTACCCTAAAACTGGAGAGAGATTTTGTAGAGATTCTTCTCTTTGCAAAGACCTACTTCCAAGAGGAAGGTACACACACACACACACAAACTAACTTTACGATATTGTATTTCATGCTAGACACATGAATGTTAGTACTGTAGATGATAAAACTTGGAGAGGATCCAGAAAAAAATGATAAATGTTTAGGAAATATAAAAAAACCCTAAATATATATAGCTTGGCCAAATGACAAGAAAGATGGGGTTCATAAAAGATACAGTGTAATCTAATGAAATACAAGTATCTGAAGTTTCTAAACTCCAAGGAGAGGAATATTGTGTTAACTGACATCTCCAGAAGCAGCCCAGGCTGACAGTCATTGACACTAAGTACTGCTTGTAGAGGACTAATTCAGGAGAACAGGGGTTGGTCAATTAGTTCTAGGGAACAGTAGTTATCCATTGCTGAATGTATGTAAACATGGATATAGGAAAGGGTAGAAGGTTGAACAGGGGGGAAAAAAGATATTAGCATGAGGAAGAAGAGAGAGTTCTCTCCCTGTTCGCTTTCTTCTGCCCTCGGTTTTCTTTTCTTTCCTTTCCTACCTCTCTCCTTAACCCAATTTCTCTTTCTCTGCCTAGTCTCCTACAGATCTGAAGCTGAATTTTTTTTAAATCTTCTGTAGTTTTCCAAAAGAATATTAGAAGGGATTCCTTCAAATGTTTTAACAAAACAGATGAGTTTTGAATCTAAGGCTAATTCTGTATGTCATGCTTCGTTCAGCTGTGTGTAGGGTAGGTACTCAAACATACCTGGGCTTAAGTTGCAGTGTAGTTGGTGAGGCCCGGTTTAGCTGAGTATAGTACAGACATGTCTGAAAGGTCTGGGTATATACCCGAGTACATACCCTACATGCTCTCTACTCGCTCAAGATGTGCCTCTCCATCTATACTGCTATTTTTAGCCATGTAGTGTTCTGCAGCCCCTCAGCTGCTGGAGCCTTTCCCCTCTGCAGCTGATTTCAGATCTGAACAGGTCTACATAAGAGAGAGAAATAAAGAGCCAGTTCCTGAAGTGGTGTAAAGTGGCATAACTTCATTAAAGTCAAGGGTGCTATGCCAATTTATACCAGCTGATGGTCAGGCAAAGGCTGTACTGGTTACAGAAGAATTAGGATTAAGGGTTGGATGCTGTACTGCGCCACAACTCCATTTAGGGCAGGAGAGGGACAGGGAAGGACCTGGATACAACTCCACGATTTTGAGGGCCATCACCAGCCCTGATGTCACTTAGAACTGCTGCTTTGCAGTTCTGCTTTGCAGACCGGGCCCCATGTCAGTGGATAATTGGTGTAGCAGAGCAGAGCTCCAATATGCTCTCCCCACATCCCTCTTTGCTCTCTCCCCATCCCTTTCCTTACACTGATAGGGGAATGTGTAGGTGCAGGACTGTCAAGGTTCCTCCCCCACTCTGAACTCTAGGGTACAGATGTGGGGACCTGCATGAAAAACCTCCTAAGCTTATCTTTACCAGCTTAGGTCAAAACTTCCCCAAGGTACAAAATATTACACCTTGGACAGGCCGCTACCACCACCAAACTAATACTGGTTACTGGGGAAGAGCTGTTTGGACGCGTCCTTCCCCCCAAAATACTTCCCAAAACCTTGCACCCCACTTCCTGGACAAGGTTTGGTAAAAAGCCTCACCAATTTGTCTAGGTGACTACAGACCCAGACCCTTGGATCTTAAGAACAATGAACAATCCTCCCAACACTTGCACCCCCCCTTTCCTGGGAAATGTTGGATAAAAAGCCTCACCAATTTGCATAGGTGACCACAAACCCAAACCCTTGGATCTGAGAACAATGAAAAAGCATTCAGTGTTTTACAAGAAGACTTTTAATAAAAAATAGAAGTAAATAGAAATAAAGAAATCCCCCCTGTAAAATCAGGATGGTATATATCTTACAGGGTAATTAGATTCAAAAACATAGAGAACCCCTCTAGGCAAAACCTTAAGTTACAAAAAAGATACACAGACAGAAATAGTTATTCTATTCAGCACAATTCTTTTCTCAGCCATTTAAAGAAATCATAATCTAACACATACCTAGCTAGATTACTTACTAAAAGTTCTAAGACTCCATTCCTGTTCTGTCCCCGGCCAAGACGACTACAGACAGACACAGACCCTTTGTTTCTCTCCCTCCTCCCAGCTTTTGAAAGTATCTTGTCTCCTCATTGGTCATTTTGGTCAGGTGCCAGCGAGGTTACCTTTAGCTTCTTAACCCTTTACAGGTGAGAGGAGCTTTCCCCTGGCCAGGAGGGATTTCAAAGGGGTTTACCCTTCCCTTTATATTTATGACACGCCCCCCAAATCTCAGCTAGGGTGAAACACTGGCTGGGATTTCTTCCTGGAGCTCTAGGAAAACAGAGTTAATAAGACACATGCATCTCTAAATATACTACCAAGTACATAAAGACTAACAATATTTTCCACATCTCAAGGACGATTTTAACCAGTTGATTCTGGGAAACTTTCACGGGAGAGTGCATCAGCCACTTTGTTAGAAGCTCCTGAGATGTGTTGGATGTCGAAATCAAAATCTTGGAGAGCTAAACTCCACCAAAGAAGTTTTTTGTTAGTTTCTTTGACGGTGTGAAGCCACTTTAGTGCAGCATGGTCGGTTTGCAGGTGGAAACGCCGTCCCCAAACATATGGGCGTAGCTTTTCCAGAGCGTAGACAATGGCATAACATTCTTTTTCAGTGACTGACCAGTTGCTTTCCCTCTCAGACAGTTTTTTGCTGAGAAACACTACAGGGTGGAATTCTTGATCAGGTCCTTTCTGCATTAAAACTGCTCCCACACCACGCTCGGATGCATCTGTGGTTACTAGGAACGGTTTGTCAAAGTCTGGGGCCCTTAGTACAGGGTCAGACATGAGTGTCGCTTTAAGCTTGTTAAAGGCCTTCTGACACTTTCTGGTCCACTGAACAGCATTTGGCTGTTTCTTTTTGGTTAGGTCTGTCAGTGGGGCAGCGATTTGGCTGTAGTGCGGTACAAATCGTCTGTAATAACCGGCCAAGCCTAAGAAGGATTGAACCTGTTTTTTTGACTTTGGGACAGGCCACTTTTGGATAGCATCCACTTTGGCCTGTAGGGGGCTGATAGTTCCTTGACCCACCTGGTGTCCAAGGTAAGTCACTCTGTTTAGGCCTATTTGACACTTCTTAGCCTTAACAGTTAGTCCTGCCTCCCTTATGCGCTCAAGGACTTTTTGTAGATGTTCCAGGTGGTCTGCCCAGGAATCCGAAAATATGGCCACATCGTCAAGGTAGGCGACTGCATATTCTCCTAATCCCGCTAGGAGACCATCTACAAGTCTTTGGAAAGTGGCGGGTGCATTTCGCAGCCCGAAAGGGAGTACATTAAATTCATACAGCCTGAGATGTGTGATGAAGGCTGACCTTTCCTTGGCAGATTCATCTAGCGGTACCTGCCAGTACCCCTTGGTTAAGTCCAAGGTAGAGATGAACTGGGCCCTTCCCAGTTTCTCTAATAGTTCATCTGTGCGTGGCATGGGATAGTTGTCTGGGCGAGTTACAGCATTTAGCTTACGGTAGTCCACGCAAAACGTATTTCCCCATCTGGTTTGGGAACTAGAACCACTGGAGATGCCCATGCACTTTCAGAGGGGCGGATTACACCCATCTGTAACATATCCTGGATCTCCCGTTCTATAGCAGTTTTAGCTTGAGGAGACACCCGGTAAGGTTGGACCCTAATTGGGTGAGCATTACCTGTGTCAATGGAGTGGTATGCCCGTTCAGTCAGTCCTGGGGTGGCTGAGAACGTTGGCGCGTAGCTAGTGCACAGCTCCTGGATCTGCTGTCGCTGCATACGCCCAAGGGTCATGGAGAGGTTCACCTCTTCCACACCACCAGCACATTTCCCTTCGTAGTAGACACCTTCAGGCCACTCAGCGTCGTCTCCTCCCTGGGCTGTAAACTGACAAACCTTTAATTCTCTGGAATAAAAGGGCTTTAGAGAATTAATATGATACACCTTAGGCTTTCGGTTGGAGGTGGGGAATGCTATGAGATAATTAACAGCTCCCAGGCGCTCCTGGACCACGAATGGCCCTTCCCACGATGCTTCCATTTTATGGGCCTGGAGCGCCTTTAAGACCATGACCTGGTCTCCTACTTTGAAGGAACGCTCTCTGGCATGTTTATCATACCAGGCTTTTTGCTCTTTTTGAGCATCCTGTAAGTTTTCTCTAGCAAGGGCTAAAGAGGTTCGGAGGGTGTTTTGTAGGTTGGTTACAAAGTCCAGAATGTTAGTTCCTGGAGAAGGTGTAAATCCCTCCCATTGCTGCTTCACCAACTGCAATGGCCCCTTAACCTCACGGCCATATACAAGTTCAAATGGGGAAAACCCTAAACTGGGATGTGGTACAGCTCTGTAGGCAAAGAGCAACTGCTGCAATACTAGGTCCCAATCATTGGAGTGCTCATTTACGAATTTACGTATCATGGCCCCCAAAGTTCCATTAAACTTCTCCACCATGCCATTTGTTTGATGATGGTAAGGAGTGGCAACCAAGTGATTTACCCCATGAGCTTCCCAAAGGTTTTTCATAGTTCCTGCCAGGAAATTAGTCCCTGCATCTGTGAGGATGTCGGAGGGCCAACCTACCCTGGCAAAAATGTCTGCTAGTGCCTGGCACACACTTTTAGCCCTGGTGTTGCTTAGAGCTACTGCTTCCGGCCATCGGGTGGCAAAATCCATGAAAGTCAGTACGTACTGCTTTCCTCTGGGTGTCTTTTTCGGAAAAGGACCCAGAATATCCACAGCTACTCGCTGAAATGGAACTTCAATGATGGGGAGTGGCTGGAGAGGAGCTTTGACCTGGTCTTGGGGTTTTCCCACTCTTTGGCACACCTCACAAGACTGGACATAGGTAGAAACATCCTTGCCCATTCCCTCCCAGTGGAATGACCCCCCCAAACGGTCTTTGGTCCTGTTCACCCCAGCATGGCCACTAGGGTGATCATGGGCTAAGCTCAAGAGCTTGGCCCGGTATTTAGTTGGAACTACCAACTGTCTCTGAGGATGCCAGTCTTCCTGGTGTCCACCAGAAAGAGTTTCCTTGTATAAAAGTCCTCTTTCTACAACAAACCTGGATCGATTAGAAGAGCTGAGAGGCGGTGGGTTGCTCCGTGCCGCCATCCACGCTCTCTGGAGGCTTTCATCTGCTTCCTGTTCGGTCTGGAACTGTTCCCTTGATGCTGGAGACATCAGTTCCTCATGGGATTGTGGACCTAGGCTTGGTCCCTCTGGAAGCGATATAGGGGATGGAGCTGTTTCTGTTGACTGTGAACCGCTCTCCGCTGGTGCACTATGTTGGGATTCAGGCTCCGGCTGAGCCTCTTGTGTAGGGTTATCGGCTGCTGCCAGTTCAGGTTCGGTGGGGCCCTCTGGTGTTGAGGTTGCAAGTACTGGATTCAGGGCTGACACGGGGTCTGGTGTTGGTTGTTTGGCTGGTTCCGGTTCTGGGACTGGTTCCGTCTGGGTCTCTGGGACTGGATCCACTACTGCTGTTGCAGACATTGGCCTGGGGTCCAGTTCCATCACCTCTGACTGGGTCCTGATAGAAGTTTCCGGAACAGAGCTAGGCCTCACGGCTTGTTTAGCCTGGTTGCGGGTGACCATTCCCACCCTCTTGGCCTGCTTCACATGATTGGCCAAGTCTTCCCCCAACAGCATGGGGATGGAATAATCATCATAGACTGCAAAAGTCCACATTCCTGACCAGCCCTTGTACTGGACAGGCAACTTGGCTGTAGGCAAATTGAAAGAGTTGGACTTGAAGGGTTGAATCGTCACTTGGATCTCTGGGTTGATTAAATTGGGGTCCACTAAGGAAGCATGGATAGCTGACACTTGTGCTCCGGTGTCCCTCCACGCGGTGACCTTCTTCCCACCCACACTCACAGTTTCCCTCCGCTCCAAGGGTATCTGGGAGGTATCTGGGCCTGTGGACCTCTGGTGTGATTCCGGTGCAATGAACTGTAATCTGTTGGGGTTCTTGGGGCAGTTGGCCTTTACATGCCCCAGCTCGTTACACTTAAAACATCGTCCAGCTGACGGGTCACTGGGGCGAGGAGGGTTGCTGGAGAACGGGGTGGTGGGACGATAAGGGGTCTGGAGGGTTCTTTGGGAGGTAGGTGGGGCTTTGGGCGGCCCCCGGTAATAGGGTGTGGTCTGGGGTGGTCCCTTCTGGTCTCCGCTCCAACTGCGACCAGTTTTCTTCTTCTCTGCCACCTCCACCCATCTGGCTCCAATCTCTCCTGCCTCAATTACAGTTTTGGGTTTCCCATCTAGGATGTATCTTTCTATTTCCTCAGGAACACCCTCTAAGAATTGTTCCATTTGCATTAGGAAGGGCAAATTTACTGGAGATTCAACACTTGCTCCTGATATCCAGGCATCCCAATGTTTTACAATGTGGTAGGCATGTCGGGTAAATGACATGTCTGGTTTCCACCTTAGGGCTCTGAACCTCCGACGAGACTGCTCAGGTGTTATCCCCATTCTGACTCTCGCCTTGGATTTAAACAGTTCATACTTGTTCATGTGTTCTTTAGGCATTTCAGCTGCCACCTCAGCTAAGGGTCCACTGAGCTGCGGCCTCAGCTCTACCATGTATTGGTCAGTAGAGATGTTGTACCCAAGGCAGGCCCTTTCGAAGTTTTCTAAGAAGGCCTCAGTATCATCACCTGCCTTGTAGGTGGGGAACTTTCTGGGATGGGAAGTGGTACCTGGAGAAGGATTGCTAGGGTTTGTTGGTATATTCTGCTGGGCCTTTATCCTCTCCATCTCCTCCACATGCTTCCTCTCTTTTTCCTTCTCCTCCTCCTTCAGCCGCATGAGTTCTATCTGTCTTTCATGTTCCCTTTGTTTTTCCTCAGCCTGAAATTTGGCTAATTCCAGCTGTAGTCGAGCTGAGGATTTGGCCATTCTAACCTCTCTGTTTTTAACTAACTTTACACCCGAGGTTTAGAAATAAACAAACAAAACTTGGCTGTAAAATTTTGCTGTGCTGGAATAGAATACCTATTCTCTGATAGTGATTGTCAGCCTACAGAAAAAGACAATTCCCTTGTCTCTGCTCTGGGCCCAAATTAAAGCAAAAAACCTCCAACTACTTGGAAACCTGCTTACCCAGCCCAAAGAAGAAAAAAAAATTTCTTTTCAAACCTGTGCTCCTTGTAAAACAAAAAAAAAATCAAAATCCTAAAAAAAACCCTGCCACTTTTGTCTCCAGGCAAATGGGTAGAGCACACACCCCCTATTTACTTTTAGGAAGAAAAGAAAAAAAAAAAAACCTCTGGGTTGGAAGACTGTGAATTTCCCTGCAGGAGTTAAGTACCCTGCCTCCAGGCAAAGAAAACCTGCAATTCACAAGATAATCCCCTTTTGTCTCTGCTTGGCCACAAAGCAGAGAGAAACCAAGCTGCTTTCAGTTTCAAAGCTGCCTTCTGGACTTCCTAAAAATTCCTTTTTAAAATCTGTATTTCTAGTTCAAAAAATCTCAACTGGATCTCAAAATGATTTCAGGTTAATCCCACCACTGTGCCACCATGTCAAGGTTCCTCCCCCACTCTGAACTCTAGGGTACAGATGTGGGGACCTGCATGAAAAGCCTCCTAAGCTTATCTTTACCAGCTTAGGTCAAAACTTCCCCAAGGTACAAAATATTACACCTTGGACAGGCCGCTACCACCACCAAACTAATACTGGTTACTGGGGAAGAGCTGTTTGGACGCGTCCTTCCCCCCAAAATACTTCCCAAAACCTTGCACCCCACTTCCTGGACAAGGTTTGGTAAAAAGCCTCACCAATTTGTCTAGGTGACTACAGACCCAGACCCTTGGATCTTAAGAACAATGAACAATCCTCCCAACACTTGCACCCCCCCTTTCCTGGGAAATGTTGGATAAAAAGCCTCACCAATTTGCATAGGTGACCACAAACCCAAACCCTTGGATCTGAGAACAATGAAAAAGCATTCAGTGTTTTACAAGAAGACTTTTAATAAAAAATAGAAGTAAATAGAAATAAAGAAATCCCCCCTGTAAAATCAGGATGGTATATATCTTACAGGGTAATTAGATTCAAAAACATAGAGAACCCCTCTAGGCAAAACCTTAAGTTACAAAAAAGATACACAGACAGAAATAGTTATTCTATTCAGCACAATTCTTTTCTCAGCCATTTAAAGAAATCATAATCTAACACATACCTAGCTAGATTACTTACTAAAAGTTCTAAGACTCCATTCCTGTTCTGTCCCCGGCCAAGACGACTACAGACAGACACAGACCCTTTGTTTCTCTCCCTCCTCCCAGCTTTTGAAAGTATCTTGTCTCCTCATTGGTCATTTTGGTCAGGTGCCAGCGAGGTTACCTTTAGCTTCTTAACCCTTTACAGGTGAGAGGAGCTTTCCCCTGGCCAGGAGGGATTTCAAAGGGGTTTACCCTTCCCTTTATATTTATGACAAGGACCTATAGAACCCTGCCATTATTATTAAGGGTTACACATAGAACTCCTTGCACAAGATGTGAATTCACTTCTGTACCTTCAGTTATGGTCTGTTCTCAAGTATATATTTCTTCTGTTCTCAAGAATAATGGATGTTTGGTTCATAGGCATTTCCAAAAGAATTTTTAATTTTTTTTTCATGTTGAACAAAATATTTTTCACTCCAAAATATTTCATTTTGATTTTTAACATTTAAAAATATTAATAAAATTAAAAATAATCTTAAACTCCCCATTGCTCTCCTGTGCAAGCATATAGTCTAAATCACAATCTAGTCTGTTGAATGTATTGCATTACCTGGGGCTCTCGGAGAAAAGGGAAACCACGAACATAACACGAGCAAAGAACGAACAGCAAGGGCAACGGTTTCCCTTCATTGAATTTCCTTTATATGAATCTAGGAAAAGAAAAAGAAAACACCAACGAAACAGATAAGGAAGCCCTGATACCTCAGTGAGAATAACTAAGGAGTAAGCACTACTAACATACAAATGTTTCCATTTTGTTTTGTGTTGGAAAATTCGGTGGTGCTTTTCTCATCTCTGTTGATTTTGAATAGACTATGAAGGCTTATCCTGGAGTTATATATTAAGGCCTTTTCACAGTCAGAATTTTTATTCCAAGAAATGTGTGGTGGGATAATATAGATACAGTATTTCCACAATGTGCGGTGTGACATCCCATCAATTAGAAGAAATGAATATATATATATATATATATATATATATATATATATATATATATATATATATATATATATATATATATATATTTCCCTGCCTTTACACTATCACTTATTTTAATGCTACAGTCATTTTGAATATGGATGATTTGAAAAAGATTTTTAACATTTTATTTTCAGTCATTTAGAAGATGAGTTACAGCAATACATCTGAGGGAAAAGCTCATTTTGATCAAAATAATTCTTAACTGGAATATTTGGAGCCCAATTTTACACTGAGTTACATGCAAGCAACCTCCACTGACATCAATAGGGCGTAATCAGGGCCCAAATCCTGCAAGCATGTAAGCTAGT
Source organism: Lepidochelys olivacea (assembly GCF_965140295.1). Lineage (NCBI taxonomy): Eukaryota > Metazoa > Chordata > Testudines > Cheloniidae > Lepidochelys > Lepidochelys olivacea. The sequence goes on along the minus strand of NC_140414.1, from coordinate 49,002,563 downwards.
GTATAACTTTACATATGGTTTAATCCCATTGATTTCATTGGAATTGCTCCTGGATGTAAAGTTATTGACAAACATAAGTGCTTAAAGGATCATGGCTTTGGATTTTTAAGATGTGAAGGGGAATGGACAATGATGGAGATTATTTTGTTTCCATTCAATTATCTATGACTTGCCTACAATGTGCTAAAGATTTCTAGGCAAAACTCTCCAGTAATATCAGTTCAATTCTGCTCATAAATCAGTAGCATAATATAGCCCAATATGAGTTTTCTACATTATATAATAAAATAGAGTGATTGTCTCAGAGATGAGGATATTTGTGATCATGTCATGAAAAAGCAGAATTTTACCCTAAAAGATGTTTTTTGCATCTTGAGCCCACCAGTCTGAAGTGACTGGCTACAGCCTGTTAAATCAAATCCACAGAAGGAGTTGCATCTTAACAGTTCAGACTGGTGGACTTGGGCATACAGAAAAACTATTCTTATGCAAGTTATTTTTAATATTCAGCAGTCTATATGTGTGTATGTTTGGGGTTCCAGTCTCCTCCATCAGAGGATTTGAGTGTACTCTAGAACTTGGGGAGAATATCTGTTTATGTGAATGAAATTTTATTGAGGGATGAGGCATCATCTTCTTGCTTTTATCTGAGGATCAGAAACAGGGAATCACAAAGAAATCAGTAAACAATGAAATATATTTTGATTGATCACAGACAATATGAAAAGAGAGCTTAGATTAATGCACTCCAAATGTATAGACTGAAGCCACATTAAAAGAATGCCATCAATCTCGAGTAAACCCACATTGTATATTATTTCCCTGTAACAAAATAAACTGATAATCTCAGAGTTTTTAACTGGTATAATGCAGGTCTCAATGTGTTTAGTGTTAATTTCAAAAGATTTTGTTCCCTGATGCTTTCATGTGTTGTTAAAATCATTGCTTGCATCTGGTACAGTCAGTATTAGAGGATAATACTCAAACCAAACATGCAGCTTTTTGACAGATGTTTAATTACAGAAAGTTTTCAGACTGAGAAATCATTTGTGGATCTCCTGTTATTTCAGATGTAACTACTTATATACAAATGTGTACTGTTCTGGCCTGTTATCTTCTGCTGAGTGCTCTGATTGTTGGGTGACAACTTGAAAACAGCAACGTATTTAGTCAAAAGAGTGTGTTAAGTCTCTTTTGTCAGATCAGACACAAGATGGCCAATAAATCTAGAACAAATACAGTAATGCATACGAAAACTTTAGCTGTTATTCTTTATATGTAACTATTTATCATTTGCGTAAGTTCTCCAAAGAAAAGAAAGAGACAACTAGTCCATCCTGACAAATCATTCACTCCAACCTCATCTTTCACACTAACAGCCATGGTTTATATTCTATATTCTTATATTCTTTCACACTAAGTTTTCCATGGCTTATATTCTCCTTCACTAACTTAAATGTAAGTAGTTTTCAAAAATTTGATTTACTCTTTTATAAATATAAAAACTGCACAGTAAAAACACTTCTCCAAAGATTCTTCTTTCTCTTACAGTCCTATTGCCTACGCTTCAGAAAGGTTGGGACTTGAATGAAGATGGAAATCATGGATGAGTGTGTATAAAGACATATAACTATTTATTACACATATACCCCAAAGTAGTATACCACCATGTAAAATGGACATTAAATTATTAATAGACATCTGTGTACATGCATATGTGGTGGAAAGCAGCTTCTTTTATACAAGGAGAGAGGATTCTTTTGAACCTCTCTCCAAGCTTTAAGGCTACCCACCCTTCCTCCTTTCCATTTCCCTAGAAAAGATGAATGCCTCTCCTGTCTAAAAACATTAATACCACTCCTATAATGCCGGAAGGTCATAACGGCATGTGAGGCAAATCGCTCTCACACTGGTTGAAATGCACCCCATTGCAAAAGGCACAGCATAAAACTTAAGCAGGACTTAAGGTGGTGCTTAGGTCTTGTGCTGACTGACTACATTGTGACAAATTTCTTCCACGCAACAAATGTGTGTGACACTTTTCACTGTATTCCCCACCAGCCCTATAGAAAGCCAGTTTAACTCATTATTTAGGTTCTGTCCCTGGTTGACATTACACCACAGATATGAAAACTGCAGAATAAAAGGAATAGCTCAATACTTAGTGGAGATGAATTAATACGTCATTCACCATGACAGAACTCCGTGCATATGTCTGAGGCCAACAACACTGTTCTTAAAGACCATATGCCATGGAGGAACTGGTAAAAAGAATATCAAGGGATGAAAACAGAAAGAGAGTAACAAATAAGAAGTATTTTGAATGATATGCACTACACTTTTTAAATAAATATTTTAATTCTATTATTGGCATTTACAAGTAGAAAGCATACAGTATGTTACAAATTTATCAAAAGGTGAAAAATATGGATGTTACATAAGTAACAAATGTAAAAAAAAAAGTATTTTTCTTACCTTCCCTGAAAGTAAGAAAACTATTCAGCATAGGAAAATATTGATATCAAAAACACAGTTTAGGTAAAAAAAAAGTCTTTACACAGTACAATAGGATCTTCAGGTCCGCAGGAACACATGAAGAGTTTTGTGAATTTCTATTTAGCCTACACATTTTAGGGGATTCGGAACAAACAATAAGCTATTGTAAGTCAATCTGCGAGGAGTTTTCTCTCATATCAGCTCCAAAATGCTAGAGTGCAATAATTTTTTATACAATAAATAATTCTTCAAAAGTTTCTGTCTCAGAAACTTGTGTAATGCAGAAAATGGTCACATGGCCTAGGCAGTGCTTTAATAATAATTATAACACTGATCAGAGTGCTTTATGACATCTAAGCACTTTACAGATGTTAGCTGATGAATCCTCACAACACCCCTGTGAGGCTGGCAAGTAAGTATTATTATCGTCATGCTCCCATTGTACAGATGGGGCAATTGAAACTTGAGAGATTGAATGATTTGACCCATGGCTGAGCTGAAATTAGAACTCAGGAGCTCCTAGTATCTAGTCTGGTTGCAATCCATTAGAACATGCTGCCTCTGTAGGCTCTACTATCTGTTTGATCTGACAACTTCCAATAATTTCATGCCGGGGGAAGCACTGGGGGAGTGCAGGGGTGGGGCATAAGACTCCAAAATATTTCATAGTGATTCAGAAGCTCTCACACAACTTTGTCAATGAAAAAAATCCTAAAGTGCTGGACAGGTTGAGCCGCTTCTAGCACCTCTTGTATGGATAAAACTTACAGCACTGTTGCTAGCAATTACTCAAGCTTATTTCTTCCTTAAAGTTTACACATAGAGGAATTGCAGGATATGGTAAGTACATTTTCTGAGAGACTCTAATAGTGTAATTCCTTCATTCACCCTCCTTCTTCCATGTGTCTCTCAAGGGAAATGAAATCCTCAATACTCTTGCATTGCAAAACAAGTTATTAAGTTGTAGACAATACACACACTCCCCACAATAAAAACATCTGAGCTTATTTTCAGATCAAAACATTATTAATTTAAAAATCACAAACCAAACAATGGTAAATAGGAAACCCTTTTCAAATGCTGCATGCTGAATGTCTCGTTTTTAAAATACAATGCATGCATGAGAAATAAATTCACCCAAGCATAATTAAATTAAAAATGTTTTAAGTCTGTTTCAGCAGCATAATGGTTATTATTTTTAAAAGTCTCCTCCAACCACACTGGCCTGGGCTTAAAATGCTGACTTTCACTTATCTACAACCATACAATGGTTTCACCATTCCATGATTTTGCATTTTGACAATGCTAGAATATGAAGTCTATACATATTGTTCTGCTTCCCCATCTTTGGAAACGGGCTTTGTTGTACCACCTTTGCTTTCTTCATTTGTGTTTGCTGCTGCTGCTGCTTTTTCTGGGAGTGATGCCAAATCTTTAAAAACATCCACATAATGTCCAAAACCTGGACCCCAGTTCAAAAGGTTGTCCCAGTTGAAATTTCCAGTTTGCTGTCCAAGCTTTATGGGCAATGTGTTCTCAGCAATATTAGATGTTGTTGCTTGTGCACCTACAGGCCCACCCTCAGCTCTCCGGCCAGGGTACCTCCTAGGCTTCAGCCTAGCACCATAATTGTCTTCATCATCTGCATCTGACTCATTGACTTGAGATAATTTGGGTATTCTGGATGTGTACACCATAGGCTTGTCTCTATCATACTCCATTTCTGAGCAAGTGAAAGACTCATGGGAGTCACTATCAGATGATGATTCTGGAGCTGGAATACCATCAGCTGGATTCCTTGTTCTTGACAGTGGCCTTCTGCAGTCCTCCTCTGAAGAAGACCTTCCGTGATCAGCACTACAGATGCTTGGATTTCTAGGGCGAGGAGTGTTAAGTCTTTCCACCTCTTCAATAGAGAGTCCTACAGGAGGAGCAGTCTCCAGAGGAATCTGTCCTATTGGTTGCTTTAGGCGACTTCCTGGTCTGGAACCATGAGTTGCCATGGTCTGGGGACTCTTACTTCTTCTCCCTAGTCTAGTGGCATAGTTAAAAATTCCAGGCTGGCAGACATCATTGTGCATCTCCAAAGGACTCCCTTCTCTTATTGACAGATGAAGTTCCCTTGCTGGACTGTTTCTGTAGAAAGCTGATGACTTGGAAAATGGAGCAGGGCTGTGACGAGACAAAGGGTTGGGAGTAGGGCATGCAGAGTGGCTTAAGGAAGTTGTCCTTAGTCCCTGACTGTATGAAGGTTGATAAGTCAAGCTGCTTGCTCCCAGTGGCATTGGGGACTGCCTTGCAAAGCCTAGTGGGCTATGCCTCTGGATAGAGAATTTGGGCGTGTGACTCCGGAACTGCTTGTAGTGCTGAATGATGTCTGCGTCTGAAGGAGCAATGCTGCTTGCATTTTCAATGTCATAGTGCTCTATCTCAGGTTCAGGGGAAGCCAGAGGGGCACTGGGTATAGTCTCTGTATTATGGGGTATGTCTGTCTCATCATAGATGAGGTAAGGGTTTTCTCTTTCAATTATATCAGGTTTAGGGTTCCCTTCAGGCTGCTTCCTGACAGTCATGTCATCGCCATAGGGTGGAATGTTGTCAGGATCATCAAATGCAACATTCTCACTCCCTTTTTTCTTCTTTTCCTTTGTTTTCCTCTCCTCCTTTGGCACTTTTGTCTTCTTTCCCCTACACTGATTACAGAGGATCAGGCTAAGGACAAGCAGGGCAAGAACTGTAGCACAACTGCCAACAATAGCAGGAACAGCCCAGAGTGGCAGAGAGAGCTCAGCCGGGTGAGGGTGAGGGACGCATATGTGTCCTCCATTGATTCCACCCTTGCACACATGCCCCTGGGCACACAGGATACCAAGACAAGCCACTACAGTCTCACATGTTCTTCCTGTGTATGATTCAGGACAGCTGCAGGTAAATCCAGAATGCGCACCAGGTTCACAGCTGCCACCATTCTGGCAAGGGTTGGAGGCACAGGCTCCTGGAGGGACACATTTATATGCATACCACTGGTTAATGCACATTAATTCACCCCAGCATGGATTGCTGGCACAAATGTTGGGACCTCGGCAGCCAATCTTCACAAAGGGGTCCGTTTTGGATATGGTAGCAATGCTGTGCTTTCCACTGAAAGGAAGGCTTTCTCCACGATACTTCACATAGGCAAAACAGCCATCAAAACCTAGGGAGAAAGAACAACAGTCACTTTGGCACCTCAAGAGACAGTGTCCACACAATCAAAACAAAATTCCAATGTTCAGTGTCAAAAAGGAATCTCACAGAATAGTCACAATATGCAAGGTGATTTCTATGATTGGTAGAAAAGTTCCATACAGTGCATACTCAACCCTTATAATGCAACTGTTCCTGTAGTTTTGTAAAGGACCAACATTAAAAGCAGCATTTTGGATAACCCAAGAATACAATAACCTTTATTTACCGAAGTCAATTTAATCAGTATGCAGTGTCTCCTGCAAGTGTAAATTAGTAGGCCAAGTTATGCTCTTAATTACACTCAAGAAACCTTACTGATTTCAGTATCATTGCAGGGGTGTGACTGAGGGCATAATGTGTCCCAATAATTTTAGCTTTAAAAATATGTTGTGTTTCATTTAGGTGAACAGATAATTATCTTAGTTACACTAATATCAATCTGGAGTAATCCACTGAATTCACTGGAGTTACTGCAGCTTTGCATCAGTGTAATTGACATAAGAATTGGGTCCACTGCCTTCTCAGGTTTAGCCTCAAATTTTAAGAACTTACTTTCTTTTGGTAGTTATTTGCCTGGGGGTATTTAATGAGTCATTTGCTCATAAACTTTTTGATAAAATCTCACTATCACTGCAAATGGAGCAAGCATGGAAACCTGCTTTGAGAAAAGTGTTAAGGAGCAACAGGAAGGTTAAATAAAGAAGGATCATTCTAAAGAACTTCTAGCACAACATTTACTAGACACTGTTAATGGTATTTTTTAAAAATAAATATTTTTCCCATACTGTATACAGAGTGATGGAAGATAATGACAAGCAAGCAGTTAAATAATTTATCTGAACATTATTCTCTTTGAATAGTCACTTTATAAATGATTTCAAAACATCTTGCAAAAGGCTTTTTTTAAAGTCTGCTAAATAAGGAGTTTGAGAGAGCTTGAGTTTTATTAATACAAGTTCCAAACCCCAGGTTAACAAAAACATGCTTAGGTCAAAATTTTCAAACCTGCATCCCAACTGTAGGCATCTCGTACTGAAATACATGGCCTTTTTTTTTTCAGAAGCACAGAAAAACACTGATCATCCCACAGCCCCCAGTGCCTCCAGTATGTCGGAAAAATCAGGCCACTTTTATGTAGGTGCCTAAATATGGAGGTGTAGGCACCCAAGTTTGAATATCTGAATTCAGTTTTTAAATGTAAAATAAACATACATTGTATAGCACAAGACCCATTTTTGGCTTGGAAATCATCTGCTGCAAGCTTTTTAGCTTGGAAATAAAGCTCACACCAAGAGAAAAAAAAGCTTCAGATTAAAAAAGGCATTTGCAAACATACACATTTCTGTCATCTGGTGACAAGATTAGATGTGAGCTTCGAAATAGAAATGAATATTTTTGTGACTGTCACCTGAGTCTCTAAACTGTGCTGTGACCCTTCGAGATGCTGTTTAAGGGTTACATTTTCAGATCTTTATTCTAATTTTGCTTTTCATGGAAACAGAATTATTATGCTAAAATACTGAGTAATCAATGGGTGACTGAATTTAGGAGAATCATACATTTTCTTCCCATATAACTTCTAAGTTCACCAAATCCATTATCAGATTACAGACCCCTTTAATTAAAGAGATGGTTATGCAATTGGGACTCCTATGTCCAATGACTTTATATGGAAACCATCCATAATCTTGCCAGGAATGCATATATGCCAAAACACTAGACTGAAATCAAATTTATAAATTCACTCCCTGGTAAAAAATATGCATGAGCATAGTTCAGACAATCAGTATTTAAAGTCCCCAAAAGGAATTTCAACATGTGTTCACTCTACAGCCTTAATTTATGACAGAGGTTATTCCTAAAGCCACACATCTTCATGTCATCCAAGATCTCAAACCTTCTTTTCCCTCTGACTTTTCCCTTATCTCTAAATCTGCCTATCACCCTTACCTTGACCCTGGCTTTGCTGAAGTCCTGATTCATGGCTTAACAAATTCATGGCTTGTCTAATGCAATTAATTTTTTCTGTAGTCTTTCTAATGTCCCACTCTTTAGACTATAAATATTCCACTGTGCTATAGCCAGAGTCCTCACCTCTATTGCTTTAGGAATCAGGATGTTCATGGCTTCATGCCTCTGAATCTAACAGGTTTGGGTCTAACACCATCTCTTAACTATGACCCAGGTTTTCAGAATTGTGAAAGCAGGTAGGGCTATATTATCCCTGGTTGTTGTGTCTTCAAGGGAGCAAATCCTCCCAAGAGCAGAGTAGTGGGATGCAAGTGGTACTCTTCCTCTGTGCACACAGGAGTTCAGGGAGGGATTGTGCTTCCCTGAGACACAGTCCTTTGCAGCAGATCCTTGAGGCAGTGAAGCTTTGTATTGACCTTTACTCCCTGGTATGGCTATTTGAGACAAACCAATCCATAATTTACACATCTAATTACTGTGAATGCACACACAGTTGTTGTAATACACACAGATTATGTGCGTGCAGAAGTCTGAAAATTTGGCTCTGAATATCCGGCTATATACCTATTCTACAACTCCAATATTGGCTGTCTCTCGGTCTCCTCCCTGAAGCTTTCAGAAGTTAGAGGGTGATTGGAGGATAATTCTTTCACTAGTTTCTATCTGGAACTCTCTCCTCAACTCTAAGTCACTGAGGGTTTGTCTACACTGGCACTTCATCGGCAAAACTTTTGTCGTTCAGGGGTGTTAAAGAAATACTCCCCCAAATGACTAATGTTTTACTGGCGAAAAGCACCGGTGTGAACAGCACTTTCTCAGCAGGAGAGACAAAGCCTCTGCTGCTCTCTCCTGCCGAAAAACAGCAGCTACACTGCGTGGTTTTTAACGACACGTAGGGTGACCAGACAGCAAATGTGAGAAATCAGGACAGGGAGTGGGGGGTAAAGGAGCCTATATAAGAAAAAGAGCCAAAAACTGGGACTGTCCCTATAAAATCAGGATATCTGGTCACCTTAGTGACATGGCTGTAGTGTAGCCATAGCCTGAGTCACAGCAAAACTTAATATCTCACTTTAAAACCTTCCTTTTCTCCTTAGGATTGATTGTCTCTAGAACGCATTGTTGTGATGGCTTGTTTGCAGGAAGCTATTCAAAATAAATTGCATCTTACAGAATATAATAAAAATGCTTGAGAAAGAAGTAAAAAAATATGAGTGCCAATCGAACGATGAAATATAGCAGTTTTAAATTACAAACAATAAAAGAGGAGTAAACATTTCATTCATTACTGATGTCTGAGAAAGATTCACAAGTGTAAATATTATCGTTGGAGGTGACAGATTGCAGATATTTATACTAACATCGCTATAAATTGTGGAGGACTCTTTAAAGATGCCTAGCATAGAGATAAATGGTATGAATATTGACTCTGCTATGAAATAGCAGATTTAGTCAAGGCACACTGGATGGCAGGACTGACTTTAGATTTCAAAGGACACTATTTTAAAGACTGTGCACACTCTGATGTCAGAAATGAGAGAGTAGCTGTTTTCAGTGTCAAATATGTTATGATCAGAGATGCGAGTCATATTGTATTAAGGATACTGCCAAGTTTTACACACATGCTCTTCCTATGCCATGGCAGTGATAGGTTTCTTTTGTGAAAGAGCTGTGTTTTCTTTCATCATTGCTCTAATATTCATTTTTGCCTATTTTTATATTTCTGAATAAAGGGGAAATTGAGGATTTAGGTTCAGGTTGGGAACCAAGTAAAATGGAGGATTTGCTTGTTTCATTCCTGGTGGTCTCTTTCTGCCAGACATATGATCTGTAGCAATTGTGATTGTGTCAGGTCTACTTGGGTTTCAGTGCATTATTGGATTTACAATATTAGATTTACAATATTGGACTGCCCCCCATGTATGTTTTTGTCTGCCTCTCCTAGTACTTCAGAAATTTTCAAACATCTGAGTTCACACAGAGTTTTATATCTCCTCTTTGTAAAACTTTGGTAAATCCTACACAATGTAATCCAATATTTAAAAAACATGAAAAAGATTTTGGAGTGTGCATTCCTAATGCAAGCCAGACTGTCAGAATTTGTTTATTTCTCCATCAGTCAATGTGTTAGGAGTTACTGTCCTCATTTTTCTTTATTCCTGCTTTGCTCCAAATTTCTCTATTTTTTAATGCATAGACTGTGGTTTGGTCATAAAACACATATGTAAAAAAGGATGGGGTCAGATATGGCCTGCATGCAATTTCACATCACATCTTGCATCAACTCACCATGAGTGGAAGTCATTGTTTACATTGGATATTGTCAAAAATGTGAAGTGTTAACTTTCAACAGTCAAATTACTTTATCTGGTGACAATCTTTTGAGTTAGTCAGGTTTTCAATATGAAGACTGATTTTTAAACATATGTCTGCTCTGCCAAGCATACCTCACAGTCTGCAGTTAAAAATCATGTCTATCTTTTCTTATCACAAGCAGAATATCAGCTAAAAAGTTGACTAGTTCTGTTATCAGAGTCTTATATTGATGCTTTAACTCTCTAAGGGAACTGATTTATTCTCAACAGTTTTACATTGTTCAGTGGGTGTTTCTTATTGCACTTAGTTTCTGTTTCTCAGATGAAGAAAGAGGAGGATTTACTTCTGACAGCAGCATAAAGCAGAAGGAAGTTGGAATTGCAGAAATCATTGTAATCACATTAATGACAGGCCAAATAGTGCAGTTCTTACTAAACCCCAACTGAGGCAAAATTCTCATTTACCTGGGTAAAACATTTGCCTGGATTTGCAAGATTTGGACTAAAGTAAGAATATTTCAACTGATATAAGGAAAATAATAAGATTTATTCACTGTCTCAGATTAAAGAGACACAAAGAGAAATATGGCATAGACATAGGCTGTCATACAGTATTATGCATTTTTGATCCTTCAAAAACTAAACACATTCCTTTGAAAACAAAAACAAATTAAAATACATAATAAAAGGACAAATCTTGCAGTCCTACTCAAGAAAAACTGTCATTGATTTGAAATGGAAGTTTTCCTGACTCAGGGTCTGTAGGATTTGGCCTAGTAATAATCCCTACAATATTTTTTTAAAACATTTAGTAAACGGGACCCCCTACTTGAGGTCACAGGTGTAAATCGACCAGTGTTTCATATCTTCATAATTCACTCCTGTCAGGATGATGTTTTTAAAAGATATATACATATGTGTATGTGCATTCTCTTTTTTACCTGTCTCGGTGCTTCTGGGAGCGTGACTTGGTGGGATTCCTCCCAGAGAAACTGTAAGAACGTTAAGTCCTCCAAAGTCTTGTGTGACAAGGAGAATCTCTCTGCTGTAGATCTTGTCAATGGATAGAACAGTGGCAGATCCGTTCTTTTCAATAAGGAGGGAATGCCATTGACCATCTGCAGTGTAAACTTCAGGAATATTCCTCTCCACTTTCCCAGCAACTCCAGCATCAGATGTGTAATGCACTTTGCCACTCTTTATCTATAAAGACATTGGGAAAAGGCAAATGGTATATTATTAAAATTACAACAATGCACCACAAATAAAACACAATGGCTCAGGGTACCGTTTGATCATTATAACCCAAATCATTTAACTGTTATAAAGGAAGGGGGGAAAAGCAATGACCATTTTAGTCACACAAATAAATGCCCCTAATGTATGAAGCCACCTGAATTTGCCTTTAGTGAGATTCCACATTTTTTTCTTTTAAAACCAAATTATTTTGCATTAATATACAGAGAATATACATGATATGGGCACTACATAAAGTCATCATTTCTGGTACAAAGTAAGATAATTGGATATAGTCAATAGTATCTTATATGTTCTTGTTGAAAAATTCAAAATGGTGAACAATTTTTCCTTGAAAAAATGTTTGTCTTTGCCAAACTGATTGGTGTCTGACTGATATTCCCTTAGAAGTTCACGGATCAAATGCTCTAAGGTCCATTGAACAAAACATGTTTTTGCGCAAGCATTTCCAAGTGCTTCTTTTTATTATAAGTGTCTGTTTTCAGAACAAACAGACACTTCCCTTGCCCCAAAGAGCATGCATCTAGTTTTCATTTTGACAGCAAGTAAGAGTAACAGTCAGCTAGGAGCAGAAGGGATGAGGAAAAAGCAACAAAATCATCTGATTACTCAGTTTAGACACATGCATAACAAAATGGTTCAATTTTCCTTGTCTCACTCGAAGCAAGCACTCGAAGAAGTATAGACACTGATAGCATTTGTGAAGTTCCGTAAACATAATACAGTTATTTCCATGAAGAATAAAGTTACCCAATCAGAAGTGTGAGGTGAAGCACTGGGTAGCATGATGCTACTGCTCTAGTTTCTAGAAACTGTTAAGCACACGAGTGTTCTATCTTCATGAAAGAAATAATGCATGATGCAGGCTGAAGAGTTTGGGTCTTACAGATTAGATCCTCATCACAGCTGTCAGAACATGCACATGTCTTGGCAGCAGTTTGAAATGAATGACTGCTCAAAGGACTAGAACGTATCCAGCATATTTTGCCACTTGGGTCAAGTTCATTTTCTAGATATACCTGATAAGTCTGATAGATAAGTCTGATAGTTAATGGATACCTTTTTAGAAAACTTCACAGCAAATCAGAGTATCAGAAAATGTTTGATTTAGAATGTCTTTAATAAAGCTCTGCAAAAATAGAAAGGGTGCTTTTGTCTTTGCAAACCCAGGTGGCATATGTCTGAACTACCCCTCAATATAAAAAGAATCCCACATTTGGAATGTCAGCCACATAGACTGTAATAACGAAACCAACACCATTTGCTAGATTCAAAAGTATTCTTAAAAAACCTCATTAGAATGAATATGTGTTTTTTTACATGATGTGAAGTTTTGCACTCTGCTATATTTCAATTAGTTCTTAACTTTTGTTATTTGGTCTTTTAAAGATGAAGTGGAATGGAGACCGAAGAGTTTGCCTTTTATTTGTCGATTATGCAAAAAGAAAAAAATCATATGACCCAACATTTTCAGTGCCCACTGAAATACTAAACCCCAGAACTGTAATTTTTAATGCCACATTACATAATTCTTCTACCTGCCAACAACCAATACATTCCCTAGTGATTTATTACCCTTAAGGACTGTTTATTTTTCTTTAAAATTCCATGTGGCCAATGGTAACAGACACATAAATAACATAATACTGGCATATAGAAAATATAAAATTTCCAGTGACAAGGCTGGATTGTGACTTCTTCAATCTGGAAAAAGGAATGTGGCTCCTAGTTCCTTGAACTACACCATATTTCTAAACTCAAAACAAATGGTTTGTGCTGATAACACTCTGAACGATCCCATTTCTGGGTTTTATTTAAATGGTAATGAGACTGGCAAATGAGCTATAAAGAAAAGCATGAACCGCTAAGCAAAAACAAACAGAATCCAAAAGATGATCATCTAGATGCACTGTTAATAGCCTAAGAGTTCCCTTTACTGAACAAACAGCTTTTTATTCTTTTACATCTATGTATTTTGCTCTATGATTCTTTCCTTTTTTAGTTGCAGTGATGATTTGTGGGAAAGATTTGTGAACAAAAGAGTGCAGTTCTGGCATGACAACCTGGTGATGGTATATGCCCTCCAATTCACTCAGAGTGATGAGGCCAGTGAGATATCTGCCCTGAAGCGTTTAACTTATAATATTTGTTTTACTGCAAACATGTGCCCACAATTGAAAACAGCATAGCCAAGACTTTGTCTTGATTACAGGTGGACAGAAATTGAGACTTGGCAAACAAGGAACCTGACGAGATGCAGCTGGCCCTTTGGAACCATGGCTCATGACTGCTCTTGGTTTAATGCAGAGATCTGTAGCACCTAAGACATATGTTGGGGTTTCAGGGGATTGAATCAATTTCAGAGGAGGGTAAGTGTGCCTATGATTTGGCCCATTCTTGAAGATCAGGTACTGTCACTATTGCATGGTGGGCTGGCATAATCAACCATTGCCGCTCGCTTATCAGACATGGTATTTTCCTGCAGGACAAAAGGTTACCCAGATCCTGCAGTGGGTTTTTGGTTAGGACATTGTTAGTGGTCTGGCTTCAATCCAAAGGCCTTAGGGAGGATCCCCAATGACCCACCAGTATAGAGATTCTTTGAGTTTGAGTTCTTCATCAGATATGCCAGTGCGGCCAGCCAGTGTCCTTGTTAAATGCTGCATTCCTGATGGTATTTTTGGAGCATTTAGAGTCAGTGAATGATGCCTGGGTCATTAAGGGATACTTTTGGTAGGGCTTTGGAGTTTAGGGACATAAAGTGAGGGGAGCAATAGGTCATCTGGACTGTGAGGATGTCAAAAACAGATCAGGGAGGGCAAGGTGCGTCCAGAGAGCTGCAGGAGAATGGTGAGGCAGGGATTAGCCCAGTCATGGTATTAAGGGCTTACACAGTAGTTGCCTGGGGATAGGCATCTCTTTCTTCAGTGTGAGAGGAGACACTTCACAAAATTCCAGCTTGTAGCAGTCTTGAGAATGGGGCCTACAATGATGGGATTCCTACTAGTGCATTTGGCTCACGCTCATTCAAGATTGGAGCAGTGACATCTGCGACCCAACAGTAGGGTGACCATATTTCCTTATGCTGAATACGAGGCACCTGGTAAAATTATTCATATTCAAGCAAGTCCAACAGCAATCAATCAGAACTATGCAGTACAAACGTCCAAATTAACATCAAGTTGACTGAGTCCCTCTTAAAAAGAAATACTGTGTAGTTGGATTCTTTTTATTTACCTTATCTTTAAGACTTTAGGGTTCACATGGGGAGGGGCCACACACACACACAAACACACACGAGAGGTGACACATCCACACTTCCATAGATCTCTCTCACACGGGGGAATGGGGGGAGAAAACCGTCAACCCAACCCTCCCTGCCCGGCAATATCTGTCCTCCATGCCTGGCTGGGCTCCCGGGACAGACTTGCCTCTCATGGTACCTGGCGCCACATGTTGCCGAGGCAACACATGCCCCCCTCCCCATTTTTCTGCCAGAATGTGGACAGCAGTAGCCTTTAGGCACTGTGTGGGTGAGTGAAGGGACAGGAGCTGCTTCCAGTTACAGTGGAGGGTAGGGAGGATGACCTGGCCCGTGACTTTGCAGAGTTCATTTCTTCTCTCCTAATCCTCGCTCCCCTGTGGCTGGAAACAGCTTGTCCCTTCCTGCCCGCACAGTGTTGAAAGGCCATTAACACTTCCGGGCTGCTGCTGGCCATGGACATAACCCAGCCGCCTTCTGACCCCTGGCTACAGCATGGGCAGGAATGGGGTAAGCCCTAAGGATGAATTGTGCACCACAACCCAGGAACCCTCACTGCAGGGGCTTCAGCGAACCTGGCCAAAGAGGTGGCTTAGCAGAGAAGGGAGTCTAGGGGATGGAGCAGCCCCGTGCTCCCAGGGGGCAGGACCCAGGGCAGTGTGTGTGTGGGGGAGGTGAAGAGGGTGCTTCCGTGGAGCCTGCAGGGTCAGGGCACAAACAGGCTGGAAATCACTTCCTCCCACCACTCCAGAGCTTAGCTGAGGGCCAGAGAGGCTTCCCCGTGCCAACACTGTACGGGGCTCTGGCACTCAAGGGCTCCGCTCCTCCTGGCCAGTGCACCGGGCTGGAGGGTCTTGAGCTTTCCCAAGGCACTGGCCCAGCCAGAGGCAGTGGGGGAAGAAAGGAGCCTGCCGGCCAGGCTGTTGGTGAACTGAGCACTCTGACCAGGGGCTGGTTCTCTGTACAGCGCTGGGAGTGGGACGCGTCCCACCAGGCGGGATATGGAGGAGCAGCGGGGCTCGGGGAGGGGCAAAGGGGCAAAGTAGAGAGAGGACAGCGAGTGGGAGAGCACATAAATGGCCAATGCATGGGCAGCAGAGGCGACACATAACCAGCTGCCGCCTGGCACCTGCCTGCACTCACCAGCCACCGCAGCTCGCAGCCAGTGCCAGCTTGAAATGGGATGGAGGGCAGGGCCCTGCTGGCCCAAGATCCAGCACGTAGAGGGGGGCTGTGCTGACAGACCAGCAGGAGGATCAGCCGGTCCCATGTGCTTCAGCTTTGCCCCACCACCAGCCTCGCACACCCACCCCCATCGTCAGCCGCTGGTCCCTCCTCTCACCACTAGTCGGCGAGCAGCTGGCAAGCAGGGATCCAGCCAGCAACAGGACCTGTCAGTACTGATGTGGGGAGACAGAAAATATGGGACAATTTGCCCATTTTTAAGAAAAAGTCAAGACACCTGCAGGAGGGCTTAAATACGGGACTGTGCTTTAAAAACAGGGCGTCTGGTCACCCTACCTAACAGGGAATAGGGGACGGACAGGTACAGGCAGTTGGTTGTTGGCATTCAACTGCACACAAGATGTACATGCAGCCCCTGGTTGAGAATCAGAGTTCAATGGTGTGAATGGCTAGTTTTACTTTTTAAGCCAATTTTCAGGAACAAGGAATGGGGTTTTGTTTTGGCATGGCATTTCACCTCTTATACTCTTTGGCAGCCACAAGCAGCCACTAGACATGAATTCTGTGCATAAGGAGAAAACAATTTGGGATTTTATAGGTGGGCTGACTTAATCATGAAGGTTAAGAGAGATTTAAGGCAGGTCAAGGACCTCTTGGGGGAGGGGGGGAGGGAGAAATACTACAGCAGAGGATATGGGAGTGGCACCACAGGTTGACAACAGCTGAAGGTATGTAAAGTGGGAAGTCAGGGACCAGGCATATTTTTAACCACTGTTAAGGAAGGAATTGTTAACGATCTGGGAACCTGGTTGGGTGGTGGAGTGGAGGCAGCCAAATGAATTGCTAGATCCTCATTTTGGCAGGTGTCTGATGCAGGTACTCATTCCATAGGTCTAGTTCCCAGATGAACCAGAATTGGAAGTGGAACTAGAGCGAGGAATGCCCTAAAGAAGCTGCAGAACAGGGGTTGCAGATCCTAACATCTGGTATGAGGACACAACCCACTCTCCTTGCCTCATTATCCTCATACAGAGGAGCAAGGCTGAGTCCCAGCAATGGGATGCGACCAGATTTGGAGGGCTGATGGCAGCTTTCAAATAGGTGGAAATGATTAAGGAAGGAACAATGACCTGCACTGTATGATTCATTGCTGGATACTTCCCAGATGAGTTAACAAAGTCAATTAAACCACATCTCTCGCATCTTGTCTTTCTTCCTGCACATCTGGGATAAAGGACCATAATGATCATTTGATCTCCGGTATGATACAGGCTATACAATTTCACCTAGTAACTGCTGCATTTATCCCATCATTTCTGACTGAGCTAGAACAGATCTTGTAGGAAGACAACAAATCTTAATGTATAGACTTCAAGTGATGGAGAATCCATCATATCCCTTTATAAATTGCTTCAGTGATTAATTACCCAAACTGTTCCCCCTCCCATTTTTACTTATTTCCAGTATGAATTTGTCTAGCTTCAGCTTTGAGCCACTGGATCTTATTATGCCTTCATCTCCTACATCAAAGAGCCCTCTGAGTCACAAAGAGAAACCTAATTATGAAAGTTCACCGAATTCTCCAACTTTTGTCTAAACGAAAATACTTGCAATCTTGATGGTCCTGATTCATCACTGTGTTACTCCAGTTTTATCCTGTTGTAGTTCCATTTAAATCAGTGAGTTGTAATGGGTAAAATGGAGTAAAGCAGGTGTGATTTAGGTACTGTAGCTTATTTATAACATGTTCTAGTATTGAAACATTCAGATTTTTACCACTTTTCCATATGCTTAATATCTTACCGCTCAAATATGTTAACAAGCCACACAAATCAAGTAACCAAATAATTTTGAAGGTGGGCCAAAATATTCAGACTCAGATTACAAAAATTAAGCACTCAAATAAGTGGCGTGACTTTCAGAAGTGCTGAGAATTCACAACTCTCAGTGAAGTCAATGGGCCTCTAAACTCAGGCCGACAAGATTGATAATTTTGGCCACGGTACATAGGGCATCATACTACCAGAAGGAAGAGCTGGATTTATGATTTGATCTCAAGCTCTGACTTTTCCACACTGAGAAAAGCAAGGCCTGATAATACTATAGAGACGATCCTCAGACTGCATTTTCATGAAGGGGTTCTGAAAATCTCTAATTGCCCTGGACAGGCAGGAAGACAGACAAGATACAAGGAATGTGGTTTAATGAGAATGCAACTTTATTAACTCATCTGGGAACTATCCAGCAATAAATCATATAAGGCAGGTCATCATTCCTCCCCTAATCTGTTCCACTTGTTAGAAGGCCCCCCTCTCACCCTTCCACAGCTGGTCCCCAGCCTCTGGCTGGGAACTCACCACCCTCCCTTCATATGAGGATTGAAGGACTAGGAAAGGGGTTTTTCTCCCCACTGTACTAGACATTGGGAGCCCCAACCCTATTCCTCAGCTTCTTTAGGCGATGACTTCCCCTAAACTTCCAATTCCAGTTTGTCAGGGAACTGATAAACCATCGGATGGTGCCTACACTGGGCACCTGCCAAGTTGTGAAAACCTGAATCATACCTATGGTCCTATCCATCAGGTCCCTGGGCTGCTGTGGGAAGAAAAAAAAAAAAGCCTCCACCCCACCCT
The DNA here is from genome assembly GCF_965140295.1 of Lepidochelys olivacea. Classification (NCBI taxonomy): domain Eukaryota; kingdom Metazoa; phylum Chordata; order Testudines; family Cheloniidae; genus Lepidochelys; species Lepidochelys olivacea. The sequence goes on along the minus strand of NC_140414.1, from coordinate 48,984,216 downwards.
GATCAATCTGCTAATGAGGGAAAAATTCCTTTCCAGTCTCCAAAAGGCAACCAGCACCATATGTATAAAACAGACCCGCAAAAACAAAAACCCAAACCCTGCCCCCCCCAAAAAAAACCCCCAGTCAACCCCCTACCCCAAACAAATAAACAAAGAACAGCCCTACACTAATCCCAGGGATGGAAGAGTAGATCTGCTGGTCAGTAGTGGTGCGTAGGCTTGTATGTCCTCCCCTCTGTTGCACAGGAGACTATGGACTTCCACAGAACTCCTGCCTTACTCACTCTCAGCTACATCCTCCTTCTCCCCTCTACAAGGAAGCCAGCTCTCACAAGAGGGAGAAGGGCTGGTGAGGGGGGGGACCCCCTTTGAAGGGGACATAGCTCTTTTCCGCCTATAGCTTCAGATGATGACCCCCATCTCTGAAGCTGCTGGGGTGCATTGCTGCTGCCTGCACCCATGCTGTAGCTTCACCACTGCTAAAAATGATGGGCGTCCTAGTGTAAACAAGCCGCTAGCACTTTAACCACCAAAGCCTACTTTGTCTTTTTTTATCATGCTTACGAAGGTTGCCTGCCAAATTTCCACTGTAGGCAAAATTTAAGCATTGTATTTATTCCCATCAAGTTAGTCTTCACTAGGCCAAGTTTGCAGAATTGAAAACAAGATCTCCTCAGATGTTATGAATCAAGGGGCACAACTTGCAGCTAGGGATGCATAAAATATGGCTCCTGACTACTGCTCTCTTTCTGTACATATAGGGCGAGGGCAAAGTAACTACCTGCAGCTTTTCATTGTTAGGCAACAAAAAGCTATCAATTTTTATTCATCTAACAAGGAAAATGCAAATAAAAATAAATATATTTTAATGAATTTGGTTTTATACAATAATGCTGTACAATTATATGCAAATGAAGTACTGATTATGGGGTTTTTGGAAGTTGATAATGCAGTCCTTTTTGTCAGAAAAGTTGTGAACTCCTGGTAGGAATGGAAACCAGGCAAGCAGACAATATCCATGCTGGCTCAGGAACAGAAAATGTGGTCTTATGTAGGAGTTACTCTAAATGTTGGGGAAAAAATTGAAAGAATTCCAGTAGTCAAGGAAACTTGGAGCTTGCATCTATCCAATAAAGAGGTTTGCCAACATCACTGCTGTACTCATTTAGAATTATGACTAAGTGGATTGAGTCATAGCCAGGGACTGAACCCATCAGTTTCTCTTGAGAAAGGTAACTTATTTAGGGCTAAACACTTGGAAAAAACTGCATGGAGCTTAAAGCACTGATTTAGCGGCACATCTCAGAATCATGTAATGTTTGCCTTTTTAACATCTCCATTCTGGTGAAGAAGATAAACTCCCAAGAAGAGTGACTTTATGGATATGAAATAAGATTGTCTGGTGTGTATTGTGTTAGTATGAATTCATGAAAACTTGTTGGCTTGTGTTTGGTAGTCTGACAGGGTGGTGGGGGAGTGTCTGAAGAAACAACATAAAATGCCAATAGGAAAAAGGTTTGCACACTAGAATGCAACTTAATAGTGTTAACAAATATGGCAACAAATATGTTCACGCTGGCCTTAAAGTAGACATTACTTGGAGTCTAGACAAAACTGATTAGAAACAAAACCACTAAGACCTTCTGATATCTTGGAAAATAATGAAAGAATCGCTGAGAAGATGAAAGATACTGGAATAGCGCCTTGCAGTAGTCAAAGCTGTAATATTTTATAAAGAAAAAGACAAGGGAAACAGAAGAGGTGATTTAGATCACTACACAGCAGGCAGTCCAATCAAATCAAGTCAGCATTAGCTTTAATCCTACCTTCACAGTAGTGTAATTGCTGCTTTCCTGGATATGAATTAAAATTCCATTCTCATGCCTTGTCCTGAATTTCACTTCCAAATGGTTCACACTCAGAGGCTCCAAAATGGCACCTTTAGTGCCATATTTCATCATGTACTCTCGTTTCTTATTCCGGCTCATGTGGTAGTCAAGGCGTCCTTTGCCTTCTAATGATAAGGCAGTATCGGCAGTAATATCTAGGACAAATATAGGAGGAAGCGTTGAGTATGCTTTATCTAATACTTTTGTTGGGGTAAAGTACGTGGGAAGAAATAGGAGTGTGTGAAGCCTTGGCTTCAACCGTATACTCTTTGGCCACTGCAGCTGAGCCAGCAGTGTTGTGTGAGTGTGAATGAGACAGAGAGAGAGTGAGTGAGTTATCTTACTGCTAGTATAGAGCAGGAATAAAGTAAGACACCCTGGGATCAAGGAAAACAAGGAAGGAATTTTGGCTCTGTGAGCTACAATTCTTTCTTGTTATACCCCTGTTTCCCTTTGCTCTGGACAGTGTCCTTGGGATAAAACTAAACTGTATGCTCTTCAGGGCAGGAACAATGTTCCATTTGTTTTGTAAAATACCTAGCACTCTTTAGGTTGGTATAAAATAATATATAATATTAATTACACCGCAAAAGCCTCAAAATCCTACCAGAGATGCAGCAAAACTCTTGTAAGCTAGTACGACAGCAGCATATAAATAATCAATACAATAATGGAATATGTAAGAAAACAGAGCAGGTTGACATGAACAGAATGAAATGGTTTTCACAGAGCAATCACAAAAATATATTAAATCTGAATACAAATTAATTAACTTGCTATATTATGCAATCCTAGCTATATTATGTAGAGCCATTTGTTTGCAAATTAATAATTGTAGACATAATTATGGTCTTTTTGAAAAAATATGGTCTTGTTTGTATTTATATATGTGTTTTCTTATTTGAACTTCTTTTCCCTACCATATTCAAAGTGACGATAGGGCAAAAAGTCAATGTGTCACTTTTGTTCACAATTATTGTAACAGTGAATGCAAGCATGACATGTTTTCATCATTTAACAACAGTTAATTGCATCTAAACATAAAACCCAATTGCACTTGATTAAACTGTGTGATTAACTGTAGATTAAACAGAAGGATAATTAAGCCTTCTACATACATTTTTCACAGTGTTTCCCAGTCAATCCATCTTTGCAATGACATTGCTGCCATGACCAGTAATCAACACAGGTGCCACCGTGTTGGCAAGGGCTAATTGCACAAGCTCCTTCTAATCTAGGGCATCTAAAACAAATCAAAAGAGTAGTCACTGGAGTATGTACTTTAAACAAACAAAATAAGCCTTTGGATGGAGTCACATATGTTTAAGTGATACCACCCCTTCCTCCCCAACCCACAAGGATGAATTGTTTAAAGTCTCTTGTAAAGTAGTAAAAAGTAATAGTGGCAAGTTCTCTGGACTGAAGAAATCTGATATATCGAAACAGTTTCCAGTTTTCAGTGCCAAGTTGTTACAGTATTAGGAAAAGAGAGAGGACTTTAGAGGGAACTAGGAGGAAAAACAAAAACTCTGTCTTATATGCCTACACATTAGATATTAACTTGTATAATTTTCAAATAATATTCATATGCATACATATCAGTGTTTCTGTATGTCTTAAAAAACAACAGTCTTCTCAAAGACTACTGTACTCAAACATGTACAATATCTTTATGGCAGTCTTACATTTGGGTTACACAATAAAAATAATGAAAATGATCATCTTTCATTTTATGACTCCAAGTTGTACTCTGGTCTTTCACTCAACCTCCTTTCAGTCACATTCTTTGTCTACACATATACTTGGTCTAACAATGTAATACAAAAAAGATCTGTAATATTCCTACTGTACATATAATCTGAAACAGGAATGGGGAAGGGAACTACCATGTAATAAACTTGAATTGAAAGTAGTATTTTTAGATATAAATGAGTAATGTAGTCTGAATCTTTGCCTAAGACAGAGACTGTTAAAATTAGTTGAGAGGTTTTCAGAACTGGTGCAAAATTACTGTTGAAGTTAATGGTCTGTGAAGAAGGTTACATGGCTAAAATTTTAAGCAGATGCATACATTGTAGAGCAGGGATCGGCAATCTTTGGCACGCGGCCCATCAGGGAAATCCGCTGGTTGGCTGGGACAGTTTGTTTACCTGCAGTGCCTGCAGGTTTGGCCAATCGCAGCTCCGACTGGCCGCGGTTTGCTGTTCCACGCCAATGGGGGCTGCAGGAAGTGGTGTGCTGGCCGACGCTTCCCACAGCCCCCATTGGCCTGGAACGGTAAACCGTGGCCAATGGGAACTGCGATTGGCCGATCCTGCAGACTCTGCAGGTAAACAAACCGTCCCATGCCGCCAGCGGATTTCCCTGATGCGCCGCGTGTCAAAGGTTGCCAACCCCTGTTGTAGAGGTTTGTCATCATGTAAAGAGTTTGAAGATCCATCAATATTTTCTTAGATAATAACCTTTTTAAAGGAGGAGGGTAGGGTGGTTTTAACTTTGAATCTGTCAAATAAATCTCGAAGGAAGCTTGGAGACATCTTTCATTGTTAAACTGCCCGAGGTACTAAAGGAAAAGTCCTGATTGGCAGGCAGAAGTCTTGGATGGTGAAAGATACAAAATTCAGAGCCAATGTTTTAGTTCGTTGGCATGTCCCAAGATGCTGTTTTCTAGGAGAATGTTATTGAAATTGACATCTTCAGCTACAGAAGCTCAGGAAATCTCGTGCCATAAGAAACAACACAAGCTTGGGAGGTGAAAAGGGGAAAGATGAACTAGCAACTGTGGGCTTGCAAGCCATACTGTTGCTATAACTATAATGTCAAACAGTGAGATGGAAAAATCAATTGATCAGCTAATCAATCATTTCTAAAACAGCACTCACAAAAGGAGATCGTATGGGGGAAATTCAGTGATATTTGACTGGGAAAGTGAGAGAACAGACATTTGGGAAAAAACAAAAAGTCAAGGATAGTGAACCATACCAGTATAGCTAAATCCAGGTGGAATTTACATTTTTTTAAAAGAGCTACTTTATTTCAGACTGCTGGACAACAAAAATAATAAATAGTAGCAGAAATGTACTGTTGCTGCTTTGTGGAAAATTGGAATTAGGTTTCTGCAAACTCTGATTGCTGCATAATATTATTTGCAAATTTAGATTCTTCCTTGGTCCTTTACATTTGATAGTATATTGTATACTCATATTCACAGGCATTTGAATTAATTAACATTTAACTCTCATGTCACTTTCCTTTATTATATATATTATCAGATACTATGTATAGCTGACATACCGATCTAAGATTCCTTGAGCTGCCAAAGCCTGGCTGGGTTCCAGAGGACGTCCATTGACTGCAAACTCCATTATACAACCCACAAAATCATGACTTTCCACCTGTCCTCTCCTTTGAAGTATTGGCTCTAGAGATCTAATGCCACCAACAGTTACCCGATTTGGTTGTACGTCGAGAGTCCTAGAAGAGAAGTAGAAGAATCGGTGCATTAATATCAGCACATAAATTGGTGATAATAGAATAACTCTCATATCTTCTGAGATCCTTCATTTCTACAGTTCAATTTCTACAATTTCTATACTTCATTTTTTACAATCACAGAATTATTGCATACAGTGACCAATCAGCTCTATTTAAAACAACTTCTGAAATAATAATTACAGTGGGCCTAAACCTGAAGTTCTCACTCAGCTTTTACTCAAGCAAATCTCCTTTAACTTGATGGAGATTTTTGCTTGAGTCAGTACTGAATGAAGATTTGCCCTAATGATATTTATAATTGGGGATGATATTTCATTACAGGTTGGAGCACCTATTACAAGGTAATAAACTGCTTTGTTAGTGAGGAAGCCATAGGGCTAAATGAAAAGTGAGCCAGATTAATGGTGAGAAACTAGCAACAATATTAACAATACTTAGAATTAATACAGCACTTTTCATCTTCAAAATGTATTTAAATATTAACTAATTAGTTCTCACAACATTCCTAAAAGGTGAGGTAGGTACAATCCACTTCTTCCCTCCCCCCACACTAAAAGTGAAAACAGAAAATAAAAACAATAAAGATATTTGGAAATTATTCCAAATATATGGAAAAAAACCTGAGAATTGTTACTTAGCCTGAGCACGTAGCAATCAGTTGGGAGATAAGTCTGAGATTGGTGCGATTTCTCATGTGTTCATAAGAAGTGAAAAGTAAAGTTAAACAACAGCAGAGTGAAATTTAGGAGCTCATGTAACCACTGGAATATGAATTTGGGTCTGTATTCCTATATGTATTCAGGTAAATATCATTTTATTTTTGGTAAAAACAAAGGCATAGGAGGCTTTGCTAAGGAAAATTTTTTGCACTAGCCACTGTAGAATTTCAAATACTCTAAGGATAATTAGGCTAGAAACAGGTGGAGTGAGAGGTTGCTGAGCTAAACATAAAACATTTTAAAAAACTGTGGGGTGAACTCCTGACCCCATTGAAGTCAATAGGAGTTTTGCCTCTGACTTCAGTGGTGCCAGGATTTCACCCTATAAGCCTGATTCTGTGACTGCTGCATATGCACATCTTGGCCTGACTGCAATGGAAGTTCCACACACAGAACGACTGCTAAATGGGAACCTAAATTTTAAAGCAAGGCCATTTTAATTCTATAATGAGAGATATTTATCCTGAGACAAAACTCTATTTTAATCACCCTACTTCTGCAATACAGTGAACCCCATCCTGCCCAATAGGAGCATTTAGCCCACAGGCTAAAAACATAAAAACCAGATGGATATTGGTGCAGAATCAGAAATGCTGACTTCACTGTTCCTAAAAGATACATTTTACTTTGCTTAGATTATTACCAGATTCTGTTTATCAGCCAGTCAGAAAATATCTGATTCATGAGTACAGTTTTTTAAAGTCTTTAATGCCTTTATTAGTAAGCAGATTATGACTGGCTAAAATTTTCTTTTACCATTTAAAGCATCATTGATTCTGACTGTCTGATATTCTGGTTTGATAATTAATTTGGGCTAGATTGTGAATTTTCACTATGGCGAATGAAGGGAAATAAGGACCCCCATTACACCACTTTTCAGGCTGCCCAAAGCTGTATGTCTGCTACTTTTCCCCAGAGTTGGGGACTGGGCAGTGTTGGCTCTACCCCTACCCCTTCAACAGGGCATCAGCCAGTACAACTGAGCTGGACCACAGCAAGAGCAGGGGATGCAGTGTTTTAATTTGCTGTTGCCATATGCCAGCTGAAAATTACTACACCCCAGAACAAGAAGGAAGCAGGGAGGGAGTTCTGCCTCAGGAAAGAATGCCTCCTTAGGCCAGTCCTGCTGTGGTACAGCTTATGCCAACATTCCTTGTACTGGGCTATGCCTAAAGGCACAAGCCCCCCTTCTACTACCTGGTCTGACATAGCAGTTATTCTAAATTTCTCCTATTTGTAACGATTTTTAAATTTTACCTCTTCCACAAAGAGCAAAATGAAATATTCTTTACCAGTCAGTGGAAACAGCCATATTACTAACAGTACAATAGCCTGGTTCCTGATCCTCAGAACAGGAGTCCACCGTCAAGGATGCTGCCTGCAAAGAAACACAAAAATGTGTTTAATATTAGAAGGACTGACTGTCCAATCTCATTTTCACCACCTTAAGACTTGTTTGATTATTAAATACAAAAATATCCAAAGGTTTAGTTAGTCACATTATACCCGATTTTCTTCCCTTGTGCATTCACAAAATTGTACACATGTAAACCTATGCCTACACCTCGCAGGTACGAAGGCTTACATGTGCCCTTCAAGTATTCCAATACCAATGTGGCTATAGCCCTTGCCTCTGCACCTTGAAAACCTAGGTAACACGTGTATCTGCACAGGATTTAAACTATTGAAAGGGTATGCACAACTATGAAAGCAGTCATAGGTGTTTGCAGGCCCAGTTGTTTTGCATGCATGTGTGGAAACGAGGCCTGCCTCAAAATTAACCCTTTTACTACTCCTTTTTTTTATTATAACTGAAGTTTCAGGATGCAACCCTCTCTTTTGAAGTCAAACCCAAGTTTACCATATAAATAACACCACAGTGCCTTCTAACTAAGAGTCTCAAAGTATTTTATAGACTCTAATGAACTTAACACTCCACCACCAATGTGAGGCATTTAGTGTTATTATCCCCTTTCACAAATGGGGATACTGAGACAGTTCAGTGACTTGGCCATACAGAAAGTGACTGTATGAGTTAGATAAGGGATATTTTTCCCCCATGACACTGAAGTAACTTTTGGCCATATTGTATTCTGCTATTGATCTTCACATAAAAGTCCCACTAGGCTCAATGTTAGTTCCTTCATGGACTAGACCATGGTATCTAATATATATTTTCAATTTGATTCAAAGTGTGTCTTCTCAAAGCCTGGGGCACAGTACAAACATTATCAGTAAAAAATTGTAATTAACAAACTGGACCAATGTTCAAAACACACCCCTCTCAATCCGCCCATAACGAAGATTCTCCCATAGGCATCATACTTCCCCAGAAAAATAGCTGGGAGAGCATACGGTATACAGATCAGAAATTCACAGACACTACAACAATGGAAAGAAAAATCTCCTTCTTTACTTCCTGCACAGTCATAGCATAAGACCTCTCACACTCTTTCTGCTGCGATTTTTTCAGACAAAGTCAGACTTCCAGTATCAGGACTCTAGCTGTCTTCACACTTCATTTGTTGTAAATCGCTTTGCATACTAAAATGACCAGTGAGGTTGATGTATGGGAAGAGGGCATTTGGGAGCCACCTTATCAATCAGTGACAAAAGATCATTACAATGTGCTACCAAAGTAGCGATCCATGGAGTGGTCTGTCAGCTGTACTCTGAGCATTCTTCCTTCAAGTCATCACAAAAAGGTCTGGTTCCATTAGCCTCCCCAGGTGAATCAATAAAACAGGTAGAGTCAGCAACTTTGTGGGATAATCCAATGGTCACTGTGGAGGCAATGATATCTGGAGATGCTAGATATGGAGAGCCATCTTCTGCACAGACAACCAAGTCACCCAGATCAATCAGTTTTGGGAACTCCAATTTTAAATAAGGTATGACATTATATTTATGACCTCTTCAGTAACACTCTAATCTAATGTCCATAAAATCTGCCAAATGACTCCCACTGATTTTAATGGGAACTCAATTGGGTCTTCTGACATTTTAATTTTACTCCCAATTTAGCAGAAGGAATACAAAAATGTGCCACTTCTCCATTAATAACAGGTGGAATGTATTGCATAACAAAATTGAAGGTTAATTACTCCCTAAGTCAAATTTTCAAAACATAAATGTGATCCTCTAGATGTATATTCAGCTTTCATATTACAGCAAAATGCATGGAAGCAGTTTATGGCAAATTTAAATCAAATGTTACTGCTTGACAACAGTTTGGTCAATATTTATGTTTAGATAACTCTACAGGAGCTGTACAAACACTAAATGCTATTAATGTGTCATTCTTGTGTAATATATTGACTTTTTTTGCTTACAATTAAGTTCACTCACCACTAACATTAATGTCTGATTGAAATTCTTACAAAATCTCCACACTTCATTTCCAAATACACACCATGAACTGAAACATCATACTGAATTCATGGTTCTCAAATTTAAATCACTTACTATAGTATGTCCAAATTATGTATTTCTTTCCTCTATTTTATTTTTAAAAGGAAAGCTTATCTTGCATTTCTTTCCATACATAATGAACAACCTATTCCTCTTGAGAAACATAAGCCAGCAGCGCCTAAGTACATTATATGCTGAGTATAAATGAAACAGTTCATAGAGCACATAAAATTAGCTGGCTAGTTTATATGGTATCATATGTATACATATTTTAAGAGTACATTAACAACAAAAATGAAAGATCAGATTTTGTTTTTACTAAGCTCAATAAATGTAATTTCCACTAATTTACAAAGGTACACATTCTGAAAAGAAGGATGAGCTACAAGTTCATCAGAAGGGCTGGATATTTGAGACCATATTTTGCTTGGACCTGAGTTCATACAATTTATTTTCTAACATTAGTCAAATGCTCCTCCTTGTTACTTTAGCATTACTCTACAGTTACCTCTTCAAGTTATGAGAGTTTCTATCCTGTCACTCTGTAATATCTCAAAACTGACAACTTAATGATTTTACCAGTTTCCGATAAAATCCCATTGCACTGTAGGAAATGACAGATTTGAAATCCTGTAGGGAAGTTATTTTATACATTTTTTGACATGTGGGAGATATTTTTTCCTACAGCAGAAATACTTAAGACAAAAGTGATTCTTTTCACATCTTGTGTTTGTAAACAGCTGACGTGGTTAGGAAAGATTTAAATACAGAAACTATGTATCAGAATCAAGCCTTTCTTGAGGCTTGCTTTTAAATTTTAAGCATACATACACAAAAGGTAATTTTCTAGAAAAATATACCTTTTGTGTATAGTAGAGCTCCTTCTATAGACCAGACTACAGTTTGTTTTTTCTTTCTTGCTTGTTTGTTACACATTTTTAACTTGTGTACCTATAGTTAGGCATATAAATCTTTATTTAAGCATGTATGGTCTGAGTTAATTTAGTTAATAAAATCCGTACTTGGATATCTAAATCAACACCTGTGTGTCTGGTTAAGAATTCATATTTGAAAATTGGGACCTTAATGTGTTAAATATCTAAAATTAATATGTTCCAAGACAAAAATGTATCCACACTGGTGTAAATATCCTTCAGAAAGACATAGAAAATAACATCTCTACCAACACTCATAAAAGAAAAATCAAATTTAGGGGCAAACTATCCACCTCCAGCACAAAGATACATGAAAGTGAAAAAACTGGGTCAGCAACTCTGAGTTGAAAAGAAATGCAGAGTTGCAGGCTCAAGTTCCTCTTGGAGAAAGAAGCCAATGGTAGAGCCTCTCTGCTGTGCAGAATCACAGACCCACAGCACCCAGCTGCTCTTAGGATGCCTGTGTTCTTAGACACCCCGATATTCGAACCTTGAGGCACATTACCCCTGTAATAGCAGCATGGTTGGCTCAGTGGTTGAATTTCTATAGGACCCACACAGTGTCTATGCTGTATCTTTTCAGTAAGGCTCCCTGAGCATGGGAACAGAGTTTAATGATACAGTAGTGCTGTATCCAAGCACCACTGACTTCTTCAGAACGTAATGGTAGGAAAACTAGGGTTCAGAAGGGGCCATGAAGTGTAGAACAGCTGTTCCCTTATTCCCCTACTGCTTCTAGCCTGACATGCAAAACAAAACTTGGAACCCCAACCATGTATTGTACTCATGGACTGACTTTAGTTTCAGGCATGTGGGGAACATTGCTTCGGAGATACTGTTAAGAAAGGAGCACAGAGAAAACACAAAAAGAAAAAAATCCACTGCAAAAAAAACCTGGTAAAAAATGGAAAAGGGCAGAGCACCATGAATAAGACAACCATTTGTACTAGCCTAGATTTTTGGGCAGTTCTTCTGTCCCTGATTCATTGCATAGGCTTCTTTTCAACTAAAAGATGTTTGTTTTAAAAATCATGAAACCTTTGAAAAAATACATGGGTTTAAATGATAGAAGAAGAAAAAAAAAGACTGGAAGCAGGACAAGTTTTGTAACATCTCTAAAAGTTTAAGACACTCACAGAACCCAAAGATCCCAAGAAATCTGCTCATCTCTACTGAAGCTATAGTATATAATTGTGAAGCATCTACACTCATTCTCTTAGGGTCCACTGTAGTATCACTAGATAATTAGACTTCACTAATAATCTTCCCATGTCGCTCGACAATTAGTCTTCACTAATAATCTTCCCCACTGTCTGCAGCAGTTAATTAGTCTTCAGGATAGCTCTTTAGCTCATTGAGTATTTTTGTTCCCGTTTTTTCAAATTCAGATTTTTTTTTTTATTCTGAGAAAACCATTATAATTCTTCAAGCCTTCTGGACAAGATGCAAATTACAGTGTTTTCCCAAAGCTGGAGGTAAAGCTAGCGAATACAGCTTTACCAAGTTTTATATTCGTTTGTGCTTACATGGAAGCCAAAGTGACTTGAAACTGAATGAACGTTTACTTAATTCTCAGTGCAGCATTTCTTACCATTCCAGCCCTCCGGGCAATAACAGTGTGAAACTGGCCATCAGACACTTTCTTCGTTGTGGTAAGTTTATATGTGCCACTGCCAAGGTTGTAGGAGAATCTCAGCCTTTCTTCTGTTATTTCCAGAGCCAGGAATTCTGCCCGTTCTCCAGTCTGGTTGTCATAGTTATACAGCATTAAGGCATTACTTTTGATGGTTGCAAACTTTATATAAATATAATTGTTGTTTGGATCCATAGTGGGAAATTCCATATAGGACAACTCTTCAAATCCGTAACTATTCAATTCACAATGATTTCCAAAGACACCTATAAAAAGAAAAATTTGTCTGTTATCAAATTGTTTTTACCCCATTTAATCAAAGTGTAGGACATAAAGCACGTAGTTCAGTGCTTTTAGATTGTTTATGACATGAGTTTCTTAAAAGCACCTTAAAAAGCCATAAATAAAAACATATACATCTTGGACAAAAAACAGTTATTGCCCAAAGTGTTATTTGTTAAAGTACCTACATTCCAAAACAAAAAATGAAGTATAGACAACTGGATAAAAAGCAAAGCATACTGTTGTTAACTTCTAGAGGGGGTTTGAAAAAAAACTTTTGAGTTGAGATTGTGTCAAATATAGGTATCAATGGACATAATATATTTTAATCCAGATATGGGGATGTATTTGTTACTGAACATAGAGATATTGATGTTCACTTTCCATTCTGTTTCCCATTCCACTTGTACAACCTGAGATTGATTTATAGCTAACTAGCTGATGCAGCTTCATTCTTCTTCTCTCTCCCTCCCACCAACTCTGTGTTTGTATTTATTTGTGCTGGTTCTTTTTCCATTTAGTTTTTGAAATGAATTGTATTGTTACTGCAATGCTGAGCCAAAGAATTTTCCCCACAAATATTTGTGGACTTGTGTCAAATAACGTGACGAGGAATTCAAGCCAAGGTGGAATGCATCTTATTAAATTGTGATTGTTCCATTCCTTCTTGAATTTGGCTATACATTATCTATTAGTCCTTAGTGTTCAAGTCCACAATAAACTTAAAATATACTAAGCCTTGTCTAGGAGGATGTACATATTTTTTCTTTGCTATAATCTGGCTACAAACATCTGAGCCTTCCACTTCTCAGTATTTTATTTAACTGAATATATATGTGCACTCCATACATTTCTTTCCAAATGTCACTGAACTGTGTAATTACTTTTCTTGTTTTCTATCTTAATCTCTAAAAGTTAGATGCATTTATAATGAAATCTGATTATAAATATAGAAACTGAATAACTCTCTGAGAAAAATGATATAATATAGGATAAGCAATTCATTACAAGTGCAAGACAGATGAAAGTTTGCACAACAAACCAGTTAACAATGTGTTCTGAGAAACATTTTTCTAAGATAGGGTTACTCTTTTGGCTGCCTTTTAAAATATTTGTTTATTTTTTCAGCTTTTTTTCTTTTTCTGTTTATTTGTTTTATTTAACATCATTCTTTTCTACACGAACAAAGACAATCCACAATGGATCTGCATTCAGACCCAAGCTTTGTGTGACTGTACCAAGTAGGGTGACCAGACAGCAAGTGTGAAAAATCAGGACAGAGGGTGTGTGTGTGTGTGTGTGTGTGGGGGGGGGTAATAGGAGCCTATATAAGAAAAAGCTTGAAATATTGGGACTGTCCCCATGAAATCGGAACATCTGGTCACCGTAGTACCAAGATCTCTGAAGTTTCCCTTTATGTTTTGTATCATTACTGGCTGCTCAATTTCCTGGTAAAAATTAGTGATAATTAACTTCAAGTAATTATTAAAATATGTTGATAGGACTGTATGAATTCCTTGTTTTATTCTTAGAATTTAGATCTAGAAACACTGCAAAGTTTTAATAGAATACAATAAACAGAATGGACCGGGATTTGTGTGGAATGATTCGGTAATGTGTTTTGATCTTTCCATGTCTTTATTAATGCTTTTTAGCAAGGTCAAGTGCCATACTCAATATCTGAGATCATGTTGCTCATGAACAGAAGAGTTAATTACGTTTACTGATTCCTTGACTGCATATTTTTGAGGAGTTGTGAATACAAATGTGATCATATTGTAAGACCACTGAAATAAAACAGAAACTCCCCTTCTATAGCTAGAAAACAAAATATGATGCCTTCTTTGCAAATTATTAGTGTGTGGTCCAACAGAACTTGAATGTGGAACTTACAATATATAATTTGCAATCTTTACACCTATTATAACTGTATATTTATTCAGAACTCAGTGGTGTGACCTGCACTCAATGGGACTCCTTGTGTAAGGAAGTGTTCACCAATGCAAATAAGGGCTGCTCAACCTAAGACTCAGAATATTTCTGGGCTTTTCATCTGAGAAATGTCTGCCCCTCTCTTCTGGAACACCAGTAAAATACTACAAAGGAAAATAAGGGAAAACTGTAGCTTTAAGGAATCCAAAAGTGGGGGCACCATGGAACCCAAACAATCCAGGGGAGTTCAGTGAGGGATTGTACAGGAAGTGATGAGTGATCAGGTGCAACCTGAGCAGCCTGGCCCTTTGTGGGTTGGTGTGAAGAGGGGGAAGGGTGTAGGAAGGCAGCTGTGATTGTGAGCTGGGCATACAAAGCGGGAGGCATCTTGCATGTGTGCATGTGTACACACACATACACACACTCTCAAGGGCCAATAAAATCTGGCCCTAAGTGTACACCAGGAAAAATCTCCTCCCTTCTCTTTTGTTCTCATGTAGACGAAACAGAAAGTGATATTATAAATCACTAAGGATTTCTTAAATAGATGCTTTTTTTTCTTAACTGGACTGTATTTTAACCGTATGTCATGGGACCTTAATGATTTGGGATAGGCATGTGATTTATTTTGGTAAATTGAAATTAACATAAATAAATATAGGTTTTATTTAAGTGAACCTGAAGAAGTCAGTATATCTATGAAATGTTAACAAAAAAACCCCCAACAACAACTTACCAAATGGACAGTGACAATAATATCCTTCCACTCCATTTTGACAGGATCCTCCATTGAAACAGGGGTTGCATTCACAGTAATTGACAGCAGATTCACATGTTTTGCCTGCAATCAGGTAACCAAATGAACATCCATGTTAGAGTTTTCATGTCAGTTTCAACACGGGTCTTACATTAGGCCAACGAGCTTATGAATCCTGAATATATTTTCCAACCGTGCCTGAGAAAGGAAGAATGATCCCATGGATCAGTCACAGGATTGGGAGTCAAGAGACTGAGATTATATTCCTGGATCTGCTACAGATTTACTGTGTGATGTTGAGAAATTTACTTAACTCCTTAGTGTCTCAAGTTATTATCTCACAGAGCATGTTGTGAGGCTTAATAAATTGATGTTTGTAAAGTGCACTGAGCGCATCAAATATATAGCTGGGAAGTATTGTTATCCCTATTTTTTTGAGTGCACAGAACACATCAGGGTGATGGAACTCAAGGATAAAGAAAGTATAACTTGAATGAGTTTGAATGTAGCAGGTTTAACACAGGCAGCTATTATAAGATTTTTTGCATCTTTTCCCATCCATTATGAGCTTCTTCCAGAATTGGAGGGACCATGGTCCTCTGGAGCTAAAGCATATTACTTTAGAACCAGTTTTCTTCTGAACAGACACTGTCACATGTGCTGAATATTATTCACTAGAGAATAAACTGATGCCATATAATTAATTTCAACAAGTCTAAATGACAAGTATTTTTGCAGACTCTGTACATAAATGAAAGAATAATAGCAAGAGAAATTATAAGAGCTACCACAAGTATATACAGGAGTACCAAACTAAAATGCTGTTCAAATGTAAACAATAATGATGTCCCCAATTGAAATAATAAACTAGATTTCTCTTTTCTGAGGTGATCAGATAATAAACCCCATTTTCCCAACCCATCACCTCCTTCTTTGCATCCCTCCACTGGTTCTTCCTTTTCCACTGCATCAAGCACAAACTACCGGTCTTCATTTTTAATTCCCTTCATGGCTTAGCTGCACCCTATTATCATCCCTTCTATGGTTTACATATGTTGATACCTGCCTCTTAGTGATACCAGCCTTTATTGCAGGGGTGGACAAACTTTTTGGCCCGAGGGCCACATCTGGGTAGGGAAATTGCTTGCAGGGCCCGAGCAGAGGGTTGGGGTGTGGGGGCAGAGTGCGGGGTGTGGGAGGGGGTGTGGTGTGCAAGAAGGGGCTCGAGGAGGGGTGTGGGGTGTATGAGGGGGCTCATGGAAGGGCATTAGGGAGTGCAGGAGGGGGCTCAGTCAGGGGGTAGAGGTGCTGGAGGGGTGCGGGGTGCAGGAGGGGTGTGGGATGCGGCAGGGGGCTGGAGTGCAGGAGGGGTGCGGGGTGCAGGAATGGGCTCAGGGCAGGGAGTTGGGGTGCAGGAGGGGTGCGGGGTGTGGCAGGGGGCTCAGGGAAGGGAGTTGGGATGCGGGGTGCAGGAGGAGTTCAGGCTCCAGCCTGGCGCCGCTTACCTAGAGCAGCTCCGGGGCGGCAGTGGCACGGACCGGTGCCAGGTCACTCATGTCCCATGATGGTAATGGGCAGTATGCAGTACTCTCTCCTTGGTCAAGATCCTACATTTCTGAGTACTTTGGATACCCTTAAATCCATTTAGAAAACTAGGGTTGTACTGTGCTAACTTGTTTAGCACCCTAGAAATTTTGCAACGTGTCTGCTTGTTTTCAGTACTTTTTGGTGAGGGGTTATACATTTAAAATTAAACAAAAAAAAGTGTTCAGGCACTTAACCTGCACAGGCTGTCTAAATCAGTTGGCACCAGCAATATGGTAAGAAAGTGTTGGGAAAAGTCTTTTTGGTTAATATTAAACTCTTAACTTCACCAAAGGTACGGGAAGCACGTCCAATGCCTGTATATGATCATATTTTTTTTTTAGGGGGGTGGGTTATTTTACATTTTTTTCTTTTTTTCTTCTTACGTGCAAGGAGGAGTCTAATCTTTCTGATCTTAGATATAGCTGTTTTATTTAAACCTTAAAAAAATAGTATCCTCAAAATATTGATCTTTGATTGTGTTCAAGTAGGAGATAATATGTGGGGTACAAATAATAAACTTGATCCACTGACATTTCTCAGTAGTTGTCAAAATTCAAAGCTAATAATGCTAGTCTTTATGATCTTAATCTAACTAAAGCAAACTCAATGTTGATCTTTTTCTTCTTCCTCATTACCCACTATGTCAGCTAAAGAGCTTGGATGTTTACAGTTTTTAACAATGTTTTCTTCACAATTAACAATGGTTTGAACAATTGATGATACCAGTAAAAGTTAGTTTACACTCCTACCAGCTGTTTTGGCACAGGAGAAAACGTTCCCTCCAATTACGGTAGATCAGGGGGCTCTATAAACTAACATTTATTAAGAATAAAGAGAAAATCCAAGTTATATCTGCTGCTCACTAAAGTCTTGAGAGGAATATGTCTCTTCATGTGCTGATTTAACAAAGTTGTCTTTGAACCAATACAGATCACTTATCCTCTTCAAATCAGTGCTACACTCACTCTTCTCAAAGGCAAGAACCCTATAAATCAGAATCAGGGGAACAAAAGTAGAACACAGGAGGGCTATTTCAATTTAACTTTATGGATTCTCCACATGAGCAATTTCAAAAATTCTTTTGATAAGAAGGCCTTTAAGAAAGTCTGGTAACCAGGCAGAGAGAGACAAACTGTCATCATAAATTAAAAACAGAATAAGAGCTAGGAAGCTAGGAAAAACAAAACAAAACCAGAAATAAGAGACATGCCTACATAGATATCTATAAAATCGACAGATTTAGCTATTTAGTTCAATAGGAGTGGAACCGAGCCCTTTATTGGTACCATGTCTGTAGCTCTCTATCTGTAAAGCCAAACTGCCATAGCCCTATGAATCCAACTAGATAGACTCAGTGAAAGAGAAAAAATAATATGTTTTAGAAACCTCCAAAATATTTTAAAATAGCTTTTCCATAAGCCATGGTATCACAATTTTAATGTTCTGAAACAAAATACACCAAGCCAAGAATAAAATGTTTTTTTCTCAGCAGAAAGTACAGATTCTCTGCTCTCTGGCATGTTTCTACTTGTGATGGTTCATGAGATATTAAACCTTAAAGGTATCCCTTGTCCAGAACTGAATATCTTTCCATCCTGACAGTCAGACAATTAAGCAATTCTGTGGGAAAATTTGGTAGCTGGGAGAGGACATTTCTCTAGTAGATAAGTTTTAAAAAATAAAAAGATGGCTCTTGGAAGGTGTTTGAAGGTTACCTATTTCTATGGCACAAATCTTAGCACACAAACACTAGCTTTCCAGCTTTAGTAACAAAACTATTCTAATGGTACATCTTCACTACCCAAAGGATCGGAGGGTAGTGATCCATCTATCGGGGATCCCCAAATCGATGCTCGGCAGTAGGAGTAAGGGGAGTTGATGGGGGAGCCGCCACGGTCGACTCACTGCCATGAGGACAGTCAGGTAAGTTGCACTAAGATACTTTGACTTCAGCTACGCGTATAGTATAGCTGAAGTTGCATATCTTAGTTCGAACCCTTCCCAGTATAGCCCAGGCCTTAGAAAACATAGCATGTTTACCTCTCCCATCTGCTTAATTGGGGTGGGCCTAAAGCTGCGGTAGCTGATTACATCTTTTAACATCTGATTAATGTAAATTATGCTAGTTTGAGTTTTAATATAATAGTTTAACTGTATATGAATTACATCTGCAGTGAGGTGTCCACTACATGTAAATTCTCGCATATAAATCTGGGTTTGGTGGGAAAAGTTTGCAAATTTACTGTTATTTTCCTGTTCTGTTTGGTGTAACATGCATTTGTATTCAGAGATCCAGTTGTTTTATCTGCAAAGACTAAAATAGAACTGTTTTCCATGATCAGAGAATGAACACAGACGTCAGTAAAGGACAGACTGTGAACTCCTTCCTCATATTGCTGAGCAGTTAATTACCTGAGTAATCCTATTCATTCCAATGGGATTACTTGGGTGAAACACTGCTCACCAATGTGAGTAATGGATTCTTAATCTGGCCTTAAGTGCTTACTTCCATTGTTTTACTTAGAGATGCTTCCTATGACTTTAATTAAACTCGCAAGTTTGGGGTTTTCTAAACACACTCCTCAGGGCATTTTTCACAAAGTTTCACTGCTCTAAGATTAATAACATGTGTGTCAAATCGTAATGTTTTGATGAGTGAGCACATAGATTTGCTTTGGTAAACTATGGCCTGGAGTTAAACATATCGCCAAATGATTATTAACTTTTCAGTACTATGGCAAATTCATCTTTAAAATTTCATTTTCACAGATTTGGATTACTGTGCATCTGTTAGCCAAAGACTCATCTTTATTTTGATGAGATATAGAAAATAATTTTGTTTCCATATGTTTGAGTGCTTCAAGTTTATCAAATGTGAGGAAAGGGAAGAACCAGTCAATGATTTTTAATCCAGGGTGGCTCAGGTATGTCAAGTCTTAATATTCATGGGGCATATAGCTGCATCCAGTGGCTGATACAGTATGTCAGGCTAGTAGATATTCCCACACAAACCAAAACCTTTGTTAGCTTTCAGTTACAATTGCTGGAATGCATCTTCTTCCAAAATACAGTTAAATAGGCACTGAACAGTTGTCTTTAAACACCCCATCTACGTTCCCCTTCTCAGCCTCAACTTCTTCCTTTCCAGAGCCCAGACTCCATGTCATCCCAAGCAACCAACAGATAGAGATCTTTGAGCTCATTTTTATAACAATTTTTAAATTAAATTAAATAATCATAAAAATAAAGGGGAAATGGACAGTGATTTGTAGTAGGATTAAGGGAACTAGGCTGGATATTGAGGCTGAGAAACTAGTGTAGGCAGTGGGATCCACAGGTTTAGCACAGAACTGTGCTGTCCAGCCCTACTCAAGAGCTCTGCTCCCCAGTCCTTGCTACTAACTTTTATGCCTCCCCTCTTATTTATGACCTCTCACACCTAGAACGCAGTCCCTCAGACAATTAAGCTCAGCAGCTGAGTCCCTGCATATCACTGACTTCCTGAGGTCTGCCTGCTGATGAATCATAGGAGGTTTGTCAGGATGAGCACTTAGGCCTGGATCCACAAAAATAGTTAGGCACCTATGGTGTGTTCTACGAAGGGACTCAGGTGTCTTAGAATGAGAGCCACAACCCCCGCCCTGCAGCATGCTAGGTGGGGAGCTGCCTAAGCTAGCCAATGTGAGACACTGATGGAGGTGTGTGTGGGGGTGCTATCACCCTCCCCACAGAGGTAGGTGTCTAAGTCTGGGCTGCAGGGAGGCACCTATCTCTGCTTGCCATCAACGAATGTGAACCTTAACAGGTAGATTCACAATAGTAGAGCTCAAACTAGCGCACTGAAAAGAGTGTGGACATTGCAGCTCAGGGGACAGCTTATTCTCCAACTTCCATCCTCTGTAATACCTCTGTTCAGTGGAGGATGCAGTTTGTCAGGATGGTGGATTCCTTCCTGATTTGGGCATGGGAAGAAGAAAAAATGATCTTTATGCCACTGACAAAAACTCCCAGAGAGACTGATTAATTAGGGACAGTGTTAATTAATATTGATAAGATCAGGCTCCTACAGTCAGCATGAAAGGTTGCAGACAAATGAAACAACGGATCATATTTCAAATCACTAAGAACCAAACCATTTATTAATGAAATTATAACTATGTGTACCAACTGAAAGCTGCTGGGTTAAACTTTGGGATGTTTACATTGCATGCCTCAATATGCCCATCTTTTAAATTGATTCTTTTTTTAATTTAATTTTGAATTTGAAACAATTTAACAAATCTACATTCCTTTATCCTAATAAGGCCTGGAAAATAGGAAATGAAGGGTTCATGGGCAGGGCAGGCAAACTACGGGAAGCCACAAAGTATATTCCTTTTAGAAAGTGATTCTTTTCAAAACAAAACCTGATCATCATTAATAGACATAATTATAACAGACTGTTTAAACCTTAATGATGTTGCTCTGAGGTAATCTGTCTTTATAATGCTATTCCGTGGAACGAGCTAAATTGCCTCCACAGTGTGATGAAGTGACATGCAGCTGACAAAACATAATCAATCAAATAAAAGTAAGTCTACCCTCTCGGTCTTGAAGTAAGCTATTACAAAGATCTACAACTCATGTACTCTAATTTACAGGGAACAGAAGGCCTGTGTTGGAAAGCACTAATATCCACACACAAGAAGTACAGAGATGGTGTCTCTTGATGGTGAATGCAAATTCAGTTATGAGGTACAGTATTTTTGAGAGCAGCCATTAAAACTATACATATGGTGCACTAGCTCTTTCTACCTAGCATCTGAAATGGAATTATTCATCTCCTTATAGGTAAGAGGAGGGACAAAAGTATGTTGGCTGCTTCTCTTTCACTTAGGCACACAGAGAGTATATTCATGAAGATACAATTTCGTGCTTTCTTTGTTAAATCAGTATAGCTGTCTTTAGTCAAATACTTTTTATTTATTTCTTTTTTTGGAAAACAATGTTAAAGGGAAACAGGGTTAATCCTACAACCCTTTCCCCCATTTCTATTTTGGTATGTTGGCAATAAAATAATCAACACATGCATACTATACATGTGACTTAGGTGATCCAGTCTCACTACAGAAATAACCAATAATGAACAGTCAAGGACAACAGTTCACAAACAATCCATATGCTGAAACTTGCTTGCATAAACTATGTGGCGAATTTTTGTGAATAATTCATTCACAGATCTCAGGACATGTTTGTGAACAGTTTTCAGGCAGGAAAAAAAAGGGCTAAATTTAAATTGTGAGCAAATTATCCAATTAGCTCTACTGTTCTCCAACTTCAAAAGTTATTTTGCTTTATTGATTAAAAACTTTAGCATCTTTATTTTTCTGTCTCAGGTATTTAGTCTTCAGGGACTTAAGTAACATTTAATTCTAACTGCTTATCAGCAGAAAGGAACGATCAGTTGCCTTTTTTCTCATATCTTTGAATTACAATGGTATGTTTTCTGAAAGGTCAGGTAATCTATGAAGTTTAGCAAAAAGAAAAGGAGTACTTGTGGCACCTTAGAGACTAACAAATGTATTTGAGCATAAGCTTTCGTGAGCTACAGCTCACTTCGTTGGTGAGGTGAGGTCTCCAAGGTGCCACAAGTCCTCCTTTTCTTTTTGCGAATACAGACTATCATGGCTGCTACTCTGAAGCCTATGAAGTTTAGAACTTCTAAATCTTGAAAACGTCTAACTCACTGATTTTCTGTTTTACAATTATTTGTACTGACAGATAGTTTTAACCAGCATATAAGGGCACCATGTAGAGTACATAGTTTGAAAACTACTACTGTAGTTTTTTCTGTGCCAAAAAATAAAAAATTCTGCATGTTAAAAAAAATAAAAATTCTGCATACAATATTTTAAAATTCTGCAAATGTTATTTGTCAATAAATAAAATATGGAGGCTCCAGCATGGCGGAGCACAGGCCACTGGCTGCATGGAGGTGGGAGATCACCCTGCAGCCCGCCCCCCGCCCCTCCCCAGGGACATGAACTCAACGGTGAGGCTGCACCCAACATTGACACTTGGCAGAAAAAGCATGAGGCCCTGCCCTCCATGCCAGGCACACCAGGTATGGGCAGGCAGGCTCAGCCCAGCAGGATCCAGGTATGGAGGATTAGTGTGGGGGGATCAAGGTGTGGGGTGAGAGGGTTCTGTGAAGGCCAATTTGGGTGCAGGCCACTCGGTGGGAGGTCTAGATGCAGGGGGATCTCGATGCACCGGGGCTCACTGCAGGGGCTCCAGGTGCAAGGAGAATGGGACTCTGAAGTGGGGTACAGGTGAAGGTGGCTGGGGCTCAGTGGAGGGGGCTGGGTGTGGGGGTCTGAGTTCGGTGGGGTTTAGCAAGCTCAGTGGGGGTTCCAGCTGTTGGGGGAATGGGGCTTGGTGGGGTGGGGGTCCGGTTGCAATTGATTGGGGCTCAGTGGGATGGTGGTCCAGGTGCAGGAGGCACATTGGGGTGGTCCAGGTGCATGCAGGGGGCTTGTCGGAGTGGGGCTCTGGGCGCAGGGATGGAGGTCCAGATGCAGAGAGGGGTGGGGCTCGGCAGGTGAGCGGTCTGGGTGCAGGGGTAGGGACCCAGATGCAGGGGTAGGCGTTAAGCAGGGGTCCGGATGCGAGAGGGGGCTTGGCAGGGAGTGGGGATTCAAGTGCGGGGGGCTCACTGAGGGATGGTCTGGGTACAGAGGTGGGGGTCTGGATGCAGCGGGAGGAGATTGATGGGGCATTCTGGGTGCAGGGGGACCCCCCAGCCAAGCCTCACCCTCCCACACTCCCAACCCCTCCCACCAAGCCCCTGGACCCAAACCCCGACCCTGCCGAACCACATCTCCTGCATCCAATACCACCAAGCCCCTGGACCCAAACCCCACCCTGCCAAACCACATCTCCTGCATCCAGAGTATTGGATGCAGGAGATGTGGTTTGGCAGGGTGGGGGTTTGGGTCCAGGGACTTGGTGGGAGGGGTTGGGAGTGTGGCTTGGCTGGGGGGGTCTGGCTATGGGGTGGGGGAGGGGGTCTGGATGAATAGGGGTAGGGTGGACAGGGGAACAGCTCCCCATGCAGTGACCTATTCCCCCATGGCTGAGGAGTGATGGGGGAAGGAAGCGGGTGCAGAGCCAGGGCCAGGTGAGGCTGGGGAGAGTTGGGGTGGGGGCTAGATGCGGGGAGCTTGGTGGGGAGAGGTACGGGAGACTCGGTGGGGGAGGGGGGTTCTGGATGAAGGGGGTGAGGCTCAGCAGGAGCGTCTGGGTGTGGAGGGTCTGTCCTGGGGGGGAGGGGTCTGACCCAGCACCAATCAGAGCATACCCAGCCCCCTCCCACCCTCCGCAGTGATTTATCTCTTTGATGGCTCTTTGGGGTGCCTGAAACAATGAACCCTATGACTACTCATCCAGCTTCCCTTTGCTTCCCTGTCAGAAAGTCATTTTTCTGAAGGGAAGCAAAGAAATCTGTGGGGGACATGAATTCTGCATGTAAGCAGTGTGCAGAATTCCACCAGGAGTAGAAAACCCAGCTCAAACCATATGAAAAATCTCAAAACCCATCAAATATAAGTCATTAAAATGTTCTTATGTTTTCAAGTATAGATCACAATCCAGAACAAATGTCATGTTTAACTTATATTTGATAAGGGTTGAACATTAAGATATGACATGAGTCCCACAAAAGTTGCCTGCGTTTTTCATTAACTTCAACTACACGCTATTGGCTGATGTTACAATATCTTGCTAAAGCCAAACAAAGTGTTCTGCTGACCTGTACCAGCAAGCATGTGCCCATTTAACCTCCGCTGACAATGACTTAAAGCGTTACAGAGGATGGGTGCCTAGAATTATTCTGCCATGCTTCTGGCAAAATAATATAATATACTAATTCAATGTGAAATAAAATCCTGGGATCATTGACTTAATTAGAACCTCTAATCAATTAACAGTAATTGCTACTGACCTGAGGCTCTGCAGTTTTCTTCACACAAAGGATCATGTCAGTGTCTTTTGTATCAAGAAACTTCTTGTGTTGAATATGTGTTAGCTGTCAGAGCTGTTCTTTAAATGAAGTTGTTGAATCCCCTGTTTTGAAATCTACCAGTGTTTTTCTTTTCTTTTGTACCTAACTGATTTTTTAAAAAAACAAACTAAGCTCACTTTATTATTTACAAATGAGTCTTTGTATTAGCTTGGTAGAGCAAACACGAGCAAATTTTAATACCACGCTGACCCTAACTTAACAAATGTATTCCCTCTCTCTCCAGCTATTTAGGGCACAGAAGCCCCAAGACCACCTCACGGAGGATGAGCAGTAGAGTGATAGGAAGTAAGGCTCAGGGCTAGCATCCATTCCTGCAACCTACATGTATCAGACTAAGTTGCATTGTGCACACACAGCCCCAGCAGCTACCCTTCATGTCCACCAGCCATATGGGGCACAGAAACCCCAGAGGGCAGACTCTAGTAGGAAGAGACTCTCTCGGTCAGTAGCAGGAGAAGAGCAGGAGCCCGGTAATACTGAAATAATTTCAAAGAGCTGAGAAAACCCCTGACATAAGAACCACAATTTTACCTGAATGTTTAATTTCAGCTAACTAATTAAGGCAATCTGTTTGGGGAAAGGAATGGGAAGTAATCAGATCCCCCTACCAAAACCACACCAAACCAAACCACCCACACACATGCAGTACCACTAAGCTAACTTGTAATCTCGCATTTAGTAACTGTACCACCTTCTCTCTGTTTTGGCTTCCCTTACCATGTCTCAGACTGTAAACTCTACAAGGTAGGGTTGTTTGTACAGTGCCTAGTACAAAGGGGCCCTGGTTCTGACTGAAGACTTTGGGCCACAAAATGAATACATAACAAGCAATGATAATTATATTTCAGCAAAGGGCAGGTTATGTAATACAGAAAAGCATACAGAGAAACCAGTTTCAACTTTGCAGGATCTTATAGTGAATTTTCAAATCTACTCTTGATATTATCGCGCCCCCAATCACATTCATTCATAATAATATTCCCTGAGAAAGACCTATTGAAACCCTGAAGTAAATCTTTTCATTTATGTTTTCTTAGTTTTTCTTTTATTATGTCTGGAGAAAGTAGCCAGAAGTATTGGTTAGGATTTACTTATATAGTCCTTAAATTACTCCTGGGGGAATTCTGCATCATTGCATGCATACAGAATTCATGTCCCCTGCCTATTTCTTAGCTTCCCTGCAGAAAAATGACTTCTGATGGGGGAGTAAAGGGAATTTGCACGAGCAGTCATGCATCCCTCCCTGGCAGCACAGGCAGGTCAGTTTGGGCGCCCGGAGCAGCCACTAGAGGCCTAAATCACCACCGTGTGTGTGTGAAATGTGGGCAGTTATGCATGAGAGAGAGAGACACACACACTGTCCCTCTCGCTCACTATTGCAGCATGCTCAGCGTGGAGAGGCAGGGTTTCGGAGTGTGTCTGAGGAGATAGGTGAGGTGCAGACTGTGCCCTCAGGCAGAGCAGAACATAGCAGCCTGCCTGCTTAGTGAATTGTTCCTATTGTCTTTGTGAATTCCCCCAGGAGTATAGAACAGGTGTAAAAGTTTTAAGGCTCCTTTACATGGCCAGAGTGGCTTAAAGCAGTGGTCTCCAAAGTGGGGTGTGAGCACAATTGGGGAGCGCAGCAGGAGGAGCGTCGCCACAGCAAAAGGGCAGCGTGGCAGGAGGAGCACTGCCGGAGGGAAAAAAAGGCGGGGGGGGGCAGCCCTGAGTCCTCCGGCCTGTGGAGAGCAGGGGCAGCCGCGCAGCCAGCGGCTGGAAAGAAATGTCACTTTCCCCTTCAAAGCCGGCCGGAGAGAAGCGGCGCTTTGAAGGGGAAAGCGCCGCTTCTTTCCAGCCGCTGGCTGCGCGGCTGCCCCTGCTCCTCCTGAGTCCTCCGGCCCATGCTCACAGGGCCGCATTCCGAAAGGGGCTTTAGAACTGCAGGCCAGGGCCCTGGGGCCCCCTTAGCCCAGGGCCCTGAAGCCCCTAAAGCCCCTGCATGCCGGGTGGCCCTGCCTGCCATGGGGGGGGGCAGCTCCCAGAATCGTGGCCATGGGGGTGGTGCTGCGCTGAGCAGAGCCACCTGCACCTCCCCTGCACCAAACAGGAGATGCCCCAGGTAAGTGCTCTCCACCTCCTGCCTGCCCCAGCCCTGAGCGCCCTCCCACACCCTAACTCCCTCCCAGACCCGTACCCCACCCTGAGCGCCCGCTGTATCACAAAGTGTTAAACCAAGATTTTCAAAAATAATAAAGCATATTAATCACATTGCTCTCACTAAAATATTATTAATAATTTTTTTAGTGAGAGCAAATAAAATAAAACATTATTTTAAAAATATTGTTTATTTCATCTTTATCTCATTGTTTTTTCATTTCTATTTTTTGTGTGTGTTTTATAATTTACATAATATATTAGTACAGTAGTACATGTATATAATTTATACATATATTAGGGGTGCGTGCTCAAAATTTTTTTACTGATAAGGGTGCGCGTTCAAAAAAGTTTGGAAACCACTGGTTTAAAGGACAGTATGGCCTTATAAATGCTTATGGTGCTTTGTGATTAGAACTGGTCTACATTTTTGGATTGAAAACATTTCTTATTAAAATGTACTCCATGAACTGTTTGTTACTGACCTTTCTGGAGATGGTCAGTAGCCAATATAAATTGTGAGTTTGATTCCTCAGCCCTCACTTGCTCTTCAGTTGCCTATGATGTAACACTGAGCATATGGCTGCATATATTTGTTGACTTATAACTAGAAATAAAGGGTCAAACCTAGCTACATTACTATTAGGCAAGGGAGTTTGGGGATTTTCTCCAATGCTCCCCACTCCCATTGTCCATCCATTGTATTGTAGTTTAAATAACTTACCTACATTTACAGAAAAATTATCCGGTGTGACCTTGTGCTTACAGAAGACCATAGGACGGGTCTGAGGTCAGGGCATGCAGCTCAGAAACTCGCCTCGCCGACATCACCGCCACCAGGAAAGCTACCTTCCATGATAGGTAAGACGGGAGCATGAGGCCAAAGGCTTAAAGGGTGGGCCCCTGAGCCTGGACAGAACCAAGTTGAGATCCCATTGAGGGACTGGGGACCGAACTTGAGGAAAAAGTCTCTTGAGACCTTGAGGAACCTGACTGTCATGTCATGGGAGAAGACCATCTGCCCCTACATGGGCAGATGAAAAACGGAGATGGCCGCCAGATGCACCTTGATAGAAGAGTGTGCCAGGCCCTGGCTCCTCAAATTAAGTAGGTAGTCTAAGATTGACTGCATCAAAAAATGCGAAGGGCAGATGCCCCGATCAGCCGCCCTGTGGGAAAACCTCATCCACTTTGCCAGGTAGGTCTGTCTAGTTGAGGGTTTTCTACTCCCCAGGAGGATCTGCTGGACCTCCTCTGAACAGGTCCATTCTTCAGGGTTCAGCCATGCCGCATCCATGTGTGGAGAGACAGAAGGTTGGGGTGCAAGAGGCAACCATAGTCCTGTGACAGCAGGTCTGCTCAGTCCGGCAGGGGCCATGGGGGGGACTGCTGCCAAGCTCAACAGCGTGCCAAACCAATGTTGGCGCGGCCATGCTGGGGTGATCATGATAACCTGCACCCTGTCCCTCTTGATTTTCACTTACTGATGAGAGGAATCGGAGGGAACACATACATCAGGCTTCCTGCCCACAGCAGGAGGAAGGCATCGGATAGGGAGCCCTTGCCCAGACCCCATCTGGAGTAGAACCTGTGGTACCTCCTGTTCTGCCTGGTGGCAAACAAATCCTCTTGGGGAGTTCCCCACCTCTGGAAGATCATGCTGGCTACCTCCCAGTGGAGCACCCACTCGTGGTGAGAGGAGAAGTCCCTGCTTAAGTGATTTGCTAGTGTGTTCCTGGCACCCGGAAGGTGACATGCTTCTAGATGGATTCCCTGGTAGATGCAGAAGTCCCAGAGATGGAGTCCCTCAACCTGTCCCTGGAGCGGTACTGGTGCCGTGGAGATTCTGGGCGCCAACTTAAAAACTCCTGCTAGGGGGCGCATGCGTCCAGAGGTCTGCGCCCAGTCACTGGCAAGCTGCACCTCGAGCCTCTATGCCCTTGTACGAAGTTCAGAGACCAGATGGGGCTGCGAAGCTTCTGCCTATCATGGTCAGAAGCGTGTTGGCTGCGAGAGGGCGACTGCTGGCGGGACGTCCCCTGCTATGGGGAGCGTTGCTGTAGAAGTGGAGACTGTGGTGGTTCAAATGCGGGTTTACCCCATGACTGGGACCGTGCAGAGGCCGTAGTGGGTGGCACTGGGAGGGACATAATCTCTTACACTGCTTTCAAGGCATCTGGCGTGGATGGCTCCCAGAGCTGACGAGGGCCTCCTCGCTATCCGGGGTAGCCAGTGGGGAGTGGGCTGGGCTACACCGCTCGACCTGAGCTGGGGCCCGAGATCCCGAAAGGGGTCAAGAGGTGCCAGAGATAGGGCCTTGGTCCATTCCAGACCTTTTCCTTGTGGGAAACTGTAGACCTTCCTCGCCCTATCTTCTTGGGCTTCTTGGCTGGAGCCACGGAAAGGGACTGGTGCCGCGCAGATGGTACCAGTAGGGCACTGCTCGGTGCCAAATAGGAGTGCTGCTCCAGCATTGGAGTAAGGGCAGACTCCATAAGGAACGCTCTCAAGCGAATGTCATGGTCCTTCTTCATGCAGGGTGTGAAGGACTTGCAGATTCTGCACTTATCACTAATATTACCTTTGCTCAAGCATCATAAACAAATGTTTTGTGGATCACTAATGGGCATAGGACTTTTACTGAGATCACAGGGCTAAAAGCCTGGGGACTGGGGCATGCCCCATCCCGAAACTAAGTCCTGTTTGGGACCTACTAAATCTCTAACTAACAAATAGGGAAATTAAAACTAGAGGGAAACTATGTACAATAATATACAAGAGGTAAATGCTTTCGAATGAACGAGAACTAACAGTGCTAGCTGAAGCAGTAACAGTTACATGCACCATCACTGGTGGCAAGAAGGAACTGAGGGTTTGGAGGGGGCAGGCGGTGCCCTATATGCCATGGCATATACACACTACTCCAGGGGGCGCCAGAGCCAGTCCGCTACGGATACTGCTGAGAGAAAAACTTCCAGCACCGGTTCTTGTGGGGAGCACACACATTTAAGTTGAATGGACATGATCAATCACTCGAAGAAGAACGAAAGTTACTAGTATGTTATTTTTTCTGCCCTTTAAAAACAACATCTTTAGGCATAAATAAAACTAAGATGCCGCCTAGCACACCACACTTCAACTTAAAGCATGAATTGACTCCATAGTAGGTATTTATATATGCAACTATCCCCTATTCTCCACATCTCTCTCTAAGTATAGATGAAATACTTAATTATATAAAATATTTATCCTTCAGGATCTTCACAAGGAAAAAAGTGTCATATCTGGCTAACAGAAATATTTTTGTAAACGCTTTTGTTTGAATTTTTCAAATGTTTCAGAGTAATAACAATTTTATACCCTTCAAAAAAATAAAAACTTACCCCCCCAGTTCTGGTTTTCTATTTACATCCCTTAGTACTCACATAAAGAAAAACTAAGCACTGATGCTCAAGGTCCGCTTTCACCTATGCAATAAGTCACACCAGCCCAAGAACATTACTTTACTGTAGCTCTGACTCAGGAAAGCACTTAAGCACATGATTTCAATGGGACTTAAGCATGTGCTGATAGTTAAGCACACACTTTAGTGCTGTCCTGAATAGCGATGCTTGTCCTGAATCATAGCCTAAATAATTACAAGTAGTTTAAGACTGTCAGACAAGCATGCTGAAATAATTTTAATTGGCAAATTAAATAGTGCAAGGCTTTGACAAATTGTCTTGTGCAGATACTTGAGTGGTTCTTTGTCTCCCTGAAAATTCTAAGGCTAAGCACATCTTCCTATTTTCACGTGAAGCCTAGGACTGTCTGTTCTCACAGCAAAGGAGACCTGCAAGCGTCTGTGCTCCGACCTTGTTGACATTTCTTCTAAAATGGCCAAAAGGGTCCATGCCCAGTGACTCCTTTCTTTCTCCAAAGGGAGGAGTGAATTTAATCCTCCTGCAGCATTCTGTCCTTGCTGATTGGACAAATGTGCTGTGTTTTTCCCACATGGCACTGCAGAGTGCAAATTCCCATTTACCAAAGTGAATTGTAGCATGCTGTTTGAGAGAGATCTCAACTTTTTCATTTTAGGTGCTGCTGTATTTGAACATTTTACATATATTACAGAAAAATTATCCGGTGTGATAAAAATGTCGCATTTATATTGTTGGCTGAAAACAAAACATAAACAAACAAAACATGGATACAACACACGTGTGCGTCTCTCCCTGATCACTCTGCTTTTATGTTGTTTCCTTCCCCCACCCTCTCATCTGTTTTTGTCTTATATGACTGTAAGAAATTTGGGGCAGAGACTGACTTTCCCTACATGTTTGCCCAGAATTTAGTACATGTGGGGTGCTTCTGTAATATAAATAATAATAATAGGAAAATAATATTTTAAAATATTGGAACTGGATGTAGCATATTTAACAAATGGGACAGCTTTTGTGAAATCCCTTTTTTCTAACATGGATCTTCAGGGTGACATTTGCCTGAGGACAGAACAATAAGGACAATGTTTCTCTCAGCATCTTATTTTCTTTGTTCAGGTTTATTTATTGTCAGCTTCTTATTTTGATTATTCCTCTGCTTATTCTGAATAGTCATACTAAGACTGATAATCATAGCTGGAGCAGCTGCTGACTGGTACTCAAAAGACATTTTTACCCTCTCTCTCTGTTTCACTCTAATTCCAGAAAGAGAAGAAGATCATACCTGTATATCCAGTTTTACAAACACAGTTGAAGCTTCCTGGGAAGTTCTGGCAGACAGCACCATTTTTACATGGGCTGGACAGGCACTCATTGATGTCTCTCTCACAGGCCATTCCGGTAAAACCATCTGGACAATTGCATGAGAATCCTCCCACCAAGTTGTGGCAAGTCCCATCATTGTGGCAAGGGGATGGGAGACATTCGTCAATGTCAGTTTCACATAAATTACCATCGTACCCTGGCATGCACCTGCACACGAAGGGCTGCAGAGGTTCGTTTGCCATGATGATTACTGGGATACTCTCATGGCTCTTTAAAACAGGTTTCACAGCTAACCTTCTCAAGCAGCTTCCTCCGTTTTGACATGGACTTTGTACACATGAATCATGATCCACAGACTCTATCCGTACTCCACTCTGACGGAAAAGGATTTCTTTGATGCTCTCAAAGAAGGTTGCTACGCCACTGGGATTCACATACTGATTGTTGTTCCGTTTCACAGCTGCCATCAGGAAGGTTCTGTTACTCTCTTCATAAACCCCATAGAGCTGCACAGCAGTTCCTAGTCCAGGTAACTGTGAACTGGCAATACGCAGGAAGTGAAGGTAGTGATTGGTCAAAAAATCTCTCACAGTTTGCACGTTAAGGCGAAGAAGGACACTGCTGTCAATTGTGGCATTACTGAACCCGGCAAAGAAAACTCGAACACTGCTAGTAACTGCACTGTGTAACCCATCATTACTAAGGACTGTCAGATCAAATGTTCCATCTGTGGACCTTGCCTGGGAATTCAGGTCACAAGTGCCCCCTGGAATATTAAAGAGGCTTGTAACTCCTGAAGTGAGGGAACAGCGGAAGCTGTCTAAAACATCTGGATCCTGGGGTTTCACACTGCCTAAAATTCCACCTGGGAATAGGTTGCCATAATAGTGAACAAATATCTCTACTGTTCTAGGTTGCGATGGATTGTCATTTTGGTCTATTACCTTTATTTGTACAGTTCCTGTGGAAGACATTTGAGGAATGCCAGAGTCTCTGGTAATCACTGACAAGTAGAAGTCGCCTATTTGCTCTCGGTCAATTTCCCTAGTTGTGGTCAAAATTCCTGCAGTGCTAAGACTAAAATAGCTGGTTGCAGGGCCAGTGCTAAGCAAGTAGTAGGTAAAGGGGCCTTGATTTGGAGGGAGATCAGGATCTGACGATTGAAGTGTCATCACAAGAGTTCCGGCACGATTATTTTCCATTACTTCTCCCTGGCTGGTGGACAAGGTAGGTCCATTATCGTTGATATCTTCCAATGTTACCAATAAAGAGGCACTTCCTGTTGCTGAAGGTGTTCCTGAATCAATTGCTAACACAGTTAGGTTGTAGACAGGTAAAGTTTCTCTGTCCAATTCTGCTGTGACAGTAACCTGTCCTGTTTGTGGATTAATAGAAAAGGCACCATTGTCATTCCCAGAACCAATAAAATAGGAGAACCTGCTCCAACTTGGGACAGAATCTGAATCAAAGGCACTTACAAATGTGACATGGGTCCCTGGAGGAACACCTTCACTGATTTGTATATTGTAAACCTGTAGGCTAAAAACTGGAGGATCATTAGCATCTAAGACAGTGATATTTACAATTACTTCATCTATATCTGCACCACGAATGCTCCCAAAATTTTTTGCAAGAACTTTCAAAGAGATACGTTCTTCCTTTTCTCTGTCAAGAGGACCTGAAACATAAATCTGTCCACTCTTCTCATTAATCTGGAAACCTTTCTTTCTGCTACTGCCAAAGATAAGATAGTGGACTTCTCCATCAGTTCCCGTATCACGGTCACTTGCAAAGACTTCTCCCACAACCATGCCTTCAGAAGCTGCTTCAGAGACCTCAAAATAGTAAAGCTTGGACACAAAACGTGGTACATACTCATTTGTTCCTTCTAATTGGATGTTGACACTAGCAAAACTGCATCGCTCTTCATCTGGAATATTAAAAGCTTTCACAGTTAGATGATAACTTTGTTTTGTTTCATAGTCTAAGAACCCTTGGGTGGTGATAATTCCTGTGTTGGGATCAATGACAAAAAGATCACTATCTGAGGACTGAACTGCATATGCAATCATAGCATTAGGTCCAGAATCGGCGTCAGTTGCATTTAGACGGATAACAGTTGTCCCACTTGGGGCATTTTCTAATACATTGGGGAAGTAGTCTTCTGGGTTGAATATTGGAGAATTATCATTCACATCAATAACATTAACCGTGACACTGCAGTAACCTGTTCTAGCTACCCATCCTCCATCTGTAGCACTAACAATCATCTCATGATTTTGGCATGACTCATAATCAAGGGGTTTGGCTAGAGTTAATGCCCCTGTAGATGTATTAATAGCAAAAATACCAGCCTCGTTTCCTGAAGAAATATTATATGTGATTAGTCCATTCATAGCAGCATCCCTATCCCTTGCTGAAACAGTTCTGACAACTGCTCCAACAACATGACTTTCAGGGATAGTAACACTTATATGGCTTTGAGAGAACTCAGGTGTATGGTAGTTTTCCTCTGTGATAACTATTTGAACAGTAATCTCAGATGAGAGGGGAGGATTACCTTTATCCTTTGCTTTTACCGTAAGCAGAAAGTTTTGGTTCAAATCAGCCATGAGTGAAGATGCAACAGAAATCCAGCCTGTAGTGCTGTCCAGCTTAAATTTATCAGTGTTTTCATTAGAAATGAAGTATTCAACTTCAGAATTCAGTCCAAAATCCTTATCATCAACTGCAATAACTTTAATTAATTTAGTACCAACTGCTACATTTTTAGTCACAGGAGTAAAATATTTACTAGCAAGAAACTGTGGTACATTGTCATTGCTATCCACTATGTTGATTGTGACTGTTGTCTCACTGAGCAAAGAAGGACTGCCTCGGTCTGAAGAAGTAACTATGAAGCTGTGCCTGTTGATATTGATGTTGCTGGAACCACTGGAATTTTGATACCTTAAATATTGCTTATTGAAAATCTCCCCTGTGGTAGCATTAATTCGGAAGAACTCAGACTGGGATTTTATGAAGTAGAAAACTTGGCCATTAGATCCTTCATCAGGATCTGTTGCTGAAACCTGAGTTACTTTTAATCCAACCTCAGTAAGCTCAGGGCAATCTAAGTAATAGGATGTTTTTGTGAATCGTGGGGCATTATCATTGACGTCTGTCACAAATATAGTCACATCTGTGCTTACAGTCCACCCGGAATCATGTGCAGAAACTCTGATTCTATAGCGGTCTGTATCTTCCCTGTTTAGGTGTCGACTGATTGTAATGTCCCCGGTACTGGGGTTTATGATAAATGGAAGACTTGTATCCCTTATGGAATACCTGCTGATAGCATTCACACCAATGTCTTCATCTGAAGTTGTGACTCGTGTAACTGTGTAACCCAGAGGTGCATTTTCAGGCACTGGAGCACTGAATATCTGAGAAAACCTGGGAGCATTATCATTTTCATCTAAAATATTAACAACAACTTTTACTGTGGTGCTCTGAAGAGGGGTACCTCTGTCTGAAACTTTGATGGTTAGCATGTAGTGAGCCAATTTTTCCCTGTCCAAAGGTGCGACACTTCTAATTTCACCTGTGGCTCGACTAATACTGAAACTATTTTCTTTATTGCCATCAATTATTTCATAGTTCAACTGTCCGTTTGGGCCACTGTCCTTGTCCACAGCAGTGAGAGTCAGAATTTTACGTGGTGAAAGGTTCTCCATTATTTCAGCAATGAAAGGATCTCGCTCAAACTCTGGTGCATTATCATTGACATCTACCACTGTTACTTCTAATTTCTCATAAGAGGAGAAAGGAGGAAAGCCTGTATCTCTGGCCTCAATCCAAACCACATATTTTTGTATTTCTTCAAAATCCAAAGGTTGGCTGATGGAGAACTGTCCTGTTAGTTGGTCAATCTGGAAGGTATTGCCAAGGTTACCGCTAGCAATGTAGTATGACAAGGAACCCCCCCTGGACGAAGACCCAGAAACAGTGGTGACAAGGGTACCAATTGCTTGATTTTCAGGAAATATGAAAGTCTGTTGCTCAGCTCGAACTTGAGGGAAGTCTGCTTTGTTCACAAATCTCACAGTTACAGTTGTAGAGTCTGTTTTTGGATACAGGCCACCATCTTTTACGTGAACAGAAAAAGTCACTTCAGAAGCCCCTGTCAGTGGGTCAGCAGCCATAATTGCCCCCCTCATTGGGTCAATGTGGAATTTTTCAGAGTTCTTTCCCATGAGGGAATAATGAAGCTCAGCATTGGGCCCAGAATCAGCATCTGTGACCGTCACAGCAAACACAAACGAACCTGCCAAGAACAACAAAGAGGATAATTAATTTTGTGTAAGAAAAATAGGACATTGGAAAGTAATTTTTCAATGTGAAGCATTGGCAGTTATGCACACCACTCCTGTTATTTTTCATGGTAACCTGATGCTGTTCTGACAATTAACCCTTTTCCATAAGGATAAAAGGGAATATGAGATATTAAGCCAAATTTTCAACCACTCAGGTCTACTTGCATGCGTGCACATAAACACACACAAAATGCATGCATGTGCATACATCCACATTTGTGCCTGAAAATCAGGTAACTGTGCGCACAAAAGTAAATAAATAAATAAATACTTTATATTTATAAAGTATAAATACTTTATAGTATTTATACTATATATATATAGTATATATACTATACTTATACTTATAGTATATATACTATACTTAAAAGTATAAATACTTTTTATTTATAAATAAAAGTATTTAATAACATTTTAGATTACTCTGTGGTTTGCATGTATTGTATGACCAACCTTCATAATGTGTACACATAGTATTTAGGTGTGCCAGTTCTCCAGCATATGTGGACAGTTTGGGTTTGCACTTGCACATACCTGTCTGTAATTGCATCTCCAATACATACACATGTATCTGGGTACTCGTGTGCCTAAGTTGTGTATGCACTCTTTTGAAGATTTGATGCTGAATGTCCACTATGCTGGACATCCATTCCCTGTTTTTGCTAGTGCTGAAGCTTGGCTCACACTAGTTATCTATATGAATCATGTAATTTTCAAACTCTGAAGGCAAAATCTGTGAGGGACAAGAGTGACTTTGACGGTGTCCCAACTTAAATCATTTCTTGTTGCAATTTTTCAGAGAGCAACATTTTATACCCCATAGGGAGGAACTGGCAGATGAAGAACAGCAAAATTCAGCAGTATTACAATACTTGAGCTTGACAAGATTGGGACAAAAATAAGAGTTCTGCTTCAGTTAGGCACATTAATTTTATGTGGTTGTGATGACTTGTCATAACTCCATTTTTTATCCTGCCACAAAAATTAAAGCAGCCAGGCTGTATTCTCATCTCCAAGTGTGCATTAAGACCACTGTGAACTAACCATGGCAAGAAACTATGTTATTGTCTTTGAGACTATCACATTACACCACATTCTACTACAATTAGTGCTGTGCATGCCAAACCCATTATCATCAATGGCTTTTTTGAGTAGTTTGAGGGGATTCTAAAATGTCCTTTTAGTTGAAGCTTGGCACACAGGTTTTCAATTTTTTTTTTTGTAAAAAAACATGTTTTATTTCAATTTATTTGCTTTTTTTTTAGTTAGTGAAGTCCAAAGAAATTATGACTGACTATATTTTGACATTTTTTTCTTTTCTAATTAAAAAAGGTTTTATATTAAAAAATTCCAGGTCACAACCTGGTAATATTGGATAAGTCATGTATGCTCTGCCTAAAGGCATGAAAATGAAACCTTCAACAAGAACTGTACCCATATGTTACTGATCTCAGATCAGCTGTGCACTGCTCATAATGTATGAAGTTTCATCTTGTACAAAGGTCTTTGTTGATATTATTGTTCTGAAAGGGAGAGGAAGTATGGACAAAATAAATCATTCCTTCAAAAACACAGTTTGGAATCACTAAAAATTTAGAAGACTGAACACAATTCCTGGCAATGTGATATTTTATTTCTTTAAAAGGAAAATAAAAATCTTCATACAGGGAACATGTATATTTGTTTGTAAGAGCATTAGAGCCTTGCAATGAGAGCAATAATATGCAATATTGTAAATTTATGATACATGCAGTGATCATACTTTAAAACCGTCTTCTGTTTTGAAAGATTAGGGGGTCCAGAGTTATTCCATTTTAAATCTGGTAGAATCTTTCAGTTTAAGACACTTTTTAATTGAGATCACTGTATATATATGAATGTTTTGGGATTACCATGAGACAAAAACCTGCAAAGAATAAATATGACAATAAACCAGTATGCACTTTAGAGTACACCATGGTGCCCCTGAAATGTTTATTTTAATCTGTTGAGTAGTGAATCCTACTGCAATGTCACTGCATTATACATTATATCTTAATTACACAATTTAAAAACCTCACTAAGTAATCACATCCTTCCCTATATTTCAGGTATTTTATAAAGCTAATAAAAAACTGAATAAGCTCAGTTAATAATTAGACATCTATTATTTATGGAACATTATGATTTTTCAAGAGGGATATTAACATTTTATATTTAATATATTCCAAATGTGCTCATCCTACGCATGAACAATATTAATAGATGTGGCAATTCAGGATTTTCCACTTCTGATGTATATATATGTGTTTAAACATAAAGTGTATAATCAAGCAAGTCAATCCTACTGTCTTGTGAAATTTGGGTGTACAAAGGATGCAGGATCTTGGAATGTTTATACAAGGTGGGAAGTCTCCAGAGAAGCCTTTATAATTAAAATGTAACATGGACAAGGATCATTAAAAGATATTTTTGAAATCTTTTCTGAGACCTTCACAGAGACACAGAAGGGCTTTTACATATGAAGGGAAGATTTTCAAAGGCAGAACCAGCAGTTATTGCCCCTTCTCTTAAATGTAATTTTATCATTTCTTTCTCTTTTAGATTTGAGGGTTTTATTCAGATTTATACTTAGGCCC
Source organism: Lepidochelys olivacea (assembly GCF_965140295.1). Classification (NCBI taxonomy): domain Eukaryota; kingdom Metazoa; phylum Chordata; order Testudines; family Cheloniidae; genus Lepidochelys; species Lepidochelys olivacea. Next base: position 48,945,660 of record NC_140414.1, on the reverse strand, counting down.
AGTTATAACACTCTGCAGCATAAAGGGACTTTAAGGTCAGTGTAGGTCATGCCCACTGTAAGACTTCTTTGCACTATTGGAGTGATGTAAATGGCCCTAGAATACATGAGATTAAGACCGTGAGTATTTTCTTTGCCTTCACAAATAAATAAGCTGTAAAGTAAAAAATGAATAATCATTTTAAAAGTGTGTAATATACTATAGATGATGTGCTACCTTTTAAAAAATGAAATAATAATATCTGTACAGAACCAGAGGTGTAGTTGACACTTTGGAAACACATAGGAAGGCAAATTCCCTATCCTAACCAGAGGACATCTGAGTAGACAAATTCAATAGATGACAACTTGAAAAGGGACCTTTTCACCACTAAGAGGTGTCACATCAACTGCCCTGTATGCTTTTTCTCAATAATAAAATGTATAGAACTTTTTATCTTCAAAACTCTTTGTAGAGATTAACTAATCTATCCCTACAAAATTCTTGTTGTGAATTAATAACAAGCCAAACAAAAATACCAGCTTTTCTGGATAATACTGCATATACTGTAAAGAGGATGATTTGATGTGAATGTGAAGAGAAAAAAAACACAGAAGAAAACATTATAATTACTAATCCAAACCCATTCACTGTCTCAACTCTGTTAATTTTTTCCAATAGCACGCGCCACAAACATGACAGACAATGTAAAATAGTTACAGGGCAATATATTTTACAATTTTTTTATGGAATGACCTATCACTTGATCAGATTTTTACATTATCCCATTATCTCCTGGAGGGCCACCATTATCAAATTACCTGAAGTTGTAGGTGATGGAATATGGGTGACATAAGGATGGTGTTGAAATTTAGGAGGATTGTCATTCACATCGGCAACAGTGATAAGGACACTGGTAGAACTGGAAAGGGCTTTGGGAAAGCCACCATCGCAGGCCACAACTACTAAGGTGTAGTTCTCCTTAGTCTCTCTATCTAGTAATGCACTGGTGATGATCTGTCCTGTTGATGGGTTGATTGTGAATTGTGAATTACCACCAATAAGACTATAGCTGTTCAAAAGACAAAAAAGACATTTTCCATTAGTATTCTCATAAGAAAGAAACTCTATTATGATAATAATAAATATTTAAGCTACCAAACTACTATCATGCTGACCAATATTGTCTCATTGTTTCCTTGTGCTTTCCCATCTGTCTGTATCCATTTGTTTTTTCTTGTCTTGTACTTGGATTGTAAACTCTGAGGCAGAGACTATCTTTTTGTTCTGTGTACAATACCTAGCACAATGGAGTCCTAGGGCTTCTCTATGCTACAGAAATAAAGTAACAATAAATGATAAAAAACTAAAGATGGAAAAGAAATAATGTGAACTTAACTAAAAAAAGAGGTCGGACATCTGCATCTGAGTTTGATATTTTGCCGTGTATCCACAAGTTTTGGTCTCCAAATTGAACTATCCCAAAATGTTGTACAGTTGGGTTGGGCAGCACAAGAGGCAGTATCTCTAGGAGACATGTAGGAAACTTTCCAGCTCCCCACCACTTGTGGTGTCAAAGGTGGGAAATAACCATTAATATGCACAAAGGCGGGAAACACTCATTAATACACCTAATTCAGCACTTCTCTAATCTAAACTTCTATTCTGCTTTACAGACTTTCAATATTCAGTGTACTGTGAAACCTGCACAAAGGATCACCTCCAGTAAACAGCTCCTCTTGTTTAAGAGACTGCTTTAAATAATCCCCATCTTACTGGTGCAATTAAGTTTGATCTTAAGTTAAAGACCATATTTACTGGGCCTGAATCAACAGCAGCACTGTTCAGTCTACATGTTTCTGTACTGATCCAGAACGAGAATGGTCGTATGAAAAACTACATGGAAATATTATGTTTGTTGCTTATTTTAAATTCTGTCCTGGAATGACTTTTGTGACTGATGTGCACAAAATTTAGTCTCATGTGTCCACATGTGTCCTTTGCGTGTAATACACGTGTATCAACCCTTTTTTAATGACTGTAGGTTATATCACACAGAAAACAGGAGAAAAAGAGCAATGCTTAGGATTTGCATATATATCATCAGGTTACCTCTCCCAGAGATTTATCTGATTTTTGCATAACTTGGTCTATTTTTTTAGCTTCATGTGGGACTCTTGATTCAGAATTTGGCACAATAGTCTTGGAAATTAAAGATCCAATTTTCAGAGGTGCTCAGAACTCACAACTTTAACAGAATTTACTGAAGACTTTGGGTGCTTAGCACCTCTGAAAAGCAGGCCCTATATATTTAATACTTTATATCTTCTGCCAGAGTTTTGTAAAATCAAGTCCTATGTAATTGTATACACTATTAATACATGTATTATTTTGAATGATGAATCTGGACAAATAACACCCAAGAAAAGCAAAGTTTATCCTAAGACTAAAAAAAAAAAACCCAAACAAATAATTTTGTTTTAAATGGCTACTCTTGAAAGAACCATTTCTCTTTACTATTCCACTTTGAGATGACAGTGGATAAAATGATAAAGGCTGATAAAGAAGTCCTCCAAAACAGTTCGTATTACTTTAAAGACATCTGAAGGCACTTTGATAATTTCTGATCACCAGACATAAACACTATAATCTTTGCTTTGCAAAGATCCCTTTTTGTATGATAATAAGGCTTTCCAAAATCGGTTTCTTGTTGTAAGATTGCATGGAATTAAAAGCTTAATTGTTGCAAATTTTATAAATATTATATCTGGATGCCTTTCAAGACTTTAAAAATGCCAAAGAAGCTAAGTTCCTATTCTAGGCTTCAAGCAGGTTAAAAAGGAAATATAATATTTTGTACATGTTTACTTTTCTACAATCTAGTTCTCTGTATCTTTATATTTATGACCACAGCAATTTTATTCTGTACTTTGAAGACGAAAAGTAGATGAAATGGCAAAAGTGAATGACATTGAGACAATTTTTTTATCCCCATGTTGTGTATTTTAGGGAACATAGATATCAGTGTTTACATTCACAAAAGTTAAAAGGGAAAGGATTACCCCTGGTCTTCTTCAATAGTAAGGAGTGATTAATAACTAATACAAGACTGCCTTCCATTCCATTACACATCAGTCCTCAGTGGGTAATGTTGAGCCTGTCACTGACACTTAACATCTTCATTATTCTTGTCTCTGAAAATGCTTATTGCCAGAGCTCAACAGTAGGAATTTGCCCAGTTAAGAGACATGATTGTGCCAGTAGAGCTATACAAAGCATTTGGCACATAAAAGAAAACTGCCAAACTCTCCCTTTTCATCAGTTTTTCTGAATGGGATAAAACAATTTACCTTTTGCAGTATTTGTTTTGCTTATTCATCTCCAAACTAAGCGCAGTAGTTGCCCATGTATTTGCTCAGTGAAACCAGGACTCCACTGGCAACAAATCAAAGGATTTCATCACAAGAACATATATAAATGAGACTGCAAGATGGGTAATGATATTTCTGCATCTAGAACCAATTTCATCATTAAATGGCCTGTATATCTGCTGCAATATACAGAGATGTTTATAAGTTGCATGTTGGAGGTTATTCTAATTGCTAAAAAAACAACAAGGAGGCTGGTGGCACCTTAAAGACTAACAGATTTATTTGGGCTTAAGCTTTTGTGGGTAAAAAAACACTTCTTCAGATGCACGGAGAAGATCTTATGCCCAAATAAATCTATTCGTCTTAAAGGTGCCACCAGACTCCTTGTTGTTTTTGTGGATATAGACTAACATGGCTACATCCTGATACTTGACATCTAATTGCTAAGTCTTTCTTCTTCTTCCTCCTGTTGAATCCAGTTTTCAAGCTTGGAGCTATAAAATTAGGCACCTAGATCCATATTTAGGCTTAGTGGGAATGGTACTTGAATGCCTGACTTTAAACACCCAAGTTTGAAAATCTGACCCTAAAATTAGACGTGGCTGAGGAAGTGCCATTTTGATGTGGATCTAACTAAGTTTAAGGTTTGGTAATTAAGATCAAAGCTGAATCGGGCTAGGGTTTCAGTTCCACAGTGCAGAAACCAACTATTCTTGTGAGATTCTGGCTGAATCCAAACCAGAACTGAACAACAAACCTATACAATTTTACAATCAACCCCAGCACTAGTTATTGAGTTGAGTTAGTATATGAGTTCTGAAATCCAAATTACTCCCCAATTTCAAAGGTCATCAGATTTAAACTTCTGGATCTAGTCAATCTTCAGGAACAATAGTTTCTACTTTTTTAGTGACTTCCATTAATGAATATAAAAATACTTTAGAAGCACTAATTAATTAAGCCTTCTTAATTACAACCTTTATATCCAATTGTGTCCCATCAGAGGGAGCTACACTTGCGCAGCTGAGAGCTGAATTGGACCTGTATAGTCTTTTTTAAAGGTGAGGTAACAAACTCTCTATCTCTGTTCCATTTCATCACGGATGGTCCCATTCATTTTAATTTTATTTGACATATTACTGTTATGTACTAGTCCAACCTACAGCATTTGGTCAATTTATGATCTTTAGGCAGTCTGCTAAATATAGCTGCTTTATCCATATTTCTCTGTGTTTAGAGGGATCCAAAGTTTTAGAAATCAGTTAAACTCAGGTCAGTTTAAATTCAATTTGCTTTTAACTTTGCAGAGTTTAAAAATAAATTGCAATATCATGTCTTCAGATTACCACCCTAGAAGATTTTTAACAATCCCAGGTTTGATTAAACAGTACTGCCACGTACAAACCACCGTCCTTGTTTGTCTTTAGTATTTAGGTGGTGGTGATGAGCAGAAGGAAAAACCTTCATCTTCATGTGATATATCAAGCAGCATTAAATCCATCAAAGGTAAAGGCCATACCTGATAACTGCATTAATTGAAGCATCGGCATCTGAAGAGTTTACTAGCAAAATATCCGTCCCTGTAGGTGCATCCTCTGGAATGGTGGTGGAATACATCTTAAAGGCAAATGTAGGAATGTTGTCATTGACATCATCCACTATGACAGCAATAGTTCCAGTGCCAGTAAGGGCAGGAGATCCTGGGGGGAAATGGGATTTAAAATGCTAGAGGTTACAAATACAACAATACCGATCCTAGATATGCCACTCTTCATTTATAATCTAACACTCCTGCATGTCCCAGCTTCGAGAGCTGCAAAGCCAATTTTATGTAAAGAACAGGGCTAGTTTGTTTTTAAAGTAGGCCATCTGAGTACAAAGTACAAGTCACACAAACACACAAAAGTTTTCAGTCTTTATCTTACTCAAGAAATATTCTATAGTGTAAGTTCTGTGCATAAAGATAAACTGGAAACAACATAGAAAGCCTTGTTTGTAACAATCAGGCCAAATTTGAACATGTGGTTGATTTTTCTTTTTCTCTAATGGAAGTCTGTCATAGATGGCACATTGACAGCCTTGGAGACTCAAGCCCACAATTTATTTATCCACAAAACAAATAAAGCAGAGGCAGTGGAATGTTAGTTTCCTTCATTTCACTGTCTCAGTATGTCACAATCCTGACCTGGAGTGATCTTCTCTGGGGGCTGGAGGGTTAGTTCAATTTCCAGACTCATTCAAACCTGATTTCTTTGACGGAACTACCAACAATGATGCCAATTAGTGCCAAATCAGATAGTGTTTACTGTGATGTGGATACTGGTTTATAAGAAACTGGACTGAACTCATTTAACCTATGTTTTGTCTTGTTTTTAAGTACTAATCTTTGCTGGATTTGAACAAATGAGAAATAATGAGTGGACAGCTCATGTTTAATCTGCAAGTATCTACTCTGTGAACCCCTTCCTCTGTCAAATGCAAGCTAAGACACAGAAAATGTTAACAAGGGGCCTAAATCATATTAGCTTCACCGGGATTATTATACTCACTCTGGGGCAAGGAACAAATACATTTATTGTGCCAACTAATCTAATCACTTTCTGAATCTGTCCTTCCCCTTTTTGTCTATGAAACAATAATTCTATATTTCTCACTGTTTAAACTCTTATTACAGGCTGGTGCAGTATCCTCCTGCCTCAAAGGAAGAATCTGTGATGAACTCTCCAACTGGACAGTTGCCAAAAACACCAAATTACATGAAGGAACTGTGCATAAAGCACAAAGGAAGGGAGTGAAAGAACTGCAAAGTGAAACTTAACAAAGAATTCCATAAGTTTCACTTTAAAGTCTGCCAGCTCAAAGGGTGTGTGTTTGACAACACTGATTTACACAATGCATTTCTTTTTATGCTATGTACTGAGTAATTCTTTTTTGCCAATAATGTACTTTCAGCCAGGAATTTTAGTCTGATTCATTCTGTACCCTGTTTTCAGATATGTCATTTAGCCAAATACTTACCGATCGAAAAGGCTACAATAAGTGCTCTTGACTGCTGAAATATTGCTCACGGAATGTTTATTATTACTACATTAAATGAAACAGAGTCCTTAGTTATTGCATGTGTCGGGTACAATCATTCCAAATACATTTAATTGACTCAGTCACCTGACAGTTAATGAAATGCAAAGTTGAAAGTTGTTATGTTTCACAGATGATTAGGTATTTTAGACATACTAGAAAAATTAATCTAGGATAAATCATATTCAAATAGTGTTAATAGTATAATTCAACCAGGAAAAGAAAGTCAGTTCACAGTAAAAGCTTGAAGTCCATCTTTTTAAAAGTAAATGTAATGCTTGCTAAAGGTGATGGATAGAGAGCACTGGAAATTTAAGCCCTTGGTTTATTCACAGAATGAAGAAATACAACACAAGTTTCCCCACAATGATCCTTCAATGTATCTCAGCACTAATCTGATGGGACTAACTAAGAGAGAGAGAGAAATGGTATTGTTACGTACACCAGTGGTTCTCAAAGTCGGTTTGCCGCTTGTTCAGGGAAAGCCCCTGGCGGGCCGGACCGGTTTGGTTACCTGCCGCGTCTGCAGGTTCGGCCAATCACGGCTCTCATTGGCCGCAGTTCGCCGCTCCAGGCCAATGGGGGCTGCGGGAAGGAACGCCAGCACATCCCTTGGCCCGTTCCGCTTCCCACAGCCCCCATTGGCCTGGAGTGGCGAACTGCAGCCAGTGGGAGCCACGATCGGCCGAACCTGCGGACGCAGCAGGTAAAGAAACTGGCCTGGCCCCCTAGGGACTTTCCCTGAACAAGCGGCAGACTGGCTTTGAGAACCACTGACTTACACAGTTATTAAATCCTTGGCCTCTTAAGTGAAATGGTCAAAAAGGACGAAAATTAGTGCCAAATTGAATAATGCTTTTGTAATGGTGATATCTGTCCATTAAAAATTGGATTGAGACCACCAATGTATTGCACACAAAGCATTGTCTAGCAAAGTTCTGGACACTTTTGATCTAGGTGGAATTTTAATTGGTAAAGCAGAATACAGTTCTGTGGGTGAAATCCTGACCCTACTGCAGTCATTGGAAGTTATGACATTGCCTATATCTCATAACATTTTCAGTCATCCAGGAATCTTTGAAGTATTTCTGTAATACACCCTGTCGATCTTGAGTACTTCAGCAATCTTTAACTAGTGGTGAACTGATGGCAAACAGAAGGGAACTGAAGATGGATTCTGAGACTTGATCTTACATTCCATCCTTTGGTGGATTTAAGGGCCCAATTCCACTACTCTTTTTTCACATGTGTATTCTTTATTCATGAAAGTAATCCAGTTGAAGTTAATAAGAGTACTTGCATGAGTCAGGGATGCAGCAATGGTTCCAAGGTAAGATGCTTTTGGCAATAATAAGTTACAGCTGCAATTTCATATTGAGTCCTGACAACTTTCACTCCCTTGTAACTGACTGACCAGCTCACATCCACTGACTTTTGTGTAGTTGCTGAGAAATAAGAAGAAATTACACATGAAGACACTTTCTCTGGATAAATAGTAACATGGGGCCAAATTCTGCAGCCCTCAACCAACCAGAACTCTCAGCACTTTCACTGGAAGTTCTGCCTGATTAAGGACCACAAATTTTAGTCCTTTTTAATTTGGTGACTACGTCAGTTGCATTAGACATAAATGCTATATTTGTGGTGATAAATATAGTTTTTCATGGTCAGGCGAAGTTCCCAGATTTGAATTCTGCTTTAAAAGCAGTTGTTTCTGAAGAATGTTCTTCTTATAATTTGTCAGAGGACCACAGGATTTTCCCCCAAGATTCCCTGAATATATTTCATAATTAAGTTTAGTACATTTTCCATGAACTTTAACTATTACACATCTCGTATACAATGCTAAAAATTACCATTAGGGTCTCTGATGATGCTACAAAGCTAATTGCTGAAAAGTATGGCAATGCTGTACTGAGTGAGAGAATTTGTACTGCAAGCTCTGGTAAGTATTTCTGAATGCAAATAGATTCTGTTTAAATTTTAAAAAAATGCTAAACCTGAATCACACAAGACTCAGCAGATTCCTGCAGACAGTCCTGAATCTGGCAGAATTTAAATCTAGCGGCACTAAATTTAGCAAAAAACCCTGATGTTCTCTCTGCTTTGGAGATTTGGTTTTAGATTTTTTACTCCACTCTCACATCATATCAATGCTGTCACTACTGTTATTATTGTCATCAGTGTTATTTATTTGTATTGTGATAGTGCCTTGTGACTAGGCACTACACATACACATGAAGGAAAAAATGGTCTCTGGCCCAAAGAGCTTACAGTAAGTATATGAGAAGAGACAAGTAGATAGTGCAGACAGATGGGAGGGCAAGGGAGGAGCACAGCACAAAATGTTATACAATTATGATTAACATAATAACTTGCAATCACAGCACACCAGCTCCCCAGTCACCATTCAGTAATTTTTAGGCATCAGAGCAGAGGTGAATTTTAAGGACAAATTTAAAAGATGATGTGAGTTGCAATAAATCCTGTCACTTCTTTCTCCATAATTTGCTTATTTGTCTCCATTCCCCCAACCAGCACCTGTGTCCAGGCCCCAGTTACTTCTTGCCTCACCTACTGGAGCTTACTCCTTTCTGGCCCCTCTGGTGCCTGCCATACACTCTCCAAGACAATCAAGGGAGGGGAAATCCCATAACACTAACTACAAGTATTTAAAAGGAGACACTTGATAAATGTTGCTATTGTTATTAAAAATCATCATTATCTTCTATCAATGGATTTAACCCTGCAAAGTACTGAGAGTCCTCAATTCCCTGTGAAGTAAACAGAAGTTGAGGACACCTCATCAGAGGCCCAGCAACGTACAGGATCAGGCAAGCCAACACGTAAGTACTTTTCTGGATCAAGCCATCCTTCAGGGCTACTTATTCAGGCGAAACTATCACTGAAGAAGTTGGGAGTTGTATCTGAGTAGAGAATCTCGAATAGGGCCCACAAAGAGAAAAAAATATTTGTACTGCTTTCAGATTAGAAAGTTATTTTTGTACTACTACTACATTCCCACAGGAAGGAGTGATAACCAACCTTTTCACTCATACCAATAATTTAACCATGTAAAACATAGAAATTAAAATATGTTATTGATGTTATTGAAATAATGTTATTACAGAGTAACCATTTCCAGGCCCTCGTCAAGTGAACAGTGCCTCAGTTTCCCCTTCTTCAGTACCCTTAAGGTACTCACACACCACAAAAGTAGTGTTTAAAACTCACGACTCATTTTTTGGGAGTCAGGTTTATTAATATTGTAAGACAAAAATTATCCATGCTAAAGCTTCACCCTTGTTGTCTGAGCTTCAAGTTCTTTCTGGCCTTTCTCCTTGGGCTTCATAGTCACTTGTACGACTCCAGGCCTCCTGCCCTCTGATGACCTGGGAGGTGGCAGCTTCCTAGCAATTTTCCTGACTTTGGACTCTCCTAGATTAAACTAAGAGTTTTTCTTTACAAAGGCAACCACATGATCCCAAGTCACCTAGTACTTCTGTCACGTACTCAAGCTGGAAACGAAAATTCTCCAAATTCTAGCATCTTGTAACAGGGCATGCATGTGCCTAAAGGACCAGTGTCCTGATAGTTTCATAAATTATCTACAAAATATAATAATAAAATAAAATAATAATAATAGTTAATAGTATATCTAGTCTGCCTCCCTTCTTCTAAACGTAATGTAGCATCTTTGTTAACACAAACCAATATAAAGAATATTTCTTAATTTTGGAAACATAGAACTGTTTCACTTTATGAAATATCACTTTATGAACAATTTCACTTTATCAACTATATCAGAACAGATCCCAGGACAGTTTCTGGGGCAGGACAACATTAACAGGAAGAAAAAATTACTATATTAATCACATTACATGTAATTTAGTGTTTTACAGTTAAGTCATTTGAAAAATAAATTTTTTAAAGCTAGCTGGCATCTCAAGGCATGACTGATATTGTGATATCAAAAAGGTGCAAGCCAGTTAAACATATTTTATTAGAGCTATCTAACATATATTCTTTAATAACATTTATTACTGGATTTTTGTGAGCTGCAGAGCAGGAATATCTTCTGAAATATCACAAGAATTAAATCCAGTGTATTTCTGTATAATTGTCTATAAAATGAATTAAGCAATAAGGTTGCTATAAAACTTAATCTGTCTTAAAACGTACTAATTAATGCACATAAATTAATCATGGGATTTGAATAAGCAACAGTCCAGCAATAAGCAAGAATGTATAAGAAGTAGGAACATGAGTTATGAAATAGCTAGCTACACCATAACCATGAATTATTGACAATAACGTTATATGAAAATCTACTGTAAGTACAAAATTGGAGATGTACATCAAAGTTTAAGTGAAGTGCCATTGTAATAAAACATTAAGATCAACTCACTGGGAAATGCTACTCTTATTACCAAATGCAGTTTCAAATCCTACATCTAATTTCAGGAATGACTCCCAGGACTATATTTTCAGTGTGGTGCAATGCAGCACATAAGGGCCTGCTGTGATTAATGAAAGCTAACGAAGTCCCCACACACTGCTAAAAATGTGGCCTCTTATGATTTTCTTTTTAGTACTTTTAAAGATATGTCTCTTACCTGAAAGATATACATTTAAAGATATATGTTTGTCTAGCAGAAGAAAAACTGATTAAAATCCAAGCAGTCTAAGCTCGTTAGCTTTGGAAGGCAAGCAGACTAATGTGGAACCATTGATACCTATTTCTAGCAGGCCAGCAAGCTATCACATGGCATTCCCATGAGATGGATAGGGTGGATTAACAAGCCATTATACCTGAAATTTATTTGTTATAGTACAGCAAACCAGACTGACTTATATGGATTTTGACCCAGGCCTGTCAAGCCTAGAAAATGGAAATGGTCATGGATTTCAGGTAACTGCTAAACATATCACATGTACTGTGAGCTGAAATGTTAGAACTCTATTCACTCCAGTCCAGACTCAGTAGCAGAAGAATAAAGGAAGTTGTAGGTTTCCTTAGCTGCCATACAGAAGACATATTGGCTGGATACAGGAGAGTTCACAGTTGGAAATTATACTTTCCTTTACATGTGACATTCAGGTGGACAAGCGAAGCACAGGGATGGGGTTGCTATAGCAGTGGACAAGAGAACAGTGACTTCAGTGAGCAGCTGGAAACTGACATTTGAGAGGATTTTCATAGCAAGATTTACTACTGCCTACAATAAATTATGCATAACTGTGACCTGTTGTTCTGCACCAACAAAAACAGCAGAAGAGGAAGAGACAAAAGGATTTTATCAACAGTTAGGTGGCATTGTAGATGAGATTCCTGGTCATGATAGAATTTTAATAAAGAGAGATACAAATGCAAAAGGGTGGTACATGACATGGTAAGCAAATGAACAGTGTTGGACCACATAGCACTGGGGATAATGGGGAAAGATTAAAAACTTGGTGTGAGATGCACAGTCTGATTATTGGTGGTATGTGGTTTCTCACAAAGATATACACAAGGTTATACGGAACTCACTAGTCAGTTAAACTAAAACCCAGATTGACCACATTATTTTCAGTAAAAGTCACTGGTCACTGTTGGATGTTAAGAATCTATAGGAGTACCGAGTGTGGCAGTGATCATGTCTACTAATGGAAAAGATTCAGATGAAGTTAGAGTCCAAGAAAAAGATGGCTGTAACTAAAGCTAAATTTGATCTTGATAAGTTAAAGGATAGTTCTGTGAGGAAGGAATATCAGTGGACACTTAGAGAACATTTCAGACCACTGATTTGTGATGACGAAGAAATCTCACCACAGACTGGATGGAAAATATTCAAGAAAGTGATACAAAATACAGGAAGTTATTGGAAGGCCTAAGTAAACAATGAAAACCTGGAAAAAAAAACAAAACAAGAATACTGTAGGAAAAGTATAAACAAGCCAAGACTGCTGGGAAAGCAGAAGTAGTAAAAGCATTTGCACAATACGGTGAAGGAATCACAAAAATTGGACAAGCAAAAGTTCTGGAAAGAAGAGGTTCAACAACTAGACAAGACACCAAGAAAACAAGATATGAAAATGAAGTTAAATTGTGTGGAAGCACAATCAGGCCAATGATGCAAGTGGCAAAAATGATCACTGGTGAACTGCCAACAAATGCCAAAGAGGTACTGAAAATATGGAAGAATCATTTTGCCAAAGTGCAGAACCCTGAAGTTCATCCAGATGCAAGCATTCTAGACATGCTAGATGAACAGGGCAGTTTGGAAGACAAAATGTATCTCAGCATTGAACCACCATCAGAAAAAGAAATAGAAAAATAAGAAGAAATGGTGAAGCTGCAGGAATAGACAGTATTACAGGTGAGCTGCTAAAAGCCAACTGGACAAGTGTTATCAAAGTATTAGGAAAAACATATATGAGAAGGCATAGGAGCAAGAGAAGGTACTGGGTGACTCGCTAAATTCAATAGTTCCACGAATCCCGAAGAAAGGAAATCCTGCTGATTAGAATAATTACAGTGTTGTAAGATCATTATCAGTACTAGGAAAAATCATGATGAAAATAGCTGGCAACAGATTAATGCCAGTTTTAGAGGAAGTAATAGAGAAGGAACAGTGTGGCTTCAGATCAGGCAGAAGTTCCATTGTTCTGATATTCACACTCTGACAGCTGATAGGGTGGGGAGCAGAGCAGGGGAAGTGAGAATGGGGATTAAAGATGTTTGCAGTTTTCATCAACTTCACTAAGACATTTGAATCAGTTTGGAGGGAAGCATTATAGAAAGTAATAAAATCACATGGAGTTCCAGATATGATAACTGCAATTATAAAAGTTACGTAAAATGACTCCTGTAGTACTGTAAGAACTGGTGGATAATTAAGTAACTGGTTCAAATCAAAGTTTGGTTTAAGACAAGGGGGCATGGAATTGCCGTGTTCATCACGTTCTTAAACTGTACATTAAGAGTGATAGAGTGGGACGGTGTGACTTTGGGTAAAGAGTTAAACTCTTTAGCTTCTGCAGATGACATTGTACAACTGGCAGACATGTTTGAATTAATTATACTATTTGCTATTCTTGGGAAATTGGTGCAGTTGACTTGAATTTACAACCACTTTGTCTTCTTGTCATTTATTGTATCTTGGAAAAGGAACAAGAGATAAAGTATTGAAATGAAGCAGCAAAGTCACAGAACAAGTAAAATCTTATATGTACCTAGGAAGCTCGATCAGTGCTGAAGGTTCCGTCAAAGATAAGGTTAAAAGGAGATGTACTTTGTTACAAGTGCTGCATGAAATTATGGACTGGTACTTTTTCACCCGGAACCAAACATAATATTATCAAAACAGTATTACTCTTTGGAAACAGCTACATTAAATGAAACAGACATCAGAAAACTGTAGATAGTAGAAATGAGAGTTCTTCGGAAGATGGCAGATGTAAAATGGAATGATTTTAAGACAAATGAAGAAGTTAGGAGAGTAGGCTCCTCTGTGAAATCGGAGTATGGGATTGGCTGCAATCAAAAAGATTACAATGGTAGGGACATTGTAGAAGACAAACAGATGATAGGATGCCAAAGAAAATAATGAAAATGAAACCAATGACAGTAGATCTAAAGGTCAACCATTGACTAGATGGCAGGATATCAGATGCAGGGGCATGACTTGGCTGGGCTAAATGGAGGAACAAATCATGTACAGGAATGGATGGTGATGCTATACTGCTTCCCGTGTCTGTAAAGATGTTTTTGGATGAGAAGATGATGATGATGATGATGATGATGTGGGGTGGGGAGAGTGGTTCCATGCCTTTTTAATGCAAAAATACATTGATTTGTATCTAAAGCGGTGGCTCCAAATCTTGGCCCTGAATAAGGAAAGTACTTGAACATGTGCTTAAGACCATCTGTATTCAGAAAAGCACTAAGGCACATGCTAAAAATTAAAATTGATGTAACACACTAGTGAATCAGGCCCAAATATTGCTTTCTTACACAAACAAAACTGCTAGTAGTTTTCATGTTAAAAGTGAACTGAAAATATCTTGTTTTGTAATGAACAATCCTGTAGGTGCCAAGTTCCTCCAGAGAGATGCTGAATGCCCTCAAAGATTTTTGAAGCCAACAGGAGTGATTACACTACAGGATCAGGCTCTCCTAAGATTGTCCAAAGTTTTTATTTAATGTATTATGCATCTTTGATTCCGCTCTGCTGCCTTCTGCCCAGGAATCAAGGTCCAGTCCATATCCTAACATTTTAACCCCTGGACAACTACAAACAATTGCCCTTTAAAACAATCTATCTAAACAATATCCTAGAAACCAACAGTGCTAACAAATAGAGCTTTATCCCATTGGAACAAGAAGATTTCTTGCTTCCCACTTAGCACTCATTCTGAACCCTGAAAGGGCCTGAGATTCTAGATCTTAAAATCATGGCATACAGGGGTTTGGATGAGATACCTTAGGTCATTTTTAGAGGTTTGTGATTTCATTTAAATCAGTTGGCCTCATGATAACTAAGCAAGCATGAAATCAGTAACAGTGACAAAAGACTCCTTCTGCCCACTCCGTGGATGCCCATGTACTCACACCTTGATGACATGAACCAAATTTTGTGCAGACCTCAGTAAGTTTGCACAGGGTGAGAGTATGTCAAAATGTGGCCTATTATCAGTAATTTAGAGTAATTTTCATAATATTTTGGTTTATTTCCAATCTTTTTTAAAAAAATATTTCTTTGAGGGTTCCATCTTTTTTGAGAATGTTTCTTTAGTGTTTTATCATCACATTTTCTCAAAACAAAAAACACATAGATCCTGCAATAGCACAGAATATCCAGGGTGAAAGGGTTTACTCAAGGGGGGGGGGAATTCAGGCATCCATTGGATAATTAATAAAATACAGGCTTTTAATGTTAATGCTGACTGAAGAAATGTAGATGATTAGAATGACAGCTTAAGCAAATCTTTAAAATCGGGAGGAACAGATTACTATTTAATTTGCTATGACTTCTGAATTTTTTATGCCTGGTTTACATTACTAGTAGTCTATGTGAAAGCCAATTTAAGCGTTTACTTTCTAGCTGTCAGTCACTAGGAATCAAACTTACGTACACCTTAAATAAATTCAGACAAATGGCTTCAGATCTTCATGTGAAATAAACAGGAAACATAGTAGGCATACTTGTAATCTGGGATTTAGAATCTTTTGGTAACCTCAGCAATAAAAAGTACTGAGTTCAGAAAGGTAGGCATTTTACATGAATATATTTACAACAAAAGAAACCCAGGCATATAAGAAAACTGGCGGATAGGGGTTGTGTCAGGGAGTGTGTGATAGGGAAGACAGCAGGTAGGACTCCTCCAGATTCTGCTTCCTCCAAATCTCTGGGGAAAACTGGTGCATATTACAGACCAAAGTTGCTGTAGCTTGTGCCAATTACCCCCTAGGTGCAGTGGACCCCTCCCTTTTAAAGGAAGTTCCAGAGCTGGCATAAGCATGGGAGCTGTGAAGAAGCTATATTATCAAGAAGCTACAGGGAATCTGGAGTGTGGGCAGCTGTGCAGAAACAAGGTGCTCTTCCTGCTGTTTGCTACTTATACCAACCTCAGATGTACTTTTGGAGGAGATCTACCAGTGGCCTTCTTCTACTCCACATGCAAACATTTTCTTCTGGCTGGTCTCCAATGATATGCACAGATATCAGAAAATCTTCAGCTTTAGACAGTGGAATCACCCACATTTTTCCATAAGAGGAAGGGGGAACAAACAGTGACTTCCTGCACCATACAGAATTGTAAGGAAACTAATTTCCGGCAAGTTGTAGTAGGCACAGTACATGTAGGTATTGTTTCATCTCACAAAATTTCTACTCCACACAGCCAGAATAACGAACACAGAGAAAAAATTCACTTTCTATGTGTGTTTTTTTGGGGATGACCTAATCATAACTCAGTTGTGCCTCCACTTTGCTCTAATACTCATGAGTAATACAGTCACACCAAATGTATGGAACTAAATATTTTCTCCCTTTCGCCATTACACATTCATTCTGCACATACGTACATTTAAAGTTACGCAAAAGGAGAGATAACTGTAGGTATATCTTCTGCTAATTACTATATGGTATTGTGAAACAACACTTGTTATCTTCATCTGGTTTAATTCTGGAACACATGGGCAGAGTAAGCTCTTCTGACCTATTGTAATCCTCAAGTACATGACAGCGTCTTCTCTAACATATGTTCAGCTTTAAATACCATAGTTGCAGTTTGGCACGGAAGGAGAAATGATTACTAAAATGTTTAGTGAATCTGGACTGATAAAAGAAAACAATCAGAGGAGATTGACAAATAGCAGGCAAGGCAACTCCTGAATATGTTAAAAGAAAGTTTAGCAAAACAGCTCAGTTATATGGTGCTGTACAGCATAGAGAAAAACAAGAAAATACAAACACAGAAATATGCTGTTTAGTTTGTGATCTACACATTGTTTTAAAACATGAACAAGTTCTGGGTCTTGACATCTGTGACATATTTTACAATTTTGGAAATAATGAAGCTGTTATTCCTTTCAAAACCCAGAAGTCTGAAGTCTTTGTAAGTACTAAAATATCACAATTAAGTGCTAGAAAATTGACAATAGACTTGTAAAAAAAAGTACAGGCACCTGCTTTGCCAAAAGAACACAAAAAGATTAAGCAAAATAAAATGAACGAGACCAAATGACTGACTAAAGTTCAAACTGCAAGCAGATCAAAAATTTTTGTGCGCCCCCGTAAATTAAACACATCATTATCCTGAAACATGGAAAGTAATTCAACAGTAATGGAATTTTTGCTTAACTGAAATCTGTTGCTTTGCAACAAAGCTGATTTAGTTCCTGCAGTCAAATATTCAGTGAATGGGTCCCCAGACTGGAAGTTGTATGTGTTATTAGAAAGCATTAACTTTTTCATGGAGTAAACAAGGTTTTTCTCACAGTGGAGCAATCTTTCTAAATGCATTAAAAGGCAGACAGGGTCCACTGCTCCATGTTGGTGTGTTTTTAAATAATTATGGAGATGTTGTAACCTCTTCACAGTTAAGTCTGAAAAATGAACTTGGCTTAAAAACTCTAACTTTTACCCTGAACACAAAGGATAATGTATACACAAAATCTAAAGGAAATTTTGGATTATGGGTCATTAAAAGTTACCTATTTTTGAAAAACTGACTTATCTTCCTCTAGCTCCAGAAGAACTTTTCATTATCTCTTCAAAATTTCCTGTAGTTAAATCCCTTCCAAAACTTGTGAACCTAATATATTTGTATAAAAAAATTGCAATGAAGCAATCTTATTAATGACTTTTGTTGTGGATGATTTGGGAGCCAATCCTGTTTCCATCTCAACAGGTGATAGCTAAGGGATAACTTCCTTTTGCTCAAGATGTAAAGGCAAAATTCAAGAATGTGCAAAGAAACTTGTTGGTGAAACAAAAGCAAGAGCCATTTTACCCAGTGAGATTTGGTGGTGGAATGAGAAAGTTTGAAAGGCTGTGAAGGAAAAGAAAAAGTGTTTTAAACTTTGGCAAGTAACACTCCCACAGCAGGATTTTCAGGGGTACAAAAAGCCAAAAAGATAAAGAAAAAGTAAAAGGTGGCAGACTCTAAAGCTAAACCCAATGAAGGCTTATATGCCAATCTTGAAATGAAGGAGGATGAGAAAGAAACATTTAGATTGGCAAAGACCTGAAATAAGAAAAGGTATTAGTGAGATCAAAGTAATTAAAGATGAAAGTGGAAGTGAACTAATCAGTGAGAACCAGATAAAGGAACAATGGAGAAATTACTTTGAAAGGCTTATGAATTAACAGAATCCAAGAGAACCATGCCATATGATAAAACCAAACCAGGGTATGGTGGCACCAGTACTAGAAGTTGCAGAAGCATCAAGCAACGCGAAAAATAAGAATTCTCTCAGATGCAATGGCATACTATAACCATGGAAGTGCCTGGAGCAAGTAGGTGTGAACATATTGAAACAGAAGTTTTAATTGTGTTGTGACAGGGCTGGGCTTGCTGGTGGTATGGCCTAGTGGTTAGGTCACAACTCTCCCATTTGTAGCATCCCCTGCTGATGGCCACTCTGGCATGGCAAGGGATAATAGATAGCAACTCAAACCTCCAGCCAGGTCACTACTGACGTCTACACCTTTCCAGGGTAATTGAGTCCAAGAAAGTATAAATGTCCAGCATCATCCAAAAAGGAGTTTCTGACCCAACCCCGGGCCTCAGAAGTCCTCATACCCTTATTTCAGTGCTTCCAATGTCTTCACCCTCCCTTCCCCCTTATCTCAAAGAGGCAGGGGAGAGGGAGTGCTGCCGCCCTTGTGACTGGCTGGAAGGGCAGCCTGGGCCCTCCCTCTCTACCAGGCTCTGACCCAGCAATATCAAGCTTCCCTGGGTCACTTCCTGCCACTCAGTTTCTCAGTCCAGGGTGTGGTCACAGTCTCACAAACAATCCAAGAAAAAATAGAGCAAAGGGTTCTTTAATCCTTGATGACAAATTAGTCCCTCCTCTGGGGCCTGAGGTAGCTGCCGCTTGTGAGCCCTTGTTCCCTGCAGAAAGGACTCCTGCAGAGTTCTCACAATAGTCCATCCCCCTATCTTATCTGCTATTCTCCCATTTCTGAGCTGTCTGGTTATCCTTTAAATTCCTCCTCCAACTGGCACAGGCTCTGCAGGTGCGATGAGCCATGGCAACTTGGGCCCAGAACTGCCCCTTAACTTCTTCTATCCCCATGTGGGTTTTATATACCCCATAACAAGGTAGTACCAATTACGGGGGTGGGGGGTTGCGGGGGTGGGAGGAGGAGGAGGGGAATCCAGGCTTCGATAATTTGGGCATGTGAGAATAAGATCAGAAGAATATATAGGAAACAAGCTTCTTAAACTTAAAAATGTAGGGTACGAGAAGGGTTGGAAGGCCCAAAACTAGACAGATGAATGTCATACAAAAGGATGTGATTAGCTGTGGAGTTTCTGACGCACTGCTTCAAGACAGACTAAAGTGGCGAAGAGCCGACCCCACGAAGGTGGGAGTAATACTTGAAGAAGAGCTCTAAGAGATAAAGGCCTAGATTTCAGAGCTTTACAACTAGATTTCTAGTCCCAATTCTGAAAGAGGCGGTTTGTTACGAAGAGGTAGCACTTAGAGTATTTTTAAGGATCCATGTTATTAAGTATCATAAAAGTGAAGCATTTCCTGGGTTCAACCAGAGAAAATCTGAAATTTTACTTAGAAGGAACAAAATTAGAGAAAGTCGCCATGAAAGTAAATTTCACTCCCATGAAAAATTTCATGAGTTTGGGGGAAAGTATTGTCCCAAATTGGGAAAAGAAACCAAAACCCTGAACACTATTGTGGGAGTGAAATTCTACAATATTTATTTTGGGAAACATTGGAACATTCCTGCTGTTGGAACATTTTGGTGTTTCAGAAACAAAATAAGCACCTGGCAGCCCTGGTGCCTCTGCAATTTGGCCAACAAGCCAGGGACCTTGTAGCCCTACAGGTGGGCTGCTTGGGAGGTGCATAGGCAGACAAGCTGTCAGAAAAGCTGCCTGGTTTCCTCTGAAAGATTAATTGAAATTGACAATACCCACAGAATGTTTGGATTTCAATGAATTGGCATTTTTTGACAGAAAATTGTTCCAGAGGAAAATTTCTGACCAGCTCTAGCCAAGTTTATATGGAGCAAGGTCTGAGACCCACCACATCATATAATGCAGCTCATTTGGACTAACACTACTACCTAATGTTTTACATTTGGGTGAGGTTGGTATATACATGAGAGGAAGGGTTACTGTATTATTTCTGGTTTATAATCCTTTTATTTTTTTAAAAAAATAAAAGTTTATTTGTTTTTATAAATAAAAATGATCATATTCACATTATAACTAGTGTCTATCTAACTTTGTCTGCATCAAACTGAGGTTTCAATTGCCTGTGTGATTAAACAGGGGAACTGGAGGTAAGAAATTACAACCAGAGCTCAGAATTCAAAGGGATTGCTGCAGAGCTGGATGAGATCAAGGGGTGGGATTAACCTCTCACAACCTAATAGTTTCAGAGGTTTTCAGAAAATTCTTTTGTCTCTAAAAAGAGAACTTGTTCATGAAGGGAAAGTAAAAGATAATTATATTGGTTAGTCTGAAATCCTTATAAAATTACAAAGGCACTTTGCATCCTAGTCTGAAAGTCTTGGATTGTGAACTCCCCTAGAAATATATCAGACCATCACTGTCCTGGACGCCACAGGAAGAAAGGGAAGAAACCAGGAATGTTGTTTAACTTGGCTGTAACTTTATTAAGTAACACATCTAGGAACTTCCTGGAAATAACTCGTCCAGTGCAGGTCATCCTTCCTTTTGTCATTTGTACTACCTGGGGAAAGGCTGCTGACAGCCCATTAACCTGGTCCCAGAACCATAGGACAGACCCTTCCTCCCTTCATTCAAGGGTTGTCTCTCTATTGTAACAGGAGCACCAGTCCCATCCCTCATCTTGTTTAGGAGATGCTTTTCCTAATCCAATTTCCTAATTTAAAATTCCAGTGTATGAGGGAACTAGACCCCACTGAATGATCACACCTGCACTGGGCACCTGCCAAAGTGCATCAACATGAACACCTAAGGTTTGTGGGGGAGGAGGTTTAACCATCTGCCCATGCTTTACTGGCAGTGAGCAGAAAATACATTCCCAGTCCCCAAAAGACAACAAACACAATACCCACAATAAGGCTCCAAAGCCCAGTCCTACTCTAATCCTAAAGAGGGATGTGAGAGATCTTTTCTTCCCAGGACAAAATGGTGCCCCAGAGCTGGGGGAATTGCTCATAAACCCTTCCGTTTGGTGCTGGGAAGCCATTAGGGCAGCGGTTCCCAAACTTATTCCGCCGCTTGTGCAGGGAAAGCCCCTGGCGGGCCGGGCCAGTTTGTTTACCTGCCGTGTCTGCAGATTCGGCTGATCACAGATGCACCGGACGCCGCTTCCAGCAGCTCCCATTGGCCTGGAGCAGCGAACCACGGCCACTGGGAGCCACAATCGGCCAAACCTGAGGACGTGGCAGGTAAACAAACTGACCTGGCCTGCCAGGGGCTTTCCCTGCACAAGCGGCAGAACAAGTTTGGGAACCACTGCATTAGGGTTAAGGTGTACCTTTGTGTTCAACCCATCAAAATCAGCCACAAGGAGGGGAGGAGAGGGGAGTATGTAGAGTCCTTGAAGGGGCTAAGGGTATTCTTTCTTGTGCTTCTCCTCCTGAGGCTGCAGGGGGAGGAGGGCTTTTAGAAAGCAGAAGTCCCCATTCCATCAAGGAACATATGATCCCTGCTTTAGAACATGTGGCTTGATCCAAATGATCAGTCATTTTAGACAGTAACCTTTTGGTGTGAAGAACCCCAGGTGAAATGTATGGGTTCTTGGAAGTCATTATGGTGTGCAGTTTCACCTGTCAGTAAAGGTTGACATAAAATATGACAGATAAAGCAACACATACCTATATTCCATCATCTTTTTAATTATTTAAAAAAAAGTCAGGTAAATTTTAGAACTCATAGATTCATAGATTCCAAGGCCAGAGGGATCACTGTGATTATCCAATCTGACCTCCAGTGTAACACAGGCCATAAAACTTCCCCAAACATAATTCCTAGAGCATATAAATATCCAATCTCTATTTTAAAATTGTTGGTGATTGAGAATCCATCACAATCTTTAGTTGATTGTTCCAGAGGTTAATTACCCTTCCTGTTAAAAATCTACACCCGATTTCCAGTCTGATTTTGTCTAGCTTCAACTTCCAGCCATTGGGCCAAAGAGTCCATTATCAAATACTTATTCCTGAAGTAGGTGCTTACAAACTGTGGTCATGTCACTCCTTAAGCTTCTCTGTTAAGCCAAACAAATTGAGCAACTTGAGTCTATAACTACAAGGCAGGTTTTCTAAACGTTCAGTCATTCCCATGGCTCTTCTCTGACCCTTCTCCAATTTATCAGCATCCTTCTTGAACTTTGGGCATCAGAACTGGAGACAGTATTCCAGCAGCACCAGTGCCAAACAGAGGTAAAGTAAACTCCCTCCTCCTATTCGAGATCTACCTGATAATGCAACCAAGGATCACACTAGCCCTTTTGACCATGAAAGAGAAAGGCTGGCAGAGTCTATTTAGAGACATGAATAGTGCTGGCACACACTGTCTGTGCAAGCTCCCCACAATATTTTCTGTAATGGGTTTGTGACCTAAACAGATGCCAGTTAGTAATTTGCTGCAATCAAACTTAGATCTCCTACAGTGAAAGGCTTGGGCATTAATCCATCATATCATAGAGCCCTTAATACTTTCCTGTAATCTAATGTCTAAAGTACAACTCATCTGGGATGGTTCTGAGTGAAGAGTGATATGCATAGTAAAACTACAGCATTTTTACCCAGAATGATGTTAAGTTTCCCAGCAAGAAGATGCATTTTTGGGGAAAAAATTGATTCATAGAAAGAGCCTTTAGGGGCAACTTTTCACATGCACATGTAAAACATGCACATCTGCATCTGTGCATATTGTGTGTAAGTCGCTGAGGGTGCAATAGGTGAAGATGCATATTTGTGGGCACAAGGGGTACATACTTGAAGACTGAACATTTTTAACAAATAAAATTGAACTTAAACAATGAAATGAACTTAAAAACATATATTTTTAAAACCAACAATTACTTATTCTTTAAGTCATTGTTGTAGACAGAAAACACCAGGGATGCTGGTTCCCTTAGAAACTGCTGACCAAGTCAATTTTGTCTGCTTATGACTCCTGTGTATCCCACAGTGAGCTCCCTTTAATCATGGTTGCATGTTATTGAATTGTACTTTAAAAACATCACATACAACTGGTGAAGATTAACCTTCAGGATAACTATTCATGCCATATGTTCATGTTTTACAGGACTTATCCTAGCAATTAAGCTTCTTGAAATTGTAGTCCTGGAGGTGAAGAATTAGCTAACAGACTTTCAATTTATAAGATGTAATGTGCTGTTTAAGCAAGGGTTTAAGATCACCGTGACTGGAAAATGTTAATAGTTCTCAAAGACCAGGACATTTTCCTTGCCTAGCACTGTTACCACTCAAGTATTTATCTTCTTATTCTTTCAAGAGGATGAAGTATTCACACACACAAGATTGTCCACATTTGGCAGTTTCCAAACCCACTGGCACATTTGTCTCAGTTTCATGTTAAAGTGACATATCCATGAATACAGTATTCTTAAAACACTTTCTACCTAATAGTTACAAAGCTAAGTATAATGCATGGAGTAACATTTAGGCAAAAGATGAAACTACAGCAGCTTGAGAATGTAACAGTTTACATTTCATATAGCTTTATAATTCTTGCTTGCCTTTGGACTTTCTAAGTATCAAGAACTATGATTCTAGCCTACTTGCCTAAACTATAAGCAATATGGTATTAGAGAGAGAAGGGCCTATTTAGATACATTTTCAAAAAAGATATACCTGCTTTGCATACCTAAAACTGGTGAGTCTATATAAAACAAACAAGATGGCACTCATGCCAGCTCATAGTTGGAAATCTTCACTTCATGCCTTTATTCTTTTCAATCAATATTGTATAATATTATGGTGAAACCTGAACTACCCTGATATATATTTTAGAGGCAATGCCAACATCAGTTCTCACTTTGTCATCATTCTCACTTGGAACATTCTCAGTAAATTGATGATGGTGAGCCATCCTAAACACATGCCTGTCCAGCACAGAATGAACAAAGCATTATTGTAACACTGTGCACTACTGGTTGGCAGGAGTAAAAGTATTAACTTAAGTTTGTATGTGTGAGATGATGTGGTCATTGCTGTTCTCCTTGTTTCATGGAATTCTATCTGTTTTGCTAAGAACCCTACAAATGGTTGTAAACGGACATTGGCATTTGACTCAGTTTGTGTTCTCTACTGGTGACTGTATGCCGAACTTGATCAGGGAAAGGGACAGACTATTGATGATAGAAGTGAATGTGTGTTGGGGGTTATACCTGGGGAAAGCACAAAGGGGAGAAGAGAAAGTGGGTACTTGGAAACAAAGAAAAGAGTGGAAAGCATCTGGCTAAAAGGTAGAGGTGTACTAAGGGTAAAACATATTACTCTCTTCATTTTGTTCTGCAGATACATATTGCATGTCATTGTGTCCTACTCAAGCTTGCCACATACTATGGTAAACTTTGTGGCCTCTTATGTGCATATGTGCTGGCACTCAAGGGATTTGCCTAAGCAAATCTACAGGAAACTTGAAAATTCAGCTACAGCTAGCTGAGTGAAATAATTGTACTTTCCCCACAGTGGAAGCTCTCTAAATTGCTTATGATAATAAATAATATAGATTGAAATAAATGAGTAGAAACACCTACACACAGTAGCTACTTCCTTTGGGAAATACATAGTAGCAATTCACTATGTCTTTTGTATTACACTATAAATAGTACTTAGTATTTCCTTTAGTCTAGCAAAACATACTTATTGCAAATTGACCTTTACAAATATCCAAATCTCTTAATCAGCTAATGAAAGAAAATGACAAATATTGACTAGCAAACTAACCCATAAAGGTGAATCACACCAGTAGTCAGTGTTATTGTGAGGTACTCCTGTATGCACCCCAGGCTGCCTGGCAAGGTAGTATCTTATACAGAAGTATCCGTAAAAAGAAAAGGAGTACTTGTGGCACCTTAGAGACTAAGCAATTTATTTGAGCATAAGCTTTTGTGAGCTACAGCTCACTTCATCAGATGCATAAAGTGGCTGTAGTTCACAAAAGCTTATGCTCAAATAAATTGCTTAGTCTCACAAGTACTCCTTTTCTTTTTGTGAATACAGACTAACACGGCTGCTACTCTGAAAGAAGTATCTGTGAGCACTTTCTTTTTGCAACTTTTTGCAAAGTTTCCCTTTGGAAATTTTTCCTGATGGTGAATGGCACTCATTTACTGTTCTCATAGATTAGCTGGTAATGGCATAACCCTCACCAGATTGAGAGAAATGACCATTTGCACTTGGGAGTCAATCTTTTTAGGTTGTGGTAAATAAACCCCAAAGGGCATATTTTTCCTCAAAAAGGCATGTTCTCAACTATTTTCAAATATTTAAGAAATAATACACATTTCTGTTTATAGACTAGACAACTTTATTGATTAAGGGAACAGTTAAAAAAAAAGGCTTAGGTCTGGATCCTCCCATGGGAGTTAGGCACCCAAATACCTTTGAGGATCTGTGCCTTATTTGTCTAGCACAAAAAGTCTTAGGGTATTTATAATTATAATGCTAAAATATGTATAGAGTAATTAAATTTCTGCCTACATTATTTATCCTAATCTCATGATTCTCTTAGCCCATAAAACAGAAGAGAAGCATACAGCATGTTAAACTCATTATGATTCAGTCTGTGTTATTTAAACCAGTTATGGGATATGAGCCCATGCCAAATACGAAAGCTATTCTGTCTCTTTTGCATACCTTTTGGAACCAAAAAACAGCGTTAGTTTAAAAGATATGGGTTAATCTAAATAAATTTCCATCTTTTTTGCTGTGGAAGACATCAAAACAGAGAATAACTCACTAACAAGCAGTCAGGCAGAAGCAGTTCATCCCATTTGAAACTCACTTTTTTCAAATACCTTTTCAAATGCTGAAATTATATTTCATGACTCTTTCACAATTTCAACAGAAAGGACTCTCTTTGTAAGGAGAAATGTTGGAAGAGGTAGTTGGACCCTAAACATTCACAGCAAGATTTTAAAAAGCTCTCAGATTTGGCCTACAGCTCAGTTTTACCATTGATTTTAATGGAAACAGAGTTAGGTCAACACTGAGTGTTCTGAAAAATCCCATCCTTACTATGAGTTATGGATGATTTGCATAACAATGATGGCTTGACTCCAAATTGAGGACCAAGTCATTAAATCCTTATTTACATGAAACTGGATTACGTGTCTTGCACATGGCCTTCCGAAGGGGATAATACAGACTTCCCCTTCCCTAAGAGGCCCGAGGAGAGAGTTTGTGCCCCCTGAGGCTCTTTGAAACATAGGGAGGCGAACTTTGGCCCATCCAAATTGCTCCCCATGGAGCATCAGTCCCACTCTGCCCATGGCTCAGCTTCCTCTGCATCCCCTTTTGGGCTATTTGCTTGCTGGGAGAGGAAAGGGCAAATAGTCTCTGCTCACAAGGACTGCTCTCGTGCGTGGCCGTTGCATGGGCTGCGCAAGGAGGTAAACTCCTCACATATCCTTCTGCTGCACATCTACAAAATCCTGTGTTAACGGATCATAACTTCTATGGAGGTAACCTTTGCCCTCCTGCATGCTTGAAAGGGAGAATGAAAATCTTTATCACAAAGATTCTCTAAAGCAAAACATATTAATCACAGAGGTATACCAAATAAATGCTAATTATATCAAACAATCCACTCTGATTTGTTTTTCAAAGAGTAGTGTTAAAACTACATGTAATCTGGTTACTAGTTTATTCTGAAATAGAAAAAACCCAAGAACAAGGCTTTTCATTAGTAGCTGCATATCTGGTTCTAGCTGTGCTATGCAGTAACACACCATTCTGCAAATGCAAGATGAGGCGGTTGTAGTTCATTTCAACAGTAGACTCGGGCAGCTATCAGGTTTCCAGATGTGCTACTCAATATCATGCAACTAATAAATAAAAGGATGCTGATCTTTGGAATGCTAACATTTTCTCCACAATGACATTCAAAGAATTAAAGAAGTTAAGATAAAAGCTGCCACTCCAATTTTTGTCACACTGCCAAAGTTTAATGTCTACCCATCTCTGAATCTCCACCAGATGGAACAAAGACGTAAACCCTCTCTTCTCCAATCAACTTTGCCATAAAGAAAGATACAGCTAAGCCAGTGATTTATGTGCTAGAAACAGACCCAAAAAAAAACACTTTTGAATGGCTGCAAGTTGGTTGTCTTGGTAAATATGCAAGTAGAGTTTCGGGGGGGAGCATCTGCAACACAATCACATTATTCTAAGGTTCATCATTTTTCCTGTCACTCCCATTTATAAACCACATCTGTGCATTCATGTATTCTGATTGGCATATTCTGATTGGCATATCTGGCATATGCTGTAAAATGGATTCTCTAATTCAGAACAAAGGGGACTTTGGGGTTAAATCTTGCAAGGTGTTGAGTATGCCTGTGAGGTTCTAAAACTTCAAGAACCCCCCACTGACTAAATACGAGTTCACGATGCTCACAACTTCTTAGGCACTTGGGAGAATTGGTTCCTAGATTAAGAAGAAGTTGTTAGGGAATGCTGTTAGTGAAGACGTGAAGGATGGCTGGAGAAGTAGGGACTAAAACAAACAGAAAATAACAATAACCTTATTCCTATTATTAGTTCAGATGATCAGAGTATTTCTGGGAAACTGTGCTTGAAAGTGTATTGAAAGAAAAAAATATTATTATTATACAGAAACAACTTGATGCTCATCTGGCATTTAGTAACTATTTTAAAGTGCCAGATTATGGCCTGGCCTGACCAACCATATGGGACATAAGGAAGGTAAGACATTCACCTGTTCCTCAACACACTTTCTTGCACTGCCTCCCTAGATCTCTATTCCCTCCACACGCACATGGCCAGGGAGTGGATACAGAGGGGTAGAAAATGACTAGCACCTTGGCTCCACCCTCACCATATGTTGATTAGTGCAGCTGATTGCAGTGGAGGGGGAGTAACCTGCTATTGGTAAGAACTGCTAGCAGATTATTACTCCCTGCAGAAGGATGAGGAGTTCAGGGAAGGAACTTTTCTTCGAAGTACAATTCCTTTCTTGTGCTCCTGAGTGGCACAACTCTGTTGCACTCGTTACATGGGTTAGTGCCCAAGGTGCAGTATGGCTCTAAGTGTTCACGAAGGGCCTAATTTTGCCACCTTATTCCAAATGAGTAACACCTTACTCCACAAAATACTATTCTGCATGAGTAAGGGTATCATAATCTAGCCTTCAGTGTGTATGGGACACTTAAAGCCAAATCTCGGCCTCTGAGCTCCAAGGACTGCTGTGAGGGTGTTGCTGAGTATTAGCAGTTCAGTAGAACTGTTCTGAGGCATTGTGCAGGGTAGGCACAGGTAGAGTGTTTCAAGGAGCACCACAGGAAGTGTCATATACAACTTCCTTTCACCTGTTGCATATAGGAGCAGCATGTGCTCTCCAAGTACCTGCTATGAAGGATAACAAGCATTCAGGTTGGGATCATGGCCAATCCGAAACTGTCTGGCTATGACTCTGGAGACCATGAAGCACGACTCGGCTCACTAAATCAGCCCATAGCCTAAAGATTCAGGGGACGCCAGTAGAAGTGCAGTCACAAAACAACAACATAGGGAAAATAAACACGGAAGTGCATGAAGGGACATCGACAGGATAGTATGCAGTTGAGTTTTCTTAGTAGTTGTGTCTATGAGTGTCAGGTGTCTATTCTGCCTACCCCTACATGGGTGCACTGAAAGAGGAAAGGAAAGAGCTCGGGCAGGCAGAATTTTGCCTTTGACACGCTATTAAATCTTCAGATTTAATTTCATCTGGATAGCTAAAGAGATTTTCATTAGTAACAAAATGAAATAAGATGTACTCTATTAAGTAAGATGCTACTTGCACTGCTAAAAGCAAATCCAAAGGATAGTTTTTCACAGTTAATAAAAGCCAAACCTAAAGTCCAAAGGATCATGCCTTTTCCCTGATTTATTTTGAGAGATAACATGGATGAATTTCAGAAAGATGACCTTTTTTCAAGGTTTCAGCTTGCATTGTTTTCCAATCCAGGTTGACTGCTCACTACATAACACACTACTGGAAACAAGCTGAAAACCAGAAGCAAATCCTAACAGATAAAATACAAAATGCTTCAGAAAGACAGCGCTACTATAGGCAGAGAATTGGGCATATCACTCCTGTTATTGCTAAGGATAATTATGTTTCTACATTTATATCAACTGATCTGACAGAAATCCCCTAGAATTTCACTGTGCTTAACTAGGCAAAATTTGTAAAGTGATATAAGTATTTATTGTTATTATGGTCCATTTAAGTTAACTGAAGCATATGTGCTGGCTCCGCAGCTCCCATTGGCTGGGAACTGCAGTCAGTGGGAGCTGTGGGGGCAGTGCCTGAGGGCAGAAGCAGTGTGCAGAGCTGCCTAGCTGTGCCTCCACCTAGGAGCAGCAGGGACATGTCGTTGCTTACGGGGAGCTGCCTGAGGTGCCACCCAGATCTGGCATTCCGCAACCCCTCCTGTGCCCCGACCTCTGCCTTGAGTCCCCTCCTACACCCAAACTCCCTCCCAGACTCCTCGCTCTGCACCCGCTCCCACACCGCAACCCCCAGACCTGAGTCCCCTCCAACACCCAAAGTCCCTCCCAGTTAACTGGAATTTTTGACTTACCGGGACCCCTCATTTCCCCAACATGTCAGATAACAAAGCTTTTATGGTTATTAAAATTTTTGGTAAGAACACTTGGATTCTGCAGCAAATTCTGTAGCTTTAGAATCCCAGAGTACATTCAGGCATCTAAAAACCAGAGTAAAATCCTGGTCCCAGTAAAGCCAATGACAAAATTCCTGTGGACTTCCGTGGGACCAGGATTTCATTCTAGGTGTGTTCATATAACTTAAGGTCCTTAACTTTACACATAACAACTATAAACAATAAACAGATTTCAAATGTGTTTCTATATACTGAAATGAGTCTTTGAAAAGCTTGCAAACAGTAAAAAATGCAGCCTGGGTGGCCTGCACATTTGATTTACCTGAATCAGCAGCTGTGATCAGCAAGATGTACCGCTCCTTCGTTTCTCGATCCAGGGTTTGTACCAAGTGGAGCTCTCCACTGGCTGAGAGAGTAAAGGCCCCGGCTTCATTTCCACCAACAAGAAGGTATGTAAGTTTGCTGTTTAGACCTTGATCATCATCCCTTGCTACAACCTACAAAAGTGACATAAGAACATCAAAACAAATAATAATTGAAGAGTACATGCTTGTCTGTGTTTGCCATCAGGATTACCTTCTATGGCACAGTATTTTATGAGGAACAGGAAATAATCCATGTGTGACAGAATAAATTAGAATGCCTGGAAGTTTATTATAAATTGGTTGTTACCAGCAAACTGACTTAATTTAAAAGGAGTGATGAGTGTCTTAAAAAAGTGGTGGTTTAAAATACAAAATTAATAAGTTACTCCTTTTCTCCATATCTGAATGTACTGTTAAGACCAGCCTTTGAGCCAGCTTTGGGCTCAGCAAAACCCACAGATGATTTTGCAGAAACCTGTCAGACTGGAGGGAATATCGCGTCTGCTGCTGTCTGAGCAGACTGAATGGCACTCTGACTGTAGTAGTGCCTCACCTTAAATAGAGAAAGAGGGAGATTTGAAAGAAAGAAGGAACAGACTGAGGTGGTCTGTGGGGATGGAAGTGGAAACCAGAGGACTGAAATGACCCTCTAAAATCCTAAAGTATGTATAAGATGGGGGAGGGTGGGGGAACTGTTTTACTATTATGTAAAGAAAAACACTGCATGCCATGTTATACTCAAAAAGGTAATTATTCAACTGTACAAATCTCAGTATATGTTTAGTTTTTGATGAAGCAAATAGTTTTGTAGTAAATACATTTTTAAATGTACTGACCTGAAGAATAACTTTTGGAAGTGTCCCTAAATTCTCAGGGACATTCACAGAATATGGAGAAAGCTCAAATGTAGGAATAAAATCATTAACATCCATCAGAACAATACTGACTGTGGTGGTGTCTGTCCTGGGGCTACTTCCACGATCAGATGACTGAACAGTTAATGAGTAGAAGGGCTTTTTCTCTCGGTCCAAAGGCTTGGCTACTGTTATCATGCCAGTAACAGAGTCGATCCGAAACTCATTATTGGTGTTTCCACTGATTATGGAATAGCGAACCTGCCCGTTTGTACCTTCATCTCCATCTGTAGCAAACACCTGAGTCAGATCTGTTCCAGTCAGAGTATTTTCACCCATTTCTACTTTATATAGCTTTTGTGCAAACAGGGGGTTGTTATCATTGATATCAAGGACTACTACAACTACATCTGTAGATGAAGAAAGGCATGGCTGACCTTTGTCTGTAGCTACCACAGTCAAGGTATAATTAGCAACTGCTTCTCTGTCAAGTTCCCCAATGAGCCTTACTTCACCATCGATAGTGCCAATACTGAATTTGTTTCCCAAAGGCCTCAACAGAGTATATTCAATATAACTGTTAGGACCACTGTCCGGGTCAGTTGCTTGAGCTCTAAACACAATGGTGTCTATGGGTGTGTTTTCTGGGATGTAGGTCAGCTTTGGAGAGATAAAGCTTGGAGGATTGTCATTCACATCCAGTAGAATAATAGAAACTTGAGTTGTGCTTGTGTATCTGGAGGCTAGTAGAGTAGCCATGTCATGAACCTGAACAACAAGGCTATAGAAGGACTGACTTTCCCGATCCAAAGGCTGCTTGATGCTCAGGACTCCATTCTTGTCAATATTAAATTGACCTAGGCTATCTCCTGATGTAATACTGTAGGACAATTGTGAGTTAGAGCCTGTAAAACAAAAATAAGGACTGTAACTTAATCCCATTGTTCTTGTCGTACATATGAAGTATACAGAAGTAGGTTTTTGAATTTCTACTAAGTAACATCATTAGAGGAAGACAAAAATGGCAAAATGTTTACATTTTGAAACAATTCAATTCAAAGGGAGAAAGGGTAATCACTTTTTGTGTCACCTGAAATTAAACAGAGATGTGCTAAGGTTGTATATTATATTTTATATGTCAGAATCAAGAACTGCACTCAAACATTACTGAATATATGGTTAGCTGACAGTCTTGATAAAATATTTATAAACTGTAAAACTTTATTTATGCATTTCTGTAAACGTGCGCAAATGTTTCATCTGAATGACACAAAAAGCCATACGATAACAACACACTTTAATTAGGCCACATTTTTATTTGTTTATTTATTTTTAATGTTTTACTTCAAAAGGACACCAAAAGCAATGGAGCCCCAGATTACTCTCACACATGCCAATCAAAAAGTATATTATGGATTTAATCATTAGGGATCAGTTTGGCTTTATAAATGTTATATAGTGCCTTGAACATGTTAATGTTATGTAATAAGTATCTTATAATTCAACAGGTATCAAACCTATTTCCACTGTAGTCAGTGGGAATTTTTCTGTAGACTTTAATGATATCTGGATTAGGATCTGTTAAACCTACCCTTCCCTTCTAGTCTCAAAAATATTTTTATTTGCAACAATGTATCAATTGTGTCTGTAAAATATTCAGCACAAAGAGACACATCCCAGTAACACTGAAGTTTCATTAAGGTTAATGTCAATAGTTCAATTGATTTCAGTGGAAGCAGAATTTGGCCCTAAAACTGTAGGCTGTGAGAGTTGGTAAGGGTGGATCCTTCAAAAGGGAAATAAGGATGAGGGGGCAGAACAAACGCTGTTCTTGAACAAGGATAGTGGCAATAAAAGTAATGGACTTTTACGGAGGGTGGGGGGAAGTAAATTAAAGGAATTAGGGGTTACAGTAATTGTATATTTACACACACAATCCATATTTACATTGCAGGTGGATATTGTACATCACTACTAGAATATAAAAAAATAAACAACATTATCATATGACAAGAACAATTTGGTGGCTTTAGAGGTATAAAGCTTGATTCACCACTGTGTTACTCCAGTTTCAAAAGCAGTGTAACTCCATTGATCTAACCAGCATAAAATAATGCTGAGTAATGTAGTGGTAAATCAGAACCTTAAAGTCCCTATCCAATTTCAGGGTCCATTAACCCTTATGCACATGCAGAGGTCCATTGAAGTCAAAGGTGCTGTGCATGGCCACTAGGTGAGTCCCTGACGATCTCTTTGAAATAACACAGATTAAGGGTGAAATCCTGGCCCTATTTAAGTCAAAGGAGGCTTTTCCATTGACTTCACTGGGTCAGTAATTTACCCAATGTCTGATTCTTAATGCAAATAATGATACACATTCAAAAGAGAGACGGCAGAGAGGTTACATAAAATAATTATTTCAGGAACTGTACCAATAAAAGCAACAAGAACTAGATTAAGCAGAGCAAAAGAGAATCAGGTACAGATATGTTTTACCATATATAAAAGAGCATTCAAAATATCAAATGAACAACTCTTATCTTATGATTGAAATATAACTGCTGCAATTATGGACAAGGAAGACATCTATAAATTTTGGTAAGAAAAATACATTTTGAATCCTGACAAAGCTCCTACGTGACTTTAGGCATGCTATATACTGAAAACAACGTATTTTGAAAAATTAAAACCCAGAGCTCATGCTAAACATTTATATCATTCTTTAAAAAGGAGAGTTGAGATCTATTTTCTCTTTCTGGTCTCTGCATTAAACACTGAAACCATAAATACATAATTTTAAAATTCTATACTTAGCCTCTTTGGTCATAAAGGTTGTGTTTGAAACTTAATGGGTTTTTATATTCTAACTAATCCTCTCTAAACTTCTTTTTCCACAGTGTATAATCTCAAGTTGGACACTTAAGTGTCTCATTACTTTGTATTTCCTACCAGTTTTATTCAGTAGCTTCTCCCCTACCCACTGAACTTCCCAGGAAATAAATGATTCTTATATAAAAAGTATTAATCAGTGCTATTTATTGTTCTCAAAGTAGTAAGACTCTAAATCATTCTCTTTTAAATATGGAGAGCTGGGCATGAAAAAATGATACATTTAAATAACATTTGGAAAAGATTAATGTATTAATATGCCAGACATAAATTAATTAATGTTTGTATATCGCTTGAACAAGTGAAGCATTAAGTATTATAATATTATACATTTGTTTAGCTTGGTTTTAACTTGCTTAACTTTACCCATGAAAATGTTCTGAAATGTCAAGAAAATGTATTCATAGCACGAAAAACTACGAAATTCATCAGCTACCAATCCTTCTCCTATTTAAACCAATGGGAGTTTGGCCACTGGCTTTCACTGGGGAAAAAAAAAATGAACCCTAAAGAAGAAGACTGAATTAGAAACACTTTCATTACATTTATTATTCTGTGTTTCCAATTCTTTCTGTGATATATTTTATCACTTGTTCCATATACAACTTATTACTCATTCTTTTTTATCTTCATACCCATATGCAATTTTATTTCTCTGACAATATTTGTTCATAATAGTACTGAACTTCCAGTATTTATCATTCTTCCAATTCATGACAGTTTTATCATACTTCCCAGTCTATTTCTATGTGATGCAATATGTTCATTCCTTGTATTGCTTTTTAAAACAAAACAAACAAATATCTCATCATTCTCTTGGGTCTGAATCTTGGAAACACATCATGCTACTCACGTGTTCAGCTGAAATCCTGGCCCTACTGAAGTGAACGGGAGCCTTACTATTTATTGTCTTTAATGGAGACAGGATTTCACCCTGGAGAAAGGCATTGTCCATTTAAAAACAAAATAAAACACTATGCACTTAATTGGAAGTGGGGGCATCTTTCATCTGTATTGCTACTGTGAGCTAGACTTCCTTTATTTAAGATAGGAGGACTCCTCCACACTGATCACTGTCAAGACTGAATAGTAAGTAGTTAGCTGCCTCATTGGATTTCTCTTTTCTCTCTGACAATGCTTTCCTTCAAAGCTCGGACAGAGAGATGTCAAACTCTTTAAAGTTTTTAACTTGGTTAATTAATATTAATGGCACAAGAAAGAACCAACACTTTCCCCCTCATTTTGACACATACAGGGCCCTAGGCAAGACCAGCAGATACCCTAACATTTTGCTTGGAGTTTTTTCTGTGGTAGTCTTTCTCTTTTCTAAATCTCTTAAAAGCTCAGTCAACGGGTTGCTTTGGTTTGTGAGGAAGTTACTCAAGTTATACCTTTAAACATTTCTGTTAATTCCATATGAAACAAAAACAAAAAACAAAAACCAGAAACAAAAATACAAGAACCAATCCATCAGTCTTTTTTTTGCACAGATTTAAAACCTGTAGAAGACTCTCTTTGGTATTACTAACCATCTGCATATAAAAGCAACTCAAACTGCTGCAAACAACTGCTGTTTCCCAAGAGGCGGGTCAGACAGGAAAATAACAATGGAAGTATTTTCTTACTGCAGGCTTTTGCAGACTTTACTAATGTTTATTTTGGACCAACAGAAAAAAAACAGCCTGATATAAAACAACATGCCTTTCATACCCCTGCAGGCTATTCGTATCATTTAACATAAATTATCAGACAACTTCAACACAATAACAGTTTATTAATATATATTCAGATCATTATCTATGAGCTATTTATGGAGAAGTACAGTAGTAACTGGTATCCTGTTTTACACCAGTGTGCAGGAAATTACTCAGATGGAGATTTCAGGATTGAAACATCAACATAGCTTGTAACATTTGCTGAAGTTACAGAGGTTGTTTTATAAAGTCTACTATAAGGAGTATACTATATATGTTGTTTTGTTGTAGCTGTGGTGGTCCCAGGCTATTAGAGAGACAAGGTGGGTAGGTGAGGTACTATCTTTGGACCAACCATATAGCATGAAGGTTTACAAGGTGTCAACATGTAGAGATTTAAAAGATGATAATATATGTAATTTGCAGCTTGTCTCTCTCACCAACAGAAGTTGGTCCAATCAACCACCTTGTTTCTCAGATTACTATAGTGAACCCAGCATGCCAATGTAATGCAGTTTTTGCACTATTAATTTTAAATCTAGCCTACTAAAAAAGTAAGTTTGCCATAAAATATAGGGGATACTGCACCTTCTTCCCACTGCCTCACACCTTGTGTTGTCATTTACACCTATGGAATTTGAGTGCAAAGAAGGTATAAAATGCTACTCTCATGATCTGGAAATATTTCATGCCCATGTTGCACAATGTAAATAAATGAATAAAGTGCAAGGCAATGGATAATAAAGTCCACAATGTTTAATGACATTAAGGTGGTTACCCAAATCAAGAGAAAATTCAATGCCAAGCATTATACCCCATTCCTAGTTGCTTTTTCATTTGCTTTTTTGTACTTTTTGTTGTGCTTATTCTCCTTCTATAACTTCACTGATGTTATTTTGAGTGATGTGTACATAACATGGATTATCCTTCACATATAATATCTACATTTTTCAGGTAATTTTTATAAAAGCAAACCTCATTAATGTCTGTTTCCATTTAATAAAATGAAATACCCTACACAGTAATATTTTAAAGTATTATGTTTATCTATATACAGATAGATAGATATATACACAATAATTATTCTTCATTAGTCATTACAGACATAAACTATATGACAACAGTCAGTTTACTAAACAAATTATACATATTATCATCCTTTAAATCCCTACATGTTGATACCTTGTAAACCCTCATGTGAATAATCCAAGGATTAAAACCTTTTAAGTAACCATTTCTCAGACATGTACTAACATCGTCCCTTCATCTTCTCTTATAGTATACAATACATTTAACCCGGGGCATTATAATGACTACCGATGAGGTTCTTACATATTTCCTTGTAGTGTTTTAGAATCTATTATACATTTTGTTTTAAAATAATGTTAAGAAAAACAAATCCAAATAAAATATTAAATTAAAACAGTTGTTTTATAGATCTGATTTAAACTCACAATATTAAGAAAATTATCATTAAGTATTCTGTTCTCATTGTGCCTACATAGTTCAATATGCTCATTATGTATAATATTCTAATAATATGTATGCCCAACAGGGATGTCAGAGAAGCCAGTACTTGACTTCACTAAGTACAGACGTATTAAATGTCTTTTTTTCTCTTTTTTTTACTGATGTCAAATAGAAACATGAAAAGAACCTTACATTCTAAAACATAGCGTGAGCCATCAAAAAGTCACCATTTACACACAGTGGTAACTAAAATATCCAGGTATTTTTTAAAAAAACCTAGGTATTTCAGATACAACTGTATGGTTATTATGGATAAATAATGTCTTTATACGGATGACCATTATTTGCCCGTTCATGAGCAAATGTCTTAATATCTTGCTAACATGCAACATGCATCTGCCATCAGAATTTTTAGAATACAAAGGAACACATACCATCATCTGCATCAGTAACATTAAAGCCGAGAATAGTAGATCCTGGAGGCAGATTTTCCATCAAGGACGTGCTGTATGATGGCATGCTGAATAGTGGCGAATTATCATTTATATCTAGTATGTTGAAGTAAACTCTGATGGTAGTGAATTGACCACCACCATCTCCTGCCTGGACAGTAAGAATGTAATATTGCTGCGCTTCATAGTCCAATATGCGTGTCAGGTTAAAGACTCCAGTGACTGGATTCAAGAAGAACATACCATCTTCATCATCTTCACTCACAGTGTATGTGATTTCTCCATTTACACCAGAATCATCATCAATAGCTAAAATGGCTGCTACCAAAGAACCTACACAAAACAATGGAAGAACTCAATGAGAGAACAAGAATGAGAAATTTCCAAAAGACTAGAAATAAAACTGAATACTCCTATAGAACTGGTAAACAGGTCATTCCTGTGGAATAACAGGTCTCTTCCTTAAGAAATAAGAGCCTCAAAATTGTATGTTTTTGTTTAAATTGGGAATTACTTACATATATAGGCCCCAATTTACCAAAGTACTTAAGTACCGAGGTCCATTCCTATTCAGCAACGTACTAAAGTATTTGCTTAACTTTAAGCATGCAATTAGTTCCACTGAGGCACTGAAATATACCTAATTTAGCTAGATATCCATTATTTTCTTGGAAATATCCTATACATTTAAAAGGAATGAAACCCGTTGGGTGCCACAGAAACTAACAGTGCACTCTATAATTACTTTAAATTTTTAATAGATTTTAATAGAAAATATCCTATTTTTTAAACCATCCTAAAAAAAG
The DNA here is from genome assembly GCF_965140295.1 of Lepidochelys olivacea. Taxonomy (NCBI): domain Eukaryota; kingdom Metazoa; phylum Chordata; order Testudines; family Cheloniidae; genus Lepidochelys; species Lepidochelys olivacea. Next base: position 48,907,142 of record NC_140414.1, on the reverse strand, counting down.
GAGAAAATTCTGTATTACATTCCATAAGATGGTTTACAAAACCTACAAAAAAAATATTTCATTACATTCTACAGGACTTTTCCATAAGAGTGTGTTCAAAATGATCAATAATTTCACAGACTTTTACTCCACAGGAACATTTTTGACTTTTTTGACTTTCTGTTATTTATTTAATTGTATTGTGGTTTTTCTAGGCTGCTGAGTGGTTATTCCAGTATGGTTTTTATTTTAAATTATTCTTAGGACATACAGAACCGTGGACAGGCATCTCTATTTTGTTTTTAAACTGAAAAAAGTAAATACACTGCATAATAAGGCTCAGATTTTCCTAGATGCAATAGCTGATGGATTCCTTCATCAAGTAGTTGCTGAACCGACTAGAGGGGATGCGATTTTAGATTTGATTTTGGTGAGTAGTGAGGACCTCATAGAAGAAATGGTTGTAGGGGATAATCTTGGTTCAAGTGATTGTGAGCTAATTCAGTTCAAACTGAAAGGAAGGATTAACAAAAATAAATCTGCAACTAGGGTTTTTGATTTCAAAAGGGCTGACTTTCAAAAATTAAGGAAATTAGTTCGGGAAGTGGATTAGACTGAAGGATTTATCGATCTAAAGGTAGAGGAGGCCTGGGATTACTTTAAATCAAAGCTGCAGAAGCTATTGGAAGCCTGCATCCCAAGAAAGGGGAAAAAATTCATAGGCAGGAGTTGCAGACCAAGCTGGATGAGCAAGCATCTCAGAGAGGTGATTAAGAAAAAGCAGAAAGCATACAGGGAGTGGAAGATGGGAGGGATCAGCAAGGAAAGCTACCTTATTGAGGTCAGAACATGTAGGGATAAAGTGAGACAGGCTAAAAGTCAAGTAGAGTTAGACCTTGCAAAGGGAATTAAAACCAATAGAAAAAGGTTCTATAGCCACATAAATAAGAAGAAAACAAAGAAAGAAGTGGGACCGCTAAACACTGAGGATGGAGTGGAGGTCAAGGATAATGTAGGCATGGCCCAATATCTAAACCAATACTTTGCCTCAGTCTTTAATAAGGCTAAAGAGGATGTTAGGGATAATGGTAGCATGACAAATGGGAATGAGGACATGGAGGTAGATATTACCATATCTGAGGTAGAAGCAAAACTCGAACAGCTTAATGGGACTAAATCAGAGGGGCCCAGATAATCTTCATCCAAGAATATTAAAGGAATTGGCACCCGAAATTGCAAGCCCATAAGCAAGAATTTTTAATGAATCTGTAAACTCAGGGGTTGTACCGTATGATTGGAGAATTGCTAACATTTTTTCCCTTTCTTAAAAATAGAAACTAAGTGATCCAGGTAACTATAGGCCTGTTAGTTTGACATCTGTAGTGTGCAAGGTCTTGGAAAAAAATCTGAAGGAGAAAGTAGTTAAGGACATTGAAGTCAATGGTAAATGGGACAAAATACAACATGGTTTTACAAAGGTAGATCATGCCAAACCAACCTGACCTCCTTCTTTGAGAAAGTAACAGATTTTTTAGACAAAGGAAACACAGTAGATCTAATTTACCTAGATTTCAGTAAGGCGTTTTATACCGTGCCACATGGGGAATTATTAGTTAAATTGGAAAAGATGGGGATCAATATGAACATTGAAAGGTGGATAAGGAATTGGTTAAAGGGGAGGCTACAACAGGTCCTACTGAAAGGTGAACTGTCAGGCTGGAGGGAGGTTACTGGTGGAGTTCCTCAAGGATCAGTTTTGGGACCAATCTTATTTAATCTTTTTATTACTGACCTCGGCACAAAAAGTGGGAGTGTGCTAATAAAGTATGCGGATGATACGAAGCTGGGAGGTATTGCCAATTTAGAGAGAGACTGGGAAAGCATACAGAAAGATTTGGATGACCTTGTAAACTGGAGTAATAGTAATAGGATACAATTTAATAGTGAGAAGTGTAAGGTTATGCATTTAGGGATTAATAACAAGAATTTTCGTTTTAGCTGGAGACGCATCAATTAGAAGTAACAGAGGAGGAGAAGGACCTTGGAGTATTGGTTGATCATAGGATGGCTATGAGCCACCAATGTGATATGGCTGTGAAAAAAGCTAATGCGGTCTTGGGATGCATCAGGAGAGGTATTTCCAGTAGGGATAAGGAGGTTTTAGTACCGTTATACAAGGCACTGGTGAGACCTCACCTGGAATACTGTGTGCAGTTCTGGTCTCCCATGTTTAAAAAGGATGAATTCAAACTGGAAGAGGAACAGAGAAGGGCTACTAGGATGATCCAAGGAATGGAAAATTTGTCTTATGAAAGGAGACTCTAGGAGCTTGGCTTGTTTAGCCTAACTAAAAGATGGTTGAGGGGAGATATGATTGCTCTCTATAAATATATCAGAGGGATAAATACCGGAGAGGGAGAGGGATTATTTAAGCTCAGTACCAATGTGGACACAAGAACAAATGGATATAAACTGGTCATTGGGAAGTTTAGACTTGAAATTAGACGAAGGTTTCTAACCATCAGAGGAGTGAAGTTTTGGAATAGCCTTCCAAGGGAAGCAGTGGGGGAAAAAGATCTATCTGGCTTTAAGATTAAACTCGATAAGTTTATGGAGGAGATGGTATGATGGGATAACATGATTTTGGTAATTAAATATTCATGGTAAATAGGCCTCATGGCCTGTGATGGGATGTTAGATGGGGTGGGATCTGAGTTACGCAGAAAAGAATTTTCTGTAGTATCTGGCAGGTGAATCTTGCCCATATGCTCAAGGTTTAGCTGATGGCCATATTTGGGGTCGGGAAGGAATCTTCCTCCAGGGCAGATTGGAAGAGGCCCTGGAGGTTTTTCACCTTCCTCTGTAGCATGGGGCACGGGTCACTTGCTGGAGGATTCTCTGCTCCTTGAAGTCTTTAAACCACAATTTGAGGACTTCAATAGCTCAGACATAGGTGAGAGGTTTTTCGCAAGAGTGGGTGGGTGAAATTCTGTGGCCTACATTGTGCAGGAGGTCAGACTAGATGATCAAAATGGTCCCTTCTGACCTTAGTATCTATGAATCTATGAATTGAGACAAAAATACTGTCCTTCAGTAGTATTTAACTTGCAGTGTTCAAGGAAGAGAACCCTGGGTGTAGGTAAATGCCAACTATTAAATCTACATTTATTTTTTTTTTGAATGGAGCTGCTGAAAGTTGTAATGTCTGTTTAGTGTATAACAAACTTTTCATTTCTATTTTTGTTTTAAGTTACCATGAGCAATAACATAATACTTGGTCAGGAAACTAAAACCCTCATTCTTCACAGAGGGTCCATTCTTGCAGTCCTTATTCAAGTACAATTCCCACTTCCTTTGAGTTTGTCCCATTGTTTTATTTTTGCACTTCTTGCTATACTTTACAACACACTTAGTTATATCTGAGCAATGCAACCATCAAAACTGCTCAGTAGCAGAATGAGAATTAGTGCTACAATTTCATCTGTTTAATCAAGCTGAACGTTCTGGATTCTGTTACAGATATTTGATTTCATAATGTTAATGTTTCAATATTGCTGATTGTGGCTAAAAGGCTGTCCTAATGCTGGATACAATTACCAAATGTATAGTAATCATATCAGTTGCAATTGTAATTTGCAAATAAATAAGGAGCCGATCATTGCTGGCCTTTGTGCAAAGTGCAGGGTTAAGAAAGGAGGCAAAGAGCCTTTATGCACCCCCGCAAAAGGGCAAGCCGCAATTATAGTCCCTACACTGGATGGAAAACTGGGAATGCTCCACTTGTGTATCACCTAGGACATAAAACACACCAAGTGGGAAACACCTACCTGCCCCCTGCATACTGGCCTGTCAACTGGAGCAAGATCATTGGAAAGTGGAATGGGACAAGCTGCACCATCCTAACAGCAGCACCCCTGTGTGCACCTGTGATAGGGAGGGATGAAGGCACAATTCTGTACCAAACACCGCTGGACCAGTATATATCTAGCACATTTTGACCGTAAGTAAATATATTGTCCTCATATTATGATGACTTTTTATTAATTTTTGATGCTTGAATTCTATATTTTTGAAGATTGTTTTAGTGATTTAAGAGAATATTCTCGTCTCAACCTGCAGGGATTATATGTACACCTGTAAGCTAATTCCCATTAAAACATAACAAGCCTAAAAATACCGCATGCATTACCCTGAGCGGCCTCAGCAGCTATCTTTCTGTGCTTAGTAAAAGAATTCCCATGGTACTGCAATCACTACTAGAGGCACTTTTTTTTTCAATTCATTGCACTGAGCATTGTAGTGGTCTCCAAACAGTGTGTGCTCTTACCCACCATATGCAGTGTATTATCTACAGCATGCACAACAGCATGAGTGAAGGAAAGAATTCCAAACTTAACTCAGAATTTCCTCCCTTGGTCAGACTGAGTCTGACCCTTTAATATTATAGGGATTTTCTTTCCCTTTTGTACTTGCTTCTTTTTAATGGTAGTATGAAAAAGAAACGATCTACAAAACCCTCTCATTGATGCTCTAGTAATTCACAGGTCCTTTGGGCAGGATGCATCTACTGTTAATATACACATTGAGAGACTACATTACCTGATATGTTGAAGCATAAAAATACTATGAATTCTCACAGTATATTTCCATTCCCATTGTATACGATATGATGAAAAAAACATTCACTCTGGGCTGAGGATGTGCATACCAAGTTTCAGCCCGGAGGGGAATAAGATGGAGTTATGAACAGAGCTGTGTGAAATCTTCACTTCAAATCTCAATTCACTTGAAACTGAGGCAAGTTAGGGGTCTTAGTCTAGCTTATACACATCAGATCACGTCTATGAAGATTGCATATTTAGTCAGCCTACATTCTTCTAGTCCAGCTAGCTCCCCAAATGTAGCACCCCTACTCCTGCTTCCTGCTGGGACCTGATGTCCACTACTTGGGGTCTTCTGCGAACACTGGGTGCCTTCCACCCCCCAAATTTTTTCTGTCTGTTCTCTTTTAGTAGTGGCACCCAGAGGCCCCAGTCAGGACTGGAGTGCTCCTTGTGCCGGGCACTGTACAAAAACACGTAAAGATTTATACACCTGAAAACTGCAGTCTCTCTTTTCTGGAAAGGCTACCAGTTGTTCAATAGCTAACTCTGGCAACAGGAGTATCCCTTCTCCTGTTGCCTATGAGGAAACTTTGGCCCTTCCTGACCACCCCTAAAGACAGTCAATTAAAGGGAATGGGATTTGGCTCCATTTGGCTTTCTCCCCACCGTTAAAAAGATGGAGGAAGCATAAAAATGAGGAGGGCGCCACCGGCCCAAAACAAAGCAAGGTTGTCCTACTTTGCCTGAAGAAGAGAAAGGGTAAGTAAAGGATGTATCTGACCCGGAGGTCTGTGCCTATGGTGTGAATGAGTGGGATATGGGTGACTGGACAGAGTAGGGAGGTGGTTTCTTGGAAGCACATATTCTATAGAAATTGAACCTGCAAGGGATTATTTAATTATAGTTCTGCATCCCTGAAAAATGATGTAACAGAAATATTTGCACGTTTACCACAATGGCACCATTATAAGAAAAACAGAAACAAATTTTAGCATTTAACCTCTGCGTCATGTTTCTACGTGAATGTCTATGCTCTACATAATATGTATAAATAGTGATGGCACACATAAAAAAATGGAATGATACTCTGCCATGTTAGCAATAAAATTAGTGTGTCAATAGTGACAATATTAGTGATCACTGCTGTATAGGTCAACTGAAAATAAAGGGTGCGGACCATCAATTTTAGAAAATAATAAGGTTTGTTCCTTATTTACCTGGGGTAGTATCCTCTGGTACATCAAACGAATACACAGGTTTAGAGAATTTTGGTATGTGATCATTAACATCACTAATAGTAATGTTTATTCTCATGTCTGAGGACTGTAGACCATCATCAGCACGAACCAGCAGGGAATACTTGGAGCGACGTTCCCTATCCAAACGTTTGGTGGCTATCAGATCTCCTGACTCTGGGTCAATGTGGAAGCTGTCGTCAGCACCACTGATGATAGTGTAAGTGACAAGAGCATTAGCTCCCTAAATAAAAACAAAAGTAGTCAGACCAAGTTATTTGTGAGGCAACCCTTTAAGACCAAGTCATTCCAACGACCGCTGTCTGCAAACATTGTTCAGAACAATTTCCTTAACAAAATAGCACACACACCCCACAAACACTTCTAATATTTATTTGGACTGGACAGATAGAGATAAGATTTTTATATTTTTTAACTCCTGTTCAAAAAAAGGACCAAATCTAGTCAGTAAAATAAAGTGCAGGAAAACACTGGTCTTCTACAGGATTTGAAATCTGATTTAAGATCAAGTCAGTTTCACCATAATCTATTTACTATATTATTTTCTCTTTCTCTCTTCAGTGATTAATGTTTATTTTTATTATTTTATGTCTGTGAGGCTGAATTAAGTGATCAATCTAAAACAGGGCTCAATTCAGCCCTTTCTACTCCATACCTTGGTGGAGAGGGAGTAATGGAGAAGTAGCAGCCAACTGGCAAACATCCTTCTCTAAAATATAATGATAAACTTGCTGTTTAAAATGACAGCTCACTTCGGCTATGTCTACTCTATGAGCTAGGGTTGTGATTCCCCTGCTCGTGTACACATACTTATGCTAGTACTCACCAAGTGCAGCCATGGTAGCATGGGTAGTGGCAGCGGAAGCATGCTGACCTGTGCTGAGTACAAATTCACCTGAAACCAGTGGGCATGGACTTGGCATAGTTCAGCTGTGTCTCCATTGCAACTACCAATGCTATTGCAGCTACACTGCTATTTATACTCACATTAGCTTGGTGAGTGCTAATGTGAGTACGTGTTTACAAGCAAGGGAATCACAACCCGAGCATGCAGAGTAGATGTAGCCTTAAATGCCAGGTTCATGTCTGGTGCCATTAGAGAGATAAAGATAGTTATGTGAACAGCTGGACAGAATGCCTCTTTTTATCCAGAGTGTTTGTTCAAAAACCAGGAATCAGCTAATTGACAAAATAAATTAAAACATATACAGCTGCCCAGACTCAAACAGCTGTGCATAGCGCTTCAGTCCACATACTCTCTGTATATTCAGGTGTACCTGGTGTATGTAATGCATTTTCCTGTAATTGTATAGTTTAACAAAAACATTCAGTGAAAACTTTGCATTTCTTAGATGACCACACTCTTTATTATTTGTTCCATTTAACCAGTTATTCCCATTTTCTCATAATGGAGTCCAGCTATGAAACTGACTGCATTTGATATGGTCTGGCAAAATCAGTAACTTTTCATAAATTAGGTGAAAGGGAAAGAAAATCAAAATATTTAAAACCCATTAAAACAAACAGTCTGATGTATAGAAATTTCCTGTCTACACACTGACTAAAAAAATTAGCAAAATGCTAAGACTTGTAATTATTAAAGCAATGGCTACTACCTGGTGCCCATGAAATGACATCACAGTTATCAGAGTAGCAGCTGTGTTAGTCTGTATTCGCAAAAAGAAAAGGAGGACTTGTGGCACCTTAGAGACTAACAAAGTTATTTGAGCATAAGCTTTTGTGAGCTACAGCTCACTTCATTGGATGCATTCAGTGATAAATACAGTGGGAAGATTTATATACTTAGAGAACATGAAACAATGGGTGTTACCATACACACTGTAACAAGAGTGATCACTTAAGGTGAGCTATTACCAGCAGGAGAGAGGGGTGGAAAAAACCTTTTGTAGTGATAATCAAGGTGGGCCATTTCCAGCAGTTGACAAGAACGTCTGAGGAACAGTGGGGGGTGGGGGATGGGGGAATAAACATGGGGAAATAGTTTTATTTTGTGTAATGACCAATCCACTCCCAGTCTTTATTCAAGCCTAAGTTAATTTTATACAGTTTGCAAATTAATTCCAATTCAGCAGTCTCTCGTTGCAGTCTGTTTTTGAAGTTTTTTTGTTGAAGAATTGCAACTTTTAGGTCTGTAATCGAGTGACCAAAGAGATTGAAGTGTTCTCCGACTGATTTTTGAATGTTATAATTCTTGACGTCTGATTTGTGTCCATTTATTCTTTTACGTAGAGACTGTCCAGTTTGACCAATGTACATGGCAAAGAGGTATTGCTGGCACATATCACATTGGTAGATGTGCAGGTGAATGAGCCTCTGATAGTGTGGCTGATGCGATTAGGCCCTATGATGGTGTCCCCTGAATAGATATGTGCACACAGTTGGCTATGGGCTTTGTTGCAAGGATAGGTTCTTGGGTCAGTGGTTCTGTTGTGTGGTGTGTGGTTGCTGGTGAGTACTTGCTTCATGTTGGGGGGCTGTCTGTAGGCAAGGACTGGCCTGTCTCCCAAGATCTGTGAGAGTGATGGGTCATCCTTCAGGATAGATTGTAGATCCTTGATGATGCGTTGGAGAGGTTTTAGTTGGGGGCTGAAGGTGATGGCTACTGGCATTCTGTTATTTTCTTTGTTGAGTCTGTCCTGTAGTAGGTGACTTCTGGGTCTGTCAGTCTGCTTCTTCACTTCAGCAGGTGGGTATTGTAGTTGTAAGAATGCTTGATAGAGATCTTGTAGGTGTTTGTCTCTGTCTGAGGGGTTGGAGCAAATGCGGTTGTATCGCAGAGCTTGACTGTAGACAATGGATCGTGTGGTGTGGTCTGGATGAAAGCTAGAGGCATGTAGGTAGGAATAGTGGTCAGTAGGTTTCCGGTATAGGCTGGTGTTTATGTGACCATCGCTTATTAGCACCGTAGTGTCCAGGAAGTGGATCTCTTGTGTGGACTGGACCAGGCTGAGGTTGATGGTGAGATGGAAATTGTTGAAATCATGGTGGAATTCCTCAAGGGCTTCTTTTCCATGCGTCCAGATGATGAAGATGTCATCAATGTAGCGCAAGTACAGTAGGGGCTTTGGGGACGAGAGCTGAGGAAGCGTTGTTCTAACTCAGCCATAAAAATGTTGGCATACTGTGGGGCCATGCAGGTACCCATAGCAGTGCCGCTGATTTGAAGGTATACATTGTCCCCAAATGTAAAATAGTTATGGGTGACGACAAAGTCATAGAGTTCAGCCACCAGGTTTGCCGTGACATTATCGGGGATACTGTTCCTGACGGCTTGTAGTCCATCTTTGTGTGGAATGTTGGTGTAGAGGGCTTCTACATCCATAGTGGCCAGGATGGTGTTTTCAGGAAGATCACCGATAAATTGTAGTTTCCTCAGGAAGTCTGTGGTGTCTTAAAGATAGCTGGGAATGCTGGTAGCGTAGGTCCTGAGGGGGAGTCTACATAGCCAGACAATCCTGCTGTCAGGGTGCCAATGCCTGAGATGATGGGGCGCCCAGGATTTCCAGGTTTATGGATCTTGGGTAGCAGATAGAATACTCCAACTAAAACCTCTCCAACCTCTCCTCTCCATCATAGGGCCTAATCATATCAGAGGCTTGTTCACCTGCACATCTACCAATGTGATATATGCCATCATGTGCCAGCAATGCCCCTCTGCCACGTACATTGGTCAAACTGGACAGTCTCTACGGAAAAGAATAAATGGACACAAATCAGACGTCAAGAATTATAACATTCAAAAACCAGCTGGAGAACATTTCAATCTCTTTGGTCACTCAATTACAGACCTAAAAGTTGCAATTCTTCGACAAAAAAACTTCAAAAACAGACTCCAACAAGAGACTGTTAAATTGGAATTAATTTGCAAACTGTATAAAATTAACTTAGGCTTGAATAAAGACTGGGAGTGGATGGGTCATTACACAAAATAAAACTATTTCCCCATGTTTATCCCCCCACCCCACATGTTCCTCAGATGTTCTTGTCAACTGCTGGAAATGGCCCACCTTGATTATCACTACAAAAGCCCTCCCCCCCACCCCCGACCCACCGCTCTCCTGCTGGTAATAGCTCACCTTATGTGATCACTTTTGTTCCAGTGTGTATGGTAACATCCACTGTTTTATGTTCTCTGTGTATATAAATCTCCTCACTGTATTTTCCACTGAATGCATCCAATGAAGTGAGCTGTAGCTCACGAAAGCTTATGCTCAAATAACTTTGTTAGTCTCTAAGGTGCCACAACTACTCCTTTTCTCATCACAGTTATGTTGATCTGAATGAATGCCTTAATATAATGGGTGAATGTTTGAAAACTACTGGCCAAAAGCCATTATATAAAACTATGACATACAAAGGATTTTCTTACACATTTAGAGCACGATTTTTGAAGGGGCCTTAATTTGGCTTTCTTTTTTATGTCCACAATTTTATTCCTTCCTACAAGTAACTGCTCATGCAGCCAGTAGGTAGATGTCTATAGGCATGAGCAAAATATTGCTCAGTTATCTGCTGACATAAACTACAGGTTCAAAAAGTAGTCCAGGTTTTAAAAGTCAGACCCTCAATATCCAAAAATGTATCGTGGCAAGAATATTACATGTAAAAAAAGATCATATAGTTCACTTCAGAGTGGAAAGGAACCTAGTTAAAATCTTCCATTGTTAGAAACACACCGGTAAAGATGTGTATGCTATTTTAAAATGCACATTGTTACAAATATCAGAAATGCATCTTGCACTCTTCAGAAACATTTTAAATAACTGGTGTTAGACTATGAAAATTAAGTATCATCTTTAAGAACTAAGTGCCCCTGGTAGTGAAAGAAAAGACTCGCACTGGGTTTTGGAACCAGCTCTAGTAGCATATTAGTATGCTAAAAACAAACAACAACAAAAAAGGTGGGTATTGATACCTAATATCATCTGATGTTTCCTAAAAACATGTGCTTTAATCATCCTGTTACAAACAATGTTAAAATTAGGCTCCACACTTACAAACAGACATGTCACTATTATGAAGTCATGATTCTTTTATTCACATTTTATTTACCGGCCACAACTTACATTGTGGATAACTGACTTTCACATCCTTTCTATTAGAGGCAGGGACACAAAGTCCTACTGCTCTTTGCCCCTACAAAAGAGATACTACTAGGAAGAGAAAGAACGAAAGAACGAAAGAAAGAAGATGTACACAAATCCGTACTCATATTGGAGGTGTTCCAGTAGTTTGGTTATAGAAGGAACTAGATAAACTAGCATTAAAACAGTCATAGAAGCCAGCACTAAGCTAACACTAAAAGAGTTATAGGATTATTCTTACTACTGTCGAGTTAATTCATTATTTATTTAAATGAAAGGTGTTTGTTTTTTAATTATTTGATTTTCTAGTTTATTGGTAATAAAACTTGCCTGGTACACATGTCTTGACATTGTAACCTTTTGTACAGTCAACAGAAAGTCAATTAAAATGAATAAAACATTACAATTAACATTTAAATGACTTTCCGCCCAAAAGAAATGCATAAATCAATGAAATTACACATACACAAAGACTTCCAACAATATTGTAATATCATTACTAGGTCAGCCGTTCAGCGGGAATGCTTCCATTATATTCTTAATGGCTGGTCAGTTGTAATGTCTTGATAGCACCGAATCTATATGGTTGACCATCAGATGCTAGGAAAAGTACTTATGCGCAGTAGAGTTTTTCAAAGTTCTTTCCTTTCCCTTTTATTTTTGTAAAATTAAAGCCCATGGTAACAAGTAATGGTGACAGTAGCTAGATTCAGCCATAGAGTAGGCAAACACTTTGAAAGCTTCCCCAGCTTAAAGATACAGCCACCTTTGCCTAACACAGTGGTTAGTCTGTAAACTTTGGATCTGGCTTTGGATTTTGGACATTTCCATAGTTCAAAGCTGTTTGGATCTGAAATTGTGGTTTCAAACACTTCCCTACCAAAGAGCCTTGACCATGGGCTAAAGTGATAGGACTTTTAGGACCAACGTGATAGCCCAGTCTCTGTGTCAAGTCAGTGTGTAACATCTTTGATGAGAATGACAAAAAGGATGCTAACTAATACCAAACTATGGGTTGTGATATTTTTATCTGTACAACTGCTCATTAAAAGATGGACTGAGAGCATCCACTCATTTCACAGAGTCCTCAGGTGACAGCAACTTTGGGAGTAACTCACAACTATGATACTTCCTGAATATACTGTGGGGGAGGAGAAGGGCAAGACTGTACTAGAAAAAACCTGATTTGCACTTCTTGCTCAGGTGAAATTCTCATTACAGTTGTTCACGATCAGGTCAAAATATGTTCATAAAATGGTATTATTTAATATTCTTGTTTCAAATAAGAAACATTCTCTTACCTCATCAGCATCCATGGCTGTCAGCTGCATTATTTTAGATCCATCTCCTATATTCTCTTCTACAGTTAGATCAAGCATGTCTGTTGGGAATATGGGTGGGTTGTCATTGATATCTTGAAGTGTTATTTCCACCTATGATGCAAGAAAAAAGAAGAGTTTCATGAGTGCTGTATCTGTCAGACGTTGATTAAACAAGAGTGTTGCAAATCCCCTAACTTTGAAAAAAATCAGGTAAACTATGCCTAATCAGAAGAATCAGAACATTCCCAATAACAATAGCAACAACAGAAAAAGCCCTTAAGGCAATTAAAATTCCATGTTGTTATGGAATCCTCATAGGAAAGCCTCTAACATGAATAATGTTCGTTTGACTTGTTGATAGCAATTGATTTTAAATGGTCTTAGTCTACTTTATATTGGACTAGGTCCACTGATCAACTGTCATTGTAATCCTCAATGTTGGCCCCTGGAGGAAAACTGCCAAGACCTGGAGAAGAAGATCATTCATCCATTAAATGCTGCCTGATATAAAGATGAGGTGGTGTAAAATTCCCACTGAAATGTTTACATATTGGCAATTCTCAGTTCTCCGGAAGGAAAAATTCCCTTGCATTTTATATCCAACAGCATTCTGTTCTGCCCATCCCCCCCACAAGATTCTCTTATAATTGCAAGCACAAATTCCTCACTCCCTGCCTATTCACATCTAAAGAAATCTTATTTTAATATGTTGTGTTTATATACTTCACAAATATTAATGGTAGCGTCTGAAAGATTGGCCAAGGTTATTTACTCATTGTTCTATGTAAGTAAGATTGTTTAGTTCTCATAGGATTTCTGATGCTGAAATTCAAAGTTTTAGGGCTTGCTTTTTCCACTGTTCACTGGGTACTGCTTGCTAAGGTTCCGATAAAGAAAGAGAGGACAACAGCTGTTTTATATCTATAGTGAAAGTAAATGCTTCCCACAGGGCTCAAAACATTAAGTGGTCACCAGAATCTGAAGACCACCAAGGAGAAAACTGAGTACCTGGGGCAGGACTGTCTTTATTGTCTTTTTTACAAACAGGGAAAGGTAGATAGGTAAGCTAGACAGAAAGAGAAACAAAGAAATTGATAACTTAAAAGAAAAAGCAGATATGAAGAATAACTGTACTTTAGTACCTCCCTTTCCCATTGCCCACAAGGGATTTCCCCACACTTGATTGAGAACATATGGCTTAACCTGGTCTGGGTATAATCAGTGCAGACATTTGAGCTCCACTGTCTGTGGTTTCTACGAGCTCTAGTCAACTACTAGAATTTCTTCTTATACTCTGCTATCACCTAACACAAAGGCAACCAATGGCAGAATCAGTTTTATTTGATCAGGAGAATGAGCACCTCAATGGTAGGAGTTTGGTTCTGTGAGGAATAAATAGTTTTTGCCAATATACCCAGGGGCACCAGAATGGGGGGGTAGGAGGCTTACTGGCTGTAAGGGCAAGTGCAGGGAGGAGAGGCAGTGGCGAGTGAACAGGGAGTGGGGCGTCGGAAGAAGGGGAAGTGTAGGGGTGGGATCTCGGGAGAAGGGGTGGGACAGGGGCAGGGCCATGGTTCAGGCACCAGTGGACTCCCCACTTTTACGGAGCTTCTGCCATTCCTTAATCTACCCCATGCTCTGTATCTATCTGTGGCCTTACGGTCACTTAATCTGAACAAGAGTCTTCCCAACTCAGTTCATCTGTATTTATTTGATCTTGTTTCTTATTGTGTCTCTCCCCAACCTTACCTCTACGTCAGTTTCAACTGCCTAATTGTCCATTCCGCCCATAAATACCTTCATGCATACATGTCACTGGCAAATTTCAGTTTTCAAAACTGTAACCGTAGGTTTTTGAAAAAAAAACTCAGAAAACTATCTAAGGACCTCATTCTACAGGGTGCTGAGAGCAATCAGTTCCCATTAGCTTCAATGAAGTAAGGATATTCCGTTCCTCAGTGGACTGGTCCCTGTATAAGCAAACTACTTTTGTTTTTAAACACTTGTTTATGTATGCTTTAGAATTTTTAAAATCTTGTTTGAAAGCTTGTTTATAATAATTCTTAGAAAGTCTGAAGTTTAAAAATTATTTTATTCACCAGTATTTATTTGCTTTCAGATCTGTGCACACAGTGGTTTGTTATTGTAGGGTTGTTCATGAGTGTTGGGCTACTGGCATTTTTGTATGTAATTACAGAAGAGAACTGAGTCATTTTTATTACTAATAATAAACATTGCATGAACACTGTAGGGAAGCACTTGTTAAAAGTGTAGGTCAAATGTTGGACCTGTCAGCTTTGAGTGCCTTTTATAGAAGGCCATAATTAATTAATTTAGATTATATTTAATTTCTTTGTATATTTATTACCAGCATTGTATAGATATCTCCCAGGATGAGACCTCGTATGCCAAACCTCTACGAGGAAGCTTTTGTTGCCAGATTTAAACCTCTGAAAATAAGAGTTTGTAATAAATCTTTAATATGCTGACCCAACACTAATTATAGTGTCACAAACAATGACTCTAATTAAACAGCCAGAGAGATTTGTTTTCAAAGAATTAAATTGTCTGAGAGGTTCATTTTCAAAGAGACTGAGGCAGTATTATGACAATTACTCACAGAATGAGAAGGGAGTTAGTAAGAAATGGAAAATGAAGGATTGTTATATTTTATACCTGCCAGTCAAGTCATGGCCCTTGAACTGGCACAGGTGAAGCATGCTGTTGTTCTACTGAAACTATTAAATTTCACCAGCTACGGCTTGAAGGTACGGCAGCTGTGCAGCTTTGCAATTTATTTATTAATGCTACATATATCATGCACGGCTAATGTTTCAGCTGCAGGTGACATTTCACCACCAGAACACATTTTCACAGTGAGTGATTGTCCTTTGTAATATCAAAAATGTTTGTCAACTTTTGGCTGTCTTCTGGCTAATGACTTTGCATTGCAGAGATCCCTGATCCCAATATAGCTATTATCTACACAACATGCAATAGCAAGTGGGAGGGAACACAAATAGTTAGAATTGTGGGGAACAAAGTTAATTAATACAAGGACAGTTCAGCTCACTGGCATTCAGGATTATTAAAAAGAAGGGACATAAGATCCATAAGTCATTCGGGATCTTATCCTGAAAATTCAGTGCAACAAATAAATAGAACAGCCATATTTCATACTGACACAGCAGACATGACAAAGCAGTGGACATGTTGTTCCTTGACTTTAGCAAAGCTTTTGACACGGTCTCCCACAGTATTCTTGCCAGCACGTTAAAGAAGTATGGGCTGGATGAATGGACTATAAGGTGGATAGAAAGTTGGCTAGATTGTCGGGCTCAACATGTAGTGATCAATGGCTCCATGTCTAGTTGGCAGCCAGTATCAAGTGGAGTGCCCCAAGGGTCGGTCCTCGGGCCGATTTTGCTCAATACCTTCATAAATTATCTGGAGGATGGTGTGAATTGCACCCTCAGCAAGTTTGCAGATGACACTAAACTGGGTAGATACGCTGGAGGGTAGGGATAGGATACAAAGGGCCCTAGACAAATTAGAGGATTGGGCCAAAAGAAATCTGATGAGGTTCAACAAGGACAAGTGCAGAGTCCTGCACTTAGGATGGAAGAATCCCAGGCACCGCTACAGACTAGGGACCGAATGGCTCGGCAGCAGTTCTGCAGAAAAGGACCTAGGGGTTACAGTGGGTGAGAAGCTGGATATGAGTCAACAGTGTGCCTTTGTTGCCAAGAAGGCCAATGGCATTTTGGGATGTATAAGTAGGGGCATTGCCAGCAGATCGAGGGACGTGATCATTCCCCTCTATTCGACACTGGTGAGGCCTCACCTGGAGTATTGTGTCCAGTTTTGGGCCCCACACTACAAGAAGGATGTGAAAAAGATGGAAAACGTCCAGCAGAGGGCAACAAAAATGATTAGGGGACTGGAACACATGAGTTATGAGGAGAGGCTGAGGGAACTGGGATTGTTTAGTCTGCAGAAGAGAAGAATGAGGGGGGATTTGATAGCTGCTTTCAACTACCTGAAAGGGGGTTCCAAAGAGGATGGATCGAGACTGTTCTCAGTGATAGCAGATGACAGGACAAGGAGTAATGGTCTCAAGTTGCAGTGGGAGAGGTTTAGGTTGGATATTAGAAAAAAGTTTTTCACTACGAGGGTGGTGAAACACTGGAATGCGTTACCTAGGGAGGTGGTGGAATCTCCTTCCTTAGATATTTTTAAGGTCAGGCTTGACAAAGCCCTGGCTGGGATGATTTAGTTGGGGATTGGTCCTGCTTTGAGCAGGGGGTTGGACTAGATGACCTCCTGAGGTCCCTGCCAACCCTGATATTCTATGATTTTAAAATGCAGGAACAGAGCGAGCTCACAATGAAACAAAAAAGATCAATGCAATATTTCTAGATGTGATTGTAATAGCAATATTATGATGTTTTTATCTGCGGTCTACCAAGACTGATATACTGGGTCTATCTTTATGATTTATTTGTGGGTATTCCTAATTAGCCAGCCCTGTAGACAGTTGTAGTAGAAATTAAAGGTAACTAACAAGCACTAACCTACACACTGGACTGCAAACTGAAAGAACATTGGCATATGCCCATTAAAACTGATGTCACTGAAGCAAGGTACCTAAGAGAAGAACAGAAACTATTATTTCCTCACACACGCTCCCCACAACACAAACTGTCAGTTGCTTTGTTCTGTACCTTAGGGCCCATTTAATAACAAATACATTCAAATAGTATTTCTGCCTGTATTGGTCCTTAAGAGCTAGTACTTAGTCTTCTATTTGGAGCTACTGGGAAATATAGCGAGGGGGCGTGGCCTCCCTCAGAGACAGATGTTGGGATAACTGGAAGCCCCCCCCGGTGGGCAGCTGGGACAGGAACTGGAAGTATAAAAGGCCAGCCCTCCAGCTCAGTTGGACAGGAGCAGGACATCCCTCACCCACTGCTGGAGCTCAGACCGGACAGCAACTGCTGCAGCGCCCGAGATGTGTAGGGACTGCCAGAGCGGCTGGTCGCCCGTGACATCGAGAAGTTGCTGGGGCTGCCATTATCTGTTTACCCCAGCGAGATGGATGACGACCCACGGACCCCCCCATCAAACGGGTGTGTAGAAGGTAGCCCAGGAGAGCTGTGTTGCGGCTGGATTTCTCCGCTGACCCAATGGCAGACCACTCTGCCACTGTTAGGATCCTGGTCTGGGATTCAGCGGAGTCTTTTGGGCTTGTGTCCTTCTACCCCTGCTACCTCACCCCGGGGTGGCAGCCTACCCACCACAGGCCAAGAGGACTGCATTTGTTGGCAGTCCGCCAGAGCCAGGGCCCCCAACTGTTTGCTGCCCCGCCCTGTTTGAGGGCCTGGGCTGAGAGGCTCACTATTGCTCTGTCCTGAGTACAGGCCTGAGCTTCCTGACTTTGCTGCCCCACCCTGTTTGAAAGCCGGAATAATAGACTTGTTACTGCACTGTCCTGACTATAGGCCACAGTCTCCTGACTTTGCTGCCCTGCCCTGCCCTGCCTGAGGGCCAGGGCGAACAGACTCATTATTCTTCTGACCTAAATACCAGCCAGAGCCACCTAACTGCTTGCTGCATCGCCCTGCCGGAGCACTGGGGATTATGGACACTGCTGCTTAACCCTGACTGAAAGCTAGAGCCCCGGAACTGTTCAGTGCCCTGTCTGCTTGGAGGACCGGGGCTCCTAGACTCATTACTGGCTTATCCCGCTGAGTGGCAGAGACCCCGATGCATATTCCCACTAAACTGTGCTCTTCCAGAGGACTTGTAGCAAGGGGGTGTGGCCTCCCTACCAGATGGACGGAGGGACAGCTGCGACCACTTTACAGGAAATTAACAACTATTTAGGAGATACAAAATGAACGTAATAGATTCAATACTTCCACAAGCTGCCGCATGAGGACAGACGCTCATTGGGCAGTTGTGCCCACCAACTTTTTATAGTGTCTCAGTTTGAAGAGGTATGGGTAGTTCAGTGAATGACTTCAGTATTTATTATTTATACATTTATTGAGCAGATGGAGGGCAGGGAGGAAATACCATTCCAGATCAAATATCTAAGCCAATACGTATCCTTCCTGAATAAACTACTTTTCCCTTTCCTAGATATTCACCAACTTATATTTGCTGAAAATGAGCTTCCAGGTTTTATGATCTACCTCACAGGTTCCCCAAATATTAGATTTGTATCATGGTTACCTGTGTCACAAGCTGCCTATTCACAACAAAATAAAATCCCGATTCTGGAATCTTTGGGTGAAATCTTGGTCCCACTGAAGTCTATGCAAAACTTGCATTGCTTTCAGTGGGGCCAGGATGACAACCCCTGTGGACCTTAGCATCCCATTTATTTCAACAAGAGGTTTAGCGTACAAGGATTGCAATACAGAGTCATAATACCAGAACCAAAACTTGTTATTGTCAGTTGACTAAGAACCTGAATAGATTACTATGGGGGTAGGGGATGAAAAAGAATAGCCTGATTGATCTCTACTTTTCCATGACACTTTCCTCCTCACAAATGCACAGCCATTTCTTGCCAAACACTTAAAATCCAAGTATGTCTTTAGGATTCTGGAGAATGAAGTTTGTTTTCTTATTATGCAACATATCTGTTCTTAAGACAATACAATAATATCATAGTTCGGGCCTCATGCAAATATTTTTACTTGTTTAGTCCGTTGAACTCAATGGTACTATTCACATAAGTAAGGGCTGCATGATTAAGAAAACGTATTTATTAGAAAATAAATTAGTAACAACAAAAAGTCTGTTAGTAAAACTACTGACTTCAATTAACAGGATAAACTGCACCCTCTACACTTGTAATTAACAATGTCCACAGACTCAAGACTTGTTAACATTCTTACACTAATGCAAGAAACCTGCTCCTACAGCAGAATTTTCATCTATCCTCAAAATCTCCGGGCCAATCTGCTTGCTATGACAGCCTATGGCTTTGGATACTTTCAAAGCAGGGGAAATATTAATTAACTTGAACTAGTTAGGATTATTATTTACTGTTCAAATTAATCTCTTATGTTTTTTCTAAACAAATCCACATTATATTATGCCTTGGGGGAATAAGTAAATTTAAGTTTGCTAGAATGAGGTAAGACAGCATTCAGTTCAAATTTACTTTCCTTGCTTTGTTTTTGTTGTTGTTGTTGGGTTTTTTTAAATACAAATATGAGAGTAAGAATTCTTTTCTCCAGCCAAACAACTTCAGGTCTAATTACACATAAATAATCAAACTGAGAGCTTACTTCACAAAGCAATCAATCAGACACTATTTAAATAAGTAATCAGTTAGGGGTTGAATCTGAACTCATTGAAGTCAGTAGCAAAACTCCCATTGAATTCAATGGTTCGGAATGAGGCCTTTACTCAGAACAAAGCATGAAATGCCGCCTTTCTGGTTAAACTGTGTTGTTTCTCAGGAAAGCACATTTCTTCCCAAGCTACCAGTTGCAAGTGTGAAGGCTACAGCAAGCTTTAACTTCCTCTGTAATGATGCTTCCTAAGCAGGGCTGGCCTTACCATGAGGCGAACTGAGGCGACAGCTTCAGGTGGCAGACTGGGGGTGGGGCGCCACTAGGACCCAGAGTGTAGAAAATTGTCTGCTGCTGGGGCATATGTATTCTCTCTGCTCTAGGTGCACAGAGATGGTGGAGTTATGTGCTGGAGGAAGGAGGGCACAAGAGACATAACAGGCAGGCAGGAGAAAAGATGAGTCGGAATAAATAAAAGCAGCAGGAGCTGCAGGGAGAGAGAGGAGAGAGCCTCTTATGTAGCTCTCTAGTACCCCCAGGAGCCTGGACCGATTAACACCAGCTTCTCAGGGAGCTTCCCATTTCCTGCTGCTTCCCTGAACTGACTTGAGGAGAACAGGCAGTCAACTGAAGGAGTAGGAGCCAGTTAGGCCCTTATGACGCTGATCTTCCCTCAAACTCAGGCCCTGCTACCAGCCTGCTTATTTGTCCCCTTTAATTGAGTGCTGAGAGCCACTATAGCTGGCACAGAACAGCAGTCATGAGTGAAAGAAGGGCAGCATGCAAAAAAAGAAAGAAAGCAAAGGAAACTTTTCTATCTAAGCAGGAAGAAGCTCTCCTAAGATATATAGACACAAATGTTCACAGTGAACTTTCCGGCCCCAGTGAGGATGTGAGTGGTGAGAAGATGCCTGATCTTCCAGTTAGTCAGAGTGCAGGTGACCTGGCAGAGACTGCAGTATCCATATCTCCATCTCAAATGGATCTAACCATGCACATTCCTGAAGAAAAGTGTAGATCAGAGAAGAGTGTGGTGGAGGCACAAGAAACACCTGCTGCTGAGTTTAGTTCCTTAAGTCTAGATGATCCAGGACTGTGGACCCACTTGAGCAGTAGCCTGAGGGACTTCCTTGTACAGCATGGGCCACAGCAAGTGAAAAACTTCATGTTCCCCAAAGGCAATGAAAATAGAAGCTTCCATCCAACACATTACTGGTGTGAAATCCCCAATGGTGACAAAATAGAGAGGCCATGGATTATGTACTCAAAAGCCCAGAATGCTGCATACTGGTTTTGTTGCAAACTCTTCCAGTCTAATGTTCCAGCCACATTGGGTTCCACAGGATCAAAGGACTGGAAAAATCTGGCATGCCATGAGAAGGCAGCAAATCACCAGAGAGCATTTCATAGGTGGAAAGAGCTTGAGATGAGACTAAGGTTAAAGGCCACCACAGATGATCAGCATCAAGAGAAAATTGCCTCAGAGTCTCTTTACTGGCAAAATTTTCTGAAAAGGCTTATTGCCATTGTGAGAATGCTTGCTACCCTAAACCTAGCACTGCCTGGCACTTCAGATCAGCTGTATGTGCCAAACAATGGAAACTTCCTTAAAACTGTGGAGCTGATGGCTGTTTGATGCTGGACTCCAGGAACATATAAGAAGAGTCACCATCCAAGAAATGTATACCCACCACTACCTTGGAAAAACAATTCAAAATGAGATCATACAGTTACTGTCAACAAAAGTCAAACAGAAGATTGTTGCAGATCTGAAGTCAGCAAGATATTACTCAGTTATTCAGATTGTACATCTGACATCAGCCATTCAGAACAAATTACTTTAATGGTGCATTTTGTAACAACAGAACCTAGTGAAAATGTCCCTGCAATGGTGACCGTCAGAGAGCATTTTCTAGAATTTATTGACATTGATGATACTACAGGAGCTGGTATGACAAATGTGCTTCTTTAAAAGCTGGAAGATACGGGAATTGCGAGAGCTGACATGAGAGGTCAGGGCTACGATAATAGTGCCAACAAGAGAGGAAAGACAAGAGGAGCGCAGACACAGATTGGAGAGTTAAACCCTCAAGCTTATTTTGTCCCATGCAGTTCTCATTCATTGAACTTGGTGGTCAGTGATGCAGCATCAGCTTCTAGAGAGGCTGCTGAATTTTTTAATGTAATTCAAAGTATCTATGTATTTTTCTCTGCATCAACTAATCGGTGGCAAATTTTGAAGCAACATCTGGGAACATCCTCTCTGACACTGAAACAACTGAGTGCCACACTATGGGAAAGTCAAGTGGAGGCGATAAAGCCTATCAAACATCAAACTGGGAAGATAGATGATGTCATAGTTGCCATTATGGAGGATAATGCTATGACAGGAACTGTTTGTGGGAGAACAGTGGCAGAGGGAAATGGAATCACCAGAAACATACATAACTTCAAATTTCTGTGTGGCTTAGTGTTGTGGCATGACATACTGTTTGAAATAAATGTTGTAAGCAAGAGACTCCAAGGTGTTGACCTTGATATATATGGAGCAATGGAACAACTGGACAAACCAAAGTCATACCTATAGTCTTACCAGTCAGATGAGGGATTTCAGAACGTTCTGAAGAGTGCACAGAAGTTGGCAGAGGAACTTCACACTGAAGCTATTTTCCCACCCATTCAAGAATACAAGAGTCACTGAAGAAGACAACATTTTGATTATGAGGCACGGGATAATCCCATAAGAGACCTCAAACAACAATTCAAAGTTGAATTCTTTAACCAGGTGCTAGATTCTTTAACCAGGTGCTAGTATATTTGGGATGTTGTATGATATTCCCAAACTCCTCACTATACCTGAAGAAGACCTACACCAGCAATGCAAGGCGCTAGATACAGTGTTGACACATGAAGACATGTGCGATATTGATGCAAGTGATTTAGGTGATCAACTGAATACATTTCAGCAGGATCAACTCCAAAGGCTCTTCTGGAATATATGTGCACAGATAAGATGACCACCCTCTTTCCAAATGCTTTTGTTGCTCTGCGCATACTTCTAACACTTCCTGTAACAGTTGCCAGTGGAGAACACAGCTTCTCCAAGCTGAAGTTAATAAAAACACATCTATGCTCCACAATGACACAGGAGAGGCTGGTCGGTCTTGCAATCATCTCAATAGACCATGAGCTGGCCCAGACTGTGGACCTTCAGCAAGAAGCAGTTCAAATCTTTGCAACCAAGAAGGCACGGAAAGCACCATTTTGATTATTCAAACAGATAAAAATGCCAATGTTTACTATGCAGACAAAAAAAGTTACATTTGCTGTTCAGGTGTGTGAAAGTTAAGTTTCAGAGTAACAGCAATGTTAGTCTGTATTCGCAAAAAGAAAAGGAGTACTTGTGGCACCTTAGAGACTAACCAATTTATTTGAGCATAAGCTTTCGTGAGCTACAGCTCCGAAGTGAGCTGTAGCTCACGAAAGCTTATGCTCAAATAAATTGGTTAGACTCTAAGGTGCCACAAGTACTCCTTTTCTTTTTTTGAAAGTTAAGTGTTACTTAAAATTTTTGAACAAGGCATTTTAAGTTGTTAATTCTCCTTTATTGGGGTAGGCAGCAGAGCAGTCCCATGAGAGGAGTAGAACAGGAAGAAGGCAGAATTGAAACCTTTCAAAGTTTTGGCCCAAGCGGGGGGCATAGGGGCATCATTTGAACTCCCCGCCTCAGGTGCCAAAATGTTGTGGGCCGGCCCTGTTCCTAAGCAGCAATAGTGTCTCACTTGATGTATGACTGTGTCATTCACTGGAACGTTGCATGTCTTCCCAGAATTCCTGCACACTGCCATAGTTTTTGTTTTATGCACATTCAACTGTAGATCATATTCTTTGCCATACTCCTCTACAATCACCACAACTTTTCTATTCACAGTAGGGCAATTTTTTCCTATGAGGGTTAGGGTTGCCAGGCATCCAGTTTTTGATCGGACCGCCCGGTTGAAAAGGAACCCTGGCGGCTCCGGTCAGCACTGCTGACTGGGCTGTTAAAAGTCCAGTTGGTTGCCCACAGCAGGGCAGGCAGAGTGCCTGCCAGGCACTGCATGGCTTGCAGAATGCTGCCAGCTTCTTCCTCTGGCTTCTAGGTGAGGGAGCAGCCACAGGGATTCCAAGCACCACCTGGAGCTTGTACTCCGCACTCCCTCCTGTACCCCAAACTCCTCATCTCCAGCCCCATCCCAGAGCCCACACCCCCAGGCAGAGCCTTCACCCTCTCCCGCACCCCTGCCCCAGCCTAAAGTCCCCTCCTGCACCTTGAACTCCTCATTTCTGGCCCTAGCCCAGAGCCCATACCACCTCCCATACCCCAACCTCCTGCCAAAGCATAGAGCCCCCTCCTGCACCCCAAACCCTCATCTACCAGAGCCCACACCCCCCTTTTTACCCCAACCCAGTGAAAATGAGTGAGTGAGCGAGGGTGGGGGAGAGTGACCGATGGAGGGAGGGGCATGGAGTGAGCAGGGGTGGGTCTCAGAAAAGGGGTGGGATGGGTGTGACCTCGGTGAAAGGGCGGGGCAGGGGCGGTGCAAGGTTGTTCAGTTTTCTGCAAATAGACAGTTGGCAATCCTAATGAGGGTACATAGAGAGAACAGTCTTCTTGGGCCTCTTGAACACTCATGCAAACGCAGAGAGAATATGAACTGGGTGAGTGACCCGCCCATGCTCACATGCTTCTCAGCACTGAATCAGAGTTTAAAATATTTTATTTTGTCCCTCTGGCACTGATCCTGCCAGGCTTTCACAAGAGGAAATCCAACTTTCTTCAAAGGCAGTCCCACATAAAGAGGTCTTGCAGGATCAAGCCCTAAGTAGATTTATTCTTCATGCATTTTTTTTAAGTTATTTGTAAGGGGCAGGGAAAGTGTCAATCAAAGTGGCTTACCAGACAAAAGCCAGACAATATTAACTGAAAAAGATGAGTGTCCAATTTATATACATTATATACACTCAATTAACCTGTCCTCATATCTCTGTGATATAATCTACTGAATTATTAAATGGCTGCTGGAAAGTCATGTTTTACATTTTTAGTCCAAAAGAACCCCCACTTCCAGCAACAAACAAAACCCTAGACAATTACTGCTGAATGGGCTAGACAAATTCCATGCTCAACATAAAATGAGTCATTTCAGTTCTGGAATAAAATTATTTTAGTGACCTAACCTACAGGGTTTATGAGCTACAAAGGTATGTAAAGTAAAGCAGAGATGCTTTTATCCAATCGCATTTGGAGGAAATGTGCCAGATTCTACCCTTACATAGACTGGATTTGGATGGAATATGGTCCTGTGTGTTTAAGTCTCCATAGGCCCATTATTTATTAAGCTTGATTTAGAGGTGAGGGAGGAGATTTAAAAGGTACAAAGTGAGAAACAATACATTTTTTCCCACCAAACTTTCCAACTATCCAATGAAAACTAGGAAACAAAAATGCCACAAAATGCTGAGCTAGTTCATGTGGCAGCAGCTATAGTTTGCTTGGCAGCAGAAAAAATATGCAGTAACCCTTCCTACCAACCACCATGTCCATTTGTGTTCTTGATCAGAATCTATGGAGAGAATATGATCGAAGAAGAAAGGAACCCCCAAATGTCTTGTTACGTGTCCAGTATTTCTTCTTTTATTAAAGATCAAACAAAGTGGAAAGCTAATTTGTGGAAAGGCAACTGATTTTCTTCTCTTAATTTATATATTGTTGCATGATGCTTTCTTTTCTCCATTTGCCGCAGTCATATTCCCTGGAAGTCTCATGAAATACCATCTAATCTAAAGATAGTATATCACGCACTGCTGTAATTGTTAGCAGAGGGCTCTTGTTTAAGCCTAGAGTTTTATAATGTATGACAGAAAACTCAAGCCTTTCCTCCTTTCTATATAAGAGACAGTTCTGGCCCATAATCTGAAAAGTTTTCAGTATGACAAGAAATAAAGATATTTCCAATCTTCAAATCTCCATAGAAATGCTAAATCAGAAAACAGAAGGCTAAATTTTGTTCCATTACACTGATCGGACTCAGAGCAGAATTTGGCCAGGAATATTTATTTCCTTCCTATCTCCATCTCTTTGGCATTTTTGTACTCGCAACAAACTATGGCTGCCCAATACTGCAAATACTTATGCACGTGTGTAGCTTTATTCATAAGCAATCTGAGGGATTATTCACATGAGTGAAGTTACGCACACTCTAAGTGTCTGCAGAATCGGGGTTTATGTATTTCCACTAAACTGTGATTTCACAAATATGACATTGACATAGCATCCAGATGCTAGAGAGAAGTAGCAGGTGCATCTTGATAGCTCAACCCAGGTACTAAGGGGGGTTAGAACAAGTCTTGGATGCAGAGGGAACCAGGGTCTGCATCAGAGGACCAGTATGGAAAATCCTAGAAACAGCCACGTTTGGAGAGAAAAATATAGCCTTATGTTTATTATTTTAATTATCCGTGATGCCAGGGCCTGGGAAGGTGATAAACTTGATCTGCAGGGCATGTATGTTTACAATTTTCAGAACAGGAGGGGAAGTCCACCTGCTTCTCATAATAGGCCTGGGAACAAGGTAACAGTTTATATTTTAATAAGGAGAGAGATGAGTTGATTAACACATCTGAATATTCAATTTTCTACACAACACAAAGTCCTAGGCATAGCATTAAGAATCACATCAGATTATTCTGCTGTGGGCCAGCAGGTTTTTTTAGACATAAAACTACGGCTGCTAAGAATCCCACTTGTAAACAGTGGTGAAAGGTTAATGCACAGGTTGCAGTTATGCTGTGGGGGAAACTATACTATAGGCCAGTAGTTAGGCACTCAGCTGAAAAGTGGCTGATCCATGTTCAAGAAACTTGAACATGGATCAGCCACTTTTCAGCTGAGTACCCTAATTACTGGCCTATAATAGGGTAATTCTAACTCTTTTCCGGCCCGAATAATATTTAATCAGTCAATTATTTAATTAGAGTGGAACAACTTCAATAGGAGAAACTGAGGATGATCCCCATCAGAATATCTCATAGCCCCATGGAGACAACTCCCTTGTAGATCCAGCCCTAAGTGCCTAAATCTCACTGAACGTCAATGGGACTTAGGCTCCTAATTTGCCAAGTACCTTTGCAAATTTTATCCTCTATGAGTGTGTTCTGGTCTTGCAGGATGTTAGCAGTTATAGCTCACTTACTGTTGCAAATAACCACAAAATGAAAGATAGGCAGCTGGATAAGTGTCCAGTTTATGACATGTTTTTCCTCCTACTGAGAGGGCATACACTGCCTTTGATCCTCAGTCCTTAAAACTTTAGAAATTATATCATACAATGTTCTGTCAACAGAGTGCAATTCCCCCAGGAAATAATTGGCACAATATCACACTTCATGTGATTCAGAAGTTAAAAAAATAACAGCTTGTGTAGTAGATTCTATCCTTAGGTCCTAATTTTAGTGTTTTGGATGGGTTTTTTCCCTTAACACCACAAAATTGTTTTTTTCTTTACGCTTTTATACAGTAAAATACCATTTTAGTAAGGCAATTTGACATTCTACAGTTGCATCATTTGTAGGAAGAAACAGTATTTTCTAAAAAAACACCCACAGATCACACTGCTTTCCAAATCCACAGGTTTAACTGACTGGTCACAAGAAGTAATAAAAATTAGAATTAAAATCACCTTCACTGCCATTCAATAGTTAAAAAGAAAAACACTTACTTTTTCTTGTACTTTTAAATAATGTCTGTTTCTAACCAATAATAATCTTAATACTGTGAAGAGAAGGTGCCATAATTTGTTTCTCTTCTTTTCTTTTCTTTTTAGGTAGCCACTGGGAATTACTCTGCCTGGAGTCTGGATTAAATGTTTCACTGCATCCAGAACACTTCATCATGTAGTATAGCCAAAATCTATTATGGTTTGCAAGTGACTCATACTTCAGCTATGAGAAGGCCATAATAAAGAACATTTTACATAAAAATGCCAAAAAAGTTGGTAACTTAATCTTGATTCCAAGTAGGCATGCAAGGTCTTTGAATCCAGCATACGCTTGCTTATGCAGACAATAAGGCATTGTCTGGAAATGTGTTACCTACTGTGGACACACCAAACTTTTTGCAAAATGAAGAGATTGTCCAGATGATTCCAGTGTATGAAAAATAAATGTTCTGATGAGAGGTTTGCAAGTATTATTGTTAGTAAAAACTTGCAATATGATTTATCTGCTCACATTGTTAGGAATCCATCAGTCCTTGGACTAAGCATTTATTGAAATCAATGACATTTGGAAGCCAAGATATTAGTCAGTGAGTATGTGTCTGATCAATTTAATCCCTGTAGAAGTGTATAGAAACAGATGAATAAACATCACAGTATATACAGACATTACATTCAGATGCTATTATTTGTACCATTTAATCCTAGAATGCAAACCATAAATAATCTTAGAAGCAGACAAAAATGTCTTCTGATACACTGGTTAATGAAATGAACATTAGACCCAGGGATTCATCCAAACTGGTCAGTTCCAGTGTATACTTCCTGTCTGAAATTCCAAACAACAATGCACTCTGTGCTGCCCAAGCTTGCTTCTCTGATTTAAACAAACTCATTTATGTGTTTAGATACTCTGTCAATTCAGTTCATTCAAAGATTTATTGTGATGTTGTGTTAAGTACCCTGAGGCATGGGGAGGGGAGGTGTCAAATACATATCTAAGCCCCATTTCAACTTCATTTTTGGAAAGGGCAAGTAAAAGCAAACAATTAAGGCTGTTTGAACTACAAATTATCTATTACTCATGCATGTTACATGTATGCAGTCATGGGTGACTTTATTTCTCAAACAAAGGCCATTACTTCTATTAATCTTAAACCACAAAATGTCTCCCAACATTCAGCTGCATGTGTTCCTGGGACTTTAGCGTGTTCCTTACCAGCAAAGAAATATGTATGAACAACAGGCAAAGCTGGAAACCAGCCAAGCCCTGCAAGAACAGCCAGTAGTGAGGACAAGATGAGGTTAGCTCCATTCTTGATACTGAAATGCTTTCGAAAGCTCCCTGAGTGTGTGGCGACATAATAAAGAGTTGGGCTTTGTGAGCTTACTCAGTTGTTTGAAAAGTTAGAACTGAATAAGTATTTTTGAAAGGTAAAAAAAAAAAATCATGTTGCCTTTCCAGCTTTTCCTGAAATCCATACTCTTTGAGTAATTATTTAAGTGCTATATAATTTACTGCTCTTTTTAGGAAGTGCAGTCTCTGATATAACTGAGGAATTAAAGACTGAGTTAAAGAATGTAATAGACAACCACAGAAATTTAAGAAACCTCTGGCATATGAATTTCAAGACACACCAAAACAAGCACAATGGTATATACATGGGGAACAGAAATAATCCCATTTACCAGCAAATGAAAGATAAAGATCAAAGTAAAATGAATAGTACAAGGAATAAAAAAGTTAACTAACTGTCACAAATGGGTTATTTTCCTCTCCAGCAGTAGAAGCAGAAACATAATGAAATGCAGAATATTTCATCAGTATCGTTAAAAGAAAAAATATGCATTTAGTTTTATTCCTAAAGGAAAAAACAGAACTTTTTTTTTCAAAAATAGTTAAGGTTGAAGTGTGTTTCACCAGAGTCCAGCTAGCACCCCAAAATATTACTCTTGCTTTAAACAAGTTCTTCATCTCAAAACAAAAGTTGAGAAGTCTAGAAATGATCAGTAAAGGGATGAAGCCAGATCCTAGTTTTATAATCTTTATCAGTCACTCACCTCACATGACCTCCACCATCCATCCAACCTCAATTTTGGACCCCCACCATTTGCAAAAATATACGCTTAGTGTTAAACAAATTACTAAAGACTCTGTTGGAACCCACTTTATGTGCCCATGTAGGGAATGAAGGGTGTTTAAGGCACTTCTTCAATCCCATTCTGTGCACAGGACAGAACAGCTACTATGGAGAAGCTATGCCTCTTCTGCACTGGTGGGGAGGGGTTGGCAGACAGGAGCATGGACTGGACAGATCCTTTGTTCTTTCCCACTCCACAGTGTGTCAGCCAGCACAACTAAACCAGTGTGGAGGGGAGAGTAAGCAGTGCTAGGTTTTGGCTTGGCAAAGCTTGTTTGCCCTCCAAAGTAAAGAGAAATCTTGGAATGAATTGTGACTTATTTTTCTGCACATGAATAAGAACTTCTGCTGACATGATGCATTAGTGTTGCCTGTAGTGTAGGTTATAGGTCAGACAGTGCTTCTGTCAATCATTTAGGGACAGCTTGTGTCTGTATGGCACAGCCTGGAGTAAGGTTAACCAGGACCCGCACTGCCCAGAGGAAGCACTAAGGGGTATTCCACTTCAGTGAGTGCCTTTTGAGCTACTGGGTATGCACAGGGACTGGTTTACTAGATATCAAGCTAGCAGGTTGTACAGGAGAACAGATGTATGACCCAGCTTCCTCCATGCCCCTTTGGTACACTTTTGTGCCCCCAGAAAAGAGGGAGAAAACAGTCCCTGCATTCCACTAAGCACAAATGTTGTAATTCTGCTTGGCTCTTTGGGAGAGACCCTCTGTGCACTGCTTTCCATTGCACACTCATAAAATCTGGCTTTTAGCCAATGGCGGTCTTACCTCCACTGTGAAACTTTGAAAGCATCAGACTAATTTGATCTTGTAAGACACAGTTCATTCCCCTAGATAAATGTAGTGATTTCTTTATGAACACACATGAATTCTCCTGTAGCTAGCATTGCTTCTGGTCAAAAAAGGCTCCTAGTCAGTTGCCAAACTGATACAAATGCCTGGCAAACACTTTCTTGTTTTGGGGGTAAAATACTGGAACTTTATGCATTTGGGAGCCATCTAGTTTATAACTTTGCATTTAATTAAATGAGGTGTATTGCCATTTAATAATATATGGGTTGTGAAGGTAAGCACATAGCAGTCCACGCCAAAGACAAAAATCCACACAAAAAACTCCCTTGCAATTCAAGAATGGAAACGCCACACTTGTAAATTAAATAAATCATCCAATTAAATTCACAAGTATGATTTCACACTAATTACATCATATATTACCACTGGGCAGTAGGACAAGTTCACTACAGTAGTGAAGTAAAGACTTCACAAACAATAGGATGAACCTAGTGGGAGTCACACAGAGAGCCGCAGCAAAATTATTGCCTTGGCGGTTTAAAAGATACCGTCTTATGGCTGGGAGGAAATTAAAAATAACGAGCTATGGGGCAGATTAAAGTCAGTGGAGTTGCTCTGGATTTACACAGGTGCAACTGAGATTGGAGTATAATTTAGAAAGTGGGGAGGAGAGGAAGAGCCTGAGTCCAATACAATAGAAGTGAGCAGATAAGATAAAGGGGTCACATGTAGAAAGAAACTGGCAGGATAGAATAAGCAGAGGAAAGGAAAAGACCAAGTGATAAAATAAAAAGAAAAATCCTGCACATCCCATTGACCTAGGACTTGGCTTTATATTGCAAAAACATCTAAGCTTGTCATTTGCTCCTTTGAAAATATACAGGAAAAATTGTTACGAATAAAAACCAGCTCCTTAAGGGATTCTTCAGTCAGCAGTAAACATATAACCTGGAGAGGAGTAGGGATGTAAATACTGTTTTAAAAGTTAACTGTTTAAACAATTTAAAATATATTGTTCAAATGGTTAACTGATTAAGTGGCTGGGGCTGCTCCGTCCACTCCAGCCAGGCGGTAGAGCTGGGCGGCGCCGCTCTGGCCAGGTGGTGCAGCTAGGCCTGGGTTTAATGATTAAGGAGGGTTAACCAGTAAGACTAACGCTTACCGGTTAACCGGTGAACCTTGTACATCCCTAGATAGGAGAGAGGAACCCAGAATCTGCTAGGAACTTTTCTGCTGGGGAATGGAGGTGGGATATGCCCCCATCCTCTGCATTATGAGATGTTCTGCCCACAGAACCCTGCATTTCAGAGAGGCCAAGGTCAATTGTGTGAAGGGGCTGTCTGTGCCTCTGCACTTGACACCATTCTAGTACACTTGCAGTGGAGCTCCAGAGTGGCGCTGTCAGATTTACATTACAAAGGCAGTTCCACACTTCAGAAGCACAAATCAGTGGGACTTGATGCAGCCTCAGACTGTTTTCCCCAGAAGTTTTACTGAGGACAGGATGAGCATACAGATAAAATCATCAAACTCCACAGCCACAAGCCCACTTACTTCTGCTTCACTTCTCCAAATCTGCATAGCATCTTCTGTGGGGCAACCACTGTGCTGAACTTACCACAGGAAGGAGCATACCCACACACCAGATGCTGTGCATGGATGCTGAAAGGAGCACTATAAGAACCTGAATATACCAGTGAAACAAAGAATGCCTTACATTTTTATTTACTGAAGAATTGTTATTTTCTAAATTCTAATTTAGAAAATGTTTCAGTGGGACCGTTTTCTTTCTAGAGTCAAGAAATTTCTGTGTGGCTTTCACTCATAGGACAATAGGACTACACGCAAGAATATCTGCAGAATTGGGGACCCTGCAAGTATTTTTATATCCTTGTTTTAAGGAAGAGAGGCTACAGCTATCCTCACCCTTATAGTCCTAGTGGGAACTCTGATTACTATATTTTGTAACTGTAAATTGCACCATTCTGAAGTAGGTCAGCATCAGATCCTGAGTTGCTTTTGAAATCTTTCAATACCTTCCTTACTTTCAAAGAAGTAATGACAATGCCACTAAAGAGAATATTTCTTTTGGAGTTCCCTCACATATAGAATTACGATAAACTATGCTGCTAACCCTTTGTTTTCCAAGCAAGATCAAGAAATACCGATAACACACAGACACTGAATTTATCCAACACCTGGCAGCCAGACCTTACTGTACTGTGCATAATGGCAAGAAGAAGCTCTTTTTTTTAAAACAGTTATTTCAGCATTTACTTTACCATTGAAACAACATCTCTACGAATAAGTAAACAAGTGTTCTGTTTGGCTCTTCTGAAACAGAAACATGACTATGAAAACTGGGGCACCACATACAGGTCTGAGCAATAGAGCCATAGGCCTTTAAGCCACAGAGGCAGAAGATGATGGCTCCACCTAAGATCCAGGCAGCCAAAATAAAGGTTATGGAGGTCCTGCTACTCCCCCAGAAGAGGAATAACACCTCTATGTTCAAAGTGAATTGAAAAGACATCTGGAAAAGTAGAGCTCATGTACATTAGGCCCCTGTAATCAACTCCTAGTTCTTGACCTTCGCCTTCTCCACCCTCACCCCCAGAGCTTTCCACACACACCTCAAGGGCCTTGTAGACCATGGGAAACCTTAGCTATGAATGACTGTATGTTTGGGAAATCTGAACAGTTGAGTTTTTATAACAGTCCCTGAAAATGGAACCATTTTTTCCTTCCAACAATATTTAAAGGGAGAGAAGCAGTCTCCTTACCTTTGCTTTTCTTTTTAACCCTGTATTTTCAAGCTACCTCCATCTGTTTTTTTTCTCCTTGTATCACCTCATGGAAATAAAGCAATCCACCTGAAGAAGCGCAATACTTTCAGGCTTTGACTCCTTTAAAACCTTTGAATAATGATTGAAGACTTTGAAGAACTCACTTAGCTCAACAAAGCCCAATTGCTTGCTTGACATGCCCATTACCACAACATACAGATTTATAAAAACTTATGGGAAGATTTTTAGTGATGCCAGGAGTCCACAAATCAATGGGACTGTGTTCTTTTACACTGCTGAAAATCATGATGAATATTGAAATATGATTGAAAAACAAATCTGAAAAATATTATATGAAATTTAAGTATCGCAAGGAACAACTAGGCTAAAAGAGAAATATACTTTTCCATGTTTGGAACATGGAATACACGAAAGCACAATCAACTTCTTCAAAATTATCCTTTGTTTTGCTTTTTCATTCTACATGAGTGATACTGAAGTTTATGTTTGTGCTAGGTTACAAGTCCCCAGAGAGTTGAGTATTATTATTCCCAAATGATTTCATAGGTAAAACAACAAGTGTCAATCTTGGTTATTTTTAACTGAACCAAGAAGTTCTTAATGTTGGGTGTAGTAGCCAGGGTCGACTGAACAATATCATACAGAACTAATTAGATGATAGTTCACTATGTCATATTTATATAAAATATAAAGAACTGAAATTACTTTTAAGACAAAACTGAGATTTTTACAGTAAACTGATACATGGTACAACATTGTATGGTATGTGGACAATGTTAAAGGTTAGGCTGCAATCCATATATAAAGATATCAGCTACCATGAAACTCTTCATAATAAAAAGATTACAATCAGCAACCTGGACATCATAGACAGTACCTCAGCATTACTTAATTATACTGGAAACCATGATATAACAGTAAAACTGCTTAGTCCTTTTCTCAACATAAAGTAGAAATTCCCTATGTAAAAATGCCATACCAACTGTGAAACATAATAGCCACTATTGCCTTTTGCAGCAGTCATCAACCAACAGTAGCAAATTTCAAGTTAGTGTCAACATTTGAAAGAAAACAAAAGAACTGTAACTGAAGAACTACTGTGAGAAATGAATTCTGAGGATTTTTAAAAAACCCTCTGCTAGTTAATGTTAATGCTGGCAAGCAAGTTGACACACAGCTTTATACTGAACATTTGACCATAGGACACTTGCGTCTCTGAGACATATATGTTAGTATATTTTAAACTGCTTTCTTTCTTTAACTTTATGTAACTTGATGGGAACTGGACATGGGGAATACATTGTTTTAAAATGTTCTGTCATTGAAGAGGTAGAGTCAGACATCTAGGGAAATACACTAAGCATTTTATGTAAACAAACATATTGTTTGAATAATAACTAATAGTGCTAATAATGCTAATAGTATGCATCAGAAGTTGAGTAACCTCTGAATTTTTGCATTTATATAATGCCTTCCATCAAAAATTCTTAATGCACATTTCAAACATTAATAAATTTAGTCTCACAATATTAAGATTACTATTAGGATCATAATTTAGATAAGTAAATGAGGCCTGGGGAAATTAGGTTGCATGCCCAGTGTCACAAAAAGTCTGCAGCACAGCTTGTTATAGAACCTGCGTTGCCTGACTCCCTTATGGATCAATGTCTTAACAGATAAAGTACAAGATGGAATACTAGTTGATGTCTGCTACAGACCATCTCCTAGGGAACAGGATGATCGCCTCCTTACACACCTTACCTATAATGTGTAGGGAAAAGAAAACCTGTGTGATCACAGGGAACTTCCACTTGAGAGACATATGCTGGAGGTCTCATGCGGCCACTACAAAAATTTCTTGGAAATATCCAAACATAATAGACGAAAATTTTCTAACTAAAAACATGTTGCATCCAACACAGAGAAACTCTATATGAGACCTTGTCCTAAAATATAAAGAAGAATTGATTACCCAACTAAAAGTTTATGGTAGCTTAAATACAAGTGATCAGGACTTGATCACATTTATAATGTACAGGCAAAATAATGTCCAGACTAGTATAGACATATATACTGGGTGCTTTAATAGGGCCAATTTCATAAGACTGAAAACAATTATAAGTCAAATCACCTGGGAGGAAGAATTTAATCAGAAAAATATGAATGATAATTGGGTACCATTTAAGAATACTTTATTAGATGCCCCAAAAGCCCACAACTGAGGGAAAAGGTCATGCTGGACAAAAAAACAACCTGGTTTACAGGGAAAGTGAAGGCAGCTATAAAAAATAATATATAACAAATGGAAGAAAGGGGAAGTTGATAGTAATGACTAGAAATCAAAAGATATGAACTTTAGAAATCTGATAAAGGAAGCCAAGGGACACTCTATAGCTTGCAGAGTTATGGAATATAAGAAAGAGGTTGTTTTATATATATAAAAAGAATCCTGACATTGGTATTGGTCTGTTACTGGATGGAAATGTCAGATGTATTCAGTAACCATTTCTGTTCTGTATTTGGGGGACAAACATATGATATCTCTCTTTCCACTTCACTAGTGTCTCTGGAGGATGTTAAACAGAAGCTACTAAAGTCAGACATTTTTAAATCAGCATCCAGATAACTGGTATCCAAGACTTGTAAAAGAGCTGGCTGAGGAACTCAATGAACCATTAAGACTGATTTTCAATAAGACTTGCAGTACGGAGGAAATTCCAGAAGACTGGAAGAAAGCTAATGTTGTGTCAGCTTTTTAAAAGGGTAAGTGGGATGACCCAGATAATTATAGGCCTGTCAGCCTGACATAGATCCTGGACTTGATCAATAGAGAATTAAAGAAGGGTAACATAATTACGCAAATCAACATGGGCTTATGGAAACAAGATCCTGAGAAACTAACTTGATATCTTTTTTTGATGAGATTACAAATTTGATTGATAAAGGTAATAGGGTTGATGTGATGTACTTAGACTTCTTTAATGAGCTTGACTTGGTACATACATGACATTTTGATTAAAAGACTGGAACTTGATAAATTAACATGGCACTTATTAAACGGATTAAAAACTGCCTAATGAATAGGTCTCAAAATTTAACTGTAAGTGGGGAATAGTCACTGAATGGATCTATTTCCATGGGGGTCGTGGGGATCAGTTCTTTCCCCTATACTATTTAACATCTTTATCTATGACCTGGAAGAAAACATAAAATCATTATTGATAAAATCTGCAGATGACACAGACATTTGGGGGAGTGGTAAATAATGAAGACGACAGGTCACTGATTCAGAGTGATCTAGATTGCTTGCTAAACTGGATGCAAACAAACAATATGTGTTTTAATACGGCTAAATGTAAATATATACATCTGGGAACAAAGAATGTAGAGTACACTTACAGAATGGGGGACTCTATCCAGGGAAACAGTGACTCTGAAAAAGATTTGGGGGTCATGGTAGATAATCAGCTGAACATGAGCTCTCACTGTGATGCTGTGGCCGAAAGACCTAATGCCATCCTGAGATGCATAAATAAGAAAATCTTGAGTAGGAGTATAGAAGTTATTTTTACCTCTGCGTGTGACACTGATGCAACTTCTGCTGGAATACTGTGTCCAGTTCTGATTCAAAAATGATGTTGATAAATTGGAGAAAGTTCAGAGGAGAGCGACCAGAATGATTAAAGGAGTAGAATATATGTCTTATAGTGATAGACTCAAGGAGTTCTATCCCTTTAGTTTAACAAATAGTAATGCAAGTGGTGACTTGATTACACTCTGTAAGTACCTACCTGGGGAACAATTATTTCATGATGGGCTCTTCAACCTAGCAGAGAAAAGTATACCATGAGACAATGGCTGGATGTTGAAGCTAGACAAATTCAGACTTGAAATATGGTGTACATTTTTAACAGTGAGGGTAATTAGCCATTGGAACAATTTACCAAGGATCGTGGTGGATTCTCCATCATTGAATACATCAAGATTCGATGTTTTTTTTCTAAAAAAATACACTCTAGGAATTATTTTGAGGAAGTTCTATGCCCTGTGCTATAAAGAAAGTCAGACTAGATAATCACAGTAGTCTCTTCTGGCCCTAGAACATAGAATCATAGAATCATAGAATATCAGGGTTGGAAGGGACCCCAGAAGGTCATCTAGTCCAACCCCCTGCTCAAAGCAGGACCAATTCCCAGTTAAATCATCCCAGCCAGGGCTTTGTCAAGCCTGACCTTAAAAACCTCTAAGGAAGGAGATTCTACCACCTCCCTAGGTAACGCATTCCAGTGTTTCACCACCCTCTTAGTGAAAAAGTTTTTCCTAATATCCAATCTAAACCTCCCCCACTGCAACTTGAGACCATTGCTCCTCGTTCTGTCATCTGCTACCATTGAGAACAGTCTAGAGCCATCCTCTTTGGAACCCCCTTTCAGGTAGTTGAAAGCAGCTATCAAATCCCCCCTCATTCTTCTCTTCTGCAGGCTAAACAATCCCAGCTCCCTCAGCCTCTCCTCATAACTCATGTGTTCCAGTCCCCTAATCATTTTTGTTGCCCTTCGCTGGACTCTCTCCAATTTATCCACATCCTTCTTGAAGTGTGGGGCCCAAAACTGGACACAGTACTCCAGATGAGGCCTCACCAATGTCGAATAGAGGGGAACGATCACTTCCCTCGATCTGCTGGCAATGCCCCTACTTATACATCCCAAAATGCCATTGGCCTTCTTGGCAACAAGGGCACACTGCTGACTCATATCCAGCTTCTCGTCCACTGTCACCCCTAGGTCCTTTTCCGCAGAACTGCTGCCTAGCCATTCGGTCCCTAGTCTGTAGCTGTGCATTGGGTTCTTCCGTCCTAAGTGCAGGACCCTGCACTTATCCTTATTGAACCTCATCAGATTTCTTTTGGCCCAATCCTCCAATTTGTCTAGGTCTTTCTGTATCCTATCCCTCCCCTCCAGCGTATCTACCACTCCTCCCAGTTTAGTATCATCCGCAAATTTGCCGAGAGTGCAATCCACACCATCCTCCAGATCATTTATGAAGATATTGAACAAAACCGGCCCCAGGACCGACCCTTGGGGTACTCCACTTGATACCGGCTGCCAACTAGATATGGAGCCATTGATCACTACCCGTTGAGCCCGACAATCTAGCCAGCTTTCTACCCACCTTGTAGTGCATTCATCCAGCCCATACTTCCTTAACTTGCTGATAAGAATACTGTGGGAGACCGTGTCAAAAGCTTTGCTAAAGTCAAGAAACAATACATCCACTGCTTTCCCTTCATCCACAGAACCAGTAATCTCATCATAGAAGGCGATTAGATTAGTCAGGCATGACCTTCCCTTGGTGAATCCATGCTGACTGTTCCTGATCACTTTCCTCTCATGCAAGTGCTTCAGGATTGATTCTTTGAGGACCTGCTCCATGATTTTTCCAGGGACTGAAGTGAGGCTCACTGGCCTGTAGTTCCCAGGATCCTCCTTCTTCCCTGAATCTATGAATCTATTTTTTTAAAAACCTACCAGATTGGGACCCACAGGCAAGATAGGCTGTGCAACCCTTAGTTTCACCTGCTGCCCAGGTACCCTGGCTGAGACAAAAGTATGCATGCCCAGTAGCAGAAACTTAGACATGTAGGAGACTTAAGTGGTGAAAATGTAGGTACCTCCAGGTTAGGTGGGAGCTTAGCAGGGGTTTTGAGTATCTCAGTTGCATCTGAAGTGGGTTTTAGGTACCTAAGTCCATTTGTGGAACTGGGACTCAGTTGTGACACTGTTTGGTGATATGGTTTTGATAATCAGATGAAATCTCTTCCTATAGAATATTCCAATAGAGAAACCACAACAGAACTTTGCTCATTTAATATAAATCTGCCTATTCATGTGTAACTCCATTTGCTTCAGTGGTGGTAATTGCACCAGATATGAACTTGGCCTATTGTTTCAGCTATTCAATATTATATAGCAGCATACATTTTCACAATGCTTTACAATCATACGACCGATGCAATTATTTGAGTAAGTTGTATACATTTTAGCCCTAAAATAAACCAAAACAAGATAAAGACCAACAGTTCAAGACAAGGTAAAATAAAGCAGTCTCATTTTATTCGGTGACACTAAATTTGCTGAAAGAGAGTTACAGTCTGTAATCAACAGAAAGATTAAACAAATTATACAATAACTCCAGCCTAACAAAACTGTCACAAAAACTTATGAGCATAGGAACATATTCTATTCAACCTCCATTGCCTTGATGATGTTATGAAAAAAACCTAGCAATATACTACTCATTCCTTAAAATCAGATTTTGCCCAGAAAAAGCAGAATTTTGTGAGGCTCAATGACTTTTGTATTTATAAAAAAGCAACCCATACCTAATTATTTTATAGTATTACACTTCTTATTCTGTTCCTACAATTTAAGTAAAGATATATTTCATATATTCTAGTAACACATACCATAGGCTACATCTTGAGATTCTTATTCGTTGTTTATTCAGTTCTTTTATGCCCATAAAACCATTTGGAGTTTGCCCTAGTAAAAATTGATTTAGGATCTCAGAATTTGACCCAGTTACTCTAGTAGTTTATTTAATCTTCTGTCTTGCTAAATGTGATCTATCATGTAGACAAATAGATGATACAGCCTGGCTGAAAGGCAGACACTGGTTTAAATGTATATCTCCGGTATGTATACCTATAGGTCTGAAGCTTTCTACTTTATTGCTATCATTAAACATAATTAGCACTGCTTCCACTTATATGTTGCTAGAAACATGCACACCATTCTTACGGAACAAAGAAGAAGTTCATTAATTATTTCGTTTTTTTCCCCAAAAAAATCTCTTTGTAACATTAGCACCACATGTGATCTTAACACCAACACTGCATAACTTCACAGTATGGTCTACGTTCCAAGCCTAGTTAGCAGAGCCGGTGGAGTCAAAGGTTGGAAAGTTTGAATGAAGTTATTAAGCTCCTCAAAGAATGAAGAGAAAGGGGAGCACCTGCTGCTTTTCCCCACCTCCCAGATACTTGATTGAGGTCTAAAACCAAGTCATGATTTATAGAGATATCGGTAACATTAAGACCCTTGAAAGCAGCAGGAGCTCAAATAAAAAGGTTACTCCTGAATTACAAGCAGCAATATATGAAATTCCAAGGGTTAAATGGACAGCTTCTGATTAGTTTTCTTCACAGAAAAAATCCAATTTTTGCAAATTTATTCAAAAAGTCATCACATGGTTATATCTTAAGAGAGACAACCTCTAAAATGTTTGAATAAAATAATTTCATTATCAGCAGAGATTACAGAGCAGTAATCTTGCGTTTTTATAAAGATAATCTGTTCGTTAAGTAATAGATGTGGATTCTACTGTATTTCCAAATTGAGATAGTGATATAAAAGCCTCATTCTTCTTGGGCAAACTGAATAGATATACATTAGACTGTGAGATTGTTTTTATTTAAACATTTGAAAAACAACAGGCCAGATCCTCCACTAGTATAAAAGTCAGCACCGCTCCACTGAAGTTAATGGAGTTATTTTGATTTACAATAGCTGAGGCTCTAATATGTCCAATTTACCTCCAGTTTGAGTCTCCCCTGGCAGAGGTCTCATGAGAAATTGCAGATGGATAGTTTGAGGTTTTGCAAAGTTACCAGGATGGCTGGTTTAAAAAAAAAAAATCAGCTTTACACTAAAAAGCTAACTGTTTGGTTTTTAAAATCTGTCTTGCAAGCTCTGGCAAAGCTCTGAAAACAAATAGCAACTTACAATGTCCCAACCAATCTTTTACAAATATTGCTTTTATGGCAGAGTTTATGGCGGACCTAAGATGTTTGGAATATGATGAAAGAGCATGCCAATGTTTCTATTTCAGACATGAACAACTTTAAAAATGTGGTGACCTCTCTCTTAAAAAGGCTAAAATCTGCGTTTGCTAAAATCTAATGAACAAAAACAGTGTGAAGTTTCTAGTCTGCGATCCCCATTATGGAGACAAAATGTGACAATACATTAAGAATTTGCCCAGGAGGGTAAATAATGACAGTTAAGACCATATAGAGAGATGAAGTTAACTAAGTTAAATGTAACCAGCATCCCCACCTGACCAGAACCTTGCAAGCCAACCTGTAGTCTAAAGAACTTTTCCTGAGGATTTCTGATGGATAGCAACATTTATCTTTATGACAGAAAGGTGCAACCTTTAAAACTGAGAGGTTGCTGCCTTTCTATAACTGTATCAAGAAGTGCTATTTTACTATGCTTCGTGTAAGTAGCATACAGGAAAAATTGGTTTCTGCAGGAATGGGCAGATAGAGGAAGCCTTTTGAAATTGGTACTGTACAAATGTGAAAAATTTATCACACATATCCTGTAATTACCTACCCCTACAGCCATTAGGCCTGTGATGGTCTCAACTGTGAAATTGACTAAAAGCCCATTAAGCTAATACTTAATGATGCAGAAATTGAGAATACCCAAGAAATTAATTACTTCAACATAAGCAAATATTTTGATTGTAAGTTTGTGTGTATGTTGAAGGTGATGCTTTTAAATTAGAAACCTTAACTGCACTTAGTATGAAATACTTTTATAAATTATCATTCCTCACAATTACATAACTCCCACTTCCTTATGGGAGGCCCCTTATTTCCAGGAGTGCTCCCCTCCATTGTTGAAACATATTTTTAAAAGTCATTTTTACCTTTCCCTTTTTAAAAACAGATATTCTGAAGCAGCAGCAGTTATTGCTAAATGACAAACTGGAGCTGTTGTTTCTGGAAGTGCTGGATAATCCAGGACAGTTTAGTTCAATTGTGAGATTATCTTTATTTAAATATTATAACAAATATTTTAAAATGAGCAGTGTTTACAGAGCAGTAATCTTGTGGTGCATGGTACATTGCTCTGTCTTCAAACTCAACACACTATATTCAGAAATTATTTTAAAAGGCCAGGCGGCGTATTGTTGGACATAGGGGCACCGTTTGTTTCAGCTGTCTAATGAAACCAAGGCATGATGGAATATACATACTCCATTCTATTTACTACTTTGCTTACACAATCTCCTTTGAAGATACTATGTTGTGAACCATGAAAAAAATTAGATGAGATGTCTCTAATGACCAAACTTTATCCTGTGTTTACTCTGTACTATATCTGCTCATGCCTTTAGGTTGTAAACTCTTCAAGGACTTATTTGTTTAGCACAGTTCCCCTATTAAACAGCAACATGCACACTTATGGTACTATATAAAAATAAGAATGGTGCGCTTGTACTCAAGAATACAGTGTCCAAAGTTAGTTCTATGGATAGCATGAAGTAGGACCACGTCTTCTGTAATTCCTGACTTTTTTCTGATGCCCATTACAACCCTAAACACGTTAATTTCCTGCACTGATGAGCAGTATGGGTAGGAAGTGGTGTGTTTCACACTATATTGAAAGCTCCTTGATGTCAGATATCTGTTAATATTCTTGGCTTATGGGCATTTGCTTGCTGAAATATGATTGGAAGTTCTGATTTCCTCACCCTGATATGTTCCACCTTAAAACCAAAAGAGGACTCTTCTAAAAATTTGAATCCTACTTTGTTGGTATTACGTATGTACATTACCTATGTGTTTTTCAAACAGATTTCTAATATAGGAATCAAACTTCACAGCACAAACCATCTTTCCTAACTCTACAGTTGCAACAGCTCATGTATGTTCTCAAACAATTAGGTCACTGTAGTTTTCTCTGGCATGAGACTATGGGTGAAATGCCCCTGTATTTTAGCCCTTTTC
The DNA here is from genome assembly GCF_965140295.1 of Lepidochelys olivacea. Classification (NCBI taxonomy): domain Eukaryota; kingdom Metazoa; phylum Chordata; order Testudines; family Cheloniidae; genus Lepidochelys; species Lepidochelys olivacea. Next base: position 48,864,256 of record NC_140414.1, on the reverse strand, counting down.
AGTTTAGGAGATGAAGTCATATGTTGTGACTATGGTAATTTACATTATTCCTTTAATCTAAAAAGAAATTAAAGACAAATATGTAGACAATAATAATTAATATTCTGAGTCACCTTCTGCTCTCATTTACACCAGTGTAAATCTTGAGTAACTCCAGTGAAGTCAATGATGTTCTTTCCACATTTTGTATAAATTGCTGCTAACATGCTAATTTCTGCTGCATGTGTAATAATGAAAGTACAGTGTAGGAAAGGTCAAGCAAAAGGGGAAAATGGAAACCTGTTAGTGCAGAAATGCAAACCCCTCAAATCTATCAAAATTAATGAGGAAGGCAAGAAGAAACATTACAGTTCTCCCGTCTAGACTGCCAGAACCTACATAGTCTGCCTCATGTTAATAAACTCAATAGAAAATCTATCCCTTTCCTCTGGTTGTGGTATTTATATGTTTTATAGTCTGTAATTTTTAATGCAAGAGAGAGCACTTTATTAAACAATGGAATCTACCACAATTTTAATGATCTTTGTTAACTTGCATTCCTTAGGCCATAGTAAAATTCTAATCTCGTCAATAACCTTCTGCAGAAATATTCACAGAAAAGCTATGAAAGAGCAAATCAGGAGCTCAATCTGCAAACACTTAAGCACATGAGGAACTTTACTTTTGGGGCTCAGAGAAGGGCCAAAATGGTACAAAAAAGTTAGAAAACTTCCAAATAGCAGAATACCTACACAAACACAAATCCTAGTAGTTTGCTCTTCATTGCTCATGTGCTGACCACATTTCAAATCAAAGAGGCCACAGAGCAAAGCCTAAAAGAAATATGAAAAATAGGCAGAGAACCTGCTAACTTTAAAAAATGCTCGTAATTCATGCATGTTTACTTCCTGTAAAACTCAGTCCCCCCACATTTTTTTAAAAAAACCTCTTGTTAATCTCTCAAAGGGCTCAGCTGAATGGACATTGCTAAATTAATTGGGTATCCCTCCTGAAGATCATTCTACTTTAAAAAAAAGATCAGTTGCACGTTCAATCTACATATGCCCCTAGTTAGTGTATGCCATTTTTATGGTGCTTTGTGTGAGCTGATAGAGTCTGCTGAATTTAAATGATAGATTTTTCTCTTACTTCTAATTGAAGGAAAAGAAGAGCCAACATGAAGACTGTGACAAGCGTTTTCTTTTAGAGGATGAGCAAGGAGACAGCTGTCCTTTTTACAATTAATTTCTTCAGCATTCTGTTTGTCATGATGCACACCACATTCAACTGCAGCTCCCTTGATCTACTACAGATTCTTCTATGAGCACCTTGAGATAATTGCCTAAATAGTGAAACTGAGCTTCCCTTTTAAATAAAGAAACTCATTGTTATGCAGGCGTAGACATGTCATAAATATAAAGGGAAGGTAAACACCTTTAAAATCCCCCCTGGCCAGAAGAAAAACCCTTTCATCTGTAAAGGGTTAAGAAGCTAGGATAACCTCACTGGCACCTGACCAAAATGACCAATGAGGAGACAAGATACTTTCAAAGCTGGAGGGGGTGGGAAACAAAGGTTCTCTCTGTCTGTGTGATGCTTTTGCCAGGAACAGAAAAGGAATGGAGTCTTAGAACTTAGTAAGTAATCTAGCTAGATATGCGTTAGATTCTGTTTTGTTTAAATGGCTGATAAAATAAGTTGTGCTGAAAATAATGAATATTCCTGTCTGTGTGTCTTTTTGTAACTTAAGGTTTTGCCTAGAGGGATTCTCTATGTTTTGAATCTGATTACCCTATAAAGTATTTACCATCCTGATTTTACAGAGGTCATTCTTTTACTTTTTCTTCAATTAAAATTCTTCTTTTAAGAACTTGATTGCTTTTTCATTGTTCTTAGGATCCAAGGGTTTTGGGTCTGTGTTCACTTATGCAAATTGGTGAGGATTTTTATCAAGCCTTTCCCGGGAAATAGGGTGTAGGGTTTGGGAGGATTTTGGGGAGAAAGATGTTTCCAAGCGGGCTCTTTCCCTGTTATATATTTGTTAGACACTTGGTGGTGGCAGCAATAAAGTCCAAGGGCAAAAGGTAAAATAGTTTGTACCTTGGGGAAGCTTTAACCTAAGCTGGTAAAAATAAGCTTAGGGGCTTTTCATGCAGGTCCCCATGTCTGTACCCTAGAGTTCAGAGTGGGGAAGGAATCTTGACAACATATTTCACAGCACTCTTTCCAAAAGATATGAGTTGACTGCAGTCCAGTTTTATTCTGCTTCCTTACTGACTTTTATGCATTGTCCACAATATATTTCAGAACTAGAAAAAAAAATCCACATCAATGTCATATTTGTAAACATTTGTTTAAATTCTAGACTGACCCAAGTAAAGTGGTGTCTTTTGTGATTCAACAGTGACATTTACAAGTGACAAGAAAGGTGCTGAGTGCAAACATTCCAACTATAAAGGCAGTGAATGCACTGTTGCCACTGGTAATTTCAACAAAGGTTCATGTACTTTGGAGTTATTTCAACTGGAACTAGAATCAGTCAAATAATGAATGATACAGCATGTTAATATCTTGGGGGCTCAAGGCTGTTAACATTAGTGTCCTTGTATTTCAAGTGATATTTTGAAAGCGGGAATATAGAAACCAATTTTCTCACTTGGGTGGATTTTTTTTTTTTTAAGATTGAAATAGAAACATAGAACAAATCCTATAGTTGCTTCTCAGGTATTTCTTCTGTTGTTGAAGTCAAAGGGAGATTTATCTGAGAAAGAAGGGCAGAATTTAGATACATTTCTCTTTCCAAACAGCAATACAAAGATGGGACAAGTGAGCAATATAAAGATAGGATAATAGTGAGTTATCTTAATTTAATGAAGTCATAATAATTTCCAAATGGAAAGTAAATCTAAAAGGTCTTAATAAACTCTAACTTAATAAACTCTAACTCTTAACTTTAAAAAAAAAGAGAAAAAAATACTGAGAATCTGACTACAAAATTAAACAGAGGAAATATAAGGCTGAGAGAAGACTCTCTTTTATTTATTTTGCAGGAGGGGATTAACTATCTCTGGGGATTGAATAATGCCCATCTTTAATAATGATATATGCTAAAAAGAGGCTTACCTCCCAGAAGCAGACACACTTTTTAATATGCAGGATCTCCTTCACACCCCAGCTTCATATTTCCTAATCCTCTTTTGTGCTGCCACATACTGGGCATTCTTTTCTCTCTCACCGCCCAAAAAGTCCAACATTAAAGATATTACATTACAACAACGAACCTCTGTCATTAATCTCCTGATATATACCCAAATTGGATTTATTCCCCTTATGCTCACTAGCTCAGGTCTGCCCTGTAGACAGTACAATTAGAACACAATGAATTATCTTTACTGAAGTGTTAAATTCTAACAAAGCCTTTTGCAACATCCAGGGCATGTTGCAAGGTGCATCTGTTTGTGCAGGCTGTCACAGGAGGTGGGGTTGATGGAGTTGATCATAGATGGAGAGTAGTTTTTTGTTCTTTTGGTGTCAAATATTTCTGGGTTTATAATATTATACATTCATGAATTTTAAGGCCATCAGAAACCATAATGATCTACATTTTTAGTAGGTTGAATAGGTGCACTTTTTTACTTTTGCATATAAACTGAAACAAACAGAGCAGGGGAGCACACAGTTTACATGAAGGGGTATCATTTGCGTATTATTTGAGTAACTGTATTTTGTATGATGGTGGTGGGATTGATTGATTTATTTTAAAATAGAATTGGAGGAACTCCATTTTCTTTTCAACATTATATGTCACTGGTAATTCCCATACAAAGAGTATTCAGAAAGTATTATGATAATTCTGTCAAATGGCTACCATATTCTAATCTGCACATATACTTGAGTGGAACAGTGTAATTAAATATAATCAGCTTCCTACAACTCCTGTGTATTGACTGGACATGTCTTTAACTGGCAAAGACAAAGAGTGGCAATGCTTCAGTTGCTGAATACAAATTAAGGAATCTTTAAAATCAAGAACCTTTAAAAAAAAAACTAAATTGCCAGTTAGCAAAATAAAACAATGTAGAAATCCTTTGATTATTCAGCCACCTATGTAGAACTTTAAGGCTCAGATCACCACTAATCCAAATCGCCTTGGCATTCTTTATGTTCTAATTTGAGGGGTCAAGGCTTCAGTGTGGAAGAAAAACCATTCCATTTGTTATTTTACTTATACCACTGACACCCACAGCTTCAAAGAAATGTTTAATCCATGAAGCAAAGTGAAGAATTGAGTGAAGGGTCTTTCTTGCGCCCCTTTTAAAGAAACAAAACAACAACAAAAACTAAGAAGTTTTCTGTGGGATATTGTTCTTGATCTGAAATAGATTTAGGTGATCATTTACTATTGTAGTTAGATCAGGGCTTTGTATGGAATTTGATTTTCAATTAACTTCCACCCACTATTTCGTTTAAACAAAAAATATTTCTTCTCTGCTGTTTTATGGTTCTTTTAATTAGTAAGTCCATTAGCATTTTGTTAAAATTCATTGCAAACAAACACTGTGCTACCATTTTAAAAGTATGGTAGACTTGCAGGTTCCACAGAGCTTGGGAATTGAACACAAATAAAGTACAGACACATTTTAAGATTTCCTTCAGGAGAGAAAGGAATTCAAGCAGCTACTTTAGAATTATCAAAGCCCCTTCATTTTTTTCATTTTGTTTCACACAGCTTCTTTCAACATTACTATATAGAGGGGAGGAGTGGGAGGAAGTAGTATATATATTTTCTGGGTACTGAACATACAACTCTAAACTTTGTTTATATACTTCATTGTAACTTATTAAAGGTTAAAAACAAGTTTTCCTATATCAATTTTGTCAATTGACCTTTAGCAAACATTTCCCCTTATTTTGTAAATAAAGCTGATATTCATCATGTTGATTTTGTTTAACAATAATTTAAATTTTAACTTGAATAGCACTAGACAGCACTAACAAGATCTTTCTTTGTGTACCGTAATTACTGAATTATGTCAGAACAGCTTTGAAATAATGTTGTTCATTAACGGCTCTGGGCAACAGGAGGAGTAGACAACATTATGGGTCAAATCCTGGCCTGCCTGCCTGCACATGGGACTAAGTAAGGATAAGTCTCCCCCTTATTTCCCTGGGTTAGCTGTTCATGTCACAGGTAGCAGCGCAGTAGAGACAGCAACCTCCACAAAGCCATTACTCTTCCTCCTATGCAGGTAGATGAGCAGAAGAACCTTGGCTATGCCCCTGCCCAATATGCCAGGCCAGAAAGCCAGGAGACATACATTATGCCAGGTACAGGACTGATGCAGAATATGTCCATTGTGGAGCATGAGGCAACCAAAAACAAAACAAAACAAACAAAAAACAATCAATCCTAATCCCCATCCCCAGTAGCTCCTGTGGCAGCACAACAATCGGATGGCCCGTAACACAAGGTGCGGCAAAGCCAAAACTGAGCCTTATGTTAATGACAGCCCAAGTTATGTCTAATAATCTTCTCCTCTTTCTTTTTATTCTCAATGAAAGGATGATTAATAAATTCACATAGAGATTTTAACTGGGAGATTTACTCTGATGCCATTTCAGTACCTCAAACAAGTTTTGGGAAAGACTGAAGTTTCAGGGTTAGTGAAGATGAACTTATCACAAAAATACCATGATCAATTTCAGTGATAAGGAGGGGGAGAAAGGCATGAATAAAAAGGTAACCCCTGACAGTAGTTACATGAAGCATCTGCATCAGCTCATCCTCATTTCGTACTTTGCACAGCATTTGGCAGACGGTTAATAAATGACAGAAATGTACATGGAAATAAAAGAATAGCATCCTCACTCTCAGTTATCCACAATCAAAACCACAATCTAATCTACAACATTGCATGAAAGCATCCTTCTTCCCTTAACATTGGACAGATTCTCTTCTGCACTTTTAGAAATCCCTGGCAGAATACACAGTACGAGGACTAAGGAAAAAAAACTTTTTGAAAACTGGAAAACATATGTAGCATATTATCCACTGTGGTTAAACTGGCTTGACCTTTTCTAGTTTGTTCCTGCAGCTCAAATCTAATGGTATCCTCCACAGCCAATCCAATCCCCAAAGGGACACACCCTGCAAGTTGTGCATTCTTAGCAGGGAACCTTCTGTTCTCCACTAAATTCCTTAACGGTGAGTTCCATATAATTGCATTACACTGGGAAGTACTGAGAAAATATTACTGCTTTGAAACAGTATTTACCCTATGTATTTCAGTAGTTTAGTCAAAAACATTTCTAATCTTAGTTCCTATGCTTACCTTAAAGATATATTGTGGTTTCAATAACTTCAAAGTTTCTATATTTGGGAAGTCTTCCTCAAACCATGATTGCCATTACTTACATTTCTTTAATTTAGGAAAATATACAGCCACAACATTGCTAATGCATTGCCAAAAGAATAAAATGATTATAGAACACAGATCACATTCAGCGCTATTTTATATAATATCCAACTTCACTTATCTCACTGGAGCTGTAGAGAGTTTATGTTACCAGAGAATTAGGCACTATGTACTATAATTCCATGTTGTATTCTTGCACAGTGTTATCATTCATAATAGATTATCAAATTGGCTATTTGATGTACAGTGAGAGGATACATCCTTTACTCCTTTGGTACATTTCAACATGCTGTAAATTATAAATGAGGTTACACTATGGATAACAAGTCATAATAACTTCCACAACAAGTAACAGAGTTACACTAGGAAACAAAACAAACTTTTGGATAATCGTTTCCCTCCCCTCAACTTAAGTTTACTTCCTGGTATTGAAATGTTAATTACACTGGGCCAAATTTTCTTCTGGTCTAAGCCAATCCATTTACTTCAATATAGTTATGCCAACAGAGAATTTGGCCCACTAACTTAGTCATAAGGTACCGTATAGAAAACAGCAGTCTTGCGACAAAGTGCCATCATGAAAGATTTGTTTTACTTTTATTGTATGACTTTCTGAATTGTGTAAGTCTACACAATGGCTAAGATACAATCTTGCTTCTGTAATATATAACGACTACAGTAAATGGTGACAATTTTAACTGTTATATTTTTTCTGGTATGCATAAAATCTTATTTTATTTTACGTAAGCACCATAATAATTTAAAGTTTTGTGTAACAAATTGTAGGAGTATGTTATGTATCCCTCTCTTTGGCTGATCCCCAAAAGGATAGCTGTTTGCTACTGCATCTTGCTAAGAGATACAGTCCTTTAGATTCAAGTGGCAAAGAAAGTCTCTGCTTTAGAATTAGAAATTCTAGGTACAGTTTCCACTGAAATCCCCACTGGGCAGCAGTTACACTTGAAAAGCACAGTAAAAAAAATGAAAACTCGTTACATTACTCATTACAAAATATGACCAGGATCCTGGATTTCTGCAGATGTATTATTCCTCCTTTGCTACAGAATGCTGATCCCAAAGCATTTTTATTTTAAAAACAATGAGTGTTATGGTTACAGAGATAATGTTTTCAAAGTTAACTGAGAGATAACGATGCAAAAGTCTTGCAAGTTTGCCCATCTCACAGCCTGTCTGCAAGCATATTTGAAAAAATCTGTTAAACCTGCTATTTGCCTAATATATGTGAATACCTGATTGCGTTGTAGTTACCTAAGACTACTGAAAGTTATATCTCCATCCATACCCAGGTGGGTAACAGCTGGGCCCTATTTTCAAGCATTTGTTAGCAAAAGAAAAGTCCCAGTAGATGATTACAAAATAAATACACACTAGTGAGTGCTGAGGTTTAAATCATGAATAAACTTAAATAAACTTTAATATGTTTTAGTAGAAAACAATTTCAGAATATTTGTGCTTAAAAATTATATCCTAGATTTTGAAGCAAAAGGGCTAGTGGATTTAGAAAAAAAGTCTAGTTTTTTATAAATGAGGTTTGGGATTAGCAAAGAGGTCCAGAAATATTCTTGACATGGCTAAAGAGAAGGTATTTTTCTGGTCAGGAGGACTAGGATTGTGCCAAGACAGTTAAATATGGATCTAGGAAGCACAGAGGCAGGAAAACCCAAAGAAAGTCATAATAAGACAATGTAAGAAATTTGCTAAAAACCAATCACAGCTAAAATTTTCACTGACAAAAAAAACCAAACACACATACTTCAACTCTAGACTAGTGGTTCCAAACTGTTTGCCAGAAGCTAGGAATGGGTGACGGGATGGATCACTTGACGATTACCTGTTCTGTTAATTCCCTCTGGGGCACTTGGCCTTGGCCACTGTCGGAAGACAGGATACAGGGATAGATGAACCTTTGGTCTGACCCAGTATGCTCATTCTCATGTTCAAACAACTTATAATAGTGCACTAGTATAACTGAAGTGTTTTGGACCATTTCTGTACAGTGTATTATTGGTAATAAAGGAAGGCAAGAGGTGAAGAAGCCTTCAGCAAGGACCTCAAGTGTCATCCAACACCATCTGCACCAAACTGCAGCTGACAGAATATCCTGCCACAGGAGCAGGGCAGAGGATTTAGAAAACTGAGGAGAACCTCACAGAACCTTCCTCTGGGGAAAATTAATTGACCAGGCTGTGGAGAAGTAAAAAAAAACCTTTCAAGTGCTGCAGACCCCAAGGACCTGGGCAGGGGAAAAAGTTCCTATCCCTTGGTGTGCTGGCCTTTTCATTATACTGCCCTGCCTTCATCTTGAGCCATGGCTCTCTTAGAAGCTATCCTGTCAATGGCTCCTCCATCCACAAGATACAAACAAAAAAACAATTAAGAGCTATGTTGGAAAGTAAGAAACGTTACTTGTTCACACCCATATATACTACAGGGAAACACCCAGCTGAACACTTGCAATATGCAGTTATTTTCAATTCTTTCACATGATTTCTGACACGAGGGTTTTTTTTTTTGGTTTTGTGAGTAACATAGCTAATCTCTCTCAACTTTAGGGTTAGACAACTGTGGGGTGCCAGTGGACCCACACCTTTTGCCTGCATTCAATTTGATTTTTGACAAGGATGTCTATGGTTTTCTTGGTTTCTTGAGGCACAGCACTTGTGAACTTACTCTGTAGCCTATATTTGCTGCTTCAGGCAATAGGGATAGCTGTGATTACATCAATGACAGGCCTTATCAATATCTCACTTAGCAAACAAAGGACACCAATATTCCTTAAATATACAGGGCTTTGCACCATCCACAATTTCATGATGCTGGAATGCTTGACAAACCCCATCTAGTCTGAAAAGTGCTCACTTTCAGGGAAGGGGATTGAGAAATCTTTAATTTCAAGTGCACTTGAACAGTACTGACATCCTGTCTATGTTCTAATCTGGATTGTTGAGATTACAATTGTTTAAATCATAAATGATATGCTGGTGTTCAATGAGGGTCAGCTAAATATTCTGGACATGCTGAACCTTTCAGCAGCTTTTATTCCAATTGCCAATGGGTTGTTGTTTTGGTGATTAAAGGGACATTAGTTATGTGTTTGGAGCTGTCCTCCACGGACATATCTAAACCTGTCAATGAGTGATGAGTAATTGCAGTCTTCAGCGGGAGTTTTGAAATGTGACATCCTTCAAGGCTGAATCCTACAAAATTCCCCATCGTCAGTTATATACGAAGGCCCTTAATAATATCATTTCCAAACAGAGGGTAGAATATAATCTTTACAGACCCTGCACATTTGTTCTCTGGAAAAATATGTGATTTTCAAAGTGAAGTTGCATAATTACTGTCAAGGTTCCTTCCCCGCTCTGAACTCTAGGGTACAGATGTGGGGACCTGCATGAAAAACCCCCTAAGCTTATTTTTACCAGCATAGGTTAAAACTTCCCCAAGCTACAAACTATTTTACCTTTTGCCCTTGGATTTTATTGCTGCCACCACTAAGCGTCTAACAAATATATAACAGAGAAAGAGCCCTCATGGAAACGTCTTTCCCCGCAAAATCCTCCCAAACCCTACACCCCCTTTCCTGGGGAAGGCTTGATAAAAATCCTCACCAATTTGCATAGGTGAACACAGACCCAAAACCCTTGGATTTTAAGAACAACGAAAAAGCAATCAGGTTCTTAAAAGAAGAATTTTAATTGAAGAAAAAGTAAAAGAATCACCTCTGTAATCAGGATGGTAAATACCTTACAGGGTAATCAGATTCAAAACATAGAGAATCCTCTAGGCAAAACCTTAAGTTACAAAAAGACACAAAAACAGGAATATACATTCCATTCAGCACAACTTATTTTATCAGCCATTTAAACAAAACAGAATCTAATGCATATCTAACTAGATTACTTATTAGCCCTTTACAGGAGTTCTGACCTGCATTCCTGCTCTGGTCCCGGCAAAAGCAACACACAGACAGAGAGAACCCTTTGTTTCCCCACCTCCCTCCAGCTTTGAAAGTATCTTGTCTCCTCATTGGTCATTTTGGTCAGGTGCCAGCAAGGTTATCTTTAGCTTCTTAACCCTTTACAGATGAAAGGGTTTTTTCCTCTGGCCAGGAGGGATTTAAAGGTGGTTAGCCTTCCCTTTATATTTATGACAATTACTAACTGTGTTGAGCTATCATAACCATATTATGAATGTTTGATATTTTTTACATTTGGCTTGCTATGAAAGATTTATACTTCTTTCTTTGACAGAGCCTCCACCCACCTGTACTATTCTTCTCTAATATAGAATCTGCTGAGGGTTCTATTGTGTCATTAGAGAAGAACAAGAAAACATCACCTGAATCATCCATTCTACTAATGTATCATTTGAATTCTCTTGTCTGCTGCTGTTGACAGTAAAGGTGCTTTAGGAGTTTTCTTTCTTCTAGACCAGTGGTTTTTAACCTTTTTTTCATTTGCAGACCCCTAAAAAATTCAAACGGAAGTGCAGACCCCTTTGGAAATCTTAGGCATAGTCTGCAGATCCCCATGGGTCTGTGGACCACAGGTTGAAAACCACTGCTCTAGACCATAAAAATTCAGTTCCTCCAAGCTCTGTTCATATATCTTACTATCTACCTCCAGTCTTTGTATAATTTTTATTGTCCTCTGTATTTTTCCATATCCTTCCTGAACCAGCAGAAACAATACCACTGACAATATTCTGGATGCAATAGATTGTGGTCAATGTGCAATATTCTGGTGCTTGTGGTCAATGCATTGTAACTTCCTTAATTTTAAAAGTGACCCTCCAACATATGCATCTAAAGTGTTAGAGAGCTTAGCTGTATAACATGTCCTGCACCTGCCTCTCTACCGTGTCTTCATTTATTACCCCTAGAAAAAGTAAAAACCTAGCTATCCACACCCAGTTTGGTGTGGATAGCTAGGTGAGATTTTAAACAAGACTTGGAAAAATAGTTCCACTGAGAATTTACCAGCAGTGGAGAGTTGAGTAAGAACACTATCTGAGTCTGGAGCTTAACAGCAGTTGAATCAGACCTCGGGCCATTACAAACTTTTCTGCTGTATGACACTTTTCTGAAGATGGCAGGTATACTCATCTGCATTCCTTTTCAATAGTTTGTGTGACAGATTGTACTGTTATGTCCACCACTTTTACAAGACTATGATAAATTTTGTATGACATATGCCTCGTGAGATATTTTAAAACTATAATCTACTGAACATTATTGTCCTGGTAAAATGTGTGTAGCAATATTGTTTGTAAAGTTACAAGATATTACTGTAGGACATTGCTGAGACATGCCCCAAATTTAGAAAAGCAGCCCCAACCAGTTGCTCAGAGACAAAAGGTGAGCCATTACCTCAGCTAGGTGCCAACATAATCAAACGGACTATTACCGGGCCATTCTTTGGCAGGAAGAAGGATCTGAGTGAAAAATCTACATCTTGGAAGACAGATTTGTCCTCGCCTGAACCCCAGCTGGAGATGATTCTCAAAGAAGAGAAACACTATAAGAAGGAAGAACAGAGGACACAAATCACCTCTCTTCCCTCATCTCTACTCATGGCATCAACAACATTTGAAAGACAAAGGAAGTGACAGTGAACTGGGGACATGGTGCTGGCTGAAGGAGTTCAGTCAGTAAAAGCATGTGGTGACGAAAAACCTCTGCTTTTAATTCATTTGGCTTGTTAAATTAGGTATTAGTTTGTGTTTTACCTTTTATTTCTTTGTAACCAATTCTGCCTTTTATGCCTCATTACTTGTAATCACTTAACATATTTCTTTCTGTAGTTAATAAACATGTTTTATTGGTTTAGCTAAACCAGTGTGGTTTTGGACTGAAGTGTCTGGAACCTCCATTTGAGATAACAGGGTTTGTGAATATCTACTGATGAAATTATGAACTTTCTTTAAGTGTGTACTGCACAGAAAAACAAGAGCTGGGCAGTACAAGATGCACATTTCTGGGGACAAGTCTGGGACTGGGAATTTGCTGATGTCACTCTGCTATGTAATTCAGGAGTGGCTGGCTAGAACATATCATTCAACTGGGAGTGATTTTGCATGCTAGACTCTGTGTGTGAACAGGCCAGGAATGGCTGCTGTCACAGCAAAGCAGTATAAAAGCCACCCCAGTTTCAGAATTGAGGGGACACAGCGCTTTCAACAGTCCAGACTGAACCCTGAGGAACATCACAGTTTGTATACAATACAAGATTTATTTATCACAATTTCATTGACAACATCACCTTGAGCATCATATCACTAATAAAAGTCAAGTCTTCATGCAAGAAACATCTGCATTTGATTTGTTCTTACTGCTGCTGAGCACATCACCACCACAATTACAAACAGAAGTATTTGGCTTTTATTACTTTGTTATGCTTCACAGCCAATCTTTATGGCAACAGAACTTGAAAAGCCATGGATTCTTACAGTTTTAAGTTCTTTACACTATTGTTTTATTTCTAGGGTTTCCAGGTATTGTTTTTGTTTTCATTTTAGATTTAATATAATAACTGGAAATATGAGTAAACAATAATAATTTTACAAATGATTTTTAAAAAAATCTTAGTAATTTCCTCCATTGTTCTCCCCAGAAGATTCTGTCTGGCTCTGTGTGCCTTGTTCATACTGTAAACTCTTCAGGACAGAGACTGTATGTATTTTCTTTTGCTGAAATTGGCAAGCTTAACAAAGAGGTGTGCAGATTTTTTTAAACAAACAAAATTATAAAAGAAGTCTGTCAGACTGTTAAAAGATCTTTATGGAAAATCATAAATGGTGATTTCAGGCAACACACACGCACCACAAACATTTTGCTATTTGTATTAATGCTGAGATCAACTGGGCCTTTAATCCACATCCTAACACAGGGGGTAACGTGGAGTCACCCAGCCCTACCAAGTTTTCTGAGGCACTGTCAATCTCTTTCAGTTTTTCACTTCCATGTGTATACACACCACTTTTGTTGCTTGTGAGTTCTGAGCTGTAAGGCTAAAACACATTTTTTAAAATGTCTCACTAGTTGTATATACACTGCAGAGTTATAAAGAAAAAAGTGGGCTAAATTTTGGGCATAACAATTTGACTAATTTTTCTTTAAAAATAAGTTTGTTGAAAAATGAAGAAGGGTTACATTCTTTGGTATTACATGCAGTTTTGCAGCTATTCGTTTACTTTGTCACACACTGTTTATTTCTCCAAAGAATTCATCTTTATTTGTCCAAAAGCCAGCTAATAAATACCTCAGTTAGATCATGATTGCATGGTGTTTCCCCCCCATATCCTCCCCAACCTGTCAGCACTTAAAACTTCCAAAATGTTAAGTGATTTAGTTTATTGAAAATCAATGCCTCTAAGAATTCTTGGAATTACTGTACTTCAAATTTATCGTATTCAATTTAAATTTATAAGAGCTCTGGGGAAATAAGTTACTTAAAACAACAAAACTCAACAATAAGAATAGTTAGGTGAGTCCCAACATAAGTGAGTTGTAGTTTTCTATAAAAATCTGCAATAGTGCTCGGAATACAAAGCCACTGTAATCCTGTCTCTGGGGAACGTCAATCACCACAGTGAAAGATTTGAACTAAGGGTGAAATGGTTAAAATGTAGGTTCTCATGCAAAGCTTCTTATGAGGAGACTGAGCACTGCCCGTTTTCAGCCCAAACAACTGAAACACTTGAAGGTGGCTTAACATTTTAAGATTATTCACATTAGAAAAAAAATCCCACACATAGAGGGTCTGATTACTGGCAATGTAAAGAGGCCCTAATGTGAAACTGTTATGATCTTTACTTCCTGTCTAAGGCCCAAATCTTGTGCACCCTACTCACAGAAGTAGCCCCTCTGACTTGAGCAGGGTTTGGCCCAAATGAGTGTTTACCTGTATTGTTAGATGTGAAATATGATTTTATCTCTACACTGCAAACTATCATTCCTACACACCTGAAGCCATTTAATGAGAAAGTACAGTAGGTAAATGCTGCCATCTACAAATGACCAATTAAAGGCTTAAATACAGTAAGCCTGTAACCAGAATAATTAAAAAGTAGGGACATATCTGTTCTCCCCTCCATAAACAATTAGCAGAATGTTTAAAATAGACTTCTTACAGGGCTGTAAATGGTTAGGAGGAAGGAGGTGCTAGAAATACAATTTCCTTTGGGGGGGGGAACGAAAATATATCTCTAAAATCTAATTATGAGACTGCTTTATCACAACCTCAAAAATTATCCTGTCACTGAATTCTCTTTCTCCTCCTGTCATCTTTTACAAACAAACACACAGGTGCGCATGCACAAATGTATAAATAAGAGACCCATATCGTACAGTATCTTAGCTGTGAATTAGGGATATTTATGTGATGTCTACAATATACTTTAAAATAATATTTTGTAAGGCAGCTGTGTTTACAAGAGGAAGTATTTTTATAGGACCCCTAAGTAACAAATGTCTCCCATTTCTGCAGGTCTGTCCCTAATCCCTGTCCCCCTCATCATTTTTATATGTAAACTGTCTCTCTTTTTCTCTCTCTCTCTCTCTGATAGACAAATTATCAGCTATGGTGTTTAGAGAATAGCATTTAGTATTCATCTATTTTTACATAAACACCTGGAAAGGACATTAAAATTCTAAACTTCCTGATCAATATTTATCCAGAATAAACATCTTAGAAAAATAGATGTAATGCATATTTATTATTACTTTTAAACATAAGCATACAAATAAAGAATATTTTAAACTATTGAATATTACAAGTATACAGAACAGAATTGCTTCTTTTACTAATAATCTAAAAAACTGTGTCTATAACACAAAAAAGTTTTGAAAATGAAACATTAAATGCCTCAATTTTACAATGCCAGCTCACTATTTTTGGAAAAAATATAAGAATTCAGAAAGAGGAGCTTTGAGATCCTTTATAAATGTATTTGCACATTATAGCCTGAATGTCCATGATTTCTGAAAACACAATAAAATGGATGTGTTACTTTGTAGGAGTATTTGGGATACTCTTACATTTTATTCTGAAACTACATCCTTCACAATCAAATATTAACTTAAGGTGTGACTACTTTGTATTTTGTAATGTTACCATCTAAACCACCAATATGTAATATTATTAATTCTACTTCAAAATGAAGTATAGACTTAATTAAACTTTATATAAAGTTTAATTATCTCTTGATGAGTATTGCACAAGTGGCTATTTAAACCTTCACTTAATATACATTCAGAAGCTGCCATTATTTATTTATTTATCATAATTTTGACCTCTTCAAATGATACACCCTTCTCCCCTAGGGATACTGCTGTGTTACATTAATATTTTAGTGACCCTTGATGTATCTTTTACTCTGAAAACATGCCTTGAGAAAGGCAAAGAGATGTATACGTGACCTCCGATCAGTTTTCAAATAAGCGCTATACTGTTAAAAGGGTGGTGGGGGGCATCTTCCATACATACCATAATTTAAGACTCTTGAATTATCACTTTAATTTTTTTGTGCAAAACTCTTTAATTTAGTAACAAAAAATATGAGAGAAAATTAGTCAGAGGTAAATGTGGTGGCCAACCATAATATTTTACTTTGCCCTTCTACCAGAATGAAATATACCCATGGAAGTGAATAAAGGATGCACATCAACAAGGCACCAGTGGATGACGTTTATAAATCTGAATGCTCATTATACTGTTATTTTTGGCTCTTGGAGCTCTAAGAGGAAAAACGTAAAGCACTGTTTCCACTGTAAACCAAAATTCCATAAAATTTTATCAGCACGGCTCAGGCAGATGTCTGTCTAGGGAAGACAAAATGTTGGGGGAGAAGGGGAGGATTTTTTTTTTGGTCCAATCAGGCTGGCAGGGAGAGAAGAGACCCTTACTGAAATTCTCTAGCCTGTTTTCCTCCTCTACCTTCCCCACCCCAAAAAAATCATAGACTTCTTTTTTAACTTTCTTGAATAAGCAGATTGTGAATAATAATTATTTGTAAATGGGGATAATGGGGAAGCTGAAGAGATTATCTTCTACCCCCCCCCACCAAAAAGAGATCTGTTCATAAATTCCTTGTGTTCAATTAATTCCTAGCCAGAAAATATATTTGTCCCTTTCTCAATGTATTGTTACTTTTCTGTGTCTTGAATTACGTTGTTGTTTTTTTAAGCTTGGCCTACAGCTTTGATACTTGTGTAACTTCCCCTCTCCAGGATTTTCACAGGTAAATCTCTAGCAGAAGTATAAAGATAAAGCTGAACTCTTTGTTCAGTTATGTCAGTGCAAGTCCATTTTAGTCACTGGGTACACAGACATAACTGGAGAGAGCAACTGTCGTACAATCTTGAAAATCTCTCATTCTGTCTCTTTAGTAATAGTCAACAGCAGTAATAGCTATTAGGTGGGAGGTTACCTGATTTCATACCACTAAACTGCAAGTTTTTCTTACTTTGAAGAAAAATATTGATGATGTAACCTGGAGAGGGGGGAGGGGGATTTCTTGGCTACTCTTCACATGCTCTACCAACCAAGCTGATTGACTTGAATCCCATTCCCAGCCCACATCTTTCTTTCCCTCGTTTTTTGTGTAGCAAAAATATTCAAACTGATTATTACATATTTTATAGTTTTCCCTTTAAACTTATGGTGTTTTTTTTGTTTGTTTGTTTTTGTTGTTGTTTTATAGATAAGTAAGGTTCTACTCTCTACTTTAAGGCATTTCTGTGTTTGTCTGTCCAGCTCTCAAAAGAACAAGAAGTGGCAAATATTTAATAGCCAATTCAGAAACTCTAATAATAATACTGAAGCAGGAAAGAGGGAATTGGACAGACCTAGGGAGATTGGGAAACAGACCTATCAGGCAGGAAACTGCATTTGTTTATTTCTCTATAATATCTATCTACTTTGCTTTATACTTGGAATTTCGCAAACAGTACAGACAAACCACAAATGAGACAAGACAGACAACACTGACATCTTATTTAATATGCTGGAAATGTTAGGAATGTAGGAAGATTTCTTGGGGCCACATCCTCTTCCACCACAGAAAAAGTCATCACACGAATGTAGTCACTGAGGGCATGGAGAAAGTACTGATGGCACACGCTGCATTTAATTTATCTCCTATCATTAGGATGTCTTGGAAAAGGCAGGTTGTGAGGTCTTTCAATTGTGCTGAGATATAGGATTGGTGGGTATCTCTGGTCCCAACCCCCTACACGTTTGCACATTATTCCTGCCCTCACCCACTCTCAGAGGCCCAACTGATTTTGAAACATACCAACAAAGGTTTCAGAGTAGCAGCCGTGTTAGCCTTTATCCCCTTAAAGAAAAGGAGGACTTGTGGCACCTTAGAGACTCACAAATTTATTTGAGCATAACAAAGGTTTCTCCTTGTGGGTGCACTCTATGTCCCCCAGAGGAGGTGAGTTAACAGTCCACTAGCAGAATTCATTTACATAGAAACCTCCAGATAAGTATTCAACATGAATATTAAACCACTAGGAAAGGTCATAAAAGATGACCATAAATGCCAACAATACACAGATAGACAAGGTTAGTGAGGCAATATATTTTATTGGACCAACTTCTGTTGGGAAGAGAGACAAGTGTTTGAGCTACACAGAGCTCTTCTTCAGGCCTGGGAAAGGTATTGACAGTGTCACAGCTAAATACAAGATTAAACAGATAGTTTAGCACAAGTACTTAGCACAAATTCTAAGGGACAACTCAAGATGAAGTAGCCCATTAACACCCCTTAGTCATAGGCCAAAAAGGGGGGTTACTGGGTTACAGATTGTTATAATAAGCCATATATCCACACTACATGTGACCTAACAAAGAAAATCTACACAACACTTTCAAGAGACGAGCCTGGGAGTTAAAATTCATAACTTTGCTACCTTAGAGACTAAACACATTTATTTGAGCATAAGCTTTCGTGAGCTAAGGCTCACTTCATCGGATGCATGCAGTGATGCATGCATGCATCCGATGAAGTGAGCCTTAGCTCACGAAAGCCTATGCTCAAATAAATTTGTTAGTCTCTAAGTTGCCACAAGTACTCCTTTTCTTTTTGCGGTACAGACTAATATGGCTGCTACTCTGAAACATAACTTTGCTAGACACTAAAAATCATGGTCTTAATAAAGACACTGGATTTGTGACAGAAAGATGGCAGAATCTAACCGTGACAGCAGAGAAGTGATACTGGTGTAAGAAGGAAACATTTTGAAGTATTATCTTACACCATTTCACAACCCAAGATGGAAGCATCTATGTCCTCATTGTCACAGTGGGATGCTGCCTTGGGTTTCTCCTGGACACTATATATTCCTGGCAATACTGGACATTCTGATACCAACATGTTAAAAATGGGTTAATCCATCCATTGTAACAAATGTGGAGTTGTCCCTGTGTTTGTGACCTCCAGCTTCTACAATTCACTGTTTAAATTCAGTGAGAACAGTCATTTAAAAGCCCTCTGGTACATCATGCAGTTGCTCACCTGCTAAGCAACAGTGATTAGCTCACACACATTATCACAGAGGCTCCTCAACTGAAAATTTGATTTCAAAATCAAATTGCCCAATAAACTATAGCAGGGACTGCCTCTCTCCACATAGTCATGACCTTTCATGGTAGTTGTATTCTATGGGAAAATTGCAACTGTCAATAACACGAGTGGGAGTAATGGACAAAGATTTCATGGACATAGAACTTAGGGAAAATATCCCACGTGGCCACCATGCCACTCTGAATGCCCTTTCTGGAACTCTATGGTACAATTAGCACTTGTCTGCTTCTTCATGCATGGCAAAGCAAAAGGGAGAGTATTCTAATTTTATATGAAAAAATAAATAAAAAAGAGTAGCACAAAACACAAATTCATTTGCTTGATAAAGCTCATTATCTAGACAGATCATCAGCTACTCATATATTCTAATAGTCAATTTGATACTTTAACCAAATGCCTAGTTGGACACTGTCCATTACATCAAGATATAGTTATAGCTGTATAACAATATAATGGGATGTAGAAATAAAGGTACCAGAGTTCCTTTTTTTAAACAAAAAAAAGTTGTTTTGTTTTTTGTTTTTTCCATATATAATCAGTGATCTGGGATTCACCTTACTTTTATCTTGATCTCATACAAAGAAGTTTGTCACATATTTCTTTCTATTCTCCATTATTTCATTGTGTGAGGAATCACTATCCAGAATTTCAGCATATAGCATTAACCCTTCCCCAGGCAAGACTAGCTCAGCAGTTTCCCAATGTGAACAAGATAATATTTGCTAGCACTAGAAAAATCAAAAACTTATTTTTTCTTCCCTGATTAAAGACACTTGTGATTTTAAAATGTGAGCCTTGACAAATGGAGTGCAGCTTCACAAAATATGCTACCATGCATCTGTTTTATTGCAACACTTTCTTTGATTATTTTAGCCTAGCCCATAGAAATTTTAAGAGCAAAATATGAGAAAAGGGCTTAAAGGAGGTTTGCATCCAGATTTCCAAAAGTCCTGAGAAGTCTAATGTTATGACAAACACAATAACCATTCTATTGGACTAGATTCTGCAACATTTATTCACGTTGGTGAGCACTTTACTCACAGGTAGTCCCAATGATGTGAGTGTGGAAATCAAAGTCACTAGCTGTGCAAGTAAGCACTCATCAATCTGAATAATGGTTACACAGTTGGGAGCTGTAGAAGCAAATCTCTTAATCAGCATTTTAAATATTGCAGTAAAAAGTAAAAAAAAAACAACAAAAAACCCACACAAAACCTAATGTTCTTTATAAAAATCACCCAGAAGTGTCTGACAAAAACAAGGTAAATTGATAACAAATTCCACACATTCTAAGAAATAATAATTCAAGACAAAAACCCTCCAGATTTCATAACAGCCACACACACACAAAATAATTTCTCAATGTTTTTTTAGAAAGGTGAAGTAAAAGTATTTTGTAATTTTAACATTCTGGGGAAAGATAAAATTCTTGTACATCTTGGCTGTTCATAATTTTGGTCTAGTTTCATATGGAAACCCAAATCTGGCCCCTAAACTTTTACACTTTGGCTTTCAGGGAAACATGAATTTTAAGAGGAGATATGGGAAACAATGAATTCATCGCCTGACCTGCTCTGACAACCTCTCATTTCTTAGCAGCTCACACATATTTGTATTGTACTCAGAGTTAGCCTTAGGAGCATCTCAAGTCGGCAGCTATATGGAGCAGCAAGGGGGAAAGGGCACTTCTTTGCAAGTATGCTGGAGGTTTATTGTTTCATACAAAAAAGTCTATCTACTCACTGTATTCCCTTAAACCTAAAACAGTTATTGGCCAATGGCACTGCCTATGCTTTTCTGGACCTCTAGCTCTATATCTGTGCATGTTTCAATAACCTTTAGTTCTGCTTAATAATTCAGCAAAGCAAAGACCTGCCGTTGGCATCTCCTCTCCGAAGCAAAATCTTAAAGCTTCCATTTTGTTTATGAAAATCCCGGCAGAAAAACTCCTCTCTGACTTTATTTGTGTTTTTGCTTCGGGGACCAAAAGCCATAAAGCTGGCCCTGTCCAAAGAACTTCAGATCACATGAAAGACAAGCTGACAAAATAGCAGGCGTGGGGCTTAACCAACAAATAACCAGAATCACAACTGTTTCATTGTCATTATTCACAGTATTTCTAACTGCCATCCCACGTGCAATCTCACTCTCACACATCCACAAAGAGGACAGGGGGTATAGACAGAGAAAAGAGCTAGTTCCTACTTTTCAGGCAGCAGGAGACTAGGCTAAAGGATTTTTAACTCTGTAGTCCCACAGGTGTAATCCCGTAACTGTAGAAATCAAAGGCAAATCTCCCATCAACTTCAGTGAGGCAGGATGTTACCCCAAATATACTTTCCCACTGTCACTTTCCCTTCCAGTATCTATTTTTGTTCATTTGCTCTACTAGACTAGTTTACATGAAAACAGATATGAAGCAAATAAACTTTCTCCACAGATAAGAGAGAGCTTATTAAAAAGAGTCACAGTATGAAGAGCACATTATGATGCAGGGTTACCACGTAGCTCTCCAAAATAGAAGCGAATGAATTATTTTCTCAAGTTCATTGCTATTGTCAACATTTAAGTGGGATTTCATGGCTGCAATTGAGAATAACATTTGGCCCAGTACCAGTGATAGCATGTGTTTTAACTTTTTATCTTGTTAGAATTATGCTGATATTTAATATAGAAAAATACATCCATTCCCTTTCTTATGGAAAACAGGCCCTGATTTTACTAAATTAGTGGGTGATTTACTTTTGTTTTGTTTTTTCTTTTGTTTTTTAATAAACATCCTAGAGAATGCCATCAGTGATGTCAGCACAGCTCCTGGTAAAGGAGTTTGTGTTAACTTTTGCTCCCTCTGCTGCCTCTGCAGTAGTACAGCAAAATATAGCAGGGGGCTGTATTAATATAATTACTTTTGCTTAAAAGTTATTTTGTTGTTTGTTTTATTAATTTCTTGACAATTAAATGTTAGATTTTTAAAACAAAATAGATATTTACAACTTAAACAAATGTTTCTACATAATAGTAACATTTTACAATAGATCAAAGCTGGGATCTAAATCAGTGGGTTTTTGACCTTTTTTTTTTCCTTTACAGACCCCTAAAAATGTTGAATGGAGGTGCGGACCCCTTTGGAAATCTTAAAAATAGTCTGCAGATCCCCAGGAGCCAGGGGACCACACGCTGAAAACTGGTCTCAACAATTTGAGAAAACGCAATACCTTGGAAACAAATGTCTATATTACATCAGATCCCGCTTGTTCCATAGTGATTGTGCCCTGATCCAGAAGTAAAGGCATTGTTCCATCATTCAAATGAGTGTAGTGGAGAGTCGGGATTTGCAGAGTCCCCTAAGGTGTCTGCATCTCCTCCGAGGTGCAATACAGAGGGTCCTAGAGTGGGTCCCAGGAGCACGCCAATGAATCTGCAACTACCAAGATCCATGGACCATCCTCCCTCCTGGAGGGGAAGCATACTATTCAGAGGGCCTGCTGCAGCTACAGTAGCAATCATGAAGCAGCCCTGTTTTCACTCTTTGGCTCCTTTGGGAAGGAGTTCTTCCCATCCAAACCATGCTGAGATCCCCTGGCCATAACCCAGTTTTTGGGTTGGATGCTGTGGTTCAGAATTTGAACCTATGGAAACAATAAAATAAATCCACCAAACTAATACTGGTAACAAACCCTGAAAAAAATCTGTTTTCTCCAGAAAGATATCTCATTCTATAGAATTACAAAAGACACCATTAAAATGTTAGTTTGATGGTTTATGGTCAAGCTTGGCCTTCCACAGGTTAAACAAACAATGATAATTTAAAGCAAGAAGTGATGCTAATTAATGATTCACAGTCTTTCAAATTCCCAAAGCAAGATCATCACAAAAAGTAATAAATCACTTTTCCTATATACCCGGAAGACTATTAAATCATGACAAAGACTTTGTTTACTGTAAAGCTAGAGACTAATTTTAACCAGGAGAAATACTAAAAAGGAAATAGGAGGAGTCTCAACAAAAATGAAGATTATATAGCTCGCTCACTCTCTAAGACACATACACACCTCTATAGATAGCTGAAGATATATTATGGTAATTCCCTACCCATTGTCTCACTAATCAGGGAGGAGGTTTTTTTAAAAAAATACATTGTCAATGGTCTAGTGATAAAACACATAATAGCTTTTGTTAACCTGGCAAAATATTTTACTCACTAACTACCAATTTGTGATTGTAGAAATTTATGTCTTCCTTTTTGTTTATTTATATAGCTTAAAAAATACCTGGCTTCCCCTTGAGCAATTAACCAAAGACTTTTGAGAAGCTCACAGTTTCTATTTAAATCATTTTAAAACCAGACATAGGACAGCTGTGGATAGATTACCTTCTCTTATTGGCTTGCCTGTAGGAACAGGTGAAATGCATACACAGATCTTATTTGAACAAAATGGATCTAGACATGAAGTTTGCCAGTCAATCTCTTTGGTTTGTTTGAATAGCTTCTATACTCTGAGAGAAATAGGTGATTAAGAAAACAATTACTTAACATTTAAGAGCTAGATTTTCATAACTCAAAGAGCACAACTGACATTCTCACACACACTCTCCATAATTGTTCTAATAAATTCTGTACATATAATTATGAAAATCTGTTTCTTTACTGTGGAAATGGATTGAGACAAATTTGGGTGAATGGAAAGGGTATATACATCATTATAGAATTTGGCCTTAAATGGTTTGAGTGAAACAACTCCTGTAATGAAGATCACTAGTGCAAATATATTAATCTGTTTACTTTGGTTATGAACCTACTCTACTAAAGTGTTTCTTTATTTACTCTTCCACAGTGTGAGCTGTAAATAATTCATATTTGATACACAGTAGAAAACATAGTATAATATTAGGAGCAGATTACAACATTTGAGCTCTGACCATTTAAAGCAGGTAGCAAGTAGACTCAGGTAAACACTT
This sequence comes from Lepidochelys olivacea, assembly GCF_965140295.1. NCBI lineage: Eukaryota > Metazoa > Chordata > Testudines > Cheloniidae > Lepidochelys > Lepidochelys olivacea. The sequence continues at coordinate 48,840,287 of NC_140414.1, read as the reverse complement.
GTACCCAGGACAAACAGCACGAGAAACTGGGTTTGTTAGGCCAAAACAAAGAGCGTATGGCTGTGGGAATGGTAGATGGTTATTCGGAAATTAGATGAAAAGGAAGACTGAGAGAAAGCTTGTGTGCGTATATACCTTCCAAAGGATAAAATGGTTCAGAAAAAAAGAAAAAAAAACTTTTTTTCCCCAAACCAATGAAGGTAAACTGATGGGATTCAGGACATGACTAATGGTAATTTCTTAAGACACACCCCATATTCTCCATGAAAGCTACAACAATTAGCTTTGTGAATGATGTCTGTGGAGAACAGACCAAAGTAATCTGAAAGGTAGAAATGAAGGATCCCAGGAAGATAAAACGAAGTGGCAGCAATGACACAAAACATTTGAAATCAGAATGTTCATTGCTGACATACTGCCGCCAAGAGAGGGTATGTTCTCTAAAAATGTAGATATCTCCTATTTTCCACTACGTGAAGGGGGCCTCTTTTGCTGAGCTTTTGCAGCAAGCATAGCTAGCTGCATTTTCATTCTATTTCTTATGTTTCAGTCTTATTTTTCTCTATTCTTAATGCATCTTATTTTACTAGATGCCCTGTAGCTTTAGACTGCTGGCTGGGAATTTCACATAGGCATCCCCAGAGGAAGAACAATTTTCAAGAAGTGAGAAGACGGAACTGGAAACTTATTATGGAAAACCTTACATGACAACTTCCTGACACTCCACGCATTCTTTCGCTGGTACATTCAAGCTTAATCTAAAGCCTTCAAGGGATGGACAATCCACCATGTTAACAGGAGACAGATAATTTATTTGTGGGGGATGGAACTGATTTAAATATGCATGGTTTGGGGGTGCAACCTTTGGAAGTGGTGATAGGTATTATCCACATGGGCTCAATCCTCTGGCAACTAGATGTTAGGAATTTTTTCAAGTCCTCTTTATTATAATAACAAGACAACATATTTTATTTATTAAATATGTCTATATACCACAAATGTATAGGTTATAACTATAGCTATTTTGATTGTTCCCCTCTTCTAAACCTATGTAGGCAGGTTGTCTCTGGGCAAAAATCCAACACCATAGAAAGAGCATTACATGTAACTACCATTATCTTGACCATTATCCAGCTATGCCAGAAGAAGGGAAGGGGACACTAAAGCCTTGTCTACACTACGGGGGTAAGTCGACCTAAATTATGCTACTCCAGCTAAGCGAAGCTGCAGATGGGCTATAAAGGGGTAAGGGTTGACTCTTTGGCTCCCTGACAAACACATAGGAGCCCCAAACCCCACCCCAGACCCATTTTCTCTCTTTTAAAGAATACCGCCTTTTAAACCCTTTACCAATCCATTTTATCTGATCACTGTATCCCTTCCACTGTATCCCTACATAGTACCTGACTTGGACATGCTCCCCATGTTTACATAATGAGTTGTGACATAATAGCCTAATACCCATTTCATGTTCATTCAACTAAGCCTACCCAAACCTGCTGTGGGGAAGGTGGAAGAAAAAATCACTTAGCCTTGTTCAATCTGGTGAGTAAAAGGTTTCTTCCCGCTGAGAAAGGAGTGACTAACACGGTTGCCAGCTCTCCAGGATTGTCCTGGAGTCTCCAGGAATTAAAGATTAATCTTTAATTAAAGGCTATATCACGTGATGAAACCTCCAAGAATACATCCAACCAAAATTAGCAACCTTAGCAACTAGCGTAATATACACACAGTGGATCCTGCCAAAACCTGGTATTTTACCTCTTCCATGGATGGGAAGATGGGTGCTGCTCTGCCTGGTTCAGGTAAAAGAGGGTATTTACTGCACTGGCATGTACCTATGTAGCCCTCCTCTCTTCTGGATATATGAGGATGTGGGGAGATGGGTCAGCATTCCCACCCTGACCTGGTCTGCCACTGCAGTCAAAAGTCAAACCTTTGCTCTCTAGCTCTTAAAGGGGCTTAATGTGAGGTGATGTCAGTTTGCTTGTAGCTTGTTTCCAGTTTCTCCTTTTTTTATCATTCCTTTTGGATTGTCAGATCTCCCAGGCAGGAATTTTATGTTTTGCAGTTATGGTTTTGTAGAGCACCTACTACATTAAATATGCCCCTGATCCTGACTGTGGCCTCTACATGCTGCCATAATAATAAATAGCAATATTTTCTATTGTTTAAATATGTAATAACCCATTGAAATATGAAATATTTCAGCGCTACAGTACAAGTATAAAAAAGGCTTAAAATACAGTTAACCAGCATATATGCCTTTTCCTTCCTGGCTCTGAAACACAAGGCCAGACACAAGACATTGATGAGCTGCTGAAAAAAACCCATCAATCTGTTAAGGAATATATGCTGTTCAGCATACACTGCAGTGGGTGGTGTGTCTGCTTTCTAACTCCAGCACTTATGTATTGAGACACCGGTCTCAGCCTGTCATACTTGTATAAACATAAATATATTCCTTTTGCTAACATAAAACCTTACTTGATAGAAAAGCAATAGAAAATCATAAAGTTGATGGAAGCTAATCGTTGCAATATTTAAATTTATCAACTCTGAAGGGTGTTAAAGTGCAATCAATACACATTAAATAAAGCAGCAAGAAACAGCTACATAATTACAGAAGATAAAATGCGTGTATGAAATATATAAATATTTTATGTCTTCCTCCTCACCACCTAAATAGCAAAAAGAAACTCTACTGAAGGGAGAGGGTGAAGGGGCAAGGTTAGATTGGGTCTGAGGTTTTCTCATCTCCCACTGCAGCCAGGCCTCTATGATCCTGCTGTGACCTACTGCTGTTTTTTATTTTTAATACAGACTTGTGTATATACAGAAATACATTCTTTAGAATCTCTTGACATTCAAACAAGGGAAGGAAGCCTATCATTTAGTGACCATAACTTTTGAAAAAGTGGGTGTGTGAATGCATGTTTCTTTGATAAAGTCTTCCTCTGATGTATACACCCATATCAGCATTTCCTTCTTTTGCCAATTTCAGAACAAAAATGTGCAGTGTAAGTGAACTTTTGTTTTATGCCACAATAATCTATAATTTAGTCGTTAACAAAGAACACTTGGATTAAAAAAAAAACCTAACCAATCCCTGTAATTCAAAAAGATTTTTTTTTCTCATCAAAGCATCACAAGGTCGGTGTTTGAACATTTCCAGTGTTCTGTATCCAAGATGTGGGCATTATACATGTTGCAAGTATTCTGGAAAATGTTAGCCTTTAATATGGCACAGTGACAAGTATTTAGCTGTTTGGCATATTGTCCTTTTATTATCATCTGAGAACAAATGTATCAAACATAAAAGACTAAAGATGCACACATTTTCCACCAATAAATAAATATTTAGATAGATCTTGATTGAAATAATTATAGACATAATTTTTACTGTCATGCTATCAAGTGACAAATTCCATAGTGGAGAAATATTTCATCCTAGTTTATTTATTTTATTCTGAGTCCACTTATAACTTTGTTTGAAAATTAACTAGCAAGCAACTACTACTGACCTCAGAAGTCAGGACCTTATCAAAGCTCATTGATGTCAATGGCAAAACTGCCACTGGACTTCACTGGACTTTGGATCAGTCCCTCAAAGAATATCATGACAATTACAGCATTTAATTTCAAATTAATTTATATAATTTACAATTAGAACTTAAGCATGTGAGTTTTACTGCTTATCAATAAATAGCTTAAATTAAACAAGAATGTAACAAGTGCCTCTTGAATTTTCTGTTCTTCAATTACTAAAGTCAGCTGTTTACGATTAAGGGCAAAGTCAGTCAACACAGGTAATCAAAGCACAGCTAACTATGTGTCTGTTCTTGTACTGTTTCCACATGTAAAACTGTCATTAAAGCCAGTGGGAGGTTTGAGTGTGCAAACAATATAGTATTGGGCACTACAGCCAAATGATTTGATAGCACTGGCAGTCGTTATTTTAATTAGATCTCTAGATTTTCCTGTAAAAAACTAGTAATAGGGGCATCTTTGCTAGAGAAAAGTACCCATTCTGGAGACCCAGTTTCTACAAAATTTTTTCATTGGGTAATAAATAGGGCTATCAAAAGATTTTAAAAAATTAATGAGGATTAATTACAAGATTAATAAAATAGTCGCACTTAATCACAGTTTTAATCACAATGTTAAACAATAACTGAATACCATTTATTTAAATATTTTTGGATGTTACTTACTTCTGTGCTGCTGCTAAGACTAGTGTTGCCTGGCCCTCAGGCTCAAGGCGGGCTCCATGCTGTCTCATGGGGGCAGCATCTTGCCGAGCCCATGGCCATCCCAAAGCCCTCTGGCCACTCCTGGCTAACCAGGTGCACCATTTCATATTTTAGTTTGGTGTGAGAGAGTGTGTGTGTGTGTGTTTTGGGGGAGGGAGAGAGAGAGAGAGAGATTGTGTGGGTTGGGGGGAGTGCTGTCTCTTTAAGCAGAGCACTCAGGAGTCTGAACACATTTTCAGCCAGCAGCAGCAGCTGTCGGCAGCACTCACTCCTGAGCCAGCAGCTCCCCATCCCAGGACCTCAACTCATCAGTGACTGGATGCACAGGAGGGAGACATGCCGACATCAGCCCCCTTCCCCACTCCCAGACCTCTCTGCTCTGCACAGCACACAGGAGGCAGGCTCCCAGTCTGGAGCACTTTGGCCAGGGGCAGCTCATGGGGAGTGGGGTGGTGGGAGCAGCAGTGAGGCAGGGCGGAGGGAGGAGGGCACCCCTGCCCGAGAGACATCCTGAACATGGTATCCTGAACAGTGGCCTGGCTACCTCACCCACTCCTAAGGCCAGCTGTGTCTCCCTCCTAGCCCAGCCACTGCCAAGTCCCATCTCCAGAGATGTGCGATTAACGCTTATTTAAAAAAAATTACACATTAATTTGTTTTGAGTTAATCACAGTTAACTTATTAGATTAATTGGCAGCCCCGGTAATTTTAAAGTAGCAGATTTATCCATCTCATGATCGTATTGATGAACCATGATCAGCCTTGACGTAAGCCATCATGTTCAGACCTGGACCTAAATTCAAATTTCCCCAAAGTACGAGAGTATTTGAAACTGGGAATTTGGTTCAAACTGATCTCTATATATTACAGACGAAACTGCTGTCCATTTCCCTGCTCTGTTCAGTTCAACTTCCTTAGTTCAAAAAACATTGCACTACAATAGCAGAATCAGCAAGATGCACTCGGAATGAAACAGTTTGAAAAATCTAGATGTTCACTACTGCACATGTTTTTGCAAAGGCTAAAGACTTCATCATAACAGCAAAATGGAAATGTGTCAGAGAACGGGGAGAGGGGTAAAGGAGGAAAGATGGAGTGACTAGTTCACAGTCTTAAGGAGATAAGGTCAGAGATATACCAAATCTGTATTAGCACTCCAGTGAAACCTAGTGAATAGTTTTCAAGAATAATTTACCAAAATACCAGTCTGCAAAAATTCAAGATCAAGTAATTCTAGTCAGTGTCATGTATGAACAAAACAATTTGTTTTGGAACTGCATGTGTTACACTGTATTTAATATACTATAAAGCACAAATAAGCCCTGAACTACTTCGGGGGCACACAGCCCCAAGGGAGCTACAGAAGGTATTAAGCTTTCGGCAAGCATAATGCTTAAGGACCTCCGGGGAAACCCAGCTAACGTACTGTACCTCCTATTCACAGGGAGCAGCACAAGCTCTTCTCTGAACCCATGCAGAATAGAGGCAGTTAAATAAAATGCAGGTTATCAGTGTTCTGTCTCTGACTACATCACAGTATCAATAATGATAGAAAACACAGTCTCGTGTGAGTAGGGTATTTTCTTAACTTTAACACTTCTTAAATTGTTGGTATAAATATAACACTGCGCCAGAAGGGGACAGGAGTGCTCTCTCCTCAGAACTGTTCTCTTTGTCCTTAGACCCTACACAGAGCTCTCTGCTGGGTCAAAGGAGCAGAGTAGGGAATGAGGGGAAAGATTTGAGGCGGGCCATTCCACAGAAACCAGCAGGTAATCTGTTCCAAAGGTAATACAGCCATAGGACCTTTCCCATAGAGTCTTTCCCCAGTGTGAAAACCTCCTTTATGGGGTTGTTTCCAGAGACAGAAAAATTGTGAAGGAGAGGTTAGGGAGACCAACAGAAGCTTTGAGGTAACAGAAAGGCACAGGGTCTCTATACAGATGACCCCACCTGCTGGCAAATCCCTGAGCTCTGTGGATTCTGAGGCCTGGTCCCTCTCCCCCTTCACTGCAATGGCACAATCTACTGGAACCTCCATGAGAGAAACCTTATGGAGTTATCCTCCTCCTAGCCTCTCTACCATAGATTTTCCACAGCAGGGGGATAATAATCTGGCCCATTGTTTTTACTGGCTACCCATATTAAAGGGTGAGCCACAAAGATGGGGAATCAAAACAAAAAAACAAAACATGTTAAAAACAAGGATGTCCAACATGATTTTTCAGCCTAGTGCAAAGGAATTTCTTTGAGACATTTCCTGACAATTTAACTTCCATCTGCTTTTTCCTATTTCTTGCTCTGTAGCTTTGTCACTCTGGCTTGCACTACAATAGCAGAATCAGCAAGACTGAAATCTGAATGAAACAGTTTGAGAAATCTAGATGTTCGCTACTGCACAGGTTTACGTCATAACAAGTAAACATTTAACAGATATTAGTAATCACTGCCCCCACAAAAACATTCTACAATACAACAGTAAAGAAAAGTGCAAAGGGCACTTCTATTTTTATAAATAATAAGGACCTTTAAATTAAATTTGAGTAAAAATAAATGGGCAAATAGATTTAATTATTACATGCCACTTTAACTCCTACTCAAATATGATGGGCCAAATTGGGAAGCCCTTACTCACCTTGATAAGCTCTTACTTATGAGTGGATCTATTGGCTTCATTGAGTAGTTGTGTAATTAATTACTCACCAACATCAGTAAATTGTTCACAATCAGTTCCAATGTGATTCTTTTATTTGAATGTACATTATTTAGGGCCAGATTCCTTTAGCCTTTAAATAAATGGGCTACTCACATCGTAAGGTACTATTCAAAAGGGATAAACTTATCAGCCTGGGACCTTTAGTAAATGTGACTGAACTGTTAAGAATGCTGTCATATTTACAGCCTTCATTCTGCATAAATTTTCATTAGAGATTTGGGTGTATTAGGAATGTAGGACTAGCTCTTAAATGGTATTTGCTAAATAATCCTAAATCAGAACAGATTTTTCCCTTCAATCCTGTTAGTACTGACATCATTTTTCAGGTATTGTTAAATGTCATCTGGTCTCAGTTTTTACTCCAAACACCACCTTTGTAGGAGAACAGGACAATTCAGAAGACTGGGAATAGGAATGTGACAGAGACTTTCATCTTTAGATCCAGTCCTGGTCATTAGTCACAGAAGGCTAGTGCACTTTGACAGCAGTGGACAGGTGGTCCACATCACATAAACAATTAGATTTGGCACCCATGCTGGCTATGTCAGCAGGGAGGCCAAAGACTGAGGAGAGAGAATGAACTGCCCTATAATCTCTAGAGGTGTTATAGCATTTGGTAAAAACTCTGCCATGATAAACACAGTGCTTAGATGCCACAGTGACAGGCAGTTTATAAATAACTGAAATAGATAGAAGCACCCCTTTTCACTCAATAAAAAAAGCCCTGACAAGATTTCAAGTACACAGTTATTCTGGGGGGAGTGGGTTGGAGGGAAGTGTTTGTTTTCCTTTTGAAAAAAAGTTACTACTTCTAAAAAATGAAGTTCTGTAATGACTTGAGCTTTTTGGATTTAGTTTTTGGATTTAAACACTCAGCAGGGTAGAGAGCCAAATGACAATGTGCTCTTATCTGTGAAATGTAGTGTAAGCCATTATAGTAAAGTAATTTAAATAATAATTCCCACAAATGATGCATCTAGAGAGAGACTGTGACTAGCCCAGTACAAGTAGTCAAAGAAGAGATTATAAGAAGTCATGCCCAACCCTCTATGCCCCTGCACAGCAGCCAGTCACAGTAATATTCATTGCTATATTCCTCAGAAGGTACAAGAAGAAATGAGGGCAGACCCATGCCTCCACCACCCTCCGTAACAGCCAGTAGATTTGAGCCACCACATGGGAAATACAAGCTGCACCTTTCAAAGGCTGTAGTAGAGCTACTAAGGCACAGGCTTCCTCTGTGCTCCTGGATGCACTGGACCTATCTAAGGCACAAATGGCCTGATTTTCAGAAGTGCTGAGCACTTGCAGTTTCCACTAAGCTGCAGTTAGGAACTGCAATACTCAGAGTATTGAAAATCAGGCCTTAGAGCATCTGGAAATTCCAGCAGAGTAGTCTCAGCACTCCAGCAAAAAACTAGCATAAAACAGTCTCATATCCAGCAAAAAACTAGCAAATTCCCAAGAGACACTTAATGAAAAACCTTGCCAAATATTTCCTGTCTTGAAGTCCTGAGATGATACAATTCTGCCCTTGCCAAACTATGCGCCTCTATGCAAAAAAAATTAAAAAATTAAAAAAAAAAAAAACATGGAGGAGAGCGAAAATTCCAAAAACATGTACCAATCAAAATAAAAAAATAAATATGGAGTGAAACTTAAAACTGATTTGCAACTACACACAAAAATGTAACCTTTAACTCTGAAATCTAGAAGAGATAGCAGTGACACTCCACAGCCAACTATAAAAAGGATAATAATTTATTGTCTCTGAGATAATGAGAGACAGACAAAGAATAATGATTATAGGGCACTGACTTTTCATTCCAAATATATATCTTAATTTGGCAATACAAATTTGTGTTCTTCAATTGTCTTACTGATAGCTATGAGCTTTATGGCTAGGAGTTCTCTGTATTTCCTGGCAATCAGTATCAATGCAGTGAAGCTGCTGCATTATGATTTTTCATTTTTTATCTAAACTGGCATGTAATATAAAATGTCATTTTTTTTGGAATTTACATATGTAAAAACATAGTGAACTTGGTGAACTCAAATAATTACTTCAATGGGACTTAAGTGCATGCTTAAAGTTAAGCACCTGAACAGAGATGGATTTAACTGTGTGCTTAAGGTTAGTGTGTACTGAATTGCTTTGATGAATTAGGGCCTAGCAGACCATTAGAAATATATTTGTTGTGTCTAATTTTTCCTCAGAATTACTCCAAACTTTATTTCTGTTTGTTATGATATTTATAATCCAAATATTATTTTAAAAAACAGCAACACCAACAAACCTTTAACTGTTTCAGTTTTCTGTGATGAAGGACTCTCTATGTATTTCCAGTAAAGCAGTACCATTATGTTTCTAGTTGTGCACTGTTTCTCCTGATATTCAATTAAAACAGTTCTATATTGAACAGGTGCTGCCCTCAGTAAATACCACATGCCAGTATGAAATGGGTTAACTCCTGCAGTCACACCCTTTTTTGTGAATATTCAATCACAAGATTTCCTTTTATCCATTGATCTGCTTAAAATAACTTTCCTTCAATTTTTTATAAAGCAAAGATTAAATGACTTCAAAAGAAACTAATACTAGTGGATGAAAGGAAAGAATCTTATAGATGTGTTAAAGAGCTAGTTGTTCTTTAATTACTACAGGGAAGGAGGTTCCCTACTTCTGTCACTTTATTAACATATACAATTCAACAATGTCTAAGGGCTCTCCAAGACTACTCACACCAATCTGACAAGAGACTCAGCAGTAAATGACAAATCCCAAGGAGAAAGGACTATGCTGTTCTAAAACTAAGATGCAAACATACCCACAGGATACAAGCCCTTAGTATTCATCCGTTTATACTTTATTTATCACACTTTCAACCCTAGCTGCAAAGCTGAAGAAAAATATTTAGTTTCTCATTAGTGAGAGCAGTAAAACCTGTGAGAAGGAGTTGTAAAATAACATCCCACAGACCTTTTTGTGTGAAACCCCTAGGATATCATATAGAGTAAGTCTGGTTGGTATATCTCAATGTTAATGTGTGTTTTACCAGTTTCTTGCTCCTTCTCTGTCCTGACGTTTTGTTTTCCTAATATTATTTAATTCCTGATTTTAAATAATTTTCCCCATGGGTTAGGTTCTAAACTTACTCCTAGAATTTGCTTCACAGATCATTTGCAGCTTGTTAGTGAATTTGTGAGTGTCACCATGTCACCAATAAATTAGATGGTGAAACACTTTAAAAATTCATTTGACCTACGGAAAGAACAATTAAGGCTATCAAGACATTGCAGTGCTAGTCGGTGTTGCAAGCATATCTTTTGTTAAGAAAATCTGCAAAGGGATTTTTTTTTAATCCAATGGTGATTGTTAGTATAACTATATGAATGACTATAAACAACCATCATTTTCATATTTTAATCATCATACTGGTACTTTTGGATTGTGAAATAAAGGATGGACAGTTGTTCGGTAAGCTAGCTTTTGTTCCCCATATGAACAGTAGTTTATTCAACAAAATAATATACCTCACAACCAGCTTCAAAACTCAAATACAATGATTAAGATAGAGTTAACTATCCTAATATTGGCCTGCCAATGTAGCCCAGGAATATTGCTTTGCAGAGTTATGTGAATAATCTTTCAGCCAAGCATGTGTCTCAGTATCTTGCTCAATGGTGGGGTCTTGCCAGGTATCTCTGCCTAGTGATAACTCCTTGGCTGGGAGCATGGGGCCTAACAGGATGGTCCCAATGCTGAGGTTAATGCTTCATTTGGGAACTACTTGTTCTACTTTTTTTTTTTTTCATAAAATCATAGAATATTAGGGTGGAAGAGACCTCAGGAGGTCATCTAGTCCAACCCCCTGCTCAAAGCAGAACCAACACCAGCTAAATCATCCCAGACAGGGCTTTGTCAAGCCGGGCCTTAAAAACCTCTAAGGATGGAGCTTCCACCACCTCCCTAGGTAACCCATTCCAGTGCTTTACCACCCTCCTAGTGAAACAGTGTTTCCTAATGTCCAACCTAGACCTCCCCCACTGCAACCTGAGACCACTGCTTCTTGTTCTGTCATCTGCCACCACTGAGAACAGCCTAGTTCCATCCTCTTTGGAACCCACGCTTCAGGTAGTGGCAGGCTGCTATCAAATCCCCCCTCACTTCTCTTCTGCAGACTAAATAACCCCAGTTCCCTCAGCCTGTCCTCATATGTCATGTGCCCCAGCCCCCTAATCATTTCCGTTGCCCTCCACTGGACTCTCTCCAATTTTTTTTTTTTTGTCCACATCCTTTCTATAGGGGGAAGGACCCAAAACTGGATGCAATACTCCAGGTGTGGCTTCACCGGTGCCGAATAGAGGGGAATAATCACTTCCCTCCATCTGCTGGCAATGTTCCTACTAATACAGCCCAATATGCTGTTGGCCTTCTTGGCAACAATGGCACACTGCTGACTCATATCCAGCTTCTCATCCTCTGTATTTTGTATTTATCTTTCTATGATTTTATTAGTAGGGATATCTTTATAAACCCAGGATCTTTCTTAACAGCTACCTGCTCCTGCTAATTATTCATCACCTAAAGTTGCAAGTATATGATATCACTACTGGTTACTATGAAAGTGTTATGATGTCATTAACAAAAAAACTCCATTAGAAAGGTTAATTATGGCCTCACGAGTTTGCTGCTGAGCTTGAATTAATATGCAAACTAGATACCATTAATTTGGGTTTGACTAGAAACTGGGAGTGGCTCAATCATTACACATATTTAATCTATTTCTCCATGCTAAGTATCCTTACACCTTCTTGTCAGCTGTCTAAATGGGCCATTTTGATTATCACTACAAAAGTTTTTTTCTCCTGCTCATAATAGCTCATCTTAATTAATTAGCCTCTTACAGTTGGTATGGCTACTTCCACCTTTTCATGTTCTCTGTATGTATGTATATATATATATACACATATAGATATTTACCTTCTTACTATACGTTCCATTCTATGCATCTGATGAAGTGAGCTGTAGCCCACAAAAGCTTATGCGCAAATAAATGTGTTAGTCTCTAAGGTGCCACATTGACTTCAGTGGGAGCAGACACTGAGTTAGCTCAACATTGAGTACTTTTGAAAATCCCACCCTCAAGTACCGCAAGATCCAATACCTCCTCAATGGTCTTTACAAAAGAATGCACCCCTCTCTGACTGGTCATTTCTGATGGCTGACATGAGGGGGAGATGATGCCATTACCCTACCTCTTCCCCTCTTCCTTTGAGGTGTCTTATGCAGCTAGCTCTATACACTCCTTGCTTTAGTGTATGTGTAGGGTAGGTAACTGTGCTCAGTCTCTTAAGGCTGCAACATAGAGAGAAAGGGGAAGCTGTTACTACTATTAATAAGTAATTAACCTGAATTAGATCATTTATTTAAATATTCCATTTTCTCCAGCCATAATGTTTCTAAACATGACACTCAAATCTTAAAAGGGTTTGTCTTTTGTTCCCCCAAAAATGTGGAGGCATTAAAACATCCAGCAATTCATATTTCCAGTCATTACTGGATAAATAGATGGAGATTGAACTAAATAATGACATGCCCCACTTCACTCAAAAAAAAAAAAGACAAAAAAAACGAAAAGAAAAATTATCAGGTTGCTCTGAAATGAGACCACCATGACTGCTTGTGTGAACACCATCACAGCTGCTATCTTAGCCTTTGAAATAATTCAGAGAGCGCCTCATTGACAAGGCAGCTTTTATCAATTCCACACTTCAGGTCTGCTGAGCCCATTGAGGAGAATACTTGTGATACATAGCTCTCAGAAAACAAAACATGATCAAAACAGCAGGACTGCTATTCTCAGGATATTACTATGTCAATCACAGGATGCAGCTGTGATACAGGGAGCTTTTTTAAAAAAGCTTCCCAACTGTTATCTATATGTACATGCCAATCTTAGACAGGTTTACCTTAGCTGGAACAGTAAGTATCAAAATGCTGGGAAGGCAAAGTCCAGAAGCACTTTAATTCTGAAGGAAAGCTATTGTATGCTGTCATTTCTAAAGTAAAAAACTTAGTCCAACAGCGTTAAAGTGTACACACCACTCATTTATCACATCATGTAGTAATCCTCTTTAAAATGTACTTAACTCTGGAACTACAGTATGATTTGAGGTATACCTGTGGATTGTAGCCCCTTACAGTGTTTTATATAAAATAATAAAGTCTCTATATGAGGAAAATCTCAATAGCTCGTAACTTCCTCTTGTTCATTTCAAAGAGTGCATATTTTCTCTGATAAGCTTAAAACCTTTCCTTATAGATGAACACCATAACACAATATGCTCCAAACATGACAGTGTTGCTTGTTAACTTTGATTTTGAATGGTAGAAAAGCATCAGAGGGGTTCTGCAAAGCGAGCATGTGATATCTCAGGCTGGCAACAACAACAAAAACCTTTATAGTTCCATGAAGTACCACATCTCTATCAGATGCCTGTCAATAAACAATAAAACAGTGGATGCAGATAAAACATCCCAAAGATTTGGAGCAAGAATTAATGTCAATATGAATCGCATTAACTCCTTCTGGTATTTCTATGGGATTTTCAGGGACAATTCTGCAAAGAGCTCCAGCTCTGCTGCCACCTGCATGACATGCTCTTTATTCCTTCCTTTAAATCCACAGAACCGCAATCATGCGGTTGTCCTACAAATGGTTACAATGCCACCTTGGCTCAGCTCTCTCCCCTTCCCATTGCAATTTTTCTTCATTTACTACACTCTGCACCATGGTGGGTGTTATTTCAGTCAGAGTACAGTGTTTCCTTTCAAGAGTCCTAAAGTCAGTGTCAGTAGTAATTAAGCCCAAGTTAAAAAAAAAAAATCTAAATACATAACAACTGTGATACAGCATGGCCAAAATGAGGAGAAGTTTTATTCCCTGTAGAGGGAAGAAAGGTTTCTATAGATTAATTAAAAGCACCTGAAGCCAATTAGAGCCCCCTGCTTCAATCAGCCAAGTGAAGGAGTTAGAGCCCAGTGCAGTTTGAAGGAGCTTAAGTAGAAGAGAGCTTGGAGAAGTGCTGTGGCTAGAAGACCAAGACCCTAGGTAAAGAGACACCCGGCTTGTGCAGAGAGAGGGCAGGAAGCCCACAAACTGAAGAGCAGGAGAGGGAAGTAGCTCAGGGGAAGGAAGCACTAATTCAAGTGGTTTGCCACTATCCCTAGGGCCCCTGGGCTGGGACCCAGAGTAGAGGGTCGGTCCGGGTCCCTCCCTCTCCACTACCCTTCTCTGGGTTACTAGTGGGACAGTAGATACCCTTGTTCAGGGGCAGGAAACTATGCCCTGAACCCCACCCCCCAGCAAAAAGAGGAAGTGTGGACCCATCATAATCGTGCCAGCAATTTGCCACACAGCCTTGAAATAGATTCTGTCTCACCAGAATCATTACTGTATAGCTGCACTCACTAAGTTATTTTATTACCTTAAAGAAACTGAACATATATAAAGATCCTACCTCAATTCATCTAAGCAAATGGTATGCTCCCTTTCTCAACACCCAACAAAGAAAAGTGATTCTGCCTACATCGCTAGTCCGTCGATTTTCTTAGCAAATCAGTTCCCTTTACTTTTCTGTTGAGAAATGCTGCATTTCTATTAGTAAATTTCTCGTATAAATGAACTATATCCCCATACAAATGGCACAACCATAAGAAGTGGATTTTAAGCTTGTTTTAAACACTATATCTGTGTTACATCTTGCCATTTAAAAGTATGCTTGCCTCAAATGAAGATGCTCTATAACGCTCCATAAAGTTTGTATACATTTTGCTACTTGGAGCAAAGTGATGTTTCATCAATCTCTGATGAAACCTCACAGGCTAAAATGTGTATAGATAGGGTGACCAGAGTCCTGTTTTTATAGGGAAAGTCCTGTTTTGGGGGACTTTTTCTTAAATACGTGCCTATTACCCCACACCCCCTGTCCCATTTTTTCCACAGTTGCTATCTGGTCACCCTATGTATAGACCTTCACAATAGCATGCAGCAAATCACCAGCTTTACAGTACCTTGTCCTTTGCTACTACAGGCTTCCAAAAGTTGTAACATAAACATGCAAGCAAGGATTTTCAAAAATGGATACCTAAAATTAGGCTCACCAGACACAATGAGCCTCCTAGCCTGGCATGTATGTAAATATCTAAACATGGTCTTAAAAGCCTACCTTCAGGCATCCATTTAAAAAAAAAAAACAACCTCAGCTGCAATTTTCATATGCTTACATTTACAAAAAAAAAAAAAGCCATCATAAACCGTAGAGTGTCCCAGTTTCTCTATAGCATGTAACAAACGTAATTGTTAACCAAGTCCCGTTTATTATTATTCAGTCTGCTTGATGCTGTATAGAACATGAAGGAAGACAAGTCTAACCTAGATTATAAATTATAAAGTGCCAAGACAAAGCATCAGACTACCAGAAGATAGTCTAAATACGAAGTGGTGCAAATATAATTTCCCACACACACACACACACACTTTTTCCCCCACTCTTCTTTTTTAGTGGATTAACATTGATAAACTTCATGGACAATATGAGTTTTAAAGTGGGTTTGACTGAAAAGAGAAAGTGGTCATTTGGCATTTAAGGAAAGGGAGGGGGAGCACTGAGGAAGGTATGAGCACAAAGAGCTGGAAATTCTAAAGGATGTTCAACAAAGCAGTACAGGTGGAGTAGACAGGGAACAAGGAGAAAATTACACAAGAGATGAGCCTTGATCATTCCTATTATTTCCTAAACTGGAAACACACATGTGTTAATTTAAAAATTAAAAGCAGATATTACCACACAACTGAGGTCTCTGTTTCACATATTCACATGTGACAGATTGTTTAAAAAACTGTTTAAAATCCTTCTCTGCATGGACTGGATACCATCAGATGAACTGTGTACGAATACCAAAAGTTTTAGAATGTGAATATTGTAGATAAAACAACTTAATTTGTAACTAATGTCTGTCTCATCTCACTGCTCTGCCTCTGGGCTTCAGTTCCTTTTTCTATCATTAATTCTTTGTAGATCTACTGTAATCTGTTTTCTATTTCTCTCATAGTCTTAATATGAGTATAACTTTTAAATGTCCTATTGTTTGCTAAAAGGAGTTAAAGATCTGTAGAATTTTACTGAATAAGGATGTTTTTACATATGCCAAATAGGGTTGCCAACCCTCCAGGATTGCCTTGGACTCTCCAGGAATTAAAAATTAATCCTTTCATTAAAGATTGTCATGTTATGAAACCTCCAGGAATATGTCTAATCAAAATGGGAAACTCTAGTTCTGCACTATCATTCTTTACCCTACCCTGTTCTGACTTTATTTTGGATTACAGGGAGTTTTTAAATGATCTCATCCTGAACCATTACTGTCAAAAGAAAAGAAACATAGAATCATAGAATATCAGGGTTGGAAGGGACCCCAGAAGGTCATCTAGTCCAACCCCCTGCTCAAAGCAGGACCAATTCCCAGTTAAATCATCCCAGCCAGGGCTTTGTCAAGCCTGAGAACATACCTGGATATAAAACCTTTAACCATACAGAGTGAAGCATTTTGAATCTGTTAGCTTTTTTTGAATACCATATTTGTATGTCAAGTATCAGAGGGGTAGCCGGGTTAGTCTGGATCTGTAAAAGTGGCAAAGAATCCTGTGGCACCTTATAGACTAACAGACGTATTGGAGTATAAGCTTTTGAGGGTGAATACCCACTTCATGCATCCGATGAAGTGGGTATTCGCCCACGAAAGCTTTTGCTCCAATACATCTGTTAGTCTATAACAGTGGTTCTCAAAGCCGGTCCGCCGCTTGTTCAGGGAAAGCCCCGGCGGGCCGGACCGGTTTGTTTACCTGCCGCATCCGCAGGTTTGGCCGATTGCTGCTCCCACTGGCTGTGGTTCGCCACTCAAGGCCAATGGGGGCTGTGAGAAGCGGCGCAGGCCAAGGGACGTGCTGGCTGCCCTTCCCGCAGCCCCCATTGGCCTGGAGCAGCGAACTGCGGCCAGTGGGAGCCGCGATCGGCCGAACCTGCGGACGCGGCAGGTAAACAAACCAGTCCGGCCCGCCAGGGGCTTTCCCTGAACAAGCGGCGGACCGGCTTTGAGAACCATTGGTCTATACAGTGCCGCAGGACTCTTTGCCATATTTGTATGGTTAGGGTTGTGTGGGCGGCTGTGTGTGTGTGTGTGTCTCCACATATGCAGGCATACATGCACTCACATATTGTGAACTGCAAAGCTAGACAGGAAGATATTTAATCTTACAATGAAATGTTAGTCTTTAGGAGTACAGGAACCTGTTCAACTCTCAGTTACACTGGAGTCACTCAACAGAATCTAGCAGAGTTACACTGGTGTAAATTGGATTAGAATCAGGCCATTTGAATTGCAAATACCTCAGAGGTTTCTATTTAGCTTAATGACGATGAAAGCAAAACATATTCATGTCACTCCAAATAATTAAACCATTTCAGTACTAAGACTACAGAGAGCCTGTATGGTACATAGCAAATATATAACCCTAACAACTTGATCCAATCAACACAATACAAAATGAGAGTTAGCGTTTTTAGGTTGGCTGCACTTCAACGCTTTATTTGCCCAAACTAAATTGGCACGAGATTATTTTAAAAGAAAATGCTCACCACAATGGCATTTTTGATTAACTCTGAGCAAAACAATATATAAGAATGTATAAGATAACACAGGATAGGATGCAGAGATGATATCTATCAATATCAATCAGTGAACAAATTCTTTGTTTATTTTGAAAGAATGTTATCATGACATTTTGTGAATGATATCACTAAACTGCTGGCTCATTTTCCATTTTAGAATTATTGTAAAACTGGTGGAATTAAGCAATCATTCTGATTGTCTGCTAAGCCTTTTGATGGGTTGCATGCTTTTTTAAAAAAAGCTACTCAACTCAGCTAAAAACTGCTCCACTATAATCTAAAATGGCTATATTTATCTTCAAGCATAAAAGCTGTGATTTTATTTTATTGGTAATATAAACAGACTATAGTTGAACTACTTGGAGAATCAGAGACAGCTCATAAAGGGTATGAGTGAAATCCTGGCACCGCTGACATCAATAGGAGTTTTGCCATTAACAATAACGGAGCCAGGATCTCACCCTATTGTCATACAAAAAAACCCAACACATTGCTCTATAGGTTCCTGTGAAGTTCAGCAACAAGTGGCAAGAAGGAAGTTTTCTCTGGCAAGTGTGCATTTGTGCTACGGGAGGGAGATCTAACCTGTCAATTACTGAATAATTTAAGATTTCAGTGAAAAGAAAAATAAGTTTCTCCAATCCCAAAGCAGTAAAGAAAATGACAAACAAAGTCAATTTCACTTGGCAGACCCTTAGGAAAGCTATGAGCAACAGAAGCAGGCATTGGCTCTATTCAAGGATTAAAACTAACACAATAGATGATGTAATAAAATACTGGAGACTGTATCCTCTCAGCAGTTACCAGGTTGGATTGGGATAGAGAAATAGAGCCCCCAGCCTCCCCAAAATCCCGATAGTCAGGATGATCTGAGCTGGGGCAGCAGAGAGAAAATAAGCCCCTTCTTGTCAGAGGGAGCAGAACGGCTTCCTTCAAGCAAGGTACAGGAACAGCAGACTGGCATTACTGGTGTCTTCTCACCCCATCTTTCGTATCAGCCTCTGACTAGAAGGTTTAACCCTCTGGATGTCAAGTGTCTGGTATTTTATTTCAATATCTGACAAGTTAATCAGGACAAATGTCTAGGAGTGACTTTCTACCCTGTACCAATATTTGATTCATCATTCTAAAAAATACATAAGGATTAGACTCAAAATTCTCACATACCACAAAACAGGAAGGTCATAAGGTAGCCTGTGATATCACCAAACAGCTATAAACTGTTTATACTGTCAATCATATAATCTTTGGAATCAAACTGAAATTTCTTTAGGCAATTGTCAACAACCAGTGAAGACTGCCGTGTTGTTGTAGCTGTGTTAGTCCCGGGATATTAGTGAGACAAGGTGGGTGAGGGAATATCTTTGATTGGAGCAGGTTTGGTTAGTGAAAGAGACAAGCTTTTGAGCTACACCTTGTCTCTCCTATCACTGAAGATAATATTTAAGGGCTTTTTCTGCCTCTGTGTTTTCCATCCTTACGTATAACCATCACTTTTTGAATAACTTAAGCAAAAACTAGATATTTACTTTATACAATACTGTAATTTCTACATCTTAATACACCAATTCAGAATGCTTAGGCTGTGGTTTCTGCTTCATTTTTAATTGGCAGCAATATAATAAATGGTTTTCTGTACCATTCAGGAATGATCCTCTTGTGACATACTGGGGGGCGTGTTCAGTCTACTTTTTCATAACCACAAATAGGCTCTGAATACTAAACTCTAAAGCTGCTGTTTTCAAACTTTTTTTCTGGTGACCTAGCTGAAGAATATTGTTGATGCCCGTGACCCAACGGAGCTAGGGATGAAGCAGTTTGGAGTGTGTGAGGGGCTCAGGGCTGGGGCAGAGGGCTATGGGGTGGGGCCGGGAATTAGGGGTTTGGGGTGCAGGATGGGGCTCCAGGTTTGGCAGGAGCTCAGGGTTGGGGTATGGGAGAGGGTCAGGGCTCTGGGCTGGAGGTGCAGGCTCTGGGGTGGCGGTGGGGCTAGCGATGAGGAGTTTGGGGTGCAGGAAGGGGATTGGTGCTTGGGGTTGGGATGCGGGCTTACCTCGGGTGGCTCCCAGTCAGTGGTGCAGCAGGGGTGCTAAGGCAGGCTGCCTGCCTGTCTTGGCACTGCGGACCACACTGTGCCCTGGAAGTGGCTAGCAGCAGGTCCGGTTCCTAGGCGGAGGTGCGCAAGTGGCTCCACGTGTCTCTCGCCCACAGGCGCTGCCCCCCACCCCCAGTTCCCATTGGCCTGTTCCCAGGCAATGGAAGCGGGGAGCCGGTGCTTGGGGAGGGGGCAGTGAGGAGCCCCATGTGAGGAGCCTTGGGGAGGGGGAGGGGAGCCCCATGCCCCTCCCCCACCGCCTAGGAGCCGGACCTGCTACTGGCCACTTCCAGGGCTCAGCGTGGTGTCAGAACAGGGAGGGAACTAGCCTGCCTTAGCCGGGCAGCACTGCCAACGGGACTTTTAATGGCTCAGTTGGCAATGCTGACCAGAGCTGCCGCAACCCATTCCCTTACATTTGGGGATGCTGCGTATGAAGCTCGGTGTGTGTCAGCAATGGGGGTGCTGTTCCTCTGCGGGTCCGTAGGGTGGGGGTGGTGGCTGTGTCCCAAGTTGGTGAGACAAGGTGGGTGGCACTAGTTTAATAGTACTGCATAGGGCCCCATAAATCCTAAGGACAGCTGTGTTCTGTAGCCTGCAAGCTTCATTTTGCATGCTCTGTATAGGACAGAACTGTGCTCTCCAGGATTCCCTGCACCCCAGTGTGAAAGGGAGCTGATGGGTGTCCCAGGGGAGAAGAGAATGTTGGGCCAGGGGATTTGTGACTATGCACATTCACTGGCCATTATCCCTGCATATAGGGTAATGGCACAAGGAGCAATGGGACTGCTGCAGTAACATCCAAAGAGCAGACAAGCTGTAATATTGACTATGGATCAGCTCCACTTGTTCATTAGCAATAAAAAGTGCAGCAGGCAAGCAGAGTAGTAGGGGAAAGATCTCTATAAGCATCCTGAAAGATCACATGCAGTGTGTCTGTGGTACCAGGCCGGTCTCAGCTTGCATTCTTGAGCCCTTGGTGCCTCCCCAAAGTACATCCCTCCTAAAACCTTATGCTTCTTCTCCACTTCCAATCATCATACTACACTGCTGTCACTTCACAATATAGGAGGGAGAAGATTCCTTTCCCTCTGGTTCCTGAGCACTTGAAGCGCACTGCTAAGTTGTGTGTTGGGCCTAGAAATTCCTCCTATGCGTACGTGTAAAATACAATTTGTTTCTTTAAACTAATATCAGCAAGAATATAGGAAACCTTGTTTATTTTTTGGTTCAATTCTTTACCTTCCTAATGTATTTTAAGTAGAATATTTTGTTGTGATGTATGATACACATATTATGATACAATGTTCTTGTACATATGCAAAACAATTCACTACATGGGCTTTTTCGTTTTGTTTTAAAGGTAAACAAATATTAAATAAATACATTCCCACATAATCTTTCTCAAAACAGACAGGAGAAATAATTTATAATCCCCACCTGCTTCCTAGGAAGCCAGGAGCTGAATGAGGGCTTTTTAAAAGCTGGTTTTTCAGCTTCCTTTGTTTTGGAGGAAGTGGTATTCCTCATCATCAGGTGGACAGCCTTCCCACACACACATCTCAAATTATCTACTGCATTTCTTGTGCGCATTTGATTTCTGAAGTTTGAGCAAAGCAGAGATTCAAATAAAAGCCATTAATGCAAAGACTCACCTACTTGCAAGAGCTATCTCTGTTCTATGCTAACCCCAGTCTTATTTTTGTTTTGCTTTTAGCCAGTGTTTAACTCCTAAATTGGACAGTCCTTCCATTTAACAGTACAAAAGAGTTCAAAGACAAACAGAGTTTACAGAATTGTTCAAATTGCTTTAGAAAGTTGAGCATGTAATCAGCTAACCTGAGTTACAAAATTATATTTAAATTATAAACTAGCAGATGAGTTTCAGAGAAAGTTTAAAAATATATTGGCTCACTAAAAAGTGTTATTGTAAAGGCTGGCAAATGGCTGATGCAAAAAAACCAAAGAGGAATAAAATAGTAATAGGTATTAGGTGAAAGGGAGATATTTTTATCAGTAGTCCAGACAAAATAAATTTGAAAAAAGTCAAAGATTTTCATAAAAAACTCTTTATATATCACAATGGATAAAAATAAAGTGGGATTAGAGGATCTTGTAGGAAGGAACAAATTGACTGAATTAGCGTTGAAGATAAAGAAAAAAGTTTTAATGGTACCAAGTAAAAGGGAATTTAAGGAAAACCCAAAGACTACCAGAAAAGGGAAATCCCCAGGAGATAATGGATATGTAACCACACATTTTATGACAAATTCAGTGTGCCATTTTATAATATACTCGGTCATTTGTATGAAGTGGGGACACCATATGTAACAACAAATAATGCTTTCATAATACTATTTCAAATCCAATAAAGATGCAGGGGAACACAGAAGCTTCAGATCTATGCTTCTTATAAATCTTTGGCTGTAGTCTGCATGTCAAAATGCTGGCCACCTGGGTGCAGAGCAAACTGGATCAGCTATTACACACAGATCAAACAGGGTTTGTGAAGACTTGACTACTACAATACCCTATGAAAAAATACTGAATGTGTTACAACAAGTGAAATCAGTAACATAACCTATGGTAATCACTAGAATAGTCACAAAGAAAGCGTCGGACAAATGACAGATCGAATAGATATTTTTGTGTAATATTATTAAGCCTTAAGAAATAGAGCCCTCTTATTAGTTGTATAATCAGCCACATTGTGATGGCAGTATTGTGAAAAACTTGTCTCACTACTGGATACTTTCCCTCCACTATCCTCAGCTCAGCTCAAGGGAGAAAATCCAGCCAGCGGATAGCTCCATAATTCCCAGAATACAGTAAAAGGAAGTAGTAACCTGAGGTCACAGAGGACCTGGTTTAGGAGATAGCCAGAGGCTGAGAGCAGGAGCAGTAGGTGTGAAGCAGTCGCCTGGCAGAGGGCTGTGAAGGGAAACCTGGGCAGCAAGCAGCCTGGGAGTCAGGCAGACACACCTTGGTGCTGGTAAGGGGCCAGCAATTTGCATCAAGATTATACAAAGGAGTGGCCTGCAGACAGCAGGAGAATGCAGAAGGGTTGCAACAAGACACTTACCTTTACAGAACTGATCCTAGTGGCTAGATTAGGAACTACTGGGTTGACTTTTTCTTACAGCTCTTTATTAGTAATTGTGCCTAGGGTGCAGCACCTTTTACTTTTGCCAGCCCTGGGAAAGAAATCAGTGGCACAATAGGCGTCAGCATTTATGGGGAACCCCTGAGGGCTAAAACCTATAGACCCTAGTACTCGGGGCACCCAGAATTCTTGTCTCCAAGGTTATATTCAGAAAATAGTACTAGATGGCACAGGGGACACAGAGCAACTCTCTGCGGTTGTGTCAGAGCAGTATACACAAGTGACACCCGGCCTGAGAAACGTTAGTCTCCTTTAACCTATAGGACAAGGTACCTGCAACTACATTACTCTTCACTCTAGCACTGGAACCTTTGGCTCAATTATTATGGGACCTTTAGGATGTAAAGGGGATTTAATGTGGGATGCTAAACTACGTGCACACACCGTACATGCCATATACACAGATGATTTAGTACTGACCCTGAAAAATCGAAGAGTAAATTGCAACAGAAATCATTATAAAATGTTGGGAATAGTTGAGTTTCACTGAAAAGGTGAAACAGTTAGGGTCTATGCTTCCAAATGATCCCACTCCTGTACAGAATGTGTGAATGGAAGGTTTGATAGAAATAAGCTGGACCCAACTATTCCAAGCCAAATGTTGGCCTCAAATTGAAAAATACATAGTCTAAATTCTACACTGATAATAAACTAAGTAAAACAGGGTTTAAGTCAGCCTTATATAATCTCACAGTCTCAGGACACTTTTAACCAGGAAACTTTCTCAGGAGAATATAGCCAATAGCAGAACCTAAGCTTTCATTAACATAAAATAAATAAATTGAAAAACCATATATTTTTAGCCATTTCTGTTGCAATAAAAGCCTTAACATTTTAACTTAATCATTAGTGAGACAAGGTGGGAGAGGTAATATCGTGTTTTGGACCAACTTCTGTTGGTGAGAGAGAAAAGCTTTCAAGCTTACACAATGAGCTCTGTGTAAGCTCAAAAGCTTTTCTCTTTTACCAACAGGAGTCGATCCAATACACAATATTACCTCTCCCACCTGGTTGCTCTAATATCCTGGGATCAACACATCTATAACACTGCCATATAAATTAATGATTGTAAACTGATGCTACTACTGGGTTATATGAGAACATCTGATGTTGTTACACTATTGGACCTATTGAAGGAGCTCTGCTCACTCTGCCTCTATACTAAGCTAGTCAAGAGACAGCTGCAGTGACTGATGCTGAATCCCCAGGACTCCTCGATCTTCAGTTTCCCCCTACACTAATCCTATTGAAAGAGGCAATGAAGCTCATTGGCTCTTCGAGGGTCCTTCTTCCTTGGGCCAGGCCTGGTCCCTCCACACACCTTCAAACTAAAGTCAGGTACAGAGCACTCCTGTTCTTCCACCCTGCAACCTTATTCCACGGCTGGCTCAGACTCTTCTTTCCACGCTGCTCCAGTGGCTCCCTCTCAAGGCCAATGAGAAGAACTGAAAATACCTGTTTCCTTATTTCTCTCCACTGTTTGGTCAAAGATCCCAGCAGCTCCAGTGGCTCCCTCCCTACGCATGGGAGAAGCATGGCCCTCCCCAGAGTCTGGGAACATGGTTTTCTAAAGTGTAATAGCCCTGAGGAGATGTCAATGTGATGCTAATGCCTTCAAGGTAAGAATGAGACATGAGTGGGAAAGAAGCTTGAGGAAGCCACAAGAAGTTAGGAGGAAGCCTGGTGTGGAGAGAGGTGCTGAGATTTGGTGAGGCAGGAATATAGCAGATTAAGTGGGGAGGGAGGGAGGGAGGGAGGAGAGAATAGAATTGATGAGTTGGGGTCTTTGAGGGTGAGTGAACGAAACTGTGACAGTGTTGGGAAAGAGTGAGGCCTGAGTGGGTGGGGGAAAGAATCGGGTGGTCTGGAATGCATTTGGCTCAGATGGTGGGGTTGCATAATGAATGATTGATAAGAGTGGTGTGGTTGGCTCTGTCTGAGAAAAAGGTGTGAAAAGTAAGTGTGAGTGAGAGAGACTGTGTGTATGTGTCAATGTCTGTCCAGGGGTGGGTAGGTGGGTGTGTGTGTGAGTGAGTGAGAGAGAGACAGTTCAAGTAGAGTCCTATGAGGCTGAGATTGAATGTGCGTGTGTGTGTTTCCTCAGTTACTATTGTGGGGTTTTTTTTCTAATCATGAAGTACGTGGACAAGGTAAAAAGGCATGATATGTAAAAAGTAAATAATAAAAAATTGTTAGTGACCATTTTCTGATATGTACCACAGCTTGGTTTTGGGAAAATACATCTGGATTTCCAAGTTTGTTCTGTGTGTACCTATCTCACCAGTGCAGAAGATAAAAGGATAGAGAGCACCTCTTACTTTGCATTTTTATAGCATCCAATGAGGGTTTTTTGTACTTTTTCTTCAGTTTAATTAAGTGCAAACTGTTTCTCACTTAAAGGCAGTCACTTTAAATACAACAAATATTTCTCCTGTCACAGTCCTAGCATGACTGATTCAGAGAAAGAGCAACACTTTTATCAGCCACTAACAAGAAACAGCCACTCAGTTCCAAGACACTAGAACTACTGTTCCCTTTCATAGCTTTGTTTTAAATCTTCCCTTGTTTCTCCTCAACAAACCATAGCACAATGCTCTTGCATGCTCCCCTCCCCAAACTGCAGCTGTCAATACCAGGTTGTTCAGCCTCTGAATATGCGAGCAGCCTAGAGTCAGTCTTCCCATGAAAATCAAGTCAATGACCTGCCTCCCCTGTTCCTTGTGAACCAAAAGACAGCCATAATTTTTCTTCCCCTCTGTTCTCACATGTTGTAAATGTTCACTCAAGTCGTTAGCCAATACAAAATGCATTAATTCCTCCAAAGTGAGTTCACCATGAATGATTTAATTGTAGCCGATTAGGCATAGTTTTCCTTTTCTCCTTAAAAAAAGAAAAATCAGGGAAAGTTAAGGTATTTTTCACTCACAAAGTCTATGTTAGCCTTATTATCTAATCAAGTGGAAAAGGCCTTTGTCTGGACTGGCCCATCCAAAAAAAGTGCTGCAATAAAAAGTTTAAAGATTTTCTCAATCTTTTGTTATCCTAAAAGACTACAGCTTAGTCAACTGTTGTCACATCCAGAAAAAACAAAAAGAAAAGAAAAGAAAAGAAAAGAAAAAAAGGGGGGGGGGACAGAAAGGAAAAGGGATAAAAACACTGCTGTAGTTTTTTTTTAAAAGCCACTTTTTTGAGCCAATGAAGAAGTCTGATACACAAAATTACACAGTTCCTTTTGAAAAGATTTGCATTTAAAACATTGTATACAGGCTTGAATACAGGTCGCTTCCCTGTGACCATAGAAACATTAGAAAAAGTGGAAAATTCAGTCCACTGAACTTCAAATGACTTTATTAAAGTGTCACTAATCAGAACCAAAGACACAAGGTTTTAGTGTTTGGGCTAACAACGTGAATAACCCTCAAATGTCTAATGACCTCCTAAGAGCATTACTTTTAAAAAGTCTTGTCGACAGCGAATAAAATAAGAAAACTTTCATTGCTCCCTAAGAAAGATTAATCCCATGCAGATCACAAGCACCCTACTGAACTATGACTCTGAATACAATAAGATGTGGCTCACAGAAGGGGAAAACCCCTTTTAAACTTTAAAGTAACAAGGACAAGCAACCACCCCTTTTTGTTTGTGATGATTTATTTGTAAAACATTTACACAATTACTGTTAAACAATTTAAATTAAGTATCTCAAATATACATTTAATTTACATTTATTTCACGCAGTTACTGTACTTTAACTCCTGAATTCCATACTAAATCATGAAAGTGGAAGGAAGAGAAATACCTATATTAATTGAAAATCCTGCCACTAGTCCT
This sequence comes from Lepidochelys olivacea, assembly GCF_965140295.1. Lineage (NCBI taxonomy): Eukaryota > Metazoa > Chordata > Testudines > Cheloniidae > Lepidochelys > Lepidochelys olivacea. The sequence goes on along the minus strand of NC_140414.1, from coordinate 48,813,495 downwards.
CACAAGTAATTCAAGGTGCACATGTATATGTGCAGTGATCAGTGAACGTTAATTGTATACACATTACATCTTCTATCATTAATCAGCTGATGTTTAAATCATATTTCAGTGCATGTGTCCATTATTCACCAGAGACAACATCACATTCCTCCCTGTTACTCGGGCCCATAATCTGGGTGTCATTTTGATTCAGCCCTCTCTCTTGAGCCACACATCCAGGTTGTGTCTAAACCTTGCTTCTTCTTCCAGTATAACATCTCCAAGATCTGGCCTTTTCCCTCCATCTGCACAAGCTAAAACTTTTATCCAATCACTCAGTATCTCACATCTCAACTGTTACAACCTCCTCCTGTCTGATCTTGAGGAATCCTGTCCTACACCTTTAAATCCATTCCAAAATCTTCTGTAGAAGTCATCTTGCTGGTCCATCACTTCAACACATCACCTCCCTCTTTGCATCCCTCCACTAGCTCCCCCTTTTTCACCACATCAGGCACAAGCTACTTCTCCTCATTCTAAGGACTAGTCTACACTAGAAGCGCTGGTGAAGATGCTCTATACCGACAGGAGAGAGCTCTTTTGTCAGCATAATAAAACTACCTCAGTGAGAAGAGGTAGCTATGTCGGCGGGCAAAGCTCTTCCACCGACATAGTGCTATCCACCGGGGCTTAGGTCAATAAAATTTACGTCAGTCGGGGAGTGACTTATTCACAGCCCTGAGCGACGGGTCAGTGTGTACAAGCCCTAAGGCTTTTCATGTTCTATCCCCATCCAATCTCTTATACATTACTGAGTTGCAGATTCCAGCCTCTGCTCAGCCAACAATGCCCTCCTTGATTTCCTATTTGTGAAATTTTCTGACAAACACTATCATGCTTTCTCCTTCACCATCCCTTATGCATGGGAAGAGTAACCAGTAAAAATCTGTAGAGCCACTACATTATCCTCCTTTAATTTCTTCCTTAAAACTCATCTATACCAAGATGCCTACAAAAAACTTTGATACTGGTTAGGTAGCTGGTGTGCTGGAACTGATGCTTATCATGTTATTATAATCATCTCATTGTTACTTTACTTTCACCTTGTATGTTTGCCATACACCAGTTCTCTACCAGCTTAAATTTAGATTGTAAGCTTTTTGGGGCAGGGACCATGTCTTTGTTATATGTACAAATGCCTACTACAATGGAGCCCTGGCCTCTAGGCCCTACCACAATACAAATAAATAACAAAAGAAAATCATGCATCCTGTTTGAAAAATCCACTCTTTCATTTGTCAGTGCAGACTAGGAATATTTTCCTAGTAAGTAAAGAGCTCTAGTGCATCAATTTTGGCAGAATTTTAGCTTTCATTTATGTAAAAAATAATTTTCTATTTATTGTTTTTCCAAAATAGCATGATATCAACTATGGAACACTGCACTGCTGTCGTCTTGAATCTTCATTCAGTCAATTCTATGGCAAGTGATGCTGCTCCTTAACTTTACCAAGCAGCAGCAGTTGAAACCGACAATGTTCTGGTCAGTTTCACTGTGCTTTTCCCCTGAGAAGCAGTGAAATTCTCTCCCCCCCCCAAGAGTTAGAAGGCTCAGAGACAGGAAAAGCTCTTTCTCCATTCTATAAACCAAAAGGAGTGAAGGAGCTTCAAATTAATCAGTCACCCATTACCAAGAGGCTGATATCAAAGAAAGAAACATTGAGTAGGGCCTAAGGTCACCACAATGGCTGGAGAGCTAATAAGCCCCCTTCCAAACAGAGCTTGGCTTCTCACCAACTCTTTGACCTTTGCCCTCAAAGGTAGTGCAGCCTGTCTTTAATACCAGATGCTGGCTAATACTCGTCGGTTTAGTCCTCTGGATAGTAACAAATTTTTCAAGCACAGGCATAGTTTATGTGCTACAGAATGTTTCAACACGTAACTATAGCATGATGCCCAAACAAAGAAAAAACCCACACACTTCTATTGCACCACCCATCCAAATCTACCAAAGCCCTTACAGACATTAATAAATTTAGCTTCATCATACCTCTGTGAAGCAGGAAAATATTTTTGTCTCCAAATTAAGAATGTAAAGATGGTGACACAGAAGAATAAATGGCCTGCCCAGTGTGACAAACGGAGGTTGGAAGAGAACTCAAATCTCCTGTACCCTAGTCATGTGCTTTAACCGCAAGTTTCTCTTTCCGTTTAAGGACATTTTTCTGCATCCACCAAAGTCAGTGTTAGCTTTACTGGACAATGACAAAGGCTATTGGGATAGTGGTGTGAAAGACATATGATTTGCAGTAACGTCCTGGAAATCATCCTACCACATATTAGCAGTAAAGTACCTCAGTTTATAAGTGGATTTTGTTTGTCACATATGTCATAAGGAACACACATATAACCCAGTGAAGACAGCAGTCTGAATTACACAGATGAACATCCAGTAACAGTAGCATAAAAAAAATTGCCTTCAAATATGCTTTTTGTCTCCCTAATTCTTACCAGGTAGCAATAATTTATGCACACCAGTGAAGGTTTTCTCAAGTTGACTGTATTTGGACAGAAATGTGAAAGTCCACCTGTTTGATAAAGCCTTTGCCCCTTAAAAAAATGCATGAAGCCCAGGGAAGAGAGCAAATTTTTGTTTTTCTCTTTACTCTTATGTTTTTTCATAATTTTCTTTCACACACAAACATTTATTACTATATATGAGTGCCTTGTTCTGATCCCAGCAGAATTCATAGCAGCATACAAATATTTCACCCTTTTTCCTCCCCCTCACAATATACATACCATAATACATGCCCTAGCTGTAGTCCTCTTACAAGACTTTGGTAAAATTTGGCAGTCTGTGCATAAATTAAACTGACCCAAGACAAGCCTAAGTGCCCTGTTTTTGCATAATATAACTTATGTTCTGACAGAGGCCCAGATCCTGCAGAGAGACCCTGTCATAAATATAAAGGGAAGGGTAAACCCCTTTGAAATCCCTCCTGGCCAGGGGAAAGCTCCTCTCACCTGTAAAGGGTTAAGAAGCTAAAGGTAACCTCGCTGGCACCTGACCAAAATGACCAATGAGGAGACAAGATACTTTCAAAAGCTGGGAGGAGGGAGAGAAACAAAGGGTCTGTCTGTATGCTGCCCTTGCCAGGGACAGAACAGGAATGGAGTCTTAGAACTTTTAGTAAGTAATCTAGCTAGGTATGTGTTAGATTATGATTTCTTTAAATGGCTGAGAAAAGAATTGTGCTGAATAGAATAACTATTTCTGTCTGTGTATCTTTTTTGTAACTTAAGGTTTTGCCTAGAGGGGTTCTCTATGTTTTTGAATCTAATTACCCTGTAAGATATATACCATCCTGATTTTACAGGGGGGATTTCTTTATTTCTATTTACTTCTATTTTTTATTAAAAGTCTTCTTGTAAAACACTGAATGCTTTTTCATTGTTCTCAGATCCAAGGGTTTGGGTTTGTGGTCACCTATGCAAATTGGTGAGGCTTTTTATCCAACATTTCCCAGGAAAGGGGGGGTGCAAGTGTTGGGAGGATTGTTCATTGTTCTTAAGATCCAAGGGTCTGGGTCTGTAGTCACCTAGGCAAATTGGTGAGGCTTTTTACCAAACCTTGTCCAGGAAGTGGGGTGCAAGGTTTTGGGAAGTATTTTGGGGGGAAGGACGCGTCCAAACAGCTCTTCCCCAGTAACCAGTATTAGTTTGGTGGTGGTAGCGGCCATTCCAAGGATAACGGGGGTAATATTTTGTACCTTGGGGAAGTTTTGACCTAAGCTGGTAAAGATAAGCTTAGGAGGTTTTTCATGCAGGTCCCCACATCTGTACCCTAGAGTTCAGAGTGGGGGAGGAACCTTGACATGGTGGCACAGTGGTGGGATTAACCTGAAATCATTTTGAGATCCAGTTGAGATTTTTTGAACTAGAAATACAGATTTTAAAAAGGAATTTTTAGGAAGTCCAGAAGGCAGCTTTGAAACTGAAAGCAGCTTGGTTTCTCTCTGCTTTGTGGCCAAGCAGAGACAAAAGGGGATTATCTTGTGAATTGCAGGTTTTCTTGCCTGGAGGCAGGGTACTTAACTCCTGCAGGGAAATTCACAGTCTTCCAACCCAGAGGTTTTTTTTTTTTTTCTTTTCTTCCTAAAAGTAAATAGGGGGTGTGTGCTCTACCCATTTGCCTGGAGACAAAAGTGGCAGGGTTTTTTTTTAGGATTTTGATTTTTTTTTTTTGTTTTACAAGGAACACAGGTTTGAAAAGAAATTTTTTTTTTCTTTGGGCTGGGTAAGCAGTTTTCCAAGTAGTTGGAGGTTTTTTTTGCTTTAATTTGGGCCCAGAGCAGAGACAAGGGAATTGTCTTTTTCTGTAGGCTGACAATCACTATCAGAGAATAGGTATTCTATTCCAGCACAGCAAAATTTTACAGCCAAGTTTTGTTTGTTTATTTCTAAACCTCGGGTGTAAAGTTAGTTAAAAACAGAGAGGTTAGAATGGCCAAATCCTCAGCTCGACTACAGCTGGAATTAGCCAAATTTCAGGCTGAGGAAAAACAAAGGGAACATGAAAGACAGATAGAACTCATGCGGCTGAAGGAGGAGGAGAAGGAAAAAGAGAGGAAGCATGTGGAGGAGATGGAGAGGATAAAGGCCCAGCAGAATATACCAACAAACCCTAGCAATCCTTCTCCAGGTACCACTTCCCATCCCAGAAAGTTCCCCACCTACAAGGCAGGTGATGATACTGAGGCCTTCTTAGAAAACTTCGAAAGGGCCTGCCTTGGGTACAACATCTCTACTGACCAATACATGGTAGAGCTGAGGCCGCAGCTCAGTGGACCCTTAGCTGAGGTGGCAGCTGAAATGCCTAAAGAACACATGAACAAGTATGAACTGTTTAAATCCAAGGCGAGAGTCAGAATGGGGATAACACCCGAGCAGTCTCGTCGGAGGTTCAGAGCCCTAAGGTGGAAACCAGACATGTCATTTACCCGACATGCCTACCACATTGTAAAACATTGGGATGCCTGGATATCAGGAGCAAGTGTTGAATCTCCAGTAAATTTGCCCTTCCTAATGCAAATGGAACAATTCTTAGAGGGTGTTCCTGAGGAAATAGAAAGATACATCCTAGATGGGAAACCCAAAACTGTAATTGAGGCAGGAGAGATTGGAGCCAGATGGGTGGAGGTGGCAGAGAAGAAGAAAACTGGTCGCAGTTGGAGCGGAGACCAGAAGGGACCACCCCAGACCACACCCTATTACCGGGGGCCGCCCAAAGCCCCACCTACCTCCCAAAGAACCCTCCAGACCCCTTATCGTCCCACCACCCCGTTCTCCAGCAACCCTCCTCGCCCCAGTGACCCGTCAGCTGGACGATGTTTTAAGTGTAACGAGCTGGGGCATGTAAAGGCCAACTGCCCCAAGAACCCCAACAGATTACAGTTCATTGCACCGGAATCACACCAGAGGTCCACAGGCCCAGATACCTCCCAGATACCCTTGGAGCGGAGGGAAACTGTGAGTGTGGGTGGGAAGAAGGTCACCGCGTGGAGGGACACCGGAGCACAAGTGTCAGCTATCCATGCTTCCTTAGTGGACCCCAATTTAATCAACCCAGAGATCCAAGTGACGATTCAACCCTTCAAGTCCTACTCTTTCAATTTGCCTACAGCCAAGTTGCCTGTCCAGTACAAGGGCTGGTCAGGAATGTGGACTTTTGCAGTCTATGATGATTATCCCATCCCCATGCTGTTGGGGGAAGACTTGGCCAATCATGTGAAGCAGGCCAAGAGGGTGGGAATGGTCACCCGCAACCAGGCTAAACAAGCCGTGAGGCCTAGCTCTGTTCCGGAAACTTCTATCAGGACCCAGTCAGAGGTGATGGACCTGGACCCCAGGCCAATGTCTGCAACAGCAGTAGTGGATCCAGTCCCAGAGACCCAGACGGAACCAGTCCCAGAACCGGAACCAGCCAAACAACCAACACCAGACCCCGTGTCAGCACTGAATCCAGTACTTGCAACCTCAACACCAGAGGGCCCCACCGAACCTGAACTGGCAGCAGCCGATAACCCTACACAAGAGGCTCAGCCGGAGCCTGAATCCCAACATAGTACACCAGCGGAGAGCGGTTCACAGTCAACAGAAACAGCTCCATCCCCTATATCGCTTCCAGAGGGACCAAGCCTAGGTCCACAATCCCATGAGGAACTGATGTCTCCAGCATCAAGGGAACAGTTCCAGACCGAACAGGAAGCAGATGAAAGCCTCCAGAGAGCTTGGACGGCGGCACGGAGCAACCCACCGCCTCTCAGCTCTTCTAATCGATCCAGGTTTGTTGTAGAAAGAGGACTTTTATACAAGGAAACTCTTTCTGGGGGACACCAGGAAGACTGGCATCCTCAGAGACAGTTGGTAGTTCCAACTAAATACCGGGCCAAGCTCTTGAGCTTAGCCCATGATCACCCTAGTGGCCATGCTGGGGTGAACAGGACCAAAGACCATTTGGGGGGGTCATTCCACTGGGAGGGAATGGGCAAGGATGTTTCTACCTATGTCCAGTCTTGTGAGGTGTGCCAAAGAGTGGGAAAACCCCAAGACCAGGTCAAAGCTCCTCTCCAGCCACTCCCCATCATTGAAGTTCCATTTCAGCGAGTAGCTGTGGATATTCTGGGTCCTTTTCCGAAAAAGACACCCAGAGGAAAGCAGTACGTACTGACTTTCATGGATTTTGCCACCCGATGGCCGGAAGCAGTAGCTCTAAGCAACACCAGGGCTAAAAGTGTGTGCCAGGCACTAGCAGACATTTTTGCCAGGGTAGGTTGGCCCTCCGACATCCTCACAGATGCAGGGACTAATTTCCTGGCAGGAACTATGAAAAACCTTTGGGAAGCTCATGGGGTAAATCACTTGGTTGCCACTCCTTACCATCATCAAACAAATGGCATGGTGGAGAAGTTTAATGGAACTTTGGGGGCCATGATACGTAAATTCGTAAATGAGCACTCCAATGATTGGGACCTAGTATTGCAGCAGTTGCTCTTTGCCTACAGAGCTGTACCACATCCCAGTTTAGGGTTTTCCCCATTTGAACTTGTATATGGCCGTGAGGTTAAGGGGCCATTGCAGTTGGTGAAGCAGCAATGGGAGGGATTTACACCTTCTCCAGGAACTAACATTCTGGACTTTGTAACCAACCTACAAAACACCCTCCGAACCTCTTTAGCCCTTGCTAGAGAAAACTTACAGGATGCTCAAAAAGAGCAAAAAGCCTGGTATGATAAACATGCCAGAGAGCGTTCCTTCAAAGTAGGAGACCAGGTCATGGTCTTAAAGGTGCTCCAGGCCCATAAAATGGAAGCATCGTGGGAAGGGCCATTCGTGGTCCAGGAGCGCCTGGGAGCTGTTAATTATCTCATAGCATTCCCCACCTCCAACCGAAAGCCTAAGGTGTATCATATTAATTCTCTAAAGCCCTTTTATTCCAGAGAATTAAAGGTTTGTCAGTTTACAGCCCAGGGAGGAGACGACGCTGAGTGGCCTGAAGGTGTCTACTACGAAGGGAAATGTGCTGGTGGTGTGGAAGAGGTGAACCTCTCCATGACCCTTGGGCGTATGCAGCGACAGCAGATCCAGGAGCTGTGCACTAGCTACGCGCCAACGTTCTCAGCCACCCCAGGACTGACTGAACGGGCATACCACTCCATTGACACAGGTAATGCTCACCCAATTAGGGTCCAACCTTACCGGGTGTCTCCTCAAGCTAAAACTGCTATAGAACGGGAGATCCAGGATATGTTACAGATGGGTGTAATCCGCCCCTCTGAAAGTGCATGGGCATCTCCAGTGGTTCTAGTTCCCAAACCAGATGGGGAAATACGTTTTTGCGTGGACTACCGGAAGCTAAATGCTGTAACTCGCCCAGACAACTATCCCATGCCACGCACAGATGAACTATTAGAGAAACTGGGAAGGGCCCAGTTCATCTCTACCTTGGACTTAACCAAGGGGTACTGGCAGGTACCGCTAGATGAATCTGCCAAGGAAAGGTCAGCCTTCATCACACATCTCGGGCTGTATGAATTTAATGTACTCCCTTTCGGGCTGCGAAATGCACCCGCCACTTTCCAAAGACTTGTAGATGGTCTCCTAGCGGGATTAGGAGAATATGCAGTCGCCTACCTTGACGATGTGGCCATATTTTCGGATTCCTGGGCAGACCACCTGGAACATCTACAAAAAGTCCTTGAGCGCATAAGGGAGGCAGGACTAACTGTTAAGGCTAAGAAGTGTCAAATAGGCCTAAACAGAGTGACTTACCTTGGACACCAGGTGGGTCAAGGAACTATCAGCCCCCTACAGGCCAAAGTGGATGCTATCCAAAAGTGGCCTGTCCCAAAGTCAAAGAAACAGGTTCAATCCTTCTTAGGCTTGGCCGGTTATTACAGACGATTTGTACCGCACTACAGCCAAATCGCTGCCCCACTGACAGACCTAACCAAAAAGAAACAGCCAAATGCTGTTCAGTGGACCGGAAAGTGTCAGAAGGCCTTTAACAAGCTTAAAGCGACACTCATGTCTGACCCTGTACTAAGGGCCCCAGACTTTGACAAACCGTTCCTAGTAACCACAGATGCATCCGAGCGTGGTGTGGGAGCAGTTTTAATGCAGAAAGGACCTGATCAAGAATTCCACCCTGTAGTGTTTCTCAGCAAAAAACTGTCTGAGAGGGAAAGCAACTGGTCAGTCACTGAAAAAGAATGTTATGCCATTGTCTACGCTCTGGAAAAGCTACGCCCATATGTTTGGGGACGGCGTTTCCACCTGCAAACCGACCATGCTGCACTAAAGTGGCTTCACACCGTCAAAGAAACTAACAGAAAACTTCTTCGGTGGAGTTTAGCTCTCCAAGATTTTGATTTCGACATCCAACACATCTCAGGAGCTTCTAACAAAGTGGCTGATGCACTCTCCCGTGAAAGTTTCCCAGAATCAACTAGTTAAAATCGTCCTTGAGATGTGGAAAATATTGTTAGTCTTTATGTACTTGGTAGTATATTTAGAGATGCATGTGTCTTATTAACTCTGTTTTCCTAGAGCTCCAGAAAGAAATCCCAGCCAGTGTTTCACCCTAGCTGAGATTTGGGGGGCGTGTCATAAATATAAAGGGAAGGGTAAACCCCTTTGAAATCCCTCCTGGCCAGGGGAAAGCTCCTCTCACCTGTAAAGGGTTAAGAAGCTAAAGGTAACCTCGCTGGCACCTGACCAAAATGACCAATGAGGAGACAAGATACTTTCAAAAGCTGGGAGGAGGGAGAGAAACAAAGGGTCTGTCTGTATGCTGCGCTTGCCAGGGACAGAACAGGAATGGAGTCTTAGAACTTTTAGTAAGTAATCTAGCTAGGTATGTGTTAGATTATGATTTCTTTAAATGGCTGAGAAAAGAATTGTGCTGAATAGAATAACTATTTCTGTCTGTGTATCTTTTTTGTAACTTAAGGTTTTGCCTAGAGGGGTTCTCTATGTTTTTGAATCTAATTACCCTGTAAGATATATACCATCCTGATTTTACAGGGGGGATTTCTTTATTTCTATTTACTTCTATTTTTTATTAAAAGTCTTCTTGTAAAACACTGAATGCTTTTTCATTGTTCTCAGATCCAAGGGTTTGGGTTTGTGGTCACCTATGCAAATTGGTGAGGCTTTTTATCCAACATTTCCCAGGAAAGGGGGGGTGCAAGTGTTGGGAGGATTGTTCATTGTTCTTAAGATCCAAGGGTCTGGGTCTGTAGTCACCTAGGCAAATTGGTGAGGCTTTTTACCAAACCTTGTCCAGGAAGTGGGGTGCAAGGTTTTGGGAAGTATTTTGGGGGGAAGGACGCGTCCAAACAGCTCTTCCCCAGTAACCAGTATTAGTTTGGTGGTGGTAGCGGCCATTCCAAGGATAACGGGGGTAATATTTTGTACCTTGGGGAAGTTTTGACCTAAGCTGGTAAAGATAAGCTTAGGAGGTTTTTCATGCAGGTCCCCACATCTGTACCCTAGAGTTCAGAGTGGGGGAGGAACCTTGACAGACCCACACAAATAGACTCCCTCTCCTCCCACCCCATGCTTCTGCAGAGTCACAATGACTTTGACTGGTTCAGGACTAGTATATGGTCCAATATTATCCATATGCTAATTGCTTATAAAATGGTATAAATGTATGACATATATACACAATATCATTTTACTATGGTAATTAAAAAATCAGTTATTGTAAAAACACAGTATGTTTGCTTTATAGATCATTATAGCATTTTAGTATTAACTAGTTTTTAAATAACAATGAATAATTATATTTTTATTAGATTAATTTAACTTAATGAAAAAATAAATACCCACTGAAGAACCTTAACATTTTAGCCGATTACTTCCAACTATAGCACAGTTTTGCATTCACCAATATCTTTTATGAGTTATTCAACAAGAGCTGATTTGATCTAAAAATATATGGATAAAAGAAGCCACTCAAAGACTAAAAGTCTGCAAAAGGATGTGGGCAGCCATCTTGAAAATTGTCTAAATGAAACATTTCTAAGCCTAAGCGTTTTTATACTGGGACACTGATAAATTTAACTGCAGTCTGTGTCCTCAGTTATGAATTCATGTCAGATAATAGAATGAATATAAAGTACAAAATACAACAACATTATTCTAAGAAGGGTACTTAACTGTACTGGTTATTTCAACTTGACCCCTTGAGTCTTCTCCCTTAACAGTTGTACAACCACTGAAAACACCTGGGTGGGTTTCTAAAAGGGACAGACATTTGATCCACTACAGAATGTTGCTTTTTCATTTGGGTACATTTTAAGAAATGTGTTAATCATATAAGATTGCAGCACTGAAAGGGGGTCTCTTGTGAACTCTGAACATAATTGACTTTTACAGCACTCATTCTCATAATGACATACAGCTTTTTGGAAAACAGTTATTTCAATTGCAATAAATCAGGCATAACCTTCTACAAAAATCATTTTTGAGTTCCCCATTTATTTACGGTTTAGATGTGAGGTGCAAAATGAGAAAAAAAAAACACTATGACCAGGAGCAGCAACCCAAGCAAGTAGGCATAAAAGAAGTAAAAGAAGGTTTGAACCAATTTAAATAGAAATCTTTGGTTAATTCCTTGTCCTCAAAGTAGCCAAATACATTCATTTTCTTTTTGTCTGTGTTTTTTATGTTAGCAGGGCTACATGCAGTTCCAACCTGGTTACTTCAAAACCTGAACAGAACAGTTATAAATGTACCATATAATGAGATAACCACTAATGCACATAATCCACAAGTAACAAAATAGGCAGAGTAAAGGAGATCTCTCTGTTCTGCCTGTAAGAAACCCCAGGGATGCATCACACTGCTTGCTTACCAAAAGTGTCTCTATGGTTTCAACAAAGAGATGCCAGTGAAATCTTTCTTAGAAAAGATCTTTGGTTCTTAAAAGATTGTACCACTTCAGCAGTAAACTCACAATGAAAAGAAAACACTAATTTGCATCAGCTTAAAACATCTTATTTTCTAGTACTACAAAGCTTTATGTCTGATAAAGTACTCCTTCTACTTGGCAATAATTGTAATGAAAATGCAAAGATCTGGCAAGATATTTGCTTCTGAATTACTTCTCTATTACCATGGAGAATTTGGAATATCCACCACTGAGCTGGAACAAAATGAAGATAAAGGAGATTCAATACTACTATTATTGTTAAGATTTCTTTTTTAAAAAGTCTTGATGAAATAGCACTAAAAGGGATCGAAATTAACCACGGGAATAAATCAAACACTCCTCTCTGCAGTAAAACAGCAAAAAAAGTGCTAAATGAACAACAATAAATGCAAACTATTACATACTCGAAAATACCACAATTAAATTTAGAAAAAGTGTATAAATGCAAAGTAGCCTACAATTATGGAGATAAAACCAGAATTTAATTAAAATAAAATAATAATAATATCCTTTTTCAGAAATAGTGGTCTGTTGTCTTACTATTGGGGGGGGGGTTTCATTCTGAGTTCACACACCAAGAATTATCTTAGCATTAGTTCACTTGGGGCAGATACTCTACCTAGCATTCAATATGAGAAGCTGCTGGGCCAAGCAAAAGTAAATCCACTGGGGCAAGAGGAGGAAGACTCCACGACAGGATGCAGAATGGTTCCACAGCCATTCCCTGGGACTACTTCAACTCAATGGCCTGTATGGCTTTAACATGCTCCCATTTCCGGGGAAGATCCACATACTAGCTCCTGACCCTTCCCTGGTCTATCCATGTTCATCACTCCTGCACTCTGTGAGCTAAAATGACTGGAGCACAGAGCGAAGGCCGTGTACTCTGCAGAAGGGGCACACACTCTATACGCTTCCCCCGCAAAAGGGCTGATCTTCTAAATTGCTGACTGCCTTCTGCAAGGTGCCAAACACCTTTAATGGCCATTGAAACCAATGGAAGTGTAGGGTGTCAGCATCTCACAGAAACACTCAGCTTGCAAGATCGGGTCTTTTAGTATCTTCTTTTTTGGAAAAATAAAACATTATTTGCTAAGACAGTCAATGTTAGTCTGCATTTAAAATGAGGACTAGTTTTACTATTAAAGAATTTCTTAGATAACATTTTGTTATATTTTAGCAGAACGATGGCAAAGCATAGTCAAAGACTGCCTTAGATAGCATTTTCAGGTTCATTACAATAGAAATACAATCCACAACAAAAAAAGTGAACTGTTTCCTGTTTCTTTTTTTCCCCCAAGATCTTTTAAGAATATTTATTTGCTAAAGTAAAATTAATACTAGAAAAAGAAAACATTGAGCCTCCCACTACCACAAGGCTCTATTTCTGAAAAAATAAGATAAGAACAGCACAGGGATTATTTGAAAAATGTGAGTAAAAACAGATGAAAACCTAACATCAGACAGAAGGGCAAAATCTTACAAAAAAAATACACACAGCCTTCTAAACTAGACAACTCTCAGATGGCTCAGCAATCATTTTCAGAACAGTGTCCGTGTGGCATGTCACAGGTGCATCCCACCTTTCTGCAACAACAACAAAAACAGAGTTAGGACCCAATCCTGCAAGGTAGTCTGCACCTTACACTCGTATTTAAATTCAAAGAGCTTTGATGGTAATATTTTCAAAAGTACTAACATGGTTTGGGAGTTTAAATCCTATTTTCAAGAGTGATAGGCACTTAAGTCACCTTGATTTTCAATAAGCACTGAAGTGTCCATGGGAGACAGACCCCTAAATACCTTTACAAATCTGGCCTTAAGTGCCTAAGTAGTCCTTTTTTTCTTATTGGGGGGGAGGGGAGAGAACTTGGGCACTTTTGAAAATTCTACCCTTAATAAAAACCTACTCATGACTTAAAAAAATAGTAATAACTTCACTTCCAGAGAATAAAATTGCCATTGTGAGGGAGGGAATTTACACTATAGATCAGAATGTATTGCCCCTCACAGAAAATTAAATAATCTAAAAGAGATAACCTGGTCATCACGCTGCTGTGTTGGAGGCTTTTTAAGAATCCAGTGGAGACAGACAAAAACCTATCAGCCTGTAACACAAACATCATGGAACAAGGTGGATATTAGCAAAGGGATGTGACGTAAATTCTTCTAACAGTTTTCACACACAGCAAGAGACTTAGCTGCAATATTTATCTGGGGGGCTCACGTGAAATGTGCTCATCACAGCTGAATGCAGTGGGTCTTTGTCAAGCTAGCAGAAAGAAAAAGGGGTCCTTTAAGAGACTCCCCTGCATATGGATTCTGGGGAAAAGGACACTTACATGAACTGAAAGTGGCTGGAGTGGGAAGGCACACTGCCTCTCCAGGTGCTCAGGGGAAGAGGAGAGTATATATATAGTTGTAGAGAAGGCCTCTCTCAGCAATCACAGGGTAACAACACCCACTCTCCCATCTATGGGATCAGAGCAGGACCAGGCTATGGGCCTTGTGCTAGTTACCGTTTATTCTTCTGGGGCTGGGAAAGAATTTTCCTTGCTGCCAGTTTGGCGTGGCTGCGGCAAGGTGGGCTTTTTTGCCTTCCCCACAGTGGGACAGGGGCCTGGTGGGGTACATAAGAGGGTTAGGTCAAGTTGTCGTAACTTAGTATGTAGCAGGCATGGCAGGTGTCCAGTGCACAAACTTGTTATAGAGGAGATACAGTTCGCTGCTCAACAGAAGTTGGAAGCAGACATCAGGGAAAGCATTCCCTAAGAAACCTGGAGAAGAGAGGCTGAGGCTCCTAATGTCTGGTATGGTGAGGAGACAACTCCATAGCCCCTTTTTTCCAGATCCCCCTTAACCCTTCTAAGAGAGGAGGGTGGTGAGGTCTCAGCAATGGGTTGGGACCAGGCTGGGAAAGGGGACTGACTGTAGCCCCGCCAAGTAGGTGGAAATAAGGAAATAAATGTACTGTACAATTAATTGCTGGGTATTCCCCGATATGTTAAGTGAATAAAGCTGCAGCCTAATTAAACCCCATCCACCACATCTTGTCTTTCTTCTGGCATGGCCAGGACAATGACCTGATTTTCAGGAGCTTAGAGGTGTGCAAATACTTAAACTGCTGGTTCAACAGCAGTCACTTTTGCACAGATCACCAGTTAGATCAACATATGGTGATTTTCATGTGTGTTAATGCATCTACATTTCTGTAAATCAGACCCATAAGAAATTAACTATAATTTAAAAAAGAACAAACAAACTGTTGCTAGACTGGAACAAGCCCCAGAGCAAGTCCATTAAGAGTTTCCCCCACTCCTTTAATGCCCACATGAGGCCAGGCACAATGGCAGTCACACTGCACTCACGGAGCACAATGGCAGAGCAAGATTGGCACCATTGTAAGGACCAGCCTCTCCAAAGGGGATATGCAGAGACAGGGAATGGTCAGGTCCCTAGCCTCATCACTCTTCCTCAGTGGAAGCAGGCCAGGCACAGAGAGGAGCACATAAGCAACCTTAGAAATAGTGGAACTTTAATAGCCACACTCCAACAGGAACCATTCCTTCCCCCTTATGAGCCATTGTGCCTGTCAAGGTTCCTTCCCCACTCTGAACTCTAGGGTACAGATGTGGGGACCTGCATGAAAGACCCCCTAAGTTTATTCTTACCAGCTTAGGTTAAACGCTGCCACCACCAAAGTGTTACACAAAGAACAGGGGAAGTGCCCACTTGGAAACGTCTCCCCCCCAAAATATCCCCCCAAGCACTGCACCCCCTTTTCTGGGGAAGGCTTGATAAAAATCCTCACCAATTTGCATAGATGAACACAGACCCAAACCCTTGGATCTTAAGAACAATGAAAAAGCAATCAGGTTCTTAAAAGAAGAATTTTAATTGAAGAAAAAGTAAAAGAATCACCTCTGTAAAATCAGGATGGTAAATACCTTACAGGGTAATCAGATTCAAAACAGAGAGAATCCCTCTAGGCAAAACCTTACGTTACAAAAAGACACAAAAACAGGAATATACATTCCATTCAGCACAACTTATTTTATCAGCCATTTAAACAAAACAGAATCTAACGCATCTCTAACTAGATTGCTTACTGACTTTTTACAGGAGTTCTGACCTGCATTCCTGCTCTGGTCCCGGCAAAAGCCTCACATAGAGAAAACCCTTTGTTTCCCCCCACTCCAGCTTTGAAAGTATCTTGTCTCCTCATTGGTCATTTTGGTCAGATGCCAGCGAGGTTATCTTAGCTTCTTAACCCTTTACAGGTGAAAGGGGTTTTCCTCTGGCCAGGAGGGATTTAAAAGTGTTTACCCTTCCCTTTATATTTATGACAGTGCCTGTTCTTGCCAGTGCCTCCTGGAGTTCCTCTGGGCACAGTGAGCCGCTACAGTACTTCAATGCAAGGCTGAGCCTTTAAGGCACCACATGATTCCAGGTGGTTTTGGGTGCTGAAACTGAAGTGGGTTTTAGCCCACGAAAGCTTATGCCAAAATAAGTTTTAGTCTCTAAGGTGGCACAAGTACTCCTCGTTTTTATGCTGATACAGACTAACACGTCTACCACTCTGAAACAGTCTTAACGTTTTGAGTTTTCCTTTCAATCGGTGTTAGAAAACACACTGTTGTTCCTTCAGTGTGATTAGTTAGGGGGGAAAAACATTTTAAAAGTACTCTTAAACTGAGCACATTTGATCTAGAAGCCATTGACAGACCATTAACACGCAATTTTTACAGATTTCAGAGTAGCAGCCATGTTAGTCTATATCCGCAAAAAGAACAGGAGTACTTGTGGCACCTCAGAGACTAACAAATTTATTAGAGCATAAGCTTTTGTGGGTTACAGCCCACTTCATCGGATGCAGAGTAACTTCTCAGAGTGTTTAACCACACTTCAGCATTTGGGAACTTATAAATTAAAACCAAATCTCCATACTGCAATTTTCACACCAATAGATGTAAACAGACATTCAGGATTGCCTGAGTGATTCATGAATATCCAGTTGCAAAGATTGTGATTGCTCATCAAGGTATGTATCCCAGTGTAATCTTACACACTGCTGGGAAAATTTACTGACATTTACAAAGAGGTCTAAGCACCATCAGTTATTTTTACAAAGGCAAATTGTCCCTCAGTAAACAGCCTAAATAACTAGGGTGTGGGATGGGGGGAGTTGAAAATGGGGACTGGAGAGTGAATATATCCCTACAAGTTGTAGAAAGCTGCAGAGACCTTCCATATGTTACTATAACCCTAAAACTACACTCGTTTCTGCACCACTACTCCACTGGGGGCGCAGTTGATGGATCCGGATAGTAGAAGAACTGCCAGCCCCAGACCACTCTTTCTGTGGCTCACTCTCAATTCCCACTCCTTCCCCCATCCCCCCCCCCCCCCCCCGGCAATGATACTGTGCACCACCTAGACATGTCTCCTAAACTGCACACATACGTATAGCAGACTTCCATTGGTTATGTTACTTCTGCACACTTCTACAGACTTTGGAGGTTGGGGGAAGTTTTGTTCTGTACAAATTCAAATAATTCCTTAGTCCACAACAGAAACTCAGCTCCACTCCAACAATCCCTTCAGGCAAAAGATGTAATCCCCAATTTACAATGATATAAATAAGAAGTAATGTTTTGACAAATTAGAAATGTCTTTAAGAATAAGGCTTGCAACAGAAGATCGAAAACTTTCTGTAGATTACTCTAGTCTTAACATTTTTAATTACAATCCATTTTGAATTGAGTTTTGATGCAGATAAATGAATTGTTATTGTGGGTTTTTTTATTTTTATTCAGCACTTTCAGAGACTGAATTATATGTTCTATCTTGTAAAAATAAGACCTCGCATTCAACAACAATTCATATTTACACTTTAAACCTGCAAGTCATTTGTTATTGCATTTGGTAGGTTGATTTAGGATTCCTGCATTTGTAGTATAAATTTCCTATATCCAAAGATTAACCTGAATGAACTTATTTCCATGTTCATTTTGTGCATGCCTTCAGCCTCATTACTTTCCACTCAATATTTAGACATGTCAAGCCAATGAAAAGGCATTTTTGCACAGAACTGATAATACTTTACTGGAATGCTGATCTTCAATTCTAACACTAGCCACAACTGTAATAGCAACTGTTCGTAAATTGTTGTACAAAAGCATTACTTTAGCTGCACCCCAGGGAGAGCGGCAGCTTTTTTCTCTCTGTTTAACCAAATGACTAGGTGAATACATTATTATATTCAGATCCTGACACCTATGACATGGAAATTAATTCTTTCAGCTATATATAGTAAATTATGAAATATTCAGCTATGTTTCCACTGTGCACAACAACTCCTCCAAACGTCTCATTTCTACATTCTTTTACAGGTATTTTATATGCTCAGTGGGAGAAACAGAAAAAAGAACTTAGTTAATCATTAACCTTTTTCTTGTAAAAGGAAAACCATGCTGACTGTCTCAATTAATCAATGTCTTTGGGAGTCACAAAGGAAATAGAATACAGTGTTTTCTTTTTAACTCAGAATCCTTTATTCCAAGACTTTTAGCATTATGAAAAGACACGCAGATGTCTAGGTACTTATTACAATTATGTTAAAATATTTTTAGGGGTCCTGAAATACTATCAAATCTTTCAATTCACGGAAAGTAATGGAACTGATAATATGCCGTTGGGTACTAAAAAAGTTATTAATAATCAGAATTTCTTTTAAAGAGAACATTGTCTTTTAAACTCTGTTAAAAAGGTCTAACTCTGAAGAATTTATTATGCAGCCTATTTCATGCATTCTATGATTTGAATATAAATATTGAATATGGATACCAAACCAACTAAAAAAGAAATTAAAGAATTTTTACTGTTAACATCTGAAATAGCTAAGGTGTGATTTTCAAAAGCGCTCAACGTTGCCTTAGCTCTGTACCAACTGGAGTAAAAAAACGTATATCTAGTGGGATCTTAATAGCTGGAGAATAGGGAAATTCATAGATTATGCTACTATGATTCCTATGCCATGCAAATACTAAAGGGGTTAATTGTTAACGTGCTACTTATCTTCCCAGGAAGGCAAAATATGTATCTAAGTCTGAATCTGAAGAGTTATCAGCAAATTATCTGGTGAAAGGAGACGAATATTGGTCACTACTGAAAAGGGAGAGAATTTGGGCAGTAAAAGGTGAAGAACAGTTACATTCAACTTACTCTGAATGTGTAGTTTTCTGTACTGATATCTAATGGGAATGGTTTTAATCAAGAAATTTCTATTTTTGGCAAACATCACACTTTCTTATCTCAGAGAAACATTTTCTTCTGAAAAGTGAGATATGGCCTACAAATAATACCACAGAATCACATGAAATCCTGTTTACTTTACTCAGACGAGTAATTGTACTGGTATCAATAGGCTTACTCATGGGAATAATGGGAGTAGAATTTGGCCTTTAAGCCTTTTCAAAAAAGTAGTTCATTGGTTAGATTTTTTATATTAAGAAAAGTACTCACGGTTTATGTTTTTCCCAAAAATAACTGTTTTAAATAAACTATTCCTCAAATTAAAATAGCTAATAAAAAGGTTTATAAAACAAAAATAATCAATAGCGTAACAAGACATCTCAGTAAATCTTGTCTCTCTTAGCTCTGCATTTCTTTACTCCTTCTCTTCCTCTCCTCCTCCCACAAGCACAACCGACAACTGGAATGGATGTGACATCCACATCTGATAATACATTTTTATTGCTAACTGCTAACACACTCCTACTTGACTAGTTAAGATAGACTTTCTGTCTTTGTACCAGCCTAGGAAAGCACCTTTGTACCAAAACTGTTGACTTACATCAGATAAAAAACAACTAGCTCATTTTTGTCTTTTAGAAGTGCTGAATGTTAATAATACACAAGGATCCACATCTATTTTCAAATTATGTGTACAATGAACAACACTAAGATATTGTCAACTAAGATATTTTTTTAGAGTTTAATGGACTTTGTGAGCACGGTTTCTACAGAAATGTTGCATATTAAGTTGTATTAGTCCCAATAGTACTTGAATTTAATTTATTGCTAGTCGTTTTCATACTGGTACTAGGTTAACACTATTGTCTTATACTCCTTAGTATTGAATTCCATCCATGTAAAGTGTCTAACTGTAGGCTACAGAATGCCTAGAGTCTTTGATCCCATTGGGAAAGGAGAGATTTTGTTAAAAGGATGTTTAATATTTACCATGTCACTTTCAGTCCCATCGTATATATTTTAATTTAATTAAATACAAGGCCTTTATATTTTAACTACATTAGGCCTTACACCAGTGTAAATCAAGAGTAACTACAGCAAAGTCTGTACAATTACACTGCGCTAAAACTGGCATGAGTGAAAGGAGAACCAAGTCCATTGTTTGTAATAATTCCTTTTACAAATTTAGGGCCCAATCCTGCAAAGACAAAATCACCCAAGCAACTTTATATGTACTGAACTCAACAGGACTATTTCTATGTGTCAAGTTACTAGTGCATAAATCTTTGCAAGTTCAAGGCCTTAATAATATCATTTCTTTCCATAAAAATATGTCCTCTGTATTGACTTTTTGTCTGAGAGAACACAGCTCTACTTTATTTCCCTATTTGTGTAGTAGCCCTGACAATAAATAATTATGTTACATTTATATACAATAGAGTGTTTTCATACGGACCGTCTCAAGGTACTGAACAAACCATTATCATTTGATGTCACCAGTTCTTATAGTAGGGTTTGTTCTCCCTCCTCTGTGACTGGTTCTCCAGCACTAAAAGACCAAATCTTTCAAGTCCTACATAACTGAGGACTATCTTTAAAATATATACATATATTTCATAATAGGTGTAGTGTGTTTTAAAAGAGAGAGTGTCCAAAAAATACTAAAACTAGAAAGATGCTCTTATCAGTAAATTTTCGGGTATCTATTTTGACAGAGTTCCATTAGTAAGGCTTTACAACTATTTTTCAGTTGCCTTAATTTCTACTTGATAAAGAAAACTTCTGCAAGAGCTCAACTTAGTTGATGATAGGAAACAGAAAAGAACAACATAAAATCTCTTTGCCCTAGCATGAAGCCTGAAGGGCTGTTTCTCTCTCATGTTCATTAGTAAGAGTATCCTGTGGCTTTTCAGCTGTGATCAGTGGGAAAACTACTGCCAGCATTTATAAAATAGGAATCTTTCTTAATGTTTTTTAATTAAGCTGCCTGTTCAAAGATTTTTGCTTTTATAAATGGAGAAAGAAAAACACAATTTCCAGTCATTCTTTCCCAAATCTGGATTGATGGCTATTGTTACTCATGAATTTTATGGAACAACCAATATAGCCTATTTGTAATTATTTATTTCTGCAAGTATTTTAATGGTCATACATATCACTTTTAGACAGTGATGGATCGTTGTATTGTTAAATAATTACTTAATGCTAAAAAAACCTGGAATGTATCCAGATAAAGAATGAATATAACATCCCTTCCCTTCTTTAGAAACTTCCTTTTGTCCCTGTTCTCCAATGGTTCTGTGGCCTTCTAGGCATCACAAGCTGAGCCAGGCATGGATACTGGCTCCTCAGCAGGCTAACAAGTTCACATTTTTATTTGCTGCATAAAGTAAACACATAAATAATAATAAATCTGAGCATTGTGAGGGAGAAGCTTTCATACAAATGAAAGCCCTGCCTACTATGTTCCACAACACCAATCTTGGACTTGTTCTTCTTTTCCCTTCATCTCAGTACAACCACACTGCCCACAAAAGGAACAAGATGGTAATAGCAACCTATGACTGAAATAAACCTTGTGCAGGGCCATAAAAACAGGAAGGGAAAGCACCTATCAACTCGAGTACAAGCTGTGTAAAGATCAAAAACCTAAGGTCTGACTGTATCCTCTGAGAGGCAAACACATAAGAAAGAAAGAGAGAGAGAGGAAGAGGAGGAGGATTTCCTCAGGCTCTCCTAGCAGGATTTCCTTCGAAGTGCTACTTCGGGTGGCTCAGCACCCAAAACCCATGATTACCCCAAGATCTGTGGGGTTTTCAACATAGCCACACAAATGCCAGTACTATATCTGCATGGAGGTCCTATGTCTCTGCACTGGTTCTTAGCTCCTTATAGCTTTGTCCACACTCCCTGACAGTGCAGCGCTAAAAGACAGTTGATGGATTCAGCTGATGACTGCCCCAATTATTTTCCTTTAAGGGAGGCTCTTCAACGTGGAGGAGGCTCTGCAAGAAAGTTAACACAGTCTCTGGTTGTATTTTCCTGAATATTTTCTGTGAAGTCAGTGTGGGGAGGGGAATAAAATGTGCCAACTGGCTCTTTGTGCTTTTTGTAGACAGAGGAGATCAACTGGGACAGGGACATTAACAGCCTCTAAATTTAGATGTAAAGGGAATTGGTCAATATCTTCTCAGTGGGAGTCCCTCCACTTTGGAACTCTTTCCCCCTTGGTCCAACAGAGCCTAAGTTTCTTGACTTCCCATGCATGTTGCAAGGAGGCCTCCACAAGGCCCTACTCATCTCTTATGTACCATTTCAGTGTCGTGTTAAAGGTCTGAGTGGGTCTTAAGCAGTATTTCAGTCCTCAGGGGGGTCCTCTGCGCGGGTGAGAACTTCACCACTGCGTCTTTTTTGGAGAGAGTAGGTGGAGTACAGAGGATGCTAGTGGTACAGAGATATATCATTTTTTTTTACATTAGGTTCCCTTAATTCATTGCTGACCTATGTCATGCCCATCCCTTGATCACACCCCTGTTACCCTGACTTATGCCCCAGAAGACAACCCCGTTTTGAGGACAACTGTATCAGTAGGAGCTCATAACTTCTTATGGGATGGGGAAGACCTCTCTCAAGAGGCCACAGGCTCACTTAGACAGCTGTCAGCATATTAACAGCAGTAGTGGTGCCATGATGGCTCTTGTCACTCCATAGCCTGGACCTAGGCCCCAGTGTCTCTCTCTCTCTACCCCCCCCGCCCAAGTGCAGCGGGAAGAAGCCTCACCACCTCCCATAGGGATTAGGTGGGCCAGGGAGTGACTCTAGTGCAACACCTTCAGTGACCTACCAGGGAGCCACACCCTGTGATATCAAGCGTGCCCTGCTCATTTGTAGATGAAATCAAATGGCTACTGGAAGGGAGTCTTATGGAGACTTCTCATGGCTCAGTCCTACTCAGTAAAATACAAGCTATTCCAGATCAAAGCCAGAGAGCTCAGAACTTTGGAGTACTGCACACTTAAAGGGAGTCTAGGGGTCTTCTATCTGAATGGACGTTTCGTGGACTAGACATCACTTTCACATAAGAAGGAAGTTTAGTATTTTAATGTTAGCAAATGAATAATCATTCAAAATACAGATCAATGTAAATCAAGAGGTGGCTGTGTAATGATTTTACAGAGATTGATTATTGTTTTTAAATTGAAAACAGGTAACTTAAAAAATAACCAAGGTGTTAGGATATAGATCTTCATGTTCCTGCAAAGGTCTATACTTTAAGAATATACCTAAATTCTTATTGCTTAGCTCGTTATAGAGGTATACAAGAAAGAATCAAAATCACGGTCTGCCTTCTCTTACTGTAACAGTCTGAGGCTCTGTTCTTAGGCTAAAGCCTCTGGCTAAGAAGCAGAGGCAGCCATAAGCTGGGAAGCCTATGGTCACATCCTTACATTCCAAACTAGTCACACTGAAATAAGGTGCTATTGGGCTGTTAGGCATTATCAGGTCAGGACTGTATTCCTATCACCTCCAGAGAAAGGAAAGAGCCTAGAAGATGATTTAACTGGGAATGGATGATTTAACTGGGAATTGGTCCTGCTTCGAGCAGGGGGTTGGACTAGATGACCTTCTGGGGTCCCTTCCAACCCTGATATTCTATGTAAAAGGAAACTTAGTTTGATAGCATCCTGTCTGGCAAGAACTCACTTATCAATAGCTGGGTTGTGAAATCTTCATTTCATCCGATGAAGTGAGCTGTAGCTCACGAAAGCTCATGCTCAAATAAATTGGTTAGTCTCTAAGGTGCCACAAGTACTCCTTTTCTTTTTGCGAATACAGACTAACACGGCTGTTACTCTGAAACCCTTCATTTCTTTGTTGTTCTGTCACTGTAGTCCCCATTTCCCTAATTTATGTCTGTATAATCTCTGTCTGGTTCTGTGATTGTTTCTGTCTGCTGTATAATTAATTTTGTTGGGTGTAAACTAATTAAGGTGGTGGGATATAATTGGTTAGATAATCATGTTACAATATGATGGGACTGGTTAGTTAAATTTCAGTAAATTTATTGGTTAAGGTATAGCTAAGCAAAACTCAAGTTTTACTATATAGTCTGTAGTCAATCAGGAAGAAAGGGGGTGGGGAATGGGAACAGGGAATGGGGGTGGGGAAACTGGAATCATTTTTTGCTAAGGGGGAGAAATTAGAATCACGTTTTGCTAAAGGGGGGAATGGGAACAGGGACACAGGCAAGGTTCTGTGGTGTCAGAGCTGGGAAGGGGGACACTAAGGAAGGAAACTGGAATCATAGCTTGCTGGAAGTTCACCCCAATAAACACTGAATTGTTTGCACCTTTGGATTTCGGGTATTGTTGCTCTCTGTTCATGCAAGAAGGACCAGGGAAGTGAGCAGGTGAAGAAATAAGCCCCTAACACAAGGCTTTAAATAATAATATAAAAATAGAAAAAAGACAAGAGTTAAAAGAAAGTAGAAAGTAAACTAAATGGCTGCACAGAAGGATAGTTTGAAGATAGCATTCATATTGTAAAAATAAATGGAACTAAAAACATGCGTTCTTATCACCTTCTCAAACACTTTGGATCCAAGTCTGCAAACACTATGGCACATACGTAAAATTACATATATATAATTTATTTGCAGGTCTATTGACTCTAAGGTCTTCCAGACAGAGACAAAAGCCTCAACCCTGAAACTGGATCCAGGCAGACAGACCCTTGCCCCTGTGAGTCAATAGGGCTGTGCACAGTCACAAGTGCCCAACCATGCAGATCACATTGCAGGTTTGGAGTCCATGACTTCCTGTATATTTGAACACAGCTTATCATCTCTGTAATAATAATTAAGAAATTTTAAAATAACAGTGGCATTGCATGTACACTTACAGCATGGCGATAAAAAGGAAGAAAAAGAAAACTATTTTTATTCCTATAATTCAGTTTTAACAACTTGGCTTAGCCAAAAATGCAATTCAAAATCCTTTGTTTTCATGTTATATTCAGAGGATCATTTCAAACTTTCATAAGCAGTCAATTTGTGAACTACTACTAGATAGTGCAAAATTCTCTCTGGGACAATCCAGAAAGTGAAGAACTATCAGTTGATGAAACTCTAATGGTCTTTTCACATTAAATAATTGTGAAAAATCAAAAGAGAGAGGAGAACATTATTACAAGCACTTTCTCTACAATGAATACTTTTAAAATTGATTTATGGTGGAAATAACTCCCCCTGGGAAAAACACGTGTAACTCTGGATAGCCCACCTGGAACCATAACAGTTGCTTAGCAGGACCAGCCTCTTTTGGCTGCATTGAAAGACCGAGCATTACCTTTTCTGGATTTATTCCTGAAGTAGAATAGTCATTAAACTTTTTGAAAAAGTAAATTCTGGAAAAATTACTTTTATTGCTGCATGCTGACAACAGAATATACATAGTATCTCTGCTGAGCAACAGAAATACTTTTTATCCATAAAGATATATACCAGTATACTGCATTATAGGTGGAAAAGAATTTAATTTTGGCAAAGTTTATAGTTATACCAGATACATATTTCATGTCTATTACCATGAACTTATTCTGTATATATACTGTATTCCAAAGGATTGTTTAATTTTATACTTATTAAAAATGACAACTTTCCAATGTAAAGTTAAGAACTAAATCATACATTCTCCACTCTTTTCTTCATATCTGTGTAAAGAATTTCAACTCATTCAACCAATGTAATAAGGGCACAATATTGGGCTCTCCTCCTTTCCACTGACACCCCAACCATTATAGTAGAGGGGGATTCTTACACATAGCCCAACCCAGGCACCACAGAAAAGATCCAAAGATCACCACACCTTACATGGAGAAAAGGTTTGTGATTACAGAATCCCAAGTGGGATAAAACATGTCTATTTCACAGACCATCTGAGACAAAATCTGATATGGGAGGAAGAAGCAGATCACTTGCATTGCTTCATCTTGTATTAGCAGCTATGAAGTGATTGTGCAGGCAGCACGATCAGCTGGTGGTGAGGATTCAATATTTTTCTTATGTAGCATAGATGTAATAAGTGGGCTTTGCTCCACAGCTTAGGGTTGGGCCCCTAGAGCTTGGCCTTTGGTACCTTTCTACTTACATACAAGCATACAAGATAACTGGATGAACCGAATGCCTATTATACAAAAATACTTCACCTAAACACACACACACAGTGTCCCTCTCACATACATACGTGCACACACAGTGCTGAGCAGAAAAGCAATAACAAAACACCTTTATCAGTTACAGCCATCTGTGTTCCTTTAGTTTGATCCAAGCACTTTGGCAGGAATGCGTAGTTTTCTCCTACCCAATATGAACTTGCCCAGCAAAGAAAATGTTCACTCCCACTTCCTTCTTTCTCCACCAGTACAAGGGTCAAGCAATGTTCTAAATCTGTCAGTGGCTGGACTTAAAAAAATAAGACATCACTGCCTATGTTTAATTAACTATAATCTCAACAGGATCATTTAACTTTTTTTGAATAATTACAACCATTTGGTACCATTATGCAAGGAAATAAAAAGATGACAAAAAATGGGATTTTCAGTTTAATGCATACAAAGCAGTTAGTATTCAAACATTTACTGAAAATATTACCATCTGCATAGAATACTGAAGCCTTGTTTCTTCTTCTTGAGCATTAAAAGCCCCTCAGTGCACCCTCAGCTACTAGATAGTAAAAAAGAAGGCTGATGTGCAAACCGATGTAATAAATTCTTTTACAGGTCAGCACAGTTATAAATTAATCCTTGCGTAATTTAAAGTTCCTTGATGCTACCTTATAGGGTGAAAAATCCATGTTGTCTTTAATTTGTGTATTGAACTCCAAAAGCTCCAGAACTTCTCCCAGTGAAGTCAGTGACACAACTCCCACTGACTTCACCAAGATGAGCAGAGTCAGGCTCAAAAGGCAGTAAATTAAGTCTATTCACAAACAAAAGTACAGATATTTAAACAATAAAAGAGTAATAAACCATAGCATTAGCCTTCTGCTTGCATACATACTTCAAATGTCAAATGTTTCCTTGGGTTTCTATACTACAAATCTCTTTAATCCATCAAAACTTCGTCCTGTCAGAAATTGAGAGGGGGAAAAACCCACCAGGGTACAGAAAATATAATTCGGTAACAAAAGCCCAGGGAAAATATCACGTTTTTTTAGGAAGACACTATACAGATGTAAAGGCATCTATCTGTATTAATCTTTCCGAAAATATTCCAAGAAAATCCCATTCATTTATGAAAAATAGCTTCAAAGAAGTTGACATTTAAAAGTCTAATCCATATTGCTTTCTTTTTTGCTTTTCCTAAATCACAGTCTGTTCCTGAGGCAGCATAACTGCACACTGCCCCTTATGCAGAGCTTGTAGCAAACCACAAGTTCTCTCTCTCTCTTTCTGCCTTGTGATATGAATTCAGTGTTTTCTGTCTCCAGCATGAGTTATCATGTACCAAAGCTGCTTTTAAAACACAAATTACTATTGGAATACAACTGAAAATTGTCCTAATTAAAAATTCACTTTACAAAAATGTTAAATGCAATGGCCCCTAATGGAAGAAAATAAGAATGGACCATTGGTCTGACCCAGTATGGTCATCTATCCCAGAATCATGTCTTCCAACAGTGGCCAATGCCAGGTGCTTCAAAGGGAATGAACAGAGAGAGCAGGGAAATTATCAGGTCATCCATCCCTTGTCATCCATCCCCAGCAGCTGGCAGTCAGAGGCTTAGGGACACCCAAAGTGTGGGCTTGCATCTCTGAGCATCTTGGCTAATAGCCATTGATGGACCTATCCTCCATGAACATACCTAATATTTTTTGGCCTTCACAACATCCCCTGGCAATGAGTTCCACAGATTGATTGTGTTTTATGAAAAAGTAATTCCTTTTGTTTGTTTTAAATCTGCTGTGTATTAAGTCAATTGGGTGACCACTAGTTCTTGTTCTACGTAATGCGGTAAATAACACTTCCTTATTCACTTTTTCCCTATTCTGATCTGACATCATTTTTAGAGCACTATAAGTCAACTAAAAACAAACAAAACAAACAGTACTTGTGGCACCTTAGAGACTAACAAATTTATTAGAGCATAAGCTAACTGACTCTCTACGTATGCTAGTGTAACAAAGAGGAAAAATCAGGATAAATATGTCTGGAACTATCAAGGATTGAAACTAATATAAAGTTCACCAACTAGATATTTTTCATCTATCCCAGATATAATCATTAGAAAAAACATCAGCTAAAAAGTTTGACCATGCTATTTAAATGATTTATTATTGCACAAGCTGGGTACGGATTCCACATACAATTCAGGAAGGAAAACTATAGATTTGTACAGGTGAGATAGCATATTCAAGTGGTTAGAATTAATACTTTGTTGCTGGAAGTTAGAATTCCCAGTTTCCAATAATGGAGTGGCCAATAAATCTGAAAATTAATAGGTTAGCAGTAACCAAACACAAGGAGAATAGATGTTTGATATACGTATATTTGGCTAAAATTTTAAAATTATTTTACCCATTTATAAATTAATACAAAATTAGTCTGAAAAGGTTTAAAAATGGAAACAAATATTTGAATGTACTTCCAAATTACAAAATGAGGAAAAGCTTTAAGGGACTTTATAAATAAAAAAGTACTGCTTATGAGGTGCAAGTACTTTCTTTGCATCATTCAGCTCTGCACATGAGGTATGCTTGAATGTCAAATTAATATTCAGTTCAATAACAGTATCTAAATACTACATATGAAATTTCATACTAGAAATCACATGTGAAGATGGGATTTTACTCCTCCCAAACACAATATATACATACATTGTGGCATTTTAAAGAATGCCCAGCATTGCCCCAAGTCTGCTGCCACTGAAGTCGATGGGAGCAAAATCATTAAATGGGAGCAAAATCAGCCCAACACAAAAGGAGTTAGACGCCTAAATCCACATTCTCAAAACCCCTACTCAACTGGTCTAAGTTTCCACCAGTAAAGTCATTTAGATGCCTAGGTTTTTGCCAATAGGCATATGCAAATCTACCTAAGTCCTGATGGTGTTGCTGGTGGCCCCTTACACCCAATAACCCAGTAATCAGAAGAATATGGGAGACTTGGGTTCAAGTTTGCACTCTGCCTGATTTGGAGCAAGGACCTGAACCCAGGTCTCCCACCTCCCAGGGGAGTGCCCTAACCATTAGATTATCAGGTATTCTGAGGTGGGTCTGTCTTATTGAAGCAGTTCCACTATTTATGAAATACTTAAATATTCATTGAGCCAGAAAGAGAGGGAGAATGAGTCTATAACCCAGTGATTAATGCATTCTCCTGGGAGACCTAGGTTCTAGTCCCTGCTCCTGAGCGATTGAATATAAAGGGGGCACCACAACTGTAGTTTTTGTAAGAAAGGGCTGACTGACCTGGCTTCGGTGCCTACCCCCATGGGGACTCGCAGCTGTGGGGGGAACAGCCACCTCCATCCAGCCTGGAGTTAGGTGTCTAAGGGCACGTCTTCAATGGCAACATTAAAGCGCTGTGTGGCAGCACTTTAACGTGGCTTGTATAGTCACAGCATAGTGCTGGGAGAGAGCTCTCCCAGCGCTATTAAAAAAAACAAAAACAACACACCTCCATGAGAGGAATAGCTACCAGTGCCGGTGCACTGTTTACTCGGGCACTTTGCAGTGCTGAAACTTACAGTACTAAGGGGCGTGTTTTTTCACACCTCTGAGCAAGAAAGTTGCAGCGCTGTAAAGTGCCAGTGTAGATAAGCCCTAAATTCCTTTGAGGGGTGTGGTTTAGGTCCCATCCCTGCCCTCCGCATTTCCTAATGGCTTGTTTAGGCAAATCCCCGCTCAGCATGCTGGCTTCTATGAATCCTTAGGCCTAGTCTACACTAGAGAGTTAGGTCAACATAAAGCAGCTTACATCAACCTAATTATATCAGTGTACACACTACAGCCTTGTCCTGCCTATGTAAGTGCCCTACTAGACTGACATCATAACTCCACCTCCATGAGAGGCGTAGGGCTTATGTCAGTATAGTTAGGGTGATGCACCTATGTAGCATGTAGCTACATGTAGCACTGTCTTACTTACATTGGTTCTGATTCTTGTCAATTTCACAGCTGTGTGTGCTGGAGCCAGGACATTGACAGGAAAAGCTGGTAGGTTCCCTGTTGCGAACCTACCCCTGGGCTCGCAGCTCGGACAGTCACCCCAAAGAAAGTGGTGGGCTCCAGCTAGAGCCTGGCTGCCCCAGGTGGGAGCCCAACTGCACCCAGGCTCCCAGCTCCCCACTGGGAGTGCAGACCTAGGTGTTGGAACTAGGGGTGTAGAGGATGCTGCCGCACTCCCTGGCTTGAAGTGGTTTCCATTATATACAGGGTTTGCAGTTTGGTTCAATGGCTCTCCGCATCCCCACTATAAAAATTGTTCCAGCTGAGAGCTGAGAGCCCTGGAGCTGAAAGCCCTGGCAGTAGCCGGGCTCCCAGTAGGGAGCAGGGAGCTGAAGGCCTGGCCTGGGCTCCCATCAAGGAGCAGAGCTGAGAGCCCAGGCAGCAGCAGTGCTCCATGGGGAGCAGAATTGAGTGCCTAGGTGCTCAGCTCCCAACACTGCCCCTCTTAAATCGGTGGAAGCGCTCCTGGTGAGGGATGCGCACCACCACCAAAAGGAGGGTATTGTGGACATGAAAAACCACAGCAATTACTGCAGTGGCTGTAAGTTGACTTAACATAGGTCATCTTAAGTCTGTATGAAGACATGTCCTTGGGCACCTAGCTCTCCCCTTGCATTTTACAGAGCACCTAGCTCAGTGCAGAAGATTGCACTGGGTGGCAAGGCACCTAGAGTTAGGCAATGCAAACCTGAGCCTAAGTCCCCTGTGTAGATCTAGTCTAAATTTTCTGAAAATCCCATCTACAATTCCTAAAGTTCATAAAATAAGTAAATTCCTAATTAAAACCAGTGGAAGATGGGGCTTGACACTGGCCATTATGCACATAAGTATCTAATAAACTGTCCAACGATAAATGCCGCAACCAACAACCTCTGAACATGTTTTCAAGCTAAAGAAAGCTGTAAAGTATTCAAACACTCAGTGAATCAGGAGTGACTGCCGCTGTTCCGTCAATGCCATCCATCCATGCTTGTAAATGAAAATATATTTACCCATTACAACTCTGAGATTAAAATGAATGAAAAGGAACATGTAAAATACCACACAAGTTTAATAATGGGAGATGTTAAGAATTAACAAATCATGCTTTTTAAATATTAAACTGGATCTGGGGCTTTTACTCATACCAAGTACCAGGCATGCAGCAGCAGCAGCAGCAAAGGTAAAAATATAACAGAAGCGGGTCAACACCAGCCTGAGACTCCACCATACCTTAGAAACACAAATTTTAGCCTAGAAAAGGGGGAAGAGATCTGTCCTTAAACCACCATCCCTTATAATGATAGAAGTTCAATAGGTACAGTGGGATCAACCAATACCCTTACATACTCCAGCCTTGAAATATGGTTTTATGGTTGTCTCTCCCATGTACTATTTTTTATTATAAGAATTTATTGAGCTCAGGTTCTTAGGGGCATGTTATAACTTAACACACTCTTTACAGTCTGTCCCAAACTGTGTATGGCTCAACATGCAATTCGTTTGTAATGAACCTTTGTCAATAAGGCCAATTAACTTACACTGCATGAATAATGAAAGCTTTTATTGCTGTTCACCATAATTGTAAAAGTAACAGTCAACATTTAAACTAACATGCCATAAATCTAACAGTTTACTAACAAAGTCTAGATTAAATTCTCTGTTCATGTAAATTCATGCAAATCCACTGACATCAAATGTGTGACCAAATGTCCATGTTCTTTTGTTTCTTTTTTCATATACCAGCTATATTATAGCAAACAAAACAAACAGCCCACAGAAAGGGGTAAAGAAGAAAAACCTCACCAATTTATTCCCAGTTGTTTCATCAGGGTGCAGGATTTCAATCACATACCCCACAATGAAGCTGACCACAGGGCCAGCAAACAGACCTCAGGGATATTCCAGAGAATCAAGAAGAAGCAAAGGCTCTATGCATGGAGGACCACTGTCACTGAGCCATCTTTATATCTCTTTCTGCCCCCTGCACTGTCCCCTTGGCACTGCGGCTCCTTGGGAGGCCTGCAGTAGAGGTTTCCTTAGCCAGAGGCTGCCCCAGGAAAGCCTCTTGTAAGGGGATTCCATCACAGAGGCACAATGGGGAGTCAGTGGAAAGTTAATACAGTGAAAATGGATTTCCTCTTCCAAAAGAAGAAACCTTGAAGACTACTTCCTAAAGGTTAAAACTTTTGATTTTGCTGAATGCTTTTACCAGATGTCATCAGAATGCCTTTATGTCTACATATCTGGATAATGTCTAGATTGCTGTGTTAAACATATTGCAACCCATATATAAAATATTTGCATGATAGTTCATGGATATGATATGACAACCATGAATTGAGATTTAACTGATCAAAACTGCATTCATGTGCATGTAGTCTGCACAATAATTTTTATATAAATATTAAACACCAACGAAAATGCTCTATTTTTTTCTTTTTTCATAGTTGACAGTACAGACATTAGTGCTTCCTTAAAACCCTCCTTTGGGATTCTTTTGCATTACTATTGTTAATGTATGTATTTTTAGAGCATAACTATGGCTTTTAGTTTTTCAATTGTTACTATTTGTCCTTTTGGTATTTGCTACAGTGGAAAATGAACAAAAATTGATCACCATAAAAAACAAATACATAGCTGACAGTTTCAGACTCAAATGGTCTAATTGAGGCAATATTTATTAGGAATTGTGAGAAAAATCAAACTAAAATAAAGAAATACCATCTCTAACAGATCTAGTTTTATTCCTGGCAAAAGTAAGGCTGTAATTTTACTGAAATCAATCATAAGATATACCACAACAATCTGGCATCACTTTTGCCAACTATATGCCTAAATATATTAGGCAAACTCTGTTTTGTTTTCCTTTTCTCTCTATTCTTATACATTTCATTTCTAATTAATTAGACCACCCGAGGCATGGGGCTTGTCTTCAGACAGTTTTCGCATTGATATAATTAAATTGGTAAGAAAAACCAATTTAGCTACAAGCAATGCAACCCTCTAGTCTAGACACATTTGAAACCAAGCTGTATCAGTATAACTGTGTCCACACCAGGGGGTTGCACTGATTTAACTAAAATGTTTTTTTTCTTTCAGATTTATCAGTGCAAAAACTGTGCAGACTAGTGCTTAAACTGTTGCTGAAAAATGTAATGCAAACTGTCCCAGGGAGGCAAGACAACCTTCAACCTCTTAGAAACAATAGGTTTCAGAGTAACAGCCATGTTAGTCTGTATTCACAAAAAGAAAAGGAGGACTTGTGGCACCTTAGAGACTAACCAATTTATCTGAGCATAAGCTTTTGTGAGATGAAGTGAGTTGTAGCTCACGAAAGCTTATGCTCAAATAAATTGGTTAGTCTCTAAGGTGCCACAAGTACTCCTTTTCTAACCAATTTATTTGAGCATACGCTTTCGTGAGCTACAACTCACTTCATCTCACAAAAGCTTATGCTCAGATAAATTGGTTAGTCTCTAAGGTGCCACAAGTACTCCTTTTCTTTTTTAGAAACAATAGTGAGACTTTCTGGATCCTACTGCCCTCTGGATTCTCAATCAAAAGGGTATAGACAAAGGAGTCCTCTCCCATTGGGGTGTAGTCCAACAAATGCACATGGGAAATGCACAATGACAATTGAGAACCCTAACCCTAACCCAAAGACACCTATATAAAAATTGATAAGTAGCTGTAATCAATGGATAACCACTGACTATTTCATGAAATGCTGAATCTAAGATTCAAAGAACCTTTTTTACAGAAACCCACATTCCAGTAAGTTAGGTGTAACATTTTACATGGCAAAGGTAGGGACTATTGAAGTCAATGGGATTTGAGAGTTTTTCAGAATTTTGTATGAGACACTCTGAATGTGGCAGGATTAGGCCAATTAAAATGATGGTCTAGTTATGTGACATTATTCCTAAATTCATAATGTAACATGAACGCTATGAAGAAATAACGAAGAAAATATATTTTACATTCCCAAGATAATGCATTTTAACCTAGGATTTTTAAGCTAATAATAATGCCACATAACTAAAACATTGTGAGAAGTTGAACAGCATAAACTGCACAGCACAATAGAAAGATGTCAAATTTTTACTACGAAAAGGATTTAAGTAAAAGAAATATGAGTTAAAAAAGAACATTTCTGAATTTATTACTGGACACAAATTGGTTTGGAATAAATGTGTGACATAGTATAATGCATGGTCATCTCTCACTTTACATCAAGAAAAGCACTTAATTTAATTTCCAGATCAGTGCAAACTACAGTAATATGTGAAACAATCAACAACTATCCCATTAGAATCCATAATACCAAAACCAAAGGCAATTTGGCTTTGGCTTTAGAACCTTGACAAGGGGTCACATTTACTCTGTTTACTCAGTATGTCATAAGTGATTTCCTTTGTCAGGCTACAATTAGTATGCTATGGATCACTAAAGAATAAAACAATCTATAAATAGTATGAATACAAGGAATACTCCATTGTTCTTACATAAATAAATATGATTTATGCCAGATAATATTCATCTAAAATATTCCTGGTTTAGATTTTCTAATTTACTGTAATGTAAAACTCTCCAGTGCTGCATATTAAACACTTTATTGCAAAAGTAGCTTCTTAAATATATTACCATGCCAACCCACAACTTCCCATTTCTCAGGCAAGAGGATATTAAATGTGTAACAGTCTAGGCAACAGCCCTGAAGTCAGGAATTCAGTCTGAAGTTAGAGTATGATATTTATAATAATAATTAGCACTTACATGGTACTTCACATATTCAAATCACTGTACACGTTATAATAGTTATGTTATGCAGTTATGATTTTAGCCAGCTCTCACTGAAGTCAAGGGGAGTTTTGTTACTGTCTTCAGTAGGAGTAGGTTCCAGTTTACAGTGTCCAGATTTTCACTCTTCTCCAGCTCTGCACTATTTCAACACCACTGTGTCCTCTAAACTTTGACTGGGGCTGGACAGAGTGTTTTCTTCTCCTAAGTGGATTTTTCTTTGAATATGGCAGGAACAAAGAAATGTCTGAACCTGGATTTAGGGGAGACAGTGTTACCTACTGGGTTGAGAACTGGACCAAGACTCAGGAGATCTTTTACTATTATCAGCTCTGCCACCAGCTTGCTGGCTAACCTTGGGCAATTCCCTTCATTGCTCTGTCCCTCAGTTTCACAATCTATGTAATGGGGAAAGTGACAAAGACCTCGTTTGTAAATGAGCCTTCAGATCTACTAACGAAAAAACACTACATACATTTTATTAATTATTATTACGACTTTCTCCTCTCAATGTTTTCCTCACCTACACCAATGCTAAATCTCAATTTAAAAAATAATGAAACACATTGTTTTCCCTGGAACAATTTTAGAGATTCTTATTATCTATTTTAATTAGCAGAAAAAAGATTCCACTTACCACCTCCTAACTCAGTACCCACCCACC
The DNA here is from genome assembly GCF_965140295.1 of Lepidochelys olivacea. Lineage (NCBI taxonomy): Eukaryota > Metazoa > Chordata > Testudines > Cheloniidae > Lepidochelys > Lepidochelys olivacea. Next base: position 48,778,085 of record NC_140414.1, on the reverse strand, counting down.
TATATTTTCAGGGCAACAAGAGGGAACTCTCTAAGACACAACATTCCTTAGCCCAGATTCCCTGAGGGTGACCAGTGGTCCCAGGCATACTACTACCTCAGTTACAACACAACATACATTTGTAACCCACTTATAGAATGAGAAAACAAGGAGTTTTTTTAAAAAAAATGCAAAATCTAGTGTGTTTTTGGAGCCATTTCATAAAGTATTAATTACGCATGTTATACTTATTAAAAATGTAGTCATCGGGTTAAAAAGTTCAAACATCTGTTGACAGAGATTAATAAGAAATGTATAGAGGGGATTGGGAGGGAATGAGCTAAAAAAATCAATTTCTGCAAAATTTAAACTTAAGAGGAACATTAGAGATGTATACAAAATAACAAATGGTATAGAAAAGACCAAATTAAGGGGCTTGGTTTATGTTTTCTCATAACACAAGAACAGTGGGACCTAATTAAATTATAAGAGAACAAATTTGTAACTGATACAAATTTAAACAACTTGTAAGTAGCCTGTGGAACTCATTGCCACTGGGTATTATTGCATGAAAGAGTTTAGCAGGATTTAAAAAGGATCAGACATTCAACTGGATAATAAGAATATCCAAAATTACACTAGCTGAGTTAAACATTTAGTATTGCTAACTCTCGGTATTTGACCATAAATCTCGCAATAATTAGTGCTTCCCATAAAGCCTCAGTTCCTAAAATTCTGTGGTTACATGAGAATCTCATGTTTCATTTCTTAAAATTAATAAATTTCTAATCCTCATAGTAGGGGAGAAAAGAAAGACAATGAGCCCAAAGGCTCCAAAACCAGACAGCAAATAAAAGGATCACATATATTATTTTTTTTAATTGCATGATTTTTAAACTAATCTCATGATTTTGGGACTTGACTAATGATTTTGGATTACTTGGGATTAGCATTACTTAATGTGTATATGCAATATAAATCCTATTTCTTCAAGACATAAACTGACTGATGTTTAGAAAAAACTCTGCATAAACATGTTAATACATCATTGTATACTACAATGATTTGATACACTCCTTGGAAATATCTGGTATGCACTACCGGCAGATATGAAGTTCATGGACCAAAGGTCTAATCCCGTATGAAAATTCCTATGGGGATGGATGTGGAGGATGGAAAATGATTTTCCCTCTGACTCACCCAATCCAACATTGGTAATTCAAATTTATCAGACATATACAAAAGGCATAAGTGGAGTCCAGGGACAGAATCCTGGTATGAATTCCAGCATCATGCCACTTCCCAACAGATGGGGGTGCAGGGGTTAGGTTTCTGAGGCAAGAACTGGCCCTGAACTTCACTGGTCTCTCTCTCTCTTCCTCCCCCCCCCCCCCCCACCTCTCACTCACACACGCTATTCTTTTATATAGGCAACTAGCTAGAAAGTGTCTGGTAAACATTTCCAAGCCTGAAAATATCCCCTGACACCATACTAGCCATCTATCACATACCTCCAGGCCTCTTCAAGCCTCCGTTGGAAAAGCATTAAATAACCCATTCTTATTTCTCATGTTCTATTACTGTCCTCTTCACCATTCTGAGCAAACAAATGTAACACTGAGTGCTCTCTGAATCACTTACGTGCTACACAGCATTTAAGATGACGTTTGGCCACAGTGCTGCTGTAAGCGTTCCAGGCTGTACAGGAGAACCAAACAGACATTCTTCTGGGCTATTTATTCTACCTTTTTCTTATCTGGTTCAGAAGTAAGATCTGCATATCCCTTGTAACACAGCTTAAAAAAAATGCAAAATACGATTGCTCTCTCATTAACTAAGCATAGCTTTAGAAAACAGAGTACTTGACCTACTAGCCTCTAATTATAGTAATAACTTTATAGATGTCTCTGGTTGAGCACTAAGAAAATGTAAAATTGTATCTACAGCACTATCTGCCAAAGAGGCTCTTTAAATCCAAACATATACTAATAAAAAGAGGTAGGTGAAAACCTTACAAATAAGAATGTTTAAATATAACAGTATTACATGTGGCAGGGTTGTATGTACATATACACAATATAATTCAATAAAGATAAGTGCAAAGTACTTACACTTAGGAAGGAAAAAATCAAATGCACAACTGTCTACGTGGGGAACAACTGTCTAAGTGGTAAGTACTTCTGATAAAGATCTAGGCACTATAGTGGATCACAAACTGAATACAATTCACCTATGTGATACAGTTTTGAAAAAGGCTAATATTCTGGGCTGCATTAACAGGGGTGTTGTATGTAAGACACAGGAGGTAACTGTCCCACTCTGCTAAGCACTGGAGAGCACTCAGCTAGGGTACTGTGCCCATTCGGGGTGCCACACTTCTGGAAAATGTGGAGAAATTGAAGAAAGTCCAGAGAAGAGCAATGATTAAAGGTTTAGAAAGCCTGACCTATGCAGAAAGGTAAAAAAAAAAAAAACTGGGCATGTTTAATCTTGAGGAAAGACTGAGGGACTGGATAATGGTCATCCAATAGGTTAAGGGCTATAATAAAGAGGACAGGGAACACTTGTCCTCCATGTCATTGAAGATAGGCCAGGAAGTAATGGGCTTAATCTGCAACAAGGAAGATTTAGGTTACATATTAGGAAAAACTTTCTAACTATAAGGGTAGCTTCCAAGGGAGGCTGTGGAATCCCCCTCACTGGAGGTTTTTAAGAACAGATTGAACAAACACCTCACACGGACGGTCTAGGTTTATTTGGTCCTGTCTAAGTGCCAGAGACTGAACCTGATGATCTCTTGAGGTCCCTTCCAGACCTACATTTCTGTGATTTTGCATTCCTATTCCCTAATCTAGGTTTTGGTGAAATTACTATTAGAATCACCAAATTAAAAAAAAAATTGAATTCAAACCAAAAAGTTAAAGGTCATAACCTGTGGACTTGATGCAAGAAGGCATATTTTAAACTATTTGTAGTTGTGCAGTGGCATTTTCTTAAAAAAGAAAAAGTGAGCAGCAAATTCTGAAATTTAAATCTGTAAATTTAGGAATCAGTCTTTCAAACCACTGCTTTAGCAAAACAAAATATCAGTCAAAGAATAAGGACGCTGATTGCATAGTGCTTATTCAGCACCCTCTGACAACTGGCTTGCCCTTAAAATGTCAATTTCAGTGGTTCTTATTCAAACATGGGGTAAGCAAAGTCTTCCACTGAAAGATAAATCAGTAAATACCATACCCAGGGTAAGGACAGAGACTGCAACTGATTAAGATTTTTTTTAAGTTGATAACGGATGATAATTTATAATACATTTCTAAGGAAACACAGTAAACTAATTATGTTTGTTTTGGGGGAAGAAAGCATTTTAGAAGTTAAAAAGATGCAACCAATAATAATATGAAATCCTAGCTCCTAACCACTGCTTTCAATATCCTTGCACAGAAACACATTTGCTTTTCATTTTAGGAGTGGCTTGTGTTCAACAATTTAAAGTTGGTTTAAGATTTCAATGCTTGCTTTCTTCATGCTCACCATATGCTCTTATTAGGCACTTTTACAAAGTGTGAACCTATTGCAACCACAGGGTCCTGCAAGCCCTTACTCACCCGATCATTCCCTGCTTACGCAAGTAGTCTCAAAATTGCAAAAGTTTTATTTGAAATAAGTGTTTGCAGGAGTGGGCCCAAATTCCCCACTGAGGAAAACTGTTAACCCTTAATACAATAAACCACCATGGAAAATTTTACACACATACTATTCCTCTTGTGCTTTTTTTGCCTTCTTTATATTAATGTTCATAATTTACTTGCATAGTCTGCAAAGAGCAATAATAGGAATCTTGTAATATCAGTAACATGCATAATTTAAATCAATAACCTCCATTTCTAAAATAGCTATAATGCTCAAATTCATAATTGCTTTTCCTAACATGCTATAAAACATTGTACAGCGTATGCAAACAACAAAATAAGATGCCTTATACATATTGACAAATTTCTTTTGACTTTAAAGTTCTTTATTTCTGGCCCAAAACAAACAATTACCTATATAGGAACCCAATCCTGCACTCTTTGAAGTATCACACCAAACATCAAAGTAAAAAAAAAAAAACTGCATGTGTCAAATAACACAAATACGAGTTACTACATTCAGCATAGCTCTTGAAAAAAGCACAGCATTCTTGCTGATTTAGAAACAGTAAAATGTACTTCCATAGGGGAAATATGGACTGGGGCAACTCATGGATGTGAAAGGCTGAACAACACTAAGGTAATGTGCTTAGTTGTGAGTGAAATGGTTGAACCACTGTGCACTTTCGGTATTACCTGCTGGTCGACCGACAAAACAGTGCTGGTTCCAAAAATTCCAATGAGTGAAAACTAAATGACTCAGAGGGAAAAAAAAAAAAAAAAAAAAAAGGAGGAAGGCCTATGGCATAAGTAAAAATATAAGCAAGCCCCACATTTAAGTCTCTATCTAAAAGACAATACTGTGGTATATGCTTCCAGCTGTGTAACAGAGTCTACAGTCAAATACAGCCCTTAGGAAAATGGCAATTAACTATTGCTTCATAACTAATGACCTAAGGCCTATTTCCCCATGGTTTAATATTCAAGCTAATCATGGAGAGAACTTTTTAACACTCTCCAGTGAATCATTTAAAGTGGCATTCTGATAAAGTGTTATAATTTTTACACTTCATATCAATCTGAGGACATCAGCAGGATTTTTTTCACAACCTTTACTACAGTCAGCACCAGAGGAACAGCAGTAACTTTGAGATATAATAGGAGATCCATTTAAGGGAATGAACTGGGCATGAGGCAGTGGAGATCAATTTTGTACAGGCCAGTCCAGGACTATGTCTGAGCTATTCAGACAGCAATCAACTACTGTCCAATTCTCAGAGCAATATTGATATGATGATTCTAGAGAAAGCAACTCAGCCAGAAGTGGATAGGCTTACCACACACACACAAAACAGGTGGGAGAGAGGTGGTGGATTACAGCTAAAATGATGATGTATAAAAGACCCAGAAAAGCCTTTTGCTTAAGACCGAGATATTTGGTATCCAAAAGTTATTTGGGCAGTACCCGTGGCTAAGATGGCAGAAGAGCAGCACTGTACCCATAACTATCAAAATTACGAGGAAAAAAAAACAAAAAACTATTGCCACTGAAGAAACATTAATAACGCTGTTCTATGCATGAACATCCTCAGCTTCAAAGAAACTAGTCTGTTGCAGGTTTAAAGCTTATGTTTCTCTAATGAACCAACAGGTGTCAAGAATGATATTGAAGTTTTCACTTACTTTGATCACCAACATCTGTAAAATCAAAATGGTCAGCTGATATAACAAAAAGCAATTTATTTAGAATATAAAAGATGCAAATATTCATTGAATAAAATATTTTACCTCTGCTCGTTGTGTTCGAGGCAAAACAGCTGATTTTTCAATGGCATAAACGTCCACCAGGTACAAACGTACTCCTTGCTCCCTGTCCAAAATGGCAGCAGTCTGGATTACACCAGTATGGCGCCCAATGGTAAAGAGACGTCCAAAACTTTTGTCTTCACAACGGACTGAAACTATGTAATACTCCACGAGGGCTTCAGAACCCCTTGGACTAGCTGCTTCTATGGATATTACATTAGTCCCAATTGGCTCTCCTTCTTTTAAAATAGTAATATATTTTGGCTGAGTAAACACTGGTCCATCAAGCCCTTGCAGAATGACAGTCATTTCAGTGGTTGATTTCCTTCTTTCAGGGCCAAGGTCTGTGGCTGAAACTATGAGGTTGTAGATGAGCTGAGAAGGCACCAAAGCTGCAGCCACTCTTAGATCTCCACTGTAACGATCCACAATAAAGGTTTCAGTGTCCCCATTGATTATTTCATACTCAACTTCCCCATTTGCGCCTTCATCAGGATCAGCAGCAACAATTGTAGTTAGGACTGAACCAATCACAACTGATGGATCTGCAGCAAGAGCATTTTGTGATATAAATGTAGGAACATTATCATTTTGATCAGTTACTAAAATGGTTACATTCTTCAATGCAAATCGTCTGGATTCTACAGGGACAGCTTGATCAGTGGCTTTCACTGTTAATTCAAAGAGATTAGCAAATTCACGATCTATTTCACCATTAGTAAATATTGTCCCTCTGACTTCATCTATACTAAAATGGTTGCCTCTTGGCATCTGTTGAATGATTGCATATGTTAGCTGCCCATTAATATCTGCATCCGGATCATGAGCAGTCACAGAAACCACAGAACTACCAACAGGAATGTTCTCAACAATAGATTTAAAAACATCCCCAGGAGGAAAATAAGGAGGGTTGTCATTAAAATCCCTAACATGTATTACCACTGACATTGTAGATGACCGAGGTGGCCTTCCTTGGTCTTTTGCTGTTATGTTTAGTTTATACAACGATTGTGTTTCAAAGTCCAATTTTTTTGCAAGAAAAATACTGCCAGTGTTGGGACTGATACTAAAGGTTCCATGGTTATTTGTCCCTGTAATGCTGTAATGAAGGTCAGCATTGTCACCTGAATCAGAATCGGTGGCAGTGACAGAAGATACAAGTTCACCTATTCTCATATTTTCTAAGACATCTACAAGCAAAGTAGATTTAGGGAAGGAAGGACTGTTGTCATTTTCATCCAGTACATCAATGCTTAATGTGCAAGTTGAGCTTAGGGAAACTGTCCCAGAATCTACTGCTTGGATAATAAGTGAATAAGATGCAGTAGCTTCATGGTCCAGTTTACCTATTAATGTTACTTGACCAGTGCCACTGTCAATTGTAAACTGGTGTTCTTCATTTCCTTTAATTACTGAATAGTGAATCAATCCATTACTACCTTCATCAACATCTGAGGCAGAAACTCTTAAAACTTGTGTTAAGTTTGCTGCTAATTCTGATATTGTAGCTTGATAGAGATCTTTTAAAAATTTGGGTGCATTATCATTGATATCCTTCATGTAAATTTGCACAGTTGCCTGATCCTTTAAAGGTTTTGGCAACCCTTGATCTGTTGCTATTACTGTAAGACTAAATACTGCTGCTCCCCTTTGCCTCATAAGAGTTTCCCTGTCAAACTGATGAGTACTTGTTATTTCCCCACTTATTGTGTTCAATTCAAAATCTGGCTGCATATTTTCAAATGAATACCTGACTTCACCATTTTGTCCAAAGTCTTTATCTACAGCACTTATTTTGCCTACAGATGATCCACCATTCTGTTCCTCTTCAAAATAAAATACATAATTGGTACTGTTAAACAATGGTCTGTTATCATTTACATCCTCTAAAATCACAGTAACATTCACAGTAGCACTAAGTGGTTCCACTGCTCTATCAGAAGCAACAACCAGGAGAACGTATCTTTCTTGAAGTTCGCGGTCCAATTCACTCTTTATATACAGCTGGCCATCTGGGAATATGCCAAAGGCATCCCCGGAATTTCCTTCAATTATACTATAAGCTATTTCACCGTTTGCTCCTGAATCCCTATCAGAAGCTTGCACTTTAAAGAATCTGGAATTCACAGGCTCAGACTCTGAAATGGTGACTTCATAGGAAAGTTGATCAAATACTGGTGGGTTATCATTTACATCATGGACGGATACAGTTAGAATGAAACTAGAAGAACGCTGTGGAACTCCCATATCTGAGGCCAAAATTTCCACCTGGTAAGAGCCAGCATTTATGTCAAGTGGCCCTATTAAACTTATGGCACCATTTTGTTCATTGATAGTAAACAGGCCCTTAGGATTCTGCTTAAGGCTGTACATGACCATGCCATTGACATCTTCATCAGGGTCAACAGCTTTGGCTTGGAATATGGTGTGCCCAGCTTTCCAGTTCTCAACCACATTAACGCTTTCCACTGCATGAAGAAAATGAGGGGAATTATCATTTAAATCTTTCACAGTTATATTGACCATGGTATCTCCAGTTATTGCCCCACCACTAGCCACTACTGTTAGCTGGTAAAATGCTTGCTCTTCCCGATCAATGATACTGGCTGTGGTGATCTGGCCTGTCACTTTGTTGATGACAAACATGCCCCTTTGGTCACCTGTTGTAATAAGGTAAGTAATGTTTGTGTTGAGGTCCATTGTAGAAGCAAAAACTGTGCCAACATGATAGCCAAAGGCAACATTTTCAAAGACAACAAAGCTGTATACACCTTGGTTGAAAACTGGGGGGTTGTCCTGAGTGTCCAAAACAGTGATAGTAACTATGGCCTGGTTTTGGGACTGGAGGTTGCCACCATCAGTGGCCACTATTTGCAGCTGGTAGGCAGTCTTTTCCTCCCTATCCAGGGCTATTTTTGTGGTGATGACCCCTGTCTGGCCATGGATCTGAAACCTGGAGTTATCTCCAGCTGAGATACTGTACTTGATTGTCCCATTAGGCCCCAAGTCTGGGTCAGTGGCAGAGACGGTAGTAACATAGCTGCCTGTGGGTTCATTCTCCTGGATGTGTGCAAAATACTGGACCGGGTAAAACACAGGGCTGTTATCATTCACATCCAGCAGGCTCACATTGACTCGGGCTACCGAAGAGAGAGGAGGAGAGCCCAGATCAGTGGCCAGGACCTGCAGGGAGTAATGGTCCTGTTCTTCCCTGTCCAACTGCGAGATGGTACTGAGCTTGCCTGACACAGGATCCAAGCGGAAGACCCGGCGGGGAGCCACCAAAGGGCCAACTGCTGTCACTGATGGCTCAGCCTCCTGCAGGGAGAAGCGCACTGTCCCATTGTCCCCCAAATCCCCATCGGTGGCACTCAAGACCAGCAACTCAGTTCCTGAAGGGGAATTCTCAGCCAGGGACACCTGGTAGCCATCCGGCTGGTTGAAGAGAGGTCTCTGGTCATTGACATCCAGTATGGCCACCACCAGCTGGGCATAGGAAAACTTGGGCTGCACCCCTTGGTCACGGGCACTGATGTTCAGCACCACCTGTGAGGCTGACTCTCGGTCCAGCCCACCAGAGGAAGCCATGCCAATACCCGGGCCACTGGTTCCGGAGCCAGCAATGCCAGTGGTGGTGACCAGGCCACTGTGCTCACTGATGCAGAACCAGCCCAGCTCATTGCCAGAAACAATGCTGTATCTGAGGTTGGCATTGAGACCAGAGTCACGATCGGTGGCACTCAGACCCTTCACATAGCTGCCCGGTGGTACCTCCTCACTGATATTGACCCGATACACAGACTGTCCAAAGACAGGTGGATGATCATTGATATCATTCACAAAAATCACCAGGCTGGCCACCGAAGAGCGGCTCACTGGGGCAGCAACTGCCCCTTCTGGAGGTACAGAGGAAGTGGGGGAGCCAGCTGGTGGCGGGGGGGCCCCATAGTTGTCAGCCACAGCCACAGTGAGGTTGTATGTAGGAATGCGTTCCCGGTCCAGTGCCGCCGCTACCTTGATGAGACTGAGATTTGGCACCTTACTGCTCTGCACCTCAAAATGACGCTGCTCATTTCCTCCAAGGATTGACACTGAGATGTTTCCGTTGGCAGCAGGAGAGTCAGCATCACTCACAGTTAGCAGTGCCACCACTGTGCCAGGTGCCGCATTCTCATCCACTGATGCAAAACGGGAGGTGGCTGGGAAGTAGCGGAATTTCACCCGTGGCTCGTTGTCATTCACATCAAGGAGTCGGATCAGTGCCTCAGCTCGGCCACTCAGCGCCGGCACCCCCCGATCTGTGGCCTGCACGGTTAGTGAGTATTGCCGCCTTGTCTCATAGTCCAGAGGCTCCCGGATACGTATCACCCCACTCTCCGGATCCACCTCAAACGGGATTCCCCCAGCCCCCTCCCCACCACCACCCTCAGTCCCTTCCAAGCGGTAGTGGATGTCAGCATTGGTACCTTCATCAGCATCAGCTGCTGCCACCTGAAGGACACTGGCCCCAACGGGCGCATCCTCAGGCACCCGGGCCTGGTAGAGAGCTTGGCTGAAGATGGGTGGGTTGTCGTTGATGTCCTGCACAGTGACATTAACCTGCAGGTATCCATGCCGTCGTGGCTCTCCCTTGTCCTCCACTTGCACCAGCAGCTGGTAGGTGGGGGTGGCCTCTCTGTCTAGGCCACCCCGAGAGACCAGGTGCAGAAAGGCACCTTCCCCACTGGGATTGAGGGTGATGGTGAGCTGGAAGCGCCCCTCCTCATTGCCAGCCACAATGCGGTAGGAGCTGTGGTCCACGCCATTGGTGCCACTGTCAGCATCGGTGGCGGTGTCCAGAATAAGCTGGCGGCCGCTGCCTGTGTCCTCCTTGAAAGTCACCACAATGGAGGGGTCTGGGAAGACAGGTGCATTGTCATTCAGGTCCAGCACCAGGACACGCACCTCACTAGGATAGGTGGGCTGGCTGGAGAGCACCACCAGGTCCATCACGTCACTGGCCAGACTCTCTCGGTCGATGGTGGCACGGGTGTGCAGCGCCCCCGAGGTGGCATTGATGGAGAAAAGGGCATGGTGCTCACTTAGGCGGTAGGTGAAGCCTGGGCGGGTGACGATGGTGCCCACCCAGGTGCCCGGGAGCTGCTCCTCCAGCACCTGGAAGACCTGTCGGGGCTCAGTGGAGACGTGGAGAGGCAGCAGCAGAAGCATGGCGAAGGGGGGCAGCCAAGACGGAGAGGGGCTGCCTGCTGACAGGAGGCCCATGGTGCTCAGGCGAGGGGTGTGGAAACCCGGCCACCCCTCCCGAAAAAAAAAAAAAAAAACAAGCACACAATCAACGCAGGTCCGGCAACGCCAAAGCGGCGGGGAGTCTCAGGAAGGCAACCAAATCCCCATCAGCAAAGCCATCCAGGTGGGGAAGAGCGGGGGGTCATATCCACAGCGCCGCCCGCCTCTCCCCGCCTCCCGCGCACGGCTCGGCCAGGGCAAGGGGCGGCGGGGCGCTAAGTAGCGGCTGCTCCCCTCGGCTGCAGAGGGAGGGGGTCTGCGGCGAGTTGGCCGGGGGCCGCCTGCCCGCCCAGCGGCTGTGCAGCACGCAGCTCCTCTCCTCGCGGGACGGAGTGACAGACCCCGGCGGGGATGGAGTCCTGCCCGAGGCAACTTCCCCGCCAGTCACGCCGCAGAGCGCAGCCGGGCTCCTCGCCGCCCGCCGCCGCTGGGAAGAGCCCCGCCGAGTGAGTTGCCCCGCGGCACCCCGGCCACGCTCATTCGGCGGCGCGGCTCTGCCCCTCCTGCCGCCGCCGCGGCTGCTCCGGGGCTGTCGGGGGGCGCAGGCAGCGAGCGGCGCCTCTCAGCATGGTCAGCTCGGCCGGGCGGCTTCGCTCAGTTGTACATCCCCAGCGCTCCAGCCCGCCTCCGCCGCGCCGCTCCGGGCTGGGCAGCCGGCAGCCGCAGAAGCCCCGCTCCTCTCACCATGCCAGGGGCGGGGGGCTGTGTGTCGGGGCGGGGGGGGGGGCACCTACAGTCTCACAGCAAGAGCAAAGCCGCCCAGGCGCCCCTCTCCAGCTTTGCCCCCAGGCTCCGGCTCACTTGTAATCCACAGCGCGGGGCTGGCCCCCGGAGCGGCTGGGGGACAGCTCCCCGCTGGCTTGCAGCCCTGCGCGCAGGGCACGGCTAGAGCGGCTGCCTGCCCCGCGCCCACGCAGCGCGCAGCCCAGAGCCACAAAGTTTGCTCCCTACTCATTGAGCTCTTCACTCTTTACTTCCAGCCCCGACTCCCCCCCGATCTCCAATTGGCCTGTTACCGACAGCCCCCTCCCTCTCGCCCTGCCATTGAGCCTCGGCGAGAAGAGTCCCCGCCTCCCCTCCCTAGATGGAGAGCTCAGCTTCCAGAGCCTGGCTGCTGGCCCCCTTTGGGTGCCAATCACACCGCCACGGCTGGAGGCGGGGGTCCTCCCTCTGCAAGCGGCCGGCCGGCAGCACTGCAACAAGGGGGCGGGGGCGGTTGATTAGGTTTGCAGGGAGGAGCGTTAGGTTGCTATAATAATAAATGAGAAAGGGATTAGGTAAAGCGCGTCTGGGAATGCGGTGCGCAGATTTGTATTAACTCGTTCATCCCCTTTGGCAGCAAGCAGGCTTCCCAGTGTTTCCAATAGTGTAAACTTTGCAGCAGGCTTTCTGTCAAACTCCGCACACCAACCCATCCCCCCGAAGAGAAAGCTGCTAATCGCATATACTCTGTCACCCCCCATGCATGTGTTCCCTGCACCGCAGGTCACTACTTCCAGAGCCCTGCACCCCAACCCATCCTGATGCGACAGTGCTACAATCCCTGGTCTGGATCCTCGCAGATCCACCCAGTATTTGCCCTCCTTCCCGCAGATTTAGATCACTAGTGATGCAAGGAACATGTTTACACTTGGCTGACCAGACAGCAAGGGTGAAAAATGGTGACACTTTTTTTTTCCCGGGAGGGAGGGTATAGTTGCCTATATAAGATACAACCCATCCTGGGAAGCAGGGATATTCCCCTTTTATTTGTTGGTAGAAGGAGAAGATAAACGTGTTCCCCATTTAACCAGTGTAATTGGTGGAATCAGGGCCAAACATTGGCCTGATGCAGGCTCTAGATCCTAGGTCCAAGTATATCTGCAATACTCCTGTGATGTGATGCTATACAGTTAGGGGGGTTGGGCCAAAATTAGCCAGGATCCACATGCCAGATCTTGGGGGGTTCAGCGCTGCCCTGCTGGGATGCATCAGGCTCTGAATTTTAGTGGTGCAATGAGAGTGGCTTGTTTTCTGTTGGGGGCAGGTATCAAAAATTGGTTGAATCCAGGGAGATCCAAGGACCAGAGCTAAACGTTTTATGTGCTGGTGCTGTGAGGGATGTGTCAGGGCCTGGGTTTCTTTTGATGCAATAGAGCAGATAGGTTTGTTCTCCATTAAGCTATGAAATGTGGGGGAGTGGGGCCTAGAACAGGATCCAGCTTTTATCCTTTTCCTTGAACAATTATTTTTCCAAGTCCTCGGAGAGAGGGAAACCCCCTATGAAAATACATTTTGCAAGGAGCTTGCCTGTTTTGTAAGCAATGTATTTTAATAGTCATATTAACAACATTTTGGTCCCCAGTGAAATAAATTCAATTTTAATTAAAAAAAAATCTGAGCAATGTAAATGGAAGTTATGCTAAAACAAGGTGATTGACAAAGGTGTGTCTATTCTTAAAAACAAAAATGATGTGGCCACAGGCCTGCATTTCTTTGTTTAAATGAAATCTTTAGAAAAGCAAGGAACAATCTGCAATCAAGTTATTTTTATCCTCAAGAAAATATTCAGCTATGCAGCAACAAACTTCTAAATAAATCAAGTGGATGTTTAGGATATTGTGAATTACACACAGCAATGAAGATTTAAGTGTCTGCATTTCCACCACCTTGACCCTCAGCATGTTTGTACCTTCAAATGCAGATTAGTCACCAAGCAATGACTGGAAACTCAACTACTGTACAGGTAAAGAGTGCCCTCTAGTGTTCTTTCGTTAAAACAGATTTTAGTGCATTGTCTATTACATCAAATTTTATTGGAAGAGTGGAAGGTTCCTATTACAATGCTATTTCCTCTTTATTGTCTTGGGATTGCCACAGGGGGAAAAAAGGGGGGAAAGATGATTTGCAGGAACCTATGAATTGCATCTTTTTGGTTAAGGTGTAATTTCTATCCAACGATATAAAGAATCTTGGCTCAACAATCACTCTCTCAAAACACAGGTGCCAAAAGAAATTTATTGGCAGCCGTAGTCTCTAAACTGTCTGTAATATTGGTATAGGTATCAGGGCATAACAGTATAGCCAGGAATTAATAAGGTAGCAAAAACATTTAATTTATTAAACACTTTAGTGTAATCTGTTGACCTATGAACCAGGCAGCACTATCTGTCAACTGCTATCAGCTGCAAAGGTCAGTTCACACAAACTATGGTAACATATAACCCTTCTGTTATGTGCTGTCTAACTGACTACCTGTCTAAATAAATACCAGTCAAGCTTCAGTACTTAAAGTCTCTTTAATTAATAAACAACCTGAATGGTTACCAGATGTGTTTTCACCTTGTTGATAGCAACTAAACCTGTAAAATGACAACTAAGCCAGTAATAATAAACATATTGTTGAAATAAAAGAAAACAGCAGCCATATTGGTTTTTGGCCTTTCCCTCTTAAGAAGAGTAGCAAAAGTTGGGAGAAGGATTAAAAAGGATAGAAGTTAGGTGAAAAGAAATAGGGATAGAATACTAATAATGTGACATCCAAGGAATACTGTTAGTCCCACTTAGTATGATGATACAGTGCCAGAGGTGGTTTGTTATGTTGTTTTCCCATGGCTGAAATGAAAGAGGGGGATCAAATATAAATGTTAGCAAGATTCTTGGCTGGCATTCATTATTGAAGAAGAAATAGTTGGCCCTATTCCTGGGTGGTATTGCAACCAAAAATAAAGAGATACTGCCAGTCATTAATTCCTGTGTATCTCCTTTTCTGTTTTATGGCTGAGTTGGCATCTGGCATAGTCTGGAAGAGCAACACATACTTGGTCATGGTCTTTATAGATTGGAACTCTTTTGAGGTAGAGACACAAGTTAACACCAAGTAAAGGGGATTGTGGATAACTGGATTTGATTATTGCATCTAGCTGAAGTCCTTGTTTGGCCACTCAGTATTTTTTCTGGTCTTAGTGTAGGTAGCTTTACAAATTGTGACACTCTTCATTGTTGCTATGATCCAGCCACGAGTAGGATGAGCTAATTAAAAATGGGTCACAAGTCATGATAAATATAAGGCCATATTTAATGCTATTAGCTCTGCACTGGAGATCTTTGAAATGTAGTTTTACTTATGCTTCTCGGATGCCAGTATCAGCCACCTTGCCTAATAAAGGATCCACTAGGTCTTTTAAAAATACGGCTTTGCAGATCTACATGACTTTGTGTATTAGAAGAGTCCCAAAAAGGGATATGGTTTGCACAAAGTATGTGGAATCAGCAGAAAAACACTGTACTATTGTACCACAAAGAAAAAAAATGGATATAGGGAGAAAATTATGAACATAAATTAATGTCAGCCTAAGCTAGAATAGCTTGCATTCTTCAGCATCCACCACAGTTTAGTCACTTGAGAATTTTCTCACTGTACATTATATGGGATTTTACACATCTGTCAGCTAAATTTGAATTCCAAATACAAAATATAGCACTCAGAAACATTATGTGGATTTCTGACACCCCCTGGAGGACGTTGGGTCCATAAACTAATGAGTTGTCAATATAATATTTTATGTGTGACAGACACAGTCTTGTTCTAATGTTGTTCATATTTTGTGTATGATTACAGTTCTCACTTTCCTCTGACTAGTGCTCTGAAATGTTAAAAAATAAAAATACTACTACTATGTATGCATTAAGTTCAAAACTATATATCTAACAATTAATTTGTCATTAACTTTTTAAATGTCATACCTGTGGATGAGCACAATGGATACAAATTTACTTTTAATTGTTTTACACTGCCAGGTCTGAGCAAAATGGAATGGAAATTGCTTATACAAAATGTGAGACAGTAATTCAGCAAAGTGCAACTTATTATACCTGGGCTATCATTCCACAAATATGCATTGTTGTCGCTCAGTTTGATAAAATATCACATCTGAAAAATGCCTCTCATTTGACTGACAGTATTTAGAAGCATATTAATTATCTTACATTAAGGGATTGAAAGAACAATAGATTGTTGTATGGAGAAAGTTTGTATAACCTTTTTGTATCCCTAGATATTCTAGCAACTCAAAATTAAATAATAATAATGAAACATTTAAGAATTTTAAAGTTGTTTGTTTCTCAGGATTCAGCACTGACTCATTTTATTATTCTTAAAGATTTAACAAAATGTTTATTGAAAATCATAGAAATAAGGTACCAAATTTTCATTTACCAAAATATGTGTTTTCAGTAAACTAAAAAATATTGATAACCATTTTGATAATGGTTCTCACAACATGCTTAGTAACTATTTCAGCAACAGGTAACATCACAGCAACAAAAGATACTGAGATGGGAACATGCAGGTTTTCAGTCAAGAGGAACAAGGCAACGCCTTCACCAGGACATGATGAGGCACAGGAGTGAATTACTAAAGGCCATGGATGATCAGGCCTGCTGGAACTCTGGAAAGTATGGATTTAAATGTGATTGTCTACTGATTAAAACTGATGTTGTACAGATTGGTGCAGAGAACAGTGACAAAAGCTGTCTACCAGCAAATTCTAGGCCACCATGATATCTGCCTGACATTGGAGGGAGTAGTATCTATCTGCCTGCAAAAGTTGAGAGAGTCTCATGTAATAGCACAAAACTTGTACTTCAGTATCAATTAGGCTATCTGAAAGGCTACAGAAAGAAGCTTCCAGGGAAAGACCACAGAAATTAACTCCCTTCTGTGGGGTGAGCAAATGACCAAAAAACAAATGGAATGGGTGATTGGCAAGCCAATGCAGACATTGACAACCTTAAATTGAGACGGAATTTTATTGTGACATGAGAGTCTGATCAAGGGTCATTGTTTAGGACTGATTTTATGATGAAGTATGGAGTTAATCTTAATATGGGGGATAAAATATGCAGTGTAACTGGAATGATGCCACTGGAGTATGTAAGGTAGCTGTGGCAGAGGATGCAATAATCCTCTCAAGGGTGGAAGGGGTAATTCCAGCCTAAGTAACAGTACAGCAAATAATGACAGACTGGAGAACATTATAGAACCCTCTGATGAGAAATTGGGACTTGGCGTCTTGTTGCTTGGGATTTGCTTATTGTCTTGAAACCACAAAAAAAAAAGAGCAATACTGCTCCTGATAGCTAATTTAGTGACAGAACCTCTAATTCTAAAGCAGTGCAATAAATTAAGGGAGGTGCCTCCTTTTTTCTGGAGAGGAGGGAATAATAAATGAAAACAGTGAGAAACCAAGTTCTGACCACCCTATCAAAATGGGCCCAAGACAAGAGTCCATACATTCCCAATTAGATTGACAAGTTTTATGGAAATGTGGGTGCCGCATCTTGCATTCCAGATAGAATCAAGATGGATGCAGCAGTAGAGGCCACTGTATGCTGCCTGTTTGCATATATCATTCCTGAGAGGGACGAAGTAGTGTGTCAGGAGCTGGTGATGAAATAGGAGCAAGACAGAGGATCCTGTCTTACAGCAGATCAAAGGGAGCCTTTTTAGCTATCTGGCCAAATAGCCAGGTTTCAAACAATAGACCAGGGAAGCCCATCATTGCCCTTGTGATAGTGCTCCAAATGTTGAAATTAATACATATGACCAGATGGAGAGACATCTTGGGGTAGAGAAGCTCACAGCTATGTACCGTCCACGGTATACTGGCTAGGATGGATCTTCTGGATGTTTAATACATTGGTTCAAGAACAGATCCTTGAGAGCCCCTACTAAAAACACCAACAAAGGATTCTCCATTATTTTTTTTTTGGAAATCTACCAGTTAACTAGTTCTTAATCCATGGAGCTTCTGTGGAGCTATGCCAATTTATACCAGCCAAGGATCAACCCTTGATGTGCACTGTAAACTTTTTTTTCATTATACTGCTTTCTTCTTATTGAAGAAACAAATGTTTTCCTCATCAGTCTTCTAGCCTGTGTTCTAGGAACCTTTACCACAGAAACTAGCCTTGCCATTGCCCTCAAAAAACATCATTTGATAATTAGTTTTTGTTAAAGCCTACCTTACATGTTTCAATGCCAGCCCTAGTCGGCTTGTTTTATTGGCTAATAAAACCCAGCAGAGGTGATATTTGTACGGTCTGGTATTTTATTGAAGGTGCTGAGACAGCTGAATTCTTTCAGAATTGTGGATGTCTTCAAAGTGGTCTCAGAGATCAGCTTTCAGGCAGAGTTTGTTACAAGTTAATTTTAGAATCTGTTTCCTCAGAAGTGTTACTTTAGACCTTAGACTAGCATGGTAATCAGAAACTCTGGGTCCTGTAATAAAATTGTGAATTTCCCACTGTAGAGCTTGATGGAAAGTCTGGATTTTTATTAAAAATATGGTTGCAAATATGAGAATTCCTCACCTTCTCTCACCACCCTATATTCAATCCCTTAGTTTCCTAGGTTGCTTTTTTACCACCTGTCTATCTGGAAAAGAATGATGGGTCGGTTTGGTTTTGGTGTGGGATGGGGTTGAATTTTTGTTTTGTCTTGCCCCCACCCCCATTTCAGAGAGTTTTCTCAATGGCACTGCAACATCTCCAATTTTGATCAATGAGAAATTCTAATCAGCCCTCTTCTGTTCTTTTCTTCAGATACTTCTGTGCTGATTCATTTTTAGGTATTGCATTTTTAGTTTGAATCATTGTTTTGAATTGTAGTGGGGGCAGTTACTAGATTGCCTACATTTTCCTGACTTCTGTTTTGATGGCATATTATTGAAATATCAATAGATCATTCCCCTCAAAGCCTAATCCAAAGGCTCTTGAAAATAGTGGACACCTTCCCCCCCCAGCCCCCCCAGCACTCTCCACCCAGTTGATTTCAGTGGGCTTTGAATCAGGCCTTTATATTCTAAGATGAGGCATGTACCTTGTCTGATGTTAGGAAGTATTTTCTTTACAGCTTAACCCAGGGCAATAGCAAGGATTATAATACAGCAGCGAATTCTGGTTGTTCAGTACTATATTCAGATTAGCTGATTGGGGCTTTTGCTATTATACTGTATATTTAGCAACACAGTAAAAACAAATTCCAAACAAGTATGTTATTTTGACTCTCAGCAACAATACACAATCATAGGTATGGAGACATCTGCTGTTATTGTTTTTTCCTGCTAAATAAATTTATGGTTAAGGTTACATTGAGACTTCCAGTATAGCCCACTGATCTCAGAAACTTCTGACAAATACTCTTGTGGGGGTGAAACTTTATAATGACCTGCATACAGAGGATCTCTGAGCAAGCTGAAGATGAGGGTAATGATCTCTACTGGGCATGGAGCATAAGAACAGTTACTCTGCCGCCAGGAAGCATGTGTGCCCATACACAGAAGACATTTTGGGTTATTGGGCTACATAGTAATAAGCATGCTGGTTATGCCCTCTGTCCCTCACCCTGTCCACTATACCAACCCGAGATAATCCACAGAACACAGGCAGTACAGCCCTCCTGTGTAGGTCCTCTCCTTAAGTCTCTTTTCCATGTCATGCAATAGAGCCAGCGGGAGTCTATGCATTTAGGTCCTACTGTGACTACTGGGAAGGAGAGGTATAAACACAATGTTCCCCTAGAAAATTATATATACACACACATTTTACCATCTAGCCAGATAGAATGTTTTTATTTATATATTATATATATGCTATATTCAGCTATGTTAACTAACATTTTCATTGCTCTGACTTTTGTGCTTTTAAATTAGTACTATTAATTTTGCATGCACCAGAGCCAGTTCAGGCTAAGCAAGGATATCAGAATTAGGCCTTAGTCACCTGATTCAATGCCCAGGTGTCTTTCCAATGACTTTACTGGTTGCTGAATCAGTCCCCTTAGTGTTTTGCATTTAATATACAAGTGGTGTTTGGAAAAAATATTTTTCCAGCTATCTTAACATTCTTTAGGAATATATCAGTTTGAAACCTGTAGTTTTATTTTTTCAACATCTGTTATCTGCTCCAGTATGTTTTCTTTGTACCCCCTGTCACGACTACAGTACTCAGCAACACTCTCAAGAGCACTCCACTAGTTTTTTAGTTTAAGGCTTTTTTTAATAGCTCAAGGCCTGGCTGCTCGTGAAAACCTGTTGAAGTCAGCAACCAGCATGTTTTAAAATGCTTTCAAAAACTTCCTCTGCAATCCAGATACTGCGTTCAATGGCATCTCACCTGAAGTCAGATTACTTTCAAATTTCATTTTCTATGAAATAAGTGTAATTGGAAGTATTCAGTTGCTCCTTCTTTCAGAGTAATGAATTTAATTGAGTCCCTGTGACTCAAAAAATGATTTTATGTGCTGGTAGAAGGGGGAAAGTTCTCAAGCTGAAAATCCAGCAACTTAACAAGAAGAAGTTAAATATAAAAACATTAGCAAAATAAAGAGAAAAAGTAATTAACAACAAAAGATGCTTAGTATCACTTATTTTCTCTTTCTAGGGTAAAAATTTTCCATACTGCACATTAGAACTCACTAAAAAAACCTAGAAAATTCTCAAGAAACATTGCACACTGTTCTAGTCATGATACTACTATTTCTTCAAAATTAAAAATAAGACCTTTCTTTAACACTGAGAACCTAGTAGACTGAGGACCCTGTAGAGTTTGTTATAATAAGATCGTCTCAATAGTGAAATCATCATTTCCCAGATATCCACAAGGCAATATATTCCAGTTGAGTGACGTAATCTCAGATTGATTTACTGATACCTGAGCCATGAACTGAATTTGTTCCTAATGTTTCTTCAATAATAAAAACATCAAACTAAAATCAGTATATTTGCTGTGAATACACGGAGAACATTTCACCAGTAGCGTGCATGTTCTTTGCTACATGTTTTGTCAGAGGGCTAACTGAAAGACTCTCAGTGCTAATTCAAACCAAGAAAATAATTCCGTTACTATCTATAGAATACTGAACATAGTGGGCTATCTGGGCAATTGCCCTAACCCACCCCAAGCACTGAAATTATTATTTTGGGGAGAAACCGGATTCTCCTTTAGCTGAATGCTAGTGTAAAAACAAGCAGTAACACTCCAATTCTGCTACCCAATATTGTGAGAGCAGATCACAAACAGGATGTACAGGAAAAAACTCATATCTTCTGCATGCCATGGAGAATTACAACATGCTCTCTGTGGCAAGGTGAAGAGGGATTGTGAGGGGAGTATTGGTGTGACAAGTAGGACAGAGAATATGAGAAAAACCCAGTGTAGAAGGATCATAGCACACAGCAGCTGCTGCTATAACATGCAGTCTGTTGTAAAGGCCACAAAGTAGTGCACTGGTACGGCATAAGTTAGGGTAAGATTCTATCCCCTATATAGGTTGCTCAGGCTTTGCACAATGGTGATGAGTTTGTGGTACTGTGTATATCTAGTTACCCTAATAATTGTAAAATATGTTTTGAAAAAAGGTAAGAAAGTTCTTGTTCATATAACTATTACCCTTAGAGCTGGGTCAATACTGCAAAAAGTATATTTCTGCACAAATCCATTCTCATTTTTTAAAATAAATTTGCATTGATTGTATTTGCTTTCCACAAATATTCTAGCAAAATATTTTGCTAATAAGAATACTTGCAAAAAGCAAATGTTTTGCTGAGAGCAAATGTTGAATGATATACTAAGCTACCAACAGGATTAATTTCAAATGTTACCTCTGGCATGTAATTTGATATTTATACCATTGTGAAATTATATATGTCATCCAGTCATAGAACAGAAACACCACTAGGTTCATGCCACTAGCCAATGCAGTACACTTGGAATATTTTGAATATTCATACTGAACTAAATGATCCATAGACCAAGAATTATTCACTGAAGAAATTGAAGTACAATCAACTATAAGAAAATCTGAGAGTTTTGCCATTTGTTTTCAGAATATTCACAAAGAGAGAGGTGAAATATATTATCCAAGTCTGTTTTTCATACACAGGCTTCATTGTGAAATTAGGACACATGTTCATATTACACAGGTCAAAATGCATGCTGCTCCATCCAGAGACGACAGTAGTCTTTGTATGATGACCTTTTTGTATGTGTTTCTTACTGAAGATGTGGCAGTGGCCAGTCATATTGTTGCAAGGTGCAGAGGGCAATTTCAGAATGGTATACCTGCACTGTGCATTGTTGAACAAGTGTTCACCGTAGCCATAACTACCATGAATTAATTTATGCCATAACTCACCCTGTGTCATTCTGCATATGCCAAACTTGTCAGCAGCAGGGGTCACTCTGATACAAGTTGACAATATCACTACCATTAGCAATGTCAAAACTTGTGTGGTCAGGTAAGCACAGACTAGAACATAGTTAGAAAATAGAAGGGATTCCCAGGATGAATCAGCTAGAAGTGCACCCATGCTTTGCCCACATGAATAGTGAGTTTCATGAGTCCCATGATGATTTTTGTGAAAGATGCATTGCTGTGCTCTTCAGCCAGCTCTTGGTAAATGGGTACAACAACAGTAGAGTTCCCATGAATGTCCATCATTAAACCTTGATTTAAGCTACAAGTGAGTACAGTTGACAGCTGGAACCTGGGAGTACTGTGGATGACCTTATTAATCAATGATTGTAAAGCACTTTGAAGATGACAAATGCTGTATGAAAGTCAAGTGATATTGAATGGGGAAAGGACTATGCAGGAGGTCCTGCTAGAACTAGGACTTCCCAAGATTTTTCAAAACCGAAGTGCACGTAGGGTGCAGATATGGGGACTGCATGAAAACCCCCCTAAGCTTATTTTTACCAGCTTAGGTTAAAACTTCCCCAAGGTACAAACTATTTTTACTTTTGTCCCTGGACTTTATTGCTGCCACCACCAAGCGTCTAACAAATATAACAGGGAAAGAGGCCCCTTGGAAACGTCTTTCCCCCCCAAAATCCCCCCAAGCCCTACACCCCCTTTCCTGGGGAAGGCTTGGTAAAAATCCTCACCAATTTGTACAGGTGAACACAGACCCAAACCCTTGGATCTTAAGAACAATGAAAAAGCAATTAGGTTCTTAAAAGAAGAATTTTAATTGAAGTAAAAGAATCACCTCTGTAAAATCAGGATGGTAAATACCTTACAGGGTAATCAGATTCAAAACAGAGAATCCCTCTAGACAAAACCTTAAGTTACAAAAAGACACAAAAACAGGAATATACATTCCATTCAGCACAACTTATTTTATCAGCTATTTAAACAAAACAGACTCTAACGTATATCTAATTAGATTGCTTACTTACTTTTTACAGCAGTTCCAAGCTGCATTCCTGCTCTGGTCCCGGCAAAAACCAACACAGACAGAGAGAATCCTTTGTTCCTCCCCCACTCCAGCTTTGAAAGTATCTTGTCTCCTCATTGGTCCTTTTGGTCAGGTGCCAGCGAGGTTGTCTTAGCTTCTTAACCCTTTACTAGGGTTTTTTCCTCTGGCCAGGAGGAATTTAAAGGTGTTTACCCTTTCCTTTATATTTATGACAGTAACCAAGATATCAGTGTAAACTATGTACAGCTTCTATTATACGCTCATTCCTGCACCTCAGCTTAACTCTTGGCAGAAGCACAGACCATAGTACTATCATTTTAGGACTTTTCAGAAAGCATTATTCAGAGAGAAATCTAGGGCAATTGGACTTCAACCCCTGCATTTAGGTCTTATTAATAGCTTCCAACTATTTTCCTCTGGCACAACTGAACTCCACAATCAAGGTGAAGACCATCTGTGCAGGAAAAAGCTTTTTTGAGGGCTGGTCCCAGACTGTGGAATGAATTCCCCGAGGAACTAAGGACCATCCGAAACCTCACTACCTTCCTCTCCAAATGCAAGGCACATTTCTTTGACCTTCCCTTCTCTAATTTCAGTACATATCAATATGTATATTTATATATAAAAACAACCCCCCCAAAATAAAAACAAACAACGCGCTACCAAAGCATGACATTCTAGTGCCTGTACTTTTCCTCCTGAGAAGAGGATGAGAGAACAAATGCAAGGCAGATTTTAGTCATGTTCTTTGCACTAATGGAAGGTGCTCAGGTACAACAGTGATGGTATAAAAATAGAATTGTATTTTAATACTAAACATTACTACTTCGCTTACAATGCACACTTGTGGAATCTGATTTGTACCATCGGCATCACAGTTGTAAAATTTCAGCATGTGGTTAAATGAGCTTTCCTGATAGAGACAGGAAATTCATTCTGCCTCCTTCAATTTCCCCCCACCCCCTGAAAATCTGCCACTGTAGCAACTGTAGAAAAACCTGAGTGTAGGCAAGGTCCTGAAGGGAAGTAAATAGAATAGAGGTGAATGGGTCCTGTCAGTTAATATAGAGATAGAGGTCTTCATATAATAGATCTTTCAGTCAAGTGCCTGCTTGTTAGAGAACAGATCCCTTCCTCTCAGGTTAAAAAATTAATCATGATTAATCGCAATTTTAATCGCACTGTTAAACTATAGAATACCAACTGAAATTTATTAAATATTTTTGAATGTTTTTCTACATTTTCAAATGTCTTGATTTCAGTTACAACACAGAATGTAAAGTGTACACTGCTCACTTTATAATATTTTTATTACAAATATTTGCACTATAAAAATGATAAACAAAAGAAACAATACTTTTCAATTTACCTCATACAAGTACTGTAGTGCAATTTCTTTATCATGAAAGTGAAACTTACAAATGTAGATTTCTTTTGTTACATAACTGCACTCAAAAACAAAACAATGCAAACCTTTAGAGCCTACAAGTCCACTCAGTCCTATTTCTTGTTCAGCCAATTGTTAAGACAAGTTTGTTTACATTTAAGGGAAATAATGTTGCTCATTTCTTATTTACAGTGTCACCTGAAAATAAGAACAGGCGTTCACATGGGACTTTTGTAGCCAGCATTGCAAGGTATCTATGTGCCAGATATGCTAAACATTCACATGCCCCTTCATGCTTTGGCCACCATTCCAGAGGACATGCTTCCATGTTGATGACACTCTTTAAAAAAAAGTGTTAATTAAGTTTGTGACTAACTCCTTGGGGAAGAATTGTATGCCTCTGGCTCTATTTTACCCTCATTTCTGAAATATATTTCATTTTATTGTAGTCTTGGATGATAAACCAGCACATGTTCATTTTAAGAACACTTTCATTGCAGATTTGACAAAACACAAAGAAGATGTGAGATTTCTGAAGATAGCTACAGCACTGGACCCAAGATTTAAGAATCTGAAGTGCTGTCCAAAATCTGAGAGGGACGAGGTGAGGACTGTGCTTTCAGAAGTCTTAAAAGAGCAACACTCCATTGCGGAAACTACAGAATCGGAACAACCAAAAAAGAAAATCAACCTTCTGTTGGTGGCATTTGACTCAGATGATGAAAATGAATGTGTGTCAATCCGCACTGCTTTGGATTGTAATTGAGCAGAACCCATCATCAGCATGGATGCATG
Source organism: Lepidochelys olivacea (assembly GCF_965140295.1). Classification (NCBI taxonomy): domain Eukaryota; kingdom Metazoa; phylum Chordata; order Testudines; family Cheloniidae; genus Lepidochelys; species Lepidochelys olivacea. The sequence goes on along the minus strand of NC_140414.1, from coordinate 48,752,961 downwards.
GTCTCTGAAATGGGGTTGAAGCATAAAGGGACATATGAATCTTTAGCGCATCTGTCATGTAAATATCTTGCTATGCCAGCTACAACAGTGCCATACGAACACCTGTTCTTACTTTCAGGTGACATTGTGAACTAGAAGCAGGCAGCATTATCTCCTGCAAATGTAAACAAACTTGTTTGTCTGAGGGATTGACTGAACAGAAATAGGACTGAGTGGACTTGTAGGCTTTAAAGTTTTACATTGTTTTATTTTTCAATGAAGTTACTTTTTGCGCATAATTCTACATTTGAGTTAAAATTTTATGATAAAGATATTTCACTACAGTACTTGTTTTTGGTTTTTTACAATGCAAATACTTGTAATCAAAAATATAAAGTGAGCACTGTACACTTTATATTCAGTTTTATAATTGAAATCAATATATTTGATAATGTGGCAAACATTGAAAAATATTTAAATAAATGGCATTCTATTGTTTAACCATGCGATTACAGTATGATTATTCATGATTAATTTTTTAAATCACTTGACAGCCCTAGTTAAAACAGAAGGCATTAAAAAAAATGAGAGGAAAGGAACTACTCAGGACCATGATTAAAAATATGATTTTGCCCTGTTTACATTGGTAAGTTTGAACTTTATTATAATCACATTGGGGCACTGCTGTATTCTCATCTGGTCCCCCAAAATGGTAATTCTATAGTGTGGGCAAGATTACAAACTGTGGCCAACAGTATTTAATATGTTATAAGTTCAATTATATACTCATATAGCCAGTGTCAAAAGTACCTAAACTCACACCATTTTCTGGAGATAATTACCAGCACCACCTGCCACTTTCAACCACAAGCTGTAGTTTAGAGAGCTTTAAAGAAATGGCTCCCTTTAACTTGGTACCAGACTTCTAAAGTAATTCTGTAGGTAAATGCAGCAAACCTGCACTGTTTGAAAGAGAGAATAGTATTCCATAAAAATTGCTATTTAAGAAATTAAGTGTGATTTAATACAGTATTCATCTAATGACAATTCTTAAACAAGGAAGTCTGAAATTGTGGCACAACTCTTTTCCACATACTAACACCCAAACAACACATTTTCACTGACAGTCTCTGCAACATCACAAGGAACTTCCTTCTGTCTCCAAACTGATAAGAAAACTATGCCCCACACATGAATAAATTAATCTCCCTCACAGAAGCAAGCAAAAACTTAATTATGCCCCATACTTTGCATCATCTTCAAGAGAATTTAAACAGAACAGGTAAATAAGTCACAAACAGAAATATGGAATGGAATGTGTCTAATAAATCAGAGGACAAAATACTGGGCCTAATTCTTGGCTCTGTCCCATCAGTGCAAAGCTTGCTCAACCAGGTCTCTGAGTTTTCCCCTTGTAAGGGCAATCCCTGGGGGATGTATTGCCAGCATAATGGTTCTATGCCATTTCCTTCCTTCCCAGGGCAGTGAGTTTCCATAGGAGAAAGGGGGCATATCTAGCATGTCCCTGCATCCCAGAAATTCGTGCTGCCAGGATGACTCCTTGGGACTGTGGGCAACCAGGCATAAGTTAAGCAGAGCATAAGAGTTAAACCAGGCATAAGTGAACACCAGAGACTGGACCAGTCCATCTGGCCCTGTTATTAGGAAAGTATAAATATGGCTTAATGCTACTTTCACCCCATAATTTTGGGTCCTGCACTGAGTGCAGCTTGGCCAGACCAAAGAATGCAGCCCATATAAGGGTACTGTGGCAGAGCTCCGACCTTGTCCCCGTGGGTCCCACGCTTCCAGGCGGTTTATGCTAGCTTCAGAGGCTCACTGCAACCCTCCATGTAGCCCTTCTCTCTCTAGGGCCAGGGATACAGTCTACTGAGCCCTTTTCATCATAAGCCAGCAGTGGAGGTTGGTGAGAGAATTCCCACAGTCTCTGTTGCTCCTACAGCCTCATGCCAAAACAGTTTAGCCTCCTGTCCTGACAGGGGCCTGTTTACCCCTCCCAGGAGGTGTTTCTGTAGTGGTGGGTTGGGGGAACCCGGGCCCACCCTCTACTCCGGGTTCTGGCCCAGGGACCCTAATGGTAGCAGCTGTTGGCAGCCAACCTTTTACTGCCAGAGTTGCTACATTTCCCTAGGCCACTTCCCCCCAGCTCTCCTGCTTCTCCCTTACCAATGACTTGAGGGTATTTTCATTAACCAGCCCTTCAGCCACACTTCCTCTCCTCTGGCTCCTCTCTACCTGACTGGAGTGAGCCCTTTATATTATCAGAGGGGCCTTAATTAGAGTCAGGTGGTCACATTAGCTTAATGGCCTCACCTGACTCTTTGCAGCTTAATTGGAGTCAGGTGTTCTTATTAGCCTGGAGCAGCCCCTGCTCTGGTCAGTCAGGGAACAGCAAACTGTTAATCTAGTGGCCAGTAGATCTGCCTTCTGCTACTCTGCTGTACATCTCGCTGTGGTTAGGGTCCGTGCTGGTAGACGTGGTCCTCCCAGACCAGACCTACACCGTCCCGGGCTGCACCATCTTCGACAACCTGTATCTGGTCCGGGACCTCTTGGAACTCAGGTGTACGGACGGTCTGTCGTTCACCCTCCTGTCCCTGGATCAGGAGAAGATGTTCGACAGGGTGGACCACAGGGACGTCCTGAGCACTCTGCCAGTGTTTGGCCTTGGACCCCAGTTTGTGGGTTTTCTCCAGGTGCTGTACGCCTCCACAGAGTGTCTGGTCAGGCTCAACTGGACCCTGACTGAACCGGTCAGCTTCGGGCGAGGAGTACGGCAGGGGTGCCCCCTCTCGGGCCAGCTGTACGTTCTGTCGATCAAGCCCTTCCTCTGTCTCCTCCGCAGGAGGTTGAAAGGGTTGGCGCTGCGGGAGCCGGAGCTGCGGCTGGTCCTGTCGGCATACACCGATGACGTACTCCTCGTGGTCCAGGACCCGGGTGACTTGGCGCGGGTGGAGACTTGCCAGGCTGTGTAGTCGGCAGCCTCCTCCGCCTGGGTCAACTGGGTCAAGAGCTCTGGCTTGGTGGTAGGGGACTGGCGGCAGGCGAGCTCCCTCCCACCCGCGCTTCAAGCCATCCGGTGGAGCGTGGGTCCGCTGCTCTATCTCGGCATTTACCTTTCTGCCACGCATCCGTCTCCACCGGAGAACTGGCACATTTTAGAGGGTAGGGTGATAGAGTGGCTCCGGAGATGGACAGGACTACTCCGGTGTCTGTCCTTTCGAGGGCGGGCACTGGTGCTCAATCAACTAGTCCTGTCCATGCTCTGGTACCGGCTCAACACCCTGGTTCCGGCCCCGGCTTTCCTGGCCAACATCCGGAATTTGATTCTGGAGTTCTTCTGGTCAGGACTGCACTGGAGGAGGGAGGGCAGGGCCTGAAGTGTCTCCGCACTCAGGTCCATGTCTTCCGCCTCCAGGCCCTGCAGAGGCTCCTTTATGGTGCAGGTAGTCCGGCATGGAGCATATTGGCGCACGCTTTTCTGCGCCGCTTCCGAGGGCTCCGATATGACCGGCAGCTCCTTTATCTCCATCCGAGAAGTCTTCCGCGAGACCTCTCCGGGCTGCCGGTCTTCTACCAGGGCCTCCTCCAGACCTGGAAACTGTTCTCAGAGACCAGGTCCGTGGTGGCCACCATGGGGGCAGATCTCCTCGCGGAGCCCCTGCTACACAACCCCCAGCTCCGGGCGCAGGTGGTGGAGTCCCCCTTGGTGCACCAGAGGTTGGTCCTGGCAGAAGTCACCAGAGTCAGAGACCTCCTGGACTACGACTGGGGAGACTATCTGGATCCCCTGACGCTCGCTCAGAGCATGGGGCTCTCCAGGCCTTGTACTCCCCAGCTCATACTTCAGGAGGTGAGGGCCGCTTTGCCACCCACTGCTCGGGTTTACCTTGACTGGGTCCCAAGAGAGGGCGTGCCCCACCCACCCTCCACCCCAGGCCCTCTGGACCTTTTCATCGGGCCTCTGCCCCGTGGACCCGACCGACCCCCCGATGCCTTCACTGTGAGCCAGCTGCATGATTTGTAGCTGGTCCGTTTCCAGACCATGCCTAGGAAACATCTATACATGCTCATGCTCCACACCCTTCATGTCCTCGCATCCCGCCCCGACACAAAATGGCGGGACCTCCTGCCACCTCTAGAGTGTGAGGAGCCCCAGTGGGCCAGCCTATATTCCACTCTGGTCCTGAGGCCCACCGGGAATATCAGTTGGCGGCTCCTTCACGGGCGTGTACTTGGCACCGTTCACCCCTATCCCAGACACCTGTCCCTTTTGCCGCAGGAGGGAAACCCTGGCACACATATACCTGGAGTACACCAGGCAGCAGCCCCTATTTCAGCTCCTCACAAATATTTTGTTAAAATTTTGGTTGCACTTTTCCCCTCACCTCCTTATCTATTCACTCCCTATCCGTGGCCCCACTAAGTCACAGGACCTCCTGGTCAACCTCCTCCTGGCCCTGGCTAAAGTGGCCATCTATAAAACCAGGGTGAGGAGGTTGGCCAATGGAGTCTCCTGTGACTGTGGGGCCTACTTCTGCTCCTCCGACCGTTCACGTCTCCGGGAAGAGTTTCTCTGGGCTGCATCCACTGACTCCCTTGACGCCTTTCAGGAGCAGTGGGCGCTGTCCGGGGTTCTCTGCTCGGTGTCCCTGTCTGGTTCCCTTCGTGAACCCCCCTCTTAGGCTGGGGGTGGGGATCCTTTAGCACTTCCTGGATCCCAATGAGGCTACTCTGCTGTACCCAACTGGCCTGGGTCTATCACAGTACTTTAATAAACATAACTCAAGAGGGAAAGAACCTAGATTTAACAAGGAGTAATAACATAAAAGCAGCAGGTTTGTGTTTAGGGAAAAATATAAATAAATACATAAATAAATAAGCAAGTGCAGTCCTGTAAATTGAAGTGAATTACTTATGCAGAAGTAAAGAAGATAATGGTTCCCCTTTAAGTGGTACTGTCACATGGTAGCTGGTCTTTGTGGGTAGAGTAAGACCAGCATCCCTGGACTGAAGCAGGTCAGCCCAATCCATCTAATTAAAGAGGGCTGGGCTACACCTGGCTTTATAAAGGTCTGTTAGTAGGCAGCTGGAGGGAAGAAAGGACTGAGACAGGCTGAACCCTGTGGGAAGGAAAGCTGGAGTGGAGCGGGGTTAACTCCTGTAGTGTGTCCCTAGAGCAAGAACCTCAGGGAGGGAGCAGAGCTGACTGAGGCTGGGAGATTGTCAGGAGCTGGAGCGCCAGAGACCGCTTTTCAGTTGTTAATGTCAGTTTAAAGAATGAATCTCCTTGACTGAAACTGGGCGTGTGGTAGCATGTGTTTTGGATCTGGGGAGAAGTGATGGCTCCAGTGACAAGCACTTATTAGACCATATTTAGTGCATTGTGTAGGTAACTGGGAATTTGGGAATATGGCCCACTTTGGTCTTTATGAACAACTTGGAAGGAGCAGTTACCTCAGCTGATCCTGTTTAGCAATGGAATGAAACTATTGACAGGCTGAATATTTTAAGAAGTCCTTTTGCCTTGAACTTCGTAAATCTAGAATTTGTAGTACAACTTAGTACATCAGTTGCTATGGGGCTGCTGGGATTTATTCTCTCAATTAAATATTGATTTTAAATCAGAATACCGCCTGTTATCTAGCACTGGAGCTCTGCAAATCAACAGCTAACAATTAAATCTGTGCTTTTGAGTTCTAGAGCTTTACTGATCTGTTCAGCACTTCTTCCTGATGCTAAATAAGGCTTTTCTGCCTCTTATTGTGATGGCATTTGTTCAGAGAAAGAAAGAAAAATAAATTATCCCTAATGTTTTATCCATAATGTCTAAACACCCATGGATCAAAGTGATTGTGAATTCAGGAGAAGAGACTCCTGGAGGAGATAACTGTACCTATAATGCCAGAAATTCCACCATGGATATGACTAAAGGATGAATCCAAATAGTTACAAAGAAGTCTGCTTAGAAAATAATTTACATTAATTTATTCATTTTCAAGAAATTCATACACCAGTCATTGAGTTGCTGAATTGCCAATGCTACACCATCAGCCAATTAATGTCTTCCATTCTGAAACTCAGATTTTGCCGTAGCTGTTGTTTCATAGAGAACCGAAAGGACAAAATCCTTCCACGTTCATGGCTTGTGCAGAGGCATGTCACACAGTGAAACTAGTGTGGTTCTGCTGTGCAAGGACCAGATTATGGAAAGAATTCTATCTGGTGACTATATATCCTTTGTGAGCCATGCAGCAGTGACCCACTGTGACTGTCTCTGGGGGAATATGAGTAGAAATTTAGAGTAAAGGAAAAACAGCTTGGCAGGATAAGACAATGGGCAGTGGGTCTGTGACTACATTGAGAATATAGTGTCCAAACTGCTAACTTACAAGCAAACAAAACATAGGAATTGCCATATTGGATTAGACCAGTGGTGCATCAAGTAGGATATCCTGACTCCGACAGTGGCTAGTAAGTACCACTGTGCTTCAGAGGATGATGTAACCCTGGAGTAGCCAGATGTGAAATGATCTGCCCCCTGACCCAACACGGGTCTTATCCTGAGCTCTACCAGTTGGAGATTGGCTTAAGCCCTGAAGTACAAGGTTTAATTTCTTCCAAAAATGTTATTGTCATTAATTAAATGATACATATGACTTATGTGATAAATTATATGATATATCCATATCTTTTTTTGAATTTTGTTAAGTTCTTGGCCTCAACATCTTGTGGCAATGAGTTGTACAGCTTAATGCAGATTCTGTAAAATAGTATTCCTTTTATTGGTTTTGAATTTTCAACTTTTTAATTTATTTGAACATCCTCTTGTTCTTGTATTATGAACAGGGAAAAAAAAATCCCCATCGACCTTCACTATGCCATTCATTAGTTTATATTATTCTATCATGTCCCCTCTTATTCATCTCCGTTCTAAGGTAAACAGTCCCAGTCTTTTCAGTCTCTCCTCAGATGAGCGTTTTTCCAATCTGTGACGGGGTGTGCTTACCTCACACTGGACAAGAGGGGTGTGCATATCCCACACTATGGGTGGTGAACGTCCCGTCCCTCAGACCACATTGGGCACGCTCCAACTATTGCCTCAGTATAAAAGGGAGCAGCCCAGCTCATTCTAGGTGGACTGCAGGAGGAGAAGGACCTTGGCTGGAGTTTCCAGCTGAAGAGTCATCACTGCCTTTGCTTTCCGGAACCGGAGACCCTGAGAGCTAGATCAGAGGGCTGTGGCTGAAGGAGCCCCAGAGAATCACCTGCGCTGAAGAGCCCTGGGAACCCTGATTCTCAATGAACTACGATGCCTAGAAACATGGTAGGAAGTGACCCTGGGAGGGTACATGACTGGTACCTCCCACCTGAGTGAGGTCAGTGTTTCAGTGGGAGTCCCTGCTGGTCCAGTGGCAGATCACTTTGCTACTGTTGAGATCTGGTGGAATTGGGTGGGCCTGGGCCTCCCTACCTGGACCGCCACCCCTCTGGTGGTAGCCCCTTCCTCCTCCCCGGATAGTGGCCGTTGGGCCTCACTGCCCTGTGCCCAGGGGCTGTGATATAGACTCTGGACATTGGGCCTCACTGTTCTATGCCTAAAGACTGCAACATGACTCTGGCCATTGGGCCTCATTACCCCATTCCAGAGGGCTGTGGACCTTGGCCACTAGGCCATATTGCTGTGCTACTCAGAATGCAAGGGCTGCCAAAATTGACTCTGGCCACTAGGCTGCACTACTCTGTACGTAAGGGCTCCTCAAATTGACTCTGGCTACCAGACCATGCTGCCCTGAATATGAGGGCCAGAGTAACTGATTCTGGCCACTAGGACATACTGCCCCAAATGCAAGGGCTGCTGGAAATGACTCTGGCCACTTTCAGCCCAAAGGTGGTAGCGGAGACTGTAACAGAAGTGGTATCACAACCCTGCCCCAAAAGGTGAACGGGGCATGCTTACCCCCTGATGCAGGTCTTTAATAATTTTTGTTGCACTTTGCTGAAATGCCTTTAGTTCTGCAATATCCTTCTTGAGATAAGACTTGTACGGCACATATTCCATGTGAGTCCACATCATTGATTTATATGAAGTCACTGTTATATTTTTGGTATTAATTCTCCATCCCATTCCCTATGTATCCCAATATCGTTAGGGTTTGTTTAGGGGTTTTTTTTTAACCTCAACTATCCACTAAGCAGAGATTCTGACTGAGCTATCTACAATGATGCACAAGTCCCATTCATAGAATCATAGAAGATTAGGGTTGGAAGAAACCTCAGGAGGTCATCTAATCCAACCCCCTGCTCAAAGCAGGACCAACCCCAATTAAATCATCCCAGACAGGGCTTTGTCAAGCTGGGCCTTAAAAACCTCTAAGGATGGAGATTTTACCACCTCCCTAAGCAACCCATTCCAGTGCTTCACCACCCTCCTAGTGAAATAGTGTTTCCTAATATCCAACCTAGACCTCCACCACCGCAACTTGAGACCATTGCTCCTTGTTCTCGGTGGTGGCAGATGACAGAACAGCCAAGCTCCATCCTCTTTGGAACATCCCTTCAGGAACTTGAAGGCTGCTATCAAATCCCCCCTCACTCTTCTCTTCTGCATACTAAATAAGCCCAGTTCCCTCAGCCTCTCCTCATAAGTCACGTGTCCCAGCCCCCTGAACATTTTGATTGCCCTCCACTGGACTCTCTCCAATTTGTCCACATCCTTTCTGGAGTAGGGGGCCCAAAACTGGACGCAATACTCCAGATGAGGCCTCACCAGAGCCTAATAGAAGAGAATAATCACTTCCCTCGATCTGCTGGCAGTGCTCCTACTAATGCAGCCCAATATGCCATTAGCCTTCTTGGCAACAAGGACACACAGCAGACTCATATCCAGCTTCTCATCCACTGTAATCCCCAGGTCCTTTTCTGCAGAACTGCTGCTTAGCCAGTTGGTCCGTAGCCTGTACCGGTGCATAAGATTCTTCTGTCCTAAGTGCAGGACTCTGCACTTGTCCTTGTTGAACCTCATCAGATTTCTTTTGGCCCAATCCTCTAATTTGTCTAGGTCCCTCTGGACCCTATCCTTAGTCTCCAGCGTATCTACCTCTCCCCACCCCCCCCACAGCTTAGTGTCATCCATGAACTTGCTGAGTGTGCAATCTATCCCATCATCCAGATCATTAATAAAGATGTTGAAGAAAACTGGCCCCAGGACCGACCACTGGGGCACTCTGCTTGATACCAGCTGCCAAGTAGACATCAAGCCGTTGACCACTACCTGTTGAGCCCAACAATCTAGGCAGCTTTCTGTCCACCTTGTAGTCCATTCATCCAATTCATAACTTTTTAACTTGCTGGCAAGAATACTGTGTGAGACCGTATCAAAAGCTTTGCTAAAGTCAAGATCTATCATGTCCACTGCTTTCCCCATATCCACAGAGCCAATTATCTCCCCATAGAAGGCAATCAGGTTGGTCAGGCATGACTTGCCCTTGGTGAATCCATGTTCCTGACCACCTTCCTCTCCTCCAAGTGCTTCAAAATGGTTTCCTTGAGGTCCTGCTCCATGATTTTTCCACAGACTGAGGTGAGACTGACCAGTCTGTAGTTCCCTGTGTTCTTCTTCTTCCCCTTTTTAAAGATTGGCACTATATTTGCCATTTTCCAATCATCTGGGACCTCCACTGATCTCCACAAGTTTTCAAAGATAATAACCAATGGCTCTGCCATCACATCGGCCAACTCCCTCAGCACCCTCGGATGCATTAGATCTGGACCCATAGACTTGTGCATGTCCAGCTTTTCTAAAATAGTCCTTAAGCTGTTCCTCAATTGCTATAATGAATTTAGAGCCCTGTAAGGTATAAGTAGTTTACATTTTATCCCCTCAACCTGTATTACTTTGCATTCCTGGACATTGAACTTCAATTGCCATTGTGTTGCCCCTTTACTTAGTTTGTTTTGGTCTCCCTGAAGTTCCTCACAGTCCTTGCTGGACTAAGTAACTTTCTCATACAAATGTTGCTTCCTCACTACACGTATTGGACCTCTCATCATAGAGAACCTTGAGGCACCCCTCTCTGACCCTTATACCAGGATGAATACTGACCACTTAATCCTACTCTTTGCTTTCTGTCTCCTAATCCAAAACAATACTTTGTCTCTCACCATGCCTGCTTAATTCTTTTGTTACGGACCTTGCTAAAGGCCTTTCAGAAGTTGAAATAAATTATGTTCACTGGTTCTCCTTGATCCACTAATTTTTGATGTGTTCAGAAAACTCTAAGATTAGTGAGACATGATTTTCATTTAGTGGTGTTGGTTAAACCCTATCAGATCATCATATTCCAGATGTTTTGTTTTTAATGATCAGTTCAAGCAATTTGCCAAGTATGTTGCAAGGCTAATTAGTCTATAACAGCTTGTTGGGAAACAGCTTAGTCTGTATGTATCAATGGAGTCTGGGTAATGCTCAAAAAAGAATACATAGCCCTGGTCTACACTAGGACTTTAGGTCGAATTTAGCAGCATTAAATCGAGGTAAACCTGCACCCGTCCACACAATGAAGCCCTTTATTTCGACTTAAAGGGCTCTTAAAATCGATTTCCTTACTCCACCCCTGACAAGTGGATTAGCGCTTAAATCGGCCTTGCCGGCTCGAATTTGGGGTACTGTGGACACAATTTGATGGTATTGGCCTCCGGGAGCTATCCCAGAGTGCTCCATTTTGACCGCTCTGGACAGCACTCTCAACTCAGATGCACTGGCCAGGTAGACAGGAAAAGAACCGCGAACTTTTGAATCTCATTTCCTGTTTGGCCAGCGTGGCAAGCTGCAGGTGACCATGCAGAGCTCATCAGCAGAGGTGACCATGATGAAGTCCCAGAATCGCAAAAGAGCTCCAGCAGGGACCGAATGGGAGGTACGGGATCTGATCGCTGTATGGGGAGAGGAATCCGTGCTATCAGAACTCCGTTCCAGTTTTCGAAATGCCAAAACCTTTGTCAAAATCCCCCAGGGCATGAAGGACAGAGGCCATAACAGGGACCCGAAGCAGTGCCGCGTGAAACTGAAGGAGCTGAGGCAAGCCTACCAGAAAACCAGAGAGGCGAATGGCCGCTCCGGGTCAGAGCCCCAAACATGCCGCTTCTATGATGAGCTGCATGCCATTTTAGGGGGTTCAGCCACCACTACCCCAGCCGTGTTGTTTGACTCCTTCAATGGAGATGGAGGCAATACGGAAGCAGGTTTTGGGGATGAAGAAGATGATGATAGCTCACAGCAAGCAAGCGGAGAAACCGGTTTTCCCAACAGCCAGGAACTGTTTCTCACCCTGGACCTGGAGCCAGTACCCCCCGAACCCACCCAAGGCTGCCTCCTGGACCCAGCAGGCGGAGAAGGGACCTCCGGTGAGTGTACCTTTTAAAATACTATACATGGTTTAAAAGCAAGCATGTGAAAGGATTACTTTGCCCTGGCATTCGCGGCTCTCCTGGATATACTCCCACAGCCTTTGCAAAAGGTTTCTGGGGAGGGCAGCCTTATTGCGTCCTTCATGGTAGGACACTTTACCACTCCAGGCCAGTAACACATACACGGGAATCATTGTAGAACAAAGCATTGCAGTGTATGTTTGCTGGCGTTCAAACAACATCCTTTCTTTATCTCTCTGTGTTATCCTCAGGAGAGTGAGATATAATTCATGGTCACCTGATTGAAATAGAGTGCTTTTCCTCAGGGGACACTCAGAGGAGCCCATTCCTGCTGGGCTGTTTGCCTGTGGCTAAACAGAAATGTTCCCCGCTGTTAGCCACAGGGAGGGGGAAGGGTTGAGGGGGTAGCCAAGCGGTGGGGGGAGGCAAAATGTGACCTTGTAACGAAAGCACGTGTGCTATGTATGTAATGTTAACAGCAAGGTTTACCCTGAAAGAGTGTAGCCACTGTTTTATAAAATGTGTCTTTTTGCTGTCCCTTTTTTTTTCTCCACCAGCTGCATGTGTTTCAATGATCACAGGATCTTCTCCTTCCCAGCGGCTAGTGAAGATTAGAAAGAAAAAAAAAATGCACTCAAGATGAAATGTTCTCCAAGCTCATGCTGTCCTCCCACACTGAAAGAGCACAGATGAATGCGTGGAGGCAAATAACGTCAGAGTGCAGGAAAGCACAAAATGACCGGGAGGAGAGGTGGCGGGCTGAAGAGAGTAAGTGGCGGGCTGAAGACAGGGCTGAAGCTCAAATGTGGCGGCAGCGTGATAAGAGGAGGCAGGATTCAATGCTGAGGCTGCTGGAGGACCAAACCAGTATGCTCCAGTGTATGGTTGAGCTGCAGCAAAGGCAGCTGGAGCACAGACTGCCACTACAGTCCCTGTGTAACCAACCGCCCTCCTCCCCAAGTTCCATAGCCTCCACACCCAGACGCCCAAGAATGCGGTGGGGGGGCCACCGGCCAACCAGCCACTCCGCCACAGAGGATTGCCCCCCAAAAAAGAAAGGCTGGCATTCAATAAATTTTAAAGTTGTAAACTTTTAAAGTGCTGTGTGGCATTTTCCTTCCCTCCTCCACCACCCCTCCTGGGCTACCTTGGTAGTCATCCCCCTATTTGTGTGATGAATGAATAAAGAATGCATGAATGTGAAGCAACAATGACTTTATTGCCTCTGCAAGAGGTGATCGAAGGGAGGAGGGGAGGGTGGTTAGCTTACAGGGAAGTAGAGTGAACCAAGGGGCGGGGGGGTTCATCAAGGAGAAACAAACAGAACTTTCACACCGTAGCCTGGCCAGTCATGAAACTGGTTTTCAAAGCTTCTCTGATGCGTACCGCGCCCTCCTGTGCTCTTCTAACCGCCCTGGTGTCTGGCTGCACGTAAGCAGCAGCCAGGCGATTTGCCTCAACCTCCCACCCCACCATAAACGTCTCCCCCTTACTCTCACAGATATTGTGGAGCACACAGCAAGCAGTAATAACAATGGGAATATTGGTTTCGCTGAGGTCTAAGCGAGTCAGTTAACTGCGCCAGCGCACCTTTAAACATCCAAATGCACATTCTACCACCATTCTGCACTTGCTCAGCCTGTAGTTGAACAGCTCCTGACTACTGTCCAGGCTGCCTGTGTACGGCTTCATGAGCCATGGTATTAAGGGGTAGGCTGGGTCCCCAAGGATACATATAGGCATTTCAACATCCCCAACAGTTATTTTCTGGTCTGGGAATAAAGTCCCTTCCTGCAGCTTTTGAAACAGATCAGAGTTCCTGAAGATGCGAGCGTCATGTACCTTTCCCGGCCATCCCACGTTGATGTTGGTGAAACGTCCCTTGTGATCCACCAGAGCTTGCAGAACTATTGAAAAGTACCCCTTGTGGTTTATGTACTCGGCGGCTTGGTGCTCCGGTGCCAAGATAGGGATATGGGTTCCGTCTATGGCCCCACCACGGTTAGGGAATCCCATTGCAGCAAAGCCATCCACTATGACCTGCACATTTCCCAGGGTCACTACCCTTGATATCAGCAGATCTTTGATTGCGTGTGCTACTTGCATCACAGCAGCCCCAACAGTAGATTTGCACACTCCAAATTGATTCCCAACTGACCGGTAGCTGTCTGGCGTTGCAAGCTTCCACAGGGCTATCGCCACTCGCTTCTCGACTGTGAGGGCTGCTCTCATCTTGGTATTCATGCGCTTCAGGGCAGGGGAAAACAAGTCACAAAGTTCCATGAAAGTGCCCTTACGCATGCGAAAGTTTCGCAGCCACTTGGAATCGTCCCAGACCTGCAACACTATGCGGTCCCACCAGTCTGTGCTTGTTTCCCGAGCCCAGAATCGGCGTTCCACAGCATGAACCTACCCCATTAGCACCATGATGCATGCTTTGGCAGGGTCCATGCTTTCAGAGAAATCTGTGTCCATGTCCTGATCACTCACGTGACCGCGCTGATGTCGCCTCCTCGCCCGGTATCGCTTTGCCAGGTTCTGGTGCTGCATATACTGCTGGATAATGCGTGTGGTGTTTAATGTGCTCCTAATTGCCAAAGTGAGCTGAGCGGCCTCCATGCTTGCCTTGGTATGGCGTCCGCACAGAAAAAAGGCGTGGAACGATTATCTGCCGCTGCTCTGATGGAGGGAGGGGCGACTGACGACACAGCTTACAGGGTTGGCTTCAGGGAGCTAAAATCAACAAAGGGGGTGTCTTTACATCAAGGAGTATTTCAGGCAGGACTTCACGGAGGGTTCCAATAAGAAATGGTGCACCTAAGTTATTGTTCTTATTGGAATAAGGAGGTTAGCCTGGCCTCTGATTGATACATGGCTAGATTTACCTCGCTGCACCTTCTCTGTGAGTGACTGCAGTGTGACCTAGAGGAATGAGTCCCCTAGACGGGGGAGGAGGCAAATGAGTACAAAACAAATCTGGTCTATTTCTTGTTTTGATCCACTCCATCTATCTTTTACATCTTTGGCTGGCAGCAGACGGTGCAGAAGGACTGCATGCCATCCGCATCTCATGGCTGCTCAGCAGAAGATGGTGCAGTAGGACTGCTAGCTATCCTCACCTCTTGCCTGCCTGGCAGAAGATGATGCAATAGGACTGCTAGCAATCCGTATCACCTGCCCGCTCACCATAAGACAGTTCAATAGGACTGACTGCAGGACTAAAGAGAATGACCTGGTCAAGTCACTCCAAATTTAGTCCCTGCGCCCATGTCTGCCCAGGCGCTCCCAGCCGACGTGGCCAGGAGCACCTCGGACATGACGAGGATGGCTACCAGTTGTACTGTACCATCTGCTGCCACAAGGCAATGGGTTGCTGCTACTGTGTAGCAATGCCGTACCGCGTCTGCCAGCACCCAGGAGACATACAGTGACAGTTACCTGAGCGGGCTCCATGCTTGCCGTGGTATGGCATCTGCACAGGTAACTCAGGAAAAAAGGCGCGAAACGATTGTCTGCCCTTGCTTTCACGGAGGGAGGGAGGGAGGGAATGGGGGCCTGACGATATGTACCCAGAAGCACCCGCGACAATGTTTTAGCCCCATCAGGCATTGGGATCTCAACCCAGAATTCCAATGGGCAGCAGAGACTGCGGGAACTGTGGGATAGCTATCCACAGTGCAACGCTCCGGAAGTCAACTCTAGCCTCGGTACTGTGGAAGCACTCCGCCGAGTTAATGCACTTAAAGCATTTTCTGTGGGGACACACACACTCGAATATATAAAACCGATTTCTAAAAAACCGACTTCTATAAATTCAACCTTATTCCATAGTGTGGACATACCCATACTTTCTGTAAAAAAAAAATTTTTTTAATCTCTCAAAAGTAAGCATTTGAAAAAGAAGAGTTAAGGTTTGCAGCCACTTCTTTCCTGAGATACGTTCTTCTCACTTACTGTTACCCCATGCAAGTTACTTCCCTCAGTTTAAACTCTGTGTTCATTAACGACATAAAAAAGCAATGTACTGTTTAAGAACAAAATACAATCCAGCACAAGGCCCGTGCATAGTTTAAGTAAAACATTAAGTGGTACATAGGTTGAAGTTTGCCTTTTTGCAAGCCAAGAGCTGCATTTCACTCTTAATAAAAAATATACGTCCAAATTAACTCAGGCTCAAAATGCATGAGTATACATCAGAGCTACATAACTTTATTTCTGTGTGATATGTTTTAACAGTAAATGAAGAAAGTCTTCAGGTTTATGTAAAGTACGGAACAGATGGTGGTTTACATTAAGTATATTGATTTAAGTAAAAACTGTAGAATATTTTTGAACTAAGCAATCATGTATTTAATATTAGAGTCATAGCACACTGAGAATAGAGTTCTTGATAAGAAATAGGGATTTCACAATGTCCTTGTAATATGTCCTTCATAACTTTACCTATATTTTTCTAGAGTAAAGCCAAGGTTGGATGGGGGTAGTGATGTAACTTGCATGGGGTGACAGTGAGAAGGATTATATGTCACTTGGGAAGTGGCTGTATCCCTTAACTTCCCCTTCTGATTCCTACTCCCATTGGAAAGGAGGGTAGGGTGAAACTGTGGTGGAGGAACTAGGGCAGTGTGGCTCTTAAGAGAGCTGTGCTGCTAGGAGAGGGTCAGGAAGCAACAGGATGAACTGACCCTCTGTGCAGTTGTGTTTAGATCCACAAAGAGGGAACTGGATTTCCTGATCCTCAGTCTTTCTGCAAAATCCTCCTCTCAGGAGAAAATGTGGAAGAATTTTACCAGTGGAAGTGTTTAAGTACTCTTCCCCTTTCTCATGGAGCTTTCCATGAGAGAGGAGGATGTAGCCCGAGGAGTTTTGTTTCTGACATGTAGTTCACATGTGACATCACAGTAATGGGGAAAAAAGATAAATAAGAACTCTTTCCTTCAGAGTTCAGAAGATTCAGAAATCCACTGAGCAATTTTTTTTCCTCAACCAACACTCATGCTGAACACCCCCATATGTTTAGGGGGTAGAGGTCAAAATCCAAATCTGGATACAAATTTAACAGCTGGTCACTCTCTACAATGGACCAAATCAAAATCTGGATCTTAAACCCTCTGGACTTTCTGAGATGTGTGGAGTGACAGGGTGAGATCCAGATCCAAAAACTGCAGCTCAAGTCCATTTCTAATTGCAGATATATGATTTCACAGAAATTATGCAATCAATATACCTCAGGCAAAGTAAATTACCCAAATTAGCCTTTAGGTCACAGTAGCTGCAAAGCAATACTGAACTTGGAAAGACTGGAATCTTGACCATTGTCACAGTCAGGGCTCCATGTACTGTTTGATGTGTGTTCTATTCCTGGCATACACATGAAGAAGTTAAACAAAATACTCTTTCTGAAATGTTGCAATATAACTACTTTGTTTCTTAGAGTTCAGAATAACACACAACAACCCAAAACAGAGACAAAGCAGGCTGCTCCCTAAAACTGAGGCACAAACTCAGCACATCTTATTCTAGGCTGGGTAGATGCAAACAGACTGTTTTATGCTTTCCTTCAGATACCCCTGCCTACAATCAGGAAGCTGAGCATTTAAAGTGACAGCTTACTATTTTAAGACATGACTGTGTACTGGATCTAGCTTCTTGCAAGGCCCCTGGATCCTGTTCTAATGCAGAAGAAATTCTGTGGCCAAATTTTTTTTTTTTAATTTGAGGTTTAATTATTTACATTTAAAAATAATACAGCCATGACAGGTGCCCTTGTCATTTTCTTTGTCAATATATCTTACACTGTCCCACATTTTCAATAATACCTAACTTCACTGAAGTTGCTAGGGTAAGAAGGGCTTTTGGTCCCTGAGGAAGCACTTCGATAAGGTGGAATAAGGACATTAGTTGGATGTTTCTACTAAAATGATCATCAGTGGAAGAGTTAACACTGCTGACTTTTTTATTTCCATCTCTAGGTTTCAAAGTTAATATTCCACTGAAGTGAATCAGGCACTTCACTACTCAGAGCTATTTTGCACAGTGTCTGCAGCCTCAGGCAGGCAATATGCATACTCATCTTTTCCACAGTCATATGAACAAGAAATATTTCTTTAGGGGAGCTGAAATTCAAGAACACAGCTCTAAGTGATCCGAGTGGTTAAGGAGTGAATGTCATGGCAAAAATCAGTAGAATCACAGAATGCACAGAGCCCTGGTCACACTGAGCAAGTGAATGCTAGAAGACAGTGGTAACTTCTGTAAACAGTCATCAGTGGAGAAAATGAATTAATAAAAGTAGAATAATGCTCTAAGCCTTTAACTCAGTTTATCAGTAGCCTTTCCTTTGTGCTCTTAAAGCACAGCCTTGTTTTGGATTGTTGCAGAGGTTCACCATTCTCACAGAAGTACTTTCAGTAAGATCAGTCTATCTGAGAATGCTGGGGCAACTCTACTCCCATGTTAAAAGGTACACAACATCCCCTACTGCATCCCATTACCTCAGCTACCTGGTCCAGAAGGCTATGGAGAGCCAGGCCCTACTTCCCTCCCTACTGTTCTATCTATCTTCCTTCCACAAAGGGAATGAAGAGACAGATTGCTTCTGCACCATGCACAGGGCAAACTGGGGAAAGGGTTATTACACCATCTTCTCCTCAGCACAACCACTCAGCATGTAGGTGTGACCTAGCCCTGTTTGTAACAGCACTGCTCTTTATAACTATCAACAGATGTTAATAATACTATTACTTAAAGTACTTTGGCTCAAGAAGTTGATGACAATCATGTGAGGTCTATTTGGGTACAGGAAAGCAATCAAGCAATTAACCTATCATTATCAGCTTTCTTTCCTTTTGTACAGATAACATCCAACATATGCAGGGCCCAGCCCTTGGATTTGTGGCTTATTTTCTTGACAGCTTGGCTTTAATCCAATTGACTAACCTGTGCATGAAATACATGTGCCAAGGTGTTTCAGTAGGGACCTTTTAATTTGAAGAGTTATAAAAAACAAATCTGGTGAGTCAGCATTTTATTTATCACTCAGAGAAGGTTATATATACCCCATGACTGAGTTACCACAGTAATTTAAATTTTACTGTTTCAGTTTGGGCCTGAGTTCTTTCCTTTCATAATTTATGAGATGAACATATGGGGGCATTAGTGCAAAACAATACCCAGAGTTACACAATTTATCATCTTATTATCATGGCTAACTTCATGTGCAAATTTAGACAAGAAACCATTAGTGCATCTGATATTTTCTAGGTCTCTTATCTCTATAGCACTAGCTAAATTGTAATATAAATTGTTTTAAAGCGAGTAATGAAGCCCATATTTGCACACTCAAATAAATATTTTCATAAATGCAAGTTAACGCCTCCTGCAACTGAGACTAAGGTATTTCATGAACCTAACTACACATCAGACTGAGTTAGAAGCATAATTAGAAGTGAAATAGTACATATTACAGAAAATTCAAAGTTTTGTGTCTCCTTGTTCACAAACATACACATCTTTCTATTTGGGCCTGTATTTTCCATATGAGCTTTTAAAAGCATTTTTTCCTTTCATTTAAACAATGGATTTTGTAACCAACAATATTAGGAGGTGACAGCCTGTTTAAAATGTTGGGAAGACCAAAATACCAGAATACCTATTAAGCAGTGGAGACTTTTTAGTTAGGGCACAGATGCCACAGTCTTCTACTGTGTGAAATTGCAGGTACTGTACAACATACCATAAGTGTGAAAGTTTGTATCTTAAGGCATAGTTTGATAGCACCATGCTATTCAAAGCATGACTGAAGAAATCTGGCATCTAGTCTGGAAGCAAGGATTTGGAAAAGTAAAAAATAGCTATATATGAATTTTGCTTTTTGCAAATCTTTCTTTGCTTCTAGAGTTCTTGTCCTATAATTGTTCCAGATGTTGATCATTTGCTTTGGAATTTACCAAAGGAACCCAACTTGGCCTTACTAATGTATCCGTCTTCCACTGGAACCATATGGGAATGGTTTTGTTTTGTTGATGTTACAGTGAATTGTTATATTTGTATTTGCAGTGTTAGTTTTTTTTTTTTTCCTAAGATGCATGAATGTTGCAGACACAGCTGATGGAGGTTGTTGTTTTTTTTTTTACACACACACCCTCATGTAAAACTCCATGTTGGTTTTTATTTTTTTCTAACAAAGTTAAACAGTATTTCCTACAGTAAAATTCTTCTCTAATGCCCCGAGATCTCTATGCAGGACCAGCAGGCTTCATTTAGAACTCTCCTTTGTCTGCTCTCCAAATCTGCATGATGCAGATATGTTTGTGGGAGGATTTGAAGTATGCACTGCCTCTGTACATAACTGGGGTTCAACAAATAGCTAGATCCATATGTGCAGTATGCTTTCTTGTGTGTCCTAAGGGTAAAGTTTCCCACTCTGGTTCACATTCACCAGCCTTCTTAGTTGTTCTCATCTTCAAGGCACAAAAAATGCCATTTTGACAGGCCTCACTGACAAATATGCATCTCTTTTCTTTCTGCCAGTTCCAGATTGCTAAGTACTTCACCCAAGCTTCCATTCTATACATGTCAAAGCCTGCATTAAAATATGAAGTAATTGAGCAGTCCAAAGTAGAGGCTACCAATGGGAAACTTTGTTTTTGTACCAAAGTGGTATCTCAGAAAAGTCACTCAACTCACTGCACGTGCCCAAATGCTGTTAGGTACTATGTGGACTGAATTGTCCATCAGTTTTCCTCCAAATATCTCCAAAACTATGATGGAAATATGGAGGAAAAAGGATTCATAAAGTGAGGTCATGCCCCAGTTTGGGTGCAAGTAAAAAAACTCCTGTCCTGACAACCATAATACATACAACACGTAAAGAGACACGACCGACTGCAGTCTGCAAACAGAGTGCTATAGTATTGAAATGAAGCTAATTATTCTGAGGGCAGACCATATTGCAGTCACTTAGGTCCAATCACAATCTCTCTGGTTATGAGAAACTTGAAATCTCACATTGCAAAAAGAATGTCTGGGCAATGGGGAAATGCCATTATATTTTACTTCCTGATGCATGGTGTCAGACAACAAACTGCTCGCAATTTAGCTCTTCAGGGAAGGATGCATTTTTAAGAGATTATGTCAAAAGGGGTTACATCTGTGTCTTTGAATGCCTTCATCCCAGATGGTCAACCTTTTGACTGATCAGCGTCCTGATGTACTGACTGTAGCTTTTCTTGTGATTTTTGTAAAACAATCTGGATTGTACCAGTCACGAACTGTCACTTCAAATTTGTGGTGAGACATTTTCTCCAAGGTGTGAACACTTTGTGTTCTTGATTGAAAATCTTTGCTTTGTGACCTGTCCATTAGCAAATACCCACACATGTATCAGAGCTGACTGGAAAATAGCCATCAAAACACTTGATGGTGGGAAAAATGTGGGGTGAAGGGTTCAGGTTAGAAGGGGAATATATGTAAAAATGTTGGAATAACATTTTCCTGTTTGCCAGCTAGAGGTAGTGGCAGCATCTATTCCTTTCCAGGTTTCAAATAGCTTCACCTTTGTCATCTTTTGCATACCTTTTGTCTATACTCGGAAGTGGAATATCTCTTGTGACACATTTGGGATGTTAAGATTTGCAATGGGGGTGTAATAAACTTTAATTTGGCTAAATCCTGCTTTTTTCCTAGAAACTTTAGGTCTGACAAGGCTATGGTGTATGGCCAGTGCATGTATCTTTGTGGAAAGTGGAAGCACCTGCAGGACAGTTTCCATTCTGAAACCTAGATAAAGTCACTATTTCTGCTTGCAGGAATCTGCTTTTTTTATAAAAACAAGTAGTGTATGCTTCCTGATGAATGATTTTCACTGTAAAATGTGTTAACTCTTGCTTTCCCAGAAGGGTTGATTCACTATGTAATGTGCACTGTATTTAATATTGAAAATAGTTGCTGTGGATAACCTTTTTGCGCTTGATTGAAACATTATTGAAGTCAATGGGAGATTTTCTATTGATTTCAGTTGCCATTGGGGCAGACCCTTTGACTAGTTTCTATCAGAATATTTTTTCCAAAGGGGAAATTGTCCTGCTCTCATTTCTCTGTTCCTTCAGCAGAGTTCTAAAAGCTTGTCTATAAGGCCCTGCAGTGTAGACAACCATTGCAGTGCACACCAGAGTGTTGTACTGTTAACTGCTTTTTGAAATGAAGCTACACTAATTTGAACTAGGAACTTTTTTTAGTTTGCACTAGTAGGGTCTACAGCAGGCAGTTACAGCACAACATTTTAGTGCATGCTACAACTCAGACTCCCACAGTCCACACAGCAGGGCCATGTAAACCAGTCCTACAGGCTTCTTGCCATAGTGACAAGTAATTGGATGTTTTTCTCTTTAGCTACTCTTTCCCTAAATTTTGAATGGGGAAAAAAAACTCTTGCCCACAACATCTGACCACCTACACTACGGTTCACAAAACATCTGAATTAAGTGCTTGCAAGTGAGAATGCACACATCTATTACAGAGCCTGCATTTTCATGTTTGCTGGTCCTTTTTGACTGCAGCGCGGGGAGAGGAAAATGCACAAGACTGGGTGAGGGGACACCTTGGAAATAAGTGGAAGGCTAATCCTCAATTTATTATACAAAAACAAGTTAGAATAATAGCTTTGAGCTGCTGCCATATGACATAAAAGGAGAGAAATCTCTTTATTACAGTAGGCAAAAGGCTGATCCTAATAAATCGTTCAAAATTTTAAAATAGTTAATAAATATCTATGATCTTTAGAGATGAAACATCCCTCACCAACTTGCCATTATCCCAAAAGCCACTTAAGCAATTTTTTTCTTTAAAACCTTTGAGCTTTTTCCCCCAAAAGGTAATTTAAAGGCAATTTTTCATTTAGCATGAATAATCACATGCATATGCATAAAAAGCTCACTGAGAATAACCCTTATGCTTTGCACTGCTTCAGAGTGATTATTTTGTGGTACCTGATTGTCTGAACAATGAGTTATCAAAGACAAGTCTTCACCAGTAGTATGATTAAATCCTGCTCTTGAACATGCCTCTTTCATTAAATTTATGTATGTTAAAAAAATAAATGGCCAAGATTTTCGAAACAACTAGCGAGTTGAGATACATCAGTTTGCGTGCCATTTTATATGGGCCTCATTTTTTCAGAGGGTGATGGTTCTGCACTTTCTGAAAATTAGGCTCCTTTAAAGTGTCTCAGTGTTGTCATCCCGCTGTTGGAGAACCCTGAACCACTAGTCACTTTTGAAAACTCTTGACCACAATGTGTTCTAATTATACTAATTGTGAAATTAAATTGGAGCCTTATTTTAGATGTCTGGATTTTCGAAGCATAGTAGTCAGATGCCCCCAATATTTTTTAAGTGGGAGCGGAGGCTGAGGGCTTTGTCTGCCCCTCTACCTACAGGCCCATTAAGGGTTTGCTGTCCCTTTAAGGTCCCCATCCTCCTAGCCTTTGGCCAGTGCTAGCTAGTCTTTAAAGCCTATGTCATAATATTCCCAAGGGTCTGACAGCAGGTGTCCTGGGAAGTCTAATCCTTCCCCATTTTTGCAGTCACAGGAAGAAGTATCTGCTAAAGAACAGTTAAGCAATCTTATTGCACAGTCCCTGTGGGGTTCTGGTTCCATTATTGGGCAGCACATTGCCTGTCCAGAGCTAAAGTGTTTCTTCAAGTTCCCAGCCTTTCTAGCAGACACCCCTTGCTTCTGAGCTGCAGCCTTTTATCTCCAATGATCAGCCACAGATTGGGAAGTAGCTGCTCTGTTCATTAACCCCCTAGGGACTGTGATAGCTTAGGGTTTATACACCCCAGCAGTGGGGGAAAACCTTATTTATTAAAGTTTGAAAATTGATATTTTGATCCAAATAACATCAATAAACTGTATTGTCATACCTATTTATATTTTTCCAAATTAATAACAGGAGGTAATTTTAGACATTTGCAAAATCACTACACTTAGAGCTGAGTGAATAATCCATAATGAATAATTCAGACCGTGTTCCAATGAAGTACTTAAGCATATCTGTAACTTTAAGCTCTAGGGCAGTCCCATTGGCTTTAGCAGAAGTACTCCATTGCTTAGAGTTACACAAGAGCTTAAGTGCTTTGCTGGATCAGGGCTTTATTTGATACATTTCTGAATGTTTGCAAGACTTTCATTTTTGTTGAATGGATTAATTACTCAAAAGTTATTGAATTAGTTTCTTTGAGAATTTCATTTTATTCATGGCTTTCTATTCAATATTTGATATTCAAGAGTTTGAACTGGGGTACCTAGTTGCAACTGGTAACCAAAATGGCATGGTATGGTTTCTCTTCTGTAATGGATAACCATTTCTATCATAATCAAGTTGTGATTAAGAATAATGAACATTCACAGAAAGTGGATTTAAAATTTGAGAAAGCAAACACAAACTAGAGTTCTGTGGGCATTCTTAAAGTAAAACTTCAATCTACGGCAAATTTCCACTGCTCAGATATTCACAGAAGCAGGCATGAACACACTTAATAAAACTTCTCAGGTGGCAGTATGGTTTAATGAATAGGATATTGGACTGGAAGGTAGAAGACCTCACTTCTGTTCCTGGCTTAGCCACTGATCTATTATATGACCTTGGGCAAATCACTTCATTTATGTTTCTTCTTCCTGCCACCTTGTCTGTGTCTCCCATTTAGACAATAAACTCTTCAGAGCCGGGAATGTCATTTGCATATAGTGTCTAGCATAATGAGGACCTCATCCTATTTGGAGCCGCTGGCTACTACTGCAATTCTCCTAATCATTTTTTATTTAAATTTGAACCAATAATTGTGGAAATGTCTTGCAGCATTCACCCAGCTCTAGCTTCTAATTAAACCAGATTAGAACAAATAAATTCCAAGTGGAGAGCCTGAATTCAATAGAAAGAAGTTACAATGTCATTCAGCTAGGGCACTAAAATGCTTTTGCTAAAATGCTTCCTGTGACATATTAAAAACATAAATGATTGCCCAGTCCCCTCAGGTGGCACTTTATTTTAAAGGGAGGTTAAACCACAAAGATATTTAATGTAGCACTTCAGATCCAAGTTGTCAAGGTTCCTTCCACACTCTGAACTCTAGGGTAAGATATGGGGACCTGCATGAAAACCTCCTAAGCTTACTTTTACCAGCTTAGGGTTAAAACTTCCCCAAGGTACAAACTATTTTACCCTTTGCCCTTGGACTTCCACCACTAAACGTTTATCTGGGTTTATTTTTATTAGGAAACATTGTTTGGAAACTTCTTTTCCCCCAAAATCTTTCCAACCCTTGCACCCCACTTCCTGGGGAAGGTTTGGTAAAAAATCCTCACAAATTTGCATAGGTGACCACAGACCCAAACCCTTGGATCTTAAGAACAATGAAAAAGCATTCCGTTTCTGAAAAGAAGGATTTTAATAGAAGTAAAAAAGAATCACCTCTGTAAAATCAGGATGGTAAATACCTTACAGGGTAATTAGATTCAAAACATAGAGAATCCCTCTAGGCAAAACCTTAAGTTACAAAAAGACACACAGACAGGAATATCCATTCTATTCAGTACAGCTTGATTTCTTTAAATGGCTGAGAAATTATAATCTCTAGCATAACTAGCTAGATTACTTACTAAATGCTAAGACTCCATTCCTGTTCTGTCCCTGGCAAAAGGATCACACAGACAGACCCAGACCCTTTGTTTTTCTCCCTCCTCCCAGCTTTTGAAAGTGTCTTGTCTCCTCATTGGTCATTTTGGTCAGGTGCCAGGGAGGTTATCCTAGCTTCTTAACCCTTTACAAGTGAAAGGATTTTTCCTCTGGCCAGGGGGGATTTTAAAGGTGTTTACCCTTCCCTTTATATTTATGACACAAGTGTTGATGCATTTCCAGTTGGTGTTTTTCAAAAAATCAAACTTCATTGTTAACCATCTATTTAAAAATAGATGGGCATGAACGTTTGTAATTACGTATGTCTAGCTGCCTGTAGAATCTTGTATTTATCTATAATTCCTCAGAGGATGTAATAGAAAAGGACCCCGTTCCTCTGAGTTTCCAACTCAGAGTTTAACAGGGTTTAATTGTCTTCACAGATATAGGTCTCATCAGGATATTGTAGTTCTCTGTACTTTTGCAGGGTGGGGATTGGGGGTGTTCCTTATTGGTTTTTAAAGGAACTGTGTTAATAATTTTTAAAACTAATACTTGTTAGTATTTTCTTTGTATATGTTAATTTGTCTTAACCGTGTTAGCCTAGAGCAATATGAAAAGTTAAATTGTATTTCCAAGTAGGGTTGAATACAATACTTTATTTATCTAAATGTTTATGCAGAGTAGAGCACAGTGTTTAATTGCTGTTTTTCCCCAAGGCTCTGTATCACAGATTTTCTGGAGGTTGTTATGCTGATTGTGTAACACTGGAGGTCGCTATTGTCATTTAGTTTTCTTCTAAAATTATAAGGGGACACTGAGAATGTTGCCTGTGAGGTTCATTGATCCAAATCTAGCTTCCCCCCAACATAAAACTATCTTTGCATATTCATCATTAAGCCTATTTGACATAAGTTTTGCTGTTTGTTTTGTTTTTTTTTTTAGAAGCATAACCTCTGGCATGCATAGAACTTTTAAAATTTAAATAATGTTATTAATTAGCAGCCATCATACTTCAGTTACAAATAAGAAGGAATCTTTATCAAAACAAACATGACCTCCACATAGTGAGGCACAACTGTGGAATAGCATTATGATAAAATAGGTATTACAATCAACTGTATACAATTGTAGTGTACATATTTGCTTTAAAGATTGTATAGCAGTTTTTAAATTGAATTTTGCTTTTGAACTTGTACTAAACTTGATCTATAATGTGACTGGTAAATCTTTTCTGTGGTTAGCTGACAGACTGTGGAAATATCATTGTGGAAAATTAGGTACCATATTTAAAATGACTTATAACCTCATTTTTCTTCTCTAATTGCTGCAATACATAATATTTCATGCTAACCAGATTTAGTACTACAACAGTTATCAGAATCTCAGTTCTCAACTCCCTGTTTTCCAAAACAGTCATGTCCCCAGAAGGTTATGAATTATAATGAAATTACCTCTATAATCCAAAAGCTTGATTATGCAAATTTATTCAGAATCTCCATGACATTTGGATAACCAATGTTATTGTAATATTTGGGCACATAAATGAAAGCCATCTACTGTTACCAGCAATTGGTACAGATCAATTGCTGCAGCCACACATTGGTACTCTGACAACAGATTCAAATTAAGGGTATCAATTTTCCCAATTCACTCATGAAGGAATATTTGACCTTGTCAAACAGAAGAGAATGTGACCTAAGATGTCTGACCTTTAGAAAACTTATCTAGCAGAATTGTGATAAGTGACAATGGTCCTTGCTTATTGCAATTCCTCTCAAACAACTATTTATATATCAACTGTTAAAAACAAAAAACATGCCTGGACCATGTCCAGCTGATCACTAGCAGAAGGGAATCCCCATTGGCACAATTACACATTGGAGCAAACAAAGCCCTCTATACCAGTTTTCTCACAATTGTGTAACACAATATTCTGGAGTAGACCCTGGGGGAGGTAGCTGTTCCATGACTGTAGAAAAACAGTTTAGAGCTGATGACTTGAACAGCATTTTAAAGTGCTCAGGAATCTGGAAGGCCTCTACCTGCCATTGGATTATAATGCTTTATCATAGACTAAGTGGACCAAGCTGCCAGGATCTGGAGTCTTTAATACTGTTATCTAAACCTGCACTATGTTTCACTGTAAAGCAAATGCATAGCATAAAGCCAACATATTACAAACTAAAGCTGAGCTCAGTAGAGCAATCATCAGCAGAATGATTTGTATCAGTTCTCTCAACTTGTCTTTTTCACAGGATGACTGCTGAATCTACACGCTTATGTGCTAATGAATCCTGCTTGATTCCATCTTTTGTCCACTAGAGGTAACCCTAACACAACAGCTGTCCTGAAAAGTAGCCATGAACCAAGCTCTTAGTTCCTTTGTTTCCAAAACAAAGAAGTAGTCAAGACAATATAGAACACAGGTCCTTACTATGTCACCAGTATCTACTTTGAGAAGTCATTATCCTTTTCAAAAGCTGTTTGTGTAATTAAGCAAACAGTGTTGTTTCAATCAAACTTCCTCCTGCTTTGTGTCAGATTTGTCTGTATTGTTCATACATACACAGTAATTTATATAGACAAGATGCAGGATATCATAACTATTTCCTCATTCCAGGCTTATTTCTTCAGTCTTAATATCATGTGCTAAACCCTGTTCATATCAAAAACTCAGTAGAAATGACCAAGTTTGTCTTTTAAAACAACTTTAAATTGAATTGTATACATTAGTGTGTGTGTGTGAGAGAGAGAGAGAAACTAAAGTCAAAGCTCAACAAGAAAAAAAATGCTTTAGAGAACTAGACTTCTACTTCTTTGAACCAAAGTTCAGCTGGGTTGGGATTTCACCCGTGAAGTTAATGGTAAAATTTCCATTTATTTTACTTCAGCTAGGATTTCACCCCAGGTGTGTATCCATTACAGTTTCCAGTGTTACAGAACGCACTCCTTAGTGGTAAGTCATGAATTCAGTGTTACAGTTTTATTATTCTAGAAGAAAGGAACCCATTTGTAAAAGACACTGTGTTTGAAGCAAACACTGCAAAACAGGAAACACATTAGCTCATTAACCTTATAATTAACATATCTAACCTAAAATGTACAAAATATATGTAATCCCTGACCAAGGGATCTACAATCAGAAAACTTCTCAGGTAACTCTAGATATGTTGGACATAGTGATTAAAATTGCTATGATTCTTGGAGCTTCTCCTCTTTTCTTCCATTTTAAATCTCATTCCCAGTAGAGTGTCCCTCCCACATGACCACTGGGTTTTAGTCCGTTTTAGACTACTTGTAAACTTAAGTACATTTCACCAGTTGTATAAAGTAAACCTGATTTGGAATCTACTTCCTCTTGAATTGGTCTTGTTGTTCAAACATCTCGTGCCTCATTTCCCTTCCTCTGAAATAGCAAGAAGATTAACAATGTTTGCCATTCATTAGCAAATGGTGTCTATTTGTGTTTGTTTTTCTTAGCTTATGATGATGTTGTACACTATTTTGTTTGAAGTTGCATTCAGGGATGTTGGCTTCCTCCTTTGAAAGACCAAATGCTGAAGATATTGGTCTCCGATGCAACAATTATATAAAATATGTGAACCATCTTTTTTTATATGACATTTTATTTTAAGCCTAGAGAAAGGGGAATCAGAAGTGGAGAAGAGGGAGGGATTTCTTAGAAACACCTATGCTTCTGTACATGTGCAGACAGTGCCTGTTGGTGCTCAGTAGCAGCTTGAAAAATAGTCCACTGTTAAGGGCAAGCAGTTTTGTATAGGTCACATTCCTTGATTTCAACAGATAAGTCAATCAAAGCTCATGGAGGCAATATTTTTCATATACTTGTGTAGGTGGAAGTTCCCTTGGATTTGGCCAGATGACAGAATTTGAAAGAAGGAGATAGCTGCTGTCCTAGCTGGTTCTCAAACCTGTAACATTTTTCTATGATTGTTTAGTGTTACACTAGCCTTTACCAGTTAGGAGAGCTCTTCAGTAATGTATGGCCCACAAGAGTGTATTTTATAGATCCAGAGGGAGTGCTTTCAAGGAGATTATTTCCACCTTAGAGGTTACAAGAAGGGAAGTATAGCAAAGGTACTTTATCTGCCCTAGTACCCAAATTATAGAGCCTAATGTGTAGTTTTACAGAATAAAAGCTTGCACAAAAAGTTCTGGAGTACATATATTCCAGTATTATGATGATATCATAACAATCCTTTATCCACATTGTACCAATACATAAATCATGGAAAATGAAAGATGGTAGGATTCAACCTAGAGTATTCCTTGGGAAGCTGAAAGTCAAGACAAGAGCTTCTCATCTGAGTTTCAGCATCATATACTACTATTTGTGTTTGGCACTTTGAGTTCTTGGGGGGCCATGGACATCACAATGCTTGCTTCAGAATCAGAATAATTAAAGGGTGTTCATAAGTCCTTGGCTAATTTAAATTTTCTTAGCACTAATCCTCAATGCCTTCCTTCCTTTTAAAGGGATGGCCTCATAAATGGGGCTGAGATGACCAGGACCTGGGAGGGGTGCCTGTTGGGATCCCAATCTGGAGTAAAGTCAAGGGCCTCTATGTGAATATTCTTGACCTTCTACAGTTCACCCAAACTTCTGTCAAGTTGGGGAGTATGCCCTAGTTTTATCCACACTGGCGATGCTACCCCCCTCACCCCCACACACATTGGATGAATTTGGAGAGCCTCCAAATTTGGAGAGCCTCCACTAGGGATCTTTGCAGACGTTTTCTCCCCAAAAATCTCCTCCTCTGGCTTTTAATATGGGAGGGGATGATTTGAGCCATAATAATCCCTATCATAACTTTCAGAAAAGAAGGCTGAGGGGAGTAAAATTATGGTTCTCCAGATTGACTGAGGTAGTTAGGAACCTCAGAATCCAATACCTTTGAGAATTTGGACCTGAGAGCATGCACAAAAAAATCCCTCTCTCCAGCAGTGAAAATAACATTATTAGGCTTAAACTTCAGTAGGGCTATTTCTGTGTGAGACGCAAGTTGTACTTGGGGTAAATCATCTTTTTTGTAATTATTTTGTTGTTTAATTGTATCTACTGTAACAATGCCAGGACAGAAAAGAGGAGAGCTGTCTTAATACTGTAATAGCTTGTTGTTTCACTTTTATTGCTCTGTTACAGAAATGGAACAACATACACTCCACATGTGCTTTTCTGTTTATGAAATCTATATTGGAACTATAAAGCATATTGACCTCTTAAACAATGGCAACCAATGGTTTATTCTATTTGTACCACCGCTTGTTGACAAGGAAACAAATGCATATCCAGTAAGTTTATCTTTATAAATATCCAAACTCTAGTTTCCACAAAAGCACAAAAATAGCTTTGCTTTTGAAATGGAAACCTAACACTATTCTTTCTATCCCCATCATTTTTGGCTAAATAGAAGGGTGTTTGTGTGCATGTATATGAATGGGCACATAATAGAGCACATTCTCGTCAACTAATCTCTTCCTAAGAAAATAAAACTGTTTGCCAAATGCTGTCCCTCCTTTAATAAAAACGAATAAAGTCCAGGAGGGTAAAAATGTATGTTCTATGGGCTTAGCTATGCTTGCATTTACAAATGTCATTATAAATTGATCATAGGCATCCAATCAAAATCTAGCTCCCCTTTGCATGTGAGGGTCTTTCATTTAGTTAGGAGTATCTCAGTATGGTAGGTTGTTGGGCTTTTTTAGGTTAAGCATACAAATTGTAATGGAATTATTTCCATGGAGTTTACACACACATGCAATCAGAATTAAGCCCACCATCTTGGAGAAGATTGATCTATTAGGACAACAGTTTGGTTTTTTAAAAAAAATGAATTATGTGTTTCTTAAAGGACCTGGATTGACAGCTCTGGAGACCTAATTGCTTCGTTTATTCATAGCAAACGTACAGTATGAACAGTGGCAGTGCAAATTTCTGCACACAACCATGCTCTCACCTGGTATTGGACCAGCCACCCCTAGAGGGAAGAAGAGAGGTCAGCCCCCATATCCATCCTGTAGTTGCTCCTTTGGGAGAGACGACCAACAGAGGTGCTAATTAGTGGTCACTGACCTGGACTGAATTCTATACCATGACCTAAGGTCAAACTGCATATCCTATCACAAATTCCCTGATGCATGAAATCTGTATTAACATAGGTTGTGCCATAACAGATTAAATCAGTAGTCTATCATACGTTCGGGCTAACAAAGTTTCTTATAAAAATTAAATTATCCATCTCCATTTAATCTTGATTAAAAAGTCTAATCCAGCAGGCACTGGGAGTTGTGTTTAAATCAGCGGTAGTTAATAATGTGAGTATATAAGTGTTTGCAGGATCTGGCCCATGGATTGTTGTGGAGAATTCTTCATTTGTTGTTTTGGAATGAGTTATCTTATTAAATATAGAGACCAGTAAGATATTTTTCTTGGCTTGCAGTTGGACTTTTTTTAAAGACATTGGTTTCTGAATCTAATGAAGAGAGATCTTGAGTAATATACACAGATGTGCGTATGTATAAATTATATAATTAAGAATTTATATAGATATAAATTTAAAAAATATTTTATTCAGTAACGTTAGGTGGTCTTCACAAAACAAGTGGTTTCATTTGAAATCTATAAATTTAAACGCATAAGGGACAAGACATGAGTAGGAGCATTTCAAACAAATGTTTTCATTTAAACCTATGGTATAAATATTAAAGTGAAAAGACACTATGGTATTTTGAACTATGCTTATTTAAAAATATGTACTGCTTTAGTGCCATATTCCTTTTGATATTTGCAAAGATTTTCTTCTCACAAAATCACCAGGGAAGAAGTTATACAAAGAACTGTAGCATCAATGTTAAATGCCTTTTTGAGAGCGAGAGCCCTATTTTACCTGTAGAAGTAGTTAGCCTTCACTGACTTTTGTCTGTTAACTGTATTGGAGGGGAGGGATAACAGATTCTCATGGTATTTCTCTTAAACTATATATTTTTTTAAAATTAGTAAAAGCAAGAAAACAAAAATCTATGTATCAAGAATGTCTGAGAACATTATTTAAGAACATTATCATGTAAATGGCTTCTAAACAATGTCACTGTTGTATACATATGCTCTACATATGGAAGTTTCTTGGGGTGGTTTACCTTTGGAAGCAGTTGCCTATAATTATCTTTCACATTAATGAACATTCTTTATTTCAGAGAAGTTGTAATCTGGAGGTTAAGTTAACAGTTGTATTGTGATGGCAGTGTAGCTCTATATTGATGTCAAGCTTGTAGGTCCTTTATCAGTTGTCTGCTTCAGCATATTCAGTCTAGTACAAATATCTTTGATGCTACTTCACTTACAAAAGTCCCTGTAGAGCCTAGAGTTCTCAGATGCTATCAGACTGTGTGAGTAGACAGGAGTATAGCATAACTAACTGAAACCTTATATCCCCACCTGGATCTTAGGTACTTTTGTAGCACTTACTCTTGAATTCTCTCCAGCACAGGAATGTATGACCTGGGCATAATTTGGGATCAGTCACTTTTGTGTAATGTGCTTTAGCTGTCTTTCCAATGCTAATGTCAGGTTTTTCACAGCATATTGAGAGAGAACAATATCTGCTTTAGTAGTTCTGTGGGGTTTCCTTAATTGCACTCTACAGTAGTTTTTGCTCACAAAATTCATTACCCAAAACTAATGAGTGGCTGCTGCTCTAGAATGTATAGAAAGGTAACTATCGGCTCTCAGTTCTTGTCAGTAACAATTCTGCATCCTTCTCTCTGTGGCAAGACTGTAAATGTGAACATAGATTAAATGAAGGATGTATGAGCTCAACTGGTGTAATTTTGACCCCACTAAAAAATCATGGGTTCATAAGTTTGACTAGAACTCAAATGTCATGGGGTTCACATTTCACTTTGAAGATATTGGGCGCGTATGTGTGTGTGTGGGGGAACGGGACAGCACAGAGGCAGAAAGGGAATAAATCCAATGAAAACACAGGCCCTGATTCTGCAAATTGCTCCACACAGATGAACCCCGCAAAGTCCATCCCCGCCACACTGAGGTTAATGAATACCATGTAGATTTAAAGGTCTGTCTGCATGAAATAGCTTGTAGAGTTTGGGTCAGAAGGTGGAAAATTGAGCAATAAATGAAAATAAAATAGAACTGGGAAAAATGGAGTAGTGGGGGGTGGGTGAAAAAGAAATTCTAATGGCAAAATTAAAGTGTATGTATACTATATACAGGACATTAACCTAGCACTTGGGAGGTGGTCTCCTATCATTAATATACAGCACAGGCTTCTCTTTAGCTAGAAATACATTTTTGTAATGGAATCTCCTTTTTAGAGGAAAAGTTAGTTTAATTTAAAGGGAAAAATATTTCTCAAACTCAAGAAATATTTTGAGAGGGTTTATAAACCCTCAAACTCCATGAGTTTCTTTCTTCCCAAGTACAAACATATAGGGTTAATACTAGATATGTTTTGCTATTGGAACTACCTTTATAGTCACTATGGGAAATAGATATATGTCCTAAGTATGTAATTTACACACAATTGTGTGTGTGCGTTTGTGCACGCATATACACACTGGAGGGAGAGGGGGAATGTTCATCATTTCCCAGACCTCCATGATGTTGAAGAGTTTTCATTTATTATGCGGGGCAATGCAAGATAGTTTGCTAAATCCCAATCTAAAGTAATTGAGTAGTTTTTTTCCTTTTCCCCTCTCCTAGTACGTCACTTAGCCATTTGACATGAGCATTTGTGTGCACGCACGCGAGCATGTGCAATTTCCTAAGCTCTAATGCTATGATATTGTACAGTGCTCCAGTCCCAAGTTTTCAGCTGTGAACAATAGTGCATTATATGTTCAGGATCCTGACATATGACACGCTGAGAATGAGCCAGCAGAGGAGAGCAGCTGCTGCTCAGGCCATGCCTCTGAATTCCTCCCTTTCTCCACCTCAGTACAGAGCCAAGTGATTCCTTTCAGTGAAAGCAAATGCATCCCATGAGTACTCTGTAAACGCGGCTGGAAAGGAAATAGACCACATGGTTATGTGAACACCCTATGCCAGAACAAAAAGCAACTTTTCAGCATCCAGAAAGCAACAAAGCTGAAGCAGGGCTGTATGGGTTTTCCTCATACTCTTGATAAAATGTTAAAGCTTGAAAGAAAAATACTGTATGTTCACTCCCATTCATTAATATTCATTATCATAGGCTTTCTTCCTGAAATTTACTATTATTTATTTAGAGCCAGAGGGGAGGAAGGTGCTTTACAACAAACAAAAACACAAGGTCCCTGTGCAATGTTTTGGCACCATGTCATATTTTGTATGATCATCATATAGGGATCACCTGTAAGCAGCAGCTGCACCTAAAGTAAATCAATCAGAGCAAGACTTATGCAGAGTGGACTTTACTCATGATAGAAACAACTGGCACACATTTCTCCAATACATTCCAGTAAAAAGAACTTTTGCCGTTATCTGTGCCAATGCAATCTGATGACTCACTGTAATTTGACACCCCAACCCCTCCTTATAGAAGAATAAAGAAAGCTTATTAAATTCACTATTAACATAGCTGTATTCTAATCAAATATTTAAAAATATTTGTATTTACCTTCCATGCATATTATTCCAATATTACCTTTGCATAGATTTAATTTCTCTGGTGATTTCACAGCACAGGTATTATAATGACTGTCGTTATCTTTTTGCTTCTTTGACAGTGTAAAGAATTTTTTCAGGTGTAATCAATGGTGTTGCAAAGTCTTTCTGTATTTTCTGTCCTAAATAGGATCTTAATATCTGTAATTTGCCTCTGACAGTGCCAGATTGTTACTGATCATAGAGATCCCTCATGTGCACTCAGGTCTTTCTCATGTTGCTGTTGTAATATCTGGATTGTTTAATCTGTTTGTTTAGTGCAGTGGTTCTCAACCATTTCAGACTTACTGTACCCCTTTCAGGAGTCCGATTTGTCTTGCATAACCCAAGTTTCACTTCACTTAAAAACTACTTGCTTCCAAAATCAGATGTAAAAATACAAAAGTGTCACAGCACACTTATTGAAAAATTGCTCACTTTCTCATTTTGTCTGTATGAAATTTTAGTTTGTACTAACTTTGCTATTGCTTTTTATGTAGCCTATTGTAAAAATAGGCAAATATCTAGATGAGTTGATGCACTGCTGGAAGACCTCCACATACCCCCACAGGTACATGAACCACTGGTTTAGTGCACCATGCCAAGCCAATTCTAGCTCTTCTGTGCTTTCATTCTCCTACCCGCATGTGTCCCTAATGAATTATTTTTATCCTTTCTCATTTACACTTATTGAGAGAGGGCTCACAGACTAACATAATTGCATTTTCTCTTTTCAGATAAGTGCATAGTTTG
The DNA here is from genome assembly GCF_965140295.1 of Lepidochelys olivacea. Lineage (NCBI taxonomy): Eukaryota > Metazoa > Chordata > Testudines > Cheloniidae > Lepidochelys > Lepidochelys olivacea. The sequence continues at coordinate 48,717,436 of NC_140414.1, read as the reverse complement.
TTTCTGTGGAAATGAAAGACTTTGGATCTAAAAAATGTTAGCTTGCCTTCTTGTACTAACACAAATCCAGCTCTTTGCTTGGATCCATCCACCTAAACTGTTCCTCTGTATTCAGTACTGGGTTCACAATGGCACCATAGAGCCGGACCCATGCTTGGAAGAGGCCCCTGCTCTGCTTGCACTGCGCCCTGAGACCCCGCCAGCCCACTGGCTTCCCCCGCCTACCACTTGCTCCTCTTGGCTGGCCCAGGGCTCCTCTCCACCCTCTGGTCCCACCCACTGGCTCCTCTGCCCCCTGGCTGGACCCCAGTGCACCTCCCACTCAGGGCAGTCTCTGCTTCCCACTACCTGTGGGGCTCCACCTATCTCCCTGGAGCTGAGCCACCTGGGACTGGTGCAGAAGCCTGGCCACTCTTGGCCAGTTTGGGGGTGGAGGGGCAGTGTGGGAGGCTTGGCTGGGCCCCTCTAGGTAAGTGGGTCCTGAGGCAGCGCGGCTGGGGCAGGCCCTGGCCTGGCTGATCACACCACTCCTGAGGGGCTGGAGAGATTTCTCCATCCTGGAACTAGCCCTGACTGTGCTGCTGGCTCAGGCCTACAGACACTGTCACCTCCCAGCAGGGCTGGTGAGCCCAGCCGGGAGGCAGGACATGGGGGAGTGGGTCCCCTGTGGGTATGGGGGGTGCTGGGCTGTGAGGGGGTGGGGAACGTGTGTGTGTGTGTTAGGGCACATGGGAGTGGAGGTTCTGTGTGGGGTGCTGGGCAATTGTGGTGGGGCTGGGGGCAGGGCTGGGTAGGGATGGTGTTGTGCAGGGTGTTGTGCATTTGTGGAAGGGGTCTGGCAGGGGGTGCTGGGCATAGCAGGTCTGGGGGGGGCTTTGGCCATAGGGAGTTGGGGGGGCGGAGGGATTGCAGAAGTGCCAACTTCCCTGGGGGTACTTGACCCCCGCTCTGCCCCGGGCCCCACTCCCACTCCACCCTTTCTCCCAAGGCCCCACCCCACCTCCACCCAGCTTCTTCCTGCCCCATTCCGCACACTTTCTTGAGCACCTCTGCCCTTGCTTCGCCTCTTCATGCCCCTGCTCCTCTCCCTGTCCCCCAGTGCTTCCTGCCCGCCACTGAACAGCTCATCAGTGGCGAGCAGGAGGCACTGAGGGGGAAAGAGGAGGAACTGATCAGCAGTGGGTGCTTAGCACACACTTTTTTTTTTCTGTGGGTGCTCCAGCCCCAAAGCATCCATGGAGTTGGTACTGATGGGCAGGGCTGGGTGGCTTGGCATGGGCCTGCTCCTAAGGGCAAGGGGTATGCTGGGAACATAGGGCTGGACGGGACACTGTGCATCTGTAAACTGCTGGTTTATAGACCGTGCCCTGCACTGAGTGGGGTGGAGTGGGGCTGCCCCTGCCATGCCATGCCCCATTGCCCCTGGCTGGCCCCTCGCTCTGGGGACCGATCTCCCTGCGCCATGCTCCACTGCCTCCAGGGGCCTACAAATAGGTTTGGTGCTGGCCCCACAAAAGATTAATCCGGCCCTTTTCTGTATTTATATCATTATTTGGCACTGTGCCTACACTGGTAATTAATCGCTTCATTTTAGTGAAGACCCAGAGGGCGTATCTGAATATTTCTGCTTTGTGCCACTAATCAGTTTTCACAATTCCAACTATATATATATATATATATGTACTTTCCTTTGTAAGCAAAAACATATAAAATCTGGCCAAGAGATGCAGAAATCTACTTCCATAGTCTCATTTTTCAGCAAGTTGAAAGCACAAATTAATATATGGCATGACATCCAGGCAGGAGAAAACCAATTCTAGTAACAGTGGGCACAGTTTAAAAAACAAAAAACCCTCAAGCAACCCCTTAACTATGGGATCTCAGCTTTGGAATGTGTGTAGTACTAATTTAGGGCACATGCAAGCACACTGAACGGAAGCAAGAGCAGAAGTAACTCTTTTGAGCTCCACAACACTCCAGTGTTTACAGATGGCCAGTGTATGAGTTGACAGTGATTGTAAAGTTATACCATATTGAGGTGTATATTTCTGCAGATATGCTATTACTGGTCTGATAGCAAATTGCTATGTTTGTTTCTGTGTGAAGTTGTGTGTGGGGGGGGTTGTTTTGTTGTTTCCAGGACTATCTGATGTCCCAGTTAGGATTTCTCCTACCATCTCCCATGTCTGTAGAGTCCACACCAGGGGTTAGCTTTTTGTGTGTGGATATTTTGAGATTCCTCTTTGTGGGGCCATCTTTGTGGAGGTATGTCAAGTAGAAGTTTTGCCTTGAGCTAGGTTTTATAATAAATTGCTAAACTTTTCTTCCCTCCACAGTACAGCTCCGATTAAAGGGGGGCAGGGGTATAGAATGCCAGCTCTTCTTTTCCCCAGAATTTCAGCTTTCACTACACATATCCAGGCTGCAAAGAAAATCTTGTAAAATGTGACCTGAATGTAACTGGTACAGTGATGTCTACCTGAATTTGCAGACAGCCTGAAAGAATAGCTCTGATTAAATTTAGCTGTTCCATTCATTAAATTTGGTGTTAACTCAGATGCCAATTTTAAATATCACTTTGTCACTTCTTATGAAAGCATGGAAAAAAGAAGAATTATATCTCAAGAATTATACTAGGGATTCTCAACCCCGCCCATCCCATATTACTAACTCTGAGGGGGATCCAGAGTGGAAAAAGTTAAGAACCACTGAGTAACATAATCTACTCTGAGTGACAGCACATTTTGGGTCCAGGAGTGAGTGGGTTTGTGAAGGTCTTGATTATTTTTCTCTAATCAGGAGGGGACAAAGCCCATGAAGCCCAATAGGCATTTGAGCATCACCAAGGAGCTTCACACAGCCAATCATCCAAATCCCAATGACATGGAGCCAAGCCCTAGGAGCCCCGCAGAGCTCCGCTGACCCCAGAGATGATACATGATCATATTTTGAACATCTGCATAATCTATTGAGAATCACAGGATTTTTTTGGCATATAACTGGATGGAGCTTATCTTGAGGATGCCATATGAGAGACTACCACTGTCTTCTATTTTTTCCCCCTCCAATTTGACCCTGCCCCACTGTGTGCAAGTGCAAGCCATAGGGAGCATATGACTATGAATATTGAAAACCTAATCTAAGTGAACGTAGAGAGAGGCAGACTTCAGAAAAGAATGTGTCTGAATGTTCATGCTACTTTTTAATAAGTAGCTGAATTTTTTTTTTTTTTTTTTGCAAAGCACGAAGGAAGGAGTTGTTACCCATCTGTAGCTGATGCAACATTTAGGGGCATAACTAGTGTTCTGGATTTTTTCCAGAGCAAGGTGATTCTTTTTATTTTCAGATAAACAAACCTACTTTCTAAATTGGGAGGCTGATGTTCACTTGGTGAAGGAGTTACCATTATCAGAAAGTGTTTCCCCAAGATGTGACTTAAACATTGCACTTCAGGTACACTGAACTCTGATTTTCCAAATGTGGAAAACTTGGCTGCATACTTGGTAGGAGTGAGGTTTCTGCACCCATACTTGCCTGGGATGTGTGTGTGGTGGGATGGAGGGGGAGAGAGTGAACCTGGTTTAAGATGAGAAAATAAAATAATCACTGATTATGTATGTATTAGGGGTAGCCTTAGAGTCACAGGCTCTGAGCAGGCCAGGAGAGATCATAGAAGATTAGGGTTGGAAGAGGCCTCAGGAGGTCATCTAGTCCAACCCCCTGCTCAAAGCAGGACCAACCCCAACTAAATCATCCCAGACAGGGCTTTGTCAAGCAGGGCCTTAAAAACCTCTAAAGATGGAGATTCCACCACCTCCCTAGGTAACCCATTCCAGTGCTTTGCCACCCTCTTAGTGAAATAGTGTTTCCTAATATCCAACCTACACCTCCACCACCGCAACTTGAGACCATTGCTCCTTGTTCTGTCACCTGCCACTACTGAGAACAGCCGAGCTCAATCCTTTTTGGAACCCCCCTTCAGGTACTTGAAGGCTGCTACCAAATCCCCCCTCAATCTTCTCTTCTGCAGACTAAATAAGCCCAGTTCCCTCAGCCTCTCCTCAGAAGTCATGTGCCCCAGCCCCCTGAACATTTTGGTTGCCCTCCGCTGGACTCTCTCCAATTTGTCCACATCCTTTCTGTAGTAGGGGGCCCAAAATTGGATGCAATACTCCAGATGAGGCCTCACCAGAGCCTAATAGAAGGGAATAATCACTTCCCTCGATCTGCTGGCAATGCTCCTACTAATGCAGCCCAATATGCCGTTAGCTTTCTTGGCAACAAGGGCACACAGCAGACTCATATCCAGCTTCTCATCCACTGTAATCCCCAGGTCCTTTTCTGCAGAACTGCTGCTTAGCCAGCCAGTCCCCAGCCTGTACCGGTGCATGAGATTCTTCCATCCTAAGTGCAGGACGCTGTACTTTTCCTTGTTGAACCTCATCAGATTTCTTTTGGCCCAATCCTCTAATTTGTCTAGGTCCCTCTGGACCCTATCCTTAGTCTCCAGCGTATCTACCTCTCCCCATCCCACCCCCCCATCTTAGTGTCATCCATGAACTTGCTGAGGGTGCAATATATCCCATCATTCAGATCATTAATAAAGATGTTGAAGAAAACTGGCCCCAGGACCGACCACTAGGGCTCTCTGCCTGATATCAGCTGCCAAATAGACATCAAGCCATTGATAACTACCTGTTGAGCCCAACAGTCTAGCCAGCTTTCTATCCATTTTGTAGTTCATTCATCCAATCCATAATTTTTTAATTTGCTTGCAAGAATACTGTGGGAGACCGTGTCAAAAGCTTTGCTAAAGTCAAGGAATAACACGTCCACCGCTTTCCCCTCATCCACAGAGCCAGTTATCTCATCATAGAAGGCAATTAGATTAGTGAATTGGTGAATCCATGCTGACTTTTGCCCTTGGTGAATCCATGCTGACTGTTCCTGATCACTTTCCTCTCCTCTAAGTGCTTCAGAATTGATTCCTTGAGGACCTGCTTCATGATTTTTCCAGGGACTGAGGTGAGGCTGACTGGCCTGTAGTTCCCCGGATCCTCCTCCTTCTCTTTTTTAAAGATGGGCACTACATTAGCCTTTATGCAGTCGTCCGGGACCTCCTCCAATCACCATGAGTTTTCAAAGATAATGTCCAATGGCTCTGCAATCACATCAGCCAACTCCCTCAGCACCCTTGGATGCATTAGATCCGGACCCATGGAATTGTGCATGTCCAGCTTCTCTAATTAGTCCTTAACCTGTTCTTTCATCACTGAGGGCTCCTCCCCATACTGTGCTGCCCAGTACAGCAGTCTGAAGACCGAGGCAGAAAAAAGCATTGAGTACTTCAGCTTTTTCCACATCGTCTGTCACTAGGTTCTGATATCTGGTCATGAGCTTCCTTCTTTCTTGGTCCCTTTGCTGATGGGACGCATAAGGGTCAGATAGTGACTTTTTATGTCAGCACAAGACTGATTTTCCAAGGGATCTCTCATATTAGCATAAGGGTGACTCATTTAAGCATATTAGGCCTGATCCTCAGCATGTGTAAAATGCCATAAAGACACTGAAGTCAGTGGAGCTATGTCTATTCACACCAAGATTTGGCCTACTATCATTATGATGATGATCATTTTATTTCTATTTCTTAAATCCATACTGGGAGCAATATAAATATTTAATCTTATGGCTGCATTTTCATGTTCCTCCATGGAAAAGATGAGGCTATAAATGCCAAAAATTCCACAAGAGCTATTTATGCAATAATCCCAGAACAGTTGGTGTAGGTGTTAGGATTGCTTTCTTTGTTAACCTTGGATTTACCCTATGCTGTTAACAAGGATAATGAATGGCTCTGAGGAAATGATTAAATAAACTCCAACCAATAGATTAGAACAGCAAGACTATCTCATGGAAAACAAGAACTTTACCTGTGATGGAAAACTGTTCATTCCCTTTTGATTCTGGATTGTTTTTCAAATTAGAAAACAGGATGTGCTGCCTTTGGTTTCTATACCTACTCCGTATAGTTTTATGGGAGAGGGGAGGTTAGCTGAAATGACCCCATTTCAATGCCCACTGACATCAATGGTGAATCTTTCCACTGATATTTGTTCAAGCCTTTTGTAAACATTTACATCTGTAAATCTTGTATGACCTTCAAGTTATAATTTCAAGGATTATTTTGTTGTCATTTTTTGCTAAAGTTGTTCTTTTTAGGAGAAACGTTTTCTTAGACCTGATATTCTAAAACTGAGAAGATTCTGGGCCTGAGTCTGGGCAATCCATTTTATGCCATTGTCACTCTGTTGATTTGAAGTAAATGGAGACTGTGAGCAAGTTGATGCCAATGAATTGGCTCTTTACAGTCACTAGTGATGTGTATTGATGTTTCTAACTGTATTTGCTACCATTGTAAAGAATAATTGGTTTCTGAGTTGAATAGCTTGTGGTGTTGATTTTTGTTTAGAACCTGATCATTTCCTCTCTTTAAGGATTTGACTTAACAGTTTGCTCAGTAGCATTTCTCTGCATTGGTACTTATGCAGTTTTCAATTTTGATTGGTGGGATATGTTCAAATTTAGGAAACACGGTCTGTTAAAGGACTTGTTGACAAGATGTTTTTCAATGTGATCATATAAGGACACATGGGTTAAGATGGTTATGTAGATAGGGCCCTACCAAATTTTACGGCCATAAAAATGCATCACAGATTGTGAAATCTGGTCTTTTGTGGGCTTTTATCCTATACTATACAGATTTCATGGAGGAGGCCAGCATTTCTCAAACTGGGAATCCTGACCCAAAGGGGAGTTGCAGGAGATTGCAAGGTTAATTAAGGAGGTTTGCAGTATTGCCACCCTTACTTCTGTGCTGCCTTCAGAGCTGGGCGGCTGGAGAGTGGCAGCTGTCGGCTGAGCACCCAGCTCTGAAGGCAGCTCCCTGCCAGCAGCAGTGCTGAAGTAAGGGTGGCAAACCCATACCATGCCATCCTTACTTCTGCGCTGACGCTGGCGGTGGCGCTGCCTTCAGAGTTGGGCTCCTGGCCAGCGGCCACCGCTCTCCAGCCGCCCAGCTCTGAAGGCAGCGCCACCGCCAGCAGCAGCACAGAAATAATGGTATCCGTACCACAACCCGCCTACAATAACCTTGCAACCCCCCGACAATTCCTTTTTGGGTCAGGATCCCTACAACTATGACACCATGAAATTTCAGATTGAAATAGCTGAAATAATGAAATTTATTATTTTAAAAATCCTATGGCTGTGAAATTGACCAAAATGGACCATGGATTTTGGTAGGGCCCTATATAGAGACTAGAATTTTAAAATCATTTCACTTTAAATAACTTGGTTCACCATGACTGTGTGTTTTGAGTTTCATTCATAGCAGACAATGAAACGGGTTTAATTTTGGTTTGGCTTTTCAATTGTTATGCACTAGCACATTGTTGAAAGGTTTGAGTTGCAAATAGTTCAGAAGAAAGTTTAAATCAAAAGAAAAATTGTATTAATTAAATTCAAATGGTTCTGTAATATCCTTTTTATTTAAAGTCTACATTTTCCCCTAAATAGCTCATACTGTCAGTTAAGTGTATGTGTGTTACTAGTAAAAATAAAAAGATCTGGAGGATTTTGATTGTTCTTATTCTTCTAGTGTCCATAATTTTGATATGGACTTGGAACAGTGGGTTCTTCTCCTAAAGCTCCACAGAAAAGAATAATAAAAATAAAATGGGAGAACCAGAGAAGCTCCAGATGACATGAAAAAGAAATGAGGTTTACAAAAGCTTGATCTGCACAGCTTGCTGATGGATGGTCTGATCCCTCAAGGATGTCCCACTGAAGTCAAGAAGAATTCTATCTGTCTCTGGTGGGCTTCCATGATCAGGGCCAGAGTTTCCTACACATTGTTATGGCTGAAGCTGTCCGGGGTCTTTGTCTTGGTGTAATGGCAATCTTCATGCTGATGCCACCATCTTCATCTCACTTTGTGAAGAAAATATTTTCAGTGGGGTCTTCTGAGGCTTCAGAATGCCTTGATCATAAATAACTTCCCAATTTCTCTATGTCCTCTTCTTGTTTAATGGATACTATTGAACCATATTATCACTCATTGAGCAGGTTAAAAAGACTTGTAGATTGACTTTCATTCATTCCATGTTGTTCTACTTATCATGCTGTTCATAATCACTCACTACCTTGTGAATCTCTGACCCCCAATTTTTGTTGTATCCACCTGTTTCTTGTCTTATACTTAGATTGTAAGCTTTTGGGGGCAGGGTCTGCTTTTTATTACGTGTGTGTGTGTGTGTGTGTATAGTGCCTAGCACAATGGGACTGGGGCCTCTTCAGCATTCCCTCCCATCATTGACTGAACAATGTGAGTACACATGGCTACTCTTGACTGTGGTACCCATAGGTGCCGACTCCGTGGGTGCTCTGGTACTAGATCACCCACGGGGAAAAATTAGCAGGTTTTCCGCACCCACCAGCAGCCAAGTTACTCCATCCTCACCTCCTTCTTCCCCCACCCTGAGCATGCCGCGTCCCTGCTCCTCCCACTCCCTCCCAGTGCTTCCCGCCCCTCTGCTGCCTAACAGCTGTTTGGCAGAGCTTAGGACTTTCCGGGAGGGAGGTGGGGGATCGGGGACGTTGCATGCTCGGCGGAGAAGAGGCAGGGCGGGGACTTGGGGGAAGGGGGTGGAATGGCGTAGTGGGAGGGCAGTGCAGGGGCGGGAAGAGGCTGGGGGTGAGTCAAGCACCCACGGGGCAGAGGGGAAGTCGGCGCCTATGCAAACCAATGGGTCTGGGAGAAATGGTAATACATTTTGGAATTTGCCTCCCCTACACAAGAGGCAGGTGATTCAGGTGCCTAAAGAAACAGGTGGCAGTAGTTTAATTACCTGTTTAAGGACACTGCCAGGGGGACATGTACATTTGCATTGCTGGCTTTCCCTGCCACAGGAAGCACAGCTGCTGTTCCAGGCCTCTCAGCCCCATATCCAAACTGCAGTGGAGGGCGATCATGTGGAACTCGAATGGAAGGCTTCATGTGGATGTATAGTGGTGTTGTGCAGCTGGCAGAAAAGCCAGTGCCTCCATCTTTCCTGCCTCTCATCAGTCAGCAGGTTCTACCAGAAGCTACCAGGTTTAGCTTCTTTCCACTCAAGGAAGCAGAAGGAAGAATCTGGCTGATAGGTTTGTTTGTAGGGCCCTAGATACTTATGAATTCCGCAACAATGTGCTGAGACAAGATTAGATGGGTTTTGAACAGCTTGTAATTTTTGCTGTTTGTTACAGTGAATATACATTGATGATGGTACAAATTAATTTTATATCCTCTGGGTGGCTATACAATGAGACATTATTTCTATTGTAGATGACATCTGGGGTTATGGTAAAATGTTTTGTGTTAATAGCATGATTCCTTTGTTTCACCACTATAGACCTTACAAGGTCACTGCAGCTGTTTTAAAACGATTATTTTGTTGGCTTAATCATCACGTTGTCACTTCTTTTAGAAAAGGAACTGCTTCTTTGTTATTCTTTAGTTACATGGAGAGATCACCCTTTTTAGCTATAAATGATCTTTAAAAGAAAAATGGAAATAACATTTTTACACTGACAATTGCATAAAATATGCAAATCAGTAGGTGGTTTAACATTTTTCAGCATAAAGATACTTACTGTGGCTGAGGTCTTCAAAAATAAAAGGAAGCTAGAGAAATGCCTGACAACACCAACTTTCCCTTGCATTCTTGGCATCTGAAATCTGTAGATGCCAAAGAACATGCTTTTCCCTGGTGTATGTGTGTGTTTCTGCTTTTGAGCCCAACAAAAATTCTGGTATTTCGTCAGTATAAGTACTGAAAGACTACACCCTTAGAGAGTAGTAGGGTTTGTAGCAAGTAGGCCAATAATTGCATAACTTGCAACCATGTCCGATAGAGAAGTTGTTGTATTTTGGTAGATTCAGATCTAAAGTCTCCCAGTGCACACACAAGCATCTGTATACGTTTAAACAGAAACAATATTGTATTATTTTAGTCAAGAAACGATGTATTTCATCCAACAAACAAATACAAATTTCTAATTTAAAAAGCATTATTTGGGGTGTGGGATTGATAGAAAACCTTTAACTGATTCCTCTTGCTCATTATTCTCTGCACAAAGCAGTAACTTACAGCTTTGTTGAAAAGTTTTCCACTGCTCTGAATATTGTGCGTCACTTCTTCAAATAGATATGTACTAGATTCTATATGGCAATCCAATATCTAAAGGGAGGCACTTTAGGTTACACCATTTGTGTAAGTTTGTGAAGTTTTTCTTTAGGGGGAAAAATATGTTTTCAGTGAGTAAAGGAATAGAGTAAACATACAAATTACTGGCAGCTTAAATTGCTACATACAACCCAGGAAAGCTTGCTTAAGGGAAGCACCCTTCTGTTGCACACAAAAGAGCTAGTTCTCCAAAGCTGTGGAAAAGAGCTCTCCTCCCCAAATAAAAGGTCTAATGACCCCTGTAAAGACAACCATATTGTGATGCTTTAACATGATTACAAGGAAAGAACTGCTGTGTTTGCTCTCTGTCCTGGCAGTAACAGGAAAACGAGGTGTTCTGTGATTAACTGGAGAACCTTTTTAGAGGTTTACAGTCTTTCACACTGGTTCAGAAAATAACCCTGAGTTTCTCAACTAAAATACCACATTTAGAGCCAGGTATGTTATTATTTGCATGTTTGCTTGTTTTTTAACATGTCATATTGGCTGTGAGAACGGTTAGAAATGAGACTGAGAGCAAGTTGCTCCATTGATGTTGAAAAATGCAATTTTCTTTCTTAAAAATTATTGCAGTGTTTTCCAGGCCATAGGAGGCATACCTCATGGTCAGATGTCTGACCTGGGGCTGGATTGGGAGTGACCTTTGCATGGGTGTGCAGAGTGGAAGAGTATGCATTGAGCTCCCCACTCCAAGTGTGGCCAGTTACAATTACAGTCCTAGTGCTCCAGTGCCCTGGGAGAATGAAAAGATTGGGACTGGTAAATTTAGAGAGGAGAAATATAGTAAAATTATATGGAATAATGAATAGTATAGAGGAGGTAAATCAGGAGCTTCTATTCACTCATTCTCATAACATAAAAGCAATGGGATCTGACATTCAATGAAATTGGCTTTAAATTTGCCATCTTTCAATCAAAGGAAATACTTGTTCACACAACAATCCAGGAAGTTTTTGGAAAGTGTAGGGGACAATTTCCTGGTGCAAGTGCTGGAGAAACCAACTAGGGGCAGAGCTCTTCTTGACCTGCCGCTCACAAACCGGGAAGAATTAGTAGGGGAAGCTAAAGTAGATGGGAACCTGGGAGGCAGTGACCATGAGATGGTCGAGTTCAGGATCCTGATACAGGGAAGAAAGGAGAGCAGCAGAATACAGACCCTGGACTTCAGAAAAGCAGACTTTGACTCCCTCAGGGAACTGATGGGCAGGATCCCCTGGGGGAATAACATAAGGGGGAAAGGAGTCCAGAAAAGCTGGCTGTATTTTAAAGAATCCTTATTGAGGTTACAGGGACAAACCATCCCAATGTGTAGAAAGAATAGTAAATATGGCAGGCGATCAGCTTGGCTTAACAGTGAAATCCTTGCTGATCTTAAACACAAAAAAGAAGCTTACAAGAAGTGTAAGATTGGACAAATGACCAGGGAAGAGTATAAAAATATTGCTCGGGCATGCAGGAGTGAAATCAGGAAGGCCAAATCACACCTGGAGTTGCAGCTAGAAAGAGATGTTAAGTAACAAGAAGGGTTTCTTCAGGTATGTTAACAACAAGAAGAAAGTCAAGGAAAGTGTGGGCCCCTTACTGAATGAGGGAGGCAACCTAGTGACAGAGGATGTGGAAAAAGCTAATGTACTCAATGCTTTTTTTACCTTTGTCTTCATGAACAAGGTCAGCTTCCAGACTACTGCACTGGGCAGCACAGCATGGGGAGGAGGTGACCAGCCCTCTGTGGAGAAAGAAGTGGTTCGGGACTATTTAGAAAAGCTGGACAAGCACAAGTCCATGGGGCCGGATGCACTGCATCCGAGAGTGCTAAAGGAGTTGGTGAATGTGATTGCAGAGCCATTGGCCATTATCTTTGAAAACTCATGGCGATCGGGGGAAGTCCCGGATGACTGGAAAAAGGCTAATGTAGTGCCTATCTTTTAAAAAGGGAAGAAGGAGGATCCTGGGAACTACAGGCCAGTCAGCCTCACCTCAGTCCCTGGAAAAATCATGGAGCAGGTCCTCAAGGAATCAATTCTGAAGCACTCAGAGGAGAGGAAAGTGATCAGGAACAGTCAGCATGGATTCACCAAGGGCAAGTCATGCCTGACTAATCTAATTGCCTTCTATGATGAGATAACTGGCTCTGTGGATGAGGGGAAAGCGGTGGACGTGTTGTTCCTTGACTTTAGCAAAGCTTTTGACACAGTCTCCCACAGTATTCTTGCCAGCAAGTTAAACAAGTATGGGCTGGATGAATGGACTGGATAGAAAGTTGGCTAGATTGATCACTACCTGTTGAGCCTGACAATGGCTCCATGTCTAGTTGGCAGCTGGTATCATGTGGAGTGCCCCAAGGGTCAGTCCTCCGGCCAATTTTGTTCAATATCTTCATAAATGATCCAGAGGATGGTGTGGATTGCACCATCAGCAAGTTTGCAGATGACACTAAACTGGGAGGAGAGGTAGATACGCTGGAAGGTAGGGCTGGATACAGAGGGCCCTAGACAAATTAGAGGATTGGGCCAAAAGAAATCTGATGAGATTCAACAAGGACAAATGCAGAGTCCTGCACTTAGGACGAAGAATCCCATGCACCGCTACATACTAGGGACCGAATGGCTAGGCAGCATTTCTGCAGAAAAGGACCTAGGGGTTACAGTGGATGAGAAGCTGGATATGAGTCAGCAGTGTGCCCTTGTTGCCAAGAAGGCCAATGGCATTTTGTAAGTAGGGGCATTGCCAGCAGATCAAGGGACATGATCGTTCCCCTCTATTCAACATTGGAGAGGCCTCATCTGGAGTACCGTGTCCAGTTTTGGGCCCCACACTACAAGAAGGATGTGGAAAAATTGGAGAGAGTCCAGCGGAGGGTAACAAAAATGATTAGGGGACTGGAACACATGACTTATGAGGAGAGGCTGAGGGAACTGGGATTGTTTAGTCTGCGGAAGAGAAGAATGAGGGGGGATTTGATAGCTGCTTTCAACTACCTGAAAGGGGGTTCCAAAGAGGATGGATCGAGACTGTTCTCCATGGTAGCTGATGACAGAACAAGGAGTAATGGTCTCAAGTTGCAGTGGGGGAGGTTTAGGTTGGATATTAAGAAAAACTTTTTTACTAGGAGAGTGGTGAAACACTGAAATGCATTACCTAGGGAGGTGGTGGAATCTCCTTCCTTAGATATTTTTAAGGTCAGGCTTGACAAAGCCCTGGCTGGGATGATTTAGTTGGGGATTGGTCCTGCTTTGAGCAGGGGGTTGGACTAGATGACCTCCTGAGGTCCCTTCCAACCCTGATATTCTATGATTCTATGATCAGCCTGTGGAACTTACAAGATATCACTGAGACAAAGAGCTTAGTAGGATTCAAAAATGGACTGGCTATTTATATGGATGGCAATAATAGTCAGAGATATAATAAACGTATTTTTAAAAAAACAAGAGCTTTGGAAGGGAACCATCATACTTTAGAGCATAATCTAACCTATAACTATTTTGGGATAGCAGCAAACAGTCCCAGGGGACAGAATGTCCCATAACTAATTTGCCTAATTCAGGGTTTCTTGCACCTTTCTTCAAAACAGCTCATAGTGACCACTGTCTGAGGTAGGAGACTGGACTAGATGGACCACTGACGTGATCCGCTAGGCAATGCCTATGTTCCTATGGCTCTTAGTAGGATTGGTGATGGAATGTGCAAGCCTTTGACAGTGACTATAAATATTTTGAGTAGCACTTGAGCTGTTCTGTGTCGTATGAGACAGGGATTAGATCTATGGGAAAATAGAAATTTTGTAAAGAATGCTTCCATTTATTCAAAAGCAAAATTCCCTAAATTCTGTCCTTTAGGTCTGTGTGTATGAGGAGGGAAAAAAATTAGCTACTAGATGAAAAGAGCTAAAATACAGAGAGTGCAAATTGAATGGCTTTAGCACAGGCATGCTAGGGAGGATAGCACACAAGAAGTCTATCTGTCTTACAGGGCCACTCACTGCAGCAATCTCTGACCAAGGACTGTATATTTTGATGTATCTGTCTAGTTTTGTAACCCTTCCTGGACTGAGCAAGTCACTCAATGGATTGTGGGGGGAGGGTAGGGAGAGCAGAACATACCTTTTCTTTTCCCTGTGCTGCTGTGCACAATAGGGTCAATGCTGCACGTGTAGCTATCTGCTCTGTCCATCGTATATGCTGAGTTGTCCTGGGGGACATTATGCCTCCTGTCATGAAATATACTGGTGCTGATCCTGGGGCAGCGCCATTCCAGATTGCCTTTATGCAGGGCTGTGTGCAAAATGTACAAGCTAGCCGTAAAGACTTTAATATTACTTTTCCAGGTGAGAAATTACTGTAGTTGCCTAACAATGTTAAGTGATCATCAATGAATGGAAAGATGGTGCATAGGCAATCTCTCAAGACAAGATCCACACTATTAAAAAGTATAAAAACTTCTAGGTTTAGAAACTCTTAGGCCTACATACATATCACTGATTCTCTTTTCTTAGCTGACTTCCATTTTTGCAGAATGGTTTTTTTCATGCAGTTAGGTTTGACCTCAGTGCAATTTTTTTTTCTTGTTCTTCATTAGTAATCCTAGAAAAAGTATTATTCTCATTCATTAGTATACAATTTTTTTTCTTGTTCTTCATTAGTAATCCTAGAAAAAAGTATTATTCTCCTAGGGCAAAAATATTAAGATCTAATGAAAAGTCTGTCTATCCTACTTAGTCAGCAGATTACTTTCCCTAAATGAATGTGAATATCTCTGTGTGTGTGTGTTTCTCTTGAAATACACATTTTTATACTATATAAATACTGTGTTTCTGTTTCCATGTGGGGGGAGGGATGGAGTGGGGCTTGGGAGTGGATGGAATGGGAGATGTTTTTATGATCTTTTTGATCTTATGAGTGTGTGGATGTGTTTATAACACCTTCACTTGGCCGAATGTCAAGGATAAGAGTTTTTATTCATTGGAAGGAAGAAATTTGCACAAGAGTTCTTTTGTCTCCAATCACCACTACTTTATTTTCCCCACGGTTTTAGAAACATTTTATGAGAAGATACTTTTATAGGGTTTAATTCTGCTGTCACAGAAATTGATGACACACTGGAAAACGTTGTGTTTACTGTTGTCCAAAGGCGTCTTGCAAACTGAGCATTATTTCCACCAGAAATCAAACACAGAATGCTCTAGATTGAAGCAGCATCCTCATCGTTCACCTCTTGTCGATGTTTCAGAGTAACAGCCGTGTTAGTCTGTCTTCGCAAAAAGAAAAGGAGTACTTAGTCTCTAAGGTGCCACAAGTACTCCTTTTCTCTTGTCGATGGTAATCTTTTCATGCTGTGTGGAATGGCATCAAAAAATGGAAAGCTTCTGAAATAGACTACAGAGCTGAGGGATGTTCGTGTTATTCAGGCAGTAGACTCAGATTTGGCTTCAATTCTCAGCTCTACTGCAGAATTTCTCTGTGAATCCGGGGGAAATCAGTCTTTCTGTGCCTCAGTTCCCTACAAATAGAATGGGGACAATAAGACTTACTTTTCCATATCCTTTGTCTGACTTGTATATTTAAATGGTAAATTCTTTGGGGCAAGTCTCTCTACTTCTGAGCTGCACCAAAATAGCTAATTATTAACCTTGAAAGCAGACAAATGGCAGAGCCTTCCAATCTCACAATTCATGAGCTGTATCTGAGAGCTTGAATTAAAAGCCCATTCTAAAAAATAAAAGAATGGAAATTACTTAACACTATGCAAAGCTCCAATAGACCCTACATTTAGATTGTTTCATTTAATTTTCTCTTGTGACTAATCCCTCCCCACCCCCACAATGAATAGTTCATTAATCAAATCTCTTACTTTTCTCTCAGTGAGACACAAAAGGGGGGTGGAAGGAGAGTAATAAGAATATGCACAGGACAGGAAAGCTCTGTCCTTGGAATGAGCTCCTAGCAGGCAAGTCAGGAGATGTACAACAAAACAAAAGGGGATGGAAATGAATGAACCTAACCCACCCCCATATTAAAGTAACCTTATCTGGGGGGAGTTCTGCAGTTCTCATTAAAAGAAATAGTAACAAATGACAGCAGGTTGAAAATGGGCAATTACCATCCCTAACTACGTCAGTATTGTGCATAAGTTAAGATAAATAAAGCTATTGCTCTTTTTTTTAAAAAGAAAAAAAGAAAGGAAAAGCTGACTTTTGTGTTTGCTATTTCAGACTAAAAGCCTATTCTCAGCAGACAAAGAGGTAAGAGATGCATTGTCTCTGCTGCTGTATTGTCTTAGAGTAATATTCTTGACAACATAATGAAACTGATATGTGAAACATGTCAGTGTACGTGCATTACTGCCAGTGCCTCAAGGGATCATCTCCTCTTCCATGTTTCTTAAACTAACTAGACATGAATGAGATATGCACCTTCTTGTGTTTATTCGCAGGAGTGGGGGGAGGAGAGGAATGCAATGTCTATAAATACTTGTGAATGACTTGTGCACTAAAGCCTCACTACACACACACACACATATATTTTTAATATTTAAAAAAAAATACATATCCTTAAATAGAATGAACCTACTGCCAGTGCATCATTCACTTAATGCCATAGTATCTTTGGAAATTGTCTAAAGCCAGTCAAGAAGAAGGCCCATTCATATGAGGCAGTCTAAAATCTATCAGTGGGATTCCTAATCTAACATAGACTGGTGCATTCTGATTTGTTTAAGGTGTCAAAAGCAACAATTATTATGTTGTTCAGACTGTAGAGGCATTACTGCTGGATCTCAGACACTGCAGGTGAGCATGCCTCTCTATTTCTTGACAGGTTGGAAGCCAATATTTTTTCTGTGCAGTTGCAGTATTCCCTGCATCTTGCATTGCTTTTACTACTCGGAAGATTTCTGTTGTTTGCAGTATCATCAAAAAAGCCTGGCTTTACTCTGCTTTCAAAAGCTTAATTTGGTTAATAGAGGTGAAATGATTTAGAAAAACCGCCCACAGCAATAATTTCAGGGTAATTAAACTGGCATTGTTAAGAAAGGGAGAGCTAGTCAGATCAGGGCTAATGGCTCCAAAGCATTACCAAGGTTTACTTTCTATAGGAACAGGAAGTCAATGTTGTAAGTGGAATTTCCTACAGTGCAAGGAGTACAATACCGAAGGTTGACATCTGAAGACCTGAAATAACCTTAACAGAGATCAAAGGTTTGATTTACCATTGGTTTATACTAGCATTTTTTGCTATTAGTATAAATCCTTGTTTTGTTGTTTTGGAAATAATAAAATGTTTAGACCTTTTGCCCTCAAAATTTGTTTTAATTTAAAAATACCTATATTTCTATTTGGTCTGAATGCTTCTATGTGTAATATGTATAGGCTTCTGAGACAGTCAGATGAAAGGGGATACCCAAGTATAAAATATTAAATATGAATATATAATTATATAGTACCTAGTGGCATAAAGGGATCGGGTAAAAAGGTTTTGTTGGAATGAGTTTGAGATCAGCACCAAGACAGCCACAATACAGTTATGAATGCTAATAAAATCTATATACCTTAATAATAACTATGCTACAGTAATGTCTGGATGCTCCGATCAGGACCCAAATGCACTGGTGGTATTCAAATATAAAACGAGTCCCTGCCTTGCAGAGCTTACATTCTAAGGCCTCAATGCACGCATACACATCGTTAACTCAACATGTGTAAGCAGTCGCATTGAAATCAATAGGCCTACTTGTGTGTAAATGTATGCAGGACTGCGGCCTAAAATGTAGAAGAAATGGTTGAGCATTCTTAAAAATGTGCTTAGAATTACATTGGCAAAAATGACCCCAAACTATTGGCTTAAAAACGTCTATTTTGGTGCAACATTTTCCAAAGTATTTCAGGCTACAATCACAGGGCCTATTTTTATCTGTGAGCAACATTGTTCAGTTCTGGCCCTCAGAGCCGGTTAATAGTTGTATAATATTTCTAAACAAACACAGTTCAGAAGTTTGGCTTGGGTAATCGGGTAGGGATATAAAGATAATCACTCACTACTACTTCTTCTTTGTATGGCTGATGTAGATGCAGAGAAACAACTATAATTTTACATTTAGGTGCTAAAGCAAGATAATTGCATCAGGAATAGTGACGTGTATTGCTGTGATGCCTCCTTTGGATCTGTGAATTGAGCGTTGAGCCATTGTATGTTTCATGGTCTGTTCTGGGGGACCACAGTCACACACGGGAGAGTCTTAAATTTTCCACTTGTGCATCAAATATCTGCATCTGCCATGGTTTGTGCGGATGTGGTTTAGGGTTGTCCATAAGTTTTCATGGAAGATTGAAGCCAGGGATCTTCACAAGGTATTTGTTTGTGACTTCTCGTGAACTTCATTCAGCCAGGGTTGAAGTCACATTGTAGAAAATTAAGCATGTGGGTCTAAAAGGGCTTGCACAGCTTCAAGTGGTGGTAAGGGACATTGTTGAGGTCCTGGTGGATGGGGAGATGCTCATTTTCCTTGATTCGCTGGATTTCCTGGAGGGTTGTGGCATTGTGGCGAATGGATGGGGTAGCGATGGGCGACAGCATGGGCAGCCAGGGTGTTGGGATCGACTTGAGAGTTCCAGTGATGCACCGTATTGCAGTGTTTAGCTGGCCATCAACAAGTAGAGAGTAGCATGCTTCTGGTACATGGTACTCTGCTACAGAGTACTACTCTACTAATCCTCTATTTAACATCTGCCTTACCTATTTTGGGGGCAAATTGTGGCCTGGCCAAAGTAATAGCACAGGAGCATAAGAGGGCACTCTTATGCCCTTGCATTAGCTACATACGTAATAAGTAGCAGCACAGGAGGC
Organism: Lepidochelys olivacea; assembly: GCF_965140295.1. NCBI lineage: Eukaryota > Metazoa > Chordata > Testudines > Cheloniidae > Lepidochelys > Lepidochelys olivacea. The sequence goes on along the minus strand of NC_140414.1, from coordinate 48,698,316 downwards.
GAGACAATCTCTGTCCTCTATATCCCCCCTCAAGGGAGGGTGGGGGTCAAAAGGAGACAGGGCAAAACCTTTACTCCATATACACTGTACCAGCTATAGAGCCAGAGCAGATGGGAGAATGTGAGTCTTCGCTTCTAGGGCAGTCTAGTAAAATGCTGCCTCTTAGTCCTGGCTTTGCCAGGAGCCCTGAGTGAGCTGTTAGTATGAGCTATGTACCCTATCCCAAGTTTGTCTAGCATTTAGATGTGTAATACCGTCCCTAATTATATGCAAAGCACTAAACTCCACCTCTCCTCAACAACAAATATGGATTTTGTGGCCCAAGCCATTTTGGAGAGGGAAGTCAAAACTTTGAAAAACCCAACATCCGTGGAATTGTTTTCGAACATCACTATTTTAAAATCCTCTTTTCTAAAGCTCTTCAAACTTTCCAGGGGGAAAAAAGAATATACTGGAATACTGGCATATGAAATTTCAGAGGATTATCTTCTATTTGAAGAAGTTAGGACATAGTATGAAAATTGGGTTTAATAGGACAATAGCTGCAAACTTAACTACCACTACTATGTTGTACGATATAAATCACATACATTCATATGTAACTGTTGTGATGACTACTACTGATTGGCTAAGAATTATGCATGGGGCTAGTCTCTGGTAAAACATACTATTTTTTGTTCCTCTAACCCAAGTACTTGCATTCAAAGGCACATTTTGTGGATGAAATTATTCGTGGGCATGCACATATTCTCACTATGTGATTGCAATTTAAGGGCTGAATTTTGAAATTTTAGTCCCATAAATAGATACAAATGTGTAGAGCTACCAAGACAACCCAACAGCTCCACACCAACAGGAAATATAGACATGGAATTGACTGGAATTACTCAGTACTTGACTCTAGTGTTTACCAAAGATAGGCAGAAATTGATGGAACAGAACTCCCTTTAATTTACACAATATATCATAAGAAAATGACATTTCACTAGCACTTTTCACCCAGAGCCCAAAAGTTTTCATAGACCTTACTTAGGGAATAACTTTACCCATCACAGAAATGCATCAAAATGCAGCTCTTTAAAAACAGCAAAGCTTTTAAATGGTTTTAAACAGGACACAAGCAACTTGTCATACCTGTTCTAGATGAAAGTAAAAATATCTTACCCAAATAAAACTTCAAGTCTGTTTTAGGTAAGCAGAATGTAGCTGCCCTAGTGGATTTAACCAAGACACCAACTCATGGAGGAAACATAATATGGGGGAAGGATTACTTAGGGTTAAGGCAAACAACTGGGAATGAGAAGACCTGAATTCTATTTTCTACTCTGCCACAGCCTTCTTGTATGATCTTGTGCAAGCCCCTTTACAGCTCTGTACCTCAGTTTCCCCATCTGTAATGAGAGAATGCTACTCTGTCACAGGGGTGTTGTGAAGCTTAACTCATTAATGTTTGTGACATCCTCAGACACTTGGGTGAACAGAAAAGAATAATAGACATGTTTCATATGCATATACAAAACATAAAGGCAAGTGTGACAGACTTACTTGGCAATTTCCTGTCATTCTTGGAAGGCCTTATTGTGTTAAGTTTATGTACTGCTGTGGGCTGGGATTGTATGTAATCTCTCTAGTGGGAGATGTGACAGATAGGAGATCTGGGAGTTCAAAAGACTATACTGAAAACATGCCAGAGAAGTATAGACAAATGCCTCAACTCTGGTTATGAAAAAAACCCTAGCCTTTTGAAGCTATGCCAAGAGGAAAGCATCATTAGCTGCCAATTACCTGGTACAGAAGGCCAACCTCAAAGGCCTAAGCTATATAAAAAAAATGACTGATCAGCCCAGGTTCTGGTTCTGGATCTAAGACAGATAAACTTCTAGCCACAGAGAAAATCCAGTTGTGGGTTTATTCATATGTTCATTCTTTTACTGATTTAATATGTTTTCTCTAACATTTTTATCATAAGAAATAATATGCTTGCTTAGAAGGAGTTGTGTGGTAACATAACTGCAGGGCAATCAGGCCTGCCGACAGAAATTCTGGGCTCCAGAGCCGTCTCTGAGGGGCGGGACCTAGGGTGGAAGTAATGAATACCTCACTTCCAGGACCACCTATGCTGGCCCACGGAGCCCCACAACGCGCAGGGCCCAGAGCGATCTCGTGCGCCTAAGTGCCCTGTGGCCTGCCCTTTGATTTAAAAGTCAATGGGCCTGGGGGCAATACTCTGGTCATAGCCTTCAGAGAGAAAGTAAAGCATAGGCACTGGCTTGTTTAAGCAGTCTGGCTTGCTGGGAATATCACAGGGAGCTGCGCAGCCTTAAAATCCCCTGTCAGGAAGGAGTGAATGAGACATGGCTTGTTGTCCAAGAGAGGTGATGGCTGGGAGCCAGAAGCCTAAAGTGCGGTCAGAGAGGGAATGTAGTCCTCCTGAAACTGTGACAGCAAGTGGTTAGGATCTGGATTTGGATTTTGCATCTCATCTAAAACATAACTTCTCTAGCAATATAATTCCCCATAGCATCTTGTTGGGGTATAGTTTTAATGTTAATTCAGAGGAGGAAAATTCTACCTAATAAATTACCAACATCACTTCCTATAGCACTTGGATTTTCCTTGGATGTCTCCCCAGTACAGACCTGATGCTGCAATACATTAAGATGTGCCAAGATCACAGCCTGAGAAAGTATGGCTGCAACATATATTTGTAATCATCACCGCACATTCCACTACACATTAAGTATATTATCCAGGGGGAGGAGTGTATGAAAGTTTATTACTTATATGTAGTTGTGTCATAAACATACTGCTAAGGGTAGCATAAAATCCATCCTTTACCTATAAGGGGTTAAGAAGCTCAAATAACCTGGTTGGCACCTGACCAAAAGGACCAATAAGGGAAGAAGATCCTTTCAAATCTGTGCGGGGAGGTTTTGTTTGTGCTCTCTTTGTTCTGGACAGAGAGGGACCAGTGCAGGAAAAAACATCTCCTAAAACCCTACCTGAAATAAGCATCTAAGATTACAAAAATTGTAAGTAAAGGCAAGGAAATGTATTAGATTATCTTTTGTTTTAGCTTGTGTATTTTCCCTATGCTAAGAGGGAGGTTTATTCCTGCTTTTTGTAACTTTGAAATTGAGCCCAGAGGGGAAACCTCTGTGTTTTAAATCTTATTACCCTGTAAAATTACCTTCCATCCTGATTTTACAGAGGTGCTTCTTTTACTTTTTTCTTTATAATAAAGTTCTTCTTTTAAGAACCTGATGGGTTTTTAGGACACTAAAAACCAAAGGATCTGGTCTGTGCTCACTTGGTTAACCTATTGGTTGGTATATTATTCTCAAGCCTCCCCAGGAAAAGGGGTAAAGGGGCTTGGGGGATATTTTGGGGAAACAGGAACTCCAAGTGGTCCTTTTCCTGAATCTTTGTCTAACTCCCTGGTTGGCGGCAGCAATACCATCCAAGGACAAGGAAGGATTTGTGCCTTGGGGAAGTTTTTAACCTAAGCTGGTAGAAATAAGCTTAGGGGGTCTTTCATGCAGGTCCCCACATCTGTACCCTGAGTTCAAAGTGGTGAGGGAACCGTGACATGGTGGAACAGGTGGGATCATTTTGAACCAGAAGCATAGACCTCAGGATTTTGAAAACCAATCAGGTTCTTAAAAGAAGAACTTTATAATAAAGAAAAAAGTAAAAGAAGCACCTCTGCAAAATCAGGATAGAAGGTAATTTTACAGAGTAATAAGATTTAAAACACAGAGGATTCCCCTCTAGGCTTAATTTCAAAGTTACAGAAAGCAAGAATAAACCTCCCTCTTAGCATAGGGAAAATTCACAAGCTAAAACAAAAGATAATCTAATGCATTTCCTTGCCTTTACTTACAATTTTTGTAATCTCAGATGCTTATTTCAGGTAGGGTTTTAGGAGATGTTTTTTCCTGCCCTGGTTCCTCTCTGTCCAGAACAAAGAGAGCACAAACAAAACCTCCCCACACAGATTTGAAAGGATCTTCTTCCCTTATTGGTCCTTTTGGTCAGGTGCCAACCAGGTTATTTGAGCTTCTTAACCCCTTACAGGTAAAGGAGGGATTTTATGCTACCCTTAGCTGTATGTTTATGACAGTAGTCCTTTCTGTTTGTTTTAAATACAGTTCATAATAACTTGATCTTTAATCTTTGACTTTAGATGCAGTTTATAGTGCTATCTGAATATTAGAAAGTCTGAGTAACCTGCTTTCTGCAATGTTTTAGGGGGTACATTGCAAGAAACACTGCACTGGCTAATCTGGAGAAAAAAGAAATGAACCTTTACAAATACTGGGGAGCTTGAACCTTGACGGTGTTGATGGAAAGGGGACAGATACCTAAGCACTCTACAGGGAAAGCCTGAATAAGGAGAGTAAAGACACCAGAGATCTACATATGAGGCAAAGTAAAAATGGAAACAAATGCTATGTTAACCTGTGGCTCTAAATCTGAACAATAAAAGATCATATTTCACTGTGTGAAAGGATTCTGGAGGCCGGTAATATTATCTCATGTGAAAAGAGCCTAAGGAAGTTTATTGGATTGGGAAAAAAAATGAATGTAGCCTCTAATGCCTTCTTGCATTGGGAGCCTCAGGGGCCAGAATATCAGCTGGGGTAAAATGTCCTAGATTCATTGACTTCAACTGAACTATGACAGTGTACACAAATTAAGAATCTGGCCCCAGGTGCCCATAAATGTTTATGGTGCAAGTCGGCTGCATGGATATTAGATACCGCTGGCAAATCAACTTTTACCACAAGAGGCTATATAGTGGAAAGCAGCAAAGCACATAAAGGGAAATGCCATAATTTTTTTGTATCTCCCAGCTTTTGGCATTATTAAAGGCTTTCAGAGCACAATTGCAGTATTCTGGGTTTGGCAGGAAAATAGCTCTGGGCAGGTGCAAAGGAAGCTTGGAAAGGGTCAGGAGAAATATGGCCAAGAAAGGAAATGAGTTCAGTCTGGAAAAGAAATCAGGACAAGGACATCAGGAGCAGCAGACACAGACATGGGGCTGAAGCAGAAAACAACCTAAGCAGGGGGGAAATCTGAAAGAATGCAGACAAGATTGTTTGGGGTAGGAGGAACAGAAGGAGGAAGTACATACTCACAAGGAGCAAAAAAACCAAATTAGTTGCACCTAAACAAAGCTTTTTGGAACCTCTGCTACAGAAGAGAAGGAATTTTTGTATATCATTTGCTGTCTCTAGTCTAGGAGGTTTCATATTTAATGAAAGGGATGCTAGAATCAAATGGAATTCTGTTAATTCTAGGCTGCTTATTACCCAATGTTTGCAAGTGCTGTTTAAATACCAAATAAATACAATTCTTCCATTTGATGAACTGTGACATTTATTGTGGAATTAATCCTCAAGGACTAAGGAAGACGTTTCTTTTTAATTAGAAAAATATGCTCCAGCACTGGAATGGGAACTTTCCCCCCACTTTTTTTATCACCTTATATACTGATATTTTAAAACTGCAAACAAAAATAAATGTTGATTCAGGATGGGATGTATAACAGAACAGAGTTTTTGAACTAGATTCTGAGTTTTGTAAGCTGAGTCTCTCTAAAGATGGGAATTGGGTGAATTAGTTCCCGTAAAAAGGGAATCAACCGTAACTTTCACTCCCAGTTCAAAAGGTATCAAACGCAAAGCTTTTTTTTTTTTTTTTACAATTCAATGTAAAGTTAAAATACCTGGGAATACAGAAATTATCATACTCGTTCAGCTCAGTGGCCCACCTTGTCCACTATGCTGTGTCAGATAGTGATTATTATGAGGTGCTCAGAGGAAGATGCAAGAAGTCCTATTGTATACAATTATGGAATGCCTATACAGTGTGTTTTTATTTTTAAGCCCATGTCAATTGAAGGGTTCTTTTTGCCCTGAAGCAAGAGGGTTCATGTCTTTTCCAACCTTCTTTTTTCTTGTTTTTTTTTAAATCCTTACCATTGTAACCGTATGCAGCAAATCTTTTGTAGAAACATACCTGAACCAAAACCCTGAAACTTGACACCCCTCAACTTTGGGGTATGTCAGATATGGACTGAACCTTCATAGCAAGGGTCCGTCTCTAACTTTTTAAAAAGAAATGCATGCATGCCTGCCACGCGTCTCCTTGCTCTTTTTGGCCAGAAGGTACTATATGTGAAACATCAAAATCTGTGACAGCATCTGATCTTGAGTCTCTATTCCTGGTTGTAGGCAAAATTTCCATGGACATCAGTGATAGTTTTGCCTGAATACGGAATGAAGAATTGAGCCCTAGACTGTTTTCCAGATTTAAAAAAGTTCTGATAAATTTGCTAATCTGAATTACAATCACAGAGCAGCTGTTTGTCTGATCTGAAATTTCCTGAGTAAATAAATCCCACACACATACCCCAAAATGGTGTGAAGGCACAATCAAACTAATACGTAACCTTTGTATGCACACACACACACTAAAGGTTGCAAAGTCAAGCACTGAAAAGTTAGGAAATTCCAGAATTTAGGTTGCCTCCTTGTATATCCGCCTTATGATACAGACTTCAATTACATGACCAAATATTATTTTTCCACTGGATCTCAGTGCTAACTACCCATTTCCATCACCCTACCCATTTCCATCACCAGCCCCTAGTCCCAGTTCCAGTCTCCTCTTCCTTCTGCCACCAAGCTCCCAGTCCCTGTCTGATTGCATAGCCAGCCTCAATCTCCTTACCCAACCAGACCCAGTCTCCCTCCTCTCACTCTCAGCCAGAGTTTTTCTATTCTCCCCTACCTCCACTTACAGTCTGATGAGACTCAATCTACTCCTTTTCCTCCCCACTGGTCTGACTTTTGTCTTCTCTGTGTTCAAATCAGATGGCTTCCTCCTCCAAGCTGCCTGGGTGCCAGTGAGGGAAGAGGGGGGCAATCACTGAGAACACAGGAGAGAGAGGCTTCCTGCTCTTAGTTCTACTGCCTGGCTTTTTTATTCAACCTGGAACAGCCCAGAGCTGCAATTTTAGGGAAAGTCCAGCTTAGCTCCTGTAGATCTGGGAAAAAAGAAAAGGAGGACTTGTGGCACCTTAGAAACTAGCCAATTTATTTGAGCATAAGCTTTCGTGAGCTACAGCTCACTTCATCGGATGCATACCGTGGAAACTGCAGAAGACACACAAACTTCCTCGTGGCTGGAATTTACTAAAACTAGACAAGCCATTTACAACGCACACTTTGCTTCTCTACAAAAGAAAAAGGACACTAAACTTTCTAAACTACTACATGCTACAAGGGGCCACAGCAATGGTTCCCTCAACCCACCCAGCAATATTGTTAACCTATCCAACTATACTCTCAGCCCAGCAGAAGAAGCTGTCCTATCTCGGGGCCTCTCCTTCCGCCCCTCCACCCCCACGAACATGATACAGTTCTGTGGTGACCTAGATTCCTATTTTTGACGTCTCTGACTCAAGGAATATTTCCAAAATACCTCTGAACAACATACTAATCCACAGAGGCCTCCCTACCAACATTACAAAAAGAAGGATTCTAGGTGGACTCCTTCTGAAGGTCGAAACAGCAGACTGGACTTCTACATAGACTGCTTCCGCCGATGTGCACGGGCTGAAATTGTGGAAAAGCAGCATCACTTGCCCCATAACCTCAGCCGTGCAGAACACAATGCCATCCACAGCCTCAGAAACAACTCTGACATCATAATCAAAAAGGCTGACAAAGGAGGTGCTGTTGTCATCATGAATAGGTCGGAATATGAACAAGAGACTGCTCGACAGCTCTCCAACACCACTTTCTACAAGCCATTACCCTATGATCCCACTGAGAGTTACCAAAAGCAACTACAGCATTTGCTCAAGAAACTTCTTGAAAAAGCACAAGATCAAATCGGCACAGACACACCCCTGGAACCCCGACCTGGGATATTCTATCTACTACCTAAGATCCATAAACCTGGAAATCCTGGGCGCCCCATCATCTCAGGCATTGGCACCCTGACAGCAGGATTGTCTGGCTATGTAGACTCCCTCCTCAGGCCCTACACTCCCAGCACTCCCAGCTACCTTCGAGACACCACTGACTTCCTGAGGAAACTACAATCCAACGGTGATCTTCCTGATAACACCATCCTGGCCACTATGGATGTAGAAGCCCTCTACACCAACATTCCACACAAAGATGGACTACAAGCCGTCAAGAACACTATCCCCGATAATGTCACGGCTAACCTGGTGGCTGAACTTTGTGACTTTGTCCTTACCCATAACTATTTCACATTTGGGGACAATGTATATCTTCAGATCAGCGGCACTGCTATGGGTACCCGCATGGCCCCACAGTATGCCAACATTTTTATGGTTGATTTAGAACAATGCTTCCCCAGCTCTCGTCCCGTAACACCCCTACTCTACTTGCGCTATATTGATGACATCTTCTTCATCTGGACCCATGGAAAAGAAGCCCTTGAGGAATTCCACCATGATTTCAACAATTTCCATCCCACCATCAACCTCAGACTGGTCCAGTCCACACAAGAGATCCACTTCCTGGACACTACAGTGCTAATAAACAATGGTCACATAAACACCACCCTATACCGGAAACCTACTGACCACTATTCCTACCTACATGCCTCCAGCTTTCACCCTGACCACACCACACGATTCATCGTCTACAGCCAAGCTCTGCGATACAACTGCATTTGCTCCAAACCCTCAGACAGAGACAAACACCTACAAGATCTCTATCAAGCATTCTTACAACTACAATACCCACCTGCGGAAGTGAAGAAACAGATTGGTAGAGCCAGAAGAGTTCCCAGAAGTCACCTACTACAGGACAGGCCTAACAAAGAAAATAACAGAACGCCACTAGCCATCACCTTCAGCCCCCAACTAAAACCCCTCCAACGCATTATTAAGGATCTACAACCTATCCTGAAGGATGACCCAACACTCTCACAAATCTTGGGAGACAGGCCAGTCCTTGCCTACAGACAACCCCCCAACCTGAAGCAAATACTCACCAACAACCACATACCACACAACAGAACCACTAACCCAGGAACCTATCCTTGCAACAAAGCCCGTTGCCAACTGTGCCCACATATCTATTCAGGGGACACCATCACAGGGCCTAATAACATCAGCCACACTATCAGAGGCTCGTTCACCTGCACATCCACCAATGTGATATATGCCATCATGTGCCAGCAATGCCCCTCTGCCATGTACATTGGTCAAACTGGACAGTCTCTACGTAAAAGAATAAATGGACACAAATCAGATATCAAGAATTATAACATTCATAAACCAGTCGGAGAACACTTCAATCTCTCTGGTCAAGCAATTACAGACATGAAGGTCGCTATCTTACAACAAAAAAACTTCAAATCCAGACTCCAGCGAGAAACTGCTGAATTGGAATTAATTTGCAAATTGGATACTATTAATTTAGGCTTAAATAGAGACTGGGAGTGGCTAAGTCATTATGCAAGGTAGCCTATTTCCCCTTGTTTTTTCCTAACCCCCCCCCCCCCCCAGACATTCTGGTTAAACTTGGATTTATGCTGGAAATGGCCCACCTTGATTATCATACACATTGTAAGGAGAGTGGTCGCTTTGGATGGGCTATTACCAGCAGGAGAGTGAGTTTGTGGGGGGGGTGGTGGGGAGGTGAGAAAACCTGGATTTGTGCTGGAAATGGCCCACCTTGATTATCATGCACATTGTAGGGAGAGTGGTCACTTTGGATAAGCTATTACCAGCAGGAGAGTGAGTTTGTGTGTGTGTGTTTTGGGGGAGGGGTGAGAAAACCTGGATTTGTGCTGGAAATGGCCCACCTTGATTTTCATACACATTGTAAGGAGAGTGGTCACTTTGGATAAGCTATTACCAGCAGGAGAGTGAGTTTTTGTGTGTGGTTTTTGGAAGGGGGGGGAAGTGAGAAAACCTGGATTTGTGCTGGAAATGGCCCACCTTGATTATCATACACATTGTAAAGAGAGTGGTCACTTTGGATGGGCTATTAGCAGCAGGAGAGTGAGTTTGTATGTGGGGGGCGGAGGGTGAGAAAACCTGGATTTATGCTGGAAATGGCCCAACTTGATTATCATACACATTGTAAGGAGTTTGATCACTTTAGATAAGCTATTACCAGCAGGACAGTGGGGTGGGAGGAGGTATTGTTTTATGGTCTCTGTGTATATAATGTCTTCTGCAGTTTCCACAGTATGCATCCGATGAAGTGAGCTGTAGCTCAAGAAAGCTTATGCTCAAATAAATTGGTTAGTCTCTAAGGTGCCACAAGTACTCCTTTTCTTTTTGCGAATACAGACTAACACGGCTGTTACTCTGAAACCTGTAGATCTGGGATGATGCATGCTCTGTCTGGTCAGCACTAGGAGCTGTGAGAGGCTTACACAGGCACGGTGAGGACAGAATCTTTGGAGATTTTAGCTGTTAAGTCTATCATGCATGTGTGAACTGCAATTTTTCAGATTTATAACTTGGCCTAATTTAGGTGGATTTTTATGGAGATGACACAGCACTTTCTTTACACAAAGGTCACCGTCTCTCAAATTTCAAGTCTCTGCTTTATAGCATTAGGTTGCTAGAACTTTTCAAAGAAAAGGTCGTCAGTTTTTTAACCTTGGTAAAACATTTTTTCCCCCTGGACCTTGGAAACAGCTGAACCATTTTTATTTTTTTTTTGGATGAAATTTTTCAAAGAAGTTAAGCCTCAGGCAGACATCTCATCCTATGCCAGACTTTATGGGCTGAAATGTCAATGTTTCCAGCAACTGAAAATAGGTATTAAAATGAGAAGTGTTGGATAACTTTAAAAATGACTCGTGCTAACAGCCTGTCTATTATACCATACATTGCAATTATGCTGCATGTATTTTGTTTTCACTAATACATCTCAAGGTAATTTTGCAAAGCTTTTTATGACATCAAATCGTATCCTCTGATGATGTAACTTGGCATAATTGCATTGAAACCAATTGAATATCAGTTTATACCAGCTGAGGATCCGGCCCTAAATTTTTACTTTTGTGAGTTGGACTTGGTGTGCAAATATTTAAAAATCCCATTAGTTCAAGTAGACTTCTAGTGGAGTAAGAGAGCTATAGCTTGATTCTAATATACAGATGGTTATAGCAGAATCCCTTCCTGATTACATGCCTCAGGAGGTACTGTAATGTCAGGGTGGTATATTTTCCCCACACAAAGCTGCCGTTGTTCTTAGAGAGCACTCATAGAAAGCATGAAGATGACTATCGTGTACAGAAAGGTATTTCAACATTCTATCAGATTAACTGGATATGTGCACCTGATACTTTTAAATCACTATTTTGAGGCGTAATCATAAATATGGTAACCTGATGAGTCAGTGGCCCATTTCAGTATGAATGATTGTTGAGATTGGGCAATATGTACTTGTGACTTGCATGTCTATAGGTATCTTTTCAGTGCTTCTCTGAGGAGCAGAATCAGAATAATTCCCTTTCCTCCCCGCCTCCGCAATACCCATTCAGCTGAGGCTGGTGCCCCTTTTTGTTATTTCTGGTAGTAGATCTTCCTTATGTTTAACTAAGAGAAAGTTGAAGTGTGGAGAGAAATGACATTGTAGCTTTAAGCTACATTTGATGCTTCAGGGCGAGAACTTCAGGTGTGTAAAACAGCACTGGGTGCACATGAGGGATGGAGTGCAAAGGTGGTTTCCCACCATCTTTCCATGCCCTTCCTACCCCAGAACTGCTAGGGGAGCCCAGTTTGACCCCATGCACAACTTAGAACACTTATGGAACTCATTGTAGTTGTGCCAACACATCGGGACCCCTTTGGAGTAGCAATGCTAGCAGGGGTAACTAGAGCAAAGATAGCTTTAGACACACCCTTCTCCTTTGGCAGAGCCCTGACATGAATCCTGTTCTGGAGTATTGGGCAGGGTGGCACAGAACTGGTGCCATGCCACTCTATGATTCCGCCATGATGAGGAAAACCTTAAGTTGCCCATTTAAAGCAGCTTTAAGATCTGTGTGCAACCAGAGTGGCACAAAGGGGACTTAGTATGGGCCCATAATGTTTTGATACTTGCTAAAACTTTCACTTTGTCTGTGAATCAATAACTCTTTTTTTTTAAATATTCACTGCAACATCTGCTCAATAATTTTTAAAACATAACATTATCTATTCTAGTCAATGTGTTGGAAATTATTTCACACTCCAGCATAGGCGTTAGTAAAATTTCTATTTGAGATTTTTCATTCCTTCTATGATACATATTCATATTTTTGTTCCTTTTATTTATTTTTTATTATCATAAAATAAAGCTCTCCTAAGTGAATGCCTGGTGAATTACGTATTTTAAAAAAACAGGTCTCCCTTTAATGGATGAAATGATGAATTATAATGATTAGACCCATTACATAACCCCCCAATGATCTTACACTTGTATCAAATTTTTAATCCCAAAGAATCGCCAAAGTGGTGTGTGTGTAGCCTCGAAATATAGCCCCAAACCTGCCCACCCTGGGCCTCGGGTACCTACTCAAGTGGTCGCCACCCAGGCTGCCCTGGCTTCACTGATACTTTACTTAAACTAGCTTTAATATAGATAAAGGTAGCTCAGATCTGTCTATACATGCTTCAGTCACACCTCTTGATTGCAGTGTAGGCATTGCCTAAATTATGTTGGGACCTCTCAAGTCCTTGGAGAAACCCAGAATCAGGAGAACACCTTGGTCCCCCCACACCTCTTAGAGGCACAGCACAGGATCTCACCCCTAGTTAAGTGTGGTACTATATACAGGTAGGAATACAGGAACTGGATGCAGTGTTGTTAAACAAAAGAATATATGGGCACAGGTACAACACTTGGCTTGTGACAGTATTATACACAGGTATTTTGTGCAGCATCATTTATTTGTTATATAGAGGTATCTACACAGATATCTGTTGCAATCTGTTTATACACTAGTAGTTCCATAAATAGTTAATGTGGAGCTTTCTGTGTGGTGCAGTAGACATGGTAGAGGCTTGATCTGTAGGTATGTAGATATTTAGTGCAGATGTTTTGTTGTATTGAAGTAGGAAACCAGGTGTTATGTATTCAGTATAGATCTGAGCGTGATCGTTCTGATGCTTGTGGAAATTAGGAGTTGCTTCATCGAAGTCAGTGGAGTTATAGTGGTGTAAAACCAGTGTAAGTGAGATCAGAATCTAGCCACTGTAGAGCTATACAAGACTGTCAGTACTGTGAAAGCTCCACAGTAGCACAGGGAAGGAGGGTCCACTGCATATTTTGCATAATGGAGAGGTGGGTGCTTAACAGGCTGGCATTGAAGGGAAGGGAAATCTGGGGGAGAGCCCCTTTGTATCCATGCTTATGCAAAACATTTAATTGTTAGAGCCTTCTGCGGTGATGCAAAGGGCAACAGCTGCAGTTCCAGCCCAAAGGCTGAAGAAGCAGCCACAAAATGGCTACACTGCATCTCCACAGCCTGCCTAGGGCTTTCAGAAAGGGTTTTGTGCCCTCCAAGCTACATGAAAGACACCCACATCAAACCAATTATTACTTGTTGTTGGTTTTTGTCATTTTTCTTGCATGCTTAAAATAGAAATTAGCGGAATCTTTAATAACTAATATCTTCTTCTCCAGCTGAAGAGCCTTAAAGTGAATAGAGATTCCAAAACAGCTTCCCCCCCTCCCCACTTTTGTTCCTCAAAATTGACTTTTTTATTAAAACAATCTATTGGAAATCATTAGTTGAAGTATTGGTGGGGAAAGCCATTTCTTTTAGTAATTTAGGTAGATCAGTCACTAACATTTGAAAACACCTACATGTAATTTTAATGTAAATTTAAATACATTATTCTGTATAGTCAGCCCACTGGATTTACACAGTATGATAAACTGCAATGGTTCCAAAATCTACATGCCAATTAATAATTACACATTAGGAGCTCTCAGATTCTGTGCTTCCATGATGGATTTTTTTAATCTTGTTACTGTTAAAAAGGAAGATCGAGTTTAACTGAGTTTGCCTACTTGCATGGATTTTACTGACACTATTAATAATAAAGATCCACTTGGACTTTCATCATGTGTAATATTTTATCCAAACCAGTACACCCATTACCAGTAATCAGTGGCAACCAAGAACAATAGAAAAGTTGTAGATTGTTAGTTTTGACTTGAGCCTCCACTTGACAGATGCCTGGCCCGTCAAACACTATCACAATCATCACCAGCGGGGTTCCAGAGGCACTCCTGTGTTGCAATTTGTACTGCAGACTTATAATGTCTTGAGTGTACAAAAGGGTTCTGAACAGAACAGAAGTTCAAATCTAAAGAGGAAACATATAGCAGGCGGGATCACTGAAAGAAGTGGCTTTTTATTGTTGTTGTTTGTTGGACTGATCTTGAAAATTGATGCCCAGCCTATATGTATTGAGGTTCAGGAAAGATTTCATCACTTTTATATTATGGTGAGCTTTACTAACATATCCCCTTAATTTTATGATGGATTTAATCAGACGATTCTCTGTCTAGGAAAGGGAGAAAGGTTTCAACATGTTTGCATTCAATGTCTCTTTGCTGTTCTCTGGGGTTGGTCAGTAAAGATTGTGTATAAGGGTAGGTTACCTGCTGTGGATTTGATTTCAATCTGCTACGAATTATGCCTAGATTTTAACTTTAATGAAATGTTCCCATGAGAATAAATGGATTTAGCAAAAAAATAAAAATGCCATATACATTCTGCTAGTTGTGATTTTCATGGGATTTAAACTTAATCCTCAGTACTTGACTCATTTGAGATCTGTAATATTTTTTTCTAGTTAGTTGTTACAGAGCCCTGGTCCTTTTTCAGTATCCAGGGATATTTTTATAACATGATAATAAATGTTAGTGCAATATTTTGCTTTCATATATTTGTTAATCTATTCCTCCTCCCCGTGAAACAAGACAATGGAATGAAAGACAAAAGCCACATACTACTGCTGTGAAATATAAAAGGTGCAATAGAATGAAACCCCAGTGAAAATATCATTATATACAGATCAATTATGTAGCAATGATTGTTTTCACTTTCATTACTATACTTTAAACCCCCTCTAGAGAGAAAAAAAAATACCAAAAAAAAAATGCCTCTGGATGCATTTACAATTATTAAAAACAGAATTAGTCATATATTTAACATTATGATGTAAACTCAGCTAGAAAAAGGCACTTTTATCTACTGAGGCCACCTGGAATTCCAGAAGGAAAGAGGGAGCCAACATTATAGTACCCCTAAATTGTAAACATGCTAGCTGGAGGATGCTTGATTCCCCTCAATGATAGGAGCAAACATCATGTCCAACATACTCTCAGGTTGCTTCCCTCAATGAAATTGTATTAAAAATTACATTTTCCCTCCTTTTCTGGATAGTGTTTCAACCACTCTGCTTCCATTGAGTCAAATGCCAGGGAAGCCCATGTATCATACTGCCTGGAATGGATAAAGTGAAGACATAGAGCTGTGTGTCTTGTAGTGGGGTGGTCACCCTGCTCTGGTTTGGAAGGGGTTAAAAACAGCTCTGGGAAAGGGCTGCCCCAGGGCAGGCAATCGTGAGCGGGCTTGAGGCAGCCAATCAGGGCCCAGATGGGCCAGTATAAGAGGGGCTCCTGGGGAAAAGGAAGTGAGTCTGGCTCCAGCAGTGGAGCAAGAAGGATCTAGCTGCCTGGTAGAGACAGGGGTACCTTGGGTACAGCAGTACCAGGAAAGAGTAGGCTGAGCTGGGGAGCTCTGGCCTGGTGACCTCCCAGGCTGAGGCCTTGCAACAAAAGCCTGAGGACGTACTAGGGCTGCAGGGAGACAGTCAAGCCAAGAAAAGGCAGCAGATCAAACCCCCTTGCCAGTGATGAGTGGCTGTTTCAGACTGCAATTTGCCCCTGAGAGAAGGGGCTAGATGATGACTGGCAGTAGCCACTGAGGCAAGGTGGGTACAGAGGGGTTGGGGTTCCCCTGGGAGGGGAGACCCATAGTCTGGGGATACTGCTGTGGAGCAGCACCCCAAGGTAAGGGGTACTGTGGTCTGGGAGGGACGCGGGGCCTGAACTGGTGGAGATAAAGGGACTGCAGAGGTGGTGAAGACAACAGGGCAGGTAACCGAGGGTGAGAAACCAGCCAGAGGAGGGTGCTCCTGAGCTGGATGAGCTAATTCCCGGACTGACCAGCAGGAGGTGCAGTGCTGGCGAGTCAGTGGCTTGCTCCATGTCTGTATAGTGGCACATCAGACCAAATTACCTTGCTATCTCCTTGACACTAACTGGAGGAGTGATGGAATGGATCTCTCATGGAAAGCCATTCAGTATGCATGAACAACTCTCTTCTGTCATAGAGGCAGAAGTGAGAGACTCCCTCTCCTGGAGCTCCCCATCACACAAAGAGAACCTCTTGCTACAACCCACGATAGGTGGAGTCTGCTTTACCTGTCTACTCATCTCAATCTGCAAGCTGGGGCAGGAACATAAAGAGGAGCAGACCCATGGCCCAATTGTGACACAGTGTACCTGGGGTAGCCCACACTGAAAATGCCAAGATCAGGGTAGGCTGAAAAAGGAAAACAGATTCTCCCAAAATTGGTGGTTATCACTGAAGTTAGACTCACCAACCAGTCACAAACTGTGCTCCTGATCCCCCACACTGGTTACCAAGAAAGTTAAAAAAAGAAATCACACAGCTCCCTTTATTGCATTCCAGTTCTCTGGCTCCCAATTAGTGCATAGGTCAGTAAAGTGAGAAGTTACTGAAAAACTGCTCACTTATACAAAATATTCTTCTGACCCCAAAGGGCCAGTCACGTTACCAGGCCAATACAAGTTTGTTTTTTACCCAAAATATCACACTGCCAGCCAATCCTTTAGTATGTAAAACTAAATGTTTATTATAAAGAAAAAAGAGCAAGAAGAGAGTTGTTAAATGATAAAACACTCAGATACATATGGAGACTTCAAAGTCCATATGTCAGGTTCTTAGCAGTACTGGTGAGTTTGCTGGCTTGGAAGTCCCTCTGGAACACATCTACAGCTTTGATGGGTCATTCTGTCCTTTGTTCAGAACTTCATTTGTGGAAAAGTTTCTCCAAAGGTAAGAAGCAGGACTGAAGACAAAATAGATATGATGCAGCTGCCTTTTATATTTTTCCATGTGGCTTGTACTTCCTGTGAGCTTGTGTTTGGGACACAGCACCTGGCATGGGAAAGCCTTAGAGTTCTCTGTCCATAGGCATACCCCTAGAAGTCTTGCTGACTCATAAGGTGTAGCCCCTGCCTTCTCTCAATAAGTTAATTATATAGCAGACGTCCCTTAATAGGCCATAAAGCAGGCTTAGTGCAGCTGCCAATCTGTCTGGGAGTGTCACCCCAAAACACAGCACTAGTTTTGAAATATAGATATCTATACATATCTATAAATATGTTTATATCCAGACATATCTGTAACTCACAATACAAAGGTGATGCAAACATATAAACAGGTTTCAGAGTAACAGCCGTGTTAGTCTGTATTTGCAAAAAGAAAAGGAATACTTGTGGCACGTTAGAGACTAACCAATTTATTTGAGCATAAGCTTTTGTAAGCTTATGCTCAAATAAATTGGTTAGTCTCTAAGGTGCCACAAGTACTCCTTTTCTTTTTGCAAACATATAAACAAGATTATCATACTTTTCACAGATACATGGCATATCTGGTCAGATTCCTTACAATTTTATAATATTGGTATTAACAATAACATAAAGGGTCTCTCAGATCCCATACAGCATCACACAACCGTCATCTGCACCTTCTTTGACACTGAAATTCTTTCTGGTCCTAATGTGAGGTACATGTGATAAGGGTAAAGCATTTAAGATCCAAGTAGAATGTGATCCCAGTTAAATGTACTTTTAAAAATCCATGGATTTCTCTCAGACTATTTCATGAACAGAAAAAGAAAGAAAATTAATCAAAGTATTTATTATGAATATTTTGTCTAGCTCTACTAATTAATCCTCACAACAACCCTTGGGTGTAGGTAGACTTGTTGGTAATTACCCATTGAATAACCACATTACAATGTATTCCTCCAAGTGCCTGTTAAGTCCACAGCAACAACTTGACCCTACCTTGAAGCACTGCCCTCCCGAAAGTGATACTTCTAATCATATCATATCAGGTAGTATTTTCCAATGCTGGAAGATCATTCCTCTTTTTGCAGTGTATGGTTAGGTTATGTCTCAATTTCAGAGCCCTGGAGTTCCCACAGCCTGGACATTACTCGAGTGGGGGTAAAATGACCTTGAAATCCTGTTCCTGAAAGATACCCTTTAATTAGTACCTTCCCTTGGCTTTGTGAATCCAAATATAGGCATATGTGAGTTGCTGTGCTTAAATAGAGGACGACCAATATGCTATAACATTAACAAGTACTGAAATATTAAAGTCTCCCAGAGATCAGAATCATGATCACTTAGGGGCCAATTCTGGAAAAAGTAATCATGAGGCTAGTCTTTACTCTTGTGAATTGTACCACTGGCTTCAGGGAGACTTCTTGGATTAATAAAAACTGCTCTTGTGAGTAGAAATTTGCAGGATTGGGCTTTTAGTTTGTTTGAAATATAGTCCTTTAGCAACTTTGCTTCCATACTATGGAGCTTACTCTTGATTATGGGGATAGTTTTAAGAGCTCAGGCACCAATAAGAGACCAGATGTTTAGTAATGCTCAGCACAGAATGATATGAGATCTTTCGAAAGCCAAACAATTTGCTCATCAGACATATAGATATCTGAATAACAAATACTATATATGCAAAATACTGAAGGGATAAATAGGAAGGAGAAAAGCAGTACTGTGCTGAAATTTTGTTTGGAAAGAAGATAAATATAGCAGCATGAGAAAGAGTTTTTCAGCTTAAACGTGACCTTACAACCTTATGCTGTGGTGGCTACATCAAAGAAAGAGGCCGTACCTGAGATGATTTACATGAATAAGCAAATCCCTAAATTTACTACTCTGTTCCCCCCCACTTCATATATTGACTTTGATGTCTCAATCTCTGAATGCAGGTGCAAGAACAGCAGTGGCTAAAAATGATATAAAATTACTTACATTACAGCCTCATGTTCTGGAAGCAGAGTGGGCTTTGCAGCTGGAGACTGAATGAATTTATGAACCTAAATGTTTCCCATCCCCTCTGAACAAATGCTCTCAGACTTCCACAGGTGGTCACACTTCAACAGCCGTCCAGCCCTTTTGGGTTGCTTAGCATGTATGAAATTCAGCTCTGTAGAACAATGAATGGGGAAAGGGAGCTCCCAACTTGAATATAGCTCATATGTATGTTTGGGACTTTTTTTTCCTCTTTAGAAACAATTACCTCATTGTGTGATCTAATTTTATATTGAGAATTAGGCCTAAGGGAAACAGACTGAGTTAATTTTGCAAGATGGTTTGCATCAGTAGTTAGAGCTAAGCTGCTTTGGCTTTTTAATTTTGGACAAATGTTGAACACTCTGATCTAATTGTGTGAAACTCGAATCTGCAAACCTCTTCACTTTGGTGATCTAGTTCTAGGGAACAGCTATCCCAGGATATCCCAATTTGGAGCTCACCCTCAATTGCTTTAAAGAGATTTTTTTTTAAATAAATTATTTTATTTCACTCCTCTCCCATCCTCCAGCAACTCATCTTCAGGGATTTAATCTTCTTTGTTCTGGAGGTCCCATCAGCTGCAATATGCATTATTTATTATCCATGCAAATCTTATATGATAATCTGACTGAGCCACATTGAGTATAATTGTTCAAGATAAACAAGGATAGATTTTGCTAATTAAAAATTATGCAAGGGTCTCCATATTTCACACTGAAAGTTGCTTCCCCTTTCCTTATTCTGTATGTACCATAGTAAAAGAGATCGGTGCCAGCCGGTTTAATGCATTCTTTTAGAAAAAGCAATTTTCTTGGCTTTTGACATATTAAATTGTATGCAATATATATTTGTCATGCTGTCTGGAGCGGTTCATGACCGTGAATACCAACTTCAGGGCAGACCCCAAACTAGTGCTATGTTCTATAATTTAGATTTCACCAACTCAGTAACAAATGTGAACTCCTGAAACAGTATAATAATCTTACCCTGGAACCAGGCAAGCGGGACTGAGTGGTAGTTGGTTGCCATACACCAAAGATGGCAAAATATTCATGTTGTTCCCAGTCCCAAAAGACCAGTCACTTACCTCAGGTCAATTTCTACCTCAGAACTCACATCAAAGACAACACTTGTAGCCAATCATAAAGTAAACTAACTAAGGATTCTTAACTAAGAAAAGAAATCAGAGTTATTATAAAGTTAAAGCAAGCAAACACGTACACAAATGAATTGTATTCTATGGTTTTAGGTGACAGAGTAGCAGAAATCTGTCAGCTCTGAATGTCTTTTAGGGCTAATCCAGGTCGACCCTGGGAAATTTCTTCTTCTGTCTCGTAGCTCTGGCCCTATGAGAGTCGAAACAGCAAAGACAAATTGATTGTCTGCTGTCTTTATTTCCTTCTTCCAGAATTCAAGCTGATGAGATGAGCCCTGTTGCATGTAGCCTCTTCATGGCTATGAAGGGGCAATTTATGTCTTCATATTGTGATGTCCCACCAAGGCCCATTTAGTTTTGATAGCCCTTCTTAACGGTTAGAAGATGATCTCTCCTGACTAGGTTCACAGTTTCAGAGCAAATATTTTTTTATAGTTATAAATCAAAAACTTAAATATTACCTTATAGCATTTGATAAAGTGAGATGTATGCATGCAACAATTTACAAGCATTTCATAAAGTCTAAACACTAAACACATTGTTATAAGTTCAATATCCATCTTAACCATATATGATGGACTGCACTCCTGCATTCACACACTACTGTAATAATCTTTGTACCAGGCATGCCCTGTGAGTTATTTTAAAAACTCATAATTTGCTGATCAGTAATATCATGGTAAAATACACATACTTTTCTACAAGCAAAGTTATGAACATAAGCTGAAATAATGACTGAAGTGTGTTACCCAGGTAAGTCTGGGGAATGGCTAAACCAGTTTCTCAAAGACAAAAGACAAGCTGATGCCCCAGCTAGGTGTCAGGAAAAATAGTGGACCATCACCTTCAAAGTGGCTATTTTTTGGCAAGAAAGGGGAGCAGGGACAAAGAGATCTGCATCTTAGCAAAGAAACAGCATGAGGTCTCCTTTCTCCACCATACCCCCTGTCTTTTGGTTTTCAGCTGGATATGCTGTTCAGAGACGGACTGAAACTATAAAAAGAAAGGGCAAACACCCCAAGACATCCCTCCTCTCTCTCCTTGTCCATCTGACTCTTTGCACCTGAGAAGACAAAAGAAGCAGCCATTGGACTCTGGGGGAGAGGTCCTTCCCTGAACAGTTTGGTCAGTAATGCTATTGGAAGTATGTGGTGAAAAACTTTGCTTAAATCTAATACAGTGTGGTAAATTAGGCACTAGAAAGCGTTTTACCTTTATTTTTCTTGTAACCATTTCTGACTCTCATGCCTCATTGCTTGTACTCACTTAAAATCTCTTTGTAGTAGTTAATAAATGTGTGTTACTTTTTCATCTAATCCAGTGTGTTTAAAATGAAGTATCTGGCTAACTCCATTGGGGTCACAACTGTGTGTGTATATTATTCCCTTAAAGGAATAATGGAGTAAATATATTTGGACTGTCCAGGAGAGGACTGGGCAGTACAGGACATACATTTGTGGAGGGAAATCTGGGCATGTGTTGGGGATCACCTTGCAGTATAATTAAGGCTGGTGACAACCAGGGTGTGACTAGCAGGCTGCGGTTACACAGACACTCAGGGTGTGGCTTGCCTGCTGGAAGGCTGTCCAGGTGGGAGCCAATGCAGCAAGGCAATGTAAAACATTCAAGGTGGCAGGGCAGGGGTGACACAGCCCCCCACTGATCTAGATTGCACCAGTGAGCAGGGTTTTTGTATAGTTTTCTCTTTCAAATGAGAGTTACACTTTAAGCACTGGTATAACAATTTTAAGTGAGTCTCAAGTGTGGTGACTGGAAAAAGGCAGAGAGGTTACAGTTTCTTGCACCCCAGTATGTCATACCATACTAACACAGGTAAAACAGACTGGTTTCCAGCAATGAATTTGTCAGTGCTTGGCTGACGACTAAAGTCTTGGCTAGAGCGGGCACCTGATCTGTCAACATCACAATATTTATAATAAAGAAGTTGGAAAAAAGCTCAGATTTAGAGGTTCAATAATAACAGACTTAGTATCAATGGGATCAGTTCTACCCTCCTTCTTCCTGATGAGTAGCTATTACTCATGTAAAGAGGCTCATTGATGTGAAAGGCACTACTCATTTAATTAAGTACTTCTAAATGTGCATAAGGGTTGCAGAATCAGGCAAATTATTACTGGTAACAATGTATTAGCAATATTAAACTAATACCAACAAATACTAATATTAATATGACTAATAATCACAAGCATGGATCCCTTTAACATACAAGTGTCTACATACTTTTCTGCTTAGGTTACAGATGAATAATTATATATTTAGCATTATACAATAGGACACTATTTTTAATTTCCTCTTTAATATACACGGACAAACTAGGGATTGTTTTTCAATTTGACAGTCAGGAAGCTCCTTAGTTTCTGAAATATTGCCACTATCTAGCCACTTAGGACCTGATCCTCCAAACACAATCTTTCATAATGCCTGTTACCATGAATGTTTCCATCAAAGTCAGTAAATACAGGAGTTTTCAATTACCAGTAATGTTTTCAAACAACTAGACCAGAAATGCATCACAATTAATTGATTTACTAGATGTACAGTGTCTTGTGGTAATTGTTCTTGCTTCAGTAAAATTATGATCATAACTATTTGTTGAATACACTCAAAGCTCACATGTTAGAATGGTGTTAATCTTATCATATTTCCTTTGCATAAGTAGTAGAGTTTTGATCCATACTCAATCCCCAGAATGTTAGGGGTGTGCATCTGATATTCTGGCTTGGATCAGTCTTATAGTTTGTCTCCTGATCTACATCCAATCTTCCATTAAATGTGAGGTTTCTTGTCCAATTTTACTCCAGGTCCACCATCTAAGGGCATGTCTACACTACTGGAGATTGACACACCAAGGGTTGATTTAGTGGGTCTAGTGAAGACCCGCTAAATCAACCGCAGATCACTCTCCTTTGGACTCTGGTACTTCACCGGAAAGAGAACTGTAAGGTAAGTCGGTGGGAGAGCATCTCCCAACGACCCAGTCCATGTGCACACTGCAGTAAGTTGACCTAAGCTACGTTGACTTACTCCCCTAGGGTAGACAAGGCCTAACTTCGATGAACTTTTAAAATCCTCTTCAGTTTGCCCAGTTTTACCTTGAACTTACCTATAAGTTTTGAGTTTCTTCTAACCCAGTACAAAGAAGCTGAAATCCAAAATGACACCAGTGACTTCTGCTGAATGTAGACTACAAATTGTTTGAAGGTTTCCCAAGGTTCTGTAGGTTTTCTGGCTTTAGCAATATGACCAAATGCCACAAGTTTAATTTCCAAATCAAAATAAAACTTAGTCCTGACAAATCTGTACAAGTCCAGAGATAAAACATTTTTGTCAGTTGTGATAAAAGATGAGAAAAGTTGTGTTGTGTCCATGTTCAAACCTGAACCTAGTCAACTTTCATAGTGTTTTCAGTAGTGTTTTGTAGTGAAATGTTCCTAAAGCTTTGCTGCTTTATTAGGCTACTTTTCTGGATATTTTTTTAAGTCAGCAATTTTTAACTCTTCGTCCTTTCTCATGTCTGTGAATCTTTGGTGTGGCAACCCCTGTGTCCCTGATGTGCATTGCACTATGTTCCTATGAATGTGTGTGGTAGTTTTGTGACCTGAACAAATGGGAGCTCAGCTAGACCATTGGAAGCTATGAACCCGTACTCCCAGAATCTCCTGATATTTTGTGACTTATGCTATGTGACAGTTTTCCTGTTCTGGGGTTGTGTGTTTGTGTGTGTGTGTGAACTTATTCTTCAATATTGAGAAACCCCCATGGTTATTATGTAAAGAGAAAACAGACATGAAAATAAAGAACTGAATCCCACAACATATAGATTCACTCTGTTCTTTTTCTCTTTGATTTAACATAAGATTTGGAATGTATTTCTCAATCAGCTCAGTGAATTATTCCCACTCTTTCCCCCCCCATTTTTTAGAACATTTAAATATGATGGCCTCCTTCCTTCCCCACTCCCCATTCGTTAACGATTTCCTTCTTAGATTGCTACCATTTCACTTTGTCTCCTCTCTCTCAGCCCCAGTGCCTTTGATGGTACTTCTGCTTCTCTCCCCCTCACCCTTGAGGAATTAGTTTTAAGTCACACAGCTCCAATGATTGAAAGCCATCAGCTGTGCAAATTGCAGTAGGATCAAGTGGTAGCTAGAGCTACAGCAAAATGTTGCTTAGCAACATGGATATGCTTTTATATGACAACCAAGCAAATATATGAATGGAAACAATTTTCTGACAATAGGGTAAATAAAGGAAGATACCCTTCCAATGATACTAATGGCCTAAAAAAAACTTTAGGAAAAACTTGAGGAGATATGTTTGAAGATGCTGCCCCCCATCTGAAAATATTTTGAGTGGATTTATGGGCATAAAAATGCCTACTTTGTTATTGTTGTTCTACCTCTAGAAGGGAGGAGGTAGGAAATGGCCACGCAGCTGCACCCTGAAGAGCCCAGGAAGGGCAATGGGGTCAGCCACCTTCCCCCACTGAAGGAAGCTGGAGGTGTATTTGAGGGAGGCCACTGGCCTTTCTTCTAAAGACAGAGAAGATGAGGACCCTGACTCTGTTTGTGAAAGGAGTCCTCTGGGAAGAGTAGTTCTGTGGGAAAGAGAAAAGAAGTATCTCCAGCTTATATTTGTTCTTAAACTACAGATTTGAATTTAGTGCAACTATCATTCAACTATCTGCCTATTTGCCTGTCTCAACTATACCTCTGCAGCCTTTAGAGATTCTGTCTCCACACCATTACATCTCTGATATCTGCAACTGCCCACTTTGGAATTTACCTTTACTGTCCTAGGGACAAACTTAAGCATCATGACATTCTGTCATTTCACCCATGCATTGTGGCAAAAATATATAATTTACAGCACAACATCACAATAAGATGATATCAAGTAAGCCACAGAAGATATTTCATGACAATGGGCTGTTAAAATCAGGTTGACCTTGGGAAAAAAGAGACTGTGTTGTATAGTGGGGTGGCTTGTTCAGTCAGCATGCCTAGTGGTCTGGGCCTCCAACTCCAGTCTTTCTGTCAGTTCAAGGTGTCTCAGCCCTTTGGTACTGACCTCTGTCATAAATATAAAGGGAAGGTGTCATAAATATAAAGGGAAGGGTAAACCTCTTTGAAATCCCTCCTGGCCAGGGGAAAGCTCCTCTCACCTGTAAAGGGTTAAGAAGCTAAAGGTAACCTCGCTGGCACCTGACCAAAATGACCAATGAGGAGACAAGATACTTTCAAAAGCTGGGAGGAGGGAGAGAAACAAAGGGTCTGTGGGTCTGTCTTATGCTGGGTTTCTGCCGGGGATAGACCAGGAATGGAGTCTTAGAACTTTTAGTAAGTAATCTAGCTAGGTATGTGTTAGATTATGATTTCTTTAAATGGCTGAGAAAAGAATTGTGCTGAATAGAATAACTATTTCTGTCTGTGTATCTTTTTTGTAACTTAAGGTTTTGCCTAGAGGGGTTCTCTATGTTTTTGAATCTTATTACCCTGTAAGATATCTACCATCCTGATTTTACAGGGGGGATTTCTTTATTTCTATTTACTTCTATTTTTATTAAAAGTCTTCTTGTAAGAAAACTGAATGCTTTTTCATTGTTCTCAGATCCAAGGGTTTGGGTCTGTGGTCACCTATGCAAATTGGTGAGGCTTTTTATCCAACATTTCCCAGGAAAGGGGGGGTGCAAGTGTTGGGAGGATTGTTCATTGTTCTTAAGATCCAAGGGTCTGGGTCTGTAGTCACCTAGGCAAATTGGTGAGGCTTTTTACCAAACCTTGTCCAGGAAGTGGGGTGCAAGGTTTTGGGAAGTATTTTGGGGGGAAAGACGCGTCCAAACAGCTCTTTCCCAGTAACCAGTATTAGTTTGGTGGTGGTAGTGGCCAATCCAAGGACAAAGGGTGGAATATTTTGTACCTTGGGGACGTTTTTGACCTAAGCTGGTAAAGAGAAGCTTAGGAGGTTTTTCATGCAGGTCCCCACATCTGTACCCTAGAGTTCAGAGTGGGGGAGGAACCTTGACAGAAGGGTAACCACCTTTCTCTATACAGTGCTATAAAATCCCTCCTGGCTAGAGGCAAAACCCTTTCACCTGTAAAGGGTTAAGAAGCTAAGGTAACCTAGCTGGCACCTGACCCAAAATGACCAATGAGAGGACAAGATACTTTCAAATCTAGAGCGGGGGGAGGGAACAAAGGGTTGGTCTGTCTGTGTGATGCTTTTGCCGGAAACAGATCAGGAATGCAGCCTTACAACTCCTGTTAAATTAGTAAGTAATCTAGCTAGAAATGCGTTAGATTTCATTTTGTTTAATGGCTGGTAAAATAAGCTGTGCTGGATGGAATGTATATTCCGGTTTCTGTGTCTTTTTGTAAAGTTTAAAGTTTTGCCTAGAGGGATTCTCTATGTTTTGAATCTGATTACCCTGTAAGGTACTTACCATCCTGATTTTACAGAGGTGATTATTTTACCTTTTCTTTAATTAAAATTCTTCTTTTAAGAACCTGATTGATTTTTCATTGTTCTTAAGATCCAAGGGTTTGGGTCTGTGTTCACCTGTACAAATTGGTGAGGATTCTTATCAAGCCTTTCCCAAGAAAGGGGGTGTAGGGTTTGGGGGGATATTTTGGGGGAAGACATCTCCAAGTGGGCTGTTTCCCTGTTCTTTGTTTAAAACGCTTGGGGGTGGCAGCATAGGGTACAAGGAGAAGGCAAAGTTTGTATCTTGGGGAAGTTTTTAACCTAAGCTGGTAAGAATAAGCCTAGGGGGTCTTTTCATGCAGGTCCCCACATCTGTACCCTAGAGTTCAGAGTGGGGAAGGAACCTTGACAGCCTCATTGATAGCAACCCCCAGCTCTGCCCTCCTTGGGGCCAAAAGGTAGGGGGATCTAGGTCCTCCTTCTCTATCAGGTCCTGGCCCAGGGCCTGAAAGTGAAGTGGCATGTAACAGCCTGGTGGCATGTAACAGCCCACTTGCTCATCTTCCCCAGGCCACTTTCTACCAACCTTACATCTCAGTTTGGGGCATGGTCATAGTAACTTGAAGTCTTCACTGCAACCCCCCTACAGTCTAGGGTTGATGCCTGCAGCCTTCTCAAGTCATAGAATCATAGAAGATTAGGGTTGGATGAGACTAGGAGATCATCTTGTCCAACCCCTTGCTCAAAGCAGGGCCAACCCCAACCACACACTGCTGCTACACACTCCCCAACAGGGAGGGAGAACCATGGACAAGACTCACAGCCAGGTCCCCTCAGTAGAAGGTCCTCTCCTGTTGTTGCAGAGCACTGCTCCTCTAGGAAATGGCCTCTTTCTTTCCCATCCCTATCTGGGGCTGCTGAAGCTCCCTTTATACTGGCCTTCTCTGCAGAGACATGCTGAAGAGGTGGGGCCTCCCCCTGGCCCAGCCCTTCCCCTGCCTCAGCCTTAGTGTGGGGTTTGTAAACCCTATTACAGGTGCCAATGGCAATATTAGCCCATGAATTGGGGATTCTTTCTGTGCAATTTCTGAATTGTGGGTAATTTTATGAAAGGGGAAGCTACTGCAGTGGCAGAGTAGGCAAGGTGAACCCTGCCAGCCTGACTGACAGAACTGACAGATGATCCTCCAAGGATCCCCAAAGGGAGGAGTGAGCTAGTGAGAGGCTCTGCATTTAGGATGTTTTATTGTTTTGTATGATCTATACTGTCCTGTGCTTTATTGGTTAACAGTGTAAAGATGTTACATTGGGCAATTTATGGGTGTGTGTTGATTCACAACTACTGCATGCCCCTGAGAGTGTTAAACTGTAAAACAGGAGCTTCATATCTTTGGGACTGAGTTTTGGGAGAGGGGTATGTTCAAGTACTGGGAATCTGAAGGGTCAGTACTGCACCCAGATGGGCTAGGCAGGTTCCATCACTTGGAGGGGGATGCCAGAAAGAGGGTCTGAGTCATGGGAGTGTGCCTAGGGATCCTGATATTGGGACAGTGTACCCAAGCACTTGAATTCCCTTCATAGCAGTCCTAGTGAGTGACCAGGAAAGGAATCTGAGACACCATGGTTTTAGGTTAATGAGCAAGTTTGGATTGAAATAAAATTCAGAATACCACGGCATTCATGCTGTTAATTATCTAAGTGCCATTAGAGCAGCCACCAGGAATGAAAACTAGCTCTCCCTGCTTTATTTTCTACCACTTCAATTTGAAATAAATTTTGAGAAGGGTTGTTTATGCCATTTAATGATGTAGCCACTAAAAGCCCAGTCCTGACCACAGTGACATTAATAGGACTTGTGGCACCTTAGAGACTAACCAATTTATTTGAGCATAAGCTTTCGTGAGCTACAGCTCACTTCATCGGATGCGAGCTGCAGCTCACAAAAGCTTATGCTCAAATAAATTGGTTAGTCTCTAAGGTGCCACAAGTACTCCTTTTCTTTTTGCGAATACAGACTAACACGGCTGCTACTCTGAAAACTGTCATTAATAGGACTGAGTGAGGAGTCATTAGTGTATCTCTGGAAATCAAAACCAGCATTTTCAATAGATGAGATCAACGATAGCTGTTGGATTAATCTGTTAGACAGATTTTCCCCATAGAAATTTGCCGAATTTGTCTTCTGCCAAATTGAAAAGAAATTAGAATTCATCAACAAAATAGGGCAGAAGAAACAATACACTTCCAGGAGAAGTCTAGTTTAAGCTTGGTTGCTACCCTTTTATATTTGTTTGGAACAAACACTAAAGAAGACATAATCCAGCAGGAACATTGATTTTATTTATAATAGCCTCTAACATGCTTTTATTTCTTAATTTGCATTTTCCACCTCCAGTTCACGTAGTTCTTCTGGTGCGTTTCATATTACTTGGGCTCCAGAAAGCATGGATTTTGTGATGTCTTTGTAGCAACAGTGGAGCTGTGCAAGTGCAGTGCTCAGGAATAAGAATTCGGCAAGGCCAGGGGAGTGTTCTACTAATAGAATGTGATATAAAGGACTGGAAAATACGCAGAGCTTTAGGAAGATTTTGTTTTGCTGATGAATACAAAACCCATCATCAATATCCCCAATGTAGCAGTGTCATTTATATTACACTGCTGATGGTTCATGTATTTAAAGCTGTAATTTAATTATTCTGTTCATAACGGTACTGTATTTGAACTTCAGTGAATTCTTGGCATGTTTATGATTATGCAAATATTTTGTTGGAGAAATGTGGTTTTAATACAGTGGCCCTCTCTCATCATTTTGAATTTTTTATTCCATGCACGGTTTGGGTCAGAAGAGAAATTATCTTTTATATGTGGCACATAAAACTCAGATATTTACATTTACAATAGGACTTTGTTCTCTTAAGTTTCCAATTCTATATCTTGGTTTATGACAGAAGCTGTTTATTGTTTAATATTCTAAAGTGAAAAAGGCAGACTAGAATCAACAAAAGAACACCACAGCAGTTGCACAACCGTTCACTGTACAAATGAGCCCTGCTTTTGATCTTTTGTATTTAGGCTGAAATTCTGGATAGCCTGAGGAAGCAGGCCTCATGCTACACAGTGAAAGAGTGGATCTGTAGAACATAATCCTCAGTCACTGCCTTGGGCCATTTTTGCCTCTACGTGTATTTATAAAGCAGTGGCTCCACCCAGTTTGTGGACCCATTGGTCCCATCCCTCTGCTGTCACCACCATTCTCTTCTCCTGAGGAGCAGGCTGTCACAGAGAATTCCTCCAATGATGGAGGGCAGTATTCAATCTAGGACAACTCACTGGCTGGTGTACTCTCAGTAACCACAGAATTTCATCCCCTTTTCTTCAGGGACTGAGCTTCATCTCTTCCCAATTAAATAGTGTAATGTAAGTTCTACTTATATATCATGTCCTCTCCCCTGACCAAGGGTTTTCTGGAGGAGCCTATCTACTCCCTTCTGGTTTCACTCCCCAGACCTACCCCTGGCAGTTGAGGCAAGCCTCTCTACTGTCTCCTACTGGGACTGATTTCCAGCCTTTCTAGTCTGCTCCCAGACCTCAGCTCTCAGACCATCTTCCTAGAAGCACAGAAGGGCCTGATCCTCACTTCTTATCTCTTGCATAATCTCTGAACTCAGGCTGCCCTTTATATCCCCACAGGCCTGGCTCTACATCACCATCTTCTACCATGTGCCTCCAGAACTTATTCCTTTCACCTGGGAAGGTGAGCAAAGTCTGGGACAGGGTGCTGCTGAGTCCCAACCTCTCTAAAAGGCCAGCTCATTCTGTGACACAATCTTTATTGCTTTGTCTACAAATGTCAAGCACTGGAGTATCTATTTTTTAATAGTAAATGCCATATTGATTGTTAGCAGAGTTTGGTGTGGATACATACACATCTCTTTTCAACAGAGTGAAATTTGTCTTTTTGACTAAGTGAAGTTCTGGGCAGTTTGCTGTGTATTGAACTAGAAATTATATATAAGAAATGGAAAAAGCAACTTTCAGCTAGGACACCTTTTAGCACAGTTGCTGATTCAGCTGGGCATTGCTCTGTCTTGATTTACCAGGTAGAACTGCTACCAAAAATCAGCCTATCTGTTTGAATTGCAACTGCATTAAATCATAGGGCACACACACTGAGTAAATCAAGGAGCAGGGAAAAGTCCCTAATAATTGAAAAATCTGTACTGACATCTGATCACCAGTTAATAAGCACAACTTTTTTTTAAGTTTATCGAAACAATCTTAAAAAGTGATATACTATTAAAATTATGGACAAAAGCATTGGGTTCACTGTTAAAAAGTCACAAATGAGAAAAGTGAAGTTATCCTCAACATTAAATATTGATTGTAACTGTGCAAAGTGGGAAAATTTAAACATTTTATACTTGTGTATCTTAACTTTCTCTTAACTGCAAAATTTGATGAAACAACTATTTTCTCATTTAAGACATACAATTCCGCATTTCAAACCCACTGAATTTTGAATTTAAAAATTAGCTTTTGTTTGGATTTTACCCATTTTTGTGGGTTACAGTGGCCCCTTTGCAAGCAAAAAATTCATAAACATGGCAAATTGGAAAGTGAAAAGGACTTACGAGAATTTGAAGCTTACTGTGACTCAGACTTCATGCAGTTTCATGTTTCACTGTGAATATTTTGAATGTATTAATTATTCATTTAGCTACACATTTGAACAACATTATTGCTACTGCATTGCCCTAGGCTGCACTTCAGATGCCAGAAAAGGCATGGATCTCATGCCTGATGATATGCATGGTACAGGTTTATTGTATATTCAGGTTCATGCTATAAACTCTTTGAATATATGATGATACGCCTGCAATCCTGCTGCACTGAAGTCAACAGCAAAACTCCTTTCGACTTCAGTGGTTCATCCTTGGGCCTGGTCCAAAGCTCATTGAAGTCAATGGGATGTTTTCCATTTACTTCAGTGAGCTTTGGGTCAGGCCCTGCATGAATACTCCATTGAACAGTGAGAGAAGGGAGTCATCCTTCATTAGGCTCTCTGTTAGGCTCAGGCATAGCTAGTCACAATCCTATCTTTTTGTCTTTGGGATTCCATAACCTGGCAAGGAAACAGGTAATGGAGCAGCCAGAGATGCTCTCTCCCTGCTTCCCTGTAATACCAGTTGGATGCTGTTGAGTATTATGCTAGGAAAAGATAACAGCTGCTCAGATCACCCAGCGCTCACATCGGAGCCTCCCCTGGGACTGCAGCTAAAAGTAGTGGAAGGCAGATGGAGAGATGGTGCCTCTGGGCCATAGATTAGATACCAGTGATTTATAAGCCACTCATCAGCATGGTATTTATCCTGTACCAAGTCTAAAGCGTAGTTTATGAGCACAGTTGTAACACACTGCAACCCTGTTACCTGCAGCTATGGATGTAAACTACATAACAATTGTGTGTGTTTGTTTGAAAACTGGTTCACATATGGTTACAAACCCTAATGTGGCCAGGATCTCTGACACCTGTGGCTAGCAAGAGATTCCTATTACAGCAATCAGGCAGAAGATCTAGAGTGCAAATTTTCTGTTAAAATAACTTTCCAGGGATATGTTATGAATTTTCAATACTGATTTTAATAGAAAATACAACTTCACAGCTTCTGCAGCCTCCAAGGAATGTAACAGAAAAGCACAGCAGCTGGAGAGGAGGGAGGGAGGGAATAGCTGGATCAGCAACCCTGAAGAAAAGGAGAGAGGTGGATTAGTGGCAGAAAAGGAGATAGAAATAGGGGGAAAATAAATAGTAGCTAGGAATCAATGCTGCCATGGGTTATAAATAATGTCATAGGTCAAAACCACATCTATTGGAACGCAGTGATCCATCTCTGGGTTCAGGTGACATTCACAAATCATTCATGCTTTCTCTTGTGCTTTTG
Source organism: Lepidochelys olivacea (assembly GCF_965140295.1). Classification (NCBI taxonomy): domain Eukaryota; kingdom Metazoa; phylum Chordata; order Testudines; family Cheloniidae; genus Lepidochelys; species Lepidochelys olivacea. Next base: position 48,665,575 of record NC_140414.1, on the reverse strand, counting down.
AGAAGCACAGTATTGCCAGTCCCAGCTGTTTAAAAGTCATGAGTCAGGACTCAAAAAATCCTGATATATAGTGATTCTCTTTGCCTTCTGGTTTCTGAGCCTGTAGGTTATACTTCGTTAATGTTTTCAAGGTTTTCTCTGCAACCCAGAAGGCCCAAAATGAGACCTGAGGTTCTTACCTGATCACTTGACTTCAGGAGCTGGGTCTTTAAAATAAAATGCCAAATATTGAAAGACTATAGATAAAATCATGAAAGTTGGCAACACTGCACCTACAGAATCTCATCAGAGAATGGCAACCTTAAGGTACATAACTGTTTATATATTTATGGAATGCTATTCTACTACGTAGTGTAATCTGATATAACTTGAAATCTAGTATGAAACCAACATATGCTTAAGCAATGTGTACAATGTTTTATAATGGTCTGATACAGACAAGTGCGTTCAGCATATATTCCTTCTGCTTTCTGACTTCCAACTAAAAAGACTACATCCATTGTTAGTAATTTTATAGGGTTAGAGGGAGTAAGCCTCCCACCTCCACTCCGTGGATCAGAGCTATCCACATAGCAGCTGTGGATACTTGGGGACACACAGGAACTGTGCACAAGATGCTTCTGCAGGGAGCAGCTGGGTAAGAAGCGGGTAGAAACTGGGCTCAGTGGGACTACTGACGTAAGTAAACCCTTGACCCTACAACTGCAGGGGTACACAAGAGGCCTAAATGTTTGCAGGATCAGACCTTGAGATGAGAAATATAAGACCAGCCTGTTGTGTTACTTTACATGATCATTTTAATTGACTTTAAATAATTAATGCTTCTGGAAGCAAATCAGTTTTGGACGTGTATATATGTTCTGGTTAGAAAAGCAGCCCTTTCAAATCAGCTTTGATTTTTATTTTACATATTATTGTGTGAAAATAAGTTGAAAAACATAAAATATTTGTTTTAAGTGTGGGGTTGTTGCTTTGTTTTGTTTTCCTTTTCCTTTTTCTTACTCAAGTTATTGTTTCTGGCATATGCAGAGTTATTTTTTGGTTATCTCCATGCACACCTCTATTCTGGTCTTTATCATTATTCCTTCATTAATCGATAGCAGTGTTTCCCAAACTTGGAATGCCACTTATTCAGGGAAAGCCCCTGGCGGGCCGGGCTGGTTTGTTTACCTGCCGCATCCGCAGGTTCGGCCGATTGCAGCTCCCACTGGCTGTGGTTCGCCGCTGCAGGCGATCGGCCGAACCTGTGGACGCGGCAGGTAAACAAACCGGCCCGGCCCGCCAGGGGCTTTCCCTGAACAAGTGGCATCCCAAGTTTGGGAAATACTGATCTATATATTCCCTTCCTCGTTCCTATTACAGTATTTCAGTTCCTAAGGAGTTCAAAAGCCTGCAGATTTAGTTTTCTTTCATTTTAGCTACATACAGCAGTGGGTGCTAGTATTATGATGCAAAAGTGACCATAGAGTTGCATTCCTGTGACAGATATGCAGGAAATAGGAAACTGAGGGTTAAAGGTTAATGAAGGCATAATAAAGGAGCTGATTATTCTCATGAATGCAATCACTGTATGGAATTATTGTGAAACTCAAAGTGAACCATTGTGCATCCCCTCAGAGATAGTGTAATGGCATTCATGTATAATGATATGAAAAGAAAAACAATTACAATAATTACTACATAAAAAAGAGTACTAGTTAAAAGTAGTCTTGCACAGAATTTAAAAAGTGTTTTAAAAATGTATTCCATATTATTTTGTCCCTGATATAATTAAAACAAGAATGCCATTGTGCAAGTGGAATAATGAACAGTGTGTGCGGTCACAAAGATATGTACACATGTCTTGGATGCTAGAGTCACTTGGCCTTCAGTTCTGTGTTTCACAGCTCCCCTGAGGCATAAATTATATATCTTTACAAATGCATACTCTGTTTTATGTTTCCTAATTTATCTCTCCCTCTGTTATTTGCCTTCTGACTGAATGTTTTAATGTATTTACCATAAAATGTCTGTACTGTTTTCTGCAGTACTGCCATCCATCTTATTTAGAGCCTGATCCAAAACCCAGTGAAGTCAATGGAAAAGACTCTTGTTGATTTCAATAGGCTCTGGATTCAGAGGCCCTTAATTCCCTAGGGAATTTTGGGACAATCTGTGTAAAACATACTGCTTCTGCAGTACCTTATTCCCGTGAGTAGTCATTACTCAAGTGAGTAATCCATTAGATATTCATGGCAGGGGAAAGGACTGTAAATAAGTGGAAGCAGCATTTAGACCTTCTGGCCCTGATATGTTTTTTTCCCCCCAAGAAAGTCTGCATATGGCAAATAGCCAAGGAACCAAATTTGCTATTATTTTTTCTGTATTATCAGAGGACCAAATGCCATAATTGTGCAAACCCAAGTAAATGACCTATGCACAACGGTGTTCTGTGAGTGATTCAGCTCTCCTCCAATGCCCAGATTATAGGATGCTAACAGAGCCCTATATGTGGAGTTTTGGCTGATGGATCCACCTAACCGTGGATTTACTGACCATACCTGTGGTATTACCTGCCTAGCCCTGTACATATTACCATCAATGAAGCCTCTGCAAAGCTGTGTTTTAGTCCACAAAGGCCAGCCCACTCCTCCACAGGATCTATTTCCTGCCCCTCTGCAAGTGAAACCACACTGGTTCCACTGCTTTTTTGGTTCTGCATTCTGGTAAAGAAAGGAATAGGATTTGGGCCTGATGGCCAAATCCTGGTGCCATCAGAGTCCATGTGGAATTTAACCACGGACTTTGTTAGGACCCAGATTTGGGCCTTAGTTCATCACAAATATGAGTGTTTTTTGGTTTGGTTTGTTAGATGTTGGGTGTGAAGATGAACTGGATTCTCCTAAAAGTGCTAATGTGAACTCACTGACAGTGTTGGAGTTGGTGGTGTTTGTAGTGCCCAATATGCTTCAGATCCCTTATGTCAGCACCATCTGGATATGTTTTTAAAATGATCCTGTACAATATGCTCATGCATCTCCTTTAGCCAAACAATTTTTGTCACTCCCAGCCATCATTCAAGCATAAAAAAGCAAATATTCTACAGTCCTCTCTTAAATAATTGAATATCCAATGAGTTACAACATTAATCATTTTCATTGCTTATCTTCCATTGCACAGTACTGGTTTATATTTGCCCAGCAGCACTGTTTATCTGTCTAATAAGGACAATCACCCCTAATTCCTTTAGCGTAAAAACATCTATTGAAAAATAATGAGCTATCATTTGGCACTAGACCATGCAAGCGATAAAGAAAATTCCTTTAGTAAGTAGCACTGTGCAAATTAAAATATGGGAGGGCATGGATTTTGTGAATAACTTAGTCATAGATAAAGCTACACTTTAATTATGTATAAAAGATGAGACAGCTTGTTAGTGCACTAGCTACATAAATCTTCATCAGAAACACAGAAATTGCTTCATGAGAAGCAATATTCTAAACATGAAGCACATAATAAGTTGCTTCTTATTTTAATGAAAAAATAATTGAACACTCAGGTTAGCATTGCTGATGCCAAATTTGTGCATGATTGCATTATACAAAAATGTGGTGGAAAAGGCTCTTTTCTTTGAGAGGACATGCCAAAACTAGAATGAAGTATCCTTGACCACATCCAACCCCCCTTGTGATTATTGTTAAATCTCAGGACAAGACATGAACGTGAGAACTCAGAGGTTTCATTACTCAGCTCATGATGATGAGTTTTGCATCACTGGAATTTTTTTAATTAAGATCAGATCTTTTTCTGAAAGATATACTTGAGTTCAGCAATGGTGATTAGCCTTGAAGCAGGAGTTAATTTAAGGAAGGACAATGGCCTATGTTATGCAGGAGGTCAGACCACATGTTCACAGTTTCCCAGTCTGGCCTTAAAATCAAAATGTATAAAAGAGCACATAAAACTACTTTAATGTATCATTTTTACTTACATTAAACAATATTTTGCATGGCTTGAAGTACAAGATAATGAGTATCAGTTATTAACTGATACTTATAAATGTGATGGACATGGCATCTATATATTTCATTCCATGTATTTATTTATTTATTTTACATTGACTTAATGCTATTGTGGAAAGCAAAATTAACTCATCATAGTTATAACTATAATTATAAATATATTATGATTGTAACTCATAACCAAAATACTGCACCAATCCTGCTGTACTCCCTTACATGCACTATCAACAATCTTGCTTATCTTTCATTACAAACACTGGTAACTCAGGCTTCCATCCTACGAAGAGATGTGTGGAGTTTAATGTACTGACTTCTATGGGACTACTCTGTGTAAAATTATGGATGTGCTTAAGTCTTTGCAGGTTAGGAGGTTAAATATATATTTGGGTACTTTCTTCCCCTTGCTTGATTCTGTAATGTAGAGTTCTCATCATTTCATGCATGGAAAATTGTAGCAACAAAGAGACAGTTTAAAGCCTGTTTGTTTAACCCATGAAAAATAATTAAAATACATTTTTCATTTTAGTATCCTCCCAGGGCTTAACATATTGTGAGAAACTCACAGTGATGCAAAACAAGCTTAAAGTCAAATGTCCTACCCTCAATTTGACAGTCAACTTTGGAAATGAATGGATTCATTTACTTACTTACACAGCTTTCTAAATTAATTTTTTGTTACTCGGACATGTTACGAGTAAAATTTTCTTATCATGCTTTAAATATAAAATGTTACCTTTTTATGGAGACATTATTGAATATGTACCAAGTTATTTTATCTGAAATTGCATGAAAAACACGTTACCAGATTGGAAGAGAGAGAAGGGGAAGAGATTCCACTCTCCTCAGTACAGCTGGCATACATGCATCCTTTTCCTCTCAGTTTTTAAATCTTTCTTTTTATCACCTTTCTTATTTTTTTATGCAATGATTTTATTGTCTGGTTTAATGTTTTCAGACTGTATCATAACACTAGATTAGCTCCTCACACCTTCCCTTGGCTGCTGGAGAGTTATTAATGCAAAATGGTATGTTGAGGCTTGAAGTTTTTATTTCATTAAGCTGTTAGCTCTTATTATTTGACTGGGCGGCAAATGCAGCCTTCTCCTCCATACTTACAGAAGTCTCCTTTCCAATGGAATAGGAAGGTTCTGCTGTGGAAGGGGGGCTGTCCAGGAACAGCATGAAGGGAGAAGGAAGGGACAAGACATGGTCAGGCTCGGGGCTGGGGTAGGAAAAATTTCTGTTTCCTAATTACCCTGCATATAATACTTAATGCCATTTCAATTCCTTCATCTCCTCTCCTCTCTATTCTATATTTCCCCACTTCCTTGCCTAGGTGGATGTGCTTGACAGTGAGAGCTAGATTTACCCTAGATTACTGGGTTGTTTTCAAAGTTCCAAATATGCTAGTTTAGACATTTTGTACTGTGAGCTCTTAACAGTGGCTAGAGATTGGAAACAAATCGGTATGAACTTATCTTCCTATAAATGGGAATGAGCTGACAAAGCAGTTACATTTCCCGTCTCCTGCAGATGAAGGATTTTCAGGTTTTATACTACTGTTTTCTTCTGCCATGAGTTTTATTTTAATATTGCATCATATGATTTCTCTTCATGTTGAAAGTTACCAGTATATTGACCTGCAATATAATATTAATTGAGTTCTACATCTCTTCAAAAGAGAACTATTCTACCATTTCATTCAGACCCCTTTATAAATTACAAACTTATCTGCACTCTATTGGGGGATGACAAAGAATTGTGCTCCTGAACTGTTCTCTTGATATACATCTGAACATGTCTGAAAAACTAATGCATTCACATACCAAGCTCCCCACACATTTTTCTATGTTGCCACCACTAGTTGCTAATTATAGTCTCCAAACCTATAATCATCAATGGGTTTATCAAAGGTTGTCTAGCACCTCTGAACAAGCAGGCATTAGGCAATGAAGCCTAACTCACATCCAGAAATCATTTAATGTTGTAAAAAAGGCCAGCCACCCTGAGAGCTACATTGTGATACCCTTACTTACACTGAGCAGTACCTTTCTACACAAACAGTCCCACTGACCTCATTGAGTCTAAGGTACTATTTAGTGTTTGTAAAGGTATCACAATCTGGCCCTGATTTAGGAAGACAAACCAATATATAAGAAAGAAATATGTGCACTTCTAAATCAGGAAACACTGACCACCTGACCAGGATGGTGATAGTGACTGTGAAATGCTCAGGGAGATGAGAGAGGCTATTAAAATTAAAAACTCAATAATAATGGGGGATTTCAATTATCCTCATACTGATTAGGTACATGTCACCTCAGAATGGGATGCAGATATAAAGTTTCTTGATACCTTATGTCATAAATATAAAGGGAAAGGTAAACACCTTTAAAATCCCTCCTGGCCAGAGGAAAAACCCTTTCACCTGTAAAGGGTTAAGAAGCTAGGATAACCTCGCTGGCACCTGACCAAAATGACTAATGAGGAGACAAGATACTTTCAAAAGCTGGGGGGGGGGAGAAACAAAGGGTCTCTCTGTCTGTGTGATGCTTTTGCCAGGGACAGAACAGGAATGGAGTCTTAGAACTCAGTAAGTAAACTAGCTAGATATGCGTTAGATTCTGATTTCTTTAAATGGCTGAGAAAATAAGCTGTACTGAATGGGATGTAGATTCCTGTTTTTGTGTCTTTTTGTAACTTAAGGTTTTGCCTAGAGGGATTCTCTATGTTTTGAATCTAATTACCCTGTAAGGTATTTACCATCCTGATTTTACAGAGGTGATTCTTTTTACTTTTTCTTCTATTAAAATTCTTCTTTTAAGAATCTGAATGCTTTTTCATTGTCCTTAAGATCCAAGGGTTTGGGTCTGTGTTCACCTATGCAAATTGGTGAGGATTTCTATCAAACCTTCCCCAGGAAAGGGGGTGTAAGGCTTAGGAGGATTTTGGGGGGAAAGACATTTCCAAACAGGCTCTTTCCCAATTATATACATGTTAGACGTTTGGTGGTGGCAGCGATAAAGTTCAAGGGCAAATAGTTTAAAATAGCCAAGGAGACTCAAAAAGTAAATCAAATGTGAAATTACAGAACTACTAACTGTAATCTGTAACCTATCATTTAAATCAGCTTCTGCACCAATGACTGGAGGTTAGCTCATGTGATGCCAATTTTTAAAAAGGGCTCCAGAGGTGATCCTGTAAGCCTGACTTCAGTACTGGGCAAACTGGTTGAAACTATGGTAAAGAATAAAATTGTCAGACATATAGATTAACATAATTGGTTGGGGAAGAGTCAACATGGTTTTTGTAAAGGAAAATCATGCCTCATCAATCTGCTAGAATTCTTTGAGGGGGTCAAAAAGCATGTAGACAGAGGGGATCCAGTGGATATAGTTTACTTAGATTTTCAGAAAGCCAAAAGCTCTTAAGCAAAGCAAGCAGTCATGGGATAAAAGGGAAGGTCCTCTCATGGATTGGTAACTGGTTAAAGGGTAGGAATAAATGGTCAGTTTTCAGAATGGAGAGTGGTAAATAGTGGTGTCCCTCCGGGGTCTGTACTGGGCCCGGGCCTATTCAACATATTCATAAATGATCTGGAAAAAGGGTTAAACAGTGAGATGGCAACATTTCCAGATGATACAAAATTGCTCAAGATAGTTATGTCCCAGGCAGACTGCAAATAGCTACAAAAGGATCTCTCAAACTGGGTGACCAGGTAACGAAATGGCAGATGAAATTCAATGTTGATAAATGCAAAGTGATGCACATTGGAAAACATAATCCCAACTATACATATAAAATGATGGGGTCTAAATTTACTGTTATCACTCAAGAAAGAGATCTTGGAGTCTTTGTAGTAGTTCTCTGAAAACATCCTCTCAGTTTGCAGTGGCAGCCAAAAAAATGAACCGAATGTTGGGAATCACTAAGAAAGGGATAGATACTAAGACAGAAAATGTCATATCACCTCAATATAAATCCATGGTACGCCCACATCTTGAATATTATGTGCAGATCTGGTCGCCTCATCTCAAAAAAGATATATTGGAATTGGAAAAGGTTCAGAAAAGGGCAACAAAAATTGTACCACTGTACACAACACTGGTGAGGTGTCAGCTGGAGTATCGTGTCCAGTTCTCAGTGTCACACTTTAGGAAAGATGTGGATAAATTGGAGAGAGTCCAGAGGAGAGCAACAAAAATGACAAAATGTTTAGAAAACCTGATCTGTGAGGGAAGGTTAAAAAACATTAAGAAAATAGTCTTCAAATATGTTAAAGGTGGTTATAAAGAGGTCCGTGATCAATTGTTCTCCTTGTCCACCGGAGGTAGGATAAGAAGTAATGGACTTAATCTGTAGCAAGGAAGATTTAGATTAGCTATTAGGAAAAACTTCCTAACTATATGGGTGGTTTAGCTCTGGAATAGGCTTCCAAGGGAGGTTGTGGAATCCCCACCATTGAAGGTTTTTAAGAACAGATTGGACAAGCACTTGTCAGGAATGGTTTATCTAGGTTTTCTTGGTCCTGCCTCAGCACAGGTGGCTGGACTTAATGAATTCTCAAAGTCCCTTCCAGCCCTACATATCTATGGTTCTATAATAACTGATATGCATTATTCTCATTGGTTCAGATGTGAAGTTCCAAAGTTTTGCTGTTTGTCCCATCAATTAAGAGGGCTGAGATAGAAGGTACAGAACCTATTGTGGTTGGAAGCATTATAGATTTTAAAAGCTGCTACTGCTGGTAGGAGCATCAGTGCAGGGAAACTGAAATAATTCTACCTTCCATTTTTTAGGAATCCAAGCAGTTTCCCAGTGAACTCTCTGCTGCTGGAGGCAGCATCTTTGTAGACTGACAACTTGGAATAATGGATATTATGCATTCATGGTTTCACTTATACTTTATAAAAAGAATTCCCCTGCCCATTTCCTAGACCAAACATACATCTTCATCCAAACCCACTCACAGATTACCATGGCTATCCTTTAGACTTGAAATATTCAGATATCTATAAGGTGAGGTGAGAGAAAAAACACTTATGTATAACTTAACAGGAGCATGATAGCCAGATAGCAAAAGTCAAAGATGCTGCTAACTTGAAATTACCTATGAAAATATTTTACAGCCAGCCATCTGTTAGAAGGATCCCAGCATGGTCTGTTGGCCAGAGAGTTTGTTTATTGCAAGGTGGTTAGAATCACATGCAATAAAATATGAAACTCATGTAAAACACTTGGAGTGTATTTCAGGTCTTTACTTTCTAACTGCTTGGCAGTTTTCAGTGTTTTTCAACATAGTTTCAATTTTCTGTCATGTCTAACATACGCAAATGGGAAATTTGATTATGCCCAAACAGTTATATAACACATGCTAGCTACTCTGAACAGAGGCAAGTACTTGAACCAACCCTTTCCTACACACCAAATAGATATAATAGGCCAAATTCATTCCAGGTGTATCTCACCTAACCTAAATGGATTTACTCCAGGAATGAATTTGGCCTAGTGACTTAACTACTTAGCTAGTATAAACTGGCATAGCTTCACTGATCTACACTCTTCGAGGATATGGCCCTTAATGCATTGATAAAATAGTGTTGCTCGCCACAGAAAATTTTGAGTAGCAGAGTGAAGAGAGAGCAACTCTTCCCTAACTAGTATTAATTAAAAAGGAAGATGAAGGCCGAATCATTAGGTTTTGATTACAAGGTCCTGGTAATAACAGACAAATTGTTTGCTGATTTACATGTATCAGAAGAACCCTGGACAAATAGATATGACTTCCAAAATGATCTAAAACTATTTTTCATCTATGAGATGGAGGAATGGGTTACTTTGTAAGAGATTCTTAGGTTAAATGTTGGTTGACAACCTCAGATACATGTGTAAAAGGGGAAAGGGAATCTACAGATGTCTGTTTGGGTACATACACTGCAACAGGTCAGCATGAGTACACACCCAGGGTTCTGGTAGGGCTTGTACAGCCTGTGCTAAGGCTTGTGCTACCATGTCTTCACTGCTATTTTTAGCCATGTTTGCTAGATTAAAGCTAGCACAGGTATCCCTACCCTAGCTGTAATCAATCACACCTCTGACAACAGTGTAGACATACCCATAATTTCTGAAATCTGCAGCCGTTGCTCATTTCAAATATTACCGCATCACCTGAGTTATCCTATTGAAGCCTTCTTTACGACTAACTTTGTCCTTCGGAAATGCTTCCAATCTACATTCTACTTCACCCACTGTCCAGTAAGCAAAAACCAAGGGCCTGTTACATTGTTGTGTTGTTCCCATGTCACAGTGGTGTAACCTGGAATAATACAATGGTGAGTCAGGCTCACAGTGAAGGTGGAGGGACTACTCAGCAGGAGTAAAGGCTCCATATTCCGGCTATCAGCTATCTCACAGGATGGCTAAGAAAATTAAATGACTAAGTTAGTAAAGAAAAGCACATCAAAGCTGAAAAGTGCTAAATATTGTGATTAGCAGCCCCACTTTTCCTGAGCAATATGTGGAACTAATTATAAAATTGCATATTCATAAAAAATTCACTTCAGCTGAATTTTTTTTTATGGACTGATTAGTCCCTCTATGACATGAAAGTAATACAATACAAATTACATTAAAATTTGATAACAGTTTGTCCATACACCATTTGAAGTAATTTTTAATACTCTTGCTAATAATAATACAATACTTAGCACTTACATAGTACTTTTTACCTCTAGATCTGGAAGTATTTACCAAATGTGGGTAAGTATACTTATCCCCCTTTTATAGAGAGGGAGACTAAGGTGTAGAGAGGTTGCATAACACACCCTAGTTAACAATGTGAATTAGTGGCAAGACAGAGGAAACTACCAGACCTCAGTCCTGTGCCCTAGGCAGCTACTGATCCATTCAACTTGTCCAATGCCACAAAAGCCCAGCTCTTTGGAATACTGCTATAATGCTGGAGTGAAATTAACCCATTTTAACTGATATGATCCATACAAATTATACATCAACTTTAAGACAAAGTGGGTCTGAGACAATGTAGTTCCTCTAGATTTATACCAATGAAATCTGAGAGCAGATTTTGTCCCTCTATATTGTACCTTAAAATAAATAAACCTAAACTTTTCATGTAAATTTTCAAACCCATTTTTCATAATTGCTCTGCTCTGCTGTTTCAGAGTGGCTTTGTGGTTTTGATTTTTCTTGTATCACTTACTATTGTACCTTCCTGAGAACTAATTCTTAATTAAATACTCTATCCTTTAAATCCTTACTCATATGAGTAGTTTTACTCATGCAACTAGTCCCACTTTTTCATAGATTATAAACCCAGAAGGGACCACTATGATCTGACTTCCTGTATAACAGAGGCCTTTTGGGTTTGCAAGATCTGGCTCAAGCCTGGAAACTGTCTTTTATGCTTAGTTTCCCAGACCTGAAGAAGAGCTCTGAGTAAACTGAAAAACTTGCCTCTCACCAACAGAAGTTAGTCCAATAAAAGATATTACCTCAGCCACCATGTCTCTTTGATGCTTTGTAACATCTGTATGGAGCCTTGGAGCAGATCTGGGATTTGAAGTAATGTCTAATGCTTAGAATGATATTTAAATCAAGAGCCAAGCTAGAATTCATTTCTGCTTCAGAGATTTTCTCCCCGAGTTTCTGGCAACAAATCTGGAAAAATACTAGTTTCCCAGGCTTTAAAATCTGGGATCTGAAAATAATCTTATTCTTGCCCTAAAGGACACATAGGCAATAATTGCTCATAATAGAGTATTAATCTTAAATTTCTTGATATTGTTAACATAAATTATACTCTTGTCAAATGGCAGAAGAACATTCTCTTTCTGCCAGGCTTCCTGATGGCTAGTGTGTCTTTCCTCTGCGTTGAAACTTCCTCCAAGATGATGAAATATCTGCAGGAAGTCATTACAACAGACAGCCAAAAGCTCCACTTCTCTGATGATTTCACTGCTGCTTTGTTTAGCATATTGCTGACCTAACATCCACTTTGTGATAGCCTATGTGATGTACAATGCTCCTTTTTCTAGAAACACTTTGGTAGGAGTTTTGTTTTGTGCAAAAATGGTCTGTGACTCTGTATTTCACAAGTCAATGTTGCTCCTTAATTTAGATGTAAAAGAGTCTTCAGGGCGGAACAATAGACAGGCATCCATTTACATCAGCTGAGGACCTGGCCCTTTAGTATGGATCCTGGATAAAATTTCTCTTGGTCTTGAAATGAGATGAGATGGCTCTTTTAAGAGATCAACATTACTTCCACTAGTGAAGTCCTGTTGTCAGTGAAATCAGTGGCAACATTTCCACTGATTCCAATGGGACGAGTTGCATCCGAGAGTGCTGAAGGAATTGGTGGCTGTGATTGCAGAGCCATTGGCCATTATCTTTGAAAACTCGTGGCGAACGGGGGAAGTCCCAGATGACTGGAAAAAGGCTAATGTAGTGCCAATCTTTAAAAAAGGGAAGAAGGAGGATCCTGGGAACTACAGGCCAGTCAGCCTCACCTCAGTCCCTGGAAAAATCATGGAGCAGGTCCTCAAAGAATCAATCCTGAAGCACTTGCATGAGAGGAAAGTGATCAGGAACAGCCAGCATGGATTCACCAAGGGAAGGTCATGCCTGACTAATCTAATCGCCTTCTATGATGAGATTACTGGTTCTGTGGATGAAGGGAAAGCAGTGGATGTATTGTTTCTTGACTTTAGCAAAGCTTTTGACACGGTCTCCCACAGTATTCTTGTCAGCAAGTTAAGGAAGTATGGGCTGGATGAATGCACTATAAGGTGGGTAGAAAGCTGGCTAGATTGTCGGGCTCAACGGTTAGTGATCAATGGCTCCATGTCTAGTTGGCAGCCGGTATCAAGTGGAGTGCCCCAAGGGTCGGTCCTGGGGCCGGTTTTGTTCAATATCTTCATAAATGATCTGGAGGATGGTTTAGATTGCACTCTCAGCAAATTTGCGGATGATACTAAACTGGGAGGAGTGGTAGATACGCTGGAGGGGAGGGATAGGATACAGAAGGACCTAGACAAATTGGAGGATTGGGCCAAAAGAAATCTGATGAGGTTCAATAAGGATAAGTGCAGGGTCCTGCACTTAGGACGGAAGAACCCAATGCACAGCTACAGACTAGGGACCGAATGGCTAGGCAGCAGTTCTGCGGAAAAGGACCTAGGGGTGACAGTGGACGAGAAGCTGGATATGAGTCAGCAGTGTGCCCTTGTTGCCAAGAAGGCCAATGGCATTTTGGGATGTATAAGTAGGGGCATAGTGAGCAGATTGAGGGACGTGATCGTTCCCCTCTATTCGACATTGGTGAGGCCTCATCTGGAGTACTGTGTCCAGTTTTGAGCCCCACACTTCAAGAAGGATGTGGATAAATTGGAGAGAGTCCAGCGAAGGGCAACAAAAATGATTAGGGGACTGGAACACATGAATTATGAGGAGAGGCTGAGGGAGCTGGGATTGTTTAGCCTGCAGAAGAGAAGAATGAGGGGGGATTTGATAGCTGCTTTCAACTACCTGAAAGGGGGTTCCAAAGAGGATGGCTCTAGACTGTTCTCAATGGTAGCAGATGACAGAACGAGGAGTAATGGTCTCAAGTTGCAGTGGGGGAGGTTTAGATTGGATATTAGGAAAAACTTTTTCACTAAGAGGGTGGTGAAACACTGGAATGCGTTACCTAGGGAGGTGGTAGAATCTCCTTCCTTAGAGGTTTTTAAGGTCAGGCTTGACAAAGCCCTGGCTGGGATGATTTAACTGGGAATTGGTCCTGCTTCGAGCAGGGGGTTGGACTAGATGACCTTCTGGGGTCCCTTCCAACCCTGATATTCTATGACCAACCCCTAATTTCCTAGAGTGCTAAAGAAGTTTTTTTGACTAGGACAATCATTTGTTGTTTCAGATGCTTTCATAAGCATAAGGCTTTGGTCACACTATTATTCAGTGTCACAGTGAGGCTCCCTCCTGATACTAGTATTTCACTTATCTGTAGCTCAGATGCTTTGGCGACAGCCTTGCAATGGGCAGCACAATCTGGTGGATTTTCATAAATTGCCTATTGGAAACAATGAACATAAATTATCTTCATATGACATTGTATTATTAATTTCCAAACATCTTACCACATCAGGTCCTGAAATCATTTAAATTATTCAACAGTTGACTTTAATTTTGGGAATTAAGACTAGCTCCAGAGCACCTGTATAATGGGCCAAATCATGCCTAAACTCAGGGCTGTTCTTGCCTACGGTGGTGCCTACGCAGCCTGAGCACCTGCACCCCCACTGAGGGGGGAGCAGCCACTCCGCTGGAGGGCTGGCCCCACTGCAGAGGTGTGTGTGTGTGGGGGGGGACTGCACTCAAGGGCTGCAGGGCCGCGGGGGCAGGAGCTATGGGGGGCAGCACTCATCCTTCATGAGTTCTGAAAGATTATTGCTAGAGGTCTGAGATTCCTTAAACTCGTTCTTTAAGTATCCTACCATGAATTTCATCAAGCTCTGCTGCCTTGAATACATCTAACATATCTAAATGATCTTTAATCTGGTTTGTATCTATTTTGGTTTGCATTCCTTCCTTCTTGTTGTTAATATTAATTGTGTTGAGTATCTGGTCACCACTAATTTTTTTACTGAAGACTAAACCAAAATAGGCACTAAAACCTCAGTCTTCTTGATGTCATCAGTTATTAGTTATCCTTCCCTGCTAAGTACAGGGTCTACACTTTATGTACTCTTTCTCTTGCTTCTAAAGTATTTAAAGAAGCATTTTGGAGGTAATGGAGATATGCTGGACCTTAGAAATGGATTATTCTAGATCATGGGTGGGCAAACTACAGCCCAGGGGCTGCATCTGGCCCTTCAGATGTTTTAATCTGGCCCTCGAGCTCCTGACAGGGAGCAGGATCTGGGGCTTGCCCTGCTCGTGTGACTCCTGGAAGCAGTGGCATGTCCTCCCTCCAGCTCCTATGCGGAGGTGCAGCCAGGCAGCTCCACATGCTGCCCCTGCCCCAAGTGCCGTCCCTGTAGCTCCCATTGGCTGGAAACCACGGCCAGTCAGAGTTGCAGGAGCAACGCTTGTGGACGGGGCAGTGCACCAAGCCGCCTGGCTGCATCTCCATGTAGGAGCTGGAGGGGGAACACGCCGCTACTTCCAGGAGCTGCTTGAGGTAAGCACCGCCTGGAGCCTGCATCCCTGACAGCCTCCTGCACCCCTGCCCCAGCCCTGATCCCCCTCCCGCCCTCCGAACCCCTCGGTCCCAGCCCACAGCACCGTCCTGCACCCCCAAGCCCTTATCCCCAGCCCCACCCCAGAACCTGCACCCCCCAGCCGGAGCCCTCAACCCCTCCTGCACCTCAACCCCCAATTTCATGAGCATTCATGGCCCGTCATACAATTTCTATACCCAGATGTGGCCCTTGGGCCAAAAAGTTTGCCCACCCCTGTTCTAGATACTGAAAGACTGAGGATATGAGACCTGTAAATGGGATTGATGAAGCCCTTAAGAAGGTTGGAATCAGAACAGATATGGTTCAGTTTGGCCCCTAGTTAACTTCAAGGAATTGACATTTACATTTAGGTGCTAATCATTTTATATGGACATTTGTTTTTTAATTAACAAGTGATACTTCATATATGCAATACACAATGTAAAATCATGACCCTAGCAGAAATAGTTTCCACTCTGATTTATTTTTGTTTGCTCTCTGGTTCTTATAAATAGATTCTGTTCCTGAAAAAAAGTAATAGAGTTGACATTAAAAGCAAACAAAATTAATACAAAACAGGTGAGCAGAGGGAATGTCTGAGCATAGCAGAACTAATACATCACCCTAAAAGTTAGCCAGTTCAATAATGGAAATATTAATTCTTAGTGCTTTACATTTTCAGTGCTTAAGAAACAATCACAAACCCTCTGCAAGCAGCTAAGTATTATTATTATTATTATTATTTTATTTTATTATGAATAATTATTTCTGTTGGAGTAATGCCTAGAATCCCCATAGCTGAAGATATTCCTCATTGTGCTAGGTACTGTATACACATTTAGAAAAACAATGAACCCTGCTCCAAACAGCTAACAATCTATTATTATCTCTAATTTACAGCTAGGGACATTTGTACACAAAGCAGCTGTGCATGCACAATCTGTATGTGCAAAAAATATGCACAAAATTGTGTGCCTATCTGCATATGTAATTAAATATGTCCTGCAAATCAGGTAATTATCCTTCCAACTGGCTATTTGCACATGTAATAATTGATTTGTATGTGTAGTTACATAAACCATGCTTGCAAATTAGGTGCACAACTGTACACCCATTTTTGGACAAGGATAGTGTCAAAAATGAAGTCTTAAGTGATTTTCCCAAGGTCACAGACTGAGTGAGGTGAAGAATCAGGATTAGAAATTCCTACTTTATATCCCCATTCTCAAACTCTAATGCTTAATAGGTATCAGACAGACTTGCTGACAGATAAACTAAAAAAAGTTTGTCCTATGTCCATGGAATATTTATATACATTAGTAAAATGTATGTGTTTGTAGTGATGGTCTTGGATCTAGATTTATAGCAGAAGCAGATTTGTAAGATAGTATTTCATAACTGGAAAATGCAGTATGCCACAGAAAACCCATGCAGAGGATCTATGGTTATAAATCTGTTTTGATTTATACATATATAGAGTAACACAAAAGCATCAGGCTATGACCCTTAGTTTTATCTTAATTATATTAGTTCCATCTGATCTTTATTATATAAATTGTACTTTTACTATGGTATATGCTGTATGCTTTAGTAATGGTTCATGCCTAATAATTCTTCATTTAAAATGTCCTCATAAGCCATTAGAATCCAAGCAGCAAAACTGAATGTTACTAATGATCATCAAACATGTTAACATATGAGCAGAAACAAATATGAAATAAAATGTAGAACTCAAGGTAGCTACATCTTGTAAATCTTCTCCAAGTGACACCTGGAGGAGACACAATTTACAGCTTCTAAATGAGGGAGCCACAAGGATAGAAAACAGATTTGCACCGAGTACAGCTCCTGCAGACAAAAGTTTCAAGCATGACAGCACCGGTTCCCTTAACTATGCAATGAATCTTTCCTTTGAAAGAGCTTATTTCAATTTTGATAAGCAATATTGTTCCTACTGGGTTTTACTGATGCATTACACCTAAGGTGGTATTATGAAAACTATTGCGTGAGCATCCCCAGATCCCAAGGGTGTCCGTAAAATAATGGTGACCTTGGGTCTTCACTTCACTGCAAAGCGCATCTTTAGCAGGGTCACAAATTGTAACAAAGTACTAATGCCCTGTCCGAACAACACAGATTTTCCTGAGGACCACAGCAAAATGGTTGGAGCATGTAAATTAATGAGGGACTCCTTCATTTCCCGTTTTTACCATATGCCTTTTGGTTCTGTTATCATAAAAAACATTACCCCCTCCTATTTCTTACCCAAGAGGAGCCATTCCTGATTTAAAAAAAAAAAGGTATTACATTATCCTACAGTAATTGTCCAGAATGCATGTTTAAATTGTGATACTGCACTATTCTAGGTAGTTATTTTAGAATACTGTAGTATTCTTTTTAATAATGTATACTATCCTAGGGGAATCTCCTTCTTTTGGCAAGGTACTTAGGTTTATCTTTGTCCTTCTCCTTTCATCTATGGCAGGTGATGAAAGCTGCCCAATATAACATCACTCTAGCAAGGTTTGAGTTTGTTGCAGGAATCACTGGGTGAAATTCTATGCCCTGTGTTGTGCAGAAGATCGAACTACCTGGTCATAATGATCCCTCTCACTTTAAAATCTATTATGGTGTAGTGATGGAGATTCACATCCTACACTCTGCTGTAATAATTTTTATAAAAGGTATGCCTTGTAAGGGATCATTTGAAAACTCATAATTTGCTGGTCAGTATTGTCCTGATAAAATATGTGTCGCAACATTATATGTGAAAATATAAGATTTCCCTGTATGATGTTATTAACACGTTTCAAACCCCACAACCCTGTCCAAGTCAGCAAATCGGACTGTCGTAAATAAAGGAATGTTGCCTTAATTTGCATTAAGCAGTTAATAGAGTCATGAAGCAGGAAGAGAAAACAAAGGACGTTCAACAGGTGAAAAAACTAGCAGGGAACATCCATCCACATAGACTCTTTGGCTCCTAGTTCTCCGCTGGAAATGTTTTTCAAGAGGGAACTGAAACTATAAAAAGGAGGGACAAACACCTCAACAGACAAACCCTCTCTCTCTCTCTCTCTCTCTCTCTCTCTCTCTCTCCGCCCCCCACCCCCCGAGAAGACAAAAAGAAACAGCCCTTGGACTCTGTGGGAGGGGCCCTGACCTGAAAGTTTGGTCAGTAATCTACTAGAGCATGTGGTAGAAAGTTTGCTTTGCAACTAAGATAGTTTCTTAAGTAGATACTTAAGCATTTTATCTTTATTTTTATTATAAACATTTCTGACTTTTATGCCTCATTATTTATACTGACTTTAAATCTCTCTCTTTGTAGTTCATGAACTTGTTTTACTGTTTTATCTAATCCAGTGTTTTTAAATTAAAGTGTCTGAGTAACTCTATTTAAGGTAATAAACTGTCATATTGTTCCCTTAAAGGAATGACAGACTTAATATATTTGTTCTGTCCAGGAGAGGACTGGGCAGTCAGGACATACATTGCTGGAGAAAGATCCAGGACTGGGGGTGTGTTGGGGTCACCCTTCAGTATAACCTGTCCTGTATACTGGTGAGAGCCAGGGTGTAGCTGGCAGACTGCAGTTACACACAGACACTTTGGGTGTGACTTGCATGTTGGAAAGCTGTTTGTGAGTAGCCTGGGGAGGAGCTACTACAGCAAGGCATTGTAAATCACCCACGTCTGGATTGTACCCCAGTAAGTCACAGTGTATAATGGTAATTGATTCTTCAGTGAGACTCCCGCTTCTCAGAGGAAACTTCCTGAAAAAGGTTTTACCCTCCAGGGAAAACAATCTAGAAAACGATTTAAAACATAATATCCTTTACATTAAAACAAATTCCATTAGATGAAATATATGGAGATAATACAGTTTTATACTATTCCCCAGAATCCCTCTCTCAGTGTTGTACCTATTACTCACCCACACATACAACTGTCTGGGCTCAAGCAGTACAATTTCTAGTGGCACAAAATTCACTAAAGATGCTCTCTTTAAGAGTGATTCTCTGACAGATATCACAACCACATGCAATATCTAGTCTGGGGACCATTTCATATTAAGTTAATGCATCACTGTAGGCCAGGGATTGTATGCAATTCCAGAGGGGAGGGATACCACAGCTCCATCTGGAACCCAAAAAAATGGGAGGTGATTAATGTGGATCACTTAGGTCTGTAAACACCTCCAGAGATGTACCACCCCCTGGGAAGACAAGCATATACTGGTTCTAACTGGGTTTTCCCAAGACCAACAGACAAAGAAAAGGGCTTTGTTTAAATTGGCTCACAGCCTTCTTTCTGATCCAGAAAATGGACAGGCTCTCCTGTCCAATGGGGGTTGGAAGGACTTTGCCCTACTAGGAACCCATAAGACTTATAGGTGACCTCTGGTAAGCTTTTAACATGTGTATAGGGACTTTTATTATTTTTGTATTTTCTCTGAAATGCTTTTACATTAAGAATAAATGTGCTTGCTTAGAAGGAGCTATGTGGTAAATTGTAACTGATGTCAATATATTGCTCATAGACCTTGAAGAGAAAACAATGCACAAGTACCGGCTGCTAAGCAGTCTGGCTTGCTGGGGATATTGCAGTGTAAGATAGGGAGCTGTGCAGCGGTAAAAATGCTAGTCAGAATGGAATGGGAGAAGGGTCCCAGCCCAGAGACAGGTGACAGCTGGACACCTGAAACTTGACTGTGTATTACTAAAGTGGACAATGCTGTGGAGAATACAGGAGCAGCTACCCTGAAACCATGACAGATTCGTTTTAAGCTACAGCCTTCTTTAACTGATGCACTTCTGAGTTTATCTTCAGGTGTAAATTATAGAGGATTAGCATAACTGAGTAGAATGAAGTCTTTGTGCAGAATACAGTTGTCTGGTTCTGTATCCGAGAAAGAAATATTGAAATGAAGCAACTCTAGAACTTACATTATTGAGACCTGTTTGGGGGTTTTATTGTTGTTTTTTTTTAGGATTTACACAATCCAAATTCAGCTTTTTGTCTAAAATCAAGTGTAATATCAGCTCAATATCTGATATATATAATTGTAGAGACTCCCTTGCTCTACTTGGCTTTTCTATCAGGCTTTTCTATCTCTTAACCACTTTGGGTATGTCTACAGTCTGAGTGAAGGTATATGTCTCCCCATGCTACAATCAAACCTTCAGTTGCAGTGTAGACATCAGGGCTTTGGAGCAGAGCCCCAGAGCTGAAGCGCGGAGCAGCTACGGAGCAGTGGAGCTGCAGGTTTTTGCCTGGAGCTGGAGCACAGCTCCAAAGCCCTGGTATACATATCCTTTGATGGTTGGTTTAAGGAAAGATCCTGGTCCAACTGGAAATAATAGCAAATCTCCATATGGCTTGGCCTATACTGCAAGCTAGGGTTGTGATTCCTATTGCTTGTGTACCCTTCCTTGCACTTGTTTTCATTGAGTGAGCATGAGTCTAAATAGCAATGTAGCTGTGGTAGCATGGGTAATGGCAGCAGAGGCATGGCTGAACTGTGCTGAGTACTTACCCACTGGTTTCAGGCAGATTTATTTTCAGCAAACCTCAGCCTTGCCTCCAGTGACCCTACACCCATGCTACTGCAGCTACACTGCTATTTATATGCATGCTAGCTCTATGAGAACTAGTGTATGTGTACTTGAGCTTGGGAATCACACCTTTAGCTCTGAGTATAGACATAGGTTTTGAAGTCAATGAGAGCAGAATTAGCTGCTTAGTTAGAAGGTAGGTAGGCATACCACAAAGATTTTGGTCTTATTTACACTGACTATACACCACTCTGTCAAATTACTCCTGAGGCACATATGTATGTGAGAGCTGAATCAGTGCCAAAGGCTCCTATTTGAATACTAAACAGTGCTGGAATACATAGGTTGAATGTACCAAGCTGTATTTAGTATTTATACAACCTATTGTGACTTTTACATTTTTGTGAAAATGAAGTTATAATGAAAATAAAATGCAGTAGGAGACTTTCCCCACTCCAATATCAGTGGAAAGAATTCTGTTATACAGCATAGAAGGAAAGAAGTGAATGTTCAAGGTATTATTCAAGAATAGAGGAGGGTTTAAAAATGTTTCAAGGCATACAGGTGAAAAAATCTGAAGTTGGACAGGATATTTGGCTCCTTTAGATCCTCACTGCTTTTCAGTAGCAGTTTCAATAAAATGCCCATTAAAATGGAACGTACAGACATAGTAGCTGGTATAATCAGTAACACAGAAGTGAAACATTTCACGCATGAACCTCACACATCCTGCAGCATTAAATGGTTTACGGGTAGCTGACATAAAGTGTTGTTCACTACTTATTCCTAGAACACATGCCTAGTAGAAAATCCTGCTTGTTAGAATCTGGTGGTGCTTTATAGTGATGCTGAGTTCAAGGCTTTAATGAAAGCCAAAAAAAAAAATAATCCCAAGAGAAATGCAGTCAAGCAACAATGAATTTGCATTCTGAAGATTTTTCTTAAAGATCCTCTGAGACTTTCACTGTCAGTGCTGCTGGAGACAAAAGCAGGAAGAAACATGGTTCCAAGCCCTGCAGTGACACATTAACCTGCTCAACTAGCCCTCAGCTGCCCCTTTTATGTTTCACTAATAGGAACATTCAGATGCAAAGTATGTGAGGAGCACAAAAAATCAACAACAAACGAACATAATGGGCAATTTTTACAATTCTCTGAAAAGTTTTAGAAATGCAGCTTTCATTTCACTATCAGTCGTGTGGAAAACTGATGAAATAGAAACATAGTAAATCAACCACCATGAAGCTAGATCAGTTCCAACTGAGGTCTCTTTATTACAGTCACTAGCTATTAATCTTGGGGGGGAGGGGTTATTTTTAACTGAACTGTTGGAAAATCAAACACAATAACAATCAGACTGCTAATTGAATTAAATTCCAGACTCAAGATGAAAATATCAACTTTTTTTTAAAGTTTTGCTTGCAGATTTGTATTTTTTGTATTGTATTACTTGTAAATTTGCCAGCTAGTATGCATTGAGCATGACCTGATAAAAATGAGAATGAATCAACGGTATTCAAGCAAAGCATGTCAAAAAAGTAAAGTGCTTTGTATTTTCTAGCAACTTATCCATATGCAGTCTCCTAGTAGGAGAGCACTTTCTGCCAATACTATCATGTATATGCTGAGAGGGCTTTTTCAACTTTAATCTACAAATCAACTACTTCGTAAAATTATCATTCAAAATGTTCACTAGCATTCTGAAGTTCATATTACTGGACTTTTTAAATTCTAGTTTCATGGAGTCCCCGATTCTGTCAACTTTATTCACATTGAGTAGCAGCACCTTACTATGCAAGTAGACCTATAGAAGACAATGGAAGTATGTGCAGAATAAGGTACTGTTCAACATAAGAAAGGATGAGAGAATCTGGCTCAAAGTAGATGTGACATTATGGCCTTAAATAATGCACTCCTTCCCCCCTCTGCCCCATCACTACATTTACAGAAGATTATTGCAAATTATTCAGTTAAAAAAATCCAGCATTTTATAAATCAAATGCATATATATTTTAACCTTGTGTTGTTTATTCAGGGTAGCTCAGACCTATGGGGCAAGTGATACAGAAACAAAGCCAGAGATTTATACAGCATTTAGCAATGGAACAGAACCAAAAACTCACAGCTCCCATCAACAACTTCCATCATCTGCAACTCTTCAAGGAAATAGCTGACTTCAAAACAAATCAACAGGGGTTCAGAGGGCTGTATTTCAATTAATCTCAGGAGGAAATGGGGGGTGGTGATGTTCTTTTACAAAAATTAACTTAAACCAGAAACAAGCGTACCCAGTAAATTCCTGCTCTGAGGTTAACAAATGCGTAAAGAAAAACCAAAGGCTGATCCTATAAAGATTTGAAAGGTTATCTTCTGTGAAGAACACTTCATGTAGGTTTCAGTGTTCCCTGTTTTTTCCATCCATGTGGGGAATAAATTTTGTTCTGTGCACCGAGGTATGTGCCCACGTGCGCCAACAGTAGATACAAAAAAAACTAGATATAATATATATTTTTAAAAGGTTACTATAGGGATAATTACTCCAGCCAGGACAGGTTAGGCATTTTATAACTACTACCTAAAGAATTAAATGTAAGTGTAAGAGAAATAAAAATTATGAAATGCATAGACCAGTCTAAACACTAAAATAACACTTCAAAAGAATTAAATTACAGAGAATATACATGCATTGCAGGCAGTACCAAGAAGTAACAACAACAAAAATACAAGTTGGGAGATGAGTGTGAAAGAGACTGTGTGTGTGTGTGTGACACAGAGACTCTGTGTGTGTGTTTGGCACAGAAACAACGTGTGACATAGAGACTCTGTGTGTGTGACACACACAGTCTCTTTCACACTCATCTCCCAACTTGTATTATTGTTGTTGTTACTTCTTGGTACTGCCTGCAATGCATGTATATTCTCTGTAATTTAATTCTTTTGAAGTGTGTGTGTGTGTGTGCTGGCTGTTGGGGAAAGTCGTGCACTGTCTCTTTAAGACACTTACTTGAAAGCTCTCTTGCTCTGTCCTGAGCCCTGTTGTCTGCCTTCCCCCACTCTGAGGAGATGGGGTACCTGGGAAGGGGAGAGAAAGAGAGAGAGACAGAAACTCTGTGAGCTGGCTGCTGGGAAAAATTTCAGAAACTGTGCACTGTCTCTTTAAGAAAGGCACTCAATTTCTCAGACACTTGCTCCGCAGCTTCGAGTCCTCCTGAGCCAGGCTGTCCCCTCTTCCCTGCTCTGTGGAGATGGGGTACAGGGCAGGGGGACACCCTGACATCAGCTCCCTCCTCCCTCCCGCCTCCGCACAGCCAGCAGGTGGGTCCCTGGAGCAGCTGCAGGACTGGACACACACTGCTGGCTCTGCACGCTCTGCTGGCAGCTGGGTGGCACTTAAATCTCTCCTGCGCGGCAGCCCAAGCGCGCACCTTACAGGGAACGCCTAAGTGGCTTCTGGCAAGGGAAATAGCAGAGAGATCAGAGGAGGCAACCCGACCAAAATAATTTATGAGGGGAAGGGGAAGGGCGTGGGCCTGACAATATAAAAATTATTTTGAGGATTGATATTTAAAAAGGCATGAAAAGTGAGCCACTAGAGAATTAAGATTGGAATTAAATCATGGATTTGAGATTTATTTGTGCAGACCGCAAGTCACATGCATCAGAAAATGCAAATGGTTTTGCTTTAATTAGGCATCCAAAATTAGACACTGAAGAAGCAACAAAGCTGTTTCTTCCAGATATTTTTACTGCAACTCATCAAGTGGTGTAAGCATTCTAATTTTATTCCCAAAAAAGATTGGGAGTCAGAATATAAAATGAACAAAAGGCCAACTATATTACATATTACTTCTGCTGGAGATTTTACAGCTGTAGGAATAGCATTTTACTACTGTGTGAAACTGGTATTATCTGCAGAATTCAACACAGTGGGAAACCGTTTTAAGTTCTCCTTTTTTCTTGTGTCTTAATTACAGGGTAGTGTATGAACTCTGCTATCCCATTAACCGAGCACCTGCCTTTTCCATGCAAAGGCAAGTGACAGTATTTGCTAGATTGAGCCCTGTTAAGAGACTATTCACTTTAACTTGAAACAGTATGGTTTGAACACAAGCAAGATGTAGTTTTGTAATAAATAATTCTCAAAGACCATATTCTGCCATCAATTTTTAAGCAGAATTCCCTATTGATTCACTGATTTCAACAGGGTACCCTACTTGAATACTGGTGGCATGATATGCTCCATTTGCTGTAGCTAAATTGAGGCCCGATTCCCCTATAAGCTACATTGGTATAAATCAGAAATAGCTCCATTCAAATTAATGCATCAAGAATGACGTAAAACCAATATTAGAGGGGAATGAAGCCCGTAACAGAAGTGCTAGCATATCTGATTAAAAGCGGAGAGGGGCCTAAACCAAAACCAAGGGTCTAAACAACCCCAAATGTTGGGGAAATTCAGTTCCAATTTGAACATTATTGCTGATCTCCATTTTCTTAAATGGACCAAACCCAAATATTAGAGCTGACTGTGTACACTGGTTTAGGTACATCGCTAATGGAACACAACTAGACACACACTTTTCAAAGTAATACTTTCATCTCTAGAGGTGCTCCCTTCCTGCTACATCTAAGTCATATTGGTAGGTCAATATGAGAAATGCGCCTGTCGGATGCCTTAGATGTGTCTTTTCTCTGCATGAATAGATGACTTTGCCCTCCAGGACTCTCAACTTTTCACAACCACTACATTCACTTTAAATTATAAGTGTGTGTGTGTGGCAGGGGGAGGCTTTTAAGGTCATTTTGTTCCTGCTTTGTTTAGCGGGCTGCTCTTTTGTCTTCTATTCATTTAGCACCTGACAACATGCTCCTTGTTGAGGATAAGGGCCAGGCAGGGATATGTACATCCTGGAGATGAATGCATGGCTACACAGATGGTATCAATGGGTGGGCTTCGGCTTCCTTGACCATGGGATGGTGTTCCAGAAAGGAGGACTCCTGAGAAGAGATGGAGTCCACCTGACCAAGAATGGGATAAGCATCTTTTTACTGGCTTGTCAACTTGGTGAGGGGGGCCTTACACTAGAATCAAAGGAGGGAGATGACAAAAGCCCATAGATAAGCATAAAAAAGGCAACCATAACAGAAGACTAGATGGTGGAGCGGGGATATTGAAAATTACAATAGGGTCTTATAAGCAACAAGAGGGAAATCAGTGGCAGAATCTGCACAAGATCTTAGATGTCTATATACAAATGCAAGGAATATGGGGAATCAACAGAAAGAACTGGAAGTATTAGTACATAAGCTAAATTCTTACTTAATTGGCATCACTGACTTGGTGGGATAAATCTCATGGCTGGAATATTAGTATAGATGGGTATAGCTTGTTCAGGAAGGACAGGCAGCAAGAAAGGTAGGAGGCGGTATACTACACATTAAAAATATATACACTCGTTCTGAGGTCCAGAGGGAGGTGAGAGGCAGACCTGTTAAAAGTCTTGGGAATCCTGTCACAGTAGGGGTCTATAATAGACCACCAAATCAGGAAGAGGACGTGAATGAGGCGTTTTTAGATATCTGTTAGACAAGTAATATGGCAAAACACAAAATTTCCAGTAAGTTTATGAGTAAGAACTGGGGACAACTTTCCAATAAGTACTGGGGAGAACTTTTTCATAGAATCATAGAATATCAGGGTTGGAAGGGACCTCAGGAGGTCATCTAGTCCAATCCCCTGCTCAAAGCAGAACCAATCCCCAACTAAATCATCCCAGCCAGGCTTTGTCAAGCCTGACCTTAAAAATTTCTAGGGAAGGAGATTCCACCACCTCCCTAGGTAACACATTCCAGTGTTTCACCACCCTCGTAGTGAAAAAGTTTTTCCTAATATCCAGCCTAAATCTCCCCCACTGCAACTTGAGACCATTACTCCTTGTTCTGTCATCTGCTACCACTGAGAACAGTCTAGATCCATCCTCTTTGGAACCCCCTTTCAGGTAGTTGAAAGCAGCTATCAAATCCCCCCTCATTCTTCTCTTCCGAAGACTAAACATCCCCAGCTCCCTCAGCCTCTCCTCATAAGTCATGTGTTCTAGTCCCCTAATCATTTTTGTTGCCCTTCCACTGGACTCTTTCCAATTTTTCCACATCCTTCTTGTAGTGTGGGGCCCAAAACTGGACACAGTACTCCAGATGAGGCCTCACCAATGTCGAATAGAGGGGAACAATCACGTCCCTCGATCTGCGGCAATGACCCCACATATACATCCCAAAATGCCATTGGGCTTCTTGGCAACAAGGGCACACTGTTGACTCATATCCAACTTCCCGTCTACTGTAACCCCTAGGTCCTTTTCTGCAGAACTGCTGCCGAGCCATTCAGTCCCTAGTCTGTAGCGGTGCATTGGATTCTTCTGTCCTAAGTGCAGGACTCTGCACTTGTCCTTGTTGAACCTCATTAGATTTCTTTTGGCCCAATCCTCCAATTTGTCTAGGTCCCTCTGTATCCTATCCCTACCCTCCAGCATATCTACCACTCCTCCCAGTTTAGTGTCATCTGCAAACTTGCTGAGGGTGCAATCCACACCATCCTCCAGATCATTTATGAAGATATTGTACAAAACCGGCCCCAGGACCAACCCCTGGGGCACTCCACTTGGTACCGGCTGTCAACTAGACATAGAGCCATTGATCACTACCCGTTGAGCCCGACAATCTAGCCAGCTTCCTATCCACCTTATAGTCCATTCATCCAGCCCATACTTCTTTAACTTGCTGGCAAGAATGCTGTGGGAGACGGTGTTAAAAGCTTTGCTAAAGTCAAGGAACAACACGTCCACTGCTTTCCCTTCATCCACAGAGCCAGTTATCTCTTTCAGAAAGTGGAGTAAATAGCCAGGGGGACAGCCATTCTAAACTTGATTCTGACCAACAGGCGGGAATTGGTTCTGAATCTGAAGGAGGAAGTCAATGTGGGTGAAAGTGACCATGAAATGATAGATTTCATGATTCTAAGGAAAGGAAGGAGTGAGAGCAGCAGAATAAGGACAATAGACATCAAAAAAAGCAGTCTTTAACAAACTCAGAGAATTGGCAGATAAGGTGCCCTGGGAAGAAAATCTAACATATGAAGGAGTTCAGGAAAACTGGCAGTTTCTCAAGGAGATAATATTAAAGGCAAAACTAGAAACTTCCCAATGCAAAGGGAAGATAGAAAGAATAGTATGATGCCAATTTGGCTGCATCGAGAGCTTTTTAATGACATGAAAATAAAAAAAGGATCCTAGAAAAAATGGAAACATGGAGGATGAATTGCTAAGGAGTAAAAAGAATAGTACAAGCATGTAGGGAAAAATCAGAAAGACTAAAGCACAAAATGAATCACCCTAGCAAGGAACATAAAAGGCTATAAGAAGAGGTTCTTTAAATACATTAGCAGCAAAAGAAAAAGGAAAGTGTAGATCTTCTTTTTAGCTGGGAAGGAGAACTAATAACTGATGACATCAAGAAGACTGAGGTGTTTAATTCTATTTTGCG
Organism: Lepidochelys olivacea; assembly: GCF_965140295.1. Classification (NCBI taxonomy): domain Eukaryota; kingdom Metazoa; phylum Chordata; order Testudines; family Cheloniidae; genus Lepidochelys; species Lepidochelys olivacea. The sequence goes on along the minus strand of NC_140414.1, from coordinate 48,637,246 downwards.
TCAGTCTTCACTAAAAAGGTTAATAGTGACCAGATACTCAACACAACTAATCTGTACAATAAGGGGGAACAAGAAGTGCAAGCCAAAATAGGGAAAGATCAGATTAAAGAGTATTTAGATGTTAGATGCATTCAATTCAGCGTCACAGTTATGCCATTATAGTTCTGTAGACATGGCCATTGTTTAGCACACTAAGGGTGGAATTCTGGTTCCACTGAGGTCAATGAGAGTTTTGTCATTAACCTCATATAGTGAAATTCTGGTCCCTAAACTGTATCTTTTTAATCTTTTTTTGCTTTTGTTGGCACATGTCAATCCAACTGTATTTTATCTGAAAATAAATGAAGTTTAAGTGAAGAGAAGGGACCTTCTTGCAGACACTGGTGTCTGGTATTCCAAGTCTGATTGCTCTTTGGTATGCACTTGTACTGTGAGAATTACAGTGAAAACAGCTGCTCCATGTGACATTTCAAAGTGATAGTCATCTAACAGGAAAAGCAATGAGAGCAGATGTAGTGAGAGACTGAGAGAGGGAAAGCAGGAAAGAGAAAGAAAGAGGGAAACGGTAAATAGAATAGAGATAAAAAGTGGACAAAAGCATAGAAGTATATAGAGAAAAAAATATATGCAAAAGTCATGAGAGAAAGAAGAAAATTAATGCAAACAGAATAAGAAGAAAGGGGGGGGATGATTTTTCTGTCACTGCATACCAGTAATTCCCACTCAAGTCAACAGAAATTTATTGTATCCAGTGGCAAATTATTCAGGCCGAGGGCTTCTTCTTACATCTCATACAATTCATTACATTGTACCAAAGAAGTTTAAGGGATAAAAGGGAGTCCCAGCTACTCTGGGATTTAAAATACCCTCTCAAGTTTGTATGGGAAACAACATTTCAGTATAGAGAGATTTCACTCAATCATCCCTTCACTCAGAAAAATTCCTATCGCCAATAGATCAGTGAGGTGCATTACTTGCCCATGCACTAAAGTGGCCGTCATCAATGCTTTCCTTTCAGCAATTCCTGAGATTCTGAGTACAAGACATCCAGTTTCCATAGCTAGCCCTTCTTTTCTACCCTTCATCATTTTCCACGATATATACTAAAATGCTGGTAGAGAGCTCAGCTGAAAAAGAAGATAATACAGCTGTCTCCCTGGACTCATAAATTTATTTCCCAAACCAATGTAACAATTCAGGCCCATCTCTAACTAAAGATGCCATGAGGTGGGTTGGGGTCATTTGGGATATGTGTCAGGAATATGGTCATAGTACACTGCTCTAAGGTTCTTCTGTGCTGGCCAAGGTTCAGAGAAGGACAACAGAGCATAAACTAGAGGAGCCCTGAAGTTGTTCTAACTTATAATGGGGATTGGGCAGGCACTTGCATTGCCCCAGAATATGGAGAACACCAAGGTGCCTTAAAGCTGCTTTTGCCCTCTCCATTCCCTATCCTCCATCTTTGACCCACATGAAAGCATGGAATTACTGAGAATCAGCCCTCTAGGGTCCAACGCTAGTTGCGCTACCAGTGATTTTTCATTGAATTATATGGTTGTTGAGATGGAGGGAATGAATAAAAAAATGTGGCTCTGTGGAAAAGCTGAGATATACATTTTTAAAAACCCACATTTTAAATGGGTCTCTAATCAGAAGATCTGGACAAAGCTTTCTGCCTGGGGTTATTTTAAAAGATTGATCAACTGCTCAGAACTTGGATACTCAACAAAGAGAGGCTGATAAGGAGGTCACTGCCTGTGTGTCTTCTGAAGGGTCTCCTGGGGAAACGTCTGAAGCTTTTCTGAAGTCTACTCTGTGAGCTATCCAGGCACTAGAAGTTAAAGTTGACTCATGTGTCTCATTTGGTTAAGCTCAAGGCAAATAATGAGGCCCTGGAGGCTGAAGTTTAAAAAAAAAACCATAGGGATAGATTGTAACTGAGGCTACATGCCTATGCAGAGGAGTAATAGGAAAGATCCCTATGTCATCTACAAGGACCTTGGGAAAGCCCACTATCTCCCCAGAACAGGTGGTTGAGGAGAGGGTGGGATGGGGCAAGGTTGGAAGTGTCTCCTAACTCAAGCTGCGTAGTGGTATCCAGAGGTGTTACAGGCCTGATGAGCTCCCCCTGCTGGACACCACCAGTCCTCTGTACTGGAGCCAACTCTTGGGCTGCATGTGCTCTTGGCTTGCTGGAGCTGGACAGAGTTTGGATAGTGACCCTCTGTCACATGCTCCAGCTGCAGACCCAGTATCACAGTGGGAACCCTGCAGTCTAGAGACTTAGGCCCTTAACTAGTGCCAGCTCTCCCAAGCCTCCTCAATAGCTTCTGCACGCTCCCTGCGGCCAGGTCTATACTATAAACTTACATTGGTATACGTACGTTGCTCAGGGGTATGAAAAATCTATGCACCTGAGCGATGCAGTTATCCCGACCTAACCCCTGGTGTAGACAGTGCAATGTCAACGGGAGAGCTTCTTCTGTCAACATAGCTATCACTTCTCATAAAGGTGGATTAACTATGCTGATGGGAGATACTCTTCCATTGGCATAGTAGTTTCTTCACTGACACGTTCCAGCAGCAGCTGTGCCACTCCAGCATTTTAAGGGTATACCTGCCCTGAGTTACACCAAAGCTGTAGACCCTCTACGTTACTGTCTGCCTCTTTGGGGATTAGGTGACAGTGTAAGCAAGTAACACAGAGACTCTGCAAAGGAATTTCTAACCACACACAAACTACTCCTAGAGAAAACAAAAGATGTATACAGATCTGTAGAAAAACAATAACCAGCTGTACATAAAAACCTCCCTCCAGTATCCTCACCATTCTGAGAGCCCTTTGAGCTAAGTCAGTCCTTTTAGAGGTCCCAGATCCTTCCTGCAGTCCCTTTTGTTTGGTGACCACCCTAAATCACTTCATATCCCCTGTCAGGTAATCCACTGCTTGGTTGCCAGCTTACCTGAAAGGCTGGGAGGTAGCCAAGTTCTTGTATTTGAAGAGGAGATCATCCAGGTTGACAACCGTTGTTGCCCTGCATTGTTTGCCTTTTGTCAAATCGATACTTCTTATAATTCTAATTCAAGATGCAGGCAAAAAGACAACAGGGAAGGCACAGGACAATCTTATAATCAAAATGGGGCTCACAAAACAGAATGAATGTGTAGTTTGATATAGATACATACAGAGATATACTAAATAATCATAAAATAGTAACCTGTTTTACTGGCTATTCTAGCAAGCCTAGATCATCTGTTCTTCATTGTGGACATGATCCAATGCGCAGATAAGTTAATGGGAGTCTTTCCATTGACTTTAATGGACATTGGATCAGACTATAACAGCACATGTTGCTGGGTCTAAAGTATAAATTCTTGAGAAAAGTCATTACTGTCCATTCTTAATAGCCACTTTGAAAACTGCAATATTGTGGCCAATTTAAAAGTCTCTTATTGTTTCTATTTAAAAATCAGTCAAATTATGCACAAACAGAACAGTACTGTGAAGTGCCAGGCACCTCCTTTAAGACTCCTGGCCTCATTTTTGCTAATCTTTCCTGCTTCCTTCTATCCCACTCCCCTTCTTCCCCCATGCTTGAAGTGGGCACAAAGGATGAAATCCTGGTTCTGTTGAAGTCCATGGGAATCTTAACACTGACTTCTTTGCGGGGCATGATTTCACCCTAGGCCTCCAGCAATTTCAGGTACCCTAAGGACAGGATGACCCAGCATCCGCACTGTTACAAGATGCAGCATTTGTTCCCCTTTGCACCAAGACACTGCCCTAACCTTTCTTATTCTTTGTCCCATCTGACTGCTATTCTGCTTAGCAGATGTTGGGGCACTCCAGTTCTCATTTTGCTCTCACCCCTGCTTGTCCACATGCACTGAGACTGGACACAGTCTGCCCCAAAACATCACCACATACAAACCCAAACCAAAATTGCACATTGTCATGTGGCAATGACACCTATTAATCAATAGTCATAAACATAAGTGATATTAAGGGTCTAATTCTGTTCCCTCTGAAATTAGTGAGAAGTTTGCTATTGATTTCAGTAGGAAGAGAATATGGCCTAGAGTATAATTCCTGGATTTTCTAGTGACATTTTAAATCATGCTTACTTTACCTCACTTACCCTAATTTTTTCTTTGCTCCACACACACTATGTATGCCTTTCACAGGCTCTTCTTTGCAAAATGAAAAGAGAAAATCATGTAATTTATGACTCTTCTAAATGTATCTATCAGCTTGTCAGAATGGCTTATTAAAGGGCTGGGTCAGACAATGACATCCTATTAAAATGGCTTTGATTTAAAAATACATCTACAAGTACATTTAGACAATTACTGTGAGAACAGGCATCCACAGGCTGACCCAAACAAAATTTTCTCATTTTTTTGGTTCATCCACTGAACTGAGAAACTGTTCACACAGCTCAAATTAATATAGCAATTGTACACAACTAAAATAATGATATATTATTTTAAAAGTGTATTTAGTGAGAGAAATGACTATCCTATAGATACTATACTTAAAGATTAACAGTAGAATATATAATGTAAAGAAAAATGTCCTAGAAATTGAAGGAATATTTTGTTAGTCTGTTTGAGGGAGAAAACCCCAAAGCATATTTCAAATGAAAATGAAGACTCTAGATGCATTGAAATTCATAAGCTTTCAGTATTTAGGAGACAACTGAGCAGTAAGAACAGCCAGCAAAACCAAAATACGATAAAATGGTCTCACTCTAGGTACTACCACTACAGCTATGACCTCATACTGAGAGGGATGAGAAGCATCGTAGAGAAATCAGTCTATCTATGCATCTGCATTGTGCAGATTCAAATAATATGTATTAGCCTGATCCAAAAGCTATTGTTGTCAATGGCAAGAATCCCATTGATTCAATGGGTTTTGGCTCAGGCCCTAAATGGCAAATACAAACTTCTGAGTAGTCCTGGTTAGGGATAACTTGGAAAAGAAATTAGCTGCACCAAGATATGTCAACATAAACATGGATACCAATCAGGTGCCATCTTAAAAATGGTTTAGGTCTGTGATCCACAGTTGGCAGAGGCATGAAGGGATGAAAAAAGTGATGGTTTTGTAATAGTGGACACTAAACAATGTGCTAATCTTGACTGTGAAAGCACTACTGAAAATTGAGTGTGACAGATTGGTTCACTCAATATCTTCAGGATAGCCTTTCAGTCTGCATCTTAATAAGTTTGACTTAAAGCACAATACATTTTAAAGAAATTAATTAGATCTGAGCACAATTATACTGCCATCATAGTTTCTAATCCAGGTTGCCTCATTCAGTTTAGATGGTATGTGTCATTTTCAGCAAAAATTTATTTGCTTACAAAAATACAGCTGATCATTTGCAGACTGAGCATGATGGTGCTTTTTCCCGTCCCCCACCTCTTATTTTTTTTAAAGGACCAGTGAGATCAGATGTGAATCTTTATAGCTGCTTTTGTCAGGACAGTTAATGAGCTGGGGTAGGACTAGATCAAAAAGCCAGTAGAAATGGGGTCACGGAGAGGTTAAACTTCATGAATTTATTCATTGGGATTCGGTTCATGCCCTCTCAAAATGAAATGTCATCATTAAAATTGTGGATAGCACAGTTGCGCAATGATGCTTCACGAAAAGCTGCTAGAAAGAAACTAAGGAAATGGGTTTCATTTAGACTTCAGTGCATCACTCTGTACAGAATACATACCTAGAGTGGAGAAATAATGATAGGGCAGTCTTGAAAACAATCTATTTGTCTGTGATGTTCAAGAGGAAAGATTCTGTATCTCCAAGGAAAAGTAACTAAACATTCATTTCTTTTCTTCTTTCCAGGGAATTAGGAAATACTCTAAAACAAGGAAAAAGCTCTGCATTGCATCGCATTGTCCACCTGGTCAAGGAAGATAATATAGGTTTTTTTACAGACAAGGACATGTGTTTTCAAAAGGGAAAAAACCCTCTTAAGTCAGTAAGAGATTTTGTTATATAGTCTGAAAGAAGAGACTAAATGAATTAATGAAGCTGCCACATGAAACTACACTAGCCTGTTTTAGAGCATGTGTTACATTAACTGGACGTCTGGGTTATGAACGGAACTTTGCCATCCACCCTTGAAGGTTGGCATATTTCAGGAATTTGTTAGAATCTGAAGCTAACCATGTTGCCTACAGAAAGCTTGTTGGCTTATCAGTGATATTTACAATTTGCTATCTATTTCATTACAAGGCAAATGTAGAATTACTGGGCAATCAGGGAGCCCAATGGCACACAAAAACTGACAAGTTCCCGATCCTTTGTGATTTGCACAAAACTTTACCCTACTTTTGTATTAAGTACATTTACTGGGCCAAATTTATCCCTTTTATCTTGTGAACTACAATGCAGTTACGAAACAGATGAATTCAGATAACTTTGTTTTGATAGGTTTATTATTAATACACTGCATCTGACTTAGTGTCACATGTGATCTCTTTTTATTCTGGGGCAAAAGGGTAGGCATTTTTCCTGTTGTTCTAGAACAGGAAGTAGATATGAGAGGAACAGAAAGGAAATTAGCTGTTTATTGATGCTGGTGGTATTTGTAGTGAATTACAGCATAAAATCTGTTTACAGGAGATATATCCTGTTTACAGAGTGATTTTTGTGGGAAGCACTCAAATTTGCATGCTGATCACATTAAACATAAAGGAAACCCCTCTCAGACATGCACAACTAAAAGAGATTGCTAAAATATGATATAATCACCAGCTCTTTGATTTACTGTCCAAGATTTAACAAGGCAGGTAATGATCTACAATATGAGAAAAATCAAGACGCCTAGAAATAACTCTCCAACCCATGGAAAGACTTCACATGCTGAACAAGGTTATCTCTAGTTTAGTTTTTGGTTTTAATCTTTCTCTCCATGCTAAAGTAACTTAAATATAATCAATAACCACAAAGGACTGATCTATTTTTTTGTGTTCATCCTATTGTAACTGCTTCATCTGCTGCCTGTCCTCAGGCAAGTTTTGTCACACAGCTTAACAGAGGAGTTCAATTCTGCAGCAGCCTAATGGAATCTGACTGAGAGCAGGCCCTCTTAAAGATTTGCCCTGATGCTGTACCATGTCCTTAGGTTTTCTAATAAGACCACAGTAGAATCCCAGACATGAAAAAATAGAGCATCTTACTTCAGGGTAGATCTCTAATTTGCAATGCTGGGTCTTGTTATGAACCAGTTCAGTAGCTGTAGGCCTTAACAAGCCATACATCAAAACACTGACCCTTTGCTTTTTGTTGCTATAAGTGGGATTCCCAGCAGGTATTCATTGACCTACTGGCAATCCAGAGAGCATCTGGATCTGAGATATTATAGCTTCAGGTCTGGTTCCCCCTTTGCTAGGCATGGTGGGTTTTATCAGTATGTGTGAAGAGATAGGGAAAAAGGCTGTAAGGGAGCATTCATGAAATAGAAACAATTAGAAATGCAGTCATTCTGCATCATATGATCTTGTATCTGTCACTGACACTAGAGTACGTCTAATATCTATGGTTCTGATACCCTTACTCTGGCTTAGGAGCATCTTTTTCCATGAGTAGTGACATTGACTTCCAGTGAACCTCTGATGGGGTAAGGTACTATTCAGTTTGAGTAAAGGTATCAGAATCTGGCCCCGTGAAAGAGAAACTGACCTCTTGCTAGTGTCTGCCACAACATTACGATAAAATAGACCTATATTAGAAGTTAAACACTATAACAGACTAAGGATGTGATAGAAAGAAACCTGGATAAATGAGACAATAAAAAGAGGTCAAACAGGAAAACCAAAATGAGGAAGACTGTGGGCAAAAGAGATGGGAAAAGTGCAGGGAGGCGTGTCTGGAGCTAGGCAACCAACAGGAAGGTTACGTGCATAAAGTCCCTACCTCTGTCTTGAACTCTTTAAAAACCCTTCCTAGGCTTGATAAATTCTTGCATGCCCCAATTCAGTCCATACACTGCTCTTGACATCAATGGGAGTTATACATATGACTTGAAGGCAGTATATGACCCTAGTGTAACAACATGGATGGGGAAAAAATAGCCCAATTATGTGAAATACCAATCAAAACAATGAAGTGATACAGAGCACTGTAAACCTTTGTGCTCTGTGCATGTTAAATTAACAAGCAGTAAACCTTGCTCTTGCTCTGTGCTATCGAATTTTAACCCCAACCTCTGAACCTTGCCCTTATGGGAAATGTACACAATGGTGAGACGTTTGAAACTGGCAGAATGGTTTCTGAATGTGACGTTTCAAAACAGATTAAAGTTAGTTGATCTAAGAATGGGTTGGATCTTTTTTAAAAAATAACCTCAGAAAGTAAAAATTTAGCTCATCAAAATACACTTGTCAGTTTTCAGTGACAGGAAAATTAGATTGTCTTCTGTACTGCTCCATAAACCTATGTCAAACACTGTTATCATTTAGCTGATGAAGTATATTTAATTCAGCTATTAAAAACAAACACCTTTTTTAAATGTTCCCCTACCAAAGGAAAAAGCAATATCACTCAGGCACAAAAAAGCTTGACAGCTAATCTTCTAAATGTGTCACTGCATGAACTATAAGCTGATGTCAGGTGTAAGTATCCTTCTGTGACTGATATAACTGGTATATTACAAAGGCCAGATGCCTGGAGAAAGTGTCACATTCCAAGTAAGCACAGCAACAGAATATTGATAGAAAAGGAGCAAACATCATGAGTGCACTTTTCAGAGATTAGGCCAGTTCAACGTTTTAATGATTTGGAGCTGAGAAAGCAATAAATATAGAAGCAAAGTCCTGAAATCCTTGATCAGCCAAAACTCTGACTGACTTAAATCAGAGTTTTGACCAAGTAAGGGATGAGCAAGAATTGAAGGTTTAGATTCATATGCAGTGAAGTGAATATTTTGTTAGTTTCTTTTTTATTTAAATTTGAGGTTTACCTACCAAAGATGTGGTGATTTTTAAACACCCTTTTTTCAAAATGATTGTGCAATATAAAGGTGTTATTGACATTACACAGGCAACAATATGTAATGGCAGCTAGGATCATGGCAAATCAAAGGATTCCGGAGCCCTGGTATCTCTTTTTCATTACTGTTCCTTCAGCAGTGTTCAAAAGATTTGAGTTAAAATCAATCCAAGGGGAAAAAATAATCCCCCAAGAAATGTATCAAAACTAGAAATTTATGACAGAATATCCTAAAATAATATGCCAAATATTCTATACTGGTATATCTTTTCCGACAAAGTCTTGTGTACAGCTGTTAAAAATGGGCCCAAATCCAAGCGTAAAATCCTAACCCCATTGAAGTCAATGGGAGTTTTGCCACTCTCTTCAATGGGGTCAGGATTTCACCCTAAAACTCTACATTCAATCACCCTTGAAGTTCTGGTGTTCAAAATCTGAGTCTAAATCTGAATTTTGCAAATGACCTTTCTCTTTACACTAGGCTTAACCAAGAGTCCAGATCCAAATGTCCTCAAATGTTGGGATATTAAAAAAAATCTCAAATACATTAGGAAACTGATACACTTGGATATTACAGTCAACCTGTGGAACCTGGGGATTTTGCAAAGGCCAAAAGTATAACTGGATTTAAAAAGTTCGATACATCCACGAATGGCTATAGCCAAGATGCTCAGGGATGCAACCCTTTGCTCTGGATGTCCCTAAACCTCTGACTGCCCGATGCTGGGACTGGATGACAGAGGATGGATCACTTGATGATTGTCCTGTTCTGTTCATTCACTTTGAAGGATCTGGCACTGGCCAATGTCGGAGGACATGATACTGGACTAGATGAACCTTTGGTCTAACCCAGTATAGCCATTCTTAAGTTCTAGATCCAAATTGCCTGGCTTGAATCCATAACTTACAATTATGGCTAGATTTACAATGGTTAGCCAATGAACTGTTTGCAGCAGAAATGGAAACCATGTAAACTTGCAAGTGTTTTGAGTCATTTTATGGTCCAAATTCAGACCAGCTATCTTGAAAACTACATGAACCAAGCCTGGGACAAGATGCAGGAAAACCATTACCTATTTATGGTTTTGCATCAAAATCATGTGAAGTTCACAGTTTTGCATATTTCCAGCTGAAATCTGGTGGGTTTGATTGTGCTTCCATAAGATTTGAGGTTTAATTTCAACTCAGAATTCAAAGTAGAGGGGAATGGGGAGTGCAAATATCCCCTCAAGTGAATTCAAAGACAAATGTTTGCACAATCCTCTGAAAAGTCAGAATACTGACAGTGGGTTTTTTGTTTATTTATTGACTGATATCCAAGTGTATAAGTATTATAATGTAAATTATGCTGTGTAAATACTGTTGAACAACCTAAACAATAGTTGTCACTACCTGGGCTACCTACGATATTAAAAATTAGGACAAAATGAGCTTCATGGTTGTTGTTGGAAGCAGGTTGTGCGGCTGGGACTACAGTTTTGTGAGGTCAATCAAAGTGACCATTGATCTGAAGCTCTTCAGAGCAGATAGGGTGTCAGTCACAATGCTGAAGACCTCTTCTCACCAGGATGTTCTGTTACACCAGTCCCTGCCCTAAGCCAAGGAGGGGGTAGCCAGCAACTTCTTCCCCAGCTCTATCACTGTTGATTCAGAGATAGTTACAGAGCAGGGAAATAGAGACTCTCAGTAAAGCATATATTCTTTCATTAGGTGAGGAAAAGGCAGGGAGAGACAGAGTTCTCTTGAGTTGACTGTCCATTCTCCAGCTCTCCGGACTCACAATCTGTGTGTGTGTGTGTGTGTGTAGGAGAAAGGAGAGGTTAGAAGGCAACTCTGATCCTGAGCTTAGCAATTGGGCCAAGGAGTAGAATTCAAATCTGCGTTCAGATTTCTGACAGCTCAAAAAAGGATGGGCAAGGGGCTAGAACTGGGGTCTTTATAGAGCTGGAGCCACTGAGGAAATTTTAAAAGCAAATCCAGATTCAGGGTTCAAAATTTGTTAAATTCAGGAGTTTTGGTAATAGACAGGCCTCTAGTGAGTGAGGGGAGGAAAAATAAGAGATGTGGGGGAGGGACAGAGGAAGCTAAACCTAGAAAATGAGACAAAAAATAGCATCCATGGATGAAGGGGATCTTGTTCTATTGACCCTTCATCCAGAAGACACTTTCCCCTTTTCACTCAATAAAGTGTCTTGACTCAAATCTTTTCAGTAAAGAATGAAATCCTGGCTGAGGTGGGTATTTCTGGCCCCAATTCACATGACTTTAAGACACTCCCTTTTATAGAAACATAGTATACTTGGAGATTTGGATACAAGGATTCTGTTTTGGGAGCTGGGGTAATGAACAGAGCAAACCATTGGCCTGGTGTCTAGCTTGCTCTGTAATGCAGTAATTGGAACACTTAGTTTTAGATTACTTCTTGCACCTTTTCTTGGCTATCTGCCTCCCAGCTTTTTTTCTTCATTGTGCTTGGAGATTCTATTTACTTGTTGTTTTTAGTTTCTTGTTTACATTGAGAGTATTTAGATTATTTGTTTTAAAGAAGTAGATCTTTACAGGTAATATCCAGCTATATAACAAAATAGACACAAATCCAAATATTAAGGAAAATTAGAAAGAAATTAATAATTAATTTAGCACATAGTAGGGACCCTATTGCTAAAGAGAGGTCGTTCTTTAACTGAAGAAAACAACTTCTCAGTCACGTTTTTTTTTCTATTAATGCACAGAGAGAGCTGAGCAATAGCTGGCTTCCTACTGCATTCAGTATAGTATAGGCTGCATTTTGTTTCTGAGTTTGCTGTCACAGCATGTTACACTGCCAGCTTAGGTCCTGATCTTACTTCCACTGAAAAAAATGGCAAAACTCCAGTTTACTTCAATAGTCCAGGATGAGACCTTTACCCTAGTTCTTCCCACTTGGCTGAAGGAGGTTTTGGGTCTTAGATTTGCTTTTGGTTTTAGAATGGAGTTTCAATCACATTCACGGTCCCCCTGCACCAGCTTTCTTTATGCACTGTTGATTTTTCTGAAAAGGTCTAGTGTTCAGTACCAGCCTTCGCTGGCTGGGAGGAATCTCCATGCACTGACCATGTGGGAAGTGGCAAAGGGGAATAAAATGTCAATCGAGTTCATTTTTTAATAGCAGCATGATTACATCTTTTGATGAGATTTTTGTGCACAATCCCATTGTCCTCCTTTTTCTTTCCATTGCCAAGAAAGGTTAAAGATTTTATATTTTCAGTTGGCACTGAAATACATGTACATTTTTCACTGATATAAGATTAAATTAGACCCATGTGAGCTCCTAGAATATACAGTAACTTTATCATACCATATGTTTTCAGCCATTCCAGAGCCAACAACTGAAATAGTGCCTTAAAACTAAATCAGATTTAATCACAAAGTTAATAGTCTTGCCTGACTGGATAAACCAGTATTTATTTGAATGGGGGTGGAAGGTTGTTTATTTGTTTCCACTCTGAACACTCTAGATATTTGTTCTATCTGATAAGGAATGAATGAGTGGATATGAAAATATGTCCCAAATTAATATGCAAACCCAAGAACAAATAATGAAAACCTGAACTGAATTTTTCTAGCATTATGGGCAAGATTGTGACCCTTACGCACACTGAATATTGCCTTACACTATGAATAGCCAAATAGAACTCAATGGGACTACTTGTGGAGTGAGGTATTTCTCAACATGTGTGCTATCTCACACTGAATATAAGATTGGTTTGTTCACCACCTACCAAAGAGTAACCCTGGTAGCTCCATGATTGTGTCATTTTGTTTTTTACTTGGAAAATTAACATAAATATAAATTTTTAAAATTTAAAAACTCATAAGCACAAACCCTTTATTAACTTCACTAAAGAACCTTCACAACAAAATGGGCAGAGTGAATACCATAATAATCACCATTTCTCTCAGAATACATTATTCTGTGTAAATTTGTCAAGTATCTCAATTGTCTTTCATTCCACAGATACATATTGGACTCAGCTCCTAAATGGAAACACATTTTATACTTTTGGTATTTAGGGGGATGCCTAGCATTAGGAGACACAGATAAAACATGACACTAAGATGTAACAGTTGATTGTTTGTGAAAGTTTTGAAGAGTTGGTACAATATATCTATTCTTGTCTTTTTGGCCACACAAAGCTCCTTTTTTAAGCTATAATTTTCTGGACATTTATTTCTCTTCCAACTCAGCACATAGCTATCCATATTTCAGTGCATTTTGTTTCTGTTTTCCCCAGTACAGCTGTTTGCTTTAATATTGATTTTTTCCAATTAAATTCCATATTGTTAGCAGCACTGGAATGGAATATCTATTAGATATATTGTGTTATGTCCAAGCATGGGGGTTAATATATTTATTCATACTGTACTGGATTTTGGAGCCCAGTTTTTGGCTCTCACTAGGAATAATCCCATGGTCCTGCAGTTCCTATTGGTTTAGTAGCTAGGTTCTCTATATGTGCCCGATCCACTGTTGGGGTCTTGTGAAGTTTGGAATGCTGTTAGTCAGGAGCCTTGCCTCACACCTGCTCGCCAAGGGTCCCCCTACCAGGAGCATGAAATCTCTGGATGATGTAGCTCTGAGGGTCTTTAGCCCATGGAAGCCTCTCCATCATGACAAGGTTGAGGATCATCTGATATCCAGGGTTTCGTAGACCAGGATGACTTGAGAAGCTTCTTTCAAGCAACAAAAAGCTATATACGGGTCAAGTTCCAAAGGCCCAACTTCCTTACATTCCCTGGATGGCTCCAGCCTCCTCAAGGACAATGCAGCCATTAAACAACACTTGAAGAAGCACTTTGAGAGCCTATTAAACAGTCAGTCCACCGTCTCTGAAGATACCACCATGTCTATTCCACAACGCTCAGCAATGGAACCCATTGCTGATCCCCCATATTCTGAAGAAGGCCAGTGTGCCATCACCCAGACAAAAAATCACAAGGCACCAGGCCCAGATGGCATCCCAGCTGAGGTTTTTAAAGCTGGTGGAACAATGCTCCAGCACAAACTTTGTCAACTCCTCGACAAAATCTGCACCTGCGAAGAAATTCCACCTGACTTCAAGAACACCAACTTTGTTGCAATATTCAACGAAGGGGACAAATCTTTGTATGGAACTGCAAAGGTATTGCCCTCCTCTTCATCTCAGGGAAGATCCTTGCACAGATCATACTAAACTGCCTCCTCCCCCTTGCCAAGGAACTCCTCCCCAAATCACAGTGTGGTTTCAGGCCATCCTAAGGCACAACTGACATGATCTTTGTGATATGACAGATTCAGGAGAAGTGCAGATAGCAACACCAGGAACTGTTCATGGCATTCATTGACTTAACCAAGGCCTTTGACTCTATCAATTGTGATGCCTTATGGAAGGTGCGGTGTAGGTTTGGCTGTCAACAGAGATTCATTTCCATCATCAGACTACTCCATGATAGGATGACTGCCACCATTCTGTGCAACTGCTTAGAGACCAAATCATTCATCATTCACACTGCCATGATGTCAAGCAGGGCTGTGTCATTGCTCCTACATTCTTCTCTATTTACCTTGACGTGATCCTGATTCTCATCTGCGACTGCCTTCGTGATGGAATCGGGATTGAGTATCATATGGATGGCCAACTCCTCAATCTCTGCCATCTCCAAAAAAAATGTACGATCACAGGAATTGGCATCACTGTCCTTCAGTATGCAGATAATTGCATCATTCTCACACACACAGAAACTGACCTGCAAAGCACCCTAAATGTTTTTGCAGATGCCTATCACAGCCAGGGTCTCTCTCTCAACATCGGGAAAACCAAGATTTTCAACCAGCCCTCACCTGCACAAACTACTCTTTGTACTCCACAAATCACCAGCAGTGGAGCACCCCTGGAAAATGTGGACCATTTTCCATACCTTGGCAGCCACCTCTCCCAAACAGCCAGCATTGACACAGAAATTGAATACAGGATCCACTGTGCCAGCACATCCTTTGGAGGACTACTCAAATGAGTCTTCAATTATAGGGATCTGAAAATAGGCACCAAGATCTTGGTTTACAAGGCAGCTGTCATCTCCACCCTTCTCTCTGGGTGTGAGACCTGGGTAACTTACAGATGACATCTCGAGTGGCTGGAATGGTTCCAGCAGCACTGCCTCAGGAGGATTCTCAGGATCAGCTGGGAAGATTGATGCACTAACATCAGCGGTCTCTCTGCAACCAACATAGCAGTATAGAAGTGCTGGTCATGAAACACCAACTCCTCTGGGCTGGCCACTGTGTACATTTGCCTGACACTCACCTCCTGAAGCAAGTACTCTTCTTTCAGTTAAGTCAGGGAAGAAGGGCTCACAGAGGGCAGCAGAAGTGCTTCAAAGACATATTGAAAGTCCACCTTAAAAAGGGAGGCATCAACCCAGCAGACTGGGAAGACTTGGCACGGAACAGAACACAGTGGCGCCACACCACGCACCAAGCCACAGCTCACTCTGAGGAGAACAGACATGCTCATGAGACAGAGAAGCAGCAAAGGAGGAAAGAAAGTGCACAACAATCCAGCCAACAACTATGTCTCCTCCAGGATTAAAGCTGTCACTTCCTTGGGAAAATCTTCAGGGCACGAATTGGGCTCATCCGCCACTTTAAAAGTCATCAATGAACCCCCTAGCAGACATCATCCTCGCATCGAGGAATAGCTGAAGAAGAGTAGCTAGGCTAGGATTTATTTTTAAAAATCTCTCTTTAGTATGGCATTCCAGTTTCCCTTATGTTGTTTATTTCCATTCTCTTCATCTCTAAATTCCTTCCAGGTTGATAAAGTATAAACTTGGCCCCATTAAAATCAGTGGGCATTATGCCATTTAGTTCAATGGAGACAGAATTTCACTCATAGTTCCCAATATGTGACAGTGGTTGCCTGTAATGAATAAAATTATAGTTCCCAGCAGCAATGAAAAAGGCTACAATAAAAATCAACATTATTTAAACAAGCATTCAAGGCTACGGCCTTATATTTATATTTCAGTACCATCACTTCTTTTAGTAAATATTAAACTTGCTACAGTATGAACAATTTTCTAAAAATTAATATAGTGTAAATAACACTCCTGTAGGAAAGAAGCATCAGTAAATAACTGACTTGAGTAAATAACTCACCTTTTGTAAGATATGGTCCACTTCCTCATCTGTGCAAAGAATATGTATGTTCAGTATGTAGAATGACATTACTTTAATGGCGGTGTGGCCATTCAGGACCTAACACAGGCTGTTCCAGGGTTCTCTATTTTACCTTTGCCGGCTTTTTGCGGGGGAGGGGGTGAATCCAAGGTGACAGCAACAAGTAAGTCTTCAGACATGCTTTATAATCAGCAATGAAGCTTTAGGCCAAGCTCTGACAAATAGGTGCCTATAGTTAGGCCTCTCAGTCCATATTTAGGCACCTATGTAAGTCGGCTGATTTGAAGATGCTGAGCATCCTGCAGTTCCTGTTGACTTCATGTGAAGGAGGAAGGGAGCATAACCCCAACTCCTTCCTGCCTCTTCCCCTTTTCACCATACTACTCCTTCGGAAGAAGGGCTAAAAGGGTGATAAGCGGTTACAAGGGGAACACAGGCAGCTCAGGGATTACTATCCTAAGTGGCCCTACACAGGGAAATAATCAGTTAGAGTCAGATTTTTAAAGGTATTTAGGCACCTAAAGGTGCATCAAGGTGCCTAATGGGATTTCAAAGGTGTCTAGGTGCCTAATTCTGCTTGATTTCAATTGGAGTTAGGTCCCTGGGTGCTTTTGAAAATCCCACTAGGCACCTAGCTGCATCTTTAGGCGTCAAAATACCTCTAAAAATCTGGCCCCTAGGCACCAGTCCTGCACCCAAAACAGCCATTAAGCCCAGCAAAAGATTGGAATGTGTGAAAAATGAAAGATAGAGCCTTTCCAGTGTAAACTCCGAGTTAACAAAAGTGTGTTGTATTAGCTAGATTTGTCCCTTAAACTTACAGAGAATAAACTGGAAGAATTAGGGCCAGATCCTCAGCTGTTGCAAATTGGCATTGTTCAACTGACTTCAATGGAGCTATGCCAATTTACACCCACTGAGGATCTGGACCCTAAAATGTGCATATCTCATATACAGTACTCTATGTATTTCAGGAGGACTCAATTTTCCTAGAAAAGCAAATGTATCTTTAATAAAGGATAACATTTATTATCCAGTTGGCCAGATCCTCATCTGATGTAAATGAACACAACTCTGTTGAAGTCAGTGGAGCTATGGTAATTTACATCAGCTGAATATCTGGCCCAGCATGAACTGCAATACTTTGGGTGCCTCAAAAATTGGACCATCATGTGGCTCTCTGGATTTGCCACCAAAGCTTCCATGAAAATTTCACTGTGCATAATGGTTTGTGTAATAACACTTTTGTGGTCTATCTGAAAAAGAGACTTACGCAGATTCAGCTTACTGAAGACAACTGTGTCTTCCTCTTTATTAGTGTAATGTCATACTCAATAAACAACAGTGGAAAATGAGAAGGATTGGAAATGTCAGTACTCTTGGAAAGGGACTCATTCACCAGTATATAACTGACATAAAAGTTACCAGTATATAACTCATCACCTTGAAGAGCATTAAGATACTTAGAGAACAAAAGGTGCTAAATAAAAATAAATAAATATTTCTATCCTTTGAAGAATTACTGCCTGTCTTGTCATTTCTCTGCCAAAGTATCCCAACGCCAAGCAAAATAAATTCCAAATGTCTGCTTGAGACTGGGGAAGAAACCAAACAAAATCTGGCACTCAACACATGGACCATATTTCTTTATTAAACAGCCAAATTATTTATTCCATTGTCAGAGGCAACATATAGACAGTCTTGCAGATTTTGTCCTATTTGAGGAGTCTGCCTGTACACAGAACAGGTATAGTAAAGGGTCAGTTTTCCTCACACCACTGCATCAGTGTACTCAAAACATGTTCTGAATGGATCACTGATAGACTAAGGAATTAGTCTCCATGTGCATTCAGTCGTTGGTTTCTCTGTGGCTGAGATTGCAGACAAGGGTGTCAACTGTAGCTGCAACATTGATGAGGTAGACTGAGAACATAAACTCTTTGACACAGACTACTGTACAGCCACCAAATGAAGACTAATGGTCACTGCCAATCTATGATGCTTTCACTAATGTAACATAACTAACCATTTTTTAACGATAGAAGAATATTTCAGTGCTGCTGATAAAATAGGATAGAGAACCTGATAGCTTCCAGTTATTGCCAAGTGCCCATGAAAATGGTTTTGTTTTTAGTCAGTCCTTTTACAGACTGAATCAATTAGGTCCTGATTATAAAGGTACTGGTGTCTGCCTGTGTGAAACAGTTTGCAGGACTGGGGCCTTAATTTCCTTCCTCTGGGGCTGCAAAGGCCCTTCATTCAGCAGGTTACTCCCACACAGGTGGAAAAGATTGGCATAGTGACATAGAGTTCATCACTGGCAGTATTTAGAAGTTAACGGTTTACACCAGGGAGCGGTCTATAAATGATTAATTCAGGATAGAAAGTGAAGAATTGGTTAGTAGGCTCTGGTCCTCAGTGAAAGCAGGCTATTACACTAGGCTATAGTAGTTTTGCTGTGATTTAAGCAAGGCTATTTTGTTTTCTATTGCTTTAAAACTTGTGGGATTAGGGTCTGTTTAAAATTCCTGAAAATATAAACCTGGGGAGAAAATCTGCCTATGGATAATATAAACTAGCTCTGACAGCTTGTGGGCCCATTATCAGTGTCATTACGATTACCTTTCTGCCATGGCCTTTTCCACCTTTTAGGTTTTTTATCTTTCTACAGGCTCAGTTTCAAGTAAAGAATAAATGTTTGGAAAGTGTCTACACTAGCCTTTACAAATGAGTTAGCTGACAATGTGGTTTAATTATAACTTAACTTAAGGTAACAAAGTCTAGTGTATTGAAATCCTGAATGGGTACAACAGGTGTCAACCCACCAGCTGGGCTGGAGCTTAGGCTTCATAAAACAGGCAAACAAACAAGGCCCTTTCATTTAACGCAAGCACCTTGTCATCTTGATTCATCTAATTTTTTTTCCTTTTTGTCTTTTCATTCTAATTGCACAGTGTCCTTAACCTCAATATTTTTTCATCAACATTATCAGCTATATTTTGAAGGCAGGTTAGGTCAGTAGTCTAAAGTTTCCTAATACATTTACCCATTTCATTTTTATTTCTGAGGTTTAATAGACAAATGCAGACTACATGAGGTTTTGAAAGGTACACTCTCCAAACACAGGTTAGCTTTGCAGAAGTACCTCACAAATTTCTTCCAGAATCCACTTGTTTTCTTCAGGAAGTCCTTTTAAAATGTTGGCATTTGGTGAAAGCCCTGCCTTTTCTCTACCAGAACTTCATTGGCAATGGTTTTGGTTTTAGTGATTTTAGATGGGTGAGATTGCTAGAGGGAAACCCATTACTATTGAGAATCTTTTCGTTTTAAATTGAAAAGTTGAAGTTTGGAACAAAAGAAATAAATGTCTTTTTAACCTTATTGAGACGGCACTGTCAAGCAAATGTAACAGATGCAGTGCTGCTCTATTTATCATTTAAGGGGACTGACATTTAGCCAAGTGTCTATCAATTTTTACTGCTGTTGATAATTGAACTTCAAGTTTTCATAAAAAGTAAGAGAGAGACTAATCTATTTTCAAACGTTTACAAATGCAATAAACTAGGACGTCCAGAGAGAGATTTATTGTATTTTTTCTGTTTGCATAGCGAATAATTTTACCATTAGCTCAGTCCTATTTTCATTGTGTTTAGTAGACCATATTTCACCAAGGAATTCTTAATGGCAAATGAATGTATTGTTTCCATTAGTGTAATGGGAAAATAATACAGTACACAGAATAAAGTAGAGAAATTATATTATATACAATTTAAAGGGAAACATATATATATATAATGAATTAAACAAATTGGAAGGCTTCAAAAATTTCCAATTCATGAGTTTCAAACAGTGATACACACGTGAGATTTTCCATATTGAAAGTTCAATATGGATTATTCTCTTTTGCAAGTACCAAACCAAATAGCCACAGGTTGGTGGACAGTCCACCATATTCAGCGGTACCTGAATTTTTGTGCTGGTTCCAACAACCTCTTTACTTCCTGCTTTATTCTGTGGGAGAATAAAAAGTAAATAAAGCTGAAAGAAAACTAAACTCTGCCACAGCTACAAGTATTTTTTTTCAATAAAAGAAAAATCAATGAAACTATGAATTTGAGATTTTAAAAAAGGGAGCCTTGCCAGACAGCGAGAGTGTGCCAAGACTTTCTGTAACTGTGTCAATTGAGAAAAGGATGCTATTGCATTTGACAGCATTTAATATATAGCAGCTTTAAAATCCTTTTTTGGACAGATTTGTAACAAGATGTTCAGAGATTTAAATGTAGTTTAAAAGCTATACATTAAATTGGCAAATAAAAATAAGGATAATTAAATCTGGAAACAATTACTAACACTCTCCTTTTATTTTGTGTTCCATTTTTGGTTCTATTGCGAAGATTATTTCCTTTTGAGACGAAGTAAACTATTGGTTAGTGTCATTTCTGAGAGTCAGGATATCCAATTTGTTGTGGAATCAAAAAATAAATAACTTTATGAATGTAGAAGTTATCTGGTGAAGCCAGCATACAGATGTAATTTAGCAGAATTCATACACATTTGCCATATAGATACATCTTGGATATGTTTCTGTCATAATAGATCATTCCACTCAGTTGTTAATCCATCAGAAGAAATTCTATCTTTCCACTGAATATATGCTTTTGTATTTAACCCACATAATACAGTACAGTAATACTGATGTGATAATTAATTACATTCATATGCTTTTATGCTTTCCATTTCATACCGAAAACGCCATCTCCAATTTTGCCACGGCAACAACAACACTTTTACTTAAATCTCCACACAAAAAAAAAGAGTTGGCTACTTACATGAATTAATTTTTTGTTGAAGGACAACTGCATTTCAATATGTTTCTATAACCATAAAAGTATGGTTGAGAAGTGTGGACAGAATTCTACATTACCTTGTCTCAAAAAACAATTTCATGGCAATAAGATTATTTTTACTTAAAGCTATTTGCCAAGGAAGCCTTTATCAGTGAACATATATGTGATTTACATATTGTTGGGAAAAAAAGGCAAGACAAATAAATGTCAAGCCCTCTAAGATACATCACTCTACTTCCTCCAAAAGGTTCTTTGATGACTTCTCAGAAGTTAAACGTTTTTTCTTTGTTGACCTTCTCTTTGGCCATTCAAAGTATAGGGTATAATGGAAGTGATTTAACATGATCATGTTCTTTTTGCAAACTATTCTTTGGATATTGCAGTCTGTGATGGTGAAAACCTGCTCCTTATACCATTATTTGTGATCTCCTTCTTTTTTTAAGGTGTGTTTGTGGTAACATCAAATGCAGGTACAAATAATATGAATTTATATGGGCAAGAAGTAGTTGTTAGACCATGTCTACTGAATCAGTGAATTAAAACAGAGTAGAATGCACACTGTGAGAGCTGCAGTATCTTATATTACAGTTTCTGGAGAATAGTGTATTTATTGGCGATATCTGTGAATGGCAAGTGATGTGCATGAATCTTTTGATATCCAATGTTTACAGGACTATCCATATTTTGTACTAATTGTTCTGGGATTCTTATGTTATTTGTATAACGAACAAAAAACCCCAAGCATTTGTTTTTGGGCCAGCCTGGTAACCCCTGGTCATTAGCACTGTCTGTACTTCCAAGCAAAATACCCAGGTCTGATTTCTCAGCACAGTCTCTTTCTCGCCAAGCTGAAAGCAGCTAGGTAAGAGTGAATCTGAGGGGAGAGAGGATCTCACATTGTTCTGCAGAATCTCTGTGACCACAATGGGAGAAGTAGTGATGAACTCTGAAGGGTTTCTCATCCAATCCTCCTACCCTGAGAAGCTTGCACTGTGAAGAGTCTTGAAGAGTGCATGGTGGTGTGGGAGATGTTAACTATGAAGGACGGTAAAAAAATGGGAAAATAGAACAAGTTAGTAATATAAAGGATCACCTGAAAATCTATGTTTTTATGCATTCCCATTTATATAGAGCTTTCCTTACTTTTAATGAACCTGACATTTTGCTGTGATTTTAAGAAAAGGATGTACTCAGACAGAAATTTACTGCTATGACTCGATGTTGCTTCACATTCTCTGTCTCATAGGTTCTCAATAGAGCTGAGACCAAATGCCATTGTCTGAAAAGGTAGTAAGAAATAAATCAAAATGATGATGCCAATATTTGCACTTACTAAGACAAGTTGATTTAACACTATCACATTTTCCTCTGACTTGCATTTTACTGCAAACTTCTTTAGTGTGAAGAGGCTATGAAATTGTTGCAGTATCATCCAAAATGGACATTGTGACAGATGGCAATAAAAAACACAATGGGCTTTATTATGTTTTATTTTATTAGACTCAGGTTATTGTTACAGTTATGATCTTAAACTCTGTTTTATTTTTATAGCTATGATAGTACTTAACGTTGTCTTTGCATAGCCAGCTGCCTTTACAGAATCCAATGTCCTTGACGGTTTAAGGCAGCTAAACCACAGAGTAAATAATATGTTTATTGCCCAAAACTGATTGCTGAAAAATCAGAAAAGGAAATAAACTGATGATTCTAAAATATCAGGAAACAACTCCTGCAGAAAAACTGACAACAAGAATGAAGGAGAACTTTGAAAAGCCTGTTCAAGCAATAAATTTCTTTAAGTTAGGGATCAGCAATGGGGGAAGTTTGTGGAGCAGCAAATATGGGATTTTGTGTGTGTTTTCTACAGAAGCATGGCAACTACAATTTGGAGATAATTTAATTAAAATAATCTTATTGCTTCCTTGATTCTGAATATAAGACAAAGAACACATGCTAATAAAGGCAATCAAGTCAAGAGAGAGACAAACTATTAATTAACTTTCTAAGGTGGATAGAAAGCTGGCTAGATTGTCAGGCTCAATGGGTTGTGATCAATGGTTCAATGTCTAGTTGGCAGCTGGTATCAAGCGGAGTGCCCCAGGGGTCGGTCCTGGGGCTGGTTTTGTTCAACATCTTCATTAGTGATCTCGATGATGGGATGGATTGCACCCTCAGCATGTTTGTGGATGACACTAAGCTGGACGGAGAGGTGGATATGCTGGAAGGTAGGGATAGGGTCCAGAGTGACCTAGACAAATTGGAGGACTGAGCCAAAAGAAATCTGGTGAGGTTCAACAAGGACAAGTACAGAGTCCTGCACTTAGGATGGAAGAATCCCATGCACTGCTACAGGCTGGGGACCGACTGGCTAAGTGGCAGTTCTGCAGAAAAAGACCTGGGGATCACAGTGGATGAAAAACTGGATATGAGTCAGTAGGGTGCTCTTGTTGCCAAGAAGGCTAACAGCATATTGGACTGCATTAGTAGGAGCATTGCCAGCAGATCGAGGGAAGTGATTATTCCCCTCGATTTAGAATCATAGAATCATAGAATATCAGGGTTGGAAGGGACCTCAGGAGGTCATCTAGTCCAACCCCCTGCTCAAAGCAGGACCAATCCCCAACTAAATCATCCCAGCCAGGGCTTTGTCAAGCCTGACCTTTGGCACTGGTGAAGCCACAACTAGAGTATTGCATCCAGTTTTGGGCCCCCCACTACAGAAAGGATGTGGACAAATTGGAGACAGTCCAGTGGAGGGCAATGAAAATTATCAGGGGCCTGGGGCACATGACTTACAAGGAGAGGCTGAGGGAACTGGGCTTGTTTAGTCTGCAGAAGAGGATAGTGAGGGAGGATTTTGATAGCAGCCTTCAACTACCTGAAGGGGGGGTTCCAAAGAGGATGGAGCTCGGCTGTTCTCAGTGGTGGCAGATGACAGAACAAGAAGCAGTGGTCTCAGGTTGCAGTGGGGGAGGTCTATGTTGGATATTAGGAAACACTGTTTCACTAGGAGGGTGGTAAAGCACTGAAATGGGTTACCTAGGGAGGTGGTGGAATCTCTATCCTTAGAGGTTTTTAAGGCCTGGCTTGACAAAGCCCTGTCTAGGATGATTTAGTTGGGGTTGGTCCTGCTTTTAGCAGCAGATTGGACTAGATGACCTCCTAAGGTCTCCTCAAACCCTAATCTTCTATGATTCTGTGAATTGTTTCCTTTCCATAGAAAAAATATCTATTACTATTGTTAAAGTTTGATAAGAATCCTGGCCTTCGTCACAAAGTGCATCTCTGTTTTAAGCCATTAATATGGAAGCAAATACTTTCCTTAGGACTGACAACAGCATAATTCCTCTATAGTTGCTACATTTGGCTTTATCAATCTTTTTGCAAAGAGGCAGAAGAATACCATTTTTCTGGTCATTGAAGGTGATATTAGTGCACCTGATGTTCTGGAAGAGCCTATGGTACAACAATATCTCACCTATCTTTAGCAACACACTGACTCAGGCTCACTGAGCTTGGGCTGCGGGGCTAAAAAGTGCTGTGTAGACATTCAGGCTTGGGGTGGATCTTGTGCTCTGGGACGCTGCAAGGGGGGCTCCAGCCCAAGCTTGAACATCTACACAGCAATTTTTAGTCCACAGCCCAAGCCTGGCAAGCCAAAATCAGCTGATCTGGGACAGCTGCAGCCATGCTGAGGGTCTTTGTACCCTAATAGTCCAGTAAACCTTTGAAATGCATTCTTTTCAAGTGTATCTCCAGATAAAGTTCTCTTACCCTGCTGTTTGGGTCCCAGTGAGCTGATGCCATGCTGTCTTCCTCACCCTTCTCTCAATTTGCTTGTCCTGTTGACTCAGATGCAAATATAACTTCCTTTGTTTCTGGCAGACAGGTAAAAAAGAGCTCTGTGTAAGCTCAAAGCTTGTCTCTTTCACCAACTGACGTTGGTCCAACAAAAGATATTACCTCACCCACCTTGGCTTGGGTATATCAACATTCCTTTGTCTAGGACAAACTTGTTTATTACGTCTTCTGCCAAAACATATTTTAGGAACATATTTCCAGCACACCATTCATCCATATATCACACAATGATATTATTGATTGGTGTGTCACCAGCTTTCATTTGATACTACACACAACACTCTTTACAGATAAATTTTATAAAAGTAATGTACTAGTTGAGTCAGACCTGATAGGAGTTTACAGATCCATGGGCCCTCTGCCAGTTGGCATTGAGGAGCTCCTATGGTCACAGTTCTGAAGTCAAACCCATTTAGCTTTTGCTTTTGTTCTCAACAAACCTGTCTTGCAAAACTCAGATTGGGTTCTTACTTTTTTTTTTAGCCCCAAGTGCAGTGAGCATCTCCACACGATCCAGGGACAAAGTTTGAAGGGCTGAGACCCCAGCACCAATATGACAGCGGTCAGCACTGACGTCTTAAAACAACGCCATTCCTCATCAGATCCCAGACGAAGTGAGGCTTCAGGCTCGAATGCTTTAGTGGCATTGAGCAGTTCAGAACAGAAAGCCATCTGACAGCTCAGTTCTAATAAGAGTTTGAGATTGAATTGGACTGTTTATGGCCTGCTAACTGGCCAAAGGTAGATTTACTTTTGTCAGCAGAAGACAGTGGTCGGTGTCAAGCTCAACACCTCTGTAAACTTGTACATCAATGACTGTTCACTGCCAACAAATGTTAACAAAAACATAACTGGTAACAGTCCTATTGAAATCGTTGCGGCTGTACCCCGTCTATTTGTGAATCTTCAGATGATGGATGATGTCATTGGCAGTCGCAAATTCTAGCAGTCGCCGGTTGTTCCTGTTCTTGTGCCTGCTACCAACCTTCCTGGGTGTGCTTGCTCAAGTGTTGTTACCCTTTCCTCCCTGCACACTAAGGATTACGTTCAGTTGCTGGTAAAAACTATCTGCAGCTGCATCGCTGGCCTCGAAGTTGGTGGGACCATACACAGCAATGACGGTAGGATGTCCACAGTGGGTACAGAATCAGATACTGAAGGTCAGACAAACCTGCAGCCAGACCAGGACTGCTCACTCAGCTACAATGACTTACCCCTCCAGCACAGTCTGCATTGACTCATCCCTCAGGTGCATGTTGCAGCAGCCTATCCCTGGACAGGGTCCGGGTCAGATGATCCATAGGCACAGGTATTTCAACCTCACAGCCAGAGCTGCAAGGTAGTCTGTGCAACAGCACCACTTGGCTAGGAACCCTCCTGCTCTCTCGTGGTGTTACAGTCCCTAGGCTTTCAGCCTTTCCTGGATCCCATGCCTGTTCCTGCCCTAGCCTTGCCTGAACCTTGTTTTCGCCCAGTTCAGGCTTGTCTATGCCATATTCTGAACCTGCTCCAGCCCTGCACCTGCCTTCTGACCCCCAGACATTTGGGATTACTCCATCCTGGCTTTGACCTTGGGCCTGGTTTTGGACTCTGACTACAATTCTGATTTGGCTTGTCAATGGACTCTGATCCTGGTTCTGACCACGGCCTGTCCCCGGACCCCAGTTTCAGCGCTGCCCTTGATCAGATCCCAACTCTGCATCTGGCCTCGACTTCTGGCACCTGTTCTTGACCACCACTCCAACCACCAGACCTAACTGCCTAGAACCCAGCACCTGATGCACCCACCCTGCAATGTCTTTTGGGCATTCGGTAAAAGTACAACAGACACCCCTTGCTGGAGCAACATAATGGGGTAGTCTTAGAACAAGTATGTGTAATTCTCAACTTTCTTTTCACCACTTCCTAGCCAGAGCACTTCAGATAAGGGGCACATATCAATGTTCAGTCTTGTCAACTGCCTGGTGAAAAGAATATATTTGGTCACTTTGGACAATGTTTGGACATTCCAGGCACCAATTTTACCTTTGTCATCAACACACAGGACATGGAGATGGCCCTTTCACAAGGTTTCAGTAGTAATTTTCACCTCAGCAGCCAAGAAAAATTCTTAATAATTTGGGTTTCAAGGACAATTCACCAGATTGTCACAGTTAATCAGCTTCAGTAGAAACACCCTCATGATGTGAAGGTGCTGATTCCAGTGCAGCTTTACATATGGTCATTCAATTATTGACTAGATCTTTACCTTGAGACACCTTTTGTAGAAGAAGGGTGAATGTAATGAGCCATGTCCCACACTTTTTATAGATTTCCATCAGAACTTTGATCCACTGTATCAAGAAAGGTAGCATCTGAGGATGCAGCTCAGCATCCCTGGGGAGACAGTCTTGTTGACAGAAGAACATTGTAATGAAATGGACAGTTACATTTGAGTTAATGACAGATACATGTTACACTTTCCTATTTCCATGGAAGTTCAGCATCCTGTCACCATTGTTCATTACTGGCATTGATTGGTTGATGGAAAAGCTTGAGGAGTCAGGTGTTGTTGGTATTGAGCAGAACACTATTTTGCTTCAAGACCTTGATGTTGATGAATTGGAGAGGGTTCAGAGACGAGCCACCAGAATGATTAAAGGAATAGAAAACATGGCTTATAGTGAATGACTCAGGGAGTTCAATTTATTTAGTTTAACAAAGATAAGGTTAAGGATGATTTGATTACAGACTGTAGATACCGACCTGGGGAACAAACATTTTAAAAGGGCTCTTCAAGCTAGCAGCAAAGGTATAACATGATCTGATGGCTGGAAGCTGAAGCTAGACTGATTCAGACTGTAAATAAGGTGTAATTTTTTTGACAGTCATTAGCCATTGGAACAAATTACCACAGATTGCTGTGGATTCTCAATCACTGACTATTTATAAATCAAGATTGGATGTTTTTCTAAAAGATATACTCTAGGAATTATTTCGGAGATGTTCTATGGTCACTGTTATACAAGAAGTCAGACTAGATAATCAGAATGGTCTGTACTAACTTTGGGATCTATGAATCTATGAACCTTGAATACATGGAGGACATTGCCTTGTTGGCTCAGTTTGGTGTATCGCTGCAGCTTATGGCTGTTGTGATTGGACAAGAAGCAGTGCATTTTGGTCTGGTTATTAATCCAATTAAAATGAGGTCACTTGCTATTACCATTAAGCAGCCTCTGACTCTACATTACAACCAGCTCAGTTTTAATCTGTACAGATGGGATATCAAATAGGTGGCAACTGTCAAATACTGGGGAAGCATCATAGACAGTGCTGGAGGATGCTCTAAAGATGTAGATTCTTGTATAGCAACAGAGGCCACCAAGTTCTGGGTCCTTTAGGTGCCTCTGTGGAGATGTTATGACATCAAACTTACCATGAAGCTGTGGCTCTATAGAATCATGATTACACCAACTTCATTGTATGAAAGTGAATTTGATGAGCACTAGATGGATGTTTTTGATTCTCTCTGTCTTTGTCAGCTGCTCCATCCTAAATGGCAGTACAAGATCAGCAATGAGGGTGTTCATATCTGAACCCAGTAACTACCTCCATCAGCACAGGTTTGGTTCTGGTGGCTTTCTTAGTGCGGGCATGTTATTCGGATGGAAGACCAGTAAATTATGAAGCAGATTTACCAAGGAATGTTGCTAAACAGTCAGTGATTGTGTGGTTGCCAAAATCTTCAGTGGCATAATAGGATCATGAGTGATGGGTATAAACTGAACATTCAGCCACCATTTTAAGGACCTAGCTAGAGATTGATCTGGGTGATGCCTGATCTGCAAGGAGATTTGGGATCCTTTTGAGATATGCCATAATGATGATGATGAATGTCTGATGACATCATAACACTGCACAATATATTACATCATAAATCTACTTGCAATCTCTAAATCTTGTAGACTGGGCTCTTAGATATCTCTAAGAAACAACTCTGTAGATACTGCAAAAAGTGGTTTAATAAAACTCTATTAAACTCTTTCCTTTGATTCAATTTTAACCCTGTGTCCCATCATGATATTAAGTGGCACTGTGTTGTTGGTACCATCTTGTCAGTGTCCTGAGTATATGAGATTATAAAATATCCCACAGTAAGAGTGCATAATCACCAGATCACAATGAAATACAAAACTTTTCATCTCTGTGTTGGTGGTTCAAATCCAGCCCAAACCAATAAGGATTTAAAGTTGTTATTTTAGATTTTCTGTGGTTAGAGCAGGTCAGATTATTTTCCCCACAAAAATGGTGACTTCTATAAAAAAAACTGTAAATAAGAAAGGGCTGGGAGTACTAACAATGGGGACTAACAGGCATTCTTGGTGGCATTCTCAGAAGAACGGTCAAGGACTGAATGGGAATAGAGACTGAGCTTCACTCACACGGACAGAAATAGCCCTAGCAGGTCACAACTTTACACATAGACTAGGAGGTAGAGGGAGGTTGATTGTTACTGCTCAGACCATACCTGTTCTTTGTATTTAGTGCACTTCCATGAACACTATTATAAGCACTAAATTCATTAGGACAAATACCTATTCTATAGATGTATATCTACTAGTGAAATAGTGCCACCAATAACACACAAAGATTTTCTGTCACTCTGTGGAAGCATAGGAGTATCAGTCACAGTGTTCTTATTAAATTCCAATTGTGTAATTGCGTGCTGCCTGATAAAATTTCCACACATAGTTTTATTTTTGATAAGGTAGTTTACAAGTCCATTACCAAACTGTTGAATAGTGTTGCTGAGTGCTGTTAAACAGTTGCCACTTCCCATCTCAGAGAGGGATGCGTTTCAATGTTGGGTGAAATAATTCTTATAAAGAGACAATTTTGCACTTGAAAGAACATGTAACTCCCAATGATTTCTCAATGGGAGCAGTGTGTATGCATCAGAGGTCAGACTGTGGCTTGTAAAGGTTGTAAAGGACTTCAATAACAGGATAAAACATGCTATATAACGAACTATTAGACACAGATCCGCAAAGATATTTAGGCTCCTAAATTCCATTGAGATCAATCAAAGTTAAGAGTCTAAACACCTCAGAGAATCTGGACTTAAATCTTTATTCTTGAATCTGCCGGAATGATAATGATCTGTTTAATTGTTGTTCTAATGGTTGTTCTATAGCGATTCTTTTAATTCTCTGGTCACATCCTATTTCATTAAGTTGTACAACCTTTATCCTGTTTGACTTCTGTGTCTTTCATTGTTGCCCCTGCTGTGTATTTAATGAAGTACAGCTCATGCAGAGTAGTATAATGTAACTAGTTTGGAAGAAAGTATGTTATTGTGAATTCTGAAGATGAGTTAGCATATTTAGTCTGCATTACTGCTAATTCAGTCTGCTTGAAGAGGATGGTCAGAATGCAGTATCTTGATTTATTTCTGTCTTGGGACAGGCAGGAACAAGTAGTTCCTTTAGATTATCTCTGCATCTTCTTCAGGAAGCACTCTTTGCTAGTTTTACCATTAACTGATCCATTGTATGTGAGGTCCATTTTCCATCTTTTCTTCAACAACATAGAAAACTCATTACCCCCATAGCAGCCTTTTCAATGTTTGAAGAAGTCTTTAATCTTGATTGTTTTATTTTCTTCACTCAACATGATGCCAAAACACCATATCAATTTTTATATTTGATATGGAGTGGCATGCAGTGATCTTTGTTCAGGTAAGAATAGACTGAGTCATGTATGTAAAGCAAAACTGGTCTTAGGTTTCTTATTGGTTTAATTAAAATCCTCTTTTTAGTGGTTGGTTTTTTAAAGTTCTTTCAGTATGCAGAGCAAAGATAGGAAGGTGTTTCTGGTGTATTTTTTTTCCAAAAAATATTAAAAAATCATAATAAAGATCAAATAAATCAATACTATATTTCTAAATGAAAGGAATTTGTAAAATTTACAAATATTTTGTGTGTTACTGTGAAATTTTCACAAAGTAAAAGCCAGCCTATGTGTCCAGCTGTTATTGAGCCCATCTATGTAGGATGAAGAATCTGAGACACTCATGTAACAGAAGGATACATCAGTTTTATGATGGTAAAAATTAGGGGAATTATTCTTCTTTCATGAAGCACAGACATATCTATGCTTGACAGAAATCTCTATTTAGCAAATATAATGAGACTCAGCTTGGTCAAAAAACATTTCATGTAGGTTATTATGGACACTACACTTATGTATTTCACAGAGAGCCAATTCCAATCCATATAAATAAATTAACAAATTGCCCTATAACTTCAAACTAATTATACAACTGTGAAGAAACATAGCATGGATAGTTACTTATTTCAAATAAAAGCTAAGCCATTCTCTCCATAATGTGCATCGACAGGAGTGTGTTGTAGACAGTCTCTAAAAGCTCCTGAATCCCAATAGATCCCCCATTTCCCTCCTGGCTGTTAAACATATAAAGAATGACACTGACCCCTGTCAACCTGAACCAATAAGGACTAACCCCATACAAAAATAAGGAAGCATATTTAATTCTAAAGACACAGTGGCTCCCCCAAACTCCCAGGCAAACCATGTTTCTATTTCTGTGAATAATCTTTAGTGTTAGACTCTTGCATGATATAATTTGTGGTGAGCCACCGTCTATTAGTCAGCCCTTGTTCACTATCACTCTTGAATGAGTCACTGTACCAGCGTGGCCACTGCGAAATAGTTTTCACTCAGTTATATCCCAGGCATGAAACCTCAAAAAATGTATGAATTAATAAACACTTAACAATGAAGCTACTTAGCACCTTCCATTCTTATTATCCCCAAACACCTTTCAAATGTTAATGAAGCCTTACTACATCCTGGTAAGGTAAGTAGTGGTACTATTCCCATGTTATAATTTGGGACTGTGACAGGATGAATGGTGTGGTACCCAATAACCAACGAGTTAACTCCAACTCAGGTTCACCTTTCACTTTGAACAAGTGATCAGAAGAAGGGGCTGCTTGAAGGATTATACTATAGTAGGCAACAGGGGGGAGCAGTGGTTTGAGCATTGGCCTGCTAAACCCAGGGTTGTGAGTTCAATCCTTGAAGGGTCCATTCAGGGATCTGGGCCAAAAATTGGGGATTGGTCCTGCTTTGAGCGGGGGTTGTTGGACTAGATGACCTCCTGAGGTCCCTTCCAACCCTGATATTCTATGATTAAATCAGTCTTCTCAGTGACTTTCTTCCAGACAACATTATTTGGGCCACCACATTTTAATTTTTGTTCCACATCACACCCTGTTGCCTATTAAATAAATTGGAAGTGGAATGGTTTGTTTTAGATAAGAGGCAATATGGGACAGAATCTGGCAATTTGTCTTTAACAGCCTACAGCACATTAGTTTTTACCCATTGATGGTTGTATTGACACTTACATGGTTTCATTTTGCCAAAGGAAAATAAAGTATGCTTCAATGTGTAGCTTTTAATCACCTGTAGCTGTTTTTTTTTAAGAAAATTAACTAAATGTTTAGCACCTGTCTTCTATAATTCTTGAATTGGAAATAAATCACTGAAAGTAATAAAATAAAAAACTTTAAAGCACTGTTCTCTTTTCCTACTTCCATTGGTTATTAATGATCTTTGTATACATTTAAGACAGGACTGCCTAGCGATAAGTTCACTACCCAGATCTAATGTTATACTGACTCGACAAGTTAGCATATGGTGAATTAGTATCAGTTTACTCAGTTCTGTGCTGCAGTGGTGCACTGGATTTTGAGAATACTGAGTAGCACTAGTTTATATCATGGAGGCCCTTGATACATTTATCTGGGTAAACTGAAGCTGCTTGGAGTTCATAGAATATAAAAATAAATACATATTAAAATTCTTCTCCGTATGAATGGTGAAAACAAATTTGGTAGCAAAGAAAAGAAATCCAGCTTTGATACCTCTGCCTCCATTCAGCATGGACAATTTGTGTGTGTGTGTGAGAGAGAGAAGGCCCCTCAACAAACTGAATTTGATTAGATGAACAGTCTAGAACCTAAGCAAGTACTAAAACAACTGTCTCCGTTACCAACAGATGGAATATCACTAAAGGTAGGGAAATTATCAAAGTTTGGAGAAAAGGAACTAAGGGCATGAGGGTTACATAGTAAAAATGCTTGTGGGAAGATGGAGAGAAATAAATGAAGGTTATGGGGACCTGTTGGGCATTGCGGAAACGTGAGCTGCCTGGCTTGGACCTTTGAGGGCACAGATCCCTCATTTACACATGCAGTTGCTGAGCATAAAGGATTTTTCAATTTGGGGGATGAATGGAAAAATAAGGGGGGGAAATACAGGTTGAACCAAACAATTTTTAATTTTTTTTTTGTCAAACAGGAAAACTCAAAACAATTTCATTTTCAGTTGTCCAAAATATTTCAGTCAAGTCATAAGAATTTCTTTTTGAGTGTTTTGTTTCAGTGTTGGCCATTTTGGGTCTTATTTCTTTTTTTCTGTTTTGGTTTTTATTTTAAACTGGCCAGATTTAAAACTGAAACACTGTTTTGAATCAAAAAGTCAAAATAAAACATTTCAAACCAAAACAGTTGAAATATAACACTTTGAAAGTGTCAAAATGTAACATTTTGATTCTTGAATTTTTTTCCCAACCATAACTATTCAGTACATTCAAAGCAAATTCTGCAATAGTTTCAGACCCTGAAAAATGCATTTTGGTGGGGGGTAGGGGGAAATTACCAAAGGAAAATGAAACCCAGCTCTAACTGCAATAATTGTATGCCTCACCTACAGGAAATCAGGTCATTTATATTTATAAAGTGCTCTGAGTTTCTGACAGGTTAGATATAAATGTAAAATATTTTTAAATTGTCCATTGTGGGAGAAAAGAATATACGGTTTGCACTTATAAAGTTTCATTCACTTGCAAATTTCTACTGGTCTGAGAGTTGATCCTTGTACTTAGAATGGGGAGTACTATAGGAACCAGTGATATATCTCAAACACAGAAGAAACCTGGTAATTGTGACCACTTGGTCTATAATACACTCTCTTGGGTAAATTAGGCTCTATTTCCCTTTCCCCATGGTGCACTCTTCTCACTCCTCTTCTCTCATTAATGTGATCTCAGATGTGTGGCTTTTGGAGGATGATGGCATACCTTCTGAAATGAATGAGCCACAAAGCGCTCCTCTCATCTTATATTACACAGACATTGAGATGAGCATAGCATATCTGACAGGTGAACAGTCACATAGTTCTTGTAGTTGCTGACAAGAGTTTACCATGCTATGGCATATGTGCAAATCACCCTCAATCTAAGACTGGCTGAAGGACACACTGGAGTATATTCCTCTTGAAAAGATGTCTTATTCAATCAATTCACTAAGTAGAGATTCTGTGAAACTTGTCAGGCTTGTCACTATAAATGAACTGAACTACTAGTGACTACAATTAATGCTCTTCTCTACCAGGGCCCTGAACTGTCTATTAACTGTTTATGATATTATGGGATTAAAACTGGTTGTGGGCCTGATCGAATGCCCACTGAAGTCAATGAGCATCTTTCGATTGACTTCAATGGACATTGAATCAGGCCCTAAGTGAGAGGCTGAGGTTGGTCAAGAGTTTGTAAAACCATTAAAAGCTTTATTTTAAATAAATTACAAGGAAAGAGGAAATATCCCTAATTTTCCTCCACTGTCTTTCTCTCTGTCTTTTTTCTTTCTGTTTTCCTCTTTCTATCTCTTGTCTTTTTTCACTATTAAATTAAACATAAACCTCAAACACACTTCTTCACTTCTTGACATTGCTTTTCCCATTTACATGTGGTTGGAGATGCCAATGATTCTCCACCACTTCTCCAGGTTCATGGCATGGGTTCATAGGTCCTGGAGTTCCAGTCCTTTTCTCTTCAAACTTCTCTTGACAGAGTCTTTCCATCATATCATCTGTCTCCTGTGTCCTTTCTTACTGTCCTTTTCCTCTCATGCTTTCTCTACTGGTCATTCTTCTCCCATTCTTATCACATGTCCAGCCCACCTCAAATGGATGGTCTCCTGCATATCTATCACAAAGAGTCCAAAGTTCATCTTCCCCCTGATTTCTTTCATGCTCACTTTGTTTGCCATCTACTTGCCTTCCTACTTGCCTTCCATTCTCTTTTGTATGTTATTTTCTACTACCTGCCTTGTCTTTTCTTCCATCTCCATAAGACCCATTGTTTCCAAACCATAGAGTAGGCCTGGACAAACACAATACATACTCTATCCCTTTCAATTTGTTACTTAATTGCTGGTCCCACAACATCCTTGACAGCTTTCTCACTGCTGCCCATACACATTGGGTTCTTCTTTCAAATTCTCCAGATCTCTCTCTGTTGGCAATAACTGTACTTCCCAAGTACACAAATTCTTTCTTCTGATAAAGGGTCTCTCCTGAACATTCAATCAGCAGTTCTTCTTCTACCTTTCTTAGTTGCATAACTTCAGTTTTCTTTGTGTTTAACTTCAAACTATGATCTTCAAACACTCTGATACCATATTTACCAATTCTTCTTTGCTGTTAGCCAAAAGGGCCTGATCATCAGCATATATTAGCTTTTGCCATGTCTTCACAGGATTGGTTCTCCTATTAATTAATTCCATTACTAGGGTGAAGAAAAGTGAACTCAGCACACTAACTTGTCTCAATTCCACTGTCACCTCAAAACTCTCCAAAATTCCATGTATTGTTACCACCTTAGTTCTTGACCCTCAATCCATCTCAATACTCCAAACACCATCTCCCAAGGGACCAAGTCATATGCTTTTTCAGGATAAATAAATGCTACATAAACAATTGTACCCTCCATTTATCATTCTTTCAAACTTCTGTCTCATTGCAAATATTGCATCTATAGTCCTCCTTCCCTTTTTAAAGTCATGTTGCACCTCTCCTATAATTTCCTTCACCTTACACCTCAACCTTACCTCCAAAACTCTCTCAAGCACTTTGAGAGGCTGACTTAATAGAGTGATGCTCAAATAAGTATTTGTATAATTTGCATCAACCTTAGCCTGCCAAAGATGCACGGTCAATTCCATTCTCCAACCATCTGATATCCTTGCTTGATCCCTGCAAACACATAGCAATTTATGAAGCCACTTGACTCCAATATCTCCAACTGCCTTGATCATATCAACAGATTATGACATCTTCACAAACAGCTTTACCATTCTTCATCTTATTCAATGTTCCTTCTACCTCCTCTACAGAGATTGATACCATTTGAGGCTTCCCCATAACTGAGTATGGAATTGGGTTCTTCTATCTCACTAGCATTTTATCAATCATATTTCACTATAAAAATCAGTATTCAGAATAGTATGTAAAGTATGGAGTGTATATATTTCATTAACTGAACATATTTATGTGATATATAATCAAAAACAAATAATTTAAAATTCAAATAACTTAATAATCATACTGTTCCAAAAATTCAAGTGCTGTACCTACATTATAAAAGTGATATGAATGTTTGAACCATTGGCTTAGATCCTTGATTTCACCAATAGAGAGAAAATTCTGCATTTTGTATAGCAATGAGGCATTTATTCTAAATGAATGAAACCAGACCTAGGCATGAACACAGATATTGGCTGGATATGAACTTTGAGTGCTTGATATTTCAATCAATTTAAGATTGATATATTTTATTTTATTTCAGCGCATGGCCTAATAGAGACATTCTGTTCTGAGTGGCAGTATTCAAAATAATAAATAAATTATCATGTTTGAAATTTGCCATATCAAGTAACGTTTTGGTGAAAACAGTTGTTATATTACAATTGACTCACTATTAAAAAAGGCACATTGGGCCCACAGAGACTAGAAATTTTTATGACAAAAGGGCAAAGAGGGAGAGAAAAATGCTCCAGATTAGACGAAGTGCTGGCACACGACCTTCCCATTACTCTCTTTATTCCACCTGCTATCACTGACATTTACAAAAGAAAGACATGTACAACATATGGTTCCTTAAGCCCCTATGGGTTTTGTTCAGCAGTGTTCAGTCCTAAATAGTTTCTAAATGTGGCACTTTGTATTCTATCCCAGGTTTAAACATCCAGTTTGCCTGCTTGTTTGCAATGTCACCTGCTGCACTGTGGATTATGCTTTGTAGGCCATAGATAAACAAAATCAGTAGTTCACCACCATCCTGCAAAATATTTTCCTTGTAGCCGATACTTAGTTTATAAACTCTTTGTGGTTGAGGGCATTTTATTTTTTGTTCTGTGTTTGTATAGCATCCTAGTACAAAGGGGTCCTGATCCATGACTAGGGCTCCTAGGCAATGCAATGCAATGTAATGCATGTAATGAGTAAATTAATTAAATAATCCTCTTTAAGAACCAAACCCAACCAACCAACCAACCAAAAATGTGGCATGTGTACAGATCCCACCAGCTGTGCACAAATATGTGCCAAGGATAACATTTTTAAAAACACGGAAGTGACCTACGAGCCTAAATCCTATTCTCAACTACTTAAGTTCCTAAATCACTTAATTGCTTTTGAAAATTTTACACAGTCATCCTCTATCCTCTTTGTTCTTCCACTGATGCCCGCACAACCACAGCTTTTCCCACAAACATCTTTTGTATTTCCTTTCATTCAGAGCTTGTGCATTGAGCAAACTCCCCAAACTGGCCAGTAATATCATTACCCTCTGCTCCTCCAAATCCTTCAACAAGATTAATTTGTGTCATGATATCTTCAATCTCTCCCCTTCTCCCTCCTCCTCTCCACCTTTTACCTTTCCCCCCATACCCCTCAATTACCAAGTAACCCACCTAGTGTGGGTCTGGAAAAAGTGTACTCAGGCTTTTGCTACATAAAGCAATTGTCCCCAGAATAACCTTGGATTTGACCAAGTATTAACTCCTTAGTTATTAGCACTGTTGTCATGCTGCTGGGTGCCCCCTCTTTCTCCTCTCCCAAAAAACCATGAGGACAGGACCTTACAAAGAGAAAAAAATAGGGAAAAAATTCTCAGTAAAAATGCTGTGGACTTTGCCTCCATAATAAATCCCCCTTCCCCCACCTCTTGCCTATCTAAAGCAAATGACAGTCTGCAGTTGGTTCAGTCATAGAACAGAATGCAGCTGCAGATATTTAGCACACAGCAGTTTGAATACTTTCAAGCATCAGCCAAAAAACAGAAAGGAGGAACCTGGTGTTCTGCCTTATTTTAAAGAAGCAAAGTTATACAGCAGATTAAAATTGTCATCTCTCTCACTGATCGTTCCTTATCATTCCTCTGGAGTTATTTCCCTGCCCAATATAGGATTCCTGAAATAAGACAATTTATCTTGTTCACTCACTTTATTCTTTAGAATACCATGGGCCAAATTGTCCTCTCAGTTAAACTGCTTCAGTAAGGAGAATATGGTTCATTCTCTTTGTTGATTTAATAAATTGTATAATAGTATAAGCAAAGACAAATCTACATAAAGATGTACAACTCTGTGATACACTGTGCTGGGGGATGATGATAATATAAAAAAAAGTAAATCAGAAGAAAGATCACCTTTGATTTTTCAGACTGTAGAATACTGTTTATCCAAGAGAGTGAAATGGTGGGTTGTGCCTGGCGCTGAGTGGCTGTGCAAGGAAGAGGAAGGATGCAAGGAGCCCTTTCCACTTTCTTTTATACCCCCTCACAGGTGTGGGACACAATTTCAGTGTTCAATCACCTGAGCACAAGATTGGCTGCTAGCTAATTCCAGTAGAGCTGCTAGCCCCTTCAAGATACTAAGATTCCTAGACAGAGGGAGAGAGTGCACAGAGGAGGAGAAGTGTTTACATTTGAGTTCTCACCTATAACTTTAAATCTGTACTCAAGAACTGACAAGACTTGACCTACCATAAACACTGAAATATCGTAAGGGAGTTTTCCTTACAGGTGGATTGTGCCGGGCTCTTATACAGTGCCTGGTATGGCAGAGAGCACAAGCAATCTTCATCTGTGCCATCCACACAAGGTCCACACAAAGACTAGTTGGAATTATAGCCAGAGTGCTCTGAAGCAGAATCATTCCCACTGCTTCCGTTAGAGGAGTCCATCTCTATATCTTATAGCATGATCAAACCCTGAACCTTCAATTTTGAATCAGTAACATGCATGAAACAAGGGAAGAGGCACCTGCAAACAAAGCAGTATGGGGTAATCAGTTTAATATCTCCTAGGGCTATAGAGGACACAGTATTCTTAACATCTAAGCAACAGCTATAGCCAAGCTACTTGTAAAAACATTTACGCATGTACACGCAAAGTAAAATCTTGTTTAGTAGAACCCGGAACCTGAGAAAAAACTAGTATATGTCATACAAACAGCTATGGATAGAGCTATTTCCAGGGAGCTATGGAAAGCAAAAATTAAAAATCAGACAGTTCAAATTCAAACCCCCCCAGCATCCATCTACTCAGAAATTGGAGGAGAAGGAGTGGAATCTGTCTTCTCCAGGATTCTGGTCTTAGAGCTGTTCCTTCCCAGGCAGTCCTCCTGCAGATAAGGATGAGAAGAGAGGTGGAAATGAATTCATTGTACTGTCCAGGCACCCATAGATATTTGCCTCTAAGGGCATCCTGAAATGATGCTCTGTTGTTCTTACAAATTTTAAAAGATTATAGTAGTTTTCACTGTTACCAACTAGCTCAGCAGAGAATGAATTTAATTTCCCCTTTGGACTGTTGTTCTTTCAACTGCAGATGCTCATCTGATTAGATATCTTTGAAAATGCAAGCATAAAAATACTTTACCATGACAAAGGCACAAATGCATGTTGGAATGCTGGAGAAATAATAGTGCTACATCTCCCAGCTATGTTTTCCCATAGCAGAGTACAGGTGTGGTTTGTAAGAAAATGTGGTTGGTTGCAATGTAGAAGCATCCCTGGTCCAAAGATAGCTTTGTATTGTTATATCTCCCAATACTTTACTAGCCTATAAACAACAATAATATATCAGATGCCCTTTCACATGCAGGGCAAATAAATGCAGGAACTAAGAGATACAGGGAAATAATTGTCCATGCAATTGTTATATAAACAGTTTTTTTTTTAAATTGTTTTGGGAACACAGATTCACTTCAGTTCGTTTAATACATCGACTCAGTCATCTTAAATGTCAAGCCACCTGTTTCAGAGCTGTCAGTGCTTGATCAAGCCTTACTTCAAGCTCTTCCACAACGTGTGGAAGCGCAGCCTCAAGGCAGCGCTGAATCAGAAACCTTGACAGTTGAGGCTGCAGGTTGGAGAGTGTAAATTAATTTTCTTTTAAGCTTTGTGAGTCAACTCAGTGTTCGCTTTAGAAACTGCATTATATGTGGCCCTCTTTATCCATTTCAGAAGGGCTTTTAAGGGTTGATTTACAGAAGCAGCATTTTAGATTGCTGATTTTTTTTACCCCCTTTCTCCTAAAATAGTAGATTCAGAGAAGAGGAGGATAAAGACAAGTGGTTCCCGATGTTGAACTGTATCTCTGTGTTTTTCTCCAGCTGGCCACCAGTGACACATTACAGCAGATGTTTTGTTTCCACTGTACGCCTATTTGAGGATCCCCAGCCTGCTTCTAGGATTGTCACTACTCATTAACTTATTTCAAATACACTAAACAATCATGTAGATAACATACCAAGATGGAAAGGTTCCTTATAATATTTTAATGACATTTGAAGGTGCTTGCTACTATCCAAAGCATCCCTACCTTCAGACCGACTGACCAGCCACCTATTTCCTCATATTTTCTTTTAGTTTTTCTAGGTTTCTCCCTACCTTCTGGGGGGGAATTCCTGGTCATTCTCAGATAGGATGCATGCTTGCAGTGGCCCCTCTAGCTGCACTAGCATCTTCCTTGGGCCAGATGCTAAGCACATGTAAATCAGCATAGCACCATTGAGCTCTCAGGCCCTCTGTGTTTTACAAAGCTTCGGCCCTCTGAAAAAATTATAACTTCAAGTGAATTTTAACAAAAAATAAACATTATTTCCTACTCTTTCTAAAATAAAGTAAGTAAAATTAGTGCTCATGACAGTGTAGACAGTCATGTAATAGTTTCCCTGTGCAAGGACTGCCAAAACACCCCTATCCTGTCCTTTATTATGCCAATCCTGGGTCTTTCTTAATTAAAGACTGATAAATAGTATTAAATTGTACCAATATGTATGGAGGTTATTGTGGTAAGGACAAGTAGAATGAGACCAACACATACATTTTCATGTTCTGTATGATCTAAAATTAGGATTTGAATACAGGTCCCCAGGGTAAAAAGCTGAATTTTCAATGTCCCATCACTGCATTTACTCTTTAAGTTACTGTGTATTAATATATATGGTACTTTGCGAAATTTCAAAGCATTTTACAAACCTAATGAAAAAGTTTTAGTGAATGAACTAAACTATAAACATTGGATACACAACTGAAAATGGAGAGTTCAGGAAGGAATTAAATTGATTAGAAAGACCACAAAATCGAAAAAGTGATAGCAGATTTTTTAAGTGTTGAGCACCAACAGAAGATAAACAGCCACCGAAGGGAGTAGATCAAGACCAGCGAACACAAATGACCATCAGTAAGTTATCATGGCTGAAATGTAACAATCTGTGAAAATGGCAAGGTTTTATCAGTTCAGAGAAAAAGAGGGATAGTAGAATTCTGCAGAACAGGCAGGCAACCGTGAAAAAGACTGTTCTGAGATGAACTTACTGCCCTTGTGATGCTGGGAGTCAGGAATTCATGAAGTAATTCAGTAGTTCAGTTTGCATTAGTACTAGCAGAAAATGAAACCTCTGGACTTGTCAGGCTGTCAGCTCACAGACATTATTATGAGCATCCCGGAGTAATCAGCCTCCTCCTTATCACTGCAGTTACAGGAGCACTGAAAGGAGATTTTGTACATGTTTCTTGCATGCTGAAATTAAAGCTAATGCAACAATATATAAACAACATGCATCCTGGGAGACAAACAAGTAGAGGACTGCAGTCATATTTTCTCTGAAAGCATCCTGGAGTGTTGAGATGTCTTAGTAACGTGTTGCATGGCATGTACTTCCTAAGCACAATCACAGTGCAAAACTCAAGACATTAGGTTCCAACAATAAACCGTGAACAGTGCCTTTTTGCATTAATATTCTGTCCTTGAAGTCTCATTGGGGAGTTTTCCTCTTCGGAGGATGATGTCCTAGAGGATCTTTAATATGGGATGTTATCACTGGAGACTGAGGTACCTCTGAATAGGAGTCTGGCTCTTGCTAAAACTTAGTGAAATTTGCTCTCCGAGTATTCATGAATATTTACAAATGTTATTCAGGTTGAAATATTGCTATTTCCACTATTGTAGTGCTTTTTGCAGAATAAGTGACAAAATTCCATTCTCAGGACAACACCATGAATATTCATAGATTTGTGCAGATCCTTATTTGCTAGTTTGCTACCAAACAGTAGTTTTCTGAGCAAGGGAAAAGAGGGCAACTGCTAGTACTAAAGAATTCTCTTCAGGTAACTCAGGATTAGTGAATGAACTAGAACCAAGCCCAAACTAGACTTTTTCAAGATTAGAAATAATTTAATTTGCTTTCATTTTCATTTTTGCAAGTATTTGCACTTCCAATTTCCAGTGGTGGTGGTAATGGAAGTGACAAACTTCTGTGAGAAAGGATGTTATTGTAGAAAATCTTGCCCGGTCAGAAGAGGGAAGTATCAGAAAAGATTATTCTAGTAAGACTGACAGCCCAACTTCATTGACTCAGGAGGTTTGGATAAGCATTGTATAAGTATTGGACCGTTCAAACCTTTTGAGGTTCATCAACCACTAAAGTTAAACTGACTGACTTAGTTAGCTTTGAAGAGTCAGGTCAGATGCTGAGGTCTTCTATTCCCAATGTTCTCATTGAAATTCATGGCTCTGAACATATTTTATAAATGAGAATTCTTTAAGAGAAATTGCACGGGTGGGACTTTGGTAACAGAGGTTGCAAAAGGGCACATCTTCTACCTCTTGTTTTTTCCCCCCATACTTGTTCACTGCTCCCTTTGGGATTCCTACTGAACTATCCAACTCTAGATTTAGTAATAATTGCCTTATTAGCATTCCATAATCCAGCACATTAATGCTGTGCTACATTTCAGTAGCTTGTCCTGTCAAATAATTGATAGCTTACATGTGAAGGGACAGCAGTACACTCTGCTTTGATGGCCAAGTTTGTTTCTATCTCCTACATAATAGCAGCAAGCTGCACCATAAAAGTCTGCAAACCAGCAGAGAAAGTGGCAAGTAAAAGATCATTTTTGGGGTAGATTTTCAAATGGTGGGTTCACTTCTGAATGTACACAAAGAGTGACTTATATGCATACCAACCTTTATGCAAGTGCAACCACTAAATGGGATGTGCAAAAAATGTAAATCTGTCCCTTTTTTTTTATATTCATCAACTGAAAGGGAAAGGAAGCAAAATGAAATAACTGAACTTTCCTCCATCCTTGATTCCTATGCTCCATTCTCCCACTACAAAGTCTGCCCTATTAACACGTGATCACTCTCAGTATACCCTTCCTTCGGCTCTTGGGCTGGTATGTGCCTCTGACTTGTATACAAATCACATACTGGTATTCCTCTTCTCCAAATCTGTCTGCTTGTCTGTCTGTCCTTTGATTACAGGCTCCTCAGAGCAGGGAGTGTTTGGAAAGCACCTAGCACATAGGCCCTACTTTAAATAAATAATAACTGAAGGACAAGTGAGCATTGCAAATAACTGTGGATAATAGACAGGCATTTTCAACAAAGGACATTGGAAAAATATACTTAACCACTGGAAAAATATTTTATGACAAGTATATGTTACACTACTAAACCCTGGTGTGGAGGGACATATTTACAGGTAGCAGGTTAGTTCAGTCTCCACCTCCACTCAATCCTTAGTCTTTCTGCCAAAATGGCCACCTAGGCTTAATTCCACAAAGCTATTTAGGTGCCTAAATCCCATTGAAAACTCATTAATGACTGTTTATGAACTTAAAACTACAGTAAAACCTCTACAAGATACCATCCTTGTTACTCCTGGCTTAAAAGACCAACCCAAACTGTCTCTTGTTACTTAATGGTTACAAAATGGCTTTGTTACAGGAGTAGATTACCTCCATTAAGTAACCAATTTTTGTTAGTCCCTTAAAACAGGTTTCACCTTTTCACATCTAGACACAAGTGAACAGCTTCCGTCAGTTTAAACAGCTGACCTGGCACATATAAAAAAGATATTGATTTAATCAGCACACCTGCCGATCTTAGCTCTTCCCTGCATACCAAAAAAGCATCAGCAAAGCACTTGATATGTGTGCTCAGCTAGCTGTAGCAAACAACTGCTACCCACAGAAAAAGCCCATCCCCTAAACAGCTTGTGAAATCCTTTTTTAATGCATTTCACAGCCATCTTATCATTTCAAATACCAGAAGCCAAGCCTGAGGTTTTTTTTCTTAATAAATTGAAATGCTGTAAACATCAAAATTCATTGACCTGTACTTGCCATCTGTTAAGCAGGGAAGGGAGCAGTGGCCTACAGATGT
This sequence comes from Lepidochelys olivacea, assembly GCF_965140295.1. NCBI lineage: Eukaryota > Metazoa > Chordata > Testudines > Cheloniidae > Lepidochelys > Lepidochelys olivacea. The sequence continues at coordinate 48,592,739 of NC_140414.1, read as the reverse complement.
CAGCAGAGTTTGCTTCTCCAAATCTGTTGTGCTCCAGGGGGTTAGAGAAGGTAATTCACAACAACACACGGGAGTCCAGAGGTAATTTCTAAAAGAGGTATCCTCAGGGAAAAAATGTATTACCTGAATTATTTCCACAGTATCCTTCCCATTTCTGTTTTTACCCAGCACTCATCCCTGATATGAAAGCAAGTGTTTTGCTCTATTTTTCTCTATACTATAAACACAAACAAAGATAATATTACAGCTCCCCAATGCCTGAAAATCCAACTATTTCAAATCAGCAGGATTGAGTGAGAAGTAGTTCTCATTCAGGCAAATACATCTCTTAATGAAAAGCACTGTACACCCATGCTTTCCTTTCTGTCTTGGCCAAGCTATACATATAAAGCATGTCTGCTAGTCTGACCACAGCCAAGACCTGTTTCTTCTGTCTTTGCTCCTGTAAGATTTTGTTCTTTATAGTCTTGATCCTGCAAAGAGTTGAACCTGAGGGCATAGTAAGTACTCAGCACCTGGTAAGAAAGAGCATCTAAAGAATGAAACATTTCAGGGAAACTTTCAACCTCCCCACCTGTCACGGTTCCTCCCCCACTCTGAACTCTAGGGTACAGATGTGGGGACCTGCATGAAAAACCTCCTAAGCTTATCTTTACCAGCTTAGGTCAAAACTTCCCCAAGGTACAAAATATTACCCCCGTTATCCTTGGACTGGCCGCTACCACCACCAAACTAATACTGGTTACTGGGGAAGAGCTGTTTGGACGCGTCTTTCCCCCCAAAATACTTCCCAAAACCCTGCACCCCACTTCCTGGACAAGGTTTGGTAAAAAGCCTCACCAATTTGCCTAGGTGACTACAGACCCAGACCCTTGGATCTTAAGAATAATGAACAATCCTCCCAACACTTGCACCCCCCCTTTCCTGGGAAATGTTGGATAAAAAGCCTCACCAATTTGCATAGGTGACCACAGACCAAAACCCTTGGATCTGAGAACAATGAAAAAGCATTCAGTGTTTTACAAGAAGACTTTTAATAAAAAATAGAAGTAAATAGAAATAAAGAAATCCCCCCTGTAAAATCAGGATGGTAGATATCTTACAGGGTAATTAGATTCAAAAACATAGAGAACCCCTCTAGGCAAAACCTTAAGTTACAAAAAAGATACACAGACAGAAATAGTTATTCTATTCAGCACAATTCTTTTCTCAGCCATTTAAAGAAATCATAATCTAACACATACCTAGCTAGATTACTTACTAAAAGTTCTAAGACTCCATTCCTGTTCTGTCCCTAGCCAAGACGACTACAGACAGACACAGACCCTTTGTTTCTCTCCCTCCTCCCAGCTTTTGAAAGTATCTTGTCTCCTCATTGGTCATTTTGGTCAGGTGCCAGCGAGGTTACCTTTAGCTTCTTAACCCTTTACAGGTGAGAGGAGCTTTCCCCTGGCCAGGAGGGATTTCAAAGGGGTTTACCCTTCCCTTTATTTTTATGACACCACCCTTCAAAACTTAGTGAGCTATTGATTTGTTTAGAAGCTTGGATTTAGATAAATTCTGCCTGAGAGTAGCAAGATCAGGAGAATGATTGTCAAATAGTTCTCAGAGAGAAGTCATGATCTTTTAGTATTCATTATTTAACAGGCAACATTTACTTTATATAACTGACAGGGAATATGTCAGCCTCACTTAAAGAGGCAGGATCAAAATGGACTTTTTTAATTATTTTTTTTTTACCAAGAGAAAGTACACTAATGCGTAATTCTTCTCTAAAATAAGAGTAGAGTGTTGTGAAGATGATGAGACTTTCTCCTCTATATTTAACTCGGAAGTGTTCACCGTTCCATTTTGGGACAGAATTGTGTCCTTCTCTCATGCCCATCTTAGTGGCTTTTTACATTTGGCCTCTCACATATTAATCCTTCTCTTTTTTTCCTGAGATAGTCCTCCGCCTGATTGTAAGAATTACATATAAATCAGTGCCATGTGACTAACCACAACCAAATCAATGCAGCTTAAATTCTGAGTATAAAGCACTCTCAGTGAAGTTTTTACACTGGAGTAAAAACTTTACACAAAATAACTGGAACAGTGGATACAATCAAAGGAATCATGATCTTTTGACAGGCTTTCCATGGGCAAAAAAACCCCAATTCATTGAATACATTATTTGCTATGAATTATTTTCTCAGCTCTATTCCTGACAGTGACATTAATTATTCTGTGAAACAATCTTCCAACGGACTCTCAGGGCTTCATGCTTTAAAGTTAATCTTGAAAAAAAATACCAGTTTCCCAATAGGGAAGAATCTTGCATTGGCAGGGAGGTAGATTAGAAGGTTTTTTCCATTTGTATGATTCTGCGTGCCCTGTGCAATTCATAAATACATTTGAAAAAAGAGGATGGGCAACATCACTCAGCAGGGGGGACAAACAGCAGGCTACCAACTCCACTTGCTCCATTAATTGGTATGAATTACATTTGCTGGGAATCTGTACACAATTATGTTATATTTTGGTTTTAATGTTTAATCTTCCCAAGGCACAAGAGAGCCATTGCACTTAGAAAAATAATGTAACTCTTCCTCCCAGTCCTTCCCCAGATATTCAGGAAAAAATGTTTTATCAAAGAAACTTCCTTCTGCTTAGGCCAGAGGGACATTTTTCTCAGTCACTGAGGGCCAGATTGCAACAAGCTTATTCACCTTGAATAGTATGTTACCACATGAGTAGTCATTACTCCTGGAATAAGGCACCACTCAGTGTAAGTAAAAGTATCAAAACTTGGCCCTGACTGGTTTAATTTGACCTTCCTGGATTTCTCCCCAGAACTTTCATTCTGGTCACTATTTATCACTGCACATAATTTATTGAAGTTCAGGTAATAGGGGTCAATAGGGTACATTTTTAATTTGGTAATATTTTTTCAATCCTCAAAGAAAATTAAGTTTGAGAATTGGAAAATGTATATTATTATTTGTATTATCATAGCACCTAGAACTCCATTGTATTATTATAGCACCTAGGACTCCAAACACAGAACAAAGATAGTCCCTCCCTCAAAGAAGGATGGCCGTTATTTTATTCTAAGTGATTTGATGTTTATTGGTGTGGGAATTCTGCCCCCTTCTATGCAGTCATGGAGGGCACTGCCTTTAGCAGAGCTGGTGTACTTCCTCTGCACAAGGAGGGCAACATTTGGGCAGCTCCATGTATGCCACCAATCCCAACATCTTCCATTTTCGAACAGAGCTGGGAAGGTTTGGTGGATCCACTGCTGTATATTCACTGGTTATTGTTCCCCCCCCCACTCTGTGGACTTACTCCAGCACAATGATAGGGTTTACTGAAGCTTGAGGTCTTCAGTAAAAACTGTGGAGCCTTGGGTTCCAGTGCGTGGAAAGATTCCTTCTTCCAGAGAGCTAACCTGAGTTGTGTGTGGCTCCCTGACTTGGTGCACTGGCCCTTAGCACTCAGTGGTTCCCCTAAACTGTGATGAGCATGTCTTTGTAAACAAAAGAAACTGAGCATTCCGCTGTCTTAAGTAACACTGTACAGCATAGTATATCAGACCTGATTTCAGTCAGACAATGGGAGCAGCAGAAGGGTTTCAGACAATGTGTAAACAAATGCTTGAGCCATGCTGTACGTGTTGTATGAAATGATACTGAGCTGAGTCAATGCATATCATTACTTAATAAGCATAGTTTACTTCCCTAAATAGGCACCTTATTTGGAGAAGAGTGGTTGCTTTGATTTATGTAGTAGCTGGAAGCTGATCTTAATTTCTAGCAGCTTTATCATATGACTCAAAACTTTCAGACAGATGCGGTATTTGCATACATATTAGAGAGGATCCTGCACTGGCTCTTTTATGATTACATCTTAGCATTTTATTGCACACACTGCAGGTGATCATTTTGAGGGGAAAAATGAGTCTGCTGCCACATTTCTTAGGATATCTCCCAGAATACATTACAAATCCTAATTGAGACCATTATTTTCAAATGCCCACAGACTAAGGTTGTTTTATAGGCCTATAAAACCAATTTATTATACAGCCTAGCAGAATTTCAGAGAGAATTTTTTATTTGTGTCTGATACACTGCATTACAGCTAGTGTCTGTTACATCTTGGGAGGGAGGAGAGAAGGGGCGCATGAGAAAAGAATATTCGAGTCTGAGGGTTCAGAGGGAATGAAAATGTATTAGAAGATAAAGATGTTATTCAAGGCCCAGCCTCCCAAGTCTGTTTCTTTACTCACATTTAAGTAAAATGATTTTGCAGTCAGGCAACATGGGATTTTAAGCAAGTTTGTGGTGCAAAGAAATAAAAATAACAGAAGGATTTCTCAAAAAGAAAAGGAGTACTTGTGGCACCTTAGAGACTAACAAATTTATTTGAGCATAAGCTTTTGTGAGCTACAGCTCACTTCATCGGATGCATTCAGTGGAAGGATTTCTGTTCGCTGTTGGTTGAAGCTCTTGGATGATAAGAACACAGGCAGTTGCTTCCATTTATTATGTAATATCTTCATCCCCATTCATTTAGCTATAAGAAGTGTACGTACTTGGTTGAAAATAATAAATATTTTAGATATGAAATATCTCTTTCAATTCTGCATTTGGCATCTTTTGTCTCCAACCTCCCATAAAAGCCCCAGGACATAACCATTATTCCCAGTTCCTACGTCCATTATAACAACAACAACAACAAAAAGTCTTGAACTTAATATTTGCTTTGGGAAATCCGTTTTTGTCTCCTGTAACTAATTGCCATTTATAGCCATGTCTGTCTGTAAGTGAAAAGCACATGTAATTTTGATGGGTAAAATAAACTTCTGATCTATAAATAATGAACACAAGTAAGTCATTTAAGTGCCCCTCAAGGAGATATCTAGAGTGATTACCATTGTTTGAAAATGAAATAAGTGGCTGTACTAGTTAATGAAGTGGTATGTGGGTTATTCAAAGGACTACAGTATAAGTATCCTTACTGCCGTGCAGTACAACAGATACATTAGGCAATGCACATTGCAGTGCATTGCTATGTAGACATGCCTAAAGGAGGAACCTATATTCAGGAAGACTTGGCAGTTTTTGCTCTCTGCTAAGGTAGAAATATTTAGCTATAGTGTACAACCGATCTGTATACTTAAAAGTCATTTCCTATGCTTGTGGTTTGTTTTCATTTTTTTCCTTTGGAGGAAATATTCATCTCCAGCTGTTCTTCATTGATACAGCTTCCCTCATCAGTATTCATACTCCTCTATACACATTCCAAAAAACAGCAAAGCTTCAGCTATTGTGTAATTACAGCTCCTGACTCTTTATCTCAAAGGCCACATTCTGACTTCATTCGTTTCATAATGATTGCTAACATTAAGCACAGCCTGGATAGGATGGAGTTTTACAGTGTACAGTAAGCTGTCTTGTCTCCTTAGAGGGTAAGCTTTGTGGGACAGAGACCATCTCTTAGTATGTTCCCTACCATGCCCTAATACAAAGGGGGAACCAAGCTCATTTGGGCTATCTAGGTAGTACTGTAATTTAATAATATCAATAAATGATCTCCTCCAGTACACAAACAATGCAACTGAGCAAATAGTGGCAAAGAATTTCAAAGAATATTCATTTGATTTCAAAAGTGAATTTCAAGTAACACATCTTCATAGCCCGTTTGTTCTCAAGTTCCATGAACATTCAAGTTCATGAGCATTACTGGCATCCATACTTGAATATTTTCCAAGTGCAAACTTAAAATGGCCTCTTGAACGGTAAAATTATCAATTTTCAGTGCAAATAATTCTATCCGCTATTTAGATAACTCATCCAGCCAGGTGGTAGACACACCTCACGACTTTAGGAACTAACTGAGAATCCCCTTTCTGCCCCACTCCATGTTCCCTTCAGTGATGCCCCACTCAGACTCCCCTACCTCCAGAAATGTACCCCTTATCCCCCAGCTATGATTCTCCTATGTCACCCTAAATACTCATTCCCTTCAGCTCCTCAGCCACCAATCCAACAGTGGATCACCCGAGGAGATTGAAATCTCTGCATCCACACTCCTCCATATTATCCCTCTTCCATGCTCCCTCACCTACTCAGCTCCCCACCTCCAATAGTGCCTCAGTTGCAGTCATTGCTCTCCTCCGGTGGTAGGGATGTGCCTCATGAAGAGCACAGCTGGTATAGCACTTTATAAATGTTGGGTGGAGTTTTCAAAAGTGCTTAAATGCTTAGGAAAACAAGTCCTATTTAAAAGTCAAGACTTTTCATAAATCAGTAAGACACTTTTGAAAATTGTACCAATTGTGTTCCTGTCCCCAAACAAAAAAACAAAACAAGAACACCTTTCGGGATAAAAATGTCACTGACTTCTAACAGTTGGCTTTTCCAAGGCACTTTCCCCAGAGGGGTTGAAATGGTGCTAGCAAAACCTTATTGTTGCTAGCATGGTTCAAATATGGTTTCCATCACCGATGTGGACAGGGAGTTTTTCAGACCACTATGCTCATCAAATCATATTAGAACCCAGCCAACACAAATGTATTAAAACAAAATGGCACAGTAGCATAAAAATTCTGTCCCATGTATTTACAGACTACATCTTTATATTTATACATTCACAGACAGAGGTAAAATATGCAAGTGCAATCTCCAGCTGTGACAAGTTTAACACAACCTCTGTCTGTTCCAGGCAGGAAGAAGTTACCGCTGATCTGGAAATGAGCTGCTATCTAGGGAACCTGAGTGTCCTTGTTTGAGTCCTGGCTGCTGCAGTATGCAGGATGCACAGAAAAGGCATTGGTAGCTGACCTCTTCTGCCTGCTGTGAGTGTATGTGATTTGTTTATGTTGAAAATCAGGAAGGGTATACCGTACGTCCTGTAAGTCACAGACTCAGAAAGCTGAGGATTACCACAAAAGAATTAGTATGTCTTCCATGTCCTGCCTTAATTTTATAATATGTTTGTAAAAGGTAAAATTCTCCCCAGCACAGACGTTGGTCCTATGTAACTGCAACGAGATGCTGTTGTTCTGTTTTCAGTATACTGTACCTTTAAATGTGGTGGAGTCGTTGCCTGCTGTGTGGCATCTGAGAGGCAGTTGCCTTTGTGCATTTCAGTTCAGTACAGGCCCTCGCTGTCTTACATGGAATTTTTTATATTAAATGGTACAGAAAAAGATATATCCACATGTCTCATTGTGTGGGGAATTTTCTGCTCTCCATGTTCACAGGTAGGTGATGGAGCTGGGCACAACAATCCCTGCTACTGCCAAAACTAGTGAAGGGTCACATTTTTATTGTTTTCACAAAAGCAAAATACTTTGCACTTTTGCCTCACATTTCCACTGCTCCCTGCAAAAGTGAAAATTTGGCATTTTTTCAGACTGAATTGTTTGAGAGATTGTAAATTTCCTTAGCAACAACAACAAATGTTTGCTTACTGAAAATGGAGATCTCATTGTAAATGTTTAACTCTTCTTTTCCAAATAAAATTCCCACAAAGTTAGAAAGAGGCCAGATCAAAACTGCAGATCAAAACCCTTCAAACTTTAGAACAGTTTGAAATCTGGATCTGAATTCACAAAATAGCTCTCATCTTCATAATGAACAGAACCAAAACTCCCCATGTGAAGAATCTCCAAATTTGGTATTTTCAAAATCTACACCCAGACATTTAGACTTTGGCCAAACTGAATAAATAATCAAAACCGTGAATTTTGTCCCTCATTAGCAATATATTGAAAATGAAGAACATTGTCCATGTTTAGGGCTAGAGCTGAACATATAATCCACAGTAAATAATTTATCAGATAAACTTCATCACATTTTCTGATCATGCATGTGTCCCTGGGCAATTGCAAAATTTTCGTATATATTATTATACAAAATGAATATGTCAAATAATAGAACTGCAAATTGTGAATATTTGTACTTTGCTGGTTACAATCACATGGGTTACAGTGCTTGATTACAGATATAATCATGTAACAGTGTTTCTGTTCCCAACTGGATGGACTGTGTAAGGCCTGATCCAATTCTGATTGAAGTTGATGCAGTCTTTCCCTTGAAAGTGGCTGTCAAATTAGGCCTGGAGAGAGCAAATTTAATTTACATATTTAAGTATCATATTCAGACTTCACAGTTCTCACTGCTGCTCGTTAGTTATGCAATTGGACATTCCCTTTTGGCAAATATTCAAGCATTCAAGTTAAGAGCTCATTTTTGTAAGCATTTCTGCTAGTGACGCTTGAACGATTGAATATTTGAGGAAAATGAACATGAAAAGGTTGCAGATATGGTCAAATCAAAATGTTCTTTCAAGTCCGAATGCCCACAAACACATAATGTTTTACATTGTTCACCCACCTCTATTTAGTTACTCTTACTACTGACACCAATTTGAATGGGTTATCCATTGTTATGTATTCATGTGCTGCTACAGCCAAAAGTTCTTTAAAAACATGCCAGCTAGATAGATATATAATTATAGATGTAAACGTCCCCTGTCCTTTTTCTCTTCTTTTACATTATATTTATTCATTCATTGCCAGCTGTGAATTTGCAAGATTGAAAACACCAGGCAATCAATACTTTAATACGTATACACAGGTCAGCTTAAAAAGCTCTGTTGGATATTGTGTTCCATCTTACAAATTTAAATGTTTATTTTTCCCTGCACTGTTATCGACTGCGATAACTGAAAGCATAATGCCTAAATTGCTGGAGTTATAGGGCCATGCAACTCATTTGCATTTTCTTCTCATGCATTGGAATTAAGTTTTGTCAATGCGCATATTCAGGCTACAAAGCTTAAAAAAGAGGATTGATAAAATACACAATAAAAAAATAGGATTAGAGGTTCTATATCAGGGGTTATGCTTTTTTCAGGCAGTGAGATGGGGAAAGGGGAATACTTTTATTTACAGTCTGAAGATGATCCATATCTTTTAATATTAGTTTCTATTTATACTATGCCTTTTTTTGGCTCTCCCCTATTTTCATTCCTTCAGCTGTCTACTCACAATGATATTTTGAGATACGATAGGGTAGATTTGAACTATGGTCCCTGGGAGAAGAATAAATCCCCCAAGTCAACTGGTAAGGTATTCAGTTTCTTAGGTCATACTGCTGTTCATCCGATCTGGTTCATACATGGAGGCTTGATAGACTATGTATGATGATCTGGGCTTTAATACAGACGGTGGTTAGTACCAAAAGGTGTGAGCTGTGGGGGGCCTGAACACAGGAAATACAGTAGAAATAAGGGGTAAATTTCCTGTCCAAACCTTCAAATTCTAATTTGCGGGATTTTAGAAAAAACAATTTATAAAGCTCTGATTATACTATCCGATCTCTTGCAGGCAGGAGTCCAGCTTTCAAGCCTGGCCCCTTCATTTTGAAACTCCCTATTTCACATCTGGGCACTCAAATTAGCTTTTACTGTAGGCACCTCAAGTAGGTATTTCCACCTCTAACTGCTGTCTTGAATGCCCAAATAAAGAACTGCGCATGCTAACTTTGGTGCCCAAGTTAGAAAACTGAACCCACTGTAGACCCAATCTTGCAACTTTTTCTTACATGAATAATCCTATTGTCTTCTGTGGGACAAACCACGTAAGTAAGGATTGTAGAACTGAGCCCTATATAAACAAATAGAGGCAGCTTGATTCTGCCTAACCAACCCTACCCCCCCCCCCCGGGAAGGCAGGGTGCTGCAAAGGGGTGGTGTATCAAGAGTAGATGAGATAAGCTCTCTTATCTGACTCTGAATTGGAATAAGGGCCCAATCATGCAAGCCATCCACATGTGGAAGTACCTTTGAAGAGCTGGCGGGATATGGCCCTAAAAGCATTGTTACTAGGTTTCTAAGTAGAGAATACCAACTCAATGTGAAAACTGTATATACATTGCTTGAATTGAATTATAGAAGAATAAACAGGAGTGTGCACTTATCTTAATTTAGATGTGTTCTTCAGATAAGAGTAAGGGCACAGAACCCAAAATGAGGTGGGGGCTGTACAGAAAGGCATAGTGCCTGCCCAGAAGAGATCGACGTCTAAAAAGAGAAACAGCAGACAAAGAGTGAGGGAACGGGGTACAACATACAAACAATGTGGTCGGGGTGATAAATGGCACATGTCCTGTGAGTACTGCACACTTACACTCACACACACACTATTCTCGAGAGCCCGTCTTAGTTATTATTATTAGCCCTGTTATTAATTCCTCTTTTTAAAATTTCTCTTCTTTTAGGGGGAGGATGGAGGGTTAGTCTCACTCTTCTTTATTTATTCCTTCTTTCTCTCTGTTTCTGATCCAACTCTCCTTTCTAAAACAGTGCCCCTTCCTACCTCATCTACCTTCTTCTTGTTCCCCATCCCCATCAAGGATATTCTGCATTGATTCACACATCAGTCCACCTCACTGAAGGCATCGAGATTTCACAGGGTGGAAATCTGCCCCAAATCATTTGTTTTAATATAACATTTAATACATTTTGGCTAACTTCTGCAGGGCAAACCTCATTGCAATCAGATTCTTTTCTTAGTGTCTGCATTAAATGATTCATTGCTTTCTCAAGCAGGTCACACCAGTTAGTCAATTTATCATCTTAATGTGATCTGATGTCGGTTGGTGCACCGTGTCATTATTGCTGTTTATAGTATATGCAGAAACTCGATTTTTCTCTTTCTCTGCAACACTGGGATCTTCCATCATCTTTCTTCATTTGTCTCCACATTTTAAAATGTTTTCCTTTTGCATACTAAAGAGCGTTGTGACTGCAACGATACGAAGGGAATCCATTTTTCTAACAGTTAGTGTACAGTACATATGTTTGATATGTTCTCCAGGATGAATTATGCTATTGTGCTCTGTGCTGACTATGCTCTGCTGCCAGAGAAAGCCATAATGTATTTCAATAATTTGAATCTGCAGTCCCAAGAAGCACCTTTGAAACAGAAATTACTTCACACAGTTCTGGCACTGTTATTAAAATGCAGTTTTCTTTGAAGACAATCCACCTTGCCTGAACAGAATATATATATATATATAACCTTTTGATTAAAATAAGGTTCAAGATCTACACACCCTTTTAAGTAATGAATTTACTACATGGATAGGTGCTTGACTGGTTGTTCTGAGAGCTGAAGCCTTCAACCCCCAGAATGGGCCCAGACAACACAAGCTTCTCCACAGGATCTGTTAACACCAGAAAATGTTGCAGCATTTCAGCTCCAGTGGTGCCAGAAGTGGTATAAGTACCAACAAGGACAGGGCTCAGGCATTTCTGCCATCTACTTTCATGGTGCAGTGGCAAAAATGTCGGCGACTTGTCTACATTAGCTACACAAGCACCTACATTGTTGCTAGAACCTGAGCAGTTGCATCAGTGCTTGTAAATAGGGACATATTTTCTAATGTAGCTACATGCCACCATACTGCCAGCATGCCTCAGACCTGTATGTTGCTAAGAAGAAAACACCGTGCATGCTTCATGATTGTTTAGTGTTTGGCCTCTGTGCTGAGACTTCTAATTATAAAAGATAGTTTCTGTGATGGAGAAAGATGTCCAGGAGGAAAATTCTTTTACATAGGCCACCAAAAAACCATCAGATGATAATAACAACATTTAGGCCCTGATCCTGCAACGTCAGACACAAAAGCTGACTTCCTTACCTTATCAGAACCCTGCTGAAGTCTGTGAAAAACCATGCAGAGGCATAACTGTCTGGCCACCAGCCTACAAGAAGTTGGAGGATCAGGGCTGTAGTCAAGGTGAAGGTGCCTTGTGTTTCTTTAATGGGTATTCATTCTTTTTAAAAAATCACTGCAGATATGTAACTTCTAAAGAACTGATTACATCTTTACCAGGGCAGTTTCTGTGTCCAACTACACTGAAGCTGGGCACAGTGATATGTTTTGCTTTGGGAACATGTTTCTCAAAAGAATCAGCAGCTTGAAATTTTACCCCAGAAGCCAAGAACCAGCGAATGTTTTAGGGCTTGATTTCTCTGTGTTGTGCGCCTCGTGCCTTACGCACTCTTAGCAGCCCTGCCACAACACTGTCATCCCCCTTATAGGCCTGATCCTCTTCCCATTTTGACAACAAAGGCAACTATCCTTTACTTCAGTGGGAACAGGTTATGCCCCTGATGAGTTGTCATACATTGGTGATTACAGGTTCTATAATAATGTGACAAATTGCAACCACGGCTCATGATCATGCTGTTCCTGATCTGTGGCAGAACTCTGATTGATACTGATGGGGTTACATACACATTCTTCATACAGCTATTCCTTAAGTGCATTCTCTGAGTAAGCTCTAAATTATCTGACATTAAAAGTATAATGGAAAAAATAATATTGTATGTATCAATAGCAATGCTATCTCTAGTTTTCTGACTGAAAATTGTTTTTTCAGCTTATGCTAAAGTTGAAAACTTGTAGAAGATTGAAGACTCAATATTGTACCAATTTTACTTTTTCAGGGAAAGCAATTTATATCTGTGATATTTAAACAGTGTCTCAGATTGCCTCTTTTCCTTAGAAGTCAGTTTCTTTCTGTTCACTTTGCTTTATTTTCATATCCTGAAGAAGACTCCAAAGTCACAAAGTCATTTTTCTTTACACATCTTCTCTGCTTTTCATTTGTGTCTGGGTAAATACATTCTTTCTCAATCTGTTTGCACATTATACATGTGGCTGTATGATCAATGGACAACTCCTTCACTCTCACTTCCCTTTTAAATCACTTTTCTCTGTCAAACCCTGCCCAGGTTCTAGGACCCTGAAAGATGAGAGGGTCCGATAGCTCAGGCTGCAGCCAAAACCTGAATGTCTACATCACAATTAAACAGCCCCATAGCTCAAGCCTGGCAAGCCCAAAGCAGCTGGCATGGGCCAGCCCCGGATGTCTAATTGCACTGTAAATATATCCATGTGGTATGGAACTGTGGTATCGGCTACAGAACAGAGGCTGCACAGTGCTGGTGTGGAGGTTTCTAATATCTCTACAACTCTGACATGTCCTCTTGGATATAGGATGAGCATTTGGTCCCAAATAATTGAAATGAAAACCTTGCCCTTGAGATGGACTATTTTTCAGGAGTGCAAATTGCAAAGTTCCTTTTCGAGGACCCACGAAAATCTGGCGTGAGATTCATTATAGCTGAGACTGTCATGGTCAAACTGAGTTAGGACATGAATAATTCCAATTGTCACTAAGACTAAAAAGAGCCCTGCACTTGTCTGACACTTAAAGGTTGAGACTGTCTAATACATGTCTCCTGTGTTACTGGGGAAACAGTTGCTAGAGTCTTCTTTTTCCCCCTTAGGGGAACCTAGCAATGCCCTTGATTGTTTTCATTCCAAAAATGTCTGTTCACTTTAATGATATTTAGGAGATTTTTAAAATAAAATTACTAATTGTATTCAAAGGTGCTCAGAGCTCTATTATCATACATAATATTGTCAAAATTTATGCCAAGGATATTTGTGAGGTTAGTATATGTCATAGTCTAGACTTGAAACATTATTATTGTTGTAGCAGCAGCAGCCACCAAATGCCTCTTCATCACAACTTATGAGATGTTTGTGGATATGGAACAGCAAATAATAGCTGGATTTTGGTAGTTCTTTAATTAAACATGCACAGACTTGGGCTAGTCAGAGGCTCAGGGAATACTGTGCTCTTGCCTTCACCTTCAAAGCAGAGATTGGGTCAGTCAGAGATCCTGTTTAATCCTGGCAAGGTAACTAAATAACTAAATAGTATTAAAGTAGAAAACTTTTTTTCCAGTCCTGTGCACTCTGTTTGAAAAGGAGTCCTCTTCATGCTACCAGAATGACTTCAATCTGCATCAGCACTTCTGTTAGTAGCTTTTCAATTTGGCATAAATTTCACTCTGGGCTGAAACTCAGAAAAAGAGATCTCCAAATCAGAGAACTTCTCATATTACAAAGACAGAGACACACACATAAAGGTCTGAGAACCCCCTTCAACTTTGGACCACATCTTGACTGACGAATGGAGGAGCAACTACTCACAAAGCAACAAATATGGAGCATGGTTTCTGTGGTTCCATACAGGAGCTGATGAAAATCTTTGGAATTGAAACATATTTATACAGATCCAAACAACCTACAAACTTTGTTTCACTGTAAGTAAAGAGTGGGAAAAATTATTTGTTCCTTATGAATCAGAAAAAACATGATGTTTTCTTCTCAACATCTTAAGTATTTAAAGTTGCTCCAAACAATTCTAACTCTGAGAATCAGGGTGATTCGAGGTGAAACGGAGAACTCAAATAGTAAATGTTTGAGTTTCTCTTCCTGTAATCTGTTGTTTTCTATAGTAGGGCTAGACAGGGCTAGATTGTAACATGGACTATGCACCCATTTGAGGGATTAAGAGAAAATAAGAATCCACCTCACATTCCTGTGTGGGCTACCCGGGTCTAAGCACATAGGAGTAAGCAAGGCTAGTACTCATCAACTCCCTCCCTGGGGCTGGTAACTCGGAAGCTGTACAGAGGTGAGAGAAAAGGTGGGGCCTTGGTTCCAACTCCTTCCCCACCTGCCTCTGGATACAGTATCTGAACCAGCATGGGGGAAGAGATCATCACTAAATTACTGCTCCCAAGGAGTAAGAAGGAAACCAGCAAGGAACTGGAAGTCAGAGGAGTCCCCTTTTGTCACAGTGCTTCCTGGAGTAGGAAACTTATTGTCACCCCTTACTCAAGGCTCTGTCTACAGTTACAAACTAGCCCCTAGAATAAGGGATGTGGATTAATGTGAATTACCCAATCTAACTAACATAGGAGGTAATATTGCTAATATTTTATATTCCTTGGGAGATTTTTTTTTTCTTCCATAGTAAGATAATGTAAATCAAATTATTCACAAATTACACCTATAGCTGTTATGGATATTCCCTGATCCTTACATTTCATAGATAATGACATATATATTATCCACAATTACCAACCGCCTGTCAGATCTTTTTCTTTATTTTCTTGACAAAAGCTTGTGGTTTGATTGATATAAATGATGGCTGATGGTTTGATTGAATGATAGCAGTATTTAGTATTTCTGTATTGTAGAATATCTTCCATAATGTTGTAGATGTTTCAGAGTATTGCAAAAGGGAAATGCAAATTATCACAATCACTTTCCAATTCTTCTTGTTAAAGCAAAATTATAAGCTTTCATTGTACCATATGCTATCCCATCACTTTAACTTTTACACACATTTAGGACTTCCTTTAGCAGAGGTCAGCAGTATCCACTCCATAATTAATGTTAAAATTAGCTTCCCATTATATTATAAGTCCAATATTCAAAACCACCCCATAACTACTCCATGCCATCCAGCTTACTTCCTCTGAAATTTCACATGCCACATCTCCTCCAAGTATAGAATTATTCTGGGACATTTGTGGAGAAATCTAAAAACGAGATTAAAGACACAAGTTGAAATCCTGGAGTTAATAAAATCAATGGCAAAACTCCCTTTGACTTGAATGGGAACAGGGTTTTCCCAACAGTGCTTTTAAAATGGCTCAGTTGTTAACCTTCAGAAAAAAAATCCCAACATTTTTTGGCTCATCGTATCGCCTCCGTGGCTTGGGCTACAAATTCCCATTTTCTTTTGTTGTTGGCCTGCCTACAGTGAAATGTCTTTTTTTAATGGTTTTAAATATCTTCCTGCTGGTGAGCCTGACTTCATCCTCTTCTTCTGTGTCCATGAATCTGTAATTTCTTTCTTTCTTTTTTTTAAATGATGAAGTCAGCTTTATTGGGTCTGAAGGAAAGGTACTGTGAACTCTGAAAAAGTTGATGCATTACAAAGGTGATTAATTATTGGATGCATTTTAATTTAATTTTAAAACCTCTATACAGAATGTAAACATGTTTGGAATAAGCCCTGAATGAGTGTGTTTGTGAAAGAGAAAGAAGGGTACAGATAGGGCTGTAAAAAAGATATATGGGACAGCAAGAGAAGTAGATAAGGAGGAAAGCCTAGAGAGCAATATGGGGAGATGACTGACAAGGAAGAAAGGGTCAACAGATACCTTATTAAAGTTGACACCAAACAACTATCCAAATTACATTTGTAAAATGTATCCCCATTCCTCTGTCACTTTTCTTCCAGAAGCAGGAAGAAACGTCTGAGCTGTCTGTCTATTTATCTTCTAGTGCAGTGGTACCCTTTCTTTTCTAATACTTGTTACATGTAGCATGTCAAATTCTTGTCACTGAAAATACTGTCAGTTCCATAGGAAATGCAGTGTACCATGACTAAGGTCGAAAACTGCTAACAAAGACATAAAGTGGATAAGAGAAAAGCTATGCGGTAATCCTTTAAACACTGTTCTATGCAACTCAACAAGATTAATTAACCTCTAGGTAATAACCCCCTGAGAAATATGAAACTAGGAATTTGTAAGAACTATGTGGCCTGTGTTAAGCCAAGAAGAACAACACTAGGTTAGTGTGAAGTATTTATAGGTTTCGGAGCCTTTAATATTTAGAATATTTTGAACACAAGACATGGGCCCAGTTTGTAGACTCCAACGGAGTAAACTCTTCAACTACATTTATTGTCCTCATCAATATGCAAAATTCCTCCATGGAAAAAGTAAGGGGTCTGACACCAAGCCCCTGGATTCAGGGGTCTGTAGAGACACAGCGGCATCTCTCAGGAAGCACTGTGCCTCTGGGGTCTTGTGCCATCCCTCCAGCTCCCTGACTGTGTGGCTCCAGTGAACTTCCCTGGGAGCTGGAAATGTTCTGCAGCTCTCAGGATCAGGCCTGTTGTGAGATGAAATTGCCCATACAGATAAATTAAATTATTTCTAGAAGAGATCTATGTGTAAAGGGAGAGAGGGAATTTGAGAATCCACAATTGTGCACCTCCTTCATGTTTCCTAATTAAATATTTCCTATTTTCCTAAACCTCAGGGCAAAATTCTGTGCTCATAACTGCACACTGATCAACACTCTCTTGCTCATTAAAAACACCCTTTTCTGGCCAAACCACATCCTGCCGTGATAATATATTGCACCCAATAGGAATGTAGAGAACAGCCATGACAAATCCCTTTTAGGGGCATGGGATAATCTGAGGACCATTTTCACACTGCAAGTAGGAAAAATTGCCATTTCTGCCAAACGTGAATTTTCCCATTGCTAGAAAGTGCCCCCTGTTGAAACTACTCAAGGACATGTAGCGTATGTCTGCTGCATTTTTACACATTCAGCACAGGCACCTCTTTCCTAAGATGAAGACCTCCATCTGTAACTCTCACTCTGGCTCCTCGTCGTGGAGGGGGGTCTAAGATTACAAACGTATTGCAAAAACTATCACTATCATCCGATGAAGTGAGCTGTAGCTCACGAAAGCTCATGCTCAAATAAATTGGTTAGTCTCTAAGGTGCCACAAGTACTCCTTTTCTTTTTGCGAATACAGACTAACACGGCTGTTACTCTGAAACCTATCACTCTGCAGTTAAGAATAGATCATACATTTGAATTTTGATTGAATTTGGATTGTCAGGATAAGTCAAACTTTAAAGATTAGTGCAACAGATATATATATTTTCAATGATCAAAGTATGGCTTGCTTGTAATAGAAAACCTGTTTTAAAATAACAGCATGGGGAACTTCTGTGCTGTTCCCTGAATAACCTCCAGTATGGAGCAGCAAGCTATAAATCTGCTAACACATCTAACACAGATTTACCTCCCTTAGAGTGTGTGTATAACCATGCAACATAGAGAGAAACACAACATCTCTCCTTTCATATGCATCACTTGAAATCATGATAGCTATTCAATTCAGAAAGCCTTTCGTTTGGAATTGTCATTCACTCTTCTAGAGATTTAAAGCTGCTCCCAGCACCCTGGGACAATATTCTTTCCTCTTCATTATTTACAGGTATCACCACCAGTATGGCCTTGGGCAGGTAGAGCCAACTCTGAAAAGTTTCAGGCCTGCTATTTGATAGCTGAAGAATATATCCAAAAAAACCTGGTAATTGCCATGGGGTTGTATCAAGACTCATAAGCATTCATACTGAGACTAAAAGGAACAAACCCCCACAAAAATGTTCATTGCTGGTGAAGCTCCATTGATGACAGGAATGAATTTGTCTCAAAGAGAGGAGATTTAAACAGAAAGACAGAAAGAAGAGCAATACAAGGAAAAATGTTTGTGGGTGAATTTAATGCTCATTAAAGTGACTGAATAATAGCTGTAAACTGAGCCAAGCGCACAGGAGGTAGGTATTGTGCAAGCTTCCCCACAGAGCTATGCCAATGCTGCTCACCCCAGCCCTGCAACACTCATGCTTTTCCAATGTTGGGCTTCTCGTCAGGAAAGTCTGCCAAACTGAAAAAAGTCATGGACCTTCTGATTTGCCTCCAATCAAGCAAATTAACAAGTCATGGGTTCTGCAGATGGATCAGCAATGGCACATGCTGCAGATACCTGATCTGTTACCACAGCTCCAAAGAGTTTACGGTTTAGATACAACAGGTGAAAATGCAGGAGGTGCACAGGGAAACAGTAAAATCACGTAAGCAGGGGTGAAAGTAACTTAAAAGTCTTACCGGTACCCGGGCCCCCTGAAATCGGGGGGCCTTGGGTGTAAGGGGCGGGACATCGGGCAGAAGGGTGGGGCTAGGGGTCAGCCTCCCCCAGCCAGCCCTTCAGTGCTGCCCAGCCACACTGCCTGGAGCTGTGGCCGCTTTTATATCGCTGGGCTCCAGAGCAGCTGCCCCTTTCACCCCCCGGTGGCCTGGGGCGGGGGGGGGGGGCAAAAGGGGCAGGGACGTTAAAGTGCTTTAATGTCGGCTGTGTATGGGCCTGTACCGGCAGCCACTTCTTACCAGTACGCCATAGTGGCCCACTTTCACCTCTGCATGTGCATGAACTGTGAAGTTCTGCAAGTGCCTGGGTGAATCCATTAGTTTTGTTCAGTTTCCACGTAAAGGATTTCAGGCAGATATTTAACAGTTCAATGAGGGGCAATGAGTAGGGTTTTTAGGCCTTTGGATAGAAATATGTTTTATGGAGGCACTGCAGACTGAGTCAGGAAAAGGGTTTGAGGCAAGGGGTATGGGAGGAAGTCAGAAACTGAAAATGTGAGAAGGACATGGAAGCATCAGACAAGCACAGTATTTCCAATGCAAAGTGTTCAAAAATTATGCGAATGGTTTGAAAATTATGAGATTTAAAAAACACACAATAATTTTGAGTTCTTTTATTTGCCTTCTGGTTTTGTGTGTGTGTGTCTTTAGGGGTTATGTTTTCAAGTTTTTCTCTGTAATCATGAGGGTTAGGATATTACTTTTGAAAAAAGAAAGCTGAGATTCTCATGCAATAATGACAGGTTTCAGAGTAGCAGCCGTGTTAGTCTGTATTCGCGAAAAGAAAAGGAGTACTTGTGGCACCTTAGAGACTAACCAATTTATTTGAGCATGAGCTTTCGTGAGCTACAGTTTATGCTCAAATAAATCGGTTAGTCTCTAAGGTACCACAAGTCCTCTTTTTCTTCATGCAATAATGTGACTCCAATAGCTAGGACTTTAAGAAAAACAACAAATATCATGAGACTCATGATAAAAATCATAGCAACATGATTGGTTGCCACATTGGGTGGGCAACACTGCATTACACAGTTTAAACATACCAGAGTTGCAAGGAGGAGACCAGAAAGATGTGAGAGCAGAGAGGCAAGAAGCAGTCGGGAGCTATGAGCTGCATTGTTCTCCCATGTTTTGGGTGGACCCCCTACTTTAAGCTAATATCACAGATGTCATCTTGACCACAGTGACAACAGAGAAAGCCATTGCCTGGAGCTGATATACTTTACTCTTTTGTTGTATGCCTTTCTAACTGCATTGACTAAGTGAATACATGGTGCTGTTTTTTTCCCATGATTAGTCCTCTGTCTGGTGACACAGTCTTTCCCATCTTCTGGGCTCAGTCTGTATACACTGCTTGCCTTTGCCTATCAGCCTCCATTCTGAAAAGGGGGCACATAAAAAGCTTTCTTCTTCATGTGTGCACAGTAGCAATTCCTTTGCCATTGGTGTAACAGCTTGTACCATTTACTTCCCAAGTACAGTACATCATAGTAATATATGGGGCAATCAGGACCTATAAGATTCTCTGCCCTCCCTGACAACCTGGCAATAGATTGGTTTGCCTGGAGTATATAGGCTAAAAGGCCTTGTGGGAATCTCGTGAAGATGAAATTGCTGCCACAATTAACATATTTATGCTATAATCTGTGTTATGGATAAGCAATCCTTTTGACATCAGCACAGCTCATGATTTGGTAGTGAAATAAAATCCATATTGAGGACTGTGACTGGTCTTTATTATTTGATTTGACTGATTGGCAAGTACAAAATCAGAATTATAGCTAAGGTATTAGTCTGGAATAACTTTTACCTATTTCTTTTGCTCTTTAGAATGAAGGAGCCGAACAAAATAAAAGAATCAAAGCTCCTGACAGGTATGCAATAACTGTAATTACATTCCGAGACCGTAGTCACCACACGTGCTATTGAATTCAGCTTACATGCAAACATAAATGCAATGGTTGTGCAGCTGTCAGGATGATACATGGCAGATGTGTCCGAAGGAATACAGAGGACTATGGTGCAAGGGTATTAACAACATGGTGATGGCCCTGCAGCACAATTCTAGAGAGGCGAATAAGCAGTGCTACCATTGCTTACTCTGATGTTCCAAATGCCACATGGCGTATGTCAGAAATTAAAACAAGTACAAAATTATTTTTATTTTTGGTCTACTTTAATTTAGAGCAGAGAGATTCTTTCTGTTGGCACCTGTATCTTTTTCACTTTAAATGGAATTTTCCATAAACTCCCCTCTCCGTACTCAATAATCAGTGACCATTAATTGTCATAAATAGTTTGTTACAATAGTAACAAGATGTTTGGCCTTTTGCTTTGGAATGTCAAGGCCTGAGTGAACATCTTGTTTTAATAACAGTTTTGGATTTAATTGGAAATTAGATCAGACTATTTTTAATGGCAGGAGTTTTCCATTATTGTGGAAGAAACTGTGATGGTTCCAGCTGTTAGGCCTCGATTCAGAAAAGCATCCCTATTTAGGACTGCGCTTAAGCACACGCTTAAAGTTAAGCACATACTTAAGTGCTTTCCTGGATTGAGGCCTTACAGCTTTTCCGTTCCTGGCATGTAATTCTTTGCCGTGAGTTTGATGATTTGTATGGTGAGTGCAACTGAAAATACAGGTGCTGTTTAAGACATTTCTATAAAGCAGGCAGTGTGCAACACAGTGCTTTTGAATAAACCTACCCTAAAGGGTCACATTCTACTCTCAGCTATACGTGCACAGCTTCCATTTCCTCTGCTGTCCCAGTGAAGGATGATTTCAGGGGAAGCCATGGAGGTGCCAACAGAATCCAGATTTATATTGCTGATTGTTTGGAAAGAGCAGGAGCGGCTTTGATAAAAAGGGGTGATGAATGTGAAACAGGCAATGGCAAGCAGGAGAGCAAGACATATTTGCATCCATTTATTTATTCTCCTTTGTTTGCATACTTAATTTATTATGGGCCTGTCCTTTCTATGTAATGGAGATTGCAGTTTCTTTCAGCATATTTTTATTTTGGAAGAATAGGCCTTAAATATTTAGTCCAATAATGGAGCAATAAACACAGACAAGCATAAAAATCCACTTCCAGTGTACCTAGAAAACAATCCCAAAACCATTCAGATCAGAGGACAAAGGGATTTTCATGTGGTTAGTGAATAACTTTTTTTAAAAAAAAACCCCTGCAACTTATCAGTAAGCATATGTGAAGAAGTTATTAAAGAAGCTTTCTTTTTATTGCTATTCACATTGTTCCCCTTGGGATGAGACTAGCTACAGTAAGTCAAGTCCCACTCAATCCTTTCTCTTTTCTAGTAGTCCGTCTTTTGTTCCTTGCAGAATGCGTTGCACATGTGCTGCACTTGTTTATTAAAGCGGTACATGGGTAAATATGATAAAGAAAAAAATATGCTTTCCTAGGAAATTTCTTTCTAGGGAAATTTAGATCTGTTTAACTGCTTTATTTTATTTCTGGTTTAATGTGGTGGGGATATCTGTCTCTGCTTCTGAATTTAGTGATAAACATGATTTCAAAGTCAGAAGGAGTGCCCTGAGGTGTGCACTATTGTGATGAATCAATAATCAGTGTCGGTTGCCATGTGCTGACCAAAGAGAGATTTCATTAAATTAATATAAACTATTTAGTTGTGGTTGTGCATTATGTTCAATATAAATGTATCCAACTGAAATTAAATGTTGAAAATGGATAGATTGGTGAAATACAGTAAGATACCCACTGTTACATGAAATATTATACACGGACAGCTTCTTCAACAAAATAAGCAATCAGTAAACTCATATTTTTCCTTTCTTTAGTCATTTTAATTGAACGTAACATGTTAACATTGTGAGATTTGCTCTGTTTGGGTGCTGACTACTAAATGCCACCCAGCAATGGTGAAAAATCCCCAAAACGTAATGGCAAAATGTTTGCCCTAACCCTTAATTCATAATGTGTTCAGTATAATGCACACTGTGTCTCTTCTTGTTTTTATTTTCACAGCCATCTGGATAGCAGCTAAGCTTGACTGGATAGGCACTGGACCTCTATTATTT
The DNA here is from genome assembly GCF_965140295.1 of Lepidochelys olivacea. NCBI lineage: Eukaryota > Metazoa > Chordata > Testudines > Cheloniidae > Lepidochelys > Lepidochelys olivacea. The sequence continues at coordinate 48,570,010 of NC_140414.1, read as the reverse complement.
TTATGCTGTGTGTTTTAAATCAATATCTATTTATTCTTTCCAAAACAAATCTCTGAATAGTAGAGATGAGAAAAAAAACAGTTAAGAACAATTTAAATCCATGAATATGCCTGGGATGAAATCATCTCAGACGTATAGCACTGGCTGAAAAAAATCAGCCAACCACCCTCCCCTCCCAAACAAATTGACAATGTTTTGCAAAATTGTTGCCTTTTTTGGCTGCAATACATGATTTTGACAAACGTTTTCTACAAGATTTTGAAAAATTCAGGAACAAATTGTAAAGAATTTTTTCACAAAATTATCTTCCCTTTGACATTTCAGTGGACAAATTTATCAACATTTCATATTGCGAAATGATTTGATCAGTTCTATTTACATGCCTGAGAGGAACTGAGTGCCCTCAGCTCCCATTTAAATCAATGGGATTTCAGGACACTGAGCAACTCCCAAAGGTGCTCAGCGCCTTACAGGATTGAGCTTGTTATGAATGGGACCTTTTAAAAAATGAATTCACCCTCTTATAGTACAATTACAAATAAAAGATTGCCTAATTAGCTTGGGGACTCATACTCCCTCATACACACAAAATACAAACATGGGAAGTCAACTGGCACTTAGAAAATCATGGATTCTTAATTTAGATAACTGCAAATTTGGGCACCAACCCTGCAACATCTAACATGCATGCTTTAGATTAGGCATGGTGGGTAGTTCCATTCAGTTTAATGGAGTTGCTCATGGGGTGAAATCCTGGCCTTACTGAAGTCAGTGGCAAAACCCCCATGGACTTCAATAGAGTTTGGACTCCACCCATTGTGTGCAAAGTTAAGCACCTGCACAAGTCTTCGAAGGATTGGGGCCTTAGCAGCATCAAGTTTTAGATACTTTTATTTATCTTATCAGCAGGGCAAGAATTACTTTCAAACCAGAGTCTTTGTTTGCATGGCACTGATTTCTATTTCATCAGGGAAAAATACTTTAAAAGTTATTTTCTTTGAAAAATGGCGATGAAAGGAGAAAATAGTTTTCAAAACTCAGATAAATTATGTGAAACTCAAAACTTCTTAAAAAGTGTACTAGAGGTTATGTGAGCTCCAGAATGCCATTGGATTCTTAATCACATGAACTAAACTTTAAAGAAATTGCTTTAAGTCCTAGGAGATTATCCAGATGGCTCAGATGCATGGTAGACTTTTGTACTGAAGTAGTCTATAGGGTCTATGTGTCAAATTCCTGCCATGAAAGATAGTAGGATCTTGCAGTTGCAGAATGAAGTGAATAGCATATTGTAATACGTGTAGCAAATGATAGTGGGGATGAGGTGAATAATGAATTCTGACTTTTATACTCAACTATACCATATGCTAGAAAAGATAATTAGTGGTGCATTGTTTTATGCTGAAGACAACACATCCATATTCACATATCTCCACCTCCAATATCATAAGTACAGACATGCGTCAAAACACAGAAACAAAAGTCCAGATATTTGAAGTTATTTAGGCTTTGCTCCACTCAGGGTTGCAAGGCCCAGGTGACTTAGGTGATTAAATTCCATTTTTAAAGGTTATTTAGGAATTTAGGAGCCTAAGTCCCATTGACTTTCAATGAGACTTAAACTCATCTACACTTTGAGCTAAGTGGGTGATTCCTAGCTTGTATCAAACTAGCATGCTAAAATAGCAGTTTAGTCACAGTAGCACAGCCCATGGTGAGCAACCACATGGACTAGCCACCCTGAGTATAAACTTGCCTGGACTCCATGGGTATGCACTCGAGTTGGCTAGCCCACGATGCTGCTGGCTGCTACATGTGTTACCATAGCTACACTACTATTTTTTGCATGCTAGCTAGATGAGAGCTAGTGTGCGTATATCTATGTGTACTGGGAATCATATCCATAGCCTTTACCAGCTTTACAATGATGCCAGGGCACCAGGCCCACACCTAAGGCTCTGCCCGCCACCCACTCCTCTCCACCCCTTCCCACCCTGTCTGAGCAGTGGGTGGGGACTCAGGGGGGGAAGAGGCCAAGTGGGGGCAGGGCCACGATCTGGGCACCAGGGCAAACAAAAGATTAATCTGTCCCTGCCCATAGCTCCAGACTTAGCCATAGGTTTCTAACTGCCTAAATCACTTTTGTAAACGGGACTTAGCTGTGTAAGTCACTTAGGCCTTGGGCAATGCTGAACAGAGCAAACGCTAAATACCTTTAAAAATCTGAGACAGAGAGACTTGGAGTCTTATCCTCAGTTTGGTTTCAATGGAGCTACAGCAGTTTATATCGGCTGTCACGATAAAAAGTGATTATTTTTCTATAATAGCCACATATTGGTATCTTAGATACCAGTTTTGTAAGTACAATGGAAATAACTGCAGAATCATAGACACCAATATGTTCTAAATGTTGATAAATTATTGCTTCTGATAATAATGGTGACTACTGTACTGTGTACTCATTACAGTAATCCAAGCCCTCTTCATTAAGATGTCAAGATCTTATAATGTTTTATACTAGTAAGAAATTTAGCAAACCTTCGTTTCAGAGTCCATTTTATCTTCATCACTTGTGACAGCTTCATCAGTTTCAATGGCTTCCCTCTGATCCTCAAAAAATTAGATTTAACTGTCCCATGGGCAGAAAAAATATCAAATAAACCAACGGGGGAAAACAGGACAGTAAAATAATACCCCTGCAGGGGCTCAAGTGCACAAACAACATCTGGTTTCTTTTTCTTTTTCATCCTGCCTCCTAATCAATGATTTGGGAAGGAAAATAATTTAAACTTAGTGATTAACCTGCACTTATTTTTCAAAAACAAAATCTTTAAAAATATGTATTGTTTTCACATATCTGTAAAGGGTAGAGAAAATGAATGAAATGGTGGTAATAGGATAGGACAGCGCTATGCCAAACATAAAGTTAGAGATCAGCATGAGTGCAGCTGACATGGAGGTCCAAATGTCAATCCCTGTTCTTCTGCTTTCAGGATTTAACCTCCTCCTCTTTCATTTTCCAGTGTCATGATATGGAAGAGCAGCTAAAGGTTAAAGTTAAATTTCCTGTGGCAACTGTGGGAGGGCAATAAAAGGATCATCATGGGGCATAGACTGAGAGGGCTGGGGAAAGGGAGGAAGGGTGATTACATTCACAGGGTTGTTTCAGCAAATTAGTCACTTCTTATTGTAAACCTGGCATGGAAGGGACACAGAGGTACACTTTTTGAGCTGGGTTCTTTTTCAAACTGGAGCATTTTGTTGAATTTTTTGCAAGAAACAACCAATGCACATGGCTTACCAAAACCATCTCCTGTAGTGTTTTTCCAAGACTCCAAACTCTGCTGTGACCACTACCCTGCTCATCAGAGTTGCGTCTTTCTGAACTTTCAGCAGAGTACTTCATCTTAAGGAGACAGGGTGCTGGAAGTGATATCCCTTGCATTCCATCCAGTTTTGTGTAAATCAGACATTTAAAATCAGACATGTAAAACAATAGGCTGCATTTCCACTAGCATACACTTCATAACTTTGGAGTGCTACATGAGGAATACAGTGGACTTGTCATACTCATGTTCTGATAAGAGGGATGATGAACTGATGCATGTTCCTAGGGAAGAGCCTACAGGAAGGTGATGCTGAAAAGTTTCAGATCTCCAGGTCAGATATATATCCAAAAGTTTCTCAGTGCACTCTTGAAAGTATCCAGGCTTCTTGGTTCTGCAAAACTCGACTGGAAATCTCCAAAACAATCTATCTAATGAAATTTCTCCTCCTTTCTGCTTCTGGTTAAGGCATTAATAACTGTGAGAACAATCTATCTCATGGTAATTAAACATGTTAGCTTCTGGGAGCACAGAGGTGCATACAAATGAAAAATCATGGACTAAGAAAAAGCTCAAACTATAATTTTTCAAAGCTCAAAAAAGATTTACCTCAATTCAAGTTGTGTGCAAAATTCCAGGAAATTCTGAATCAGTGTGACCATCTGGAAGAGAAACTCAGTGAAAATCAAGTTATGCACATTCATCCAATCTCTCTTTGATTCTTCAACTCCTGTCTCTTCTTCACTTAGTTTTGGCCTTTTTGTCCCTTGTCCTCTCCTACTGAAACAAAGAAATATCCAGATTGTTAGCAATCTCTGGAGGACAGAAATGATTACCCTTAGAAATTCATTTTTGAAATGTTGTCTGCTGTAGGTGAAAAAATAATTTCTGTGCATTTATGAATAAGAAACTGTTTTCAATGAAATATGAAACCCATTCCATAGAAATCCACAGAATCCACAGAAATAAAAATAAATGGCTCAAGTGCTTTGGGATTTAATATAACATCAGGAACTAAAAGAAAAGTGTTCTATGTAGTAGGATTGAAAAAGGAGCCAGAAATCCTTTTCTGTTCAATGTAGAATTTGGTAGCTCAGGTGCAGAGCTGAGTTAATAGTTAAAAACGTAGGTCCATAAATATGGCATTAAAATGTATACCTGATTTTATTTGGCTGAGTTTGTATAGTTTTGAATACATTTACCTAAACACTCATATGAATAAGGTTTTGTTCACACTATTCACATCCACAAATTCATTTGTTTGATCACAACAACCACGTGCATTTTTTTCTGGAGTAATAAAGAGTTGTTGCCCTTCACAAACAAGGCTCCTCTCTGGCATGCACATGTAATTCTTTGTGGGAATGTAACAAGAGACAATTGAATGCAACGTCTTCTGTAAACAAGCAGCAAATCTTGCTTCCTGTGCTTTAAGTCTCTCTCTCGGTCTCCCTAGTCGGGGATGAATCCTGTTATTTTTAAATCAAGTCCACATACATGGCTAGGATACATAGTTATTCTTGAAAACAATCCCCAGGTCTCCTTATCCTCTGCTTCCTCACACTGAAGAGTTGTCACCCTGTCCCTGATAGAATCAGAGCCTCAGTGACTTAGGACAAAATTATCTAAAGCAGCCTCTGATTTTTGGGTGCTCACCCTGAGACCCTATGGGCTTGAGTTCCAGAGGTTTGAACTGAACACCTACAGCTCCCACTGACGTTAGCTGGCTCTGTGGCTGCTAAACACTTCTGAAATATCAGGCCAATGGCCACAGAGCACCCAGTGGTTGAGGCATTCAAATCAAAGACCTCTGATAATTGAAGCCAAGCCATCTTCTTTTCCTGGTTTTAAAAATTACAAACATTCAATAAGGGAACAGAAGCACGAATGATTGACCTACGTAACCAAACACATCTGTCAAATATCAAATTGTGAACACTGAACACTTTCAGCAATATGTGTAGTTAACAGATCATAAGCAACCCCTGGATAGAAATCTTTGCACAAAACATTTACCAAAAAAATGTGAACAACAAAGAAATTCACTGAATATTGTGATCTGTTCTTGGACAGCTGGTGAACAGAAGAAAGGGCTAACTTTGACTAAAATGAGATTCTGAGGTTATCCTTTCAGTACGTTTCACTAATAAATTAATTTCAAAACAAAAATATTAAAACTTACACTTTATAGCCTTCAGGAAATGGCTAGAGAACCACATTTCATTTCATGTTACTGCTGTCTCCAAAAATGGTTTTAGTATTTTTTATTTCTACTTTTGAAGATAGAACAGAAATAAAATCAGAGTTATGAATGGCAAGATTCCTGCTAAATTCTTATGGTTGCCTGAGTAAATACGATTTGGCAATGAACATTTGACCAGACAATTCTTTTTCAGAAAATTAATGTCTTTTTTTTCTAAATTTAAAGACAGTTTAATATGTGATAATCATGGCACTGTTGATGTGAAATATAGTTTTATTATATATGATATATAATGGCTATAAAATAAAGGACAGAGAGTGGCATGTGCTGATCAGAAATACTTGCTGCCACCCTACTCCTGAAATATTTGCTAATTACAGAATCTTTTGTAAGACAAATATAATTTTTAGAATCTATTGTTATGAGAAGAAGAAGAGTCTGGTGTGGGTGTAATAGCATGTCACTCTCTGGGGATCTGAGTTCAAATCTCAGGCTTAATTTGTTTTTTATCACAAAACAACCCTATAATCTGGCACACTAGTCTGCTGGAGAAGCTCAAGATCGGAATAGCAGGAGCGTGGCCGGACAGGGCTGAGGTGCAGTAGTACAGTCCTGTGCCTGATTCTTACCAAGTGTGCTATTAATTTCTCTTTCATACGCATTCATTTTCTTGCAATTTTTTAAATGGCTAAAATCTTTGTGTGTGTATATTTCTTTTGTGTCATGTCCGATCCTACACTGGATGCCTTAGCTCAACCCAAAATTCTGGGCTTGAAGCAGGGATCACTTTGTGAAATTCTTTGGCCTGCGTTACGCAGGAAGTCAGACTCGATGATCATAATGGTCCTTTCTTCCCTTAAAAATCTATTAATTTATCACAGTTCATGATGATTCATAACCGAATATAAGTTACAACAGTCTAACTAGCACATTAAAACTATAGGGGTGGGTTTTTTCAGCGTATATCACAGAGCTGCCAATTTTTCCAGGGAATACAGCACAGTTGTATATTTTTTGTGCTGAAGGGCTTACCAGGCAAACAGACAAGGGCCCAAATCCTCAGCAGGTGTTAATGGAGATACACTGATTTACATTGAGGATCTGACTCATGATTCATGGCTTGTTGGTGTGCCTGTGTGTATGGTAAGTGGGATTACCAGTGGCGTTTCACTTTCTATTTTAAGGGCATGGAAGGACATATGGCTTTATGCTTCAGTAAATAAATAAATAAATAAATCTCCATATTTCTGCTATATAATGCAGCTTGTCTTGGATCCTGTATCAGATTTCTTGACCTGTTTTTAAATGAAGCAGTCTTTGTTTCTGAAGGGAACATGCAAGAGACTAGAGAATCTGGCTTTTGCCACAGAGTTGTTAAAGAAACAAAGGAAGAATGAAGTGGGAAGGTCATTACCAAATCACCCAGCTTCAGAAGGGGCCCACTTCCATAATGAGCCTGACAGCATGCAGTGCCACCTCTCTCTTCATATGCAAAACTAATCCTCTCACCCACTCTGACAGCAGGCATTTGATTCATTTGCAAATGTAATCTACCCATATTGCCTATGTGCAGAGGGAGATGGCAGGGGGGAAGGGTTTGAATGACCAGGTGAAGATTCAGCAGGCAGCATCCCCTAGATAAACTGCACTGTTCTCTAAGGGCAGCATATGTCTCAGTTGTCAAGGAGTCAATCATCCTTAGAGGTGGAGGAATTAATGCGTAACTGAAAGGAATATAAATGGGGCCTTTATCTGAACAGGGCTTTTCAAAGATGGACAAATGCACTTCCAAAAACACACACACACTCTCTCTCTCTCGCGCGCGCGCTCTTTGATTCACATTCTTTGAACATCCAAAACTCCTACTGCAGTCAGTTTGAGTTTTAGGTGCAAATGGAATAAAGGAGGGGGCCTGTAATACAGCAATTGTACAGCATTTAGGACTACTCTCTGCACAAGGGGAGTAAAAGTCAGCCTTGAATCATTGCACTGGGGCTGAACAAAATCCCATTTATAGATTGGAAGCCCTGCCTGCTCCCAGCCACTCATGGTGCTAGCGTCACAAAAGGGTGCAGAGAATGAGGGTGCAGAGCAAGGCATGGTCCTCCCTCTTCCATGCCTCTTGCTTTGACCAACAGAGTTAGCTTGGCATGGATGGGAGGATAAAGTTCACCATTTCAAAGAATATCAGAGCTGGGGCTGCAGCAAGGACCCCACTAGAGTCCTAAGAGCAATTTTGGATGAATTAGCCAGTCCTTTTCTTGGTTTCCTTCTGTTCATCCTCCTCATCTCCTCAGAAAATGTATCTAGTGGTTTAACAGCCAGCTCTGGTCACTCAGAGTTTCACACACACACACACACACACACACACACACACACACACACACACAGACAATATGCTTTTTGTTTTAAAATCTCAAACCCATAGCAACTTATAAAATAAAAAAGGATTGGGGACATTTTCTCTTTGTTTCTTACCTTACTGCACCACTTCTTACATTGCTTTATTGCTCACTTTAAATCCTGACTTCCAAGCTGTAAAACTGATGAGACACCACATGCCTAATCAAGTTCAAGTGAAAGGCCAGGTGGATAATATGGCAGGTTTTAGCAGTAAAATAAATTGGAGTCCACATGTCAAGAGAAAGGGGGTAGCCCAGAAGCCCACTGAATAATTACATGGCTAAATGACCTATTAAGATTGATGGGTCCAGGCAAACTCTCGGATTCTTTTTCACTAATATCTATGTGAGCTCACACACAGTGGGAGCTGCAATCCTCCTCCTGAATTTAATGAGAACTGATGTAACAGTGAAGATAATAACAATAATGATCATACTTAGCAATTATATCGAGGTGCTGAGCATTATTATCAGCTGTCAAAGAGGTTAAGCGACCTGCTCAAGGCTACAAACATAGCGATTGGCAGGGCCCGGTCTCCGAACTCTCAGACCAGTGTACTAACTGCCAGTACGTACTGCTGCTCAGATACCTGAATCTATCCAATCTCATCAGTTGATGGTGTTTGTATGGCAGCGATATCTGGGATAAAAAGACTTCATGATACATTCCGCTCTAATGACAACAGGTGACTTCTGTGACTGATTCACCAGACATGATCCTGCAAATGTTTTTTTTTCCCCATAGAAAGAAAAGGCAACATTGTCCTTCCAGCGAATCATCGCCTAATAACTGCTAGATGTGCAGGAACATAGCACAGGAACTCGAGCCTGTATTTCATTTTGTATTAATCATACCGATACATAATAACGATGAAGAAAAAACATAGAAAAAATAGTGATTCCTCCGGAATACAGCAGGCAGCATCCACCATTCAGCTCCCAAATATTGTATCCCAAATAAGGGCTTGTTCTGTTGCAATGCCAATCATTAGTAGAGCGAAGGTCATCCTGTGAACAGAATATAAATAAGAGATTACTTACTTGAAAGCACGGCTGTGTGAGGATTGGGTTCTAGCAAATGTTTGTTTTCATTTCAGTCACTAGGCAGCAGGGAATTAGTCCCCTTTGTTCTTTAGGTCATACTGCTAGTAATTGCAAATATTTATACACACGGATGTAGTTTGCATTGTCATGTGTTTTTTGTTACCAACTCCAGCTATGCAATTTTGTTTTCAGTTCTCTTCTTTTCCTGGGCTATTTTCTCTGGTTATAGTATCTGCTGATGGCTGTATACAAACTGCAGAGGGCTTCTCTGAAGACTGGTGTGGTGGCCTGAATGAAATGAGTTGGTGTGGTCTCAGCCCAGCAGATTGGAGAAACGTATTCCCATCACAGTTGATGCTTACATCCATGATGACAGTCAAACAAATAGGGATTGAGCGTGTGTAGAAAATGAACTATCCACTTGTGCTAGTATTGGTCATTTTAGTTTGGGGGGCTGGTTCAATGTGATGAAGCTTATACCACTGCTGCTTATACTGTACATGTTGTGTGGTCAAAGAGAACTTCATTTTCCAGGACTATCAAGCACATTTGAATGAAGGAAGGAAGATGACAAGACCAAACCTCAAGCTTTCCAAATTTAATATTTTCCCACCTAGATGCCCCTCTTAAATTGAGTTTTCTTTTAAGTCAGCCTCTACCTGAAGTGAAATATTTCCTACTACCAGAACTATGGAAAACTGCCTGTCCATTGTTCCAATGATCACAAATGCAAAGGCAGTGCCATACAATCCCACTGCCCAGTAATAAAGCAACGTTTGGAGGTAAAAATATTTTGTCTGTTAAGGCATTTTGCAAAGGGCTAGATGGGTAAGATAAAAATGAATCAGAAACTATCAGAAATAGATAATAAAACAATGTTTTATTAAGATCTCAAAAAACTTGTAAAAGCTTATTGTATTTCCAATGTACTATAATGGAAATAGAGGAAATGATGTATTAACAATCCAATAAGTACCTGCAGTACCAAGACATGCAAGACATGGAGGACGTTGCTGTGACAATTGCCATCTCTTCAGTGCAAACAGATGATTTTCATTTAAAATAAAATTCTATAGCTAACCGTTCAGAATATCAAGTGGCAAATACATTCAACTGAAACTGCTAACAACAGATAACCAATGCCACAATATAGAAGTAACTTTATGTGAGTAACGTGTCTTGTATCTGACCTATTATGCAAACTCTACACCAAAATAAAACTTGTATAATCTATCTAAAATTGAGAGTGAATTTAATGTTCATAAGAGCAAAAGATTAATAGTACTGACTAGACCCCAGTCGTCACCCCACAAGCTTATACACACAGCCTATGCCAATGTGTTTTACTCCTGAGTGCAGTGTGAACTTTTCTGACTGAAACCCAAAGGCAAACAAACCTTGGCTGGTCTGGAGTCTGAATGTGGAAATTAAGATAGCCAAGTGTTTTGTGAAACTTTAATTCAAATACAGAATAAAACATTTTTGCTCCCTAGCCTTGTCTGCACTAGGTTTTTCTTCCTAAAATTTTCCTCCAGCAATGATGGGAACAGTAATGTAGATAGGGTATGGGTGGGCATGATATTTTAACCACCCTATCATCTAGACCTGGTCTGAGTGGAGTAGACAACATGGGGTGAAATCCTGGCTCTCTGAAACTCCCATTATCTTCAACAGAGCCAAGATTTCACCCTTTCTGCATAAAATGCTAACAGCCCTCTGGCACCCTGTCCACATTAGTGCTCCTTGTTTGTACAGGCTGTGCAACTGGTCTGGTGGTAGCAATGGTGGGAAAAAATCCCTTGTGTAGATACAGACAATATAAATACTCTAATATGTCCTGAGACTTTTGAGCCCCTGATATTATGTATTGACATTCTTTGTGGTTTCTAAATGAATAACTGGAACTCCTTTAAAAATGTCTCTTGAAAATTGTGTCATAACAATGTCCATCTTAAGTCTGTTGTGTGGTAAAACAATGAGCAAATAAGAACATAAGACTATAAGAATGGCCATACTGGGTCAGACCAAAGATCTATCTAGCCCAGGATCCTGTCTTCCGACAGTGGTCAATGCCAGCTGCCCCAGAGGGAATGAGTCGTTGGTGGACCTATCCTCCATGAATTTATCTAGTTCTTTTTTGAACCCTGTTATAGTCTTGGCCTTCAAAACATCCTCTGGCTTTATGGTGTCAGCAGAGGGCAGAATTAAGGTTGGTTGGGTGCCTTAACTTGCAGTTTTTAAACCATGATTTGAGGACTTCAATAGCTTAGACATAGATGAGAGGTTTATTGCAGGAGTGGGTGGGTGAGATTCTGTGTCCTGCATTGTGCAGGAGGTCAGACTAGATGATCATAATGGTCCCTTCTGACCTTAAAGTCTGAGTCTGAGTTCCACAGGTTGACTGTGCATTGTGTGAAAAAATACTTCTTTTTGTTTGTTTTAAAACTGATGCCTATTAATTTCATTTGGTGGCCTCTAGTTCTTGTGATGTGAAAAGGAGTAAATAACACTTCCTTATTTACTTTCTCCACACCAGTCATGATTTTATAGACCTCGATCATACCCCCCTCCCCAGTAAATAAAGACAAAGTTTGAGGCTCACATATAGCTACATTTCTTTTATTTATCTGTCTATTTCCGTTCCAAATTTAAAATTTGAGAAACTTCAGAAACACATGTGGAAACACTTTGGCTATTTGTTATATTTGTTGTATGTCTGGTCACTAACACATATGTTTCTGTTTCCTGTTTTGGGTGATTGAAACATTTCAAGCAAGAGAACAATGAACTGTAAATAACTGATATAAAATTTTGACCCAATAATCGTTCCAGGATCTGCAACTAGTAGCTATTGGAATGCTCATGAAGAACAAATAATATGGCACCATGAATCATTGCAAATGGCTTTTATTTGTGGAAATATTCATGAATCGAGGTTTGAGTGATTGTTTTACCTTTTGAAGGGTTTAGCTGGATATATAACCAAACACAGTTTTGGAAAGCGGTCTCACATTCTTTTCACTTACAGGGAAAGGAATGTTGTTCCTAGCAGACTTGACGTTGAACTTACTCACCGAAAGGTCAATATCCTCCATCTGCAAACAGTACCCAGGGGCAGCTTCCTAATGTCAAAACAGATCTCGTTCAGCAGCATCCATTTCCTCTGATGCTGCCAGTTTACATGCCTGACAAAATGCTGCCTCAACATTTATAGCAGCTGCTGCCACTGTACATTCACCCTCTATAGCACAAGAGTGCATTCTGTCTCTTTGCATGCCAAGAGATGGAAGTTTGATTTTATATGCTTAAAATGTTCCCTTGTTGCTGGGCTAGATTAAGATGCTTGGCAAGATAACTCAAGAGGTTGCTTTCAGCACCAAATTTTGCATTTTTGTTCTACACCTCTGACCACTATGGCCAAGAGGGCTTAATCAAGTAGTTTCTGGAACCCAACCCCTAAAGAAAAGAAAACATTGTAATACAATGTTTAGTTGATGCAGTATTTAGTGCCCTTACCATAGGATACTGCAGTATCTTTAGTGTCCGTAATGAGGAGGTATCCCCCAGTCCTGGGAGCACTCCAACTGTATGGTTGTCAGGGTCATGCTTGCTCTGATGGTTGCTCTGCTTGGTACTACGCTTCCGACTGTGCACGCTCTGGCAGAAAGGAGACTGCAACACAAATTAGAACCATTGCTTCTGGAGAGCAGAAGCAACTTTGGTCCAAACCGCTGGAGAGCTCCCAATATTACGAGACCCCTACTGCTCCCAAATAATTGGGGATAGTGGGAAACATTTTGAAACACTCCTAGGGTGTCCCTCTCCCTCTCCCCTCTCAGTTAATTGATCTAATTTCCTTTGTTGTCTCTACTTGTTGCTCCATGTTGCTCCATCTGCAGGGTGAAAGTGGGTTAAAATCATCCTGATCTCTCCAGAGATGCTTCAGGAAGCAGATATTTTCATAGTGACATTCACCTGGCTATTGTTAACAGTAGCAAGGGGAGTGTGGATTGGCATAGTGAACAAGGAAGGAGATTGTCATAGCGCAACCCTGCCTGGAGCACCCTCTTCGGGCAGGCCACGTCGTGACTGGCACGTCTGCCTCAGTTTCCCTCCTTAAGTCCCCAGTAACTCCACAACAGCTCTCATGACTTAGCCACACCCTTCTTTGGGGCTGATTTATGATCAAAACCATAGTGAAAATCAGTCCATAACAAAAATTCTCAAACATAATCCATTTCCCACACACAGTGAATATTGTCCTTAAAACCCCTCTCTTCCCAGTGAGTTCCCTCATTGGTCTCTCTGTTGGAAGTCCTTCAATACAACACTCCAGTGTCTTCTGCCATATCTAGGATCCACGTCAGTCCTCTTCTGTCCCTCTACCAGAACATTCACCCCAGCCCTTCCAGCTGGAGTGCAATTCTTCTCTTTTGAGGAGTAACCCCCTATACATAGTCTCTCTGCTGGGAGATCATTCTCACCAGGGGAGCATCCCTCACTGCCCCAGCCCTCTCATTAATCCCCTGAGTAAGTGCCACTGTTGCTCCCCTGCCTTCAGTCCTCTGTAGCCCGCAGCTCCCGCTCTCCAGTTTAGAGCCTGCAGGCACCTCCTTCTGCTGCTGCTTGCTGCCTTCAGCCCTCTCCAGCCCTGGCTTGCTGGCTTGGGGAGGTCAGTCAGCAACACCTCTTGCTGCTTTCCTGCTTTCAGCCTTCTCTCAGGTGCAAAACATACAACTGTGTCTGTAAGCCAATTCCTCCCTCTTCTCGGGGAGGGCCTGCAGCGTAGTGAGTCTACTAGCATGACAGTGGTATCATCTCACATGTTGCAAGTAGCTCTGTCAAGGATAGGTGAGAGGACAAGTCTTAAAAACTGAGGGGAAAAAAAAGAAGATAATGCAAAGGTGCTTATGGCAATCCTTCGCTGGCCACCCCATCTGGGCTTGCGCTGAGTGCAGCTCCGCCAGTTCTGAAAATCTGACTTGATATTGACTCTAGGTCTATCATGCAGCAATTTATTTCAACCCTAGTCTTTTGTCCCCCCTTTTACCATCAGTGGCATGTACCTAATATGATAAAGGATTTCATTATAATATAGAAAATTTATGTTTGATCATTCTGGTCCATACTCCAGGCTGCCATGAGAATAATTTGTTTTTCCATTGTGTGCTTTCTACTATTAAAATTGTACACATTTTGTTAAACAAGTGACCCCCAAAACTCATCCAAGTCTAGCCCCTTGACCTTAGGATGTGAATGGCCATTAATTATTTTGAGAGATTATAGTGGGAAAAGTACTGATAGCAGTGTTACGACCATGGTCCCATCTGATCCTAATCAATTTTAAGGACTATAATCTATAAAACTTAATTTGATAAATTTGATAAATTCCTCTGCACCATGCCAGAAGGATGAATACATGATTGCTGTGGAACAGTTTACATTCAACAGAGGGATAAAAAAGCAAGTGATGTCTGCAAGAATAGTTTGCTAAACATTAGTTAAGGACTAAAAAAAATCAACAAACAAAAGGTGGAAAATATGTGAAAATAATATAAAATACAGAACCAAATCTGTGTAGTTTAGCACCTTGTTTTCTTTCTTCACTGGTATTAGACCTTAGAATTATTTATCAAACAAATTTCCAGTCTGTATATGTATATTTAATGTGAAAATTACCATCAGTTTACAGAGGCTTTTAGAATTGTGCATGGCAGGGAGGTCCCTCCTTAGTTTCTGGAACTAATTTAGAGTAGTTGCTCTTCTCTACCTATTCAATCTATCCTAATGTCTAAGGGTCAAATCCTGCTCCAGCCTGATTTTGCAGAGGCTTGATCCAAAGTCCACTGATGCCCCGTATACATAAGGCCTCCGGGAAGAGACACATCATAGAGAGACTGCAAAGAAAGCCTATGTCCCATGCACACAATAGAGCAGTGTCCTGAGGTGGGTCTGTGAAGAAGGGAGCAGGACAGGCCAACAGAAAATCAGGTGCTTGACCAGTGAGTCAAGACTTCGTGGGCCTAGTGGAGAACACAGGGTCAACAGCTCATGGAGTAAACTACAGAGAGGATATAATTCCTCTAGCCCTCTCAGAGCTCTCCTGAACAAAGTTCTTTTACCTGCTGTGTTGGGATATACAAACCCCGCACTTGGCTTGAAGGGCTTCAAAAGCAATACTGGGCCCAGGTAGCCCCCCTCTCAGGGCCTGATTAGCATGCACCATCTGGATGAGTGGGTTAAAAGGAGATCAGAACCCATGCAAAGGGTAGTGGACTGGTTGGAGGAGAGAGGAATCCTTCCCCAGGAAGCCAGACAAAACTTTGAGGCTGAGAAGGGACCACAGTGTGGGTAAGGCTATGGGCAGAGCTTTTTCCAGCCACCTCCTCCCCTGCTTTGAGAACCTGCAGGTCCTGTTCTTTTGAACTCTTTCTGTTAAGTGATTGACTGTTTGGACTATGGGGGTCATGCCCCAAACTGAAGGGCCATATGGCTAGGAAGTAGCCCAGGGCAGCAGATTTAGACTTGCTGCAGAGGAGCCCTGCTGGTGTTGCTTCCCACAGGGCCTTGGGCTGGAGCCTAATGGAAAGCGAGGATCCAGGTCCTCCTTGCTCCCTTAAGAGCTGAGGCCCTAGAAGAGCATGGAGAGTGGACAATCTTCTACTTAGGGTCAGAAACAGGCCTTGACAGAGAGGCAAGGGGCTGGAAGTTGGGTATACTAATCACTAGGCTGCCTGGTCCTCTAAGCGCCCTATCACACCTGGACTAGACTAGACAAAACACCACCATTTAATGAATGTTATTGCACAGGGATTTGCCACACTTGCTAGTGCAACACACTTTGGGCAAACCTTTCAACTAGCCTGTTAGTAAAAGGAGCTTATTTTGCTTCTGTTGTATATGTAATGTGGACATGGCAGATAACCCCATATTTTGATTCCTAAATAAGTAGCCAGATTTTCAAAGATGCTCAGTGCCAACAGTTCCCAGTCACTAAGGCCAAATGCTGAATTTCTCAAAGCAATCTAGGAGATCTAGACACTTACTTGTCATGAATTTCAATGGAAAATGTGTGTCCAAATCCCCAAGCTGCTTTGAAAATCTTAGCCAATGTCCAAAACTGGTTTCCTAAATTAGTCATATTTCAGCACCTAAAGAGAAGCTTTGGTTTCATTTTCAAAGGTCACTTGACAATCAGGACATTACTTCTATTTCAATGTCTAAATATGGAGATAGGATTCTAAAACTAGACAGCCAGGTTTAAACATTTGGCCATACTGTTAAAAAGCCAGTGTTGTGTCTTCTGATTACATAAATGGGAATTTTGCTATTGTCTTCAGTAGGAGAAGAATCTGTCCTTTTGTAGCTCAATCCTCTCTACAGTCTGCAGGCATCAAAACTGAAAAGTAGCTGATCATTTGCCACACCCTACAGTGTGATTATCATAACCTGGCTTTCATGTCCAGTCAGAAGAAAAGTTCTTGGAATCCACTACGGGAATGAAATGATTCTCTGGTTCTGAATGTTAGTATATTTTGTGTTTAGTTCTGACAGCTCCCAAGATGACAAGAAAACTATCAAGGTCATAAAGTTCATGGTCCCATGGTAAGGTTCGCTCTTGCAGTTATACTGGGGAAAGGGAAAGTATTGCATTATAACAACGAGATGTTAAAAGCACTCTATAACCTGCTTCATGCACAAACAGGCTGCAGAATGGCTAAATTGTGACTTCTCTACTGGCTGGTGGGGTTGGGATACAAGGACCCTTTCCCTCACAAGCATTCCTGCCCAGCAGTGAACGATAAGACTGCTGCCTGTCCTTGAAGAACAGGCCAACCCAGAGAGAACAGGCCTACCCTGCAGAGAGGGCCACAGTCCCACCCCTTGTATAACAGCAAGTGCCTGGTGAGTACACTGATTTTGCTGCCCAAAGCACTTCCCCCACCACCAAGGGGTCATTGTGCCTCAGGTAATGTAATCTTTCCTTCCAAAGCACTGGTGCAATGACAGCCCTTTTCCCCCTTCCCAGTCCCTTCCACTGCCTGGTTCTCAAAGCCATAACTTAGCTCATATAGTTGTCTATTAACAGTTTTAACTCAAACAGCAATAAATAGGCTACCGCAGCTGTTTTTGTCAGTGGTTTTGGTTTGTGTGTGCTTCATTGTTTCTGCATGAATTGACAAATCTACTTTAAATACTTCAGGGATCCAATATGATCTGTTTATCTTATCTACATGCCTGGAAAATTTTCATCAGAGGATCAGAAATGTATATTAACAATAATGAATTTGCCCTGTAGGATAGTGGCTTCTAATCCTTCAATGTGCTATGTTTCTCCTAATTATAAACCACTGAGGCCTGTCAGCAGCCCTAAGAGGAATGACTAGATTCTCTCCTACATTAATTGACACACGCATACATTATCACTAATTGTTTAGTCTCCCTTTAATCAATCTAAATGTATAATGTAAACTGCAAACATAATTTTCAACTTAAAATTGCAAATAAGTCACTAAACTGGGAGCCCCATTAACTGCAAGTTTTAAAATGTTCATTTGATGGTTCTGAAGTTCTGAAATTTTAGCTCATGGTAAATTTCCTTTGCATAGTAAATGTGGGCGAGAGGATGGTTAAAGATTGAAATCACTTGCATGGGTCCTCTGATGCCTACATTTTGTTTTCAAAGTAGAGTTTGGTTAATGTTTAATATTGGGTATTTTCTGTCTAGTCCCTGTGTACCTGCATTCCAATCAAAAGCAAACAATACATAAATGTTCACATGGGATGTTTGGATTTTCAGTATTTGGGATTTACTGAATCTCAAGTCCCAGTACATATGGACTTCTGTAGCACTGGACAAATCCTGCAATTCTGTACCCCTTGGGGGACAGGACTAAACTAAAATTGCTGTTGCAGGTGCTTAGCTGTTGTGCATCTGAGTGAGTTCAGTGCTGTTGTCCTTGCCCCTGATTTCTGACCTGTGCAAGTGCCCGTCCTGTTTGATGGGATCACAAATACTAGCAGGGAGCCAAAACAAACAAATACAATACCCAGGGAAACTTGGTATCCCATGCCCTTATTCTCCCCTCCCCCAACTCAAAAACAGATCAAAGAAAAGAGCCAGGTGAGACATAAAAAATAAAATTATTTGAATGTAGTCAGTTTCACTAAAATGTGACTTGAAAACTTTGGATTTGGAGGTGATGACTCATCTACTAAAGTGTATGTCAGGTTGAAGTAATTCAACTAGCATTCCAGGCATGCACCTCCAAAGTCCCTCACATTCCTCATCTTCAACTATCTCAATGATTTCCCCTCCCCCCCCCCCCCCCCCGTCCTAACTAGGCTTTTTAAAGATTTATTACTGCTTATTGGCTTTTTAGCATTATACAGAGACAGTTGAAGCATCACAATTTTTGAGGTACTTTGAAGAACGCTATGGAGGAAATAAAGTTCCAGTATTAATTTGCACAGATGGTCATCTTCTCGTGAAGAGAATCTGATATATCAATATATTTGTATGATAGGATTCTGAGCAAATCTGAAGACATATAGAGTGGATTGCCTAACGTTCTACAAAGAATCTGGACTCAGAACACCATTCAGGAGACTGAAACACATCCAGGTAAAAGGGACTTCTCATCCTATCTGAAAGCAGTAGATTTTCAATGCTAACAAGTACTCAAACTTCATGTTGACTCACATGATGACAAGCAGGAAGGATACTACAGCTTTCAGAGATTGAAAAAGCCGTGTTCAAACAACAAGGTTTCCCAACTTTTCTTTCTGGTTAGATTTTTGTGATAATTTTATATTGAATTTTTTTTTAAAGCAGAGAAGCTACATCTGGAATGGCAAGCCCTCAGTAACAAACAAAATGCTATAAATGCCCATAGGAAGTGAAGGAGTACTTGTGGCACCTTAGAGACTAACCAATTTATTTGAGCATAAGCTTTCGTGAGCTACAGCTCACTTCATCGGATGCATAGGAAGTGAAGAAGCTTTTAAATAATGCTGGGTAATTTTTAGGTTGGGGGGAGGAGAGTGGATTGGAAAGTAGAGGCAAAATGGAAATGACCTCTCAGACAATAATACCTAAATCATCCAGTTTGACATAGAAGTTTTGTTCTTCAGAAATCCCAGTACCTAAAACTGGGGTTATTAGAAATTATAGGGAGTTTAGCAGATGTAAGCTAAGCAAGCATTCTCTTTGCTGTAAACAGGCCCCAAGAGATTTCAGCCTAGTCCTAAACCTAAGACATTAAAAGCTTTCTTAAAATAAAATCTTTTCAGGTGGATTGTTTGAAAGCTTTGGAAGTAACAGTCAGAAAAAAAGATTGTCTTGCTCATTAGAGGTGAACAAACTTACTTGTGTGTACCATTGCATATTACAAAACATTTCTAAATGTCCATGGAGGTAGCACCAATAAAAGATGATTATATTTGAACTCTCAGTTGTCCCAAGAGCATTTACATTGTTAATGAGGATGCTAGTTTGAATTTTGCTGGAGACCCATTGGAAAGAGAGTATTGGAATATCTGGATGATAGGGCAATTGGAGCAGTCAGATGAACTGCTAGGATTCAGTCCATAAACAATGTCTCACCTTTTAAAAGCTCTGGGGAATCGTGGTAAACAGGGAGGATGCTCTGTTTTATCCACTAAGATAACTGCCATATATTCAGAAACAATGGCATTGCACATCCCCTGGGACAAGAGGAAAAAAATATTAGAAATGTGTTGTAGAACAAAGACCATAGAGACCATGTGTCAGTGGTTATCTAAACCACCTTATGGAGTCCTCATTAGTGGTTTTCAGAAATGGCCAGAACTGCAAACATCCTAAAATCTGTGGCTGGTCAGATGTAATGTCTTTATTGCCAGCTTTTGAATGGAAAAGTTGTATTATAGGGAAAATGCATGTTTCCCACATTTGCTAGAGAGTAGTTCTCAAAAAGATGAGAGGGAGAATCTCACAATTTCACTGAAAATATAGTAGCATCTTATATAATGAAAAGTAAAACTATTGTTATTGCTTCAACCAAAATCCTTTTCTCCTCTTCATCTGCTTTCCTGATATTTCCAAAAATAGATGTACTAAAAATACACCAAATTCACAAAAGATTGTTGTAGTGAGCTTCCTTAAAAAGTTATTTTAAAAGGGGGAAATCATCAGATATTTAAATATAAAAAAGTTAGAATTACTGTTACTCTATTAGAAGTGTCCATACTTGCAAACTCCCTAGACGTTTCATGATAGGCAATCCGATAGTAGTAACTTACTTGGAAAACTCCTACCAGTCCACTGTGGCTATCCAGCCTGATAATGATAGTGGAGTTTTAGGTACATAAAATATCACGTGTCAACAATTCACAGCAATGATGAGTATGCCCTTCAGAGAACTTGGAAAAGGTATAAGAGGAAGATAAATAATGTTTGGAAACTGGAAGTTTGAACTTGCCTTACCTAGTCTGTTAAAAGAAAAGGCTGCAACAACATTTCCACATAAGACATCTCAGTAATACTATATACATTATGAGCCAGAATCTGTCCCATTCTATGGCCCCTTTGCACCACTGAAGCAGGGCAAAGAGGCCACAAAGCTGCTTTAAATGGGCAGGAGAAGGGTCTCCCATTTGGAAGAATCCCCAACTTTGCAGGCTATACAACACCATCTTCTGACCCTCCCAGCATGAGGGCACGTTAGGAAAGGAAGGGGACATGGGCAGAATATGCTGTGTGCTAGTGATCTGCAGACAGCATAACAAGTCCTAGCCAGGGGGCTATTACAAGACAGCATAAATTAGGCTATGTCTACACTTGGAGGTAGGGGTGTGATTTCCAGCTTGCGTAGACTTACTTTGGCTAACTCTCATCAAGCTAGTACACTAAAAACAGTAGTGTAGCTGCGGTAGCATGGGAAGTGGCCAGCAGTGGCATAGGCTAGCCATCCCTAATACAAATCTGCCTGGACTCAGTGGGTACATACATGGGGCAGCTAGCTCATGCCATCATGGCTACAGTGCTATCTTTAGCATGCTAGCTCAATAACAGTTAGTGCAAATGTGTCTTTGTGAGCTGGGAATCACACCCATAGCTCCAAGTGTAGATGTAGCCTTATAGTAGCATGGCATGTTCTGTAATTTATGCTCATTGCTAAATCAGACTCTAGCTGCCCTGCAGACTGGAGGAGTTCAAGGGTGATATGCAGCCTCTTTTGTCCCTGGTCTTCCTGATGCCATGGAACTGCAGCTCTTTTTTTTCCTTTGTGCCCTTATACAGCCAACACTCTCATTCTGGGACTCAGGCACAGGGTCACATATATTGGATAGAGCACTCAGATGTTACTTGAGAGCTCAAAAATGTAATTAATTACTTGATTTTACGCTCTAGGTCAAGTAACTGGCTGACAGCTCATATTGGTCATTGACTGGTTATTTCTTCCAAGCAAATAACAAAGATTATTATTATTTGTTATTTTGGGGTTGTTGTTTTTTTTTTTTTGTTTTTTTTTGTAAAAGTGAAACTGGGGGAAACTGCTGTGTCGTCTGTATGAGGTAGTTAATAAAATGCATGATCAATTAAAGAAGCTTCACCTGTCAGAAATGCTTTACAGACATTAATTGAATCTTCACAACACCCCTGTGAGATGGTAGATTGCATACTATTGCTTTCATGGAGATACTGATGCAAAGTGACTTTTTCAAGTCTGCACAGCCAGTCAATGGAAGCGCCCAAGCATGAGCCCAGCTCTTACAACTCTTAGCTCTGGGCTCTTGCCCTTAAGCCATGCAGTAGCACATTAGTCATTCATAGGAGACCCCAAACAAAATCAATGAATGGGAGTAAAAAGGATATTTACAGGGTTATCTATCTGCCGAGCCATCTTCCTCCTACCTTAAGTATTTCTAGGAGTCCTGTCACCTTGGCGTCTATGTGCCAAATATGTGGATGTAATACAACTTTCATTAGTCAGAGAAGTTGTGAGAGAAATCAGCTCAAGTCTCAGTAGCTCTTCTGAACAAATAGATTATTAGGCTCATTAATCAACGTGTACTCCAGAGTTCATCACATCTCTATTTGATATTTCCCAAGAAAGACAAAAGTGAATTGCTCCAACAGTCTTTATTTTATGAGAAGATGAAAGCCCGTTCTCTTTCTCTACTTATATTTTCATTATCTTTACCTTAATAATGCACTGTACTTTAAAATTAAATATGCGGTAGCTTTTACTGTGGTTTTTTTTTTTTAATGAAAATAAGCAGCACATTCTTCTCTAAAAGAAAATGCTGCAACAATACACACGTATGCGCCTTATGCATAAGTTAGTCAGACTGTTTGATCTTTTCTTTTTGTAAACATTTTTTTCTGAACATACAAACTTAATTTATCCTTTTTCCTCAGAAACAAGACTTGAATAAAAAATTGAAAAAGAAAAATGTTTACATTTTTGTTTCTTTATGGATTTTACCCCTGCTGTTACCAAGATGTGTCTGATTATCAATGTCATTTCCTACTACATCCCATAAGTGTGAAATATGATCCCTCAATCCCCACTGAATACATTCTTTTGCAATTTTCAGTGAAGAGGAATTTTAAAATATGGGGGGAGATTTTCAGCTGGAATAAATCAGCTGAGCTGCAGTGAAATCAATGAAGCTGCCCTAATGTATGCCTGCTGAAGAACTGGACCATTAAGTCTTTGATCGTTCTGCAGTAGTTTGTGGATTATGGAAACGATTACAAAAACAAAAATACTGTTCTCTTTCTAGTAAAAAAATTACCTTTAATAGGAAAGATACTGAAGGATAGAATGAAAATATTGAGTACTTAAAAGCAAAATGCTCCACAATTAATGCCAAACACAACTAATAAACAGTGTTAATTGTGGTTCTGATGGCAATACAATCTTATTCCTTCATTCATTAATCCAGTCAGTGGGAATTCTGGCTGCTAAAGAATTTCACTATTGAAATCTTAGGGTCTCATTTAATTATACCACACTCAAAGATTTCCCTTAAGAACACTCTAGACTGTGGTGGGCAACTGTGGCCCGTGGGCTGCATGTGGCCCATCAGGGTAATCTGCTGGCGGGCTGCCAGACAGTTTGTTTACATTTACACGGCTGCCTGCAGCTCCCAGTGGCCACGATTTGCCATTCCTGGCCAATGGCTGCTGCGGCAAGCAGCGGCCAGCATGTCCCTGAGGTCCGCGCCACTTCTCGCAGCTCCCATTGGCTGGGAACAGCAAACCATGGCCACTGGAAGCTGCAGGCAGCCATGCAAATGTAAACAAACTGTTTGGCAGCCCACCAGCAGATTACCCTGACGAGCCGTGTGCATCCCGCAGGTTGCCCACCACTGCTCTAGATCCTAATGGAGATCCAGTAAAAAACCTGGTACAAAGACAGTTGTACAGCACATCTGAAGAACACCTTTTCCTATAATGGAAGTTTATGTGAAAAAAATTTAGGAAAAAAAGAGAGAAAATTGCAATCCCTGACAAAATAGGAATCTTCTCAGTTTAAAACTGAGCTCTGTGAAATGTTTTGATGGGCCCTGGTAATAACTCTGCACTGAGATCAGTTTGGTGGCAGTCTCACTCAATAACTTATTTTGACATACCAATCCAAAACCAATGGAAGTCACTGGAGGAACCCCCAAATGAAAAGATTCATTTATAGACATTAATGGAGATAAATCCTTCAGCAGATATGGTAACCAGTTTTATTCTTGCAATGTTAAAAACAAAACACCCCCAGCCCCATGTTTAAAAATATCAAGACACTGGGTGAAAGCTGCACTGGGCACACTTTGGATGAAAGGAGGCCAGAGGTAGTTTTACATCACCTTTCCACCACTACTCATAGTACTGAGGATTGCTGTGGGAGGAAATATTCCGAGGCTCAAGTAGAGCTACTTCAGAGATGCTCTAATATGCATTGGTGGGTAACAGCTCCCAAGATCTTTGGAGTATATCACACTCCACTCCACCTCAACAGGGAGCTAGGATTAGCTAGGGAATGCCAGGGGAATTCCCAGTGCTGCAGTTAAGGAAGCTTCAAACTCCATTTACATAAAAGTTAAAAGAAAGCTTGGGAGGTGCTGAGGACCTGGACATTTGTTAGAACTTGACATTAAAAAAAATACATACTTATTTACTTTAAAGTATCATGCTTTCTTTACCAAAAGACTAAAATATCTAGGGAAACATGTGTGGATTATATTCCAGTAGGTTTTCCTCATGTATCTCCACGGGGTGCAACAATTATTAAAATGGAATTTTAGTGTAATATGTGAGTACAGCAGATGCCTCTGCCTTTAACAATAAAAGCCACTGACGACTGAGCCCACTTCTTTTGCACTAGTCAATCTCCTTGAGAGTCACTTTGATTTTATTTTGATTAATTAATGCTGTTTCATAATAGAAAATATGGCAATGACATGTTATAACCTAATGTTCCATTAGAATGGAGGAATAGAACACTGAATAAAATGTCTATGTTGAGCTAATGTTTACTATTTTACTGCAAATAAATGATCAGCTTGAGGCTTGCTAGTTGCTGACAATTGAAAACCAAAGGACTGACTGGCACTGTTTCCTGTTTTCCCTCCTTGACAAACCAGGTGTATCCTAGGAGTGACTGAGGTGGGATTATACAATGTTATACAATAGCAGTGCTATATGGCATGGATGGAGGCATTCTGGTAGCACTGAATACACAAATAGGGCTTCTGATTGTTGGTTTTAAGCCATAGACACCAATAAAACATCCCTCCATAAAAATAAATAAACTGGTGCGTATTCAATAAACACTGGAAAAGCATCTTCTATCTAAGGGCTTGTCTACACGGAGGACTGCATAGGTGTGTCTGTGTGGGTGATTTCTAAAGTGTTTCACATTCACTGGTCCATGTAGACCCTGCTGGTGTACACTAAAAGTTCCCTAGTGTGCTTTAGCGCAGTGCTGTTTGAAGCAGTGCTATGTTAAAGTGCACTAGGGATCATTACAAAGAGATTACAGTATATATTGTAGTAAGTATGTACTGCTATATATATGTAACCCTTCTGCCCGTCAGAGTTGGCAGCAACAAGGGCCGGGTTCAATATCTAGGGGTTCCATTCCAATAACACAATGCAAACCGGCTCGAGCCCCCACCCAGTGACCTGGGACAAATATATACCACCCCCGCTGGGCGCCTCCAAGAGGCAATACTTCCCCTCTCGCAAGCACATAGTCTGAGTGTAGCAAAAGTCTTTTAATAACAGAGAGAAACAATGTGGCATTATGTTGGGGAAACACCACCAACCGGATTCATAACACAACCCATGAGCAAAAGCAACCCCACCCCAGGCAAATTGGGGCATGCCCTTTTCCCTTTGGTTCTTGAGTCCAGCAACCCCAAAAGTCCAATGCCCCAAAAGTCTCTGTCCCTGGTCAGGGCAGCCCCAGAGTTCGAAAGTTTATCGGCGGAGCTTTACCTCCCAACCTGGGTGGAAATGGGACGGGGGTAAGAGGCACCTTACGTGATCTGAAGCTGACCGCCCCATAGCTCCATAGCGGCGCTCCGCTCCGCTCCGCCAGCCGCCCCACAAAACTCCTTCGCGCAGCTGCACTCCGCTCCGCCAGCCGCCCCACGAACTCCTTCGCTCAGCTGCGCTCCGCTCCGCCAGCCGCCCCACAAACTCCTTCGCTCAGCTGCGCTCCGCTCCGCCAGCCGCCCCACCAACTCCTTCACTCAGCTCCACGGCCCACAAGCAGCTCCTGCCATCCACACACTGCTCTGTGTCGAACTGCTTCACCAGCCGTCCCGCAAACTGCTCCACAATATATCTTCAGGCTCCCCCACTGCTTAACACAACACTCAGTGATTTCAGCTCTTAGGTGAATTCAGCTTGTAGTAGGGGAGCCCCAGTGCTAGTGCACTGTCAGCCCAAAGTGAGCTCAGCAGCCTATAACTAGACTTCTAATGAAATCAAAATTAGCTCTGATATTCCACAGTGGAGAGAGGAGGAAGTGCAATCAGCATGTAAGGCCCTCACCAAGGGGCCCATGCCACCAAGTATTAATACTTGTCCCCAGCCTCTCTCCATTCACACAGTTTTGGAACCCATGACCCTTGCCTAGCGAGTGCTACTTAGATGATGGTGAATCCCTCCATCGTAACAAAAGGCCAAGTACAGTTCCAAGCACAGTTCCCATAATCAGGGTAATAACAATTTATTCTTCCTGCCCCAATAACAGAGACACTGGGGATCCCACAGCAGCCAAAGTGACCATTTGGGCAGCTATGGTCTCATTCTAGGCGTGGTGGGTGTGCCTATGCAAATGAGATCGGCCCCTGAAGTTCTTTTCCACAACTTGCCACACCTCACCACCAGATGTCAGGGTGGAGCTCATCCTGACACTGCTTACATCCTCCCCCCAGCCGAGACTTTGTCATCCCGACAAATCACACTCCCTTTATACCAACTCATTGGTTTCCTCCAAAGGGCCTCAGGAAGCCCACTTTAGCTTCCACAAGCCTGTGTGCTAAATGTATTGGCTCCTCACTAGTCACCCCAGGTGCATCATAAGTTAACCGTTTCACTGGTCTTATCACCCTGTCTCGTCTATTGAGAATCTCTGTTGCCGAAGTAAGGGGAACATCCTCTTGAGTGATGGATGGAGAGGCTTCCCTGGAGGGTCCCTTGGCTACTGGCGTAGGCCCCTGCACTCCTAGTTCTAACGCTGGAGGGTCCAAGGTGCCCAGGACATCCTCTACCTGTCTGTCCCCATTGTCCAATAACCTGCGTGTGTCATCACAGGGGGGTCTCATCAGCAGCACCGGGGTATCAGAAAGGGGCCTAAATAGTTCCGCCATTGGGTTTAGGGCGGAAGAGGGAAAACTCTCGTTTGGTTCAGCTGATCAAGACTGAAATCTTGTCTCCATCCCAGGATACACCAGGGTTGTGTCTTCCTCCTCAGACTCACTCTCAGATGTGCAGAATAGGGGTAAGTTAGCTGCAGGGGGCCCACTGTCTGTGTTGGATGGCGGCTTTGGTCTAGCACCTCTGTTCTGCCCGGCGGCCCTGCCGTGGCCCATCTCACAAGGGGTGCTTACCAATTCCCCCACAGGGAGCAAAAGGTTTCTATGCACCGTCTTTATTTGCCCTGGACCGTCTTCAGGTTTGATCTTGTAGACCGGCAGATCTCCCAGCTTTTCCATCACCAGGTAAGGTATTGCCTTCCATCTGTCAGCTATCTTGTGTTTGCCAGCAATACCCAAATTTCGCAGCAGGACTCTGTCCCCCGGCTGGAGCTCCTGCGAACGCACTCTAGCATCATATCGATGTTTGTTGCGGTCTGCGTTCTTCCGAGCCGCAGCGGTAGCTAAGCGATAAGCATCCCGCAGCTTTTCTCTTAGTCGGGATACATATTGCTGATGAGTTTCATAGCTATCTCCATCCTCTGATACACCAAAGCACAAGTCTATGGGTAATCTTGGTTCTCGCCCAAACATCAAGAGATATGGGGTGACTCCCGTAGCATCGTTCTTTGTGGCATTGTAGGCATGCACCAGAAATGCGACATGCTGGCTCCAGGTTGCCTTCTGCTCTGGTCGCAAAGTTCCCAACATATCTAATAGGGTTCGATTGAACCTCTCTGGCTGAGGATCACCTTGGGGGTGATAAGGCGTTGTCCTAGACTTTTTAATTCCTGCTATCTTCAGCACCTCCTTCAGAAGGTGACTCTCAAAATCCCGCCCCTGATCAGAGTGTATCCGAGCCGGGAATCCATAGACTGAGAAATATTTGTCCCACAATACTCGAGCAACGGTGGTGGCCCTCTGATCACGTGTGGGATATGCTTGTGCATACCGTGTAAAATGGTCAGTCACTACTAGAATGTTTCCAACATTCCTCTTGTCTACCTCTACAGACAAGAAATCAATGCATACCAACTCCAAAGGTTTGTTGCTGGTGATGTTCTTGAGATATGCAGCCCTCGTGGGCAGAGTTTTCCTTTGAACACATCGAGCGCAAGTCTCACATTTCCTGCGAACATCTTCAGCCATTCGGGGCCAATAGAACCTACTACGAATAAGTTCCAGGGTCCTCTCCATCCCTAAATGCCCAAAGTCATCATGCAGGGCCCTCATGGCCAGGGCTCTGTACTTTTTTGGCAGTACTAGTTGTGCTCGTTGTTTTTGTAAAGGGTCAGTGGTCATTCGGTGTAGCACTCCCTGAATAAGTTTTAGTTTGGTCCATTCTCTCAATAGTAGTTTACCCTCCGGGTTAGGTGGGACAACCGCAGTTGGGCTTCGCCCCTCCCTTTTGGCAAGTAGTGTATCACGAATGTCAATATCTTGCCGCTGGGCTTCTTGCCAGTCAGCCGCATTGAGCATGGGCAAAGGAGATTGGTCTAATGCAATATAGTTCACCGAAGCAGAAGGCATGCATTCAGGGGGCAGGCCCAAAGCTTCTGCAACACATCCCTGAAAGTCTTCACGGGCCTCTGGCTCTCGGCGACTCACACTGCAAATAGCTCTCACTCCATCTGTGGGTATCACAGCAACTTCTGGAGCCTGCAGACGCCTGGACAATGCATCTGCATCTACATTGCTTCTCCCTGATCGGTACTGAATGCTGAACTCATAGCTAGCCAAGGCGGCCACCCATCTCTGCCCTGTAGCATCCAGCTTAGCACTTGTTAACACATAAGTCAGTGGATTGTTGTCTGTCCACACCTGGAACTGAGCACCATACAAGTAGTCTCGAAATTTCTCAGTGATGGCCCATTTCAAGGCCAAAAACTCCAGCTTGTGGGTGGGATAGCGAGTTTCACTATCAGACAATCCTCGGCTGGCAAAGGCTACAGGTTTACATTTGCCTTCCACTTCCTGGTACAGGACTGCTCCCAGACCCTCCAAACTGGCATCAGTATGCAGGATAAATGGTTTGCTTGGGTCAGCAAAAACTAGGACTGGAGCATGAGTTAGGCAAGTAATGATTTCTTGAAAAGCCCTTTCACATCTCTCATCCCACCGTGGCCCAAATGGTGCAAAGGGGCCATTGTGTCTCTGCACAGGAGGCTTTGGGGACCTCCCCTTATTCTTGGACTTAGATTTGTTCTTGCTGGACTGATGTCCCCTGGTAAGATCATTCAGAGGCTTTACAATCGTAGCATAGTTTTTCACAAATCTGCGGTAGTAGCCACTAAATCCAAGGAAGGTCTTGAGTTCTCTGTAGTTACTTGGACGTGGCCATGTAGTGAGTGCTTCTATTTTATCAGGATCAGTACTCACACCTTCTTGGGACACAATGTGACCCACATACTTCACTGAGGTTCTGCAGAACTGGCATTTGTCAATTGAAAGCTTCAGACCATAATCCTCCAACCTATCAAGCACTTTAAGAAGTCTTTCTTCATGCTCCTCTAAGGTTCTTCCAAACACAATCAGGTCATCCAAATAAACTAACACTTGCAGTAAATTCATGTCTCCCACAACTTTCTCCATGAGACGTTGAAAGGTGGCAGGTGCTCCAGAAATCCCTTGGGGCATGCGTTCGAACTGATAAAACCCTAATGGGCAGATGAAGGCTGTCTTCTCCTTATCTTCTTCTCCCAGAGGGATCTGGTAGTATCCACTTCGAAGATCCAACACAGAGAACCACTGGCTTCCCAGCAAACAGTCTAAGGCGTCTTGCACTCGAGGCATAGTGTACTGGTCGACCACCGTACGGCTGTTTAGGGTGCGGTAGTCAATACACATCCGGATTTTCCCATTCTTTTTGCGGACTACCACAATGGGTGAGGCGTATGGGCTGCGGGACTCTGTAATGATGCCATTCGCAGCCAGCTCCTGAAGATGATGTCGCACATCTTCCATCTCAGAGAGAGCAATCTTCCTAGATCTCTCCCTGAAAGGTCGAGAGTCATGTAGTCTGATATTGTGCTCTACTCCTTTTGCACATCCCACATCCCACTCATGCAGTGAGAACACCTTGGATCTTTCACAAAGTTTCTTCCTCAGGCGATCTTTCCAGTCCTCGGACACTGGTGAATCTCCAAAGTCAAACTTTGCTGGGTCTATTGCCGGAACTGGAGTTTCATACTGGGGTTTTACAATCGACTCAGGCTCAAAGAGGTCTGCTATCTTTTGTCCTTGCTTCACAAAAATATCACGACTCGTTTCATTAGCAATCAGTATAGTCACCCTTTCCTGGGCTTCAGCAGGTAGGGTTATGACTCCACTGGGGACCAGCACTCCTTCAGGGAGCTCTCCTCCCATCGGCTGCTCTATCATTGCTAACGTCCCTTTACTGCCTTTCAGACAGGTACTCATGACAAGCACTTCTTGCTCCGTCCTTGCAGGCACTACTAAGGGGGTTGTGCCCGCGTACTTCAGTGCCCCAAGCGGTAGCTCAGATGTGTCCCTTTTAGCGCTCTCAATTTTCCTATAGGCTTCAGCACAAAGCGTATGGATCATCAGGGTATTCAGGTACTGGTCCCCAGCCCGCCTTCTGCAGTAATCCGCGAGTACCTTGAAGAGACTGGAGTTGGTCCCTATCAGCACAGACACATCAGAAGTCCCTTTAGGGTCAGGGCATATTAAGGCAGCTGTGTCTACCTCTTCTCTTACCCCAGCAACCTCCTCTGGGAATTCCAGGTGCACTATGACATACCCTTGATAGGGGTATTCATCCATGCTGAGGCCACATAGGCCAAGGCCAGTCAGTGGCTGTATAGGCAGGTGCCTAAGCATCTGTTGGTAGAATGACTGAAATATAATAGTCACTTGAGATCCAGTGTCAAGCACTGCTTTACACTCCACCCCTTCGATCCTCACCATGACCTCTGCTCGAGGCCCTATCAGTCCTGCAGGGATCCCAGCTGGACAGTCTTTTCTGGGGGAATCTTCAAATCCTGCAGACCTGGGGGGTCCCTGTCCCCAGACCCTCTGGCAGCTACCGGATCTCTCCCTACTGATCCTCAGCTTTCCATACACTAAGGAGGGGTTTTCTTCATTACGGCACTTGGCAGCACTGTGTCCGTCCTGACCACATCGGTAGCAGAAGAATTGACCTTTCCCCCTTCGCCTGGGGGGGATGGTGGCTCTAAGTGCGGGCTTCTCAATCGCCACAGTTTGAGGCTTCTTATTCCTAGAAGTCTTAACTCGGTCAACGGTACTTTGCAGCTCAGCTATCCGTTCCGTCAGGACCTGCATTTGTTGGGCAAGTTCCTCTCTGGTGCTCACCATCAGTACACTGGCCATTTGCAGTGGTGTTGTGCTGGCTGGCTCCGATGTTTGGGCTTCCCAAAACTCACTGGCAGCCTGCCTTTCTTCCTCCTCTCGGACCTCTTTTATCAGCTGGGAGTGACTTGGGGGATGTTCCCGTCGTTCTCTTAGCCGGAGATGAAGTAGAATCGGGTTCTGATACTGAGTTCCTCTTACAATTTGAGCCAGTCTGGTCTGATCCATCTGCTCAGCAGTCACTGCTCCCCTCATGACAGCTCTCTGAAGCAGTCTCTCCAGTCTCTGTATGTAGGCTGAAACCTTCTCGCCCTTTTGTTGTCGGGAATTAAGGAACTTACAGTAGCTGTCTTCAGGGCCCTCTACGCTCCCAAAGTTGTATTCAAGGGCCTCTAGGCAGTCCTTCACACTGACCCCAGGGTCAATGAGCTTCAGGGTGCGAATCACATCTAATGCTGGGCCGCCAAGGCTCTCTATAAGGCATCTTCGCTTTTCTGCATCTGGTACGGCCCACTCTTGCAGCATTTCAGTGGTATGCTCTAACCAGGGTTCAAACTCCTCCTCCCCAGCAAATAATCTTAACTTACGACAAGAGTCTGACTCAGCATGGGGCAGCACAACCTTTTCCAATATTTGCCCCAGAGCTTTTGTCCAATCATCAGCTGAGGCTGCAGCCTCCGAGCTAGAAGCTGCTGAGCCAGGGCCCAACAAACCTGACATATTAGCCATTATACAAACAGTAATTTCCTCAAAATATAAGCACAAACAAACAAAAAATATAAATTGTTTCCCAATGTAGTGGATCACTCAACAGGTGCTTGCGAGGGGTACTGACCCAGGCGATCCCGGACGAG
Source organism: Lepidochelys olivacea (assembly GCF_965140295.1). Lineage (NCBI taxonomy): Eukaryota > Metazoa > Chordata > Testudines > Cheloniidae > Lepidochelys > Lepidochelys olivacea. The sequence continues at coordinate 48,537,942 of NC_140414.1, read as the reverse complement.
CCCCCAAAAATGTAACCCTTCTGCCCGTCAGAGTTGGCAGCAACAAGGGCCGGGTTCAATATCTAGGGGTTCCATTCCAATAACACAATGCAAACCGGCTCGAGCCCCCACCCAGTGACCTGGGACAAATATATACCACCCCCGCTGGGCGCCTCCAAGAGGCAATACTTCCCCTCTCGCAAGCACATAGTCTGAGTGTAGCAAAAGTCTTTTAATAACAGAGAGAAACAATGTGGCATTATGTTGGGGAAACACCACCAACCGGATTCATAACACAACCCATGAGCAAAAGCAACCCCACCCCAGGCAAATTGGGGCATGCCCTTTTCCCTTTGGTTCTTGAGTCCAGCAACCCCAAAAGTCCAATGCCCCAAAAGTCTCTGTCCCTGGTCAGGGCAGCCCCAGAGTTCGAAAGTTTATCGGCGGAGCTTTACCTCCCAACCTGGGTGGAAATGGGACGGGGGTAAGAGGCACCTTACGTGATCTGAAGCTGACCGCCCCATAGCTCCATAGCGGCGCTCCGCTCCGCTCCGCCAGCCGCCCCACAAAACTCCTTCGCGCAGCTGCACTCCGCTCCGCCAGCCGCCCCACGAACTCCTTCGCTCAGCTGCGCTCCGCTCCGCCAGCCGCCCCACAAACTCCTTCGCTCAGCTGCGCTCCGCTCCGCCAGCCGCCCCACGAACTCCTTCACTCAGCTCCACGGCCCACAAGCAGCTCCTGCCATCCACACACTGCTCTGTGTCGAACTGCTTCACCAGCCGTCCCGCAAACTGCTCCACAATATATCTTCAGGCTCCCCCACTGCTTAACACAACACTCAGTGATTTCAGCTCTTAGGTGAATTCAGCTTGTAGTAGGGGAGCCCCAGTGCTAGTGCGCTGTCAGCCCAAAGTGAGCTCAGCAGCCTATAACTAGACTTCTAATGAAATCAAAATTAGCTCTGATATTCCACAGTGGAGAGAGGAGGAAGTGCAATCAGCATGTAAGGCCCTCACCAAGGGGCCCATGCCACCAAGTATTAATACTTGTCCCCAGCCTCTCTCCATTCACACAGTTTTGGAACCCATGACCCTTGCCTAGCGAGTGCTACTTAGATGATGGTGAATCCCTCCATCGTAACAAAAGGCCAAGTACAGTTCCAAGCACAGTTCCCATAATCAGGGTAATAACAATTTATTCTTCCTGCCCCAATAACAGAGACACTGGGGATCCCACAGCAGCCAAAGTGACCATTTGGGCAGCTATGGTCTCATTCTAGGCGTGGTGGGTGTGCCTATGCAAATGAGATCAGCCCCTGAAGTTCTTTTCCACAACTTGCCACACCTCACCACCAGATGTCAGGGTGGAGCTCATCCTGACACTGCTTACATATATATTACTGTATTGAGTAATATATAAAATATATACAGACAATGCCTCCAAAATACCAATTCTTGGACATCTATATAAAACTCAGCTTGCTAAAAATAAACCCTGAAAAATTAAATTAATACCCCCCCCATACACATAGAAGCCATATACATAAACAAACAGTAAATAGTTTCAGGATGAAAGGTATATCCTACTTTCCAACCAGTTATGAAAGATTTTGGGTGAGATTTTCAGAAGAGCTAAATATTAGCTTAGCTCTGCTCCCACTGATGTCAATGGGAACATCATTAGAACAACCCTGAGTGCTTTTGAAAATTCTCCCAGGGGGCTCCAAAATTGTGTTAGTTCTTTGCTGGATGAGAAATGAGTAAGCAGACACTCAGGATCTTCTTTCCTAGTCTGATTTTTGTTTTATACTGTAGGCATAGCTTATATTGTTTTGAACCTGGATGGATAAAATAATAAAATAAAAACTAGAAGCAAAACTTTGACAGATGCAGTAATGCTTCAGAATTCCAGCAAGATAGCTCCAAGTTCCACTGTTCAGATTCCTATCCAGATGGGAATTTTTCTGTGTCTGTGAACTCCTCTACGAATACATTAATGTAACCATGTGTTTTCATTATTAATCAAAATCACTATTACTTTTCCTGGTGGTATATGCCCGTGAATCTCACTGGGTCTAGGCCAATGAGCCAGAGTCATTGTTGGTGTAAGGAGGCTGAACTTCATTGGAATGAGTGGAGTTGGTCCTACTTATGTCAGGAGTGAGCTGATTCAAATATGTTTGCTGGTAATGGGAACTAAGTTCTCCCCCTGGTTCTAACTGCTCCACAGTGCAAAACACACCAATTAGAATTTAGTCACCCTCCGTCTTAAATGCAAGGGCTCCAGTGTGGTGCTTACTTGTCATCAACAGTTGTCATATATTGTTCACAATTATGTAGATTGAGAAAAGTAAGTTGTCAGGGAGACAGGTGTATCTGTGGTGGCTGTTAATCCCTTCTTCAGGTTCCCATATCGGATATTAATTTCCATAATATTAATGAGTTTATCACTTTAGGCCTGCTACTGGTTTTAAAGTAAATGTAAAATGCATTATCACTGAGGCAAATCCTGACATCACACTGACTTCAGTGGTAGTTTTGCCTGAATAAGGACTTTCCTATTTATTTTTATTTATTCATTGTTTGAACAAACTTTTTTTTTTCCTATTGGCTATAATCCATGTTCATCTGGTTGGCTAGTGCTCATTTAAATTCTAAAGGCCAGCTGGTGAGTGGTTCACATTTGTCCCTCCCAGAGTTTACACATGCAGAGTAGACATTGTAAGAATAGTATTTTACAGTACAATCAGTTTGTTTCTGTTGCTAGTGATAGACTATTTACAAGTATTTACAGCAAGATGGTATTCCTGTTTCACAGCAGCTAAGCAACTGGCATCCAGTTGGCTGTTGTCCATGCAGCACTGAAAGACCAACTGCCACTCTTTTTGTTTTATCTCTTCTTAGTTTAAGGTTTGCTAGCTGCATGATATTTTTTTTTCCTTTTTTTCTTCCTTTGTTTTGCTTTAGCTTATTTAAGTTAGTAAATTTATTAACAGCCAAGTAGCTCATACTGGCTCCTTGAATGCCTATCAGCCAAACAATCTGTACAGTGCTGTTAGAAAATGAGTTTATTAGTAGAAGAGGCTAGGGATAGCAGGAGATAGATGTTAGGGAAGGTAAATAGTGTGGAGAAAATAAGTACCTTCCCTCCTGAGCCTTCTCCCATTTCTAGATTTGAAATTAACCAAACTTTTCTGAAATGCTTGGATAAATATTTTGTCCCTGCTGCTTGTTTCCAATCACAACCAGAAGTGATGATTAAATACACAAAAATACTGTTTGTTCTGTACTTCTGCCAATATCAAAAGACAAAGGACTTGTGCTCATGTACAGCACTACAAGGATACAGCTGCATTGCTGTAGCACTTTAGTGAAGCTGCTACTATGCTGATGGGAGAGCGTCTCCTGTTGGCATAGTTAATTGGACCTCTGCAAGAGGTGGTAGCTATGTCAACAGGAGAAGCTCTCCCATTGACACAGCACTGTCTAGACGGGGATTAGGTCAGTATAACTACGTTGCTCAGGGGATGTAGATTTTTCACACCCCTTTGCAACGTAGTTATACTCATATAGGACTGTAGTGTAGACCTGGGCAAAGTGCTGGAAACCTTGGAAGAAAACTGGTTCACATGAGATTTCCATCTCGGTTTTGCAGCATCAATATTTTGATAATTCAGATACACATCTAGATGCAGATCCTCGATGGGTATAAATTGTCATAGATAGAGCTATGACAATTTATAGGAGCTGAAGATCTGCCCTCTGAACTTTTGGATGATTATCCAAACAACTCTTGAACTCAAAATCTTGTGTTGGTTGTCCACCACTGGCTATGTCTAAGACCAGCTCTGACAGTGTGAGTTACTGTCTAGAAAGAATCATTTTGATTCTAATTTAAAGCTGTCTGGCCTTCAGGCAGACATGGCTACCAGTGGCAAGGCCTGTGGTGAACTCACTCACCTTTGGTAAGCTCCAGCTTTTTAATGTTGCAAAATTCTTTAGTTTTGCTATTTGAAATGAAGAGAGAGACTGATCAATAAATGAGACTTTTATTTTAATCAGAGATCCCTTACTAATAAATATGCAAATATTCTGCCTCCTAGTGATACTGCTTATGATTTTGATATCTTCCCAAAATAACAAAGTTCTATCACCAGATCATAAAACACCATAAAACTAGACACGGGTTGTGTTAATATCAGTAGGGTGTGTTATTACTTGTACATCCTAAATTGTGGATTTTCCACATTGGCCATGTGTGGGATGAGGTCATTTTCTTAATATTGATGTTTGCCACTAACCCGCCCGCATTAATCCATGAATGAATGTGCAACAGTGCAGTCTGCCATTCCCAGGAGCCTACATATCATTCTTAGGAGGCAGCACATATAATTGAAATTGATGTAAGTCTTGTTACGACCTACTCATATGGCATGTATACGGAAATTTACTTGACTAAAATTTACTTGACTGAACTGATTACCTTCAATGAATCTCATACGGTAGCATCACACCCACTTTAACTGATTCCTGGAAAAAATATTATGATTTGAGTAAATTGTTACCTCCAATACTCAGGTAAAGGCACCTGAACAGCTGAAATTCAATAAAAATGATGAATGACCTTTTGATAAAATGTGATGGAGAGGTTAAATTTGGGATATTTCTGTATTTAGAGGCCCACAATGAATGATTGAACCATATTTCAATAATGGAGCTTAACAGAAGCATGGGAATTGATTCTATGAGTGACTTAGCATGTGACTGAGCATCTGCATTATATGCAATAATCCATGGTAAAAATCTTACTTGAGCATGTAGAAGAAATATAGCAACTTTTCAGTTTTATCTAAGGGGAATTAAATGATGTCTCAGATTGTATCTTAGTTGAATTGCTAGCCAAAGGGATGTCAGGAGATGAAAGACAAAAAAAGAGATAGCCACAGCAGGGGTATAATGCCTATTGTGTAGGAAGTTGCCAGATGACACCTAAGTGCTGTATAGCTCTGTATTCACCCCAAACCCTTTTGATATGAGCAAATAAACTTTGATCTCAAGGGAAGGAGTTACCTTCATCTGAGTGTCAGATCATTATTAAAAATGTGACCCATCTAAGAGAATAAGGCTGTTTGATTAGAAGGCTGACATTATTTCTAAGTGTTAGTGAGGAGGCTTGATACCTGAACTTCAAAGGCTATTCAAAACAAACAAGAGGACGCAAGCCAAATTAGAGGGGTGAACAAGAAAAGAGAGATGATGTGTGACACTATATCAGATGAGCTACAGAAGCTGGCCAGCCAGCTGCTAGAGGAAGAGCTACTGTCTGTGGACCTGGCAGAGATGTGCGATTATTTTTAAGGCCAGATTCTGGTCCCCACTTTGGCTTTTATATGCAGACATAAAAGGTGGCTCTGGGGAAAATTCTCCCTGCACAGGAGCATCATAGGGTGGGAGAATGGAGCACTACACTGTCCTCACAACAGCCTCAAGCATAAGGGCATGCAAGGGGCAGGGCTGGGGGCAAGAGGATACATGCCAGGGGTGAGACGGACAGTGGCAATGGAGCCTTACACTACAGCTATCCAGTAATGTGGAAAAGGCCATAGAACAGGCAGAATCCAGGAGATTTAAAGCCACTTTTGCTACCTCCTGAGAGGAACCAGCATAGAATGTAGACCTACAACTAAAAGATTTTTTCTACCTAGGGAGGCTTTGTCTAGACTTGGACTAGGTATGTTGTATTGTGCTTAGCATTTATGTTCTTTAACTCTCTCTGTAGGGAAGAAGTGATACATGTCATTCCCAAGAGAAATAAACCAAAGCTACTTTGCCCCACATATCTTTGTCACATCCAAAGTGTACCACTCCTTGCTGCACAACCTTTCCAACATATGACTTTTTTTTCTGTCAAGACAAGAAATCTCCCTTCCAGTCCCCCATCATCTCCCATCTCAATTCCTATAACCTCCTCAGTTCCCTGAGATGTACACATCCCACTCTAATCCATTCAAAATACACCTGCTAAGGTCATCTTCTGAGCCCATCAATATGACCATGTCTCCCACTCTTCAGATTTCTCCATTGGCCTCCCATTCTTCATTGCATCATATATAAGCTTCTTGTCGTCACCTCCATAACCCACATAACTATGCTCCTCCTAGTTTAGCTGACTCAAATGTAGTCTGTTATCATGTCACCACCCCAAATCTTCAATTTCTCCTGTAACACCAATCTTAAAGCCTGTCCTTTGACCATTTCTCCTACAAATGGCTCCATGCTTTCTCCCTCATGTCCCAGGGCTTTGGGAAGGTAACAGTACCTAATAGATTGGACTGCCACTTTCCTGTAACCTCTCCTACACCATCAAATTTCTAATTTCAGTTTCTATGACTACAGAGTGGGCTCTGTTCTCTTCTGGTAGATTTGTTTGTTTCTTTGTTTCCAGTAGCACGGTGTGTCTATCACAGTAATTTTTTGAAAATGTCATGGATGAATGATGTACAAAAATTAATAAAAGCCTTGATATTTTTCAATGTACAATTCATGCAAGTTTTTTTAACCAAATGTAATGGTTTTTACGTGATATAACCTGATCTTCTCTCCATTCTCCACTCCAACGCACATACACACCAAGCTTCTCCCCCTTTCGCAGGTGCTTCTCAAAGGGCCCGGCCATATCTAATAAAGAGTCTTCCTACTACTATCTAATGAGCTGTGCACTTCACCAGTGGTGTTTTAAAAATAAATTATCATATCAGCACTGTGTGGACTGTTGGAGAAGCGAGCTGTAGGAGTAAGGTGGCACGGCCTGTGACTCTCATTAGGTCTTTAATAGGTATTTTATAAATTTAGAGAAAAGTATTATTACAATGCTGTATATAACATAAAAAGAAAAATGAGTTCCCACAGGGATAAAATAAGTATAACAAAGAATTTTAGATTGTTCCACCAAATCTGACAAAATTCTCAAATGTACCATTCCTCATTGAGGTCAATGGAATAATCCAAATATGGAATTTAAGGGCTAAGCCATTTTTAAGGTGTGAATGTCCAAAACATGTTAGATCTGTTCGAACTAAAAAACAAACAAAAACCCTAACCAAACCCAAACAAAAACTCCCTATTGACTAACAATTGTGATATTTCAAACTTGTTTCCATTTTACAGGGTTTTAATTGGACCCATTTTTTAATTTAATAAGTCTTTTGGTCAATGATTTTTAATCAAAACTTTTACTGAAAATATTATCAAAATCAGTATTTACATTTTTCCTTTACTGAAAACTGGGTTTCAAAATCCATTTGTAATCCGCAATTTTCCATGAAAATGTTTGTTTTTGAATAAAGGCTAATTTTTTTTCCAATACATATTTTTTGAGCAAAAATGTTGATCAGCTCTTATGTTCAGACATATTTGCGCAAATGAATGTACATCTGATCTCTTTTGCAATCATAGCTGATGAATACCGTGTCTGATTACTTCCAACTTGTGAAATTTCAGTTGGATTTGTTTAGTTCTGGCCAAGTTAGTACACTCTCTATAATGATATGAACTGCAGATTATTTGTGCCAGAATCCTCATTTAAAATTAAGTATCTTGTGTACTTTATTTTTTCCAGTACATTTTCATAATTGCACCCAGGCTTACACCTTAACCAAAGAAGTCCCAGAATTGTATAGACCAGTTTGCCAGAAATGCAGACAATATGCAATGCATTTATGGGAAAGAGTAGTATGCCAAAAACTCGTCAGGTGACCAAAATTAACTGGTGCAGTTGATCAGCTCAACCATGGTGTACCTACTTATGTTGACTATGTAAAGAAAGAAAGTGGATCTCATTTGCCAGTTTAGACACACAGTTGCAGGCACACACTTGTAACTAATGTACTGTCCGCAAGCAAACATGAGGGGTGAAATCCTGGCTCCACTGAAATCAATGGCAAAACTCTAATTGACTTTACTGGGGCAAGATTTCATCCCCAATGTGTACAAATCGTGTGCATGTGGTCTTGGAGGTGCTTCAGTGTGGGCAAATACAATAGTTGAGCCATAAGTTAAGGACCTGCAAATGTATTAACACAACTGCATACATTTATCTTTGGAAACGTGTCTTTGCTTGAATTATTTTGTTACTAGAATTTCTGCGTAACAGCTAGTTTTTTTCTAACTGGACAAGGAAGATTGAACAGTCCCATCAATAACACCCCTTAAGTGGCCAGAGGAGTTGCCATTCAATGACGCATAGCCCCGTCCAGCCTGGCCCCTGAGCTCCCAGCCAGGGAGGCTAGCCAGCCCCAGGCACCTCCCCTGCTGTCCTGCCTCCTCTGCAGCCTCAGCGCACCGTGCTGCCGGCGCTCTGGCCCACCGCTTCTGCCAGGGAGCATGGCGGTATAGCTGGCTCTGGCCAGGTGGCGGGGCTGTGAGCTCTTAATGCTCTGAGCAGCATGCTAAGGGAGCAGTGAGCGGGGGGCAGGCAGGGTTGGATAAGGAGCGGGGGGTCATGGGGACAGGTAGCAGGGGATGGTTGGATGGGACGGAGGTTCTGGAGGAGGCAGTCAGGGGACAGGGGGTGTGGATGGGGGTCGGGACAGTTGGGACAGGGAGCAGGGGGACGTTAGATGGGGCGGAGGTTCAAGGGAGGTCAGAGGATGGGGAATGGGGGGGTTGGATAGACGTGGGAGTCCTGGGGGGCCTATCTGGGGGTGGGGGTGTGGATGGGGTAGGGACAGTCAGTGGACAGGGAGCGGGGGGGGGTTGGATAGGGGGTGGGATCCCGGGGGGTGTTAGGGTCGTGGGTCCTAGGAGGGGGCGGTCAGGGGACAAGGAGCAGGGGGGGTTGGATGGGTTGGGAATTCTGAGGGGGCCAGTCAGGGGGCAGGAAGTGGGAGGGGGTGGATAGGGGCGGGGCCAGGCAGTTTGGGGAGGCACAGGCTTCCCTATCCAGCCCTCCATACAGTTTTGCAACGCCAATGTGGCCCTCAGGCCAAAATGTTTGCCCACCCCTGCTCTAAAGCATTCCCATCCCCTGCTGGGTTAGGTAATGCGAAGCACAGATGTTGATGCTAATCTTTCTATATGTTTTTCAAGCATCCTATTGAATCATAGAGCAGCAATAGAATTCTCTGTGGAATGCCCTGTCGCATTGTTGAAATTCCCTGCTCCCTTCAGCAGCTCCACATGTCCTGACTACAAACTGCTCCATACCCTTGCCATGTCAGCCTGACTCTCATCAGGATTGGACAATCTCGTGCAGAGCCCTCCCATGTGTGAGTAAGAGGCCAATGTACCCTTTACGCCTATACAGAACAGGGTCAGAATATACAAAGTTAAATAGCAGTACAATATGACACACATGTAGCACTGCTGTATAACTAACAGAGATGGACTTTTCATATTACATCTGTGGACCTGATTCTGAATTCATTACCCCAGTGTAAAGCCAATATGGGACCAGAATAGATGCCTTGATACTTGCATTCAAATCTGGTGAGGAGGGAAGGGGAAGAGGGCTATTCTGAAGATCCAGCATTGTGTATATGGCACAGTGTTGGAATAAGATACATGCATATTGAGGATTCCTCTCTCATCCAAATCAATGTGAGACTAGGACATAAGGAACCCCACATAATTTTAAACTATAGAGATGAGTATGACTGCCTGAGTTAAATCCCAAATCATGCAGCAAATCACAGGAAAATAACTACATTGTGTTACCCTATGAACATCCCAATGCCAGATGGCAAAGGGTTCCCTGTTATGTACCAGTAAATCCCAGCTGGCCTGGCCAGCTCACTACACCTCACACACTGTTGTCAGGATATTTATTCAATAGGTGTCTTGTAATATATCATTTAGAAACAGTCAGTCTGTGGAACTCTTTGCCAGAGGATGTTGTGAAGGCCAAGACTATAACAAGGTTCAAAAAAGAACTAGATAAATTCATGGAAAATAGGTCCATCAATGACAATTAACCAGGATGGGCAGAGATGATGCCCCTAGCCTCTGTTTGCCAGAATCTGGGAATGGGCGACAGGGGATGGATCACTTGATGACTATCTGTTCTGTTCATTCACTCTGAAGCACCTGGCATTGGCCACTGTCAGAGGACAGTATACTGGGCTAGATGGACCTTTGGTCTGACCCAGTATGGCTATTCATATGTTCTTTTGTAGTAACACAGTTTACAATTATATTAATGACCAATGTATGTGTTAATACTATCTGTGATGGTACAGATACTCTCTGTTAATTTGGGTTTAAGTCTGTAACCAAAGAAAGGAGGAAAACAGATTTCCTTCTAGACATAGGGGTGAGACAGCTATTTCCTATGCAAATGGAGCAGGGAGAGGCCAGGGACATTTGCATCAGAATTTTCAGGAGAAACATCTGTATCAGAAATTACTGCGAGGGGCAGGGACGGACACAAGGATTAACATGGTGTCAGGTCACCGGGGGACACCAGGACTGAACCCCAGGAAATCATCCTGGCTCTGGCCACTAGGACAATGAACTTTGTGGAATACAAGGAACTTCCAACTCCCTCCCCCCCCCCAAAAAAACAAAAAAAACCCCAAACCATGGGGTTATCCATCTCTTCAAGGAACAAAGAAACCAGCATGTGATACAGCATGGCCAGAGGGCAGCAGGAGAGTGTTAGAGGAAGCCTTATTCCCTGTAGAGGGAAGAAAGTTTGCTATAAATTAATTAAAGCACATGAAGCCAATTCAAGCACCTAAAGCCAGTCACATGATAAAAACTCCCTGCTTCAATCAGACAAGAGGAGGAGTTGAAGCAGAGTTGATGGATGCTGGAGCAGAGAGGAGTTTGGAGGGAAGCAGAGGAGAGTTTGGAGAAGTGCTGCAGTGGGCTAAGATGACCAAGACCCTAGGTAAAGGGACACCTGGTTTGTGCAGAGGGAGGGCAGGAAGCCCCACAGCTGAAGGGCAGGAGAGGAAAGTAGCCCAGGGGAAGGAACCGCTAGTTCTAGTGGTTTACTGCTATTCCTAGGGCCCCTGGGCTGGGACCTGGAGTAGAGGGTGGGCCTGCGTCCCTCCCTCTCCATTCCCCTCCTCTAGGACACTAGTGGAGCAGTTAATACCCTGGTTCAGGGGCAAGAAATGGTGCCCTGAACACCCCCCGTTCTCCCAAGAAGAGAAAGCGTGAGACCTATCATAGTAGTGCCGGCAATTTGCCACACAGCACTTTGATTCTGGGAGGGTTCGATGCTAGCTGGAATAGCCAGTCATGCTGGAGAAGTTGTTGTAAGTAAGGAAACTACCTTGAACAAGAATTGCAGCTTGTTAAGTTTTAGTCAACAGACAGTGTTTTTAACTTTTGTTTGCTTGTAATCATCCTATCACTATTTCTCTTGCTCGGTATCACTTACATCGTGATTAACACACTTATTCTTGCTTTTACTATCAATCATTTCAGTGTATTGGCGTGCATAACCTCAACTGAACTGACAGGTTGTTGTGTGTACCGTGTCTTTGGAGGCAGAGAACATGGTATTGTCCCTGTGAGTGTCCAGTGAGTGGCAATGGATACTGCAGGGGAGATGGCTTGGGAGAGTCTTAGAACCAGAAGGGTTGTTGGGATCACCCTGCAAGGAGTAACTAGGCTGGTGGAAGCCAGGATGGGGCCTTTGTGCTGTGAGTAGGCTGTAGGTGTCAGGGCTCTGAGCCAAAGCTACACTGCATAAAGGCACCTAGGGCCAGAGAACAGGCAGTGACAGAACTCCTTACTAGTCTGTGTGAAACCCCAAAGCGTCACGCCATATACAACTCTTATTTAAAACAACTTTGAGAAGGAATTCCTGGAGTTAGCATCTACAGTGTGAGTCTGAGGTCAGGCTATTAGCTCTGTATTTTTGAAACACCAGCATGAGGTGAATCAGATGACTGTTGTATAGGTGCACCCCAGTTTTAATAGGCCACAGCATCAACATGGGGAGAACCCATGTTATCCACTATTAAATATCCATTAAGGATTCTAATTCTTACCATCCAGTCTGTGTGAAATCAGGTGAGCTATATTTATTGAACTTGCTATTCAGCTTGATCTCACGCACTGCTAGGGAAGAGAAAAGTCAGTGATTAGTGCTAGTGCCTTGAAGAAAGTTCACAATTATTTGCCTTCCAATAGCGCGTGTACAAACAGAAATGCACGTCAGTTTGCTTAAGAAGAATGAACATTTTTCATTTAGTATTTAAAATATGTAAGGGTGGAATTTTAAAGGAGTCAGGCACTCATCCCTCATTGAGTATCCTTGGGATTTATGCTTCTAAACCCCTTGAGCACATTTGAAAGTCTCCCCTTAAATGTCCTTAAAAGGCTTCCCTAACCCATTTTAACCAACCAAAGCTAAAGCATCATAATGAATGAGATGAGGCACAGCTATTTTAATATCAATAACTAAAACAATAATTTAGGGTTTGGTTGTACTTTTTTGGCACAGCCTTATGTTGGGGATGGTGCAGCCATATTGCCCCAGGGGAAAACTATGAGCTTGCATGGAGCACATGTGATCTGCAACATCCCTTTGTGGGGAACAGCTTCTGTATCTCTCATGCAGTACTGACTGGTACACAGAAGTGTGGGGAAGAGAGTTGTGGTCCCCCTTTCACGCTGTGGATGGGGGTGGTGGTGTTACAGTGAGATAAAGGAGGATGCAACTTCTCTTCTGCTAAAAGGACTTGCAATCAGCCAACCGAGAAATGAGTGGTTTTGGCCAGGGAATGTGTGGTCAAGGCAGGTGAGAAATGTGCTTGTTTGGAAATCCCTTTTTGGGCAAGATTTCAAAATTTTCTGATTTAGTTTTGCATGTTCATTTTTGTTTTCAGCTTTTGTTTCCCCCTTCTCTCTTTTTTTCCTCTTCCCCTACTTCCTTTTTTTTCCACTGGGAAAAATGGAAAGAGAAAAATAAAGGAGAGGAAAAAAGAGTGAAAGGGTTAAAATAAAAACCAATACCCTTTCCCCCCGCCCCCAATTTTATTTATTTTTAAAACACAACATTTAAACAATTTTCAACACAAAAATCATGTTTCTAAAGAGGCTATTTTTCACCATAAAAGAGGTTCAGATGAAAATTTTTGACCACCTTTAATTATAAAGGTCTCTCTAATCTCCAGGGATTGTATGTATTGAGACATTACCTCTAATTATAATTATGCTCCCTGTCAAGGTTCCTTCCCCACTCTGAACTCTAGGGTACAGATGTGGGGACCTGCATGAAAACCTCCTAAGCTTACATTTACCAGCTTAGGTTAAAACTTCCCCAAGGTACAAACTATTTTACCCTTTGCCCTTGGACTTCCACTGCCACCACCAAATGTTTATCTGGGTTTATTGGGAAAACGTTGTTTGGAAATGTCTTTACCTCCAAAATCCTCCCAACCCTTGCACCCCACTTCCTGGGGAAGGTTTGGTAAAAATCCTCACCAATTTGCATAGGTGACCACAGACCCAAACCCTTGGATCTTAGAACAATGAAAAAAGCATTCAGTTCTTGAAAAGAAACATTTTAATAGAAGAAACAGTAAAAAGAATCACCTCTGTAAAATCAGGATGGTAAATACCTTAAAGGGTAATTAGATTCAAAACATAGAGAATCCCTCTAGGCAAAACCTTAAGTTACAAAAAGACTCACAAACAGGAATATTCATTATATTCAGCACAACTTAATTTCTAAGCCATTTTAAAAAATCATAATCTAACGCATATCTAGCTAGATTACTTACTAAATTCTAAGACTCCATTCCTGTTCTGTCCCCGGCAAAAGCATCACACAGACAGACACAGACCCTTTGTTTTTCTCCCTCCTCCCAGCTTTTGAAAGTATCTTGTCTCCTCATTGGTCATTTTGGTCAGGTGCCAGCGAGGTTATCCGAGCTTCTTAACCCTTTACAGGTGAAAGGATTTTTCCTCTGGCCAGGAGGGATTTTAAAGGTGTTTAGCCTTCCCTTTATATTTATGACACTCCCAGATGAAGACAACATAGCTACAGAACTCATCATACTGTATTCCCTTACACTACTGCATGCCTGCCCTGCAGATGCTTTTCTTTTTGGTGATCTATACCTCACTTCCCCCTTTTAAGCTTACTAATTTCCTTTTGAGATTTGAAACACGCCAAACTTTCCTTCACGGTGGTTTGATAGCCAATGAAAAACTATACAAATCTGTCATGCCCCTCACAAAGGCACTTACTTGTGATCAGCTTGTACATAGGGTGGTGTGCAATCAATTATTTGTCTGAAGAACATCAGATCATCCAGTCTTAATTACAAGGTTTGACCTCCTCAGGGAAAATTGATCTGCAAAAGACGAAGGCGAAAAGGAGAGAAGTGTTTATGGAGTCTAGTGTTTATGAAGTGGCTATGATATGAAACAGGCACCCAAGAATTACAACGTGTGCTACCGTTGGGCTATCCTTCCTGATAACCCCAAGCCCACACAATAATTCTTCAAGCTGTAATGTACTCATTGGAGCTGTTAGTTATTACAACTCTGATAGCTTCAGAAACTAGACTTTTTCTTAAAAATAAAGTGTTTAAATATAATCGGTTCAAATAATTGTAAAAGTTTTTAAAGTGTCTTTAAAATACAATGTTATGTTCTGCGCAACAAACATTACAATATGGATTTGACAGAATAGTGCAAAACAACATGGGCATTTGTTCAAATAAAGCCCAAGGATTTTCTTTAACAATATTCACAGCCTCTTTTGTTTGCTTTTTGTGAACATTCAAAAACAAGCAAAACAAGAATGTCTGTGAGCAAAACAAGAATGTCTGCAGAAGGAAAATATGTCATGAATATGTGAGCGAGTACGTAATTGTGTCGGAAGCCTTCTTGCAGCCATCTTGAACATTTTTTTTTGTGGGTTTGGGAGTCACCCAGAGAGCAGAAACAATACCATGAGTCTTAAGTGACCAATCACAAAGCACAAACTGCAAATTTTAAATAGTGAGTACTTAATAATACTCACTACAAAAAGTTTGTGAGTCCATAGACTGAACTTTTCTAATATTCACTGAATAATTTTGGATTTCTTTTAAATTGAAGATTGATGAAAGAATCTCTAATCAGAAATGAGCTAAATTCATTAACTACATTTTATACAATTACTTTACTAAACTCTTCTTTCCAGAGAGATCTTCAGTTGCCAATCTCTAAAAAGGTTTGCTTAGAGTTAACAACATGCTACTCTTAAAATGCTCCAGTTTAGATTAACACCCACAATTTTAGATGCTTCTCCAAATCTTTGTCATACTATCTGATCCAAATGAGCCAAAGTCTACTCTCAGTTATCCTAATGAAAGTTTGTAGTAACTCTATTTCCATGAGGTACGTGAAAATAGAATTCAGCCCATTGTGGCTGCAAAATTAACTTTACAATCTGATATATAACGGAGCAATCTTTTACATATCAACTTTGTTTACTCATTTTATCCGACTTAACTGTGATATTACTTGGTCATAATAAAAAAATAAATAAGGCACAGGCTAAAATCACTGTGTTTGCTCTCCCAGGGGCAGAAGACTCTTGGTGGTGGAAAGTCTGACTGGAGATTGGCCTGCAGTTAACACAGTGCCTGCAGACAGTTAACACAGCACCTAATATGTGTGGCACTGATTCGTGAGGGGAATGTGGCCAGAATAACTATGGAATGTGCTAATTTAATACTGATTCCCACTGCAGACTTTATTTCATCTTGGACCAGAACCATCAAAAAACAGCAAGGAAATCTATGCTTATGTAATTTATGCCATGATCAGAAGCAGGAAGCACTACAAACTTCATGAAGTGTACAGTCCATTTTCCTAACCAAATTGATTCATAACAGTTTAGATAAGCTTCAGATATTTTTGGATGTTTATGTAAATCAAAACAAACCTCTGAGCCATTTGAAATTCTCCCAATGCTATTTCTGGACACATTTCTTTACAAGGACACAAATATTGTATCCTTTATACATGTCTCCCTATTCCATCATTACAAATTACTCAGTTTGATTTTTTTTTTAAATATCAGTCCATCTATACCTTCTTCTTTCTCTTCTTTTGACTTTATTTTTATTCTTTCCAGAAAAACATTCTGAAAATAAGAAACATTATATATCCATCTACAACAGCTTTCATTCTACCCTTTGGCACAGAATATCTAGCTGTTTACAGTACAAACTCTTGCACATAGCTAGCAATTTAACAGACTGTTAGTATCTCTGCCCTCGGGGGTGGGGGGTGGGGGGGGAGGAAGGGCTAGTGTTTCAATTCCCAGTATTTGGTAGGTTCACAAATTCTTCTTCTATTCTGAAAAGTGTTATAGGACATTCTTTGTGAAAACTAAAGGTCATAATGTCCCTGGCCAAAAGAACATACAGTCTAAATCGAAATGGAAATGGTCCTAATGGACTGGTAGATTGCATTACAAGGAATGGCATGTCTACAGCAGAGATGAAAATGATTTTAGGTAGTGCTGGTCAAAAAATATGCTGACATAATATTTTGCTACCAGAAAATACCATTTTGTGAAATTGAAATTTTCTTGTTCTGATTCAGACCAAAACCATATTTTGAAATTGTGGAATTTCCAGTTAAAAGGAAATTCTAGTTCTCGCACATCTCTAGTTCTCACATTTTCTTTAGGTGTGTTAAAAATATTTAAACTACCCAGTGTATTATGGTGGAGGGCAGAAATTGTGTTGATGGACTCACTACTTGTGGGGGTTGTGGCTAGAATTTGAAAGGTAAGCGTGTAGTGTGGCCTGGAGATCAAATTCAGAGAGGGTATTTCATACACAGTGAAAATTGTCCAAGAGCATCCAGCCCTGGAGAGGATAAAAAGGTACCATAATGTGGCAAAATCAAATGTAGTAAGGGGGCAAAATGTTGGCCCTGTCTCTGGAAAGCTTCTTTAATCACAAAAGCAACTCAGTATGCATTTAGGTCCCATTGAAGTGAATGGGACTTAAACAAAGGCTTAACATTAAACACATTCAAATTTGGTCCAGAATTGGGGTCTTAGGGTTTTGGATGATTTTTTGCTATAGCTTTGTTTTTCAGCGCATTCAGATCATCTTTATGTCCGGTAAACATTATCTGCTTCTAAACATAGATTGGAGGTACTGGAGAATTTTATTTTCAATCCCTTGAGTCAAAATGTCTTGCAATTAATAGGTGTGTGTTCCCTTTAAACCAAAAATCTAGCTTTCCCTTATCTTTTTCCCAAAAACAGATGACAAAAATGTAATTCAGCCTTTTTATTTTCCTGCCCTCTATATCCGAGGGTACATTGTGTGACCCAAAGTGAAATACTCCCAAAGGAAAGGGTGAGAACAATGGACTATTGTGAAAATGGTCTTTTCATTGGTTAGCTTAGATGTGGAAAATGCTCACCACAGAAAGATTCAGGTTAAGAATCCACTCTGCAGATCATCTTTCTGCAGCTGATTATGAGAAATAGAGTAACAAGAGAACAGACCAGACTGAGTCAATGAAGCAGTGCTATGTTCATGTTTCGCAGCATCTCCAATGGGGAGTTTATATCTCTGATAAAGACTCATGGATTGACACTGGAGACAAATATTCACATCATGAAACGCTGTGAGATAATGCCTCAGAGTTTCTTAGATTTAAGGCCTGATCCTGGGAGGGGGTAAGTACCCTTGTCTTCTGTGATTTCAATGGGAGTTGTGGATGGATAATATCCCACAGGATTGAGTCTAATCGTCATTGCCTCCGAGATCAATATATTTTATTTCAGTGTCAGTGCAGTGTCACCAAGCCTGGTTTATTTTTCATAGAAATCTAGACAAAGACTTTTGGAGTCTATTTTCTTGTGATCTCACCCTGAGGCCTTGCATGAAATGTAGAAAAAAAAAATGGATGCAATGCCAATGTTTTGCATTGAACATGTGAATTTTCATATCTTTTTCTGTGACAACATCTCAGAAATAGGTTCATTTTTGTTTAAATATAGACCCATTACAACAGGAAAAAAGCACAATTCTGACAAATATTTTAGTAAAAAAAACTAATAGTAAAATTTCGACTCATTTTTTTTAGTTCAAACTGAAAAAAAATCACATAATTGTATATTTTGGTATGAATATTGTACATGCCTCTATGCTGTTAACAATTTACACAGTTAAGTATCAAAAGATCTATAGCTTGCAGAATGACTAAAGTACAAGTGACAAAATTCCTCCTTCACTGATGCCTCCTCACTAACAAACATCAGATCTGGATGTGTCAGTCTCTTCTCAGGAACATGTGTCCAGAATACTGTCTAATGTGTTTTTTATACCACAAGGATTTTTTTTCCTCTTGGCAGATCAGATGGGATCCATTAATATGCATTTCCACGTATTCATATGCTAATATTCGAAGGTTAAATGTAGATAAGGAAGGATCTGGGATGGAAAAAGGTCCTCCAGCCATTCAGACTTTCAGCAATGATCTGTTTTTCTTTCCTTTTCCAAACACATTGCTAAGATTTTGACTACCTGAAATAGCATAAAATAACCCCTGAAGAAAAGCAGAATACAGGGGCATGGAAAAAAATGAAGAAAAAACACATGCATACAAATCAGTTCAAGTACCAGTCAAATATTAGAGCTGTCACAAGCTTCCTTTCAGATGTTTGATCAAGCCAAGGTGTCATTGTTCTGCTAATGCTTCTTTGCTTTTATTTATTTATTTTTAAAGAAGATTTTCTTCTTCCAAGCCCTCTTTTAAACGGTTACATGTTAAGGTTCCAATCCTACAATGACCTCAATTTAGGGACTGGGGGTTTGCCCATGTGCAGCTCATTGCAGG
Source organism: Lepidochelys olivacea (assembly GCF_965140295.1). Classification (NCBI taxonomy): domain Eukaryota; kingdom Metazoa; phylum Chordata; order Testudines; family Cheloniidae; genus Lepidochelys; species Lepidochelys olivacea. The sequence continues at coordinate 48,519,142 of NC_140414.1, read as the reverse complement.
AATGGTCTTGAAAGTTTTCTCCTGAACCTCAAAAACGGAAAATTAAATATAAACCCACTAATATCTAATATTAAGTGATTCTGAAAAAAGCAGAGTTCAGACAAAATAGGATAAATTTAAATTCTGACTAAATAGGACAGCACTGTGCTTGGCATAAAACCATCCAAGAGGTGAGAATGGAATAAAAAAAATAAGAGACAACAAAGCAGACAGCAGGAGCTAAATTCTTTGCTGGCAAAATTCTATTGAAATCAATGGAGTTACAGCAGTAGAGAATTTGACCCCTGATTTTTAGCTCTTCCCTGTAGAGGCAACAAAGGGCAAGTATGAACTCCTTTTCCTAACTACATTTGTAGTCATTGTGAAAGTGAAAGATTCTTCAAGCAGAAGCACAAGGCTGGCATAGTGGAGAATAAGGACAGTTTAATCTCCTTCTCACTCCTCTCAATATGCTTAAAACTTGATCAACAGAATCTCTGACTTCTGGTCCTGGATCTCATGTTGGGGTATATAGATCCCCAAACAGGGCGGCCAGGAAAGTGTTAATAGATGGACCAATTACACTTCCAGCTGCCATTAAGGGGGGCAATTAGACACAGTTGTAGCTGTAGCTCAGACAAGGGCTGCTTTTAGAGAGGCTGAGAGTAAGATGGGAAGCAGCCACGTGAGGAGACAGAACTCTAGGGCAGGAACAGGTGGAGTTTGTGATGTGGACAAAAAGGGAAAAGGTAGGAGAAGCTCAGGGAAGCAGTGAGGGATTATAAGGAGTAGTTGTTAGCTGAGTAATTTAGGATCCTTGGGCTGGAATCCACAAGAGAGTGGGGTTTGGTTCCCCTCCCCCGGCAAAAAAGGGAAAGATGGGCCTTAGGACTAAAAGAGACAGAGACTGATGTATCCCTTATGGGAACTGAAGGCCTAACATAAAGACCATTAGACTTTGGGGTTTTGTGTCTGGACTCTTCTGATATCCAGAAAGAAGACAGAGTTGGAAAGTACGTGCCCGGAGGGCCAGGCCACAGAAGGCATAGACTGCTACAGCACCAGAATGACATAATGGGGGCACTAGAACAGAACTTTTGCAACTCTGTGCCCTGGCATGAGGGAGGCTCTGGCAGTGAGTTTGCCCTATGACAGGCCTCTTCGGGCCATAGACTGCAAATTATGCCAAACTTTAGTGGGGATCATTGGGCTTATGAGCAGTCGTTCCCTCCATTCACAGATATGCCAAGGTAGTGACTGTCTTTTAATATCTGCCTATGTATCATCTATCACAATAGGGCCTCTGGACACCACTGCACTGTAAATGTTAAATAATAGTAAATTTCTTCCTATCCATGTGCAAGTGAAAGATCAGTAGGTTCTACCCCCTTCAGCTCAAGGACTTGCAGAGGGGTTTTATGTTGGCCCAGAGAGCCCAGCATAGGGTGGGATGTAGGGGAAAGGTGATACTACAAGAAGTAGAGGGGGTGAAGGCCAGGGAAAGTGCACTGCTCTTTCTTGAGAAAAGCCTGTGCCTCCTGGGGAATCTTCCAAAAAGGAATGCAGGCTGAGGCTGTGTTAGCTTGTGTCTGAGGTAACTTCTGTGCTCCAGAACCATCCATTAAAGATGGTTCAGTAGTAGGGGGGAGAAGCGGCTGCAGGCAAGAAGTATGTCTCCATTTTTGTTGAACTGCTTGGGCACAGGGTTCCAAAGCCTCTGTGGAGGGTAGTGCCTTGCCTCTGAGATCCATGTAGGTTGCGGGGCAAATCTTTCCCAGTTTGTGGAGCAGCGTCAACGTGCCCACCTCAGTGGAAGTGTGCAGGGAAACCTAGCAGAATATTCCCTCCCCAAGGGACTGTCTATTTTGGTGGTTTTGGGATACACTCAAATCTGGAGTAAGATGTAACCACCAGATGCATTTTCACTGTGACCTAAGCAAGCTAGGATTTGAACCCAAATCTCCAGAGGTAAAAGGCTACTAAACTAATGTCACTCAGTCACACTTCTTACAATGTTCCTTTTTTGTATTACTATTTTATTGCCAGCTTTTAAAAACAGATATAGTTACACAACTTAAAACTAAACACCTAATGCATAATCCTCCAGAGAGAATAGAAGGGGAATAACTATATCCATTTTAACACAGTCAAAACATTTCCTTGAACAGTTTTTCTTTTTTCTCCCAACTTGTTGCCTTCATGTTTGAATGTGGATAATAAGACTAAAACAAAAGGCAAAAAAGGGAAAAAAAATCAAGACACTTCTGAAAAAAGAATCTAAACCCTTTTCAAGAGTCTTCCATGAGCTCCACGAAGTCCATTTGTTCTTTCAAAAGGCCACTACTTGGTGTTTCTGCTTAGTAGAAAAGGTGACCGTATTGCCTCATTTTACCTGAATATGATAAAAAGAAGCCTCTGTGATAACCCCATCCCCTTCTCCCATGGTGGGAATTGAATCACATTGGGCACAAAAGGATGACCATTACCTAGTCTTCGTGATTCGGTGTGTGACACGTTCCCCTTTCCCGCAAGTTAACATGTTACTGCATGTTCTGTGTGGTATTCTGCAGTCCAGAGGGTAAGAATATTAATGATGGGCAAGCCTCAAAGTTGTGAAGTTTTGATTAAGTCCCAAGACATACAGGGGACTTATCTGATGTAATTTGGCCACTTATTTAGGTGCCTAACTATGAGTTTAAGTGTCTAAATTTAGACACCCAAGTTGGAATTTTTTTTTAATTTTCCTTTATGTAATATCTAAACAGGGCTGAGCATGAGTGGAATAAATGAGTGGAATAAAACTTTGTAGTGAATGGTGCTTGAGTTTATTTTGACTAGAGAACACAGATGTATACTGGGGGCCAGACTGTGATACCCTTACCCATGCTGACTTGCTGAGTAGTATCTTCCTCTGTGTAAAGTCCTGTCCGAAGGCTAGAAAGTCTGCTTTTGGAGTAAGGTGCTAGAAATCTGGCCCAGGAACACTTCTGACTAGCTAACAGTCCAGGACATTTTTAATGAACTTACAAGTAATGAGACTCTAGGTTTAAAATGAGATTCCAGCAACCTTTGTATTTAATTAGGCTGTATGCAATATGGGATATGGAAATCCATTTGATGACCCTTCATTTTAAATGGCCATTAATTAATGCATAATTAATCCCAGCATTAGTCAGTGGCACCACATATGAGTTTTACATGAAAACAAAATTAATTCATTATTGCTCCATGTTCGACTTGATTGTTGATTAAATACCTACAGTACCTGGATGGTTTCCAGACTATCTTAATTATGTGTGTTAATACATGATGTGTGTTAATGATGTGTGTTAATACAATAAAGATTTGTTTAGTGCTACAATTTACTTAAATTTTATGTCTGATTATTGAAGTAAACCTGTCTTACAAGGCCAGGATCTGATTTCTGATAGAAGCTTAGATTTTATTATGGAAGAAAGACACTAGTTTGATACCAAAGGGCCTGATCCAAATACCAGTGAACTTAGTCTTTCCAATGACATAAGCGGATTTTGGATCACACCCCTAGGGAGCAAGGTTAAACGTCTTATAGCACAGAGACAGATAAAGTACTGTAGTTAGACTGATCCTTTTATGTGTGCACATGAAAGGGGATTGTGATAAGAGATTTTCCCCTATTGCTTGAGCTGCATAAGCATCAGTCACATTTGTATCCCTTGTGCTTTGAGAAAAGCAGGGACTGCTCCTCTGTGTGCCCTGAAGGGCACCCCCCACCCCGCAAACAGAGACTGCCCTGCCACACAAGCTCATGGAGTGCGGAGAGCAAGACAGACTAACCAACCACCACACTGGAAAGATCAGGCAGGACTGCGCTCCCTTGAGACAATCCTTCACAAGCTCTGCTGAGATGGTGTAGGACACCCAGCATGCTCTAGTGCCCTAAAGGGGTGGATCCTACTTCTGTTAAAGTCAGTGGAAAGAAATCCATGGACTTCAATAGGAGTTAGATCAGGGCCTAATGGAACAATTTTATTATTTGGTGGTGGTTATTTATATCACCATAGTCAAGTCATAGACCATGACCCCATTATGCTAAGCACTGTACAAAAACAAAATTAAAAGAGTCCCTGCACATTTTGGTGCTCAACATGGTATATGTGATGGGTTGAACCCCTTGGGAAGCCACCTGATGTGCTGAGCTACCACTGAATCTACCTGTTCTGCCAGCATGGGCCCCCTTTAACCTGTCTTTCTGAGGCAGGCTATTAAAGCGCGCGCAGAGACACACATATAGACACACGCACAGACAGAGTCAGGGCTACACCCAGCTGAAGATCAGCTCTGGGAAGACTCAGCTTAAGGGACTTGTTTCAACACTCAGGTGTCCACCTCCCTTAGAGTGCAGACACAAAGATACATTATTAAATCTGACTGCTCCCTCAGTGTGGAGGGAGTATGCATAACTTTTCACCCCGCTCCCCTTAGTTAGAAATTACAGAAACTGGGTTATGTTATAAACAAAACAAATTTTATTAACTATAAAAGGCAGATTTTAAGTGGTAAAAGGAATAACAAACAGAACAAAGCAGCTTACTAAGCAAATAAAATCAAACATGCAAACTAAGCTGGTTTCACTTTAGAAATGGGTTACAAATAATATTTCTCACCCTAGATATTATTGCAGGCAGTTTGCAAAGCTTCTGTGTTTCAGAGTTCCAGTTATATTCCTTTTCAGACTAGGCTCCTATCTCGGTCTGCACTCCCCACTTGTCTTCAGTTTTTCTTCTTGGGCAGCTGGCTAAGGAGAGGAGGAGTCCTGTTTGCTTTCCTCCCCACCCTTAAATAGGATTTACATAAGGCAGGAATCCTTTGTTTCCTAAACTTGACCCCCGTCCCAAACAGTGGAGAGTTACAAGAAGTCCCAGGTAATGTTAGTATTACCTGACTCTGAAGGATCACAGCATCCGTGAGTCAGGGCAGTCTGGAGGGTCCACAGGAAATCCAAGCTTTTACAGTTCATTGTCCTCACTGATGGGACATCTGCCCTGTCGCTTTTCAATTACTATACCTGAAGTGTTAGCAGTGGGCATCACCCAAAGAAGCATAGTTAAAATACAGGTACATAGTCAATATTCCTAACTTCAGATACAGAAATGATACAGGCACACAAATTGAATAATCGCATTCAGTAAATCATAACCTTTCCGATTATATCTTACATGAGCCATCTTGCATAAAGTATCAGAGGGGTAGCCATGTTAGTCTGGATCTGTAAAAGTGGCAAAGAATCCTGTGGCACCTTATAGACTAACAGACGTATTGGAGCATAAGCTTTCCTGGGTATGCATCCGATGAAGTGTATGCATCCGATGAAGTGAGCTGTAGCTCACGAAAGCTTATGCTCAAATAAATTGGATAGTCTCTAAGGTGCCACAAGTACTCCTTTTCTTTCCTGGGTGAATATCCACATACGACGAAGTGGGTATTCACCCACGAAAGCTTATACTCCAATACGTCTGTTAGTCTATAAGGTGCCACAGGACTCTTTGCTGATCTTGAATAAAGTATATCTCAGTTGTGTTCAGATCATACGCATATTTTCATAAAGAATATGGAATGCAATGTCACAATATATATTTATGATGATGATAGCTGTAGCCTGAATTTCAATTAGAACTACCAGGTAAAACTCCTATTTTACTGCAAAAAATGTTCACAGTAAAACTTGGTGATGGTGGTCAGTTTATTCTGTAGGACTTAAATTTACTCAGAATCCCTAAATTTCACAAAATCACCAGTATTTTGTAATCTCTGTTTTTGTCTTTTCAATTTCGTTCTCACCAGAGACAAAAACATGCAAAACTAGATACTGAAAGTGTGTGTTTCCAAGGCTTTTTTAAAAAAAGACTAAAGATCATGCTTTCCACTTCACACACAAATCCTTTGACACAGTTTTTGTGCTAGTAGAAGGTAGATTTTTTTTCTCTCTCTCTCAGCACATTTCCGCTATTATGATGGACAAATATTCACAAAGCATAGTGACTAGTTTTGCTGGAAACTCTGGATGCAAGGAGTTATATTATGGGACTAATTTGGCATGGTAACTTAAAATGGATTTAAAAGTGGCACATCCTGATTTGTGTTTTTAATGAAGGAAATTACATGACTGTTTCAAAGAGAGGAAAACTCATTAGTGAGAATCAATATATTAGTGCTTAAACCACAGAGTTGGTGAGAAGCAGAGCAGTGACTTATGAACCACTTTGGCCTGTAATGTTTGCAAGTGTGTGCACTGAGAAGGCTAATATGAAAAGGAGGTGAAAGAAATGGGCCTATCATTTTTGCAGAGGACATATTTCTTTAGTAAAAATGATATCTTTTTCTTTGTATTCACCATGAGCAAAGCCAGACAACAAAGAAGAAGTGACGGAGTGGCAGAAGGTGAGAGTCACTAGAAGCAGCAGCAGCAGAGGGAGATAGAAGAGAAAGATTGATACTAAAATATCTCACACTCATGACAGTAATCTCTCTCTTCTCTAATTTGGAGCTGGAGTGTAATAATGAGGCAAGTGAAATTGCAAGAGGAGAAACAGGGACTAAGACTTGCTATAGCAGTCTTAAATAGAAAGGAGCCAGAAGCCACATAAGATCAAATAAGGATGTTTATTGGGTGCTTAAGAACTGAAGGGAGGATTTCTGTTGAATTAAAAAAAAAATCTCATTTTCTTCCTCCATCCAGGACTGAGTGTGTCATGTTTTCTTAGCCCTGCACACTCAGCCTGGAATCTCAAAGTCAAATCATGTTCTATCTTGCGTTATTTAAGTTATAGAACTGGATTCACCAGGTCTGGTTGAAAATAATCCACTGAAACTGTTTTAATGGAAAATTGGATGCTTGACTAGGCTTGTTTGGGGTTTTATTTGTTTTTGTTTTTGTCTTTTGGGGGTATTTAACCAGAACTATGTTTTGCTCAGAAAAATTCAATTGTTTTTCAGGTTTGGGTGTGGGTTTTTTTGGATAAAGTGAAATATTTCAGTTCAGAGTTGCTGGGATAGCTCCTTATGAGAGTTGTAGCCATATCAGAATAAAACTCCCTTGATATCCATTGAATATTGACAATCCAGGAAGTTTTTGGAAAGCGTAGGGGACAATTTCCTGGTGCAAGTGCTAGAGGAGCCAACTGGGGGGGAGCTTTTCTTGACCTGCTGCTCACAAACCGGGAAGAATTAGTAGGGGAAGCAAAAGTGGATGGGAATCTGGGAGGCAGTGACCATGAGTTGGTTGAGTTCAGGATCCTGTCACAGGGAAGAAAGGTAAGCAGCAGGATATGGACCCTGGACTTCAGGAAAGCAGACTTCAACTCCCTCAGGGAACAGATGGGTAGGATCCCCTGGGGGGCTAACATGAAGGGGAAAGGAGTCCAGGAGAGCTGGCTGTATTTCAAGGAATCCCTGTTGAGGTTACAGGGACAAACCATCCCGATGTGTCGAAAGAATAGTAAATATGGCAGGCGACCAGCTTGGCTTAATGGTGAAATCCTAGCGGATCATAAGAAAGAAGCTTACAAGAAGTGGAAGGCTGGACATATGACCAGGGAAGAGTATAAAAATATTGCTCGGGCATGTAGGAATGAAATCAGGAGGGCCAAATCGCACCTGGAGCTGCAGCTAGCGAGAGATGTTAAGAGTAACAAGAAAGGTTTCTTCAGGTATGTTGGCAACAAGAAGAAAGCCAAGGAAAGTGTGGGCCCCTTAATGAATGAGGGAGGACAGAGGATGTGGAAAAAGCTAATGTACTCAATACTTTTTTTGCCTCTATCTTCACTAACAAGGTCAGCTCCCAGACTGCTGCGCTGGGCATCACAACATGGGGAATAGATGGCCAGCCCTCTGTGGAGAAAGAGGTGGTTAGGGACTATTTAGAAAAGCTGGACGTGCACAAGTCCATGGGGCCGGACGAGTTGCATCCGAGAGTGCTAAAGGAACTGGCGGCTGTGATTGCAGAGCCATTGGCCATTATCTTTGAAAACTCGTGGCGAATGGGGGAAGTCCCAAATGACTGGAAAAAGGCTAATGTAGTGCCAATCTTTAAAAAGGGGAAGAAGGAGGATCCTGGGAACTACAGGCCAGTCAGCCTCACTTCAGTCCCCGGAAAAATCATGGAGCAGGTCCTCAAGGAATCAATCCTGAAGCACTTAGAGGAGAGGAAAGTGATCAGGAACAGTCAGTATGGATTCACCAAGGGAAGGTCATGCCTGACTAATCTAATCGCCTTCTATGATGAGATTACTGGTTCTGTGGATGAAGGGAAAGCAGTGGATGTATTGTTTCTTGACTTTAGCAAAGCTTTTGACACGGTCTCCCACAGTATTCTTGTCAGCAAGTTAAAGAAGTACGGGCTGGATGAATGCACTATAAGGTGGGTAGAAAGTTGGCTAGATTGCCGGGCTCAACGGGTAGTGATCAATGGCTCCATGTCTAGTTGGCAGCCGGTGTCAAGTGGAGTGCCCCAGGGGTCGGTCCTGGGGCTGGTTTTGTTCAATATCTTCATAAATGATCTGGAGGATGGTGTGGATTGCACTCTCAGCAAATTTGTGGATGATACTAATCTGGGAGGAGTGGTAGATACGCTGGAGGGTAGGGATAGGATACAGAGGGACCTAGACAAATTGGAGCATTGGGCCAAAAGAAATCTGATGAGGTTCAATAAGGATAAGTGCAGGGTCCTGCACTTAGGACGGAAGAACCCAATGCACAGCTACAGACTAGGGACCGAATGGCTAGGCAGCAGTTCTGCGGAAAAGGACCTAGGGGTGACAGTGGACGAGAAGCTGGATATGAGTCAGTAGTGTGCCCTTGTTGCCAAGAAGGCCAATGGCATTTTGGGATGTATAAATAGGGGCATAGCGAGCAGATCGAGGGACGTGATCGTCCCCCTCTATTCGACATTGGTGAGGCCTCATCTGGAGTACTGTCTCCAGTTTTGGGCCCCACACTACAAGAAGGATGTAGATAAATTGGAAAGAGTCCAGTGAAGGGCAACAAAAATGATGAGGGGTCTGGAACACATGACTTATGAGGAGAGGCTGAGGGAACTGGGATTGTTTAGTCTGCAGAAGAGAAGAATGAGGGGGGATTTGATAGCTGCTTTCAACTACCTGAGAGGTGGTTCCAGAGAGGATGGTTCTAGACTATTCTCAGTGGTAGAAGAGGACAGGACAAGGAGTAATGGTCTCAAGTTGCAGTGGGGGAGGTTTAGGTTGGATATTAGGAAAAACTTTTTCACTAGGAGGGTGGTGAAACACTGAAATGCGTTGCCTAGGGAGGTGGTGGAATCTCCTTCCTTAGAAGTTTTTAAGGTCAGGCTTGACAAAGCCCTGGCTGGGATGATTTAATTGGGGATTGGTCCTGCTTTTGAGCAGGGGGTTGGACTAGATGACCTCCTGAGGTCCCTTCCAACCCTCATATTCTATGATTCTATTGATAGCTATTGCAGTGAAAAGTAGGAATTAAAAAAATCTATTGAACACACAAGAAACTAGGTTTTGTATTTGAACACATGCATTTGGAAAACATTTTTTACTAATTATACTGGAATCCAAGCAGACTGCACCATTGTGGTCACAAACCCATCTTCTGTATCAATATCTAAAACACACGCTAACAGGATGGGAATGTCACTATAGTTTGACTTGTTGGGAGAGACTGATTCAAGGATCTAATAGGTCTTTCCATCTAACTTTTATAACCCTATTTCTAGAGTGATTTTTTTAATTAAATAATAGGCCCATTAAAATGAATGAACTACCTGGGCTCTCAATGAACCTGTACTTACCCAAATTAATAAGTCCTTGAGCTCCTTGGCTGAAAGGTACTAGAGTTACAGAGTATTAAGACTGATTATTATTAATATAGCCCTTTGAGAGAATTCTGCAAATACGTAACTGGCAAAGCCACTGATGACTTTATCTTTCTCTGAGTCTCTGAGCTCCCATTTAAGATAAAGCCGAAACATGGTCTGACTCCTATTGTCTTCATCAGGAGAGGAATCAAATAATTAAAGAATATTTATGGACTTCGACATCATCTTCAATAGTGTTGTCAGGGTGACAATGAACAATGAGATTGTCCTAATGATAAAACAGATTCAGATGTGGTTGCGAAATAATGAAGTGTCCCAAGGAAATGAAAAGGGAGCCCTAGGGGGATCCATGGCCTAACCATTTAAAAATCCTTCTTTAAAATAAAAACATGATTTTGTTTTTTCAAATGTTTTAAACAGTTGTATGATGAACTGAATTAAGGGATGGTAATGCAGGAGGATATAATTACAAAATTTACTCTTGAAGAGCATGAAAGGCCATGCACAGCAGATGAAATGCCTCCTTTGCCCCATTGCCTTCTCCAAGGCTAATGGCCAGGGAGCAGATAGAGGATGGGTGGAGCTTTGATTTCATCACCTCCTCAAAGATGCACACTATTTAATTTAAGGCAATATATGCTTAATTGTCACAAGTGGTGCCATAACATTTAAATGGGATGCAAGATTTCCTTCTAAGCTCCCCTGTGATGTGGAGGGAAGAAGCGATGAGGGGTTCTGGTGACAAATCCTTGCTCACTCCTACCTCTAGTGAGGGTCCAACAGTGAAGAATACTGACTCTGGGAAGGAAAGAGGAACGAATGATTTAGTTAATTATACTATTAAGCAGGATGTCTCAGTCTAGTATCCTACCTATTCCCAACACCCTTCCTCACTCTTTTCTTGTTTCTTTCCAACACCCCATTCTGCTGCTATTAATACAGAAGGGTCAAATTCAGACCTAGTGTAAATAGGTGAAATTCAGTTTAACTTACTCTTAGCTCAAGGCCTGAATATAGGACAAAGAATGCAGCAATGATCCATAAAATGAATGCAAGACACTTTAAAAAGCTGTTGGAGAAATTCCTTTAAAGTTAAATGACTGCCTGTAATTGTAGTGTGGTGATTCAGCATTTCTGATGTAAATAGTATTCAGCAATAAAAGTTAAGTAAGACCAAATGTGAGAGGAACTTTTGAATGTTTTCTCAGAATGAGGGACACTTAAGAGGTATGCCATTTAAGTAATTAGAGTTGCACTCATTTTCACTAGAGCTGAAGCTGGCAGAGGAAAAGGGGGATAAAATGCAATGTGTCAGTTTCCCTCAAGCAGCAGGGTACAAGAAATGAATTTTAGACTAAAGGCCAGATTCTGCCACCCTTACATTAAATAATGACTATTATTTATATTTCAGTAACACCTATAGGCCCTGAGCAGCATCCCTTGCCACTGGACTATGGGATGTTCTGATGCGTGTTTTTCTCGATTTCTCCCATTGAACCTGTTCCACCTATGTATACACTAAATATGCATTGGGCCAGAAAGAGTGGGAGAATGACACTATAGTCCAGTGATTAGGGTAATTATCTGAGAAATGAGATATCTTTATTCAAATCCCTTTGCCACGTCAGGCAGAGAGGGAAAAAGGATCTGCCACATCCCAGGTGAATCCCCTAACTAAAGAGCTAAAGATTATAAGCAAGGCTGCCACCACCCCCTCTTTTCTGTAGAGTTAGGCCTGCTCTGAGTACTCCCACCTCATTGGGCCCTATGGACAAGACAGCTGGGGTAATGCCTAGTTTCACCTAGTGTGAGGATCCCTCAGGAGTTTAGGTATGAGAAACACTACCAGACACCTAGACTAAGGCAGCAGAGCACATGCCCAGAAGTGGAAACTTAGGCACCTCAGGGATTCCAATGGTGGAAGTTTAGGTGCCTCCAGGGTTGGGTGGCCGCTGAGCAGGGTTTTTGAGGCTCCTGGGTTGCCTAAATTCTTTTATGGTTCTGGGCCTTCCTGATCTTGGGTTACACATTATTAAAACACCAGTCAAATGCCAAAAGGCTATTGCCAGTGAGTGAATGGAAAAAGATTATGGTCTCAGTTTTCAAATATGGATTTTTGTGTGCCTTAATGCTGAACACTGATCCTCTGAAAACCAGGTGCCTTTAAGCTGTCTAAAGGTGGGCACCCAAAAATCATTCATTATTTTCAAAAATGTACATCTTTACTAGGTTTTTGCAATCAAAATAGGAAACTGGAATGGCACCTCATTACGATACTTAGCATGAAATCTATACAGGATGAGTCAGAGAACCTAAAGGACATACAGAATTTACCTTCTATTCCTCTAAAAGCTCTACTCCTTCCCCCATAGAAAAATGACTTAAATGTCTCTAAATAATGGGAATACTAGCATGAAATTATGTCTTCCATTATCTCCTACAGTTTTTCAGACCTTTTGGAAAAGACATACGTGGCGCTTTTCAATGCTTGAATGTTTGTTTTGTCATTTAATTTATTTATAGTAATTGGAAAATACAATTTTCATACTTGGATTCCAATCATACCTGCCATGCATAATAAAAACTGAACATTCATTTCACAAAATAAATCAAACTCCAATTGGAGACATGTTTTTATACATGACTGAATTCTCAGCATTTCCAGTCTATTTTTTTTTTTAAATCAGTCTCTCGCTTTGGGCTTTTGTTCTTAGTTACAACAGCTTCTGGGAAGGAGGGAAGGCATGTTCCTTTAAATTCAGTATTACTTGCTCACCATGTGTAACACACAATTAAGTGTGAAACAGTTGCTCCAGTGTATGAAAACAAAAAAGTAATGTGTCTGTGCCATAATGTGCATTATTGTTAGCATTCTTGCCTGCAATATCAAACAGCTACATTTAAAAACAAAAAATCCATTGACTAAGTTCAAGAGCTGGCTTTGCTTGGTGGGCTTCAGTAAAATTAAACCAACAACAAAAAACTGCAACACACAAGCAGGGAATTCACAGAATCATGCAGTTCTAGTTAAAGGACTTAGTGTGATTTGTGCAAAGCAGCTGAGCTGACAGGGCACTCTGCAAGGACTCCTTCATAACCAGGAGGATCAATTGTGTTCCATGAGCCTTGAAGTTGGAAGCCTCTGAATAGGTCTTGACAACAGAGACTGTAATGGCTCTGTAGGACGTGTCAGAGTTTGTGTCAAGAACGGAGCTACTACAGAGTGCTCAAACTGTCTTGGTTGACAACACTGACAGTAATATGAAAGTTTATCTATCTGTCTTTGCATGCTAAACCATAAGATCTTCAAGGGAGCTGTTATGGTATATCATGTTATTAATTATTATTTGTTATATACTGCTTGTTTGTTTAGCTCTGACAGTGTGTGGTTTCCTCTGTCCAAGACACAGAAGTCAGCACAGGTCCTGCCCCAATATGCTTAGAATGAATATGATTCTGCTGGATGTTAAATGCTGCTAATACCTCGTGAAGTGACTGGGAGTTGTGATTGCCCAGCATACCAAAGGACTGGAGTCTAAAAAATGATTTTAACAAGGAGGAATGTGTCTCTGAGAAAAGGTAGAGAACACAAGAAAGTTAACTATTGATACAACAGAAGATTAAGAAGATGGTGGACTAGCAAAATGGAAATCGTTAACCATGATTTTCGGAAACTGTAACAGTAACATATATTCAAAATATTGCCTAAATTTTGCACTTTATTCTAAGCGTATCACAAGCTTGTACTGAGCAATATGGAAGTTTGCGAGTCTCTGAGTTTGAATCAAAGCTGAGTACTTTGAAGACTCTTTGTCTATCACTGGGCATGAAGCCAGTTTAGGTGGCCATAAACTTTGTTTGTGCATGTAATATAAGTAAAAGCTTCTATGGCCTACCAGGTCAATAAGAAAATCATTTAGGCTGACATTCCACCTCTAAAAGCCTGATCCAAAGCCCATTGAAATCAATGGAAAGCCTGCTCTTGACTTCAGTGGGCTATGGATCATGTCCTAAGTCATCCAATTCCATTATATCCAATTAGATGAGTGCATCGTATTCCATACCATATGTGCTATTTTTGGTGTCAGTGGGGTAGTTACAGGTGGAATATTAGCAATATTCATCTGTCACAGTTTTGATATGAAATAAATTTAGCTGTAGTGTTAAACTACAATCTAATTATATAATAAAGGAGATGAACGGCACAGGAAGGAAAATCTTGCAGAAGGTAGAAGCACAATGTTGAGCTCTGAGTATTTGTCAAGAGGTGCAATGATGAAGAATCCCCCTATCTTTACAGGTAATGCTGAGTACACAGTTGCAGTGTTCATACTGGACACTATTCTTTGATGGCTGAATAAGGAATGTGGTAAATCTCTGGTTTCATTAGTTAGTCATTCAGCTCTGCAATTTGATTTTATGAATACATTCAGATTTGAGAGGCTATATAAACACCCTGTCCTAACCCTAGCCCTAATTGTCACATGTACACACCCTGAGGATGGCCAGGGGGAGCTCAAAAATCAAGAGACTGACCTAAAAACACAATATCATCTTTTTTTAAAATCTCATGATTTGGGGGAATCCGACTGATGATTTTTGATCTCTAGGCATTGGCAATACTGCCAACAATTACAACCCATACTTGATAGGGACCACATCCTGAAAGAAGTCCTTCCCAAATTCCAGCCTTCAAACAATAGCATCAGAGCCTGCTATTACAACAGATGCAAAACTTGCAGATATATTGCCACTGCTACAATGATCAGCACAACTTTTAAGATTCATGGATCCTACACACGCTTATCACAGCATATGGTGTTCCTTATCCAGTGAATCAAATGCCCTAACAACAATCACATGGGTGACACTAGACAATCACTACACTCTCGAATGAACTCACACAGAAAAATAAGACCAAAAAAATCACCTGTGTTTTATGAACACTTTTCAGAAAACAATCACTCCATATCTGGGTTCTCGGTCCTCATCCTCAAGAGAAACCTGTGAAACACCTTCAAAAGATAAGGTTAGAGCTTAAATTCATAACATTGCTAGACACTACCTCTTACTGTGGTATAACTTACTTCGCTCAGGACTGTGAATAAGCTACCCCTGAGTGACGTAAGTTACACGGACCGAAGCGCCAATGTGGACAGCGGTGTGTTGGCGGGAGAGCTTCTCCCGCTGACATAGCTACCACCGCTCATGGGGGTCGGAGTAATTAAATCAATGGGAGAGCTCTTTCCCATACGCTTAGAGCAGGGAGAGGCAATTATTTTTTGCCAAGGTCCACATTTCTTGGTCAAGGTATAGTCAAGGTCCAGACTCCAGAGAAAATAAATAAATAAATAAATAAAAAAGATTTGGGGGTCCGTGCAAAAGCAGCTGGCAGTCTGGATTTGGCCCGCGGTCCGCCTAGTGACTACCCCTGGCCTAGAGCGTTTGCACTATCAGCAGCACAGCTGCATTGGTGTAGACATAGCCTAAAAATCACGGACTCACTAGAGACACCAGTTTTATGTCTCATTACAACAGTCTGCAACCCACTCCTTTGTCTTATGACTGTAGAGATGTCACAAGTGTGAGAAAAGTACGCTATTCTATACAGCTTTTCTACTCTTCATTTTGATTTGATCAGATGTGTGTTTCCTGGATGGCTTTATGATAATTTAGACACTAGGCCAAGTTGGATCGCACCAGTGTAAATCCAAAGTAACTCCACTGAAATAAATGGGACTACATTGGTGTCCAGCTTGTATAAGTGGAATGAGAATCATGCCCACTGCACATTCTTGTGGGTAACTCAAGTTTGCCTGTGTGCCAAATTCTATGCCAATTTTTTAGGCAATTTATGGTGCTGCTGGGCATGTTTTTTTTACTTCTTGACCTTCAATGTGGCAGAACTGGAGATGGGGAAGAGAATGCAAACAATTTTCAGATTTATCTCTGGGAAACAAATAGTTAATACATCCAGATTCAAGGGCCAGCTTAGTTCATATCATACTACAGCAGAAGGCATTAAAATGTCAACATTTGCAAGATGCTATCACAGAGTTACAAATGACCACAGGTATCTCCTATTTCTAAGTATAGGGGAAAACAGAGGAACTCTCTGATACCATTGGACTGAACTGATGGCAAATGTTGACTTTTAATGGGAACCCACAGATGGAACTTCAGAAAGAGTCTGGTTTCGTTAAAATATTTTTCTACAGTGACCTTTCCCCTTCTACATACAGTAGGAGAAGCGAGTGCAATAGCACTTCATCATGGCAAGGTGGAAACTTTTGGTGGGAATGCCACTACATTATTTTTAAGAGTATCAAGAAATAGTCTAACAAAATAATGTAGGAATTCCAATGGAGGGTGGGGCATTTATGGCTCCCTTTCACATATGCCATAAAGCATCAAGAGTGGGGCACAGAATCTGTCCCATGGTATGTGCTGTATTTGTTTACATTAGATATTTGGGATGGATAAGTGCTCATTCCCTTCCCTCTTTCCTTCCCCCTCTAACTATAACTCTCCTCTGAGAGGGTAAATTTTTAGCCCAAATTACATCTTTTAATCTAAATTATCCATAGGTTTTTTTTTTTCTGGAAACTGATTTTTCTTATGTTACAGTATAAAGTCTTGCATTAGGTACAATGTTACATGAGCTCAGATATGGACAGAAAGTGATTAATTACTTGGTACTTTACGCAGGGAAAAGTTTTGATAAACTTGAGACAGGGAAACTGATAGTTGCAGGTTAGAAGGATGAACCTTTCCTGAACTTACTTGCAGCTGTTTCACAGCAATGACCTCTCCTAGTTCTTGATTGGTTAAAACAGGCTCTTGTCATGTACTGCTGAAAGAGATGCAGTGGTTCATATTGCACCGTACCCAATATCATACAGCTAGATGCAATGCAATTTTTTCCTTCTGCAGGTAGTAACAAGCCATCAATGACTTTCTGGTCTCACTGAAATCAATAGGAGCGTTTTCCATTTATTTCAATGGAGACAGAATTGGATCCAGCACATCCAAACATCATTTTATAGCTATTACGTGGATCTCTGCAGGATTCTCCATTTAATGTACCTAGTCTTGTTTTCTGTTTATGAAATCATATTTTACTACAGTCCTCCACCTCCCCTGCCCCCCTCTCACACACACACATGTACATAAATCCTGTTTTTAAACTAGGTTATTTGTATACTTACTTAATTTCCATCACTGAAATATCTGAACACTTAAAAATATTAATAGATTTATCCTCCTCAAGGGATAGGCAAGGTCAGGATGCATTATCCCCTTTTTAAAAACAGGGAACTGAGGCTGACATAATAAGTGATATGCTCAGGGTCATTCAGAAGGTCTGTGAAGAAGTGCTAAAGATGACTTAACTCCAGAATTTAAATTCTGGAGATGATTAAAAACTAACCTGTCCCCATAGGATGACCAGACAGCAAGTGTGAAAAATCAGGACAGGGGGTGGGGAGGGGGGGTTAATGGAAGCCTATATAAGAAAAAGACCCAAAAATTGGGACTTTCCCTATAAAATCGGGACATCTGGTCACCCTATGTCCACACAAGGGACAGTCAGTAATATCACTGGCAGGTAGGTGGTCCCCCATCTCCATGTGCATATCTACCTCTTCCTGATCAGAAGAGAGGCTGAGCCACATCTGTGGGACCACCCCCCACTTCTGCTGGACCCTATGGAGGGATTGCATTGGGTGTGGAGAGCCATGTGGCAGAGAAGGTTTGGCCAGTGGGAAATGATGGGCCAGTGTTGTGTACAGTGTTCCCCCTATGGTCTGTAAGAGCTCTTCTAGGAAAGATAATAGAACCAATTCCATAGATCAGTGGTTCTCAACGTGTACCCTGAGGGTACGTGTACCCTGGGGGTACGCAGAGGTCTTCCAGGGGCTACATTAAGTCATTCAGATATTTACCTAGTTTTACAACAGCAAATGCAAAGCACTAGCAAAGTTTGTACAAACTACAATTTCATGCAATCACTTGTTTATACTGCTCTATACTATACACTGAAATTTAAGTACAATATTTATATTCCAATTGATTTATTTTATAATTTATATGGTAAAAATGAGAAAGTAAGCAATTTTTCAGTAATAGTGTGCTGCAACACTTTTGCATTTTTATGTCTGATTTTGTAAGCAAGTAGTTTTTAAGTGAGGCATAATTTGGAGGTATGCAAGATATATCAGACTCCTAAAAGGGGTACAGTAGTCTGGAAAGGTTAAGAGCCACTACCCTAGGTATCCCTTTATATCAGGAATTCCCTCTTTAAAGGTGGTTGTGGTGAGACTGAGAATATTCAGGGCCCAATGGAGATCCTGGTAGTGGGGTTCCAATGGGCCGCTGTGCTCAGAAGGTGGGCCACTGTTAGGGGTCAGAGCACAGTCTGGGAGAGGAGAGACTTCATGGCTTGTTCCTTGGAGGGAGGGGCACATCCCTCTGCTCCAATGGAATCATATGAACTTGACTAAGGGTATGTCTTCACTACCAACGTTAAAACGCTGTAAAGTGACAGTGTAGACAAGGCCTAAGGTTTCCTTCCTCTTATCCTGCACATGAAGGAGGGGAAATTCAGCCCAGCAAAAGGAAGTATTTCTTCTAATAGCAGTTAGACAGCACATAGAACTGACTGATGGCCAAAAGAGGTCATAGTCAAGTCCAGTAGGTGGATTTTAAGAGGGGGCTGGATCATTTCAGAATCTACAGCAGTATCTGTTGTACGTGGAAAAAGTAGGTGTGATGAAGTTTCATGCCTCTAGGGAGTCATCTGACAGCCACAGAACTCAGGAAAGAATGTCTCCCCCTATAAAGCTTTTCACCATGAACCAGTTGCCTTGTGAAGATTTCTTTCCTGGTGCCCTGGCAGCAGGATATTGGACTGGATAGACCATTTGTTTAAGTTGATATGGGAAATCCTGAGGTTTCTATTTTGAGATATTGCTCTTTTAGCCACACTGGCATGTACATGTTCTGATCCTTTGTCCACTGAACTCAGTGGCTCAATTCAGCAATATAGCATGGAAAGGGTTAAACAGAAGTACTTTGGGAAATGTTTTCGTGGCCAAACTCTCTTTCAGGGAATGAAAGTGATTTACAAAATATACATCTTGAACTCTACACAAACACCAAGGGGCTGGTTAGAAATTTTTTTTTGCTGCCTTTCTGGTCACAGGCTGACAGCAGTGTGGTCAAATATGCAGTCTTGGCTGGCTAAGACATACTCTTATTAGACAAAAGGAAAAAAGTCAGGAAGGAAAAGGACACATGGAGACAGGGGGGACAAAGTCTCACATCACAGGTGGTATCTGATATTAAGCCAGAGCCAGTGGAGGTGGTGATGTCATCTGGGTCCTGTTCTTGGCCTTATCTGGTCAGAAAAATCTCTCAGGATCAGGATGACGAAGGCACAGTGGTGTTACAGTAGACTCTGGGTTCCCAGGAGTCAGTCGGGGTGGCGGTTATGATGGTAAAATTCACTGCAGCAGTAGCTGTCAGACAGCTGCTGCTTCTGCTCATCTTCTCCCAAAGCATTTCCTTTTTAAGAACCCCAAAAGATAGTGATGGGTGGAATAATTCATCTTTCATTTTGTTGTCCGCTAACTAGGCCTAGTTTCCAATACCAATTCCGGTTAAATGATTTTCAGTCCCACACTTCTCTTGTGTATCAGGCATGATCTTAATACACTCCTTGTGTTATATCAGGAGGGCTTTTTGTTTGGACTAATTCAGTCTATCTCCCTTTCCCACCTTTTCCCATCAACATTTGTTTTAGATTATTGTGACACTTTATGAACCTCATTCACATTTTATTAGTTGATCTCACAATTTGGGTAAATTTGTAGGCCTATTTATCACAGTAGGCCTCCCCCCCCCCCCCCAAACTTCCCCGGAATACCATGCATAAGAGCCAGGAACAACTATGGATCCTCTGCTCAGGAGAGTATAGTGGCTGTCACAGGTGGGTCATAGGCAGCCAGACCACACAGTCATGCAACAGGAATTGACTGGCTCAGGATACCAGCAACTCAGAAGCAGGAGGCAAAAGTGGAGATCAGAACCATAAGTTCGAAACCAGAGTCAGGCCAGGTCAGGATACCAGAGGCAGAAGCCAAATTGGAGGTCAGGAACCACAAGTCAGATGCCAGGAAATCAAACTAGGGGAAGAGGAAACACAAGGCACACACAGTCCAGAGCAGGGTAGAGCCCAGTTGTTCCTGCTTTTCCTGCAACTGGCCGATCAGTTGCTCTTGTACTCTGCTAGTTGGACCTCAGGGGCCAGAGCCTCATGCTGGGGTTGAGCTTCCTGGGTCCCAGCTAAGTGACTGTCAGCAGGGTACCAGGTGGATGGTTGGAGCATGGCTAGTCCTGTGGGCCTGGGTTTGAGACTCATGGATCATCACTGTGACTGAGCCTTCACTTCTTTCACAGAGGCCCACATACAGGACGAGACTACAAAGGCAGTGTGACACCCGGACACCCCAATATTCACCACTCTCATGTAATTAGGATATGTTTTGTACAAAGTATGTCTTCTGAGGTATCATTCTAAAAGTCTTGATCTGCTAGACATTAATATCTTGTTGGATTGTATCTGTTATCATCCTATGTGAAGTTATGAAGTTTGGCTATGATGCAGGTGTTACTGAAACATGTTGTGAGGTTGAAAGCACCCACAAGCAGCCTTTCAGGTACAACAGTAAAAAGGCAAAACAATGTTAATGGCTTATTGAGGAAATGCATACAAACACAAGGACTGCCCCAGGAACTATGTACAATGGAAACCTCTCAGAGATAGCACTACACAATGGGAACTGTTTGACCCAGGTCACAGCAAAAGAGCTTTCCAGCAAGTGGGAAGAAGATATAAAAGGGGACAATGACATCCTGAAGGCATCTCACTTTCTTGTGTTTTTTGTTAATTTACTAAGGTGGTCTGGTTGTTATCACTTATAGTCACTTAAAATCTAATAAACTTGTTTTGTTCTCTCTAAACCAGTTTTGAAATTAATAACTGGGGGCAAAAAGCTGTGCATATCTTCCTCCACATTGAGGGAGGGAGTGAATTTCATGAGCTTACGCTGTACAGTTTTCTGTGTAGCACAAGACAATACAATTTTGGGTTTGCACCCCAGAGGCGGTATGCACTTGAGTTCTGGGCAATCCCCTAGTTGATTCTTCCCACACAGAACTGATTTCAGTGTCTGTGGTTTTCTGCAGCTGGGCTTGTCCCTACCAGTGTGTGTTCTAGAGGAGGCTTGAGGGCCTGGCACAGGGTGAGGGAGCCCAGGCTGGTGGAATGGGTGGGCTCAGTGGGATTCCAGTACATCAGGTGGCACTCCGGAGTGGGGGCAACCCATCATAGGCCGTATGCTTCCTATAGCAGTGGGCATGTTCTCTTGTAGTCAGGGAGCTCTCAAAGGCAAGATACATCACAGGTTGTGCATTAATGTCACAATTAGGCCCTCTGGTATTTTCGTATGGAAATCAAAAGAATATATAATGTGAGTGTGTGTATCTACATAAATAACTACCTCCACATGAATATATACCTATCTGTATACATTCATATCTAAATATATAAACACAACACCAAGAAAACTATGTAATGTTAAGGTTAAGATTTAAAAAAAAAAAAAAAACAACAACATTCAGAGTTGAAATTCCTGCAGCAGCAGCCTGAAGTCCTCCTACTTACATGTTTGTATTACTACAAGGGTCCATTTCAAGAGCACCCATCATATGTGCAGCAATATAAAATACCCCATACGTGCATCTCTCATTACAGTAATAACATGCACTTTATATATAAACCCAAAACAGGTATATTGAAATCAATACCTGATGTGCATTAATTCTCGGCTGCAAACCATAAGCAGTAATTATAAAACGGTGAGGCAAACATATCCCTGCCGCTCCTACTGAAACCGCTGGAAACAACAGAGATGTATATGAGGGGAGATTTGGCCCGCTATGTATGTGTAGCTATAATTGTACAAATACTGTGTGTACACACATCATATTTTGTTTGATAGCTCCATCTGTAAGAATGCAAACAAAGACGATGAGGGGTGTGAGTGCATTTTTTCCACACTAGTTCCTCCATGTGTAGCATCTACTTTTCCACTAATCTAAGTACCTCAGAGCTGCATACCATTGCCAGAACCCTGCTTGCAGTCGTTTTGGAACTGCTTGGTGTTGCTCCAGATATTTTTTTTTTCTTGAATTTAGCTTGCATTTACCGATATTTCACAGAGCTCTGATATACACACAATTAAGCCTGCCCTGAGTGACAGATGAGTAGCTTACACAACCAAATCCAAGCATGTAATTAAAGGTTCCCTTTTAAACACAGCATTTCAATTGATTTATACCATGTGAGATTCTTGTTTCCCTGTCTCCAGCACCATATGGTAATATGCCATATTAGTGGAACTGTCTGATCACTTCCATTAGCTAAATGCATGGCTTTTCTGATTTTAAAAGAAAAACAGGATTGAACGACTATTGCAAAACAGGAACGTGTTTGTGTTTCTTTGCCAGGCTGTGCCACTGTGAGAAGCACCTGACCTGTCATTAGTCAGGGTGCATCTGCCATGGGACATATGGAGGGAAGTGTGTGCACTGTGTGCAGCATGTTATTTGCTGTTAGAAGACCTGGTGCATTTCTCCAGCCAAAATGAACCTGTCTTTGTGGCATGTTATCTCTCATACTCAGGAGGCTTGTGAAAGCAAAATGTGTTGTGAAGAAACCTGTCAGCACAAATCATGGTTGGAATGTGCAGGATAGCTTGGGCCAAACCTTTGACAGTCCCATTAGTGCAACCC
Source organism: Lepidochelys olivacea (assembly GCF_965140295.1). Taxonomy (NCBI): domain Eukaryota; kingdom Metazoa; phylum Chordata; order Testudines; family Cheloniidae; genus Lepidochelys; species Lepidochelys olivacea. Next base: position 48,496,467 of record NC_140414.1, on the reverse strand, counting down.
TCAAGTAGCTTGGACCTTCAGACAGAGAGACGGAAAGCTTTCAGAGCAGGCCAGTGTCTCTGTGCACATCATAAGAGAGCATCAGTGGGTCAAAGTTATACCCTGGACCCTGACAGGGGACAAAATTCTCTCAGTATTGAAAATACTTCTTTGATTCACCATGGGAAGAATCCTATTTTATGGTGGCAGTTTGTGGAATTAGTGCTTTATATTTTCTTACGGCCATTCTAACGCCTTCTTTGGAAATAATATGGGATGTCAGCAGCCACTCCACAGTTGGGTTTGAGATAATATTAGGTTCCCATTATAAACCTGATTTTCAAACACCTGTTGGGGCTACTGGTAGCCAGCACTCTGCCTGTGAATACCATGTAAATACGTATTTACAAGAGTATTCAAACGTGTTCATGTAGCTATCTTGACAAGCTAATTGTGGATGGGAGTCATCCATTTAGGGTGCAGAAGCAATACCATATGCTTTGTGTGAACGGAGTATAACAGCCTGTGATAACTTAAAACTCATGGGCTGAAATAGATTCTGATAAAATATTCATCAAATTTTGACTAGGGAGCAAATTATTTAAAATCTAACTCAGTTCACAGACAAATCACAAACAGAAAAAGGGGCTAAATTCATCAAATAAATTGTGTGCTGTGAATAGCTCAGCTCTAGGGGTGAAACTGGGTATCTGTAGAGCTGGAACCTTTGTCAGCTAGTCAGATTCCTCCTTCCCTAAAACCAGTGAGGCAGGCAGTTTGTTTAGTGAAGAGAACTGGGAGCCAGGACAGCTGGGTATATTCGTGGCCTTCTTACTGCCTCACCTGTTACCAGTTACACCCATTTCACAGGAGAATAACCATTGGGGTGCGGGGGGGAGGGTTGTTGTGAATCTTAAATAATTAATGCTTGTAAAGGCCTTGCAGACCTTGGAATGAAAGATTGTCTAGACACATGGAGCATATGATTTATTTCTATACTCTTATATCATTCAATGGCTCTGCATATTTATCAAGAGTCTTCCGATTGGAACTCAAGCCCATGCTAATTGCATAGCGTGCTCATGTTCATGCTCCTCTATTTGTTTCCTTGGTGATGGTCTCTGGAAATACCCCCAAAGAGTATTGTAATTAAAAACTAGAAGTAGAGGTGGTAATATTCCCACTGCTCTTCACTTGCACTCTGCTCCTGTGTTCAAGCTTTTCCATCCCCGTTTACAGCAGACATTTAATGTAGGCATCCTTAAAAAAAAAATTAGGTAGAAAAAAAGCTTCCCATGGGTGAGAAAACAAAATGGGCTGCTGAATATACTTGCCCTACCTGCAAGCAGGGGGGTGATGCTGGAAGGTCGCCCCATTATCACGGCTATTAACATCCTCATTTAAAAACATGTCATCCACATTTAATTACTGTGCTTTACAGTCTGGTGCTTCCAAGACAGTAGTGCCCTTAAGGTGTTCTCTGTGTCTGCCACTGCTTTGAAGGAGAGCACCAACTCAGAAAAGGGAGAAAGAAGAGGAGGATTCACCAAGGAAAGTAAAAATAAAAGAATGCTGAAGTAATCAGCGTGACAGTTCAGGGCGTGAACTAGAGCAAAGGAAAAACTAATAACTTTAGGATAAACCTCTATATTCACAGAACTGCTCCATGACATCTGGCTATTTATTACCTTCTAGAATAGTGTAATTAGGAACACTGCTATGTTAGACAGTGTTGATGTGCCATCAATATAAAGCACCTCTTAGAACAGCAGCTGGCTGCTTCTTCTGGCAAATAGACAGTACCACAGAATCATGTACTGAATGTTCCTGAAAACCTGCAGGCTGGAAAGTGATAATACCTTTATCGTGGGTCTAATTCTCCACTCCTTGCAATTTCTTTAATAGTTTACCCTTGTACGAAGTGGGTGTAATATGCTACCAGATCAGTACAGGAGTTCTTTAAACCCAGTTTGCACAGCTGCAAGGCAATAGAGAATCAAGTCACTTATAATTTATTCTGTATTGCTCCCACATAAAATATTATTTTATTCTAGTGTAAAGTGGTGTTAGTGTAAACGAAAATAATTTACCTGTTTTTACATGTATTGTAAAATGCCATGCACATACATGGTGCTGTGTAATAAATACATAAAAATATTAACAGAAGCAGAGACAGTGAACCCTTAAAATGATATCTACTATGATCAGCATTTGTTCTACCATAGAGGTTCTCAAACTTTTTTTTTCTGGGACCCCTTTGAAAATATTTCAGGCTGTGACAATCTGCCCCCCTCGAAAAAGTGATGACCCCCACCACATACCACGCCACCCTTATTTCTATGCTGCTGCTGGGGATGGCGCTGCCTTCAGAGCCAGGCGCCCAACCAACAGCCACCGCTCTTGAGAACCCCCCCTCCCCCAATAGTCTTGTGATCCCTTTCGGGTCAAGAGCCCCCCCAGTTTGAGAAACTGATTTCCAAATTCCCAGCACTGATGCTTCCCAAATTTTGCTTCACATCTTGACTTATAATAAGGCTTGCAAATGATATGCAACAGCTATTTAACTGCCACTTATATTAATGCTAATTAGTGTAGTAATTACTGTTGTTGTTACAGCAATGTATGAGTGGTAAAAGAAAGAGTTGTGCCTAACACTGATGCACTCATAAAAACAGTCCTACTTCATCAGAAGGTATATCCCTTTGCCCTTGTCAAATGGGAACATGAAAATAAAGCATGACCCATAAATGGTGGCGATAACCCAAGCTGTTTAAGTGAACATCTAGCTCGTAATACATATCAGTTTAGGTTCTCCCGTTATATGACCATTGCTCATCTCCTGAACGTCATCATGAGGAAAACACATTTCCTGGGACTTCATAAAGGAAATGATGAAAAGGAACAAAAAAGAGAGTGTGAAAACATATTTATTCTATCGTTGTAAATGTTTTACATGACTGACCCTTCCATTATTCTGTCATATTTTAACATGTTGCAGTCGTTTAGTTTCCACTTTACCAGCAATCTAGGCTTTTTCTACATGAGGGTTCGGGGTTTTTTTTAAACAGTTTTATTTTTCCTAAAACAGGTGCAGGAAAAAAAAATCTTGGCAAGAAGAATATTACTTTTCAGTTATTAATTGAAGAGTCTATAGCACCCGTATGTAATTTTAAATCAAACATAATGATACCTCATAGGAGAGATGGGTCCTTTATGTTATATAATTTTTTGACTGGCCAATTGAAAATGATAGGCAAAATGAAAATAAGAAAAAAGAAAGTAAGACTCATCTCTAAGAGCAAGGAGATAAAGTAAAGAAAAGAAAGATAGTGAGAGTTAGAAAGGGCAAAAAGAGAGAGAGCACTTGCCAGATGAGGCACTGATACATTATGATTTAAAGTTATGGTAAAATATTGTTGGGACATTCTGTGTTTTGCTACATCTTTGCTACAACAACTAAAAAGGGAAATTTTGTCATCTGGGCTATTTTCTTTTACCTTTCAGTGACTGTAAAGGAGAGTTGAAGAATTATTGAGCTTATTCTAGAGCCTCAGTAAGATAGAAAGACAGCTGAGGGTATATAGTTTTTTAAATAGCAAGGTCTTCTTTGTTTGCTTACATGTGTGTATATATATGAAAATATTTGATGGTTAGTCTTACTTGGGAGATATTATCCCACTGCAAAATAAGCTTCACAATCTACTCACCAAATTTGTTCACAACGTTCTCAAGATTACACCCCTTTATCAGAAAAGACCCCCTACCTATGGCATGCTTTCATTCGTTATGGAGGGGCTTGAATGAAAAAAAGTAGATATACTCATAGATGGAGACAGAAGAAATTAAAAGTAGTTGTACCTCTGGAAAACGGTTTCCCCCGCTTCCATCTGTCTACACAGACACTCACTCATAATAAACTTCCACTGTATAACCTCCCAACAGCAACTGCAGAGCTACTATGTAGAGTGGAACTACGCAGAGGTTGCCTTTTGGGAGCCAGCTTTGTCTTTCCCATTAAACAAGAGTGTGGCTGCAGCAGAAGGTGGCACATGTGTGTAATTCAATAAGACCTTGGCATGGCCTCCTGTTCCTGCTGGCAAATGATTAACACATTTCCCAGGACCCTTCTGGATCTTCTGCACCACTTGGGCCAATAATGCTGTGGTCAGTCCCAAGAAATACTTGGCAGTTGCAAGGCCCAGATGCCAAGCTGTGATATGTTGCATGTGTCCAGCAGCAACTGTATACAGTGTTGTTGTAGCCCTGTTGGTCTGAGGATATTACAGAGACAACGTGGGTGAGGTAATATTAAATTAATAACTTTGCTAGACATTAGAAATCATGCTCTTAATAAAGACACTGGATTTAGGGCTTATTACAACTATCTATAACACACTAACCTCCCCTTTGTGTTCCTATAACTGCAGGGTTTTTAACAGGCCACATCACTTGGAATGGTCCCTTAAAATATGTGCTAACTCCTTATGCTAAATTTCAGAGTAGCAGCCGTGTTAGTCTGTATCCGCAAAAAGAAAAGGAGGACTTGTGGCACGTTACAGACTAACAAATTTATTTGAGCATGAGCTTATCGGATGCTAAACTATCTGTTCGACCTTGTGTTTAGCTGTGACACCCTGAGTACTTTTCCAAGACCTGAGGAAGAGCTCAATGTAGCTCCTATGCTTGTCTCTCTCACCAACAGAAATTGGTCCAATAAAATATATTACCCCACACACCTTGTCTCTCCTACAGCAATAGTGTCTGACTGGCTTCTTCGTCAAGGCTTTGGTTTGCATTGCTGCTGTGACCTTGGGGTTTGTATGTGTGTGTGCATGTGTATGAGTAAAAGACAAAGACTGGAAAAGAACTACTGAGTCCTGCTCCAAGTCGGCATCCCATCATCTTTCTCCAAATGCTTGTTTACAACATCATAAAAAGGACATGGTTTAGTAGCCAGTATCTGAAATTTACTTAATTGGTGCAGCTTCTTTGTAGAGTGTGTGTGTATTATTGGTCCAAGTTTATAATTCAACTTAGTATGTGGAAATGTAGGATGATGCAAAGCAGTGAAATGATAAAAAATCAGATTTCCTATCTATTTTTGCTGTCTCTTCTCTGTTCCTGATCTTTTTTGGTGATAATATTGTGCAGCTTTGTATTCCAGCCTCCTCTGAAGCCTTAGTGCATGTTGTCTGTTATTTTTAGTTTACTTATCTGGAAGCAGTCTGATGTCCCCCGAGGAATGAACTCTATTGACTGCAATTTTTGTTGTGGTTAGTGGCTGTTCTATACAGTTTTAGAAAATTCATAAGAGTATCTTCAACTTGTCAGGAAATAAAAAGAAAAAATAAATGAATGGGGTGAAAAATAAAAGGTCAAAACCGCTGGAACATAGCCAAATCAATAGTGCCTTCTTAACAAGTATGCTATTCTCGGAATGTGCCAGGGCCTTCCAACCAACCAGCACTTCCAGAAGTGCCACATTGTGAATAAACAGAGATACTCATCAAAGGCAGTAGGATGCACTCTGGTGCAGAGGTAAACTATCCACTCTAGTATTGTCTGGGTTCCAGATACCATGTGCTATGTTTAGTCAATCAGCACTGAAAGTATTTTGGGCTATATTCTTAGATTTAAAGCAGCTCTTTGATTCACTTGTGTAGATGCCAATAACTTCAATGCTCACACACACAAAGGTAGAATTTGGCCCTTGCATAAGATTTCATACGTGTGGGGAAAATATTTTAGCAAGAAGATAAAATGGTGCAAAAGTGATGTCATGATTCCTTGAAATAAAAAAGACTGAAACATAGAGTGGGAGATGGGTTTTGATTTTAATTAGAGCATAAAGGAATCATTGCCCCACTAACACAAACTTAAATGTAGAAAACAAACCTTTTTACACCAAACAGATACTTGTTCTGATTTTCCTCCTCTATTACTGTTTGTTGTTTTCAGTACCTTGCTATATGTATGTAAAAGAAGATGACTCCTTTATTGCAAGACTTTTGAAGCATTTTGGGATATCATGCATTCCCAATTCACGTCCACTGGAGTGATTTCAGTATTACAGAATTGGATTGTGATATCAAGGAATGAATGAGGCACTAGCATGATGCTGCTTACACAGGAGAAATTTGCTTTTCTTCTAGAAAAAATGAAGGGAAATAATAATAATAAAAATCCCTGCCTCTATTTTTCCCTCTACAGTTTATTAGTGATTCATGCACAGAGCTAGTCAAAAAATGGAAAAACATTTTATGAAAACATTTACATTTTTTCCCAAAAAATGTTCCATAACATTTTAAAATTAATATTTTTATCAAAAATTGTATTGGAATCACCTACAAAATTGCTATTGAAATTTCGACATGTCTTTACTGAAAACCAGGTTTTTCAATTAACAAAAATTCCTATAGATTTTTGATAAACATATTGGAAAAATATAATGTGAAAAATTTATCACATTCAGAAATGTCAATAAACATTTATTAAAAAGTCCATTTGGGGGAAAAAGGGATATTTTTCAGCTAAAAAGCTTTTCATGTGAAAAATCTCAATCAGTTCTGTTCCTTGAGTTTCTTCCTGGTTATTCCACTGGGGCCATGCCTGGATATGGAGCAAGGCTGCACACCTTGCCAGCTGAGAAGCTGGTACTGTCCCTTAAATTCACAGATTGCTTTAACCCTCTGTACTTGTTCTCAGCCTCTGCATGCCTGCCAGAACAGTTCCTTCAAAGATAGTATTTCAACTTCCAACCTTCCATCCTAGCCCCAAACTTCCCATGTAGGGGAGGGGGATGTACCCATCACTGTGGGGGAAACTGATGTAAGTTAATGTTGATAGGGTCAACATTAATTTATTAGCTGTTCTCTGAGAGATGGAGGAAGGAATGATGTCACACACAACCACGCTCCAGTTTCATCTCCCCTGCCTACATGTAGTAGTTTTTTGTCAATCCCCTTTGCCTATTGTCCTCACCTTGAATGTTTAATGATGGCATATTGCTTTAAGATTATCGGTTTTAAAGCTTGTCTGAATGTAACTGTGCAAGACCAAAATCTCATAGTGCTTAGCAGGGGCTGCTGTACAAGAGAATGTTCCTTATGTTTTGGCACCTTTACAAAAAGCCTCTTTTTGTGTAGTGAAGGTATCATAACCACTTCTAGACTATCAGAAAAGTGCTATAGAGAGATAATAATCTTTCTCAATAAAACCTATCACATTAATTAGAAAGGAAGAGCATTTCAAAACAACGACTGAATCTCCTAAGTGGCAACCTTTGGCCATTATAAATGATTCCAGTGGAAATCCTGCATTCTGATGGGTTGAAATGTCCCCATATTATTACATAGGGTGATGAAAAAAACTCTCCCCTTCATCTCATACAGTTGACCTCAGGCAGACTGCATAAGAGCTGACAGCAATAAAATCAGGCATAATGGAAAGGCATAGTTTCTAACCTATACGGAACTAGCGTGTAGGCTGCATTGGATACACTATATGTGACAGGTTTACTACTGAACTAGAGTATTAATACTGGGCTTCAGCTTCATATTCATATTACTACTTTCATCAAGACAACACTGTGGCCAACCGTAGCTGCTACAGCATGTGCTTCTAAAACCGCCAACCGAAAATAGAAAATAATTACTGCCATGGGTGAGACAGCTTACTTTTGTAGCCATTCATTTTTATGGAAGAATGAATTAGTGCAAGCAGACTTGGAAAGAGATTGAATAATAGAGCCTCTGAGAATTTTAAAAGATGATTCATCAGGATTAGATAGCACAGTGAGATAATACAAGTTATCTTGGGGGGAGGGGTAGCTCAGTGGTTTGAGCATTGGCCTGCTAAACCCAGGGTTGTGAGTTCAATCCTTGAGGGGGCCATTTAGGGATCTGGGGCAAACACTGGGGACTGGTCCTGCTTTGAGCAGGGGGTTGGACTAGATGACCTCCTGAGGTCCCTTCCAACTCTGATATTCTATGATTCTATGATTCTTAAGTAGCCTGCCAGCCTCAGTTCTGGTCATAATTGAATGAGTATGACTGTCTCATTCTAGTCCCTTGTGGAGATTGGTCCACATCAGAAAACCAGTTTGGGACAGACATCCTGGGCCTGAACCTTATCCTGCAAGGACCTGGAGTTGAGAATTTACCACCTTGTAGGACTGGATCCTCTTTGCTGGAGAGGTTCAGCCCCGAAGTAGTAGTACTCATGCAGTTTAGGAGTGAGCACTGAATTGGTAGAGACAAGAGGAGGAACACTCACAGCACTCGCTGCACGGGGCTTAAATTAAGCTAGTTCTTTTGTTTTCATGAGAAAATCTCCATCTTTAAAATATAAGTTAAGAGTGATCAACAAGGTTTTGATCTGGAATGGGGCCTTGATCTGCCTTTCTGGGCGTACCTTCTCTTTTGTGGCGGGCAAATAAAAAAATGGCAGATGCCTTAATTGTTATTTGCTAACCTCATCAGGTACTTTGACATCTAAATGAAATCAATTCCACCCACAAATTGTCAGAGAACAATTGCACCCCAATGATTTGTCCCCATAAAGTTGCAGGCAGAAAAAAGAAAGACGGATTTTAAAAATCATTCCCCAACAATTTTGTATATTAGTGCATTGTTTTGATTTACCATAAAGAAGTGAAATTTGTAAAAGAGCAAAACCCAGGGGAAAAAAAGATTCAGTGCCGCAATATAATAGTTCCTCTGGTAAGAAGTACCTCTTAAGCTACTTTGACAGTTTCCTAATTATGACTAAATCTTTGGACCAATTTGATACTTTGTTTCCCTTCAATGTTTTCTACCCACTATTGTCCTGCCAAGTGACATTTCTTTAGAATGATTTTGTCCAATGTAATCTTTCTCCAAATATGTATATTTATTTCATGTTGGTGAGGAAAAAAAAATCCTCAAATCCCTTTCTCTTTTCCTCTTTTCGTGAGCTAGAAAAGTCCCCATAAATATGAACTTTTCTTAATTCTTCTATTACCAAGCTATATCGCAAGAAATCCTACTCAAATAAAATGCTACTTCCAAAAATCACCCAAAAAAGCAATAGTTGAGGGAGCTCATCATTCCAAATAACTTTTCTGGGAAAAGGAAAATCCTCTTTGGAAAATCTTTATCCTCGTAATTTGTAAACTGTCAAAGGAATCAGAATTTTGCCTAAGTAAGGACTCCAATACTACTGGACAATTTGAATTAAAAAAATTAAAAAGACATGTCATTTTCCTTCCTATCTAGCCATTGTTTTAAGGTAATTTGTAATATTGCTTATTGTTGATATGTTTAGTCTGTTGGAAAAAGAGAAAATGACACTAGAATATATTTTAGGTCTACCTTGAATTAGGAAGAAAGTTGTAACAAAAATCTATTAGGCTATGTTCTATGCTATACCAGGAGGAGAGATTTGATTCACCTTTGCACACCTATATTCAGGGGAGATGAGGGAGCCAAATCAACCCTTAACATAAAGTATGCAACCCAGAATTCACTGAGTTCTGAGTGCTATGGATACACTCCTCCTGATTTATTTGATACCAGTCCAACTTTGGCATGCCTTTTGTGTCACGCCTTGTCAGGAGGGGCAAGAGAGGGCAATTTATGTCAGTCCTACATTGCTCCTATGCCAGGAGGAATCTTCTATGGCCCAGAGCAGCATGAAGGGACTGGGGTGAGTATAAGAATTTGTCCCTTTAATATTTAAAAAGAAAAATTACAAAGAAAAGCAGAGAGATTTAAAAAAAAAGAATCTTATTATCCGTTTTATATCAAACTAGCTACGCTACACTGGCGCTTGTGAAATATTTGCATATACTGCACAGAGGGCGGCAAACTCACGCACTACACCTGACTTTATTGGCCACCATCTGGATTACAAAATTGAGAATGTCTCCTCCGCACTCCAGTACTGAGTTATCAAACTCCCTGGATGCCACATGTCAAACTCCTCACTAACTTTCTTCTGCTAAACAACCAGCCCATCTTGTCTTTATTTACTTAAAAAAAGATATATAACTTCTTACGAACTGTGTCTGTGCTACAAAGCAATGGTCCAGGACTGAATAGTGGTGCAGTAGTTTAATCTCAGCCTTACATTCAATTTACAGCCATGGATTATTTTATACATATCATAATATCCCTATCTGATCAAGTACACATTAGCTTGTTTGACTGCTCCAAACAATTTGTACTGCCAGGGAAATGCTTCAAATGGTCTGGAGACTATAGTAAACATTTAGTAATGGGTAAGCAAGCATTATTCCAGCACTGTATTATTAATCACAAAATGCGTCTCTGTCAGCAGTACAGTTTCAGCTGAAACTCAGTTTATCAGCATTAATGTAGCTGAGAGCTAGACAGAATAGACTAGACAGCAATTCCACATACCACAACAGTCTCACTGCTGTTCTGAAATGAATAGAACTTATTCAGAGGAGATTATGTGTTTGGGAGCAAACAGCCTACGATAAGGTTTATTTGAAATTGTATGTATGCACAACAAAAAGGATGATCTGGTTAAAGAAAGCACTGCATCCACTGACCTCTTCTTCCATTCCCTCCTAAGCAGACATTTCTTAGTGCAGGACATCTAGGTGATAAACAAAACAGAACACATATGGCACATCTAAAGGGATGCAATATATACAGTTGTTATACTTCAAACCAAATATACTCAACACATGTGCCTAGAGAATATCATCATTTGAGGGAAGGGTGCACTGGTTGAGAACAAATACCAGTCTCACAAACCGTCATGCATCCCTCAAGCCATGCTGAACATTTTTGAATGTTCAGAACTCTTTATTTAAGGAGTTTACCTGCTGTAAAGTTTACCTGCTGTAAACACATCCCTTTCGGCATTTCTCCCACCTGGTTGGAGCCCCTGGAGAGGCCTAGTTATCAACATCAGATGGACCCAGCTCAGTTCCCCACCTCTTAGTCCTTTCAGTGGGCTCCACTCTTTCTGGCCTTCTTATTTTTCTTTACCAGTGGGGACTAAACAGAAAACAAATGTTCTAATGTGACCGAGGATAAATTCTTTAACCCGAAAGAGAAAAGATCAGCCGTTCCTGCTTACTTCAGGGGTTCCTACAGAACAGATTTACAGGAGTCCTTCTGACTGGATAGCCAAAACAGGCTGTCCCTGCTTCAGGAGCCACTTCCACTGAATGCATCTGATAAAGTGAGCTGTAGCTCATGAAAGCTTATGCTCAGATAAATTTGTTAGTCTCTAAGGTGCCACAAGTACTCCTTTTCTTTTTCCAGCTCAAAGTATCCCTCCCCCACTGTTGACTGCAGCTTCCTCCTATTTTTAGGTCTCCTTTCTACTATGCATGATTGGCAGGGGTGGAGAGGCAGGGCTACCTCCTCATACAAAGACTTTCTAGTCTATTCCCCACCAGTGCAGGGTTTATATACCTTGTCACAGCTGCTCCTCCACCCATCTGGGAACACAAGAGGAATGTCATTATATTTCTTGTACACTGTTTCATAATTCCTTCTCCCCCCACTTCTTAAATGGAATACCAAGTCTCCCTGGGAATCTTCTTTGCAGGTCGTCTTGGGATGAAGACTATTAACAAAGGTCCACTAGAAAAAAAATTGGTTGCTTTTGCACATTTTCCATGTGGTGGAGATAACAACGTACTCTATTATTATTATTATTACATTACACCTTCCAGCCTGAAGTACCCCAGAACACTTTATAAACTATCCATTGTGTAAACAACATACATTATTTACACTGCTATTAATAAATTAGTTACACTGCCAGAGTAACTCCATCAATTTCAGTAAAATGTAGCCACGCATATTTGATATACGCCTTTTACCTGAAAGTAGCGTGGATGTCTTACACATAATTTCATAAAAGGCATTCCTAAGTAAGTAATAAATCCTGGTCATAAATGTGTATACACTGTAACCCTACTCCCAAGATAGTATGAGGGTGACAACACTGGCTCTACATTTATCTGAGAAACACGCACAGAGATTCAACTTTATTTTATTACTAAAATATTACAGGAACAATTCAACCCAGTCACTTGAGGAATTTGATATGATCTAATATTTAAGGGCCTGACCCAAAGTCCAATGACCTCAGTGGGAGTCTTTCCTTTATCTTCACTGGGCTTTGGATCAGGTCCTTAAAGGTGATATACTCTTTCACTCCACAAATTTAAATAGGAATGGCCATGGCTGATCAGCCCAGAATTTTGTCTCTGCTACAATTAGATGCTTCACAGGAAAGTGCAGATAATCCTGTAGTGGACAACTATTCAAAAGCCTACCCCATGGGGGAATTCTCTTTCCATCTCCACTGGATTACGCCCTGGAGCCTTTAATAGAAAGTACAGTCTCTTGGTTGAAGAAACCAGATGCAGTTCTGTCAGGAGCCTGTTAAATCTTGAAGAGTGAGTATTCACCAGGCAGAAGAAAAGCAACATATTGATTGACTCACTTTTTTGCTCCAAGAAGGAAGATTCTGTGATATGACTTGCAAAAACAATATAATCTTCCCTGCTTTTGTCTTTTGGAAAGCCAATTCACAGAAGAGACCTCTAATGCAAGCACACAGTCATGGGAGCCACTACATAGGTATTGATCCTTGTGCTAGAAATGGGGTCACTGGCATTTGTTGTCTGTGATGTTCTAAGCTTCTTACAGATTGCTCTTGGCAGCTGCACTGACATCAAGTGTTCAGTGCATGCAAACAAAGGCTTTGACATTCACTAGGGGGTTGTAAATTGCCTGTTGTTAATACCATAACATCTGCATGGTAAACACAGGCAGTTCCTGTCTTTTGCCTTAAGATGCTGCAGAGGCCAAGAGTCGGTACAGAGGCAGAGATTGGCTTCCATGACTATTATTCTATTGGGTGTCTAAGCAACAGTGTGTTGTGATTAGATCCTGACCCCTGGTAAGGTTCATGATCTCTCATGGGTGGAATGTGTATTCTGAAGCCATCTATTTAATCAGATATAAAATAATTTATCACCAATTGGTCAGTAAATGAATTATAACAAAAAAATAATGGTATGGCAGTAACATAGTCTGATGCTGTTAGCAAATTGCAGCACATGAGTTAAGATCAATAATTTATTAGGGCACAATAAATAACGAGTGCTATTTTACTAGTCTATTTTTAACATTGGTGGAGCAATTTATTTAATTTATTTAGTTATTACATCAGAGTTTAATTAAAACCACACTACACATTGTACCATTGGATAAGCTGTTTTGCTTTCCTCAAAAATATACTAAAGTTTTAACATTCTCTGATTTGGGTATTATTTAAAAGTTGGCAGTTAATTTGACAGCTATTTAAAAGCAACCTGACTTGTTCTTCCCAGTTTCTTAACCTCATAGGTGAAATCAATTCAAAATTTAAAGTTTGCACCATTTTCTAACTCTTCTCTTTAAATAAAGATAGAAGATAAATCATGTTATATGAGTCAAAAGCTCTATTGAAAACAATAAAAAATGGTTCTTAACTTTTACAGCCTCATAATCTTACAGGCTTTTTCGATGGCTCCCATAGAACATGTAAATATAAAACATTTTATGTGTAGAAAAAGGCCATTTAGCCAATATTTTTGCCCTTGGTGTATTTAATCCTGCTCTCCTTCTTTTTCACCATATCCCCTCATTCTAGTCTTAAATTATAAATATCATCCCTATTTTTCCTTGGCAGATTCTCTGCATAAACTCTTTCTATTTGGCATCAAAAATATTTCTCATATTTATTCCACTCCAAAATGTATATTAATGGAGAGAGTTGAGGGGATTTAAATCAAAAGAGGGATCAAATCTGGCAGGAATGCTCAGGGCAGGTTTGCTGATTCACACCAGCTGGGGATCTGGCCCTAAATCTCTAAAGTCTAAAGGACTACAAATTTTTACTGAGATTCTTTCTTTAAAAAAATAATAAATTAATCTTTAAAAGATCACTGTCAATCGTTCTGACGTATCAATGACTTGTGCTTTTTATCGATTGCAGAACAGTTGATTATGGCTTTGTTTTGCAGGATAACTTAACAAGCAATTATTGATATATACTCTGTGTGAATTAGTTGCGTGCCTTCAAGAGATAAAAGTTCAAAACATGCCCATGTATGTACAAAGCACTTACTTTCATACATGATTATCAGCTTCTATTACTTGTGCTCAAAAATGAAACATTTATGCACAGACCCCACCACTCTGCATTCACTTGTTCAAATTAAGTGAAAATGCATTCTGCACATGTGAATTCCATCATTGTTTGTGTCCTCCAGTGACAGCAAACAACAGTAGACAATACCAATACAGGCTAAGGCCAGTTTGTAAATTTAGTCCAAAAGCTTCCTGTTTCACTTGAATAGGTTTCTCTCCTTTCTGAATTGCACCTCAAGTTTTTCATGCATTTTTAAAGTTATCTTCCTGAAAGCAAAAGACTGAAATCCTCTCTGTCCATTCACATCACATTCAGCCTATGTGCAAACTTGCTCACAGGGCTCTGCCAAAAATGCCTCTACCCTGACCTGGATAATGTACCTCGATTTAAACAAAATATTTCTATTTTTAAAAACCTGGATTTTTGTTTAAATAAAATACAACTTCATTTTTAAAACATAAACCTAATTAAAACTAAATTTGAAATTTACAACATCTATTAAGTCCTAAACTTATAAAAATCATTAAACTTAAATACAAAAAATATATTAAGCAGAATAGCCCCAATCCACAAATCAATTTAGGCACCTAAACCCCCCAAACCTAGGCACAGGTTTAGGTTCCACTGCAACCCACAAAACTCTCACCAAACCCTGTAGGCACCTCAATTCACATGGTGCCTAACTTTTCAGGGTAAAAGTTCCCCCTGTGGCAGCCTCTGGGCATGTGCCCTGCTGCTCCACCATAGGCATCCAGATGCTTATCTCTAGCCTCAGCCCCTGTGTGATTCACAAACCAAAAGACAATAGGTGCTTGGCCACCTATCTCGTGTGCAGGGTCCAGTCCAGTAGGAATGCTCAGAGGCCACCCACCGGATCAGGTCCTATTCAAAATCTGTCTGGAAGAGGAGATCAGCAGTGCCCAACTTTTGACTTTTAGCTCAGTAGTTAAAGCATTCAGCTGGGATGTGGGCGACCTAGGTTCAATTTCGCCCTCTCCTACCTTTTAAAAGTGTGCCCTAACCATTAAGCAATGGGATATTCTGATGTGGGGTTGCCTCAGACCCTCCTATTGAAGCTATTCCACTGGGTAAATAACAAAAGAGCTCAGGGACTGGATCATTGGTCTCCCATCTCCCAGGTGTGTGCCATGACTACTGGACTATGGAGTGTCTGTTACTTGCTCTTGCCCAGTGATTGTTCCATTCTGAATAAACCCTTAGTAACTGGGCCAAAGAGAGAAAGGTACACTATCCTAGATTCAGCTGGAGGGCTGCCTCCCATGGCAGGCTGGACCCGTGTGGTGGATTGCCTGGATGTTGCAGACCAGTAGCTGGGTGAGTGCAAAGGCCCTGTGCTGATATTATGTTGTGCCCTGAGAAAGGAGCACAGTGACAAGGGGATACTGTGGGAGCCAATTTTGCTTAAAGCAATATTAATTCATCCAGAACTACCTGTTGGGGAGTGGAGGGGAGCAATCAGTGGAGTGCTGCTGTTCCTGGACTCCTCCAGCTACTGTTAGCCCCTCCTGCAGTGAATGGCTGAACTTCTATTATCAAGTGGCTAAAAGTAGCTGACATTTGGGGTTTGGCCTAGCCAATTACTGTGGCCTAGATGAAAGATTCAACAAAGATGCAGGCCAAACTTCCCTGGCTATTTTACGTCTCTTCACTATCAGCCCTAAAATGACAAGCAAAAGGGATGCAAAGCCCACCACCAATAACAAAGCCACTTAATTTGTAGGGCAGGGGAAATTATGACTGAGATATAAGAAGGTTAGAAGAAAGTGTGTATTAGTGACTATTTCCTCCTTTATTCTGTTGTCTTCCCCCTGATTTCAATGGGAGCTGAGGTCACTCATCTGCACACAGGATCAAGCCCCTGAATCTCTCAGGAAAATAGCAAACTTGTCACTCTTTTTTAATAGGTCATAACTTCTATATTTCCTTACCAGCTCTTTTCAGACTTAAAACTGTGCACATTGCTTAATGAAGACTGTGAGCCATCTCTGAAATTTTAATTCCAAACCATTTTTGAGCTATCCAAGTGCAAAGAAGCATCAGGTTAATTTTCTTGGAACCCAATCCAGTTCTTATTAAAGCCCATGGGAGTTTTCCCTTTGGCTGTATTGAGAGTTGGATCAGACTCTTTAAAAAGTGGAAACACTACATTTTTCATGCTCAAGTAACTCAAAAATGGTAGCTTTGCTTTGGAATTTCCATATCACTTCAGTTCTTGGCAGAATTATGGAGATATGGTATAAGGCACTGAAATTGTGGGGTTTGAGTAAGAGACCTTTTCAAATGTATATAGATTTTAAGGTGGGAAGGAAGTATTAAAATTATCCACTAGCGTGGTTTTAGGGAAAAAAGACTTTTTTTGCTTTGCCTTGTTACTTAAATGCATGTGGCACTGAAAAATAAAACAAAGATCATTACTGTTAATAATATTGGTCTATATAACTATGATAGCCCATGAAGGGTCCCAAGAAAGAATTATGACTCACAGAATCACAATGCCTCCCCTCCTCCACCTGCACTCTAGTAAGGCTATAACTTACTACCAGGTATAAAACAGGTTTCAGAGTAACAGCCGTGTTAGTCTGTATTCGCAAAAAGAAAAGGAGTACTTGTGGCACCTTAGAGACTAACCAATTTATTTGAGCATAAGCTTTCGTGAGCTACAGCTCACTTCATCGGATGCATACTGTGGAAGCTGTAGCTCACGAAAGCTTATGCCCAGGTATAAAACATTATCCTGCCTTCTTCTGGTCAGTAGTGCATGGGTTGGGTGTTCACTTGTGTGGTAGGTGGGGGGGAGTAGAGAAGTCAGGTGGATCCTGCTCTCCACCCTCACCTTGACCAAATGTTCAGGGAGGCATACAGGGAAGAATGAGGGGAGAACCACATTAGGACCACCCCTAATCTGTCCCAGTGATATTACTGTGAAATTTGTCCTGTTACAGGACATGAGAAAACCCCAACTTTTTAAAGAATAAATGGTAAATTGGTATCTTTCCTATTTCCTCTCTGTTTTCCAGTATGTAAACACTGAAAAATTTCCTCTTTGATCCTTCTGATACTCACAGATATTTAAGGTTTCAGAGTAGCAGCCGTGTTAGTCTGTATTCGCAAAAAGAAAAGGAGTACTTGTGGCACCTTAGAGACTAACCAATTTATTTGAGCATAAGCTTTCGTGAGCATATTTAAGTACGCTGAGAAGACTTTCGTTCACCCCCAAGCACACATGGCCTTTTCAGTTTGTCTTCAGAGATCAGATGCATACCAGCATAGCTGTAAGCTAGGAAAGGACTCTGGGAGCGTCGTGCAAATGAACACATCTAGCATACCACTCCAAAACTGATTAGAATTTGTTAACAACAGAAAAATACTTTCTTAATCATTCTTCATGGTTAAGAGGCTTAGGCCTCACTCCCTTGGGCAGAGATCTTCCTTAATTAGCATGCTGCTGGTACTTCATGTATGAAATATGAATACTATTCATTATTGCTATAGCTATTATTCTTCCATGAGTCTCTTGGGGAAAAAAAAAGGCTTTTTTTCAAGTGGCTTCCTTATCAATTGACAACATTAAATAACATATAAACTATTTTTCATTGCAGGATTTCTCAGTGGAGCCTTCACTAAATAACAGATACTCACTGAAGCTAGAGTACTCTTTGGTAATATTTCTACAGTAATGTATTATTATTTCAATAGCATCTAGAGGCCCAATCCAAGATTGGCGTCTCATTGTGATATGTGCTGGAAATATACAGATAAGAGACTGTCCTCTCCTTAAAGAGATTGCAGTCTAAATAAACAAGAGAAACACAGTCAGTATTATAAGACCATTTTAAAGGGGAGAAATTGAGATCATCACTCAGAGATCATGAGTCTTGCCCAAAGTAACACAGGAAATCTGTAGCAGAGCGAGGAATCAAGCCCAGATCTCTAGAGTCCCAGGCTATGCTGAATAACAAGATTATAAGGATGGCCCAGGAGTCAAAAACGTAACCTAGAACTTGGAAGAGGTGTTCAGTTTCCTACTTTTGCATAGATTTCCTGTGCTTTGGCAAATCATAGTGGGCTAGATCTGCAAAGGGAATTTAGGTATGTAGATCTACACTGTAGGCACCACCACATTCATAAAACCCTCTAGTCCCTAGGCATCTAACTCTCTGCTGGTAAAGTCTCCTCAGCCCCTGCGTTTCTGCTGGCGGCATGCACAAAGCTGCCTAAGTTCTGCTGCCACTGAACTGGTTGGTGATCTAGCTCACATCTAAGCCCTGGTGGGATTCTCAAACTAGGCATTCTCCTGCCTGTCTCACCTGTGAGGCCCAATCTAGTGGATGTGTTCTGAGCATGCCTAATCTGAACAAATGACAGTTGGAGGTGAGCAGGTGAGGATTTTGGGAGATGTGTGCCCAACAGCTAAGTGGTTAGGGCCCTCCCGTGAAAAACCCCAGTTTAAATCTCCCTGCTCCAAATCAGGTAGAGTAGAGATTTGAGGAAAGGGCTCCCATTTTCCGTACTGCTGAGTTATTGGATACAATGGTGGGGGAGTCTCTCTGTTGGCTGTTAGGCACAGACTGCCCCAGCAGATGACCTGGCTTGGACACCTAACTCCAGGAGAAGGTTTGCAGCTGAAAAGGATCCAGCAGAGTGAGGTGCCTCCATCCAATCCAGAGTTAGGCACTGTGTGGTGGGGGGGCACACACCCAGGCCAATCAGGAGAAGGCTAAAGAGCTCCTTGGGGCTCAGTTGGTCCTAAAGAGGCATACCTGCTTTGCTTGGAGCAAGGAAACTTAAAAGGGAGAACTCTCCACAGGATGGGGATGGAAACCAGGAGGAAAACTACTGTGTTTCAGAGTTAGTAGACTCTTGCAACAAAGCTGCTGGGGCTCAGAAGACAGCTTGTGAACCTTGGGTGCTTACAAGGACTCATCAGATCAGGTACAAGCTGATTGCTGCAGGGAGCGGTTGGGGATAAATTTTGACATGCGGTTTAGCTGCACCGAACCACCATAAACCTGCCAGACCTCTATAGATTCTGTTAAAGGAAAACACAGAGGCTGAACAACCCCTCAGTTGGAAGATCCCTGGACTTGTGAATCTGGTAAGAATAGAGTAAGGTTCTAAAGGGGGATGGAATTTTGCATGGGAAAGAGACTGAAAATGCCCGAGCAGGACCTAGTAAAATGCCTTGCCTTTCACAGGCACCTACTTCTACTTGCCTTTTGAGGGATGGAGCCCCTCTTCTGAGCATTTCCTTCTGACTGGGTTAGGTGGTTCCCTGTGAATCCCTTTCTGAAGCACCCAACTCTCTCAGCCTGGGTACCTAAATCTTGGCTCTGAATTCCTCTTAGCAGAGGCATACTTGGGAGTTAGGTCTTGAAATGCCTAAGTCCCCTTTGTGACTCTAGCCCTTAGTGTCTCTCTCTGTCTCAGTTCCCTATCTATAATAAAATGGGGATAAATAGCACTGCCCTATCTCATGAGGGCGTTGAGGATAAATACTACAGTAATGGGGAGCCATACAAATATCTTACATAGGTCACCCTTCCTTTCTGAGTGTCAGCAAGGATCTTTAGTTACGAACAACTGCCTAGTTATATTAACACATCTCACCTACTCTGAAGGAATGGGATTTTTGTCATAAAGAGTAAGAGCAACAACATTTGGCCTAATGGTATTCTTATTGATTTAAATGCACTCTTTAATGAACTTCACACATTTAAATTGTGGAACATATATGTAGAATACTTTTAAAAGTACCTGCCTTTGTGTCTCAAGGGGCTATTCTCGAAGATAAAATTTGCATCAAATAGCTTAACTTCATGCTGGTATACACACTAGCTACATTGCCAGATGTAAATGCATCCACTTCAAAAACCATTAGTTCCTCATATTCTTCATCCTACCTCAGTCGGTGGCTGAAGTGGCACCCTAGCCCCCCACAATCCATTGAAACAAATATGTGCAAAAAGCATTTTATTTGTTTACAATGAAGTTTTCAGAGTAGTTTTAAAACTGAAATGCACATCATTACTACCTAGGACACATGGGAGAGACCCATTTTCCTCAAAATGCCACTTACCTTTTTTCTGGAAAGCCAGTAATTTTAGAGCCATTTTGTATGCAGGCCATATGTCAGGTTTCTAAATCACAGATATGAAGCCAATGCATAAGTAGAGATTTGTGCACTTTAGCAAAACTAACAAATCTGATACAAAAGCCAAGTCAGATGTATATAATATATATTTTTATAGAGTCTGTCTGAAAAGATGTGCTCTCACTCAACCAGAAGTTATGGGCTTGATGCAGGAATAACTTGGTGAAATTATGTAGCCTCTTAGTCAGAAGGTCAGACTAGATGATCACAATGGTCATGCATACAAATACCAACTGGGGGGAGAGAATGACCTTTATAACTGTTAGGACTCGTAAGCTATTCCATTTCTACAATTCAGTAAATTTTGATCACATAAAGGCCAAAAGTTGCCTCTGGAATTCTGGCCACAAAATCTCATGTACACTTTTTTATGTACTAGTCAGATAACTGTATCTAACTAATAAATATTTCCCAGTTTTGGGATGTACATAGTTTATGGACATAATTTTGGAGACCAGTGTTTGAAAACTGGACCCTGAATGACTCATATCCTTGACACCTCTCCTCATTCATGGGCAATCAGGTAGCCTAAATTGCTGAATGTAATTGGTGTGGGTGTGGTGCCCATTTAACCGATCTGACAGTGATTCTTAGTTTGCACTGTGCATTAGCATTAAATAACACTATGGAGCAGCCATATCTTCCTCCTGAGGAAAAGAGAAGTCAATGAGAAAGGGGGAAAGTTTCTTCTATACTGTAATTCAGTAAAGGAGCTCCTCACCCATCCTAAAGTACAGGCAATTTCTGTAGACTGAGCAGCAGTACTCTACACAGAGATGTGAATATGTATCCGATGCACATGTTTCTAATTCCATTTGCTGCCTAGTCTGCCAGAAGAAAATATTTTTGTCTGTCTGAAACTAGTCTCCATATTTATACCATGCTCGTCACTGTGGTATCTGAGTACCATGTGATATGCAGTGCTCACACATCTCTGAGAGAAAGCAGATAATATACTAGCTATAAAAATGTAGTTATCCTCACATCTATTCTGAGCAGTTGCAGCCCTCTGACATGTCAATTAAAGAGACAGTGGGCTTAACTCCACTCAGTTACTCTCATGAATCTCCAAGTATGTGGCTGTGAGAGCAGAATTTGGCCCAGATCAATTACCATAAATCCCCTATTCTTAATTCCTACATTTAAATAAGCATTCACTGTTGGGTGTATGTGGGGGAAGAAATGGCCCCCAGCAGTTTTCCAGTCAGCTGATATTCAAAGTGGTTTCCCTCTGTGCTGACCATGGCAGTCACGTACTCATTAAAGCTTTCAATCTTCTGTTTTTCTTGAAGATGCTAGAGTATAGAAATCTGTAAAGCTCTTAAAGTGACACACTGTGATCAGGATTCTTTAACATATGTTTACAATTTGTTTTGATTTTTGGAGCTGTTTGAAGCACAATTAGAACTGTAGCTGCTCTGAGGGTTTTTTTCTTGCTCTTTCTCTATGCCACTTTCCTAGCACTGCTCTAAGTCCTTGATGTGACCTCGACCATTCTGACTGTCTTAAAGATCTATTAGCATAAAAGCACAATATATTATAAATTCAACTCCTCCAGGGCAGGTCTGAACAGTATGACTGAAATATCTGATTAGTACGAGGTATGCTGGTACCCATCCGATCCAGAAAAAGGCCAACACCACCAGATTTGGTGGGTTCTGAGTATTTCAGAAATGCTTTAGCTCTATTGTTATCCCTCTGAAGGCAATGGTTTTAAGGTCAGCAGAAGGTAAAGTCCTAGAAGGTTGCAGGATTGTAAAGGCTATGTAAGAATTTGTTTAAACTATCTTTGACATTCCATTGTTATCTCAAGCCTTCTCCTGTGGCATACTCTTGATTTACAGTGTAACCATAAAACCATTAGGAGTTGTTTCCCAAACAATATGTAAATGGTGAGCTTGGTAGTTACTATTTATGTAAATGATAATAAATCAACAAGTGCACTTAGAATATTTTAGGTCAGTCTCATTAACTGTGCATTTAACAACCTTTCAACCATAAGCTTGCTCATTGGTGTGTTATATATATTTTTTAAGAATAGGGAGAACTATGCTGCAAGACCATAAATCTGGCTTTTATCCACAACCTGCAGAGCAAGATTTAGTCATGTCAGATGACTTCTAAATTGATCAGTAGATTGCTCTAATATTTTTGAAAGGAGTCAAGTAACCTCAATGGCCAAATATAGTAAAAAGAGATGCAAATGGAGAGAGGGACCTCATGGCTCCAAGAGGGGTTTGTAGGACCTATCCCTCAGGGGAAAATTGTAACATTAAAAGGGTTGTTCTATTTAAATATAGCAGAAAAATAGCTATATACAACTTAGTGGTCTGATTCTGGGAAGCACCCACAATCCCTGCAACATCAACTGGCTTTGAAGCTTGCTTTGGAAGTCAGGCAGCTTGATGCACCCAAGTTTGCAAAGTGAGGCTATTAAAAGTATTACAGAATAATTATTTTTATATTGAATGCATACAGAACTGTTGCAGGTCGAAAACTCCTTGTCTCCTCCTATCATTGATGCATGGGAGGACTGGATACAACTTCCTTTTGTTTCAGGATGGCACAGGCACTATGCCTTCCCTATTAACAATTAAATATTAAGATGGTACCTATCCAGCAGCCTTTGATATAGGACACACTTTTAAGCTAAATGAATCAATTTAAGATAATTACCATAAATCCATCTCTTCCTCCTATACTCTTCCCCTCACCCCCAGCAATAAGCCACTCTTACAGTTACACTTCCCTCTTCCTACCACCACCATTTCCAAATGCCTGTGGGGGAAAGGTCCTCACTATCTCCCTTCCATAAAATAGTGAGAGAGCAGTAGATCTGTGGTTCCATATGTTGAGGGAAGTGAACAACGGAGATGTAGCACCTGCATGTATTCTTTATGTAGGTTTCTATCTATCAGTGTGTTATGGATGCATATTTTACAGATGCATAATATGATTGATTACCCTCCATCTTCTCTTCTTCTCTCTTAATATTCATTCTGTTCAATGTATCCTTGAACAGATAGCTTAAATGGGGGCATGCTTCATCTCATACAACAAAGCTTCATAAGGGGGACGGGGAAACTTGACATGGGAGAAGAGATGGACTGAAGTATCTTGACTTCCATCCAAACTAAGATGCCACTAGGAATGTAGGACTGGAAAGAACCTTCTGGGTCACTGAGTCAAGTGCCCTGCTATCACAGCTAACCCTGTCAGATAATTCCACTAGAAGCAGACATGATAGAATAGTCTCCCTCCAAGAGAAAAGCCTGAAGAAAATAAGAAGGAAGAAGTGAGGAAGCAAAGGGGGGTGGGGGCAGGGAAGGAGTGAGGATAAAGGAGGAAAAAGAAAGGAAGAGAGATTCAGCAAAAAAGGCAGCTTGATTTTCCAACGTACGGGAAACCCACTTAGTAAGGTAATCTCAGGTCTCTGGGCTGGAGATCTTAGTTATATAATGTGCATGAAGTATCTGAATAAAAGAGAGACACTGGTGCAATCATCTAGTGCAACCTTCCATGCTAACTTGTTCATATACCCAAACTGGTATTGATCAGGTACCAGAAAAAAACCACTCGTACATCCAGCTACAGAGAAACTTTCATATGATGGTGCTTATGTAAAAAAGAGACAATTTAGAAGCCTCAGTGGTGGAAAGAATGAAGAACAAGTTGAAGACTAGACTGTATACTGGCCTTTGGGTAAGATCAGATGTAGCATCAAGTAATTCATGTTTCTACAAACCAGAACTTTTAAAGTGAATATTTCATAATATGACTTAGTCAGTAGGAGCAGGTGGCCTGCTGGGAATCTTGGCTCAACAACAAACACAATGATCATCCATGCATTCCTTTAAAACACTTGGCAAGTTATCAGTATTCTAGCTGAGAGTGAGGGAAGAACACAAAAATTATCTGTCTTATAGTTATAGGTAACATCTGCTCAGACAGGAAATAGATCAATTGGAATCTTAGGTTGTTCACATATTAAATGATATGTCCTTATATTTTTGTTCTTTAAGGAACTGAAAAATTCACTTAGGTGCACATGATGCTTTCACAGATAAGTTATGATCCTTCAGAACTGTGCTTGCTTAGCTTTATGGAATGGAGATGGAAGTGTCATGTATAAACGGTATACAGCTTATGAAAAACAACTCAAGTTACATCATTCTTGTAGATGTGAGTAACTGACTAGATGAACAAAGTGATCGCATGGGACAAACTTTGAGCTGCAGATGCAAGCTTTTCACTAGATCTGGGCACATTTTTTATTTTTTATTAATTTCAGGTTTTCAATGAAAACTGTCAGGTTTGTGTGTTCTCTCACCCCCACCCACCTCTATTGCTGGTCAAAAACTACTATTTTCAAAACATTAAAAAAATAGTTAAAATTATGCTAATTTTCTTTTACTAGAGCTAATTTACACCTGCACCAACCCTCTACATTCTAGTACACTGGGGGGAGGCGGGGAAGTCAGATATTTTTGCCTGAATCTTCAAACTGTGTGAAGAAGAGTGGATGAAGACCTGTTACTGCACTCTTGCAGGCTGCCTGTTCACCAGACTGTAGTCAGCAGAAATAGCCACAGGCTGCAAAAGATGGTGGATTATATACAGACCACGTGCTTTCCAGACTCTTGTTGTCATTTGTCACTCTGAAATCTGCACATTTGAAAAGCTGCTAGATAGACTTGACAGTGACTAAAGTACATTTCTTGTTCTTTCCTTTTTTTTAAAATAAAAGAGAGAGAGAAACTTGAGCTGAAGTGAGTCAACAACTTACCAAGAAGATATCCTCTTAAATGGGAAGTTCCCATTCACTTAGTTCTATTTATTATGCGCGTGAATGATTCCTGAAACAACAGAGAGCCATGCATGGCTACACAATAACTAAAACACAAATAGGGGCAGCAGATGTTGCTTTGACCTCCATGCATTGCCCCAATTGCCAGCTCTGCTGCTCTTCTTCATCCATTTGAGACATTGATTTTACAATCTGAGGCATAAAGTTTGCTCAAAACTCTTGGGATCCATTACTTTCTACTAGGTGAAATGCTAATTATGTTATCTACTATTATTTAGTGGTCTCTGAGGAACACTGCCACTTTAAGTAGCTCCTAATCTGAAACCAAAAATAGTCAAGTATGACATTACATAATTGGCCTAAATTAATTTTTCCCTAAAAGGA
The DNA here is from genome assembly GCF_965140295.1 of Lepidochelys olivacea. Lineage (NCBI taxonomy): Eukaryota > Metazoa > Chordata > Testudines > Cheloniidae > Lepidochelys > Lepidochelys olivacea. The sequence goes on along the minus strand of NC_140414.1, from coordinate 48,470,956 downwards.
TCCCAAGACAGTCCTTGGAGGTAAAATCACCCAGACACTCATGCCAGCACCTCCCATCACTGCCAAGGGAAGAGATTGAAGTTGCTGGTACAGTTGCTTATACTGCATAAAGCAATGTCATCTCCACTAGAAGCTCTGTAAATTGCTTTTGGTAAAGTTATCCTTTTTAGTAAATCCTGATGCAGACCAAACACCAGTGGAGAGATTAGCATGTCCTGATGTCTGCTAATGATACTGGAAAAATACATTGAAATCATTTACCAAGTAGCTGTAAAATTCAGCTGAATAAATAAGTATGTAAAAGCAGCAGCAGAAATTAATCACACGATAATATTCCTCAAACCTGGAAACCAATATCTGACTGCATGGAAATATCCAAAATAATTTAAGATACTATAGGTATAATCTTGAACCTACTGAAATCAAGGGATTTGTCACTGACTCAGTGGGGTCAGGATTTCACTTTTCCAGTACTTGCATTGTTGGCCCTTTGTCTTGTCTCTCCTTTCTCCACTGTGTCTTGTAGAGTGCTTTTATTCTATTACTGTAATTGCTTAGACCTAGTGTAAAGGTTCCTTCCCCACTCTGAACGCTAGGGTACAGATGTGGGGACCTGCATGAAAAACCTCCTAAGCTTCTCTTTACCAGCTTAGGTCAAAACTTCCCCAAGGTACAAAATATTCCACCCTTTGTCCTTGGATTGGCCGCTACCACCACCAAACAAATACTGGTTACTGGGGAAGAGCTGTTTGGACATGTCTTTCCCCCCAAAATACTTCCCAAAACCTTGCACCCCACTTCCTGGACAAGGTTTGGTAAAAAGCCTCACCAGTTTGCCTAGGTGACTACAGACCCAGACCCTTGGATCTTAAGAACAATGAACAATCCTCCCAACACTTGCACCCCCCCTTTCCAGGAAAATGTTGGATAAAAAGCCTCACCAATTTGCATAGGTGACCACAGACCCAAACCCTTGGATCTGAGAACAATGAAAAAGCATTCAGTTTTCTTACAAGAAGACTTTTAATAGAAATAGAAGTAAATAGAAATAAAGAAATCCCCCCTGTAAAATCAGGATGGTAGATACCTTACAGGGTAATTAGATTCAAAACATAGAGAACCCCTCTAGGGGTTACACCTTAAGTTACAAAAAAGATACACAGACAGAAATAGTTATTCTATTCAGCACAATTCTTTTCTCAGCCATTTAAAGAAATCATAATCTAACACGTACCTAGCTAGATTACTTACTAAAAGTTCTAAGACTCCATTCCTGGTCTATCCCCGGCAGAAACAGCATATAGACAGACGGAGACCCTTTGTTTCTCTCCCTCCTCCCAGCTTTTGAAAGTATCTTGTCTCCTCATTGGTCATTTTGATCAGGTGCCAGTGAGGTTACCTTTAGCTTCTTAACCCTTTACAGGTGAGAGGAGCTTTCTCCTGGCCAGGAGGGATTTCAAAGGGGTTTATCCTTCCCTTTATATCTATGACACCTAGATTCTGGCTTGTTCTTCTGCAACCAGATCATGGAGGTAGGGCTGGATTAATGCATAGTCATTATGCTTCCATGCTTAGGGCCACAGTTAATAGAGCAGTGATTTACATCAGAACCTCAGCTTTGTTTATTTATTTTATTTTAAATAAAAGCTTCTAGTCCTCATGGTTGTAAAGACAAGCTCTGAGTCCTCGCAACCCTACCACAGCCAAGGGCTGTATGCGAGGCATGAGAAGAATGTAGTGGGCCTCCAAACTTCCTTTATCCACTCCTGATAGGTGTGAGAGGGAGTAAGGTAACCTCCCTTAACTCCCTAGCATCATTTCCATAAATGCCATTCTGAATTGTAGCCCCTGCCCACAGGCAGCAAATTCTAAGATATTGCCCTTTGGGGCAAGGAGTAGGCAGAACCATGGCTCCACTTGTCACAGCTACTATATAGCAGAACTGGTTAGTCACGTGCAGGAAATAGGTTCTCTCTCTCAAAGGGGTTGGGGAGCATGTAGCAGTTTGCACACCAGAGGCAAACTGGGTCATTCCACTTACCTGAGAAGGTACAGTTCTAGATCTCCCCTAACATAGCACACTGCTTTGCAGGCACAATATATTCAAATTTTGACTGTATTTTATAATGATACTATAATAAAATACCAATAGAGTTAATTCTAAAATGCCATATATGTGCATGTTGTTTCTCAGAAAAAAGATAGACAGTTACTGCTCTAGATTTCACTGATACCAATAGGAATTACTCTCAGTGATATAGTATGGAGTTACTCTGGATTCATACCAATGTAACTGAGAGCAGAAATTGGCCAGAGTCCCTGCTCTGAAGAGTTTGAATTCCAATCCATACACTAAATATATAAATACTTTAGGCCTTAGCTGTTCTAAAAAGGGGTTACTGGTAGAGCTACCCCACCAAAACCTCCTAGCTAAGACAGAGTTTAGACCAGTTCCTCAAACAAAATATACTGTATCAATAAAAGTAACTTTTTGCAAATATAACTGTGTACACTAGGGTTTTTGTTGGCAGTTATGTCAGTTACAAATGTGAATTCCCCCACCTTAGTCTTAAATGACATGATTATGCTAGATAAACTTTTAAGTGTAGATCAGGTCTTGTATACTTCAGTATAATAGTGCTGTTGAGGGTCCCATTTCCCACCTGATTACTGAAGAATTAATAGTCTCAAGGAAGTCAGCACTAAGAATCTTAGTGGAATCAGATTTGCTCCCCAGTCTTAATTTTGTTGGTTTGGGGTGTGGTTGTTTGTTAAAGAGAGAATTCCAGTGGTGTTCTGAGTCAGATGTGCTTTACACCAGCACTGTTCCAAATTGTTGCTTCCTTTCTCTAGTAATTGCTTTTTGACATCAGTGGAGTCTTGGTTTGGGGAAATCAAGACTGACAAAAGTATGAAACTCAATACAATAGAGACTTTCCAGGAAGAAAAAGTTCTGTGGCACATGAATACCATAATATACAATTACATACGTGCAGTTAGACCCCGCAAAGAACAACTTTCCTCTAAGTTGGTCTCCAAAAGAAGAACTGAATGCTGTGGACTCAGGAGCTGGTTGAGGAGGTTATAGTGCATATATTTTTATTATTATTTATTATATTATAGTATGTGTGACATTGACTTGATTTCAAAGCAATCTCTCTGTCTTTGCTAATGCAATATACTTTACGTATGTGGTTGTGTCTGATGCAATCTAATGGCTGAGCATAATCTATATCTTCAAACCTTATTCCTTTTCTACAGAATCCTTATCTTTATTAGCTAAATGAGATACAATTGGCTATTTCTATTGCTATGTCTGACATAACTGGGTGAGCATTAGGAGATGTGGGCAGTTTGTCCAACTACCTCAGAAAAGACCTGGCTATACATTTATGGATGAAACTGAAGATCCTGGCCTGCTATATGAGTCTGTCAATGATATGATGCCTGCTACTTTGTTATGGCTTCTCCCTCATGAACCATTAAGGAGGAGTCTTTTTTGTTGTTGCTTTATGAAAACGTTAAAGCACACAGTTGCCATAACTTTCATATTCCTTTGTTCAAATGTTTTAGTAACCAGACTTTTAAAATCTAGCAGAGCACTTCTGGGCCTTGAGACTATAGGTTTTTATTGTTATGGTTGCTGTTTTGCTAGATACCTATTACTCTACAAGAAAATATGCATGTGGGACTTATGTTTGACCACCTAGAGCTGCCAGGGAGAGCTGTGGGGAAGAAACTAGAGTGGATGGTTGGAGAGAAAATGGAGGAAAAGCAGGAATTAATGTTTCTTCCTCTTCTTTAATATGCCTTCTTTGGGATATGTGAGCAGGGGAATACGGGGGTGAAAGGTGCACTTCAGAGCATAACAGGAGATTGTGGCCCACATCGTTTTGCTGGGGGCTTATCTTCAAACAATTAAGCTTCTACAGAGGTTCCTAAGAATACAGTCAGTGGGAGAGAACCACTTTCTTTCATGAATTGCTGTAACAGTAATCCTGTCAAGGGTCGCACAACAGAAAGTTCATGCTAGCATATATCATTTCACAAGGGGTAACTATTGTGAATACTTTTGCAGATGGTATCAGGAGGCCACTTAAACAGACGCTGAACCAAAGACCCTGGAGTTGTTCTGTATTTACAAGAGTGACTGAAGTCAAAGAAGAAAAGGAGGACTTGTGGCACCTTAGAGACTAACCAATTTATTAGAGCATAAGCTTTCGTGAGCTACAGCTCACTTCCTCAGATGCATATCGTGGAAACTATGCATCTGAGGAAGTGAGCTGTAGCTCACGAAAGCTTATGCTCTAATAAATTGGTTAGTCTCTAAGGTGCCACAAGTCCTCCTTTTCTTTTTGCGAATACAGACTAACACGGCTGCTACTCTGAAACCTGAAGTCAAAGACTTACTCTGGATTTCAATGGACCTTTGTAACCAAAAGAAGCATTTAGCCTTATTTGTGAGACACTTATTGATTTTTCTGGCACTAGTGAAAGACATCACACTAAATCTTTCCTTGGCAATCACGCTGCTATTTTTCTACAAGACAACTAAGGAATGCGCCTATAACCTATTCTGAAGGAATACTTTCCAGAGATGTTACTGGCCTACCACGAATATTATTCTGCCAGATTCCAGTTCCCATAGGACTACACTTACTGACCCAATCCAGAGGAGGGGACAGCATCTGGGAACCAGTTATAACCCCTGCCATCTCTGATGATTCTCCAAAGGAGTATATGCCAGCGTAGCATAGTGAAAACCTATAGCTCTCTGCCTGCCCCTCTTCCCTGCCACAGCCAGGGGTTGTAGAGAGGAGGTAGGAACTGGCTTTATTGTCTCTCTAGCTGCCAAGACTCTTCCTCTTCCTTGGATTCCATAGTGAATCCAGCAAATAACTGGGCAGGAGAATAAAGTCCATTTCCATTGCCTTGGCATCCTCTGCAGCATAAAGAGAGAAGAATGAGACCCCATCTGCCCCTCTAATCCTTCTTCAGTTCATGATATCCAGAGAGATGATTAGGACCTTTTTGATTACAGACTTTTTCTTTGGCAAATGCTGACTGCAGGAACTATTCTGCTTCAAACTTTTTTTTTAGGGTCCCATTTTTGTCATGTTCTTGGTTAAAAATTACTTTTACTATAATGCAATTTAAATTTTGGAAATCAAATTGACCCAATCTGAAACTATTTTCAGTTGGGAGGGACAGGAATTGAAATTTTTGATTTTTGTCTCTATTTGGGAAGGGAATTTTTTTCAAAATCTCAAGTTCTCACAGGATGGGAAGACCATTTCCCACCCAGCGCTAGATACTGCAGACTATCTGGCTATGGTAGGTAGAGTATTTGCTTGGTGACTGTCAATTCAGACACTCTGCTGGAAGAGCTGAGAGATCAGTTTTCATTCCACAAAAATTTCAAATGTGAATTTTTGACTATTGTAAAACTTTTGTATTATTTCCTGATGTGGTTGAGAAATCTAGAGTAATTTAATGGAACAGAACTAAATTCTGCTTTCAGTTGCACTGTTATAAATCAAGTCACTCTATTGAAGTCAGTGGTTTTACTCCAGATTTATACTGGTCTAGCAAAGAACAGGATTTGTTTCTTAGTCAGTAATTTAGGCAAGATGGCATAAATTTGATATTCCTTGAATTACTCAATATTCTGGTACTGCATTTACAATGTGAATGAAAAAATAAAACATTCTGCTGCTTCTGTTCAGAAGTTACTTAGGTTAGGAAAGTTCTGAAAACACCAAGGGCATACTAATATAATCTTTGAGCTGTATATATATGGCCATTTCTGTTTCTGCTCCCCCCACCCCAATTAGTTGGGTGCTCATTTCTCACCTCATGCTAACCCTGCTAGTTGCACATCCATCTTGTCATTGCTATGGAGAACCCATTGTGGTCCTTTCCAATTATAAAGTGCTTCAGTGAAGTCCTACTCCTATTACAGGGAAGGAGAATCACTTTTCAGAGGCACTGGTGAAGTTTACACAAAAGAAGCAGTATGATACTGATATCCAGGACATAGTGAATCCAGTCTCTCTGCTTGCTTATCTATCTGTCACCACATGATACATGAGGTAGGCTGGTAGATTACTAGTTGCTGACTGTCTTTATATGAATGAATTATTGCACAATCCTGGGAACCGGACAACATCAGCAAAAGAGCCCTTGGCAGAGCACATGACATACATAATGTGAGCACAGAATACTCCATGATGCCCGAAGCTCACATTATGTAGCGATGCACTAATCACCATGTAGACCCAATCTATAGCTTCCAGGACAGCTGTAAAACCACAAGTGTCACACATTATTTGCTACTGAAGCTCTGGTAGAAAACTAACTAGTTTTCTGTAACTGTTTCTTGGATTTGATTTATGGAACTGAACTACATAGTTTATGTAATACTTTACCTTCAGCATCTCTCATTGTGATCTGAAATGGCCAGTAGGAAAGCAATATGTAGCATTTATAAGTATGGCCCTACCAAATTCACAGCCATGAAAAACATGTCACAGACTGTGCAGTCTGGTCTCCCCGCACAAAATCTCATCTTTTGTGTGCTTTTACCCTGTATTATACAGATTTCACGGGGGAGCCCAGCATTTCTCAAATTGGGGATCCTGATCCAAAAGGGAGTTGGTGGTGCAGGAGTCTTGTGGTATTGCCACCCTTACTTCTGTGCAGCTTTCAGAGCTGGGTGGCCGGAAAGTGGTGGCTGATACTGAGGGCCCAGCTCTGCAGGCAGCAGCGCAGAAGTAAGGGTGGCAATACCCTACCATGCCCTCCTTACTTCTGCGCTGCTGCTGGCGGTGGCTCTGCCTTCAGAGCTGGGCTGCTGGTCAGCAGCCGCCGCTCTCCAGCTGCCCAGCTCTGAAGGCAGAGCCACCACCAGCAGCAGCACAGAAGTAAGGGTAGCAGTACCGCAACCCCCCCCCAATAACCTTGTAAACCCCCCACACCTCTTTTTTGGGTCAGGACCCCTACAATTACAACACTGTGAAATTTCAGATTTAAATACATGAAATTTATGTATGTGGTTTTTTGGTTTTTTTAAATCCTATGACCACGAAATTGACCAAAATGGACCATGAATTTGTATTTAGAATCATAGAATATCAGAGTTGGAAGGGACCTCAGGAGGTCATCTAGTCCAACCCCCTGCTCAAAGCAGGACCCGTCCCCAACTAAATCATCCCAGCCAAGGCTTTGTCAAGCCTGACCTTAAAAACTTCTGTAAGCAGAGTCAGGATGAGCTCCACCCTGACATATGGTGGTGAGGTGTGGCAAACTGTGGAAAAGAACTTCAGGGGCTGATCTCATTTGCATAGGCACACCCACCCCGCCTAGAATGAGGCCATAATTGCCCAAATGGTCACCTTGGCTGTTGTGGGATCCCCAGTGTCTCTGTTATTGGGGCGGGAAGAATAAATTGTTATTACCCTGATTATGGGAACTGTGCTTGGAATTGTACTTGGCCTTTTGTTATGATGGAGGGACTCACCATCAACTAAGTAGCACTCGCTAGGCAAGGGACATGGGTTCCAAAACTCTGTGAATGGAGAGAGGCTTGAGACAGGTATTAGTACCTGATGGTGTGGGCCCCTCTGTGAGGGTCTGAAACACCAATTGCACCTCTGTCTCTCTCCACTGTGGAATGTCAGAGCTAATTTTGGGTCTAATAAAAGTCTTGCTACAGGTACTGTGCTGAATTCACTTTGGCCTTATGGTGCACCAAAACTAAGGCTCCCACTACTATGAGCTGAAATCACTGAGCGCTGTGTCAAGTAGTGGGGAGCTGGAAGGTCTAGAGTGCAGTGGTGCTGTTCGTGGATAGGCTGGCGGAGTGTTCGTGAGACGGCGAGGCGAGCTGTGCAGAGCAGAGCTGTTTGTGAGACGGCAGAGCGGAGCAGAGCCCTGTGGGGCAGTCAGCTTCAGGACACGGAAGGTGCCCCTTACCTCTTTCCCCCACACACAGGCACATTTTAGCCAGACTGGGGAGTAACACTCTGCAGATGAACTTTTGAACTCTGGGGCTGGACTTTTTGGACTTTGGGTGATTTGTGGATTGCTGGACTCAAGAGACGTTTGGGTTCTGGGACTCAAGAACCCAAGGGAAAGGATGTGGCCCAATTTGCTGGGGTGGGTCTTTGCTCATGGTTTGGTTAATGAACACTAGTTGTGGTGTTTCCCCAATTTAATGCTGATGTCATTTACCTCATGTTATTAAAGATTCTCTGCTACACCGAGACTCTGTGCTTGCGAGAGGGGAAGTATTGCCTCTCTGAGGTGCCCAGGGAGTGTGTAAGATTTTCCCAGGTCACTGGGTGGGGGCTCGAGCCAGTTTTGCATTTGCTTTGATGAGAGGGAACCCCTGTGTACTGAACCCAGCCCTTGCTGCTATCAACTTGGCCTGGGAGAAGGGTTACATTTCTAAGGAAGGGGATTCCACCACCTCCCTAGGTAACGCATTCCAGTGTTTCATCACCCTCCTAGTGAAAATTTTTTTCCTAATATCCAACCTAAATCTCCCCCACTGCAATTTGAGACCATTACTCCTTGTCCTGTCATCCGCTATCACTGAGAATAGTCTAGATCCATCCTCTTTGGATCCACCTTTCAGGTAGTTAAAAGCAGCTATCAAATCCCCCCTCATTCTTCTCTTCTGTAGTCTAAACAATCCCAGTTCCCTCAGTCTCTCCTCATAAGTCATGTGTTCCAGACCCCTAATCATTTTTGTTGCCCTTCGCTGGACTCTCTCCAATTTTTCCACATCCTTCTTGTAGTGTGGGGCCCAAAACTGGACACAGTACTCCAGATGAGGCCTCACCAATGTCGAATAGAGAGGAACGATCACGACCCTCGATCTGCTGGCAATGCCCCTACTTACACATCCCAAAATGCCATTGGCCTTCTTGGCAACAAGGACACACTGTTGACTCATATCCAGCTTCTTGTCCACTGTCACCCCTAGGTCCTTTTCCGCAGAACTGCTGCCTAGCCACTCAGTCCCTAGTCTGTAGCGGTGCATTGGATTCTTCTGTCCTAAGTGCAGGACTCTGCACTTGTCCTTGTTGAACCTCATCAGATTTCTTTTGGCCCAATCCTCCAATTTGTCTAGGTCCCTCTGTATCCTATCCCTACCCTCCAGCGTATCTACCACTCCTCCCAGTTTAGTGTCATCCGCAAACTTGCTGAGGGTGCAATCCACACCATCCTCCAGATCATTAATGAAGATATTGAACAAAACTGGCCCCAGGACCAACCCTTGGGGCACTCAGCTAAATACCGGCTGCCAACTAGACATGGAGCCATTGATCACTACCCGTTGAGCCCGACAATCTAGCCAACTTTCTACGCACCTTGTAGTGCATCCATCCAGCCCATACTTCTTTAACTTCCTGACAAGAATACTGTGGGAGACCGTGTCAAAAGCTTTGCTAAAGTCAAGGAATAACACATCCACTGCTTTCCCTTCATCCACAGAACCAGTTATCTCATCATAGAAGGCAATTAGATTAGTCAGGCATGACTTTCCCTTGATGAATCCATGCTGATTGTTCCTGATCACTTTCCTCTCCTCTAAGTGCTTCAGAATTGATTCTTTGAGGACCTACTCCATGATTTTTCCGGGGACTGAGGTGAGGCTGGCTGGCCTGTAGTTCCCAGGATCCTCCTTCTTCCCTTTTTTAAATATTGGCACTACATTAGCCTTTCTCCAGTCTTCCGGGACTTCCCCCGATTGCCATGAGTTTTCAAAGATAATGGCCAATGGCTCTGCAATCACAGCCGCCAATTCCTTTAGCACTCTCAGATGCAACGCATCCGGACCCATGGACTTGTGCACGTCCAGCTTTTCTAAATAGTCCCGAACCACTTCTTTCTTCACAGAGGGCTGGCCACCTCCCCCCCATGCTGTGCTGCCCAGTGCAGGAGTCTGGGAGCTGACCTTGTTCGTGAAGACAGGCAAAAAAAGCATTGAGTACATTAGCTTTTTCCACATCCTCTGTCACTAGGTTGCCTCCCTCATTCAGTAAGGGGCCCACACTTTCCTTGGCTTTCTTCTTGTTGCCAACATACCTGAAGAAACCTTCTGGTCACTCTTAACATCTCTCGCTAGCTGCAACTCCAGGTGTGATTTAGCCTTCCTGATTTCATTCCTGCATGCCCGAGCAATATTTTTATACTCATCCCTGGTCATTTGTCCAATCTTCCACTTCTTGTGAGCTTCTTTTTTGTGTTTAAGATCAGCAAGGATTTCACTGTTAAGCCAAGCTGGTCACCTGCCATATTTACTATTCTTTCTACACATCAGGATGGTTTGCCCCTGCAAGCACAATAAGGATTCTTTAAAATACAGCCAGCTCTCCTGGACTCCTTTTCCCCCTCATGTTATTCTCCCAGGGGATCCTGCCCATCAGTTCCCGGAGGGAGTCAAAGTCTGCTTTTCTGAAGTCCAAGGTCCGTATTCTGCTGCTTTCCTTTCTTCCTTGTGTCAGGATCCTGAACTCGACCATCTCATGGTCACTGCCTCCCAGGTTCCCATCCACTTTTGCTTCCCCTACTAATTCTTCCCAGTTTGTGAGCAGCAGGTCAAGAAGAGCTCCACCCCTAGTTGGTTCCTCCAGACCTTGCACCAGGAAATTGTCCCCTACAGTTTCCAAAAACTTGCTGGATTGTCTGTGCACCGCTGTATTGCTCTCCCAGCAGGTATCAGGATGATTGAAGTCGCCCATGAGAACCAGGGCATGCGATCTAGTAGCTTCTGCGAGTTGGCGGAAGAAAGCCTCGTCCACCTCATCCCCCTGGTCTGGTGGTCTATAGCAGACTCCCACCACGACATCACCCTTGTTGCTCACGCTTGTAAACTTAATCCAGAGACTCTCCAGTTTTTCTGCAGTTTCATACTTGAGCTCTGAGAGCAGTCATACTGCTCCCTTACATACAGTGCAACTCCCCAACCTTTCTGACCTCTCTGTCCTTCCTGAACAGTTTATACCCATCCATGAAAGTACTCCAGTCATGCGAGTTATCCCACCAAGTCTCTGTTATTCCAATCACATCATAATTCCTTGACTTTGCCAGGACCTCCAGTTCTCCCTGCTTGTTTCCCAGGCTTTGTGCATTTGTATATAGGCACTTGAGATAACCTGCTGATCACCCCTCATTCTCAGTATGAGGCAGGAGCCCTCCCCCTCACACGCTCCTGCTCATGCTTCCTCCCGGTATCCCGCTTCACCACCTACCTCAGTGCTTTGGTCTCCTTACCCTGGTGAACCTAGTTTAAAGCCCTCCTCACTAGGTTAGCCAGCCTGCTCACGAAGATGCTCTTCCCTCTCTTTGTTAGGTGGAGCCCATCTCTGCCTAGCACTCCTCCTTCTTGGAACACCATCCCATGGTCAAAGAATCCAAAGACTTCTCTCTGACACTACCTGCGTAGCCATTCATTGACTTCCACGATTCGACGATCCCTACCCCGGCCTTTTCCTTCCACGGGGAGGATGGATGAGAACACCACTTGCGCCTCATACACCTTTATCCTCCTTCTCAGAGCCACGTAGTCTGCAGTGATCTGCTCAAGGTCATTCTTGCAGTATCATTGGTGCCCACGTGGAAAAGCAGGAAGGGGTAGCAGTCCGAGGGCTTGATGAGTCTCGGCAGTCTCTGGGTCACATCGCGAATCTTAGCCCCTGGCAAGCAGCAGACTTCTCTGTTTTCCCAGTCAGGTTGGCAGATAGATGACTCAGTCCCCCTGAGGAGAGAGTCCCCGACCACCACCACCCGCCTCCTTCTCTTGGGAACCCCCAACCTTAGGACAGTGCATCTCATGCCTTTCAACTGGCAGAGTCTCCTTCTGCTCCCTTCCCCGAGACGTATCATCTGGGCCACTCCCCGCAATGGTAACTATGGAGAGAACATGAAAATGGTTACTTACCTGTATCTGCGTTGCTGGTACATGGACGTTCCCCCTTCTTCTTCTGGAGGTCACATGTTGCCAAATTTCTTCACTGGCCTCCTGTCCCCACTGTGTAGCCTGCTCTGAATCTTCAGAACCTTGTGCCTGTAGAAGCATATCCTGACTTCTGTCCAGGAAATCTTCAGATTCTCTTATGCAATGCAGGGTATATACCTGTTGCTCCAGACCTTCAACCTTCTCTTCCAATATGGAAACCAGTTTGCATTTTGTACACACAAAGTCGCTTCTGTCCTGTGGAAGAAAGACAAATATGGCACATCCAGTGCAGGTCACAACAGCTGAACACCCCCCATCCATATTACCTTCCTACTACGAGCTTCCTCAGGAGATGCAGTAATTACTCAGAGAAGCCGTCAGGGTGTAAGCCTCAGTGGGCTCACTCCAGGCAAACTCCTGCTGTTTGCTGCTCTGCTGTTCCCCTCTGCTCAGCTGGTTCCCTGCCGCTCAGCTGGTTCACGGAGCGCCAGCTTTTTTAAATAGTCAGGCTCACCTGAAACAAAACACTCCCAACTCCCGCCCTATAAAGAACTCTCTCTAAAGATTAGTTTGTATCACCACAGAAATTGATTTAATTTGTTGCATTTCTGTCTCATTTTCACTTATTCCTGTGGGAGTTCTGTAAATAAATGATTAGGATGTCATCTTCAAAATCTCATGACAAACAGTGATTCTCAAACCATCTTCAACAGAACACTACTTGAGAAAACTACATCCTTCACCATTTGTATTACTGTGCAAACTGGTCACTGCAAAGCTAAAGACTTAATTACCCTTTTATAAGTTTGCATAACTTCAGGTAGAGCCTCAGTATAAGATTGGGAGGAGGAAGAATGGCTTGTGAGTCAGTGGGTGAGTGATGGATTTTGGAGAAGGGAGCATATACAATTAAAGTATTGGGTGGGGGGAAGAGTATGAAATTAATGATATTTTGGACTTCTCTGCTCACACCTGCATAGGAAGGAGATGTTCCCACAGAAGATCTAGGCACTGGAAAGAGCAGTGGGTCCCTAGTTTTTGTCTGCAAGATGGCAACCTCAGGTAGGCAGGATGGAGTATATTGTTGGGGGCTATCATAGGGCCTGTTGGGGAGAAAGTTGCTGTGTGAGGTTGAAGGTTTCCCTGGGTCTGGATAGTGCAGAGAAGTTCTCAAACTCTAAGCCGTTTCAGGATTATTATTATTCCCCTTATCCCATCATCTGAGTTTGGGTCATTGTGCAGGCATCCAGCATCTAAGTCTGTCTAAGGAGGCAGTAAGGTCCATCTTTGTGGCAATCCATCCATCGCTTCCTCTGCTTTCATCAGGGTCTCTTTCCCGCCATCCTCTTCTGCCATGCAGTGAATTTAGGGCTGACCCCAGTGTAGTCCAGCTTTTACTTCAAAGGGGCTTGTCGTTCCAAAACATGTTCAGATCACTGTTTTGGGTGCTCTACATAGAACATTCACCATGGTTATTAAATCTCCAACACTCCACACTTACTCATCACTGGTGTAAGCATTTTTCTTCCACTTTATCATTTGTCACTAAATGGCTAGAAGCTATCCTGTTGTTACCTTACATCAGGGGTGGCCAACCTCTGGCTCCAGAGCCGCATGTGGCTCTTCAGAGGTTAATATGCGGCTCCTTACCTAGGCACTGATTCCAGGGCTGGAGCTATAGATGCTAACTTCCAATGTGCTGGGGGTGCTCACTGCTCACCCTCTGCTCTGTTCCAAGCCCTGCCCCCATTCCACCCCTTCCCCTGAGCCTGACGTATCCTCGCTTCTCCCCCCTCCACTCCATAGCTTCCTGTGTATGTGAAACAGCTGATTGCAGTGGGTGGGGGATAGGGGGGAGTATGTGCTGATTGGTGGGGGCTGCCAACAGGTGGGAGCACTGGGGGCTGAGGAGTGGATGGGAGGCTGCTGATGTATTACTGTGGCTCTTTGACAATGTACATTGGTAAATTCTGGCTCCTTCTCAGGCTCAGGTTGGCCACCCCTGCCTTAGATGCTTCTCTATCGTGTGCCAAATTACAAACATGGCATCAGTGGTTCCTCATCCTTTCCTAAAGCTATTGTTCAAAGAGGGGTTTTGCCATTTTTTCTAATCCTAGTATCCAAATTGCAATTTTCAGGAATTCTCCTCTCACCATATGGCTTTTACCACATGACTCATCCTTTTTATGTCTCTCTCGCCAGGGTGGATTTGATTTAAATCACTAGTCAGGAAGACTATATATTTTATGTAGAAATCCATGATTAAAAACACATTGTTGTTGGTTGTTATAACTTTAATACATATTCTTCACAACTCAGAGATAGATGTACTTTTCATTTTTAGAAGGTACACACTGTACATTTTTAAGTGATTTATTTTGAAAACTTTTCAGATTAATTTTACAGCTATATCCGAAAATGAATGATTGTTTGGTTATTTCATTTATCAAAGGTAATTGAAGCAGATATTTGTGAAGTCATTGGGAGGTGAACTATCTCCAATTCAACAGGATAATCGTTAATATTTGGAGGATTTTCTTGCTGTATTAGGAGAAGAACATCACCAGACAGACATTTAAATTGTTTTATTTAACTAAAACAACAACGTTATGTATTCTGGATTTTTTTTCTTCAACAGCAAACATATAATATTTTAACAAAACAAGCATATGAATTTTTGAATTTAAACATTCAAGTTTTTAAAAATCAGGTTTGTTTTTGTTAAAATTGTTTAACTAAAATAGTTAAATGAAATTAAAAAAAAATTAAATCACTGTGTCAGCCAAGTCAACATGAGAAACTTAAAATATTTGTTTATCACAACTGCATCTAAAATGAGAGTACCATAGAGCAAAAAATATAGTTGTTAATCTAACATGAGAATTCAAGAATAGTCCAGAAGGAAGACAGACAGTCCTTAGGAAAGAAGTGTGAAATAAAAAAGTTTACCAACCTGAAGATCCTGCATGTTCAGACATGTTCCTTTCATCATCTTCAACGCAGCTTCCTCCTGAGAAGGAAAACTTCTCATTATGTTGTTTCATTCGGGCAACTAGGCTTTGCATTTCTTTGTTGCACAGTTTGCATTTTGCATGTATGCCTGTCTTACCCACGGGTACGGGAACTTCACTAAAATATTCCCAAACTGGGTCTCTTTTACGGCTTGCTGCCATTATACGTTTTTCCCTTCTAGTTCAGAGAATGGTATGGTAGATCTCAGATCAATGAAGGCTACCCTCAAAGACCTCAAGACTTCTGGAATATGCTGCTCAAACAGTTTCACTTTTGTTTCTACTGCCTCCCACCTCACCCCTCACATTTATCTCCAGACAATAGGGCTGAGGTCTGTTATTTCTCACCTCTATATTTTTTATGTATTTATTTATTTAAAAACATTTTTGCTGTTAACCAGCATGTTATCCCTGGAGACACAAATACACAGTTTGAGAACTGCAAAACTAAGCATCTCTGATGGTATCTTCTAGACTGAGCACTGAGTCCCATTGGGTAAATAGAAAGATTAACCTAAATAATCTATACAGAAGTCCCTGGAACCCCATAAGATTGGGTCTCTAATCCATGAACTATTGGAACTAATTTACAAAACTTTTCTTAAACATTACATGAATATATTGTCTCATACTATAGAATTAGAATTTATAATCCCTGTTCCATGATTAGATATCTTTGAGCTAGAATGTATCTTAATGAAAACTATCTTTTAGATGTTTGTTTCTCAAAGCATTTTATCAAAAAAATCTTATTTTTTTTAAATAATTTATTTTTATCCACCCTGTCTCTTGCCCATGACTTTTACCAGGTCTACTGTCAATTTATCAGATCCTGCTATCTTACCGTTCTTTATTATCTGGTCTACATTTCTCACCACTTCCTCTGTTCTTATCAAATTCAGGCACCACATTAGGCTCACATGTTGGCAGCCTTCCAGGTTCCAGTATAACTCATTTTGTATAGATTTTTCCAATTTTGAAGCTGGCTTACTGTGAGCTCTGTTTTTTTTTTTGTTTTGTTTTGTTTTGTTAAATCTGGAGGCTGGTATATTGCACAATTTTGTATGGGGAGCTTGGCTTACTGCATTCTTTTATTTGTAGTTTTACAGCATGAATTGCCTCTTGTGGAGTTTCCTTAAGACTGTTCCTTTTTAGGAGAAGGATTTATTCTGTGGGAATGGAGAGCTCAGCAGCTACTCTGTATGCATAGGGTTGAGAACCATGCCCCCCACAATGAAAACAGGTCTTAAAAATTTTTTTTTTTTTAAAGTTAACCTTTCTAAAAAATCCTTCACAAAAGGATTTTTTAAATAGGACATTACTAACAATGTATATATTATAGCTCCCATCTACCTCCTTTGTCAGCATAATTTCACTGAATAAAGAAACATTATTGAGGTGCCTCCAATCAAGTTGTATTTAGCTGAGGCTGGGAGAGGAGTGTGATGGGAGCTACAGTTCACTTCCACATATAGTCTTCTCTTCTCCCCCCCTCCCTCCTTGACTACAGTGGATCATGCAGCTAGCACTGGACTTTACTAGCCCAGTAGGTACTTTCCATCCAAACAGAAGAAATGGTGGACCAAATGGAAGACTGTGACCCTGTAAGACACAGAATAGAATCTGTGGAGACTTTTTTTAGGTTTGGCTAACAAAGTGCACAGATCCCAAAGATGAAATTCTGGCCCAGGTTGCAAAATGCCTATTGAGTTCAATGGAGCCACGATTTCACCCCGGCCTCTTCTAGATCTCTCTAAAGGAGGAGGGCCCAACAGTAAGAACCCCTTTTTCACTCCTGCAAAATATTGTGAACATATTTCTGAAAAATCTGGAAATGACCATCTTTTTACATAGCAGGATTTTGAATCCCCTGATGTTCCTAGGTCTTTTTGGTTTTCAACTTCTTTTAGGAAATTCATCTTCCATAAAGTCCAAGTGTTCCTCTGAAACTATGTTGAAATTATTTGACCTTCATCATAATGGTGTTGGTATTTTGTGTTCATTTGGCCATTGTACTGTATTTAGATCATTAGGGTTTCAAATGTAATTTAGGAGCTTGCTTGTCAGTGCATGGTAATCTAGGAAAGAACAGATAACTAGTACCGTAATGTATTTATTCAAGTTTTACAATTAAAGTTTAGGAAAAATAAAATCCCATGTTTATAATAGGCTAAGTAGCTATTATTTCAGGTCTACAAGTAGTGAAAAATGTTGCCACTATCTGATAACTCATTCTTGAAAGTGACTAAATCTGTCCTTTAATCATTGATGCCCTATTCAGTATATTTCATTTTGTGCCTTTTTATAACCATACAACTCAGCTGATCTTAATTTTGCTGAAAATAAATCCTGAAGTACATTATAAACATTGTTAATGTGCTCTTATAAAGTGGGATCTCTCTTTACAATGGAGTGATTATAAATCTCTCTATTTTAAATACTAGGTGCTTGTAGAAGTGTTTTGGTTTTGATTATCTTATAAATATAGTATAAAAATAGTAGCATGTCTGGTAAAACAATAGTGCCAGAAAGTAGCCTACAGGCAACCTAAGCCAGTGAAGCTGGTCCTACCCCACCTGAGGTCCCAGGTATTTTGGGGTTGTTTAGAGGGGCATAGTTGGCATTGCTGAACTTTGGTGGCCACTGCTATGGAATGGCCCCTTGGAGGGTCATTGTAGCTACATGGAATTTAAAGAAGCCCTGAGGATGATACTCTAAGTTACACCAGGGCAAAACTAGTCCCCAGCATTCCTGGGGAATGAGAAAAGTTTGAAAGTGACTTAAAGCCATCTGTTTTTCCCTGGGTTTTTTTTTTTCTCCCCTGGCTGCCAAGCAGAGCTCTGGGACAACTGAGAATCTGGCCCAATCTGAGGAAAAATCTGATGCATTTTAACTCCGAACAAGTCTCTTACTACTGAGGAAAATACCCTGATTGCATAGTACCAACTCTCCTGTTAATGAAGTACTTAAGAGTCGTGACAAGTCCAATGTTGTAAAGTGGTGACTTAATTTCTCAATTTTATATTCTTGTTTGATACTGAACATAAAGAAATACATTAAAGGAAATTCAATGTTAAAACAGACATTTGTTCTTTAGCTTAACACAAGGGGACAGAGGTATTAGATATGACTAAGTTTCATATTTATAATCCCTATGCTTCTATAGAAAACTCTTTAGAGATCATATGCCATAGTGTCGCTGCTGCCCTGAGTAGGGGGGTGATGGAGGTGCATTTCCCAAGTGATAGCTCCTAGAAGCACTGTATGTGAATCAGGCACAATGCCTCTGGGAGCACTGGGGAAGGGGAAACAGAAGTACGGAGCATTGGCCCCTACTAAACAGTTTATATCCAATCCCCATTGGACTGGCACAATGCTACTGCACAAAGCACAGACAGAGTATGGCCACAGACCCTGTCTCTTGTCCTTACCCCATGCCCCTAAGCCCCCGAAATGGCTGGTGCTACTGTCTACACATGCCTGAGGCAATCTTTTCACTCAAAGTTCAAGGACTGAGCTGGTGACTAGCCTATGCACAAGTGAAGAAGAGTTCTTCAGCCCTCTTCTTCCACTCCCATTGTGTGACTATGCAGTAGTAATAACAGTCTGGAACTAAATGTTGTTCAGATATAACATATTGGAGCCCAGCTGCTTCCCCTGAAGCCAATGGGAGCTTCGCTATTGCCTTCAGGGGGAGGAAGATTGGGAGTGTTTGGAGCTGATGAAATCAAGCTGGGTTTGATTTATACAATAATTTGAAACTTCCAAAACTAGGAATGTAATTTTCTTAAACTGAACTAACAATTTAAAAACCATTTAAGAAATGTTCCAATTATAAAAATCTGCCCTGATCTGCTAAATTAAATTCCTATATGCCACATTGTGACAGGTATGGTAATTTCCTGTATCTTTGGGAGATCTTACTTTAATTCAATATCTTTAGAGTCCGTTGAATTAAACACAAAAGTTATGTATTATTATGGGCCTGGATGATTAAAGGACTACATTGTTCAATGTGGCACACATGAATGAACCTTTGGGACAATACATATGAAGTGGATTTCCTGAGAAATACATAAGAAGAGGTGAATTCAAATCTCTCCCCATCCCCTTCCCCTGCCTCCAGTTACGCAAAAACCCAGCCCTTACAAGCTATGCCCTTAGGAGAGGGCAAGTGTCTGCTCGTTACCTGTTCCCAGAGTCTAGAGATCAAAGACTCAAAGAGTATAAAGGAGTGACTAACAATTTCACAGGCATGCTTGTTCTGAGCTAACAGCTGTTCCGAATGTATAACCACAGAAAAACCTTTGTTGGGTTTGAAGGACTGATCACCTGCCAGAGCCCTTGTTGAAGCTGGGGTGACCTCTGGTAAGCTTATTAGCATGTATATGTTGTTGTTCTAAATATATTTTCTCTGTAATGCTTTCACCTTAAGAATAAATGTGCTTGCCTAGAAAAAAACTATGTGATAACTTATTGTAGACAATTATGCTATTGATAGGCCTGCTTTTCTCTCTCTACATAAAGGCTGCTTAGGCAGTCTGACTTACAGGGAAACTCACATTGTAAGTATGGAACTGTGGAGCCTGGAAACCCCTGCCAGGAAGGAGAGAGGCATGGATCTCTTCCCACAAGAGGTGATGGTTGAGGAGCTGGGAGCCTAGAGTGGGTGCCCTTGCTGGACCATGGAGGGGGAATACAGGTGTAGTTGCCTTGATCAGTGACCGCATTGTAACTTTGAAGCCAGTCTTCACAGCTGAGTTTTCAAAGCCTGAAACTAGGGGGAGATATATAACTGACCCGTGTTTATAGTTAGCGCTGGACCAAAAAAAAATTTATTCATGATCATTCATTCAAAGAGGAACCCTAGCTTGGCTCAGGTGACTAATCACACAGTCAAATTACAAATAGCATATCATAGATCATAATAGCAAAAATAGGCCACATTTGGAACAGATACAAACAGATGGCCCCAATACCTTTTCAACAACTGGCCTTTCTGCCCTGTATCTCAAACTGCCTTGTCTTTCCTGTGTGCTTAGCCTACTCATCCCATCAGCCTTTTCCTGGAGGTTCTCTTGCTCTTCAGTGGACCATCTGCCATCCCTGAACTCTCAATTTTCTTTTCCAGTTCTTCAATCAAGGCTTCCCCTTGCTTATAGC
Source organism: Lepidochelys olivacea (assembly GCF_965140295.1). Lineage (NCBI taxonomy): Eukaryota > Metazoa > Chordata > Testudines > Cheloniidae > Lepidochelys > Lepidochelys olivacea. Next base: position 48,450,814 of record NC_140414.1, on the reverse strand, counting down.
TCTCCCTCCAGGCTCACAGTCATTTGCCACCTACATAGCTAGGGCTTTTCACCAACAGACTCCTGTTCCCGCAGATCCCTCACCTGAGGTTTATCCCTGAACTAAATTCTGCTTCTTACAGACTTAATCCCAAACCTCCTGCCAGGGAGCTCTGGAAAGTGGTCACCTGCCCTCTTCCCAGCGGGCCTGGTATCCAGTCATATGCTCTCATCACATGACCCCGGTGTCATTTCTTTCACCTAGCAAGTCAGCCTAAACCTGGAACAGGTGAGGTTGAACCCTAACCCCTTAAACAGCCAGCTGTGACAGAAAGAAAAAGAGTTAGGAATTTTAACATCAGAAAAATGAAAAACAGGAAAAGCCAAAGAGAAAAATCATAGTTTGAATTTTTGTGCAGTAGGATCCAGGGCAGTCATTGTAGCAGAAGTAAAGAACAATGGATATACATACTCAGCTGCAAAAGGACAATATGTATTAAACAGGCAGCTCAACAACGTGCAGTCAAGATATTGTACATTTTTCGCCCTTCCCTTTTTATTTTAATTGCCTGGAAAGAAATCTAAAGAATATACAGTGGCACAATTCTTGGTTTTTCATCCAAATCCAGTCCCCTATCCCCACAAAGCCTATCAAAATGGAAACAGTGTTCACATAGGAAGTTCACACTACTGTAAGGTCTCTTGTTCCACCTGAACTGCAAATGCAAACATCTACATTTTGGAAATTCCAGTCCTGCTATATCTAGTTTATGCACATCATCCGATCTCAGAGGTGTTTATTCCTATATTAAATTAATGTATTTGTTTTGGTAAAAGAAATTTTTAACATACTGAATGACTAATGAGGTAGATTTCTCCAAAATATTCAGGTTTTATTGTTCTTTTTTGTTTCAGTTCTTTGCAAGTGCTAAAGTGTAATATTTATTGTACTCAGAGAATGTGGCAGTGCTTAAAATTGTTTGATGCTCAGGCAAGGAGTCAGAGGTCTGAGAGAGAAAATATACAATTACATTTCAGATATCTCACTTCCCATTGGCTAATGCCTATTAAGGCTCTTTGCTATCTCTGTTATAATATACAATATGCATACATCTTAGAATCCTGTGCATACATCAGCTGTGAATCCTGAAACATACACATTTATTTCATTATCTCTGAATGATCAAATGCTGTCAATATTTCTCTTAACCTTAAAGAAGATAAATTAGACACCATGTGGGGAAAAAGAATATCCAAAGATAAAGCTGTTTGAGTTGCTTTATCCACTGAGTCCAATAAGCACACTCAGAGATTTCTAGGAGTATTGTGCACACCTTACGGTACTAATTGCCTGAAAGTCTGCTGGGATACAGTTATGAATGGAAACTGATTTAATACACCCTCATTCATTTTGATCTATGTACAGCAATTTTGGTTTGTTACACATCTACTAACAGTGGAAATTGTGAGGACCTGTGTCATTTAACACTTATATTCTGCAAATTCACAAATGCGCACAAAAGTGAGGTCAAGTCTGGATCAAGTTAGAAATGAACCAAAGCCAATTTATGGTTTTCAATGGAAGCTATGTGTAACTCTATGTTTTGAGCTGAGCTTTTAGGTTCCTCTAAAGCAAAATACTGAATAACCAGCAAAACTTTCACTGAGGTCAATAGTTACACCCATACACAAGATGACCTACTGAGAACAGAATCAGGACTAATTCTGAAGCACTTGGAGGAGAGGAAGTTGATCAGGAAACAGTCAACATGGATTCACCAATGGCAAGTCATGCCTGACCAACCTGATTGCTTCTATGGTGAGATAACCGGCTCTGTGGATATAGGGAAAGTGGTGGACATGATATATCTTCACTTTAGCAAAGCTTTTGTTACGGTCTCCCACAGTATTCTTGCCAGCAAGTTAAAGTATGGATTGGATGAATGGACAATAAGGTGGATAGAAAGCTGGCTAGATTGTCAGGCTCAACAGGTACTGATCAATGTCTCAATGTCTAGCTGGCAGGTGGTATCAAGCAGAGTGCCCAAGGTGTCAGTCCAGTTTTGAGCCCCCCACTACAGAAAGGATGTGGACAAATTGGAGGGCAATGAAAATGATCAGTGGGCTGGGGCACAAGACTTTTGAGGAGAGACTGAGGGAACTGGGCTTGTTTAGTCTGCAGAAGAGAAGAGTGAGGGGGGATTTGGTAGCAGCCTTCAATTACCTGAAGGGGGGTTTCCAAAGTGGATGGAGCTGGGCTGTTCTCAGTCGTGGCAGATGGCAGAACAAGGAGCAATTGTCTCAAGTTGCAGTGGGGGAGGTCTAGGTTGGATATTTGGAAACACTATTTCACTAGGAAGGTGGTGAAGCACTGGAATGGGTTACCTCGGGAGGTGGTGGAATCTCCTTCCTTAGAGGTTTTCAAGGCCCGGCTTGACAAAGCCCTGGCTGGGATGATTTAGTTGTGGTTGGTCCTGCTTTGAGTAGGGGTTGGACTAGAAGACCACCTGAGGTCTCTTCCAACCCTAATCTTCTATGATTCTAAGGGGTATAAAACTATTCAGGCCAAAAGGGAGTGGGGAGAAAAACTCAGACATTGCATCCCATAATGCTTTATAGAAATATGCTTATGAATGTAAATATGACACAACTGGAATATGTTTTATGCTAGATATGGCATGTAACATATCTTTGCAAAGGTTACGTTCTACTGAATGTATTCATCCTATTTGTATGCATGTATCGTTTTTATGTTCAAAGTTTTGAATATTGGCTATGTACTGGTTTGATTTTAAGTAGCCTCAGTGAAGCATTTGGTTAGCTTCTTGAGAAAAGACTATTCTCAGTAAGTGCCCAATCAAGAAACACTTAAACGGACAATGGACTTTGAGAGACACCAATCCACATCTGAGCTTTCCTGGGAATGTTCAAACTAACATGTAAGCAATGGTGTTGGCCTGTAAAGTACTGAGTCATGCATGGACATGTGACTCCAAAACTCCATCGTGTAGTTGTGATTCTGCATAGGAAAACACAAAGGGTTTCCACCCACAAGAGAGACTATATAAAGCCCTTGGAAACCTCTCCATTTTGTCTTCAACCGGCTCAAGAGATAGCCTCTCCACCCCAAAGAGATGCCTGAAAGAAACTGGAACAAAGGACAGTATCTAGAGGGGTATGAGTGATTATTGGACCCAGGCTAAGAGGAAGTCTAGTCTGTAAAAGAAGCTTATTGGAACACCTCTGAGGGTGAGACTTACCTCCATTTAGTTTCTTACTGTATTAGGCTTAGACTTGAGTGTTTTTGTTTTATTTTGCTTGGTAATTTACTTTGTTCTGTCCATTTATTACTTGGAACCACTTAAATCCTACTTTTTATATTTAATAAAATCACTTTTTACTTATTAATTAACCCAGAGCAAGTATCAATACCTGGGGGAGCAAACAGCCTTTGCATATCTCTCTATCAGTGTTATATAGGATGAACAATTTATGAGGTTACCCTGTATAAGCTTTACACAGGGTAAAATGAATTTATTTGGGGTTTGGATCCCATTGGGAACTGGATATTTGGGTGTTGGAGACAGGAGCACTTCTTAAGCTGCTTTCAGTTAAGCCTGCAGTTTTGGGGGGATGTGGTTCAGACCTGGGTCTGTGTTTGTAGCAGGCTAGCGTGTCTGTCACAACCAGGCAATGTACTAAAGTCCCAAGCTTCCAGGGAAAACTGGATCAGAGGTAGTCCCAGCACATAGGTGGCAGTTCCCAAGGGGGTTTCTGTGACCCAACCCATCACACTCACATCTCTACTCCTCCTGCAGAAGCCCACTCCCCCACACAGTTCCCTGCCAATGGGAGCAGTGGGAAGCAGCGGGCCGCAGGGACATGCAGGGCTGCCTCTTCCCGCAGCTCCCATTCGCTGGGAACAGAGAACCGTGGCCACTGGGAGCTGCAGGGGGCCATGCCTGCAGACAGTCAACGTCAGCAAAATGTCTTGTGGCCTGCAATCAGAGTATCCTGATGGGCCGCAGGTTGCCTACCACTGCTGTAGATGCCTAAACTCACTCAGTGCCTAAATTTTCAGGATCAAAGTTCCCTAGGTACCTACGTTTCAGCCTCTGGCAAGTACACTGTTGCCTCTCTGTAGGCTTCCAGGCACACCTATGCTGTGTAACGCCAGAGCTTCTCTATGACAGGCCTGCCGAATTTTGTCACCAGTGGTACATAGCTTAGCCCTCATCACTTCAACTGGACATAAAACATCTGTCCATTATGGTTGTGATGGGTTGGATCAAAGAAACCCCCTGAGACTGCTACTTGATGTGCCAAGACTACTTCTGCTTCTGCTTTCCTGCCCAGCCAGCTTAGGACTCCAGCACCCTGTCCTGCTGAGCCAGACACGCAACACAGACCCAGGATCTGAACCACAGGCCCCAAAGCTGCAAACTTAATTGAAAGCAATTTAAGAAGTGTTCCTGACTTGACACTCAGTTGCCCAACTCCCAATGAGGTCCAAACCCCAAATAAATCCGTTTCACCCTGTATAACGCTTACCCTCTATAACACTGATAGAGAGAGATGCACAGCTGTTTGCCTCCCCCGGTATTAATACATACGCTGGGTTAATAAATGAAAAGTGATTTTATTAAAGTAGGATGTAAGTAGTTCCAAGTAGTAACAGACAGAACAAAGTGAATTATCAAGCAAAATAAAATAAAACATGCAAGTCTATGTCTAATCAAACTGAATACAGATAAAAACCTCACCACTTCCAGTAAGCTCTCTTTCACAGACTAGCCTCCTTCTAGTCTGGATCCAGCAAGCACTCACACCCCCTATAGTTACTGTCCTTTGTTCCAGTTTCTTTCAGGTAGCCTCTCCACACCCAAGGATATCTCCTTAGACAGTTGAAGACACAATGCAGGGGTCTCTCATGGGCTTAAATAGACTTTCTCTTGTAGGTGGAGACCCCCTCCTCTCTCCTATGCAAAGTCCAGCTCCAAGATGGAGTTCTGGAGTCACCTGGGCAAGTCACATTTCCATGTATGACTCACAGTTTCTTACCAGGTAGCAGCCATGGTTCACATGCTACCTTGAACGTCCTCAAGTAGACTTCTTATGTAGATTGGAACATTCCCAGATCCATTTTAGTTTAAGTGCTTCTTGATTTGCACATTCATTTCTCAAGAAGCTGACCAAATGCTTTATAAAGGTTACTTAAAAAATCAAGCCAGTATACAGCCAATATTCATAACATTGAATACAAAAATGGTACATGCATACAAATAGGATTAATAGTCAGTAGATCATAACCTTAAAGAGATATGTTACATGGCATATGTAGCATAAAACATATTCTAGTTATGTCAAATATACATTCATAAGCATATCTCCATAAACCCTTAGGGGGGGCACCGTCACAATGGTCATACAGTATGTTCTGAGGAGGGAAAGTAAAGTGTGGGGGGGGAGGTGAGGGGGAGGTGGGAATGAGGCTGAGGAAGTGAAAGTGACAGGTTAAACTGATAATTTGGAAAAGAAGTAAACTGCCATTTGAGAAATAGCTTAAAGGGACTTTTACTTTCTAATGTAAAAGATCAGAAGATTTGTCCAAAGTGAGGTGAAAATGGCTGTCAGAACTCCAACTGCTATTGAAAGAGCATCTGGATTTCTGGTGTACAAGAAATTGAGGAAATAACTCAAAATAATCTAGGGAGCCTGTGGTGGTTCTCCCACCCCCATTTAAAGAGCAAGAATACTAGGAGGAAAAAACTCAATAGTTGAGAAACTGTTTTAACCTTTCTCCTACTGACTTCTCTGAACATTTCAGTAGGAGCTACCTTTCCTAGAGGAAGGACAAAAAAAATTGTTTTTAAAAGAAATGAAATGTAAAATTAGAGAGCTGTACTCAAATAGCTATCAACTACTCCAGGATATGCATTAGTAAGACAAGGCAGCTAAAACACAGGGATGAGGAACTTGCCTGAAATTGGCCGTAATAGTTTACCTATGCACACCCATTCATGGCTTATTGCTTTTGTGACATATTCCCAGGAAAAAGAACATCATGTGTGGCTGTGAACATTGTTTATGCAAAGTCTCTGTCCATTTGGGCCAACCTGATGTCACAGCTATGAACCTCACTCCTAGTGGCACACAACTGGGACCTTATCAGAAACATGCCAATTATATTATAACCCTTACCCACTCTCAAGCTGTCTCGGTTGCAGACAGCTGGGAATTCTTCCCAGTTCAGTGAAAAGCAGATGAATCAGAGTATTCAACAGTGCATGAGGAGGATCTGAGTCAAATTACTGGTTTAGGGCTTCCAAGTTGCCTTTAAATTAGGTTAAAACTTTAAAGTTTCCCTGTACTATCAAGACATCCTTATTAAAAAACTGACATTTTACTGTAATTGGACTAGATGATTGTACTGGACTAGATGATTGAGATCCCTTCCAGAGACAGTCATAAGCTAAAATGTTTTCTGCTAAAACCTTCAAAAACACATACACACAGGAGACAGCTTGGGGTACTGGGAATGAGGAGGGTTAGGAAAAAGATCTCACCTGGACTGGGGTGGGAATTATGAGGGGCAATTATGAGGGACTGGTGGATTGGCAAGCAAAAGGATGGGAAATGGCTGTGTTTAACCTACTTCTTCTTACCTTCCCCCCTCTCCGAACCTCAATGCTTTTATTGCTGTAGTCAGAGCAGGCAAACAGCGTGGAACACTTAAAGTGTGTGGGCTGGTGAGGACTCCAGCACTGAAGGGGTGGAAGCAAGCACTAATACTTCTGTCATCAATTAATGAGTGGCTCCGTCTGCCATAATTGACCATGAAACGTAGGCGTGTCTGGTATCCAGTTTATTTAAGAAAAGCTAAGCATATCGGACACACGAGATTATAAGCCTTTGTTTAAGATACATGCTATTTTAGAAGCATGTCTTGAGCTGTGTGATTCAAGCTAAAGTCTGGCCATAACTGGTTAGCCAAAGGAAAATATTGGGTATGATTCTCCAGTGCCTTGCACCTTGTATAGTCTTTTGCACCTGTGCAAAGTGGGTGTAATACTGTTAAATGAGAATTCTCTGCTTAGACTAGTTGTAGTATTTTACATTTATTTCCCCACAGATGTAAATGACAACACAAGGTGAAAGGCAGTCGAGACTCAGGCCTGTAGTCTATGTGAAAGGGCTATGCTCAAGGTCTTTGGAACTTGCAGAAACTCTGGGTTAGATTCTTGGCTGCTGTCAAGTGGTGCAGCTCCATCAAAGTCAATAAACTATTGTCACCTGGAATCAGCTGAGAATCTATCTCTGCACCAATTCATTTTTAGCCACAGAAAATAGGAAATCGGTGAGAGAAAAAGGTTCTTCTCCACTTGCAACCTGGAGAAGATTAGATAAGGTAGACATTTCTTTACAACCACTAGCTGATTTCCTCTTAAAAAAAAAGGCATTCCCAGATGGTATTTTTATGTTTGTGATTATAACAATAGCTGTAATTACATTCCAACAGCTAAAGTTTGCTGCCAGAAATTATTTAAAAATAGTATACCTGGGTATCTTTAGTCAATGGGTGCTTTGAATTACAAATGTACCATGAAAGATTAAAAAACTGGTGTTATTGGGAGGGGATGGAATTCGTTTAATTGACTTCATCTTTCAGTTATTAGTCAACACAGTTCAAAATTAGAAATGATATTGCCTACTTTAAAGTTTACCTAAACCCCAAATGTGGGAAATTAGAATCCATATCAGTGTATTTGGGCCGGAGGTCCTGTGTGCATGCAATGTGTCTGAATTCAAGGAAACTAAGGGACCTGTGTCCAAGGGACCTGTGTCCAAGAAACCCATTAAATGGTAAAGCTGTAAGCCCACTACCTGATTCTTACTTGTGGTATTACCCATATGCACATCCATTTCCTACATCCTACCTGCAGTGCCATAGGTAAATGCCACACTTCAGTCAGAAAAACCCAATAAAACAGAATTGTATTCAGTAGGACTGCTGGTTTGAAAAGACTTTCTTGCTCTTTCCTATACACCTCTAGCTGAGTCAAAAACAGTGTTGACAAGTTTTAGTGGAGGACCAGTAACCAGAGCAATAGATAGGTGGGAAATAACTAAGGGAAGGGGAACACCAGGACCCTTCAGAAGAAGATGTGACTAACCTTCCTTTTTATAGGGTAAATGGAATTCTAATTAGATTGCTCAGACTCTATAAGACTAAAAGTTTCTTCCTTGTATTCTTAAACCAAAGGGCAGGGCCGGCTCCAGGCACCAGCGTTCCAAGCAGGTGCTTGGGGTGACAGTCAGAAAGGGGCGGCAGAGTTTCTGTGGTGGCGGCAATTCAGCGGCAGCTTCTCTCTCCCTGGCCGTCCGCGGTAGCAATTCGGTGGCGACAGGATTTTCACTGCTTGAGCCGGCCCTGCAGGAGGGACAAAGTAAAGCTTTTCTAAATTGGAATGTATGGCTGTCCCAGTCCTAAGACTGTGTTTACTCACGCTGAGGAGGCTGCTTTAAGTACAATCTGATTTTCAGGGTGCTTTTTCTTATGAGAGAAAACAAAGCCAGTATAAAATCACTTTAGATTATTTGTTATCCTTTATGCCATGGGGGAAAATATTATCCAGCTTGATAAAATATTTCAGATTAAAAAGCAATCCTGTTTAACAAGTTGAGAAAAATCTTTTTTCCTAGTAATGTTAAACTAATCTGTGGAAATCATTTCCATGTCATGTACAGAATATGTACTAGAAAAGGCTAATTTAATAGCGTGCTGCCAAGAGCAGCAGAACTGTTATAATTTAATGTTATATCTGAATGTTGCTGAAGAGTTACACATAGTGGCACTAATCCAAAATGATGCATGATCCGATCATCTGTTTGAAGCGGACTATGGCTTGTTTTTCTTCTCATACAGGTTTAAATCAGGAGGAGCCTCACTGAGGTTAATGCATAAAATACAAATGTAATAAATATGTAAATATGGGCCTACAGCTTCAAAAGCGACTGCCAAGTGATTTAAAGGGGTATTAGTGTAAAGAGAATCAGCTCCCTGGTGTTTTTTTAGGGTTCCCAATCTATGCTTAGTAAAGTTCTATGCAGGTGCTAAAGTGGATCAGACACAGGGTCACATTAGTGGTAACACTAAAAATCTTATTTTGAACTCTGTTCCTTTTTCATTCCTAGTACAAGTGCTGAATGTTGTTATGCTGGTTCGAATCCTCTAAATGACTTTGAGGCAGTAATGTGGTGATGACAGCCACTTGCTGGTGTGAATTTAAATTTACCTTGTCCTGCACCATTTAAGCTACACCAGACACTGACAGCCAGTGGTCACAGGAAGAAAATGTGGTTGGTTAAGAATTGCTTCTTCCAGCAAGCAGATAATGGGTTTTAAAAAAAAAAAAAAATCTGCAGCAGAAACGGAGACGAAATATTGTATTCATAGCAATGTAAATGGTTGATACAAATGCAGGATAGTGGGTTGTGTTTATTTGTATCAACCTTTATCGTTCCTGAAATTTAGCAGAAAGATGGCCATAAACTGCCACTAGGATAGCTGCTTGAAAAATGTTGCCCCTCTGAGACAGAGCGGTACTTTCTTCTCCACTGTCTGATGAACAAGGAGGTGCAGGAAAGTTATTTCCTCAAACTATCATAAGAGACTTCTCATTGAAAAGTGAGCCGAAAAACTGAGCCTAACCCTGCGAGAAAGAGAAGGCAGATGTGGCATCATGCTGTGTAGCAACCTACCATCTGATCAGGAATGCACAATAAAGACAAGTGGACACATGGGATGAAACCCAAACCCAACATATAACTCTATCCTGAGTAGGTCATACCCACCTCTGACCGAGATCTGAGGGGGATTGGTCTTTGGGAACATGCCGATCATTGGACTGAATTGGAATTGCATTATTAGTCTACTCATGAATGTAATCAAAGGACTTCATGCTCTCCTCTCTAAGTCCTAGGAGTCAGTGTAAGGAAGGCAGCATGGTGTAATGGAAGCCAAGTCTTATTAAGTATTCCCTAACAAGATGTACAAATGCTATTTTGATATGTGTGTATGGGTAAAACTGAGCAGTCAAAGGTCACCTATGTTTGAAAAGAGGGCCCTGTGTAAATTCTTACTTCTGATATATGAACAAAGCCCCTGAACTCCATAGAAGTGATCTCTTCATAAGAGATTTTCCAATAACTCCTACTCTCTTCTACTGTTATGCGATTGTGCCCTAACTGCATTTAATTTCCTAAAAACAGTAGGAGGTCACTATGTCCCTAATATTTCCTAAAACAAAATTCTTCTTTCTAATTTGCATAACAAATTTCATTGTAAATATTCTGCTTTCCCTACTAGCACAAGCATGGAAACTAGAATATTAGAATCTCTAGGCCAAATCCCAAGGACTAGTAGTCTGGTGTCTAGTGCCGGTTTTGTGGGGGAAGAGCTGTAAATCACCTCTGCTCTCTCGGCTACCATAGCTGGCTCAAGGAGCAAATGAGAGCAGTCTCAGGACTGCCTTAAACAATGACAGCTGCATTAGCCCCCAGAGGTTAAAGCTACAACTGCGGCTCACTGGGCTGTGTGGGCATTCTGCCCACATCCCCTTTTCTTCATCTATCCTACTATGTTGTAGAGAAGATGGTGCCATGCCACTAAAAGCTTGCTTTGTACAAAGTGAATTCTCAGCAGGCCATTTAAAAAGCCTACAAGTCTGTTTTGCACTTCAGGAGTGGTATAAAGGAGACTAAATGGAGCCGAGGATAAGACCCAGTATCTGCCCTGTGGATCTTTGCTGTGAATGTAAAAATGATGTGGTGATCAGATGGCTGCACACTTGATATTCCAGGTTTTTTAGCTAATGATGACTATATCTTCATTGCTGCCTTTGCTCTAGGAATGTTTCAGAAACTAGAATTAATAATGCAAAGCACCTTAATTCATTTCAAAAGACTGAGCAGAAATGTCAGGGGGAAAAAAAAGGAATGACAGCACTGTTAATAGACCACACAATAGCAGTTTTCAGTAGATCAGTAACACTACCAGCAAGGAGAAAAGGAGTATTTGTGGCACCTTAGAGACTAACCAATTTATTTGAGCATAAGCTTTCGTGAGCTACAGCTCACTTCATCGGATGCAAGGTAACTGCCTGCCTTTCTTCCCTATGATAGACATAATAGAGGTTGGCACTCATCCTCCTTGTCTTGCTGCATAGACCACACTGCTCCAACAGTCCTCAAGCAATTTCTGCCAGCTTTCCTTGTAAAACATTGTTTTGGCAATCAGAATTATAGGTCAGAGGCTTTTCTCCCCCTCTCCATTAGTTTATGGAGACAGGGAAAGTTGGAGGGAATGGTTTAAAGAGAGAATGAGAGCAGAGGGAAAGATAATATTTGCTGCCATGCTGACTGTTGAAAGTTAACTATAAATATACACTGCAAAGCCACACAACTTCTAGAAATAAAGCCTAAGAGAAGCTTCTTATAGAGAACTTGGATGTCTGAGAACCATATTTCGAATTGCTATAGCAAAACATTCTAAAATTGCAGTTGCTGTCTACTGGAAACATTGAATTTTCCCCCATTAAAATTACCAGTATAAATGAAGGCATCTTCAATGCTATGATTTTTTTTTTCTGGCATTGCCTATTGTTATGAATGTAGTCACTGCAGTAGATGAATACAAAGTGTGTGCTTCATTCTACCACCCTCCCCAAGTTGAGAGGCAGAGAGGCTTCTTTCCATTCCCAAGTGGGATTGCATCAGCTTTAAAGGTTTACTTTAAATGAGAACCATATCTGGACATGGAGAAACAAACTCTTCTGTCCAAGGAAGGAATACATGTTTACTATTTTTCCCCATGTGTAAATGCAATCTGGCATCTGACAAGGATAGCTGGGCAAATAAAGGAGAATAACATTGATCAATGTTTTCTAACATTCACATCCACAAAAACGTGGGACAGCTATACCAAATGTACCAAAACATGGGACAGCTCTACCAAAACATCAAAAGTGTGAGGATTATTGTGCAATTTATACCATGCTTTATGTGCAGGATAACTTGACTAGCTCTGTCAAGATAGCCCTAATGTGGAAGCTTCTTCAGGAAGAGCCTAAGCTAGGCTGATATGCTATGTGAGGTTTTGGACACCATGTTTGTCCATCTTTCGTCCATGTATTCCCTTCCCTAAAATGACTAGAGTGTTAATATTAGAGCTGAGCTAAAAACTAGCCTCTCTTCTGCTTACACAATTCCAGGAGCAGACTGTGACTTCTTTGAAATTATACGTTGTTCACATTTATTAAAGTTACTTTGAACTGTAGACTGTAAGCTCTTTGGGACAAACTGTCTACTATTGTGTCTACCCGGTGCCTGACCAAACAAGGACCTGATGCTGAGTGGGATTTTCTGCCTGCTACTGTAATACAAATAATAGGAATAACATGGATGGCAAACACTCTCTGAGGCTCTAGTGGTTAGCTGTGATTGTAAAGATGATTCATGGGGTACTTCTTTATTCCTTTATTGGATGAGTGTGCATTTCTGATGCACCAAAAAAAAAAATTATTGCAGGTTCAGGTTTGAAGTTCCATTTCTATGAATATTCAAGCATGCAACTTGGATATTTCCAAGAATATTGGTACTAGTAAAGCTCAATTGGTGAAATGTTTGAAGAAGGTAAAACCAATGAGCATTGTACCTGCTTGCATCAGGTTTGCATCAGGTTTGCATAAGGACCCATCTTATTTTGGTGCTATAAGTACAGTAAGAGTCTTTTACTAGGGCGAAGAAATGGGGGAGGGAGGGAATTGCATTTAATGAATGTAAATTATTTCATGCACATACTGAGCTAGAACAATTGAGTTTACTTTATTTCAAACCGCAGAACATTCATTTTAATTCAGAACTATAGAAACTCTATATAAAATATTACGCACCAAAAAAACTAACAAAACCAACTGGCCTCTAAAGATGGTTATGGAAAGGAAACTGAAAAAACAACACTTATTTAAGTAATTAATATTAAACAGAGTGTGATAGAGGGAAAAATTATTTTAAAATTCTGTACACTGTCCTCAACTCTAACAAAACATTATCTGACAAGATATGTCATATTAAGAATAGCATAGAAAGAAGACAAGAACAGACCTCTTAAAACAATCACAGCACTAATTATCCAAAAGATCACTGTGAGATTAGAAGATTAAATGCTGCCTTAGTAAAAACAGATGCTGCTCTAACTACATTTTAAAATGTTTTATTCTTAAAAAACTTTGACTCCTCTACATCATCAAAAATATAAATATTAGGGTAATATAGGAGATGTTCCTATATGAAAGCAGGATAAAAAACTGAGCACACCCTCCAGAACTGGGATCACCCAAGCACACTCCTCTCTTAATCTTATTGACAAAGGCACTAACAAACTGAAACCAGGTGATGAAATATGGAATGAGCCAGTGTTAGAATAGTAAGAGGACAAGATTCACATAATCCCTTGCCAGAGATCTGGGAAAAAGATAATTAAAAACCAGAAAATTTTGATTTTATCTCTAGCACAAGTACAATTTTTTTGTGAATGGGGAGAAAATACACTGTCTGAGCCTAATGTTTCTAGGGATGATCCCTTCAGATACAGCTCCTCATCCAGCCAGGGAAAGTTTTATAGATAAATTAAGTTCCCTTACCTGTTTTGGTATGTTAAACAATGTAATGGTTGTTGGCTTTGGTATAATCTGTAAGCAGCAACTCTGTACCTAAGAAATGTATTCTAGTCAGGCGCCTGCAGCAGGCCATAAACTTTAGTGTTGATATGACCACTTTCTAAAAAGAATTTCACCTCAACTAACAAATGCATGCTTCTCTGAGATCTACAGGTGAGGATCCACCAAGGGACTTAAGCATGCCAATACTCGGAGTTCCACAATGCCTAACTTTTAGGTATGTAGAAAATTACAGGAAAACCGCTGTGCACAACAAAGCCTGAAAGGATGGAAATTCTTAGTAAATCCTAAATCATAAGAATCTTTTTAAATATTCTGAGGACCTTCTCTAGCAATTTTAGGGATCCTTAAAATTGTTTCAAAGAATATTCAAAACTATCATTTTTTTTCCTTCATGACTCAATATTGTCTGTTAGCACAAGCATACGCAACTAGCTGTTGCCTTTCCAGTTTATTCCAATGACTAGCAGCCACTTGTTTATACAAGCCCCTCAAAAGATTTCTGCAGGGCCCAAGCAACATTTCATTTTGTTAAATTAACTGAGAAAATCTACAAATTTCTTGAATAAACATGTCTTCAATCTTTAATTATATTACACTGGATTATTAGTGAGATGCCTCTATTGGTGACATGTTTCTGCTCTCATTTCTACTAATGAGACAATGCTGGAGACAATGATGGATTACAAGAATTGCCAGAAACTCCATCTGTTCCTACCGCCAGTACACTGGGAGGGACCTGGGAAATAGGCCAGGCAGTTGTGAGGTAATGATCCATAGGGTCCTCTGATGGCTGACCCTGTTTTAGTCTCTCTTCCTCTTATTTCCCAAGATCCTTTTTGCCTTGCTGTTTTACTGTTAAGTTTGCCAAGCCCAGATAACATAATATGACTTCATGAGCTGATTTTCTGCCGTAATAATTTAAAGTGGCCCTTAGGGCCAAAAAGGCTAAGCAGAAAAAGGGCAGGGATTTAAGTGAGAAGCCTCTAAATCAGCCCCACAACTGGTCAGCACACAGTGCAGTGATAAGCAACAAATCAAATGTCTAATATCCTCTACCAACATGATCCTGTATTCCTGGCACACCTAAAAGTTTCCACAGCTTTACTGATGGGAGATTTGGATGCACAAAAGAGACAGTATTAGACTTCTAGAGTACATCTACACTGCCATTAAAAGTGGCACTGAGTCTGAGCCTGGGTCAGCTGGTTGGGCTGTGGGGCTATAAAATTGCAGGGTAGTCATTCAGGATTAGGTTGGAGCCTGGGCTTTGAGATCCTTATCCCTCAGGGCTCTCAGAGCCTGGGGTCTAGCCTGAGCCTGAATGTCTACACTGCAATTTTATAACCCCAAGAGCCTGAGCCAGCTGACCTAGGCCAGCCATGGCCATGCCACACATCCTCTTACTGTAGTGTAGATATAATCCTAGAGGAAATGATAATCGTGTATGACTAGTCCTTGGAAGAATTAGATTTTTATTGGTAAACGACTTCACTGTATACACACAAGCTGATGAGAAATATTTCCATTGATGGTAACCAAAACATAGGCAAAATATTAAAAATGTTACTTGAACTTATCAGAGTTTGACTTTGTATATTTTAACACATGATGTTGCCAATTTGTGTTTAACAGCTTGAAGCCTTCACATCTTGAATCACAACACCTACCATTTTGATAACTATCACCTGACACCTCCATAATTTCCCACAACTGTAAAAATTTAAATAGACTGTCAATTATAAAAAATCAAATTCTATCAAGCCTATGTATGACAAATGATTAATTCATTTTGTTTGTTTGTTTGTTTTCTGTTTTTTGATGGAATGGATACATGTGTGTGGCAATGTAACATAGTTGAATTTTTAGTGAAACATTTGATATCCTATACCTCACAATGTTACAGAGGACTGGAAAAGACCTTCTGGGTTACAGAGTCTAGTACTCTATCACAGGCAACCCTGTCATAAAATCCCATTCATAAATATATCAAATTCAATCTTCAAATTAGTTATCTGCCCTCACTGCTCCTGTTGAAAGGCTGTTCCAGAACCTCACTCATCTGATGATCACAAACCTTCTAATTTCCAGCCTACATTTATCCATGGTCAGTTTATTTACTCATTTGTTCTTGTGCCAACATTGACCTTTAATTAAAATCGTTCTTCTCCCACCTGGATGTTTTACCCCTCTCCTCCCTCACTATCCTTGATCTATTTTATGGAGACCAATCCTCTTTCAGCCTTTGTGAAACAATAATCCAAACCACAGGGCTTTGTTGTGAAGGAGCATTTATGCACCATGAAAGCACTAATGTGCAAGGAAGACTTGTAGGTGATTAGTGCACAGTAAATTTGGCATGAGTTTGCTGTGTTGCAGGGCAGCAGAAAAGAGCAATGCAATTATCCTAGAGCTGGGAAGAAACAAAATCCTGCTGTAGACAGCTTTGTTGCAGTCTCACCTGTGACATCTTGTTAAACACTGATAAATTGGAGGAAGTTCAGAGAAGGGCAGCAAATGATCAGTGAGCTGGATTGACTTATGAAGAAAAATTAAAAGACCCAAGGCCAACATTTTCAACAGTGGCTTTCAACGTGGGTGCCTAGTTTGAGCACCTAAATTAGAGCTTTTCAGAAAATATCCTTGTTTCCCCTCCCCCCAATTTGGAACTTTTAGCTTTTAGTAAAGAAACCCCAATCAATTCTTTTGGGGGGAAGCACAAGACCCAACTGGAAAAAAAATACTCAGCTGAAAATGGATGAAATCCAAAAATATTTGGCCAAAATTTGAAAACTTCAGTTTGAGATTTTGATTTTTTTCTAATGAAAAATTGACACTTTGCTTTTCCTTTTTTCCCCCTTAAATAATTTGTGTGACATTAACAGAGAGATGGATTGGATGATCTAGCAGGTCTCTTCCACCTCTGACTTCTATGATCATCCTATGATCATCCTTTCATCATAGCCAGTTAATTTCAAAACCTGGAGTACATCACAATTTACCATATAATTTTATCAAAACAAACACCACCCAAAGTCCCATGGAGCTAGCTTAATACATACTTAAACTTCAAGATGTTAGACTTGTACAGTAACAACAGGGAGAAGTTTTATTTCCAAAAATCTCTCTTAGCTTGAATTATAAATATATGAAATAGGCTCCTTGTTGTTTGAGTGCTACTGGTATGCTTTTACTGAAAAAACAAATATGAAGAATCCTTGCTTTCAGGAATTTTGTATAAATGAGTAGATATAAGGAATCACAAATGATGTTACCTTTTGAATATGTAAGTGATCTGTGCAGTCCCAGATCATCATACATGTAGTTCCACATATGCAAGATCTTGCCAAAAATGCAAGGACCTATTTGAGCTACAAGTCTAAAAAGTTAATGAATCATGTTGGAAAGCACTGGGAAGTCAATGAGGGAGCTTTATTTATCTACCATTACAGTACAGACCTCCAAGCCCAATATACCTCTACCCATTCTTCATGAACCTCCTGGAAAACCCACTCTACATACTCCATTAATACTCTAGGGAGAGGGCTGAGAATCCACAAGTTGTAGTCCAGAGATCAATGTTTACATGGACAATGTGGAGACTGGATAGAATAATCTAAACCTCTCAAGGCCTAACAGAGATGGGGAGTTTGCATATGTGTTGGCCTGCTTGTCCTGCATCTGACAACACACTGCTGATGGTTTTCATCTGTCCCGCTTCCTTTAGGTCAGTCCTCAAGTGAGGGGCACCCAGGTAATGGGAAGATGGAGGAATTCAGAGTTAGGGTTGATATGGACAAGTTAATTACAAGTTTCCTGAGTCTCTCTCATTCAGGTTTTATAAAATAAAACAAGATTATGATATTGATCTTGTTTTAAAGAGCAATGCATGCTCAGCCAGATGTGGATATTTTGGGTAGTTAGTGTGGTTCACTACAGTCTCTTTGCAGGACTCTGCTGGTAAAAAAGGACTATAAAACTATCTTGACCAGGATTTTGCTAGGGTGTGGGAGACTCTCAGTGAGTTAGAATTAGCTGTACCAACCCTGCACCCCTCTCTCTCCCCACATTATAGTACCCAGAATAGAAGGATAGCCAGACAAAATGGGACATGGTAAGAGCACCACCATGTCCTGGCAACTCCTGGTTGTCAGAACAGCCCCTTGAGGCAAGAGCAGACAGATATAACTTACAGCAGATGTGAGGCAACCCTTAGTTATTGCAGGGGCCAAGACAGTCCCAGGAGCAGGTTGAGTACAGCCACCTTTCCCCTCCTTTCCCCTGCAGGCCCTATATTGAGTGAATCTCAGCCAGAGCTGAGAATTGGGCTCCCAGAGCTGCCTTTCCTATGTAATTATGCTGTGTATTGATTAAATGATTATATAGACAGGAAAGATTAATGCAAAACTGAAAATAGAATTTAATATATTTTAATTAAAAAGTGCTTTCTAGCAAGGTCATAAATAAAGAACACAGAGACAATTTGTTACTTAGACAGAAATAAGTAGTGTAAAGAAGCTATTTCTTTAGAGAGAGAGCCAGAGATGGCTTGTCCTTTGACTTTTGTCAAAGCTAGGTTTAATAGAATTTAATTCTGGATATAAATAGTAATGAAGTCATAAATGATTTTGAAATGAACAAGAGGTTGAAGAAGGGTACTGATAAGGAGAGGCGTCAGTCTGATAAAGAAGTCAATAATTCCAAAATGCCAAAGATGAAGCAGACACTAATAAGCTCTTAAGAAGAAAAAAAAGAAAGGAAAAAGAAAGTCTACCACCTCAGAATCGGGTCATAAGCAGTATGTAGCTAGCAATTTCTGCCTCAGAAAATATCTGCTGAAAATAAAGCTTAGTACAATCTTTGCCAGCTCAAAACCATGCCAGAGACTAAAGAATAAAAATTGGAGACAGAAAAGAGCATATGCTTCATGCCCCAGGACAGCGAGAGAGAGAGAGAGTGCGTGTGCGCGCGTGCGAGAGAGAGAGTGACAGAGAGACTTTTAGTGCTTTATACAGTCCCATTTTAAATGACTCCTAAGCACTGGGGCTTCTATCACTTCCCTTAGATGTTAGTCCACAGTCAATTAGAGCTCACCCTTCAGACATGTTTATTGCTATTAAACCAAAAATTTTCTTTTGGTAAATTTAATCTGATTAGTCCTAATTATACTTCTGTGTAGTACCCTACATATTGCTGTCCTTCCATAGTGTTTACACTCTTTACATAATTATACACAGTTATTTTACCCTTCAATTGTCATTTGGCTCTCATATAGTTCATTTTCCTTTTCCTCGTTTGCCTCCAAGTCAAATCTTTTATGAGAATTTCCGATGAATATCATTTGTACCAGATTCCCTAGGAAAATTTTCAAAACACCTTTATGTGTGCTCTTACTCTTACTAAGGGCATGGCTACACTTGCGGATGTAGAGCGCCAGGAGTTAAACCAGCCCTTGGAGACTGCAGCAGGGAAAATGCTGCTGTGTGTTTATACTGTCAGCTGCAAGCACAGTGTCATCGCCACGTTAGCAGCTCTTGCAACGCCACAAAGAGCAGTGCATTGTGGTAGCTATCCCAGTGTGTAAGTGGCTGCAGAGTGCTTTTCAAATCGGGGAAGGGAGAGTGTGAAAGGGAGTGTGTGTGTGTATGTGGGGGGAGAAAGACTGTGTTTTGGGGGGCAGAGAGCGTATCAGCATGCGGTCTTGTAAGTTCAGACAGTGGCAGAGGTAATGGGGAAACTCCAACATCAGCCCCCACCCCACCTCTCTCTCACACACACACATGCACAAAAGCCTGCCTCTGCGGCAGGAGCATTCCACAGTTTGCTTTGTCCCAGAGCAGATAAGCATGCCGGCTGTCAGAAACGGAGCTTTGAAAGGGGATATCTGCATGCCTGCAGCCGAGTTCAAAACAATGACAAGAGTGGTCACTTGACTTCAAGGGATTATGGGATGTTTCCAGAGGCCAATCACAGTGCAGTAATGCAACATGTCATCCACATTGACACTCAGGGGTTTCAGCCGAGGCGCAGCAAGCTCAATGCTTCTCGTGGAGGTGGATTACCAGGAGCGCTCCAGCTGCAGAGTCCAGGTGCTCTATGTGCCTTGCCAGTCCGGACACCTCAGGAGTAGGGCACCCGGGGCTGATTTAATGAGCTCTAACTTGCAAGTGTAGTGAAGGCCTACACTTAGGTTGTAAATCTTTGATGATGCGCTGGAGAGGCTTTAGTTGGGGGCTGAAGGTGACAGCTAGTGGCGTTCTGTTATTTTCTTTGTTGGACCTGTCCTGTAGTAGGTGACTTCTGGGTACTCTTCTGTCTGTATCAATCTGTTTTTTCACTTCAGCAGGTGGATAAGAACTGTAGCTGTAAGAACGCTTGATACAGATCTTGTAGGTGATTGTCTCTGTCTGAGGGATTGGAGCAAACGCGGTTGAATCTTGCTGTTAACATTGCATACACAGCACGTGTGCTTTCGTTCCAAGGTCGCATTTTGCCTCCCCCCACCACGTGGCTAGCCCCTCACCTCCCCCTCACCCCCACCCCCCGGCTAACAGCAGGGAACATTTCTGTTCAGCCACAGGCAAATAGCCCAGCAGGAATGGGCATCTCTGAATGTCCCTTAAAAAAAGCAACCAGGTGACCATGAATGATATCACTCTCCTGAGAATAACACAGAGAGATAAAGAATGGATGTTGTTTGAATGCCAGCAAACATACACTGCAGTGCTTTGTTCTACAATGATTCCCGAGTACGTGCTACTGGCCTGGTGTGATAAAGTGTCCTACCATGGTGGGTGGAATAAGGCTGCCCTCCCCAGAAACCTTTTGCAAAGGCTTTGGGAGTATATCCAGGAGAGCCGCAAATGCCAGGGCAAATTAATCATTAAACATGCTTGCTTTTAAACCATGTATAGTATTTTAAAAGGTACACTCACCAGAGGTCCCTTCTCTGCCTGGTGGGTCCGGTAGACAGCCTTGGGTGGGTCCGGAGGGGGCTGCCTCCAGGTCCAGGGTGAGAAACAGTTCCTGGCCATTGGGAAAACCGGTTTCTCCACTTGCTTGCTGTGAGCTATCTACAACTTCATCATCATCATCTTTCTCGTCCCCAAAACCTGCTTCCGTGTTGCCTCCATCTCCATTGAAGGAGTCAAACAACATGGCTGAGGTAGTGGTGGCAGAACCCCCTAAAATGGTATGCAGTTCATCATAGAAGTGGCATGTTTGGGGCTCTGACCCGGAGTGGCTGTTTGCCTCTCTGGTTTTCTGGTAGGCTTGCCTCAGCTCCTTAAGTTTCACGCGGCACTGCTTCGGGTCCCTGTTATGGCCTCTGTCCTTCATGCCCTGGGAGATTTGACAAATGTTTTGGCATTTCAAAAACTGGAACGGAGTTCTGATAGCGTGGATTCCTCTCCCCATACAGCGATCAGATCCTGTACCTCCCATTCGGTCCATGCTGGAGCTCTTTTGCGATTCTGGGACTCCATCATGGTCACCTCTGATGATAAGCTCTGCATGGTCACCTCTGCTGATGAGCTCTGCATGGTCACCTCTGCTGATGAACTCTGGCCAGCGTAGCAAACTGCAGGTGACCATGCAAACAGGAAATTGAAATTCAAAAGTTTGCGGGCCTTTTCCTGTCTACCTGGCCAGGGCATTTGAGTTGAGAGTGCTGTCCAGAGCGGTCACAATAGAGCACTCTGGGATAGCTCCTGGAGGCCAATACCATCTAATTGCATCCACAGTACCCCAAATTCGACCCAGCAAGGCCGATTTAAGCGCTAATCCACTTGTCAGAGGTGGATTAAGAAAATCGATTTTAAGAGCCCTTTAAGTCGAAAAAAGGGCTTCATCGTGTGGACGGGTGCAGGTTTACATCGATTTAACGCTGCTAAATTCGACCTAAACTCCTAGTGTAGACCAGAGCTTAGTCCTATCAATGTTAATGCGAACTTATTTAATGCTGCTAAGGTATCTGTCTGAGTTTTGCAAGTTTAAGTGATGCATTGTGTAAAGAAACATCTCCTTGTATCTTTTCTAAATTAACTGTTTTAATTAGTCTCTTCTCATTATATTAGAATTGGTGGAAAACAGGAGTGCATGACTGGCCTTCTCCCATACCATCCTTTATTTTATATATGTCTGTCTGTTATTTCCTCCCTCGCTTGTCGTCTTTCCAAACTTAATTAATATTAATGTTTTAAATTGCTCCTAATAGAAGACCCACATGCCTTTAATCATGTTCATTACACATTTCTGGGTCTATTTAAAATTCTGCTCTTCCCTTTTTGACAGACGTGACTGAAATTTTAATGCAGTATTCAAAATGGGAATGTATCACTGATTTATCATATGTATTGACATTCCATTCTCTTCACTTTTTAAATATAGTTTAGTTACCTGTTTGACTATTGTTGCATATTGAGTGGATGTACTCATAGTTATCCACAATGGCTTAATCAAAAACATCATAGAAATTGGAACTGCAATTGAGGCTGGGCCTCTTCAGCAGAAAGAAACAGACACTAACCTGTTTTCTCACCCTGGAGGTGATCACTCAGCTCAAAGATGAGGCACAGTGGTGATACAACTTCCCAGGCTGTGCTTATTTTATGGATAAAGAAAGAATTTAATCTCTAGGGCTATCAGTGTAGCACCTTTCATAAAGATATTCATTCAAGGATTTTAAAGATATTATTCCAATACCCTTGAGGGAAAAAATGCTTTTTTGCACACTGGAGCCCCTAAGATCTGTGCCATTGTCTGCAGCTGAAATGAATGGTTGGTCTGTGTATTGTCATAAGAGATTTTTTGGCCACAAGAGAAAATTGTTGCTATAATTGATCATCGTGGAAGGAGGATGGCAATGTACTGAAAGATATGGACAAGAGATAGTCACAGAAGGAGCTGTACTCTTCAGAGCATATAAAAGTGATTTTAGAATTTCCTTAACTGCATTGGCTAAAGAATACATCTTGGGCTTCCGGTAAAATCTCAACTAAAAAAAAAAAAATTCAGCCCAGACAAATTTGGCAAAGCTTTGACCAGGGGAGGATTCCTTTTGGTTTATTTGGTAAGCACAGAATGAACGAATCAAGCCAACTCCTCTAATTTAGGATTCCTCTAATTTAAGGCCACTCTTGAGTTTGGTCACCAGATTAGAAAAATCAACCCACACCTGCCTATCTTCTAGTAAGACATCAAAGCAGTTAAAAAGCTAAACATGTAACATTGATTATGTTGTTGTTGTTCTCTTAGGCACTTTTCCTGCTATTTTTATGCACCATTTACAATTTAATTTGGGTGGCATTTAATTTTATTTATTGTGCCTATTGATTATTTCAACCTAGAAAATTACAGTCAGAAGTTCTATTTTTACTTTGTGTATTGGGTGTTTTTTTCCATGTGCATGTATTAGTGTTCTTATTTGATTCCTGGATTGTAAGCTCTTTAGGTTAGAGGCTGCAATGTCTTCTGTGCAAAGACAGTACCGAGCACATTGTGGGGGCTACACTGCTAATGCATCTCTACCTGTCTCTTATATGCATTTTCTACCAGTAGTTGAACATCATAAGGACTTGGAAGGAGTCAGTCACATTGCAGAATTAGGTCCTTAGAAAGTAATTAGCAACAAAATTTGTTTCAAATCAGTCTTCTAAAAAATGAAAATCAGCCCAGAGATTCTAACATCACATTTGGAAATCTCTACTAACATGTAGGTTCCTGCAAACAAGTTTGGAAATCTGACCTAAAAAAATCTGTCTGTTAAGAAATACTTAATTACAGATTTTTGCCAGTTAGCTCCAGTTCAAGGAGGCATTCTGACCTAATTTTGCTAACGCTTTAACCCATGATGATGATTTACACATTTGTAAAAGCTCTGCCAATAGTGACCTCCTATTTCTGAGACCAATGGCACTCAGGTTCATTTAAATGCTATGTGACCTCATGGTGAGAATTACTGTAGTATAATAAATCACACAGATGCCTCAACATGCAGATTTTACATGTGTGACGTCAGACAATGGCTAGGTGACTTACCCAAGGTTATGCTGGCTCCCTGTGAAACAGCAAGAAATGGAATTTAGGTTTTCTGAATACTAAGCCTGTAGCTTAGCCACAAGCCATGCTACCTTCCAAAGATGTCTTGCTGCACCGAGCCCTACTCAGCATATTCTTACAGCTGCATGGGGTTTGCAACCTAAACAATGACTCCAGCAATAGAGTTTATTATGGCAGCTAGGGTGGTGGTGGGAGGGGGCTTTCCTTGAAAATGTACAGAGATTTTTGGCACTTGTCACTGGATATGACTGTTCTGGTATAAGGTTAAGTTGTTGAATGATTTATTGCTGGCAACTTCTCATAATTATGAGAAGCTGAACATTTTTCTCAGCCTCTCAAAGAATAAAAGCAGTGGAAGTAAGCTTGCATCACAGAAGTAGAGGAAATACAAACCCTGCAATGTCTGTCCAAGATCAAAGTCTAATATACAATCTCATGATCGTATAGGGAGGGGGGTCAAAATGCATGTAGGAGATGCCAGAAATTGATATTCAACTTCCAGATTCTGATTGGAAGCATTAGAAATAAAGTGTGATCCAATCACTAAAGGTTTCATGATTCCAGTCTTTGTTGCTAGGGCTGTATAAACAGGAAGTCCAGTCCATTCTATACAAGCTATCTTTATTCTCCAATTGCCAGCTCACTACAGAAGTTCCAAAAGTCACAGACTTCCTAAGATGAATAACATTCTACCCCCTTCATACTTCTTATGAAAGTGGTATGGTTGGAATGTACTCATAATTAATTAGTTTTCCCCTTTGGGATAAAAAAATAAATTATGCAGGCTTCACACCTCACTAGAGCCCCCAAACAAAACAAAACAAAAATCTGTTCTTGCTGTTCAGTTGAACATTGAGACTGTAATAAGTGTTCCTCAAGAGAAACTACTTTATTGTGTTGGAATAAACTGAATAAAATAATACATTTATTTGTTTTTGCTTTTTAAATAACATTCCATCATCAATTGCAGTATCATTGAATCAGTGACGAAAGTTAAAATCTTGACTTGGGCTTGAATAATTGAGCCCAATCACCTGATAACTGCACAATTTGTATTGGTTCAGGAGCATCTTTACTATTGACATATCTCACTCTAACGGGAGTAACAAAAAAGTTACTAATCTAGCTTTTTTTCCCCCGAATCCTGTTCCATTAACATTGCTGTACAAAAAAAAAAACATAAGCTGTAGGAAATTAAGCCTGGTAAAGTCTATCCTTGTATCTTTTCCAAATCTGTTGTTTTCAGATCTACTTCAGAACATGGAAGATGCTAGTCTGGAGCATTTGGTTTCATGCCAGTTGTCACAGTTACTACACGTGGAGGTATCCAAATTGTCTTAAACTGAATTGGATGGAAAGTAGCAGGCGAGCCAACATTTTATGGTTTATATACTAAGGCTTGACTCAGCAAAGTGCTTAAGCAGATCTAGAACTTTAAGCATAAGTAGTCTTATTAACTTCAGTGGCATGACACCCTTAAAATTATACACTTTCTTCAGTACTTTGCTGAGTCAGGGCTAAAAAGCAGTGTGCACTTCAGTCTTCAGCCAAGGAATTGGATGCAGGCCATGTTTAGGACTATTTGATGATGGAGGGAGGTCATCAAAGGGGTTTATGATCATTTAATGACTGAGTCTAAGGTATATTTTAATCCAGCCATCGGTGACATTAGCACCTATTTTCTTCTCATTGGAATTTAAATGGATTTGCAAGTTTTTAGAGTCTTTTTAGAGCTAAAAATAAAAAACGATACTAAATATTTGGTATAGCTGGTGGTGTACAAGAACATGAATTGAATATTTAACTTGTCAAAAGAAGTGTATGCACCTATGTAGTACAGCTATCTTCATTGGGTACATTATACACTGCAATGATACATTTGTCTATGTAATTCTTTTAACTATGTGCTTAAACAATGACTATGATATGCACTCCATTTTACATTATCCTCCATTGTGTTTCATGTGCTATACCGATTCCAACTGGAATTCACAAGGCAGCCAGACAATTACCACAATTATTGGAAATTATTGTGATTTAAACGCAAATGTACTCCCCCTCTCTGCATACACATCCTTTGTATTAGAGAAATTAAAGGAATCTGCTGTTTCAGCACCCAGTAAGAAAAAAACGGGTTTTCTTTGGTTATTAACCAT
The DNA here is from genome assembly GCF_965140295.1 of Lepidochelys olivacea. Classification (NCBI taxonomy): domain Eukaryota; kingdom Metazoa; phylum Chordata; order Testudines; family Cheloniidae; genus Lepidochelys; species Lepidochelys olivacea. The sequence continues at coordinate 48,424,882 of NC_140414.1, read as the reverse complement.
GCTGAGAGAATGGATTCTACTTATTACAATGCTGGTGGCAGAGCTACAGTAAATATTCATTTCGCACTTTATTCAGAATTGTGCTTTTCAAAATTGAACCCTTTGCCTGAGAGGTTTAAAGCAGTCCAATCTGATATACAAACATAGCATGCAGTTCTTTTTCCCCTGTTTTTAAACAAAAATATATTGTATGTCCAGCTATTGGTTTTCCAGTTTGGAGTAGTAGTTTTAGAATATCTTGCCCTCACCTTTTTTTTGTAAAGCAATATTTTTGTCTTCTGTGTTTTAAACGTTAAGGCCCAGATCTTTCAAACCCATGCTTAATTTCACCTTCATGAGTAGTCTCATTGGAACCAACGGGACTACTTCTTTGCATAAAGTTAAGCACGTATATGTTCATGGGAACAGGGCCTTGCTTTGCAGAGGCTTCCTTACATATGCAGCGCCATTGCTTTCTTTGTACTGGTTTAGGGGAAGGAATCATTCTGAAGTCTTTGAACAAGTGGATTAATGCATTTCATGGCATATATTAACTACAGAAACAATTTTCATCACATAAGCTTAACTACAAAGGAAAAATCTAAGGAAATGTCTGTACTATAGCATAACAAATTTGTATTCTGTGTGTTCCCATGAGTTTAAGTGAATTTGACATATTCTAACTTATTAAAATCACTTGTATTTACAATATCTTATGACCTAATAAATGAGTTATAATGGGTGTTTTGGGGATTCTATTGGGATTTTACATTTTAATATTTTAGCTTAGAAAAGCAGCCTTATGCAATATATGTATTGTGACAGGAAGGTATCCTAATCCAACTGTTGGAAAAACAAACCCATGAGAAAGCTAAATGGAAAAACGATGTTAAAATAACACTAAACTTCTCACATTAAACCACAAAAGAGGGAAATTCTGAGTTAGAACCTTACCTTGGCTGCACCGATGCACATATTTTTAAAGAGCCACCCAAAAAGTAAGAAAGAAAATGCTCTGATGTGGGATAACAGATTCAGCTATGTCCTGATATTCTAGAATTAAGGCCTTAAGTTAAATATGTGTCTCTCTTCTTTTGTGGTTTGTATTTGTGATTTTTTTTTTAAATTCAGCTTTAAACCTTCTAAAATGGGTAGGCAAGAAGAGAAATGCACCACATTCCGACTTCCAGCATCATTTGGAAGAGCCACGTATACTGGTGTTCTGCTTAATGTCCAGGAAGGCATTATCACTGCACCCAAACAGCCCATCCAGGAAATCTTGAGTAAGTAGCAACAAATGTGAGGGGGAGTTTAACAGTGAAAATGAGAGAAACAAACAAGTCATATATGTAATACATGCTGAATGCTACAATCTCTGCTAATTCCAGCTGATTATTGTTACAGTTTGCAGCACAAATTACACTAGTTTAATCATTATACTTACTCCCACACAATGTTTGTAGGGAAGGTATAGTTTTAGCATATACTTGACTATCTGTTATACACTGCTGTTGTGTGTAAGCATATAGTATGCTAAATACAATGCCAGTTGTTCCTTATTATAACAGTTAGAGGCTGCTTCAAGGTAACTTTTTATGATTACACTAAATATTCTCATTGTTTATAAATAGGGACAGACAAAGCTACTTCTAAAAATAAAAAAAGCTGGAACAAGCCTAAATTTACCCATCCTCCCTTCCCACTGAATTTAGCAAAGCATGTAAGCACTTCCATGTCTCTCATTGATTTCAGTATTAATACTGCCATGTCATGCTATAAAGGCTTTACATCAAGAATGTTTTTTATCTTCTAAAATGGTATGTGTTTAGGAACTTGCAATACATTTTTTAAGTATTTTGATTTCAGTGGGACTTTAAGAGCTAGAATCACAAAAATACTTAGGTGCCTAACCCCAGATCTAGGTACCTAAATCCCAATTTTAGGCTCAACAGTGATTCACAAAACTCCCACTGAACCCACAGGTACGTAACTCAGTCAGCATGTATGTTTTGGCTGTAAAAAGTACCTTGGCAAGCCTCTGGGCATGTGCACTGCAGGCTTAGTCTGGGCGTCCAGATGCATATCTCCTGCCTAAGCCCCAAAGCAATTCACAAACCAGGGAAAGACAAGCATTTGACTGCCTAAATCACATGCAGGGCCCAATCCAGTGGAACAGTTTAAACCGTCATTTGGGCAAGAAAGAGTACCTCAGATATGAAAATGACTTTCTAGCTTGATGACTAGAGCACTCACTGAGTGCTCACCCCTGCTCCAATGACTCCCTAATTATTTATACACAGTGGAACAGCTTCAGCAGGAAAGAATGAGGGAGCCCTACATAAAAATATCTGATGGCCTAGAGGTTAGGGCGCTTGCCTGAATTGTCACAACTCTTTGTTCAAATCCCTTTTCTCTCTGAGGCTAACGGGGGGGGGGGAGGGAGGGGCTTGAATTGGGGGTCTCCCACATCCCAGGTGAGTACCTTAGCCACTGGACTAAAAGCTACAATGGAGGTCCTTCTCTCTCTTTCGTGCCCCCCTCACCCCCCGGTTCCCTTTGCCTAACTGCAGAGAGGGTTCCTGGAAGTGAATCACTAGCAGAGATAGGTGGGGCTTAGAATATGCACTGTTCTGGTTGGCATCGCCCACTGGCTAGCTTAGGTAGCTCCCTGCCTAAGGTGCTGGCTTTTGTCAATCCCATTGTGAGGCACCTATCTCTCCCCATTCATTGTATAGGGAAGCTAGGCACCTAACTCAGACTTTATGAATTGCAGTGTGTTCCTCTGATTTTTTTTTTTCCCTAGGCACCTACATGTTAGGTGCTGCGATACTCGACATCACAATACCTATCGCCTTTTGTGCATTCAGGCCTCCATGCTTTGCTGACTCAGGACCCTTTCAAGCCTTTTCAAAGCTGCACTGAATTTATTCTGTTGTATCAGCATGCAAGGCAATATTTGTGTGTTGCAGTCTCTGTCCTACTCAATCAAAAGTAGACAGAGCCAAATTCAGCTCTCAGTTACATGGATGAGATGCCTGTAACCAAGAGCAGAATTAGGTCTACAATTTACAATTTTGCTCTTACCAAACTAGGACATGCATTGCAGGTCTAATCCCAGATTTGATTCTCTATGTTGGCAGTTCAGTAATAAACTCCAGGCCACGTCTCTGGTCCAGATGAATGCTGCATTGTCTCTGTCGGTTCTGTAGTTATGCCAAGAGAACAGATGGATTCCATTTGTTCAGTTTGCAATTTTAGAAGAATATAAAGGCAATACTTCATTGCACCCCATTTATTACTCGTCTACAGCAGAATTAAAACATAGTCGCAAGGTGTTGACTATCAGTGTTCACTTTAACCATCTGAAGATCTGCCAATAGGAGCTGCTGAGTTAGAAATGAAGATCCTATGTGTGTAGGTATTAGCTGGCATAGTTAAGTATAAACAGTACTCCTTTTTTTTTCTCTTTAAGAGAATGTGCCTTTTATGTTAAGAAAAAATTGTGCTAAAATATTTATTTTTAGCAGAGTATTTTTCCTAAATTTAATTAAGAGTGAAATACTGTTGACAGGAAAAAAAATTAATGTAAAAGCTCAGATGGCATATGCAAAATAAGGCAATGTGAGAAATTCTAAACAATATTAACTCACCAGCGTATGGCATCTATAATTCATAAGGGCCACTATATACAATGAGAAAATATTAGCATGTGTTAATATACGTATATAGAGTTTTAACTTGCTTTAGGCTAGTGCAGTAGCCGCAGAGTAGCTCCAATAGGTTAATGAAAAGAAAGCTAAAACATTTGTAACCTAGCAGAAATGCTCTGATTCTACCTCCAAATGCACATGTAATGGATTCACTAACTTCTGGAAGTTGGCACACCACACACTACAAATGTAAAAAAATAGAAACATTGCCTATTATAACATAGCTGCAGCTCAGCTATGATCAAAGAAGATGACAGAAAAAGGGCAATTACAAAACCTACACTACTGTTCCCTTTCTTTAATAAACTCAACTGCCTTAATCCTACTATCAAAACCTTCCTTTATTATTCATTTGCCCTTGAACTGTGGTGGCATAGTAATTTTAAATAGCTCAAAAGTGTGAAATCTAATAATACAAAGACTTTATGGCATGCAAGGGATTCTGTTTTGGTTTCATGTGAATATTTTCACAATTTAGTGAAACTGCCTCATTACAAAGGTCATAAATATACCTCTTAACTGCATTTAATAGTACTCTAGAGCCCATTAGATGCTGGGGAACCATATTAAAGTACCTTCTAAAGAAAAAGGTTAAAAGTTCTGAATCATTCTTTATATGGAGCTAGACATTTTATATGGAAAACTAATCTCCAATTCACTTAACTACTTGAAGCACTATTAATTTGAAATGTAAAAGCAGGACTTTGTATCTAACCTCAGAGCACCACAGAATGGACAGGTTTCAGAGTAGCAGCCGTGTTAGTTTGTATTCGCAAAAAGAAAAGGAGTACTTGTGGCACCTTAGAGACTAACCAATTTATCTGAGCATAAGCTTATGCTCAGATAAATTGGTTAGTCTCTAAGGTGCCACAAGTACTCCTTTTCTTTTTATAGAATGGACAGAATCCACTTAAAATAATGTTGCTCAAGGGTTGCATTAGACACTTGCCGGAACAGAGGTGATGGGCTACTCCTAAGAATGCACAGAAATATTATTTAAAAGTAGTGCACACACTCAGATTTCCTTGCTCTTTAGTTGTCTACTGATTTAAATTAGGCTACTCACAGCATAAATTATTACTATTTGTGAATAAGAGAGGCGGAATCTAGCCCATACTTAAAATATAGAGCGGATTAGGAGTGCTAGTCTGTTGATGCTGGCCACAGACAATACAGAATAGACATCTGCAAATCATTAGATTTATTCCATACAAGTAAGAGGAATAGTATGAGGGATATTCAGATAAGACACTTGTCTTTGTTAGTCAGCATATTTTATAAATTATTCTGACAATCTTCCCCCATTTTAGCATGCTTTCCACTCTGTCTCTGAACAGACAGATGCCATAAGAAGCACTTTAAATTGCACGGATCTGCTTTAACACTCTTCATTGAAATTAAAATCCAATAAGCTGAAATATGCGAAATTTAACAAATGAAGAAGGACTTGAGGAAAAATAAAATGTTATCTTAACTTTTTTACAGCTTCTGATTTGCAAAAACAAAGCAGCAAAACAGGGAATTAGGATTGACCTCTTTGAAGCACTGTCCTGTAGTTGTTCTTCTGCATAGGCAGTGAATGTGTCGGATAATAAGCCAGATGTAGAATAGTAAATTATTCTGAGTATTCTATTCACTGTGAACTCCACTATTCTAGACTAGCCTCATCTCATTAAACTCTTTTTATCTCTAAAAAGACAGTGCTACAGTCATACTCTCTCAGGGCTATAATCTGATCTCAGTGACACTGGTGTGAATGCAGAAAAAAATCCACTGAGGTCACTGGAGTTGCTATGGATTTTCACCAGTATCATTGACATCAGAATCTGGTGTAGTGTCTGGTAGTCAGCATGACAGAGTGTCTTGGGCATCAAGAAGAAATGCTTTACTCCTAGCCATACAGGTAATAAGTAGCTGGGGGTATGGTTAAAAGCTTCTGTCTAAGCTTTGGCTCCTCAAACTGATGACTATAACAATTGGTATTTCTCTGAAGTTCTCTTACATTTCCATCACAGGCCTCAAGGCCAGTTCAGAAATGGCTCACACAGGAAGTTTGCCCGGTGACCAGTTATGAAGTCATAAACAAGCTTCATTTTCATGAGGGAAAGGGTGTTGTTTTTTTCTTACGCCCTGAAAACAGCTTTCCACATTCAACAAAACCAAACCTATTTAAACTAGACTCAAAACAGCAGTGGCATAGGAGTAATCTGGAAGGCTGCATGCAGTGCTGGTCATCCCTTCTCAGTAAAGCTTTTGCAGAAATAGAGGGGGTTGTGTAAGGGTGATGAGAATGATCCAGGGGATGGAAAAAATTCTCAATTTGAAGAGAGATTAACAACACTGGGATGTTTTACCTTAGTAAGGCAATAAATAAGGTACACAATAAAAGTATATAAAGAATGGTGTAGAGAAAATTGAATAGGAATTTCAGTTCCCTCTGACTCATAACATAGGTACAAGTGGACATTCAATGAAAATGAAAAGTGGAAAATTCGAAACTGTTTAAAAAGGAAATACTTCATAGGGTGTAATTAGAGTGAGGAACTCTTTACCACAGGATGTTGCTGAGGCCAAAGACTTGACAAGATTCAAAGACAGACTGACATTTATATAGATAACAAAAAGTTATAATAGCTAATGCCAAAACATAAAAAATGGTTTGGGGGAGAATTATAAAATCATGCTTCTGGGTTCAAGCCAATCTCTAAATACTAGGGTGATATAGGATAAGACCTTAATTGGGGCAGATAACCTGACATCTCCCTACTGTGGTGTTTTATTGCACCTTCCTTTGAAGCACCAGGTGCTAACCACTGTCAGAGACAGGATGATACTGGACTAGATAGTCCTCAGTTCTGATCCAATATAGCATTCCTGTGATAGACAGTGTTTAAAAGGAAGACAAAAATGTCCTACTCTCATATGTTATGCATCAGCTTTAGCTCTGGTATTATAATAGAGTGATACCTGCTTAGCCCAGGACTATGGCCAACTGTCTCCATATACAGATTGCAAACTCACACTTTCACTCCCCAGCAGGCATAAAATAGTGTTTTTTAACACATACGTTTACTTGTTTAGCTTTTGGCATTTTTTTTAATGTTATTTTTTTTACTCTAAGTGAGAACAAGATGAATAGTCAAGTCAGGCCTGACAGAGAAAGTAGCAATGTGAGGAGTTTGTGGGAGACACCCAACAATCTATAGATTGTTGATAGGAGACCGGAAAGCAAAGTTGGTTTTATTAAGGTCAATACACTCTTTCTAGAATGGAATGGAAGATTTTATGCCATTGAATTGGCAATTGTTTTTCGTGTCACCAACACAAACCATGATCTATTGGCTAGGGCTTGGGGGAAGTGGGCAAAATAGAGTTCCTGTAGGATTTGGACAAGAAAAGGAATAATATGTTGAAAACAATGTATTCAGTATAGTCCTATTATATTACAAAGTCCATGACTAGCAATGTTTTTAAAAACCAGTTTTGCCTCTTGTTTGTTTGAAATATACCCAATTAACTGGGGCATTGACTATTTTAATAATGTTATCCATTCCCATAGAAGCCAGCAGCACACACAAGGAAAGAAAAGAAAAAGCTAAGCAAAGAAAAAATAATTTTTATATTTCATAGCAAAAATTCCCTTATAGAATTACATGTGTGAATCAATGTGAATGTGTGAATGTATTTTAAACTAACTAGTTTAACCCAGTTTTGGAAATAAGTAATAACAAGGAGAGCTAATGCACAGGTATTGATTTGGACGCACTTTGACAGATCCTCAGTTGCTGTAAATTGTCACGCTCCATTGACTTCAACAGAGATATGACAATTTACACCATCTGAGGAATTGTCCCTGTGTGTTTGAAACAGCACAGGTGTGCATATAAACAATTCTGTGTGCAGAAAAGGAAAGTCCTGCCTTTAAACATGTAGAAAGGTGGGTGAGGCCTTATCTTTTTTTAGTGAACCTTGGTGAAAGAGACAAGCTTTCAAGCTCCACAGAGCTCACCTTCACCTTTTTGTTTTTGGTTAAAATTTCAACAGTTACGGTGACTAAGTCCTATTTACAAAAATGCTGTAGGCACTGTGAAGTCTAAGAGCAGGTTGACACTCAAAAGTTTTGCCAGCAGGGCTACATCAGTTGGGATGAGATTTTTTTTTTTTTTGCGCCAACATAACTATGATGGTAAAAGCTTTAGTTTAGATGGAGTTATCGGTCCAAAAATGCGTATGCTGATCTAGCACTATTTACTAGGGCTGTCGATTAAATGCAGTTAACTCACGCGATTAAATAAAAAAATTTAATCGCAAATAAAAAATTAATCATGATTAATCGCAGTTTTAATCACACTGTTAATAGAATACCAATTGAAATTTATTTAATATTTTGGATATTTTTCTACATTTTCATATATATTGTATTCTGTGTTGTAATTGAAATCAAAGTGTATATTTTTTCATTACAAATATTTGCACTGTAAAAATGATAAACAAAAGAAATAGAAGTTTTCAGTTCACCTCATACAAGTACTACAGTGCAATCTCTTTGTCGTGAAACTTAAAAATGCAGATTTTTTTGTTACATATCTGCACTCAAAAACAAAACAATGTAAAACTTCGGAGCCTACAAGTTCACTCAGTCCTACTTCTTGTTCATCCAACTGCTAAGACAAACAAATTTGTTTTGTTAAATGTTTACATTTACAGGAGATAATGCTGCCCTCTTCTTATTAACAATGTCACCAGAAAGTGAGACCAGGTATTTGCATGGCACTTTTGTATCTGGCATTACAATGTATTTACGAACCAGGTAAGCTAAACATTTGTATGCCTCTTCATGCTTTGGCCACCATTTCAGAGGACATGCTTCAGTGTTGATGACGCTTGTTAAAAAAATAATGTATTAATAAAATTTGTGACTGAACTCCTTGGGGGAGAATTGTATGTATCCTCTTCTGTTTTACCTGCATTCTGCCATATATTTCATGTTATAGCATTCTTGGATGATGGCACACCACATGTTGTTTATTTTAAGAACACTTTCATTGCAGATTTGACAAAAAGCAAAGAAGGTACCAATGTGAGATTTCTAAAGATAGCTACAGCACTCAACCCAAGGTTTAAGAATTTGAAGTGCTGTCCAAAATCTGAGATGGACGGGGTGTGGAGCATGCTTTCAGAAGTCTTAAAAGAGCTACACTCAGATGCGGAAGTTACAGAACCCGAACTACCAAAAAAGAAAATCGACCTTCTGCTGATGGCATCTGACTCAGAGGATATAAATGAATACGCGTCAGTCCGCACTGCTTTGGATTGTTATTGAGCAGAACCCGTCATCATCATGGACGTAGGTCCCCTGGAATGGTGGCTGAAGCATGAAGGGACATGTGAATCTTTAGTGCATCTGGCATGTAAAATTCTTGCGACACCAGCTACAACAGTGCCATGTGAATGCCTGTTCTCACTTTCAGGTGACATTATAAACAAGAAGCAGGCAGCAGTATCTCCTGCAAATTGTAACCAAACTTTTTTGTCTGAGTGATTGGCTGAACAAGAAGTAGGACTGAGTGGACTTGTAGGCTGTAAAGGTTTACATTGTTTTATTTTTGAATGCAGGGTCTTTTTGTACATAATTCTACATTTTTAAGTTCAACTTTCATGATAAAGAGATTGCACTACAGTACTTGTATTAGGTGAATTGAAAAATACTATTTCTTTTGTTTTTTTACAGTGCAAATACTTGTAATCCAAAATAAAGTGAGCACTGTACACTTTGTATTCTGTTTTGTAATTGAAATCAATATATTTGAAAATGTAGAAAACATCTAAAATATTTAAATAAATGGTATTCTATTATGTTTTAAATATTTTTAATCACTTGACAACCTATTATTTATACATTTATACCAATATACTGCATCTATAGCAGGAGGGTTAAACGAACAAACCCTCCTAGAGTACACTGGGCCTAACGCTCACTGAATGTCAGTGGGACTTGGGAGCCTAAGTGCTTAAGTCTCTTTTAAAAATGGGACTTGGGACTCTCACGTAAAGTGTCTGTGAAAATTTCATGTTGTGTTTGTAATTAAGACAGAATGGGTCAGGTCCTTGGGTATTGCTAAACTTCACACTGTGCATGCTGGGAGGGGGATGTGGGAAGTTGTGTATGGAGCCTTAAAGATTGATGTTCTACTCCCCTGTTCATGCTGCCAGTGTGACTTCCTACACTAAGTTTAGGATTCTAAAGGCTCCTTAACTTGCATCAGCTACTAACAACCTCAACGATCCAAAACTGCAGCCAGTATTGGTGTGGTGTAGGAGCATCTGGATCAAATAATTTTGTATCTGACCACCAACAGGGAAGAAGGTGATACAGGAGTCTTTATGCTACCATTATGCCACTAGCAGATCCTTCTGGGCTGAATGTACTGGCTCTATGACTAGGTTTGTTGGCAGTATGGCACAAAGGGGCTGAACCACACAGAAGAACCTGACTCAAAACATTCTACAATGAGTAAACATTATTCTATCAAAATGCAGTGTTATATTTTAAGCATTCTTAAGGTAGGAAAATTATATGTGTAGGCCTACCTGCTATAAGTAAATATGTATACGCGGATGGAAATCAAAACAGAGAAGGAAAAAATTAAAAGAAATAGACACTCTCTTATCCAAAATAAAGTTATTTATCTCTTGATCCAACATCAGACAATGTTTGTTTGAATTTTAGAAAGATTACAGTGATACATTGAGTCAGAATGGAAAATCTGTCCAAAGAATGGTAGAAATATTGTGATTAGCCTATAAAACAGGCGCAAGCTTTGCACTCATTGTATGGCTATGTGCTTTTGCTTTATAAAAAATGAAAGTTGATGTTGAATTTCTTGGGTAGAAAGGACTAATTTATATGGACCTAATTTATATGGACCAAAACTACGTATTGTCATCATTTGGCTTTTTTTCCTCTAACCACAGATGGGAGATTTTTTAAAAAAAATCAGTTCAGTAATTTCCATTTAGTTGTTGTATTCCAGTGGTTTATATTATACATTTAAATAAAGAGGATGAACAGGGCTTGATTTTTGTTTTTGTTTTCTATTTCATTTATTTTGGTTTCTATTTGATGTATTCTGCATTCTAAAACTTTCCACCTAAAGTGGTCTAAGAAATCACCAATAGTCATTTAAGCATTTTCATACCTTCTCAATAACCTTCTTTTATATTTGAAGAATTACATCAAGTAATGATTACATCTATACACTCAGAATATCTGGTCTACTAAAACTGTTTTGCACCATTTTGGGAGTTCAAATCTACCTTAAACTTGGCTTAATTTTCCTTACCTAGGGAATCTTAAGGTGGTGCTCTGACTTACTGAGTAGTTGAAGAAGAGTGAGGAAAAGGACTGGAACTACTGGAAAGGCCATATGATACTTGGGATCCTAGGAACATGGGAATTGCCATAATGGACCAAACTCATGGTCCATTTATTCCAGTATCCCAGTCTTCAACTGTGGCCAGCACAAGATGCTTCCAAAGAAGGTGCAAGAAACCCTACAGTAAGTGATGTGGAATAATCAGTCTCCTATGATAGTTTCATTCTAATCCTTGATAGTTTGGCTCTTAGACTAACTGAGATAGGCTAACATGTTTGTCCAATTTTGAAATCACTTGAATATTGTGAAAATCAGAGAAAGGATGAATTATCAACAATTAATCATTTCCCACAATAACTAGGCCATCAATTTGGCATACAAGATATTTTGAGGCATAGCAGATTCAAGATGTCATTTTTAACATACATTCCAAACAAATTCTTCCAGAGACTCTTGCCTACCAGAAAAACATACAAAAATTAAATGATCTGAAATGACCCCTACTAGAAGGAAAAAAATGTTAGTTTATAGCAGATCATCTGGTAATTTCCCATCAAATAATTCACTTTTAATATCTCTGGGAGAATCTTTGTTTTTTGGTGCCAGCCTATTCTGGCTATCTTTTTTTATTTATGTCACAGGAAACAAGAAACAAAGGAGATTTTTTGGTGACCTACGTACATAGTTCACTGCATATACAATGCTGGTGGATCAGAAATAATTTTGGATATACTATATAGCATTTCCCTATAAGACTTAACAATGCAGAATTTTTCCTTAAATTCTTTGGCCTCTAAATGACTATAAGGATTCAACAATTTGTCTTCCATAGAATATTTTCTGAGCACCCATGATGATACTACTAAAACATGTGAGTGCTGTCATTTCTGTGTAAATGTCTCTTTTCTCAAAGCATTATTACAAACCAATATCCAAACAGCCTCTCGTCTTGCACATTTCAACAGATCTAGACTAGATTCTCAATTTGTATAAGTTGGCATATCTCCACTGACCTATTGACTTCAATGGAGCTACGTTAATTGGCTAGCAGCGTTGTCTTTGGTGTAAGATCTAGAGTACCAATTGATCGGGGTTTAGTGACTGGTCTCTTGGGACTTGGAGCAACCTGATGTGGTGTGATTTTTGGTTTAAGTGACCATTAATCACATAGTCCAGTTTGTCTGATAAACTGGAGAGTCTAAGTAGACTGTCCGTGACTCCATGGTAAGACTGGTATAGTGATCCAGGAGTTCACATTTGCTATTAACTTGGTGAAATCTAATTATAGAACACACCACCAGCTTCCCTGTTTTCTGACAGTCTGCCCTGAGGTTTTCACTCAGATGAAAGATATAGTTCAAAATATAATTTTTGAAGATACCATTCAAAAACTCGTAATTTGCTGATCAATCATATCATGGCAAAATCCACGTAGCAGATTTATATGTGAAGTTATAAACATAAGCTGAGATCATGACTAAAAGTATGTTTTCCAGAGAAGTCTGGGGAGTGGCCAAACCAGTTCCTCAGAGACAAAGGGCAAGCTGACACCTCAGCCAGATGTAAACAAGGTTGATGGACCATTGCCTGCTAAGTGTCCGTTCTTTGGCAGGAAAGGGGGCAGGGGCAAAAATATACATCTTAGAAAAGAAATAGCATGGAGTACTCTTCCACACAGACTGCCTGTCACCTTGCTTCCAGCTGGAAATGCTTCTCAAAAGAGGGACAGGACTATCAAAAAGGGTGGGTAGACAACCCAAGTGACACCTCCCTCCCCACAATCGATTTACTGCACCATAAGGGACAACGGAAACAGCCATTGAGGTCCTGATCAAAGAAGTTTGGTCAGTTAGACCACTGAAAGAAAACATGTGGTAAGAAAACTTTGCTTTGAATTCAACATAATTTGTTAAGTTAAGCACCCGTTGCATCTTATCTTTTATTTGTAACCATTTCTGACTTTTATGCATCATTACTTACTCACTCAGAAATCTCTCTTTCTAGTTTAATAAACTTGTTTCATTGTTTTATCTAATCCAGTGTGTTTGAGTTGAAGTGTCTATGGAAACTCCAGTTGGGATGGCAAGCTATGTGCATATTACTTTCATTGAAGCAATAATGGACTTCATATCATTTGTATTATCCAAGAGAGGACTGCGCAGAACAGGACATACATTTTGGGGTGGGGGATATTTAGACTCCTTGACTCTTACCAGCCTTGGCGTGGCTGGAGGCTGTTTGTGAGCAGTCCTGACTGAAGGCTACAGCAACAAAACAGTGTAAAGGGCACCCCAGGTTAAAGGGCAGGGATGACTCAGCTACTTATGAGTCTGAATTGTACCCTGGGTATGTCACACACCCTTTCTTTCTTTTAGGTGATAACTTGTTTTTCTTTATCTTTTGCTTTGTAGGACACTCCCCAGACATTAAACAACAAAGATTACCTCAAAATTCATGAAGGCTGGCACTCATTTTCCTTTAGCTTCCTAGCTGCCCATTTTGCATCATCCAGCCTCCTCTGATTGAAGGAGCAAAATGAGTAGGAACCTCAAAGGCTACCAGTAGTCATGTTCCACCTGTTAATCCATAAAAAAGTGCATTAGAGTAGTACCTGACACCTTCTTCTCAGGAGAGAGGGTAGGTCTTGATGACTCTGTGCTTGTCCCGAGGAGGGCCCAAAACTTCAGCTGTGTTTGAACCACTAAGTCACTGGGCCAGCCCTGACAGTTCTGATGACAAAGCTTTGTGTTGATTCTAAGAACCAGTCACAGCAGTGGCTACACTGGTATGATTGTGTGTGGTTTTATATCTCAGATTTGCTACATATAGACTAAGACTTCCACTGATGCTGAGGGGTAATTTTGAAGAACAAATAAAAATGCATTGAGAAGGATTTCCTTTTTTATATCATTTGAATGGTTTAAGGTGTTTGAGGCTTTTTTCATTTATCACATTGTTTTACACTACTTGTCTGGCAAGCTTTGAGACACTGCTTCAGTCATATTTCTCTGCCAAATGAAATGTGCAGCAATCCCCAACTGGTGACATTTCCCTACAGCTACCAGCTAAAATTGCCCATCTAAAATGGTATTTTAAGGATGTGGAGACTGAAGACAATTTTCCATCGCCAGTAGGATAATTAATTTTGAAATCAATCACACAGCATGCTGTTGGACAGTATCTTGAATCTAATTATTTTCCAGTTTAGAAGAAGGTGAGAAACAGGAGAAACATGCACTTACTTTTATAATTATATCTTCAGTTTACTATCGGGAATATAATTAGGCAAGGGGCCATTAGGTCATGGAGCTCAGTTAGTAATTGCTGGTTGCCTGGCTGACTGCCTCAAGTTAAAAATGGGGCTGATGTAGTCGAATTGTAGTTATTAGTGGGGAATATATGAAAATGATTGATGTTTGCTATTTCAGAAAATATTCCAACTCTTTGCTCATTGTGCTTAAAATAAGTCAGCTGTATTCTTCAAAAGGGGCCATAGGCTGGCAGCAGTGAATATGATTAAACAACTGCTTTATGGTAATAATTATTTCTGCTATGGCCTTCATAGTTTATTAATTTAAAAAAAACTTGCTTTTTAATAAGGAGGGAGGTTTATCACAATTTAGATTAACTGGTTGGCTTACTGGTCTCTTGAAACAGTTCCATGAATACACCACGTGGATGAAATTCCAGCCACAGACTAGTTCGTTTTAGTTCATTCATCATGTGTACATATTTTGTGGTGGTTTGTTTAATTTTGGTTTGTTTTGTGTTATACAAGAAATGACTAAACAAACAAAATTCAGAGGGCCTGATTTTATAACCTTTACTGACTGAGTTGTGCTTACACAAGCAGTCGCACTTAATTCAGTGGGACTACTTGCAGCAATAAATTCTGTTCGTTAGGCCCAGATACTCTAATATATATAAAAAATAGCAGTACTTGTGGCACCTTAGAGACTAACAAATTTATTTGGGCATAAGCCGATGAAGTGGGTTTTAGCCCACGAAAGCTTATGCCCAAATAAATTTGTTAGTTTCTAAGGTGCCACAAATACTCCTCGGGTTTTTTTTGCTAATACAGACTAACACGGCTACCACTCTGAAATCTAATATATATAATTGCTATACTCAAGATACAAATGTTAGAAATCACTTGGCCCTTACTTGCCTTTTTTCTTTGAACCAAAGTCAAAAGTGCATGCAACCACACATTTTGGCTGATGCTATACTTTCCAGATGGTGACTCACATTTCTTGAGTACAATTCAAAGCATTAGGTACCTTTGATCAATTTGTTGTACTATGTAGAACAGAGATTGTTGAACTCAAGTTAATTTAAGGTAATTTTAACCAACTTAATTTACACTTTCCTTTTTAATACCCTATTTATACCTACCTACCAGTGGACTATAACAGAGCAACTCTGATTCATTTTGTAGCATGGCAACAGCTATTTTAACCAGTGATAACTCTGAGCCAGAAATGGTATCTGAACACCCTAGATCTATGTGGAAGTTTGGATTCAGATCTGGATCCAGATTTCATGGCTACCCATATTCGGTATAATTAGCCAAACCCAAACCCTGGATCTGAACGCCAGCAAGGTTTTTGCAAGTTAATAAATGGTGCAATTGCAGAGAATGTTGATACTTCTGTTTAACTGATTGTATAGTTGCTAGGTCTTGGAGAAATACTTATTACCAGCTGTGATGCAATTCTTTCTAGAAACCAAATATATCATCAGCAAAAGGTTTACTGATTTAGTTTTTCTCTGTCTCATTTATTTTCCTAAATATAGCTGCTGCCTACGAATTATAACCACACAAGCAAATAAAAATATTACATGGTACCCGAAACATTACAATCCATAACATTTGAATATGGATCTTTTGTAAATGAGGCCCATTTTCAATTTTAACACTTTCAGCAGTAGATTCAGGTCTGCTTCCTCTGTAAGCCTTTGTAAAGAGCTTGTTTAGATCCTTATGAAGCAACAGGAAATTTTGACTCTAATCTAGTCTGCCCAAAAGTATATCCATATTTTGCAATCCTGCACTAGGCTTCATGTAGGGGATTTGGCCAATATTTGGGTTTAGCCTTTTAAAAAGCTGATTGAATTATCCATAATAAATAATTATCTGGCAAATTTAACCCTTTTTTCTGTATGTGAATTTTCCATAAACAGGTCATAAATTTAATTCATGTGTTCGTTATTCACAAATATTCAATTTTGAACAAATTTTAACTTGTTGAAGAACTTGACTGGTTGCTGTAAGTACTCAATCATTATTTGCATCGTATGACTGATTATTTTAGTCACAAAGTATTGTTTCTTTCTTTTTTCCTAATTGGTTGAACTAAACTGTGACGTGGAGTCCCTTTTTCCTTCTTGAAAATTATCCTATCTTTGTAATCATTTAAATCAATTGAGTAGATAATAAAGAGTTTTTCAAACTGGCCGTTATAACACTTCCAACATGAAAATCCATATAAATAAATCACAATTGTATTCACAATGGTTTTGTTTCCCACAAACATATTGGCAAATAAAATTTGATCACCTGAAGTTGCACAAATAAGGGAGTCAAAAGTACTAGACAAGAAAATAGGTGGGTGGTATTCTAAAGAATTTTTTGTGAATACTTCTTTATAGAAGTTACCCGGCTCTAGTTTCAGGTCTAGCTGTCGTAAGTCCTGCTTTTTTACCATATAGTGAAACTGCAGAATTTATAACTGTTGCAATGAAAATGTAGAATGTTGATTCGCTACAGCTTCCACAAAGAGGTTATGTACATCAGCTACTAAAACTAATAGCTTGACAAATAGCTTTGAAATGCGTCTCAATAGAGGAAAATCTTACAAAAAGGGAGTGTGGAGAAATAGCCTGTGCTACGTTACTCTCTTGGGTGATTAATTTTAAGAATGATGTATCAGAAATAAAGCATAAATGGAAATTGGAATTTTCTTGCAAAATTCCCAATAACTACATATGTTTATGGGGATAGGGAGGAGTAAAGAGAAGACATGCATGCTTGGTGGGTGTGGGGGGAAAACATTTGTACTTAATATATTGGGGAAACAGTTCAAGAACAGGTCATCCGTGTGAAGACATGACCCCGTAATGCTGTCAAGGTGAGGCAGACCTATGGTAATTTGCTTAGTAAGTGTACATTGCACCCTAATTAATCTATATGACTATTTTTCCAAGATTGCAAATACTTTTGAAGGTATTACAGTGCTGTCAACAGAAAAGCATTGGCCCTCCTTATGTGATGTGAATAATAATAGCAATAAGCCACACGGATTGTGAATTACTATGCTGTTGGTGCATGCTTCTGGTGCATTGTGAGATTCCTGCATGAATACAAAGTGCCCTCTGTGACTAGAGAAGAGCTGGCAAATATAGTGAAATAACTTTTCATCAAAATGTGCATGTTCTCACGTCTGTGAATCTGGAGCAATTTTATAATATATACAAAACTTTCAAACTGTCTTGAAAACCATATAAGACAATATAAAATAGGGCTGTTAGAAATGGGAGAGGAATTGTGTGGCACAGAGACCTTTATTTAGGTTCATCATTTGAGTATGGTGAGACTGGTTTATTCCCCTTTAAAATCATACAAAGCTGGCATAAGTTGGAACAGCCCGCTGCTCTAACTTATGCTTTGATTTGCTCCGGGGCTGGGGCCAGCACAGACTGATCCAAAGAATAAGGGATCCATAAGCAGATCCTCCATAGATCTTACCCACAACTGAGAGAACCTGGCCTATGCTGTGTAGCTCACAAGAGTGAGGCTTTAGTTGTAGAGTTGTATTTTTGGGGGTTGGACGAGAGCAAAATACGCTGGCTTACCTGATGACACGCCATAACAGCAGTAAATAAGAATGAATGTTATGGCTTCATCCTCTCTTGTTTTAGCTGGCAAAAATTTCCAATTCACACTATCTTGATTGACTCCCCTTTTGAGTCTGTCAGATCCCTATGTAGTAGAGCCTGAAGTATGGGGCCTAGTACAAAGCCTAAGATCTGAACTAAAGTGAGCATATGTCAGACCCTTCTGATATAAAGCAAAGCCAGCCAGAGTCAGACTATGAGCAAAAATCACTCTTAGGAACTAAGTATTCATGTAAACATGTTCCAAAAGGATAGTACCAGAACGTCATGATACAAACATTTGGGGTAAACACACTCTCTGACAATTATACAGGGGCACACTGACCTCTCCTGAAGATAAAGTCAGGATGACAGTATAATGAATAGAGATGTTTTGATTGGATCAACAGGTACAAGGCAAAGGATGGTAACTAACCACCTCAAAGGGGCAACATGTAACTTATTTGTAACCATGTAGACAGAGGAGCCACAAAGGGGGTGAGTCTATCTGGCAGAGAGGGGAGAAGAGTCCTGCAGCTCACTGAGATGAGTCCATTGTCACGGGAATACATGTATTAGTGGCCCCGTAGAGTCTGCTAGATGCTAGTACTGTGCTTTGTCTGCAATAGCCCTGTCCAAGTACATTCACTACTGAACCAAGTCTGTGGTCTTCTTGGTCAGTTCAACTGAGGTCTGCTGTGTCAGCTATCTATGCAGAGCTGGTCCACCACACAAAAAGAACACACGCAGCCAACAACTGACAAAACTGGGTGACCCCAACTGCTGATCTGGTAAGTAGGCGAGCTGTGCTCTGTAGGAATCATGATATAAACATGGCAGAAAACTACAAAGTAGGGAACCCCATTATCCCTTCCCTGAAAATCCCCAGAGAGTTTGATGAGGTATGGATGGTTGCCAAGAAAAGAGGTCCATATGAATTTTTAAAAAGATAGTGGGGAAGAAACATGGAACCCATAGGCCAAAGGGGGGAGGGAGGGAAGGGAAGAGGAACTCTCTATTGCAAGACCACAAGAAGTGTCACAGGAAGGGACCACTCATGAAAGTGCAGCAGAGTAAGTGCCAGTATATTCTACCTCTCTCCTTCGAACATTCAGGCCACATTAATTTCCAGCGGCAAGGTATCTGACTTCATCTGCTGCATAGCAGAAAGGGCCTATGACTTGTTAAGCAGCTAGACTTCTTAGTCTTTTTGTCTCTCTCTTCTTTCTAGTGCTTGGTTATGCTGAGCAATATGAAAGAGACAGTAGTCGTCTCTCATTTGGATGAGTTTCTACACAATGAAAATATTTGATGATTTTTGTTTTCCCTGTTAATTGCTGATGAGTGGTGTCTCAGTTTGGTCCTCCAAGGTGGCTAAAACAGGGTGGGGGAACTTCAGGAGCTCAGACACCCGTACAGATCCCTATGCTACTTCTGAAAGTGGAACCAAAGCACATGTGTATACATCCCTGGCAACTTTCATCCTCTTCTGAACATCTTTATCTATGTTCTGTGGCTATCACAAGAAAAGTGGACAATTACCAATACACGATTTGTGATATTTCCCAAAGTAATTATCATGATGGAGTAATGGCATAATTTTAAAAGGTATTTAGCTTCTGAAACCCATATGCAGTCAGTGAGAGCCTCAGGTGTTCAACACATTTATATGTGACCACAAATGTCCACTTTTTAGTAACCTGGACACTTTTATAGTACAACTAAGTACTGTAACCAGGGAAGTGCCAGCTTCCCTATGAAGAACACACTTTAGTGTTCGTTTAAGCGGCAATTTCAAGTGGTTTGCCATTTCAGTGCAATTAAAGAGACAACCAGAACTTTAGATACACTAATTACTTTGGACACTGGTATGATATTCTGAGTTCAGTGTATTAAATAGAATAACACTCAAAAGACCTGGTAAAAATCTTGGGGGTCAGCCAAAGCAAAAGAGATTGGGATGAGAAGCAGTACTGGAAAGGGGAGGAAGCAGAGACTTCAGAGATTTAAGAACTGCCATCTTTTTAAACAAAATCTGAGCTGGTTAAACAAAATGTTATGGCATTTCAAGGTACTGATTGTTTGTTGTTGAAGTCCCAGGACTAGTTTAATGTAATTCTTTTGCAGGAGCATTTGCAAATGGTTTAGGTTTATAATAATTGTATGTTTTTATTGAATTGAATACTAAATGCCATTAATAAATTTGAATGGTTTATGGTAATAAGTAAAACAAAATGTGATATTTTGGCTAAAAGGAATAAAGCTTGCTTCCTAAATAAGTCAGTTATAACTGTTAAAACTTCATATGATTTGATCTGAAAGTACTTTTTAAAACATGGAAAGGGGACAATCAGCAGGTAGAATAAAATAATCTGACAGAGCTACCTATCTTGGGCAGATGCTTGATGATAATTCATGCTTCACAAGTCTCTTGGTAATTAATGTTTTCATAACTTTGGAATAGTTATTAATTTTACCATTAAATTATGTGGGACTGTAATTGGCAATCAGTTCTATTGCCTGTTGGCCAGTGCCACAACCTTCAGTCCAATGAAACTTTCTGTAAAAGTAAGCATTTTCCTCAATGTCATTTGCCATTTTTTCCCTTCTTGCAGCTATGCAATGTACTATGTGCTGTCTGTCTGCTTGGCTGCCAAGCTCCACTGGTAGCCACATTTCACCTTTGTGTATACAGTTAGTTCATAAAAGAGTTTTGGGATCCTTTGGCATTGGAGACAGCATAATGTGAAATAACATTGCATGCCCAGTTAAGCACTTGTAAAATACCTACCAAAGTCATGTGGTGTTACATAATTACTTACCGGTAAATAAGAGGAACAATAGAAAGAAATAGAAAGGCAGAATAAAAACTACAGAGAATATATCAATTATTTTTCTTTATTTTTAACTTATGATTTTTAAGGGATGTAATTGCATAATTTCACCTCAAAGTGTGTGTTTGAGTGTTTAAAATTAGAAAAACTTTAAACTTTCTAATGATTTCAAGCAGGGTTTTTTGAACTTTGTGATCCTAATGCAGGGGTGGGCAAACTACCACAACCAGCCCTTCAGATGTTTTAATCCGGCCCTCAAGCTCCTGCCAGGGAGCAGGGTCTGGGGCTCGCCCTGCTCTGGCGCTCCAGCCAGGAGTGGGGTTGGGGGCTTGCCCTGCTCTGCCTGTGGCGCCATGCGGCTCCCGGAAGCAGCATCATGTCCCCCCTCCGGCTCTTTGTGTAGGGGCAGCCAGGGGGCGCCGCACGCTGCCCCTGCCCCGAGCGCCGCCCCCACAGCTCCCATTGGCCTGGAACTGGGCGGCACGCAGAGCTGCATGGCTGCCCCTCTGCATAGGAGCTGGAGGAAAACATGCCGCTGATTCTGGGAGCTGTTTGAGGTAAGCACTGCCCAGAGCCTGTACCCCTGACACCCTCCTGCACCCCAACCCCCTGCACCAGCCCTGATCCTGCTCCCACCCTCCGAACGCCTCAGTCCCAGCCCAGAGCACCTTCCTGCACCCCCAACCCCTCATCCCCAGCCCCACCCCAGAGCCTGCACCCCCAGCCCTCACCCTCATACCCCAACCTCTTGCCCCAGCCTGGAGTCCCTTCCCGGAGCCTGAACTCTTCATTTTTGGCCCTACCCCAAAGCCCGCACCCCCAGACGGAGCCATCACCCCTCTCGCACCCCAACCCCCAATTTTGTTAGCATTCATAGCCCACCATACAATTTCCATACAATTTCCAGATGTGGCCCTCAGGCCAAAATGTTTGCCCACCCCTGTCCTAATGTATTTCCAGTGCAGTTATAGCAGCATTGTACTAAGGTATGAAGAACAGAAAGTGCAACTGGCTAGTTCAAGCTAAGGAAAGTGCAAATTTAGGCTTTAATCCTGTAACTGGCTCCACATGGGCAGTTTAATGTCTAATAATATACATAGTGA
Source organism: Lepidochelys olivacea (assembly GCF_965140295.1). NCBI lineage: Eukaryota > Metazoa > Chordata > Testudines > Cheloniidae > Lepidochelys > Lepidochelys olivacea. Next base: position 48,403,004 of record NC_140414.1, on the reverse strand, counting down.
ACAGTACATTTGATTTCTAATTTTTTTTCTCATAATTGACTCAGAATGTATACGATTTTTATCAAAACAATGTGCTTTGAGTTACATTGTAGCTGTGATACACACTTCTTTTATGTTCTCAGCACAGTGGTAAGATTGTACAATATGCATTGCTCTTAAGGAACACAAAATATAGACAGAAACCACTGTGGTCCTGCAAAAGTTTACAATGAATGTAATGGGATATACTGAGTTAACATAGATGGTCAGTGAAGGTAATATACAATTCTGAAATATTTATTTTCATATTGCCATGTTGCCCAGAGTCCCCAGTCAATACTGGGGCTCAAGAAATGGTCCCTGTCCCCTAGAGAGCTCCCACTTCAATGACCTGATTCAAAGCCCAGTGATATCAATGGAAAAACTCTCCAACTTCAGTGAGGTTTGGGCCAGGCTGTAAGAGAATCTGGATATACATATGTAAACTTACTGTTTTTAAAAAGGGGGAAATCAAGTAAGACAGCAGGAGAGTAAAACTAAGATTCCCCCATTTAGTCTGCAAAACTCATATGCTGCAACATAAGAATGAGCTCCTTGACCTTAACAAATATTTTCAGCCAATCAACATAAATTTAGTGGGTACATCCAGTGTTTATTAATGGGCCCCATCAAAAATAGAAGGATGATTTATTAGCTGGATTTTGAAGGGTTTTTTTCTGTTGAGGCAATAAAAACATTGTCACAAAATAGCTACACTGTTTTCCACTTCACAAAATTAAACAGATGCATGAACTCCAAGAACTTCACCATAATGAGGGCAGATGTATTTTTTCAAGCATTTGCCTGGCTAAATGTCTAGCATTTGTGGTCTGTATAAAACACATATGGGGGCGGGAGGGGAGGGGGGTGTTGGTGGAGCTAAGAGAACACTGCAAAATTATTCAAAAGCACTTGACCAAATACAAAGCACAAAATTGCTTTGGTGGTCATGACCATTTTTATTCATTTTCTACATACATTCATATGAATAATATTTCATCCAAAAGAGAGTTAATGGAAAGCAAAAATCTTGTTAAATATATACTCACATTGGGAAAGTTCATATTGTTCTCTCAGAATCTCTTTATCACACTCAAGGAACAGATACAATACCATCTAACGTCATAATCATAGAGTTTAAAGCCAGAAGGGAACACCAGATCATCTAGTCCAGTGGTGGGCAACCGGCGGCCCACGGGCCATATGCAGCCCATCAGGGTAATCCGCTGGCGGGCCGTGAGACAGTTTGTTTACATTGACCATTTGCAGGCACAGCCGTCCGCAGCTCCCATTGGCTGCAGGTTCACCATTCCTGGCCAATGGGAGCTGCGGGAAGCAAATTGCCCGCCACTGATCTTGTCTGACCTTCAGATCATCTAGTATGACCTCCGGTGTATCACAGGCCACCAACACCACTCTGCATCTGGACACTACACCTACCAACCAAAATTAGACCAAAGCAGTCCACAGGAAACTAACCAGAGGCAGAGAATAGAGGGGACTGGGTACACAAATGCCCAAGCCCCCTACAACAGCAGGGAATTGATTGTGAAACATATTCAGATAATCCCAGCCAGTGACCTGCACTCTATTCTATAGAGGAAGGTGAGAATCTCTCAAGGTCACTGCCAATCTGACCTGGAGGAAAATTCCTTCCCTACCCCACATATAGCAATCAGTTAAACCCTGGACCTGTAAGCAAGGAGGAGCCAGCTAAGTATCTGAGAGAGAATGCTTGTTGCTACCCCCGCCAGTGTCCCATCTCCAGTCATGGCTATCTCTGATGCTTCAGAGGAAGGAGGAAAAAACACTCTTCCAGAATACAACGGCAGAAGGGGAGGAATGTCCCTTCCTAACCCCTGCAAGTGACTGGCTGAACCCCTAAAGCATGAGCTTTAGGAAAATAAGACAAAGGCTTATTAAATAAGACCAGGGCTGCTGAGCCCCCTCTCCCAACACACACACCACCACCAACACAAGCAACCTGCTCCTACAATCCCCCTCATCAATGTGTCCAGCTCTCTCTCAAAACTAATTAAATTGTTTGCCCATACAGCTCCTAATGGGAGGCTGTTCCAGAACCTGATTCCTCTGATAGTTCGAAATCTCCTTCTAATTTCCAGCCTGAATATGTTTATGGCTGGTTTACACCCATTTGTTCTTCTGCCAACATTGTCCTTTAACTTAAGTAGCTCTTCACCCTCCCTGGTGTTTACTTTCCCCTAACCCCTGTCCCACAATGTATGTATAGAGAGCAATCGTATCCCCTCAGCCTTCTTTTTGCTAGACTAAACCCAGCCTAGCTCTTTTAGTCTCTTCTCATAAGATAGGCCCTCCATTCCCCTGATCATCCAAGTAGCTCTTCTCTGCACGTATTCCAGTTTGAATTATTTTTTCTCTAACATGGGAGACCAGAATTGTACACAGTATTCCAAATGGGATTTGTGTCTTGTACAATGACATTAATGCATCTCTTCTGGAAATATCTCAACATATTTTAGGATCACATCTCTTTTTCATAGCTGTATCCCACTGGGGGCTTATAGTCTTCATGTGATTGACCCACACACGCAGGTCTTTCGCCTCCTCTGTCACTTCCAACTGATGAGCCCCCACCCATCTCCTGCTTATAGCAGAAAATCTTATTATTAGTCCCAAAGTGTATGACTGTACATTTTGAATTATTGAATTTCCACCCCCTTTCTGTTGCTTGAGTACTCCAAGCTCATCCAGATCTTTCTGTATAATAGTTCGATCCTCCTGTGCATTGAAAATGCCATCCAACTTTGTATTGTCAGCAAATATCATGAACACATTCCTATTTTTTGTGCCAAAGCCGTTAATAAAAATGTTGAATAAGACCAGTCCTTGAGGAATTCCACTAGTAACCTCCCTCCAGTCCAATAATTCACCTTACAGCACAACCTATTGCTTCTCCCCTTTAGACAGTTCCTTAGCTTCCTTACAATGCTTGTAAATCCCCATCTTTTCGAATTTAAGTAATAATTTCCGACGTGGTACTGTATCATATGCTTTACTTAAGTTCAAGTATATTAGATCTAGTGCATTTCCTTTATCTATACAATCAGTTACTTTCTCAAAGAAGGAAATTATGTTAATTTGGCACAATCTACCTTCGGTAAGCCCATGTTGCATTATATCCCCTTCTCCATTTGCTGCCATTTTTAACATTTCACAAAGAAAGTTCTGGGAGATCAGTCAAATAGGTGGGTCATATTGTGTCTTAAAAAGGTGAAGGTACAGATCCTGATAAAATAGAGGCACACGCTTATACGGCCATGCCTGCAACATTATATAGACCTCAAAACCTTTCTATGATTTAGTGGCTACTACTGCAGATCTGTGAAGAATTATGCTATTAGTGTGAAGCCAATGAATGAATACCAGGGAATAACAGCCTAGTCTGTAATTGCCTGCATCATTTGTTTTCCATTTCTTAAATATAGGTATGACATTAGCTGTTCTCTAGTCATACATTACTACCCTCAAATAGGTAAATTTATAAAAAATCCTTGCTACTGGATTTATAATCTCATGTGCCAGTTCTTTCAGTATTCTCGGAAGGAAATTATCTTCCCCCATTTTGAGTGCATTAAACTGTTAGAGTTTTTCTTCCACCATAGATGTGGTAATTTCCATTTCTATACACCCATTTCCATCAGCTGTCCTGCCTTCATGCCCATGTTCACTATTATCCTTACTGAAAACGGAGGCAAAGTTTTTGTTTAGTTTTTGGGTCACTCCTAGATTACATTTAATCTCCTTCCCATCCACAATGCATAGTGGCCCAACCTCATCCTTCCTTATTCACTTTTTATTTATCTAAATAAAAAAAATTCTTTTAATTTTCTTGGTAAATGTTAATTCAGATAGACTTTTAGCAATTCTCATTTTGTTCCAACATTTTCTAACCTTCATGAGGGTGCTTTTTTCATTTTTTTCTTTTCATTGATAACCCCTTTTTTTAAAAAAAATTCCTATAGGCTTTTTGCTAATTTGTAATAACTGTTTCAACATGGTCATTCATCCAGCTGGATCTGGAGCCCGTCTCTACAAGTTTATTTCCCTTACTTGGAAAGCAAGATAGCTGTTGTATGGTGTATTTAGAGTTAAGGCCACATTTAAGTCCTTGAGCTCTTCAGTACAGTGAACTTCTTTAACTAATCCCTTAATTTCTCAGTTTTCCCTTTTGAAAGCAACCTGCTTTTGATAGTTTCCATTTAATTTAAACTGAATTAACTTGTGATCACTCAGTCCAAGCTTATTTCCAATAACCAGCTCTTCCGTGATGTTCTCACTGTTTACCAAAACCAAGTCTAAAATTGCATTGCCTCTTGTTGATTCAATAACGATTTGATGAAGAAATCTACTGTCTGTCACGTACAGGAATAACATTTTATTTCATTACAATTTACCGCTTCCTTGATATACAACATCACTCCACCATCTTTACCTTTCTCTTTCTTCTAAACAGCACATACCCTTTAATATCTGTATTCAAGTCATGAGTGCTATTCCACCATGTTTCTGTAATTCATACAATATCCAGTTTGACCTGTACCAGTAGTTCCAGTTCCTCCATTTCATTGCCCAGATTCCTTGCATTTCTGTGCAAGAATTTCAGTGCTTTCTCCCAGACCACACCTAGTTTTCTAGCTGGGTTAGGTGTACTCCTTTCACTAACTGTAACACCTACCTGTCCAATCAATATTTGTATTGTCTTTCTCCTTGCTGTCCACATTCTTACCTTCTAGTGTTCATTTACCCCTTTATATTTCTACATTTAGCTGATTTTCCTCCTCCTGTGTACTGAAGCCAGGCATGGAGATTTCACAAGTCTCTCCCAACCTTCTCCCCTCATCTTCTAGTTTAAAGCTCTTATCAGTCATGTCAACCTCGATCTCAAAGGTTAATACCTCAGGTACTCAAGTGGAATTCATCAGTCAAGAAGAGTCTTCTTTCTTTTTTCCTCATAGCACCAATCCTTGAGCCATCTAGTAGCTTAGGTGACAAATCACATACTAGTATAGGTGGATGTGAATAGTTCAAACAACCTGCAACCTGAAACATTTCCACAAATCGGTAAGCAATTTTGAATAAAGAATAAAGTTGTAAAAATAAAGAAGTGTTTTTAAAGTTAATTTGTGAGTGGTAACAAAGGCAAAACTCCATCAAATGAATTATCCTTTACAAATAGTCTAGATGTCTCTATTCTCTAACATCCATTTAAGACTATTACAAAAAGAATGATTCCAAGCTTTGAATGGGTACAATAAATTCATAGGCTGTGCATTTCAAAATGGACTGTCTTTAAATTATATTACTTTATAAATGTTTTCTTCAATCACAATATAATAATCCTGCACTTTTAAAGCTAAACTAAAAATCAAAGGAAGAGTTACATAGCTGCCTAGAAACATTGTCTTGGTTCTATGGCAGCAGCTTGTATTGTCATTTAGGAGGCCTCATTTTAGGACTATACTAGATTTTTATGCCCTGTGGTAGATAGTCCAGAAAGCAATGCATATGCAGTGAGTTCATTCTCATGGGAAGAAAGTTCAGAGCACATTACAAATGCAACATATTACACTACTAAAGGAGCTGAGCACCTTTCATTGAGTAGTGTTGAGGGTACAGAGCAATTTGCAGAATTGAGCACGTGTGCAGTCTATGCAGAAGCTGGTAATCTTGTGCTCTCACAACCAAAGATAAATTCAGTGGGTGTGTACCAGAATAGAGGTGGAAGAGATCAGAAACAGAAGAGGGGATTAGAGGAAGGACTATGTTGAAAAAAACTTTCCAGATATAGATATATGCTACAAAAATTATAATGCAGATCTATTTAAGATATAGATCACTACACATAAATTATTAGAGAATAGGTTAATAAACTGTGTCATACTCAGATCTTAGTCATTAATGAGGCATACTATGTGTAGACCTGAAGAAAATGTTATAAGTGTCTTGTTCATTCTGTTTAAATAAAAGACAGAAAAAAATGAAGCTGACAATTCTCCTCATTAAGTTGCAATTCTGCCCTTCAAGGTTAGGTGAGCTCCATTGTTATGGAGTTTAAAACCAGTTTTAAAGATCTATTTTTTTTTTGCTACATTAGCTTCTTTTAAAAACCAAATACTAATAGATATGATGAAAAGCTCCTGAACTTACACCGTTCTAGCTCTACATATTTGACCTTAGTAGAACCCTAGCTGTGATGTTTTCATCAGGAGTAAAAAAACACTAAGAAGTGTATACAGTAAAGTTGTCTTCCAATGGCAACTTGGAATCCAAAACAAAAATATGTTAAGACTAATCAAAATCTGAAGAATGATCAAATCAGATAAAAGAAAAGTTATCAATTACTCACAACAACACCCCACTACCATCAAAAACCAACCAAACAAAAACAAACCCATAAAAACAATAAGCTTCCAGTTGAAAGAAGACTGGAAGTTCAGACTTAATGCTAAAACACTGTCCCTAATTCACTCCATTGTGTTTAGATTATGGGATTTATATTGTATGTTATCTTCCATTGTTTGGACATCCCCAACAGTAGGCACAATACAGCAATTGAAAGGCAGAATGAGAGCATTTCTACTGTTCAATTCAATGAGTTAATGTCAGTTTAAGGTAGGTTCTTAAAAATGTGAAAAAGGTTTTGGTGTGAATTTCCTTCTTTTTCTTTCTGAATTTGTTGTCCAAAGCTAACAATCTTCCTAGGAAATACCTGGGAATGTACAGAGAGCTTTTCCAGTAAAATAATATCTTGTACTTTAAAGTGCCGTTCACCTGAAGAGACTTCAAAGTGCTTTACTGCTAAAGGCCGGATGCCCCACTCTTGTTATACAGAAAATCAATGGAGCATAGAAAGGGACAGAAAGGTAGGGAACATTTCAGAAAGGACAGAGACAGCTTGTGTGCTAATTCTTTCCTCCTTTGAGTTTATGGTGCCCTCTCAGACCTTTAAGGACAGCTCTTTGGATGTGGGATTATGTCTGCCTGGGACTGAGATGGGAAGAAGCTGTTGTGCCACTTTTCTGTATCATGATCCCCTCAAACCTACAGATTTCTCAGCAAAAGTTCACCTGAAAGTTAATTCCCCCTCCATGGCTTCTCCCCAATTTGAAATTAGCAAGGTATATTGGGGCAGTCAGTGGAAGTGTAGCTTCTGGTTGAGCATGCTTCTATGAGGGGAATGGAAGAGGCAGAGAGTGCAGCAAGAATAGCTCTTTGTGTGGCTGCTCCAAGCGTTGTAAGGACGAAACTGGATTTCCTGGTTGAGCTCAGGGAATTTGTATAATTAGAAAACCACACAAGCTTATCCCATGGAGCCTTTGCCCTGAGGGGATAACTTGCTGGGATCCTTGTGTGGGTAACTGTGGCCTTTCCTCTTTCCACGATTCTTTTCTCTGGAAGAGAAACCTATATCCAGAGCTCTTCTATAACTGAAGTGCAACTACCTCTAGGATGGAATGCAGTAGCTATCTAACAGGGTACAGAAACAATATACAATGGTTTGGAACAGGAAATGAAGAAAAATATTAAAGCTAGTTGATATTGCAGTGGGTATTTTTAAAATGTATAGTATTTACTTTTGGAAAACTACAAGAGTTATTGACTAGACCAATCATGCCCCCATAAGTCTGCAAACAGAGGATTGTGTTGACATATGAATCTCTCTGGCTGCCTGGAGGTGGTGGGTGTTTCATCTCTTGGAGCTTTGTGGTCTAGTGATTGTTTGTAGGTACACATATGACATTCTGCTTCCCTTCCCCAATCCCTATAGGGAATCCTTTGGCTGCATTTATTTTTTCTGTGGACCCTTTTCCATTTTGGCTTCTTTGTGAATACGTTCCAGTGGCAGAAATTGATAGAGGAAGTCTTTGGCAGTGCACCTCCCTCCTCCCAGTTTAACCAGGAGGAGCAGGGAGACCTAATAGGTGTGCATAACTCTACAACAGGGTAAGACCCGAGATTTGCAACACTTCTGAAAGATGGCATGCCATCTAACACCATGCTCAGGTATTTTTTCAGTCACATGCTCAAAGGTAAGAATGCAACTTTCTAATAATACCCCCATGTTCTGCAGCCACACAGATTATTCCTGGAAGGTCTCCCATTCATGTTTGACTATGTACAACTATGCTTGACTTGTGAAACCTGACAAGATCAAAGCTGTAGGTGAGACAGTTGAAAATGCCAACAGAATTAAATTCTACTTAATTGAGGGTGCACTAGAACTGTTAAGGTCTAATGTGTAAATCAGTGTTATTCAGATTTTTTTAAATATGTTTTTATTTATGTGATACTCTGTACTTGTACCCTTCCAGCTATTGTAGTCTATTTTATAAAGGCTTGTGAAAAGCTACAGTTTGACCTGATAAATTGTAGTGGCTCCTTGAGAGACTTTTTGTATACTAAGTTTTTACTCAGAGCAAGGTATTTATGGATGAGTTATAATTTATAAACCCCTAACATTGGGTTTTACATGACAGATCCTTTAAAGACAGTGCTATGAATGGCCATTTGCCTTTTAGTTAAAATGATGTATTCACCAGTATGAAGAAAGGATTTCTGGAATTCATAAATTGTCCAAATTCCACAGTTTGTAAAAAAAGGGCTATCTGGAACTCATCTGAGAGTGGATGCTGAAGATAGAATCAGATGTACAGAAAAATGCTTCTAAATGAAAGATCAAATTATTATTGATATCATCACTTTTCTTACTCTAAAGTTTCAAAGGGAAAGTTATGTTTTTTATTATTTGATTTTTTTTAAACACCAGAGTGACTAATGAGAAAAATAATCCCAGAGACAAGTGGATGATGTAATATCTTTTATTGGACCAACTCCTGCTAGTGAGAGACACAAGCTTTCAAGCTCACACAGAGCTCTTCATCAGCTCTGGAAAATATACTCAGAATATATACAGCTAAATACAAGGTGGACAGACTGTTTAGCATAAGTAGTTAACACATATTTCAGATACTACTAACTATGGAAAGGAGAAAGTTAAGGGATATATACCTTAATGCACCTAAAACCGCCTTCTCCAAACAAGGACACTCCACCAGAGAAACGGGTCTTATCATGAAATGGGCCATCCAAATATCCTGAGAGAACCTACTTCAATACAGAAATAAAATCCCCTCTGACAATACACCCCTAGTTGTCACCTACAACCTCATACTGGAACCCATATGGGGTATGATCAAGTAAATACAACCCATATAACCCATCCTTAAAGAAATCTTCAGGACCCCCTCTTCTGGCCTTCAAACAACTCTCTCCCCACCACCCTCTCCAAACTCATCATAAGAAGCAAGCTCCCCACAGACCAGGATATCCCAACTCAAAGCTGCACCAGAGCCACCTGCCAGAACAACAGATGCAACTCCTGTAGACTCCATTGCTATTACGATCAACACCCCCCCACCACACAGCTTTCAAGATCCATGGATCCTACACATGCCTATCACAACATGAAGTATACTTCAACCAGTGCACTAAATGCCACAATAACTACTATGTGGGTGCAATGAGACAATCACTATGCTCTTGAATGAACTCACACAGAAAAATAAAAGATAAAAACACCATATCACCGATGGATGAACATTTTTCCCAAACTGATCACTCCAATCTGACCTCTCAGTCCTCACCCTCCAAGGAAACCTGTACAACACCTTCAGAGGATAAACCTGGGAGCTTAAATTCATAATCACACCATAAAAAAATCTTCATTTATCTTTACTCTGCATGAAAGAAAGTATCTTTAGAGTTCCTTCCAAGGTCAGTCTCAAAGCTTCATTTAAAAAAATACTGACCCAAGTTGTGCAGGCTTGAACACTTTGAATTAAATCAAGATTCCACTGGAGATCTTCCAATCTTCTGTCTGGAAAATATGTAGGAAATAATAGTTTTGAGGTTTTTTTTGTTATATATTTTTGGCTACGCTGACTTTGTTCTCAAAACTGGAACAATATTACTGCAATGCCATAATGCTTAAAGAGCGGGGATGCACTGATGTCATGAATAGAATTGGAAAACTTGATTAAATGTAATGCAAAATTCTGCTTAAGTCAACTTCTGAACTAGATAACGTAGAGTAGAACTAAGGCTGATAGAGGACAAATGTTATCAACTTTGCTTAGTGAAGGCTATGCAGATACTATTACATGAATCCTGGGAACTGTGACAGGCTGGTGGGACATGATAAAAGAATTTGAGACACAAAACATTTAGATTGTGAACACAGATGGTTGATTGGTGCACCAAAGACATAACCATATGTACAAAGAACACTTCAAGCATAGTTCTCTGGCAATGAAACTTGTGATGATATTAACATCAGGCAGTAGCAATAGACCTTGATCAGGAATAACTTCTGAAAAAGAGTAATACAAATTTGCAAATTAAGCAAAATATTTTGATTGATTTATAAATGGGAGAATTAATAGTAAATATTAATAGTAAAATTTGATATTCTCTGGTTTTAAACCATGCCTGAATTCATTCATGCAACTACACTGAAATCTATGTGGTTTGTCCAGAATTATACACAACTAGAAGAATTTATAACAAAAATCCTAGGTCCTTTGAAAGGTACATTGTATGTGTCACATTTTATTTTTTTTAAATGTTATGCTCCCAAAATTTCAGCTTGAAGACCGACCAACCCAGCTTGAAATTTTAAGAGTAATGTGAACATTTGTCATAACATTTTGCCATCATCTCAATAGCGACATTTTAAATAAAAACTTTAATAATTATAAATAAAATGTCTCACAGTTTAGATTATTGTACATACTTGAAAAAAGGCAAAATATGACTCTCAGTAAACCTTGTTATCTATACTTCACCCTGCTCTACTCTGAACATAATGGGCAAAAATCATTCAAGTGAGCTAGGCACTTATATGGTTTAAGAGCTTACATAAATCTCTCTAGGCGCTTATCTGCATCTTTTGGCAACTAGTTACCACTGTAAATCTGACCCAATATCTTTTAGCATTGAAGCCTGGTATTTAAGAAAACAACATAAGAAATTACTTCTTTGTATTTGTGAGCTAGGTCACTATCAAGGCTTCATCATGTTTACATCAGTATACTGTACAGCAAGATAATGTAGTCAAATGCTTTAGCCCTCAAGAGATTATTTGAAGGAAGGAGCTTGAAAATGGAATGAGAAAGCAATTTTTCATGCAATTTCCCAGTAGGATGCTTGAATTCAGAGATGTTTTGATTCTTCCACAAATATTTAAGAACTCTTCTGAAGTTTCTATTCCCAAAAAAACCTAAAAAGAAATACACTTAAAACATCTACCCTGTTTTTACTGTTTACATTATAAGCCCGTACAAATTAACACAAAGTATTTAAAACAGCTCATGCTTCTTAGCTTTTTAATAGTGGCAAAATGCCAATATGTGAAGTGTTTCTTTAAAAAAAAAGTGTTAGAAATGTAAGCAGAATTTGGACTGACATGCTAAACAGCCAGAGACAAAGAGTATTAGACTAATAGGATGGTTGATGCTGCCCTCCTCACATGACCCATACCATATAACTACTAGCGTTTGAATCCATTCAGATGGGTATATTTCTTCCTGGTAATCCATTAAATAAATCTCTCTTTGAAATAAAGCTCTCATGGGAAAACAAATTAGTCAACATGTATTTTGTTGTTTTTCCTCCTTTAGGGCCATCCTTACTCATATTGAGAATATCCATATTCTCATTAAAAAGGATTTGAGCATAAGCTTTCGTGGGCTTAATTAATTAGCCTCTTACTCCACCTTTTCATATTCTGTGTTTGTGTGTATATATCTATATCTATATCTATATATCTTCTTACTATATGTTCCATTCTATGCATCCGATGAAGGGGACTGTAGCCTACGAAAGTTTATGCTCAAATAAATTTGTTAGTCTCTAAGGTGCCACAAGTACTCCTTTTTGCTGATACAGACTAACATGGCTGCTACTCGGAAACCAGTCATATTCTTATTGAAGTTAATAGGACTTTGGGTAAGAAAGCATTACCTGTACTGAGCAAAAGTGTTAGAATTTAGGTCTTAGAGTTTATAGAGTCTAAGGACTCACCTTGAGTAGCATTTTCATCCATGAATAGTTCTGTTCACTTCAATCGGACTACCTGGAGTAAGCTGCTACCCAGTGTGAGAGTATCAGGATCTGTCTCTTATGTATCACAGTAGCATGCAAGAATTGCCTCTGTTGGTAGCACAGAAAAAGGCACATTTTGGGATCTATTTTGACATTTGGAATTGTTTACAAACCTCCTTTTCTAGATTAATTTTCCAGCAGCTAATCAGTACACGTCTGCCATAATATTCACATTTCAAATACTGACCTTTCCATAGAAGAAGGTTTAATAATATGGTCCTAAATATGAAGTCTTTACTTCACTCAAGCACCTATAAATGACTGGCTTGAATGTAGCTACGTTGGCAAAGTCCAGTCTGATCCCATGTCAGATAATATGTTTAAACGATTTATCAACTTCATTTCATTACCACATTTGCCATAACATTGTTATAATCTATACTAATTTGAATTACATTTTGGACAGTACATTAAAAAGAGCTGGCATGTCTAATGATGATAAGTGTTTAGAATTGTCATAATTATAATAGACAATTCACATGCTATGTAATTGCAAATGGACTCAGTGCTTCAGGGAAAAAAGTAATTAAAAGATTACATTTGATCCTCAAATCTACCAAATCTAAAGATCCAAGAATATTTATTTTAAGAAGTCTTGACTTGCTAATTAAGTACATTAAAAACTGATTTTAAAGAAAATGTATTCTCTTACTATTTAATTTTACTGAAGTAGAAAAAACTGAAAGACTTCAATATTTTGAAATAGTATGTTCTTTTGAATGTTTCTGCTGTCTGATAAAAAATCTGACTATAGCTATATGTTAGAGAGCTTTGACAGGCTGACCTTTTGAAATTATATGATTACATATTTTTGTAATCAGAGCTTTAGGTATTTTATTTACATTGGAGTATATGCAGGCTACTATGTATATTATGTTCATCTTTTTCCTTGCCTTGAAAAGTGGAACTATAACATTTCAAATATGCCTAATCTCTTTTTTCATAAACAGTAATACATTCTGAGGGAAAATGAACCAAAAATAAGGCCCGCAAGCTTATGAAACAGATAGAGAAACAAAGGGATAAAAGGAAATGGAAAAAGTATATATCATCTTCTGGATACACAAATCAAAATACAATTTAGAGGCTGGGTCCTTGTAGTTCTTGTACACCCATATGTTGGGCACTAATGTATATAACAGAAAAAATAACTATTTTATCCTTTTCATTTTACACTTAAATTCACAGCACATTTTTGTTGAAGTAGATTTGTATATATGCAGTATTAAACAAAGAATACATGTGTAATGCACTTAATGTTGCACATTTCCCAGACACCGCCCTACTAATTTGCCTCAATTCTGACTAAGGGAGTGGCATCTCTATATGGCAGGGTTTCCCAAACTTGGGATGCCGCTTGTTCAGGGAAAGCCCCTGGTGGGCCGGGCTGGTTTGTTCAGCTGCCGTGTCCACAGGTTCGGCCAATCGCGGCTCCCACTGGCTGCGGTTCGAACCTGCGCACATGGCAGATAAACAAACCGGCCTGGCCTGCCAGGGGCTTTCCCTAAACAAGCGGCATCCCAAGTTTGGGAAATACTGCTATATGGGATTAGTAGTTCATTTCTAGACACATTAAAGTTCTAATGACAGGTTTCAGAGTAACAGCCGTGTTAGTCTGTATTCGCAAAAAGAAAAGGAGTATTTGTGGCACCTTAGAGACTAACCAATTTATTTGAGCATAAGCTTTCGTGAGCTACAGCCCACTTTGAAAGCTTATGCTCAAATAAATTGGTTAGTCTCTAAGGTGCACAACTAAAGTTCTAATGTAACTTTAGGCTCTGATCATGCAAGGAGAACCACATGAGCAGAATCCTATGTCTACATCATGCTTCATTCACTTCACTGGGGCTTCATACAGTCTGAGGGTTTCATCCACAGAGCTTTCTCTGCAGGATTGGCCCGTAAGTCTTTCCTGAAGACTGCCAAAAAGAATGTCAGTTGTCATAATGTTCTTGTGATGTGATCTTCTGCCCACTAGGAAGTTTAATAGTGATATAACAGATTCCTAAATCTTGCAAACTCTACTCAGGCTTCATGATTTCAGTGGAGTTTTATCTAAACAAGTTGGTAGGATTTGACTGAAAATTATCACAACTATTACTTTCGATATATGAGAAGAATTTAGACAGTAGAAGGGAGATTTAAATAAATTGTACTACAATAGAAGTCTCATATTAAATGTAATGAGTTCTACAAATGCAATTAAAATCTTTACCATTTAATTTGAAACATACTGATTTTGTTTATATATACTATGCACAGTACATATGTGGTGCTAATAATCACGTGATAAACTCAATTTCTTCTTCAAGGAGGTCTACACTTATCCTTCCTTGGTAAGTACCGACACCACTGAGTTTCAGGGATCTTCTAGAAAGAGTCTTGAGATGCATACAAACACTAAGGACAGAATATCTTGTATAGGCTTAAGCGAGTAAGCCATTTTATTCAATTTTCTGGCTCAAATGATGCTAAAACCTTGGCATAGATGCATGTAGAATAGAGAACTTTGTCGAGAGCAAATGGAAAGACCCTGCATGACTGCTATGGGCTATCAATCAGCCCCTAACAGAACTGATTGATCTGGTACAATAGGAGTACTATTAATTTAACACCTTTTTTTGTTAGTGAATTGTTTATGAACCTATCTTGATTTTGTTCAAATGTATTCATTATTTGTAAAGATTTACTCAGAGCCTGAACAAATCATTTTCAGACAACTGCTTACTTTGAGCATTTGTTGTTTATGTTGAATGGAGAGTCATTATGGGTTATCAAAACCTTCTGCAGGAAAAAAATATTCCAATCAGCTCCAATGGGCATCTTATGGTAATTAAGATGGTATTGTTTTTATTCCTTATAACTGGAAGTCTTTAAACACTTTTAAACAGAAGAATACCAAATACCTCACTTCCAGTATGAAATGTCAGAAGAAAAATAATTTGCACTAATGGAAACTTTCAGAAATTTCAAAAAGGTGAATATTTTTTTAAACAAATATCCAGCATCTGATTGAAACCTGGCAAATAACAAATGGGACTTATGAATCCCAGTAAATTGAATTTGGCCCTCTTGTTTGTGAAAATAGTTTAAAATCAGTTTTTTAAAGTATTCAATCAGTTCTACTATTTAATCTCCTGCAAAAATCAAGATTGATATAATGAAATTATATTTTAGAAGTATCCTGGGAAGGCTCTGAGAAAGCATTTCATGAATTTATTTCGATCCTCTTTCAGTACCCATGTAAAAATGTAGCAAGGACATATTCCCCTGAATTCTAACTAAATAATTACTAAAATGCATAACAAAGATTCCAGCCTAAGGTCAGAGTTTATACAAGAAGATCTCATCATTCAATGTGATCAATTTTTCTGATTTAATTATAAGATGACATATTAGAAGAGGCGTCCAGTAATATAGTGGTTTTTTAAAATTAATTTTAAAAATTGGGTAAAAAAAACTTAACAGAATTTGTAAGGTCACTTAAAGAAATCACTTGGAGAAATAAATGAAAAATCAAGCCTAGTTTTTAAGGTTTTGCTACCACATGCTTTTTGTCATCTATCCATCCCACAAATGCAAAAATCTATAAATAGATTTTTTTTCCTCCCCTTCTTATTGATGACATGTCACAAAGCAGTCTAGGGCCCCCTTTCTCAGTTCTGTGAATTGGTAGGAAACTGGCCCATCAGAGAGCTTCAGCTTCATACATTTGCAACCAGCATCTTGTTTAAAGAATGCTTTTGTACTTTTGTTAATGCCTGTGATTTTTGGCCACTTTGGAATAATCTAATGCATAGTGGACTACTTCTGCGGTCTGTAAGCAGGATATCAGTTTAAATTCCCTCTCTTCCCCATATAGTGGTTTCCATTGTAAATGAGGACATTTGTCAAAAAGGGTAAGGGTATGGGTTTTCTGGAGGGATTAGTAACAGATAGCAGCTGTGTAGGGTTCAGGAAATCTAGAGCTACTAGAAATTAGAAGACATTACTCTAAACAAAGAACTGGAAAAAATGTAAATAATTAAGAAAGTTGTGTGACAATATAAAAAACTAGACAAATCATTTAAGTCATTAAGAGTATTAAGCATGTACATCAGAATTGAAATGAAGTGCAAACATAAATTAATAAACAACTGAAATTTACAGCAGTGAACCATTTGAAGGTACAAGCTACTGGGAGAAAAGGTAACAATAGCACTAATGGTACTTAGTTACCCTGGTGATAGGTGCAATATAAAATCTTAAGATTGATAGAGAGGTGATGATTTTGTTCTGAACACAATTATTTTCATGTATGAATGAGGCAAGAGTCATATCAGTTAGTTAGTGAGAAATAGAAGCCCCATCTCCACTAGGTATTTCTGGACTTTACAGAACTTGTCCAAGCTCAAAAATACTTCTTCATATCCATGCACAAAAGTGCTTGCGAATTTTTAAATACATTTATAGTATAACTACAATGTTACTAGCTTTGAATAGGTCATTATAGCTCATTCAGAGTGAACCATTTCACTTTCAACCATTTCAAAGCTAACTTAGAAGCATAAGAAAGTGCAGAAGGCTGTGCAGACTCACTGGTTCCACTTCTCCATTTAATGTAGGTCCACAATGCTGTGAATAAACATGGAAGTCATCTTTAGCGTCTAGTTTTACAATGTGTATTGCTGTAAGCTGTTCTTTCAATTCAATGTTAAATTACTCCTTTTTAATTAATGTGTAATATCTCCTGTATTACTTATTCCTTTCTTGTTTTGAGCTTCTGTAGCCTCTATCCTTTTACTAGTATGTATAAAACTTTTAAAAATCTTCTTCTTTATCTTCACCTTGTCTCATTAGGCAGCTGTTATTCTTCATCTCCAGGTGTTCCCGCCGAATGCATCTTCAACTTTTCTTCATCATCTCAAAGCACATTTTTTCTGGTTCTTCCTCATACTCTTTGTCCCGTGACTACTAAATATTGCATTCTCTGGACAACATATCCTGTGTCTCATCGTCTCATATGATCCCACTCTTTCAGGGATACTGCTTCAGTTTTTCTGTAATGAGGCTACCTGCATCATGGCTTGTACTGTTTCATTGTTCAGCCTATCAGCATTCTCATTTCAGCAGTGCAAAGTAGTTGTTCTTCTCTTTTCCTCATTGGGCAGCATTCTGACCTTTATATCGTGGCTGGCCTAATCATGGTCTTATACATTTACAACTTTTTTTTCGTAAGGTAAAATATTTACGGTCATTGGAATGTTGAAGAGGCCAAATTTGACAAACATTCTAAAGCTGCAGTCCATACATTCTTTTGGCCTGTACTAAAGAATTGATGGAGAATACAACAGCCATATTCTACCTCAGCAAGCATAGGGGTGCTCACCCCCAGTAACTTTGTCAGGAACCAATGGCCTTCTGGCTTGGTGTCTAGTTCATGAGATACTCATATGGTTCATCATTGCTGGCAAGGAAAATGTATTGCCAGACAAGTTTAAGCTGCAATAATTAGCCTGAATAGTGTCTGGAGCAGTTAGTGGTAGACCTGCTATTCACAAGGTGACGCTTTCCTTTGATAGGTATCTTTGTCACAACTAGCAATATAAAGTGTGTTCATTTTTGCTCCAGAGCAGGGCCAGAGTGAAACATAATGACAGATGTGCTCTCTTTTATACACTCTTCCATCAATGTTGTTACTTCCGTTGATGCTCAGAACAGACAATGCTAAGGTCCTTTGGTTCCTCCAGCATGAAACATGCAACATCAGTACATGCATACCCTGGATCAATCACAAAAGCCTACCACTGTCACCAAAACTGCCAATACAAAAAAATTATCTCACTCTGCATCCCAATCCAGAATCATTTCACCTCATAGTTTGGACAACAGGTCATGGACTGCTTATGATCTAGCACATTCTGCAAGGGCCAGTGAATCTTGTTGCAGTTCATTAAACCTTTCATGCTAAAACATTACTCCTAGAAATGGAAAAAATATACTTATATGCTGCAGATAGCAAACTCTCTCTATGCTCTGCCCCCATTTCAGCTATTTTGGAATATTATTATTATTATCCCTGAAGTTTCTTAGCCTCTCCATATCATCAAAGAGCACCTCTCATGATTCTTAGTCACATAGCGCTTTTCCATCGTGTGCTCCATTTGGAGACTACACTGCCAAATCTGGGCCTTAAAGGATTACATAGCTGGGGCTACGCCTACATTTATAGGACCAGTACCCTGTTACAATGTCAAAAGGGAGTCCTAATGCATCCCAATAAAAAGACTTGAAACTAATTAATTTAGTTTCATTGTCCCATTTGAATAAAATGTTAAAAGTACCTAAACAGCACCTAAAAAGTACCTTTTTGATTTTTAAAAGTCTTTCAACTTCACTACTATAAGGTGTATTAGTAATACAATAGTGACTTTTTAAACTATCGTATTTTTATCTTTGCACTGAAATCAATGGGATTATGCCCATCAATACACCCGTCAAGTTTTTGTCCACTGTTAAACTGTTATCATATTTATATAAGAGACACGGTGGGTCAGGTAATATCTTTTATCATACCAACTTCTGTTGGAGAAAGAGACTAGCTTTTGAGCTCCACAGGGCTCTTCTTCAGGTCGGGAAAAGTAATCAGAGTGTCACAGCTAAATACACGCTAAATAACATGTCCATTTTGTATTTAGCTGTGACCCTTGGATTACTTTTCCCGGACCTGAAGAAAATGTCTGCAGAGCTCAAAAGCTTCTCTCTTCACCCAAGAGAGATTGGTCCAATAAAAGATATTACCTCACCTATCTTGTCTCTCAGATCCTGGGACCAAGATGGCTACAACAACACTGCAAACCATCATTTTTATATTACAGAATGTTGATAAATTGAATCATGACATCACAGCACTATATTTAAAGACCAGTGCTCTTACATTTCGATTTATATGTCTGCTGTAGAAGAAAAAAATGGGTCATCATTGGCTATATGTCAGAATGTTTTATGACTATTTCTCAATGATAATGTCTAATATGATATTTTCTGCACAGATTAATTTGAAGGTAACAAACAACTGTGAAGAATGTTATGGCCTGAGATTCCAGCTTCACAGGGATTTTGTTTCTGGAGCTACTGTAATTAATAATTATGTACTCATTAGTATGAAATACTAATCCTAATACTAATGAAATACCAATATCATGTTGGTGCTCATTTTAATCAGGTAGATTTTCATAAAGGTGACCATGTGCCCTACTTGCTGACTAGCATAATGACAGACATTATGTACTATGTACATGGTGTCTAGTATAGTCCAATTTTTCTTATGTTCCTTGGAGTAGCAGTATGCGTTCAATGCATTTTGATGTGTGCTTAGAACTCTGATATGAGTAACAGTAGATAATATACAAAAGGTTCCAAGCATTGCATGATTTTGCAGTCATGGAATCTGCTGCAGAATTCACCTTCTGTCACAGAAATGTGCAGGAGAATCTACGCTTTCTCCTTTTAAAACAATGGGGCTTCTAGCCTTTGACAGTAATGGGGGAAAAAACTTCCAAATGAGAACTGAATATAAATAGGTGAAGAGCTGTCCTATTTGATAGAAAGGATGGTCTTGTGACTTATATACTGGACTGAGCTTCAGGGTCTGTGTGGTCAGTTACTGGCTCTGCCACATGATGCTTGTATGACCTTGGCAAAACCACTTAATCTCTATGTAGCCTCTGCTGCCATCTCCGAAATGGGCATGATACTATTTCTTTGTCTGTCTTGGCTACTTATATTGTAATTTCTTTGGGGCAGGACTGTATCATACTATGTATTTGTACAATCTCTAACACAATGAGGCTCTGATCTCAACTAGTGCCTTTAGGTGCTACTGTAATATAAATAATAATCGGCAGTCTGCGAAAAGCCTTCCTGGAACCATAGCACTAAGCAATGTAAACTGTCCTATTCATCTCACAGTGGTTGTAAACTGGCCCTAAATATTTAAAATGTTTGACCATCTTTACTTGGGTCCATTTTGATTGATCTCCTCTTTGTCATACCAACTGCTGTACATAAAAGCAGGCATTAGCTGACTGTTCTTAGGAATCTGATTTCCTGGATTAATTCCTCAGTGAGCTACATTTTCCAATTAATGTAATAATAATTAATTTAATGCTTTACTGAAATGGGATTGTATATGCCAGTCAGTGCACAGAGATGATGTATTTATTATCCCAAAAGTATCCACTTATTTTCTTTTATGTTCTTCCCAGTACATTGGTTGACTTAAATTTTATTTTATTTGCATAGTGTTTACAAGGCTATTTATCATTAAACGTAGATATCTAAATGCCTTTGCTTTCATTTGGCGACTGCTTTCAGAATTCTCCATTCATATATCACCATCAAAATTGGCTACCTCAGCTTCAGGCCACATGACTCCTAACAACCTTATTAACCTGTCTAATCTATGGTCTTCATAAAGTCCCTATCACCATGCTACGATTAAATTAAATTAAATTTAATTTAGTTAAAAAGGAATTACCTCCAGGAGTGAAGAGCAGATAATGAGAAAACTGTGTTTTAAATTGGGTCAGCACATAGTGAGTTTAGGTAACCCTCTCTGTTGTGGGTAGGGTTGCCAGGCATCTGGTTTTCGACTGGACCACCCAGTCGAAAAGGGACCGTGGCGGTTCTGGGTGGCACCACCGACCGGGCCATTAAAAGTCTGGTTGGCAGTGCAGCAGGGACCCAGGGCTAAGGCAAGCTCCCTGCCTGCCCTAGCTCTGCATGGCTCCTGGAAGCAGTCGCCAGGTCTCTGCAGCCCCTAGAAGTATGGGCAGCCAAGGAGGCTCCGCACACTGCCCCCACCCCAACTGGAGCTCCAGGGGCAACACCTGCAGGCATGAGGGCAGCGTGCGGAGCCTCCCTAGTTGCCCATGCATCTACGGGCTGCAGAGACCTGGTGGCTGCTTCCCGGGAGCCACGGTAAGCACAACTGGGACCCTGAACCTCCTCCCACATCTCAACCCCCTTCTCCAGCCTGGAATCCCCTCCCGCACCCAAACTCCCTCCTGGAACCCACCCCCCGCAACACCCTGCCCCATCCCCCTCCTGCACTCCAAACCCGTCATCCCCAGCCCCATCCCAAAGCTCCCCCCTGCACCCTAACCCCCGACCCCAGCCCGGAGATCCCTCTTGCACCCCAAACCTCATCCCTGGCCCCACCCCAGAGCCCGCACCCCCAGCTGGAGCCCTCAACCCCATCCTGCACACCAACCCCTGCCCCAGCCCAGTGAAAGTCAGTGAGGTAGGGGAGAGCAAGCAATGGAGAGAGGGGCAAAGGAGCAGGCGGGGAGGGCAGGGCTCGGTGAAGGAACGGGACAGGGAGCGGGCCGGGGGGTGTTCGGTTTTGTGTTATTAGAAAGTTGGCAACCCTAGTTGTGGGCATATGGCTGAAGGCAGTAACCAATAAGTACAGATGAATAATAGTAGTTACAGTGAAGGGTTTAAAGCTTAGGCAGAAAAACTTCAGTGTACTATTAATTTAAAGATGTTTCATGCTAACTCAGTAATAACTAGACCCTATACTGATAAAAGGCCTAATCCTGCTTCCAGTGAAGGTAAAGCCAAAACTCCAATGGGTTTAAATGGCAGTAAGACTAGACCCATATTCCTTGGCCTTGCGGTTGAGAATTTATAGTGCTCAGAATATAGTTATTAATTCATAAAACCCCAAATACCTTTAAGTTATTATTTAATTAAACCTACAGTGGTAGAGCTTCATTTTCACCTTTCCTTCAGTATTATTTCTGGAGTTTGAGGCACTTGTTCAATGATAGAAAAATAAATCCCTACTTTACATAAAGGATGGCAACAATAGCTTTAAGGTAGAGGGATAATTCTTCATTTTAAATCAGAAAGACTTTGAGTCCCCTTTGCTTACTCTTTTCCTGTCAAAAAGCTGACAACACTTCCCATAAACATGCCTTTAAGCAGCCAAATGTTCATGTAAAGCTTAAGGGTGACAGTTTCTTGACTGGTAGGTCAACTGGGAAGAAAAGTAATGCTTCCTAAAAACTTTAGCACAAAACTTAGTGTATCCTAATGAAGTTACAGTCCACAAATAATTTCATAGAGTTTAAAATAATTTGAAAAGACATTGCAAAAGCATTTTAAAACCAGATGTATGGCAATTGATAAATTATTAGGATTTATTTTAAACAGGTCTGTAACCAGGGTGGGGTGAGTGAGGCAGCCACCCAGGGCACAAAGCCAGCTGGGCAGAAAAATGGGGCGACACATGGAGGGGCCATGTGGTGGTCAGATGCCTTGCTAGTTTGAAAACCTCTGTGCTAAATGGAAGGCAGAAATCTGGGGGGCACAAATATGCTTGTTCTCCCTGGGTGCTAAAATGCCTAGTTATGGCGCTGATTTTATATATATGTAAAATATAGCCTATAAATAAAATAACTGATTTACAGCAAAATTTGCTCCTTCTGCTCCCTAGATGGCCTTTTCAACCCTCTCCAATCCTCTATCCTCTCCATTGCTTCTATCCTCTCCATTGCAATGAAACTGCTCTCACCAATGTCACTAATGACCACTTGCTAGCTAAATCAGAGAAGCAGTCTGTCTTGATCTTTCTGCTGCTCTTCTCTCATTTTCCATATTTCTCTAGCTTACCTTTTACTGTCTCTTTCTAGATGCCACATATCTTGCTTCTCACTGTCCCAAACCTCAGAACCCTTGTAGAATCCTTCAGTATCTCTTGCCTTAATGATTGAAACAATATTCTCTTCAGCCTCCACACATCTCAGCTCTCCCCATTCTATTTTATCCAAAACACCATAGCTAAAATTATGTTCCTCCCCTGCTGTTCCAATCCCATCACCCACTAACCCCATTTGGACCCCTGCACTCCTTTTTTCTCTATTCCATCATATTAAAGCTACCAAGTCCTCACTGTCAGGGCCCTACATAATATCACCCCAATCTTTATCTAACCTATCCATCCTTCACTCATCACTGTGGTACTACACTATCTTCCAAACATTGAATAAAGCCAGCAAAGTCTAAAAACAACTTGTCTTTTGTTCTTTATCTCCCATCCCTGAGTGTGTAGTAAGAGGATTTTTTTCATCTCCTTTACTCTGATATTGTCTTGTCTTGGTTCAAGAACACAGTAACTGACCTAGTGGATCAAACCAACTGGGTCAGACCAGTAGTCCATCTAGATCAGTATCCTGTCTTTGACAGCGACAAGTGTGAGTTGCTTCAGAGGTACTGCTCTATCAAGTTAATATTTTTTCTTCTCCTACCCTCACCCCTTATTTTTATATATTTTATTTTCCTCTAATCTTTTCTCCTTGTCGTCATTCCTTGCTTGGGGAGACTGTTGTGAGGAAGCTAGAATGAAGAGGTGAGTTTTGCCTTCTATCCTGAAGATGGTCACATTGTTATCATTCTAATCTCTTGTAGCAGGGTGTTCAACAGCCGTGAGCCATCTGCCAGAAAATCTTCATCTCTTCTCTTGATTTTCAATCTCGTTGACATTTCCATTGGTCCTAATGATAGAATTTGTCAGGGTATTTCCTGATCAAGAGAGGGAATAATTACAGAGCTATTTTGAGTCCAAATCCTTTGGGCTTTAAAGATCAGGACCAGGATTTTGAATTTAATCTGGACTTCTATGTGGAACAAATGAAATGTGAGAAGCAATAGAATGATATATTGTTTAGCAGGTGTGGTGCCACACTTGAAACCCTCTAAAGCTTCTTCAAAGCCAGTACATTTGTTCCCATTGCATTGATCAAAACTGGGGTCATAAATGGCCAAGTACATCCCTCAATACAGGACAATAGCTTCTTGGCTCTCTGTAGGTAGAAGGAGGCATCTGTGGAAGCTGTTATTTTTTTATTATTTATTATTATTTATTTTAATTGTGATATTAACCAATATTGGGTTAACACTTTACAAACACAGAGGAAGATATTGTCACCGTCCTGCCTGAATTGCTTTTCAGAGCAGGGCACTGGTCTTTCTCTATCTTGAGCAGTGCTGTGTTCATTTGCAGTTTTATATAGAATCACAGAATTGTAGGACTGGAAGGGACCTCAAGAGATCATCTAGTCCAGTCCCCTGCACTCATGGCAGGACTAAGTATTATCTAGACCATCCCTGACAGGTGTTTGTCTAACCTGCCACCCCACCCTGGTTACAACCATGTGTAAAATAAATGCTAATAATTTATCAACTTTATTGCCATAAACCTGGTTTTAAAATGTTTTTTCAATGTATTTTCATATTTTTTAAACCCTATGAAATTATTTGTTCACTGTTACTCCATTAGGATACATGATAATTTTATGCTAACATTTTTAGGAAGCATTACTATCCTTCTAGTTATTATTACTATTGCTTATTATTGTTATTATTTATACTTCTGCAGATATTTCCCTTTGTAAATCAATCTTTCCCTTGGACTTCCATTATAATACATATTTAACATCCTACCAATCTTCATATAATACATACTTATGAAATTCAAAACCAGTTTACTTTAAGCAGAGATCTTGTCAACAGCCAGCACTATCACTGGTTCAACTAAATCGTTTTAAAATCACATGTTCAGTTAAACCATTGAACTTTCATGGGTAGACAAGCACAGAGAAACTGCTGCTTCTATTATTACAGGTGGAATAGTTTTTAAATTGGCTGTCAGTTGAAAGGAGCTCTTGGAAATGTTAGTTGCTTAGTACAAGTTCCATCCTCAGACATGTGAATGAAGATCTGATTGATTTCACTGAGCGCTGCAAGCATGCACTGAAAGGCAGAATTTGGCCCTGTTCTTTTACACCTTTTAAAAATATATTTCTCTAATTATTCAAAATCAAATAGGATGCAGAATGGGGACTCTGAAAGACAGAGAATGAAGAAAGATGGCTATTGTTTAAAATCCGTTTTTTACTTTGGGATTTTGGAATTCTGCTATTCAGAGGAAGAACTGTGAAACATCTTTAAATAAGAAAAAGACCCATTCATAAAGTGTTTATGCACATAACTTAAGCATGTGACTAGTCTTACTGATTTTTATAGGTCTACTAACATACTTAACATTAGGCATAAGTTTATGTACCTTTTTGAATTGGGGCATAAATCCATGTGCTATTTGGGAATTAAACTTGAATTCTCCATATGGGAAGGGAGAAAGGATTTAGTTATTTTAAATAAACCAATTTGTAAATTCGGTTGGGACTCTACCACTGGTATAAATAGGTAACCATATTTTTGTAGACTGTACATTTTAAAATATACCCACTTTTTCTTCAATGCATTGTTAATTTATGTCTTTATTAATTTACTTGTACTGGCTAGTATAACACTTCTAAGTGGGTCACCGACTTCATGAATCTGTCTCTGCTGTCCATTACCAATCCAGAAGATTAGAAATTAATTTTAAAGCACATTAATTAACTGATGTCCAGATATCTCATCCTCTTCCTATATATTTTCTCTGTGTATGTAGACATGTATTAGAGAGGAGTGATGGAGATGATTAATGTTTTTTATGTTTTGCTATTAATAATTTCATCAAACTATGGTATATCTAAATTCTATCAAGGTTAAGTGAACTGTCAATTATCAATATTTTGATAATAGTAATTCAGTTTTTTAATAGTAACACAATATTCAGTCTGGATTATATGAAATAACTGGCTAATATTGTAATTTCTTGGAATTGTCTCAGTTGTGTGTGGAGAAGGGGGGTTGTTTTGTTTTTGCCTCTACCATAAATATAACTGTACCAACAATGGGCTTGATTCTCAGGTGCAGCTCAACGTACATGATGGATACATAGGTAGTTGTATGCTGTCTTTTTGCATACCCAATCCTGGGGGAAGTCAAGGTCCAAAGTAACCTTATAATGGCCCCCTAAAGGATGTTACACAAGCAATAATCACAGGAGTATAGAGCACTCTGGCCATACTCCCTTCTGCTTCTGACATGCCATGTTTACCCAGTGGTTTGGGCTCAGGAATGGTTCGTGCAGAGCTGGCTATATTGTCTTTATGCCATGTGGGGATTTCCCTAAATAAGGAGGATAACCAGTTGCTAATTTAAGTTACCTTTAAGTCCCCTTTACAACACCAGAGTCGTGTAAAGGTGATTAGGTGTAGTACAGGATCTCACACAATATTATTAATGACCTTGGAAGATTAGATTAAAGATAAATTAAATTTTAATTTTATAGATCTAATATCTTGCACCTAGTAAAATTAATAATAAATGTCCTGTTAACGTCAAAAGGAGCAGATTGATCCCCATGTAAGTACATTCCGCATATAAAGCACAGTCCAAATTGAATATCAAATCTTGCAGTCATTTTGCATGACCTGTAGAACACCCACAATTCTCAAGAACTTCAGCGAAGAGTGGATGATCAGTATCTCTCGGGATTTGGTAGATTTGTCTGAGTAAGGATTGCAGGATTTGGATTTGGAATGTATGAATTCACAAATACCACAAAATGCACATGAGATAGAATGAATTACATTGATTCAGTATTGTATGTCAATGGGACTTCTCACATGAATGTACATGAGTATCTATAGAAGTAGAGCCACATTTGTAAGTTCAAATACTGTGTCTGGAGACCCTTATGTATTTTTGGCCCAACAGAATAAATGAAAAACTGACGGCCAGATTTACTGGTATACTCTGGCTTCTTTGCACTGTCTCCCGCCCTTCAGTGATACTCAGCAGCCATAAACCCTGCTTAACTATCCAGTTAGTCCAAATGTATGGCTGCTTTGTGCTACTGGAGTTGCGCAAAGCAGCTAGAGCATACTGATAAATCACTCTAGTTTTTAATTAACAAGTAAACAAACATGGTAGGCAGGAGGTGGGAAAAAAGAAAGAGAATTATCCCCATTTTACATATAGGTAAACTGAGGCACATAAAAGTTGCAGGACTTGCCCAAGGTCAAACAACAAGTCAGTGGCAGAATTGGGAATAGCACTCAGGTCTCTGAGTGTTGCTTTATAAACCCCAGAATACACACATTACAGTGAAACTAATGAGATTGTCAGCTGTTCATAGTACACATAGGCCAATTTAGGCACCAAAAAATATCTGGATGCACACAGTTTAAACAATCTTTTGTGTTAGATTTCCCTAAACTTACATAAGATTTTACATTAACAATTTCCTCTCTTATTGTAGTTATTTTCATCATTCACATAAGTATTATTCCTTATGCTTAAGCATCTGATTATCCTTGTCATATGCCATCTGTGAATTATATTGAATATATTTGTGGTCCAATTTACATGAAAGGTCACTTTCTTGATTTAGTTTTCTCTTATGGCTTACTGCTGACTGACCTTCTTTTCCACTCCATGTGTATTTTCATACCATCATTTAATGGCATTTAAATTCTTTGCAGTTCCTCGTACATTTCATTTAACAGAACTAGTTATCAACAGCAACACCTGGTTTCCAGAATATTACACTTTATTGTTAATTTTGATCTGCTTTGTGTATTGACAACTGTTATTAAATGAAACAAGTAATATTATAATTTATATCATACATATATTGAAGTGAGCTGTAGCTCACAAAAGCTTATGCTCAAATAAATTGATTAGTCTCTAAGGTGCCACAAGTACTCCTTTTCTTTTTGCGAATACAGACCAAGGGGGGACGGCTGCTACTCTGAAACCATATATTAGATATGTTACTCTGGGGCTGGAAGGGAAGATGAAATACACAAGCTTCTGGGTACACATCAATGTTTAAGGACATAGGCTGGATTGGACAGATAATGGATATCATGGGAGCTCTGTGTTAATATGAATTGCTGAAACTTTCATAGCTATGCTTTTTTTAATCTTTTGTTTCAGTGATATTTTATTTTATTCTTTTTGGTAGTGACAAATTACAAAATGATATACAGCTTAAAATAACAATTCATACAAAAATCAAATTACAGCCACACTGCTAAACCCACATGCAAAAAATAAAAAGTACCAGCTGGTCAATTATTAAAAATAAAATATATCCCTTCCCAAAGACACTCAACACATATACCCTTCGATCTTCACAAAGTCAGAGCAAGTAGATGGATTTTGCAGCAAATCCTCAAG
Organism: Lepidochelys olivacea; assembly: GCF_965140295.1. Classification (NCBI taxonomy): domain Eukaryota; kingdom Metazoa; phylum Chordata; order Testudines; family Cheloniidae; genus Lepidochelys; species Lepidochelys olivacea. The sequence goes on along the minus strand of NC_140414.1, from coordinate 48,374,660 downwards.
GTCAATGGATTTTTCAATATTCAATTACACAATGGCAGGGGTCCTGGAACAATTTGTATAGTGGGGATGCTGAGAGCCATTGAACCAAACTGTAAACCATGTATATGTTGGAAACCCCTTGAAGCCAGGGGCTTGCAGCACCCCTAGTTCCAGCATTCCCATTATGGATAATGGGAATATTGTAAAAGCATGACATTTGAGTCAACACCTTGACTCAGTAAGGAATAGAACGTCATAATCTGACATGTCTAAAATAATTGTCAATGCAGGTGTGTATTTGCACAAGCAAATAAAATTGCGTACATACAGGTTTTTTGTTTGTCTGTTTTGGTTTTTTGCAGTTGTAAATCAGATGCCATATGCAATGCAGTGTAGAGAGCTTCTCCCTTGATTGGCAAGAAAGCAGCTAATCACCTTCCCATGTTTGTCTTTACTGCATAGATACTCAGGAGAGGGTGGAGACAACAGTGGAAAAGAAAAGGCCCTCCTCCTAGCACCCTACATAAGGGTTACATGGGGAAGGGGAAGTAAGTAAACTCTTAACAGAACTGAAAATAAGAAGCAGCCTTAAGGCACCTGTTTTTATTTTCTAGTGGAAAACTGGGCTATTTATTTCTGTAAGTCAACATCAGGCCTGCAACTGAGAAGTAGCATTATTAAGAATTATTTTCTTTTGGGGCTTGGCTAGGGTAAATCACATTTTGTCTGGAAGCATGGGCTGTGAAAAATTGAGAAAGCTTCCTCTTGTGTTCGGCCCTTAAAGAGACAGCACTCTTTAGACACCCTTTAGATTACCTGGCAATGAAACTACTTCTGTAAAACACTTATCTTGTCTCATTGTTATTTTTCCCTCCTCATGAACACCTTTACCTCACCAGTTGATGAAAACTTAGCTCAGAGTCTTACAGAATAATTCTGAAAAAAATAATTTTAAGCACATATATATATTGTATGACAGGAATTTTTTTCCTTACACAATTACCTGCCTAACTGAACATGCAATTGAATGAAGAGTCTTTAAAAGCCTCTTGACAGCATGAACAAAACAATTTCTGACCGAGAAGAAATAATTCAGTTCAGGCAGTGCTTAATTTGTAATGAAAGAGGTGCTGGGATTCCAGCATTTTTTTTTTTTTTTTACTTTCATAATTGACGCAGCAAGCCTAGAGGTGCCAGAGTTATGAACTGCTAAGCCTAGAGGTGCTGAGGCTCAGCCGTGGCAAGCCCTGGCACAAATTAAGCACTTAGTTCAGGCCGCTGCTTCCCCCTTGTTCACTAATACCCCTGATTCAGTAAGGTTTTTAAGCATGTGCTTAAAATTAAGAACATGCATAGTCCCTTTGAAATTAGGGGAACTGTTCAGCCTTGCTGAACTGGGGCCTAGTATAAAGGAATCATGGAAAATAGATATTGAAAAGCACTACGAAGTCCATTCCTTTGCTGGGACATTGTTTGGTACAGTAAATATTTGAAATGATGTAGTTTCTATCACTTCCTTTGAGGAAACCATCACACAGTTTAAAAGATGTTTTTTGTTAATAGTCTCCTGATACTCAGATTACTTCGCTTTTCCCTGATTTCATCCTAATATTTTTAGTTATATATCCCCTTGTTTTTGCACCAGACCATTCATCTTCTTCCTCAAAAATCTGATCTGTCTGAGAAACAAGACAAAGCATGACAGCATTTTTTAACTAAGCTATAATTACCATGCAAAATCAATTATACTTGGAAAAGTAATAAAAAGGGCTAAATTGAAAATGTAACTATATACTTAAATAGATGACCCAGGCCCACTTTAGTATTTTTCATTAAGCATGTAATTTTGTATATTAATCACCACATACTGAAAGTTTTACAGTACATAGTAGAAACCTGTGAGACTCTTTATAAGAATATGAAGGGTTTGAATCTGCAGACTTTAATATGTAAAACCTGCATTGAATTAAATGGAATGTGTGCGCATAAAGGTTGCATAATCAAGCATTGGGAATACATATTTTAGAGTGTGAGTCATACAGTGTGCACAACACAATATGAAGGAAATAAAAAGGATAAACTACTACCATGTACTCCATTCTTTCCATAAAGAAAGTTTAAATATGTGAAAATGACTGAACTGGATTTTAGAGAGAAAAGGTGCGTGAGGTAATGGACCAACTTCTGTTGGTGAGGGAGAAAAGCTTTCAAGCTACACAGACCTCTTTTTCAGGTCTGGGAACAGAAATCAGCTAAAAACAAGATCATACATAGCTCTTATGTGGGTGAAACCAGACATTCACTACATCCTCTTGAATGAACTCATACAGGAAAATGATAAAAGACAAAACCACCACATCACCTGTGGGTGAACACTGTTCGTAAAGCAATCAGTATATATCTGACCTATCAGTCCTCACCCTCAGAAGGAAACATGTACAACACTTTCAAAATATGAGCATGGGAGCTTAAATTCATCACTTCGTTAGACATTAAAAAATCATGGTCTTAATAAAGACACTGGATTAATGGCTTACTACAACAATCTGTAACCCACTAATTTCCCTCCCTTTTTTCCTATGACTACAGGCGTGTTAATGGGCCACCTCTCGTTGAATGATCCCTTAGCATATGAGCTAACGACTTATGCTAAAGTATCTGTTCTATCTTGTATTTAGCTGTGACACTCTTAAGGCTAGTCTACACTGGCAATGGCTAAAGTGCTGTCAGAGCAGCACTTTAATGTGGCCGGTGTAGTCGCAGCAGAGTGCTGGGAGAGAGGTCTCCCAGCACTCTAAAAAAACCCACCTCCATGAGAGGGGTGGCTCCCAGCGCTGGTGCACTGTTTACACTAGCGCTTTACAGCGCTGAAACTTGCTGTGTGCAGGGGGGGGGGGGGTTTCACACCCCTGAGCGAGAAAGTTGCAGCGCTGTAAAGTGCCAGTGTAGACAAGCCCTTAATACCTTTCCCAGACCTGAAGAAGAGCTCTGTGTAGCTCAAAAGCTTGTCTCTCTCACCAACAGAAGTTGGTCCAATAAAAAATACTACCTCAACCACCTTGTCTCTCTAGTGGGACCAACATGGCTACAACAACAATGCATAGACTGGATCTGACAACTTGTGATATTGATCCCATGGCATCTTTGGTAATGTTTTGCACTTATTGTATTATAGAAATCAACAACATTTGTTTGTCCACCACACTCGACCTACTTCTCTTAACTGCAGCTGACATTTTTACAATCAAGTAACTATCACTCACTGATAATTGAGAATTCTCAACTGCTATTGATAAATATTTGTTTTTTCTAAGCTCCTCAGTTATGGAATGCAAAACATCTTTTTGGACCAGATACACCAAGGGACTTCAGTACGTAAACCCCAATGCTAGGCACCTAAATCCCAGATTTAGGCCACCACATGTGGTCCACAAAATACCCTGCTCAGCTACAGCTGAACCCTAAATTCACTCAGCACTTAAATTTCTCCTGTAAAAGTTCCCTGGGTGCTTAAATGTCTGCCTTTGAACAAGCACACTGCTCTCTCCAGAGGCCTGTCTCATACCTAAATCCGAGCACAATCCACAAACTGGGGGTAGATAGGATTGCAACACCTGTCTTTCCCTACAGGGCCTGAGCCATTTGGTATGCTGTGCTCCATGCATGTCTAACTCCACACAAAATGGCCAGCGGTGGGCTGGAGGGCCTTCCTTATAATCTTTAGCCCAATGGTTAGGGTACTCACCCACAGAGACCCTAGTTCAATTCTCTGCTTGATGTAAAGAAGGGATTTGAGTGGGCGTGGCCCACTTTTTAGGTGAATGCTCTAATCACTGGACTACAGGATATTCTAATGTTAGTCTTTCTCTCTTGTTAAAGCCATCTGACTTTAATTTAATTAAATATTAATTGGGCCAGAATGAGTAAAAATCACTGTCCAGTGGTTAGGGCATTCACCGGCTAGGTGGAAACAAACCCCTGTTCAAATCTCTTCTCCATATTAAGAAGAGGGGATATTCAACTAGGGTCTCACATGCTGGGTGAGTACCCAAATCACTGGGCTAAAGTTTATAAGGGAGGTCCTCCTCCTCATTGCCATTTTGTGTGGTGTTAGGCAAGTGCCTAACTCATTCTTTCAAGAAACAGCTTAGGAGAAGGGTTCCAAACTGTGGATCACAAGCAGAAATAGGAGCCTCCCTATAGCCTAGACTTAGGCACCAAATTCCCTGAGGGGGTGGGCTTACAATGCTCCTTATCAGCATTTCTCAGAGGCTAGTTTAGACGGCTCCTCACTTGCTGTGCTGGCTTTTGTGAATCCCATTCTTAGGTGCCTCTCCCCATGCATTGAATAGGGAGCCCATCTGTCTAACTCAGGCTTTGTGGATACCAGTGTTATTCCAATGATTTTTCTAAGTGCCTACAAGTTAGATGGTGAGGTGCTGAGCATTGCAATGCCTAAGAGGATTTGGATGTCTGCATATACCACACTATCCTGACATGTGAAAAGTCACAGTTGCGTACTAGTACTATGTGGTGATTGTATAGGACTTGAGCCACAATCCACTGACATAGATGGAAAACCTCCCATAAACAATTCAACCAACTACAAGAGGTCAGAAAATCATGATGGAGCAAACATAACATGGCTTGTCTATTTTTGAACTTGGTGGTGAAATGCAGCCCCCTTCTCTCTCTATCCAAATTGTGTGTGCATCACGTTGAAAATTCAATCTGAAATCATACGCAAAAATGGGAGGCTGAGTTCCACACTCCCGTTCTTTCTGCTTTTGTGAGAGGCACTTCCTTTCTTTCCTGCATCCCACCTGTGCTCAACGGGGAGGAAAGAGCTCTTTCTCTCCTTCTCCCTTTTGTCACTCTACCACCTTCTTCTTTACTTCCTCTGCCCCCTGTAATCACTATCTCCTGTTCTCTCCATGGTTGATTTATTCCTTGTCACCCTATTCCCTCATTTTTCCTCTTTTTTGCCACTGTTCTGCTTGAAGCAGGGAAGCAATGTCCTTGCAAGTGTGTTGCACTGCCTTATCCTCACTCCCCAGAGTGACTCCAGATGGCAAGTCATCTTCTGCCCCATAGGAGACTGTCAGTAGTGCTTTTCCCTTGCTCTGACACTCCTTCCTGTGCTCTATGAATGGGACAGAGACTGTTCTAAGCTCTTTCACTCCCCATAAAGTGTGGGCTCTTTGGCTCTGCTGAACAACAGCATATCATCCCTCCTAGCAGCAGCAGACTGGGAAAAGCTATGATTTTAGCTTAAATGAATCATGAGCAGCAAGGGAAAACTGTCCAAAATCACATTACTGCAAGTAATTTGTGAGAGTTGGCTTGGCAAGGCTGCGCTGTCAGCGAAATGAAATTTGGTGTCTGAAATGGGACAACTCAGTGTAAAATGAGAAAAGGCAATGAAGTGCCAAGAGAGAGAGCTTATCAGGTTTGGGTTTAGTTAAACAAAAAAGAATTCAAGGGATATAGCAAATCTAAATGCATTATTTCTGCATCTGTACAGTCAGAATTGCTGTTTTGTGAGCTTTCTGTTTAATCTTAATCTTTTGTACTTTGCTGTGAACTATGTGTTTCTGGCAACTAACAGTTTTGGGTGGTGGTTTGTAGACCTATGTAAACAGACTGAGAACAGGCACGTGGAGCAGAGCCTCCAACCCTGGGCTGCTGCCACCTGCAGGGCTTCCCCAGCTGAACAAGAGAAGCTGCTCTAAGGAAAACTAGCGGTAGGAAGCTTTCTAGCCTGCCACACCTCCCCTGTGGGTAGGGATGCTGGAAAAATTTGTACAGCGGGGGTGCTGAGAGCCATTGAACCAAACTGTAAACCATGTATGTACTGGAAACCACTTCAAGCCAGGGGGTACAGCAACACCTCCAGCTCCTATGCCTGTGGGAGGCTGTGCAGGGGAGTAGGTGAGCTGGGGGTGGTGGTGGCTGGTGGAGCCTTTATTAAACGGTGTGCCACTACACAAAATCCTGGTGGTCGTGGTGCTGGCCGGGTCAGCAAGCCCAAATGTGGGGTGCACCTTGTGATTTAAAAATGCAGGACCCATTAAAGTGCTGCGGCTGCGGGCTTTCTCCATGCAGTGACCGCTTGTAACAATTCAGCATTAGCAGTGCCCGGGAGCCCACATTTGGGTATTTACTAAGGTTGTAAAATGAGGATGTGACCCTCCCCACAAACAATGGGCAGGCGGGACTCGGGAGGGGGCTCCCATGATCACCCCCCCCCCCCAACTATTGCAGGAGCCCCCAGCGGCAGGTGCCAGCCACGCAATAGCTATGGGGCGGGAAGTACTGCTGAGGGGAAGGGGCTGCCCCCTGCGAACGGCTGCTGAGTGCGTGGAGAGATTGCTGCTACCCCTGCGACCGCGCTATAGGTGGCGGGGCTGAGATCCCCGGCTATTGCCGATAGTTGGGGGGGGGGCAGGCGACGCACGCTGCAGGACAAAGCCCCAGGCGGGGGGGCAGGGTGGGTGATGAGGCGGTAGAAGGATACGAGCTACTCAACTCATCTCCCTCCGCCCCGAACTATTTCTTTCCCCAGATGTCACGCAGCATCTGTCCCACCACGCCCCCCCCCCCCCAACCGCCGTCGCACGCGCGAGGGGCAGGGGGCGGGGCCGCTGCCGAGAGGAGGGGGAAGAGGCAGGGCTGAGAGGGGAAGGGGCGCGGCCCGAGCGCAGGGGCTGGGGCGGGTCAGGGAGGAGCCGAGCGGACCAGACGGGCTGAGACAGTCACGGACGTCAGGGCTCGGCAGCGAGAACAAGGGAGGGGACGGGGCAGAGACGCGCCGTGCGGGAGCAGCGGCCGGCGGGGAGCGGAGGTGGCCGGGGAAGGTAACCGAGCAGCCGCGGAGGCCCCTTCCCGAGGAGCCGGGCTGGGGGAGCCGGGCGGCGGCGGCTCCTGGTGCAGTCGCCGCCGCTGCCGGAGCCGCCGCCGTTGCTTCCGTCCGACCCTGCGGCAGAGCGAGCGGGGCTGAGCCTGTGTCTGTAGCTGCGGCTGCCGCTCGAGCCGGGGTAGGGCGAAACCCGGCGTGTGGCCGCGGGCGTGAGCCCGGGGCCGGGCGGGGAGCCGGGGAGGTTCAGAGGGCCCAGGGGCTTGGACAAGTCGAGCGCACCCGGGAAGGAGGAGGAGGAGGAGGAGGGGCGCGGGGCTGCTGCTGGCTGGGATCTTTGTGCCGGGCGCTGTGTGCTCACAGGCGGTTTCTGCTGCGTGGGGCCGGGGGGAGGGACAGGGCGTGTGTCTCTGGTGTGGTGTGTATGAGACGCAGACGGGGGGGGAGAGAGCTCACAGCTGCTCATTTCGACAGTCCTGGTGTAAAAATGTAGCTCGACCAGCCAGGACCTGGTGAAGTGACTCTTTAGCCCTGCCTGTGTATCAGCTGAAATGTAAAAACCTGCACTGGGGACCTAAAGCAAAGAACCAAAAAAGAAAGAATACTGAACCCAGCCAGAGGGAATAGTACCGATAACAGAAATGTGCTGCACAAGAATAAACCATAGGTTGTTAGCGGTGGATGTATTAAAATGGGACTCCAAGAGGCTGCTGTGTGCCCTAATGCATACAAATCATGAACAAAGAAGTGTGTAAAGAGAGCTGTGGACAGCACTGGTATGTAAAAATACACCTGGCAGTAGAGAAAGCAAGTAAAAGGATAATCAAATGAACAAATGTTGGTAGGGAAGGACGTTCAGGATAATAGGGTGCATGTGTCTCCTTAGGATCAGTGGGAGGCTTACTTTCCTTGGTGTGGTTTTGAGGTCACTTTAAAGCCAATCAAAGGATGTGAATGTGACTAATGGTAGCTCGTACCCACAGCAGAAGTAGGAGAACCTTGACTAAACTTATTTCTCCTCAGTAAGTTTAAGATTAACTTTAAGACTTTCAGAAATTGGTACAAATGGGGAATATGAGTTCTTGGTTTTAGCAGATGTATAGTAAAATCATGATGTGATTTCTTGCACCTGGAGTTAAAATCATTGTCTTGTTCTTTATTTCATAGGTCCAGAGAAGAACTTTTTGACATCTTGCAATTGAGATCTCTGAGAAAGAGTTGAGGAAGAATTCAAGATCTGGAAGGAAGCACTTGTCCTACATTAAGGAGGTGTTAACATTTTCAGCTCTGCTACATAAGAGACCATAATTTGAAGCACTTCCCTGGTACTTGCCCAGATGTATGAAGCCTGCAAGGTTTGGTATTTATATTGATCAATTCACAAGAAGTGGTACAGATCTACGTGTTTGCAATATAAATTTTACATTTTGAAGAAAAAAATCTTCTGTAGAGACTCCTCAGAAGCTGTATTTTACTGTGGACAGCTTTTTCTCAATGTGAATCCAGAAAGATTAATGTTTGGAATTGAGAGGCATCTAATACATACTGAAAAAAAGTCTTTCAGTTTCTTCAGATGCATTGTCTCCTGTACTCTGGGAACATGCACAACTGTATAAACTACAGGTGTAGTCATGGAATTGTTACCTTTTGAGCCATATGAGAAGTATTATTGAGCCTTTGGTACCAGGCATCGCTTCGCCACGTAAGCAGTTGAACAGCTACACTCTAATCATGATAAAGCATTTGAATGGAATGACTCTGATTGTCTTATAAAGAGGCTATTTTACAAGAAGGGTTAACTCATTGTCACCCTTTGGCTGGTTCCATGCAGAAGATGGATCCTTATATCCAGACTTTAAGATGTTGAAGATGTATTGCTGCTTATGACCAATCCCAGGGACAAAGGTCTACAAAATGGCTCAAACAAGCTTGCTACAAGGGAAGCAGTTTTACTGTAGGGAGTGGGTTTTCCACAAGCTTCAGCACTGCCTTCAGGAGAAAGCTAACTGCAGCAACACTGCTGCCAACAAACCATCTCTTGTAGCAAGTTCTGGGAATAATGCTAGTGTTGTCTCGGGGAAAGGAACTGCCTGGGGGGTGTTGTTGGTAGGAGGGCCTGGTAGTGGGAAGACAGCCCTCAGTACTGAATTATTGTGGCCAAGCTCACCTGCAAGCCTACAAAGAGGCTTGCATCGCCAAGCTCTAGCTTTCCACTTCTGCAGGGCCCAAGATTCTGATACACTGTGTGTAGGAGGGTTTATTAGAGGTTTAGTTACCCAAATCTGCCGCAGTGGACTCATCCAGGGATATGAAGACAAACTAAGAGATCCTGCAGTTCAAAGTCTCTTGCAACCTGGGGAATGTGAGAGGAATCCTGCTGAAGCATTTAAAAGGTAAAAATAAAACCATGTTGTGTTTATATAGTGCCTAGAGCCTAGAGCACTTAACAGACAGGAAAAATATGCTTGTTGATGTTTATGGATTGCTCTCCTAGCTTCCAAAATTGTCATGGGGGGAAAAAATCTAACTTCCTGTTCTCATAGCTCACATAAATCTTCTTTTCAAAATACAATTATGAATATAAAAAATATCCAGAGCTATAATATTTTTGGAGGGATAGGGCCTTAAAGAATAGCTACTGAAGCCCATGGGGGAGGGGGAAGGCAGATTATCCCACATCTCCATAGTTCAGAGGAATTGTAAGAATTCTGCAGTATTGGTACTTGCCACTGTCAGACAGGATAGTGGACAAGGTAGACCTTAAGAATTGCCATCCTGCATCAAACCCCGGCTTGTATCCCACAAGATCAGGTAGGAAAAAGATTAATTTTAATTTAACAGTCTCACTTAAATATGCATAGATAGCACTAAATTCATATAACTACTTACAGAATTACCACTTTTTCACACTATAAGGTGGTACAGAATCATAACTATTCTTTCAGTTGATATTTAAAAAAAACTATGGAATCCATACTCTGTGTAGAAATAACTTTTAAGATGTGTGCATTAATTTTTTTAGCAAAATCATAGAAACTGAATAACTGAGTGCAATCACTAGCTCAACATTGCAGTATTCATTTTTGCCATCAGTGCTCCTTGCAATACAAAAATGTGTTCAGCATACTGTTTGAAAGCTTTTTATCCGCAGAAGGAACATTGATGATCATTGTTTGTAAAGCAACTTACAGAAAGATCTTCAGGTGTGTATAATTGATCACAGCACTAGACCCTCCTTTTTTTGGTATAGCTGCATAAGAGGTTAATTTAATGTAAACAATTAAAATGAAGGGAAAAAACAGTAAAGACAGTGACTCAATACAGTATTTGTAGTGGAATACTGGCATTTTTACCAGTAGGTCATTAGTATGAAACTTTCCCAAGTTAACAGTAGCTACGTCATGGCTTTCAAGTGGCCTGTGTGAACGTTTTAGTGGTCTCTGAAGTCTAAGTGGATTAATGTCCACATTACGAAAATCACTAAAAGAATTTTTCCTTTCAGTCTCAGCCGAAGGGTTAGCTAAATAGCCACTGAAACTGAAGAACAGTACCTGATCACACTGGCAAAGTGGAATGAGGGAAGCTTGCATTACAGTACCTGTTCTGTTTTTGCCCTGTGGATAAATAGGATTTTAAGTCTCCAGCGCTTTCAAACCAACATTTTTCACAAGCATTAAGTTGATCATACCTTCTTTTCCTTCCTCACCCCCCACAGCTCCCCCCAGTTAAAGTTTAAAATAGTTACTATTATAAGCTTGTTTAGATTTATAAACAAAATATTTTTCATTCTAGGCTATGAACTTGCAACAGGGTTTGCATGGGCAGAACCCTGCTTCTGCATGGAACCCACTGACTCTGCCCATCAGGGGCTAGTGCTGGTGCCTGATTTAAAGATAGGTATTGGTCACTTTCACTTCTGGTAGCTGTAAACAGAGAAATGGAATTATACTACTAGCACTGGGAGTACTAAACTGAAGTGTGGATGTGAGAATTTGAGATTGTAAAGGTACTGAAAAACAAAGTTAAAAAGGCGAGAGAGATTAGGAGCTGCAGATGCTTAAAACTATTTATGCATAGTGAACAATATAATTGTAACAGTATAATTGTGAAAAATGAGGCTTTTCAAATGTATTATTTTTTAATTCCTTTTCTTCAAAAAGGTAAAATCAAGTAAACTAATTCATTCAGTTTAATATATTAACCTTCTTTCTCCCACCCATTTATAATCTTTTGAAACTGTTCCTAAAACTGGATGCACAATTGAAAGAGAAATGAGATCAAGAGTGTGGGAAAACTTGAGCAGGCCTCCTGATAAATATCAGTCACTGGATGTAAAACTAAAAGAAGGAATTGCTGCTGGTAGTACTGCTTTTGGGCACTCCTCTTGATAAGCACATTTTTCTATCACAAAATAGTTCGGGAATGAACACATTTGCAGCTGAAGTTCTTTGCTTTAGATTATTGTTTGTCTTACCTTCACTCCTTGTTGCTGTTTCCTTTAGATGTTCTAGATTCAAAAGACTGCAAGGATCAAAGCTTTAAATTTAATTTAATTGCAGAAAATGTCAGATGAAGCTATGCTATCTGTACTTGTTAGAAGTCTAAAGTTAAAATAAGAGACTTCAACAGGGGCAAAGAGTTTTTTGGAATGAGTACCTGAAGTTAGGTTCATATGTTATTTTTAGACACTCCATTATGACTAAATTCTAGACGCTTGAAAATTGGACCACTTTATGTAACTTAGTTTGTCTACCTTGGATCACTCTGCTGGTTTAGTTAGTTGGCACTTATAAAGTGCTTCTAATATTGATGCAGCTATACTGGCAGACCTATGCTTTGTATTAGTATAGTAAACCTACCCCCAGGGGAGAGACATGCCGGCACAGCTGTGTCAGTCAGGGATGACACCTCTTCCCATCTCTGACTGAGCTAAATATGCCAGCAGAAGCTTATATTGTAGACCTGGCCTCAGTATGGATTTGAGCCTAACTTTAAGCATCCAGTGTTGAAAAACATGGGCAGTATTAATAAAAAATTACCCTTATGCTTCAAGCACTACATTACTGGTACAGTATTCATTTTCTTGAAAAATATATTGGTTATTTAAATGACTTGTAAAGTCCTAATTTGGAATAGCGGTTTTTCATATTAGGTTGATCCTGAGTATTTAAACTTTGAAACTATATAAACTTTCAAAACTATATAGACTGTTTGTGTTTTCAAAGTTTAAATGTGAAATGATTGAAAATAGTCCCTGTTGGCCAAGGGAATGAAGACTAAACATGGTCCTAAATCAGTGTTCCCTGCTGTTACACTTTCAGTTCTTGTATTGGATTCTCCCAGTCCTCTTTGTCTTTTTAATGTCTTCCTCCCAGGTCTGTGCTTTTTGCCTCCCTGTCCTCAGATCACACTTCTGTACATGGTGCTTCACTAGTGAGCTTGCTGTAGCACTAATAGTGAAGCAAATGCAGTTGCCCCTTTCTGCTGCTGAGGGCTCAGGATATAGACCCAGTAATGGAGGGAGGAAAGCAGGAAGGAAGAAGCAAGAGTCTGCCTCTCCTTTTTATCCTATTTCCTTATCCCTCACAGAACACCTCCAATCTCAGCAGAGTAACATGCCTATGCTCTTTCTGCACACACATCTTTTCCACTGGTGCCAGCAGGAGCATTATGACAGTGACAAGATTCTGCTCTGCTCTGCTGATACCACTAAGTGTTTTATACAAAGGAGCAACTCGGGTACAGATGTAATCTTCTGTGGGATTCCCTTGCTCCTGAAACAAGGTAAACCCCTTATTCTTTGTGGATTTAAAGGTGCAGAGCACAGTTTAAATGAAAAAAAAAATGGAGTAAAGGTTGAAGTAAAAGAGACCAGAAACTAATAAAATGAAAGGGAGGAGGGAAGGGGGGAACTAAAAATAAGATTGCATAATATAGGGAATTTAAAAAGGCCCGAGGGGTAAAAATTGAAGTCAGTGGGAACTTGAATCTGCTAGTATATCTTAATGAAATTTCCCCTCATGTTAAAATTCAAAGAGGTTTAGAATACTTTTACTACTTACTATACGGCGGCTGTTTGGATGGTCTGTGGCTGTGAGAGGGAAAGATTCAATGGTCTCAGTGCTCACATGTCCACATTATGCAGCCTTCTTCTTTAACTGGCATAAATTAGCTTATTTACTTGACCATCTCAGCCAGTGTTGGAAGAATAGTTGTTTCCCTAACCATTCAATATTGTCATTCTAGGTCAGGCAGTGAGGTACATTGTCAAGGTGGGGTAGTAGGCAAGTTTGTACTTCTCGTAATGCAGGTACAACAGTCACCAGTGTACGACCAGACTCCACTGCTGTTAATATAATACTTTTCTCAAGCACTACTGTGTAGGTATTTAAAATGCACCTATCACCATGCTATGTGGATAGTAAATAATACTTTCACTTCTAATTTCCATAAATTGAGTGGTTATTTATTGAATGTTACAGTGCAATGGTTAGCTGCAACATAAGTTAAAGTTGTGTTTAATGGGAGCTTATCTCTTTCAAAACAAAACATTGAAATGGCAAAAATCAAAACAAAATATAAACTTGGAGTGCTATTTGAATTGTGCGTGGTAGTTTGAAACTAATAGTTCATATATCACCACCTTTGGCAATTCTCCTGGCCCCTTACTTTCCTTTGTACCCCTTTTTAAAGAAATTTCAAATACTCTGGGATCTGTCCTTTGGCCATATTGCTCCTCATATGCTGATTTCTAGAATATCCATTATACAGAAGTAGTGTTTGCCTGTAGTATATTCTATAATATTTTTGCCAGAATGGAAAATAGCTGCATCAAAGCAAGCCTGCTGAATCTTCATTTAGGATGGAGTTGAAAGTGAGCTGGGGGAGAGAAATTCGTCGACTACACTTATAGCCCAGGAGAAATTTCCGGGAGCTGGGAAAGAGGACAAGAAGAATTCAAGTCTTCTAACTTTTTAAATTCCCAGGCAGTTAGCTACCTTTGTTATTGATTAAGGCCATGAATACCAAGATATGAGAAGATAAGGGAAGAGCTGCTCCAAGTCTGTGTTGCATGGAATTCTTCATGGAAGTTCCTGTAGCTGATAGGTTGTCATCTGTGCTAAACATAGAGGGTTCTTCTTCATACGCTTGCTTTTAAATAGGGATTAAACTTTCATGGAAGCATAACCTAGTGTGGCATGTCACAGCTCTTCAGGAGGGTTGTCACAGGAGCAATTTCAGCATCACAGGTTCTCCCTCTGATTCCTATGGAGGTTCAGCTCTTCTTGATTCTGGGGAGTTATCCACTGAGGTATAGCAAAAAAATGTGTGTTTTTTTTTAAGGCAAAACAAGGAAATTAATAAACAGAACTACATTTAGTGACAGTTAAGGTTGCAGCAAGATATACACCATCCACCCAAAAAATTCATAGGCATGAAAATGTTAAAGGGAGAGACATCCACATTCTTTGTCATCTTCCCATATTCTAGGGTTCCATAAGGCTTTCACTTCCATTTCCAATGGATATATAAAGACTATATATATTTCTGTTTTGTCAAACATGCATTCTAATGCAAAACCTTAACAGTGTCAGCAGTGTTAAAGCAGTAGAACTTCAAGTGCATGAAATGTGTGACCACGTATGCTGATCTGTTTTATACAAAAGCATAGGAGGTCACTGAACATTTTTTGTTAGGTGCAAGTTTGAAGTTGGGGTATATATTGCTTTTGGGTGTCGGAGTTGGAAACGAAAGCTTATGTAGTACTGGAGTACATCGCTTTGGGCAGCAGTAAATCATATGTCCAGAAGTTGCCATATAAAAGCTGTCATCCTGTACATTTACATGCACATAAGTAACTTCACCTACATTAGTAGCTGTGTTGTTCACTGGAATGACATGTGTTTGAAAAATGTGTAAAGGGCTAGAGCTTTTGTGTTTCATGGTCAGAAATTTGATTTAAAATCTTACTCAATCTGTGTATTCAGTCAGCTTTCTTTAGAGACAAAAGTTTACTGTATATTATTTTTCCTCCTGTTAGCAATATTGACTCTGCAGTGCTATCAGGGAATGAGCTGGATTTTTTTCTGGCTGCTGTATTGTCAACAAAGTTCCAATTTCAGGATGGCTTTTACCTCCCTTTTAAGTGATGAGAACATGCTTTGCTTTCAGATTGAGTTTTACAGGTCTTGCAGTTTGGGGGAAAAAAAAATCTACTTATTTACTGAGCAAAAGTGGAGTGGAAGTCCACTGAGAGATCATAAATATACACTACCACCACAGTCCCTTTTTTTACTGTTGCTTTTCTGAGCATAGTCCCATTTAAAAGCAAATGAGAAGAAATCTTTGGTTTTATTCTTTTATTTATTTATTTTATTGCTCAAGTGTATTAGTATTTTAGTATAACTAGTCAAATGAGAACTGTGAAGAAGCTGTTCTTTTTATAATAGTAATTTGAATGTTCAGGAATTACACAGACTTTATCAAGTAGTTAATTAGTATGTTTCATTGTTTGGACTGTAGTGTCTTAAATAAATTTATTTGAAGCACCTTGCTAGCATGGTGGAAATATATGAACTAGATTGTGCTTTAGATTGATGGTGCTTACTGTTCAATTTTTAAAATACTGATTGTGTAGATCTTCACCATTGAGGCAACAGCCAGTTCCCTTTTGAATGACTGCTGCCATTTCGGGTTCTTGCTGCTTGGACTTTGACGAGTGGGTGTCTGAAACTATGAAGCTCCACATCACTAGCTGCTGAGGCAAGAGTTTTGTCTAGAGATGATCCTGGCTGCTTTGAAGGGGAGTAGGATGGATCTTAGCTATTTTACCCCTCCCCAGTGTTTTGGGTCCATCTCCCTAATGCATAACTACAGTGCTGTCTACTTCATACTGTTTGCCTGCTCTGCTGTTCACAGCTGTCAGCAGTATGAAGTGGATGCTATCTTTGAGAGTTTCACTGATGCTCATAAGTTCAAAATCATAGCTGTGAGAAAGGTCTTAACTTTGAGAGTAAAAGGTGAGGGCATGGCACATTGGTGTTCCAGCTTTTCCTTTTTAATGGAGCTAAGTTTAGTGAAAGACCATACTACCATCAAGGCTGGAAAAAATGACTAGATGTGTATTAGCCAGAGGCCGATATGGAACCAGCTGGACTGTGGTAACCAGCTAGATCTAGTCTGTGGATAGTTGCAGTAGCCTAAAGTTAGGCTGCCGTGAAGTAGGAGGATGTTGATTTTTCTAACAGTGTGCTGTCTGCAGTGTGCTCTGTCATCTTTTGTATTTTGCTCTGGAAAAGTCAGGTAACCTGACTCTTCATACCCTGTCCTCTCTTACTTGAGTCTCCTGACTGCTGCAGTGAGGGTCCACTACATCCTTCCCCCTCCTTCCAGGTCCTGGCTGCTGGAAGACACCACCACAATCCTCCCCGGCTTCTACGTGGGTGGTGCTTTTTTTTTGGGGGGGGGGGGGGGGGAGACCGTTATCCTCTTTCCCTGTGAATAGCTCCAGGCAGTGTCTGCTGTGATCATAGCTTTCCCAGGCAGCGGCAGAGTGAAATAGTCATGGTTCTTCTCAGCCTTGCTGAGTCCTTTGGGTTCTAAATAGCAGCAATTAAACTGACTTGACTAATTTCTTTCTGCTGCTGTTTGAGAAAGCTCTGAACACATAATAGGCAAATATAAAAGGCCACTCTTTAAAAAGAAAGTATAAAAGTCCACATATGCATGCATGTTTTGTATGTAACAATACTTAAAACAGATATTCTCTTTTCTATAACTCCAGTACCAAAGAGTCAACCATAAAAAAAGTGGTTTTTTTTTTTTTTTGAACTCTTGATCTCTGGTTCTGAAATGTTATGCCAAGAACGTCCACCTTCATCAAGTGGATATGATAGTTTATTTTTAAAATTCAAGTTTATCTACAATAAGACCTTCAGTCAAAAAAAATCTGCATTGTTTTGAAAAAGTGTAAACATAGCAAATATTTCATCTCTTCCTACATATTAAATAGTTTTTGAAGGCTCTGTCTACTGTTACAACACAGGACCTTCTTCTCTGTTTATGGTAAACTGTGCTATTACCTACAAGATCAAAAGATCTTTTGAGATCTAGCTAAAAACACAAAACTGACCAAGACTGTCTCGGTGAGAGAAATAAGGAACAAAGCAAAATAAAATAAGCCCATAAAACTAAACTGTAATTGTATCCACTGTGGATATATACTTTGAAGGCTACAGTATATAAATGCTAAATGTTGTTATAAATCACTAGCTGTCTTGTTAACTTATTACTCTCTGCAACAGTTCACATAGACTATCCTGAATACCGTTCTTCTCTGTGCTTAACCAACTGGACTAAATTAGAAATATGTAGTTACGTGATCTAGTAATTCACTTCCTGGGTTTTGCACTAAAGAACATAGCATTTGACCCCTAGCTTTAATTGTGCAGTAACTTTATTCTAAAGTAGATGTTATTGAAAGTCCAAAATAATGCAAGGACCAGGACACAGACTGAAGATAACTCCAACGCAGAGGTGAAGAAATAATTCTTTCATTGCAAGGAACCAGCACACAAGATTAAAGGGAAATTGACTACTCAAATGGTAGTTCTGACTGAGCCTTTTTTAACTTTCTGTTGTAAAATTGCATGTTTCATAAAGAAAATTCTTATTTTTTTAGTATACATCATTTCTCCACTTAACTGTAATGAAACCCTGCTTACTTTGCAATAGGTGGTATACTCCATTTTGAAAGGGTACAAACTAAAACGTGACTATTCTGGATTGCCTGTTACGTTTTTACTTATCACAATTAATAAAACAGTGTCTTGTGTGAAGAATACTGTACTTCCATGTTCTCACTCTCCAGCTTGATGCTCTAGAGTATTAGAAAGTTAAGTATTAAGTTTAAGTACTTGGTGACATTTCTCTAGAAGCTTTTCTGTTTTAGAACCTCTGGTGATGTAATAGTGTTAGAGTAAGTTGGATTCTTCTCTTTATGTATGGAATCATTGTGAACACATTGAACATAATACCATTTAACCTATTCAGTTTGAATTGCTCTAAGATAGTTTCCCTTAGGGAATTTTAATTATGACAAGTTAGAGACCTTTCTCATCTTGTATTTTAATAGACACTAATGTTTCGTCTTTCATCCACCTAGTGCAATCTTAAATCTTCCATCTTTTCCTGTGAAGTATTTCACAAGTCTAATAGCTCCTGCAGACTAGACTAGAACAGACTAGTATATATTTTAGTGTTTTGAAACCTCTTTCATGTAATCGTAAAAAACAAGACTAGTACTCTTATAATGAATTTCTGTCCACTTGCTTTAAGATGGTGCTACTTAACTAGTCCTGATTTATTTTTTCCCAACAGCCAGGACTTGTGCCAGTGTTTTGAGAGTTGTCAGACAGGTGACTCAGTGTTCAAATTCTTCTTTTAAAAAAAAAAACAAAAACACACGAAAGATTTAGAACAGGCTTCTGTGAGCTAGCAGGAATTGAGTATGTCAACATAAGCTCCTAGAACTCTGGGAGAAACTAGCATTTAGAACAGGGGTTCTCAAACTGGGGTTTGTGATCCCTCGGGGTCATGAGGTTATTATGTGAGGGGTCACAAGCTGTCAGCCTCTCCCCCAACCCTGCTTCACCTCCAGCATTTATAATAGTGTTAAGTATTCTTAATTTATAAGGGGGGGTTGCACTTCGAGCTTTGCTATGTAAAAGGGGTCACCAATACAAGTTTGAGAACCACTGATTTATTGCTGAAAGCAGAAGTGGAGCAATACTCTGAAGGGGACCTAGCTCTTGTCCTGGAATGGATGTTAATGTGTGGAATGGCCATATATCAGGAAGACTGAGAAATCTGCCTGTGAGGTAGTAATAGCTATTAATTCATTTTAAATTAACGATGCTTCGTAATAGCCACATGTGTATTAGATATAAAGATATATTTCCTGCTTGAAGAATTTATTCTCTTTTCCATTTGTCTTTTAGATTAGGAGACCCAGAGGATGGTGATTATTTGTGTCTTTTTAAATAAAAAGTTGGAGTGGTGGTGGGGATGTTTGCATGGGAGGTGGCCTTTGAAGGTGGTGTAAAGGAAGTGGGTTTTCAAGAGAGTGGGATCCTGTCGCTACACTAAGATGATTCATGGTGTGGGTGGAACGGAAGAAAGCCATACGATACTATCCTTTGCTTTCAAGGTGTGGCAGGTAGGATGTGATCAAAAGATCAGAGAGACTTGCTGGCATGTAAGTGAGCCACACCTTGAAAGTAAGAACAGGAATCTGTTTGCTTTAATAGGTATTTGATGGGTCTAGTGGGGGCTACTAGGGATTTTCAGAAAGGGGGAGGGTAACTGTGGTCCATGTATGGGTCAAGCAAGAAGATTTTGACAGTTGCATTGTAGATGTACTAGAGGGAGAGCAAGAGAGGAAATAGTGGGACCACACAAGAAGAGTTACAGTCCAAAGATTGTTCTATTGATTTGTTCCTTATAAAACAATGAGGAAGGGATGTACATTTTTGGTATTTTATCAATGATGAGCATGGTATAAATACCTAGATACCACATCATTCTGCTGTGTAGCTTCACAAAGAAGTGTCCTAGGAGACAGCAGGAGAGGGTCTATTCATGGGTATATCAGATGTTGGATGCAGTTGGTGAAAGTTTGTATTCTCACCAAACTCAAGAATATACTAGCTATTCCTTTCACCTCCTCTGCTATATAATTTTTAATGATAAGAAACTTAAAATGACCGGCATTTTAAACCCTGGTGAAGCAAGAAACTTTTTCCAGTGAATTGCCTTAAAATTTAGGGGACGTTATCTTGGGCATGAGGAGTGGCAGTGGTGGTACAGGTATATTTCATACTAGCTTTGTCCTTGGGATAGTTAGTATCAGGTAAACTATCCAAGCCATTTCATTAACCTATTGCATACCCAGCAGTATGCCGCAATTTCAAAATCAACTCCATTATAGTATCCTACTATGCTGCTGCTTCCTGTTTCAGCCTTCGATCTCACCCTTCATCCCACAAAAATGGAACTGTGATTATTTTCCAGAAAACACGAATTAAGGAATATTCTAACACCTGCATTAATTTGATTCCCAAATATTTTATGCTGACATTTTTCCTTATTTGTTTACTTCCTTTTCCTTTTTTTTGAAGGAAAAACATTCCTGTCTTTAGTGCCCTAAGGCACCCCGTTTATAACCTATTTGTTCCTGTATATGGTAAAGGGGGGAAAAAAGAAAGTGATAGTACAATAACAGCTATCAATTGCCCTGTTCTATTATAGATAATGCTAAAAATGGATCTTACTAAATAAACTATAGAATACATACCAAAGTTAAGTGTGCAGAGTGGACAGTAGATACTATACAAGGATGTATGGAAAGTTAATAAAACCTTTATGTAAGGAACTATCTGCTAGAAATAGAAGGGAGAGAAAGATAAACAAAATAACCACATAGACTGTATTAGAGCAAAGAAAGAATGGAATATAAAGACTTCTCTGCCGCTAAGGGCTACTGAAATTAAAGATTGAAAGCAAGCATTTTGACTCAGTAAATGAGGGGAAAAGATATATGGTAAAGCAACAAAAAAAGGGAATACTCTACCCCAAGTATACAACCAGGTATGAGATGAATTCCAGCAGAACTCTTTCATGTTAACCAGTATTTTTGGAATTGGACTTGTCAAAAGCTTCATTTTACTGTCCAGCCTGTACACTGAAAACCCCAGAAGATATGTAATTAGACATATGGTGGTCTAGACCCAGTCTGCTGTTCCAAGGTGGCTGAAGAATCCCATGTCACACAGAAATAGTCTCCATAGCTCCCTACCTCCTGAGATCAAATATATTGAAAAGACTAATCTAACATTAAACCCAGATTGTTAACCTGTTGTACCATTACTGAGTCACTTCGTGCATATGCCTTGTGGTAGTGCCTTTTATTACATGATTACAGAACAATCAGAAGTGTAATTACCTAGAATATAAACTCAAAATACATCTGTCAAGAGTCAGAGTGTAGAGTGTATTCTCCTCTAATAGTTCAGTGCCCCAGCTCCTCAGCCTCCCCTCTCCCCACCTTTTCTGTGGTTAATATTTGCTTTGAAAGTCAATATTTATGATCTTCTATATAGAAGTCAGTCTCTGCTTATTGTCTGTCTGGGCAATATATAAATCCAGACTAGTCAGATTTGTCATTTGTTAGTTATGTTTCACAGTTTTGTAAAGTGACCAATCTAGAATGCATAAAGCTGTGGGAACTTGGATTCAGTTTAATGTTAGTATGTTCAACTAGATTCATAGATATTTAGGTCAGAAGGGACCATTATGATCATCTAGTCTGACCTCCTGCACAACACAGGCCACAGAATTTCACCCACTACTCCTACAAAAAAAAAACCTTGCACCTATATCTGTGCTATTGAAGTCCTCAAATCGTAGTTTAAAGACTCGAGAAGCAGAGAATCCTCCAGCAAGTGACCCGTGCCCCATGCTACAGAGGAAGGCGAAAAACCTACAGGGCCTCTTCCAATCTGCCTGGAGGAAAATTCCTTCCCGACCCCAAATATGGCAATCAGCTAAACCCTGAGCATATGGGCAAGATTCATCAGCCAGATACTACAGAAAATTCTTTCCTGGGTAACTCGGATCTCACCCCATCTAATAGTCCATCCCAGGCCATTGGGCCTATTTACCATGAATATTTAATTACCAAAACCATGTTATCCCATCATATCATCTCCTCCATAAACTTATCGAGTTTAATCTTGAAGCCAGATAGATTTTTTTTGCCCCCACTGCTTCCCTCGGAAGGCTATTCCAAAGCTTCACTCCTCTCATGGTTAAAAACCTTTGTCTAATTTCTAGTCTAAATTTCCTAGTGGCCAGTTTATATCCATTTGTTCTTGTGTCCACATTGGTACTGAGCTTAAATAATTCCTCTCCCTCTCTGGTATTTATCCCTCTGATATATTTATAGAGAGCAATCATATCTCCCCTCAACCTTCTTTTAGTTAGGCTAAACAAGCCAAGCTCCCTGAGTCTCCTTTCATAAGACAAGTTTTCCATTCCTTGGATCATCCTAATAGCCCTTCTCTGTACCTGTTCCAGTTTGATTTCATCCTTCTTAAACATGGGAGACCAGAACTGCACACAGTATTCCAGGTGAGGTCTCACCAGTGCCTTGTATAACGGTACTAAAACCTCCTTATCCCTACTGGAAATACCTCTCCTGATGCATCCCAAGACCGCATTAGCTTTTTTCACAGCCATATCATATTGGCGGTTCATAGTCATCCTATGATCAACCAATACTCCAAGGTCCTTTTCCTCCTCCGTTACTTCTAATTGATGCGTCCCTAGCTTATAACTAAAATTCTTGTTATTAATCCCTAAATGCATGACCTTACACTTTTCACTATTAAATTTCATCCTATGACTGTTACTCCAGTTTACAAGGTCATCCAGATCCTCCTGTAGGGTATCCCTATCCTTCTCTAAATTGACAATACTTCCCAGCTTTGTATCATCCGCAAACTTTATTAGCACACTCCCACTTTTTGTGCCAAGGTCAGTAATAAAAAGATTAAATAAGATTGGTCCCAAAACTGATCCTTGAAGAACTCCACTGGTAACCTCCCTCCAGCCTGACAGTTCACCTTTCAGTAGGACCCGCTGTAGTCTCCCCTTTAACCAATTCCTTATCCACCTTTCAATTTTCCTATTGGTCCCATCTTATCCAATTAACTAATAATTCCCCATGTGGCACGGTATCAAATGCCTTACTAAAATCTAGGTAAATTAGATCCACTGCGCTTCCTTTGTCTAAAAAAATCTGTTACTTTCTCAAAAAAGGAGGTTAGGTTGGTTTGGCACAATCTACCTTTTGTAAAACCATGTCGTATTTTGTCCCATTTACCACTGACTTCAATGTCCTTAACTATCTTCTCCTTCAAAATTTTTTCCAAGACCTTGCATACTAGAGATGTCAAACTAACAGGCCTATAATTACCTGGATCACTTTTTTTCCCTTTCTTAAAAACAGGAACTATGTTAGCAATTCTCCAATCATACGGTACAACCCCTGAGTTTACAGATTCATTAAAAATTCTTGCTAATGGGCTTGCAATTTCCTGTGCCAATTCCTTTAATATTCTTGGATGAAGATTATCTGGGCCCCCCGATTTAGTCCCATTAAGCTGTTTGAGTTTCGCTTCTACCTCAAATATGGTAATATCTACCTCCATATCCTCATTCCCATTTGTCATGCTACCATTATTCCTAAGATCCTCTTTAGTCTTATTAAAGACTGAGGCAAAGTATTTGTTTAGATAACATTGGTTATTGAAGGAGCTCTATTGACTGGGAGTGAAGATTGATTCTGTATGGCTAAGGGAGCTGGCTGTTTACTGGAGGAGAATAAAAAGACCAAATTGCTTAATTTTGGAATGCATTTGGTTACAAAGTTGTTGTAAAACTAACTGCAGTTTTATACAGTTTGTTGTATGTCAAAATGAGAGCACTGATTGGTCAACAACTTCTTTTTAATAGTTTCATTCTTTTTATAGTGCCTTTTATCAGTAATTTCAAAGTGTTTTCTAAAGGAGGTTGTTGTTTTTTTCAGTTTTACAGATTGGGAAACTGGGGGGAACACAGAGAACAGTGACTGTAACTAGTTTATGGGTTGGTTTCCAATCATATGATCTTCTAAAAATAAACTGATAGGGCATTTTTGTTCCATGGACTTAATCTATTATTTGTGTTTACTTGATTGCTTTTGAATAAACATTAAAATATTTTTTAACTGAGGTTTTTCAAAAATCTAGTTAATCCTAATTTCCCTGAGCCAACATGAGAGATTCAAGGGGATATTTAGAAGCTAGTTGAAAACAACCATGAAAGAAAAAGTAATGATAATTTAGTGTAAATTATTTTAGTCATCTGAGGTATAGATCTTAATTTGTGTGACAAAATCAGTGCCACTGTGGAAGATCCAGAAAAGAAGGAGCTGGAAATCAAAGTGACAGGTTATGTAAAGTGATCATATTACACATCCACCATAAAGCAAACATGTCCTGCTTGTAAATATAAGAAGATAAGCAACCTTCTCCAGCCCTCTAACGGGCATGAGGAAAGAATTTTCAGCTACGATGTGGTTACTATAGTCATATTTTAGTTGTCTTCTCTACATATTATAAGTAGGAAAAGGAAATCTGGTTACTTGCAAAATACTCCCAATGGCCCTACCACTACAAGAAAGCATATATTTCCCTAAGTTCTGCTTCCTGTGAGCTCCACTAAATTTTATGCTGTGCTTCTAGAAATCATCACTGGAAGTTCTCAGTCATTAATGGTGTTTAGGACAACTGAGAATGGGGCCTCATTTTGCGAGAAGCTAAATGAATTATTTGCATCAGTCTTCACTGCAGAGGATGTGGGGGAGAGATCTACACCTGAGCCATCCTTTTAGGTGACAGATCTGAGGAACTGTCCCAGATTGAGGTGTTGGTAAAGGAGGATTTGAAACAAATTGATAAACTAAACAGTAATAAGTCACCAGGACAAAATGGTATTCATCCAAGCGTTCTGAAGGAACTCGGATATGATGTTTCAGAATTACACACTCTGGTTTGTAAATTGGCCTCTGTGCTAGATCAGTGGAGGATACTAATTTAATGCCAATTTTTTAGAAAGGCTTCAGAGGCGATCTTGGCAATGACAGGCCCGTAAATCTGTCTTCAGTATCAGGCAGATTAGGTGAAACCATCAGGAAGAACAGAATTATCAGACAGATGGATGAACACAGCATGTTGGGGAAGAGTCAACACAGCTTTGAAAAGGGAAATCATGCTTCACCAATCTATTAGAATTCCTTGAGAGGGTTAACAAGCACATGGGAAGGATAATCCAATGGAAATAATGTACCTGGACTTTCAGAAAACCTTTAACCGTGTCTGACACCAAAGGCTTGTAAGCGGTCAGCTAAGACGGAAGGTCCTCATGGATCAGTAACTAGATAGGAAACAAATGGTAGAAATAAATGGTCAGTGGGGTTCTACAAGGATCTGTAATGGGACCAGTGCTCTTCAACATATTCATAAATGATCTGGAAAAGTGGGTAAACAGTGAGGTAGCAAAATTTGCAGATGATACAAAATTACTCGAGATAAGTCCAAAGATGACTGGGAAGAGTTACAGAGGAATCTCACAAATTGGGTGACTGGGCAGGTAAATGGCAGATGAAATTCAGTGTTGATACGTGAAAAGTAATGCATATTGGAAAATGTGCAAACTATACACACAAAATGGTGGATTCTAGATTCGCTGTTACCTCTCAAGAAAGAGATCTTGGAGTCATCATGGATAGTTCTCTGAAAACATCTGCTCGATGTGCAGCATCAGTCAAAAAAGCTAATAAAATGTTATGAACCATTAGGAAGGGGATAGATAATAAGACCAAAAATATCATAGTGCTGCTCTATGAATCCATGGCATGCCCATACCTTGAATACTATGTGCAGTACTGGTTGCCCCATCTCAAAAAAAGATATATTGGGAAATGGACAACAAAATTGATTAGGGGTATGGAACAACTTCCCTATGAAGAGAGATTAAAAGGATTAGGACAGTTCATCTTAGAAAAAGATGAGTAAAGGGGAGATAAAACTGAGGTCTATAAAATCATGAAGGGTGTGGAGAAAGTGAACTAGGAAGTGGTTTTTATCCCTTCACATAACACGACAAGGGGTCACCGAATGCAATAGGCAGCAGTTTAAAACAAACATGAGGAATTACTTCTTCAAACAACACACAGTGAAACTGTGGACCTAATTTCCAGGGGATGTTGTGAAGGCCAAAAGTATAACTGGGTTCAAAAAATAATTAGATAAATTCATGGAGGACAGGTCCATCAATGGCTATTAGGCAAGAAGGTCAGGGATGCAACATCATGCTTTGAGTGTCCCTAAACCTCTGATTGCCAGAAGCTGGGCTTGGATGACGGGATGGATCACTTAATAAATTGCCCTGTTCTGTTCATTCCCTCTGAAGCATCTGTCACTGTCCACTGTTGGAAGACAGGATACTGGGCTAGATGACCCATTGATTTGACCCAGTATGACCATTCTTGTGTTCTTATGTATTGTGCTTTCCTTTGGGCTAACTGGAAATTTGGCATATCGCTAAGTAAGTAAAATATTATCATTTCACTTAGTTGTAGTGTTTGCCTACAGCAGATGTAGCAAGGGGATTTTACCAGTGCAAAAACAAAATAATTGCTGAGAGAAACCTTAAAGCCACAACTATAACCATAGCCAAAATAAATGCACCCAGAGAGATTTCCTCCAAATGGCCTACAGTCCACAAGAAATTACAAACCTGGGTTTGTTTTATAGCTATATTGCATGCATTTGAGGGAATTGTATACCAGCGGCCAAACAGAAAAAGTTTTGCTCTGTAACTTTAGCTGGTATGTACTTAGTGATTTTGCAGGCTAGATCTACTGGGGGAATTTAGCTTAGCATTACAGTAGCCAAGTTTAGGCACCTTACTGCCTAGTGGAATCCTTAGTCCTAAATTAGCTTCTTCAGGTATGGAATGTTTTAGACACCTAAGAGTGGTATTCACAAAAGCCAGCAAGATGAGCAGGAAGCCATCTAAGTGAGCCAGTAGGAAATGGTGAGGAGAGCCAAAAGTTGCTGAGTGCCTAACTCTTCTCAGGTTTCCCAGCTGTGAACCCTCTCCTGTGTTTATGCACTTAACCCAAATCCACTGTTCCATGTTGTATAAATAATTGGCTAGAGAGAGTGAGAATACCCTAACTGCTGGCTATAGAGTCATTCACCTAGAATGTGGGAGACCCAAGTTCGAGTCCCTGTTCCAGTGAATATTAATTTTTTGTACAAAGTGCAACAGTTTCAACAGGGGGGATTGAGAAAGACCCACCACCGAATACCCTATAACTAAATTTGTTGATTAGATTTTTATCTAAATGTTGATATCATTGTACACATACAAACTGATGGAAAAATATTTCCAGAGATGATCAAAATTTACAAATACCAAAGAAAGAAAAATGCTACTTGAGAACTTATTAAAGTTTGAATTAAGGCTACTTACTTTGTATATTTTGACATGGGATGTTGAAAATTTGTTTAAATGATTATACAGTTTTAACTTTTTGAATCTCAACATCTACTGTCATTAAATAATATTGTCTGACTCTCTGTAATTTTATGCCGCTAAGAAAATTTAAATAGTTAAATAAAAATTGGGGGGGTGGAACTTAAAAGCAGATATGATCAAATATTTTAAAAAATAAAAAATGAAACTTTGCCAAGCTTACCTATAACCCAGTTCTTTAGGGACTTTCCTGAGAGGTAGAAGACAGACAAAAATGGATTCGAACCGCTCATCCTCAGTGAGGTCTCTAACTGCTAGGTTAAAAGTTTTTTGGTGGTTCGAAACCTTGGGTCAAGTGCTGTAGCTATCTATAGATATCTCACATTGGTACCTTCTTTGCATTTTGTTAAATCTGCAGTGAAAGTGTTCTTAAAATAAACAACACATGCTGGGTCATCATCCGGGACTGTTATAACATGAAATATATGACAGAATGTGGGTAAAACAGAGCAGGGGACATACAGTTCTCCCCCAAGGAGTTCAGTCACAAATTTAATTAACACTTTTTTTTTAACGAGCATCATCCGCGTGGAAGCATGTCCTCTGGAATGGAGGCCGAAGCATGAAGGGGCACATGAATGTTTAGCATATTTGGCACTTGCAGTGCCAGCTACAAAAGGGCCGTGCAAATGCCTGTTCTCACTTTCAGGTGACATTGTAAATAAGAAAAGGGCAGCATTATCTCCTGTAAATGTAAACAAACTTCTTTGTCTTAGCAATTGGCTGAACAAGGAGTAGGACCGAGTGGACTTGTAGGCTTTGAAGTTTTACATTGTTTTGTTTTGAGTGCATTTACATAACAAAAAAAATCTACATTTGTAAGTTGCACTTTCAGGATAAAGAGATTACACTACAGTACTTGTATGAGGTGAATTGAAAAATACTATTTTGTTTATCATTTTTACAATGCAGATGTTTGTAATAAAAAATAATATACATTTGGGTTTCAGTTACAACACAGAATACAATATATATGAAAATGTAGAAGAACATCCAAAATATTTAATAAATTACAATTGGTATTCTGTTGTTTAACAGTGCAATTAAAACTGTGATTAATTTTTTTTAGTTAATCACGTGAGTTAACTGCGATTAATTGACAGCCCTAGTAATTATATACATTTGCACACTAGGTTTTGAGAAGTTGTGTTAATTCTGCATTGAATTAATGAATTTTTAATATGCACTTGAAAAAAAATTAAGTGCATAAGTTATATAGAAGTAAAAATGAATAGTGTCTGAAATCTGAGTATTGCATTCATGAATGTTCTCTGAAAATTCAGCCACCATCTTACTGCATCTCTGTTTTGAAAGTGTGTGTAATGTCTAGGGATCATATTTTTCCCCTGCCAAAACTCTTCTTAGGTCACTTTAGTACAATTACATATTCTCTTTCTTCCAGACATATTACTGTGTCTGCATTGACCTGAAACAAGAAGGGATGAAGAATCACAGTTCATTCTTCTTGAAAAACAGAATAAATTGTTCTAAAAAAAAGCCTGTTTTTCAGGCATTATTTCACTCTGTGAACAGCTTTCTGATTGAAGAATCTGTTGCATAGGCCTGAGGTCATCACACTGGTAGAAGAGGAGGTTAGCAAGTGGTTTGTAAGCTCATTTTGAAAAGAGGGGGTAATAAATGGTTCCTTTACTACTTGCTCTTCTTCTGCTATGATCCTTTAACCTTGGAGGACTGGTTGCAACTCACACTGTAATTCATCACTTTTTTTTTTTTCTGGTGGAATTTAAATTAGGTTAAGATTCAGAAATAAAATAATGTTTATCAAACAAAATAAGTGAAGACTTCTCCCCCCTCCCAAACATGAAACTTGATAATTCTATTTAGTTGTGTTCACAATAAGTGAATATTAAAAAGGAAACTATGAGAAACCCAGATACACTTGTACTGTGTCTTGAAAAGATCACTTGCATTTTTCTTTTTGTTTTTTTATGTTGCTTTGAATTAGAATGGGGTTTTTTATCATTTAAAAACTGGAGCCATTACTATCAATTAATTTCAGATATGACACATTACTTTGAAATGTAAAACTAACTTCACACAGAGAACTACATGAGAAGAAAAAATGTTTTGATAGAAAAAGATCCAGTGCAAAAATTTCATCCACCAATGAAACATACATAAATAACTGACAGGGAAGAGGCAGTATTTTGGGACAGAGGTAGTAGAATATGGGTATCTGTCTTCTTTCTCTGGGAGCTTGGCATCCCTTAAAGCAATAATTTTGATCCTCTAGCTACTTTAATTTCTTTTCTGTAAATTGGTAGCTGTTTTACGCTTCCAACGTATTTAAAAGTTACTTACTTTATTTGGAAGTAACATTTGGGCAACTAAATGCTTCTGAAAGGGCAGCTGAGTTTTTGGTGGATAGGAAGGGTTAGAGAAGTTGTTCCACGTAATCCCTGGGAACCTGATAAAAGGTAGGGGAGAATTAAAAGTTAATTTAATGTTAAATATACTGAAAGTATGAGAGAAAAAGGTGTATACTGTATAATCTTGTACTACTTGCTTTTCCGTAGGAGTATTTTTGGTAGTGTAGTGCACTAACACACATTGAAATCTGGTGGAACATGCTACCACGCTGTGCAGGAACTGATGCTTCTTTCACAGCCTCTCTTTTTACTCTTTTTCTCATCCATCTCCTCCCCCCGCCATACCTTCTCAAGAGGAAAACCACTTCAGTACTGCTAAGGGAGACTCTTCACATCTGAAAAGAGGGCAGTGTTTCCCCATTAGTGGGAAGGAGTTCGCTATATTTTAATTTGCATGGCAACTAATCATTAAATTTTAGTTAAAACGTTTACAAGTTAAATTCATTTAGTAAAACAAATGAAAGGATCTACCTTTTGAAACTGGACTTATAATAGTCATATGACTTATTTACCTAGGGGATGTACCAAAAGAGCAAACCTACAAAAGTATGTAAACATCTAATCGATCTCGGTACTTACATGATCCTAACCCATCACAGTGATATATCTCAGCATCCTGTTCAGAATTTTTTCACTGTAAAATTGAATTGTCAAAAGCAGTTTAGGCACTTAAGTGCTTCAGTTCCGTTGGTAATCTGTAGATCTTAAGCTCCTGCATCATTCAGGTGCTTGGAAATTTTTAACCTGTCTTTGTGATGTAGAATGGAAGTGCTGAATAAATAGTTACATTCTAGCAATTATGAAGTATAGTTTGTGTACTAGTGACTGTAAACAAATACACATAAATGCAAAGGTAGGCTGTATTTTAAAGTGGAGTATACATGGTTTTTTAATAATGCCATTCAGTATGAGAACAATGTTAAATACATTTAAATCTGGTTGCCTTAGATGTTTTTAGAGAATTTATTATTTACAATATATTTAGGCCTAAATCCTACAATTGGATCCACTAATGTGGACTCTTGCACGCTCAGGAATCATTGTTGCGAATTCAGTTCCACAGCCTTGGGATCTTTGCCACTTGAGTAGGAATGAAAAAACTACAATTTCATTATCCCAAGGAAATACACCACCAAAATGACTATAGCACACCTGGGTTAAATTATTTTTCGTCTTGACAGCATGAAATATAAATATAGGATCATGGTTCTTTATAAAACTAAACTTTTTGTAAAGTATATAACACTGACAACTTAGAAGGCTCAGGTATGCTTTTTTTCTTATTTGAGACTTTTCACCATCATCACTCACGCGTAGTTTGTGATAAAAAGTACTTAATATTAGTTGGTACACAATGTTAGTGAACTTTCTAAACTTTGAACAGAGAAACGTAGTTTGTAAGCTAAAATTCTTCTAAGGGCCCTTGAAAAATGTATATGCTTTTCATAAATTGTAATTTACTGATGTTGCCAGAACACTAGCATTGCTTAGTCAAGATGAACATCACTAATTGATCAGATTGCCTTTATTCAGAATACCTTTATTTAATAAAAACCTTAGTCTACGACAGTATATTCTCAATTAAAAGTAACCGTCTAAAATCCTTTCCTCAGATAGTTTTAAAAATGGTAGTGTACTTTTAAAAGGTTGTCACTTTGACATGAATGACTATTACAATAACTTGTGTGTTGCGCAATATATTTAGAATATTGATTTTTTTATTTTGTTTTGTTTAATAATTCTTACAGGTGCATTCTGCTTCCACTTTTGGGGATGAAGCCCCCCCAGCAGAGCCTCTTTCTGCTTGTAGATTCGATTGATGAGGGTTGTAATGTTGCAGAAGGTGAACAGACTTCTACGGGCATATCTGGAACTATTGCAGAGCTTTTAGCTGATCACTACGAGTTCTTCCCTCCTTGGTTGCTCCTCCTCTGCTCTGCTCGCAAGCAGAGTAAAACTGTGACAAAAATGTTTACAGGTGAGTACAAGCAATTATGAATTGTTAGCTACCTATGCACTGTAACAAACATAATTTTACAGGAACCTTACTGATGGTTGAAAGTGCAAAGTATACATTTTATTGCTCTAAATTTGTTGCCAAAGAGTTAAAAACCTTGACAATCCTAAACATATATTCCTGTGTTGGGGGTTTTCTCTAGTGCTGATCAGCAGGTAATATATAGTATCAAAGTACTTCATTGGTAAATTAGATCTGCCAGGTAAGGTTGGCACAAAGCTGTCTTTCTTCTTTTTCTGGTCTTAAAAAGCTATGTCATGATTTTGTAAGTGTAGCGGTGGTATGTATAGAGTATATGTTCCCCCCTCATATACCTTCCCCTATACACACAGACTGCAAGAGTCTCTGAGATTTTTTTCATCTAACATCAAGATGTCATCTTATTTGAGAAAGCAGGGGCTAAACTTTGCAAGCTAAGTGCATGGGTGTAACTGAGTGCAAAATTAGGTCTTGGTAGTATATTTCTTGGCAAAGGTTATACAGTAAAGAATCTCCTACAACTTGTTCATCCAGTCTTTGCTGTGTCATAAGATCATTTCATCAGTGTGATGCTATTGTTACTGGGAGTTTCTTGAAGTTTAATAAAGGGAAGCACCAAGACTGCATTCCAGGCCTGTGTATAAAGCCTGTGTGTTTTAAGGCAACAATTGGAACGAAAATGTGATTATGGAATATAGCCCCAAATCTTGGATAAGCTTATTAGTTTTCACAGTGGCCAAAGGATAATGTGATAACTGCATTTTGAAATCAGGTACTGTATTAATCAGTGGCAAGTATGAAAATAGTATTTGGGAGACTATGAGAACTAAAATTAAGAGAAGCTTTGGGTGGCTTCTTAGAGTTTCTTTGGGTGTATGTGTGGGAATAGTTTTTCAAACCTTGGCTGCTTAGAGATTTAGCCGTTGTCCAAAAAAGCAGAGAAAAACTACCTTCAGAGCAATTTTATTTCCATTCTTTTGAATCACACTGTGTTGCAGATTAGTCCTGAAAAATTGCTGTTCTGTTGTCTTCGAAGTATATTTCCAGATGGAGTTTCTAACAAGAAAAATCAGCAGAACTAATGTATAAGCTTTGAAATAAATGTCATTTGAATGAATTAGCTTCTCATTTCCTCAGAGGGTGGTTTGATGAATAACATAATAAGGAAGTTAGCTTGAAATGTTGCAACTCTGTGGAACCATTAAAATCTTTTCTTCTCTGGCATCTCTGGCTATTACATATAGCCAGAGAGAATGAAACCCAACATAATGACAAAACTTGAAATGAATGTGAGTATATTTGGAGAAGATTGTATCTCCACCAGAGAAGAATATTATAACTCTTAATAAATTGTCCAGTTTGTCACTAGCTAGAGTATTTATTATACTCGCTGTAGCGCTCAGTGTTCATGTAGGGTCTGGTGTGGGCAGAAGTCCTCAGCTTCTCTCATTCTCAGTAACGTCTTTACTTGCCTCTCCAATTCAAGAAACTTTTTTCTCCAGCACAACCACCAACTTGTACTTCATGAACAGGAAGTTCAAGATCTTACATGGGGAATAAATATTTTAATAGTGGGCTCTTCTTCAGGTGTTCAGAAGGGTACTCCGAGCATCACAGCAAAATGCCAGCTGGAACAGATTGTTTAGCTGAGAGTACCTTGTTTCCAGATCTGAAAAAGAGCTCTGTGTGGCTCAAAAGCTTGTCTCACTCACCAACTGAAGTTGGTCCAATAAAATGAGTAGTAAAACTAAGTAGTAAACACAAGTAGTAAAACTAAGATATCCTGCGACACGAGTAATACTTTCTGAGTAGTAAAACTAAGATATCCTGCGACATGATATGAAACATCAGCGATGGATGCATGCCTATCAACTCCAGAAGCATTGTCAGTCTTAGAGTGACGTCTTGTGTCTTGGCTTCAGGAAGGCAGCACACCTTCCTGTGGTCCACCTGTCCCTTTCGGAAAGTTCTTTCAATTCTTCTGAATATTGAATCCCTAACAAGTATAGTCTGTCTTTCTTGGATGTTGGAGATCTGTGTTCAAGCTTGATTTTCATACAGGTGTAGCCAAGCTGCCATCCACAGTTGTGTCCTGTACATCTCTCCATTCCCTTGAATCATCTGGCTCTTGAGAGGTTGTCTCTTCCACAGTTGTCATGTTGAGAACATGCTATTGATTGGAAACTTCTAGCTGTGTAAAATTCCTCCTGGTCCTCCTTTGGTGGCCACCGCCTTCCCTTTTTTGTCCATCTCCAGCCACATAGAATGCTGCCGTGACCTTTTGCCTCTGGTGATTACAAACTGCCAGGACTCCTCTGTGTGTGTGTCTGTCTCACCAGTTCCTTTTTTCCTTGAATCTGATATACTGATATTTCTCAACCCTGGCTGTTTAGGAAGTCCTCAGCTTCTCTCATTCTCAGTAACGTCTTTACTTGCCTCTCTAATCCAAGAAACTTTTTTCTCCAGCACAACCACCAACTTGTACTTCATGAACAGGAAGTTCAAGATCTTACATGGGGAATAAATATTTTAATAGTGGGCTCTTCTTCAGGTGTTCAGAAGGGTACTCCGAGCATCACAGCAAAATGCCAGCTGGAACAGATTGTTTAGCTGAGAGTACCTTGTTTCCAGATCTGAAAAAGAGCTCTGTGTGGCTCAAAAGCTTGTCTCACTCACCAACTGAAGTTGGTCCAATAAAATATATTACCACACCCACCTTGTTTCTCTGGCTCCTTAGATTATTTAAGCACACTCTCACCGAGTATCTAGGAAACTGAAATGTCACATGATATGTTTTCACTTTCTTACAGGCTTTCTGTCTTGGTAAACATTTTCTGAGGTGGTTTTTCTAATTGTTGTAGCACAGATTGAACCCTCTGCCTACCTTTGTAGCCTGAATTTATCTTTTGTCTCTAAAAGAAATAACCTAACCAGTGTTGTCACACTTGCTTGTATCTGTCTTTTGTCTGTTAAATTTTGTTTGGTAATTTGTTCAGTGCCCAGCTTAGTATGTTGTTTGAAATAAACAATTACCTAATGCTAATTCCTTCCCAATGGTATGATGATTTAGAACTTTGCGGAAGATACTGTTTATCTTTCTTAGTCTTGCTTAGTGTGCTTTAGCCTCTTGCAGCCTTCTCAACATTCAAGAGAAGTTGTCAAACTGTAGGTCATTTAGTTAATTAAAAAATCAGTTTTGAAGCTGAGTATTCTCTTGGACATTCTTCTACCACATGGTCTGTGTATTGGGAGTGTGTGTGTTTGTGCATATTCGGACAGAGAAAGGTGAAACAAAAAACAATGGAACCAACCCATTTTTAATTGTGTTGCAATGTGGTACAAGTACATTAGACTTATCCCTACATCACTTCGCTAAAAATTAAAGTGAATGTCCCCTGACACTTTTACACAATTGGCTATCCACAAAGTGCCTACATTGTGCATACAAACCCTTATGCTGAATATATGTCAGGGTTGTGTGCTCAAACCCCAACTTGTGCATGGTCATAACAGTATTTACATTTTAAATTGGGAATACAGAGTTTCTTGAGCAAGCACATTTGAAGTTTTTGCCCTTAGTCTCCAACTACTAGTATTTGTTCTTATTTTGTTTCACAACTCTCCCACCCATGTACATGTTCTGCTCTACTGTACCTCAGAGGTAGCCCCAAGTGATGGAGAGTTAGGCCTTAGGGCATTTTATCTACCTTCAGATCTACCAAGGTAGAGTGTTGGGTTTCAGTTTCCTCTTGAGTAATTGGAAGCAGCACCAGTGAGAATTGATGGAATTCAGAATTTTGAACAAAGGTATCTATCATGAACTTCACAGTAGTGATAGAAGATTAAGTGGTATTGCCAATGGGCTGGGGAGGCTGTGGGTGGGGACATCGTCAATAAGTGGACATGGTGAATTCAAGGGTATTGGGGACACCAAAGTTTGGTGAGTAAAGGGGAGGCAGTAGATTGGTATACGGGGGATACTGGTGCAAAAAATTTCTGGAGAAGATATGTTTGGGTTGGGGACGTAGGAAGTGATCGTGGGCCTGGGGAAGTGAGGAGTGAGCAGATTTGTGGGCAAGAGGCTATAAGGATACATATGGTGGACATGACATGAGTGGAACTTTGAGGGGCATAAAGGTGTGGCAATAGCTATGCTGAGTCATATGGGGCAAGGGGAATTGAGGGAAAATGGACTGAAGTAGAGACTTGAGAAGTGAAAAAGACTGTGGGTCCTTGGAAGAGAGGGAACACCAGCAGTTCCTTATAACTGATCTGCCCTCACTTGGAGCAGTGACTCTCTTCCATGGGGAGCCAATGTCAGTTCACTGAGTGGAAAAGTCAGGGAAGAGGCAGTGTTCCCCTGCCTACTTTTCTTGTGCATGCCGCCAGTAGCTTTCCCCACATGGCTGCTCACCCTTCTCATGTACTCAACATTCCACTTGTCCCCATTCATTCTCCCTGCTCCCATAATGCTCATCACCTCTCAGGTGCACCTCCCCTATAGTCTAATTATGAATATATAACTACTGGGCAAGTGAATGGCAGTACTAAACATAGTCTTTCACTATACTTACTGGGGTTGTTAGGAATTTTTAGCATTTCTTTTACAGATTCTGTAGTATGTTTTTAGGTCTTTCTAATGTGCTTGGTGCTGAAATTTGCATAGACCATAATAGGCTAAAAATGTTTTTGTGTATTTACTTTCCAAAGCAAAAAAAGGACTTCATCTGATAAGTGATAGAGGATTTTTTTTCCCTTTAAAATGAAGTTAACTGGTAAAAATATGGTGGCTGGCCTTCTAAAAATAAACTGCTTTGTTAAATGTGGCATTTGGCAGGTAATTAATCCATGATATCTATATAAGATTCCAGGACTGTCACTGTATGTCACTCTGAAATCTAAAATGTCTGAGTCAGTGTGAAGCAATGGAAACAGGCATACGCATGGTTGAAAGCTTTTTTTTGTTGAGAATATCACCAGCTTCAATCATCACTGGGATTTGTGGTCTGTTACCATCCAATTTTTAAGTTCTTAGCCATTTTTGGCTTTTTTTTACATGTGTGACTTTATTAATTACACCTATGCAATAGCATAGGTTTTCAGTTACTTAATAGACTTAATAACTATAGGTACTTTAAAACAAGGCAGTTTTATTTAAAGATACTTGGTATTGAGAAGCCAATACTTACTGTTACTTTTCAAAACCTTTTACTTTGCCATTTAATTATTTAATATTTCTGCTCACAGATAAGTTGCTAACTGTTGTTTCAAAGGGCCAGATTTCTAGGTATGTATTTACTTAATTTTTGTTTTTTAGACTTTAGGTAGAAAACAACTATCCCTACATTTAGATCACAATTGTGACAAAAGAACTAAGAGACGCAAGATAACTATAGCATAATTATTCAACAAGTTTTACTAAATGAAACATATTTTTTCCAGTATTGAGATCAACAGTTTTTTCAAATACAAATTGGCTTTTTGTTAACATTATTTGTTAGATAACAAACATGTATTATATTCAGAGTAGTGTAATGGTTTTCAGACCTTTCTGAGTTAGCAGCCAAAGAAAGAATAGCTTATTGTCACAGAGAGCAATTATATGAATTCAAAGCAATGTGGACCCTGTTTCTAGCTATATTTGAATAAAAAATGTTGAGATGGCTCAAATAATGACAGTCCTCCATTTCCACTCCTTCATCATGTCCAACCTCCATCCCCATTTAGGTTCTGGGTTTTATAAATTAGAATACATAAAATCATTTAGAAATTATTAGAAAGCTTGGAATTTTAGAAAACTGACACAAGGAGAAATCTATGGGTAGCAGAGTTAAGAACAATAAGAAGGAGTATTTTAAATACATTAGGAACAAAAAATATCCTGTTTCAGAGTAACAGCCGTGTTAGTCTGTATTCGCAAAAAGAAAAGGAGTACTTGTGGCACCTTAGAGACTAACCAATTTATTTGAGCATGAGCTTTCGTGAGCTACAGCTCACTTCATCGGATGCATGCCGTGGAAACTGCAGCAGACTTTATTTATACACGGAGAATATGAAAAAATACCTCCTCCCACCCCACTGTCCTGCTGGTAATAGCTTATCTAAAGTGATCATCAGGTGGGCCATTTCCAGCACAAATCCAGGTTTTCTCACCCTCCACCCCCCCA
The DNA here is from genome assembly GCF_965140295.1 of Lepidochelys olivacea. Lineage (NCBI taxonomy): Eukaryota > Metazoa > Chordata > Testudines > Cheloniidae > Lepidochelys > Lepidochelys olivacea. The sequence goes on along the minus strand of NC_140414.1, from coordinate 48,337,067 downwards.
CACAAATTCACTCTCCTGCTGGTGATAGCCCATCCAAAGTGACAACTCTTTACACAATGTGCATGATAATCAAGTTGGGCCATTTCCTGCACAAATCCAGGTTCTCTCACCCCCTCACCCCCCTCCCAAAAACCACGCACACAAACTCACTCTCCTGCTGGTAATAGCTCATCCAAAGTGACCATTCTCCCTACAAGGTGCATAATTAAGGTGGGCCATTTCCAGCACAAATCCAGGTTTTCTCACATCCCCCCCACCCCCATACACACACAAACTCACTCTCCTGCTGGTAATAGCTCATCCAAACTGACCACTCTCCAAGTTTAAATCCAAGTTAAACCAGAACATCGGGGGGGGGGGGTAGGAAAAAACAAGAGGAAATAGGCTACCTTGCATAATGACTTAGCCACTCCCAGTCTCTATTTAAGCCTAAATTAATAGTATCCAATTTGCAAATGAATTCCAATTCAGCAGTTTCTCGCTGGAGTCTGGATTTGAAGTTTTTTTGTTTTAAGATAGCGACCTTCATGTCTGTGATTGCGTGACCAGAGAGATTGAAGTGTTCTCCGACTGGTTTATGAATGTTATAATTCTTGACATCTGATTTGTGTCCATTTATTCTTTTACGTAGAGACTGTCCAGTTTGACCAATGTACATGGCAGAGGGGCATTGCTGGCACATATCCTAACCATGATATTGGCCCATAACTAGATGGAAATGGTAGAATTATTAATAATAATGCATAAGAGGCAGAAGTGTTTAATAAATGTGTCTGTTCTGTATTTGAGGGTGAAGGAACCGATTATGTATTCATATGATCTGACGATGATGAAACACTTTCCATCCCAGGATGTTAAACAGCAGCTACTAATGTTAGACATTTTTAAATCAGCTTGTTCGAATAACTTGAATTCAGAAGTTTCAAAAGAGTTAGCCAAGAAGCTCTCTAGACCATTAATGTTGCTTTTCAGTAACTTATGGAACAATGGGGAGGTTCCACAAGACTCGAAGAAAGCTAATGTTGTGCTAATATTTTAAAAGGTAAATGGGGTGACCCAGGTAGTGATAGGCCTGTTAGTCTGACATCGAGCCAGGGTGAGATAATGGAATGGCTGATATGAGACTCAATTAATAAAGAATTAAAGGAGTGTAATATAATTAATACCTATTAACATGGGCTTATGAAAAATAGATTGTGTCTAACTCGATATTTCTTTGATGAGATTACAAGTTTGGTTGATAATGATAATGGTGTTGATGTAATAGATTTCTGTATGGTATTTGACTTGGTACCACTTAATAGTTTGCTTAAAGAATGAAAATGAAACAACATTGACATGACACACAGTAAATTAATTAAACATTGGCTGACAGTTCTGAATATAATTCTAAATGGGGAATCGTCACTGAGCAGGTGTTTCTAGTTGGGTCCTGCTTAGATTGGTTCTTGGCCCTATACTGTTTAACATTTTTATTAATGACCTAAAAGAGAACATAAAATCATTACTGATAAAGTTTGCAGATGAAACAAAAATTGGTGGAGTGGTAAATAATGAGGATGTCTCACTGATACATAGTGATCTGGATCGCTTGGTAAGCTGAGCACAAGCAATCAATAATATATTTTAATATGGCTAAATATAAAGTTATACATCTAGAAAAAAATAATGTAAGACAGATTTACAGAATAGGGAGAGACTCTCTTGGGAAGCAGTGATCCTGAAAAAGATTTGGGGGTCATGGTGGTTAATTAGCTGAACATGAGCGCTTAGTGCAACACCGTGGCCAAAAAGGCCAGTGCAATCCTTGGATGCATAAACAGGGAAATCTCAAGCAGGAGTAGAGAGGGTTTTTTACATCTTTATGTGGCATTGATGTAACTGCTTCTGGAATAATGTGTCCAGTTCTGGTGTCCACAATTGAAGAAGGTTGCTGATAAATTGGAGAGGTTTCAGAGAAGAGATACAAGAAAGACTAGAAGATTGAAAAGCATGTTTTATAGCTAGGGCCCTTTGGGAATCATGATTTTTATTTTTTAGAAAATTCACACAAGTGTAAATGGCAAAGTATTAAATTTCATGGCGTTTGCATGGAATTAATTTTGCAAGTAATGTTAGTAACATGAAAGATCCAAGCAACAGAGGCTTCCCAAGATGACTCCTAGGGAAAAAAAGACCCTAAAAAGCTTGGTTTGTTTGGCAGGAAGATCTATTCCTCAGCTGGTCTCCAGATGCATATTTACAATTACCAGGCAGTATTCTTAAACTACAGATATATGAACTAGGGCAAGGTGTTGCCATGCATTGAGAACCTTCCACAAGATCAGAGGGAGGAGCTAAGATCCCTGTTATTTAAGGCGCAGTTAGTGGCCAAAACATCTCTACAGGCCTCTCTTTCTAAAACATATCTGAATCCATCCCTTCCTCTGCACCGCTGTGGTTCATGCAAAGTTTCTGCCTCCCCTGGAATACTGCAAGATGGTTCGTTCTTCAATTTATCCAGCATTTTGGTTCAGATGTTTGGGTCATCATTAAAAAGTTCTGAAGTTTACCTGAACATCTTCTGGTCTAAAAATCTAGGGAGCATAAGCTTTGTAATACATTTTCTGCTACTTCCTGGTTCTGGTTGGGTAGGATGTTGAGAATACTGACTTCCAGTATTTTATTCCTTCCAGTTGTGATCCTGGCTAAAATTAGGAAGTGAAAAGGTGCTTAGCAATTGAGGAGAATTATGTAAAAATTATAATCAAGTTTTACTGAAGTTCAAAAGTTCAACTTGTTTGTCTGACTCTAACTACTTCGTCTATCCTACTCCTAAATTCCACTAATAAAATTGATTGTCCCTTGTGGAGCTGAGGTTTCCTCTTTCAGTCATCCAAAGAAAATTGATAAAAGCAGCAGAAAGCCCATGCTATTGCATGGATGTAACTCCTAAATCCCTGTGTTTTTAAAAAAATGCTGAGAAGTAATAAATTAGATGGTAACAGGCCATGAATCTCAGTGGTGATTGAACCTGGTGCTATTCTGAACAGAAAGAGCTCTCAGACGTGCTTGTAGCTGTTTTCATTGCTTGCCACTGACTCAATGGCCGTTCTAGGCTTCTGAGTGATGTTTGGAGTTATTACGTGTGCTGATTGTGTTCTGTGGGTGGTTGTGTTGATTGGTGCTTGGGTTGTGTTGGGTGGGAGAGTTGTATGGATTTCTGCAGGTGAGCAAATGATGGGTAGATGCTGCAGTGAGGTGCTCTGTGTGTTTGAGTTATTGTGTATGCTGGTTGTGTTGTGTGCATTGTTTTGAAGAACTGTGGCAGTTGAGCCAAGTAATTCACCGTCTGTGCAGTCTTCCTCATACAACCAATAAAACTGTTGCATGCAAAATTAGCTGTGGAATAAGTGTGGTAAATGGTTGAGTTATCTCTGACATCATGATGGTCTAGGACTTGTCATGGGCATAGATGCTTGCTATCTCCTTGCTGTCTCACTGGTGTAATTTATAAAGTCAAAATGGGTGAGAACTTAAAAATTGGATGGTAACAAATAGTGGATTTCACTGTGTGAAATTGTACAGTTTGATTATAAAACATCTTTTGTCTCATATATCTATGTAGATGTGAACTTTTTGTACTCTTATACTAAAATTTTTAAACTTTTACTTAAAGGCTTGGAAGCTAAAATTGGGGGAAGTGTTCGCCAGTGGGTAGGATTTTTAGTTCGCTATTTGATGTTTGCCTCCTCTTCTTGGACTTTTGCACAGGTTGATATAATGGAATATAATACATTAACTAACATGAAGTTCTGTATGCATTTGTAAAAACTCCCTAATATTGTTTTACGTATGCAATTAGTAATCAATAGTTCTTACAGGTTGGGAGGAGTAAGATGTTCTAAAGAGCCTGTGTTCTCTTTATAAAGTTTTAAGGAATAAATAAATATTTATGCAGTGACAGAGGGTGATAAAAGCAACAAAATTCAAAGTTGAGGCTTCTCTAACTCATTCTGTTATATTTGATATTGCAGGTGTGTCTGGTGAGTGTGATGGAATGTGGAATTTATAGTCTCCTGCACATGCTTTGGCAGAAACGTTAAATGCAGTGTTTCAGTTTTCAAGAGGATGATATTCTGTGAATCACACAGCTCCTTATGAGGAGGTTATGCATAAAAGTTCATATAAATACCTAATTGAATCCTTCTGAGATCAGCAGTGTAAATTATTCATAGCTAAAATATTGTATTTCTCTTCCATCATAAATATTTAAGATGCTTTGAGTTAAGTGAAGGAAGGATATGTGTATGTGTATGTAATATATATACACACAATATTTGGTTTAAATTTTTCTTTAATAAAATGCTTAAGATAAATGTTTGAGAGGAAAAAATATGGTATTTAACACAATTTGTTTGTTCAGAATGTGTATTTGTTGTACTGAGCTTTGAAAGGGATCCTTTTACTCTTAAAGTATCTGTATAGCGAAGATACTCTTGTTTTGTTTTGAATGACCCAGGACCTCAGTGAGATGCCAAGAATTACATTTGTAACTGAACAAACATTTGTAACTGTTTATAGAGCTGCCAGGGAACTTAATAAATCAGGGAAATCCATATTGGACAGAAAATGATGTATTGTAAGAAAAATCTGAACAATGCAAAACTGGGGTCATGGGACTGTGAGTTGTGTCTGCTGCTCTCCTGTTTTGCTGAGCTCAAGAAGGTAATGGGAATGTATCTGAAACAAAAGTAACTTTTTCATAATGTTTTGATGCTTCTCATCCATGATAGCCTAATGGAAGTGGCTTATTTTGTCTGACGTGGTTGGAAAGCAAGTTTGCAGGATTTTTGTTTAGACACATAAAATGCCTTCCTTTTAGATAAATGTTTAGAAAATATCACAGCTTTGTCTAATTTAGTCCTTCAGTCTGAGCTAGCGATGGAAATTTTAGAACCTCAATTCTTGTAATTCTAACTTTTTGTGTATAAAGCTTATTACAAAGAGAAATGGAGAGCATGTAGTTTGAGACAAGACTAGAAGAGCTCAGCAAAAAGAAAGCTGAGAGTGGATATGACTGTGCTTTATAAAGACATTTGTCAGGGAATTGTAAACTCCAGGGCAGGGAGGGTAAAGAGCTACATAAATTGAAGGATACTGTTGGCACAGAAACAAATGGATATAAATTGGCTGGGAGCAAATTCATGATGGAAATGACGAGAAATTGTCTGACCATCAGGAGGGGTCAGGTTCTGAAACAGCCTCCCAATAGAAGTTGTGGGGCAAGTAACATAATTAGTTTTGAAAGAGCTGAACAAATTTATGAATGGGATTGTACGATGGGGTGGCTCATGATGATGTGGGCAGGGCTCAGCAGCCCTGGTGGTCCCTTGTAATTTACATCTTATGTTCCAAAAAGCTCATACTTTAGGGCTTCAGTTGGTCGCCTGTAAGGATCAGGAAGGGATTTCCCTTGGCCCCTGATGTATTCTGGTGGGTGTTTTTCTTTTTCCTCTGAAGTATCAGAGATGCCCATGGCTGGACATGGGACACTGGATGGGGTGGGTCCGTGCTCTGAGGTGGGTCCAAGCTTGTTCTCTCAGCTGGATGGTTCTTGCTTACATACCGAGGTCTAACTGATTTCTATATGTAGAGTTGGGAAGGAATTGGTCAGATTGGCTGTGACCCTTAGGGTTTTTTCACCTTCCCCTGCATCATGGAGTGCTGGTCACTTGCTGAGATTATCTGGGCATATTTAATTTAATCATTTCGCTGCCATTGCAGGAGACTCTGGCACTGGTTGCACCCCTGTCCTTCCTGTTCTCTGCCTGTGACATATAATAGTCTAGTTTCCTGTTGGCTGTAATTCTTTGGTCTAATTTTGGTTGTTGGTTTTAGTGTGTGGGTGGTGTTGGTGTCCTGTGATGTTAGATGATCTGATGGTTCCTCCTGGCTTTAAACTCTGACTTTTTTCAGCCATTTTTCAGAATGGCATTTATATATGATAAAGAGGATGACATAGTCTGAGCTTCAATTTAAAATACCTAAATCTCTGTGGAAGTATGGGGTTAAGATCCTGACAGAGACAGCTCAGTCCATCATTCTTCCAAGGCCATTAATTTAAGTATTTTGCAGTCTGCTTCCTTATGACACTTCTAAAAAAAAAAATGGGGTGGAGTTGGGAGGATCCTTTCTGCTTTGTTTGGAGGTGAAAGATATTCCTGTTCCTTTATCAAGAATAAGGGTTTTAGTCTGATTATTTTGGCCAGAAATATCCCTCCCTCATTATAGGACTGTGATGATGCAGGCTGTGTGCTGGCTTGTTGCCACCCTCCACTCTAGAAATAGCTGCATTTCATGTCGGTGTGTGTAGTTACATCCAGTCCTAAGCTCCAAAAGGTATGAAACTGCATCCCTAAGCTATACTACATTCTTTCTTCAGCAATATTAACAGAATTGTTCACTAAACTCTAGTCAGTATTACTTACGCAACCCCAATGAAGGTAATTGGGGTTGCACAGGTACCACAGAGGGCCTAATATGGGATGCAGAACCTTTAGTGAGGGTGCTTGAAAAGTCTTAAGTCTTAGATTCCAGGTTGAATTTGCAGCTAGAACAAAATTTGTAAACGGAGTATTTAGATCTGGAAGTCATGTTAAACACAAACATAGATCCAAACAATGCCATTTTTCATAGTACCACTTCAAACTATTAGCTCTGTGGAATAATGGTCAAAACTGAATTGAACTGGTTACCACATGATTGCTTCTCCCTCAAGATAAATTGCAGTTTGATGACCACTTTTGGTTTCAAAAATAAAGTTTTTAAGGCAGATTAGCTGACTCTAAGAAAATGGTTGCAAGTTGTTACTGTGGATGGATGAGGTTACTGTCTCTCTCTGGAATGGTGAGGTACAATTGTGGCCTAGAATTATTTTTTTTTTTTTTTACTCAGCAACGTAAATTGCTGTTTTTGTGACTTCTAGTGTTTCTTAGAGTTCTGTAGCTTCCAGAAAAATGGTATGGAAGCATTGTTATGTTTTATTGTTAAGAAAAAAAACTGGATCTGTGGCAAATACAAAACTTGGCACTCTCAAGGCTGATGTTTCAAATGACAGAGATCGGTTGTGTGCTACATGTAACTGATTTTTTTTATACACTACATTCTATGCATCTGCTACATTCTGGGAATAGGCAGGCTACTAAAACTTCCAAGAGTCCAATTTTGACATATTTCCAAGTGTAGTATTCTTGTATGTATAATAATTTCCCTTCTTCCTCTTAAGAACAGAGAGGAAGACAAAGGGACCACGTGACATTGAGGAAACCTGGTTCGTTGTACTGCTGAAGAAGTTGGAAATTGATCTACGTTACAACCTTCATTCATTTGCAGAATCATATACTGTGCAATTTACAGGATTAAAAGGATATTTAAATAGCTCTCTGATAGTGTCTGCTTTCAATATTTTGAAGGCTGTTAAGGGAGATTAAGTTGATCACGCTATCAGCAGTAAATTGTATTTATTTTTAACTTGGAAATTCTCCATGATTATGCATTTGTTGTTAACCATAATTTCCTCTAATGTGAGTGAATTATCCTTTTCTACAGTATATAACTATAATATTGTTCCAAATCAAAATAGCTGCATTAATTTCAAACAAGAATTGAGTAAAATATTAAAATGGTATGGTTAATTCTTTCTGAAATGTAGAGTGTATTCAACTCTCGGCATTAGAGTATATTAAAATTTTAATTTTCAGAGGGCAATACTAGTAATTATAATTGTTCTTACCTGCCTGGATCATTTTTTTAAGATTCAGATTAGTCCATTTTAAAGAGGTTTTTAGTACTTGTGTTGAAATTTTATTTTTGCTAGATACAGAAATCAGTCAGCACTTTAAAGAACACAGTTATTTAGGTAATACAGAATAGTGGGGAAGTACTGAAATCCTCACCCCAGTGTTTAGTAACTTTTAAAAAGGCAAATAGCTTACTATGTTTTAATGAGGAAGATAAATAAGTAGAAATACTGTTATTCTGTTAGGTACTTTTTTAGATCCTACTTGTACTTTTACACTTACACAAGGTCATCATTCAGATATCCTGGGCCTGCAAAGATTTAAGCACAGGAATAGTCATAGGTTCATAGAGTTTTTAAGGCGTCATCTAGTCTGACATACTGTATATCATAGACTATTTAATTTCACCCAGTTACTCCTGTATGAGCTCAATAATTTGTTTTTCACTAAGCCATATCTTCCAAAAAGACACCATCTTGATCTGAAGATATCAAAAGGTGGGGAATCCCATAGTAGTTTGTTTCAATGGTTATCGCTGTCACTGTTTAAAAAAAAAAAAAAAAAAAAGCCTGATTTCTAATTGAAATGTGTTTGGCTTCGGTTGATTGCCATTGATTCTTGTCATGCTTTCATCCACTAGATTTAAGAGCCTTTTAGAACTTGGTACTTTCTCCCTGGTATGTGTGGACTGTAATTGAGTCACCTCTCATTCTTTTTTTGATAAATTAAACAGATTTAAGTTTCTCAGGGCAAGTCTATACTACAATGCTACATCGGCACAGCTATAGTATGTGTGGTGAAGATGCATAATTACTCCACCTCTGAGAGAGGCGGAAGCTATGTCGGCGGGAGATGCTCTCCCACCAACATAGTGCTGGTGTGAACAGTGCTTAGGACAATGTAGCTTGTGTTGCTCAAGGGGTGTCTTTTTCACATGTATTTTCTTTGAATGTGCCCAAGTTACCAAGGGAGTCACATCACTCTGTATGACTGACATCATTATTTAACGCTCCACCAGTCTTTGTCATCTGCAAATTTTATCAACAGTGATGTTATGTTTACTTTCAGATCATTGATGAAAATGTTGAATAGGATTGGGCCTATTGAGTAGATGATTGTGAAGCCAAGATTAGATTTCAACTTTCAAATGAATTAAAGAGTATTCTTAAAAAGCGAGAAGTGGAGTCAAGATGAACCAAAGGCTGAGCTGTTGGGCTAGATGGTCCGTCAAACAAACAAACAAACAAAGACAACTTATGTTCCTAAGTTTCTCATATTCCTAATATAGAATGTGTTTTTATGTTAAGGGTGCAGATCAGTTTTTTTACTATTTCCGATTATTTATTTATTTATGTGCTGTCAGTGTGCTTGGCATTGTTAGACAGTGTCACAATCCCTGTCCCATGGTCCAGTTCAGTTTTGTTTACTAATGTACATTTCTCTTTTTGGTGGAATATGAAAAAATATGCTTCTTTATACATTATAGCACAGTTCTCAGCTACTGTTATTAGTTTAGATGTTTATCATTGAATTTCAGATATACTGTGTTAATACATACATCATTTCTCCTGTTTCCCAAACTTCCTGTCCAAAAGCCTTCTTTTTCTTTTGTAATATTGAACAACCAAAACCAGTAGAAAACTAAACCATAGAATTGTTCATTGACCTTTATCTTTCTTGTCTCTTTTTAATAGGTTTTCGAAAAATAAGTCTAGATGATCTCCGAAAGGCATATATTGTGAAAGATGTGCAGCAGTATATTCTCCATCGTTTAGATCAAGAAGAAGCACTGAGACAACATCTCACAAAAGAAACTGCAGAAATGCTGAACCAGCTTCACATCAAAAGCAGTGGTTGCTTTTTATATCTAGAACGTGTCCTAGATGGAGTTGTGGAAAATTTTATCATGCTAAGAGAGATCCGTGACATTCCTGGAACACTAAATGGCCTATATCTCTGGCTTTGTCAGAGGCTTTTTGTAAGAAAACAGTTTGCAAAGGTCCAGCCAATTCTGAATGTAATTCTTGCAGCTTGTAGGCCATTGACTACAATAGAATTGTATCATGCAGTGTGGACCAAAAACATGACATTGACTATGGAAGACTTTCAACGCAAACTAGATGTTCTGTCAAAAGTTCTTGTTGATGGGCTAGGAAATACTAAAATTTTGTTTCATTACAGTTTTGCAGAATGGCTGCTGGATGTAAAGCACTGTACACAGAAATATTTATGTAATGCAGCAGAGGGACACAGAATGTTAGCAATGAGTTACACCTGTCGAGCAAAGGATTTGACACCATTAGAGGCCCAAGAATTTGCATTGCATCTAATTAATTCAAATTTGCAGTTAGAGACTTCTGAGTTGGCTTTGTGGATGATATGGAATGGCACACCAGTCAAAGACTCTTTGTCCACTTTAATCCCGAAAGAACAGGAAGTACTACAGCTGCTAGTAAAAGCTGGTGCTCATGTCAACAGTGAAGATGACCGTACATCTTGCATTGTACGACAAGCTCTGGAAAGAGAAGATTCCATTCGTACCCTGTTAGATAATGGGGCATCAGTAAATCAGTGTGATTCAAATGGGAGAACATTGTTAGCTAATGCTGCATATAGTGGTAATCTTGATGTTGTTAACTTACTTGTTTCTAGAGGAGCAGATTTAGAAATAGAAGATACTCATGGGCAGACAGCACTTAGTTTAGCTGCTCGACAAGGACATACCAAGGTTGTCAATTGTTTGATTGGATGTGGGGCTAATGTAAATCACACTGATCATGATGGCTGGACAGCACTACGATCTGCAGCTTGGGGTGGACACACCGAGGTGGTTTCTGCACTCCTTTACGCTGGAGTCAAAGTGGATTGTGCAGATGCTGACAGTAGAACAGCCTTGAGAGCAGCGGCATGGGGAGGACATGAAGATATAGTGCTGAATCTGCTACAACATGGAGCTGAAGTCAACAAAGCTGATAATGAAGGTAGAACGGCTTTGATTGCAGCAGCATACATGGGACATAAAGAGATTGTGGAGCACCTCCTTGACCATGGTGCAGAGGTAAATCATGAGGATGTGGATGGAAGGACTGCTCTGTCTGTTGCTGCACTTTGTGTACCTGCTAGTAAGGGGCATGCTTCAGTGGTTAGCCTTTTAATTGACCGTGGTGCTGAAGTAGATCATTGTGACAAAGATGGTATGACTCCACTGCTGGTAGCTGCCTACGAAGGACATGTAGATGTTGTTGACTTACTTCTAGAAGGAGGAGCTGATGTGGATCACACTGACAATAATGGTCGTACACCCCTTCTGGCAGCAGCCTCTATGGGCCATGCTTCAGTTGTAAATACTCTTTTATTTTGGGGTGCTGCTGTGGATAGCATTGATAGTGAAGGGCGAACAGTTCTTAGTATAGCCTCTGCCCAAGGTAATGTTGAAGTAGTACGGACTCTGCTGGACAGAGGACTAGATGAAAATCATAGAGATGATGCAGGATGGACACCTTTGCACATGGCAGCTTTTGAAGGTCACAGGTTGATATGTGAAGCACTTATAGAACAAGGTGCTAGAACAAATGAAATTGATAATGATGGACGTATACCTTTCATACTGGCTGCACAAGAAGGTCACTATGATTGTGTACAGATATTACTGGAAAATAAATCTAACATTGATCAGAGAGGCTACGATGGGAGAAATTCTCTCCGAGTTGCTGCTTTAGAAGGTCATAGAGATATAGTTGAACTACTTTTCAGCCATGGAGCAGATGTAAACTACAAAGATGCTGATGGCCGGCCAACACTTTACATCTTGGCATTAGAAAACCAGCTTACAATGGCTGAGTATTTTTTAGAAAATGGTGCAAATGTAGAAGCAAGCGATGCAGAAGGAAGGACAGCACTCCATGTTTCCTGCTGGCAGGGCCATTTGGAGATGGTGCAGATACTGATAACATACCATGCTGATGTGAATGCTGCAGACAATGAGAAGCGGTCTGCTTTGCAATCTGCTGCTTGGCAAGGCCATGTGAAAGTAGTTCGGCTTTTGATTGAGCATGGAGCCTTAGTTGACCACACCTGTAATCAAGGTGCTACTGCACTCTGCATTGCAGCACAAGAAGGACACATTGATGTTGTGCAGATATTACTGGAGCATGGTGCTGATCCGAATCATGCAGATCAATTTGGACGTACTGCTATGCGTGTTGCAGCAAAAAATGGACATTCTCAGATTATTAAATTACTGGAAAAATATGGTGCATCTAGTCTAAATGGCTGCACTCCATCACCAGTCCACACAATGGAGCAAAAACCCTTGCAGTCAGTCTCTTCAAAAATGCAGTCATTAACAATAAAATCAAATAGTTCAGGAAGCACTGGTGGAGGAGATATGCAGCCTACTATGCGTGGTTTGTCTAATGGGCCTGCTCATGCTTTCAGTTCTCCTTCAGAATCTCCAGATTCTACAGTGGACCGCCAGAAGTCGTCTTTATCAAATAATTCCCTGAAAAGTTCCAAAAACTCTTCTCTGCGTACTACATCATCTACAGCAACTGCTCAGACAGTGCCTATTGATAGTTTCCATAGTATGTCATTTACAGAACAAATACAGCAGCATTCACTGCCTCGTAGCAGAAGCAGGCAGTCAATTGTTTCTCCTTCTTCCACAACTCATTCCTTAAGTCAGAATCATAATTCACCAAGTAGTGAATTTGAATGGAGCCAAGTAAAACCCAGTTTGAAATCAACTAAAGCAAACAAAGGGGGGAAAACAGAAAACTCCAGCAAATCTGGATCTGCTGGGAAAAAAATCAAGCAGAGCAGCTCCTCCCAGCCAAAAGTTTTAGAATATGAAATGACTCAGTTTGATAAACGAATACCTGTTGCTAAATCTGGGACCAGTGTGCCACTTAAATCAATGCCAGCCGAGTCACAGTGCAAAATTTTGGTCCCTCCATCTCAGCAAGAAGTTTGTCGACCTCAGCAACAGTTCCTAATTCACCAACAGAGTGGGGAACAGAAGAAGCGAAATGGAATAATGACAAACCCAAATTATCACCTTCAAAGCAATCAGGTTTTTCTTGGTAGGGTTTCCGTCCCACGAACAGGACAGGAGAGAGGACTTCAAGAAGTTTTGGAAGGCTATCCTTCAGAGACCGAACTAAGCCTTAAGCAAGCCTTAAAACTTCAGCTTGAGGGAACTGACCCAAGCTTCAACTACAAGAAAGAAACACCACTGTAATAGGTAAACCACTTATCACATAGGACTTGTCTGCATGGTGCATTAGTGTGCACCAGCTGGGATGTAAGTGCTAGTGGACGCCATTGTATTGCACAGTCCATGTAGACCCTGCTGGCGTACACTAAAAATTCCTTAGTGCATGTTGACATAGTCCCAAATAGTATTAGGTCACTGCACACTGGGGAGCTTTTAATGCACGCCAGCAGGGTCCACATGCATAGCTTGCGACACACTGGTATTCACTAGAACTTGCATCTTAGCCGGTACACAATAATATACCATGTAGACAACCCATAGACAAAATATGTGCATTTTAAATAAATAAAATATAACTAGTGTAAATTTTTTTAAAGAATCACAAATTTTTAATAAAAATTGTGAAGTGTCAGATTTTTTTCACATGTGCTCATTGGATTTCTACATTATCAAATGTTTTTCAAAACATCAGCATAAAACAATTGGATGATCAGTACACTTTCTTGTAAATTGATATAAAGCTAAAGGCAAGGTGTTGCTCCAGTACTTTTGATAAGTAGCTGAATTAGTAGCATGCTTCATACAGACTTGATTCACGGCATTATTTTCAACTAAAAGGATAACATTAAAATACCTTGCTATATTTTCAGTGCTATGCTGAAATTCATTTGTTTACATATACACTCTTCAAGAAACTGTAAAATATTCTTTCAAGTTACTAGAATAAGTTATCTACAGCTTTAAATTGAAATATTTAATGTGGCTATATCCTGCAGTGAGAGAAATACAAAACAATGCCTCTTTAAAGGACATGGGATTCTAAATGGCCTTCATGCATCTCATTCTAGATTATTGGGCTAGTTTTCTGAGTGTGGGAATTGTGTATTCATACAAAAGTTCTTAAGTATAATCTAAGACTCCAAATTAAATTAATTTTGGTTTCTCACTCTCTACGTAATACATTTTCAACCAGAAATTCTGCAGCTTTCAATAGCTTTTTTTCCCTACAGAAATTATCCAGGAGTTAGTTAAATAGTTAATTCACTCTCCTCCAACCCTCATACCTGCTACATCCTGATGAAGTTTGAGGTTTTTTTAAGGTATTTTGACTTTATTAATAATGATCCCAATAAACATTTGAGTTTCAGAGGAGCAGCATCTTTTTGAAATGGAAAAGCTTCATATACATTGCTTATTTCCCATAATATTTCTTTTGTTCATTTACATTAACATTAGAATGCTGACAGACCAGATTTGTTCCTTCTTAAAACAAAAATATTCTTGTTAGCTGGCTTAATCTTGCAGCAAGTCAACAAGGATTTTTTTTGTGAACAGTTGCTTATTAGTTTTGTGTCAGTTACCTGATGGTGAGACATTCATACATCTTGCTCTAGCAAAAGAAAGAAGAGGGTTTTTATCCCAGGCTGCCTTGGAATGTAGAAGTCATTTTCACCCACATGTCTGTCCCTTCCTACTATTCCTAGGCTACAAGTTTAGTTCCTGAGGTTTATTGTAAAGGGAAGAAAGCCAAAGTATTATACAAAATCCTAAGATGCTTCCCGAAATGTTTGATGCAACTCTAATGCTAACCAGTTAAAACAACTTGATGGCTCAGACAAAGGCCATTCAGAGTTTGCCTCTATATAAAACTTTAGTATTACTATCTATCTTCAATTATATAGCAACTATAGCTGCAACCTTGTTTCTAGTAGATGTCTTGGGGTAAAATTTTCAAAAGCACCTACGTTACTTAGGTTCCTAAATCTCATTAGAAGTCAACAGGACTTAGACTCCAAAGTATGCTAGTCATTTTTGAAAATGGGACTTAGGTTCCTAAGGCACTTTTGTGTGTTTGAAAATTTTACCCCTGATGCATATAATATTTTATAAGGTTAACATGCTGCATAATCAGTTCCTTTATTTCATAACTCTTCTATAATGTGAGCACCCCAAACACTGTCTTTAAATAATAACTAAGTGAAATGAAATTCAAACAACATGATGGAACTGTGGAAGCTGTGTCAAGGACTCCACCAAACTGAACCCACCAGAACAAAACTCTGCAGGAGTGTAGATACAATCATTCAATTTGCTAACTCTTTAGAATTGTGTGACTTAAATAGATTTAAAATATAAAAAAAGTTTGTGAAATAACCCCATATATAATATTATAACTGTATGTTGACTCTGTTCATTTAGCTCTTTTTCCATTTAACACCTGCCCACCTGCATAGTGTTAAAGTGAAATATGACTAAAGAGCAGCTTTTGCATTTTTAATCCTTTTTTACAACTATGTTTTTTAAATGTAAATTTGCATATCAGTTGTGGAGACAGCTGCATGGTGCAGCCTCAAAACTATCTTTTACTTCGAAGTCTTCTCTATTTCTTTGCCACATCCAAATTAAAAAAAAAAATCCACTAACCAGCAAAACAGAGATTGAATACTTCTTGAAATTCAGCTCAGTGCCTGCCCCAAAAAATATTTCACAGATTAATCTTGATTATTTTGAGTGAATTACCTATGGAACATCATGTTAGAAAATATTACTTCATCATGTAGAATCTCATTGCCAATCTAATATCCAAGGATTTCCAGGAATGGAACTCCAGCTGTCACCACTTGTTGCCTTTTTTTGGCAATATTTTCAAAAGTTTCCATAGGTATTCGAGCCATATGTGTGCCAGGATGGATGGTGAATGCAATTGTGTATTTTTGTTTTTAAAGAAAATCTTTGTTTCAAGACTCATATTTCTAAATATCTTTAGTTAGAAACTATGTGTGTAGTTGTTTTTCTGTATATACTGTATGTATATGTAGTATTCCCAAATTTAACTTTTTAATTTTGCACTTTTAGGCCAATTCCATGATGCTATGAACAGAAGAGTTTCTGCCTGGAATGGTTTAATCAGCTGCCTGGGATGAAAGCATATAATGCTTGGTAGTCCACCTAGAAAACTAAGAATGTGATTACCACAGTACAATTACCTTAATTACTGTAATGTGCCTAAATTTTAAGGCTGCCTTCTCAGTGTAACTCTCTGTGCTTCAGAAGTTTATTTTGTGTACTTTGTACGTAATACACAGAATAAGCACTTTTTTTTCTTAATTGCAGAATAATATATGCTGTGTTTCCCTGACAACACCTGAGAAATTGTAAGAGCAAGGATTTTTGATATCCTATTCCAGAAGGCTTGATAAATGTGCATGTGCCACAATGAACTATATATGGGAGGACAGTGCTTTTTGTATTTATTTTATTTTCCTGTGGCAAAAGAAACTAAACATACAGTTTATACCATATTTGTATTGCTATAATGTATGGTCATTTTCCTGTGTATTTCAAAAGTTCTCTCAAGAAAAACAAATCTGGTAACAGTATTTGATGAACTTACAGTACTTGTATGTTCTGTCTGTAAAATTACTTTGTTCAATGGTAGAGTTGCAAGATTATAACCATACACCACACCTCTGGGATTTTTTGTAATAAAATCTAATTTCTACAATTACAGCTTGATATCTGGATGTACAGACTGGCTACCACTGAAAACGATAGAGCTATGCATGTGTATCCAAGGGCAAAACTTAGTCCATACTAAATAGTCTAGTATGTTAAAAAAAAAAAAACTGGATTAATTTCAATATTAGGTGCTTAAGTGTAATGTGCTAAAATTTAAGGCCTGATTCTGCTTTCACTTACACCTCCATAAGAACTCAGGAATAACTGCATTAAAGTAAGTGAATTTACACCTGTGTAATATTTGTGCAAGCAAGCAAAAACAGGTCCATTGTATGTAACAGTATACACTATGAAATTTTCTCCATTTACAAGGGATGAACATGCACAACTCTAACTCCATCGCTCATGAGTCATAAAAATGATTAACACCTGAAAATATAAAGTATATTGCACCATTCACTATTACATAGTCTGACTCTAGATAATAAAGGTTAACATTTTCTACATAAGTATTTCCTTTAAAGACTTGAATTCAACTTTTCTCATATTGTGATTCTGTGCATTCCCTGAATTGTGTGATCCAAAGTCATGATGATAATCTATTTATAAATTTAGATAAATGGCCCTTGGATGCATATACATTGTATATTCCGGGACACTGAAGATCTTGATAGGTTACTACTGTGGTGAACAGTCATCAGAACATAATTAAATTTGATTTTTTTAATTAATGAACCACCTTCTTATTCACTCATATTATCAAATGTAAAAAGAAAATCTTTCATAGGCATATGATGTGTAGTAAAATGTAATGTTAGAAGTTGACACCATAGCAATATTGATAATTCTGAAGTGAATGTTTTAAGTATTTAATTTTTTGTCCCTGTGGGATATTTATAAAATAAACACAATGGAACTCTTGCAGAATAGCCTTAAGAATGTTAATGGTTCAGTAAAGAGAGAGTATCAGAAAGTTTCAACAGACTTGTTATGAACCTTAAGTATAGTGCATTTGCAATACTGTGCAAGAACACAACTTTCTCTTTTCTATTGGGTGTATGTTTTGTTCTGTAGAAAGATATCCCAGAAGGCTTACCTTTTCTACTACTTGATTGTCATTGGGATTATATTTATTTAATTTTATTGTTTTGTTTTGTTTTATTTTTGTTACAAAGTGCGCATTGGGTCACAGGGTCCATTTCACAATGGGCTACAGTTTCCAGACAGCTTCAGGTTTTTGTATGAATAATATTTACATTTGAAACAGTTGGTGGGTAAACCCCACATATAAATCAACTGAAAGACCTGTTGAAAAGTTACTTTCAGAATCAAAATAACAGTTCCTGCAGCTTTTCAGTATTGCTTTGGAATAGAGCATGAATTACTCTGTTAAAATACTTTGATGAGGGTGTGAGACATTCCGCATTGCTTTTGTGTGTGATTTTAATATTATACCTTATGTGGTTTGTACCATGCTAAGAAAGTAAAACTAATATCCCCCAAATGTTAGCAATTCAGTTTGGACTTTTAAAATGTTGGGTGATGTCCTGCTGTCTGTACAATCACACAGAAGTCAGTGGGGTTGCACACTTGTAACTCAGACCAGAATTTAGCCTGTCAAATATTTCTCTGTTTCAGATCTTGTTTTCATAAGCCACTATGCGACTAGTCCTATCTCCTCCTCCTGACATTTCACGCAGTCTCTCCAACAACCATCTCCAGAAGTGATCACAAATCCATGATGGGAAAGCTAGAGAAAAGACTGTCTTATGAACATTAACATCAATACCATATACTTGTGGAGAAAGTCTTCAAAAGAGAAAAGTATTTAAATTTGTCAGAACTAAAAAGGTATTGAGGTACAGTGATGCCCTTTTGTCTTTGTGATCAGTATTGAAAGTATTACCATTGATTAAAAAATAAAAGGCTGTTTCCCTCATTAATCAGCTATGCAAATGTGTGTTATGCTTAATATCCTCCATCTGATCTGTTCAGTTAACTTTGTTTGCAGATGGACTCTTTTTATTTTCCCCCTCCCTGGATTGGGTTGTATATAGCCTATAATGTACATTGAATGAATTTCACATTGTAAAATTTTTATTTTATTCCTTGTATTATATTAAGCAAAAAAACCCTATGTATATGAAAGTGCATAATAAATATATTTGCTTTTCAGCAGCTATCTGTTTTATTTTACAACCTCCTTTCTTGGGACATTTCAGGAAAAGGTTCTTAAAAATTAGGAAAACTTGACTAGCATTTGTTAAGCATCTAATAAAACCTAATGAAAATTAGAATATGATTTAGAAAGGTCGTAAGCATTTGAGGCAAGCATTTTCAAAACTGGATGCCCGAAGTTAGCTCCTAAGTCCATATTTAGACACCTGTTTGTTTCCTGATATTTCAAAAATGCTGAGTTCTCAGCAGCTTCCACTGACTTCAGATTTAGTATTTCACATTCTTACGAGGCCTTGAAACCAGTAGGAATAAAAAACTTCTCTTTCGAGATGTGTTGCCCATGTCCATTTTTGTTCCGGTGTGTGCATGCCCAGTGCACCAGAGTCAGAGATATTTTTTCTTAAGTGGTGCCCATAAGGGGAAACACATGCATCCTCAGCAGTCTTGTGCTGCTACACAATGCTATGGAGGGTGGAGCCACCTTTGATCACTCTCAGTTCCTTCTTACAGGACAGATCCCAACATAAAGGGGAAGAAGAATGGAATGGATATGTGCAACACATCTCAAACAACAGTTACAGAACAGGTTAGTAACCATTTTTTCTTCAAGTGATGGAACATCCATTTCACTTCAAGTCACCCCTGAGCAGTTAAGTCTGGAGACGTGTTTTGGAATCTATCTGAACAATGACTATAGATCCAAATTTGGCAAAGTCCTTTGAACATCCAAGGCATGGAGCCTTTCTTCAACCCCATGAGAGCAGGGTTAGGAAAGAATGTCAGTAAGTATATGGCTTGATTGAGGTGGAATTGTGAAACTACTTTAGTCAGGAATTTCAAATGCAGACATAAATATACCTTATCCTTATTAAAGCAAAAAAAAAAAAAGTGTAAAGAGGGTCATCTACCAACACTCGTAACTCCATTACCCTTCTTACAGATAAAATTGGTACCAAAAATGCTACTTTCATAGAGAGATGCAGTAAGGAGCAA
Source organism: Lepidochelys olivacea (assembly GCF_965140295.1). Taxonomy (NCBI): domain Eukaryota; kingdom Metazoa; phylum Chordata; order Testudines; family Cheloniidae; genus Lepidochelys; species Lepidochelys olivacea. Next base: position 48,317,441 of record NC_140414.1, on the reverse strand, counting down.
GTAGCCATGGGTTTAAAGGGTGGACTTGTTAACTCTGCCAGCATCAGATTCAGGTTCCAGGGAGGAATGGGATTCTTGACATGGGGATATAACCTGTCTAGACCTGTTAAGAATCTGATAGACATAGGGTTGGAAAATACTGAGTGGTTCACAACTGATGATTGGAAAGTGGAGGTCGCTGCCAGATGAACTCTGATGGAACTAACCAATAGACCCTGCTGTTTCAGGTTAAACATATCCAAAACATGTTGGATAGAGGCCAGGACTGGTGAAACACCTCTCTGCTTTCACCTTATGAAGAATAGTGTTCACTTCATCAGGTAAGCATACTTAATACATGGCTACCTGCTGTTCAGAAATGTTTTGCACATTTGGAGAACACTCTGTCTCTTGAGGAATTAACCATGGAGCAGACAGGCCATGAGATGGAATAGACGGATTGGGGTGTAACATCTGTGGCCCTGGGAGATCTTCTTGTGATCTTGAAGTAGTGTCATAGGAGCCCTAGACAGAGAGGCTCAGCAGACTGGATAACCAATGGTAGCGAGGCCAAACTGGTGCTAGCGTGATCCTGCTTGAGTTTGGATAACATCTTGGGTAGGATAAGAATAGAAGGGTAGGCATTCAGAAACTTGTCTCTCCAAGAGAGAGTAGGAAAGCATCCATCAGAGAGCCCAGAACGAGAACTGAAGTTTTATCCCGCCAATAAGATTTATTAGTTAAAGATACAAAATTTTAGCCCAGCTATGGAATAAATCTTCCTACCAAAACAGTCTAGTCTCTTTGCCTCTTTGTTCTTTGGGATAGGAGGTCATTCCTGTTGTGCTTTTTCATTCATGGTGAGACATCTAAGGAACCACTCTGAGGGGCACATCTGCCACTCTGCTTAGAGAAAAATCTCTGATGCATTGGGCATGCACACGCTTGAAGTAGAATGAACATGTGCAATCACTCAAAGAAGAACTTCATTGTACTTTCTTTCAAGATGACCTGTATACCATTACATCTGTCAGGAAGACTAGCAAACTAAACACCCCAATTACTATAATTCCCTTATATCTGAAAGAAGGTTTTTGGGTTTTTTTTTTGGAAAATATATTTTTTCATATATCCTTTTCCCCAAGAGTGTTCCAGTTATTTCATATCTCTGTGCCAATGAAGTGATTGCATAGACATGATTTTACCCAAATCAGAATTCCCAGGAACAAAATCTGCATTTGTTGAGCACAAAAAGGGCTATGAATGTTTACTAGGGTAAGCTAAAATCTTTTGAAGAACAGTGTGTGGCTTGTTTAAAGGCCTAGCAAAGGGATCAAAACTTCAGAGTACTATGTCTAGGTGTATTTGTGATTTTCTTTGTTCTTTTTGTTATGTAAAAGCACATTTTCTCTTGAGGCTAAGTCATGTTGTTACATGAGCATATTTTTGCATCCCACTCGAACACAGGCTTTCTTCTTCCAGTGAGGCCACCAAAAGAGGAGTTCTTCAGGCTGTTGCTTAATGTAGGCCTGCCCTAGGGTAGTCCTTGCTACATCAACTCTTTGTACATTTACAATGGAAGAAGAGATGGTCAACAAAAAGGAATTTCCAATAATTGTCATAACCTCTTCTTCCACTCTAATTGTATTCTGCTCCCTTCTTTAGAATCAAAATTATGTATATTAGTGTGGGAAATTTCTGAGTGTCAAGGAAGAACTCTGCTATTTATCTGCCTTCTGTCATTGACAGTTTAGGTTTGCCTCCTTGTTTCCTGGTAAGCACTCATTCCAGTCCTTGTACTTATGACTTTGTTGGTTTGTAGGATTAGGAGGGAAAAAAGGGCAAACATAATTACTGTAAGTAGTTTTTCATTCACCTTTTGTATACTATTTCTGTGGTTTTTCTTCTCTAATCATTTGGGGGAGGGATAGCTCAGTGGTTTGAGCATTGGCCTGCTAAACCCAGGATTGTGAGTTCAATCCTTGAGGGGGCCATTTAGGGATGGGGGCAAAAAAATTTGGGGGGGAGGGATAGCTCAGTGGTTTGAGCATTGGCCTGCTAAACCCAGGGTTGTGAGTTCAATCCTTGAGGGGGCCATTTAGGGATCTGGGGCAAAAATTGAGGATTGGTACTGCTTTGAGCAGGGGGTTGGACTAGATGACCTCCTGAGGTCCCTTCCAACCTTGATATTCTATGATTCTATGACCCACTTTTGATATGCTCTTTATGCCAAGGAATAACAGCATATGCATTGGATTAGTTCACTATTTTTCACAAAGACAGCAAAGTATTTCCTGTGAATTAATCTCTAAAGACTTTGATGTTCCACAGTCACAATTTTTTCCCAATAATCATAATAATATTTAAACAAAAGTATTGAACACCTGTTTTTAATCTTTGATCCTGAGGAATATGTAAAGTCATATTAAATTAATGCTTCAAATCTTCTATACAATCTTTAGGACAGTTTTGCTTGTGGGTTGTGTGTATTTTCCAAAAGGCATTTGGGACTAGTTCGCAGAGTAAACTAATGCAAAGCTTTTCAACTGAAGGCCCTGTGAGAGAATCATAGACGATTAGAGTTGGAAGAAACCTCAGGAGGTCATCTAGTTCAACCCCCTGCTCAAAGCAGGACCAACCCCAACTTAAATCATCCCAGCCAGGGCTTTGTCAAGCCTGACCTTAAAAATATCTAAGGAAGGAGATTCCACCACCTCCCTAGGTAACGCATTCCAGTGTTTCACCACCCTCCTAGTGAAAAAGTTTTTCCTAACATCCAACCTAAACCTCCCCCACTGCAACTTGAGACCATTACTCCTTGTTCTGTCATCAGCTACCACTGAGAACAGTCTCGATCCATCCTCTTTGGAACCCCCTTTCAGGTAGTTGAAAGCAGCTATCAAATCCCTCCTCACTCTTCTCTTCTGCAGACTAAATAAGCCCAGTTCCTTCAGCCTCTCCTCATGTGCCCCAGCCCCCTAATAATTTTGTTGCCCTCTGCTGGACTTTCTCCAATTTGTCCACATTCTTTCTGTAGTAGGGGCCCCAAAACTGGATGCAATACTCCAGATGTGGCCTCACCAGTGCCAAATAGACAGCAGTAAGAAGTTGGCATTGATCTAAACTGTAACTTTTCTACACTGGAGAGAGTTCCAGTGTCAGAAATAGAGTAGACTGAAAAATCCTACGATTGTGCCAATAGTTTTATTAAAGGATTCTCAGAAATTCTGTGCAGATCATATCAACCAATTGACCGTTATCATGAAGATTTCATTTATTTAGGTCCCAGAAAGACCTTTCCCTTTTATTATTGTAGGTTTACAATAGACAAGTTAAATCTTGAAATTGAGGTACATTTTATGCTACAGAAATTAAACTTTAAAAAATTCTTGCACTATACTTTTTTGTCTTCTGTACTTCTATTAAGCTTTGTGTCCTGCAATTGGAGCTCTGCAAGTTAAAAGGGCGCGGAGTGCTTCTGAAGTTACTTCCTGTCTGTGCTATTGGTTGTACCTTCCCTCCCTTCTCTACTAGAGATGTGGGGGAAACCATTTTGCTGATTTTCTGCACATTGTGTGTCTGCGCTCTCCTGAGGGCTGCTCTAAACTCCTCCAGCTGCTCCAACCATGCCACTACAATGTGCCTCCACAATGTGCTCCAGTCGTGCTATACTCCTCGTCTCCACCTGCAATGCCCCCTAGCCTGGTGTAGGAGCTGGCTATGCCATCTCTATGCCTGAATGGGACTCCTCAGCTGGGGAGATGGGCCTATGTTCTGCTTCTTTTGTGCTGCCAAAGCAGGACGCTTTCTTTCAAAACAAAAGGTTTCAGAGTAACAGCTGTGTTAGTCTGTATTCGCAAAAAGAAAAGGAGTAGTTGTGGCACCTTAGAGACTAACCAATTTATTTGAGCATAAGCTTTCGTGAGCTACAGCTCACTTCATCGGATGCATACACATCCGATGAAGTGAGCTGTAGCTCACGAAAGCTTATGCTCAAATAAATTGGTTAGTCCCTAAGGTGCCACAAGTCCTCCTTTTCTTTTTTCAAAACAAAGCAACAGTAGTATGAAATTTTTCAAACTTTGGCACAATCTTATCTTCTGAAATGCCATGGGCTCCCTTGCCAAAAATACAGTGGTGACATACTGTTGTATAACTTATTTTCTACAGTCTCAATAAATACATCCCTAAGATGTCTACATAAACAAACGCTTGGATGAAAAAGGGCAGTCTCAAACTAAAAATGAGAAAGACTTTAGGGTATTCCTAAACTGCCATCAGGGAGATGTGATTGCAGTTGATGTAGGCATACCCAAGCTATCTTTAATCAAAATGAGCTCGAGTAGCAATACAGTGTAGCAGTAGCAGCACGGTTCAGCCTCTCCAGTGTGTACCCAGGGTCCTTGTACTTAGGAGGCTAGCCTGTGCTGCTGCTCATGCTGCCGTGGCTAGACTGCTGTTGTTATGTGAGCTAGCTTTGATCTCTCCAGATCAAAGCTAGCTCTGGTATGTCTACAGGAGCTGCAGCCACCTTTAGACATAACCTAAAGTGATGCTGGTTAGAGGGGGGAAATATTTTGAAGAACTAGCCAGGACATTGACCTCCTTTCGACTACAGCACCAGGGGGAGGAAGGAATACCTCAGTAAACTCACCTTCAGAAAGTACTGTATCTGCTTTTTGTGTCAAGAGTGTCATGGCTAATACATCAGAGTTTCATTTATTATCACAAACTGGAGACTGTCCCTCAAAGCAGCACGCTTATGAAGAAGTGCTATGCTATGTCTGAGGAAATTACTGGCAAAGGTATGTTATTACATGATTGTCCATTATGGAGATTCCTCTGCTGCAGCTACAACTGGCCTCTGTTAGACAGGAAACTAGTCTAGATGGACCATTAGTTAGATCTGACATACTACTCCTTTATTTGCAAATGGTGTCAATTCATAGATTTTTTTTTTTTAAGGCAAGAAGTCTGACTTCTCACATAACACAGGCCATAGAACTTCAGCCAATAATTTGTGCTTACTTTAAACCTACAGGTAAATTCTGACTGGATTATGTAAAGGTTTAGGGAATAGGACTTTCAAGTTCCTATGGATGATCACAGTAAGGCAAAATAAGACTGTTACCCTGATATATTACCATTTTTAAAGGAAACTGCTATTCCAAGCATTTGTCATAGCTTCATTGAAACCTTTCTAGTTTGAATTGCTATTTGATTTAAAAATTAAAATTGTATTTCTAATTGCACATTGACTGGCATAACTAGCAAAGCATAAGTACTTTCAGTTGAGGAGTACCACTAATGTATTCAGAAATATAATCATTCTGCATGCAAGACATGAATTTATTCCAAAGGCAAGCACATAAAGCATAGGGAGGACTTACATTCCTTACAAGTTTCAGGACTTAAAAGTTACTGAAGATGACATATATCATTCATTTTCTACGTCAGAATCCTTCACAGAAAGTGAAAGTCTTTCTCTGACTACTCAAAAAGTAGTGACTACTTGTGGCACCTTGGAGACTAACCAATTTATTTGAGCATAAGCTTTCGTGAGCTATAGCTCACTTCATCTGACTACTATGTCTAATGGCAGCAACCACATATGTCACACCCTCTGAGAGACTAAAGATGAGGCCTCTTCAACACGTGGTAGCAAGAAATTTTCAAACTTGCAGTTTATGGCATGAACCTGGTAATAATTCCAAACAAGATTATGAAAACTCTTTTGTGGTAGAAGGATCGGTCACATGGTGAGGGGAATTCGAATCAGTCCATCCTCTCCTTCCATGATGATTACCACAGATGCCTCAAAAACAGTCTGGAGTGCACATCTCAACAATCTGGTAACATGACGTCTCTGGAACCAGCAAGAGTGTAATCTGTATATCAGTGTTCTTGTGTTAAGGGCAATATAATTATCACTAAAATCTTTCCTACCTCAGTCAAGGGGCAGCTGAGTCAGGTGACCAAAAGCAATATGACAGCAATGTATTATGTAAACAAGAAAGGAGGAGCATGCTCTTCCCAGCTATGCAATGAGGCAAGGAGACTTTGCAAGTGGTGTATTATTCACAAGGTTGATGTGATAATTCATGTATCAGGAGCCCTTAATCAGCAGACCAATTCCTCCCACATGAATGGCCCTTGAACATGTAATCAGGGAAATTTTTGCTCTGAAGCACACTCCAAATATTGATCTTTTTGCTACAAGGTTCAGTGCAAAATGCCCTCTTTTTTTGTTCAACAGGTTCAGCCCCGTACCCTCTCTCAGATGCTTTCCTCCTCAATCAGAATATGAATCTGATGTACACCTTCTCATCTTTTCCGTTAATATTGAAGGTCATAAGGAATTTCAGCCAGGATAATTCTGCTCACTTTTGCTTGGCTGAGTTACACGGACTTGCTCCTTCTTTCAAAGAGAAACTTCAAAGTACTGCCTCTGTCATCAGACCTACTCTGACAGCAGCATCGGAGGGTGTATGAGCCAGATCCATCTTTGCTACATCTAGCAGCAATAGATCCTTGACAGAATTAGAGAAATCTTTCTCTGAAGATGTACAGCATGTATTACTAAATGTGAAAAGACTGACTACTAGAAAATGTTATGAGTTGAAATGGAAAAGATTTTTCTATGGGATGCTAATAAGGATATTGATCTTGTGCCAGCTCCTATACAATTCATTTTAGAGTACTTGTTGCTTCTGAAGGACCAAGATTTTTATATTAAGTCACTCAGGTACATTTAGCCACAATTGCACCTGTTGATGGTAAATCAGTATTCTCTCATCTGATTGTTAAGAGATTTATGAAAGGTTTACTAAATCTGTATTCTCCAAAAACAAAGCCTGTTCCAACCTTGAAATTAAACTTAGTGCTTTCACAAATTATATCACCTCCATTTCATAGATACGAAGGTCAGAAGGGACCATTATGATCATCTAGTCCAACCTCCTGCACAATGCAGGCCACAGAATCTCACCCACCCACTCCTGCAAAAAACCTCACACCTATGTCTGAGCTATTAAATCATGGTTTAAAGACTTCAAGGAGCAGAGAATCCTCCAGCAAGTGACCCATGCCCCATGTTATAGAGGAAGGCGAAAAACCTCCAGGGCCTCTTCCAATCTGCCCTGGAGGAAAATTCCTTCCCGACCCCAAATATGGCGATCAGCTAAACCCTGAGCATATGGGCAAGATTCACCAGCCAGATACCCAGGAAAGAATTTTCTGTAGTAACTCAGATCCCACCCCATCTAACATCCCATCACAGGCCACTGGGCCTATTTACCATGAATATTTAAAGATCAATTAATTACCAAAAGCATGTTATCCCATCATACCGTCTCCCTCATAAACTTACCAAGTTTAATCTTAAAGATAGGTCTTTTGCTCCCTTTGCTTCCCTTAGAAGGCTATTTCAAAACTTCACTCCTCTGATGGTTAGAAACCTTCATCTAATTTCAAGTCTAAACTTCCCAATGACCAGTTTATATCCATTTGTTCTTGTGTCCACATTGGTATTGAGCTTAAATAATTCCTCTCCCTCTCCGGTATTTATCCGTCTGATATATTTATAGAGAGCAATCATATCTCCCCTCAACCTTCTTTTAGTTAGGCTAAACAAGCCAAGCTGACTACATAAGACAGGTTTTCCATTCCTCAGATCATCATAGTAGCCCTTCTCTGTACCTGTTCCAGTTTGAATTCTTCCTTCTTAAACATGGGAAACCAGAACTGCACACACTATTCCACAAGAGGTGTCACCAGTGCCTTGTATAACGGTACTAACACCTCCTTATCTCTACTGGAAATACCTCACCTGATGCATCCCAAGACCGCATTACCTTTCTACACGCCCATATCACATTGGCGGCTCATAGTCATCCTGTGGTCAACCAGTACTCCAAGGTCCTTCTCCTCCTCCGTTACTTCTAATTGATGCAACCCCAGCTTATAACTAAAATTCTTGTTATTAATCCTGAAATGCATAACCTTACACTTCTCACTATTAAATTTTATCCTATTACTATTACTCCAGTTTACAAGGTCATCCAAATCTTTCTGTATGATTTCCCAGTCTCTCTCTAAATTGGCAATACCTCCCAGCTTTGTATCATCCGCAAACTTTATTAGCACACTCCCACTTTTTGTGCCAAGGTCAGTAATAAAAAGATTAAATAAGATTGGTCCCAAAACTGATCCCTGAGGAACTCCACTGGTAACCTCTCTCCAGCCTGACAGTTCACCTTTCAGTAGGACCCGCTGTAGTCTGCCTGTTAACAAATTCCTAATGCACCTTTCAATTTTCATATTGATCCCCATCTTTTACAATTTAACTAATAATTCCCCATGTGGCTCGGTATCAAACGCCTTACTGAGATCTAGGTAAATTAGATCCACTGTGTTTCCTTTGTCTAAAAAATCTGTTACCTTCTCAAAGGAGATCATGTTGCTTTCGCACGATCTACCTTTTGTAAAACCATGTTGTATTTTGTCCCATTTACCATTGACCTCAATGTCCTTAACTACTTTCTCTTTCAAAAATTTTTCCAAGACCTTGCTTACTACAGATGTCAAACTAACAGGCTTGTAGTTACCCGGATCACTTTTTTTTCCTTTCTTAAAAATAGGAACTCTGTTAGCAATTCTCCAATCATACTGTACAACCCCTGAGTTTACAGATTCATTAAAAATTCTTGCTAATGGGCTTGCAATTTCCTGTGGCAATTCCGTTAATATTCTTGGATGAAGATTATCTGGGCCCCCCGATTTAGTCCCATTAAGCTGTTCGAGTTTCGCTTCTACCTCAGATATGGTAATATCTACCTCCATATCCTCATTCCCATTTGTCATGCTACCATTATTCCTAAGATCCTCATTAGCCTTATTAAAGACTGAGGCACAGTATTTGTTTAGATATTGAGCCATGCCTAGATTATCCTTGACCTCCACTCCAACCTCAGTGTTTAGCGGTCCCACTTCTTCTTTCTTTGTTTTCTTCTTATTTATATGGCTATAGAAGCTTTTACTATTGGTTTTAATTCCCTTTGCAAGGTCCAACTCTACTTGACTTTTAGCCTGTCTCACTTTATCCCCACATGTTCTGACCTCAATAAGGTAGCTTTCCTTGCTGATCCCTCCCATCTTCCACTCCCTGTATGCTTTCTGCTTTTTCTTAATCACCTCTCTGAGATGCTTGCTCATCCAGCTTGGTCTGCAACTCCTGCCTATGAATTTTTTCCCCTTTCTTGGGATGCAGGCTTCCAATAGCTTCAGCAGCTTTGATTTGAAGTAATCCCAGGCCTCATCTGCCTTTAGATCCTTAAGTTCTTCAATCCAATCCACTACCCTAACTAATTTCCTTAATTTTTGAAAGTCAGCTCTTTTGAAATCAAAAACCCTAGTTGCAGATTTATTTTTGTTAATCCTTCCTTTCAGTTTGAACTGAATTAGCTCATGATCACTTGAACCAAGGTTGTCCCCTTCAACCATTTCCTCTATGAGGTCCTCACTACTCACCAAAACCAAATCTAAAATGGCATCCCCTCTAGTCGGTTCAGCAACTACTTGGTGAAGGAATCCATCAGCTATCGCATCTAGGAAAATCTGAGCCCTATTATTATTACTAACACTCGTCCTCCAGTCTATATCTGGGAAGTTAAAGTCCCCCATGATCACACAATTCCCATTAGTATTTACTTCATTAAAAACATTAAAGAGGGCTCTATCCATATCCAGATTGGATCCCGGCGATCTATAGCACACCCCAAGTACTATCCCAGGGGAGGCTCTAGTAGTTTTCTTCCCCAGTGTAATTTTTGCCCAGACGGACTCTGTCTTGTCCATTCCATCGCTTCTTATTTCTTTAGAGTCTACCTCATCATTGATATACAATGCTACTCCACCATCTTTATCTTTATTTCTGTCTTTCCTAAACAGCACATACCCCTCAATACCTGTAGTCCAGTCATGACTACTATTCCACCATGTTTCTGTTATCCCTATAATATCTGGTTTCACTTCCTGCACCAGAAGCTCTAGTTTCTCCATTTTGTTACCTAGGCTCCTCGCATTGGTGTACAAACATCTTAATTTTTGCTGTTTGGCCTCGCTCACATTCTGTACCCTATTAGGCACAGTCATTCTACAGCCAGTATAACCTATTAGACTGGAATCCACACTACCCTTCCTCCTTACATACATTCTCCTACCCATGGCTGTATACTTTCTTACTTCGTTTTCTTCCCACTCAATGCTAAAATCCAGCGTGGAGATTACCTGGACATCTCCCAACCATCTCCCTCAAATTCCTAGTTTAAAGCTCTCTTAATCAGTTGTGCCAGCCTCCATCCTAGAAGTCTATTTCCTTCCCTACTCATCCCGAGAAAACTGTCCTCTGTCCATGAATGATTCCCAGTGGCCATACATCCCAAAGCCCTCCTTATAGCACCACTGCCTAAGTCATCTGTTGATAGTCATAATCTTGTCACACCTTTGTTGCCCTTCTCTAGGAACAGGCAGAATCTCACTAAAGATCACCTGAGCCTCGATTTCCTTAAGTGTCTTCCCCAGCCTAGCATAGTCTCCCTTGATACATTCCAGCGAGAATCTAGCTGTATCATTTGTTCCCACATAAAGGATAATTAGGGGATTCTTTCCTGCAATTAGGGGATTCTTTCATTTGAGCCATTATCTAATTGTTCTGTTTCACCTTTCAATTAAGACTGCTTTTATCATAGCAATAACATAAGCGAGGGGGGCTAGTGAACTTCATGTGTGGATGGCTGATTTCCACCCCCTCCCCCTATTTACAGTTCTTCGTAAAGACCAAGTAGTTCTTCATCCTCACCCAAATTTTATATTAAAAGTAATTTCAGACTTTTATGTTAACCAATCCATTACTTTAACAGTGTTCTTTCTCAAATGGCATTCAAATAAGAATGAAGCAAAATTACATTGTTTGGACTTTAAAATTGAGTGTTATCATTCAATTTAGTTAGGACTAAGGATTTTAGATTATCACTTAGATTGTTTGTCTCATGTGTGGATAACTTTAAAGGGAATCCCATTTCAGTGCAAAAGTTATTTAGGTGGATCAAACTATGTATAATAGAAGCTTATGAAAATCCCTCGCATTCCCCTCTGCTAGGTTGAGAGCACACTCCATGAGAGTAGTGGCCACAAGTATGTCTAAAACAGGTTCCATTCAGTGAGATTTTTAAAGTGGCCACATGGAATTCATGTTTTACTAAACATTATGTGTTAAATACTACAGCTAAGTCTGATGCTACGTTTGGCACATTGGCTCTTCAGTCTTTGTTCAGTTTGGATGGAGGGTAAGGAGTCCTATCTCCTTATATATTACTGACTAAACTACCCCAAGATTGGGAATATGCTGAGGACACTCGAAGAAATGAAGGTTACTTACCTCTAACCAAGGTTTTTTGAAATGGACTTGGCATATTCATATTTCCTGCCCTCCTTTCCCTCGTCTACGAAGTCCTATGTACTCATGGTTCTGCATTAGCGATGGAAGGAACTGACGCAGCAACTGCTGCTGCACCCTCTTTTATAGCTATACCCTCAAAATGTGCTTGGACACAGAGGGCAAGGGCAGAGAGGGGTGCTTGAGTGATTGATCAGGCACTGCTAGTAGAAGACTGTGCTGTTCAACAACGGCACCTGTTGCCACATATTCTGAATGTGTGGAGTCCAACTTGAAGAACATTGGTTACAAGTAAGTAACCTTCATTATACGTAATAGGGCCTGATTCTCAGTTACATAAAGACCTCTTTAAATCCATTTTAATGCACCAAGTTTTATAATGTAACTGAGAATTGGCCCCGCCAATGTTTGGGTTTTTCAAAATTATATGGCAAATGTAATCAACTGTGCATCTCAACCTTCATTTTTGTGCCATTTCTTTCTTATATTCTGTTATGAATATAATAGAAATCAAAATAATATGTGGAGTTTCCTGACCTGGTGATTTTTAATGGTTCCCTCATCTTGATTAGGTGTCTAATTTTGTGTAGATTTAATGATCTGCATTTAATGTTTGATTCTTTCAATTAAGAGAGATTTACAATATGGGAGACATGATTTTATACAGGATAATGAATCTTGAGATCTGAAATTTTTCAGACATAGGACAGGGCAAGAGTATCTGCAGGGAGATTTGTATGTCCTTCCACTTATTCTTATCTATAAACAGTAGAGCAGAAAAGAGCGTGTTGAACCATTAAAGAACAGGCATGATTAAAGGGAAGAAGTAGTTATTATTTATTTTATTTTATTCAATTCACTATCTGCCCTTTCCAGAAGTGATTATCATAAAAATGAATGTTAATGCCAGAGATAGATACATAATTGATAGCAAAGGTAAATAAAGTCCTCATTTTGTCCACAGAATATGTTCAATGAAGACAAGAGTGAAAACCTCCCACTCTGTCCTGTTACTCTTTTCTGGATGGGTGAGATATAGTTCAGTCCCCGTGGCCTCTGTGAAGATTGAGACCTGTTTGAAATAGTTTTTTAAATAATTCATCTAATAATTTTTTAAATGTGTGAAATTAAATTATTCAGGGCTATTCTTATTTACCTTAGATAGTATCTTGCTCCTCAAATAGTCACATGGATTTCAATAGGGCTACTGACAGTAAGGTTCTATTTGCAGTAAGGGTGGCAGAATCTGACCCCCAGTGAATATTAAAAACAGCGAGGAGTCCTTGTGGCACCTTAGAGACTAACACATTTATTTGGGCATAAGCTTTTGTGGGCTATAGCCCACTTCATCAGATGCATGGATGAAGTGGGTTATAGCTCATGAAAGCTTATGCCCAAATAAATGTGTTAGTCTCTAAGGTGCCACAAAGACTCCTCGTGGTTTTTACTGATACAGACTAACCTGTCTCAATGAATATTGTTCAGCTAGGTCTCGTGATAGTTATGGTGGTTTTTATTATGTCTGTTCATTGGAATTGACTTGAAACTGCCAGCTCATTATATAAAGGCTGCTGAACAGCTGTCAGATGATGATGATGATGATGACAACAACTGCTACTTTTGGTCACCACTGACCTGCGTCAGATCAGAAAAGTGACTTAGCCATAAAAGGCTTTTTATTATCATTAATGAGTGTTTTGATATCAAGATCCTATAGCAAATAAGTCCCAACTGCATTTGTTTAAGCAATCATGTTTGCCATGGCATGCATTTAGGGTAATTTGTGTTAATATTATATCTAGAGTGACCAGACAGCAAATGTGAAAAATCAGGACAAGGGGTGGGGGGTAATAGGAGCCTATATAAAAAAAAGACCCCAAACTTGGGACTGTCCGTATAAAATCGGGACATATGTGCACCCTAATTATACAGTATAGAATGGAAAAAAATATTCCTTGAAACAAAAGAACTTCCAAACATGTTTGGTGAAAAAAACACATGACTACTCGAGAGTCTTATTGTACCCAGAAAGTTAGGAACAACTGAGTCTTTTTAGCAAAGAGACAAAAGACACTCCTAAGACAAAGAAATGCATAATTAATTAAAGCTTGCCAGACATCAGGGGACAATGACTTCAAATCAGAGCCAGACAACCCAACAAACTGAACCAGTGGAGAGCAATTTATACATCAAAACCTAATTTGTGTATTAGCCACTAAATTTTCAAATGCTGGTGAGCACAAACACAGGAGAGAGGTAACACAAGTGCACACTCTGGCAAAGCTAGATGTTTCCAAAGGGAAAAATGAGTGCAAATATTACAAAATAAAAGAGGTTAAGAAACTGAAGACTTATTTGAAATTGTGCCTGGTAGCAAAAATGCAGATAACTCTATCCAACCTAGTCAGCCCCAAAAAACCTATGTTAGAAAATTGTCTGCAATTCAGTATTCAGATACACTTTCAAATTCGCCAAACCATTAGGCAGGGTTGGCAGAAGGAAGAAGATTGCCAAACTTCAGCCAGGTGAAAAGAATGCATCTGATCTCAAGCAATCATTAAGAAAAAGCTAAAGATGTCTCTCTAGCATTTCTAAAGTTTGCCTTATTGAAATAATCTATTGTACAGTTCCTGAGTTTATGTAAAATACTCTCATTTTGTACATATAGACATCTTATATCCCATATCAGAAGTTTTATTAGAACAATAGATCTATTAAGCTACTAGGTTTTATTAGTTCCTGGGCAGTTACTTAAGACAAGTTTCACTATCTTTTACAGAAGACTGGTTTGAGCAGTATGATCCAATTTAAAGCTGAGCCACAACCCATTCTCTGGGGGAGATACCAAATGTACTTCAAAAGCACAGTTGCAGCGGCACAGGAGTCAGCAACCAGAGCTGTAAACAGGGGAGTTGAGTGGGAGTTCTGTTGGAGGAGAAGGTATTTGTATTTGTATTGGTATTTATAGAGGCTGGTAGGGGCAGTGTGCTGGGAGAGAGGCTGAGCCCTGATTAGGGGGCGGGGCTTCTCTGACTAGGGGTCCTCTAAAGGTAGCCAGCCAGTCAGGCAGTGGAACAGGAGCCAGCAAACAGAGCTGTAAACAGGCGAGTTTGAGTGGGAGTTTGTAAGGGGAGTTCGGGGGGAAGACTAAGAGAGCCCGGCAAAGGAATAGACAGGCTACTGAGGGGACTGTGTGGTGGTCTGGTAGCGTTTTCGTGCTCGCTGGCAGTTTGTTTTGCTGTGGGAGATTTGGTTTGTGTTTCCCAGACTAACAGGACTTAGGTGGGAAGGCGATGACAGATACAGTGGTAGCAGTGGTAGTGACCCAAGTAGTGGAAGACACAATGAAGATGACTGGATGTAGAAGCTGAGGCATGTACATGATCCTGCAGGGGGTACCTGAAAAGAGTTTAGTCTGCATGAAGTGCCACCTGATAGAGATGATGGAAGAAAAGATCCAAGGATTGGAGATGCAGGTGGAAACTCTGGTTGAATTTAGAAGGGGGTTCGAGCGGATGATGGAGCAAAGACATGAGGAGGCTGAAGAGAAAAGCTCAGACTTGCAGATGGAAGCAGGACCAAAGAACTCTGAGGGGAGACTGCTGGGTGAGGAAAGTGGACAGTGGAAGAATGTGACTAAGAGAACCAGGCAGAGGAAAAGATGGGCTAGTGACAGAGAAACAGAGTTCAGGAACAGGTTTATGGAATAGGAAAATGAAGAAGGGGCACAGCAGGTGCTCACCGAAGGTGAGAGGGCAAGGAAGAAGAGAAGAGCAGCTAGTCCTATAGGAAGAGGGCAAGAGTCAATGGAGATAACACCAAATATGAGCCCCAGGAGGATATGGGATGGGTTGCAGAGGATTGCAAGGGACAATAGGAATCGAGAGGACTTGCAGCCAGAGGGAACAGGGGATAGACTGGAGAATCGCACCATCACCAGGAAAAGGCAGGTCTATGTGATTGGGGACTTCCTTACTGAAAAGAATAGACAGGCTGGTAACAAGAGCTGATCCAGAGAACAGAACGGTGTGTTGTCTGCAGGGTGCTAAGATATGGGATGTGGACCTGAGGCTGAAGAGGATCCTAATTGGAGCATGAAAGAATCCACTGATTGTCCTTCATGTGGGAACAAATGATACAGCTAGATTCTCGCTGGAATGTATCAAGGGAGACTATGCCAGGCTGGGGAAGACGCTTAAGGAAATCGAGGTTCAGGTGATCTTCAGTGGGATTCTACCTGTTCCTAGAGAAGGGCAACAAAGCTGTGACAAGATTATGATGCTCAACAGATGGCTCAGGCAGTGGTGCTATAAGGAGGGCTTTGGGATGTATGGCCCCTGGGAATCATTCATGGACAGAGGACTGTTCTCTCGGGATGAATGTCACATGAGTAAGGAGCGAAATAGATTTCTAGGATGGAGGCTGGCACAACTGATCAAGAGAGTTTTAAAATAGGAATCTGGAGGAGATGGTTGGGAGATGTCCAGGTAATCTCTACGCCGGATTTTAACATTGAGAGGAAAGAAAACAAAGTAAGAAAGGATACAGCCGTGGGTAGGAGAATGGACATAAGGAGGAATGGTAGTGTACATACCTGTCTAATAGGTGATAGTGGCGGTAGAATGTCTGTGCCTAATCAGGTAAAGAATGTGAGTGAGGCCAAGCAGCAAAAATTAAGACATTTTTACACTAATGCGAGGAGCCTAGGTAAAAAAATGGAGGAACTAGAGCTACTGGTGCAGGAAGTGAAACCAGATATTCTAGGGATAACAGAAACATGGTGGAACAGTAGTCGTGACTGGACTACAGGTATTGAAGGGTATGTGCTGTTTAGGAGAGACAGAAATAAAGGCAAAGATGGTGGAGTAGCATTTTATATCAATGATGAGGTAGACTCTAAAGAAATAAGAAGCGATGGAATGGATAAGACAGAGTCTGTCTGGGCAAAAATCACATTGGGGAAGAAAGCTACAAGAGCCTCCTCTGGGATGGTGCTTGGGGTGTGCTATAGACTGCCGGGATCCAATCTGGATATGGATAGAGCCCTCTTTAATGTTTTTAATGAAGTAAATACTAATGGGAATTGTGTGATCATGGGGGACTTTAACTTCCCAGATATAGACTGGAGGACGAGTGCTAGTAATAATAATAGGGCTCAGATTTTCCTGCATGTGATAGCTGATGGATTCCTTCACCAAGTAGTTGCTGAACCGACAAGAGGGGATGCCATTTTAGATTTGGTTTTGGTGAGTAGTGAGGACCTCATAGAAGAAATGGTTGTAGGGGACAACCTTGGTTCGAACGATCATGAGCTAATTCAGTTCAAACTAAATGGAAGGATTAAAACAAATAAATCTGCAACTAGGGTTTTTGATTTCAAAAGAGCTAACTTTAATAACTTGAGGAAATTAGTTCGGGAAGTGGATTGGACTGAAGAACTTGTGGATCTAAAGGCGGAGGAGGCCTGGAATTACTTCAAGTCAAAGTTGCAGAAACTATCAGAAGCCTGCATCCCAAGAAAGGGGAAAAATTTATACGCAGGAGTTGTAGGCCAAGCTGGATAAGCAAGCACCTTCGAGAGGTGATTAAGAAAAAGCAGAAAGCCTACAAGGAGTGGAAGCTGGGAGGGATTAGCAAGGAAAGCTACCTTATTGAGGTCAGAACATGTAGGAATAAAGTGAGAAAGGCCAAAAGCCATATAGAGTTGGACCTTGCAAAGGGAATTAAAACCAATAGTAAAAGGTTCTATAGCCATATAAATAAGAAGAAAACAAAGAAAGAAGAAGTGGGACCGCTAAACACTGAGGATGGAGTGGTGGTTAAGGATAACCTAGGCATGGCCCAATATATAAACAAATACTTTGCCTCAGTCTTTAATGAGGCTAATGAGGAGCTTTGGGATAATGGTAGGACAACAAATGGGAATGAGGATATGGAGGTAGATATTACCTCAATGCTTTTTTTGCCTCTGTTTTCACTAACAAGGTCAGCTCCCAGACTGCTGCGCTGGGCATCACAAAATGGGGAAGAGATGGCCAGCCCTCTGTGGAGATAGAGGTGGTTAGGGACTATTTAGAAAAGCTGGACGTGCACAAGTCCATGGGGCCGGACGAGTTGCATCCGAGAGTGCTGAAGGAATTAGCGGCTGTGATTGCAGAGCCATTGGCCATTATCTTTGAAAACTCGTGGCGAACCGGGGAAGTCCCGGATGACTGGAAAAAGGCTAATGTAGTGCCAATCTTTAAAAAAGGGAAGAAGGAGGATCCTGGGAACTACAGGCCAGTCAGCCTCACCTCAGTCCCCGGAAAAATCATGGAGCAGGTCCTCAAAGAATCAATCCTGAAGCACTTGCATGAGAGGAAAGTGATCAGGAACAGCCAGCATGGATTCACCAAGGGTAGGTCATGCCTGACTAATCTAATCGCCTTTTATGATGAGATTACTGGTTCTGTGGATGAAGGGAAAGCAGTGGATGTATTGTTTCTTGACTTTAGCAAAGCTTTTGACACGGTCTCCCACAGTATTCTTGTCAGCAAGTTAAGGAAGTATGGGCTGGATGAATGCACTATAAGGTGGGTAGAAAGCTGGCTAGATTGTCGGGCTCAACGGGTAGTGATCAATGGCTCCATGTCTAGTTGGCAGCCGGTATCAAGTGGAGTGCCCCAAGGGTCGGTCCTGGGGCCAGTTTTGTTCAATATCTTCATAAATGATCTGGAGGATGGTGTGGATTGCACTCTCAGCAAATTTGCGGATGATACTAAACTGGGAGGAGTGGTAGATACGCTGGAGGGGAGGGATAGGATACAGAAGGACCTAGACAAATTGGAGGATTGGGCCAAAAGAAATCTGATGAGGTTCAATAAGGATAAGTGCAGGGTCCTGCACTTAGGACGGAAGAACCCAATGCACAGCTACAGACTAGGGACCGAATGGCTAGGCAGCAGTTCTGCGGAAAAGGACCTAGGGGTGACAGTGGACGAGAAGCTGGATATGAGTCAGCAGTGTGCCCTTGTTGCCAAGAAGCCCAATGGCATTTTGGGATGTATAAGTAGGGGCATAGCGAGCAGATCGAGGGACGTGATCGTTCCCCTCTATTCGACATTGGTGAGGCCTCATCTGGAGTACTGTGTCCAGTTTTGGGCCCCACACTTCAAGAAGGATGTGGATAAATTGGAGAGAGTCCAGCGAAGGGCAACAAAAATGATTAGGGGACTGGAACAAATGAGTTATGAGGAGAGGCTGAGGGAGCTGGGATTGTTTAGCCTGCAGAAGAGAAGAATGAGGGGGGATTTGATAGCTGCTTTCAACTACCTGAAAGGGGGTTCCAAAGAGGATGGCTCTAGACTGTTCTCAATGGTAGCAGATGACAGAACGAGGAGTAATGGTCTCAAGTTGCAGTGGGGGAGGTTTAGATTGGATATTAGGAAAAACTTTTTCACTAAGAGGGTGGTGAAACAGTGGAATGCATTACCTAGGGAGGTGGTAGAATCTCCTTCCTTAGAGGTTTTTAAGGTCAGGCTTGACAAAGCCCTGGCTGGGATGATTTAACTGGGAATTGGTCCTGCTTCGAGCAGGGGGTTGGACTAGATGACCTTCTGGGGTCCCTTCCAACCCTGATATTCTGTGATTCTATGATTACCACATCTGAGGTAGAAGCCAAACTTGAACAGCTTAATGGGACTAAATCGGGGGAGTAGGAGGCAACAGATAATCTTCATCCAAGAATATTAAAGGAACTGGCACATGAAATTGCAAGCCCATTAGCAAGAATTTTTAATGAATCTGTAAACTCAGGGGTTGTACCGTATGGTTGGAGAATTGCTAACATAGTTCCTATTTTTAAGAAAGGGGAATAAAAGTGATCCAGGTAACTACTGTAGTATGCAAGGTCTTGGAAAAAATTTTGAAGGAGAAAGTAGTTAAGGACATTGAGGTCAATGGTAATTGGGACAAAATACAACACAGTCTTACAAAAGGTAGATTATGTCAAACCAACTGATCTCCTTCTTTGAGAAGATAACACATTTTTTAGACAAAGGAAACGCAGTGGATCTAATTTACCTTGATTTCAGTAAGGTACAGTTCCACATGGAGAATTAGCAGCTAAACTGGAAAAGATGGGGATCAATATGAAAATTGAAAGGTGGATAAGGAACTGATTAAAGGGGAGACTACAACAGGTCACACTAAAAGGTGAACTGTCAGGCTGGAAGGAGGTCACTAGTGGAGTTCCTCAGGGATCCATTTTGGGACCAATCTTATTTAATCTTTTTATTACTGACCTTGGCACAAAAAGCGGGAATGTGCTAATAAAGTTTGCAGATGACTCAAAGCTGGGAGGTATTGCCAATACAGAGAAGAACAGGGATATCATATAGGAAGGTCTGGATGACCTTGTAAACTGGAGTAATAGTAATAGGATGAAATTAAATAGTGAAAAGTGCAAGGTTATGAATTTACAGATTAATAACAAGAATTTTTGTTTTAAACTGGGGATGCATCATTTGGAATAATAGAGGAGGAGAAGGACCTCAGAGTATTGGTTGATCACAGGATGACTATGAGCCGCCAATGTGATATGGCCATGAAAAAAGCTAATGCGGTCTTGGGATGCATTAGGCGAGGTATTTCCAGTAGAGATAAGGAGGTGTTAGTACCGTTCTACAAGGCACTGATGAGACCTCATCTGGAATATTGTGTGCAGTTCTGGTCTCCCATGTTTAAGAAAGATGAATTCAAACTGGAACAGGTACAGAGAAGGGCTACTAGGATGATCCAAGGAATGGAAAACCTGTCTTATGAAGGGAGACTCAAAGAGCTTGGCTTGTTTAGCCTAACCAAAAGAAGGCTGAGGGGAGATATGATTGCTCTCTATAAATATATCAGAGGGATAAATACCACGGAGGGAGATGAATTATTTAAGCTCAGTACCAATGCAGACACAAGAAGAAATGGATATAAACTGGCCATCAGGAAGTTTATACTTGAAATTAGACAAAGGTTTCTAACCATCAGAGGAGTGAAGTTCTGGAACAGCCTTCCAAGGGAAGCAGTGGGGTAAAAGACATATCTGGCTTCAAGACTAAGCTTGATAAGTTTATGGAAGGAATGATATGGTGGGATAGCCTAGTTTTGGCAATTAATTGATCTTCAACTATTAGTGGTAGATATGGCCAATGGCCTGTGATGGGATGTTAGATGGGGTGGGATCTGAGTTACTACAGAGAATTCTTTCCTGGGTGTCTGGCTGGTGAGTCTTGCCCACATGCTCAGGGTTTAGTTGAGCTCCATATTTGGGGTTGGGAAGGAATTTTCCTCAAGGGCAGATTGGCAGAGGCCTTGGGGTTTTTTCGCCTTCCTCTGCAGCGTGGGGCATGAGTCACTTGCTGGAGGATTCTCTGCACCTTGAAGTCTTTAAACCACGATTTTAAGACTTCGATAGCTCAGACATAGGTTAGAGGTTTGTTACAGGAGTGGGTGGGTGAGATTCTGTGGCCTGCGTTGTGCAGAAGGTCAGACTAGGTGATCATAATGGTCCCTTCTGACCTTAAAGTCTATGATTCTATGATCATGAGATCATTTGGAGCTTGTGGACACCCTGCTCTTACACAGAATAAAGAGTTTGTGCATGGGGGTTGAGCTTATTCACAGTGTCACAGTATTTACATGAAATGAAACATGGCAATTCTATTAAGGAACAGAGATAGTTGCCAGTTCTGTTCAATTCACTTTTTATTCACCAGTAAACAGAAAGTAAGGAACAATGTGAAATATTAAAACCACTACAGCAATCCTAAAAGAGAAGTGGTTCACAGATGCAAATAGAGAAGGGCTATTTCACTCAATAAAATATGTACAAATATATTAGCAGCTGGATTAAGAGGAAAATGAGTCTGACAGATTCATGCTGTTCTTCATTTCCTGTGCCTTAGATTTGCCAAGCCACGTTTTTGAAAGCAAATATCTACTCTATGTAAACAATGTCATTGGTTTTTTTCAATATGTTTCCATTTTACTCTAAGCTGTTTAATTTTTTTGTAAAGGAGTTAAATGACGATTGGCAGTTGCCAGCTAGTGTCAAAATTTTAAGCTTGATGTTCCCAGTAGTCTATTTATTCCTTTAAAGATAAGACTTTATCCCCAGATCTGAAATATTGCCAAATTCAAACCATTCCTCACTCTTCCAGCTGTCCAATTCAAGAAGAATAATTTTGTCTGATAACTGTTCATCATATGGCCAAATTCTGCTCTCATTTATTCCAGTTCTATCCATTGACTTCAATAGAGAGGAACCACTGTAATTGGGAGCAAACTTTGTCCCAGAATTTTTTTCCTGTCAAAGTTTCAATCATGCCCAACAACTGGCTATTGGGAGAACTCGGTGCCTAACCCAAAACAGAGGATACTTTAAGCACACACACATTATTAATCCGTTTTCAAAGGACTGCATGTAATTTCACATGTAAACTCTCATTACTTATAATGAAAGTCACGTAACTAAAATTCTGCACATCATATTGAATATGTATTGGTAAATTATTAGCATGTGGCTTTGATATTTTAAATTATTTATACTATGTGGCATCCAGTAAAATAAATATCGAAGACCAGATTTTCAAAGTAGTTGCTTAATGTGTGAGTGCTCTTCCTTCTTGCCCCCTCTAGTTCAATGTGTATATGGTGCTATTTGGAATGCTGAGGTGCCTTAATATGTTGGTGACACTCAGTTTCAGGCCTCCATCTTGGCTGACCCACCCAGAGAGGTCAGTTACTTCATTTAGTGTCTGTGTGAGACTGAGGCATGGATAAGAGCTAGCTGGCTGAGTATCAGGGTAATGGATATTGTCTCTTCATTTCAGGGTAGATGTGCACCATTTGTTGTTCAGAGTTATAATCTACGCGATCTGATATGATTCCCAGCTACTACTGTAAGATCAGGTAGCAGTAATGGTCAGATGGTTGCAACTATTCCTTTGGAATGTGGACTGTCATCCATGCTTTTCAGAGTAGCAGCCGTGTTAGTCTGTATTCGCAAAAAGAAAAGGAGTACTTGTGGCACCTGAGAGACTAACAAATTTATTACCCATTATTAAAACCTATTGTTTCATGTTTTCTATGTATATAAATCTCCCCTCTGTATTTTCCACTGAATGCATCCGATGACGTGAGCTGTAGCTCACGAAAGCTTATGCTCAAATAAATTTGTTAGTCTCTAAGGTGCCACAAGTACTCCTTTTCTTTATCCATGCTTTTGTTAGTTTAAGATTACACATTGTGCTTCCTTGGGCGGGCTGGTTAGACCCTCAGTACAGATTAGAGCAGCCACTTGCTTGCTCTAAGCCACATTCAGCTGCAGCAACACTAAAGTAACTCTGTATCTAAAAATAGCTGCCGTGCCTTAGCACTCCAGCCACACACCTCTTCCCTAGTTATGCTCCCAGTATACCACCTATACTCAGGACTGCAGCGAGGAGGGGGTGCAGCTGAGAGTTATTCCAGCAGCTCTTAGAGTGATAGCCGTGTTAGTCTGTATCAGCAAAAACAACGAGGAGTCCTTGTGGCACCTTAGAGACTAACAAATTTATTGTTAGTGTTTCCTAAGGAAGTCCTGTAAATCGGAGGCATTCCTGAGGTATGAGATATATGCAGCCAGTTTACAACCCATGAACACCATCAGAGGTGTAAAGGGCCTGGAGCTGGGCCATGAATCAGGACCTCTCAGTTATGCTATGTTTTGTGCCATTGCTACAGTTGATGTAAAAAGCAGCAGCCTAAAGTTACTTACAAACAAACACTGAATATATTCTATATAGACTTTGAGCCAACTTTTTAGTTTGTCTAGATCTGATCCATGTATCTGTGGCTCACAAGAAAGGTTAGTTTCCAGCAAGAGGTATGTACTGTGATTAACATGGTGCCTGTCTCTGCTTTCTTTTTGAGGTACCTAGTTATCAACTTTTTGGCAGAATTCTCCCTCTGTGATTATGTTGTTTAGGAGAAAGCTAACAATACATCTACTCATTTTGTATGCCATTTAATCCTGAAATATCTGTTCAAAGTCATGTTTACTGTGAAGTCAGAGATTAGTTTACTTTAAGACACTCCAAATGTAGAATGACTGAAGACTCTTAGCTAACTGTTGCTAAATAATCCTATCAATGATTGGCGAAGGATGAAACAGTGGCGGGGGGAGGAAATAAACATGGGAAAATAGTTTTACTTTGTGTAATGACCCATCCACTCCCAGTCTCTATTCAAGCCTAAGTTAATTGTATCCAGTTTGCAAATTAATTCCAATTCAGCAGTCTCTCACTGGAGTCTGTTTTTGAAGTTTTTTTGTTGAAGAATTGCAACTTCTAGGTCTGTAATTGAGTGACCAAAGGGATTGAAGTGTTCTCCAACCGGTTTTTGAATGTTATAATTCTTGACGTCTGATTTGTGTCCATTTATTCTTTTATGTAGAGACTGTCCAGTATGACTAATGTACATGGCAGAGGGGCATTGCTGGCACATGATGACATATATCACATTGGTAGATGTGCAGGTGAACGAGCCTCTGATAGTGTGGCTGATGTGATTAGGCCCTATGATGGTGTCCTCTGAATAGATATGTGGACACAGTTGGCAATGGGCTTTGTTGCAAGGATAGGTTCCTGGGTTAGTGTTTTTGTTGTGTGGTGTGTGGTTGCTGGAGAGTATTTGCTTCAGGTTGGGGGCTGTCTGTAAGCAAGGACTGGCCTGTCTCCCAAGATCTGTGAGAGCGATGGGTCGTCTTTCAGGATAGGTTGTAGATCCTTGATGATGCACTGGAGAGGTTTTAGTTGGGGGCAGAAGGTGATGGCTAGTGGCGTTCTGTTATTTTCTTTGTTGGGCCTGTCCTGTAGTGGGTGACTTCTGGGTACTCTTCTGGCTCTGTCAATCTGTTTCTTCACTTCAGCAAGTGGGTATTGTAGTTGTAAGAATGCTTGATAGAGATCTTATAGGTGTTTGTCTCTGTCTGAGGGGTTGGAGCAAATGCGGCTGTATCGTAGAGCTTGGCTGTAGACAACGGATCATGTGGTGTGGTTTGGATAAAAGCTGGAGGCATGTAGGTAAGTATAGCAGTCAGTAGGTTTCCGGTATAGGGTGGTGGTTTTGTGACCATTGCTTATTAGCACTGTAGTGTCCAGGAAGTGGATCTCTTGTGTGGGCTGGTCCAGGCTGAGGTTGATGGTGGGCTGAAAATTGTTGAAATCATGGTGGAATTCCTCAAGGGCTTCTTTTCCATGGGTCCAGATGATGAGGATGTCATCAATGCAAGTAGAGGAGGGGTATTAGGGGACGAGAGCTGAGGAAGCGTTAAGTTACAAAACTGGAACTCTACTATAACTGCAATATTTTACTCCCCAGTTCAGAAACAATTATAATAACTCAAAAATATTTAAAATAATCTGTTAGTTATGTGACAGATAACGTTGGAATGCTTTCTGTGTTTGGATAATCATTCTGTTTGACATTGTACAAACTGCTTTAGCATTCATGCTTCTCTATCATGAAAGTAAATGATTCACATATTCAGTGACAGATGAGAAGCTGATTTCAATCTCCTTAAATTTTTTCCCTCTATTTTATGCTGACCAACGTATACTTTAACCAGGTTTAAAGAGAACAAAATATGATTGTTCATAAAGAAGAAATATACTCAGGCTGTAATCATTAGTTAGTCCCTGCTGTGGCACTGCATTAAATTTGTGTTGTATTTTGATCTTGCAACATAATTATAGGGTAAAACCCTGCAGTTCTTGCTCAGTCAGTATTCACAGTGTGTTCCCCACTGGTTCCACCCTCCTTGTAGGATTTCTTAACCACATGAAATAAGAGTCCTCTCTGGCAGATTGCTACCACTTTGACCTAGACTCCAGGTCAAAGCTGAATAAGTTCTGTTTTTATTTGGCAATTCAGCCCTATTAGGCTTGGTCTACACTACAGTAATTTGCCATAGCTGAAAGCTGTTGTGAATATTCATGTTAACTGACGCAATGCTGAATGTGGCTTGGCAGTTGGTGAAAACCAGGACATAAGAATAGCAGTACTGGAACAAAAAGAAAAGGAGTACTTGTGGCACCTTAGAGACTAACCAATTTATCTGAGCATGAGCTTTCGTGAGCTACAGCTCACTTCATCGGATGCATACCGTGGAAACTGCAGCAGACTTTATATACACACAGAGATCATGAAACAATACCTCCTCCCACCCCACTGTCCTGCTGCTAATAGCTTATCTAAAGTGATCATCATGTTGGGCCATTTCCAGCACAAATCCAGGTTTTCTCACCCTCCACCCCCCCCCCCCCCACACACACACAAACTCACTCTCCTGCTGGTAATAGTACTGGAACAGACCAATAATCCACCTAGCCCAATATCCTGTCTTCCAACATTGGCAGGTGCCAGATGCATGAGAGGGAATGTACAGAACAGGGCAATTATCAAGTGATCCATCCCCTATCATCAGGTCCAAGACAGAGCTGCTGGAACAATTTGTATAGTGGGGGTGCTGAGAGCCATTCAACCAAACTGTAAACCCTGTATATAATGGAAACCACTTCAAGCCAGGGTGTGTGGCTTAGGACACCCAGAGCATGGGATTGTGTGCTTGACCATCCTGGCTACCAGCCATCGATGGACCTATCCTCCATGAATTTATCTAATTCTGTTTTTTAATCCAGTTATACTTTTGGCCTGTACAACATCCCCTGAAAATGAGTTCCACAGGTTGACACAGTTAGTAGTTCTGAAATTTCATATTAGAGTTCCTTCAGAACTCTTGGGTGAATACTGTTTGGTCCTCATGACATTACTTTTTAATTTATCAGTTTGTTTGAAAATGTCTTCTATTGACACCTCAGTCTGGAGAAGTTCCTCTGATTTATCACCTCAAAAGAACGGCTCAGATGTGGGAATCTCTCTCATATCCACTTCAGTGAAGACCAATGCAAATAATTCATTTAGCTTGTCCACAGTGGTCTTATCTTCTTTGAGTACTCTTTAGTCCCTCGATTGTCCAGTGATCACAGTGATTGTTTGTCATGTTTCCTGCTTCTGATGTACTTTGAAAAAAGTTATGGTTAGTTTTTGTGTCTTTTGCTAGTTGCTCGTCAAATTCTTTTTTGGCCTGCCTAATGATACTTTTCCATTTGACTTGCCTGAGTTTGTGCTCCTTTCTATATTCCTCATTACAGTTTCACTTCCAATTCTTAAAGGACATCTAACTGCTTCTTTTACTCTGCTGTTTAATTATAGTGGTATTTTTTGTCCTCTTACTTTTTTTTTAATTTTGGGTATTCGTTTAGTTTGAGCCTTTAGTGTAGTGTTTTAAAATTGGTTCCATGCAGTTTTCAGGCATTTCACTCTCATGACAGTTCCTTTTAATTTCAGTTTAACTAACTTCCTCATTTTTGTGTAGTTCCCCTTTTTGAAGTTAAATGCTAACGTGGTAGGACAAATCATGTTCACCATTGTGTCAGCTAATTGTGATTAAACTGAAATCTCTTTATCAAGGTCTATGCTGACTGCTGCACCATGTTTAACATTGTGCCAGTCAACACATTCTTTAACAACTGTCTTCAGTCACAATAATATTTTAAAGTGTAAACCTTGCCCTACGTTTGTTGCAATATTTAAAGAGTGGAGAGTCTAGCAAATACAAAATTGAACAAAGCTTCCTTCACTGTCCCCCAGCATCTAAGCTACAAAGCAGTTTCTCAGGTGATTCTGGACCAATGGACTACAATGTTATTTGGACTGTGTATGGTTCCAACTAATTATAGTGATGTGGCTGCTTATAACAACTGCTTACATGACTTATAAGTTGTCTAGGGATAAAGATGTTTAGTTGCTCAGATGATATGCTCAGTGCAGAGTCAGAAAGGCTTCTAAAGCTATGTATTTCAGCCACATTTGGTTACTGAAAGCACTAGAGTTTCTGGGAAATGTAAAAGAATGACTTTTGATTTTAACAATAGATAATTCTGTTTGAGAAAAACAAAATACAATGGACCAAATTTTACTCTCACTTCTGCAAAATATCTTAACTGAAATCAATGGGGGTGCTCTAGATTTACACTAATTTATATTTCCTCTCCCATTTAATACGTACAGTTGTGAATAGGTTTGTGCAAATAAGTCACTTTCTCCTGCATTTAAGCAAATGCACTAATTGTATTGCTTGTCTATGTGAAGCTAAGCTATGCATTCATATTTTATAATGATGTTCCATGCTGTGGATATTAAACTGTTCTACATGTACCTTGTTGAAAATCAGCTTAAAGGGAAAGGTAATCCCAATTTACAAGAGAAAGCTACAATATTATTTCAAACAGTGGTTCATTTATATCAATTAAAGGGCGCAAAATTATTGCCATTATTTACCAATATATGAAAAATGTCCTTATTCCCCTAAAATAAACAGAATTACCTGTTCTTATAAACATATAAAATCTTTTGGAAGCCAGCTGCAGATGGAGATATAATAATAAATATTGGTCTTGGTATGCATGTTTCAAGAGTTATAGATATTCTTTTCACCTAAAGACTCTGCAAATAAATACAAATTTCCAAACAGTTAAAGTGACTCAGAACAAGACCCATGGGAGTTTTGAACCTAATGTAGCTTGAAACTGACTGAAAGATATGCTGCAAATAGCTTTTAGAAGCTGGTATTTATTGCACCATGTTCATCTTTCCCTTACTTAAAATTATGCCACTTGACCTGTAGCCATATGTTCTTGTGCTATGATCAGATTTCAAGAGTCAAGCCAGATCAGTGTTTGGATGGGAGAATTTAAGGAATACCTCAAGTATTGCAGACAATGGCATCTAAGATTCAGTATGTATCACTCTTCCTTCTGACTCCTCACTAAACCAAAGCCCGATGCTAAGGGGTACTGTGCTGTTACAATTTCTGTTCTTTGGAAAAAACGGAGGTTCTCTGAGCAGTTCTCCACATGTATTCCACTTCTGGTATACATGAACCCTATGTGTGCAAAACTGGATTCTTTTGAATAGCAGTGTATAATGTAGACATAAATGTAGCAATTTTATAGCTGTAGTGCAAGACACAAGAGGGGAGTCACATGGATAATGGAGACAATTTTAAAAGCATGTGGGGATGTTTTTCAAAGGTGACAGGTGCCTTGAAGGAAAACTTCAACTAGAAGTAGGTCACAAAATAGAACCTGTCTGCTTCCACAAAGGAAAATTCCAGTGGCACTACATAATCCAGTATGCAAGGAGCTCAAAAATCTGCAGAGCAGGGGTATCATAGCACCTGTAGAAGCCAGTACAGCCTGAACAGAAAGCGTAGTGATGGTAAAGAAGCCATCAAGCAATTTACGTGTCTGAATACACCCAAAGCCACTGAACCTGACATTGAAAAGATGCCACTCTCCACTGCCCACAATGGCTGACATCTTACCAGAACTTTCCAAAGGCAGAATCTTGATAGTCTGAAGTGAGGAATGGGTTTTGGCACATAAGCCTGGATATAGAGTCCAGTATACTGATAACCTTTGCAACACCATTTAGTTGCTAGAGATGGCTGTGGATGCTGATGGGCATAAGCCTAACGTCAGAGGTATTCCAGAGAAGATTCACCCAAGCACTGGAAGGACTGCCTGGAAGGACTGCAGTTGTGAATGATATCCTCAGTGGTGACGGGAGCAATGATACAGAAACTGAAAGAGATCCTGACCAAAAAACCTACAAGCTTTGCTACAATCATGTCAGGTCAAGAACATAAAACTCAACCCATTAAAAATATGAATCAAAGAGCATGGCATACAATGGACCTCACAGCAGAGGGACTGAAAGCAGAGCCCAACAAGACCAAGGAAGTCAGAACCATGCCAGCTTCAGTGGATGTGAAAGGGGTACAGAGTTTCATGGGAACGATAAATTTTTCAAGTTCTGCCTACACGTGGTTGTAGTTTCTGGCTGGGCCTGTTGTCCCCCCTCTCAAGTTGCTGGTCAGTCGCTTGTTGGTCAGTTGGTAGGTTGCTCATCACTCTTTGGCCGGAACACATACATCAGCTCACAAGGCAGGATGCTTGGTGGGACTCGGCAGGTCCCCAACAGCAAGCATCTGACATGTTGAAACAAATGATAACAGATGCTTCTGTCCTGAAGGGCTACCAGCCAGGGAAGCCCCTGACACTCAGTGTGAAGCACTGGAGAAAGAATTGGGTGTAGCTCTTTTGCAGAACCAGCCAATTGCTTATGCCAGCTGAGCCCTATCAGAATGTGAATAGGGGTATGGACAAATAGAAAAAAAGCTTCTGGCTTTGGTATTTGGAGTGTAGTAATTCCACCAATACATCAATGGCCACCCAGTAATAAGTATAATCAGACTGCAAACCCCTAAAGACTATCATGGCAAAGCTCCTTTTTAGTGCTCCAAAAAGATTGCAGCACGTGTTGATGTGCCTCCAGATCTATCAGGTAGAGATCAAATATTGTCCTAGCCATTTGCCAGTCTTAGCTGACACCCTAAGCAAGTCATATATACCCATTATTAGCGGGTTGTGGGGAGAGGCTCAAGATATTGAATCCATTAACTATCCATTAGCTTCACTATCTCCCTGTTTCCACAGTGAAACTGATGGAAATCAAAGAGACTACAGAAAAGGACATCCAGCAACAGGCAGTCAAGAGAGCGATACTAGCAGGATGTCCAGAAGACAAAAGCCAAGCACTGGTAGGAGCAGAACTATATTTTCAAATTAAAGATGAGCTGAATGTGGAGGATGGAGTCATATTTCAACAACAGAGAGCTGTTGTCCCCACTTCATTATGTAAGGATGTAATGGAAAAAAAACACCTCACACCTGGACATTGGCAGCTATCGGATGGGCTTGAGAGTGTGTTTCCTGGCTGGAAATAAATACACAACTCTGCTCCTTGATGGAAGGCCACGATGCTTTCTAGTGGTGTAATAACCACCAGCCAGGGCTGGCCTTAGGTATGGGCAAACTGGGCAAAAGCCCAGGGTGCCGTTATAAATGGGGTGCCTCTGGAGCAGGGGTGCCCCTCCCTCTGCTGGCATCTGCAACCCCTCGGCTCCTGCCCTCTGCCTTGGAGCTGCCCCTGGACAGCTGCTCCCGGGAGCTTCCTGTCCACTATACAGAGCGGGCAGAGGTGCGGGAAGGATGGGTGCTGATGTCAGGGTGCCCCTGCTCCCCTGCCCATGTACCCCGTCTCCACAGAGTGGGGTGAGTGGACAGGGCTCAAGAGTGGGATGGAGCTGCTGGTGGCTTCTGCTGCGTCTGAATAAGCTTTTCTTCAGACTGGTGAGTGCCGCTCTCTTAAAGGGACAGCGCATGGTCTCTCATATACTCCCCAGCTCACACTCTCGGTCTCTTTCACAGTCACCCCCCAACACATACTTATGTTGTTGTTGTTGCTGTTACTTGTTGGTACTTCCTGAAATGCACATATGTTCTCTGTAATTTTATTCTAAGTGCTGTTATTTTAGTTTTCTGATGGGTCTGTGCATTTCATAATTTTATTTCTCTCTTCTGCTTAAATTTAATTCTTTGAGTGGTGAGTTCTAAAATGCCCAATCTGCCTGGACTAATTATCATTATTACTTTTATTACCACATTTTGCTTCGTCATTCATTATTTAAAGTGCTACAATCAAATAATAGTATCATCCTAGAATGTAACTTTAGCTTGTACTAACCTTAGTAGTGCCTTAGTTTAAAAAAAAAAGTCAGCTAAACACATTGCTTTAGACACTGGGCAGATGAAGGTTGCCTATTTTCAAACTGTATTTTTAGGTCTGTATATTTATTCTGTAAAATAACTTAAAATGTGCATGAAAATAAATGCATTTCCAACTATTTTATCAAAAGTAATGATGGAGTCTAACGTTAGTGAGTCACATACATGATTGTGATTGGTAAACATAAATTCCAAAATAATTAGAAAAATAAATTCCCTTTCTTAATAAAAGAGAAAAAAAACTAATCACAGATGTAAAAATTATGGTTTTAGTGAAAAACAATTGACTAAAATAGAGCCAATAATGGCAGTAACACAGAGTGTGTCTGTTAGAGAAAGTAAACAGATTTTATATATTTTTATTTATCTCTACTAAAGATAATGTACAAAGTATCAAACGTGTGTTTCTAATATCTGTGTTAAAACTCCAGAACAGATACCTCAAGGTTTGGGATTGGGAGTATCTTGCTGCATTATCTCCTGATTGTTATATAAAGAAAGAAAAAATATATACAAACTCCAATTAAATGTTTAAAGTTTATTTGTAAATTTAGAACAATTAGAGTGCTCCTGTCAGCTAGTTCCTAAGTTATTATCTGCAAAAACCCTAGAATTTTCAGGTGCCTAGGTAGTCCCTGGAATCATGGTTAAAGTTTCCTACGACCCCCCAAAAACTGAAATGGTGCCCAGGTGAGCCATGAGTGGCTAGAGGGCTGCAGGTGGGCTGTGGGCTCTGGCAAGATGCAGCCACTGTGTGATAGAGCAAAGCCCACCTTGAGCCACAACAGCAGTGCAGAAGTAAGGGTGCCAATACACCATATGTCATGCCCCCCCTTACTTCTGTGCTGCTGCTGGCAGTGGCGTTGCCTTCAGAGCTGGGTGCCCTGCCAGCCCCTGCCAGTATCAGGCTGCCCTACCAGTGCTTAATTTGTGCCGGGGCTGAGCTCTGGCATCTCTTTCAACACAAATTGAACACTGGGGGGAGGCAGTGGGGTCCAGAGGTGCGGGGGGAGAGGAAGCCCAGGTTGCCCCGGAGTGATGGGGGAGATGGGAAAGGGGCACCAAAATATGAGTTCGCCTAGGGTGCCATTTTCCCTAAGGCTGGCCCTGCCACTAGCAGAAAGAGATCTGTTTACCAGATGAGCTGCCCACCCAACCAAAGGGGGAGCGGGCTTCTTTATCTTCAAGGAAAAGCAGTACTTGATTAGAGTGGACTACTATGTACATTTTGGGAAGTCAAGGCCTAGCCTGACTAATACAAGAAGCAAGTCAGTTTTTGGAAAACTGAGGGCCCACTTTGTGAAATATGGCATTCCACATGCTATATTCACTGATAAGGGACCCCAGTTTGCCTCAGAAGAATTCAAGAAATTTGTATGCAAATGAGAGTTTGATGACCATCTCCCTAGCATATCCATAAAGTAATGGTAAGGTGGAATCCGTTATAAAAACAGCGAAGAGACTGTTACACAAGCCTGTTTCTTCTGGTTCAGTCCCCTAGTTAGCATTTTTGACACATGAGAATATCCAATCACACAGGTTCCAAAACAGTCCAGCACAATCACTGATGGGGTGAAAGACCAAAGCCCTGCCACCAGTGAAGGGAAACATTTGCAGCCAGAAGGATGGAGACACTGCTGAGATGAGATGTCCTACAATCAGAGAAAGCAGGAACTAGAGTACGAATGGTCAGCCATGGAAACCGGCTACCAGATCCTGTGAGGATCAAGCTATTAGAGAAACACCAGAAGAAGTGGACTAAAGGAGTTATGAGGGGTGCAGAGGCACCCAGGTTGTATGAGGTGACTACGCAGAGGAACAGGTGATCTGAAGGAACAGGACACACAAACAGCAGATACGACACCCAGAGAGAGTCTACAGAGATACAGAAACCATCACAGAACAAAGAAGCAGAGAACCATTGGGAGGCCAGCCCCATAGCAAGGGAGGAGACTCCAAAGAGAGAGTTTGCTAGACTCAGAGACAGAGATTGTTAGCACATAGCTGAGTTGGTGTCTTGTCTTTACCACAGACTTAGTCTTTGAGATAGCTTGATCTCAACAACAAGGAGTCTGGTGTCACCTTAAAGATTAACAGATGTATTTGGGCATAAGCTTTTGTGGGTTAAAAACCACAGATGCAGGCATTATTCTTCAGATGCATGGAGTGAAAATTACAGATTCAGGCATTCTTCAGATGCATGGAGTGAAAATTACAGATGCAGGCATTATTATACTGACACATGAAGAGAAGGGAGTTACCTCACAAGTGGAGAACCAGTGTTGACAGGGCCAATTCAATCAGGGTGGATGTAGTCCACTCCCAATAATTGATGAGGAGGTGTCAATTCCAGGAGAGGGAAAATTGCTTTTGTAGTGAGCCAGTACCTATTCAAGCCCAAATTAATGGTGTTAAATTTGCAAATGAATTTTAGCTCTTCAGTTTCTCTTTGAAGTCTGTTTCTGAAGTGTTTTTGTTCAAGTATGGCTACTTTTAAATCTGTTATAGAATGTCCAGGAAGATTGAAGTTGTCAAGGTTCCTTCCCCACTCTGAACTCTAGGGTACAGATGTGGGGATCTGCATGAAAGACCCCCTAAGCTTATTCTTACCAGCTTAGGTTAAAACTTCATCAAGGTACAAACTTTGCCTTGTCCTTGAACCCTATGCTGCCACCACCAAGCGTGTTAAACAAAGAAAGAGCCCACTTGGAGACGTCTTCCCCCCAAAATATCTCCCCAAACCCTACACCCCCTTTCCTAAAAATCCTCACCAATTTGCATAGGTGAACACAGACCGAAACCCTTGGATCTTAAGAACAATGAAAAAGCAATCAGATTCTTAAAAGAAGAATTTTAATTAAAGAAAAGGTAAAAGAATCACCTCTGTAAAATCAGGAAGGTAAATACCTTACAGGGTAATCAGATTCAAAACATAGAGAATCCCTCTAGGGAAAACCTTAAGTTACAAAAAGACACAAAAACAGGAATATATATTCCATTCAGCACAACCTATTTTACCAGCCATTTAACAAAAGGAAATCTAATGCATTTCTATCTAGATTACTTACTAATTGAACAGAAGTTATGAAGAGCATTCCTGATCTGTTCCCGGCAAAAGCATGACACAGACAGACAGACCCTTTGTCCCGTCCCCCACCCCCCATCCAGCTTTGAAAGTATTTTGCCTCCTCATTGATTATTTTGGTCAGATGCCAGTGAGATTATATTAGCTTCTTAACCCTTTATAGATTAAAGGGTTTTGCCTCTGGCCAGGAGGGATTTTATAGTTCTGTATACAGAAAGGTGGTTACCCTTCCCTTTATATTTATGACAGAGGTGTTCTCCTACTGGCTTTTGTATGTTACCATCCCTGATGTCCGATTTGTGTCCATTTATTCTTTTACGTAGATACTGTCCGGTTTGGCCAATGTGCATGGCAGAGGGCATTGCTGGCACATGTGGCATATATAACATTAGTAGATGTGCAGATGAATGAATCCCTGATGGTGTGGCTGATGTGGTTGGGTCCTCTGATGGTGTCGCTAGAGTAGATATGGGGACAGAGTAGGCAACGAGGTTTGTTACAGGGATTGGTTCCTGGGTTAGTGTTTCTGTGGCGTGGTGTGTAGTTGCTGGTTAGTATTTCCTTCAGGTTGGGCGGGGTGTCTGTAAGCAAGGATTGGCCTGCCTTCCAAGGTCTGTGAGAGTGAGGGATCATTTTCCAGGATAGGTCGTAGATTATTGATGATGAGCTGGAGAGATTTTAGCTGGAGCTTGTATGTGATGGCCAGTGGTGTTCTGTTATTTTCCTTGTTGGGCCTGTCCTGTAGTAGGTAACTTCTGGGTACTTGTCTTGCTCTGCCAATCTGTTTTCTCACTTCCCCAGGTGGGTACTGTAGTTTTTTTTACTGTAGTGTCTTTTTATTTGGAAAGTGCCTAATACATTCTGTGTCATAAATAAATCATAATAATCATCAGGAAGCTGGCTCACATGATGTGTTCACTGATCTTTGGCATGAGTGTTTCCTGCAAAAGGAAGGCAGCATAAACTTACAACAGGTAGGAGTCCTGACCTACCAGATCTTCTAGTATCTTTAAAACTTCCCTGATCACTGGCATAGTGCCTCATATCTGGCCTCTTAGGAAATCCTGCAAGTTTCCTACAGTTAACATTATCACTTGTATGTACCATCATGAGCACACAGGAGTTTGCTGACATGTTTGTCAACCTTTTCAGATTTACCTGTATGGGAAGATACTATATAAGTTGTTGGTCGGTCTCTCTCAAACTTTTCTATCTTATGAGTTTTTTGTGCAGTAATGGGTAGAACTCAAACAATGTAGAAGCTCAGAATAGACTTGGAGAAATAAAATGCTGCTTTAAATAGTGAAGTATGTCTGAAACTTACAGGTCTGCAAAAATTAGTCCTGATCCTGAGTCTACTAAAACAGACCACTGCTCTGGCACTCTGTCATGCTAGCAGATCCAACATCAGAATCAGGGACTTGTCTGAAAATATCAGAAGGACAGATTTTTTTGTGAGATTTATGCTGTTTCTGATTCAGCTGAAAATAGCATAAGAATAGCTGTTTTCACAATGTCTTGACAGTTCTGCTTCTGATCCCAGATACAAGTGGGAAGGGCTGAGCAGGGTGAAATTGAAAAGTAGTATAAAAATGTTAACTGGACTTTTTAAAAAAAATACTAATGTTTAACCTGAATTTTTGAAAACTTTTGGGTGAAAGATAGGGCTTTGTCTAATCTAGTTCACCAGATGTGTGTTTCACAGGAATTTTCTCTTTAACTTTGTAAAACATCTAAAAACCGAAGTTTTAACTCCTCATCGGAATCTAGCCCTTAGTAATTGAACTATAGGAAACGAAGAGCTCGTTACAAGAACAGGGTGAATGAGCTGGAATTAATCATATTTAATTACATGTGCAAATGCATCGACTAGTTTAGGGTTCAAAATAAGACTGCTAATTATGTTGAAAATGCAATTGCACTGTACCCAGGCTTGCTTGATTGTTTTGTGCTCCTATTAGGTTTTCACTATTGTCTGTTATACACTACTGGTTAAGAATGTCAAACACAGCAAGTACAATTATGTACCCATTTAGAAGCGCAACCCGAGCAGCCTGTGAAAAACATTGCAGGTGTCCATCACAAAATTGCTAAACCTTGTCAGCACATGAATGTAGCTTCTGTCAATGCTCAGATCACAACACATGACTACTTATATTTAATGCATACTTTATATTCCTTTTTAGGCTTGGAAGGATAACATTTTAAGTGATGTTGGTAATTGTTGAAAACCCAATGAAAAACAAATTTTCTGTTATGTCCCTATTTACTGGGGGCTGTTTAAATCAAGACATTGAAAGGTATAAACTTTATTGTCATAGGTAGCCACACATCATTAACAAAATTCCTATATTTCAGGGTAAAATCTAAAGTTTAACGGTAACAGTCCCTTCATTGCTTAGGAACCTGGCAGGGACATCCTTGGGATATTTCAATTATTTTATTAGTAATAGAAATTTGTCCCTTATGTTTTCATTTCCAGCTAGTGTATACTCTTCTGAAAAAAACATATATTTGAAAATAAGTCCTTGGAATCAATATATCTATTGAAACAGCTGAACCCTAAACACTATGATTTTTTTAGGTCATGTTGCCCTTCTGTAGTATACTGTGTTATCAGGGCTCCCTGCCAATCATCACTGTTCATTAATAGCCAAAAGCAAAAAAAAAAAATATTTCTCCATTGCACCCCATACACACTTGCACATAAGGAGAGGATTCCCAAAGCATATTGATTTTGTAAATAGGGGACGCTCAGTTTACAGATCTAATCTAGCTTAGCCTTATTTAATAAATGCATTATTACACCAGGCTATGGTTTAAATATTGATTTCTTCATGGTTCAGAAAACACACTCAAATCAGCTGTGACATTTGGACAAGGTCAGTGTAGCTAAAATTTAGAGTCAGACTGCAAAACTGTAATTGGTCACAAAATTCTCAAGTGCAACAGTATAGGGAACACATATCTATATCAAAGCATACTTGGGATCAAACTGTAAATGTAAATTCTTCCCCATTCCCTTCATATGAAACTGCAAAAGTAACCATAATTGCTATTATGAGATAAATGTCATACAAGTTAAAGAAATGTTATAGCTCTTAGTGCCAAAATGTTCCATAACATAGTCTCTATGGACTTACTCAGCCCTAAATAGGTCAACCTTTAGAAGAAATGTCAAAACTATAAAGTAACCTTGTATCAATTTCAGTCCCTTCTGAATAATCAGTTTGACCTATAGATTTGGCCATTGAAAATAAATTGGAGTCTAAAACACGGAGATTATTTAGAGTTAGATAAAAATGACGTATTGTTAATACCTGCTGCTAACTTTTTTGTAACATTATGGACCTAATGTGTTCTCCTCTGAGTAAGTCAGTTGACTGGCATTTAATAAACACCTGCAATTTTCAAAGCAAACCACAACAGTCAACTCTGTTAGGATTTGTTGGCTCTATAATGTTGTCTCCATGGATATTTCATTACATTCCATTTAAAAAAAAAACCCGTGGAACTATAGTGGAATTGGAAGACACTGATCACTTTTATCCTCTCAGTATGTACTCATCACCTGGCCCCAGATAAAGCGCTGCATCAGTAATAGTTCATAGGAGGTTTAGCCCTCTCTTTCCCAGGTAATGTAACAATGTAGAACAAAGGCTTTGGAATGAGCAAGGAAAAGTAACAAGTGCATAATCTATCTAAGCACTTGCAATTTTTCCAGGCTAAAGTTAGAAAGAAGCGACATTCTTGTTTCAAAATGAGATCTCATCTCCTTTCAGTCCGGCAGAATTTAACTTTGTAATGACATAAAAACCCAGCAGTATTTTGTTTTGTTAGTATGTCTGTGGGTATTTTGTTTGATGTAAGCCAATGCAACCTTTCACCCTGTGAAATTGTATGTATTCCAATGAGGGGGGAAAGCCTACTAATTACTTTTTAAGCATACCTTTTGTAATAGAGACTGTTTTCTCATAAATTGTTAGTGTCAATGAACAGGAAATATGTCAGCCAAACCTATAAAACAGTTTTGTTTCATTGCGTCTTAATCCATATTAGCCAGGAAATACTGAGAAATAGAAAGTTAGCCAATATTGTATTTGTTGAAAAAATGCTTTTGTGTCTTAAGAGTTCCTGTCTCTGAAACTGAAATTCCTTTGCAGGACACAAGGTGAAAAACTGTATTGTATGAAAGGATAGGGGCTTACATTAGTTCAACTGATATCCTAGTCATTAAATCACTCACCATTTTTGTAATAAAAATACATATTGGAAAATCTAAGCAGCCTATTTAACTACTAAATGTACACACTGTCAAGTAAGAACTGTTTACTTTGAATTTATAAGAACTTATGGGTTTAAGAATGGCAGCAATACAGTACCGGACCTAGACAATCCCAGAATAGTAAACTGGTCACATGTGTAATTAAAGTTATAAATAAAACATCACACCAACAAAACTAAGTAGAAATTAAAATCACATTTAAAGTGTAAAAATTGACAGTTTTACTTCAGCACCAAGTCTTAGTTTTATCACTGAATTTAATGCAGTCTGTTCTGCCCGAAGCACATAGGCAGACAAGCAAACAAATCTATTTTCCTGTACTCTGATTCTGCAAGCATTTTAAAGATTTTTCTTTTTAGATTCTATTTTAACATTTAGGCTACATCACATTGCAGTTGCGCTTTACAAAGCACTGCAGGGAGTACATACTTTACAATGAACTACAGTAGACAGGAAGAGTTAATCCAGCTTCGTTGTGATAGATTCTGTCACAGAGTATATCAGGAATATAACTGGAACCATTCCTTAAGAAGGCTGGATTCCAATACATACTTGGACAGAGTGAAAATACACTGAGGGTTTGTCTACACACTGCATTAGTCCGCACTAGAGGGGTGCGAGTTCTAATGAGCACTAACGTGTTGCACACTAACTGTGGACCCTGCTGGCACGCACTATAAGTTCTCTAGTGCTCATTAATGTAGTATTATTTGAAACCGTTAACATGGATTAGGAAATGTACAGTGCGTACCAGCAGGATCCACATGGGCCAATTAGTTTGCACAAGAATTTATACCTGGGCAGTGTGGACTAATGCACTTTATAGACAAACCCTCAGTAGCATCTCTTAAAATATGTCTACATGAGTCAATGGGCCAAATATTGCCCTGAATAAGTAACAATAATATGTAGGTCTCATCTAGCCCTTTTCATCAGGTCTCAAAGTGCTTTACTAAGGAGGTCAGTATCATTATCCGTGTTTTACTGATGGGAAACTGAGGCAGAGAGTGATGAAGTGATTTGCCTAAGGTCACCCAACAGGCCATTGCATCCATTCAACCTCCTAGGGGCAACATGTGGGCCATTAGTCACTGTCAAGACAAGTGCTGTTCCTAATTTCTGGAGCAGCACTTTAAAATACAGGTTTATGATTATGACTCCAATAGTATACAGACATCTCCTCTAAGACACCCCCAAGTTAAAGGGAAAATCAAGGACTGGCTTTTGCTCTACTAACAAGCTATTTTGACAGAGATTAGTAAAGTGTAATAATTACTTCCAAATCTCACCACTGTACAAAATAACTGAAAGTACAAAGGGTTTCTCTGCCCATTTAGACCCATCTTTTCTACACCATTAAAATTAACAAGCAGCAGTATGCAAACCTTCAGGCTCTTCACAGTAAATCACAACAGTCGACTCTGAGGTTTATCCATTCCCAAGAAATGTGTCTGTCATCTCAGCATTTGTGCACATAAAAACATGTGGTTACAGTGATAGTTGCCACATTTTCAGTACCATCAAGAACACTCTGCTTTACTGCAGTACATAATACTCAGCAAGATCTGATAAAGGCAACCACTTAACTATAGTAATATCACTCCAACAGAAAACCGTTAGCAACGCAAGATAAATTCAGCCCTGGCTTAAATGGACACAGCTCCCATTGATTCCTCCTTTCTATGTCTGTTTCCTCTGGGAAGAAATTAGAGGCCTGTCTGCTTTGACTTTATGTAGACACTCCGTTTAATTTTGGTGATTACAGGAGAGACAGTGTTTCTCAGATTGATGGGCTGATGTACTTTGGGGGAGGGGAAAAGAAAGCATTGTGTTTTGCTTTTTTATTCAGAATATTTCTGGTGCCAGGATTTTCCTGGCAAGGTCAGATATAAAATGTGACAAAAATGTTCTGTGATTAATGGATTTCAGTTGTTTTTGATATACTGTGTTTGTAAATAAATCAGTGACCATAAAAGATTCAGAAGAAAGAGAAGACGATGCCATATTTGGAGACTGGGAAGAAGGTAGGAGTTCCTACCAGTATTAAAGTCAGTGGCCAAAAGTTTGCAGCACTTCAGTGGGATTTGTATCCTCTAATGCAATACTGAATTTGACCTGCAGCCTTTAATCTACTCCCTCTTCTCCTGCCCTCAAAGAAACCATACGCATTTCTGTATGCTGAGTTTTTATATGGCAACAGCTTTATTTACATATAAAAAGTAACAAAGGCATTTGTAAATCAACAAGCAATCTTGTGCTATGGTGAGGAAAACAATATAATGGCATAGATGTAGATTTAATGTGGAAGGAGTAGAACTCTGCTCTCAGCTGTCAAAACCATTTTATTCCACTTTCTCAAAGGAAGGAGTTTCATTTTGTGTGCTCTTAGGCAGTCAGAGAAAAATCTTTCAAAGGCACTATTTTTCTTCTGCTGAAATGGGAGCGAAGAGGGCCAGATGTCTCCAACTTCCATGTCCCCTGGTCATACAAGGAAAGTATTGTCACCCCACTGTTTCTGGGTTAAAAGAAATTAGGAACCTGTACTGGAAAGAGCTGCCTCAAAGTCAGTCCAGGGTAGAGTAAGTGATGCTGGTAAGCAAGTGAATGTAACTTGAAGAGCTAGCAGACCTCAGTCTCGCCATCAGTGAGGTGTATCTGGTTTCCAACTGTCAGCACAGTTAAAAGCTTAGAGTTGACCAGCTACTGCAAAAATAGGGTTTTTACACCTTCATTTGAGCCTGGCTGGCTGGCTATTTAATTCTTTCATGTTCAAAAATAGAGTAATGGGTTTGAACATTTACACCAACAGGTTTTTGATTGCATTAATGTTTCTCTAATAACTATTCTTCAAGCCAATACACAATTGCATGAAAACATTTGTATTCATGTGCAGGCAAGAGTAGATGCTATTCATTGGTTATTTGCTATTTGATGCAAATAGCTATTCATCATTGGCTATTGTTTTAAAAGCTTGTCATCCAATCAGAGTGCAAAAATACCATGTGAATTAAGTAACCAAACACCACAATGAATAAATGAATAGTCAAAGCAAGCAGTTCATGTACAATCTATAAACTGTTTTTCTACAGTATTCAGTTACTGCTTTAGGCTAATGTATTCATTTGCTGAAACTGGATCAATTTGTAATTGCTTTGTGAAGAGGAAACAGGTTACATGTGTCATAATTTATACTTCTTATTTACATAAATATTTATTGAATCTGTTATCCTGTGTCCAAACCCCACAAGCCCTAGAGAGGTTATGGTGACTAGCTGGGTCAATTAACTGCCCAGGTTGCAACTGGAGGAGGAGCCAGGGAGCATGGGTTAATTAGATGATGTTCAGCTGAACAGGAATAGGAGTGGTCTGAATAAAGCCCAGGAACCGAGAGGGAAGAAGTCTGCAGTCACTCCCTGAGATAAGGGAGGTGTGTTTAGGACCACAAAGGAGGGTGTTTGGGGTATCAAACCCAGAGAGAGGTGGAGAGCCAGAAAGGTAGGAAAGACTCAGGGAAAAACACCAATATATGAGACAGGGTAGACCTTGACCGCTCATGAGGGCATCTGGGTTGGAACTCAGAGTAGAGGGTGCACCCAGGTTCCCCTACCAGCCACTGGGGAAGTGGCTCAGACCAGGTGGTGGAGAGCAGACTGCCTGGTACAGTTTGCCTTGAAGGACTTTGATATTACAGAAGGGGTTTACATGTACAGTGACCTGGCTGCATGGCCAAGTCATGAAGAAGGAGCACCTGGAGTTGCAGAGATGGCTGGAGAGACTGCCTGAGGAGAGCAAAGCATCTGGAAGAGCTGATCCCCAGAGCAGCCAGGAAGAGGCGCTCTAGCAATGAGTGAAGCCCATTACAGTGTCCTTGTAATTTTTTAAATTTATTTTACCTTGAATACTGCCTGCAGTTCTTGTCACCCTATATCAAAAAAGATATTTGAAATGGAAAGGGTACAGAGAAGGGCAACAAAAATTATTAGGAGTATAGAACAGCTTCCCTGTGAGCAGAGCGTAAAAAGACTGGGACTGTTCATCTTTGGAAAAGATATGACTATGGGGGGATAAGAGAGAGGTCTATAAAATCATGAATGGTGTGGAGGAAGTGAATAAGGAAGTGTTATTTACCCCTTCACATAACACATGAACCAGGGGTCACATAATTTAATTAATAGGCAGCAGGCTGAAACAAATAAAAGGAAATACTTCTTCACACAACACTCAGTCAACTTGTGGAACTTATTGCCAGGTGACGTTGTGAAGGCCAAAAGTATAACTAGGTTTAAAAAAAGGTAAATTTTGTAGTAAATAGGTACATCAATGGCTATTAGCCAAGATGGTCAGGAATGCAACCCCTTGCTCTGACTGCCAGATGTTGGGACTGGACAACTAGAGATGGATCACTGATGTTTGCCCTGTTCTGTACATTCCCTTGGAATCTTAGAATAGAATATCAGGGTTGGAAGGGACCTCAGGAGGTCTTCTAGTCCAACTAGGGGTGATTAAGGCAACGGGACTCCGGACACCAGCCTTCAATTTCTGGTTCTGCTAGAGACTCCCTATGGGATCCTAGGCACCACACTTACAGCTTGATTCTGCCACCTCACTCATAGAATATCAGGGTTGGGAGGGACCTCAGGAGGTCATCTAGTCCAACCCCCTGCTCAAAGCAGGACCAAGCCCCAATTTTTGCCCCAGATCCCCCAATGGCCCCCTCAAGGATTGAACTCATAACCCTGGGTTTAGCAGGCCAAAGCTCAAACCACTGAACTATCCCTCCCCCCTTGACATCTGGCACTAGCCACGGTCAGACAGAATACCATCTGGGTTGACCACTGGTTTGACCCAGGATGGCTGTGCTTATTAAAACACTTGTATGGTGGCTGGATAACCACTCTCCAACAATGCTTGGATATAACATGACAGATATAATCCACACTGGTGTTATTTGAAGTTGCCAGGAAGTAGTTTGGGAAGATACAGAACTTTAGCGGTTTGTCAGTGTGGAATAATATTTTATTTCAATAGCTAAAAGATTAAACTCTTTATAAATCTGACAGAGTTTTATCTTGATTTTCTAATATTTCACTTGTCTATAATGCTTAAATTCAGCTGGAGTCAACTGGAGCAGAGCTCTGGTAAGTATTTTTAAACCCATGGGGAAGCCCCAGCACCATGGGGTTCTGGGATATACTCAGGGAGAACTTAAGTCTGGCTTGTCTATTTTATTCACTTAAGTCATGAGGTAAAATCCTGGCCTGACTGAAGTCAATTGGAGTTTTATCATTGACTTCAGTCATGTTCTGCAGTGGTTGTGTTGCTTGTCAACATGTTAGGGAGGCAGTTCAGTTAGTCTGCGCCTGATTCAATCCGCATTTAAGTCAGTGCAA
Organism: Lepidochelys olivacea; assembly: GCF_965140295.1. Classification (NCBI taxonomy): domain Eukaryota; kingdom Metazoa; phylum Chordata; order Testudines; family Cheloniidae; genus Lepidochelys; species Lepidochelys olivacea. The sequence goes on along the minus strand of NC_140414.1, from coordinate 48,273,487 downwards.
AAACTCCCACTGACTTCAGTAGGCTTTGCATCTGGCTCCATGTGGCCAGTTCCTAAACACAAAAGGTACTTTTGACATGTACTCTGCTGAAGGTGTTAATGTGATGTAAATTCCTATTGACTTCTTTGAAACAGAATAAATCTTTTAGTGGCTCAGTTCCAGACTTGTCTGCCTTAACTGTCATCACATGTAGATGTGAAAGCTTCACAATGAATCTGCTCTGCTATTGAAAATTGAATCCAGCTGTAGAAAGAAAAGGCTGCTCTATATTTATTATTGCTCAAGATTCAATTTTTTCCATTGAATTTTAAAATATTGGCCTCGTTAGAGGTATGTTCATTTCTATAATGTAGTGTAAATATTATTAACATTAATGGATGTTACTGTCTAGGAGCAAGAAATGTAGAATAGGGATATGTACCAAGGTGCTAGGATTAATTTTAACATATGCTTCTTAATCTCTCACAATAATACAGTACTCTGAAGTTAAGCGGCTTTTGCTTTTCCAGAATTTTGTAACAAACAATTGCGTTGCTCACCAAATTGGTGTCATAAACTGTGGTGAACTTGGACCAGTTTTCAGTAGTGAAAAAAAAACCAATAGATTACAGAATGAGCTGGAATATAAATTATTCTTGCTGTTACCAAAGCAATAGTAAGCAACTATGTATACTGTGTTGTGAGTGTGCAAAACAAATATCTCAGCTGTATAAAGATTATATTTCCCCCCCCCACCCCCGAAAGGAGGCTAACCGTGAGGAAATAGTTTGAATGTTTTCTAAGTCATTCTTCATCACATTGTAAGGCTTTATCTCCTTTATAATGGCATAAGACATGTATTCAGCATGGTTTTCCTAATGAAGCATGAAATTTTCCAAGCTTCACCATGTAGCTTATAGCTTCTCCTTCCTTTTTTTATGTACCCCTGTTTATCTTCCATATGACATGGCAGAAGGTACAGAACAAATCTTCTGGATGGGCAAACTGGCTTGCCAAATCAAAACCTCTGATGCTCAAGGCTTACCAATTAGTGAGAAAGTTGTGGGGGTTGTTTGTTTCTTTTACTGGGCAAAGGTAGAGAATAATTTAATTATATTGTTCTAACTTCTAAGAAATTTGAACTATCCAGCTTTGATTCTTCTCTTATATTATGTTTCAAGCCAAGAAGCTATCAGTTGTCTTAGGTAAATGTAACTTCTCAGGTAGACAAGACCCTGAAATAGATACACAAGTCCCATAGATTTCCAATGAGATCTGTGCTTCTAAAATCCCCATCCTCACTTCCAAGTCCATACTGAAGTACTTGTTTTTCAAAAGTGCTGAGCACCCAACCATAGGCCTGTCTCAAAAACAAGAATGCCTGTTGCATGAGAAATTGAGGTTTTGATATTTTTCATTCTGATGTGGAATGAAAAGATCTTCAGAAATTTTTCACCAAAAGAAAAGAGAGACTCCAAAATAGTCAATGACCCAGCGGATAGGGCTCTCACCTGGTTTGTGGGAGACCAAGGATTAGGGCTTGGCCTTGCTTGATTCAGAGCAGGAGCCTGATCCTGGATCTGCAACCATTGGGTGCTCTCTCAATCTCTGTTCCACTTTATATAAACATTCATTGGATTAGGGAGAGAGACTCTATAACCTAGTGGGTTATAGTGGACTCTATAACCTAGTTAGGCAGAGCAAGGGCTTGACCCTGGATCTCTCACTTTGCAGATAAGTGAGTGCCTTAACTAACAGGTTCTCTTGTTTTGACCAGAAACTCCATCCTGGGCCCGAGAAACTGTTTTTGACAAATTGTCATTCTCTGATTAAAATTCCCTAACACCTCTTCCATCAGCTCCTATTTCACTTTTAGACCACCCTTTCCCCCACCCACACACACACTTTTTAAATCTTGGCCAAGTTTCCTATCTCTATATTTTAGTCATTTATATAGTGAACATCACAGTATTATTTAACCACTGTGATATTAGATTTGCCTATTAAACCCAGATACATGGTATTTTTATCATGAGAGATCTCAGTTCTGCAACTATGATCTGTTAATGGTAGAATTCTTGTGGTTCAGAAAACATACTTGTAACAAATCTATTGCTAACTTATATCAAAACATACTAAAAATGGTTGCTTGCTTTGTGATGTGAGCGCATAGCCTGAGCCCTCTACAATAATTATACTTCATTATGACCAGTACAAAGTGTTTCAGTTGTGAAGTAACCCACAGTGCCAACTAACATCTGAGCTTTTGTTGGCACTGGAGACGCATCTCTCTTGTGGCAGCACTAGGGTAATTATGTAGTACCTATTCCTATATTTATAGTGCTTCCAATTTTTTATTTTTATTTTTTCTGTGTGTCCATATCTATAATTCACTTCAAACAGTAACTGAGATGTTGTCCTATGCAGAATAAATTAGAGCAGAATTTAAACTGGTGATCATGTGAAAATAAACTATGATGCATATGAGTAACAAATGACAGGCTTTTCTGCCTTATCTTCATTACAAGATTGTACAATAGCTAATTTCCACTAAAGATAACACTGGAAGAATAGAATATCATAATAGGTTGTCATAAATATAAAGGGAAGGGTAACAACCTTCCTGTATACAGTACTATAAAATCCCTCCTGGCCAGAGGCAAAATATCCTTTTACCTGTAAAGGGTTAAGAAGCTCAGGTAACCTGCCTGGCACCTGACCAAAAGGACCAATAAGGGGACAAGATACTTTCAAATCTAGGGAGGGGGAAAGGCTTTTGTCTGTCTGTCCTGTGTGCTTGCTGGAAAGAGATCAAGAAAGCAAGCAATCCAACTCCATTAGAATTAGTAAGTACTAGCAAGGAAATGTGTTAGTTTACTTTTGTTTTGGCTTGCGATTTTCTCTGTGCTGAGAGGAATGTGTATTCCTGGTTTTCTTTTGGTAACTTTAAAGTTTTTGCCCAGAGAGAAATCCTCTGTGTTTTAAATCTGATTGCCCTGTAAGATTGGCTTCCCTTCTAATTTTAAAGAGGTGCTTCTTTTACCTTTTTTCTTTCTAAAAAAGTTCTGTTTCTTTTAAGAGCCTGACTGATTTCTCTACAGTCCTAAGACCCAGGGGTTTGGGTCTGTGATCACTTTGTAACCAATTGGTTAGGATATTATTCTCAAGCCTCCTCAGGAAAGGGGGTGTAAGGGTTTGGGGGGATATTTTGGGGGAATAGGAACTCCAAGTGGTACTTTCTCTAATTCTTTGTTAAATCACTTGCTGGTGGCAGTGTACCCTCCAAGGGCAAAGAGTTTGTGCCTTGGGGAAGTTTTACCCTAAGCTGGTAGAAATAAGCTTGGGGGGTCTTTCATGTGGGTCCCCACATCTGTACCTAGAGTTCAGAGTGGGGCGGTAACCCTGACATAGGTAAAAATGCCACTGAACCTACAGACTTCTTTTTCTGTATAATGCTAAAACTGGGGGGTGAGGGAGGGGGAGAATAGAATAGAAGGGTGTATGAGAGAGGAAGCATGTAGTTGCATAACAAGGAAAAACAAAAGAACTATGCCATAAGAAAATCTAAGTATAAATAAGAGGGGATAGTGACAAGATGGCAAGACCGCAGAAACGTTGAATCTGTAAAAATTCCTCCCCATTACCATTAATCTCCTCCTTGTTATATTTTCCTTACTAGCCAATGCACTAACTTGGCTCATGGATTCTGTTTTTCTCCTTCTCTTTGAAATGACTGCTGTTCAGCTTTTCATATTTACCGGTGACCAGATAGGCCACAGAATGAAGTCTGAAGCACAAACAATTAAGTTGGTGACTGGTGTCAGTAGAGAACCCTGTTACTCTCTGTGGTGGACCAGTATGATGTTGTCTAAAGTATTCTTTCTGGATTTCTCATATTGCTCCTGGACCAATGCTTCATTGCTTCCTCCGGGGTCAGCTGCTTCTTTGGGCCATCAATTCATCTCTGGCCCCGTTTCTCTCTAAGGCTACCTGAGGCTGTCCCTATTCTCCCACTTCTTACAACTGAATCTCCGTGCTTCTGTTTTGTCCCATGTGTTCCAAACTGTCAAGGTTCCTCCCCCACTCTGAACTCTAGGGTACAGATGTGGGGACCTGCATGAAAAACCTCCTAAGCTTATCTTTACCAGCTTAGGTCAAAACTTCCCCAAGGTACAAAATATTACACCCGTTATCCTTGGACTGGCCGCTACCACCACCAAACTAATACTGGTTACTGGGGAAGAGCTGTTTGGACGCGTCCTTCCCCCCAAAATACTTCCCAAAACCTTGCACCCCACTTCCTGGACAAGGTTTGGTAAAAAGCCTCACCAATTTGCCTAGGTGACTACAGACCCAGACCCTTGGATCTTAAGAACAATGAACAATCCTCCCAACACTTGCACCCCCCCTTTCCTGGGAAATGTTGGATAAAAAGCCTCACCAATTTGCATAGGTGACCACAGACCCAAACCCTTGGATCTGAGAACAATGAAAAAGCATTCAGTGTTTTACAAGAAGACTTTTAATAAAAAATAGAAGTAAATAGAAATAAAGAAATCCCCCCTGTAAAATCAGGATGGTAGATATCTTACAGGGTAATTAGATTCAAAAACATAGAGAACCCCTCTAGGCAAAACCTTAAGTTACAAAAAAGATACACATACAGAAATAGTTATTCTATTCAGCACAATCCTTTTCTCAGCCATTTAAAGAAATCATAATCTAACACATACCTAGCTAGATTACTTACTAAAAGTTCTAAGACTCCATTCCTGTTCTGTCCCTGGCCAAGACGACTACAGACAGACACAGACCCTTTGTTTCTCTCCCTCCTCCCAGCTTTTGAAAGTATCTTGTCTCCTCATTGGTCATTTTGGTCAGGTGCCAGCGAGGTTACCTTTAGCTTCTTAACCCTTTACAGGTGAGAGGAGCTTTCCCCTGGCCAGGAGGGATTTCAAAGGGGTTTACCCTTCCCTTTATATTTATGACACAAACCATGGCCTTAGTTGCAGCTACAATGCTTCCGTCTTTGGAATGAAGTCTTCAAACTTGGTCCCTGCCCTGGGTTCGTTACTGTCTCTCTTCCTTTTAATCTACAATTAAACATAGAAAAACCCTTAGAAACACCCAGTTGGCTGTAGAGTTGGGCAGAATACCACACCCAGCTTTGTGGTTGGTAACAGTCTTGGCTCAAATCCAGGAAAACACTGGAAGGCCAACTCTTGGGTTGGCAGTAGTTGGCAGAAATGTGTAAAATGACAGAGCAATCAGGACATGGGAAGCCAGATATGAGAGATTCGTGCCAGAGAGTAGTCTGTTTTCTGAGCACATATATTGGCAATTTTCTGCAGGACATTCAGAGAAGAAAGAGTCACATTGTCACAATCACTTGGTCACACTTGCAAATCATGTAGTTAAAAGCAACAACATGTTCTGCATGAAGCTTGAAAAGTTTAGAGTTACCGGCTGCTCTGCTGCAGCTAGGGCAAACAATAAACACAATAACGTTTGTGGTTAGTATGAGAGAGAAACTTGTGTGCCTGCCAGTGTTGAGTAAGAGAGGATTGTAACTGAAGGGGGAAAAACTCTTAAGAGTAAGTTTACTTAGAGAGTGAAGAGGAGAATTAGAGGGAGAACACACAGATGGGAGCAAACCATAACATATTTTTAATGTTTCAAAAAGGAGACCAAGTCTGTCCAAATCAGAAACCAGACTTGGAACCAGATCAGTGCTTGGCCTTGCCGTTCATCCTTAATTAGCCTCTGGAAGAAACCGCTGCTCTTGGCTAGTGTGTTTATGTGTGTGTTACATTCCGATAAGTGTGTGTTATGTAAAGAACCTTATAAACTAGTATGACTACATTCTGCACTAACAATCTAAAACATTACAGTTTACAATAGTGATACTGCAGTACTTTGGGTGGAGTACAATGGAGAATATTGATCTTTTTGGCAAGAGTACAAACATCTGAAATTTTTTAAAATAAAAATCACATGACCAAAAAGACATGCTAGTATGCATTAGGAAACAGTCCATGTGAGAACAAATTGATTCTGAATATCATTACTGATCGGTGTTCTGTATGTTGTGGGTAGAGAGAGCAACAGGTCTATCCCTGTTGTTCCCCAAGGCACCTTGTTTAAAATGTGGGAAACTTCAGTTTCCTGTTTCCCACAAGAAGTTCATGCAAATAGCGGGAGAGGAGGGAGGGGCACTGGAAGGGTGAACATGTGGAGAAGAACCTTGGGTGGAGTAGTATGAGATGCTCTTTGCTGCCTTTCTTCCTCTGAAGAATAGCCCTGCCATGGAGTCCTCCTTGAACACTGCTCCAGCTAGGTGGAGAAAAGATACAATTGCTCAGAGGAAAAAATACCTCCTTCAGCTGTGGAAACTACCCCAGCCTTCTGCTTCAGAAAATATTTGTTCTGTAGGGCAATATTTTTTGTTACCCACTGAGCCTGTCAATATTTTCTTAACAGATAAAGAGAATGTGCTCTTACTGTATTATTTACAGAATGTTATAGCCACAGTCAACTGTTTAAATTTCTTTGGTGACCTTTATATTAAAAAACAAAAAACCCTTTCATTACATTTAGACTATAGCATAAACATATTCAAACATAAGAACAGCCTTACTGGGTCATACCAGCAGTCCATCTAGTGCAGTATCCCATCTTGTGACAGTGGCCGTTGCCAGATGCTTCAGAAGGAATGAGCAGAATAATCCATCCCCTGTTGTCCAGTCCCAGCTTCTGGAAGTCAGAGGTTGAGTGACACCTGGAGCATGGGGTGGCATCCCTGAAAATGCTGGCTAATAGCCATTGATTGACCTGTTCTCCCTGAACTTATCTAATTCTTTTTTGAGCCCAATTGTACTCTTGGCCTTCACAACATCCCTTGGCATGAGTTCCTCAGTTTCACTGTGTGTTGTGTGACGAAGTACTTCTTTATGTCTTTTGTTTTTAAACCTTCTGTCCGTTAATTGCTAAAAAATGTAAGACAGCTGCTATTTAATATGTTTATCACATGAGAAATGGGTCATGTTTTTATTCATCATAGGCTAGGATGAGAGGGCAGGAATGGATTGCATAGGCAAGAATTTTTTTTTTAGACACATCTTGGCAGTGCTTTTCAACATGAAATGATCCTGTTAAACTGCTAGACCTTATATGATGGGACATAGTTTCTTTTCACAAATCTTTAAAGTTTCCTGCTGATTATACTGACCACAGAAAGATATGTATACCATCAAGAGCAATCTATTTCAGAATCCTTGATATGGAAACACTTAAGCAGTACTGAGAAGGTGAGTTCTGCCTAAAAATACTTGCTGTACATTTTGATAAAAGTCCTGCAGCAAGAAAATATTTTTAAAAGTTATTTGGCTGGAAAAATCAGTCGTAATATTTCTGTGAAAAGTTATGCAGTACAGATGGACCTAAGACACTACAGTTACATCTTGATCTTAAATTTTCAATCATCCACTGTTCAGAATTGTTTCGGGGTGTGGGGTTGGCCCATTATAATGCTAGTAGCCAGACAAAAATCTGATTGCAAATGTGGATTAAGATTTCAACTGCTTCATTTCCCCAAAGTCCATCTGGGGTTTTGGTTTGGGCCTGTCTTTAGTGTATATATAGGTATTGTACTGTTTGAATTAAAGTGATCAAGCAGATTAAAATCCTTTACGTTCTGCCTTCAGTGATTAAATGTTGCAAACATCAATCACCTTATCATGGTTTTTAAGTGACACTTATGAGATGTAGTAAAAACTCTACATTTTGTAGACTGCTGAGGATCACACCACTGGCCCACCAGGGAGTGAGATCTCCAAAACGGCAAGACAGAACTAGGGACAGCCACCTCATGGACTTCTGATCCTAGAGAAAGTTTGTTTGTACCCAGGGTTTCACAAACTTTTCGGGGAGGGGAAGGAAGAGAGGGGTGCTGCTCTAGTCAGAGTGGATGGGTATATGCTATCTAATATATTTTATAGCCCTCTGTTTATTTAGCCCCTGTCCACTTGCTGTAATATCTATGTGCATCCCAAGTTTTTAAAAATAGAAGGAACAATCTCTCACCCTTCCTTCCCAGATTACATGAAAGTCATTAACTTAGTTTAAAAGGGTTGTTGGGTTTTTTTTTGTTTTGTTTTTTTTTTGAGCACGAGAGAGGAGCCTATATGGGAAAGCTAAGTAAACAAAATCAGTTTTGTGTTCCATAGCTTAGCTCCAGTTCATGTGAAAGTTCTGTGTTGTGGATATATTTAAAAATAAAATTCTTCTGTAAGATTTATGTTATGAACGAGCACAGTGGGCATGAGTCTTAGACAGAAAATTCTTCTCTTTGTATTAAGTATTTCCTCAGTTAGTATTTTGCAATTGTTCACTATTGATAACACGAATATTCTTATACTGCCAACTGAAAATTATAAAGGTTTGTGAAAATAAATTATCCTGGCACCTAAGGTTGTGGATGTGCTCTCTCTAGTAGAGGAGAGTGAATAATTACTTAAGTCTCTTGGTACGAGCATAATGCATTCCAAAAGATTATAACTTTTCTGAATGCATTGATTGTTTGGATTCACACAGCAAATTTGTGTGTGTTTTTCTTTTAATTTATACTCTGAGGATGGATCACTTTGCTGAGGGTATTCAATGCTTGATATGTGAGCTGTATTGTTTAGCTGGGATTGGTCACACAAGTCACATGGTGGTGTTTGTTTTCTGATTGGATGAGCATAACTCTTAAAATCAGGAGAAGGGTTTGAAGAAGTGACTGTGTCTTTAATTCACTAAGGAAGCAGTAACAGGTAAGCAGAACTAGGGAACTTCAGAAAATTTCAAACCTTTTTCCTTTATAAGCCATCCAGACTTTCCCCAGTGAATCATTCCTTTCAAGAAAAAAACACTAAATCTTACAGCTTTTAAGAGGAAGAATTTAAAATTAAACAGCAACAGCTAATCTTTGACAGTGGGGATGGGTGGGAAAAACTGTAATTCCATTTTGAGAGGATTTCAATGTTTCATTCCAATTTGGAACTAAAATAAAAACTTTCAAAATTCTCCATGAATGAGAATGGAGCCCTGACTCCAAGGCAGTCCACCGCACAGGTTGTCCCAGAGCTACAGACTCTGAAGGACCTGGGGTACCCAACTCCAAAGCAGTCCACCTGGTGGGCAACTGGGGAGCCTGAACCACTGAGGAGCTTCCAGCTTGGGAGCTGGGCAGTTGAGTTAACAAGAAAACTGGTGGTGGGAGGGAGGACTTTGTTAATGCAGTTGTTAAAAGAGAGTTTTATGTGAAGGAATTTTTCTTTCACCACAGTATCAAGGCACCATATACATAAGTGACAGCTACTTTGTGGTGTGTCTGGAAAAATAAGAGCAAGCCTCTCTATCCCTTCCTTGAGTGTGTCACTTTCCTGAGGGCAATCATTTTTCTCTTCTGGCAAAGATTAGCTGAGTTATGCAGTAACATCACTTTGGTAAGCAGTCAGGTATTGTAGGTTGGTAATTAAACAATAAGGCAGTTTAACAGGCCAAAAAACTGTTCCTTTTTATTTATATGCCACAGGATTAACAGCAAAGATTCATTTACACACTAAAGGCAGTGTACACCACAGTGAGTGTGATTTTTTTTTTTTTTAAGCACGCTAACAGGTCCACGTAGACCCTGCTGGTGTGCATTTAAAGTTCTTGTGCACTTTAACATTGCAATGTTTCAAATAGGGAAATTTTCAATGCATACCAGCAGGATCTAAACAGACTAATAGTCTGTCTGTTAGAAATCACACAGGCTGTAGTGTGTATTGTTGCTCTATGTAGACCTTCCCTAAGAGAATGGAAAGAAAACTGGAATATAGATAAGAAATATAAATCACAAATTCCCAAAGGTTTCCAGAGCATCCTGTTCTCAGTATATTTTTACCATCAAAGCTGCAGAGCTCCTCCACTTTGCACCCTGTAGCATAAGGCCTATTCGCATGGGTGACTTACTGAGCCCCTTTCCCTGTTGCCTTTAAACTCTCAGCTTCTTATAACTAAACTCCAAGATGTAGCCCAGTTTCCCTGGGGACTCAGAACTTGGGGCATCTCAGCGTGTCTGCAATCACTTCCTATTCTTCTGGGATATAGCTTGATAGGCATATTCTTTACCTGGGTAAGTTAGGTATTTTTAAAACCTTACCTCTTTGTCTCTAACACAAGGGTTCTATTGATGAAACATCTTTGACATGTCCATGTTTCACCACAAACCTATCTTACTGAATTATTGCCCAATTCTTCTTGACTGCTTGAAGGGCTCTGTTCCTTTTGTCAGTGACTTTATTATCCTTCCCAGGGTCACCAGTGCACAACACCTGTAGCTCTGCTAGGCATTTTAGAAATCACCATCCCTCTGAAAAATCTCCCAGGCTTAATTTAGTCAAGAATATTTAAACTTTTCCATAGACATGAAGTCACCAACTGGCACTACTCTCGTTTATAGAAATAAAACCTACTGCTTTAACTAGTTATTAATTGTTCTTCTGCTGGTTGAGGCTTGAAATTACTTTAAGTCAAAGTTGCAGAAGCTATCTGAAGCCAGAATCCCAAACAGGGGAAAAAGTTTGTAGGGAAGGATTGCAGACCAAGCTAGATGAGCAGGCATCTCAAACAGGTGATTAAGAGAAAGCAGAAGGGCTACGAGGAATGGAAGATGGGAGGGATCAGCAAGGAAAGCTACCTCTTGGAGCTCAGAAAGCGTAGGGATAAAGTGAAAAATGCCAAAAGCCAAGCAGCATTGAACCTTGCGAAGAGAATTAAAACCAATAGTAGAAGGTTATATAGCCATATAAATAAGAAAACAAGGAAAGAAGAAGTGGGACCACTAGGCACAGAGGATGGGGTGGAGATTAAAGATTATACAGGCATGGCTGAACCTAAACAAATAATTTGCCTCACTTTTTAATGAGGCTAATGAAGAGCTTGGGGGTAGTGGCAGGGTGGCTAATGACAACAAGGATATGGAAGTAGAAATTGCCACATCCAAGGTGGAAGTCAAACTCAAACAGCTTAATGGAACTAAATCGGGGGCCAGGATAATCTCAGTTGAAAAATATTAAAGGAACTGGTACATGAAATTGCAAGCCCAATAGCAAGGATTTGTAATGAATCTGTAAACTTGGGGCTCGTACCCTCTGACTAGAGAATTGTTAATATAGTTTCTATTTTTATGAAAGTGAGGAAAAAGGGGATCCAGGAAACTACAGGCCTGTTAGTTTGATCTCAATTGTATGCAAAGTCTTGGAACAAATTTTGAAAGAGGAAGCAGTTAAGGACATAGAGGTGCGTGGTAATTGGGATAAAATACAACATAGTTTTACAAAAGGTAGATCATGCCAGACCAATCTGATCTCCTTCTTTGAGAAGATAACTGACTTTTTAAAACAAAGGAAATGCAGTAGACCTAATCTACCTGGATTTCAGTAAGGCATTTGATACAATTCCACATGGGAAATTATTAGTTACATTAAAGAAGATGAGAATTAATATGAAAATTGAAAGATGGATAAGGAACTGTTTAAAGGGATGACTACAACAGGTTGTACTAAAAGGTGAACTTTCAGGCTGGAGGGAGGTTACTAGTGGAGTTCCTCTGGTCCCAAGACCAATTCCTATCTTATTTAACATTTTATTACTTACCTTGGCACAAAAAGTGAGTGTGTACTAATAAAATTTGAGGATGACAAAAGGTTGGTAGATATAGCCATTGAGGAGGAGGACCGGAATATTGTACAAGAAGATCTGGGTTACCTTGCAAACTGGAGTAATAGAAATGGGATGAAATTTAATAGTGCACAGTGGAAGGTCATGCACTTAGGGTCTAACAAGAAGAATTTTTGCTGTAAACTGGGGATTTATCAGTTGGAGGCAACAGAGGGGGAGAGAGACCTGGGTGTATTGGCTGATCACAAGATGACTGAGCCACCAATGTGATGTGGCTGTGAAAAAGGCTAATGCAGTCCTAGGATGCATCAAGCGATGTATTTCCAGTAGAGCTAGGGAAGTCTTAGTACCATTATACAAGACATGGTGAGACCTCATCCAGAATACTGTGCACAATTCAGGTCCCCCATGTTTAAGAAAGATTAATTCCAAACTGGAACAGGAGCAGAGAAGGTCTATTAAGATGATCAGAGGAATGGAAAACCTATCTTACAAGAGGAGACTTAAAGATCTTGCCTTGTTTAGCCTAACAAAACGAAGGCTGAGGGGAGATATGATTGCTCTCTATAAATACATCAGTGGGATAAATACCAGGTAGGGAGAGAAGTTATTTAACTTAAGCGAGCAATGTGGACACAAGAACAAATGGATATAAACTGGCCATCAATAAGTTTAGGCTAGAAATTAGACAAAAGTTTCTAACCATCAGAGGAGTGAAGTTCTGGAATGGCCTTTTAAGGGCTGCAGTGGGTGCAACCAACCTAACTGGCTTCAAGATTGAGCGTGATATGTTAATGGAAGGGGATGGTATGATGGGACTGCCTATGATGGCATGTGGCCCATTGATAACTGCCAGTAGCAAAAATCCCCAACTGCTGGGTATGGGACATTAGATGAGGAGGCTCTGAGTTACTACAGAGAATTGTTTGCCACATGCTTAGGATCTAACTTATTGCCATATTTGGGGTCAGGAAGGAAATTTTCTCCAGGTCAGAGTGTCTGAAACCTTGGGAACGCAGGGGGGAAGGTTTCGCCTTTCTCAGCAGCACGGGGCACGGACCACTTGTAGGCTTAAACTAAGGTAAATGGTGAATTCTCTGTACTGTGAAGTCCTCAAACCATGGTTTAAAGACTTCAGTAACTCAGCCAGAGATCAGGGGTCATAGAATCATAAAAGATTAGGGTTGGAAGAGACCTCAGGAGGTCATCTAGGCTAATTCCTTCCTCAAAGCAGGATCAGCCCCAACTAAAGCATCCTGGCCTTAAAAACCTCTAAGGATGGAGATTCCACCACCTCCCTAGGTAACCCATTCCTGCTTCACCACCCTCTTAGTGAAATAATGTTTCTTAATATCCAATCTAGACCTCCCCCACTGCAACTTGAGACCATTGCTCCTTGTTCTGTCATCTGCCATCACTGAGAACAGCCGAGCTCCATCCTGTTTGGAACCCCCTTCAGGTAGTTGAAGGCTGCTATCAAATCCCCCCTCACTCTTCTCTTCTGCAGTGTAAATAAGCCCAATTCCCTCAGCCTCTCCTTGTAAGTCATGTGCCTCAGCCCCCTGATAATTTTTGTTGTCCTCAGCTGAACTCTCTTCAATTTGTCCACATTCTTTCTGTAGTGGGGGACCCAAATTCTATTTCAGGAGTGAGTGGGCGAGGTTCCTTGGCCTGCAATGTGCAGGAGGTCAAACTATATTATCACAATGATCCCTTCTGACCTTAAAGTCTGAGTCTATAACCCATTCTGTGCTCCACATGAATCTTGCTTTAGAGCTAAACTGACAGGACGTGAATTCTTTAGATCAATCAGTGCATGGACACTGACAAAGTTATTAAAATAAATAACCTGGAGAGTATTGAAGATATATATGAAAACAGATCTGGTTGCATACTTGAAAATAAATTTTGCATTGGACTTTCAAATTGATCAACTCTGGCTGTGTTGGAATCACTCCTACATTGGCTTTCCACAAATATTATAGCAAATGAGATTAATTACTGAAGCTTTAAGCAAATATTGCAGAATATTTATTTATTTATTTAGTATTCATAATGAGTATTTGTATTAGAAACCTGACTTGAAAGTTACAGTAACCAATAAGGGAACAGAAACATACCATGAAACTGCCAGTCTAATCAGAAGTGCTTGAATTTCAGGCCTTAATACGCAACAATCTGGTCATAAAGAAACCGTAGATGAATAATTTGTTGAAACTACATGGTGGATAATTGCAAATAATAAACATATTCTAGAAAATCAATATATTTGGTCGGTAATTCATATCCCAAAAAAGAGAATCTTTGAGTAAATTATTCACTTTGTATTTCTCATCCAGTTCTGATGGATTTCTAGATTCTAATGACAATGATGATATTGTTAGTAGTAAAGAATGAAAAATTACAAGATGATGAAAATGTAATAATTAGTGCATTCTGCTTTTGAGATTGTGATCGTGAAAACTAACAGAAGAACATAATTAAAAGCAAGGAAGCTCACTTGAATGATTATCTTAAATTGCATTTTGTCTCTCAGATTATCTGGGTAGTAGAAACTGACTTTCAAAAAACATCAACATCAACATGTACTTTTAACCCATCTCTGAGGCAGAGTGAAAGGATTTTATTAATGTTTATGGTGGTTAATGACTCTAAGCATTAAATAGAAGTCTGTAGTGTTTATATTGGATTAAGATCCAAAGCAGCTCTTGAAGTTGTTTTGTCAGGTGCTAAATTGCACATAAAGACATCAGATTACCTACTATTCTAATTTGGCCATAAATTATAAAACCAAAGAGGACAATGCAATGTTATTGTAACAAACAGCTATAAGCTAAATGTACCCTCTACTGATATTGATAACATCATGACAATCACTAGACTAAGGTTTGTGTTTTTATGTCATCAGATCTTTGTGTACATTTAGCCTAATTCAGTGTTCTGTTGTAAATTGATGAATCATACTAGAGTTTACAGGAAAACACCTGTGACTGGACATAGGGCCTGGCTCAAAGATCATTGGAGTTGGTAGAAATCTTTACCTTTCTTTGTTTACCCACAGGTTTATAAGAGTTTGTCTGTTAAATTCTCTTTGTTACAAATTTGCCATTTCATAGAAACACATCTCAGGGTGTTTTACTCTTAAAAAGCTAAATTCGGCCGTAATTATTCAGGAGACTTCAACAAATCTTCTTTCTGCATTAAGACCACAAGTATTAACTTACTGTTTAATTTCAAAACAAAGATCAAGGGATTGTGACATCAGAGCTGACTAAATCAATTGCCATATAGTTGACTTTTATTTTATTTGCCTACAGAAATTGTATTGGTTAAGTCATGAAAATTATTAGGGGAATAACAAGTGCCTTCCCCCTACCACCTTCTAAAAAGAAGAGAGAAAGATATTGTCAGGTTCTAACTTTGAAGGAGCACTTCTTGTAGCCTTCATTTACTTTAGTTTTAATCTAATTTTATTGTCTGATCATTAAATGCCTTTAAGATTAAGCAAATTTTCTTCTCCCATAAATGGATGGCTTTTTTGTTTGGGTTTTTTGTTGTTGTTGTGTTGCCCTGGAAACCTAAATCGTGGTTTGCACTCACAAGAACATATAAAAATTATCTACAAGTGGATTTTTATTGGCTCAGAATACACCAATATTTCAAGTGGCAGAAACCAGCTTCAATCCTTGTAAATTGACAGTGGTGCAAACTCCAAAGAAATTATGTCCAGAGTAAAAACGTTATTTCTAATCCCAATAATTTCATTGAAATTGCCACATGTCATCGTGTTACTAATCTCTTTTGAAATGTTTATCTTTAATTTAGCTTTAGTCCTTGTAGGCCCAACTGACCTAGGCTTCTACAGAACTTAAAAACGGCATTGAAGTGTATTCATTTCAACTCTGATCCTGCAACTCACTTACCCATGTGCCTGCAGAAAGCCTCTTGCTCCATTCCCATGCAGTGAATTGCAGGATCTGGGCCTCACTTATTTCTTCTTTTGATTTACCCATATAAAGCAATCCCTGTCCCAGGCTCACTGTGTTAAAATTCTTAGCAGCATTGTACTGACTGGGTAAAAATGTAATGGATTTGTTCTCTATCATCAGAAAAACAATGAACTCATGTTTTCTAAAAATGACTCACTACACTACAAAGTTACAGCATGTGGCCAGTGCCCATATTGGGTTGTGTGCTTGCTACATCATGTCTGATCTATGGGGCATTAAACTTTCATGATTTTGAAGTGTTTTGGTTTTCTGTCATAGAATTAGTTGGACTCTAATCTTGTTAACATTGTTAATACACTTGTGTGATCCTAACCTTAAACTCTCACTGACTCCTGTGGGAGCTGAAGGGGCTTGGTATCTTACAACAGACCTACTCTTGAATTAATTTTGATTGGAGTAAATGGGGATCAAAGGTGCAAGCGTGACTCTGAAACGTACAACATTAAATCGTTTTAAAGAAGCTTCAGGATTTGGTCTACAGAGACTTCAGCCTGCTTAGTACTATGGCAAGCCTATAGTTAAGAACACGTTTAACTTTGTATTGAAGATACAGTAAAAAAAGGACACAGTTAAAGCATTTGAAATGAAGTGTTAAGACTTTCATTTTTAACATCCCTTGTTCCCTTTCCCTTTAGCTGGAGAGAGTTTTTAGAAGGACGCCCCCTTTAAGTCTTTTAGATGGCACTGAAGAGAGTAATAATTGTCTTTTGGGGGGGGAAAGGGGACAGTTAGTGATGGGCTAGAGTTGCCATGGTTACTTTTGTTAAAATCCAGTCCCATTTCCTAAAAAGACAAAATGACACTGACACACACACGAGGGGAGAGAAAAGATGCAGCCTCTATCTCTGCTTTTAGCTCTCAATTGCAAACTCACTGCTGGAGAGGAGAAACGCGGGCACAACACCTGGTTTTAGTCACTCAGATCTGGTAAACTTGTGTCAGCCTCAGGCTGTTCAGAGCATTGCTTTTTATTGTCTGTCTCATCACAGACTTACAGCAGTGTAAAAGTCTGAGATGGCTCAACTAGACTTCTTAAACAGAAGGAAAAAGGGGAGAGAGGAAAGAGAAAACTCTTATCCCCAAATGGTGGTCAGGATTTAGCCAGTTAGTTGAGGCGGTGTCGTCATCTGTGTCTCCCTCTCTGGTCAGGACATTTTTCCTGATCCTGAAAGCAACGGCCCAATGATGGCATGGTAGATCCTGGGGTCCCAGCAGATGATGGGACAGTAAGGCTGGGATTTTAAAGAGCACCTAAAAGAGTTAGGCATCCAAATCTCTGAATTCCAGCAGGAGTTGGTTGCCTAATTCCCATAAATCCCAGCCTCAATTCTGAGTGAACTGGCAGTGGACTGGCCTTAGGAGAGCTGGGGTCAGTTCAGTTCCCAGACTTCCTTCACTCACGCTCTCTGTATATCAGTTCCCATCTGTAAACGAGGAATTCTGATACTTCCTTTGTCTCACCATCTCTTGTCTAGTTTGACTGGAAATGTTTCATGGTCCGGATTGTCTATGTGCTATGTGTCTGTACAGTGCATAGCACACTGGGCCCTTTTGGCATTACTGTGAGAGAGAGATAAAAACGGAGAAATATTTTTAACAAGCATGATTTGTTCTCTGCAAATGCACTTTTTATTGATTGTCGGTTAATTATGCAATATTCTCCACAAGGAGAACGCTAATCATTAGGGCTTGTATTTAATTACCTAATTAAATTATAATCAGACACAAAAATGAATATAAATTATACTAAAGTGAAATTGTCAGCCAATCAGAGCACGGTGATACTGTGCTGGTATACTGATGTACAGTTTTTTTCCACTTTCTCTTATGCAATTCCTTCACTTTGAGTTTCCTGGGCAGACTTACGTAATTGTGCTAATTTGAAAATAACTGGCTGTTCTGATCTCTCAGCTGATAGGCTCCTGTCTGACGAATCCCTCCAGAGAATCATCTGATCCCATTAATGCTGTGAATGTGCAGAGGTTATTAAGGAAGAGTTACCACTGTTACATGTAAAGGACTAGCTGTGTAATCAATGCCCAGCCATAAGGGAACACATGATTTATTTTTTCCTACTGTGACCCAGGTCGTCTGGATAGGGAAATATCAGCCAGTTTTGTGTTCGCCCAGTATGGACTTGTGATAGCTGAGATGCTGATTTAAGATCTCTAGAATGAGTATGACTTTTGGATTATCTCAAAAAGCAATTACCACACAGCAGTAATTTATAAGGAGAATAAATTCTGCTCTTTTTCAGTTGGGCAAAAGTAAATCTAGAATAAATTATTGGGCCCAATTTACTTTACGTTTAAACTACTATGTGCTATATCCATTTATTATACTGTGCATCTGCTTTTGTTGTTGACGCACCATTATTTGTGTTTCAAAAGGATAGTATGTAAAGAAGTAAGCAATGAATACACAACATTGTGCAGGCAAACAATGTAAACAGGAAGTAACATAAGGCTAATAAGAGACCATTGCTACCCTGATAATTGGGAATCCGAGTATTTGGTGCATTAAATCTATTGGCAAACAAATTATGCCTGAGAGGCAATCTATATACAGACCTTTGGCATCATTAGGCATGATAGGATGCTTAAAACATTAAGGGTTAAATCCTGGCCCTAATCAATTTGATGGCAGTCTTGCCATTTTTTTCGACATGGTGAGAATTAAAACGTTGGTGCTGAGGTCTTTTAAAATAGACTCCACTGATTTGTTTTTAACGGGGGAATGATTTGTCTAAAATTCAGTGGGATGCTATGGCCCTATATAATTAACTCTCTGTAATAAAATAAGATATTGGCTTTACTTTTATGCTCCACTCCATAAATTTTCTACAGTTATATTTCAGGTACAAAAGGAGCAGTTAAACATACAATGACAATACAATAATAATTAATAATCTATTCTTGTACTTAGTTTCTCTGTGGGAGTACCAGTGTCTCAGAAAACAATTCCTTGAGTAGACTGATCTCAATTACACTCATGTATATGGCAAATAATTAAATTGACATCCATAGATATGATTTTGAGAACACCTGTAAGTTTACACTGCAATGACGTCAAGCTGACGTACATGGACAAGAATATTTTTAAAAGCCTCCATTTTACGGCATTCACCACCAAATTCCATAAATACAGAAACAAATTTGATTTAAAATACATTTTAGTTTTAAATTCAGTGGCGTGGCAGATATGTATTTTAAGGCAGAGTGTGGTTCAGTTAGCTGTTAGCCAAAAAGCTAAAACAAACAAAAATGTGTTTTTAAATGTTTAAACCATGGAAGTTCCTTTCAGGTATACACACCGTCTGAAAATATGACTTTATCTCTTCAAAATATAAAGATCCCATCTGTTTTTGGAAAAAAAATGTATAAAAATATGTCTATAATTGGCCTGTATAGCCCAAACATTAGCCTAATATGAATCTGTATGGACAGGCTCTATATCCCTGTTTTCAGGGGTGATATAATAATCAACCTTAGCAGAGCATACTGTACTTTTATAATGCTGTATTGTGACATGACATACCTACCTTATAATCTGTAATGTATATGGCCATATCTTATCAGAATCTATTTCAATGACCTGATCTGGTTTAGATGATCCTGTTTTCTCATTTGTCTGTGGGATTTCCTGGTCTTTAAATCTTCAGACCACCTGGGGCCGTTTAACCCACTTTATTAAATAGGTCTATCACGTCTCCCTGGTGTTCAAAAATGTCACAGCTGCTTCCAATATGTTATGCAAGGATCATAAAAATAAGTACAGTATAAAACACTATTACAGCCCTGCTTCCAATTGTCCTGATGGTTCATTTCAAGATATTTGCCATTCTGCAAATTCTCTTCTGTTTATGCCTTTCTAACCAATTTACTCAAAAAGATGACAGTAAGATCTTAGCCCCTATGCTTTTGAGCGCTGTATAAGAGCCCAGACTGAAATGTAATGCTTGAAAAAGGTACACTCTAGCTTAATCCAGATTTTTTTTTTCATGTAATTAAGCATCTGTTTCTTTTCTGCTACCTTTACTATCTGGTGTCCTAGAATTCCCTGGTTAAAATACATTTTTATAGTTTATATGCTATTGCAGGTCATAAAAAGCTTCTGCATGTATAGTGGCTGGACCAGCAAATCCTGCAGAGAAAGTCTCTTCTGCACAATAGTCTCATCAACTAATGGGTCTTAGGATAAATATTGCTTTTCTGCTAAAGGTTCTTAAGGTTCAGAATAAATGTTGGTAACTTGCATGTATCCTTCAAGAACTCTGTGGTCAGAAAAATCTTTAAAAATTCAGAGTTATCCTTAATCTCAAAAGAAACCAATAGATTGAAAGTACCTTAACTTTGTTCCCATCTTCCCTCCTTTCTTCCTTTCTATGACAGCTTTGTAAGACTTGGTATTTTGGGATCAAGAATATTAAGAAAGTTGCAGTGTGTGGCTTAAATTTTGAACAGCCACTGCATATGTACAACTTGCAGATGGAGTAGCAAGATGCCCTTCACAGAGCACTGATTTCAGATTGGATTCATGTCTCCATCATAGATATGCTACCTCTGTGCCTAATAATTTTGTGATTGTTGGTTGACACACAATGACCGGGGCCATTCTTGTGAGATGTTGAGCACTGCACAAGCCCTTTATAGTGGAAGCAGGGAAACACTTGCCTTTAGTATTTGTCAAATCAAGAGTCTGAAAGTTGGTGTTTCTATGGACCTTGTAGGAAGTAAAGAAATCTATGATTTCCACCCTACTGTTCTAGTAGAAATAAGGCTTTTAAATTTTCATGATCCCTTATAAGATGTTCATTTTTAAATGGCTGGATAAGACAATATAACGGTAACATTTGGTTACTTTAAAGCAATGTGACAATATTCTTAAAAGTGACTACTGCAATTGAAAATGTTATAAAAACACCCTCGCTCCCCTCCCCCCAACCCGCACCCCCGCAAAAAATCCTACCTAAATATATGGATTCCCTTGTAAAAAGTTAATTAAGGTGATGAGAAAATATCTATGCATTGGCAAGTGAGTCCCTTTAAGAAATATGAAAATGAGGCTGTAGACAAAATCAAGGCAACTCAGAGTGCATAGAATAATTCAGCAGTGGCCCTGTGCTCAGAGCAACAACATGGCAGGGGACCAGAATTCCTGAAACACTGAAAGAAATTGTAAATAGCGGAAGTACTGTATTTCCTTTGTTCTTTACGTGCTCTATAAATATTTCATGTGTTTGTTAAAGCTGTGTTAGTTCTGGAAGGCTGCCTGCCTCTTGTTTAGTTTTTCCCTGATCCTTGAGGGCTATAGATAGCTTGAAATATACAGAGATTTAACATTCCATATTTATGCTCCATTAATAGGCACCATATGAAGTTTAGGAATGTAAACCAGTTATGGGGAACAGACATTTTTAGTACATCTGTCTAAAAAAGAGTAAACGGAGAAATTCAGCTGAAATGGTCCACATCTATTGAGGTTCTATGAAATGGAAACACAAGTATAGATCTGGAGAGCTTTCTGCCTTCACATACAGCATTCCCTCCTTTCTTCAGAGAGAAGGGTATACATGCAGGGCCACAAAAATATCCTAAACATGGTCACGCTGGCCCTAAGCCAAAGAATGGGCCAGTTGGCAGTTTTGATAAGTCACTACTGATGACAAATTCTTCACTTTTTCCATCTCCGATATCTTCATTCATAGAAACTGCAGTTTGGATAGCCAGTGTGGCTATTGGCTGCCAACCATTTCTCCCAATCACAGCTAGTATGTGCACTGTTCCTTTAGCTTTGAACAAGCAGCGGAACTACAGGGAACTTAACATCCCATGGACGGTAGTTCCAAAGTGTCTACGTCATTTTTGAAAATGAGACTTAAGCATCTAAGTAATTTAGGTTCTTATGAAAATTTTACCCATAATGCATTTATTCCGTTCCTTTCTGTTTTTATTTTTAAGTCTGTACTGAGGAATTTTAGAACACGCATACCTGTAACGTGGGAAACAATGGAATAATTTCCAATAATAGCATACTCTCAATAGAAATTTAATCATGAATTCCTCAAGTCTTTCATCCTTTAAGAACAATAAAATTGTTACTCTCCCACTACTTGAACAACATCCAACTCTTTAATACTCCCCAAAACTATATGTACTGCTTTCATACTGCTCTGTGAGCTCAGTAATCCACATTCTTGCCTGGAAGTTCTGTGGAGGCACTGCACTCAACAGCAATGTATGTATGGTAGCTCCCAGGGGGAGTCACCAGAAAGCAGAGAAAATCTTGGAATGTATAGCTTTTTCCATGTCATTTGAAAGGAATGATTTAACCCCATGCCAGATAAAGGAGCAAGAAATATTGCTTAAATGTATTCTGAAATCTGAAAGCACTGTACAGTTCAACAGAACATTTACCTGCACTATCAGCTTTTACTAGCTGGATCTACATAGTGCATGGACTCTGTAATACGATACTGTTTGCACGTAGGGCCTTACAATGTTGAGAAATACATTATTCATGAGGAGTCTCTTTAAAACCAGTGAGATTCCTCACAGAGTAAGAAGCAATTCTACTCTGACCTGGACCGCTGCATATGACAAGCTCATCCTGCTGGGAAACATCAACACTAGAGTTGGTAGAGACGACAGTGGCTGGAGAGGTGTGATAGGATGGCATGGAGTAGGAAAGATAAACAGCAAGAGGACTCCTCCTCTTGGGTGAATGTGTAAAACATAGTCTGCTCATCACAAACACCATCTTTAGGCAAAATGGACTGTGGATGCATCCATGTCATTTTATATTTATCAATCAATGGCACCTGATCAACTATGTTATCACCAGCCAACAAGACATCTACAATTTCAGAGTTACCAGAGCCATGCATGGCACAGAATGCTGAATAGACCACGGATAGGTAAGAGCCATGCTCAACCTGCAAATAGTCCACCCCCACACACAGCACAAGCACCCCAAGCTCAACAGAATAGCCTTCCATATAGGAAAGCTCAAGAACATTGACTATCAGGCGCAGTTTCAGCAGTAACTTGACAACAAGCTTTTTTCATGCCCACCATTCACTGGCAACCCAACAGAAAAATGGAACCAGTTCAAAGATGTGATTATTGACACAGCTAAATCAGTGTTGGGCCCAAAAGAAAAGGGTTCACCAGGACTGGTTTGATGAGAACAAGGACGTTTCCAAAATCCTAAGTCACAAGCAGAAAGTGTTTGTTGAATGGCAAAATAATCTCACTTCAGTCTCAAAGAAAGAGAAGTTTAAGTGCCTACTGAGCAAGGCCCAGTTTGAACTGAGGAGACTGCAGGATGAGTTGTGGAAGAGGAAAGCTGCAGAAGTTCAGCATTATATGAATATAAACAACGCCAAGCTGTTCTTTGACTCTCTCAAAGCAGTCTACGGACCACCTAAATCTGGCACAGCTCCCCTGAAGTCTGCAGATGGTATAACTCTCATCAAATACAATGAGGAAATCCTACAGATATGGGCTGAACACTTCAGTAGTCTACTCAATAGACTACTCAACAGTCAATTGGCATGTCCTTGATCGATTACCCAAGAAACCCATCAAAGAGGATCTTGACCTTCCTCCATCAGTTGAAGAGGTCACAAAAACCATCAAACAATTGAACTTTAGCAAGGCATCTGGAACGGATGGTATTCCAGCAGTATTGTACAAAGGCTATTGAGGTGTTTCAGGACATCTTGAGTAACATTTGGGAGGAAGAAGAAATGCCACTTCAAAGATGTTGATGTTGTTGTTGTATCACTGTTCAAAAACAAACACAGCAAAGCTGACTGCAGAAACTACAGAGACATTTCCCTCCTCTGTGCAGCAGGGAAAATACTAGCTCACATTTTACTGAACAGACTCGTTGAAAACATATCTGAGGAGAACCTGAGAATCACAATGTGGTTTCAGACCAGGTCATAGTACTGGGGATATTTTGTCATCAGGCAAGTCCAAGAAAAATGTTTAGAGCAGAACATGGACCTGTATGCAGTCTTCATTGACTTGACCAAAGCCTTTGATATGGTCAACAGAGAGGGTCTATGCAAAACTGGGGAGCCCAAGAAGGTTCATACAAATCATCTGTCTGTTCCATGACCACATGACAATGTAAGTGCTCTCCAATGGTAACTTTACTGACGCATTCAAAATCTCAAATGGAATGAAGCAAGTCTGCATGCTTGCTCTAGTGCCGTTCAACTTGTTCTTTGCCTGTGTCCTCAGCCATGCCGCAAGGGACTTGGATCAGGGGATATACATCCACTACCAACTCAATAGCTCCCTCTTTGACCTTCGAAGACTCAGTGTTAAGACCAAGATGCTGAAGACACTTCTCACTGAAGCACTTTTTGCAGATGACTGCGCTTTGATGACCCATAGACCACGACCTTCAGGACATCGTTGATAGATTCTCTAAAGCATCCCAGCTCTTTGGCCTCACCATCAGTCTCGGTAAGACAGAGGTCTTGTTTCAACCAGCACTTCATTCCGATATCCCAGCCATCTTCATCCAAGACACACAACTGAAAAAATGTGGATCAGTTCAAGTATTTGAATAGCACCATCTCGAGTTCTCTTGATAAGGAAATTGCCTCCAGAATTAGTAAAACCATCCAAACACTTGTCCAACTCTGAACAAAATCCTTAACCAACACAACATTCATGTCTCCATCAAATTGAAGATCCACAGTGAGTTCTAACATCTCTCCTGTATGGATATGAGACATGGACACTTTATAGACAGCACATTACACAACTTGAGCAATTTCACATGTGCTCCCTCTGCTCAAGAATGAGCATTTGCTGGCAGGACAGTGACCAATATTAAAGTCCTTAGGAGAGCAAACACAACCAGAATTGAGGAAACATTTGATAGCATCTCAAAGAACTCAAGCAAAAACCTTCGAACAGGACTCACTGGTGGTCTCTGACAAGATCACCATGTAACAAGTTTGAGTAGGATTGACAAAATAGTCTCCAGGCTGCATGTGAAAGATGCCACAGAGCTGCATCATCAAACATCAGAGATGTGGACTTCCCATGACCTCAGTGCGGCCAAGTCTGTGTATCAGGGTTCAGACTTCAGAGTCATATGCATAGATGAGAATTGTGACAATATTGTCATCAGCAGCAGAGGACTAACAACAGATTCCTCACAAGTAAAACACTATACAGCACAAGTAAAGTGATCAGAATCTGAGCCCCATTGTTTGTTTGAATTCCTTCTAGTGGTAGTTGGCATTTATTCTATTAGTTAGGAAACACCACTTGGATTTCACTACCCCAAATTCATAAAAGGAAGGGGGAGAAGTAAGTGTGTGTGTGTGTGTGTGTATCGGGGGGAAAAGCATTGCAGCAAAGTTCAGGGTCACTTGTTTAAGGGGAAAAAAAACAATCCTACGTATGTACTAAAGAAAAATCCAGATTAGAGACTGAAATATTTGATTTCCATAAGGGTTTCTTCATATTACTTAAAGTGCAGATAGCTACACAAAAGCAAAACTGCAGCTGATTCACAAATCACAAGCAGAGCTTCAAGTGGGTTTGTACTGAGAGCTAAATCTGCAGATCGTGACTTACAAGGCATGGCAGCTGTTCATTGATTTTTATTATGGTTTTAAAATTAGAATGTTTTGTTTTATTTCCCATTTGAAAAATAACGCCCCCCTCCCGCTTCTTGTATTCTATTTGCATTCTTCCACTGGTGGTTCCAGTGGTGTGGGGGGTCCCACATCCCAGCATGGAAACCCTAAATAGAAGTTTTGAACTGTTAGTAGGAAGATTCCTTTTCAAATGCTCATTGCTTTCTGAGACAGATTTTTAAAAAAGCTTTACTACAGTGAACAAAAATTCATTTTAATTCTTAGGGCATCCATGCCCAAAGGCCAGTAGACAACTTTTAACAGAACATAACTGTAAGCTTCTTTTCTGGGAACGTGGCAGCATGAATCAGAGAAAGGAGCAACAACTTCCCAGTCAGCCCCATTTCAGCACCTCTAAACCATTGTACTTAAAGCCTCCTGTGACTCCCTTTGACATCCATGAAAGTGTTGACGTTGACATAAATGGGAGGAGGATCAAGTGCCAAAAAAATAATTCAAAGCCTTGGCCTGAAGGATGTCATTGAGATTCCCAGAGTCACAGGCCTACCTCCCATCCCTTCATGGTTAAACTGCTTGTCAGTGAAGATAGCATTACCAATACTGCCATGGCTATGCTGGCAACCGCCTTTGTGACAGCCTGTAAATACAGTGTGTCACAGAAGCACAAGTATTTTAGCTGCATCTCCTGCCTGTCTATCCTGTAGGGACTCTTTCCTCCTTTTAAGTGGCACGTGCATCTTCCAGCTCTCTCCCTCATCCCATTTCCATAAATCCTTAAATGAGTTCAATTATTTTGGCCTTTCTGTTGTCATTTTCATGGAGCATCTCCAGGGAGAGGAGGCTTTTCCATTGACATTTATGGGTTTTCTATCAGGTTCAAAATTGTCCTGATCAATATTCTTTCTACATCAACAGTTTAAAACTGATTAAATACAAACATTTTTAAAAGGACTCACTTTAAAGGGTTGAAAGAGTAAGTCTTTGTCATTTCACCCCCCTGCACATGCTTTTTAATTTCACATGGAATTTCAAACACTCTTCAGAAAACAGATATTTTTTCTCCTGTAAAATCTAAACTGTTTATCATATTAATATATGGTGTCTTATATAGGAGCCCTTGATTGAGAATTTCTGGCAGATTTGTACTGAACAGTGTCACTAATCCCTTTTAGGACATACTTTATAGGCTGAGAGAATGGGATTTTTCAACGTAGGCAAAATAAAAAGGGCTTTAACCAAAAGATTTTCCCCTAACCCAATCCTCTTTAAAACATGAAATCCTACACTAGATAGACACTAATTCCAATCTGTAACACAACCAGGAGAAACGGGGGAGTTCTAGTGGTTATGCATAAGTCTCAGTATGAGCCAGACAGCTTAATAATACCACTTATTAGAACAGTCTTAAAGGTAATCCCATTAAAGCTATCCAGCAGAACACTGATACTTTTCAGAAATCTTCTTGGAAGTAGACAGGATTACTAAAATGAAATGTGAGTGGCTTTATAATAAACCTCATCCCTTTCGTTTGCTCCTGAATTCCGTATGCTGTGATACTTCACTATCCTCCCAGGTGACGGATGAGGCAGAATTACCACTTAGAAATATAGCGTGGTGTGGGGGTGATTGTATAATCTTTTTTTTGGGGGGGGGGGTATAAACTGAAGCACAGCAAAGGAGCCCTGGATCACACTGTTAATGTTGGCACAAATTCCTTTGTCCCCATAAAAAGATGATTCAGGTAAACTGACTGCCCTGATACCTCCACACTTGTCACAACATATGGTAGATAATTTTGCCCTTACTCAAATATTTGTGAGCAGTAATTTAAGATATGGGAGACTACTGATTGCTATACAGATTGCTCTGTAATAATATACAGTTGCGCCTGTCCTTCTCTCCCTTTATTTCAGCTATACCTGTCTTCCCATGTTAGGACTGACTACATACTAGATGTGTATATGACAGAGTGTATTTATCCTGTGAGGCAGCTAAATCCTCTTTGTTTTTCTTTTATCTTTGCTCGAATGTGGAAGCAGACAGAGTTAAAAGGTGTGAGGCACCTGCAGCTATTCTCCTTAATCTATCAGGGCCAGCTGCTGGGTAGAAAAGGGTGAAGCTAGTCTTGGCAGGTTCAGAGGGGAGAAATCAGGTTAAGGTATCAGAGAAAGCTGTGCTGTTACTTAAGCCACAAAAGGAAGAACTTTTATTTGAAAACTTTGAATGTGGCCTCGGAAAGGAGAGGACATTTTGTTGGACTGCTTGTTATACCCCACACAAAGGAAGACTTGGTCTGTTTTCTCTTTGTTGCTTTGGTTTCTTTTGCTTTGTTAGGTTGTGAGATGCATGTATCCCTTATAGAGTAGGAGGGCAGAATCCATTTGGTGGGTGGGAGAGACAGCCACCCACCTACACCTCTCTGTCTGATTTTGCTTAGGGATAGCTTTTGCTAATGCATCACTGTATGTGATGTCGCGACTAATCTACTAGCCTTCCCCATCTGGAATTGAGTGGTCAGTATTTACTGTCCATTTGTTACAGGCTAATACCAATCTCCTAAGGACAAAATCCAACACAAAATAAATGACTTTTCTTCGCTAAAGTAAAAACAGTCTGTAAGTATTAAGTAGGACTTTGAAATGGCAGTCTTTCTACATATGACCTAGTCTCAGGGAAAGTCTGCTCCTTTTTCAGTTCAAGTCCTAAAGCAAGAGGTTTCCTAAATTCTCTGCTGCCTTATGTGCTTTCCTTCTTCAAAAGGGAAATAGTCAGTGGTTGAAACAGCGGTTTCTTTATGACACAAGATTTCTCTGTAAAACTTGTAGCAAAGGTAGACGCTTCCCCTATTACTCCCTTACTTTTGTTAAAGGGTTTTCTCACTGTCTCCACCAAACCTGGAAAGAGATCTATACACCTAGCATAATATATGACATTTACATTTTAAGATTGCTATGTGAAAAAAAGACATGTTTTAAAAAATATAACGCAGCTGTGCTGATTTACAGCAGCTAATATGGCCCCAAGTGTAAACTACCTGCATTGCTTAAACATATTTATCATTGTAGGAGTGAGTCAAACCAAGCACTACAGCTATCTAGACTAGACAAAGCAAGAATCTGGGGTGCAGCCCTAACAACTTGAATAATTTTAATTTTTGCCCAGACCAAATACATCTAACACATGCTAAGACATTTAAACAGATGCTGTAAAAACATATAGCTAAAATTTAGAAATATTCATCTCATCTCTTTCTTGAACAAAACAGTCTGAGATGCATGCCCCTGTTATGAACAAGATGAATAGACTTTATCTGCACTTTATTTAATTCTTCCTTTGTAATTCTCTATATTCCTGTTGTATTCTTGGGAACAATAGTAGAGCCCTGTGAAGCTAATTCAGAGCTAGAGTTGTCTTTTGTACACCATTTGTTGATTTGGATTTCGAAAGACACCTATACCACAGCTCTAGGAACCCTGAAAGTAAATGGACTTAAATCCACCCTGCAGTTTAATTCAATATAGGATACCAGCCAACAAATACAGGAGATGTAAACACAGCAACCCATGCTTGGGCTGTGCTGTATGTGCCACACCTCCTGAGAGGGCACTGCCCTGAATCTGAGACTATAATTTTAAGGGCCAACTCCTGCAGTCCTTCTACACAAAGAATTTTCAGTGACTTTGATGGGAATTCCAAGTGAAGATCAGTTCCAGTCTCATGACCTAAATTAGAAGGAGAGGAAACAGTTAGGGTGCTGGTCTGGGACTCTGAAGACCCAGCTTCATTTTCTTATTTTGCCTTAGACTTCCTGTGTAGCCTTGGGGAAGTCAGATAGTCTCTCTCTGCCTGTGTTCCCCATTTGGTAATGATGGCAATAGCACTTCCCTACTTCATAGGTGTGTTGTAAGGATAAATACATTCATGATTCATGAGGCTCTGATATTATGGTTAAGAGGGACATATAAGCACCTTAGACTGATAAATTACCATAAATTACCATAGTGACTGTGTGGCTTTCCAGGTGAAGTAGCTAATCCTTGCTTTAAAGGCCATGCTCTGTATGGAGATACTCTTATTAACATTTATATTAACCTTTTTTATCAGTGTGAATGTAGTTTAATGTCAGGATAAATGAGAGAGAGAGAGAGAGAACTCCAGATTTGTTGGAAACAATTAAGTTAGCTGTTAATACTGCTATGAAAAGAGACCACGTTACCTGGTAATCCATTTCTTCAGACAATCATTTCTACTTGAAACAAAGTATTCCATGTTCATGCCGACTTGTTTTTGTGGGAGACAACCCAAACCTTCCCCAACAACTTTGAAAATGTGATTGAATATCTCACACTCCTCCTCAGTTTAAGCTCAATTCACATAAAAAAATTATATGTATTAGTAGCAGCTCACAAATTTCTCCGAAGACTTCAGTATTTCATAGAGTAAATCATTAAACAATGTAAATAAATAATTCATATTAGAGATTGTCTGGGCTCAGATAGCATTGACGTTCTTATCTGTATTAAGTTTAAGATGGGATGGTGCTGAGTCAGAGGCTCTTTAGGATGACAGTTGCTTTGGTTCTCACATAGTTAATTAAGATGTCAATTAGGTGCAATTAATTCCTCAAAGTCAAGCCACTGACACATTGAAGCCTTTCCGAAAATGATCAGTTTATGTCTGGCTTTGGGAATTTAAAAGGCTCTGCAGGATGTAATGGAATGCGGAAGTAGTATCTGGCTGAGTCCTCATACTTGCTTTTCCTGATCTGTTGTTTTCTGGAGTGGCTGAATTATTGCTGGCAGTGGAAGTTTCGTCTCAGACTGTTGTTGGCCAAAATAGCTAAAGGGTATTGAACAGTGTTTCCTAGGATAACTCTGACGCAGATGTTTTCTGGATGACAACCTCCTTCTATAAACATGTAGAGGAAACTCTCTGCTTTAACAAGATGATGGTGGGATGACTTCCTCTCTCTCTTTATGGCTGTATGGAGTGTGGAAATGAGCAAGGGATTATAAGGATGAGAAAATTTTGTTTTTTAGACACAGGTGTGCAATACATAAGAACAGTAATCTTCATTCTAAAGTAAAAATGTACAAATGGTTACCCACATCACAGTGTCTGAAATACTCCTGCTGTTTTCTAGGTCATGGTCTCTCTTTTGTGTAGCTTCCTAATAATTGCTGCATATCATTCATACGTACAGACTGAGGCATGGCATGAAGGCAGTGAGGAACCATGGGCATTACCCTCCAAGTTCCCCTTCACAATCAGACTCTTTTGTGCTGTATTTCTGCTGCCCTTAACATATCTAGCCTTTTTCCTATTGCCATTGTACTAGTAATAACTATCCTGATGCTGTTTGGAGTTCCATGTGGATCATTTTTTGGTTTTTGCACGTAAACGCTGCCTTTCCACTTCCTTCGTGGTCATGACTTGTGATGGTTCTTACTTATCTGCCTTCACAGGATTCATGTGTCAGAATATGCCATTCTTAGGTTTTGCTTGCAGACTGTTCAGTGGTCCAGCTGCTACTGCTGCAATACACGTTTTTATGTCTGATGGTATTTAAGATAAGGTAGGGAAAAATATATACCCAAACATGGTGTAGGGGAGAAGGTCATTAGTTTGTTTTGAAACATGTGAACTATTCACTATCACGTCTCTCCATACTTTTCCTAGCCAAATCCAGTATATTGATTCGCTTAAAGTCGCATTTTTCAGGAACATAACTACAACGTTAAGCGAGGAGTTACTGTATCTCTCAATTTTAGGAGGTGCACGTTGTTCTATATTTCAACTTATTTTGATTCCAGATACTTAGTCTTTAGAGTCTGATCGTTAGGGCTCTGACTTACCAGTCCATTCCTACAGATGGCATTAACCACAGCCTTAAATATTTTGCTGAATTAAGGCCTAGCTGACTGCTTTGTGAAAATAAAACAAGGAAATCTCCCTGGTTTTCCAGCAGGTCACACTATTGTTAAAGAGACCAAAACAAACCTTTTGAAGAGCTAGTAAAACCTGATGTCATAGTGTTTCCTTCCCAGGAGAATTGAAGGGAGATTAGAAGAAGTGGGCAGTTACTTCCTTTCCTTCCTTTGCAAGACATGCTACATGAAAAGGAAAGCCTATAGAACTGTGAAGTAGCTATTCCTAGATAGCCTGTTGTTCATAACATATACATTTAACAACCTGATTCTCATCCGGAATGCTGCATTAACTGAAGATTTACCTCGAAGTAGCGTATCAGCATTAAAAATAACACACAGACTAGGAGCTATGGAAGAACTGTAAAATCTGAATGCGGTTTCATTTCCTACAATGGTTATTTGGCTTGTATTTATTGAAAATTCCAATGTTTTCCTCCTTCAACACAGTATTTTCTATTGCATTCTTTCTAAAGAATGTCTGAACACTGAGCACCACATATTTTGATTAATCTGATTGTCGGATTTTATAGACCTCTGCAGGGCATGAAGAAATATAGAGACTACCATACGAATTAAACCGTACTGCTGGAAAGTGAGAAAATATTAATGTTACATAGCTCTCACTTTCCAACCATCAAGCAGCTGGATGAACTGAAATCAAGAACTGTCCCTGAAATCAAGATCTAGCATTCCTGTCCCTCTTTTGAGGACAAATAAGTGTGTGGATTTCCAGTAAAGTTTATTTTGCATACTTGTCACACATGACTCCTTTGATTAATATAACTACAATAATTACTACTTTGAGATGGTTTTTCTTCTCTCTCCTATGCACTTTTGATTAGAGTTGACTGAATTATTTATGGCAAATCACTTATTTGGAAAGATTTATTTTTTCTATTCACAATTTTCTTAAATGTATCCATTATTCAAAGTTATTCACTGAATAATTCTTAGTCTATAGCTTGTTTGAAAGGAGAGATTTGGTACAAAAGTGGAAGTCACTGAAGATCATTTTAATATTCATGAGGTGTTAGATGACTTGGAATGGATTCATAGGTCACATGATGGTTTTTTGTTCCTTGATTGGATAAGCTGGCTCTCCCGTGCATAGTACAATGTGAATTTTGAATTTAAAAATGCTTTTCATTAATATTCTGTACTAGTCATACAATTTACTGTTTCTGCAAACCTTCCTGCTAATAATTCATTTGGTATAATATTCATGTCAAGTAAATACAAATGGCACAAACACCACTGAGGCAAACGTGCTTGGAAAAAATTGTGTGTGTACTGAAGTTTTGATACACGTACAAATCAAAGAACTATACACGAACATTTTCAAAGAACTGTACAAACTCTAGTTAGTTAATTCTTGCAAGACCCCTATCAGGTATGCATTAATATCCCCATTTCAGAAATGTGGACTTTCAGATGCAGAGAATTTAAAGAATATGCTGATAGTGTAATTTTGGACTCAAAATATAGAGGCTGGCTTCTACACAGAAGCTGCCTGACAAGGGAAACAGGTATGTAGAGTTTGGGCACATGTGCATCACC
The DNA here is from genome assembly GCF_965140295.1 of Lepidochelys olivacea. NCBI lineage: Eukaryota > Metazoa > Chordata > Testudines > Cheloniidae > Lepidochelys > Lepidochelys olivacea. The sequence goes on along the minus strand of NC_140414.1, from coordinate 48,240,671 downwards.
TAGTTTGTTTTAAAAAAAGCAGTGTACATTTAACCAAGTGCTGTACTTGTTCTTTCTCTCCTTGATAATGGAAAGACACGAGATAACAGAGATTTCATAGTCTTCTTAAATGGAAGTGTTGTCTCCAGCAAATTACCTGGGTGTGCAGTGAAAATCAAACCCATTTAATCAAGAACAGTGGGGGGGAATTTACTACATGCCATTTCATGGCCATGTTTAGCACTCTTCATTTTCTAGTGATTCTTACAATAAAAAGAGCACAATAGTGTTTCTGAATCAGGAATACTTAGTAGAAAAAAATGAACAATTTAATATGCAATTGCTACTTCAGATGTAAGCAAAACTTAGTTTTGGAACTGCCCATGCCCCTTATAACTCAAGTGCTTACACTCAGGTTCAAGCCAGTGGAAATATAATTTAATGAACATTTTATAATATCCTCTGGTGCCCTTTGGAGATCTGTGTCTCCCTTTTCCTCTCCTCTCCAACTTGGCTGTTTGCTTCATTTTTCTGTGATCTTATGTCTGTAGGGCCACCCTAGCATGTCCTTCATGTGCTTGATGTTCTTGTCTCTCTCATTCACCCTCTGGAATTATTCTTATCACAACAAGTACTCCAGGTGCCTACAGTTGCACTGTTTTTGTCTGCACTGTCAGGAGGCCAGAAATAGGTTTGTCATACTCCTAGACTTTAAGGTCAGAAGGGGCCATCGTAATCATCTAGTCTGACCTCCTGCGCATTGCAGGCCACAGACATCACCCACCCACTCCTGAAACAGACCCCTAACCTCTGGCTGAGTTACTGAATTTCTCATATTGTGGTTTAAAGACATCAAGTTACAGAGAATTCATATAACTGCTAGTGGATTGGCCTGCATACTTAAATGTGCATGTTGTGAGTTTCAGTGGGCCTTTCACCCTTGACAAACTATCCCGCAGACTTTGCTAGTAGCCATTCTTTGCCTCATTTAATATTTATGTTCTGGAAAGGATTTACTTTGAAGGAGTCTACTAAGCAAATATTGCATTGAGCTCGAATGTTAGTTTTTGTGTACAGGTTCAGTATGCCCTCCACCAGGAGATCCTGTTTAGGAAGATGAGCAGAAATTTAGAAAGTCTGGGATTAGTCAGCTTGGAAAAGACACAGATAAGGGGGGTGGAGGGGTAATGATAGAGGTTTATAAAATCGTGCATGGTGTGGAGAAAGTGAATACATGAAAGGGTAAATAACTCTTAATGCCACCGGGTGACCCCTGGTTCTTGTGTTAATAGGCAGGTTTAAAACAAACATAAGGAAGTACTTCTTCACACAATGCACAGTCAACCTGTGGAACTTGTTGCCAGGGACTGTTGTGAAGGCCAAAACTATACCTGGATTTAAAAAAAGAATTAGATAAGTTCATGAAGGATAGGTCCATCAATGGTTATTGGCCGAGATGGTCAGGGATGGAATCCCATGCTCTGGGTGTCCCTAAGCCTTTGGCTGCCAGATGCTAGGACTGTATGATGGGATGGATCACTTGATAATTGTCCTGTTCTGTTCATTCCCTCTGAAACATCTGGCAGTGGCCACTGTCAGAAGACAGGATACTCAGGGGCGGCGAGTTATATGGGCCCGTGGTGCCTGGGCTCCAGCAAATTCAGAGCCCAGGGGCCTGGTTCCACCAAAGTTCAGGGCCAGGTCTCTGCCTCGGCCCCGCCTGCCGCCCCCAGGCGCCTCCCCCAAGCGTCTCTGCTGGCCCTGGGCAGCGGGCCGCTGCCCCCTGCAGCTCCACCCTGAGCTCCCTCACCAGCCACTGCTGCAGCCAACTACAAGGGAGCGGCACCAGGGGCAGGCTGAGGTGGCTGCTGCACCTGCAGAGGGGAGGAAGCACATGGCGGTCCCCCTGCCAGCAGGTGACCCTGAGGGGGTGGCTTATCCTGGCTGGACCTCCTGAGCAGCAGCCTGGGGGGCTTGGGTGAGTGTCATGCCAGGGGGGCCAGGGAGGGCTACACCTGTAGTTTTTCACAAGAACTCACCCAGAGCTCACTGCTGCTGGTGGGGAGGGCTGGGGGGAGTCCTCAGCTCTGGTCCCCAGCCCTGGGGCAGCCTGCCTGCTGCACCCCAAACTCCTCATCCCCGGCCCAACCACATGTTCCACACCGAGCACCCCAAACCCCCTCCTGCACTGATTCCTGCATCCCAACCCCCTATCCCAGCCCAGAGTGTGCACCCAGCACCCAAACTCCCTCCCAAAGCCGGCACCTAAACCCCTCCCACACCCAGCACCCCAAACCCCTTCCCGCACCCCCTCCTGTACCCCAGCCCCTTGTCCCAGCCTAGAGCCCACACCCAGCACCCAAACTCCCTCCCAGAGCCCACACCCCTCCTACACCCAAACTATCTCTCAGAGCCTGCACCCCAAACCCCATCCCGCAACCAAACGTCCTCCCTTAGGCAGGTGGGGGAAGGGAGCAGGACTTGGACCCATTCTGGGCACCATCAAAAATTATACAAACCTGCAGCCCCGAGGATACTAGGCTAGATGGATCATTAATCTGACCCCATATGGCCATTCTTATTGTCCTAAGATCAGATGGTGCCCCTGTTTCATCTCCACTAGCTGTATTCATGACATCAGCTGATTTCATATAACTGCCTTTTGGGTCCTCAAATCAGGAAACAAGTCCTCTATAGCTCAGTTACCTGCAGCACTCTTTTCTGCATTCCGCAAGTCCTCCTTGCTCATCTCAGGACTTGCTCTGTCTTGAGAAGATGAACCATGAGGTTCATGTGGACGATCACCAGTCACATCAATTGCATCCTCCTGCCTCCTGCCCTTCTTTTACCTACAGATGCCTCATGATATCAGACTGAAGGATAGAAGTTGCCCTGAGGTCAGGTGTAGCAGATCATGTCGGACTAGAAACATTTGCCTGGCTATTGGTTGGCATGTTGCCTTCAGGGGGATATCTATCAACCCCCTTGTCTTTGTAGTCTGAGAGAAAAGAATAAAAAGGCACAACTAAAAATAGATAAATAAAGCCAGGCCCAATTGCTTTGCTTGAATTTCTTGGAGCACAAAGACTGCGCCCGCTGGGTTCCCAGTGGGTCATAAGATATTCAAGCAGAGGAGAAACCAATGGCCCCAGGTCAGTGGAGGAGGACGGCTGTTAATGGGAGATTTCAGAGTAACAGCCGTGTTAGTCTGTATTCGCAAAAAGAAAAGGAGTACTTGTGGCACCTTAGAGACTAACCAATTTATTTGAGCATGAGCTTTCGTGAGCTACAGCTCACTTCATCGGATGCATACCGTGGAAACTGCAGCAGACTTTATATACACACAGAGAATATGAAACAATACCTCCTCCTACCCCACTGTCCTGCTGGTAATAGCTTATCTAAAGTGATCATCAAGTTGGGCCATTTCCAGCACAAATCCAGGTTTTCTCACCCTCCACCCCCCCACACAAATTCACTCTCCTGCTGGTGATAGCCCATCCAAAGTGACAACTCTCTACACAATGTGCATGATAATCAAGTTGGGCCATTTCCTGCACAAATCCAGGTTCTCTCACCCCCTCACCCCCCTCCCAAAAACCACACACACAAACTCACTATCCTGCTGGTAATAGCTCATCCAAAGTGACCACTCTCCCTACAATGTGCATGATAATCAAGGTGGGCCATTTCCAGCACAAATTCAGGTTTTCTCACCCCTCCACCCCCATACACACACAAACTCACTCTCCTGCTGGTAATAGCTCATCCAAAGTGACCACTCTCCCTACAATGTGCATGGTAATCAAGGTGGGCCATGTCCAGCACAAATCCAGGTTTTCTCACCCCCACCCCCACCCGCATACACACACAAACTCACTCTCCTGCTGGTAATAGCTCATCCAAACTGACCACTGCATCTTGAAGGACTGTAGCAGTTTGGATTTGCTTCTGGCATGACATGAAGCTCCAGGAAAAAATCTGCCTTCTTGAGGTTTAACTCTTCCCAAGGTGCAGAGCAGCTCCTCGCCATCCCCGGTGCTGTGCTGTGCTGAAGTGGCACAATTGAGCCTAGAAGGAGCACTTAGTTGGAGTTTGGTTTCCTGAATTATATGTCTCAGGTCAATGTGTTTACTTGAAATGAGAATACCTTCCAGCATTTGCCAGAGAAGTAGTTGCAGAAGTGTTCAGACTATGACAATCCTGGACTAACATTTTAAAACAGATTATGTAATGGCTGACTGTTGTTTTTCCTTGTCATGACCGACAGGATTGAGGAAGTTGGCAGTTCCTTTTGCACTGTGAACCAGTACAAAGCCCATTGAGTTCAGTAGGAGCCTTTCTGCTTACTTCAATGGTTAATGGAAAGGTCTTCTATGACTATTATGTTTTAGAATCTACAACAGGCCTACCCCAAAGAAACCATACTACACTGATCACTACTAACAAGTTAACAATAATCCTAGGTTTCACCTTCCTCAAATATATCACATGCTAACTCTGAAGTACACCATACAGGGATAGCTTTATTCTTTAATAATGATCTTCACTCCATTTAAATCATTGTGAGTTTAGCCATTGATTTCAGTGTGAGCAGGCCAAGCATGAAGTTTAACACAGTAAACCTGACACATTTTGAGCTTTTTTCATGGCTTTTGAAATAAAGATACACACCCCAGAAGGGGGAGGGGACTCATGTTTTAATGTTTACATTTCAGATGATTTTGCTACAAGTAAAAGATAGTTTTGCTAAAGTTGCTTTGTTTTCAGACTTGTTATTTCCCCACCTTTTGGCAAAATGGATGGTGACACAAGTGGAAATTATGTCAAATTCTTGATATTTGAGGAAACGTGGAAACATTTCTCCCTGCAAATCCTTTGCAAAATGTTCCTGGCAGAAATGTACAAAATCAAAGAACAGAGGTTTTTCACACCTTTACACTCATGATGGAATTACTTACAAGCATCAATGCTCTAGCATGGTCTCCTGGCATTAAGCTGGGACATTCGAAGGAGTCTAGGAACTTAAACCCCAATTTCCCATTGAAAAGCCTAACCTTGAGGCATACCTTTTTAAGAACAATCATTGTTTTCTAATAATTACAATATGCCTCATTTTTATAGTAATTCTACAAAACTTCTTTGTTTCTCCAGGTTTTTTGTCCACACAAATTAGATTTCTTTCTTTTGTTCTCTTCCTCTCCCTGCCCCCACCTTTCAAACTAACATACCTCTGTTTAAAAAAATGAAAATAGATAAGAGGACACTGAGAGAGTGCATAGTGTGATGGCTTTAGGTCAGCTGGATTGTGCTTCATGGGTCATGGCTTTTTTGTACTGCCATGTACAGTATGTTTCTAATTTTAACTGCTAAGACACTTTGCTCCTCTATACCAGGCCTAAAAGGGAGTGTGAAGCAAAACTAAGATTTCCTTCTGTGCACATTTGCTTTGCTCCTGTTTGCTTTGTTTAATGTAACTCTTCACTGACCTTTCTCCTCTATTTGCCTGACTCTGCCATCACTAACCTTGTTCCCTGCTTTCCTCACCCATTAACCTGTCTCTCCTTGCCAGCTTTCACCAGTCTGGCTCATTTGCCATCTTCCACCCACACTTCACCTGCTTCACCCCCTACCTATTTCATACATCCTTCATAAATGTATTTCCTCTGAGCACCTCACCAACCTACGCCTGTTCTTCTCCCCTCCCCAAACCTGCACATACTTTTAGCCTTCCCAAACCTTAAATCAAAAATATGTAAGTTTCAGTTTGTTTGTTTTGGGCCTCAAGAGGACACAAGAAATCAGAGCTTTACCCTTCTTGGGCCAAACTGTCTTCTCTTTATACCATTCCTTGCTATACAGCTATTTGATGTATGCAGTGTACAAGCAGGCTATTAGCTAGCTGTGCACTCATGCACAGTATATGTATGTTTAAGGACTTTTTTCTGCGTACACCTAGTACACAATTTTCCAAAGGTCCTATCTTTGTAAAAAAATTTTTTTTTGATCCAACAAAGGCACTAGAACTGAATGAGCACTCTACACAAGCCAATTTTCAAACTTAATTATTTTTTGGTGTAGCCTGATCTAAAAAAAGAATGTAATTTGAATATTTTAATGGCAAGTGTGCATTTTTTTTAACTTGCCAAACTCAAATAGCTGAAATGATTTTGCTTCAACTTTCCAAAAATTTAATCTTGAGGCGTAGATCAACCATGCACAGCTTCAGTTCAAAGGCTGAAGGTTTCAGAAAATTATGACCATTTGAAAAAAAAAAAGAAAAAAAAAAGGATTTTAACTGAATCTGTTTAGCAACCTGAATTCTTAAAAGCACCCTGCTCCAATGACTCCAGATTTGCTCTTACAAGAGTAACAAAAGCTCTGTGAAGCAATTCATGAGCTACTAGCATTCCACACACTTCTCTGGGGCTCTTATCTTCTTAACAGTGTAGAGTTTGGGGAATTTTGAGTGGCTAGATGAGGAGATTAGCTTTTCTTTTGGTAGTGTATATATCCAAAGTTTTCAAGGTTCAGTGTCTGTCTTAATTTAGGTACCTAAATGAAGGTGACCTGATTTTTTTATGGGAACTGTAGGTGCTCAGGAACGTTAACATTCAGACCACTTTCATTTAGGTGTCTAAGGCCATGAGCTAGGGGAGTGATTCCCCTGATTGGGTAACATACTCCATGCTATCACCAGTATATATAGTAGTGTAGCTGCCATAATATAGGTAGGTTTCAGAGTAGCAGTCGTGTTAGTCTGTATTCGCAAAAAGAAAAGGAGTACTTGTGACACCTTAGAGACTAACCAATTTATTTGAGCATAAGCTTTCGTGAGCTACAGCTCACTTCATCGGATGCATTCAGTGGAAAATACAGTGGAGAGATTTATATACATAGAGAACATGAAACAATGGGTGTTACCATACACACTGTGACAAGAGTGATCATTTAAGGTGAGCTATTACCAGCAGGAGAGTGGGGGGGGAGAAGGTGGGAACCTTTTGTAGTGGTAATCAAGGTGGGCCATTTCCAGCAGTTGACAAGAACTTCTGAGGAACAGTGGGGGGTGGGGAATAAACATGGGGAAATAGTTTTACTTTGTGTAGTGACCCATCCACTCCCAGTCTCTATTCAAGCCTAAGTTAATTGTATCCAGTTTGCAAATTAATTCCAATTCAGCAGTCTCTCACTGGAGTCTGTTTTTGAAGTTTTTTTGTTGAAGAATTGCAACTTTTAGGTCTGTAATTGAGTGACCAAAGAGATTGAAGTGTTCTCCAACTGGTTTTTGAATGTTATAATTCTTGACGTCTGATTTGTGTCCATTTATTCTTTTATGTAGAGACTGACCAATGTACATGGCAGAGGGGCATTGCTGGCACATGATGGCATATATCACATTGGTGGATGTGCAGGTGAACGAGCCTCTGATAGTGTGGCTGATGTGATTAGGCCCTATGATGGTGTCCTCTGAATAGATATGTGGACACAGTTGGCAACGGGCTTTGTTGCAAGGATAGGTTCCTGGGTCAGTGGTTCTGTTGTGTGGTGTGCGGTTGCTGGTGAATATTTGCTTCAGGTTGGGGGGCTGTCTGTAAGCAAGGACTGGCCTGTCTCCCAAGATCTGTGAGAGTGATGGGGGTCGTCCTTCAGGATAGGTTGTAGATCCTTGATGATGTGTTGGAGAGGTTTTAGTTGGGGGCTGAAGGCTTGTGGCGTTCTGTTATTTTCTTTGTTGGGCCTGTCCTGTAGTGGGTGACTTCTGGGTACTCTTCTGGCTCTGTCAGTCTGTTTCTTCTCTTCAGCAGGTGGGTATTGTAGTTGTAAGAATGCTTGATAGAGATCTTGTAGGTGTTTGTCTCTGTCTGGGGGATTGGAGCAATGTGGTTGTATCGTAGAGCTTGGCTGTAGACAATGGATCGTGTGGTGTGGTCTGGATGAAAGCTGGAGGCATGCAGGTAGGAATCGCGGTCAGTAGGTTTCCAGTATAGGGTCGTGTAAATCTTCCCACTGTATTTTCCACTGAATGCATCCGATGAAGTGAGCTGTAGCTCACGAAAGCTTATGCTCAAATAAATTGGTTAGTCTCTAAGGTGCCACAAGTACTCCTTTTCTTTTTGCATAATATAGGTCGTGGTGGCAGAGGCACAGGCCAGCTTATCTGTGCTGAGTACAAACCTGCTTGAACCCCATGTGTACATATCTGCCATGGCTAAGCCATGCTGTCACTGCTGCTAGCCACGCTATCGCAGCTACGCTGCTATTTATATTCACGCTAGTTCAATGAGAATTGGCATGAGTACGTGTATGCGAGCAGGGGAATCACACTCTTACAATTCTATTCTGTATAAGTTTTTATACCATACTCATCACTATAGTATCTGAGTGATGGTAGTGGGTGCTACAAAAAGCCCTTGGATGAATAAGCTGCCACATTTGAACATTTTGGCCATAATACATAAGTAGCTTTGTAATACACAAACACCACAAAAACAGGTAGGCACAGCTCCAGTTTCAGGTTTTTATTGCTGCATTTCTTACATTATAGGGTCAGATTGAGTGACTGTTCCCCAGTGTAAAGAAAGGGTTCACAAACAAGCAACCCCTGTTGATTTCCCTGGGACTACTTGAGGTACTACTCAATGTGAATAGTGGTGGCAGACTCTGGCTCTTGATGCAGTTTTTCCTTTTTACAATGGAGATGATCAGCATAACCACACTTAATTATTTTTTAAAATAAAATATAAGAAAAGAATAAAGTTTCCAAGCACAAAATTGTTGTTCTCTGAAAAGGGGATTGCCTAGTGTGATATTGCTCAGCCTTGTAAACAATGAATACCCCATGAAAAGGCAACCTGTTGTCACCCTACTGTGAGAATTTATATGTAGCAGATAATAGTAATTCTGGATCTTATCTGGAATTCACCAGCTGTGGTTATCCCTTTGACCTAATTCTCGTTCAGCTTGTCAATGGGATGCTAGCTTTGCTGATGGCTCTTAGCAGCACTGTAGGATCCTGGGTAACATTTACAACTAATCCAGATAGGTTCAATTTTAGGTCCTAATTTTTTTTAAAAAAAGATTAAATATTATCCTAACATGTATTTGTTGATGACATGTTATGTCCCAAAATATGCATTGCCAAAAATCAACTGCAGGTGCCTGACTCCCATTTGAAATTCAATGGGACTTAGGCACATTGCTTCTTTGAAAATCCCAACCTATGTGATTCTAAATACCTAACTTTTGCTGACAGTTAGGTACTTGGAGATGCTCTGATAGTATCTGCAGTTGATTTTTGCAGATGCCTATTTTGGGAGCAAAAATTACATCAACAAATAGGAAATCTGCGTGTTTTGATAATATTGGCCTATCTGTACTGACTTACCCACATGCTCTTATTTGCACCTGCAATTCATGCTTGCAGATGCAAAAACACTGGTGTAAACTCTGCCCATATACTGGGAGAAAGTTTTCGCCCTTTGAAAATGAAGCCATTAAGTGACATTGTCTAGTTCACACTGGCTGTTCATGGAATGAAGGCAGCACATGTCTAATTCAGCTTTTGAAATATCTGAATGTGAATACAACTATAACTGATTTGTTTGCACACGTTAACTATTTGAACGCAAATGTACTTTGCAAATCTTGCCCAAGATCTCCTGACTCTTGACATATGCTTATTTTAACCACAAGACTTTCCTTCCTGCCTGTGTATTAGACCATTTGGTATAAAATGGTTTTATGTCTTCCATCCGTGTGTATTTAAATATAATGATGCCTGATGAATTATTTTATGGGAATGACTATGAGTGTCTGTTTCGTGAGGGAAGGGGCTGAAATTCCACTCCCTTTATTATTTATTTTTATTCTTTCAAGAGTCAGTCTCTCTCTCTCTCTCTCTCTCTCTCTCTCTCACTCTCACCCACTAAAATGCACAAACCAGCTGTTACAGCACAATAATTTATTTAACCCCCACTGATAAGAGTACTTGTGGCACCTTAGAGACTAACAAATTTATTTGAGCATAAGCTTTCGTGAGCTACAGCTCACTTCATCAGATGCTGCTCAGATAAATTTGTTAGTCTCTAAGGTGCCACAAGTCCTCCTTTTCTTTTTACGAATACAGACTAACACTGCTGCTACTCTGAAAACTGATAAGAGTGAGACCTTTCGCAAATGAATGACAACATGACAAGCATTCTGTGAAACATTACAGGCATTTGATTTCAGGCCATTGTTAGCCTGAAGCTTTTGTTGGGTTTTGATACCTTTTAAACCTTGGGTTTTGATACCTTTTAAACCGCCGGGGAGATCTTTATACACTGAGTATGGCAAACAAATTCCCATTGCTTATTTCAGGATGCATGTGGGATTTTGAGATGGGGCTGGGCACATGGAAAGCATGTACGTGCTGAAGGATGAACACTCAAATTGGGTAGGTGTATACATGGTCATGGGTATACACACCCACAATGTATTTTGAGAATTACCTAGGCCAGCTAAGTGTGTGCAAACTAGTCATGAATCAAGTAAGGGTAAGCCAGGAGGTATAAGTGAAAGTGGTCTCATGTCCATTCTCTGTTGGCTGCAGGAATATCCACTATCACAGAAAGAAGCAGTAGATAGGGCAGGGAAGCCACACATGCATCTGAGGAAGAGACAAAGACAGAACTACAGAGCGTTAGGATTTTTTCTAGTGCAGGGCGTGGTAAAACATACAAGGTTTGGGAGGAGGATGAGGCAGGGTTTGGGGGAGTTTTGGTTCCAAGAAAGGGGGAGAGACAGGGTGTTGAAGAAAGAGGTCCAGGTGAGGTGGTAGCAGGGAGGAGTGGGAAGAGAGAGAGCCAACAACAGTAAAGTGAGCATGTTCATTCAAAAGATATAAAAAGAGAGGGGGTAAGAAACGCAGATGACAAGATGCCCTTAACTCTGCAGCCTGCACAACAGCTGCAGAGATGCCAGAGTGCTCCAGAGATACAGGTTGATTATGGAAAGCCATCTAGCACATCTGTGATAAGATGGAGGACCTGATGAGGATGACCTTGGAATTGTGCCCTGGCAGTGCCTGGGACAGTCACTGTGGCTTCTGCTCATCCCTTTCATGAGTAAGGTTATGTTTTAGTCACAGGTATTTTTAGTAAAAGCCATGGACAGATCACGGGCAGTAAAGAAAAATTCATGCCCCATGGCCTGTCCATGACTTACTATATACCCCTAACTAAAACTTGGGTGAGGGGCACTGTGGGTGCTAGAGGAGGTGGCCCAGGACCCTGCTGGTGCTGGGGAGGGCACACAGCCCGGGACCCCTGCTGGTGGGAGAGGGAAGGTGCGGGCAGTGGCCCGTGGCCTGGGACCCCTCCTTGTGCTGGGGGGATGGTTGGTGGGGCTGGCAGGAGCTCCCTACCTGGCTCCACGTGTCCCTGCAGCTCCTAGGCAGCGGAAGGGCCAGGGGGCTCCGCACACTGCTCCCACCACAAGCACTGGCTGTGCAGCTCCCATTGGCTGGAACCCCAGCCAATGGGACTTGTGGGGGTGGGTCTACAGGTGTGGGCAGCGTATGGAGTCCCCTGATCCCTCCTCCGCCTAGGAGCTATAGGGCCATGCCAGTGGAAGCTGGGGAGCCCCTCACCCCGAGGTATGTGCCCCTCCGCAACCCCGAATCCCCTAGCCCTGAGCCCCTTCCCATGCACCCAAACTATTGCTGCTGCTGGCCAGCACTGGCTGCTGCTGAAGTCACGGAGGTCATGGAAAGTCACAGAATCTGTGACCTTGGTGACAGATTTGCAGCCTTATCCATGAGGTCATTCCAGAGCTCCACTGGAAATATGACAGTCATCAGCCAGTCCTCTGCAGCCAAGAGTATTAATAAGGGCCCTCTCATGCTACTCAGCAAGACCTGCAACCATACTCATTTCTGCATGGACAGAGAGGCACAGCAGCAAACTCTTCAGGAGTTCTATATAATGGCACAGTTACCGTATGACCTAATACTGACGGAGCATAAGAAACAGAAAATAAACTTACCCCATGAACATGCTGCCTGTCCACAATTCCATAAAGATCTGCCCTGCTGTGGGGGGGCGAATATGCATGAATCAGTTGTGACTCCTCTGTCTAAAGGCACTCAGGAGTATTCAGAGCTAAATGCAGGTTGCGTGCCAGGTGAGTATTGCTGCTAAAAGTACTTTACATGAAAACATACATTTAGTTGTATAATGACCTAAAGTCTTTGTGGACTATTCAATCTTTTACTGTTTGGAGACCCGCTGGTGCTCTCAAGATGTGGTTCAGGTGTCTTGATTCATTTGGTGGGAAACTGTTACCAGTGCATAACCTTGAAAAGGTCAATAAGATATTCCTGGCATGTTGTGTTTACTTCATTATTTCCATGGAATTTGAAGTACGTTTGTCAGGCAGGGTTGATATGGGTGGGTTTAACTCAGCCAGCATACAGGAACCAGAGCTGTGGGGCAGTCAAAGATTGCAGGTCACGGTGCGAAAGGGTTGGATTCTAGTAGGGTGAGACAGAGGCTCAATGGAGACTTCTGAGGTGAGTGTTTAAAGAAATAATGTTACTGGAATAACATCATAAAACTCTTTCTGAAGTAAAACAATTATTTAAACATAATAATAAAGAGGAATATGATTTGCTTCTGAAGAGGTATGTGCTAAATCGATACAAAGAAATTGTATTGAGCCTTCCAAGAAAAAACGGTCTTGGAAGGCTCTGAGGCCAGTAGAAAATATGTCCCCAGCTGGACATTGCAATGAGAGTTAGTGTCATTTGGAGACTTCTGGCCAGGGAGACTTCTGGCCATTCACATGACTGGTGATGGTGACCGTGCAGTTTAGCAAGGAGGAAGGGCCATTCCCACAAATCCATAAGGAGATTTCTCCCATGGCAACATGGCATATATAAATATTTGTGTTTATATCTAAAAAGGGACTAATTTCTTGTGTAGGCAATGCTTTTAAAATCTATTGAAGAATGCCAGCACAACCATTTGATCTTTAATTGCCTATTTTAATACAGAGTTTGTTAAACCTGTATTATTTTTGACATATTCCTACTAATTCACAGGGAAAAAATTTGTTCGTTTTAAATGTAACAGTTTTTCCTACTGATAAATGGTCTGCACTAGACCATGATTCTTAAATGTGTTCTCTATTTGAAATTGTCAAATGATATTTTGTGCAAACAAATATCTGCCTGTGGACTGATGGCAAACTTGTTGTGTGTCTTCCTTTCAGTATTCAGTTTTTTCAGCTCAATATTTTGGGAGTGTGTTTGGTTTCTTCTTTTGCTAGTGTTTGTTTCTCTTCCATGGTGGACATTTCAAGATGGCCATGTAAGGCTTCTGGCACAAATCTTCACCCAATTCAAAACCTTCCTAAGTATTAGATTTTTATTTGTCATGAATAGTCTTTCAAGTAAAAATTCACTCACATTAATAAACAAATCAGAATCACACATATCAATAAAACAAATTCAGATAGCTTTCACGAAAATATGTGACATTTTTGCAGTATTTGTTCCTCTCTGTTAAATTTGATTCTGATTAGTATAATTCAATTATTATAAAATGTTCATACTTTAGCTACAGAGCTCCTGATCATGCACTAACTACACTTTATAAACTGTTGATGAAGAACTGTTGCACTTAAATTTATGACTTGCAGAAGATTAATGATAACTGGTTACCACCTCATTTGTTTGTAACTGCAGCTTAAAAGGAGAACTGGTTTCATCAAAGTTATTGGCACCAGTTTACATACTATAGATGATCTCTACCAGCTGCAAATGCAGCTATCTGATATCTTGTATGTCAGTTACACAATTATATCTATTTGTCTTCTCATTTTAGTGGTTTCCTTAGATAGTAATGTTTCTAGGCAATTTTCTCTAAAATGCATTTTTCCCCACTTCCTTGTGTGTATACCAGAGGTTGCTTATTTCTCTTTTAGCTGTTACATTCTGGTTTCTTTGTATAATCCTCCCACTTATCCACTACTGCAATTTGATAAGAGAGTCATTTTCAGACTGCAGCTTTCCAAATGCTGTACTTTCATGGCTAGAAGTTAATCTCTGAGTTTGTTTTGCTGTTTAACTCCTGAAGTGTGAAATATACCATCCTCCTCCTTTGCCTGTCAGTGTAGTCACCACTGGGGTTCATCAGGGTTTTAAACAGGGAGGTAGAATCTCTGTGTCTTGTACTGGTCTGAACCAATTTGTTTCCTTTGCTGAATTATGTATATAGGAGTTGAAAGGGGCAAGTGGGTTTCCTGCTAGCACATTCTGCTGGCAGGTCAAATACTGTCAGGCCCAACCCTGTGGTACCCTAAGTGGGAGTGGGCAGCCAACAAAGCCACAAATGCCAAGTCCCACTCCAACCCTTTTTGTGGTACAAACTGGATACCCCCAATGGGTAGAGAGTAGGAGGGGGCAGCCTAGACTTGAGGTGGCTGTCTGTCTAGGTAGGTACTTAAGCCATTAAACAGAGAAGATGAATTGGCTCAACATTTTGGCCCTACCCAACGTTGGTGTTAGAAAAAGGAGATGAAGACTATTGATATAATTTAAATTTAAAACAAATACATAACATTTTGTCTTTCACATTGTTAGTGATGTTATTTGGGTTTCCCTTTCCTCAACAACTAGCAGCTTTAGTTCCAAGAGTGCTGCATCACAGGCTTCGTTTCTGAAAACCTGAGTATTTAATAGTTGGATCTTACAGTAGTTAGGGATTTATTCCAAGGATCAGCTCTTATTTTAAAAGGTGGTATTGGAAGCTGGAATTAGGAAAGGTTGTTTGGAGCTCAGTGCATGGCTGGATTTAAAAAATAATACATGTACGTGAATTTCTGTAAGGTTATTGTTACTCTAAAATAAGGTAATTGGAAAGCATAATAGAGAGCAATGCCCATGGCTCATCACAGGAAGTGAGGGTGCTCACATGTTCCATGTATCCAAGCAAACTGTGGAGTTATCCTCCCATGTCACACAAAGTCTGGGTTTGCTTTGGATGGACAAAGGTTCAGGCTGTTTCTCATTTTATTCAGTCCATTTCAGCCATCATCAAGGAGATTTTAAATCCTCCTCTGAAACATCCATTATTGGCCACTGTGGAAACAGGCTGCTAGGCCAGATGACCCAGTGATTTGTTCTGGGATGGAATTCTTATATTTGTTACAAAAATCTAAATTTTGTTACGGTGTTTTTCACTAAATATTACTCTCTAGCTCATTAGCTGGATTGCAAGCAGCACAGTAATTTTCAAAATGCCTGACCAATGCCATCCCTAAATCGTAATTGCATTGTAATTTTACAGAAGAATACTCTCTTGATTCTCCTGGCCATAATCTATTCAGTACCACGCTTTGAATTCTACAGTGGAAATATCCACTTGACTAATGCAGTGCTGAGAGAGTCTGCACAATTTCAACTTGAAATCGCCTAGAAAGACATTTCCAGCAGATAGACAGCAGGTATCCAATTGCTCCAGATTATTCGAACATAATAAGAGCAAATAGGGGTCCAGTGTCAGAAAGACGTAGTTGCCTTAGGGCAACAACCAAATGCATGAGCCTCCATAGTAAATGCTAAAACAGTATGATTTAAAACCAGAACTGAGTGAATACTTCAAAATAAATAATTTGATTAATTTAACTTTCATTTCTCCTTGCAGAATATTGCAGTCAGAAAACAACTTCCTTGAGTTTATTCGTGAAGGATGAAATTCTGTCCTGTGCAGAGAGCTAACACAAAACCTATGTACCACATATGCACCCTCAAAATAGGGCTTAAGTGGTGTATAATCCTTATGCACAGGAACAAATTTCACCTTCTTTGAAATTATTAAATGATTTTCGTTAATATTTTTAACTCTGTGGATTAAATGTGGACATCTGTGAATTTGGGTAATCACTAGCAGCCAACATGGATTTACCAAGAACAAATCATGCCAAACCAGCTTGATTTCCTTTGACAGGGTAACTGATTTGGCATATAGGGGAATGTGGTGGAAATAATATACCTGGATTTCAGCAAGGCTTTTGACACAGTCCCACATGGCATTCTGAAAAGTAAGCTGGAGAAATGCAGACTTGACAGAACTACCACTAAGTGGATACATAATTGGCTAAACAACTGCAAACAAAGAAAAGGAGGACTTGTGGCACCTTAGAGACTAACCAATTTATTTGAGCATGAGCTTTCATGAGCTACAGCTCACTTCATGCTGTAGCTCACGAAAGCTCATGCTCAAATA
The DNA here is from genome assembly GCF_965140295.1 of Lepidochelys olivacea. NCBI lineage: Eukaryota > Metazoa > Chordata > Testudines > Cheloniidae > Lepidochelys > Lepidochelys olivacea. The sequence continues at coordinate 48,224,421 of NC_140414.1, read as the reverse complement.
AATTGGTTAGTCTCTAAGGTGCCACAAGTACTCCTTTTCCTTTTGCGAATACAGACTAACACGGCTGCTACTCTGAAACCTGCAAACAAAGAGTAACTATTAATGAAATGATGTCAGATTTGGAGGGAGGTCTCAAGTGGTGTTCCATAGGGATCTGTTCTGGGTTTGGTGATGTTTAACATCTTTATTAATGAACTTGATGTAGGTATTGAGAGCATACTGATCAAGTTTGCAGATGACACAAAGCTAGGGAGGGTTGCCAGTACTTTGAAGGATAGAGCTAAAATTCAGAGTGATCTTGATAAATTGGAGAACTAGGCTATAGACAGCAAAATGAAATTAAACAAAGACAAATGTAAGGTGCTACACTTCGGGAAGAAAATCCAAATACACAAATACAGAATGGGGGAAAACTGGCTTTGCAGCAGCACTGCTGAAAAGGATCTGGGAATAAGTCAGCAACCTCAATATGAGTCAGCCATGTGACATTGTTGCAAAAAAAGCAAATGCAATTTTATTTTGCATTAATAGAGGCATATCATTCAAGTCACGAGAGGTGATGATACTGCTCAAGTCAGTGCTGGTTAGGCCTCAGCTGGACTACTGTGTTCAGTTTTGGTCACCAGTATATAGAAAGGATGCAGAGAAACGGGAAAGAATCCAGAGGCGAGCAGCAAAGATGTTCAAAGGGATGGCATGCAAGCCATATGAGCAAAGGCTTAAGGAATGGAAGCTTGGAAAAGAGGAGATTAAGGGGGGATATGATAGTGGTCTTCAGATACCATAAAAGGTTGCCATAAAAAAGATGGAGAAAAGTTGTTCTCTTTTGCCACAGAGGGCAGGACAAGAGACAATGGGTTCAAACTACAGGATAGCAGATTTACAGTAAATCACAGGAAAAACTTCCTAACTGTAAGAACAGTAGGACAATGGAACAGACTGCCTCAGGAGATTGTAGAAGCTTCTTCACTGGAGGTTTTCAAAGAAGGCTGGATAGCCATCTGTCTTGGCTGGTTGAGCCACAACAAATCCTGCATCTTGGCAGGGGGTTAGAATAGATGACCCTTACAGTCCCTTCTAACCCTATGATTCTATGAATATTTGATATTCAGGGTGTGTTGATTAGCAGTTGGTGATCAAACAATTCACAGGGTATTGTTTGACTAGTTGACCAAGAAAGAACTACTGGTGTGAATATTTGCATATGTAAATCTAAAGTATATCTAAAAGATACACATGCAGTTTTGAAATTCATATTGAGCCTGATCCAAAGCCCACTAATTCAGTGACAGTTTTCCATTAGTTTCAGTGGGCTTTGGATCAGGCCTTTGCTGTAAATATTCATGCCAAAGAAACTCAATACAGCAAATGATCTCAAAATGCAGACACAGACAGGACATGAGCACAGCTAAAGGAAAATTCAGAAAATATTCACAAACTTTTTTTAATGTATAGTATTTGTGCACCTCTGTTCAAAACTATTGTCACAGCTTTTTGGCCTGAGTTGTTAGCCAATATTTAGGGTTTTGCAGGTTGTTTCCATTAGGGGAAGATATTTATGAAGAAGTCAGTTGTTTCTTTGGCTCAATCCTGTATATTTATAAAAATGTGGCTAATGTCCTGTTTCTCCAAACCCAGGAGGAATCAACCCGTAGGAGAAAGTTTCTTTGCTCACAGCATCAAGCCTCTTTCCAGCCATCTCCACATGCTTACCAAAAACTCAGCTGAAAAGCTCTTTCTTAGCTTTTTCTCATGGTCAACTGACTTTCTAGCTGTGCTTCCTCGCTGCCTTTTCTGCAGTGTTTCCTCCCATACTTTTACACAGCTCCTTCAAATGACACCTCGCCTTTGCATTTAGACCCCAGGAAAAACCCTTCAGACTGCATGGCTTAACACCTACTCCAGCCTTGCATGTGACCTGTGTTTTGGGCAGTGGCTCATATTGTTTAGCTATCTATTCCATAACGAGAGCTTAATTGCCTTTTACATTTATCCTGAATGAGGGTGGCTGCTAGGCCCACCAGCTTCAACAAGGTTTCACCCAACTCCCAGCATATTACTATTAAAACTTTTTTTAACCATTGAAGGCTGTCCAGCTCTGAGGAGAGAAATTATTTAGTCAGTGTAAAAGCATTTTTGTTTGAAGTAGTGGACACACTGGCATGTCTGCAATTTCCCCACTGACTTTTCCCTGCAAAATGCACTGCTAATCCACTCTAAGTTACAGCTACAAATCTAAATATATGACAAGGCAGTTCTTTTTTTATTTTCATTTTCAAACAGTTGGAAGGAAACAAAGAAGCCAAGTGCAAGGAACATAATAATCAACAAAACAATGATACAATATTGAAAAGAAAGTGGAAGTAATCTCCTATATTTTAGTCGCATTTAACTATTCTCCTTGTGAGTCTGTGCATAGCACATTTTAAGTCATTTACCATATCTCTTTTATGGTTATTTATTGAATATGTCCCAACAGTCTTCTTTTCTTCTGCAACATGTTTTGCCAGTTACCGAGTGAGTGTTGTGTCTGGTTGTAATTATTTGCTTTCTATGTTACATTAGGGAATGTGAATGTTTTCTTGCTCTTGTCTAATGCTGATGTGCAAATTATGAATGTTGATGCTTCTTATTGAAATAATAAATCTCCATAGACTTTCAAAGGAAGCCTTGGGCCCTATACTGAGAAATGGGAGGATGTGGGAGTAATAGACTAAGCACAGAATGAAACTATCCATAATTGTTAAAGTTACAAGCGCAACAGTTTGTTTCTCTTATCACCAAAAAGCAAAGTTCTTTTTAGTTATTGCTTTTCAGAAATAACAAAACTTGACAACAGGAAGGGAGAGACAAAACAGTACAATTTGAGGGCTTTTTTACACAGAAATTAAAGTCACAAAAGCCCGGGTGTGAAGCTACAGCACATTGGCCTGGTGCACAGTAACTGGGCATGTAGGGCCAGCTACCACACAGCAATATGTCAAAGCACACTACAGAACTTTAGTGAGTGGTAGCAGGGTCCACACAGCCAGTTAGTGTGTGGTAGGCTAGTGTGCTGTAGATTCACACCATGGCTTGTCTCACACTTAGTCTCCATGTAGCCAAGCCCTAAGATGGTTGGATGGCACAAAATTCTAGATAACTAACACAACCAAAAAGTTGAGCAGCCTGTGGGAAATGTATTATTCCATAGAAAATTAAACACATTCTAATTCAGTAAAAGAAAAATAAAAGAGAAAAGTATATATGGGTGAGAAAAAAAGTAAAAAAAAAAAGGGCGGGGCGTTACTCTACTCCTCCTTCCGCCCCCACCCCTTTGTCCAGTAGAAAGTGGGGGCGGGGAGCAGAATGGACAAAAAAACAAAACCAAAAAAGAACTGAAACAACATTTTAATTTTCGGATCACTACATTGAAGCAAAATGAAGTTTTTCATTTTCTGTTGGCTTAAAATGTTGGTTCATTTTGGCTTGATTTGCTCTGAAAGAGGCAAAGGCTAGTTTCATTCACTGAAATTATTGTCTATGATTTCATGCACTGTCTGGCATATGCAGAGTACTAAGTGATATTATATATGTTGTCTGATAAAGCTGGTCAACATTTGATTGGAAAATGTGATTTCATCTAAATAGAAATTTTCCATGGGAGAGTGTTAGTTTTGCTTACATTTGTAAATTTTTCCTATCCGCAAACGTGCTGTTTAATATAACACACATTAATGCAGTTTGGATAAAGAGCTTACTTTATAGTCATGTTGTAATTGTCCAGAATTTACATCCAAGTTGGAAGGATTGTGATATAAAACATTGCAAATGTGGCAGAGGCTGAGAGATTGTTCTTACAAGTGACCCTAAGCAGTATATTAAAAATATAGGGCTAGATCCTTCAGCTGTATCCATCCGAGCATACCCTTGCACCTTCGTGGAGCCCCACTGACGTAATGGAGATTATGGTAAGCAACATACTGAACCTTGAATTGCATAAGCATTCACATGGCAGTTTGTTCTGCCAGAGTGGTGGTACATAAATAACTTTGCCAAACTCATTTGGTGTAAATCTGAAGCAAAGGAGAGCAGAAATAGCCCCAACATCTCCAATCCCAATCAGTCATTGTTCTCACTCAACTAGGCTCTTGAGAACTAAAATATCATTTTCATATGGGTCGCAGGGAGGATCTGCCTTTCAGTCAAACACATACAACTGCAATTATTAAATACCTCTCTGCAAATAAGGTGCATTTTGGCATGGTGCAAATGCATACCCACTGGTTGGAATCTCAAAGGGCTTTAAATGCTAATTATACCTCACTTTGTGAGTTGTCTTATGGATTTCACTGGGGAATATCTGCAGAGTAAGGTACTGCTCAACATGAGGGGGGAGGGATAGCTCAGTGGCTTGAGCATTGGCCTGCTAAACCCAGGGTTGTGAGTTCAATCCTTGAGGGGGCCATTTAGGGATCTGGGGCAAAAATTGGGAATTGGTCCTGCTTTGAGCAGGGGGTTGGACTAGATGACCTCCTGAGGTCCCTCCCAACCCTGATATTCTATGATTCTATGAGTGAGGTGGCAGAATCAAGCTGTAAGTGTGGTGCCTAGGAGTCTCTAGCAGAACCAGAAATTGAAGGCTGGTGTCCTGAGTCCCGTTGCCTTAATCACCTCTTTGCACATCCATATTAGATCCACTCACAATCTACTCTTTAGAAATGTTAAAGATACATTGAACTGTTGTTCTATGGTATCCTCTTTATTCCCTTCCCGGGGGACTGCACCTTGACATGACGGGAAAGCTTGTGTGTTCTAATGACCCTGAGAGCTATGCCGGCAGGAGTTTTAACTCCTGGTAGGGCCACCCAAGAGGGACAAGTCAAAGGTTTGGTGGAGCCTTGTTTCTGTCATAAGCAATGACTGATGGCATGCGAAGGATTCAGATTGAGATTTCAGATCTTCCCTATTCAGCTGCAACAAATATTGAAACACAGTTGGGTTTTTTTGCCAGGAGATATCTAATTCTTATCTTTTGACAACTACACCGAGCCTTTTGGTATCATTAAAATGCAATAGCACAATAGGAAATTTCACAGTTTTAATTTGATTTAAAGGAGGATATATTACTAACAGGGCAGCCTTTGATTCCTATTAGGATCTTACTGCTATACCACTGAGGCCTGGTCTACACTTACAATGTAGGTTGGCATAGCTATGGCACTCGTGTGTGAATCTGAGTGCTGTAGTTATGCGGACTTAACCTTGTATAGAGACACAGCTAGGTTGATGGAAGAATGATTTAGTTGATCTAGTTACTATCGCTTGGGGAGGTAGAGTTCCTACAGTGATGGAAAAACCCCTTCCATCACTGTCAGCTGTGTCTACATTCCAGGGTTACAGGGACATAGCTACAGCATTGCAGCTATTGTGCTGTAGTGGCCATAGTGTAGATGTGGCCTGAGTTTTGTTACAGAACTTACTGTTGGTTTTAGCATACATGTAAACTGGGTTCTCTCACACACACCTGTTTCCTATCAATCCTGTTCACATTTTCTAATTTGGTTTTGGTTTTCATTTCTTGTACTGTTGACATTACAGTACAGCCACCTCCCACAGTCTAGTCCTTCCTATGCCATATTTTTTTCCCAAGATAGGTTATTGGAGAAACCTCTATGTGTGTTTGTGTGCTTTCATTCTGCAGTTTGTTATGCTTCTAAAATATCTGCAAACTGACCAGGAAACTTGTCTCCTATTCATGCTGCTTCCATCCTTTATAGTAAATTCACTGGAGGCACTACCAAATTATCACAATCCAAACAGCAAGTGACTTTCTGATGCAAATTAAAGCCTTGAGTTAATTGATGAGGTTTATGTTGTGTCCTGACCCATTTCACAGCACCATTTTAAGTTACATTTTGTCACATCAAAAGAGAACATGACAGGATGAAAGCAATTACCATGATGAACAATGACACTACATGACATGAGAAATAAACAAAGACTTCATTGGCCTCATCAGGATTTAGCTGTCTTTCACTGGTCTGGGTAGCTGTCTGAATTGGCCATAATAATTTCGAACAGTAGAAGCTTGTTTTCTAGTAGTCCAAGTTAAACAGAGATAGCTCTGAGGGTGAAAGACATTCTAAAGGAATTAAGAGAGGGGCAGTCTTTTGGAAAATGGGTTGTTCTAGGATGTTTTTATGCAGACTGAAAAGGAGTACTTGTGGCACCTTAGAGACTAACCAATTTATTTGAGCATAAGCTTTCGTGAGCTACAGCTCACTTCATCGGATGCATACCGTGGAAACTGCAGCAGACTTTATATACACACAGAGATCATAAAACAATACCTCCTCCCACCCCACTGTCCTGCTGGTAATAGCTTATCTAAAGTGATCATCAAGTTGGGCCATTTCCAGCACAAATCCAGGTTTTCTCACCCTCCACCCCCCCACACACACAAACTCACTCTCCTGCTGGTAATAGCCCATCCAAAGTGACAACTCTCTACACAATGTGCATGATAATCAAGGTGGGCCATTTCCTGCACAAATCCAGGTTCTCTCACCCCCTCACCCCCCTCCATGCATCCAATGAAGTGAGCTGTAGCTCATGAAAGCTTATGCTCAAATAAATTTGTTAGCCTCTAAGGTGCCACAAGTACTCCTTTTCTTTATGTAGACTGGGTCTGATCCAGAGCCCACTGAAGTAATTGGAAAGATTCTCATGGTCTTCAGTTAGCTGGGGATCACACCCTGGTTCTACTTTTGGAAAGGCTTATGTCAGAGGCAGTCTGTCTTGCAGAAAGATAGTTATCTTGGGAGTGAGGCAAGAAAGAAGACTTGAGATTTTCTTTCAGGTTCCATTCCTTGCTCAAGTCTAGAACACAAGTACAGAAAGACTCCAGGGAATTTTAAGGGATACTCGTCATACTCCATTTTTATTTAACCACTGAATTCTTCCTTACTCTCCTCCCCTCCCGCCCCCCTCCCCAGCAAAAAAGTCTTTCACAAACTCTTTGATCATACTCAAGCTCATTCCCTTCAGTTTTAACTGGATTTAAATTAAGAACAGATTTTTCAATTACAGAAGATTACTGCACATTGTTTCACTAAGAAACTGAGTAGACTGAAACGTCATTAGATCTTATTAAAAAGCTCTTCCCTTTTTATCACTTAGGACCCTGTAAACAAAATTTTAGTGCAAACTTAGAGTCCTAATAAATTATCTTACCAATATCATAAAGAGAAAACAAAATATTTCAGAAGTGAAAGTACTGTAAATATAAAATCATACACACACACATAGTGACAGCCTCTCTTCCTTTACTCAGTTGAGCTCCTAGGAGGCATTATTTTGTGAACAAGGCCTTACGTTAATAAAACACTTGACTCACTGGATTTTACTGCATAGATATTTCTCCCCCTCAGATATGAACAATGGCCAGTTAAAAATGGAAATTATTTCAACACTTTTTATCTGTAAAAATCAAACTGCACCGAAGGCAGCTGTGAAATACAATAGAAAAAAAGAAATTTCTGTGACTTATAGGTTTCCTTTGCTACTTACACAGTCACCAACCTTTTGTTAGTGTTTACAGTACAATGAAGTAGGAAAAGAAAGGCATGTAGATGTATGGTGTTAATATAAACACCACCAGTTAAAGACAATTAGGAGAGCAACCCACACAGAAAGAAAGGAATTCAAATAAATTGCTTCAGGCCGGGCTGGTTTGCAACTTGGGAGTTTATGTAATTGTTTCTTGTTAACACTTGCAGTTTAGCGATTTGACTAACCCTCCATGACATTTCAAATGTCCACAGTCTGAGAAATGTTAGTTAACCCTATTCACTACTGCAGAGTTTAATGCATATGGGTCATGAATGTAGCTGTTCATAAACCAGTCGGAGAACACTTCAATCTCTCTGGTCACGCAATCACAGACATGAAGGTCGCTATCTTAAAACAAAAAAACTTCAAATCCAGACTCCAGCGAGAAACTGCTGAATTGGAATTCATTTGCAAATTGGATACTATTAATTTAGGCTTATATAGAGACTTGGAGTGGCTAAGTCATTATGCAATTATGCATTATGTTTCCTCTTGTTTTTTCCTACCCCTGCCCCCCAGATGTTCTGGTTTAACTTGGATTTAAACTTGAAGAGTGGTCAGTTTGGATGAGCTATTACCAGCAGGAGAGTGAGTTTGTGTGCGTATGGGGGTGGGGGGGATGTGAGAAAACCTGGATTTGTGCAGGAAATAGCCCAACTTGATTGTCATGCACATTGTGTAAAGAGTTGTCACTTTGGATGGGCTATCACCAGCAGGAGAGTGAATTTGTGTGGGGGTGTGGAGGGTGAGAAAACCTGGATTTGTGCTGGAAATGGCCCACCTGATGATCACTTTAGATAAGCCATTACCAGCAGGACAGTGGGGTGGGAGGAGGTATTTTTTCATATTCTCTGTGTATATATAAAGTCTGCTGCAGTTTCCACGATATGCATCTGATGAAGTGAGCTGTAGCTCACGAAAGCTTATGCTCTAATAAATTGGTTAGTCTCTAAGGTGCCACAAGTACTCCTTTTCTTATTGTGACGCTGAATCTGTCGACAATTAGAGGTATTGGCACTGAAAAGTACTGAGGCCATATTAAACATTTCATGAATAATCTAGCCTCTGGCAAATTAGTGTTTATAGTGTTTCAGGCGATGTGAATTGTCCATCAAACCCTAAAGTAGAAATTGTAGGAATAACTAGACAAAGTAAGAATTCTCTGCAAGTAGCTTAGTCACTGACAGTAATAATAGCACCTGACCTTCTGTGCATTCATATTACTGATCTATTTGGGAGGTGAAACTAAGGAAATTTTACTTTCTAAATTCCTGAAATTATGCACATGCTTAACTTTATGCACAGGGAGTATCTCCACTGAAGTCAGTGGAACTACTTGAAGTGCACAAAATTAAATATGTGTAAATCTTTGGGTCAGGACCTACATTTGTTGATATCTTCTTCTAAATGTTCAATAATTTCCCAGCTACTGAATGTATGTGCCCCTAATGTGCACTATACATTTTTTTCCATGCTGTTAGCATTACCACCTGCTAAAGCTATTATAATACATTGTATTGAACTAGTTTCACAGCTTCATGAATTTGAGTGGCTTTTCCTACCTAGGAATTTCACCAATAATGACCTGCAGCCTCAAATTGATCACATTTTCAAACAGAACCTAATTTGAAAACCTGCAATTTGTCACAACACACAAGACAAGAAAGCTTATTTAAAAAAAAAAAAAACTGTTAACCTAGAATGTCATCATGTGTGTGTATTCGGGCAGTTGAATATAAGGTTTCCCCTAGAGCAGTGCTTCTCAAGCTATCTGATGTGGGGGACCGGCAATTTTGTTTTCCAATTTGCGCTCGGACTGGCAGCCGATGGCTCGCGGACCGGCACTGGTCCGCGGACGACCACTTTGAGTAGCACTGATCTAGAGGATCCACACAGGCATGTGGGGACAAATAATGATGTCACTCTGCCTTGTGTGATCTGTTATGTAGTTTAAATCTTTGATTTGCCTTTTTAGTTATTAAGTTTCAATTGAACAAGAGGAAGGAGGGTATTTAACAGAGAAACAGCACTTTCAGGAATGAATGATGTCCTCATGTGCTGCTATAACCTTTGAAAAAATAGATAAAAACACTTACACACAAATGAAGCAGACACACCACTTTTAAAGCACTTGCAACAGAACAAATAGTTTTGAAAATACAGAATGAATGACTAGGGAAGTCATTCAAGTACACACAATTCAGATTAAACAATATCTTGAAGAATTTATGGAAATATTTAGCTTTATCTTCATAGGGGAGAATTAAAAGGATCCTCAAAAGGTAAAATCCATTTGGTTTAGTCTTGGAGATGGAAAATGTGGATACATAATTTGATTTCAATCATAACCCATCCCTCCTACCAAGTCTCAGTTTTCAGAACTAGATTTTGGTTTGGTCCACTATAATAATAGGGTTCGGCTATATATTTGAATGCAGATTTGGAATCTGATTCAAACATTCTCCACAGTTTGAGGGTGCAGATGTTCAGCTGATGTAAATTGTCATAGCTCTGTAGACTTTAACTGAGCTATGAGAATTTATACCAACTGAGGATCTGTCCTGAGGTATTTGTGTTCTGGGTATTCATCAAATAACTGAAGTCCTCTGTGTATGAAATTTCTGCAAAGTCAGTTGCACAAGCACATGTTAAACAAGCAATGTGATGAGACATAATATATATGATGCTGGGTCTCTACAACAATCTCTTTTAAAAGGGGCATTCTGAAAAAGAAGAAATGACTTCAAGTGCATTGAGTTTGGGTGAAATGCAGCAAGACTTACTCAAGCAAAACTCTGAATGAGTTTAGTGGGTTTGATGTAATATTGGGATACCACCGTTGAGAGACAGCTCTTGTAGTTTTCAAATGCATTAATTTAAGCTGAAGGATGGAGGTCAGTGAATAATTTTCCCCATCATACTTGGTATTTGGATTGTTAAAGGAAGAAAAATTAGAGACCACAGTTTTTTTTCCAAACTGGATATTTAAGTACTGTTTTTCAGCTGTTACAGTTTCTAGAGTCCTTTCCCATCTCTCTCTTTCCCCATAAGAAAGAAATCCCTCTTCACAATGTTACTCCCTTAGCTAATAATTTAAAGTAATTTTGTGAGTATGTGGTTTAAATACGAGGTTGCTTAGTGTATTTTTCAAGGTATGGTAGCAGAGAGGATGGCTAATGGAATTTGCAGTATGGACAGGAAAGGAGAGGATGTCATTAAATCACCATTTTAAAGCAATGGGTAACTGCAAATGGGAGGTAGGAGAATGTCCAGAAAGGAATCTGTATCTAAGGGAATTGTGTCTGTGAAAATGGCTGCCATTTCATACAAGGAGGTTTTAAACATAATAAATAGCTTATCATTAGTCTTCAAAAGGAATATTATTTTGGGAACCAAATTTCTGAAAACGGTATTACATGTGCTTTATTTTAGTAGACATGGATTATATATCCCGTAGACTTCATCTAAGGGTCAACATTCTCTGCTAATAAGGTACACACAGCATTTCTTTCATTTACAAGAAAAGTCTTGCTTATGTGCAATAGCATGAGTGAGAGGAATGTACATTTGGGTCTAAATTTAGACAAGCACAAAATCCACTCTTGTAGGAGATGACAAATAAACAGAATGTGCCTGAGAGCCCCAAACACTATATCCCAATTTCACAATTAAGGAGAGGGAGTTGGAAATGTCAAATAGTACAGTAGCTGAAAATTAACCCCAGAGCCTTCTCTTTTCTTTTAAAAGAATTTGAATACAGTGACCCATTCATTGAAATACAGGATTAGCAGCAAATTTTGTTTTAGAATAACCTATTTAGTGTCATACACACAGTTTGTGTTCAGAGTGATTATCAGAAAACAAATGTTACCTTGAGTTCAGATACCATAGTGATGGAGTTGCAGAAGAATCTAGAAGAATTTAATAGATAATCTTCTAAAACTCTGTGGTTCGGTCGACTGTTGGCAGCATGGATGAGCAAATCATCACATGAAATTGGTAACTCAGTACAGCCGTCAATCAAGTGCCAATTCCAGTTTCCATGAATTCATGATCAAATCAAGCTGCAATCTTTGCCCCAAACTGTGCCTAACTTGCTTTAGTAGTTGACACAGACGATACTTTTGATTACTGTCCATGAGAGGATCTCAAAGCACTTTTTAAAACCTGTATTAACCTGTTTAGTGAATCTGTTTGTGGGTGGCTCTGATTCTTAAGGAATTATTTTACTGCATATCTGGTATATTGATACTATATTTAATTGCAGTTATATTTTCGTGTGTGTGTGTGTTTGTATGTGTATATATATGTGTATATGTCTCTATCTATATGCACATATCAGTCTCATGATATTCTTAAAGCTCCAGCTCCTGGACTCATGTGACTATGTTAGAATCTCAGCTTTCATTTAAAAAAGCAAATATGTTTTTAGTGCTTATAATTGTGGAGAAACGCTTGAAAAGGTGACCTGAATGTACCCCAAATATTCAAAAAACAGAAAGTAAATAAAGAGTGCTTTTTGGTCTAAAAATGTTGAGATTAATTACATGATTTTGGGTGTCCTGACTTGTGATTTTTGCCAACACATAGAGTTGGCAATATTGATACATACATACATTTAACACCACATATTACGTGCATAGAAGACATGTCTTCAACAATATGTTTAAGTACACTCTGCCTTCAGTGGGTCTGGTTTTGTGATGTGCTGGGTATTCCCTATGTGATATAGATGGGAATTGGAAGCCCACAGCCTATAACAGAAGTGTTCAGTATCTTACAGGATACGATCCACTATGCAAATGTATGCTCTTACAGGCAATCTACAATATTACAAGAGCTGTGGCAGGTGGCATTAAAGGGTGAGTTGACACAACACAGGAAGGAGATCTAGTCTCCTTTTCCAACTAAAGAGAGTTGGAAGGGGAAAGCAACCAAATTTCTGTGTGAATGTTTTTGATTTCCTGACATTGTACATGGCATTAAGGGTTAAAACATGCACAGGCATTTAGACAGGAGATGCTGGCTTGTCAAGTCTCACTAATTATATATTTATATAGGATTAGTTAGAAGCAAAGGTGTACACAGGGTGGGGGTGGCAGACCTATTCTCGGCACATGGCATGTGGTCTCGGGATTGCAAGAGGAATTATCTCTGGTATCATGACCATCAATGTGGAGGTCTAAAATAGCACTCTGTGCTATTTTAAATATGAAATATTTTTAATATGCTGCACTATTGTTAAAGCTTTTTAATGATGGAAATGTGTAGTATTAGTGTTAGAGAAATAGCATACAGTTAAATGTACTCAGAACTCTAAGTGGTTTGAATTCTTAAAGTTCTTGTTTCTACTAAAGAGAGCTAGAGTCCTGTGTGCAATTGTCTTGTCTGTATGCTACTTTAAAGTTGCTTTATTGTCACTGGGCCTAAGTTTGGTGGTTTTTTGTATAGTCTGTATGGTACTCTATATACAGACAATATCCTCTTCCAGCTTTGGTTACTAAGCAGTTCCTGGGAAGGGTAAATTTCAATAAAAGCTTGAAAGTCAAGGAAAATGATGAATACATTAATAGACAGCCTATTGCTGCCTTTATTCAACCTTGAGCTGGGTTTGCTTGAAATGTCAGCACCAGAAGAAATATATGTACTTGCTGAGGTATGCTGGGCTTTTCTTTAAAATGTAATTTTAATTTTTTTTTCTGACATTTTCATATAAGAATGGCCATACAGGGTCAGACCGATGGTCGATCAAGCCTATTATCTTGTCTTCAGGGTACAGCACTCTCCCATTTAACAGCCATCCTCCTCTACTAACCTGGGTCTGTTGGTCTCTCCTCCTTTGAATGTCTTATGATCCATTGGGCACCCAGAGGGAGCAGTCTTGTGGTTCAAAGAGTACAATTGGGCCTGGCTCTCTGCCCCCTCCTCCCCCCCGCCCCCAGGGTAGCTGCATCTTTTTTACTGTTTTCTCTCAGACTACAAAGGAGTTGATAGATATCCCCCCCTGAAGGCAACATGCCAACCAATAGCCAGGCAAATGCTTCCAGTCCAACATGATCTGCTACTCTTGCCCCTGGGACACAATTAGGTAAAAGAAGGGCAGGAGTATGCAATTGATGATGTGACTGATGATTGTTCACATGAACCTCATGGTTCACCTTCTCAGGACAAAACAAGTCCTGAGACAAGAAAGGAGGACGTAGGGAATGCAGAAAAGAGTGCTGCAGGTAACTGGGCTGTTGAAGACTAGTTTCCTGATAACCAATTTGAGGACACAAAAGACAGTGATATGGGGTCAGCTAATGACATGGATACTGATAGTGGAGATGAAACGGGCACCATCTGATCTTAAGGCAATAAGAATCTCCAAATGGGGTCATACCAATGATCCATCTAGCCACTGTTTTCCAACAGTGGTCAATGACAGATGCTTCAAAGGAAATGAACAGAACATGGAAATTATCAAATAATCCATCCCTTGTTGTCTAGTCCAGGCATCTGTAGTCAGAGGTTTAGGGATACCCAAAGAGTGGGATTTCATCCCTGTCCATCTTGGACAATAGCCATTGCTGGAACTACCCTCTGTGAATTTATCAGATTCTTTTTTTGAACCCACATTTAATCATGCAACACAAATCCAGTAGTGCAATCACCTCTGTGACTTTTACAGAAGCTTCACAAATACTGAAGTGTGGGAATCACTGGCCTAAGTGAATTATGGAGCTATAATTCCAGCAACAGTTTCAGGTGATGTCATAAACCTTGAGCATGAAGCTGAAGTCATCAAAATCCCGAGATCATCTCACACTTCAAATGGGGGATTTTTCTGAAAAAAAGTATTTAATACACGAACGTGAAATTGATCATTTTAATTAGAAAATGACACCTCAGCAGCATCTCTTAAAAAAGTGTGGCAGACTTCTTTTCCTCTAGCCATTGCTCGACAAGCTCTTTTTCAAATGGAAGTGCCATGCTTTTCCTTTCCCAATCAATGAAGCAGCTTCAGTAGATCAGAGCTCACAGGTGTGATGTCATACTTGTAAGTTAACAGCAGGTGAGTGATGTGACACTTCTGATATACAGTGATCTGTCTAGAAATTGTATATACCATAGGGTGACCAGACAGCAAGTGTGAAAAATCAGGACGGGGATGGGGGTTAATAGGAGCCCATATAAGACAAAGCCCCAAATATCGGGACTGTCCCTATAAAATCAGGACATCTGGTCACCCTAGTATAGCACCTCAATCCGTATACTACAAACAAGCTAAAGCTGGGCTACATTCAAACCTGCAGTCATAAGACATGGACTGTTGGTATTTGTAAGAACAGAAGAATAAGGTTATTTTGGCCCTTACGGTGGGATTTTCAAAAAAGTTCAGTAATACTACTACTAATAATAATAATTAATAATAACCACCCCCCATTGATTTCAAAGGGAGTAGAGTTAGGCCAAAACTGATCACTTTTAAAAATCTCACCCTATATCAAACTTGCACAAGCAAAAGAGGTGAGAAACCAGCCTAAAACAGAAATTATGACATTTAAGCACTGGGGGTGTCGAGGAGCCACATCATTCCAGTGGGAGACATATGCTCTACCTCCCTTAAGCATGATGCAGCCTGGGGCTTCCCTCTATGCCCAGCAAGCTGAGGGGGTTGGTGTGGAGAGGAGTAGGGTAATGGCTCAGTCTCTTTCTGCTCCCTTGGCACCGGCTAGCACAGACAGTCAGGACCTATTATGGATCTATTATGATTTCCTTTCCTTGCACACCCTTGTAGGGGCCAACTGTAGCGTGTCACAAAGCATGACAAATGCTAATCTGTATTAGTGGATAAGAAGAGTTTGTCCTCTTTAAAAATAAATCCCGTCTAAAGTGAAGAACTGGCTGGCAATTTGCTTGTGTGTGATATAAACCAAAGGGGCAAATAAAGGTAACTTGCCTCTTTGAAGATGAAATGAACTTTTTATCCATTAGCATGATATATTACAAGTGACATCCGTTTCTTATATTAGCTTTTGTAGACTATAGTTATCTATCTAATCTAATCACTGGGGGAGTGTTTTTGTGATACTTTTGGCAGAAAGGAAACTAAACAGTGCCTACTAATAATAGAAACTCAAAGAAGTTACACAGGTTTCTTAGTTTAAAAAAAACTGTTTTCCATTTCCACATGAACTGAAGGATGGGCACTGAGAAGCCATTGTTTAGCCATCAGTGACTCTCATTCTTCTCTCTATTCTTTGCAAGGCTAGTGCGCATAGATCTTACAGTCTCCCAGTTAATCAATTTGCCTGCTGCACTCTGTTTTTTCTTGGTGAGCCCTTTTTCTATTCCTGTTGTGAAGGGCACCCCGTTTAGCTCCATTGCAATTTCTGCTATTTGCCCTGTAATGTGGAGAGAATAATGGGAGGTGTGAAAGGCTTGGGGAAAAGAAATCAGACTTCAACCTGTAGTGTAAGAAATAGTTAGTTTTTCCCCCTTCAAGGAGAGGGGCTCCTAACAAAGAGAAGGGGATTTGTCAGGCCCCTGCCTGAGATCTCAAGGGGCCGAATGCTTCATGGATTTAGTTTATTTTACCCATTAATTGCCAAGGGTAGCTTGTGCATAATGGCAGTGACAAAAGAGAAGTTTTGAGGTCCACAGGCTTATTATCCTGCCCTAAATCTTCTTTCCTTGTCAAATGTTTACAAACACTCCACACTGCCACTGAGACAAGGGTTGCACTGAATTCAAGGCTTTCTCTTGTGCATGCAATGTTAAAAAGAGGAGAAATTACCATTTAAAAGCCCATGCTGTCACAGTAGGGATGATGCAGGAAGCAAGGGTGTTAGTTACTGAGCAGCTATTCAGCACCTTTGCATGCAGAAGTTTTAACCCTTTGAACATTTTCCATCTATCAAGCCCAGAGGCACAACTTGTCAGTGTTTTTCTATATGGTTTATTGGAGCTTGTGAGGTATGATGTATATCCATTGATTGCATGATAGATTGGAGGGGATTTAAGGAGACTTATGAATGGCAGTGATAGGCTGAGATAAAAAAATAATGTATTTTGTATAGATTCTGTTGACAGAAATATTTATCACACTGAATTGGAGACCTGGGGTGCTCACTGTATTCAATCTGTGCCTACAGCCACAATTCTGTTTCTTTGGGATTTAGATCTAATTAATTCCTGTCCACACAGGGCTGCCTTTCCAGCAGATACAGACCCAGAACATCATGTCAGGACTTCCTGCAAAGACAGAGCTATATTGGTAGATATAAGTCTGCACAGAATGAAAAGTAGAGATCGTCATGATAATAGGCTCTTATATAGCTCTTTTAAGCTATAGATTTCAAAGGGCTTTACCGAAGAATGTAAATAATGGGGAAACTGAAGTGCAGCCAGTTGAAGTGTCTTTCCCTTGGTCATGCAGCAGCTTCATGTTTGAGTCAGGAATAGAACAGGAATAGACTCCCAATCCTGTACCCTATCCACTGCCTCAAAAATGTGACAATCTTTTGCCCTTTTATAGCACTATATTAATATTGAGGGCCAAATCCTGCTCTATGGTCTTCTCTGTACAGGGAATTAGTCCTTATTTCAGCAGTCAATGGTTAGCAACCAATATAGCTGCACTGAAGTAAGCCCCCTACTGTAGATAAGCTATCATGATTTGCATGGATGGAGCTATACAGACTGATAGCCACTGAATGCTGAAATCGGGACTAATTCCCAATATAATCAAGGCCTTGTTTAGGTGGCAATAAGGGAGGTGGAGATGGCAGCCCCTTATCATCTCATAACTGGCTTCAAACTAGGCCAACTGATCCTGACAACACTTAGCTCAGTGTGTGAGGTGTGGTGGTAGAAGGGCCACACTGCTACTTTACAGAGTGGCAACACAAAACTGATCAGTGGCTGAGATGGAGGAAGAACATAGTGCTCATGCAAATGAGAATCTCATTCCCCAAAGTAGCCCTATCTGGATTCTGGTTCCATTTCTCCCTTCAGCTATGGTCATATTACACTGGTCTAGAAGGGGAAAATTGGACCTGTGCACAGACTCCCAATGGGTGTTTTTTTGGCATGGGGTTTAAAAATTCTGTCCTTTTTTTCCAATTTGCCAAGCAGGGTACAGATCTTCAGCCAAATGGGCCTCTTCCATTTTGGAACTGTCAGCCAAGGGAGCTCTCCCTCTGAAACCTAGTGGTCCATTCAGTCTCCCTAGCTGTTGGCTAGCTAGGAAGGAACCTATGCACCAGTTTTCCCTACCCCAAAGTCATGTATCAGCGAGGCGCTGCCTATCTCTGATGTCATATCCCAGAAATCCTGCCATGTACTCTAGTTTACAGCTGGGTCACAGATTCAACCCCTGGAGAGACTGATGGAGAATGGTGGATGGCCATATACCAGGGCTGGCCAAACTCTGGACTGCGAGCCACATGTGGGTCTTTAACTGTTAAAGTACAGCTTTACAGCAGATACACCCTGCGCCCCCACCTTCTCCACCTACCAGACTTGAGGGGAGGGAGAACTCGGGACCTCTGACTTTCAGCAGGGTGGTGGGCTAGGGGCTTCTGCCCTGTGGGGTGGGGTCTCGGGCTTCAACCCCATGGGGCGCACCTGCCAGGGCTCATGCTTCAGCAGGAATCATAGAATCATAGACTATCAGGGTTGGAAAGGACCTCAGGAGGTCATCTAGTCCAACCCCCTGCTCAAAGCAGGACCTAATCCCCAACTAAAATCATCCCAGCCAGGGCTTTGTCAAGACTGACCTTAAAAACCTCTAAGGAAGGAGATTCCACCACCTTCCTAGGTAACCCATTGCAATGCTTCACCACCCTCCTAGTGAAAAAGTTTTTCCTAATATCCAACCTAAACCTCCCCCACTGCAACTTGAGACCATTATTCCTTGTTCTGTCATCAGGTACTACTGAGGACAGTCTAGATTCATCCTCTTTGGAACCCCCTTTCAGGCAGTTGAAAGCAGCTATCAAATCCCCCCTCATTCTTCTCTTCTGCAGACTAAACAATCCCAGTTCCCTCAGCCTTTCCTTATAAGTCATGTGCTCCAGCCCCCAATCATTTTTGTTGCCCTCTGCTGGACATTTTCCAATTTTTCCAGATCCTTCTTGTAGTGTGGGGCCCAAAACTGGACACAGTACTCCAGATGGGGCCTCACCAATGCCACATAGAGGGGAATGATCACATCCCTCGATCTGTTGGCAGTGTTCCTACTTATACAGCCCAAAATGCCATTAGCCTTCTTGGCAACAAGGGCACACTGTTGACTCATATCCAGCTTCTCGTCCACTGTAACCCCTAGGTCCTTTTCTGCAGAACTGCTGCCTTGCCATTCGGTCCCTAGTCTGTAGCAATGCATGAGATTCTTCCGTCCTAAGTGCAGGTCTCTGCATTTGTCCTTGTTGAACCTCAACAGATTTCTTTTGGCCTGTCAAGGTTCCTCCCCCACTCTGAACTCTAGGGTACAGATGTGGGGACCTGCATGAAAAACCTCCTAAGCTTATCTTTACCAGCTTAGGTCAAAACTTCCCCAAGGTACAAAATATTCCACCCGTTGTCCTTGGACTGGCCGCTACCACCACCAAACTAATACTGGTTACTGGGGAAGAGCTGTTTGGATGCGTCCTTCCCCCCAAAATACTTCCCAAAACCTTGCACCCCACTTCCTGGACAAGGTTTGGTAAAAAGCCTCACCAATTTGCCTAGGTGACTACAGACCCAAACCCTTGGATTTGAGAACAATGAAAAAGCATTCAGTTTCTTACAAGAAGACTTTTAATAAAAATAGAAGTAAATAGAAATGAAGAAATCCCCCCTGTAAAATCAGGATGGTAGATATCTTACAGGGTAATTAGATTCAAAAACATAGAGAACCCCTCTAGGCAAAACCTTAAGTTACAAAAAAGATACACAGACAGAAATAGTTATTCTATTCAGCACAATTCTTTTCTCAGCCATTTAAAGAAATCATAATCTAACACATACCTAGCTAGATTACTTACTAAAAGTTCTAAGACTCCATTCCTGGTCTATCCCCGACAAAGACAGACTATAGACAGACACACAGACCCTTTGTTTCTCTCCCTCCTCCCAGCTTTTGAAAGTATCTTGTCTCCTCATTGGTCATTTTGGTCAGGTGCCAGCGAGGTTACCTTTAGCTTCTTAACCCTTTACAGGTGAGAGGAGCTTTCCCCTGGCCAGGAGGGATTTCAAAGGGGTTTACCCTTCCCTTTATATTTATGACATGGCCCAATCCTCTAATTTGTCTAGGTCCCTCTGTATCTTATCCCTACCCTC
Source organism: Lepidochelys olivacea (assembly GCF_965140295.1). NCBI lineage: Eukaryota > Metazoa > Chordata > Testudines > Cheloniidae > Lepidochelys > Lepidochelys olivacea. The sequence continues at coordinate 48,204,519 of NC_140414.1, read as the reverse complement.
CAGGGTATCTACCACTCCTCCCAGCTTAGTGTCATCTACTAACTTGCTGAGTGTGCAACCCACTCCATCCTCCAGATCATTAATAAAGATATTGAACAAAACCGGCCCCAGGACCAACCCTTGGGGCACTCTGCTTGATACCGGCTGCCAACTAGAAGCCCCAAGCCCTGGCCAGTACCTCCTACAGGTCAGAAACCCCGAGCTCTTGAACTTCTGAAGATTGTAGTATGCAACTCAGAGAGTCAGTACGTTTGGCCACCCCTGTCATATACACACTGTGTCTGCCTAGGAGGAGAGTCCTTCCACTTCAGTAGGAATAGAGGCCATCTATGCTTTAGGCATGTCAGGGCACAAGATTTAGATTGAATAATTTAGATCAACATCGTTTAAAAAACAGATAGCGACACTGAGTTGTTCGTCACACAATCATACTGATAGGCAGTGATAGAGTCCTAAGAGTCTTGACACCCAGTCCCCTGATCATACTTAAGAGTAATCACACAGGATTCGGGATGGGATGGGGGCAACATGAAACCTGGGAAACAATGTGCAGTTTCTGTAACTGCCAAATTTTACTCTCCCAGGATTACAAACTGAAACCTTAAAGAAAGACGTGAGGATTAAAACTTAGCTAAACACAGGACTAAATTAACATCTCCCCTCAGCTCCTACACATGCCAAGCTCTAAGACCTTTCACCAAGAAAACATGAACCAGAGCACATAAATATTTTCCAGCTAGATTTTTAATCTGAACTAAAGAAACCCAATCAAATCTGTAGGGAAAATTAAGAGGAAAGGAAAATTGGCCACACTTTCCCACTTGCGGAACAACTCTGTTAACAGAATGATTTCTGCAAGGAAATGAAACATCTGTACATAGCTTTTAATATCACAGAAGGTTGTCAAATGTTTTCCCATAGATTGAGTAAAAACAGAATATAGAGTAACTTTTGGTAAAATATTTTTTTAAAAATATGCAAAGCAGGAAGGATTTGAAAAAAAAAATGACAATGACAGGAAACCCATGGAAGTAGAATAATTCACAGGAATAAATACATAGGTGAGATTTGTAATAAGATAGTAGTTATAATCATGTGGTTTTGCCTCAACTGCACACTTTTCCTGTGCATATTGTTTTCTAGCTTGAGGTTAGTGGCTCCTTCAAAAATTTCCAGTGCACATATCACTTCAGGCTGCTCATGGGTATGGAAATCATCTCAAAACACCAACTGAAGGAGGCTGTCCTCAACATTTTCCCTAGGTGAGTATAAATTTGTATTTTAGAAAGATCTGATCAACCAACTATAGGGAAATGATGGGCTTGACTGTTTCAGTTTTCCCTAGGGGAATACTCTATCCAGCTGAATCAAGCTGTCATTGTGTTTCACTAATGTGCGTTTCATGTTTAATGAATTGGAGTGTTATTACCATTGGGTAAAGGTGGATTAAAATTGAATCCAAAGCCTTTTCACTCGTTTCCTTCATTAATCAGTGCACACAGATGAAATGATGAAAGGCTCCCTGTTGTGCTAGAGCTGGGCATGTCACACTTGGAACAGAAATTGGAGTGATTACCTTTACAGTGTTACTGTCACACTTCTAAAAAAAGTTAAATTACCAGGAAGCAATAAGACATTAGCTGCCATATTTTGCATCCGGCAAATGCATGAAAAGGGGAGAAAAATTCTTTGTATGTAATTCTTATTTTCATACATATTTTGACCATTTTGCTGTAATAACACTCTGGGCCTACTGTTGAAAACAAGGATGCTTAGACATCCAGATTTGCACGTGCAAATAAGGAAATTGCATAAGCAAATAGGTAGTTAGTGGCATAACTACCTGTTTTTTGAATACACAAATGTGGAGGATTTCGGGCACATCTCCTGCACCAAATTTGTAAAATTGTGCCTTCTATGGAACATAGCATTGTCTTTTATTAGATTTCAAAGCATCACACTATTGTCAAGACTAGCAGTCATTTTCATTATTTTCCCCTAGCGCTGGTTGAAAAATGGGAATTTATTTGTGGAAAAAATTTCCATCTTTCCATCAAAACCTGAAAAAATTAGGAGCTGATAAAGTCATTTTGAATTTCAGGAAGTTAGTGAATGTCCTAGAATGAGGAGGCTTATCGACGAACAGGGATCCCCTCCCATAACAACGAATCCAAATCATACTTAAGTCATTGGGAGTATTTCTGTTGACTTCAGTGTGTGTTGAATTAGGTCCATTGACACTAACTTTCACATTTTAACCAGAATCAGAAGTCAACTTTAAGAAGAATTAAAAATGAGTTATAAACCCATAAGTTATACCAAAACATAAAGAGACTACACTGTACCTTTTAAGAATCTTACCTGTGAGAGGCAAAATTAATTGTGATATTCATGGTGTGAAACTGCAGATTTTACGAGAAGTCACTTATAGTAAATAAATAAGAAACCAGAATATTTAATTCTCCCTTCTCCACAGAACAGCTGCACATTTCACCAAGTGCTGGAGATTGGAATTTCATCAGTTTGCAGTAATACCAACAGTTTTCAAGGTGGATCGCACAAGTCTCATGGTTAAATGATGGGAATTGACATCACTAGTCTCATTTAGTACTTTCAGCCCCTAATACAATAAGTGTGGATCACTGACCTGGATGAAAGGAAACATCAACCATCTGGAACTAGGCTCAGCTTTTGTGCATTTATTCACTGAAGTTAAAAATCATCTTGGAGTGACCAAGCTTAGCAAAAATAGCTTGACAAGGACTCCTCGCTCTCGTTCTAATACCCTGGTTAAACCAACAGAACATCAAAACACTAAACAGAAGAAGAATCAAGATATTGAAAAGGCAAGCTGCTTTTGAAAATGCATTGGACTTCCTGAATTCTCTTCTACAAATAGTTTATTGCTATGGTCAGTTGGGGAGCACTGGTGTGGATTGGACTGATCACTCAGCAGGAATTACCTGGGCGAAAGCAATACTGAGAGGAGTGTTCTGGTCAGAAGAAACCTATGAAGCAAATCTAAAACACTTGAAGGAAAGCGGGAGCAAAATAGATCAGTCAGAAGGAGAAAAAAATCAGATAGTTTTACCAGCCTTGTGCACGTCTCTCTATAAAGTACGTATGTATTTTATTTACCCAGTAAAGTTCAACTCAGATGCAGCATCTTTTCTTTTATAAGAACTGACCCAAATATCCCCACCCCCCAAAGTTTGAAATGAACCATCACTGAAGCATCCCCTGAAGTTCAAACGCATTCAGATCGTGTTTCTAAAAATTGGTATTAAGTTTCATATTCCCACACTTATTGGTCCCAGACAGAAGAGGAAGTACTGAAATAGCATAAAAGTAAAATCCCGTTAGGGAATGGATGCAGGAAACCTCTTGAAAGAAATTATTCCCCACACAGTTTGCAGCTCAGTTTAGTAGCCTCCAGGCACCCAAGTTTTTAAGTGCTTATCCAGATCGAAACTCTGAGTCCTTTGACGTTCACCCATCGCTAACCATGATGAGTTACTTGCCCTTCGTCACAGTTTTGGTAAACCCCCCGTCTACAGTAGAGGAATATTGTAGTTACACTTGAGCAAACCCCTTATATAAATTTGCTGCAATGAAGAAAAGTATCATGGGGCTTATGGAGCAGCTTGCTTGGGTTATATCAATGTAGTTACGTCAGTGAACATTTCTCTAATGGTCCTTTGTAAGGGTTAGATCTTGGAAATGCCTATGCTGTACCAGACTCAAGGTAGAGCAACCTCAGCACTGCCCTATCCTGTACAGAGCCGCATACTGTTACAAGAATGGTTTATATCTGTATATACACACATAAATATTAAGATGCCAGTCAATGACACTCGAGAATATGTGGCATCATTCCTTGGATGCTGTAGGACCAACAGAACTTGTTTGATTCTGAAATTTGGTTTCATTGTGATTTGTAATGAAAACAAAGCTATTTCAAATTTGTCCACAAAATGGATCCCAGCTCTACTGGAAAACTGGCTCTAGGACTGTCTGCATGGTGGGCTGCCCTGGAGCAGGGGACCCTGGAAGCTTGATAGCCAGAACTCCCAGTTTTACAGGCTCCTGGCTGCTTGTCAGCCTGCCAGGTGTGCTGTCAAAGAGCTGCAAGCCTGGAAGCTCTGGAAGCCTGGATTGCTGAGCAGCTGAGAGCAAGGAGCATCCAGGCTCTCAGCTTCCTGTCAGGCTGCCAGGTGGGCTGCTAAGGAGGCAAATGGGTAAGATGACAGGAAACCAAACAGAGTTCCAGTGCAATTTCATCAAACTTGAACCATCTTCTCAAAATGAATCAGCAATTTTTTACAAACAAATGTTTAGTACACATTTTTCTGAGCAGCTCTAGCCATAAGAGAAAGTAATAGGGGAAGGTAAGTCTTGCATAAAACTGAACAAATCAGAAGCAATTCATTCTTAACTATGGGTTCTGATTTATTCATTTTCAGTGGATGTATGCAGGAAGCCAACAGGCTTCTTAATCAAATGTCTTGTCTGGATGACGGCTGCAGGGCTAGTATGAAGGACAAACATATGAAACGGGGAACTAAAAATACCCTTCAGCAGTACTCAGATAATTCTGAAAACAGCAATATTTTTATGTAGGATAGTGACAGTACAAAAATGACTATTTACACATTTCAAAAACCTGGAAAAAACTAAGGACAGATTATATGACTATACTTCACATTCTCATCTGCCATCATTTAATCATATTCCTACCAGGAATAAATTATTTATCACACTGTAATAAATTCCATCGCTTCTCAGAATGTCATAGCCTTTGTCTACATCACACATGGACTCAGGATGTACTAAGCAAGAAAACCCAGGTCTTTGATCTCTCAAGCTGAAGAATTCCCTTTAGCAGTGGCTGTTGCTGTGGAGGTATAGATTACTTAGCCATTAGAATGTAAGACTCTGATTCAGCTAGGTACTTAAACATGTGCCTAACTTTTAACATGTGAGTTGTCTTGTTGACTTCAATGTACAACTCACATCCTTAAAGTTAAGCATGTGCTGAAGTACCTTGTTGAATTGGGACCTGAGCTTTTTGGTATCATCAAACTGTTAGTTGCATGCCTTTCGCACTCTTGCTACTAAACAAATAATAATATTGCATTTCTCACATTCAGAGCACATGGTATCTTCTTGGGCCGGACGCTAACAGGAAACTTGATCATATACATTTATCATGTCTGATATGGCATCAACTGATCTCATGCAGCGCTCATGAGCTGCATGTTCATGCTACATGTTTTGCCCAGTTACGCTCACTTTCTCATTGCGATTCAGTGGTTCACAGGAAGTCAAATGAGTTGGTGATGGCACAACGCTTCACTCTTCTCAATTATTCCATGCACTGGCTGCACGGCACTTGACATTCAAACTGGGTGAGAGCTCAACATCTTAAAAAAAACCCAGAGGCTCTGATTGAGCTAAAAGAAAATCTCCTTTAACTAATTTGAAATAATATTAGGAGACCTATCTTCTATGGGCCAGCTGCTGGAGGGCAATGTGCTCCCCTGCCCTTGTTGAGGGATGACGTTCCATGCAACTGGGGAGCACATTATACATAGATCCAAACCAGTACAGTGCATCATAGTATGATGTGACCTGTGATTATTTTTAATTAATTAATCTTGAGTTTATTACACATTGGGTGCTAAATGCCTAGTAGAATATAAACATTGCCAAACTTATACGAAAATACAAAATAACAAAAACTAAGTAAAACAAAAGAACTGCCGTACTGGGTCAGACCAATGGTCCAACTAGCTCAGTATTCTGTCTCCAACAGTGGCCAGTACCAGAGATTCAAGTGAATTGTACAGAAAAGGTCAGTTGGAGCAATCCACTTCTGTCATCCCCTCCCAGCTTCAGGTCATCAGAGGTTTAGGGTCGCCCCGATCGTAAAGTTGCATCCTTGACCACCTTGGCTAATAGCCATTGATGGAACTATCTCTACCATGAACTTATCTAGATCTTTTTTGTGAACTGAGTTATGCTTTTGGCCTTCACAGGATCCTATAGGTAGTGAGTTCCACATGTCAACTGCATTGTCTGAAAACTTCCTCTTCCTTGTATTAAACCTGCCGACTGTTAATTTTATCGGGTAACCCCTGGTTTCTGAATTGTGGGAAAGGGTAAGTAACACTTCTCTATCCACATTTTCCATGCCATTCATGATTTTATAGACCTCTCTCATATCACCCCTTACTCATCTCTTTTGTCTAAGCTGATTTCTAAGCTGTTTTTAGTCTCTCCTCATATGGAAGCCATTCCATATCCTTGATCATCTTTGTTACCCTTCTCTGAAGCTTTTCCAGTTTAGTTCTGCTATATATGTTTTGAGATGGGGTGACTAGAACTGAACACAGTATTCCATATGTGGGTGCACCATGGATTTATACAGTGGCATTATGAGATTTTCTTTCCCTTTCCTAGTAGTTCCTAACATTCTGTTAGCTTTTTTGATCGCTGTTGCGCATTCAGCTGAAAGTTTCTGAGAACTATCCATGGTGACTCCAAGATTTCTTTCTTGAGTGGTAACAGCAAATTTAGAACCCACCATTATATGTGTAGTTGGGATTATTTTTTTCCACTGTGCATTACTTTGCACTTGTCAGCATTGAATTTCATCTGCCATTTTGTTGTCTAGTCACCCACTGTTGTGAAATCCTCTTGTAACTCTTTGCAATCAGCTTTGGACTTAAATATCTTGAATAATGTTGTATCATCTGCAAAATTTGTCACTTCACTCTTCACTCCATTTTCCATATCATTAATGAATATATTGAACAGCATAGGTCCCAGTACAGATCTTTAGGGCACCCTGCTGTTCACCTCTCTCCATGTAATCTATCAGAAGACCTTCTCTGTTATCCCATGTCTACTTACTTTCCTTAAGAGACTGGTGTGGGACCTTGTCGAAGGCTTTCTGAAAATCCAAGTACACTATATGGACTGAATTACCCTTACCTTTACAAAAGCCATGTTGACTCTTCTCCAACATATTATGTTTATCTATGTATCTTATCATTCTGTTCTCTATTATAGTTTCTATCAATTTGCCTGGTACTGAAGTTAGGCATCAGCCTGTAATTGCTGTGATCGCCTCTGGAGCCCTTTTTAAAAATCAGCTTATGTTAGCTACCTTCCAGTCATCTGGTACAGAAGTTTGTTTCAGTGATAGTTACGTAACACAGCTAATAGTTCCGCAATTTCATATTTGAGTTCATTCAGAACTCTTGGGTGAATACCCTCTGGTCTTGGTGACTTATTACTGTTTAATTTATTATTTTTCCCCTAAAACTTCTATTGACACATCAGTGGGAGTTCAGATTTGTCACCCAAATAGGATAGCTCTGAAATGAAAACCAATGCAAAGAATTCATTTCATTTCTCTGCAATGGCCTTGGCTTCCTTGAGTGCTCCTTTAAAACCTTGGTTATCTAGTGGGCCCACTGCCTGTTTATGCAGGCTTCCTGCTTCTGATGTACTAAAAAAGAAATTCTTACTGTTAGTTTTTGTGTCTTGGCTGCAACATGATAACTTATGCAGGTAAATAGTCAGTTACCCATCCACACACCTGCCACCTGTTGCCTAAAACAACAACCTTTGAAAACATCCAAAGTTTATCTGATCCTGAGAGCTGCTTCACTTGCGCTGACTTTAATGGGAGTCGAGGGGTGCTCAGCACCTCTTGTTCTCATTACCTTTCAAGATCAAGTCTTAACTGACTAACATGCTCTTGGATACGTCTGTTAGTCTATAAGGTGCCACAGGACTCTTTGCCGCTTTTAAAGATCCAGACTAACACAGCTACCCCTCTGATACATGCTCTTGGATGTAATACATTTAATGTAAATATGGTATTTTATGTAAGATTTTGAACTGTTTAGTTACAAATAATGAGCCATCTGTTTGACTTAGCTCCTAGTGGTGATCTGTAAACAAAAGTAGTAAAGTAGTCTATTTCTGTCATGCTCCTAATTAAGATTTTACAGTAGAATGAGAGATTCTTATGTATTCTCCTGCTATATTGACTGTTTTAAAACTCTTTGTTTCTTTGAATATTGAATGTGGCATAAAAACATATTCTGTTCTTCAGAACAAAGAAGTGACAGTAATGCACACATTACACAGAGGTTGCACATGTCAATTTTCAAAAAGAAAGCCAAAGATTCATCAGTAGTGGACTAAAACATACGCGATATCAAATCGCCTGCAGTGTTTAAAGGAGGAATCCTAACTTTAAACAAATGTTTGCTAGTTCACTCACCCTTAATTAGTTTTTATCCACTAAAGCCATAAAACACAGTCACTCATTGACAGAATGTGAAAAGAAACAAATTGGTTAATTGAGGAGTGCAATGTGCTGCATATTTCCTCTGCAAGAGTCACAACCACTACTCCCTAGACAAAAACACAATCATTGTGAATTGCACGCAGAACGATTGCTGGGTAATCTGCAAGTAAATTTTGTGTGCTTCTCTAGCAAGGGTTACAGCAAACAGCCTATTGTTCAGGGGAGGCTTCCAATATATGTTTCTTTCATGTACTTCCTCCCCACCCCCTACACACACCAATTTCCACAGTCTATGTGTTTGAAAGCCTCTGGATTTAGGTGACAGATGTTCTTGTTCCCTCGCTAATATCCCCCTCCCCCAAAGCTCTTTTTAGGCCCTAACTCTTCATCTCTCTCTGTCATTTCCAGGATTTTAAAAGCGAAAAATGAGGCTATCTGAAGGAATTACTTCACAAATTCCACTAGGCTGCAACAGCTGTCTTTTATCCCAGACTAGGAGGATTCATCCAGATACCCAGTCTCCAGCTGCTTAGTTGTTACTTTATTCTGCTAAATTCCCACTGTCTTTTGAGTTTCCATGGGATTACCAGCTCACCACAACTTGCTCTTCCCAATAGTAGACTCAAGCAGCCTGAAGTTCAGAAAGCTCTACTTGGTGTTTCTCATTCCCCTTTTTTGTGAACCCAGTCAGACAGCAGAGATGTAGCCTTGCTGTATGGAAACTGAGCTTTTTCCCTAACACTCACCTTGTCTGTCGATGTGGGGAGAGAGTTTATGATAGTGCAGTCAAACTACAATGCAAAACCATTAAAAGGACAACCGTTTCCAATCGTCACTATGCAGCACTATCTGTCTCCTAAAATAAATATAGGAAAATATATTATTATTTTATTTGATTAATATCAGCTACCACTCTTTGGTATCTGTTGACAAAAGTTAACTGTGTAATGGTGACTAGAGCTGGTCAAAAATTTTCTGCTGAAGCATTTTTGATGGAAAATTTGTTGCTGCTTTGCAGGTACATCAGGGGAAAAAAACAAGCTTGTTTATACCTGTGCTTTTTGCCAACCTGTCATGATGGTATATACTATCACTGCTTATTATTAATGGCATAAATACTTACAGCACTTTGTATCTTCAGAGCTCTTTACAAATGTTTAAGGTTGAATGAATGGGGCACTTAAGTAGCTTATTGTCCCATGAATGCAGTGTTTTCACACAGATAAATGCATGCATGCACAAATTTAGAAGAAAACTTATCTTTAAGTGTCATAAGTCTGCCTTCATGTATACAAAATACATTTTAATAGCCTCAGTATTGGTTATATCCACATATGTTCCCCAGCTGCCTATGAAAAACTCAAAAGTTCAAGTTGTACAGTAAAGTCATGAGGGGCCCCCTGCTGAATGTTACCTTAAAATAACCCAACGTGAATAAACTAAAACAGACCTGGAAACTGCATTCATACTAATGTGCACCCCTATCTCCCTACCCCAGAAAACCCTTATCAGCCTTTAAGAATTGACTGGGTACCTCTACTGTACTCTACTCTTTTGCCCCTGATTGGGGCTAGGTGGGATAGCTGGGGTCTGCTGCATCATGACAGACTTTAGTCATTTTACAGTGAGTGTAATGTACTCTACTGTAGTCTGAAGGGAGTCAAAATGAAATTATATTAAAAATGCTCTGTCCAGATGTACAGAAGATTTTTTTCCCTCTGAATTGAGACTGCCAAAGTTCAAGCATGGGAAAGTATATCAACCTTGCAAAGGGGCCTCATTTGCTTTTTTCCTTCTGGAATGCATGGGCAAACGTCCTAACTGACACAGAAATGTATTCCATTAAATTTCATTAAAAAGGCACACTCAAGCAAAGTTAGAGACACTAGAGTATGGGATTGAAGTAACTTTAAAATATGGGTCTAATCTGAAAAATGACTACATATAACTGTGACTAGGTACAACTTTGTTATTCCGCAGATTTGTCCCTTCTGTGTATTCAGAGCCATATCTGCTCACTTTTGTAATTAAAACAAGTATGTACTACTTTAGTCCTATTAAAGTAGTAGGCCCAACCTAGGAGAGAAATAATCAAATCCATTTATTTCCTTTTATACCATCACTGGAATTGTTCATTAAGACTATATGCTCTATGGGGGCAGGGATTGTCTCTTTTTATTACAGGTGTACATTATGTACAGCACCTAGTACAACAGGGCCTGGATCCCTTATTGGGACAACACCTAGAGTCACTAAACACCCTCAGTTCCTGTTGAAGAGTCAATGGGAGTGAACTCTTTGGGAATGGGGGTTGAGACTGCTGAGAAACTCCAGCAGCTTGCAGGAGTGAGTCCCAAACAGTTACCCCTGTGCAATCTCATTGATATTACCATAGTTGCACAAGTGTAACTAGAGAAAGAATTTGGTCTGCAAAGCCTTGGCTGCTGGTGATGATGCGTGAGAAGGAAAGAATGCTACACAACTGTCAGATGGGAGGTAGAGTTTGTAGGTGTACTTGGAAAAAAAACATCTCCTTTACTTTTTGATTGAGTCCACATTTTCAGGAAGACAATGATTTACAATAATCAAGGAACTCCCCCATCATGGCCTTTTTTGAGATTTGCTGTTTAAGGACATTTTAAATTTAGCAAGAGCTCTGGGATAATCCACAAGACCTAAGTAAACCAGAATTAATAAACCAACAAAAGATTCTTACTGGGTTTTTTAAGATCAAAGGATGAAATAGAAGGTTAATGTAAATATGATCTTAAAAAAAAGAGAGAGAGGTAAATAAAAAAAGAACAGTTAATCTAGGGGCTGGTCACACCTGTTCTGCAGGGCTCACTCCTACTTCTTGGGCTTTGCCTGTTCAGTTCAGATTTGCATTGCCGTAATACATAATTCCCTCACTTTGGAATGTTCAGTAATTGTTTTATTGCCTTAAAGTTTCTTATTGTGGAATTTCAGTGTCTCACAAGGATTAAGATCAGCAGAAGAATTTAAAGGGACTTTCAGATGGTCATTTTTATGCCCATGTTTAGTTAATTTAAAAAGTGTCTTTATAAAACATTACTTTGTTCCATATAAAATGTTTTTGTTAACAACCTAACACTTTTTTAAAAGGTATAACATTAAAACACGCACGCAATAGTAGAAAAAATGACTCATGTTGGTTATGAAGGGTTTACTATGTGGCCCTTTCATAGTTAAGGTTGCAGCTGTTTGTTTCTACCCTGATTTCAACTTCCTGTAATATCCACACACAAAAGTTAGTGCAACCTCATCGTTGTTACCTCTGGGATAGAATGAGTCTGGGAAATTTGAAGTCAGTTGGACAAGTGCTTCCTGATTTACAGCTACAGGCAAGAATTTGATTGGTTAAAACTAGAGTCCATATTATGTGCTTCTAATGTATGGAAATGATGACAGACCCATAACTTCATTGTGGCTGCTGGATGCCGCTATGTGTGTGTAGAAGCACCGAGAGCCAGGTCAATTGATTTTTGAATACTTTTAACTTCCAGATGAAAGCTTGAGCAGGTTTTTCTGATGCATTTTCTGTTTTCCACACTGATCTTTGCAACCCAAACAGCAGCATGTAGTTTGCACTAGTTGTCACATCCCAGCAGGCTAGAGCATGATGATGTCAACTTGCTAGTCCATACAAACCAGCAAATATCTTAATGAAACTAACCTAATGCTTGAAAAATTGCAAAATACCTTCAAAAGCTACTTGCAATAGAGAAGAAAAGCCCTAAGGAGATTTGAAAGTGGAGGCCAGGTTTCTAAGGTTAAAAAACAGCTACTAAAAAGGCTTTTATAAAATGTGAGTTTTTAAAAACGCTAAATTGCAAAGCAAAAATCAAAACTGAGCTCAGTGTAAATTTCTCTTTCAATGCACTCCAAGCTACTGAGAAATAAGGAGTTATTCAGCAAGGAAATCCTGAACTCGTTGTATAAAGTATCTTTTTTTTCTTTGCAAAATGCACAAGTAATGTCCTGGTTTATATTCTAAAAGTTTAGTAAGTCCCACCACTCACTGCTTTAAGCCCAGTGCTTAGCAGTCATGAGGGATAGCTCCTTACCTGTTACTCATACAGTTCACCTTTCCCCTCCATCTCCCCCAGCACAGCTCCGCCTCATAAAAGTCATAATGTTGCCCTCTGTGTTGTAGCTTTTGCAGTAATATTGTAGATTGGCAACTAGTGCCTGTGGTAGGGTGACCAAATGTCCCGATTTTATAGGGACAGTCCCAATTTTTGGGTCTTTTTCTTGTATAGGCTCCTATTACCCCCATACCCTGTCCCGATTTTTCACATTTGCTGTCTGGTCACCCCAGCCTGCAGGCCAAAACAAAAAACCCCACACAGGGGAGCAAGATTCCTTTTCACCTTTATAGTAATGTGTCCAGTTTTTTATTTTAAAACAGACAGGCTTCTGGTGAGCTCTTAATTCAATGGCTTGTGTTTTTCCTGTTAGTAAGCACCCAACTGATAAACGGACATTGCTTCTTTAGGAAATTATGTTGTTGGGGGGAGCCTGCATGTGTGTGTTAATATGCGGGGTTCTTGCAAAGCTGATTGATAGCCTCTCTCTCAACAAACATCACATGAGCTTTTATAAGAGAAGCTGCAGTTCAGAAACAGGCTTTACTGTACAGTTAAATGTCCTCTGCGGGTGGGGGCAGGACCCAGGACGCCAATTGCAATCATTTGAAATAGCAGAACTACCCCGATTTCTTCACTGTTTATAATTCTTAAAACTTTAAAGGTTTTCTTCGTATTAAGGTTTTTGTCTCCCTCCTCCACACAAAATATTTGTTTGCTTGCAAGAGAAAAAACAGTCCAATTCACAATCAGTAATTTACACTAGGGAACTGATTGGGGAAATGTGTATTTGAACAGGACACATTAAGCTTGCTAACATGGGTGTAAATCCTGAATAGGGTTGCCAATTTTCTACTTGCACAAAACCAAACACCCTTGCCCCGCCCCTCCTCAGAGGCCCTGCCCATGCCCCACCCATCCCCGCTAACTCCATCATCCTCGCCCTCTATCACTCACTCTCCCCACCCTCACTCCCTCGCTCATTTTCAACAGGCTAGCTCAGGGGGCTGTTGTGTGGGAGGGGTTGAGGGCTCCAGCTTGGGGCTCTGGGATTGGGCCAGAAATGAGGAATTTGGAGTGCGGGAGGGGGCTCCAGGCTGAGGCAGTGGGTTGGGGTGTGAGAGGGGGTGAGTCCCGGCTGGGGGTGCGGGGTTTAGAAGGATGCTCCAAGCTGGGATCAAGGGGTTTGGAGGGTGGGAGGGGGATCAAGGCTGCGGCAGGGGGTTGAGATGCAGGGGGGGCGGGGTGAGAACTCCAGTTGGGGATGCAGGCTCTTGGGTGGGGCTGGGGATGAGGGGTTTGGGGTGCAGGAGGATGCTCTGGGCTGAGATCAAGGGGTTTGGAGTGCAGGAGGGGGCTCCGTGCTGGGGCAGGGGATTAGTGTGTGTGGTGGGGTAAGGGCTCCGGCTGGGGGTTCAGACTGGGGATGAGGATTTGGGATGTAGGAGGGTGCTCCAGGATGGAACCGAGGGGTTCGGAGGGTGGGAGACGGATCAGGGCTGGGGCAGGGGGTCAGGGTGTGGGGGGGAATCTCAGGGGTGCAGGCTCCCTCAAGCAGCTCCCAGAAGCAGCAGAAAGTCCCACCTCCAGCTCCTACGCGGAGTCACGGCTAGGTGGCTCTGTGCACTGCCCCATCTGCAGCTCCCATTGGCTGTGGTTCCTGGGAGCCACACAGCGTAGTAGCTAACAGGGAGCCTGGCAGCCCTGCTGCGCGGAGCCGCCAACCAGGCAGTCAATGGCCAGGATCCCTTTTTTGAGCAGGTGTTTCAGTCAAAAACCGGACACCTAGTCACCCTAATCCTGAATCAGTGGAGTTACGCTAGTGAGATCAAAAGCAGGTCAATCCAGATTTGCCAACACTAGGGGCTTTTCAGTTCTTCCTATGGTCTGTGGGGGGAAGAACCCTTGTCTATGGGTAAATCCTTGTCTAATAGGTGGCCCCTTCCTATTACCCTGCTTCTTGGGAAAGGCAGCCAATCAGAACCAGTTGCAGTCCTATTGTTTAAATTATTACATTTGAAGGTAATGCTTGTGTGAGGTGGGGTCTACGTGGGCAGGGCCTGGCTGTCAGTGGTTAGGCTCCTTGATCCCTACTGTGGTGCACACTAGTACAAACCAAGAGTACAGCATTTTATGTCACTCTAAGTGACCCTGCCCTCATACTGCTCCTAGAGAATATTGCATAGGTCCAAGTAGAAATGTCTGAAGAAATATATAATCACAGAGAGTCTGTGATTCCTTTGCAATCTTTTCCCAGTCAAAGTGAAAATGGCTGTCCATGGATTGCACTAGTAATAGCTGCTATAGACTGGTTTCAGAGTAACAGCCGTGTTAGTCTGTATTCGCAAAAAGAAAAGGAGTACTTGTGGCGCCTTAGAGACTAACCAATTTATTTGAGCATGAGCTTTCGTGAGCTACAGCTCACTTCATCGGATGCATACTGTGGAAAGTGTGGAAGATCTTATATACACACAAAGCATGAAACAATACCTCCTCCCACCCCACTCTCCTGCTGGTAATAGCTTATCTAAAGTGATCACTCTCCTTACAATGACAGGTTTCAGAGTAGCAGCCGTGTTAGTCTGTATTTGCAAAAAGAAAAGGAGGACCTGTGGCACCTTAGAGACTAACCAATTTATTAGTCTCTAAGGTGCCACAAGTCCTCCTTTTCTCTCCTTACAATGTGTTTGATAATCAAGTTGGGCCATTTCCAGCACAAATCCAGGTTTTCTCATCCCCCCCCCCCCCCCCCCACACACACAGACTCACTCTCCTCTGGAAATTTACAGTTTGAAATAAGCATTGACAGCCAAATTCATTTTTAAGCCTCTCTTAGGGGAGCCTTTGTGTGTTTTTTAGAGGAGTTGTTGGAATCCCTCTGTGAAGTAATAAACAAAACGTTAGTGCAACAACTACACAATCATTCGCTATCTTCCTTTCTCTGTAGTGAAGTATTACTGGACTGAATATTTCCGTTTCCTTTTCCCCAGAAAAGAAATGATACACGTGTGCTACTTTCTGTGTTTTAATGGAAGAAGGCTAAACTGGAATTTGTTCCACCTTCAGTTGCAGCAGCAGACAATGGCAAGGAGACAAAAGGATCAAATGACAAATAATTGAGTAGTAGCGGGGGGTAGGGAGTGAGGGTAAAGAGGCCTTGAAAGACAGTGAGGGTTTTGATAAGCCTGCTTGAAGAGTTTTGTCTTTTACATTACTGAACAACTGAGATTGTGTTTGGAGGGCATCAAGCAGTTCCAGGCCATTTAGATGGCCTTGATGCACTCTCACTCAGCAGGAGGTAAATACACAGCTCTTTACATCCAAACACCCTTGATTCAGGCACCCTTTATCCACTGAGTGTGCTGGCTGTCACTGCTGGCTTTCTGAAAGCTAAGAGGAGTGTAAAGTCTCATGCTATTAACCCGCTTGAGAAAATATGTCTGAATGGATGTTCTTTCCCTCATTAATAAGACCACTTAGGCACTGCTTCTACACTTCAGTTATATTTATGCTTTGGATGAATAGAGGACATCATTTTGAATAGGCAGCCTGACTTATTTTGCAAGCTCAAACAAATGCACCGAGAAGTCTGACTTTCTTAGTTCTGACCTTGGGATTTAAAAGCACCACATATTTGTCGAGTGGCTGTAATATTTTAAAAATGCTGTATCACTGCAGCGGCAAAGAAAGGCTGGTGTGTTTTTAAGTTGCTATGGTATCTGAAAGCTGCAGACCATTAGTCAGGTGACAGTTTGCACCTAGATACCAGTGTGATCGATACTCTATAAATACCTGAGAGAGGGGGAGAGGAAAGATGGATTGATGGAAATAGCCTGATCCCAAGTGGCACTGAACATCTATTATGCCCATTAAAATCAAGAAGAGTAAATATTAAAGCAATTTCATTACAGCTGAGTAATCAACACAATAACAGAAGACTCGAATAAGGTACATGCTGCTTATTTTTTCATTTTCAATTTATTTGCTAATATATTAGGCAACTGATATCCAGTGCAGTAGGGGCACAGGTACTTTGTGCTGCAATGTACTGAATTACCACAGAGGAATAATGGTCCAATGGTCAAGGTGCTAGCCTGGATCTGAGAAGTCTTGCAGGAACTTTGGAGGATAGGATAGAATTCAAAATGACCTTGTCAAACTGTAGAATTGGTCTGAATTCAACAAAATGAAAGGCTAATATTCTGGGGTGTATTAACAGGTATGTCTTTTGTAAGACACGGGAGGTAACTGTCCCTACTCTACTCGGCACTTGGAAGGCAACATCTGGGGCTGTTGAGGGCACCACACTTTAGGTAAGATGTGGACAAATTGGAGAAAATCTAAAGGGAAAAAAAATAAAATGTTTAGAAAAGCTGACCTATAAGGAATGGTTAAAAAAGTTGGCATGTTTAGTCTTGAGAAAAGAAGACCGAGGGGGAGACCTGATAAGTCTTCAAAATATGTTAAGGGATGCTGTAAAGACAGCTGTGATCAATTGTCCGCCATATCCCCTGAAGGTAGGACAAATAGTAATGGGCTTACTCTTCATCAAGGGAGATTTAGGTTAGATATTAAAAAATATTTCTAACTATAAGGATAGTTAAGCTCTGGAATAGGCCTCCAAGGGAGGTTGTGGGATCCTCATCACTGGAGGTTTCTAAGAACAGGTTGGACAAACATCTTTCAGTGATGGTCTAGGTTTACTTGGTCCAACCTCAGAGCAAGGGTCTGGACTTTGTGACTTCCACCCCTACATATATATGATTAACTAGCTAATACACTAGGTCATAGGCAACCTGTACCATAATAAGGAAGCTGTATGCAAATCAACACTATAAAGTAAGCAACAGAAGACACTTTCAAAGGGTGATTATCAGAAGAGTCTGTTCTTTCTTCATTTCCCCACTGGAAGAAAAGTTGGCACCCAAAATATTTATCATTAAAGTAAAAAAAAAAAACAAAAAACCTAATTCAGATATTTCAAGATTCCCAGAAACACATGCATATTAATGATGTCAACAAATGGGAAAAATAATGCCTATGTCATGGTTAAAAATGTAAAAGTCAGTTTTTTTAAAAAAAATGTACCACATCCCTGAAGAGGAAAATCTTTAATAAAAGGCTCTTTTCCCACAAATTGTGAATTATACCTGCTATGTACAAATCATTAATTTACTATTATACACCTGCTTTTTATGCATCAAAGGGAATGCTGAGCCCACATCACCAGAAATGGGCTCAGTACTCTGGAACCTATGCCAATCCAGTGTTACTGACCATTTTCTTGCTGTTGTCATTTTAAATATATTGCTTTACTAAACAGCTGGAAGAACTGTTAAGCTAAATTATTCACCTTCTAGCAACAGAGGGCAAAATTCTGCTCTGCTCTTAGTTGCATTGGTCAGTGCAATTATGTCATATTTATATTGGGGAAATAGCCTGATCTTTTTTCATGTACGGCATGAGCAGGGTGACCATATTTCCGAAAGGGAAAATGGGACACTGCACAGGGCTGGCCCAAGCCACTTGCCTGAGACCTGCCAGCCCCCTGAGTGAGGCTGTTGCTGCTCACCCAAACCTTGCCTGTCCCCCAACTGAGCCTGCCTCCCCACCAGGAGGGAATGGCATCGCTGTTCACCCCCTTTCATGTTCCTCCACACTGCACTCCACTTTTTTGACATATGCCCACTTTTGCCAAAAAAGTTGGGGTGGCTAGGACAGGGCTTAAAAAAGAGACTGTCCCAGCCAAAACAGGACGTATGGTCACCCTAGGCATGAGGGTTAATAGCATGAAACAACTCCATATTTATAGAACTAAAACTTGCTATTTATTAAGAATACTATTTGCACAGATGCTGCAATTGCAACTAGGTTTCTAGCCATGTGTGCACAGACAGCCTTCCTGGTGCCTCTTTCAAACTCTTCCCTCCCACACATTTTGCTCCTCCCTCAGAGTTCCATCCAGATTGGTACATCTTTCCTTTTAAGAATTTTTGTTATTGTCATTTTTTGTGCAAACATTTGCTGAGTGGCTGAGGCCAGAGATTACTAATACATATCTCACACTAGTGACATGGCCTGGACTGTCAACCCATTGCAGACCATCAGGCCTTGTAGTACTTCATGTATATTGTTTTTTGTACCAGTCTCTCACTTCTTGTTTGTGTTATTGCTGTTGGTGTGGGAATTGCTTCCATCCTTTTGGTGCCTTCATTTTGTTGGGGGTTTCCTGTTAGTCCTCTGTATTACTCAGATATCTTGTTCCGTCTGACTCTCCTATGTCAGGCCATCTGATGGCTGAGGTGCTTTCTATGTCCTCCTAGTCCTGGACTTGACTCTACCTGTTTGGGTGTGCTGGTTGTCTGCTGCTACTCTGCAGTTGTCTTTGGTTTCATCTCCCCTACTGTCCTGAGTCTGTAGCTATCTGATATGGCTTGTGTCCCAATTCAGCTTGGTCTCTTGCCTTTGCCATTGCCTTTTGTGGCTATTTGATGGTTGGAACCAGATCTGCCACCTGTGTATAGTGGCCTCAGGACCTTGGCTCCTTTGTTGTAGTGGACTGCCTCCTGACCATGACACTTTCTCTGGGCTTGTCCACACAAACATTTAGTTCACAAGAAGCTGGTATATGACTCTACTCTGAAGTAGCATAGTGTGTCAAGTAAGTCATACCACACAAAATGTGCCTCCAGTTTCTTGATCACAGTTCCCATCTGTGATCCTCCACATTGTCCATCTCCAAGAAACTGGAGTAGAAATCTACTGTGATCCTGTAATTCCTGTCATTAAAAGTCAACAGCTCTGTTATGACCTTCTCACAGGGGTCGGCTGGGATTTCACAAGGGTGTAGCATCTCTGTTGGCAAACACTATACTCTTTACATACCTGTGGCAAATTGCCAGCACTACTATGATGGGGTTTCTCTTTTGGGGGGCAGGGGTGGCTCAGGGCACCATTTCTTGCCCCTAAACTGGGTATTAACTGCTCCACTAGTGTCCTTGAGGAGGGGAGGGACCCCGGCCTGCCCTCTACTCCAGGTTCCAGCCCAGGGGCCCTAGGGATAGTGGTAAACCACTTGAGCTAGCAGTTCCTTCCCCTGGGCTACTTCCCTTTCCTGCCCTTCTGCTTGTGGGGCTTCCTGCCCTCCCTCTGCACAAACCAGGTGTCCCTTTACCTAGGGTCTTGGTCTTCTTAGCCCACCACAGCACTTCTCCAAACTCTCCTCTGCTCCCCTCCAAACTACTCTCTGCTCCAACACCAAACCACTCTGCTTCAACTTCTCCTCTTATCTGATTGAAGCAGGGGGGGGTTATAAGGAGACTGGCTTCAGGTGCTCTAACTGGCCTCAGGTGCTTTAATTAATCTATAGCAAACTTTCTTCCCTCTACAGGGAATAAGGCTCCGTTCTAACATTCTCCTGCTGCCCTCTGGCCATGCTGTATCACAATACCTCACACTGTTCCATGTTCTCAGTGGGGAATTCATGCCTGACCAGTGGATACACTCCCTGTCTTTTCTCAGGCATGCTTCTATCCTCAGGTGTAATGCACGTAATGCCAGCTTTTACATCTGCTGGGATCACTGCTCAGTCCTTAAAAAAACACTGTCTTGCACACACACAACTCATCTCTTACAGGATAGAGAGGGGGTAACCTCCTATGGCACATACACCTTTCTGGCCAGCCCAGGAGTAGGAATTGTTTTACTGCTTGTAGCACCCCCTCTTTTCTGTGTTTTGTTAGATTGTCTGGATCCTTCCATCAGAGGTGCAAAGGTATTGTAACTTGTTGACTTTATCTCCCGTTCTACAGAGCCATTTGTGTTGTATTCTGGAAGGGATGCTCTGCTCAGTGTATCTGCCACCAGTAATGACTGTCCTGGGAAGTACTTTATGTTCACCTCACAGCACTGGAATCTTCATAAAAATGTGTTGTAATTATTTGGGGGCACTCAGCAGTGGCTTTGTCACAATATTTTCTAATGGTTTGTGATCAGACTGCGTGTCTACCTTGTACCCAGAGGTGACCTGATGGAATCATTCAGTTCCAAATTGTTCAGCTCCTTTACTATCCAACCATATCTGCTTTCTGCATCTGCCAGGGCTCTACTAGCAAATGCTATGGGCTGCTGGCTTTGCATGAGCGTTGCTCCGAGGCCTTCTTTGAAGACATCACGCTTAAGCTTCACCAGCTCCACAGGTTAGTAATACTTTACAAAGGGTGCCTTGAAGATGGTTTTCTTTACTTTTTAAAATGCCTGGTCTTGAGTCTCTGACTATTCCCATGCTGCATCATTATGTGTTAACTGTCTCAAGAGTTCACATACTGCTGATAGGGTGGTGCGGAATCTCGAAAGATAGTTGGCCATCCCTATTAATTGCTCAGCTCCCTTCACATTCTTTGGTCTGGGCATTTCCTTAATGGGTCTCAGTTTCTCGGGGTCCAGCTGGGGTCCCTCAGAAGTCAACAGATATCTGACGAAGGAGAGTTTAGTTCTCTTCAGCTCCAGCGTGTCTGCATTCAGCCTAATAGTCCACTCCTGGCACCTGTCCAGGAGTTGTCACAACTTGGTCTCATGGTCCAGGATTGCCTGTTTGTTGACATTTCCTTCTTCTTCAATAAGAATGTCATCAGCTACTATCTTGATGCCTAGGAGTCCCTCTAGTGACTGGTTCAGTTTACAGAGGAAGACCTCTGGGCCCCAGCTGATGCCCAGAGGCATTCATACCTAGCAGTTCCTGCCAAAAGGTGTGGCAAAGGTGGTCAGGTGGCTGGATGGCTCCTCTAGCTCAGTATCCCAAACCTGATCTTAGCACTCTACTTAAGAGTTTGCTATTTATTAAGTACACTAACTAGTCATAAAGGGTGAGCAGTAGAGAGGGGGTTTGCATGACTCGAGACACAGAAATGTACATTTACTAATATCACAATCAGAAAACAAAGACTTGAAAGCAATTCAGAGGCAACTCTTTCACAACACCCCAGGAAGACATCTAGTTGTGTTTTACATTAAAATTATCCTGAATTATCTTTATGACATTCTGAAAATGTTTGTAAAACAACAAAAGGTTAATTTAATGTATATAAATTGTAAACTATGGGTAATATTGAGCCCCACAGACCCTGACCCAAAATTTCTCTGTCAACAGCCAAATCAATCTTTTTATTTCACTTCAGCTCCTGCTCATAATAAAGAATGTTGGAAATGAAATGGAGGGGGAAGATCGGTAGTGTTCCCTATAATATTACTATTTTTAATATATAGAAAATTAATAGACAAATAAACCATCACGAACAAATGAACCACAACAAATTTGCCTGAACAATGTCCCTGCTCTATGAAGATATAGAAGACTGTTTTACACTGTAAAATGCTGTAAGATAAAGCAGATGAAACCCCAACACTATTGTATAAAGGTCAGAGCAGCATAAATGCCAATGGAACTGTAAACTGCAATTTATTTCTACATTTAACGTAAACTGAATACTGTCTTGCTTCCTCACAGTATTGTCAGAATGTTCACAGGCTTATTTTCTGTTTATCTCAAACGCAGCAGCCACAACCTAGGCCTGCATCTATTCTCATGAAAAGAAAAATGCTATTGGTCATAGGGAGGATTTGAATGTCATTACTTTCTCCTTGTGATTTACTGGTGCATATTGTTTAAGATGCAGTTAAGGCCAAACCAGCAACCAAAGTGCATCTGAATTCATTTCCAGCTCCTTTAAGCAGTGACTTGCATTTGCTTTTAATAGTATTACCACATATGCCTCATTTAGCCTCCAGTTAAAGAGGCCATGTCACCGTATAACAGTACAGTGCAAGTGTACATTTTTTCTTTATAAATGTGCAGGGAAAGGAACATTTATGGGGGCCAAATCTCTGGGTTCAGTCCTGCAAGTTGCTGAGCAGTGGGTGTTCAGAACACTCATCTTATCCACAAGAAGGTGTTCAGCTCCTTCTAGCACTGTGCCAAATCCTCAGCTGGTTTAAACTGGTGACTGAACTAGAGGTCATCTTTGACACTTCTGAAGGGTGGCAAGTGGTGACTTCAGTGGAGCTATGCTAATTTACACCAGCTGAGAATCTGGCCCTATGGCATTACATTGGTGGCTTGTTCTACAAGTCAACAGAAAGTCAATGGGAGCTAGATCAGACATTTAAAGAATTTGTTTTAGACACAACTTGTCACTTGTTAGATGTGCCATACCTGGTTCAGCTCCCAGTGGTTCTCAAACTTCATTGCACCACGACCCCCTTCTAACAACAAAAATTACTACATGACCCCAGGAGGGAAGACTGAAACCTGAACCTGCCTGAGTCCCACTGCCCCAGCCATTGTGGGTGGGTGGGGGGGGGGGGTTGAGCTGAAACCTGAGCCCTGCCGTCCCGGCGAGGGGGCCAAAGCCAAAGCCCAAAGGCTTCAGCAGTGAGTGGGGGGCCTGTAACCTGAGCCCTGCCACCCAGGGATGAAGCTCTCAGACTTCGGCTTCAGTCCTGGACAATGGGGTTCAAGCTTCAGCTTTGGCCCTGAGTGGTCGGCCTTGGGCCTGAGCAAGTCTAATGCCAGCCCTGGTGACCCCATTAAAACAGGGTTGCGACGTACTTTGGGGTCCTAACCCACAATCTGAGAACCACTGAGCTAGGGCAATCACAGCAACATACATACAAGTCACTGTCAACAGAAAACTGTTTACTCAGACTCTTAACAGAAGTCATTCTTTCCCACCCCACATTTTAGGTCCCCCTATCCTGCTGCCACTGAAGTCAATGGCAAAATTTCCAATTACTGCGATGAAGCAGGACTGGGCCCACAGTGCCATCTGCCCCTACTTTTTATTATTATTATTATTTCCACCCATCTATTCTACACTCCTTTCTCTTCCTTTATTATCAGATGTTCTTATCTACTCTAACCACTAGGTGTTGTCATGATTATTCATATCAGTAATACAGATGCATCAATGCCATATTTCTCATTTCTGATCTACAGTGGCTCTGCACCCTCAGAGGTGTGACAAATAATCACACTTTCACATTTCACTGTGAATTCAGAAGAGACCTAATTTTTGTGAACAAATGTGTCTATTTTTAACTGAAAACATTTTTTCCGTGAAGACTTGAAATTTTTTTCAGTATCTCATAGGTTAGCAACCTAATTATTTTTAATGCTTTTTTTTAAAGGGGAAATTTTAGAGGCATAAAAATATAGGAACAAAATTTCTCAAAGAATGCTCTGCAGTTTTACAGAGAATACAGTGATTATGCTATTGATGCAACATGTTATATCAAGTCACACTGGTCTATCCTATAGAGTAGTTTAACATGACATGAACTGATATAGCTTAAACAATCAATATGGCACAAACATAGCTTAAATGTATATCTGCTGCTCTCCCAGATCTCCGAAGGAAACTTCCCAGAGACTACCTGTCTCAATTTCATTACTAGGAAATCTGAACACACTAGGTAAATTGGTATATAACCATAATATCTTCAAACTGTCTAATACAACCCCACAGTTGGACAATTATCTGTGTTTTATTTGGGGGAAATCCAATGAGCTTCTTAGTTCTAGATTAAAGTGCATTTTTAAGATGTGAATGCAGGGTGTTCAGTTTGGCACTGCCAATAGGTCCGGAAGCCACTAACTTGCAGTATTCAGAGTAGCAGCCATGTTAGTCTGTATTCGTAATGTTGAGGTTCATAAGCGGTACAGTGGTCCTGTAAAAAGGTTCCTCTCATCTTGTAAATTGAATTAGTCCCTATGTCTCTGTAGGCCATAATGATATCAATGTGTTTTTTGCTGTCCTCTGTGTATATTGCTGTTTTACATCTCAGAAAAGATAACTTTATTATGAGACTGCATGAGCATGGCATTTCCCACACTTACAGTGTTTTGCCAACTTGCAGGAAAGATCTGTAAACCTGCCAGGATAACACATCACACAAGGACATTAGCCTACATAAGCACAGATTGGATCAATCTTTCTTAAAAAGAAACACACACAAGTCCACCCACACTCACACCCACAAACTCACTTTCTTTTTAGTAGATCTCTTAGTCATGTAACATTGAAATTCGCTGCCTGATTGTTGCTATCATTTCTGCTTTGCTGCTGAGGACTGGTTACTGTTTGATCTAACCAGGCTAATTTGTATTTTTTGCAACAATAAGGGCAGTAGAACCCTGAGTAATGGGAATTGCAGATATTTCCCCCCAGTGCTTATCACCCATTAGGTTTACTATTCTAATGTGTGCATCAGTAGCATGTATGAAGAAGCGACACATTACCCCTTTTGATTCTTTTTATTACAGAAGTCATAAGTGAGGCTGAGAGTCAGATGATGCCATTTAACTTGTGAAGTAATGGATGCTGCCACCTTTCTCCACAGTGCGTAATAGGACTCCTGATGGAATAAGGTATTTAAATCAGTGGGGCTATTCACAAAGTAAGATACTAAACAGCATGAGTAAGAGTGGCAAAATATGGTCCCAAATGAAACCACATTCATGGCCAGGTTCTGCCATCTTTCCTCTTGTTGAATAGCACCATCCTCCACTAGGGGTCCCATTAGAATATCCTCAGAGAAGGGTACTGCTCAGTGTGGGTAAGGATGCAGAATGTGACCCTTTTCTTGTATACTGTGTTGCTTAAAGCTTTTAAGCCTGAATCTCCAATCTCAATCCAGATAGATTTTATCCTTTCCTGTAAAATAGTAATGCCAAAATACCAACAATAGTCCCAACTGTTTGTTGTTTTGGAAAGCCTACTGTGAGCACAGCTGTGTCAAACCAACTGCAATATTTAACAAAATGTGTGACAGACCTGAAACCATTAATATTTTAAATTGCAGTACAAGGTGAACTTTGTGGCAGAAGATCCCAGTGACACTGAAAAGGTTTAGCTATCCTCTTAATTTAACAACTATGTGGGATTTCCAGATTTTTAGGTGAAACAATCTATTTTATTGCTGTACAAGAACATTTTCATAGTCAGCACAATGGTGCAAAATCCTATCCTGGTGGTTTAACAATTTTGCAGGCTTTGCTAAAGTTTTGTGTAGAACCACAATAGACAGTTTCTTACAACAAAAACTGCCGGTCTGATCAAGTGAAAATGTAACCTTGCTTTGGTCCTGCTTAGTCACATTGGACTAACATCCAAAGAAAAGAGGGCAAATTATACCCTATAGGAGGCCTTGTACCCCATTCCACCATCACTGCTACTTTGGGGCCTATTTTTGTCTTTTTGGAGGCCCCAATTAGCTAGAAGTAAGTCTGGGAATTGTTTGAACAATACTCCTAGCAATAATTATATTGGAATTCGAAAAGGTTCAGAAAAGGGCAACAAAAATTATTAGGGCTATGAAACGGCTTCCATATGAGGAGAGATTAATAAGACTGGGACATTTCAGCTTGGAAAAGAGACAACTAAGGTGGGGAGAGGTCTATAATATCATGACTGGTGTGGAAAAGTAAATTAGGAAGTGTTATTTATTCCTTCTCATAACACAAAAACTAGGGGTCACCAAACAAAATGTAAAGGCAGAAGGCTTTAAAACAAACAAAAGGAAGTATTTTTTTCACACAATGCACAGTCAACCCGTGGAACTCCTTGCCAGAGGATGTTGTGAAGGCCAAGACTATAACAGGGTTCAAAAAAGAACTAGATACATTCATGGAGGATAGGTCCATCAATGGCTATTAGCCAGCATGGGCAGGAATAGTGTCCTTAGTCTCTGTTTGCCAGAAGCTGGGCATGGGCGACGGGGTGGATCACTTGATGACTACTTGTTCTGTTCATTCCCTCTAGCACTTGGTATTGCCCACTGTCAGAAGACAGGATACTGGGCCTTTGGTCTGACCCAGTATGGCCATTCTTATGTTCTTAATTACAGGATTGCTGCAATAAAGCTTAGATTGAAGTTTTCCCACCTCTTCAGGTCTTAAACCATATCTTCTAATGTATTTGTACAGCACCTAGCACAATGGAATCTCAATCCTGATTAGGACCTTATGTTCCCACTGCAATACCACTAATTATTAATTAAGTGGCTTCCAGAAACTTTAGTGTGGTGTATTGAAAACTGTGTTAAAATGAGAAACTATGATTTTAATTTGTGAAGGCTTTCTTGGTTCTGCTTGTAGGCTAGGGGGCTCTGTAGTAAAGTGTTATGCCTCTCTGTTTTAGGGAACAGCCTGCTTTGACTCACTAAAAGTTTTTGGGTTCTTGTGTGTTGTTGTTCTGAATCTAAGGAATAAAGTAGTGATACATTTCAACCCCTCAGCAGAGTATTTTATGTTTTTATCTATCTTCTGTGTGTGTGTGTGTGCTGTGAACATACCATTATAGTACAGTTAATTTCTAGATAGGTCACTTGCCAAAATATTGCTGTGGCCATGAATCCACAAGGGATTTTCAGCTTCTGAGAGAACAAGATAGGGCCTAGGAAGGTGGCATAAGACTACTGCAAGGACTGTTTTATTTCTCTGTTGCTGGAGTGGCCTGGTCCTCACACAACCTCTCAACTTGGCCATTGTTGGTGAGAGATTCCTTTTGCAAAATTGTACCACAACTTCTGCAAAAACAGTGAAGCATTCCTTTGTTGCCTACATCACAAACATTTTCAAATGAGCCAATGGGCTAAATTCTTCTGTGAAATCCAGGCAGGCAATATCAGTTGCAGAAGTATCCCATGTATTGACCAGTTCCCAAGTATTATAGCTTGTATGCTGACTGCCACTTCAGAAGACTGTGTGGTGCACCATTCCAGATGTTCCCACAGGCGAGAGGGTCTTACCTCATCTGGCAGATTTTTTTTCACACCACTCTAGTGCTTCCACACTGCCCCTTAAGTAATCCTCATTCTTTCAAGGGCTCTCTTCAATCTCCTGGAACTTCAAACCTGCCTATCCTAGTATAGGGATGCTCTTTTACGCAATATGGTAATGCCATTTCTTTACTCTCTCCTAGGTCAGGCTAATTAGTCCTTCTCTGGCATTGGGGTAAGTGGAGGATGAGCATTACAGCCCCAATGGTCATTCCCAACCAGTGTTTTTTCAGAAGGAACTTAATAAGGACATAAGCTATGATTCTAACTGTGCTCCAGATTCTCTTCCAATTTCTACTATAGCAGTTTTGTGAAAAGAGTGACCATTTATTTAAAAGATAAAATTTTAAATAAATAAAAGCAAAGGTCAGCTGAAGAATTTTGGCTAAACCTTAAGCCACCACTTCAGGGAATAAAGAGAAAATGACCTCCTTTACTGCAAAGAGACTGCTGAAATCTTGCCAAGACTCAAAACATTCCGATGATTGGTTAACTGCCAAAAAATTGTTATTCATCAAATGCCTAGTGTATACAAGCTTGTAGACCTATTACAGGTCTTAATGAAGTATAATAAAGACCTTTACATTGCAGAATGCAGAGGAAGAGGCTTGCCCCACCAAATCCTTTTGTTTTAGCTGAATTGGACAAGATAAGAGAATCAACTGGCTTCTTTTGGACTGAGTGACTGACTAACACTGTTCATGCACCTAGAAGGTATTTGCCATTCAGGCAAGGTATTTATCGCATTAGAGTTGAGTGTGTTGTCACTGTAGACTCCACTACAGTGTTTTGGAGGTGGAATTTAGTGGAAGCTCAAAAAGTGTTTTGTCCAGTGACAACACACCCCACCTTTGAAACGCCAAGTTGAAAACATTAAATCAACAGGAAAAATGCTCATTGGCTAACATCCTGAGGTCATGCTTCTAAAAGTGGCATCTTTCAATTAATCCTTTCATGGGTTTCATATGCAGCACACTTACTGAATAATGCCCAATTTAATAACCGCAGACATGTCAGGCTAAATTCTGATCTGAATTATACTGATATAAATCCTCTTAAATCAGTTCAATTACTATGGATTTTCACCAAGGCAAGAGGAAATCAGAATATGAAGTACAATGAAAGTTTGCTGAACTATTGTGTCTTTAGCATTTGCGTGGTGGCTGGGCAATATCCTAACCCCATTGAAGTCAATGGCAAAGTGGCTATTGACTTCAGTGAGGCCAGGATTCCAGGAGTGTATGTAACAATGCATTATTTCTAGTGCCTTTCCATCTACCAGGGAAGCCATTGCCTGTTTAGTGTTGCCCCTCAGCCAGTATTTAATCAGCACAGTCAGTATTTGTACTGCAAATCTAGTACAGAGATTCCCCTACAAACAAGAGGGAATACTTTGTAGCCCACATATTTTATTGCTACTGTCTGGTATTTTTCAGTACTTCTCCTTTGAAAAGCGGCAACCCTACTTATCAAATTGGATAATTTTTTGAGACACATGTTCAGCTTTCTGGCCTAGTTTTAAGTTTATAGTAGATTAGCCTGGCAGGTCAGGAAGTCCAATGCAAATACTTGAACCGGCAAAATGTGAATCTTTTATTTCCCTTGTTGGGATTTAGCAGACTGAGACTGACCCCTAGTGATGTGTTGTGAATCTGGGTAATCAGAGTAATTTTTGTTCTTCTCTAGTGATTTTAGTTTGTTGTCAGATCTCCAAATAAACCAAAAAGGGAGTTTCATGACATGCCTCATTAATATGCCTAGCTTCTACAGTTAGGGTAGAAAGCGAATTGTTACAAGAAAGAAAATTCTATTAATTGTACACTTCTTGGACTATTGTAGCCACATGTTTGCAGCTGCTGGGTTCTTTCTCTGCCTCTTCTCTGCATGCCAGCCACCAGCAAAATTTAAAAGATTGTATCCTGTTTAACATCTGAAATAGATCCTACAGAGAGAGAGAGTGAGAGAGCAGCAGAAGTTTAAAAAGATGAACTTCTTTCATGAAGTAAGGAAATCTTGAGGAAATCTTTCTTCTAAAGAGGATTTGCTCACCAAAACATAATGCAAGAGCCAGTTAAGGAAGTTGGTAATTTAGGCTTAAATGTTAATGTTATTCTTCATCCTTTTATAGTAGGAAATCTACCCCTTTCTTACCCAGAGGAAGGGCCTCTGCAGCTTTAAGAGAAACAAAATATTGTATGAGAGGTGGTTCGGGTTTGGGAAGAGAGGAGAAGACATGGCGAATAAACATTAATTCTGACTTTTTTCTGCCACGTGTAATTCAGTAAATACCCTACTATAGCAAACATTTTTGAAATGCAACATTTTTATCTTCAAGGGGAGTTAGTGTTTGCTCTAAAATTGTCTGTTACTGAGAAAATAGCTATTTATAGTTATACTCAGATGAGGGGAATATAAATTAGTTAGGAGCCTGTTAATATAATTTTAATTAATAGGTGTCTGTGAAAAATATGCAGCCACAAAATGAATGGTATAAAATATCTGAGGGTTCTGTGCACAATGTGGATACTTGGCTTCGTATTGTCCTGGGACCAGTATAAGATGGTCACAAAATCAAATTTCAGATCCAAGTAAAACTGAAAATGTAGAACTTCTGTCTGGCAGCTGGAACGTATTATGAAGTCAGTTGGATTTAATTGCACACTAGTTATCTGCAACCATGACAACTATCCGCAAAAACAATAAATGGTTCCATTTAGGATTTTGAGCCAACTAAGCCTTTCGGTCGAAGAAAAAGTACTGTAAGTGCTTCCATGGGAAAAAAGTTTCAGATGCCAAAAGCTGCAGAGAAAGCTGCCACCTTCTGTCATTCGGGGGGAACTACTCTGAAACTCAGATTTCTCATTGGGAGAGATTAAAACCGTCAAATGTACAGTCTAGTCCTGCCACACACACAGCTCCTTAGGATTTCATTAGGATTTACCTGCACATGAAGAAGTGTGATTACATGGGGGGAGAATTCAAATATTTAAATCTCATTAACATAAGCTCTGTTAATTGCATGGGCTTAAGGAATTTTTAGTCTATTCATACCATCTAATTTGCTACCTGGTGGATATAAAAAGAATTGTTTTATATGTGCAGATGTCTCTGGGCTGTTAGAAAATTGAGGAATTATGATAAGAATTCTGTGCGTAAGCTTTGTTTATTAGCCCTCTTTAATAAAAGTGTGCGTTAATCAACAGAAGGGAACTAGGAAAAATACCTGCACCAGGTTCACAAATTTTACTGACTGTACAAATGACTGTCACTTGAATAAGATACAGGAAAGGTGAGGAACATGGCTGCGGGAAGGCCAGCACTATGTCCTATAAAACAGGAGCAACCTTCCATAGCAAAGAAGCAATTTAAAGGAGAAAAAATGCAACTAGTTACATTCATTTTACATTTACATTTTACATTCATTTCTTCATTTTAGTTATATTCATTTTGTAGATACTGCGCATCGATGACTGTTTTCTCTGCCAGCCTGTAGCTGCTCTGAATTATGTTGATTACAATCTAAGCAGTAAATTGATCAACAAGTTTTGATAATCTCTAAAACAGCTGGACTGGTTTCCTTCTCTTATCTTCCTGATTTCTATTAATTCATATTTTTCTTATTTAATCATTTAACGTAATCATTATCTGCTTTAATTATACCGTTTATGATTTGGGTCCTGACCTTTAGGTCAAGCTGAGCTGCACCTAGACCAGTGAGGAAAAGTGACTGTCTGCCACCTTCACCCAAGTTCTGGAGCTGCCAGGGGCTGATTCCATCTCTGGCCAAAGTTTAAGCAGTCTCAGGGCTACTCTAATTTATGTCAGCAGTAACAACCCCCAAAATACTGTTCTGCTGATCAGGGATCACTGGAAAGTAGCTCCTCCATCAGTGTCCCCAACACACTCTGACAAGCCCCCACCATGCCCACTATGCTGTATGGGGCTGTGAAGTGGTGCTGTAGAGCCAACTATGCCAGTTTTATGCCACTCAAAGATTTCTCTAGACAAGAGGAATCCCCAGCTGGCCTTTTACAACAGCTGTATGGGCCCTTTGTACCACTGAATCAGTGAACAGAGTCAATGAAGTTTATTTTTTGTCATGACTGTAGGCAATATTAAGGACCTAAGTGGCAGGTAACTATAACTGAGTTTTACATTGGATTCTCCCCCTCTCCCAATTAGTTAGCTGTTTTTCGTGCAATTTACACTGTATTTGATCATCAAAACTCATTCTGGCCCTAAACTGCTGTTTATTGAAGCAAAATTCATATGTCAGAGAGTTTAAAGCCGGAAGAGACCACTAAATCATCTGGTCTCAGGTCACCAGCCAGCATCCACACACTAAACTGAACAATGGAAAGGATACCAGAGTAAATGAAACCCACAGGAGACTAGACTATTATGTGCCACAGGGAGAGAATAGGAGGGCACAAGTTTCATCAATGAGTGGAACCCCTGCAATGTCAGGGAAATTATTAAACTAAATATACCCAGATAATCCTGGTAAGTAATCCACACCCACACACTGCAAATTAAGGTGAAAAAATCTCAAGGTCACTGCCAATCTGACCTGGGGCATAATTCCTTCCTTTGACCCCACATATGGTGATCAGTCAGACCCTGAACATGTGAGCAAGAACCAGTCTCAGAGCCCTGGCTAACCCCACCCTGTGTCCCATCCCCAGCTGTGGCAGTCCCTGATGTTTCAGAAGGAGATTAAAAAAAAAAAAACAACCCTCCAAGAATACATGGGAGGGAGGAGGAATCCCTGACTCTTGCCAGTGGCCAGCTGGAACCCTGAAGCATGAGCTTTAAGAACATAAGACATAAACTGGAAGTGAGTCCCTGGGCTGCTGAGCCCCACCCCTACAAAATGATCATACAACTGCACTCATAAATTTGTCCATCTCTCCCTTAAAACTAATTAAGTTGTTTGCCCTTCCCTACCTGTACAGCTCTGAATGGGAGGCTATTCCAGAACCTCCCCCCTCTGGTAGTTAGAATCCTTCTTCTAATTTTCAGGATAAATTTGTTCATGGCTAGTTCATATCCATTTGTGCCAACATTATTCTTTAGCTTAAATAGTGCACTTTACCTAGTATTAACCTCCCCCACCCCAATGTATTTACAGAGAGCAATCGTATTCTCTCTCAGCCTTCCTTTTGCAAGACTCCAGCTCATAAGATAAGCCCTCTATTCCCCTGATTATCCTACTAGCTCTTCTCTGCACCTGTTCTAGTTTAAATGCATCTTTCTTGCACATGGGTGACTGGAATTATACACAGTTTAAGGTCTTATCAGTGCCTTGTACAATGACATTAATATTTCTCTATCTTTACTGGAAATGCCCCACCTAATACATCCTAGGACTGCATTTGGCTTTTTTATAGCCACATGG
Organism: Lepidochelys olivacea; assembly: GCF_965140295.1. NCBI lineage: Eukaryota > Metazoa > Chordata > Testudines > Cheloniidae > Lepidochelys > Lepidochelys olivacea. Next base: position 48,171,854 of record NC_140414.1, on the reverse strand, counting down.
CTCATAGTTATCCTGTGATCGACCCATACTCACCCAGGTCTCTCTTCTCTTCTGTCTTATCTTATCTGCCTCCTGTCCTATTGATACTGAGTGAAATTCACTCCAGTACAGAGGGCCGGCACAGATCTATATAGCACTTAAGTCCTGCTTTGAGAGCTTAATTGAGACTTAAGTGGTGCATAGGTCTTGAGCTAACACCCTGCATGGGAGTGAATTTCACTGATTAACAAGTCTTTTTTTTCATAATCCCGTATTTGTGGTCATTTCCTTGGCAAGGGCAGGTAAACCACACTGCATCAGACATACAGACACGGTGCATGAGGTTCTAGTGTGACAAGTACATGACATGAAGCATAATAAAAAATAAGTGTTTTTTATTTATTTTTTTGGCTGGCTAGTACTCCCCAAGCTGTTCAAGACAGAGATGACTGCTATGTATGTGCTGTTTGCCACTCTCATAGCAGCTTGCAAATAGTCCATTTGCCAATGGGACTCTGAATGATTGTGTAAGCAGAGTCAGGATGAGCTCCACCCTGACATCTGGTGGTGAGGTGTGGCAAGTTGTAGAAAAGAACTTCAGGGGCTGATCTCATTTGCATAGGCACACCCACCCCGCCTAGAATGAGCCCATAGCTGCCCAAATGGTCACTTTGGCTGCTGTGGGATCCCCAGTGTCTCTGTTATTGGGGCAGGAAGAATAAATTGTTATTACCCTGATTATGGGAATCAAAAACAGTGGAACTGTACTTGGTCTTTTGTTATGATGGAGGGACTCGCCATCAACTAAGTAGCACTCGCTAGGCAAGGGACATGGGTTCCAAAACTCTGTGAATAGAGAGGCTGGGAACAGGTATTAATACCTGGTGGCATGGGCCCCCTGGTGAGGGTCTTACATGCTAATTATACTTCCTCCTCTCTCCACTGTGGAATATCAGAGCTAATTTTGATTCCATTAGGAGTCTAGTTACAGGCTGCTGAACTGAATTCACTCTGGGCTAATGGTGCACCAGCACTGTGGCTCCTCTACTACAAGCTGAAATCACTGAGTGTTGTGTTAAGTAGTAGGGGAGCCTGAAGCTATATGGTAGAGCCGTTTGCAGCACGGTGAGCGGAGCGGCTGGCGGAGCAGTTTGCGGGACGGTGAGCGGAGCGGCTGGCAGAGCAGTTTGCAGGACAGCAAGCGGAGCAGAGCGGCTGGCGGAGCGGGGCAGTTCAGTTTGCGGGACGGCGAGCAGAGCGGCTGGTGGAGCGGAGCTCCATGGAGAGGCGGGGCCATCAGTGTTGGACCACGTAAGGTGCCCCTTAATACCCCCCCATCTCCACCCAGGTTGGGAAGTCAAAAGTCTGCAGATAAACTTTTGAACTCTGGGGCTGCCCTGACCAAGGACAGAGACTTTTGGGTTGTTGGACTTTTGGGACTTTGGGTGATTTTGGGTTGCTAGACTCAAGAACCAAAGGGAAAGGACATGCCCCAATTTGCATGGGGGGAGTTTTGCTTGTGGGTTGTGTTATGAATCCTGTTGGTGGTGTTTCCCCAACATAATGCCACATTGTTTCTCTCTATTATTAAAAGGCTTTTTGCTACACTCAGACTATGTGCTTGCGAGAGGGGAAGTATTGCTTCTTGGAGGCGCCCAGCAGGGGTGGTATATATTTGTCCCAGGTCACTGGGTGGGGGCTTGAGCCGGTTTTGCATTGTGTTATTGGAATGGAACCCCTAGATACTGAACCCGGCCCTTGTTGCTGACAACTCTGACAGGCAGAAGGGTTACAATTGTATTCTCCAGGAAAGCTAATTACATTTCTGAGATAACAGCTGCAGTTAAGTTATAAGGATTTTAGAGTTTCTCTTCATCTGAAGTGCAATTAGAATGGATACAGTTAAGACTCTTTCATATGATTTGTCAGGAAGGTGTTAGAAAAACATCCAGCTCCAGGAAATACAAATAAAGGGTTTGGCACTAAAATGCATTGATGGTCAGAAATCAGTCCTTAAAAGTGAGTGTCGGACTAATGAAAAGCATGGGTAAGCATCCAACAATTCTGGTGTGTACCCAAATTCTTCAAGACCTCCCTTTCTAGGAACCTTCAGGAATTCCCCTGCCTCATAGAATGCCATCTACTCAGCCTGATGTTTGAGACACAACAAATCCTGCATCTTGGCAGGGGGGTAGAGTAGATGACATTTGTGGTCCCTTCTAACCCTACAGTTCTATGATTCTGTGCTTCTAACTTCTGTTCACAGATGGAACAAATTTTCAAGCTAAGAGTTCTGCGTAAGCTCGAAAGTTTGTACCATCCACCAACAGAAGTTGGTCCAATAGAAGGTATTACCTCACCCACCTTGTCTTTAAAATATTCTAGTGAGTAACAGGTATTTATTTATTTATTTTGGAAGCAGGCGTTCTTAATCCATCAGCACAGATCCAGTAACAACAGTGATATAGAAGTGGCATTTTAAAGTCACTTAATCTCAGAGCAATTAGAATTTTTCTCACTGGAACTCAAGAGTCTCTGTGATATGCTATTATGCATACTTATGCATGTTTACGTACAAAATAAAGTCTTCCCAGTAGCTCCCAGTACCAGAGGAGCATATGAATGATAGAAGCATTTAGGTTAATTTTCTAGTGGATATTGCCTCTACTTGGCATTCAGCAGTTCCCATTTAAGTCAATGGAAGCCGTTAAGTGTTCAGTACTTTTGAAAATCAGGCCATTTAGTTAGGAGCCTAAGTCTAGGCACATAATTTTGAAAATCTTGGCCTATCAGTCTCAAAACTTGGTCTGCAAATCTCCCACGTACAAACTTCTGCATTGGTATCTGCAGTGAAGATATGTCCCTTTAAAGGTCTGTAGCCAGCCTAGCTGAATAGCTAAATTAGGGGGAGCTTTAAGCAGTTTGGATATAGCCACCTAAGCAATTACACTAGACTCTGAGTTGCTGAGCTGAATCTATAATAAAAGAGATATTCTTGATCTTCCTAGAGCCCTGATTGACTTTCCTTATCCAGAACCCACAAACACTTCAGGGGTTGAGATCCTGGCTCAGTTGTCCTTAATGGGAATTTGCCATTGACTTCAATGGGGCCAAAATTTCACTCTAGATGAGATGTGCAGAACAATTTTTGAGACTGGAGGAAGAAGAAAACACCCACCAAACTTCTGGACTTCAGAAAGTTTTGGTTCAGGTTTCTAGTGAGTATAGGATCAAGGAGTCAATTCTTATTTTATCCAAACCATTTCACTCCCCCCATACCTTATCATGGAATGATGTCAGACTGTTACAAAAAGCAAAATATTTCATTTCGTGTAATAATAGGCTGTGAGGCAGCATTTTTCCCCCTAAGCTATTTTTTTCTGCTGGATAAATTTTCTTATGCTGGTCCTGCTATTTGAAGGTAATGACCGACAGGGCTTTTCCCCCCTCTTGTTCGAAGACTTAGTTGCACTAAAAACCATAAAATTAACCAACAAATATACAAGCTTCAATTCTGTCATTTATACCTTGAAAACCACTGCAAGCCATTAATTATATCAGCACATGTGGAAAACAACAGCACACTCATAAAGCAATCTGAAAACTCTGTTTATTTGTTTTTTCAATCAATACAGACAATAATGTTTTATTTTTCATATTCTTTCTCTTTTCAGTAGATTTTACCTCTGGCCATAAAAGGCTTAAATAACCAAGAAAATCTTCATTCTCTTTGACTGCACAGCACAGCAGCCAATTTAAAATTTAATAGGCATAATATTATTAAGGCTGTTCTTTATCAAGTGCTAGGAAATGAGCCAATTTGATAAATGAAGTTGAAATTGGAGCTGGGGGTGTATGTTAAACATGTAGCCAAGGCTTAATCAATCCAGAATTCATGCTGTTCAAGTATCAATTCTGAGAACTGTGATCACTTGATACTATTGTGCCCCTCTATTACCAATTGAGTAGTCTCTTCCAGTTCTTACTGAAGCACAAGAAGAATCAAATATCGTTAAGTAGAATATTATACATGCGTATCCATTGCTCTGGCCCATAAAGCGCAATATCATGCCATTTTGCAACAGATCAGAGAAGGCACAAAAAAGAAACGATACACTCTATCCCTTTGGCTAGTGGGATGTGGTACACTTGGGTGATGTATATCTCTCCACCTGCCAAGGCCCAGATATGGGAGTCAAAGTGAGAAAAACCCAAAATAAGGGACCCAAAAGTAAATTTATGTAGGAAACTTAAAATGCTGTGGGATTAATTCCTTCAGTGTACATCAATCTTTCCATAACCTCAGCTTCTTTATTTATGGTTTGAAAATGAGGGGACAACAAATATATATGGTGCATTGGTAACTTTGGGTTGATAATGAGCGGCAACTCTTGGAATGAGAGCTATTTAAGCGATATGGGGTAGGGCAAATGTTAAGGTGTATTAGTAGTTGGCAAACAAAGAAAAAGCAGTATATAAAATAAAAAGATAGAGAAAACCTAACAAATATATGCTAAACTTTGTAGGCTTGATTTGCATAGCACGACAGTGCTTTGTACGTTTCTTCTTGGAGTGTAGTGTGAGGGAGAGGTGATCAGGAAAAGAAGCAAAATACAGTTAAAAGAAATCATATACATCTGAATGAGATTGTATTTTGAAGAAAACAAATGAAATTGTTTGCTGGAGTCTGGAGGATGCTTTTTTGTGTGTTTGCTTTCTGGCGGTGGTGGTGGGGGGGGGGGGGTCCGATAGTGCTAGTCACTGTTCCTCAAAGCCTGCAAGGAAGGAGATAAAACTAAAAACATAGAAAATTCTGAAATGAATGCTAGAATAGCTCATCTGGAAAATTCAGTACAAATAACAGAATATAATTCTGTGTGTGTTTCCTTTATGTAAGTGCTCAGGTCTTGGAAAATAAGTGTGTGGGTGCTCTGCTCTGTGAACATACTGTACGATTTATCTGTATCCTTTTTTAATCTAAAAATAAAGTTATTTCCACTGGCAGGTGTGATGAGGTGTACAGACTCCTGCACTAGGCAGGAAGGGTTAAAGAACTGCTATGGTTTGAGTAGTTCCACCATGCCACACCTGTGTCAGGTACAGATAAGGGCCTTAAAAGGGAGGAGTGCAGTTCTATTAACTGGTAGCCCTGGGAGAGGAACATGCCTTTAAGTCCTGGCTCTCTGGGCTGCTCATGTGAGGCATTTCAGTGGCATTTCAGAGGCACTGGTAGGTGGGCCAGACTCCAAGTGGAAGTGGTCATTTATAAATGATTTGCTGGCACGTGTTATATTAAACTACAGTGTGTCAGCAATGAAGGAAGGGAGACTGCTGCTGACTCCTGCTGGTTTTTTCTGCCCCCGCCCTTTCCTTGTGGGGACTTTTAATAGTCCTGGAAGAGTTAGACCTCTACAAGAATCAGCTGGAGTCTCCCAAAGGTCCCTGGAAGGCAGGGAATCTTGCCTCTGACTGTTAATAATTATTCTGTATACTGCTTTCTTCTTTTTCTGTTGGGAACTTTGGTAGCCCTGGAAGGGGTTGAGTCCTGCTGGAGGGATGAGTCACCCACTTCTGGATCTGTGCTGGTGACCACCTGGGTGTGGAGGACTGATAACTGTGTGAGTACAGGACCTTGTCACACACCCTGTGGGAGACTAAGCCCATGACAGGAGGCACAAGTTTAATTCTCAAATATTGTATACAAATGTTGATGGAACTTAAAACTGATAGCAAAGCACAGCTGCAGTCAATAAGTATGCCTTTTAAAGAAGAGCTTGATGCAGGAATCACTGGGTGAAATTCCATGGCCTGTGTTATGCAGGAGCTCAGATGAGATGGTCATACTGGCCCCTTCTGACTTAAATATTGTGACTCCATAAGCAGCAGTGACAATGACTGGGAGTGGGTGGAGATTCACTGAGGTCAAGCAATACTTGGACTGACCTAGTTTGATTCTTCTTAGTATTCTGAGATTATTATGAAAATTTTAGGAAGAAAGGAATTTTTAATGTTTTAAACACAATATTGTTCTTTCAGATACAGAATTCTCCCTGACTTCAGTAAAAGCTATACCAGGGGTTGACAACCTTTCAGAAGTGGTGTCTTCATTTATTCACTGTAAATTAAGGTTTCGCATGCCAGTAATACATTTTAATGTTTTTAGAAGGTCTCTCTCTTTAATATATAACAAAATTATTATTTTATGTAAAATAAATAAGGTTTTTAAAATGTTTAAGAAGCTTCATTTAAAATTAAATTAAAATGCTGATCTTATCAGTTTAGTGTGATCCTTGCCCTTGCTTTTCCTTGCTGAGTTTTCCAATGTCTGGCACATATTTGGATACTTTAAGCTGCACAGGTTTCAGAGTAACAGCCGTGTTAGTCTGTCTTTGCAAAAAGAAAAGGAGGACTTGTGGCACCTTAGAGACTAACCAATTTATTTGAGCATGAGCTTTCGTGAGCTACAGCTCACTTCATCGGATGCATACCGTGGAAACTGCAGTAGACATTATATACACATGCTTTTGAGTGATAAGTTGTTAACTGGCTCTGAGAGGGACAGAGGACAGATTTCATGTGTGAAAATACCTGTTCACACAGGTATGTGGATCCAAATGCTGAAAGCATTGCAAACGCAATTTTCTTCAAACAGTTAAATTTCACTGGCAGGGACGTCCAGCAGGTCAGAATAGAGGCCCCATGATCTCTCTCTCGTTGGCTTCAAGTGCACTCCACAGATTTCCAAACTTTGATGTCCACCATTCTGAGCTTTTTAACTGAATAAGCTGCATTTCGAAATCTTCAACACCCATCCACTGAAATACAGACAAATCCAAGTCTCTTTCATTGAACTTTTCAGGTTTAATTAGAAAAGGAAGCATTGGGCCAAATCGCTGGAAATCATGAAATCTGTCAGAAAATTCTGATTCCAGTTCTTGCATGTAAATTCCAATCCTAACGACACTGACAGTGCAACGTATCGATAGCTCTTTTATGCGTTGGAAGTAGGGGAAAGTCGAAGTTGGAATATCCCAAGAAAAAACTGCTGGTTTTACAACAAATGCCTTCCAGGCTTCATAAAGATCCAGAACCATTTGCCCTGCACCCTGGAGACGGAGGTTGAGTTCGTTTAGGTGAGTGGTGATGTCAGTTAGAAACATGACCTTACACAGCCATTTGTCATCATCCAGTTCGGGGTAATTTTGTGCTTTTTCCAACAAAAAGGCCTTGATTGCATCAAAACAGTTTATAAAGCACACCAAAACCTTGCCACGACTTAGCTACCAAATTTTGCTATGAAGTGGAATGTCGTTATAAGCACTGTCCATCTCTTCTAGCAGTGCTTGAAACAGTCTGTGTGTCAAAGCCGATCGAGCAACAAGGAAATTCACAATTCACACCACTGTATTCATCACATTATTAAGCTCTGAATTAGAAATTTTAGCACACAGGTTTTCTTGATGGATGATACAGTGAAATTTAACAGTCGGGCGGCCAATTTGATTTTCAAGTAACTTTACAAATCCCTTCTCTTTTCTGACCATGGCAAGAGCACCATTTATTCAAACACAAAATATTTTTCTGATGGCAACTCCTTGTTCTTCAAAATGGTTTACAAAACTTTTCACTATATCTTCCCCCTTTGTTGTGCCATGCAGGGGTTTTAGGCAACAAAGTTCCTCTTGGATTTCATTGGAAGCACAATATCTTGCAACAACTGCCAAACGTGGAATGTCGTTTATATCCACGCTCTCATCAACTGCAATGCTAAACACTGCTGTGCCTTTTAATGTAGTCGTCTGCTTTTCGTTAATGTTTTCTGCCATTTCGCTTATGTGTGTCTCAGCTGTTCTGGCAGAGAGAGGCAGTTCTTTTATTCTAGATACGATCGTACCTTTATTTGGCAAATCACTGAACAAAACCTCTGAACTGCTGAGAAAAACTTCTTTTATATATTCTTCATCTCTAAACGGCTTTCCGTTTTTTGCAATGCACTGTGCAATCTTGTAACTTCCTTCTGTAACTTGATTTTTACTTACACTTAAGCATTTAAAAACATTGTTGCTTCTCATATCCTCCTACTATCTTTTTGATCAATTCAGTCTTATCTGCTTCATCAAGAAAGGTGGTTTTTTGTGTTTTGTTTCAAAATGTCATCAAACACTTGATGTGCAACAAACAACACTTTCACAACAGAAAGCACAAACAGCACAGTCCTTCTTTTGAATAAATCCAGATGAGTCTGTCCAAGAAGGCTGAAATGAACGGACGTCTAACTTTGCTTTCTTAGGAGCTGACATTTTGTCAAATGTACCCCTCCAGCTCACAGAGGGGGAAAAAAATTGCAACGGACAGCACGCACAACGTCAAACGCAGTGCGCTGTTCCACGTGGTGTGGTATAAGCAGCAAATCAGGACTTAAAAATATCCCAGTGGTGCTAGAACAATTTTTAAGGTGGGGGAGATGAGCTGCGCCCCCCTCTCTGCACCTCTCACTGCCCCAGGCTGCGGCCAGTGGGCCACAGGTGCGGGAGGCTGCAGAGCGCCAGGCTGAGGCCAGGAGCAGAGCCCTGGGCTGGTGGCCAGAACCGCAAGCCAGCAGTGGGCTGAGCGGGGCCGGCAGCCAGGACCCCAGCTGGCAGGGGGCCGGCGGCCGGGACCCCAAGCCGGCAGCGGGCTGAGCGGGGCCGGCGGCCGGGACCCCAAGCCGGCAGCGGGCTGAGCGGGGCCGGCGGCCGGGACCCCAAGCCGGCAGCGGGCTGAGCGGGGCCGGCGGCCGGGACCCCAAGCCGGCAGCGGGCTGAGCGGGGCCGGCGGCCGGGACCCCAAGCCGGCAGCGGGCTGAGCGGGGCCGGCGGCCGGGACCCCAAGCCGGCAGCAGAGTGCCATTGAAAATCAGCTTGTGTGCCGCCTTTGGCACGCATGCCATAGGTTGCTGACCCCTGAGCTATACCAATGAAAGGACTTCAGGTTAAGTTACTTATTCTTAATTTTGTGTACATTCTTTTGTATCAATATTCTCTGTTATCTTCAGAGTTTTGTCTACACACCTCTGGCTTGGCCTCTTTTCTTTTTTCAAATATAGACTTGTTTTTCCAACTCCACTGCATGACTTTACTCTGGATCATTTTGGTTGTCATCTGTTGGACTTCTATCCCTAAAGGCTCCTTATTTCTAACATTACATGGTCTGCTGAAGTCTCATAGCTGTGAATAGTGCTGCAGCCAGTAGTCAGTTGTGCCAATATTTTTCATTCAACAAGAATTGCAGGTGCACAGCATCTCTGAAAATCGAGTTAATTATTTAGTTGCCTAACTATAGATTCTAGTGTCCAACTTCAGGTATCCAAGTTTAAAATAATTGATCTAACAGCCTTCATTTTTGGGAGGCAGCTTCTACATTTCTGCTCACAATTATTCCAAGAGCATTTTGATCTGTAGGTATAATTGATGTGAATTAGTAGTGGTAATGGGATATTCAGGTGTTCAGTGTTGGCCTAACTCTGTTCCTACTAAATACAGTGGAGGGTTTTTACATTGGCCAGACTTGTTGCATGGAAGTCAATTCTAAGTGCTTTTGAAAATTTCAGCCTGTCTAATTATCTGAATACAGTTGCAAACTGGATACTAATGCAAGTGACATCAGTTGATCCTACAAGTAACTGTGGGTGAAAAATTCAGCCACAGTTATTTATGTCTGCAAAATGGCAGGGACATGATAGGCTGTTTCCAAATCTGGCCCCAAAGGCTCAGAGACCAATTGAGAATGCTATAGACTCTGTGCCTATTCATCTTTGCAATGCAGATTGGGCTACATCATCCAGCTTCCCCCATTTCACTCATGTTTTGTCTTGAGGATGAATTAAGTGTCCCTCTCTGGCACTCTGATGTATAAATTCTATTCTCCCAGAATTACAACTTAACCACTAAAATGTTAACTTCTGTCTGAAACTTGACGAAGAATTTCTAAATTCCAGGGAAACTTACTTAATGCAAACTTTCAAGACTACAATTAATTGGTAGTTCCTAACCTTCTGACTGTCCAAGAAATGAAAGCTTAGCAGTTTCAGATGTTTGTTTATACTCAGCAAAGCCTTTTTTTAGCTGCTTTGCATGACATGTGGAAGGAAATTCCTTTTTGAAAGTGTGGGGGGCACTTAACTAAAAAATAAAGTTACCAAGTTATTAAGGTTTGAAACTCAGTCACTGCAGTGCCCATGGAAGTAATATTTCCTAAATGTTTTGGTACATGGATCTGAATTCACTTTGTAACTAGAGCAGCATGGAACCACACATGAAAGCATTTTGCAGCGAGGTTTCACTGAAGCCAGGTGCACAAACCAAGGCTGCATTTTGAGTGATTCTAGGTCAGGCTATGATTTTTGGTGGAAACCATGAGAAACAGTGACATGGTTTCTCTCAGAGCTGTAATAGCAACGTGTGGGGGCGGGGGGGGGGTGGATGGAGGGGACGCAGAGAAGAGACTCTTGTACAGAATAATCTATCTCTCAAGGCTTCTATCCCAAGCATCACATCTTTTCACCCTGGTGTCACCATCAGCCCCTCATTTCTGCTCCCCACGTCTTGAAACACAATAATTGTAGAAATATCAGTACGCTACACTGAATTTCTTACCTTAAGAAGACATATTAATCAATGTCAACTTTTCAGATAATTGTGACATGGTCCATTAATAGAAAAAGTTATACAAGAATGATCTTAGGATAACTATAAGTTAACTTTACTTAGTGTTGACTTTGACTCATGTATAAAATACTTAAAAGTCAAGTGCAGCCCAAAACATCTTTTATTCAACTAAAAACTGAGTACTAGAGTTAAATCTGGCCGTAAGTGTCACTAAGAAATCTGCTGGGAGCTGAGCAATCTTGAAAATCTGACTTTGAGCTCTTTCAGAAATCTGGCCCTATGTATGTAACAGATATTTAATAAAGTTACTTTGCAAAATGTAATACAAAATAATGTGAAGATCGTATTTGCATTAAACCAGCAGGCACAGTATGTAAAGATCCCAAAACTCTATTGGGCTGCTTAACTTCTAAAACAGCTAGTGGATATGTGGACTGGATAAAAGACACTTATGGACTGCCTAAGTTGAATGACTTTTTGGAAATATTTTGGCAGACAGACACCATCTAGTGGTGTGTTGTCCCTAATTAAAAGAGAATTTAAAAGCAGAAAGCAATATATAATTTTAAATGTAATAATACTGAATGCCTTATTTCTTTACATGTTCAAAGCATTTTTCAAGAATTAATTAGAAGGTTTACAGTTCAATGATATAAAATTGACTACATTCTTGAGTTTAAGACATTGGGCTTCGCTGTACTTTTTGAAAAAAAAAAAATTCTACAAATGGTCCAAACGGTCCAAAATGCTACAGTTTCACTATTGTATAATACTGTCTTGGACCATCATTATGGAATACTGCAGTATTTATTTGATAAAGGCAATCTTAAAGCCACTATGAAGTCCTTTTATTCAGGAATTTTTTTAAAGGAAAGCAATAACTTTTGCTTCCTTGAGGACTATGGGAAGGGGTCTGTGGAGTTTATTTTAAAATAAACTCAAATTAAATACGGGACTTGTTTGGTTTTGGCTCATTTTTCATGCTACATTAAGTACCAACATCCCTGTGTTGTTACTAGAATGACATTACTGATGCAATAGACAGCAGAGAGCAGAATGCCATTGCTAGAATGCTGTTGTAGTGACTTGGGGAATCTAAGTACAGTTCATGAATTCGACATGGAGATTGACCTTTCTGAATATATCTTTATCAAACTACGAACTCCATTTTGATTATGTGGCTAGTCTGTCTTTTTGCTGTTTTTTACATCTGTTTGGGGATAAAATTCCAAGAGGTAATGGTAACACAGGGCTAGCAATGAAGGCTCATTAAACCTTGGTAATCTTCTACTCAAATGGAAGCCCCATTTGGACAAAAAATGACCAGACCAAGAAAACCAATCTACCAGGTAGGCTGATAACTAATGAACGGATCACCTTGTTAGGCTGATCATGAGTCATCTGACAAAGTCCTCCTTCTATGAAATTGAAGACCCCTATCTTGCCAGCCATTTTGGGGAGAAGGAGAATAGGCTGGAAGTAGAAGAAAAAGCGGTGCATGAGAAGGGGGAGGATCCTACACGTTCTAAGGACTTTGACTTAAATCCCAAAGAATGCTCCAGAGTGTTGGAGAAACTGAAGCCAGGAAGGATGTGTCAGTTTTGTCTGGATCTGTATATCTCTTGTGCTGTCTAAAGAGTGATTGTTTTGGGAATCTTTGCAAAGTCTGCGCTATGTGGTTCCGCTACCATGCGTCCTGGGAGAGGTAAACCAGAGTGCCCACAAGGCTGAAGCTCTGGGAGATCTTGTACTTAAGTGGGTGGGGTGGGGCTGGTCGATACTGGTCCTGAGGGCCTAGGGCAGGTGAACTGCAAGGTCCCACTTCCGTGAATGGGTAGCAGACAGGCTAAGGAAAGAGACAGTGCTGCAGTGTACTCAGACCAAGGGAGGCTTAAGAGCACACTGGTCAAGCATGGTGGGATCCAAACAAGCAGCCCAGTGAGTGTACAGAAGAGGAAGCTTTACCAGGGCTGTGATAACTGACCTTTTGGGAAGGATCTTGAGACAAGGAGGGTTCCCTATCCTACAGTGCAATGTGTGGTGCAAGCTCCAGAAAACATAAGGGGACCCAGCAGAAGAATTACTGGGCTCTGCTGATGAATGGGAAGGCAGATTGGCCAATTGCTATCAGAAGACTGCCTAAAGACCCTTAAGTGGTTACATGGGGATGAAGGGAGAGAGTGCAAGGAGTTTCTCTCTACAGTCTGGGGTAGCCCATGCAGGGGGCAGGCTGGTATATGCCATAACGGAACCTCACTGAGCTGCCATCACTGCCCCCACACACACACACACCACCACCCTGTTAGCACTCCTGGTTGATCAGGGCCTCTGGTGCACAATTTCAAACGTATGGCTGCCTGAGGAAAGCCCCAGCTAAGTCAGCTGCAAGCAGAGAGAGCATCACCAGAACCACAGCAGCTGAAGTTGCAGCCACCGTCACTGAAGTCCCTTCCCTGACAGTGCAGCAGGAGAAGCCTCACAATGTGGAGTCAAGAGGAGCATGTCTGAGTATCTATTCCTGTCGGTGCTGTGACAGTGGTGGAGGAGCATGTACTGTCCATCTGCTGCAGCAACACCCTGCCCTCTGAAGGCAGCAAGAGTAGCAGTAGCTGAGAAGGAGGAAAGGCCAGGCTAGCAAGGGACGCAACGGCCCTCTGCAGCATAATGGGGACGTCAGAAGCTCAAGTCCTTATGCACGCTAATGAGGAGCTCCAGGGGGAAAAACCTGATTCTATGTGACCTGTGTAGGGATGCAGAGAGCTGCTAGAATTTTGATTCAGAATAATCTAAATGGTAATTTAACATTGCTTCTCCACCTGCCTTGGAAATTATGGGCTCTTGGCTTGGAAATTGAACTTTATGACTCAGCTGTGTGCATTATGAGCTGAACCACCTGCCAAATTCATCCAGACCTAAGCTATGGGGATGTCTGGATTCTAATCCACTTCTATATGTGATGTTTGCCATGCAGGCTCCGCTCTAACAAATACCAATGTTTCTAAGGTTGTGTCCTTCTGACTGTGATATGCCAAGGCAAAAGTACTAAATACATTGTCAGAAAACACTTCATGACATACCAAGCTGCAGTTCATTTCAGTTTGTTTACAGTAATAAAGCAATGAATATTTTTCTTTGTCTCTAGATTAACTCCACTAGATGGCATAGAAGTACTCCTGCTTGGATATTTCCAATATCCACCCTGTAACAAAAAGCAGAAATACTGCCATCATGAAAACAGTACATGATCTTTATTTTTTAATGCATGCATTATTGCAAAATATGAATATAGCACTTATATAGGATATAAACAGAGCTGTGTGAAAGTTTCATCTTGCTGCAGACAATTAAATACTTCCAGAACTAACCTCTTAGAAGAATGAGGCAAAAGTTCAGGTAATGTACCAAATAAAAAAGTATGCAAGAAAGCAAATGGATCAATACATGAAAAATGGGGAAAGGAGAGTGAATTCAGGAAAGTCATCAAATACCCACCACTCCTAGTGGCTTGAGAGACATGGTCACAACGAAAATTAGGGGAGAGAGTAACACTTGGAATTGTATAAATCTATCATCTGTAGAAAACCACCAGTCAACAAAGCTCAATTAATAAGGAATGGGAATAGATCAACGTCTTTGAGATGTGAGGAAGCAGGGGGGAGTGATCACCAGCATTAAACACATTGGGCAGCATTACCTTTACAAGTAGTTAGGTGAGTTAATGTAGGTCCCTGTCATCTTTTGAAGCCTGAGTTAAAATCATGAGTTTGTGCCACTTATTGCTTTAGTTAACCTTGCTTTATTACAAATAAAACCAAAACATGCTCAGACATGAAGGCTGGGATTCCTTTAAATTGAAGTCTGCCTGGCAAATAGAGATTTCTAATGACCAAATTGTATTGAAAATGTGTAACTCTGGTGGGAAAAGAGGGAAAGATATATGCATCCTGGCAGAGCAATCTTTCTAACTGTGTAAGCGGAGTCTGTGTAGGGAGAGGGGCATAGCCTGTGGGGCACACAGAAGTAGTGTGGGAAATGCAGTCTTCTCAGGAGAGCAAGCATGGGGACAGCCAATGAGGGAGTAAGATACAAAAATTGTGTGTCATATCATATATCTGTTTTTTCAGAGAGCTTCTAATCAAGTTTCCAATGGTGGATTATTTTGTAAAAGTCTCTAAGTATGAGGCCAATGGGGCTAACACCCACAGAACACACCCAACCCAGTTATCTGAAGACTGAGAACTGGCTTCAGATCATACTAAATTGTGTTTCAGCTCCAACCTGTGTGTTGCAACAAACTTTAGCAATCTTCCTCTAAATGCCAGTTAATATTAGTATTTCCTAAGGGACATAGAAATACACATGGAGTTGTTTTTTGCCATGTATCCCATATTAGGGCTGGTCAAAAAATGTCCGTTAACTTTTTCCCTGTATAAAATTTGGTTTTCAACTAAATGAGATTTGTCTCAAAAAATGGCTGATTTCCTCAAAAAATGTTGATTTGTTGAAAATTCAAAAACTGAAATGTTGACTGAAAATGGAAACATTTTGGGGGGTTTGATGAAAAGTCAAATTGTCTGTGGGGGGTGAGGGGGAATTCAACCACTCTTCCTAGCACATTAGGCTTTAATGTCTAAAATGCTCTCCCTATAAGTTGGTTTAGTGTTTTATATGCCAGCAAGGGAATAAACACTTCACAAATAAATCTGTTTACTTCTCAGATTTCTTAATGCTTTTGAATTCTTACCAATCTTAAGTTTGCATCTGCTTCTACCCAAATTTTCATGGTCTCTTGATTTCATCTACTTTTGTTTGAACTGATATCTTTGTTGAACAGAGGTCAATTTTCTACTAAAAACTTTCAACCATTGTTAATTAGCAGTCATTTGCACTGATTCTCATGCTTAGAGAGTAAAGAGCTAGGCAAAATAGGCTTGAATCAAATCCACTGATTCAGGGCTGTTGATGATCTGTCATTGAATTTTACCACTGGAACAGAATAAGAGTTTGTTAGTTATCTGCACTGTCTCCTGTTGCAGAATGAATGAAAAGAGTTCTTAAATCCCAGCAATAAGAAGGATTAGCGGTTACCATAAAATCAGTAGCTTTACCCTACTGTTATTTATACTTTAAAGTACAACAAGATATGTGACCTAATATGTAAAGGGTGTAAATTGAGTGTTAGATACAGAACCTGTTTGTCAACACATGGTCTTCCACAAATATGCCACTATTTTAACCCATTGTGGTATTTCATTGGTGATTCCATGTAAGTAAAATTATATACTGATTTATTTTGGCTAGCATCTTATGTACAAACCAAATTCCAAAACACTTTACAAAGTTGAACAGTAAACCTTGTAATGGTACATGGTATCATTTATGGAAAAACATGTTAGAAAGACATTGAGCTGTATGCTTTAGTGATTTGCATATCATGAAGTAAAGAGAATCCTAGAAATGTAGGGCTGGAAGGGACCACAAGAGGTCATCTTGTCCATGCCTCTGTGCTGAGGCAGGTTAAGTATACTTACACTAACCCTGACCGTTATTTATCTAACCTGTTCTTAAAACCCTTCCAGTGATGGGGATTCCATACTCTCCCTAGGTAACCTGTTCCAGGGCTTACCTATCCTTACGATTTTCCTAATAGCCAACCTAACTCTCCCTTCCTGCAAACCAAGCTGATTACTTTTTCTTGAGTCCTCGGTCAACTTGGGGAACAATTAATCACCAGTCTCTTTATGACAGTGTAGGGCTTTTCAAGCATGATTTGTAATATATCACAAGTGCAAAGCATTACCTATTTTATGGTATTTCTTAACATGCTGGAAGATTCCACAAAGTCCAAAAAAGGTGTACTTGTGGTGTCAAATAATGCTGGGGAAGTAAGGGCAATGCCTAACACTGTTTGATTCATCCCTGCTGGTGCCCTGGAATCAAAGGAGAAAATAAAACTAAAGTAAAATAATTAGTATCTTCATCCCAATTGCGTGTGACCATTTTTCTCTCTTAATTTAACAATTTACCACTTCCATCTTCTAGACCTCAAACTGTGTGGTGCACACTTCGGGAGGAAGCTACCGAGTAGCAGGATCAGGCACCTGCATGTTGTTATAGATCCAGCACTTACAGCACAGGAACCAGGGGCATTTTCAGAAGGGCTCTTTAGTTATGAATGTCTGAGATACTATGAAGAGTTATAGTCTTCCACCTTAAATGAGATCTAGAGGTGTCGCTGTGACCAATTTGTGCATCCCATTCATATAGCAGATGTCTACAGTTCTTGTCTTTGCACATTTTTACCACAGAAATAAGCATCTGACCCTAAGTATAGTGATTCTATTTAAAGCTAGTTCCAAGAAATAAATATTGAAAAAGTTTCGATATTTTAATTATGCGGCTCCCTTTGAAGTCATGTGGCTTGTGCAATTTTTGAGTGCCCAGTTATCAATACTGCACAGTTGCATGATATAATGCACTACTTGTATTTAGTTATACAATAGTAAAATAATAATTGTTTATAAATATGGAAATGCTTTTACATGAGAGAATCCTTATCTAGTCAGAACCCTTTCCACCCAAAAATATCTTTCCCCTCAGATATTTCTGGTTATTATATTCTAGTTCTTTTCCTGTTGTATTTCCAGATATTTCAATTTCTGCAATAAATTTTCTTTATTCATCAGCATTAAGCTTTATAGAAATTGTGTGGTGGCATGCTCAAATAGATGAACCTACAGATGCTGCTATTTTACTGCTTCATTCGAATTATTATACTTTGCATGCTTTGCAAAGCAGTTGAAAAAACCTACTGCCAAACCTGCATATTTACAAACAAGAAGCCTGGTCCTGTTCCCACTCAGGTCAATGGCAAGCTTGCCAGGGACTTGAATTCAAGTAAAAAAAATTCCCAAGCACCAAGGCCATGCAAGCATTTTGGGAGGCTATGTGCTGGCCTCAGGTCTAGACCTTTCCCTGGTATTTCAGGGGAAGGTGTTTTTTTTTGTTTTGTTTTTTTGGTATCGTTTTGCTTTGTTTTTTTAAATGGAGCTGGTAGTATGAGTTAATGTGAATCCCACAGATGACAGGTTAGTGGTTTGTGGAGGCACTGGCTTTCCCTGGAGGTGGAATTGCTTGATTAATTGTGATGGCAGATTTAAGGCAGACTGGTTGCCAATGGGAGGCAACTGATTGCACAGTGTTTGATTACAGGCTTTCCACTTTACAGGGTAACCTAGTGTCACACATAAATCTGTCAAAATTCCTCCAAGATATGATGGAAAATCATGCAGACCATCACAAAGGTAAGTCACTTTAACTGCTTTAGTAAGATCTGTGGAAATTCTGTGGCTGTCTTTTGAGGCTCATAGACAGCACATTCATTTTCCCATTTTCCTGTACTTACTTTGCTCTGTCCATTTCTCAATTAAAATTTTAGTAGGAAGTTGTGCAATGCTGTGGGTATGAAAAAAACAAAACAAAACAAACACACACAACCAGCCAAACACATGACACCACAGATTACAACAAAGGAAAAGTATTTCATATGTTATGGCTGTGTAGCTCACTACACAGAGCAAAAGTAGGAGACTTTGAAGGACTGTTAGAATTAGACTTTTTGCAGTTAGATTTCAGGAGACTTATAAAATCGTGGATAATTAAGCAGGCGTGAAGAGTTTAGGCCTTTGGCTCTCTAGCTCTGTAGATACAGCTAATCAAAATAAAGCCCAAGGGCCTTCCTCAGCAAGAAGAAACAACAGGCAGAGAGAGCACAGGGGAATTTTCAGTGAGGGAAAGTAGGCTCTTAATTTAATGGCTACAATCTGGTAGACAGAGAAACCTCGGTAATAACGAAAACCTTTTTCTGTAAATAATTAACACACCACAAAAAAGTTAAATCTTTATCTGTTGATGGTTACAACAACCAATCTAACTCGGGAGATAAATGATCAACAGCAGCCTAGCCAGCATGGGTACGACCCAGTTTACTTCACAAAGTGAAGAAAGGACAATAACAACTTGCCTTGCATCCAAGTGGCATATGCATATACCCAGTGCAAGTAGTTTATGGCTCTCAGAGTCCAGGTACAGAATGCTGAGGCCAAAATTGCTGAATTGGAGGAACAGAGAGAGAGAATATTGACATAGGTATGTACATCATGTAGTGGGTTTGCCTCAAAACTGATCCTCCAGTTGAGAAGCCAATCTTAGGATAGAATAGCACCTAGGTACAAGGAGGGACCCTGTCCTGCCCATCCCCCCCGTCCCTTCCCTCACCCCTTGAGATGGGACATCCTTCTGACTGAATTAGTGAAGGCTGACAAGTCCTCATGCACCAAGGAGGTTGCTCCAGTGGATGGAAATACAATGATGAGACAAAGACAAGCTATGGTGAGTGGGGATTTGATCAGCAGGAATATAGACAGTTGGTATGTGGTGAATGAGAATCGCTTGGTGACTTGCCTGCTGGGTACAAGGGTGGTGGATGTCACAAGACATAGTGACTTCTGATGTGTGCTAGTAGGAGCATGCTGGTACCAGTGATGTAGAGACATGTAGGAGATGGGTTCTGGAAGGTAAATTAGGCTACTAGGTAGAAGGTCCAAGGCTTCAGCTGTAGCTTTTCTCTGAAATTCTTCTAGTCTGACATGGAGGTCTAGCTATGCAGAAGGAATTTCAGGGTCTTAATGCATGATTAAGAAGATGAAACAAAGAAGCATGATTTAAATTTGTTACATGCAGAGGCACTTCTTGGAAAAGGGGGTGGGGGGAAACTCCACTTTAAATAAAATAGAACCAGTTTGTTGGCATGTAAAATAAAGTTTTGGAGAAGTGTTTAAACAAAAAGCTGGAAGGGAGCTGAGGAGTACCTAAGTCAGACAGATATCTGTTAAATACATTGTGATGGGGTATATAAACCTGCACTAGAAATGAATGGGTTAAAAAGCAACGCTGGGCCCAGATGACCCTCTGCTCTGACACACCTGCAGAGCATGCTTCAGAGGGAGGTGGAGCATAAAAGGGAAGCCAGACAGCTCAGAAGGGGACTGATAAAGCAGGGAAAAGGACTTGCCTTGGGAGCATCTGAGATGGGATCCTGCAGAGCCCTGTCTTAGTGAAGAGAAGCTTACCTGGTGGGCCCGGACATACTGAAGGTGCAGCTAGTACCTTTTTCTATGACCTTTCTGCTACAGAATGCAAATCATGGACCAAAGAGTAGGTGGTAGGAAGTGGCCCAAGGAGGGCAGCCTTAAGATGCTCCTGAGCACCAGACCTTTGGTAACCCTTGTAGGTCCCTGGGCTGGAGCCCTGGGGAGAATAGGCTCCCCTACCAACCCCTCTTTGTACTACGAAAGGACAGACCCCCTCCTGGCCCCGCTCTGTGATGATTCCAGCAAGTGCCAACCATTATAAACATCTATAATACAACAGTATCTGTGTATCCTGTAATGGGGACGATTTAAATAGCAAATAACTGGGACAGGATAAAAACACAGTGATAAAATCAGCAGCATGTCAGATTAAGGAGTCAAATAGAAACATGCACACAGTCAAGAGTAAAAACCCATAAGGGTTATGTCCCTCTTTAAGGGGTGATGTAGCCAGCCATATCTGTGCCATAATTATTTGATGCTTCCCAGCTAAAGGGGTGGGGCTAAGAGGGTCGGGTGACAGCTTAATGGGCATCTGAACCTTATAAAGGGCTGAGAGGGCTCAATTAGTGGTACTACGGTAGCGGGTAGGCTCCTGTGGCGGCCCATGGACTAGAGTCTGCAGGAGGCTGTGTATTCCAGGGGAATCAGACAAGGGCCCAGTATTCCATAGCAGAAGCAAAGTCTCTCCCAGCTACCCTGGAGAAGGGTGAGTTTGTAAGTCCTTGGTGCCTCTGAAAGTCAGGCCAAGCTTTTACTCAGGAGCCTAAATATACATTTAAGAATCTAACTTTAGGTTTCAACTTTGAAAATGTGTCCATAATTCCAAAAAAGATATTACATAACTCTTGGCCCGAATTCAGACCAGATATAAGCAGATTCAATTTGATTTCACTGGAGTTGCACCAATTTACACCAGGTCTGAATTTGGTGGTAAGGTGCTATTCAGCTTAGGTGTTTGGTGTTTTTGTTTTGTCTTTTATGTATCTTGAGTACACGACTATACAAGGTCTCAGTGTGTGGATGAGACAACTGTATTCAAAGGAGGGATTAAGGCTTATTGGGAACTGGGGAACTTCTGGGAAAGGAGGAGTCTATACAGGAAGGATGGGTTCCAAATAAACCAAAATGGAACTAGATTGCTGGCATATAAAATCAGAAAGGTCGCAGAGGAATTCTTAAACCAAGGGTTGGGGAAGTACTGACAGCTGCAGAGGCACACACAGTTCAGACAGAGACATCCATTGGGGCAGGATTTATTTTAAAGGATACTTTAGTTTATATCCTAGTGAAGAGGATAGAAGTTGATTAATGTACAAGTAGGAATTGAAGGGAAACAGTCAAGTGAAAGTCAAATTACATCGCATGAAGGCAGACAACTAAATACTAAGTGTTTGTATACAAATGCAAAAAAGTCTAAATATTAAGAAGGGAGAACTTGAGTGCCTGGTATTAAATGAGGACATTGATATAATAGGCATCACAGAAACTGGATGGAATGACGATAATCAATGGCACATGGTAATACCAGGGTATAAAATATATAGGAATGATAGTGTAAAAGGCGTGGCACTGTATGTGAAAGAAAGCATAGTCTAATAGTAAAAATGAAACAAACAGTGCCATAGAATCTATGAATAGAAATGTCATGCTTGAATAATAAGGATATAGTAGTAGGAATAGGATGATGAAGGTGACTGTGAAATGCTTGAGCTGATTAGATAGGCTACAAAAACAGAAAACTGAATAGTAGTGAGGGATTTCAACTTTCCCCATCTTGACTGAGAAATTGTCACTTTAGGATGGGAAGCAGAAATAAAATTTCTAGACCTCATTAATGACTGCTTCTTGGAGCAGCTAGTTCTACAATCCACAAGGGAGAAGGCAATTCTTGATTTAATCTTAAGTGGCACATAGGATCTGGTCCTAGAGTTGACTAAAGGGCTAGATGACCCTTGGTCCACCTAGTGTGGCCATGCTTATGTTACCACTTTTAGTAACTTTCTAAATAGGTAACAAAAAGCAATATAGTATAGATGATTATTTATGGTTACTATGAAAAATATCTTCCACCAAATCACTAACCATAAACTAGAGTATTTGCAGCATATGTGAAAAAATGCTTTATTTACAAGCATCAGGCAACTCTTCTATGACCTTCGGTTCACACCTACTGTGCACCCCTGCATTATCTGCTGCAGTATATAATCTGCTAGCAGGTGATTTATGTGGCCTGATTTGCTGCTGTCAGGTACCTCTGATTTGTGAACAAGTTGGAATGAGCCTAAAGGAAGGGGTGGGATGGTGAAAGAAGGATGCTTGAAGGAAAGGTTATGCATCTCTGTGCTCTAAAAGACAAAACATATAATCTTTCAAAGCAGCTCTGTAATTTTTACCTTGCCTGATCATCTAGTAGGAAGAAAAACTGCTATCTGATGACAGCCCTGAAACAGAAACATTTGAGAAGGCTTCTTTATCTGCAGGTATAAATAATGGGAAAAGTGGGGAATAAGCAAGAGGCTTGGTTGCCTCTGACATGTGGAATAGCATCATTGGCATGGCATTGTTTGAAATGTCAGGAGGAAGAGACTTGCTGACAATAAAAACAACACACAACATAAACTCAGAAAGAAACTGGCAACTTATTTATATTTTGTCTGTTCTCAGTCCTCCCCCTCCCCACTGGGTTCCAATCCACCACTGCCACTGGGACCACCAATCCTAGTCTCCCTACCCAGGGAAAGTCCCTCCTTTCTTCCATCCCCATCTATGACTTGCTGTGTGTAGCAAAGGGTCTGATCCTAGGAGATCAGTGGAAAAGTGAAGTAGGGGGTCTCATAGGTCATATTGATTGTGGGGGAGGCAGCATTGAAATCTTTCTTAAAACAGCCTCCTCCTATTTTCCCATCCCATTCTGAATCCCTCTGCTTCCCAAGCACCACCTAACTCCCCTGCAAGTCTGTCCACTCCCTCTGAAGTTTCTCTGACATTCCCTCCAACACACTTTCTCTCTCTCTCACACACACATACACACCTCATGCCATGAATTCTCTTCTCACATCAGCACTCACATAATTCTCTTTTTCTTACACTTTCTAATAGAGCAAGTCAAAACACGTGATTCAAACACTCCTGAAATATGAGCGGAGGTTTTTAAATCCTAGATCTGAATTTGGCAGTTTGAATTAACCCTAGAATGTTGGTACCCTGCCCATTCATTTTAAAGGAGACGCTGCCAGCTACTACATTTTGGACCCAAACATTCAATCCACACTTCTATAGCAAGTACCAGGTGTTATCTTATCACCTGCAGGTACTTTTGTGATATCCAGCATTTCTTCCTACACCTGTGATGTGAAGTGTGATTAACATGTATGTCATCTGTAAGCATCTTTAATCGATAGGTGCAATCAGAATTTAAGATTCCGGCATTAACAATGCACTGTACCAACAAAAATGAATACATAACTACTCTCCATTATTTAAGAAATAGAGAAATGTGCTGAGTGATATGCTAATCTTTTAAATCACATCAGTCTACTTGAGAGTTGGAAAGCGCTATTTATTATCTATCCTGGTTTCATAGTTGTGGTTTCCAGCTTTGGTGGAAAGGTGAGGATACCAGGTTTTTACTCTGGCTTGAAGCAGCCGTTAACAACACTTCAAAAATCAATTATTTGTCCTCAAAAGTTTACACTGCATTGGCAGAGCCTGTAAATTGGTCCAAATGATTAGTTTTCAACGGTATCAATGCTCAGGAGTTTGGAGCATGTCAGAACACCATTCTGCAGAAATCTGCCTTACAGACCAAACTGGCTGTTGACGTGCCTTCTGAATGAAATTGTTGAGTGATAGAAGCACATCAGCAGTGGACGGGACAAATATAAGGAGAACATTTTGAAGCAAGAACATCCCTTGCACCACAGATCCAGGTGATAAATTTTGTTTGAATTAAAATCTCATCAGTGTAATTATCACTCTATCCTCCCTCACCCTCAGGGACAGAGCCTGCCTTCAGGTTGGTTCTACACTGGGCCCAGCTCCAGTGTAGTTTGGAGCAGCTTTAGGGGTGCTTTAAAGTGTGCTAGTCATCTAGGGTCTACAACAGCCAGAATGCCAGGCAAAATTTGATTTTGTTTTGATTTGGCATGAAAATAGAAACAAAACAAAACAAAAAATAAATTTGCTGAAAGGGAATGAAGCCTTACAGGTTGCCCTGGAGTCATGCAGCTTGGAAGCCCTGGGCTTCTGAATCTGAGGCAGTCCATATGACAGGCTGCCTAGGAGCTTGTAGTCCTGGGGTTTCCAGGCTCCTGGCTGTCTATCAGCCCACCAGGCAGATTACCAAAAAGCTAGGAGCCTGGAAGCTTGGCCTCCCTGGCACGGCAGTGGGTGGATCAGCTGGCAGTAAACCAGGCAGGTGTCAAAACCTGCTCAGGAGTCCGGGTTCTGTCACAACTACACTGCAAAACATGGCCATTTTGTGAATCAGCATTCTCTGTCAGAAAGTTCCATCAGCATTAGAGCTGGTCAAAAATTCTCTAACAAATCATAATAGTAGCACTTTGCACCCATTTTTCACACGTGCAAGGCAGTGGAGAATCAGGCCCAAAGAGCGTCCTGTATAAAGAAATTTCTGCTGACCTAGTTAATAAGCTTTGCAAATAAATGTGATTGTGAGGGTCACAGTTTTAACTGGCCCTATATTAGGATTTTTGGGACTTAATTTTTCTGAGAACATGGGCCAATGTAAAGAAAGTAATATTTTATGGATGCTTATCATGTATTTCTCTGGCATTTATAATATAGTATAATATTGTTCTATACTAATTGTATTTTTATGAAAGCAGGAACATTCTATAATACAAAAATTGTCAATTTTCACAAATTCATAACTACTGATCTACTTTCCATCCAGTTTTTCCCTTAAATCTCAGTATGATCTACAAACAAGCCAAGGTTGAACACTATTGGCTCAGCTGCTGTCAAGTAATTCACATTCGAAATAGTTGTTGGAATATGTGTGTTTGTTTTTCAACAGACTGTACTAAAATACAGCTATAGCTTATGGAAATAACACAAAAATTCACCTCTGGGCTGAGATCAAGCATAGAAAATGTCAGCCGTAATGGAATTTGCTTACTGAAGTTATGAGCAATTTAAAAAGGGAAGTTAGGACGGCAGATGCATTTCAATCTTAACTAAACTGGTCACTACTGTTACATATAAGGTAAATATGTGCCCACACACACTAAAGTTTCTATATACTGGTAATAAACATATTACTTGTGTGTGTGTGTGTATATATATATATGTGTATATATATATATATATAACATGTAAAAATGTTTAGGCCAAAACAAATGATTAAACCTCTTATTAGGGTGTACGGGGGGAGGGTTAGAATGGAAATACTGGCACCACTGTAACAAATATCCTACCATGCACAGGTAAACAAAAATCACATGATAATGTAACACATTATCAAAGAAGTGATATGTAAACACTGGATCAAAGTCCATCAAAGCTCCCAGACTGCAGGGTAGGAAATCCCTGCTTTCTCCTATTTCAAATGAACTCTAGATAAAAAAAGTTGCAATGATCTAAGTAG
Source organism: Lepidochelys olivacea (assembly GCF_965140295.1). Classification (NCBI taxonomy): domain Eukaryota; kingdom Metazoa; phylum Chordata; order Testudines; family Cheloniidae; genus Lepidochelys; species Lepidochelys olivacea. The sequence goes on along the minus strand of NC_140414.1, from coordinate 48,146,466 downwards.
CTTTAAGGAGATGAGTGAGCACTTACTTAGGAAATGGCATTGTGTTAAACATACACTGTTAATTCAGGTGTTGCCTTCTGGCAATTTGTGTGTTCTTAAATATTAATCTTTGAAATTTAATAGGTATAAATAGAGAGAAATGCTTTTTATGTTTAGTCTTCAGCACAACATTATTTTTCACTCTTCCTTTAGATTGTAAACCACATGGACAAAGCTGTAACCTCAGTCAGAAATGTAATACTCTATTTTTTTATACTGTGCAGCACTATTTTACCATTGAGGTAATGATCAAAGCTATAAGAATCAGAAAAACACTCCAGGCCTCAGTTCAGGTCTCTTTTAGTGATGCCTTTTGTTCAAACTATCTGGAAAGCTTTTATTGAAATAGACGCTGTTTCATAAATTGACTAATACGATAAAAGAAGGCAAATGTGGGAGATGCTATGTGCCATATAAATAGTTTAGTGAGACAAAACTCTTCTAATCAAAAAAGCAATGAGAAAAAACTATGCCTAACCCTGGAAGAAAGATTTTAGAGATATAACTGCACTATGTATCAACCTACCATTGGGTCAGGAATGAACATTGCTGACAAATCAAATCCTGAATGGAGTGCATAGCCTTATCCTGGACACAACTTTGCTAGCTATTTGCACACTTAAAATGATGGACCCAAGCCACAAAGCTCATATTTAGACTGTAACCCAGTTTGGAACTACTTTAAAGCCAGTTTATTATTTATATAGCATGAAAACTTTTCATGGTGCTTGATGGAACAAATTAAAAAAACACCAAACAAACCTGCATCCTCCATCCTTACAGGCTTACTGTCTAAGGCCTCACAATCTAAGCCTCTTAGATTTATACACATGCTTATAGGCACTCCTGTATAAAACTGTATGATTTATAACTATACCAATGGGTATAACTGTGTTAGAGGCCCAGGATCTTACTTTAGGTACATGATAATGAGTGAGAATAGGTAGAAAAGGATAAAATGCAAGGAGTATATTATTGCTTGGGTTTGATGTATGCATACCTTAATTTTGGTGGTGTTTTAGCTTTTGGTTTTGCATTTTGAAATGAACCCTGTACCCAGTCCCTTTCTCCCTCCTCCATCCCACTTCCTAATAGTGTTGGCAGGTGTTTGGAGAGGAAGCCTAGTGTCCTGCCAGCCTCCCTCCAACAAAGGGGTTTCCCTTTCAGAGGCTGACCAAGAGTTGTGCTTCTCTACCCACCCCTACCAAACTCTGGTTTCCATTGGCAATTTCTAAGGGCACTGAGCTGGCCTGCTTGCTCTTCTAAATCAACAGGCCCCAATAGCTCTTCTTTGCATCCTCTTGTTCTGTCCCCTTTAAATGTAAATTGCACTGTAGCATTTATACCTCAAAGCGCACCACATGATGGGAAATCCCCAACTATACAATAGCTTTGTTTATATTGGACTTAAAGTGAAGGCCTCTGAATTAACTATAAGGATGGCCCTGTCTGGGTCACCATCAGGAATTGATTCTGGGACTTCTGGATCTAAATGCATGAACCTCTTCTGTTTTTGAGCTAAGGGCTGGGTCCTTTAGCTCAGAGACAGTAGCTGACTCACAAAGAGAAACATCCCACATTTTAATGGTGCACAGCAAAATTAGGTCTGCAATAGTCTGGATCTTTCAGACTTCCTGACATAATGCCTCTTACTTAGCTTTTCAGGGAGGGGTTCAGACCAAAAACACTAGGGAAGGAGTGAGAGTTTTATTTGGTTTATTTACTGGTTAGCGCCTAATTTTTAAGGTGAATGGGCAGTTTACCATTCAAATTACATTATCAAAATACAAATCAGTTAGTAAGTGTTCAGAGCCAAGTTTATGGTTATAAAGTAAAATAAACAATTAAAATGGGTTTTAAAAAACCCAGCCAATTCAATTAAAATTGGCTGTCTGGAGCCATCGAAAAAATGCAATATAAACAGAGCTGCATGATTTGCAGGGTGGAGCTGGCATGGCAGCAAATCATACAGGTATATACCTGTCTCCACACTTTGGCCCAAAAAGCCTACACTGTGCTCTTCTTGGGATCAGAGAACAGAAGTCAGGACTTCAGTCGTTAAATGTGGGAGTAGAGAACTTACATACAGTAAGTACCTGTTCAAACAGTCCCCGCTCTGCTTAAACATCTATTGGTCTAGACTCTAGATGATTTTAGATTCTGTGCTTCACTAAACAGCTATCATGCTGACTGACACTCATCATCACCTACCCACTCCTCTGAACTTCTGGAAATATTTTACAATTCATTGCCATCACATCAATGTTGAGCTAAATTGACAATGGGTACTGTGTGGCTAAGACTCCTTTCCCAGTAATAAAAAAGTTACCCCCTTGTGTCAGTTCCTATTAGCAAACTTCATGAAGTTGTATGGAACAGCACCATATTAGATTAGGCCAGGAGGCATGAATTTGAATGGAGAAATCTGTCTTTCGAAACAGACACAATAGCTTATTTTATACATATTTTATATATTGTTTATATAGTATTTTATATATTTTTTAAGATATTTTAAACAGCTTTTAGTTTTTGACTTCAGCTCTTGGATTTTCTCTTTTTGTCTCCATCAGGTTTTTTTTACTTCTGATTGGCTCCTGCATTTTTGGTGCTTGCACTCCAGTTCAGTAAAACACTTCTACACATACTTAACTTTAAGCATATGCTTAAGTCCCGTTAAAACCAATGGAAATTAAGCATGGCCTTAAGTACTTTGCTAAATCGGCTTAAATCTGTATCCTTCCGTCTTATTTTGGAATAGGGAGAAATTTGGGAAACAGTTTAGATCAGTTCAAAGCTCTAAAGAACGTTGTCTTTGGAGTTCAGCAATAAATAACAGCTCATCTATCCTGATTTAAAGCATATTTCAGAAAAAATATTGGCAAAGAAAATGAGCCACAAAAGAAAAGAGACTCTATACATGTGCTGAGCTAGATTCTTACCTATATGTGCAGGGATTTATCCTCTTCAGAATAGTTCACTGATTATGAATATCACTCAGGTTGAATCAGGCTGCCTGAGCCTGAAGGGGACTAAAAGCTGTTGTATTGAGTCCGCAGGCTACAAGAGGAAATACAACTTACAGAATGTTGTGTGGTTGTGTGTATTCTTTTTAAATATATGAAACAAAATAATAGTTTTCTAACTGGAGTAACCAAATTGGAGGTCACCTTTTCTGTCAGAGAAGTGCTTCAGCTGAATAGAAATGTGCCTTCAATCTTCCCAACCCAATTGTAATGATAAAATATTATTGCCAAGAATTTCCAAAGTGACTAGTGATGGGGAGTTCCTCAGATCTGGGAGACCTGCTAGACACTTTAAAGAGACCTTAATTGAGTCTCCCCAAATCACTTGTCACTTTTGAAAGTATGTGTTCATAGGGTATTGTGGGGCCAATTCTGAACTGATGCATCTTCATATCCCCCTACCAAAGGCTGCACCTATTCTTCCTTCTTAAAAACTATCTTTGTCAGTTCTTTAATGTTTTCCTCTGAAAAATGAGAGTGCTCATTTAACAAAATCCTCCTCTAAATTGAATTTGCCATAAAAGCAACTCAGTCAACAAACAGATAAGGGCACTTAGGAAAAAAAAGTTGATGTGGTTTGGATGACGGCAAATACTTTTCGCTTTGGTAGGGCAATCTGCCAAATAGTCCTCCATTATAAGCTTTGGAGCCAGCAGTTTTTCCACACAGAGCTGAGTTGACCGGTTTCCTCCTGGGATAATTGCAAACTTCATTCTTCGGGGACACAGTTGTTTCTGACAGTATAAAATGCAGGACATCTTTGATGTAAAATCTGGCTATAACAATGAATAGTCATCCCATGCAACAGAAAGTGTTTGTCGTAAAAACTGTGCTTAGAGATGCCAGCTCAATGGAACGAGCTGGTAAATTTTGATGAGTTACCAGTCTGTAGAGCTACCTCACAAATCTGAATATGCTCCGCGTATAGCAGTGTCTTTGGATTCTTGACTAGGGGACAATTTTAGGCTCCCATGAATGGGTACACTATAGATTATGTGTTTGTATGTACAATATGCACTGGATTAAACTTCTAAATGTATGTTGTAGAAGAAAGCCACGTATTTCAATCTATCCCTCTTTGTTTCTATTTCATATTTGTGATGAGGAAGCACAACAGTGCAGTGACTTGACTCTAAAGGGCTACACTATAACTCTACCACCTGCTCTGAGCAAGAGCACTTAGCTGCACCAACTCAGGAGCGGACCAGGGAATGAGGGGCAGCTACATTGGTAGGTAGCCATCAACTGCTGGAACGGGGGCAAACTCCCAATGCACACACAGCCTTAGACACAAATATAAGCCAGGTCTCATTTTAAAAGCAATTATAGCTCTCTCTGGGGACTAGCCAGGGTATCGAGACTAGGCTATCAAAGATGACTAAATATATTTTTATTAAAATCTAGATATTATCATGATACAAAAAATAATTCATACATTAATGTATATTTTTAAACCATATAGTGACTCTATGGATGTTGTGCTACAGAATGTGGATAGAAATGTATGTAGTATTATGTCTATACTGTCACCATCATTCACAGACATTCACTGTTCAGTTCACTTTATAAAATGATTGGGCCCCTAGTGTTGCAGGCTGTTTGAGAAGGATTTGTTTTTGGGAAGCACAGTTCCTCCTGGAAATGCCCTTGTTGTTGGCACATCTGAATCACTGTCTGCTCAGGCCAATAGATAAATGCCACAGTTTGGCCCCTGGTGTCAAAAATAATAATGAACCAGATTCTCAGCTAGTTCAATCAATGTAGCTTCAGTGAACTCCATGAACCCACCCAGACTTACACCTACACCTGCTGAGGATCAGTCCAACAGTATCCGTCTGTACATCAAGCATAGTTCAAAGCTCAGTCTATACAAATCCTAACATTATTATGATAGTTTCACACACCTTCCTTCTCATGTTGAAGGACTGTGTGGTGTTAACAGGAACTTCGAGTCTCTCTCTCTCTCTCTCTTTCTGTGTGTGTATGTGTATTGCACTAATGCAGCCTACTGGCCAAATTCTCCATGGAATTCAACCATGGCAACTACACTGAAATCACTGGTGTGATTCAGGGGAGAATTTGGGCACATCTATTCTTTTGGGCTTTTTAAAGTGCAATCAGAAAAAAAGATGATGTGTTTTACGTGGTAAATTTTGTCATTTCCATATTGCTGTTGAGATTGATGTATATGTCCGCTTTCATAGTACATATAATGCTGCAAAATTTAGCAGATTGTGTGGTCAATAGAGACAGAGTGACAGCAAACAAGTCGTGATGTACAGTAGGATGATCAAGGATAGGCAAATAAATTCTACAGAATACATTTGATTTATATTAGTTGGAGAAAGAATTGAATAGTTCCAAGTGAGGAACATTAAAGGAAAAGGGAAGGAAGTATGATCTTCTCTCCCAAAGATTTTAGCATAATCTACAATCCTTAAGCAGGCATAGAAGTCAATGGAAGTTTTGCTTGAATAAAGACTGCAAAATCGGATCATCGGTAGGTGACCGAGTGGGTAATCGCAAAAAGAAAAGGAGTACTTGTGGCACCTCAGAGACTAACCAATTTATTTGAGCATGAGCTTAAGTGAGCTGTAGCTCACAAAAGCTCATGCTCCAATAAATTGGTTAGTCTCTAAGGTGCCACAAGTCCTCCTTTTCTTTTTGCGAATACAGACTAACACGGCTAGTTCTCTGAAAAGAGTGGGTAATGTTATTCTTGTGAAGTACCTTTCAGTTTGTTTCCCATCACCTTACTCTGCAATAAAGAGACCTTGGTCGTTCATGTGTCAGCAGAGGGCACTAGTACTCTAATAATGAAGCGCTGTCTTGAAATGGGCTCACAATATATGTGACCTCTACACAGCTGTAAATCTTAGAACTCTCTTAAAACACACTGTTCTCTCATTTTTTAATTCTTTCATAGTATGAATTACTAAGTATGGCCATAATACCTGCCAATTAGAATATACTCTTTCTTTCAATAGCAACAACATACCAAAGCCTAATTAACTGTTTTAGGACCACAATATTGGATATCATGTTCAAACATTGTGAAATTAATGAAAATTGGGTCACTTCCCTTCCTTCCAACTTGTGTCAGAAATCAAAAGCTCTGTGTCTCACATAAATAACACACCCTGTCAGAAAACATGTTCATAGTCTCTCTCATCTTCTTTTGTTCTTTTGGCACTTGCATTTTATTTAAAAACTTTTCATGGTTGATTGTGAATAATTAAAATCACAGGCATCACCTCCATCTATGGGGAAAGCCAGTAGAATTTACTGATATCACTCAAGAATGTGCACATCTCTGTTTTAATATTAAAATATTGATAGAGGACTTGATCCCATGAGGTGCAAAGTTCTCTCAACTCCCACAGATTTCAGTGGGAACTAAACACTTCTCAGGAGTGCTCAGCACCTTATGGGGAAAATGATGGATTCCCTGTAACCTGAAGTCTTTAAATCAAGATTTGAGGACTTCAGTAACTTGCCCAAGGCTTATTGAAGGAGTGAGTGGGTGAGTTTCTGTGGCCTGTGATGCTCAGGAAGTCAGACTAGATCAGCAGTTCTCAAACTGTGAGTCGGGACCCCAAAGTGGGTTGCGACCCCGTGTTAATGGGGTTGCCATTAGACTTGTTGGAGCCAAACCCCAAGCCCCACTACCGGAGGCTGAAGCCAAAGCCTAAGGGATTCAGCCCAAATGCAGGGCTCAGGTTACAGGCCGCCTGTCTGAGGCTGAAGCCCATAGGCTTTGGCCCTCTGCCCCGAGCTGGTGGGGCTCAGGCAGGCTCAGGCTTTGGCCCCTCCTCCTAGGGTCGTATAATAATTTTTGTTGTCAGAAAGGGGTCACGGTGCAATTAAGTTTGAGAACCCCTGAACTGGATGATCATGATGGTCCCTTCTGGCCTTAAAGTGTCTGAGTCAAGCCCACATGCTGCTTTCCCCCGACCCTTTCATAATATATAACCTGGCCTAACCAATTAGTCTGTAGCGTGGTAGTACAGAGTGCACTGGGCTGTCTATGCTAGCATTCACAGATTAGACATCAGAACGGCCATACTGGGCCAGACCAAAGGTCCATCTAGCCCAGTATCCTGTCTTCTGACAGTGGCCAATGCCAGGTGCCACAGAGGGAATGAACAGGTAATCATCAGCTGATCCAACCCCCTGTTGCCCATTCCCAACTTCTGGCAAACAGAGACTAGGGACACTATCTCTGCCTATCCTGGCTAATAGCCATTGATGGACCTAGCCTCCATGAACGTATCTAGTTCTTTTTTGAACTGTGCTATAGTCTTGGCCTTCATAACATCCTCTGGCAAAGAGTTCCACAGGTTGACTGTGTGTTGTGTGAAGAAATACTTCCTTTTGTTTGTTTTTGAACCTGCTGACTATTAATATCATTTGATGCCGCCTAGCTCTTGTGTTATGAGAAGGAGTAAACAACACTTCTTTATTTACTTTCTCCACACCAGTCTTGATTTTATAGACTCCTGCCATATCCCCCCTTAGTCGTCTCTTTTCCAAGCTGAAAAGTCCCAGTCTTATCAATCTATCCGCCTACAGAAGCCATTCCATACCCCTAATACTTTTTGTTGCCCTTTTGTGAACTTTTTCCAGTTCCAATATATCTTTTTTTGAATGGGGCAACCACATCTGCATGAAATATTCAAGTTGTGGGCATACCATTGATTTATATAGAGGCAATATGATATTTTCTGTCTCATTATTTATCCCTTTCTTAATGACTCCCAACATTCTGTTCACTTTTTTGACTGCTGCTGCACATTGAGTGGACATTTTCAGAGAACTATCCACAATGACTCCAAGATCTCTTTCTTGAGTGGTAACAGCTAATTTAGACCCCATCATTTTATATGTATAGTTGGAATTATGTTTTCCAATGTGCATTACTTTACATTATCAACATTGAATCTCATCTGCCATTTTGTTGCCCGGGCACCCAGTTTTGAGAGATCCTTTGGTAGCTCTTCTCAGTCTGCCTGGGACTTAACTATCTTGAGTAGTTTTGTATCATCTGCAAATTCTGCCACCTCACTGTTTACCTCTTTTTCCAGATCATTTATGAATATGTTGAATAGGACTGGTCCCAGTGCAGACCTTCACTTTGATTCAGCAAAGCACATAAATGGGTAGTCTCCATTTCTATTCAGCAAAACAGTCACATATTTACCTTTAAATACATACTTAAATCCCGTTGAAGTCAATGGGTCTTGAGAACATGCCTAAGGCTTCAATTCAGGAAATATTTAAGCAGATGCTATTCAGGACAGTGTAAGATTTAAGCATGAGTTTAAAGTTAAGCATATACTTAAGTGCTGTCCTGAATATGGATGCTTTCCTGGATCAGGGCATAATAGAAGAAGACATTGAACTGGAATGTACAAAAAAAAAATCTGTTAAATTTCAAAAGTCAGGAATATTCCCCAAATGGCACTCAGATCTAATTCAACGCCCCTTTGATCAGAGTCCCATTGATATTGATGAGCTTTGGATTGGGTCCAACAAAGGAGAGGGAAGGAAGGAGGTGTTGTAACAATACCCTGTTGTCTGACCTCTGGAGTGACATTGATGATAGCCTGGAATGAAGCCTTGCAAGTACTACCCTTCATGGAGGAGTGAAGGTTACACAAGGTTAGCATGGTGCAAGGCAGCAACAGAAGGAAATTGTGCTGTAGATAGGGTACCTGAATATTTTGTGCACCACTCTTCCTGAAAAATGCACAGGCAGGCTTTAATAGAAGGTGTTAATTTTGTATGTACTGACTGTGTGATGTACCAGTCTGATATGTACAGTAGCATTTGCTACTGGAACCTGATAGAGCTGACTTACTGCAAACTTGAAAACAAGAAGGTGACTTTTGTGTCAGATGTTTGGAGAAGCCGGGTGCTGAGTATATAATGTGAGTCTGTTGCCATGTTCCCCCAGCATAAACATAGCTTTTGAAAAGCTTTTAGCTTTATTTTTCTTTTAAAGAAGTGGAATGGATAACATCAAATAAACAGAATTAGAACATAGTCATAAATGTGTCTAGATTTACATGCTCTAGATGATGATATACCCATTCATTTAAAAAAAATCCAGTTTATTTCCTTGGGTTTATGCTTCAGTTGGAAGGATCTGATGTGGATGCTGGAGCTGCTAAGTAGGGCTGAGTGAAAAATTCAAATTTCAATTTTTTCAAATGTCACTTTTTTCAAGCAAATTGTCAGTGATTGTATTGCAAAACTCTCATATTTATTCTTGATTCAGGAATTCTTCAGTCATTATTTTCTTGGTCTGCAGACTGCTGCTGCAAATATACACAATTCACAGCATGTTGGTTAGCTTCAGAAGCCAAAGGTATGCGGGAGAGTTCCTGTTTCCTGATTAGATTATGTGTGTAACTGAATGACACAACATGAATTACAAATGTTACAACCGAATATACAGTTTGAACAGTGCAGTAATCTTGGTTCCAAAATTTGAGGAGTGGAGGGGGCAAGTTGCTGGCAGCATAAACCAACTTGATCTCATCCTACCATGAGGTTCCCCAGTGGCATCATGCCCCCTATTTATATTTCAGAGTTGCATTTATAATACAATTAAAGTGTATGCATGTTTTATTAAAACAGACACACACACACAACTTTCCAGTCTGTTTTCCTCAAGCTTTATTTTTAATAATTTTAATAGGAGTGATAAATATTTCACTCTGATTTTATGTATACATTAATCTTGCATTTCTATCAGCTTTGGGCTATTCTGTGTTCTTTACTGTGGGAGCTCCCAGGGACAGGCACTATGCCTCTGGGAGCTTGGAGGGATGCAGACATTGCAGCACCCCTTAAAAGGGTGCAATGTTTACTCCACCTTGCCCAGGGCAACTAAGCTAGTTGATGCAAAAGGCAGCATAAGAACATGTCCTTTCCCCACTCACTTTGAGCAGGCTAGAACCACTTGTCCTGGCCTTGGGGAGGCCTCTCCTTGCTCTTGTTGCTATCCCTCCAACAAACCTGCTTCTCCATCTTCTCCCTTCCACTGCAACCTGCATCTTGTCACAATCCCTAGCCAATTCTATACAGTTTGATTCCCAGATACTGGGTATCTGATGTTGTTAATGCCTAACATTGTTTCTGGTTCCTAATGAATTCCCTCAAAGTGGATGAATCACCCTAATGTTTCATATTTTTTACTTATTCAGTTTACTTTTTTTCCTCAGACCGTTTTTCATATTTCTCTCTCCTCAATATACAAGACATTTTTCTTTCCCCACTCTGCCTCTATCTATAGTGTTTTCCCTTTAGTGCTTTCTCTTTCTCTAGTCTGGCCTTTCCTTTCCCCCTCCTTCTTCCACCCACATCTCTCACTACAATCTCCATATGTCATTCATTCATATTCCTCATTTTATGGTTCCTTCTCCCTCTTTGAGCAGCAATACTTCCTTCCCCTTGCCCCTCCCCCCCTTTAATCTGGGAAATTTCCAGCATCTCTCTCTTTATCCAGGGTTTGTGTTGGGCAGGTAAGGAAAGAATCTGAATATCATTCACTCCCCCAACCTGGTGCACGTAGCCAAAACCAGTGAAGTCTCCTCTCTTTGTTTTGCCCTAGACTCTAACCAGCAAGAAGGAAACAGCAACTTCTTTGCAACAGAGCTGCCTCTTCCTCTTTGCTGCTGAGGAGGTACGCTCCAACTTCAACTAGAAGTTGTTGTGGGGAACTGAGTACATCTAGACTCAGCACTTGTCCTTCTCCCTCCTCTGCTGGCCTGTCTCTTCATCCCACTATCTAAGCAGGAAATATGCGGACAGAGGCACTGTATCATTCAATCTGCCTAAAAGTTGAGGAATCTCCAATGATACCTCTGGATACAAAAATTGCTGTTGGCAAATATTTAATCTTTTGAATTTATAATTCTGTCTGCATCTAGGCTAGCAAGGCTTGCATTGTCAAATACTTGCAGAAAACGCACACAAAACATACACCTGACCTGAAATTTGCTTTCAAACTTGAATGAATGTTGTTTGAAAAATTCTTACACTTGTATCTCATCTCTAATATTAAGTAGTGTCTTACATCACTGACCCTTACACAAAATATGAAATGCATCTGGCACTGCGCATTATAAAGTATTAGAAATAGGCCCAGACCGGAAACCCAAATCCAAACAACACTCAACTTTCAAAAAGTTCAATACTGGGCCTAGATCCAAACTTCATGGGTCAGGCGCATCGCTATAAAGAATAAAAGACAGAAACTAAACAGTGTGTTCTTTAAACTGCCAAAGCTATTACGATATTTTGTAATCATAATGGAGTGACTGTAATGTCCAAAATGGGGCTTGACTATGCTTTATCTGAGTACATACTATAGGAAAGTACAATGTGATTAGCAGAGTTCTGAGCCATGCAACAGGTGAAGTCCTCCCCTACATGCATGGGTCCCCAAATCCTGTCCCCACACACTATTTTCACAAAAGAATTATGCTAGAGCCACTTCATGGAGGTTGGAATTCCATGCTGAATTCTTTCCTGCACAAACCAAGTAAATGGCCTGAGCTGAAAATCTTTTGGCGTCCTAATATGATACAGGCAAGGATACCCTGTATTGCCTCTATTCTTAACTCTTGTAATCAAGCCCTTAGCCTAATGTGGAATATTATACAAAGATGTAACTATAGAGGTGGCGTAGAACAATATTTCTCAATAGGAAGGCAATAATCTCTTAGCTTTCTATGATTCCAGACATTTCCTTTTCAGGAGCCTTTATGTGAAATTCAGCTTAATTTCTGGTTATAAACAAATCCAAAATCAAGGTTAAGATGACATCCACAGCCAAAGAATGCAAGATCTTGAGTCCTATAAAAGGTGCAGAACGGTCTTCTCATCCCTTGAGGCAATAATACATTCAGGCACACAATTATCTCCAATTACAGTACATGAGAAAATTGGAAGTGACTTAAAAGGTTGGTATTACCTCAGACTTTAGCAGTTTGAGCTGGCATTGTACAAATGAACATCCTCCAGCCATTCCTGCTTCTGTTCCAATATCTACCCTAATATTCTCAGTAACCTTTCTTTGATCCCTTAACATACATCTTTCCAGATTTATTTGGGAAGGGGAAAGAAGAGAATTAAATATAACTTCTGTACGATAGCAAGGAAACTGTAAGACTGGCCTTCTGAAACATCACTGCATACTATCAGGCAGCCCACCTAAAATAATTCATTGAATGGATTGCTAGCTACCTACAGTGTGGTTATACATAGAAGAGCCATCGTCTCCTACTATTTCACCAAGATCAGCCTTGTCAAACTTCATAAGCTTTATGCAGGACAAGTCATGCACCCAAACTAACACACAATATTGTTTTTTCACTCAGGTCTTGATTCAGCAAGGAACTTATGAAGGTGCCTAATTTTTAATTTAATTTTTAAACTTCTGAGCAGTTCCACTAGCTTCAGAATATGCTTAAAGTTAGAAATGTGCTTCAATACCTTGCTGAATTGGGGCCTTAATCTTGAACTAACAGAAGAACATTTTCAAACATGCTTCAACCTGATTTCCAAATATATATCTGCAATTCTGAGCATACAAAATGTGAAAATCTGATCGCTGAGATGTCTAACTGCCTGGGTTGTGGAAAAACAACTTTGGAGCATACAAAACTACAATATTTCTAGGGGCCATTTTTTTTTAAATGGCCCTTACTATTCATACATTGAGACAGGAAATGGTGAAAGAAATTACGCTGAGTTACAAAATTCCGCTGTTAGTTCCAGGCCTTGCTGTACTTTTTCAACTTCTGGCACCATAACTTTCTAAAAGTTATAAAGTAAATTCTTTCATTCTTGTGTTTCTCTCATTTGCAGTTAAGAGTTAATGTGACCCATTTCATGGGCACATCAGTGTGGGCTAGGGCATTAGGCTAAATATCAGCCATTGTCTTTTTGCTACAGTTCATAGGAAGGCAATCTTGTTCTACTAAAATTCTGTTTAGCAAATAGCTGTCCATTTTGTACACTATTCTGTTAAAAGAATGAGAACAATTCTGAGTGGCGTAAAAGAAGAGAATTATAATCCCAAATATCTGGGCCTGAGACCATCCAAACCCAACCATGGGCTGTATTTCAGATTTAACATAAGAACATAAGAATGGCCATACTGGGTTAGACCAAAGGATCCATCCAGCCCAGTATCCTATCTACCGACAGTGGCCAATGCCAGGTGCCCCAGAGGGAGTGAACCTAACAGGTAGTGATCAAGTGATCTCTCTCCTGCCCATCTCCACCCTCTGACAAACAGAGGCTAGGGACACCATTCCTTGCCCATCCTGGCTAATAGCCATTAATGGACTTAACCTCCACGAATTTATCCAGTTCTCTTTTAAACCCTGTTATAGTTCTAGCCTTCACAACCTCCTCAGGTGAGGAGTTCCACAGGTTGACTGTGCGCTGAGTGAAGAAGAACTTCCTTTTATTTGTTTTAAACCTGCTGCCCATTAATTTCATTTGGTGGCCCTTAGTTCTTATATTATGGGAACAAGTAAATAACTTTTCCTTATTCACTTTCTCCACACCTCTCCTGATTTTCTATACCTCTATCATATCCCCCCTTAGTCTCCTCTTTTCCAAGCTGAAAAGTCCTAGCCTCTTTAATCTCTCCTCATATGGAGCCCGTTCCAAACCCCTATTCATTTTAGTTGCCTTTTTCTGAACCTTTTCCAGTATATCTTTGTTGAGATGAAGGGACCACATCTGTACCAGTATTCAAGATGTGGGTGTACCATGGATTTATCTAAGGGCAATAAGATATTCTCCATCTTATTCTCTATCCCCTTTTTAATGATTCCTAACATCCCACTTGCTTTTTTTGACTGCCGCTGCACACTGCGTGGACGTCTTCAGAGAACTATCCATGATGATTCCAAGATCTTTCTCCTGATTAGTTGTAGCTAAATTAGCCCCCATCATATTGTATGTATAATTGGAGTTATTTTTTCCAACGTGCATTACTTTACATTTATCCACATTTAAATTTCATTTGCCATATTGTTGCCCAGTCACTTAGTTTTGTGAGATCTTTTTGAAGTTCTTCACAGTCTGCTTTGGTCTTAACTGCCTTAAGCAAACTGTAGGGAGAGAAGCTGCTCTCAAGGTTATTTGGGTCTACGCTGCTGTCACCATCCTGTTTTTGTGCATGTTCATGACCCTTGAGATGGCTTTGCCAGTACTACCCCTTTCGTTCAGTTCTTGCACTTTCGCTCCCATCCCTCACAGACTTTTCACTTCAGCTCCTGTGCTGTTTACACTAGAGGGTTCTGCTTCTTGTTCTTTTGCAATACTAGTAGCACTTGGTTTAAATTTAATTTTCTTCTCTCCATCATGCATTTTTGGCAGCACCTCCTTTGCCCTTCAGCTATTTTAAATGTTTGTTTCTCGTTTTGCACATGTTTGACAAAAACACCACTTACACAATTCCTCACTGAATAATTCCCCTTCTCCCTAGAGCCAATAAAAAGATTATAAAATGAGACACCGTAATTCTGTTTTATATGTCTAGGTTGCCCATGCTGATTTTCCCTTCCGTGAAGCAGGGTTATGGTACAGTAGGTGGTGATTGCATATAGTAGCATGGTAAACATCATTCAGTGCTGTGTAACCATACGCTAAGGAGGTTATTGACAACAAGTCCTTCTCAAATATTTACCTTTTCGTATTCTCATTCTTGTCATCACGCCAGGGCATGCTTTTACAGCTGTATTTTGAGACTTTCCTACTTGAGGCCTCAGTCTACCTTCTTTCTTTTTTCCTGATTTTCCCCAGGGAGCCAGGGCTAGGGAGAACGTAAAACCCAGTAAGTAGCAACATTTTTATATGAGCTACTATTATTATTATTTATTGTCTACTGTACCACAGTAAGTGGAAGCAGCTGCGGACAGTGCTTTGAGAACTGGTGGAAGGAGAATCAGGGGAGACAAGCAGCCTTGTCAGTCTCCTGAAGAACAAAAAACTGCTACATGACCACATGGGTTACCATGAGAGTGGGGAAAGAGCAAGACCAACTGCTGCTCAGAGGGATCCAGGCGTTATAATGTCGAAGAGCAGACCAGGGAGGATTCCTCAGGACTGCATGTTCTCCTGAGAGATAAGAAGCCCTGAGTGGATGAATAAAGAATAGCTTCTCAGTCTGCCACCCATAGATAGAGCCAGTTGAATGAAGGACATGGGACCACCTCATTATCTAGCTCATAAAGGTCATTATCTAGCTCATTAAAAGAAGGCCATCAAATAATCACCAGGCCACCACAAGCAGGGATCAAAACCATGAGCATCAAGGCCGAAGGTCAAATATTTTGTTGTTATCTGAAAGGAAGACTAGACCTGGGTTTTCTCCATTTGTTGCATTGTATTTAGTAACCAGTTAAAGAGTAGCACTTTGGAAACTGGGTTTCTGCCACGCCCCTTGAGATAGTGCAACCTATTCAGCGATAGAGGATATCAATTGTTGGAGCTAGAAAGCTTTAAAAGCATCAGAGTGAATTGGGTACCTCTAAAAGACTAGGCTAGTTTGGGGACTTGTAGAACATGCAGCAAGCACTTGACTAAGAACATGACCTCTGTACTGGATGTCCCCTCAGAAATCACAAAGGAAACCATTAGGTGGAGCTAAATGCATTGCTGCAGAAACTAAAGACCTGGTAAACCAGCAAGAGCTGCCAGGCATGGATATACTGTATACTGTTCAGCATAGGGTAAATGCTTTAGCTCTTTAGTTGGTAAGCGTACCAAAAGATTGCATCATTAAAATGACAGGTTTCAGAGTAACAGCCGTGTTAGTCTGTATTCGCAAAAAGAAAAGGAGTACTTGTGGCACCTTAGAGACTAACCAATTTATTTGAGCATGAGCTTTCGTGAGCACGAAAGCTCATGCTCAAATAAATTGGTTAGTCTCTAAGGTGCCACAAGTACTCCTTTTCTTTTTATCATTAAAATGGAAATTTATACTGGGGCTGCAGTTTCTTTGACTTTGGAGAAATCCTAATACTTTACTTTTCATAGTAAGTGATTCATTAAGGTCTCCGTGTATCAAAACCTAAAAGAAAAGTAGAACAGCAAGGTAAAAAGTGTAAGATGAAGCTCAGTATAGCAAAAGGACCAGGTTCATCTTTGCTGGGTTATAGCTGGTTACATAATTCAAACTTAAACTGGTCCAGAGTAAATGAGGTATACAGATATCAGGGGGTAGCCGTGTTAGTCTGTATCCACAAAAACAACAAGGAGTCCGGTGGCACCTTAAAGACTAACAGGCTGTTAGTCTTTAAGGTGCCACCGGATTCCTTGTTGTTTCTGAGGCATACAAAGTTCTTTATACTGTATGTATTATGTGAAAAAATAAGTGGCTGTGTTTGCTCTAATGTTTGCTTTTGTGAAAGGCATGGAGGCTGAACTACATGTGGCTGTAAACATCATGCCAATATTTAACTAGACCACATCTGTACCATATACCATAAAATAGACTTGGAAAACAGCAAGTGTAATTCAGCTTATGGGCTAGATTCTTGGCCACAACTTCCCCTGCTTTGTGCTGTGTCAGCAACGCAAAATAGGTGGAAAGTTGCTAAAGGGGATTAACCTAATGGAAGGAAATCATTAGGTGGTATAGAGCTGGCACAGAGATGGTATAGAGCTCTACACTACCTGATCCCCCTTCACCACATAAAGGTGTGCCCAGGTTGTGGCGGAGTAGGGAGGGGATGTGCCTGGGGCAGCTTACACAGTGCTGATTGCTGGCCAATATATCAGTCCTGGTGGGACTGCAGTAGCTGACATAGGCTGATTTAAATTAGGCCAGGAATAGGGGCCAGTCCGGGATGAAGGGAGTAAAAGGAAGGAAATTAGAGCTGGTCTTCTCAGGTGTGCTGAGTGTCTGGCAAAGGTGTGATGTTTGCAGCACTTCTGTTTGCATTTTCCATGCACGTTTCAGCACTGCATCTTTATTAGTGAGAGTATTCATAAAAAGTTATTTTGAACTTTGAATTGTCTAACTTAGCTTTTAACTAATGTCTCTTTGATTCTTTCATTTCCCCTTTGCAGTCCACATTCTGATCACTGAAGAAATTCACAAACAATTTCAAATAATGAGGAAATCTGAAATTTCTAAATATTTTGTAAACAGGAAAACTGGAAAAAGTAATTAAATTGTTGTAATGTGAATTATTTTCTAAGCTCAGTATTCTGAAACAGACTACCTCTGTCCATATTTGCAAACTCTGAGGTAACTGAATCTCTTAGCTGGATATGAACCCAGTATTCAAACCCCAAAAGCCAGGTGCCATTTGTAAAGTTAGTAGGTGGACTGAGTTTGTTATACTAGGTTTCTTTTAAAGATGATTTGTGAAGGATTTTTAAATTGGGTTTGCGCCATTTTCTTGTTTCTTATGCAATATATAGAAGGCCTGAAAGGTTTTGTGGGAAAATTTTGTTCTGTTTCTTTTATTATTATTATTTTATTATTATTTTAAGATGTCTTCCAAGGGACACCTGAATTTTTATGTAAAAAACAAAACAAAAAAAGGTGCCATTTGCTACCATTTATATATCATAGAAATCCAAAATAAAAACTCAACAAATCCATTGTTTTTTTATTCTCCACATTGCCTTTAATCTTAGCTGAAAGGTAAAACTCAAACACAAGTCTTAAGAATATCTTACTTTAAACATCCATAAGGGCTTTTTCCACTATAATAATCTTTTCTGGACAGTGGGTAGCATTACAGCCATATGTCAATGTGTGGTCAATGGATTAAGTATAAATTATACAGGATTTAAATGATGTGATCTTGTCATCTGGCAATGTAGTGTATTCAAATGATGAAACTCATAGAAGAAACCATTGGAATCTGTTAACATGGTTATAAAGGTTTGGATTACATTTGAAAAATAAGAATTGTGAGGGCTATTTTTAATCTCAGGTGACTTATTTAGATCAGATAATTGATGGGAATACTTTCACCTGGAGAAAACTATATAGCTATGGCCAAAGTAGCTGTGCCTAAGACCCTCACAGAATTGAGACCTCATTTTCTTTCTAGGTATTTATATGTCAGGGTTTTAGTCTGAAGGCTGAAACAGGACATTTGAACAGGCAAAAACATACATAAATAGCACATCACATTGCTAACTAATAGCTAATTTCTGTCTATAATCCCACCCTATTCTGAAATCTATTCCTCTTCTATTGAATACATGTATTTTGGATTCTTTTCACTCAACTTGCATTTCCCCCCCATTTTACATCCATCTTTCTAGCTCCCTTTTTATTATTTCTCTAATCTCTATCCATGTCCTCTGGAATGGTGGCCGATGCATGAAGGGGCATACGAATGTTTAGCATATCTGGCACGTAAATACCTTGCAGTGCCAGCCACAAAAGTGCCATGTGAATGCCTGTTCTCACTTTCAGGTGACATTGTAAATAAGCGGGCAGTAAATGTAAATAAACTTGTTTGTCTTAGCGATTGGCTAAACAAGAAGTAGGACTGAATGGACTTGTAGACTCTAATGTTTTATTTTGTTTTATTTTTGAATGCAGATATGCAACAAAAATCTACACTTGTAAATTGCAATGTCACAATAAAGAGATTGCACTACAGTACTTCTATGTGGTGAATTGCAAAATACTATTTCTTTTATCTTTTTTACAGTAAAAAAAATAAAAATATAAAGTGAGCACTGTACATTTTGTATTCTGTGTAGTAATGGAAATCAATATATCAGAAAATGTAGAAAAACATCCAAAATATTTAATACACTTAAATTGGTTTTCTATTATTGTTTAACAGTGTGATTACAACTGTGATTAATCTGTGATAAAACTGTGAGAGAAGGCAACCTGGGCAGCAGTGACCTTGAGATGGTTGAGTTCAGGATCCTCACAAAAAGGAAGAAAGGCTAATAGCAAAATACGGACCCTGGACTTCAGAAAAGCAGACTTTGACTCCCTTAGGGAATTGATGGGCAGGATCCCCTGGGAGGCTAATATGAGGGGGAAAGGAGTCCAGGAAAGCTGGCTGTATTTTAAAGAAGCCTTATTGAGGGCGCAGGAACAAACCATCCCGATGTGCAGAAAGAATAGCAAAAATGGCAGGCTACCAGCTTGGCTTAACAGTGAAATCTTCGGTGAGCTTAAATACAAAAAGGAAGCTTATAAGAAGTGGAAACTTGGTCAGATGATTAGGGAGAAGTATAAAAATATTGCTCCAGCACGCAGGGGTGTAATCAGGAAGGTCAAAACATAACTGGAGTTGCAGCGAGGAAGGGATGTGAAGGGTAACAAGAAGGGTTTCTACAGGTATGTTAGCAACAAAAAAAAACGGTCAGGGAAAGTGTGGAACCTTAATGAATGGGGGAGGCAACTGTGACAAAGTTCCTGCTCTACCTTAGTGGGTCTTGCACTTATTGGCGGATTTGCTTGCCTTGGAGCTTCACGGCAGCCCTCAGCTTGGCCATTTTTCCGAATTCACAGTCCAGGTCAGCTCCTCCTGTGTCTGACCAGGAGTTGGGAGGATTTGGGGGGAACCCAGGCCCGCCCTCTACACTGGGTTCCAGCCCAGGGCCCTGTGGATTGTAGCTGTCTAGAGTGCCTCCTGGAACAGCTGTGCAACAGCTACAACTCCCTGAGTTACTTCCCCATGGCCTCCTCCCAACACCTTCTTTATCCTCACCACAGGATCTTCCTCCTGGTGTCTGATAATGCTTGTACACCTCAGTCCTCCAACGGTCCACGTTCTCACTCTCAGCTCCTAGTGCCTCTTGCTCCCAGCTCCTCACATGCAGACCACAAACTGAAGTGAGCTCCTTTTTAAAACCAAGGTGCCCTGATTAGCCTGCCTTAATTGATTCTAGCAGCTTCTTGATTGGCTGCAGATGTTCTAATCAGCCTGTCTTAATTGTCTCCAGAAGGTTCCTAATTGTTCTGGACCCTTCCCTGTTAAGGAGCCGGAATCGTTCTTCACTCGCTCCTGAGCTATTTGCTTTCCTTTCTTTCCTAAAGCCCCCCGGCCCGGATTTTTCACACTTTTCCTTTTGCTTAGTTTCCCCCCCCGCGTTTGGGCCGGACGCTTTGTTTTTTTGGTTTCGTTTTTTTTCGTTCTTTCGAGCTGCGTCAGTGTGCTGGCCGGTCGCCAGCACCCCCCCCCCCCCCCCCCGATGCCTGCTTTTGGACTTTGCTCCTTGCTTACTTGAAACCCCCGGAGGAGGGGGGGAGGACTGCCAACCTGCTGTCCGGAGAGGGGAGTGGACCCCCCCAGACCCAGCTGTTTTGCTTTTTGCCTGGACTTTTTCCGAGAGCCTTGGGACAGAGCCAACAGCTGTAGCAGACGCCAGAGGCCGGAGAACTCCCGGGCAGCTATGAATCATCGTGGAGAGAGGCCGTAAGACTGAGGGATTTCTTTTGAATTTCTACCCTCGGGGGGGGGAGTTGACTGCATTTCAGCTGCGCCTGCGGCGGCACAGGGGTGTAGCAGGGAGCTACCCCCAGATCCATCGGTGCCCCCAACCCCCCCCACCACTATTACAACTATCACGGCCCCCGCTGCTTCGTCCCTGCTGGCAATCTGCCATCTGCCTTCGGATCCAGCTGTTTGCTTTGGACTTTGCCTTTTGGACCAGGCATAACACCCAACCAAGCGAGACTCTTTGGACACTTGTGGTGGGTTGTCCTCCCCCCACCCCCCCCCCCGGATTGTTTACCCCATAGCCTACCCCTACTACCGGACCCCGATTTTTGCCCCCCCCCCCTCCCAGTGTTTCCCTGTCTCTCCCTGCTTACAATGGCAGAGAAGGAGGGACGCAAGGCCCCTCCACCGAAATTGGTTGCCCCTTCCCCATCTACCCTCCTGCCCACCCCTCAAGATTTCCCCACCGCCCCCATTGTTAGAACCTCTGCCACCGCCCCCGCTGGGGCATCGGCAGTGGGAGGCACCGGGGCGATTACTACTGCTGCTCTGGTTCCTGCCCCACTAGATTCTAGGAACCCCCCTCCAGTTAGACGGAAAAATCGAAGCGGGCCAAAAGGGAAGGGCCCCGCTAATGCCGCTGGACCCTCCGTGGCAGAGGCCGCCCCCACCACAGTGGCCTCGTCATCGATCGCGGCACCCCTCCCAGCTGTTCCCTCCACCAGCTCTGCGACCATCCCTCCCCCGGCCCCCAGGACGTATGCCCGGGTGGCGACAGGCCCCCCCTCACCTGCTGCCTCCTCATTTCGCCCTCCCACTGCCTCCGCTGCCATTACTAGTAGTCGGGGCCCTCTTCCCGCCCTGACCAGGAAGCACGGTGTTCGTTGCCTCCTAGTACCCGCCTCGCCCCACGTGGAGGCATACGTGCAGGCGTTGGCGAAAGTGGTAGGACCCATGGCCATTGTGGCGGCCTCCAAGATGTATGGGAAGGTCGTTCTCTTTCTGGCCTCGGAGACTGCCGCCCAGGAGGCGGTGGAGAAGGGCCTAGTGGTGGGGGGGGTGTTTCTCCCCCTGGAACCGCTAGAAGATCTGGGCGTTCGCTTCGTCCTCACCTCCGTTCCTCCCTTTTTACCTAATGTTGCCCTGTTACCTGCTCTTTCTGCCCTGGGGAAGCTTGTTTCTGTTATTAGCCCACTCCCGTTAGGCTGCAAGGACCCCGCCCTCCGTCACGTCCTATCGTTCCGCCGGCAAGTGCAGATTTTACTGCCGGCGGGGGTGCGTGACGGAGAGGCGCTCGAGGGGTCCTTCCTAGTTCCCTACCAGGGAGCCCGCTATAGGGTCTTTTATTCCACCGGAGAGGCCCGGTGCTACCTCTGCCGCTCGGCAGGGCATGTCCGCAGGGACTGCCCTTTGGCCCGGGGGAGAGGGGCACCTGAGACCCCCGAGGCCCGGCGGGATATCGGCCCTGTTGTTGCCGACACCCCTGGCCACCCGGCACCCGACACCACCCCCCCTCCCACCCGATCCACCGCTGCCCCCGTCCGGGCCCAAGAGGCACCCCTCCAACAACGCCCGGGCGACCACGGGAGTCCCACTCTTGCCGTAACCACCTCGGCAGAGCCTATGGAGGGGGGTGTGGCAGAGCTTTTACCGGGTGCAGGAGAGGGCTCGCCCCAAGGAGAACCCCCCGCCCCTAATGCTGCCTTACCGCTACCCCCCCAAACCCCTGAACCTCTGCCTCCGCGCCCCGCTCCGTCCCCTGCTACTCCACCCCCGGACGACGCCATGGAGGGCTGGACTGTAGTCCAGGGGAAGCGAGGCAAGCGGAGGGCTCGAGCTCCGCTGCATTCATCTGACGCGGAAGCCCCCCGGAAGACCAGGAAGGGAGGTACCGACCCTGAGCCTCCCGCCTCGGCCACGAGTGAGATCCATTCGCTGGTGTCGGGAGGTGAAGATAGACCAGCATTGGAGGGTGGAATCCCCCCTCCGCGGGGGACCCTCCCCTCCGAAGCCCCGGGGGAAGCCCCTTCTAACCAGATACCACCTGAACTCCCAACGAACCCCGACGTGACCGCCGAGGCGGGCCCTAGCGGAGAGGCCCCTGGGGTGGTGGGAGTCGGCCTCTCCTCTGTGTACGCAGAGATTGAAGCCCTGGATTTGACCCCGGTCACCCAGGGAGGGGATGATTTACTGCCGGCCGGCCTCGATTTGGGCAATCTCACCCCAGGCCCCCTCTCCCCATGCCCTTTCCCCCTGACTGCCTTTCCGGGTGAGCACCCCACGGGAAGTGGTTTACCGCCTGGGGCCATGGCTGCCACGACCACCCCGGAGCCAGTACCTAGCATTCCTCGGAGCCCCCTCCCTTGCCCCTTCACCCCCGACCCTGCTCGGGAGGCGCCTTCTTTTCGCTGTGCGCCTCCTGAAGCCCAGGGCCTTACCTCTGCCCCTGCCCCCACCCCTATTCCGGTTCAGTCTCCCTCCTCCTGCAAGGCTACCGCCGCCCCTGGGGTTATTTCTTTTCCGCCTTTTGCAGATTCCCCCCAGGGAGCAGTCTTTATGTTTTCTAGTTGCGACTCCCCAGGAGTTGCACCTTTCCCCCTGCCATCCCCGTCCGCCCCAAGGCACGAGATGGAGTTAGTAACCCCAGCCTGTCAGACACCCCGTCGGCGGTCCGCACCCTGCCTACCCGCCTTAGCGGACCACGCAGCTGCATCAAAAGCCCCACCAGGGACTGCTCTGGGAGTTGTAACCCTACCCCCCCATGAGCTGCAGCATGCATTACGGGAGTTTTTGAAACGATGCCGTGGTGCCCGCGATAGGGCACAGCTGGCTCTCCAGCAATGGGGGGACTTTGATCGACTCCTTCGGGCCGCGAGAGCCCTTATGAGGGAGGGTAGAGGGCAAGGGAAGGGCGGTGCCGCGGCCTACGAGCGGGCCCGCAGCTTCCGGAAAGAGTTACTTACTCACGGGATGGGACACGGGTTGCTACGCGACCCGCCGGGGGCCATGAGTACCCCCACCCCTGAGAACTCCCCACCCCCCCAGCCCTCCGCATGACACCTCTCATCATTGTAACCCTGAACACCAGGGGCTGTAGGATGGCTCTCCGCAGGTCCCAGGTGCTCTCCTACCTTCGGGAGGGGAGGTACTCTGTGGTTTTCCTGCAGGAGACCCACACGGACCCAACCGCCGAGGATAGGTGGCGGCTGGAATGGGGGGACGGGGTATACTTTAGCCACTGCACGGCTTGGCAAGCTGGAGTGGCGACCCTGTTCTCCCCCACCCTGCGGCCCGAGGTGCTCGGAGTCACTGAGGCCGTGCCGGGCCACTTGTTGCACCTCCGAGTTCGTTTGGAGGGGCTTGTGGTCAATTTTGTTAATATCTATGCCCCGCAAGTGAGCTCACAGCGGCCGCAATTTTACCAGCAGGTGTCCGAATTTCTCGACACCCTGGATTCACACGAGTGCCTGATCCTGGGAGGGGACTTTAACACCACCCTCGAGGAACGGGACCGCTCAGGGGCCGAGCCGAGCCCGGCCGCCGCGACCATTCTTCGAGACATAGTCGACTATCACTCCCTAGTGGACGTCTGGCGTGACCATCACCCAGATGATACTTCCACGTTTACCTTCGTTCGGGTGGAGGCCCGTCGGTCGCACCGCTCTCGGTTAGACCGTATTTATCTATCCCGTCTCCATCTTTCACAGGCCCACTCCTCCACCATTCGGCCGGCCCCTTTTTCCGACCATCATTTGGTTGCCGTCACGGTCTCCCTCCGTGCAGAGGGACCGGGGCCGGCCTACTGGCATTTTAACAACAGCCTGTTGGAGGACGAGAGCTTTGTGATGTCCTTCCGGGAGTTTTGGCTGGCCTGGCGGGAGCAGTGGCGTGCCTTTCCCTCGGTGCGGCGCTGGTGGGATTTAGGGAAGGTGCGCGCCAAGCTCTTCTGCCGCAACTACACTCGGGGCACCAGCCGACGGAGAAATGCGGCGATAGAGCAGTTGGAACGGGAGGTCTTAGAGCTAGAGAGGCGCCTGGCCGCCAGCCCCGGGGACCCGTCCCTCTGCGGAGCGTGCCGGGAGAAGCGGGAGGAACTTCGAGCCCTCGAGGACCACCGGGCCCGAGGTGCCTTTGTCCGGTCCCGCATCCGCCTCCTTCAGGAGATGGATCGCGGCTCCCGCTTCTTCTACGCCCTGGAGAAAACGAGGGGGGCCAAAAAACACGTCACCTGCCTTCTAGCGGAAGACGGCACCCCCCTCACGGATCCGGAGGAGATGTGTGGGAGGGCCCGTGACTTCTACGCAAATCTTTTCTCCCCGGATCCGACCGATCCTGGCGCTTGCGGGGTGCTCTGGGAGGAACTCCCCACGGTCAGCGTGGGCGACCGAGACCGGCTAGAGCTGCCTCTCACCCTGGCCGAGTTCTCGGACGCCCTCCGTCGCATGCCCACCAATAAATCTCCGGGCATGGACGGGCTGACCGTGGAGTTTTACCGCGCGTTCTGGGACATCCTTGGCCCAGACCTAGTCACTGTCTGGGCTGAGTCCTTGCAGAGCGGGGCCCTCCCTCTCTCGTGCAGACGAGCGGTGCTCGCCTTGCTGCCGAAGAAGGGGGACCTCCGCGATTTACGAAACTGGCGTCCCCTCTCACTCCTTAGCACGGATTACAAAATCGTAGCGAAAGCAATCTCGCTGCGGCTAGGGTCCGTGATGGCGGACGTGATTCACCCAGACCAGACCTATACTGTCCCGGGTCGCAGCATTTTTGACAACCTCTTTTTAGTCCGAGACCTTTTGGAACTCGGGCGGAGAGACGGTCTGTCGTTCGCCCTCCTGTCTCTCGATCAAGAGAAGGCGTTCGATAGGGTGGATCATGGGTACCTCCTGAGCACCCTGCGAGCGTTTGGATTCGGACCTCAGTTTGTGAGTTTTCTCCGGGTGCTGTACGCCTCCGCGGAGTGTCTGGTTAGGCTCAACTGGACCCTGACCGAACCGGTCAGCTTCGGGCGAGGGGTGCGGCAGGGGTGTCCCCTCTCAGGCCAGCTGTACGCTCTGGCGATCGAGCCTTTCCTCTGTCTCCTCCGCAGGAGGTTGACGGGGTTGGTGCTGCGGGAGCCGGAGCTGCGACTGGTCCTGTCGGCGTACGCCGATGACGTCCTCCTCGTGGTCCAGGACCCGGGCGACTTGGCGCGAGTGGAGGCATGCCAAGCCATCTTTTCGGCAGCCTCCTCCGCCCGAGTCAACTGGGTCAAGAGCTCTGGCTTGGCGGTGGGGGGCTGGCGGCAGGTAAGCCCCCTCCCACCCGCGCTTCAGACCATCCGGTGGAGTGCCGGCCCTCTGCTCTATCTCGGCGTTTACCTTTCTGCCACGCACCCTTCTCCGCCGGAGAACTGGCAAAATTTGGAAGGCGGTGTGATTGAGCGGATCAGGAAATGGACGAGGCTACTCCGATGTCTCTCCCTTCGGGGGAGAGCACTGGTGCTTAACCAACTAGTCCTGTCCACGCTCTGGTACCGGCTCAACACCCTAGCCCCGGCCCCGGGTTTCCTGTCCCACCTCCGGAGATTGATTCTGGAGTTCTTTTGGTCA
The DNA here is from genome assembly GCF_965140295.1 of Lepidochelys olivacea. Classification (NCBI taxonomy): domain Eukaryota; kingdom Metazoa; phylum Chordata; order Testudines; family Cheloniidae; genus Lepidochelys; species Lepidochelys olivacea. The sequence goes on along the minus strand of NC_140414.1, from coordinate 48,120,351 downwards.
GGATTGCACTGGGCCCCTGTTGGAGTTCTCCACTTGCCCCTGAAGGAAGGAGGGCAGGGCCTGAAGTGTCTGTACACTCAGGTCCGCGTTTTCCGCCTCCAGGCCCTGCAGAGGCTCCTTTATAGTGCAGGTAGTTCGACGTGGAGCATATTGGCGCATGCCTTTTTACGCCGCTTCCATGGGCTCCGATATGACCGACAGCTCTTTTATCTTTGTCCGAGAGGTTTTCCGCGAGACCTCTCTGGGCTACCGGATTTCTACCAGGACCTCCTCCGGGCCTGGAAACTGTTCTCAACGACCAGGTCCGTGGCGGCCATCGCGGGGGCAGATCTCCTCACGGAGCCCCTGCTACACAACCCCCAACTTTGTGTGCAGGCGGCGGAGTCCCGCACGGTGCGCCAGAGGTTGGTCCTGGCGGGAGTTACGAGGGTCGGGGACCTCCTGGACTACGACCGGGGGGACTGGCTGGATCCCCTGACGCTCGCTCGACGCATGGGGCTCTCCAGCCTTCGCACCCCCTGGCGCGTGCTTCAGGAGGTGGGGGCCGCTTTGACCCCCGCCGCTCGGGCTTATGTTAGCCGAGCCTTGTGCGAGGGCGCGCCCCGCCCATCCCTTACCCCAGGCCCGCCGGACCTTTCCATCGGGCCCCTACCCTGCCGATCCCAACACACCCCTCATCCTTTCACTGCGAGCCGGCTGCATGAACTGCAACCGGTCGGTTTTCAAGTTGCATCACGGAAATATTTATATACACTCACGCTCCATACCCTTCATGCCCGCACCCTGGTGTCCCGCCCCGATACAAAGTGGCGAGATCTCTTACCACCTTTGGAGGGTGAGCAACCTCGGTGGGCCAGCCTGTACTCCACCTTGGTCCCGAGGCCCGTCGGGGACATCAGTTGGCGGCTCCTTCACGGGGCTGTGAGCACGGGCGTGTTTTTGACACGTTTTACCTCCCTTCCGGAGACTTGCCCTTTTTGCAACGTGAGGGAAACCCTGGCGCACGTCTATTTAGAGTGTGCCAGATTGCAGCCTCTTTTTCGGCTCCTCACAAATATTCTTTTGCGCTTTTGGCTTCATTTTTCTCCCCACCTCTTTATCTATACACTCCCCATCCGTGGCCCCACCAAGTCGCGGGATCTCCTGGTTAGCCTCCTCCTAGCCTTGGCTAAAACAGCCATTTATAAGACCAGAGAGCGGAGGTTGGCTCATGAGGCGTCCTGCGATTGTGAGGCCGTTTTCCGACTCTCAGTACATTCACGTATCCGGGCGGAGTTCCTCTGGGCAGCGTCCACCGACTCCCTTGACACCTTCGAGGAGCGGTGGGCGCTGTCCGGGGTTCTCTGCTCGGTGACCCCGTCCGGTTCCCTCCGTCTGACCCTCTGATTGAGGGAAAGAGCGAGAGCCGCCAGTCACAGCCGTTAGTTGCTGTGAATACCATCATTACTGTCTTCTAGGAGGGGTCCTATAATACATGGGTGTACCCCCCTCCCTCCCAACCACCCACCCCGCAGCCGTGCCCATCTTGTCGGGCACTCTCAGGAGAGGGAGGGTCGGTGACCCTGGGCGCGGCACTAGGTAACTCGAGAGGGTGGAAGACCACGAGTGTCGAGGAAGCCCCCCCGCTCTAGGCCACCAGGTAACTCAGGAGGGTGGAAGACCACGAGTGTCGAGGAAGCCCCCCCGCTCTGGGCCTGGGCTAACCTGAACACCTCTCCCTCCTGAAAGCTGTTGTGTTATACCTTTTGATTGCGTTGTTTTGTTGCTAAGTTTTTTTTTATCCTTTTGTATTCTTTGTAATTGTTACAAATAAATTTCCTTTCTGTTTCAAAAAAAAAAAAAAAAAAAAACCTTCCCTGTTACCTTACCCAGGAAAAGGGACCTACTTAGCCTGGGGCTAATATATCTGCATTCTATTACTCTCCTATAGCCATCTGGCCCCACCATGTCACATGACCTAGTGACCAAGGATATGGAAAAAGTAGAAGTACTCAATGCTTTTTTTGCCTCAGTCTTCATAGGCAAAGTCAGCTCCCACACTGCTGTCCCAGGCAACACAGTATGGGGATGGGTGAGCAGCCCTCAGTGGTGAAAGAACAGGTTAAGGACTATTTAGAAAAGCTGGACATGCACAGGTCCATGGGTCCAGATCTAATGCATCTGAGGGTGCTGAGGGAATTGGCTGATGTGATTGCAGAGCCATTGGCCTTTTTCTGTGAAAACTTGTGGCAATCAGGGGAGGTCCCAGATGACTGGAAAAAGGCAAATATAGTGTCCATGTTTTAAAAAGGGAAGAAGGAGAACCCAGGGAATTACAGACCAGTCAGCCTCACCTCAGTCCCTGGAAAAAAAACCATGAAGCAGGTCCTCAAGGAAACCATTGTGAAGCACTAGGAGGAGAGGAAGGTGATCAGGAACAGTCAACATGGATCCACCAAGGGCAAGGGCCTGACCAACCTGATTGCCTTCTATGATGAGACGACTGGCTCTGTGGATATGGGGAAAGTGGATGTGATAGATCTTGACTTTAGCAAAGCTTTTGATACGATCTCCCACAGTATTCTTGCCAGCAAGTTAAAAAGGTATGGATTGGATGAATGGACTATAAGGTGGATAGAAAGCTGGCTCGATTGTTGGTCTCAACGGGTAGTGATCAATGGCTCGATGTTAAGTTGGCAGTCGGTATTGAGCAGAGTTCCCCAGGGGTCGGTCCTGGGGCTGGTTTTGTTCAACATCTTTATTAATGATCTGGACGATGGGATAGATGCACCCTCACTAAGTTCATGGATGACACTAAGCTGGGGGGAGAGGTAAATACACTGGAGGGTAGGGATAGGGTCCAATGTGACCTAGACAAATTGGAGGATTGGGCCGAAAGAAATCTGATGAGGTTCAACAAGAACAAGTGCAGAGTCCTGCACTTAGGACAGAAGAATCCCATGCACCGCTACAGGCTGGGGACCGACTGGCTAAGCAGCAGTTCTGTAGAAAAAGACGTGGGGATTACAGTGGATGAGAAGCTGGATATGAGTCAGCAGTGTGCCCTTGTTGCCAAGAAGGCTAACAGCATATTGGGCTGCATTAGTAGGAGCATTGCTAGAAGATTGAGGGAAGTGATTATTCCCCTCTATTTGGCACTGGTGAGGCCACATCTGGAGTACTGCATTCAGTTTTAAGCCCCCCACTCCAGAAAGGATGTGGATAAATTGGAGAGAGTCCAGCAGAGGGCAATAAAAATGATTAGGGGACTGGAGCACATGACTTACGAGGAGAGGCTGAAGGAACTGGGCTTGTTTAGTCTGCAGAAGAGAAGAGTTAGGGGGGATTTGATAGCAGCCTTCAACTACCTGAAGGGGGGTTCCAAAGAGCATGGAGCTCAGCTGTTCTCAGTGGTGGCAGATGACAAAAAAAAAAAAGGAGCAACAGTCTCAAGATGCAGTGCAGGAGGTCTAGGTTGGATATTAGGAAAAACTTTTTCACTAGGAAGGTGGTGAAGCACTGGAATGGGTTACCTAGGGAAGTGGTGGAATCTCCATCCTTAGAAGTTTTTAAGGCCCAGCTTGACAAAGCACTGGCTGGGATGATTTAGTTGGTGTTGGTCCTGCTTTGAGCAGGGGGTTGGACTAGATGACCTCCTGAGGTCCCTTCCAACCCTAATCGTCTATGATTCTAAGGGGCTGTCTGCCCTTGCACCTCATAAAGAGGTGTTCTTGTGGTGCTTATGGCACTGAACTGAGATTCAAAGGGGTCTGGATTTATTTCCTAGCTCTCCCACACATTTCCTGTGTAACTTTGGGCAAAGTTCCTTAGGCTTTGATCCTGTGACAAACTCCATGTGGATGGATCCATATAGCTTTGTGTAATCCCATTGACTTCACTGAAGCTCTTTGTAGGTGCAGAGGACTGTTTATGAAGAGCAGCTTGAAGGATTGGGACCATAATCAAGCTGTGCCTCAATTTCCCATCTGTAAAAGAGAAATATTAATACTTAACTCACAGAAGATTTTTAAGGACAAATTAATTAAATAGTTTTGAGATACTACAGTGATGGGAGCTATATACATTCTTTGATAAAAGGAGAAAAGGCAGTAACAAAAACACATGCAAGAAAATTAACATGGTGGTAGTTTACAGTCTGTTCCCATTCAGCCTTAGGGGAGTCTGCAATCGTGCATTTCTTCCAATGTGCGGTGCTGTGGGAGGCTCTAAAGCAGCAACACACCCCGGCCCGTGCACATCATGATTTAAAGATGGTTTTCTCCAACATGTACAGCTGGCTTCTTCTGAGTTCCTGGATCCAGAGCAAATACAGTGCCCTAAGGAACTCTTCCTCTAGGGTAAGGGTGTCTTGGTCTCTTCTAAAAAATAAGGGCTGGAGGGTGGAGAAAACTACAGAAAACACTACAGTAAGTGAGAAGGAAAGATTCATTATGGCCTTCTTGAGCAACTGACTTGCTGTTCATGCTGGGTAACTACATAAATGGCTAACAATCCTACTCCATGTGACTCATACCACCAACCAGGATGCTCCTGGTTTCTGTTCACACGTATATGGTAGAAACGGGCTGTATAGTGGATTCATAATCCCTTTCCCTCTGAGCAAATTACTCCCCACTCTTAAATCTCCTCCCCCTCACTGTGAAGGACCTGATAATCCTAGTCCTCATGGTCCTAACAAGCAGCTGCTCCTCAGCCTTACAGATTTTGTAGTTTCCTGTGGACTGCAGTGAAATGGACACAGTATGGGGAGAGCAATGGATGGCATTTTCCTTAAAACAGAGGCTTACAAAAGGCAGCCTAAGTGGAGCAGCTTGTTCTGTTAGAGGAGATGTCCTGCTGCTGTCACTGGATGAGAAAGTAGACAGTTGGCTCATTTGCTCAAGTTTCTTGCCTTGAAGGTTGGACGAGATGAGGGTATACCTTAGTGGTTCCTGCCTGGGTAGAATTGGGAAGATCGGGCATCCAGCTACTTCCAAAGCATGTGGTGGGGGAGCGGGAAGGGGGAGAAGAACAGGTTGACTGGCCTTTCTTTGAAGATGTCAAGAAGGAAGGGAGAAGTAAAAGGGCAGCATGCCTCTTTCCCCCCCTTTATGTGATCTCTTACCCCGACTAGCTGATGGTGGGGGAGGTAGGGTATTGGTGTCCACTCCACCGGGGCTGGGTAGCTGAAATCTGACTGGGGGTCGCGGATGAAAGATACTGGTGGGCCCTACTGTGATTGTGTAAGGACTGAGGAGTCTTTCCAGGGACAGATGAGGATGCTTACTATATGTGGCACAGATGTGACTGTGTGACGCAAAGTGTGGTAAGGGAGAAAACCCGCTGTTGAGACCAAGTCTGCAGTGAAGATGAGGCCGAAGAGTGTCACTAAAAAGCATCGCTCTTGGTTTGTACTATATGTCACTTTGTGCCTGCCACGCAATGTAAACATGGCATTCGGGAGTCTGTTGTGTTTCTACAGACAGAGAATGTATTTGGGAGATGAAGACTTTTTCAGATGACTAATTACTATTCTATTAAAATTCAGCATCCTCAATCTTGAGCTTGGGTCAGAAAATATTATGGCTTTATCTGGAAATTGGTCAGAGGTTTTATTGTGGCAACAGCTTAAGGTAAACCAAAGGCCTGAAGTCTGTGCCAGTTGTACAGTTTTCCCATAAAGATGGCATATCGTCCCCATATCTTTACATCAAAATACCAAAAACTTGGCTATGTTCATCATATTGGCATATATCCCCTATATGCCTTCCAAACACTTGTAACATGAGACTATTATTTTCATATGTGAACAATCCCCTCTGCCTTCATAAAACAAACTTTTCACCAGTGAAGTTTTGCAAAATGCTCTTCTCCTCTACCTTTTCCCTGATACCTGTTGCAACCACTCTCAACCAGGCATGGTCTTAAGAGGCTGAAAAATGGTTGTTAAATTTAAATGATCGTGTTTTTGTTGTTTGTTTTTATTTTCTAGTTCTCCATCAATCTCTTTCCAGTGTCTCACTGTGTCTTTATAATTATTTTTCCTGTCAGCTCCAGGGCTAGCCTGGAGTTCTACTAGTGGCAGTTGCTCTTAGCTCCTTTGCACATAGCCATCAAAACTACTAACCCCTATGCTGGTTTATGTGGCTGTTCTTGTTGGAACTGCTCTATGGCATTTATTCAAGGGAATAAGGAATTGCTGTTGCAATCATGGCTTGGCAAAGAGAGATCTAGGAAAGATGCCCAGACGAGAATGAATCTGTCAGAGTCATTTTCTTCTTGGTTTCAGTGATGAATTTATTTTGTCAGCTTCTTAAGGAAGTGGAACATACAGATGTTTGATACTTAGCTGGAAACTGAAATTCATTTACATTCTTGAGGTAAGAAGCAATTCAAGCAGAGTCCTGTTGTTTTGTTTTATTCTTAGCATCCCTCATTTTCTACTTTAAGTAGGTGACCAAACTGTGAGTCGGGTCAATAAAGCAAGAGATGCTGTAGTTCTGATAGTTCTCTCTAAACTTTGCTTTGGAAGGAAGGGAAAATGTGGGGGTGGGGGGAGAAGTCAGTCTGTTGAACTGAAATCAAAAATTCTAGTTCTGTGAGAAACAAGTGTTTGATATATGAGAATAAATTATTCCAGAATGGAAAAATTTAGCTCTTCCTATGTATGTTTGGTATAACTTTGTCACAGTGCTCCTCATCAATACTTAAAGAAAGGTCCTGCTTATCTCCAATAGAGTCCATGTTTAACTTTACTCATGTGAGGTGAACTTATCCCAGTGCAGAGCACCAGCACAAGCCCTATGTATCACTTATGTCTGTCTTAAACCCTCCTAATATAGCTTGTGCTGGACTTCTATAGAGGTGAATGTCATCCTTGTTTAACTGATACAAGTGTACAAATTTCCTCTCTTACCCCAGAAAGACAAGCTTATTGCCACTAAGCTTCTACATGAGCCTGTATTACTAAATCCTCTTCTCACTCTCCCTCATTTTATCTTTTTTCTTCTTATCTTGTGTTTCTTCATAGACTGTAAGCACTTTAGGGAAGAGATTGTGGCTTTTTGTCTGTATTGCTGACTAGCATACTTTAGGGATCGTAGTGAGCAAAGAGTAACAATAAATATTGTTAGGACCAGGATTTTTGCCTGAGAGGCAGGATGGAGTGGGAGTGACTAAACTGCGGGAGCGTGAGTGGATTGGAAGGGTGGGGAAGTTCATTTAATGTGTCCATGGCATCAGCTGTGATTTTTGTGTGTCATTTTAGATTGATTTTTATACATTCAACTTGAACTTTAAATAAAGTCTAAATAAGTTATGTTGAATATTTTAACTAAAATACAGTAAAACCAGATCTGCATCAAGATCTGCAGGGATCTGTACAAGCAGATTCTGAGGCAGAACTGAAACCTGTATCTGACCAAAGCAAGAAAGTAAGAGAAAAGAGTTTCTAAAGAAAGGAGGATTGTTACTACCCTGATCCTGCAAGCACATATGCAAATACTTAGTCCTGTGAATTCCATCAGACTACCCACATGCTTAAAAGTAAGCATTTGCAGGACCAGGGATGAAGCTGTTAATTGAAAACTGATAGAATAAGGCAGTAATATAGGACATTTGTAATATTCCGCTTATATGTCCCCTTAAATCATGCCAGATATGATTAGGATCCCAGAGGAAAAAAAATAGGCTTATTTCCTGACCTTATCTGAAAAGGTCTACACTGAATTACAATTACTTAAATTTCCATATGGACTCCAGGTGCTGAATGCATAACTGGAATTGAGATATAGGACATAAATAACCAGTGAGATCACTTTCCAAAATGCAAATCATTAACATCCTAAAATGGTCATGGAATAAAACCCCTAGAAAGTAAGTAACACAGGAAGTTTCAAAAACCGATTTAAGAAACAGATTCTCCAAATGCTTCTCTCTTTCTCTGTTAGTGATTTTCCAGATATGCGATGTAGGGGATTCTGGTTTGACGCAGCCTCAGGCAGGGCTTGAGTCAAGCATTTCTTCAGTGGAAGCACATTGTGTCCATTAAATTCCAAATTGGGAACTAGAGCATGTGCCATTCTTTTCTGGAAGTAGCTATCATAAAGCTCATCAGGATACAGTACGCAGTTGAAAAGTAAAAGCAAAGGGGAGCACAAACCACATTTTAGAACTGGTTTCCTTCCCCTCCTAACCCCCTCCCCCTCCTTTTTTTGTTGTTGATGAGACCAACATGTTTCCAGCCCAAAGTAACAGAACAGAACAGAACACCTCAGTAACTTCTGGTGTCTTTAACATGTACCTTTTCCTGGTGTTAGTCATGCACGCAATTCTCAGATAAATTAGTGGGAGGTGTGCAGGTAAAAGTTTGCAAAATGCTTTTGTAAAAACAAGTATTCTGTCTCAAATGCAATTTTTATCAATTAAAAAACTGAACATCAGGATCACTTTTAAAATGTAAAATTCTTAATGAAAAAAGTTGGTACCTTAAAGATGGGTATGTTTTGCAATTATATACAATCTCTTGAATCCTCACTCTGATTATTTATTGTATCATATTCATTTAGACCTTTTAACTTTTAAGCTCTCTTAGGTAGGGATTTCATTCTTCATTAGCATACTAATGATCAAATCTATTCACTTACACTACATAGATAATTCATATTTATTTTTTCCAACTTGTTAAAAGAAAGACTTTTCACAATTTTAATTCCTTTTCCTTTCAATTAAATACGTTAGTTAATTTAGTCCTTTCCAAGCCTAAGAGCATTCTACAGTGGTTGACATTTTAATTAAGTTTACCCAATAGTTACCACATAGTTCCCTGTTCTAAATGTATGTAAGTACTAAGTCCAATATCTGTGCAGTAACTGACATTGTTAATGGTGACCACGACACAGAGTACTTGGGATCTGCAAACAGCAGATGCGTTTGTTTTGAAGTAAATAGGAAATGTAGTACCTGTCAATGTGTTGCAAGCTATTCAAACAATAAATAACTTTAGACAACAATGCGTGGATCGTGTGAAAAAGTCTATACTGTTGTGAAAGAAAGAGTTACATTTCCAATGTCAATGTTTTCCCTTGGGCTCTGTACTGAACCCAGAGGAATCTTTTGTGCACACCTAGTAATTTAAAAATTGAATGAAATGTTGACAGAAAGAAATGTGCTTCTGATGCAAGCCAGTTTTACATGTCAGTTCATCTCTTTTAGGTGCATGTTACCATCAGCCTCCAATCCTCAGTTAAAGAAATCTTTACTGTCTTGTTTTTTTTTTAATTTACTCACTATTATGTTAAAAGAAAATTGGAGAACAGATTGAAGCAGATGATTAGCAAAGTTCCAGTGCCAAATTGTAAATTACTCACTAACCTGAGGGGACACACAATCTTTTCCTGTAATGGAAGAATATATACATATGAAGATACACTATATAATCTTCTGACGGAGAAGTAGCAGGATGCACTATCTCATAATTGGTGGGTTAATGTAAGAGGAAATTACCTCTTTAGTAATTCTATTAAAAAGATGAGCCTTTGGTTGGTTGAATGTGGCTGGTAAGTGAGAGAATTTGATGACAGTGTTCAAGACCATCACAAATGTGGCTACGGCCAAACTTTCCAGCACCCTAAATAGAGTAGGATTGTTCTGTTGTTTCATGATGAGGTGATAGGGTATAGTGACAAACAGAGGGCCAGATCACAATACCTTCCTCCTTGATTAGTCCCAAAGCAATCAAGAGAACACTTAAGGAGTAAGCTATTTCTGAGCATGAGGAAGGGTATAAGAATCAGCATGAAAGTGAGCAAACTGTTCATTTGTTTCAGTGGTAGAATCTTAATATACAAACACAAAAATATGTTCATTCTCATTTGTGGTAGGGGGTAAGAGTAATTAGCTACTGTTTATAAAGCTTTAGGGGGGAAAAGGGGGAAGGGCAGCCATAAAGGATGCTTTCTAGGGTATATCTTTTTTCTTTTTAGTTTCAGGATTTTTTTCATCCTGTTTCACAGAAAAGATCATACTAATCTGTAATATCATCAGAACAATGGAAATGAGTCTGGGTTATAAGGAACAAGTTCCACATGACCTGTCAGAGTTTTGCGTTGGTCTCAAAGCTGGTGGGTGTGAAAGCCTCAGGGGGAAATCTGCCCAACCACATGTGAATTGATTGACCCCTGCCCCTTCTGTCTGGAGAAAGTCAGTGAAAGTAAGTGAGCCATTGCTGATGACAGAGATTGTTAATGCCTCTGGAAGAAGAAGGTAAGCTGTCAAATCCATTTAAACATGGAGTGGCCTGCCTCTTGATCAAGAAACCATCTACAGATGTCAATAATCTTGCCATCTACTCTGATATTCAACGCTGCTGGTAGGTCACCTCTGATATGTGATCTCTCACACTCTCCTGGATCCCTTCCAGTCAGGGATGGAGATAGTACCGGTTGAATGAAGAAATGATCTACCCATGACTATGGAGAGAAGTAAAATGGTCAACCTGTTACTGTTAGGCCTCTCAGCAGCTTTCAGCTCTGTGCGTTATGATATCCTACTGACTTACCGCTGGGTGGCCTGTGTCTGGATAAAACATCCATAGAGCCACATCCCATTTATGGTTTCTCTCTAACCAAATAATTTCTGTAAAGCACACACAGACAATTTGTGGGAGACTAAACTCAATTGAAAAACTTCTGTTCACAGGCAGGGACCTCTCACTGAGAGAGCTGTCTCCCCTCATGCCTACCAGGCACGTTCTGGGCACACTCAGATACAGTGTTCCGACTGATTACAGCCGCTGTTCTGGGTGTCCGGACAGAGATGATCTGAGAGATACCTTTGATCCAAGCATTCAGGGCACCATAGTTAAGGACCAGGATCTTTCACTAGATAAGTAACCAATAAAGCTGTGCAGAAAATTTTTTTGTTTGGTTGCCAAACCAAAAAATTTTATACACAAAAATTGTTTCAGGTTGAATGAAAACATTTTGTTTTCAAGTGTTTTTTTTTCTCTTTTAATCATTCTAAACAAAAAGTTTTAAATAAAAAATCAAAAGGTTTTATATGTTTTCTTCAGAATTTTTTACAATTTTTCACGTTTTCTTAAAATGTTTCAGTCTATCTGTATCTGCTGTTTTAATCCAAAAACAGTATTCTGAAAAATTTTGCCCAGTATAAGGAACCATGTCTTATCTATATTGTGACAAATAGTTAGTATTATGATTGTTTAGCAAAAGATAGTACACCAAATTTATCCCTGGTATACGCCTATTGATTTCATGAAGTTACACTAGAAATAACTGGGCCCACTCTTCTTTATCCCCACCCTCTCTCTCTAGCTGGGGGGAGGGCAAAACTTTCCAAACTGATGAACCATTCCACTGAGAAATGGGGGAAGGTCCAAACCTGTTTTTCATTCTCTCCAGACTTGTTCTCCCATCCCTAGTTGTTATAAATATATTAGTTACAGTAGTTTGCTTTGGATGATAAACATAAATAAAACATGAAGAAAAGAGTTACACTAGTGGAAACCACAGCTATGTCTAAATCTGTCTGTGGATTCCCATAAATGTCAATATTTTCATCAGATTGCTGGTGTTCATACTGTATTGGCAGCACTGTTCCAGTAATCATTTTCCCTCTTTCTCTCTCATATGAAGTACCACTTGCTATTTTCACATCCAGTGAAGCACTAGCAATTGCTCTTACCATTGGAGATACTCTCCTTTAGATCAGTAAATAAAACAAATAAAAATATTCCTTCATTCACAAGATACTGTGCTGAAAAGAGATTTCCAAACAGAGCTTGCTTGTACCACCTGGAAAGAAGCCTTTTCACTAGCTTTGATTGATTGTGACAGCTTTAATCCACCAAGATCCCACCCATCGCATTCTGAATGTAGCAGAGCTGCCTGTGTTTTATATACCTCGAATTCAGCTAGATTGGATTTATATGTCTGCGTGCATAGCAGGCAGGAAACTGCTTGGACACAGGGCAGGAAGTTCTGTGAAAGGCAAATTCTAGAGCCTTTCATTCAGTCACACTGGTTTACATTCCTTTGGAAAAGGTATAATTTCAGGGTTTTTGGCATCCTGAAAATTCAAACTTAGATTAACTAAATGAATCACTGATATCAAGTACAGTATTGCTGGCGAATTCAGGAAGCACAGATTCAATTGTTCCCTGTACAAAGGGGGGCGAGAGACTGGTTCATTTGGGTTAACTTTTTCCATGGCTATCTGGGAAAAAGTTTTCCAAACATTCAAGAAATTTTGTATAAAAATATTACTATGGTAAAAAAAAATCCACTTGAAAAAAGTCACTATTGAACTAAAGGCATAATACAGTATGGAATTCCAAACCCTGTAGCTCTTAACTCAAGCAAAATTCCCATTGAAGTCAGTTAGAGCTTGTCTTGAGTGAGGATATCAGGATTTAGGCTATAGAATTTAGAAATGAAACAAATGATTGGATTAGTTAGTCCATCCCCCAGTGCAAGCTTGTCCCTTTTTGTAGATTCTTTGTGCTTTGTCCTATCTGGCTTTAAACAACTCAAGCAAACTTGCTGCATCTGTTTGAAATGAATTCCTTTAACCAAACTGCAAACCAAGTCCTAGAGTATGGTACCTGCAGGTTTAGAAGAGCCTTATGTTCATTTAGGACCAGATGCCACAAGCTGTGTCATGATTATATGATTAATTAGATGTTATTACTTTTGTATCCCATGGTCGGTGCTACAGTTTAACTTCTCAGCAAGTACATATGATGTAAATTTTCTATTTTATTAACTACTTGCTTCATGAAAGATTTAACTAACAAAATCCTCTGTTTATTACACTTTTCTTAATTTAGGAAAGCAATATTAATAAGGTTGTAAACAAACTGTTCCCTGTTTATTTAAAAAGCAGTGATATTTTCTATTAAATCAGTTTCTGAAAGCAAAAAACAAGGAGACAGACAGACAGACAAAGATAAAAGAGGAGGCATGCAAAGAGGGGGAAAAAAGGAAAACTGTTATTCTGTTATAGTCAGATATGAATTAGATATAGCATTTTTACATCAGACTGAACGTGGCACCATCTACCATCAGGCACAAACACTTCAATGTCTTGGAGCTGAGAAATACCCTCTTTTACTTTGTACAAGAAACTATGTGATGTTTGTGTAGTTTCCCCCTTTCCCTCAGCAGCAGGAACCAGTGGAGACAATATCAGTGAGCAGGCAGAGACTACATCCAGGATGATTTAGGCTATGTTGTAAAAACCAAAGAGATACAATGCCCAAGACTCCGTAGATATGGCACCCATTAGACCCACAACTTAAGGTCCGTTTCAGGAAAACATCCTGATTCAGGAGAGCACTGAAACATACTTAATGGAGCTAGTGGGAAAAACCCATTTTTAAAAAAATCGAACTTTTTTTTTTCTTCAAAAAAAAAGTAGGTTTTTTTTCAAAGTTTGAAGCACACACATTTTTGCAAAAATTGTGTTTGGATTTTTTTATATTCTCATGAAAAAATGAAATTTCAATGAAAAATTTCCCTGAAAAATCAAAATTCAGAACATCTTGACCATCTCTGGTGTTTTATTTCAAGCAGGTGCTAAAGTCCCCATGAAGTCAATGGAACTTAAGCAAAATGGGTTAAAGGCAAGCATTTTCTTAAGTACTTTCCTGACACAGTAACTTAGAGCAGAAAAACACAAAAGCAAACAAATAAAGAAGACAAACTGACAAACAAATTTAGAAAAGCCAACCCTCCTGGAGTTCTTTGGGCTTGTTTATCTTTTCTACCACCTGTAATGATAATCATGTTGTGTGCCTAGTGTCCTTTTACTCTAAAACCCTAAAAAGCATCAAAGTCTTGACTATTACAAGTATATTGTTGTTTTTTATCGTCCTGATTCACTTTATATTTAAAACAGCCTGTGTACCTATGACAAATTCCAGTTCTCAAAACTTGTATGTTTTAATGTTTAGACAATAGATTGTAACAAAGGAATAGCTATACCTGTCAGATCACTTGTTCATCTAGCCCAGTATCCTAGCTCCAGTAGTGTGTGGCTAATGACCTATGTTTCATAGCATAGTACACCTGGGTAACTGTGCAATGATATAGCATGGTAAGTGGTGGGAGAGATTCCTTTTTGACCAATCCCCCAACTGATTGATTGATTGCTATAAGACATAAAGTCAATTTCCTAGCATGTTGTTGATTTACTAAGTCTAGTAAATATTAGTACATCTAAAGCTATGTAATCCTTCTTAGAATTCTGCTTAAAATATTTGCTCCATGACTTTACGTGGCAAGGAATTATGCCACAAAAATGTATGTCTGTGTATTTCCCTTATAATTTTGTTTTTTCTTTCTGTTTTATCAAGTACTCTCTTGTTCATATATGGGAAGAGGTGAATAAGACCCTCTGAGTTTTCACTACAATGCTCCTTATTTTATATACATCTAACATTCACCTATTGCTCAACTCTTCTACCAAATGATGTGTTTTTGTAATATGTCACATATTAGACAACCCAGAAGCTTTAAGCTGTTTTTCTTACCCTTTTCTAGATATTTATATCTGCAGTTTTATTAAAGACAACCAAAATTGACATAGTATTCAAAGTGTGAGTTTATAATAATCTATTTATATACATTTCATACTTTTCTATCCGTTTGTAAAAACAATATAAAAATCAGTTATTCTGTTTACTTTTAAGTGCTGCAGCACTTTACGTCAATGCTTTAATGCCACAATCTATCCACAATGGGCCAGACTGTGAATCTGGAGTAAGTCTTTTTGCTACATTGGTGCTTAGTTACCCACTTTGAGTAGACAATGCTGGAGCCAACTCTCCAATTGTAAGTTGTTTTTAGTAGTTGAGGGTGAGTGGAAAATGTCATCAGCATTTCTTTAACTGATGGGGATTACCTGATTGCCCAATGCTGCCATTTGAAAAAAATAAGAAAAATAAAAAAAGGTAGTGAGAGGCAGAAAATGCATTTACAAGCACGCTCCACCTTTTCAAGGACTGATCTTCAGCACATTTGAGATTACTATCTACCTGCTCCTCCAGACTATTTAGACACAGACTCTTCTACAAAGATTCTTTTGTTAAAACAGCAAAGAAAGTTTGTTTCAAAAGTTGACTCAATGGTGCTGTTTCTTTCATAGAATCATAGAATATCAGGGTTGCAAGGGACCTCAGGAGATCATCTAGTCCAAGCCCCTGCTCAAAGCAGGACCAATCCCCAACTAAATCATCCCAGCCAGGGCTTTGTCAAGCCTGACCTTAAAAACCTCGAAGGAAGGAGATTCCACCACCTCCCTAGGTAACCCATTCCAGTGCTTCACCACCTTCCTAGTGAAAAAGTTTTTCCTCATCTCCAAGCTAAACCTCTTCCACTGCAACTTGAAACCATTACTCCTAGTTCTGGCATCTGCTACCACTGAGAACAGTCAAGGTCAGTGGTTCCCAAACTTGTTCCACCTCTTGTGCAGGGAAAGCCCCTGGCGGGCCGGGCCTGTTTGTTTACCTGCCACATCCGCAGGTTTGGCCGATTGCAGCTCCTGGTGGCCGCGGTTCACTACTCCAGGCCAATGGGAGCCGCTGGAACCGGTGGCCAGTACATCCCTCGGCCCGCACCGCTTCCAGCAGCTCCCGTTGGCCTGGAACAGCGAACCGCGGCCACTGGGAGCTGCGATTGGCCGAACGTGCAGATGTGGCAGGTAAAGAAACCGGCCCGGCCCACCAGGGGCTTTCTCTGCACAAGTGGCCGAATAAGTTTGGGAACCACTGGTCTAGATCCATCCTCTTTGGAACCGTCTTTCAGGTAGTTGAAAGCAGCTATCAGATCCCCTCTCATTCTTCTCTTCTGCAGACTAAATAATCCCAGTTCCCTCAGTCTCCCCTCATAAATCATGTGCTCCAGCCCCCTAATCATTTTTGTTAACCTCCACCGCACTCTTTCCAATTTTTCCCCATTCTTCTTGTAGTGCGGGGCCCAAAACTGGACACATTACTACAGATGAGGCCTCATAAATGCCGAATAGAGGGGAACGATCACGTCCCTAGATCCGCTGGCAATGATCCTATTTATACAGCCCAAAATGCCGTTAGCCTTCTTGGCAACAATGTTGACTCATATCCAGCTTCTCGTCCACTGTGACCCTTAGGTCCTTTTCTGCAGAACTGCTGCCTAGCCACTCCGTCCCTAGTCTATAGCAAAGCATGGGATTCTTTCGTCCTAAGCGCAGGACTCTGCATTTGTCATTGTTGAACCTCATCAGATTTCTTTTGGCCAAATCCTCCAATTTGTCTAGGTCCCTCTGTATCCTATCCCTACCTTCCAGCTTATCTACCACTCCTCCCAGTTTAGTGTCATCCGCAAACTTGCTGAGGGTGCAGTCCATGCTATCCTCCAGATCATTAATGAAGATACTGAACAAAACCGACCCTTGGGGCACGCTGCTTGATAGCGGCTGCCAACTAGACGTGGAGCCATTGATCACTACCCTTTGAGTCCAACGATCTAGCCAGCTTTTTATCCACCTTATAGTCCATTCATCCAGCCCATACTTCTTTAACTTGCTGGCAAGAATACTGTGGGAGACCGTATCAAAAGCTTTGCTCAAATCAAGGAATACCACGTCGACTTCTTTCCCCTCATCCACAGAGGAAGTTATCTCATCATAGAAGGCAATTAGGTTAGTCAGGCATGACTTGCCTTAATAAATCCATGCTGACTGTTCCTGATCACTCTCCTGTCCTCTTAGTGCTTCAGAATTGATTCCTTGAGGACCTGCTCCATGATTTTTCCAGGGACTGAGCTGAGGCTGACTAGCATGTAGTTCCCTGGATCCTCCTCCTTCCCTTTTTTAAAGACAGGCACTACATTAGCCTTTTTCCAGTCATCCAGCCATCCTTTTTCCAGGACCTCCCCCTATCACCATGAGTTTTCAAAGATAATGTCCAATGGCTCTGCAATCACATCCGCCAACTCCTTAAGCACCCTCGGATGCAATGCATCTGGCCCCATGGACTTATGGTCGTCCAGCTTTTCTAAATAGTCCTGAACCACTTCTTTCTCCACAGAGGGCTGGTCACCTCCTCCCCATGCTGTGTTGCCCAGTGCAGTAGTCTGGGAGCTGACCTTGTTCGTGAAGACAGAGGCAAAAAAAAAGCATTGAGTACATTAGCTTTTTCCACATCCTCTATCATTAGGGTGTCTCCCTTTTTCAGTAAGGGGCCCACACACAGGTCTGAATTTATATCATGTGCTGATGTGGTTGCTGAGGCAACATAATAGTAGGGGTAATTACTTTAGCAAATTCTCCAGTAGTTTTCAGTGCATAAGATGTCTACCATTGGGTAGCCTGCAGCAAGTACACCTTCCTTTTCTGGAAATCCAATTTTTTTTTCAGGTTGAGGAATATATATTTACTCTTTTTTTTCTCTGTTCAGGGCACAGTACTTTTGGTTTTTAAAAAAATCATTATTTCTCTTGAGTGCCCCTCTGAGACTCATTGCCGATATAACAACCACAGGTCTAATTCTTTCCTTACATTTAAATAAACAATCCTGTCATGACTGGCTAAAACTCCCTCTCTGGTTTCGCCAGTACTTGCATATGCTGGAGCAGGGCTGTTGTACTACTGCTCATGTTGTGCTGCTGTCAGCCAAGTATACTCAGAAACACACGGAAAAAATAATAATAAAATAACTAGTTAATAGGAATAAACCAGTCTTTAAACTAGCTTCTGTCCAAGAGAAAATGACCCAATTAACAGTTTGTAGCAGATATCAATTAAATACAAAGTTGGGTGTTTCACCTTAGCTATTTCACACTAAACATATGGCCTGGTACGAGTTTAGTGAGATTTAGTCTTCATGAAAACGAACAACTAATAGCATAAACTATAGCCACTCATACTGTGGACAAGCTTCCTTACATTGTAGCAGAACTGTGTATCTCTTTCCTTATCTGCAGCTCCCAACCTAATACTTGCTCTCTATTCAGCAGAGACTGTGTTCATATGGTAAATCATATATGTGGGGTTATTTTAATGTATATATTGACGGATCTTCACTGGGGCTAGCATACTCATTTCAACTGTGACCTGAGGCAAATTTGAACTTAGGTTTCCAGAAATATAAAAACAGTATAGTCAGAGTTTAATGGGCCAGACTCCAGAACCTATACATTTAACTGTTCCCATATACCCAGTGTAAGTTACAAATTGATTAAAACATGTGTGGATTGATTCTTATAGACTGATACTTCACTGGTGGCTTTGGACTGAAATATACTCAGTCTTATAAAATAAGTCTTATAAAATAACCTATGCCTCTTATGTATAGTTTGGACTCTGTTTTAAAAAAAATCGCCAACACTGCTGTTCTACTGAAGCGGTTGAGCTGATGGTCTATTGTCTCCCAAACTAACTATTATGCTCAGTTTATTCTGGGAAGGCTATGACAAATGAAAACTAAATGTTAATAGAAAGAGAGAGAGAGCACGCCTTCAGAAAAATTGGCCTCACTCCAGTTCCTATGGACTTGAATGGACCCAAGATGTATACATCAGTATATTGTTTTAAATTTCCTAATGTTCACAGCCACCCAGAGATGAAGTAGTAGTAATGAAGATGTTGCAACTCAAGGGAAGAGGAGCTGGCATAATTATTCTCTGCTGCTAGCGTCAGTATGAGGAGTGCTGTCCTGTGGGAGAAACACAACCAATGTCCCCTTTGACTTCCAGAGTAGACTCTAGATCTTGAACATGACTTTTGCTCCCATTGAAATCAGTGAGAGTTATGTCACTGATTGCAGTGTACTCTTTAAAGTGTTTAAAGGTCAGCTTCACCTGAGGAGAAAATTACCAGTAAACACTTAGAAATAGAGGGTTCACTAACATTTTCAACAAAGTTGAGACTGAAACCATTAATGATTATTGTCCCAGAATAAATTCTGTAGGAAAGGAGCTTTTTCTTTCATCAGGGCTGACCTGGCAACTTCTTTTAATACTTATGGAAGGAATGCATGTAACTTCCTCTCACTAAATGGCAGAATATCAGTGTATCTCTGGATAGGACAGTCCATACTGCAGCCAGCATATGATGCCTTCCAGGTTCTGTACACTGCCAGAAAGCCACATGTAACTTCTTCCATGTAAAGGCATATACATATGCACTTGTTGATGTGATAGTATGAGCTTAAATAAAGCAGTTGTGTCAATGAATCCTCCTAAGGAGTTTGAAGGAGCAGATTATAGCACTCTTGGCAAGACATCATGGAGCCAACCTTGATCGTTTTTAGGGCCACCACTGGAAAACATGCATAATCTACTTCATCATTGGATGCCACATACACCAGTAAAGATGTCAGTCTGAGCTATCACCTTCTTACTATTACCGTTTCCGAAGGAAATGGATTTGTACAGATCAGTTTCTTTAACAGCAGTTGCTAATGTTACACACATGGATTGCCGATACACTAAGTACAATTCTTATAAACTTGATTTTGATAATGGCAGCATAATTAAATGTGTATGGTTTCAGCAGATGTTTGCAGTGTGTATTTAATTATCCTTTCATAAGGGCTATTATCGTGATGTGATCTAATACCCAGCTAAGAAACAGAATCTAGTTTAGGAACGTTTTTCTCACTGTCTTCAATAGTTCATTTCAAAAGACAAAGCAGCCAATACTGTGATGTCTATATTAGGTCATATACCTGGATTCTTATGATTAAATTTGTTTTGTATTAGAAATGTACTATATTAATCCAAATACATCACCCTGTGGATTTATTTTTCAAGCCCAACATGGGTACTGTACTTTGTAAATGTCAAGTAGTGAGAATAACCATGGAAATATACAGCTGCATGATGAGTATACTGTTTTGCAATGTGGTATTATGATTCTCTCTGTAGATTTAAAGTTAAGTAGTGAAATCAGGTTTGGGAACTGAATTATAAATGTTGTGATCTGCTGCACCATGTTTACCTACTAATTAAGAGGGAAGTGTCAGTTTTTATGATCGCTCTGTGAAATGACAGGCAATTCATTCCTGCTATTTAGTTGGGAAACCAGATGAGTGTGTACTTGCCATTTGTAAATGTTATTACTAAAAGTTCCTGATTAACACACACTATCTATCTGATAATAGCTGGAATTAGTCCAGCTTGCCTGATTCAATCCTGAATGAGGTTTTGGACATTACCTAAGTTTAGACACTCAGGTTGGGTGACTAATTCCACACCTTTTCCCCATGTCAGGATGTTTGGTGTTTAGATTGGCATCTTAAGCCTTGATTTAGCAAGGTAATTAGGCATCTGCCTAGCTGTGAGCATATGAAAGTCCAATTCAAATCAGTGGACTTCTGCTGTGGTTAAAGTTTGGCACATGTTGAAGATCTTGTAGAATTGATTAGATACCATGGTGGTGCACTTTATAGACCAACCTGAGGGCGACAGAGAGAGAAGCTGCCCATGCTCAATAGGCCCATTATATAGTATCTCTGTGAACTCCATCCAGTAGAACCTAATAGATTTGTTACTAATTTACCTTTCTGATAGGGTCCGGCATTGCAAATTTCATAGCCCCAAGCTCTGAAAGCCCTCCTTCATCCCATCTAAGTTCCTTTATTTGGTTGTGGCCCTTGACACTATTATATAATAGTAATTTGCCTCTGTATTGCTATGTTGGTGAGCCCTAAAATAGATGTGGTAGATTTCTACCTCTGATGCACCGTCATCTCCTTATAAGAACAAAGACCTATCATAATTTGACAAATTATGTAATCCAGTCAACGACAGATATGTCAAAGGAAAATGTAAATGTAAACCCCCACAACTGACCTCATTATAGTGCTGAACTATAGGAGAATTCCTTCCTGACCACAAACTGAAGATTGAGGGCCCTGTAACTTTATCATGGCTAGTGGAATTTCCAGTGCTGGTATCTAGTCTTTTTTGAATTGCCTATTGTTTTCTTAATCTTACAGAAATATTTGCCTCAACTGCAGTAACATGCAGGTTAACTGTGTGTTGCATTTTTTTTCTCTTTTTCTAAATTTGTTCCCCCCTTCTTGCATGGTAGAAACAAATAGACTCACCTGATTTATCTTCTCAACACCTATCATCTATACCATAAAGAATGCAGCCCTTACTCAGTAATACAGCCTAGCTCTAAGCATCTGAGTAGTCTCATTGAAATGAATGGGACTACTCGTGTTCTTAAAATTAGGCACATGCTTAAGCACCTTGCAAAATCAGGGCCTAGAGCTGTCCCATGACTCCTTTTATTCTCCTTTTCAAATGAAATAGTCCTTGTGTAGTTTTTATTTCTCTCAATAACATATTGAATTGTCATGCACAGTGTATGAATTCTAAAATATTCAGTGTGAACAGGAAGCACTTAAAACTGATATATTTAAACTTTTATAATGCTAAAACAAACATGTAATCCCCCAATATTCAAGAATGTAAAATTGTTGCCCGATATATTGGCCAGGTATTAGTTTCCAATTCAGTATTGTTTGGTTTGACAGGGTTCATTTTTCTCTAGGCTGGCTACAGTATTACAGTTAATTTGGCAGTGAGGACCCCAGTGTATGTGGAAAGATACTCATGCTTAGGGAAGACCCCCTGAGTTTGTAATAGATTTGTTAACACAATCAGCAATATTACAAACAAAACAATTAAGCAAAGTAGATAGTGATAATATAAGCATCAGAACTTGCATGTTCACACTATCCTTTTCTAGGGAGTCTTGTAGTAGGTGAGATGACCTTTAAGTGGTCCTTGGCCAGGCAGATTCCAGGAAATCTCCCAGGTGTGCATGGGCTGAGTGCCACCATTTATCATAGATTATGCTAACGCCTAATGCATATTCAGCAGGGATTTCATCCCTCTTCCTTATCTGTATTTCCTCACTCCTCCAAATGTTGGGGTGCCCTTCTCCCATAGCTTACTAAGCCTTTTACATCAATTTTATTAGCACATACTTTGGTTAGTTACCATAGCATTCTTGTGGTTGGACATCTACTAATGTTCCGAATTTAAAATATTTAGAACTGGTATGATCTGTCATCTTGTGATTACTTGTCAGCAGTTTAGCAACACTTGTGTGTAACAGCACTCTATCTTGTGACATAGGATCACTTACTGATTAGTTGCTTACGGCAAGTCTCTAGGTCTTAGGACTCAGTTTAGCTAAGCTTTTTTCTTATAGATCTGAGGGCAGTAGGTCATGTCTTGCAACATTAATTAATACTTATATTTCACTCTTATATCCTAATATACCTCAGATCTTTTATCCTTGGCTACAAACACAAGATTTTCATCACAGGATATAATAACAAGCCATGCAAGCTCTGTTGTTTTGGGTATGTGGTTTTAAGAAAAATAAATCTTTATTATCTAGATTAATATAATTTTTGTATTACATAAATGTTTATGTAAGATAATCCTTGGCAATGCTAGATAATGTTTAGGTAAGATAATCCTTGCCAATGGGTGTTGCTACTGTACCATACTTTGCTTTCCTTGGTATTTACATAATTTTGAATATATTGCCAAATTTCAAACAGGTGCATGCCTAAATGCATGTTCATATTGCCTCATGCTTAACTTAATAGAGCAAACCTCACAATCCCTGTGAGAAAGTTGGAGGAGTGTGGGAAAACCCAACATCCAAAGATGTACTGTGGGACTTGTGAATCTATATAAGGTGTGCACAAAAGGGTCTGATCCAAAGCCCATTAAAGTCTATGAACTAATTCCATTCACTTCTAAATGCTTTGGATTGTGCACATCCACATAGGCCTTTTTTTTCAAAATTTGAACCAAAATATAAATTTCATACTGTCTCACGAGCACCATAGATATGACACTGCAGCATGATTAAAAAAAAAAAAACAGTGTTGGGGCAAATTATGTACCCTCATAGTTATACCTCCCTCCCCCCCTCCCCCCCCCAGCCCATTGGACTTCATCTTAACCCTTTGCTGGTGCACTGGACACAGTTCAATCTTTTCAGCGTTTTTCAGCAATAATTATATAGAGTTAAACCCTGAATTTAGGTCTTGCTAATAGCTCACAGTAATGGTCAGAGGGATAATATCACACACATACTTAGTATACAAATATTTATATTTAATACAACAAGTAAAGCATTTTAAACTGCATTTTAAAATATTTTTAAAAGACCTTTTTAAGCAAAGCTATTGGATAGTAAAATTATTAGAGTAAGCCTTTTTGTACCACTACTCCTCCTGCTAATACAATGTATAGTCATGGAACATAAACCTGATTTATAATATCTTCATCATAGTTGTAGAGCTGAGCTTGATAGTCGCACTCTGTCGTTTCAACAGGCGCATGTACGCAGAGAGTCTTTCCCTCTCACCCTGTCTGGCGATGACGGCCTCAATCTGTAGTGTGGCCTACCTGAAGCAATGACTTTTAGGAAGCAATGGCTGCATCTCAAGCAAATTTTTTAGAACTTTTCCAGTCTGAATGAACTCCAATACTCTGGCTGTTTCCTCAGTTTTATCCCAATCTCTCTAGCCTGGAAAAGCACTGCATCTTTAAATCTCACAAGAACAGATTTTTCTGCTGAGATTACAGGTAGGCCCTGCTAGAATTTCAAGGATTTCTCAGAGGTTTTTTTCCACGGTATTTTGGTGTTTTGCTTCTGGTCCTAGCCAGAACCAGGACGGTACCAGAGGTTTGTGAAAGTGAAAAATGAGTTTAGAATATAGTAAATCTCAATTTTACACCCCAATAAAGGTTTAATTATGATTTAATCCAAAGTGGTTCACACAAATATTTCTACCAGGTTTTACAGTTGTGGTTCATCTTCCCACAACAAACATCCACTTTCTCGCTGATTGATTGTGCCATGAACTCACATCTAGATATATATCACTCTAGCAGAAAAATGTACAATGGTTCTTTAAAACTTGACAATAGCCTGAGAGCTAAATAATGTTACCTCAGTATTTGCAGTATTCCCTAAAGTAAGTATAGGGAAATATAGGTAAGACTAAGGTAACTATATCTGTTTACTAAAATAAAATTGGCACATTTTTAAGGGTGACTCCTCCTTGTCCTGTCAAATAATACTTTATGGTTCTCACATAAATTGGGCCAGATGCGACAAGCCATTAAGGTAAGTGAAAGGCATATCATAGATAATTTCCTCCTTTTTTATGTTGTCATTCTACCCCGTTGTGAATGTGATATGTCATCTCTAATCATTCTGGCTCCATACACCATGTCTCTTTTTAACCTTAATTCAGTGGTTAGATGAGCAAGCCAAATTCCACTTAGTTGTGATTTTTGGTGGCAAAACAGTTGGTACATGTAGGGAATTTATTTCATTTTAATTGCTGTGAAATGTCAGAGAGAATGTTGCAAAGGACACAGTTCAATATGCTCCCCCACCCTAACGCTGTCTGTAACTCACTAACATCTCTAATTTGTAGAGAAGTTCAGGTGTGTGTTCTGATAGCCACATAGTCCAATTAACTCAAATCTACATTTCTTCTGCTCTCCCTCTAGTTTGGGGGCTCACAGTACATGGGCTCTTCTGCATTGGCATCTCTGCCACTGGAGCCTCTGAGGCACTGTCCCACTCAAATAAAAGAAGAAATAAAATCACAGTAAGTAAGGACTGTACCACCTAGCCTGCATCCCAAATCTCTGCACTATTCACAGCAGTTAACAAAATAGCTCTTCTAGATTAACATCCCAGGAAAAGCAACTATCGCAGTACCTCATACAGTAAAGTTCACATTCACAGAAATAATTCATTGTGTAATGAATCTATTACTAATTTATTCGCTGTGTTCACTACAACTAGTCTGTAGTTTTTCCTCTATAACCAAAGGCCCTAAGGTAAGCCTGAATTGACCTGGTGTGTCCCTTTAAAGAAAACATTCCCTTTCTATACTGAAACTCCTGTCACTGAACTCTTTCCAAAACAAGACAAAAATGTACTGTTCCAAGAGTGTGTTGCACAAGTGAATTGAGCCTCTATAGCCCACCCAGAGGCTTAAAACAGACTTGTAGGCAATTCATTTGTATCTCATATAGTAGCTAACATTTGGATGAGCATACTATTAAAAAAAAACACCTTAATCTTATTTCTGTTAGGCCTCACTCCCAGAAAATAAACCAAACATATAATGATGCATAATAAATGCATTATAAATTATTATTTCTATATTCTAATGACGCAATATTTTGTGTGTGTATGTAATATAACATTACTATGGCAGACTTCTTTAAAAAAATGCTGTGAATAATGATTGCACAGTTTTTTAATGGTCTTCTCAGTCCATGCTCTGAGATTCTCACAAATTGAGTTCTTTCCTTCATAGGCAGTTCTGGCAGTAATATAATCAGCATCACTTCCTACATTAAGTTGCATATAAACAATGACCCTATTTATACTTCCCAGCAATCTTTCCTGTTAGTAGCAGGATTACTAATTGCTGGTTTACAACTTCTTCCTCCCTAAAGCAGTAAGACCAGTGGAATCTGGCCCTTCTCCAGATTTGTCTCAGAGGAGACAGACCTTTCCAGTTCTATGCAGCGAATATATTGCAAGGTCTGCTCCACCATTGTTGAAGCAAGGCCAACAGAAAATAGACTAGTCTTGCTGCAAAGGTACAGGCCTTTATTTACACAACTTGACTGTTGACAATCCGCTCAGGCAAGAATGGAAGTTTGCAAGGTAACTTGCCCTTGTAATCTTGATTTTTGTTCATTTAAAAGCAGAAGGATAGCTTCATATGAATTTTGGAAAAATGTGTAGTTTACACTTGAAACAGACGTGAGTTTATTACAATGCAAATTTCATTTTGGTGAGGATTTGCTAATAATACTGCACATTGGATCACAGACTCTTGCATTTTAAGACAATAGTGTCTAAGATTAGTTAAGGAAAGTAGACGTGCAAGACTTCTGCATGACTATTTCACCCTCATTTTATCTTGAGTCTGATTGTGAATTTTTAATATATTTCTTTACATTAATTATTTAAGAAAGCTACTTCCCGCAACACTCAGTAAGTAACACGTTCCTAAACCTAGTGAGCTGCTGTCCCTATTAGTTACTGCAGACAGGAAGGTTCATCATTCTGGCTTTTAAGACATACAATTCATCAAATGGGATTTATATTCTCAGTTACATCCACTTCAAGTCATTTTTTCCCTTTTCCCCATGGTTTTTTCTGTGGCTGGATTGTATAAATACCTTGACCACAGTTGCCAAATAGTAAATATTTTCCTCATGGATAATTATCTAAATAAATCACATGTCTGACCACAAGCTTCCTGGCTACAGAGGATGTTGTATATAGGCTGGTGAATGTTTTAAAGGTTTTTATAATATAAATATCTTAATTATTAGGGCCTCAACAAAGACACAGTCATTGGGTTCTTAGACATTTGGGGGCAGATGCTCAGATGATATAAATTTATCATTGCTCCATCAAAGTCAATGGAGCTATGACAATTTATACCAGCTGAGGATCTGCTCCTTGCTTTCATAACCCACTAAATCTGATATTCTATTTCCCACAGTTTGAATGGTGATGAATCCTCATCATGATGCAACGTGACAAAAGCAACAAACCACACCATCAGTATAGTAAATATACATCCAACAAGCTAGACTGCTATTTAGATTCAGCCTTACAATGGGGATGGTGTAGAGGCTTCAGCCAGGCAGAATGCCTTCTGTAACTATTGGGCATGCAAACCCCTTTCAAGAGTAAACCTGCTCTCTCCATTCTGTGAGACTGGACATGAGCCATGACTTGGGAAAGAAGGAGGCAAAGCTATAGCTGTGCCCCACCCTTCTCTGCACCATTGGGGTGCTGTGCAAACTCTAACAATTTAGAAAAAATTTGCTTCTATTGACATAAAAAAATACAGCACATTTACAGGTATGTAAACACCTTGTTCTACCAATGCCAAAAGGTGAGCCTGAATTGACCTTGTGTGTCCCTTTAAAGAAAACATTCCCTTTCTATACTGAAACACGTCACTGAACTCTTTCCAAAACAAGACAAAAATGTACTGTTCCAAGCGTGGGTTGCACAAGTGAATTCAAAACAAAGTAATCATAGAGAAATCAGGTTTGTTATAGCAAAGCTATTATAAGGAATCACAAACCTGTTTGTTTTAATCTTCTAAAGTGTTTCTATCAGTACTTCCCTTCCTCCCAGCAATTTGGACCAGAATGACAGCAGCAATAATTGGAGGATGAGTCACTGGATATATTGTAGGGAGACATCAGCAGTGATAGGAGGCCAAGAAACAGCTTTAAAAAAATTGACTAGATTTTATGTTACCTCTGGGCTTGTACTTGTCTGTTTGGAACAGTTTATAGTGGTGTCCTGTGTGCCACTGTAGTTAAGGGTCTCAGCATTTCCATTAGCAAACCTATTTCCCCCTGTGGTTTACAGTATGGCATCAGAAATTCACTGTGAGCTGAAACTTGACATATAAATTCTTAGTCGCTGAACTATTTTTTTACATAAACATTAAGGCATGTGCTGTTTTGCATTCCTGTTACTTTCAAATATTTCTCCTTAAAATATTGTGCAAGATGTTAATTTGATGATCATTGAGACCGGGCTGTTCTGAAGTTAAGATATATAACAAATTCTATACTAACTCATTAGTAATGTTTGTGGGTTGGTAATTTTCTTCAAATGGGAAAACTTCTAATAGGCGTATCTCTAGTAACGACATAACAGCTATCACAGAATCATAGAAATGTAGGGCTGGAAAGGACCAGATAAACCTAAACCATCCCTGACAGGTGTTTGTCCAACCTGTTCTCAAAAACCTCCCACAGCCTCCCTAGAAAGCCTATTCCAGAATTTAATTACCCTTATAGTTAGAAAACTTTCCCCAATATCTAATGTAAATCTCCCTTGCTAAAGATTAACCCCCTAACTTTTTGTTTGTTCTTCAGTGGACATGGAGAATAATTGATCGTTGTCCTTTTTGTAACAGCCCTTAACACATTTGAAGGCTGCTATAGCCTCCCCCTGCCCCCACACTCAGTATTCTTTTCTCAAGACTAAAAAGGCCCAGTTTTTCAAACTTTCTTCATAGGTCAGGTTTTCTAAACTTTTATCATTTTTCTTGCTCTCCTCTGGATTCTCTCCAATTT
The DNA here is from genome assembly GCF_965140295.1 of Lepidochelys olivacea. Taxonomy (NCBI): domain Eukaryota; kingdom Metazoa; phylum Chordata; order Testudines; family Cheloniidae; genus Lepidochelys; species Lepidochelys olivacea. The sequence continues at coordinate 48,092,182 of NC_140414.1, read as the reverse complement.
ATCCAGATATTTCCTACAGTTTGGCCCCCACCAGTGCCAAGTAGATTGGGATGATTGCCTGCCTTGTCTTCTATACAACACTCCTGTTAATACATCCCAGAAAATTAGCCTTTTTTGCAGCTGCATCACATTGTTGACTCATATTCAATTTGTGATCCACTATAAGCCCCAGATCCTTTTCAGCAGTACCACACCCTAGTTAGTTATTCCCCAGTTTATAGTTGTGCATTTGATTTTTTTCCTTCCTAAGCATAGTACTTTACACTGGTCTGTATTGAATTTTATCTTGTTGACTCCAGCCCAATTCTCCAATTTGTCAAGGTTGTTTTGAATTCTAATCCTGTCCTCCAAAGAGCTTGCCGCTACTCCCAGCTTGGTATCATCTTCACATTTTATGAACACACTCTCCATTCCATTATCCAAGTCATTAATGAAAATGTTAAATAGTACCAGACCCAGAACTGACCTGTGTGGGACACTACTAGATAGGCCCTCCCAGTTTGACAGCAAACCATTGATAACTACTCTTTGAGTCCAATCTTTCAACCAATTGTGCAGCCACCTGACAGTGATTTCATCTAGACCACATTTCCCTAGCTTGCTTCTAGGAATATCATGGGGGACTGTGTCAAAAGCCTTACTAAATTCAAGATATATGATGTCTACGGCTATGAACAGGTAAAGATGATGCAACATGTTTACCATTTATTGTACTGCATCAAAAATACAATTTCCATAACAGATTGTACCGGTTTCTGCAGAATAAATAGTAATTGACTCTAGGGAGGTGCCTGCCTGGATTCAAATGTCTAGTTTGGCCCATTATACAGACTCTTATCATGAAATTCAGATCCAGGTTTCATGTGGGTTTTGAAACACCTTTTCTGCCCACAGGATCAAATTTCTGGATTGTTCAAATTGGGATTCCAATTGAATTGTGTCACATTAAAAGTGGTCCTAAAACCCCTGTTTGATCGCTACATTACATTTTACTCAAGAAACACAAATGGACAATGCACAGATATTTTAAGGGAGCAATTTCAAAAGTGCCCAACATTGCAATTTTACCATTGATTTTAATGGGAGCAGAAGTGGTTGCTAACAATGAAGACTTTTGAAAATTCGCAGGTAGAGATGATGAGGATACAGAGAGAGAGAGAGAGAGAGAGAGAACATGAGGGAAAAGAGAGGACTGAAGGGAAAGAAAGAGGAGGACAAAAACTACAATGGCGTAGTAAGTTAATGTATGGACACTGGACATCATGAAAGGGGAGGATGGATTAGTGTGATATTATTAATACAGCCTTAGGCTGAGATTCAGCCACTAGTAAAAAGTTAGTGCATATCAATACTTTAAAATCTATGTGAGTTTATATTTGCAGCCTATTAAGCATTGTGCTGATGAGGCCATAAAGGAAAACAGCACATTTTTCCTTTCACCCTTCTCCCCTTGTTGTTGTTACAAGAAGCTGGCATAATTAGCACTTTTGCCTCAGAACAGGTTCAGAGTCAAACTTTTAGTGTGGAAACCAAGGGAATCCTCCTACAAGATGATGTGCAAATTTCAAAGAGCTGGGCGTGCTTGGCACTTTTGAGGATATGCACAGCACCTTTTAGGACTGGAGTCCAAGACAATCAGCTAATGAAAGGTAACATTTTTTTAAAATTAGGTGAGCGAGTTTGGAATTGGACAGATAAATGTGATTAAGAAGGGAGGGCAGGGATAGAGGAGCATACACTGACTGGCACCAAAGCACAGAAAGCCAGCTCTTGGAAGCACTTTAATAAATTTTCTTTTCGTTGAAGCATCAGTGGGAGAGAGGAGGAAAAGAGAAAAATGGAAGTGTGAATTGAGCAATAAAGATGGTTAATGTAATCTTCCAGAAGAACCAAATAACTGAATATTTCATATTTTGACCTATCCATATTTTGTGACTTCTGGAGAATATCACTTTTAAGAGCTGGTTTCTTTCTATCTTTGTTGGCTCAAACTGAACTTGCCCTTGGCTCTGCCTAGAACTTGGAGAGTTCTGTGTCTTTAATAAATAAACTAGAGAGTTAGATTCTGCATTGCAGAGACAAGTTAGAGCCACACTGCAGCAACACACACTACAGCTGTAGCTCCACCATCCAGGGGATGAAGCCATCGGCCTGTTCCCCTTTCAGACAGCTAACACCCACAGGAAGAAATCGTCCAGCCTTGCTCCTCCTCATACTGTGGTTGGCCACTGCCTGGGATATAAGAAGGGTTGCTTCTCCCTCCCTAATCCCACCTCAGTGCAAAGTGGCCAGCCATAATCCAGAGCTAAGTAAGTGCTGATTTCTGAAGCTCCGTTCCAAAATAATGCAAGTGTAACATTTATACGGAGGAACAGAGTCAAGTGCAAATTAGATACGCAGGGGAAGATAAACCTTTTAATAAGCATACTTGTTAGCATTCTCCTACTTTTTGTCTTTCTACTGTGAGATTTTGGGGTGATACCAAATACCACAGACCAGAAATAATTGATTCTTAACGTCCCCTAAATATTGAGGAATTTTTTTTTATTATAAAAACACAGGCAGACGGACAATATAAATACATCCTAAACCACCAGTTAGTTATTTTATTTTATTTTTATAGTTTAAGCAAAAACTGCAAGAGGCTCCTTCTCAACCAGTAATGACAATGAACTGTCCATTAAATGTTCCATTATACATAATAACCATTAGGATGTGTTTTGCAGTTATGTAGCATCTTTCAGCCAAGGGTTTCAAAGCATTTCACAAAGGTAGGTCACTGTTACTATCCAGTTTGACAGAAGAGTACAATGAGGCAAGAGAACTTAAGGGTCACACAGCAGGCCTGATCCAAAGCCCTTGTAAATCTATGGAAAGACTCATATTGACTTCATTTGGGCTTTGGATCAGATCCTCACTCAGTGAGAGAATGGGGAACAGAAACCACATCTCTTGACTCTCAGTTCCCTGCTCCAAGCACTTGTCTCCCAGATAAAATCATCTTTGGAGGAGGGACGAAAGGCATGTTTGCCCAGTTTAGGGAAATGATTGACTAACAGTATAAAAGCATTAGGTGCTTTATAATGATTCTAAGAAAAGCTCTGCAAAAAATATTTTGCATCTAATAAATGTATGACTAAGAACACAATAATATTCATAGTGCCATAACTCCTTCCAACAAAGACTTCAAACTCAAAACAGATCAGATGGCACAAAGACAGAGAAAAGCAATTGGTTGTTATTATACCGCCATGGTAACCTCTCGGCACTCTTTACTATAATTCCAGATGGGAAGTGGGGGGAGCAGCATAAGAAGTTATTCATATTACAGCAAAGACCTCAGTACTTATAATAGAAGTAGACTCTTATTGCAAGACCACAGTGATTTCTTGGTTTGCATTAGTGTTTCATAGATGAAAAGACAGTATTAAGTTTGTTGGAGAAAAGTAATCAGCTGACTGATTACTGACTTAAACTGACTTTCAACACATCCCAGTTTCTTGGTGTTTAAATGCAGTAGTGTTTTAGGATATTGCGAGGATTTTGCTAGAAATGAATAATTAACTCACATGCTTTATGGTCCTCCAGAGAAACCTATTCTTTTTTCAGCTGAGCCAGGGTGTTCAACCCTTGTGAGATTAGACATAGGTCTGAACTAAATATACCTGGAAAATCAATAAAGTCACTATGACAGAGAGTGAGGCAGTCAACTCCCATTGAAAGCAAATGGGAGGAAGGCATGTTGTATTAATTTAGACAGAATATATGGGCTCAAGGAGTCAAAGGTGTTAACATATGTCCAACATAAAACAGTGCTAAACAAGGTTCAGGGTTTGGTATAGAGAGACCTCAGCCTGCTTAGTATCTTTGCAAACACACCATTAAAACTCCTTTTAACCTTTTATTGTGAAGATACAGAAAAGAAACAGGTGTAAAGTATTAATTAAGGCTTTCATTTTAACAACATCACTTGTTTTGTCTCCCTTTAGCTGGAGAAAGTTTTTAGAAGGAAAAACCCGCTTGTGTGGCAGTCTTTTAGACGGTACCAAAGATGGTGATAACTGTTCTTTTGGGGGGTGGGGAAGAATAAGTTAGCTGAGATGTTCTGGAGCTGTTGTTTCTGCTGCTGTTAAAGACCAATCCCATTTCCTAGAAGACAAAAGAAAAGGCTGAAATGTTCAATAAATATTTCTTTTCTGTATATGGGGAAAACATGATATAATCGTGTCATATGATAACTGTCAGGATTGAGCACCTTCAGCTGAGATTGAGGACTAGCCAGCCCAGCCTCCAGGCAGATTAATGAGCTCAGTCAGGTGGCAGCAGGACCAAATGATTGGCCACCACCTGATTGGCTGAAGGGAATCAACAGGCCTAATTTTAAGCTCAGTGGCGACAGTGGGTCTCTAGTCGCTAGGTGCTTCTGCCCACAGCTGTGATCACTCTTGTTCCTGTCCTGCTCCAGCCCTGTTCCTGCCTCGTTCCTATCTTGCTCAATTCCTGGTTCCTGGCTCCTGACTCTAGCACTGACCCTCAGTTCTAGTCCCTGTTTCCTGACTCTGGCTTCTGGCCCCATCAGTCCTGTTATAACCACTAAGCTGGACTGTCAAAGCCTGTGCTCTTGATATTAAAACTCCTTATGTTCCATATGTTAAACAGCAGATATTGAAGTTAATCAGTAGGTTCAAATAACTTGCATCCCAGAGTTTAAAAGAGCTGGCTGAGGTGCTCGCTGGACTGATAATTTTGATTTTTAATAAGTTTTGGAACATTGGGGAAGTTCCAGAAAATTAGAGGAAAGCTAATGTTAAGCTAATATTTTGAAAAGGTAAACGTGATGACCTAGGTAGATATAGACCTATCAATCTGACACTGATCCCAAGCAAAGATAACAGAGTGGCTGATATGGGACTTGATTAATAACGAATTAAATTGAGGTAAAGTAATGAATACCAATCAACAGAGGTTTATGGAAAATAGATCCTGTCAAAATAACCTGATATCTTTGTTTGATAAAATTACAAGTTTGGCTGATAAAGGTAATAGTGTTGATGTAATAGGTTTGAACTTCTGTAAAGCATATCACTTGGTACCACAGAGCATTTTGGTTTAAAAACTAGAAAGATACAAAATTAATATGGCATACATTAAATAGATGAAAAGCTGCCCAACTGATTGGTCTAAAAACGTAATTGTAAACAAGGAGTCATAATCAAATGACTGTTTCTAGTGCCATTCTGCATGGATCAGTTCTTGGCCCTACACTATTTAACATTTTTATTAATAATCTAGAAGAAAACATAAAATCATCATGGTAAAATTTGCAGATGATCCAGAAATTGGGGGACTGGTAAACAGTGAAGAGGACAGGTCACCAAATTAGAGTCACCTGGATCTCTTGGTAAGCAGGGCTCAAGGAAACAAATGTGTTTACATATGGCTAACTGTAAAAGTATACATTTAGGAACAAAGAATGTAGGCCATACTTATAGAATGGGTGACGCTATCCTGGGAAGCAGTGACTTGAAAAACCTTTGGGGTTCATGTTGGATGCTGTGGACAAAGGGGCTAATGTGATCCTAGGATTTATAAACAGGGGAATGTTGAGTAGGAATAGAAAGGATATTTTACCACTGTATTTGTCATTGGGGCAACCATTGCTGGAATACTGTGTCCAGTTCCGCTTTCATCAATTCAAGGCCTTAATGAACTAGAGAGGGTTTAGAGAAAAGCAACCAGAATGATTAAAGAACTAGAAAAATGTCTTATAGTGATAGACTCAAGGAGTTCAATCCATTTAGTTCAATAAAGAGAAGATTAAGTGGCAATTTGATGACACTGTATAAGTACACTCCTGGGAAGCAAATATTTAATAATGGGCTCTTACATTTCTCTGCTAGATTGATCACATGATCCACGGAAGCTAGGTAAATTCAGACTGGAATCATCGACCATTTTGAGATCTGGCAAACTCATACCAGCATTGGGCTGTTTAGAGCATTGTTTTTAACTGCCTCATTCTGGTGAAAAGCATACAGTGGTGTTGCAAAATATCAGATAAGCCAGACTTTTATTAGAAAGAAGGAAAAAGGAGAGGGATAGGAAAGAGAGGGAATATCTGGGGAAAGAAAAGAAAACACAAGAGAGTGGTGGGTAGACAAAGTTTCACATCTCAGGTGGTATTCAGGATTTAGTTGGGGCTGGTATAGGTGGCAATGTCATTTGGTTCCCTCTCTCTGGCCTGGTCTGGTCAGAGCATCTCTCAGGATTAGGATAAAGAAGATCTGGGGTCCCAGGAAGCAGTGAGGATGGTGGCCATGATAGTGAAGCTTGCTCTGTCCCCTTCTTTCAGTCAGACAGAGTAGTGGTAGTCTCCATCCATTTGTCCCTATTTTCCCCAAAAGTCTCTTTAAAAAAAATGTCTATTTTTTAGAGCATGCTCGGCAAAATAGTTCACCCTCTCATTATTTTGTCCACCAATAGGCCTAATTTTCTACAGACCAATTTTGTTTCATTTATTTTTGGTCTTACACTGTTCCTGTTTACCAAGCATATGATCGTAAAACAGTCATTGAATTATGTCAGTAGACTTTTTTTTTTTGGACTAATTCAGCCTCTTTCTCCTTTTGCAGCTATTCCCATCAACATTTATTATTACGGTTATTGCAACACTGTATGAAGTTTCATAACTTTTTATTGTTGAACTCACTGTTAGAATAAATTTATTGGTCCAATTATCAGAACAGGCATCTGCCAACTTATATATTATAATTACTGAACAGGGTATGACACTAGAATCTTAAGCTGTACAGATAACTGAATTTACCTGAACTTCATTAAATAAGAGATCTTGATGCTGCAGATAATGAAAGATAGTCTTTTCAATGATTATGCAGTAGTTGTTTTAACACTGAACAGAGAGGATGCTGACACAGATCACGTTGCCTGTTTTCTTCCCTTCATGTTTAGGCCATAATGTGAACAGAATAAGATACTCTAACGATAATAATGGAAAGAGAAGGTGTTTTAAAATGAGAAGATTCAGTGTATTCAATGCGGAAAACAAATTACAGCGTTTTAAAATGCAGCTTCTCTTCTCTTCGGCAGTTTTTGTTTCTCAGATAATTCAGTCTTTCTATCCTCTGACATATGACATGCTGATAGACAAATCCAGCAAGCTTAAGCAGGTGTCATTTATGAAACCGAGCAGGATTAAGTTTTACTTGTATTTTAACAAGCATCCAGCTATAACTGAATCATCTCAATGTCAACCTCTTAAAGATTTATTTAGATTAAACAAACCATAGGCTGTTGCTAAGGGAGATTTTATAACATCGTAATAATTATAACACTGAAGTGTTGTAACCTTTCTAATGAAGGCATTGTTGACATTTCAGCTTTCTCTCATGCTCTGAGCTTGTCAGGTTTATATAGATGACATTTGATGCGATTTCCTTTCATATGTGTTACAGCAACACTTATCCTTTATTTTCAAACAAAGAAGTAAAGAAACCTGTCAAATGCTATAGACCCTGGAAGCAAGAGGTACACTCAGTGTTTGTGCTAAGTCAAAGCTATAGAGACTGCATTTTGGCTATATCTGCCTACAACTTTTTGCTGTAAAACAGTGATTAAAATGGGAGATTTTTTATGATAGAATTTGGAACAAGGGTTTGTTTTTAATCACTTTTGTGTTGAGAATCATTTATATTAGGCAACTGATTGTGGTATAAAACATGTACAGCATCATCTGTGCCAATTAAAGCTAGGATCAATCTCAGTGCACTTCAGCTTTTTCTGTATTTTAACAACCCTGCTTGTCATACTTCTAAAAGGAAGTTGTATAGATTCTATAGCTTCAGAAGAATACCGTTAAAGAACATTTAATGTGCATTTATTAATAATGCAATGCACTTCCTGTACTATCCAGCCAAACCAGGCTTTCTCACTGCACAATAGTGTCATATTTATTGCATACTCTCAAGGGTAGGGATTTAACATTTGGATCGCTAACAAGAACAGAATGTTTCCTTCTATGACTAATATAATGACTAAGTGCAGGGTTCCAAATGGAACCCAGATCTACTGGGACAGTACAGAGCAGGATATGTGAAAGATAACATCTGAAACCTTTCTTAATCCAAGCAAAAGCAAACACAACCATCTCTACAGGCTCACAGAAAATTGGTAGTGTCCTCAGATGATAAGCAAAAAGCATTGCAAGTTTCTTGCTGGGTACATGGACATCAATTTTGAACAATTCTAATAATTTAGTGGTAAATTATTTATATTTTAAATTAGTCTCCTACTTATATTATGACTGGTCATGTCTGGTTCTGACATAAAAGCATGGTACCATGACATCTGTAAGAGGCAAAACCACCTGGCCATAGAGGTACTCTTTTTCTCAATAGAGTTAAACAAACAGTGACCAAAATACCAGCAACTCTCACACTACGGGCCACCCATCTGCCATTGGATGACAGTAGTGTTGAGTTACTTCTATGTTTGAGTAAATTGGAGCTAGAAACCCTAGAAGTAAAAGGCTCCATATCCCCTCCTTACCAATATTCTGAGCTATATAGCACACCCCCAGAATTCCCTCTAACTTGTTAATATCTTTCTGGTAATATGGTGTCCAGAGCTGAATGTGATCACACAAGAGCTGTCTGTTTGTATATCTAGGTACTTTTATGGTCCCCATCACCATGTAGCCTGATCTGAAAGCCTCCAAAGAGGACCTGTTAACTCCCTGCTTTGTGATGTATAAGCAGCTCGAAATCATATTGGGCATTTTTGCTACCATATCCCATGCATACTGATGTAGAATGTACTGTCCATTATCCTTACGTTTCTTTCAGCATTATTTTTACTAGGTTTCTCCCTCCCAGTTGATGAGGGTGGGATTTTAAAAGTGCTCAACATTGGTCTAACTCTGCTCCTCCTGAAGTCAGTTGTAAAAGTCAGTTGTGAAGTCAGATGACTTCAGGAGGAGCAGAATTAGGACAATGCTGAAAAGCCTTTGAAAAGCCCACCCTACGTCCGCAGTTTTGGAGTCTGAAAACTCTACCTGTCATGCAGGCAAGGAATTTATTACTTACAGGAATTCAATGTTCTTCAATGGCTTTCTCCCTACGACAGGCAATCCCTTGCAGAATAGATGGAGTTTTGGTTCCAAGATTGGATTTAGGCATTAAGTTCCTACACACGCTTCCTTGTGAAATGTTACACTTATCAGGGTAAAAAATTAAATTAAGCCTACAAAAATATAGGCCTCGTGCTGTTTTCCCATGAGGTAGGCAAAGGATTTTGCTATCTGTGCAACAGAAAAAATCTTTACTTTAATATGGGTTTTGCTTTTGTGAATTTTTTTCACAAAAATCTCCTTTTCTTACTGGAAAAACTTGACACACAAATCCTGATAGTTTTGACAAATACTGCAATTTCCTCCCATGGAATGTGAGATATGACCCTCTATTCCATCACTACCTTAGGATTGTGTAATGGTAAGAAACAACAGAAAAAAGTGCAATTGGATTTTCTTTACATTGGCCTTATTAAATACTGTATATTTGTTCAAAGGGGGAGAACACACATGCTTCAGTTGAAGGAAAGTATTTTTGTATATGTAAGGGAAATAAGCCAGTCAGGCACACTACATTTGTAGAGCTGCCAAAGTCAGTGAGACCCTGAATTATACTATCAACAACATACTCTAAGTGCTTCTGGTGTCCAGGCTCAGTATTAATTTGACACTAGACCTTTTCAGAAATGATCTAAGGATTCAGTTAATGAATCTCTATGCATTGTTCACTCAGGATGGATCCTGCCCTTCTTTTGGACTTGCACACCCTTCAGTCAGGACTGGCAGAGTTTGCTTCTTATGTGACAAATGCTCTAACCCCTGTTGATGAATATAAGACACAGTCCTATTGCCTCTGTGTTTCTGTATGCTGCTTGGCAGGCTGATCCCATGAACTTTTATTCAGACACTTCACTGGGACTACTCACGCAGGGAGTGGTTTGGAAGATCAAATGTTGTCTGGTCTGCACTAATGATTCAGCTGAGCCCTGCTACTGGAAAGCGAGCATCTGCCAGTATAGCATAGCATAGAATGTACCAAAATGTACTACATCCCTGCTATAAGTGAAAGATGTTATTTGCATTGATACAATAACAACTGAAAATAACTTCTATGGTATTGCAAATAGAGCGCTTCAGAAAGATGATGTTGCCCCTCTACTTAGGGACTGACAGCTTTTTCCCTACTCAAAGTAGTTTGCAAACTACTTTGAGTTTCCCCTGTTGTTTATCACTTTGGAGACAATGTGCTATGTTGCATGATCCATTTGGCCAGAAATTAAATAGCATATACAGATCATAGATAAATGGCTTGTCGCATATATGATTAGGTTAAAAAAAATCAGAGCTTATGGTGTGACAGACAGCTGATGGATCATTCACTAGATGCTGTATATACTGTAGATTAGAGAGTCTGAAAATGGTCTCTACATAAAAAAAGAGTGATCAGATATTCTGATATGTAATCCAGATCATTTTAGGGGGAAAGGAAACAGATCTTCTTCTAGGAATCCTTTTAAGCCCCGATGGAATTCATCCCCATCCCTCCACCCTAAGAATACCACTGAGTTCCTCACAGAAAAATGTCCTTTATCAGGAAAACATGAGATAGCAGTGAAAAGCACAATGCCAAATATTTCTTCAAAACCTTGACTTTGACATTAATTTAGGACTTGGGTCATGGTCCCTACATAAGAAATTATCCCTTGATTCAGGCTAAATTTGATGAATTGCTTGGGTTTTGTTAGTATGCTCAGACTCTTCTCTCTATTTTAATAGATAATTTTCAAACAACATTGACTGAATTTAGGATTTTAATCCATATTTAGGCATCTAAATAAGTTACCTAATTTTTGAAAATGGTGAGCATCCATCACCTTCCATGCCACTTATTTAGTTGCCTAAATAGAGATGCAATCCTAAATTTAATCATCTTGTTTGAAAATTTTAGCCAGCCTTCATCCATAGCTTGAACTAAATAGGAATCAAACAATTTGGCAGTTTCAAAATACTTCATAACTTAAAAATAAAAGATTGTGAAGCCCCTTCCTGCTTTGGTTTGGAAGAAACAGTGCTTTCCATCAAGTAAAATACCATGAGAAATGTTGTATTCTTGTTATATTTCCAAACCACTCAACATCAAAGAACTTGAAATATCATGCACAAGCTTATTCTCATGAGTTTTCAAACCTCATCTTAGGGTTGTTTTTTTTCTTTTTTTTTTTTTAGAGCTGGGTAAATTTGGGAAACTCATCTTGAACTGATTTACAGTTCTCTGTCAAGATTTGGAGCTGGTCTTCCTTTATCGGACTCGGTTTACAATACTGACACATCATTACATACCCTGCAGCTCTGACACACCATTATGTGTCTTGCTGCCTTTTGCCTCCCAAAGCTTTTCAAAGGAAATCTTGAAATGGACTATGGTCAATCCCTCTTCTGAAAATGGAGAAACTTCTGCTTATCCATTTTGGCATGTATCTGACACCATGGTCTCTCTTAATTAATGTGGAACTGCTATGCACAAAATAATATGGATTTATTGTATTTTGCAGTCTTTTGCATGAGCCTTTAGCAAGACTAAATAAGGATAGGTAAATGGATAGAATGAACATCACAATCATTCCCAACTCATAAGTTCAGAAATCCCAAGCCAGTCCCAAGAATGCCAAATTTAGAGATGCAGCTAATGGATGCTTTCATGTTGCTATTGGGCACTTTTTACCTGGACTTGTGTTTTAATCGTGATTAATAGAAATTAGCAGATAAACTGTGGGCCTTTGTGTAGTTAACAAAAGAGTTCAAATCCACAGCTGTGGCAGCACTAACTTTTCTTCTAATAGGAAAAAAATGTTTCTCCATGTCTGTGTATGTTTCTGCATTAATATTTCATACACCTTGATTGTCTGACTTTTCCCTATGTATAAGGCACATGGAGTCCATAACCTCCTGGCTAATTTGCCTTTTCATGTTTATCATCCAGAAGAATGGATAAAAGTGGACACACTTTTACAAAATGGTGAGTATGCACTGCAGTTAAGGAGGATGTTGATAAAAAGTGAACGAGCAGGGGCTCTACTATTATCCAGGCCTGGTATGTTGGGATGGACTTGTCTTGTGGCAGGTCCTTACTAAATCTATTTGAGATTTTTCTTTGACATTTATTACTGTGGTATCTATAAATCACAAAATAATTGAAGATGAGCCCTCTAAACCACAATGTTTTCACAGAGTCCATGTTCCCAATATGCCTATTTTGGATGTTGTATTTTGTTTCTCTCTATCATCTAAAGCATCAACTCAGAAGAATGAAGAGCCCCACTTCATCTCTAGAATTTGACTATACTCATTTATATTGTTCCAAAGTTATATACAACTAAAGAAATATACCCAGTTCTCGGCTCCTTGCTAGTTATTGCAAATGGTGATCTTTACGTGACCGAAAGAGCAGATAGAGGTTAAGGGAGATTTTATGGAGTTCTATGATGCACTGGAATGTAGTGTGGTTACCATTCTGTCGCATTGTATCCCAGCTGATGAAGCCTACTGCCAGTTCCAAGGAGCCATTTATAAAATCACATGCTCAGCTATACCATGGAACTACTGACCAATTTACACTCCCTGCATGAGTGCCAAATTAGCCAAGCCTTGCTCAGGAAATTTGAATTACTTGGTGACCCGGACATTGCCGACCAACCGATGGAGTCTTTGGATGCCACCAGGCTCACTCGGTGGAAGAAATCTACAGAGAAACTTGACTTCACTTACTCCATCTGGAAGTGCTGGAACTTGATCCGCCAGCTGGGCACTGGTCAACAACCTCCAGGTCAGAATCGCCCACTGGTTAAGCCCAGTGACGTTGAAAGTCATCTACTGAGGATAGCAAAGGTCCCACTGGAAAAACAATTCAAACACAAAATATATGACAAATGGCACCAACTTTGACATCAGAATGTAGATAGGAGTCAACCAGAGCCATTCACAGTTGATGAGCTAGATAAGCCCCTTAACTCCAACAAGCCAGGCACAGTGGCAGCCTATGATAACATCTTGCCAGAAATCTTCAAGCACCTTGACCAAAGGTGTCACAGTGATTTACTTCTACATATGGGTCATTAGTGAGAAAAAGTTACCATGCACTTGGCACCAAGCAAAGATTATTCCCATTCTTAAGCCAAGTAAGGACCCCCACAACATGTCGAGTTGCCGCCCAATATCCTTATTGTCAGTGTGTTTCAAGATGTTTGAGTGTTTGATCCTCCAATGAATTTCTCTGGATTTGGATGATGTCTTGAAGGTGAAGCAGGCAGGGTTCAGGAAAGGATGCAGCACTTGTGATAAATTTCTGGCCTTGACATCCTTTATCAAAAATGGTTTTCAACAAAATCTAAAGACGAGAGCCATCTTCTTGAATTTGACTGCTGCCTATGACACAGTTTGGCACAGATGACTTTTTTTAAACTGTTTTGAGTTGCTCCACATTGCGTGGTCATAGTAATAGAGCTCTTTCTCCAAAACAGGCGGTTTAGAGTACACATGGGCAATTGCTGTAGCTCTTGGAAGTGTCAGATCAATGGCCTTCTTCAAGGCTCAGTTCTTTCACTGATGCTGTTCAATGTGTACAGCTACACTCTTGCTCCAGCTACACTCTTGCGCAAGTTTATCTATGCTGATGACATCTGCTGCAGCTACCAAGCTCAGTCCTTCTCACAAATTGACAGGTCTTGAATGATGATATGAAGCTCCTGGCAGAGTATTGTAGTCAATGGTGCCTGCAACCAAACTTTTTCATGACAGTTTCTAGTGTATTTCGTCTACATAATGCAAGCACAAGCCACAAGTTCAATGTTTTCTTCAATGGCCACACCTGCAGCATGTTCTAAGCCTAGTTTACCTCTATGAGACATTGGATAGGTCATTAATGTACCACAATCACTTAAGGAAGATGGCAGCCAAACTCAGCACTCGGAACAACCTGTTCAGAAAATTGTCTGGTTCAATCTGGGGTGCGAGCACCCAGATGCTTAGAACATCAGCCCTTGCCCTCTACTATTCAACAGCAGAGTACTGTGCTCTTGTCTGGTGTCACTCATCTCACAAGACTGGTCAATGTACAGCTTAACAAAGCTATGCATATTGTTACCAGGACTTTACTGGCAACTCTGTTGCCATGGCTGCCATTACTCAGTAACATAGCACTGCTGCATATTCACTGTGAGAAGGACTCTGTCTTGCTGCTGGCCAAGATCTGTGAGAATAGTGAATTGTCTTTGTACGCAGACCTCTTCAATCATCCATCAGTATGCCTGTCTTTTAGATGCTCTTTATGGTCATTTATGCCACCATAGGACATGACAGTGGAATCTGCTTGGTGCAATGAGTGGTCCGTGATGACAATCATTAATCACTCTCTCATCACTGACCCAAACATCTGTCCACCAGGTTTTGATCTGCCAAGGCACCTGTGGTCATCTCTGAATCAGTTTCGAACAGGACAGGGCAACTGTGTGGCCAATCTCTTTAAGTGGGGTTTTTCTAATGACCCACGATGCAGCTGCAGTCAACTGCGACTATGTTGCATATCATTGTCGAGTGCCCACTGACTTATTTTGATGGTGGGCTATCAGCTCTCCACCTGGCTCATGATGACACCATCAAATGGCTGGGCACATTGCACATACACTGATAACAATACCACATGAATGGCACTTTTAATACAGATTTTTATTCCATTATACTGATGATAATAATTTACCTCCAACACCTCCATTGTTCTCTGTGTTGGTCAATTTTAGAGCTGAGTGAGTTGGGGGAGACCATCTGTGACAGGGTTTGCAAAGCCAGGAAGTGGTTAAAGAGCTACTTTGGGCCTAGGCAGCCCCATCCTGCCACACCTTCGAAGTAATCGTGGGCTGGAGGATGAACTTAAAATGGGGAGCAGAACAGCTCAGTAGCAGGCACTTTGTGGAAGTGCTTAGCTCCTCAGAGGATGAACTAGGGGCAGCCAAGCTACCTGAGGGCTTTGCCTATTGAGACTTTAACCTGACCTGTGATGTGAAATATGGTACTGGACACTTACCAGGTCTGAGATTTATCCTTTGATTTATTTTTCTTTGCCCTTCTGAATAAGGAGACTGGTAGCAAGTAATCCAGGGGAACAGTAGTAAAACATCTTTGGGATGCAAGAACCTTGCTGTCTACCATAAGGCCTTGGACTGGAACCAAGTGGAGAGGGTGGGTTTGGCTTCTTTCTACCTTCAACTCTAGACAGGGCTGAAGGTAGCCTACCCCTGGTACAGAGAATCTGGAAAATGAAGACCCTATAACCAGGAGGGTCAAGACTCTGAGACATTTGTCCTGGTGAGGATTGCGGGCCCTTGGCCTGATGGAGGTCTATCCTTTGCTGGACTCCTTGTATATCTCAAAAAGGGTGGACATAATCTGTGACCTGGCTGGAGGGCTGAATCATGGAAGGAGGCAGACCATAGTAAGGCCAGAACAGCTGTCAGCCTGGGTGCCAGGAAAGAAGAAAAGAAAATGATACACACATGCCTAGCTGTAATGGGGTGCATGTAGTGAGTTAATCCCATTCCCCTTCATCTTATTGGATGTGTTATGGTTTTATTCACTATCCTAGCTCACCTGACATGACTAAAATGAATAGTGAATGGAGATGCATAATTAAGCACCATCAAGGTGTTGATTTTGGGACTTAAAAAAAAACTGAATAAGTCAAAATAGGGTATTTGAGATTGCCTTTGGTTGTAGAATTGTAGGATATGGCTTGTTAATGTTTTCCTGTGCAAATAACTCTTCTTCCTCCCCCCTTTTTTTCTCAAAAAAAAAAAAAATTCTATTCTACTTTTCTCCCATCTCTATTGCTTGACACACCTTCTTAAGAAGGACGGGAGCAGGGAGAGAAATGACCATATTTTAAACTTCTAAAATTAAAATTATTCAGGAATAATGCAGTACTTTTAAAATAAATATTTGCACTTCATATCCTTTTTTATCCTGGAATCACTTTTCTATGTTATTGAAACCAGCTGTTCCTCTAGTTAGTACACTGGATGATTATTTTCTTTTTGAAACTGTGAATGTGTCAAACTGTTTCATGAAAACACAAAGAAGGGATGGACACTCTAATCTAGAAATAATATTGTTGTAATCTATATTAATTGGCAGTTGGCTTTAATATTTTCACTATGTCAGTAAGACATTTCATATTATGACATGTGATATTATATACTACTCCTACTTTGGACACATGAAATAATGTATGAAATATAAAATATGAAAATAAAACTTCAAAAAACATTTTGAAACAAAAGTTAGAAATTTTTCGAAAACAATATATTTGGAAATGAGAAACTTAATTTAAATATAATCCACAGAAAATGTAATTGAAATAAATACAATTTTCAGCAAAACAAACAAACAAAACAGCAAACCAACAACAACAACCTTGTTTTCACATAAGGACATTTTTAATAGAAAACTATTTCAGTGAATATTTTCTGACTAGCTCTATTGAGCATAGAAATTTCTTCTTCCTGATTATTCACCTCCAGTTACTTATATGTATCTGATTGATATTTATAATGGTTTATAATAAAGTGTAGCGTTTATAAGGAACATGTAATGCAGAGGATTATTGACTCTCTTTTATACTATGGATTGTCAACATGGGGCTTGATCTTTCAATCCAATATGGTTGTGCATTGGATGTAAAAGCAGTGCGATCAGGTTAAAATTATCCTCAGATTTTGAGCACAACTGGCTACTTTAGTGATGAGATCAGCACAGTTGCATAAAGATGCCTTCCTGCTTAATCTGGGCCATAAATGTAAAGTTAAATGACAATTGTGGGAATTTCTCAGAGAATTATGAGATTTTGACTACTTCTCCCCAAGTTTCCTTAACAGTCCAAAAAGACCTTTTGAAATCTCCCATATGCCACTGCTTCAGTGAATTGTGCAGTGAACTGTGAAATAAGTACCCAGAAGTCAGTGAAACTTCTGTAGCATAGAACAGCACAAATATGAAAATGGGGCAAAACTCTACCCAGTATAGCATGGCTCATGTGGCGACCCTGCACCAATGGTACTAGTCTGTGCAATCCTATCTATGTAGTTATTAATTGTTCAGTTTTCTAGAGAAACAGATATTTTCTAGAGATACAGCCTTTTAAACAGGTATCGTAGGACTTCATTTTGATGGTCTGTGCTCATAAGATTGGAGGCTAAATTTTATATTAAACCCCTGTATATAGGCAGCAGTGGATGGGGAAGCATTGTGGGGGGAATAGAAGGCAAAAGGTAAAAAAACAAACTGGTTTCCAAAGAGATTGAACACTATTTTGTTTGGCTTTCAGACATGGCAATTTAGCAACAGGAAATGTCAGCTCATTAAAGCCATCACATGGCATTGTATAATGATAGTAGTCATTCCCCTTGGCGGGGCTCCAGTGATCACACTGAGTGGGGAAGTGGTATGATTTGATATGAATGTCTCGATTTCATTTTTAAGACAGGACAGTTTAGTAGGCTAGTTGACTTGGCAGGCTGTTAACAGAATTAATTTGATTGCCTTGGCAGTGGTAAGAAGATGAATGAAGGAAACCTCCTGACTCTGCCAGTATTTAATATCAAATTATTATTATATGCTGTTTAACTGGTGCTGGATGAAGCATATGTGGGGACTTGCAGCAACTTTACCAAAAATAGTAAGTGCCAATTGGCAAACATGTATGCACAAGAAAAGAGACTAGCTTTCCAGTTAAAGCCAGTCAGGGCTTCACCCCATAGGCCTGTTACTTTTCATGTTTACAGGCTGCTTCATTCCTCCTCTTCCCCTCCCCTTCCCCTCCCCTCCCCGCCCCCATGCTACACTAGTGAAAGTCCTGCTCTGTATTATCTATTCCTGAAGTATGTTACTCTGATTTGTCTGCTGCTGACTGAAACCATTTCCACTACTGGATGGATACCTCAGCTGTGTTATTGTTGTTGAACAACTTGGCACTCAAGTTACTCTTTTCCTGAAAATAACACAGGAGAGGAAATGGCATGGCACTGAACATGGAACCCTGCATTTTACATACATAGAGACAGTGTTCTAGTGTGACATGGAAGAAAAAGACATTGAGCAAATGGTTCGTTTGAATAAATAGCTGGATGTGCAGGCAGAAGTTGTGTGTCTAGGGTATGTTAATTGTTAATTAGGAGCCATCAGTGACACTATTCTCTTTACTCCATGTTTACTAATAGTGAAACAGTTTTGGCCCTTTTCTTCCAAAGGCTTGAAAGTGCTTAAGACATTCTGGAGAGATGATGATAGCCTCTTCAGATTTAAAGCTGAAACTCACAAATTTGGACTCACATCCAAAATCAACAAAAAAATGGAATGCCTGTCTCAGAACTGGCACATGAAGTCTGGGTCAGAACAGATTTTCTACTAAATTTGAAGTAAATAACACAGGGTTCCAGATTTTATGACATGTAAAAAAAAAATGATGTTCACAAGAGTCCAGAAAGGTAGCCTGTTTCTTCTGCCACTTTGTAACAAAAACATAGGAAATAGAGGGAGAGAACTTAGTTTGCTGGAGTCATTTTATCAAAGTCTAGTGCACAGGACCAAAATTTAGCTGATTACACTCTACCGTGTAAACTGTTAATAACATTTAAAAGTTAATATCAGAATGGGTCATCAGCTCCAACCAGATGACTGCTGGAGAGCTGAGATTTTAATTTTCTTCCATGCAGTGATGGATATCAAAATAGTCCTCATGCTAGGGAGTTTCTAAGGCACTTCATGGGTGTAAGCACTTACCCTAGCATACAAGGCTCTAATATCTTGTTGTACTAACAGGTCATCAAGTGTGGTATTGACTATAGGTGCTTACGTGCTGATCTGGGGAGGTCACTATAGAGCAGCCCCATACCTCTAGACCTGTCTAACTTGACATGCTTTACACATCCAGCTGTGGAAAGAGTTTCTTGGAAATTCCTTGGCCCAGCCAGGCAAGCTTTACATAAAATCAGAGGGGTAAAGCCCCCATGCCAAGTGTTCAAGAGTTCCCTGGCCCAACCTGGCTTGCTTTACCTTACCTCCTCGAAGGCAGGCACTAGAGGTTCATAGATCTATTCAGCCTTAACATTAGAGGGGGTAAGCATGTACTTTTTTCATTAGAATCTGAAGGATACAAGATGTTAATTCATGTGTGTGTGTGTGTACCCCAGGCTGCACAATTTACTCTTCAGCATGCTGTTTTGATTGCAATTACACTGTTCAATTAACAGAATAGAGTTATATTTTCATGGAAAAGAAACTAAAGGGAAAAATCTAATTTCTAGTCATGAAGTGTGCTAGTTACTAGTAGTGTTTATAGACACTCACCCGTGTAAGGAAATAAACTATGACCTGGTTCCGAATGCACAATGACAAAATGAAAGCAAGGGATAACAGTTCCAGCAGCTACAGTGAAAAGAGGAAGGAGCCAAGAGGTATGAAAGGGATGCCAGTTGCTGCTAAGGACCAATCTGGATGACTGTTCAAAGAGGGAACTGATGCTTGTCCTGAAACAACAGCTTGGAAGGGTGGAGAGATGGCCATCATGGTCAGTGGATTTGGTTTGGGTTGTTTGGGTGGCGGGTAGAGAAGAGAGAAGGCGGGTGTCCGTAAAACGCCTGTATCTTCCCGGGAACTTCAGCGAATTGGGGAGGTAAAATGAGTTCAAATTCTAATTAGTAAAAACATCACAAAAGGAGATACTTTTCTTAAAGCATTAAGAGGAAGAAATGGAAAAAGCAAGCTCTAATAACCTTCAGATCATCTACTCTTTCTCCTGTTTAATGATGTCAGCACGTAACACAATGAAAATAGCTGTGCAGTAATTACCCACAGTTAATAATATAGCTGCTCACTTTTGAGCTTGAAGCCTCAAGGTCTTTGACTAAAAAATCACTGGATTTTGTAGACTCTCATGCAAAATTAAAAGCCATCCATTAAACTCCATGTACTCATTTTTTTCTTTTGCTGGATTTCTCAGGATTTTTCACCTCTGGGGTAGATTGAGTAGCTAGTTTTTAAATCTTTAAGGATACACTTTGAAAAGCACACTTGATTTGAGAATGTGTTGAGTATGTCAGCAAAACTAACTATGCTATCCACACATCTATGTTAAGTTGGAAGAACACAAGCAACTCTGGACTCTAAGGTGGATAGAAAGCTGGCTAGATAGTCCGTAGTGATCAACAGGGAGTGATCAATGGCTCCATGTCTAGTTGGCAGCCGGTATCAAGCAGAGTGCCCCAAGGGTTGGTCCTCGGACCAGTTTTCCTCAATATATTCATTAATGATCTGTAGGATGGCGTGGACTGCACCCTCAGCAAGTTTGCAGATGACACTTAAACTGGGAGGAATGGTAGATATGCTGAAGGGTGGGGATAGGATACAGAGGGACCTAGACAAATTAGAGGATTGGGCCAAAAGAAATCTGATGAGGTTCAACAAAGACAAGTGCAGAGTCCTGCACTTAGGATGGAAGAATCCCATGCACTGCTACGGACTAGGGACCGAATGGCTAAGCAGCAGTTCTGCAGAAAAGGACCTAGGGGTTACAGTGGATGAGAAGCTGGATATGAGTCAACAGTGTGCCCTTGTTGCCAAGAAGACTAATGGCATTTTGGGATGTATAAGTAGGGGCATTGCCAGCAGATCGAGGGACGTGATCGTTCCTCTCTATTCGACATTGGTGAGGCCTCATCTGGAGTACTGTGTCCAGTTTTGGACCCCACACTACAAGAAGTAAATGGAAAAATTGGAAAGCATCTAGTCGAGGGCAACAAAAGTGGTTAGGGGACTGAACACATGACTTATGAGGAGAGGCTGAGGGAACTGGGATTATTTAGTCTGCGGAAGAGAAGAATGAGGGGGGGATATAACAGTTGCTTTCAACTACCTGAAAGGGGGTTCCAAAGAGGATGGATCTAGACTGTTCTCAGTGGTAGCAGATGACAGAACAAGGAGTAATGGTCTCAAGTTGCAGTGGGGGAGGTTTAGGTTGGATATTAGGAAAAACTTTTTCACTATGAGGGTGGTGAAGCACTGGAATGCGTTACCTAGGGAGGTGGTGGAATCTCTTTCCTTTGAGGTTTTTAAATTCAGGCTTGACAAAGCCCTGGCTGGGATGATTTAGTTGGGGATTGGTCCTGCTTTGAGCAGGGAGTTGGACTAGATGACCTCCTGAGGTCCCTTCCAACCCTGATATTCTATGATTCTATGAACTCTGAATAGAATTAAAAATGGCTTCAGATACTGCACCCTACCCCTGACTCCTTTTGCCAGTGTTTGTGTTTTTACATTAATATTTCCCTAGGTTTTTAAAAAATATTTCCTCTTATTTTTTGGTAATCTCATGCAAACAGGGTATGCTGACTAACTGGGTATACAGAGGAAACAGTCAAACTTACTAAAGTTCTGTAAATGCACAAAGTAAATAAAATGGAAATCAGAGATTCTCTTCTGTGATCTCTTTGAGTTGTAATAATCACAGGAGCTACTTGTAACAATAAAAGCTACTAGGTAAAAAAAAATAAGGACAAAAGTGATTATATATATAGATAGATAGATTTTATATAATATAGATATATATATAAATTCAGTTCAGGCTTCTATTCCAATTTCACTCCTTTCATCAATGACAGACCATTAACTTTATTATATTTCAGATTGGTGTGCTTCTGTTTCTTTAGTTTCTTTAGAATTCTTGGGATGAGTTTGTGGATTCTTGGGTTGATGCTGTGTCTCCATTGCAGTGCATGACTCAGAGTCTCTGACACCAGTAGTCTCTAATGCAAAATGCTTTGTAGATGTCAGCTCACTTGATAATGATGATCTCTGACAGGATAGACTTAAAATAGTATTTTGGATTGTTATTTCTGCTTTGTGGGTTGTTTGTTTGTTTTGTTTTGTTGCGTTTTTTTGTTTGTTTGTTTGTTTTGTTGTTGTTAATGCTATGGCTTTCCTGTTCGGTATAATTCCTCCACATTGGCTATGTGGGTAGGAAGGAAGGGAACAATGAAAATGTCAGTGTATTGCTGGTATTTTGGTCTACACTCTGTAGGTCTCTCTTAGAATATGACCTTTCTGTGGCTTTCTTTTGTCCCTCCCACTTGCTGTCTTTTAGAATTCTGACTACTGCTGCATCAGTCAGACATTGGCTTGGCTGGAATCAAGGTATACTGAATCATCCTTTAATTAATACGTTCTCATGTCAGAAACAAGGAAGCTTATGTGATAGACCATAGTCAGGTAACAAGAAGTTGGAATAACGTGCGCACTGGTAAATATTTTAAAAGCTGGAAGGACATCAAATATTATGAGTCTGACTTTGACAGAGAGCAAAAGCAACAGTCCAAATATCCCCTGTGTATAATATTTTGCCAACAAAAAGACAATTGATGCTTCTGATCCCAAGATTATCCACCAGTTGCCTTGCTGAAATCAAGATAGTTAGAACAAATAGAGACACAAGACAAAGCAGCTGTAACTTACCAACAACCACTTCCTTCTATTCCATGTGGTGTTTTACATTCTCAAATGTACTTTCTCTGCTTGCAATTGCAAAACACTATAACTTTAAATTAAATTAGGTGTTTTGAATAAACATTTGATTTAATAAGACAACTATTATACATTAGCTCTCACTGGTTATTAAAGCTTGTCCTCTAACTCAAAATGACATAAGCCATAAATATATAATTGTTTCCTTATTAACACATTAAGTTTGACAGGAACTACCAGGCTTAATATTAACGTTTAACAAGATAGCCTATAGCTAGTTAATTTGACATATATGAATTGATACCTTTTTCCAGCATGATTTCTAATTAAACAAATACAAACTATTTCTGACCTTTTATATTTGAATTATTTTATTTCTAGTAGACTGAGACCCCTTTATCTCTGGGAAACAAAATAACACACAATACAAGTGGGAATATTTTCATGCCCCTTATATTAACCGTTCAGATCAGATCATTGCATTCTCCTTTTTAGTTGGTTGCTTTGTTTTTGGTTGTTTTAAGTCCTTCCTGTACTTTAACAAAAAGTTCCCTCAAAATGTTTTCCTCTTAGCCCATAATAAGCATTAGATAACAGTATGTGCTTGTAATGGGTGAATTTGAAATGTCATTCAGGTTTTTAAAAAACAACAAGGAGTCCAGTGGCACCTTAAAGACTAACAGATTTATTTGGGAGTAAGCTTTCATGGGTAAAAAACTACTTCTTCAGATGCAGGAGAGACAATTACAGATGCAGGCATTGTATACTCATGCCTGCATATATTTCACTCCATGCATCTGAAAAAGTGGTTTTTTACTCTCGAAAGCTTATGCCCAAATAAATCTGTTAGTCTTTAAGGTGCAACCGGACTCCTTGTTTTTGTGGATACAGACTAACATGGCTACCCCCGATTCAGGTTTTAGTGATACTTGTTCCAGATATATTCCCTTGTCAGACTGCCAGCCAGGTAATTCCAGTTTTAGAAATATTAACATTTAAGTATGCCCCACTGTTGGAGGGATGAATGACGGGTGAAATCTGTTAATTTGTTTCCCCATTTTAATCTAACTCTTTTCTCATAACCACAACCAGTGAAGGAAACTGCACCACCTGCTGATAATGATTCAACAGTATTTGTGACAAGTATATGAATTACAGAGTCTGCTCCAACTTCCCCTGAAGTTGTTAGGATGTTTTCCATTGACTGTAATGTGAGTGAGTTGGATGAGATCTTGATCAACTTCTATAATTTGAAATGGGGAGTTTTTTTTCCAGAGTAGCCTGAGAATATCCTCTTTCCTTTGTTTTCTCCCCTCCCCTCCTCCACCCACATCTTACACTTGGGGCAATTTGGCCCATTCCCAGGTCAGATGTATGTAGAGCCCTGCATGGATGCAAAATTTATATCTGCAGGCATCCACAGAGCTGCAAGGCTCTGTCAGGAGCCACAGCAGTGAAAGCAGCAGCCTGGTGTCCCGCCGCTCCCAGGAGCCAGCACCGTGCACCAGCAACTCCTCCACTGTGGCTGTACTGCCTACAGCCCTGCCCCCAGCCCTGCCCATTGCACTAGTGCAACTAGGGACACCTGTCGGTGAGCCTGGTGCCCACCCCAGTGAGCGTGGCTGAGGGCACTACAGCCATGCTGGAGGAGCTGCCAGCACAGGGTGCTGGCTCCTAGGAGCAGCAGCCCGCCAGGCTGCCTCTTTTGCTGCTCCAGTTCCTGGTAGAGCCCTGCAACTCTGTGGATACCGATTTGTATCCGCAGATATCCACATCCATAGATATAAATGTTGTGTCTGTTTCGGGCTCTAAATATATGCTCTTCCAAGAGGCAGGGGAGTTGTTTTGTTTTGTAATCCCAAGGGATACGTTATCTCTGATAGGGATTATGACAGCCTGACAATTTCCTGCGATATCCTGAATGAACTTGATTTAATTAAACTTTATTGATTTAAGTTTGACTTAACATCTTTGGAGATCACTGTATTAAAGGCAAATGATTCTGTACTATTGTGAGATTGTATAGAATTTATTTAGCGGGAAGACAAGATTAATGCAATCTCAAAAGGTATTAGGACCTTCAAAGGTCTTTTTGAAACAAGATGTGTGAAGTGGATTTCCTACAAATTACCCTGGGGTGAAGGGAATGCAAATTTTACCCTCTGAAGCCAGTCTTCTGAAGATATGCCCTGGAGAGAGAGAAAACTATTGTGTACCTATTACCTGCATCTGGGAACTCCAGATCAAAGACCCCCGATCTGTATAAAGGGCAAGCTGAACATGTTATGAGTGTCCTTGTTCTGAACTGAAGCTGTGATGGAATGGTAACCACAAGCAATCCCCTTGGGCAGGGGTTGAAGAACTGTTCCTGCCAGAATCCATGTTAGGGTTAATTTTGGTAATCTTATTAGCATGTGTGTAGATTCTTTTATTGTTTTTAATGTTTTGCTTTTTGTCTTAAGAATAAAGCAAGCCTTGCATGGGAAGTACCTTATAACTGTAGCAATTATACCTGTTATCCATCTCTAAAGAGAGAGTATTCTTGGACAACCTGTCTTGGGAAATGCAGAGTGAAGGCAGGGAACTGTGCAGCCTGGAATACCCCTATCATAAGTGTCTCCACCCATAAATGCAATTGCTGACATGGGTCTCCATCCAGAAAAGCAATGGCTGGGGAGCTGGAAGCTGAGCATGGGGGCCCTTGCTGAACCACTGAAGGGAAATACAGGTGCAGTTGCCCTCAAATGTGTCTGTCCGGGATGACTTTGCTCCTGTTTGGATACTGCTGCTCTTATCAGCGGCAGAAAATCATCTCAATGCTCCATTCAACTTGGTGGGGGAATTTTAACAAAAGATGCTGATGTCCCCTCTTGCACACCGTTACTTCTATTCCTCTTCTCTCAGCAAGTCAATAGCTGCATTTAAGGTAACTGATGGTGATGCATTAGTTGAGCAACAAGACAACTGGTTACCTGAACACAAATCACAGTTCTTTCTGTTCTATCTTGAAGTTCAATGATTCATAGGAGGGAAAGGAGTAGGGAAAAAACACCATGCTGAGGAAGCCCTGAACAGGAATAATACATAAGTTCCATCAGTCGAGGTTGCCCCTTTTCTCTTCTTCTACATAGAAGTGGTGACCTTTTATTGTTTTGGCATTTTATAGGGACTTGATGTGCTTGAAATCTGAGCCTTGACAACTGTCCATGCAAGAAGCAAAGAGGAACACTCTGTTCCATTGCATATTTTTCATATGTATTGAAAAGGCAAGTAGTACTGCAGAACACATATTCACTAATTAAACATAGCCTTAGAATGTAACGTGAGTGTTCATATTCACCATGGCTGAAGTGTAGCTGTACTTTGGAAACTGAAGATGTGAAAATGACAGGCAGGTTCCATGTTTGGTTTTTGTGGCATATTTACCAAATGCAATGACTGAACAAGAAAAGAGATTTTTATTGCTATAGCCATTCCTGCAAACACATCCTGGGAGCTGAGAAATCTTGATATATTCTTTCTGTCTCTTGTCAATAATGATTTTGCATTCAAAACATGTAATTATTCTTTTGGGTGATATGCCATAAGAATAGACTCCAGGGTACAAAGTCATTACAACTTTAGAAGGGTGATGTTAACAGGAGTAAAAAGTCTTTTAGGCTTATTTTTATTCATAAGAAAACAGATATGACTCTGAGTACACGTGGGAAGACGATCGGTAGATTTAAAGGTGCCATTTTTAATGATCGCTTTTCTGACCATAATCACACCTTAAGAGGCCAAGTTTACAGCAGCTACCTCCATATCTCTCCCCTATAATTATGGAGATAAAGTGATGTTTGCCTAGGAAATTACGATACACTAAAATAAAGTAGGAGTTAGATACACTAGTCTAAAAATTATACTTTTTCCTGTTTCTATTTAGGTACTTATGACATATGCTGCTTTTTACTTCATGAAGTCCAAGATAAGATTCTGGTGTCCTTATGGGGTTTTTTGGTTGGCTTTTGGGTGGGGAATTTATGGGGTTTTTTTGGGAGGGCACATATAGCAGAACTTTGTGAACTAATTTATTAGAGCTGTGACAGACCCAGACCAGTTGAGTGCAGGAGTCTGGTAGAAGGCAAATATACTGGCCACTGGATGAATCGTTTTCTGTTCCCTGAGTGACCAGAGCAGGGGCTGCCCTAGAGCAATCAGGAACCTGCTAGAACCAATTAAGACAGGCAAGCTAAGTAAGGCACCTGGAGCCAATTAAGAACTTATTAGAATCAATTAAGGCAGGCAGGCTAATCAGGACACCTGCTTTAAAAAGGACCTCCCCCATCAGTTAGCGAGGGGCGTGCAAGGAGCGGGGAGTGAGAAGGCATGCTGGTAGAGGACTGAGGAGTACAAGCATTATAGGCTTCAGGAGAAAGGTCCTGTGGTGAGGATAAAGAAGGTGCTGGGGGGATGCCATGGGGAAGTAGTCCAGGGAGTTGTAGCTGTCCCACAGCTGATACAGAAGACGTTGTAGACAGCTGCTGTCCACAGGGCCCTGGGGTGGAACCCAGTGTAGAGGGCAGGCCTAGGTTCCCTCCATCCCCTCAACTCCCTATATGACACAGGAGGAGTTGACGTGGTCTGTGAGACACACCAGAGGGAAAGGTCTAATTTGGAAAGGGATCTGGCCTGTCCCCAACCCACTAGGTGGGACAACAGAGATTGCGGAGATTGTTCTTCGTTTCCCCCATGCTGGCCAGTGATGAGATTAGCTAAGTGAACAGCAGGTTTGATCCTCTAGCAAAAACTGAGGGCTGCCATGAACCTCTGAGGTGAGAAAATCCACCAGAAAGCTCAGGACCCACCAAGGCAGAGGAGGAACTTTGTCACAGAACAAAGAGTTTTATTTTGCATAGTAATCTTTATGGGATTCAATATCTAGTCAGACTAATCTGAAAAAACTATAAATTGGGTCCCCCAACATACATGTACCTGCTTTGTGCATGAACTTGTAGCATCATTTATAGATTCTGTGCAAATGTACAGCCTACAGTTTTTTGAAGTTTGAAAATATAATTATCACACAAATCAATCCCAAACCTCTTATTAATGTTTTAGCAAGACTGTTTTAAAAATGAGTCATTTACCACCATATGCACTTACATAAGCCTAGAAGTGTCATTGAAACAGCTACTTCACATCCTTGCACAATAAAATTGGAGTCTTTAACAATCTGAACTCAATAATAATACCATGGAGTTGTAGTAATAATTTTGCAGCTAATCTTTATTTATGTTTCCTTTTGTAATATTGAATAAATAAGGAGAGCAGCTGGGAGGTTGGGTGTGACAGCTGGGTCTTTCCGGAATGTACCATTATTTCCAGATCAGCAGTTTTCTTTTGACCTAAACTAAACTCTGGCCTATTCAGCGGAAAAATGCCTGCAGGGGAGATACCTCCTGTACAGCTTTTAGTCCCTTTGTGATGTTTCTCCTAGATCCCTTTTTATTTTTTTAAACAAAAACTTTAGTATAGAAATGAGGCCAAGAGATTTGTGTGACAGGGTTGATTAAGTCCCAGCTGCACCATAGAATTCTGCATCCGAAAAAGTCAGCACAGTTACAGGAGGTAGGTAGTGTTTAGGCTAATTGTATTTTTGTAACACACATAAAATATCTCTGCTTTAAAGAGAGGTGTAACAAGGAGTCATGAGAAAAACATCTAAGAATTCTCCTGACATATAAACTCGGCAGGAGTCATACTTACCTGGAGTGCATAACAAATCCTTAATTGAAATTATACAGCGCTTGGAATGACATCTTTTTTTCTGTGTTAAAGCCCTAAAAGCTCATTGCAAAACAATAGTTTCATGCTACCTCCATTAATTCAATAGACATCTGGATCTTATAAAGAGTTGAGAATAAAGATTCAGTATTAAATTACTCAACAGGGCAACTGTTTAGCTTTCAAACAACTTCTTGAAACCTTTTTTAATTTGAAGTAAAATTAGATTTCATCAGGAATTGGGAAAATTAAAGTACTCATTTAATTATTTCCTATTTTTGACAAAATGATCGTAATCCCTTCTAAAGGTGTTTTCATAAGTGGTGTTTAACAGGATGCATGCCAGATCATTTTGTCTTGTGTTTCACCCAAAATAGAAACAGCACTAAAAATAACAAAAAAAGGTTTCCCTGGAAGTCAGTATGAGAGTGTGAATTATTTAGGAAGACTACTTTAAGGACCCCAATAAGTTTCTGGAGGATGAGTCAGTGAGGCAAGTGGCTTGTCACCCTACCCAGGGAGACTTACTGCTTCATATATTCCAAGGCCAGAAGGGACCATTGTGATCATCTAGACTGTACAACACAGGTCATATAACTTCTTCCCCAAAATAATTCCTAGAGTACATCTGTAAGAAAAACACCAATTTTGATTTAAAAACCGCCATGACCTTTGGTAAATTGTTCCAGTGTTTAATTACCCTCATGGTTAAAAATTATGCCTTGTTTCCAGTCTGAATTTATCTAGCTTCAACTTCCAGCCATTAGATCATGTTATGCCTTTCTCTTCTAAACTGAAGACCCCCTTTTAAAATATTTTTGTGAATACTTTTAGATTGTAATCAAGTCCCATGTTTACCTTCTCTTTGTTAAAATTGATGAAGCTCCTGAGTCTATCACTGTAAGGCATGTTTTCTAATCCGTTAATCATTTGGAGAGGACTCTTCTCTTGAACCCTCTCCAAATTAGCATTCTTGATTTGTGGAATCCAGAATTGGACACAGTATTCCAGTGGACACAACAGTGTCAAATGAAGATGTAAAATAACCTCTCTAATCTTCTCAAGAATCTTCTGTTTATGCATCCAAGGATCTCATTAGCTCTGTTAGCCACAGCATTGCACTGGGGGGGCCCTCTAGAGGGGACAAAGGTAGCAATAAGAAGGAGCACATAGAGAGGAAATAATTGTGGGCTTTTTTCATGTTATAAACGAGCATATGTGAGGGAAGGAGTTGTGTGTGTGTTTTTTCTTCATGTTATACACCATTATGAGAGTTCTTCTCAACCTACTTCCCAGTATATGCTGTTGTGTTGGTCAGAAATAGGTCAGATAAATACAATCACTGACCAATCAGATATTAATAATTAGGGCTGGCTGAAGGTTTTTCCACCAAAACTATTTTTGACAGAAAATCAAGCTTTTGACAAAACAAAAGTTTTCACAAAATGTGTCTGTTTCCAATGGAAAATATTGACTTTGAGGGTTTTTTCAATGAAAAAGAAAAGATTGGGAAATGTTGTCAGGGTGCCTTTTGGGGTTGTAGTATGGGTACCTCATCCCCATCTTTTCCTCAATGTGCGAGGCTCTTTGGCCAGATTATATCTCCCAGGATGCACCACAGTAGTTCAGCAAGAGGAGAAACAATGTTGCTTCTTAAGAGATGCAGTCTAACAAGGGACCCTGGCCCATGGAGAATGTCAGCATGAGTTGTCGTGACATTTTCAAATAAAAAAAGTCATTTTGGGGGCTGAAACTTTTCAGTTTTGATTTTTTTCCCCCATGCAAATTTTGACTAAAACAATAGTTTTTTTTCCTTTTCATGAATATTTTCTGCAGAAAAATAAGTCTTTTTCAGACCAACTCTACTACCAATGTCTCCTACAAAAATAAAAGATAATGATCACTGGATGAGATTTTGGGTATTATTAAGACAAAGTCTGCTCCATCTGCAGGGAGCAAGTTGCAAAGCAATCCACTGAAGAATCTATTCCTGTATAAGATGTTTCTGCTGTATTTATTTCTATTAATATTGCCATGATTTAATAGCTGTAGCAGACTAATGATATTGTGTTCCTTCCAATAATTTTCACTTGTGTGTCTACTGCACAACCTTAAGATGGTAAATATGTGTGAGACCAGGTTCTTTGACAGTAGCAGTGCACAGAACAACTTTTGAGTAAGATGTTTGTCCACCACAAACAAAATAATCTTTTACAGAAAATATAAAGCAGTGACTCTAATCCTTAATGAAAATTATAATATTAGCAATGCAAAGGATTATCCAGAGAGACTGGCATGATCTGGGAATCTAGTAAAGTAGGTTCTATTGCTGACTCTGCTGGTCATTCTGCAATACTGGGCAAATAGTGAACCATCTCTCTGCTTCCATTTCCCTGACATTACCAGATATCAATTTCCCTCTTTCTAAAGTGCTTTGACATGCTCAGTTGAAAGGTACTATACAAGTGAAAAGCACTATACAGTGAAAAATATTTGTTCTGTTGTTAGTTTACACCAAGTAACTAATGGAAAGCAACAATCCGACTCCGTCTTCTGGAAGTGGGGGGGGGGGTAGAAGTTTTGTGTCTTGAACTAAGAGGGGTTTGTTTTATTTTGTTGAATTGCAGTCCTTGTGGAAAAATGATACTGAGCCTGCCTGTAAAGTGCTAATTAATGTTAGGATGTGGGGACACCATATAATAAAGACTGCTGTCGAGGAATGTGAATGAAAAAGAGATCGTTCCTGAGATATTGAAGGGTAAACAAAGCTGGTGTAGGTCTCAGTAATCTTGACTCTGCATGTTCATAGGCTTTTGCCTTGCTTTTTATCTCCTGTAGTTTATATTTTCCATTGACAGGAATCTAGGAAGAGAAATAGCTTTCTCTCAAACTAATAACATCCTACCCTCAGCTCCACCTTCCCTTTTAGAGACTGAGAATGAAGCAACACTTTCCTGACAGGGGGGTGGGGGGGAGCATCTATAAATCTGTTTTAAAATGAATCACTATCACCTTTTTAGCCTAATTATAGCCCTGCTGTTCATAATGCAAATTTGTTTGGCTCAGATTACCTATTGTGCAGAATGAAGCAACACTTTCCTGACAGGGGGGTGGGGGGGAGCATCTATAAAAAGGTGTTTTAAAATGAATCACTATCACCTTTTTAGCCTAATTATAGCCCTGCTGTTCATAATGCAAATTTGTTTGGCTCAGATTACCTATTGTGCAGAACTGCTCATAGTTTCAGCTCTGTTAATAAAAATCTTATAGTTTAGTTAAGAATCTGTCAGCGTATCCATTCTAAACCATTGCTTCCTTCAATTTTGTCATAAAACTTTTCTCCAGGCAGAAACTTGCCATACACCAATCTCAGTCAGGAACCATTTCTCCCCCGTGCCTTCCTTCTCCCTCTCTCCTCAAGTATTTAGAGTACTACAGCATTTAGGGTTATTTGTTCAGGAACTTATAGAAGTTCTGGCTTTGTTATAAAGCCTTCTTTCCTTTTGACACATGAGAGAGCACTTTTCTACTGTCTATGAAGAATGGAGTGCGGGACTTTGCAGCGGAATGCCTCTTCTATTTGAACATTTCTTTTGCACCACACTCTTGTGAGTTCACTGGAGGTGGTAGTGGCAACTCTGGAACAGTTAAAACAACAACAAACTTAAAATGGCTGCGCTCTTCTTTTTTCCATCCTCCTTTTTTTTTCTTCTCTTTCTCCTTCTACTAATTGTTTAATCACTTTTAGGGTTCTTGGGTGGGAGGAAGTTTATCAACTGGATTTTACTGACTGCATATAAAGTTTATGAGGTCTTCTAGAATCCCCTTATTTTCTCTTCTTTTTGATCCCATCTCCCCACCCCATTGGCCATCAAAAGTCTTAGATCAAAAGACACCATCACCCTTCCACCAGGTGGGGCTCCCTTTGGGTTCTGTCAGTGTTGCTTCTGAGCACTGGAATAGGTTAGTCTAGGTGATGAGACACATCTCTATCTATAAGGCTCAGCCTGGTGACTCGGCAGCCCTCGCAGATCCTGTTGGCTTGAATGGGCCAGGACCCAACTTTACACTCCCAAAACTGACCTGCCTCTTAACTCCTGGTCGATGCCTATATATCCCTGTAAGTGATCTAAACAGAGTTCTGCTAGGCCACATTAAAAAGTATCTTAGTGTGGATTGATCCAATAAACCCAAACAGCTGGACCAGTTCTGGCATATCTAATCTGATCCAAAACACACCCCTGTGTATTAAAAAATCAAGCTGAATAATGAGGCCATGGAATAAAAAGATGCCAAATTTAACTAGACCATGTAAGCAGCTTCACAAAGTGTAGTCATCAGACTGACTGGGAGGAGTGAATCAGGAGTACAATGAGGAAAGTGGAAGATTAAAATTTAATTGCAGAGAAACTTAACCAAAGTTTGCAGAAACTACTTTTAATTTTTCTTTTTTTTAGCAACAACACCAGCACCATACAGCTCTTTATCCTGCCCTTCCCAGGCTCCTCCGTGGCAGCATTTAAAACCACAGTTTTGGGGAGGATGCATGCACAGGAGACACCATGTTGCTCTTTAGTAGCACTGTAGTATGCATACAATTAGAATATTGTATGCATACTACAGTGCTACTAAAGTGCAAGCTGTTACAGCTGGTGCTTTCATTCAGTTACTGGGAGGAAAATGTCTTATGGAAAGAACTGTGGGGAGGGTGATATTGTGACTCAGCTGAGCAGTTTTGAACTTTGTGCAATGGCAAAAGTTTGGAAAGACACAATTAAACTGTTGTGACTTCCCATTTTATTAATACACCAAGTTTTATTTTGTTCTGACAGCTCCCAAGGAAGTGAAAAGTGGACTGGCATGTACTTGTTGACACCTCTCATAAATATTTGCTCCAAAGGAGGTTAGACGGACCTGGATGCCTGCATTTACGCAATAATAGTGTGTTCTGGAGGAAAATTAAGGAAGCAGATCCTTATGGCCTGGAATACCTAAAATGCTACCCAGAAGTGAGAGAGGGAGCTGTGATACATACTATGAGCACTGAGTCCAGAGTGGGCCTGTATGTGGAATTAATTGCCAATGGTGAGTGTCATTGTGCCATCAGTAACTTTAACTGATACCATGTGCTTATGTAAGCAGGTACAGTGGGTGGTGTAACTGGGACAGTACGTTAGCGAACCCAGATATCAGGAGAGAGACAAGTAAGATTAAAAAGTTTATCACGTGGTGGTAGGGTGATCAGATGTCCCAATTTTATAGGGACAGTCCCAGTTTCTGGGTCTTTTTCTTACATAGGTTCCTATTATCCCCCCACCCCCGTCCCGATTTTTCACACTTGCTGTCTGGTCACCCTACGTGGTGGTGATCCTGCAGCCAGTAATGGATGGGCTTAACTTGGCAGGTAATGGTAGTTTTCACATAGATACAATACCAGCAGCATTGACATTGCCTTGACATCCAAACAGAATATGTGATTATTTGTGTTGGAATGGGACATCTGGAGTGTGGACTGTGGGCTCCTCAAACTAAAGTCCACAGGAACCCTATATTCAGAGACTGGGGAGGGCAACATGGTGGCCACGATGGGGAGATAACCTTCTATTGTGCGGGATAGAGACATTTTCCTGATGTGTGTTATTGATTATGAATTCTTAGGCATCACCTTGATGATGAGCGTCTTTGATTATCTGGGACCACTTTTTACTACCTTGGTTGCAGACTCTAATTAAGGGCACTAGCTTAATGGATGATTGACTGCAAGTTATCAGTATTTTTCCTGACCTATAGGTACCTGTGAACTATCTCCCATGCCTCTTAAATCACCAGTATCCTCACTCACTGTAGCTATTTGCACATTGTCTCTGTATTCCTTGCAGTAACTTACAAGAATCCCAGTAAAGAGATGACATTCTCCAGTAGGTTAGGGTTTCGATCTTAGCTAATAACAGTATGTAAGACAAATAGTGTAAATAGACATTATTGACAATTGGGCTGCTACTTGAGCATGATACAGGAAGTGTTGTACCAGTTCATCACAGGACTTGGAACGAAGGGTTTAGTTCTGGCAATCCCTTCTGTATTATAGTGTGATGGTTTATATTACTGC
Organism: Lepidochelys olivacea; assembly: GCF_965140295.1. Classification (NCBI taxonomy): domain Eukaryota; kingdom Metazoa; phylum Chordata; order Testudines; family Cheloniidae; genus Lepidochelys; species Lepidochelys olivacea. The sequence continues at coordinate 48,057,662 of NC_140414.1, read as the reverse complement.
AAAAGTCACCTGAGTGTGGAAATATTAGTAATTATTGAAAATATGGGACTTATCCCTTCTCTTTGCCCAGTATAGCCTCTGAGTCACCATGAAATGTATAGCCATTGCAAAACAAGTGTACTATGGAGATGGGACTTCCTGCTGGCCCATGTGAAGATCAGCATTTGCCCTCACACATGATTCACTTTAAACTTGGACAAAACTTTGTGCATGAAAAAATTTCCCATGGGAAAATGTGGTTTTGCAAAATGGAAAGTTTTCTGTGTGAAAATGTCCATTTTGATTAAATTATTTCATTTTGCAACTGGGAAAATCAAAACAAAAAAGTCATCATTTTGACACATTGAATTTGTTCTGTTTTGAGCGAAAATGCCAAAAGAATAGGTTTTGACATTTCTGATATAAAACTTTTTGGAATTTTTGTACTATGAAATGTTTTGACATCTCAACTTTCTTTTTTGATTCAAAATGGAAATTAACTTTGAAATGTCAAACTTTCATTCATGACGAAAATTCCATTTCCCAATCAGTTCTAATTAATATGTAGCCCTTACATGGATCAAGGTAACTTATTATATATCTTCAAGTAATAAGACACAAATCTCTAATCCTATTTTGCATTGTGCCTCATCATCACTCTGCAGCTGTAAGTTCTGCAGGTTAATTATATGTTGGGCAAAAATATTTCCTTTTAAAACAAGTAGCTTATCAACTTAAGTGAGTGCATTATTTTTGTATTTTTGGAAAAGGATGGTAGAACTGCCTGTTTTGTCTACCATAGATTGAGTGAGAATCTCAAGCTTTGGACCCATCTGTGCTTGTAACTCAAGTTAATTGCAATGGGAAACACATTGTTACATAAACATGGAAAGATACTCCTAAAAGTCCTTATAATTTATTTTTAAACTACAAAAGAGAGGCTCCTTTGAGAATAAAGGAAGAATATTTGCAACTATCCTGTTTGTTTTTGTTGAGATGCCCTTCTTGGCAGCCCTAATACTTCAGTGTTCTGTTATATTTAATGCAGAAAAACAAAGCTGCAGAATCTGTTCTGTCAGCAGCGCATAGGAACATCAATGCAGAATGTGAGCTTTAATGGCCACAGAGTTGGAGAGGCCCTTTTTAGACAACAGGGATCATTAGCTATTTTAGGAAATGCAGATGTCTGCACAAAACAATTTTTTTTAAATAAACCCTGGTAAGAGCTCCTCTTGTTCCCAATATCTCTTTCACTTGCCACACACATTCAGTTCATTTCAGTATATTTATTTGACAAGGAAAGAATTCTGAGATATAACTTATTTTTAAGATGGAATTGGCAAGAGTCAGTGTTTCATTCATACAATTACAAAATTGTGTATGTTAATATATACTCTACAAAAACTTCCAATGCAATAATAAAATGAACTGAAAAGACTTTTATAAAATAAACAATTTCACATGTCAATAATACAAATAATCTTACATATATACAACGCCTTTCATCTTGAGGGCTTCCAAAGCACTCCCCATCTATTTATACATACACACAGTCCCACATACAGATCTACTGAAAGGTACTGATTCTAGGATGGAAGACAGCAGCCAGTAGGCACACTGCACACAGCAATATAGTGAAGAATTGAAATTATTAGCTGAGGATAGCAGTGCAAATTCTTATTCTTGCAAAAAGAGCCATGTTATCTTTAATGTCCCCTAGATCCAGACTGGACTTCAGTTTGTAATGGCTCATCAGAAATGCCCCTGTTTAGCAAACAGGACACCTCAGTTAACCTAACTTCAGTTTATATCTGTAGACAAGACTGAGAAAAAAGACAGAGGATCATTGGTATTGGAATAAGACTGCTCAAAGTGGGTTACACATGAAAAACAATGTCCCCTAGGAATACTGTATACTCTATTTTTCAGACCATTACAGATATTCTCACTCTCTTAAAAATAAGTTAACTAGTACTCTGGCAGATAACTTTAAAGTTAACCAATCTGTCCTTTAAATGAAAAAGACACACCAATAAATTGTCCTTTTAGTCACGAGTCTGAACTATTTATAGTTCTCAATGTATATATGAGTGATAATTGTACTCAAATACTATTCCTTCACTGTGTTAAAATGGAAGAACCTACCTCATAAGACATTTGTCTCCAGAGTTTAGGGGACTGGGTGGTAGCAGGGTGAGGGCAAGCTGTGAAGATGCTTCTGTCTGCACCAGATAGCTAGGAATATAAGTAGCTTCCCGCCGAAAATCCCAGTGTATGTCAGAGAGCGTGTGAAGAATAGCCTGTTTCCAGGAAGAACCTGCTGTTTAGTCTGAGAAGTGGTCAGGCTGTGAGCAGACAGCAGAAATGATACTGGAGAGTTGGGCCCTGCTCCTGAAGATCCTGTTGATTAAGGAGGGATGTTGAATCGTGTGTAATGAGCCCACTAGTGAGTATGGAAACTCCTGGTATATGTACGACATAGGAAGAATGGACCCAGGTGTAGCTATGTGGCTTCATACCTCTTCAGATTTATATGAAAGGTTGGTGTTACCGGAGCTTATAATGGGGCACTGGGGTGAGGGCAAAATAAATTAAAGGAAGTAACGGTAAAGTTATTAAGAAGACTGCACCCTCAGAAAGTTTGCAGATGACACTAAACTGGGAGGAGTGGTAGATAGGGTGGAGGGTAGGGATAGGATACAGAGGGACCTGGACAAATTAGGGGTTTGGACCAAAAAAAATCTGATGAGGTTCAACAAGGACAAGTGCAGAGTCCTGCACTTAGGATGAAAGAATCCCATGCACCGCTACAGACTAGGGACCGAATGGCTTGGCAGCAGTTCTGCAGAAAAGGACCTAGGGCTTACAGTGGACGAGAAGCTGGATATGAGTCAACAGTGTGCCCTTGTTGCCAAGAAGGCTAATGGCATTTTGGGATGTATAAGTAGAGGCACTGCCAGCAGATCGAGGGACGTGATCGTTCCCCTCTATTCGACATTGGTGAGGCCTCATCTGGAGTACTGTGTCCAGTTTTGGGCCCCACACTACAGAAAGGATGTGGAGAAATTGGAAAGCGTCCAGCGGAGGGCAACAAAAATGATTAGGGGACATGACTTATGAGGAGAGACTGAGGGAACTGGGATTGTTTAGTCAGCTACCTGAAAGGGGGTTCCAAAAAGGATGGATCTAGACTGTCCTCAGTGGTAGCAGGTGACAGAACAAGGAGTAACAGTCTCAAGTTGCAGTGGGGGAGGTTTAGGTTTGATATTAGGAAACACTATTTTACTAGGAGGGTGGTGAAGCACTGGTATGCGTTACCTAGGGAGGTGGTGGAATCTCCTTCCTTTGAGGTTTTTAAGTTCAGGCTTGACAAAGCCCTGGCTGGGATGATTTAATTGGGGATTGGTCCTGCTTTGAGCAGGGGGTTGGACTAGATGACCTCCTGAGGTCCCTTCCAACCCTGATATTCTATGATTCTATGATAAGAGAAAGGAAGGAAGGGGGAAGAGGGATTCTGGGCCTCTTCTGGTATTTTCCCTCTTCATTTGGGCTAGAGATGGTTGACAAATGTTAATTATTTTCAATGACAGTGTTTGAAAGAAATAAAAAGTTTCTATTTGGAATTTTCCATCTTAATTTTTGTTTTTTGATTGGGGAAGAAACACACCTGGAAAAGTTTTATTTTTTGAAAACTGAACAAACCTGTGGTTTTGTTTTTCATTCACAAAAAGAGAAAAAATTGAAACAAACAAAAAAAGAAAATTCAAGAAAATTTTCATTTTGAAAAAAGGCCATTTAAAAAAACCCTGATCATTGTTTTGATCATCTCTAATTTGGGTGGCTTAAAGCAGAGCAGTTGCCTGTCTGGAGGGAGCAGAAGCCAAGGAAAAGACCCAGCTCATCTAGTTCCAGTGTTGGTATTCCCATTTAAAAGAGACTGTGGCTTATGCCTCTGATAGCAGTGGGCCCTGGCCTGTCAGCTTTGCTAATCTTGGAATGTGACTTCCTCCATCAGGATATTGTGAGTATTGGTCCATGCGGCTAGGAATTGGTGCACATACCAAACTCGGTGATGCTGAGCTCAGACAAGGAATGAGGTAAACACCAAAAGATACAAAGTGTGGTGATAGCTGTTTAATATTCCCATAATCAGAGTTAGGATTCAACATCAAGCACCTTGCCCTGCAGCAGGAGGGTCCAGGTTCAGAAACATTCTAAAGGGAACAGCTCAAGACAGTGAAACCAAAGGAAAATGAACAAAGAGAGAAGATGGAGTGCTGTTCTTTGGATGGAATAAAAAGCTGGAGTAAGAGGTTGCTATTTCATCAGTTAGATCCCAATTCAGATTTAAACAAGGGGACTTGTAATGAGCGCTTGGTCGATATAGAAGGGAATGGATACCTCTGTGGTTAATTGAATATATATTGGGATAGGAAAAGTTTAGAGCTGGATCCATATGGATAGGTCTTGTCCTTTCAGCAGACTGGAAGGAGTCTGTGTGGTTCCAGGCTCAATAAATTAATATTGTTTAAATGGGCTGGTTTGTGTTAGGATCTTTTTGTCTCGTGACTTCTCCACATGGATCCTACTACCTGTGAAAAAGGATACAGGGTGGAGATTAATTTGTGAACTGTCTTCTACTGAACATCCTTCTGTCTTCATGGGTATCAGGCTGTGAGAAGTATCTACTTCACGATACCGCTAGCTATAGAAGGATCCAGATCATAATGAGCAGCCTCTCCCTCAATATCCCACTGTATCCAGAGTGGTGAAAGACAGGGGGAAATCAGGCTGTGAAAAACTTTTGTGAAAAGTCTGTTGTCTGTGGGGCAGAGGGGTATGAGGTAGGGTCATAAAATCTGTCCAGGCACTGGGATTTTTGGCATGGTCTCTGAGCAGCCTCCACTGATAATCCAGCTAAATTGTTGTGTGTAGACTGCACATTACCCCGCTAATATGGGAACACATGATTAGATTAGAAGATTAGAAAGATTAGAAAAACTGGATATTGCAAAACCAAAAAGGGATCTCAGCTGTATGCTCAGGCTGCTAGTTTATAATACAGGGCATCAACCAGTCATTTTAAAATCCTGAAGGAGTACTTGAAATTCAGCCCCCCAGCCCAAACTTCAGTCTTTCTGAACGATTATTTTTCCAGCTTTCAGGACAGGAGATACATGATTCTTTATCAGTGCCACTTCTAGAAATGATGTGATGTAACTGTAATATAAATCAGTTATATACATCATCATCAATGTAAAAAAATGAGTATATGAAAGGCCATGTTTCCTCTTTATGCTACTTCATCACTATTTACAGTTTTCCCCTTTCATTACATTAAGATAGCTTAGGTGCCCAGGTTCACATACCATCTCACAGCTACAATTGCAAAATGAGATTTAGGACTCACCAGGTCCAGCAGAAGTGGGTGACATCTGGAAAAAATTATTTAGCTCAAATCTCACCTTTCCAGTTTAAAGTACTGTTTATTTATATATATATATATATATATATTATAATCCTGGGAGGGAAAAGGACCTACAGAATTAACTAAAAGATACTTTGTTAAAACAAGAAACAGATTGTCATCTTAGGCCGATGTTGGCTCCCAAGCCCAATGTCCTCTCTTGACAGATTAATTTACTGTTTTTGTGTCACTAATTTTTACTCCTCAACTCTCTCTTGCATTGAAATATCACCATCACAACTCTTTTGCTTGAGACTCATGGAGGAGAGGGCCAAATTCTACTCCGTTACACCAATATAAATCCAGAGTTTCTCCACTGGAATCCTAATATGCTGTGGGCCTAATTCTGCTTTGGTTTGCACTGATGATGATGGTAATGTTCTGGATTTACCACACTAAGCCAAAGGCTGCTCTGGGTTACATAATAGTGTGTTAGCAGCCAGTGTTTAAGGGATATCATCAATTTAATCACACTTGTGAGTGAAAATGTTTAATCTAGTACTGTTTCAAGTAACACTTTCCACTTACAATGAGAAAATAAACCATATTTTTTCTCTAATCCCTTTTGTTTACTTTGGATATTTGATGGCACTTTTCATATAGTCAATCTCAGAGTATTCATTTCCTCTTGATGTTCACTTTTGAGGGTTTTTCACACAGCAACAGAGAAGAGACATTTGAAAAAAAAAACAGTAAAAGGGAAATGGAGTTGTAAACCACAAACTCTGGTATGAAAACTCATATGTTGGAAACCGAGACTTTGGGATTTTGCTCTCATTCCTGAAACAGAACGTCCAGTTGATGGTAAGAGTAATTTAATCTTATATTTGTGTTTCTGAAATGTGCAGCACCACAGAATCTGGGTACAAGTTACTATACAATTGCCATCACTTCAGGTTAATGCCTTTTCCTGGTCTCTCTAGCCAAAGCCAACCAAAAGCTACATTTTCAAAGACATTTTTAAGTTAATTCTTGTGGCGAGCAAATTATTTCAGCCTGTTACATCCACATGATCACAAAAATGTAACTGAAAGTCTATTTATTGTTCTGTTGTAACTCTATCTGAGAAGTAGACAATTGCCCTAGGCTTAGAATTTCTAAACATTTATGTGTATCAAACATGATCTTGTACAGGCAAAAAGCAGCAAGTTGATTTCTTCCAAGAGCAACTTGCTATTTTATACAGTTGTTGGCTTAATAAGTGAAATAACTCAAGGCTATGTATATGCCATAATGATTGCTTTTTATAAGAAAAAACTGCACCTTTGGGTTTCAAAGTTTCGGTGCCAAGACTAGTCATATTGTGGTCTTTATGTCGCAACCCCAAGCTATTCTTACCACCCTAGATAAGGGGTAGCAGATCACAGAATAATACTGATTTTAAAATAACTAAACAAAACAAAATGAAAATGACATAGTCAAGCAATATAAACAGCACTTGATTGACAAGATAGATACTCCTTGAAATATACTGCTAGCAGTAAATAGCATCTTATGCCCATGAGCTGTTTTCTAAATTAATGAAGCCAAGAATAATAATCTGACATCTGCCCTTGCTGAATTAAGCCCTCACTTCTGAAAAAATGCTGCAACTCCCTCCCAATCGCCTCTGGAAATGATAGCAATAGTAATCTGATGGATTGGAGTTATATCACAGGCTTTACCCCCCCCCCTCCCATCCCCAAAATGAAACAACTTTCTAGTGTAGACAACTACAAAAGCTTGAAGGGTTTGAAATGGAAAGCTTTGCTTTCTTACTTTTGTGTGTTGCTCGAATTGATCTTCATTTGCATTTTCTTGGGATGGGCAGAGGGAGGTTTAAATGCAAAATCTGCAGGTCCAAATTCAACTTTATCTTCCTCAGAACATGAGCAAGAGTAAGTATAGCTGGTTCACTGAGGCATAATCAAGATACCTTTGCCTAAAGTTACAAGATATCAAACAGCTCCCAAACTTTTCTGTGCTTGGCATCGAAGTAAAACTATTTATATACCATTTGGATGCTCGGATTGTATAGATGCAAAGTATATCTTGTATGTAGTGTAATACAGTGTGTGCAATATACTGTGTGTGGGATTGCGTAAAGAGTTAGTATTTTGTATTCAATCTTGTACCTTCTTCAGGATTGTTTTTGTTTCTTGATTTTCATATTTGTTCCATAACTGCCAGTTACTATCTTAATATAAAGAAGAAATGACTTCAGAAAATGTAAACTGGTAGCTATTCTTCTTTATTTATATCACAGTTGCGCTTAGAGGCCCTGGCTGAGATCAGTGTTCCATTGTGCTAGGTGTTGAAAATATTTTTTAAAAGGTTAGTGTCTACCCCCAAAAGTTCACAAGCTAAACAGACAAAGGAACCATTATCAGATGGGGAAACTGAGGCACAGTGAGATGACTGATTTGCTCAAAGTCACTCAGTAAGTCTGTGGAAGAGCCAGGAACTGAACACAGTGCTTTGGAGACCTGGTCCAGCTCCGTAACCACAATACCATTCTTCCTCATAAAGATACTTGACAGCTATTTAAGAAACAAGAATCAAGGAAACCACCAGGTCTTTACCTTATTCTTTCTTGAGTGTGTATGAATGATTAATAGAAAACTCCTGGCACAAGCCAGGTGAATTGATAGAGATGGAAATGCTCCCTCTTTGGGGGATTGGTATGTGTTAGGGTTTTTTCTTTCTTTCTGGAAGAAAAAAAGAGTTATAACTTCCTTTACACCAGTATAGTAGCATAATACCTTAATGCCTGCAGATACTGTATGTTGCTGTTATGAGTACACTTTGACATCTCTGACACTTCCAGCACTCCAAGGATCTATGACAGACCTGAATGAAAACTTTTTTTTAATTTGGCAGGAGCAGTAAGAACTCATAAAACCTGCCAGCTGTCAAGGATGTAAAGGGTGATTTTGTTTCACTCTTTTAATGAATTAAAGCAGGATTGAAACTTATCCAAAGACAGCATGTTTGGCCTTGCAAGGGAAGAAAAATGAAAGAGAGGGATTTTTTTTCTCTTTTGGCAGTTGTGCTCAGTAAGGTGTTTACTGTTGGTAGCATTGGATAGGCCAGAAGTACTTGAGCGAAAGAACCATGGCCAAGGTTTTCAGAAGTGGCACACCTTAAAGGGGCTTGGTTTTCAGAGGGTGAAAATCTGGGCCCTTTAAAGGGTCTCAATGTGAGCTCTCTAAAATGGAGGCACCCCAAATCATTAATTACTTTTGAAAATTATAGTCTAGCCTTGCATGGCTATCAGAACAGATGAGCATAATGCTTTAGTTTGTACCCTAAGTCTTTCAAGGGATTGTCTTGTTGTTTTACTGCTATTGAAAACCCAAAGGATATAAAAATGCTTGTTTAAACTGTGCATTTCTTCAGCTTCTTTCATTTGTAAGCTCAGCAGCTGAATTCTTCTGTACCTTTGAGGGAGCATTGTCATTCTCTCCAGTTTGCCATTCTCAGAAACCAAGAATGAAATGTATCGTGGAGCTGTTGGCAAACATTTTGAGTTGTCAGAATTATTATACAGAGGTTAACATCACTATTCCATGTGGGAGGGAAATTGCCAGCCATCATGCCTTTGTATTATATATACTGAAGCTACACCAGTCACTATGAAAAAGTCAGGTTATCAGTAGAGCTGCTTTGGGAAAAAGGGGGACCCATTTTTGCAAAATCAGATATATTCAAAGAAGTGTCTTTAACAAAAACAGATGCACAAAACAAGAGACACATTAACTAGGCTCTGATTATTCAAAAATGTGCACACCGTTTTAACTGTATGCCTTGTGAGCAGTGACAATGATTTCAATGGGATTACTTCTGGAGCATCAAGTTAAGCCTGTGTGTAAGTCTTCACACTTTTAGGGCCTAAAGATGCACAAGCTGTCTCAGGCAAAATAAAGCCCTATTTCAGCCCAAAATTCAAGTTGAACTGAACTGTTTTGTAATTCAAAATTTTTAACTGCCCCTCCCCCCCACATACCTTGGCACTTACTAGTTTCAGCTGGAACAGAAAAACTTTATCATATTTCCAGCCTGTGCTCAAGTAGGAAGTACAGAAAATCTTGCAGGAAAGCCTAATCTTATGAGCTTTTCAGCCTGACTTCGAGAATAAAAAGAATCAGATATATTTCAGATATTCTCTAAATCTTTTGAGAGTCTTCCACCTCCAGCTTGAATATAATCCATGAGACACAACATACAATTCCAGGATGAAAGACTACAAAACCAAAGAACCATTTGAGTAGACTTTGTAAGATTGTAGGCAATCAGCAACGTATTGGAAGTTGGAACGCTTCTTTGTTTGAAGGGAAATCTCCATTTATTGCAGCATACAACATAATTGCAACATTTATATAAAGCAAGCAAGGATTGAGAGTGCTAACTGTACAAGAAACATGAGTAATTTAACAGTTTGATATGAAAAGCAAAATTTTCCTGACAACTGTCCACTTCACAGGAATGCATCCGATGAAGTGAGCTGTAGCTCACAAAAGCTTATGCTCAAATCAATTTGTTAGTCTCTAAGGTTCCACAAGTACTCCTTTTCTTTTTGCGAAGACAGACTAACACGGCTGCTACTCTGAAACCTTTCACAGAAACTGTGAACATCCAACAGAAATCTATGATTTGAAGGGCCTGATCCAAAGCACACTCACATCACTGGACTCTGGTTCAGGCCTTCTTTGCGAATGACATTAAGTCAACAACAACAAGATCAATTCTCTCTCAAATGGGAAGAACCTGCTAATAGATATGGGCCTGATTTCTCCTAGACCTAAGGAAAGGAGCAAAAGAGAGAGAAATCTCTGCCAGAATCTTTTTGCAACATTTTCTTCCTACTCATTCTGTTGTGGGAGAGTTTACCCATGCTGCACAACAGGCTTTTGGAGCTGGTCTCCAAATCCTGCATGTCTCTTAAGAGCAGTGCAAGGCCATGGCCATTTGCATGAAGATTCCATTCTGCTGCTGATTTACAGCAATGTGTCCAGGAGTCAGCTCCAAAGAAGCTATGTTGCTATGTCTCCCACAACTAATGGTTAAGGGGAGTCCTAGCTGTGGGAGAGAGGGATGAGAGGAGGGGATATGAATATGAAAGGGGGCTATATTCTGTTTCTGCAATGAGCTCTGTAGAATTTATCGAATCATGATGTGTGTCTCTCCAAGCCCCATCCCTGGCCTGCTCCCTCCTCCTCTCGCCTGTTCCTTCCTCCGTGACTTTGGATTCAAAGGGAAATCTGCTAGAGTAATATACCAATAATGGATGTATAAAGTCTTCCTTTCACTAAGTAAAAAAATGCATCAGATGATAGTGGCTTTATATGGAATGTTATTCATATCCAAATATTTGAAAGAAGCACTGTAGTTGCCAATGCACACTGACAGTGATCGTCACTTCAATCTCCAAATGGAAAAACATTATTCTGTAACCTAGAAGAGTAGGCAAATGAGCAGAATTTCTGCTTTTTTATATATGTAATGAATAAAAGAGATCATGTAGATAGAAAAGGAACCACCAACTCAGTCTGTCTCTTTGAAGAATATTGCCAAAGAACATTGGGATATGTCCCTGAGGGAACTAGCCTTTTCCTTTTCCGCAGATGTTTCTCTTTAGAGCCAACGCCTCCCGTGCCATGCACAGGAGAAAAGGGGGAAAAAAAACAGGTTGTGCTATTGACTGAAACTGAAGGGAATTAGGTTCCCAAATCCCACTGAATATTAATTATGCCATTGAATATTAATGGGTGTCTTTGAAAAGCCTCACCTTGGGCTTCTTTGAAAATTCCAACCTGAACCTGTTAAAAAACAAAGGACTTAGCAAAACTGGAGAGAAGTCATATAGAAGTTTCTTTAAGGATGTCTTTCTCTGTTGTTTCTTGAGTTGGAAATTTCCTATTTTATGTATGGCGAATATAGGGACTAATCCTTCTCGCTAGCTTCATACACAGATCTTTCCCAGACAGAAAGAGGATCAGCAAACTTCCCCACTGAATCCCACACACTACACAGAGAACATTAACCTCCCTGCCTGTATAATGCAAACTCTTCATTACAATAACATACTTCCTCCACAAGCATTTAATGTACAACCCACACAACCTGTAGGAATATGTCAACATTGATTATTTACAATTGTTGCTGAGGTTGTAATCAAGGTTTTGCATTATATTCTGAGAGAGATTGTGTTCTGTGTCTTCTCAATAGCTAGTTGCTAGTTTTTGATTGACATTGCAAGTTTGGTTAATAAAGGTAATACTGTTGATGTAATATACTTAGACTTCTGTAAATTGTTTGACTTGGTGCCTCATGACGTGTTGATTTTTATATCATTCTACATTATTTAATTAACACGGCACTTAATAATTGGATTAAAAGCTGGCTAACTCAGAGGTTTCAAAATGTAAATGGGGAATCATGATTGATTGGCTGTTTTCAGTGGAGTTCTTGGCCTTACATTATTTAAAATTTTCATTAATGACTTTGAAGAAACTATAAAATCATCACTGATATTTTGCAGATAATGTCTGGATTGGGGGACTGTAAATAACTAAGAGGACAGGTCACTAATACCAAGAGATCCAGATAGCTCTGTAAGCAGCGTGCAAGCAAACAATATGCATTTTAATATGGCTAAATGAATACAAATAGGAACAAAGACGGTAGGCCATACTTACAGGATGGGGGACTCTATCTTGGGAAGCATTGACTCAGAAAAAAGGTTTGGGGGTCATGGTGGATAATAAACTGAACCTGCACTCCCAGTGCAACACTGTGGCCAAAAGGGCTATTGGGATGCATAAACAGGGGAATCCCAAGTAGGAGCAGAGAGGTTACTTTACCTCTGTATTTGTCACTGGTAAAACTGCTGCTGGAATGCTTTGTCCAGTTCTGATGCCCACAATTCAAGAAGCATGTTGATAAATTGGAGAGGATTCAGAGAAGAGTCATGAAAATGATTAAAGGATTAGAAGACATACCTTATAGTTATAGACTCAAGGAGCCCAATCTATTTAGCTTAACAAATAGGGTAAGGGGTGACTATAAGGCTATAAGTACCTACATGGGGAACAAATATTTGATAATGGTCTCTTCAATCTAGCAGAGAAAGCTATAACATAATCTAATGGCTGGAAGTTGAAGCTGGACAAATTCAGACCAGAAATAAGGCATTTTTAACAGCGAAGGTAATTAATCATTTGAACAATTTACCAAGGGCTATGGCGGATTCTCCATCCCTGGCAATTTTGAAATACACATTGGATGTTTTTTCTTAAAGATATACTCCAGGAATTATTTGGGGGACATTCTATGGCCTGTGCTATGGTACAGCAGCTCTCATTGGCCTGGAGCAGCGAACGTGGCTACTGGGAGCCGCGATTGGCAGAAACTGCGGATGCAGCAGGTAAACAAACCAGCCCGACCCTCCAGGGGCTTTCCCTGCACAAGCGGCGGAACAAGTTTGGGAACCACTGCCCTAGAGCTTGCTCTCTGAAGCAAAATGTTCAAAAGCCAAACACTGTTGCTTAATTGTGATTATGTATCATAAATAGAGCAGGTCAGAATATTTAAGATAAAAAGCTTTTTAATCAAACCTGAAAAATGTTGTAAAAAAATTGTTTCTGGTAAATTGTCTGGGGGAGTGGATCCCAAAACAGTTGGGAAGAATTTTTGAGAGAAAAAAACAATGTTGGGGGTATTTTTTTTAAATTTTTCATTTTGTAATTGTGGGAAAATGCTCACCTACTCTGTTTTTCCTTTTGACTTGTGGGGGGCAAATCTTTAAAATGGCTAAAAAGATAAACAGTAACACTTTGATTTTTGGTTAGTTGCTTGGTTTGGATTTTTTTTAAAGGTTGTTTTTCTTATGGGTTTTTTTTCCTCTCTCACTTTTTAATTTATCTTTAAGTGAAAGAAAGTATCACTGACTTCTTTCTAGTTCAAAAACAAAATGTGAGAAAGTCAGGGGGAAAGGGGAAAACCCTACTTTCTCACACCTTGTTACTGTTTTCCAGACAGAAAATACTGGAAAACAAGAAGTGTGGAGACATAAGTTTTTCTACACTTCCTTCATTTTTTTGAATTTTCCCATGAGAAAGCCATTATTTCCTGATGAGGAAACTCTTAATGGGTAGTTTTCCAATGAAAATTCCCATTTTTTGGTAATCTCTTAAAAATAAATCACATTGTCTTGATTCTGTTTCCTGATCTGAGGATAGCATATATGTGGCCCAATCTTGCATGGCATTTCACACAGATGGATATTTACACTTGCATGGAAATCCCCTGAAGTAAAAGTTTGCCCATCTAGATTATGTTGCATTATTGTAGCTTTAGTCAGGTTTCTGGTGAGGTGCTCACAAATAGTGAATTTTTAATTTTGTACAGTTGATTGAGCAAAAGTGCTTTCCTCAACCACTCATATTAATAAAATGTCATCATATGAATGTTTTTTCAGAGAGCAAAAAAGAAAAAGGCGGGAAATATAAAAGAAGGAAATTTGTAAAGTGAACAATTACACATTGAAAACTTCTTGCACAATTTGCCACCCTAATAGTTTCTATTGTTTTTTTTCATCTTGACTAATTAAGCCATTTTAACATACTCACAAGAGTTTTTAAAACAGACTTATTCCATAAAAATAAAACTTTCTTACCTGATGAGTTCTCCAAAGATCATCCAGTTCTAATTGATAGTTTTTACTGCTTCTTTCACTGGTAGTTAGCTTATTCAAATAATTTTGGGGACAATCTGGGGGGTTCCCAGGTTCAAATGCATTTTGCATATCCCTTTTTTCAAGCCACTGTTGGCAAATTATTGCACAAGGTGCCATGTTTTCCCTTGACTTTACTAGAATCTATTGCTTAAAGATCCAGTTTCTGTAAAAACAGCCATAGGTCAAAAACTGAGGGAAGGATGGAAAGAGTCATTTTAGTCATGTGTTTTTTGGCATGGAACTGTTGTGTGTATAATCTGTACAAATGTTAACTTTCTAAATAAACATAACCTCTGGTTGCATGAAAGCAGGGAATAAAGTTGAAACTTGTTCCATTCATTAAACAGCTTTTCAAAACTAGCATTTTTTTTGTCCCAAACAGGCATAAATCTGACAAATAAAAAAAAAGATGATGATAGAGTTGCCAGAGCAATTTTATGCCTTTGTTTTTCACAAATCAGTAGATGGATGTTGTGCCAGCTATATCTCCTAGACTACTCATTTAGATTTTAAGCAGCAATGCGGGGGTGGTAAAAGGTTGGGCCAAATGCATGTGTGGAGAGCTTGTAGGGGTGGAGTTCAGGATGGATGGAAGTTTCAGTGTTAATATTGTAATTATTGGGGCTGCTCAGTGCTGGAGCACATTCAATCCGTAAGGTGGCAGATGTGTGCCAGGTGTACCACGACGTATAGGCAAGTTCTGTAGGTGTTTCAGCAGCTAGGCTTGTAGGCGCTAGCCCTGCTGGGTCCCAATAAACACTCAGACATGTGGCTAGATGGAAGGATATTCTGCTAGGGCTGGAGGGAAGGGAAAGGTTGCAGATATTCTAGGTACGGAAGCTTAAACAATTGCAGTTGACAGAGAGCAATAGTGGTTCTGGTTTGGGCCCTTAAAGCAGTCCAGTTGAGAATTAGGGCACTTCAAGTACCCACCCCAGGTTAGTTCTATTCAAGCAAATAGGAGCTTTCCAGGGCAGGCTTAGTAGTGTCTCTCATTGGAGCCTGCTGCCCTAGTTCACTGCCCAGCCAATACTGCTTCCAATAGGTCCCACACAGACCTGCACCCAGCTGTAATATCCAGCAGCAAATGCCTGTTCCACATGTGGCTCTGTATACAGTTCTTGGGATTTTTCTCTGAAACTCCTAGCTTGATATGTGACTGCTGCTTCCCAACTAAGCCCGGCCACCACCTGGTTCAAGACCCTTCCTCTTGCCTGATTAGAGGAAAGCAGAAAATGCAATGGGGACAAAGTGAATGGGAGTTGTAGTCCCCTGCTTAGCATATCCATCACAATACCATAAACTGCATACCAACAGCATCTGTGTGTTCTGGGCAGATCTAGAATTTCATCAGTTAATACTTTTGTGGTTTTCTTCTGGTGGCATAAACATCACGCTATGGGAGCCATACAATGTTCTTTTGGCAAAAGGGAGCCTCAGGAAGTAACCACTGTCAAACAGTGGGTTAGCCAACTTTAACCTACCACAAAACTACTATAGCCTATGAGGCAATTTCCTCCAAATTCTCAATATGTTGTTGCTATTAAAATTCACCCCAGTGTCACTGAGAAGCAACAGTCTCTGTTTGCATGATCCTGCAACATAAAAGTGTGTGCGCAAACATGCACGAGACGGAAGTGTTCTTTCCAGCCCTTTAAGGGGAGTTTAAAATATAACGGAAAGTGAAGAGCAAAACCAAACCTCCATCTAAAAAGCATGTTTAGAGTAATAGTCAACATACCCTGTATGCACTGAAATGCCTTTAAAGAGAACATTATTATTAGTAGGGGATGAAAATATATAGTACTCTGTTACACGCTGAACCATTATTTCACTTTCTATATTAACAGTAGTATGTATGGGAGATGAAAATATAGGGTTGCCACCAACTCTTTCCCTAAGCCCTGTTTATTCATGAATTGTATATCTGCCAAAGTGTCCTGATTTCTTTTTATTTATTTTTTGGCAGCACAATCCCAATGTAGGGCATCACACTATTTATAATGTACTTATATAACTGACTGTGGTACCCATTCCAGCTCCTACGGCCTTTATTTATTTTTGTAGCTACTGACATTTTCTTATTGTATATGTAAAAAACAGGCCCCTCATTGGTTTGTTTTAAATATTACTCTAACCAAAAAAAATATATGCCATGCTTTAATGCAATTAGTGTCTTCCGCTCTTCGACTTCTAACTCCAGCAAATCCCCCAAGAATAAAGCTCACTGTAAATGAAGGTTTACAAAGTAATATATCTTGTATAAATATAATACACAGTGTTAAGCAGAAGAACAATGTGGAAATACCTGTCATAATGTGGTAACCTGCCCATATGGGGCCAATATTTCAAGTTCTTTCTCGTTTTTTCATCAGTCGTTACTTGGGCAAAACTCCTAATTTTTACTACGTTAAGAACTAAGGACCTCCACATTTGGTTCCTCCTTTGGACTGGCTTAGCAACGTGTAATTAGGGAACAAAGAACATATATTAAGGATAATTTAAAGATACCACCCATGTAAGGTGTATGCATCCTGTTTTTTATATCACACAATTCACCATTTACCCCATTTCCTCCTCCAGAGGAAGCTTGTCCCCTTTTAGATCTCAGATGTGCCCTGCAATCCTTTCCAGTGACTGCCACAGCATTTCAGGAGGAGGAAGAAAGGAATCCAGAGTGCATTTCAACTCTGAAAGCTGAGATGTAAACCATACTGACATGACTGTGCTGCAAACAGGAACAAAAGCTCTTGTGGGAAGGTGGGACAGACAGGTAACAAGTGAAAGTCAAGAAAAGATAGACTTTGGGTGTGAGAAATGTGAAGGGTAGGAGTCAAAACACAGAATGCTGCTCTGAGGAAGTTGGCACTTGTGCTGAGGGGGAATTTCCACAGGTATCTCCACAGACACTCCTACAACTGCCCAGTTTGTCACCATATATATGTATCACGATTCTGAAGCTGGCAGGTATGAAATTCCTTTGTTCCCTTCTCCAGTCCATAGGACAGGGGCACGTTATGAGTTTTCACAGCTCCTCCAAATTAAGCTTAATAGAATTGATAGTGCTCCAATCGCTTTTGGGCAGATTGAACTTTTTTTCTGGGTAGAATTTAAGTCTCACAGGAGCTGACAAATCAAAAATTACAAAGAAAAAAAATATTGACACTGCTCCTTGAAACTATTGTTACGAGATGTTAGGAGGATGAATATGTGTAGAAAAATAGATTGAAAACCTCCCTTGAAAAACTCAGAACTAGTAACTGGGATTTTGAATATATGTGTTGCTTTCATTCAACATATGTAGTTCTAAAAATGCTTGCAATTTTTTCTCCTTTCTCATAATGCCAAAATAATACACAGGCACAACACAGGCACAAAAGTCTTGTATTTTTTAAAATGACTTCACCTTGGAATGGGATGCACGTTACTTGCAGTGGCATGCATATCAGCAGAACACCATACATTAGTTTTTTGCATGACATGTAAACAAAGCAGATCTAATCCGTGGTATCGGAACCTAAAGTCTCCAACTTTCAGTCCATAGTGTGCACTCACTGTCTATTAGAAGCAAAACCATGCTTCAGAAAATATCCTTTTAATGGGAAAAGTCCCTGCAATAATTATACATATTTTCTCTGCCTTTCTCAATGAGAGACCTGCAAAAAAGTCTGTATATCTTCCAGAATAAATATAAATTGCTGTGGTTACTCAAAGTGGCCACTGAAGTCACCGTTATTTCATTCTCTTTTTTAATACAGAATTGTGTCAACCTTCTCCCATTTTCATGTTTGTACGTGACCATGTAGTTTAGTCACAAACTACTGACTGACTTTCATTGTAGACTATACTCTTTTTCTTGACCACCATGCAGCCAACACAGGTTGCCAAATGTGTCTTTACTTATACCTGTGAAAGAAAGAACTGGATTATATCAGAATTTGACCCATACTCTCCTGTCACACAGAAGGAAGGAGGTGAGAATTAGCAGATACAGCCTGTTGCTCTGCTCCCATGCAGAGTTTTGTGTGAGCAGGTCTGTGCAATGCACTGACCACTGGTTTTAGCTTAGCCATGCTCACAGTCCCCCCCACACCCAACACATTCCAGCATAGGCAGCCATTGGAGAGCTCTGTTCCATGGCACACAATAAACATGGAATCCCTTTGGTAGGGGTCTCTGCAGACCCCTCTTTTCCCATGCAGCTGAAATATAGGATCTCTGCTAGATTTTGGATTCTTCCTGAGGTGCATAAACTGGGGTCAGGATTTTCCCCTCAGTGTTATTATTTTAAGTGCTGTTTATGAAGGTAGAATAAAGCAGTTGAGTCTGCAAATGGAGTGCCCTTTTCCTAAGCACCTAAGTAATGGTATAGTTTGTCATCTTATTTGGTGTGTTATGGCTAGTGAAAAATGCAATCAACACTAACTTCACTTAGTTAATAGGTTGCTCAAAATGTGTTGATAAAACTCCTTCGTAAGTACAATGTGTAAAATTCCTCATTATATAGTTTCTCTTTCCAAGGGCAATCTTTTGTAAGTATAGAGCGGATTCCCAGATGCTGAATTAAGCTTTATAATGTTTCTCTACCCTTCCCCACATTTTAAAAAATTACTCAAATTTTGTAAAATACCAGAAATCTCTAAAGACATTTCTGACATTTCAAAATTTATTGTTGGTCCCTTGTCAACATGACTGTCAAGGTTCCTCCCCCACTCTGAACTCTAGGGTACAGATGTGGGGACCTGCATGGAAAAACCTCCTAAGCTTATCTTTACCAGCTTAGGTCAAAACTTCCCCAAGGTACAAAATATTACACCCGTTGTCCTTGGACTGGCCGCTACCACCACCAAACTAATACTGGTTACTGGGGAAGAGCTGTTTGGATGCGTCCTTCCCCCCAAAATACTTCCCAAAACCTTGCACCCCACTTCCTGGACAAGGTTTGGTAAAAAGCCTCACCAATTTGCCTAGGTGACTACAGACCCAGACCCTTGGATCTTAAGAACAATGAACAATCCCCCCCAACACTTGCACCCCCCCTTTCCTGGGAAATGTTGGATAAAAAGCCTCACCGATTTGCATAGGTGACCACAGACCCAAACCCTTGGATCTGAGAACAATGAAAAAGCATTCAGTTTTTTACAAGAAGACTTTTAATAAAAAATAGAAGTAAATAGAAATAAAGAAATCCCCCCTGTAAAATCAGGATGGTAGATATCTTACAGGGTAATTAGATTAAAAAACATAGAGAACCCCTCTAGGCAAAACCTTAAGTTACAAAAAAGATACACAGACAGAAATAGTTATTCTATTCAGCACAATTCTTTTCTCAGCCATTTAAAGAAATCATAATCTAACACATACCTAGCTAGATTACTTACTAAAAGTTCTAAGACTCCATTCCTGTTCTGTCCCTGGCAAGAGCAGCATACAGACAGACACAGACCCTTTGTTTCTCTCCCTCCTCCCAGCTTTTGAAAGTATCTTGTCTCCTCATTGGTCATTTTGGTCAGGTGCCAGCGAGGTTACCTTTAGCTTCTTAACCCTTTACAGGTGAGAGGAGCTTTCTCCTGGCCAGGAGGGATTTCAAAGGGGTTTACCCTTCCCTTTATATTTATGACAATGACAGACTGCATGTTATCAATGAAGCTTCATTAACCCTAAGTTTTGTTTGTATTAGATCATGGTTTTTTATTAATGAAGTAAAAAAACCCATTAAAATTAAAAGGCTCAACACCCTAGATGGCCTGAGAGTTCAGAATTTCCCCATACACCTTGCTATGGGCCAAAGCAGATGCAATAATTAAAGTTCACTTAGAAAAATAGTTTTCTGCCTGCCAATAGAATTCCATTTTCTTCCAAGAATGTTGCTTTGGTTATCTCACCAGTCACCATAATGAGGACCCCATTTCAAACAGATGCATTTTTCATTCAGTGAAAGATCTCAAGCTGTTTGTGAACTTTTTTGTGTGTTATTTCGGTATGCCAAAACCCAACAGCAACCAACCCTTAGTGTGGATTGGCTACTGACCCCTTGTGATGACTTTTTCCAAAGTTCATAAATGACAGCTTTTTCAGCTTTAGCTATTCTAACAAATCCATCGCTGATTACATAAAGCCATCTTAACTTTGTGGCTTTAATTCCATTATGACTGTGATGGTTTTGCAGCTTTTTCAGAAAATCTGTATGATGTTTACTCAAAACTGTACTAAATTTAGTAAATTTAGTAAATCCAAATCCCAAACACCTAACTCAGATTTCCTGATATTCTGAACAAGTCTCAGCTTTGTCCTAAAGTTAAACAAAACAGGTTGAATGCTTTGCACAGCTCTGTTCAACCTAACTCGTTTCTGTGAATCTTAATTCTGGTTTACACTTAAACATAACTATGTCAGAAAGGGGTGTTATTTTTTTAACTGACATAGTTATGCTAGTGTAGATGCAGTTATACTAGTATAAAACACTTTATTCCAAAAAATCTTATTTTGCTTCACCAAACTGGAATAAGTTATACAGATATAAACCCTTTGACACTGGTCTAACTATTCCTACACTAAGGAGGTTTGCCAATTTGATTATGCTGTCATAGTTGAAGCTGCAAAACTTTTAAGTGTAGACAAGGCCTTAGATTTGTATCTGCTTACTTTTTTAACAAAACCAGTTTCACTACCATCTGTGCTGCAGAGCCAAAGAGTTGGATTGTATTTTCTCATGCAGCATCAACAACATACTCAGATATGTTCTGACTATAGAATATCTATTGCCAGTGAAGATCTAGGGGGTAAGCTTGAACTTCTGAGATGTCAGGTCAAGTTTCCAGTGACGGCCGTTGCAAAAGGTATAAACTCAGGCAAATTAATTCTGGAATCACTGGGAGAGAATAAGCATGGGCCTCATGACTTCATTTTCGTAGTCATTTTTCTAACTATATAAAACTGCACTTTAAAATGTGTTCAGTCATTTACTGGACTTCAGCAGCTAATCTGGGTATTTAAACCATTACCAAAAAGGTTCATAACTTGTAGTATTTTAATTTTAAAAATCGCCAAGTGTCTGTAATGTTATCCTTCATGCTGTTATTTTTCAGTGTCAGGTAAGAGTGAGGTTTTGACGTTGTTAATATAACGTGGGGGTGTTAATCTTATAATTGCCCTGTCAGCACTTTGTGTCAGGGTGTTAATGACCAGTTTTCAGCCACTCAGAATTGTCTGCCAATAAAAATAGTGCCGGCATCTAGCCAACCAGCAGCTATTCAGCTACTTAGCTTTCTTTCCATACAGTAAATATAAAAATTCACTAGTCATGTGGCTATAAAGAACCTTTTCTCTACTCCCCACTGCCCTTTCTTTCTCCACACCCTCTTGAAATAAATAAAGCTTCTTCTATGTATTTTGGTTATTACATTTCAAAGTGTCCAAAATATATCTTAAATAAACACAACAGCAAGCAAAGCAATCATTCATATAAATTGTTATTGAACAAATATAACCCAAAAACTAAATGCTGCATTACTGTAACTAGTCAGTGACTATGACAGGTATTTATTTTGCTCTCTGTACAGGAGAGGGGCTTTTCCAACATCCTGGCAGAAGGAATTGCATGACTTCAGCTGAGTTATTTGACATGCCTAGAGGCATATTACATATTATAGAGGGAGAGAAAGAGAAGAAAAAAGGGAGATCACTCAAAATAACACTGAATAATAAATATTCTTACAGTCATCCTTAAGGATTCCAGATGTCATTTCATCCCTCAGTCAGGCCTGAATGTGATTCACTTCAAGATGGCACTGCTTAGGTGAGTAGAGTAAGGACACACCTGATCTCTATAGGGGACCTTGTCAAAGAATTTCTAAAAAAACTGAGTACACTAGATTGAGTGGATCACCATTATCCATCCTCAAAAAATTCTAATAACTTGGTGAGGCATGACCTCCCTTTACAAAGGTGATGTTGACTCTTCCCAACAAATCATGTTTATCTATGTGTCTGATAATTCTGTTCTTTACTATAGCGTCTACCAATTTGCCTGGTGCTAAAGTTAGGCTTATCTTCCTGCAATTGCCAGAATCAACATTACATTACATTAGCTACCTTCCAGTCATCTGGTACTGAGGCTGATTTAAGAGATATTTCACAGTTAGTAGTTCTGTAGTTTCATACTGGAGTACCTTCAGAACTCTTGGGTGAATACCATCGTACCTGATAACTTATAAATGTTTAATTTATCATTTTGTTCCAAAACCACTTCTATTGATACATCAGTGTGGGACAGTACTTCAGATCTGTCGCCCAAAAAGGATAGTTCTGATGTGGGTATCTCCCCCACATCCTCTTCAGTGAAGACTGATGCAAAGAATTCATTTAGTGTCTTTGCAATTGCCTTGTCTTTCTTCAGTGTTCCTTTAACACCTGGGTTGTCTAGCGGCCCCACTGCCTGTTTTTCAGGCTGTTAGTTTTTTGCATCTGTAGCAAGTTGTTTCTCAAATTCTTTCTTGGCCAACCTTATTATACTTTCAAAGTTAACCTGCCAGAGTTTGTGCACCTTCCTATATTCTCAGTAGAATTTGACTTTCAGATTTTAAAGGATTTAAATTGTAAAGAATTGTTAGCGTTCAGTGCTATTTATTATATTCAGACTTAAACGGCTCTATTTTTCCATGGATACATGAGGATGTACATGTGTAGGTCTCATTTGCATTGTGTAAGTGAAAGATTAGATAGAAAAGGGATATAAAACAACTCAAGTTTTGCTTTGGCTATCAATTTGTTTATATTCAATCTTTGATGGTTTAATTATAGTTAGTATAAATGATGTGAGGTATCATTAGTCTTCATTAGTCTTTAAAACAATGGCACAGGATTTAGAATTTAACCACAGCACGTTGGAAAATCCATCATTGTTTTAAAGAAAACCATTCTCCCCTGAGCAGTTTCTGCTGAGATTAAGAGTTGATACTATTTGTAATGCTGAATATGCTGATGTAAACCATTGTCCACTGAGAATGTATTTAATCACCAGTTCATTTTACACAAGTCACCTATCAGCCAAATGGTGGTAATTTAAACCACAAATCTGCAAAGACAAAGTCCTAGTCTACACTAAAGAGTTAGGTTGATGAAAAGCAATGTACCTCGACCTAACTATGGAAGAGTTTATGCTACAGTCTCTCTCCTGCCGCTTTAATTCGCCCGAGGCGTAGCATTTAGATCGACATAGGGCAATTCAGTGTCATTGTAGACACTGTGTTGCTTACATTGACCTAAATGGCCTCCTGGAGGTGTCCCACAGTGCCCCACCATGACTGTTCTGGTCACTGTTCTGAATTCCACTGCCTGGTGGCCACAGGTGCACACCTCTCCCCTTTTAAAGCCATGGGAATTTTTGAACTTGCTTTTCCTGTTTGCTCAGTGTGGAGAACTAACATAGCAACTGTGCAGTCACAGCTCCAATCCAGCTGTAGGAATTTCGACATCTACAGCCAAATTGCTTGGGGCCTGGAGGAGAAGGGCTGCAATAGGGACATGCGGCAGTGCTGTGTAAAAATCAAAGAGCTTCAGCAGGCATACCAGAAGGCAAGAGAGGCAAATAGTCACATGTTGTTTCTACAAGGAATTGCATGCCATCCTCAGTGACAACCCCACCTCCACCACCAAGACCCCTATGGATACTTCGGGGAACCAAGAGTCACAGGCCATCAGAGTGAACCCTGAGGAAAATGTGCTGGACAAGGAAGAGGAGGAGGAGGATGGGGGACAGAGTACAGGGAGATCCGGTGGCATGGTGAGCCAGAACCTCTTTTTGACCCGTGAGCAGCCTAGCCACACCCAACAGTCCAGCTCTGGCAAACCTGATGCAGGAGAGGGAAGGTCTGGTAAGTACTCAGATTTCTTCACTATTGCAGGAACACATCAGCTCATTTACTATTTTTTTTATCAGGCTAGAAGGGTAGCAAAATAACCAATAGAGGGAAGGCTGATATCTGCTTCTCATTCCACTGCAGAGCTAGGCAGAGGGGACCCTGCGGAATAGTTTGTTTGTTTATGTGCCCAGAGATGTCCTGTGAATCCTCCATAGAGATTTCTGGGAAACTTTCCTGGAGGTAATCTGCAATCCTCTGGCAAAGGTTTATTGGGAGGGCTTCCTTATTTCTTCCCCAGCCAGAGGACTGGGGTGAGCTCCACACACAGATCCAGGATGGTGGCCTTGAGCATCCAAAAGTTCTGCAGCCACTGCTCATCATTCCATACCCACATAATGATGCAATCCCACCACTCAATGTTTGTTTCTCGGGCCCAGAACCGATGGGCCACCATATGCCGCTGCTCTGTGAATGCCAACAGCAATCTTGAATTGTTTGTTTCCATGGCACGCAGCAAGACAGACACCAAGGCATCATCGTCAGACTCGCAGGTCAGGAAATGCAGCAGGATCAGGCGTGTTTGTTTGAAACGTTCAGTGCAATACTGAAGAGCAAAGCAGGATCCATACTTTCTGACAGAGATGGCTGGTGTGCAGGTTACCGGGGCAGTTGAAAAGCTGCATGAAACATACTAGGATACCCATAGAATGATGGGATTGAGAAAACTGCATCATAGGACACTGAACCTGCCCCCATGAGGGACTGCAAACCCTTCCCAAAACACCCTGCGGTAGAAGGTGACTAGTTGCACAGTGGGATAGCTACCCATGGTGCATTGCTTTGTGTCGATGCAAGAGCTGCTTCTGTGGAAATGCTCCACTGACCCAAGCAGTGTAGCGTAAACAAGCAACAGCAGTTTAATTACAGTGGTTGCTGTACATTGACATAACTTGAGTCAACTTAACTTTATAGTGTAGACAAGCCCTTACATTACTTAACTATAAGCATTTGAATAGTTTCATTGAAGTCAGTGAGGTTGCCCACATGCTTGAAGTTAAGCATGCCTGTGGGTTTCCAGAAGCATGGACAGAGAGACTAAACTAGTGATCTCCTTCACAGAATTTTAGTTTCAGCAACTCACTTGGCTCTAGCACTTAGAAAAGCTTACATTTCCCATTGGCTCATTGGAAAGGTTTTTCACTTTGCTTTAGTTTTTCTCTTTATTTTGAGTGCAATGGATGCATTCAAGCTCACAAAAATAAACAAACCTATGTGTGGAGCTGTGCAAAATTTCCTTTCCACCAGCAAATCGTCACACTTTAACAGATTTGCAAAAAAGCGAAAAACAACTTTGGCTCACACTTTAAGAAGAACCATTCAGCAGCCTGCTACGATATAAAATCCCATGCTTATTTATCTCCCTAGGATTACTCAGCCAAGATAAAGCATACTAGAATGACAATGATCCGTACAAAACCGGTACAGAATGCATGAGGGGGCTGGAGACCTACCACTTCTAAGAGGAAAGGGCCGTTAACGGTGCACTCTGTTTTTGTTCTGGAGTCATAGACACTCTTGCCTTTGCCCAAAAGGGGGAAATTCACAACCTTCAATGTGAGAACCTGTGTCAGTCACTGGAAGTAGCAAATATTAAATCAAACTTGCATATATACAAGGAAATATCTTTTTGTCTGCAAATCCCAAGGAACTGCAAATTGGTCACTTTTCCCAGCTCTGTCTTCCAGGCAAATGTCAGATTCGACTCATGAGCTATGAGGGTCTGGTAAGACTTAGTTCAGTATAGCTCAAATGAAGAGGTCCAGAACTCCTATCCAAACAGCTGTGGTTCCTATTTTAATTTCAGCCTACAGGCTATAAAACCTCAGACCCCAAATTCCCCAAGGAAGTCTTGCATAAGCATTGTTCTCAATTAGTAGGGCTGAGAGGACAGAGAAAGCAAGACATCCAGGCTTTAGTTGACCTTGGAACATTCCAAATAAATGGTCACGTCTCCCTCAGATGTATGTGTATATATAAGCCCTATTAATGGTAATGGGAATTACATGTGCACATTGAGGGTAGAATATATCCTTAAGTAAGCAAATTAGGACGAGCCAAGAACAATCAAACTTTGTTACATTTTAGAATTTGGCCAAAACAATAGTTATTCAAAACTAATTTTATAGGATAACCAAATCTGCCCATCTGTGATGGGATTTTGGATTCCAGTAGAACTTGTGTTTTATTTTCTAAGGTTTTCACAGTTTAGTTTTGATAAGTGAAACAAGCTTCCAAAGACTCTTGTGCAAAAAGGAAGCAGCTGTGTGCAGAGAGGAGACATGGAACCCCACAGGAGAACTGTAGCAAGCACAGTACTTGTGAACTTTGGAGATGCAACAAGAAGCAGGAAATGGTATTTTACTCTGTGCTGTCTTCTGCCTAGTGAGAGAGAGCTGATGGGAAAGTGATAACTCCATATGCATTGGATTTGACAGGCCTGAAGACAGAAGTCCTCTAGTCACAGCCTGGGCAGTGGAACTGTAAACTTTCTCCCATGCTGCCTCAACCCTGGGATGAGATAATAGTTCATTCTCCTTGCCCAGTCAACTCTTGGCCTGCTATGCTGAACCTTCCAACAAGGTTATCAATTAGTGCCAATTTTGGTGGCATTTTTTGTGAGGCAGACATGTCATCAATGAATATCTGAACTGAGCCCACTAAACACATTTCCCACAACCTGACACATAGCCATCAGTTGGTAACAACTTTCAAACACTGCTGGCCTGCGTTTGATTGGCACTGGTTAAAATTCCCATTAAAATTAAGAGGGGTTGCATGGTTAATTCTCTAGTCTGCTCTGAAAATCTCAACAACAGACTCAGCATTCCATCAATAATCCCCTGAGCCACCCATTGTCCACCACTGTCGTTCCTGAAAAGATTATCAGCAACAGTGTTGCAGGACATTTGAAATTTGTATCCCTGTTTGTATCACCAATGAGAAGATATTTGTACCATTGTAGACGTTTGTTTTATGTAGGGTTTGGGGATTGTGTGGTTTGTTTGGGTTATTTTGTTTTTTGTTATAATGATTATAGAGAAAAAATATTCAAAATGGCAGAAGTTTACTAAACAGAAATATAAATCAAAAAGAAAACAGACTGTTAAACTGGGAAACAGGTTTGGACACATACTTTCAAAACCACTTAAAAGCTGTACCATCCAGTTGTGAAACCAATTAAAAAATAAAGACCCACAATAAAATAAGAAGTAGAACTGTTTTGTGGCTTGAGAAGTAAACAAAGCCTGCAATGTGCTTGTTGCCTCTAAGCTGGAGGGTAGATGTGTGGAGAGAGAAGTTGTGAACAGGTTCATCAGGCACCCGATTTCCCAGAAAGCAAAGGTGCACAATTGCAGTCAGGGATGTAGGAAATACAGCAAGTGAATCTTGGCAGCTTTGGTTTCCCTGAGTTTATGAAGTTATCCACTTTTAAATATGAAGTAGAAATTTTGATTAGAGCCAGCATTTTTAATATCCAATCAGTTGTAGGAAGGAAATCAGCAAGACCAGTTGTTGGTACAAAGTGTACCCTGAACACTGAGGCAGAAGCCGACTGGCAATGTCTGTGACATTCTTTCACCCTGGCTGTCCTTTCAATAGCAAACCAGAAATGCTTTCCACAAACGATTAAAAAAAATAGGAATTTTAATGTGAATCCCTGGGTTATATGGTTTTACATAAAGCAGAACTGAGGATCCATAAACTGGGTTGCATCACCTAGAGTAAACATGATTTGGTTTCTTTTCTTTTTTTTCCCCCAAATATATAACTGAGTTGCTATTCAGCTTCCCCTCTCAGACCTTTTTATATTTTCACAACAAAATCACCCCTTGTGGGGTAGCTACAAATGTCAGTACTTCTGACAAGTATTTATTAAAGAACAGCAAATTTTCTGGAAGCCTCAAGCCTTGATAGTCAAGTTGAGTCAAATTCAGGCAGTTATGTGTATACCTCCCAGATTAGACAAATAGTGATGGTTGTTTAGTTATTTTTATTGGTATTAGGGTAGCACCTAGATGTCCCAAATAGGATTTGAGCCCAACTGTACTATGACTGATTTTAAAAAATGAGGAAAACACAGTTCCTGCCCTAAAGAGTTTATAGTCTGACCATGTCCTTCATTTGTGAACTCAAGTGTCTGGTGTAACTCCAGTTTGCTAATTGCTGAGGATGAAACACAAGAATAAATGTTTTAACCTCTTGGGTAAGGATAATTTTTTCATGATCATCTGTACTTCAATAGCTGCTTTAATCCAGAGATCTCTATGCACTACCCCACATTACTAAGCTATATTAATTATATGAGAGGTTACCAAGATGGGTAATTTTCCATACTCTGCGTATCGCTAGACTTGCATCCTGGGGTGATTAGTACTTGTTTCCAAGAGCTCTTTTGAGACCAAGGACAAATTCATCTGCCAGTTAAATGTTGTGCAATGATATAAGTAGACCATTCTAACAATCTTGGATCCAAACCATCAGTCCCAGGAGTTTTTTTCTTAAATAAAGCAACATGTCCCTACACTTGCCTGGAAAATACTGGTCATAAAGAAAATTTAGTTCTAGAAGTGTTACAGTTAGAGCTGTTCAAACTATTGACAGTGAACAAATCGAGTCCTTTATTTTGTTTCCAAACTGAGATTTTTACAAATCTGTTTCCAACAGGACACAGAATGGCCTAGTAGGAAGGGCACTGGCATGTACTTCAGGAGACCTGGGAGCTGTTCTCCCAAGAATCTGTGTTTCCAAACCAAAGCATATGTACTCACAAATGAACAGACTTAGTTGCACAATATGAGCTTACAAGATCTAATTTATCCAAATGCTTGTGAAATGGTGAGTCCCCTCCATATGAATCCATACACTTTATTTGCATGGTCATAAATCCTTTTACAAATATTTGCCCTGATCTAACTGCATTTATTTCTTTTCTGTGAACAGTTAGTAGCCATGTTGACTTCCTCTCCCTTATACCATTGCAGTTTTGGTCATTTGCTTTTGTTGAGTAAGCACTGTGGTGTTTAATTGTTCAACATTATTTATACAGTAGCATCGATTTATTTGGGAATTTGCAAGCACATAGAAAAGCAAGATCTCTTATTGGTTATTAGCAGGTCCATGTTTATTTATTACAATTAAATATTTCAGTTAACTCAATATATTTTTCAAATCATTCAACTGTCTCCAAAATTACCTTTTTTAAAAAAAGTTTCCTGTTGAATTAGGTAATAGGCTGTTGAATTTTAGGAGGAGGAAGAAGAATCCCATAGTCTGATTATTTAGATTGTAAGATCTTTGGGGCATAGAGCATCTTTTTCTTCTGTGTTTATATAGCCCCTAACAAAACTGGAGTGCTCAGCCATGCCTGGGACATTTTGGTGCTACTGCAATACAAATAAATTATATAGAACCTTGCACAGCTCCAATCACATAATGGGCCCTAAAGTTTACTAACAAATAATTTTTCTGACACTGCTACTGAGTGCTTTATTTTCCTGTTTCTGAATCGCAAGGTGGTATTAGGAAGCACAGAACGGTTCAGAGAAGCAGGTGAGTCTGTGGGAAAGAACGACCTTGAAAAAACTAACCATGTTTCTAAGGACAAACATGGTGATTATGTTCCTGACTGATTTCCTTTCATCACTTACATGCAAGAGTGATTTCCAAATGCAGCTGGACAAAGATCACAAACCTAGTTTCCTCTCTGTTAGGCACATAAATTAAAAGTATCTCTTACCATGATTTGAAAAATACTGGGAAAATAATGATGGTCCTATTATTCTGAGCAACTGTAAAAATGGGCAGGGTTAATTTAATACTGACCATCATGGTGCATGCTGTTATTTTTTCTCATCTTTTTACACTGTTTATATATTTATTCACTATATGTTTATTTTTAGAGCCTAATTTTGCCTTTTGGCACACCCTAAAGTTCCATCTACTTCAGTAGGAGTTTGGAATATACAATGAATGCCAACTCAGGCCCAGATTCTTGAGTTAAGCATTATATATTTCTTCATATCTGAATGAAAGACTGACTGTATTTCATGATCCCATCATTAGGCTGCTGGTTAATATTTATATTGGAAGCCAAAATCTTTAATCAAAATATAGTTTATAAAGAAAAGGTTACTTTGGAAATTCTGGTCTTAGTTATATAACTATTCCTCAATTCCATGCAGTTTTGAAGATCACATAACAAACCTGAGGTTTGAATCCATGCCGAGCACTATCCCTTTTGTGCATATAAGCAAGTAGCTCAAAATTAGCCATGGTGTTTTCCTTCGTATAAATTTTGCCAATCTCAGCAAGGCATGTTTATTACAACTTTTACAAATTATATGCTAACATAAACCCAGGCTAAATTCTTGTTTGAGATGAATTCCTGTGCTACTCACATTAAGTTTTCTAAAAATATATCTAATAAAAAATGTACATGATTTTAAATAGACTCAATTCCAGGGTTATTTAGGTTGATATGCATTCCAGAGACAGCCTATAAGAATGTGATCACTAAATAGGTTTGGTGTCTGGCTATCCGTTAGTCTGCTTACAACAGCTGAGAGACAGCCTTTGGGGATATTGTTAGTCTGAGACTAAGAATAGGGGTTATTAGATTCTGTTATTGTTGCTCCCACTGACCCTGACTGTGGGAGGAAGATGCTTAGGACCATTTTCAGTCTTGACCCCCACATATTTCAATGGAGTTATACCAAGGGTAAATTTGGACAATTATCTGTATGGCCCTCCATTTTCCCATATGTAAAATGGATATACTGTATTATTATTTACTTACCTCTTAGATAGGTAGATGTGAAGATTAATCAATTAATATTAATCAATTAAATTTTTTTGATCTTATCAAAAGCAAGGTGCCCCAAAAGAGCCCAAGATAAAAGCCCCCCCCAAAAAAATAACCATGTGAAAAAACTCAGGTTAATTGTTTGTTTGTTTTGTGTTGGTTCTTTAATGGCTAGATGCAACCTTAGAGCCCAATCTTGTTTCCGTTATAATTAATGGGAGTTTAGTCATTTTACATCCACAGGGGACAAAATTGGATGCATATTCCTTGAAATGTGATCTGATCAGTAGCACACTGAATCAGTGGAAAAACTCCTATTGGCTTCAGTGAGCTTTCGATCAGGTCCATAATGCCTTGATTGTATTTCTTTTCTCTAGCCTATCATTATTAAAAGCCCCACAGAAATACTTTTCTATTTCCCATATGTGTTATATATTTCTAATACAGCCACAAACCTCCCATTTGGGGACTTTTATAAATATAGACAGTGATATATTGTTGGTCAATAATATTAATACTGAGTAATTCAAAGTGATCATTTATGTAGGTTAGATTGAAAAAACTTCTAATTTAGATTCTTCATTACACAGTAACATTTTAAAATGGCTTGGCCAGGGGATGGGAATAAATTAAGCCTGTGGGCAGAGGTTTCCAGCCTAAGTAAATAGTCTTATTATTCAATAAACTATATCAAGTTTTCAACAGAACCCAAAGGAATAACATACAAAAGCAACATCACATTAACAATCTTTTGTTCACACCTCTCAACCCAGTGGTAGTAAATTAGAAGCATGGCAAAAATTATGGGATTAAAACAGGAATCCATAAAAAGTAAGGGGATTACTTTAATTATCAGTGTCCTCTACAAACCGGGTACTTATCCCCAGTATAAATACAAAATTCCAAGACCAAATCATCACCGAGAAATTTTTCTTCACGAAAGCTATTCATTTGGATACTTCAGTTTACCCTCTTCCAAAATACAAAAGTGAAAGGACACACAGTATAAATAAAGAGCAACAAATTAATAAAATACACCTGCTATTTAGCTTTCAAAAATTTCTAATGATATTGTTTACAACTTCTTTTGATGTTCAGACCAACTTCCAATGAAGTTGTTGAGTGTCTTTCCATTTATCTCAGTGGGGGATGGATTTGGACCTTAAGTAACAGAAACTTCTTGTGATCCATCTGATCATTCAGAGTGTTTATGGATTGTCTTCTCTGTGAATGTGAATCCCGTGCAGTATACTTAGAGGAACAGGTCCTGAGCTGTGATCACTGTCACTCTGGCAAAGCAAAGGGGCTGGAAAGCAGCCTAATATTCCTAGATGTGGAGCCACCTGATGTGGGTTAGCCGCCAACTGGAGGTACAGCTGACATTACACTCCTATGCTATGTTTCCCCCCTGTATGCTGATGTCCCTGGTTCCAGCAATCTTTGGCTGATGGATTGATCTTTGAATTGATCACAGGATTACTAGCCTATGCCTTTAGAGTAGTCCAGGGCATGCAATTGGTCCCAGAATTGCAGAGATTCTTTGCAGTTTTCAGCTGTGTCAAGAGAATTTGGCCCTGCAACCATTTGTATTTTTAGATATATATTGTCAGTAACTGTCCCCATTCCATTGCTGGTTTTCACAGAAAGCAATTATTACATCAATTATTATGAATAAGCAATTATCACAGAAATGTCATTCTTATTCCTCCACAGAACTGATCATGGCATGGCCATTGTTTATGCCAATGCTTTTTTTTAAATCAATTTTGACAAATGGTTTCCATATTTCTCACTCAAAAACTATGAGTAGGCAAATCTCCACCATCGGCCTAGAATGTCTTCTTCACACTTTCAATCTCTCTAACCGCCAGGTGTAAAAAGAGACATATCTTTGACAATTCCTTTTCATGCTCCTCTGTTTTCATAGCTAGGGCATTTGAGAAATTCAAATATAAAAACAAATAGCTGACATTTATTGAAGGGAGAGGTTATGGAATCATGTCAACATAATACAAGTGGGATAAAATCTGCCAGTAAATTTAATTCTTTGTAGAGTGTTATTACTCATTTTAATTGTTAACATCTTTAGTTAGAACACTATTTGGATATAATTAAGGCATGTAAATTATCTTGGTCTGACCCTCTTCAAGTTTTTTATTTTTTTTTTAGGTTTATGCTTTTTTCAGTCATCTGTCTAATCAATGGATCATTTTATAATGGTATATAAAGTTGAATATATTAAGCAGGCTTGGATTAGTCACTTCCTCTTGAGATACATGAATAAAATTCGACAGGTGTTTATCCCTAAATATTGGAAGTAGAAATCCAGTGTCA
Source organism: Lepidochelys olivacea (assembly GCF_965140295.1). Taxonomy (NCBI): domain Eukaryota; kingdom Metazoa; phylum Chordata; order Testudines; family Cheloniidae; genus Lepidochelys; species Lepidochelys olivacea. The sequence goes on along the minus strand of NC_140414.1, from coordinate 48,024,441 downwards.
CAAACACTTGTTTACATCTTCTTTCTATAAGGATTCAATGTGTCTTCAGTAATCTAATTTCAAAACTGAACCATGAAATAATTTACTAGAATACATTATTGGCCTGAGTCTTCTGGAACTGAAGTCAATCTCAGTGCAGACTGAAAATATGGGCAAAAAAGATTATTCTCTATAATGAATACAACATAATGATATTTAATAAATTGAATCTTTATATAGCACCTCTCTATATAGATCCTATATGCAAAGCAAAGTGTTAACATAGGGTCATATTGTTCTCTCTGTCTATATGAGTATAGACAATGTGAGTGGGTTAATAGCTTTTATTGGATCCACTTCTGTTAGTGAAAGAGACAAATTTTCGAGCCCCACAGAGCTCTTCTTGAGGTCTGGGAAAAGTAATGAATGTCGCAAGCTAAATGCAAGGTGGAACAGATTGTTAAGCATAAGGAACATGTTGCAAGAAGTCATTCAAAGTGATAGCCCTCTCAGGGTATGTCTACACTATGAAATTAGGTCAATTTTATAGAAGTCGATTTTTAGAAATTGATTTTTTACAGTCAATTGTGTATGTCCCCACTAAGCACATTAAGTCGGCGGAGTGCGTCCTCAATACTGTGGCTAGCATCGATTCACGGAGCTGTGCACTGTGGGAAGCTATCCCGCAGTTCCTGCCGTCTCCACTGCCCATTGGAATTCTGGGTTAAGCTCCCAATGCCTGATGGGGCAAAAACATTGTTGTGGGTGGTTTTGGGTACATGTTGTCAGTCTCCTTTCCCTCCGTGAAAGCAACTACAGACAATCATTTCATGCCTTTTTTTTCCTGGGTTACCTGTGCAGATGCCATAGCACGGCAAGCCTGGAGCCGACTCAGCTTAGAGCTGCTGTTGTGAGCATTGTAAACACCTCACATATTATACTGCAGTATGTGCAGAACCTGCCTAAGAGACGGCAACACGAGGACGATTGTGAGGAGGACAAGGACACAGACGTTTCTGAAAGCACGGGATGTGGCAATTAGGACATCATGGCAGCAGTGGGGCTGGTTGATACAGTGGAATGCTGATTCTGGGCCCGGCAAACAAGCAGAGACTGGTGGGACCGCATAGTCTTGCAGGTATGGGATGATTCCCAGTGGCTGCGAAACTTTTGATGCGTAAGGCCACTTTTCTGGAACTCTGTGAGTTGCTTTCTCCCACCCTGAAGTGCAGGAATACCAAGATGAGAGCTGCCCTGGCAGTTGAGAAGCAAGTGGCGATAGCCCTGTGAAAGTTTGCAAAGCCTGACTGCTACCGGTCAGTCGGGAATCAATTTGGAGTGAGCAATTCTACTTGGGGACTGGTGTGATTCAAGTAGCTAATGCAATCACTGACGTTCTGCTATCAAGGGTAGCAACTCTGGGAAATGTGCAGGTCATAGTGGATGGCTTTGCTGCAACGGGTTTTCTGAACTGTGGTAGGGCGATAGGCAGAACGCATATCCCTATCTTGGCACCGGACCACCTTGCCAACCAGTATGTAAACCACAAGGGGTACTTCTCAATGGTACTGCAAGCACTGGTGGATCACAAGGGACATTTCACTGATATCAATGGGGACGGCCAGGAAAGGTGCATGACGCTCGCATCTTTAGGAACTCCGGGCTGTTTGAGCAGCTGCAAGAAGGGACTTACTTCCCAGACCAGAAAATTACTGTTGGGGATGTTGAAATGCCAATAGTTATCCTTGGAGACCCAGCCTACCCCTTGCTCCCATGGCTCATGAAGCCATACACAGGCAGCCTGGACAGTAGTAAGAAGCAGTTCAACTATAGGCTGAGCAAGTGCAGAATTTTGGCAGAATATTGGCCTTTGGATGTTTAAAATCTCAACAATGGTGCTGTTTGCTGACTAGGTTAGACCTCAGCTCAACCAATATTCCCATTGTTATTTCTGCTTGCGGTTCGCTCCATAATATCTGTGAGAGTAAGGGGGAGACATAGGAGGTTGAGGCAAATTGCCTGGCTGCCAATTTTGAACAGCCAGACACCCAGGCAATTAGAAGAGTACAGGTAGGCATGCTGTGCATCAGAGAGGCCTTGAAACCCAGTTTCATGATTGGCCAGGCTACGGTGTGATAGTTGTGTGTGTTTCTCCTTGATGCAAACCCGGCCCCTTTGTTGATTTTAATTCCCTGTAAGCAAGCCAGCCTCCCCCTTCAATCACAGCTGGCAAAGGAAATAAAGTCACTATTGTTTTGAAACCATGCTGTCTTTCTTTATTAATTAAAAAAAAGGGAGATAACTGATAAGGTAGCCTGGGTCGGGTAGGGTGGGGTGGGATGCGGGAGGAGGGGAGGACAAGGGCACATAGCTTATTGTAGCAACACTACAAATCAAAACTGTTTGCATGACAGCCTTCTATTGCTTGGGCCATCCTCTGGAGTGGAGTGGCTCGGTGTCCGGAGCCTCCCCCTCTCCCCCCGGGGCGTTCTTGGGCATCTGGGTGAGGAGGCTATGGAACATGGGGAGGAGGGTAGGCAGTTATAGAGTGGATGCAGCGGGGCTCTGTTCTGTTGTTGGCTTTCCTGCAGCTCCACTAGACACCTGAGCATGTCCATTTGCTCCCTCATTAGCCTCAGCATTGCATCCTGCCTCTTCTTAGCGTGCTCACTTTATGCTTTCCTGGAGTCTGCCACTGAATGCCTCCATGCATTAAGCTGTGCCCTATCAGTGTGGGAGGACTGCATGAGCTTGGAAAACATGTCATCACGAGTGTGGTTTTTTCGCCTTCTAATCTGCGATAACCTCAGGGACGGAGATGATAGGGGGAGCATAGAAACATTTGCACCTGGGAGGAGATAAAAAGGGAGAGTAAAATTTAAGATTTTCTGAGAACAAAAGGGAGACTCTTTCACAGTGGATCAAGCAATTCACAGCAGACAGCACATGTGCTTTAGGTACAAGGTCACATTATATTGAGCACCTGCCAGTATGGTGACACATCACACACAGCTGAGCAACAGAATTCAGTTTCCGGGCAGCCATGGTAAACCAAAGGGTACGTGGATTTCACGTCTAACGCCTTCATAACATGTGGGAATGATTTCAAACTCCAGTGTCCTCCTTTCCCATAGCAAGCAATGCCGGTTGGGTTTGCCATTTAAAAGGAGGGTCTGAGGTTTTCAGGTGGATGTGCAGCACACACCTGCCCCCCACCCCTCTGCGTGGCTATTTGGGATTATCCCTTCAACCATCCCCCGGCCAGTGGATGATCCCTTTTAGCCAAGCGCAAACAGTCCAGCATGAATGGGGTCCTTTTACTGTTCCCTTACAAAAATTTCCCTATTTCAACCAGGTGACCATGAATGATATCACTCTCCTGAGGCTAACACAGAAAGATAAAGACTGAATGTTGCTTGAATGCGACCAAAACCCAGGACCATTCACTGCCATGCTTTGTGCTGCAATGATTCCAAACTACTTGCTACTGGCTTGGCGTGGTAAAGTGTCCTACCGTGAAGGACGAAATAAGACAGCCCTCCCCAGAAACCTTCTGTAAAGGTTTTCAGAGTACCTCCAGGAGAGCTTCATGGAAATGTCCCTAGAGGATTCCCGCTCCATCCCCAGACACGTTAACAGACTTTTCCAGTAGCTGTAATGGCCGCAAATGCATCCCAATTCTTCAGGGCAAATCAAACATTAAACACTATTCCTTTTAAACCCTGTACTGTAGTTACAAATGTGCACTCACCAGAGGTACCTTCTCTGCCTTCAGGGTCCAGGATCCTGCCTTGGGAGGGTATTGGCTCCAGGGTGATGAAAAGGTCCTGGCTGCCGGGGAGAACGGATTCACCGCTTGCCTGCTGTGCATTCTCCTCCTCCTCCTCCTCTTCCTCCTCCACAAAATCCTCCTCCATGTTGCGTGAGACTTCCCCATTGCGGATGTCCATGGACAGTGTTGGGGTAGTGGTAGGGTCCCCCCTAGAATGGCATGCAGCTGATCGTAGAAGCGGCATGTATGGGGCTCTGACCAAGAGTGACCATTTGCCTCCTCTGTCTTTTGGTAGGCTTACCTGAGCTCCTTGACTTTCAAGCTGCACTGCTGTGTGTCCCTGTTGTAGCCTCTCTCCACCATGCCCTGTGCGATTTTGGCATATATATTAGCATTTCTTCTTTTAGATCAGAATTCTACCTGCACAGATTCTTCTCTCCATACAGCAATCAGATCCAGTGTTTCCCGTTCGCTCCATGCTGGAGCTCGTTTGCAATTCTGTGGGGACTGCATGGTCACCTGTGCTGCTGAGCTCGCCACGCTGACCAAACAGGAAATGAAATTCAAAAGTTCCTGGGGCTTTTCCTGTGTAGCTAGCTAGTACATTGGAGTTGAAAGTGCTGTCCAGAGCGATCACATTGGAGTACTCCGGGATAGCTCCCAGAGGCCAATAACGTTGATTTGTGTCTGCATTACCCCAAATTCGACCCAGCAAGGTCAATTTTAGTGCTACTCCCCTCGCCAGGGAGGAGTACAGAAGTCTATTATAAGGGCCCTTTAGGTCGACAGAATAGGGTTGCTTGTGTAGACACATTCATAAAATCGACCTAACGCGGCTAAATTCAACCTAATCCTGTAGTGTAGACCAGGGCTCAGTCCTTGTCCTCAAAGGAACCCTGCACAACACCTTCAAGCATAGGAGCTTAAATTCATTAACTATGCTAGATGCCAAAAAATCATGGACTCAATAGTTTTGTGTCTCATTACACAGTCTACTAACTCTCTTTTGGCCTATGATTGTAGAGGTGTTAATTGGCCACTTCATTTTGAATGGTTTCTTGCAACATGTCTTTATCCACAGGAGAGGAGCCTTGCAGTCATTTTCATTCTCTCTTTATTCCATAAATGTTCTTCTTGTGGCTATTTATATGGAAGAAGGATTGATCTGGAGCAGTGTTCTTAAAGATTATCTGACCAGGAATGTTACTTAAGTTAACATAAATAAATACAAAGTCAATGCTTAAATGATATGATTGAGTGAATTCAGTGAGCAGTCCATGTGCCCCATGAGTATTTGCGTATAGATTACCTTCCAAGTGATCTCCAGAATAAGCACCATTGGTAGAGCTGAGTGTTATGGTTTTGTTACATTTGGTCTAAAAGTATCGAACTGCATGAAACAGATTATCTGCCAATGCAAACTTAGAACTGAAGCTCCCAATGGTTTAAGTCTGGAAGAAAATATATCTGCTTAACATCTTGGCTTTTCTGGAATTCTCATTGAGAATTTTTCTGATACAATGTTCCAAGAACATCCTTTCTTTGTTCAAACTTTAATCTTAAACCAGCTGTACACAAGAGCCCAGCTCCAACCCCCTCCTCCCCATACACACACACACTTTCTCTCTCACTCACTCATTAAATTATATCTTCCCTGAACAAATATTGTAGAACTATAAGTCTTTATGGAGAGAGAGAGAGAGTGTGTGTGTGTGTGTGTGGTTTAGCAATTATTCTTCACTCTGCCAGTCTGTCACAACCATACAGCCTATCGACACAGACACAACAAGCCCGTGTTGACAGGCTCTGTGCTCTGTGAGTTTTCATATGTGGCTGATTAGAAGTGCATATTATATAGGTATTTTTACATTATCCTTCTTCAGGAAGATTTTCTCATTAGATAATGGGATCTTTATGTGATTTTCCACCTTTAGTTGCTACAACAAATTTTGCAACAGCATGCACTCTATTGTTGGCAATTAGTCCTTCATCACTCCTCAGTTATTCTACTCCAAATGTTCTGAAGATGCAGAATGTTTCATTTAAATTGCACAGCTTACCTAATAGAGGCTAACCTTGCTTTTTTCAAACATAAAAGTATGGGACCGCTATGCTAGTAATAGCTGCTCTCTCTTTTTTTCTCACTGTAGAGAAAGAAAAAAATAATATAGTCTCTTTCTGTTCGTGTGTATATAGCTATATATCTAGAGAGAGAGAGCGAATATAGTCTTTCTCTCTATGTATATGTATAGAGAGAGAGAATATAGTCTCTCTCTCAAAACAAAAAAAAGTTTCTTTTAACATTTATTAGGGTCAAATGCTGGTAGACATTGCACCAGTGGGTTGGATTGAATCCCTCATGATGCACCCTGGTCTCCCTTCTTGTTGAACTGCTGAACTATATTATGGGAGTCTCATGACTGTGATGCATGATGGGAGTTCAGCCCATAAGAGGAGATTTCAGTCATAAGGCACCAGAACTACAACTTCTCTGAGACACTATGGCAGCCCAAGAGACACAATACAGTGTTGAACTAAGCCAAAGGAAATGTTTCATACTCAGAACTCTCCAGTTGGTTGAAGAAAATTGATATTTGATTGTTTTCATCCCAGTTCAGGACAAAAGAAATGTTAAAAAAAAAAAAAAAAAAAAAAAGGAAAGTGGGGGAGGGGGAAGCATTTCCTGCAGTATGGAAATTCTGATTTTTGATCCGCTATGATTTTAATCATTATGTCTTCAGTGTGCTATTGGGGCAATGGGCACATGCAATACAAGCCAATTTTCTCATCAAAGAAAAACAGCTATAAAATATGCTAATTAGCAAAGGCAAAAAAAGTATATGTTCATAGCTAATATATGTAGGTAGATACAGTAGAAATAGGTCTTATGAGGGATTTGAATGTGGGAGAAAAAATATCCTGATGAACCAGACTGGAAAGGATATTCTAAGCTATTGGAATACCTACTATTCACATTTACCATTATAAAACTACTCACTCCAAGTAAATCCTGGCGCCATAAGTTTTTTCAGTGACTGCAACAGGGCTTGGTCTGTGCACAGGTTTTGTATCAGTGTAACTATGCCAGTTAGTGACGTTTTAGATTTAGTTATGTTTACCAATATAATTATATAGGCACAACCTCTTAGGGTGGCTGCAGTTATACCAGTATAGATTAGCTCAGGCCTCAGACCAGGCCTCTGATACAAAGGCTTACATATTAGGCTCTCTTTCTACTATACCCACATAATACAGATGAGGGAAATATTAATTACACTCTCTACAAAATATTTTATGAGCCACAACTGGAAAAAATAAGTGAAAAGGATTAAATGTGTTTTGCCAGTTGAATTTTTTTCCTCCTCATAATTAAGTAGAGAGGGTAGCTGCTTGCACAGAAATTTTGGGAGAAAAACCTCTGAAAACATTGCTATTTGCCAGATGTGTCAAAAATCATTTTTGTTAATTTAATTCCCATTTTTAGCTTCCATTTTCAACAAATATATTTATTTATCCAGCATTTAGAAAAGTTTAGATTAAAGGTGGGATTTTCAAAAGTACTCAGTATTGGCCTAGCTCTGTTCCTATTACAATCCATAATAAAACTTCATTTTACATAGATGGCAACAGAGTGGGCACTTTTGACAAGTCCACTTAAATTCTAAGACACTGTTGTTTTGAGGAGGATTATACAGATACGTTGGTCTCAGTAAATTGTCTCCCTACATCTCATTTCATTCAGTCGTGACTGGCCGTGCAGGCATCCTCATCTCCCACTCATATTTGATTACAGAAGATTTGATATTCACCCCTCCTATGAATAAAGAGGACTTGGCTCTCAATTAGGATGTGGTGGGAGTGGTTTGGCCACTTCTTGATCTTGTGCAGATGATTTACTAACATCCTTAAAAGAACAAGGAACTTCAGTACCTGCCTCACTGGCGATCATTGACAGATACCTGATTAAAATTGAGAAACCAGGGTTAAAGCCTGTAGATTTGTAAAACCAGATTTGTCCCCATTCTGTTTAACCAAAGAGTTTATAAACCACGTTTTGGGTATGTGTGCAAATACACACCTACTTCATATACATCCAACTATAAGTGCAAGTAGAAACCATGCGCGTCTAGATAGGTGTCTCTCTATGAGCTGTATGTTCAAGTGTGTAATTTGGGGGCATATATAAGGTTTTGCATATACAAAACAGACAGGCATCTATGTGCCTACTTTCTGATTGGAAATTAAGCCCATCATATTTGAGAATAATAATTCTACTCAATCGCTCATCAGGTTTTTGTTGCCCCTGTTCAGACTATATTGTGAAGGGAGCCCAGGCTAGTTGTTTGCACCTGCTTATCTCATTTCTGGAAAGGATATCTTGGGTCAGGAAGAACATCCTTTCCATTTACTATTCCTTCTTACTGCTTACATAATCCCTCTTAAAGACATTGATAAGACTTTAATGGAACTTACTATATATTTCAGTGTGAAGATAAATTGAGATATTTCAAGCTCATTCAGCAGCCCATGTCAGAAGGACTTTCAAATTTCCAAATGTAAGTGCCAACATGTGCCTTTAAGCCACAGCTCTTGGTTGCAGAGTAACGGCCATGTTAGTCTGTATTCGCAAAAAGAAAAGGAGTACTTGTGGCACCTTAGAGACTAACCAATTTATTTGAGCATAAGCTTTCGTGAGCTACAGCTCACTTCATCGGATGCATACTGTGGAAAGTGTAGAAGATATTTTTATACACAGAAAGCATGAAAAAATACCTCCCTCCACCCCACTCTCCTGCTGGTGCATTGGCCACTGTAGCAGGAGCTTGAAAGGCATTGTCTGATGCAGGCACAATTCCAGCAGGGGTGAAAAGGAATAGGGCCACTGACATACTCCTTGAAAGTGTGTGTCTTGTTCTTTCTTTGTGCACAGGACCATAGATCCATCTTCTTACACACACCCTCTACTTGCCTTTGAGAACTGTACTTCTGTGATAAGCAATAGCCTAGGGAAGTACTTACAGTCCCAGGGCACAGAAATTGAGATGGTTTCTAGCCCCGTCACAGTCACACAAATGAGAAGACTCTGTATGTCCCCCTTCCACTTCTTGTATACTAGTTTGGGACAAGGGCAATCTAGGTTTAACCTTGTACTTTTGGACAACTCAACTAGCAACAGCTGCCATCAGGTTATGATTGTAGCGGACTGTAAATGGATATGAAAGGATTCACACAGCAATAGAACCTTATCCTTATTCTTTACTTCATATTCAGGCTGTAATTGCATACAACAACCAGCTGGGACTATAGATAATCCAGTAATATTTATATTTTGGAGGAAATTTTAAAAATATTGTAGTACATGAAATACTATGGGTGGTACTGGTACTGTGTATCTAGCATTTCAAGCAGGAATGTTAGTACTTTATTCTGCAGCGACATGGAGAGGTAATCCAGGTTAAAAAAAAAAAAACCTCCCAAATTTAAAATATATTTTAAATAAATTTTAATATATATTTTATTATCAAGACATTCTTATTAAAAATATTCTTTGGGATCACATGAAGGTGAAAATTTTATCCTTTGTGCCTTGGGAAACCATTCTTGTAAATAACTTCCCCATATAGGGGTTTGTCTCTAGAACATACGAAATATTACAAGGTGTGTGTTAACTACCTAAACAAAATTCTCAGTTGTAATCTATCATTCAAATTAGATACTGGATTAGAAAAGAAGAATATGTTTTAGTCTCAAGTAGTATGGGGGGGCAGATTATCCCATTCAAAGATTATGGGACCAAGGAAACAGCAAAATATCAGTAAAGTACTGAAAGAAAACCATGTAAAGAAAAAAAAATATAGGGCAAGGTTCTCAGCTTGTGGAAACTGGCATAGTTCCTTTGGATGTCCATGTAGTGAATGTCATGCTTTTTTTTTTTTCCTGACATACTCATATCAGGCATATTATCTGAAAGAAGACCTGAACTCAAAGGTTCTTCTATTATTGAGACGAAGGAATTGTATTACTGAGATGAAGGAAGTCACGATATTTAACAGTTTGAGAGCACATGATGAACAGAAGCCATGTAAATAAATATTCGTAGCCTGTAGTATGTTAGAAATGCTGCTTGGACCACAAAGTACAGAAAAAAAGACTTTGTGCTGCTCAAGGGCAACAGAGAGCTCCTTCTTTCTACTTTGTCTCCACACACTGAACTCTAATGTATAAGGAGCACACGAGACAAACATAGCACACTTGTGGGGACCCTCAATTGAAAGACCCTCCACAGCTTCAGGTTTTGCAACCTATCAGAACTAGATACACATGCAATTACTCAGTGCATGAGGATTTAAGTATCTGCATGGGGACATGACCAGCTAGGTGCTTAAGTAGCCATTTGCTCATGCATATTGTGCATATGCACACAATACATATACAGTTGTGCATGCCTAACTCTCACAATCTGGCCCCATTCGTTTTTTTAACATTTCTATCTTTTTGGCCCTTCCCATCTGTGCCTCCGTGCTTCAGGTAAGCAAGGACAAAATTTGGAATTAAATTAGTTGAGAAAAGTGTGTTTTGTTAAATTTAATAAGCATATGTGTGATTTGTAAAAACATGTTCTTGCCTTACTACAGAGAAGAGCAATTTACCGTGTACTAAAGAGTAGTTTAGTCTACTTTAGCTTCTATTCAAACACCAAAAGTCCTCTCTTTAGTATACAGGAATGTGTGATGCAGTTATGGTCTCATCGCATAATGTAGAACATCTGGGAGAACTGCCACTTGTCAAGCCAATCAGGACCCTGCTGACAGACAGAGAGCGTGCATTATAATGAAATGCCATTCCACAGCTGTTCACAGAATTAATTTCCCGGCAGAATTTTCTAATTAGTTGGCTCTTTCCAGCCCATTCCCCACAGAGGAAACAGAAAGGAAGCAAAAGGCTAACACCTGCTCCTAAAGCTGTGGCTAGGGGAAAAAACATTTGAGGGGTGACATATACAGTAAGTACTTAGGCACTAGAATGTCTCCCATATACCCAGCTGCAGGGATGAAGTAACTCTGTTTGGAAGCTTAATGGAGATTCTTTTGGGGGGAAGAATTTCCAGTGGTTGAAATTCCAGACAGTTAACCACATTACTTGAGAGGAAAATAAAGGATTTGTTCAAGTGTTGTTAAAACATTGTTCTAACAAAAAAAAATCATGACCCACAGGGAAAGGAAGAAAGATGGATGAATCAAGACCATTAAGATGATTTTATATGCAGCTTGAGCAATTACCGGTAGATCACTTTTGATATTTTTAATTTCTTCAACGATTTTAAATGAAATAACACAAAACCACAATTTTGTTGTAATGCAGTATATGATACTTCCATAGGAGTAACAACTCGAACTGTATAATGCATGCCTAGATAAAGTGAATCACAGTAACAAAAGGAATAACTTAGGTATTTGTTGTTTACAAGTATGCACCTGTGTTCGGTACAGAAATAATTAATGCTGAATATTTTAGAAAATGTAGTATCAGTGAAAACAAAAACTCTGGCATAATTCAGAGGGTGTCCTTGAAAAACATCCATTGACTACACCTTGCAATTCAAAGTATGCATAAGGCAAACCATTAATACTAACTTTGCAAAGAAATGTTGTTACAGGGTAGACTATACTAACTTAGATTAAACTTTTTTACTACAGCTTAAAGAATAATACATGATCAATTGCAACACACTTCCACATTATCTTCATATGTAATATATAAGGAAATGTTCATTTTAAGACCTTATAAAGTGCATTCCAATAAAGCTTATTTTTATTTGTTTTTATTGAACTAAATTTGTTGGGGGAGTTTCTTTTGACCCAGTGCTATTTTTGAGTTAGGCTCTGACCCTAGAAAGACTTATGCTTCAGTTTGTAACTAAAGAGCTTCTTTTTAACCATACAAAATCACCTAAGCTTTTATACAGGTAATAGTTTATGCATCCCTGTGCAAAATGATTCCCCAATGTTGCTTTAAGGTTACTGAGTTCAAAAAGCTAACATTACCCATAACAAAAGGTAATTGTAAGATTCCAGTGCATGAAGAGTTAACATTATGCTTCAAACTGTTTCATTTCAATTATTTCTCACATTTGAGTTTGTTTTCCTGTATTTGGGAAGAGTTTAGGGTTTGGTTTTGTTTTTTTATTGGATCAATGGATTTTTTTTCTTGGTGGGAATAATAACATGTGATTGGTTTTCCAATCATTATTTCATGTACCAGGTTCTGGTTTTCTGAGTTTAGAAAATGTGCTGTAAATTGGATAGTTCAGTTTTGGATAAGCAGACACAGGGCGGGCAAAAACTGAAGGTTCTGATGCAACTATTTAAAAAAATGTGGAGATAAAAGAAAAGGCAGCTAGTAGCGCTTATAGAGAAGACTTGGCAATATTCCCTGGTATTGCAAATATCTGTTTGTGGGAAATTGGGGGATGAGTGAAGGGCAGAGGCTGTGGATGCTTACCCTCTCCCTCCTACGTAGGGGTAATGAACTGGCTTTTACAATGTGTCTCTAGTTATTTGAATTGAGTGTAATTGTCTGAATTATATTTGAGGAGAGAGTTTCACAACACCCCCCCCACACACACACACACACACAAAAGTTGGTGCCTAACTGCCATTGAAATTCAGGGGGAGTTGGGTTCCTAACTCCATTTGTGGCTTTGAAAGTCTCCACTTATTTCTGGTCTCAGCAGCACCTGTCTGTTTTGGGTTGGTTTTTTTTTTTTTTGGTCTGTTTTTCTACCCCTGTTTCACTTTTAGCAGCAAGGCTTAAGGTGGAAGTGGCTAAATCTCTTATTTCTAATGAATATGGGGCTGAAATTCCTCCATGACACAGCTGAAGATATTTTATAATTATTTTGTTTCTGTAATAATACTTTGTAATGTAGGAGCATTTCTCTTTTGAATTAGAATCTATGTCCCAACCCATTTTGTATACTTTATTAGAAAGAATATTTTAAACTTCCTAAATGGTCTCTAGATAGTGGGCGTCATTTCATTACAAAAAAAAAAATTCCTTAATTTTTGAAGTAATAGATATTACTTAGATGCGTTTGTCATGAAAATGTCTAGTATTATCCCATGTTATAGCAGAGCTGGAAGCATTGGCCTATGATTAAGATTGCCCAATACTTCTGACTGTAAGATCTGTTTTCAGTTGTTTATAGTTTTGCCAGAATTTAACTGTTTGGGCTGAAATTTTCAAGCTTTGTCAGGGTGAGCCTTTTGCTTTCCCTGTTAAAATGCGCCCAAATTTCATCATTATAACCCTTTGAAAAATAGAGGTTTAAATATGCTCAGCAGAATCTTCTTCAATTTTAGCAACAAAATTATCTAAAGATTCCAGCCTCACTGAGCATGCTCGAGTTCCTGTGTGTTACAGGATGCCACATGCGCCATCCCCACAGAATGATCGATCATGTTCCCTCCAGCCAAGGGATACAGGGTTGAAGCGAGATTTACCCTGTAATGGCCGCTCTGGTGAGAATGGGACTCAGCATTGGAACTGAGAGTCGGGAGTCTGTGTCTTCCACGCTGTAAGTGACCCCCCTGCTGACACCAAGGCACTGTGGAGGAGGAAGCCATCTGATTTGAATGCAGAATGGACAAAAGACAGACCAGGGTGGAGGGTGAGAATGGGACTGGGTGGGGGAGAGAAACTAGGACTGGCACTAGGTGGGCAATTAGATTGGGACTGTTAGCCTGGATTGGGAGGGGAGTCTGGAATTGAGCACCAGGTGGGGAGGAAACGATGGGGTTGGTTGGGCAGTGAGCCTGGGATTAGACCCTGGGAAGAGAACACTGAGATTGGATGAGGAGCTCGGAGACATGGAGGAAGACTGGAACTAGCTGGACAAGAACACCAGAACAAAGAGCTAGAAGAGGTGGGGGATGCCACAGTAGGAGCTGTGAAAGGAGCCTGAGATTTGAGGAGGAGCCTGGTGAGGGAGACTAGGACTCTAGCAGTTGGGGAAGAGGAGGGATGAGACAATTTGCACAAGGATCTGGAAGGGGGAACTGGGCCTGGCTGGGCAAGGAGATGGACTAGATGTTGACAGGGAGATTGGGGGTCAGACATTAGGCCTAGAGGAGGAGACTGAGATGGATTGAATAAGGAAACTGGGACAAAGAACCATGGATGGAGAAGAGACAGGACAGGGACAGATTTTCTTGTGTACAATACATATGTATAGTAGTTTAGTTCATTAAGGGCTGCATCCCATTAATTGAAATCAGTATCAAGACACCCATTGACTTCAATGGCACAATGTCAGGTTCTAAAATTATATTCTATAGTTTAAGCACTATTACATGTGATGATTATTTATTGTATCTATGTGAATGGATTATTATTCGCAGATCCTATTAGATCAGTGGGTTTAGGGGTGTAACCATGCCCTGAATAACTAGGGTATATAAACTCCTCAGACCTCAAGCATAAACTGAGTTTATCTGAGTAACATTTAAATTACCTACTGCTTATTCAAATATAAGTGCTTGCCAGATAGGACATGAAAACAATTAGTTGACAGTAAAGGAGACATATAGCTCCTTAATGATATGGGATGTGGCTGCCAGGTCATTTACATTGATACATTGTATCTTATTTTACTTAATATTTTATGCAGTCAAAATGAATAAAAGGAGAATTTGGATTAGCCAGTGAATTATTTCTGTAGATTTGTTCATTATTTGACTGAACTGACTTATTTTAATCGTAAAACATCATTTACATTTTATCACAGGCTACAAATTATTTGAAGTGTTGTCTTGTTTTAAATTCACTTATAATAGGGATTTGGGGTGTCTTTAATCTAAAATATATGAGTAGAACAAAGGGAAAAAGGAAAAAATCAGAGAACTGATCTTTGCGAGGTATATAATTGTTGTTGTAGACAATGATTGTACTTTGTGGAATAAATTACTTAAAAGGTATTTTCCAGCTCTATTTTCTATATCAGTCACTTCTCAGCAAACACAAAAGACATGTTGCCACCTTGCAAAACAAATTGGAATCAAATTGGATAGGTCAGTAATGGTACAGTAGTGACTTACACATCAAGAATACTGATAATGGGCCCAATTTTACTACTGTCTCACAAATTGAGCAGTATTGTACTCTTCAAATAGTCCAAGTGATTTACCATCGATGGGTATTATTTATCATGTGTAAGGGTTGCAGAATCTTTTCCTCAGAAGGGAGGAATAAACTTAACAAAATCTAGGTTACAGTTTTGACAAATTTTAACCATAGGGTTGCCAACTTCCTAATTGCAGGTTACTGAACTCCCTTGCCCTGCCCCTTCGCTAAGGCCCCACCCCTACCCGCCCCACCCCTTCCCCAAGGCCCCGCCCTCACTCACTCTATCCCCCGTCTCCTGCTTGCTTGCTCATTTTCACTGCAAGGCCCAAGCAGGCACCAGGAAAAGGCCAGGAGCTGCAGTTTGAATGTGGGAGATGGAATGTATGATTCATATACCCTTCACCTCATCAGGGAGAGATTTTAAACACTATTGTAAAATTAATTGCCCCCCAAAAAGAGTCCTACTCACTCGCAATGAGTGAGACTAAAGAGATTATTGCAGGAGCTTGATTTTTCTTGCCTTCACCCAACTGTCCTGGTAGGGGATCCAGTAGTGCTGCAGCCATGGACGGACTCTTTCCATGCCTGAGAATGAACTCAGAATGTATCGCGGGGGGGGGAAAGTTATGCTGTTCCATGTTTAATGACTAGTTAAATTGTTTAAATGTATGCTTTAATAGACAATATATGCAATGTGGACAAACTAATGTTATGGGAGTCTTAATGTTAACATTTCCTGACACTTATATTTAAATATATAACCTTAATATTGTGTTGATGTTATTTTATGAATTCATTATAGCTCATGAATGTTAAGAAGGTGAGGTTGCATAAAATGTAACTCATGCTGCAGAAACTGACCCCTCCCTATTTTACCGTCCTGCTAACCAATAGATTTTCTAGTGTTCTTCATTTCAAGTTTTTTCATATGCACTATGTCCCAGATTTGTCCCAAAGCAGTTTGAGAGGAAACATGTTAGAATGGTCACACGCCGCATGACCACCTGTTCTTTGTTCGATGCTCAATGGTCCACATTACACATCAAATCAATAAATATTGTATACACCAATAATCATGCAAAGGATTGAACACAGTAATATAATATGTTATTTGTATATGACTGTGTCACATTAGGGAGGTGCCCTTAAAACTAAAATTTCTCCTATAATTTCCAAGATGTCTTTTATTTGAAACATAAAGGATCTGTATATGGGCGTGAGAGAGATTACCATAGCCAGGGACTAGCTCTTCTGTTTCCTGGCCACTGGGAGCTGCAGAACCGGCGCTTGGGGAGCCTCCCTGGCCACACATCCACATAGAAGCTGGAGGGACATGCCGCTACTTTCTGGGAGCCATGCGGAGCTGGGAAGGGAGCCTGCCTTAGCGCTGCAGTGACCAACCGGACTTTTAGCAGCCCAGTCAGCTGTGCTGACCAGAGCTGCCAGGGTCCCTTTTCGACTGGGTGATCTGGTCAAAAACTGGCCATCTGGCAAACCTAGATGGACATGGTATGAGAACCTGAAATCTGTATCAAGCAGTGTCCTCCTCATACCATACCAGAAGAGCCTGTGATCTTGAATCTTACCAGTAGAAGACTGGTAAAGGGAAAGGATAACAGTGACATCTCACATTCCAAGGATGGGGTCCAGAAGCATAAAGCTCCTTTATACCCAGTTCAGATGACCCTCTTCTGCTAATTGCTGTCGGAGTGGGCCGCAGCACCATGTTGTCTTCTGGATTAACATTATTAAAAAATTGTCATTTATATGAACCTCAGCATGTGGCTACAATGCTAAGCCTGCAAAATTCCCAGAAGTTTTTCTTCTGTAGTACATCCAAATAGTGCCTATTTGGGAGTCTTCTGATCTCTCCAGACTTATAGTTAAGAAGGAGAAAGTACCTTTTACAATGCTGGGCATCAACTGAAGGGGCAATAGCAAGTATCAAAACAAATATATACTGTAGAAGTGAGGAAAAAGCTATATCAGTACTGCTTATGTTCTGGGACTGCAGCAAAGTAAGACCTTGCTATACTCCCTCTAGACTGGATAATCTGGCCTGTTTGTTTCAGTTTACAATTAAAGTGATAACAGCTTGGCATAGGGGAGCATGTATTGACAGGTACTATTAGTCATGCTAATACTGTATATCTTGATCTATCTCTAATAACAATTCCCAAATACTGTAAATAATTTGGAGAACTGGGAGACTAGTTAGTGCTACTCATCAGGCATGATGGAATTTGGGATTCTGAAAGGTGGCGTGCTTTTGGGGATGGGAGCTGATATTTATCAGTTGAACCTTGCTCAAAATAATGATAAATTGCCTAGATAGCACTAGCAACTTTTTGGCTAGCCCACTGGGCAGGCAGTTACTTTAGTCAACTGGAGGGTCTCTCTCGCTTTCTCCTGTTGAAGCTGTTGTACTTTTTATAAAATATGTGTTGGCACAAGGAACTTAAACCCAGGGCTTCCCGCACTCCTGTGATTGCCATAACCAACAGGCTATGGAGCAATCTCTTCCTGGCTTACTGAATAAAACTACTTATTTTATAAAAAGTGAAACAGTTACATCAGGTGAGATGGCAAGAACCCAATCCCAGAGTACCCTATAATCCAGTGGTTAGAGCATTTGCCTGGGAGATCTGTGTTCAAATCTCTACTGTGCATCAGACAGAGTGTTTGAACCCCCATCTCCCACTTCCTGGGTGAGTGCTTTAAGCTCCTGACTATTGGGTAAAAAGAGGCCCTACCTCATCATTTATTTATCATGATTATTTTCCAGAAAGGACTAACTTAGCTTAGGGGCCTAAGTCCAGGAGATGTTTTACAGCTGTGAATCCCAGGTGAAGTGAAGGACCTAACTCCCTTTGAGGGGTGGGGTTAGGCCTCTCCCCTCTCCTCAGTATTTTCTATTGGCTAGTTTAGGTGGCTCCCTGTTCAACTTGCTGGCTTTTGTGAATCCCATTCTTTGGTGCCTAGCTTTCCGCATGCATTGTATAGGAACTCTGTGTACTTAACAAGGGTTGTGGATTCCAGTAGACAGCAGGGCACCTAGAAGTTAGGCATTGCAATCTTGAGTCTAAGCCCACTTTGTGGATCCAGCTGCTTATCATTTTAAGCAGTGTGATGGTTTTACATTAGGCCAGCCCCTAACTACTTTCCAGAAGGAAAGGGAGGAGAGAAAAGCAAACTTCACTAATGTCTAACATCACTGATGGGCTGGCCCATTTCTCCTTCTGTGGGAGAAGCATGGCAGTGTTTCCTATCAGGCTACTGTATTTAAGATAGAATTTCCATGGCGAAGGCAGTCTGCGTCCCTCATCCAGATATTTAATACTTGTGTAATCAAAGTGTCTCCCCAGCTTTCACATCTGTGGTTTCTGAGCCTGCTGATACTACTACTAGTGTTTAGTAGGAGATCTGCTCTCCCTTGCTTCTGGCTCCAGCACTATGCTCCTGGGCCCCAGTATCTTTGGGCAGACAGCTTATGACAGGGGTAGTTAATAGGCAGACCATGGGCCAAATCTGGACTGCCAGGCACTTTTGAATAGACCCCCAAATATTTTAGGTACTTATTACTATTATTGTTGTTTTTTTATTATTTTCTCTGGAGTCTGAACCTTGATCAATAAATTTGGACCTTGACAAAAAATAATTGGCTACCCCTGACTTATGATATGTCACTACTTTCTCTCCTCTAGTCTGTCACAACAGATCACTGCTGTGATCCCTCACGGGGACAGATTAACTCCCAGTATCCCAAACAGCTCCCTCAGTGCAGCCCTAGCCCTGTAGATAACTGGCCCCTACATTTCAGATTTTGTCCCTGTAGAAAAAGTAGGTGATTATCACAAGTATATAATAGATTTTATATAGCTTTCTGCTACTCTAAATAAGGCACTTTCATTGACATTTAGATTTTTCACCCTTGCTATTAAACCTCATATTTCACATACATACACAGAAGACCAGGTTTGGTTTCCATGAATGGGTCACAGTATGTTTTCTTATGTTATTCAATCACATACAGGCGCCCATCCAAACCAAGCACTAAAATAAAACATGGCTTCTTTCCCTGGGAAGGTTTCACAGCCCTACTATCCAACTTTCTCCCCTACCACAAACACACACGCACAATTGTGCAATAGCCTAGGAAGGAAGGGTGAGATCAGAGCTGTGACTGTGGACATCCTGACATGGGGATCTGGCAGCTATTCAAAACAAACACAATTAGAGGACTTACCCTTGCATGAAGTATTTGCTTTCTTTATAGTCACCAGCCTTAACCTCTAGGAATTCTTACGAATCAGATACAGTATTCCTTGAGGAGGGCAAACCTTCTCAAGCTTCTGCCTCTTGCATCACCCAACACAGTGAAAGGGGGGTGGGGGGAAATCACATAGTGTACAACTTCCCTAAGTGAGATAATTTCAATAGAGAGAAGCTGTGATTTTTAAAAGAAATTTTCTCAGCGGTTGGGGCTCAGAAAGCACTACCAGGATTCAACCAGCAAAGATCTCATCACATTGTATTTGAAAGTGGCTATGATGATGATCTCAGTCTCTCCTTCTCTCACTCACTCCCCGTACTCTCTTTAGCAGCAACAAAATGTAACAAAAACATCAAAATTCACAATATATGTGAAAATAGGGGAACTCTGGGGAGTTCCAGGCCCCACATTCTATCAGTCTTTTCTGACAGCTGTGAAGTCATAGAATGATAACATGGCTTTGTGAGACCTAAAAGAGAATTCTAGTATATGCCCGCATATTTTTTGAGAGGAGAATAAAAGAGCTTGGCTTGTTTAGCCTTGCGAAACAGTGGCTGAGAGAGGCTATCATTGCTTTCTGTAAATATAACAGGGGGTAGATACCAGAGAGGGAGAAAAGATATTTAAACTAAATAAAAAATTTGGCACAAGAACAATGGCTATAAACTGACCATGAATAAATTTAGGATGGAAATTAGAATGAGGTTTCCAACCATAAGAGGACTGAGGTTCTGAAACAGCCTTCCAGTAGGAATGGGGGGGGGAGAACAAATTAACTAGTATTAAGATGGAGTTAGATAAGTCTATGTACAAGACTATATGATAGAGTTGCCTGTGGTAGCAAGAGACCAGACTCAGTGACCCAGGAGGTCCCTTCCAGTCCTTATATTCCTATGTCAGGTCAATAGACATATGCACACATGATTTTTGAAAATCTGGCCTTTTGTGCAAATGGAGTTACAATTAAATAGGGATCCAAATCCTAAATAATGAATATGCAAATACTTTAGCAGGGTTATATTACCAGCTTCTGGGCCAAGAAAAACATATTAAGCATGCAAAGGATACTGAGGGCTAGCTTCACAAAGAAACCTAGGTGTGATGATGCTCAGCATCACCATGCCTAACTTTTAGGCACATAGAAAATCACTGGGACTCTTAAAGCCTGAGTTTTTTGTGCAGGCTCTTCGTACAGTGACTGGGAAGAGAGCAGTGCCTCAGAATGGGATTCACAAAAAACAGCCGCCCAAGCCAGCTAATGGGAGATGCCAAGGCAAAGGGTGTTTCCTAACCCCGCCCCTCTCATAGAGAGAGAAACCTAAATCTAAGCTGGAAAGAGGTGATTCCCTTGGCTCAGGATTCTCAGCTGAAAATTTTCTCTTGGGGTAGATGCTTATACTGTTTTGGTTTGGGTTTTTTTCTTGTGCGGGGGAGGAAGAGAGGAAGAGCTCCTGAATAATTTTAGCCCAGTGGTTAATGTATTCCTCTGAGAGACACCCAGTGCCTAAGAAGGAGAAGGAATTTGAAGAGGGATCTGCCACCTCTCAGGTGAGTGCCCTAGTCACAGGGCTATGGGACATTTTGATGCAGTCGCTCCTGTTGAACGATTTCCACTGTGAATCAATAAAGAGTCAGAGAGAATGATGTTGTAGCCTCATGGTAAAAGCACACACCCAGGATGGGGAGATCCAGGATCCCATCCCCTTGCTCCAATGGCTTCTTAAAAAATGGAGTCAGAGCTGAACTTTCACAGGGAGTGATTGGCAAAGCACCACATCAGAATATCCCATAGCCCAGTGAATAAGGCACTTTACCTGAGAGATGATAGATCCCTGCTCAAATCTTTCTTCCCCCTTTGGCAGTGGGGTGACTTTAATTGGGGTTCTCCTACATCCCAGGTGAGTACCTTAACCACTGCATTAAAAATGATGAGTGAGTTCCTCCTGCTGCCATTCTGGGCAAGCTCATCTATAGAGGCCTGATCCAGTAGGCGAGCTCTGAACTTGCTTACTAGATAGTGCCTCACAGACAAGTTAGATGGAGGAATGACTATCTTCCTCTGGTTTGTGCATCTAGGGCTTCCAAGTCTGGATGCCTGGTGTAAGGCTGCAGGGCACAGGCACAGAAACAGAAAAATAGGTGCCTAGTGAACTTTTACTACAAAAAATGTGTTGAGCCAATCTGGACTCCTACAGTGGCAGCTGTGTGGGCTGCAGTAGGCCCTGATTCTGGGGTATAGGCACCTAACTGCCACTTTTAGATGCCAAAGTCCTTCTGTGAATCTAGCCCTGAATTTTTCAGAGAGGCAACTAATAAAACACTAATAATAGGCCAAGGTTAGGATTTAGTCACAGAGGTCATGGAAGTCACGGAATTTGTGACTTCCAGCCACCTCCGTGACTACAGCCTGCAGCGATTGGGAGCTGCAGGGTCTCCTGCCTCCCACGGGGGCAAGGAGGTGCAGGGTACCCACCCACAGAGTACTCCCCAGAGCTCCAAGCCACCACAGGCAGCGGGAGTACCCCCCAGCTCCTAGCCCACGCAGGTGGCAGGGCACCCCGCAGCTCCTGGCTACTGTGTGTGGTGGGGAACCCCCAAGCTCCCGGCCACCACGGGCGGCATGGGAACCCCGCAGCTCCCAGCCACTGCGGGTCCCCGGAGCTGCAGGTGGCAGGGATACCATGCAGCTCGGGGCTGCTGTGGGCGATGGGGGCACCCCACAGCTCCCAGCCTCCATGGATGGTGGGGGGACCCCCGGAGCTGCAGGCGCCAGGAATACCCCCACAGTCCCCAACTTCTGCAGGCAGCAAGGGCCTCTGCAGCTCCCAGCCATCAGTGGCAGGGGACCCTGGAGCTCCAACACCCAAACCACAGTGCAGCTGTCCTGCTTCAGGGGATGTGGGGACCTGATGATCCCCATTTTGTCACACATATTTTTAGTAAATGTCATGGACAGGTCATGGGTTCTGTGAATTTTTCTTTATTGCTCATGACCTGTCCCTGACTTTTACTAATAATATCCAAGGCAAAAACTTAGCCTTACTAATAGGTGTCTTCATCTAACCACATATAAACTAACCGGCTGTCACAAGAGAACAAGGGTTATAAAAGCAAATTATTTATATCTTTGATGATTGTAGCTACTTCTAACATGCATACAAGGAGAGGTTATTTTCAGCTTAGTTATTTTCAACTAACACAAAGGGATTCAGTGAAGAAATACCGTGCTACCACAGGAGTAAAGGCTGGCAGAGTTTTTATGTGGACTGTACAAAAACACCTGAAGTCTTGCCAATTAATGTAGAATGAAACAAAATAGTGAACAAGGGAAAGGGTAAGACTAACTATACTATCCCGCCAAAATGTCAGACTACCTCTAGTACCACTCAGAAAGGTGGGAAAGTTTGTCTGTCTAATACCTAAGCTGCTTTTTCAACAAGAACACCAAAACACTCTTGACACATGTAAGCCACAGCTTTACAGTTGTAGGAAAAACATGACATTCATGTAGTTTTAGCAGGCTTTACAAGAGATCAGATGCATTTTTCCTTTGTTAGTAAGTCTGTAGAATGTGTAATGTACTTTGCTTAGAAAGAACAAAGGAGGGTGGTTTGGGGGTAGGCGGAAGGAGGTGTAGAGAATGCAAAAATGCAAGAAGTCTGAACCAGGTCAGAACAAGGTGCTCCTACAAATATGTGCAACGCAGTCTAGTCCTAAAAGGAAAAACTTAGCTACACATGGGTTGCCAAAATGGATATGATAATCCTCTAACCTCTATTGGTTGAAGGTGTTGCATCTTTAGCCTGAAATATAGGAAGTTATTGCTCTGGAAATATTTTGTTAAAAGGTCAGACGCTCCATTTACACTGTGGTTCTGGTAGTGTACAAGGGAAATAGAGAAGTCTTAAATTCCATGGACTCCAATCTTAAAATGGTATAGAGGTAAAAAATGAATAATGCCCAAAGTGTTTCCTTTAAATGTTAATGATCACACATCTAAGCAAAGATGTTCATGTATATTATTCAACTACAACATTGCAGACATGCAGGGAGTCTGTCACTTAAGCATATGTACAGCAAAATGCCATGCTTAACTAATTTGTAAGATGGATATTAAAGCACTACATAATTAAGTAATACATGGTGGCATTGGTGGGTCAAATTTGCCCCTCACATAACTCTGTTGGTTTCAACAGACCTACACTAGTCAAGCATTTGTCCCAATGTCAAAAAATCAGCAACAAATTATAAATGGTTCCTGGTCTTGACTTATTGTATCTTCATTTCTAAAAAGCACAACATAAATCTACAGCCCTGTATCCAGCAATAATTGAAATACATTAAATAAATGCTCTTTAATACATTCCAAATGAATAAAGAGAGGTTTTTAAATCTATCAATGCTTATAAAAGAGAATGTTACTTTCCCCTTCTTATCCAGAACCACACTTAATTGAAAGGATCAGTTTCTAAATCAACTGGTGTTGCCCTGCACATGCATCCCCTTTGCACCTCTTCCTTCTTATGTCTTCAGTGCTTTTATTAACATTAGTGACTTATCTAAATATTAGAATGTTTGACTGCCAGGAAGCTTATCAACTTCAGTTTTTATGGGCTGTTTAATGATGGAAACATGAGGAGTTGGAGCTCCCTCCCCACCTCCCTCGATATGGAAGTCTTCAAGAAGCCATGGAATGTGCTCTCTGGTATTTTTGGTATCTTTAAAGTGTCAAGAGAGCAGAATTTCTCTTGTCAGTTGTCACAGTGTGACTCACAATTAGAGCCATCTGCTCTGCATTTACCTCCCTAGGGGCATCACTCATTTTTCACCAACTTCCTGTTGTTGACAGCACAGTTCCTCCCTGTATCACTCTACACCAACATCCATGCTCCGCCAAGACATTGCAACAGGCTTGAACAGATTTTCCTTGAGAAATCCTTTACTTGTTTTGCTAGTGATTTTTTTTTAAATACAGGTTGTTAAGAAACCCTTTAAACACCAGAGGCGAGGATATTCTAAGGAACCAAATGGAACTGAGTGCCCAAACTGTACTGATTTTCAGTGGGACTTGGTTATCTATAGCCATTAGCCTCTTTTGAAAATCCCAGCCTTAATCTGTGTTCCACTAGTAAAGTGAAACACTAATTGTATTAATAATATTTTTAAACAATTGAAAAAATGGATTAATAAATTATTTTGCTAAATATTATTCAGTCATGTGCAAAGCTTGTCAAATAATGACAAAAGCAGTTGTGCATATTTTACTGGGGCAGAGGGCAGAAGAAACCCATAAAATTTGTTCAATAAATTATTCATAAATAATTCCACCAGATCTGTCCTATTGCGACTGTTCCGAGAATGTAACATTGATGGAGATATAACAGAAAATGTCTTTAAAAGATGCATTCAGGTAACCAGCTGAAATAAATGCATACAATTAGCAGCAGCCCATGGAAGCTGCATCTGAAAAACATTTGAGTTAGAACTGCAAAGGGTCACTTGCTCAGAGATGCAAATTCTCCTGCTCAAGCTATTTTACAATCATTAGAGTTTATATATAAATCCTCTCTCTTCTTATGAGCCTTAAAATATGAATTTGCTAATAGGGCTGTCATTCTGCATAGTTTAGGTGAACAGTCATAAAACAGGAAGATTTTCACTTCTTTTGCAGATTTTTCCCCCCAGTACCTTCTGGTTTCAAGTAGGCTAAGGATACTGAGTTTAGGTTAACCCCAGAGTCAATGGGGCCTGTAGGGTCCATGGGTTCTGCTCCTGTCATAATACTATACTGTTTGCAGTGTTGTTGTAGCTGTATTGGTCTAATAAAAGATATTACCTCAACTATCCTGTCTCTCTCATATCCTGGGACCAACTTCTGTTGGTGGAAGGTACAAGCTTTCAAGCTACACAGAGCTCTTCACCAGATCTGGGGAAGGAAGCAGAGCGTCTGAGCTAAATACAAGTTGAGACAAGTTGTTAAGCAGAAGGGGTAACACATTTTGGAGGTGGTCAGTAGAAGTAGGCAATTGGAGGTTAGCTCGTTATTCATAAAGGGTTTGAAGTGGGCAATTAAGGGTAGCAGGGAGTGTTATGTCTTACAAATTGTTGTAATAAACACTAGTTTTATGTCTCCTGTTAAGTCCATGGTTTTTGGTGTCTAGCAGAGTTCTAAGCTTAAGTTTCCAGGCTCACCTTTTGAAAAATGTAGGTTTCCTTTGAGGATGAGTAGTGAAAGATCAGATATGGAGCGATCACTTTGTGAAAAGTGTTCACTCATAGGTGATATGGTATTTTTTATCATTTTTCTGTGAGTTCATTCAAGAATGTAGTGATTTTCTGATTTCAACCACCACATCATTTGTATTGGTGCATTTGATGCACCAAATGAGTTACACCAGATGTTGTGGTGGGCATGTGTAAGCCCCATCAATTTTGAAAAACCTGCAGATGTCTCCAATACTATGATGAATCAATACCCTCCACAACACAACTTTCATCTGTCCAACTCAAAGTGGTACCAGACCTTTCCAAAACAACAGATGTAAAATCTGCAGACATATCTTCACTGTTACAATGATCAATACCCCCACAACACACCATTCAAGATTCATGGGTCCTACACATTCTTATTACAACATGTGGCATATCCGCAAGAGAGCTCTGTGTAGCTTGAAAGCTTATACCTTCTACCAACAGAAGTTGCTTTAATAAAAGATACTACCTCACCTACCTTGTGTCTCTCATAATACTATACTGACCATTCTGTCATGCTGTTGCATCATGAAACACATGTGATCACATGGTGTTTTCACATTGCAAAACCATGTCATCACAACCAGTCATAATATCACAATTTAATGGCATTTTGCTTTTAAACCTCTGTGGCTTGAGGCCCCCAACTCAAGTTATTCAGCCTTTGAAAGGTAGGAACTCCAGCATACATGGACAACTGTGCAGATAACTATTTGAGAGGGTGGACTCATATTTTTTCCCTGCTGGGTTTCCTACACTAAAAGATTGCCTCTATCATTTACCCTTCATGGCAGCCGTGGTTAGCTTTTGCTTCGGGATAATTTCACCAAAATGGTTGGCAGCACTGGAACCATTTCTAGTCCTGAATTCTCAAGAAGCAATGTTGCCTTACATCTAATATTCCCCAGATGTGGCCAGGATGTTGTAAACATTCTTGTCTAGACTTTACAGTAGTAATCCACACCTTGGTCACCTCAGAGTGGCTATCCTTGAAGAAAACTTGGGACTGTAAAATCCACTGTGAGCACATAAGTCTTTGTGATGGTTTCTTGTTCACCTCTGGGTACATTTCAAGAAGTTAGCAAAAACCTCTAATGTCCTCTATGGTCTGAAACATGGATACACTGAGAAACCACCTCTCACTTATACCTTGTCATGGCAGTGAAGATTAGTTGAGAAACTCTTGCAGTGATTTGCTGGGATCTTTCCAGAACAGGGTGGTTGGGTTTTCTGGGGGAAGGGCTCCCACCTACACATTCACTCCACTTCCCAACTGAACATAGGTCTAACAGGTCTCATGTCACAATACATCTGCATTAATAAAGTCATATCACATCACATCCACATGACACACAGATGCCTTCAATCCTGCATATTAAATCGTCACAACATTGCACCTGAAATTTTTCTCATTGACCCTAACCTACAATATGAAACTGAACTTTTCTTCCTTATGTCAACATTCTCTTTAGGAGGATGCTAGTGATTTGGGACCTAGATTCACACTGTTTAATTTATCACATATAAATAGATCCTTGCCAGTATAAGCAAGAAAATATGTTCCAAAGAAAAATAAGCATCCTCTATTTTAAAAAATCTTTCCATAAAGCAACTCCAAACTTGTAGTCACATAAAACTGTTATGAAATCCCTAGTGATTCCAAATATGAGGGGGAGAACTCTTTGTAAAGTAGAATATTAGCTCATTTTTTGTTGGGTAGACTACTAATCTCAGATGGAGAAAGTTGGGAAGGAGCTGGAAAGGGACAAATTGGAAGAAGAGTGGGTTTCTATTAGTTTTGCCTCAGACTGTTGAAAAAATGATAATAAGTACTTTATTTGCCAAGTTATATATCTAGGCAAGTTTTAATGAGCTCACACTGGACCATCCAGTCAGGAATACACTTTATTTATTTCAGATTTCTTCCCGGACCTCTTTCTGAAGTGGAACTGGAAACAAAATCTATGGTGATTCGCCAGCATGGTGGCTTACCTAATGACTACTGCACTATCCTACTGGATGAAATTGCTTGAGCAATTTTGTGCTCTTCATCCAAAGTGGTAGACCTCAGATCTAGTATTCTGTTTTCCCTGCAGGCAGAGATCGCCCACTGATGTCACTGTGGTATCTGCACATGTATGAAGAACAAACTATCAGAGTTGAGATCTATTCTGTGGATCAGAGAGACAATTTTGCTTTTTTTCCCCCCTTCAAAATGATACAACTAATTTTCTTTAATCAAATTATAAGGGGTATGAAAATATGGATTATAATAGAAATCTGGTTGCAGTCTTAACTCTAAAGCTACCACTACAAGGCTCCAGAAACAGCAGAAATGTTAATAACCACTAATTCAATAACAGTTTTACCCATTTTTATATGAATTGAGGTCAATTCTGCAATAATCCCTTACTATACTTCTTACACATACTCATACAGTTAGAACTAAAACCCAGGTCCTAACTCTCAAAATATCCAGGCCCCTGCATCTTAGACTGAAGGATGCTTTCTGATATCTGTTAACTATAGATGTACCCTCAAAAGGACAACATGCCCACTGTCACAATCCAACCTTACCTGTGACACACTTAACTCACTTCCCCAGTTAGCACAGCCAAATGACAGGCAGGTCCTATGCCTAAACTGGGCCTTCTGGGGTAGAGCTAAATCAGAAGCCTACAGCGAACCAAAAGAGAGCAAAAGAAGGCTCCAGGAAGGAAGACCTGGTAGATCCCAAACAGAAGAGAGAATAGGTAGTGACCTAAATGAATTCAGGAGGGACTGAGGGGAGAGACTGAGCAGAACCTGGGAAGGGCTGGAAGTTGAGCCCAGAGTGTAGGCTGATGAGTTCCTGAAACCTAAAGACAGCCAGACCCTTATACAGCTTGAGACTAGGGCGGGAGCCTCATTTATTTCAAACTTGGATACCCTGGAAGAGATGGATTTTTTTTTCTTTGATTACTTAGCTGTGGAGCTCTGACACTGCAGCAATCAAACCAGCCTGGAAGGTTAGGGGGACCAAACCGGAGTGAGGGGAAACTGAGGCAGTGATGAGGCTAAAGACAGAGCAGATAGGTGACACTGCGACAATTGGCACAGTTTACAGGCTTTGTGTGACAACCCCCTTTAGTCTGCTAGGGCAATGTCAGAAGCAAAGGTAGGCCTCTCAGCAGAAAAAACAGCAAAAACCTAGGTGCAGGTTTGAGTGCTCCAGGCGGCAGTGTGAGGACTGTGCTCAAGGAAGAGACACCCACGGAGGAAGCAGAGATACTGGAAGGCATGAACCTCAAGGGATAAGGGCTTGCCTGAATGTTTCCCCCTTACATGGGTCTTCCCCTTGAAGAACTGTGAATTTGGGGAGATAAAAGGAAATGAGTCCAGAGAGGTGGGTGAGGGGAAACTGAAGCGACAGCTAACTGAAGCCAGAATGGGTCAGTGGCAATGCAGCGTCCACTCTGAAGGAGTGGGGTCTCTATGCCATTCTCCACATAATACAAGCACAGTAGTATCTTTCCAAAACTTCCCCCACTTCCCAAGGTTTCCATTTAGTCTGTAGCTTTAGAAACATAAGTGGATAAACCTGTGAGGAAGGAGTGTACTCTAACATAAGGATCTATGGAATACTATCAGAGCTTCCTCAGGCTGCTTTATTTCCAGGGTTTCTCCCTGAAAGACTTCCTGTCCTCCTCCTACTCTCTTACTTCAGGGACCCCTTCAACACTTATCCTCTCAGCCTTGCTTTAAAAAAAAAAAGTCACCAGAATTGTTCTGCAGCTCCTCAGAGCTCAGCTAAAGCCTAACTTTCTGCAACCCGCACATGCAAATGCACAAACTGTAACCATTACAATTAGATACAATGCTCATTGAAGAAAATAAGTTGTAATTCAGCGAAGTTGTTATTAAATATACCCTGCTCATTAGATTTCAAGGAAATTTTAACGCTGTGGAAAGGTTAAATGATTGGTGCCTTTTGATAGCAGAGGGGCCCACAGAAACACACTAGCCAAAATTTCAAATCAAAGTTTTTTGTAACAATCTGTAATTCAAAAGTAGTTCAACTGATTTTCTTCAAACATGATTCTGTTCTACTCTGTGTAGGTTCTTATACCCTACCCGTGATGTGATCTTTTTCTGATTCTACCTCTACATATTCACCACGCTCATCATGATGATATCTGAGCATCTTAACTACGGAGCCATAACTGTGCTTCCATAATAAAAGTACTAATGCTTAGATAATAAAGGCACGTTTCCTACCAAAAGTCATTCCTGCTAGCACTTGAATATTTTAAAAAGGAATAAAAAACAAACACACTCTGGTTTGGGCTGGATGAATGCACTATAAGGTGGGTAGAAAGTTGGCTAGATTGTCGGGCTCAACGGGTAGCGATCAATGGCTCCATGTCTAGTTGGTAGCCGGTGTCTAGTGGAGTGCCCCAGGTGTCGGTCCTGGGGCCAGTTTTGTTCAATATCTTCATAAATGATCTGGAGGATGGTGTGGATTGCACTCTCAGCAAATTTGCGGATGATACTAAACTGGGAGGAGTGGTAGATACGCTGGAGGGCATAGGATAGGATACAGAGGGACCTAGACAAATTGGAGGATTGGGCCAAAAGAAATCTGATGAGGTTCAATAAGGATAAGTGCAGGGTCCTGCACTTAGGACGGAAGAACCCAATGCACAGCTACAGACTAGGGACCAAATGGCTAGGCAGCAGCTCTGCGGAAAAGGACCTAGGGGTGACAGTGGACGAGAAGCTGGATATGAGTCAGCAGTGTGCCCTTGTTGCCAAGAAGGCCAATGGCATTTTGGGATGTATAAGTAGGGGCATAGCGAGCAGATCGAGGGATGTGATCGTCTCCCTCTATTCGACATTGGTGAGGCCTCATCTGGAGTACTGTGTCCAGTTTTGGGCCCCACACTACAAGAAGGATGTGGATAAATTGGAAAGAGTCCAGCGAAGGGCAACAAAAATGATTAGGGGTCTGGAACACATGACTTATGAGGAGAGGCTGAGGGAACTGGGATTGTTTAGTCTGCAGAAGAGAAGAATGAGGGGGGATTTGATAGTTGCTTTCAACTACCTGAGAGGTGGTTCCAGAGAGGATGGTTCTAGACTATTCTCAGTGGTAGAAGAGGACAAGACAAGGAGTAATGGTCTCAAGTTGCAGTGGGGGAGGTTTAGGTTGGATATTAGGAAAAACTTTTTCACTAGGAGGGTGGTGAAACACTGGAATGCGTTGCCTAGGGAGGTGGTGGAATCTCCTTCCTTAGAAGTTTTTAAGGTCAGGCTTGACAAAGCCCTGGCTGGGATGATTTAATTGGGGATTGGTCCTGCTTTTGAGCAAGGGGTTGGACTAGATGACCTCCTGAGGTCCCTTCCAACCCTGATATTCTATGATTCTATGATTCTATGATTCTGGGGGCGGGGCGGTCAGGGGTCGGGGAAAGGGGGCATTGGATAGGGCGTGGGAGTCCCGGGGGGCCTGTCAGGGGGCGGTTGTGTGGATAGGGGGTTGGAGCAGTCAGGGGACAGGGAGCAGGAGGGTTGGGTAGGGGGTGAGGTCCTGGGGGTGATTAGGGATGGGGGGAGGTCTCTGGGGGGGATGGTCAGGGGACAAGGCTTAGATAGGGGGTGGGGTCTTGGGAGGGGTGGTTAGGGCGGGGAGGTCTCTGAAGGGCGTAGTCAGGGGACAAGAAGCGGGGGGGTTGGATGGGTCGGGGGCTCTGAGGGGTCAGTCGGGGGCAGGAAGTGGCTATTAATAACAGAAATACTCCAGGCCAAAGCAAGTTCGATATAACGCAGTTTCACCTATAACGTGGTAAGATATTTTGGCTCCAGAGGATCGTGTTATATCGGGGTAGAGGTGTATATAGGAGCAGTTTAAAATATGAAAATTATTGTGAATGCGAGAATCCTGTATCATAGTAACTCCTTCCCAGCTAGATTAACTGACACCTTACTATTCTGAAAAGGCAAAACATTACATCGGAGGTAATGCTGAAGCCTTGCATTTTAATAACTAATTTTATAAAAGATCCCAAGAGTAATAGAAAGGTCACAAGAGCTATTGCAGCCCCTGGGCAGTTAAGCAGGAGAATGTTTCAATGCCCTTTAGCCTTTGGGTGTGCAGCAGGGCAATGGAGTTTGGTGCTAAATGACAAATTGGGTTAGAAATATTTGAGCCATAAACCATAGTAAATCTTTTAGCAGTTGAAACACCATGGTACATTCTGAACTGAGAGCAAATGAAGTGTTAGCCTAGGCATGTTTACTGGATTATCCATTTTTTTCTCTCTGCCTGCTTTAGTAGCCTTGCATGGGGTCTTTACAACTTGATGGCCAATGTCCCATTTAAAAAAATTAAAAAATGTTGCTCTAACATGACTAAACAGAAATTAGAGAAGTGGGGGGATGCTAATATATGTGTATTAAAATTATTTCGGTCACAAAGTAAAGCATGGCTAAATTAGGAACTGTCAGGTTTATGTTTGCCTGTGCAACTTAAATTTAACCCCCTTTTATGTCCGTACTGCACCATGAATAAGGCAGGGGTCCAGTGGAAAAACTAGTATGTCATTATGTAATTAAAGACTGCATCATATGCACAAAGGTTGAGAATCAAGGTTCTGCCAGCAACCATAAATCCAGAGTTTCCTAATCTTTGAGCGCTTGACTTTGCACCCTAAATAATTTTCTTTGAACATAATTTTTGTACACAGTTTCTTAGTTTGGTGTATATTTGTTTTTTAAAAGGTGAAAACAAGTTCTGTTATGTAACTAATAACATTTCATCATGCCTCTTCGCCTGGGTTTGAAGCCTGACACTTCATTGCTGCATCACAGCCTTCTACCATGTTAGATGTGGAAATAAGTACATTAGCTGTCAGCAAGAAAAGGCTGCTGCCCAGAGTGGGGAGGGCTGCTGCACCATGGGTTAGATCCAGAAGGTGGTCGGGGAACCTGGCCTGACCTGGTTCTCTGCCCCCACACTCCCTCTGGAGAGCTGAGGGAGTTTCTGCCCACATGGATGTGACAACAATTAAATAAAGCACATTTGCTTTGATGATTTAAATCTCAGATTGCGCACAAATGTGATTAGTCAAATAAGTGAAATTCTTGGACTGTATTCTGCCAAATTGGTACCTAGAGATGTAAATTACCCCCTCACCAACGTGAGCCCCTGCGTTCCAGGTAGGCAAGCCATTTGTCTGGTTTTAAACCAGACAGTCCTGTCTTTCCAAGGTTTGTCCACTGTCCAATATAGATGATTTTGTCACACCACATGGGATGGAGGACGTCTTCTTGAAGAACATGCCACCTGCCCCCAGGACCTTGCATGCAGTGTGCATGTGAGGTCATGCTGGCTGCTGGGAGATAGGGGAGCACAGGGCCTGTCCTTCAACATGGCATCTTCTGTGCAGCATGATCTTGCATACATCTTTCAAGTGAGATCATGCTGGTGAGAACGGTGGTCACCCTGGCAGGGGCGGCCCCACACAGCTCCTGGAAATAACAATATCCAGTGTTCTGGGTATGCAGCAGTGACTAACCTAAAGTTCCAGAAGAATAAGATTCATTTTGAAGGAGAGACTGTAGTACTACCAGGCCATGTACTTCCACTGGGGGATCTATGATAATCCTAGAAGCAGCTGCTGAGGAGAAGCATTGAATCCTCACATTCTCTGCCATGCTGGCTTTCACCGCCATAGCCGGCACTCTTCAACCTTGGCTGCTTTCCTTCTCATAATAGGGGGTTATTTAAATCTCTGTGTTCTTTGTTCTATGAAATCACTCAAGGAAATTAAATATTTAAAAGCATGTTAATGCAATGCCAGCTGAGACTGTGAAAGTGCCTAAATCAGTAAATTAAAAGTAACTTGGCCACATTGTGCATGTATATTAAGGTATAAACGTCATCACCACATGTAAACTAGAAAATACAACATAAGTCTGAGTTCGCCATGTTATGGCTGCTATGAGAGCCATAACTTTTAATTTCCAGACTTCTATGCGTCTTAGAATATCAGCCATATCTTTGCACTAATATATTTTTGTGGGATTTAGCATGAAGCATGTGTACTTTAAGTCATGTGTGAGCAATAAAAGAAACAGTGCTGGTTGCTTAGGATTTTAAATGGCAAGGAATTTCTAACTAAGAATAAATATTTACAAACAAGTTCTAAACACTTGAAAATAGGGTTTACAGAGGAAAAGTTTACAGACCTCAGCAGCCCAGTGCTGCTCCATAACAAAATATTGTTGCGAATAACATATATACAATTAAGGCATTATTGTCTCTGAAGTATTTCTTTCATGCTTCACACCATTAACGGACTCATAAGATTAAAATAATAATACCTGTAGTCTGTATCCATCTAGCACATGTCATTCCAGGGTCCCAAAGTTCTGTGCCAAGGTTAATTAATGAAATATCTCAAGCCCCCTGTGAGACACTTTATGAATTATTTCTTCATTTAAAAAGCACAACAGTAATTGGCCAAACCACTACTGCTGTCAGAAATGATACCATATTATGTGAAGCTAGTTTTGAACACTCCTCTACTAATCTTATAAAGGTTATTTTTTAAGATGGGGCAACTGGAGTACCAGGAAAGGTTATGGCCCATTTCGACCCTCCTTACATTGCTTCACAAATGGATCGATTGACTTCCATTAGCCCTAGGGCGAGATTTTGCTCCTGCCTCAGATCGCAGGGCAGGGGACTGAGTAAGGAGTCTCCAGGGTCCAAATAAGGGCCTCCCAGAATATCACCCCCTGCATTCAAGCAAGCAGAGGGGCAGCTATAAAGTTCTACATGTGCCTTCGTAGAGCAACTTGTAAAAGAGGGGATGTGGAGAAATTGCAGGTGGAAGTATGCTGGAACCCTTAGAGGGCTGTCACAAATTCCTCACCCCACAGTGCCACTGGGAAGCTCTGAGAGGCATTTTGCCTTTTTGAGACAGAATGGCATTCCTGGGCAGCACACCTACACACTGATACTTACAAATGAGCTGTGCCTTAAAGGCACAGATTAGTCCTTAGTGACTTGCTTATGTACACAGGCCAAGTTAATGGCAGAGCCAGAAATTCAGAGTCTTGATTCCCTTTAACTACTCTGCTACTTGATCAACAGGCTGAAAATAAATTGGGAAAGTGTACTTAGGCGCACTTTAAGCCTGTAAATGTATGGCCTGATTCTGCCACCTTTGCTCATGTGGAGCATTAACTTACTCTGGGCCAGACTGTGATACCCCTATGATGAATAAGTTTCTCACTCCACAAGGGATCTTATTGACTGTGTTCAATGGACTGTTTGTAGCTGAAGTACTAGTCACTGTGAGTGAGGGTATTGCAGTCTGTCCCTCTGATGTCAAGGATCCTACTTACAGAGTAAAGTCTACTTATTGTGAGGGTGGCGGAATCATGCTTGGAATGGGTCAGCATGCTAGTGTTGGAATTCTAGCTTCAGACACTAGGGAAATTATGTTTAACAAAGTTCATGCTGATCCCTGTTTATGCATATCACCAAACCTGTCTTTGTAAAGGTAGCTCTCAGAAAAGGAGAGGAAGCATTGTCTGGCCTTTTTTGAGGGTGTATTGCTTCAGTATGCTAAAGACTTGTCTCTGAAGATGTGTGGCCTCATCAACTCTGGCATGTGCATTTCAGGCCCAGCAGGTTATTTGACACAGGCGTTGTAGCGTTCTGGAGGCTTTTCACTTCAAAAGAGAGCAGATCTCACTTGAATGCAAAGATGTATGCTGACAGGAGCGAGCCCCTTTGAGCTCCCTTTTTCCTTGTCGTTGTATTTACCTAAGAAATTTCATGCATAGAAAAGAATGAATGAAAAGGAATATGCATATACATGACAGGAATAGGATTTTTTTTTATTGTTTCCTTTTTCAGCAAATGTTTTGTTCCCTTTTAAGTACCACAGAACAGTGCCGAAAGGGAAAGCATTATGTAACAGATGGAAGTTGATCAAAATCTGCAGTCAACGTTTGATTAGCATAAAAAGCTATTGTAAATGTAGACCACTAACAAACAAGCATCCTCACTGCAATGCAGCATGTTGTTATCATTACCTCATTAACCTGCAGCTTGGAAATAGTTCATTTTCATTTTCTCTGCAAGTCATTATGTAGTTTTAGTGGCAACTTTATAGATTCAGCTGTTGGGGGCCGAGCTAGTCTCACCAATCTGGAGAAACTCTGATGTGCTGCCTCTGAAACCAATAGTTATTCTGGATTTGCAGCAGTGTAACTGAGATCAGAATCTGTCTGCTAAGGATCTTTTTTTTTCTTTTTTTTTTAATTGGGAACTATATTATGGAGTCACTATACCAAAAGTTTGTTTTGTCATTGCTCCTGTTATAGTCTCTGTTTTTCAGTCATTCCCATTCCTGTGGTAACCTCAAAGGTGTCTGGCATAGAATTAGACAGGCACAGGTGGTGGGAACACCTGGTGCAAACTCTTTAGTGCTCACTGACTTTATAATGCTCCTTGGTTTGTCTGTCTCAATTCACTCACTCAGGGCTAGATTGAGCCATTGTTCAATGCCCTGGGAGGACCCCAGAGGAGGCATTGTGACTGAGTCACTCCTTCCTTGGTCCTGGGGTGGGGGAATGTAATTTGCTATCTCCCTTCACCAGTGCAGCATACTCCTCACCTTACACTGTATGGGGGTAGCCGGAAAGTCTTACTTTCCTGCTTGGCCTCATTAGGGTCAGGTAAGATCTGGCCATCAATTTATACTGGGCCCTAGCAATAGTGCAATTGTATCTTTGCATTATTCAGAGTAGAGATCAGTAGCACAGTGCTAAGGATGCACCACAAATGGGTAGAGCTTCTCTACAGATGTGCTGAGGTGAACTGCAGGATTCCCACAGCTCACTGGTTTTGTTACAAAGTTAATGGCCTGTAGCAAGAAGAGGTAGAAAATCCTGAGATGGGGCAGGGGTTGGTATTGCTTTTGCAGAGCCTCTTTGATCAGGTTTTCATTTACAAAAATAAATTTTTAAAAAAATGAGTGTTGGCTCAAACTTGGTACCATCTGCTATGGACATCATGTGTCTTGGATGGGCAGGGTTTCACTCAAAGGCGCTAGTCTAAACCCATGTATGCTAACAAGATAAGAAAATAGATTGAAAACAAATGGGTCAAAGAACAATAGATGGAGCAGAGATGTTACTAGTCATAGTAAGGGCAAAGAAGTAGTGTCTGAGCTTGCTTTAAGTTTAGCCTTACAGTCAGTGCAGAAATGCACAGTATTTTATCCAACTAAAACATTCATGTTAGGTTTGTATCTTAGGGAACACTGTAAATATTAGCATCTTACAATATGTTGTGTTTTAAATATGATTTGTTGTGTGTAGTGGTACTGCTAAGTACACTAATATTACTTTGCTTTTCACACTTGGGGCATTAAACACAAGGAGTATGAGGCTAGCATATGGCATGTATCAAGGAGTCCACAGTTCATGTTGAGTAGTACCCTAGGACAAAAACATGCTTTCATATACATTTGTTAAAAATACTTAGCGGATGCAAGCTGCCCATAAAAAGTAACAGCTTTGCAGAGTGATCGGGGACTCAGAAGACCAGAGTTCTATTCCCAGTTCTGCCATTGACCTGCTGGGGACCTTGGGCAGAGGACTTGACTGCTATGTGCCTCAGTTTCCCCATATGTACAATAAATATGTAAAGATAATGATACTTTCTGCCTTTGTAAAACACACTGTAATCTCTACATGAAAAGGACAGAGTAATATTATTTATTTGTATTACTAAATGGTTATTCCTTCGTTTGCATTACTAATGCTATTCTGCTGATACCTTTGGTGATGTCATATTTTGTTCCAAGCACTGAGGCAAAGCTGCACAGTTTGCATCTAGAATCTTCCAGGTCGGTTCTATATAATGTTTTTTTTAATTTACACAGGTTCTGATTCTTAAAAGATGAGAGAAAATTTGATTTCATGAGCTGATCAAAATAGACATAACCTAAAATACTTAAATTAATAAAGTATGCCAGTGATGTGAAACCTGTACCTGTGGTCATCTAAGGAATGTGTGCAGGACTTTATTCAGAAAGAAATACTGTACATGTTATTCTGCTCAAAAGTGTAGTACCTACGTGAGTGATCAGGAATGCACAGAGTTTGCATTCCTGGAGATAGATTATCTGAAAGTGTTACCCTTTGTTTGACTTAGTCTGTTATGTTCTACTAACCCCTTATTTTAAAAGAAAACTCTTTATACATTACATCTTGCATGGCAGCGCGATCTTCTTTGGCACCTTACAATCAACCACTACTCCAGATCAGCCCAGTTTATTTACAATGCAGTGAAAGTATAACTTATGCAATTTTTAGAAACAGACTAAACAGCATATTAGCTATGCGATGATTTCATCTCTAGTTCTCCAGTACCTTTCATTATTTCAGGATTTATTCTTTTTCCTTTTTTTTTTTTCCCGAGTGGGAACAGGCACGTTCAGATGTTGTTTTCACACAAAAAAATCTGTTGAAGCGCCTCTGTGGGTTTTTTTGCTAGACTTGTCTTTCAGCATGTTTCCAAAGGCTTGTAATCAGCACATTGTGTTGTGACATGTGCATACTTGACATTGCTTTGTTCTGGGACTTCCTTTTGCTTGAGATCTTTAGGAAGTTATCTTACAATTAGCATGGAATTTTGAGTCAATGCTATTGCAGACTTGGCATATTCTCCATCTTTAAGAAAAAAGCACATCAGAGCCAATGTGAACAAAGAAAAGTTACTATTTATAACTAGCTGAACTGCATGGGATTCTGACTATAATTCACTACAAGGAGAATTATAGCAATGACTTTAGCCAATACAGAAAAAGAATGTTAATATTACACTCTATACAGGACTTAAAGGAAAATCTAGGGTATTGTGCTAACAGTACCAAGTGCTGATACTTCATTATTTTTTTATTTTGTTCAGACAATCTTTCTGTCATCATATCACAAAAAAAATAGGTATTACTTATGGAGAAGTTTATAGCTAAATTATAGGGCATTTTTCATCTTCTCATTTTAATGTAAATTAAGCTTGGTCTGTAGGGAAGTTATTGTGGTTGGTATGAACTAGAGAACAGGTTTTGTTTGCTCTCTGTAGCTAATTTATGCTGTAGCTTTAATTATATTGTATCATTTAGACTAAGCTCCTTGGAGCAAAGATTAGAGGCCAGAGCCTTGGGGCTTTCCTTTGTGTACCAGCACTGCTCAGAAAGGGTGGACAGAGCAAAGGTGGCTTTAGCCCACCTTGGCACCCTTTCCTACCCTCCCCTTCCTGGGGCGATGGGGCAATCCTGAGGCACTTTTTAGAGCAGCTTAAGCAGGGCTGACTTCAGGCACCAGCGAACCGAGCAGGTGCCTGGGGTGGCAAATGTAAAGGGGGGGCAGGACGCCGGGCTCTGGGGTGGCAATTTTCCCTCGGCGGCTGCAGGAATTCAGTGTCTGCTCCATCACAGTACGTTTCGTGCTCAGCGGCAATTCAGCGGCGGGGACACGACTCTTCTTCGGTCGCCGGCAGCAATCCCGCTCGGCGGCAAGTTTTTTGTTTTTTTCCCATTTGGAGAGGCAAAAACACTGGAGCCGGCCCTGAGCTTAAGGACTGCACTAAGTTTCATGAAGCCCTGTGGCTCTGTTCTGGCATTGCTGGAAAACAGAGTGTGACACAGAGGCCCATTGGTAGGGCCCGTGTGTGTCATGGAGGTCGCGGATTCTGTCACTTTCTAAGGAACAGCCACACCAGCTGCAGCCAGCCGCTAGGGCAGCCCCACAGCCAGCTGCATCAGCCATTGCTTGGGCAACCCCGGAGAGCTGGCCCTGGGGACCGCCCGAGTAGTAGCCGATGTGGCTGGGAGCCACCCGAGCAATGGTCCCTGGGGCAGCTGAAGCAGCAGCTGCTCCAGTGGCCCCTGATAGGGGTCCTCAACAGCTGGTACTGCTGGCCCTGCCCTCCCCCACAGCAGCAGCACCCCCAACCCCAGCTTGCCCCTCATAGCAGCCCTTCCCCCTCCTCCCCCCCCCCCCCCCGGGATTCCCCCCACAGCAGCAGCTGCCCCAAGATTTAGTCCGGGGTATTTATAACATAAGTCATGGCCAGGTCATGGGCCATGAATTTTTGTTTATTGCCTGTGACCTGTCCAACAATTCATCAGGCCTGGCATACTCACTACACCAAACACATTGTTGTCATGATATATGCCTAAAAAGTGGCATGCAATATGCTCTTTCAAAACTAATAACTCACTGATCATTTATAGTCTTGTGTGGTGTATGGTAAACCCACAAATGACTTTATAGATTATTGTGCTGCAAATGTGTTCTTAAAATGTATTTGGCAAGCAGAGCCTAGGCCACACCCTGTTCCAGACAAAAGAATTATGGTTGCACCTCCTTGAATGTGTGTGTGATATAAATTAGGCAAGGTGTGACCAAAGACAAAGAAAAGCACATTTACAGGCAAGGTAAACACAGCCATCAGGAAAGCAAAAGGGAGAAAGGTGAATAGTTCACAATCTTGAGGGGGGATGGCAACTGCACCCCACCAGGAAGCCTTCCTGCCTCTTGAAGCAGAGTCAATGAACACTGGAAAGACAGCGTGGCATCTACACCTTAGCAAGGGAGAGACGCTTTAGCTGGGCTTACTTTTCAAAGAATGCATTACAAAGGTTTACTGGACGACAGAAAGAAAGGGGAGAGAACCGCATAGTTATCCATTAAAGCAGGAGTTCTCAACCTTTTTCTATCTGAGCCCTCCCACTCACCCACAACATGCTGTGAAAACTCCATGGCCCACCTGTGCCACAACAACTGTTTTTCTGTATCTAAAAAGCCAGGGCCAGCATTAGAGGGCAGCAAGCAGGGTAGTTGCCTGGCGCCCCATGCCACAGAGGGCCCCATGAAGCTAAGCTGCTCAGGCTTTGGCTTCAGCCCCGGGTGGTGGGGTTCAGGGCGAAAGGGCTTCGGATCTCTGCCTTGAGCCCCCATGAGTCTAATGACAACCCTGCTTGGCAGACCCCCCTGAAACTTGCTCGAGACCTCGGGGGCCTCAGACCCCTGGTTAAGAATTGCTGCATTCGTGGGCACACAGAAGAGACCAGAGCTCTTGTACATCTAAGAAAAGTGAATTCTTCAACCAAGAGGGTTGAAGTTTTTGGGAACTGATATATAGGTGAGAAAGCTGCTTAGGCAAGTATTGTTTTAGAAGTATATTTTTAATCTTGTTTGTTTGTAACCATTTCTATCTTTATCCCTTATACTTGGCATCACATAAACCTATGATGTTTTGTTTAATAGACTTTCTTTTTCCTGTAAGTGTTTGTCAAACCCCAGTTAAATTAATGAGCTGCAGTGTATTGTCTCATTGAAGCAGAAATGAATTTAATAATTGCTGTAAGTTGTCAGTCAGAGGACTGGATGCTGCAGGGTGGTGGTCTGGGGAAAATTTGGGACTGGGAGGATGGTGGGGTCACCTTCCAAAGAGTAACTGGTGGTGGAAGCCTGCTTGTAGGCTGGCTGTTGGTGTCAGGGCTGTAAGCCACACCAGGATAGCACTGAAGGCACCAAGATTTGAAGGGCAGGCTGTGACACAACCCCTTACTGCTCTTGGTTCAACCCCAAGTTGTCACACAGTGACACCTGCATGGCAGGTAGAATGGGGCATGTGATAGGAGCCACTCTGAAACCAAAAGAATCCTGAAGTGGCTGGATCCACTGGCTTCAGGGCAGCTTTGTGTGAGGGACTGATGCACTGCAGACCTGATAGTGACCAGGATCATCCCCCTTCTTCCCCCCAGGTTCTTATCTAGGTCTCGTGTAGCAGTACTGAGCACAAACACAGATTCAAACATTGCAATATCAGTATCATCCTATTCAAAGGCAATAAGGGAGTTTGCTGTAGCTAATATAACACACACATTCCTACAGCTGGCCACTAAAATAAGTGTTAAGATGTCTTCTTCGTAGTTCAGTTTCAAACCCTGTTTTGACTGTACTTTTAATAAAATACAAATACATTTTTTTCAGCACCTAAAATACGTTGCCTGATGTTCAGAAGTACTGAGCACCTTCCATTCCCATTGACTTCTGAATATGTGACTATTCCTACTGAAGTGCCTAATGCCTGAATCCTGCAAAGATTTAACACACGTTTCATGACCTATTTTGAGTAGTCCACTGAAGCCAATGGGACAACCCATAATGCATATTGTTCAGCACATATGTAAGGCTTTACAGGACAGAAGTGTAAATGTGGATTCAGATGCCTGACTCTAAACACTCAAGCTAGAATATTGTGGCCATATTGTTCAAAAGACTTAAAGACACTTGTACCCTCGTGGTAAATATGAATACATTAAGCGGGGTGGGGGTGTCTTTCTGAGTTAATAGTTTGAGCCATTTTTTCTTAATGTGTCATGGAGTGTACATTAAATTAGGTGGAAGATAATATTTTGTCATCCCGGGCCTGGCCCTGCCCTGCCCCCATTGAAGTTAAGGGAATTTTGTCTGCTGACTTCAGTGAGAGCAGGCTCAGAATCCAATCAGCCCCCGTGAATACACCTGATGAAATTATGAAAGTTTTGCAATTGAATATTCCACCTGAAAGATTGAAACACGCAAATGAAGGCATATGGGCCTTTCCAGTGACATCAATGGGCATTCAAACACCTCAACCTCTAATCATCAAGTCTCTAATTCTCATTGTTCTGAGACATTACCAAGTCAACATACCTAGCAAACCAAGAGTGCTTCGAAGTGTTAGGAAGCTCTAAATAGCACTCAGTAAAAAGAGCATTAGTTAGGCCCCAAACCCGCAAAGACTTACATGTATGCTTAACTCTGTGCACTCTGAGTAGTCCCATTGAAATGAATATTCCAGTTCATAGTACATGAAGCTAGCACATGTGCAAATCTTGGAAGGATTAGGGATTTACATTGGATCAGGGAATAAAATATAAAAGTATATTGGCTAAAAATACTGTTATAATACTTACTGAATAATAAAATGGAAGGAAAAGAAATTGCACTATAAATCCTAATGGAAGAAGCTCAACAGTAACAAAATGGCTTATCTTTGGAAAGAAGGCTTTTTTAATTGATGGGTGTTCAAATGGAAAAAAATTCCTTTTACAAAACCCACAGCTCAGGGCTATAATATATGTAGATTATAACCCTCCCATGTCCGGAGCAAGTAAGAGTCATCTCTCCCAGGTAAAAGTTATGCTGGAGTCATGCCGGAAGTCCTTTTATTACTGATACTTTCCTTCTTCCTGGAAGGCAATAACTAATTGCTGTGATTCCTTCTTTGACAACTGCACAAATTAGAATTTTGTATATTGCCCTTGTGTTCCTCATGCAGTACATGCTGCATGCATGCTCACCAAAACATGTGTGTTAGTGTATTAAATAACTGTACGCTCTCAACTACATTCAAGAGTTTTTTTAAAAAAAATCCTTTTTTATATACAAAACGCATCAGGCTAATCTATCATTCTTCAGCAGCAGTGCAGTTTATTAGTGTTATCTAAGTTGTACTACTTTTCCTTGTCACATCATAAGTTAACCTTTCCTAATTGCTACTCTGGACATTTACCAGGCGTTCCCTGGGGACCTGTTTAACTAGAGACACAATTTTCCTGTTATTGCATTCTCTAGTGGTTTCAAAAACGTATGTTGCTTCTAGTCAGAGAACATAAATCTGCGCAAGTTTGATGCTAGGGATCCTACTGCATTAGATAAAGATATGGCTGGCTGAAATACCCTTCATAATTTGTTGTGTGGTGACTAATGCCCAGCTTTTTAAAGATATTTAGGAATTGCTCCAGTCAGTGTTGCATGGCCTAAGTGATTTGGAAAGCAAAATGACATTTTCTAGTGACTTAGCGTAAACCTCATTGAAAGTAAATGGGAACATGTATCCAGAAGTCAGATAGTTATGGTGACTAATTCAAAATGAAAGCCACAGAGGCCAAGAGCCACAGAAGTATTTACGTGCCTATGTCTGGGGTTGAGGCATCTAAGTCCTAGCTTTGGCACCACTGTGACCCACAACCCCCCTGCTCAGCTGCTGCCTATCCCTGGCAGGTGCCTAAACTCACTCAACACCGAGTAGGTTGTTGCTGTAAAATGTCCTTAGGTGCCTACATTTTTTTACTCTGGGCATGTGTACTGCTGCCTCACTCTAGGTGTCCAGACATCTTTCTCCAAGCCACAGTGCAATCCACAAAGCAGGGGGAGATAGGCACCCTCTGCCTATCTTACCTGTGGAGCCCAATCCAGTAGGCATGTTTGGAGGCCACCTAA
Source organism: Lepidochelys olivacea (assembly GCF_965140295.1). Classification (NCBI taxonomy): domain Eukaryota; kingdom Metazoa; phylum Chordata; order Testudines; family Cheloniidae; genus Lepidochelys; species Lepidochelys olivacea. Next base: position 47,980,699 of record NC_140414.1, on the reverse strand, counting down.
TAGATTAGGTCCTATTCAAAAACCTGGCAAGACCAGATGGTGCCCAATTTATAACCTAGTGGTTAGATGATTCACTTGGCATGTGGGTGCCCATGGTTCAATTCCCCACCCCCCTGCCTGATGGGGAGAAATGATTTGAACAGGTGTCTCCCACATCTCTCAGGAGTGTGCTCCAATCACTGAGCAAGGGCATTGTCTGATGTAGTGTGGCCTCTATTGATGAAGCTGTTCCACTTTGGATAAATTATTAGTCATTGGGCTAGAGAGATCCTGGTGGTTAGGGCACTCACAAGTGAGAGACCCACGGTTCAGTCCCTTGACTCCAATCACTATTTATGTATGCACAATGGAATAGCTTCAACAGGAAAGTTTAAGGGAGACCCACATCAGAATATCCCATAGCTCAGTGATTACAGAACTCCTGAGAGGTATGGAAGACTACTGTTCAAATCATTTTGCCATATCCAGCAGAGGAGGAAATTAAACCTGGGTCTCCCACATCCCGGGTGAGATGTCAAATCCCTTTTCATTGTACAGTACCTAGCTGAGACTTTGTAGGGTCACACTGTTGTTCCTGTGATTTTTCTAGGTACCTCAAAGTTAGGCCTTGTGAGAATGAGTGTCCCAACAGCTCAGTCCCTTTGTGGATCCAGGCCTGTGAGTGTACATTACAAAACTATTAGAGAACTTGATACAGGCAGATTTTCCTAGCCCTTGAGTGATTTGCTTGTTTTCTAATTAAATTCTCTCTTTGGAGAGGTAACAGTAAAATCTTATATTTTTTTTTCATCTTGCCTGGGCAGCACATAGTATATATTTTGAGGATGCAAAGGGAAATCTGGTTCCCAAAGAATGAAGCATTCAGTTGCAGGCTGACCTCCTGCCTAGAGCTGGGCAGGAAAAGGGTTTCCTGTCCCACGAAAATCTTTGAGGTTTAAAAAAATGTTCCCATTGTTCATTAGAATGAACCCAAGACCTTTCAAAACTTTTCACAGAAAAAAAGTCAGAGTGAAACTTCCATCTCAGAATAACTCATAGACTGATAGCTAGGGCAGTCAGAGAGGATGTGGAAAATCCACATTCAAGTCCCTGCTTAGCCTGACTTGAAGCAGGGACCTACGTCTCCCACAGCCCAGGTAAATGCCCTATCCTCCTGGCTATTGGATGTTCTGGGGTGGGTGTCTCTAATTATGAGCAGAAATTATATCCTGGATTTGAGACATTCTCCCAGCTGAAGTTTCATCAAAACCAACTGTTTCCTGCAAAAAGTTTTGATTTTGATGAATCAACATTTTCTGATGGAAAAACCATTTAATCAAAACATTTCCACTAGCTCTAACCTGACTGAATTAAAGGCCCACCTGCACACCCTCCATGCACAAAATTCCCATTGAAGTCAATGGGCGTTCAACACTCAAGTCTGCACAACTGCTTCCCTAGTGTGTAAACTTTATAGTGCATTACACAGAAAGCCCTTGAAATCTACACAGAACTGCCTGTTTGCAAGTAGCTCAGTGGGAATAGTGGCTTGAATTTATTAGCAGTCACTACAAAAATACTCCTAAGACTTACATCAGAGGTTCTCAATCTGTTTACCATTGTGGCCTACATCTGCAGCTCTCTGTGTTATGTGGGCCACATCCACACAATATATATACTACCTGTATGGTCCTGAGGATATCACATGGGTTGCAGTTCTGTACTGATTGGACCGCAAGTGGCCCACAGGCCACGGGTTGAGAACCACTGGCTTACACACTGGTGTAACTAACTGGTTTTCAGTGAAGTTACTACATGTTTGTACAAGCCCAAGGTTTTCATAATAACCTTCTTTCCTAGAGAAACTATGCAGGGTATAATTTTGTTATCAGACTCAACATCACTGGGAGTTGCATGCATAACTACATGAAATTCTGAGGACAGGATTAAAATCATTATATGATATATGGCATTTTACTGGTTTAAATAGCAATCCTTAATACTCCTGCAATGTGTGTACATCAGGGTTACTATGAAAAAAATTAACAGCAGCATTGCCAGACTTTGTAGTTTGAAATCGTAAACCAAATGTTATATTAATGCGTATTTTTTATACAATGTCATTGGCCCAAGTCCTACGGTTCTTACTTAGGTTTCACTCACTCTTTATTTATGCTTTACTCCAGAGAAACACATGTGATTAAGAAAAACAAAAAGGGAATTAAGGTATCGAGCTTTCTACTGATTTCTCTCTATGTCCACATGTGTCCAAAGCTTATTCAACTGCATTGAAATAATAACGTATAACCATGCCTATTTAACTAACATTGGGCCAGATTATCCACTCCCATGGCAAAACTTGTGGGAGAGAGCCATGGGGAAGGAAAACTCCATGACAATCCCTTCGCAATGTGTCCCTGGCTGTTCATTTCAGTCAGCTGGAGTTTGCCATCCTGTAGAATGGCCCACAAGACCCACCTGCAAATCCCACAGGTCCCTGGGGCCATGTACTCAGTGTCACTGTGTCCCTGGCAGCTATGTGCCCCAGCAGCTCTGGCTCCCCTTCTCACTTCAGCAACTGCTATGCTTGCAACATCCTCAGAAAAGGGGATCCCTACCACGCAAGGAGCTCTGGAGAAGAGCTGTATTGCCTTTGCCAAGCAATTCCCAGAGAGATTAGAGGGCAGGAGGCCATGTCTGTCCCCTGACCCCACACCTCCTCACAGACTACCCTTCTCCTTCCTGAGCCCACCCACTCGCTGGGGTAGGAAGGGAAAAGCAGTACTTCAGAGGCAGCTGACTCCCATGTCTGTGTAGGAGGGGTGATAGCTGTGCACGGAGGATGGCCCATCTGGGCAGTACAAACATCCCCCCAATTAAAAGATGCACTTATATTACTCCATAGTCCTATAGATTGTGGTTTACTTCTAAACATAATGAAATTTTCACCATGTGTGAATGCAAAACTAATTGTACAATTTTATATCAAGTAAATCCCATTATTTCTTTTTTCCCCTCCCACTTCCAATTTTGTCTCAGGAAGGACTAGCCACATGGAAAATGATCTTGTCAAGTAATGCCGACCACAATCATTCCTTAGTTCATGCAGTTTTTAACTAGATACAAACTAATATAAATAGAATCTTCCCTTCACCCCCTAAATAAGCTGCACATTCAGCCTCCAATCATTCAGACAGAGGTTTGATAAAGGAGATGGCTTAAACCCTTCCTTCTGTTCTCAAAAGAGCGCACACCTTTTTCTCTTCTGCATATCTTGCCTTTGAGGGGCAGTATTGTCTAGAATTTGGAGAAGGAGATTCTGTGTCACTCCTTCAGGGTTCCATTTTTCACTCTGGCATCTATGGATAGATTGGGTCCTCCAGAAGCTAAATGAATGATTCCATCTGGACAGTGGTGGATTTTGAGTGCCTCACCATCATGACCTTGCTCTGACTCCACAGAATCAAAGAGTTTGACACTCTCCTCTTGTCATATACGTGTATAGGGGAGAGCAGGGCAATCTAATATTGTTTGCTTGACACTGACCACAGCAAGAAGCAAAATACCAATCTGGGTGCTGGAAGAGCTGCCTCGTACTGTGAAACCATCATGAAGGAATCCTTCATGCAATAGGGAAATAACTAATGTGATGGCCCATTACAATTCACTCCACAAAACTAGAGCAGTATGTTGAATACCAGAGGTTAAAAAAGGTAACCTATTTTTTTAAAGTGGTAAACTCTCATTAGTTGGCAAAGCTATTGCCTGGACAAAGTGTCAAATTATTGAATATCTATTGTTGGGGAAGGAGGCTCTTTTTTCCAACCATTAGTTAGGCTAATTGTTGTGAGTACATCTGACAACATAGACCTCTTAGTGTAGGAGAGGGAGCTCAACAAGAGAAATAAGAACAGCCATACTGGGTCAGGCCAATGGTCTATCTAGCCCAATATCCTGTCTTTCAACAGTGGCCGGTGCCAGATGCTTCACAGACATCCAGCTGTGCTGAATTAAAGGTCTGTACTTAACACATCCCATTAATCAAAGAGCAGGAGTGCGCTGACGTTATTAGTAAGAAATGTGTTATTATTCACCTGTAATTAAAAAAAAGGGTTGATTTGGCTCCCTGTCTGGAGTTATGAACACATTTCTTTTTGCCAGGTGATGAATTTTGCCAAACTCTATCATCAGAACTCCATATTCCAAGTTCTGAGTGGAAGATGAACAAAGATGCAATATGAGACAGACTATTTTTCTTGATAAAACATTCTTTTTTCCCCACAGTCATTACTTTTGAGTCTAGTTTGTTTATTTACACTCCCCCCTCCCCCGGCCACCTAACATTTCCCCCCTCTCTAGTGGTTCCCATTAAATCCTACAGGGAGAGTGTGAAGGCTTATGCTTGTACAGTGTGATTCCAAACATCATGTACACTTTGAGCTAGTGAAATAGGCCATTCAATGGAGAATATCATGCTGAAGGTAGGAAGGTGCACATCCTGCACCTTGACATTCCAGGATAAGTGCTTCTCATTGGTATCCAGTATGCTCTAAACCAAGGAGAGAGAAAATGTTTGGTTACCATTAGTGGAGGCAGTACGTCTCAGCAGCCATTGGCGTAGAAGGCACATTGCCCCCCAGAAGATAAAGATTTAAACCATGCTTTTTTCACCAGCGAAAGTATTGTACCACATGCAGCACTCACACCATCGGATAATGAAGCGGTGGACTGTAGGGCTGTGTGATGGTGTGCCTACCCCACGCAAGGCCTGGAGGGATTGAAGTGGGTAGACCGGCCAATTAACTGACCAGGCTGCACCTGAAGAAGGAGACAGGGAGCAGGGCACTAATTGGAAATGGGCTCCGCTCAGCAGGAACAGGAGGGGCCTGTATAAATCCCAGGAGCTGTGAATGAGCAACAAGGTGGGGCAGGGGTGGGGGTTGCAATGAAGTAGTCCACAGTCACTCTCTAGGGAAAAGGAGCTTGGGCTGGCAAACCCAGAAAGAGGGGGAAGCCAAATAAGTAGGAAGAAGCCCAGAAAAACAGCAGCAAGGGGGTAGGACCAAGCAGATATTGGCTACTTGTTATAGGGTCCCTGGACTGGAACCTAGGGCACAGGGTGGGCCTGGATTCCCCACCTGCCAGTGGGAAGTGGCACAGGACTGTAAAGATGCCAGCTGGACAGCTGGTCAGGCAGGACTTTGATTTCTTTGGAAAGGGAAAACCTTAGTGACCTGGCCAAAGCGCTAAGCCACAAACAGGAAGCTGCAACTCTGGGAGCGAAAGGGGCCACCCGGTGAAAGTGACGACAGGTAGAGACCCCGCCAGAGGAAGGCAGCGCCTGGCAAGAGCTAATCCCCAGAGAAACTAGGAGGAGGCCCCACATATGCTGAGTGGACCCTGAAGGGTATATAGTGGGCCTGAAGGTTCAAGGCCATATATAGCTGAAATTTGTCATTGTTTGGGGAAATGTTGATATCACTTGACAAGTTGTTATTAGCCGAATCACTTGGTAATAGAGTGGGAAATCAGATGGTTAAGTCTAAGGGTGTGCACCAGGCTAGGAGGAGGGTGCACTGTTGGAAAATGGAAAGAGGGAGTATTCAGTATGGGTTTGATCCAGCAGCCATTGAAGTCAGTGGCAAAACTTCCATTGATTTCAGTGGTGTAGGTTTAGACACTATTATGGCAGGGAAAAAGTGGGGTTGTTCATAAGAATGGCCATACTGGGTCAGACCAAAGGTCCATCTAGCCCAGTCTTCCAATAGTGGCCAATGCCAGGTACCCCAGAGGAAATGAACAGAACAGGTAATCATCAAGTGATCCATCCCCTGTCACCCATTCCTAGCTTCTGGCAAACAGAAGCTAGGGACACCTTCCCTGCCCATCCTGGCTAATAGCCACTGACGGACCTATCCTCCATGAATTTATTAGTAGTGCAACAGACAAGGAGCAACATTTCCCAAAGCTGAAACAAGCAGTTCATATGATGATAACCCTTTCCTTTCTTAAAGGCAGGTCAGAGGCAAGATCTGCTCAGTGAATTGGCAAAGGAGTTGAGCCTCTTAATATCTGAGTATTTGTTTAAATCCAGTCCACATTGGTAGTGACTGAAAGTTGATATATTCTGAACAATGTTCGGCAGCCAATGTGAAATATATTTAGTGGTCTCAGTGGCATAAAAAACACCATCTTTACTGACGCATTTGTTGGCACTCTGAGGAGAAGCTGAGGACTGAATGTGTATGGGGACTGATCTATTACATCAGCCCTAAAGTTGTACTTTTCAGGCCAGGGTAAAAATGACAAATTGTTGGGGCAGCATGCATGAGCCCGCATGGCTGCTATCTCTTTAATGAATAAAGAGGAATTTAGTCTCCTGGCTCTGTCTACAGGAGAAATTTTCAAACAATTCCCCATGAGAACATCTTCACTGATGGAAGAAAAGGTTAGATAAGGATCTGAATAGGTTTAGATATCATAGTGGTAAAAGCATCTGAGCCAATGTGAGCTATTTCAACTATAATCTTCCATGCCAGTGGAGTTGCGACTAGTGGGAATTATAGGTTTGAAAAAATCCTAGTGGAGACACATCCTACATCTGTCTAGCTAGAAGCTTCCATAAGCACTAACTACACACACAATTGAATATACATTTTTAAATGGAAAGTGTTTAAAAAGACAAAACAGGTAAAGGCAAACATACCACTTTATAGAAAACATGAGCTGAACCCACCATTATTTTGAAGGTTGATACTGTCTGAGTAACTATCTTTGTTTTGTTTTTCTCTAAATGTTAAATTTTCTACATCCCTCAGCAATTCCAGGTTTTATCTGGAGCTAAACACAGCAAGATACTAGAGCCTGGCAAATACTGCATGAAAACACTCACCAATAGTTCTTCAAATAAGAACTTTGGTGATGCTCAAACCTTTTACTCACTTTCCAAAATAGTTCATATGAGCTGTCTTTCTTCGCGGGAATATTCACGGGAAAAGAAAGCTCGTGCAAATAGACAGTCTTATGAGTATTCATGAAAGGAGGATTTATGAGACCAACTTGAAAGCTATTTGTTGGTTTGAGTCACTTAAGTGCTTTTGAAAATCCCACCCTAAAAAGACTGGACCTATATCACACTGCTAGCCAGTGGCACAGTCAGGATATAACCCAGTATTCCTTACTTCCAGTTCTGTGTCCTAATCGCTCAACAATACCCCCTGAAATCATTTATGAAAAGATAGAGGAGAAAATACTTAGCAAACTCAGGATGTCTATCCTTGTTTTCACTTCAACACACTGTTGAATTTTGATACAGAGCAATTGTCTTCAGAGCTTATTCCTGTACAATATCCAACGTGTGACAATGTACACTGGTGTGAGTGATACTGTTAGTAATAAGTGCTTGGCTAGTCATTTCATTCTGCTGCATTTCATTCTTCCCTAAAATAAACCCACAGAAATTCAGTGCCAGTTACAGCAACTCATCCAAGCATGTTGGTCACAAAGTTAATATTGTATTAGCCATTGTTTTGTAATGTCAAAATCTATTCCATGTTGCTTGAGGATGGTGAGGGGAGGACCACAGGATAAGAGGAAGTAACCTGTCTTTCCTGTAATAGTGAGCCAAAATGATTTGGGAGTCCTTATCTTATCTCATTTAAGGTCATATCCTGCCAATAGGCTGTTTTTAACCTCCTGCAGAATTCCCTATTGATTTCAGGAATGAGTTCCACATTCAGATCAATGCAAAGATGTAGCCTTTATTTATTTATGACACTTTCTAGTCACTTTACTCTAGACTCCTATTCCTCAAAAACACAGGGAGCTAGATGATAACACTCAATATTGTGCTGGCCTCTTTAGCTAGAGGCTTGAGTGAAGCTCTTTACTTTGGTCAACAGCATAGTTTGCAAAAAGAAAAGGAGTACTTGTGGCACCTTAGAGACTAAAGCTTATGCTCAAATAAATTTGTTAGTCTCTAAGGTGCCACAAGTACTCCTTTTCTTTTTGCAGATACAGACTAACACGGCTGCTACTCTGAAACCTAGTATAGTTTGACAATGTCTCCTTCCTGACCCAAGACTAGAATAGCTAATGTATATTGCAGGTCAAGACTGAAATAGATTAGCAGAGATATTTTGGGAAGTGGACACAGCCCTTCTCTTTGCCTTGATTAGTTAGCTAACAGTAGCTAACTGTCACAAATACCAAATTCCCAAAAGCAGTTTCAGAAAAGATATGGATCTGAAACTCTCTACAGTTGAGCCAAACCCTCAATTCTCCTAATCGAATCCATCAGAGACTCTTTTATAAATTATCCACAATTATTTACTGTAAGGGTACAATAAAAAGTACATGTTCATCTGGATGCAATTTCTTCTATTATAAATTATAATAATACATTTTAATTGTAGGGGGCAGGAAAAACAAGTCTCAAAACAAACTCAATATGACAAATACATCAAGCAGACTTGTCCCTTCATGAAGAATAGAACGCTTGCTGATCTGGAAAAAATAAATTATCTAAATATGTGCATTTGAAAATGACCTACCAGGAATAGGTAGTGGTGAAGTACAATAAAGCTTTGTAATTTTCACTAGCTCACGAACAAACGTTGGTCGTCATCCTGCAACTGGATGCAAGCAGATGGATCCCTGTGCCTGCATGGAGCTGCATTCACTTTAATGAGACTGTGCCAGGGTGAGAGTCTATCTGCATAGGTGCAATGGTGGCGCTGGGCCCTAGTTTTGATGCAGACTCTTAATCACATAAAAGAGGAAGTGTCACATTGCTTTTTAAAAGAACAACATGAAATATCTTGTTCTTGGTTTCTTTGTTTTTTCTTTCGTAAACTTTCTCTGAATTATAATATCTTCTTTGCAGCTAGGGGCCTTGAGGTGTTTAAACCATGGGCATATTTAGATTTAGAGTGAATGTTTTTCTTTTATGAATAGCCTTTGCACATGCAGTACATAGGAGCTGCTTATCAACTGCTATATATACTACTGTGTATAGTTTGTTTGTTTTTAACAAAAAGGGTCACAAGAACAAACTCAGCAAAATTAAAAGATGTCAGGGAGGAAAACTCAAATATCCCCCTTACATCATTTGAGTATCTGGCCCCCATTTTAATGAGATACTGTTTCTTTTCAACAATTGAATAGTGACAAAGCCCAGGTGGCCTTAGAAACAAGGCTTATGACAAGATTGGAGACAGTAATTCATGAAGACACAGCTGTTCAGTTGATAAATGACATAGTATTAGAGACTTGGCTAGTAACGAGTTATGTGAGAACTAGGACGTTAAATAAAAACTACCTTCAAAGTAAATTTATGTGGTATGGTATACCAGTATGTTGGTCAGAGATCTATTTTTTCTGAAGGTGGATTTGATTTTGTAATTTTGATAATTTGTAATTGACTTTTGAGGAAAGTGGAGTGCATGTTCCCCAAATCCATACTAGTACATAAAAGAAACCACTTTCCTTTATGCACTTACATGTTCTAGCTTCAAGAAAAAACAAAACAACCCACAACTCTAAATTTAGTGTTGCCTGAACTTTTTTCTATACAAATTAATACATACTGCAGGTATTTGTGAACCTCTACAAAACTTTACACCTGTCCTCTACAATTCCATCTTCCTCTTGGGCTTTTTTTTAAGTTAATCAAAATGATTATTTATATGTAAAATAAGAGGAGACTTCATTCTCTACTCTCTGAGGTTCTAAAGATCCTTGAATCAGAAACCTAACAAAAATAGACTTTCAGGGACACAATACAGCAGTCCCACCCCCAGTTCAACAGCCTCTGTGCTGTTCAGGAGTATGAAAGTCTCGGGGAAGGCGAACATCAAGCTGGAGAGGGAGAAAACAATCCCATACTTTACACCCTCCTTCCAGATGATGTCCAGGTACTTCTCATACTGAGTATACCTCTTCTAGGGAGGGAACCACAGTTACTAGGAAAAGCAAGACAATAGTAATGGGAGATTCGATTATTAGAATTATAGATAGGTTTGTGATGACTGGGAGAAACACATGATAAATTGCTGGACAGGTGTGAAGGTTGTGGATCTCACAAGACATCTATTCTAGACAGATTTGAGTGCAGTGCTGCAGAGGAGCTGATGGTCGTGGTACTTCTATATATCAGTGACATAGGGAAAGGTAGGGTAAAGGTCCTGGAGACCAAATTTAGGTTGCTAGGTAAAAGATTAAGGTCAGAACCTCCATGATGGCATTCTCTGAAATGCTTCCAAATCCACGTGCAAGGCCACAAAGACAGACAACACTGCAGGGTCTCAATGTGTGGATGAGACCTTGGCATAGGGAAGAGGTCTTAGGTTTATGAGAAACTGGGTAATCTTTTGAGAAAGGAGGAGCCTATACCAGAAGGATGGGATTCACCAACGCCAAAATGGAACTAGATTGCTGGCATGTAAAATTAAAGAGGTTGTATTTTCTTTTAAACTAAGGACTGAGGGAAAGCCAACACATACAGATCAGCACACAGTTCAGGCTGAGGCATCCCCTAGAGATGAATTTATTAAAGGAGGAACTAACTCTATCCTAGTAAAGAGGATAGGAAAGAATTGGTAAAGTACAGGTAGGAGCTAGTAAGGAACAGTCAAATGTAAAAGAGTTCCTTTTACATATAACATATGAAGGCAAGCAACCGAATATTGACAAAATGTACAAGTGCTTATGTATAAATGCTAGAAATCTAATTAGTAAGATGGGTGAACTAGGTTTAAATGAGGCTATTGAGATAATAGGCATGGTGAAAACGTGGTAGAATGAGGACAATCAAAGGGACATGGTAATACCAGAGTACAAAATACACAGGAATGATAGAGTAGGTGAGAAAGTGGCACTATATGTGAAAGAAAGCATAGAGGCAAAGTAAAAAAACGTAAATTAATCAAACTATACTATAATATCTGAATAGAAATTCCATGCTTGAACAATAAGAGTATCACAGCAAAAATATACTTCTGACTACCTCACCAGAATGGTCACCGTGGTTGTAAAATGCTCAGGGAGATAGAGAGGCTACAGAGGCAGAAAACACAATAATAATGGGGAATTTCAACTATCCTTATGTTGACCGGGTACGTGTCACCAGAGGAAGGATGCAGAGATAAAATTTCATAAATGACTGCTTCTTGGAGCAGCTTATCCTGGATCCCACAAAGGGAAAGGCAATTTTTGATTTAGTCCTAAGTGGACCACAGGATTTGGTCCAAGAGGTGAATATAGCTGAACTGCTCAGTAATAGTGACCATAATATAATTAAATGTAACATCATTGTAGGGGGTGAGGGAGGATATGCCAAAGAAATGCCTGAAAACTGCATGGAGACTATTTTAAAACACCATAATAGAGGCTTAAAATAACAATAAGAGAACCAAAAAATACTACTATGGCTAAACAGCAGAGTAAAAGAGGCTGTCAGAGGCAAAAGCCTCCAAAATATTTAAATAAATGGTATTCTATTATTGTTGAACAGTGCGATTTATCACGATTAATTTTTTTACCTAATTTTTACTTAAGTCTAAGACTACAAAACAGTAAGAAAAAAAACCAAAAGAAATCGGGTCTGTTGCAGAAAGATGTGATGTGTCAGCTAGCAGCTCTGCTGCATGATTCTCACATTCCTATACAGATCAGGGAGTGGTTGATGCTGAGTGTTGTTCTGATGGGATTAATAATATATTTGCTGACAGTTGTTGTAAATAATGTGTCTAAGGACAATTCCCAGAAATACAGCATAAGTGTACCCAGAATAATTGTTAACTGATAGGTTACCACACATTACAAATTAGCAGCATATGAGAAACTGATTCCATCAGGTTTCCTACTTGGAAAGCTCTAGAGGACTTTGTAATTGATATTCTGCATGTGCCATTGATTTAAATGTCTTTATATCTATCCAGAATAAAACTGTTGCTATAGCTATGTAACAGGCAAAAGAAAGCTTTTCCTTGAAATTTCATTATATATAAATAGGGCTCATATGTTGACTTAAAGGAGTTAAATGTTTTCTTGGGTTTGAATTTCGAAAGTTTCCGGGTAGATAGAAGCATGTGGTTATTATCCCATAATGAAGAAATGGAAAGTCAACTATCTTCTGCATAAAAATATTAGAAATGAGTGCAAATCAAAACCCCAGCTATGAACATCCTCAAATTTTGTGGGTGTTGAGAATCTGAAACTCAAACTACATTTAAATGTTATCATCTGGCCCTATTACCATTACAATCTGAATATTACATCTTTCCCAGTCAGTATTAATGGCCAATATTTTCCAAAATAGGTATCTGATGTTAACCTCCAAAGTCTATATTTAGACACTGAAATAAGTAGGTTGTTTTCTCAAAGGTCTGAACAGCCAAAAAGCTGTCACTGAATTTAACTGTAACCCAGCAAAGGTAAAGATTTTGTATGATAAATACTCTGGTTAGATCTGAAACCCATTGAAATCACTGACCTTCTTTCTCTAAGATTAGGTACAGTGAAGGAGCCCCAAAGTAGCTCAAAGAGATTAGAGAACTACAAAGAGAACCCTTTGTAGTTCTCTAATTCATGGCCACTCAGCTGCAGTTCAAGTTATTACTGCCCTGGTGCTGGCCTAATTTATGTCACTGGAAGATCAGGAGGAGCAGCAAGCTCTGCTCTGCCACAGATCTCCAATGCGGCCCATGCCCATCACTGAAATGCCAGTCCTGCCAGCAGAGCCACCTCCTGCATGAGCTTCCTCTCATCGGAGAGTTCCCTTTCACAAGGGAGCCTATTAATGGACACCTCTGGCTGCTAAACTAACAGGCCACTTTCTGCATCCACAGTGAAAAGTACATTTTGTAGATCAGAGAATCTGACCCAAATGGGTGTCATTCTGGCCCTCTTTCCCTACTGAAGAGCTGAATTCACTCCAGCCAAATATTGTAACTCAGGCCCATCTTGAAACTGGTGGATGTGATTCTCCTCTCAGTTGCAGTGCTCTAAATTAGGAATAATCTGACTGAAGTCAACAAAGTTACACCTGTGTAAAAGTGATGTGAGAGGAATCAGGCCCAATATTTTTGGCTGGAAAAATGCACAGTATTTCCAGAGATGAGCCAACTAGCAAACACTTTACCTTTTACAAATGAATCACCTGAAATTACAGCAGGTAGCCCTCTCCAACCTGCTATGATGTCATTTCCCAAAATACTACTTCTGAAAAGCAGGCGACAAGTCTGGACATAGCACAATCTGACTAAAGCTAGTTAATTTTCAGTCCTAGGCATGGTTAATGTAGTGTTAGGACACCAGAGTTGTGGAGGTGTTGTGACAGATACAGCAATTTCCTGCAACTTCCTTGGAAGCCCTTACTGTATTAAGTTAAATATTAAAGTGAGCCAGGATTGTATACATCTTCCTGGGGGAGATGTGACAGAAGTGAGATCTGGGAAATATAAAGGGATTCCAAAGAGTATACTGAATTGTATCATACAAGTGTGGATTTGGGGTACACTAAATGTTAAGCGAATTTCCTGAGGAATCCCTAAGAAGTAGATAGAACTTGTAACCAAGGGGAAAACCCACTTGTGAGTTTTGAAGGACTAAAACCTATAAAGCTCTAGGCTGGAGTTGGGGAATGATCTCTGGGAAGCATTTAGCATGTGTGTCTGAACTTTTTATTGTTTTTTTTCTATAATTCTTTTACAACTTAAGAATTAATGTGCTTGCTTAGAAGGAATTGTGTGGTAAGTTCTAACTGCAGACAATACACTGGTCATAGCCCTCGAAGAGAAAGCAAAGAACCGACACTGGCCTTTTTAGACAGTCTGGCTTGCTGGGGATATCACAGTGTAAGGCAAGGAGCTGTGCAGCCTTAAAATCCCTGATCAGAAGACAGTGAAACCCAGGTCTCTGCCCAAGAGAGGTGATGTCTGGGAGTCAGACACCTAAAGAGGCTGTGCTTGGTAGACCCTGGAACAAGGGCTGTCCATTGCAATTAACACCTGCAATTATCTGAAAACAAAATTAATGGATTAATCACATACCTCTAGGCAGGGAGGGAGGCATCAGCTGCGGAGGGACATGACAGTGTCTGATCAGGCGCAGTACCCAAGCTGCCACTGGAGGGTGAGGAGAGGAGAGGAAAGGGAAGTGGCTCCCATCCCAGCTCCAGCAGAGAGACAGGGATCCTTACCCCACAGTGCCCCCTTGTTCCGGCGACTGTCCCCTCTACCCCACCCCCACACAGTGCCCCATTGTCCCCGGCCGGCCCCTCACTCTGGGGACCAACACAGACCCCCTGCTGTCCCCGTGCCAGGTCCCAATGCCCCCGTGCAGCCCTGCACTCCAGGAGGTACAGCTAGAGAACAGGAGCCTGGTGAGCTCAATCTCCCTGTACCAGCCTCTCCTCCCCTGCAGCATGCAGAGTCCCTGAGGTAAAAACCCCCCTCCCTTGCAAACAAGGGTTTGCTCAGCTGAAGGGAGCCCACCTAGCTCAGTAAAATGAGTTTAACATGGAGTTTAATCGCACTGTTTAACAGTGTGATTAAAATTGTGATTAATTGCAATTAATTTTTTAATCTCATGATCAATTTGTTTAATCTTGACAGCTCGACCTGGAACTATGACAGGTGTCTCAAATATAGCTAGTCAGAGGTTAAAAAAAAACAGAGAAGCAAAGGAATTATGGGAAGAAAGAGGATAGGATAGAATCCGATGTGCATGCTGACTGGGGCCATTGTTTAAAATGAAAGAAAGATAATTTTATACAAATCTACCTATGTGCAGGCCCTCTTCTTCATAAAGAACTGAAAAATGGTTCAAACAAGCACATGATGTTACTCTTGCTGTTTGAAAGGATGGCAGAATACACATTTTCAGATCTACCTGCAAGGCCAGAACACACTCCGTTTTGGAGGTCCTAAACTTTTCCAAAGGCAGTTGAGTTTATTTCTACTATACTCACATCTACTTAACGGATGTCCTGGTATATATCACGCTCACTTAAATTTAGAGCAACATGCTTTTCAAAGATTGTAAATACTAGTACACCTCTTCCACTTAGCTGAATAACAGGGTTCCCCCTGCAGCCTATTCACACTTTGGCAACATACATTTTCTGCTTTGTGGCTCTTTGGTACCTTCATTCTGCTGCCTTGTCCTGTCTTGGCTGCTAACTGAATTGATCATGTCTTAATATAGTTCTCTAAAATGGCTTATACAATGCTTTGTTTATTTCAGAAAATATAAGTAAAGATTGACTAGAGTAATGAATGTATTATTAGGATTTATCAGAATTAGCCAAACTAATAACGTCATTATTTATAAATGATTCTGTGTACTGTAGATCTGTAGGAAGTTTCATCTTAAAAAAAAAATCTTTCCCAGTTATAGGATGACCAATATAGTAACTTTGCTTACTGAAAGACTTACCTCTTCCCTTTTATGTATTACTTCTTCTGCATTCATTTTTAGATATGTGTAATTCTGTAATTTCTTAATTGTAGTAGTCTGATATACCGTATCCCTGCTTCATACTAGAGAAACAGGTTTTTATTTGTATGCTAACAACTTCTCTTATTTCATTACTCATACATTAGATATTGGTATCTTAAAGGATTTTCAGGTTTTCAAATAGAACTACACTCAATTTACCTCTAGTAATGGTAAACTTATGACAAGCTTACATGGAAACCCAGCTTAGTTTATGGTGATGTTGTAATGTTTCAACTCTCTAGACATTTTCATTTCTGAATGTAAACTTATCAGCTGTCCCCTAACTACAGCTCCAGCTGCCTCCTAATTTACCCCTGTGATTATCTCTCAATATTATTAATCTTAGAGTAATTATTTAAAGCTTCCATATTTTTCTTAACACACATAGAATCTTCTAACCATATTAATCTCCACTTAGGTGGGTGGGGAAGATGGTCTGTTCTCATTTGTGTATTTTTTTTAATTTATTTAGACTTAACATAAAGTGCCTATGAGAAAATGCTGGGCACCTCTGGCAAATAGTTAAAAGTGCAACAAATCAGAACAGAAACGGTAACTACATAAAATACAATAAAACTAAATTACCAAGCAATACAAAATTAAACGAAATTCCTCATTTTACCAGAACATCTCACCCAACAATACTTGTTCCTTCAGCAGCAATGTTAAGAAGATGTGTGCTCAGAATACAGAAAGAATTGGCACATGAGATTGGTAGAAATGATTTTTAATAAATCTGTGTATTTGGGGGTAGTGCCGTATGGCTGTGAAATAGCTAACGTCACACCTATATTTAAGCAAAGGGGAAAAAAAGTTATGTGGACAATTACAGACCTGTTAGTCTAACCTCAGTGGCATGCAAGGCTAACAAATTGTGAAGGAAATAATTAAATTCAATTAATGGAGCTAAATGAAAAGGTGACGTAATGCAACATAGGTTTACCAAAGGTAGATCATGCCAGACTAACCTAATTTCCTTCTTTGAAAAAAATAACTTATTTTTTTCTAGATAAGGGAAGTGCAGTAGATCTAATTTACTTGGACGTCAATAAAGTATTTGACATTGTACCACATGGGAAATTATTAGCTAAATTAGTACAAAAATGGTAAGGTGAATAAGAAACTGACTAAATAAAGCAGAGCAGACAATGGGCTGTGCTGAAAGGAGAACTATGGGACTGGAGAATGGTTATTAGTGGAATACCTCAAAGATTGGTCTTGAGACCAATGTTGTTCAATTTTTTATTCATGATCTTTGGCACAAAAAGTCAGTGTGTGCTAATGAAATTTGTTGGAGGTACTGTCAACGCAGAGGAGAATTGGAATGTTCTACAGAAAAATGTGGATGACTTTGAACATTAGAGTGACAAAAATAGATGAATTCCAATAGTACAAAGTGCAATGTCATGAACTTTGGGTCTAATAATAACTTCTACTACAACTTGGGGCTCATCAGCTGGAAGCGACAGAGGAGGAGAGAGATCTGGGTGTGTTAGTCTATCACAGCACGATGAGGAACCCCAATGTTATGAGGCTGTGAAAAAGGCAAATGCAATGGACAATGTATCAGGCAAAGCATTTCCAGTAGAGATGATAGTGAAGTATTAATGCCATTGTACTGGTAAGATCTCATTTGTCTACTTATGCTGGAAACAAGCATGTACCCAGATGAAGTGCAGACATACCCTATGATTCTGTGTCTTGCAGTCTGCATTGAAGGGTCAATAGACGTTAGATATTTCAGAACAAGTTTTAGAGTGTTAATTCAATTGGAGCATGGTCAAATCAAGAGATAATAACTATGGGACATGGTGATCCTTCCAGGATAGTTGCCTGCCAGAAGACACTCCAGGAGAATCATAGAATCATAGACTTTAAGGTCAGAAGGGACCATTATGATCTTCTAGTCTGACCTCTTGCACAAAGCAGGCCACAGAATCTCACCCAACCACTCCTGTAACAATCCCTTGACTTATGTCTGAGCTACTGAAGTCCTCAAATCGTGGTTTAAAGACTTTCCCCCCAATCATTCCATGTGAAAGCAGGCTATTCCTGAGAGATGCACAGGAAGTAAGGGTCATCTACATGGAAGCCCTGTGCTTCCACACCAGTTCAGTGACTCCTTCCCTCTTTCTCTATGGTCAGGATAGGAGGACAGTGCCATGAAAGCATTTGTAATTGATTTGCTGTAATCATGGGAACACAGAGTTATATCTCGTCCTCTATTAGCACCATTCACAACTAGAACTATTCCATCTTTGCCTTTTTGTTACATCAACTACACGCAGGTGTTTTGCTATTAAAGTAGCAACTACTCTTCTTTGTTTCTGTCACTGAAAACTCCAGATGCTTTTTAAAATATTTTCCTGCACTCTAAGAATGTATTTAAGAAAGACTTTGGGCTAGAGCCTCTGGTCTGGCTGAGCTGCATTCAGCACACAACTGGGCATTGGAAGCAAAGCTGGCTTTAGCTGGCTGAGTGCAGTCCCCTGACCAGGAATTGGTAAGTTAGAACATCCTCAGGGCTGATCATTGACCGAATGGCCTTGTCCTGCAGCCAGGGACCACTGGATTTGGAGACACCTCAGACACACCCTCCTTCTCCCTGCTATGCCCCCTGGAGGATGAGCAAGTGGGTAGATTTTACAGGAGGTTCAGCATTTGTTGATTTCCCCATACAGGGGGAATGCTCAGGTGTCTGGCTACTTTGTACTGCAGCAGACACCATAACCTACCCCTATGTATGTTTAGACAAACTCTTACCCTGCAAGTCCTTCCTTCTTTTTATATTATATTATATTATATTATATTATTTAGCTATTAGACATTCAGTGTAATTATTTTTACTTTGTTGACCATTTACATGTATATTCAGGTCCAGATTTGACTGTGAACCTTACAATACATGTTTACATTTTGAATAAATAGCGTGGAAGAGAATGTCTGTATTACAGTTTAATGTTACTTCAAGTGTAAGCTCTTTGGGGCAGGGATCTTTTTTGTGCTTACCTTGTACGATGGGGTTCTGATCTATGGTAATACAAATAATCATTACCCCTTCATTTCTCCTTGTGTTAAATTAGATCGTATTATGGGCTGCCCCTATGCACAATTTTTCTATACTAGAAGATAGAGTGTCTGGCATAATTTTGTGCACTGTAATATAATTTAAATTACTGATTATGTTTCTGAACTAACCTTCACTTATACCAGTTACATAACTATTTATACTAGTCCAACCTGACTGTATTTGTAATACTTAGCCCTGTAACAATTATTGGATTAAAATCTCTCTTTTGCCTTCTATATCTCTAAATTACCTTTCATTCTCTAAATAACAAATTATTAGATTAAAGACCTTTTCATCTACATTTTGGCCCACCCATCCCAGGGCATAGACACTTTTTTTTAAAAGTAGGGGAGCTAGAATTAAAAAAAAAAACAGTAAAATAGTTGCTGAATATCACTTTAATAAGTAGTTTTGTACCATAACTAAATTTGTCCATTTTTAAGAAAGTGAGATAAATGAGCTTCTGTTCCAGACTGTGTTTCCTGTATTTAGTAACATAATTCCTAACTTTTAGAGTTGAAGGGGAGGTTTCCCACAACCCCAGTTGTCTATGCCCAGGCATCCCTCCCCCTGTGTTCCTTCTGAACCAGCACATGAGTAGCATAAGACTACATTCTTTACCAACAATTCAGAATTTTTACTTTCCAATATAGTTGAGCCACCGATGATTTCTTCACTGAATTTTTTACTGCCACTGGAACATTGCCAACTTAGAGGATTCGACTTTTTTCCTTAATTTTCTAAAGAGTTTGGCCACTGTGGGTTGTCATGCGTCTTTTCAGGGATGAGCAAATAAAATGGATTAAATTAAGACCTGACCCAAACCTTATTTAAGGTCCAAAAAGTTATTTTTACTCTTTTTCAGCCCTGTTTTACCAAAGTATTTAAGCACATTCCACTGATACCACAGGGGACTATGCCTGTGCCTAAACTTATGCTTGGGTTTAAGTATATTTCTGAATCCGGTCCTAAAGTTGTTGTGGACATCTGCACTTCTTGTTTTCAGCTTAGACAGGAACTGAAAAGATGAGAAATCCTGTCCTTACAAAAACAGCCACTCACTTGGAAAGAGAAAGAACTGGAGTTGTTGCCAGAGAGCCTGATCCCTAAACCAAAGAGCACTGAACAAGTATCCAAACTGTAACAAACCTCTGAACTTCTTAATTGTTTGTCCATCACTATTTATTATACTTTGATTGAAGTAAATTGATAACAAGAGGGGCAGAAGGTAGTTGCTTTAGCATTTCTCAAAATGTTAAAAGGGGCTAGACTGGTTGGGAGTTACCCATCAATCTTTATAATGAACTCTAAATCATTTCCCTATGCAGCCATTTAGTACAAAGAGAACCTAATCCTCTATGGCCTTTAAAAGAGATTCAGATGATTACCTGTCAAAAACAATAACTAGTGTAGAAAAAGAATGACTATCTTCTTTTGGTCAGAGAAAAACTTTACTGCAAGGGAAAGAGACTATAACAATTTAATAGTTTTAGTGCCGTAATAAAGGAAGGTTATATTGCAGTGGTGTCTGCAACATCTAGTAAAAACAAGCACCCCACCTACCGTGGTAGACCCCTGTCTCCACATAAATGTTTTGTAAAAAGCCAAATCACTTTAAAGGAAGGATTTTACTGTCCTCCTGCTAAAAAAGCTTTATGAGTCATTTGCTTAGCTCAGCCCTGTGTCTTGTCAGGAATATTGTGTGTATACTATACTTGTCAGTATTTGTTCTCACCTTTCATTCAGTTGTACATTTTTATACATTGACAGCTTCCATCATCAAATTTAATGACCTCTTTTAGACAAAGAAATAATTGACTAATGAGGTCGTCTTTTATTTGCAGTAACCCTAACAGACCAATTTCTCTGCAAGCCCCCAGACCATTAAAAAGCATATTCTAGTCCTATAAAATGCATGTGATGCAGATATGAGAAAAATGGCAATAGTGCAGAGGTACAAGAAGGGGACAGAGGTTACTACTTTATATAAAAAGGTCTTTATTTCAGTTTCTTTAGTTTCACCTTATGTAAATATATTTCATGCTTTTTACCGAAAACATTTTATAGTGGACAATTTTCTTCATGAGATTAATGCATGGACAAAGAATATCATAATGCATAATTATGGAAAATTATAAACAGTTGCATGCTTTCACATACACACGAGTGTGTACATTATTTATGTACATTTCTAAAACAAGACAGTTTGGAAACCCTAGAGACTCTTAAAACCAACTCTTAAAATGACATATGAAATAATATAATACCTTTAAAGCACCCCGGTCAGCCTTATCTCTTAACAAACTTCATCTGAACATCATCAGCCATTTGAGGATCGCATCAAGATGCAATGCTCTAGATCATCTTTGAGACTCATTAGGAGGTATGTCAGGCTCAACAACAAGTAGACACCCCTGAAGAGTTTAATTAATAATGATATTCTGATTCTGACATTTTCATGGAGGCTGAATTGGATTTGTCATCCATGTCACTGTGAGTATTACACAAGTGGAACTGTGAAAGGAGTCAGTGAGCTGAATCCCGAGCATGATTACAGCACCATACAACATGTAACTTTGATAAACAAAATCACTGACCAGTTAGGGCTCACCTCTGACACCCCAGGTTTCTTCATAGAAGAGGAAAGGCAATATAGTAGGGGGTAGATGATTCCTTCTGTTTCCCAGTAAGGTTTGCTGCTGCTAAGAAGACAGCTGTAACAGAAATACAGTAGATGCCAACTTTGGAGAGTATAATTTTCAGCTCAGGGATAATATCTCTAGCTCATCAAATGTCAGAAGCCATGCATTTGACAATTAGATCTCCTGTAACTGCTCCTCAGTGTTTATTGGTCATTTTCTGATATCTTTCAAAATTAAAAAATTCACTGGAGAAAGTAATGAGGCCTCTGCAATTTGCAACTCAGGATGACTTTTGTATTCTGAAATCAATAAAAAGAAACACATTTAGAAGACTCTATTAGGAATGTAATTTCCATCTTGTCAAAGATATACTGCAGTGACATGGCATGAACTTGATGCTCAGCAAGGGGCTGAGAATTCTCGGTGCTGAGATCAGTGGAAGCTGAAGGTGATCAGATGTCTACATGAGTTTGTCAGAAAAATGGTTACTTTTTGCGGAAATTTTCAAGTTTTGAGTGAAAAACTGAAAACCAAACATTTTGATTTGGGAATACTGCTACAATGACTCATGGGAGTTATAGTTCAGCTGATTTATGCTCCCACTCTCCTTTGTGGGATGGGCTTGTTGGCCAGACTACTTCTTATGTGATGCACCAGGGTCTCCCCTCTTGCTGAGACACCCTGGTTTACCATGGGAGTCACATCGTTATGGTGCATCATAGAAGATGAGCCCAGCCCATGAAGGAAAATGGGGGAATTAGTCACTCAAACTACACCTCCCATGAGACATCACAATGGCTTTTCTGAATTAAAGTATTCAGTTTTCGGCAGAAAACCAAACACATATTGTTGTTTAGGCAAAACTAGACACTGTTCCATGGACAGCATACACTTTTCATTTTAAAAAAATCCCAATTTTCAGCTGAAAAAGAGTTTTGACAGAAATTTTTCAACTCACCTTACTCAACACATTACATGATCAAGCCCTATTTCAGCAACTCCATTTCACAATGTATTACTGATTCATTATTCCAGAATACAAAACTCAGCTCATTGTATTTGTCATTGGATATTAATCTTGAATCTTCATTTTACATCTATGAAATATCATGAGGCTGAGGCCTTTACTAACCAATAAAACTTGAAAGTCAGCAAACAATGTAATACATCTGACAGCAAGGTATCTGGGGGAGGAAATCTCTAAGGATCCCCTTGAAGAGATCTTTTCTGGAAGGTGTGATTTGCCTACTCATCATACATGGAAAAGCTCAGAGAGCCCATCCCCAAACGCTTAACCTCCAGGTCCACTCTCCTCTGCCCTCCTGGTCCCTAGCAGCACAGTTCCATCAGTAACATGATACTAAGAATCCCAGGCTATGACAACAGCCATGGTCCCAGTATTCAGGAGTGCCTCAGAAAAGATAATGTCAGCTCAAACTGCATTAACTTATCTGGGGTGTGGCTCTTGGCCAAATGGGCAAATGGGCCCTGACCCCCTCATCTTGTAGCCCCTCTACTTAGTTTCTGCTCTCTGCTGATCCCCAGACATATGGAGAAGCTTCTCTGGGAACCGGAGAAGCTTCTCTGGGAACCAGAGAAGGATGGTATCAAAGAGGCAGCTGAACATCCCCTTCCATGCAGGATGACAAAGTTCTATGTGTGAAGGGTCCCCTCCATTCATGATTCTAAGGGACACAGTCTGGGCCCCGGTGGTTTATGATGTGACAAAAAAATAATCTTCCCACAGACCTTTTGTTAACAGAAAGAGATAAATTCACTAAGTAAGTCATTTGCTCAGCTCTAATGAACAGTTTCTGCTATTTCTGGCTGAACAAAACCGGCCAATCACACTGAATCCCACATTGGTTTTGAGATGTGAGGAAGTGGCAGTTCAAGACTATCGGGCTACAGTAGGGTGAGACTGCTTGGTCAATGTACTTGAAACATTCATTCTGTTTCCATTTTACCAAAGCAATTAGAAGAAATACCTTGGGCTTGATTAGACTTGCTTCCAAGTTTACATCAACCATTTCCAATGTTCTCTGTTTCTGCCATAATAGGTTAGCAGTTATTTCCTCATTGAACCCTTAGGTAAGATAATGCAAAGCCTGGGAACAACCCTGCACTGACATGAAGACAAAGTCAGCCTTGGACATTGTCATACTACAAGCAGGAGGCGGTGTCAATACCAAGAGAGGGAAAATTGCTTTTGTAGTGAGCCAGCCACTCCCAGTCCCTATTCAAGCCCAAATTAATGGTGTTACATTTGCAAATGAATTGTACCTCTGCAGTTTCTCTTTGAAGTCTGTTTTTGAAGGTTTTTTTGGTTTTTTGAAGAATGGCTACTTTTAAATCTGTTATTGAATGTCCAGGGAGATTGAAGTGTTCTTCTACTGGATTTTGTATGTTACCATTCCTGATGTCTGATTTGTGTCCATTTATTCTTTTACGTAGGTACTGTCCAGTTTGGCCAATGTACATGGCAGAGGGGCATTGCTGGCACATGATGGCATATATCACATTAATAGATGTGCAGGTGAATGAGCCCCGGATGGTGTGGCTAATCTGGTTGGGTCCTCTGATGGTGTCCCTAGAGTAGATATGGGGACAAAGTAGACAACGGGGTTTATTACAGGATTTGGTTCCTGCATTAGTGTTTCTGTGGTGTGGTATGGTGTGGTGTGGTGTGTAGTTGCTGGTATTTGCTTCAGGGTGGGGGGGCTTTCTATAAGCGAGGACTGGCCTACCTCCCAAGGTCTGTGAGAGTGATGGATCATTTTCCAGGGTAGGTTGTAGATTGTTGATAATGTGCTGGAGAGGTTTTAGCTGGGGGCTGTACATGATGGCCAGTGTTCTGTTATTTTCCTTGTTGGGCCTGTCCTGTAGTAGGTGACTTCTGGTACCCATCTCGCTCTGTCAATCTATTTCCTCACTTCCCCAGGTGGGTATTGTAGTTTTAAGAATGCTTGATAAAGATCTTGCAGGTGTTTGTCTGAGGGATTGGAGCAAATGCATTGTATCTTAGGGCTTGCCTTGTGTGATATGTACTGGATGGAAGCTGGAGACATGTAGGTAAATATAGCGGTCAGTAGGTTTCCGGTAAAGGGTGGTGTTTATGTGACCATAATTTATTTGCACTGTAGTGTCCAGGAAGTGGATCTCTTGTGTGGACTGGTCCAGGCTGAGGTTGTTGGTGGGGTGGAAATTGTTGAAATCCAGGTGGAATTCTTCAACGGCCTCCTTCCCATGGGTCCATACGATGAAGATGTCATCAATGTTGCACAATTAGAGGACGGGCACTAGGGGTCAAGAGCTGTTTTCAAGGAGCAGTTTCTTCTCTAAGAAGGTGAGAAAAAGAACACTGCTTGCAAGGATTGCTTTCAAAGAAGAGCATTTCTATTACCTGTGACTGGTGTTCACAGGGCAGAGAACACACTATGGAGCAGGACTTGACTAGACAACAAGAGGGTGTGGCAAGTTTTGTAGCAAAATAAATTCCAGCAATGAGGAATTTCCTGTGAATCACATAGCTACAGGGGGAAAAGGAAGTGGTAGGTTAAGCAGCATCTTCTTACAGGCTGGATTACCTCTTAAAAAGATGTGATGCTGCTGATTGGTTATGCAGATGGACAGAATTTTTGGCACATCACGTGATGCCATTTGAGACAGCCAACAGTTTGACTTTTGCAAAATGTCTGACTGGTTGCAAGCTACAACCACTGGCCATGCCATTAGTAATGATTTGGAGTGAGATTGTGATTTGGACCACATGCTCACATAGAAGCCTATTCAACAACAAGAAACTCTTTACACCCCCTGGGTTTGGGTGCACAATAGTAAGTTGGGGCTGGGGCAAGTAAGTGGACAGAGGCAGGGAATGGTGTGAGCCTTGGTTCAGCATTTCATGTCAAGCCCCAATGCTCCAGCCAGCACAGGTGAGCTGGCACAGCGCAGTGTTATAATTTGCCGCTGGTGTAGGCAGGGAGCAAATTCTTATCCTGGGAGAAAGCAGCTAGCAGAGAGGTAAATGTGGTGCCTGCCAGGCCCACAAATCTTTCCCTTGGATAGTGTTGTAGATATAGCAATTGTCTCCTTCTTACTATAGACTGTGTCCTTAGACTGTGTCCTATAGACTGTGGTACCCTCAAGCCCCTGATCTGAACAGTCAGGTGCAGAGTACTAAATGTATATGTCACTTTGTGGTCTATCACAGTAGAGTGAAACAGCTTGTTGGTTGCTGTGTTTCATCACTCCCACTCCAAGTCTTGTGAATTATGCAACTGTATGTGTTGCTCACACAATTTCAGTAACACTGGCTCTCTTACTTGTTCATTGGAAATTCAGCTTACTTAATTTACAGTGCAACCACAAATCATTAATAAATATGTAATCAGCACAGGAGCTACAGTAAACAAAAGCAAACAATTCAGATTTTGGGCTTCATATTTTTGTTAGTAACTTAACTTAGCACTGAAAATACAGCAAAAAAACAGATCAGTGATGGATAGCAAATACAACAACTTGTGGGAAAATATAACTCTAAAATGAACAATGTATAATAAATAAAAACCTTCTTAGAAAAAAAAACTAAATCCAGCCACTTGCCAGCTATATCATAACTAATTTCTACCACAATATCAAATACCAATTACCTGCTGGAGTCCTTGCATAGGAAAATGAATAGTGTGTGCAAGAGTGATAGGTTAGCAAAATGGAAGGAAGTGTGTTTGCTGCTGGTAAAATAAACCTGAAGAATTTTGCGCTGCTCTATATTGAGAAGTATTATTCCCTA
Organism: Lepidochelys olivacea; assembly: GCF_965140295.1. Taxonomy (NCBI): domain Eukaryota; kingdom Metazoa; phylum Chordata; order Testudines; family Cheloniidae; genus Lepidochelys; species Lepidochelys olivacea. Next base: position 47,954,715 of record NC_140414.1, on the reverse strand, counting down.
AAAGAGTTAATGCAAGTTTCAAGACAATAAAATAGAGACTAGTATACTTTAAAATACCTGAAACCTGAATTCAGCCCAAACTTTTTCAAAGCACTAACGAAGCCTGAAGCTTGGGCTGGGTACATGGTGATCTCCATGTACTTCCAAATGCTTGTCATTAACAAGCACAGGATGTGAAAGTAATCCCTTTTTTTCCTGTTTTTGTCTATTTTTATGACTCCTTTATTATTTCCATTTGATACTCTGCAGATTTTAAAATTAAAAAGATTTCTGGCCACAAAATGATTTTTCCAAAAATTTAATCAGGAATATGCACTTATGCCTTTCCGTGCCTTTCCTTAATCATGCAGAATGTAACTCTCTTGTATTTTGCAAGCCTCACACATGCTTATCTAGTGCATTAGATAAGCTCCTCAGGACTCCAGCTACAGTAGTTTGCTTCATCTAAATAAGAACCCAAATTCTGTCATCCTTACTCATACTAAGAAGCACTTTTAAATGGGTCTACTTTCATAGTAAAGTACTGCTCCATTTGTGTAAGGGATGCAGAATCAGACCCTTCGGATATGCCTACACAGCTGCTGGGAATGTGCTTCCCAGCATGAATAGACAAATGCAATAACCCTGCTTGAGCTAGCATGCTAAAAAATAGTGTGGCCACAGCAGTATGGGCAGCAGCTTGACCTAAACACCTGAGTATATACCCAGTGGGTAAGGCAGGCTTATATTTGGGGGGGGGGAGTGTAGCCCAGGCTGTTAGCCATGCCGCTGTGGCCACACTTATTTTTAGCATGCTAGCTCAAGCAGTACTAGTGTGTGGTGTCTGTCTGCCCACCTTAGGAACCGTGCTCCCAGTTGCTGTGTAGATAAACCCTTAGTATCTCAACCATCTGCACCATTGTAACCTGCTGCATCTAGCTTTACCTGGGACTGTCTCTGCAAGCCATCTGAACTCTGTTCTCGGCTCTGACTGCACATTGTTTGCCAGGTGAAATTCAGAGTATTGTACTGGTTACCATGCACAGGGTCCTAAATGGACTAGGCCTAAATTACCTTAAGGGATAGCAAGTTGTTTTTCATTCCTCCCTAATGCTTTAACTCGATGTCACAAGCTAGCTAGTGGGTTTGTACTCTGGAATTTGCTCCCTAGGGAAATACACATAGAACAGATCACTTTTTAGTAAGTTGAGCAAGTCTAACTTCTTCCCACCAGACTAAGCTCCTAGTTGGCTGGTCAAATTAACGGCTATGGCCAAGAGAGTAGAATTATGTTTTATCCATAACTAAAATCAGTATGGTTTCATTTTAAACTGCGTAAAACCATCCAGGTAACACAGTGCAGGAGACCGATCAGCTTATGTAATAAAAGAAAACCATTACTAACAGTAACACCAACAATAAAGGAAATACCACTGTGTTCCATGTTTTAAAATAGCATTGTATTGTAAAGAGAAAGACAACATATATTGCTGAAAGTCATTTCCAGGGGGACACCACTGCTCAGATTCCAAACAATAGACTCCATGCAACACTGCTGCTATGTTAATTGCACGCTCTCTGCTATCAATCAGCAAGTAAGGTACACCCTGCAAAATTCAGACTTTTTTTCATTCTCTTTCTAATTCTGATTCTTTCCCCCGGCTCCATCGTAGGCTCAACCAGGTATGGGGGAATATGGCATTGAATAGGTAGATATGTAAAGGCCATGGGGCCAAGGCAAGATATACATGAATGAAATTTAATGTAATGACCAAAGCTGAGTAATAGTCTTAATGATTCACGAGAGAGAAAGCGTTCTTTCATCATAAGCTCTGGTCCACGGTCATCATCAGCATTGTAGGCCCTTTTTTCAAAGGTAAGCATTGAGAAGGGCTTTGTGGAAAACTGGATGATTTTAGTGTGTGGTGAGTAATGCAAATCATGGGTGAAATACTGGTACTATTAGAGCAATGAGAGTTTTGCCATTGACATTAATAGGGCTAGGCTTTTACTTCTCATTTTATTGTTTTAACCAGTTTTGTCTGGTTTTGGTTTGGAAGATATTTGATAGAACCATAAGCTTGTGCCTGATGTCCAGAATTGTACCTCTGTCCAGTGTCACTCAAGGTTTGGTCTCAGTTTGCATGAAACTTGACTCTAGATTTCAATTTCTGTAAAATCAGGTGAGTTTCTCTTCATCTGGGGATTCACTGTGAAAGTTGCACTCAGCTTTGGTATGTAGCTGTTTGCTTAAAAAACATTCTTTCGGAATTCCAAAGCTTTTTTTTTTCTAAAGAGTTTTAGGTCATTCTTGCTGCAGACAAGTGGATTTCATCAAGCTGTAGAACTACTCTGATGGTTTGGAGTGTATTTTACTGGGTCACAGATTTGCTACCTGCAACATTTGCTTAAGGAACATGTCATCACATTCCAAACAATAACAATCTTGTCATTTGAGCTCTTTTATCAGACTTTGCTGTCTTGGTATGCACTGAACCGCAAAACTTGTTGTATAGACTGTTAAATTATTATATTGCTGGTGGGATTGGTTGGAGTTAAATTTGACAGATTTCTGAAAGCATTAAGAGATATATGTAATATATACCTTTCTTATTCCAATTATCTTTTAAATAGCAATGTATAAATAGTTACAATAAGCTTTATTTTTGTACATATAAATTAAGCATATATACACAGTACACTACTATATATAAATATTTATAGCATACTACACCTTTGGACAGGTATTAAGGCACAAAGATGGTTAAACAAACATTATAAACATGCAACCAACATAGTTACCCATGCTAGACTGCTCCCCCAACCTTCTAACTGAAAATTCCAGAACTTCTAACAAAAATTGTATTAATGTTGCATATGAGCTTCTTTTATATCCTGCAACTGCGTAGCTGTTGCTGTGAACTGCCAATCCCTATCTCTTGGAACCTTCTTTAACCTGAATAGTCTGCTGGATAGTCTCTTACAACTGCTGTGAGGAAAAACCTCTGAAGGAGCAAAATCCTGTTTCTGCTCTGAGGAGAGTGGACAGGATTTCAGGATCCATATAGCAACTGAAAGGGTTTCCTTGTGGAATGCCAAACAAGAAAAAAGTTAGAATATGGACATTGCTGATCACTAATGGAAGTAGAAAATTAATAAGTATGTTGATTACTGTGGGGGATTTATTATTTTGTGTGGCACTAAATTGCCTTTTGTGGGATTTTTTTTTTTGGCCAAAGATGAAAAAATCATTTGAAAATATGAAATCCCCTGCTTTTTCAGTAAAAATCAGGTTATACAGAGCATTTTACATTGCATCTTAAAGTCACCAAATTTGAGCTCAATATAGGAGCAATACAGGAGCAAGTTATAGAGATAGAGAGCACCTCTACTGCAAATGTCTTGCTGCCTTTGCCCAAAGTTCTTCTTTGGGGTAGATGGGAATATTATTCCATTCAACCATAACAATTCTGATGGGGCATATAGAGAGAGGAACTCTCAGAAATACTCAGTCTTTGGCCATTAAGGAGTTTGTAGATAATCATCAAGAACTTCAATTTCACCCTGAAGTGAACAGGGAGCCAATGAAGATTTCTGAGCTAAGAAGTTAGGTAGCTTGGAGAAGAGGAACAAGACTCTACTAACTAGATGATTATTTAGAATAATCCAAGTATCTTTGGGCATCTGGAAGCCACAATGTGTATTTTCAGAGAGCTATTAACAGGGTTGCATTCATCAGCATCCTTTTAGACTACATTAGTTCTTATAAAATACCACTTTGAAATAGCATGTATGATATAACTGGTCAACAGAATTAGTTTCAAAGTATTAGTCACAGTCATTTAATAATACTTTATTCTGGTCTTGCATGTGTGTGGTTGAATTTCTCAAGACACTCTTGCTAACAGGTCCTCTAACTGTACATTTCCAAAATACAGTATATGATTGTGGTTCTACTATGGGGCATAGAACACTTGCTGGCTTTCAGCTATAACTCTGTGGTCTCAGATATACTATTTTGCCTGGCTGTCAGTCTGAACAATGTTTCTTTCTGTCTGTCATAGTAACACTTTGTTTATTCTTTCTTTCTCCTAATTGTACTAAGTGAACATATTATTTGATTTGAATAATTCAAATCTTGTGAGAATTAATGTCCTTGCTCATTGGCACTGGAGTTGGAGAAGCTAATCCTTCCATTAGTGCATTTCTAAGATTCAGTAGGGCTGGATGCAGATCATTATTGCCATGTTTAGCTCTCTCTAAACTGTGCCCATCACACTGTCTCTATTTGCACATAGATTTTACAAACACTCATTACCTAACAAGTGTTAATACATAAAAATTGACTCACCCATACCAGCCATCATGAATACAAATCATGTCAGATTCTTCTTGCCATAATAGGCAAATGCTTGAGGAAACAAGAGCCAGAGTAAATATATAGTTGTTACAAACCCTAAGCAACCCCATTGCTCTGACTGATGTCCAATATTTCTGTCAGGACATCAGTGTTAAGTAATCTAAGATGGTTTAATCTAGAATATTCATGGGAAAATGTGTGGTTAGGAGGTGATTTTTATTGTAAGAAACTTTTGAGGGACCACCTTAGAGATCTGTACAATATTTTTTAAGGGTTCTATGCAATTTGAGAAGTAAACCTGGCCCCTATCTTATCCCTAGCTTCTAAAAACACCTTTTGGCCTTTTCCTACAATCCTGAAGATGAGAAACTGATTAGTAGTTAAAACTGAAGCAGAGGCGATAGTTGAGGTTCACAGTTTGAACATTTTAATTTAGATAAATGTAATCAATTCCTCCATGTTGCTAAGCCCTGGTCTACACAAGGAGTTGAGGTTGAATTTACCAGCATTAAATCGATTTAACCCTGCAACCGTCCACACGACAAAGCCCTTTTTTCGACTTAAAGGGCTCTTAAAATCGATTTCCTTACTCCACCCCCGACAAGGGGATTAGCGCTGAAATCGGCCTTGCTGGGTCGAATTTGGGGTACCGTGGGCACAATTAGACGGTATTGGCCTCCGGTAGCTATCCCAGAGTGCTCCATTGTGACCGCTCTAGACAGCACTCTCAACTCAGATGCACTGGCCAGGTAGACAGGAAAAGGCCCGCGAAATTTGAATTTCAATTTCCTGTTTGGCCAGCGTGGCAAGCTGCAGGTGACCATGCAGAGCTCATCAGCAGAGCTGACCAAGCAGAGCTCATCAGCAGAGGTGACCATGATGGAGTCCCAGAATCGCAAAAGAGCTCCAGCTTGGACCATGGGAGGTATGGGATCTGATCGCTGTATGGGGAGAGGAATCCGTGCTATCAGAACTACCTTCCACTTTTCGAAATGCCAAAATATTTGTCAAAATCTCCCAGGGCATGAAGGACAGAGGCCATAACAGGGACCCAAAGAAGTGCCGTGTGAAACTTAAGGAGCTGAGGCAAGCCTACCAGAAAACCAGAGAGGCAAACGGCCGCTCCAGGTCAGAGCCCAAAACATGCTGCTTCTATGATGAGCTGCATGCCATTTTAGGGGGCTCAGCCACCACTACCCCAGCCGTGTTGTTTGACTCCTTCAATGGAAATGGAGGCAACACGGAAGCAGGTTTTGGGGACAAGGAAGATGATGATGATGAGGTTGTAGATAGCTCACAGCAAGCAAGTGGAGAAACTGGTTTTCCCAAAAGCCAGGAACTGTTTCTCACCCTGGACCTGGAGCCAATGCCCCCCGAACACACCCAAGGCTGCCTCCCGGATCCGCCAAGCGGAAAAGGGGCCTCCAGTGAGTGTACCTTTTAAAATACTATACATGGTTTCAAAGCAAGCATGTTTAATGATTAATTTTCCCTGGCATTCGCGGCTCTCCTGGATGTACTCCCAAAGCCTTTGCAAAAGGTTTCTGGGGAGGGCAGCTTTATTCCATCCACCACGGTAGGACACTTTACCACTCCAGGCTAGGAGCACATACTCGGGAATCATTGTAGAACAAAGCATTGCAGTGTATGTTTGCTGGCATTCAAACAACATCCATTCTTTATCTCTCTGTATTATCGTCAGGAGAGTGATATCATTCATGGTCACCTGGTTGAAATAGGGTGCTTTTCTTAAGGGGACATTCAGAGGTGCCCGTTCCTGCTGGGCTGTTTCCCTGTGGCTGAACAGAAATGTTCCCTGCTGTTAGCCACGGGGAGGGGGGATGGATAAGGGGCTAGCCACACAGTGGGGGGAGGCAAAATGCGACCTTGGAACGAAAGCACATGTGCTATGTATGTAATCTTAACAGCAAAGTTTACCGTGAAAGAGTGTACCCATTCTTCTATAAAATGTGCCTTTTTAAATACCACTGTCCCTTTTTTTTTTCTCCACTAGCTGCATGTGTTTCAAGGATGACAGGATCTTCTCCTTCCCATAGGCGAGCGAAGATTAGAAGGCGAAAAAAACGCACTCGTGATTAAATGTTCTCTGAGCTCATGCTGTCCTCCCACACTGACAGAGCACAGATGAATGCATGGAGGCAGACAATGTCAGAGTGCAGGAAAGCACAAAATGACCGGGAGGAGAGGTGGTGGGCTGAAGAGAGAAGGTGGCAGGCTGAAGAGAGGGCTGAAGCTGAAAGGTGGTGGCAGCGTGATGAGAGGAGGCAGGATTCAATGCTGATGCTGCTGGAGGATCAAACTAATATGCTCCAGCGTATGGTTGAGCTGCAGGAAAGCCAGCAGGAGCACAGACCGCCGCTACAGCCCCTCTGTAACCAACCGCCCTCCTCCCCAAATTCCATAGCCTCCTCACCCAGACACCCAAGAACGCGGTGGGAGGGTCTCCGGCCACCCAGCCGCTTCACCCCAGAGGATTGCCCAAGCAACAGAAGGCTGACATTCAATAAGTTTTAAAGTTTTAAACTTTTAAAGTACTGTGTGGCCTTGTCCTTCCCTCCTCCACCATCCCTCCTGGACTACCTTGGTAGTTTTCTCCCTATTTGTGTGATGAATTAATAAAGAATGCATGAATGTGAAGCAACAATGACTTTATTGCCTCTGCAAGTGATGATCGAAGGGAGGAGGGGAGGGTGGTTAGCTTACTGGGAAGTATAGTGAACCAAGGGGCGGGGGGTTTCATCAAGGAGAAACAAACAGAACTTTCACACCGTAACCTGGCCAGTCATGAAACTGGTTTTCAAAGCTTCTCTGATGTGCACCGCGCCCTCCTGTGCTCTTCTTACCACCCTGGTGTCTGGCTGTGCATAACCAGCAGCCAGGCGATTTGCCTCAACCTCCCACCCTGCCATAAACGTCTCCCCCTTACTCTCACAGATATTGTGGAGCGCACAGCAAGCAGTAATAACAGTGGGAAGATTGTTTTCGCTGAGGTCTAACCGAGTCAGTAAACTGCGCCAGCGTGCTTTTAAATGTCCAAATGCACATTCTTCCACCATTCTGCACTTGCTCAACTACTGTCCAGGCTGCCTGTGTATGGCTTCATGAGCCATGGCAGTAAGGGGTAGGCTGGGTCCCCAAGGATAACTATAGGCATTTCAACATCCCCAACGATTATTTTCTGGTCTGGGAATAAAGTCCCTTCCTGCAGCTTTTGAAACAGACCAGAGTTCCTGAAGACGAGAGCGTCATGTACCTTTCCCATCCATCCCACGTTGATGTTGGTGAAACGTCCATTGTGATCCACCAGTGCTTGTAGCACTATTGAAAAGTACCCCATGCCGTTTATGTACTCGCCGGCTTGGTGCTCCGGTGCCAAGATAGGGATATGGGTTCCGTCTATGGCCCCACCACAGTTAGGGAATCCCATTGCAGCAAAGCCATCCACTATGACCTGCACATTTCCCAGGGTCACTACCCTTGATATCAGCAGATCTTTGATTGCATTGGCTACTTGCATCACAGCAGCCCCCACAGTAGATTTGCCCACTCCAAATTGATTCCCGATGGACTGGTAGCTGTCTGGCGATGCAAGCTTCCACAGGGCTATTGCCACTCACTTCTGAACTGTGAGGGCTTCTCTCATCTTGGTATTCTTGTGCCTCAGGGCAGGGGAAAGCAAGACACAAAGTTCCATGAATGTGTCCTTACACATGCAAACGTTTCGCAGCCACTGGGAATCGTCCCAGACCTGCAACACTGTGCGGTCCCACTAGTCTGTGCTTGTTTCCTGAGCCCAGAATTGGCGTTCCACCACATGAACCGGCTCCATTAGCACCATGATGCCCACATTGCCAGGGCCCATGCTTTGAGAGAAGTCTGTGTCCATGTCCTCATCACTCTCGTCACCGCGCTGACATCGTCTACTCGCCCGGTTTCGCTTTGCCAGGTTCTGGTGCTGCATATACTGCTGGATGATGCATGTGGTGTTTAATGTGCTCCTAATTGCCAAAGCGATCTGAGCGGGCTCCATGCTTGCCATGGTATGGTGTCTGCACAGAAAAAAGGCGCGGAACAATTGTCTGCCGTTGCCCTGACAGAGGGAGGGGTGACTGATGACATGGCTTACAGGGTTGGCTTATAGGGAATTAAAATCAACAAAGGGGGTGGCTTTGCGAGAAACCGAATGGCCCCCTCGAGGATAGAACTCAAAACCTCAAGGATAGAACTCAAAGCTGGGTTTAGCAGGCTGTTAATTTAACGGTGGGACGGAGGAGAAAATGAATACAAAACAAATCTGGTCTATTTCTTGTTTTGAGCCACTTCATTTATCTTTATACATCTTGCTGGCAGCAGACTGTGCAGTACGACCACTAGCCATCGTCATCTCCTGGGTGCTCAGCAGAAGACGGTGCAGTATGACTGTGGTCATCGTCTTCTGCTGGCTGCAGATTAAAAGACAGTGCACTGCCGGTAGGACTCAATCGCCATGAAATGAAACTTAAAAGGGAAATGACCTGGCTGAGTCACTCCCATGTTTGCCCAGGCGCCCCTGACCTCATCGAGGTCGGTTAAAAGAGCACCCAGGACTACGTCGATGACGGCTACTAGTCATACTGCACTGTCTGCTGCCAAAAGGCAATAAATTGCTGCTGTGTAGCAATGCAGTACTGCGTCTGCCAGCACCCAGGAGACATAAGGTGACGTTTAGCTGAGCGGGCTCCATGCTTGCCGTGGTATGGCGTCTGCACAGGTAACTCAAGAAAAAAGGAGCAAAAAATTGTCTGCCTTTGCTTTCACGGAAGCAGGGAGGAAGAGGGGCCTGACGATATGTACACAGAACCATCCGTGACAATGTTTTAGCCCCATAGGCACTGGGATTTCTACCCAGAATTCAAATGGGTGGCGGAGACTGCAGGAACTGTGGGATAGCTACCCCCAATGCAACGTGCCGGAAGTCGACGGTTGCCTCGGTGCTGTGGATACACTCCGCCGACTACATGCACTTAGAGCATTTGCGTGGGGACACACACAATCGACTGTATAAAAACGCTTTCTACAAAACCGACTTCTATAAATCAGACAGCTGCAGCAGCACAGGAGCTAGCAAACAGAGCTGTAAACAGGGGAGTTTGAGTGGGAGTTTGAAAGCGGAGTTTGTCTTGTGGTGCTTGTGTGGGGTTTGGTTTTGCTGTGGGTGGTGGTGTTTTGGTGTGGTTTGTGTTTCCCAGATTAACAGGATTTAGGTGGGAAGGCTATGACAGATTCAGAGGTGGCAGTGGGAGTGACCCATGTAGCAGATGACACAATGAAGATGACTGGATGTGGAAGCTGTGGTATGTACATGATCCTGGAGGGGGCACCTGGTAAGAGTTTTGTCTGCATGAAATGCCGTCTGATAGAGCTGATGGAGGAAAAGATCAGAGGTTTGGAGATGCAGGTGGAAAGTCTGGTAGAGTTTAGGAAGGGGTTTGAGCAGATTATGGAGCAAAGACATGAGGTATCTGAAGGGAAAAGCTCAGACTTGCAGATGGAAGCAGGACTAGGGAATTTTGAGGGGAGACTGGGTGAGGAAAGTGGTCAGTGGAAGCATGTGACTAAAAGAACTAGGCAGAGGAAAAGACGGGCTAGTGAAGGAGAAATAGAGCTTCAGAATAGGTTTGCAGAGTTGGAAAATGAAGAAGGGGCTCAGCAGGTAGTCACTGAAGGTGACAGGGCAAGGAAGAAGAGAAGAGCGGTTAGTCCTATAGGAAAAGGGGAAGAGTTAATGGAGATTACACCAAATATGAGCCCCAGGAGGATACAGGATGGGTTAAAAAGGATTACAAGGGAGAATGGGAATGGAAAAAACTTGCAGCCAGAGGGAACAGGGGATAGACTGGAGAATAGCACCGTCACTAGGAAAAGGCAGGTCTATGTGATTGGGGACTCTTTATTGAGAAGAATAGATAGGCCTGTAACCAGAGCTGATCCAGAAAATAGGAGGGTGTGCTGTCTTCCAGGTGCTAAGATACGGGATGTAGACCTGAGGTTAAAAAGGATTCTAAAGGGAGCGGGAAAGAATCCCCTAATTATCCTTCATGTGGGAACAAATGATACGGCTAGATTCTCACTGGAAAGTATTAAGGGAGACTATGTTAGGCTGGGGAGGACGCTTAAGGAAATTGAGGCTCAAGTGATCTTTAGTGGGATTTTGCCTGTTCCTAGAGAAGGGCAACAAAGGTGTGACAAGATTATGACTATCAATAGATGGCTTAGGCAGTGGTGCTATAAGGAGGGCTTTGGGATGTATGGCCATTGGGAGGCATTCATGGATAGAGGACAGTTCTCTCGGGATGGACTTCATCTGAGTAGGGAAGGAAATAGACTTCTAGGATGGAGGCTGGCACAACTGATTAAGAGAGCTTTAAACTAGGAATTTGGGGGAGATGGTTGGGAGATGTCCAGGTAATCTCCACGCCAGAATTTAGCATAGAGTGGAAAGAAAATGAAGTAAGAGTGGATACAGCTGTAGGTAGGAGGAAGGGCAGTGTAGATACAAGTCTAATAGGTTATACTGGTAGTAAAATAACCGTGCCTAATAGGGTACAGAATGTGAGTGAGGCCAAACAGCAAAAATTAAGATGTTTGTACACTAATGCAAGGAGCCTAGGTAACAAAATGGAGGAACTAGAGTTACTGGTGCAGGAAGTGAAACCAGATATTATAGGTATAACAGAGACCTGGTGGAATAGTAGTCATGACTGGGCTACAGGTATTGAAGGGTATGTGCTGTTTAGGAAAGACCGAAATAAAGGTAAAGGTGGTGGAGTAGCACTGTATATCAATGATGAGATAGAATGTAAAGAAATAAGAAGCGATGAAATGGATATGACTGAGTCTGTCTGGGCAATAATTAAATTGGGGAAGAAAACTATTAGAGCCTCCCCTGGGATAGTGCTTGGGGTGTGCTATAGACCGCCGGGATCTAATTTGGATATGGATAGAGCCCTTTTTAATGTTTTTAATAAAGTAAATACTAATGGAAACTGTGTGATCATGGGAGACTTTAACTTCCCAGATATAGACTGGAGGATGAGTGCTAGTAATAATAATAGGGCTCAGATTTTCCTAGATGCGATAGCTGATGGATTCCTTCAACAAGTAGTTGCTGAACCGACTAGAGGGGATGCCATTTTAGATCTGGTCTTGGCGAGTAATGAGGATCTCATAGAGGAAATGGTTGTAGGGGATAATCTTGGCTCAAGTGATCATGAGCTAATTCAGTTCAAACTGAATGGAAGGATTAACAAAAATAAATCTGCAACTAGGGTTTTTGATTTCAAAAGGGCTGACTTTCAAAAATTAAGGAAATTAGTTAGGGAAGTGGATTGGACTGAAGAATTTATGGGTTTAAAGGTAGAGGAGGCCTGGGATTATTTTAAATTAAAGCTGCAGAAGCTATCGGAAGCCTGCATCCCAAGAAAGGGGAAAAAATTCATAGGCAGGAGTTGTAGACCAAGCTGGATGAGCAAGCATCTTAGAGAGGTAATTAAGAAAAAGCAGAAAGCATATAGGGAGTGGAAGAAGGGAGGGATCAGTAAGGAAAGCTACCTTATTGAGGTCAGAATATGTAGGGATAAAGTGAGACAGGCTAAAAGTCAAGTAGAGTTGGACCTTGCAAAGGGAATTAAAACCAATAGTAAAAGGTTCTATAGTCATATAAATAGGAAAAAAACAAAGAAAGAAGAAGTGGGACCGCTAAAAACTGAGGATGGAGTGGAGGTCAAGGATAATCTAGGCATGGCCCAATATCTAAACAAATACTTTGCCTCAGTCTTTAATAAGACTAAAGAGGATCTTAGGGATAATGGTAGCATGATAAATGGGAATGAGGATATGGAGGTAGACATCACCATATCTGAGGTAGAAGCGAAACTCAAACAGCTTAATGGGGCTAAATCGGGGGGCCCAGATAATCTTCATCCAAGAATATTAAAAGAATTGGCACAAGAAATTGCAAGCCCATTAGCAAGAATTTTTAATGAATCTGTAAATTCAGGGGTTGTACCATATGATTGGAGAATTGCTAACATAGTTCCTATTTTTAAGAAAGGGAAAAAAAGTGATCCAAGTAATTATAGGCCTGTTAGTTTGACATCTGTAGTATGCAAGGTCTTGGAAAAAATTTTGAAGGAGAAGGTAGTTAAGGACATTGAAGTCAATGGTAAATGGGACAAAATACAACATGGTTTTACAAAAGGTAGATCGTGCCAAACCAACCTGATTTCCTTCTTTGAGAGAGTAACAGATTTTTTAGATAAAGGAAACGCAGTGGATCTAATTTATTTAGATTTTAGTAAGGCGTTTGATACTGTGCCACATGGGGAATTATTAGTTAAATTGGATAAGATGGGCATCAATAGGAAAATTGAAAGGTGGATAGGGAATTGGTTAAAGGGGAGACTACAACGGGTCCTACTGAAAGGTGAACTGTCAAGTTGGAGGGAGGTTACCAGTGGAGTTCCTCAAGGATCAGTTTTGGGACCAATCTTATTTAATCTTTTTATTACTGACCTGGGCACAAAAAGTGGGAGTGTGCTAATAAAGTTTGCAGATGATACAAAGCTGGGAGGTATTGCTAATTTAGAGAAGGATAGGGATACCCTACAGGAGGATCTGGATGACCTTGTAAACTGGAGTAATAGGAATAGGATGAAATTTAATAGTGAGAAGTGTAAGGTCATGCATTTAGGGATTAATAACAAGAATTTTAGTTATAAGCTAGGGACGCATCAACTAGAAGTAACGGAGGAGGAAAAGGACCTTGGAGTATTGGTTGATCATAGGTTGACTATGAGCTGCCAATGTGATATGGCTGTGAAAAAAGCTAATGTCGTCTTGGGATGCATCAGGAGAGGTATTTCCAGTAGGGATAAGGAGGTTTTAGTACCGTTATATAAGGCACTGGTGAGACCTCACCTGGAATACTGTGTGCAGTTCTGGTCTCCCATGTTTAAGAAGGATGAATTCAAACTGGAACAGGTACAGAGAAGGGCTACTAGGATGATCCGAGGAATGGAAAACTTGTCTTATGAAAGGAGACTCAGGGAGCTTGGCTTGTTTAGCCTAACTAAAAGAAGGTTGAGGGGAGATATGATTGCTCTCTATAAATATATCAGAGGGATAAATACCAGAGAGGGAGAGGAATTATTTAAACTCAATACCAATGTGGACACAAGAACAAATGGATATAAACTGGCCACTAGGAAATTTAGATTAGAAATTAGACGAAGGTTTCTAACCATCAGAGGAGTGAAGTTTTGGAATAGCCTTCCGAGGGAAGTAGTGGGGGCAAAAGATCTATCTTGCTTTAAGATTAAACTCGATAAGTTTATGGAGGAGATGGTATGATGGGATAACATGGTTTTGGTAATTAAATATTCATGGTAAATAGGCCCAATGGCCTGTGATGGGTTTTTAGATGGGGTAAGATCCAAGTTACCCGGGAAAGAATTTTCTGTAGTATCTGGCTGATGAATCTTGCCCATATGCTCAGGGTTTAGCTGATCGCCATATTTGGGGTCGGGAAGGAATTTTCCTCCAGGGCAGATTGGAAGGCCCTGGAGGTTTTTCGCCTTCCTCTGTAGCATGGGGCACGGGTCACTTGCTGGAGGATTCTCTGCTCCTTGAGGTCTTCAAACTACAATTTGAGGACTTCAATAGCACAGATATAGGTGTGAGGTCTTTTTTAGGAGTGGTGGGTGAAATTCTGTGGCCTGCATTGTGCAGGAGGTCAGACTAGATGATCATAATGGTCCCTTCTGACCTAAATATCTATGAAAAAAAAAAAATTCCACCTAATTTCATAGTGTAGATATACCCTAAGATATTTAAAATACCAAAGTATTTAAAATACCAGAATTAATCTGTTTACATAGAAAATGAATACACAACAGCTAGCTATATTTCCAAGAGTTTCACACTTTTTTCATGAAATGGCCAAATTCCATATACTTTGTGCCTGAAACCCTGATTTTGGGCACCAGCTTCTGTCCTATTCTTCAGGTGTAGCTAGTTTGCAGTAGCACTGTAAAATCCACTGGCATGAAAGATTGACCACAGGTCTCATGTTCCACAGTTTTTCAGAAATTTGCTTGACTTATTTAATGACAGTGGAATACTTTTGTGGCCGTGGCAGTTTTACAGAACTGCAGCAGTTTGTGTTGGGCATGGGAAATGATCCAACAATGACCATTTTATGATATAAGGATGTCTAGTGTTGGTGGAAAAACTTCCCTAGATGTGGTCGAACTGGGACCTGCTCCTGGATGACAGCATGCACCATAAGGCTGGCCAGATAAACTGTAGAGTGAAATAATATTCTCATATTATAACTCACACAATAATTGCTTTGCATTAACTTCACAGCTGTTCTGCATTTGAGCACCAGTTTGTGATATAAACAGTATGCTAAGGCCAATTAATCCATAGCTTGGTTTTTAAGTTGACTTTTTTTCTAGTGACTGGACTGAGTTTTGATCCTCTGGGTCAAATTCTGCTCTCAGTGACACTGATGTAAATCAGGAGTAACTCCACTGAAGACAGTGGGGCCAACGATTTGGCACAATGCACCCTAAAGCCGGTTCAAACTGACACCCATATTTTAAAGTCTAGCATGACAAGTCATGTACACAAACAAGTCATCTTATTGTCATCAGGGTCCTAAACAGGGACTTCCAGTATATTGCTTTGAAAAAAAATATGACTCAGGGTTAGAGTCCCTTTCCAAAGCAACAAAGTACCCCTCAGCATCTCACTGAGGAGAGGCAAATCTGCTAAGGTGAAAAGGCACATCATAAAACCATTTATTACCTTTTAAAATCTATGCCTGAAGTGTTAAATATTGGGGTAGAAAGATGAAGCCAGGCTGCAAGAATCTATTAGCTCCTTCAGCATAAGTGGGAGTAGTTTTACAGTGCATGTTTGTCAGTCTGTGATTTGTATTACCGTTCTGGTACAGGCGAATGATTGGTGCCCTTGAAGCAATTTTCCTTAATAAAACCCAGAGAGCAGAGCGGTGCATCTTTTGAAGTTTCTCCTGAACATGTAATATTTAGCTTGTGAAGCAAGAGTGAGGAAATGAACACGATAAGGGCTCATTTAGTAACAGCCCTAAATTGATTATTTCCTTCCTTTGTAAACTTATCAGTCAGCCCTTTGGGCTCACTTCCGAAGACCAGCTCAGCATAAGAGCCTTATCACAAGGAAACGGAATGCAAAAGCCAGACAGTTTTTGATAAGGCACGTATTATAGTTACAGTCTGTTTTGTTCTCTCTCTTTAAATAATGCAGTTCCACTAAAAAGGGACATACTAGAATTCCTCTTTCCCCTCTACTTATGTATATTTATTGATTCCTGTAGTTACATTCAGCACCAACCATGTGTATTTGGTCTGTGTTTCTCATAATATTCTTAACTAAAAGAGACATCCAAATACGTGGAATACTTATGTGCCCATTTTTCTAAGCTGGGTTCCTAAGATTAGGTGCCAAATATGTATTTATGCTCCTAAATACCTATTTTAAATAGCTAAATGTGTGAGTAGGTGCTTAACTTTAGGCACACAAGTTTGAGAATAAAGTTTAATAATAATACTGCACGTTGCACTTATGGTATATACAGTGTTCCATCCAGGGATCTTAAGCATTTTAAAAATAGTGAATTAGTTAAGTAATGTTCACAACACCGCTATGAAGAAGGTAAGTATTATTACCTAAGGGAGTAAGAGCACTTAAGTGAGCTACCCAAGTTCAAAGAGACACCACTCAGCACAGAGTACAACCCAGATCTCCCAACGCCCAGACAACCATAAAATCATAGGACTGGAAGAGACCTTGAAAGGTCATCTATTCCAGTTCCCACGCCCCTCCGCCCCAATTAACTAATTTCTTAGCTTTAAAAAGTTTTCATGATCAACTTTTAGTACATACTAGGACTGCTAACATTCTTCACAACTTGGTTCTGTTCAAAACCCAGTTGTGTCCATGAAACAACTTTGGTCATGCCCCCCTGTTGGCCACTCACCAGATTGCTATGAAAGACTCCAGGCTCTGGCCGCCTGGGTGTTTTAAGCCTCCCTGGGTCTCAGCAGGCTGCAGTGCTGTTTCTTCCTCCCTTGCCTTCTCTGGCACATTTCACAGGACCTGACTCTCAGTCTGTTACACTGCATGGAAATGGAGCCCCTCAGCCCACTTGCCTACATCCCCAATTGGCTCCAATATATACCAGTAGCTTAAACTCACCCTTTCCCAGAATACCACTAAAGATGTGAGCCTTATGGGTTACAGTTTAACTATCAGGAGACATGTGGTAGGTGCAGCAATAACACATACAGACCTTTTGCCCAGAGTTCTACAACACTGTGGTTCTTTACTCAGAAACCTGAGGATTGCACAGATCTGTACAAACATAATAAATCCTACATGCATTTTCCCTCATTCTAGCTCAGCCATCCCTGGAGAAATCATCGCTGTTCAGGTAGGCAGAGTCTCACCTCATTCGGCTCCTGCAGCAACTTTCCTCATCTTATGCTAGTCAAAAAATGACACAGAGCAACATCTTCCTGTTAGAACTGTCCAGTCCCTTCTGTCAGCTGTCACCCTGGTCAGCCTCAACAGATGACCACAGAGTCTTACTAGGTGACTTTTGTGCTAGGTAACCTCTCCCCTGACAAACCAGCTCTGCTGGTTGGGAGCCAGCCCCTTGTCTAGAGCTATTATAGTTCAGTGGTCAAGCACTTAAATCAGTGACCCTCCTTTGCTATCCCTTTGCCACCCACCTTTGGAATTTCAGTCCAACGTGGAGGGGAATGGACAATAGAGAAGCCAACATATTGCACATGCAAAATGAGGTTTGCTATGGATAACCATACATACAGAAAGTTCATAATCTCAAAACAGAATTAATTAATTCCACAGAAAGATGCTACAAATCATCGCAGCCCATGGTCCATACCAGAAGATTCACATATTTTCAAATAAAGCTGAATGGAATTTTTGTTTCCCTGAAGAAATTTCAACTTTTCATCAGAAAATCCCCCCAAAGCTAAAAAATAAACAAAAAAACTTGGCTGAAACTGCTGAAAAAGAAACACCAAACCCAAACCACAAGATTAGACCTTTTTTTTTTTTTTTAAGGAAAAAAAAAGACACTTCAGGCAAAACAATTTAATTTGTCAAATTCAATTTTTCCATCTTTCATTTTCAGTGTTTCAACAGAAAATTTTCAACCACTCTTGTTTTCAGACTTAGCCTTGGTCTACACGAGGAGTTGAGGTCGAATTTAGCAGTGTTAAATTGATTTAACCCTGCAACCGTCCACATGATGAAGCCCTTTTTTTGACTTAAAGGGCTCTTAAAATCGATTTCCTTACTCCACCCCCGACGAGGCGATTAGCACTGAAATCGCCTTGCCGGGCAGAATTTGGGGTACTGTGGACACAATTAGACGGTATTGGCCTCCGGTAGCTATCCCAGAGTGCTCCATTGTGACCGCTCTAGACAGCACTCTCAACTCAGATGCACTGGCCAGGCAGACAGGAAAAGGCCCGCGAACTTTTGAATTTCAATTTCCTGTTTGGCCAGCGTGGCAAGCTGCAGGTGACCATGCAGAGCTCATCAGCAGAGGTGACCATGATGGAGTCCCAGAATAGCAAAAAAGCTCCAGTATGGACCACGGGAAGTACGGGATCTGATCACTGTATGGGGAGAGGAATCCGTGCTATCAGAACTACCTTCCAGTTTTCGAAATGCCAAAATATTTGTCAAAATCTCCCAGGGCATGAAGGACAGAGGCCATAACAGGGACCCGAAGCAGTGCCGCATGAAACTTAAGGAGCTGAGGCAAGCCTACCAGAAAACCAGACAGGCAAACGGCCGCTCCGGGTCAGAGCAGAAAACATGCCGCTTCTATGATGAGCTGCATGCCATTTTAGGGGGCTCAGCCACCACTACCCTGGCTGTGTTGTTTGACTCCTTCAATGGAAATGGAGGCAACACGGAAGCAGGTTTTGGGGACAAGGAAGAGGATGATGATGAGGTTGTAGATAGCTCACAGCAAGCAAGCGGAGAAACCGGTTTTCCTGACAGCCAGGAACAGTTTCTCACCCTGGACCTGGAGCCAGTACCCCCCGAACCCACCCAAGGCTGCCTCCTGGACCTGCCAGGTGGAGAAGGGAGCTCCGGTGAGTGTACCTTTTAAAATACTATACATGGTTTAAAAGCAAGCATGTTTAATGATTAATTTTCCTTGGCATTCGCGGCTCTCCTGGATGTACTCCCAAAGCCTTTGCAAAAGGTTTCTGGGGAGGGCAGCCTTATTCCATCCACCATGGTAGGACACTTTACCACTCCAGGCTAGGAGCACATACTCGGGAATCATTGTAGAACAAAGCATTGCAGTGTATGTTTGCTGGCATTCAAACAACATCTGTGCTTTATCTCTCTGTGTTATCCTCAGGAGAGTGATATCGTTCATGGTCACCTGGTTGAAATAGGGTGCTTTTCTTAAGGGGACATTCAGAGGTGCCCGTTCCTGCTGGGCTGTTTCCCTGTGGCTGAACAGAAATGTTCCCCACTGTTAGCCACGGGGAGGGGGGAGGGATGAGGGGCTAGCCACGCGGTGGGAGGAGGCAAAATGCGACTTTGGAACGAAAGCACATGTGCTATGTATGTAATCTTAACAGCAAGGTTTACCGTGAAAGAGTGTACCCATTCTTCTATAAAATGTGTCTCTTTAAATACCACTGTCCCTTTTATTTCTCCATCAGCTGCATGTGTTTCAAGGATGACAGGATCTTCTCCTTCCCAGAGGCGAGCGAAGATTAGAAGGCGAAAAAAATGCACTCGCGATTAAATGTTCTCTGAGCTCATGCTGTCCTCCCACATTGACAGAGCACAGACAAATGTGTGGAGGCAGACAATGTCAGAGTGCGGGAAAGCACAAAATAACCGGGAGGAGAGGTGGCGGGCTGAAGAGAGGGCTGAAGCTGAAAGGTGGCGGCAGCGTGATGAGAGGAGGCAGGATTCAATGCTGAGGCTGCTGGAGGATCAAACTAATATGCTCCAGCGAATGGTTGAGCTGCAGGAAAGGAAACCGCCGCTACAGACCCTGTGTCACCAACCGCCCTCCTCCCCAAGTTCCATAGCCTCATCACCCAGATGCCCAAGAATGCGGTGGGAGGGCCTCCGGCCACCCAGCCGCTTCACCCCAGAGGATTGCCCAAGCAACAGAAGGCTGGCATTCAATAAGTTTTAAACTTTTAAACTTTTAAAGTGCTGTGTGGCCTTGTCCTTCCCTCGTCCACCACCCCTCCTGGGCTACCTTGGTAGTTTTCCCCCTATTTGTGTGATGAATGAATAAAGAATGCATGAATGTGAAGCAACAATGACTTTATTGCCTCTTCAAGTGGTGATCGAAGGGAGAAGGGGAGGGTGGTTAGCTTACTGGGAAGTATAGTGAACCAAGGGGCGGGGGGTTTCATCAAGGAGAAACAAACAGAACTTTCACACCGTATCCTGGCCAGTCATGAAACTGGTTTTCAAAGCTTCTCTGATGTGCACCACGCCCTCCTGTGCTCTTCTAAGCACTCTGGTGTCTGGCTGTGCGTAACCAGCAGCCAGGCGATTTGCCTCAACCTCCCACCCTGCCATAAACGTCTCCCCCTTACTCTCACAGATATTGTGGAGCGCACAGCAAGCAGTAATAACAGTGGGAAGATTGTTTTCGCTGAGGTCTAACCGAGTCAGTAAACTGCGCCAGCGTGCTTTTAAATGTCCAAATGCACATTCTACCACCATTCTGCACTTGCTCAGCCTGTAGTTGAACAGCTCCTGACTACCGTCCAGGCTGCCTGTGTATGGCCTCATGAGCCATGGCATTAAGGGGTAGGCTGGGTCCCCAAGGATAACTATAGGCATTTCAACATCCCCAATGGTTATTTTCTGGTCTGGGAATAAAGTCCCTTCCTGCAGCTTTTGAAACAGACCAGAGTTCCTGAAGATGAAAGTGTCATGTACCTTTCCCGGCCATCCCACGTTGATGATGGTGAAACGTCCATTGTGATCCACTAGTGCTTGCAGCACAATTGAAGAGTACCCCTTGCAGTTTATGTACTTGCCGGCTCGGTGCTCCGGTGCCAAGATAGGGATATGGGTTCCGTCTATGGCCCCACCACAGTTAGGGAATCCCATTGCAGCAAAGCCATCCACTATGACCTGCACATTTCCCAGGGTCACTACGCTTGATATCAGCAGATCTTTGATTGCGTTGGCTACTTGCATCACAGCAGCCCCCACAGTAGATTTGCCCACTCCAAATTGATTTCCAACGGACTGGTAGCTGTCTGGTGTTGCAAGCTTCCACAGGGCTATTGCCACTCACTTCTGAACTGTGAGGGCTTCTCTCATCTTGGTATTCTTGTGCCTCAGGGCAGGGGAAAGCAAGTCACAAAGTTCCATGAAAGTGCCCTTACGCATGTGAAAGTTTCGCAGACACTGGGAATCGTCCCAGACCTGCAACAGTATACGGTCCCACCAGTCTGTGCTTGTTTCCCAAGCCCAGAATCAGTGTTCCACCGCATGAACCTGCCCCATTAGCACCATGATGCCCACACTGCCAGGGCCCATGCTTTGAGAGAAGTCTGTGTCCATGTCCTCATCACTCTCGTCACCGCGCTGACATCGCCTACTCGCCCGGTTTCGCTTTGCCAGGTTCTGGTGCTGCATATACTGCTGGATATTGCGTGTGGTATTTAATGTGCTCCTAATTGCCAAAGCAATCTGAGCGGGCTCCATGCTTGCCGTGGGATAGCTCAGTGGTTTGAACATTGGCCTGCTAAGCCCAGGGTTGTGAGTTCAATCCTTGAGGGGGCATTTAGGGATCAGGGCAAAAATTGGGGATTGGTCCTGCTTTGAGCAGGGGGTGGGACTAGAAGACCTCCTGAGGTCCCTTCCAACCCCAATATTCTGTGATTCTGTGAGGGAAGGGGGGCCTGACAATATGCACCCAGAACCACCCATGACAATGTTTTAGCCCCATCAGGCACTGGGATTTCTATGCAGAATTCAAATGGGTGGCGGAGACTGCGGGAACTGTGGGATAGCTACCCACAGTGCAACGCTCTGAAAGTCGATGGTTGCTTCGGTACTGTGGACACACTCCACCGACTACATGCACTTAGAGCACTTGTGTGGGGACACACAATTGACTGTGTAAAAACGCTGTCTACAAAACTGACTTCTATATATTCAACCTAATTTCATAGTGTCGACATACCCTTAGTTGCATGTCATTATCTTCTCCTTATGTTATACAGTAATGCCATTAACCTTATACTTTCAATATCAACTGAATTATTTTTAAGTTGAAAAAAGTCCTAAAAAATGTAATCAGGAAAGGACAAAGTATTTATTCAATCCCATGTATTAGACTACACTGTAGGGTAGAATCTACAGGGTTGTTAAATGTGTATATGGGGCCATTAGGACTATCAATATGGAGGCCTGGTCATTGATGCCTTCTGTATGTTGATAAAGCCCAGACCTATGTCTGCATTACCTCTACATTACCTCTAACCCAGCTAGTGCAGTCTAGTGTCTTCTCTAATGTTTGGCTTAGAATCATAGAATATCAGGGTTGGAAGGGACCTCAGGAGGTCATCTTGTCCAACCCCCTGCTCAAAGCAGGACCAATCCCCAATTAAATCATCCCAGCCAGGGCTTTGTCAAGCCTGACCTTAAAAACTTAAGGAAGGAGATTCTACCACCTCCCTAGGTAACACATTCCAGTGTTTCATCACCCTCCTAGTGAAACAGTTTTTCCTAATATCCAACCTAAACCTCCCCCACTGCAACTTGAGACCATTACTCCTTGTCCTGTCCTCTTCTACCACTGAGAATAGTCTAGAACCATCCTCTCTGGAACCACTTCTCAGGTAGTTGAAAGCAGCTATCAAATCCCCCCTCATTCTTCTCTTCTGCAGACTAAACAATCCCAGCTCCCTCAGCCTCTCCTCATAAGTCATGTGTTCCAGACCCCTAATCATTTTTGTTGCCCTTTGCTGGACTCTCTCCAATTTATCCACATCCTTCTTGTAGTGTGGGGCCCAAAACTGGACACAGTACTCCAGATGAGGCCTCACCAATGTCAAATAGAGGGGAACGATCACGTCCCTCGATCTGCTCGCTATGCCCCTACTTATACACCCCAAAATGCCATTGGCCTTCTTGGCAACAAGGGCACACTGCTGACTCATATCCAGCTTCTCGTCCACTGTCACCCCTAGGTCCTTTTCGGCAGAACTGCTGCCTAGCCATTCGGTCCCTAGTCTGTAGCTGTGCATTGGGTTCTTCCGTCCTAAGTGCAGGACCCTGCACTTATCCTTATTGAACCTCATCAGATTTCTTTTGGCCCAATCCTCCAATTTGTCTAGGTCTTTCTGTATCCTATCCCTGCCCTCCAGAGTATCTACCACTCCTCCTAGTTTAGTATCATCCGCAAATTTGCTGAGAGTGCAATCCACACCATCCTCCAGATCATTTATGAAGATATTGAACAAAACCGGCCCCAGGACCGACCCCTGGGGCACTCCACTTGACACCGGCTGCCAACTAGACATGGAGCCATTGATCACTACCCGTTGAGCCCGACAATCTAGCCAACTTTCTACCCACCTTATAGTGCATTCATCCAGCCCATACTTCTTTAACTTGCTGACAAGCAAGCTTAGGCTGAACCCAAGTAACGCTGAGGTGGGTGCTGATGGATTGGGAAACATAATAGTAAGGATTAGATCTGCCCCTTTGACTGAGAAAGTGTGTCTGCTATGTCACTTGAGTTCACAGTTTGTGGATCAAGTTAAGTCGTTAGCTGCTGCTCATTGGACAGGTAGTAGAAGTAGCAGCAGCAGCCAAGACCACTTTCTTTTTTCTGATTGTGTCTTTCCAGGAAATTGTGACTATTTTTTGGTCACATGTGGAATGCAACTGCATGACTCACTGCTTTGTCACCTCAAGGTTAGACTACTGCTGTGTAGTCCACACATGGAGCTACATTTCAGATTCATGCAAAAACTCAGGCTAGTTCAGAATGCAACAAGTTGCATGTTAAGTGGTAGTTTTCAACACAACCGCATGATCACCAGTTCTCCATGATCTAAGACATCTGCTGTTTCCTGACAGATGTTGGGTGTTGACCTATAAGGCCCTATCTATATGGCCTGAGACCTTCCTTTTTGTGAGGCCATCTCTGTCCCAGTGCAATACTCTAGTCCCATTTGTGATCCAAAGACATACTCAAACAGGAACTGACTAGTTTGAAAAGGAGAGAAGCTGGCAGAGGGACCTTACCCTTGAAATTCACTCCTTTCTTTAGTCCAAAATAGCTTGAATTTATTGAACTGCAGGGCACTCTCCTATTCTATTGTGAGTGGCCCCAAAACTACTGTTATACAATATAGCTTAACTCTCGTTCCAGGGCTCTTGAATCCAGAGATTTGATTCAAGCACACCTCTAATTTACAAGGAGGCAAGAATCAGAATTCTGGTTATTTATATAGCAAACCACTTCCCCAAATATATAAAGTCTTTTAACAGCTATATCATACAGTAGCTTAATTAGTTCATCAAGAGCCTGATCCAAAGCCTTAGAGTCAGTCAGAGTCTAATAGACTACTATGACATGAAAATACAAAAGGATACTCCACTGAACTGGGTATTATTGAATGCAAGAGATAATGCATCTGCATTTAACAGTTAATTTTAAGGCCTGAAAGTTTAATGTCCTCTCCCTTCCCCCCATGGTCTACAAAACCTCTAAAGCTCAGCCCAGCTTTGATCCAATTCCCCTTACCCACCCTTACTGGTACAAATACTGAAGAGCAAAAATTGTTTGAAGTGGATGCTATCTAAACAGTTTCCTATGTAACATGCAAATTAAATGGGCATCTTACTTCAGCAGACAATTTCATACATCTTTTCAAAATTGAAGTTGATGTAGAAAGAAGGCAATCGACCTGTCTGACAACCAACATGCACTAAAAAGGAGAAAATCCTTCCTCCTATACAGCATGTGAGGTAAGATGAGAAGCTCACTGAAGCAACATAGTAATGAGTAACCAATTGTTTTGTGTGAGACATCCTTTCCTACTGGGGACACACAGTTTATAAATCATTGACAGGCTTGTTATGCAAATAGTCACTTTACTACACTCTGTTCACCTTTCCAATGAAAAAGTCTGTGTTGTGGAAGTAATAACCATACAATTGTTTCAGACAATTAGAATCATCTTCAGATCTCGAAGTATAGTCACTTTCAGGCTTATGTGCCTAAAATTAGGTACCAGAATAAGTGGCCTATTTTTCCATAGTCCAGAGCACCCATCGGAATTTTGGGCCTCAGTACTCCTCACAAATAGGTCACTTATTTAAGTGTCCAACTATAGTTTTGGGAATCTAACTTTAGGCACTTAAGCTTAAAAAACAGGCCATGCCACGGTGTTTGGATGCTTGAAATGCAGATGAAAAAACAAATACAATGTTTGGTAGCACTCTGTATAGTTCATTCAAGCTTGCGAGGTAATATATGCTGTGAACAGCTTAACACAAGGCAGATTGTCTTCCTCCAGTAACTTAAGGCTATGTGGATCCTCAGCATTTGCTACCCAGACAGTCTCCTGGAGTATGAGGAGACTAACTCTTAGGGACAGGGGAATTACAATTGTCTTCTTATTTGGCAGACAACTTGATGAAAGGACATCAATTTTATAGGAACCATATGTCTCTTGCCAGTAGCTGTTCTTTCAGAAAAGGCAAGGTAAATATGGCAGCAACCTGGAAAATGAAGGAATCAGCAAAAGTTAAAAAGGCACAGTGTCATGTGTAAGCAGAAAGTTAAGCCTATTCAGAAAATGTCATCAGACTGATGTTTTATGACACAAACCCACTCTACCAGAAGCAGTTGTAGCCATTTTTCTGGCCAGGGAAGAAAACACCCCCATTTCACCCCCAGCTGCTGAGGATGAGGGAGGGGGGAGGAAACCACATAGTCAGCCAATTGGCAAATCAACCACCACACTGCTATTTTTAGAAGCTAGCCCAATCAGACTAGCATGTGCACATCTACCTGAGTTAGAAATCAACCTCACAGCTGCTTGGGAGCTACGTTGAGAGCTATGTTCACCTAAGCTCTATTCCACCTTACACTAGGAAAGTTATTTTAATCTCTCTGACCTTACTTATTAGTTATTACTAATACAATATATAGCTTATTGTCAGATCAGAAACATTTAATGTAAGGTACATTCAGGCTAAAAACCAGGCCATCTGCCAAAAATTGCGATATGTCATCAATTCATAGATAACTGTAAGGTACGGTGGTTGGTTTCTCTGAGCTTTTAGCCTTTATTAATATTGTTATATTTATATTGAAGGTTTTTTACTCTGGTAATGTGGACTTTCCTATTTACAGTGAAAATACTATAAGAGCAATGACTGTACTCTGCGTTAGTGAAATGGAACACTATGTATGTTTGTAGCCTCTTGGGAATACAAAATTCAATCAGATGGTGATTGACTTAAATGGAGTACTTTTGGTTACGCTAATGTAAATGACATCAGAATGTGTCTCTAAATCTTTGCTAAATTGCTGATTTACAGTCCTAAAGGGATTTAATCCCTCCCATGAATTGCTAAGCTATTTCTTCATAGCTTATTATTAAAGTTTGACCAAAAGGACACAAGCATCACTCCCATAAGCTACACTATGGCTAACACAATCATAGCCCTCTCTTATGGAAAACTAATTTTCACTCCTGAACTCTCTTTTCTATACCTACTCCATGATTTTATTCTTTTCTCCTCCTCCTTACCCATCCCAAAGTCTTTCCCCTTCTATCTTTGCCTTCATCTTTCTTTCACATTCACTGCTATTGGATTAAAGCTGAAATGCTAATAAGCATGATACTTTCAGTATAACTTTCAAAGACCATGGGATACGATCTGCAGTCACAGTTCCAAGAGCCAGCAGGACCTTCCAGTAAGAGCCAAGGAGTCCCACACAAATGATAGAATGGCAGAAACAAGGTTGGGTATGATCCCAATGGGAAGCCTTCCTTAGATTTTTCAAAAAACATTGTTATTGATTTATGTAATACCAAAGTCTGCCTAAAGTGGCAATAAAAAATATGACTAATTCCGCATAACAAGGCTCTGCATAAAATTACAATATACAATTATTTACTTGTACTCATTTATTGTAGAAATAAAGGACTTCACTCTCATTAGCTATTAAACTGGTACCTTTCACCATCACTAAAAGAAAGAAAGAAAGAAAGAAAGAAAGAAAGAAAGAAAGAAAGAAAGAAAGAAAGAAAGAAAGAAAGAAAGAAAGAAAAAGAAAGAAAGAAAAATATATGTGAAGCAGCATGTAAATTTACAGCTCCATCACAAAACTGGTATCCAAGGAAAATATCCATATTTATACTCGGTCTGAATGTCAAAGAGCCCTTCCAAAGCCATTTTCTTGTATTCTTATTTTTACCAACAGTACTTGGAAATCTGTGAAGTCTGTGGTACTAAATAAAACATCTGACTTTTCTGAATGAACTCTGCACTTCAGAAGGTCACTGCAGCTAAGCTCAGAAATTTCTGTCTGCATTCAAACTTTTTCTATCAAAGTACTTAATTACAGCTGCAAGGGGTTATTTAGGTAGATCACTCATGGAGTGGCAGGAAATTGTTCACAGCATGGTCCACATTTCTCCTTTTTATCACTATTTTCATTCATAGCAATGCTTTAATAATCAACAAAGGAAGAAGCTACCACAAACATTAGACTATTTTGTCTAGTATCCTGGCTCCAAGCCTTGGTTTTCTGTCACTAACCAATATGGTAACATTAACAAAAGTAACAATGAGAACAATGATACCATAAAAAATATCCAGCGGGGGAAGGGAGGACCTCTCCTTGCCTGTTCTGTAACCTCTCCTTGCCTATTCTTTCTGTTTTCTGCTCTATTACAACATGACTGCTTATCTGCTTTTCCCTCTAAGTTACATACTGAATTATGTTTATCTCTTAATAATCTTTTCAAAGGTTCTGTTGATACTATAAGCTACAGAGCACAAAGTTCTGATTATATTAGGAAATTAAACAAAAGTGTCCAATGGTATAATTGCCTTCTACATAATGTGTTATGTTTGTGGGTGTGTAATAGCAAAGAATCAACTGTTTGGTTTCTTGGTACCATTTATTGCTTCCACCTACTTCTCTCCTTTTACACCTCTACACCTGATGCTCTCTCTCATCTCTGCCTCCTTTCTTCTTAGAGCAGGGGTTCTCAAACTTCATGGCACTGTGACCCCCTTCTGACAACAAATATTGCTACATGACCCCAGGTGTGGGGCCTGTGACCTGAGCCCTGCCACGAAGGGATGAAGTCCTCGGGCTTCAGACCCAGACGGTGGGACTCAGGCTTCAGCTTTGGCCACAGGCAATGGGGCTTGGTCTTTGGCCCTGGACGGTGGGGCTTGGTCTTGGGCTTCAGCCCCCGGCCTCAGCAAGTCTAACACCATTAAAATGGAGTGCAAAACACTTTGGGGTCCCAACCCACTGTTTGAGAACCACTCTCTTAGAGAGAGACAAGGTAGCTGAGATAATATCTTTTATTGAACCAACTTCTGTTGGGGAGAGAGAGCTCGATCTAAGCTCAAAAGCTTATCTCTCTCCCCAACAGAAGTTGATCCAATAAAAGATGTTACCTCACCCACCTCTCTAATCTCCTGGGACAAACACAGCTACAACACTTCTTTCTTGGTGCCATTCTGCCTATTTCTCCCCATTCAGCCTCCCGCTGCTTTTTTGCCTCTCACTTCTCCTCCCCTGCAGCTACTCTCTTGTCAATTACCCTTGACTATTTCCCAGTATTTTCCCCCAAACCAGTAAAACTGTCTGTACCCGTTTAGACTGTGTGTGAGACTTATCAGGATTTGGCAAACATATATATCAAATATGTTCAAGAATGCCTTGGATTCAGCATCCAAGCGAGCAAGGAGCCATCCAGTCAGCTCTAATCAAATGCACACAACCAAGTCAAATAAAAACCACAGTGAAGAATGTATTAAAATGTCACCTATGTGCCCTTTTCACTCCCTCTCCTCTGCTCTGAACTGCTGTATAGTTCTCTGCATTTAGTGTTCACCCAGGTTTTGGTACTGAAAACCTATGATCAACACAACACAGCCTCCATCTGAATCTGTGAAATAGCCATAGTTTTCTATTGAACTTATTTCATGAATATAAATGTATAACCTTTTTTTAAAAAATCTAATTTAAACATTAATCATTTATGCATTTGTTAAAAACAAAACCTACAAGTTTAGAGCAATTCGCTTTATAGGGAAATAGAGCCCACAAGAAGTTAACAAGCTACAGACTTCTCTTCTAATAAACAGGGAGTAACTCATGAAAAAGCATCTTGCCTGCATATGTTGTTCCTTTTGCAAACCCAGCAAAATACACCTGTGTACAGCAAAATGAAACATTCACTTTTCTAAATTTGTTGTTCCCAAAACACTATCAAGTGAGCATTTCCTAGGGTTCGCCAGGAGGTCTATGGTGGCTATCATAAAGGAACATTTTCAATGCTTGAATTAGCCACCAAATTGAAACAGCAATTGTGCCATTTCCGTACTGCTGCTGAATGAAAAAGATGGACATTGGAAGACACCATTAGTTTCATGAGGAGCATGCCATTACCATTCTTTTCTGCTCCACTTTGGCTACTCACTATATTGCTTATTCATATCATTTTAACACATATACAATAGATGGATAATGCCAAATTTAGAGGGAGCCCATATGATTTTTGTTGCTGCAAACTCACCTCTATTTTTGATTCAGAAGATACTTCCTAAGCAGTTTGGGAAAGCACTTGTGAGACAACCATGAGACAATGTAAAGGTCAAAGCAATTTACAGGGATCACTGTAAACAGTCAACATCTGCTAACAATTACCATGCAGTGGGATTCCTGTGGCCGCTGTATTTACCACAATAGTATATTCAATTCCATCAGCGGTACGTTCCTCCAATACTTCTCTATACTGCCACTGTATTTCCACAGTATTCCACAGTACAGAACAGGAAAAATCTGTAGCATGGCAACTACTATGTGCTTTTAGTGGACAACAGTAAATAAGTAATCACAGAACACAAGAAACTGAAGATTTATTTATGCCAAATACCCAGACGGAAACCCCTTCATTTGAAACATAATAAAACAAGTTAAGCATAAATACTGATCGGCCTGCTGTTCCTTTTCACGGGAGTGAATTTTTTTTTTTTTTTTAAACATTTGCCCATGTGCATCTTACTGGCTACTTGCATATGGACACAACCAATTATTGTCACAGCTTTCTGTAACTACACGTGCAGTTGCGCATATATTTTTTTAAAAATCAGGATTAAAAGTCTTATTCCATCATAAATGTCCAAGATGGTACAAATCTCTCTTCTGGTTGTGAAATGAATTTCCATATATCAGTTCTATGTAGTGTGCATTTTATAATTTGTTGAATGTAACAGTAAACAACACAGTAAACAGTTTTGCTTTAAGGATTCTACTATGGTTAGCTGACATCAAGGCCACAGATTTATTTGCATTTAAAATATGGAGTCAGACTTAAACTGTTATTATGCTAAGCTTCTCCACTGAAATCCAGTTCAGACTATAATGCCTATTAAAGTTTTATTTTGGAAGTATTTTCTCACTGCTCCCAAATGACAAAAGAGAAGGCTGCATAAAAACAGTGGTGCATTCTTCTCTTGCTCTATATTTAGTGCGTGTTATGGCATGACCTTGTACTTTCACTGTTCTCTCTTTATTCTGTAAATAATAGGTAATTATACATTGTATAGAGCTATAATCATTGTTAATTTAACATTTTCAAAGGATATTTGGAAGGTTGAGCTATGTGCAAAATTTATTTAGCATTACACAATTTTATTTAATTATATGTCTCTAGAATCACCAGTGCATGAAAAAAGCCCTCATTTCCTTAGGAAAATAAAATATGCAAAAGCACCATCTTTCCGTTTCCAAGGTCTGGTAGAAGACAGATTCCTTTCCCAGCTGTGTTTCACCAATGCATGTTGAAAGTGCTTCTCTTTTCTTTCCCTGGCTAGCATATATAACTCTGACCTCCAATACAGTGACTCTTGATTTTTTTGTCTAAACGTCACAAAGTGGCCAAAAAAATACCCCAACAACCAAATCCTACAATCCTTTGTGACCACATAATAGGACTGTGGAATTTTCGTCATGGGACAGGTCTTCAGACAGTTGTGGGGAGGGTCTTACAAGATGCAGGGGTGTTGGCACTGCTGTAAGTTGACTGAAGGTGGCTCACAGTGCTTAGTTATCGGGCCATGACTCATCAAGAGGTTGAGAAGCAGAATCCTGTCCTGGAGTTGAACACTATGTGCTGCGTAGGGAAGGGTCTCATAGGGTTGTCAATCCTCCAGGATTGTTCTGGAGTCTCCATGAATTAAAGAT
Source organism: Lepidochelys olivacea (assembly GCF_965140295.1). NCBI lineage: Eukaryota > Metazoa > Chordata > Testudines > Cheloniidae > Lepidochelys > Lepidochelys olivacea. Next base: position 47,923,765 of record NC_140414.1, on the reverse strand, counting down.
TAAACTTTCATTAAAGATTATGTTGCGTGATGAAACCTCCAGGAATACATCCAATGAAAATACATCCTACTCATGCCTGAGAAGTGTTAGTATTGTGGTGAATGGGAAGAAGCACAGCAGGCTAGAAGAAGCAACCATATCAGCAGGGAGGGAATGTGGAGCAAGCTGCTGGGTCCCTTTGTATATTCTCATTCACTAGAATAGTGTTGGTATTTATTCTCTCTCTTGCTTTACAGAATGCCAGAAAAGGTACTGCTACAGTTCCTCTAATTAGCTACTTCTAAATAAACTGTGTCAATTTATATCAAGAGGACTAAGCTGACTTGGAAGTATTCACATTCACTTGTGGTTTAGATCCAGCTCTCAAACTGTAGTCCCAGACAACCAAACCCACACCAGCTTTTTTCAGAAACCAACCTTTCGTATCAGTCAGTATCATTCATTAGAATACATTAGGACATAAAAGGAATGCCACAAGCCAAATAGGTTTCTGAGTTCCCAGGAGATTTGTTTCAGTTTCTAATCAAATGAGTTCTGAGCCTTAATTCAAGCAGACTTTTTCCTAGAAACTGCCAGGAAAAGGCTCCTCACCCCACCCCAAAGCAATTACTGTAAATATAAATGACTAAAAACTCAGTGTATTAACAACTGTAAATCCTTTTCTTCTGCTCTTGATCATAAACATGGAAGATTTTCAAGGTGGCACTAATGCCCTCCCCCTGTTTTACCACATATGAAATATTAAGACCATCTGACCTACCATGACTGCCTTTTTATATTCATAGAGGTCAGGGTGACCCCTTCAAGTGCTGTAAATAAGTCTGAGATGCCATTCTGTCCTTTGAAATCATTCATGAGACTTCTGACAGCTTACCTTGTGCCCTAGGTCTTTTTAAGGTACCTCGCATATAGCAGCAAAGGAATGAATTGATGTTCTCCTGTTATTACTCATGTTTATTTCAACACCACTTGAAAGAAATTTGCCCAATTTGGATTGTGATGACTTGCCATATTACCATCAACAGAGAAACCAACTACATAAGTAACAGTGACTTTGACCATTGCTCTACTGCTTTAAATCTTAAACATGTGATGACATGTCATGTTTAAGTGTTGAAAAGACAGTTCCCTCATGATAATGTAAAGTGACATAGTGCAAAGAGTACCTATTTTCAGCTCGGAAAGTCATTAGTTTATATAATGGTCTTCCCAGATAAAACAGCACAGATAACTGGAATGGTATGAATAGTAGGGCAGTCAAGCAATTAAAACAATTAATTGCAATTAATCATGCTGTTAAACAATAATAGAATACCATTTATTTAAATATTTTTGGATGTTTTCTACATTCTCAAATATATTGATTTCAATTACAACATAGAATACACAGTGTATAGTGCTCACTTCATATTTATTTTTATTACATATATTTGCACTGTAAAAAACAAAAGAAATAGTATTTTTCAATTCACCTCATAAAAATACTGTAGTGCAATCTTTTAATCATGAAAGTTGAACTTACAAATATAGAATTATTTAATGCAGTACAAAAAACTGCATTCAAAAATAAAACAATGTAAAACTTTAAGGCCTACAAGTCCACTCAGTCCTACTTCTTATTCAGCCAATCGCTCAGACAAACAAGTTTGTTTACATTTGCAGGCGATAATGCTGTCTGCTTCTGGTTTACAATGTCACCTGAAAGTGAGAACAGGCATTTGCATGGCATTATTGTAGCCATTATCACAAGATATTTATGTGCCAGACATGCTAAATATTCATATGTCCCTTCATGCTTCAACCTCCTTTCCAGAGGACATGCATCCATGCTGATGACGGATTCTACTCGATAACGATCCAAAGCAGTCAGGACAGATGCATGTTCATTTTCATCATCTGAGTCAGATGCCACCAAAAGAAGGCTGATGTTCTTTTTTGGTGGTTTGGGTTCTGTAGTTTCTGCATCAGAGTGGTGCTCTTTTAAGACTTCTGAAAACATGCTCCACACCTCGTTCCTCTCAGATTTTGGAAGGCACTTCAGATTCTTAAACCTTGGGTCAAGTGCTGTAGCTATCTTCAGAAATCTGATATTGGAATCTTCTTTCTGTTTCCTCAAATCTGCAGTGAAAGTGTTCTTAAATCAAACAATATATGCTGGGTCATCATCAAGACTACCATAACACAAAATATATGGCGGAATGCGGGTAAAACTATGGAACAAGAGACATACAATTCTCCTCCAAGGAGTTCAGTCACAAACTTCATTAACGCATTTTTTTTTTTAACAAACATCACCAGCATGGAAGCATGTCCTCTGGAATGGTGATCAAAAGAAGCAGGCAGCATTATCTCATGTAAATGTAAACAAACTTGTTTCTCTTAGCAATTGGCTGAACAAGAAGTAGGACTGAGTGGAGTTGTAGGCTCTAAAGTTTTAACATTGTTTTGTTATGAAGTGCAGCTATGTAACAAAAAAATCTACATTTCTAAGTTGCACTTTCATGATAAAGAGATTGCACTATAGTACTTGTATGAGGTGAATTGAAAAATACTATTTCTTTTGTCTGTTATTTTTACAGTGCAAATATTTGTAATCAAAAGTAATATAAAGTGAGCACTGTACACTTGTATTCTGTTTTGTAACTGAAATCAATATATTTGAAAATGTAGAAAAACATCCAAAAATATTTAATAAATTTCAATTGGCATTCTATAGTTTAACAGTGCAATTAAAACTGATTAATCATCATAAATTTTTTAATCATGTTTAATTTTTTTGAGTTAGTCGCGTGAGTTAACTGCGATTAATCAACAGCCCTAATGAATACATATACACATATGAAAGAAACTGGATTGCTAGGGCCAGATTCTTAGCCTCACTGAAATAAATGGAGATGCATCAATTTACACCAGCTGAGAATCTGTCCCCTATTCTTTGAGTTAACAGTAAACAGAATGTATAAATGTGGTTGTAGGTAATATAATACTCTGACAAAGTTCCTCCTCTACCTTGGTAGGTCCTGCGCTTATTGGCAGATTTGCTTGCCTCAGAGATTCACAGCAGCCCTCAGTTTGGCCACTTTCATGGCTCAAATCTGCCACTCACTCAGATAACCTCATCACTGGCCAGCATGGGGAAAAGGAGAAAAGCCCAGAAACCTTTCCATCTAGTGGAACCCACAGTCCAGGTCAACTCCTCCTGTGTCTCATCAGGAGTTGGGAGGTTTGGGGGGAACCCGGGCCCTCCCTCTACTCCGGTTTCCAGCCCAGGGCCCTGTGGATTGTAGCTGTCTAGAGTGCCTCCTGGAACAGCTGTGCAACAGCTACAACTCCTTGGGCTACTTCCCCAGGGCCTCCTCCCAACACCTTCTTTCTCCTCACCACAGGACTTTCCTCTTGGTGTCTGATAATGCTTGTACTCCTCAGTCCTCCAGCAGCACATCCTCTCACTCCCAGCTCCTTACACACCTCTCCCTAACTGAAGTGAGGTACTTTTTAAACCCAGGTGCCCTGATTAGCCAGCCTGCCCTAATTAATTCTAGCAGCTTCTTCTTAATTGGCTCCAGGTGTCCTAATTAGCCTGCCTGCCTTAACTGGTTCCAGCACATTCCTGCTTGTTCTGGAACTGCCCCTGTAACCTTAGCCAGGGAACAGGGATCTACTTAATCTGGGACTAATATATCTGCCTTCTGGTGGAGTACCTCTTTGACAAGCGCACCGTGGGGGACAGTGACAGTGAGAACTAAAGCCTCAGCATAGCCCACCCATGGGTTTCAGTAGGTCTCCGAGCTTGCTGCTCAGCAGTGCATGTATCTACTGTTGTATAATGTTATTCTGTACCAAAAAATCACACCTTTGTTTCTTTGTGTTTGTAACACCTTACATCCAATAAAGTGACTGGTTTAAAAAAATCACTCTTCTGTAGCCATCTGGCCTGACCCTGTCATAATATCTATACCTGTAATCTACTCGACTAAGCTGCCAAATTTACTAAAGGTATATTATTTCATGTTACCCATAATACCTCCAGAGCTGGTCTGATGCAAGATTGGCAAAATGCTCAGTCCATATATTAGTCCAATCAGCAGAGCTGACTGAATGGACTCTCAGATAAACTATTTTTTACTGTTGGGTTGTACCTAGCTTCAGTTATGTTGCAATATGAGCACAGTGATGACCATTCACCAAATATTTGGGCACTTAGGATTTGTAGTCCCACCTTTTTTCTTCTGATTTCCCCAGAGAAAGCATTCGTAGTATGCAAAAACAGGAGAAATATAATATAAACATATACATTGAGCACTTCTAATAAGTGATAAATATCCATTTAAGTATACAACTAGAAGCAAGCTAACTAGTGAACTAAGAGAGACAATGTCAAGGTTCCTCCCCCACTCTGAACTCTAGGGTACAGATGTGGGGACCTGCATGAAAAACCTCCTAAGCTTCTCTTTACCAGCTTAGGTCAAAACTTCCCCAAGGTACAAAATATTACCCCCGTTATCCTTGGACTGGCCGCTACCACCACCAAACTAATACTGGTTACTGGGGAAGAGCTGTTTGGACGCGTCCTTCCCCCCAAAATACTTCCCAAAACCTTGCACCCCACTTCCTGGACAAGGTTTGGTAAAAAGCCTCACCAATTTGCCTAGGTGACTACAGACCCAGACCCTTGGATCTTAAGAACAATGAACAATCCTCCCAACACTTGCACTCCCCCTTTCCTGGGGAATGTTGGATAAAAAGCCTCACCAATTTGCATAGGTGACCACAGACCCAAACCCTTGGATCTGAAAATAATGAAAAAGCATGCAGTGTTTTACAAGAAGACTTTTAATAAAAAATAGAAGTAAATAGAAATAAAGAAATCCCCCCTGTAAAATCAGGATGGTAGATATCTTACAGGGTAATTAGATTCAAAAACATAGAGAACCCCTCTAGGCAAAACCTTAAGTTACAAAAAAGATACACAGACAGAAATAGTTATTCTATTCAGCACAATTCTTTTCTCAGCCATTTAAAGAAATCATAATCTAACACATACCTAGCTAGATTACTTACTAAAAGTTCTAAGACTCCATTCCTGTTCTGTCCCCGGCCAAGAGGACTACAGACAGACACAGACCCTTTGTTTCTCTCCCTCCTCCCAGCTTTTGAAAGTATCTTGTCTCCTCATTGGTCATTTTGGTCAGGTGCCAGCGAGGTTACCTTTAGCTTCTTAACCCTTTACAGGTGAGAGGAGCTTTCCCCTGGCCAGGAGGGATTTCAAAGGGGTGTACCCTTCCCTTTATATTTATGACAGACAAATATTCCAAACAGGTCTGTCTAAGATGCCAAAACAACTTTTACAGGCAGCCTCCATTACACCAGTCAAGAGACGGGAACTGTTTAACACAGGGGTTCCCAAACTTTTTGCCTTCGTGACCGCATCTTGAGACTTACTATTTCCTGTGATCCCAGACAGCAACAAAGCAACATAGCAAACAAGGAATCCAAGGAATTTACACATTAAGTTTGTTATTTAATGCTCACTAATGTGACTTGCGTGTTGTGACAATTGCTCAAAGTCTGGCAGCATGGTAGAAATTGCACATCTAATTTCTAACCAAAAGTAGATTGATACTGATACTTGATGGGAATAAGTGTGCTGAATCCAGCTTCACACAAGTACATGCTCGTGAACAGCACCATCAGTTTTAAGGTATGTGTGTTCTTAACGGTGAACCAGAACTCCAGGAGAGAATGTTGGGCATACGATGTTCCTTGCAAGAATTGAAAGCATGGAATTTTGATGAACTATTAGATTTCAGCTGCTGGCAAACCCACTGCATCAGGCTTGAACTAAAAGGGGTTTTGCACCTAGTCATACTTTGTCATGTCCAACTTGGGAGAAAAGGATGCAAACTGTTCCTCAATCTGGCTGAGCTGCTCCACCACCACCTGTGTGGGAAGCTGAATAATTTCATGGGCAGCCACGAACTTGCAAAACCGTGGGAAGGATTAATAATTTATCTTCAATAGATTATTCTTCCAGAAAACAATTTTCTCCATGACTCCTGTGATTCAATCACTCAGTCACTGAAGGATGTGGGTGTTCTTTCCTTGCAGACCTGTATTCAAGTCATTCAGTTTCCAAGATAAGTCTGAGGCATGGCACGTCTTCCTTTGATCGCATAGAAAATCAACAAATTCACTCTGTTTGCAGTCCACTCCATAGACACACAGCTCATATGTCTCAGTTCAAAACATTCATCCCAGCACCTTTCCTCTCAAGAGCCAACGAACTTCAGTATGGAACAATAACATGTCATGACTGGACCCCATGTCTTCACACAGTTTTGCAAACGAAGAGACCCAAAGAGGCCAGGTTTTTATGTAGTTTACAGTAGACAAGACATGCTGCAAAACTTCACCTGGACTCAGAGCTTAAATGCCAGTTGTTCTCTGTGAATCATGCAGTGAGTCCACACAGCAAATGCAGCAACTTTCTTTACTGAGGCATGCAGACCTGCTTTATGGCCTGCCAGACAGAGCTCCATCAATGCAAAAGCCAACCCTGTGATCATGCAAATAGTTTTGTCTTGCATGTAGCACATTCCTTGTGCTGTCTTGTGTTCGGGAAGAGGGAGACAGAGTGGAATATCTTCGAGAATTGCACCCTCCCCTGCATATTTCACAAAAGCTAACAAATGTGTATCATGACCCTCAATGCTTACATCAACTTGAAGTGCAACAGTATATGTGTTTTCCATATGCTCTACCAGTGTGTTTTCCTGATTTGCTGCTGTCTCCTCACTCCTTTGCTTCACTGTGTTGTTGGACAGTGGAATGGCTTTGAGTTTACCTCAGTTTCCCTACATTTTATCTTCACCATATCAATTGCAGCTAGCAAAATGAAAGACTCTCCAATTGCATGAGGCTTCTTGGCCTGTGTGATGCAATAACTTACCTCCAAGGAGGTCTTTTGAGCATGGTCAGAGACAGACACGGCTCTCTTGAATTGCTCTTGTTGAAGCGAAAGTTCTTTCTGGGGCTGGAAAAATGACCTTGGTTTTCCTGTGTGTTCCTTATAAAGGGTTTCCAAGTGTCATTTAAGTTTATGAGACTTCATGCTTTCGGTAGATAACACGATGTGACATATCAGGCATTTTAGCCTTTCTGTGTTCTTGACAAAAACACTTCTGAAGCCACGCTCAAAGAAACCCTCATCCTATTTGTGAGCATGTTTCTCGTACTCTTTTGGTTCATAACTGCATCACTAGACTCACTGCTGTAAGTTGAAGCAGATACTCGGCATAAAAGTGAATCCATTGTGCCTCATCACAAATCAGAAAGGAATTCAGTGGAAGGCTTTCTGTGGTGATAATAGGGTAGCACAGAGACAGTGACTTACAATGATTCTTTATCGAGTTCCAACAGGGCACTCAGGGTGGCATAAAAGTAGTTTTGGGCCCTTCCTTAAAAAGCTTACCCACAGCATTTTCCCATTTTAGAAAAGGCTTGCGCAGCCTCCCGACAGCTGAATAAGAGGGAATGTTCTGTTGATAAGGCTGCTGTCCACAGATAAAGAACTTCTGGATTCAAGTCTCTCAGCCGGATGCTTGCACAGCCAGATGGTCTGCAACCCTCAGCCCGGGAAGGAGTGTTACTCAGAGACGATTGGTCTCAACTCCCAACAACCAAAGGTCATTTCTACTTAGATTGTAAGCTCTTTAGGACAGGGGCTGTCTCTATGTTACTTGTTTGTACAGAATGTGGTTCTGGTCCATGATTGGGTCTCCCACTACAATAATAAAAATAAATAATTTCTGCTGAGGCAAAGTTTCAAGCAATTAATATCTGGTGACAGAAAGCAGGGAGGATTAAACAGCAGCACTATCTGAAGAGGCAATCTCTTCTTTCTGCCCAGCAAAGGGCCACAGTTAAAGTATCAGTAGAACAGGCCTTGACTTTCAGAGGATGTAAGAACAAAAGTAGTCATAGAAAACTTGGCTCCTTTTCTGGGTTCCAGAAACATCTCCCTTTTTTACATTAGTATGAGTAGTATAATGCTGCAGACAAAAATTTTCTCAACTCCCTCTTAATTTTGATTGTTCTCCTTTGATTATTTTCTCCCTTTTCTATATAAATATAATGTTAAAGTAGGATCACCCCAACAGAGCATAGTATTCCAGGTACCACCACAATGTAAAGTGGTACAACAACGTCTCTCATCTTGCAATTCCTCTAATTATTCTGGTTTAACTGAGTTTAAAAAAAAGGCATTCCTGCAACATAAACCACATTAAAAGAATAACAATGTGGTAACACAAACCCTACAAAAGCAAGGACATCTCTATATAAGGATTTCATAAGCACAGCAGTACACCATGATCATTGGTACCCTACCCGATCATGTCTAGGTAGACGAGAGTTAATCCTTAAGCATAAATTTCCTTTCTTTTGTCGGTTTATGTCACAATTTATCATCTATCCGTGTAGTTTTAGTTGGATGAATAGTTTCCAATAGTTTAGTTGGATGAGTAGTTTCATTATCTTTGGAGAAGTGGATGAAATAGCCCCAATGTAATATTGAACATAAATGTGTGAACCAGATTTGGGGAGGGGGTGGGGGAATCCTTCACTGGCAAGAAAAAAGGCATAAATAATTAATTAAAAGTTCAACAAGGATCAGATCATAATATAAATGTTTATATAAAGATTTCATGGTCTCCCGTGGATACCCATTATCTAGCTAAGTTTATTTCTGGTTTGCTCACTCATTAACACATGTTAATTCTCTTTTTCTTTCATTCAATGTGAAAAAGGGTGTGATCCTTACGTACATTTCATTCAATAAAATTCCTTCTGAATTAAGTCTCTGAAGTATGAGGTGCAGTTGAAGATACCTAATTCCCAAATCCTGACTGAGAAGAGACCTCAAATATTCTTAGCATTGCTGACAAGCAGATTTTGATCTTATTTATATTTATGTATTTCTGAAATAATTCTTTAGCTCAGAATTTGGCTCAGAATGTCTTCCTATTTTACTAGCATAAAGTCTACTCTTCACACTTTAGACAGAACATTTTGTTGTGTTTTAATTTTGTTAAGGCTAGACAATTTACAGTAAGTATTGATTACAACGGAAGAGAGAAATAACATGCTCTCTTACAGCTTCTGAATGGTTTTTCTGCATTGTGTTTCATGCATGCTGTGGTATGCATAAAAGGTGACATCACTCATCTGAATTATTGTGTTATTCATTCATCAAAGTACTGATTAGAATCTAGAAGTGTTCAAATAGCAGAAGGATATAGTAATTTGTAATCAAATACATAAGAATGAACAAAAGGCAGTATCAATGCTTTCAAGGGAAGTTTTAACCTTCCTGTGAAGGTTCTGCAATAACTTTCTCTGTAGAATTTAAATTGCAACTGAATGTCAATATTAACAAAGTATCTATGCATTACAAGTGAGGGAAAGTTTTCCCAAATTTGTACAGTGTAATTACATTTTAATATTCTGCAGTAAGTTTAGGTATCACAACACATGGGAGCAAGGAGGCGTACAAGGTGTATAATATGCTAACATTGTAAAATTTTTAATTTCTTGTGGGTAACATGTCTAGTGGTGACTCTCTATTGTTTTTGTGTGTGTGTCCTTCATTAGAACTTCTATTAACATATTGCTAGATTGTGATGTCTAAGTGTACTGCTGTGTTTTTGCAATTTTTCTGCAATCTCATACCTTTCTTGGGAAATTCTAGATAAGGGGATGGTAATGGATTGGCCAGTGAGAAGTGCAGTGCTTGCTAAATTTATACATGTGTAGCTTGTGAAAGTTTCTCTCTAAAGACACATGAACAGTTGCCAAATACACAGCAATAAGAAATAAGCCAGGCATTTCATTTCACTTCCATCACAAAAAGAAATCTATCTATATGGGATATTTATCTCTCTTTAGCTTATCTGTCTCTTCTATCTTCACAAAATGCTAATAATCATAGGCATACTTGGTTATCCAAGTGCTAGGCACATCCCCCAAAAAGTTAATAACTTCAACTCAAGAAATCTTTGTCAACAGCCTCAAGGATCTCACAGATCCAGGTGGAATATACCACCCAAGTTCCGTTCTCACTTTAATCCTATCAAGCAATAATTCTTACTTTTACTAAGTTTTACTTCTACTTTTACTTACTTACTCACTAAGTCTTCATTTCTTCATTTACAAAACAAACTTTTGTTTTACTGGAAAGCAAGGGTATTTACTTTCCAGATAATTTAGCTAGATATTGTCTTTTTTTTTTTTTAATTTATCCAATAAAACATTCAGGCCCTGATCTTCACATTTGACTAAGTTGCTCTTGGTGCAGTACTCGAGTGGTTGACAAAGATAGCATTACACTACTTTTCATTTCACCCTGAGGCTACCTGGAAACCAATTTAGCCCACAGCAACACAAGACAGCCTCATAACATTTCTAAGTCACACTTGGCTGCAATATTCCCGCCCCACTCCAGGGCTGTTCAGAAGCTGGGAATTGCCAGAGTGCAGCAATAATCTACCTCTACCCTCTTCCCCCAGCCATGCCCTAGACAAACTCTCTAAGTTGGATACTGTAACAGAGGTTGGGATATACCTGACTACCTTGGTTCCACATGACAGAGGAATTCCTTCATGCAGGAGTTGTACAAAGACTGTGGTACTGAACCAAGGATCCAGCCCGCAGACTCTTTATTTCATATAGTGACATTGTAACTTGCTTGTACTGTTAAAACTTGCTTGTAATGTTAAAAGACATTTGACATTTGACTGTGGCAATGAATATTGGGAAATGTTCCCTTAAATGGACTGGGATCCAGAGAGTTTTCTGAGCTTTCAATGCTCTGGGTCCAAACAGGTCTGCATGCACAAATGACAAGCGTTCTGGCACAACAGGCGTGCACACAATATGCAGTTGTGCACTCAAAATACACAAAACTCTCCATTCAGATAGATGTCCATCAGGTAATTATGTATACACTTACACATGAATCATGCATATTTTGTGCATGCAGGGGTCATCCCGGGACTGGGTCTGTTCTTTTATTAAGGTGACTAAATATGAATTTAGAACCGAACTAGGCACCATAGTTTGAAAAATGAGGACCCTGTATTTTATGTCAGAAAATATCTTGCAACCTTGCTAAACAATATATTTTTGGAAATAAAATATAGTAGAGTACTAATTCTAGTGAAGAAAGGAAGGTCTAATAATGGCTGTATTATCGATAGCTCACTTTTTAGGCCATTGGAACCCACAATATATTTGGGCTCTCTCAGAACATGTGTTCTTCTTTACTTAGAGATCATCCAAAATATAGTTGTATGGTACACTTTAAATACTACATAGTGTATGTAATTGCAGAAAGCTTATTATAACAACAATATCTTAAGCTCATATAAAGCCTTTCAATCAAAGAACTCAAAGTACATTATTGGCATCGATGAGTAGAACCTTTGAGATGCAGGTAAGCATTAGTCTATGCATTTTCCGGTAGGAAAACTGAAGAACAGAGAGGTTAAGTGACTTGCATGTTATTTTCAAGAAATCATTGGCAAAATCACAAAGACGAAGGTCTTCTATCTCCATTGCCGTGCTTAAACAATTAAACCACATTTCTTCCCAGTTAAACATGGATTAATATGATCTGTCCTTCAAAGATGCAATATTATTAAGGCATAGGACATGTGAAAAGTAAAAATAATATTTTGTCCTTCTGTGAGTTAGTATCAGGGGTAGGAATACATCCCAATCCCCTCCAACCAATAAGCAGACTGTCTCCCCTAAGGCTAAGTACAAAGAATAATTTCTCTTGTAGTTATGGTTGTTAACCCTCTCCTGAGTAGTATAGTCCATAGTGCAACAGCTAAAAAGAGTGCTATAAATTTGTGAAATAATTTCCGAGTATGAGAACACTCCGAGGGAAAAGTCCTTAGGCTTTTGAGAATTCTTGAGGAAACTCATGAAAATGAATCATCATTTACTACATACACACATACCAAGTCTCTCCAGAACATAAAGAAATGTCTGTTCTACTGAAATTGTGATAATTATGTACTCATATATAATCTGAGAATAAAGATTTATCATAACTTATAAAAGAACTGAAGTCCAATAAACAAACACTTATTGGAAGTCAGCGTGGTTTTTTGCAACATTTACTCAGTGTTTTTTTGGCTGACTCAGTACAACAGGCTCATTAAGTCATTACATGCCTAATGCCAATGAAAGGTCTTCTACTATTCCTGGCACCAACTGGCACTTCATGTACACTAGGAAACCACGGGACCTTAAACCAATAATGTCTCTTTGTTTCCTTTCCAACTTGCATCCCGAAATCAGCAGCAATGGCACACCATGATGTTACACTTTGATGTACAAATACCGAATCCTGGTTCATCAATTAAACATATCAGCAATCCCATTCCCGTACAGAATCATTGTAAGGTTTCTGTGGAATTGAGAGATTTTTGTTTTCACTCTGTGCTTCACCCCTTTATTCTAATAACATGAAATTAATTGTTGACAAGTAAAATGATAAAGCATTATAGGAAGAGTCTAATTGGTTGTAACTCAATGATATCAATTCCAGCAAGCAATTGTTTGTCCACCAGCACCTCGAGGTTACTCTACATAACCTAAAGGGACCAGAGTCGTGTCCAGAGACCCCTGCCCTATGATTGGGAGACAGCAAAGGTAATGTAAAGCATTGGTTCTGCTCTCATCCCAACTCCATCAGTTGCCCAAGATCTGGCCTAAATATTCCAACTGCATTTTAAACCTTGCACCAAGTCTTCTCCTGCTGACTCTCGCAGGGATCCAGGAACCCATGCCCTGCAAACCAGGGCCAATGAAAAGCCTCAGCTGTCACAGCACAACACCCAGATTAGAATACCTAGGGAATGCTGTGAACACTAGCTAAAGTACAAGCACTCACCTAGTTTCCAAACATACCCTAACACACTCTCACAAATCAAACAAAACAAAGGATACCTTAGACCTCAACTCCACCCAACCCCAAGGATCTCCCACACTCAAGATATTCAATCTTCCGCCAGGCAACCTCCCCAAAAAGGCATTTATTGCTCACAATTTAGTGAGTCCTTCATTCTCCTACATTAAAGGGGCCACCATCCCAACTCAGTCCAACTCCACAGACACTGAATAATTGGGCAAATTAATCCCTGGATTATTCAGTGGCATTACATTAGGAGTTGTCATAAATATAAAGGGAAGGGTAAACCCCTTTGAAGTCCATCCTGGCCAGGATGACATGGTGGCATAATGGTGGGATTAACCTGAAATCAAATTGAGATCCAGTTGAGATTTTTTGAACTAGAAATACAGATTTTAAAAAGGAAATTTTTTTTTTCCTTTGGAGCTGCTGGAAAAGCAGCTTGTTTTCTCTCTGCTTTGGAGCCAGAGCTGAGACAAAAGGGGATTATCTTTGTGAATTGCAGGTTTTCTTTGCCTGGAGGCAGGGTACTTAACTCCTGCAGGGAAATTCACAGTCTTCCAACCCAGAGGTTTTTTTTTTTTCCGCTAAAAGTAAATAGGGAGGGGGGTGTTCTACCCATGTGCCTGGAGACAAAAGTGGCAGGGTTTTTTTTTTAGGATTTTGATTTTTTTGTTTTACAAGGAGCACAGGTTTGAAAAGGAATTTTTTTTTCCCATTGGGCTGCTGGTAAGCAGGTTTCCAAGTAGTTGGAGGATTTTTGCTTTGATTTGGGCCCAGAGCAGAGACAAGGGAATTGTCTTTTTCTGTAGGCTGACTATCAGAGAATAGGTATTCTATTCCAGCACAGCAAAATTTTACAGCCAAGTTTTGTTTATTTCTAAACCTTAGGTGTAAAGTTAGTTAAAACAGAGACGTTAGAATGACAAAATCCACGGCTCGACACAAGCTGGAATTAGCCAGATTTCAGGCTGCGGAAAGACAAAGGGAACATGAAAGACAGATAGAACTCATGCGGCTGAAGAAGGAACAAGCAAGAGAGGCAGAACAACACCAAGCAGCTGCTCACAGGAGAGCTATGGAAGCAAGGGACAAAGAACTGGAGGAGAAGGAAAAAGAGAGGAAGTATGTGGAGGAGATGGAGAAGATAAAGGCTCAGCAGAATATCCCAACAAACCCTAGTAATCCTTCTCCAAGTACCACTTCCCATCCCAGAAAGTTCCCCACCTACAAGGCAGGCGATGATACTGAGGCCTCGCTAGAAAACTTCAAAAGGGCCTGCCTTGGGTACAACATCTCTACTGACCAATACATGGTAGAGCTGAGGCCGCAGCTCAGTGGACCCTTAGCTGAGGTGGCAGCTGAAATGCCTAAAGAACACATGAACAAGTATGAACTGTTTAAATCCAAGGCGAGAGTCAGAATGGGGATAACACCCGAGCAGTCTCGTCGGAGGTTCAGAGCCCTAAAGTGAAAACCAGACGTGTCATTTACCCGACATGCCTACCACATTGTGAAACATTGGGATGCCTGGATATCAGGAGCAAGTGTTGAATCTCCAGTAAATTTGCCCTTCCTAATGCAAATGGAACAATTCTTAGAGGGTGTTCCTGAGGAAATAGAAAGATACATCCTAGATGGGAAACCCAAAACTGTAATTGAGGCAGAAGAGATTGGAGCCAGATGGGTGGAGGTGGCAGAGAAGAAGAAAACTGGTCGCAGTTGGAGCGGAGACCAGAAGGGACCACCCCAGACCACACCCTATTACCGGGGGCAGCCCAAGGCCCCACCTACCTCCCAAAGAACCCTCCCAAAGAACCCCACCTACCTCCCAAAGAACCCTTATCGTCCCACCACCCCATTCTCCAGCAACCCACCTCGCCCCAGTGACCCGTCAGCTGGACGATGTTTTAAATGTAACGAGCTGGGGTATGTAAAGGCCAACTGCCCCAAGAACCCCAACAGATTACAGTTCATTGCACCGGAATCACACCAGAGGTCCGCAGGCCCAGATACCTCCCAGATACCCTTGGAGCGGAGGGAAACTGTGAGTGTGGGCGGGAAGAAGGTCACCTCATGGAGGGACACCAGAGCACAAGTGTCAGCTATCCATGCTTCCTTAGTGGACCCCAATTTAATCAACCCAGAGATCCAAGTGACAATTCAACCCTTCAAGTCCAACTCTTTCAATTTGCCTACAGCCAAGTTGCCTGTCCAGTACAAGGGCTGGTCAGGAATGTGGACTTTTGCAGTCTATGATGATTATCCCATCCCCACACTGTTGGGGGAAGACTTGGCCAATCATGTGAAGCAGGCCAAGAGGGTGGGAACGGTCACCCGCAGCCAGGCTAAACAAGCCGTGAGGCCTAGCTCTGTTCCGGAAACTTCTATCAGGACCCGGTCAGAGGTGATGGACCCGGACCCCAGGCCAATGTCTGCAACAGCAGTAGTGGATCCCGTCCCAGAGACCCAGACGGAACCAGTCCCAGAACCGGAACCAGCCGAACAACCAACACCAGACCCAGTGTCAGCACTGAATCCAGTACTTGCAACCTCAACACCAGAGGGCCCCACCGAACCTGAACTGGCAGCAGCCGATAACCCTACACAAGAGGCTCAGCCGGAGTCTGAATCCCAACATAGTGCACCAGCGGAGAGCGGTTCACAGTCAACAGAAACAGCTCCATCCCCTATATCGCTTCCAGAGGGACCAAGCCTAGGTCCACAATCCCATTAGAAACTAATGTCTCCAACATCAAGGGAACAGTTCCAGACCGAACAGGAAGCAGATGAAAGCCTCCAGAGAGCTTGGACGGCGGCACAGAGCAACCCACCGCCTCTCAGCTCTTCTAATCAATCCAGGTTTGTTGTAGAAAGAGGACTTTTATACAAGGAAACTCTTTCTGGGGGACACCAGGAAGACTGGCATCCTCAGAGACAGTTGGTAGTTCCAACTAAATACCGGGCCAAGCTCTTGAACTTAGCCCATGATCACCCTAGTGGCCATGCTGGGGTGAACAGGACCAAAGACCATTTGGGGGGGTCATTCCACTGGGAGGGAATGGGCAAGGATGTTTCTACCTATGTCCAGTCTTGTGAGGTGTGCCAAAGAGTGGGAAAACCCCAAGACCAGGTCAAAGCCCCTCTCCAGCCACTCCCCATCATTGAAGTTCCATTTCAGCGAGTAGCTGTGGATATTCTGGGTCCTTTTCCGAAAAAGACACCCAGAGGAAAGCAGTACATACTGACTTACATGGATTTTGCCACCCGATGGCCGGAAGCAGTAGCTCTAAGCAACACCAGGGTTAAAAGTGTGTGCCAGGCACTAGCAGACATTTTTGCCAGGGTAGGTTGGCCCTCTGACATCCTCACAGATGCAGGGACTAATTTCCTAGCAGGAACTATGAAAAATCTTTGGGAAGCTCATGGGGTAAATCACTTGGTTGCCACTCCTTACCACCATCAAACAAATGGCATGGTGGAGAAGTTTAATGGAACTTTGGGGGCCATGATACGTAAATTCGTAAATGAGCACTCCAATGATTGGGACCTAGTGTTGCAGCAGTTGCTCTTTGCCTACAGAGGGGCTGTACCACATCCCAGTTTAGGGTTTTCCCCATTTGAACTTGTATATGGCCGTGAGGTTAAGGGGCCATTGCAGTTGGTGAAGCAGCAATGGGAGGGATTTACACCTTCTCCAGGAACTAACATTCTGGACTTTGTAACCAACCTACAAAACACCCTCCGAACCTCTTTAGCCCTTGCTAGAGAAAACTTACAGGATGCTCAAAAAGAGCAGAAAGCCTGGTATGATAAACATGCCAGAGAGCGTTCCTTCAAAGTAGGAGACCAGGTCATGGTCTTAAAAGCGCTCCACGCCCATAAAATGGAAGCATCGTGGGAAGGACCATTCACGGTCCAGGAGCGCCTGGGAGCTGTTAATCATCTCATAGCATTCCCCACCTCCAACCGAAAGCCTAAGGTGTACCATATTAATTCTCTAAAGCCCTTTTATTCCAGAGAATTAAAGGTTTGTCAGTTTACAGCCCAGGGAGGAGATGACGCTGAGTGGCCCGAAGGTGTCTACTACGAAGAGAAATGTGCTGGTGGTGTGGAAGAGGTGAACCTCTCCATGACCCTTGGGCGTATGCAGAGACAGCAGATCCAGGAGCTGTGCACTAGCTACGCGCCAACGTTCTCAGCCACCCCAGGACTGACTGAACGGGCATACTACTCCATTGACACAGGTAATGCTCACCCAATTAGAGTCCAACCTTACCGGGTGTCTCCTCAAGCTAAAACTGCTATAGAACGGGAGATCCAGGATATGTTACAGATGGGTGTAATCCACCCCTCTGAAAGTGCATGGGCATCTCCAGTGGTTCTAGTTCCCAAACCAGATGGGGAAATACGTTTTTGCGTGGACTACCGTAAGCTAAATGCTGTAACTCGCCCAGACAACTATCCAATGCCACGCACAGATGAACTATTAGAGAAACTGGGACGGGCCCAGTTCATCTCTACCTTGGACTTAACCAAGGGGTACTGGCAGGTACCGCTAGATGAATCTACCAAGGAAAGGTCAGCCTTCACCACACATCTCGGGCTGTATGAATTTAATGTACTCCCTTTCGGGCTTCAAAATGCACCCGCCACTTTCCAAAGACTTGTAGATGGTCTCCTAGCAGGATTAGGAGAATATGCAGTTGCCTACCTTGACGATGTGGCCATATTTTCGGATTCCTGGGCAGACCACCTGGAACATCTACAAAAAGTCCTTGAGCGCATAAGGGAGGCAGGACTAAGTGTTAAGGCTAAGAAGTGTCAAATAGAGTGACTTACCTAAACAGACTCTAAACAGAGAGACTTACCTTGGACACCAGGTAGGTCAAGGAACTATCAGCCCCCTACAGGCCAAAGTGGATGCTATCCAAAAGTGGCCTGTCCCAAAGTCAAAGAAACAGGTTCAATCCTTCTTAGGCTTGGCCGGTTATTACAGACGATTTGTACCGCACTACAGCCAAATCGCCTGACAGACCTAACCAAAAAGAAACAGCCAAATGCTGTTCAGTGGACCGAAAAGTGTCAGAAGGCCTTTAACAAGCTTAAAGCGACACTCATGTCTGACCCTGTACTAAGGGCCCCAGACTTTGACAAATCGTTCCTAGTAATCACAGATGCGTCCGAGCGTGGTGTGGGAGCAGTTTTAATGCAGAAAGGACCTGATCAAGAATTCCACCCTGTAGTGTTTCTCAGCAAAAAACTGTCTGAGAGGGAAAGCAACTGGTCAGTCACTGAAAAAGAATGTTACACCATTGTCTACGCTCTGGAAAAGCTACGCCCATATGTTTGGGGACGGTGTTTCCACCTGCAAACTGACCATGCTGCACTGAAGTGGCTTCACACCGTCAAAGAAACTAACAAAAAACTTCTTCGGTGGAGTTTAGCTCTCCAAGATTTTGATTTCGACATCCAACACATCTCAGGAGCTTCAAACAAAGTGGCTGATGCACTCTCCCGTGAAAGTTTCCCAGAATCAACTGGTTAAAATCGTCCTTGAGATGTAGAAAATATTGTTAGTCTTTATGTACTTGGTAGTATATTTAGAGATGCATGTGTCTTATTAACTCTGTTTTTCCTAGAGCTCCAGGAAGAAATCCCAGCCAGTGTTTCACCCTAGCTGAGATTTGGGGGGCGTGTCATAAATATAAAGGGAAGGGTAAACCCCTTTGAAATCCCTCCTGGCCAGGGGAAAGCTCCTCTCACCTGTAAAGGGTTAAGAAGCTAAAGGTAACCTCGCTGGCACCTGACCAAAATGACCAATGAGGAGACAAGATACTTTCAAAAGCTGGGAGGAGGGAGAGAAACAAAGGGTCTGTGTGTCTGTCTATATTCTGTCTTTGTCGGGGATAGACCAGGAATGGAGTCTTAGAACTTTTAGTAAGTAATCTAGCTAGGTACGTGTTAGATAACGATTTCTTTAAATGGCTGAGAAAAGAATTGTGCTGAATAGAATAACTATTTCTGTCTGTGTATCTTTTTTGTAACTTAAGGTTTTGCCTAGAGGGGTTCTCTATGTTTTGAATCTAATTACCCTGTAAGGTCTCTACCATCCTGATTTTACAGGGGGGATTTCTTTATTTCTATTTACTTCTATTTTTATTAAAAGTCTTCTTGAAAGAAAACTGAATGCTTTTTCATTGTTCTCAGATCCAAGGGTTTGGGTCTGTGGTCACCTATGCAAATTGGTGAGGCTTTTTATCCAACATTTCCCTGGAAAGGGGGGGTGCAAGTGTTGGGAGGATTGTTCGTTTTTCTTAAGATCCAAGGGTCTGGGTCTGTAGTCACCTAAGCAAATTGGTGAGGCTTTTTACCAAACCTTGTCCAGGAAGTGGGGTGCAAGGTTTTGGGAAGTATTTTGGGGGGAAAGACGCGTCCAAACAGCTCTTCCCCAGTAACCAGTATTAGTTTGGTGGTGGTAACGGCCAATCCAAGGACAAAGGGTGGAATATTTTGTACCTTGGGGAAGTTTTGACCTAAGCTGGTAAAGATAAGCTTAGGAGGTTTTTCATGCAGGTCCCCACATCTGTACCCTAGAGTTCAGAGTGGGGGAGAAACCCTGACAGGAGTTAATTTAACCCAATATGACCATTAACAGAGTGAGTACAAGTAGTCAGAGCAGTGGTTGCCAACCTTTTTCCACATGGGACTCAAAAAGTAACTGCAATTACTTGCCATCAGACAATATCCCACAATCTTTTGTGGCCAGTTAGGATCCTGGGAAAGTGCAGCTTGTTTTGAGTGCTGAGTAACATTGACTGAAGGTGGTGAGGGTGTGCTATGCTTCTCCCTCCTCTTTTCCCATCACTCAGTTTGCAGCATGCTCAGCAATAGGGTAAGTGATGCTTCAAAATGTGTGGTTTTATTTTGCAAAGATGAGGGAGTAGAGACCACATGACCCCCACCTCTCTCCTAAGCATTCAAAGAACAAGCACATAAAGGCTTTGTCATTAGATTTGTTTTCTGTGACCCATATTTAATAAACTATGAATTCAGCAGCTCTATTTTCTTTCCAAAGCACGGTGGTGCTTCTTCACATCAGATTAGACCATGATATGGAAAAGCCAGCATGCAGCTTTCCCTAAGGAGCACAATGAAAACAGCAGCAGCTTAGCAACTGGTGAATACCTGTGGCAGAAGCAGTGAAGAAAGACTGTGGTTAAAAAAAAAAGCCCTCTATGGAAACCATATGTACAGAACTAAAGACTCAGAGTTTGTTACCTTGTATTTTACATTATGGACTTGACTGTGCCTTTAAGGCACAGGACTGTGGTGCAGAGCCACAACATCCCAGGGGGAGCTTTGGAAAGCCCAGCTCCTCCCAGAGTTCCCTGGGGTGCGGAGGAAGTGCAACAGTGAACCACGCATTAGGCTTCCTCTACTCTCCGCACATCTCTATCCTCTTCACTGTGGCTAGCACCCAAAGCAGTTGTAGGCTGGAAAAGTCACGAGAATGCAATTGTTCCTGGTCCCTGCATAGGGGCACAAGAGAAGGGCAGGTTTGTTGCACCTCCAGGTCACCCAAACATGGTCCAAGCACAATCTATCCATAAGAATGTCCTGTTATTAAAATTAGATGTGGACAAGAACTACCAATTACTCTCGTATACCACAGTAATGCCCAATGACCCTCTGCAGTTTGCTTGATCCAAAAGAAAAAATATCACCACTGACTTAATTATATATTATGCCAACTACCATTTTAAGGACTAGAATTCTCATAAGTACCATCTTCCTCATGTACTCTGAAGGACGTGAAAATGCTCACAGTAATCCAATTTTATAGGGAATTATGATGTATAGACCAGCAGGTATTTTAGACACACACACAAGTGTTGGCTAGAGTTTACCTATAATATCTCTATATATGTCTTTGTGAATTTCATAGCCGTTTTGCATGGGTATTTTTACGTTCTTTCTTAGTCATTAGCCAGGAAGCTCTTTCCAGTGGAATTTTTACATCAAATGCCCGTAAAACATAGCATTAATGATTAAGATATTTCCTTTATTTACAAAGGGAAATGAAAATCCCTAGCTCTAAAGATAACCTCTTTCATTCTGGAAATATAACACTTGCATGTCAGGGCCATTTTGGGTTAGCCAGATGAACTCTGCAAAATGAAAGGCAAAGGTTATTTTTGTGTTGAATTGTGGCAGTGCTGTCAATAGGATGAAGTCATCTTGGCACTTCTGTGAAAGAATGCTGAATAACGTAATCAATTAGAGGATTAAGAGGACAGCTCTAGATGGTAAACAGCCCACACAGCTGCAAAATGAGCATCACAGCTTTACATTTTGCCTTCAAGCTGCATGTTATACATACTATGACTTATTATTATTATACTCGACAGAGTTGTTTCACCATGAGCTTATCCTCCCTGCCCCCATTCCACATTTGTATGTTGAGTCCACTTTTTGTCTCTCATCATGTGCTAAGATTGTAAGGTCTTTGGGACAAGGACTGTCTTTTTTATTATATGTATTTACATGGCCTAGCACACTGGGGCCTTGATCTCTGAGTGCAGCCTCTAGGAGCTACTGCAATACACATAAATCAAAACCAACCTCAATAATTTCATGTGGGCTAGTAAAACTTTTCACTGCAAACTGTTTATTCATTGGCTCTGGCCCTTTTTTCCATTTGAAAACTGGGAAACAATGAAACAAGTTTCCTGAATTATTTATCATTTTAACAAATATTTTCATAAATACTTGGACCTGTGGACTATTCACAAACTATTTAGAGTGAACACTCTTGCTAGTATTTGCTATTCACAATTCAAGCAACATGATTTATCACCTAAGGCACGTGTTGTGGTTTCTTTTTCCCTAACTAGATGACCTGAGATGAGCACTTACACTGTGAATACAGTAATTTGTGCCTGAATAGAAACTTCTTACCCAGCAGTCACACTAATAAAACAAAGTTTGAAGAATGGTCAAAGAAAAGCAAACAAAAAAGGACACAAACATGGATGGCTCAATTTATGATCCAGCTATTGAAATATGTTTGAATATTTTCCCCACAATTCATCCAGTATCTGATTTCTTCTCACTATTCAAAGCTACATTAACTCTGTAGAAGAGCATATTGTATATACGATACATATTTTCTAGTCTCCTACACTGAACGACATCAGGACATAAAACCATTTCATTAACCAGTGAGAGTTATACATTTTAATTTATAGGCATATAGGAATTATCATACTAGATTGTTCCAGTGACCTATCCATCTCAGTATTGTATCTTGGACAGTGGTCGGGCCATTTTCAGATGTTTCAGAGGATGGGGCAACAAACCCAGCAGTGAACAATTATGGAGTTCTCTGCCCATTTCTTTCTACTGACTACCTCCATCATTTAATGGTGTGGAATGTACTTAAGCATGAGAGTTTATTTTCTTACTAAAAATGTTGTATCCTGTCTTGGTCTAATATACCTGTAGATATTCTTCTGAATCCTTTTTCTGAATCGTCAACACTTGGCTTCAATGATGTCTTGTAGCAATGAGTTCCACAGATTTACATCTGTGGAGTGTAAATTAATTCCTTCTGTTGCTTCTCAGTTTCACTGAATGTCCCCTTGTCCTGTGCATAAATAAAACTATAATTTAAAGGAAGAGCAAAACTGTTGACTGCTAGCAAACATAGAATTCAAATTCAGAAAATAATCCCAAAAGGTAAAAATTTTGGAATATGTATCGTATGCATTAATGCATTCTCCATTAGTACTCAAGTGAGTTTTGCCATGGATAAAGAGCAGCGTGCAGCCTTCTCTAATTTAAATCCTTAATTAATTTGAAAACATGCCTCAAAAGCCAGGGGCTTAGAAGTACCCTTTCTTCCTGAAGCTGTGTAATTGTGACACTGCATAGCTGACTGCTCAACTGAGGAGATCCTCAGTCGCATTTTGGTAATTCCTCATTTGGCCAGGATCAGAGGTGGAAGTGCAGAGGCAAACGAGAAACCTATGGGAATATTATTATTCTGTATCATTGGGTTTCAGTTCTGGGTCAAATCTTTGTTGTTCCCTAAATGCTTTGGGCTCAAACATGAGGAGCCCTGCATTGCCCACAGGGGCACACAAGAGGCTCCCCCATCTTGTATGACTTTGCAAGTGCTGCTGGGTGGAGTAGGAATCATTGTGTAAGGAAGGTAGGTGAAGTTGCAGAGACCACAGGCCACCGTACATTTTTGGAAAGAGGGGTTCTGAAACGCAGGCATCGAATAAACTGTGGCAGGGTGAGGCTTACAGATGATGCTCATTGGTGTGTTATGTAATGTTTAAATAAAAGTAATTGAGTTGGCAAACACAATTTCTCCTTGCCTTCATACAAAGAACAACACAGCAGTCCCCATATTCTGTGAACTCCAGGAAGTACAGGGACTGCTCACTCCTGCTTTCCTACCCCCATGCCAGAGAACAGGAGGCTGAAAGCTGGTGGGGAGGAATGTGGGGAAGAGAGGGGAGGCATACCAGGGGGAGCAATCTGCTCCATCCTAAGTAAGGCACAATCTTTCTGGTGTTCTTTCCTAAGGTGAACAGGTCAGCTCTTTCCACTATTCAGGTCTGTGGATTTTTTAACCACAAACTACCCCTTAAATAATAAGGGGACGTAGGAGTAGACACATGCAGAATTTGCTCTTTGGAGAGTACCACTTAAGTTACACTCTTGTGGTTTTTGAAACAAGCAGAGAATAACTGTTATTCCAGTGAATAACAGCATAGTATTTACTCCCCATATCCTACATTTCAATATTTACATTTTACATAGATTGCACGTGAAATTCAGTCTGGGGATTTGGGGGAAAGGTGAAATAGTGATAGCTGGGAAGTTATGAGGCAGTATTTGGTTAACATGAAGAGCTGTTTAAATACCACTACAATATCAGCTTTAAAAGGAAACAACTGCATTTCAGTGACTGGCACAGCCCAGAATGCCGAGGTTTAAGGGGAAAATGAGATGGTAGTGCTCTTATGTTAACTCTTAAATGGAGCTGTAGCCAAGTACTGACAGGAAAAACACAAGTCAACTCAGCACTTGCAATATCAATAGAATTCCTGAAAGGGAACAAAGTTCTCTGTTTAACATTTTCCCCCCCTACAGGGGACTATGTCATACTGTTTTAGGAAGCAGTAAATTGCAGAGTTTGTAGATTCTGTTCAGACACAACAAGAAATCATTGTAATTTAAGTGACTCATTTTAAGATACAGCAATCCAGCAGAAACCTTTTCATGCTTTAAAATGTGACTAGAAATTATACATGCTCAAGTCAATGATGCTCCTATTTCCCAAGACATGACAGAATAACTTGAACCTTCCATGCATGGAATAACTTGAGCCTTCCATGTCATGCAGAGCCCAATGTCAGTTCTCCTATTTGGGGAGTTCAAGAATAAATACAACTGTATTGGGACTTGTTGAGTCACATGAATTTTCTTAGCCTTTTCATGTGATCAATGTACCAGGTAATTACTGATTTTAGAGGCAAATTTCAAATCAAAGCATGCTTGATTTCTTCTTCTTCCTCATTTTAATGCAAAGGTGAATTCACTGTTCATTCAAAACATTATGAAAGATTAAGGTTATACCTAGATAGTTATACGTAGATATCTCTCCATTTAAAACTACATTATCACAACACTGTAGTTAAAATAAAAAAATAATATTTTAATGTCAAGAAAGTTAAAGTTACTTTTTTTAAAACAAATATTTCAAAGCCAGGAAATTAAAAGGTTGTGGTTAAAGGAAAGTTAAAAAGACAGAAAGTCTGGCAGCACTTACTTAAAACTCTCCCTCCCTTATCTCTGCCCTTTTGTTCCTGTTATTTTGCTGGAAGAAAACTTGAAAGAAATTTGGATGTCCATGGTTGCGTATGACTAGAACACTTTATCCCTCAGAATGTGAACTCATTCTTGTTCCCTAGATGGTACTTCTGTGCATCAGCAATACAAAGGCCAAACAACCACAGATAGGGATAGGAAGAATGATCCTCAGATGGTCACATTATTCTCAAGTGGTGTGTACCCTGAGTCCAGGGATCTAAGCCTTTGAGGAAAAAATATAGAGCCTCACAGGGCTAGAAGCAACTCTTTTGAATCCCCTTGCAAACCTGGGAATGTCCCCTTTGCAGTAGCCTTAATTTCCCATTTTTAGCCAGCCATGCTGATGACCCATGATGTAAGCCTGTCATGGATCTAGGACTGAATCTGCACACCATTTGGGGGCAAATTCCACATTTGGAAGAAAGCAGCAAATGTCTTTATGGAGTTGTGAAGGGTTTTTTGTTTTGTTTTGTTTATTTTTCCCTTAAAACCAATTGGCAGATATTTAAAACCAGAAGGACACAGGCTCAATCCTGCCAAGTGCTGATCACATCCTGTCTTTTAGATTATCAGCTCTGTGGAGCGGGGAGTATCATTTACTATGTGTGTATAATGCCTAGCAGAATGGGGCCATAACAACAATCATTTGTTTTTAAAAGGTAGAAAGTGTCAACAATGCTTTTTGACATTAAACCAATTATGAGTGTTAGTAGTAGACCTTTATTTATGTGCTCCTGATGTAAAAATCACAGAGGAAATAAAGCAGTATGTTTATTAAACAAACCTGCCTGATTTAGAAGGATGAAGAATGACAAGAACTGGGGTTTTTTTTTAATTCTGAATACATTTCATAACATCAGTTATGTGCCATGCAAACTGCCAGGTGGATAATATCAGGCATACTTGAAGCACAAATGATCACTGCCAACAAGCATTACATGTACAGATGACAAAGAAGCCACTGCCATTAGAGGGTTCAGAGCCAAACACTTGCACTGCATAGAATCTCCTTGTTTGTATTAGTCAACACGATCTAACATACCACTGACTCAAATGGTGCATCGTTCTTCCTGCCTGCCCCTCCTCAATTACACTGCACTTGTACATTTAAAAAGCTCACCCAGAGGTACTGACAGTTGGACTTATCTAGGAATATCACTAAGTACATGGCTGACATTATCTGTGCAGGCGTCCTGTATAATTATGGCATTTAGTTGGCATTGCTGAATGGGGGCTGAAATCAATCAGTTTCTGGTTAATCTGTCTTGAGTAGCCACAGCTGGCTGGCCGGAAGAAAATGATTTTGAAATGAAGTTGTAGTGTCTTATAATAAAGATTGCTGTTATCCAGGCAGGCGCATTCCAGTGCTCGACCCACTTTACTTTCTGTAAGACTTTCAGGAAAGTGAGGGAGGAGGAGCAATACTACAGCTTTGAAGAGTCTAAGTTAAATATCTTTTAGTACTTTTCATATTTTGCTTGCTCTTCCTCTCCTTCCCCCAGCCTCTCTCTTTTCATAGCAACACAGAAATTGTGGTGAAACTTGCTTATCTATCTGGATATTTTCTAGACAAATTTGCTTAGTGATTGAATAGTTATTAGATCAGTTTCCTTGTTTTAACTTATCTTTGAGGACATCCCTGGTCAAAAGTAAAAGATATGAGTCTGCCTTGTTTTATTATATTCCCCTCCATCTGGCTAACAGTTTTTTATTTCTCAAGACAAAGATACAGAAGAGCACTACACACACACACACACACACAGTGCGGTATATAGGGTTAAATCCTGCACACAAGTCAGCAAAACTGGTTGTATGTGTAAGACAAAGAGGATTTGGCCTGAACTAGAACTGGGTGAAATAGTTTTTGTGAGGTTTTTTGCCAGTCTTTGTCACCTAAGAGTCCTTTAAACCTTCTTAGCATTTTAAAGTAAGTTCGTAACTCTTTTCCTTTTGACATTTAGTTTTGTTCTGAAACAAAATTACAAAAGTTTGAAATTAATTGCAAAAGGGAAGAAAGCCCTGGCTCTGGGGTAGTCCATGGTCCCTGGAAGCCCTAGGGTGCCCCATGCCAAGACATTCCAATGGCAAGTTGCCCTGGAGCCATGGACCCCAGAAACCCTGGAGTCTGATTTCAAGGCAGCCTGCCTGGTGGGTCACTCCAGAGCAAGAGACTGTTGAAGCCTTAGGAGCTGGAGCTGCTGAGGAGTCACAAGCCTCGGAGCATTTTGACTCTTCAGCCGCCCACCAGGAAGGCTGGCAAAGAGCTGGGCAGGTGAGCTGGGCAGGTGAGGAAACCAGGCAAGTTTGCATCAGAAACCTGACTGGCAAGCAGGGTTCCATGGGAATACTATTTGGGTTCCATCAGAATTTCATCAGAACTGACCCATCTCCACATACCTTTCAAGATGCAGTGAAAAACGTTTTGGTGAAATTTTTCTGACCAGCATATCCTGTCTTCTGAAATTATTCCTGAAACTTTAGCCTATATATGAATTACACAAGTCAGCTTTGATTTCGTTTTTATTATCTATTTTCTAAGTTAATTAAACATAGTTTTGTTTAAAATAATTGTGACTGGTCATGAGCCACACGGTATCAGAGATCCTTGTTTTATGTGAACCCCTCAGAAAACAACCTGTAGGGAACATAAATTGTTAGAACAAGCCTACCGTCTCTCAGTTTTTACTTCTCTTGGCCCTCCACCACACACAAAAAGAGTAAAAAAGAGTTTAAAAGTGTAACTTTGAGTGTCAGTGATGAAAGTATAATACTTAAAAGTGAAAATATTTTTTTAAATGCTCAATGTTGAAAAATGCTACTTTTAAAATGAAAACCTTTGTTCACTTTTTACCTCTCCCTCTCTTCAAGTGACAGAAAAGACCACAGAAGAACTTTGACTTTTTCCAGAGGAAAATACTAAAAAGTGAGTGAAGGTAGGTTTTCCCTCTATTGCACTTACTCCTTAATTCCCCATTTTTCCCCCAATGGGAAAAGGTGCTGGGTGAAGGAAGGCTACTAAAAAAATTGGATCCACTCCCCCATGTGGTTTCACTTTTTTGTTCCACCACCTTTTACCAATAGGGGTAGGTAAGCGGAGAAGAGGGTGGTTTAAGAAAGTTTTTAAAGTGTGATTTTTCCCACCAAAACAATAAGAATTTTTTTAAAAAATCAGAATTATCTATTGAAAAATTAAAATAAATATTCACAGAAACACAATCTTCATGTTTTAAATAAATAAATAAAAATACTCCATTTTGAACAACACTAATCATAATACATATGCATAAAGGGTCACAATTAAGGTTGAACCAGCAAAGACAAGGCTGGAAATTTAAATTCATAACCCTGCTAGGCACTAAAAACCATAGACTTAACAGACATTCATTTTATGTCCCATTACAACAACTTGTAACACATCCTGCTGCTTACTAAACTTCATTATCCTACCACTGCAGACATCTTAATTGCCCACTTCATTATAAGTGGTCTCCTACAACTTGTGTGAACCCTTTATGCTTAACAGTCTGTCCCCACGTATATTTAGCTTGGACACTGTGGTTTCTGTCTCTAGACCTGAGGAAGAGCTCTGTGTAACTTGAAAGCTTGACCCTTCCACCAATAGAAGTGGGTCCAATAAAAATATATTATCTCACCCACTTTGTGTGTCTCTTATCCTGGGACCTACATGACTACAATAACACCGGAAAATTAAATTTTGGCATTTTCTAACTTTCAAGTTCAGACTTTGCAACCTTCTAATGCAAGGCTTTTGTATTTAATTATTTATATGTTCATATATAGGCCTTTTGAATTTAAGGATTTAATTAGCTGTTGCAGCTCTGACTGTGCAAATAAAATACTAGTGATCCTTTGGAATGCACTATTACAGTCAGTATCTGTAAATTTGATCTTAGAGGGACTAAATAACTTTATGACCAATAAAAACATTGGTAATTATGCATGTAAGATAAGGCTAATCAAATCTCATACTTCATGCCATAAGCTAATCATCACAAGCTTCACTTAGGAATTCTTCCCTCCCCACTCAAATAAAGTAAGGGAAAAAAAACGCAAAATCAGCTCCAAGCAACACGAAGTAGGCCACTGAAGGAAGCAAGATACTGACATTATAAGCTATTGTTCTGATCCAGAATGGCAGATCCTGTGCTTAGTCTGGTGTGACTATACAGAAACAGGTTTCAGAGTAACAGCCGTGTTAGTCTGTATTCGCAAAAAGAAAAGGAGTACTTGTGGCACCTTAGAGACTAACCAATTTATTTGAGCATAAGCTTTCGTGAGCTACAGCTCACTTCATCAGATGCATACTGTGGAAAGTGTAGAAGATCTTTTTATACACACAAAGCATGAAAAAATACTTCCCCCCACCCCACTCTCCTGCTGGTAATAGCTTATCTAAAGTGATCACTCTCCTTACAATGTGTATGATAATCAAGGTGGGCCATTTCCAGCACAAATCCAGGTTTTCTCCCCCCACCACCCCACTTTCCTGTTGGTAATAGCTTATCTAAAGTGATCACTCCCCTTACAATTTGTATGATAATCAAGGTGGGCCATTTCCAGCACAAATCCAGGGTTTAACAAGAACGTCTGAGGAACAGTGTGGGGGTGGGAGGAATGAATAAACAAGGGGAAATAGATTATTTTTTATAATGAATCAACCATTCCCAGTCTCTATTCAAGCCTAAATTAATTGTATCCAATTTGCAAATTAATTCCAATTCAGCAGTCTCTCGTTGGAGTCTGTTTTTGAAGTATTTTTGTTGAAGGATAGTCACTTTGAGATCAGAAATCGAGTGACCAGAGAGATTGAAGTGTTCTCCGACTGGTTTATGAATGTTATAATTCTTGACATCTGATTTGTGTCCATTTATTCTTTTACATAGAGACTGTCCAGTTTGGCCAAAGTACATGGCAGAGGGGCATTGCTGTCACATGATGGCATATATCACATTGGTGGATGTGCAGGTGAACGAGCCTCTAATAGTGTGGCTGATGTGATTAGGCCCGGTGATGGTGTCCCCTGAATAGATATGTGGGCACAGTTGGCAACGGGCTTTGTTGCAAGGATAGGTTCCTGGGTTAGTGGTTCTGTGGTGTGGTGTGTTGTCCTGGGTGTCTAGGGTCTCTTTCAAGCCACAACAGGCTTTCTTGATTCATTGCTCCAAAACAAGATGTAGGCAGGTCTCATTCACCCACCACACAAAAGATTCTTTTAAGACTGGGGAGATAGTTGAACTATAGGCAACAACCCTGCCCTCTTTTGAACGACTGGTACAAGACTGAAACCCATGGAACACAGCTCTGCAGCACCCAGTGGGGAGAGGACCACTATCAGGATGTCCTCCTCAAACTGCTTCCACCCTCCAGGCATTGCAACTGAACCAGCTTCTGTGACCTTACAGACTCACAGGTGGTTGGGGCAGGATTTGGACCTAAAGAAGGATTAAATAAATAATTAAAGAGATTAAATTCAGTGACTATTTTTTATTAGTAAGTTAGTTTATGTCATTTAATGTCCTTTCAGAAGTTCAACTTTCATAACCTCTCCTCTTAATCAAGACAGTCACCTAACTAGTTGTAACACTGTGGTCCCCCAATTAAGAGGAATTTAATGTACAAGAAAGAAACATTTTGATCTGAACAAGTGACACCCTTATGTAGACAAAAGTGTTCTTAAAAATATTGACAGTTTTGCAGAATACCAGCATATAAACATACAGTATGGTGTAACCCAGGAACCTCTTTGTGCCAACTGTCTGAGGGTATGAAGGACATAGAGTTTTACAGGGATCCTGTGGGGGAAGTATATATACAATAATTCATCAAAGGGAAAGGTTTCTTCCAAGAGCCAGTAATCCCCACTGGTCATCATAATCTTTGTGAAATATATGTATGGATACTATAAAAGAAGTTATGTATCTATACTGGAAATTACTTTCTTAAGGCCTTAAAGTTAAAGGCAGATCACCAGAAGGTGACCTGCCTCAGACAAGTTCTGTTCTGGCAGAGGATAGTAGACACTTCTCTCTCTGTCTTGTCATTGTGTATCTCACAATGCAAGTCTATTTGCATATTAAGCCACCAGTTAATCAAGATTACAAAACTGACAAAAGATCACAAAATCTACAAGAAGGATCATACAACAGAAGGGTGCCTGGTTTATGAATACAGATCAAAGGACTGTTTTAATCTGTGAAACAGACACAGGATCCTTTACCTAGAGGACAAGCCGACATTCTGTTTTGTCCATTAAAAAAAAAAAAAAGATCACAGCCAGGCCTGGCTGCAAAACACTGGAAGGACTTTGGGGTGACATTTGCTCTAGATGACAAGAAACTATCTAGTTAAATAAGTCTAGGTTCTAGAATGTGTTGTGATTTTGTTTTACCATGTAACCATTTGTTTCCAATATTTCTACATGCTATTATTTGAGTCTCTTCTTTGTTAAATAAACTTTTGCTTGTTTTTACTATAAACTTATCTAAGTGCTCTGTGTTAAATGGACTGGTGATCTTTAAGAGCAGTAAATCTGTGAATTCTGGATGTCCATCGGAACAGGGGCTGGACACTCTAGGGAGACGCTTGACAGGATCAGTGCAGAGGGACAGAAGAGCCTGCATAGGCTGAGAAGCAACTGCTTCTGCTGCCTGTGGCCAGTCAGGCCATTAGCTTATAATATGGACTTAGGAGCCTAAGTTTAGGCACCCATTTTTGCTTGGCCTATGTCTTCAAAGAGCTCCTAAAGAAATGTGGAGGGAGGGGAGACCAAGTATTTTAAACTCTGGCAACAATACTATGGTTGTTATCTATAGTGATTGAGATATGCAGGAATTTAGTAATAGGTTCAGTTTAACAATACAGAGTTAAGACGACACTGTACAATAGGGGACACAATAACTCATAAGCCTCCCCCCTTTTATTGTAATTGTGTATAGTGCTACCTGTGTTCCTGTGGCATGCTTCCTACCATCTGTTTTCCATTTTTCTTTAATTTCCATTCATGACCTCTGCCTTTTCCCTGTTAGAAGAAAACACTAAATAAAACTGACATTATCTCTGCCATTTCCAGGCTAAATAAACTGAGGATTTTAGCATGTCCATATACTCTGGCTCATACTTGTTATCACAGGATCAACTCTATTGTTCTTCTGTGATTACCTTAACGCAAACAACAACCAATGATGTTGTATGCACCCAACTACTTCTTGGTAATACAGAGATGTCTGTATACTGGGATTCTCATCATTGTCCTAATACCAACATGGGCACTTAATAAATATTATGACTTATGCTAGAGTTGAGAAATGTACTTTAGACTACAATTCAATGTGAGGCTTACATTGTGGTTATGTTAGGTTAAGTTTCTCACACAATGTAAAGGAATCTGACATGATTAGGTGTAGCTCAGTGTATGTATCATATTTCCTCATGAATTGGGAGCAACTCTCATTTCGTCTGAGTATCTATAGATAGAAAGAAAAGGAGTACTTGTGGCACCTTAGAGACTAACCAATTTATTTGAGCATAAGCTTTCGTAAGCTACAGCTCACTTCATCGGATGCCTACTGATGAAGTGAGCTGTAGCTCACGAAAGCTTATGCTCAAATAAATTGGTTAGTCTCTAAGGTGCCACAAGTACTCCTTTTCTTTTTGCAAATACAGACTAACACGGCTGTTACTCTGAAATCTATAGATAAAGTCATCTTGTTATTGCTTACAGGTAAAAGTAAAGTGTATGTCACTATGTGAGACCTCCAAAACACAAAACTAAATAGTAAGTGTGATTGCTTTTACTGAGTGAGTATTATGGGTCTGAACCTGCACCCATTCAAATCAATGTCCTTTTTAAGTTATAATATCCAAGTTTAAAAGAGACCTACTTTGTCCATAAGCTTGTATATACTGATCCAATGAGATATATTCCGTCATCCACAGACTATAGGAAGGAAGTACCGGGCTAAATTGTGATTTAATGCCAAAATTCACAGTGCAGAGGTGTGCTGCCTTTTTGGGAGCTCCCATGAGTAGTTTACGTGGGACAGGTGCAACACCAGCACAAGAAGAGCATAGCCACTACACAGTGCATGGACTGCCCTTCCCTGTACAGCACCAGGCCTGGAGTCCTGTAAAGGGGGTCACTGATCACAGGAGTGCCTCCTTGTGTTCAGATGTGGCTTAGTGGCTCTCTCCCCACATGACTTGCTCTCCTGATGGATGTGCCATTCCTGTGGTGGTCTCCCTTCCTGTAACTTGGCCTTCCATCAAGGTCACAATTTGATCCACCCCTTTCAGAGTTCTCTCCCCCCCCCAGCAGTCCAAACCTTGCTCTTTGTTCAGGGTATACCACAAGAGCCTGTTCTATCCCAGTGGCTGCTTTATGCCTCCTTTATGCCTCCCTCCTCTAGTCATTCTCCCATCTGGACTTCTGCTTTGCCACCTTTCTATTCCCAGAGAGATTGCAGACTCTCTCTCCTCCTTGGCAGTCTCTTCTACTCTCAGCTTTCTGACTTTATAGTCACTACCCAGCATCCACCACCCAGTTGGGCTTCATCATCTATTAAGCTTGACTTTCTTGCTCTTACAGGTGCTGCCAGGTATGTTAATTGGCCTCTCAGGCATATATTAGTTCATTCAGGACATGTATGAGGTAGACATCTGGTTTATGGCCTACCCCATACACATACCAACATCTATCTCCCTCCAGAGACGCAGAACCATGCCAGTTCTGTTGTCTAGTGGGCCATCCATGCCTGATTCTCCCCCTGCAGGTCATAATTAACTTCCATTAACTTCAAGGGAAGTCACTCATATTCTGTGAGTAAAGGGTAGGGTGTACAGCATGTGCAACACAGTAGAGTTAACCCTGGCATGTGAAGATCTGCATTACCTCAATATTTTTAATTTTTCCTCTGCAACCTTCAGATTGTACTAACACAGCTTTTACATTTAATATAAATAAATTACTGTAGGAGCCTTATTAAGGATTAGAAAGCTATCTTCCATTCCTCTTGCAGAACACCCAAAGAATTTATTCCTGGTTGGGTTTATATTATTTAAAGTCATATTTCATGGCTGTGGTGTCAAATTCATAAAATACAGTCTTTCCATGACACTGGAGTTGTGAAATATGAGAGTGTTCTAAGCTATTTGGCTGAGTTTATGGCGTCAGATCTTTACAAATGTGATTACATTGATTTACATATTATTTTAATTTAACAACTTCCCTTCCTCCAGAGGTTTCTAGTCTTCTTCCATAAATACTAGGTCTCTCTTCCCCCCTGTTCACCTCCACCGCACCCCGTTATTTATAGTTTTACTCTTCACATTCTTCACAACATATCTATATTTGCACAAGCAGTGTATTTACAGTACATGCAAAATATATGATGCGGATATGCAGTGTAAGAATTGTTAAATAACTGCCATTTTCTGAAAATCTTTGGGAGAGTAATATCATATTGATCTTAATAAAAGTTATATAGAAATCTAGATGTCCCTTACTTGTTTCTCCAATAACTATTAAAAAAAAACCTGCCTTCTAATTCAAAGGTTACAATTTACCCAGAAAGTATTAGAAAATGTTCAAGCCCCAAACACCAACCTGAAAATTGCATTCAAGTAGCATTCAGCACCACTGTCATAGGAAAAGATAACTAAACCTAACACATAAAAAGGGAGAAAAAAAGATGGTAGGAAAGTAGTGAGAAAGAAAAAACACTGTGCAAAAGTCATCCCTAATGTAACTCCACTGACTTTAAATGAGTTGATAGAGTTACACCAAGCATTATTTCCTTATATTTTCTGTGGAGTATCTTTATGCTATGGACACCTCCTCCTGGTATCACATGGAATCTCTTATCCTCTATTAGTAAATAAAAAAATAATTAGGACATAGTTAAGACTGAAATTGTGTATCTATGGAGCCCCTCGCTGCCAACTGGCAGAGAGCACCCATATCGTATCTCAGGCCTGACATACTCATTGCCACAACCTACTGTTGTGATAATCTGTATCTTAAAGGTGTAGTGTAAGGTGTCATATGCAAAGAAGTAACGCACTGGTCATTAGTATTATTGTGTGCTATACATACAGCCAGTGTATAAAGAATTATAGATGTGTACTGGAAATACGTTTCTCAAATGTGTTCGTCAGACAGTGTCTAAGCCCAGCCTTTCCTAGACAAAGGAATGTCGCTTTGCAAGTGTGATTGTGTCTCTAACATAAATAAAGCAAAATGAGACCAAAGACAATGAAAAGCACATTTACATGCAAGTAAACAGAGCCATCAGGTGAGCAAATGGGGTAAAATGACTATTTAATAATCTCAATGGAGGATGGAGACTGCACCCCCCCACACATACACCCCCGCGAAGCCTTCCTGCCTCTTGAAACAGAGTCAGTGAACTTTGGGAAGATATAAGAAGAGGCAAAAAGGCATTTTGTCATCCATCACTGAAAAGTACAGCACACTTCAAGCTATGAAAGTTGAGTCTCCTGGTCTGGAGGACTAGGAATCCTGCTAACTTGATGTAAGTAAGGAAACTGCTTAGTCAAAGATAGTAACTGGCTAGAATCTCATTTTTATCACTAAAAAGTGTGTTGTGTTTGTTTTATTTGTAATCTTTCCTGACTCTTTCCCTCTTTCTTGTAATCACATATACCTATGTTCTTTGTTAGTAAACTCATTTTTGTTTTATTACAAAATCATCTCAAGTGCTTGGTATTAAACGGTGGTGTGAGTCTTCAGCAAACAGTCTGGTGTGTATTCTGTCATTTTGGAAGCAGCAAACCTGATGATTTCTTTGAGGGTCCAGTGAGAGGGACTGGACAATACAGACAATACGGTTTGGGGGAGACTCAGACTGTAAGGGCTGTTGGTGTCACCCTGCCAGGAGTAACCAGGGTGGTGGAAGCCAGGGTGAGGCCATTGCTGTGAGCGTGCTGCTGCTGTCAGGGCTCTGAGCCAAAGCTGTACAGCACAGAAGCCCCCAAGGTTACAGGGCAGGCAGTGATACAGCTCCTTACTGGTCTGTGTGAAACCCCAAAACATCACAATATCAATGGAGTCCAACTAGTAACCAGAAAATGTATTATAATTTCCACTGAATAGATCTTCTTCCAAAAAAACACCAACCCTTCAGACATGTAAAGGTTTGGAAACAAGTAGGGATATAGCCAGTTAATTGATGCCATATGTTCCTTCTGCTCTTATTGTTATCACACCAAGCAAGCTTAGCCTTCTCTGAATATGCCTACTATTGCCACAGACACAGATGGTGTTGCTAAGGGAGAACTCTCTCTTGTGTCCCCAACCAGTGCTTCTAGAACTGTGACTACACTAGGTCAATTTAGAAAAAAAATCCCAGCAGAATGAACTAACTATAGCAGCAGCAGGAGTCCTAGTGTAGCGAAAGCCCAGATGCGTTTGGCGTATGCACCATCTAGCCCCTACAAACCCTTTCTTGTTTCACATGCCAGCTGCTCCTGCAATGCATGTGGAGGAAGAGAAGAGGAAGTGGAGCCAAGCAGCTGTTGCACTCGGTGGAGGCCCAAAAACTACAGTAGCCTATCCCTCTCCCTGCCACTGACTACCTGTGTGCCTAGCCCCAGGTCAGATTGAAGAGCTGATACCAGAAGGAAACTTGAAGCACTGATCTTCTCACCACTCAGGGGAGTACCCCTCACACCAGCCTGTGGAGATCTGCTCTCCCACCCTGCATACAAGACTGGGAGACCACCAGAAGTCAAGAGAGGTTTGCCCACCTCAACAACCAAAGGGGATCCATTCCACACTGTCCAATTAACCCACCACCAGAGGGGATATACTCCACACCCAACCAACCACTTTTCAGCCAGAGACTGCAGGATGAAATGGCTGCCATCATTACTGGCAGCAGAGATCTCATTTACAACTATTGCTTCTGTTGTGAGAAACAGAGACCCTCAGTAAAAAGGGAGAATGAAACGTTGACAAGTAGCTGCAAAATGGATGGTGAAGAGTGACAGAGTGGGACAAGTCTGACAGTGTGATAGGCAGTTTTCAGGGACTGGGGTGTATTTTATTCAGGGAATGTCACATGTGTACAATGTATCACTGACTGAAGCAGGACATTTTTGAGGGAGTCTCTTGTCAAAATTTTGGCAACACATTGCTGTCCCTAGTAAAAGAGAAATATTAGCTGTTGGACTTGCATCTCTCATTTTACTTATTATTATTCATGCATAAAATACATCCTCAGTCAGAACACAGAAATTTGCCATTAGAAGACATGTTTTTAACTTTATGGCCAGGTATCTACAGACTGGTGTGAGGGACATTTGATAGCTTTGGTTCAGTAAATGCCTGTATACTAACCAATCACTACCCAGAAGAGACAAATGGGATTGAGGATTTAATCTTACTCTCAGGGATGATGGTTGGCCTAGGATATGTCAAAAAGTGAAACACACTATTATCCATTCTCTGCCTAAACCAAAATAAAATCTTAAATAAATTACCAAACTCCAGCAAGATTCTACATAGGTAAAGTACTCTGGAAAGTATTGATGTTATCCATGATTATTTTAATTCCTATCACATATTCTCTGATACTGTAAAGAAATTAATCTTCTTTGGTAGGAAGCCTGTAACCCTTCTCCAGTGTACTACTGGCCAAATTTTTACTTACTAGGTTTATTTCAAGATACCCCTATTTAGAAAAGAGTCTTAACTTGGACAACCCTCTTTAGAACAATTTACTTACACCAATGGAAAAACCAAGCACCTCCTCCTTTAAATTAATGAAATTGGGAATCATGCTTAGCCCTCATTATACAGGAGACTATTGCCTGCCAAGAAACAACCACCAGGATGATTTTTTTTCTTGGAACCTTCCACTAGATGTATTTTAGCCCCTAATCTTACCTGCCAAGATGTATCTATGTCACCTGTCTTCTCGGGGATCCCTACCATACCTCTACTTATCCACTTTTCTCTTTTCATCACTCTCTCCTTCTCCCTCTTTCATTATCTTTCCACGGTGCTCTCCTCTCTAACCGCTCTACTTTCATTCTGCCACTTTTTTATTTGAAACCACCAGATTTCAATAAATATCACACTGAAATGGGAGTTCTACCTGTTCAACTGAAAGCAGAATCAGGTCCAGAGACATACGTTTGGTATAGAATCACATTGGTTACAATTATTTTTGCTTATGTTTGTGACTTTTTTTATCCATTTAGTATTCCATTTCTTTGCAATGGACTTTTGTAACTTATTTATTTGTAACTTATTTTGTTAATTATTTTCTTTTGCTAAAATAAAACTGGTTTGTTTTTAAAGTTAATAACTATTCACAGTTATATCTACTGGGCCATATAAAAGAGGTCAAGCTGTCCTCTGTATTTATTACACAAGGTATGATTGTGAAACTAATGTATTACTTTCAAGTCTGCTAAATTATGTTTTTGTAAAGCTTTAACTCCACATAGCCGAATCATTTTTAATGGGAAAGATGTGTAGATCACACGATGCTGCAAACAGTCTATAGATTTGTGCCTCAGTCCTTCATAAATTTGGGAAAATGCACAAGTGTAAGCGCATGAGTAGACCTAATGATGTCAAATAGGACTACTTATGTGATTAAAATTAAGCACATGCATAAATGTTTTCAGGTTCAATCACTATTACCACGGACAATCCAAGCTGACAGTCTCAGATAAAAATGAAAATGGGCATAATGTTTATAAAAATCTGCCTTGATCAGTTTT
This sequence comes from Lepidochelys olivacea, assembly GCF_965140295.1. Lineage (NCBI taxonomy): Eukaryota > Metazoa > Chordata > Testudines > Cheloniidae > Lepidochelys > Lepidochelys olivacea. The sequence continues at coordinate 47,885,127 of NC_140414.1, read as the reverse complement.
CCATGTTGAAGAAAAAATGGACCTCATATCACAGCCACATATATTGCATTTGTTAATCTAATTTGATTTTGAAAAGTCACTTATCATTCACTACTTATTATGTTCGGAGATTTATTATGAAAACCCCTGAACTGAAATTTTGTTTAACTTTCCAGAAAGGTTAATAATGTGTTATTTTTCTGAAGCTCAGTCTAGCTTTTGGCTCACTGCCCTCTGATAGAAAGTGCACTTGGATGAAACCTTCAGTAAATCTTCAGAAACTTTTGTACTCACCACATAAAAGTTCTTTGCGGGGTTTTTTTTCTTTCTCCCCTTTGGCCCAAATCACTTGAAACTTTTTTAAAGTATAAAGAGAGAAAGATTTAATTACTAGAAACTATTCTCATGTTTCTACCTTCCCCACGCTTCCCAGTATCACATCCTCTGCATAATTCATCTTTCCTCCCACTTGTTTAGGAATGTGGTAAATGCTGTAGATATCTCTGTTTTGATTAAAGTGGAGTGTGGATTCCTTTCCAACATGAATTAATGCTACACTGGCTAAGGATGTATTTAACCTCTTAGAAATACACCTGTTTCTCCAATATTCATTGTGCCCAAATCAATAAATCATTTAAATCCCCTGGGGACTGAAACTTCCCGAGGTGCAGAGGTCAAGCTAGAGTGGAACTAGTCAATATCAGTTTCTTACAGACGTGCAATTAGAACATCTGTTTGTGTCCTCTATGCCTATTAAGATGTTTATTCTGGTAATTGTAGGCATAACATGGCTACCCTTTGGTATTTTCGTTTTTGTTCCTGCATCAGGAACGTAACATCGTGTATTCAACTTGAGCGAGCTGTCAGCACAGCAATTAGTCAATGTCATATTTTAAAAGCAGTATCAGGTATGGTCATTTGGCAAAAGTTAGGACTGGCTGGGGCTAGTTAATCTGTGAAAATGCTTTGCTTCTATCTCAGTGCTGGAGTAAGGAATGTATGTGCAGATTTACCCTAGTTAACATCTTAGTTCAACAAACTCCCTTCTCTTTGACAAGATCATGTCCTAAGATTATCTCTGCTCTATAGACATAAAGGGCATGTACTGGAATTTTTTTTCCTTTGGTTATATTTGAGTGAAACTAATGGGCATCATTCTGGTCTCACTTAGACTCCATCCTGCAAACTCTTATGCATGTGCTTAATTTGTTGAGCCTGTGAGTAGTCTCACTGAAGTCAACGGGCATGATTCTTTGCTACCTTATGCTTTTTTTTTTTTTAAGATCTCTTTTAGATTTTCAAGTCACTAAAGAGCTCCTGATGGGGCATTATTGGCCTTTTACTATAGTTCCTACATTTCCTTTGCATCAGGATAGTTTGCTATTGTTCCTTTAATATTGTCCCTGACAAACTGCCATACTCCTGAACTCCTTTTCCATTAGATTTTCTTCCGATGGGACCTTCCCTACCTGTTCTCTAAGTCTGTGAAAGTCCATTGCCTTATGCTGCTATCACTCCTTCCTTTCCTTAGAATCATGGAATCTATCATTTCATTATTACTTCCACCCAAATTGCCTTCAGATTTGCCACCAATTCCTCCCAGTTACTCAGAATCAAGTATAAAAGATCAGGCCCCCAATTCTCATTTATTATAGTTAACCTATTGTAAGTGTTGAGATTCTTTTCTCATTATAATACTACCTACACTATCTATAAATCAATATATCAATAAATAAATAAATAAAATATCAACACGTAAATAAAACTATAATAGATTAAAAGAAGTCTACTAGTTTAACTGGGATTTAATTCAAAACTAAAACTTGGCATCGGCATTCCTGTATGCATGGAATTGATTTACTGTCCTAAACTTTCTAAGGGCAAGAAATGATGATGGGGTACTACTCTATCAGTCTAAGGTTTCCCTGCTGCTTCAGAATGCACCATCTCTGCAGGTATGCACACAACAAATGTGGTTTCCCTAAATTTTCTGCCTCTCCACCTCCACATTTAGAAAAATAAACATTACTTTTCACCCAATTATTTCTCAAATACATAATCATTAGGAATGTCAGTAAAATAACTCAAGGGTGTTTCCTGGTAAATTTGTTAATTACGACATCCTCGACTAATAAACACATAGGCCTTTGGCCTCAAGTTATTTAGCCCAGGATATGGGTATTACCTCATTAAGAGGAAACACCCTCACATTATTATTTAAGTATCTCCAGAAGGAAAAACAGCTCACTTGAGGAGGTGCAGAGCCCAGCTTTCCAAAATCCCGCTTTATAGGATTTCTCCAGGAGTGCAAGAAACTCCTGTGCAGGCAAATCATCAAAAATTGAATGAACTTCATTAGACCATTTAGAGCAATAATAATAATTTCTTACATGACTATACTGATTTTTATCCTACAGCGTCCCAACACACTAGAGGCACATTACTTCTACCACCAAAGTGCAGTCACCTCTAGTGTCTAAAGGGCTGATCCAAAGCCCATGGAAATAAATGGAAAGACTGCCATTAGTTTCCATGGGCTTTGGCTCAAGCTCTAAGAACACACTTAAAGCTATCAATAATTGTTGACTTCTCTGTTTTTTATCCTATTGTGTTGGAAACAGTTAAAGGGCTACAGCTGTTGCACTTCACTCCCAAAGCGAGTGGCTTTTAGTGATAGGTGAAGTGATCCACCATGTAGAGTTTGCCCAATCCAGCAAACATTTATGCCTGTGCTTAACTTTAATCAGAGCTTGTCTACACAGAGACTTAGTGCGCAGTAAGTTGGAGTGTAAATCTACAGTGTACTAGCCTGCCAACCACTAAAGACCATGTTGACCCAGTTAGCTCACACTAAAATGTACATAGTGTGACAGCACTATGTCAGAATATACTATGGAACTTTTAGCGCATGATAATAGGGTCCACCTAGCCAAATAGTGGATAGCAAGATGTAGATTCACACCCTGGCTTGCCACACACTAAGTCTCTAGGGAGACAAGCTCTCAGTGAACGCAGACTACTAATATGCTTAAAATTCAGCATGTGAGTAAGTGTTTGCAGGATCCAGACCTGTGTTTGTAAAGTATTTTGGTATCCTTCTGAATGAAAGACACTATATAAATCTAAGTTATCCTTTGACATTTTAATAATATCTGCTGGCTTCTTTAAGTAGCATAGCTAGTCATCCAGACAGGCATATCGTTTTTTAAACAGCTGTTTTTGTTTACAGATTTTTCTCACTCTTCCCCCCCACAGCCATATTTAATGATGAAAGAGTTACGGATATTTGGCCAAGAGGAACGACAATTGTTAATAGTATATAGTCTGCTCAGATACAAGACACAAACCACTCATTATTCTACACCTACTCTCTCATAGACTGCGTCCTGCACAGCAATATTCATGATGTTTCCAATTTGACTGCAGTTACCAATAAAGCTGAAAACAAATACCTGTTTATTTTTAATTAAATAAGAACTTGAGAGTTAATACTGGACATATGGGAATACTGGGAATATCCAGAATACTTCTATAATTATAGCTGGAGGAAGTGTGTGTGTGCACTCATGAGAGAGAATGAGAGAGACACACAGAGAGAGGGAGAGAGCTGTGAACAGTAAAAATGCTGAAAGTGCAGTTTCTAGGGCACCAAAACTGTGAAGTCAGGTCAAATTCAACTAATAGTTTCAAATGAAAAAGATATATATTTTTCCAAAAAAGTTGAAACAGTTCACTTAGACCATTTCAAAATGTTTTAATTTAAAAATATGTTTGTTTCAAAATTTAGCTATTAAAAAAAACGTAAAACACACCCAAAAACTAAATGAAATGAAAAACAAAATTTTATTTTGGGTCGAACAAAACACTTTGTTCAACCCAAACAATTTTTTTTGCAGAGAGTAAAAATTAAAATTTTTAATTTCAGCTTAAACCAAAGAGAAATTTGTGGAGAGAGGAGGATAAATTCAGCCCTCAAACTGGAAAAATCAATAATTTGCTCAGCTCAATATATAACCCATTTAAATTCACAACCCAGTAAATAAAAACTATATAAAAATGCAGTTTAACTGAATACAAGGTCATTGTTTTATTGGAAACAGTTACATATCACACAACCATTTTCAAAACACAATAATAATGGGCACTATTAAATAAGTGATTGGAATAGGGCCTGATTCTCAGCTGTTTTACATCACTTGTGTATTTTGGTTTGTGAGATTTCATTCAGGTCAAAGGTGTAAAACTAGTTTAACCAAATGGAGAATAGAGCCCTATGTTTTGAATGTTATATTTCCAGCTAGGAGAATTTACTCAGTATAGTGCTTTTATTGCTTTTATGAGGATTTCAAAGTTGGTTACCACTATTAAGTCTTACAGCAGCCCTGTACAATAAAAGACTTGCTCAAGCTAAAGATAAAGTCAGTGATAGAATCAAGTATAGCATGGAGGTCTTCTGACTTATATTTCCCTGCTCTGCACACTCTACTACACATACATACTGCAACAATAAAAAGAAAAGGAGTACTTGTGGCACCTTAGAGACTAACCAATTTATTAATAGGTTACAAATACTGTAATAGGTTACAAATACTGTAACAAGAATACCCTATCATTTTATATTTAGGATAAACATGAATACTTGTAAAATAATGTGCACCCTCACCCTCATATTTCAGCTCCCTGACTTCTGCTGCCAGTATGACCAGCCTTCCCCGCACACACCCATCCTCAGGATAGACCTGGACTTGTGAAGACCCCCTCCAGGGAGTACAGGATGGGGATAATGCCACATGAGAGAAAGATATAAAACTAGATACCCATATATAGCTTTGCTGATAGCTGCAAGGCACTTGATTATTTACTAGCAGTCCAAACATTATCCTACAATTAAAGATCAGCTGACAGATCTCCAAGGACTTGTTCCCCTGGAAATAATGTCTTACAAAATCATAGAGAAAACATGGACTGTATGGAGATTGAGAGTTATTGTGTTTGTATAAAAATTCACTCATCAGTAGATCCTGGCCTTTTTCACTTTAACCATGTGGAGGTTAAAAACCTATGTCAGATGCTTCTTCATAATGTTACACAGAAAACATTTTGACTCTATTCTCTCTTTTTCTAGCAGGGGCTCTGACGTTAAACAGTGATTATATTTAGTGAAATTTAACAAAGGGGGAAGATGTTTGTAAAACATCTAAGGAATTTAGGAGCCAAAATCCCACTGACTGTTATACTCTGCCTTAATCAGTCACATGGCTTTGTCTATAAAGTCTCAATTCCTTACCTTGGTATTTCTAGCCAGAAACACTTCTTTTATAACTTTTTTGTGTCACCTTTTGTTTTGTTTTTTAGATTGAGTCATGTCATCATACAAAATTCAGTGGATACAGATTTTAAAAGAAAAGGTAATATTTTCAGGGCTACATTATGCTGACAGTTCTGCACAGCAAAATGGTGACATTGGATGGTGTTTAACCCTTTCATTCCTGACTTCTTAAAAAAATTGAGGGCGGGAGGAAGAGTCAATCAATAGTTCTGCATGGATACTTATTGTCCCTCCAAGATGATGTGTCTCACAAGCAGGACAATGGTGGGAGAAGGCAGTCCTGAACAGTCAGGAGAAGGAAGTTTAATATTATTATAACATGGAACAGGAGAGGTAGGCCACCTAGTTATTCTCAGCCCAGTCATTTGAAAGATACTCCAGAGCGGACAGCTCATTTATGCTAGTTGGGCTAGAGAAGGAACTGCAGCTGGTGGCTGATATCACACAGTGTTGTCTGGCTAGCAGAGGAGCTGCAGTGCCAATTGAGGAAAGATGGATCTGTGGAAAGAAAAGGTTGCAGCACAAAGAGACATGTAACCCTTTGACCACTGAACTGTTCCTGACATACTACTTCAATGTCAGTGGCACTTAAGGGTCTGACAGCAGTTTCTACAGGACATTTGGTTGGTATGTTGCCATCTCCCCAAATACGGTTCTCCAGAATCACACATCATCCACACTGGTGTTGTGAGAATCCCAAAGGGAGGGAAGGATCTAACCGAAAGTGAATGGTTTTGGCCAAAACCAACACTAAGCCATAAAGGCTGAATAAACTATATTCTGCTTCATGAAGGATTCTGAGATTTCAAAATTTGTTTTCATTCCAATTCAGAAAACAATTTTTTTCAAAAGTTCCCTGAAAAAGAAAATTCTGGAAAAAAATTGTTTTGATCTATCACAATGTTTTGTTTTAACAAAAATCTTTTCATTTTGATTTGAACTTTTAAAATCATATGATATACCAATACAAAAAAAAATCAAAATGAAGCCATTTCAAAATGAAGAATCAAAACATCACCCAGAACTACAGCATCTTCAAGATAGAAGGCTGCCTGTCTACCTTATTAGTAAAAGGACAGAATTAACAATTCTGTACCTTTTGCTCTTGAGTAAATGAAAACTGTCACACAAAGGGAAAGAGATGCGGTTCCCATTAAAGAGAGGAGAAAAAAGTAGTGTGTCACTCAGGCAGATATTTATGTTGGATGTTATTCAGATTCAAGTATGTGAATAGCATCTGAGTATTAGGAGCCTCAAAAATAAGAATTACAATTATCAGTTTGCTCACCCATCCTCATTAAGCTTTATTATTATACTCTATTAATAGTTGCAACCATTGATTGAGGACAGTATATTGCTCTAAAATTAAAACAACCCAATTTGCAGAGAGGGGCAGTGAGCAGAGTCACGTGCCCCCCCCCCCCAGGGGCCACAGGTGCGTGCTGGCCCCTTCCAGGAGCAGCATGGAGCCAGGGCCACCAGAAGGAAGTGCTGCCCCCTTCAATGGGCAGGTTCTGAAGAGCTCTTCCACCACCTTCCAGAGCCAGCTCTTACACCACCTCCTAGAGCCAGCACCCCACACCCCCACTACACCCCATGCTCCCTCCTGGAGCCAGCAACCCATATCCCCTCCTGCATCCGAACACTCCACCCAAGCCTGGAGTCCCCTCCTGCACCCAAACTCCATCCCAGAGCTGGCACCCTGCACCCCCTCCTGCACCCAAAACCCAAGCCGTGAGCCCCCTACCAGAGCCAGCCCCCCATACCTCTTCCTGCACCCCAAGCAATATTATCAATAATGGTAATATTACCATGTCAACCAACAAAGAACTTGGAGCATTCAACCATCTGTGTTGGGTATGTGTTCAACCATGTGTGTCGGGTTGATGTGGCTCTCACATTGAAGGTTTTTTGCCAAACCATTTTAACAATAGTGAAGAGCACTGATATAGAGAATCCTGTTCCACATGAAGGATTCTCCTTAGAAACTGGTGCCACTACGTGAGCACTGTGGTCTCTTTTAAATGAAATTTGAGTCTTACTATTATTTTGTCTGAAGGCAAGAACTGTTTTTATGGAGACTATTAGCTTCCCACAACCATTGGCAACAGAAACACAGGAACAGGCAAGGGACTGGGGATTTGGGGAGTTCAAATTAGGCCAAAATATGATCAAATATCTGAGCATCAGAAATGCTGACATCTGAAATCTCCTTTAGGACATTATCTTGTTTTCTTCTTCTCCTTGCAAGGAGGAGGAACTGGTTTGTTCATATGGTACAGATGTGATACTGAATCCTTACATCTGCTTTTCCAGAGGGCTTGCATGTGTCTATTTTACAAGGCCACATTTCACATACATATGGGCAGATTTCAAAAAAGGCATCATTCCCTTTGTGCAATACCAGGTTTAACTGATGTCATTAGGCATCTACATGCTGAATTTCTGGGTGCAGTTATTTAGATGTACAAATTACATCAACTATGCCCATACTCAGTTGCACTCATTAAATTATAGGTGGAATAACGGAGGCAGAGTTGAAGTTTGACTAACCCTCAGGCTCTGAGTATACAATTTTAGTCACTTAAAACCAAATTTTCAAAGGGGCTTTAATCAACCATCTAAATTTGCAGTAGTATTTGCATGCACACTTTTTGCAGAGGGGAATGGTCCATGGAAAAATTTAGGAGCAAATTTAGGTGCTAGTTTTTGGAAATGTGCTCAGTTGTGCCACTATATATATAGTATAAAGTATAAATAAAGTAAATTTATATATAAAGTAAATTTTTGAAAACAGCAGAGTGTCTGCCATGCTGAAAACACCCTGTAATGCAGTAATCTGTGTAACATTTTGAATGAAATGATTCTATTACACCCTTAATAACTGGAATCTTTACAAGAAGCTAATTTTTTACACAATGTACAAGTGCACACTTTCAATTTTTCTGGGATAATAAAGAGGCCTGTAAAACTTAATTGTTAAGGGGTTTTAGAGATTTCTCATTTAAACATGCCTGTAGACACCTTCATTCCTTAACTTATTGACTTTCCAGAGATCTGAGGGGGTAAATGAAATCATATAGAAAATAATTAGTGCCCTAGCTTTCTGTGATACTACTGAATACAGATTTCAGAGAGATTGTAACATGGTCCGCTCATTTGAAGACTCCCACAAGAAGAGATGCCAAGGAAACCTGTAAGACTCACCTTACAGAGTTTGTAAATTATTATCCCCTTAGATAAGAGGGGATTTGGGGGACACACAGAGTGCTGAGGCTCTGTCTGCAGGACCTGTAGATTTGGGGAATCTTAAGGGAGAGCCCCTATGCTACTGAGGCAGGAAATATCTCTAAGGATGCCAGTCCCTCTCCACACTTCTGTGGGCCATAGCTACTCTACTGATTGTATTATTCAATTATCTATTTAAATAATTAAAAACATCCAATTATGTACAATTTCCCTAAGATACTACAGGATTTCCAGTCAGCTGCTCCACTACATTGCAGCAGAGTTGGGATTTGCTTGCTACAGTGTACATGGGACCTTGAGCACACTGCTGTGTTAGCATACCAACTTCAGTATAGCAGTCTGAATTTTGCAGATGTATGTACTTTTTTACTCAATTTTTTAATCTCTAAGCATGTTATAATTTGATAGCAATGAAGTTATGCAATGCAAGAAGAAGCCAAACCAAACCCCATTATGAACTGGCAATCCTATGCCGGAGTGTGTTGTTACCATTGCTATGTAACTTTGATGTGACTACTCCATAGCACGATGCTATATTCTACATGTGCACAAGGCAAAACAAAATATGATAGATAATTTTAGACTCTTCTTGAAACCATATGAATCAGTCTTCATGTGGTTTTACAGAATGCACAGAGTTCAGACCAGCAGCAACAGCCTCCAAAACTAGAATCAGCTGATAGCAACTACAGCCGGTGCTCAAAGTGTGATGCGGAAAGGGGATAAAACAGGATACTCCATAGCTCAGCTCTCAACTTGAGAATTAAGCAAGTGGGATATGAGTGAGCCCTGTAGTTCTAATGATCAGACTGCTCAAATTAGCTGTTGTATTTCTGTTTCCTTTGTCTCTTTCATGTTACCCTTTAAAAAAAAAACATTTACTTTCATGATTTTGGGCTTTATAGCTTTTTGTATTCAAGTGAAACAAGAAGCAGCTTTTTAATTCCAATACAAAACAAGTGCAGAAACTCAGATCAAAAGACTAGGCAAAAGACTTCCAGAGCTGATCTCTCCCTGACTTGGGACAGATTCTGACACCCCACTGACACAGAATACCACTTTACGCGACATGTACATGAACATGGTGCTATTCAGTGTGAATAGGGTATTGGAATGTAACCCTTTAAGTATAGGTTTCTTGGAATGGACTGGTCTCTAACTGATGTCATAGAAACTGATAAGGAATGTTTGATTTTTCTAGTTGATCCCCATTTTGTGAATTAGTGTAATACTTAAAAATAAATTAGATCAGTTTCTTTCACATCCTAGATGTATTGTTCCTGCTGCTCAGAAGAGACGATGCACTTCAAGTGTGTTTACAAGTCAGCCCAACCCTACGATTTTCTACCTGTATTCATTTTTGCTTGAGTGGCACACATCTACAGCAGACTTTCAGTCGGCATTCCAGAGCCGTGAAGGAATGTCATGTTTGTAAACCAAACAGGAAGAGGAATAAGCCAGACACTTACATCACCTGACAAATGTGTTTCTCAAACATGCAAGTTTATTTAAGGCCTTTACATGGAATGTATTGACGAAAGAGAGAGAGAGAGAGAGAGAGAGAGAATTGGTGCTATGCTCAACATGTTTTGCACCCTGTAAAAAGAATTAAATGGCCTAAACTTCCCACCCACCCCTTTATGTCTGCAAGTAAACGTTTCTGAAATCTATAGCTAGTGGCAGAAAAGCAACACATAATAACATGGTAGCGACACATAAAACTGTCAGTCTTCAAGGGAAATAGATGGTTAGGCTGAGGGAGTAAACAGACTAAATCAATTTGAACATGCATGTTAAGGACTGTGAAAGGGCAGAGTTTAGTGCTGCTAGGCTGGAAAACATTTGTCTCTGTCTCGTTGTATTTCCCTACCATTCAGTGGAATCCACCCACAGACCTCTCACTTGGCTCCAGCCAGACTCCATGGCTGATTAATGGCAGCTGGAGGTGTCCACTAATTTCCTCACCTAATAATAAACTTCAACCCAAAACAGTGGGCTACCCTCAGGCCCACATTTGACATAACTATACTCAGTACCAGAAAAAAACAATGACCATGTCTCTGCTCATGTCTCAGAGATAATGCATGTTTAAGTGGGTTATTTAGCTGACTTTGGGCACACTATCTCTGTCTACTTCAGGACAAACTGCGCTCCAATAACATCTGGGTCACGTCTACAAAGCCCTAATTTTCCAAAATATTCTAACCATCCCTGAAGCACTCAGTGTAAATTGGCAAATCGTCTCACCTAGCACAGATGAAAGCTGCTTGGAGCAGCGTTACTTTAAAAACAGAATGGGGCTCTCTCTCTCTCATTCGAATCACAGGCTCACCCACCCACACAATTATGATTTCAGAGGCTGAGGTTTAAGCAATCCATACGGCTCAGCACTTCCTACCCAATGGTGCCCAATAAAATATTTTATAAGAAGACATATCCTCAACAAGAACTTTTCCAGATTTTATTCTCAATTAAAGCAAACCTTTATTACTGAAGGAGTTGTGTGCATTTTTATATGCCGGTATTAAGCTAATAAAGACTGTATTGTTTACATGGAATATCATGTTAACCACACTATAATATTTACTACATTAGTAAGCACACACATTTAATAATTAATAATCCACACACAAAGGCCTAAATCTTTTTCACCTTACTCACGTGAGTAAGCTCCCTTTGACTTCAGTAAGACTACTTGTGTGAGCAAGGCAAGCAGACTTAGCCCTAAATGACCGATTGAGGCATTTTATACCATGAAATAAACAAATAACTGATCCTCAGAATTCATCTTCTAGATCAACAAAGAAAAGTTGTTACAAAATATGAGTCCAGTCCTGCATTCTTTGTGCACCTAAAACAGCCACTGTTTTCAAAGCATGGTCAGGTCCTACACAGATGAAAAAAGCAAAGAAAAAAAAAACAATTATGTGCCCTACAGCGGCATGTGTGTGTGTGTTATATAAACAAATATTAACATAAATACATACAGCCCACATATCTGTGCAATACACAAAATATATCAGATAAAAACTACGTTAAGAGGACATTTAAGGCTGCAAAGTCAAGTATGCAAAAGTTAGCAAATGCCAGAATTAAGGTAACTATGCAACCAGAATGCAGCCCTTATGTGTGCATGCATTATGGTATAGCCTTTAATTACATGACCACATACTATTTTTTTTACAGGACCTCTGACTCATTGAGTGCAAATGTTATTCCATCATGTGTCATCATGTTGACACCTATATGGTTCATCAACAGAGTTGGAATTATTAAAATCTACCACCCAGACCTCTGCCACTTCACCTAATGGAGTAAGCCATCACAGTACTATGTTGTCATGCTCTGCATATGTCTACACTTACAGCAATGTGTAAAATCACTGCATGCCCAACTAGCATGGGTATAAATTGTGGTGTAGACAGTGAGGCACTGCTTAGGCAAGCAGAGTACAGACATACCAGAAACTTCGGGATGTAATATCCCACTGATTCTCCACTACTAGAGACTTTCCATGTAGCAGTGAAAGGCTCTGGCAGTGGGGAAAAGGCTCTGGCAGTTCCCCATTGCTGAAGCCTTTCCCCGCTGCCTCCTCCAGTCCAAACTTTTCACTGCCACATGTAGCTACACACCGCAGTGTGGACGCAGCATGCTTTTCATTGTAACATGTAGCGACCCATTGTGACAAAGTTCCTGCTCTACCTTGGTGGGTCTTGCGCTTATTGGCAGATTTGCTTGCCTTGGAGCTTCACGGCAGCCCTCAGCTTGGACATTTTTCTGAATTCACAGTCCAGGTCAGCTCCTCCTGTGTCTGACCAGGAGTTGGGAGGATTTGGGGGGAACCCGGGCCCGCCCTCTACTCGGGTTCCAGCCCAGGGCCCTGTGGAATGCAGCTGTCTAGAGTGCCTCCTGGAACAGCTGTGCGACAGCTACAACTCCCTGGGCTACTTCCCCATGGCCTCCTCCCAACACCTTCTTTATCCTCACCATAGGACCTTCCTCCTGGTGTCTGATAATGCTTGTACACCTCAGTCCTCCAATGGTCTGCATTCTGACTCTCAGCTCCTAGTGCATCTCGCTCCCAGCTCCTCACACGCACACCACAAACTGAAGTGAGCGCCTTTTTAAAACCCGGGTGCCCTGATTAGCCTGCCTTAATTGATTCTAGCAGCTTCTTGATTGGCTGCAGGTGTTCTAATCAGCCTGTCTTAATTGTCTCCAGAAGGTTTCTGATTGTTCTGGAACCTTCCCTGTTACCTTACCCAGGGAAAAGGGACCTACTTAGCCTGGGGCTAATATATCTGCCTTCTATTACTCTCCTATAGCCATCTGGCCCCACCCTGTCACACCATACATGTCACCGCAAGTTTAGACAAGTTCTCTGTGTAGACTAGTGCTAGAGCGAGATGGGGCACTTTGCCAAAGGGTTTCTGATGACAACAGAGTAATAGTGAGACTCAAGAATTTTGTGTTCCATTCAAGGCTCTGAAAAGTAGGAAAAGACTGCCCCTTTCCCCCAAGCTAGACTCTCTTTGCCCCATCTCCTCCAACCTGACCCTGTCCCAGAAGTGTCTGTTCTCTTCCTCTGGCTCCTTGTCTCAGTCCCATTCTCCTCACCTAGCCAGTCCCAGTCTCCATTCCTCTGGCTTCTCATACCTGTCTGTCTCCTTGCCCAACAAATCCTAGTTTCACCCCACCTCCAACTCCTTTTACAGTCCCAACCTCCCCGCCCCCAAGCTGCTTGTCCCATCCCTTGCACAGTCAGTCTGAGCCCGCTTCCCCTCTAGCAGCTTGTCTGATTTGTCTTTCTCCCCCCAAAATCATTTCCAATCACCCTTCTCACATTCACCATCCTTATTGGCTCTCTCAACCCTACTCTCCATCCCGCAGATCCTTGTCCAAAACCAGTGTCCCTTGGCTCCCTGTTCCAGTCTGCTTAACTAACTAGTCCCAATTTCCCCCCCTCACTCATGTCCTTATAAAAGCTGTCTCCTGGCTTCCAGTCCCAGTTCTCTTGCATCTTCCCCTATTCCAGCTCCCACTTCCAGTTTATTTCCTCTCACCAGCCTCTCACTATCCCCCTACCTACCCCTCAGGCTTTTTGTCCCAATCTACTCTCCCTACATGTACTCTTCAGGTCCAGCTCTTATTCCTACTTAATATGTATCAGGCAATTTCTTGTGACTTACCTGACCAATCACACCTAATACAATTTGTATTTCTAATATTGAAAAAAAAAATTTCCATCTGTTTGTTATTAATCCACATGATTAAAAATGTACAAAAAAATCAGTTTTGGGTTCCTCAAATCTATTGAGCATCATGCAAGTAAACAGGAAATACACATTACCATAAGATATAACAAATAAAAAGACAGATCAAATAATAAAGTGCTATCAACTATATTTTTAATCTTTAACAACCTACATCCTTGAAATAAGCCCCATTAAAGGAACATAAATTCCATGTGACTGTTTTCTATGTAATTGGTTTCTAAGATGCATTTTAAAAAAACCAAGATTTTAAAACAGTATTAGAGCTTTAATAGTTTGGGATGTTATCTGATATATATTTGCCCTGAAAAGGGAAAGAAAGGAAGGCTAAGTATCCCATTTTCTCAATGTCTGGGCTGTTGGACACAGATGCCAACTCCACTCCCCCACCCCACCCCCAGTTGTGCTTTCTTACTATGGAAACAGGTTATATTTGATGCCAGAAGAAAAGTAAATTGTGTTTCATATTATTTGACAGCTCCCATTAATACTTGCATTTCTTAATCACTGTAAAAATTTGAAAACACAAAAATACTTATGTGTATGCATCTGTATGTTTCTTCACAGAAGTGGATCTAATAAACACCTGGACACTGAGAAGAGATTTAAGATACAAAACCCATGGCTAGCAACATATGGTTGTACCAGCAACTGGTGGGACCAAGGGACTAAAAAGTAATATAGTGATTTCTTCAGAAGTCTTATCGTAGCTTGTGAGGAAACTGATTTTCCAGACATCTGTGCAAATGGATAGTCCATTCCCTTCAGAGGTTTTCCCATCCCTTCCTGAATCTTCCCTCCTTGGGGGAGAAATCAGCAGGAAATTGAGATCAGTTTTGCATGTGTCTTTGTTTTTTCCAGTATATTAAAAGAAATAATGGCAGTACTGCTATGGATGTCACTAGATATAGCTTTTCAATATGGAGGAGATTAAGATAAAAACTTAAGGAAGCAAACACAGGAAAATATTTTACTTTTTTTAAAAAAACATACCAAAAAAAAAAATCTAATTAGAAGTAGAGGAAAGGTTTTCTATAAGCAGAAGGCTTCTGTCCTGCTAGCAGCATCCATGTGATTTCTCATCAGCCTGTATTGAGAGTGCCGATGCTAGAAACCATTTAATCGTCTAGTCAGTAATTCATATGCTAGTTCAATTTAAAAAACCACTTTTAAAATTACAATAGAGAAGATTTATTTTGTAATAATTAATAATCCATTGTCTGCCCCGTTTTCAAAGGTGAACTGAAAGGCTTGATAACTTGCCAGCAGCTTGAATTCAGAGTTCTGTGTCTCACCTGAAATAGTAGCTAATTACATCTAAAACATTACTTCAACTGTCTCAGATCTGCAAGTAAGCATGTATTTAACCACAAAACATGCTTTGAAGTTAAGCAAATGCTTAAGTGTTTGCAAGACCAGGGTTTAGGATGGTAATGATGTCCTCGGTATTTGCAGACCTCCAGCCAGATTTAGTAATTTTCTTTATTCAAGTCCAGGTGACAGATTATGACTTCCCAAGACATTTTTTTTAAAAAATTAGTCTGTTGTTCTTCCTTACTGAAAAGGATATTACATGAAATAGTTTTTCCAGTGTGCTGTCAGCACCTTGTTGGAACACAGATGTGTGAAAGGTATTTCAAAACTTTGCCTCAAGAGCAGTCTAGTTTACCATAAATGTTGTTTTAACATCAAGCAGTTAGGATGCTTCCTCACACATAATTTAATAGCCCAGCAATTGAGAGTTACAGAAGTGACTCAAGCCTAATTAGAAAAAGAACACTATAATTGTTATTAACCATATAAGGACTGAATTTGATGAGTAGTCTGACATCAATATAGATTTATGAGTACTTGTTATTAGCATTTACTGTATTACGTTTTATATTAAGTTGTAATACATATTATTCTCTCCTTGTTAATTATATTATAGTACTTGTTTTTCATATGTTTGACATAAATGCTTTGTTTTCTCTACATGCAATATATCTGGAGAAGTGTTAATATACATTCGGCCTTTTTAATTAACTGAAATAAGAAATTTACTAATTGAGTAACTACATGTATTATGATTAGGCTCTGATACTGGAAGGTGATGAGCAAGAGTTGAGGGTGCTCAATCAGCACTTAGCAGAATTGAACACATATATTAAATTTTATTCTCAGTCTATATTATTTTGCCACTTTTAAACTCCAATCCCAGGGTCGCTGGTAGTCAATTCAAGACCCAGAGTTATACCGCTCTAGCTTAAATCAACTAGTTATAGCCCACAAAGGGCCAATCCATTAGCCAAGGATTCCCTTGGCTAATGGATTGTTCCCGAGGCATGGACTCTGATAAATCCTTCAATCCTGTCTGACGTTGAACTAGCTCTGCATCAGCTGAGGGAATTCAGCTTCTCTGTTAGGGTGGGTTTATGTCCCATTTTATGACTCAGACGTACTGCAAAGGGGTCATAGCATAGATAAGGACACAGTCCTTTGTTTTTAGAATGGACATATTCTAAGTACATTCACTAAGTTGAATGAACTTAGTTATTCCTGTTTTCTGAAATTTCTTATTTCTGTGCCCATTTATATGGGGTTAATTCCCAAGACCACCACTTCCACCACCAAAAATGTGTGTGTGTGTAGTCAACTGTGTTATACCTGTTTCTCATTGTTATGGTGTGTCCTGAGTTTGATTTTAAGGATTCTTTCCCAACTTAATGTCTCATTTACATAAGGTAGTCCATACGTATGTAAGTCTGGAGATGTTTCACACCATTCTTTTCAAGTGAGTGCTAGAGCTGAGTAAAATTTTTCAGATGAAGCTATTTTTCAACAACAAAAATGCAGACTTGGCAACACAAACTTGTCATGAATTCATGGTGTTATGCCTAATTGTTTCAGTCCAAAAAGCCTAAAATACTGAGAAAAATCAAAACCTTTTATTTTAACATTTTCAAAATGAAGTGTTTTGACTTCTTGGCTTGAAGTAACTTGTTTGCTATAATTGTATTAAAACAAGAATATTAAATTGGTCAAAAAATTCAGTTTTGTCAAAAATAAAATCTTTTGTTTGATCCAAAACCTTTTTGAAATCACTGAACATTCTGAAAAAAAATTATTTTGTTCAACCCAAAATCAAAATGTGTTTGTTTGTTTTTGGGTTTTCGGGGGGGCAGAGGGGGGCTGGGGTTTGTAACTGCCAGCAACCGGAAATTTGCACATTATTTGCACAACTCTAGTGAGAGCATTGATGGAATGGGAGTCTTTCATTGTTCCTGGTGACTCAAAAGATAATGGAATGGAGTTATGGTATCTCAGTTTAATATGGGATATTAAGATACTAGAGTTGTGATCAGCCTGTTAAAATAAGGTGATCAGCCTGTTAAAATAATGTACAAAATAATGGAATGGCTGATACAAGACTCAAATAATAAAGAATTTAATATATGTAATACTCCTGAATACTTTTGCATTTGGGGTTCTAATTTTTTAAAAATCTTATGTAGTGAGATAACTCCTTAACAATTAAAAAGCTGCAGATAAGGTTGACATTAATGTCTGCTCAAAACATTCTCTCCAGAATATACCATTTGCTGATTTTATAAGATTGCCACATTTCTTGTACTGACTTAATCAACACTAAGATGAAACCACAACCCCTTTGTGGTTCCGTCCAGTACAAACACAAGAGACAGATTTAGAAATTGGCTCTTTTAGAGGATGGGTGCATCCCAGGGAATCCTTAATCAGGTAAATACAGCAACTACTGTCAGGTACATGAGTGCATGAATTAAGCCAAATTTCAATCATCATCTGCCATTTGAATCTCAAAGTATCATAAGACCCTGACTATGTCAGTGTATTCATATTCTTGTATATTTATATATTCTCAAAAGACTTGCAAATTGTAGAGCAGAATTCTGCAGCGCTTCTTTAAAATAACGTTTAAGTACAGTAAGAATATGCTATAGAATTTTGGACATTTTGTATACTGTTTAAAATACATTACTTCATGATTCATTCCATATTTTGATTATCCTCAGTTTGAGTGTGCCTCTTCATGTCAGTCTACTATTGTAATTTGAAAACCTACATTGTGCAGGATCTCAGGGAGAAATATAGAAACAAACAGGAAAGAATATATTCTTTGACATTCCCTTCCCTCACTTGCAGCATAATAATCTGTTTTACATGATTGTGATGGCTATATACAGTAGACACCCACCAAGATTGCTTAAATTAGTTTGTCTATGCTGCATTCTCTGCAGCAAAGTTAGGGTGTTGTTATGGAGATTCATTTCCCTCTGAACACAACGGCCCACTGAAGTCAATGAGAATCCTTCCGTTGAATTCAGTGAGCATTGGATTGGGCCCTTAGTTTTAATGGAGTTATTGAAGAACTGATAGAAAAAGTTATTTTTCATTTAATATCAGGGGATGCTGAAACTATGCAGTAACTATAATTTATCTGAAGACTGAGGAAGTTAAGTACTTGTTTATTCTTTTACCAAGGTTCTGGTCTGCAGGTCTCCTTTTGAACTTCAGGTTCTTGGAAAGATGAACAACACTTTTAAGAAGCTGGACTCTTTTAATGACCTCCCCATTCCTTTAAACACATCTCTTATCCCTCAACACTACTCCTTCTGTGCTGAGATTATGTGTTCCCATACTAGAAAAGAAGAAAACAAAGTCAGAAAGAAAAAGGAAGGCTGTTCTACTGTCAGAACCCCAGCTTATCTCAGCAGCCCCCTATTTTTAACTCGATTGCAAACGATATCTGTGATCAAAGGGCCAGAATCTCTGGAGGAGCTTAGGCGAACAGCATGGTGGCCGGAATTCTTCCTGATGATTTGTACGCAGGAAAAGACTTTTGACATGAAAGACAGCTTAAACAGCACAAGAATAGCAATAAACCAGCTGTAAAATGCTTAACATTGCCCTTGAACTAATGCAAATTGTTCCAAACAATTTTTCCTTTTTTTGCAGTCTCTGGATACCCCGCTGGGGCATTTGAACAGTCACATGCTCACCATACAAAAGCCTATATAAGTGGGGAAATACAGTGTACTAATGTGTTTAGAATAAGGGAACCAAGCAACTTCCACCATTCAGATTTGCTGCCTTCCTTTTCTTTTGTTTGAAAAAGTGTGCGTTAATGACAGGCTTGTTTTGGATACTGACTACGCTTTCAGACAGCAATGTTGAAGGGTAATTTATTGGCGGAAAAGTACTCAATTAAGCATTGACGATGTAGTTAAGAAAGTAAGTAGACCAAATGAATATTCTGAAACTGGATTAGTTGGTTCACTTTGAATATTTTATTTGCTTAAAGACTGTCAGTGTTTACTCTTTTTTATTTCTCCAAAATTAAAGAAAGTACAGCAATAAAATGTGTTTATACAAATGACATTTCAAGAAATTCTAAATACAATTGCTACCCATATAAATTATAGTACCAGAGCCTTAAAGAACCCTTTAATGTCTCCTTTCAAAGCATTCTGGATATAGAATACATTTTCATTTCAAACAATGGCACATACTCTTATCAGCCATAGTTAGTTATAATCTTTCAAAATGTTCCAACAAGGAAAAAGAAAAAAAACCTCATAGTCATTAGAGATAGGAAAGACCCCATCAGAGAATCATTTCAAATCCCCTGAAAATGTAGATTCTATCCCTTGAAAATATTTTTTTTCAGTCAGTCAGTTACAATAATCTCAATTGTAATTGGGTAACAAAAAGCTTAAAAGCAGGTAAAAATATTAGACCGATGTGTTTCTAAGTTTCCATAGATTCCACAGATTCATAGATTCCAAGGCTAGAAGGGATCATTGTGATCATCTTGTCTGACCTCCTGTATAACACAGGCCATAGAACTCCCCCAAAATAATTCCTAGAGCAGCATATCTTTTAGAAAACATCCAATCTTGATTTAAAAATGGTCAGTGATAAAAAATCCACCACAAATCCTTGATAAATTGTTCCAGTGATTAATTATTCTCAGCATTAAAAACTTACACCTTCTTCCCAGTCTGAATTGGTCGAGCTTCAACTTCCAGCTATTGGATCATCTTAGACCTCTCTCTGGTAGGTTGTCTAGCCCAGCGGTTCTCAAACTGTGGGTTGTGACCCCAGAGAGGGTCATGACCCCATTTTAATGGGGTGACCAGGGCTGGCGTTAGACTTACTGGGGCCTGGGGCTGAAGCTAATGTCCGAGCCCCACCACCCGGGGCTGAAGCCGAAGCCTGAGGGCTTCAGCTTCAGCCCTGGGCAGTGGGGCTCAGGTTGCAGCCCCCCTACCACCCAGGGCTGAAGCCCTCATGCTTCAGTTTGCCCACACACACACACACACACACTAAGGCAGCGGGGCTCAGGCTTTGTTCCCCCTTCCTGGGGTCCTGTAGTATTTTTTGTTGTCAGAAGGGGGTCGTGATGCAATGAAGCTTGAGGAACCCTGGAATAGCCCATTATTAAATATTTGTTCCCCATGTAGATACTTATAATCAAGTCACCCCTTAACCTTCACTTTGTTAAGCTAAATAGATTGAACTATTGGAGACTATCACTATAGGCATGTTTTCTAATCCCTTCATCATTCTTGTGGCTCTTCTCTAAATCCTCTCCAATTTATCAACATCTTTCTTGAATTGTTGGCACCAGAACTGGGGACAGTATTCCAGCAGCGGTCGCACCAGTACCAAATATAGAGGCTATATAACCTCTCTATTCCTAATCGAGATTCCCCTGTTTTTATGCATTCCAGGATTGCATTAACTTTTTTGGCCACAGCTCCACACTTGGAGCTCGTGTTCAGCTGATTATCCGCCATGACCCCCAAATCTTTTTTAGAGTCATTATTTCCCAAGATAGAGTCCCCCATCCTGTAAGTTCTTTGTTCTATGTTCTTTGTTCCTAGACTTGCATTTAGCTGTATTAAGCTACATATTGCTTGCTTGCACCCAGTTTACTGAGCAATCTAGTTTGCTCTGAATCAGTGACCTGACCTGTCCTCTTCATTATTTACCATTCCCCCAATTTTTGTCATCTGCAAACTTAATCATGTGATTGTGCACCTTTTAGCTGATATTACATATGGGCTTACTGCAGTCCTTTCTCAAACAAACCCATTTATATAGGTGCTTATTTGATTAAGGATTATAGGATACGTCTCTTAATCAAAACTACGGGCTATGGAAATCTCAAAAGATCCATTTTTGGTGACATTTCGGCCAGACCCAAGTTATTACATGAACAACTTTTCTTGAACTATTTCAGCACTTTTTATTTTAGGTCCTGTATGAAACCAGGAAGTGAAGAGCTGCACAGAAATATAAAAAAACAACCAAGGATAACTTTAATTTTTTTGGACCTCAAAAATAGTTCAAGTTAAATTTGTTGAAGTTTTAGGGGAAGGCTCAAGTCAGTGTTTATTTTAGCCAAATTACTGTACCCATGTTCAGTAAAAATGTAAGGCCTTCTCCTGTAGTCCTTACTCTAGCTTAATCTCTAGAGACTTCATTGCAAATTTTGCTTGAGAAAAGACTTCAAGATTGGGCTTCAAAATCTGTTTCCAATTTTATAATAATCAATATGATTGAAGTGACTATTAACTTTACAAAGTCCTACATTTCATACAGCTAGAAAAGAAACATAACTTCCCTACTCTGTACCTATGTTTTTCTTAAGCCTAATTTTTCAGCAGTGTTAGAGGTTAATAACACTGTTATTTCAGCCATTGCTTGGATCTAATAAAAGCAGTGGGGCATAACATTCTGTAAAACCAGGCAATAGAGGAAACAACACTAATGTTAACCTCTAACATAAATGTAATGGTAATTACCCTAGTCTACTTTTAAAATTAATGTCTTTTGTAGTCTCCCAAGTGGCACAGAAAAAAACCTCCTCTCTGTGTTCTAGGCAACTATCAGTTTCCAAGATCAAGAGCAAATTATACCATCCATTCTTGGGTTTAACACACATTTTTGTGTTATATTGCACTGGGATATATGAAGATGTCATATTAGAAAAAAGACACCATACAGATATATAAAAAAATAGCAGTTATAAATGGCTGTTTTCAATGTATGTGTTTGAAGTGCAGCTAATGTTTACTGCCAATAGAGAACATTTTGTCTACTCTTATATGTTTAAGATCTAGAGAGACAGGCAGGCAGTGAGTAAAATAAACTGAAGTCAAAATTATTCTAATTTTACACGAGTTTAACTGACCTTACATTCTGATCCTGGTACTACTTTATTTTTTTTTAAAAGGGTTCTTTTTAAGATAGCAATGGTAGCCTTAGGGCTAATCCTGCATACTCCTGAAGAGTCCCATTGACTTAAATGGGACTATGCAGGTGATTAAAGTTGCTCATGTGCTTAAATGTTGCAGGATTAGGTTTTTATGTAGCATGTTATTTTAAAAGATATTGTTTCGTGGTAATTACTTTCAACTTTCTGTTAAAATTCCTAGAATTTTTTTAAAGTACCTACTGACTTTGTTGTTCCCAATATTCTGTGTGACTGAGTTCTTAATAAAACAAATTGTTTGGCTGGTTTGTTATTGATTACTTCAGCTATAAGGCCAAGTCACACTGCTAAATGCTCTGTTTGTAACTGCTGTCAGTGTAGTTCTGGAATAACATGTGTAACTAATAGTATCGAGTCAGAAAAGAAAGCATTAAACACTATGGAACAAATTCTGTACTCAGATATGTGTACAACTTTGGTTGACTTTTACAGGAATTTCACACACAGTAGTGTCAATGCCAAACATCCAAAAATCATGAGTGAAGTCCCCCCAAAATTAGAAGATTGGCTTTAAAATGATACAATAGTTTAAAAAATAAAATGTTAGTTTCTTTCTATTTGCCTTCTGGTGTTTGAGCCTCTAGGACTCATTTTTGAGTTTTTTGCAAAGAAAGAATGAATGAATGAACGAACGAACTCCGGGAACTGGGATGGGGAGGATTAAAAATGTATTGTAAGAGTCATGATAAAAGTCATGAGAATTGCAACACTGCACACATATTTCAGGAGCAAATTTTTGAAGACTTTGACAAGGAGAAGAATCTGGCCACCAAAGCCTGCACCACCAATGGTGGCATGGCATCAGAGACAGTGTTGCAAGCGCTGGTGAGGCTTGGGCTGGGAACATTGAGGCAGTTTTGGTGGATGGCTTAGGGTTAAAGCTGGGCAAATAACAGATTTTTTGGTTCTCTGGCAGTTTCATAAATAAATAAAAAACCTGGTTCAACCTGAACTGAATCAAAGAACTGTGAAAAAATTCAGCAAATTGAAAAAAAAATGTTTTGGGGTGAATGAATTGACCTGAAATAGATTTTTTTCCACCAGTACTGGTAGTAGCAGCACATGAGAATGACAACTCCCTTATCACTTTTAGCCCAGTAGTTAGAGTACTTACCTGGAACTCAGATTCAATTCCCCTTTCTGTCTTAATGTGGAAAAGGGATCTGAACTTAGGTCTCCTATAGTACAGGAGAGAGCCCTAGCCACTGGTCTCCGGGAAATTCTAACACGTCTCTCAATCTCTGCTGCTGGAGCTGTTCCATCAAGTATAAATAAATAGTCAATAGGTTAAGGACTAAAACTTGGGTCTCTCCATATCTTGGGCCATAGAGTTTATTCTCAGTTGTTCCCTGATGCAACGACTTCATTGTCATTCATAGTGGCACTTCATAGTCACCAGCAACATGACCCCCAAGTGTTTCCTTCAGACCAGCAGCAGTCACTTAATTTCTGCAGAAACTAAACTTTAATTCCAAAAATAATTTGTAGCCCTTATCACTGGGAAGAAAATCCTGCAGACATGAACCAGTTCAGTGTTGTTTTCCTGGGACTGTAGGCAGACATTCTGGGACAACAATGCTCTGAGGTGAACCCTCTCTCAGCTTGGTGGAGTGTTTATCATGAGACTTTAGTAAGACCCTTCACTTGTCGAGATTGTGAGCTATGTAACAGAAAAATCCAGCTAACTTGCTTATCTACCATCACTGGATGTAACACAATTTTACTGAGAGATGGTAAACACCTATTAGCTTCTTCGTCTCTCTGAAGGAGTAACGAACCGGCACAAGCACAGGAGGGAGAGAAGAGGCCGAGAGGATCAAGGTTCACAGAGTCAGCTGTGAAAGCTAATGGACGAGTCATTCTTCAGTTCAGCAAGCCTTGCCACTTTCTGCAGGGTTCTACTCAGTACATCTGAAGACACTGCTTGAATGTCATCAGCCAAGAAAAAATTGTCAGGTACTTATGGTATAAAGCTGCAAAGCAGTGAAAGGACCTTCAGAGCAGAAAGGCATGGACACCTTTGTTTGCAGCTGCTTGTGGGGGGAAACTGCCCAGAGGAGTTGGAGAACCGAGTGAAGAGGAGATGTTTGCTTGCAGCTGGAAATATTTTCATGGAAAGTGTCAGTGGCAATCTTTCCCACATTCAGACTTGCCAAAAAATACTCAAAGAATGAGTGTGACAGTCTTCCCTGTGCTGACTAGACCAAAATGATTCAAGATTTGTTCAACCAATGGTTCAGACACTTTCAAATGGATTAAAAAAAATATTCCAGCTGTTTGCAGCCCATTTTCAGCTGAAGACTCCATAAAGAAAAACACTAAATATTGGATAATGCCTATGGAGTGACAGATAACCAGAGTTACAAAAGACATCCACTATTTGTGCAAGCTTCTTTGGAAGCATTTATATTTGTGAACAGACTTTTTCTTTTATGTGCCTGAGAAAATCATATCATGCTCACAAAAGATTCAAATCTGCATTCCATAATGTGTGGGGCCATCTAAAAGATAAAGCTGGCTAGCAAGAAGTTGGTTTCAGAGAAGCAGCACCAGCCTTCCCATTCAGACTGCTTTTCCTGCAGTCCTCAACGCATATTTAATCAGTTTTTTAAAGTAATTTAAAAGCAGCACATACTGCTCCATAAAGAAAAAGTAATAAATATGCCTATTAATCACAGATTAAAATTCTATGTAAATACTTATGCAAATTAAGTGTGGCCTCAGGCTTTTGGGAAATTTCCCATACAGCCCTCAATGCTGCAAAACTTGGGCAACTACTGAGTCTGCTCCATATTATTTCTTTGTTTCATTTCCCTTCTCACTACAGCAGTTTTGCTGAACACTAACAAGATAAAACTTGATGCAACTACTTTGTAGTCATCTCCTGAGTATTTAAATGTAGGTACTTTTTTGGAGGAAGAGGAAGGAGGTGAAGGTGGGAGCTGGCATTTTATGAAGTAGCTTCTTATCTCTGTTTCAAATCTTTACAAATTTAATTACTATGCATATGCCTATGGAACAATGGAAACCTTTTTCTACCTTTAATTAAGCCAAGGAAACAGCTGTATGCCAGTGACCCAAATGAAAAGTCACAATCTTTCAGGACAATTGCTCTATCACCACTCTTATTTTGCTTTCCTCTAAATCTCTTCAGCTACATACACAAGATACAGCTACAAATTAAAAGCATTTGATGGCCAAGAGCTCACAGTCAGGTTACAGCATTTACTCTGTGGATGAACTCCAACAATATGCTAATTGCTAAGGATGATCAAGAATGCTGCAGGATATTCTTAATTGGGAACATGTACTGTGTTTCAATACCATATGGGGTTTGAATCATACACATCAGCTATTAATGAGGAAAGAACAGGTTGCAATACACAATGACAATTATTGCATTAATATTAGTTTGCTTGATGAGTTGAAGATCAAGGGGGCTAATTCTGAATGGCTAATGAAACAATATAAAACGATGCAGGGGGAGAGGGAAGAACCACAAAAGTTCTTTATTGGAAGTATCTGTAGACAAGCCAAGGATCTGAATGGGCACTGAGAAAAAGAACCATCTTCTCAGCCCTGCAGGTGGTCCCTCCAGGTCAGGCTGGATACACAATGTCAATGCGTGGGGAAGCTCTATTGCTTCTGCCCATTATGTACCTGGTTTATAAGTATACTGAAGCCTTCTGTTTCCCATGCTGTCAAGCCAATACCTTTCAGAAGCATTAAATTCACTATTTGTTTTTCCTAATAAGGAAAGGCAGCAAAATGCTTTTCTCTTGACATTTATGGTGCCTGCAAAGTGGAAACAATCAGTACTTTGTCAACACCTGACATTCAACCTGACCTTCTATTCATACTGATATTAGAGGGCTAGACTAGAACGTGCAGAACATTTGGAAACCAGCAGGATTTATAAATTATGAAATATACTCAATCCATGAGCTGTACAGTCCTCTACTCTTGCTAGAATCAGTATGAAATTGTTCCCCCAAACCCCTGCTCACCAAAGCTCTAGCCTATAAAGATACCAGCATTACAGGACAACTTTTTAAAGAAAGGAACCCGGGATCTATGCACAAAATGCATGCACAAGTGGGGTCCCATCCACTGAAAATGTGGCCTCTATGGCATAACATCAGAACAAACTTTCATACTTGCTCAGTGATCCCAAGAGGAGGGCACAGTTACCAAACAACTTTGCAGAAGCATATGGACCCTTTTCTGGAAGTCCTTCTCCCCTGTCCCCCCCCAAAAAAATTCTGAAAACGCAATTCCACTAAAGAAAAGAAAAGAAAAGAAAAGAAAAGAAAAGAAAAGAAAAGAAAAAGATTACTGATAAAGATAAACTTACACCAATTTCTTTTCTATTACAGCTTTAGTGTATCTGAAGGCCTCCTAGAAACTCAAGGTCTAGTTGACATTTTAGGTCTGATGTCTTCTATATACTGGACTTGATTAAATTTCACTGTTTGTAAAGGATCACCTCTAACATCTTCATTTTTTTACTTTATGGAAAAGTTGGGAATTTACCCAACCCATTTGGAAGTTTATAATTTACCCATCACCACTTCAGACTTTTCGTGAATTTCATTACCTTCCAAATCAGTAACTAATCCATGTAAGACTTTACATATTTATCATTTACTTACTCACTAGGTTTGCCATTGGAACCAAGATTTTCTTTCCTTTTCATCAGTTTATTCTGACTCCTCCTACTCTAAGAGCATAGTTTTGGAGGAAGGGCATCGCATTTATTGGAAGCCTACATTTCTCTACACAATCTAGAAAGAGTCATGTCCAAACAAGTTTTTTATTGAAAATACTGCTGACAATATTATATCATCATCATTGTAATTTGGCAGCTACAAGTGAAAGTATCCCAATGTTCCCACAGTGAATACACCCCATGCTGGAATTTCTTATGCCTGCAGCTCTGTAGTAAATATTCAGTCAGCCAAAAAAAAGCTGATTTTTATATTGCTTTTGCTGCTGGTTGTTCTGAGTCTTTGACTTTGACATTTGTTCCTTATGCATATAACCCTGTTCAGCCTGGATTGAATAAGAGCAGTTAAATCTGGTGGTGTGCAGTGCTTTTAAAATTATCAACAATGTCCAGAGCCTAATCCCACCCTCATTTGCCTTCAGATTGGGAAACACTGTTATCTGACAGGTTTCAGAGTAGCTGTTAGTCTGTATTCGCAAAAAGAAAAGGAGTACTTGTCACAAGTGCTCCTTTTCTTTTTGCTGTTACCTGAGTTTTCTGATAGCTGTTAAAACCTTGTATGCACGCATCACACACTCCACAGCATGAGGAGATCTGAGCATAAGCATCTTTGAATATTACCACCATTGCCTAAATGTAGAAGAGCTGTACTACCGATCCTGGGAATGCTGCCTACAGATTTTATTTGGAGGTGAAACTTTCCTATATAATCACAATGGGAGAAAGGCTTCATTGAAATGCAAGTTCTTATGAGTTTACCTTGGAGCGATCCTGAGTTATCCATTTCAGGAAGCCTCCAGTCAAAAGGAAATATATGACTAACTCCTTGAGGCAGTGAAGAAATCCTGTACTGACAGACAAGTATCTTATGCAGGATTTCAGGTAGCAGAACAGAGCGGAACAGGAGGCGGTAATATAGAACATGTTACTCAGAGACTAATTTTATTGAAAGATTTTGATCCTAAATGTCAGCTGGATAAGGAAAACAATGGATCCATCAAGCATATTTGGCTGCTGCTATGTTGCTCAAACACATTTAAACTGCTCTAATGAAAACTGCAGACAAATACTCTAGGAAATGGGGAAACTTAAGCTATAAAATTGAAAGATATCAGCAGTAACTAAATGTCAGAGCTTAAATGACAGTGAAGTAACAAATAAGGATGTATTTGGTCTAGTTTTTATTTCCTAGGTAGACAGCTATGTTCCCAACCAAATTACAACAGATTTCCTTGTACACCGGACCCTCGCTAGAACACACATCTATATAGTGTGAATTCGCATATAACGCAGTCGTGGCCATTGATCCCAAATTTAATTACTTTAATTGGAATTCATTTTAACGTGGTCCCTGCTTTAACACTGTCCCTGTGTTAACGCAGTTCCGTGCATGGATCCCAAATCCCACATTCTAGCGAGGGTCCAGTGTATTTATACCAGCAGCACCCTGGCCTTTCGCGGGGTTTTGCTCTGCATGCACTCCTATGACCAACCATAGAATCATAGAACTGGAAGGAACCTCAAGAGGTCATCTAATCCAGTCCCCTGCACTCAAGGCAGGACTACGTATTATCTAGACCATCCCTGACAGGTGTTTGTCCAACCTGCTCTTAAAAATCTCCAATGATGGAGATTCCACAACCTCCCTAAGCAATTTATTCTTTTACCACCCTGACAGTTAGGAAGTTTTTCCTAATGTCCAAACTAAACCTCCCTTGCAGCAATTTAAGCCCATTGCTTCTTGTCCTATCCTCAGAGGTTAAGAAGAACATTTTTTCTCCCTCCTCCTTGCTGTGGTCCCTCAGGACCTAGGACCACAACCCCAAGGACTCCAAGCTCTGCTTGAACATTAATGACAAACATTGATCCACCCTGATCTTAATTTTTTCTATGTCCCGCCCAATGGCTATCTCCTCTACCCTTCTCATGACAAGCACATCTAAAGTGCCCAGCTACCTGGCTCTTTCACTCTCAAATGTGCTATACATTTCCCAGAGAGTGTGCTTGGAGTTATATGTGACTAACACAACTCATTGTGATAGTTTATGTAATTTATACTTAACTTTGTAAATAACCACCTAGTTGCTATCCTGATAAGCACACTACAAATAAAGTACATTAGTATATTAGGTTATGCATCAATATATTGAGGGAGTAACCATCCACTAAAAGAAACCCAGACATTACCTTTCAAATTGATGAACCACAGATATCATAATTGACACTAAAATATAACTCATCAATTTCTCAGTCAATCAGATTAGGAATTAGAATGTTTAAAGCTTTCTGAAGACCAAAGATAGACATTTACAGACAATTCAGTGAATTATTAGTGACATCCGTAACAATCAGTATACAACAAAATAAATTGAAGTGAATGGTAATTTTGTTCCATAAGCATTCTAAAAAATGACTGAGTCATGCACTACAAAGAACAGACCATACAGCACACTCAGTACCAGAAGGCCAGACCTAAGTCCAAGCACCATTTAAAACCTCAAAATAAGGCTTGAGTATGGAGTTTAAGTGGGTCATAGGACTAAAGTTAGACTTCAATCCATTACAAGAAGCCTAGAAAGCCCTCAAAATTTTCCTTGATGAAACTAAAAAGAGAATGAGGAATAGATTCTCTTGGGTAGACCCTTACAGATGCATGTCAAGGTACCAGGTCTACGTGCAGCAAGTTGTGGTGGTTCAAAATGGCCCAACCTCTCTTCAATGGACCAGCCAAAGAGGACCCAGTGCCATACATAATATAAAAGATACCAGTCAATATGGGGATCTCCTTGTGCCAGCTTTAGCAACTTTGGCCCTGAGTCTTTAAATAACCATATCCTATCATGTGCCAAAATGGAGGAACATTATCTAAATCTTAACAGTTAGCATTCTGGAGAAAAAACTCTGCTCTGCCTTGATCTCCCCCAGCCAAAAAACTAAGTTATTCAGCTGCCACTCGAACTTGAAGGCAGTATAGTTCTGTTACCAGATATCCTCATGCAGGAGAACTGCATATTGTCAATTCTTCTAATCTGCTGTAGACTGCACTGTTGTGTATTCTGTGGGCAGATGTTCCATAAGAATTACTGTATGTATTTAAATAACGTGTAATAAAAACCCTGTTAAAGCAAGCAGTGATACTGAAAAGCCACACGTTTTTCTACATCTGTTTTCGTTACACATGGTAACCAGGGAGACCAAAATAACTACAGTCCTTGCTTCTAATACTCATAACAAAGTGCTTCTGCTTTATACACTGAATGGCTTCATTTGGTTTTTTTAAGAGACAGAAAATAAACAAAATCTCTATGTGTAGTTTCCTCTGTTTTCAGGAACGATGACCTTTGACTCCTATAAATCTCTTCAAAGCTAATGTCTAAAATGTTGTTGTTCCAAGGATGTACAAAATATACCTAAGATTTATGGAGCAATAAACCTTTTCTTTCCTTTGTCAATTTTATTTCCTTAAGCAAACTAGTAAGCAAAAGAGCTCTACATCCTCTGGAAGCTCTTTATTAGGTTATTCAGGATTATTACAAAGGTGTTTGTATAATACATTAAGGGTAGAGGGTAGATGAAGATAGTTGGGATTTGCAGTCAACAGACAGCAAGATGCTTCAAAGTAGCACTAAAATATGAAAGTAATCATTACAGAAACCTACCTAAATATCATTAGAAGTACCCCTATTTGAACAATCCAGGTATTATGCATCTAGTAATTCATATAGCCCTAATGCACCAAATACATTCTACATGCTGGAAACTCAGAAATATAAATTATAGTATAGCCATATTTTAAAATGTCAATATCTTGTTTTTAAGTAAAGAAATGCTCTTACTTTAGATTTTTGTTTGAGTGTCTTCTATCCAAAATATAAAAAAACAGCTTAATGCTATTTTTTCCTCTTAAAGTTACTCCTAGATTGGGTCTTTTAACAGCAAGATTTATTCCAGTTCAAATGTGTGTGGGTGAGTCATGAATTCATTACAAGAGTCTGTAATGATAATGGAGAGCTGGGTAACAGACCCTCTGCTTTAGCAACACTAGTGAGTGCTGCATGATGTGTTGATAAAAAATATGCCTCTCCAAAATACCACCACATTACCAACACCAGCAGCAGCAAAACAAACAACAGTCAGAGATAAACAATGTATCAAAACCAACCAGCTTGGGACACTTTCTAACAAGTACCTCTTCACTTATAGTACATGAAAGTTATCAGTTTATCCAGAATCATTTTTGACATGCTGAGCTGACCCATTACAGAGTTTAGCCATCATGGGTAAAGTATTTGGAATAACATGTGAAAGTTAAATACTAGGTGCTTCAAATGGGCTAATTTCCTACAGCTGAGGAAAATTATGAGAGAAATTGACTGGATGGAAAAATGTAGACAGAAAAATATGAACGAAAATTGGAAGTTGTCTAAGAATTTATTGGATGGCCAAAAAGCCACCATCGCACAATCAAGAAAGAGTATAACTTTGGTTAAAAGCCCATCCCCATTCGGTAATGAAGTGAAGACAACTATTAAAAATAAAAAAGCAATATATAACAATTGAAAAGAGGGAAAATATTTGCTAATCAATATAAATTAGGAGTTATGAAGTGTAGAAAATTGATGAGGGAAGCTAAAGACAACATGGAAGAATCCATGGCTGGCAAGGCTAAGGACAATAAGAAGTATATTAGGAATAAAATGAATCCTAGCAATGGTATACACCTATAACTAGATGGAGAGAGTAAAATTGTTAATAGTGATGCACAAAAGGCTGAACGCATTCAATAAATAATTTTGTTCTCTATTTGGAAAGAAGCAGTATGATGTGCTTGTATCACATGACGAAGATACAACTACATTAATAATTAAGAAATGTGTTAAACATCTACAAGGAATAAACTTTTTAAAACAGCAGGCCTAGATAACTTGTATCAAAGAGTCCTAAAAGAGCTGTCTATGGAAGGGTCTCTCAGGACTCTGGACCACTGATGTTAATTTTTAATAAATCTTAGAATACCTAGCTGTTTCCAGAATATAGAAAAAGTGCTGTCAATATTCAAAAAGGGCAAGCAGGATGACCCAGGTAACAACAGTCCAGTTAGCATGACATCGATCCTGGCAAAATAATGGAAAAGCTGATATGGGAATCAATTGATAAAGAATTAAATTATACGAATATAATTAATGCAGTTAAACATTATTTTATGGAAAACAGGTTGTGTTAGGTAAACTTGATTTCATTCTTTGAGATTACAAATTGGTTAATAAAGATGGTAGATATAATATGCTTAGACTTTTGTAAGGCATTTGTCTTAGTACAACACGGCATCTGATTAAAAAATTAGCACTAGACAATATCAATAAAGCACACGTCAAATTGATTAAGTACTGGATGACTTATTTTTCAGATCTGCCAGTTATCAATAGGGAGTCATGAAACTGAGATCTTTCTAGTGTGATTCCACAGGTATCAGTAGACCCTATTCAGAATTTTTATCAACAATCTCCAAGTAAACATAAAAGCACTGTGAGATTGGCAGAGTGGTAATAATGAGAAGGACAGGGCAGTCAGACAGATGGGACCTGGAGCACTGGGTAAACTGGGCCCACTTTCGGTGTTTTAATACAGCCAAAAGCAAAACTTATACATTTAGGAGCAAGGAATGCAGACCATACCTACTAAATGAGGGCCTGCATCCTAGATGCAGTGATTCTGAAAAGGATTTTAGGGTCATAGCAGACAAGCAACTCAACCTGAGCTTCCAATGCGATGCTGTTACAAAAACGGCTAATGAACTCCTTGGCTGTGTGAAGAAAGGAACAGTGAGACTGATACTGGGGGGTGGTTTTACCTTTGTTTATGGCATTGGTGAGACCAATATTGGAACACTGAAACAGTTCTGGTATGTACATTTTAAAATGGATGTTTAAAAAAATTGGAAAGAGTGCAGAAAAGAGCCTTGCAGCGAGAAACAAGGAGCTCAAACAGATTGATTTATCAAAAAGAAGTTTCAGAGGTGACTTGATCACACTGTATAAGTAGCTTCACAGGGAGAAAATATCTGGTTCTTTAATGTGAAGGATAAACGTCTAGGAACCACCAGTGGCTAGAAGCTGAAGTCAGATAACTGGAAATAAGGCACAAGGTTTTAGCAGTGAGTGTGATTAACCACTGGAGCAAAACTACTGAAGGAAGTGATGAAATCTCCATCGCCTGATGTCTTCAAATCAAGACTGGATGCACCTTTCTGGAAGATATGCTTTCAGCAAATGCAAGTTTTTGGGCTCAATACAGGTATAGCTGGATGAAATGTAAGGCCTTTATTATCAGGAGGTCAGATTAGATGATCTAATGGTCTTTTCTGCCCTTAAACTATTAATTAAGGAGTTAAAGAAAAAGTTAACAAGTTAATTACAGCCATGGGAAAGAGTTAAGTGGCAGAAGCATCAGGTTTGAACTACCGAGGCTCCCTGGAGTCATAGGTTTGAATCCCAGCAGGGCTGACTCTGCTCCACATCATGACAATATAGACAAAATTATGCCTTTTATGGTGTATATCTCTTTCAAAGAAATGTCCTGTCTTCTCTTCATGAGCATTAAAGCTCCCTTAGAATCTCCTTCCTTAGAGGTTTTTAAGGTCAGGCTTGACAAAGCCCTGGCTGGGATGATTTAACTGGGAATTGGTCCTGCTTCGAGCAGGGGGTTGGACTAGATGACCTTCTGGGGTCCCTTCCAACCCTGATATTCTATGATTCTATGATTCTCCCACTGCACTTCTCCCACTTCTCCTGAGAATCACTGCCGCTCTCCACCCCAGAGATGACTATAATTCATTTGGCCTGTTGGCATATAAAGCCACGACTTACATTTTGTGCAACACTAAAGGCCAAATTTCCCCCTCACTCCTGGAATGGGCAATGTTTCTACTGGCAGAAGCCGAGGATATGGACAAGAAATCAGGGCATCCATCATCCAGGGGTCCTATGCCTCTACTGCAGCTCTGACTGCCCTAACCCTTCCCAGCTCCCTGGGACGCTGCATCACTCTGGACAGCAGTAATCTAGAATCTCCCCATTAAGGAGAAGTTCCTAGCATGAAGGGAGACTATCCAAGTATCAGTACAGTCTCTGACTGCATTAACTTTTAGTTGGCTTTTCTGTGTCTCTACAGCTCCCACCACAGATCATCCACTCTCACAGATGGCTTTTTATGAAGTGCAGGCAGAGAGAATGATATTGCAGAGATGTGTGAGGGAATGTCTACACTGCAATAAAACACCCATGACTTGCCCATGCCAGCTCACTCGGGTTCTCAGGGACTCGGGGCTATAAAATTGCAATATAGACAAGCTGGAGCCCAATCAAATGTCTACACTAAAATTTTATAGCCCCACAGCCCAAGCCCTCAAGACCCTGAGTCAGCTGACACAGGCCACCCATGAGTATTTTATTGCAGTGTAGACACACCCACAAACAACCCCTTCCCTTTGTGTATGGAGGGAGGGATCTGCATGGAAGATCCTCTCTTTAGGCTGTAAATACTGGGGGAACATTTGGGCTTCTGATGATAAAATTCACAAGATAATGAACTTTAGCCAAACATCTGATAAGGCATTTTATGGGTATGCCAAGTCTTTTCCTTTTACCAATATTAACTGATAAAAAATCATGATGATCAATGATTGGTTTGCAGTAGTGCTTGCAATGCGATGGGTGCTTTCCAGACTTTCAAGAAGGAATTGTCCCTGTGCCAAGGACTCAAGGTCTAAGGACACACAAACAGACAGAGGATAGGGGAAGGGAATAACAAATGGATTTTTTAAAATAAAAGTCAAGAAGATTTACTGTAAGTAGGACAGCAGCAGTATGGATCTAAGAAGGACTTTTA
The DNA here is from genome assembly GCF_965140295.1 of Lepidochelys olivacea. NCBI lineage: Eukaryota > Metazoa > Chordata > Testudines > Cheloniidae > Lepidochelys > Lepidochelys olivacea. Next base: position 47,850,385 of record NC_140414.1, on the reverse strand, counting down.
TATGGACATAAGTAAGGGCATTGCAGATAAGCTCGGGGAGGTGGCACTGCTCAAGGGGATGGGAGGAGGGTGGCACATGGAAAAAAGTGTGGAATAATTGTGTGAGAAGTGGACAGAGTTGGGAATATTGCTGGAGCAGAGGGGATAGAGTGACAATGGGAAGCCTGGTGGAGAGAAAAAGCAGGGGGTGGTTTTATAGAACTTGGAAGGTGGTGACAAGGTGTTAAATTTGATGAGATAGTAGACAGAGTCAGTGGAGGATATAGAAAGAGGGGTTACATAATCAAATTGGTGGCCAAGGAAGAGGAGATCAGCAGTTGCATGTCTTTATTAATTGAATGGGGGGGGCGGTAATGTTTATTTTTGGGAGGCCAGAGAAGTGGATGATGCAGTACTCACAGAGGCATAAAATCAGAGCTTGAGAGATTTAACATTAAAATTTGGTTTAAAAAATGCCGGACTGCACCTGCATGTGTTTCTCACTGTTAGATCTTGGGATCTCAGCTGGTTTAAAAGGAAGCAGTTATAGATTTCAATGGTAATTTATGCCATCTGAGGATCTGGTCCTACATCTGATTAAATATAAAAATGGCATCTGCAAATAGTATACTCTGAGGATGAATGAAGGTCTGGCATTCTTTAAGCCATCTCAACATTTTCTGTCCAAATGTCTAGTGAAACAGGGACCACCATTTCTTCTGATTCATAACATTGCTCTCTATAGTTATAAACTATTCTTTCATTGCCTGTTTATGAAAATCAATATAAATGAATCAAAAATTGTATGTTTTGTTCATTTACAGCTGCATGGGGTTATTTCTTTACACTGGCAAAGTCATATTCTTGTCAAATGTAACAAAATCCGCTGATGTTCTGTCACTTGCACAATCCTGGTGCTGCCACTGATTACCAAGTTAAAGCCCATGGAAATGACTAATATTTGATATTTTATGGACTTTATACTATCCTTGATATTTGGCTCAAAATTTTATTTCTAAACTTACAAGATATGCTTTATTCAACTGGAGAGTGACAAGTAAGTCCCATTTAAGTTAAAAAAAAAACATGAATCAGAATGGAAGATAAACAATACAACTGAAAAGCATGATAACTGCACAGATAAAAAACAAGAAAGAAAAATGTTGGCATTCCTCAAAATAGCAAATATATGCAATTGTGACTGGGAAAGGGGAGGATTTTCCAAAATAATGAAACAGAAATTTTACAATTGTGTTTCTCACCATTCTCCTATGTGTAGGGCTTGTTAACCACCTAAATAAAAAAAAGTATAGAAGATGTGTCTTCTCCCACATGGCCTCTTATAGATAATACAACTTCCTTGAATTCATCTGCAAGGTTCCTACCCTGTCATAGAATCATAGAATCATAGAATATCAGGGTTGGAAGGGACCTCAGGAGGTCATCTAGTCCAACCCCCTGCTCAAAGCAGGACCAATCCCCAACTAAATCATCGCAGCCAGGGATTTGTCAAGCTGGACCTTAAAAACTTCTAAGGAAGGAGATTCCACCACCTCCCTAGGTAACGCATTCCAGTGTTTCACCACCCTCCTAGTGAAAAAGTTTTTCCTAATATCCAACCTAAATCTCCCCCACTGCAACTTGAGACCATTACTCCTTGTTCTGTCATCAGCTACCACTGAGAACAGTCTAGATCCATCCTCTTTGGAACCCCCTTTCAGGTAGTTGAAAGCAGCTATCAAATCCCCCCTCATTCTTTTCTTCCTCAGACTAAACAATCCCAGTTCCCTCAGCCTCTCCTCATAAGTCATGTGTACAGTCCCCTAATCATTTTTGTTGCCCTCTGCTGGATGTTTTCCAATTTTTCCACATCCTTCTTGTAGTGTGGGGCCCAAAACTGGACACAGTACTCCAGATGAGGCCTCACCAATGTCAAATAGAAGGGAACGATCACGTCCCTCGATCTGCTGGCAATGCCCCTACGTATACATCCCAAAATGCCATTGGTCTTCTTGGCAACAAGGGCGCACTGTTGACTCATATCCAGCTTCTCGTCCACTGTAACCCCTAGGTCATTTCTGCAGAACTGCTGCCGAGCCATTCGGTCCCTAGTCTGTAGCGGTGCATGGGGTTCTTCCTCCTAAGTGCAGGACTCTGCACTTGTCCTTGTTGAACCTCATCAGATTTCTTTTGGCCCAATCCTCTAATTTTTCTAGGGCCCTCTGTATCCTATCCCTACCCTCCAGCGTATCTACCTCTCCTCCCAGTTTAGTGTCATCTGCAAACTTGCTGAGGGTGCAATCCACACCATCATCCAGATCATTTATGAAGATATTGAACAAAACCGGCCCCAGGACCGACCCCTGGGGCACTCCACTTGACACCGGCTGCCAACTAGATGTGGAGCCATTGATCACTACCCGTTGAGCCCGACAATCTAGCCAGCTTTCTATCCATCTTATTTATGTCCATATTTATGATCTTCTTAAAAGCCTTCTTCTACAATGCTTGTTTATAATGAATCAATCATTTTTATTTGTATATAAATTGCCTATTATTGTTCTTGCCCTAATGTCTATCTGTCTGCCCTTACACAGTAAATGTCTTTGTAGTTTTCTGTGCGCTACATAATTTTGTACATGGATGAATGTCATTTGAAAAAAATAATCTGAGATATTCTAGGAGAAAGAAGTGTTTGTTCTACTTCTACAGTAGGACAACAAAAACCGTGCAATAATGATTTTAAAACATATATATGTACCTAGAGGCAATAAAAAAAATAAAATAATAAAAAATAATAATAATAGTAATAGTGACAATTGTATCACATCTGTTCAAGCAATTATAAAGTCTTAGTGCTATTTTGAATGTTGGTATTGGACAGTTATTGCTCGCCACTTGTCTCCTTACTGGTCCACACTGATTCTTTAATTTACTTGCATTGTTGAGCACGTTCTTTAGAGGAGCAACTGAAAGTAGTTACACAAACCAAATCAAAAGAACACAAAGAGGATCTGATTAAGTTTTGAGCAGCAACATCAAAACAAAAACAAGAACAACTAGAGAAAAGAAGCTTGTATAGGAATAACAACGAGGAGTCCTTGTGGCACCTTAGAGACTAAAAATTTATTTGGGCATAAGCTTTCGTGGGCTAGAACCCACTTCATCAGATGCATAGAGTGGAAAATACAGGAGCAGGTACATGAAAAGATGGGAGTTGCCTTACTAAGTGTGAGGTCAGTTAATGAAACAATTCAATTAACAGCAGGATACCAAGGAAAGAAAAATAAATTTTGTAGTGGTAATGAGTGGACTCCTCATTGTTTTTGCTGATACAGACTAACACAGCTACCACTCTGAAATGTGTATAGGAATGAGACCTATGCTTTTCTATTGTGGGCTGATTTTGGAGTAGTTTATTTTTCTGTTGATAGTTTCTTTTAGCAGATGCATTTAATTCTCATGCTTGTGGCTTTTTTAAGAAATCTAGGATGTCCTTGCTAATAAGTATCTGGGGTAAGAGTAAACAAATCTGGGTTGCTACACTGTAATGTTTTAGTCTTATATTATACCTATAAAATTCAAGCACTATACTGCAATTATCCTAATTTACTTATGCTTTTGCCAAAATCCATCCATTTTGACATCACATAATTTAAAGAAATTGGGAAAATAAAAATCCTACATGTTATACATTACATTTCACAGAATAACTCAAGGACTGTACTCAGCCACAATTCACAATGCCTTCACAAGAGTTTGTCTGCATCTCTGATCATTGAGTATGAGTGATCAGTCTAGCTTTGACTGGCCAGTGACCATCTTGCCAAATTCTCACAGAATCTTTGCTAAACTGTGAAAGAGGCTTGATTCTTTATTGCATTATTGTGTCTGTCTGTACATTCCCAGTCTTTTTCTCACTAACACAGACTCCTCAGCCATCCTTTGGTTTTGTCAGATATCAGATAAAGAAGTATTTATACATCTATTTTAGAGGAGTTCAGCAGTGAAAAATTTCAGTGGAGTAGCTCTATAATTGCATAGTTCTAAATATGGATCTTCTCTTGCATCCATTGCCTTGGGGAGGGCGCGGGGAGAGAGTAAGTTCTTGACTATACATACCCCATTCAGCTAATACCTCAGCTTGAGGACAGCTGAGATTAGATGTCTCATGATGAAAAAAGTCATGCATCTTAGCAAAGTCCAGGAATTCCCTATTCCTGAATTGTGGTCCATTGTCAGTTATTACTGCTCTTGAAATTCCATTCTGTGCAAATACAGATGTAATGTTCCTGATAACTGTTGCTGCTGAGGTATCTTCATATGTAACTACTTCTGGGAAACTGGTAAAGTGGCCTATTATATCCAGGTGATCATGTCTTCCCAAGTTGAAGATGTCAATTCCACCTCTGTCCCATGGAATTGCAAGTTATTCGTACAGTATCATTATTTCTTTCTGCTGGGAATCTCTATACATTGGATATATTCCACTCCTGAGACCACTGACAGCTTTTTTTTTTAATAGTGGGGATGGATTTGTCAAGAACAAATCATGTTTGCTACTGTCTCGCATTACTTTCTCATAAACAAACTAGAGAAATAAAACCTAGATGGAGCTACGATAAGGTGGGTGCATAACTGATTGGAAAATCGTTCCCAGAGAGTAGTTATCAGTGGTTCACAGTCATGCTGGAAGGGAATAACGAGTGGGGTCCTGCAGGGATCAGTTCTGGGTCCAGTTCTGTTCAATATGTTCATCAATGATTTAGATAATGATTTAGATAAAGTGTAATAGAGAGTACACTTATAAAGTTTGCGGATAGTACCAAGCTGGGAGGGGTTGCAAGTGCTTTGGAGGATAGGATTAAAATCAAAATGTTCTGGAGAAATGGTCTGACGTAAATAGGATGAAATTCAATAAGGACAAAATGCAAAGTACTCCACTTCGGAAGGAACAATCAGTTGCACACATGCAAAATGGGAAATGACTGCCTAGGAAGGAGTACTGCAGAAAAGGATCTGGGGGTCACAGTGGATCACAAGCTAAATATGAGACAACAGTGTAACACTGTTGCAAAAAAAACAAACATTCTGGGATGTATTAGCAAGAGTATTGTAAGCAAGACACGAGAAGTAATTCTTCCACTCTACTCTGCGCTGATTAGGCCTCAGCTGTAGTATTGTGTCCAGTTCTGGGCACCACATTTCAGGAAAGATATGGACAAATTGGAGAAAGTCCAGAGAAAAGCAACAGAAATGATTAAAGGTCTAGAAAACATGACCTATGCGGGAAGATTGAAAAAATTGGATTTGTTTAGTCTGGAGAAGAGAAGACTGAGTGGACATGATAACAGTTTTCAAGTACATAAAAGGTTGTTATAAGGAGGGAGAAAAATTGTTCTTCTTAACCTCTGAGGATAGGACAAGAAGCAATGGGCTTAAATTGTAACAAGGGCAGTTTAGGTTCGACATTAGGAAAAAATTCCTAACTGTCAGAGTGGTTAAGTACTGGAATAAATTACCTATGGAGGTTGTGGAATCTCCATCATTGGGGATTTTTAAGAGCAGGTTGGACAAACACCTGTCAGGGATGGTCTAGACAATACTTAGTCCTGCCTTGAGTGCAGGGGACTGAACTAGATGACCTTTCAAGGTCCCTTCCAGTTCTATGATTCTATGATATGCAGGTTGGAAGTGCTGATTTTTTCCTCCCTTACTTATCTCTTGTATCACAGCTTGCAGCATTTCATCTTTAGCCATTTCTGTCTTAAATTCATCCCATATGCCTGTACACTTGACATTTATGTACACATGTATGTTTATTGCTTGTTCCAGATCATCAAACTGTGTATTGTCAGATTGAGAATATGCTCTTGCAAGCGTTTCTACCATTCCTAAGTGGTATCCAGGTTGGAACTCCAGGTCACATCATGCTTCTGAATTTTCAGAAGTCTTCACTGTATCCTTGGTGGTGCTTCTCCAAATATATTACAACCAGTGCTTTATCAGTTTCTGCTTTGAAGCTATCACCATAGAGAAAGTCATGAAGTCTTATACATCCATACACCAGACCTAGTGTCTTTTTTTTCAATTTGTACATACATCTTCTCTGCAGTTGCCATAGCCCTAGATGCATATGAGATTGGCAACCAATCAATTACATGACACAATAATAGTACCGCTCCCAGCCTTCCTCTTGAGCCATCTGAGGATAGTTTGATGTCTTTTTTTCTCTACAATTACTAAGGAGAGAACCCAGTCTTGTTGGTTCTTCTGTTCTCTGAAAGATACCATTTGCAGTCATGTTTTGCAGCTCTTCTTCTAGCTTCTCTCTTAAGCCTTGTGAAACTTTTTTGTGTAGCAGGAATCACAGGTTCTGCATCTTCTCTTAACCATAACTTGTATGTTACTAGGAGGTACCCATTCCTGTGAATGCTTCTTCACATGACACTGTTACTACTTTCACATCTGGCTGTATGTTGTCTTTGTCTTTCTATGGCATACATCCTCTTAACGAGACCAAGCACCTCACATGTATGTAGGCTCAAGACTGGTTGCTTGTTCTATACCCACGAAACCTTGTTTTCCAGTGTCAGTGTACACTCTCCTACCTCTGGAATTGTCCCTCCATTATAGTCTTTCACAGATACTTTTGACTCTTCTACTTTTATGTGCTCCTTACATTTCTCTATTTCAGTTTCTGTTATTACATTTACTTGTGGCTCAGTGTCTATTGGGTACATCACATAAAATGTTCACAAATGGCATTTAATTAATCAATCTTTTGATTTTTTCAGCCTCCTACATTGTTGTGCTTAAGAACAGCTCTTCCTCTTCACTTGAACAATCCCTTACTGCACTTAATACATGCATTTTCCTGCTTTCTCTGCATGTTTTAGCATAATAGTTGGATTTATTACAGTTTTGACATATTTGCCTGAATGTTGGCCATTGCCTATACTCATGCTGGTTGCCACATCATTGGCATTGTTTCGTGCTTTCCATTTTTCTGTTCCAGGCCAATTTAATTACTGTGAACTTTGCCCTTGATAATTTAGCTATAGACCACAGTCATATACTATGCCTTTCTCATTTGTGTTTGTTTGTTCTGCTGATTGGAATATACAAATTGCCATTTCTAGTGTCATATGCAATCTCCCGTGGTAATCGTTCAGATACTTTTCATTGTTACACCCCCAGGACAATCTGGTCTTCAATTAGAGAGTCTTTTAATATTGCATATTTATAGAACTGTCTTTTCAGTTTTAAGTTAGTAACAAACTCCTCCACTGTTTTCCCTTCATTCTGTGTTCTCATCTCATCTCTCTCTCATACAAGCAACATTTTTCCTAGGGACACAATGATCCTCAAACATTTTCACTACTTTTGCAAAGTTTTACTCCACCACCATGTGTACTGAATGCATTTCAGATATCCCAGGCTTCTGTACCTGCTACAGCTACAAGCAAACTTTTGATCATTCTCCGGCTTGTTCGCACTAGTGGCTTTCATATATGTTTGGATAGCTGTTTGAACCTTATCCAGTCATACTCAGCACTTCCTCCAATTCTGAAGGATGGTGGTGGAGTTTCTAGCAGTTGTAGAACCTTGTAGCAGCCATTGCAATGTTACCTCTGTCACTAGGTCATCCACATGCTGTGCCATCCTCTCCTGGTACCATGTAATAACTGCCCGATGATCAGACCAGTGTCAAGATAAACCCTTTATTATGAACAGAACTATGTACAGAAATGAGGTAACAAATTTCCTACCACTCTGTGTAGCTGCAGCCTGTGATTGCCCTGTCCTGGGTTGCTTTGTTTCTAGCCCCAGGAGGAAGCAAGTCACAGGAAACCAAAGGCTGCATCGAGAGTGTACAGAAAGTGTGGCATCTCTGCACTTGATGGAGGACTCACTCCACAGCACACTCTCTTCCACCTCTGTAGGGTTGGTCTCTGGATTGTTCTGTGTCAATGCTTTCTAAGGCATCTCAATGGTTTATCACTCCTCTTTACTGTCTGTTGGATAATAGATGCCTGAAGTTTTGCTGTAGCACATGTTCTTCCTGGATAGTCATCTAATATGACCCGTGAGCAAGTGCAATACTCAAAGCTCCTTTAGTCCACACTTGCCTGTGTCTTTCCAGGCCCAGTGTTCTCTTCCAAAGCTGACAGAGCTTTTGTGTAACATTTTTAGCAACTTCTGATTGTTGGCCATTTCCATTTTGCATTTCCTCACTACTTCTAACTGTAGCAGTTATTTCCCCATTGGTCCCAGGTCCTTCTTCACTGGCATACCTATGATGGATTATTTCTGTGCACAAAAGTGCTAAATACAGATCTGAACCCTGAAGTTACTGCCTTGTGCGTCTTCCCTCTTTGTAGCTAGTCTCTTTGCTCATTTCACTAGTGACTCCACTTTCCCATTGCTCTGCAGATATACTGAGGAGGGAGTACAGTGGTCAAATTCCCCAGGCTGAAAAAATCCCCCGAATTCTTCAGAGACAAATTGAGGTCCATTGTCAATTAATCCAGTGTCCAGAATACCATACCTTGAAAAATGCTCCTCTGTTTTGCTAGTCACTTCCCTGGCTCTCATAATGCACGATATACACTCTCCAAAAGCATAATAGAAATCTGTCATGAGATTCTATCTTTCCTTGACAGTAAATAAATCAACTCCAATCTTCTCCCATAGGCAGGTAGGCAGCTCATCTGACATTGGAAACTTTTTCCTACTGCTGATTATCACAAGACCAGCCAGTCTCGCCCTTTCCATTAAGGACCACATTTGCACGTCCATTCTTGGAGCTTGTCACAGACAATGGTCAATACCCAGGTGTGATGCATGTACTCATTATATGGTTATCACACATCTTCTCACAGGACCCTGAAATATCTAGGACCTGAATGCAGTAACAGGTTAGATTATTTATTTCTTCCCCCTAGAGACAACTGAGCATCATTTTTGGAGGCCTATTACTAATCTCTATTACTGTAATTTAGTTAATATGTTCTCTCACTGTAAAATCATAGTGAAGACAAGGCACAGACAGATTTTTCTTTGCTGTAGCTAGGTGAGGTCAACCACAGGTGAGGTCATAGTGTTGACCTTATCTAGCTACAGCACAGTAAAAACTATTTGTACTCTATGTCAATGAAGACTTTACAATGCGAGAGGTAACAGACATTAGTTCTTGCTGCAAAAACATATCGCTTTAACAATGAAGACATAACCTTACCTGTTATACTCACTGTTCTAGTAATACTGTCCTGATCTCAAATCTAAGCCACAATGGCATCTCTAATTATATTATGTAGTTATTTTCTTTAAACATCATAAGAACAGCCCTTCACAACATCTTCTGGCAAGGAGTTCCACAGGTTGACTGTGTATTGTATGAAGAAATACTTCCTTTTATTTGTTTTAAACCTGCTGCCTATTAATTTAATTTGGTGACCCCTAGTTCTTGTGTTATGAGAAGTAGTAAACAACACTTCCTTATCTACTTTCTCTACACCAGTCATGATTGTATAGACCTCAATCATATCTCCCCTTAGCCGTCTCTTTTCCAAGCTGAAAAGTCCCAGTCTTATTAATCTCTCCTCATATGGAAGCTGTTCCATACCCCTAATCATTTTTGTTGCCCTTTTCTGAACCTTTTCCAATTCCAATATATCTTTTTTTGAGATGGGGCAACCACATCTGCATACAATATTCAAGATGTGCGTGTAGCATGGATTTATATAGAGGCAACATGATATTTTCTATCCTATTATCTATCCCTTTCTTAATTATTCCCAGCATTCTGTTCGCTTTTGACTGCCACTGCACATTGAGTGGATATTTTCAGAGAACTATCCACAATGACTCCAAGATCTCTTTCTTGAGTGGTAACAGCTAGTTTAGACCCTATCATTTTATATGTATAGTTGGGATTATGCTTTCCAATGTGCATTACTTGTCATTTATCAACAATAAATTTCATCTGCCATTTTGTTGCAAAGTCACCCAGTTTTGAGAGATCCTTTTGTAGCTCTTCGCAGTCTGCCTGGGTCTTAACTATCTTTAGTAATTTTGTATCATCTTCAAATTTTGCTACCTCACTGTTTACCCCTTTTTCCAGGTCATTTATGAATATGTTGAATAGGACTGGTCCCAGAACAAACCCCTAGGAGACACCACTATTTACCTTTCTCCATTCTGAAAACTGACCATTTATACCTTTGTTTCCTATCTTTTAACCAGTTACCAATCCATGCGAGCACTTTCCCTCTTATCCCGTGGCAGCTTACTTTGCATAAGAGCCTTTGGTAAGGGACCTTGTCAAAGGCTTTCTGAAAATCTAAGTACACTATATCCACTGGATCCCCTTGATCCACATGCTTGTTGACCCCATTAAAGAATTCTAGCAGATTGGTGAGGCATGATTTCCCTTTACTAAAACCATGTTGACTCTTCTGCAACAAATTATGTTCATCTACATGTCTGACAATATAGTTCTTTATTATAGTTTCAACCAGTTTGCCCGGTACTGAAGTCAGACTTACAGGCCTGTAATTGCTGTGATCACCTCTAGAGCCCTTTTTAAAAATTGGCGTCGCATTAGCTATCCTCCAGTCACCTCGTACAGAAGCTGATTTAAATGATAGGTTACAGACTACAGTTAGTAGTTCTGCAATTTCACATTGAGTTCCTTCAGAACTCTTGGGTGAATACCATCTGGTCCTAGTGACTTATTGCTGGTTAATTTATCAATTTGTTCCAAAACCTCCTCTAATGATACCTCAATCTGGGACAGTTCCTCAGATCTGTCACCTAAAAAGAATGACTCAGGTTTGGGAATCTCCCACACATCCTCAGCCATGAAGACTGATGCAAAGAATTCATTTAGTTTCTCTGCAATGTCCTTATCATCCTTGAGTGCTCCTTTAGCACCTCGATCATCCAGTGGCCCCTCTGGTTGTTTAACAGGCTTCCTGCTTCTGATGTACTTTAAAAAAAAATTGCTATTACTTTTTGAGTCTTTGGCTAACTGTTCCTCAAATTCTTTTTTGGCCTTCCTAATTGTATTTTTACACTTCATTTGCCAGTGTTTGTGCTCCTTTCTATTTTCCTCACTAGAGGAAATTTTCCCACTTTTTAAAAGATGCCTTTTTGCCTCTCACTGCTTTTTTTACTTTGTTGTTTAGCCACTGTGGGTCTTTTTTGGTTCTCTTACTATGATTTTAAATTTGGGGTATACATTTAAGTTGAACCTCTATTATGGTGTCTTTAAAAAGTTTCCATGAAGCATCAAGTATAGTTACATAGGTTTATTGTGATTTTCCTTTGTTTCTTATTGGTTTACTTTGTGTGTGCCTTATATATCTATAACACGTAGTTTGGGGCTTTTCTTATTTTTTTTATTTTTACATAAAGTAATAAAAATTGTAAAATCAAAATAGAAACAAATAAGGACGCCTCAGATACTCTCTTAAAATAATCCTGTGTATGTACTTCGATGTTTTTGTCATCTTTTGTTATAATAACCACTCTGATTACATGAACGCTCTCTCCACTCTGTGCTTGGCTGACTCTAAGGCACTTCTCAGCAAGTAAACGAATAGCTCTAAAGTACTGCTCATTTCTAATTTGTACCATATTTCATCCTACCATATCAACAGTCATGCAGCTAAGAAATTGAGCTTTCTTACACATTGTCTCCATGGTGTTTGTGTTTCTACCCAAAACAGACAGATGCAGATTAAGCAATGCATGTCAATCTCATTATGGGACTGTGAAATGTGCAGAAAGTTTGTTACACACTCATGCAATTATACACATTGTGAACATCCTGTTTATTTGGCCTGTTCTCTGATGATTGGCTGTGGTGTATCAGCACATTACTGACAGCTGGGAATTACTCCAGTGGAACATGCCTTTCCTATGACAAAGATTCAGAGAGCAATAGTAACATGTGTCTGGCCATTATTTTATCCATACAAAACTGAACAGTTTCTCCAAATGAATAGCACATTGGTTGCCTGAGTTTTGCTGGAACGCTACTAGACGGGCCCTCAATGACCTTTGGAGGCCATCTGAGATAATAAATCCTTGGACCCCCAGTTCCGGAATGCTTTGGGCAAGGTCAGGATGGCAAATTTCCCACTTCCACAATATCAGATGTTACGGTAATTCCTTTTAGCTAATGTGTAAGAGCAAAGGAATGTCTTCAAACCTCATCTAGGCTCTGTGGAATCTGTTGAAAATGCATGACAGCTGTGGGCTTTGGCTGGGTTCTGCTTGTGAATGTATGACATTTGGAAGCTATTCAGGCTAGGAAAGGAGGGAATGACTGTACATTCAGCATGTACCATTGGTATACTCCCCATTTCACACAGCAAAGCTGTATCACAGTTCTATTGTTATGGCTGTCATGCATTCTTTATGACTGAGTGTCGTGGATAACATCCAGCACAGAAAAATACAGATATGCACAAAAAGAAGAAAAAGGATTTCAATAAGTCAAGAGAAAAGGAAATTGAGTAATTCAGCCATGTTTATATGAAGTAGTGAGGAGCTAAGAAGAAAACAGCTAATAGTCAAGATTGCTTCTAGCTCTGTGTAGACATACAAACAGTGAAAAAGTCAAAAGGATCCTCCCTGGTCTTGCAGAAGCCAGCACAATCTTGGACCATGTTCTCCTAAACCCAAACAATTCTGACAACAGGAGCCAAATCTAGAGAGGGCAGGGACATGGCCTCACTTGCTCTCTGTATCACCCACTCAGAGGATAAAGTAGCAGCAGCTACAGCTGTATGCATTTCCTCTGTACTCCAGTCCTATGCCTTCCTCAGGCACAGTGGACTTAGTTCTCCACTACCTCACCTCTTATGGGCCAGAACCTCAGCTGATGTAAACTGGCACAGTTCCAAAATGTATGCGGAATTCTATCCACTCACTTTGTATATATATTATTAACTAATCAAGATGAAGGCAGTGAAGGATCAGACCCAATGCCTTTATTAGGTGCCTCCAGATTCCCCTGTTATAGTCTGTAGTTTACAGCCTTAATCTAACCCTAAATTTGTACTGCAGGTCAAGTTAAGGAATAATCACAACATTGGGAAAAAGTTTGTGGAGGCATCATATTTCTAGAACAAGAACTTCTCCACACACTTGACTACTAATCCTTCACATTGTGTCCTTTACAACCTTCATTATATTGTTATTTGCCCATGAAGTAAACCACATGCATGTAAATTTACCCTAAAAATCTGTAAGGGACTTGTTTTGAATGCAATCTGAGCAACAGCCACTGATTTTTAACCTAGAAAATAATTATAGTTATTATTAATAAAAGTCAAGTAAAAGTACAGATTCTATAATACTCGAGGATTCCCAGGATCCAATCCCCCTTGGTAAAGAAAAAGCTTCTGAAAAGGCTGTTCCTAGATTCCAAAGAATATGAATTAAGTACTAAGAAAGCCAATAGGAAATACTGATATGTGCAGGGCTTTCATTTTTGAGACATGATGTACAAAGGTTATTGTTTTGGAAATTTAGAAGCTTAAAAATTGTAAACACCAAAATATGCCAACATTCCATGGTCCCTCACAAGTGATTAGAAGTACAGCTATTCTAAAATTAATAGCCAAAAGGTTGTTTTTGGTGAAAAACATTTTGTTGAAAATTTTTCTCATTTTTGTCAAAAAAAATTACAAAAGAAAAATTGACAGAAATGAGAATCATTTTTGTCAAAAATATCCTTTGGGGGGAAATAATTTCCTGGACAGATGAAAAGGCAGTTGGAAAGATTGGTTTGTGAAGAAGGATATAAGGACAGCTCTGAAATGCAGGCACTGCTCTGATGAATTGCAACAGCTATGTAGGACAGTAAATGAAGGACACTGTCAAACATTAATTAAAACTGCATCAGTAAACTTAGGTAGATTTGCTAGCTATTGAAAATCAACAGTGTTCTTACACTGTACAAACATAATGACTCAGTCCCTGCCCCTGGGAGCTTGCAGTCTAATGTAATTGCACAAGTTTGGATTTGGCAAGGAAATTATGTTTATCCTTACCCTTGCAATGACCATTGGTGGTTAGGACCACAGTGTGAAATTTAACCCCAAGCCCTGCCCTTTAACAGCATTCTGGGGGTTTGGCTCGATATGAACGCATCTGGAAGAATGCTATCAAATCACCTAACAAATCACTACTACTACTACTTCTTGAAACGCCTGTATTTTCCCTAGAACTCTCTTGTCCAGGTTCTTGCACTAGGCACATTACATCAATTAATATTAATAATTATTTTCTACTTATAATTTGTATTATTTTCTGAGAAAACAACGCTTCTCAGCTGAATAAACTGAAGCCGTCATCCAATACCCTGCAATTTTGCAGGTGAATGCCCAATTCTTTACTCCATTGCACCTTGTTCAGTCCTTTACCTTTGTGCAAAATGGGTTCAAAATGCTACCATTATGAGTTGGTATTGTTTCACACTCACTATGCACAGGTGTAAAGGACTACATAAGGTACAATTCTGGAAATTCAGAATAGAAAAAGGGTTTAAGGTCATAGAAGTGGCTACTGTATCATCTAGTTTGACCTGTGTGTCACAGGCCATTAAACACCACCTAGCCACCTCCACATCAAGCCAACAACCAGAATTAGACCAAGGAATAAGAGCCTTTGGGAGACTAAACTATTGTGTAGCACAGGCAGAGAACAGGAGTTACTGAGGTGCATGAATGCCCAGGGACCCTGCAATGGAAAGGAATTGATATGGTGAGACATACCCAGATGATCCTAGCAAGTGACCCACGTCCCATGCTACAAAGGAAGATGAAAACCACCAAAGCCACTGCCAATCTGACAATAGAGAAATTTGTTTCCAACGAATAGACGGAGTTGTCTTATCCAAGCACACCAAAGAGGATATAATACCATGTTTTCCTTTACATATATGTATTATAATTTTCACGTGTGCCGATGTGAAGTGGCAAGTTTGTTTAATAAATCAGCAAGACCCAGTTCGGGGGGGGGGGGTGTTAAAAAAATACTGATCTATTTTAAATAAAATTTTGAAAAAAAACAGAGAAGTGAGCAAGCAACAATGAGTATCTTCCATAGCATAACTCAACAGGCTCAAATTCCTCCACGTGGCCCTTCCTCCAGCAAATCTGACTCCCAGCTGGAAACCAGGAAGTTCAATAGAGAGCTTCCTTACCCAGAACCCTTTCTGCGGAAAGGAAATCCCTCCATTATCAATCTGGGTGACTGACCGTGAATCTGACCAATTATCTCTTTCCCTCACCCCTGGCTCTACAAGAGCTTCACCTCATCACACTCTACTTTACAATATGTAAAATAGGCTGTCAAATTATATATTCATAAGCATATAGTACATTTTCTAAAGTTAGTTAGTATAATTTAAACGTTGACCATGACACTGTGACCACAGATCTCTTGGAATATGCTTCAGACAATTTAACTATTAAACTCACCTATATTAACATTATCAGTTCAGCTAGTGAACAATACAGGTTACAATGTAATCAGCCATTAAAAGAAATTAGGAATATAGTCTCTTCGGTTTTTGCTATGAATGTGTATTATGAAGAACCATATTTGCAGCACTTGGTTTTATTCAGGTAACATGAACATGTGAATAGGTGGAATTTATGTATGCTGAGGAAAAAGACAATTTATGAAGTAATACAGTGTGATGGGGCTTAATCTCTATCACCTGCAAGGCTAGTGAAGCCACCCAGTTAGTCATACTTTGTACCTAGAGAGGTGAGTAGCTAATTGACTCCTAGCTAGAGGGGATGGAAATAAGTTACAATAAGTAGACTGAAGGAGCTCAGTTGGGAGACTGAGGCAGAGGAAACAGGTCTTTCTGGCTGAGAGAAGCCCGGGGTAAAGGTACACAGACAGAGACAATGGGGACAGTGCAGGCTTCTGCAAGGGAAGCTCTGAGACACAGTGTATAAGTGGAGAAGAAAAAACTTCAGTAGCCCAAGGAGATAGGAGAGTTATTCAGTTTTGTTTGGACTTGTTTATATTATGCTGACTGTGTTTGAACTGAGGTGACTTGCTGGAGGTCTGAGCCACTAAAGACCTGGAGCCAGAGGCAGGCAACTGGCAGGAGATGACGATAGTAGCAACATCCCACATTGATACAAGGGCAGGGTGAGTAAGCCCCATTGGTACCAGAAGTGGGATTATGGGGGCTCTCCTCCAAGGATGAAGGAGATACCAACTGCCTTAAGGTGAAGGGCAGATAGACAGACTAAGACCCGTTTTTCTCTTTTGGGGAACATGGGGGAGGTAGTCCACATGCTGGCAGCCCAACAGGAGCAGACACATGTTCTTCTGTTGCATCTACTACAAGACCAGCAACCACAGCAAAAGACTCAACAGGCTTATCAAGAATGTTTCCTGCAATGCATAGAGAAGTGGACCCTGGGCCCTGGATAATTTTGGGAGAATAAAATTTTGCCAGACCAGTGCCCAGCCTGATAAAATTGGGCCCAGGTGACAACCCTGAGACATTCTTGTGCACTTTTGAGAGGGCAGCAACCACAGCAGAGTGGGCTGAATCCTCTTCGGCAGCTGGCATGGTTGTGTTCCTCTCTGGAGAAGCTGAAGCGGCCTACTGAATTTTGCCCAACCAGCATGGTCCTATAGAATTATAAAAGAAGCTATTCTGGACAGGCTGGGACTGAACCCAGAAATATACTGACACTGGTTTAGACAGAGCCTTTCCCCTGCAAGGCAGATGCACCCTCGAGTGGCAGCACAGCATTTACAGGACCTAGCAACATGATGGTTACAGCCCAGCATGAAATCCTTAGACAAAGTCGTGGTCCAGGTAATATTAGAACAAATCCCAAGACCTTGACTACTGAAGCCCAAGGTTGGGTTTGGAGATTTCAACAGATTTCTACTGATGAGGCCATGGAGGCCTTACAGAGGCCTGCATGGAAGCGGATAATACTGAACCACCCAAACAAGGGGTTAGCTTAAGGGGACTATTCTGGGGGAAGAAAGGTGACAGAGCACTCTAATTCTGGGAGGCAAAAGGGACATACAAAAGATGTTTTTAGGCAATCTGGTATCTAGGAAACCAAAAAAGGGAGTGGTGCTTCAGTTATCAATGGGCACCTGGGACAGACACCTGGGAACTGGTCAGGAGAACCAGTGGTGTGTTCCTGGAGTGGTCACCCAGGTCATATAAGAAAGGACTGCCCTGTCATGAGTGTGGATATTTGGATTGTTACTATAGCCAAATCTGCAACTGGGGATGCTCCCTCAATGAAGCGGGGCTCTCCAGGCTACCAGATAACTGCTAATGTGGCTGGATGTGAAAGGACAGGATTGATTGATTTCAGCTGTGGGCAGACACTGGTTTGAGGGAATAGTCTCCCGACTGTGAAAATAGATAGGCATTGGCTTGTGCACATCACGTGTGTGCACAGAGAAACAGAAGTCTGCCCAACAGCAGAGGTAGAGATAGAAATGCAAGGTTACAGAAACAAGCTGAGAATTGGTATAGTAGAAGACCTCCCCTGGCCCATAACTGTAGGCAGAGACTGACCTAATTTCCCAGCTCTGTTAAAATAAAAGGTTCTATGTGAATGAGTTAACTGTAAGGCTACCCTCACCCAGACACAGGCTGTTGGACCAGAAAGCCCAGCATTGGGGCCAAAGTGCAGGAACTCATCAGGCTGAGGGACGTTAGTGGAGGCAGTTCAACAAGAGACACCAAGTCAACTACAGGCCTTAGAGACAAAATTACATAAGGCAAACTAAGCACTGGAGGAGGTGAAACTTCAGGACAGACAATAATAGAGGAGGCCACAAAACAAGAGCAAGAACTGATTGGGATAAGACTAAACTTGGGGTATGAAAAGAATTGTCGGCAGCAGCTCAAACAGGTGCTGGATACACTGCAAACCATGGAAACACATGACAAGAGGGCCCTGGTCTCTAGAAGCCAAGAACAGGTCCTTGCAGAAAAGGAAATGGATTGGATGAGCTTGTGGGCAACGAACAACCTGAATGAGAAGACGGAAGAAGCTGCCTTGATCATGGACTCTGACGTGCCACCTAAAGGGCAACTGCAGGAGGCCAGAGCATCCCTGGAGAGTACACTGATCTAGGAACTTCAAGAGAGATTAATTGCTACAGAGACGTCACCCTGCAAAGGCACATCCAAGATAGAGAGTATTAGAAGGAATGTTATGAAGCTGGGTTAGATGATAAAAATCATTTGTTTACCCAAGAGAATGAGCTGGGGCAACATACAATGATGGGGAGAGAGTACCCTGAGGCTACGACCTTGAGAGGGAGATGTGTGTGATGGAGCTTAACCCCCCTCACGTGCAAGACTAGCGTATGGACCCAATTAGTCTTTGCACCAGGAGAGATGAGTAACTAATTGGCTCATGGCCAGAGGATGCAGAGATAAGCCACAATAAGTAGACCAAAGGAGCTCAGTTGGAAAAGAGATAGCAGAAGAGACAGGTGTGTCTGGCTGAGAGAAGCCCAGGATTAGGGCATACAGAGAGTGGAAACAGGGGCTCCTGCAAGGGAAGCCCTGCGATACAGCATACAGTAGAGAAAAAAAGACAGGAGGTATTGGAGCCAAAGATAACTACAACATCCTGTACTGCTGCAAGGGGGTGCTCTGAGGGTAGTGAGCCTTGAAACATTTGGATATCTTCAGCTAGCCTTCCTCCATCCCCATCTCCCTCCTCCCTCCCTATACAGACATACAGTCTGGAGGCAAAATAGAGACCAAAAAACCTAGACTGTATATTGCTGAACAGTGTTCTCATTTCCTGTTTCTTAAGAGGAGCACTCTAAAGTGAGTGATTTTGTATGTAATTGCATATGCTTTTTAGATTTCTTAAGTTTCCTTAGCAAATGCTTAGTCAGTGAACTGCAAATGCACCAGCACTACTGAATCTATTCCCAGATTTCCTTCATTTGGCTTTGTACAAAGAACCACCAGATCATCAACCTGGGAAGCCTTTATCACACTGGAGGACAGAATCCTCTATAGAAAAAAGGAGGGACTGACTGTTGTCCCATCCAAAAATTTCAGTCTGTCTTTGTTTCAGTGATGCAATGTATGATTCTATGAGGCATATACCAAGAGAACACCAGGGATGAGCTGAATTCTGCAATCAGTGTGAACAAAATGGACCAACCAACAGTGATTTGGTTTGCACAGGTAGTAATGTTTCAGAACAAAATTAAGAATGGTTGCCACTTTATACACCAGTATGTATCAAAAACCTCCAATCATTGTTACAAGACAGAAAACAAAGAAATGAATGAAGAACAGATACAGCAACCTGTCATTTGAAGTTCCATTGGTTTTTCCTCACTTTTCAGGGAATTAATATAAACAGACTATTTCATCTCAACAGAATGGAGCTCTTTACAAACAATGCTTGTAAAATATTAACCTACAGAAATAGTCCAAAGCGTTAGAGTAACACTATTGAAAGCTATAATGCTTTTTAAATAAGGGAGGTGGCTGTACACTAAAGGTGGTAACATTGCTTTTCAGTGTGGTAAAACCAACCACACCTTGTCAACAGACATATTAGTCAGTCTAAAGTATTACAAATTACTATTGAAATCAATGGCACTCTTGTCATTGATTTTGACTGGGCCAAGATTTCACCCACTGTCTGACTTGTGCAAACTCTCTGGCCCCTGTTCTCTCAAGTACATGCAGAGGTTAATGTGAAGGAGTTGCATTATGAACATACTATCTCACTTCAAAACAGTCTATTTCTAAAATTACAGCTACTGAAAATCTTATTAGCAGTCTGAAGACATGATAAATTTTATTTACTAAATCAACCGACCTCTCCTGCAGTCACAGTTGATTTGCTTCTACATTCAAAAAAATTCAACACAGTTTAATGAACTCAGTAAAAGACAAGTTATACTAAACATGCAGAGAATTCATGAGGAATAGCTTTCTTTTTAGAACCTTAAACAACAGGGGATTTCTGGTGTTGTCATTGGCTCTTTCTAGGATGTTGTTGAGACAGATTCTTCAGTGCTCAATGTAAAACCAGAGTAACCCCATTTATTTAGTTTTGCTTCACTGACGTTAATGGAGTAATCTAGACTATCACTGATACTAGAATCTTGCCTGGATTGTCTGGCTTATGTGTCATCAACCATGTGTTTGTAACATAAGAAAAGAGAGAAAACTGTTAAGCATTCACTCTCAAGGATAACATACACATGAATGAACTAGGGCCCTAGTGGTTTTACACATATGACACAGAATAGAAGTCAGTTACTTCTATTGTGTAAAACCACTAGGACCCTAGTTCATTCACGTGTACATTGTGGTGTTCAATAAAAAGAGACAATCAAAAGAAGCAAAATGGACACAGAATCAGAAGACTCCAATTGATTTCAAAGAGATTTGGTGCAGGTCCATAATGGAAAGTTAACTTCACACTTAACTAAGGAGCCGCTAGTATGATCAATGACAAAGCTAGCCATTCTTTTATAAATTAATTTACTTTTTAACACCTTCTGTTATATGAAACAGAAAATCTAACTGCAAAGAAAGATATGGGTAACTCAGAATTAGAAGTTAATATATGATGCAAATGTTCAACATATTACTTCAGCTATGATGATTCCAAATTTACATAAATTCTGTCTGTTTCCAAACTGTATGTAATAATTTAAGTAGTGTGTTCCACTTTCGGGAAACCCATTTTTCATATTGGATGTTACCCCAGCTACATGAAAGGGAAGAGCATTTCAGTGCTCTTATACACATGCTTTTCATTTGGTGTCTAAAAATGACAGAGGCCATGTGCCATGCAAGCAAAACTGCAAGTGGGTGGGAAAAGTACTTGAAAGTCTAATATCTAAATCTTAAAGGTCTCTTAATAACACAACAGATAAAACTTTCATTCAGCCTATCCTAATATTCACATGGGATGATTATCTTGTTCCATCAAGTCCTATGAATTGTTCATATACCTGAATGCTATATTTGCCTGTTCAGGTGACTGCACTTGCTATTATTTACTTCCCCCAAGAAGAATAGCCTCTTATAAATACCTTCTTTTTGCTACATGAGCACAGAGGAATTTAATGCACAAAAGAAGCCCTTGAAAATAATTCATGAAGCAGACTCTGAAAGTTAATTCTCTAATATTACCAACTTAATTCAGACAAAATAGAACAAAATACAACCAATTACCCTTATTTAATGTTTGTATTTCATTAAAAGTTCTTTTTTAGACCCAACTCTGCCAGCTTAACTGACATGTAGTATCTTGCCTCCCAAATAGTCCTGATGATTTGAAAGGGACAATTCATAAGTAAAGTACTGCTCAAAGAGCCTGATCCAAAGTCCATTGAAGCCAATGGGAGTGTTTCCATCAACTTCAGTGTGCTTCGATCAGATCAAGTGTTAATAAGACTAAATGAAACAGGCTCTGAGAGTACAAAGCCCTGTGGATTATACCGTGATTTTAAAATGTGTCTTAATTTTTTTTATTTCTGATTTTAGGTTACATTAGCATTTTAACTTGTTACAAAAGTAATATAGCACTAGTACACCTCGAATATACTTTAAGCATGCTAAGCACTTGATTGTCCCTCAGTTTACTCACCTGTGCTGAGGCATAGGAAGAGCAAGACTGAAGGATGGCACAGCTGTCACTTTCCTCCTTGAGTGTCCTGGCTCCTCATTGCCCCTAATGCAGTATTGTCTCAGCATTTGTTAAGGAAAAACTCTCATTGGGCCATATTCTCAGGTCCTTATTCCTTAACTTAGAAAATTTTGTATCAGGAAGGACTGGGTAAAACCCAAGTATAGGCTTCATGGTTAAAGCCACTGAGTTTACTGTTCCTAGAAGCCAGCCAAGATCAGCAATAGCATGCATATATATTTTTTTCTACAATGTCCTGTCTACACACAGCACACTCCAGGGATCTGTTTATATGATCTATTATTTATTGCGTAAAAGGAGATAGATAAAGTAGGTGCAATTTGTATAACATTGTATTGGATGCATTCCTGTTAACAAATACGCCATCCTGGAACGCACACCACGGGAGGCTCAAAGGAATATTGAAAAGATGTGGCTTGGGGAAAGTGCAAAAATTACACGATAGGACAAACAGAACATCCAGTGCAATCCTAGAATAATACAGAAGCAAGGTTTGCAAGCCCTGGGCAATTTGCAAACGGCAAACTTCCCTAGGTAAAAAAATACTTATTATTCACTGTGGTTTAGGTTTCCAAGAAGTCACTTTCTAAAGCTCTGGTTTTATAATCATTCCTGTCTCAGAAAGAAATATAATATTTCCAGCAAATCTGTATCAGCAAAATCATGTCATCTACAAAGACTGACTGGCTGGCCGGCTGTAATCTGCATGTACACTGTTTTCAGTCTGATTGTGTCTTTTGGGCCTCCTCCATTCACAGGGGATACTAATGGAAAAGTTTTGATGTATGCTAATTGATGTTTGTCCAAGCATTATGAAGCAATAATCCACAGGAGCCACAGAAGCTTTTACGAGGCAAAGTCGAGTGAACAATCAAAGTTTTGAGTGGATTACTGCAAGTCCACACCCAGCTGAAGCTGATTTACAGCTTTTCATCCTGCCACAATGATTCTATAAATAAAGCAAAGAATGTTTTTGTTCTCTCTTAATCCTTTCTATTATGTGATCTTGTACACTGTCTCACGCAATTGGTGCAGTGAGCCAAAACTGCAAACTCGAGGAATCTTCTCTGCAAGAGTGGGGCATGTTTCACGGCTATCTTGTTGGCTGGTACATGCTAGACACACATCAAATTATCAATAGGATCTGACAAATCTCCGCAGGGTTAGTCCCTGAGGAACAAAAAAAAGATTGATAAACCTCAAAAAAAATGGGCATAGATCAGACTTCAATAAGCCTATTTTATTCTCTGATTATATAACAAAGAGCTATTAGTATGTGATGTGATTTATTTTTTGCAGAGAATAATGTAGCATGAGCTATGGCTGAGCTGAAATATGGGAAGTAATCATCCTCCTTCTCACCCTACATTATAGGTTGAGCATGAATACCATTTTGAGATCACAGACCTAAAAGCCATGCTATATCCCATGGAGGCTTTGACTGTCAACATCTGTTGTTTCTTCTTTCTTATCCACTTACCTTCTAATATTTTGTCTGTTTTCTGCCATATTGCTACCAATTTTGAAACTGTAATAATGAGGTTAAGATTTTAAAAGGTGGCCAACTCATTAGTACCAAGTCCCTCCCCATTGAAACCAAGGTCCAATCTCCCAATAACTTCAGAGAGAATAGGATCAGACCCACAGCATTCATTTGTAATTATCTCAATTTGATTTGAAATCAGTGGCCATTCAACAAGTTAGCATCATGAAGTTACAGAGTGAGACCTTTCATTGAGCCCTGTAAGACCTGTGGAAAATAACTTGAGATAAGGCTAGAGATGAAAAAAATCTCTTGAAAAAAATATATTGGAATGCCTTTCTGGTATACAGTACTTGGGCGTTTTGATTACCCAACTTATCGCAGAGCCCCTTTGGGTATGTCTACACTACAGTTAAAAACCCATGGCTGGTCAATGACTCAGAATAAGGGGCTCAGAATAAGGAGCTCTTTAACTTCAATGTAAACGTTTCGGCTGCACAGGAGCCCAGGCTCTAGGACCATGAATGTCTGCATCACAATTAAACAGCCCCACAATGGAGTCAGCTGGCACAGGCCAGCTCACAGGTATCTGACTGTAATGTAGACATACTCTTTGATACTAGCATCACTAGTAACTACATAATTTCTGCAGTATTGCCCACAAAATCAATATTTTCAAAATGATAACACAGCACTAATTTCTAGTTGGCTAAAACAGTAGGTCATAATCTTGTACAGGCATTTGTTCCATGAAGAACTTAAAAATATAGTGGTACTTCAGGATGAATTATTATTATTTGTATTGCAGTAGTGCCTAGGAGCTCCACTCATGGACTGGGACCCCATTGTGTTAAGTGCTTTACAGACACAGAAGAAAAAGACAGTCCCTGCCTCAAAGGGCTTACAATCTAAGTATGAGACAAGACAAGAGATGGATAAGAATGAGCTGCTTCTTTTCTAGGATGTTTAATATAGACCCAAATTTTAGAACGTTTGAAGGTTCAAGTACACAAAGTTTGGATGTTTATTCGGGGTCTTCAAAACTGAGTGGAATTCACTCGAGCAGGCTCTCAATAGATTTCTGTTTGGGGGGCTGTTCAGGGAATCTTAGAAATTAGAGAGGAAAAAGACCTAGGTTATTCAGTTCCTTCCCTTACTAATCTAGAATGGGCATGATGGGTTGTGTGTTTTTTTAGTGTTTTGCTAAATGTCACAAATATACAGGCTTCCATCACTTCCCTGGGAAAATGATTCCCTAATCAAATACAATAGACTTGTAGCCATTATGGAATAGTCCTGTAGAATTTAATGTGGATAAAACAAACTCAGTTTGATTAAAAATTAAATAGGCTCTACAGAAATTAGTTTAAAACATATTGAATGTAATAAAAAGAGTGATACTCTTTCATGGGGATTTTTTATTTAAATCCTAGATCAGGAATATAATTTTCTATTATATTCTAGGAACACGCAAAATATATTCTAGGAACAAACACAAAATATTGTATTTGTATTCCTAGAATATAAATACAAAATATTGTATTTGTATTCCTAGAGTATAATTTTCTATTATATTCTAGGTACACACAAAATATATTCTAGGAACAAAATTAAATAGGCTCCAAAGAAATTAGTTAAAAACCTATCGAATGTAATAAAAAGAGCAATATTCTTTCTATGGGGATTTTTTATTTAAATCCTAGATCAGGAATATAATTTTATATTATATTCTCGGAACACACTCCAATCCGTGAATCCACCGAGCATCCCCCTTTCACATCCAGCCCCTTATCCACAGGACACTCTCAGAAGTACCAGGACCATTGCTCCCAAAGGAAGAGTACATCACAAATTTGTTTATAGAGAAAGCAGGTACAAGTTTATTTAACAAAAGAAATACATTTATATGATAGCAAATATTTAAGACAAAGTCATAAAACAAAATCATGACTTGCTTTCTATGGCCTAAACTTAACTAACAAGTTATCCTCCTGTCTAAAGAAATGTATCTCATTCGAAGTTCTTCCCAGCATTCTCAGCCAAGCCTACCTGAGATCCATTTTTCATGAAACAAAGCCACTGTCCGTTTGCTTTCTTAGTGGAGTATGCCAGGGCACCTTTTTCCACACCCAGATTTACCAGACCAGACCTTTGATCTTCACCTGAAACAGGGTCTCATCCTACCCGCTGTTTACCTCTTCCTCTTGATTTTCTTTTGAAGTCCCCACAAGCTCGTCATTAGGATTGACTTAGTACGCTGATAGACTTCTGTTGTAAGACTCACAATACCCAATGATTAGCTAGGGAAATAAGTGTTTTCCACCTCCTTTCTGGAGAAGTTTGTCTCAAGACACACGACCTTTGAATGACCTCCCTTTAACTACAAGGCCTGAAGAATACAGCTGTGTGCACATGCACACACACTCGCCCCTCGTTACATATTATCCACACATATATCTCACAATGATTATGATGACCAGTGTGACACAGCCTTTCATTGGAGATCTTACATGACATCCTGGGTGGACAAATATGTAGACACAAGATCAAAAGGCTACAGGGATACCCTATGAAGCCCCATGCCCTCTGCCAGTACAAAGAGGTCCCTGGGTCACAATATGAAATAACATACACTTCCAAAGTGTTTGGCTTGCATTAGTTGGCACTGTTTGCAAGTGTCAGTGCCAATGCCAGTCCAAAGAAAAATTAAAATTAATTTGAATCGGCAACATAGACAGCTTTTAAAAACAATTTTATCTAGATTGGGCTTTGTGGTAAGCCAGAATTCGGTTTTTCCACATATGCACACCTCTACCCTTGACTGTAAGAACCCAAATTCCACATACATGTACGACTAATGAACTGTATGGTTACATGCATACAGCCACCAACCTAGTTCAGACTTGGGGCCTTAAGCACCACCACCACCACCCCACCACGAACCCTTGCAATCCGAACTGAAGGAGTAATTATTCCAGATGTGAGAAGCAGCAGGCTGTTATCCACACTAGGGCCAGCCATTAGAGAGAGACAGTGGCCTTTCGCAGCCTTCATCTTCTCCCAACTCCCCTTGTGGATGTTCTATGGTTTGGCCCTGCAGCCAAGTCACAGGAAAGTCTAAATCCCTTCCAGGGTAACATAAACAAGTCCAAATGAAAGTCCAAACAAATATTAAAACTAACAACCCTTTCACTTCTCTCAGACTCCACTGTAGTTCCCTTGTTGGCCCTACCATAAGGCTTCCCCTGCAGGGGCCTAACCTGCACCTGTAGAATTCTTCCTCCATTGTTTCCTGTCTGTTAAACTCTATTGCAGAGCTTCGCTCCACCAGAGAGACTTGTTTCAGCTGCAGTGTTCCCTTTCCCCTCCCCCAGCCCTATCCCAAACTGAGCTCCTTCAGTCTACTTATAAGGCCTCACTTTGCCTTCACTGGCCATCAGGCAATCAATCACCTCCTAGATGCAGAACACAATTTGTTGGGGTTCTTTCCCTGGCCTTGCAGGTGATGGGTAGTAAGCCCCATCACAGGGCTTTATTGTCTTTCATATTCATGTGGTGTGTACATATTAAGCAATATTCTTTTATGACAGAAACTTAAGCAGCAAGATTTGAAAATTTGACAAGTTTGTAGATATGACTCTTCAGAAAAAGACCTGCCTGCTTAATATACCCATGAGCCCAATGAAGCAAGTGTGTCAGTGTTTGGAGAATCGGAGTCTATGTTTACTCTATAGTACAATATTTTTTAAAATGCTCCAGCAGTATCAGAACACTATAGGAGAATAGTTCATGTTGGGGGTAGGGGGGGAAGATATTGAGGTAGGAAGTAACCAAAGTTGTTTTTTTTTTAGAACAGCACCATTCATGGGAGCCTTGACTTCTGTGGGAGTTGGATTAGGTCCTTCATACTCAAAAGGACTGTAAAAATTTAGTCGATAAAGTACACAAAGAAAAATTTATTCCTGACTTTCATGGAGCAGGAGATTTGATTATTCATACTGCATGATTATCCTCACTTCTACAGTTAGAATACAAGTGTTATAAATATATCCAGTCCTATTGTACTGTAAATCCAAACACAGCATTCAGCTCAAAATCTTTAAGTAGTGAATTATAGAGATTAACTATGTTACACAAATGGGTATTTCTTTTGTCCCAAAATTATATACTTTTTCTCCATTAGTTCCAGAGTTGCCATTTCTGCTAACAACATAGCAGTGATAGAAACACTGACAAGTTCGTATACTCTGCCATTGCTCGACAGCACTTGTCAGGGTTGAACAATTCAGAAAAGAGAAGAGATCTCCAAGCACCAGCAGAGAAAATGGAAATTGATGGGAAAACGTGATTTGAATGAGGAATTTAGGAGCCTGGATTAAAGAGAACCATTTGCTTTGTAATGCCTGCAGTCTGACACCCTTATAGTAACATTAGAAGCCAGAGCACTACCAATCATTAATGTATTGTCTGGTGCTCAGAATCACAGCTGTTTTCTCACATCCAGCTTCCTAAAAGAGCTCCCTTGCCATCACGTTTTTCCACATGCCAGTCATTACTTTTCCTAATAGAAGTCCTTCATTCTGATGTGATTTTTCTGCTCTTTAAAAAAAAATACATTGAGAGATTTGACTGAAGAGAGAGCACACGTGCACGCACTTTGGGCACTTATGAAAACAAATCCAGATTGTTAGCACTTGCTCAAATTGTTTACAGTCTAGGCACACACTCTACAGTCTAGGCAGGCACTCTTCAAGTTTCCCGCACACTAATCTAACAATTCAAAAGAAAGAGAGCCTCCAATGCTGACTTCAGTGGGTTTTGGATTAGCCCCATAATGTTAGCTACTGTGAAGACTGAAGTGAAATCCTGGCCCCACTGAATCCATTGGAGTTTTGCCACTGAGTTTAATGGAGCCAAGATTCTATCCTAGAAGTTTCCCCATATGGAGAGAATACCAGTAGAAAATATTATTAGATGTTTCTATGTCTCAGTCTCGGAGAACAAACAAACATGACATTCAGAACAAAGAAACTGGAGGGTATGCCATGGTATAGACAATCGTCATATCTTCTGGGAATGTCTTAAAGTGGAAGCCTTCTGTCTTTAGATTAGACAATAGTTGCAAGAGTTATTTCAGATATTTTCCCAAAATTATTTTCATCGTCTGTTAAAAGAATGGCCTGATTTATTAAAATTAATTAAACCCAGATGCCTGTTTAGAACTCATATGACAAAAGCCAAGGGTTCATAATTAGGTCCTCTGGTTGCAAAAGCAAACACCAACTATAGAAATCTGGTTGACAAGAATGAAAGAATTAAGATAAATGGAATGATTTAGTGCTTGTATTAGATCAAGAGATGACCTATTGAAGGAAAACAGACAAAGTGGGATGCACTGATTAAAAAGTTCAGAGATATAACTTTTAACAAGCATACTTACTGATACTCATAACTTATTTTGGCTCTGTAGTCCCCTGTATCCTATGCCTGTATCTTACACCCTCAATTTTAATATGTTACGGGGAGGTTCACCAGATGATGTTGTTCAGATAGTTTTACCAGTTTGGGGTTGTTTTGGTTTGGTTTTTTTTTTTTACCCTGGGCACTGTTCAGCCTTTGAAGAAATGCTTGTACTAGTTTTGTGGTTCAGGATCTTTTGGTGGGCATTGTGGCAAGCAGCAATGGGTTTTTGTTCTCTGCCTTAATTTCAGCAACTAAAGTCTTGAGGCAGAGTTATTACCTGAGAACTGGGCATTGGTGCTATACCTGAGATTCATTTGGGGGAGGAGCGGTGGGGAAGGGCACAGGACTGGCTGCTGTTTGACCACCTCTATACCAGAATTGGTGTATATAAACTAAGAAAATACCCAGACACTAGTCATCTGCTATTGCGTGGCAGAGAGTGATAATACTAGTGTGCGAAAACAGAATTGTTGAAAATACAAGTTGTTTGTCTTTTAATTATGGAGGTGCTGGTCATAGCCCTATAGTTAATTTGAGTTTCAGTTAAAGTAGGGATTCAATTTCTGTTACGTATCAAGAACAAATCAGAGCCTCCCCAAGTACAAAATTTGTTCTTTATGTGTAGAATGAATATGAGCATTTTTAAAAAATTAACTAACTAGTTTTTTAATTAAAAATAATTAAAAATTGGGTCCTTTAGTGACACCATAAAGTAAAAATATGGGGAAAAAAGTCATTCATGTTCAAAAATCAGTTTAATCTCATCTGGGACAAAAAAACACTAAAATGCCTTTACCGTAATTATATGGTTACTGCATGTTGTCACTATATTATGGTTTGGGTGTCCTAATTGTGCATTTCACATTTAAATTGTTTGGATTTCTTTTAAGTTTAACCTCTCTGAATGTCTTGGGTTTTTCATGTTTATGTAACACAATTTTAATGTAGTTTGTGTCTGGGAATATGAAATCGTAACTACAAAATATGTTTGCAAACCATTTTCATGTTTTCACAATGAAATGTATAAACTTTTAATTTTACTGCATATCACACAGTTCCAGTTCTAATTTGTATTTGAAATGTTGTCTGCTGAATTTGGTATCAGTAGTATACCTTGCAAGCAGTGGGCGGCAAATTTTTACCTCCCAGTTTAGATGGAGTGGACCAAGAGGAAACATATTTAACTTGGATTAATGTAAGAGAAATGGTTAAGTAGCCCTTGGTTTGAGCTGAGGGGAAATATCAAAAATTGTTCACCTTCGGTTGCTATTGCGGTAGATACCCTGATGCAGAATGTTCGGACAGTAGAAAGCTCATTTGAATATTTACACATAGCTCAGGCCTTTGTATCTTTTCAGAAGAAAATGTTGCACAAAACGTTGATGATATGCAAGAAGGGCCAGCAAAAGGACACAGTTCTGAGCTGAATTTTAAAACTATCAAAACTGAGTTGAACTAAATCCTTTCATAAACAAGATTTAATCCTACTCTGCAATGGCTTCAGGGTTGATTTGATCATTCCCACTCTACAGAAGCAGCATCCACTGCAAAAGAAGTTTTCTTGATAGAATGTCAGTTACATTTATCATAGAACTACATTCGTTATTTGACTATGTTTAACAAGAAACATCACATTTAATCATACAAGACACATATTTTAATGATTTTGTGGGCAAACTATAATGTTAGTAGCAAAATAGAGTACATAGATTGCTATGCATAAACATTCATTGAATGTGTCAGCAATGTTTTTAAAATGAATCCAATTTAAGAAGTTCTGTTTGGCTGGATTATCAAACCCATTTCACAGCACAGACACATTTTTTCAGAAGGGAAAACACATTTCATCTTTTCAATGCTGTATTTGTCCTTTCTGCCAGGTGGGACCAGAATATTTTCTTGGAGAAATAAAACCACCATCTTGTAGACTAGCATTGCTCTTCTGAAAAGAATCATCAAATCAAATGTCTGTGTCATTTGGTCTGGTAATCTCTTCTGTTTGTCCTTGGTTCAATCTTACAATAACACTTTCACTTACGTATAATAGCATCTGCCTTCTCAGGATCTCAAAGAGCTTAAGAGTACATCTACAGAAAGAAATTATTTCGAAATTAATCTATTCAAATTTTTGGAAGCTATTTTATACATTCGGTCTTCTGTGTCCCCACTAAAGTGCATGAATTCGGTGGACTGCATCCACAGTACGAAGGCTAGCATCAAATGTCGGAGCGGTGCACTGTGGGTAGCTATCCCACAGTTTCCGCAGTCCCCGCCACCCACTGGAATTCTGGGTTAAGCTCCCAGTGCATGATGGGGCAAAAACATTCTCATGGGTGTTTCTGGGTGTGTGTCATCAGAAACCTACTGCAGACAATCGTTTTGTGCCTATTTGGGATGCAGACACCATACTGCTTTCAACAGACAGTGCACCGCTGCTCTCCTGCTACTATGAATCCACCTCTCATTTCCTCTCATCTTCCTATGTAATCTCTACTATCTACTCTTTCTCTTCCTCATTGAACACTTCCTCTGCCAACTCTGCTCAGCCATTGTGAACCGAGCAGCACAGATTCCGCCGCCAACTCTGTTCTCCCGCTATTGCTACACTTCCGAGCTTCTCCATGTTGTCTGTCCTGGGCTCCCACCTCCGTGAAAGCTACAGAAGACAACCATTTTCCGTCTTTGTTCGGCTACCGAGAACCAAACAGCACAGCTTCCACTGCCACTCTGCTCTCCTACGTTTCGTGCCCTTTTTCCAGGATTACCCATGCAGGCACCATAGCCATGGAGGCCGATCAGATCTCTGCTGCAGTTTTGACCATTGTAATTACCTCATGCATTATCCAGCAGTATGTGCAGTACCTGCAAAACCGGGCGAGGAAGTGACGACAGCGTGATTACTATACTGATGAGGACATGGACACAGATGGCACGGCATGTGGCGATTGGGAGATCATGGTGGTGTTGGGCCAGGTTCATGCCGTGGAACGCCGATTCTGGGCCCGGCAAACAAGCACAGACTGGTGGGACCGCATAGTGTTGCAGGTATGGGATGATTCCCAGTGGCTGAGAAACTTTCATATGTGTAGGGCCACTTTCATGGAACTTTGTGACTTGCTGTCCCCTGCCCTGAAGCACAAAGAAACCAAAATGAGAGCAGCCCTCACAGTTGGGAAACAAGTGGCCATAGACCTGTGGAAGCTTGCAACACTCAACAGCTACCAGTCAGTCGGGAACCAGTTTGGAGTGGGGAAATCTACTGTGGGGGCTGCTTTGTTGCAAGAAGCCAACGCAATCATTGACCAACTGCTATCAAGGGAAATGACTTTGGGAAATGTGCAGACCATTGTGGATGGCTTTAATGCGCTGGGGTTTCCTAATTGCGGAGGGGCGATAGACGGAACGTATATCCCTATCTTGGCCCCAGAACACCAGGGCAGCCAGTACATAAACCCCAAGGGGTACTTTTCCATGGTGCTGCAAGCACTGGTGGATCACACGGGACGTTTCATTGACATCAACGTGGGATGGCCGGGAAAGGTGCATGATGCTCGGCATCTTCAGGAACTCCGGTCTGTTTGAACAGCTGCAGAAAGGAACTTACTTCCCAGGTCAGAAAATTACTGTTGGAGATGTTGAAATGCCTATAGTTATTCTCTGGGACCCAGCCTACCCCTTAATGCCATGGCTCATGAAGCCGTACACAGGCACCTTGGACAGTAGTAAGGAGCAGTTCAACTATAGGCTGAGCAAGTGCAAAATGGTGGTAGAATGTGCGTTTGGACATTTGAAAGCGCGCTGACGCAGTTTACTGACTTGGTTAGATCTCAGCACAATCAGTATTCCAATTGTAATTGCTGCTTGTTGTGTGCTCCACAATATCTGTAAGAGTAAGGGGGAGATATTTATGGCGGGGCGGGAGGTTGAGGCAAGTCGCCTGGTGGCCAGTTTCACACAGCCAGACAACAAGGCAATTAGAAGAGTGCAGCAGGATGCGCAGCACATCAGAGAAGCTCTGAAAGCCAGTTTCATGACTGGCCAGGGTACGGTGTGACAGTTGTGTTTGTTTCTCTTAAAGTTACCTGCCCCCTATATATATATATATATATATATATATATATATATATATCTCACATACATATGAAAGGAAATAAAGTCACAATTGTTTAAAAACTGTTCTTTATTATTTGTTGCACAAAACATTGAGAGAAATCAGAAGCTAGATGGGGGAGGGAAGTATTCAGTTAGGGGGGTGGAGGAGGAGTGAAGGACAAGTCCAGAAACCAAATCAAAATTTAGGATATGCCAGCTTTCTGCTGCTTGTGCAATCCTCTGGGGTTGACTGTGTGGGTCCCCGTAGCCTCCCTCCCACCCCCAGTGTTCTTGGCTGTCTGGGTGAGGAGGCGATGGAACTTGGGGAGGAGGGAGAGCAGTTATTCAGGGGCTGCAGCAGCAATCTGTGGTATTGCTGCCTTTCCCGCATTAGATCCACCATACAGCAGAGCATGTCAGTTTGCTCCCCCATGAGCTTGACCACAGCATCCTGCCTGCTCTCATCATGCACGTCCCTCCTCTCTTCGTATTCATGTAATGCTTTATAGACTCCACAATTGTTTGCCTCCAAGCATTCAACTGGGCTCTATCAGTGCAGGAGGACTGCGTGAGCTCAGCAAACATATCGTCCCAAGTTCGTTTTTTCCGCCTTCTAATCTGGACCAGCCTCTGGGACAGAGTAGATAGGGGCCACATTGAAACATTTGCACCTGTTGAGGGAGGAGAAAAAGGGAGGGTAGAATTATAAAAGATACATTTTAGAGGAACAAAGGGGACACTGTTTCTCAGTGAAACAGGCAATTCATAGTACACAGCACATGTTCTTTCTGTACAAGGTCTCATTTTGCCTCTTATACTGAAGTGCCTGCCACTTCGGTGTGAGTAAGCCATCACATGCGGCCAGGCAACAGAATTCAGCTTGCAGGCAGCGGCCAGGCAACAGAATTCAGCTTGCAGGCAGCCTGCAGGCTCTCTGGGATGATCGCTTCACACAACACCCTCCCTCCCCCGCCCCACACACACACACACTGCGGGGCTCCAATGAGGCTCTGAGCAGGGATGAGCCCTTTAAACTAAACATGAACAGCCCAGCACGGCTGGGGTTTCCCCCCACCATGTGGCTCCAAATCAAGCTCTCACTCACCAGAAGTGCCTTCTCCAGGGTCATGGTCCGGGAGCATGCTTTGGGAGTGGGGGGAGGCTATCGGCTCCAGAGTTAAGAATAGTTCCTGGCTAGGGGGGAAAACAGATTCCCCACTTGCCACCTGTGCACTGTCCTCCTCCTCCTCCTCCTCCAAAACTCATCCTCCTCGCTCAGTGCTACTCCCCCCTTGCAGGTGTCCATGGACAGTGGTGTGGTAGTGATGTCATCACCCCCCATAATTGTATGCAGCTCGCAGTAGAAGCAGCATGTATGGGGCTGTGACCCAGAGTGCCCATTCGCCTCCCTGGCTTTTTGGTATGCTTGCCTGAGCTCCTTGATTTTTGTATGACACTGTTCTGTGTCCCTGGAGTAGCCTCTTTCTGTCATGGCCCTGGAGACTTTAGCGTACATATTTGCATTTCTTTTTTTGCAATGTAGTTCTGCCATAACAGATTCATCTCCCCAACATGCAATGAGATCCATTACCTCCCATTTGGACCATGCTGGAGCTTGTCTGCGAATCCGGGACTGCGTGGTCTCTTGTGATGGTGGACTCTGCATGGTCGCCTGTGATGGTGGACTGTGCTGATGGTCACCTGTGCTGATGGTGACCAAACAGAAAATTCAAAAGTTCACGGGGCTTTTACTGCCTACCTGACTAGTGCATTGGAGTTCAGAGTGTTGTCCAGAGCAGTCACAAGGGAGCATTCTAGGATAGCTCCCAGAGGCCAATATCGTCGAATTGCGTCCACAGTACCTGTAACCCGGGACTGCAACCTCGATTTTAGCACTACTCCACTTGCCAAGGTGAAGTACAGAAATTGGAGTAAAAAGCTCTTTAAATCGAAAAAACTGGTTTGGTCGTGTGGATGGAATCAGTTTTATTTCGAGGTAACTCGGCTAATTCTGAAATAACCGTGTACTGTAGACCAGGCCTAAGAAACATCAATCAGTCCCCACAGCATCCATGTGTCTTATTGTATCCTCCTACTGTGAGTCCAAACCTGAAATAGCAGGCTGCAATAGACACACAGAAAAGAAACACAGAAATCTTCTGAGAACAGGATTTCCTTAGAAGACCTCCAATACTTTCCAATTTCTGACTGGGAGTTTGAGGGTAAGAGTTGTTAGAATCTAAAAAAATAAGATTTGGGTTGGTTCAATATCCAGGGGAGGCTTGAGCAGGTTCTAATTGCATGCCACTTGATTTGCCCATCCCTACTCCTCGTCTCCAATTATAAAGATTTAAGAGAATTGTAAAGCAAGATCAAAGAATCGCCTTGGTTTCTCTTTAGCTCCTAGTAAAGGGCAGAGAGAGAAGAAAAAAACCTTGAGACAGCACAGCACCTTGTAAACACAAACAGAATCAGAACCCCAAAGCAAGTTCTTCTCTGTGTGCAATTGTAGCTCCCTGCTGTCCTCAGCTGTTTTCATTCATTAGGACTTAGTTTCTGGTTTCAGCTTCCATGGCATACTCTAATTATTATCATAATGATAACTATACATGCTAGTCATTAGCAACAGGAGCCTGTTATGTTAACAGGCTGAAACAAAGCTGAGAACAGCAATGGCAACTGGGGGTAGAGACAAAATGCAACAGGATGACCAAACTGTCCAAGTTTTAGTTGTGTCAATACCTGTCTATAAGAACAGGGGATGGTCAGCCTATCCTGTCCAGTCAAATGTCTCCTGCCTCTTATTCCACCTTCTTGGGCTTCCCAATAAATGCACATAGACTCACGTGGCTCAAGTAACATCCCCTTCTTGGGGTCTGGATTATTAACAAAATCACTGCCCCTAATAAGGTTACAGAATGCCTCCAAGAAATTAGCTCTTCAATGAAAAGCAGCTGGCAAAACTGAAGTGATGTTGGTCAAAAAGGTGAAATGCTTTGTTTTCCTCCATCTTCTATTGAAGGCTTACAGCCCACATTGGTCAAAGTTGTGTGAAGCCTCAGAATCCTGTTTGATTCCTCATTAAGCTTGAATGGTCAGGCAGTCTCAGTACCTAAAGATGCCTTCTTTCATGTCCAGCTAGCTAGGAAAC
Organism: Lepidochelys olivacea; assembly: GCF_965140295.1. NCBI lineage: Eukaryota > Metazoa > Chordata > Testudines > Cheloniidae > Lepidochelys > Lepidochelys olivacea. The sequence goes on along the minus strand of NC_140414.1, from coordinate 47,814,489 downwards.
TTAACCCTTCCTTCCAGATGAAGACCTGACCACAGTGATTCAGGTATTTGTCACCTCCATATTGGATTACTGTAATTCATTGTCTCTGAAACCAATGTGAAGACAATGCACAGATTCCAGCTGTTACAGAATGTGGTTTCTCCTTTCTCCATGACTTAGGCAATCAGGAGTGCATCAGGCCCATGCTCAAGTCCTTCAGCAGATTCCCAGCCAACTTTTGATGCCAGTTTAAGACGTTGGTCCTAGTTTTCAAATCAACGAATGGATCAAACCTCAGCTATAGGACAGAATTTTGACATAGACACCGCTGCAACAATAGAGTTCCTCTTGGAGGAAGCAGAGCTCAAAGCCCCAGACAAAACATGTGAGAATTAGATATAAAACATTCTCAGTTGAGAGGATCTGGCTATAGAAGAACTTTCCTGAAAAGAGCAGCTATGTTTAGGAAATACTTCAAAACCTTTTTTCCTAAAAAAAGCCTTTCCATCAGGACACTCACAGTACTGACACCCACTTCTACAAAATAAATCCGAAACAACCAAGAGAGTGAGAAAATTAATAAAATCTAATTTAAAATAAATAAAAACTCCATAAAACCACAACCCCCAGAAAGTCTCTGATACTTCTCCCTAAAAAAAGGGAGAAGTGTCAGAAACTCCATGAAACCTACTAGGGACTTCACTATTGTGATTGATTTTACCTAGAATGCATTCAAACAGAGAGATGGGTGGCAGTGTACAACCCTCAGAAAGATAGAACATAACAGTTCAATGTCAACTCAAATACCAACTTTTCAGCTCTCCTTCCTAGGCTATACAGTACTGTTCCAGAACCATTTCTTTTCTTAAGCCTTTACCAGCTGTGGCTGCTTCTTCTGCCCGTCAAAGTAACTTCTTTCTGATTTCTGCACAGCTCATCCTCTCAGGTCTTTCCCCTGACTCTGAATTTCCCCTCACTGTCTGAACTGACCTACAGAATGAATGGGTTGTGGTGGGTCAATTTGAATGCATGAACATGAAGTGAATTAATCGTTCTGTTCGCTAACATTTATTCCACTTAAGAAAGGAGGGGCTCCCATAACCACAAGTTTTCTTGTGGGACACTTCTTGGCATCAAAGATAGCAGTCTCACAAGATGAGCTTTTATTGTATACTATTTTCCTTCTAGTTCAGGCAGAACAACAGAGGTATACAACAGTAACATTATTTTCATGATAAATAAAATTAAACAAATATTTTATTAACTTCAGAAAAGATCAAAGTTCTATTTGGGGGCCAAAGGTCTTACTTTATCCAAACCAGTTTGGGGGTACGAGGTTGAGTCTAAAATAGATGTGACTAGAAATGAAGAGTCCTTCAAAGATAACTAATTGATTTCCAACTGGTCAATATGCAGCCTGCCCTCTTTGGGGTTTACAATGAAAAATATATTTCAAGATTTCATTGAACCTATTCTCCAATGCTAATGATAAATATGCTGTCACTGATAAGTCTTACCAGAACATTTTGTGGTGACAAGGCTTTGAAAGAAGGAAATGGAAAGGGTATGGCCTTTCATTACATTACGTAAATCTATTTGACCACCGAGAGGTTGGGACTCTGCTGCTGAGGTTACAAGCTAAACAGACCATCGACTTAATTCATGCACCACTTTTCAATTGAGGGCACATTTCAGCTACACCCAGTGATCAATATAATTCCTTTACTAAATTAACCCTCTGCTGTTAGCCAAGTTTGGCATGGAGCCCACAATCTGCCCCATTCTTGAAGGTCTTCTAAACCACCTTTGTGCAAACTGGCAGTTCTCAGGATCCTCGAGGACAGCTGCAACCAGCTGAACTCCAGGGAAACACAGCCTGCAGCCAGACTATACATTACATCCTAGATGATTCTCTTCTTTCAAAAATGGTGGAAAAACCACCACTACATTGCCCTAATGAGTAATTCTTTCCACCAAGAGAGGCAGAAGGTGAACCCAAGCTGTGATTAACAAAGATGTTTCCTACAGGCTTTCAGCAAACCAGGTAATGCATGTAGAAAATAAGCAAATTGTCTTTCTTGGTTTCCGTCTTAAAAGTCTCACACTTTGCTTGACAGTAAATCTTTCGTCTCTCATAAAGTATAGCATTTTTGGATTCTTGACTTTAATTTTGTCACAGATTCTGAATCTGGAAGAAGATATTAGAGCTGTGCAAAGTTCTATAATGAAACCTGAAACCAGGTGAAACTTCCCCATTCCCCCACCCCTAAAAAATCCAAAGCTAGAGCCAGGTTTCCTGAAGCTTTTGCCAAGTTTTCTGCACATTTCAGCACACCTGGGCAGAGCCTCAGGAACTGAGAAGAGATCTATAGTTTTGGATGAAAACTATACAAAAAAAATCAGACATTTCACATTATTTGTGCTGTATGCCTGGTGATCTCAGACACAGTGCATTGTCTTCTGTTCCCGATTGCTTGGGTGGCACTTTTAAAAGTTTATTCCAGTGCAGTGTTTCAAATGAATAAATATTTCTACTAAAATTCATGAAACTTTCAGCATTTTCACAAAATCATAGATTTTAAGGCCAGAAGGGACCATAATAATTTAGGCTGCCCTCCAGCATAACACAGACCAAAAGCACCTCAGCCAGTAATTCCTGCATGAAGCAGAAGGGGCATGAATGTGTGGCTAGCCTCCCCAAAGTGGGAGCTCATGTGCCACCCATGCTCCCTGCTTTTTTTCCAGGGTCAGCCACCGTGCATCCAGCTGCTTCTTTAGGCTCTCTCTCTCTCACACACACACACAAATACACACTCACCTGTTTTCAGTTCCTTTGTGTTCTAACCCCCCCCCCAAAAAAAAACACACACACACATGTATGTGCACACATATGCACACAAAGCAATACTCAGCAAAAGCTCCAGGCCAGGTTCACATACACCTTTTGTCTTAGATGGGGTTTAGGCTTACAGGTATGTTAATTGAAGGGTGACTTCACACCTATCAATCTCAATCCTATGAAAGGTTTCACCCAGCAACGTGAATAACAATGTTAGGTTATAGAATTGGTAACAGGTCTCTCTCAATTGACAGTCTTTGTTTGTGGAACTGTCCCCAGGAGAAGGCGTAGCAGAAACTCTTGTCTCCTTTTAAAGGCATATTTGGCCACTCTCTCTATTTAGGTGCTCCCTCTTCTGACCCTTTTGCTATCCTCATTCCTCTCTAACTAACTGGGACAGGCTTCTTTGGGGAATGGAGTATGCATATGTAGTATTCTATAGCAGGGTGTTACACTTGGTTGGTTGGTTTCTTTTTCTATATTTAATACTTTGAATTGTACTTCTGTTGTTCAGTGCTCAAATGCCTTTCAGTTGGCATCCTATAAACAGAGTGTGTATGTGTGAGTAGAGAGAGTAACAAGGAAACATTCTGAGGGCATGCTAGTCCAGAGGCTTTTGTTAAAAATAGGTAATAAATAAAATCTGACTTGGAACAAAAACTCAGTTCCTTTCCTTTCAACATGAGACTGGGTAAAGACAAAGCATCTTGATTGGCCCAGATGGAGGGATTTTTGTGGGAAGAGGGGAGATAAGTTACTTATACATGGTATGTTTAGTTTGGACACAGAATGACTGTCCACAGTTTGATTTTGACATGAGTAACTGACCTTTGGTAGGGAGAAGGACATTGACAGATATTGACTGAAGAAAAGGATTAGCCAAAACACCAACTGCTCCAGAAATTGCTATAGGCAACAGATTGGTAATGGAAAACACTGCCTGGAAGTGGCTAAGGGGAGAGGGGAAAAATGCAAATGGTGGTTGGAAAAATTTGTAGAGCTGGGAGGTGAGGGCTGGACGCAGCAACCTTCTGTGAATATAATTTGGTTTGGAATGATAATGTTTGTACTGAACTAAACTCGAGGACAGGAAAAGCCAGACAATGGTACTAAAAGCTGCTGCATTGTTAGTCTAATGTGCTCTTTTATTTTCCCTTGGCTTAGACAGCTGATTTTGTAACTGATCAACTGGGTTAATTTTCAAGCTGCCCACAATGTTATCAATCATGTATTCTTTTATAGAATATCAAATTATTTTTTAAAAGCCCACAATATTTCCTGTGATTAGTAATGTCTGGATATGTCATTGTCTTACACAATATATATTTGGTTAACAAATCTAATTCCTGATTGAAAATGCAGTTCAATAATAGCAGGCTTTTAAATTATAAATCTGTACAAAACAATTATATATTCTCCCACATATTCTTCCATCTCCCTACATATCTTAATAGGAAAATACAATTATGGCAGATGCAGTAGGGTATGATGTACATATTGTTTTCTGTTCTGGGAAGGTCTGCTTAAAAACTGAGCAGATTTCAAAATGACAAAACAATTTTTCCTGGCAAGTTTGGTATCAGGCTTTGTTTTGCTAAACCTGATTATGTACTTTGGCTGCATGAGCTAGCATATGTTTCAAACCTGTTCAAAATGATTCTCCTTGTTTGCCCAGCCACTTCAGAAATCTTTTTTTCATGCTTGCTTTGAGTGACTGTTTAGTACATATGTACTCCAGGGACAACAGAACTCAGCAGTGACTTAAAGTCTGATTCATGACGTTTTACTTACAGCATGAGCTGAATTGTTTTAATAATGCTTTTTGTTTGTTTTGTTTTTTTAAAAACCTGCTAGCTGAGGTACAGATGTTACTAGGAAAGAAATATCAGCCATACTGCACATGGGTTATATGGAGTCACATGGGTAGGATTTAGCTTAATGTCACAGAAATAGGGAACAAGAGCAGGCCCCACAACCTGGCCCCTTTAAAAAAATTCGCGGAGGGACTGACTATGGTCAGTGTTTCAAATGTCAATGTAGCCTTAATTTTAAAAAGTTAGTACCACATCTGTGTGCAGCTCAGATTAAAGATGGAAGAGCCCTCTGGGATTCTGTCATCTCACCCAACCTCCTGTCAGATCTGGGCTGCTCCATTCAGAACAGTTTCTAGTGTTCTGCCCAATTCAGTTTTTAAGACTTACATCATCCCCTCAGGGGAATGGTGGATGTCAGACTAATGGCTCTCACAAGTAAAAGCTTTTCCAGATATTTAGTACACAATTTTCTCATTCCTAATTTTATCCCATCACTTTATATACCATATGGACCAAAATTCTCGTAAGTGTGCTTTAGTTTCTTTGGTACCCAAGTCAAGATGCCTTAGAGGCCCCATTTCTAGAAAGTATTGAGCACCCACCCACTGACAATCAGGCCCTGTCGGACATCTCAAGCTGATAAAAAAATTGGAGCCACCAAAAGTCACTAGTCACTTTTGAAAGTATTGGCTGTGTAATATGCTAAATAAATCCTCTCCCTCATTGGTGTTTATACTCTCTCCATACCCATAAATGGTTATCAGGCCCATTCTTCAAGAGTTCTTGACTAGGACAGGAACATACGGGTATTACATACTAGTGCTTTTAGATTAGCATATTGATTGCATGCACATCAGTTCTACATACCTAACCTAATAGGGATTGAACCTATTGAGCACAGCTGATTAGCCTGCCTGTGTTTCAGTTACCCTATCTGCAACATGAGCATAGAAGAGTAATTTACCTAATCCACCCTACTCTGCTTTGGGGTAATGGCTGTACAGTGCTTTGAAAATATGAAGTCTCATGGGCTCCTTTTTTCTCTACATGGGAATAACCAATACTCCAAATTGTCCTATTCATTCTTCCATGAGGAAGCAGGCTTGCTAGCCCCATAAAAAAGTTGCTCCCTTAAACTGTGGATGCCCTGAGATCTATTTCTAGCTTTAAGATCTGTTGCTGGAGAAAGGGTGTATCTGCTCTATAATCCAGCTCTATCAATGCCTATTGGACCCTATCGATCACAGCTCCTAAAGAAGTCACACTTCCAGTGGTTCCCATCACCATAACTGCACTTCACTCTCATTTTGGAAAGTGGTATTGTGTAGAATGAGAAGCAGTACACATTAGGAAAGCCCTCAAGCTCTATTAACTAGTACAAACTTGTCCTGTGGGTATGGGAAGTAGGGAATGCACTTCAAGGGGTTAGTGAAAGGGAGAGCATGCCACCTACATGGGCCCTATGTAAATGCTAAGAATTCCTCATCTTATACTCACATGAAAGCTATTTACTGACCTGGTCACATTTATACAGCTCTGTGAGGGGCAAAAATGTGAAACCAAGAGCCATATGATCAAAATAAGGGGTCTAGAATAACAATCCTCAGAAGCAATGCATACACATGTCTTTGCAGGAGATTACAGCTTTGATTAGTATTAATATTTCAGTGCCTCTGGCATTTCCACCACCACCACTGCCTCCAGCTAGTAGTTTGAGGGGAACAAACTTGTTACACTGACAACCTGTTTTTAATGTGACAGGTTTCTGACACTCTTGTATGAACTCATTCCAGGATCATCTTGTAATGTAACCATGCTGAAATAAACTTTCCTTCAATATGAAGTAATGGATTGTGTTTCTGCAGGCTTAAAAAGGAACAGCCTAGAACAGTGATCTCTTGTTGCCAAAGAAGAAAGCACCATGCAGGTTGAGTTTTGTGTTGATAATGCCAAAGCTCTGCTCCTGACTGCTTTTGGAGCTGTGCTATGAAATCTTGTCTCTGCTACAGACTCCCCCTGCCTCCCATGACGTGTCCCAAAAATTCTCGGGATATTACATTAAATGCTTAAAGCCATAGGCTATGGATGGAACCTGGTAGTGCACCAATGTGAAGGGTTGAGGGATCACTTCAAACATATCACAGATCCAGGTTAAGCAAGCATCAGAGTTTAGCTGAAGATTAAAACAGTAATATAATAAAAAAAGAAAAAAGAAAAGGCATTCATTAAACTAGAAATTAGCAGCTGGGTGATACAGTTCATGCATTTTATAAAATGCAACTGACATGCCACTCCTGCTGAGTAATTTAATCTTTTATTTCAGATCAGATTAAAGTTGGTTTTTATTCCTCAGATAACTGTGAAAAAACTACTGTACAGTTTATGCAAATACAGAAGTCAGACAGGCCAGTCAGAGAGATCAGCTAAACTAATCAGATTCATAGACAACTCCAGCATATCCTAGGAAAGTGTGAGGACCGTTCACACCTTTTTCTAATCCCTTGATTGGATCCCTGTGTTTCTTTACATAAATTTCAAGCTTCTTATTCTCACCTTCAAAACCTTTCACAGCTTTGCCCTTCTCTAACGGACCATTATGGTCTGTTATAGTGTTTTCTCTATCCCTTCTGCTTTCTAAATTACTCAGCCTTGAACACGCAGTTCTAAAACAAATGTTTCCACACTTTCTTTCATACCATCCCCAAGGCAAAGCCACCCCCACTCTCTCCAGACTGACTGTAAGACCACTAGCCCTTTCCTTCTTCAAATCCTTCCTCACGGACCAGTTATTCCACAATTTTTCTTACATATTTATATGGCCCTTGTTACTGTAGTAACTAAGTTCCTCACCATCTCTGATATACTTATCTTCACAACACCTCTGAGAGATAGTGAAGTACTATTATCCCCATTTTACACAGGGGAACTGAGACACAAAGAGACTAGGTGACTTGCCAAGGGCACACAGGAAATTTGTGCTTGAGCAGGAAATTGAACCCAAGTTCTCACCATAATGACTGGACCAACCTACCTCTCAAGGCCTCCAAGAAATTGGTCAACTAATAATGGATATACTGAGAGGCGATAAAGTACACTTTATTTAAATACTCATCGATTATATAGTGGACATAAAATTATTCATATTTTGATAATGCTCTTCCCATCACCCTTCATATGTAGCTTCGTTTAGGAAAACGGGGGGGGGGGCAGGCATATGAAATAAACAAGACACCACTGTACCCCTTTCCCCTACTTTTTTCTGAATAGAGATTGTTTCTTACTGGCAGTTTGTAGAGCACCAAGCACAGTGGAGACATCATCCTGACGGAAGGTTCTGGGTGCTACAACAATAAAAATAATCAATTTTTGTTTTGGTCTCTGATTGTTTATTTCCCCCCTAGAACAGAAAAGACTAATGTCCCTAATGTCTAGGAAGCGAGATAGAGTGATTTGTCTATTTTATGCTGAGGGCCAAAATATCTTACTTGAGAGAGAGTGACAGAATAGAAGAAAATGATGTCAATAAAGCAATAAACAATGTGGCTTTTGCGGTAAAGTAACTTTGCAGACCAGGCATTATCAGGGGGTTTCAATAAGGCTATTTAATTAATTAATCGGATAGCATTTAGATGTGGTTTCATAATTCAGAATCAGTATGGAAATGTAGTACTAATTTAATTATGTTTTCAGTTATATAAGTTCCGCCCCAATTCCCTGTTAACACAGCACATACACACACACACAGCCATAGCAACTGCTACAAGATTTGCTAATAATCACGGCACAATGTTTTGTATGTCGACAACATTTCTATGGATGTCTGCAAAATTATGGCATAAAACTCCTTGCTGAAAAAGCTTGGTGCAAGATTCATTGGTACAAAAGAGCTACAATGTATTATAAAATGTAGTCCAATCACTTTATCTAATTAGTAAGAAGAGCAAAAAATCACTAAAAACTGCTGGTAAGCAGTTTGCAATATAATTTTAACATATCTGAACAAACTGAAAGTTACCTTCTTTGAAAATTTGGTAATGAACAGTAAAATATTCAAAAGTGCTTAAGTCACATAGAAGTGTAAGTTTACTGGAAGACAGTTGGATTTGGGCTCCTAAGTTACTTAGGAGCTTTTGAAAATTTTACCCAGAGATTTGAATACTGTGCCTTCCATTACTGAGTTGATAAGTGCATTCCAGGGAAAAGTGTGCTCTAACCACACAAAACTATTCAAACCCATACTACACACTACCATTCCCTGAAAAAGCAATCCATATGTAGGTACACAGTCAGCAAGAGAAAAATCACACAATGAATCAGTGGCAGAGCCAGGAACAGAATTTAGAACTTCTGTCTCTCAAGCCCCTACTTTAACCACAACTCTCCTTCACATGCTGTGCTAATAAAGGTCTTTTCAGCAGAATCAATATTACTGGCAAAGACATAGGAACAGCATGTGGCAACAGCCTAATATCCGTAACCAAGGTAAACAGGATGAATAGCCTAATTTTTCTTCAACCAACTGTCCTGATATTATCTTGAAATTACATAGTACACAAGGTGCCCCAAAGCACTGAATAATTTCACAAGGACCATAACTATGCTGAAAGGAACTATGTTCTCAAGGAACATAATAATGACCATTTGGGTCAAGAACAATGTTAACATCCATTGGTGGGAATAAGAAACTCATTTGGCACTTTAGTATTGAAATTAGCCCAGGATCTCAAGCCTGCTCCTGCTCCAATTGAAATTAATGGGTATTTTGTCATTTACTTCAGTGGGAGCAGGAACAGGCTCTTGGTGTATTTTTTACATGCCATACCTGAGAGGTCTGGAGGAATGCTGAGTGGCACAGATACTAAATTAATTATAATACAAGGTAGGAGCAATGTAGATGATGCAAAGTCATCTGCTCTCTGCAATCTGTAGCTTATTAGTTCCTGTTGCCAGCTTTGAGGAGTGTGTTTCTTCCTAAACATGTTTTAACTTAACTAATACCTCTGCTTGGCACTTCCAGGCAAAATACTTGGTTGCAATATTCATATGTTCTATGCTTTTAACCTGTATAAAAGAAAAACTCAGCCTCCATAGCTGTCATTATTAGTTGATTCATTTCTTGTGATTAGCTGCCATATTTCACACATTTGATTATATAAGATACATATACTTGATGCTAATTCACAATTTCCCTGCCCATCCTTATATGCCAGCAATCTGCTGATTTATTTCCATGCCAGCATTGTTAATATTACTGGCAGAAACTGGCAATTTTGTAGAACAAAAATAAGCTTCACATGTTCTGATGATTAACAAAACATATCACCATGAGCAAGACTGCAAATTGCACACAGTCCAGAGTAGGGGGCTAGGTGGAGCTGCACCCTCCCAGAGGAATGTTTTCTACCATCAGCCTTGAACACCCATTTGTCCAATTTTCCTTCAGAAGTCTCCATGTATAGAGCCCTATGCGGGACTATTTTTTTAATCCCACTCCCACTATTATGGCAGCAGGTCCTGTGGGATCCACGTGATCCCAGTCCTGCTGCAGGGCTCTACACTAGTCCTGCGCAGGCCTCTACCTCTACTTTCTTGCCCCTTACACATGAAACCCTCTCCTTGAATACATCCATAAAGCCAATCATCTCTCTGTTTCAAACCCCTTCACCAGACTTATTTCTGCTGTGACACCTACAAGAAACCACACAGCTCATGATGACCAAGATAAGTGGTCAGTGCAGACAGCTGACATTTATCTATATGCAAAACAAAAAACACCTTGCAAATAATACAGAGCTGTCAGGTTGTGTACATAACTAACCTGTGTAACCACGTCCTTTCTCTCCATTTTTCTCTTATGGTTAGCTGACCTAACTTCTTTCAAGTTAGTTTGTAAGCTTTTGGGGGCAGGGACCATATATTTTGCTTGTTATCACAGTTCATAGCACAGTGAGACCCCAATTCTGATTAGGATGCTTTTGCAGTAATAAGATAAAATAAAATAAACAAATAAAAGTTGAAATTTTATGGGAATTTTTATTTCCCTACCCCCACCCAATCTGGGTTGGTTGTGATTGCTCACAGAAGTCACATGGTACTAGTTCCCTCACAGACAGTCTGGTGGGGTCAAGAAGGTTAACAGAAGCCATTTTAGCTCATTCCCTTAGACAACACGACTGCATTTTTTGCATTCAGAATCTGGGGGAGCTGAACCATTTGGCACACTGCCTGGTAGGCCCCAAAGATACTAAGGAGAGTGTGATCTATTAACAAAGCCATCATGACAGAGGAGTAGCAGGGCATGGGTCCATCACTGCAAGAACACTAGATGTAGGCAGGGAGGATCTCTTACAGAAACAGTTCAGTGGAGAGGGATTGTGTGGAGATAGAGATTCACAAGACAGTGATATCTGAGCTAACAGAATTTATGGAGGGAAAGTATCTAAACTTTTGGGGGCAGATCCTCAGCTGACATCAATTGCCTTTGTTCCGTTGACTTTAATGGATTGTCACTGGATTTGTAAACCATTTAGCTATGGTGAAGCTAATTGACAGCATGTTTTTACAGTTTTGTTATGATGAAGCTAATTTCTGGTGTGCTCTTTGTATACAATCTGGTATGTTATTGGTGATACATACATTGTTTTTTAACTCTATTTCTCTGCCAGGCACACAGTAGAGGGAATAAGGATTGGTAATTGTTCAGGTACTGTGACGGGGCTCCACTCACCACACTGGTGCCTCCTGCTGGCTGTCTTGGAGAATTAGTTCCGCAGGTTGGTATGCCCTCTCCTGGTGATGCCTCACCCGCTGTCACTTCTGCTCCTGGACCCACATCACTCTAAGGACAGCAACATCCTCTTCACATCACAGCCCTCCAGCATGACACAATCTGTACTCCCCCTTCTAGGGTCGAGTACTTCAGTCCAACTGTCCTGCCACTTCCCCAGTTGTCCAGTCACTTCCCCATGGGCCCAGCATTGTTTTTTCCCTTGTCTTAGGGTCTCAGCCTGCAAATCCCAGCAGCCAGCCAGGAGCTCTCTCTAGCTCCCCCTGTCTCTGCTAGCAGCACTGCTCTGTCCAGGATGCTAGCTTCTTTCTGCCTGCCAGCACCCAGTCCTCCCTCCTTGAGCTCCAGGGAGTAACTAACCCTGATTTGCCCTGCATCTCTTCTTATATGGGCCTGCCAGGCCCCAATTGGCTGCTCCTCTCAGCCCTTCTCTAATTGGCTGCCTCCTGTGCAGCCTTCCTAGTGCTCTATTAACCCCCTAGAGGCCAGCGTGCGGATCCTGATATCAAGCAGACTGAAAATCAGATGTCACTCTATAACAACAACCAACAGTGACAAGTGATACATTTTCATTTTTTCCAGTGCAAAACTATTCTTAAGAGCCATGTAGGGATGCAGAGGAATGCATGTTAGAACCAGTCTTCCAAAATGACACATAAATAACTCAAATAAAATAAAACTTAGTTTTACCAAAGATTTTACAACTGAACATAGCAAAACAAAACAAACTACAGCTGTCCAAGGAAGGGAGGATGAAAGGGATCACTGGTGAGAATATTAAAGGGGTAAATACAATATACATAAGTGGATTTTAAAGAGTGAAGTGGAGGTAGAGAAAGAGGGCGCGGGGAGGACAACAAATGGGAAGTTATACCAAGGATGGGAAGCAGCATGAAGGATCATGTGAAGTCAAGAGTGGGAAAAGGAGAGAGGATTACTTACCAGAAAAAATATATAGTGCATGGGATTGAGGAAATGAAAGCAGAAGTGAAAGTGGGATATGATTATGTAAGCCTTGAAGAAAGCCCAGGAGGGAAATCACTCTAGATACTGAAAGAGGAAAAGTCAATATTGCTTTAGCTGTGACATTATCAGATAGGCTGAGAGGTAAGATGATGGAAACCTAAGTTTACAATAGTCAAGGCAAAAGATGACCCTTGTGTGGATAAAGCATTTTTCAATCAGTTCAGGGAAAAAGCAGAATTTGGCTAAATTAAAAAGAGGGGGGACCAATAAGGTTTGTTCAGATACTGCATATTGTGGGGAAAAGGGGAGAGAAGTTGAAGGTAATAGCAAGGTGACAAGACAAGAGAAGATAAGATAGTGGAGTTGTCTATGTTGCTAGTGAGGGGAGGAACTAGTGCAAGATTAAGATAAAGGATAAATTCAGTTTTGGACAAAACTGAGTTTGAGATGTAAGACTGCAAGATATCCAAGCAGAAATAACCAAGAGCGAGTTGGAGACGTCAGTCTGGACAAAAAAATGGAGAAAGGGATGGAGAAGTTGTGAATGAGCACTTATCTACCTGGAGAAGCTTTGCACAATCTGGCGCATAACTTTTAATTTTCTATTGCTATATGCAGCATGATGTGTCAACCTGAAAGTCCATTCACTCTCTAGCAAATGAACAAACTTTCTAACAGTAAGTATTCGTAAGCAATTCTAGGAAATGAATGCTCTTGCCCATTCCTTTTTCCTCCAAGATCCCTTTAATTTTGAATCTCCACATATCTCTGGGCTAATCCATGTACGACCATCTCAAGGTTTAAAAAGTACAACGGCTCTGCTTGAGGCCCAGTAAGGAGCATTTTGAAGGGGCCCTTTTGTTGTTTTCCCAGGTAGAATGTTTAACTCCTGATCAGTGCAGCCTGAATTCCTTTCTCACCACACCCAAGGTCATTTTAATGAAAATTCCAAAGCCCATGCCAAGAGGATAGAATTGCTTTTAATCCTTCAGCAGCTAGTCATTTGATCCACAGACCCAGTGGGGTTATTATTGTGTGTCTACAGAGCACACCAAAGCACACAGAGGTAGAGAAATGGCAACCACTGCAGGAAACCAGTTACCTTTCCTCAACCTTTCTTTCAGGTTGGGGGAGAAGAGGAGAGGTCCTTCGTCTAATCAGTACATTCACCCCCTGCCAATTTTTAGTGCTAATACAATGTTTTAAGTTATCCTCCTCCTTTCATAGAAGTTACATAAGTTGTTTTTAACAAAAAGAAATAAGGAAGTTTAATTACAAAAATTGTTTCCTCTGTTGTGCATTTTGAAAGGGAACTGCATGTCTGTGTGGTCCACACCTCAGTGAATTGTACTGATGTTTTACATCTGTGCTTTAGCAGTGCCTTAGAATAATGAAAAACAATGTGGACAAATAAAATTAAAAACAAAATAGCACTTTTGGCAGGATGGAGGAGGAAGGAGAAATAGTGAGTACAGTACAACGTTCCATTTCTCCCTGGAATCTTTCACATATGATCCAGGAGTATGTGTTTTATCTAGTATGTTCTCAGTGGTCAAGGTAAGGCTTAATTCTCACTCACTACGTTTGTTTCAATGCGTGTCTGATATGAGCAGTGACTTCCATTTCCTGTCAGGCTGAAATCAGTAAATCCACTGAATACTCTACTTAGGACACTACAGGCCCTTACGCAACTCTACCAGCTTTCACTCATTAACAGGGCTTGCTTCTACAGCATGTGGATTTTTTTGCTCAGACCTTCATCCCCTGCCAAGATGAGAGAGATGTATCCGCCATCATCACCCCCTTCCAGATATACATCACCCCCTCCAAACCTGCAAATACATAAGCACATGGGTAACTTTGTTCACATACATAAAGTTACTCACATGCTGAAGTGCTTGCATGATTAGGCCTTTAAATAATGCATTCTCCCCACCCTTTCAAAGGTGAAAATTTTCAATATGTTTTCTACCATTGTATTGATAACCATAAATTTCCTTCTACAGAAATTCTGCAGCACCAGCAGCTCTGCACAAAGTGCCTGGATGTAGTAAAACCTACAGGTATGGTTGCTACAAAAAAGACTCTCTCAGCTTTCATCACTAGATTTACGAAAGGTATATATTTTAGGCACTTTGTGGAATTTACAAATACATGTAAGCAAGTCAATGGGAGCTAGGCACCTAACTCAGTGAGGTACTTCTATAAATCCCACCAAGCATCTATCTTTATCATTAGACACATAAATACCTTTGTAAGTCTAGCCCTTAGTGCTCAGTCCTGTTCCGATTGAAGCCAAGGGCAAAATTCTCATTGTTTCAATGGGAACAGAATCAGTCCTATCAACCTTGCCCACACTACAACTTTTAACAGTTTGTAATAATTTACTGCTGTCTCGGAACATAGTTTGTGTCTTCACACAGTGTAGTTAAAGCTTAGTGTGATCAGTTAACCGTGTTTGGGCCCCTACCAGAGGACTAGCTTGGGATATAATTGTCTTCCTGTAAGCAGTTCAACACAGTCCAATGCACAAAGAACTCCCTAACAGTGTTCGTAAGAGGTTTGACTGTCCTCTTTTCTCCAAGTTCCCTAGACCTTCCAGAGCACACTGTTCCATGTTCTGCTGAAGCTACTACGTATGTGCCCACCCTCTGGGCACTCCATCCCCTACCCAGGATGTATAGCTGCTGAGATATTCTCAGAGTGCATCTCTGAATGGGCAGCATGGTAGGTGCAGACACACAAACTTGGCTGTTATGGCAAAAAAGCTGTTGTGGGGAAACAAACCGAACCACATTTCCTGGGTACAAGCAAGGTGATCTTGCCTCAAACCAACTTTATCATGTTTTTGTAACTGTAGTATGGCCAGTGTCTTCAAGAACAGCAAACCTACCCTTCAGGAAAAAAGTAAAGCTTTCCCTATCTTCCTCCATGGGGAAAATCCCATTATCCCACATCAGAATGCATTCATCATGCCATTTCAAGTTCCAAACACACAGTAAGGTAAGGTCAGGCATATCAGCCTAAGGGGATTTGAAACCATGAAGTGTATCAAACCATATTGAATTTTTATTTTCTGTTTCTATTTATTTTGAGCAGCAAGCATACGACCACCCAGAATACTGTACAACTGGATTGCTTGATTCGCCAAACTTCTGGCTCCCTTTATGAAAAGAGACATCACCACTGTAATAAATGAAAGGGGGGCAGGTAGCTCCCTTTTATGGAAAAGAGCCAGGCAGTTAGCTATAAAATCCCTCTTAGTAGTTGTTCTCTACTTGCTTTACCTGTAAAGGGTTAAAAAGTCTCCCTACATAGGTAAAAGGGAGTGGGCACCTGACCAAAAGAGCCAATGGGAAGGCTAGAACTTTTTAAAATTGAGAAAAAAACTTCCCCTTCATCTGTCTGTTGTTGTTCTCAGGGAAAAGCAGAGACAGGGCTGTAGCTATGCTGTAAGAGCTTGGGCCAGATATGAAAAATCATCAGATTATACCTAGAAACTACTAATTTGAAACCCCAAATATGTAAGTAGATCAGGAAATGTCTAGGAAGACGCAATTCGGTTTATATGGCTTGTGGACTCCTCTGTGCTAACCCCAAATGCTTTTGTTTTGCTTGTAACCTTTAAGCTGGACCTCAAGAAGGTTATTCTTGATGATGAATTTTTGTATGTGGGTTTTTTAAATCTAGCACTAGCCTGAGTTTTCAATGTATTTTCTTTCTTTTTGTTTTAATAAAATTTACCATTTTTAAGAACAGGATTGGATTTTGTGTCCTAAGAGGTTTGTGCACATGTTGTTTAATTAGCTGGTGACAACAGCTGATTTCCTTTGCTTTCTTTCTCAGCTCTTCCCCGGATGGGGGGGGGGGGTGTGAAAGGACTTGAGGGTACCACACAGGAAGGAATTCCCAAGTGTGCCTTCCTGGGTTCTCATAGGACTTTTTGCACTTGGATGGTGGCAGCATCTACCCATCCCAGGTCACAGAAAAGCTGTAACCTTGGGAGTTTAGTACAAGCCTGGAGTGGCCATTATTAATTTTTAGAATCCTTGCGGGCCCCCACCTTCTGCACTCAAAGTGCCAGAGTGGGGAATCAGCCTTGACAATCACATACATGGGAGTATCACCCAGGTTATTCCATAACTACTAAGGGATGGGAACAGTAGAGAGGGAAGGGTTATCTTTTAGGTCATATAAAAGTGTTACAAAAAATTTTAAAAGGGAGCTTGTTTCATAATATTATTGCATTTTCTCAATTACAAAAGTCTTGCCCATAAAGACACTCTGAAAGGAAAATTTTCTAGTAATATAAATGATAACTAGAAAATGCAAGCACACACACACACACACACACAGCCAGATGTTTGCTTCTTACATTTTAGGTAGATTTTAACAGATCTAACAATGCACAAATATTAACGTGTCCTCCTTCCATTTACAGTGCATGCCACACATGCGGATTTGTCTCAAACACCCTTTTCGTTTGGTTTCAGTTTTGTCTATTTGCAATCATTTTTATGCAGTATGTCATTCTGGTCGCATAGAAAATACTTTACCATTAGGGTAAGTACCATAAGGGAACAGTAAATGGGGCCAAATCAACTGATAAATCTAACTAGAGCCGGGTATGATGTAGATATACTTGATCTGCCAAACCATCTTATTCCATCCTGACCTGTAGTAATTTTGTTACTCCAGAGCTGGGCCTTATAGTAGACAGCTATTTGTGCCAAATTGTTAGGTAATCACACCCAAAAAACACAGTGCTTTTAAAACATTAATCAGTCTTCTGATTAAAAAAAAAAAGAAATAGAGCCAGTTAATTGACAGAAAAAGGGAGAATGTCATTTTTGAGCAATTTGTAAATAATACTGATTGCAAGGTGATTTTTTTTTCAGGGCCAGGGGAGAGGAACTCTGGTTTGTGTTATTTTACAACAGTTGTGCAGCATGATAGGACTGATTGACTGATCACAATTCAGCTTGTCAATGGCATTAGAAAGGTTGATGTACCCCCTATGGAGGAACTGTGCAGACAGACTTGACTGATTGAGTATAGCAGAGTCCCACACAAGTTTGAATTGTAAAGGTTAATGCCATACGATGCAGGGGTCCTGCTGATTGATAGAACGTTTGACTGATTGTAGCCAAGTCCCACAAGGATCAGAATTCTGAAGGTTTATGCCACACTGAATTCCACAGCCTGACACAAAGCTGGTCTGCAATTCACACGGTTTCTTACATTCTAATCAGGAAGGTTAATTCATGACAGGTGAGGGTTGCTTGCCTTTTTAAAGTACAATGAAGAAATTGATTTAGCTGAAACCCTTAGCATGCTAATCAAAGGTCCAGTTTTTCTACACAACAGAATCCTGCACATTTTATTCAGAGCAATGTCTCTCTTCTACATGGCTGCACTATTTTGGCAGATCACGCCAAACATGCTTCTGGACTGTCATTGCTCTGCTCACTGATGTACGTAATAAAGATTGGCAGTCATCCCAGTCAACTCAGAGTATTCATCCATCTCTTAAAACCAACCACAGGATTTTTGTGATTGGCCCTTTCTGCTCAAGAAATCCTGAGGACTGAAAGAGCTCTGGATGCAGATGAAGAATGAGGGACACTGGCATAGTGCTCTGCTACCACCATAATGAATGAGGGACAAATGCCTAGACAGCTAAATAGATTGTGGGGAGCTTATACTGCATCAGCCCGCAAAATGGCTTCCCTTAGCCAGAGATATTGGTCTTAATGAAATGGTGCAGCATACCTATCTGAGCAAAAGCAGATGGGGAGTTACTAGCCCTGCAGGCAGTCAAGTGGGGTTGGTTATGGTGACCAACTTGTGAAGTCCAGTCAGGTGTTCAGAGTTAAATGAGGGCATTCTCTCAGACAAAGTTGGATGAGCTGTATTTCCAGTCACTATACCCTGAGCTGAGCCTTTTATTTGGTTTGTGTAAGAGCCTTTTGTTGCTTGTTTTTTGTTTTTGTTACAATCTGTGAGCTTTCAAAACAGCCTTGAAACAAAATTCTCCATTGTTAATGATTTGTTCGTGTTGCTGGACTAGGTTGGCCCACTGTATCAGCTTACTGCCCTTTACACCAGTGGTTCTCAAAGCCGGTCCGCCGCTTGTTCAGAAAAAGCCCCTGGCACGTCAGACTGGTTTGTTTACCTGCCGCATCCGCAGGTTCAGCTGATCATGGCTCCCACTGGCCGCGGTTCGCAACTCCAGGCCAATGGGGGCTGCAGAAAGCGGCGCGGGCCAAGGGACATGCTGGCTGCCGCTTCCCACAGCCCCCATTGGTCTGGAACTGCGAACCAAGGCCACTGGGAGTCGCGATCGGCCAACCCTGTGGATGCGGCAGTTAAACAACCCGGTCTGGAGTGCCAGGGGCTTTCCCTGAACAAGCGGCAGACCAGCTTTGAGAACCACTGCTTTACACCACATTCACATGAAACTAAAATAGATATCCATTATCAGAAGAGAACTGCATGCCTGCGGTGAACAAAAATTCTTCTTGGGATCTGACACAATTTCAATGCAATGTCTCACTAACATACAAAGATTTTGAAAAATAATTGTGGAAGAGATTTTCATAAGCACCTAAGAAACCTTGACATAATTCCAATGGAAAGATGACGGTTTCTGTGTTTGTCAGGACTTTTTAAGCATATATTTTATTTTTAAGGTCTGTTTAAATTTTAGTATGTATTGAAGGCCAGACTGGATCCTTGTTTCTCTCTCAGTAATTTCCCTTTCCTTAGCGTGATATTAATAAATGATGTGAAAAATACATCCATTCATCTTAGAGATGGATGGACAGGTTTGTATATAATTGCCCCCAGGTATGGAACTTTATCTTAACTATAAACTAAGTTAAGTCACCTCATTCCTCTCCCCAATACCTACTACCTTTCAGGGCTTATGCCGGTAGAGAGCCCTCCTATCACTTCCAGAGCTTCCTTGAGAATAGGAGCAAAGCATTCTGGGAAGCCACTGAGTATGAGTTTGAGAGCGCAGCTGGCCAGAGCCCAGCACAAAGTGTGAAAAGCCTGGTGGTCCTTCATTTTTTTCCTTATTTGCCATGTGATATCCCTGAAGCTAGGGGGAAAGGGTATGAAGGGTCAATGGGGAAAGATGTTTGGGTGGGAGCTAAGGGAGAGGCTGGAAACCTGTGTGAGGACAGAAATAAGAGCAGTTGGATAAAGTGGGGTCTGAGAGTTAGTTTGCACTTTTCCTCTTCAGGGGCCCTGTGATCCCTGGCATAGGCTTGGACAGCCCTGGAAACTACTCTAATATGTGTCCTTGCTTCAGTGGCTCCCAACAGGCTTTCAAGGATGCATAATTGCCAGGACAAAGGTCTGTCTCTATCATGGCCACTCTCCCTTCTGGCCCAGGTACAGCTTGTCATGCTTTCCACACCCACAGCTCCTGCAAAGATAGCCCAGACCTGGCAGATCCAGCCCTTTCTATACCTTCTAGTATAGGGGTTTTCCCGCATTGGAGGAATTCCTCAGGTGGATAAGAAGGGGCCTGTTGTCCCTTCGCTACAGTCTAGCTGTCTTAAAGGGGAACAGTGTAATGATGAATTGGACCCAAGGAGCTAAGGATTGATCAGAGGTAGTTATAGATCAGAGGAAATTGAAGCTGGCATTGATTACCTCATGAGCCAAAACATGAATGTAGAAAATAAAATTATTAGAAAATATAGCATTGAGATACATTAGCATTAACAGCTTTAGAACTGGCTGCCAATTCATTCAGCAAGAGACATGAAAGAGTCTACAGCAGAGGCCCCAATTATATCATGTACATTTATGTAAATATTTGGTGTCTGAGTAAAGCAGGTTCATACCTTGGGTGAGTCGAAGGGGAAACCAAAAAACCAGATACAGCCCAGCCCATGTGGGCATGGAGCAGCAGAGCATGGATCTATCTTTGACAACTGTGGAGAGAAAACAAACAGAGAGAAGGGTTTGAACATCTGGAAGTTAAATACTTCCTTAATCAATTAAATTCTAGAAGTCATTGTTTAGTTACATTCCCCTTGCAGCAGCACAATGCAGTTGACTGCCACATCACATACGTCCCAGCTGTTGCTCGAACCCACAAATCCCTTTCCTCTCATCACCCTAGCAACAAGTAACATTTCTTTTGTTCTTTAAGAGCATTTTAATATTAATTTAAAAAGAAAAAATATGTAGAGAAAGACAAAATAAACTCCTAATCCTGCAGCCCTAATTGACATCAATGGCACAACTCTCTAGAGCAGTGTTTCCCGAACTTGGGACGCCGCTTGTTCAGGGAAAGCCCCTGGCGGGCCGGGCCAGTTTGTTACCTGCCGTGTCCGCAGGTTCGGCCAATCGCGGCTCCCACTGGCCACGGTTCGCCGCTCTAGGCCAATGGGGGCTGTGGGAATTGGCGGCCGGTACGTCCCTTGGCCCACGCCGCTCCTGCAGCCCCCATTGGCCTGCAGCGGTGAACCGCGGCCAGTGGGAGCCACGATCGGCCGAACCTGTGGACGTGGCAGGTAAACAAACTGGCCTGGCCCGCCAGGGACTTTCCCTGAACAAGCAGCATCCCGAGTTTGGGAAACACTGCTCTAGAGTAATGCCTGTGGACTGGGTTTGGGAATGGAGCTATATGAAAATTAAGGGGAAATATGCATTTACTGCTATACAAGGAGCTGATCCCAAACCCCATGAATATTTTTACACTCAGTGTGTTGAAGAACATGGAGAACAACAGTAAATTTTTGGTTTTGCAGTGGGGTAGCAGGTATCATCTGAAAGTTATTAGTGTCATGATATTATTTCTACCACCGCCTAAAAGTGTGCTAAGCATCTCCCAAAACAAATCATCCTATCTTAGGGTCTTTTCAAAGCAAGGCCTCAGTTCTGAAAAGCTTAACTTCAAGCACATGAATAGTCCCACAGTGTTGACTTATCTGGTATTAGGGTTCAGTCCTGCCCCTGAATCCATCCGAGTAGATCCATGAGCCTGTATGGAGCCCAACTGAACTTACTGAGGGTGCAGTTGCAGGATCAGAGTACCACATGACTGTGCGGTGTACAGGAATTGGGTAGTATCCCTTTAAATAATTTATGAGACTTGACTGGCACTCATGGACTACAGTGGTTCAGAAGCCACTGTTTCACTGTCAAAGCAGCAACGTGTATATACAGCTAGGACTTATAACATATGTTTAGTAAACAGGGTTATTTTTACCCCACCACGCTCACATGGTTCCTTCATATTATACTTACTATGTAAAGAGCAAAAGACACAACAGTGTCATGGCAAAGGGGTGAAAAGAGAGCAGGGAGGGAATGCAGAGGTAATTTTTTTTAATTGACATGATTTCAAGTTCAAACTTTAAGGTTGAAATTTGGGTTCACTCTGCTGAAAACTGCACAGGAAAATTATTTTTATGACTAATTAAGGGTGAAATAGAATTATATGAAAGAAATGTGAAATTGATTTACATTCCAGAGACTTTAAAAAGACCTCAAGTAAAATTTAAGTGTCAAACTTTTTGGGTCCACATAGACAAAATACAATTTTACTATAAAATTTCCAACTTTAGTAGTTGTACTGCAGCACTGAAAACCTAAACACAACTGTGTTCTATTAATGCATGAGAACCAGAAAGTAAATCAGTCTAATTTCACTTTCTCAAGCAAGTAAAAAATGAAAAGAGAAATAAACAGCTTACATTGGGAAAAGGAAATTAGACTTAATATTCTTTCTGTGTTAATATTCAAAGATATTCAGGCAAGGGTGTTTGGTTTTAAGATACTTTTTATCTTAGCAATGTCCCTATAAAGCAATAGTTATTATCACTACAAATCATCATTCACCTATAAGGGTTGTATATCAATAACAGAAAAATGGTCTTTTGTTTTGCAGAACAAATTATTCTAAAAATCAATTTGAACTACAACAGTTTATAGGAACATGACCAAAAATAGTCACATGCCACCTAAATTTTAATACAGCAGCTCTTGTACTGCTCCTGTGTGTCATGCAAAGTCATCTGTAGACATGGGACGAGACTGTGGGAAATTCATATACCATGGAATTCATTAGTACTGAAAGCAGTGTGTACTGAGTAAACATCATAGAATCTATCAAAGTGGTGCATGACTTGCTCACCATGACTCAGACCCCTTTTGCCATCTTGCTTGTACTCATTCCTCCCACTTTAAAGATAAAATTAGTCTTCTTGATTTGTACATAGGAATATGTAAATCATTCCATTCTTGACTCACACTTCACTTTCCTGGCCCTTTCCAGCTGAACATTCTGAAGGTGGGCTCAGAGTGAATACAATGGTTAATTGTAATAGGCAAAAAAGCTTGGTTCTCATATGCTTTCAAGCCCAATATGCTTACACAAATTACCTTTTAGGGCTCATTCTCATCCTTCCATTACAACAAAGCTCCTAACAAGCTTTGTCCTGTAGCCACGCTAACTTCCTTAATGGAAGAGCTGGCAGCCTGCAAAATCCGTCTTTATTTGTTCTCCTGGAACAACCAAAGGCCCTTCTCTTTCATTCTCATACACAACCAAAAGCTTAGGTGGAGGACTGAATGACTCACACTCTCTGCCAAGAGTTCCCAGTCTCAGAACTGCTGGGCTGAGCACATTCAACACTCTCTCTCTCTCATTACTGTAGGTCCTACTTAAACTTAATTTAAATATAATTAATTCCTGAAATCTATATGCTTCAGAGTGCATTGCACACCCAGACAACTCTGACTTTTGCATTAAACATTCATTAGATCGCAGAGGAGACAGTTCCAGACATTCTGGACCCATCATAGAGCTTTCCAAATGGTATAAAGGCTCCTGAGTGTCTACAGAGAGAGCTGAGTAGGCCCTCTACTATACTCCTGTGCAATGCTTTGGCCAGGTTAGCTGACTCTATGAAGCTCAGAACCCACCACACCTACTTGGCAAAAACAAGAGTGGAGACAGTTAAATTCCTACTAAGCAGCCTGTACAGTCCTCCTGCCCCACCATTTTGTTGAAACTGACTGGGGAGGTGGGAACTGAAGACACACACTGTTCTACAGATGCCAGAGGCTGAGCTGGAGCGGGACTGAAGACTTAGCCAGGATGTTCAGCTCCTTCCTCTCTCCTTCAAGTGCTGGGGAAATAAAAGTTAGTGGACTCCATCCCCATACACGTAAAACCTTCAGGGGCTACATCATAGCACAACCCAGGGAAAGTGCTTAATAAGGACAAGAGGAAAATATAAAAGGAAGGGAGCAATGGGTGAGGGAAGGCAGTAGAAAAATTACCGGCGGGAGGGGCAGCAAGCTCAGATTCATACTGGAAGTCTTAGACTTCTCCACAGAACAGACATAGCATGGGCAGCAGCAGTGCAGATTTTCCCATTCTGCCCTAACCATATGCCTGGAAGGACTGACTCTAGCAGATAAGGTTGTTCCATTCAGTCCTTGGCCTCTCTAATGAGACTGCAGACAAGGGTGCCATTGGTGCTACATATAGTAGTCGCAAAAAGAAAAGGAGGACTTGTGGCACCTTAGAGACTAACCAATTTATTTGAGCATAAGCTTTCGTGAGCTACAGGTCACTTCATCGGATGCATAAAAGTGGAAAATGCAGTGAGGATGTTTTTATACACACAGATCATGAAAAAATGGGTGTTTATCACTTCAAAAGGTTTTCTCTCCCCCCACCCCACTCTCCTGCTGGTAATAGCTTATCTAAAGTGATCACTCTCCTTACAATGTGTATGATAATCGAGGTGGGCCATTTCCAACACAAATCCAGGGTTTAACAAGAACGTCTGAGGAATGGGGAGGGGGAGTTGGAAAAACAAGGGGAAATAGGTTACCTTGCATAATGACTTAGCCACTCCCAGTCTCTATTCAAGCCTAAGTTAATTGTATCCAATTTGCAAATGAATTCCAATTCAGCAGTCTCTTGCTGGAGTCTGGTTTTGAAGTTTTTCTGTTGTAATATCGCAACTTTCATGTCTGTAATCACATGACCAGAGAGATTGAAGATCATTTTTTCATGATGTGTGTGTATAAAAACATCCTCACTGCATTTTCCACTTTTATGCATCAGATGAAGTGAGCTGTAGCTCACGAAAGCTTATGCTCAAATAAATTGGTTAGTCTCTAAGGTGCCACAAGTACTCCTTTTCTTTTTGCGAATACAGACTAACACGGCTGCTACTCTGAAACATATCGTAGTGGTTTCTGTCACACACACCTGTCCAGTGGGAAGTGTATTGAAACTCATTTCAGGCAGGCCACTGAATAATCAGCAGATGGTCACAACTTTTGATCACTATCAGTATGGCTTCATTTAAACTTATGAAGCTAAGGTGAGAGGGTCATATCCCCAAATAACAATTTATCTCTTTAGTTTAGCACTGTGGTTATCATTTTTCCTTCACTATTTATTTGGGGTCACTATACAAAATTCTCTCTAATCTCCTCTTGTAAAGTATTTTCTTTGCATACACCATTATGGAATTTCCCCATGGCAACAACTTGCTTTGGCCAAAAGCCAAACTTTGCCAGTTTCTTTTAAGTGCAGTATTTCTTTTTCCCTTGATCACACCTGAAATAAACATGAAGAGGAAAAAACCTAACCTGACTGGAAACACCTTTTAAAAGGGTCAAGCTGGTGACACATCAAAGTGAAGTGGGAGGGGATTCTGTTGCTAGTTTAATTATTAAGCTGCAGAAAAGGAGGTCACACAGTAGCGAGATGACTAGAAAAGGAAAATATCTTCAGGGAGACCACCCACCTGCGGACAGCACACTTAGTTAAATTCCTTCCAAATGCCATTAAGAATGCTAATACATACATACACATCCCTTCAATCAATGTCAGAGTCTATAACAAGGTACTGATTTTGTATACAACTGTACTTCTATTTTGTTTCAGATAAAGGTAAGAGGTGTGCATGGTACTCATGAAAAAACATTTTGTATTTCTTAAAGGTGTTTTTCAAATAAAAATGGTTTGTAGAAATAGACCAGTGTATTTATATGGTGACTTATATTTGAGGATCCCAACATTACCATGAGGCAGGTAGGTATTATTGTCCCCATTTTATAGAAGAGGAAACTGAAGCACAAAGAGGTTAGTGACTTGCCCACCATCACATGACGACTCATTATAAAAGCTGGGAAAGGAACCCAGAAATCCTGACTTTCAGTACTATAATAATCATTTCCAGCCTTGGAGCATTCTACTGCTCCCCTTACCCAAGATGAGGGATTTATTTTGACAGCCCAGTGAAGTATCTTTACTATGTTGTTTGCTGATCATAAATAAACTAAAAAGCAGGTGAGTAGGTTGTGTGTCCAGGCTGGTAAATTTTCAGGGCAATTTTTTTAGGGTGATCTAACCTCTAAATATCATTCCCTCCCTTCAATCCACATTATTAACAGAATATATCACACACATGATTATTATTTACATTTGAGCTCTTCAGTTGCCTGATTTGCTGGAGGTGGGTTATGTAGAATTGCATTTCGCACTTTATGCTGGGATGTTAGTTTTGACATGTTTAGAAGTGTTACTTATCCATGCATACACTAGGTGCCCTTGATATACTTAGTGTGTGCAAAGTGTGTATCCAAGCAAACACACTTCAAACATGTATTTTAAGTATCTTTGCTACTCACCTGCCAGAACCTCTAATCTAGGGTTCTGTTTTCTCCTGCCACAGCTGATGTAATACCCAAGGAAGCATCAGGGATCTGGAGAATGTTGCTTCATAAGCTTGTATTAGATGTTTGTGGTGGCATACCCTGTTTCAGAAGAAATATGGAACCTTGCATAGTTTTTAAATTGTTTTAAATACCTTAGTTACAGCTTGATGTTGTTAAACGTAGCTATGATTTCCCTAACTGAAATCTCATAACTGATGTTATATTGCTGTGTGCCAGTTCCTTAACAGTAAGGTAACTTAGAACTTGTACAGAGCTCAGTCCTGCAAGGTGCTGAAGGGTCTTAATTCTTATTTGAAGTGGAGGATGCTCAGCACCTCGGAGGGGTACTCACAGCTCCCCACAGGATCAAGTCAGTAGTGCTTCATGTCATTTTCACCACTTCCCTGTAAGATAGCGAAGGAGGTAAAAGTATTATTCCTATTTTTCAGATGGTAAAATTAAGGGGTTATGCCACATGCCTAAGCTCTCTTGGTAAATCAGTGACAGAACCAGTAACAGGACTAAAGAACTCTTAGTGCCTAATCCACTAAACTACCCTGTCTCATTGTCAGTGAGAGAGTAACCATTCCATTTTAGGTATTCATGCTGCCTCTTGAACCGTTTATTGCAGTGGTTGACATTCAACCATTTTGTCTTACTAGACTGAGGTTGTTCATCTCATTCCATGGCAGTTTTCACCTACTGATTCTTACGAGGACAATAAAGTGTTGTCTCTGAAATAAATAAAGGAGGTCTAGCTTGGACAGGGGGATTGTCTAAAAAACAGATCAAACGTGCATTTTCTTCATCACACTACCATGTTCATATCCTTGGTGTGTTTGCCGTTTGAGTTTGGAAGGAAGGGAGCCTGTTGCAATTTTCCATACTGTATACAAAATAATTAACACTACTGAAGCTATTTATAACTTAATATTCACTACTCTTTTGCCTACCTGGGTCCCTACCTAATGTAGTTACTGCAAATATTTCAGGCAGGAAGCATCTAGGAGTAACATTTTACTATGCAATCCTAACACCATAAAAGTAACCCTTCACTGTATATCTCTGCGTGGATATGATTAGGCTAGGCTGACTCACCCTTGCAAATTCATTTTAAATATGTGATATACAGAATTAGAAAAATGATGTATATGGTGTAGTTTTTTGTGGCCACAGCTGGAAAGAAAAAGTGGGCCGTGGATGCCACATCTCTAAGGAATTTGGCTTGAATTGGTGATGATACATTTTAACTCAAACAGGTCTATGGCTCCTTCTAAGAAAAGATATGATCTCCTTCTCCCCAGGAATTAAGAAAGGAAAGTCAAGAAAAAGATATTATCACAAGGAAGACAGACAACATAGCTGGTGGTTCTGAATACTTTAGCTATATAAACAGGAACTTGCCATAAGGGCAGTCCTACCTGCCATGCAACTGCTAGATTTAAAGTATATTTACTGTTCTGAAAAGCAGGTTATAGAGCTGGGCTGAGGATGGAAAATTCATTTCATGGAGGACTTTGAGATTTTGAAAAATGATTTCATTCCAATTCAATACAAAACTCCAAAATTTCAAAATTCTCCAAATAAAATTCAGAAAAAAATTGTTTTGAATCAATCCAAAAATCAAATCAGTTTTTTCATATGGTATATAATACAATCTAAAATTAATTTCAAAACTAAAAGCATTTTGAAAGGAAAAATTGAAGGGTTTGTCTGAAAATGTCAAAATGGGACTTTTCAACATTGTGCTAATTTTTTTTCCCCTTTTTCCCCTCTGAAAGGAAGTTTTGGCAAAACCGACAATTTCACAAAGTATTTTTATTTCAGTGCAACTGCATTTTCCAACAGAAAACTGTTCCCTCGAAGTTTTTCTGACCAGTTCTAGCTTGTTGAATTATTTAGAATTCTTTTTCTGTGAATATGTGGGTGCTCAGTTTCTCTGAACGGCCTATAAATTCAAAATAGTTGCTAAGTTATTTGACCTAATTGTTCAACAACAATAAAATAAAGGTTGATCTACCCTCATCATCAGGATGTCTGTGGTTTAGCAGGGTAGAAAGCCACCCACAATTTGGTTTACCACACATCTGTGTGTAATGCTGCAATTTCTGCTGTTCTGTCTTTACCATTTTATTTTCTTCACTCTTTTTTCATAGAAGGTATAACTCTGAGATGGAATCCTAGCTCCACTGAAGTTAATGGCAAAACTCCCATTGACTTCAATGGAGTCAGGATTTCATGAACACTTCACATGGCCCCACAGCTCCAGTTAAAAGACTGTGAATCTCGGCTCAGGGGTTTTTAGGCTGTGGGGTAACATTCCAGAAGGTGCCATAGCAGTTGGGGTAAGCAACGGTAATGAAAAAACATTAGTTTCTTTAGGAGCCTAGACACCAGATTAGTTTTTAAAACTGTTGGGCATATTGAATGTGCAACTTCAGAAATCCTCATCAAATCCAACCTAATGTGTGTGTCAATATTATAAGTAAAATATTATAAGGGGTTGTGTCTGGCTGTCCTGCTAACACATGGTCCAGGGATATGATCAAATGCCTATATTATCAATGTGGTGAAATTGAATGTAGTTTTTTGGTTGGTTGGTTGTACCTTAGCTAAGAGTGACACGGGGAAAAAATCACTTAAAAAAAAAATATCTTCACTTGTGATCATGCTCCGGACCCTGGTATGATCACTTTTCTAGCAAACAAGTTACTGACAGGAAGAGTGGTGGAAACAGCAAACTGTAAGAAAATATTTGAGTATATTAGCCAAAAGTTAGTTCTGAACTCAAACATTCACATTAGAACCCTGATTCTGAGAGTTATACTCAGCTAATCAAGAAACAAATAATACTGTATGAAGCAGAGTGGCTAAGGTTTGGCACTCGCATGTGAACATTTTGGCCTATTTGTTTTATCAAAGTCAGCTGAAACATTAGCTCGTGAATACAATTAGTCACAACATACAACTCTTGAGCAACATACATACCAAGAATTACTCATCAAGGTTATTTGCTGAATAATGTTGAACAACAAATACATTTGAGAAAGCTGTAAATTGCTTAACAAGTCACAAATAGAAAGAGAAGGTTGATACACGGAATGAGTTATCCACCACACGTCATTCCCTCAGCTCTACTCTTAAAGCAACGTAGGGGAAAGAAAGAGCTCTGTGTAATCTTGAAAGATTGCCTCTCTCACCAAACAGAAATTGGTCCAATAAAAGATATTACTTCACCCACCTCGCCTCTCTATGGAAAAATAGGCAGTAGTAGACACAGCAGAACTAAACAGGGAGAGGAAGAATTACCAAAACAAGAAAAATGCTGCACTGCAGAAGTCTTCTCCCTCTCTCCCCCCATGGCAAGTGTGGGACAAAATTACTGCTGTGAGTAATTCTACCCACTAAACTGCTTTACAGGTTTGTGTGTGGGTAGCGAGTGTTTTCATAAGTATAGGAGGAAAATCTTTCTTTAAAAAGATTAAAAAATAATTGTGGCAGTTTGTAATGGCAGGGTTGTTGGCTTCTTTGTTTTCTGAATAACCACTTCATTTTTACACTTCCTAAATTGAAATAATTACCCTTCCCAAGCATCACCTCCAGCATGAAGTTTATCAGTGAAACATATTGAAAAACATGTGGGTTTGTGTGGAAAGAATGGTTTAACAATAACATACCCCCAAAAAAATCCTTTAAAACAACACTTGGTTATGTTTTGTTTGGTGCGCTGCTCGCTCCAGTCTCCATTCACACAAAGACACAGTTGCTAGAGTCCAAATCACACCCACTGTTTCTCTCAAAAGTGTTCCCACTTTTCTTTTTAATTCAGTATTAAGAAGTTGGCTGCAACATAGGAGGCTCAAGCTGGGACTCTTGGGGCTTCCAGTCACACTGCTGCGGAGCAAGAAGCCTGAACACCTTGATTCCCAAGCTCTGAGTCTCCTGACTCAGCACTGGCTCCCAGGGCTTTTAGATTCCCAGCTCCAGAATCAGTCTGCTAGGGCTAACAGGGAGCTGCGACCTAGAAACCTTGGGAGCGATAGCTGACTTGGAAGCAACAGAACTTGGGCTTTCCAGGTTCAACTTTGTTTCAAATTTTTGAAAACAAAACATTTCTATTACTTTTTAAACTTTTTATTTTTTAATTTCCCATTGAACAGAAATTTCTACCAGCTCTAGTCACAGCACTTCAGAGGGGGACATTCATTTAATCCAAGGGAAACATTTTTGATGCTAGGTTTCAGAGTAACAGCCGTGTTAGTCTGTCTTCGCAAAAAGAAAAGGAGTACTTGTGGCACCTTAGAGACTAACCAATTTATTTGAGCATGAGCTTTCGTGAGCTACAGCTCACTTCATCGGATGCGTGTATATAATGTCTTCTGCAGTTTCCACGGTATGCATCCGATGAAGTGAGCTGTAGCTCACGAAAGCTCATGCTCAAATAAATTGGTTAGTCTCTAAGGTGCCACAAGTACTCCTTTTATTTTTGATGCTAATAACTGGATTTTTTTTCTCGCCCAAAAATGAGCCTTAAACCTTAAACTCTAGATCTATAATTAAACACCAAGCCTTAAAATTTCTTCACTTTAGTTATCTTGGAATAGAACTTGTTAGAAAGCTGCAAATGCATTTCTACTGGTTCTTATGAAGACACTTGCTATATATGCACTGTCTGCAGCAGTCCTCACTGCTACAACCAAGGTCTTTAAAAAAATCAAGGCGGGGGAAGGGGAGTGAAAGTTAAAGCGGGGGACAGAGTAGCCTAAAGGGGAAGAGGGAACAAAACCATGCTGGATTATTCAGGCTAGCCATCTGCAAAGCTGAAGGTTTCACAAAGGAAAAAGGCTCTACTGTTCCTGAATCAATTACTTCCCATTCACAGTCTGGCTGTATAGAGAGAAATTCAAAATGGCTCTCAGGGAATTCATGCCAGTCGTGTGGTCTGTTTTCTCGGCTGTATTCCCTTCCCCCTACCTCCCCCTGTCTTTTTCAGTCATAAGGATGTAAGTATTTATCAGTCCTGTACCCCTGCCAGCATGCACTGGAATGAGTCAAAGGACCTGGCATTGAATCACAGGGATTTGTGTTGCTAATAAATACAGCAGGCCCCATCTATTGTTGATTAATTTTGATTGAAATCTAAACACCAAACAACAAACACTCTTCTGAACTACTTTACTCCCCATTAGTTTGATGTGTTTATTAGGCAGGGCTGTGTTCTTTCAAGTTTATTAACAACAGATTAGGGAAACTGCAAACAAATCTAGGACTTTTTTCATAATTATTATTATTAAAAAGTGTGGGCACCATTCACTAATGTTTTTAGGGACTGACTAAGTCAAAACAAAGTTAAAAAAATACCATCATGTCAAATTATAATCATAATGCAAAGTATAAACAGTTAATGTCAAATGGCATTCTTCATTTGTGAGTCCTATTTAACTTTCCACTAATTCATATTTTTTAGTTGTCTATATTTCTGAAGAAAAGAATTCAACCCCAGTAAATGTAGAGAGAGTTGTGATGATAAAAAAAAAATTAAAACTTAGAGGGAATCGCTAATGGAAATAAAAATTTATTAAAACAGCTAGTTCCAGGAGACGAGTACCCAAATCATACATTACATATAACATCTGTAGTATGAGGACATTAATAAAGTGACCTTTAAAACACTGCATTGTGTTAATCTGCAGTATATGCTGTGGTATTTAACGATCCTATGCAAAAGTGACTGTTCCAGGAAGGCTGAACAATGTTATCAAACCTGGATATTTTTAAATCTTCATGTTTGTTCAGTACTCAGCTATCTTTTGCAATTGACTGCACTGATGCTAAGGATGGTGCCATGTGGAAGTGAATAGTGAACTGTAGAGCTGGTCAAATTATTAGCAAATAATGTATTTTATTAATTTAACCCTATAAATTTATCATCAAGGCTTTTCATACTTTGGACTCCTCCTCCATTTTTAAGCTCATTTACTCTGATGGCTCCATTTGTTCACAGTGCTCCACCCATAATTCTCCCTAAACTTCACCATAGCACAGAAGAGATGCTATTATGTAACTGGACTGGTTGGTGTTTTATAGCTATGACGAGATAATGGCTGCTTCACTGAAACTGGAATAGCTTATAGTTTTATGAATATTTCAAAGTGCTTCAATACAATCCTCTTGAACTGTGTGTTCCCTTGTTGTAAAGCTACTCAAGAAGTCAAGCTAATGGATTCACCCACGATTTGCTTCAGCATTGTAAACTCATCTCAGTTTTTAACATTGAAACCACATGCATACATTCCCTATTATATTGGTTTCAGCCTTGGAGTAGATTATTTGCACGTATCCTAAATCAGAAGACAAACTGAAGAACAACAAGAAGCAGATCTTCAGCTGCTGTAAATTGTCATAGTGCCATTGAAATCAAAGAGAGACAAGCACTTGGACTATGAATGGCTTAGTCACAGCAAAAGAAAACTGAGTAAACACTCAATGAGTGTTCACTTAGCCATGCTATACATTCAAGGATCTAAGCAGAAGAGGAGAAATGCACCAAAAAGATAGTTTGGGGTTTCATCTATTTTATATTTGTTTAGTTCACAGGCTCCTAGGATATTTTAATAGATCTTTTGTTTTAGTTATAATTTTATTTTAGTTATTTTTCAAAATATTCATAGACCTTTGAGTTTTTGTGCCAATAAATTAAAGTGCATCATTATTAGTTACATTTATAATAACACATAAATGGCATGTTCAGGCAGTCAAGGATCAAACCAAGGCCAGTTGAAAAACGATCAAATGCAAACTTCAGTGCATAACGCGATTTCTTCCTCAAGGCAAATAGGATATAGAATCAGTGGCTGGCAATATTTAAAGACATGTGCTATTACAGCTAGAATCTCAGTGTTTGAAGAATCAGCAAAACTCCATCATTAGTCCATCACCTTTTAGCTTCTGCACAGCCTCCATAATGGACAGTTAAGCACTAGCATGCCTTTTGGGGAAGTGTTTTCCTAATGCCAAGTAGTTAGTGGTTGATCTCTGTCCTGAAGCAGGAGGATTGGCATCCCTTTCACATTTCTATCTTAGCGGTTTGGTGGAGGTCATTCACACAAAAAGTTCTAATCCTTTTCTGAATCCCACTAAACTCTTCAAAGGCTCAAACTCTATATGGTGTATGCTGGCAAAACTCCACTGAAATCAATGTAGATGCACCCATTTTCATCAGCGGAGAATTTGGTCCTGTATCTCAACATCTTGTGACAATTTCATAAATTATTCATGGTGGGGAGAAAAGACTCAATCCTTTTATCAGTTGTAGGTTGTTTTCATTTCATTGGGTGTCCTCTTGTTTCTCTGTTGTGGAGGGATGTGTAAATAGGAGCATTTGACTGATCTCAGTGTTCTTCATTATTTTATACACTTCTATCATGTCATTTTTTATTAGTCTCATCTCTGCTCTTTTTAACCTCTTCTCATGAAGAGGTTGTCACTTTGTGCAGCAACTGCAGTTCATTGACTTGTGTTCCTCTAAGGATGCTCCACTTCAGGTGGGGCACCTCTCGAACCCTTGATTGGAGATTTTCAGTTAGTGTCCATTCAGCCCAAGCATGCACCCTATGCCTCCTCATGCCAGATATTGAGGCTATGCAGGAGTATATGGGCAAAGCATCCTCAATGCCTTCTCCACCCTAATGTCCCCTAAGGAGCAGTCTGAAGCAGAGGGGAAGGAGGGTGGGTAGTGGAGCACCTATAGGGACACACATCTCAAAGAACCACAGTTACTGCAAAAAGTGAGTAACCATTTTCTTCTTATAGTGTCCCTATGGGTACTCTGCTTCAGGTGACTTCCAAGCAGTATCCCCAGATGGAGGGGGGAACTTGAGAATAGAGTCCAAATCTGAGGATAGAATTGCACAACCAAGAGTCTCATCATACCTGACAGCATGGATCAGGGGATAATGTTTCAAAAACATATGTATTAAAGACAATGTAGCAGCCCTACATATTTTAGATACTGGCACATTCTTCAGTAATACCACAGATGTTGCCAGTGAACTGGTTGAATGTGCAAACACCCTTCAGGACGAAATGAATGCCTGCAGCATCATAACAAGGGATAATACTTCCAGATATCGGTCTCGATAGTCTCCAAGTAGAGATTGAGGAACCCATGGATCTATCTGCAAAGAAAATTAAGAGCCAAGGTGACTTCCTAAACTGCTTGTGTAATGCTGACAGACCCCGGTCATCAACAGGTGGGATCGAATTTGGAACCTCTCAAGCTTAGTGTCTGAACCTCTACTTCATGAGCTAAAAGCCACATGCCTCTTAGCTAAGGCTATAGCAGACTTATTAATCTCTAAGTGGTCTAGGTGCCACTAAATGAAGACAGAGTACCACACCCAGCAGGCATGACACTTAGTCCTATCTAAGTAGAAAGCCAA
Source organism: Lepidochelys olivacea (assembly GCF_965140295.1). Taxonomy (NCBI): domain Eukaryota; kingdom Metazoa; phylum Chordata; order Testudines; family Cheloniidae; genus Lepidochelys; species Lepidochelys olivacea. The sequence continues at coordinate 47,779,953 of NC_140414.1, read as the reverse complement.
TGCTCTTCTAATATCCAGAGTACATAAACAGGATTCCTGTATACAACTACGTGGCTTCAGGAAAAACACTTGTAGATGAATGGATTGAATAAGGTGGAATACCAATAGAACCATAGGTAAGAATTTAGGGTGTGGACAAAGAAACCTTGTCCTGAAAGAACACCATAAGGAGGGGGATCTGCCATCAAGGCTCCATCCTTCCGACCCTACAGGCTGATGTGATGTCCAGAAAAAAAGCCGTCTTCATAGATAAATGCAACAGAGAACAGGTCACCATTGGTCTCATAAGGTAATTGAATAGCAGGTTGAGGTCCCAGGTCAGGGTAGGGTTTCTAATTTGTGAAAAGAGATTCCCCAAATCCTTAATAAACCTAGACAATACCAGATGAGCAAATATGGAGTTCTACCAAAGGATGAAAGGCTGATACCGAGCCCAAATGGACCTTAAATTGAACTAATTGATAGCCCCAATTTATTTAGATCCAGAAGATAATCCAGGATGACTGAAAGTGTCACCAAATCAGACAGGAGGCAGCCACAAAACCACCAGTGGAAGAATCTCTTCCATTTCCATGCTGTGGAGAACTTGGGAGTCTAGCTCCCATTTGTAATCCTGTGAGAAATGTCTGCTGAGGACATCAGTTGTGGTGTTCTGAATACTTGGAAGGTAGGTTGCTAAACATTGGATCTGACGAGCTGTGCACCAATTCTATAGTTTCCTGGCTTTGGTGCTCAGGGAGGTGGACCTCGCTCCTCCCTGCTTGTCAATAGGGAACATGCAGAATGTATTGTCCATCGTGACCATGATTGATGTGCCTCTAATGAGGGGCAGGAAATGAAGGAAAGCATTCCTAACAGCCCTGAATTTCCACAGATTGATGTGGAGACTGGTTTCTTGAATTGCCCATCTATCCTGAGTCATGAAGGTGTTGAGGTGGGCTCCCCATTCCAACAGTGATGCATCTGTTGTTAAAGCCACTTGTGGGGCTGGGCAACAGAAAAATGCCTGCACAGACACCAAGTTGATCTTTCCACCAGCCTAAGGAATGCCTCCCTTTTAGGGGAAATATCATTTGTCTGTACAAGGTGTGTCTGACTGAAGAATAACTTGTTCTCAGCCAACCCTGGAAGCATTGGAGACCTACCTGTGTGTGATCAGTCACAACAGTGCAAGCTGCTATGTGTTCCAGGAGCTGAAAGCAGTTTGTTATTGTGATTCACAGATTCCCCTTAATTGCCCATACCAGACCTGACAAGGTTACAAATCTGTCTCAGAAAAGTAGGCTTTGGCTATCAATAAGTCCAGATATACACCTATAAACTGTATCTTCTATACAGGGGTTAATGTGGACTATTTTACATTCAGCTGCTGACCCAACTCCCAGAACAGAGAAAAGGCCATCTGGATGGAAGACAGGAGTGCTTTGTAGGAATGGCCCTCGAGTAACCAGTCATTGAGGAAAGACTAGGATTGATTCTTGCCAAAGATAAGCAGCCCCTACTTCCAGGACTTTGGAGAATACCTTTGGAGCCAAATAAAGGGTGAAGCATTTGTATTGGAAATTATCCTGGCTTTTAGCGAAGCATAGCTATTTCTTGTGTGATGGGTGTATCATTAGGTAGAAACAGGCATCTTGTAGGTCAAAGGCCAAAAATCAATCTCCTTTCTCAAGTGAAGGATTTATAGCTGCCAGAGTCACCATCCTGAGCTTTTGAGACTTTACTTATTAGGAGACTTAGATTTAAGACCCGTTTCCACCCTCCATCCTGCATTGGTACAAGGAAATACTTTCAGTAAAATCCTTGCCCTTGTGAGGAGGAACTGGCTCTATTGCTCCTAATGAAAGGAGAGAAATCACTTATTGTCTCAATGAAAGCTCATAAGATGGGTCCCTGAAGGGGGTGGGAGGGAGTGACATAAAATGGATGATATAGCCAAATTTTATGACCTCCATGAGCCAATGGTCTGTAATGATCCGCATCCAGGCATATTGGAAATAGGCAAGGTGATCTCCAAAGGGAGGAAGGTGAGCCAATGGGCATAGCTGTAAATCCCGGAGTGCAGGAGGGTTTGAACCCTTGATGAACCCATCAAAACTGTTGCTTCAAAGAGAGCTGCGTGATCAGGGAGGGCAGTCAGGCAGCCTTCTGTTTCTGAAATCTATGTCTCTTTCTGGGAGGTTTGAGGGATTCCTGTAATTCCTCAGAAAACTGAGCAGGACATGATCTCTGGGCAGTCTGTGACCTACTAAACCTTTTCTTATTTGTAGGTGTATATGTGCCCAGAGATTGTAAAGTAGCCCTAGAGTCCTTTAGTGTGTGCAAAGACTCCTACATGGTTTCCAAAACCAGTTTACAACTGTCAAAGGAGAGGTCCTCCATGGTGTTCTGTATCTCTTTTGGAAACCCCAACAGATGGAGCTATGAGGCCTTGCGCATAACCACTGCCTTGGAGATGGAGTGGGCAGCTGTATCCATAGCATCTGAGAATGCCTGAAGAGCAGTTCTGGCCACAAATTTGTCCTCTGAGATGATAGACTGGAACTGATCCCTATGTTCTTGTGAGACAAGGTAGGTGAGGTAATATCTTGTATTGGACCAACTTCTGTTGGAAAGAGAGAGATGCTTTTGAGCTACACAGAGCTCTTCAGGTCTGGGAAAGGTGTCAGCTAAATACAAGATCAAACAGATAGTTTAGCATAAGTGATTAGCACACATGCCAAGAGACAATTCAAGGTAAAGTGGCCCATTAATACCCCTGTAGTCATAGGACAAAAAGGGAGGTTAGTAGGTTACAGATTGTTGTAATAAGCCATAAATCCATGGTCTTTATGAAGACAAGATTTTTAGTGTCTAGCAAAAGTTATGAATTTAAGCTCTGAGGCTCATCTTTTGAAAGTGTTTTGCAAATTTCCTTTGAGGATGAGAACTGATCATTTGTGAAAAGTGTTCACCTACAGGTGATATGGTGTATTTGTCTTTTATTATTTTCCTGTGTGAGTTCATTCAAGAACATAGTGATTCATTTCACCTACATAGTTATTGGGGTATTTAGTACGCTGGATAAGGTATACCACATTGTGCTAGGCATGTATAGGACCCATGGATCTTGAAAGGTATGTTGTGCAGGATGTTGAACATTATAGCAGTGGAGATATGTCTGCAGGTTTTGCGTTTGTTGTTCTGGCAGGGTCTGATGCTGCTTTGAGTTGGTGTGCCCTGGACTGTGGGGAGCTTGCTTCCGAGGATGAGCTTGGAGAGGTTGGAGGGTTGTTTGAAGGCCAGAAGAAGGGGTTCAGGAAAGATTTCTTTCAATATGGGGTCCCCATTGGGTATAGATGCAGCAGTACCAACAGCTTGGCTGAACTGGACAGTGCCAGTCCCAAGTGTCTATCCTTGCCTTCCTTGCTGGTATAAAGTACCAAGGCCCTATCAGAGCTGTCTATCTCCTTTGTACTCCAGGACTTTATGATCCTGCCAGTACCAGAGGAGGAGTTCTTTGACTCAATGGTAGTGAGTGAAGAAGATGAGGTTTTGGAGACTGTAGATCTCACCAGGGATGTAGACTTTTTCAGAGCTGGCTCCTTAAGGTGAAACTCCATGCTCCTCTTTTTTGGAAGTCTTTCCTGAAGCCTCCAAAGTCTTCCCTTTGTTTGGGGAAGCCTGTGCAGAGGTAGAAAGGTAGAAGAGGCACTCCAACATTTTGGATAACTGGACATGTGGATACATGGATACCACTTGGAGCTGAGGGGCACACTGTAGATTCAGAAAACTGGGGTTTCTGGATAAAGGGAATTCAGATAACTGGCATTATACTATATTACTTTTTCACAACTTTCCAACATATTTGAAAGTCCCTTTGGAAGATTATCTTCCTATTGTTCTGAATAGATCATCATCACAATCTGACGTGAATATCACACTATTAACAAAGACTCGTAAGAAGGATTTTTTGTAAATTCCCCATTCTGGTTTTACTTTATACAAATCATTTCATGTGTTTCCTATTTAAAAAGGTTGAACACAATCACTCATCCAATCTTTCTAGAGTTCTACTGCTATGTTCTCATAACAAAGCCCATAATAGCCATAAAACAGGTTGATTTCAGGCTGAATTGCTCTGGGAAATGATATTTTGCATTTTCACTGGTGCACTGAAGAGAATCTACCACTCAGATTTGCCATGTATCTCAATTAGATAATTTTCATATACTCATCATATGAAAAATGACATTTCATTTCTGCTTTAATTTTTTATTACAGTTTTCAACCAAGTTCAGTGTCAGTTACTGATCTCAGCACATAAAGACCTTTACTTGCTACCTCTAGTTATTTATTGCAACTGTATTTATGACCTATAAGCACAGGCAGAATCACTTGTAAAGTTTCCTCTGCTTCTGCTTGAAAATTGGCAGAAAATTCTCATGTAAAGCTTGCAGTTACCCACAGAAAGCTAGCTGAAATCCTTCATACTTGATTTGCCAGAAACAGAACATTTTCCCACATTGAAAACTCAAATTTTATTTTTTCTTAGTTCCAAAACAAGAAAATGCAGGTGGAAACACCAAGTACCTGCATCATATTAGGAGGAGGTGGTAACGTGGCTGGAAGTTTAATAAAAAATTCTGGATGCTTTTATACTTTGCAAAGCTATTAATTACTAAAGTATACATTACATGCCGATTTTCTGTGAGGTTTCCATGACATTCAAAGCCTTCAGAAAAATCAGGCTGTCATGGTTCCAGAGCAAATTGCAATTCTGTTCCCTTTCTCGTCTCTCTGGGTGCACCCCCTCAGGTGTCAGGCCTCATGCCTCTACCCAGGATGGAATTCCACAATTCTCTCACTCTTAGACTAGGTCTTGGGCTATCATACCCTGTGCATCAACAGTGCTTAACCAGCAGGTCCCACTGAGTTTGGAGACCTGCAGTCCTTCCTTTTAGGATCCTGTTATAGTGTTATATATTGATCAGACAGCCTTCTTAAACCAAAGTATTGTTTATTTCTTCTTCTTTCATATGGATTAAAAACAGTAATCCTAAATGTCCTAATCTAGGTTGGGAATTCAATAGATTTCTTCAGGTGATGGGGAGTGGATGGCAGAGAAACTATCTGATGTAATCATTGGGGTCACTGATTGATAAGGTGTTCCATGGTTTGAAGTCCATTTCCACAGTTACAAATAGGATGGTGTCTCAGAGCCCATTTCTGAAAAAGGTAGGTGCAGCTGAGTGATGAGCAGATGTTATTCAAAGTAGACCACATTTTCTGTCCTTGATGTGTTTATTCAAGACATTGGCATCTTTCCACCTTGCTGACCATTGATCTTTGTGGGAAGTTGTTTATTTTAAACAATAGGAACAAAGCATTTAAAGAAAATGGGGTTTAAAACAACAAACACTACATGCATGTCTGTCTTACCTAAATGCTTATCATCCCTCTGATGACGACCTCGGCAGACCTAATTTCAGACATCCATTGAGTTCCTGTTCCTCAATCTAGTTCCCCCAGCCAAGTACCTGCCCTCTTGATAGCGTGTTCCTTGTTAAATCTGCCAGGAGTCTTTTGATCTCCTGCGTTCACGAGCATTTTCCTGTCCTGGTTCAAAACAGTTTTGTAGGTTGGCTGGAGAAGAAGCAAAATCTTCAAAGCCAATAGTCTTAGCATTGTCTCATAACAATTCAAGTGGTTGCAGACAAATGGCCATTCTTCCCTTTCCTGCCTGTTTGTCAGACAGATGGTCACCTTTTGATTTAAACCAATGTAGTTATAGGGAAAACATCTCAATAACCACCTCAACATACATACAGTAGTCTTAAATTATTACAGAGCCACTCAAGTCGATCACACAGGGCTTGGGATAACTGGAGATGAATAAATGGTTCATTTTGATGCTGTGAGGGGTCATGAATGATTATTTATTAGCCAGAGGTTCATTAATTACTGTTTTACTTTAGTCAGTGCTATACTGGTTATACTGACATAAGAGTAAAATACTACACTGGTGAATCAGACCAGTCTCTGGGACTCTATAGTCAGTTAAGCCATAAAATTTTCTAACTGGTTTCAGTTCCCAGACATTCAGGTGAAATAGTTTTGATTTGTTCATACTTTCTGAGCTCTACTTCCAGTTTCAGGGTCAAGAGAACCCAAAAACTCAATATAAATCACATGAAACCACTACAATTCGATGGCTTGGGATTAACAGTATGAAAACAGTTTTGCACAGGTCCCACCCAAAACTGTATGTTGGCCCTTGCCAGCTTGAAATATGGCTCAAGTTTTCCTTTTGAGAAAGCTAGCCTAACCTATAATCTTTGGACTTTTAATAAGCAAGTTGTTCACAAGTATATCCCATACCTGACTCAGAGCATGCTGTGAATTAACCCTAGTGGTCTTGGAGATTGAATCAGGTCCTTTAAAACCATTGGGAACAGAAGAGCTTTTTCACTCATCATCTAGCTTCAGGAAGCGGAGAGGTTTATTTTTATATTCTTTTCCTATCCTGGACTAATTTTAAAGGAGGCTAGCACTACAGCTCATAATTCATTCTAACAGAGCCAATAACAGTGCTAAAAGGCTTTTTCAAATGGCACAGAAGAAGAGTTGAATTCTGTTAGGGCCTGATGGGCCTAAAACCTTATAAAATAAGTAAAAAGTGGGCTGAGGACTAAAGAAAAAGCATCTGTGTCTCACTTTGATTCCCTAGGTTAGATGGACTATTTGCATAATGTTTCTTTCCATAGAACAGGTGGAAGTTCAGTTTTTAAACCTGCACGTTCCCTCAGCAGTACATTCCTGAGGGAGAGATCCTTTGGGCATGCTTAATAGGAACAGAGTTAAACAACAGGCTCCTACTCTGGGTCATGAACTGGGATGGGTTACAAAACCCTCAAGAGACTGCTTAGGTAGTCACATGCCCATTACAGGCCCAACCCTGGGAGATGCTGAGCATTTTCCAATCACAAGATAGCAACATAGAAACATCAACCCCGGTTTACTAAATACAAAGCTATAATTGTGCTCAGTGTTCAAAATAGTATTGTGCAGTTGCCTCTACGGCAAAACAAATACAGAAAAAAACCAAAGGGAATAAGCAGAGGTAAAGGCATTCCGTTAAGCATGTTCCTGCATTACACTTACTGTCTCTAAAGAGCTGCTCATGCCTCATGAAAAACATCTTCACATGAAGCTATAATTCATTGTGACAACATAATAATCTCCACAGCAACTAATTGCAATGGCACAAAGAAAGTATTGTGAGCAACTTTAGGAGTGGAGCAAACAGCAGCAAATAGAGAAAAATTTGGGGGCCAACAGGTGCAGCTCCCCCAATATCTGGAATACTAAGCTAGTCTGAGTGCAAAGACAGATATTTTTAAGTGTAAGTCTTGAGTCCTTCTTGTTGCAGAGATAGCCTTAAAAATGTAAACCAATCACTAGAGTTAGTCTCGGATTATTCTTAAATATTGCTGCCCCTTTTCAACCTAAACAGCTAGTCAAATTTTGGGAATCTGGTATGTTCCAGTTAAAGTAGAAATTGATGGACTACACCACCACCCAGGACTATGGGTAGTTGGTCTGTGCCGCTGCCCCGGCTACACGGCTATTGTTACTCAAGCTAGCCTTGGTCTAGCTAGATCAGAGCAAGCTCAGGTATGCCTACATGAGCTGCAATCATACCTCCCCTGTAGACATAAACCTTAGAGGTTGTGCCTCTGGTTCAGTATTGCAACATACTGATGATGAACTTGCACTGCCATTGTCTATCTTGTACTAGTTCTAGACACAATTAGCAGATTTTGGCACATAGGGCTGTTAATTATAGGAATAAAGTTAAGTTCACTTTACAAAAAGAAAAAGCATTACTTAATACTATTCCCTGATTCTTCTGTGTATGAACAAATGGTCATTTAAGATTGTGGTACAATGCCTAATACATTTTAACATTGAAACCGGAAAAAGGAAAATTGAGTAAGCCTATAATCTGCATTGTATCTCTCTGGGACTATTACTCTGTGTGCAACCATACTCAGAGCAATAAAAATACAGATAAAAATTAAAAATGAAAGTTCAGACTGGAAAACATTAACCAATGTCTCAGAGACTCTTAGATTTCAGACCTCTGAATTTCAATTACTTAGGTACAATACAACATATTTTATATTGAAAAGTATATTCCAGACCTCATGTCACAGATGCCAGAATTAATTTAAAGGATTATACTTCTGACGAGCAGTATAATTAAAACTGCAAGGGGGGTGTTTTGTGTTTTTTGTTTTTTACAATGTCATCTTTGAGTAACTTTCCTGTTTCATCCTATTCCATCTCACCCTTAGAGGTTACAGACTGTGCTTTAAAGAATTTCTTGGCACCCTTATAGTCATAAAACAAATATTCTATTCCTTCCAACATCAAACATAGTTTGGCAGGACGCAAAATAGCAACCTCTGCTCCAGTTTGGGCAAACACCACTTGCAAAGTATTGACTTTATTACTCTGCACCTGAGTAGCACAGGATATATCATGAAACATGCAAATCCTACTTAAGTTCACCTTTCAAAAGGTCACTTAAGCCTTTCCTCCATCTAGTAAAAATATCTATTTAAATCTGCCTTTCTAAAATAATGAATTGAAAATATGTAGCTTACCAGGTGGAGCACCATCTTTTGTGCTACTAAAGTTCTGAGGCCAGATTGCCGTCTCACTTATTCCAATTTTACACACATGTAAACTCGAACAGATAAAATTCAGACCTGGTGGAAGTGGACCCAAATCCACTGAGGACAATGCATTACATTCACTGTTATTATTAGAATTGGGATCTCTTCCACCAGTTAAAGTTGAACAAGGTGTACTGGAAATTCAAGGAATGTAGATATCTGAAGACTCCTACACTAAGCACAAAGAAAAAATGAAGATGCCTTTAGTAAAAAGCAAAATACATGGGGAATTTTGTCAACTGAAGCCACTACGCCCTGTGCAAAACTGGAGAGGAAAAAATTCCCCTTGCGTGCTTGTGTTTAGAAAAAAGAAACAAGATATTTCAAGATAAAGAATTAGCTTTGGAATTGCATATTAATGCAAATTTTCCTGAGGGGCTCAGTCCTCAAATAGACAGATTTTACAATTTGCAGCTGAGGACAGCTGGGTGAGGAATGGGGAAACACAGTGCCTCTAAGCTATTTTTCTGCTTTTCTTAAAAGCCCCCGATATAACACAGAGCAGCCTCAGGGCTGCTTTCTCAATTGGCTGAGTATCAGGCAGAGCACTATATATTCCACTCTGCCTCTTCCTCCTCCCCAGTCTAATCTGTCCTTTACATGGAAGACAAAGCTGGTGGCTACACCAGCTCTATACCATCTAAGGACTCCCTTGTGTCAGGAGGAATCCTCACTTAAGCCCTTTATGGCAGCACTCCATATGCTTTATGCTGTGCAGTGCAAAGCAGCAGGAACAGGGACAGTGGACAATTGTTTCAATTGTTTAAGAAAACACTTGTCTTACATAAAATTGCATTGCACTGACCCTGAAGGAAGCACAAGGGTTTTCTGAATGTGTGCACAATCCTATTCCACTAACTGGAAGGAGGCCAGATACCCTACTAACACTAAATACTCTGACAGATTTCAGAGGGATAGCTGTGTTAGTCTGTATCGGTAGAAACAATGAGGAGTCCTTGTGGCACTTTAGAGACTAACACATTTATTTGGGCATAAGCTTTTATGGGGTATAAGCCACTTCATCAGATGCATGGAGTGGAAAATACAGTAGCAGGTATAAATATACAGCACATGAAAAGATGAGAGTTGCCTTATCAAGTGTGGGGGGATCAGTGCTAACTAGGCCAATTCAATCAGGATGGATGTGGCCCATTCCCAACAGTTGACAAGAAGGGGTGAATATCAACAGTGGGAAAATTACTTTTTGTAGTGACCCAGCCACTCCCAGTCTTTATTCAGGCCTAATTTCATGGTGTCAAGTTTGCAAATTAATTCCAGTTCTGCAGTTTCTCGTTGAAGACTGTTTTTGAAGTTTTTTTGTTGATGAATGGCCACTTTTAAGTCTGTTATTGAGTGTCCAGGGAGATTGAAGTGCTCTCCTACTGGTTTTTGAATGTTACAATTCTTGATGTCTGATTTGTGTCCATTTATTCTTTTCCGTAGAGACTGGCCAGTTTGGCCAATGTACATGGCAGAGGAGCATTGCTGGCACATGATGGCATATATTACATGGGTAGATGTGCAGGTGAACAAGCTCCTGATGGTGTGGCTGATGTGGTTAGGTCCTATGATGGTGTCCCTTGAATAGATATGCGGACAGAGTTGGCAACGGGGCATGTTGCAGGGATTGGTTCCTAGGTTAGTGTTTTTATTGTGTGTTGTGTAGCTGCTGGTGAGTATTTGCTTCAGGTTGGGGGGCTGTCTGTAAGCGAGGACTGGCGTGTCTCCCAAGGTCTGTGAGAGTGAGGGATCGTCCTTCAAGACAGGTTGTAGATCCTTGATGATGTCCTGGAGAGGTTTTAGTTGGGGGCTGTAGGTGACGAAAGTCAGTGGTGTCTCGAAGATAGCTGGGAGTGCTAGTAGCATAGGGCCTGAGTCTCTATGCAAAAGAATAAATGGATTTTTCACTCCATGTATCTGATGAAGTGGGTTTTAGCCCACGAAAGCTTATGCCCAAATAAATGTGTTAGTCTCTAAGGTGACACAAGGACTCCTCATTGTTTTTATTGTGTGAATGTTACTGTTTCTGTTCTGTGGTGTGTAGTTGCTAGTGAGTATTTACTTCAGGTTGGGGAGCTGTCTGTATGTCTCTAAATACTGTCAAATTGAGCACCCAAAATTATCAGAGACTTTTGACCTTACTCTCTCCATGCCTCCGTTCCCCCAGCTGTAAAACTGGGATAATAATGCCGCTCCACCTGTGGAAATAAAATCATTGATGTTTGTGAAGCGTTCAGATACTATAGTGATGAGTCGAGCTAGTTGAAAATTTTCCAGTGGAACAGTTTTCAGTCTGAAAATGCTGATTCTACAGAATAGAGAAGTTCCACAGGAATGTGTCAATTCCCTTGAAACTTTCAATAGAAATCAGACAGGGTAGCTACCTCCATCCATTTCTGCCAGCCAGCCCAGCTCCTAGGATCCCAGGCTCCCACATACCCCTGGACTGGCTAGCTTTATATTATTATATGTTATTTATTTTTATATTTTGTGTATGATACCAGTTACAATAGAAAATTATTAATTATCAAATCAAGTACCAAGTATAATATATAATAGTCAAAATGTAACGTTTCAATGTAACGTCATGTCATAAAAACATAATATGACATGACTAATACAAAAGTTGAAACATTCACTTTAATTTATAATATAATATAAAAGTTGCTAAAGTCAAATGAAGTGTTTTAATAAAATCAGAAGAAAATGTTTCAAATTGTCCAAAATGCATTTTCTGAATTTGTTCCATTGGACATTTTGATTTTTCATTCCAGTTCAGAACAAAGGGTTTTCTTAATTTGGGAATTTTCCACAGAATGGTAATTCTGGGCTTTGAACAGCTCTTGTGATGAGTGTCATGGGAAAACCAATGAGGAAATAAGGCATGGGGCCACATACTGAACAACAAGGAGAAAACAAAATAATGAATAGCTTCATGTTCTTTAGGCACATTTGTGTGTATGTGGCTGGAATATAGGCCTAAAAGGGAAAAAGATAAGAAGGCTCAAGGGGCAGAGTAAAGAGACAGTGAACATTACAGTATAACTGGATCTGACTTGATAAAGATCAGCATTAGTGTATACCTCCCCTGCTTCAATAATTTCTTTAAAAGAAAACATTTGACTACAAAGACTCAGACCTAGATTTGTTCAATTTCCCACTTCTGTCCTATCTCTAGCTTTCAGCATTTCAAGAATTGCAAGATTATAATTCGGATCAGTAGTATTTTCATCTTGCAAATGTAAGTGATTAGAGGCTAATCAAATAAGAATATTAATGTTTTGCATGTATACGGCTCCATCCATCTGCACATATCAAAGCACTTTTACAAACACCGATTAGTTACATTTCACAATAAGGTGCACGTTATTATCTCCACTCTACAAATAAGGAAATTGAGACAGAGAGAGGTGAAGTGACTTGCCTGAGGTCACAGAGAAATCCTGAGAGTCAGAGATAGAACCCAGGTCTTCTGACTCAAGCCTGATTCTCTACTATCCCGCACTTTATGCAACCATTTACACCTGTACTATGTGGGTGTAACGTGCTCCCCTTCTGATTTAGCAGCATTTCACAACCACTCTGCACAGATGTAAATGGATATGGCGGAAAGTAAATGCATAAGATGGAATGCCATGGAGAATCAGGCCCTCCATGTTGTGCGTTAGTCTCATGATCATCCCCTTGTGGATGTGGCTTGGAAGTAATCCCAGCCAATACTCAGGCACTTCACTGCTACCTTTCTATTGTCACTCCTAAAATTAGCTTTCTGAAATAGTGGACTCTCAGGAATCATTACATGACTACAGCAAGGTGACATTTTGCATGACAAACATTTTTTTAAAGTGAAAATCCTTGAGGAAAATTGTGATTTTTTTCCCCTCCTACATTTTCTGATTACTCAAAGAACCAATTTTTTCAGCTTTTCCACTGGAAAAATAGAAAAAAAGTAGTGATGTTTTTAGAAGAAATGTCTAAGTTATTTCAATATTCCTCACAGAAAATACATTTTCTAACTAGTTCAATGTATAACCGATGCTGTAAATTAATTACTTTGTTTTCAGGAGCCCTTGTTAACATTCCATGACATAGCTTATTCAAACTGCCAAAGCTCACATCCTTGCAGGCCTTTAACTGTCTCTATATTATTCCTTTTAAAAATCTTTGTATTGGTTATTAAATTATGTACATATTGACCTGTATGATCCTTTTATTCACATTCAGTGTTCTAAATGGCTGCAACCCATCCCATCTCTCTGTTTCTCTCTCTTTATATTTCCAGGCAAATACAATGGTCAGAATAATCAGGTTATTTAGTTTGTCTCAGTCACAAATTGTAATTAGTGGAAACCAGAGCATTTTGTAACTATACACCCCAACTATAGAATGCACTGCTTTTCAGCTAGCCATTAAAGGACAGACTAAAGAAATGTTTACTATAGCTTTTCTCGGTTTTACAGGCTGGCAATTCTATCAGGTTTAACTGTATTGCATCATAAGATGTTGTGCCAAAGGATGCTATATGAATATGGCTGTGGAAACGTCGCAAGGTAATTAGCAGAAGCACCCCATTATTTCCATTAGTACTGACACCCCAGATGTTGGCAGTGCCCATTGGTTTGTAAGTAGGTCAAATATCTAATTGTACTAAATGTATAGGCTGTGCGCACATCAGGGATTAACCTGTCCTGCTCCATATGGCCTTAAATTGCAGGGGACATGCAGCAGCTATCAGGCAATACATTCTAATTAGTTAATGGGGAGAGGGGAAGCGGGAGAGGAAGAGACATGCTGATAAGCTTAGTAGGGAGAAAGTATATTTTCTCCTCTTACCAGGGAACCATATGAACAGAAGTGGAGTAGGGGCAGAAAAGCTGCGGGCTCAGGGAGAACAGACATGCATGATCTCGCCTAGATGCATTTCTCCAAGGCCAGAAGGGAACATCGTGATGATCTATTCAGACCTTCATATAAAACAGGCTATAGAACATCTCCAAAGTAATTCCTAGAGTATATCTTCTAGAAAAACATCCAGTCTGTATTTAAAAATTGTCAGTGATTGAGAATCCACCACAATGCTTAATAATTTTTTCCCTATGGTTGGTTGCTCTCACCATAAAAAACGGTGTGCCTTCTTTCCAGTCTGAATTGGTCTACCTTCAGCTTCCTGCCACTGGATCACGTTATACCTTTCGTTGTTAAGTATTTGTTCACCATGTAGATATTTTAAAACACTGTAATCAAGTCACATCATAGCCTTCTCTTTGTTAAGCTAAACAGATTGAGCTCTTTGAGTCTATCACTATAAGGCAGTGGTCCCCAAACTGTGGGATGTGCCTCCCTAACGTTGGCAGGATGCATGGTAGGGCCCGGGCCAGTCCACACAGAAGCAGGGAGGGAGCGCCATCCAGCCCTGATCCACCCCCAGCCCAGCTCCATTCCCAGCTCCTGCCTCAGCCATAGGTCCATTCTATCCCTGCTCTGCCCCCAGCCCAACTCTACCATCATTCCCTCTCTGCCCCCAGGCCAGCTCTGCCTCTAGGCCCAGTTCCTCCCGCATCCCCAGTTCTGCCCCCACCTCCGCCTTCAACCCAAGCTTCTCTGCTGAGCCAACTGTGCAGTAATGGGGGACAGGGGGAGAGAATAGGAAAAGTTTGGGCACAACTGCTATAAGGTTTTTTTTTTAAAACCTTTTAATCATTCTCATGGCTCTTCTCTGATCCCTTTCCAATTTATCAACATCCTTCTTGAATTTTGGGTACCAAAACTGGACAAGGTACTCCAGCAATGGTCACATCAGTGCCAAATATAGAGGTAAAAATAACCTCGCTACTCCTACTTAAGATTCCCCTGTTATTTATGCATCCAAGGATTGCATTAGCTGTTTGGGCCACACCATCACACTTGGAGCTCATGTTCAGCTGATTATCCATCCTCACCTCCAGTCTTTTTCAGAGCCACTGCTTCACAGGATAGAGTCCCCCATCTTGTAAGTATGCTCTATATTTTTTGTTCTTAGATGATGCATTTACATTTAGAGGTGTTAAAATGCATATTGTTTCCTTGCACCCAATTTACCAAGCAATCCAGATCACTCTGAACTGGTATCCTGTCCTCTTCATTATTTACCATTCCCCCATGGTTTTTTGGGTTATCTGCAAACTTTATCAGTGATGATTTTATGTTGTCTTCCAGACCTCCGAGAAAAATGTAAACTACCACAGCACCAAGAACTAGTCCCTGTGGGACCACACTGGAAACACAACTACTTGATGATGGTTCCCCATTTACAATTAGATTGAGATCTGTCAGTTAGCCAGTTTTCTAATGCATTTAATGTGTGCCACGTTAACTTTATATAATTCTAGGTTTTTAATCAAAATGCCATGGGGTATCAAGTCAAACACCTTACAGAAGTCTACGTTTATTATGTCAATACTATTATCTTTATCAACAAACTTGTAATCTCACTTAAAAAAAATATAAAGTTAGTTTGATAGGATCTATTTTCTATAAACCCATGTTGATTTCCATTAATTACATTACCCTTCTTTAATTCTTTATTAATAGAGTTCCATATCAGCCACTCCATCATCCTACCCAGGATCCATGTCAGGCTGAGTGGTCTGTAATTACCCAGGTCATCCCATTTACACTTTTTAAAAATTAGCACAACGTTAGTTTTCTTCCAGTCATCTAGAACTTCCCCAGTGCTCCAAGACTTTTTGAAAATCAACATTAACGGTCCAATCATTTTCTCTTCGGCTCTTTTAAAACTCTTGAATGCAAGTTATCTGGATCAGCTGATTTTAAAATGTTTAACTTTAATATCTTCTGTTTAACTCCTCCAGCGATACTAGTGCAATGGAAAGAGTGTCATCACCATATGACAAACATGCCAAACCTGCACAGACAAAAACACAAAAATTGGGCTTGGTTTTGGCTTAAGTGGCTTTTGAGTTGCTTGTTGGCTAGTTTTTGGCTTGTAACTTGTTGCTTGGTCAGCTTGTTGCTTCTTTTTTTGATTGGCACTCAGCAAGCAGAGGCAAAGGGGGGTGGAGAGTCAGGGGTGCACAGCAGGTCCACCACAGTCCCAGACTGTATGCCGGGAGGATCTAGTCACATAGATTGTTGTGGTTTTTAGGGATTGGCTTGTTTTGGCCTTGTTTTGAAATAGCATTAGCTTGATTTTTGGCTTATTGTGAAAGTCAGCGTGCTTATTTACCGCATGAAAGTTGGCAAATGTGCCATATGAGACTATATCATCCATTTTCCCCCAAATATGGAACAGAAACAATTATTGAAGACTTCTGACTGTTCTGCATTATTATTGATAATTCTACCATTTCCATGCAGTAATGGACCAATGCCACTATCAGGATTCTTTTTATTCCTAATATATTTTAAAAATTCCTAATTTTTCTTAACTCTGCAGGCTATATATTTTTCCTTGTGTCCCCTTTGCTTTCCTTATCAGTTTTCTTCAATTCCTAACTTCTGATTTATATTCATTACTATCAGGTTTTATTTTTCAGTTTTATTTTTTATAGCTGCTTTCACTTGTCCTCTAAACTAGGATTTTTTTCCACCACTGTAGCCTTCTTCCTCAGTGGTGGGATTCTGGCTTTTTGGGTATCTAAGAAGGTGCTCTTAAAATGATTCCCAATTATCATTCACATTTTTCTAATTACATTCTTCCTCCCAGCTGATTTGGCTCAAAATTGTTTTCAGCTTTGTGGCCCTATTAAAACACCACATATATACATTACTCATCTGGCGTTTACTCTGTTTGCACATTATAAATATGATCAAGTCGTGATCATTTCTACATGATCTACCAATAATTTTTAGGTCTGTGATCAGTTTCTCTTTATCTATTAAGACAAGGTCTAACAAAGAATTCCCCCATGTTGCCTGCAATTCTTTTTGAATTAGGAAATTGTCATCTATAATCTTTAGAAATTCCAAGAATATTTTAATACTGGCAATATGAAACTAATTCTCAAATCAGGAGATGCAGAAAGAACTTTTCCTTGTGTGTGTTGGGTTACAACAGACAGAAAGCCTTTTTCTTTTATTGTATGTACCAGTTTGGGCCAAGGATTATTGAAAGGGGACTTTAAAAAGCCTCCAAACACCCATGTGCATAGAGCTGCTTGCTCTTGATTTGTTCTATCAAACTTTCATTTTACTCATCACTAGAGAGAAACATCAGAATGATAATCATATTTTGCAGCTCAGGACAATAAATAATACTAGTTTCTCTCTTCAGTATTTGCATTTTCCTACAGCCTTGCCCTGCCCAGAAGCTGTTGAGGCTATGAAGAGGCGACCAGCATTCAAACAAAAAAATATTGAAAAGGTCAGAGTTCTACAGCACAATGCTACCATTCACAGAACATATTAGCTACTGAAATTCCATTGCTTCATTCTTATGACAAAGGCTGCAGAGCACAACAGGAAGCAAACCAACATAATTGCATGCTTTCAAGAGCTGAAAGACTGTGATTTGCATTATAAATCACAAGGCAAAACGTGCTACTCAGTAGTCAAACGCTTTCTAAAACACGTCTTGGTGAGCTTCCACCACTCTGCTCCTAACTCAGATCCGATTAGGCCACTCCTTCCTGATGTTCTTTATGAGCCAGGTGGGTTCTCACTGTCTCCACTGCTGAATGATCTGCTTCTCTGTTCTCTTTCTATAGAGCAGGCTGAAGTGCCTCCTCACACCAACCAGCATAGACTGTTTGTCAGCATCTGATCTTACCAATCAAATAGCCCTTGAATAGGAACTTGTGTTTTGCACGCAGAAAATTAAGCCAACCCGTGTACTTAAAATTAAAGCTTTCAGAGAAGGAAATGCTACAAATGTTTCCTCTTTTCCGTACTGACTTAAGACTGTAAATCTCAATGTCATCACGAGCTCTTATCCTCAGGACATAAATACCATTTGAATTATAGTCTCTCTTCAACTACTGCTCAGTTTCCCTGCATCTCAACCCTTAATCCTCACAGTGAGAGCTAGAAGTCATGAACAGCTCTCTTTTCATCTGTCCATTCTGTACTCTTTACCTTCCTTTTCATCCCTCTCCAGCTACAGTTAAGACCATGATGGGTTGACTCTTCCTCCAATAACGAGAACTGTTAAGCAAAGAAGCTCCTTCCTCCTAGTTAGGCTTGTGATCAAGACCAAGAAGCTTCCGCTCCCGAGGGAGTGCAGAGGTTAGTATAAAAAGTCCTCCTTCCCTCCCCCACCCCCCAAGCCAGAGCTGCACGGTGGCTCAAGAAGCTCCTTCCCTACCACCGTGTTGGATGCACATACTTGACACCTCTCTGCTTAGTTTTTTGTAACAGGGAAGAGATGTCACATGAATTCCAGGCTGAGGAAAAAACTGATAGGCAACTAGGCAGTGGAACTCCTTGCTTACCCACCTATGTCGTGGAACGCTGCTGCCTGCAGCACTACAGCTGCTCCAGTTCATGTGTTCCAGTCCCTGGTGTCATCCAGGAAGTTCTGGGATTTGTACAGATCTGTACAAATTACTTATTACTTCCGGTTGTGTTCCAAGTTACTTGGAACTCCAAAATCAAATGATTATGGTTTGACAGTAAGGTACTTTATTAATGCGTTCGGCAATTCCTGAATAACCACACAATTCCTGGGTAGCCTCACACAGTGCTCACTAGACTCCAGGGTCCAAGTTCTCTGGTGGGTGTAAATTGATGCACCTCCACTGGTGTTGTATCAGTTTATACCAACATACAATTTAACCTCTAAATTCCTGTGCATTCACTTGGTTCAGCGTAAAACCTAGAAGGATTCTGCGAGGGAAGTGTTCTCTTCAGTTGTTCCAATTCTAGTCAGGAATCTGGAAACGGATTCCTCCTGTCCTTACCCCTCACCCCACCTCATTACACTTCCCCCTCCTAAAAATAAAATCAGGAACAATTTGTATCTATGGCCAAAATAGCATTAAGGTATTAAATGATAGATCTTATATTGGATCCTGTAAGTCTATTACTTGGTTTCAATATTAACATAGCATCTCACACTGTAAAGTCCTACTTTGGCAACAGTGTTATCCATGAAGCCCATAAATGTGTCTTTTTCACTAGAGGTGGTGAAATGGATGCTCACCAGTCTATTCGGAACAGTGATCACAGAACCCAACCGAACCATGTGTTACCAAACTCAAGGATTCGAGTATCTTAAAAAGGGGGGTTTTCCCCTTTATTGAAATTAAAGAGAGAAGGGGAAAAAAACATGGTTAAAAGTCCTTGCTGACTGTAGGAGAATTATATTATTATTATATTGCTTGATTCTCCTACTTATTGCACATCTAGAGAAGAAAAGGATAAAATCCCCTCATCCTTCCAAGAGCAAATCTGTGATCCATTTTCAGTTTTACGAAGCAATGCATGTACCATATGACAGGATACAAGTTTCTAACTAACCTATTTCCAGGGAGGCTGTGTTGTCTAGGGAACTACAGATGGGGTGAACACCATCATCCATCACACTGGTGTCATAAAAAAGCTATAATCCATTTTCAACAAAAGATTGCTTTCAATAGTTTCAGGGTGCTTATAATGATCTTTCATGTATGTAGCACTTCCATCCTAAACAGTTCCAAAGTGATTCTCATACAACGCCCTAATCCTATACCTGACTCCCCAAATGTGGAGTCCACAGAAGTCAGCAGGATTCTCAGCTCCTGACTATCCACACTGAGTCCATTGTAGGGTCAGGGCCAAATCAATATATGCAGTGACAAAATATACAGTTATTTCATTTATATCAAATGCAGCCATCTGTAGAGTAAAACATGCACAGCACAAGACTTTTGAACAGGAAGTAAAGAATGCTATTTTTCTAATTAAAACTTAAGGGGCATTTAGGAAAGCAGAATCGAACTATCAAAGTGGAATTTCCCTAAAAAACAGGAATTAAACCTTTCTCCCCACCTGCTTGATGCTGGATGTTTGTACAGGGCGTAACCAGGGCAGGGTGAGCAGGACAGCCACCCAGGGTGCAAAGATGCATGGGCGCTAAAATACCTCGTGACAGCATTGTTCTTGTGTGCATGCACATATTTGCATATTGTTCTGTCACCATCTCCCATATTATCTGCATTTTCCACTGCCTTGATTTCAACTGTGCTGATATGTTCATCCATGCCTTCATTTCCTATTGGCTTTATTATTTCAACTCCCTCCTACATGGCATTCCAAATCCCTGCTCTCTATACTCTTGCCTGTGCAAATGGCTGGACACAAAACCGCAACCATACAATCACCTTATCCTTCAGCAATTCCCTAGGCTCACTTATTCGCTTCATGATTCAGGTCAAAATTGCCTTCGTTTCAAAAGCAACTGCATGTATTTGCATCAAATCTATTTCATGGACTTTGTCTCTTTCTCACTTCCTCTACTCTTTTGGCATCAGCCTACTGTCTGTCCAATAGACACAGCCTGTCAACTGTTGTGACAAAAGTTGTCTTCTCTACAATTCCTACCATCTGTGTTACCCTTTCATGCATCTCAGTAATTCTCCATTTATTTTCTATTCTCTTCTCTAAGCATCTTTTTTCTTCCTTGCTTCCACTTAGGAGATGTATGATATCTTATTTTTACCCCGCTGTTTTCTGGAATTCATACCATGTAAAGTTTTTAAGATTATTTAACTCTTACAGAGCATTGGCAAATACAGTTCAAATGAAAGACACTATGCAAAATCAAGTTGCATTTTTTTAGCACTAGAGTGTGTCAGTCAGTGGATAGGCTTAATATTATTTGCAGCTGTTCTGTCTGCAAGCTGTGGTGGGAGCGGCTGGGGTTAGAAGGATAATGCTGCTTCCTTCAAAACCAGATTTCATTTATGGCTGCAGTGGGACTGCTGAAGAACATGAGGCCTAGAGGAGACATAAGTCATTATATTTCATTTATTTTCCTCTCTACGTCCTATTGATTACAAGTGACATCTCATTTGTATTGATTAATCAAAGCTGCTGAGAGCTCATTTTGGAGTGGGGCTGATATTAAAGTTGGGCTAAAAAAAATCCCCAAACCTTTTCTCTCTTTTGCCTGACCAAAAAAAAGCAGATTCCGGTTGACAAATAATTTGTGAATTCATATTGATTTTTCTGAATAGTTTTAGGCAAAAAAATAAAAGAAAAGAAGTTTCATTTCAATATTTTCTAAATGAAATATTTTGATTTTTCAACTCAACACAATTTTTCTTTTTGAAATTTACTTCAAATTTATAAAAATAAATAAATGTGTTTTAAAAAAGCAAAGTGTTTCCTTTGATCCAACACTTTAAAAAAAAAACACTTCAGTTCACCCAAAAAAAAATTTAAAAATTGTTTTGGGTTAATCTGAACCCTTATTTTATTTTAAATTTTACTTTTCGGTACCACAAGAGAACAGAAAAAAATTAGTTATTTGCATAGCTCTAGAAAAAATGGGGTCTACTGGAATTGGCAATCCTGTTCCTATAAAGTGTAAATAAACATATGAAATATGGGACCTGGTTCTGATTTCATTTTCACCATCATCTCACTGGTATAATTCCCTAGTGCTAAGAGAGTTGTTCCTGATTTATGCACCAGTGTAACAGAAAGCAGAATCAGACTCATGTGTCTTTGAGTTCAGAGGGAAGTTATTTTGAAAATATATGCAAATACATATTTTTAAATGATTTTATTTAAAACTTAATTTTCAACTTTATCAGTTTATGTTTCACACTTTTTAGTTAATTTTTAAATAAAAGATAAACAGGATGATGAGGGGAATTGGGACATACGGAATAAGGGAATACAGCAGAGCAGAGGCAATCTTGGGGAGGGGTTACATTTAAGTACCTCTTAAAGCTGAAGGTAAATGTGTTTTCTTTGTTTCCTAGAGCAAGGGTGCGTACTAATTGCCAGTCTTTGATGCCATCAGTACTATATAAAATGTATTTGTTTTGCTAGAGTGTACATACCACTGCCCTCTATTGGATGGAATACTGGAACTGCTTAACTGTACATATTACATATCTAGCTGCTCTGGAAAGGGAACCTAGGAAGCCTCCCTGAGGGTGGGAGTAACAGTGGCGGAAAGCAGGTCTCTGGGCAGGACAGTAGATATGGGTCAAACTTACAATGCTGATTGCCAAAACCATTCTGCTTTCCTCCTATATGATGAAGCCGTTCCCTTGGTAACGACAAACACTCTTTCCTCCTCTAGATGCTAAATTCCTCTTGCAATTATTTCTAAGAGGTCTATCTAATCTAATCTAATCTAATCACATCACTCATCACTATGGTATCCAAGTGACTTACAATAATACAAAGTCAACAACAAAAGAAGTTTAACCCAGATTGTATTTGATTTGCAAATTGGATACTATTAATTTAGGCTTAAATAGAGATTGGGAGTGGCTAAATCATTATGCAAGGTAGCCTATTTCCCCTTGTTTTTTCCTACCCCCCACCCCCAGACGTTCTGGTTAAACTTGGATTTATGCTGGAAATGGCCCACCTTGATTATCATACACATTGTAAGGAGAGTGGTCAGTTTGGATGAGCTATTACCAGCAGGAGAGTGAGTTTGTGTGTTTGGGGGGGGGGGGGTGAGAAAACCTGGATTTGTGCTGGACATGGCCCACCATGATTTTCATACACATTGTAAGGAGAGTGGTCACTTTGGATATGCTATTACCAGCAGGAGAGTGAGTTTGTGTGTGTGGTTTTTGGAAAAAAAAAAAGTGGGGGTGGTGAGAAAACCTGGATTTGTGCTGGAAATGGCCCACCTTGATTATCATACACATTGTAAAGAGAGTGGTCACTTTGGATGGGCTATTACCAGCAGGAGAGTGAGTTTGGGGGGGGGGGGCAGAGGGTGAGAAAACCTGGATTTGTGCTGGAAATGGCCCAACTTGATTATCATACACATTGTAAGGAGAGTGATCACTTTAGATAAGCTATTACCAGCAAGAGAGTGGGGTGGGAGAAGGTATTGTTTCATAGTCTCTGTGTATATAATGTCTTCTGCAGTTTCCACAGTATGCATCCGATGAAGTGAGCTGTAGCTCACGAAAGCTTATGCTCAAATAAATTGGTTAGTCTCTAAGGTGCCACAAGTACTCCTTTTCTTTTTGCGAATACAGACTAACACGGCTGTTACTCTGAAACCTGTCATTTTACAGGTATGAGCATTTTGGATTGCTTTGGGTTTTCCCTGGCGCACACATTTTCTTCCACTATCATCTATTTGTACATTCTTTAAAGCAGAGACTGACTTTTTCTTTCGTTTTGTTTTTAAAAAGTGCCTGCCACATTTGGTGCACCACAGCAATCTAAATATCAAATATTCTCCTCGTAGTCCTCCTCCTGACAAGCATGCATCAGCTGCTAACCTTTCCCCCATGTGGCTTTTGGTGCCTATGGCTCCACACATCTTTGCACAGGACCCTTCAAAGCCTGTCGCTGGCTCCTTTTCTAAAAGTTAGGCTTTTCCTGTTTCTTATTCCTCATCTTAAGTCACAATCCTTGGTTTAGAACATCACTATTGATTGCTGGGGAAGTGACGAACAGAAGATTATGACTTCAGGCAGCAGAGAACCTATTTTCAGGCAGATGTTCTTTATTTAAGTATGAGTGTGAAGCAAAATCCAGTGATTTGTCTCTTAACAAGACATTTCTCCAATATTTTCCAAGAGATTCCAGTTTCTTCAGATTTTGTGCAAACATTAGGCCTGCAGTCCTAACCTAGACAAAACTCCCATTGCAATCAGTGGGAGTTTTGCCTGAGCAAGGACAATATGGCTTGTAGTTTTGAGCCAGGAATGGCTTACTGCACTGTCAGGAAAATGCAAACAAACCCTTTGGTGCCCTAGGAAACAAAAAGCACATGAGTTTATCTTTAATCATTGTAGTGGAACCACCACTAATGATGCATATTTTGATGGAGAACCAAAACCCATCACCATTAATGAATATTTCAATATCTGGCTCATACAAAGAGAGTGCATGGGTTTGACTTGCAGTTTGAAAGTGTCTGCATTTTTTTTTTTTTTAAGTTTAAGATTTCTTCAAGATGTATTGCACTCAGAGCTGTCTGAGCCAGATGATCAAAGGACACCATTTTGGTTCAGATAATTAGAGCCAACATTTTCAAAGTTGGACATTTAAAATGAAGCTCTTAAATCCATATTTAAGCACCAAACTAAAAATGGTATGTTTTTTTTTCCAGAGATGCTGACTACCCACAACTTTCAAAATCAAAGAGAGCAGCAAGTACTTAGCACCTCTGAAAATAAGGCCTATTTTGAAAATTTTAGCATAGGTGTACAGCTGTGCTCACAGTGTAGGTTTTACAAATGTATGAAATCAGAGGCCTTTTGGAAGAGTGGCTTCTGTGTTCTAATTGTCATGAGATTTAATTCTTTTAAAAATATCTTTTAAACTATATATTTTATTTTATAATATGTTTGAATGGCGGGAAATATAAAGCTTGAGGGTGCTACCTGATATTTTGCTAACAGCATTTCATTGTTCAGTAGCCGAAGGACAGGTTTTGGTTCCCATAAACTGTGTGGCTTATACATCAATCTAATATGGTGTTTATTCTTTTCCCATTTCATACCTTAATTTTGGACAGCTTTGTAAAACAGACCTTCTGAGACTTCTTTTCACCTTTAACATTTTTCTAATTGCAAGCTGAGGGGTTGCTACGTAAAATCCATATAAACAGCCTAATCATTCAAAGGCTTTTGTTTGTTTGGTTGGTTTTGCTGGAATTAAAATGCTTTTCATTTTCCTTGGCTTATGTGCATAATGAAATAAGAAAACAAACAGAACAGATAACTGCACCATGTTAAAGGATAATCCTGCAGCATAAGTATGGTCTAGAAAGGCTGAGCACCAGAGCACGCAGAAATCCTGTTAGCATTCAGCAATTATGTTCACATTTATAAGTGCTGTGACATAGCTTCAAGCCATTTAGAAATGCTCCCATTCCCCAAGGCCTCCACTATATTTATATGCAGTATCCCATATTATTTTTCATGCTGTTATGGCAACAAAGAGGACAATGTTTAGAGAGCTATCATGTTCTGACAGGCCAGACTGTAAATTTTACATCACTGCATCACACTAAAATGGAGCACAGGGCTTGTGTTATGTGCGAGCACACGTATGGATGCAAGACTATGGCGTCTACATAACCAATATTTAAACAGAGCGGGGGGGAAGGGGGAAAGGAACTCTAAGAGAATTCCATTATACTAGTTCTTTTTTTTAGAAGTCTCTGGTTTAAAGGCACAATCATAAAGCAGATTAGGCTGAGATGAATATTTAAGAAGAATTTAACACTCAAATGGCTAATTTCCTTCTTCCCCTGCTCCCCAAGCCCTGAGTAGCCACCCAAGAACTTTAGCTTGAAAATGTTTTTTGAACAAAATGAGGCTCACTTAAAGTTCCTCATTGATTACAGGAGGAGCCCTTTAAAAAAAAAGTAATTGAGAGCATCCTGCACATTTTTACACCTAATTTAACCATTATCCACAGTTCAATAGACACAGTAAACTTAGTGCTGGCTCGCTGTGTGGGGTGTCATTATAACACCTATGCCTTGCTTGGAAGAGGATTTGATTCTAAAATCTTACCTACACTAGCTTCTGGAAATAATTACTACTGGATGAAGCTCAAAAAGATTCAGGAGTTCCAGATTTCCTGGGTGCAGAAATTGGACAAGCAATACTCCAAGACTAGGTTTTCTTGCAAGATTTCCAACACTACTTAGCTACCACCAAGTCAGCAATATCATTAAATAGTATCCATGGCAGTATTATTGTACTTCCTCTTCCAGAACTCACCAACACCTGGGGAAAAGGTTTGTGCTGATTTTTGTTTTTTAACAGTTGCTTTGCCCATTTCTAGAAACAAGTCATGGGGCCGCATAGCTGGTGGTAATGGAAATTCATTTTGACCAATCAAAGCCTCAAATTTAGAGAAAAGTGGTTCCTTTAGAGTGGATCTCACTTTGTTTGCTGTCTGCTTCTCCCTAACCCAAAGGTCCATGCAGGCAGAGTGGGCAGCACTGAGTCTATGATATCTATATAGATAACGTTTTTAGTATCCTTATTTGCTAATTATATCTTGGAGTGGGAAAAGAACCTGAGAAAAACGGGAATTTCCACACTATTTAAAAACAAAAAAAATCCCCCCAAAATGTAATTTGTTTTCAAATGTTATTTCAAGATTAAAAAGAAAAAATGAAAAAACATTTTTTCAACCGAAAAAAAGTCATTTGGCAAAAACCCATTTTTCTGAAAAATATACTTTTTACCAAAAAATTTGGCCCATACTATTTTATTATATTTGAAATTCAACGACAAATTGTAATGACATCTGGCTTCTGATTGATAATGGGATTTGGATAGTCCACGTGGACTGTTGCAACTTTGAGTTAACAACAAAACTCTCAGTTTTCAGTTTTTTCTCATTGCTCAGTTCTCGAATACAGACTGTTAACCACTGCACTCCCACTTTGGCCATTTCTCCTTCAAAGAGAATGGGTACCATGTACACATACAAATATCATGCCACTTAACATATTAAATGTTGCTTTCCTCATCAAATACTTACAATCAGAAAATCACTAGAATTTTTCATTAAATGTAAATAAAAAAGAGCTATTTATCTGGTAACAATGAAGACCAAAATTATTCTATTTATTTTAAGATGAGAGACAGTGTCCCAAGGGTTAAAGAGGGTTCTCATTCTAAAGAATAGCACAGCCAGAATGGAATCTGAAAGAATGAGTAAAAATACATAAGGGTTATCAACAAATGGAGAAAGGCCTTCAAAATCATTTCATTTTACTAGCGCTTCAGAAATAAGTCAGGAATTATAAGTGTGCTATGTGTACCCTTAACATACACAGGATATGTGACTTATGCAGAAGAGCCCAGTGGAATAACCAAAACTCTACATATTATGCTCTTACTTCTATTTATGTCTGTACTGTACTTACGTATGTAAAGACACTGAGGCCTGGTCTACCATTAAAATTTAGGTCAACATAGATATGTGACCTAACCCCCAGCATAGGCATACCTAGGCTGATGGGGAAAAAAATCTCCTGTCACTCAGGGAGGTGGTGTTCCTACAGTGATGGAAAAACCCCTTCAGTCACTGTAGTCTACATGCATCTACACAACAGGTGATCCAGAGAACAGTCTGTCTGCCAGGAGCTAAGATATGGGATGTGGACCTGAGGCTGAAGATAATCTTAATGGGAGCAATAAAGAATCTACAGATTGTCCTTCATGTGGGAACAAATGACACAGATAGATTCTTGCTGTAACATATCAAAGGAGACTATGTCAGGCTGGGGAAGATGCTTAAGGAAATGGAGGCTCAGGTGACCTTCAGTGGGATTCTACCTGTCCCTACAGGAGGAGAACAAAGGTGAGACAAGCTTATGATGAACATTAGATGGCTCAAGCAGTGGTACTATAAGGGGAGCTTTGGGATGTTGGACCACTGGGAGGCATTCATGGACAGACGACTGCTTCCATGGGATGGACTCCACCTGAGTAAGGAGGGAAATAGACTTCAGGGATGGAGGTTGGCACAACAAAAAGAGCTTTAAACTAGGAACTTGGAGGAGACTGTTGGAAGGTGCTCATGTAATCGTCACGCCTGATTCTAACATTGAGGTGAAATCAAGAAAGAAAAGATACAGCAATGGAGAAAGGAACAGCAGTAAGTAGAAGAATGGACATTAAGGGAAAGGATAGTTCTATTTGCATTGA
Organism: Lepidochelys olivacea; assembly: GCF_965140295.1. NCBI lineage: Eukaryota > Metazoa > Chordata > Testudines > Cheloniidae > Lepidochelys > Lepidochelys olivacea. The sequence goes on along the minus strand of NC_140414.1, from coordinate 47,752,424 downwards.
CACTAACATTCAGGTAGGCGATACTGGCAGTAGAATGTACCCAGTCGGGTGAGGAATCTGGGTGACACCAAGCAGAAGCAAATAAGATGTTTGTACACCAATACAAGGAGACTTGGTAACAAAATGTAGGAACTAGAACAACTGGAGCAGGAAGTAAAACCAGATATGATAGGGATAACAGAAACATAGTGTAATAGTAGTCATGACTGACATGCAGATATTGAAGGGTATGTGCTGTTCAGGAAAGACAGATATAAACATAAAGGGGGTGGAGTAGCATTGTATATTAATGATGAGGGAGACTAAAGAAATTAGAAGTGATGGAATGGATAAGACAGTCTGTTTGGGCCAAAATCACTTTGTAGAAGAAAGGTACTAGAGATTCTCCCTGGAATAGTGTTTGGGGTATGTGCAGACCCTCAAGATCTGATCTGGATATGGGTAGAGACCTTGTTAATGTTTTAATTAAATAAATACTACTGGGAATTGTGTGATTATGGGAGACTAATTTCCCAGACATACATTGGAGGACAAGTGCTACTAATAATAGGATCCAGATTTTCCTGGATGTGATAGCCATCAGATTTCTTCACCAAATAAACAATCACTGAACCAACAAGAGGTGATGCCATTTTAGATTAGGTTTTGGTGAGTAGTGAGGACATCATAGAAGAAGATGGTTGTAGGGGACAACCTTGGTTTAAGTGATCATGAGTTAATTCAGTTTAAACTATACGGAAGGATAAACAAAAATAGATCTGGAACTAGGGTCTTGGATTTCAAAAGGGCTAACTTTAAAAATTTAAGAGAATTAGTTAGGGAAGTGGACTGGACTGAAGAATTCAAGGATCTGAATGTGGAGGAGGCTTGGAATTACTTTAAGTCAAAGTTACAGAAGCGATCTGAAGCCTGATCCCAAGCGGGGTCGGGGGTGGGTGGGGAGTAAAGGATAAAGTGAGAACTTCCAAAAGCCAAGCAGAGTTCAACCTTGCAAAGGAAATTAAAATCAATAGTAAAAGGTTCTATAGCCATATAAATAAAAAGAAAACAAGGAAAGAAGAAGTGGGACTGCTAAGCATTGAGGATGGGGTGTAGATTAAAGATAAAGATAATCTAGGCATGGCCCAACACCTAAACAAATACTTTGCCTCAGTTTTTAATAAGCTTAAGGTTAATGAAAAGCTTGGGGGTAGTGACAGGCTGGCTAATAGGAACGAGGATATGGAAGTAGAAATTGCCACATCAGAGGTCGAAGTCAAACAGTTTAATGGGACCAAATCGGGGAGCCCAGATAATCTCCATCCAAGAATATTAAAGGAATTGGCACATGAAATTGCAAGCCCAATAGCAAAGATTTTTAATGAATCTGTAAACTCAGGGGGTTGCACCCTATGACTGGAGAACTGCTAATATGGTTCCTCTTTTTTAAGAAAGGTGGGGAAAGTGATCTAGGAAACTAAAAGCCTGTTTGTTTGACCTTCAATTGTATGCAAAGTCTTGGAACAAATTTTGAAAGAGAAAGTGGTTAAGGACATAGAGGTGAGTGGTAATGGGATAAAATACAACATGCTTTTACAAAAGGTAAATCGGCTGGACCAACCTGATCTCCATCTATGATAAGATAACTGACTTTTTTAGACAAAGGAAATGCAGTAGATATACCTGGATTTCAGTAACGCATTTGATACAGTTCCACATGGGAAATTATTAGTTAAATTGGAGAAGACGGGCATTAATATGAAAACTGAAAAGTGGATAAGAAACTGGTTAAAGGGGAGACTACAATGGGTCGTACTGAAAGGTGAACTGTCAGGCTGGAGAGAGGTTACTAGTGGAATTCTTCAAGGATCGGTCTTGGGACCAGTCTTATTTAACATTTTTTATTAAATGACCTTGGCACAAAATATGGGAGTATATGAATAAAATTTGCAGATGACAGGTTGGTAGGTATTGCCAATATGGAGGAGGACTGAAATATCATACATGAAGATCTGAATGACCTTGAAAACTGGAGTAATAAAATTGTGATGAAATTTAATAGTACAAAGTGCAAGGTCATGCACTTAGGGACTAACAACAAGCAGTTTTGCTATAAACCGGAGATTTATCAGTTGGAAGTGACAAAGGAGGAGAAAGAACTTGGTGTTTTGGTTAAACACAGGATGAGCCGCCAATGTGAAGCAACCATGAAAAAAGGCTAATGCAGTCCTAGGATGTATCGGGCGAGGTAGTTCCAGTAGAGAGAGGGAAGTATTAGTACCATTATACAGGGCACAGGTGAGACCTCATCTGGAATACTGTGTGAAATTCTGGTCTCCCATGTTTAAGAAAGATGAATTAAAATTGGAACAGGTGTAGAGAAGGGCTACTAGGACGATCAGAGGAATGGAAAACCTTCCTTATGAGAGGACACTAAAAGAGTTTGGCTTGTTTAACCTAACCAAAAGACGGCTGATGGGAGATATGATTGCTCTCTCTAAATACATGAAAGGGATAAATACCAGGGAAGGAGAGGAGTTAATGCCAATGTGGACACAAGAACAAATGACTATAAACTGGCCATCAACAAGTTTAAGCTTGAAATTAGACAAAGGTTTCTAACCATCAGAGGAATAAAGTTCTGGAACAGCCTTCCAAGAGGAGTAGTGGGGGCAAAAATAACTAAACTAGCTTCAAGACTGAACTTGATAAGTTTATGGTATGCAATGGCTTTCTGCAATGGCATGTAGCTGGTTCATGACAGTTAGCAGCAAATATCTCCAATGGCTGGTGATGAGACACTAGATAGGGAGGGCTCTGAGTTACTACAGTGAATATTTGCCCAGGTGTCTGGCTGGTTGGTCTTGCCCACATGCTTAGGGTCTAACTGATCATCATATTTGGGATCAGGAAGAAATTTCCCCCGGGTCAGATTGTCAGAGCCCATGGGGACGGGGTGTTGCCTTCCTATCCAGCATGGGGTATGGGTCACTTGCAGGTTTAAACTATTGTAAATGGTGTATTCTCTGTAACTTGAAGTCTTTGAATCATCATTTGAGGAATTCAGTAACTCAGCCAGAGGTTAGGGGTCTATTACAGGAGTGGGTGAATGAGGTTCTGTGGCCTGCAGTTTGCAGGAGGTCAGACTAGATGATTATGATGGGCCCTTCTGGCCTTAAATTCTATGAGGTTTATCCTGACATAGCTACAGCACCCTAGCTATGCCAGTATAGTCCCCATAGCATAGATATGGCCTTCTACTGCACTTGTAGGGCTAGACTCCTCCCTTTTCTTACTCAGTGGAACTGAGAAGTAAGGGTTCTGACTTCTCGCCTCTGCTTGGCCAAGTAACACCTGCTGAGAAGATGGCTTTAGGTATAAGGTACAGCCTTCGTTCCCCAAATACTTGCCCCTTTGAGTGAGTAAGCATGGAGAGGGGCAGGAGCATGGCAGAGCCACCATCTCTTCATAGGTCAAAGTACCTGGTCAGATGCAAGGGCAGAAATAAGCTGCACCTCTTCAAGGACTGCAGTTATTTAAGCTCCTCTCACAGAGGGAGAGAAGTGCAGAAATTGTGCCTCACAACAGTGTTTCTGAGGCACAATCCATTCCAGGACTACTCCTGGGATGGTAAGGTTTATGCACCATCTCCTTCTGTGAAAGGGACAATTTGTCCAAAAGCCAATATAAGCATTTATTCATACTGGTATCTAATACAATGAATATGTAGAGACAGATGGAGTATTCCATGGGAAGAAAATCTCAAATGTTTAATGCCTGTGCATTTCTTCAAAACCTCAAGAATTTTTCCTAGCTAGTCAGAGGCGAGACTACAGCTGGTGCAGAGAATCTGTTTTTCAATCTTTTTCAAACACATAATTCACAGCTTGAAGAACAATGAAGGAAGAGAGTAAGGGGGAGGTGGATAAACCAATGGAAAATCAGAATAAGTAGCTCCCATCTGGATCTGAATACATCCAGATCTGCTCTGAGCACCAATTACATACTGAACTTGATAATAAATCTAACACAACAGAGTTAAAACTACATACAGGAACTGAGATTTGTTCCATTAATAAGTGGATTGTAAGCACATAACTCTTTTTGAAACCACTAAGCAAATAAACACACACAATCACTGTTCACAAGAGAGAGTCTACAAGCCAAAAATGTGCATCTTAGGGTCACATTGCTCTGATTTTTTCCCAGACTAGATTGCTTTAAATCACCATCTCCCATTTTCAGAAAGTATTAACTGTTTGAAATATCATTTTTATTTTATACAGCTTGTGTGAAAGACCCATTGCCCTCTTGTGGCTTGGTTACTTGTGAGCTGTCTTTATTCATGAGAAACCATATCTCGTGGTAGCCTGTAACATGGCCTTTTTTGTATCATTTAAGATTTGCATCAAGAAAGTAAACCCTGGCTTAAGTCCAGGTCCGTAACTTACTGTAACATTCCAAAGGTATATCCACTGTCTACTAATTTACTGGCCATGCCCAAATACAGTGTCACAATATTTTTGGCATTCCTCTTTTCAAAAGGTCCAAGTTTGTAACAAGAAAAACACGTCTTTATTTGCTGCTTCTATGTTCAGACAATGCAATTATGTTTTCAGTTCAAGTTAAACAAGATTTTTAAAACCAAACATTTTGATAGTGGCTCACCAAATTATCACAGGGTGAAACCTCGTTATTCAAAGAAAATTTGCTGGGCTTCTCTGACATAAGAAAGGCAATTACAGTTGGTCATACAAGCACCTGTTAACCCTTTTTAATATGCACAAGTAGTCTTTAGTTTCTGTGGGCCCAATCCTGCATTCCTGATGCACTCAAAACTTCCAGTGAAGTCCAGGAATGAGGATCACTCTCTTAGAAAACCAAAGAAAAAAATATGTAAACATGCCACAATAGAACTCACAAACACAAGGGTACCGTGGCTTGTAATAATAGATAGCAAGCTAAAATTAAACGTCTGACTTTCATTTTCAAATTAGCAAAGAAGCAAAACTATTTGGGAGTCTACTGCACTCATTGTCTCTAATCCAGGTGTAGAATTCTGCAAATTGGCACAAGCGAAATGAGTTTTGTCTCTGTTCTGTTCCTATTGAGCACCCTCATATCCTACAGCTTCATCATGTTATGATTATCAGTTGTGGCTAGATTCTCTGAAGCACCGAGCTCAGGCTGTACAGAATTCTTTATTTTCTGATAAATTTCTGTGCTATAATCCTGTCAACAGCCGCATCCAAAGAAGTGGGAAATGACACTGTAAACCATATTTCAATATTGCTTGTAAAGGAGGTAGGCCAATGACGTGAAGTCAAGGATATTATATAGGTGTAGCTAAAGGCAAAATGTGGACAATTGTCTTTATTATTGCCCAGATCAGTAAAATTTCACAAAATATTATATGCTACAGGACAGGGTGTTTGTCCAATTTATTACCATGTGTTCACCTGTTACCCAGGTTATTCAGCAGGCCCTATAGAGTGTCTTGATTTACTTCTTTAGAATTCAGCATAGAGCCACTGAGTGATTTTATTTCAACTAGCTGACCATATTTTAAAAAACAATAATTTATTTAAGCACTTTTGGAATGTCCAGGTTAATCTGTGATGCAAAACTAATATTCAAGTTCCTCTTAATGAAAACTGAAAAATATTTCAGAAGGAAAAAGTGCTTGGAGTTCATTATCACTATTCAAAACAACCCTTGAATTTTTCTTTCATTAAACTTGTTCTTAGTGATACAACAAGTACTGTAGCTGCACAGCTCCAGCAGGTGGAGAAATGACTGCTCCCAGCCAGGCTGAGCTCAGGAATGTGGAAAGCAAGTCCAAAGCAACAAAATAAAGAAAAAAAATATATAGATAGATGAGTAACTGATGACCAGACAAGTCAATGCTTGGTTAGCAAAGTACTTTAGATACAGGATGTGCAGCCCTATCGCACTGTTCATCATTACAAACCTCAACATCTGGCTTTCAGAGTAAATACAAATTTGATAGAAGATGTTTAAAAGAATCATGGGGGAAGCATCACTTTTGTAAAGTTACAAGTGCACAGGGCAGTTTGAGGCAGGTGGGTCATTCACTATCACATTATCACCTTCCTCTTAACTATCACCTGTCAACCATTTGTCCTCCAGTCCCTGACAGAACAAACTGCTTGGCAATGGATCACACCATTTGCAGCTACGAGAGGAAATGTCCCTGCAATGCAACTTCATAAAGGTAAATTGCAGTGATGAGCCCAAATCAAAATGTCTCTCTGACCTACTAGAGCTACAGAAACCCAAACAGCAGTTATGAGGAGAACCATGATGAATCCGTAAGTATGTATTCCTTCCTCCTCCATATCTCATTGTATGGCCTTAGAGGGCAGATATCTCCTTCCCCCAGCTACAGTCTTCATGGGCAAAAGATGCTATGCACTGGCAAAGCGAGGTAAGCTCTATGTATGTGCAGAGATACACCTACATCTTTTCCATCGGTTCAGAGGGGTTGGAACTTCAAGCTAAATGCTAAGCATATGGTAATAGCTTTGGTGGTTGCTTAGACTGTGTGCACTCAACTCCTGAACACCGAGATATGAGTAACTTCCACTGAAGTCAATAGGTGATTCTAGCAGCACAGGTGGTGAAATGCATATATCCATCAGTTTGGGGATAATTTGCCCTTCAAATGGTGGTTGTGTTCTACAACCAGGAAGCAGGAGGAGCTCTTAACTAGCTGTGCACTACTGAATGCCTTTTGGTCCAGATCGGCTATTCAGAAGAGTTGACCTAACTTTGCAACAGTGACATATTGTTAACTTGCCAGGAACCTTAGGGTCTAATATGTACATGCAATATTTCAATATACAAAATATTAATGCATACAACTGTAATGTTTCTTTGTATTCTATCTGCCCTGATAGAAGGACATTAATGACTTATTATGCAAGTTGACCAGGAATACAACACAGTTGCCAACTTTCATTCAGTAAATAAGCTCCCCGACTTTCACAATAAGCCAAAAATCAAGCTAATGCCATTTCAAAACAAGGCCAAAACAAGACAATGCCTAAGAACCCCAACACCCTATGTGACTAGATCCCCCTGGCGTGCAGTCTGGGACTGTGGTGGGCCCACCGTGCAACCCTGACTCTCTCCCTCCATTGTCCCTGCCTGTCAGGAGTTGATAAAAAAAAGAAACAACAAGCTACAAGCCAAACGAGCAACAAGCCAAAAACTAGCCAACAAGCAACTCACAAGCCAATTAAGCCAAAAACAAGCCCAATTTCTGTGTTTTTTCTCACAGGTTTGGCATGTCTGGAATACAACCCTGCAATGGATCAGCTTTTTCACCAAATGTAGTAACAGAGAGTTGCGATGGACTGTCCTTTAGGATTTCTTGTACTGCTCTTATACCTTTGAGTTTACCCAAACTTCCTGTACTTCTCATTTTCCCTAGGAGGCTCTCCCACACCCATCTCCTACCTTATTTTTTTTAATTTAACCACACTTTGCTATGAAAAGCCCACTGCATTTCCAAGTCTTTTTTCATCTAGATTAATGTAATGGCCTTCTGACTTCTTCTAGAAACTGTTTACAATCTGTTCAAACTTACACTTCACATTTCGTCTCCTGGTGTTCTTGTTACTACTGCTTAACTGTTACATGGTTACTACATATTTGTAATGATGACCTCTGCAAGAGAAAATCAACATTTTAATGCTGGTATTTTAGATTCTCACAAATTCAAGATCCTTTTACATTTGAGAGTTTATTTCTAAGTTTACTCCAATACAGACTCTATAATCTGCTCTATCTTTGATTCTGCTTTCTATTCCATTTGCACAGGGAAAAGCAATTTTTTAAAAAGCACAGCATCTTTAGTTATCCACACAAAAGGTAGGTCACATTCCTTTCCCCCCTTACCTTTCATCCACAAGCCATCCCTGTCCTAAAAAAAGACCACCTCTAAGATTGAAATACAGTCTCTGTGCCCATTCAGCTCTTGGTCAACTTTGCTGAAGTTGTCAAAGGAGCCAAGTGGGGCCAGATTTTCAAGAAAACTCAAGGGCAGATTTGCAAGTGCTCAGCAATCATAATTTGGATTTTTAAAGAGCTCAGCTTCCATTTAACCCCCAAAGTAGGTGGTCAGATTTACAGAGATGCTACGCACCAAATATGTTGACCTCTTTTGAAAGTCTGGCTTTTAGTGTCAGTTTTAACAGTATATTTTAACATGGAGAGTAGTATTCTAGGATCTGGACCACAAAGCTGTTAAAGCTATTAGATAATCATGACTTTCAGCCACTGCAATTATGAGTTGCATTTGAATTGATAGCCTAGAGGCAAACGGCTTTATATCACATTTCCGATCACATGAGCCATCTAGTCCCCCACTTGGCTCTATCTTGTTAGAACTCTAGACCTACCCTGTGGCATTCATGCAGCTGTTGTGTTCAGTTTTAAAACTAAAAACTTTTTTACTTCTTCTCTAATTACTCTTTACTGTGTTAGCTGGTATGTCTTTCATTTATTAGAAAGATACCATGATACAGTACACGTAAAAAGTACTATATTCTTTAATTATAATACATTGTAATCTTTCAAAAAGTAAAATAGAGAACTCAGGTTTACAGATAAACTCAGAAGTTTCCTTTTCAGCTCAATTAGGAGTGAGCTCAATTCAAAAGACCCCTGAAGTTGGTGAAAACTTACATTGCCTTTGAATTTCACACTGCGTTATGCTGTATCTGCTGGTCCATATCGAAATCTCAGATCCAAACACATCAGAGTTGGGGGAATTCTGGGTCCAGATCCATACTTTGCAGCTTGGGCCACTTGGCCCAGTTTCAATGGATGACTAGAAGGGCCCTGCGAGTTCTGTTCAAGTCACTCCATGAATTTCCATTAGTATTCTTCATTGGAAAACTGTACAGTGCTCATTCAAAAGATCACTAAAGATGCATCATTTGATAAGTATTTGGGGTTAAATTACCAAACTACGTGAAGAACCATGCTCTAAAATGTTTCTCTATAGGATAAGGTAGTGACTTATAGTTTCTTCTCTTAACCCTAAAAATGCCTTTTTCTTTCTCTCTTCCTCATTGTCTAACAGATTACTTGACAAATTTAGTCAGATTGTCATTATCCTGCACACCATAGCCACACTGAGCTTCACAGAACAACAGTGATAGAACTCGGATTCTGCTGCTCCAAAAGCACACGCCTCTCCCATGTGAGCTGAAGGAGCTTTTCTGTCAGCTGCTCAATAAAGGGCTTGAGACACATATTAGAACAGTTCTGATCTAATGCAGTAGAGGGCAGTGGTACCTATATACAAATAGCTCATTAAAGACACTGGCAGTTGGACAAAGCTTGACTGTTGAGCAAGTAGGTTTCATGGAAGTTCAAATGTCATTGACATAAGAGCAATAAAAACTCCAGGGTCACCTCATATCACCATGCTGCACGCTGTAGTGAGTTAAAACTTCATGGAGACAGAAATAGAATCCAGATATTTCTACTTCTAAAGCAGACCTGCCACTCGAGATGGAAAGCGACTGATATGCAGTAAGCTGTCAAAGGCCTATGACACAAGTTAGCCGTACTGAATCTGCCCAAGTATTGGCAGTGATACACATACTGTATCAGTTCCTCAGAAATCAGTTCCTCACAGAGGCCAAAATGTTCAAACTTCGGTTTAAAGTTAGGCACCTAAGGTGTGGTTTTTTTGTTTTGTTCTGAAGTATCTACGGCACTTGTGCTCCCAAATCACTCAGGTGCTTTTGAAAAATCCCACTATTAAATCCTTCCTAAGGCTATGTCTACACTAGAGATCTTACAGCAGCATTGATGTAGCTGCGCTGCAGTAAGATCTCCCATGTAGCTGCTCTATGCCGACAGGAGAGAGGTCTCCAGTCAGCACAATTAAACCACCCCCAACAAGTGGCGGTAGCTATGACCACTGACATAGCACTGTCCAGTGCTTCTGTTGGTGTAACTTATTTCGGTCAGGTGTTTTTTCACATCTCTGAACGACATAAGTTTTACCTACAAAAATGCTAGTGTAGACATAGTCTTAGGCACCTAAATTAGATTATAAGTTCTTCAGTAAAGTGACCTTTATGTGTGTATATGTGTGTATAGTACCTAGTGTGGTTCCAACTAACCTCTTTAGGGCTTCTGGATGCCACTGTAATATAAATAATAAAAATATTAAAAGTGATCTGATATTCAGGATGCTTTCAGCTCTGAAATTCAAACGAAATTTATTTAGGTGCCTAATATTTGAAATTAGGCACCAAATTTGAAAATGCTGGCCTAAACATTTTATACATAATATATATGCATATTATGTCTGTGCATTAAAAAAACATTACAGAGTATGTGAACGCTTATCTGATCAAAGAAACCGACTTGTTTAAAAAAGGATTGGAAAGAAAGAGCAGTGCAACTATACAGTGAGGATATTAATAAACTATACTGGTTTCAGTATCTAGAGTGTGGTAAGTAAAGCTGTATCAACAGAAACTCTTGGTGGCCAAAGTTATCTGTTAAGAAAAAATATGTAGTGATTGAAGGAGACTTTATTTTAGAACACTAAAGAAAGAGTCAACTAAAGTGAAAGGAGAAAACTCTAGCAGCCAAAATGGAGTAACCCCTGAGGAGCTGGTGATTTGGGGTGACTCTTCCCCCGTTCTCCCACATCATTGTTTGAGGCGCTTATGAATTGGCAAAACAAAACCCATTCTACCATATGTGCCTCACGCACACATCATAAGTGCTGCTAGCGTATAGTTTCTCAAACCCTTCAAAATACACGTTAAATATGCATTTAAAAATAGAAAATATTTCATAAAAACAAATATTAAGCCAGAGTAAACATAAAAGAATAAAAAATTCCCCCAAAAAAACAAAAACAAAAAGGCCTATAAACAAAGTTTTAGCTGTTAATTAACAAAAATCCCCCCACACATATTCAGTGAAAAAACTTGGAATTTCAACATCTTATAGTATTTTAGACATTTTACTGCTTCGTTTTTGTAAATTATAGTAGTGACCACTAATGAGTGAAGCTAGCCATTTAGGAATAGAAAAGGTCGGCTCGGAACAAGACTTAGGCATGTGTTAAGCATGCCACAGGGCTTGCTTGAGAACCTCTCAATATTGCTGCTCAGGGCCTCATTATTTGTGCCCTATGCTTCAGGACCCAATTCCTAGAGCACATTGCTAAAGTCAACACTTAGTGGGGTGCACTGACACCGTGGCTGAGAAATATCAACGATATTATGTCACTTGGGGAGACAGCAGGTGTACGTTACATATGGACTGTATATTCACCCCCAAAATCCTACCCTTGGGGCTATATTCACATCTCAGTGTGCACGTAGATATTTGAGAAAGATGAAAGAATGTGTGGCCTGATGCGGCTCTCCATTGCACCCATGTCTTCTATATAGATGGCAGAATTTAGCTCATAACCTCAGTCTAAAATTAGTGACTTGAATCCTCTCAGCCTCATTTGAAAGATTGTCTCCTGGACACCTGGCATGTTTTACTTTGGTTGTATTTTGTTCTGGGGCAGGGGCAAAGGGAGGTTGTTTGTTTTGGGGAGGAGAAAGAGAAAAGGGCCAGAGTTGAAAGGAGACATTGCACAGTACATCTTTATTTTTAAACCATTCTATTTTTTTAAACAAGTTAGATACAATTCAAATTAAAAGTACTATGTCCAATATACAGGAGCTTTAAAAATATTTGATGCCAGTTCTCTACCTATCACTTAATTAGTAGTTTGAGTGTCAAATTCCCTTTGACTTCACCTCATGCCTGTAAATCTTCCAGCCATTCATTAACTGCCGAGTAAAGGACTGGCACCTCATATATTGTCACTTAATTATGTTATGCTACATTGGGCTTCCTAGGAGGCACTAATTCAGCACAAAAACAACGATAAAGAAAACCACGCAGACAGGCTGCCTGAGCCAGACACGACGAAGAATACTGCTGACAGGGGAATAGAAATGACAAACTAAAACAACTTTCTGGACCAAGGGAGAAAATGTAATGAAAGGGAAAAAGAAACCAAGCCAGGACGTTTGAAACAGCAGATAAACAGCAGCTGACAGGACATTTTAGATCTGGAAGGAGGGGGAAGGAGAAGTGGAAGTAAAAATTACCATTGTGAATGAACTAGATGTGCTCGGAGTGAGTCATAGAAAGAGAAGCGGAATATTAACATCAGCAAAGCAGGACGGTGACAGATCTGTACCTAACTCCTGAGACCAGTCTTCCAAAGTAAAAGCTGGCAGAATGAATGCAGCATGAGAAACAGCCTATTTGGAGTATCCTACTTTTACAAAGCTAAAGCAAAATGTGATTAGGAAAGTCATTTGGGACCCAATCCTGTGAGGATTTCAATTTGCATAGAGGGTACTCAGCATCTCCCAGAATTGAGCCCTTCTCTCTCACCCCACTCAAGTGAGAGAGAGAGACAGGCATTTTTGCTTCCCTGTTGCTGTGAAAATCATATATCCAGCCCTGCTACTGCTAGGATGTATAATGCACATTTTTCAGGCTCAATTATTCCTGTTTCAGGCCTATTGCCCATGAATAAAAAAGCAAAGCATAATATAATAAAGTAACCACATCAGTAAGGGAGATAAAGCAAAAGGACTCTACCATGCAGTGGTAAAAATCTTCCTCCTTCACTCACTATGGCAAGCTGTTTTTTCTGGACAATGCATTGTTGTTGATGGAGTACTTCAGCACCTTAATAGAAATCCAAGGAAAGATTGCTTTGGAGCTTCAATCATTCCAACCGTTGAAAAGGTTACAGGCTGGTGCTAAAGGAGACTAATGATCATGGCCCAGGTTCCCCCCAACACCCTCAAACCACACACACTCCATTTGCCTCAGTCCCAGTTACTGAAGTCCACCAGGCTGGAACCCAGTCATTCATGACTACTGTTACCACTCTCACTTGGGAGCTCTGCATGGAAATTCTCTATCATTCTATTATATCTGGCCAAGTGGACACCTTTTTTTAAAGGCGAGAATAACTTTTAAACACAGAAATCTTTGAAAAAGGAAATAATTTTAAGTTATATTAAAGAGAGACTTGCTCCTCCTTGAAAGAAATAGTGTATCAAATATTAAAGAGAGACATTACTAAGTAGTTAAGCCCCAAAATTTAGGTTCAGCTAAATTATAGCTAGATATTAATCTATTAGGATTTTTAAGAATATATTCTATATATAAATTAAAATCTTCATATGAACTGAAATTTCATGATTTTTAGCTTTTATGGGTCAACTAATCCCTCCCACTTGTGTGTGTAAGAAAACCAGACTTGCTGAAAGGGGGAGGGAGGAGGAAGCTGCAGTGGGGAGCGGGGAAGTGGTTTCTTTTGCATCACTCCGTTTCCTAAGTCCAACAGATGGCCCTGTGTAAAAGTTTTCTTGCAGGGGTTAGGATCCATGAATGTTGAGGGGTCATGGACATAGCTGCTCATCATCAGATCACCATGGACATGCAGCTGGCCTTGGCATCCAGAGACATTCAACAGAGTTACAGATTCTCACCTGTGTAACTGAGATTCAAATCTGGCAGTCACTGACTAGTCACCATATCTGTTACAACAGTAATGGATTCACCACAACTTCTAAAGGAGAAAAGGCATTTGGATGCACCTGTATACAACCGAGAAAATGGGAACTGAACCCTGTCCCATCCCTTTTCCTCCATCCACCTTCAACTTCACATTGCTCTCACTCTTAAAATTTACCAGATATGTTCAAGAAAGACTGCCATCCTACACTGCCTCAGAGATCTAGCCAGTTACCAGAGAATCTCTCTGGTCATCTGTTTGCCTGCACAGAGGTATTAAGGAGAAAAAGTTCTTGAACTACTTTTTATTAGAGCTAGTTGGGAAGTTTTTGTTCCCTATGAAAAACTTTGAGGAAGTAAGGGTTTTCACTGAAATTTTTTAGGTTTTCATTAAAAAAGTTAAATAAACTTGTATGTTTTTGGCAACTAAAAAAGAGAAGTTTAAACCAGAAAAAAATCAGGTTTTTGAATAAAACCCAAAAAGTTGAAGTAAATGGAAATTCTCATGTAAGTCTCCATTTCATCAAAAAGTCATTTTTTGTTTTTGTTTTTTTAAAGTTGACCAAAAAATTCAACAGCTCTATTTTTAATGTATCTGACTTCTACCTTCTCATATCATATACAATGCCATTCCGAGTTGCTCGACAACAAATTTAAAAAAAAAATACAAGCCAAAATCCCAACCTTTTTAGCACTAATCGCAGAGTCTGAAATCTATTTCTAAAATTTATTCAAAACCAGCCCAAATGTGTTTAATATTCATTGTAAATGTTGTCAGAGGATAGTGGTGTCAACATTTTGGCTTTGTTTGAACAGCTTTTGTGCAAGTGCAAACACTCAGTGCACAAAATCTAATGGGATTAGCAGCCCACTGAAAAATTAGAGGCAGACGACAAGGCTTCAAAGAAATTACCACAGTGCAAATCCTTTACTATTTCAGCACACTAAGATTTGAAGAAGCACCCCAGACATTATGGTTTTCTGCCTTCCTCAGTCAATACTTTAATAATACTTTATAGTATTATTAAAACTTTAAAGTCAATACTTTAATAAATAGCTTTATAAAGCTGCATGCTTGTAGCAGTTTCCAAATATTTGAAAATTTTCACTTTCGTATATAGCAAAGTTTAATTGACTCTTTATGTGTTGGTGGAGGAGGGGTGAAGAAGATAGTTGGAGATGAAAAGATGTGTTGAGTAAGAGCAGAACTGATCTAAATTTTTCTCCTAAATTTGAACTACTGCTGCAACCATCAAAGTTCAAAAAAGTTTAATATTTTGTTTGCTTTTTGAAGTGCCTTTTGTTTGAATATTTATTCTATTATCTTACTAGAAACAGAAGTTAGATATAGAAGTAGAGTAATTGCCAGCTCACTTTTCTGTCTGAAAATCACATTTGCTTTTTCTCCAATTGTCAGAAACTTCCCTCATTGTCCACAACTATTCAAAGATAACATCACTGGCTATGTTTATTTCGAAGCTACTCATCTTAAAAGCCTAGGATGCAAGTAATCAATCTACATTTTCCTAGCATTTCCTTACCTGCATTATACTAATAACCACTGAAAATCAAAACCAAACTGAAAGAAAGAAAGAAAGAAAGAAAGAAAGAAAGAAAGAAAGAAAGAAAGAAAGAAAGAAAGAAAGAAAGAAAGAAAGAAAGAAAGAAAGAAAGAAAGAAAGAAAGAAAGAAAGAAAGAAAGAAAGAAAGAAAAAGGCAAAAATTGTACAAACAAGATGTCTGCTTCACTTCACCATTCAAATACACTGCTCATTGCTTCACACTTTCCCTTCCTTTTGTATTTAGGGCCTGATCCATCCCCCACTGAAGTCAATGCAAACACTCATTGATCTTAGTGAGAATTGGATGGGGACTTTAGATCATACGAATTTTGGACATGAACTTCAGGTGATTCCATTGACTTCAGTGGAGCTACATCAAGGATAAATTTGGCCTAATGCTGCAGGTTTCAACTTTCCATTCCCCATGGTTGCCTTCTCTCAAGCTTCTGCCTCTCTTAGCCAGTCCTGTTAAAAAGAAAGAACGGGTGGCAACAGCAGCTACACCCCACATGCTAAAACAGCTGGCCTTGGAAACAGGAGATATGTGATTATCAAGTAATAGACTGGAAAGCTCCTCACAGGAACAGCAAGGAGGCAGCTAGAGAGGATGTGATCTAACCAGCTCAGACACACTTCAGTGTGCACGTCATAACAGAAGTGCGTGATCGCATGCACTATTTAGCTGGTGCACCACCAAATTGCAGTAGCCGTGCATAGAGCAGCAGTCTAGCAGTATACATGTTCAGAAAGCAAACACCTTTTATTGTTGTATTTTCCCCCCAGATGTTTCCTCTCCCACTCATCCCAGAGTATGACTGTGCCTTGTGAAACCACCTTGGAGTCACAAGCTCTAGGCTGAGAAGTTATAATACGTATACATGTAGAAACATTCCATGGCAAAGAATGAGAATGTTTCATTTTAGGATTAAAAGAACAAGACAAGAAAGAACAAAAACAAAGTCTCCATGAGAGGGCAGTGTCTGTCTCTCTTCTGCAATGGTCTATGAAAATAAATATGGTTGTTGTACACAGGGAGAGTTCTAAGCAAACTAAAGACCCACTACTCTGGAAAAAAAAATTATCACTTTCCTGCCCTGTTAACGCACGCACACTCTCTCTCTCTCTATCTCGTAAAACGTCAATGTAGCACTAAAGTTACAATATATATGTATGTCAGTATAAATTTAGACTATGTTTTGGTGTAAGAATTGGCTGGAATGCCAGAGCTCTATTTTTCTGTGTCCTGTCCCTTTAAGTATTGAAACAATCAGGGGGACAACTCTGGTGAAGTAGGTGTGATCACAGAACAGTGTAGAGCTCCTGGAAGGACTGTCCAGCAGTTAGATTATGCAAGCTGTGTGTTCGTTGGATTCTGACAAAAAGGTTTTAATAAAATGCTCCAATTTAAAACAGCTTCCAGTCTGAGTATAACCTCTACATTGACATTATGGCCAAAGAAGTTTATCAGGAAAGTCATTTAACACTTGCTCCTCCTCTACTTCCTCATCAGTACTTTGAGATTCACCTTCTAGTGTAACATTTTTACTTATATTCAGGTCAATTAAAAGCATAATTATTTTCCTTCTTTGCCATTACATGCTAGCCAACTTCAGTTTCAGGCATTTTCCTCCCTATCTTGAAAACCATATCCTGTGTTTTAGAAGGCCAATCCCACACTACAAGTAGCAAATAGCTGAAGTGAGCATGAACAACCTATGGGCAGCAATTTGTTTGTATAAAGTGTTTGCTGAATTACTACAAAAGGCAAATAAGTTTGAAAAAATCAAACTCTCTTCATAAGTGATTTGTGCATGACAGAGGAAAGGACTACATTTGTTTGAAATTATTCATAGCTAGTAATTCAACCAGTTTTCAAATATACACGCAAAATAGGAATGAAAAACATTCATCCTGATTTTCCAGGAGGAAAATGTTTCAGCCTAAAGATCAAGAAAACCTTAAAAACCCAAAACACTTAGATGTATTCAAATCAAATGTACTCTAACTATGATGTCATATAATAAGTGTAACATCCCTTTCACTAAAGGACTGTGAAGACTCAGCTACATTAAAAGATATTTATGCAAACATACATGCATGCAAAAAGCCAGGTAGTCACTTAACAGATGTTCCCTATCTCAGAAAGGTCCTATATCATGGAATCCATTGATGCCAAAGATATGTATTCAGGCATATATATTATGTAAAATGTGATTTTGTTTGAGTTATCCACTTCAGCACCCATGCTCAGAATAGAGATTTATTAGACACTTCAGGAAATGCTGCTGTATGTTAGGACTGATTAATGTGCACCAGTTGGAGATACATACGTGTGTGTTACAGCTCAGAAAATGTCATGCCTTAGTCCACTGCAGACTGGGTTCTTGTAAATCCAAAAAAGGATTTCCAGATAGTTGACACAAATCTCATAATCAAGCAACTTGCAGCCATAAATAGGCCTTTGATAGAAATGATATTTCAGTAGGTACACTGCATACTTTGTTATAACAAGCAATTTACACACTCCAAAAGACTATTCTACAGCGCATAAGGGTGATAATTAAGTATAGAAGGCTATTAAATCCTGTCCTTAATGTAGTCTAAAGAGCAGAGCACTTTAAGTGAAATGTAAACCAAGTGTATAATGGGGCTCATTGTAGTTAAGTGCCAATATATGAGCAGTTTGAATTCAGTGATATAATTTTACAGTAGCAAACTGTTATGAGAGAAGATGTATTTGAAACCTAGGGGATCCAAAGAACAAAATGTATTTAGTTTAAAAACAGATATTAATTAAAACAAATTCGCTCCACAATCAAGAGGCACATTTATACCCTCTCACTTAAATGCACATGATATTTTGCTGTATAGACAGACAATGGAGAGTGTGTGCGTGTGTAGGTTACTGCTCCATGATTTAGTAATAAACATACCTATTGAATTCTTGAGTCTATTGTTCTAGAATCTTTCGGTTATTTTCAATGGATAAAATAATCATGAGAGACAACCCTATTCATTCACTGTTGAGGCTTTTGTTTGGTAAATACTTTACTTGATGCACAGCAATGGGGCTTAATACAAAGTAATGCAACATAACAAGAGTGCAAACATCACCAAATTCAAGAGAGGAATGAAGATTGGGGCCAAATGCTAAGCCAATTTAAACATCATTACCTAGATTCTGCAGTCCCCCATTCCTGCACCAAGTGCAAATGGAAGGAAACTGGCTTTAAGTCACCTTTCTGCCCCTTCAAACTGACCATTCCAGGGACCTATCGATCTCCATATACAATGCAGAGCAGCTACGTTTCACCAGCCTAGGCACCATTCTGGGCAGCCTTCGATGGACCATTATGCCAGCAGAGTATGGCTGGAGCACAGTGCATTCTAGCAACTACCTCTTTTTCCCTTCCCAGTCCTAACCTGCCACCTACACTATAGGTCAGGGAAGTAAAACCAGAATAGACCTGTCAGGCCAGTTGGAGAACCCCACTCTTCCCAAGGTATTCTTCAAGGGATATTTAAATACTCTAGTGGCATGAAGGGGGTTTATTTCTCAAAACATATACAAACCAAAAATATATAATGGAACTGCATCATGGGGCATAATCTGGCTCTGTATTTCCCAGGATTTGAATTTGTGAGAGCAAGTGTATGTGGTCACAATTCCTTCCTTAGACTGCTCTTGGGGTGACACAGCCAGGTGCTTCCCCTCGCTCTGGGCTCCAGGTAAAGTCACAATCTAGCTCAGACCGCAAATTTTTCAGGTCAGGGACTATCTCCAATTATATATTTGCACAATGAGGCCCAGATCATACTGAGGCCTCTAGGGATTCCTGTAAAAATTACACACAAAACATTACATTAAAAGAGTAAGGTAGCAACACCAAGCATTCAAAAATTAGGTAATGCCAGAATTAATATTGCTTGTGCAACCATAATTTGCCCTCTTTGCGTGTGTGCATTATGATTAGAACTGTGCTAGTAAAAGTAATCCCATTTTGACGAGGATCTCAATGTTTTGAAATTTGGTTTCATTCCACTTCAGAATAAAACCCCATATTTTCTATCAAAGAGAATGGCACCTGAAAGACCTGGAGTCCCTGACTCTGAGGCAGTACACCTGACAAGCTGTCAAGAAGCCAGGCAGCTGAACAGACAGAAAACCAAGCAGGTTTCTGACAGAAACTTGCCTGGCAGGCAGAGTTCTGTCAGACCTACATCAAAATCAAACTGCCTCCATGGAACATTTTGGTTTCAATGAATCAGTAAATTCTGATGAAAAAACATTTTGTCAGAATTTTTCCAGCCATCTCTATTTCTGATACGATCTTTAATGACATGATCTCATCTTTTCCACAGTACACTTGCTTCATTCAGTGCACAGACTGGATGGTACTCACTTAATGAGCAACTATTCAATATTTTGTTTTCTTATCATTGTTCAGTGGCTTATTTACTGCATACTATCCAAATTCTGCTCTTAAAATAGAACTATTCATTTCCTTATGGGCTTTCCTATGGCGCTCACCACCATAGCATTGAGTGTTTCACACATATTTATCTTCATAACATCCCTATAAGATGATGAGGTATTACTCTCATTTTATAGATGGGGAACTGAGGCAACAGAGAGATTAAGGGCATGCTCAGTGAGGACAGAATACTTGGAGATTTTAGCTGTTAACATTGAAGGAGTCTCTAAGCAAGTGCAAACTCAGACTTCTCAAAAAAAAAAAAAAACATATAACTTGGCCAAATTTGGGGAGGAGTAGGGGTCGCAAAAACAGCCAGAAGTATGCCCATGACTTACCCACATGCTAAATTTCACGTCCCTACTCCACAGTATGGGAGATGGGGTGAGAAATTTTTGGAAAAAAGAGTTCCTGGAATATTTTTAACATTCTTAAACAACATAACTTTTTCTTACCCTTGCTCTGAGAAACAGTAAGCTGTTCTGGCTGAAATTTTCCAAAGAAAGTTCAGTCTCAGGCGGATGCCCGATATAGAAAATTTCAGCCCAAATGGTTAAAATTTGGCCAAGTTATAAGCAGTTGAAAACAAGGTCTATAATGGGAAGCATCAGGCATCTTTAATAATAGGTGATGCTATCCTCCCTGCCCTATAATAACTACTTTGACAAGTACTTTTGCTGAAGTTCAGACTACCTGTGAGAGTCAGACTACTACAGGATTATGCTCCTCATGTGCTCCCACAGGCAACATTTTGCCTGAGGTACCCTCGCAGGATGGCATCATTGTAACGCATTTTTGAGCCATCGCCTACCACAAGATGAGCATTAAAGTCACCACTGAGACCAACAGCTGGAAAAGGAAGTCAGGAAGAAAATCTTATTTTTTTAAACCACTGAAGATTGGGTTGGATTGGTTTGCCTGAGGAACATGCCATACAGCAAACAAACAGCAGACATGATGGGCTTGCATGGATCTGAAATCATATTGCCAATAGAACTGCATGAAATGTTTACATCAAAAGCCAAAAACAAACTAAATTTCTCTGGTTTAAAGTTTGTTTCATGTTCAAATATCAAATCTGAACCTGTAACGTAAATCTGGTTCCAGTTTTGACTGAAATAAGGCTCGTCAGGATATGCTTCTACGGGCACAATGTTCTGAAGATTCAGAGCAGGCTGTGCAGCGGGGACAGGAGAACGGTGAAGAAATTTGGCAGCATGTGACCTCCAGAAGAAGAAAGGGGAGAGTCCATGTACCAGCAACGCAGATACAGGCAAGTAACCATTTTCATGTTCTCTCCACAGATACTAATGCAGAGAGTGGACTAGATGATACATCTGAGGGCAGGGAACAGAAGGAGACTCCGCCGATTGGAAGGCATGAGATGCACTGTCCTAGGGTTGGGGGTTCCACGACCACCGCTCCCAAGAGAAGGAGGCGGGTGGTAGTGGTCGGGGACTCTCTCCTCAGGGGGAACTGAGTTATCTATCTGCCGCCCCGACCGGGAAAACCGAGAAGTCTGCTGCTTGCCAGGAGCTAGGATTCACAATGTGACGGAGAGACTGCTGAGACTCATCAAGCCCTCGGATTGCTACCCCTTCCTGCTTCCCCACGTAGGCACCAGTGATACTGCCAAGAATGACCTTGAGCGGATCACTGCGGACTATGTGGCTCTGGGAAGAAAGATAAAGGAGTTTGAGGTGCAAGTGGTCTTCTCGTCCATCCTCCCTGTGGAATGAAAAGGCCTGGGTAGGGACCGTTGAATCGTGGAAGTCAACGAATGGCTACATAGGTGGTGTCGGAGAGAAGGCTTTGGATTCTTTGACCATGGGATGGTGTTACAAGAAGGAGGAGTGCTAGGCAGAGACGGGCTCCACCTAACAAAGAGAGGGAAGAGCATCTTCGCAAGCAGGCTGGCTAACCTAGTGAGGAGGGCTTTAAACTAGGTTCACTGGGGGAAGGAGACCAAAGCCCTCAGGTAAGTGGAGAAGTGGGGTACCAGGAGGAAGCAGGAGAGCGTGAGAGGGCAGGGCTCCTGCCTCATACTGAGAAAGAGGGACGATCAGCGAGTTATCTCAAGTGCCTATACACAAATGCAAGAAGCCTGGGAAACAAGCAGGGAGAACTGAAAGTCCTGGCAGTCAAGGAATTATGATGTGATTGGAATAACAGAGACTTGGTGGGATAACTCACATGACTGGAGTACTGTCATGGATGGATATAAACTGTTCAGGAAGGACAGGCAGGGCAGAAAAGGTGGGGGAGTTGCACTGTATGTAAGGGAGCAGTATGACTGCTCAGAGCTCAAGTATGAAACTGCAGAAAAACCTGAGTGTCTCTGGATTAAGTTTAGAAGTGTGAGCAAAAAGGGTGATGTTGTGGTGGGAGTCTGCTATAGACCACCGGACCAGGGGGATGAGGTGGACGAGGCTTTCTTCCGACAACTCACGGAAGTTACTAGAGCACAGGCCCTGGTTCTCATGGGAGACTTCAATCACCCTGATATCTGCTGGGAGAGCAATACAGCGGTGCACAGACAATCCAAGAAGTTTTTGGAAAGGGTAGAGGACAATTTCCTGGTGCAAGTGCTGGAGGAACCAACTAAGAGCAGAGCTCTTCTTGACCTGCTGCTCACAAACCGGGAAGAATTAGTAGGGGAAGCTAAAGTGGATGGGAACCTGGGAGGCAGTGACCATGAGATGGTTGAGTTCAGGATCCTGACACAGGGAAGAAAGGAGAGCAGCAGAATATGGACCCTGGACTTCAGAAAAGCAGACTTTGACTCCCTCAGGGAACTGATGGGCATGATCCCCTGGGAGAATAACATGAGGGGGAAAGGAGTCCAGGAGAGCTGGCTGTATTTTAAAGAATCCTTATTGAGGTTACAGGGACAAACCATCCCGATGTGTAGAAAGAATAGTAAATATGGCAGGCGACCAGCTTGGCTTAACAGTGAAATCCTTGCTGATCTTGAACACAAAAAAGAAGCTTACAAGAAGTGGAAGATTGGACAAATGACCAGAGAAGAGTATAAAAATATTGCTCAGGGATGCAGGAGTGTAATCAGGAAGGCCAGATCACTCCTGGAGTTGCAGCTAGCAAGAGATGTTAAGAGTAACAAGAAGGGTTTCTTCCGGTATGTTAGCAACAAGAAGAAAGTCAAGGAAAGTGTGGGCCCCTTACTGAATGATGGAGGCAACCTAGTGACAGAGGATGTGGAAAAAGCTAATGCACTCAATGCTTTTTTTGCCTCTGTCTTCACGAACAAGGTCAGCTCCCAGACTGCTGCACTGAGCAGCACAGCATGGGGAGGAGGTGACCAGCCCTCTGTGGAGAAAGAAGTGCTTTGGAACTATTTAGAAAAGCTGGACGAGCACAAGTCCATGGGGCCAGATGTGCTGCATCCGAGAGTGCTAAAGGAGTTGGCGGATGTGATTGCAGAGCCATTGGCCATTATCTTTGAAAACTCATGGCGATCCAGGGAAGTCCCGGATGACTGGATAAAGGCTAATATAGTGCCCATCTTTAAAAAAGGGAAGAAGGAGGATCCTGGGAACTACAGGCCAGTCAGCCTCACCTCAGTTCCTAGAAATATCATGGAGCAGGTCCTCAAGGAATCAATTCTGCAGCATTTAGAGGAGAGGAAAGTGATCAGGAACAGTCAGCATGGATTCACCAAGGGCAAGTCATGCCTGATTAATCTAATTGCCTTCTATGATGAGATAACTGGCTCTGTGGATGAGGGGAAAGCAGTGGACGTGTTGTTCCTTGACTTTAGCAAAGCTTTTGACATGGTCTCCCACAGTATTCTTGCCAGCAAGTTAAGGAAGTATGGGCTGGATGAATGGACTATAAGGTGGATAGAAAGTTGTCAGGCTCAATGGGTAGTGATCAATGGCTCCACGTCTAGTTGGCAGCCGGTATCAAGTGGAGTGCCCCAAGGGTCGATCCTTGGGCCGGTTTTGTTCAATATCTTCATAAATGATCTGGATGATGGTGTGGATTGCACCCTCAGCAAGTTTGCAGATTACACTAAACTGGGAGGAGAGGTAGATACGCTGGAGGGTAGGGATAGGATACAGAGGGCCCTAGACAAATTAGAGGATTGGGCCAAAAGAAATCTGATGAGGTTCAATAAGGATAAGTGCAGGGTCCTGCACTTACGACGGAAGAACCCCATGCAGCGCTACAGACTAGGGACCGAATGGCTCGGCAGCAGTTCTGCAGAAAAGGACCTAGGGGTTACAGTGGATGAGAAGCTGGATATGAGTCAACAGTGTGCCCTTGTTGCCAAGAAGGCCAATGGCATTTTGGGATGTATACGTAGGGGCATTGCCAGCAGATCGAGGGACGTGATCGTTCCCCTCTATTCAACGTTGGTGAGGCCTCATCTGGAGTACTGTGTCCAGTTTTGGGCCCCACACTACAAGAAGGATGTGGAAAAATTGGAAACCGTCCAGCGGAGGGCAACAAAAATGGTTAGGGGACTGAACACATGACTTATGAGGAGAGGCTGAGGGAACTGGGATTGTTTAGTCTGCGGAAGAGAAGAATGAGGGGGGATTTGATAGCTGCTTTCAACTACCTGAAAGGGGGTTCCAAAAAGTATGGATCTAGACTATTCTCAGTGGCAGCTGATGACAGAACAAGGAGTAATGGTCTCAAGTTGCAGTGGGGGAGGTTTAGGTTGGATATTAGGAAAAACTTTTTCACTAGGAAGGTGGTGAAACACTGGAATGCGTTACTGGAATGGTGGAATCTCCTTCCTTAGATATTTTTAAGATCAGGATTGACAAAGCCCTGGCTGGGATGATTTAGTTGGGGATAGGTCCTGCTTTGAGCAGGGGGTTGGACTAGATGAGCTCCTGAGGTCCCTTCCAACTCTGATATTCTATGATTCTATGGTTTGTGGGATTATATTGAATATGCAAAAAGTGTGGTTTTGATGTGAACCCAGAGTGTTTACACAAACCTCGGAGAAGCAAAACCACTTAATTTTGCACAGATCTGATTGTAGTTTCTACTATTCGTATGACTGCACAGACCAGAGAAAAACCTGTAGATGTACTGCGCCCAGAATGCAGCTTTCACAAAGATCACTTTTTATAGTGTTTATTAAAATATAAGGAAGATTTTTCTCCTCTTGTCCTCAGAAGCTTCTCTTTTCAGCATCTTTTTTCAAGAGCAATACTGGTACTGCCAGTGATTAAACTTTCAAGGGAGCATTTTTAAATTGGGTAGGCAGCGGGAGGCTTGAAGAGGAAGATGTAGATATATTTAAAATAGAGCTTTTGAGAAGGACACAGAGTTCTGTTTTATTATATGTGCATGCACATGTGTTTTAATTTAAAGGAAGTCTCACTTGAAAGACAAAACTCCTAGTAGTGTGAATAATATGGCTCAACTTCCTCCAGTTTGGCAGGGATGTAAGAGGGCTGCGGAAGCCAGCCAGTGTAGTTTGACCCCTCACTGATAATGGCAGACCCTCCCTCCACCCCCTGAAAACTCAGCGCTCGAAAAACAAGTAAGAAAAGGACCATGCCAACACCAGTAGCTGGGAGGCCTGGAATGATGCCATTAAATACCCTGCTATTTATTGCCCATTTTACCCCATAAGAAGCTTGGGGAAGTATTTGCCAGAAAAAAGAAAATTCCTCCATGCGTCCTGGTTAGTTTAATATTTGACGGGACAAAAATCAGATAATTCCAGCTGTACATATTGCACTTTCCTGCCCTCAGTTGTTTTCATCCAGAAGCTCCTTCTGAAAGCAAACAGGAGATTTTTATGCATAAAGGCTTTCAAAGCAAATACAAGAAGCACCCCTGCCAATGTTTCACATACACCTTTCACCATTCAAACTGCCACTTCATTTTCTCCTGCTAAGCATTTCCACTCTCCTAGAAGTGGTTCCATTTTTTTTGCCAAAACTTCTTTACAATCTGAAAATGCTGTTCTCTTGAAACAGAAATGTTTCGCAAAAACTTATCAGTCTTGACAAAATTGTTTCTTAGGTTCAGGATGGAACTTCTGGAAAGATACCCCCTCCTCAGAGTAGACCAATAGCCCTATCTCCAACTTCCCTGGTGACTGCACTGACCACCAGGCTATTGGTCTATTCTGGGGTGCGTCCATCTCTCATTTTTTCCATGAGATGTTTTGAAAGGGCTCACTTCCATTCCGCATTAGAACCAAATATCTCAAAACCTCAACATTTCTTGTGAAACAGAACTGTCATTTTCTAGCCAGAACTACATAATGCAGGATTTCTATGAAATTCAAGGGACCCTTTGTCTCTTTGCTGTTCTTTTTGTTCAAGGAATGACAGAGCCTAGGACATTCTTATGTTGCTCCATCATAGTCTGACTTTGGGAAAAGTGGAACAAAACCAAACAAACAGTCAGAAGACTCCATCACCAACAGTCAGAAGAATTCATAATCCAGCCTCTGGAATAACAAAAAATTTCATAAGGGAAATTATTGAGCATTTCAAAATGAACTCCAGTGAAGTAGTCAATTATCTTGAAACAACCAAAAAACACTATCCTTAAATGTGCAGACAGTACAACAACAACAAACACTACACCAAGAGTCCAGAGATCTAAGGGAATTCTACCAGATGTAACTTTAATAACTATAAATAATGCAGCTAGATATTGTAGTGTTGCAAAAGAGCTCAGTCCAGTTGGCAAAAGGACAAAGATTCAATGGGCTGTGACTTAAGAACTTCAAGCAGCAATGAGGACCTGAACTCACATACAAATATAATATAAAAGCTACCTAAACATCAAACATCATAACAGTGTCAAGAAACATCATACATGTTCTTATGCAATGATGTGGCTTCCTGACAGTATCATTATGGAATGAATGTGCTTTGTCTTCAGATACACTGAGCTCAGTTTTCTGCACCTGAGGGGAGTGAGGGCAAAGGTGGCATTACACCGCCTTCCAGCCCCCTCTCTTGCAATTCTAGGGCAACTAGGAGGTAACTCAGACACTGGCACAAGTTAGAGCAGCCATGTGGCTGCTCTAACTTTCTCTAGCTTTTAACTTCCCCCATAGGAGCTATTAATAAAGTGATGATTTCACTCTCTTGATTCCAGATGCACCCCTTCATAGGTATTTACACCATCTGGGAATTTTTTGTGCAAGGTAACTCTATAGCTGGCCTCCTAGGGCAGTTTTACATTCCCTTCACATCACTATAGTGGAACAAAGGAGACTTGGTGTAAGATAGGATTTGGGCCATTGTGTTGAAACACGTCGTTGCGCGAACTCAGGCCACAAATACAGAGCACTTCATTGCACACTTGCTGACTACAGCCTAGTAGAATTGTCCAAGTTCTGTTTCTTCCCCAACTCCTCCTTTGGGAGCTATACATTTTTACATCCTCGGGTCTCACATAACCTTCTGGTCAAAAATGAAGCATGTGAATCAGGCTTCTGGTAGTTTGCAGGATACCAGTGGAAGCACATAAGCAGAAGCTGCATAAGTCTCATGTTTGTATGTACCAAGTTCCACCAAGCTTATTTCGGTCAGATCTTCTCTCAAAACAGTGTCCTGAAGAGCTCACAAGGTTTGGAGGTTTTTTGTACCTAATTAATAGTCACAGCAATAGAATTCACTCTCTTTGGTCCTAACTATTACAAAAACAGTCATCACAGCCATCTCCTGAAGAAGCTAATACAGCTGGACCAAGGATGAATCTAACGGGATACAATGCAATGTGCAATATCCACGAAACTTCTTCCAAAGCTTCAAATATTGGAGTTTTAACTCCAATATTTTTTTGTATTTTGTCTGCATAGAAATGAAGTCATTTTGCCTTGGCTGTTTTTGATATCAGAAGTAAAGGATTCTTTTTTTACATCAATACTAAGGAATGGAAAGTGTTTTTTCTAGTCGTCATTTGAGGAAGGCAGTTTCCTAACCGCCCTAAAGTATACAGTAGTACAACAGACATTACCACATACCACCTCTAATTTCCCTTTCTCAAGCAAAGTTATCTAGAAGCTGGAAAAGACCTGAATTCTTTTTATACAACAGGACACACAGATGGCACCAGTTAGTTAAGCTGGTAATTGATCTCTGCCAGGCAGCAGATGAGGGACAGATATTTATATCTGCAGTACTGGATCTGTCATCTGCATTCACCACAATCATGAGATATAGCTGACTTGCCCCATTGATCTGTCATGGGTGAGCAGTGTGGCATGCTGGTTCAGTCCCTTCCCCTCATAACAATTCTAGAGAATTGTGACAAGCACCTGCTCCTTCTCCGGAGCACCACAAGCCTCTGCATAAAATCACCAGTACAGATCATGAAAAACATGACATCAGTTACCCTCAGTATGCAGATAACACTCAACTGTACTGCCTCATTTTACAAAGTGCCATGGCAAGATCAGGAATAAATGCAGGTGACTGAAGCTAAGTCCAACCTAGGCAGAAGTGATTATGAGGGATATTCTTTAATAAGGATGGCAAGA
Source organism: Lepidochelys olivacea (assembly GCF_965140295.1). Lineage (NCBI taxonomy): Eukaryota > Metazoa > Chordata > Testudines > Cheloniidae > Lepidochelys > Lepidochelys olivacea. The sequence goes on along the minus strand of NC_140414.1, from coordinate 47,724,315 downwards.
TTCTCATCAATCACTGTAGTCTACCTTCTATTCATCATAAATGAAGACTCAACATTCTCCTGGGATCTCAAATGTTACTGGATACAAAAATAGCAACTGTCATCAGAAATGCCTTCTTTCAATTACAGTGTTAGCCTGGAGACTGTGCCCCATCCTACTGGATGCTGACTTCGTCACAGTGATCCACATACTTTTCACCTCCAGGCCTCACCTAGAAAGAGCCATCGCCACTATAAAAAACTACAGCTGGTTGAAATGTTGCAGCCCAGCTACTAAGCATCTCCTCCATGCCCCAGGCAATGCACCACTTGTCCATATCTCTCTCACACACATACCAAATGAAAGATTCTGGTCCTATCTTCAAAGCCTACAATGACTCACGCTACCTCAAAGATTGCCACTTTCTGTAACCAGGACCTCCGCATGGTAGTTATGTTCCATAGAAACAATGGAATTTCCCCATTACAGATACAAAGCATTTTTAGCAGCTGGGCCATGGGTTTGGAACTTCCTTCCACAACAAATCACAACAGCCTCAAAATTCACCATCTTCAGTATAAACAAATAAAATGCTTTCCTACAAGAATTTAAATGAAAGTATTACCTTTAAATCTGAATCCTTCCCTCCATAAGAAGAGGCGAGAACCAATGAAGCACTGATTAGTCTACTTGATACCCTATCTATTCCTCTAAATTGCTGACATACTACATTGGAGGGCACAGTGTATAGAGAGAGCTGACTGTAGAGAATCAGAAAGACCTATTACAGTCAAATCAGATGCCTTTATCTTGTTCTTAGTTTTAGGGTACATTTTCAAAATGAATGGCTAACATATTGGGGTGTGTGTAAAATAATGCCCTCATCAGGATGGGAACAGAACTGTACAAGTATACCATACAGCCAAAACTGCTAACTCTATCAGGAGGTTTGCCATTCTCTTAAGTGGTAGAGGCCTATGCCTTTGGAGAAGGGAAATCTAAGTTCTGAGTATCCATGATGTCATCATGGAGACAGCCATTATGGCATCGTGGCTATGGTTTTATTACAATGCTTCTCAATTCCACTATTCAATATTCCGCTGCTCTGAAACGTGGACACGTGCTTTCCCTTTAAAACTCCTTTACCCCATTCTGTCAATAAAATGTCAAGCTCCTTTGCCATTCCACCCTGCCAGATTGATAGCGCTGTGTGCTTTTACAGTGTTTGTTCTTGCACTGCTTAGAATTCAGTTTCCTTTGGCTATTTACATACAGACAAATATTGCCAATGGCATTAATGTATTTGTTCTTCTTAAATTGCATACAGAAATATTGTTGCTATGCAACCAGCACAAAACAATCCAGAAGTCACCTGATATCCTCCATCAAACAGTTAGGAGTCATCAAACTTAATTTCCCCTTTGTGCAATAAAACACCAAGAGGAAGCTCTAATAGATTGTATTATGTAACGGTTCTATAAAAATAACAGGCCAACACTGGAGCACTTCCTTCCTGAGGCCCAATAACCTATGCTGAAAGGATACACACTGGTTTCCTTGGCAACCATGAGAGATGACACTAGGGGGAAAAACAGCAACAAAAGGACCATTTTTTGCTCAGTAAAATAAAGGTCTGGCTTCAAGCTTGTGATACAGTGAATACAGAGTGCTTGAGAGAGAGCGAGAGGGAACAAGTTAGTAATTCTGCTCAGGTTCTAGTGACCTTGCAAAGCTGTTAATGCTTCTCATTTATTTTTGTTCTCTGCCTCTTGAAAAACAAAAACAAAACAGGACCGAAAAAACCCAACAAGTATTATACGTTAATAAATTAAAAAATAAAAAGCTGATGCATGACTAGATGAGAGGTTCATCTTCTCGGTTAGTATTTTCACAACACTCACTCTCCTTTTCTTGCCTGCACTGAAGGATTGTTCACATTTAGTTTCACAAGACTCCTTTTTGTTCCCAAGCCTGTCATGCTCAGTACTTGATTGTCCAGTAGGAATCTGTTTTCAAGACTTGGCCTTTCTAAACAACAACAAAACCCAAAGGAGTCCCTTGAAGATACAGTAGTACACCCAATCATGACCCCATGAGCCAAAATACTTTAAAAACAAGTCATCTCCCTCTCCTTATTCAAATCTCCCATGACTACCATACTACCTAACAAGAAGCATGGGAGAGGAAAGGTGACAAGTGTTTTTCTTTCATCTGAACCATCAAGATTGGTACACACCTTTTTAAGTAACCATGTGAGCTTATTCTTGTCACACTCAGCTCTCTCTTCTGCCCTCCCCCTTTTCCATCGGTTTTTGGCTCTTGCTTGTTGCATCAGTTCAGATTTAGGTTGTGGGCTCTTTGGGATACGAACTGCCTCTTCACTTGTCTTTGTGAGGCACCTAGCCCATTTTGGGGCAATAATCAAAATCACCACCACCACCAAGCAGCTGCACTGAGCAAGCCTGTATTCTTTTTTGGAGATAATTGTTTCTCAAGTTTGGAGAACCCACCCCACATCTCTCCAACAAGCCACCTCCCTTGCCCCATTGACATCCCTCTTAAAAAACTCATTTCTGTCTTCCTGCAAGACAGTAGTGATGGGGTAGGACAAACACACACAGGAAACAGTGTTATGTACCTGCCTTACTGAGCAGTCATGTGATCTTACTGTGGTTATTCTAGTTCTCACTCTCCCTTTCTGAGGTATGTATTATTATATCTGTTTTATAGATGGTTAAAATAAGGCACAAAGAGTTAAGGGGATTTGTCCAAGATCATCCAATGAATCAGTGGCAGCAAAAAGAGGCATATAACCCAAGACTAGCCACTAGACCAGTGGTTCTCAACCAAGGGTCCTGGGAGGCCGTGAGCAGGTTTCAGGGGGATTGCCAAGCAGGACCAGCATTAGACTCACTCAGGCCCACAGCAGAAAGCCAAAGCCCTGTCACATGAGGTTGAAGCCAGGGCCTTGAGCCCCGCCACCTGGGGCTGAAGCCGAAGCCTGAGTAATGTAGCTTTGCAGGGGCCCCTGTGGCATGAGGCCCCAGACAATTGCCCTGTTTGCTACCCCCTGGCTTTTATACGCAGGAAACTGGTTACTATGACCAGAGCTGTCCTTAATGGGGTGCGGGGCCTGGGGCAAATCAGCCTGTATGGGGCCGCCCTTAACATTTTTATACAGGTGAAATCTGGTTACAGTGAACTTCAAGGGCAGCTGCTTGCTGCAGGTTAAATATTGATAGCGCCCAGCTGTATAATTATAATGTTGTTATATTATATTGCAGTTCTTTTTTATAATTATAATGAAGTTCATATAATAAAATAAAACCTCACCAATCACGATCAGTGTCACGCCACTTACATTATGAAATCCTCCTTCCTGGACTTCCTTGCAGCAAACTCTGACATCAGATCCTGGTAGTCCAGGTTTGATGCTACTTCCTTCTCAATGGACAGAATGGCAAGTCCACCCAGCCTCTCTTGAGACATAGTTGTCCTTAGGTAGTTCTTAATAACTTTTAATTTGGAAAAACTTTGCTCCCTTGAAGCCACTGTGACTGGGATTTTCAGTAAAATCCTGTATGCTATTGCTGTGTTTGGGAAGGCACCAACAAGTGATTTAAAAAACTGAAGGGCTTGAAGTGCAGTACTGGGTCCTTCATGGATGAATTCTTGTAGCACCTGAAGCTCTGAGAAAAGGTCCGCACTGTCGATATCGTAAGAGTTTCCATCGGACAACGCAGTGCCCAAATCCACGGCTTTCTCGTGTCATCTTCCGTCATTTCTCTGCGTTTCTTCACATCATACAGGAAACCAGGCATATGCTTGCATTTGTTCGAATCCTGTGACCAGTGACACAAGAGCCTGATCTACAATGACCAGAAAGTAATTGGTTTCAAATACTTTCTCGGGCAAAATCTCCAGCTCCTCCTCACCTCTCTTTTGTTTCACATGTCGTTCTCTGAATTTATGTTCAGCGTCCATTTCAGATGCTATTTCTGCTGCTGTGTTCTTGGCTGAGGTAAATCCAGTGTTCCTGTATTTCCGCAGAAAGTCAATTAGTCCTTTGATGTGTGGTATAGCTACATCAAGCTGCATTTCCCTGGATTGAAGTATTTTGCTCAGAATGTTTATGACAAACATGATGTCGTACCACACAACCATTGCAAACAGAAATTCAAATTTTCAAGTTTGTGGTTGACCAAGGACTCAGCCTCATTTTTAACTTTTGAGTCGTCACATTCTTCAGCAACTTGAAGCAAGGCATTCTTGATAACACTTGTCCGGTAGCAAATAGCTCTTACACTCTCTACTCAACATTCCCTCGTAGTGTCTGACAACAGCTTTGGCGTTAGAGAGGGAGAATGTGCTCTCAATATTTGCCCTTTATTAGTTGAAGCTGCAAATATATTGTACATTCGCTGTACAACTCCAAAAAAATCATGGCTTTTGAACTACATTTCGTCATATCTCCCAATACCAGATTTAAGTTGTGGCAGCCACATGGAGTGAAAAAGGCTCAGCAGTTGAGTTGAAGGATGTGCGCCTGTATGCCTTGTTTCTGGCCTTTCATATTTGCCCTATTGTTGTATCCCTGACCCCTACAATCACTAATATGAAGGCCAAGTCCATCCAGCACAGTTATGAGAGAATCTGACAGTCCTTGTCCACTTTTGTCTTGAACTGGAAGAAAGTCAGTAAAATTCTCCCTTACCTTAACTTCTTCAAAAGTCATGTCAACATAATGAAGCACAAGGGACATCTGCTCTTGGTGAATCAGATCAGGACTACAGTCAAGAATAACTGCAAAGTATTTTGCAGTCTTTGCCATTTCAAGAATTTTTTTCCTTCACCTGCTATCTAACAACAGGATCGATCCTTTGCGGTAATTGAACCCACGTTTTCAAGCTAAACTGGATACAAAAAAGGTCGCACCCATTCAAAAGTCCCCACCCCACATCAGCATTGTAATTCTGTGACTGAGTATCACTGTGAAAAGATAAAGACTTCACTTCCCAGGTGCATGCAGTCTCGTTACCCTCAGTGGATTTTTTTTTAAATGTAATTACACATTCACAACACTGAGAGCCCAGATGGAAGCAATAGATTTTAGTAAGGCTTTTGAGACAGTCCTATAAGACATTCACATTCACATAAGCAAACTAGGAAAAACAATCTAGATGAAGTTACTATAAGGCGGGTGTGTAACTGTTTAAAAAGATGTACTCAAAGTGTATATATCAATGTTTCATTGTCAAACTAGAAAGGTATATCTAGTGGGGTCCCACAGGAGTCTGACATGGGTCCAGTACTATTCAATATTTTCATTGGTGGAGAGTATGCTTATAAAATTTGCAGATGACTCCAAGCTGGGAGGGGTTGAAAAGCAGAGAGAGTCCAGAAGTGAGCTACAAATAGGTTTATAAACCCTGACCTATAAAGGAAAGGTTAAAAAAAAGGCATGTTTAGTCTTGAAAATAGAAGACTGAGTGGGAAAATTGATAACAGTCTTGAAATATGTTAAGGGTTATTACAAAGAGGACAGTGATCAATTCTTCTCCATGTCCATTGAAGGTAGGACAAGAAGTAATGGGGCTTAATCTGCAGCAAGGATTTAGGTTACATATGAGGAAAAACTTTCTAACTGTAAGGATAGTAGAACACTGGGATAGGCCTCGAAGTAAGGTTGTAAAATCCATGTCATTGGAGGTTTTTAAAAACAGGTTAGACAAACACGTGTTAGGGATGGTCTAGGTATACTTGGCCCTGCCTCAGTAAAGGGGCTGTATTAGATGATATCTCAAAGTCCCTTCCAGCCCTACATTTCTATGGCACTTTTTGTAAGAAAGCGTCCTGGCTGAAATTCCACAACCAGTAATTATATTCTGCCTATTAAATTATGCTTGCCACTTGAAACTGTTAAAGTATTCTTCTACACTTCCTTTTAGAAGTGTAAATATGTTTGCTGTGGCTGCATTTTAGCAGTGGACTAAGTCAATGCTATCTGTACCTACTTCACAAGAGTGTTGTAAAGTCAGATTCTACTATACCTATTCATGCTGGTGATATTCGTCCATGTGCAGAGGGCTAGCCCAAGGCCTATGTAGCACATAAGTCCTTTGAGGGATTTACATGAGATTTGAGAAGTGAATTGATCTTAGAGCTGGCCCTTTGAATGAAAGTAAATTTCACCCAGATTGATTTCGTTCAAGAAGTTCTGATACCAACCTATAAATATGTTTTGCTGAAATGTAGGGTCTGGTTCTGATTTCACAATGGTGAGAATCAGGAATTCCATTGCCTTCAACGGAATTAAACCCATGTACAGCCAGGAGGCTCAAGATCTCCCCCACACCAAAACTCAGCTCAATTCATTGATGCAATAGGGGGCAGAATGATCAGGGAGCCAGTTCCAACTCTGCAATTCTGTGCTTTCCAGCCCTGGTGTTTAGAGTAGCCCCACATCTGCTGTCAGAGCTGATTACCCTGGATATCAGCTTCTAGGTAGTGCTGAATCACGGTGCTGCTTGGCTTTGGGGGTGGGCAGAGAGCTCTGCCCAGAATGGCAGGCCATTTTTGCTCCACTGAATATGGCTGGCCCCTTTCTCTTGCCCCTCCCTCCCCCACTTTTTGGCACATGCTTGGCCACAGAGAATTTGTATAGCAGAGCTTCAATTGACCCTGCCCTATGCTTCCCCCAAATTCAACCCATATGTGGGGATAGAAAGGGTGTCTGCCTCTGTCAGCCTTATGCCAACAGAGTGCCCTCTATTGCAAGGGGGATTGCCAGATGGTCAGAAAGGTGCAGCCTGGGTTACCAACCCTCCAGGATTGTCCTGGAGTCTTCAGGAATTAAAGATTAATCTTTAATTAAAGATAATGTCATGTGATGAAACCTCCAGAAATTCATACAGCCAAAGTTGGCAACCTTAGGTGCAGAGTATTCTAGAGAATCTGGCCCATTGTCTTCTACTGAGGACAATAGAAATACACCAATGTAAAATTGGTATGAGGCAAGATCAGAATCAGGCCCATATATTTTAGTCTTTGAAGGATTACATGTTGTATGCATTGGGCTGTGCTTTGAAGATTCTGCTGCATAATTAACATAATGCCATAACAACATAATCCCAGACTCTGTATTATATTCGCTTGTTTTTATAACTGCAATAACGCAGTTCAGTACTATTTGGTGCAGTTTTAAAAAATATTGCCAGTCAAGCTGCCAGATTTGATTACTCTGTGGCAGGCTTCATTAACTGAGCTGCAAAACTTTCCATCAGAAACGTAATGCACTCTACTAATCATACAACAGCCCCTATTTTCCAAGCTACAAGTTGTACTTGAGTTTTTGTAAAGTTTTGCTGGTCAAATGCACGTTTCTTATGGTGATGATGGTAGACCAGATAGATTTGATAGTATATACTGTCTCTGTAAATCCTAACAAACTTGCTGTGTGTTTTTTGACTTTCCAGTCATAGTAGACAACTGAAGTAAGCCAGGTGAAAATGCTTCCAAAAACTTTTAAGCCCGTGGTTTTACCACACCCCTAATCAAGATTTAAAATGTTAATGTTGTCAGTGCCATTACAGACAGACAGCATAGGAGGATCTAATTTTCAGTAACACCATAGAAGCATCTTCAGTATTTATCCATATAAAATGAATTGGTGTATATGTAAGGAGGAGACAAACTTGAACACATGCATTAGTGGCGAAGCAAAATATATTATAATTGGATTGAATATATATATATATATATATTTAAATCACATCATCTTAAGATTGTAAATTAGATTTTTATTTGGTTCCTAACACTGTGTGAATACTGGTCACCACAGAACTACAACAGAATAATACCAATCAGTAAGTACTTTATTTTTAAAAAAGGAGACCATTTTATGTAGTTATAACACTTTTGGCCAGATTCTGATCTCAGTTATACCATTGTAAATCTGTAGCAACTCTTTTGGTTTCCAGGCATGTACATTCAGTGGATGTGCATGATGAGTATAACATACCAATCTAGAAATTCTCCAGGAGCCAAATTCAGCCCTGGCATAGAAGGTTACAACTCCCATTAGAATCAAAAGGACTTGTGCCTCTGTACAGGCCAAATGTGGTCCTGGAAGTGATGATTTAAGAGCAGTGAGGGAGGGAACCAATTAGTCCAACAGCCTCTTTTTTGTTACTTTTCTTGGGTACACACCACTTTTCTACCTCTTCAGTACCTAAATTACACTCATTTCACTCACCCTGGGAAAGCCATATCAGTGCAAGTTACACCTAGTTTATGACTCACCCCATTGTGCAACTGACACCATTATTGAAATCATTACTGATACTGACCTAGAAACTTTCATAAGGATTGCTCCCCCTTCCTCCAGGTGGTTTGCCCTTCAAGTTTGCAGTGTTACCAATATAGCAAGCTAGGAAGCAATTGACATGAATTGGTGCCAATATTTTCCATTTTGGAAAAGATGGCGGTGCACTAGGCACACTGTCCAGTCCCTGAAAAGTGGCTTGACAAATAAGAAGCTGGGCATCACTAGTTCAGTGATCAATATGCAGGCTACAATTATATTGCAATTGTTAGGAGGAAACAGCAAACGGCATATTGGGCTACATTAGTAGGAGCATTGCCAGCAGATTGAGGGAAATGATTATTCCCCTCTATTCAGCACTGGTGAGGCCACATCTGGAGTACTGAATACAGCTTTGGGGCCCCCACTACAGAAAAGGATGTGGATAAATTGGAGAGAGTCTAGCGGAGGGCAACAAAAATGATCATGGGGCTGGGGCACATGACTTACGAGGAAAGGCTGAGGGAACTGGGCTTGTTTAATCTGCAGAAGAGAAGAGTGAGGGGGGATTTGATAGCAGCCTTCAACTACCTAAAGAGGGGTTCCAAAGAGGATGGAGCTCGGCTGTTCTCAGAGGTGGCAGATGACAGAACAAGGAGCAATGGTCTCAAGTTGCAGTGGGGGAGGTCTAAGTTGGATATTAGGAAACACTACTTCAGTAGGAGGGTGGTGAAGCACTGGAATGGGTTACCTAGGGAGGTGGTGGAATCTCCATCCTTAGAGGTTTTTAAGGCCCGGCTTGTAAAAGCCCTGGCTGGGATGATTTCGTTGGTGTTGGTCCCGCTTTGAACAGGGGGTCGGATCAGATGACCTACTGAAGTCTCTTCCTACCCTCATCTTCTATGATTCTGTGAGTCAAATCAGTCTTTGCTTGCCAAGCCTGAGAAAGGCTGTACGCAGAACAATTCATAAATACATTGGCTCCAAAAAGAAGGGGTGCAAACAAGGGGGCATATACAGAGGTGCTGGAACAATTTTTATTGTGGGGTGCTGAGAGCCATTGAACCAAACTGTAAGCCCTTTATATGATGGAAACCACTTCAACCCACGGGATGCTGAAGCACCCTCAGCACCCCTAGTTCCAGGACCTATGGGCATATTGGTGGAATGAAAGATATGATAATCACTTGAAGTGATAGATGGGCCAGTTCAGAAATCCCGTATCTGAATGCTCCAACTTTGTGAGACAGAATGCTTTGGAATCTTAAACCAGATATGAACCCAAATTTTGCAGCTGGTCCCTGTATCCAGATCCAAACATCCTCAATTATCACAGGGGAAGGCAGTTTGGAAATCCACATCTGAATTTTGGCACAGGTCCATTTCTACTTATAGTTTTATTGTTACAGTATTAACTTCAAGAAAAAGTCTCTATAAGAAGACAATGGGACAGAGCACCAGCAGAGATCTGCACCACTCAAGTCCTACTTCGGTTCTCAAATAGGGTTTAAGTGATAGGGTTCTAAAGAGGATGGCTCTGGGTTCCAAAGAGGATGGCTCTAGACTGTTCTCAATGGTAGCAGATGACAGAACGAGGAGTAATGGTCTCAAGTTGCAGTGGGGGAGGTTTAGATTGGATATTAGGAAAAACTTTTTCACTAAGAGGGTGGTGAAACACTGGAATGCGTTACCTAGGGAGGTGGTAGAATCTCCTTCCTTAGAGATTTTTAAGGTCAGGCTTGACAAAGCCCTGGCTGGGATGATTTAACTGGGAATTGGTCCTGCTTTGAGCAGGGGGTTGGACTAGATGACCTTCTGGGGTCCCTTCTAACCCTGATATTCTATGATTCTATGATTCTATGATGCAGAGCATTTGTGCAGATCCTATGCACATGGATGTATTTCACCATCTGTGCATCGCTGTTGGTCAGTGAGATAGCTGTTCATTGTATCATCATCCATTGCTATACATTATCCAAAACCTGAACTGAATAGGATGTTTTGCTTTCTCTGGAGACTTTTCTGTGATAATCAGTGTATTAGCTGAGTGCCTCCTATACATTAATGAATTAGCCCTCACAACATTCCTGTGAGATCAGGAAGGATTATTGGCCCCATTTTACAGAGTCAGAACTGAAGCAGCAAGATAAAGCACTAAATCCACAAAGGGACTTAGGCAATGCAACGCTGAGCATTGCATTGCCTCACTGTAGACCCCAGGCTGTTGAATGGACTCCACAGCCCTGAGTTAGGTGCCCACAATGCAAGGGGAGAATAAGACACCTAAGAATGGAACTCACAGAAGCCAGCAAACTGAGCAGGGAGCCACTTAAACTAGCCAGCAGGAAATACCAGGGAGAAAGGTGGGGCCTAATCCCTGCCCCCTCAAAGTTACCTGGATCGCTCAGCCAAAAACGTGCACCTGAAGTTAGGTGTCTAAGCCAGGTCAGCCCTTTCTCACCAAAACAAAAAAACACACCAAAACCAGAGACACATGCACTCCCTTCTCCTCCTCCTCTTCCTCCTCCATTATAACCAACAGCCCAAGGTGAGGGTAGTCACCTGGGAAGTAGGAGCCCAGTTTTCAAATTCCTGCTCTACTCCGTTTGGAATAGGAATTTGAACATGGCTCTCCCACATCCCAGGGAGCACTCTAACCACCAGGCTATAGAGTCACACTCCCTCTCTTCTCCTCCACTCCCCAAATGATCTCAGCCCAAGAATTCTGGATCCAAATGGTGCTGGATGTTTTAGGAGAGGCACAATCTGCAAGGCAGGGTCTGTGAATGTCTAACTTGTAATCCCACTGGCATTTAGGTATGAGCTAGGGCACCAACCAGCTTGGCAGCATCAGGATTTACGCAGTTTTGTGCATGCCACCAATGGAAACTTAAGAATCTTTGGCAAACTTGGTTGCATGTTATGTTAGGCAGCAGTTGAACTGAAGTTTTGTGGCTTTCTGTGGCAACCAAATGTTGGCTTTGGATGTGCAAGTCTCTTTGGATTTGCAAGTCTCTAGCCCTAAGTAACTTACTCAGTGTCATATAAGAAGCTTGTGGACCAGAAAAGAACCTAGATTTCCTAGGTCCCAGAGCGAGTGTCTCAACCACGGAAGTAGGCATCACCTTTCCAGAAGACCTGTACCTTAAACACTATGCACTGTACAATTTATGCAATAAATGGGAAGGGTCATCTGACCCTGTAATGCGGCTAGCCGGGGCTCGACCCTCCCCGGGGCGGTGGGGAGCCACACCAGCTCACAACACACAGATAATGTTTGGGGAAATTAGTCTGGCCGCGGGAGTCTCCCTCGGCAGCCCCTGCGGCAACTGAAACAAGCACCATAAGCCCAGGCACTAGGTCAGGGCAGGGCAACAATAAGTCAGGTGCTCAGGCCCTCTGGCAGGGGCTGAGCAGTAGCAAACAGTATATAGAAATAGGCCCAGGCCCTGGATCAGGGCGGGGCAATCAAGTCAGTAGCTCCGGCCCCCAGGCAGGGGCTGAGCAAACAGTTCAATAGCAGCAGGCCCAGGCCCTGGATCAGGGCAGGGCAACCAAGTCAGTAGCTCAGGCCCTCAGGCAGGGGCTGCGCAAATAGTTCAATGTTAGTAGGCCCAGGCCCTGGATCAAGGTGGGGCAACCAAGTCAGTACCTCAGGCAGGGGCTGAGCAAACAGTTCCAATGTTAGCAGGCTCAGGCCCTAAAGGACCTGGGAGAGGGGGAGACTGCCACCCACGAGTCGGGTGGCAGGGGGGACGCAGGCCCTCCCACTCCACTGCGTCCCAACCCGGGGCCCTAGCAGCAGCAGAAGACCCACTGCTGTGTCAGTGGGGATCCTGGCCGCAACACACTGACATGGGCTCTGGCAGTGTTACAGCCAGACTAGGGTCAGCTGTCCCCGGGATACTTCCTCATCCTCCCTCTTGGGGTACCTGGGTCCAGGCGGTGTCCTCCGGGGTGTCCAGCACCAGGGGTTCCTCAGGGGAGCGGGCAAGTGGCAGGCCCAGCAACTCCTCCAGGTAGCGGCCGCAGGGCAGGTCCAGCAACTCCTGGCATGCACCTTGTGCCACGGGGGCTTCCCAGTTGCGGGCCAGGCTGGAGGCGTCTGGCTTCCCCAGCGGCTGGGCCCTCAGTGAGCTCTGAGGGTGAGCTTTTATACTTCCTAACCTGCTGAGGGGTGAGCTCAGAGCTCCCTGGCTCCGCCCACTCCAGCACCCGGATGGGCTCGTCCCTCTCCGGGGCAGCAGGGAGCCACACCACCTCACTACAGGCCCGCAGACCAGTTAACTACACAACTGCCTGAATGAAGCAGAAAAAAAATCAGCTCATATAATAAGACTGTATCATAATGCAGGCATACAGGAGAAAAATGTCCTGAAGTTCTACTCAGTCAAAACTCCCAGTATCTTCGCACTGTGTCTGGGAAGTGCAGGCCCTGCTAATTGCTGAAAAGGGATAGCAAGGAACAGGTCATCATCCAACCTTGATCTTCACCAGCCTGTGAAAATGGAGGGAAGCACAGCTCGTCACTCTGTTCTCTCCAAAAATAGCGGATGTGTGCTAGATGCTTTATAGAAAGAACAACAGGTCCCTGCCCTGAAGTCCTCTCTACCAAATGTGCTCAGACAATGATGGTATTTTTACAAAAGGCTTTTCATCCTGACGGATTCTCATGATTGTTTTCTGTTAAATATTTATATGGCAATGGTGCCCAGAAGCACCAGTCTAGAGCCGGGCCCTATTAGTTTAGACTCTGTACAAAAACACATGTGAAGATGTATTCCCTACTCTAAAAAGTAAGCCTAAGGTACTTCATGGATTTGAACCCAGGTCACCCACAACCTGGGCAACTATTCTAACCACAGGGATAAAAGTTCAAAGGTCAGGGGAATCCCTTCTCCTTCTGTGGTAGATTTATGCAGGGCCTGATCCAGTAGGCTCTGACCATGCCTACCAGATCAGGCCCCATAGGTGAGACTGGGGGCAGGGGAGGAGATCATTTTTGGTATTACTTGTATGACACGCAGAGCCCACAGATCTGGTTCCACTGTGTTCATTTACTGTGTGCTTTGTTCAGCAGAGCCAGTCCCAGCCTATATGAGCTTACAATTTATATTTACCAACCTTCTTCACAAAATGTTGTGAAACTTAATTCATTAGTTCTTGAAAAGTGCTTTGAATTTCCTCAATGAAAGATGATAGCTGTGTAAACTATTAGTATATTGCAAAGACACCATCTAACTAAGGAACATCTGTATAACACATTTATTTAAACTGGTGTCTCCAAGTTTCACTAAACATTTTACCAGACCAGAAACAAGTGGGGTATGGAGGAGAAGGATGCTTTTTTCCTAGATATGAGCAAGCAAGAAACTTTCTGCAGGAAAACATCCATGACTAGCTATAGTATAAGGATTAGGTGTTTCCTGGTAAACATTCGTAAACATCAATTTCACTGCATACACACAAACTGACAAAAGAATATTTCCACTGATAATTGAATTTTACGGACAGTAAAGAAAGAAAAATGCTGCTTGAGAACTTGAAATTTGATTTAAGGATATTTATTTTGTATATTTTGACATGTGATGTTCACAATTTGTGTTTTAACTGTTATAAAAAACTTTTTGAATCTCAACATCTACTGTCATTAAATAATTATTGTCTGACCTCCCCCATAGCTTTCTGCAACAAAATTTAAGTCAGTAAAAATTGAAAAATGCATAAATATTATCAATCAAAACTATAAAAAAAATATCTTATTCTGCCAAGCTTATCTATAGCATTGCCTAAAGTGAATCATACATATGTTCTGACTGATGAAAATTCTGCCTGAGAATGAAAAGAAAGATTTAGTTAGTTTGTCCCTTCCCTTGACTTCCACACAGAATAAACAGCACCTTGTTACAAAGGCTGACCACATCCTGGCTTTCCTCCAGGCAGACACTGGTATATGAAGTTGTTGATCAGACAGCACTTTGTCTTAGCCAGGATGTGGTCTGCCTTTGTAACAAGGAATATGTAAATGAGTTTCCCATGAATCCTTGCAAGAAACAATAGCAAATACTACTTGTTATTTCAGTAGACATAAATGAACTGTAACTACCTCAAAGAAGAATAAACAACATAAGAAAGGGAAATATTCAGATTTAACCAGATTAGCACGAACAGCCTTCCTGAAGAAAGACTCCCTGAAGAGTAAAATTTGGGCAATTATTAGTAGTCATGGACCAAGCTCCTAATTTGTGACATCTCAGTGAAAAATACAATTCTATGGTTTCTCTTGTGAAAATCTCTGTAGAAGAGTCTTCTAAAAAATTAATTGATTAGTCATAGTACAAACTTCACTGTTACACTGTCTAATATTTATTCTCTTTTTTTAAAATTTATACTAAAAATAACAGCTAAGAAAAATAACCATTCAGAGGTAAGTTTCTGTGGCCAGGAATGATACCCACAAAATTTGAGACCACATTTTTGGCCCTACAATTAAATGTTCTAGGCACAAAAAAGCAGGTAAACAGTTTGCTAGTGCAAATTGCACCTGCAAAATTTACATTAAAGGAGAAAGAGTGGTTAGAGAAGAAAATGGGAATTTAAGTCTCAAGTTCTTATTCTAGCTCTTCTATTTACTTGTTGTGTGACCTTGTCTCAGTAATTTATCTCATCTAGGTACATGTTACGTCCTGGATTCTCTGAATATAGTATGATAGTTTGATTATCCAAAACCTTAACAAATTTTCAAAGGAACTAATAGACTGTGGGGCAGCAAAACC
Source organism: Lepidochelys olivacea (assembly GCF_965140295.1). Lineage (NCBI taxonomy): Eukaryota > Metazoa > Chordata > Testudines > Cheloniidae > Lepidochelys > Lepidochelys olivacea. Next base: position 47,709,258 of record NC_140414.1, on the reverse strand, counting down.
CCTTTTTGGAAAACAGAGAAGTTAGGGTAATTGAGGTTTGAATTGTTGAGGTTCTACAGTAAAGATACCAGTGACTTCCCAAGAGGGTTTTTAAATACAAAGTTCTTAACTTATCAGTATTTGTGAAGCACTTTTAAATAATTGGATGAAGGCCACTATAGAATTGCAAAATAGTATCATCACTGTAATCATGTAGATTATGTAGTATTTTGTAATTCAAGATATGGTTTTTGGCAGTAGTTACATGGTGCTTGCTCTTGATTTCAACTGATTATACAGGCATCCAGGTTTTTAATTGGAAAGAAGAGTCAGGAAGTCTGTGAAAGCAGCTAGAAATAAGGAAGAGCCAGACTAGCTGCCTCTACTAGGGGTCAATATGAACCATCTACCTATATCCATTCATCTTTGTATTTAAATGGTGCCAATTTCTATTGTATTTAAGTGCCAGTATTGCTTCAGTCCCACTAGCTAAAGAACAGCTTTAAACTGTGTCATTAGACCCTAGAGGAATATTAAGCTTTCATTAAATCCTAAACTCACTGGAATATTTGGAATGCGCTCACAGCATTGCTGTGTCCAAGTCTCCATGGCAGAGTTAACATCACATTCCAGTCTTAGGCAGATTTCAGGTTGTTTTGACCAATTTAAGCACATGACTAAGTCCTTCTCCCCAGCTTCCCCATACAGGCCAGTGACAACAGAAAATGCAAAAGAGAAGGTAGCTCTATTGCTATAGCACCACTATATATGCAACCTTCCCTAAGCATACCCTGACAACTCTAGTCATTGAAAGGGATTGGGATTGCTTTCTCAGAAACTATTGTAGGCTCATAATCCGTATTTTTATCAGTGAATGTAATGCTGTTTTGCAGGCAAACAATTTTATTTACTACACTGGGACCTAATAGTTTTGCACAGCTCTGGCAGAAATTCCTGTTCTTTGCAAGAGTTGTTCATCCAACTTCTATTCAGGATACTCTGGTTAGTGAATCCAATATCAGCTACACTCTCTCTTTTTAAACAAACATACACACACAGAAAACTTAATTTCATGCATCAACTTACCCCTCTGCTCTTACCATCTCTTTCTTACAAATTGCTGGGGACCACTCCTCTTTCACAACCATAAAATACAGTCTCACTTGCTGGCAAGCTAGCAAATATCTGTTGTAACACCTGCATCCCAGACATAGATAACATCCATCAGTGCTCATATTGCTGTATAATATGCCAATGCCTGTACAGCAGAGTAAAAAAAAAAAAAAAAAACATTTCTCCTTCACACTTTGCAGCTTTTGGATTCAGGCACCCAATGTGGCAGTTAGGTGCCTAAATCCTTTTGTGGATCTATCTACACACACTCCACCATCACTCACACACACACACCTGCACTATTTGTAATAGATTAATTATCTGCAGATGTTTTGGGACTGAGTTAGAAATGGATGTGTGTCCTAGTATCGCATGCATTCTCTTATTACCAGTGTCAAATCACCTCTCTAAAAAAAGAAATTGAGATGTGTGGATGTGAAGTTTCTGCTAGAAACCCCAATAATTCTTTAGAGAAGAACCCTCATTAATTCCTTGCTTCACGTTGTGTATGTTAGTTGGGAGGGGAGAGTGTTTGTTTGGTTTTTTGCCTCAGCATCACTAGTTCCCCAGGCCTGTTACTTCACATTCATAGCCGTGACAGAATAAAATCACTAACGAAATTTAACCCTCATTACAAGCCTCTCAGCTAGGAGCAGGGTCTTAGCCTCAGCAGGAAATGATATGCAAAATATGCTTTCATGAATCTCACAGTCCCCGAAACTGTCAGTCATATAAATTCTGCCAGTTTACTCTAATTAAAGCTAAGCAGTGTCATTTGTGCTTAAATGGTCAGTCTGTCTTGAGGTAATTATACCTGAAGGCAGAAATACATCAGGGTTCCCTTCTGTTGGAATTAAACTCAGATGGGAAATGGAGAAAGAGTCAAGGGACATTTGCTAATGATTAATCCCAAGAACATCTTCTTTCCATGTTCTTATGAAGGTCAAGCTGCTGGGTGGGTGCTGATGGATTTGTGGAGGAAGAAGGCAGATGGTACAAGCTTCTTGTCAACACTACTCTGTTTTCATAGGGCCTTTTCCTCTCACACTAATTATTGCTGAGTTTTACAACCTGAAGCACTAGAGTTAAGGAGTCAGTATGTTCTGCCTCATATCAGAGGGGTTTATCACAGGGGTTATTTACAAGAGCAAGAGACTCATGTTTCATGCAATTGTTAGTAGTCACTTTATTCTATTCAATGTGTTGTTGGGTACAGGACTCTTTCCGTGAAAACCCTCATATCTCTGGTATATGCTAATGTGGTCCACCAGAGTCTCAGTAGTTAGAGCAGAGTCTTTTCCTGACAATAGGGTGCTTTGAGGTTGGGAATATGGGAGTGTCCTTTTAAGACTTTTACTTATTAACATTATTAATAAAAATGCACAACATAGTGTGCCCTGAGGTGTGAAGGGAGGAGACACAAAGGCACATCCACAAGAAGGCAGAGCTCCTAGTGACCCCTAGGAGCTGATCAGACCCTATGTACCACCTTGTAAGTCTCCTCAAGTCTTAATAGGCTGCGTGGGAGGTAGAAAAGGAGGAGTCATCTTGACCCCACTGGAAATGGATCAATGTGTAGCCAGCAGTGCTTAGTCCAAACCTTCCTTCCCAGCTCACAGTTACAGAGTAGGGAAAGTAAAAGAAAGAGAGACAAGGAATACCATTAATCACGTTGATACTACTATATTTCCAAGACTACCGAACCAAATGTAGTGCCAAATTTATACAACTCCTGATTCCGTGCAAGCCTAAGTAGGTTTGTTAGTCCCCAGGGAGCACACTTTGACTCTTTGGGAGCTAGCCAAATATTTTGGCTCCCTGGACTCTGTGAAAGCCAATTTTAGCTCATTTGGAACTTGAGGTGACCACTGATGAGTCTACAAAGGCTAATGGTGGCCTAATGAACTTCCTAACTTTTAAAAAAAAAGTCTAATTTCAACATTCTCAAAGAATTTTACCCTTCATATATTAATATATACTCTTAAATCTTTATTAAGATGAAGTTAAGATTGTCTGACAGCAGATGTGTAACTTAAGTATCAAGTATCAGAGCGGTAGTCATGTTAGTCTGCATCTGTAAAAGCGGCAAAGAGTCCTGTGGCACCTTACAGACTAACAGACATATTGGAGCATAAGCATAATTTCCACTACATGCATCTGACCAAGTGAGTATTCACCCACGAAAGCTTATGCTCCAATACGTCTGTTAGTCTATAAGGTTCCACAGGACTCTTTGCCACTTTAACTTAAGTATATACACTAGTGAAAGACACTTTTCAACATGAAGTTCAGCTACCAATCAAAAACTGGACCTGTCTTTTTAGTGCTGCCTGCTGTACTGATGAGTTACTAAAAGGATTAACAACAAGCTCAGAGACTGCCCTTTCAAGAAGTTATTCAAAATCTAAAGATGCAAATACACAAATCTGAAAGATTGTGCACATCTCAGCCTCAAGCCTTTTCCATCCCCAAAAGAAAGTGCATTCAACAAGCTCGCACTCGCATTCTCTTTTCGATGGAAAGTAAAGCTTCTTGTTAGTCTCCTCCTACTCCCCCCCCCCATTTCCCACCCCTGTTTTGTACATACATGTGTTAATTTTATTTAGATTTAAATACTAATAAGAGACAGCTATCCAGGGCTGTAGGTGCCCTAACACACTATTAATAACTATTATAACTATTAATCATTTCAATAGAAACTCAGCCAGCCAACTACCTACAGAAACTCCTTTCTACCCCTTCATCATCCTGGGAAGCAAAACCTTAACCCTCTCCAAAAACCCTATCACATCAGAGTCTTTTGCAGTGTGTCCAGAATATCACCAAATTCAGGTCCTTTCTGACCTGGGGGAGGGGCGAGTGCAAGTTATAGAGTCCTCATAATTCCCTGCCAGCCACCTACCTCCTCTCTTTTGTAATAAGACGATCCACCGCTGTGGCAGCATGGATACATACTGATACACAGTCCAGGACCAGTTTTCTCTCTCAAGTAACTTTTAAAAGTTTTTGGAGTTACCAGAGAGTTTCTAATAAGTCATTCCAAAGCAAACGAAGTGTTGTTTGAGGCCTCATATTTTCCATGTAAGAAGAGAGATCTTCGATTTTGAAGGTGGCATTTGTTATACTGCAGTAACAGTCCCTGCATTAAGCACCAACCCGTAACATATCTAGAGGCAAAACACAGTGAAGTAACTGGAAAGACTACCACTGGGTTTGGATCAGGCCCTAAACTCAAATATTGCTGTTGAAGATCTTGTACCCCATTTCTTAATTGGTTTGTAGCGAGAATCCATCAAGTACACATTTTATATCAAAATGGTACTTACACTGCTATGCTGTACTTTCAAAAATGCAAACATTTGACATGGCACAATTCATTCCTCTGCAGTGATTATAATCCACTTTACCTATTTCATTAAAACACATTGTATTTTAGCTGGCTACCACCACATACTTTGACTTGACTATTTTAAAAAAAATGTGAGTGTTAATAAAAGCCCTGAAGGCTGAAAATCTCTGTTCATCCTTTGAAAAGACAGAGCAGAATCAGTGGAGTCTTTCCAACATAATCATAATCTTCAAATACAGACAATGTTTGAGGGTGAGTTCAGACTGCATTCCCTCTCAATCTCTCTTCTGAGCCTGCCAACATGAGTACTAATTAGTATGAATTGTGAGGGTGTATTTTATGACAGGAACATCTTTCCACTATCTTTCCCAGTTGAGACAGTACCTTAGTTTCGTATATGCCACCCAAGAGCTATCAGATGTTAGTGACTGAGTCTCCAGGTCATGAACAGGCCAGCAGGGGATAGATGACCTAGAAGTGACAACCTTGCCCTAGCTAAAACTGTCAAAAATTGAATTGCCAAAATGTGGTAATTTTAATCATTTTGCTTGGTTTTAACAGTTTAATCCAAGTTTGGACTTCTCATTTTCAACTGTCTTGCCATTATTTCTCTAGAGAAATGTCATCTATTCACTTAGAAGTAATGGTAAGGCAAATATTCCTTACAGAAATATTTACAGTTCTCTTCCTTTCCCCTCCTCCTCCTGCTCCCCTCCCTTCCCCCCAAAAGCAATTTATGTCTCTTCATTGCTTGGACATTTTTCAAAGCATTTAACTTTGGAATTTACATACTATGCTTGCTTCAGCAAGTGTTTCTTTTGGGATAACTCTACCTCCTTTATTGGTCTGTATTCTGTCACTCCTCCCTTTCCCCAGGGCAAACAGTAATGAGTGGACAATTTCTTTACTAGGGTTGTGGTCTACCATAAAAACAAAGCAAAGGAAATGCATATCATTCAGATGCCTACCTAATTTTAGTGTAGCAGTTCCACTTTTAGGTACGCAGAGTCAATGATAAAATGGTACATATAAGTTTAGCACATAGAGCCCTAAATAAGAATATTGCTTTACAAAACCACAGCACAGAATAGCAATTGTTCCCAGTGTGGCAATCACAGTGATTAAGAGATGCCCATAGTAACTTGTGTTTAAAGGGAGATGTATCAATGCTTGGTGGCAAGCTCTGAAACCACAGATATAAATGGATTAGGCTATGAATGCAGCAAACAATAGTTTCATTGCTGTGGCTTTGGTCTGTTACGCAGTCAGACAATACTTCAGAAATCGCCTAGTTCTCTGCAATATCCACTGTGTAGCAGAGACATGCAAGGGATGTCTTCTGCAAGGTTGTTAAATGTTATCAAGCCTTGTGCATTGTTCCTTCGGCATTTTTACCTTTGCTTTTACCTCCACCCACATGAGTGAGTGACTGCTGTTTTCAGTCCACATAACAGCTATATTACTGGAGGTTCCTGTCTGTCTTTCTTCTTCGAAGCTGGGCTTCAGTCTTGGTTAATGTTTGTCCAGAAATATATAATTGCAGACTTCCTCCTCATAAACTGTTCCAGAGCGCAGGCTGCCACCCTCCCATGCTATTATTATCTCTGTGCCTCCGGGCTAGTGCAGGGTGTGCTCTCATACTCAAGAGGGCAGATAACCCTTTCATTGCTGAGTTCCACAGTCCTCAAGGCCTCCTGTTACTGCAGATGTCTCTTGGGAAGCTCTGCAAATACATTTTTCCTCCACTGGATCAAAGAATAATTTTCTCAATACAGCATTAACCCTTCCCCCATGATTATATGAACAGATCCCAAATATGTCTAATTGCATTTTAGATACCCATGGAAATCAGGGAGGGAAAAGACCTGTGAAGTGTTTTGGTTAGTGATTGCTCCCTACAGCTTATTGCGTTACCTAGTGCTTTCTCCAGTCTGGTTTTAAATGTCTCTAACAACTTCAATTTCCATATTATATTGCATTTTGAGGTATTTTCACCTGAAGAAAAACTGGGATAAAGCAGATTCAGATTTCCAAAAGCCCATGTAACTCAGGGCTAGAAATATTGTGTGGAAAATTTCACATCAACAGCAAATAAAGCACATTTTAGTTTGTGAAAAGATTTTAAAAATCACTTTTCACCAATGCCATACCAGGAACGAGACCTTTAGAGGCTATTTCCACCAGCTAATATAACCACTTCCCTTTAAAGCATGAAAGTATTTGCAAAGATATATAAAAAAAGACCATGAAACTCACATCACAGTGAAACTTGGAAAAATTGATTAAATTGTTCACATCCCTGAATGGATTTCTCTCTCTATGACATTCTGGAAGGTCTGTATTCTCACTAGATATCTACCCACAAAGAAATCACCAGAAGAGGAGTAATTAGGGTCTTCAATGGAGCGCAGGTCCATGACTGCCTGATATTGAAAGTGTACACCAAGGAACGGAAATAAGTATCAATTTCTTCATATAGACACATAGACATTTTGACAATGAAGATTCTTTTCATAACTATGCACTCCTCAGTTGCTGATTCTGGAATGGGCATTTTTCATTTGATGGGTAAGGAATGCACAACAAGTTCAGAAAGGAAGAAAAAGTAACCCCTGAAGAAAGTAAACTACTTGGAATGTTGTAGTTGATGTATAAAGATTTAGTACTATGGTTTTCTAAACAAAATATGGACAACAAGAAAAAGGGATCTTCTGCACATGTTTACAAATATATTTAGCCACTTAACAATAAAATAACAAATTTACATGTGAATAGTACCTTTTATTATAAAGTATACCAAAAATCACTTTAACAAAGGGTCACAAACTTCATCCAGTACTGAAATGCAACCGGTTGGAGAGAGAAGAGGTAGACTTTTAACAGCACTCAGCTACAGTACAAATCAATGTAAGGAATTAAATAAAAAGAATAACTTGTGGGATAGCCAAGAAGAATATACACAGAGGATAACTGAATTACATCTCTCTTCTTTAAGCTTTCTTTTTTATTCTCTTAAGACTTCTTCCCCTCACCTCCAAACATTCAGCTTCCCACCCCCCAAAAAATATAATATGATTACATGTGTATACATACACACACATACACACCCCATATTAAGGTTGTGTTTAAATAATTTTGGGGAAAAAAAGGAAAATAATATAACGAGATATGGTCAATATACTATAGACTGATTAATATTAATTCTGTATTAATATATGTACCTATACATGTCAAGACAATGTAATTGCAATGTCAGATTATTAATACTTTGAGTTATTAAACTTTTCACACAAAAGAAAAATATTGTATGTATTTGAAACTGCAGTGGGAAGTTAGGTAGCCAGCATGTATTTAACTGGACTGAACAGGAGAATCAGACTGGCACCACACTTTAAGGAAAATTGCCATGGGATACTTAATGACAGAGTGGTTAGGATTTTCCTTTACTTCTTATCTGAAAGAGAAGTAAATTGTACTATAAGGACATTTTGCAGAAGGGCCTGACTTTCCTCAAATGTTTCTGTAGAAGGCTAAATAGCATAGTCACATGCATCAAAGTGTGATGTCATAAATAGAAAGCATTAAAGTCATCTGCATCAGAAGAATTGAATTGAAAAGATTTGAAAGTCAATTTATGAGTTCACATCTTTAAAATCTTTATTCTGACACAACACTCATTAAGGTCAACAAGAGTTTGCCTGAGAAAAGAGAAGTAAAAACTGGGTAGGGCTACAGAATTTGGCCCATGACACCATCACAAAATTAAAAGAATTAGTACAGGGTCACCTTTGAATACATATCTTAAAGTAACTTCTTATCTAGCAAGCTGTTCTGCTACTGAAAACCTGCCTCTGCATTCCTGCTGAAATCAGTCCACAAAAATCATATGAAAGGATTCAACATCAAACATTGGTGTGTTGATGTGCCTAAGAAATTCTTCACCTCAGAGGATTGTTGACCTTGCCTTCCTAAGAGAATCTTTTGCCCTATAATAAAGTGTTCAACTGTCAACATTAATTCTGTGCTTCATGTGTCCGTTGCTGGTCTGTGGAGGAAGGTCTTTTTGCAGATAAAATTTTCTCATTCATTCAGCTAGTATAGGATTCTCACACAAAGTATAGAGTGAAATTTAGATGTTTTGATGACTTACTATATACTGATGTAAATATTACATATATATGCTATATAGTGTACACAAATACATGTACAGGACTAGACATTCACTTCAGGGATTAACATACATATGTATTAGTCCACTAAAATGAATGCTGAGCCATGTATGTTTGTGTATGTGTTCACACATATGCACTTCACAAATGCAAGATACATATATGAGTTTATGTAAGGTCAACAATCCTCTGAGTGAAGAACTATAAGATACTCACTAACACACATTCACAAAAATTGCATTGTTATTAAGGGCTTAATCCTGCAAATGCAACAGTGATTTAAGTGGGTCTGTTCACATAAAGTTAAGCTACTCATATGCATAAGCATTTGCAGAAGGTGTTGTCATTGGCTATCCCCCGATATGTGGGTGATGTCTGCCAAGGGGAAAAAAGTCATTGATGAGACTTAAGATGGCTGAGGACTCCAATCAATGCTCCACAGGATTTTCCACATGTATGACACGTGGTTGTTTGGAGAGAGCACAACTACTGGCCAGGATGCTGTACTTTCCTTCCTCCTCTGCTGTTTCTCAGCCTCTTGAGCAAAGCAGTTCTCTTGAAAATGGGCTGAGGCTTGATGTATGATGCAATGCCATTGCAGTCTATTGCAAGCCAGCTCTTCCGAAGTTGTGGGGTCAATGCCTCCCTCAAGATATACTTTCAGGGTGTCCTTGTAGCATTTCCTCTGTCCCTCGTGAGTCCTCTTGCTGTGACCAAGCTGTGAAAAAGAGGATTTGCTTCGGAAGACAAGTATCAGCCATCCACACACAATGGCCAGCCCAGGAAAGTTGATGTTTCAACTTTGCCTCAACACTGGTGATGTTAGCTGCAGAGAGAACTCTGGCATTGGTGTGACAATCTTCCCATCTGATATGGAGAATCTTTCTAAGGCAGCGCTGGTGGTACCACTCCAGACTCTTAAGATGGCTTTGGTATCTCACTCATGCCTCACACCCATAAAAAAGAGTGGGGATGACTACACTGCATTGTAGACCGGGATCTTTGTTTCCATCCACAGATCTCTGTCAATAAAGATGAAGCAACTTTCCAAAGGATGTGCTGGCACAATGGATCCTGTGTTTGATCTCCACATCAAGATCTGGGAGAGGTGGCTACTAAGGTAAGGGAAATGCTCAACATCTTCCAGGAGTTCACCACCAATGACAATTTGTGGGAGAAGTACTAGTGGCCATGTGCCGCTTGTGAGCCAGGGAATTCCAGGAGAAATTCTGCCCTCCTGATGCAGAATACATGTCTGAGATCCCCCCAGGGGCAGTGTGGCTCTGCCCTACCCATAGTGCACAGGCTATGTTTAAGTTACACACAAAGGACTGAATTGTGTAAGAAAATATTTTCCTATCTTATACACACCCACAGACTCAGTTTACTAGGGAACCCAAATTTCAAGATTTAATGAAGGGCCAGTGCCTGCCCATGTTTACCTAGGAGTCAGGGTACTTTTGCTATGCAGTGAGCTGACTGCTTTTACACAGATTGCAATTGAGTACAAAGCAGTCCCGCAGGAAGGGTGGTGCAGAACAATTTAGAGTGGGAAGGTGCTGCTACTGCAAATTAGCTCCCTGCAAACTGGATCACCCTCCCTGCATCCTACAATTCGCTTTTTCCCCACATAAATCAGGCACAGTTAATGCAGCCCTGGGCTGAGAAAAATCCCCTGGCAGTGCATGGAGGAGACAGCAGGTCTCTGAAGAGGTGCATTCAGGTCCCACACAACAGAAAAGTATTAACTATTCTAGGGATCTGTCTTCTCTCACCTTTCTTCTCTCATCCTCTCAGCCTGTGGTGATCTTTGCCCTGATTTCTAATGGCTGATATTTCCATTTCTGAGGGCTTATCTACACACACAAGTTGCACCATTTTAGCTTAAATTGGAGTAAACAACCAATTTTGTTAAACTGGTGGAACTGTGTTGAAACTCTCATATTGATTTTAAAAATGGTTATTTCAGTTTAGTTTGCACCTGTAAATTTCAACTGATTTAAGAACATCGTCCACACACAAAGTTACAGTAGTTTAACTAAAACAGTACAAAAAGAATCACAACTTCAGTTAAACTAATGCAGCTTTGTACATAAGCCAGGCCTCAACTGTCAGCCAGGAGCTCCATCTTCAGTCATCTTTAAGTTCCTCTGTGACAGGACCCTTGTGGTGGAGTCCTGTGCTATATCCTGGGCTGGACATAAGCTTTCGTGGCCAGGTAGCAGTTACAGTCTCCCTTGGCGAGATGGAGACACCATACAGAAGAAACGAGTAATGTTTCGTATTTGCAGACAGGGGTGAGCCTTACAACTTCATCCAGGCCCCACATAATGAAGGAAAGAGAACCAAGAGTTGTCCTTAAATTCAAACACATTTTTACCTGACAGCTGAAGATATGAAATTCAGTATTGAAGCACCAGGAAAATAATGAAAAAATTACAAGTGAATCAATCAGAAGAATATTTAAAACAACATACACAGACTGATGAGACAAATTCTATTGTATTCTGGTTTTGTACCACAGACATATACTATGGTATCTCAGCACCTAAAATTACACTGCTGCAATGCAGGCCTCAAATCCGTGACACTGAAATTTACAGCTTTATGCTCTACCACCTTCACTAACTGGTCTGGATAAAATTAAACACAGCATCACAGCCATCCATTTAGCAACTTGAATGTAGTGTCACTAACACCAAATTCTTATATATTCTGGGAAGTGCATTTTTCAGATAAGCTGCTCATTACCCTAACGTTACTGAACCAGATCATCATCTGGAATAATTCAATCACATGCCACTTTATACCAGCTTTAAAAACTATTGCACTATTTTTATCCCACAAAAAAAAATACACTTTGTAAACACCCACATGCATTGCATGTGCTATTCAAGTGCAAGAGGCTGATGTGGCCATAATTTATTAGACCAGCCACACTAAGTAGCTGATGTTGGATTTTTCTTAATTTTTTTTTTTAAAACATACATAGTGTATGGCATAGGGCAGGTCTACACTACAGCCGGGATTGATGCTCTGAGATCGATCCACCGGCGGTCGATTTAGCAGGTCTAGTGAAGACCTGCCAAATCAACAGTAGATCGCTCTCCAGTTGACCCCTGTACTGTACCCCCGACAAGAAGAGTAAGGTAAGTCAATGGGAGAGTTTCTCCCATCAACCCCGACGGTTTAGACCCCACGGTAACTCGACCTAAGGTACATTGACTCCAGCTACATTATTTACGTAGCTGGAATTGCGTAGCATAGGTCGATTTACCATGGTAGCCTAGGTGATCACTCTGTGTCTAATACATACATGTGTAGTCCTGCTGAAGTCAAGGTACAAAAAGTTAGCCCAGGGCATACATGGGTGGTGGAACTAGAAATGCTGGGGGTGCTGCCTCACCCCCTGACTTGAAATAGTAATAACAAGCCAAATACACTACATGGTTTCCACCTTCAGCACCCCCACTCAATTGTTCCAGCACCAGACTGAGTGCATAAGTTCCTTGTTGAATTTAGGCCCAGATGCCTTATGAGTAAATGGCAACTTTGTAGATATTTTGACATGAGTTCTCATGGAGTTTCCAATAATACCCTCTTCAAAAGCAAAAGTGCGTACTTTAACCCCTTTCAGGAAACCACCGTTTCAGGCTTCCCGTAGCTACTACAGGCAGTGAGAGTCAGCTCATGTTATGTCACATCCCACAGTGTAATATGACAGGACTGATGCAACCCAGTGTGATGTGTCGCACTGTATCAGGTGAGAAAAGTCAGCCAGAAAATCAATATTTCTTTTCTTCCTGACAATCCACAGTTAAACAAACTGGCTCTGAAGGGAAACACAGAATCAGTGCCCATAGCTTAACTATGGAAGCATCAACCTATATCCCACTACTACCACTGTTCGTGTGAGAAAGCTACATCTCTCTAATAGTTAAGACTAGGCATATATCTATTGTTGCAACTCCTGCACTTGGTTGACTGCTGTGTGCTCTTTTTGAAACCTTTATTGTACCCTGTATAGTCAGAATCCTGTGTGCTCTGTAAGTCTGTGGCCCATGGAATTCACTGCAGAATATACCATGCAGATTCTAAGATTTCACTGAAAAAACCCCACTAAGTTTCCAGTCCTTATGGTTCTGAAGAAAACCTTTCACCCATGAACAATTGAGAGGATAATCTTCCAAATGTGAATGTAAACCAATACAATGTCATCTTCTTGAAACTGCAGACTGGCAGCCTGATACAATCACTCTAATGCATCAGATCTGCCCCATTTATCTTAATGTGATGTTGAATCTGGAGCCTACACATTGCAATACAGAGGTCACCATTATTAATTATTTTACTGCAGATCACTTTAGCAGATATATCCAGCTAATACACTTGTATGACATTGTTAGAAGCAGTAACAGATTTGGGGGCAGGAGGAGCTTATTGCTGTTTAGGTTGCAGAGAGGAGGAAAATAGGAGATCAAATACATACAGATTTTCAACACCTCTGACCCCAGTCTACAAATTAAAATCTTCAGGATTCAGCCCCTAATAACTACTCTTCTACATTTCAAATATTATGCCAAATTATATGCATTACTAAAATGTTCCTCTGCTCTTCTGCACAGACAGTTAGCATAACATCAAAAATACTGAAAAATAAAAAAAACCCTTCAGAATTCTTTAAAATTTACAGTTTGATATCCATGCAGTTATAAATTAATGTGTTATTGTCAGAGAATGAATGGGATTGTGACATCAAAGGTATCACAGCCAGTCATCATACAGTTCTATTTCATTATTTTGCATATTGCATTCCTATTCATTAAAGTGATGTGGAAAGTTCACACTTCAAGATAGTGCAGTTTCATTATTAAGATATTTCACCCTAGAGTCTCACTTTCTCCAACTGGTCACTAACTGCCCACCCTGCTGGTCATTAATTTTGTTTAATTGATTCTTAGCTTCCAACATTTCTACAGTTGTTCCACTTCTCTTTTATAGTTGTACATCAGCCAAAAAGCCACCAGTGATAGTTGGAGCTTTCATTGCATCCATGTACTAAACAAGCTTAATAGCTATTAAATGAGCTACACCCATTGCTTTTCATTTTTCTCAGGCCTGGTAGTTATGAAACAAATAATTTGCTGCTTTCTCTTTCATTTGGGAATCTGCTGGCCAAAGTAAGACCCGAACAAATCATGGTCTTTGTAAAAAGTAAAGCATAAAGGACAGGCAGTGCTGGACAAATGAATTAATCTATCTTGTTTGTACAGCCAGCTGCAATGCAGTCTCTGTGATGTACAAAGCCAGGATATTCAACCTGAGCTGGAAGGGAACACTATCAAGGCACACCAGGTAATTTAGTTTCCAAACTAGTTCAGTCCTGCTTGGGTTGTACCAAATTGTGTTTATGGACTTCTGTAAAGTAAGAGCATCAAAGCTGCTTCATGTAAGTCCTCAGGCTGGACTGGCACCATGAGAGAGAAGAGATAAATGCTCTCGTTTATCCCTTAATTCAGACAGCCATTCTTTCTCCCTTCTTACATCACTCCTCCCATCCCCACACATCTCTTCAGTGTAATTACTAGTGTATAGAGGGATTTTGTTTACACCCCTCTAATGCTGTGTTTTGCTACCATGTCATATGCAGTGAGAGAATGAAGTTGAACTGGTCTAAATCCAGTAGGGATGGGATGAATTGCACATTTGCTACTTAGCTAAATAAGGTTATAACAAATATAGGAACATTAAGATAAATATAAATGCAAAGATATTTTTAAAATTTATCCCAACAAATTCTTGCATATCTTTTATTTTATCAGTGCAATAAAGGGCCAAACTTGTAAGCCCACTGCATACAGAACTCCCACTGATGTCAAATTGATAATTATTAGCATAGCTATCAAAATTATTACACAGTTAGACCAGTATAAATGTGTTTTAAAGCTCCAAATTAACTTAATATAACTTCACTGCTTTCAGAGTATGAATTATTAGTTGAATAGTCAAACTTCTGTTAGCAATCATGGACTAAAATACACAAGGCTTTTGGCAAGATGCTAGTTTGGGGTTCTCCATTGATTGTCACACACACAAAACTGTTAATGAAGAAGTTGGCTCCAATTTTGAAAGGCAGAGTCTATTTTTGAAGGTGCAATGGTTTTAATTTAAATTAACAATGACTATTCATACAAATCTGAGTTTAAATGATTACAACATTCTAGATACTAATTAAGTCCCTAGGCATAGCCCTGAGCAATTGATGGGGCCTAAGGGCTCTACCTCAGGATTAGTTCTGGGAAAGAATTGTCACAATTTTTCCCCTCTCATTCATGTGGCAAGTGAGTAAGGTAACAGAGCCCCTGAAAGTCCCCGAACCCTGTCAGCTGGCCAGCTACTCACAGGAAATTATTCTGGAGAGTTGGAGCTATGAGATCTGGAAATAAAACATAAATTTCCATGGTGAGTAATAAATCATCGGAATAATGAACCCGGGTCACGGTGGATTCTCCTGCACTGACAATTTTTAAATCAAGATGAGATGTTTTTTCTAACAGATATGCTGTAGGAATTATTGAGAGGAAATTCTGTGGCTTGGGTTATACAGGAGGTCAGACTGGATGATTACAATAGTCCCCTCTGGCCTTGTAATCTATGGGTCCACCACTCAGCGAGCCTATGCCAGGGGACGGGAGACTTGCTCCCCTGGTTGGCGGAGAATGACAAAACCACAATCCAGCCCTTAATAATAATTGCCTTGCAGCATTATTACAATGGAGCCAAACAATTTTTTTTATTAGATTACATATTTTAGTCCATATTGTGGAGGTGCTGAGCACTTTTAGTAAAGTGCCAAGGGCCGTAAGTCTTACTGAAGTCAATGGAATCATAGAACTGGAAGGGACTTCGAGAGGTCATCTAGTCCAGCCCCCTGCACTCATGGCAGGACTACCTATTATCTAGATCATCCTTGACAAGTGTCTAACCTGCTCTTAAAAATCTCCAATGATAGAGATTCCATAACCTCCATAGGCAATTTGTTCCAGTGCTTAACCACCCTGACAGCTAGAAATTTTTTCCTAATGTCCAACCTAAACCGCCCTTGCTGCAATTTAAACCCATTGCTTCTTGTGCTACCCTCAGAGGTTAAGGAGAACAATTTTTCTCCCTTCGCCTTGTAACAACCTTTTATGTACTTGAAAACTATTATGTCCTCCCTCAGTATTCTCTTCTCCAGACAAAACCAACCCATTTTTTTCAATCTTCCCTTATGGGTCATGTTTTCTAGACTTTCAATCATTTTTGTTGCTCTTCTCTGCACTTTCTCCAATTTGTCCACATCTTTCCTGAAGTGTGGTGCCCAGAACTGGGCACAATACTCTAGTTGAGGCCTAATCAGCACAGAGTAGAGGGGAAGAATTACTTCTCGTGTCTTGCTTACAACACTCCTGCTAATACATCCCAGAATGATATTTGCTGTTTTTGCAATAGTGTTACATTGTTGACTGGTATTTAGCTTGTGATCCACTGTGACTCCCAGATCCCTTTCTGCAGTACTCCTTCGTAAGCAGTCATTTCTCCATTTTGTACGTGTGCAACTGATTGTTTCTTCCTATGTGAAGTCCTTTGCATTTGTCCTTACTGAATTTCATTCCATTAACTTCAGACCATTTCTCCAGTTTGTCCAGATCATTTTGAATTTTAATCCTATCCTCCAAAGTACTTGCAACTCCTCCCATCTTGGTATCATCTGCAAATTTTATATGTGTACTCTCTGTGCCATTATCTAAATCACCTATGAAGATATTGAATAGAACCAGAGCCGGAACTGATTCCTGCAGGACCCCTCTCGATATGCCCTTCCAGCATGACTGTGAGCCACTGATAACTACTCTCTGAAAACAGAAAAGGAGGACTTGTGGCACCTTAGAGACTAACCAATTTATTAGAGCATAAGCTTTCGTGAGCTACAGCTCACTTCCTCAGATGCATATCGTGGAAACTGCAGCAGGCTTTATATATACACAGAGAATATGAAACAATACCTATTCCCACCCCACTGTCCTGCTGGTAATAGCTTATCTAAAGTGATTTCCAGCACAAATCCAGGTTTTCTCACCCTCCACCCCCCCACACAAATTCACTCTCCTGCTGGTGATAGCCCATCCAAAGTGACAACTCTTTACACAATGTGCATGACAATCAAGCTGGGCTATTTCCTGCATAAATCCAGGTTCTCACATCCCCCCACCCCCATACACACACAAACTCACTCTCCTGCTGGTAATAGCTCATCCAAACTGACCACTCTTCAAGTTAAAATCCAAGTTAAACCAGAACATCTGGGGGGGGGGGAGTAGGAAAAAACAAGAGGAAACAGGCTACCTTGCATAATGACTTAGCCACTCCAAGTCTCTATTTAAGCCTAAATTAATAGTATCCAATTTGCAAATGAATTCCAATTCAGCAGTTTCTCGCTGGAGTCTGGATTTGAAGGTTTTTTGTTTTAAGATAGCGACCTTCATGTCTGTGATCGCGTGACCAGAGAGATTGAAGTGTTCTCCGACTGGTTTATGAATGTTACAATTCTTCACATCTGATTTGTGTCCATTTATTCTTTTACGTAGAGACTGTCCAGTTTGACCAATGTACATGGCAGAGGGGCATTGCTGGCACATGATGGCATATATCACATTGGTGGATGTGCAGGTGAACGAGCCTCTGATAGTGTGGCTGATGTTATTAGGCCCTGTGATGGTGTCCCCTGAATAGATATGTGGGCACAGTTGGCAACGGGCTTTGTTGCAAGGATAAGTTCCTGGGTTAGTGGTTCTGTTGTGTGGTATGTGGTTGTTGGTGAGTATTTGCTTCAGGTTGCGGGGCTGTCTGTAGGCAAGGACTGGCCTGTCTCCCAAGATTTGTGAGAGTGTTGGGTCATCCTTTAGGATAGGTTGTAGATCCTTAATAATGCGTTGGAGGGGTTTTAGTTGGGGGCTGAAGGTGACGGCTAGTGGCGTTCTGTTATTTTCTTTGTTAGGCCTGTCCTGTAGTAGGTAACTTCTGGGAACTCTTCTGGCTCTATCAATCTGTTTCTTTACTTCTGCAGGTGGGTATTGTAGTTGTAAGAAAGCTTGACAGAGATCTTGTAGGTGTTTGTCTCTGTCTGAGGGGTTGGAGCAAATGCGGTTGTATCGCAGAGCTTGGCTGTAGACGATGGATCGTGTGGTGTGGTCAGGGTGAAAGCTGGAGGCATGCAGGTAGGAATAGCGGTCAGTAGGTTTCCGGTATAGGGTGGTGTTTATGTGACCATTGTTTATTAGCACTGTAGTGTCCAGGAAGTGGATCTCTTGTGTGGACTGGACCAGGCTGAGGTTGGTGGTGGGATGGAAATTGTTGAAATCATGGTGGAATTCCTCAAGGGCTTCTTTTCCATGGGTCCAGATGATGAAGACATTTTTCCAACCAGTTATACGCTCACCTTATAGTAGCTCCATCGATGTTGTATTTCCCTAGTTTGTTTATGAGAAGGTCAGGCAAGACAGTATCAAAAGTTTTACTAAAGTCAAGATATACCACATCTATCACTTCCCCTCCTCTTTCTTCCCCCCCATGCCCCAAGGCATCCCTATCAAAGAAAGCTATCAGGTTGTTGTGACATGATTTGTTTTTGACAAATCCAGGCTGACTGTTACTTATCACTTTATTATCTTCTAGGTGTTTGCAAATTGGTTGCTTCATTGTTTTCTTCATTATCTTTTCAGGTACTGAAATTAAGCTGACTGAGCTGTAATTCCCCAGGTTGTCGTTATTTCCCTTTTTACAGATTGGCACCATATCTGGCCTTTTTCCAGTCCTCTGGAATCTGTCAGATATTCCATGACTTTTTGAAGATAAATTGTGGTTAATCAGTATCTCCCCGTTTATCACTGGCAAATTCTGTTTAAAAAGAGACCAGTCACTCTGCACTCTCAGGCAAAAAAATCTACTTCTACCCACAGGAATAACCTTAAGGAAACAGCAAGATTTGGAGGATGAACACCACTATACTTCCACTATACAAAAGGGTGCCTGGTCCATGGCATACAGAGTTCAGAGAGATAACAGTTTTGTCTCTATACTGAATAAACTATTTGCAGACTTTTAGCACCCACCCATGATTTCTTGATGGAAGAAATTTCTATTCTGTCCCCTTCTCCTGATATTTCATTAACTGCTACAGATATTAGCATTCTTTAGCAACACTTGTTCGTGGCTGTTTTGGCATCACAGCTGTGATAGCAGAACAGAGATGATGCAACTTAAAGCATGGGACAACAATCATTTGCGAACATTTTCAGTGTGTGATTTTAACATCTGAAAACTCAAATTCTACTGTGATATAATATAGTGAATCCAAACTATAACATATGAATGAAACATCCAAGCTATAAACATTGAAACATTAAAGGCTTTTTAATGCTTGCGTAAGGATAAACAACAAGATGGCAGCTATCTTTCATTATCTCCTATTTTCTAGTATTTTCAGAGAGTTATTTGAAAGCCAGTTTCTATAGAAAGTCTCACAATGCAGAACCAAAGTTCCCCTGTTAAATCCATAGTCTATCCAGTATTTAGTTTCAGAAAAGGACTGTGTAATGTTACTCTGGTTCCACATATCAGCACTGGAGAACATAGATAACACAGTCATCATCACTATTTATATTTGTTGGCACATCAGGCATGACTAAGCAAAAAAAAGTCATGATTACATATTATAACTTCCTGAGGAATCTAGCAAGTTCTGTGTCCTTCTCAATAGAGTCAGGTTGCATATTTAATGCTAGCATCTCACAAAAAGTTTTAATTTAATGACCTTGCTTCCACAGTCCTCTTCTTAGCAACACGGCTGTTCAAAGCTTGCTGGAATCCTCTGGATTTATGAGGCGTAATTTCAGTTTGAACATGGCATGCTTCTTTTGTTTTCCTGCTGCTTGGTCTCATGGTACAACCCAACATTCTTGAATTGCACGTTGTTCATCACAGCAGTTGAAATATAGCCAAAGGTTTTGTTACCACAGGAGATTTTAACGTTTTAAGGTTTTAACAAATTGTCCAGTCAGCCTTTGCAGAATTGTTCTTGCACACAATAAAAAATTCAGGCCAGGTTGTGGGTTTCTCTCCTCCACCATACTTCTGGTCAAAATTCAAAATGGGGGCCTCCCACTGAATTCAGTGTGATTCATTGGATTTAAGTGCTGTTCACTGAACACACCTGCATGGCACATGACAGACACTATCATGTTAATGGTGCACAACAAATTAGTTGCCAAGGACAAATAAGATTAATTCTGTTCCCATTTGGTATTCGTGCTTTTTCCCCCCTGCCAAGAGTATTACTAACCAAGTAAAAAAACTGGGGAAATGGCATAAATCATGTACAATGCAAATACAATTAGAATACTTGAAACATACCAAATATCCACCCCACAAAATATGTTCTTCCTACTACCTTCAGCCTATATGGATGTATACATGGCAACAGTCCATCTTGAAAAATGATGGTGTAAGTGCCAAATCAGTTCAGGTACTGTGTGTCATACTGCAGCATCGTGAGTGGCTAAGAAGTCCAATTCTCAAGCAACAGTCCTTGCCATAGCTAGTGCAGACATAAGGCGGGTTCAGAGAATGAAGTTAGCACACTACCAGCTCTTCAGGCCTGCTGTACTTTCCTCTTTGGTCTCTTTGCTTTCTTCTTGGACAACCACCTCTCTCCAGCTTCTTTGATTACCTGGTGTACAGGTATATGAGATAACAAATATACTATCTTGAATGTGAAGTGAATCAGGGTGATCAGAGAGCAGAATTGACACAAAATCCCTATGCTTTGAGGAAACTACTTTAATGATTAATAATGAGAGCCTAAAATTACATGAACACTTGTATTGACATTCTGAACACAAAATATTGGTTTGAACTCATTAAGTGCAAATTTGATTCAAACGAATTTCAATTCTGTTTTTGAAGAGAGAGTTGGGGAAGGTTTTCGGGGGAAGAGAAAAGAGGAGCTTAATACATCAGAGACTATAATTCTAGGGTTAAAACCTTGTTCACTCAAGTACTCATCTCACTATGCTACAATAAGCATCACATTGTCAAGTCTTTGTTTCATTCACTTTTAAATTCCTATGGAATCTGCCTATGCAGACAGCTGCCATTTTGTCCTCAGAGTTGGTTAATCCTGTTATAGAAGAGACTCATACAAGGTGTTCAGTCTAGAAATTTAACTTTTGTTTTATATCCATATGTTGCTTTATACAATCATAGCAATGTAGGGCTGGAAGAAACCTTGAGAGGTCATCATAGATTCATAGATTCATAGATATTTAGATCAGAAGGGACCATTATGATCATCTAGTCTGACCTCCTGCACAACGCAGGCCACAGAATTTCACCCACCACTCCTGCAAAAAACCTCACACCTATATCTGTGCTATTGAAGTCCTCAAATTGTAGTTTAAAGACTTCAAGGAGCAGAGAATCCTCCAGCAAGTGACCCGTGCCCATGCTACAGAGGAAGGCGAAAAACCTCCAGGGCCTCTTCCAATCTGCCCTAGAGGAAAATTCCTTCCCAACCCCAAATATGGCAATCAGCTAAACCCTGAGCATATGGGCAAGAGTCATCAGCCAGATACTACAGAAAATTCTTTCCTGGGTAACTCGGATCCCACCCCATCTAAAATCCCATCACAGGCCATTGGGCCTATTTACCATGAATATTTAATTACCAAAACTATCTTATCCCATCATACCATCTCCTCCATAAACTTATCGAGTTTAATCTTAAAGCCAGATGGATCTTTTGCCCCCACTGCTTCCCTTGGAAGACTATTCCAAAACTTCACTCCTTTGATGGTTAGAAACCTTCGTCTAATTTCTAGTCTAAATTTCCTGGTGGCCAGTTTATATCCATTTGTTCTTGTGTCCATATTGGTACTGAGCTTAAATAATTCCTCTCCCTCTCTGGTATTTATCCCTCTGATATATTTATAGAGAGCAATCATATCTCCCCTCAACCTTCTTTTAGTTAGGCTAAACAAGCCAAGCTCCTTGAGTCTCCTTTCATAAGACAAGTTTTCCATTCCTCAGATCATCCTAGTAGCCCTTCTCTGTACCTGTTTCAGTTTGAATTCATCCTTCTTAAACATGGGAGACCAGAACTGCACACAGTATTCCAAGTGAGGTCTCACCAGTGCCTTGTATAACGGTACTAGAACCTCCTTATCCCTACTGAAAATACCTCTCCTGATGCATCCCAAGACTACGTTAGCTTTTTTCACGGCCATATCACATTGGCAGTTCATAGTCATCCTATGATCAACCAATACTCCAAGGTCCTTTTCCTCCTCCGTTACTTCTAATTGATGCGTCCCTAGCTTATAACTAAAATTCTTGTTATTAATCCCTAAATGCATGACCTTACACTTCTCACTATTAAATTTCATCCTATTACTATTACTCCAGTTTACAAGGTCATCCAGATCCTCCTGTAGGATATCCCTGTCCTTCTCTAAATTGGCAATACCTCCCAGCTTTGTATCATCCACAAACTTTATTAGCATACTCCCACTTTTTGTGCCAAGGTCAGTAATAAAAAGATTAAATAAGATTGGTCCCAAAACTGATCCTTGAGGAACTCCACTGGTAACCTCCCTCCAGCCTGACAGTTCACTTTTCAGTAGGACCCGCTGTAGTCTCCCCTTTAACCAATTCCTTATCCACCTTTCTATTTTCCTATTGATCCCCATCTTATCCAATTTAACTAATAATTCCCCATGTGGCACAGTATCAAACGCCTTACTAAAATCTAGGTAAATTAGATCCACTGCATTTCCTTTGTATAAAAATTCTGTTACCTTCTCAAAGAAGGAGATCAGGTTGGTTTGGCACGATCTACCTTTTGTAAAACGATGTTGTATTTTGTCCCATTTACCATTGACTTCAATGTCCTTAACTACCTTCTCCTTCAAAATTTTTTCCAAGACCTTGCATACTACAGATGTCAAACTAACAGGCCTATAATTACCCGGATCACTTTTTTTCCCTTTCTTAAAAATAGGAAGTATGTTAGCAATTCTCCAATTATACAGTACAACCCCTGAGTTTACAGATTCATTAAAAATTCTTGCTAATGGGCTTGCAATTTCCTGTGCCAATTCCGTTAATATTCTTGGATGAAGATTATCTGGGCCCCCCCGATTTAGTCCCATTAAGCTGTTTGAGTTTCGCTTCTACCTCAAATATGGTAATGTCTACCTCCATATCCTCATTCCCATTTGTCATGCTACCATTATCCCTAAGATCCTCTTTAGTCTTATTAAAGACTGAGGCAAAGTATTTGTTTAGATATTGGGCCATGCCTAGATTATCCTTGACCTCCACTCCATCCTCAGTGTTTAGCCGTCCCACTTCTTCTTTCTTTGTTTTCTTCTTATTTATATGGCTATAGAACCTTTTACTATTGGTTTTAATTCCCTTTGCAAGGTCCAACTCTCCTTGACTTTTAGCCTGTCTCATTTTATCCCCACAATAAAATAATTGACCTCAATAAGGTAGCTTTCCTTGCTGATCCCTCCCTTCTTCCACTCCCTGTATGCTTTCTGCTTTTTCTTAATCACCTCTCTGAGATGCTTGTTCATCCAGCTTGGTCTACAACTCCTGCCTACGAATTTTTTCCCCTTTCTTGGGATGCATGCTTCCGATAGCTTCTGCAGCTTTAATTTAAAATAATCCCAGGCCTCCTCTACCTTTAGATCTATAAATTCTTCAGTCCAATCCACTTCCCTAACTAATTTCCTTAATTTTTGAAAGTCAGCCCTTTTGAAATCAAAAACCTTAGTTGCAGATTTATTTTTGTTAATCCTTCCGTTCAGTTTGAACTGAATTAGCTCATGATCACTTGAGCCAAGACTATCCCCTACAACCATTTCTTCTATGAGGTCCTCACTACTCACCAAAACCAAATCTAAAATGGCATCCCCTCTAGTCGGTTCAGCAACTACTTAGTGAAGGAATCCATCAGCTATCGCATCTAGGAAAATCTGAGCCCTATTATTATTACTAGCACCTGTCCTCCAGTCTATATCTGGGAAGTTAAAGTCTCCCATGATCACACAGTTTCCATGAGTATTTACTTTATTAAAAACATTAAAAAGCGCTCTATCCATATCCAAATTAGATCCCGGCGGTCTATAGCACACCCCAAGCACTATCCCAGGGGAGGCTCTAATAGTTTTCTTCCCCAATGTAATTTTTGCCCAGACGGACTCAGTCATATCCATTTCATTGCTTCTTATTTCTCTACATTCTACCTCATCATTGATATACAATGCTACTCCACCACCTTTACCTTTATTTCGGTCTTTCCCAACAGCACATACCCCTCAATACCTGTAGTCCAGTCATGACTACTATTCCACCATGTTTTTGTTATCCCTCTAATAGCTGGTTTTACTTCCTGCACCAGTAGCTCTAATTCCTCCATTTTGTTACCTAGGCTCCTCGCATTAGTGTACAAACATCTTAATTTTTGCTGTTTGGCCTCACTCACATTCTGTACCCTATTAGGCACGGCATTCTACAGCCAGTATAACCTATTAGACTAGTATCTACACTGCCCTTCCTCCTACCCACGGCTGTATCCTTTCTTCCTTCGTTTTCTTTCCTCTCAATGCTAAAATCCGGCATGGAAATTACCTGGACATCTCCCAACCATCTCCCCCAAATTCCTAGTTTAAAGCTCTCTTAATCAGTTCTGCCAGCCTCCATCCCAGAAGTCTATTTCCTTCCCTACTCAGATGAAGTCCATCCCGAGAGAACTGTCCTCTGTCCATGAATGCCTCCCAGTGGCCATACATCCCAAAGCCCTCCTCATAGCACCACTGCCTAAGCCATCTGTTGATAGTCATAATCTTGTCACACCTTTGTTGCCCTTCTCTAGGAACAGGCAGAATCCCACTAAAGATCACCTGAGCCTCGATTTCCTTAAGCGTCTTCCCCAGTCTAGCATAGTCTCCCTTAATACTTTCCAGCGAGAATCTAGCCGTATCATTTGTTCCCACATGAAGGATAATTAGGGGATTCTTTCCTGCTCCCTTTAGAATCCTTTTCAACCTCAGGTCTACATCCCGTATCTTAGCACCTGGAAGACAGCACACCTCCTATTCTCTGGATCAGCTCTGGTTACAGGCCTATCTATTCTTCTCTGTAAAGAGTCCACAATCACATAGACCTGCCTTTTCCTATTGACGGTGCTATTCTCCAGTCTATCCCCTGTTCCCTCTGGCTGCAAGTTCTTTCCATTCCTATTCTCCCTTGTAATCCTCTTTAACCCATCCTGTACCTTCCTGGGGCTCATATTTGGTGTAATCTCCATTAACTCTTCCCCTTTTCCTATAGAACTAGCCGCTCTTCTCTTCTTCCTTGCCCTTCCACTTTCAGCGACTACCTGCTGAGCCCCTTCTTCATTTTCCAACTCCGCAAACCTATTCTTGAGCTCTATTTCTCCTTCACTAGCCCGTCCTTTCCTCTGCCTCGTTCTTTTAGTCACATGCTTCCACTGACCACTTTCCTCACCCAGTCTCCCCTCAGAATTCCCCAGCCCTGATTCCACCTGCAAGTCTGAGCTTTTCCCTTCAGATACCTCATGTCTTTGCTCCATAATCTGCTCAAACACCTTCCTAAACTCTACCAGACTTTCCACCTGCATCTCCAAACCTCGGATCTTTTCCTCCATCAGCTCTATCAGATGGCATTTCATACAGACAAAACTCTTACCAGGTGCCCCCTCCAGGATCATGTACATACCACAGCTTCCACATCCAGTCATCCTCATTGTGTCTTCCGCTACATGGGTCACTCCCACTGATGCCTCTGTATCTGTCATAGCCTTGCCACCTAAACCCTGTTAATCTGGGAAACACAAACCACACCAAAACACCACCCAGAGCAAAAAAAAAAAAAAAAACCCACACACCCCAAACAAGCACCACAACACAAACTCCCCTTACAAACTCCCCTGTTTACAGCTCTGTTTGCTAGCTCCTGTGCCGCTGCAGCTGTCTGTCCAGCCCCCTGTGCTAAGGCAGGACCAAGTAAACCTGGAGCATTCCTGATATGTGTTCGTCCAACCTGTTCTTAAAAACTTCAAGATGTGGATTCTACAACCTCACTGGGATGCTTGTTCCCGAGCTTCGCTATTCTTATATCCTTAGAAAGATTTTTCCTAACATCTAACCTTAATCTCCCTTACTGCAGATTAAGCTCATTACTTCTTTTCCTACTTTCAGTGCACACAGAGAACAATTGATTCCCATCTTCTTTATAACAACCCTTAACATATTTGAAGACTTATCAGGTCCCCTCTCGGTCTTCTTTTCTCGAGGCCAAACATACCCAGTTTCTTTAACCTTTCAACTGTTCTGCCTCTTACCACCTTCTGGACCTCGGAACATGTATGTATGTATGTTCTTGATGTACAATGTAACACCTCATCCCTTTTCATCCTGCCTGTTCTTCCTCAACACACTATACCCACTTTACCAATATTCTAATCATGGAACTTAGCCCACCAAGTTCCTGTGACACCAACTGAGTCATAATTTAGCTCATGTATGAATACTTACAGCTCTTTCCCATACTCCTGACATTTATATATTTCTATTTATATGCACACTGTATGTATGCACACACCACACATGCACAGAATGTTAAGTCTGCACAATTTAGCACTGAAAAATTAGGAAATGAAGGAATGATGTTTTCACTCACAATCTTAACTCAACCCCCCATGTTACAGTGGGATTTTTGCATATTATCACATACTGTTACCTAAATAATACAGTATCAATCATTTGCATTGTGGCATAACTGTCAAATCAAAATTTATTTTCACCAAAGCACTCAAAAGGTGCTTTTCTGCTTTGAGGGCTATCTCCATGCTAAATTCCAACTTTTTATCCAGATCTATTTTGACTTTGAACCTATTTGAAATAAAAGAATTTTAAAAAATCTTTGTAAAATAGGGACAACGTACTTCCTCGCCACTTCTCATGCTCAAAAATATCTGAAATATTTGTGTTCCACCTTTAAAAAACAAAAATTCACCATATGGCAGAGACCAAGCCTGAAAAATATCAGCCTGAAAGGTAAACATTGTAGAACACTTAAATGACTGAATACAAAAGGATTAGAATATAAATGGTTATGTAACCTTAACTTTAGATGGTGCTTCTACCACAGCATACCATACACATGCCTCGAAAGATGTATATGAAAGAACAGTAGCTATTACATTGGTCTTTTCCTTTAGTGTTATTATTCATCTCTGTACAACCTAATAGGCTGAGGGGAGAGTAGTCCTTCCCCCCACCCAAAAAAAAACAAAAACAAAAAAACAAAAACTGTGTAAAAGGTTAATTGTAATTCTGAGGAGGAGAGGAAGTGTTATCATCACTACAAAATTTATAAATGTAAATAATCCTCACACTCAGTAAATCAATAGGATTTTTGCTCGTTGCATAAGAACAGGCTCACAATGTTTGCATAGAGAAACAATCAGCATGAATTTCATACAAGTACAGGACTGACAATGGCATGGGATCTGATCTGAAGGGAAGAAATGGGGGCTGGGCAAGGGGAAAGCACTGAAGGCTTTGGAGCCAAGAAAACTTTTCTAAATCTCAGTCCCACAGCAGCCTTCATTCATGTCTTGAGAAATGACAGAAATCAGGAAATATTACTTCGGGTTGCATGCTTCTGTCCTGGCCTATCAAACGCACAGAGTAGTAATAGCAAATTACTGGAAACTGCACTTTGAACTTAGCCACTGGCAAGGATCCCAGTCAAACAGAAATGTAAAAGTTCCTTTCCTCTACGGGGCCTCCTGTACGGGGGTGTCCCTATAGCTGTTCTATAGCTGGTTGCAACAGGTTGGAATGAGGCCCTGAGCCAGACAAACAAGCCCCGACCAGCATTATTTCCTACTGCCTGTGTTGTTTATTAAAAAGATTTTTTTGGCACATCATGCCCTGCTTTGTTGGCCTACATTACAGGCTCAGGTCCCGTCGAGGAAAAAACTGGCACCATTTTCACAAAATGTTTACTCCTTGTTTTCTCCCGAGGATTTTGATAAGTGGTTAGAACTCCTAGTCAGCAGGGCTGTAGGTGCAATAGAAAGGTATATTTAAAGAAGAATTAGAAATGATTAGCCTGGTTGCTAAGCAAAGACTCTGGATTTCCTGTGAATAGAAGAGTAATTAGCTTGTAAACCCTGTCAATATTTCTATCACAGGCAGAAGAAACAACATTTTTCTATGCACCAGACTTTACAAGATGGTATTTAAAAAACCCCATTAAATGTGTAGGAGCAGTAACTCAATTTTATTAGCAACCGATAGGGTGCCCAGTGAGTGCAGAAAGATACTGTACATCTCCCCATTCGGAAGGGGAAATGATCAAGAGATTTGCTTCTTTACAGGTCTGTTATATTTCTGTCTAAGAAAACCCCAATTTGCACAAGTAAATAAACTATCTCATTATAAAACTAAGGGGTCAACCTGAGTCAGATAAACCCAAAAGTTAGACAGCTGAAGAAACAAACTTTTATTAAAGCTACAGCACAGGTGATTCTAGAAGGAAGTAGTAAATCCCTTCAGATCCACAGCTTCCACATTGGGGGATGGGGAATCGGGGAAAGAAATATTATATACACTTTAAGAGCATGCAGCTCACCAGATATTTTCTTGGAAATGATGGATCCTGATTTTCATTTTCACAAAATTAGTCAAATACAAAACCAAATGCTGTGGTCAGCAGTCCAATAAACTAGATTCCACAGCTGTTTTTCTCTGCTATTTCTCAAACCTTCTCAAGATCCAAATATTATTCATGTGTTCCTCAGTTTAACAATCTTTTGATTACAGGAATTTTTCCAGACAGATTTCTACAGTCTGTGGGTGATGAAAGAGGGAAAGCAAGAAAAAGGGGCATGGAATAGAGGTGTGGGGAAAGCAAGAAATACCCAATCATTAACTTTTACAGCGTATTTAGTTCACCATATATCTGCCCACATTGGCCAGATGAAATTCTTTTTTCTGATGAATGTCAACCTCTGCCCAGAACAATCCATATTTATTCCACTATAATATTCTGAAACGTGCACAATTATACCTAACTGTGTTCTCTACAAATTCCAAACTGGTAGGCAATATCATTAGTCAGATTTGTGGCTGTTAAATACAAGTTCAGTGAAACTACTGAAGATAAACAATGTGTGCAGTTTGATAGCATGTCAGGAGGGGAGAAAAGGCATTATAAGATTAATAAACCAGTAATGGCCTCAAAATTGTAGCAGACAAAAAATTCATCACCCTGTAATAGCCACCAGTAGTAACATATTTGAAATGAATTGTAAAACTGTGTTTCAATCTTTGTGCACAATGGAAATGTATTTTCTAAGAAAGCAAGCAAGCCAACTAAACTTGATGGATTTTTGGTAGAGGCTCAAGATTAATAAATCAGATTCCTAATAAGTCTTACTCAGGCACAAACCCTAAAAATAAAATGTGCACATGACGATTTCAGACTCTTACAGTGTGCTATAAAGATAACAGAATTTGTACCACACCCTGGGCCTTTCTGTCTGCAGTGTATGTGCCGCATAGGCTGCTCTACAGGTTTTTCCCCATATGATGTTATCCATATGTAGATACAGACGTCTTTCACTGTGTGCACACCTTTCTGTGTACAAAGCCCCTAATTCTTCTCTTCCTCCAACTATCAGTCTAAAACTTCATCTGCCCTTGCATGTTCAGCAAATGGAAAGAGCATTATCCGAAGCACCAATTATGCTTTTGCAGAAAGCCCAAGATCCCCAGTGAATAGTATAAAATATTATTCCATGATAAATCATCCCAAAAATATACCAAGTGTTGTATATCATGATAAGGCCAAATATTATGTAATGGATGTGTCATGTCATTACTGGTACCAAAAGGTTAGGTTAGTCAAGAAAGCTGTAAGCTTTGTGGCATTTTATTGTAAGCTTTGTTATTTATGCTATCATAACACCTAGGAGTCCTAGCTATGGACCCATGGCTCCATGTATGCTAGGTGTAGTACACACACAAAACAAAAAGACAGTTCCTGCCTCAAGTAAGTAGCATGCATGTCTGCCAGCTGTGGCATGCCTTTCACTTCGATAACATGCCACATCTTAAAATGTGTCATCTGACATACTTTTCATTTCACCAAGCAGTATGTCAGACACAAATTCTGCTAATACCTTTCTAATTTTGTATAAGCAATTTCCGCTGAGCAGTGTTCTATCAACAAAGCTAAAGTGAAAATTGAGTTAATCCCACACTTCTGTGCTAAATAATGCCCTCACTTACCAGATTTGGAGGAAGATGAGAGCTAAAAGGATGGGGCAGGCAAGAATGCAGCAAAGCACTATGTTTTAACTCAACTTAAAAAAAAAAGTCACTACCCACATTCTTCCCTGAAATCCTGCTTGGACTTCCTGGCTCATTTAAGTTTCCTCAGAGTGCATTACTGTATGGCATCATGGTATATATACCATTGGTCAACTCATGGTATATTTGATATCACAGAATATGCATTCTGGGACATCTTCAGCAAACTGGAAAATCCACTGAAATCCACGGAACTTTCTCCTAGAATGGATCATGGGATTTAGCCCCGTAGTTCCAAACACTCTTTTCCCATAGTAGTCAATGTGCTACATTGCAGGTAATTAATTAATTAGTAGTAGTAGAAGAATTGTAGTAGTGCCTTGGGGACCCAGTCAAGGATCAGAGTCCAGTTGTGCTAGACATTGAATACACACATAAAGGTTTCTTTTTTATTCTTCTTCTTCAACTGAATTTTCTAAATGATGCAAAGATTTAAAGGACATAGAAAGCTAAAGGAGACGGAGAAAAGAAAAACCAGTTTTAAATCAAGGCCTTGATCAGAACAGTCAGAACTCACTCGTACTTCCCCTGCTGCGCTCTTCTCCCTAGTTCAGACTTGCATTGTGGCAATGAGTTCCCCCACTTTTTTTCCTTTCACCTTAGAGCACTCATTTTGCCTTTGTGTTTTAAAAGATTTTAGAGAGAAAGATTCTCCTGCCCATCACAACTTTTCATTTCCTATCATCAAAGTTAGGACTGGTACATGTTAAATGTGCCTATGGACTGCATCCCCTTTTTCTTTATTCAGTTTAAATACAATGCATATATCTCAGCTGTCCCTTAATTTCCTGAATTTGATATACATTTCCCTACTGAAGTCATGTGGCAGTCCAGGCTACACTACAGCTACAGCAGCCTGCTCCATCCTGTCAGGGGAATCAAGTTACCAAGAATGTTGATGCATTTCTAAAGGAGAAGTGGGGTGGGGGAGAAGGACAAATATGTTTTGTAAGATTTTTCCAGAGAGCACATGCGCCAGTGAGACAAACCCTGAGGTACTGAGCAAATTAGAGCTGATTCTCTTTACATGGAAAATGGAGATTTAAAAAACTAATAAGAAAAACAAAAGAAACTGAGTTCCTGCCTGAAGCCTTCTGAGCCTTGAACTGAATACCGGTCATTGCCAGTCAGATTAGGGTTGATTGCGAGTCTGCCCTAGCAGGGGCAAAAAAAGTCTACATACACACAACAGAAGAGCCCCTTTTTATGGATGCTACTATAGATACTGAACAGCATGTAGATATGTAATAAGTTATTCTGAACCACAACAGACTGGGTTATTGGCTTCCCAATCATGCAGATTTGTAACAAAGACACTGGGCCAAATGCTGTCCTCATTGACACCAGTGTAAACACAATGTACTGTAACTCCACTGAGTGTAGTAGATTTACTTCAGATTTACCAAAGGTAACTGAGGGAAGCTTTGGTCCCTGGTCTTTTGTTTTGTTTTTCGTTTTTTAAACGAGAGTTTATACATACAGTAACCGTGGGTTCCACCTGCAGAATTAATTTAAAACAGCTTATGATACAGAGTCCTGTACAGAGCAGTCAGAGGACCGTTCCAGAGAGAGCAGACAGGGACAGACACAAACAGCTGTGGCTCGTCAGGTCTCCTGGCTCTTTGCCTGTTTTGCATATGTTTCCTGCAGGTATTTCTTGAAGGCTGCTTGGTTCTGCTATGGTCCCTGTTAGCAGGCAGCACATTCACATCCAGAAATTCACAATCATTTGGTTATTTGATCAGGGACCCTTGGAGGAGGTGGAACAAGGATACAGTTAAGCATATAAAAGTCACAACTGATTTTTTTTCTCTCATACTGTAATACCTGGAGGAGTTCAAAGGTTTTCCATGCCTATGGCGTTTGGCAATTATAATCACACAGTAAAATACCTAAGGTTAATGAGTAACCTCTGAAGGAAGTTACTTCACATAATGACAGCAATTTCTCTGAACTAAATGTTAATAATAAGGCCTGGAGTATGGTGAGAAGGAAATGGTAGCAATTGGCAAATGGAACCCTGTTACCTAGTAACAAGTCCTCAGAGGGGGGAGGTCCCCTTCAAGGGAAAAAAAAACCTACTGAAACAGGCAAAACATTTACAGTCTGAGTTGCCTGACAAATGTAAAACATTGCATAAAGCCAGCAACTGTCCCGGACGTGGACAGGAGAAGAATGGGTAGCCACTTTTTTAACATGCCGTCCAAGGCAACAATAATTAGTGGCAAGGTAAAGGAAATGGTGTTATGTAAATCAGCAAAGACAGGGTGCAACAAAGTTCACATAACTCCATATAAGCCAGTGAACAGCAGCAGCATTTAAGTGATATCAGAATATGAGCTGAAATCCTCCAGTGCATGAATTCATAGCCCTATGCCCTTGCACCCAATATAACTTAAAGGGCTATAGCTTTTAAGTCACATGTGGTAAGGGTCATGTGCAGCACTGAGAGTTACTCCAGGCATTCTCACTGAGCCAGCAAGAATGCCCCCAGCTGCCACGGCGGGGAGTGTGCTGAAGGAGTTGTATCACCCTTTTTTTAAAAAGTGCAACATGGGCTCACATCCCTGCCACCATTACTCTACTGGCTGGTGAGGAAGAGAGTTGGAACCACGGCTACAAAGGACAGTGAGTCTGGGAAATGTGCAGGATATAGTGAATGGTTTTGCTATGATGGGGTTCCCTAATTGCAGTGGGGCGATAGATAGCATGCATATCCCCATGTGGGCACCAGACCATCTTGCCAAAGAGTACATAAATTGAAAGGGATACTTTTCAACGGTGTTGCAAGCACTGGTGGATCACAGGGGGCGTTTCACCAACATCATAGATAGTTAAGTCCCAGGCAGACTGCAAAGAGCTACAAAAGGATCTCACAAAACTGGGCGACTGTGCAACAAAATGGCAGATGAAATTTAATGTTGATAAATGCAAAGTAATGCACATTGGAAAACATAATCCTAACTATACACAGGGCTTGATTATCCAATAGGCAGACTAAGCACGTGCTTAGGGCACCAGCAAAGCAGGGGGCACCAAAAAAAATGAGATTTTTTTTAATTGATATTTGATATTTCAAAAAAAGCAACAAAGTAGTCATCATGGGAAAAATCAGGACTTTGTTAGACTTCCTTACACTCCACTACACACTCTTCCCCCCCCCCCCGTTTTTCTGTTCTCTTTTTATTACTTATCCCCACCTAAACCAGGGAGGCGTAGATCGAAACAATGCGAGGAAATCAGATCCTGTCATGTATTGCAATAAATTTATGTTTTATTATAGATATAGTCTTCTGAGTTATACGTACTTGTATCATATTTATCCAAGACAATATGTGATGAACTTATTGGTCTAATGAGTGACAAAGTTCGTTCAGCTATTGTGGATGAAATAAGTACTGATGGGTACTTCAGATTATCTGTTGACTCCACACCTGATCTTTCACATATTGATCAATTGAGTATTGTAGTAAGATATGTGTCTCCCACAGATGGAAAACTAGTTGAATGATTTATAACATTCCTCAATTTGAAAAGCCACACTGGTGAAGAAATGGCAAATCAAGTACTGCATTATCTGTGCCAAGTTTGCAAAATAGATTTCTTAAAATGCAGAGGTCAATCTTATAACAATGCTGCCAACATGTCAGGGCGTTATCAAGGAATGCAGAAGAAGCTTTTAGAACAGAACAAATATGCCATATTTATACCATGTGCTACACACTCTCTCAGTCTTGTTGGCCGCAGTGCTATTGATTGTTGTCCGGTGGCAGTAAGTTTTTTCTCCACAGTTCAGTAACTTTATACATTTTTCTCTGCCTCAACACACCGATGGGCAGTTCTTAAACATATTTGGGCAATGATCGTGTGTTGAAATCTCTTTCTAATACTCACGGGGAGGCACATGCAGTGGCAACAAATGCAATTCTGGAGTCCTACTCAAAGATTGTGGATGCATTAGAAAGTACAGCGGAAGACCAATCACAAAAGGGAGAAACTATACGAGAGGCAGAAAACATTACAAACAATATGCAAGAACTAGAGTTTGTATTCGTGTTGCCCATGTGGAATGAAATTTTACAACACTTTTACCACACAAGTCAATCTCTCCAAGAAAAAGAATTGGATTTGAAAACATGTGCAGACCTCTGTCAATCATTAGCAGACCACTTACACACTTTGAGGAATGATTTCAAAAAATGTGAAGACATATCAAAAGATTTCTTGCCTGATACTAACTACAAAGAAGCCCAGTCTCGCAAGGGAATCAGGAAAAAACAAGCAAATGATAGCAGTGCAACAGAAACAGCATTAAATCCTTGAGACAAATTTCGCGTATCTACTTACTGCGCTATAATTGATACACTTGAAGCTCATATGAAGAGGAGAGGTGAAGTGTACAAAGAAGCATCAAGTAGATTTTTTTTTCTAAACAATATGGACTTATCTGATGAACAATATTCACAAGGTTCCCAAAAGCTTTTATTTTGAATTACATATGGGGGGGCACCATAATCTTTTCAGTGTTTAGGGCCTCTAAAGGTCTTACTCCGGCTCTGTCTATACATATACAATGATGGGGTCTAAATTAGCTGTTACCACTCAAGAAAGAGATCTTGGAATCATTGTGGATAGTTCTCTGAAATCATCCACTCAATATGGAGCAGCAGTCAAAAAAAGCAAACAGAATGTTGAGAATCATCAAGAAAGGGATAGATAATAAGACAGAAAATATCATATTGCCTCTATATAAATCCATGGTAAGCCCACACCTTGAATACTAGTGCAGATGTGGTCGCCCCATCTCAAAAAAGATATATTGGAATTGGAAAAGGTTCAGAGAAGGGCAACAAAAATTATTAGGGGTATAGAACGGCTTCCATATGAGGAGAGATTAATAAGACTGGGACTTTTCTGCTTGGAAAAGAGGCGACTAAGGGGGGATATGATAGAGGTCTATAAAATCATGAGTGGTATAGAGAAAGTAAATAAGGAAGTGTTATTTACTCCTCCTCATAATACAAGAACCAGGGGCCACCAAATGAAATTAATAGGTAGCAGGTTTAAAACAAACACAATAAAGTATTTTTTCCACGCAACACACTGTCAACCTCTGGAACTCATTGCCAGAGGGTGTTGTGAAGATCAATACTATAACGGGGTTCAAAAGGGAGCTAGATAGATTCATGGAAGATAGGTCCATCAATGGCTATTCACCAGGATGGGCAGGAATGGTGTCCCTTGGCTCTGTTTGCCAGACGCTGGGATTGGGTGACAGGGCATGTTTCACTTTATGATAATATGTCTGTTCATTCCCTTTGGGGCACCTGCAATTGGCCACTCTCAGAGGACAGGATACTGGGCTTGATGGACCTTTGGTCCCAGTATGGCCATTCTTATGTTCTTATCAATGTAGGATGGTCAAGAAAGGTTCATGATGCGCCTATCTTTAGGAACTCGGG
This sequence comes from Lepidochelys olivacea, assembly GCF_965140295.1. Classification (NCBI taxonomy): domain Eukaryota; kingdom Metazoa; phylum Chordata; order Testudines; family Cheloniidae; genus Lepidochelys; species Lepidochelys olivacea. The sequence goes on along the minus strand of NC_140414.1, from coordinate 47,673,677 downwards.
TCTGTTCAAAAAGCTGAAATCCAGGATTTTCTTTGCAGACCACAAAATGAACATTGATGATGTTTAAATGGCTATAGTTATCCTGGGGGACCCAGTCTACCTGTCGCTCCCAGAGCTCATGAAGCCATACACTGGCCGTCTGGACAGCAGTAAGGAATGGTTCAACTGTAGGCTCAGCAGGTGCAAAATGGTGGTTGAATGTGCCTTTGGTCTTTTGAACGGGCACTGGAGAAGTCTACTAACAAGGTTCAACCTTAGTGAGGAGAACATCCCCATGATTATAGTCTATCCATAAAAATGGAAATAAGGACAAAACAGGGAATTACAGACAAGTCAATTTAATTTAAGTACAGGGAAAGATAATGGAGACAATAATGAAGCAATCAATTTGCAAACACTAGAAGGTGATAAGTAACAGTCAGCCTGGATTTGTCAACAGAAAATCACATCAAACCATCCTAAAAACTTTCTTTAATAAGGTATTAAGCCTTGTGGATAGAGAGGAAGAGGTAGATGTAGTCTTTCTTGACTTTAGTAAGGCTTTTGATACTGTCTCAAATGACCTTCTCAGACAAACTAGGGAAATACAAACTAGATGCAAAAAGAAAAGGAGTACTTGTGGCACCTTAGAGTAAATAAATAAATAAATTTGCTCAAATAAATTTGTTAGTCTCCAAGGTACTACAAGTACTCCTTTTCTTTTTGCGGATACAGACTTACACAGCTGCTACTCTGAAACAAACTAGATGGAGATTCTAAAAGGTGGATGCATAATTGGTTGGAAAACCATTCCAAAAGAATAGTTATCAGTGGTTCAGTCAAGCTGGAAGGGCATATCGAGTGGGGTCCCTCAGGAATCAGTTCTGGGTTTAATTCTGTTCAATATCTTCATCAATGATTTAGATAATGGCACAGAGAGTATACGTATTAAGTTTGTGGATGATACCAAGATGGGAGGGGTTGCAAGTGCTTTGGAGGATAGGATTAAAATTCAAAATGATCTGGACAAACTGGAGAAATGGTCTGAAGTTAATGGGATGAAATTCAGTATGGACAAATGCAGAGGACTCCACTTAGGAAGAAACGATAAGTTTATGGAGGAGATGGTATGATAGGATAACATGGTTTTGGTAATTAAATATTCATGGTAAATAGGCCCAATGGCCAGTGATGGGACATTAGATGGGGATGGGATCTGAGTTACCCAGGAAAGAATTTTCTGTAGTATCTGGCTGATGAATCTTGCCCATATGCTCAGGGTTTAGCTGATCGCCATATTTGGGGTCGGGAAGGAATTTTCCTCTAGGGCAGATTGGAAGAGGGCCTGGAGGTTTTTCGCCTTCCTCTGTAGCATGGGGCACAGGTCACTTGCTGGAGGATTCTCTGCCCCTTGAAGTCTTTAAACCACGATTTGAGGACTTCAGTAGCTCAGACATAGGTGAGAGATTTTTTTGCAGGAGTGGTGGGTGAAATTCTGTGGCCTGCGTTGTACAGGAGGTCAGACTAGATGATCATAATGGTCCCTTCTGACCTAAATATCTATGAATCTATGAATCAGTTACACACACACAAAATGGAGAAATGACTGCCTAGAAAGGAGTACTGCAGAAAGGTATCTGGGGGGTCACAGTGGATCACAAGATAAATATCAGTCAACAGTGTAACACTGTTGCAAAAAAAGCGAACATCATTCTGGGATGTAGTAGCAGGAGTATTGTAAGAAAGACCCGAGAAGTAATTCTTCTGTTCTACTCCACACTGATTAGGCCTCAGCGGGCGTATTGTGTCCAGTTCTGGGCAATGCATTTCAGGAAAGATGTGGACAAATTGGAGAAAGTCCAAAGAAGAACAACAAAAATGATTAAAGGTTTAGAAAACATGACCTATGAGGGAAGACTGAAAACACTGGGTTTGTTTAGTCTGGAAAAGAGCAGACTGATGGGGGACATAACAATTTTCAAGTATATAAAAGGTTGTTACAAGGAGGAGGGAGAAAAAAATTTCTTCTTAACCTCTGAGGGTAGGACAAGAAGCAATGGGTTTAAATTGCAGTAAAAGCAGTTTAGGTTGGACATTAGGAAAAACTTCATAACTGTCAGGGTGATTAAGCACTGGAATAAATTGTCTCGGGAGGCTGTGGAAACTCCATCATTGGAGATTTTTAAGAGCAGGTTAGATAAACTCCCATCAGGGATGGTCAGATAATATGTAGCCCTGCCATAAGTGTAGGGGACTGGACTAGATGACCTCATGAGGTTCCTTCCAGTCCTAGATAAGTAGTTAGCAGATATTCTGAGGAACCATTCAAGGTGAAGTGGCCTGTTAACACCTCTGTATTCATAACACAAAAAACAAGGGGGTGGGGGGTTCAGATTGTTGTAATAAACCCTGAATCCAGTTTCTTCATTAAGACCATGATTTTTAGTGTCTAGCAAAGTTATTCATCTTGAACAGGCCCTTTGAATATGTGCTAATTATTTGCTTGATCTTGTATTTAGCTGTGACACTCTTAGTACCTTTCCCAGACCTGAAGAGCAGCTTTGTGCAACTTGAAAGCTTGTCTCTCACCAACAGAAGTTGGTCCAATAAAATATATTACGTCATCCACCTTGTCTCTCTAATAGCCTTCTGATAGTTTGTATTGTGTTTTTAACAATAAACAAAGCATCCTTACGATTTTTACTCTTAAATTATTGATATGTGCTCAACCAACCCCATTCTGGAATATATAGATAAAGATGTTTCAGATTAAGTGTGCAAGAGGCTCTTTTTATAGAGACCGTGAGCCTGATTCTGATCTCAAAGCTCTATTGATTTCAGTGGAGCTACTCCTGATTTACACTTGTGTTAGTGAGAAAAAAAGAGGCCCTGAGAGTTATATTCTAAACAAAGACAGGTTATCTGATGAAATGCAAATTTAGAAGCGTTAAATAAATACAGGTGCTTTGTAGTTGCTGATCTGGCAACAGTTGTTAGTCATTTCATCAGAAAGTCCATCTGCAAGGATCTAAGAGTTGAAAGCTTTGATTGTTTGCCCTTTATGTTGTCTGGCTCCTCTTCACTCATTCTGAAGAGCCAATGAAGCCTCAGAGTAGTAATGGAAACTTATACAAGCCATGCTGTTTTGCAGATGTTTAAAAGATATATGCATCAACTGTGAAGGAGCTCGTACAATACATGGCTAACATTTTGATTAACTGTTCTGACTAGGAGTCAGGCTCCAGACTCAGAGTGTATTCTGGGGTTTTAAGAAAGGATGTCTGTAATGGGGTTTTCTGTGGCTGTCACCATGAGCTAATTTAGGGCCAAGCCCAGTCCATTCTTCTGCAGCTACAGAAGTATGCAAAGTTGTGCAACTGATGCAATTCTGCTGCATGGGGGAGGGAAAACATATAATCTCATGGGGAAGCAGTATAAGGGTCACTGGAGGTTATATCCACTACTGGGCTAATGCCACAACTTTGAGAGGACGACTCCTACTCCACGGTTAGGCTGCTCTGTGGCCTTACTACTCAGGACAGGCATAGGGCTCTGGATTTGGTCCTTAAGGCATTACACTATTTCACTCTCACTGTATACATCAGTGAGGACAGTGGCTGTAGACCAAGGGGAAAACATTTAATATTAGGCTCAATTCAGGAATTACTTCATGAAATTATACAGTTTGAATTTTGCTAAAGGGCAGATTAGATAACTATGATGTCTATGAGTCTACAAATACACTGAAGGCAACTTTGTCAAAGACAGGGACCAATGTTGTGCCCACAAAACAGGCACTGTAGAGCATCAGTGAAACTGCACTAAATTGGGTGATGTGCATGTGCCATTCACAAATGAAACGTAGGCACCAATTTTTGAAATTCTTTCCCCAAGTCTTCCAGTACTGAACAATATATAGTGCACATGGAGACATTTTAAGCATCACTAAAGTTGTGGCATGAACTGAGAAAAGCAAAGAAATTGAAATTCAACTCTTTCCTTTGCTTATCCCATTGTACCTAGTTATTGCACCACGTAATTGCTAACATCCTTCAGTGATCTGAAAATCCTATGGACACAATGAGAGCAGCCAAGGATGGATTGCTAGTCTTCGCTTTGAGTTTCCTTGTTTTTGTTGCAGCCTTTAGATTCCATATGTGTAAAGGGTTTAAAGCATAAATTATCTAAATTATAACAATAAAAGTCCTAAGTGTGCATTTGGGAACTCACAGTGATGCCTACAGCCCACTTCCTGTGACCACACCAAGAGTTCCTAGCCCTCCTTATGACTCCCCTCCCTAGGTCAACTTCATTCTTCTTTGCTACACTTGTGGTCACACATCTGCTCCCTCCTTCCTCCAATTCCCAGCTTCCTCCAAGTCCCAGTGGACTTTCACCAAGATTTCCACTCACAACCCTTTTGTTCAGCCCTTTCATGGGCAGGCTATGCCAATACCTGGTGCACAGTAATGTACAATAACAATTTTATTAACCCTAGTCTGGGATGGCCATATTATTCACGATTGGCAAAGCCATACACAAGGCATGACATTAAGACCTTTACACTGCAACGTCATGTATTTTTATGCCATATTTTTTACAGAGCAATTCTTTTTTTAGAAAAAAATTGAGCATTAAATACATTTTTATTGGTGATATTTTGTTCTTTCTCCACCTGTAAAGACAGACTGCCTTAGTCACAATTTTAAAAAGTCTAATTTAACTAAATACAAATGTTACATCACTGGAAAGGGAGATTTCCCAGTGGAATAAAGCAGCTATTTCTAGCCCCAGTGGTTGAGGAGATATTGGATCACAAATATATCTGGGGTACAGGACTGAAAATGTTCAATCCCAAACTATGTACCAGTGTATTTTAAGCTATAGTCAACTTTAAGGTGAGAAAACATTTGGTAACTGGTTGTTTGGGTTTTTTTAAAAATCATCATGGTTTAGAAGCAGTTCAGAAAACTATAATATTAAAGACAGTCCCGTGTGAGGTAACATAATGGGCAGACCGTAAATGAGGAGGACAGCATGGCCATTATGGTATGTTTTATTTTATTTATATAATTCCTTAATATACAAATAGCATTTGTTAATATCTGAATCCGGTAAAAAGAGTCAAAGAGAAAGGATCTGGTTTTCAGAGGTGCCCTGCAAACCTGATTTCAAATGTGACCATGGGTACTCAGCATCTGCGAAAACCACCCCCTAAATGGTTTAAGAGTGTCAAGACCTAGATGTCTAAAAATATTTTTAAAAGCTTTAGATATTTAAAACTAGACTTGTCAAAACACTAGGAAATTTACAATAGGGAACTGTCTTAGAAAAGAAACCAAGAGGAGCTAATCCCTCTCTTCCACTACTAAATTTCTATGGTTACATTATATAATTAGACAAACTTTTTGTTTTCTCAAAAAGAAAAGGAGTACTAGTGGCACCTTAGAGACTAACCAATTTATCTGAGCATAAGCTTTCGTGAGCTACAGCTCACTTCATCGGATGCATGTCAAGGTTCCTTCCTCACTCTGAACTCTAGGGTACAGACCTGGGGACCTGCATGAAAACCTCCTAAGCTTACTTTTACCAGCTTAGGTTAAAACTTCCCCAAAGTACAAACTATTTTACCCTTTGCCCTTGGACTTCCACTGCCACCACCAAACGTTTATCTGGGTTTATTTTTATTAGAAAAGCATTGTTTGGAAACGTCTTTCCCCCCAAAATCCTCCCAACCCTTGCACCCCACTTCCTGGGGAAGGTTTGGTAAAAATCCTCACCAATTTGCATAGGTGACCACAGACCCAGACCCTTGGATCTTAAGAACAATGAAAAAGCATTCAGTTTCTGAAAAGAAGGATTTTAATAGAAGAAGTAAAAAGTAAAAAAGAATCACCTCTGTAACATCAGGATGGTAAATACCTTACAGGGTAATTAGATTCAAAACATAGACAATCCCTCTAGGCAAAATCTTAAATTACAAAAAGACACACAGACAGGAATATTCATTCTATGCATCCGATGAAGTGAGCTGTAGCTCACGAAAGCTTATGCTCAAATAAATTGGTTCGTCTCTAAAGTGCCACTAGTACTGCTTTTCTTTTTGCGAATACAGACTAACATGGCTGCTACTCTGAAACCTTTTTGTTTTCTAAATGCTATTGAAATACACCTCTCCTTTTCAAAGCGTGGAGGTAGGTTTTTTAAACTGCCTGATAAAGCTAGAAGCTCATCTGTTTGCTAAATACAGACTCATTTTAATCTCTATTTTTCTTTTCATTTGTTAACATTTATTTTGAGTAATGTTGTTAGAGTTCAGGTATGGTCATGGCTAAATGCATTCAGCATCAGCTGGGAAAATGGGTCACTAGCTGACAGTTGCTTGACCCCATTTCAGACTGAATGCAAGATGTGCCCCAATGGTTCTAGAAGGGGGTTTGTTTGTTTGTTTCTCTCTCTTGTGCGGGAAGGGGTGTCTGGATAACTTACAATGCATTCTTCGGGGAAGGGGAATTTCTCAGAGCAGCTCATATCAAAAGGAGGGGGAACGTTGTTATGTGAAATACTAAACATGTTTAAGGAGCCTGGGGTGCCCTCCAGTCTTTTTTTCCCTTCTGGGACGATATCAGAGAGCACGCAGACAACATTTTTAAACTTTCCACAAACTAACATTGAACAAATCCTAAATTACATTTCTCCGACGGGAAACACACACGAGACCTCATGAGCAAGGATGCCAGCCTTCCGACCGAGCAAGCCTGGATGGGACAACCCTCGGAGCTAGTCTGTGCGGCTTCTGAATCAGCCTTCCTGCCCCCTTCTACCAGGGGGAGCATCCCCAGCCCTAAGTGTTGGATGCACACCGCCGAAGGCTTAAGCAGGGTTTAACCGCACGCCCCCCGCAGACCCCAAGCAGGAGAAAGGCCATTGTCTGTCCCGGCTGCTCTGCGGGAGGATAAAAGGCAAAGCCCATCTCCGGTGTTAGCCTAAGTCCCAGGGACACCAGCGACGTCGATACTGTAAAGCATGGCTCCAGAGACAAAGCAGCCCCCACGGCAGCAATAAAACGCGAGGAGCTTTGCAAGGATCAACACCGCCATGAATTATCGTCTGATCTCTGGGACTTGCAAGGGGAGGCGGGGCGGACAGAGACAGTGAAAAGCGCAGGCTACCTTACGTAAATGAAAAAAAGAGAGACAATTTCCATATTTTAAACAAAGGGGGGCTTGCACCATCTGTCCCTGTCTGGGCTCCCTCTTGCTCCACACTGAGAGGATTTGTGAGGGATTCAAGTGCACCTTACAGACTAAATACTCATTTGGGCTGCTTAAGCCCCGTTGCCCAGACAATGGCAGAGCAGAGAAGCCCCTTCTTCCTTCCTTCCTGTTGAGCGTTCTGCCTGACTAAACAAACTCAAAGCGCCCAACTCCCCTGGTGCAGCGAGTGGACTTGACCGGAGCTAAAACCAACAAAGGCAGATTCTGGTGGGAGCTGCCGAAGCGCCGGGCACTGAGTCAACAAGCAGGTCGCATTGAAATGCAAATGAGGCCATGTACTCAACAGCACCTCCAGTGTCCCTAACTTTTCAACCCCCACCGCCAGCAACCGGTTTGCAAGCTGCCCTAATGAGTCACCAGGCTAAGAGGGTGTGCGAGCTTTACCAACTGGCCGCAGTGGCATTCAGCACGACTGCAGCACACATTATTAACGATCATCAGCATCATCGTTACCATTGGGATTGTCAAGCGCTCGGGTCATTGGAAAGCACCAGGAGTCAGAAGCTGAAATGTCCTTAAAAGCCTGTTCTTGAACGTGAGGAAACGGGAGGAGAAAAGACAAAGCAGTGTCTCCCTCTTCAAATACATCAAAGCCCCTCAAACCTTTTCAACAGCAAATACAGCTTTCAAACGTTGAATACACAGGGCATTGGAATCTCTCAAAATTAAGGCCAATCTTTCTACATGAAGCCAGCCAATAATGAGTTTACATTTCTTGATGATTCCTTTGTCCTGATTTGTTTTTTTAATCTATACTTGGGAAACAGCGCAAGCTATAGCAGTAAAGTGGCATGTGTCTTTTTGTATCCCAGTGTTTTCTTGTTTGTATTGTTTTGTTGGGATCTTTATTATTGTTTCTCCGTTGTACTAATTATCATTTTCCAGCATTAACCTTGCTCTTAAAGAAAAAGTATATTTGCTCACTGTTTATACATCTCTCCCCACACACCCAATTTTCAAATATGGGACCCTAAAGTCATAATTAGGCACCCAAGTTAAAAATATGGGCTATCTAGTCAACTCCTGACTACCAATTGCTCCTGTGCATGTACTAGAAAAGCTTAGGGCTAAAAAAGACCAGAAGCTGTTGTGATCTTCCTGTTCTTGCCTTCCCCTCTCATTACAAGACAGGTCATTGTTCCAGGTGTTTCAGTGCTCCTGGCCCCTGAAGCACATGCATGCATACATACAGATTACTCCTGTTGCTGGCAACATAGGACAGATTCCGGTCTCCTTATTCACCGTGAGTAGTACCTTACTCTGAGTAGTTTCACTGATATCAGTAGAACCACTCCTTGAATATGGAACCTCCTTTTGTGAATAAGTATGACAAAATCTGGTCCATAGGATGGAGGTGAGGGCTTTGCACAGCCAGTTGATGCTCCTAAAACAGGTTGATTCTGTTGATAGGCTGATGCTCCTAAAACAGAATCAGTGTATGTTTGCCTTGGTACCCATAGTCTCCACAATCCTAACATTCAGATTGTAATCTCTCTGGGGCAGAGCTTGTCTTTTACTTTATGTTTGTACAGCATTGAGCATCATGAGGCCTCAATCTGGAGTGCTAGTGTTATAAAAATAATTATTTCCTGAGAGCACTGCTGCAGTCTCTCTTGACTGGTCATTATAGCAAGAAAATTAATCATCAGGGTTAGGGGGAGGGAGAAATCTCAATTACAAGGAAAACAGAATCCCAAAATGATGTGAAATTCAAAAGCATACCTCACTCTTAATTTCATTTTTAAATGCAACAGTGTATGTTCAGACATGAAACCATCTCTTGTAGTTAGAGAGTACAGAATAGGACATGGTACACCCTATTTTACATACCCACTCACTCTTTCAAGCTCCATCCAAAGGACAATACAACGGATCACTCCCAAAACTCAAGCCTGCATTTCTTGCCCATGCAAAACTCCATTTGAAATCAATGGGACACCAGAGTTGGTTTGCGAGGAAGGTACTTTATTACGTGCCAGATCATCACATCCTTATTCAATTTTAATGCAGCTCTTACTAAGGCCAAACTCCAATTGATTTAAGTTGGAGTTTTGCCCTACCAAAAAAAAAAAAAATGCAAGCTTGAACTAAGAATTTCATTCAAAACCACTCTACAAGTTCAATACATAGACAATCAGTAAAATGCAGCCACATCTGGGATGAAGATTACTAATTAGGCAATCTGAACAACAGAATGTCCAGCTGAGGAGCCAGTTTACACAGTGTTTCATGTGCTCTGGAAAAATACTTATTTTCTTTTTTCTTCTTTTTTAAAAAAATTAAGTAATTAAGAATTAAGGGTGAAATCCTGTTCCATTGAAGTCAGGGGAGGTTTTGCCACTGAATTCCATGGGGCAAGAATTTCACCCCATATGTTTAAAGCTATAGGTCCAAACCAAACTATTTCCTGTTGATTTCAGGCCCAAGACTTCAAATTTTGCATGCAGCCATTTGCTCAGACAGATTGTGTGCACAGAAATACACCCACAAATGACAGCATGTCATATTTGAGTCTGAGTAGATTGCCCTTTGAAAATATGTTCCAATTATCCAGAGGACATTCCTTAACAGATGATAATCTTTTTATATATATGTCCGATATGGGGGCCTAAATCATCTGAACTGACATATTTAGTTTAATTTTGTGTAGCACTTGGTATGTGTCATTTTCAGTATAGCTATGAAATCTAAACACGAGACTGAATGGTTAGCATGACAGGGATTGCCTTTATTTTAGTGGGCAAAGTTGCCCCCTCCCCAACACACACAAGAGAATTAAATTTCATATGATCCTCAGCTTTCTTCACTTGATAGATACCGATTCCTAGCTTTTGCTGATCTCACAAAACTTTCTTTTTTTTTTTTTTGCTAGACTAGCATATTCTTTTTCAAGATGCTACATAAATCATGAGTAGGAAAATAGTTTACAGCCATAGAAAAAAAGATACTTTTCATCTCACCTAGATGCAGGACCGGCTCTAGGCACCAGCAAAGCAAGCAGGTGGTTGGGGCAGCATTCCGGCCATCTTTTTTTTTTTTTTTTTTTTTTTTTTTGGCTTGGGCAGTTGCGCTCTCGGAGCTTGGGGCAGCAAAAAACCTAGAGCTGGCCCTGCCTAGATGATAATAAGAAGCCCTCAATTTTCAGCAGGTTTCAAGAGGACAGAAACAGGAGGCAGCTGGGTGGGAATATGAACCATACTGTGCCCAAATGACTCTCTAGAATTAATTCTGTGACTAAAGATCCATCTGTTTATCATCGGTTGCAATACAATACTAGACAAAGAGCATTGTTAATGGGGTGTCTGTGGGGGGGGCTGCAAGGGAGTTCCTTGAACTCAGTGATTTCTGAAAGCAAAGACTTCGTAGTGTGTTACAGGCAGTAACCCAGCTCTAATGAATATTGTACTTCAATCATTTCCAGTTACTGAGAATGTTTTCTGCTGGTGAGAATCAAAAACAAAAGCAATTCTCATCTTTCTTCACTTGACAGATACCAGTTCCTTGCTTGATTATTTCAATGTTTGTAAAATTCAAGACATGAAAAAAAGAGAACATAATTCTAGCATTTATGAATCAGCAAGTCAGAAGGATGGAAAAATGATGAGTATAATATAATAAAGGATGCAATCTCTCTTTTAGGAGACCAGTGGACCAAGTACATCAAGACAAGACATTTAAAATCACTTAAGTATTTTAACAAGTGATGTACTGTGATACACGTTATACTTTTTATGTAATACATATACACACCCCTATCTGCCCATACACACACAAGCTTAAGAATCAGGGAGTCCTCACTAGTCCTGATTCTGCTTCTTCTGTGGAACACAGGAATTTTCCATATTGCATCAAAATAATAGTCCATCTTGTCCAGTAGTAGCCTGAAGTAGATGCTTGGGAAGATATAAATAAATCCCACAAAATTATGGGCAATTTTGCAATATCATGCCTATAAAAGAATTTTCTAATTTCAAGAAGTTTGTGATTGGCTTAGGGAAGTCCCTTATCCACTCTGGTTCAGTTTCCCCATCTCTAAAAGGGTCATAAAAATACTTCTCAGCAGCTCTGAGAAACAGACCAAGGTGTCTCAAACATTGAGCATACAATAAATGAATTATACAAAGAGAGAGTCAGTGGCCACCAGCATTAATGTCTGTATTAGAAGGTAGCAGGGTTCTTATGCTGACCCACCTCCCATTAGGTTGCAGAACCCTTGACAAGGCTGCTGAAGTTCTGATGGTTCACTGTGGCCGGTGCAGACCTCCACCTGGAATATAAGGAACGGGGAAGTGGATTTTTTGGGGAATGGGAATTAGGTAGATAGAACAGAGATGCTGGAGTTGAACATAAAGCATTTTCAAATGTGATCTTACCAAGAGTAACCTTTATAGTCAGTTCTCTGCAAGGTCTGAAACTCAGAATTTGAACTACCTTGCAGGGGACACACCCTTTAGTTTAAACCAAAGATTAAAGGGTTGTTTTCTTTTCTTACCCCATCTCAGCTATCAGAAATTTTATATCATTCTACAGTATCAAAGCCTCCATTCACGATTTTCATTTTTAGCCCCTCCCATTGTAAAGACTGTTCTTACTAGCTTTTGCAAACTTATGAACTGTTGCCATTCTCAGGTAGGTTTACAGAAGATTGTCTGCAGGCAGATAGGCAGAAAGAACAGCAACATGAGCAATATATTCTTTTGCTATTGTGGATTTTATATATTTTGTAAAGGGCTAATAAATAAAAATAGGAAGCTTCCTTTATTGTGTGTGTATGAGAGAGAAAGTTGTTATCTGACAGTTTTAACCTGCAGATTTAGAGTCACTATAGAAATGAAAGACATTCAAACTGGACCTGGTCCAACAGGACCTAAAACCGGAAGAATTACTCTGGTCTTGTGATATAACAAGAAGTTATATAACAACTGCTGTTCTCCTTTAGAACTATTTTTAAATGATTTCACAAACTGTTCCAAGGACTGTGTGAAATGAGCTGTTGCTCTCTCAGTCCAGTATCTATTGGACAGATGTTCATAGCATAAAAGTCATCCTCTTTCATAGAGTTTAAAGCCAGAAGGAACTATTAGATCACCTAGCCTGACTTCCTGTATATCACAGGCCATTAAATTTCACCTGGTTACATTTTTATTGCTCCCAATAACTTGTGTTTAACTGAAGTGTATCTTCCAGAAAGACATCCAGTCTGAATATGAAGACATCAAGAAATGGAGAACCCACCACTTCTCTTGGTAGTTAGTTCCAGTGATTAATCACCCTCACTGTTAAATTGTCCTAAATTGTACCTAAATTTCTAATTTGAATTTACCTGGCTTCACCTTCTAGCCATTGGTTCTTATTATGCCTTTTTCTGCTACATTAAAACGACCTTTAGTGGCCAGGCCAGTATTTTCTCCCTGTGAAGGTGCTTATCAACTGTAATCAATTCATCTCAGTCTCTTTTGTGAAAGAGCTCATCCAGTTTAGCTTATGAGTCTCTCACTATCAGGCCTTTTCTCTAGCCTTCATTTTTATGGCTTTTTTCCACACTTACTCCAATTTTTCAACATCCTTTTAAAAATGTGGATGCTAGAACTGTATGCAGCATTCCAGGATTGTCTCACCAATGCTGTTTACAGAGCATACAACTTCCTGTCCTATTCACTACTCCTGTTTATACCTCAAGGATCACATTAGCCCTTTTTATCACAGCATCGCACTGGGAGCTCATGTCACGTTACTTGTCCACTATGACCCTGCCCCCCGCAGCTCCTTTTCAGAGTATTTGCTTTCCAGACTATAGTTCCCCATTCTATAGTGCTGCCTACATTCCTTGTTCCTAGATGTATAACTTCACTTTTGGCTGAACTAAAATGCATTTTGTTTGAATGCTCCCAGCTTACCAAACCATCCAGATCGCTGTGTGTGACTGGCCTGTCCTCATTATTACTTACCTCTTCTTTGTGCACCCATGTTGGCATGCAATCCTTGGCCTGCCTGTAGTGTATCAACATAGGACCAAATACCCCTCTCACCCACTGAGTTGGCCCCTCCACTTCACCTGAGACACACTGGTTTTGGTAAAAAGAAAAGGAGTACTTGTGGCACCTTAGAAACTAACAAATTTATTTGAGCATAAGCTTTCGTGAGCTACAGCTCACTTCATCGGATGCCTAGTTTTGGTTTTGGTGCAACACAGGAAAGCCCACATGGCTGCTGCCAGCACTGTGCCTGTTCTCTGAGCAGAGAACGTCAGCCTCTCGTGATTCGAGAATAAGGGAATTAAGCAACAACAGATATAAAAACATTCCATGACACAAAAAGAACAGTGTGCCTCACCTCGTAACAGCCGTCTAGACTTGACTAATCACACTGGCTGCCATCAGAGAAGCTGAGAGCTTCCTTACATGTAAAGGTGCAGCACACAGAACAGACATATAACTTCTCCCTGATAATCACACAGCTAGATATGCACCTCAATATCATGTTTCATGAAGACAAAAAAGGCCAAATTCATCCCTGGGTTAATTTTGTTGGTATCAGTGGCATATTACCACAGGGATTAATGGCCCAAGAAATGCTGATCCTTAATCCCATATGTTCATTCTTTTTATAAAATTATATTACGAATGTAGGATAGACCCACAACAGAAACTCAGTGTTATTCAGTGGAATCCACCCTGCGGAGCAGAAATCCCCTGCAGCATGTGTGGATTTTTAAGCGTCCAGGACTGTAGTGTACCCAGGGCCTTACTCATGAAAAGCAATTCCCATAAATGCGGATGTGCTATAAAATCATATTACGTGCTTCTGGGCATAAGCTAATAACCAGTAAATGTCAATAGGGAATCCTTCCCACACTTCCTCTCATACTGTAAAGTTAAGGTAATGCAGTTAGGTGGTTTTATGCTTTCCTGTGAAGCATCTGGCAATGGTACACTCAGAAAAAAGTATACTAGATTAGAAAGACCACTGTATTGCTACACTGGAGCAGACCAGGATACGATATATGCTCACAATAGCCCTAATCCTGGAGCAACTCTTACTCATGAGAGGAAACCCACTGACTTCGAGTAAGGGCTGCAGATTCTGACCCAAAAATCTCATGCAAACATTAACACTAATAAGAAATAATCATATCCCAGCCACAGAAAAACTTTTCTCCTCTTTTATAGAAAATTCTGACTTTGTGCTTTTTTTAAAAAAAAAAAATCATTTAAGTCTTGTTGCAATAATCAGACTTCTCTCTTTACTTTTCATTCAAATTGTCCCTGAAACCACCATTAAATGAGATAACACTTCAGATAAAAGGAAATAATTTTGCTTTAATATAGGTTCACACTGCAGATGTATTTTGGAGGAAAGGCACATTCTGACAGCTGTTTCCAGTTCATTGTGCTTTAAAAAAAAAAAAAAAAACATTTGTTTTCAATTTGTCTATAAATAATGGAGGAAAACACAGCTGAGGGGCCCAGTGTGATTTTTATAGAAAGTTCATTTTTGGAAATCTGATAAGCTTATAACCACATATGTTTGAAATCACTGTTATATACAATACAGAAACTTTAAAAAAAATCTACTTGTCAAGCAATCTAATGTTTATTTTATCCAGTGCTTAGTGGCATTTGTCAGATATTTTGTGTTTTAGGAAATTTTATATCCAAATTTTGAAAACCTATGGGTGCTTGTTATCCTGAATAGGAAGGATTTTACAATCATAGAGGTCCCAGTTCAGGAAGGTATTTAATCATGTAAGCGGCCCCACTGAAGTCAAGGGAACTACTCACATGATTAAAGTTATGCATGCGTTTAAGCATTATGCTGAATCAGGGCCAGAATGATTATTTTCTCTAGTAGTGTAAGGAAAGTAGTGGAAGACAGGAACTCGAGTTTAATCAGATCTCTGATCTTGACTATTTGCTGTGACCTCAGGCAAGTCCCTTAACCTCTGCCTCAGACTACTTGGAGGGGGGCAGTGCCAATGCCACTTTTTTACACCTCACAGTCCTGTCTCAGCCCCCGACCATAACTTAAAGAAGCCTCAGCAAGGGTTTCATTTGCACTAAGCTGCAACAGCTTCCAAGGGACCATTCTAGCAGTCACTGATTTTTAGCACTCCAGCCATACCCCTTAGGTCCCAGCTCTCCTTGGCAGGAGCTATGAGTGGAAAAGCCATGTAGGGTTGACTACCCCATCTCTGTAACAGCAGTGGAGCCCCACCTACATCTGGAGAATCTTTACCTGACCATTTAAAATTTGTTTTAACTCTACTTTGCACCGCTGGAGCAGAGCAGACTCAGCAGGCCCAAGGATCCACTAGAATCCTGCCAAGTATAACAGTACACCTTTGAAAACAGAGTTTTCTCTTGCTTGTCGCAATACATCAGATGAAGATTGTTTATGGTTCTGGCCTACCCAGTATGTTTAATATACTTACATTGTGTAATGTTCTTACCGTTTAGTTTTACTAACTTACAGCAAAGCTGTTATTAGTAAATTCTTCTCAAGTGAAGCTTTGAAGACTATTTCAACTTTGACTTGAACTACTCAAGCCCCCTGCTGCAAGAGCTTTAGCTATTGGTAATGGGTTCTTTAAGGCTATGTCTATACTTGCAGAGTTTTTGCACTGTCAGTTTCAATGGTGACAGTGAACAGGTGAAAGAAAAGTGCTGATTTGTGTACTCACTTACTTCCAGAGGCATCAGAGAATATTTACGTTTGCAGCACTTCCGCTGGCAATGAGAGCAACGCACTGGCCAGCTATGCCACAGTGCAGCTCTCTCTATTTTGATGATAGTCTAGTGGGAAGAGGGGGGAAAGGGTGATCACATGGCATTCTGGGTCCCTGCACAACCTCCTGTCCCCAAACACTGATCAGCTCCAGTAGCTCAGCATTGCTCCAAGCAGGGGATCCTTTGCTCCGTGGAGCAGGCATTGTCACCTGGCCAGATGATAAGTGAGCACTTGCAAGAAAACAGGAAGGGGAGTTTTAAGGTTCCTGGGGCTTTACAGGGTGAGGGGTGGATGTTTGTTTACCTGGCATCACAGCAGCAGAGCTGCTGGCCAGAGTGGTCACCTAGGCACTGTGGGATATCCTGCGGAGGCTAAAAGCTCTGTCAAAATGTCAAAATAACAATACTAAGTAAATTTAATCTTTGTCAAAAATATAGTTTGTTTTCAGAACACAAGGCAATATACAAAACCGGTTGCTTGAAAATGCTGGGTTATTTCTAACAATAGCAGAGCAGCATTGTACCCAATGAGCTTGATTCGGATCTCACTTCCACTGATGTAAATCAAGAGCAACTCCTTTGGTGCCCAATGGGGTCACTTTTATGAAATCTATTAAGAGAGAGGTTGCCTTTAAAAAACAGTCTCAGAAGATAATGGTTAAAGAATTAATCCCAATGAACAGTATGAAACAGATTTTGACCATGGAATTTAAAAAGCCCAGATCTTACATATCTGTAAAATTGAGTCACATTTCCAACATACACACCCACACACCAAGCCCCTTAATTTAAGTCATAACAGATATGTTCTTGTCATCTTATATAATTCCTTACTGTTTGGCTGTGGGTTCCAGGCAGTCATGCCTGGTGGTGGGAGGCAGCTGCAGAATCGGACCCAGGCCAAGCGGCACCGCTGAAACCAGGGTCTGCAGACAAGCCGTGGGTCAGAACTGAGGTCAGAGTACATAGACAACCCAAATGCAGCCTGAATATCAAAGCCAGGCTTGAGTCAGTCTGGGAGGCAGAGGCAGAGGCAGAAGCAGGGCTGGAGCAAGGTCAGAGTAGGGCATGGACAAGGCTGAAGTGGGCTGAAACAGGGCAAGGGCAGGCTGAAC
Source organism: Lepidochelys olivacea (assembly GCF_965140295.1). Taxonomy (NCBI): domain Eukaryota; kingdom Metazoa; phylum Chordata; order Testudines; family Cheloniidae; genus Lepidochelys; species Lepidochelys olivacea. The sequence goes on along the minus strand of NC_140414.1, from coordinate 47,656,580 downwards.
ATCTAAGGCATCTATAATAGAGCGGGCAGGTTCCTGGCTGAGCAGTGCTGTAGCACAGACTAACTTGCTGCTTTGGGAGAGACAGTGAAACACCTGTGCTGGTAAAAAGAAAAGGAGTACTTGTGGCACCTTAGAGACTAATAAATTTATTTGAGCATAAGCTTTCGTGAGCTACAGCTCACTTTATCGGATGCATTCAATGAAGTGAGCTGTAGCTCACGGAAGCTTATGCTCAAATAAATTGGTTAGTCTCTAAGGTGCCACAAGTACTCCTTTTCTTTTTGCAGATACAGACTAACAGGGCTGCTACTCCGAAACCTATGCTGCTGGTCATCTGACCCAGCCCCTGCAGAGGGATAGGTAGCTGCAGCATGTATAAGGGCTGAGTCAACGCAGTTGAGTTACTGCAACATGCCTGCATCATGAGTCACTGCAGGCTCTGTTGAGGGGTGAGTCATGGCACCTGCGTGAGCTGCCCAAGTGTGACTGTGGGTTTTCCTCACACTTACAAACAAAACAAAACGCCTGTAACAAGCAACCCTCCTATCACATACTGAGTCATTTTCCAATATAACACATTTCCCATTTGCTTGTTTATTTTGTTTAACTAGATAAACAGATTTAATTTGTCAGCACTGCTCACTTCCTCAGGAAAAGAGTTGCAGTGGTCATGCTTTAATCGAGAATGTCATCAGTTCCACCAAAATGCATCATTGTAGGAGTCAGCAAACAAATGTTAATCTCTGCACTGTAAACCTGTAGTCAGTGGAAGGCACACAAGGCCTATTTTAATTAGATGTTGGGGGGGGCGCTCTATAAAATAAATGGAAGAAAGTGATGGGATCTGCCCGGCACACTGCACATCTCTAGAGTTCACTGCTTTGTTGCAGGACATATATGTAGTGTCAGGGGCTGTTAGTGGTTTGCTATCTCCAGTGTTGATTGCCTCAGTGCACTCTCCGAAGACTGTTGTACTTTATCTCAGCTAAGTGCTAAACCATTAATATTTTTCAGTTCACATGACCCTTCTGGCTCTGCACATCTTTTATGAAACCTTCTCTCCCATTATAACCAGTAAAAAAGATTATGGACGGAAAATTAGCTGGAAAGTGCAGAACTGGTCAAGTGTTACAATGTTAAATTATTCTGAGCTACAAACACGTAGTACAGATCTATTATAGCGAGGAGTCCTTGTGGCACCTTAGAGACTAACAAATTTATTTGGGTATAAACTTTCGTGGGCTAAAACCCACTGAGTTTTAGCCCACGAAAGCTTATACCCAAATAAGTTTGTTAGTCTCTAAGGTGCCACAAGTTTTAGCCCACGAAAGCTTATACCTAAATAAGATGGTTAGTCTCTAAGGTGCCACAAGGACTCACCATTGTTTTTGCTGACACAGACTAACACGGCTACCACTCTGAGAACTATTCTATAGTGCAAACTCTTTACTGCTCCTATAATGCTCAGTATAAGATCATGCACTTTAATATAGCACATACTATATTACTAAATAGTCTGTAGTATTTTATTCCCAGTGTAATGCAAGCTGCTATGGGATATTTCCACCACACCTTTTATCTTCATAATGTGAGTTTTACCCTCATTGTACGGATGGAAAAATCTTAGACACACACACAGGTCAGTTACCGGCCCATGTTCACTCAGTAAATTGGCAGCAGAGCCCAGAATAAAACCTATGTCTCTCAGTCCTGTTTTTTAAACCACTGAGGCTCAGAAGTTGCCTTCTCCCTCTTTAATATCAGGGGCTCGTTTTAAAGGCACCCTCATTCTGGCTCAGTGTATAACCCTGAAAATACAGCAGCAGTTTGACAGAAAAGCTTTGACTGAGATCTGTTTCAGAAAAGATCCATAAACTCATAATATCCAAGTTACTACAGGAAACAAGAACTTAATCTCTGATGATTATTTCCCACTGTAAATATTTAAATAACATGACATTTTAAAAAACAACAACAAAATGTAATCAGGGATAAGCAGATTTATAAAAGTTGCTTTCTTATCTGTTAAAGGATCTTTTATTTTCTAACTAAGCTCCTTCATTCTATGGTAGTATAAAAAGTTATAACAACATGTATGCAGAAATAGAGCGTTATACTCTTAAAGCCAGTTTTCCTGTTAATACCCTAGTGTTTCCTATAATGGGAAGTTGTCAGCATAGCCAAGCGTTGGCAAAACAGGTTTAGTTTATTTTAGCATTGTCTTTAAGTAGCAGTAAGTGTGTGTGGATATCCTGCCATTTGCACCTGTTTACATTGTCTGTATTGATTTGCCATGGTGGAGGACTCAATGTAGTCAGGTTTCAGAGTAGCAGCCCTGTTAGTCTGTATTTGCAAAAAGAAAAGGAGTACTTGTGGCACCTTAGAGACTAACAAATTTATTTGAGCATAAGCTTTCATGAGTTTGGGTTGTCTAAGGTGCCACAAGTACTCCTTTTCTTTCAACGTAGTAGTCTAATATATCTTAAAGAGACCCTTCCCATTTCACACATACAAGAGGACCTACCAACCCCAAGGTGGGCAAGGCATTTATTATTCATTTTTAAAGCTTCAATTGCAAATAGTTATTCCTCCATTTTGAATGTACAAAGCCACAAATCATCAATCTTTTCATATAATATTTTTTCCTTTAATTTTTGGCTTCCACAAATAACATTAAAAACACAACAAAATGATTTAGTACAAAATTCCCAGGGATGAAATGTTGTGAAATGTGGCCATTCAAGGCACTCAGACTGCATACCGCTCTTGTTTGCAAGCTGTAAGTTTCTCCAGTCATAACATGAGAGAGGAAGAGGAGGAGTGGGGAGTTTCAGCAGGTGCAGTGGTTTGATTCACAAGTGCACTGACCCTCTGTAGGAGCATGGCAAGAATTTCAAATGGGATTAGCCACCCAAATAAGAAAAAGGTCACACTTGACATTTCCACTGGAAATTCTAATGCAAATAGAGCTCTGATACTCCTGACATTTTTTCACACACATCTAATAGCCATACATATGTAAAAGGAAAATGAGAAAACATGATGACTAATTTATGTAAATCTCATAAGCCAGTAACATTAAGGGCTAGCATCATAGAAATGTTCTCAGCCAAAAGACACCATATTATATAGTATTTTTCTCTTTTGTTTTCTACCATTTTGGAGTTGGTTTATTTTGATAGGATTGTTGGTTGTTTCTTTCTGGAAAAGTATTCAGCGTTGCACAAGATACAGGAGATGTAGTCCTAGATCCTAATAAGGAATTTAGAATCTAAACAGAATGGGTCTTTTTAGGGGGTTGGAAAAGACAAGCTACTTTTGGACCTTTATTGAGGTCTTCTGCAAATGATCTGTTAAGATTAGAACAAAACAATCTCTCCCAGACTTGAATGGTCACCTTTCCCTGTTATAAAACCAACTGCAAGTATATTTGGGGAAAGTCTGAATCTTTTGGAGCAATCGGTATCTTTTAAATTAAGGTAGAACTCTTAAAATGTAAGCATTCCAAATTAAAATGGAAAATCATTATGTTGAGACAAAATCTTCTCCATGCTGAGAAGCTTTAACAAGAGCAATAAGCCATGTCTCACTGCACTCAAATACTGCTATAAAGCGGATATATGATTACAACAATTTCTAAATCATTCCCCATCTTCCTAAGTGAAAGTTTCCTGTTACAACTGTTTCCTTTTCATAATCACCATCACAAAAATAGATAGAATATAACATGGTTTGGTTGATCTGGAAGAAAATGGAAAATACTAGGATGACTGGTGGTGTTTTTTTCACAATGGACAAAAGTGTATAGCATGAATCATTAAAAATGGATTTGTACTGAACTGCGGTATTTGCCTTTACTGAGGTACCTGAATGTTCTCTATATTCAGAATAGGAGACAGGGCAAATAACATTGTAAATATAACAACTGCAAGTAGTAAATATTCACAGCAAAATTCTGATCAAAGATTCATCAGTGTAAGGGTACAGTCCTACAAGCCTGCTTTGTGAACAATATTTACTCACTAGAATAATTTCTTTGACTTCAGTGGAGTTACTCAAGATTTACATTAGTGGAACTAAGACCAGAATTTTGCTCCTAATTTTAATGTAATTTAATATATTTACTAAACCATAATGTGTTCTTAAAGCAGAGAAAAAGTGCTACATGCCACATTGTATTTAATTAATTAAAATTAATGCTTAGATAATTTTCTTCAGGTTTGTTATCTGCCTACAATGACTAAATTTTGTTTGAAGTTTTTTTTAACAGGTTTTAAATGACATCTTTTTAACAGGTTTTAAAGTTCATCTAAAACTGGAAAATATTAGTGAGTTTTCAGGAATATAAAAAGTATGGCCATGATACTACAAGCACTTACCCAGATAGTCAAATATATTGCATGTGTGTAGTCCCATTGACTGATTTTCAGTTCCTTGAAAGTGTACAAACAAAACCAAAAGAAAGACATTATGTCTCAAGAAAGTAGCATTATATAGGAAAGAACTAGGTTAGAAATTTAGAGAATGCCATTTTGTCTGATGTATGTGCATATATCCTGAAACTTGTGAAATGATTTCAGCACTATTCTTTTTTATTTGTATTTATAGTCTATTTTTCACACACTTTTAAATGTCATTTATATTGTGTTATGTCTTCAATGTAATTTATTCCGACATGTTCTCTTTATCAAAACAATTAGAAAGATACTAGGAGAAAATGTTCAGACAAGGAAAGAACACTCTGCCTCATATTTAACACCTTCTAAACTGATAATGTTAAGCTAAATAATGAAAAATCAATGAAAACAGTGCCTGTGTTCTGCACTGCTGATTATGTTATAAATATTCAACCACTCTCTTAAGACTCCCAGTTAGGCAAGGAAGTTCTCTTTTTTTGCTACTTTCTACATAGCTCCTGGTCAGGAGCTTCAGTCTCCCATTCTGGATAGCAGTAGAGATCTTCTAGGTGGCATCACTGTGATTAAGTCTGCTCTAGGCTAGGAGGACCCCCATGATATGGTATGTCTATACTGCAAACTCGGGATGTGATTGTACCTCATACAGACATACCTGAGCTAGCTGTAATCTAGCTAGCTTGGGTCCAAAGCGTGAAGCCATAGCAGTACATGATTCAGTGAGGGCTAGCCCACAAGTAATTACCCAGGGTTCCAGGTGGGCCCGTATGGCTAGATGAAAGTTAACTTGGTTATGTCTTCATGAGATGCAACCACACCCCATGATTGCAGTGCAGACATGATGAGAGTTCTCTTGGCTAGGCGTTTAACCTACAGAAGACCTAACAACGGTGTGTCTATACCGCATTTGGGAGCAAGCCTCTCAGCCTGGGTCCACAGACTTGTGTTAGTGGAGCTCGCACTAGCATGTAAAAAATAGCTGTCTAGACATTACTTTGATGTTGTGGCTCAGGATGGAGCTCAAGTTTGAAGCCTGCCACCACCACCCCAGGGCTTTAAAGTCCAAGCCACAGTGTCTACACAACTATTTATGAACGCTATCACAAGCCCCACTAACACAAGTCTGTGGACCCAGACTGGAAGTCTCACTCCCAGAGGCAGCGTAGACATATTCCCAGGGTCGAATAGAAGCAGTTAGCCCTAGGCCCTACATTGCACAGTCCATAATGCAATTGTTGCAACAGAAGCCAGAACAAGAAGAATATTTTAAGTATGAGACAAAACAAACAAGTGGACAACGCCATGGTCCATGGGTCAGGTCAGAGGGAGCAGGAGTGGTGACTCTGTAAGCTGGCATCAATGCTTGGAGGAAGGATTTTTTATTTTTTTTAATATGGAACATAGCCCCTGCTGATCCAGGAGCTAGACCAACCACTTACTGACATAGGTTGGAATTAATCTTCCCCTGGGAGTACATTATCTGACTTATTTACTATAGAGTTACTTGCACCTTCCTCAAAAGCATCTGGTACTGGCCCCTGCCAGAGACAGGATACTGGACTAGATGAACAGATGGTCTAGTCCTGTGAGGCAATTCATGTGTTCCTAAAGTTTGTCCCGTGCTGCAACTTTATCAGGCATAAGTTCTGGGAAATAGAACATTGCTGTTTATTTAAGTGAGTTTATAGAATATACACTTATAAATAATACAAATATAAAATATGCAAATTGTGCCATAAATTTATTTGTATAAAATCTTCAGCCTTAACAGGAATGATCTATAATAGATAGATTTATATTTGGTCTAGGAATCAACCATTGCAAAGTACTAATGATTTATGCCTTCAGCAGCATCTACATTTACTAGAGTATATTAGGTTTTGATCTATGTACAGTATTTTTATTGCTCTGAATTTTGGATTAAGATGAACCCAAAAATCTCAAGCAACACTCAACTGGAAGCACCAATTTACATCACGTGCTTTACATGGTTTAGATGCAACCTGTGAATGAAGCCAGGTGGGTTCAAATGATTTGTGGACCTTAGAATCTGCTGGCAAAGTTGGTCTGAATTTTGCATTTTTAACAAGTGAATTTTGCATGATTTCAGGTATCTGTGAAAGGAGATCTTTGTTGCTAATTTAATCTTGCAAAATAAATGTGAAGTTAAAGATTTCCCTGATGTTTGTTCTTAATAAATTGTAGCTAAAATAGGCACTAAACTGCACACATGATGCATAAACCAATAATCAAGCAGGAAATCAAAAGGAAAATACCTCTCAGAGGCACCTGCAGGGACAGGAAGAGGTTTATTGTACAATTTAACCAAGTGACAAAAATCCTCACAGTGTGATTGCATAGTTGTTTATGTCTTGGGTCTGCCTTTCTGAAGTGTACATAATGGGTAAAAAGTTGTCACAATCAATGGAAAGGTAGCCAGGTATCCGCCTGGGTCTTGCTGTGGCTGGCCTCTGGGATCTGGAGCTCCAGCAGCTCCAGGGCAGGAGCCTGAAAAGGGCATCCTCTCTCCCTGACTGAGCTGAGCTGCTCCCTCTTATACTGACGCTTCAGTTTGAATATGCGCAGCAGGGGTGATGGGATGTGGCTTCCTCTGCCCAGAGTATGGGAATGGAAAAATCTGAAAACATGCGCACATAATTTTGCAGGGCAAGTACTCCCCATCCCCCTTTGGGGCGGGGAAAAGGGCGTTACAGTCCTGCCGCTGCGTCCAACTGACTGCCCTTAGCCTCAGGGCAGTATAGCCTAGTGGCCAGAGTCAGTACAGTTGCCTTCCTTACAATGGCTGTATGGCCTAGCAGCCAGAGTCAGTATGGTTGCCCTCTCTCGCAGGGCTGCACAGCCTAGGTACCAGAGTCAATATGGCTGCCCTCCCACACAGTGCTAGGTGGCCTAACAGCCAGAATCAATAAGGCTGCCCTCCTTAGGGGGGCAGTGTGGCCTGGTGGCCAGAGGGGGCTGGGCCATCACCCAGGGGGGTGATAGCAAGAGTAGGGGGACCTGGACCCTCCCTACACCATCGGGCCCCAACCCAGGGCCCTGTCATAGGCGAGTGTATTCATCACTGGGTCGGCGGGGATCCAACTGAAACATGATGACTTATTGCTCGGTTCTACAATCAGATCAATGGCTAGTCTCTCCTGGGCGACTTCCTATCCTCTCTCCCAGTGGCGTGGTCCATGGGTCACCTGGGTATCCAGCCTCTGAAGCTCATGACAGTTCTGACGTCTCTCAGGCATCCACAGGTAGCCAGGTATCTGTGGCTGGCCTCTGCGATCTGGGGCCCAGCAGCTCCTGGGAAGGAGCCTGAAAAGTGCATCCTCTCTCCCTGACTGAGCTGGGCTGCTCCCTCTTATACTGATGCTTCAGTTTGAATATGCGCAGCAGGGGTGAGGGGATGTGGCTTCCTCTGCCCAGAGTATGGGATTAACCCCTTCTCGTCCAGTGTGGGGCAAACACACCCTGTCACACATAACTAAAAATGATGTTATAAATGGCCTTATGTCATCATGTCTTACTGGTTGCTAATGATGACAGTTGTTGGTAGTGGAAATAGCCTTAAAATACACTTCTGTGGGTTCTTATATCTGATGATGAGAAATAGACACAGTATGCTGTGTGACAAGAAAAGGAGTACTTGTGTGATTCAGGGGAATATTTTTCCCCTGTATAAAAGTCATCATTTACTCTTAATACAATTTCTTCCACAGGCATCAAATTCTATTTTGTTCTTGAGTGACTACTAAATATCATATAGCTAGCATCAAGCTCACATAAAAGATCCAATAAATGGAAAGAAATAAAAATAATTCATTAGCAAGAATTTTCCTGTGCAGGTCGTCCAGGAGTATTCTGAGCTTTGGGCTATCAGAGCCATTCCAAAATACAGAAAAATTACATAAGGCAACATTAAGTCATTTAAATAGTTTGTAATAACAGCGATTCCAGAAGAGTGGGTGTGGGGGGGGGAATAATTACAACTACTTCTTCAACCACAAGATATGACTTTCTTTGTTTTCTTCCCATATTTCAAAAAGAAAATGAGTGTAGCTCACGAAAGCTTATGGTCAAATAAATTGGTTAGTCTCTAAGGTGCCACAAGTACTCTTTTTCTTTTTGCGAATACAGACGAACACAGCTGCTACTATGAAACTTCCCATATTTCAGTAATTTAAAGTAAAGAACTTTTCCCTGAATTGCTTACTCTCTCACCTTCGGTCCATGTTGTCTTGTTTTCAAATAAAGTTATACTTTCAAACATCCTACTGGTTTCAGAGTAACAGCTGTGTTAATCTGTATTCGCAAAAAGAAAAGGAGTACTTGTGGCACCTTAGAGACTAACCAATTTATTTGAGCATAAGCTTTCGTGAGCTACAGCTCACTTCATCGGATGCACACTGTGGAAACTGCAGAAGACATTATATACACAGAGACCATGAAACAATACCTCCTCCCACCCCACTCTCCTGCTGGTAATAGCTTATCTAAAGTGATCACTCTCCTTACAATGTGTATGATAATCAAGGTGGGCCATTTCCAGCAAAAATCCAGGTTTTCTCACCCTCCGCCACCCCTCACCCCCCCCAAACTCACTCTCCTGCTGGTAATAGCCCATCCAAAGTGACCACTCTCTTTACAATGTGTATGAAAATCAAGGTGGGCCATTTCCAGTACAAATCCAGGTTTTCTCAACCCCCCCCCGCACCCCACATGTCATCATGAATAGGTCAGAATATGAACAAGAGGCTGCTCGGCAGCCTTCCAACACCACTTTCTACAAGCCATTACCCTATGATCCCAATGAGAGTTACCAAAAGCAACTACAGCATTTGCTCAAGAAACTTCCTGAAAAAGCACAAGATCAAATCCGCACAGACACACCCCTGGAACCCCGACCTGGGATATTCTATCTACTACCTAAGATCCATAAACCTGGAAATCCTGGGCGCCCCATCATCTCAGGCATTGGCACCCTGACAGCAGGATTGTCTGGCTATGTAGACTCCCTCCTCAGGCCCTACGCTACCAGCACTCCCAGCTACCTTCGAGACACCACTGACTTCCTGAGGAAACTACAGTCCATCGGTGATCTTCCTGATAACACCATCCTGGCCACTATGGACGTAGAAGCCCTCTACACCAACATTCCACACAAAGATGGACTACAAGCCGTCAAGAACACTATCCCCGATAATGTCACGGCTAACCTGGTGGCTGAACTTTGTGACTTTGTCCTTACCCATAACTATTTTACATTTGGGGACAATGTATACCTTCAGATCAGCGGCACTGCTATGGGTACCCGCATGGCCCCACAGTATGCCAACATTTTTATGGCTGATTTAGAACAACGCTTCCTCAGCTCTCGTCCCCTAACGCCCCTACTCTACTTGCGCTATATTGATGACATCTTCATCATCTGGACCCATGGAAAAGAAGCTCTTGAGGAATTCCACCATGATTTCAACAATTTCCATCCCACCATCAACCTCAGCCTGGTCCAGTCCACACAAGAGATCCACTTCCTGGACACTACAGTGCTAATAAACGATGGTCACATAAACACACCCTATACTGGAAACCTACTGACCGCTATTCCTACCTACATGCCTCCAGCTTTCACCCTGACCACACTACACGATACATTGTCTACAGCCAAGCTCTGCGATACAACCGCATTTGCTCCAACCCCTCAGACAGAGACAAACACCTACAAGAGCTCTATCAAGCATTCTTACAACTACAATACCCACCTGCGGAAGTGAAGAAACAGATTGATAGAGCCAGAAGAGTTCCCAGAAGTCACCTACTACAGGACAGGCCTAACAAAGAAAATAACAGAACGCCACTAGCCGTCACCTTCAGCCCCCAACTAAAACCCCTCCAACGCATTATTAAGGATCTACAACCTATCCTGAAGGATGACCCAACACTCTCACAAATCTTGGGAGACAGGCCAGTCCTTGCCTACAGACAGCCCCCCAACCTGAAGCAAATACCTATCCTTGCAACAAAGCCCGTTGCCAATTGTGCCCACATATCTATTCAGGGGACACCATCACAGGGCCTAATAACATCAGCCACACTATCAGAGGCTCGTTCACCTGCACATCCACCAATGTGATATATGCCATCATGTGCCAGCAGTGCCCCTCTGCCATGTACATTGGTCAAACTGGACAGTCTCTACGTAAAAGAATAAATGGACACAAATCAGATGTCAAGAATTATAACATTCATAAACCAGTAGGAGAACACTTCAATCTCTCTGGTGATGTAATTACAGACATGAAGGTCGCTATCTTAAAACAAAAAAACCTTCAAATCCAGACTCCAGCGAGAAACTGCTGAATTGGAATTCATTTGCAAATTGGACACTATTAATTTAGGCTTAAATAGAGACTGGGAGTGGCTAAGTCATTATGCAAGGTAACCTATTTCCCCTTGTTTTTTCCTACCCCTCCCCCCCAGATGTTCTGGTTAAACTTGGATTTATGCTGGAAATGGCCCACCTTGATTATCATACACGTTGTAAGGAGAGTGGTCAGTTTGGATGAGCTATTACCAGCAGGAGAGTGAGTTTGGGGGGGGGAGGGGCTGGGTGGGGGGGGTTGAGAAAACCTGGATTTGTGCTGGAAATGGCCCACCTTGATTTTCATACACATTGTAAGGAGAGTGGTCACTTTGGATAAGCTATTACCAGCAGGAGAGTGAGTTTGTGTGTGTGGTTTTTGGAAAAAAAAGGGGGGGGAGTGAGAAAACCTGGATTTGTGCTGGACATGGCCCACCTTGATTATCATACACATTGTAAAGAGAGTGGTCACTTTGGATTGGCTATTACCAGCAGGAGAGTGAGTTGGGGGGGGGGGGCGGAGGGTGAGAAAACCTGGATTTTTGCTGGAAATGGCCCACCTTGATTATCATACACATTGTAAGGAGAGTGATCGCTTTAGATAAGCTATTACCAGCAGGAGAGTGGGGTGGGAGGAGGTATTGTTTCATGGTCTCTGTGTATATAATGTCTTCTGCAGTTTCCACAGTATGCATCCGATGAAGTGAGCTGTAGCTCACGAAAGCTTATGCTCAAATAAATTGGTTAGTCTCTAAAGTGCCACAAGTACTCCTTTTCTTTTTGCGAAACATCCTACTGACATCATTTTGATTTTTTCACCTTTACAGTGCTTTTAATGCTGCGTAGACAAGAGAAAATGGTTGGAGCACCCTTACTTGGTCTCCCACCCCTTTATATATTGGAAATGTTATTTTAACAAAGGAAACTGTATTGGCCTCTGATCTCCACCAATTCTAGAGCTACATGAAATTCTCTCTTTTTATCCTAAGCAATTAAAGCCAAGTCTGACTAAACTTTCTTCATAACACAGAACCCAAAAGCCCTGGATCAATTTTATGTTGCCATTTGCTCCACCAGTCGAATCTCAACAACTTTATGGTACTATGACTAGAATTGTACACAGTAATTTAAATAATTTTTTCTGCTCCTAGTGCCTCATACTGTACAGCATATAGTATGACAATAACTTCTGTAAAGGAACGTTTGATACTGCTATGCATCCCCCAAAATCTTGTTTGCCTTTTGCACTACTGCCAACCGTTGTGCAGATGAATTCAGAGCAATATCCACAACTCCAACCATTTTTGCTAGTAGATATGGGAATTCAGTGGCCCTTTCTCATTACTTTGCAGTGAATTTCAGCAGTCACATCAGCCTAACCCAGCCAAAACTGTTTTAAATTTCTTCTTCTCCATCTTCATTTTGTCTTACAAGCATATTTAGCAACATCTTACCATATATGACAGGTTTCAGAGTAGCAGCCGTGTTAGTCTGTATTCATAAAAAGAAAAGGAGTACTTGTGGCACCTTAGAAATTAACCAATTTATTTGAGCATAAGCTTTTGTGAGCTACAGCTCACTTCATCGAATGCATCTGATGAAGTGAGCTGTAGCTCACGAAAGCTTATGCTCAAAATAAATTTGTTAGTCTCTAAGGTGCCACAAGTACTCCTTTTCTTTTTACCATATATGCTGTACAAGATGCTTTACATGCAAATTAACCAAGTGGTCTTACTAATCACCATTTTAGCAAACCCTTGCCAAGGTCCTGATCCACAGGGGTGCTGGAACAATTTGTATAGTGGGGTGCTGGGAGCCATTGAACCAAACTGTAAACTCGGTATATGATGGAAACTGCTTCAAACCACTGCAGCAGCACTCCCAGCATCCCTAGTTCCAGCACCTATGGCCTGATCCAAAGCCCACTGAAATAAATGGAAAAACTGCCACAGATTTGAATGGAATTTGGATCAGGAGCATGAAGGTAGTGAAAACTTCCCATACGTCCCCTGCTAGGAATATCCCCCAATGTGGGAGAGATCCCACCAGGTACACAGCGTTTCATAGATATTAGCTGTCAGAAGCGGAATGGCTCAGAGACTCAGGAATCTGGGGTTCCATTCCAAGCTCCCCCTCAAGCTTAACCCCTTCGGTCCTGCCCCTTTCAGCCTGTCCCTGTCCCAGTCCAGTATCTTCTGCACTCTTGGCTCCTCATCCCCGTCCAATTCTCCTCACTTGGCCAGTCCCTATCTCCATTCCTCTAGCTTCCCATACCAGTCACAGTCTCCTTGATCATGAAATCCTAGCCTTGCCCCTTTGAACTCTCCATCCTTCTTCTTTTCTCTCCACTTCCAGTCCCAGTATCCTTCCATGGACAGTTCCCACCTTCCCAGCTCCTGGTCTAATCTGTCCCCGCCTGCACCACACCCTGGTCTCAGTGCCCCCCCCACATTCCCCATTCTCACTGGCTCCAAGTTCCAGTCTTTCTCCCCAGATTCCTTCTCTTATTTCAGTGTCCCCTATCTTGCTGACCCTCTTCCCCCACTGGCTCCTTGGCCCAGTCTCTTTGGCAAGCCAGTGCCTGTTCCAGCACTCTGGCTCCTTGTCAGATCTGTCTCCCCTCCCACCTTGCCTCCTTCCCTCTGCCCCCTGGGTTATCAGTCCCAGTGTCCTGTCCCAGTCTCACCCCTGTGTATTAGCTCCCAGTCCCCTCTCTGTTTCCTCACTGGCTCCCAGTCTCCTTGCCCAGCTAGTCACAGTCCCCTGATCCAACTCTCAGTCCCACTCTCCACCGTTGTTCCCAGACCCAGTTTCCTCACCCATATCCCAGTCTCCTCACCATCCAAACTCCCAATCATCTCTTCCCCCTGCCAGCCCCATTTCCACCTCTCCACACCCCTACCAAGCTTCTTGTCCCAATCTCCTCCCCCTGCCCTCTTGGGTCCCGGCTCTTACACCACCACCCCAGTGCATGTGTATATTATATACATACACACACATAAATACATACTATATATACACATAAGACAAAAGATGTGCTATACCAGAGTTAAAACTGTAAACACATGCAGGTAGTTTGCCTCTTTCTGAGAAAAAAAAAGAATATGAAGGGGGCAGATGGAAAACTCCCAAGAAGTTTCCCTCACAGTTTTCTCTAGATCTTTCCCAGAAGGGAGCAGGGTGATGCCCCCTTATGGAATGGGCAATTTGGGTATTAAGTGATCCCTACCATCACACACTTCCTTTTTTCTTTTTCTTTTACAATCTGAGTGTCATGGGGGAAAAGGGACGGCAATCATACTTATATTACCTTCGGTTAAATTCCCAGGCTTTCTAATATATATTAGAAACTGTAATGTTTGTTGAGGTTTTTCCCATTAAGTGGGTGTGGACTGTGTTGCTGGGCTGAGTTGTTCTTTTCTGAGACTTTGTGTACTTTCCATTATGTGACAGTTCCTGCAACTTAAGATAGGTGCCCTTCCATAAATCTAATAAATTAATACACACACACACACACACACACACAATTAAGTAACTAAATCATCTTCCTAGCTCAATTTAAATCCCACCTCTTTTGGGTCCTTTGCCTCTTCCTTCTCCATCATTGCATAAATTTCTGGTCTTCATCTCCTTCCTATTCAGCCAATCTCTTATTTTATAGCATTGCAACCCACTTCCTTTGCTCTACTACAAATGGCAGCCTTGACCACCCACTGGCCTGCTTCTCCCTCAAGTATCTTTGCCTTCTTCCATGCTTACCCTTATGCATGGAGCAGCCTCCTTGATTGATGTGCACAGCATAGCCACGATCCTTTATTCCTTCCAAACCCTTTAGTGGACTCACCTTTACTATGATTTCTCTGATTAACTGCATCATAGGATAATGACTAGGCAGGTGGCTTGATAGTGATTCATTATAACTCTTCATCACTTTGTCTCTCAAAACATACACATGTACAAAAACGACAGGAACAAAACTTTGAAGCCTCCAAATTGGACACTTGGCAATTATATGCAACCTTGTGCTCCTGTTACTGCCATGATTAAGTCTACTGTCATTTTTCACTTTCCTTCATCTCCTGCTGTATTGTGTCTATTTGTCACATCTTGTCCCTATTTAGATAGCAAGCTCTTTTGAGTAGGGACTGTTTCTTACTAGGTGTTTGTACAGAGTCTTGAAAAATGGGTCACCACACCACTGGGGCCTCTGAGTATCACTGTAATACAAATAATAAACCATCTTGGCACTCTGAATTAAAAATCTAAGACAAGTTATGTATGAGTTGGTCTGACTCACAAAGACTTGATATATAAAAGAACATTTAAAACACTTATTTTGGGCACAGTTCAAAATAAAAAAAACCTGGCTTCTGAGCTGTGTACTACAGTGTAAGGTAATTTTGAAGGGGTTGACTGGGTTGCCAAAATATCGTATATATAAAAGTCCTATCAAATTTGGTAGCAATGGAAGCAATAGGAGTCTATAAAAATTAGTCTAAACATTCCATAACATTTAATGGAAAATTTCATCCCTGCTCGAGAATCCTATAGGCTGGTACAAAGATTCTATAGAAAGGTGACCTTTCTTTATTAACTCCTAAAGGAATAGAAGCCAGATGTATTTTTTTTTACTGTGCTATTGATTAAGTCATATTGAACACATTTTGGAAACCCAATTCAAACTTCCTTGACTATAGCTTTTTAGTCAACGAGTGAATTGTGGTATAATATACGTGTAGTTGTAGCCATGTTGGTCCAGGATATTAGAGAGACAATATCTTTTATTGGACCAACTTCCGTTGGTGAGAGAGACAAGGTTTCGAGCCACACAGAGCTCTTCTTCAAGTCCTGAAGCAGTGAGAGACTGGGATTTGAACTCTAACATCAACTGGGACAGCCTTTTACACTCCAAGTCTGCCACAGACTCTCAGCACACTTTAAACATACATGCCTGTACATACATGTACAATACACTGTAAGGGAATCTGTTCCCTGTTTCTCTTCATTAGCTTTGACTGTAACCACAAGCTGGCTGGAAAGGAGGGAAAGGTGATTTGTAAATACATGTAAGATGGGTATAAAAACACAGAATTTGTTTTGCAGTTTATTAAAGGAAATGTTTTTTTTACGATTAATCATGGTCTGCGAGGCTGCTTTATACAACCCCATTCCTCCTCTCCCCCAGTTATCCCACATGAGGCCTTAGCTGTACTAAAATTTTGCAAAGACTTGCATTGTTCTCCCTGACACCGGATCAGTGAACACAAAAAAGCAACTGCCAGCTCAAAAGCAATCCGGTGATAGAGCCTGGTGCTATCTAATCAAGGGCAAAAGGTCACTTCCGAACAACTGGGCAATAAAAGATTATTTCCAGCCGCAGAACAGAAAGGCCCAGTGGTGGATGGTTGAAAGGGAGGGGAGGGGGGCTGGAAGGAGGGCAAAAGGGCTCCCGTCTGTGGGAGGAAGTGCATTGAATAAAGCCAGCAGACGGGAACCATCTGGCTCTGTGCGTGGTCTGTTCTTAAGAAGAGAGAGAAAGCCGCCTCAGAGGGGCCAGTGACTCTGTGCAATGATTCAAACTTTTTGTAATTTAAAAGCAGTTTTCCCAGGCACCAAGAAACAGAAAAAAGAGAACTTTCCCAACAGAGGGACATCACGTCTTATCGAATGCCGACTACAAGACACATCCCTCATTTTAATTCAATAATGATAGATGGGTCTTATCAGTGAACAAGGCCCCATGGAGAACTAGGCAGGTTTCATTTATTTATTTATTTATTTTAAAGGGATGGTTTAAAAAAAATTAAAAATTCAACCTCCTTGAATTAAACTTATATGCACTCAGAACCTTTTCTAAAGCATAATGAAAAAAAAAATTTTAATTCTTTGGCATATGTCTTCTTTATTATTTATACCTCATACTTTGTTTCTCACACATGTACACTTTCTCTCTCTCCTTGGTATAAGGCCTTATTTGAATGGAAGCAAGAAAATAAAAGAGCCAGATTACATTCAGTCCAGTTGCCATGGCCTTTGAAAGAGCAGAATTACAAACATTTCAGTACAAATGCAATAACCTCCCCCATAGTAGTACATGTCCTTACTTTCCCTCAATACGTGATTTGCACTGGATGCATTTGGCATGACACAGCTAGGAACTGAATCAGTGCAGCTATTCAAGCACCTAGACACATCCTCAGTTCACTAGTGAAGTAATGCAGTCCAAATCAAAGTAATCCAAAATTCACAGAATAGGAAGTTAGGAGTGTCCCTGGTGCTTTGGGCAAATTTTCCTTTTCTGGGGGGATTGGCAGGGGGCATTGCTGTGCTGTTTGCAACTCATCGCCAGTCACGATGGCTGATCTCCGAGAAAGGTTAGTTCAGAGGCTGAGCTTGACATTCATTGGTTTCTAAATAGGAACATCCTGAATTTTTGTCCCAGCAAGCTCAAAGATAGGGATCTGAGCAAATGTCCACTAACTAATCCAGCCTTCCCCCACCCCACTTTCACTTGTACACTTATGCTTTTTTAACTTAAAAAGTAGCTAGAAATATGAAGCATGACATAACTCACTCTATAAACTACATGGTGTACACCAGAAAAGACCCATTTTGATCAATCAGCCTTGATGGGCAAGAAAGTACTGTAACATTTGCAAAATGAATTTACCCTGTAAGATGTCACAGATCTAGGACTATTACATAATTTTGCTGGGGGTTTAGATAGTTTAGCAAACATATATGAGAATATATAGGAGATAATTTGGCATTTTGGAGAAATGAGGGAAATTCTGATGTTAAAATAGACCATTAAAAAAAGTGACAAAGCAACCAAATCTGGCAAAACACCACACAAGCCATGCTCCTTCTCTTACCACTCCACATAGATTTGTATTCATTTTCTTACATAGCTAGAGTGTATTCCATAAGGTTTGGTGAACACTGGCCTAGCTAGATTATTACATATGATATTAATAGGACACCATGCCAGAGAAGAATATCCCAAAGAATGCTGGAGAAGCATATGCAAAGGGGTATATTTCCACATTCAGACATTTCCTTAGGAGTACAAAGAGAACACTGACAGATTACAGATTGCTCTGAATCAAACAACAGGCCCTATTTAATAGGCAATCAAAGATGGAACCTGTGTTCCATGACTTACGCACCCCCTCCCGTAGAACGCTAATATGGACGGAAAGTGAAGTACACAAATTTAAAGCAAAGGAAAATAAGGGTAAAATGTTACCAATTTCTGTGTTCTTTAAGAAAAGAAGCGTTGATGAAAGATGCCATAAACCATTGATAGTGACATTTTCTTTTCTGAGGGGTGGAGGAATGTAATGGTTGTTCCAAAACCAAGCCATTTATGGATGAAATCTAGATTCTACAGTATTATATTTGGGGGCTATGAGAGAGGCAATAGTGGCCAAGCTCCTGATTCACAACCTACAGTATGAAACTACAAATAGCTTTTAAAGGACCAATTACCGCTCATAAACCCTTTAGGTGCCTTGATAAATCAGACAAAAGGGGAGCTTACACAGCCTTGCCTCATGCCACCCACTTTAGTAATACCACTGAAAGGCATAATTCTCATACATTATCAGAACCAAGAGAGACATTAAACCCTCACTAAGACGACTTTCTGGGCCAAACTCTGCTCTCAATTACATTGGTATAAATCCAGAGTAACACCAATGACTTTTGTGACATTACTCTGGATTTACACCAGTGTTCCTGAGACCAGAAATTGCCCCAGTTGTTCCAGAATAAGCGCTAAGTAGCTAGCCTGGCTTCCAGTTCAACTGATGTTGGGATGACCTGGGAGCTTTGTGATTTAAGAGAAAATCTAACCCCATTCAGCTGAACTCAGCAACCAAAAAATTTAACAGGTAGGAAGCACTTCTCAACATGAACAAACCATGACACACTTTTGAAAATACAGGTTTTAAATACGATTGGCATTTGTCCTCCTGCTGCAAGTAGCCACCTTCCTGAACTTGCCATAATTTGTGATGTACATATTACAGGTTGTCAGATACAGTAAATACTCCCCAAATAAACCACTCCCCACCCACCGACAAATCTACACTCACCAGGCTTTAACTCTGATTTAACAATTTATTATTTATTTGTATTACCGTACCGCCTTGGAGCCCCAGTCATGAACTAAGACTCCACCGTGCTAGGCACTGTACAAACAGAACAAGAAGACAGCTCCTCCCCCAAAGAGTTTACAATCTAAGTAATTAGAAACATATCTATGTGTAAAATGTCAGCTTTTTGTTTACATCCCGTTACTATAGTTCGCTTCTGTAAACTGAAGCAAGTGAGAAACTGATTTACATTGCAACATTTTGATTGTTATCAACACGCATTTCTAACATGTCTGGTGCCACAGTACCTGGCTGCCCTTACATAGATTCATCTAATACATGGAATGCTGCTTAACAGCAGCGCTCCCCTTGCCCCTCTCTCTCACAAAGCTTCTCATCAGATGTTTGACTCCAGGTGAAGAGTAGGAACTCCAAATCCATTAAGGAAATGCCTTTGCAAAATTGTGGGTCTTGTAGTATGCTCTGAAAGTAGTAAAATGTTACCTCGGACTAATCACTGGCAGAAGTTTTTTCCTCACATAGGGGCCCTCAACTGAGAAAAGTCTGTCCCTGCCCCATCAGGCGTATCCAGTGGTATACCGCTGCTCTGGGTTTAGAGGCAGAGGTGGTTCCTGATATACAAAGGTCCCTGACTGCTTAGAACTTGGACAGGACTTTGAATTTGACCCTGACCCAGACAGGTAACCATCCCAGAGCGTAAAGCACTGTTCTCAGTGTTCTGTCTTGCTTAGCAGGCAAGCGGACACATACCACCCCAGCTTTAATTGGGCTCTTCTATGATCAGACCCAGGGAGAGTACAATGTAAAATCCCCATTCCTTACCCAATAATAACGAATGAAGTCTGTTGGCCAGGTCTAGATAAAGAAGGGATTTTGGTCACTAATCTATTCATCAGCTTGACAATAGGGAGACAGTTGCTATCAGCTGAGGAGGTAGGCACAGACTTCTTAAGCTCCTTAAATTGTTTCCCCCTGCCAACTAGCATGTCTGTTTGCCTAGCATGAATTTAAGCCAATTGTTTCTCATCCATGTCCCTACTACATCCAGACAGTAGGACATCTGGGAGACAGCACTGTCCCCACACAGAGATTAGACAACATAAAGCTGGATTTATCGTCAGCATATTATTGATATCATACGCCACAGTGTCTGATGGTCTCCCCTGGAAGTCTGACACAGATGTGAAATGGGAACTATGTCAGGTTTGAGAATTCTGTGGGGAGGAAGTTGTTTATCATCATCCTCTGTTGGATGGGAAAGAGTAAAGTTATCGTAGAATAGTGTCATCAACCCCACACTCCCAGCAGGACCTGCTAGCATAAAGTTTTGATCCCCCTAGTGTCAAAGATTACTTCTAATAGTTTTAGCATGAACATTCGGTCTCTGTCCATAGCATAGAGCAGATCATCTGTCAATACCATCAGTGCCATCTCCGTGATTTATCCAAGTCTTAAGCCTGATTGGAAGTGATATGAATAACTAGAGGAGCCAAGGGGTGCTGTACCTGACCTGACACCACCTTCTCAGTAAACTTCCCTCCAGAAAGGGAGATTAGAGATAGGATAGTTTGTAAATTATTGACGCTGAGTGATCATCTCTGGAGCAAGAGTTAGATCCCTGTATGTTTGATGGTTTCTGGTGACTTCTCTTTTTCGGGGGTGAGAGGGAGTGGGGGGTGAATTAACTACAGACGTTCACATCATTTTCCACTTCCACCCCCAACCCACCAAATAAATCTTTCTTTGCCATTCATAGATCAGAATGAGTTCACCCAAAATTCATACCAGGTTCACTGAAAGGTTCCTTAACCTCTGGGAATCTTTCAGCAAAGCAGGGCTGGGATTCAGGTTTCATACATCAAACCAGGCTGTAATGAAGGTTGCTATTTCACCCAATGCTACGCCAACCCCAGGCTTCTGAAAGAGGGAGAGAAAGAGTGAGAGGGAGATCAGGTAGCTTCAGCTTTTCCAAAGACTGCATTCCTGGCACCATTTTAACATGGAGAACTCCATTCCCCATTGCATTGTCTTTGTTACCTTCCGGTGAGGGGATTCCCTTGGCTTGGATCTGCAGAAGACAATGAAGCAGGAACAGCACAGCCATGAAATGCAGAAAGGAGCTCTCTCCCTGACCCAAGCTGGTTGTTTTCTCAGTTTCTGAAGTATCAGCCCTGTTTTTTAAGGATATTTCCTCTCTGCATAAATTGAGACATCTCTGCAATCTGTTCCACGGGAGGAGCAGGCTAGCAAGAGGTTGTATAAACTGCTCAGGCTGATGGTGGTGCCAGGGAAAAGTGGGATGGTCCATACCCACTATCATTAATCTAGAGAAGCCTTGCCGCTTTTCAGGGCTAACAGCTGCTGCCCTCAAGGAGGTTCTCACTGCTACTCTTTGAACATCTCTGGGTGCCCCTGCTCCCTCTCCCTCTCCCATCCAAGGACCTGTTGCCCCGGAGCTGACAGTTGTTTTCCAGAGTGTTTTTTTTTTTTGGAGGGCGCAATCTGGACTGCTACATTTTTTTCCACAAAGGGCTTTGGGGGGGGGAGAGAGACAGGAGCCTCCCAGCCTGTGAAGAGCTCAAAATCTCATAGCCTGCTCTACTCCATTCTCCCTCCCTCCCTCAATAATGGATCAGCCCAATCAGCTTACTCCCTCCTCATACCCAAAAAAACCCATTGGTTTGAGGGCTCCCTCCCTGAGATCTTCTCTCTGGCTATTGAGGCAGAAAGGCCAAGAGAAGCAGAGGCCCAGAGCTACCCATCTTGTAGCGGGAGAAGAAGGGGCTCTACCCTCACCCCTGCGCTCCCTATCTTGTAGGGCACTGCTTGAATTTGTAGTGCACTGGGAGAGGGAGGCAAAATCTGTCGCAATGTAGAGCATACCCCATATGGCCACACGTTTGAGAGCTCTGGCTGTCGCCGACTTCATGTAAATGCCCAAGTTTGGCAATTTTGGACTTCTAGCTCTTCTCCCTGAAACGAAAGCCTTGCAAATATAAATATACAAGTATATACAGATGCAAACCACTTGCAAGGGGCACCAGGAATAGCACCTTGGCTCCATTTCTGCAGCAAGAGAATGATCTAGAGATCCAGGACATAAGTTTGTTTTGTTTTTTTAAATATAAAATGAATTAAGATTAAGGTGATTCCCAAAGAAACATCTGGCCACCTCTCTACAGAATCCTTAGCCTGGCCTTGTGCAAAGCACTGTGATAAGAAAGGACAGAAACACGTTATGCTTAGGTATGGGGGTGTGTTGGGGGGGAAAAAAAAGGAAAACACAAAAGTTATACAGGCCTGTCCAAAAATGCCAAGGGCAGCTATGTCCATAAGCAATAGGAGGCAATTTCTCAGTGTCTGCTGAACGTTCAAATAGGATATATTAACTTTTGAAGTGACAGTCAACCTTTTAAGTCCTTAAGTTCTTTTACCTTAAGAGCTGTTTTTTAATAGTGATATAAACAGGAGGGTTCACTTTCAATAATCTCTCATCTGATTTCTCCAGCAAGCAAAGAAAAATATGTAGCATAATTCATGAGTAATATTTTGCAATTTTGAAATGAAAGTGGAGTTATGTGTTGAAAGTACTGTATAAACATTAAGTAGTGAACCATCACAACATGCCTGTGAAGTAGGTATTATCTCCACTGTACAGTTGGGGAAACTAAGCAAACTATAACTAACTATAGCAGATCGATAACAGAACTATGACTTGAACTCAGGATTTCCAATCCTGTGCTCAGTCTTCAGTTTGTGCTGTCCTGCACATCTCTACAGAAAAGAGCACATGTTTATGAGGATAGGGCACAGCCCCTTTGCACCAAAGGCAAGAACATGAACTGTCCAGACAGAACGTAGATTTATATTTAAAAAAAGAAAGCTATTTTGGTGGAAGACCCTTGAGGCCTAAAAGTCTGCCACCATCCTTTTAAAATTTCCTTTTCCCTCAGCTAAGCCAAAAACAATTTTGCCACATGAACCAATTTTTAGGCTAGCTGATGCTATTAGAAAACAATGTGCCCCTCTCACTCCGATATGGCACATCCTTGCCCACCTCGTCCACTGTTTCTTTTACTTCCCCTATCCTCTGACACTTATTAAACAGTGACTATTTTACTACTGAGGGATGTTAGCCCCTGTAGTTGCAGATCCAGGGCAAATGACTCTCTAGCATAGCTAAAATATGAAACAGGAAACTGTTTACGTCATGTCTAGTAAACCATCAAAAAGCACCTTGTTTAAAATAGAAAAATCAGATGAGATCATTACAGTTTTTAAATATTCTATTTTTTGGCATGACACCTACCTATCTAAGAGTCAATGTAAAATGATACTGAAAAGGTTACATAAAATCATAACAAGGCAGTCAAATATTCCTATGTGCATCACTTGTTTTGGCAAATGAAGACTTTCATTGGAAAACAGGAAAGAGGCATCATTTTTACAAAAGAATGTCATATACCAATTAGCACTGCCGCTTGCAAGATGAACAAGTTGTCTGAATTACTATGGAAATTTTGGATATAAAATGGCTGACTGAATGTTTTAGGCGTGTGTGTGTGTGTATCTATATACACCTAGAGCATAAAAACAGGAGTAACTGATTGCTATGGCAATTATTTATATATAAACACCATTGATGGGCATGACACTTTACAGAGACAGAAAGATGTTACGATCAAAGTTAAGAGGAGAAACAACAGGAGCAGAAAATATAGGGAAAAATCTTGATAATGTCTTAAGTAACTAAGTGGTTATTATTTCATAAAGTCATAGCAAAGTGATGCATTCAAGTGAGAGCCAAACTAGATAGTCATAGTTCTCTCTCTCTGTGAAGCACACCATAGACTTTTATATAAATGATACAATATACGGATACACAGAATGCTGATAGCTAGGTTAGCGATTTCTGAGCAATACCAACCAAATTACAGTTTGCTAGATGATTGAAAGAAAAACGTGCTGTTTGCAATGAAAGTGCCATTAGTGTAATTTTGTTCTGCAATTCAGAATCAGCTGTTGTGGTGAAAAGTGCTAAGAAGCAGTACCATCCTCAGGGAAGAATTTATGAAAGAAGATGGTTCATAGACACATGTACAGATGAAAACTTGTACAAAAGTTATACACTCAGCCACTTTATGGAGATTCTCAAGCTGTATGGCATGCTCTAGCTTGACTAGTTGAGAGCAGTACAAAAAATATATCCTTGAGGTTTACTCATACAAAAATGTAAAGATGCTTATCTTTAGTAGTTTACATTGGCTCAACTCAGATTTCAAAAGAAAAGAAAATATTCAATTTTATTTCAGATTCACTCTGGGCATGTTCCACATTCTACACCTACACCTACACCTACACACACACACACACAGTTTCTGATAACCTATGATTTATAATGACTACATCTTCCATGCCCAACACCACAAGTAAATACGATAGAATACATTTTATGTAACTATTCTTGATGGTACATGTAGAAGTGTCTATGCAAGCACAAAGTATTCTTAACACATTAATGCATTTTTTTTTAGAGTAACAGACTTTCACATGTAGCCACTGACGTTTTGTCCTTTCTGTAGCCAAGAAGGCGGCATACTCACGTGTCCAAATTCTCCCCTGATCATCTTCTCATTTAGGCCAATAGAGTCATTTTAGCAATCCTCCACTTTTAAAAATCAAATAAGAGGATCTTTGCCTGTGAGTTAACCAAATCCAGCAATTGGGAATGGGGAGCTGGTTTGCAACAATTTGCAACCATTGTTCTTCAGATGACAAGAGCACCCCATAAGTTACTGTGAAACAGGCCCCTGCAGCTCCTTTGAAGTACTTCAGGAATTGGCAGGAAAAGATTTCAGAATAGGAACCTGAATTTGGAGTAAGCGTAGGAAAACAGTTCAGAATGTATGTATTAAACTAACACAGGAGGTTGGCATTTCACATCCTTTAAAGTTAAATTTAAGAGGGATAAAATGTAAGGGATCAAACAGAAGGCCCATTGGAAATAAGAGCAATCCAAAATGCAGTTGGCTAGAACTCCTGGATTTGGGAGTAGTCTTACCAAATATTATGGAAAGATTCACTCTCTCTGCAGTTCCACTAATAGTTGTCATTTCCCTGAGCCCAGTTTCCCATTGAATCTGTATGTTAATGTGGACAACCTTGCTTTATCTTGATCTCATCAGACTTTATGAACTGGATCAGTTCATGTTTGATTTTCAGAAGAGATTTTTTGTTTTTGTTAAGTTTAGGGCCAAGATTTTCAAAAGCAGTAGCCTAAAGTTAAACTCCTAAATCCATAGGATCCATAGGCCTAAATAAGTGGCCTAATTTTTATTTTATAAGTGATGCTCTCCTAGCATCTTGAAAATTGGACCATTTATTTAGATGCCTATATATGAATTTCAGAGCCTCATTTTAGGGTTCCATTTTTCTGTAATTCTGCAGCCAAAAAACTGAAGAGCCAACACATAGTATCTCCTCTTTTCATTTTCTAGTGCCTACAATACAATTCTACATGACCTTGACATAAGGTCTTCTGAGAGGCATTATGGTCGAGTGGACTAAAAGCAAGATCAGAATTCAGGAACTCCTGGATTCTAAAATTAGGTGTAACATCAAGGCAATGTGTAGCCTTGGGCAAGTAATTTACTCTCAGAATCAAATTCCATTTTGTGAGTGGGTGCACCTCCTAATAAAATTAATAGGAGCTATACTCACTTATGCTATGGCTGAATGTGACCCAGAGGGTCTGTTTCCCTATCTGTAAAATTAGGATAATATAATAATACTTACCTGCCTTATTGAGGTGTGGTGAGAATTAATTTTGTATATTCGAATCTCCTAAGAGAAAAGTAATTCTCAGTTTTCTGTTCACCAATGGTGAGATCATATATTTCTCAGAAATAAAATAATTTTTTGCAGGAGAAAATTAACATTTACCCTGAGAGGGTGAAGTAAAATGTTTGGCCCTAAGGAAGATATCTGCAACATACATAGAACATTAGGGAGCTTGGGGGAAGGGTGTGGGCTTTCATAATATTAAGTGGAAGAGTTATTGCAGGTCCACAGGTGGGGAAGGTCATGGGTGCATCTTAGGAATGGATGCTAACAGAGAGCAGGGATCTGTGCAGCTGCACATCAATACATACTTAGGGATGACCCTGTTCAACCTGATGGGAAACTTTTATAGAATTTAATAAGCATGAAACTAATAATCTATAGAACTTTCTCTACAACACTATAGAATTTAATAGAGCATTATTACCTGCTTAAACTAACCTTAGAGTTCTATAGCAGGATACATGTGTCTATTGAATTGTATCAAATTTGACAATCATTTCTGGATAATTCAATTGTTCAAACCTTACTAAATTGCATTGGAGTTTTCCAAAAGAGAGGTCAGATA
Source organism: Lepidochelys olivacea (assembly GCF_965140295.1). NCBI lineage: Eukaryota > Metazoa > Chordata > Testudines > Cheloniidae > Lepidochelys > Lepidochelys olivacea. The sequence continues at coordinate 47,630,267 of NC_140414.1, read as the reverse complement.
CACATGTAATATTATTCCTATTTTATAGGTGGGAAAACTAAGGAAAATAGTCATACAGCAAAGTCAGTGACCTCCGCAGCTTTAGAACTCAGCCTCTAGCTAAGACCACTCCCCTCTCTCTTTCAGGTTTGCTGAGAGTGAACATCAGTACAGGTCTACTTCCCCCACTTCCACCAGCTGTTCAAATTGAGTAAGCCCCCAAAATTTAAAAAGATCCTTTGCATCCTTCTTTATCTTTTTGGTGTATTTTACTGCAAAGCGTCAAACATGTCTATCAGGTTATTGTGGTAGGAGGGTTGGTTAGAGCAGGAAGGAAGAAAAATAAGAGCAGTTTGTTACGTTAGACAATTTTCCACTCACCATTTAGATTTTAAGAGCAGGGAGCAGTAATGCTCATAGTGGAAGATCTCACTCTAATGAAATATTAAAGTGTATTAAGCCTTATAAAAAACTTGTTTTAGAGTAGCAGCTGTGTTAGTCTATATTCGCAAAAAGAAAAGGAGTACTTGTGGCACCTTAGAGACTTAGACTTAGTCTCTAAGGTGCCACAAGTACTCCTTTTCTTTTTATAAAAAACTTGGAAATATAAAACAAGGTTGTTTCTGACACACGTTGTTCCTGTCAAAATTTTTTCCCCACTACTTAGAAAGTTTGCATGAGAAAAAATGTTTTGATTTCGTCTGTTTCTGCTGCCAACTCCCCACTCAAAATCACAGTTGTGTGTTTGGTCACATCATTACACTCTCCACAGTAATCAGTACTGTACTCATACAAATAGAAATATGACTTCAGGTGGGTGAGTAACAGGCAAGAGCAAATGAATGTACATAGTCAATTCTCCAAAAGAAATCTGTGCTGCATTCTAAGGTTGCCATCTACACTACAGTCTCAAGTTTTGTTTTTAAACTAGTTTTGAACAGCTTAGCCCTATCATCCAACAGTGTTTAAAACCAGTTTGGGGGCAAAAGGAGGAGATGGGAGCAGAGTTTGAATGCGGTTTTCTAAACAGCTCCATCTGTAGTGAACACTTCAGTGAGGCTACTCATGTAAGAAAGAGAGTTTACTAGAATAGGCCTCAGTTTTTCATCTGGCCTCCAGTTTGTGCATGTGCAAAGTTTACAAGCATAGAATGTGCTTTTGCATGCGAGCTAATAACTACTCAATATGTGCTAACATCCATTTGCTCTGAAAATTGCACACTATCTGAACCAGACCAAGTCAGAGACCAAATGACAAGTTAGCACCAAATGTAGGCAGACTTCCCTGCATCCCTCCGTTTAATGATTTTTATTTTTTTTCTGTAGTACGAAGCCAACATGTCTGTTTATGGCCTGTAAAATATAAGGACAGAATTAATTTCTGTGTTTGGACTGAGGGTGAACATCAGAAAAATGAAAAGGAGTACTTGTGGCACCTTAGAGACTAACCAATTTATTAGAGCATAAGCTTTCGTGAGCTACAGCTCACTTCCGAAAGCTTATGCTCTAATAAATTAGTTAGTCTCTAAGGTGCCACAAGTACTCCTTTTCTTTTTGCGAATACAGACTAACACGGCTGTTACTCTGAAATCAGAAAAATGTCGAAGTCTTCCCAGTATTGTTTATAAGGAGCCCTGCATCCAAAACTCAACATTTTTTCTGCATTTATATTTTTAGTGAAATTACCCTAATGATGGCAGGGAAAGAGAATGCTTCTCTCTGTTTTCTACTAGGTATCGGTGCTTCTTTATGTAATAGGGAAAGATATCTGTGTCTAATAACTAACATGCGGCAAATATAAACTTTTCTACTTAAAGATAAAAGAAAAGGAGTACTTGTGGCACCTTAGAGATTAACAATTTATTTCTGCATAAGCTTTCGTGAGCTACAGCTCACTTCATAGCTTATGCTCAAATACATTTGTTCGTCTCTAAGGTGCCCCAAGTCCTCCTTTTCTTTTTGTGGATACAGACTAACATAGCTGCTACTCTGAAACCTACTTAAAGATAAATTTTTAAAGGACCAGTGGCTCTCTAGCACTGAATATACACAAGAAAATATTTATTTGTCTTAAATAAACATCAACAAAGCATGAAAAGTGAGCACCTCATAAAACAAATATAGAATACATTAAAAACGGTCCCTAAATCAAAAAAGCATAGTTCTCCACATTGCATGTTGAAATATGAAGAAATAAAATGAAGAAATAGACCATGTTTGCCTGGGCTTCAGCAGAATAACAGAATGTAATGAATGACTAGTCTGGTTTTTTTTAAATCATCTGTTGGGTTACTCAATCAGGCATATGTTTGACCCAGACATTCAGTGCCACCTTGCTGAGACTAAGTCAGTGATTGCACCCAGAACACTACAGCACAGAATCTAAACTGGGAGGTCCATGTGTATTTCTACCTTCATCGGCTCTAAAATAAAAAAGTGCAGAGCAAACATTATCTATTGTTAATTACCTGTAAAGTAGGGCTTTAGTCACTTCCCCTGTTTTTAAGAGCTCTGAAGTGAAACCTAAAAGAAGCCACCCATTGTTTTCAATTGTGCAACAGCCAGAAGCAAATAGGGCTCAAATTGCAGCTCTGAAAGGCAACAGGAAATTGGCATACCGCTAATCTGTACTAAACTATTCATAGTAACAAAGGCTACATTCCTGCTAAAATATTCACCATTAGAAATCTAAGGCAGATCTGTTTAGAAAGGACCACAGAATAAATCTGTAGAAATAAAAGGTTTTTTTTTAAAATTAGAAGACCATAATGGGATCTGGCTTTTCTTTCCTGGCCCCGAAAGGAACATGTATTATTTATAGTTCTGCTTTGACTGTCTGGTGAGACTAGGTAGAAGCCAAATGATCAGGATCATTGCCATTTTCAAATAGTATTTAATAAACTAATATGAGGCCAACTGTCTATTACAGATGGTTTAGCTGGATCATATTGTACAAATGTGCCATATGATTAGAACTCCAAAAACATTTTAAATTTGTCTCAGTACGTTTGGATTACATATTTTCTAATTAAAAGCACTAATATTAATTCTAAATCAAAGTAATCAACTGCATAAAAAACATGATTACATTTAATGATATACACAACTTATTAAGACTTTAGATGAAACACTCAAATTTTAGGAAAAAGGAGTACTTGTGGCACCTTAGAGACTAACCAATTTATTTGAGCATAAGCTTTCGTGAGCTACAGCTCACTTCATCGGATGCGCACGAAAGCTTATGCTCAAATAAATTGGTTAGTCTCTAAGGTGCCACAAGTACTCCTTTTCTTTTTGCGAATACAGACTAACACGGCTGTTACTCTGAAACCTGTCAAATTTTAGGGTTTAGCAGGGCCCCATTCTTTCACCTGTATTTTTGAAAGATTAACCTAATAGTGCTTAAAACACAGGGCTGAAAGTCAGAAGATGTGGGTTCTGCTACAGACTTGTTACATGACTTCAGGCAAGTCACTTAAATTCCTTGAGCTTCAGCTTTCCCATCAGTAAAAGGGAAATCTATACCCACAGGAGTGTTATGAAGCTTAGTTAATTAAGAAATGAATCCATAAAGTGCTTTAAGATCATCAGGAGGTGGCAGATGTTACAATGGCACTGTATTTTCTCCCATTCTAGTAGCCTCAAGGGTAAAATTACCCATAATCGTGTATGGAAAACTTGTTTGCTGGAACTGCAAACTAGTTCAACTTTTACACTGAATATTACCTGCACCTGTTAATAGTGATAGACATCTGTGCAATTGCCTTTTTGAGTGCTTTCAGTCCAGCATGAAAAAACAACTTTAAAACTGGAAAAACGCACACATGAGAAGTCCTTTTCGATCTCCGGTTTTCTTCTTCGAACTCCAGCACCTGTTTTTAGAGAGGTCTTTTGTCTCTTGGCAGAGCAGGAGAGTGTTTTTAAACTATAAAGATATTACCTTATGTAAACTTGCTTGTCATTAAACCTAAACCCCAAAATCCAGGTGCTCCTGAACTTAGACAAAGTTCATATCCAGATCTGATAAACTTTACTCCTAGCCCTATCTTTATAAATGGGCCAAAGCAAAACCCTAGATCCAAACTTCTCCAAGGCTTTGTGGCTGTGCAGGCCCATCTTTATTGTGATTCATCAAAAGTGATATAAACATTTAGAATTAAAAGAACAGGTGTCCTTAAGGCAACAATCTACAGTGCCACACAAAGATAATAATTACTTATGCTTCAATAGTGCCTTTCATTCGAAGGATCCCAGAAGCACTGTGCCTGCTGTATAAACACATATAACACTGAAATATAGTTAACCCTCAGACTGGAGAGGTCAGTCAACAGATACAGAACAAGGAAGCCGGAGTGGGTGGATTTTGACCAAGGACAGCTAACAAACTTCACTATTGAAAAGAAAGTATCATAAGATTTTCCAATATCCAGATTTAATTGAAGACACCAGGCTTTAGTCTCTTCTAAAAGAATCCTATATAGTAAACCATGTGGCTCTTCTGGGCTCAATTTTCACTGTGCTGCTTCCAGAGCTGGCAGATACAGTGGCATAAGGAGACGATGACATTAACCCTTCCGGACAAATTAGGAGTGATGGCACTTTGAAGAGGGACTTACCCAGTCCTCAAGTAGGAGGTAACTACAACTTGCTTTGAAAATGAGAATTTAAAGGTTGGAAAAGGAAATCTTTAAGGCACTGGAAGGATTAGTGGAGGGATTTCCAGGAAAAAGGGTTATTTAAATTAAAATGCCTGAGGTTAGAGCCATTGATTATGAAGTGGCATTGTATACAGTCAGCATAAGATAACATTTTTTTCCAAGTTTATATTCAGCATATTCCAGCTACTCAATACTTGGCTGCTAATACTTATTTTCCATTGTGTCACAGGTACTCAATGTTATAACCAAGAAAAAACATCTTAAGTATATACATACATCCCATGCAGTACACTGTATCTGAGCATCACACTTAGTAAAAACCATAGACTCATAGATATTAAGGTCAGAAGGGACCATTATGATCATCTAGTCTGACCTCCTGCACAATGCAGGCCACAGAATCCCACCCACTCTTGCAATAAACCTCTCACCTATGTCTGAGCTATTGAAGTCCTCAAATCATGGTTTAAAGACTTCAAGGTGCAGAGAATCCTCCAGCAAGTGACCTGGGCCCCATGCAACAGAGGAAGGCGAAAGACCCCCACGGCCTCTTCCAATATGCCCTGGATTCCTTCCCGACCCCAAATATGGCAATCAGCTGAACCCTGAGCATGTGGGCAAGACTCACCAGCCAGATACCCAGGAAAGAATTCTCTGTAGTAACTCAGATCCCACCTCATCTAACATCCCATCACAGGCCATTGGGCCTATTTACCATGAATAGTTAAAGATCAGTTAATTGCCAAAAGCATGTTATCCCATCATACCATCTCCTCCATAAACATATCAAGTTTAATCTTGAAGCCAGATATGTCTTTTGCCTCCACTGCTTCCCTTAGAAGGCTATTCCAGAACTTCGTTCCTCTGATGATTAGAAACCTTTGTCTAATTTCAAGTCTAAACTTCCCGATGGCCAGTTTATATCCATTTGTTCTTGTGTCCACATTGGTACTGAGCTTAAATAATTCCTCTCCCTCTCTGGTATTTATCCCTCTGATATATTTATAGAGAGCAATCATATCTCCCCTCAACCTTCCTTTGGTTAGGCTGAACAACCCGAGCTCCTTTCATAAGACAGGTTTTCCATTCCTTGGATCATCATAGTAGCCCTTCTCTGTACCTGTTCCAGTTTGAATTCATCCTTCTTAAACATGGGAGACCAGAACTGCACACAATATTCCACAAGAGGTCTCACCAGTGCCTTGTATAACGGTACTAACACCTCCTTATCGCTACTGGAAATACCTCGCCTGATGCATCCCAAGACCTCATTACCTTTCTACACAGCCATATCATATTGGCAGCTCATAGTCATCCTGTGGTCAACCAATACTCCAAGGTCCTTCTCCTCCTCCATTACTTCTAATTGATGCGTCCCCAGCTTATAACTAAAATTCTTGTTATTAATCCCTAAATGCATGACCTGACACTTCTCATGATTAAATTTCATCCTATTACTATTACTCCAGTTTACAAGGTCATCCAGATCCTCCTGTATGATATCCCAGTCCTTCTCTAAATTGGCAATACCTCTCAGCTTTGTATCAGCCACAAACTTTATTAGCACATTCCCACTTTTTGTGCCGAGGTCAATAATAAAAAGATTAAATAAGATTAGTCCCAAAACTGATCCCTGAGGAACTCCACTGGTAACCTCCGTCCAACCTATAGTTTAACTTTCAGTATGACCTGCTGTAGTCTCCCCTTTAACCAATTCCTTATCCACCTTTCAATTTTCATATTGATCCCCATCTTTTCCAATTTAACTAATAATTCCCCATGTGGCACCGTATCAAACATCTTACTGAAAACTAGGTAAATTAGATCCACTGCGTTTCCTTTGTCTAAACGATCTGTTATCTTCTCAAAGAAGATCAGGTTGGTTAGGCACGATCTACCTTTTGTAAAACGATGTTGTATTTTGTCCCATTTACCATTGACTTCAATGTCCTTAACTACCTTCTCCTTCAAAATTTTTTCCAAGACCTTGCATACTACAGATGTCAAACGAACAGGCCTATAATTACCCGGATCACTTTTTTTCCCTTTCTTAAAAAAAAACACCATTCTACAGTCCACTCAGAGCTGCTTGTGGTTGAACAAGATACTAGTTCAACATACAAGTTCAGTGTTATAGGGCCAAATTAATCCCTGGTGTAAATCCAGCCATTTCAGCTGCATTATACCAGGGATGAATTTGACCCATCATGCAGATGAATTCTGTAAGTGGTTATAAAAACAGTAATACAACTGCCGTGCCCAAAAAACTCAGTCAGGACTAGAGTTCCATTGTGCTAGGTGCTGTGGAAACACAAAGAGAAGGGCTCCATGAAGAGCTAACCTCAAATTCTTCCACACAATATACTATCAAAAGGGTTACATGTTTGTTTTAATAATTCATATAACAGTGTACTGATGCACTACAAAACAGAGTAAGCTTGCAGTGCAAGACATGGGTGGTTACACAAACATACCTTACAAAAGTGCACAAGCATTCTGAGTGAAAATATCTGGTTTCTTCTCTTAGAAAGAATAGACATTTAAAATAAGCTGACTTTTTCAAAAGTTGAGATAGGTAATATTGTGGAATATAATGGCCTTTTTATTTACTTGAAAGCACAGTTTATTTCAGTCATACAATACTGGCTGAAGTTTAATTCCAAATACCCGTATAAATCGGGGATTACAGACAAGGGGTGAAATCCAGGCCCCAGTGAAGTCAATAGTTTTGTTTTTGTGGATACAGACTAACACGGCTACCCCTCTAATTCTTAGTTTTGCCACAAACTTCAATATGAACAGGATTCCAGACTAGATATTCAAATCTGGCATTTAATATTTAATTGCCTCTGAGGCACATTTCCCTCATACTTCCATTTTTTTGGATCATGCATTCTTTGGGGCAGAGATTATCACTATGCGTTTGTTCACCACCTAGTTCAAGAGGGTCCTGATTAGGGCCTCTAGATGCTACAATAACAACAATGAATGAATCCTAAGAAATAATCTGTATAAAAGTAGCATCGCATTCTTGCACCCAAGTTGAAGCAACAGTTATCGAGTCAATTCTCAAAAAACATTACCTGAATTCCAAAATGATCTTTGTTTTATACACTCCAGTAAAAATACACAAAAAGACCCAATTTAAAATTTTTTTGGTTAGCATTAAATAGAAGATGCAAGGAACCCATGTCATCCTTGGTTTTTGTGTAAGGCTGGGTTTTTTTGGTTAGTTTGTTTGTTTTGCAGGAACCCTGATCTTACAGCAAGCTTATTGCAGAGAATATTTTAAATTTAATGGTGCACAATGGATTTGGGAAAATGGAAAGAATGATAGCTCTCAGTTTGTGCTTGTGATTTTGATAAAATATACATCGATTTTTGGCACAATTTCACTCAATAGTTCTGCTGTTAGTACATCCGGCACACTGTCCCAATCGGGGGAGGAGGGGGATTGACACATTAAACGTAGCTTCATCTCACTTCTATGCATCATTCACAGATGTTCTTTTAGCAGCCTAATGAATTCATTTTCCAGATGAAGGACTCACGTCGGACAGTTGTACTGATAGACCAAAGTACATACTCCAGGATCAATGTAAAAACCCTTGCCTTTGCCACCTCTGCTCTGGCACAGGAAATAAGGTGGGAAGCTACCACACCTAGTAAGGAGAGTAGTTTTAAATTTATTCCCCCCAAAAAATGAAGGCTGCTTAAAGGGGACTTCCAAAGAGGAAAGTTCACTGGAAGAACACTTGCCAAACCCATGATCCTGTAATACATGCTATCTGTAGTCATGTGATACCAGGACGGGTTTTATTCCTGTTTCTTGGGAGAGACAATTACCACAACGTAATATTCCAGTTAGAAGAAAGAAAACATTAACTAGTCGGGATTCCTCAATGTTCTGAGGCAACAAACGTAGCAAAATAAGGGATAGAAAAGTATAGGGGAATCCTGAATACTCCAAAACAAATCCGATACTTGGTTTACATCATCCCCATTAATGTAAAACAAATTAAAACCCTCTTAACAGCTTCTCTTTATTACATTCAACAGAGCTAAACCTCTCCCACCCTTCACCACTAAGTATACACAGACTCGAGAGCAAGTGGCTTTGTTAAGAGTTATCCAGTTTGACTAGTGTCTGACTGGACAACGTTAGAATTATTGTTATGAGATTGCTTTAATAGCACCATCACCATCTCAAAATACTATCCCTATCTATATCTCTCTCTCCAGCAGGTATTTACCTCTTCATTTACCATCCGATTGCAAAACTCCTTGAAGTCTCTCTCATCATAAGACTTTCAGGACATTTTCAAATAAAACAAGGCTGGAATTTTAGTTACAAAAGTCTCCTTCCATTTCTTCATCCAAGACCTTGTGCAGTACATTTCAGAACCCCACCATGCCAAGCAGGTGGTTGCCTCGTTTGAATATACCCAAGCTAATATGACTGGGATAGTCACTCAGCTGAACTTCATACCTACTTACTGTACATCAGTTTATGATAGAATTTTTGTTTTATAACAATTTTACAAACTGAAATCTGTCATATGAAGGATATTCTTGCAGTATAATTAGGCTTGAAAGGATTAAATTTTTACCAGTAACTCTTGGTAAACATGGATTTTGCCATACACACACAAGCTGATGAAAAAATATTTCTATTGGTAATTGAAATTCACAGATAGACAAAATAAGAAAAATGCTCCTTGAAAATTTATTAGAGTTGATTTAAGGGTATTTACTTTGCATATTTTGGTGTGATGGTGAAAATTTGTGTTTTAACAGTTAAAAAACTAACTTTCTGAATCCCAACACCTACTGTCATGAAAAAATTGTTTTCTGACCTCCCCATACTTTCCAACAACGGTGAAAATTTAAACAAATCGAAAAAATGCTTATAAATAGATACTAGCCCTCTAAAATGATTAAAAAAATAAAAATTGAATTCTGCCAAGCCTAACTACATGTGCAGTGTTGTCATAGCTGTGGGGTCCCAGGATATTAGAGACAAAAGGAAGGTGAGTGACGTAATATCTTTTACTGGACCAATTTCTACTGATGAGAGAGACAAGCTTTCAAGCACCACAGAGTTCTCTTTCTCTTGTCCCTTTCCCCAACAGAAGTTGATCCAATAAAAGATATTACCTCACCCGCTTTGTCTCTCTAATAAGCCTAAGCATAATATTTCAAAGTAAAATTATCACCACAGAAGAAACTTGGGTTTTCTAATTAAGGGAAAAGTACCACTTATTTATGCTGTAACAACACCTAGAAGCAAAATGGGTGGGCCCCACTGTGCTAGGTGCTACACAAACATATAGAAAGTGGCAGTTCCTGCCCCAAATAACTTACTGAATCCAAGACTGGACTGAGGTCTATTCCTATTCTAATCTTATTAAGATCCTGGGTGCATTTAGCATCATCAAACCTGGGCTCCCTTTCAACAAGTTATGCAAATGGCTTAAATGAAGACTGTGTACAATGACAATATATGAGAGTATACTTTGAAACAAAAATATAAACTAATTAGCAAAGGGGAAATAACCTCAATTGGTGTATACCACTTTAAAATAAGACTTAACAGCAAGAGGTTATTCAAATTGTGGAGCTTCTCAGGTACAGCATTTAACACGCTTTTGTCTACTTGCTCATTTTTTACTACTAAAAACGCATTTCCCCAGCCCTATATGCAACTAATTGGCCCAAAGCATAGACGTTCTCAGACTGTGAGGTGTCACAGATTTGTTAGGTATGAAAAACCTTGCACTCTGAAGGATCCCACAGTGCATCACAAAAGTCAAACATACATTAAGGATGCAAAATATACCAACTAGACAAAAAGGTATCACTCCAATTGCTTAAAGGTAGCCACCTCTGGCATGAAATGTGGCAACTATTTAACAGTGCACCACAACTATACATACTGAAGTTAGAAAACTTAATTATATGGAAGAACTGAATATTTTGAGGGAGAATTTTCCTTGCAATTTTCCCAGAGTTAGTCAGTAAGAAGAGTGTTAATCTTCAAGAAACCAAAAGGCAAAATAGCTATCACAGATTGTGTTCTGTATCTTGAAAAGCATGATGAATTGAGACACAATGTACATGGATCCTTTGTTTTCAAGCAGGCTGTATATTTTGTTTTTTTGGAAGTCCAGAGCTAAGAAACTACAGCTATGAAAAACAAAGGATTCAGACACAGATTAGTGAAATAAAGAGGATTACATAAAAATAACAACTATGAGACTAAAACTGTTCAACATATATTAGATTGTCACAAATTATGAGACTAAAGCTGCTCAGTCTTGACTTTGAACGTTGGCATATTATTGGGCAAGCCGTTGTATCAGACCAATGGCAGTTGTTTGACAAGGAGTTCAGTGTCTTAAAAACTGTTTGCAGCTCATTGTTGGACCAAATTACCAACGAAAAAGAATAAAAAAAATTAAGTTCTTCCCAAAATATTGTTCTATCAGCTTTGCTCTACCACATGCAAAAAACAAAGAAATTATTGGTAAATATCTCTATGTTGCCATCAGACAAATATCTGTTAAGAAATCTGATCATGTAAACTTGTCACTTCTCAGTACGGTGCTGGGGTTATGCTGGTGCACTCAAGAGTGGACTATCACTTTTATACTATAAGAGAAGCATATTCTTGTTGGTCAACCAGAAGTTATAATTCCGTATACTTTATTGTCATAAAAGCTGCACACTTCTTTCAACAAGAGATGCAACTCCTAACAACATTTTAATGACTTATAGCTTTTATACAAACTTCTTATTATACCCAGGGCTCCAACAACAAAAGACACTGAGGAAGTCAGTGCTGATACACTTAATAACAAGAGCCCAGTCTAATCAAATTTTCTATATTCTGAGGGGATATTGATAAAACAATTTAATTAGAAGCCAAAGCGACAAAATTTGAGAACTCATTTGCAAAGTCTGATGTAGTCTCCTGAATCTGAAATTATGTTTTTTAAATGTGCCGTTTCTCTGGCCTTCTACATTATGAACACAACTTAGAGTATACCAAGCCAATACACTGCTACTTAAACAACGAGGAGTCCGGTGGCACCTTAAAGACTAACAGATTTATTTAGACATAAGCTTTTGTGGGTAAAAAACCCCACTTCTTCAGATGCATGGAGTGAAAATTACACCTGTATCTGTAATTTTCACTCCATGCATCTGAAAAAGTGGGGTTTTTATCCTCGAAAGCCTATGCCCAAATAAATCTGTTAGTTTTTAAGGCACCACCGGACTCCTCATTGTTTTTGTGGATACAGACTAGCACAGCTACCCCTCTGATACTTGATACTGCTACTTAGATTCTGCTATTAGGGAGGACTTGAATCCCACCAATGGAAGTGGGAGACTCTCCATAATCCTAATGCAAAGCCTATTTCTGACCACTTAAATATGAATGAATTCAGCAAATAGCTGTGACACCTATATTACTTTCAAGAGAGTTTAAATTAGAAGGAACGGGGAGGTCAGTTGTGGTTGGGAAAGTCAAATTACAACAGGGAAAAACAACTACTTAGGTTTCCTGAGCGAACAGACTTCACCAAGACTATTTTTACCCCTCTGCTCTTGCTTTTTCTGCATGTTAATTTGATATTCTATAGAAAACAATACAAAAAGAATTATTCAAGTGAGGGGTCCTTGTCTATAGTTGCATTTCCAGAATGCTCTGATAAATACATGTGGCCTAAACGTCTTGGCAACATCAAGCAAATTACACACATTCAATTTTATTAAATATCTCATAGTGAAAACTCATTTGATAATGAATTTTCCACACCAGAATTAGGCAAACAAGATGAACACATACTAGTGTCTTCACAGTATTGGTTATTCAACCACCCCGACAGTGCACAAGGAGGAAAAAAAATAGCAAGACACTTATAGCAATATGGACATGGAAATCATAACACAACCTACCAGTATATTAAAATGAAAAACTCAAGAGACATTTTCATTAATTAATATATTTTCTGCATTATAGTTAACATATGTACTTTCTTTGTGTCACCCTTATTTTTGTTAAGTATTGATATTTTGTTATATTCAGACATGAGTACATTTTTCAAACAGTCCTTTGCAATAAATATCATAAAATAATAGAGATTCACATAATAAATATTCTTTACAATAAAAAAAGTTTTAAACAGACTTTTTGTCTTAAAAATAGTCAGAATTCAACTTTGTGTTTTATACATAAAATATACAAAAAAAAAAGACCACAATTTGTGGCTAAGGCAATAAAACATGGAACACATTGAAGTTATGAAGCACAAGGCAGAGCTAAATTCACTAACCAAGAGAATAAGAGAAGTGTTAAAGATCCAGGAAAATTTAGGTAACTTAATTCAATGACACCTGAAAATTATTCAGATATGCAAACACCAACTTTAACATCAGTATCAAAAGGATCTCAATGACCACAGAAACATGGGGAAAGAGGTGGAGTGGGTGATGTCCTTCACAGATTTGAAAGCAAGAGAAACAGATGAACAAATTGCAGTCATAATGTCTCCAATGTGAAGATCTATATAGTGAAGTAAAAACCAAAACTACATTTAAAAGAAAAAAATAAAATAAAATGTACCAGCCAGGCCAGTCTCTGGACTGAGACAATTCCAAAGAGGGTTGGGAAACAGAGGGAAAAGCAGTATTAAGTAAAAGACAGCCTTATATTTTCTACGGTTCCAACCCCCTCAAGATTAATCCAGCTTGCTCATTAAATAAGGTAGAATTATTTCTTGGAACCAAAAAGACACACAGTTGCAGAGAACAAAAGGACACACTGGGGAAGTTGTTTGCAGAGCAAAGGCTGCAGAGAAGCCCATTAGCCCTCACTGCCTCTTTCATGTATTGATTACTTACAAACCTAAGAGGCCCTGTCAAGCTGAGGAGCCAAACGCAGGCACACGGTCCATGCTTACCAAAGACTGAAATAAACATGACTGAGTAAAATACTCCACACCTGTCTGAGTTGAGAGAGGGGATACGAAGGGTGCAAAGGAAAGAACTTGGGTACATAAAGTGGAGAAGGAAGGGAAGGAGGGTGGGGGTAAATCCCCACACCAACAGAAAACTAGCCACAACCTGAAAGCAAGTGTTTGAAGAAGTGAAGTCTCCCTCCAAAATTATGAGGGCTTCCCCTGACTCCGAGACGGGCAGCTCTCCAGTTTACAATAGACAGTGTTGGAGTTCTTACATCGGCAACCAGGACGATTGATCCGGTCATAACACCCTCGACACAGCTTCAGGCATCCCTTAGCAGGAGGATAGCAGAGCAAGCAAGGCAAAAACAAGGACATTGCTCCCATGCACAGGTACCTAGAACAGCAATGTGCCTGGGAACAAGAGCAGGGATTATCCGCATACGAGTCCCCTTCATCATCATTGGAACAGTGGTAGAAGATCCCTTTGATCAGGCACATGCAGGTGCTGTACTCCACCATGCTCTCTGCAGAGCACAAGCACTTCCTGTTGCAGGCCAAACAAGAAGGTAAGGCCCTCGGGTCTGTGCACTCACCACACTTGCACTTCCCACATTGTTCACAGATAAACTTGTGCTGCGTCAAGTCCTCTTTCAAGGGACCCTTCAGATCATCTACCATCAAAGATGACTGCTTGGGCTGCGTCCGGATTGTCCTTTCAGATCTGTGGCTTGAACCTGGCCTAGATAGGGGCGATCTGCCCAACAACCCCTGCTCTGAAGAAGCACTGCTGTTGCTTCCAGAACTAGCCGCACTTCCAGTGCTAGTCGATCTGCTCAACACAGGAGCCCTGGCGTTATGTTGGTGTGCCACGGGTCCCAAGTGGCTGGGTCTGTGCTCATAATTATTATTCACATTAATTGGTACAATTTCATGAGTCCTTTCATGCTTTTCTTGTCTTGGTGCTGTCCGGGGACCAGACTTTTTCACCACAGATGGGCCTTCGGTATACTCATTGCTGCCCCTTATGGCCTTGATCTGGTCCAATGACAAGATAGCTGTCGGCTGAATTTCTCTTTCATAGTCCAACCTTTGCCTGCTGTCCAAGGAAGGCTGCTGGATTACAACTAATGAACCGCCACTGCCATGTTGACTTTGGGGCTCCATCTGTAGCGATCTCTACTTCTGGCATTCAGTGGGAACCTGGCATGCATCTGAAATCCTGCGAAAAAAAAGTTTAAAAAAAGAGAAATCAAAGGTGAAAAAGGAATAAGTCACAGGAAGCTTTTAAAAATAAAAATGTCATGGCAAGCCACAAATTGCCCTAACCACTTGGTAATGATCTCCTTCAGCAGTGGATTACAACGATGCTGAAGACCTGGCCAAAGGCCAATTGGGGAAGGGGAAGGAAGGAGGGAGAGAGGGTGAGGAGTCTGGGTCTGGCATGACAGATGTGGAATGTAAGAGGAGACCCTGTGCCATTTAAAATCAGAACTTTTTCCATTAAAAACAAATAAAGGAAGTATTAACCTGTATGCTTAGTTGGCAAGGTATGGGAAATAAATGCCTCTCTCGTTACTGAACAGATCAGCAACAGTAATATTGAGTACTCCAAATCAAGTTAGATACTGTTCATTCAGGTATCAGATTTATATTCTGCATAATGAAATTTGCACAAACTCTTGCTTTTCTGTCAGTCTGTGAATGCTGTATCATAAATGTACTCCAGTACCTGCCCTTGCCTTAAGCTTATGATCCATCTTTAAAACGAAACATGCATCCATTAAGAAATCCCTAAGTAAATCCGACAAAAATGTCGGAAACTGAAGGATATTTCCCAGTAGAAAGCTCACAGGTTCCAAATAATGTAACAAACTCGTTATTAAAGTAAGACACCAGATGTAAATAACAACATGTTATACAACAGCTCTCAAGTGTTTTGAGACTATAGGGCTGGGTGTGTGGGGAGATGAGGTAGTAAAATAAAACTGGAACACATTTATGTCTTCTCATGTACCTTTTCTCATGAAAAAATAAATTAAAAAATACATCTCAGTTTTCACAAGCTACTCTAGGGAAAAAAATTTTAATTAAAGCTCTTCAGACTAATTTTGGAAGATAGATAAAAATAAAACAAATGTAACTGGAGCTATTTATTCATTTTTACATCTTTTTATCTCAAGTTACTGACACAGACTATTGCAATGTTGATTTGGACAATTCTGCAAAGGGGCTGTACCTATATAAAATGTAATGGGGGGGAGGAGGCAAGGAGGGCAGATTGTTTATACATCATTGTAGTGATCACAAAGCATCGTGGGAAAACAAACATTTACTTTCCTGCACCAACAGCTAACGGAAGATTTACTCCCCCCAGCCCCACAAAAAAGTAAAATTGCATACAATCATGTTTTTCCTTTTTCAGTCTGGAATACATGCCAAATCAACTTATCCAATAACCCTGGAAAAAGTAAGTTTGTCTTGCATATCCAGAGCATATTTGACATGGAGATATTCCCAATTCAAGAAAGAAAAAGGAGAGAGAGGATGAATACACAGGGGAGGAGAAGAGCAAAAGTACACTGAAATCCTGTTAAGAGACACTGCTTCAATAGGCAGTTGTAGAATTTGGAAAAAAAAAAACTACTAACTACTTATCTCAAATTTACACTGGGGCATAGAAAGCATTAAACAAACCAGAGGCCAAAGGTCTCCTTTTATGCTTAAATATCACCTGTGTAGGACCTAGGGTTTTAAGATTACAAAACCCCACCCCTATTCAGTCAGTCTTTATTCATCCCACATAACAAGGCTCTTCTTTTCATAAGTCTTAATATGAGCACACAAAGTGCTAGGGATGAATGAACACAGAAAGGGAAAGACATACAGCTGCAGAGATCAAAAGTGGGACTTTCAGGGGAAGAATGATTACACTATTTTTAAAAGAGTAGGACAAGTGCCATCTCTGAAAAAAATGCAATATTAATAAAACACTCAGACGGACAATACAAATTACAAAAAAGACAGACAAAAAAAGGCAGCTGCACACCACATAATAGTTTCTGATGGAAAGAACCAAATACCCCCACTGCAAATAAGATCTAAAAATTACTTTTTCCAAAAGGTAAAGCAAACAAAAGTGTAAGATCCCATTTTTTTGTGCCCAAGCTCAGAACCACTGCAGATTTTAGCACAATGTACAGTATGTCAGCATTTCCTCCAAACCAGTTCTCCAGTTCTCCCCGACTGCCCCCCTTTTTTCCTCCCGGATCAGCTTCAAAAAGACAGCATCCCCGTCTGAATAAATTCTACAATCATCTGCATGCTGCGTTTTAACTTGCTCTTGTTTGATACACAGAAAGGTGTGGGGGGAAGGAAGCAAAGTATCGCCACACTTAAAGCTACGGTGGTGGAGCTGCGCCCTCTGCAATCTGAGCTGAGTGAAGCGATGAATAAATAGTTGACGGAGAGGAAGGAAGAGGAAAAAGTTATGAATGAAAACAAGGGCTTTTTCCCCCCTTTTGCAGGAGGAGGGGAAGAGACTGAGGTTACCATTACCTCAGGAGGGCGGACTTTCCAATACTTAAAGCGGCAGCGCCCTCCCTCCCTCGCGCTCCCCCTCCCTCTGCCTGTGCCTTTCAAGCACAGCACTGAAAGGTCTGGGTGTGCTGCTATGTGCACAGGGGGGTTTTTTTTTCCCCTGTGGGCTTTCTGAGGGAGGGGGAAAGGAGGGGGAGGGGAACGTTTCTCTCCTCTTATCCCATCATTTTAACCTCCCGACCTCCACTGCCCTGCCAAACCCGACCCAGAATTGGAGGACAGCTCTCTCCTTTTGGATTCATGAGTGCAGTTTTCAGAAAGCTCTGCCCGGATGGAGGATTTTGCTAGGTGTTTCAATGAAGCGCTTAAGGTCTCACTTTAAACATCCCCCCCGTTCCCAGGACTGTCAGACTGTGACACTGAAAGGACCCCTTCTCCGCTCCACACACCCCGCGTTTAGCCTACTAGTCCCTTGGCAGAGTGTCCTTTTAACCACAGATCAAAACCAACCTCCGGTGAAGGACCTACACCGCGGCTTCCCACCACTCTTCTCCCGCGATCATTACGGGCTAACTGGGGCACAAGGTTTTCACACACACACACACCCACCCCCACCCGGTCCCAGCCATTAGCAATGCACAGCCCAGGTTTGCAAGGATCTCTAAGCCATTGATTCCAGCCGCCCCGCCCCTCTGCACACTCAAGCCTGCTCCCTGGCCAGAGCAAGTTCAGAGCCCCAGGATTAAAACATAACCCTGAACGTCAGTTTAAAAACAAACAAAAAAAAAAACCACAGGCCCACATGAGCCTAAGTTGGACCTCAGCACCAGCACCTGGCTGGGAGCAGCCTGATCTCCCCTTCCCCTGGCCCACAAGATTAAGGGGGGAAATGCAACGGCACCTGCTAACTCCTCCAACTCGACACGTGCAAAAGGCGGCGGCTGCAGGCAGAACCCATCGTTTTAACCCAGCTGAGTAAGAACGTGAACGTAATTAAGGACTTACTTATTTCCAAGAAGTCACTAATGGGAAATCCATTTAAAACCACCACACTGGAGATCCATAGGGCAGCGCAACTGTTAAGCATTAAATGTTGGAGAAGGGTGGGTTTCGTTTCCCTCTCAGAGGAGACTGTGGCCCCCCACTCTTTTTTTCCAGCCCTCTTTTGGTTGGAGAGGATAATTCTTCCGTATTTTCTCCTCTCTGCAAAGCACACAGAGATCACCAAGTCCTATGCACCGAGCGGAGGGAAATCCACTTCTACCCCCCTCCCCCCGCTCAAAGAAACAAACATTCAACGGTTGCGTTACCCTAACTCACTTGTTCATTGAGTGGGCACAATTCTCTTGAGAGAAGTAAATCACTCGGTGGTGGGATTCCGAAGGAAGCAATTTCTCCGGCTGCAAGTCTGTCTCTCTCTCTCCTGTTATAGGTGACGACAATCAAGCCCCTGCTGCAAATACTTCATCTCAAGCTAGTGGAGGATAAAAATCGCAAGATGCAGGCACAATTGCTGCCTGCAGACGCCGAGGAGCAGAAGCAGCTACAGAGTTACTTGCAGTAGCAGCAACGTGAAGATCTCCAACAAGATACAAAAGAGCAAGGAATACAGGATTCCTCCTTTCTTCCACCGACTTCGACTTTTATTTCCCTTCTCTGACTGGGATAGTCACACGAGCCCTCCACACTGAACTTGCGTGGTGCACAACGTCCCGGAATCCAGCTTTGCTTCACCACATGGTCCTGCTGCAAGCTCTCCGACCTCCGTGCAGCCAAAGTGCAATGAGAATGCCTAGAACAAAAAAAGAAAAGAAAAGATAATAATGAAGAGACACTTATTTTCAAGCCACATCTACAATAACTGGAACTACTTCCAAGCAAGGGAGAGGCAGAAAGCAATGGCTCTGTCTCAGAGCTCTCTGCAAACTGCCATGTGCTTGCTGTTGCTGTTGCAGACTGATTGACAGGCTTGGAACACAGTCAGCATCTCAGTCAGAAAACTAAAATATAATGCAACTCTAGACACAAACTTCTTGCATGAAGTGCTTTTAAAACTCCTTGGCATTTCAAGTGGAGCAAACAACGTTCCAGCACGCAAGAAAGAAATCTCTGCATTAAGCAAGACCGACAATTCAAGGATGGCACAATTACTTAACTGGAAGTTGTACAATTGCCAGCAAATTATAACTGGCTTTACCTATTTTACTAGAGAATTCAAGAGAATGCTCTTCTGCCTATAATTCAGCATAGTACGTATATAAGCATTTCATGAAGTTAACTTGTTGCAGAGTTAAACTGCAAAGAGGCAAATAAAAGTCCATCACTATGCTCTCTATGAAAGTATTAGCAGTAAAACAGCATTTCAGTTCATAATACAAATGTTATTTGCATCTGGCAAAGCAACCATTAAGCTTAGACCTTAAAACAAGAAATTAAAGAGACCCCTTCAGTACAAGAACAAACATTAAGCACCTGATCGGTTCTTAAACGTCTTCAAAAAAGGAGAGTAAAGAACTCTGCTTATGCTTACCTAATACAAAGATTAAAAACTGCTTCCCAAAGCACATTTGAAGTAACTGGAGCTAATTTCAACCCAACCAGTATAGACACCAGTTGCTCACTGTTGTCTGCTGCTATCACTTTGCAATCTGCTATGGCTTTACTGTTGCTGTTACAGAGTAATTCCAGCTCTGCACAGCAGCATTTCAGCGCTGAGCCCCCGCCTCCATCCTTAGTCACGCCTCCAATGATGTCAATGTGTCACTCAGAAAGCTTTCCTGAAATCCTGGAATGGAGTTTTCTACAACCGGGCAGCCATTTCTTCATTCAGTTGCACCGGCAAATCTCAAGGTTTACTTGCTACCCTATGAAAATATGTTAACATTATGGAAAGTAATACAAGATTGACTCTCACACACATACATTTATTATCTGTACCAATATCTTATCAACTTTAGGGGGGTCTAGGTCATGATCTTGCAAACACTTACATGGTCCCATAAACTAATTAGGACCATTAATTCTTGAAAGTTAAGCATGTCTTTAAGGCCACAGCCCTGTAATACTGTCAAAATCACACTAGCCTAGGCACAAAACCTACTCACTCTTCTGCCCCCCCCCCCCATAATATCCCCATCAAAAATTAGCACTTGCAAATCTGTCCACTTCTCTCACAATCATCTCTCTTCTTCCGGAGATGGGCCGCAAGGCTACTAACCTCTCTACATTCAAAGACGACTCATTTGTACTGTGACATCAACAAGAATCTAGACCTCTGATAATGACAAGATTGAGGGGTAACTGTGAACAGTTTACATAGTTTAGAACAACCACCAAACAAAGAAATCCTATGTTATCAAACACTGTATTCTCAAGATGGGATCAATCCCTGCTCTAATCACTTTACTTGTGCGTTTTACCTCTTTGCCGTACCATTCTTTCATGGCTGTCTTATATTTTTAGGGCCCAGTCATGCAAGCTGTTCCTTGTGGGCAGACCTCTGTGCCCACACATAATCCCATTGAAATCAGGGGGCTTAGCACAGGGACAAGAGGTCCATTCTCACAGAACAGCTTGCAGGATCAGACCTTAGTCAATGAGTCTATTTAGATGAATAAAGTTAATCACATGCATAAGTGCTGGCAGGAGCAGGGCCTCTGAATATAAGCTCTTTGAAGCAGTGAGTCCATGCCTTCTTTGATGTTTGCACAGTTCCTAGCATGTTTTGGACTCTATGGGAAAAATTAATTATTATTATTATTAATGTTCAAGGTTGAATTAATCTTATCCATTTTAGGCCAAATTCTGAAAGGTGCTGAGCATCCACAACTTGCAATGAACAAAATAAGAGTTGTGAGTGCTCAGCGTCTATCAACATCGTCGTCTATCTATCGGAATGAAAGCAAGAGGTTATCAGCCTCTACAAATTGGCCCAAAGTAATTGAGTACTTTTCTAAAATACATGCATCCATTTTATACTTAAGGCCATACACATACCGTGATACTTCTGCACCAATTCGAGTAATATGATTGACAAAATTCCTATCAAGGTGTTTTAAATTGATTTTACTCTTCCAGATGGTGGGAGATACGTTTTCCTTACTTTATCATTTTCCACTTGGCAAGCATGTTTTCCCCATCATGTGTTTTGAAACGATTTCAACTGTTTCCATCAAAATGCATCCATTTCTGCACCAGTATCATTCTTATATCTTGATTTTAGTAAGCTTTTGATACAGACTTACATGACATTATCATATGCAAACCAGGAAAACGTGTCTAGATGAAATTAATTCAAGGTGGGTGTACAACTGGTTGAAAGAGCATATTCAAGAGTAGTTATCAATGGTTTGTTATCAAACTGGGAGGACGTCTCTACTGGGGCCTGGCGGCAGTCAGTTCTGGGTCCAGTACTATTCAATATTTTCATTAATGACTTAGTTAGTGGAGTGGGAGTATGCTTATAAGATTGCAAATGACAACACGCTGGGAGGTCTGCTAGCATTTTGGAGGACAGGATTAGAATTTAAAATGAACTTGACAAATTGGAGAATTGGTCAGAATTCAACAAAATGAAATTAAATAAAGAAAAGTACAAAGTACTTCACTTAGGAAGAAAAAATCAAATGCACAACATACAAAACCGGGAATAATTGGCTAGGTAGTGATACTACTGAAAAGGATCTAGAGGTTATAGGGGATCACAAAGTGAACATGAGTCAACAATGCGATGCAGCTGAAAAAAAGGCTAATATCATTCTGAGGGGTATTAACAGGAGTGTCATATGTAAAACAAGGGAGGTAATTTTCATGCTCTACTCGGCACTGGTGAGGCCTCAGCTGGAGTACTGTGTCCAATTCTGAGCTCCACACTTAAGGAAAGATGGGGACAAATTGGAGGAAGTCCAGAGAAGTGCAACAAAAATGATAAACGGTATAGAAAAGCTGACCTATGAGGAACAGTTTAAAAAAACCCGACATGTTTAGTCTTGAGAAAAGAAGACTGAGGAGGGACTTGATAATAATCTTCAAATATGTTAAGGTCTGTTATAAAAAGGACGATGATCAATTATTTTCCATATCCCCTGAACGTAGGACAAGAAGTAATGGGCTTAATCTGCAACAAGGGAGATTTAGGTTAGATATTAGGAAAAACTTCCGACTATAAGGGTAGTTAAGCTCTGGAATAGGCTTCCAAGGGAGGTTGTGGAATCCCCATCACGAGAGCTTTTTAAGAACAGGTTGGACAAACACCTGTGAGGGATGGTCTAGGTTTACTTGATCTTGCCACAATGTAGTGGTCTGGACATTATCACTTATCGAAGTCCATTCCAGCCCTACATTTCTATGATTCTACGATAATTGCCATCACAGTTGTTGGGACAATGTGTTACTTCACTGCTATTATTGAGCCAGCAGAGAGAGTGAAAAATATTGGGTTTTCATAAATCCCACAAAAATAATGGCTATTCATTTGTTTCAGTTTCTGGGCTGCGTGTGAACTAAAGGAAAACAGAGAGAACACAAAGGGATTTCTCCAACCTACTATCAACATTTTTAAAGTACATCAGACATTGAGTTTAAAATTCTTGTGCTCATTAACATATTATTTCTCTTGATCATTCCCTTCAGCCTTTATCAAAATCGGCAAAAAAGTATGACACATCTGGACATGAAAAAAATCTAGAGAAAAAATATACATTTCCTTCTAGATCTCATCTGATAGAAGATTATTTCTGGTGGGCTTGCATCCCACTATGTTCTCTTGATAGGTTAGAGTGCTGTTGAGCCTGTCCCAGCATGAGTGGTTTTTATGTGTGTTTTGACAAAAGAATATTTTAAATAGGACCTAGAGATAGGGAATATCTATCTATCATCCATCTGTCTATCTGAGGTACCTATAGGGCCCTCCCATTATAGTAGTATCTGAGTACTTGCAACCTTTAATGTGTTTATCCTCACAACAGCCCTGTGAAGTAGTGAAGGACTATTGTCCCCATTTTATAGCTGAGGCCCAGAGAGTCTAATCCCAGAATGCACACAGACCAGCAGTGAAGCAAAGCACCATTAGATATCCACCCAGAATACTGCACACTCATTTGGCACAAAGCCCGTCATGTGTATGCAATGATATGGATTGAAAAAACTGTCCCTGTGTATGCTATCACTGCAGTTTATGTACTGCCTAGCAGCCAATGCACAACAACTGAGTGCATAGTAAATTCCATGTAAATAAGGCCTGTATAACTTTCCCAAGGTCACACAGGATATCTGTGGCAGACCAGAGAACTTAATCTGGTGTCCTGAATCGCAGACTTGTACCCTATCCACTAGACTGTCTTTCTTGGTGTGAATTTCTTCTGGTTGGTTTTTAAAGGCCCAGTCCTCATGGAATTGTCCTGATTTGGGTAGGAGGGTTTTGCTCAAGGAAAAAAACATTCCATGCTTAGTTTTCAATTTATCTACTATCACACTAAACCCCTCCTTTGCCCACATATTAAATGCTACCGATTTCCTCCCTGCAATGGACATTGTGCACTCATGCTGGTATCAAAATGCTAGTTTGAAAGCAAGCAGAACTAGCAAGCAGAACACATGCTTGTGTTACAGCTGCCCAGGCAGAGCCTCAGATTTCTAAGGCGTTTTTCATGAAGGGGGTTTCACCTGATACATTCAGAAGTTCTTCTGAATGCATGGTTCGAAAAGAATCTTATGATCCAATTAATACAGGGAAGGTTCCATACCTCTTGACCAACACAGGCTCAACAAAGAAATGAAGAGGAGTTTTGACTTTGATGTAGTCTGGATTTTACCCCAGAACTTCAAATCTCATCTCTTCCACTGACATGTTAATTCTGTGAGTTTCACACAGCCCCTATTATTGAGCAAGACATCAAAAGTCAGGAAAGTATCAGTCCTCCTATTGATAGGTGAGTTAATGGAGGATCTGAGAGGTTTCACAGCTGAGCTGGCTAGGAAACTTAATTTCACTTCTGCAAAAAAAAAAAAAAGAAGAGGTTTTGGGAAAATGTTAATCCCAAATTGGAAGTGAAATTCCATAATATTTCATTTTGGAACCACCAAAACATTCTCACTGAGGGAATGAAATATGCTCTCTGGGCTCCCAGCAGATGGGCTACAAGAGGGGCTGGCAAGGCAGGTAGGCAGATGGGGAGCAGGCAAGAAATTAAGCAGATTTTCTTTGGAAACCTCCCTGGTTCTGTCAGAAGTCAAAATTACCATGTTCCCACAAAACATTTTGATTTTGTCACACCAACATTTTCCAACAGAAAAATGTTCCATCTGAAAATTTCTGACCAGGACTGTTTCACCAGTCCCCTTCTGGCAGAACTGGGAACTGAGCTATGTTGTCTCAAAAAAATTAGGTCAAATTTGCATGCTTGAATATATTCTGCACAAAATAAGACTACTTTTGAATGCCCCATTTTACCACATACTGGGAGAAACTCAGATGAAGGCTGAGGTCTTTAATTTCATGATCTCACCCCATTTGCTCTACAGGATGATCTTGCCATTAAGACACTAAATTGGAACCCATGAAAACTGGATTCTATCCCTAATTCTGCCACATATTTCCACAACAATTTCAAGAAAATCATTAAACTAAGTTTTCAAAGGCTACCACTTATTGTTATGGTCATTCGTTATTTCTGTAAGGCACGTTATCTTCAAATTATTAAAATATTGTAATTGTTTTCAAAAAGCTAACTTTAAACTGAAAGAACAAAGAAACAAATCACAATAGAAATAGTAATTGTAACATTTTGACAATTATACCATAATAAGGCATGATGAAATAGGACTGTTATGCTTTTTAGTATTTTGCTACACATTTCTGAGGTCCCTGGTATACCTTTAATCTTAAAAAGCTGATCATTTCTCTATAATTTTTTTCCCCACGTCTCTCAGGAAAATCATATGCCCCCCAAGAAGAAACTGATTAAAAACAGTTAAGGTTGCATAAGAGGAATATCCACCCCATATACACCCTTAAAAGCAAGGAAATACCAGTTTAAGGTGTCTTCTTTTAACATACCCTAACCACCATACATCATATTCACCACGTTCACTGATGCACTAAAAATATATTCCATGCAACTTCAACATATCCAGCAACACAATATACACACTACATTTCTTACTGTAATGCTACAATGCAAAACCTTAACTCTGACCTTATGGAACATCATCATCATACACTTCACTGGTGCATGGATATCCAGCCAACATGTCTAATGAAGGTTAATGTTTCTGAGGCTGGAGTTAACATGGTACTGTCACTGACAAGTGATAAATACAATCTCCTAATTCTGGAAGCTACCAAAATCTCAGTAACAAACAAAGGAGTGAAAAAGCCTTGTCATCATAAAAATAAATTTAATATTGCTAAGGGAAATGAGGAAATATGATCTCTCACCATTACCACCTCTGGTTCACTTCAAGCTGAAAAAAAATGTGTGTTATAAACAAAACACTGTTTAAATAAACTCTGAGTACTTTACACTTAGAAACTGATCCTGGTCCCATTGAAGTCAATGAGAGTTTTGTTATTGACTTAAATGGGAGCAGAATCATATCCTTTTATAGCACCTTTCATCTCATAGCTCAAAAGTGGGCACTTGTGTTTAGAATTTTTGCCAAGTAGAATAGCTTTGGTTTATTACTAAAATAGTAATAATCTTATGCTGAGCAATATGGTGCTGGTATGCCTTACTGCTGCACATCTGCCTAATTGATCCCTGGGTTCAATTTCACTACACCAGGAGCAGTCCAAGGACTGAAGGGGGACTGACAGTCACAGTCTGGTTCCTGGTTTCCCCTTTAGATTGGAGATGGTAGGCAGGAAGTAATCTGCACCAACTCTTTACTAGGCACAGGCATAGAATAGGCACTAGCTATGCTAGTCAACATGTTGCAAAGGGTGGGGGTAAAGTCACATTTCTATCCATTCCATCACCTCTACACCCTGAGTCTATTTTCACCCCGGGCTATGAACTGCAATAACAGCAGCCCACAGAGTGGAGTTAGGGCGGGTGCACTATACACTCCCAAGGGCACATAAGACAAACCATGATCTTGCCATTATTAACTATGAGCAGTCAGGGCTTACGTTTTACTGAACATCTGTGTTGAGGCATGGTTCAGAAATGACTCAATGGGAAGAGTGCCACCTACTGAATCAGCAGCACTCCTTCCTACATAACACCCTGGATTTTTTTCCATCCAAGTTCTAACCGGTCTAAGGTGGCATAGTTTGTGAAAAGTGGGGGAAAATCCCATTGCAACATGGCAGGCAAAACAGGTGAAAATCATCTTATGCATGAAAAATCTTCTTTTTTCCTCTTAGTGAGTCTTCTTCCCCAGTGATAGATATCTTGAGCCAATTGAAGAAATTCAGCGGAGAGAAGGAGGAAGTGTTACAGTAAAGTTAATAACAGGTCCGCACAACAGTAACAATATTTCCTTTATAGTTCCTATAGCTATATAGTGCTTAAGCATTCACTTTTAAAAACAGCATTAGTCTTGATAATAGGATACACTATTCATATTTTACAATATAGGTATTTTTAAAAATTATTCTCAGGGAAGGAATTTAGCTTCTCTGTGCCAGTTTTCTTCCCTGTAAAATGGATAGAATACTTACTTACCTCTCATGGTGTAATAATAAATTCCAATGTAAGTGTACACTTTTGGGTGTAATGGGGAATAATTGGAACCCTGATCCTTTAAACATGTGTGCACATGAGTAACTTTAACTTTGAACTCAGTGGGATTACTCATGTGTATATCTGTTTGCAGGATCAGGGCCAATATTTGTAAAATGCTTTGAGATCCTTAGGGGACAAGTGCAAGGATACAAAGTATTATTATATGTATTATATGTTGGCTTGAGATTGTGGATTTTAAAATAAAGGATTATCTACATATTGTTACAATATTATTTATTTATTACTAATAGCAACAGCAGGGGAACACATTTTCCTAATTATAAAAATGAGAAATTGTTGCAGGCAGGACTTGGCTAAAATTGATGGTGGAGGATGAGATGAAATAAAGCTACCATGCAGAGCGGAAGTAAAAAAATCATAAAACAAACACTGTCGGGGAGGGGAGGAAGCAGAGCATTAAAGTCACAGTGAAATATTTTAGTGCAAGTGAGGGAAAGTGAAGGATGATGTGAGGTGGAGTTTCCAGTCACACTTTCCAGTAGACACATTGATCTTTATTTGAGATCTAAAGGACAAGTGGCTGGGGATTTCTTCTGCTTCTGTGCAAAGAGCATTCTTGAAGCTCGATGAAGAAATGCAGCAACATGAACATACAACAACTTGCTGTCAGAGCACGGGCTGTGGGTACACACATGGGAAATTCTCAGTTGCAATGTAATCTTGATGTTTTTTCAAGAAGATAGCATTGTTTTTCTCAGAAGCAGAACAGAGAGGAAGACACAGCAGCGCAGCATGCTTTCAAGAATGAAGAGCTGAAAGCAAAACTTGATGCAACCATGAAGTTTGGATCTGGAGTCAAACTTCCCCCAGGCACAGGGATGTTCAAGAGTTAGGGCTTTGGTTCAGGCCCAACCAAAATCAAAAGCCAAAGGAAAATGACGCAAGGTTTCTGTTCAGTTCAAGATGCAGGATCTCACTCCCCTTTACCTCTCAAGCATTCAACGAACAGGAACCAGGGTATTCTCTGGGTGTGCACCCAAGCACTCTCATTGGCTACAGGTGCTGATATTGTTTTCAGTTTGGCTATTTTAGGTATTTGCAAATCACTGACCATTCCATTTTCTCCAAAGGGGTTATATGTTCTGAAAGAAACACAGAAAGCTACTACTTGATAAATGGAGGTCAAATTGATAAGGCTGTGTCCCTTTTACAAATCATAAGGTTTTATGCTTTCTTGCTGTCATAGGGGAGACTAGAGTAGAACTACCGATGTCATAGGATAAATTGTGTTGAAGAAAAGATGTTTGTATGCTATGTTCCAGTGTGTAGGCCCTCCCACTGCAGTGACAATTCTGCACAAGTGGAGCTGCCTGTGGTTTCCTTTCATTCTTCTAAGAGCTCCGCAGGAAGCATGTTCATTGCTCACTTGATGCACTGGCAAGTGCCACATTCACTTTTCCTCCTCAGAGTAGATTTTTCTTTGTCATCTAGTCAGGCTTATTTCTCCCCTAACTATATTGCCTAGTGTCTCTTTATGTTTAGCTACTATGCTACACGGCTTGCTTTATACTAGCTGCTGTACTAAACTGTTGGATGACATCTTCACTACTGTAAATTCAATCAGTCTTTCCCCTTTACTAGTCATTAGCTAATAAATATTAATTATTTCACTTCCCACTGCTATATTGCCTGCATAAAACTGTGGAAAAATGAACAATTACTAAATATTTATTGTTCACGTTTGCTAATACAAATAACTATTTATCCACATTGATTGCACTGCTGAATTACCAGTGATGCTTCACTCACCCCTTCCCTCTCAGCAAGGATTAAGCAAACTGGTGCTTACAGGGCTATATTCTGCCCTGACTCTGTGAAATCCATAAAGCTATGAGAAGGTGGAAGGACAGATTTTGGCTCAAGATAACCTCCCCCAAAGGTCCTATGCTAAATCACTTCATTTCAGCCTTACCTGTAATCTGAAAAGACTGAATTGTTCAGTTCCCACTCATGCTCTTGATGGAAGACTCTGATCAATGAGTCTGCAATGGCATTCTGAAGTCCTGGCACATAAATCACTGAAATATCTATTTAATGGTCTATGGCCAACTCTTCATAGTTCCATAGGTTTGCTGACTCTTTGCAAAAGGATGGAGATTTTGCCCCTCCTTGGTGGTTTATATACTACATGGCCACTCAGTTATCTAACATCACCCTGACATACTGGCCCTGAGAGTAGGTAGGAAGTGAAGACAGGCATAACAGATCACTTAGAGTTTGAGGACACTGATGTGAAGTAACAACAGCCAAGGTGTCCACCTGCCTTGAGCTATATGATCCTGGAGGTGAGGTGATAACATGCAGGGGAGGAGGCAGTGAGAAGGGGATTCCCACACTGATTTTCTGAAGGTATTTTCCACCAGCTGAAGGAATCAAGTGCCATCCCATGTACTGATATCCCTCTGCACAGTTTGTGTTCATTGAGTGCGTGGGCAGGCTTGAGCAATACTAGAAGGCACCAAGAGTGCAGTTTTGCATGGGGGAGTTATGAAAGTACAGGCCATCACATGTCCTGGGAGTCAGAGGCAAGCCTTCACTGTGATTTGTGGGTTTTGTTCAAGCATGGTGATTAGGCTGGTCACCATGGTGAACCTGTCTGCAGGTAGATATGCTTTGGTTACCACAGAGTCTAGGGTGGCCCTGGTGCATTGCACAGGTGTCAAAGTTGATTTCTATATATTGAGATGAAGGCCTAGGGAGTAGAAAAGGGCTAGGGCCTTCTTGTTAGCAGACTCCACCTCGAGGACTGGCTTTTTTTGCCAGTATAAGCTGTGTCCATACTAGGAGCACTTTGCTAGTATAGTGTACTGGTATAACTAGACTAGCAAAGCACTCATAGTGTAGACATTGCCTCATGATGAGTGAAATGCCACTATTAAACAAAAAACATCCATAGTGGAAAATTTATTATTTTTAAAATGTTTTCAGAGGAATTGTTAGTGACAGAAGTAGGAATTTTTAACGGGGACTGTCCCTTTTAACCTATCTGTCCCCATTTTCCATCTCTATAATAAGGAGATAATACTTTCCTACTTCACAGGGGATTGTAAGAATTAAATAGTTAATGTTTTTAAAGCTCATTGAAGATGAAAAGTGTCACAGTGGTGCTCAATGTTAGTTATTAATTGAGATGGGGGCTGGTGCTAAATGTTACTGTTATTAATTGAGATGGGGGCCAGAGAGAGGAAATAAAAAGACAAATTAATGGAAAGCCACAAACAATCTAGTGGTCTTTTAACAACACAATAGTTGCTCAGTTGCCTCCTTTGCTCTACCTCCTATTCAGTATCTGCTGTCTGACTCAACACCCATTCTTTGTCCGATCAGTTTCCACCTAGTGACTTACCACATGTAGGGGCAGATGGCAAAGCAACTCCCAGCTCCCAGATGTTTTCCTTATGAGAAAGGAAGCAGTATAACATAGCCATTTCAATGTGAAATCTCATTTCTATGGCAAAGGACACAATGTAGGATTATGCACTGTGAAGTAGTTCTTGTTTCCCTTCCTACAGCAGATCCTTTATCATATATGACTACATCTGCGAAAGTTAAAAAATACACTAGATCTTGTCCCCTGTAAGCCATGACATCCTACCCCAAATTGCATTGGCTCTTTTGGCTGAATTTTTTTTTCTTTTTAGCATGACATAATATAGTTGTGTAACAGGGTGACTTTCGCCTAGTCTGGAGAGCCTGGGGCTAAGCCAACCGTGATTACAGAACAAGCCACACCTGGGTTGAATCCAGTGATCCCAGGGTAAAGACAGTAGGAAGCTGCAGAATGAGGCTGCAGGGAGAGAGGGTCTCCTGCAGTGGCCCCAAGGGAGGGACAGTTCCTAAGGAGGAGACTTGTGCCCAGCTTAAGCCTGCGGGGAAGATTGTTTTTTGTTTCTTTTGAAAACTTTGTTAATTTAATAAAGACTCAGCCCCCACAGAAGAGGCTTGAAGAGGCTGCGATTGAAGAGGCTGTGTGGAGATTGTTGAAGGAGCCCTGAAGCAGGGGAAAAGAGGGGCAGGGCACTGCAGAGGCACCTCTTGGCCATAAGCAGGTGCTCAGATGACATCCAGCCTTGTTACAAATTGTAAAGAAAAAACATAACAGTTTTTCATTTCAATAATGTGCTGATTCAATAGGTGGAGCAGGACTGTATATATCTCTATGCCTGCAAATAGAAATGAGGGCCCTTTTAAAGTCAGTACACCTGTTTTTCATTTTCTCTTGCTTTCTTTTGCAGCACAGTTAAGTAATTCACTGCTAGAGCAGCAGAAATTCTCATAGTGGGGTTAAGTACTGTAAAATTAGTTGTATAAGTATGTGCTGAGAGCTGGGTGAAAGAAGGTAACTGTTTTAATTATAGTGGATAAAAACTAGCCAGAGGAAATCTACCATAACTGATAAATAGAATAGCACTTCAAAACAATTGAGATGCAAACCTTTCCCCTTTCTGTTGAAGCAGCAGCCATGCCCTGAGTTTGGAATACATTATCAAGGGAAGTGGGAAAGCTCTGCGCTAATTTAAATCGATGACTACGTGTATGTTTATATTGTCCACTCACTACTGAAGACCTGGGTATTAGGAGTTCTTCTAACCTGGCTGGCTGAAATGAAACTGTTGACTTTTATAATGTGTCTTGCATCTTTGTGGAATGCTCACCATTCATTAGGGGGTGTAATCTGTCATTGTCAGATCAATGAAGTCTCGGGCACAGCGTTGCTAATTTGATTTGAAAATATACATGGAAACCTGAGACTGCTTTTAGTAAGAATGACAAGTCGGGCCTAATGAATACAATCTCCTTTGTTGTTCTCAAGAATGGTGTGTTGATAACTAAGACTCGAGGCTCCCATACAGTTCTTGCAGCAGTAACAGCTACCCCAGGGAAGATAAAAGTGATGTCCATGTCACAGATAGAACTGATTCTCAATTCTGATTTATTGATTAAAAGAGAGGGTCAGCAAGACCTTTAAGCATGATCTTGTATCTTAGGCAGCAGAGCAGGGAGGAAGTTTCTCTGGCTCTTAACCACTTTCCATGAAGCTTGTACCAAAAAATGGTGATTATCAGGCTCCCATTCGTTGCATAATACAGGTGAACATGAAATGTAATGGCATGAAAATACCAGCTGATGTGATCCATAGACCTACATGAAAAAGCTCACAAAAGAAAACAGTCTAGAGACCAAACCCTGAAATAAATGCGAATTTTGTCATTGACTTAATTGGGGCCAGGATTTGGCCCAAGTCAAATAGACATGCTGGGACATACTTTGATAGCAGAAATGCGTACTGTGACATTCCATTCCATATTCCTTGTGAAAATATGCTTATATGTCCATATTCCTTGTGAAAATATGGTTATGATATGAATATGACATAACTGAGATATACTTTATGCAAGATGGCTCACGTAAAAATCATTGGAAAAGTTATGATTTACTCAGTGTGATTATCCAATCTGTATGCCTGTATCATTTCTGTATCTGAAATTAGGAATATTAAATAAGTATCTGTATTTCAAATGTGTTACTTTGGGTGTCAACCCCATCCAACCCTTCAGGTACAAGAACGGAAAATCCAGACAGGGCTAATGGGCCATTAGAAGAGACAATGGTCTGTGAAAGAGCTTTGTCTTCCTGTGGACGCTGGAGATAGCCTACAAGCAATGGCTGCCACAGCCATGTAGAGACATGGGTCCGAGTCACCTGATGCTGGATACCTCTTTTCCCCTTTTGGAATGCCAGTGGTTTTCCACTCAAAGACAAAGCATTCCTGCCTTACACAAGAGCTATATAAGGCAGGGAAGTGACATCATTAGGGTTCTCCTCTGCCTCCCTACTCAAAGAGACACTGAAAAAGACCTAGAAGCAAAAACTGAGCTGAGGGGAGAAGGGTTGAACCCAAGCTGGGAGGGCGTCTAGCTTGTGACTAATAATACCTGAGGTCTCAAGAGGGACACCAGTGCAGCAGCCTTTCAAGACTTTCTGTAATCTACCTGCAACAATATCACTGGTGAGAAATACTATTTGTAACCAATTTCTTTAGTGAAACTAGCTTAGTTTGCGTGTTTGGTTTCATTTGCTTAGTAATCTGCTTTGTTCTGTTTGCTACCCCTTTTACCACTTAAAGTCTGCCTTTTGTAGTTCATAAAATTTGTTTTGTTTAGAATATAACCCAGTTTCTGTAATTTCTAAATGAAGGGAAGGGGTGAGAAGTTATGCATGCCTTCATCCACATTGAGGGAGCAGGCAGATTTCATAATATATCTTTGGGTCTGCACTCCAAGGAAGGTGGACACCTGAGTGCTGAAGCAAGTTCCTTAAGCTGAGTCTTCCCAGAGCTGATCTGCAGCTGGGTGTGGCCCTACCTGTGTGTGTGTTAGAGGAGGCTTTAATAGCCTGGCTCAGCAAGACAGGTTAAAGGGGGCCCATGCTGGCAGAACAGGTAGACTCAGGCCTGGTCTACACTATGGGGTTAGGTCAAATTTAGCCGCGTCAGGTCTATTTAAAAATGATTGCGTCCACACAACCAACCCCATTCCGTCGATCTAAACGGCTCTTAACATTGATTTCTATACTCTTTCCCGATGAGGGGAGTAGTGCTAAAATCAACCTTGCTGGGTCGAATGTGGGGTAGTGCGGACGCAAATCGACAGTATTGGCCTCCAGGAGCTAACCCAGAGTGCACCATTGTGACTGCTCTGGACAGCACTTTGAACTCCAATACACTATCCAGCTTTTCACAGGAAAAACCCCGGGAACTTTTGAATTTCATTTCCTGTTTGCAAAAAGAAAAGGAGTACTTGTGGCACCTTAGAGACTAACAAATTTATTTGAGCATAAGCTTTTGTGAGCTACAGCTCACTTCATTGGATGTGCTCCTTTTCTTTTTGCGAATACAGACTAACACAGCTGCTACTCTGAAACATTTCCTGTTTGGTTAGTGTGGCGAACTCAGTAGCACAGGTGACCATGCAGTCCCCCCAGAATTGTAGAGCATAGAATGTTTCTACGCTCCCCCTATCATCTCTGTCCCTGAGGTTATTGCAGATTAGAAGGCGAAAAAAATGCACTCATGATGACATGTTTTCTGAGCTCATGCAGTCCTCCCGCACTGATAGGGCACAGCTTAATACATGGAGGCATTCAGTGGCAGAGGCCAGGAAAGAATTAAGTGAGCGTGAAGAGCGGAGGCAGGACGCAATGCTAAGACTAATGGGGGAGCAAACGGACATGATGAAGCATCTGTTGGGGAACCAAATGGACATGATGAAGTGTCTGTTGGAGCTGCAGGAAAGCCAACAAGACCACAAACCCTCGCTGCATCCACTGTATAACTGCCTATCCTCCTCCCCATGTTCCATAGCCTCGTCACCCAAGAACACGATGGGGGGAGGGGGGAAAGGCTCCGGGCACCCAGCCATTCCACTCCACTCCAGAGGATAAGCAATGTGGCCTTGTCCTTCCCTCCTCCACCACCCCACCCGAGCTACCTTGTCCATTATTTCATTTTCTTTTAATGAATAAAGAATAAAGAGAGGTTTTAGAGTAGCAGCTGTGTTAGTCTGTATTCGCAAAAAAAAAAAAAAAAGGAGTACTTGTGGCACCTTAGAGACCAACAAATTTATTTGAGCATAAGCTTTCGTGAGCTACATCCGATGAATGCATCCGATGAAGTGAGCTCTAGCTCACGAAAGCTTATGCTCAAATAAATTTGTTAGTCTCTAAGGTGAATAAAGAAAGAAGGCATGGTTTCAAAACAATAGTTACTTTATTTTGAAGTGGGGAGGGTGGTTGGCTTACAGGGAATTAAAATCAACAAAGGGGGTGGGTTTGCATCAAGGAGAAACACACACAACTGTCACACCAAAGCCTGGCCAGTCATGAAACTGGTTTTCAAAGCCTCTCTGATGCGCAGTGTGCCTTGCTGTACTCTTCTAATCTGGCTGCTCAGAATCGGATGCCAGGCGATTTGCCTCAACCTCCCACCCTGCCAAACGTCTCCCCCTTACTCTCACCGATATTATGGAGCACACAGCAAGCAGCAATAACAATAGGAATGTTGGTTGCGCTAAGGTCTGACCCAGTCAGCAAACAGCGCCAGCGAGCTTTTAAATGTCCAAAGACACATTCTACCACCATTCTGCACTTGCTCAGCCTATAGTTGAACTGCTCCTTACTACTGTCCAGGCTTCATGAGCCATGGGAGCGAGGGGTAGGCTGAGGTAGGTGCAACTGCGTGGTGCTGCCAGCTGGGAGTGCAGCCTGAGGCAGAAGCCTCCAGCTCACATGATATTCCAGGCAGGACTGAATCTCCATGAGACAAAACTTAAAGAAGAGACTAACCTGGAGTCTCTGGCTCCCATTCGGTGCTCTAAGAGGAGAATAGCCATGTTTGTCCAGGTGCCCCTGATCGATCTCACCGAGGTCTGCCAGGAGCACCCAGGAGACGTACGACAGCTATCAGTCCTACTGCAGCATCTGCCATGAAGGCAAGGAGCTGCTGCTATGTAGCAATGCAGTACCATGTCTGCCAGCAGTACCCAGGAGACGTACGGTGATGGTGAGCTGAGCGGGCTCCATGCTTGCCGTGACATGGCGTCTGCAGGGGTAACCCAGGAAAAAAGGTGCAAAATGATTATCTGCCATAGATTTCACGGAGGGAGGCCTGATGACATGTACCCAAAACCACCCGCAACAATGTTTTTGCCCAATCAGGCATTGGGAGCTTAACCCAGAATTCCAATGGGCAGCAGAGATTGCGGGAACTGTGGGATAGCTACCCACAGTGCACCGCTCTGTAAGTTGATGCTAGCCACGGTAGTGAGGATGCACTCTGCCGACTTACTGCACTTACTATGGACATACGCAATTGACTGTACAAAATCAGTTTCTAAAAATTGACTTCTATAAATTCGACCTAATTTTGTAGTGTAGACATACCCTCAGTGGTATCTCAGCACATCAGGTGGAATCCCAAGGGGTCAAACCCGTCACATGTATATCTCTGACCGTTAGGTCTGCCCCTTTGATTTATAAATGTATGGATACTGACTTATCACAAGGGTATAACCTTGTTTAACTGACCCATGTAGCTGAAGCGAGGTATTGAAAACCAATCTCTTACCAGTATTCCTTTGTGTTCCATTCTTATTACAGTTCCCAGTAACAGTTTCCTGTATCCTTATATGAGAAGATCTTATGTACTTTTGCTATTTTGCTATTAATCTATATGTTCTAACTTCTTCTGTCTCTGGGCCTTAATCCTCCTAAATATTTTATTTAGTATTTTGGCAATGGAAGTATTAAGTGCTGAAATATTGCTTACATGTTTGATGTGGTTTGGTGTACTTTGCTTTCAGTAATACCATATGACAGTATGCTAGTCACATCTTGAACTGGTGCTCTTTGTTTAGCAGCAATTATCTCTCACAAAAATTAAGAGAGTAAGGGCCCAATCCAGCTTCCACTGAAGGCAATAGCA
Source organism: Lepidochelys olivacea (assembly GCF_965140295.1). Lineage (NCBI taxonomy): Eukaryota > Metazoa > Chordata > Testudines > Cheloniidae > Lepidochelys > Lepidochelys olivacea. The sequence goes on along the minus strand of NC_140414.1, from coordinate 47,593,895 downwards.
AAACTTCCAGTATCTTCCATGGGAGGTGGACTGGAACTCTGTGGTATTCTCAGCCAGGTCCAAATTCAAGCATGCAACCTGGTCTCCTCTGGAAGCTTCAAAGATAGGAAAACTGTCCTGAAGTTTCAAATATATTTTAGATTACACTGAGATTATCCCTTAAAAGCTTTTAATGTGCAAGGGGAAGAATTCTCTCAGCAAAATTCAGTACAATACACACACACACACACTTTACCCAGGTATACTTTGGGAAGCTCTCCTTTCCCCTTGTTACAGTTCAAATGAAGGCAACTCCCTGACTAAAATGGTTTATGGATCATGCACCTTTCCAGCAATGGGGAGAAAGTAAGGATCAGAATTAGCTACAGAGATCACATCCTACCTTACTTCTCTTCTCAAAAACCAAACACCATCCAACAGCTGCTGAAGATCTATTGCACAGAGGAAAAAATGAAGTTGTAGGAGAAGCAGTGAGTGAAAAAGAAGAAAAGATGGCAAATTATAGTGGAAGCTCTTGTTGACAATGAATATAAATACTTTACCAAGTGACAGTGCACAGATTCACATATGCTACTATGCTAACTCATTTATGTTATGACACTGGAGGTTACATGGAGGAATGTTTGCTTCTCTTAGATTCTGTTGACAACTTAGTACTTTGAAACCTCTTCTACTATATTTGTTTGTTTCTCTGTTGCATTAAACCTGCTACTTCTGAGCTGCCAAGGAAACTTTAATGCATAAATCTTTGTCTACTGGTAAAACTTGTATTTTATTTATAATACCTCAAGGTATAGTATGAGGTTTGTGGACCATTACCATAGAATATTGTAGTGTTTTGAATGAGGGTAATACTGTACCTTTGCCTACAGTTGTTTGCATATATTTAGAGGTGAAATCTGGACCAAAAAAATCCACTTAAACAGAGAATAAATAAGCATGCATACAGTTTGGTAATTAAGAGCTTAATCCAATGACTGTTAAAGTCAATAGGAGTTTTTGGATGCTGGATCAGGCCCTACATTTTGTATTTTTCATTCCTTACTCTGGTTTTGTTTTTTTTTTCTTTTTGGTAAATGCTCTAACATGTAAAACAAGGAGCAGCACTGAACATAACATGTTGCCCGATGTTTGCTGCCTTATAAAACGGTTGGGCTCTTTATGATAGGTACTTAGCATAGATTTTACCGCCAGAATTAATTCAGTATTTGTACTTATTTCCTGTCTTGCCTGTTTTTTAAAAAAAAGCCAGTTTTATTAGTCTTTCATAGTTTTCTTTGCATAGAAGATAAAAACCTAAAGAATAACCAGAAATCTCTTCCCAAGTTGAGTATAAATTATGTTCAATTACTGTATTCAACTGGTATTTATGTGCAGATACCCTAAGATAAGTGAAATAGCTGCCCTGTGAACTGATCAATTTTTAACTCCTGAGAGAGCCACTGTTAGGGTTGATAGGCCTAAATATTGATCTATTTTTATAGGTTTCTTATCTGAAAAATCTTATTTTTATTTCTCTATTTCTTTTCCAAACTGCTGCTGCCAGAAAATTTGAGAAATTAGAAGCTGTATGTGAATTTCTAGTGCATGTAGAATATGAGTTTCCAATACATTTTCTACACACTGAATTTCTGATGCACCTAAGCATGATAAAAAAGTAAAATATGCATGCTGGTTTTATTGAAAGTCTCATAGTAAGTCAGGTAAGTCATATGCTCGTATTTTATTTAGTGGCAACAACAACTAGTATGAAAAAGTAATAAAAAGCATGCCACTGTCAAAAAAGCTATTTTTAAGGCCATCAACCATCATCATATTTTCTTTTAATCTTGCTTCCACAGGAAAAAATTATGCGCCAATTACTGACTCTGGATGAAATATGAACCACTTACTGTCTTATTTTCAGTGTTGCTGAGCAATTGTGACAACAGTGTGTTTGAAGTGCTCAGCACCTCTTAAAATCAGGTCCTTACTGAATTTTTCTAATGCAACAATGGAGATTTCTTAGATCTACCTGTGCAGATCGTGAAGAATGTTTGGTTTATCCTCAGTACCAACACTGAAAATACTACCAGAGCACCAAATGGCACTAGAACAAGTTCCCTAGCTTTTATAGCTCAACCATATTAGATCATTAACATTGCATTTCTGCTGGCAGTAATGGTCATATGAAAAGTTAAAGAGAATTCTAGGCTGAGACAACTGAAAAAAGATTAAACTTTTTGAAGGAAATAGAAAAGAAATATGGCACTCCATTAAGAAAGTGAAGTTATTGGGAATACTTGAGAAGCCGCGAGCTTTGGTGGGCCATTGAAAGTATTGAAATTAATAGTATTAAATTAAATCTTAAACTATTTTGTAACAGTACATTTTGCAAGCTAGTAGGACACTAAAATATTTCTCGTATAGGCCCTGAGGGGCCCACGGCTGCAGGCCTTGTGGCCCCGCCCAAGAAAAGGGCAATGGAGAGGTCCTCTGAGCTGTCTAGAGTGGCTGTGTGGGAAGCAGCCAATCAGGGCCCAGCAAGCTAGTATAACAAGAGCTGCAGGGCCAGAGAGAGTTCAGTTCCTTGCTAGAGCTGGAGGAGCGTGGATGGTGTGTGGTTGGCTGAGGGAGCTGCAGGATCTTGGATGAGGTACTGCTGCCGGAAGCCAGGGAGAGTGAGAAGGAGCCCTGAGCTTGTTGCGGGGACTCCATTAGGACAAGGCCTTGAGGTAAGGGTGAAGACGGCGTAGAGCCATGGGGAAGTGGCCCAGGGAATTAGCACAGCAGCGCAACTTAGACAAAGGGACACAGCAGACAGCTGCTATCTACAGGGTCCCTGGGTTGGAACCCAGAGTAGTGGGTGGGCCTGGGTACCATATTAGTCGCTGAAGAAGTGGCCTGGACATCGAGGCACCCCCAGAGGTGGGAACTGAACTGCAGTAGCCCAGCTGGAGAGTTGTGGACAGAAAGGCCCCAAGAGGACAAAACCTTTGTCATCAGGGAGGGAGCTCTGGGGCACTGCTCTATCCCGGAGCAGGGACAACTTGTGGGAGACATTACAGGGAGCATTCAGAGAGACTCCTTTGGACTTGTACCCCAGAAGGGATTTTGCATTGCTTTTGTCACACAGACAGACTGTGTGTGACTCGGCTGGAGGGCTGAGTCACTGAAGACACCCCACAGAGATAGAGAGAGAGACCAGGCACACGCACTCGGCCAATGGGGCACTCATGAGAGGTTAGTACACCCCGTAACATCTTCTGGGAGCCAGAAGCTTAGGCAGAGTCTTTCTCTGGCTAGAGAGAGAGACAGGTCTGGCTGCAGGGGAACTTACCTGGGGACCGAGAGTAAGGCAGGGCTGGGGAAAGGCCTCAGGAGCTGGGAAGCCCTAGGCCAGCAACTCCGCAGGCTGCAGGGCCTGGTCTGAGGCCCATATAGGTACTGGGGTTGCAGAGGGGCAGCCTGAGGGTGGGTAAACACAGCCAGTCCAAACCCCTTGTTGCCTGTGATGATTGGCTTTTACACTGCAGTCTGTCCCAGGGCGCAGGGGCTAGACCGTGACTGGCAGTAGCCACGACTGAGGCGACGTGGGGATAGTGGGTGAGGGTTCCCCAGGGTGGGGAAACCCAGGGAGTGGGGGTACTGCCAGGGGGCAGCACCCAAGACAAGGGCACTGGGTCTGGGAGGGACATGGGGATCAGTGGTAAGGCGGATCATCGGCCTGCGGAGAGCGCTCTGGGCTGGAAATTGAACTAATTCCCAAGAATGACCAACAGGAGGCACCGCAGGGGTGAGTCCGAACCTTTACAAGCACCCATATGAACAATAACTCAAAGAAGAATAAGGTGCCAAAAACAGTCCACACAAAAGGATTATTTTGCTGAAATTACCTGGTAAGATGCAAGCCTCTCTCTCTTTTTTTTAAATAAAAAGAAAACACTCCATCATAGCTAGACTTTAGTCTGCAACTAAATTCTGTTCCAACTCCCTCTATTTCCCCACCCAACTTTATACAGATTCTTATAACGGCTATGTACAGACTTGTATGAAACTCAGACTGACATGGAGAATTTCCCAGAGGAAGTTTAACAGTGATTATATAACAAGTTAAGTCTCTGACCCTTTTTCATCAAGAGTTTATTACACTATTAGTTTATTCCTCTTAACTTAATCTCCAACAACCCTCTATCCTCTCTGCTCAAATAAACAAAGGACAAATTATATTTTTAAGAAATTAAAAACAAATTGATTTTGCTTGGAGCACTATTAGGCTGAAGATGTCAACACAGCTGGATTCTGCCTTTGGAAATCATAATGTTCATTTCTTGTTACATGTACCCCACATAAGTCCGTAGGAAGAATCTGGATGTGCTAAACCAAGACAAAAACAAGTTTCTAAGTAAATCTTCTCTCTAACATACACAGGTTTTTAATAATTATATAGTGTAACTTTATGTTGATACAGTACTTTCAACCAGAGATCTCAAAGTACTTTACCATGACGGATAAGTATAATTACCTCAAATTTACTGAAAGAGAAACAGTCTCAGGGAGGTAAAGTGACTTTCCCAAGCTGACAGTCAGTGACAGAGTAGAATACAGCACAGGTCTCCTGACTCCCAGCTCTGTAGCTTCTCTACTGGACCACAAGGGCTTTTTAGCCAGTGGGAAAAGTAGCCTAGAAGGAAAAATTGAAGTTGTTTCATTGATTAAAAGAAGTTTAATTCGCAAAGGAAGGAAACCTGCCCAAACATGGTTATTTTTATCCCCGTAAAGAATACTTTTTAAATCAAGTGAGTAATTAGATGTTGGATTAAAATTTTCAGGTGCCATTGGGAACCTAATTTTACTTACATTTTATATGCATGGATGCATTTTAATTCACCTGGGAGAACAGCAATTGGCTTGAGATCAACTCAGGAAAGACAGAAATGTTGCTTGTACAAAGTAGGAAACTCTGAGGAATTTGACAATGATCAAGTGCATCAGATGGTGGTGGTGGTGTGAATTCTGTGACTCGGTGGATTCCTTGCTACTCCTGGACACATGCATTGTCACAATGGTGAGAAAAGATTTCTCTCTCTTTGGCCTAATTAAGAGGCCTTGCTCACTCCTCTCTGATGAGGACCTATCTGCAGTGAGCCATGCTTTCATCTCCTCCAGAGACAAATATTGTATCTCACGATCAATGGGGTTGGATCCAACTGCTGCAAAAAGCCTGAAGTTGGTGCAGTGTGTATCAACATGCCTCATTACAAAAGCCAACTTGAACATACCCAAGCTCATGCTTTGCAAACTCCACTAAGTTCCTTATTCAGTTCAGTGCAGAGTTCAAAGTCCTGATGGGTCTCGATTTACAAAGCTCTTCATATACCTGGACCTAGATATTAGACACTGCTTTACATTTCATAGTCCTCTGAGACAAACAAGTTCCATTGGGATGATGCAGAGGATTAGCCCAGGTACTCATTATGAGGCACTAGAAACAGAATATTCTCAGTGGCAGGATCCAGGCTGTGGAACTCCTTGATACAAAAGGTCAGACTGAGCCCAAGCCTGACCATGTTCATTTCAGGGTATACAGAACACTCCCATGCAAAGCTTTCTCCAACATGCTCCTCTTACTAACAAACAAACAAATATATTTTAAAAAATCCTCCGCACACCCCCCCCCCCACACACAGTCAGCTCCTTTGCCCTGGAGAAACAGACTTACAAAAACACTTCTTTCTTCTGAGTTTCTATGCACTTTCATTTTGTGCAGTGCTTAGATACTGTAGCTTAGATAGGTGCCACAGTAGATAAAAACCTAAGATATTTTTTGCTTTATCTTACACCAATATTTTTTTAATTTTTTTAAAGGCCTTATAAAAATTGTGCACGAAATTGGAAGATTTTTAAAAGTTGCCTAAGAGATTTAGGAGATCAAGTCTCTTAGGCTCTTTTCAGAGTAGCAGCCGTGTTAGTCTGTATTCGCAAAAAGAAAAGGAGGACTTGTGGCACCTTAGAGACTAACCAATTTATTAGAGCATAAGCTTTCGTGAGCTACAGCTCACTTCCTCAGATGCATATCGTGGAAACTGCAGCAGGCTTTATATATACACAGAGAATATGAAACAATACCTATTGGGTGGGAATAGGTATTGTTTCATATTCTCTGTGTATATATAAAGCCTGCTGCAGTTTCCACGATATGCATCTGAGGAAGTGAGCTGTAGCTCACGAAAGCTTATGCTCTAATAAATTGGTTAGTCTCTAAGGTGCCACAAGTCCTCCTTTTCTTTTAGGCTCTTTTGAAACTCTCCTCTTTAGTGGAAAATATAAACTAGTCACAAGTTTTTGTTTGCTTGTTTGGGGGTTATACAAATCCCTCCCCCCCACTTTTTTACTACCCTCCCTCTTTTTTCTAAATGGAAAAAAAAAGCAGCAAAAAAGTAAAATTGTTAGAGCAAATGGGACTCTTCCCCCAGCATTTTGAACGAAAAAATTGAAAATTTCAAAAAACATAAATTGTGTTTAAAAAGTTTGAAATAATGACATTTTTTCTGAGAGAAATTTTGCCTTCATTAAAATCCCTTTTGTTAATGAAAAGACTGGTTTGTAAAAAAAGGTCAACCAGCTCTCATAACAGATTAAACCTATACACGCTACAATGGGGTGGGGTTTGCTTGGGAAAGGGAGTAACAACAACAACGTAAAATCCCAGTTGGGGGTGACATTAAGATTCTAGGGGTCAGATATAGCTCCATTAGGGTATGTACATGTATTGGTCTATGTGTGCAGATTTCACTTCTCTGCACTGGTGAGACCCACTGTATCCTCTGAGGAATGCACCCATAAGTAAAGGAAGGCAATATATCCATCATTGCTATCCTTCAAACATCAGGGCAAGTTTAAAATTCACTGGGGTCTTCATAGAAGTCTCAGCACCAGAGCTGCAGTGAGAGTGTGCTAAATCAGTGCATCCTATTGCCTTGAGCAGAACCCTTCTTCAACCAACACCACCCATTTTTAGGGGCTATGCAGCATCTCTACAAAGGGGAAAATTGTGACAGTGGATTTTCTGGCTTTGGGGAAAAAAGGCCCAGCAAGGTCAGTGCCCAGAAGTCGGTGTCAGCCTCTGTGAAGTTAGCTCCTAAATCTGAAAGAACCAAATATTGTAATGTTTGCAACTGCATACTTACCCGAACACAAGTATTTAAAAGAATCAAGCAACACACGTATCTGCTAATCCAGCAGTGATTGGGTTAAAAGGGGAGAAATAGAATTCTAATCAGTTGGGGGCTAGCAGAGAATCACACTTGCTAACACAGAGCCTGAATGACCACAGCCTTACTCCAGTTAATGCCAGTGAAACCACACTGAAATCAGTGCAGTTAACTGGAGTGATGAATCACACTTCCAGTGAAACAACAAAATAGTCCTCATTTTACTCCCCATGGTGTTTTCCCCCTTCCTTTTTAATGTTTAAATCACAAAAGTGTTTAATATTAGGATAATCCTCTTGATTCCTATGCTCATTTCCCCACCATTCCCCTTCCTCCTTCTCTCTTTTTTTCTTTTAATAGGGGTTTAATATTAATGCACTCCTGATTCTGATATTTACCTTTCCATCACCGATCAGACTAGTTATTTGAAAAATCAGCCCCAGACCAATTAAGTTTGGAAAGAGCAAATCTCCATCAGTTCGAGGTTTTAATTCTCTCTGTGAAGTGCCAGAAGAGGCCTAACAAAGCTGTATGTGCTCAATTGTGTTATCAAGGCACTTGGCACTACCAGCTGATTCTTGATTACCATTCAGCCCAAAAGGAAAATAAACACCCTTTTGTAATGAAAATGTAACTGGTTACTACCATGTGTTACATGTTCACAAAGTAGCTTTTTACAGAATTACATATGATGAAAGCATGGAAGTGGAATCAGATTGAGGTAACCAGTTGTTTCTACACTTTTCAGAGGGAAAGCAAGCTTCACCAAGATTGCACCAGTGTGATGGAAAATGCTAGATGTGTTATACATTTGTGGATTAAGTGTTAGTGAGCTCCTTAAACCAAACATTAGTGACAACATACAGTTAGCTTAAATTGTATAGGCTATGGGTGAATGCACCAGGACCATAGTAACTACCTTAAAGCAAACAATATTAACAAGAATCAGTTTATCAAAACCAAAAAACAATAACAACTACCAAAATGCTTTTGCACCATTATTTTTTAAGGAAACTGCTTATTATCACTGCTGTATAATAAATGCAGAATTTGCTGGTTTGCCGGATTAATCCCCATTCATACTGGGGGAAGCATTCCATGACATTAAAGGATTTGTTTGTTTGCTAATCTACTTCAGAATCCATAGGCCTTTAACACACACACTATATATTAGGAATCATTTTTACTCTTGTGACTGCTATTATCAATATCTTTCCATTTAAAGGCACAGTACACAGGATTAGAACAGTACAATAGAGAGAGCACTGTAACTCCACTCCCCAAAAAATGTTTTAGCAATTTATTCCATTCTCTTGCCAAGCCCCATTTTAGAATTCCTCACATCAGAGAAGGGGAGAGCCTCAATGGACCTACCACAACAGCATTTGGATGTCCTAGTGCTGCAGATCCCAGTTCTGTACTTGCATCTTGAATTCACAGATAGCATCTTTAATGCTGAAGGATACCAGAGCTCTTTTACACACACAACTGATATACAAAGCTACACACAGATCACTTCCCCAACAGCGAAATGAAAATGGTGATAAGGTAGAAACTGCTAGACACAGTTTCTGATCGGAAGAGAAGAATACAGTAGCTTTCCAAAAATGCCTAGATAGGTAGGATATAATTACACAAGTTGGTGAAAACACAGAGGGTAGAGGCGTTAACCTCTTAGTGCCACAGCTTGTAATTGAGTGCAAGTGGTCAGTACCTTATTTTTCATATTTCATTTGAACAGCATGCCCCTAGCAGCATAATACACCTTAACATCATGTTGGGACACTGGCTCAATACTAGTCGAAAAGGATGAGTGCCACTAAATCCCCAGTACCATCTCATGCAACACTTCCATTTTTATTGGAGAGCTGTCATCCAAACACTGACTAGGACCGTCCCTACTTTAATTGTTAAAAACACTTAAATCATAGTCTGCAATGGTATGGCGGAAGGGTTTATTTGAAAAACATACCTCTCCTCCAGCTTTTTGCAGAATACTGGAGTCAATTTATTAAAATCTGTAGAAACAAGTGACCTAGTTTAAAATATCGCGCACAGAAACAGGATAAAGCCCTGCAGAAACTGCATGGTTAGGCTTCCTAAATTGAAGATTAATAAATGAATAAATGGAAGTTGCAGAGACAGCAGACACAAATCCAAGATTAAAACTTCTTTTCAGTTGTAACTCTAATAAGCATTATTTGTCTTCCCAATGTTAACAATACCAATCAAAACTGAACCTCCTTAAAACAACTGCAACTCTGCATGTCTCTGCCACTTACACATTAGAAATCAAAAAGGTTCTTTATCTGAATTTATACACCAGATAGAGTACTTTAAGAAATGGTCCATTTTTAACATTTAAAGTGTTTTGCCATTCTTTACTTACAATAGTTTCTTCTGTATCAAAGGTGGAAAAAAGGGTTAGCCATGAACAGATTTTGAAGTACATTTTATATCATCTATATCTCTCTCTATATAAAAGGCTAGTGACTTACTATAAATATAAAACTCATATTCTAGACTGGAGGCCCAGATTTTCCATTGCACACAGTGTCTGCTGTGTACAGTTAGGAAGCTGACAGGGTCATAAAGAAACCATCTGCATTTCCCCAGAGGCAGGGTCCATGCTGAACCTGACCTCAGCACAGTTTAGAGCAACTTTGACATGCTTTAAGGTATACCATTTGGTTATGCTGCCGAGGGGCCAGTATACCAGCTGAAAGTATTACTCCAGCCACCTCCCCTTCTCACCCTTCACATGTCACCAATGCTGAGGTTGCATGGAATGGTGGTGGTGTAGGAATGGGCTATGTCAGCTCAGGAGATCAGCTGGTTTTATGACCCTTTCACACAATCAGAAGAAGAGAACATGGCTTAGGTTTATGCACACAAGCGAGGGTTCTAAAATGTGAGAACTAAAGGCACAATATACTTGAGACAGATTTTCAAAACGTGTGCATAACAATAAAACTTTGCAATTATGTAGACCCTTGCATCTGAGGAACTCAATGTACTTTAAACACCTGGCCAAATTTATCCATGGTGCAATTCCTTCGGCTACAACGTTGTGAAAGAAGAATAATGATTATGTAAAGACGTACAATGATCTGAAAGAGAGCTGAATAAGAAAGGAGACTATTTTTGACCGTGATTCCATGTGATGGGAAAAATAGCAATATTAGGAAATCCTTTTAGAAATTTGCTGCATTTACATAAAATGTAATTTTTTTGAGATTAATCAGAAACCAATTACTTAGTCATGATATGGTAAAACCAGTATTTTATAAAAGTAGGTGTGTAATTTCTCAGATTATATAGAAGGCTGGATTAAGGGGTTCCCTCAGAAGCTTTAGAAAAATTCAGTTATGTGTCCAAATTTGCTGTGTTTATATTACATGAGCCAAACCTTTTACATTTGTCCATCATTAGCTTGGCCAATTTGTTTGGGATACTCTGGCCAAGATTTTCAACAGTGACTAGTGATTTTGTGAGCCTCAGTTTTTGGCTGCCCAAATTAAGACACCTAAAAGGGGCTTAGGTTTTCAGAAAGAGCTGAGTACCCAACCTCCGAAAGTCAAGTTCCTTTGAGATGTCTCATGTTTGGCACCAAAAAAAACTGAGCCACTCCAAATCACTGAATACTTCTGCAAATCCAGTATTTTAAATGCAATATTGTTTCATCCACTGAATCACCTCTTGCTCCATGAGGGCCAGACACAAACGTGTCCAATAGTTCTAATAAATCAATATGTCTACCGGGCCAATTTTCAATGCCTCAGTGGTTTTTCCTAACTACCAACTTGCAGTGCTCACTTCCCTCAGACTACTTCATTTTACAGACCCACACTCACCAGCACTGCTCTCTCATGATTCTCATCTACACTCCATAAGCACTGAGTCTGAAGCATGCACCATAAGAAAACGTATTCTCCTATAGTTCTTCAATACCTCTAACCAACATATGCTTAATTATGGGAGTGCTTTGCTTGATATAGGTTTCTGAAGCAGAAGTGCAGTTTGACATTTAAAATGAATAGAGAAACTAAGAGATGAGACCCAGAATATATAGGCCAGAAAAATCAACTTTAAAAGATTAAAAATTCAGTAGGACAGATAAATTTAAATTATATATTCTTGAATAATCTTCAAAAATAATCTCTAATCTATCCCAAAATTTTTCCCTTAGCATGCGAACCAACTACACATTATGTTCTATTCTCATTTAGCGATTCAAGGAAAATCATGCTAATATACTACATTCTTTTTCCACAGAGTTAAAAAACTGTACATTGTACCTGCAGTGAAAATCTGTTCCATGCATTAGGGAAAATACAAGATTGGACTTTTTTCAAATTAAGTAAAGACATTTTAGCATTTTGTTCATTTTTGGCAAACCAGCTGAAAGACATTTTACACTATTCACAAGATGTTGTTATTGGAAGAAGTTGTTAAATTTTGTATTTAAACGAAGTTTGCCTGAAACATTGAAAAGCCGATTTAATGTTAACAATTCCACAACTCAAACAGTGTCTGAGCCAAAGATAAGCTCCAAAAGATAATTGGGGCAGGGGGGACAGACAGAAAAGCCTTATCCCTAAAGAATGTCAGGAAATAAGTACTGAAACTACTTCTAGAGAAGGGGAATATGACCTTTTACATTGTGGGTTTTTCTTGTTCACTAAACCTGTAATTATGAAAATTAAATCATACAAAAGTACCCAAACAACATGAAGGGGAGTAACTCACTAGAAGCAAGGACATTCAGAGTTACGGGTAAAATTCCATCTTTAACTTACCCTTTGGTGTGGAGATACGAAGGTTTATATGGTCTCCTAGAATTAAGAGATTAGTGCAATACCAAGGGATGATATACTGAGTGAAGCATGATGTGAAAAGTTTAGATCTCAATTTCATGTGTTAAAAATGATCATTTAAAATAATTCATTAGCACAGAATACCCTTGGAATGCTCTGTCCTATTGTGTCCTCATCTATTAACTCCAACAACAGTTGCGGGCGCTGTGCATGCTACAGGATCATGTTCTCTGGCATGTAAACTTAAGCTACACACAGCAGCTGTTTTGGCAAAGTATTTTCCAAAGCACTTTCAAAACGGTTGTGAAGTTCTTTTGTTGCCAATGAGCTTTCATCAAAATTGTTTTCCAACACAAAGTGTCTGTTATTTTTCCACTATTCTGATTAAATGGTACAATGTTGCTGTTCAATTATAACATTGGACTGTACCTTTCATATGGAACTGGGTATATGCAATCATACATTTCTTTATATCTCAAACTATCTACTATCAGGAGTGAGCAAGTTTTCAAGTGGCATAAATTTACCTGAGTTTTCCGCAACAAATATTTAGTTGCAAAACAGAAATATTTGATGAATTTCATCAATTTGCCATATTTAAAAAAAACAAGTTACAATAAAACTTAAATTGCCTTTTCTATTCTACAAACCCAGCAAAAAGAGGAAATATTTCCAGTTTAACATTTATTAATTCACACAGCTCTACATCAGAATATGTGGTACAATGAGGGAAGTGAAAGATGGTGCATTTAATGAAGAATTCTAAGGGAAGATTTTCACAGGCACAATCGGTGGCTGGGTGCCAGATCCCATCTCTTCCCCAATGCCTGATATTCCAATTCTGCAGCCTTCACAAGAAGTGGAGATCACATGTTTCTTTCTCCCAGTCCAGGTTCTCATTTTGGTCCCTGTTACCATGATATCTGAGCACTTCCCAAGAAATGGCAACAATGATTTCTCTCATCCAGATCAACATGTAGATATTTAGAGGCCAGATTTGTGAACTGTGTTAGGTTAGGACTAAGTTCTATGGTTCTTTTCTGCAACATACACACAAAGTTCAGAAGGATAATGGTATGACTACTGACTGTTTGAAAACATCCAGGATTTAATTGTTATGATAAATGCTTTGGATACCCTCAACCTGAATTATAGCCACTTTAGAAAAAATGAGTTAAAACTAGTTTCATTTACTACATCTGCCCCTGCATCCTTCTGCCAATTTTCGCATTTTCCTATTTAAATTTTTTTCTCTCTCTTCTGGTCTGGTGCAGAAGACCCACACAAGCAACACAGGAGAAACTTTGAAATCACCAATACAGCTAGAACCAACAACACAAAAATACACAACTACGTTTTTCCTCCTCTAATCTCTCTCAGTTATAGAAATCTGAAACTTTACTTGTAGCAAGAGTAAGTTAAATAGCGGGCAGATGTGTGATTTTTAAGGTAAGAGTAGCCCCTTACAGATTATATTTAATGAGAGAAACTGAACAAAACAAAGAAATCATCTAAACAAAATCTAAAGCTTATTTCTTTAAAAAGAACAGAAGGGGTGGGCGTAAACAGACATAAAACTCTTGCATAAACAAATATTGAACTACCATAAGAAGCCAAATTCTTCAAAACCAACAATAAATCCAAAAAATAAGCCAAAAGGTGATAAAATCTGAAACTATTTTACTTGACATCAACAGGTAACAGCATGATTTGGCTAATGCTTCGACCCCGAAGGGTCTTCCGCTTAGCTGGAAGAAACATTAGCCAAGCCATGCAATTACCTGTTGAAATAAAGTCAGATCCTTTCAGTTTTTATCACCTTTTGGCTCCCCCCCGTTTTTAATTATTGCTTTTGATTGATCTGCCTTTCTAGTCATATCTGGTATACAGTAGCTCATTACCCTGCAAGTAATTTTACCTGATCAGCTTGTTTACTGAAGGTACAAGAATACATGTCCAAGAAACAACCTGCTGTGGTTTCAGTAAAAAAAAATCAGTGATGAAATAGGTTGAAAAATCTGTATCTGTACCCCCACATTTTTGTGGCCACTTGCATCAGTTCTATCAACTAGATATTTTTACTCATTAGATTTTCTATGAAATTCCAAAGATTTTTGGTGGTGCAGTTTAAATGCACATCTCACATGCACTGTATCAAGAAGTAATTAACATCTCTCAACTTTTTCCCATTATGTTTTACAATGTGTCCTCTATAGATCAAGGTACAGTGCTTGGTAGATTAAATATCAGATCAAATACCATCTCTCTCTATATATATTATAAAGAGAAAAAATTGTACATAGATCTGTAAGAAATGTACAATTTTCCCAATCAACAAGATACTCAGATTTTTTTTTTTAAATAAAAACAAACAAACCCTCTCTCTCTGACATCTGGAAATAGTTATAAATTAACCACAAATTAAAAACAGTCCATTTTCCCAATCTTTATAACAAGCCTAATGTACCCTTCTAATTTATATTCCTACCTTATAATATAAGGAAAGGGAAGATGTCCAAGACTGAAGTTAAACATTGTGCTGTGATCAATTAGGAACACCTTAAGTTGGGGGGGGGGTGGAGGGGGGAGAGAGAGGAAAGCTGAATGTTTGGCAGGCTTGTTTGGCAACTTCTTTGAATGTCATAAATCAAAGATTTCAGACTATTTTTCAGCATGTATTCATGCCACTCCCAGTCTCTGTGATGCTCCTTTGTGTGGAACTGGACAACCAGACACACAAAGATTAAGACTGTAGGGAAACTTGGTTGCTGTTGCAAATGTTTTCAAGGAGACCATCAAGGATAAGCCTAAAAATTACTGAGTTGAGAGTCCTTTCTTTTCCAGACTGATATGTATTTGCAGATCAAAGTGATTTAAACCAGCAATCTGAATGATAACAACACAGATTATACCATTTTATTATAAAGTACAAAATTTTCAACCACTTCCACTGCAGTCACATAGTTCACAATCGACACAAAATACTTCTACTATGAAATTTCTGAAATGGAGTTCATTTCAGACATTCCATTTACAATAAGAAACTCCTAAACTCTCAAGAATTTAAAGAAAATTTGCTGTATACAGGTGAAATGAGCATGTGTACACACACACACACACACACACACACAAGTGAGTGCAAATGCACATATTCATTTCTCAAAGTGTATGTAATCCACTCTGCCGCTGATAATCTTCATAAAACTGTCTTAGTGACTCAGGAATTCTAGGGGTCACAATACTCAATGCATGTTGAAAATGTCGTCCCCAAATACATTTGGCCTGGATATCTTCCTGGAGGGCTAGAAGGGCTGCTTCTCTGCAGACTGCTGTTATCTGTAAATGAAAAACAAAAATAATGTACACACCTTTTTTTTTTCAATCTGAAAATTCACCTTTGTTTCCAGACCAAACATGATCTGAAGCAAAACACGGCAAATGAAGTCATCACAGCAGAACGTTAGTATATGCTGATGGCCTGGTTTTTACAGTGGTTCAGCTTCTAGTGCTTGTTTTCTATTGAATGGGAGTCGTGGGTGCTCAGAACCTCTGAAAAATGTAACTATAACAGACTGAACTTAAAACCTCAGTCCATTACACTTCAAATCATAATGTCACCATTATTTCTAATTTAATTACCATATGCTGCTCTAGTGTTTCTAAACTCTGTACAACACCTGATAAATTACAAATCCAATGATCAGTGACAAACAATCTGACACATGTCTCTGTCGCTAAACCAGAAGAATAGATATTCCAAATTCCTGTGACCACTTTCCTTCTTAAAACCTCGGTTGGGAAAGTAGTAAATACAATTAATTCAGAGAGGAAAGCTGGGAGAAGGAAGGAAGGACAGAGAGGTGTGTAGAAGGGGAAGAGGGTTATGGTCTCATACTCTGAAATGTGTTTTTAAACTCTCTGGACTTCAGACAGCGGAAACAGACTAATGCCAGTGTCACTCTAAAGACACATTACTGTGGTGAAAAGAGCTTGTGGAATGAAAAGAGATATGGTGATTTCCAGTGCAACAGGGAAAACAGTGATTGATATTGACTGCACCCTTATATCTGTAAATGAAAGAGCCAGCTGAAACGCATTTGTCCAGCCATTCAGCATATTTTCTCTGTTTGTTCACTTACTGAAAAGAGTTCCACTGCTTATGCTGGGCTAATGGTTGCCAAAGCTGTTAGTAGCTTTTTAGAGGATTTAGCAGCATGTTTAGGAAGCTTTCACAAAAACACACGCATGGATTTAGATGGCTTTGTCCAGTTACAACAATATTACTATTAGTTCTGTGCTCCTCTAATGAGCAGTGAAGCTGAAACACTGCTGTTATGTATTTTAATGCTTTTCAGTAGCGCAGGGACACCGAATTGTTGAAGGATTGCTGAGATGTAGTGCATCGACTTCCTACAGAGATAAATAAGACCTTGCAAAGTTCTAGAAACTAATGTCAATATCCTGACCATTACACTCATATTTTCTAGTAGAAGGGGAATATTTCCCAATTCCTATCTATCGCAGTTATAAAGCTACTTCAAATTAAATAAAACCTTTAGAAGGAGAGCAAACACTATTGTGAAATGGTAGACTAAAAATAGGCCTGAACCAAAACCACATCCAAAAAACCCACCCTGAACTTTGAAATAATGTGGATCTTTGAAGTTCAGCCCTTTTCTCCCTAATACACAGTATGCCACTGCATTAGTTTTTCATTAGACCAAACAGAATAACTCATTTTTACATTTTGATAATTTGTTTTCTAAAGTCTTTTCAGATCCACCAATGGAGAAACAAAGAACAACAGATTTTGCTTGGACAAATCTGCCTATAATGATCATTAATCATCGAGAACATAAGAGCTACTGAAGCAAAATATCACTCAACCAGCAGAAATCCAATGGTGAATGGCTTGCGTATTTTTTACTGCTGGAAGCTCCAGTGTAGGACAGAGTGAGGAGGAGCACTGGTTTGGCAGATGTAATAAGACTTTAGAAAAAGAGGAAGCAAATGTTACTACTTTATCTCCCTCTGTTTCACTCATATACTGATATATGGAGGAGGAATTTGCCTACTAGCCAATACTTTCAGTGGTTTTTATGTTGCCTCTAGGCTCCTGCCAAGAATATCAGCAACAGTGACCATAATTAACTTTCAAAGGCTACGGAGTTCTTTTGTTTCTAGTTTTACTCTTAAGGTCAGTGCAAGAAAGCTTCACAGTATTTGAAAATTATAGGATAAAAACAAATCCCACTAAATCAATAAATTTTGTTTGATTTTCAGGACTATTTGAATTGCTCAGATGAGAAAAGCAAATAATTCAAAAAAATAATTTATTTTATTAATTTTGCCTCTTCTTCTAGTTACATTCAAAACTCAAACTTTTTATTATTCAGAACTGTTTGACTAAATCTGGCATAATGTAATTATGTACATTATCATTCATATACTCCAAGGCTTTCTGTTACTCAGTATTCAAAATGTAGGGCATTGTGATTGGTCATCTAAATTACATGGTATGATTTATAGTCCATTGCTGCCTTAGAATATCAGGTGGGTGAAGTGGAGGATTAAGGAAAGCAAATTTGAAGTAAGTTTCAAGTGTGCAAGCTTAAAATATTCTTCCAACAAGCATTCTCACTAGTAAAATTCAACCCTATGTACACTTGTGGAAAGAGAACATAAAAGTGATTTGAAATTGAATTTGGTTTGATAAATTTACTTGCATTATTTGCCCAGCTCTATGATTCAAGTGCGTATTATTACAGGTTCTCCAGTTCCTTTGCCTACCTGAACAATTAGTATTAGATTGCACAATGCAGAATGCAGTGAGACAAAGAGAAAAAGAAAGAGAAAGACCACAGAACCACTAGAAGGAAAGAGAAGGCTCAACAGCATGCTCTCCCCCCATACCAGGAGGCCACATAAACCCTACAGTTACAGGGCTAGTGGGATGGACGGATTTTTGAAAGAAAGTTGAAGAGCCTGGAAGCAAGCTTCTCTCCAAACCTGGCAGAAACACACAACGAAATCTGGTGGAAATCAATGCTGCTGAGAGGGGTTTGGGACGCAGGAGGGGGCTCCAGGCTGAGGCCGAGGGGTTCAGAATGTAGAAGGGGGTTCTGAGCTGTGGCAGGGGGTTGGGGCACAGGAGGGGGTTCAGGGTGTGGGCTCTGGGAGGGAGTTTGGGTGTGGGAGGTGGCTCAGGGCTGAGAGTTGGGGCATGGGAGAGGGTGAGGGCTCTGGGAGAGAGTTTGGGTGCCAGAGGGGGCTCAGGGGTGGGGTAGGGCCACGGGAAGGGGTGAGGGCTCTGGGAGGGAGTTGGGGTGCAGGTAGTGTTTCGGGGTGAGGGCTGTACGAGGTGCTCACCTTGGGCAACTCCCCGCAAGTGGCAACATGTCCTTCAGCTCCTAGGAGAAGGTACACCCAGGCGGCTCTGCATGCTGCCTCCACCCACAGACTCTGCCCCTGCAGCTCCCATTGGCCATGGTTCCTGGCCAATGGGAGCTGTGGAGCTGGCACTCAGGTTGGAGGCAGCGCACGGAGCTCCCGTGGCGGTCCCTCCACCTAGGACCCAAGAGATACGTTGCTGCGCAGAGCCAGGTAGGGAGCCTGCCAGCTCCATGCCAACCAGACTTTTAATAGCTTGATCAGCGGTGCTGACAGGAGCCACCAGGGTCTCTTTTTGACCAGGTATTCCAGTCAAAAACCTGACACATGGCAACCCTAAGCCTTGCAGGACAACTTCCAGTATAGGAGAAATCAGTGACACAGAGTCTGAGTACATTCTAAGTGTATCTTGTTTATTTATACACATACGCCAGTCCTGGTCACAAACAGCACGTGCGGTAATTTTTTTTCCAGGAATGTCAGTCCAACACCAATGCCTAGTTACCGGGAAGCAACTTTGCCTCCAGAATTGACTCTAATCAGAACCCAACAGTAAACACTCCTGCTTGCATAGGTCTCTCTCCAGCCAGAGTCGTGTATGATCAAGACTACCAACCACCACAAACATTCCTTCCAAGAGTAAAAACTTGCTCACACACCAAGGAAAGGAACTTGGAAGACTGTGTATAATAGCACCACCTGCTGACCTCTACCACAACAATATGAAATGACTGGATGCACTGCAAGTGAAATGTGGTTGCTCATGCAACACTTATAATTTTTATTTTGCCAATTTTAGCAGTCTCCAGAATTGGGAAAATGATGGAAGTAATATAGATACTTACCTCTGTGTATAATGTAAACTAGTCTGAGATTTTCTAAGAACCACCTGAAATACAGTTCACGGAAATAAAGATTTTAGCACTTCCACTGAATTTCAGCAAAAGTCTAATTTATTCAACTAGAAATATGGATATATCAAATCAACTGGGTCAAAAAATTACACCCTGACTACACTCAGAATCCCAAAGCAACTCTCTGTGTTCTAGCTCTTGTCCTGAAGAGTAAGAAAAGCTTCCTAGGATATGGAGGCAAATGACAGTCAGCGCTTGTCATCACAACATACTTCGTGCACCCAAACCTATTGTTTGCACATAAAAGGATTTTGGTCATGGTTTCTGTGGAAAACAGAAACTTGGACTTGGGTTTGGAAAAGGCAGAATTTTCTGTGTGTCTATGTTAATGGTAAAGTCTTGAACTGTTAAACAACTCTAGCTAGGCGCTCATTTCCAAAAACGACAGGCCGAGAACATTAATTTATCCACGAAAGAAAAAAAGATGCTGATATCTTTCTCCCTTAATCTTGAAATGACCATCACAAGAAGGAGATAGAAAAGAAATGTGACATAGAACAGAGCCTTCTTTCTTTAGGGACAGCATGAACAGACTATAAGCAGGGCTAATGGGAAATGCAGATACACTTCCAGGAGATTACAAAAGATCAGGAAATCGTGAATCCACTGCTATCCTATTTAAAACTAGGAGCTCCCACCTGGAACTTTGTTTCACTACATGGAAATTCACTTGAAATTTCCCCTCAGACACACAAAAGGATTACAGTGGAAAGGGACAAGTAATCTTAAATATGTTTGGGCCATGTTATGTATACGTAAAATACTCTGCCAACTTTTCAGAAACACCTGGACAAGTTCCCACTATCTTAGGTATGCAAAGGGCACTCCCTAACTTTCTTAGGAAAAGGGATTTGATAGAGTTCTGCCACATTCTTCATCACCTTACCCTGAGTCTCACCAAATGTGGATGGAAACGGGATTTTTCCTAATGAGATGGCATATGAACACAAGCGCAACTACAAGTTTCTTCAGCGTACCATGGATGCAATGAATCATTTGCTTTTTTCAATAGAAGTAATTTAAGGTTTCTTGTGCACATATCCAATATTGTTTTATTCACAAAGGCCTAAAATTCAGGGAGGCATACAGCAAAGTGAGCAAATGAGAACAATAAAATAGTATGGAAAAATAATCCAAACAATGAATGACTTCATGCTATCACCATCCTATTAAAAAGAGCAAATTTAATACAGGCAAGTACAAGTATGTATCCTTTCAATAGCATGAAGGTCAGAGAAAAGCAATAAATAGATTATATAAGACAACTGCAGTCTTGGTGGGAGAAAGAAATTTCCCATGATATGAAATGTCTTGAGCACTGAACCTTAGGAAATCCAGTTATCCTATCTTCAAGTGCAAAAGGGCAAAAGAGCCAAGTGTGCTGGACTTCGCATGTTATGAAAAATAAGAATAATATTATGTCCCCTTCAGAAAAGTGAAGTTATGGTAAAGCTACCGACAAACATATAGGATATGTAATACAACATAAAATATAGTAATTTTCTTTGTCTGGCAGCATTGACTGGTAAAATGATGATGAAGACATTAATGAAAGTCAGAAACAACAAAGTGATTAATCAATTAGCAACAGACCAGGCAATATGTAATTACCAAATTATTGTAGAGGTGCAGGGCATTTCCTGGGTATTAGTAACCAGCTAGGAGGAGCTGAAGGCTTGAGGTGTAGCCGAAGGCTGTTAATCCCATATAGAACACAGAAAAGTATTTAAATTATTAGTGCTATTATAAGCTAAAACTAAAACAAATATTTACACATATGGGTTTTTTTTCCTAAATGGGATGATAGAGAACTACATTTCACATTAGTCTGACTGCTTGGATCATCTCTCAGAATATCATTCACTTTCTAATCACGTTAATAAAACAGATTAACAAAAACATGAGGTGCTAACAAAGAAGCTGAACCACCCACAGGGAACTCTAAGCTCAGGAGGAAAATTAACTAATTTGTAAATCTTACTATGCAAGTCAAGGAAGCTAATTTATGAACTGACTGTATGAAAAAAGAAAAATTGTCACTTGCCATCTGAGCTGATACCCCCCACAAAGCCACACAGGATCTCACAGCTTATTACAAATATGATGGATATTAAAATAGAGAGATTTAAATCTTAACAATAAAATGAGCACCAGTTACTGTTCCTAAATAAGCATCACTCAGGATAACCCTTCCTCCCCCAAACCAATGGTTACACTGGCTGATTCAACTAGGCTGACTCCCACCCATTTTGGCATTAAGCACCAACTCTTTTCCAGTGGGCTGAAAGTCCTTTTCAGCTCCTTTGTATTTAAAGTGCTCTAAATAGCTTTCAAGAACTTTAAAAAGAAATGAGTTTCTGTGTTAAAGTCTGAGGTATTTTCAAGAAAGTGATTTTGTTAACACACAGGCTGCTGGGAACACCTGTGAATGTTGAGTTTAATTGGGCTGCAGCTGGTGCTGATTGTACATGGGTAACTGCCATACTGATTGGCTGGCTGCACACTGTTTCATTTTTCTTTTTTTCCTTCCTTTCTAGCTTGTTCCCCCGCACCCCCAAGTAGATGTTGTAAGAGGTTGTGTGTGAGAGGGATTAGGAACCTAAACCAGAATGGTATCCTGTGGTTTGTGAATAGTGCAAATTGTGGTGCTTCCTGGATGAAGACTACCTGAAAGACTGTTTCTGCATGGTGTGCACCTAACTAGGCGCTCTAAAAGGAAGACTATGGATCTGGAGTGCCAATTTTCCCACTCAGCATTCAGAAGAGTGAAAAAGATTCATAAATGACATTTTAAAAAAGACATGAATAATCCCAGGGCCAAACCCTGATAGCGAAGATCTATGTTTTTCCTCAGTCTTTTCTCATGCAAACTCCCATCAAAGTCAGGATGTCTGATTCTCCTCTCATGTAGTGTAAACAAGAAATGAATCCACTGTGTAAAACCAGAGTAACCACATGTCTATCTAGTGAATTAGTCTGCACCAGAGGGCTGTGTGTACTAGTATGTTGCGCCCAAACGGGCCCAGGCAGACCCTACTGG
Source organism: Lepidochelys olivacea (assembly GCF_965140295.1). Lineage (NCBI taxonomy): Eukaryota > Metazoa > Chordata > Testudines > Cheloniidae > Lepidochelys > Lepidochelys olivacea. The sequence goes on along the minus strand of NC_140414.1, from coordinate 47,571,541 downwards.
CATGCACTAAACGTTCCCTATTGTGCATTTATGTACTACTGTTTGAACAGTATAGTAATTCTCAGTTGAAACAGTTCTACATTAATGTGCACTAGGGAACTTTTAGTTCACACCAGCAGGATCCACAGAGGCCAGTAAGCTAGTGTGCACTGGAATCCACACCCCTCTAGTGCAGATTAATGCACCATATAGAGAAGCCCTAAGTGAGAAGAGAATCAGACCCATGAAGTTTGTCATGGAAGTCTCTTAAAAATCACAGATTAGAGAGCAGCCTGGCAGATGAACTGTTGCAGGCACAGAAGACAAGGAGGAGGTATGGAGACAGAGAGCGCGCTAATTGTGTGCTAAAATTGAACTTTGCTTCCCACTGATTCAATGAGAACCAAACAATAACTAGGTATCCTTAGGTTTGGGCTTTTCATACAAAAGTGGATAAAAAGTACATCAAGGTGCCCTGCAAACTCAATTTTCTTTAAAACAGGACTGAACCAAAATGCTTTTTAGTAGCTAGAAATGGAAGTTTTGGGTATCATATTTGAAAATTAAAGGTTTTAAGTCAGTATTTGCATCTTACTGCAAATAATCTTGTTTTGTCTGCAAAAGAACCTCAGGGATGATAATGAATGCTGTGCCTGAATTTTTTATCTTCTCTTAGGTTATTATAATATTTTTACTCCTTTAGGAAAAGGATAACTCCAAAGGGGATGGAATAACTCTGATTATCGTGCAAAGTATCCCCATTGATACAAAACCAGAAATGTTACTTAGATCAGTTACTCAAAAGATACATCAAATCCTTAGCAAGAAATAAACAATCTTCAATCTCTTCATTATGCTGAATACAGTTGCTTTTTAAAAGGTTGTGTTCTATTTTTGGCAATTTTGAAAAAGAACTAATATATCACAAACATAGTGAAGTAAAAGTACATTCACAATACAGTTCACATTCTGTAAAGAATCTCGCTATCCATTCGACAAGTTCTTATACTATGCCCATCACTGTAGCACTGAGTGCCTACGGTAAATACCTGAATACTAAATTAGAGCCACAACTAGTTTACACAGATCTTGACCAGTAATCACTATTTTATATTACTTTCCTATGTCACAGGGGTGTTTTGACAATAAATACATTAAAGATTATGAGGTTCTCAGATACTATGGTAATGGAGATCATATGCGTCTAAGACAGACGCACAGATATCACTTCAGTTTTTAATAATATGTATTTGAAACGTTATTAATTTCTTCAAGTAAAAGTTCAAAGATCAGATAAAGCCTATAGCATCCTAAATACATGAGAAACATCTTGAGACATATGGGCTTTTATTTTGACACTCTCCTCTACAATAAGGTGCTTTAATAAAATATTATTTATATAAATCAGTGTGCTTCTTTCCTCTTTCTGGTTAATAAAAACAAGAGTTCAGTAAAAGTCATAACATTGAATAGTTTATTAAAGAAAAAACAGACTTGTAGGAAAGACAACAGAACTTTGCAATTCATGATTGATGAGGATTTCCTGTAAACATGAGAGAGGACAGACAGTATAATTTATGTATATCCTCCATCTATGATCCAAAAGATTGGTCGACCAGTCTCTGCTAGCCAGACACAGGTTCAGAAGAGCAGGTTGAAGAAATGTAATGAACAAAACCTGCCATCTCTACAGATTTTATTAGAGAAGATCATTAAAGGACTGGAAGTTGGTGTTTAGAAAAGAGGACAAAACATGAGCGTCAGGTTAAAAAACAACATGCCATGCTTGAGGGGAAAGCTTTGCCATTCATGATTGAGGTTTTCTCATGTATTACTACAAGCTTGCTTCTATATTTAGTATTAAATCAATGCTTCACTTTTTTGTTTAACCATTTATACACACAGAGAGGAGGGCATTAGGTCTTTGTGACAAATGTGTAGCATAGGTTTTGCAAGTGCTCACACCACTTGTGCACACAATCTGACAATGAAAGTTCCATGCCTGTGGTGTCTCCAGCTGTCATCACCAGAGCCCACAGAACCTCACAAACAGGTGAGGGAGTGATCACGGGCAACTGGGCAGTCATTATGGAAATATAGAGGCAGGGGTAATGTTATAGGAAGAGAATGAGCTTGACATGACCAGCACATGCAATTGCTCACTTGGCACTGCAAAACCTAGGGTCATTTGTGTTTATATGGGTAAACATCACAGAGAGCTAGACTTGTAAATATACATGTATCTGTGATGCTTATCATTCTACGATGCTTACATACATATATACACACATATACACAGAGAGCAGAAGAGATAGAGGAGGTACATGCCTAGAATCGACCACAAGGACTATCCAGGAACTACAGCATTCTGTTTGTACGATGAGCCTAAATGGAGTAAATCAAGATCTTCAACAGTATATGCAAAAGAGTCTTTGCATATATTTCTATTCATTCTGGCATGATTTAACAGCCAGAGTGAATTTTTGAATGTAGTTGTAATCTTTATTTTTTCTACTGTCTCTTTAAAAAATTACTACACATGGTATCTTTCCAAGCAATATATTAAACGTGTAAATTCCAATTTAACATTTGTAACTACAAGCCCAAAATGCCGGTTACTTTCCAAAACGTACGAAGTTGATACGGATCCCATCACTCTGGCAGAGACATGGCATAGCTGAACCTTTAACAAAAGAATTCTGTAACACGACGAGTTTTTACATGCTGGGACAAAATATTTTTAAACAGCATTCTCTGCCAACTTGTAGTTTCAGCTATATTTGTGCAACTTAAAACAAAAACAAAACAAAAAAAGCCCCCACGTGTTGCCATACAAGTTTAAGCTGCATTTCTGGTTAAACTCAAAAATTATTTCATTTTTATATAAATATTTCAATGAGAAAGTGTAACCTGTTCCCTTAGAGGAAGAGCAGGAAGCCAAGCCTCTAGAAAACCAGAAAGACTATACATACATATGTGTGTGTGTGTATCTATCTATCTAAAAAAAAGAGTTTTTTTCTTATACATACACATACAAACACTTATAAATTAAAAGTAATTCACAGTGTAGTGTGTTCTCACTTACAGTACACTGTTACTGCAGAGAACACGTGCATGGAGCCACCATTAGTATGCTGAATGCCCCGCAGCAAGATGGTTTGAATTATGCCAACTAAAAATCTTCTGAGACTTACAGGACATGTCATAGCTCTCGTAGAGCTATCTTAGGGACCTGTGTAGAAAAAAAACTGCCTTTACAGCTGCTGCCTTACAACAGGCATTACAGTTATGGCATTAAACAGCTGCTTATGACTGCTCTCTTCTCAGGAGCAGAGTTAGGGAGACCATCTTACTTTGACATGATGTCAGGTGACACACACAGTGTATATCATAATGTAGCCTGGGAAGACAGAATATTCTGCAGCTGCCCGATGTTTAGTCAGCTGGGCCTCGCTTCTCCCAGTCTGATTACTCCTTTTTAAAATTCAGCTGGGTGAAGAAATTGAGACCTTTTGGGCTCCTGTCCAAACAAGGCACGTAAAGAAAGAGAAGGAATTTTGTAAGGTTCCTCATGCCCTACTTGTCTGTGGGAACTGGGACAGCAGCCCTCTCTTTAGTAGGTCAAGAGTAAGAGATTTCTCCCTCCCTCTGTTTTCTTCCTGAACAACCAAAGAACACCCTGGACTTGTCCTTCACTCCTGAGAGTGTCACAGATCAAGAGCTAGTGCTCTAGTAATTTCTGTGGGTTGCTTCAGCCAGTGAAAGGAAGACAGAAAAGTCTGTGGCATAAAGATGATCAAACTCTTCTCCCCTTTCCACCTGACTAGCCTCACAACTCCCAGTAGGTAGTGGTCTAAATTAGTTTCTGATTCTTTGCAGCAGGTTGTTTTTCTGAATAGTGACCACGGCTGTCTGCCACCGATCCTGCAAAGAAAGCTGCCCCCGCCAAAAACACAAAAAACCAGGAGAGTTTTTACCTTGAATAAAGGGAGGAGAGCAAGAAATTCAGTTAAATTCACTAGGAACTTTACTATTTTCTATTGGTTTAACATGGAAGGCACAGATCCTATGATGATGGGCAGCTGTACAAAACCAATAGATGAGAGAATGATATTATACCAGTGATTTACATTTTTGTTTAACCATTTATACACACATATGTGGAGAGGGGGATGTTAGCAAAACTTTAATTAGATAAGGCCCTTGGACCTTAATGGAAATGTTGTGCTGTCCATAACAAATTCTCTTGCCTTTGTATATAACATTCCCCTGTGCCTAAATGTCCAGGGAACTTCTCTGGGGAAAACCTGCAGGAAGGGAGTCATTCCCCTTTGGGCAAACAGAATGCTAGGGTTTGGTATACGATTGAGCTTAGTGTTCAGCTACCAGGCCCTGCCAGAACCCTGTGATGTCCCATGTCCTTTGTTACTCTCTGTGGACATTCTCATGCATGGGTATTATTTTTATTTTCATTGTGGTAGTGCCCAAAGGCTCCCTTTCTTCTAGACTGCAAACAGAATCCCTGCCAGGGTAAACTCCTATACCATCACAGGGATGAAAGCAAGTTGGGGAGAAATGGCTGCTTGAAGAAGCTGCAACTCCCTTAGATGACTGGGGACATGTGGAGAAAGAGATGAAAAAGGTGAACTGCTACAGACTTAAAAAAAATGAGGAGTCCTTGTGGCACCTTAGAGACTAACAAATTTATTTGGGTTGCATTAGACTCAACTGTTTCATCTCTACTCCCATAGGAGGGGTTTAGATAAGGTACCACCTGGTTATGGACCAGCTGGCCATGAACCCTGGACTCCCTCAACCTGCCCGCACAGATTTCCCCCAGCTCTAATGTGAATGGAAGCCCTACAGAACACAGCATGTGAGCAGGGAGTGGACCCCTCTAAATAGACTCACTTTGGCTTGCTACTCCCATATCAGGCAGTGGAGGCAGATTAGCACTTCTGCTTTGAGGTATATGCTCCTGCAGGTAGATAGGTAGGTAGGTGTGTAGGATTTAGGAAATAATGGCATATAATAATCTTTATTACAACTTCCCAGGTAATTACAAAATAAAAGAAAGAAAACTCCTGGACTTACAAACAACAATGCACTGCGAGTCTGATAGCAGATGCTGTACATGCATTGGTTTGTGTATAGCACCTGGAATCAATTATATGTTTTCTGTCTGTCTGCTTTTTTGTTTGTTTGTTTTTTTAAAGGAAGGATTAAAAAAAAGTCTCCACATTCCCACCACTGATATCAAGTTGCAGTACATACCATGATCACCATAAGACTTCAGGGTAATCATGCACATTTTTCATCCTATAAGGCAACATTTTAAAGGATGAAGTGTCAATGTCAGGTTGGGATTTCATGGTTTCCGTTGGTTTGTATCACCCAGCATTCCTTTATTTACACATATGCCCAAATTTTTAAAGTCAGGCATACAAAATTGTCTAAGCTGATCATGTGTGCATGAAATATCTGAAATGTGTGTTCAAATGCTGCCTTTGAGTGTGCAAGTTGTGCAACACAATGACATTTCAAATTTTCAAAATCTGGCCAATAATATAATGTACATCTTCTATTTAGCAGTTGTATGTGATTTGTAATATTTACATTGTAACTATGATAGTTCTGGCAATAAATATGTACGTGTAGGCACAGTGAAATCAATTGGTGAAGTCAATTATTTCACAAAACCATTACTGAAATTGCAATTGTCACATTGCAATGCACTAAAACAATTTGGAACTTTTATTTGCCTTCATTAAATGGTGTTTCACTAAAATAAAGTCTTCAATAAGCACGTTATATTGTAAAGCTATGCACATGTATACCACTAGTTCCCCCAACAGGATACTTTACTTTGCTACAGATCATTCAAAATCCTATGTAACAAATATTTAAATATTTATGCTGCTTTTTTGGGGAGACGAAGACCTTCTAACTCCCAAATGGACACAGTATTCAAATTTCACTGCCAAACATTATATCACGTCCTTCCCAAAGTTAATTTTTAATTTCCTGACGAAGTTGCATGAGAAATTTTCAAATAGTCTTGGCACTCACTTCACGGCATGCATGGACCTAATTGCAGGAGTGAATGCAGAGTCAGCTCTAATGGAAACCTCCAGACTAACTGAACAATTTCTGCAAAATAGGTTAGATGGTTAAATTAAGTTCCAGAAACCACTGCAATTCAAAAAATGATTACAAACGTAATATAATGGGCTCTCCATAAAGGGATACAGGTGTCTTAAACATGTCACACAAAATTTCACGATTTTCTGTTTTCATTTTTTTCTAATGTCGCAATTCACAACTCGCATACGTTGCAGATGGCTATAGATCTTTGCACCTTCTCCATTATGAAAGGCCTTTTCCTTCTATTCAATGTTCTTTATTTTACCTTAAGTCACCCTAATCATGCTCACGTCTACTACTGATGATTATATTAGCCCTAAAAGAGTCCTTAAACAAATGAAAAGTCCTGACTTCCATTCCTAAAAGTCCTGCTTCCAATTTTCTAAAGGAAATTAAATAATGTATAAATCAAATCCTGGGCTCAGGCCCAGGCAGCTGAACATTGCTTTGTCCTTTCAAAGTGAAGAGGAAGTGTCTGCTGCAGAAGGGACAAGCCAAGAGAAATAAAGCTTAACCTCAGCTCCATGTGAAAGCAATTTGGGATAATCGAGGGAATCTGCAAATAGGTTAAAAATGGGACCACATACTAACAGGAGAACTATACATGGAAGTCAGAAATGTATCTAGAGCTGATCTCTGCCTTGGGAAATGACATATTCCTAATATTGTTTGCAGTGTTAGAGTTGTGCTGGTCCCAGGATATTAGCGGAACAAGGTGGATGAGGTAATAGCTTTTATTAGACCAACTTCTGTTGGTGAAAGAGATAAGTTTGGGGTGGGCTACAACAGGCAGGAAGAAGAGGAGACGACAAACAGGAAGAGAGATGTATTTATAGCTGACAATTGTCAGGTCATGGTAATCTTAACATTTTTGAGTTTCCTTGATTTAGGAGCAAGTTCAGTCACACATCTTGAGAACAAGTCAGCTATGTAGCCAGTGTTGAAGTCGATCATCATTTCATTTCTTTATTAAAACAATTTTCTAGCTGTGCCTAACCCAGCGCTCTAGCTATCCTTCTCAAACTGGTGGACCGCAAAGCACTTGCTGTTATCCACGAACAACTGGCTTGTCACATGGGGCTTGCTCCTCCCCTTTAATGAATAATATTACCTGGGAAACAAAGAAAACTAAAAATGTGCTAAATACTGTCCTAATATTATTGGTCATGTAACTGCTGTAATTACCACAGGGCTTTATATGACTAATGGGAGGAGATATATTCCATGAGATGATTCTCTCTCTTAAAATGAGGTCCACATCATCCGAAAGCTTTTAATGCAAGTTTACAGTAGATCTGAATACCCTCAGAATTTTGCTTCCATGTGCATTGGGGCGGGGAAGGTTCATTATCTGAACCCAGCTCTGAATTTCAGAGTTGAACTTCATCTGCATAATTAGACTTAACCAAAACCCTAAGTATAACCCAAACTTTGGTGGAGTGGCAGAGAGAAAGGTAGCTGAAATCCAGCTAGGACATCTGCACTTAATCAATACCATCACTACTATTAATTAATAAAATCTTACTTGCCTTATCTCTAGAAAGCTACAATATAAATAATTTTAGAAACAATACAACTCACCATTTGGCTTCATGGAACAATCACTTGCCAGAGAAACAAATCACAGCAGAAGATTTCAAAGTCTATGGCTTAATCTACTAAGCAATAGGAAGCCTGATTTTCAGCACATCATTTATTCAACTAACCAAAAAATAAACTGGGCGGCTGGCAAAAACATGAGATTTGCCAGTTTATGGTAATTATGTACAAATATGAATTTCAGTAGAACTTTGTTTGACTGTTACAAGTATGTGGGGGAAACAATCAATGAAGCAAATAAATATTCAGAAATTATTTTCAAGTACAGAGTTTATATGTACATCCCATTGTGTTTATTTGTTAATATTCAGAGGATCTAGACTAACTGCTAAAACTATTTAAATCAAGTTTATAGTTCATCCTATTGTTAGGCATCCTTGATTTAAAAAGAATATAGATTAACCAAGAGGCACCAAACATTGACTTTCTCCATACATTTTATAAGTATCAGAGTAATAGTATAAACTGCATAAACAACAGTTAGATTTAAACTGGCAACTCAGTAAGTCATGGTCTTTAGGATTTTCCTTTCCTCATCCTAATCACCCTTCACCACAAAGATTCTATGCTCATTAAACATTTGTAGTTAAGGCAGTGTTAAAAAAAAACAACAAATCAAACAAGGAAACAAAGTCCTTAGTGTGACCACAGGACTTTATATAAACATGACTAGTCAAATCATCTGTCAGACGTCTACGATTTCTCATCACTTTGTCTCTGTAGGGCACCAAATGTCATTAACAAAAAATCATTGAACATGAAGACAGAATTAGAAAATTAGTAAGTTTTCACAGGATGTGGTTGTTTGCCTTTTTAAATTTAAATGGAAACTATGCTGTTCACACATGAAAAGAGAAGGGGAACCTAAAAAGGGGAGAGGTACCTTTCTCTCTTTCAGGCCCTGCTTCAAGAAAGCATTCCTATTCAGGAAAGCACTTAAGTACATGCTTATCTTTACGCTCCACTGGAGTCACTAAGCCTTAAGCATATGATTAAAGTTAGACATGTGCTTAAGCACTTTTCTGAATAGAGATACTTAAGTGCTTTTCTGATTTGGGGCCTAAGCAAAGTCCCACAGAGAAATTTACCATGCATGTATTCAATTAACAGACAAATTATTCTTGGTCCTTTAAGATTTCAGACTCAATAATAAGACTACTTCTATTAAAGAGTATGTGACAATTCTCCCCACCCCCCAAAAAACAACCACCTCTGAGTAATTCTTTCCCCGCCTCCCCAGTATCTGCTAATCTCTTAAAGGAAAATGACTTTTCATAAAGTTCCATGTCACAGAACTACCAGTTTTCTTTTGAAAAGGAAGGCACCTTTGGATTTTAAATCTTTGGGCCCCATTTCTCTGATAAGCTAGATAACTCCCACATACCATAGAGACTGCTTCTTATGTGGGATCCCAAGTATTCATAGTCTGATTAAATAACTAATGCCAACATATTTGTGCTGGTACTGATGGCTCAGAAGACTGGTAAAAGAATCTTTATTAATAAACATAGCATATAACATAGTGCTTTATATCTTAAGCATAGTAGAAATATTAATTAATAGTTACCTCTTCTAGGACAGTATTCTGAATGAGGCACAACATCAGTAGCATTCTGTATCACGGATTCTCAAACACACTCATTTTAACAAAGATTCTCTTATGAACCACCTTTCCTCCCTTTCATAATTGCATGGACCACCTCCTCCCATTTGTGATTGCGTGACATCCCTGAGTTGTAAGCTGTTTGGGGCAGGGACTGGTTTTTTTGCATATGTTTATACAGTGCCTAATACAATGGGTCTGGGGCCTCCTGGCAGTGTTACAATATAAATAAATATAGTAGTTGTCATAAATATAAAGGGAAGGGTAAACCCCTTTGAAATCCCTCCTGGCCAGGGGAAAGCTCCTCTCACCTGTAAAGGGTTAAGAAGCTAAAGGTAACCTCGCTGGCACCTGACCAAAATGACCAATGAGGAGACAAGATACTTTCAAAAGCTGGGAGGAGGGAGAGAAACAAAGGGTTTGTGTGTCTGTCTGTAGTCGTCTTGGCCGGGGACAGAACAGGAATGGAGTCTTAGAACTTTTAGTAAGTAATCTAGCTAGGTATGTGTTAGATTATGATTTCTTTAAATGGCTGAGAAAAGAATTGTGCTGAATAGAATAACTATTTCTGTCTGCGTATCTTTTTTGTAACTTAAGGTTTTGCCTAGAGGGGTTCTCTATGTTTTTGAATCTAATTACCCTGTAAGATATATACCATCCTGATTTTACAGGGGGGATTTCTTTATTTCTATTTACTTCTATTTTTTATTAAAAGTCTTCTTGTAAAACACTGAATGCTTTTTCATTGTTCTCAGATCCAAGGGTTTGGGTCTGTGGTCACCTATGCAAATTGGTGAGGCTTTTTATCCAACATTTCCCAGGAAAGGGGGAGTGCAAGTGTTGGGAGGATTGTTCATTGTTCTTAAGATCCAAGGGTCTGGGTCTGTAGTCACCTAGGCAAATTGGTGAGGCTTTTTACCAAACCTTGTCCAGGAAGTGGGGTGCAAGGTTTTGGGAAGTATTTTGGGGGGAAGGACGCGTCCAAACAGCTCTTCCCCAGTAACCAGTATTAGTTTGGTGGTGGTAGCGGCCATTCCAAGGATAACGGGGGTAATATTTTGTACCTTGGGGAAGTTTTAACCTAAGCTGGTAAGGATAAGCTTAGGAGGTTTTTCATGCAGGTCCCCACATCTGTACCCTAGAGTTCAGAGTGGGGGAGGAACCTTGACATGGTGGCACAGTGGTGGGATTAACCTGAAATCATTTTGAGATCCAGTTGAGATTTTTTGAACTAGAAATACAGATTTTAAAAAGGAATTTTTAGGAAGTCCAGAAGGCAGCTTTGAAACTGAAAGCAGCTTGGTTTCTCTCTGCTTTGTGGCCAAGCAGAGACAAAAGGGGATTATCTTGTGAATTGCAGATTTTCTTTGCCTGGAGGCAGGGTACTTAACTCCTGCAGGGAAATTCACAGTCTTCCAACCCAGAGGTTTTTTTTTTTTTTTTTCTTTTCTTCCTAAAAGTAAATAGGGGGTGTGTGCTCTACCCATTTGCCTGGAGACAAAAGTGGCAGGGTTTTTTTTTAGGATTTTGATTTTTTTTTTTTTTTTTTTTTGTTTTACAAGGAGCACAGGTTTGAAAAGAAATTTTTTTCTTCTTTGGGCTGGGTAAGCAGGTTTCCAAGTAGTTGGAGGTTTTTTGCTTTAATTTGGGCCCAGAGCAGAGACAAGGGAATTGTCTTTTTCTGTAGGCTGACAATCACTATCAGAGAATAGGTATTCTATTCCAGCACAGCAAAATTTTACAGCCAAGTTTTGTTTGTTTATTTCTAAACCTCGGGTGTAAAGTTAGTTAAAAACAGAGAGGTTAGAATGGCCAAATCCTCAGCTCGACTACAGCTGGAATTAGCCAAATTTCAGGCTGAGGAAAAACAAAGGGAACATGAAAGACAGATAGAACTCATGCAGCTGAAGAAGGAACAAGAAAGGGAGGCAGAACAACACCAAGAGGCTGCCCACAAGAGGGAAATGGAGGCAAGGAAGCATGTGGAGGAGGAGAGGGAAAAAGAGAGGAAGCATGTGGAGGAGGAGAAGGAAAAAGAGAGGAAGCATGTGGAGGAGGAGAGGGAAAAAGAGAGGAAGCATGTGGAGGAGATGGAGAGGATAAAGGCCCAGCAGAATATACCAACAAACCCTAGCAATCCTTCTCCAGGTACCACTTCCCATCCCAGAAAGTTCCCCACCTACAAGGCAGGTGATGATACTGAGGCCTTCTTAGAAAACTTCGAAAGGGCCTGCCTTGGGTACAACATCTCTACTGACCAATACATGGTAGAGCTGAGGCCGCAGCTCAGTGGACCCTTAGCTGAGGTGGCAGCTGAAATGCCTAAAGAACACATGAACAAGTATGAACTGTTTAAATCCAAGGCGAGAGTCAGAATGGGGATAACACCCGAGCAGTCTCGTCGGAGGTTCAGAGCCCTAAGGTGGAAACCAGACATGTCATTTACCCGACATGCCTACCACATTGTAAAACATTGGGATGCCTGGATATCAGGAGCAAGTGTTGAATCTCCAGTAAATTTGCCCTTCCTAATGCAAATGGAACAATTCTTAGAGGGTGTTCCTGAGGAAATAGAAAGATACATCCTAGATGGGAAACCCAAAACTGTAATTGAGGCAGGAGAGATTGGAGCCAGATGGGTGGAGGTGGCAGAGAAGAAGAAAACTGGTCGCAGTTGGAGCGGAGACCAGAAGGGACCACCCCAGACCACACCCTATTACCGGGGGCCGCCCAAAGCCCCACCTACCTCCCAAAGAACCCTCCAGACCCCTTATCGTCCCACCACCCCGTTCTCCAGCAACCCTCCTCGCCCCGGTGACCCGTCAGCTGGACGATGTTTTAAATGTAACGAGCTGGGGCATGTAAAGGCCAACTGCCCCAAGAACCCCAACAGATTACAGTTCATTGCACCGGAATCACACCAGAGGTCCACAGGCCCAGATACCTCCCAGATACCCTTGGAGCGGAGGGAAACTGTGAGTGTGGGTGGGAAGAAGGTCACCGCGTGGAGGGACACCGGAGCACAAGTGTCAGCTATCCATGCTTCCTTAGTGGACCCCAATTTAATCAACCCAGAGATCCAAGTGACGATTCAACCCTTCAAGTCCAACTCTTTCAATTTGCCTACAGCCAAGTTGCCTGTCCAGTACAAGGGCTGGTCAGGAATGTGGACTTTTGCAGTCTATGATGATTATCCCATCCCCATGCTGTTGGGGGAAGACTTGGCCAATCATGTGAAGCAGGCCAAGAGGGTGGGAATGGTCACCCACAACCAGGCTAAACAAGCCGTGAGGCCTAGCTCTGTTCCGGAAACTTCTATCAGGACCCAGTCAGAGGTGATGGACCTGGACCCCAGGCCAATGTCTGCAACAGCAGTAGTGGATCCAGTCCCAGAGACCCAGACGGAACCAGTCCCAGAACCGGAACCAGCCAAACAACCAACACCAGACCCCGTGTCAGCACTGAATCCAGTACTTGCAACCTCAACACCAGAGGGCCCCACCGAACCTGAACTGGCAGCAGCCGATAACCCTACACAAGAGGCTCAGCCGGAGCCTGAATCCCAACATAGTGCACCAGCGGAGAGCGGTTCACAGTCAACAGAAACAGCTCCATCCCCTATATCGCTTCCAGAGGGACCAAGCCTAGGTCCACAATCCCATGAGGAACTGATGTCTCCAGCATCAAGGGAACAGTTCCAGACCGAACAGGAAGCAGATGAAAGCCTCCAGAGAGCTTGGACGGCGGCACGGAGCAACCCACCGCCTCTCAGCTCTTCTAATAGATCCAGGTTTGTTGTAGAAAGAGGACTTTTATACAAGGAAACTCTTTCTGGGGGACACCAGGAAGACTGGCATCCTCAGAGACAGTTGGTAGTTCCAACTAAATACCGGGCCAAGCTCTTGAGCTTAGCCCATGATCACCCTAGTGGCCATGCTGGGGTGAACAGGACCAAAGACCGTTTGGGGGGGTCATTCCACTGGGAGGGAATGGGCAAGGATGTTTCTACCTATGTCCAGTCTTGTGAGGTGTGCCAAAGAGTGGGAAAACCCCAAGACCAGGTCAAAGCTCCTCTCCAGCCACTCCCCATCATTGAAGTTCCATTTCAGCGAGTAGCTGTGGATATTCTGGGTCCTTTTCCGAAAAAGACACCCAGAGGAAAGCAGTACATACTGACTTTCATGGATTTTGCCACCCGATGGCCGGAAGCAGTAGCTCTAAGCAACTCCAGGGCTAAAAGTGTGTGCCAGGCACTAGCAGACATTTTTGCCAGGGTAGGTTGGCCCTCCGACATCCTCACAGATGCAGGGACTAATTTCCTGGCAGGAACTATGAAAAACCTTTGGGAAGCTCATGGGGTAAATCACTTGGTTGCCACTCCTTACCATCATCAAACAAATGGCATGGTGGAGAAGTTTAATGGAACTTTGGGGGCCATGATACGTAAATTCGTAAATGAGCACTCCAATGATTGGGACCTAGTATTGCAGCAGTTGCTCTTTGCCTACAGAGCTGTACCACATCCCAGTTTAGGGTTTTCCCCATTTGAACTTGTATATGGCCGTGAGGTTAAGGGGCCATTGCAGTTGGTGAAGCAGCAATGGGAGGGATTTACACCTTCTCCAGGAACTAACATTCTGGACTTTGTAACCAACCTACAAAACACCCTCCGAACCTCTTTAGCCCTTGCTAGAGGAAACTTACAGGATGCTCAAAAAGGGCAAAAAGCCTGGTATGATAAACATGCCAGAGAGCGTTCCTTCAAAGTAGGAGACCAGGTCATGGTCTTAAAGGCGCTCCAGGCCCATAAAATGGAAGCATCGTGGGAAGGGCCATTCGTGGTCCAGGAGCGCCTGGGAGCTGTTAATTATCTCATAGCATTCCCCACCTCCAACCGAAAGCCTAAGGTGTATCATATTAATTCTCTAAAGCCCTTTTATTCCAGAGAATTAAAGGTTTGTCAGTTTACAGCCCAGGGAGGAGACGACGCTGAGTGGCCTGAAGGTGTCTACTACGAAGGGAAATGTGCTGGTGGTGTGGAAGAGGTGAACCTCTCCATGACCCTTGGGCGTATGCAGCGACAGCAGATCCAGGAGCTGTGCACTAGCTACGCGCCAACGTTCTCAGCCACCCCAGGACTGACTGAACGGGCATACCACTCCATTGACACAGGTAATGCTCACCCAATTAGGGTCCAACCTTACCGGGTGTCTCCTCAAGCTAAAACTGCTATAGAACGGGAGATCCAGGATATGTTACAGATGGGTGTAATCCGCCCCTCTGAAAGTGCATGGGCATCTCCAGTGGTTCTAGTTCCCAAACCAGATGGGGAAATACGTTTTTGCGTGGACTACCGTAAGCTAAATGCTGTAACTCGCCCAGACAACTATCCCATGCCACGCACAGATGAACTATTAGAGAAACTGGGAAGGGCCCAGTTCATCTCTACCTTGGACTTAACCAAGGGGTACTGGCAGGTACCGCTAGATGAATCTGCCAAGGAAAGGTCAGCCTTCATCACACATCTCGGGCTGTATGAATTTAATGTACTCCCTTTCGGGCTGCGAAATGCACCCGCCACTTTCCAAAGACTTGTAGATGGTCTCCTAGCGGGATTAGGAGAATATGCAGTTGCCTACCTTGACGATGTGGCCATATTTTCGGATTCCTGGGCAGACCACCTGGAACATCTACAAAAAGTCCTTGAGCGCATAAGGGAGGCAGGACTAACTGTTAAGGCTAAGAAGTGTCAAATAGGCCTAAACAGAGTGACTTACCTTGGACACCAGGTGGGTCAAGGAACTATCAACCCCCTACAGGCCAAAGTGGATGCTATCCAAAAGTGGCCTGTCCCAAAGTCAAAGAAACAGGTTCAATCCTTCTTAGGCTTGGCCGGTTATTACAGACGATTTGTACCGCACTACAGCCAAATCGCTGCCCCACTGACAGACCTAACCAAAAAGAAACAGCCAAATGCTGTTCAGTGGACCGGAAAGTGTCAGAAGGCCTTTAACAAGCTTAAAGCGACACTCATGTCTGACCCTGTACTAAGGGCCCCAGACTTTGACAAACCGTTCCTAGTAACCACAGATGCATCCGAGCGTGGTGTGGGAGCAGTTTTAATGCAGAAAGGACCTGATCAAGAATTCCACCCTGTAGTGTTTCTCAGCAAAAAACTGTCTGAGAGGGAAAGCAACTGGTCAGTCACTGAAAAAGAATGTTATGCCATTGTCTACGCTCTGGAAAAGCTACGCCCATATGTTTGGGGACGGCGTTTCCACCTGCAAACCGACCATGCTGCACTAAAGTGGCTTCACACCGTCAAAGAAACTAACAGAAAACTTCTTCGGTGGAGTTTAGCTCTCCAAGATTTTGATTTCGACATCCAACACATCTCAGGAGCTTCTAACAAAGTGGCTGATGCACTCTCCCGTGAAAGTTTCCCAGAATCAACTGGTTAAAATCGTCCTTGAGATGTGGAAAATATTGTTAGTCTTTATGTACTTGGTAGTATATTTAGAGATGCATGTGTCTTATTAACTCTGTTTTCCTAGAGCTCCAGGAAGAAATCCCAGCCAGTGTTTCACCCTAGCTGAGATTTGGGGGGCGTGTCATAAATATAAAGGGAAGGGTAAACCCCTTTGAAATCCCTCCTGGCCAGGGGAAAGCTCCTCTCACCTGTAAAGGGTTAAGAAGCTAAAGGTAACCTCGCTGGCACCTGACCAAAATGACCAATGAGGAGACAAGATACTTTCAAAAGCTGGGAGGAGGGAGAGAAACAAAGGGTTTGTGTGTCTGTCTGTAGTCGTCTTGGCCGGGGACAGAACAGGAATGGAGTCTTAGAACTTTTAGTAAGTAATCTAGCTAGGTATGTGTTAGATTATGATTTCTTTAAATGGCTGAGAAAAGAATTGTGCTGAATAGAATAACTATTTCTGTCTGCGTATCTTTTTTGTAACTTAAGGTTTTGCCTAGAGGGGTTCTCTATGTTTTTGAATCTAATTACCCTGTAAGATATATACCATCCTGATTTTACAGGGGGGATTTCTTTATTTCTATTTACTTCTATTTTTTATTAAAAGTCTTCTTGTAAAACACTGAATGCTTTTTCATTGTTCTCAGATCCAAGGGTTTGGGTCTGTGGTCACCTATGCAAATTGGTGAGGCTTTTTATCCAACATTTCCCAGGAAAGGGGGAGTGCAAGTGTTGGGAGGATTGTTCATTGTTCTTAAGATCCAAGGGTCTGGGTCTGTAGTCACCTAGGCAAATTGGTGAGGCTTTTTACCAAACCTTGTCCAGGAAGTGGGGTGCAAGGTTTTGGGAAGTATTTTGGGGGGAAGGACGCGTCCAAACAGCTCTTCCCCAGTAACCAGTATTAGTTTGGTGGTGGTAGCGGCCATTCCAAGGATAACGGGGGTAATATTTTGTACCTTGGGGAAGTTTTAACCTAAGCTGGTAAGGATAAGCTTAGGAGGTTTTTCATGCAGGTCCCCACATCTGTACCCTAGAGTTCAGAGTGGGGGAGGAACCTTGACAGTAGTAATACTCATATTATTGCCTACTGTATGAGTCATTAAAATATTAAACAGTTAAAAATCGATCACCTCTTTTCAGAAACTGATCTCTCTAATAAAGGGAAATTTGGAGTAAACATGAGGATCTAGTGGTCTGAGAATAGAACTGGAAGTCAAAATTCCTGGTTCTTGTCCTTGACTCCAATAATAATGCCCTCTTTGGCCTTTAACAAGTCACTTAGGGCAAGAATTTTAAAGGTATTTAGTCACATAAAGATGCAAACAGGCCCCTAGTGGGATTTTCATGGACATCTAGGAGCTTTTGCAAATCCCACTAAGCACCAGTCTGCACCTTAGGTGCTTAAATACTTTAAAAAGCTACCCCTAACTCCTCTGTTTTAGTTTCCCCCATCTGTAAAATAGGGATGTCAGTGATACTTACCTATTTATATACCTATCCAACACACAAGTGGATTGTGAAGATTATTTAGTTAATGTTAATATAGCCTTCTGAAGACTGAAAATGCTAAATTCTGTAGGTGCTAAATACTGACCTATTAAGGTAAAATAATCTTACTGACATATTTGCTGTCTAGTTCATTAATCTGCTCTAAGGTATTCCACACCTAATAGGAATCTGAATATCACTGTGACAGAAATGAAACAGAGATATCCAATCACAAATCATGAGAAGGATTTTGTCTCAATACAGACTTTTGTATAGGAGTGAAAAATCCAAGGCACAATATGCAGGATGTTTGAATGAATAAACTCTTCTCTGTAATACTATGCTCTGTCCTCTAAGCAAAGATAAAAACCTACTCGAGAATTTGATAAACACATGTTCAAGTACAGCTATTATCCGGTGTTCAACCATGCACTTCTTTATAAAAATAAGGAACTGTTTATGTACTGCTTGATGAGTATATTGTCCTTGTTTACAGAATAGCACTTCATAAAAAGTTAACTGGAGTTTATTAACAATTAACCATTGGAACGTAGGTTTCAGAGTAACAGCCATGTTAGTCTGTATTCGCAAAAAGAAAAGGAGTACTTGTGGCACCTTAGAGACTAACCAATTTATTTGAGCATAAGCTTTCATGAGCTACAGCTCACTTCATCGGATGCATACTGTGGAAAATACAGAAGATGTTCTTATACATACAAACCATGAAAAAATGGGTGTTTACCACTACAAAAGGTTTTCTCTCCTCCCACCCCACTCTCCTGCTGGTAATAGCTTACCTAAAGTGATCACTCTCCTTACAATGTGTATGATAATCAAGGTGGGCCATTTCCAGCACAAATCGAGGGTTTAACAAGAACCTCTGAGGAAGGGGGGGGGGTTAGGAAAAAACAAGGGGAAATAGGTTACCTTGCATAATAACTTAGCCACTCCCAGTCTCTATTCAAGCCTACGTTAATTGTATCCAATTTGCAAATGAATTCCAATTCAACAGTCTCTCGCTGGAGTCTGGTTTTGAATAGAGACTGGGAGTGGCTAAGTCATTATGCAAGGTAACCTATTTCCCCTTGTTTTTTCCTAACACCCCCCCACACCGCCCCCTTCCTCAGAGGTTCTTGTTAAACCCTCGATTTGTGCTGGAAATGGCCCACCTTGATTATCATACACATTGTAAGGAGAATGATCACTTTAGATAAGCTATTACCAGCAGGAGAGTGGGGTGGGGGGAGGGAAAATCTTTTGTAGTGGTAAACACCCATTTTTTCATGGTTTGTATGTATAAGAACATCTTCTGTATTTTCCACAGTATGCATCCGATGAAGTGAGCTGTAGCTCACGAAAACTTATGCTCAAATAAATTGGTTAGTCTTTAAGGTGCCACAAGTACCTTGGTCCTGCTTCGAGCAGGGGGTTGGACTAGATGACCTTCTGGGGTCCCTTCCAACCCTGATATTCTATGATTCTAAGTACTCCTTTTCTCATTGGAAGGTAGTGTGATGAATCTGGTAAATGGGAAATTACTATTCCCAGCAGAACTATGACTCTTCAGGATGGACAAGCAGAAATATCCCATGCCCTGGCCAACAGAGGAAGGAGGAGGGAAACTCTTTGAAAGAATCTCACCCAGGAAGCAATCTCTCTCTGGGGAAGCCAGTGAATGTGGCGAGGAGGGGAACAGGCTGCAGCAGGAGCCAGAAAGCTATGCTTGGAGGCGGCTATAACTGTAAGACTGTGTAAATGGATTCAGGTCGGTGCATAACTTGTGGGAAGCAGCCGAAACTAGGCTGTGGCCTGCAGCCAAAAGTACATTGACCCACTGAACACATTAAAGGCAATATAGTGTATATGTATATATTGTAGTATGAGTATTTATGACGAAAACACTCATCTATATAATATGCAGTTGTAGGCTCCCGAGAGAGAGATTGTCAGTCATATAATAAAATGTATTTTAATATAAACTTGCACCAGCTCCCCTACCAGCCACTGTAGGGATGCAGAATCATTGGGTATAAGTCTCCTCTGGCCATGCCTCCTCTAGTCTGCCCCTGCTCTGCCTCCACTACATCCTCTGTGCACAATAGAACATACCTTGCAACTAGGAATGCTATGAAAAAGGCAGAAAGAAGGCTCTGTACATGGTGTATAAGTGACCTGCATCAGCACTAATCACCAAAGCAGCCTTACACCTGCCCTGTGCTCTTTTCCGCCAGCACAGATAGCTCAAAGGGCAACTATGAATCTGGCCTTAGGTGCTGAGTGCTCTACCAGGAACAGGCCCAATGGCTGTAATGATATTTGAAAGGGTTCAGCACCATATACTTTCTTTCATTAGGTTTATATCTTATTCACCATTAGGTCAATTTCTCTTCTGGCATAATACTGCTTAAATCAATGATAGCAGAGAATTTGGCCTATTATTATTTTAAAATTTATTCCTGTAGTAAAGAGCTGTTTTGGTGTTTGGAAAATTGTTTCCTCTGTGTAACTTGCTACATACTATACCTCAGAAATATTAATTGTGCATGAAGATTCCTCTTTAAACAGTTCTTGGAGAATGAACAAAAGAAGACTGAAATATGAATGAAAACAAGCAGGATAAAAATATATTTAACAAATGTGAAAATTAAACATTGGGCGGTACGCTTTAAAAAACAAACAAACCCCCCAAAACCCATTAGCTCCTAAAAAACTCCATGGTTAAATAATGTAATGGAAGACAAAGTAATGCAATCAGACAGGATCAGCAGTAATTTATCCTGCAGCTGATTTATGCATGACAGCCATATGTGTTTGTTTATGGAATCTGCATCTGGTAATGTGTTTCTGAAATAATGGAAAGTTATAGCAGAAAAATGTGCTATGCTCCCCAGATGGACTAATTAAATCTCCATTTAATTAAAAAAAAATTGAAAAACAAATGATAATTGTCAGCAGACCATAAAAAATAGAGAACACTTGCATTACATATTATGGGCACAAAATATATCATGGTGACCCCACAAACATAATAGTGGTATAATTTAACACTCTGTTCACCTGTGTAAGAGTGAGTGCAAATACACACTTCTCTCAAACTTTGTCAGTATAAGCAATGTCAGTATAATATTTTTCATCTCCCTTTCTTTTTCTAAAAATGCAGGGTAAATATACATTTTCTTCTTGAGGCCATGCAGAATACAAGTAGTTTTCTTTCATTCTATTCCAAGAGCATGAGACACCTTAGATATGAATATATATGAGAGAATGTGGGTAATAACAATGGTATTAAAATGCAAATACTATTCTCCATAACTCATACTTGAAGTTTAAATACCTCTTTATTTGCATTTACAAGTTATCTAAAGTAACACTCCTGGTTCCAGCACTACCCCCCTCCCCCATGACATTTCACAAGAGCAATAATAAATCATGACATTCATTTGTTTAAATATGTATATTGAGGTCATTGTGATATCTGGATGCATATTACAGGAATTAGAAAAAATAGCTGCTGCCAACAATTAAGGAAATCTGTCTATGCTGCGTAAAGTTCTCTTAGTAGAGACAGGAATAAACACAAAGGCTTTATGACATCACTCCACTTTACAGGAGGAGTTTGGCTGCCTGGTACTGCAAGGGACCATATCATAATCAAGGTACCATATCATAATGCCTCTATATAAATCCATGGTATGTCTACACCTTGAATACTATGTGCAGTCCTGGTCACTCCATCTCAGAAAAGATATATTGGAATTTGAAAAGGTACAGAGAAGGACAACAAAAATGATTAGGGGTATGGGACAGTTTCTGTATTAAAAAGACTGGGACTTTTCAGCTTGGAAAAAGAAGATTAAAAGGGGATATGATAGAGGTCTACAGAATCTTGACTGGTGTGGAGAAAGTGAATAAGGAAGTGTTATTTACTCCTTCACATAAGAGTATAACCAAGGGGTTACGCAATTTAATTAATAGACAACAGGTTTAAAACAAACAAAAGGAAATACTTCTTCACACAACACACAGTTAACCTGTAGAACTCATTGCCACGGGATATCGTGAAGGCCCAAGCTATAACAGGGTTAAAAAAAGAACTAGATAAGTTCATGGAGGATAGGTCCATCACTGTTAGCCAAGTTGGTCAAGGATGCAACTGCATACTTTGAGTGTCACTAGCCACTGTTAGCCGGAAGCGGACAACAGGGGATGGATCACTCAATGACTGCCTGTTCTGTTCATTCCCTCTGAAGCACCTCGCAATGACCACTGCTGGAACACAGGATACTGGGCTGGATGGACCATTGGTCTGACCCAATGTGGACATTCTTATGTTCTTAAAGTGCTGAGTATCTTCAACTCCAACTGATGTCATTCCATTGTTTTTTAGAATAAGTCATTTCACCATGGTATTATCTACACAGGGAGCTATTCTGGAACAGCTATTGTGCTTTAAATTCAAACCATAACTTATTGTAGAATAACTTCCTAGTGTAGACATGTCCTTAAAAATACAAAGAGAAAATCCATGGGTGCAATCTGCCGTAGGTTGAAGTCTCAACAATCTAAGAGACAGTAGAGGATTGGCTTTATCTTATGAACTGTGCAAATATATCCTACTACCCTTGGTTTGAAACCAGCTTTCCCTCTATAGTCTTCCAAAGCACCATTTCAGCTCTTAGAAAGCTAATACTTTTGCAGCCCATGAAAGACGACAAGGATGTCAGGAAAGTCACAGAGATTCCACGGCATGGAGAGCCTATGGGTATATCTACACTACAAAATTAGGTCGATTTTATAGAAGTCGATTTTTGGAAATCAATTTTATACAGTCAATTGTGTATGTCCCTACTAAGCGCATTAAGTCGGTGGAGTGTGTCCTCAATACCATGGCTAACATCGACTTATGGAGTGGTGCAGTGTGGGTAGCTATCCCAGAGTTCCCACAGTCTCTGCTGCCCATTGGAATTCTGCGTTAAGCTCCCAATGCCTGATGGGGCAAAAACATTGTCGAGGGTGGTTTTGGGTACATGTTGTCAGTCGCCCCTCCCTCCATGAAAGCAACGGCAGACAATCGTTTTGTGCCTTTTTTCCTGGGTTACCCTTGCAGACGCCATACCACAGCAAGCATGGAACCCGCTCAGCTCACCGCTGCTGTTGTGAGCATTGTAAACGCCTCGAACATTATCCTGGAGTATGTGCAGAACTGGGCTAAGAGATGCCAGCACGAGGATGATTGTGATGAGGACATGGACACAGACGTTCCTGAAAGCATGGGCTGTGGCAATTGGGACATCAGGGCGGCAGTGGGGCTGGTTGATACAGTGGAACGGCAATTCTGGGCCTGGCAAACAAGCACAGACTGGTGGGACCACATAGTGTTGCAGGTCTGGGATGATTCACAGTGGCTGCGGAACTTTTGCATGCATAAGGCCACTTTCCTTGAACTTGGTGAGTTGCTTTCCCCTGCTCTGAAGTACAGGAATATCAAGATGAGAGTGCCCTGACAGTTGAGAAGCGAGTGGCGACAGCCCTGTGGAAGCTTGCAACACCTGACTGCTACAGGTCAGTTGGGAATCAGTTTGGAGTGGGCAAGTCAACCGTGGGGACTACTGTGATCCAAGTAGCCAATGCAATCACTGACGTACTATCAAGGGTCGTGACTCTGGGAAATGTGCAAGTCATACTGGATGGCTTTGTTGCAATGGGGGTTCCCTAACTGTGGTGGGGTGATAGATGGAATGCATATCCCTATCTTGGCACCGGACCACCTTGCCAATCAGTGCGTAAACCACAAGGGGTACTTCTCAATGTTGCTGCAAAAAGAAAAGGAGTACTTGTGGCACCTTAGAGACTAACCAATTTATTTGAGCATGAGCTTTCGTGCTGCAAGCACTGGTGGATCACAAGGAACGTTTCACCAACATCAGCGTGGGATGGCCAGGAAAGGTGCATGACGCTCAACTCCGGGCTGTTCGAGCAGTTGCAAGAAGGGACTTACTTCCCAGACCAGAAAATTACTGTTGGGGCATTGAAATGCCAATAGTTATCCTTGGAGACCCAGCCTACCCCTTGCTCCCTTGGCTCATAAAGCTGTACACAGGCAGCCTGGACAGTAGTAAGGAGCAGTTCAACTATAGGCTGAGCAACTGCAGAATGGTGGTAGAATGTGCCTTTGGACGTTTAAAAGCTCGCTGGCGCTGTTTGCTGACTAGGTTAGCACAACAAACATTCCCATTGTTATTGCTGCTTGCTGTGTGCTCCACAATATCTGTGAGAGTAAGGTGGAAGACATTTATGGCAGGGTGGGAGGTTGAGGGAAATCGCCTGACGGCCGATTTTGAGCAGCCAGATACCAGGGCGATTAGAAGAGCACAGCTAGGCTCACTGCGCATCAGGGAGACTTTGAAAACCAGTTTCATGACTGGCCAGGCTACAGTGTGACAGTTGTATGTGTTTCTCCTTGCTGCAAACCCACCCCCTTTGTTGATTTTAATTCCCTGTAAGCCAACCACCCTCCCCGCTTCGATCACAGCTGGCAAAGGAAATAAAGTAACTATTGTTTTGAAACCATGAATTCTTTCTTTATTAATTAAAAAAAAGTGAGATAACTGACAAGGTAGCCCGGGTGGGGTTTGGTGTGGGAGGAGAGAAGGACAAGGCCACATTGCTTATTGTAGCTACACTACAAATCAAAACTGTTTGAATGACAGCCTTGTGTTGCTTGGGCCATCCTCTGGAGTGGAGTGGCTGGGTGCCAGGAGCCTCCCCCGCACCACGTTCTTGGGTGTCTGGGTGAGGAGGTTATGGAACTTGGGGAGGAGGGCAGGCAGTTGTACAGTGAATGCAGCAGCGGTCTGTGCTCTTGCTGGCTTTCCTGCAGCTCCAACAGACGCTTCATCATGTCAGTTTGCTCCCCCATTAGCCTCAGCATTGCCTCCTGCCTCTGGTCTTTGCGCTCACATAATGCTTTCCTGGCCTCTGCCACTGAATGCATTAAGCTGTGCCCTATCAGTGCGGGAGGACTGCATGAGCTCGGAAAACATGTCATTGCGAGTGCGGTTTTTTTCGCCTTCTAATCTGCGATAACCTCAGGGACAAGATGACAGGGGGAGCATGGAAACATTTGCACGTGGGGGGAGATAAAAAGGGAGAGTAAAATTTAAGATGATACATTTCTGAGAACAAAAGGGAGACTCTTTCACAGTGAATCAAGCAATTCACAGCAGACAGCACATGTGCTTTAGGTACAAGGTCGCATTTTGCCTTTTATATTGAGCACCTGCCTGTATGGTGACACATCACAAACGGCTGGGCAACAGAATTCGGTTTCCAGGCAGACATGGTAAGCCTTTTGATACGCAGGGTTGGCTTCCTACGCCTTCATAACATGTGGGAATGGTTTCAAACTGCAACACTATCCTTTCCCATAGCGAGCAATGCCGGATGGGTTTCACATTTAAAAGGAGGGGCTGCGGTTTTCGGGTGGATGTGCGGCACTCACCTCCCCCAACCCCACCATATGGCTATTCTCCGGGATGATCCCTTTTAGCCAAGTGCAAGCAACCCAGCATGAACGGGGTCCTTTTACTGTTCCCTTACAAAAATTCCCCTATTTCAACCAGGTGACCACGAATGATATCACTCTCCTGAGGCTAACACAGAAAGATAAAGACCGAATGTTGCTTAATGAGACCAAAACCCAGGATCATTCGCTGCCGTGCTTTGTGCTGCAATGATTCCAGACTACTTGCTACTGGCTTGGCATGGTAAAGTGTCCTACCATGGAGGACGAAATAAGGCAGCCCTCCCCAGAAACCTTCTGCAAAGATTTTCAGAGTACCTCCAGGAGAGTTTCATGGAGATGTCCCTGGAGGATTCCTACTCCATCCCCAGACACGTTAACAGACTTTTCCAGTAGCTGTACTAGCTGCAAATGCATCCCAATTCAAATCAAACATTAAACACTATTGCTTTTAAACCTTGTACTGTAGTTACAAATGTGTACTCTCCGCCTTCAGGGTTGGGGATCCCGCCTTGAGAGGGTATTGGCTCCAGGGTGATGAAAAGGTCCTGGCTGCCGGGGAGAACGGATTCACTGCTTGCCTGCTGTGCATTCTCCTCCTCCTCCTCATCCACAAAATCCTCCTCCCTGTTGCGTGAGACTCGCCCCTTGTAGGTGTTCATGGACAGTGGTGGCGTAGTGGTAGGGTCCCCCCCTAGAATGCCATGCACCTGATTATAGAAGCAGCATGTATGGGGCTCTGACCCAGAGCGACCGTTTGCCTCCTTTATCTTTTGGTAGGCTTGTTTGAGCTCCTTGACTTTCACTCAGCACTGCTGTAGCCTCTGTCCACCAAGCCCTCTGCGATTTTGGCATATATATTAGCATTTCTTCTTTTTGATTGGAGTTCAGCCTGCACAGATTCTTCTCCCCATACAGCAATCAGATCCAGTGTCTCCCTTTTGGTCCATGCTGGAGCTTGTTTGTGATTCTGGGGGGACTGCATGGTCACCTGTGCTGCTGAGCGCGCCACGCTGATCAAACAGGAAATGAAATTCAAGTTCCTGGGGCTTTTCCTGTGTACCTGGCTAGCGCATCGGAGTTGAAAGTACTGTCCAGAGCGGTTACATTGGAGCACTCTGGCATAGCTCCTGGAGGCCAATACCATCTAATTGCCCCTGCACTATTCCAAATTCGACCCAGCAAGGTCGATATTAGCGTTACTCCCCTCGCCGGGGAGGAGTACAGAAGTCAATTTTAAGAGCCCTTTAGGTTGACGGAATGGTGTTGGTTATGTAGACGCATTAATTTTTAAATCGACCTAACGCGGCTAAATTCGACCTAACCCCATAGTGTAGACCAGGGCTATGTGATTTACCCTAAGGGCAACGTTCCTAACCTAAGATACTGGAACTAAGAAATGACAACTTTTTGTGATTGTTTAGAGCAGTGGTTCCCAAACTTGTTCAGCTGCTTGTGCAGAGAAAGCCCCTAGCCGATTTGTTTACCTGCCGCATCCGCTGGTTCGGCCGATTGCGGCTCCCAGTACGTCCCTTGGCCTGCGCCGCTTCCAGGAATTCCCATTGGCCTGGAGCAGTGAACTGCGGCAAGTGGGAGTCGCGATCGGCCGTACCTCCGGGCACAGCAGGTAAACAAATCAGCCCGGCCCACCAGGGGCTTTCCCTGCACAAGTTTGGGAACCACTGGTCTAGAACAAGTGACTTATGAGAAAAGTCTAGGCTGTCAGTAGTGTTGAGAAATTCCACTGGAGAATGTTATTGATTTTCAAGGACTGGCTCCATAGCTGAGACAAGAAAATAACTCAGAGTGTGCTTCAGAGTGTGCCACCAAGGCACAATCATTGGCATAGAACAGTTTCCGGATGAACACTTTGATCACCTTGGCATTTGCACGTATATGAGAGAGATTAAACACTTGCCAGTGCAAAAGCATATAAAGATGCCATTTGAAGAGCCATGGAGGGCTTCCTTTAACATTGCAGCAAAGAATAGCTCAAAAAGGCTAAGAGCAAGGACACATCCATGCTTCTCTCCATTTGTGATCGGAAATGAGTCTGTTAGATCACTATCAACACTAACCCTTCCAACCATGCCTTTGTGGAGTTACTGAATAATGTTAATAATTTGACTCAACATCCAAATTTAGTGAGCAATTTCCAGAGGCAGTGCAGTTGATTGTGTTGAAAGCTTTGGTTAGATATAGAAACACAAAGTGGAAAGGTTGATGCTATTCATAACATTTAATGATGAAAATCATGTCAACGGTGATCTGCTGAGCACGAAAGCCTCACCAAACTACAGTGTCACCCCAACTCAATATAGAGTGACAAAAGTCTTGACCAGCCCATGTGTAGGTTCACAACTATGACTCCCAACAATGACCACTGCCGGTCACTTTCACCATTCTCCGATCACTGCAGGACTTATTGGATTGTTGAAGACTGCTTGGGAATTTGTTTAAAATGGATGAGCAGTGTTGCACCGATTCACACACTCTCTTGGCCAGCCAGACCATTTCCACTGGCAGCGTAAAGCCAAGACAACTGAAGGATTTGTTAGCTGCAGGTTTGTTTTCGGAGTGACCATCTCTTAGACCAGTTGCAAAGTTGCCAGACTTAACAAGCCTGGTGTGCTCAACCAGAGCTCTGTTAGCCTGGTTATTTTGGAATAGATTCTTGTAGGCTTTCATGGATACCATAGCGGCCCAGACAGAATAGCTCACCAACCATATGTCACCCTACAAGGCAATCCTCTACCTGCCCTGTTTCCACCTTCCCACCACGTGGAGGAGGGTTTGGACTTATGGAACCAGCTTTCACAAAGCAAAGAACTATCTATTCAAAACAAAAGCATTGCAGAGAAAACCCATCCTCCACCTGGAAACCATGGCAAGTCTAAAATACTTCAGGTCCTCCCACAGGAACTTGGTTCTTTTGGTCACAGTCTCATGCCCGTCAGTTTTCAAATGGTCTGAGTGACCCAACGGTCAGGACTATTATTTTATACAGTTTGTATTCTTAGATGTTTGAACCATGTCAGACCAAACTGTGTGCTGTTTCTCCAGCGAATGAAGCTTCAAAAGGCTTGTTACCTACATTGTTTCAGCACTGGGGACTTGCATTAATTTACTGCCTCCCCACCCCCCATTGACTTTAGTTCCTGCAGGAAGCATCCTTTAGCTCGGTGGTTCTCAACCAGGAGTCCGGGGGCCCCTGGGGAGCTGTGAGCAGGTTTCAGGGGGTCTGCCAGGCCCAGGGGGTCTACAGTGGGGCCCAGGGCAGAAAGCCGAAGCCTTGCCATATGGGGCTGAAGTCTGGGGTCCCAAGCCCTGTCACCTGGGGCTGAAGCCGAAGTCTGAGCAACTTAGCTTTGTGGAGCCTCCTGTAGTGTGGGGCCCTGGGCAACTACCCTGCTTGCTACTCCCTAATGCTAGTCCAGGCTTTTATATATAGAAAACCAGTGGCTGTAACACAGGTGGGCCATGAAGTTTTCATAACATGTTGGGGGGTCTCAGAAAGAAAAAGTTTGAGAACTACTGCTTTAGCTCACTCATTTAGCCAGGAATACAATCACTAGCAAGCCCGTGTACATACATATAACATTAGTACCATTAACACAATAAAAACAATGAGGAGTCCCTGTGGCACCTTAAACACTAACACATTTATTTGGGCATAAGCTTTCGTGGGCTACACCCGACTTCATCAGATCCATGGAGTGAAAAATCCATTTATTCTTTTGCATAGAGACTCAGGCCCTATGCTACCAGCACTCCCAGCTACCTTCAAGACACCACTGACTTCCGTCACCTATAGGGCCGGCTCCAGGCACCAGCTTTCCAAGCAGGTGTTTGGGGCGTCATTTAGAATGGGGCAGCAGTCCGTGTCCCTCGGCGGCAATTCAGTGGCAGCTCTGCCGCTCTTCCCGCCGTGGCAGCTTTCGGCAGCAGCTCCTCTTGCGTCAGTGACAATTCGGCAGCGACTGCTTGGGGCGGCAAAATTGGTAGAGCCGCTCCTGGTCACCTACAGCCCCCAACTAAAACCTCTCCAGCGCATCATCAAGGATCTACAACCCATTCTGAAGGATGATCCCTCACTCTCACAGACCTTGGGAGACCAGTCCTCGCTTACAGACAGCCCCTCAACCTAAAGCAAATAATCACCAGCAACTACACACCAGGCAACAAAAACACTAACCCAGGAACCAATCCCTGCAACAAATCCCGTTGCCAACTCTGTCTGCATATCTATTCAAGGGACACCATCATAGGACCTAACCACATCAGCCACACCATCAGGGGCTCATTTACCTACACATCTACCCATGTGATATATGCCATCATGTGCCAGCAATGCCCCTCTGCCGCGTACATTGGCCAAACCGGCAAGTCTCTACGGAAAAGAATAAATGGACACAAATCAGACATCAAGAACTGTAACATTCAAAAACCAGTAGCAGAGCACTTCAATTTCCCTGGACACTCAACAACAGACTTAAATGTGGCCATTCTTCAACAAAAAAACTTCAAAAACAGACTTCAACGAGAAACTGCGCAACTGGAATTAATTTGCAAACTTGACACCATCAAATTAAAGACTGGGAGTGCTTGGGTCATTAGAAAAAGTAATTTTCCCTCTGTTGATACTCACAGAGGGAAAACTGTCTGCTGTTGGGAATGGGCCACATCCACTCTGTTGGGATGTGGCCCATTGTCTACTGTTGGGAATGGGGCCACATCCACTCTGATTGATTTGGTCTCGTTAGCGGTACAAAAAGTAATTTTCCCTCTGTTGATATTCACCCCTCCTTGTCAACTGTTGGGAATGGGCCACATCCACCTTGACTTAATTGACCTCGTTAGCACTGACCCCCTATTTGGTAAGGCAACTCCCATCTTTTCATGTGCTGTAATATATATACCTGCCTACTGTATTTTTCACTCCATGCATCTGATGAAGTGGGTTTTAGTCCAGGAAAGCTTATGCCCAAATACATTTGTTAGTCTCTAGGGCAGGTCTTCACTACCCACCAGATCGGCGGGTAGTGATCTACCTATCAGGGATCGATTTATCTAGACACGATAAATCAATCCCTGAACACACTCCCCGTCGACTCCAGAACTCCAGCTCATGAGAGGCAGAAGCGGAGTCAAAGGGAGAGCGGCAGCAGTCGACTCGCCGCCGTCCTCACGGCCAGGTAAGTCGACCTAAGATATGCCAACTTCAGCTACGCGAATAGTGTAGAGCAGGGCTAAGGTGCCACAAGGACTCCTCGTTGTTTTGCCTGATGCAGACTAACATGGCTACCCCTCTGAAACCTATTAACACAATAGTCTTTGAGCATGTGTCATAGTGACCAGTATCAAGCAGGTGATCCTTGTGCAAAACACAATTTCTATCAGCCATGTCAGATTCAGCATTCAAATAGTTTCAAGGGTCACTACTAGTCATTTGATGCAGATAGCAAACACAAGGTACTGAATACTGTTCAGGAAATAATCAAGTTGGATGGCATTTTATCTTGTTTATGAATCCTGGATTGCAGTTTCCATTAGCACAATGGTTAATTGCTTCACAAGAGGAGTATTTAAGGTCCTCTCAGATCAGATCACATCAGATTCTGAACCATCCCATGAAGACCATCTATAATGCCCCAGTTTCTTCAGAACATGTCAGGATGACAGGTTCAATATATTTTTTGACATAGACAATGAGTTCAAAACAGATGATGAGCTTGTCAGATTGAGGATATTTTGGCAGTTGTGGTCTCTGAACTACTAAACTAATGGATGAGACAAACGATGACTCAGAAAAAGAGGCTGTCTCAGGGGATCAGCAAATCCTTCAGATCATCCGTCTTGTGCAAAAGACCACACACCGTGAATGTTGGAAAGACTTGAGTGGTGCCACTGAAGCTATAGAGCTCAGCTTCCAAGATCAATTGGCAGCAAAGGACACTTGACTCTAATTTGGTGTACTATAGTGTACACCAAAGCAATTTTTCTTTGTGTTTGTTAATATTTGTTATTGAAACTAAATAAAGCACTTAATAAATCTAGAGTGGAAAAATAATTGGTAAACACAGAATACTGTAGGAAACAATCCTGCCATGGCAGAAATGGACTAAATCAGTGGCTCTCAACCTTTCCAGACTACTGTACCCTTTTCAGGAGACTGATTTGTCTTGCGTACTCCTCATTTAAAAGCTACTTCCTTACAGATCAGACATAAAAATTCAAAAGTGTCACAGCACACTATTACTGAAAAATTGCTGACTTTCTCATTTTTACCATATAATTCTAAAATAAATCAATTGGAATATAAATATTGTACTTACAGTTCAGTGTATAGTATATAGAACAGTATAAACAAGGAATTGTCTGAATGAAATTTTAGCTTGTACTGACTTCGCTAGTGCTTTTATGTAGCCTATTGCAAAACCAGGCAAATATCTAGATGACTTGATGTACCCCTGGAAGACCTCTGGGTACCTCCAGGGGTACACGTGCCCCTGGTTGAGAACCACTGGACTAGATGACCTGATAGCTCTCTCTCCTCTCTCAAACAAAAATCTTGTGAGTACAAATAATTTTCTCTTTATTCCACTTGTTCATTTTTCTGGTAAGATATTTAACACTGCTTTTATTTATTTTTTCCTGCTGCATCTTTCAAAGTGTTCTTAGGTCTATGGAACATATTTATTAAGTCATTTATTTAAAAAACAGGAAAACTATATCATCAAACCATATGGGTACAGTTGTAACACTGCAGAATCCTATTCGCCTGCTTCTTTTCTTTCCTCAACTTTTCTCTATTATTTACTTGCAGAACATATGGAGAATGGCTAGGAGAAGAGGCACATCTGGGTTTATGTTCAGAATGAATGCTTTTTATGATGACTACTCCCATGATCTGTGCAATAGATTAGATTAGTCACCCACAAATATGTCTAACTGTACATCATTTAACTAAGTTTTCAATAGAAAAATATTAATTTAAACTACAGAGAAACTAAATGTTCCTTCATAATATGACTAGCACCTTTTTCCTATACCCCTACCCTTTCCTCCAGAGGCAGAAAGCTTTGTCTACAGTACAAGGGACTGTAGCTTCTCTGGAAACTACAGGTGAGGAAATATCTTCAAAAACTTACCAACCTGAAAGCTAATATGGATAAAGCAACACAATGGTCTGAAAGGGCAATTTACGGATAGCATTGTGTTCTTGATATCTGTTCTGATCAAACAGTTTATTTAGTAATGGAAAAATGATGACTTGCACCCAGAAACTAACTAAAAGTCATTGCTGCCTATGAACTACCAAGGGCTCGTAGGTGTTATGATAAAACAAATAACGAAAATACATAAGCATCTGTTGCATCCCACCCTACCTGAATTTGCTGAGGAATTCTTTATGTTTGGTTTTCCACTTGAAATGCAATCTGTTCAAGACAAATCTGATTTATTCCGGTTTATGGGAATCTTCCCAACAAATTTAGTTTTCTTTCATATTTGTGCACAACTGCCAGGAACTAGGTATGTTGTTAGCCTTTCTTCCTCTTTCCTCACTATTGCACACTACCCATGAGGAACATACAGTTTACAAGAGAAACTCTATTGCACAATTGTTGTATATATTTTAGTTAGTCAAGAGTTCAACCAATTCTATGTTATGAGACTTAACCAAAACTTAAGATAATCCAAATTTTTTGATAGTCATGCATAAAAAATATAAAAAAAGTACAAGATTGCATGAACTGCCTTGGCTTTTATAGTTATTTTTTATTAAATAAAAGTTTGTTTTAAAAACTAGTAACAGAAGTTATTTATTTTTCTAAAAAAGCATCCCTGGATATTGCTTCTACAAATACATTTTAGAATAATGCTGTAAACCTGTCTAAATGAAGTAAAAAAAAAAATATTAAAAAAAAAAATGCTTTCACCACATGTTGCTGAGATGGCATGTGAGAGTTTTTGTGTCATCCTAACAAGTGATCTTCCTCACCATGGCAACATGATTCAGAAAAGCATTAAGCATGTGCTTAACTTTAAGCAAATTAATGTCTATCGCTATTGAGCAAAAAAATGTGCTGAAATAACCTGCTGAACAGGGAGGGGTTTATGCAGATATTTTAACTTTAAGCACTTGGTTAAATGCTTTGTTGAATCAGGACCTACAAGTATTTCTCCTCCCTCCCTCCCCCCGACCCCCCGCAAGTATTGATAACAGTGCAAAAGTCAAGATATTCTTTGAAGAATAAGTAATCAGTCTGCCCATTGGCCTTTTCATTTTCCAGTTTCATTTGAACTCCACATACGTGGTATCTGGAAAATTATTTAAAACTACAAATCACTTTTCAACAATTTCTTTTTGACAGGCTGAGGTGGGAAAAGGAAACTAAAACAAAAATTTAAATGTATGTTTATTTTATATTAATATACATATATGTACACATGGAACATACCACTCTTGAGCGGGACCTTGTTTAATGATGGAGAATGAACAACATTTAAAAAACCATATAGAGTTGAAAATGTTCAAACTCCATGGGCACATAAAGATAGCATAAACTGACTATTGCCTGTATCAGTTGGCACCCACAGTTACAAAATGTTATATTAGAGAAGATTCTGGGGATGGGCTCTCAGAGTAGAGGGCATTTGGGGCTTGCCAGTCCCCATGTCAGACCTATCCCACTGCTTCACTTTAAGGATGGGCTCCCAAGAGCATAGGACTTTTGCAAGCTTTGAAAGCTTTCTAGATCAGCTCCAATCCCAATCACCATCAAAGATTCTTACAAGCTAGAAAGTTCTCACTGCAACTGAATGCAGTGGGTCTTTGGCTGGCAGGAAATGCATGAGTGGGGGCTCCTTTAAGGATCCCTACTGCAGTTGGGTTATAAGGGAGGGGAAAAGGGGACTTACCTGAGTGGAACCAAAGGAGGGAACGGGAAGTGGCCAGATTTTTGGGCACTGATCCACCTTGTGCACCACTGGAATACGGTGGGCATTTATACCTGGTGCATCTCAGAAGGAAGCCCCTCTCATCACTAACGGATCAGCAGCACTCATCCTTCCATCCATAGAATCAGAATAGAACTTTTTATGATTCGCTGTAGGCATTGTGCTAGTTGCCTTTTTTCCTTTTGGGGCTGAGAAGGAGTTGTTTGCTTACTGACAGTTTGCCCCAGGTGGGGTGGGTTTTTTTGCCTACTCCACATCAGGGACCCAGTGGGATAAGTAAGGAGGTTATGTCAAGCGTTTGCAACTTAGTAGGTAGCTGGTGTGTCAGGTGTCCAGGGCAGGTAGTCATTGCAGGAGGGGATACGGTTTCCTGATAAACAGGAGTTGGAAGGAGTCTTAGGGGAAATGTATCTCCTAAGGAAGCTGGAATTGAGGCTCTTGATGTCTAGTTCAGAGGGGAGACAGCCCACTCGTTTTTCCAGCCTCTCCCTTAAATTTGAAAAGGGGGAGGGTGACAGGATCCCAGCAGCAGCCTGGGACAGGTTGGGAGGGCTGATGGAAGCCTTCCCGAATAGGTGGAAACAATTAAGGAAAGAATGATGACTTGCATGGTATGATGTATTGTGGGGTGTTTACATATATTTTTAGTGAATAAAGCTGTGGCCTAGTTAAACCACACCTACTGAAATCTTGTTCTGCTTCCTGTGAGGCTGGGAGAACAGTGTTTTGGTTCAGTATAACTACTAAAGGGATATTTAATTGCTCTATGCCTAATGCAGTTGTATTCCTATGTTGCCATATACATGGAAGTATCTATATCCATTCATGTTTCTTCACAAACTAAAAAAAAATTTTTTTTGGGCTACTTCCAAATCACAAGCAGCCTCTGTAATTAATTCCTGTCTAAATACTGCTTACTAAATTCTCTCTCTCTGAAAACTAAGGCTTTTTTTTTTTCTCATGCTGGTCTTAATTAAATTTTTGCTATTAAATGCTATTTCTAGCATAAGTGACTTAAAAGAAAAAATAACAGTAACTCCCTCACCCAACATGCCTCATTTAAGTGAAAAAAATGCCTGGTAGCTAAAAAGTACTGGCATATTGAAAACCTAATATAATAAAACTCTTGGGTTCTAAGTGGGTGATGTGACGCTGGTTGACCAGGTGCCAACTCATACCAACTCCTGTGGGCCTCACTGAACACTGACAAATGCATAGTGGAAACCAGTCTATGTCACCTGTGTGGTAGTACTGATAAAATAGATATTAGAGTTATAAGACTGTGTCTAGACTGTGAAATGCTTGTAGGACGTCACATGTATTAATCTTCCTTATAATGTCTGTATCCCATGTTATAAGGTAATATTTAAGTGTTTGCTCTGTAACTATAAAAATGTTTGCTAAGACTGTAAAAACCCCACAGTCAGGGGGAAAGAATTAATAGGTGTGAAATACTAGTTTACCACAAGAGGTGTTATCTCCTCCTCCCCAACAAAAGAGAGCCTATAGATACCAGACAAGCCATTGTGGAACAACAGTGGACAAAAGGCTTTGTTGTTACCTTCCCCCACACACCTGAAGAGGGTACATGCACAAGCCCTCATCCCATCACAGCTTGAATGCTGATGGAAGGGAATAAAAATCCCTGTTAAGGAGAAATTGTTATTCCTGTGCCGTTTGAACTCAGAAAGGTGAAGATTTCTAAGCATAAGCAAGGGGTCTCCAGCTGTTAGCTTGGGTTAGCCCTAAAGGACATATAAAGCTTGTATATTACAGCAGCTACTATAATCTTTTGGAACCTAATACTATATCTCGTGTATGTGTATGTTTGCCTGTGTTAAGCGTGTGAATAACTCATTTCTTTTTCCTAGTTAATAAACCTTTAGTTAGTTTATTAGAGGATTGGCTATAAGTGTTGTCTTTGGTGAAAGATCTAAGATGCACTTGACCTGAGATAAGGGATTGGTGTTCTGGGACTGGGAATAACCTGAATACTGATGTGATTTTTTGTATAATGGATCATAGCTCAGTGGTTTGAGCATTGGCCTACTAAACCCAGGGTTGAGAGTTCAATCCTTGAGGGGGCCATTTAGGGATCTGGGGCAAAAATTGGGGTTTGGCCCTGCTTTGAGCAGGGGGTTGGACTAGATGACCTCCTGAGGTCCCTTCCAACCCTATGATTCTATGATCTATGATCTATCACAAAGGCCAGTTTGCCCCAGTGGCAAGATAGACAGAAGTCCCCAAGGGGACTGTCTGTCACTACATGTTAAGGTTGTTATAGTGCTTGAGGAGTTCACACTTGGTACTTGGTTGGTTAAATCTACTTATAGAACATACAACCAATCTGGGGTTTGTGCCCTGCTTCTTGACAGTCTGCCCTGAGGTTGGCAATCATGGGTGAGCCACTCCAGACAGCTTGACAGATGAAAACCAAGGGTTTTAAGCAGGCAAAACATGCCTGCTGTTTGAAAGTAGAGTGCACTCTTGTAGGACATTAAAGTACAGGAAATAACACCAGCAAAAATTGTGGACAGTAAATATATTTGGAATGTTTGTTTCTTTCTGTGTTCTCTAACACCGGTGAAAGAACTATTGTTTTATGCTAAATAAAGTATTTCAAGAAAGAAATACTTTATTTAGGAGTAACAAAGAGAAAGATAAATGGTTACTATCACATATAAAATTCAAAATAAAAGCCGGTCTGTTATCACAGCTCAGATATTAATGTGTGTGTATTTGCTTCTGCTGCCAAGTATTATCAGCGTTGTTCTGACATGTAGGGAACAACCTGTTCTATATGGATTCTGACTGGATAGGAAATGGCTCTAGTTTATCTTTTTGACACTCAGAAGGTTGTTTTGTTCACCTTGAGTAACCACAATGTGAACAATGATCATTTGAGAATACTTTGTATACTTAAGTTTCTGATAAGTCTTATATTCCATCTTCACCAGAGGGTGAGCAGGAGGACGTGGTGATGAATCCAAATGAGCAAGTTAATGTTAGCATGTGAAACAGACATCCCAGAATGCCTCAGGTTATAATATTATTTAAGGCATGACACACCTGTTTGGTTTTCACATGGGTCTACCTTTGTGCTGGGTCTCAGGCAAAGTATTAGGAACATAGGAATTGTAAAGCTGGATTGTTCCAGTGGTCCATCTAGTTCAGCATGCTGTCAATGACAACAACGAACAGTTCTAGATGCTTAAGAGGAAGGTGCATGAAGCCAGAGGAATTATAGAATAATCTGTCCCTTCCATGGTGAAGTTTCTTCCTAACCTCAGTAAACTAGTGGTTGGTTTATACCCTGAAGGTCTATTAATCTTATCTAATATAACTCTAAATTTTCTAATGTATCCATATAAATGAATCCTGGCTACAACTCCAATGACATTTTTCTCAAAATCTCCCTCCATTGCTGTATGCCAGTGCAGCTTCAGCAGTGCTATTGATGATGGGAGCACAAGGGTAGTTTACTCACTGGTACAGCTGTTTATTTAAATGAGATTACACACTTTAGTTAGTAGCTCTGCTACTTCATTTTTACAGTCCTTCAGAACTTTGGGTTGATTGCCATCTGGTTCTGTAGATTTGTTAATCTTAAATTTATCCGCTTGTTCCAGCACATACCCTTCATACTTTAATCTCTGATAGATAATGCCTCATCTTTATAATCAGTAAAGAATAGATCTAGATAGATATCTTTCCAACATCCTGTGTGGTGAAAACTGATGCAAAAAAAAAATTATTTTTTTCTATAATATCCCTATCCTCCTTAATTGGTCTTTTAATTCCCTAGTAGTTCAAC
This sequence comes from Lepidochelys olivacea, assembly GCF_965140295.1. Taxonomy (NCBI): domain Eukaryota; kingdom Metazoa; phylum Chordata; order Testudines; family Cheloniidae; genus Lepidochelys; species Lepidochelys olivacea. The sequence goes on along the minus strand of NC_140414.1, from coordinate 47,533,956 downwards.
AGATGGAATGATTCTCTCATAGGCTGACTACTTCTGATATTCTTAATAACGTATTTGTTTTTTACGTCTTTGTGCTACAAAATCTCTCCTAATTTCCATGCGACATTTTACTTGCTACGATTTATGAGTCTTTCTATTTTTTTCTGCACTATGGCTGAATTTCCATTTTCTAAAGGATATTTGTTTGGCCTGAATAATCTATTGAGTTATGCCATCTAACCATGCTGATTTTTTTTCTTGTTTCTTACTTTTTGTTTGTTTTTTGTATGGGGGAGGAGGTTCTAGATTCCTTCTGTCACTCTGCTATGTTTTGTTGAAGTAGCCAAGGCTCAGCGGAAGCCGGCAACCTTAGAAGCTGGAGATGCCCCAGCAGAGGCGGATGCCAAGGCAACCCCGGAGGCCTCGCAGGGTTCGGAGAAAGGGCAGACCAGAGAAACTAGAGGTAACAGGGAGGCCCAGACCACATCAGCAGGGATGACGGCAGGAAGCAGCCCAAAAGAATCTGACGGCGGACCAGTGAGTGAGCCAAAGCCTTGAGTCAGCGTATTTCGGTAGGAGCCTTTCCCTGCTGACTCAGTGGCCCACGATATGGTCACTACCAGGGTCCTGGGCTGGAGTCTGGTGGAGAGGGAGGGCCTGGATCCCTCTCTGCTGGGGGGTGCAACCTCTCCCTCTATGTCTGACATTGGCTACTAAACCTTACTGCTCTGCAAAAAGGGGCAAAGTTATTGACTTGGGCCACTAGGCCCTACTGCCTTGTGAGAAAGGGCAGATTTCCTGACTCTGGCCATTAGGCCTTACTGCTCTGGAAAAAGAGGAGAAGTTATCGACTTGTGCCACTGGGCCTTACTGCCTTGCAAAAAGGGGTGGATTGATGGACACTGGTCCCTTGGCCTTACTGCCCAGTGACAAGGGCGAATTTATGGACTCTGGCCCCTAGGTCATACTGCCCTGCTGATAAGGGCAAGTGTATGGACTCAGGCTGGGAGGGACGCAGTCGTAAGGTACGTATGCCTCCCCCCCCGTTTTTCCCCTAAAAGGGGCAGGCGCACTCATCCTGCACAGGATGGGGTTTCCCCCAAACCTGTCACAAGGTCTCAAATAATAAAAGAAATTATGCCTGCATCCTTTCTGGTTTTGAAATCAATTGTGTTTATTACCTAATAGGTCATATGAAATTATTTATCACATGAATATGTGCAATATCACAGAACCATCAGAGATGGAAAAGATCTATTAGATAATCCAATCCACCTCCAACAAGTGCAGGATTGTTCCCTATCGATAGGGCTCTACCAAATTCATGGCTGTGAGAAAACGGGTTGCCGGGCGGGGGTTTCAAGGTTATTGTAGGGGGGTCATGTTATTGCCACCTTTACTTCTGTGCTGCTTTCGGATCTGGATGGCTGGAGAGTGGTGGCTGCTGGCTGAGGGCCCAGCTCTGAAGGCAGCAGCGCTGCCTTCTGATCTGGGTTCCCGGCCAGCAGCTACCTCTCTCTGGCTGCCCAGAGACTACCTCTCTCTGACCGCCAGCAGCAGCGCAGATGTAAGGATAGAAATACCAGGACCCCCCCCCCCCCCCAAAAAACCTTGCTAGTCTCCACCATTACTCCTTTTTGGGTCAGGACCCTTACAGTTACAACACCGTGAAATTTCAGATTTAAATACCTGAAATCATGAAATTTATGATTTTTAAAATCCCATGACCGTGACATTGACTAAAATGCATGGTGAATTTGATAGGGCCGTACTTATGGAGCATGGATTGGTGGGGAAGGCAGGCAGGGAGAAAGAGATTTATCACATTACTTTTTTAATTCTATCATTTAAAATTAATAAACTTCCTACAGGGGCTCTTCATGGAACTTTTAAACAAGTTTAGTTTAAAAGTGTAATGCACTTGTCATCAAGATATACAGTGCAAAAGGCTACTGTTGATTTCTTTTACTTCTTTTAACTTGTAGCAGTTTATTTAAAATAATTTGAGGTAGTCAGTGGGCCATTGTGTTTACTATAAACACAGACATTTATCAGTGTCCATGCACATCACACAGCCATTATCCAAAATGACTCTGACATACCATCAGAAATTAAGTGAGAGACATGTCATATTACATTGTGTTTCATGGCTGTCTGATCTGATACAGCACTAATGAAACAATGCAATGTGACTTCACCCACATTACACATCCTGACAGCTAATCTGAATTACCTCAAGGTGCTTGAATCAGTAGATAACTCATTACTTGCACATCTTCAGATCTCTGTTTCTGTAGTTGATTTCTACACACAAAAGTACTTTAAAAGAATTTGCTCAACTACAAATTGGAACATTAGTCCTACGTAGGGCAACATAAACCACTTGCCACTTCAAAAACACATGAAGAGCAGCAGGTTTAAAAAAAAAATATCAGTCTGCTCTCCGCTGCCCTTGCTTTTTGGGTAAAGGGAATCTGTGCCGTCATAACCACCCAGAGTATTTAAAAACATGTATTAAATAATAACCCTTATTATATCAACCAAGCAATTTTTTAAAAAGTCTAACAAACAAGAGCTACAATCTATTTTTATCACACTAGATAAACTTTTTGGATAGGTTATAGTATCCTGACCCAAACAGACTTACTTTAATTGCAAAAACAGATCTTTATTTACTCTAAAATAATGAAAGAAAGGAAAATATTTGTATTTGGGACTAACATTTATCAACATAAAGTAGCCCTTTTCTGCTATAGTTTAAAGTAACAGAGGTAATTAAAATATTCAGAAGGCATTTTCACTTCACAATCATGCTTCCTGTATACATTAGTAACAAAAGGCTCACCCTCCCCTTCATTAGCGCTCCACGATAAACAACATATTTCCATATCACATGGTTGACCAGCTCTGATAAACTATTAAGCTTTGCTACAGCACTGATGCATGCAGAAACAACCAAGTCCAGTCAGGAAGTGTATTAATTTGAAACTCGTAAATTAATGACTGAACATTTATATAACCAAGATGGATGAATTACAAGGGAAAAAAAGACCAAAACATAACACTCCCTTATACATTCAACTCGTCATTTCAACTGTAAACAATGAGTCACTAGAAAAAGATCGTCTGAATCCCTCTTACTCTCTTCCCCCAATCTCCAAGGCTGTCAGAAGACACCATCTTTTTTTTTTTTTTTTAATTTAGCTGCAATTCCAGGATGAGAGTATGGATTATATAAATGTAAACAGGAATAAAATATAGGTCTTCCAAAATAAAGACGGCTTTGAGTTTTAAACCGTATTAATGTATTTTTGTGCATTGTTAACTCACAGGGATGCAGAATGAGGTATGACATGGACTGAACTGGGCAATCTAGACAGGTGTGTAGAATACATATGAATATTCACTGTACTTTATACTTATAAATACATCATGAAGTTATGAAACAACAAAGGGAAGATCATTCATACACTATCATATCTTCAAATAGCAATGTTAAGATTTTAATATAACTGTTCTATTTTTTCCATCAACCAAAGGGGAGAAATGAAGTAGCCTCCAAATCTTTACATATAATTTTTGGCACCTAAAGTTTATTTTATTAACTTTACATTAATTATTTTATGAGAGTTTTACTTCAGCAAGTCAGTTGCATGAAGAAGTTTAAATTTTCAACATATTATTTGTAATAGTAGTAGTATTATGATATCACTTACAAGCTTTAGTCATGGATCAGCATCTCATTGTGCTAGGCACTGTATAATACCCTACTTAACCCTGTACTAGGATAAATACTGTAGTACAGTCTTAAAAGTAACTGAATTTTCTTATCAGAGCTCATTTAAAACTGTTTGTAAAGCACTATCACCAGGATTTATGAGAGATTTTTAAGGTTTGGAATTTATGGGAGAGAAAATTAGAACAATAATTCTGTTCTGCATCCAGTTTTTATTAAATTACTGAAATTTTTCTTAGTGTCAAATTCTGTATCTCCAGTGAAAAAGTGCAGTTCATTACTTTTTTCCCCCGTTTCCCACTCACACCCTACCTAAATAAGCACAAGTGACCAATGAAATTGGAAGATGCCATGAAGAAACAGCACCATAGAACCTGCGTCCTTTTCTAGGTTCTGTACAGTGGAAGCAATGCACACTGGAACACAATCTCAACGATACATAGAAAATGATGGGGTCTAAATTAGCTGTTACCACTCAAGAAAGAGATCTTGGAGTTATTGTGGATAGTTCTCTGAAAATATCTGTGTGCAGCAGCAGTCAAAAAAGCTCACAGAATGTTATGAATCATTAGGAAAGGGACAGATAATAAGGAAGAAAATATAATCCCACTACATAAATCCAGGTTACATGCACACCTTGAATACTGCATGCAGTTCTGGTCTCCCCATCTCAAACAAATTACATTAGAACTGGAAAAAGTACAGAGAAGGGCAACAAATATGGTTAGGGGTATGGAACAGTTTTCATATGAGGAGAGATTAAAAAGACTGGGACTGTTCATCTTAGAAAAAAGAAAACTAAGGGGAGATATGATAGAGGTCTATAAAATCATGACCACGGAGAAAGTGAATAAGGAAGTGTTCTCTACCCCTTCATGTAACACAAGAACCAGGGGTCACACAATGAAATTAATAGACAGCACTCTTAAAACAAACAGAAGGAAGTACTTCTTCACACAACACACTGTTAACATGTGGAACTTGTTGCCAGGGGATGCTGTAAAGGTCAAAAGCATAACTGGGTTCAAAAAAGAATTGGATAAAGTCATGGAAGATACATCCATCAATGGCTATTAGTCAAGATGGTCAGGGACACAACCTCATGCTCTGGGGGTCCCAAACTGGGACAGAGGATGGATCACTTGCTAATTGCTCTGTTCTGTTCATTCCTTCTGAAGCACCTGGAACCAGCGACCATCAGAAGCTAGGACACTAGACTGGATAGACCACTGGTCTGACCCAGTATGGCCATTCTTATGATCTTACATTAAGGTTTCTGTACCTTCAGATGAGGGAACTCTACAGAACTCTTAAGTACATACAGCCACAAATGGGACTGAAGGAGCCTCCAAGTAGAATGAGGGGGTGTATATTTACGGTGTGGCAATATTTCTGCAAGTCCTCATGAACAAAACAGATAAGATTAGTCTGTAATTTACCAGTGAAAAATACTGTCAATAGCATGAGTCATTTAACTCCATAATGACTATACTCAACTGTTATGTTTCATGGCTTCAGCTGGTCTCCTTCAGGGGTCAGAAATGATTTTTTCACCCCTCTGGTGCACAACTGACTAGATGTAATCTCGATTTTTATTTTTTACCTCTTCTTCTGAAGGATCAGAGACTGGTCACAGCTAGAGACAGGACACCGGATAGGGTGGACCAGTATTCTGACGTGCAACACAGAAAACATCTTATTGTAGCTGCCTGACTAGTGTGGATTGCTCATGTGCTCAGGGTCAAAATGATCAAAAGAGAGCGGGATTGGGAAGGAATTTTCCCCCAGGTCAGACTGGCAGGGACCCTAGGGTTTTTCCACCTTCCTTTGCATCATGCGGCATGGCTCACCTGTTGGGATCATCTGGACATGTCACCTAATCAATTCCTTGCCAAAAGATCAGCAGCTCTGACTCTAATGTTGCATTCATACTGAGCGAAGTGCTATTTTTTTTTGGCGGACAATGTAGCTGTCTAAGTCAAGCACTACTGCAATATCCATCTGATCATCTTTTGGACTGAGTTTCTCCAATAAAAGCAGGCTACAGGCTAGGCCTCTATAATTTCTTAAATGTACCAACAAAGCCCTTAAGATTTTTGTTAAATTTACAATTCAATCCTTGACCTTCTCACTAATGAAAGAAGGGAAGAGAGAAGAGCTGGGCTAAGGGCTAGGTGAACAATTAAAAACCGTTTAATTAAAAAGAAACTAAAACACCACAAGAATTATCTTCAACGATAGGTTATCTTCAATTTGCTGGGGGTTCTCACCAATACTTCTATCTGCCAGTAATTGTTTAATCCAGCTGCCAAAAAGCAATTTAAACTTTACAATTTTATAAAATTTTCTGGAAGCAGTAAATGATAATTTGGAAATTATGCCAATTTCCCATCTAGAAATCTGAGCTACTGTAGTGTTTGTGACTTTGTAGTGAGTACTACTCCGATACAGTACTTAAGAGCTTCTACTGCAGTTTACAGCTGAAAAAGCAACAGAAAAGCTTTTATACAAATAAAAAGCCCTTATTAGGATCCCAAAATAAATTTATATTTGTACTTCAAAACCACAATTTTTAAAATTAATCCATTAGCCCCTGTCTATTCCATGTCCTAGTCAAAGACTTGGAATGGTTGATTATGTATCATGAACTACTTACTTGGTGGAAATGACATGGAAATCAATTTAAGATGGTGGAAGTTACAGAGAAAAGTAACTTAAAGAAGCAAGATCAGTAAGAGGCTGGAGCTTCTTCTCCCTAACGAATGATTTGGAATCTTTGCTGTGATTGAGGCTTCACTCCTGAAAACAGGCACTTGAGAAATGGAAGTTTATCAGTAGTCTCATGTGTCAGTCTGAACTCATCCATGGATTCACAACATTAATTGTGCTTAGAAAACATCTTAGCCTTAAAGCTGGAGTTCTTATATAAAGGAGATAAGAGCAGTGTAAACAGTGAGGCTTATCAGTGGAGATGGCTAGGTTCTTCTAAGTTACAGAAGGAATTGCTTGTGTAATATCAAATCAGCATTGATTTGAAATTTTTGTTTCCCACATTTGCTTATTTCAGATTTAAACCTTTTATTTAATGAAACCAAGAAGAATTGCTTTGAGCATTCTTGTGAAAAACCTAACCTTGTGGGTTCCTATGAAAGAAGCAAAAAGTTAAATTTTGACACTTTTGTGATTTTTTTTCTACCTTGCTCTAGTTGAAGGTCCAAAGAGTAATGATGGGCCCTTACCAAAGTTCTATTTTTTTTGGTTTTATTACATAAGCAACTGCAAAAGAGCAGCTGGGAATCTATTTATTTGCTTATGCAATGTAATTTGAAAATAATTCACCCCCTTGCATAGTCTTACATAAACATCACTATGCATTTCATGAAACAAAGAGGATTGGTACAGTACAGTGAGAATGCCAGAAAGTTTTGCTTATTTCTATACTTATAGTCAAATGAATATTTAAGAATTACAAATCTGCTTCTCAAATTATTTAAGAATTACTGCTGCATAGCCATGATCTAACCAAGAAGTCAGCAACTTCAGTAGTACCTTCGCAGGTGTTAGGTAGATGCCAATACATTGGCCAAATGAGAAAGATTAATGGGAAGATAGTGAGTATTTCATGCAACTATTCCTTTAGAAAAAGAAAAAAACTTAATGACATGAAGTTATATAAGTTCAACCACCCCCCTAAAAATGAACAAGATATAGGGCACTTGAAATCCCAAATAATTTACATAGACATGAGAACACCTTCCAAATAGGAGCCACATTCTACCCGCATTACGAGGAAATCGTAAGAGCCTTGGGGTTTTATGTATACCGTTCAGAAAAAAATATAGCATATTATAGTTAAAATGAAAAACCTCCACTCCAGACATTATCTGAACAGTGACTAGACCGCCACAAATTGAACTGAACATTTATGTTAGAAAAAATAAATTTCAAATTAAAAGATAAATTGTCTGCCACTAAAGTAGCTGATTGGAATTACGTACAGACACAGCATCCATAACAAAAGACTGAGTTCGATATTCAGTACAATACACAAACAAGATACTCCTAGTCAGATAACAGAATTGTTGATTTTGTCAGGTACAAAGATTAATGGATATGGAATGTGCACAACAGACACAAGGGTTCCACTGATGACTATGAATTGCAAACATCCTAAATTATATGTACACAAACATACACATATATATACACTGCACAGTTCAATGAAGTGCAAACAGGAAGCTATCTAATTAAAATACGCTATCTTTGGTCACAGCAACAGTACTTAAGTGCATTAAGCCAATCAATTATAACCCTTCCTCCTGTTCCTACATATCCTCGTCTCCTGAGCGCCAGCGTCTTGTTAGTGTTCCTTGCAGCTTGACAGCAACTCAAAATAATTGGCACAGTACCAGAAATGCAAGTAGGGCAGCACAAGGTGTTCCTGAGTATGGCTTATAGTTTGTATAAACATCCTATCTGAATTAGCCTTCAGGTAATTGTAATTTAAATGTTCTCAATGCCAATAAGGTAAACATTTGAAGCTTTATTTTGGGGCTGAGAGGGTGATAGTGGATTGGTCTATTAAGGAAAGGGTAGAACTGAGTGTTTGTGTACCTAGACATCAAGAGTTTAAGAAAGCTAAACACTGAAATCTTGTTGTTCAATGACAAGAAATAGCACTGGTAGTTGTAATGAACACTTTAGTAAACCTTCTAGTCATATCTTTGTCTAGGGCATAAAGAAAATGCTATGGACATTTAAACACATTCAGTTATTTTTCTTTTTGCAATATGCACACTGGCAAAAATCAATAGACCTATGGAATGTTATTCAAAAAAGTAGGACTAGGATCCTCAGCTAGCATACTTTATTATAGCTCCATTGATTTCAACAGAGCTACAACAATTTATACAAATCGAGGATCTGGCTCCTACAGTCCCAGTGACACTGTCTAGGAAGGCACTTCATTCTCTATCAAATGCAATGACTTATCTGGTGACTTAGAATTTTTAGGCTTTGAATTAAACCCAAAGCATCAGATCAAGAAAAAAGCCAGAAATAACCAAACTCAGTCAAATCAAATCCATGTTATTGTAGTGGAAGAAATTAAATCTCAACGGTATGCTATTGTGCTATATATAGTTTTTGCCCATAAGAGCAGCTGCCAATTCTACCACTCTAAACCATGGAAGTAAATACTGGTGGGACAAATATTTCTGTACAGAACATAAATTCAATCAGACGATACTTATACATTTAGATTACATCAATAAAAGACTTTAAAAAGAGGCATCTAATCAAAATATTTGACTATTTATTGTCTACTCTGCCATGCACACGGCTCATCACAAAATCAGTTCGTCTCTGTTTCATGTGCCTCCATATGTGACAATTTGTCTCCTGAATGTGGAGATATAAGATTTTTCAAAACTGACCAGGATAGTTTGAGAAAAAGAATAGATAATTTTTTAAAAAATCTGCAACAAATAACTCACAGGCAAAATATAAAAACAAATAAGAACAATAGCAGCAACCCATTATTTCCCTCCCAGAATGAAGTCCCATCTGCTTTTAAACAGCAACATGTTTTTCCATTACTCAGAACCACAGCCAAGTACAGGACAATAAAGCAGCATGGCCACAGGGAAGAGCAGAGGGCAGCAAAGATAGATAATAGATAGCTAGTTTCAGTCACTTTTTCTGTAGCCCCGGCTTAGTTACAGCATCCCCCATTGTGCTGGTGACACGCTTCCTTCTGTTATGCTCTATACCAGAGGTAGGCAAACTTTTTGGCCTGAGGGCCACATCTGGGAATAGAAATTGTATGGCGGGCCATGAATATTCACAAAATTGGGGTTGGGGTACGGGAGGGGTGAGGGCTCTGGAGTGGGGCTAGGGATGAGGGGCTTGGGGTGCAGGAAGGTGCTCTGGGCTGGGACCAAGGAGTTTGAAGGGTGGGAGGAGGATCAAGGCTGGAGCAGGGGGTTGGGGAATGGGGGGAGGCTCAGAGGGTGTAGGCTCTGGGTGGTGCTTACCTCAAATGGCTCCCGGCAGCAGCAGCATGTCCCTTCTCCGGCTCCTATGTGGAGGCGCGGCCAGGCAGCTCTGCACGCTGCCCCATCTGCAGGCACCGCTGCGGTTCCCAGCCAAAGGGAGCAGCGGGGTGGTGCTTGGGGCAGGGGCAGCATGCAGAGCAGAGCCCCCTGGCTGCCCATACGCTTAGGAGCCGGAGTGGGGTCATGCCACTGTTTCCGGGAGCCGCACAAAGCGGCCCCCGACCCTGCTCCATGGCTGGAGCGCTGGAGCAGAGCAAGCTCCAGACCCCACCCCCAAGTGGGAGCTGAGGGCTGGATTAAAATGGCTGGTGGGCCGCATCCGGCCCACGGCCCATAGTTTGCCCACCCCTGCTCTATACAGAGGCATATTTGACAACTTCTGTGTACAAAGTAGTGTGGAAAAGTGGGGGAAGAGAAAAGGGGAAGGAGGCAAACAACAGAGTTAGTAGGTAATATTCAAATTGTACGAGGAGTTAGTATCACTCCTGTAGCCATGACTGTATTGATTAACTTCATGTGGACTGATATTTAATAGCAGTTTTTACAAAACGTGTCTAATCTTGTTAGTACTGAGCAGCTCTAGCAACGGAATATTGCTCATCCAGCCTGTAGTTGATACTCACCCCTCTCCAAACAGGAACACTTCCACTCCTTCCCACTTTTCTGCCCACTGCCATCACTCCCAAACCTTCACTCCACATTCCTCTGTTCCTAAGGGAAGGCACCGCTAAGTTACCCTCTCCTCAACAAACAAAGGGAGAAACCACTCACTCCTTTAACCCAATTCCCTCTGTTCCTATAGGGACCATCCCACCCCACTCTCTCTAGCTCTCTTTACTTATAGAAGCGTACAAACCCCATCACTGTCTCAATTTTTCTCCCTGGATGGAAGGATGCAACACACAATGTTCCACCTTTACCATTTCCTAAGTACATGTGGGGGCACTTACACAAACATTTTCACTGAGGGTTTTTTTGTTTGAATAGAAAAGACATTCCCCCAATCAGGAATGAACCGGGATTGTCTACTGTAAACGCACAACAGCAAAAATACCTAATGTTGCAAGTGCTACAACAATTATGAACTTAATCTTCCAAAAGTATCTCACATGGTAATATGGAGGGAAGAGAAGTAATTGGACTTCTTGATAATCTTGCTGGAGCTAGTATCCTGGTGTGCAAATCTTTCGAGATATTTGTGATGCATTAAATTCTGTGATATCCAAGCACTTGTGTTGGTTCTGCTAAGCAGGGGGTTACAGGTCCTATCAGCCCACTTCCCACAGCACATCCCCTTCTTCTAGCCAGGTAAAGGGAAACCTCCTGAACCAGGAAGTACCCAGGCTCTATTTGGAAGTGGAGGCCACATGGTCAGCAAGGAGATGCCCAGAAGCTGAAAGAGCATCCAGGTGGCAAGCAGGGAACTTGAGATAAGTTGAATTCAGAGCTGAATCCCCAAGAACTGTACAATGAGCTGTGTGTGGAATAGGCAGTCACTGCTGGATGGTACAACTGAGTACAGGTCTGCATGGGACCTATGGGGGAGCAGCAATGGCTGGGCAGTGAGCCAGTGCAGAGGGGCTCCAATGAGAGACACTAAGCCTTGCCTGGAAACATGACAGCACCCTATTTGCTTGGAACGGAGACTGACCTGGAGAGGACACCTCTGGCACTAGCCCTGAGAAGGTCTGACTCTCGAGTGGACTGCCCCAGTGGACAAAACCAGAACAACTAATCCTCACTTGGAACTGAAACTGTTTAAGCTGCAATCGTTCCCTTCCTGCCAGCCCTGGTAAAATACCCTTTCACTTAGCCATGTGTCCGAGTGGTTATTGCAACCCACAAGGGCTAGTGCTTACAAGGACTACCTGCTAACGAACTTACAGTGCTTGCCTCCAAGTTGTGGTACACCTGGCACACTATTGGCACCTTAGGGGTTTCATGTGCTGAGCAGCCCCACTAATTACACGTCTTCTACACATGCAGGGTTCTCGTGAGAACAGTGGAAAACAATGGTTTCATGAGAAGTCCTGTGAAACTAGTTACTTTCTTAAAAAAACCCCACAAATCTCTACAGTGATTCACCTCATTTATTCTGAACACATTGTGAAAACATTTTGAATGCCAGCTCTTTCCTCATCTTCTATCCACCTGTGCCAAACACACATCCTCAGAGCTGATAAAAGTGAGTACGAAGGTGATGATCCCACTTCACCTTTGTTGGATGGGAGTCCTAGTTTTTCCCCCTCACCCACCCAAGCATTTTCAATTCACAATGATTGAAACAAACAATTTTGATGCACCACTCCACAAAAAACTTAAGGAGGTACGTTTGAGGGGATGGGCACTTTAATGTTGCCGCTTGTTGGTCTCACGCGGCTCAACCTTAAAAATATTTATTGCTCAATAATACTTTATGTTGAGCAAAATGTACCTTCTGCAAATACTACGCCTGCCAGAAGAGTCAACTCTGAGTAATTCTGGTCATGGACAAACTAGATATTTCCCACAAAGTACATTCTCCTACCATACACTTAGTCTGAGATAGAAACATTGGCCATGATATCTGAAAAGTTCAAATTTAGGTCCCAGTCTTGTGAGGAGCTGAACATCTGTGAGGTGCTGAGCATCTTCAATTCCCACGGACTTTAATGGGAGTTTTGGGGATTCAGCATCTTGAAAAACTGGGTCCTTAAAGGCAAAACAACATGTGCTCATGTTTGAAAATGAGAATCAGATGCTAGGATGATTGTTGAAGCAAGATTTTCACAATAGGTGGCAATAATAATCAAAACGAACAATGCAGCATTTTTTTCTCATATCTTGTGTTGTGTTGCATGATATAAAATGATATAAACTTGTGTTGCATGATATAAAATGGGAGAGAGCAATCACATTTCTTGTGCCCCATTCACATTTCTTCCCTGACAGTTCCCTTTGTCTCCTTCAGCCAATCCCAATATTGTGCCTTTCTTAGGCCAACATTCATGCTTGATTCAGTCTCCAGGTTAATGTTAGCCAAACATCCCTCACTGTCCTTTAATGAAAGCTTTTGAAAATCCTACTGCATGAAGAACTGCAAGTATAAACACCACACCTGTTCTCATTTGCTCGAAATCATTTTGTTCTTTATCCCAACCTCTCATACCTTTAGAATGTATGGTCTTTAGGGAAGGAACTCTTATTTAAACACTGACATCATGTAGGGAATTCATGATGTAATATACAATCACTTTTTATTAGCATGGTGGCTTCTTTAATATTACTAGTAGTGAAATGAAGTTTTTATAAGTTCAGATTTTAAATACTAGCAAACTAGCCCCTGCATTTTGGAATGAGCACTCTAAGATAAAGAGCTTTGTATTACAGCTAGTGTGCTGCTGCAAAGATCCTTTTCTGGCACCAAACAGGCTTTCATTTGAGCCAGAGTGAAACTTGGTTGGCATTTTGTTTCGCATTCTCTATGTTCCTTCTGTGAGTTATTGCAAAGTGAGAAAGATACATTTACATCAACTCTTCTACTTCGACTAAGGATAAATGAAAGATTTATGGGTCCCTCTCATTACTGTTATTTCCTGTAAGCATGGAAACCGATATACTATAAATATGCCAGATGTTGCTCTCACACCACAAACTGCCTTCCATAAATTTTAAAATAGACAATCCCAGAGCTAATTTTTCATAAACATATTTGTCCTAAGGAGATATTGGTACTATCCAAAGTGTTTCAATTTTTATGATTTCTAACCAGATCTAAATTCAAAAACACTCCATATACTACTTAAATTGCCACTCACAATCTCCTTCCTTGCTGTTGCCTTTTGGATTTTAATCACAACATTCTTTTGAGTCAGCGGCGCAGGTAGTGAATGGGAGCCCTCTTGCCCTTCTGTTTTTCCCTTTTTTTTATTCAGCTAAATTCTTGAATTAAATATTTCAACAGTGAAAATTACATTTCCTGTCCCCACTCCTCCCTATTCAGAGCTCAAATTCCCTATTTAGTTTGTGAAGGAAGGTGATAAAAAACTAAATAAAAAAAAGATTGTAAGTCAAACCTACTACAAAGATCAAAATTTGTATTTAAAAAGGCAGGTGTCCCTCTTCCTCTGTGCCAAGACATGTTCCAGCTACAACCTCTCTTCTTTTCTGATTCAGACAATATATAATTTCAACATTAGAGAACAAGCAATTTGCTCAGATATTGTCCATATGATTTCGTTTTTACTTGCACAAGAAAGTGCTCTGGGGCTTTTGATGGTTTGTATTTGTGATTATAACAGAGAACAGAAAATGACTGAGAAAACCTAATTTTGACCCCTATAAGACAAGGATAGTGTGACTGAGCTTTTATTAAGGCAGGTATTTTATAATTCAAGGCTGCTATATTAAAGGACTGCTCCATTGCAGGAAATTTATGGGGTCCAAGGAGTGAGATTTAAGGAACTTGCATTAGCTGGCAAATATTTTAAAAAATACTTATTTGTTGTGATTTTCAGTGAGTCAATCTGTTTATTTACAGGAAGCGGTTAGAAACAGATCACATAGGCTACTCAAACTTGTCCCTAGAACTTCTTAGTACTAGATATTACAGTGAAAAGCACCTGGAAAAAAATGAAGGTTAGATAGCTAACATAATAGTCATGTAAAATATTATTTTTCTTTTTTAAAAAAATAAATGTAGAATAAACTTCTCCAGAAGTTCTGGGGTCCAGAAGGTAAGCCTAAAATTTCTGTTTGCAGGTATCATATTAACATAGAAGCACCCAATAATGATTTCAGTTTTATAAAGACAAGCTCTTTTGTAACTAGATATGCTGTCCCATTTGTACTAATTAAAGGGCAGGAACACTAAAAATAACTTTGTAAAGAATTAGTTATGCCAAGGTCTTTGTTGTTGTTATTTTTAATCTTAATAATAACATATGCTTACTTACTATATCTTTCTCAACCCTTCCCCTACCGCTACCCCTTGTTTGGAGAGTCCAGCAGCCATTCTGGTCAACCTTGCTTTAGTGTCCTTACCAAGTTTTTTTTTTTTTTTTGGTGGATTTGGTCTCTCAAGACCATGAGAATGTCTTAAGAATCTGCCTGACGACACTATCACTGCTTAGCATTTTAAAATATCAACATTTCATCCCACCGTTGCCACCACGAGACCCCTACAATAAGTAAGAGTTTGCGTGATCTGAAGTGTACAAAATCAAGGTAGAAGAGTTCTGATACATGAAATGCCTGTATTTAACCTTTGCAATATCAATCAACAACATTACATATTTGGATAATAGGAGTATATGAGGAAAGGGAGTGGGGGTATAGCATGGACCTCAATTTTCATTTGATACAGTGAGAGGAGCTCCCCCCCATCTCTTAACTCCCGGATACTCTACAAAGAAGAACCCTCAATGGGAGGAAAATGGCATGTCGCTAACACCACTGCTATCTCTTCTTTGGTCGCTGCAGGAGACAATAGCTCGCCTGTATAACATCCAGGAGTCTGAGGACTTTGACAGCACTGCCCATGATTTCTCCCATGCTTTCAACATGGTGGCACACTCTGATTGTACATAGCATGCAGCCATGATGTCACCCATCAGAGAGAGAGAGTGAGTTTGCAGAATCTTCAACACAGTTCCTTGGCTGAGGCCAAAATAGGAAGTTACAGCATCACAGCCTGAGAGTCCATGGACAGCTAACAGTCCTGATACAGTGTTCCAGTGTTGCTCTGCAGCAGCATGGATATCTATTACAGCTCTCTTGGATTGTGGGTTTCTGTTAGGCTCTGTTTGAGGAAATTGTGCAAGAGTAAGATAAATATATCAGCATCATCTGATAATACTAATATTCCCACCTGTCTTTTGCAGCCATTATCATTTGTTGTATAAGATGTTGTCGGCTTTGTAACGTGAGATGAATATATATCTTTCCCTGTTCATCACCTTACCTCCTTGGTGTATTTTCAGATGGGGTGTTGTCTCTGTCTGTGATGACTAGCTTGTGCTTTAGTGTGTGTCACTGGTGAAACATCTCATCTTGAATGAATCAATTATGTCAATCAAATGTTTCTTATTTTCTGTAAATGTCAAGGCAACTGTGTATTTGTATTCAACTGATGTACTCTGCTTGCTTCTGAAGCTCTGCTAGATCTTGTGACACTCCTCCTACTGAAGACTTTGTATCTGTCAAAGATATATACAAGGTATACATCATTTGGGGCTAGCTTGTATTCAATGTAGACTCAAACTGGTCACAAAGTCCTTGATGATTCCACTTGCTGGCCTGCGTACTGCCCAAAGAACTGCGGAACCATCAATGATTGTGCAGGTGACTTCTTGTGAAATATGTTTAGTTGACATCTCTGTCTGCAGCTGCTTCTATCGCTTAGATTTATCCTTGGCAATCCTCATGTCATCAGAGTCAGTAAACATTGACACAGGTACAGGAACCAACTCATGTGACAAAATATTCTTGCTCTCAACCTCTTGTGAAATTGCTTGTTAGCCTATCATTCTTGAATAGATAAGGTTAGTGTCAAATACCTTTGTTGGCCTAACCTGTCTGTGCTTTTTTTTACCACTGCGTTTCTGCTATCCTTCGTATTGTGTCATAGAACCCTGTGGGCCAGCTACATTCAAATTCTTGCATTTGGCAAATTCCAATTGTAACTGCGTTATCTACACTGACTGATGATGGTGTCACTCTGTCAAGGACAATGTTTAGTACTGCGTCTGGGTGTTTTTACAACTGACACCCTTTATTATTGTTCTTGGGTGCTCAATGGGGTCTCATGGATCGATGCACATATCTCACTTCTTCCTAATGGCTTCCCTGTCCCTTGCACCTGCAGCAATGCTTGACTTCATTTCTCTGGTAGATCTCTTGAATTTGTGCCTCTTTGGTGTTATTTAGGTTTGCAATGTCTTCCACCAGCCAGCTGCATATGTGGAGGCTAGGAGCTCAAGTCCTGAGAGTCTCTGGTTTCAGTATGATTCCAATGATGTCACAATAACCATGAGCATACCTCGGTTTCAATGTACCTGTCACTCCATACACCACCATTCTATATTCCTGGTGCATGAAGAAAACAGCTGACTGTGTGTGAAGTTTTCATTACAAAATAACTGAAATTCAATGAAAGTGATTTCACTGTCACCTGGTGTGTAAATCAGGAGGGAAATGGTAATAAGTGCTCATATTTCAAAATGCTCAACAGTGAAAAGGTGTCATCAAAAAAACTGTAGTGTACAGTTGCATCTGAAGAAGTGGTTCCTTATCCACGAAAGTTTATGCCCAAATAAATCTGGTAGTCTTTAAGGTGCCACCGGACTCCTCATTGTTTTTGTGAATACAAACTAACATGGCTACTCCTCTGATACAAGGCATCATCAGGCAGTTTCTTTGACTTTAGGCTCTTGAAATTCAGAATTTACAAAAAAACCCACCACTGTATGGACACTAAAACAAGCCACTGCCAAAAACTTGCAAACTACCATACTGAGAGAGAGGAGGATGAAGGTAGCAATAGAGCAGAGTCACACAGCTTCCTTTTAGTGGTTCTGCTATGTCAGAAGGCAGCAGCTCTGAGGATTGTCAGCAGAACTTCCTAGAAGGGATCTGGAAACAGGGGAAGGGACTGACTGCTTTCAAGAAATATGAAGCATTTTAGAGAGACTGTAATCCAGCCTAAAAGCAGGGGCAAGATAGACATCTGGTTAAGCCAGACCTGGCATGGCTGCAGACAGACCTACCATGTGAATAGCTTGGTCCTGGCAACTGCAGGGAAAATTTGCCAGCAATTCTTAGAAAAAGGGAAATGCCTTTAAGGGGGAGGGGGTCTATAGCCAGAGAAGTCTGTTTGGGGAGGGAGGGCACACACTTCAGCAAAGATTTGGGTCCTGGCTCCTAGAAGGCTTTATTCTTCCTCACTCCATCACTTGGCACAGGAGGCGAATCCAATCACAGTATTCAAACATTTGTCAAAACAACTTCATGTCACTCACACTTTAAGCCATTCAAATGATCCTTTAAGTTTACTTTAGGCATTTTAGGAGCCATAAGCATATATGCTGAACATACATCAGCATCTGTGTAACTAGACAAGGGCCTGAGACGTTAAGATTAGATCTGAAACCAAACCTCTCCAGAGTTTGGGGGTGTTCAGTTATAGGGGTTTGTTTGGTCCAATATCTGTTGTGTAATATAGACTGACACATGACAAACTCTCAGTTAAATAATATGAACTTTTTGATTTTAGCATTACACTTATAAGGGAAGGAGGGGACTTCACAATTTACTTGTAACTCTTCCTCTCATTATTTATGTCGGTTCTTCTCACAAATGAAATGCTGAAAAATAAGTACAGTAAAATTTCAGTTATCCTAATTCCCTTTATCAGAAACTCCTAATTATCCAAATGCACGTTGTGTCCCCGATGCAGCCCCATATGAGTTAATCAGCCACCAATACAATGTCAATTACTTTCTTAGTGCCTGTTAGCACTAATCAACAGTTTTGAATTTGTATAGCAGTTCTGAGCGGTTACCTCCAGCTACTGAGACCTAGCAGCATCCTGTTTCAGATGCAAGAGCAGTTTGGCAGGAAAATGTCAAAAGAAAACAATCTGTGTTGGATCTAAAACAGAAACTACAGATTCTCAAGGTCCTAGAAAGGGGAGAAAAAGTTGTTGATGTAGTGCACCACTGCAACATTGGTAACTCCACCATCTGTGATAGCTGGAAGGCAAGGGACAAGCTGCAGAGATTTGCTGCAGCCGTTGGCACAATGATGACAAGTGACAGACTGTGATGAATCATTTTCATAAAAAAGATAAATAATTCAGAATTAAATTATGTCCACTGTGATAATACAATTTTGATATTTTAATAGACTCAATAAAGTTGTTTATTTACTCTGTAATAAAGTACATAGTATTAAGCAAACATCTGCATTGCTCCCTTCATTTCCCGTATTTCTGTATCAGTGAAAATGTAGCTCAAAATAGCACTTCCGTTTATCTGCATGCCTGGTTATCCAAAAGTTTCAGATGTCCCCCAGACCATTCGGATAAATGGGAGAGTATGTACATTATTTAGCAGACTATCTTGATACATCATTTATGTATATGTTCTTTAGATAATGACAAGGAGTAATGAGTTTCCACTCTGTGCACTAACCATGGCACAAGGAGGATGTAACAACAAATATGTTCATTAAGAGAAAGGAAACACGCACACCCAGCAGATGAACAGAGATACTTCTGAGGGTCATAAGTGATGATAGGAAAACATACAAATATCTGATCTGAAAAAATGCCATGCACGGAGGCTAGATGAATGCTATTATTACTCACTGTGCTATTTTTACTTAGATTAATCTGTATTACTCACTATCTATTCAGCTCATTTTGCAATAGTTCAACACATCTCTACAAGAAGCTCCCTATTTATACAGCATCTTATAGACACAAAACCAAGTGTGTTTCCTATTTCTTTGGTATACAAAAGGGTAGAACAGTGGATATGGGAACTTGCCATTCAACAGCGGAAATTATTTGTAAAGCTGGAAACTGGAGACACCAGGAAGAAAAGGCCTTAATGAAACAGTGCACTGTCAGTGCCAACCATCAGACATTTTACATACACTTCCAAAGAACACTCACTTTAGAAGTTCTCTTTGTGCTGGTTTTCTCTGTCACTATTACTATACTTCATTGAACAATAAAAAATAAAAATATTAACACCATCATAAATAAGATTACAATATATGCTATCCCAAGAACAGTTTTTTGAGCAGATGCAATCAATGACAAGTTAGGTTATTTTGATTTTGACTCTGCACAAAGCCACAGTCAAGGGGCAGATGCTTCTCTGTGAGCATCAGTTAAATTACAGGAAGTCACCACTTGTGCGTTAGCTGAGTCAAGTTCAATAGAATCCCCCAAATATCCTGAATTTCTGGTATCATGCACAGCAGTTGCACTCTGGGGAGAGGATACTTTTCAAAAATTTTATTTTATCTTCTCAGAGGCTTATAACTTGGCCAAATTTGGGTGAATTTTCACAACAGATGGCAAGAGGCACATCCCTGATACCAGGCATCATGCCAAATTTCCAGTCCTTGTTCCAAAGCATGGAGGAGCTAGCGCTTCTCAACATAATGATTGCAAGAGGTTTTTTTTTAAAAATGTGGGAAACAACACGTTTTTCCTATCTTCATTCTGCGGCAGACAGCCAACATGCAAAATTTCAGCCTAAATGGTTTAAGACTGGCAAGTTGAAAAGCAACTGAAAACAGGTTCTTACAATAGAAAGTTTTAGACAACCTTAACTACAGGCAGCTCCTACCACCTCCATCTACAATAACTGTCCTAGTAGAATCTAAGTATAGGCAATGCACGTAACATGCCAATAGTTAAGCATGCCCAACATTTTCCATTATAAGACCCTTTTTCAGTTCTTCTGCAACAAATACAACACAGGTCCTATACACCAGAGCCTCATTCACGACACAGCCTTTATTAATTTTTAGAACATTGTCCATCCTGTACACTGAATGAAGCAGGGGTCCTGTGGAAAAAATAGTAAGTGATTACATAATTAAAACCCAGGTCATGTTGCATATGCACAAGGGGACCAAATGAAGGTGGCCTGGGCAGCCTTAATTCTGGCATTTCCTAATTTTTGAGTGTTTGACTTTGCAACCATAATAACATTCTTTTAACAGTTTTTTTTTTTTTAACATTTAATTTAACTAAATAAAATGAGGAAAGGATCACAGGTTCTACAGAGAAACTGAATTAACTAGTAAGCAAGGACTACATGGTTGCCATTAAAATGCCAATATTTATCAGCAACTACCACACAACAGTATCTGAACTATGAGTTTTCCCCCTATTATTAGAATAGGAAAGAACTGTGGTAACTGTGTAACATCTGCAGACAAAAGCTGACCTTTTCATAGGGAATTCTGTAAGCTGGAAAATAGAACTACCTTGCTCTCTCCCACAGAGAAACCTATAAAGGGGTGCTGGGGAAGAAATTGTCTGAAACTAACTCCTCATAGAGATTCCCCCACAATATTCCATGGCTGTCTCCCTCCACACCCATCAAACATTAAAGATGCCCATAGATCTGTGGGAGGCCAGAGCCAATCATTCAGAGGACCTGTGCCTTCACACTAAGTTTGCACCCATCCCCACAACCCAAATTTCCTGTTAGCATGATTCCAATACAGCCATCTTCCCAGGGACCATCCATCCATCCCATCCCCATGACCATGGCTTTGTTTGGAACCACTGGTGCAGTGGGAACTTCATGGTAAAGATAACAGCCTAAGACTGTACTATTTTTTCTGGGCAATCTCCAAGGAACCTGACAAATAAGGAAAGAATATTGTATTCTCAAGTAGGTATATATATATTTGCCTTTAGAATTCCCCTCACTCAAGTAAGTTGATGGTATTTGTGTTAGATTTTTCAGAAGGATAGTTCTGCGTTTTCACTCCCCAGCCACCAGCAGAGTACAGAACGTTTTACCTCTGCTCCTGAATATTTCTGCGTCTGTAAGACGAGCTCCTCTAAGCAGACTTCATCACTGACTGGCATGGAGCGAAACTGAAGTTTAAAGATTTCTCTTCGAGTTTTGGTATCTGGCAAAGGCACATAGATGATGCTGTCAATTCGTCCAGGTCTCATCAAAGCCTATAAGGAAAACATCACACAAAACCAGTTAACAAAAACGAAGCAACTCAATAATAAAAATCACACATGGAGGATTTTTCCCTCTGATTATACTAACAGTTAGGCCATCAATATATAGCATTATGCTTGTATATTAGGATTTTTCAGTAAATGAAGAGAAACCAATGCTATTTCTCAGATTCCAATAGAGCCATGTATTGAAACCAAAGTATAACTGACATTTTCCTAAAAATAATCTAAGACTTGTTTCAAGGAGTGTTGGAACCTGACAGATGGATAAATGGCTATTCTTGCCACAAGTTATGATCTTCAATTAAAACTACAGTAATAAAGTTAGAAAATATAAATGTTACACATCCTTGTTATTTTGCACTGATCTAACGTCTTGTCAGTCTTTAGAACAGAAAGAAAGGTAATCCTTTTAACCCCCTCTTTTTTTTTTAAAGACAGAAAAGGTAATGGTAGGCAGCAACCAATGACATTCAGTTTCAATAACGAAAAACATGAAGTTTCACGAACTCTGTAGCTTAATAATTCTGATCATCAGTATAGTCCGATCTCAGTGGAACAGTTTTTTCTTCTCCTGTGCCACAGGACACAAATTAAACAAACGAAGAGAGCTACAATCTAAGTCCCCAATCTGGCAAAGTCTTGGCCCTGGTCTACACTATAAGTTTAGGTCGAATTTAGCAGCGTTAGATTGATTTAACCCTGCACCCGTCCACACAATGAAGCCATTTTTGTCGACTTAATGGGCTCTTAAAATCGATTTCTGTACTCCTCCCCGACGAGGGGATTAGCGCTGAAATCAACATCGCCGGGTCAAATTTGGGGTAGTGTGGATTCAATTCAATGGTATTGGCCTCCAGAAGCTATCCCACAGTGCTCCATTGTGACCGCTCTGGACAGCACTCTTAACTCGGATGCACTAGCCAGGTAGACAGGAAAAGCTCTGCGAACTTCTGAATTTCATTTCCTGTTTGGCCAGTGTGGCAAGCTGATCAGCACAGGTGACCGTGCAGATCTCATCAGCAGAGGTGACCATGCAGTCCCAGAATTGCAAAAGAGCTCCAGCAAGGACTGAACGGGAGGTACTGGATCTGATCGCTGTATGGGGAGATGAATCCGTGCTATCAGAACTCCATTCCAAAAGATGAAATGCCAAAATATTTGAAAAAATCTCCAAGGGCATGAAGGACAGAGACTATCACAGGGACCCGCAGCAGTGAAACTTAGGAACTTAGGCAAGCCTACTAAAAAACCCAAGAGGCAAACGCCCGCTCAGGGTCAGAGCCCCAGACATGCCGCTTCTACGTTGAGCTGCATGCAATTTTAGGGGATGCTCTTACAACTACTCCACCCCGTCTGTGGACACCTGCAAGGGGAGAGTCTCACACAACAGGGATGAGGATTTTGGGGACGAGGAAGATGATGAGGAGGGGGAGGTTGAAGACAGTGCACACAGGGCAAGCGGAGAAACCGTTCTCCCCGACAGCCACGAACTGTTTATTACCCTGGAGCCAATACCCTCCCAAGGTGGGCTCCTGGACCTTGAAGGCGGAGAAGGAACCTCTGGTGAGTGTACCTTTGTAAATATAATACATGGTTTAAAAGCAAGCGTGTTTAATGATTAATTTGCCCTGAAGACTTGGGATGCATTCGCGGCCAGTACAGCTACTGGAAAAGTCTGTTAACGTGTCTGGGGATGGGGCAGAAATCCTCCGGGGACATCTCAATGAAGCTGTCCTGGAGGTACTCCCAAAGCCTTTGCAAAAGGTTTCTGGGGAGGGCAGCCTTATTGTGTCCGCCATGGTAGGACACTTTACCACGGCACGCCGGTAGCATGTAGTCTGGAATCATTGTATAAGAAAGAATGGCAGCATGTGGTTCCGGTATTTGCTGGCATTCAAGCAACATCTGTTCTTTATCTCTCTGTGTTATCCTCAGGAGAGTGATATAATTCATAGTCACCTGGTTGAAATACGGGAATTTTATTAAGGGGACATTCAAAGGTGGACGTTCCTGCTGGGCTGTTTGCCTGTGGCTGAAAAGAAATCATCTCCGCTGTTAGCCCCGCAGTGGTGGGAGGGGTGAAGCGATCATCCCAGAGAATTGTGTGTGTGTGTGTGGGGGGGGGTGAGTTGGATTTGTGCTGCACGTTAACCCGAAAACATCAGCCCCTCCTTTTAAATGGCCAATGTGTCTTTTTCAGTTTCACTCTCCCTTTTTTGACTTCCGCAGCTGCAAATGTTTCAACACTGCCACTAGCATCTCCATCCCAGAGGCTAGCGCAGATAAGAAGGCGAAAAAAGAGCACTCACAATGAAATGTTTTCTGAGCTCATGCAGTCCACCCAAACTGAAAGAGCCCAGCAGAATGCGTGGAGGCAGACAATGGCAGAGTCCAGGAAAGCACAAAATGAACGCGAGGACAGGAGGGACGTGCAATAGGACAGGTGGCGGGATCAAGAGGAAAGGTGGCGGCAGCATATGAGAGGAGGCAAGATGCAACGCTGAGGCTACTGGAGGATCAAACTAATATGCTCCGGCATATGGTTGAGGTGCAGAAAAGGCACAGACCATCACTGCAGCCCCTGTGTAACCAACCATCCTCCTCCCCAAGTTCCACAGTCTCCTCACCCAGATGCCCAAAAAGCGGGGGGGGGGAGGGGAGGAGCTCCAGGCACCCAACCACTCCACTACAGAGGATTGCCCAAGCAACAGAAGGCTGGCATTCAGTAAGTTTTGAAGTGCAGTGTTGCCTTGTTTGTGTGACAAATTAATAAAGAATGCAGGAATTTGAAACAACAATGACTTTATTGCCTCTGCAAGTGGTGATCGAAGGGGGGAGGGGAGGGCAGTTGGCTTACAGGGAAGTAGAGTGAACCAAGGGGGCGGGTTTTCATCAAGGAGAAACAAACAGAACTGTCACACCGTAGCCTGGCCAGCCATGAAACTGGTTTCCAAAGCTTCTCTGATGCACAGCGCAACCTGCTGTGCTCTTCTAACCGCCCTGATGTTTGGCTGCACATAATCAGCGGCCAGGTGATTTGCCTCAACCTCCCACCCCGCCATTAACATCTCCCCCTTACTTTCACAGACATTGTGGAGCGCACAGCAAGCAGTAACAATGGGAATATTGGTTTTGCTGAGGTCTAGCCAAGTCAGTAAACTGCACCAGCGAGCTTTTAAAAGTCCAAATGCACATTCTACCACCATTCTGCACTTACTCAGCCTATAGTTGAATAGCTCCTGACTACTGTCCAGGGTGCCTGCATATGGCTTCATGAGCCCTGGCATTAAGGGGTAGGCTGGGGCCCCAAAGATAACTATAGGTATTTCAACATCCCCAACGGTTATTTTCTGGTCTGGAAAGGAAGTCCCTTGCTGCAGCTGTTCATACAGACCAGAGTTCCTGAAGATGCACGCGTCATGTACCTTTTTCAGACATCCCACATTGATGTTGGTGAAACGTCCCTTGTGATCCACCAGTGCTTGCAGCACCATTGAAAAGTACCCCTTTCGGTTTATGTACTGGCTCAGCCTTGGTGGTCCAGTCCCAAGATAGGGATATGGGTTCCGTCTATCACCCCACCAGTTAGGGAATCCCATTGCAGCAAAGCCATCCACTATGACCTACACATTTTTTAGAGCCACTACCCTTGATAGCAGCAGCTCAATGATTGCTTTGGCTACTTGAATCACAGCAGCCCCCACAGTAGATTTTCACACTCCAAAATTGATTCCTGACTGACCGGTAGCTGTCTGGCATTGCAAGCTTCCAGAGGGCTATCGCCACTCACTTGTGAACTGTGAGGGCTGTTCTCATCTTGGTATTCTTGCGCTTCAGGGCAGGGGAAAACAAGTCACAAAGTTCCATGAAAGTACCCTTACGTATGCGGAAGTTTCACAGCCACTGGGAATCATCCCAGACCTGCAACACTATCTTGTCCCACCAGTCTGCGCTTGTTTCCTGGGCCCAGAATCGGAGTTCCATGGCATGAGCCTGCCCCATTGCCACCAGGATGGCCAAATTGCCAGGGCCCGTGCTTTGAGAGAAGTCTGTGTCCATGTCCTCATCACTCTCGTCACCGTGCTGTCATCGCCTCCTTGCCTGCTTTTGCAGGTTCTGGTTCTGCATATACTGCACGATAATACGCAAGGTGTTTACAATGCTCATAACTGCCGTGGTGATCTGAGTGGGCTCCAAGTTTGCCATGGTGTGGTGTCTGCAGGAGAGCAGAGTTGCAGGGGAAGCAGTGGTTGGATGACCAGTTTTGCAGACCTACTGCACAGGTCGCTGCCAGGACACAACAGCTGAGCGGGCTGCACGCTTGCCGTGGTACGGCGAGACAAGATCAGCCGAGCAGAGTTGCAGTGGAAGAGGCACTGCGAGACCACCAGGAGAGCAGAGTGCCAGCAGAAGTGGTGGATGATGACAGTCATATAGAGGACCTGCGAGGTGGACTCATAGCATCAGGAGAGCAGAGTGGCAGCGGAAGCAGTGGATGACAATGATAGGTTGCAAAAAGAACCTTAGAGACTAACCAATTTATTTGAACATGAGCTTTCGTGAGCTACAGCTCACTTCATCGGATGCATACCGTGGAAACTGCAGCAGACTTTATATATACACAGAGAATATGAAACAATACCTCTTCCCACCCCACTGTCCTGCTGGTAATAGCTTATCTAAAGTGATCATCAGGTGGGCCATTTCCAGCACAAATCTAGGTTTTCTCACCCTCCACCCCCCCACACAAATTCACTCTCCTGCTGGTGATAGCCCATCCAAAGTGACAACTCTTTACACAATGTGCATGATAAACAAGTTGGGCTATTTCCTGCACAAATCCAGGTTCTCACACATCCCCCCCACCCCCATACACACACAAACTCACTCTCCTGCTGGTAATAGCTCATCCAAACTGACCACTCTCCCAGTTTAAATCCAAGTTAAACCAGAACATCTGGGGGGGGGGGTAGGAAAAAACAAGAGGAAACAGGCTACCTTGCATAATGACTTAGCCACTCCCAGTCTCTATTTAAGCCTAAAGTAATAGTATCCAATTTGCAAATGAATTCCAATTCAGCAGTTTCTCGCTGGAGTCTGGATTTGAAGTTTTTTTGTTGTAATATCGCAACTTTCATGTCTGTAATCGCGTGACCAGAGAGATTGAAGTGTTCTCCGACTGGTTTTTGAATGTTATAATTCTTGATGTCTGATTTGTGTCCATTTATTCTTTTACGTAGAGACTGTCCAGTTTGACCAATGTACATGGCAGAGGGGCATTGCTGGCACATGATGGCATATATCACATTGGTGGATGTGCAGGTGAACGAGCCTCTGATAGTGTGGCTGATGTTATTAGGCCCTGTGATGGTGTCCCCTGAATAGATATGTGGACACAGTTGGCAACGGGCTTTGTTGCAAGGATAAGTTCCTGGGTTAGTGGTTCTGTTGTGTGGTATGTGGTTGTTGGTGAGTATTTGCTTCAGGTTGCGGGGCTGTCTGTAGGCAAGGACTGGCCTGTCTCCCAAGATTTGTGAGAGTGTTGGGTCATCCTTTAGGATAGGTTGTAGATCCTTAATAATGCGTTGGAGGGGTTTTAGTTGGGGGCTGAAGGTGATGGCTAGTGGCGTTCTGTTATTTTCTTTGTTAGGCCTGTCCTGTAGTAGGTAACTTCTGGGAACTCTTCTGGCTCTATCAATCTGTTTCTTTACTTCTGCAGGTGGGTATTGTAGTTGTAAGAAAGCTTGACAGAGATCTTGTAGGTGTTTGTCTCTGTCTGAGGGGTTGGAGCAAATGCGGTTATATCGCAGAGCTTGGCTGTAGACGATGGATCGTGTGGTGTGGTCAGGGTGAAAGCTGGAGGCATGCAGGTAGGAATAGCGGTCAGTAGGTTTCCGGTATAGGGTGGTGTTTATGTGACCATTGTTTATTAGCACTGTAGTGTCCAGGAAGTGGATCTCTTGTGTGGACTGGACCAGGCTGAGGTTGGTGGTGGGATGGAAATTGTTGAAATCATGGTGGAATTCCTCAAGGGCTTCTTTTCCATGGGTCCAGATGATGAAGATGTCATCAATATAGCGCAAGTAGAGTAGGGGCTTTAGGGGACGAGAGCTGAGGAAGCGTTGTTCTAAATCAGCCATAAAAATGTTGGCATACTGTGGGGCCATGCAGGTACCCATAGCAGTGCCGCTGATCTGAAGGTATACATTGTCCCCAAATGTGAAATAGTTATGGGTAAGGACAAAGTCACAAAGTTCAGCCACCAGGTTAGCCGTGACATTATCGGGGATAGTGTTCTTGACGGCTTGTAGTCCATCTTTGTGTGGAATGTTGGTGTAGAGGGCTTCTACATCCATAGTGGCCAGGATGGTGTTATCAGGAAGATCACCGATGGATTGAAGTTTGCAGTCCTACTTCACCGTCTGCTGAAAGCAGCATGGCGCCTGCACAGAAAAAAGGCGTGAAACGATTGTCTGCCGTTGCTTTCTGATGACATGTACCCAAAACTACCCGCAACAATGTTTTTGCCCCATCAGGCATTGGGAACTTAACCCAGAATTCCAATGGGCGGCGGAGACTGCGGGAACTGTGGGATAGCTACCTACAGTGCAATGCTCTGAAAGTTGACGCTAGCCTCGATACTGTGGATGCATTCTGCCGACTTAATGAGCTTAGTGCATGAATGTGGGGACACACACAATCGACTGTATAAAATTGCTTTCTAAAAAATCGACTTCTATAAACATGACCTAATTTCATAGTATAGACATACCCTTAATACACATGTATAACTTTCTGCACTGTAAGTAGTCACTTTGGCTTCAGTACGACTACTCCCAGTATGTATGTTAAGTATTTGCTCAAGTCTTTCCAAGAGGAAAACTTAAAGTAGAGCAGTGAAATAAAAACTAAAGCTATGTCAGCAGCACTAAAAGTGCATCAAAGATAAAATACAAACAAAACAGAAAAAGAAAATAAAACCTACTCCATTGTGAACCAGAATGAATGTATACCTCAATTCATAACTTGAAAATAATAATAGTAAATGCCCCCTTTAAGAACTCCATTATTTTTGTCCCCAAGATGGAACCGTCATTGAATTCTATATGTAAAATTGCTAAGCTGAATTATTGGACCAATTCGGAGGTCTTTTACTCAGGCAAAATTCCCATGGAGGGTGATGGGAATTTTGTCTGAGTAAGGACTTAAGGGCTAATTCCTAAGTAAACATAAATATTTATAAGGAGTCAGTTGCCTAATTTGTGAGATCAAAGGGAGTCATTTTGATATTTTTGAACAAGTCTAGAAATGGTTTAATATTGTTAATGTTTTATTTGCTGATAGAGCATCTGAGAGATATATACATGCTGAATGCACATAAATAATATTTAAATACACTTTAAACTGGACAATGTTTATAAGATCCAGCCTATAACCTGAATTCTTTTTATGTTACAGTTCTCCCTTGGGCAGGGTAGTTTGAGTTCCAGCTGACTTGAGATATTGCATAGTTGTCCTGGGCTGTCAGCCAATAAGTCTTTTCCCAGCCTGATCATGTCAGTGAAAGTCATGCTGAAAAAATAGTAGGAAAGAGCCTTCCTTCCTACACAGCGTTGATCAAGTTAACACCCTTCCTAAAGTTGCTTTAAAAAGACTGTTGTGGTGCTTTGGGGTGGAAAAATGTATCCTGAATGTTAAGAGATGTCCTGTTATTTTTAAAACTAAAACACGACAATTCTCAACTAGAGAAGCTGCACTATATACAATGAATTCCAACTAGCTACCCATAGCAGCACTGGTGTGTTTATTTAGGAACTTGACACACTAAAGAGACGATGCAACAAGTTTGTAATTCAATGTCAACATCATGTTTATATCAGGACACTGCCATTTTTTCCTCAACATTTTTGATAGAGGAATTTGCAAGTTTCAAGAATGGCCTGGGAAGGTGGCAAGTTTCAGAGGGGTAGACATGTTGAGGAGTCCAGTGGCACCTTAAAGACTAACAGATTTTTTTGGGCATAAGCTTTTGTGGGTAAACATCCCACTTCTTCAGATGCATGGAGTGAAAATTACAGAAACAGGCATAAATATATATTGGTACATGAAGAGAAGGGCATTACCTTATAAGTGGAGAACCAATGTTGAAGGCCATTTAGGTCAGGATGGATGTGGTCCACTCCCAATAATTGATGAGGAGGTGTCAATACCAAGAGAGGGAAAATTGCTTTTGTAGTGAGCCAACCACTACAAAAGGTAGGATATTCGGTATTATATTGCATTCCACTTGCTCCTAAGGAAATGCTTATAGCTAAACTTATCACACACAGAAATCCTGAAATGTTCACGAGTACAATGGTGAACTTCATGAAACGTAGGGTTGGTTTAATAAGGAAACCTACTCAGTTAGGATGTTTCCTGTGGATACAATTAGCCTAATAATAGGGAATGACAATGACTGCTATTTAATTGTGAAAGTGGTACTTAAACAGTATTAAAAAGTATTAGTATTAAATTCTAAGATCTAAGAAGTTATCCAATGAAATTCAAAAAGCAGAACAATTAAAGATGAAATGCAGTGAATATCATATTTATTTTTGTGCCTTTTTTAGCACCATTTTTCACTTCAATGTCTTTTCAGACTGCCTCATGTTTTATGTAATTTCTAACTGATGGCCCAAATAAAAGATACTGTCATATTTTGGCCTTGACTTTACTATATTTTCTTCTTAAAAGAGAATTTTTTAAATTAAATTTGAGTTATGGATGTGCTTGGAGTCCCCAACCAAGTTAGGGCCATCCTGTGCGAGTTGCTGGTTACACACATAATAAGAACCAATACCAGCACTGAAGAGCTTACCATCTAAAATCAATAAGACAAAGGGAAGAGAGGAAGAATAGTTATTGTACAGATTGGGAAATGGGAACAGAGAGATTAAGAGACAAACTTTCTCCTACATCCAAGCTCTTCAAGGGACCAGACAAATGGTGGCGAGGGAATTGCTTGATTCTGAGGTTTGTGCTAGCCCTGGTGAAAGGTAGAGCAGTGAAAAAAGATATATTGGTATGCACACACATAAGAATAGTTCTTTGTGTTCCTGAGCACTTTTCACCAAGAATTATAAAGTGTTTTACAAATGCTGTTTGAAACTCAACACCCCTGTGAGGTACCTAAGCATTATTACTCGCACTGGGGAGTTAAGGCTCAGATAAATTAAGTAACTCGCTCAAGGTCACATAAAGTCCATGGCAGTTATGAGGCTAAGAACCCAGATCTCTTGACTCCCAGGCTTGTTCTTTAGCTACAAGATTATTTTTCCTCCTGAGAACCCCAATCATTTTGTCTCTGTTAAATCTCACCTCCTTCTCAGATTGACTATGCTTCTCAGCAACTGTAATTCCTTCCTGCTGGATCTCTCTCTGGGACCAGCCAACCGTACCACAATAAATAAAAGGCTAAATCTTAAAATCAAATGTGAGTCTTCCACAATGAAAACTACCATATGACCACAGATTTAATATAGACTAGCAGTCCATTGGAATAAGATTGTTACAAAGAATGCTTTAATTGATTTAGGCCTTGTCTAGTTAGGGGGGGATTTTTTTTTTTAAATCAAATGATCTGATCTGAAACATCACTTAGTACCTAGCACAGACACAGTTTAACACCTTTACAAATACACGAGCTGATCTTGCTGTAATCTAGATTCTTCCCTAGGATACACCGTGACCAGCTAACATTATTTTAAAGGTGTTTAAACTGTGTCTACACTAAGTGGTGTTTCAAATCAGGTTAGCTAACTTGATTTTATTTTTTTTAAATTACCCCTTTTCTCATACTGTAGACAAGGCCTTGTATGTAGGTAGAATTTTTAATGTTTTATCTGTGATGTCAGAATGATTACTGTGCTTTACTTTGAGAGAACATGAACCACTTTTAGGTCACACATTTAACTTTATGAACATGCTTAAGTACTTTCCTGAGCCACACACCTGCCATCTCTACAGGTTTTCATTTCCTCCGCTGGGTGTGCAGGGAAAACTACCTTCCATCCCTCACCCCTGGGGAAGGTAACCAAAGGTGGTAGTCAGAGCTCTCTCCCCTTCCCTAAGCATCTGAGAGCAGTTTCTGGGTGGGGGAGGAAAGAACAGCAGATACTATTTTTACAAAAGAGGTGTGTCGAAGAGGGAGCAGAAAGAACCCAGCTGTTCCAGGTCACTCTGTTCTCTCCTACAAAAAATGGCTAAGATGCCCCCTGAATCTCCAAGCCCAGGCCAGGAGAGAGAGAGGGGTTGAAGAACCCCTGGAGCCGACTCCCCTGTCCCACATGAGCGCTGTGTGTGTGTATGCATGCATGGGTGATAAATCCCTGGAACTGATCATTGCGCTTCAGGGCTAGAGGTGCGTGTGGAGGATAGGTCGATCAACGGCTATTAGCCAAGATGGTCATGAATGCAACACCATGCTCTGGGTGTCCCTAAACCTCTGACTGCCAGGTGTTGGGACTGGACAACTAGGGATGGATCACTTGCTAATTGCCCTGCTCTGTTCATTCCCTCTGAAGCATCCAGCACTGGCGCCATACACCCCCCCCCCAGCCCTGAAGGGCATTGACAGGATCCTGGGCTAGATGGACCATTGTTCTGACTAACTACGGCCGTTCTTATGTTCCTAAGGAAAGAGCCACTGGAGTTCACCCTCGCCCCACATGAGGAAGTGGTAATGAAGAATCCCTGGAGCTTCCACCACAGCTGCAGCAGGAACAAAGGGGAGTGCAAGATGAAGAGGCTGATGTGAATTGTGGGGAGCATAGAATTAACTGTTTGCTGCTGAAATATGAAAAATTGATTTGGGGCTAGAAGCACACAAATTACTAGTGGGGGCTGATGGGGCCAGAATAAATTGATGTAAGGCTAGGAGGTACATAATTAATTTATGGTGAGGTGCTAGAGATACAAAATTTGGGGCTAGAAGGGCATACAATTAATTAATTGGAGTTTGGGTAGAAACCCTATATACCATCAAGCAATACTTATGCATATGTGTTTATTTTTGTCATAAGATGTTGGCAGGTGTCAAACGGAGGCCTGAATGCACATAAGCCATAGGTTACTGGTTGCAGGCTATGGAACATTTTATTAACAGAGATTGCATAGTAGCATCCAGTGGGGCACCAGGGCTCAGAAGAGTGAAATGATAATCAAGTAACATGTACCGTCACAAATAATAATATAACATTTTCAATTAAAATGAAAATACTATTGTTTATAAAAAAATGTTCCTTAATCTCTCAAATGTTTTAATTTGAGAAGTGTTATTTGAGGCAGATGTATGGAAAACGAACCTACCTTCTAAAACAAGGGTATTTGTGTGTGTAATTATTGCAGATAATTATTCAGGAAAGAAAACCTTAAGTCTGTAAAGCCCAGGTAAACTATTTGTGGTTCCTGTTGAGAATGGAAATACTAATTCTTAAACTAGAATTAACCTTAGGGCTTTGCTAATTTTTTTTTTTAAAGCATGTCATTAGTTAGCTTAGTCACAGCAAGAACTACATTGTCAAGCAATGCAGAATTAAAAGGAGACTCCAATATTATAGTAAGTAGATAAAGCAGGCATAGGTTTTTCAGCTAGGATTGAAAAAAAATCCCATAGCTTCTGACATACTTCTACATTCATGCCTAATCTCATTAACATCTTTCTGATTTCATTCTACAGCAACCTACTTCCTCTATATGGCCCTTGAAAGAATAGTGTAATACTTGGAAGTCCAGTGAAGTTTCACAAGATTTTTTTTCCCACTAGCAAAATGACAACTGCACAGATAACACTGAACATGAAGGGGTATTAAGTTCAGGAAGTAACCTAATTTAAATTGCAGGATTAGTGTGTTGAACATTCCCCATTGTAATGAGTCTCAAGAAATGGGTTCTTATATTAAAGTAGGACATTTTTCCTTTAAATTACCTTTCCTACAGAATCTATATAGTGCATCAAGAAGGTAGTTCAGTCCAACCTTAGAGCCCATTGGGATCAGACCTGAAATGAGAGTTAGAGAACTGAGAGAAAAGGTGGGTAAGGTATATCTTTTATTGGACCAACTTCTCTTGGTGAGAGAGACAAGCTTTCAAGCTTGTCTCTCTCACCAAGAGATGTTGGCCCAATAAAAGATATTACCTCACCCATCTTTTCTTTCTAATATCCTGGGACCACCATGGCTGTAACTACACTGCAACTGGAGAACTGGAAAGAGCAGAACAATCTGTATCCTTTGTAGCTAAGTCCTTCTAACTTAAACTAACAGGCTCTTTAGATTAACTTGATTTCTTGTGATCCCTCCTGAAAATTGCTCCTCGAGATTGGAGGTATTTTAAATCTTATAATATAATCCAGCAATTCAATTATTCAGCTTCTATCACCATAGTATCTGAGCACCTGCAAAGCATCTAAAAATAAATCGCTTTCTTCCTAGCTTGTATGAGAAAGAACTTAATTACTTTATAGTTTGTGGGACTTCCTGTTTGTTTACGTGGGGGAGGTGGGGTAAGCGCATTTTGTGTGACAAATTTATCAAAGAAAAGCTAAATTGGAGATGTGAATTCTTTAACTGCTAAGAAAGTGGTTTGTTTTGTGGCCATTTTTATATTTTGTAGGAGTGAGTTGCATAGTATAAATCTAGCTCCTATAGAAGTGCTTTGCCCATACTCAGTAGGTTCCCCCTATTAGCTGACATTTTCATTGGTACACTGGAACACAGCTGGTCATGATCATGAAGGAACAATCTATGAAGTTCTTGAATGTCAGGATGTGACTATAAGGGGCATTTGTCCAATGTAGAACTTACAAATTCTGGTTAATGTTAGGAAATTGCTGAGCATGGACTGCTTCAGTAGATATGGAACCCATCATTTACTGACAGGGGCTTTAGAACGTTTCTGGATCAGGTACAATGGTCGGTCATTAGATCTTAAATGGCTGCCTAATCAGGTGGTAACACCTTGTAACAATGGGTAGGCTGAAGCTAGTTCCCCCACCCTCTCTGCAGAGAGAGGGAGTGGAAAATCCCCAGGAGGAGAACAAAGGATTCATAAGACATTGTTTGTAGGATACAAATTCAACAAACTCACACAGCAAGACGGAGGAAGCTTTACAAAGGAGAGAGGGACACACTTTCATGGTAGAGTTGTCCTGTCTAACTTGCCAAGGGCAAAAGAAAGCTAGCTGACACAGAGAGGGAGAGGGACTCCATGATTCTGAAGGAAAGCCATGAACTGCAGGTGGAGGATCCTGGACACCCCAGAGGACTCTGCCCAAGCTCAAAGAACTCTCCAGAGTGGGGAGGAAACAGACAGGGAAACCATACAGCTGTGTTTATTATTTTTTCTAGACCCACGTATCTCTTGCATTAAGTAAAGCATAATGGTGTTTGAAATCCTGTGCAAAGCCTGCCTGTGTATCTGTTCACTTCCAGTCACATAGCCCTCAAGAGTTGACATGGAAACCCACAGCACCCAGACACCCGGAGTTTTGGAAGGGGTGTCCTTAAGCTATAGGGGAATCAGAGGTCAGCACTAGTCCCTGGGGGGTCTCAGCTCTCAGAAGAGGGTGCTAGACAGAGGACCTATACCTCAACAATGTGCCTAGATTCCCCAACCAAGGGCAGCATTTGGACTCTGTTCGGATTCAGGAGGGTTAAAAAGCAGGCACAAATGCAACAGCCTGGTGAGCATCCAATCATAGGGAACTCTACCAGGGCTTTGTGTCTGTGTGTGTGATGTAGGACATAGACCCTGAACTGGAATTTGAACTCAATGGGAACTGGCTTGTCTTGGTAATAGATGAGTTGCTGTGTTTTGCATCAGCTGGATTTTTTTTTTCCAGAGTGCATGTCTTAATTCCTAATTCCTTAATAACAATGTGTTGAAATATTCAAGTCCAGAGGATGCATAGAACATCATGGCCTGATGTTAGGCCTGGGTTAGGATGCAGCACAATCATCTGGCCAGTTGCAAACGGGAATGGATCTTTTTGACTATGATTGCTATTTGAGCATCTAATAGAAAGGACTCCAAAAGCACACTATGGTTGTGGACTGACAATCAAGAGCAAACATTACAGAGGAGGCAAGTTCTTTGAAGTTCTTCCTTCTTTATATCAGTATATTAGTTTTGCCTGGGATCAGCTTTAACCAGCTACTCTTCATCCAGCAGCTGATTTGGGCGTAAGCAATAAGAGAGCTGGGGGATGGTGTTATTATGAGTGACATAAAGCAGACATAAAACTCACTGTCGTGCTCCTTCAGTCAGTGTTGTCTTATCAGTTTCCCCAATAGCTATACATACACATTGCAAATCTGGCAGGGGGACCGTGACATGTGGAGCTCCACAGAGGTGAGAGGTTTGGAGGTGGAGAACCGTTGTCCATAATGCCCCTCGCCGTTTAATTGCAAAGGGACCTGAGCTATTTCAGGGCATTTCCATTCACCCCTGCAGTTTATTTGATGATCAATAGTATCAAATGCCAAGGAGAGGTCACGCAGGACAAGTATGAATATAATTTCTTTGTCTTCAGACAGGAGGAGTCATCAACCACAGTAAGAAGTGCTATCTTGGTGCTGTGCCCTGACCTGAAGCCTGAATGAGAGGAGCCAGTGTACTTGCAGCTCCCAGGTGGTACAGGAGACTCTTTTTGCTGGTTTCTCAAATTGCTTGACTGGGGGGGGGATGTGGGGGGGAAAGCTTCCACCACCTTCAGCTCATGCAACACCTCCTACCCGTTCTCTACTTGGAAGACCTATTCGCCAGCCACTACCCTCTTGACTCTCCCAAGATTTCTGCAGATATCTCTGTTCTTGTTACACAACATCTAAATTTGCACTCAGAGTGGGGTAGTATGATTTTTAAACCTATTTAAGAACAATTATTTTAACTATTGCATTAATAAATGAGAATTTTATTAAATTATTTGGGTCACAAAGAAATAATTCCTCCAAAATGTTTTAATTCTTCTATTATCAGTTCTTATACAAGGAATTCACATTATATAAAAATCAGGCTACACAACATTTCTGTCACGTCAGTCTTACTGAAGACCTGGAGCATTGTGCAAGTTGACAAGAAAAGACTTGATGCGTTTGACAGCAGGTGTTCAGGAAGAATGTGCAATATCGAGTGGCAGTATTTTGTGAAGAGCAGTGAACAGGGCAGGAACATTTTACATGGTTATTAACAAAATGTAATAATAAAAGCAAGGAAACAGACGGCTTGATCTCCCAGCGAGATGCAACACAACTCAAACAGAGACAATGTTTATTTCAAAATAGTCAGCAGAGAAAACAATAAAAGGATGGAGCAGAAAAACACCTAAGAAAACCTACATATAACTTATCCCTCACAGTCAACTGGGAAATGCCATCCATTGCTCTTTGATACCTGTTAGTACAACAGAGACATATCAGTATTTTTAGACATTTTTTTCTTCAGCACTGTTTTGAGTTGTACTCTGCTGCAATGCATTATGTCAGTAGAGTACAATCCTTCTACATAACTCACAGTACAGCCTGAAGTGAGACTCTCTTTTTGTAGCAATAAGGAATAAAATACTCAATATCATTGGCTTAATAGATCTTCAATCCCTTTTCAGCATTCTGTATCCATGTTTACCATACTGTATCAAAACCCAATGTTATTCTATTATTCCATTAAGCAGGAGAACAGACTCATCTTTACATAAAGCAGGGATAAACTAAAATATTGGAAACTGTCTTTTCAAGAAACAAGATTTCCTCCTATATACTATGTTGCCAGCAGGATAAACAGAGCACTGTTGAGCTCCCTTGGTTTTACTGCAAATTAGAGTCACATCCAGCAACTTTTGTGAACTAGAACAGAAGTGTAGGTGACAAATAAATGTGAATCGTAATGGGGATTGCCAAAATTGCTTGAAGAAAGTAAAACTGTCCTGAACATCTTTGTGCAAAACAGAAATCAAACTTGAAACTGTTCTGAGAAGAGTACTACACTATTTAAATGAGCTTGTATCCCTCAGTTTTTCCTGGTTGAAGATAGAAACAGATAGAAACAGGACTGAAATATCATGAGAAAGGCCAAAATATTTCCTGACCAGCCAAAACTGGAAAATACAGGAATACTGTAGACTTTTTAATTAGCTATGAAAGAAGGGCATCCAGTTTAGGGATTGCATCACAGCTGTCCATTTTATCCTCTTAGACTCATAGACTCATAGATATTAAGGTCAGAAGGGACCATTATGATCATCTAGTCTGACCTCCTGCACAATGCAGGCCACAGAATCCCACCCACTCTTGCAATAAACCTCTCACCTATGTCTGAGCTATTGAAGACCTCAAATCATGGTTTAAAGACTTCAAGGTGCAGAGAATCCTTCAGCAAGTGACCTGGGCCCCATGCAACAGAGGAAGGCGAAAGACCCCCACGGCCTCTTCCAATATGCCCTGGATTCCTTCCCGACCCCAAATATGGCAATCAGCTGAACCCTGAGCATGTGGGCAAGACTCACCAGCCAGATACCCAGGAAAGAATTCTCTGTAGTAACTCAGATCCCACCTCATCTAACATCCCATCAGAGGCCATTGGGCCTATTTACCGTGAATAGTTAAAGATCAGTTAATTGCCAAAAGCATGTTATCCCATCATACCATCTCCTCCATAAACATATCAAGTTTAATCTTGAAGCCAGATATGTCTTTTGCCTCCACTGCTTCCCTCTGATGAGTACAGTTCTATACTGTATATGATTCTTAAGCATCCAGGTCCTATTGTGTGTTGATGAGTCCCAAGTTCTGTACTGTATATGATTCTTAAGCATCCAGGTCCTATTGTGTGTTCCCTGTACACCCAAAACTCCCACTGAAGTAACTGGGAAGCTAATAAATGAAGCCCTATTATCTTTTGGGGATAGGTAAACATCCTACAAGTTATGGGCATGATGCAGGAATTACTGGGAGAAATTCCATGGTCTGCATGGGGCAGGTAGTCAGACCTAGTGAACATAATGGTCTCTCTAGCCTTAACATCTATGGGCAGCCATGTTACAGATGAATAAACAGATGAAGAGATTCAGGGCTGGTCTGAAAGGATCAATGGAAAGGGATCAATCTAAGCTACGCAACTTCAGCTGCGTGAATAACGTAGCTGAAGTCGACGTACTTAGATCCACCTACCACAGTCTCTTCACTGTGGTGTGTCAATGGGAGACACTCGCTCGTCGATTCCCCTTGCGCTTCTCATTGAGGTGGAGTTACCGGAGTTGATGCTAGAGTGATTGGCGGTCAATTTACCGTGTCTATACGAGACATGATAAATCGATGGATCGATCGCTGCCTGTTGATCCAGCCGGTAGTGTAGACAATCCCTAAGCCTCAACACCACAGGAGGAGCTCACAATCACTACTTCTCCCCTGTTCTCATCTTACTTTGAGGAGGAATAAGTCACTTTGCCATTTTTCAGGGTACAGCTCACTCTCTCTCCCCTGTGCCTGGCCAAGGTTGCTGCCCAGTGTATGGAGGGGAGCAGACTCGTAGTTCTGGCCACTCCCTTCATCTTGGTTTGTGATGGAAGTTTCAGATATGCAGCCCTAGTTCAGCCACACTCAGAGCAGGAGGTGAGGGTGTCTTTACTTCCCACTACTTTCCTGCATATAGCCATATACGGTCTATATCTAGGGACAACCTAGCCCTTTGTGACTTGCTAGGGTGCACAGTCAGCTTTTGATAGAGAACAGGATCCTGACTCCTAGTCTTCTGCTTTAATTGATAGATAGCACTTCCTCCTTGATTTCTAGTAAAATGATTTTCAGTAAAATTAAAATTAATAAAAAAACCCCCACAAATCTATCAGCTAACAAACAACTTAACACGCTTTCTTTGGTGCCTGTTTACAAAAGCAACTCCTTGGTACTCCTAACTAAGAAGTGCTAAACCTCAGGAATGTTAGTTACTCCCCCCCTCCTTTTGGGGTGGGGGTTTTAATAAAAGAACCCCTTTAGAAAAGATAACAATTATGTGTAATGGAACCTGGAACCAGACTCTCTTGGCAATTAATCACCCAGGAGCCGTTGCCATCCTGCAGGCTGTTTCTGACAGATTCTGAGTGCTTTACAGGAATCACTGGGATAAGATGTGCCTGGGCTGGCTTCTCACAGGGGCTGCTCATGTATAAAGGGCGCTTTGGTTTTCTTTTGTTTTTTAAGTTTTATATATCCCGCCAGAGATTGACACACACACACACACACACATATGCATGTGTGTGTGTGTGTCTCGTAAAATTCTCTTTACATACATGGAACAAATGCAGAACTCATTTATTGACCCAGAGGTGAAAAAAGCCTTTTCCTCCTCTCAGCAAAGTAGAGCTATCCATCACTTAACAGAGATACTTCCTGTTTTCAAGCAGTTGGGAAGGCATGACTTCCAACCCAAATACTTGGCTTGGCAAGCGACTGCTATGTTGATAGATGCTTTTATAACCACTTCATTCCACCTGAAGTTTCGGTATAAAAGGAGGGAGGGTTCTCCCCCCACCCTTCTGAGGGAGTAAAAAAGAGAGGGAGAGGGAAGAGAAGGAAAAGGAAGGAAAATACCGCAGCTCAACAGCTGGATGACAGAGGTTAGCATAGCTCTGACAGATGTTACTGTATAACCTCAAAATGACATGTTAGAGAGGAAAAAAAAAACGTTCCTTGTAGGAAAAGAAAGAGAGTATTGAACTCCAGCCAAAATATTGCAAGTCTCTTCAAAAGCTTTTGAAAGCTATAACAAAAATCTACCACATAATACAGTATTTTTCATACATATCCTATGCTTTTGCATTACCATTGCCTCAAGTGATTCAATTACCAGCACTGGATAAGATTCTTTTCAGAAAAGCAGTCATCCTCAAATGACAAAGTACATAGCAGGTCAGTTATGACTGTGCCTGCTTAATAACACCTTTCCAAGAAGCTCTGCTAACTAAATGTGCTTCGAAGCTCTTCTCAAGATCTAACTATTTTAGGGCATGACAAACAGCAGTGAAAATGTTTTTCGTGAAAGGAAGACATATTAGAAAACCCACATGATATGTTTTATATAACTTTTAGTTGTATCAATTTCTGTATTGCTTATACATAGTTACTTCTGTGAGTATCCTATAACAAAAATCCTGCAGAGCTTATCTGGCCTGTGACCAAACTTTACAGATCTGGCTATCAAATCACAGCTACATGAAACGTTCATAGAACACAACGGACATGTGCAACAAGCTATTTCTGAGGAGGATGAAGAAGGGTAAAGAGGACTGGTTTCCAGAAGCAGTTTAAAATTAAATCAATAAGTCTCAGTTATACTGGCCAAAACTCAATAAAAGTGAATCTGATCTCTTTTCTTAATCAAGGGATCTGAAAGAACATTATAAAGCAAAGAATTAGATACTGTTAGTGGAGTGACTGCAGGCTAATGGAACATGGAGAGAACAAGCCCACAGCCTGGGCAATTAAATCTATTTATAATGGAAGAGGAGGGCTGATCAGGACACCAAGGTGATCCCTTCCTCTTTTCAAAGAAAAGTCATGGAACTTTTATCTTCTAATTGTACAGGTACCAGAAATAGGAAAACTTTGATTTAATCTCTCATCTTCTAAAGGTGCAACCTCTCCCCAGAATCAGTACAAATGGGAGTAATCACAAGACATGGTGTAGGCTTTTAACCCATTATTTCTTGGCCCATACATACAAAGAGTTCAAATGAACCCACTCTCACAGATGACACTTTTCACCTGACCATCTAGCTAGTATTATTCTAACATAAGAAAAAAGGGTGGTGGTGGGGGGAAGAATAAAAAGGAATGGTAGAAAGGAAACCCTTTATTATCTACAAAAGATTGTGCTTTCTTTAGAGCATTATTTGTTGTAGAAGTGGA
This sequence comes from Lepidochelys olivacea, assembly GCF_965140295.1. Lineage (NCBI taxonomy): Eukaryota > Metazoa > Chordata > Testudines > Cheloniidae > Lepidochelys > Lepidochelys olivacea. Next base: position 47,492,538 of record NC_140414.1, on the reverse strand, counting down.
AGTCATGCTACACATGCTTTTGAACATGGCCATACAGTTAAGGAGCCTTGTTTTCGCCAGTGTGTCTGCCTTCCGGCCTTCAAGGAAAGAATATTCAAGGAAAGAAAGAGTCAGACTTGTTGATGAGGACGTCCATTGACATAAGCGTGCAGGTGACATGGTGCCAAAGACTGAAAATGTGTGGTTAGTACAAAGAAGTGCAAGCTCAGCCATAAAATCCCAGATAGTTACATGCCAGGATATTAATATACTCAAGACATAGCCTAATTAAGAACAGTGGTGGACTGGCTAAGTCACGCACTAAGATGCTATGCTACAAGAACAGGCCAAGGCTGACATCCCTCTCACTGCTGTAGGCAGGAAATCGCTGATTTCCTTCATCTAGCTGCAGGAAGACTACCTAGTGGTTTCTTCCCTAATACAGGCTGAAACTCACTTTAAGAGCTGGTCCTAGGGGCTTCTGGGTGCTGCTGAGTGCAGGTAAGTTATAATGCCTGGGTTGTGGCTGCTGGGTGCAAGTAAATGGTTCTGCTTGGACTCTTGGATTCAAATGTATCCTTGTTAGCTGCTGGTCCAGGAGCAGTGCTTTAGCAAGTATTGTGAGCATTTTACAGGTCTGACAAAATGTTACTAGACCCTAGTAAGGCATGAAATATTGGACCTTTAAAAAAAAAAAAGAAAAAAAAAAAGGAACCACCAGAATTGGAATCCTTCCTGTGCCATTATATATCACTTAGGGTTTGAACAAGGCTCTGCCATCCTATCTATCTGGGCTGCTCTTTGCATGTCCTCCATGTTTTTAAGTCCCACAAGTTTTCCCTTTCTAAATATTGTTTGATGGAAAGATCCTTTCAGTCAGTCCCTTTTACATGTCCCTACAGCTATCTAATGGCATGCTTGCCAGAGCATGCCATTAGACAGCTGTAGGGACATGTAAAGGGACTGGTTTCATTCTTAACACATCCCAGAAATTTCCATCTTCCATCTCTATTCTGGTTTCATTCTTAACACATCCCAGAAATTTCCATCTTCTTTTCTGGAAAACTTTGGAGATAAAGAGTTGTTGAAATCTCTGACAAATCTCAGCATTTGTTATAAATTGATTCAATTTAATATCTAAGATTTTCCTAAGGCATTTGCTTTTGAAGGCACTTAGATGTCTGTTTATAACTTTGGTAGATTTCCAAGTTCACATCTATATATTAAGGTGGAAATTATATTTGAGTTGAAGATTCATAGTTTGGACATTAAGCTGGTGAATGCAGATGCCACCTTGCTAATTTGTGACATTATTTCCTTTGAGGTATCCCCATTGGCTTGCATGTTACAGCCAATATATGTGAACTGACTTACCTCTTTTATTCTTTTGCTTTCTAACATAATTCTGAGTTGGGAATTCCTGGGGTTCTTCATAGAACCTTCTTGATTTTTTCATAACTGAGTCTTTTTTGGCTGGACAGTCTTTTGGTCTTCGCTTTCATGTTAGTTGAGCTGTCTCTGAGAAGAGCTACATCAACAGCAAAATCTAAACATTCTAGCCTGTGTTTAAACCATGTGCTGTCTGTGTTGTCTTTCCACACTATTCACATAATAAAGTCAATGGCAGCACCAACCAGGAAAAGTGAGAATGCATCCCTGTTTGACACCAGTGTCTATGTTAAACCATTCCCTCAAGTCTGCATTTACTTACCTGTGCATGCTGCACCTTAATATAAAGCGTTGATGTTGGTAATTATTTTTGTTGGCATATCATAACACTTCAAGATGTTCCAGAGTGAAGTGCAATGGAGGCTGTCAAATGCTTTCTTACGAAGTTTATGGTAAGTGGGTTTTGCCATTCAACGCCCTCTTCGATGATTATTTTTAGGATTCAAATCTGGTCAACATATGATCTTCTGTGTCAAAATCCAGCCTTAGCTTTGCCTCAACTATTTCTTTTATCCTGCTTAAGATAATACTACAGAAGACTATCACTGAAAGGAGTGTAACACCTTGTCAGTTACTGCAGTTGCTTCAATAACTTTTCTTTTGTATTTTGACCATAATGACTTTTCCCCATTGCTCTGGAGGCTTTTTCTGGTCCCACATTTTGTTGAAAAGTTAGGTGATTTTACTACTGCATGCATCCGATGAAGTGAGCTGTAGCTCACGAAAGCTTATGCTCAAATAAATTTGTTAGTCTCTAAGGTGCCACAAGTACTCCTTTTCTTTTTGCAGATACAGACTAATATGGCTGCTACTCTGAAACCTGTGATTTTACTAATGGTCTTCTCATCACAAGCTTTCAACATTTCCCCCATGCATTGGTCTTCACCTGCAGCTCTCCCAGGTTTTCACTTTTTATTGCGTCTTTCGCTTTTTTGACTGTGCTTTGAGATATTATGATGTCTAGTTCTGGGTGTTTATTTATTAAAAGTCAACAGTTTGTTTGTGCGTTTGGTCTGTTTACCGCCTTGTGAAGGGTGGGTGCCCCTTGAATGTCCAACCGCACCATTGTTTGGATTGAGTCCTTCTCTAACACTCACAGAGTCCTTCCCCTGCTCAGGGTATACAAGAGTGTCTCTCTCTCAAAAACAAGAGTTCCTTTCCCCCTTGCTGAGGGGAGGGAGAAACAAAGTAAAGAAAGGAAAAAGAAAGGAAAGGTGCTCGGACTTCAGCAGTCTACCTGCCACCACCTCTCTGGGCCCTGGCTTGTCTGTAGGCTTTTTATTGTCCTGATCAGGTTAGACTCCTTCTTTACACCACCAGAACTGCCCTTTTGGTAACACCTGGACTGTACCTGGTCCAAGCAGTTTTAGGGGTAGCTGGAGCAGCCACTGTCTACCTCTGTTATCTATCTATCCCTGAAATCAGCTATTTCTGAAGGCACAGCAGTCTTCCCTAGTTACTGCCCCTTCTTGTGGCAGGCTTTTTTAAAGCTTCTTCCCTCCAGGCAGAGCAAGTATTGCAGGTGCATCTAGTTAGTGCTGGCCAAGCCCAAAAAAGCTCGTTAACTTCCTCCTTAATAGGGTAAGGGTATGGCCCTCACACGATTCTTGAAAGAGCTCTATCACCCTTTTTGTTTTCTTTCTGTTGTTAAGGTCTTGTTTATCCTTAACAGGCCCTCCAGCTGGTGTAAGCTTGGAAGTTCATGAAGTGTTTTATTATTACTTCTTTCAGCAGTTGCTTCAGCTTCTTTGGTGATGTTGTCCATGTATTTCCTCTTGCCTCTTCTTGCACCACTTTTTAGAGCTTTGTCCTTCATTTTATATTTGATTTTTCATTTCTTTTTTCTTGAAGGTGTTTTTGAGGAGTTCACATTTGCTTTGGCTCTTCTTTCAACTGTGTGGTGTGTTCTCACTTACCCAGACTTTATGTATGCTCTCCTGGAAATGAACTACAGTTATTGCAATATCCATGACACTATCACATAAAAAGGACCATAACATGTCAATGACGATGTCTTGTGGTGGATCTGTCTTGTAAGCACCTGAAATCTGTTCTTCAGTTCAATTTGAACTGCTGCTGCAATATCTCTTCTGTTAGCCTTTTGCTGTCAATTTTCTTAGTGCTTTTTTGCGGGGTGTGGTGGGGTTGGCGGTGGGGGGTGTTGGGTTGTTTTTCTTAAATTTGATCTTTAGTGTAGCCACAGAAAAACTGGTGTTGCTTAATATTTTTTAAACATGTATTGTTATTGAATGCTAATTATGTAAAACTTCAAAAGTTTCAAAACCAAAGAGATGTTAATATAATCATTTATATGGAACCTTCTCCAAGCTAAGTCTGAGAGACTATTTATGTCCTATTCTGCTATTCATGTCACAAACAGTTTCCAATTCCCAGTTCACAAAGAGCTACAATGGATCTGTTAAATGTAGAAAACACAAAACTTCATCATCTTCTCCCCCAACCCATGCCCAGTGTTTTTCCAACTTAATCTCACTGGGGAGTTGCTGCTCCTTTGAAAAGTGGATGCAAGAAATACTTACAATGTCCACAGAAGCATGGGTCTTAAACAGCTTCTCAGATTTCAGCTAGATATTATCCTGAAAAGGTATTAAGTGACTAGCTTGGGAGGCACTATGCACTAGTAGATATACCATGGGTTCTAATACTTGGTCTAACAGGGACTTGCTAAATAGTTTTGAACAAGTGGCTCAACTTTTCTGTGCCTGTTACTCCAGCTGTAAAATGGAGTTCTTACCTTTCTATGGAAATGTTGTAAAAAAGGCTGCGGCAGGGGCTCCGCAGCTGTCAGCCGCTGAAGTGGGGGCTGGAATCCCTCCCCTCTGCAGGCGTGGCTCAGGCTCTCAGTCCCCCCTCCCATCCTGCATGGGGCTCAGGCTTCAGTCCTCCACCTGTCAGGCCCCTTCCCCATTATTTTTAGTAAAAGTCACAGACAGGTTGCAAGCTTCCGTTAATATTTGTTTATTGCCCACAACCTGTCCGTGACTTCTACTAAAAGTAACTGTGACAAAACCTTAACCTTACCCATTAGACACATTCAGGGTCCAGCAGATATACTCTCATCACCCCAGACTACTTTGATAGTTAAAATCGGAGTTTGAATATTCTTTTTGGCAACAGAAAAACTTCTTCTCTGTAGCAATGATACCTGAACTCAGCGATGAGAGTTTCTGGCAGGGTGTCAAAGAACTCAGCACCTTTCATGATGTGTTCCAGAATCCAGAACCGATGGAGGCCTGGTGACTGCTCTACATACTTCCTTGAAGGATTCTGTGGAGATGTACCAACTGTCTAGATAAGAGTTCACACATACCCAGTCCTGATAAAAGGCTGCTGCAATCACAAGTGTAATCTTTGTGAAGGTACTCTGTGTGGATGCTAGACCAAGTAAAAGTGTCTAGCGATAGCAAGGTAAGTGAGAGCCATGAATCTGAAGGAACGATCAGAATATGCAAGTCACCTTTACCAATAGCAACTACCACTGACCACATCACATACTGAGTGAGCCATCTTTGTTTCAGTTAAGCCTTGGAGCCCCAGATTTTTAAATAACTACAAAATACCTTGAATAAACCTCCTCATCCTCAACTGATCCACTGGAACTGAAATGATAGCCTGGATGTCCACTAGATGGAGTGCGAACAGGACATTATGTTTCTTGAGGAGGCTGACATGGAAGGGAAAAGAAAGTATCAGATGAGATAGTGAGAGAGAAAGATTCTATGACCACGGAAAGGATCCAGGCATCTGAGGTAATCTCTGGCTTGGTCTGGGAATACTGAGATCCTCCACAAGACACCTGACTCAAATGAAGAAAATGAACAATCTTCCTAACTGACCGGGTGGAACAAATTAGCTAGGGAGATTTTTGAATCTCCATCACTGGAGGTTTTTAAGAATAGGTTAGCCAAACACCTGTCAGGGATGGTCTAGATAATACTTAGTCCTGCCTCAGTGCAGGGGACTGGACTAGATAACCTGTTGAGGTCCCTTCCAGCCCTACATTTCTGATTCTTTTATTGAGTTTTCTGTGGCTTTGAAAAGATTTGGCTTTTGCTTCTGACATATGAAAAGAACAAGCAATGTACTGTTGGAACTTAGGCTGGTAAAGACAGTATTTTACAAGACTTCCAGGCAATGAGACGAATTCAGCTGTGGAACAGTTTTCTAGATTAAGTGGCAGAAACCCCCATTGCTTAAAAACTGAAAACTAAACTGGACAACACACTAGAAATTGTACTTTAGGGAACATTTCTGCATATGCAGAGTGACTGATTAGAAGACCTAAAGCAATTAAGAAGTCAACGTTTTCCAACAGTTACCATGAAAAGATATCTAAAATTTTACAAATTTTTTCTACAGTAAATCCAGGAAATATCCACTGTTTCATATTACTCTATGACTTTATAAAGGAAATTATTATAGGTTTTTTCCTGCCTCTAATTTACATGATCATGTATATTGATAGTGAATAGATTGATAGTGAATAGAAAGATTCTTTAAAAAAAGAGAAGTTCCCATAAAAAGGGAACAACTAAAATATATTTGGATACGTTATAGCCCAAACAGTGTTCTGGATTAATGTCAGATTTTAAGGAATTTCTACTTAAAATAAGTCAAAAATCAGTTTTGATTATTACCCTTCAAGCTTCTACAGCATACATACTCTACTTAAGTATCAGTCTGTATGCTTTCCAAGTCAAAGCTTTGGGAAAAACTCTTATACAAAACACAGGTTTCAGCACACAGCCTTTAAATATTTAATTCTGAAAACCAAATTACAAAATGACCATTATCCTAGCAAAAAAAAAGAAACAGAATTCATCTAACCCACAGATGGGTACTAGGATAAGTGCGAAAGAAGTCCTCTGCAGTAATATTCTCCTGCATCTGCAATACGAACATCTCAGATTTTGATATTCATTCCCAGCAGATCTGCACATAATTAAGTATAAACAGTATTAGTGTGTCACAATTCAGATTGTTTCAGATTTTCTGGAAGATTTATTATTCAACTTGACAGCCACTGGACACTCTGAGGGCTCAGAAGTTCCTGAGATAAAGAAACTCAGAATGATATCCCCCCAGTCATACTTTTTTCTTCCCTGAGCATAGGAAATACATTCTGTAAACTCTCCAAGTCCCTGCACACAACGCATAGCCTTCTCCTGTCTCACAGTACTTAATATTTCATTTTATAAGTGGAAGTCTGATATCAATTCGATTTAATTCCAAGGCTGAAGAAACTGATGAAGGCCTACTCAGCTACAGCTGTGCCTAATTATTGGGTTCTGTCTTGTGAGTAATTCTGGACCTGGCCCACTGCCTAGGATTCATGTTAACTGAACAGGGGATATTTATATGTTCAAGTATATGGAGCTCCACAGTGTACTCTAGAACACTAGTCTTCATCTGTTTTTAAATTGCTCAGATTTAATCGTTAAGCACCCGCTGAAGCTCTAAGAAAATTCTCTCTCTAGCTCAGCTAGAAACCATTCCATTGCTAGATGAGATATTTGGGGTGGATATAGGATGCATAATTATACACAGAGCATTACACTTGTGCACCACCCCCCATCTGCAGCTGTGGATTGCTATTTCCCTCTTTTTTTTCCTTTGCGAACGCTCTTCTCAGTTTCATACCCATAAATATATTCAACCAGACTGAATGGAAACAATCCACATTCCAGTCTTTCATCCTTCCCTGAAAGAGACAGAGAAATCATTGGGAAAAGAAGGATATTTAGATTATTTACAGTACTGTACATTTATTGAGCCCCTATCTCAGCTGAGACAAAGATGGTGCAACACTCAGGGCCAGTTCTGCATAGATACTGTGGTGGACACTGTAACTTTAAATGTAAATAAAATACGTACATCTGATAAAAATCTGTGTTGTAAACAATGTAATGCACCTATCCAGAAAATGCAAAAGGCATAATTGTAAATTCAAAGTAACATGCAGTATAAAAAAAAAATAGTTATTACACTTTGCACCATCTAATGATCTCAGAGCACTTCACAAATAGCAATTCAGTCCCTGTGAGGTAGGTAAATATTTTTTATAGAACGGGGTTCTGTACAGGAAGATGTCCTAGAAATTTAGTGCCCTGCAGAATTTAAATCATGGATGATTTAAGGCTCTAATACTGCTGTGTTGTGTCCTTGGGCAGACTTCAATGGCTGTAGATTGGCACAGCCTATGCTTGTGCACAGTGCATGGAAGGTTCAGGGCCTAAGCTTGGAATGGGAATTTTAACTCCATAGTTTAACATCTTTTTTTGTGTTTATGCATTTAACACGTTCCTTTAGGTGAAGTATGGCAATAGGACTTATACATCATAGATTTAACAAAAAAAGTTTACTGAGCAGAGTAACAGAATGGCTAGTAGCTGAGTGATAAAGACTTTTCCATTAGATTAAATTATTTGTTTAGTCATGGATCTGGGCAATGTGTGTGATGTTTCACTTACAAAGAAGGTCATTTTCATTTAAATCATATATTGGATATAGATAACAACCCCTGAAAAACTGATTTTTCAAGGTTTCCATAGTGAATTAAAATGAAAATAATTTTAATTTGAACTAAGACCATGGCAATATACTGTATAGCTCTCTCAGTTCTAAAATGAGATTTGGTCCTCCTTTTACACGTTCATCTCTCCTAGATCCAGTCTCCAAATACTTTGCAAACCATTCATACTTTAAAGAAAACTTGATTTGAGTTAATGATACTTGTTAATTTTACATTATACCAACACGATTATTGACATTGAACTACAAAGAGCAATGTTCTACTCAAAGTGCGTAAAGGTAGAAGATTCTGACCATATATCAAAATCTCCCTTACAAAGTAAAATTGTAAGAAGAGACATCTTTTTCTCTCTCTCTCTAATAATCACAACAAGTCTTTTATCAACATTTGTTTAAAGGAATACACAACTGACTCTCTCTGAAATAAATCCATGATATGGCCACACCTTGAATGCTGCATGCAGTTCCGGTTGATCCATCTAAAAAAAGATACATTAGAATTGGCAAAGGTACGGAGAAGAATAACAAAAATTATTAGTAGTATGGAACAACTTCCATAAGAGGAAGGATTAAAAAGACTGACAGGTCTGCTTAGAAAAGAGATGACTACGGGGGGGATATGACAGAAGTCTATAAAATCATGAATGGTGTGGAGAAAGTCAACAGGGAACTGTTATTTATCCCTCAGCATAACACAAGAAACAGGAGTCACCCAATGCAATTAATAGGCAGCAGGTTTAAAACAAACATGAGAAAGTACTTCTTCACATGATGCAGAGTCAACCTGTTGAACTAATTGTCAGGGAATGTTATGGAAGCTAAAAGTATAACTGGGTTCAAAAAAGAATTAGATAAGTTCATGGAGAATAGATCCATCAAGGCCTATTAGCCAAGAAGGTGAGGGATGGAACCCCATGGTCTGGGTGTCCCTAAACCTCTGACAGCCAGAATGTGGAACTGGACAACAGGGGACAGATCACTTTATAAATGCTCTGTTCTGTGATTTCCTCTGAAGTGTCTGGCCCTGGCCACTGCCAGAAGACAGGATACTGGGCTAGATGGATCATTTAAGGCTTTTGATACGGTCTCGCATGACCTTCTCATAAACAAACTAGGGAAATACTACCTAGATGGAGCTACTATAAGGTGGGTGCATAACTGGTTGGAAAATTGTTCCCAGAGAGTAGTTATCAGTGGTTCATAGTCATGCTGGAAGGGCATAACGAATGGGGTCCCACAGGGATCAGTTCTAGGTCCGGTTCTGTTCAATATTTTCATCAATGATTTAGATAATGGCATAGAGAGTACACTTATAAAGTTTGCGGACGATACCAAGATGGAAGGGGTTGCAAGTGCTTTGGAGGATAGGATTAAAATTCAAAATGATCTGGACAAACTGGAGAAATGGTCTGAAGTTAATGGGATGAAATTCAATAAGGACAAATGCAAAGTACTCCACTTACGAAGGAACAATCAGTTGTACACATACAAATGGGAAATGACTGCCTAGGAAGGAGTACTGAGGAAAGGGATCAGGGGATCATAGTGGATCACAAGCTAAATATGAGTCAACAGTGTTAACGCTGTTGCAAAAAAAGCAAACATCATTCTGGGGTGTAGTAGCGGGAGTATTGTAAGCAAGACATGAGAAGTAATTCTTCCGTTCTACTCCACGCTGATTAGGCCTCAACTGGAGTATTGTGTCCAGTTCTGGGCACCATATTTCAGAAAAGATGTGGACAAATGGAGAAAGTCCAGAGATGAGTAACAAAAATGATTAAAGGTCTAGAAAATATGACCTATGAGAGAAGATTTAAAAAATTGGGTTTGTTTAGTCCGGAGATCAGAAGACAGAGGGGATATGATAACAGTTTTAAGTACATAAAAGATTGTTACAAGGAGGAGGGAGAAAAATTGTTCTTCTTAATCTCTGAGGATAGGACAAGTAGCAATGGGCTTAAAGTGCAGCAAGGGTGGTTTAGGCTGTACATTAGGAAAAGCTTCCCAACTGTCAGAGTGGTTAGCACTGGAATAAATTGCCCAGGGAGGTTGTGGAATCTCTATCATTGGAGATTTTTAAGAGCAGGTTAGACAAATACCTGTCAGGGATGGTCTAGATAATGCTTAGTCCTGCCTTGAGTGCAGGGGACTGGACTAGATGACCTCTCGAGGTCCCTTCCAGTTCTGTGATTCTATGATTGGAATGACCTAGCATGGCCATTCTTATGATCTCATGTACTGAAGACAATTGCTCACTTGATTCTTTTTTATTTAATTATAAACTTGATAAACTAGAAAGCAATGAAAAATACTTTTAACATTATTTTAAATGTATATAAATGGTTGGCTCAAACCAATTACTGTAATACAGCTGATTTTAATATCTTTATTTCAGAATTTGGTATTACCATACTAAGTTATTTGCAATATTGCAGTAGCTGTGTTGGTCCCAGGATAGTAGAGAGACAAGGTGGGTGAGGTAATATCTATTATTGGGCCAACTTCTGTTGGGGAAAGAGACAAGCTTTTGAGCTACACAGAGCTCTTCTTCACAATCTGGGAAGGGGTATCCAGACCTGAAGAAGAGCTCTGTGTAGCTCAAAAGCTTGTCTCTTTCCCCAACAGAAGTTGGTCCAATAAAAGATATTACCTCACCCACCTTCTTACACTATACGTTATGTCAGAAGATGTTGTTTTGACTTCCTATTTTTAAAAAAATTAAGTTTCACATTTAATAGTTCCAAATAAATGTTTGCATTACACATTTCCTATACTTTTCCCCTTGTTTTCTACACTCTACTTCAATGAATTTCAGTGAAACAGCTTTATAAGAGGTAATAAATACAGCAAAAGTGTTTAACCAAACTAGCTTTTAAACAGTATCTCCTGGCACATCTAGCCCTAACACAAAGTAATTTAAACCCAAACCCATAGGAATTGTTAAATAATGGTATGTTTATTCAAAGAGAATGGTTCTATCTGAGTCATTTTACATTAATTACAAGCTGTTATTTGAAAGGTAAAGCAGATGCAACTTATTCCACAGTGCTTCTAAAATAGTTTAGTAAGTAATACTACCAGACGTAATATCCGAGAACGGGACTTAAACAGAGAACATGACTAAACTATTACATAGGCCAAATAATGCATCACACATACACTGAATTAATTCCTCAGTGGCATCTACCTTGCAGGAATGTATTAGAACAGTGAAACACATGAAAGTCTGTTACACTAACCTAGAAACAGATCCAAAATATCAGTAACAAGTTCATGGAACTGAAGGTGTAATCGGATTTTCTTTTCTTTTTTGTAAAATTATTAAGTTTGTGTTAACTTTTAAAACAACGCTACAATATTTTTGATATAATATTGCCATATCCAAAAATCTAGAAAAAATTTGAATGGTTACTGATACAATTCAAGCATTCCAAGTAAGTTCCAGAGGTAATCAATGGAAGAATTATAACTTTCTAGACAGCATTAGTGCGTGTGAATAAAGGGAAATAAACCACATTTTCCATCCAGTGAGTCACTTTCAGTTTCACTGTCCAGCTACAAGAGATGGGATCATGCATATGTTCCCCCAAAGATGACGCATAGCTCGTTTCCCAGGCGATTATTTAGCTAGTGCATGTCTACATAAAGGCCAACATTTTAAATATGATTTTTTATTTTATACATCTTTTTGTGTGTATTATATATATTTTATGTAAATTGGAGCTGGGTCTGCTTATCCCCTCTAAAAAAAGAAATCAGGCTATTTTATATTTAAGTGCCTAAAATAAGGATTTAGGTGCATAATTTTAGGTACTTCACTGTGAAAATTTTGGAGGATCTGCTTTGCATTACTATTTACAATGCTTAACATATCCCTTCTATTACCTCCCCCAGATTCCATGTTGAATATCACAGTGATCCACCAGTAACTGAATAAAAGCATCAGGATCCTAATGCACCATTAGAGTAGTGGCACCGAGTCAGGTAGTAAGTTATGTTCAATTTGTGACAGTCGTATCTGATTAAACTGTATTGAAGTGCATTAGTTTTATCACGTCTTATTTTTAAGAAGAGAATGGGCTGAATATATCCAACCTTGCACAGTGTGCTGAATCAGCACTAGTTGATCCCTTTGTGTCCCACAGTGGATCATCCCAAGGGAGGGCAAACAGAGATGCCGCCACAAGTCCAAACTTGAGCACTCCGCCAAGAGAAGGCATCTTTGACTTGTGATCTAGGCTCAATTAGAACCTTGTCCAGCAATGGCTGTGTGAGGAATGCACTAAATAAGCACCTCCCCTTGCCAGGCCCCCTCCCCAACCATTGGACTCTTTTGGGACTATGATGGCTTGCTATGTGCACCCTAACAGAAGGGAGGTCGTGGCCACCAGTTTTCCCTTTTGATGGATCTCAGTGGGAGTAAATCTGGTCCTAAAAACATTGGCCCCAATTCAGCAAGGTACTTAAGCACATTGCCTAACTTTAAGCATGTGAATAATCCCATCATCAGATTCGTACACACCCTTACTTGTGCTGAATAGTACTTTACTCCCATGGTAGCTCTCTTAACTTTAATGAAATCTAACTCTTAGCTATCTGTGACAAGTCATTGTTACTATGTATACGCACATTCCTGTGAAGATGTAACGGCCATATCCTCATCTGTTATAAATCTGTGTAGCATTAGCATTGCCTTCAATGGCACTATGCTAATTTACACCAGCTGATGATGTGACCCTAAATGTTAAATGGTGGCAAGTGGCTTCCCTGTAGTATATATCAGCAAAGTTCATATAACCTTGAAATTTTCAAATTCCTCTGCACTTCCTTCAGGAGTTCTGTCAGCTTGATACTGCTGAAAAACGTATGGGTTTTTTTCCCCCCGTTGTGAAATTTTTTCCACTTTTTTGCAATCAAAATAAAAAACCCAAAAGCTTTTGGCCTAAAAACCAAAATCTTTGTTTCAGAAATGCTGCCATGGTGTCTCAAGGGAGTTTTTGTTTCGGTGCCTTACATCACTATTCTCCTCTTCAGGTAGGGCTCCCTACTAGAGTATATCTCCTATGATGTACCATAGTTGCTCCTCTTGCTGAGTGACAGTGGTGTGTCATGGGATTCATTGACTCCAGTGCATCACGAGAGGTATAGTCCACTGGGAGAACACAGACCATCAGGAAGAATGGGGGCATCAGATGCTTGAATTACTACTCTCAGGGGGCACTATGGCAGCCTTTCCAAAGAGATTTTTTTTGGTTCAGTCAAAAAACTGAAAATGGTTTGGTTTTCAAGTTTTGGGTTTTTCAACGAAAAGTCATTTTTCTCTTTGGAAACTAGACACTTTTTATTAATCTAATTTTCCATCCAAAAATACTTCAATGGAAAATATTTGACCATTTCTAGTAACAGTTTACCAATCTTATTCTGGTCTGATAGACTAGAAACCCCTTCAGCAACGTTACCTACAATACCAAGCAAGGAGGATGACTTTTCTTCAACAAGATGCCAAATGACAGTATTTAAGCAATTTTCAGAAGAGGAAAAGAAAGTTTCATTAGGTCCCATCCATGTTAAAAGGAAACTGTTAGCCAGAACTTTTAACACTTCTACCTACAGAAAGGTGCTAACGTGGTTTCAAAATGGTTCCCCTGGCTGGTAAAGACCAGGAAATCCATATTACAAAACATTTTACAAATTGTTGTCTAGGCATCTTTACATTGGCTACAGAAACCATTCTGTAACAATGTTACTGTGAAGAATCTTGTTTAAAAGTGTTTCTGACTAGCACAGAAGTTCCTACAAGGAAGTGTAACACTTTAGCTTGCAAGTAGAGCTGGAGAGATATTCACAATGAATACACACACAGTCTGATAGATAAGACCTCCTCTAAACAGAAATGGAAAATTCATCTGAAAGATGAACTGTAGAACAATGGATATTCTTTAAATTCCTTTGATAAGCACATTTTGAACCTGCTCTGGGGAATATGCCCAACCTTTCCCATTGTCTAAACATGTCACCCTCAAGCCTTCAGTATCTTTTACACATAACACACAATGATAGGTTATCCTTGTATAGTTGACATAGCTTGGGATACCAGCCAAACACCTGAGACTAAATCCCTAGCACACTGAAGTTGTATTTGCTATTGCCTATACCACCATTTTCATATACAGTTTTTTAAAACATATCCATATGGATTTAACTATGTTCTTAATGTCTGTGCTTTCTCTTCTTTCTTAGTCTTTTTTTTTTATTTTTAAGCAAATCGGACAAAATTTATGACTACATGGATTCTTTGTATCAGTGCTGAAGTTGCTATAACTTTGTATATAAATAGCATAAATAGAAAACGGGGGAAAACTTTTCTCTCATAAATTTGGTATGTGTAATTACTTAGATATTTAAAAATAAAAACATTTCCATCACAGGGAATCATATTGACTCCCACAGTGGTCATCTCTCCAGTAGGGCTGGAGCCTTCACAGCACAGTTCAACTAACAAACAGATATACTGATAGCTGTAGTAGGCTGTCATCCACTATATGGGCCATCCACTAGAAGGAAATAAAGCACACATTATGCCAGTAGATATCACAGCTATTTGCTGACAGCACAGGAATGCTGAGAACTCATTACAGCAGAATCTTTGGAAAATTTAGTTGCCAAACTCTAACAAGTTTTTATTGAGCATGTGTGAATTAAGATTTTCAGAGACTCATAACTTGGTTAAATTTGGGCAGATTTGCACTGTGATGTCAAAAGGCGCATACCCGAGAAAGGAACAACATGCCTGCCAAAGCTCAAGTCTCTGCTCCAAAAAATGGAGATGCTTAAGCTTCTTAATCAAATGGTTGTAAGAAAATTTTTAACATGGTCAAAACATACTTTGGACAAAACAATTTATTTTTCCCTAATCTTGTTCTGGGAGGTGACTCAACCATTTCAGGGGAAATTTTCCATAAAATAACCTGCATCAGACACCCAGCATAAAAATTCATCCCAAATGGTTAACGTTTGGCAAAGTTATAAGCAACTGAAAACAGTATCTTATAAAGGAAACTTGGGCAACCATAACCATTGACGAGGCTATCATCGCCGCCTATAGTTCCAAACTCCATCTTACAGCCGTGCTCTCGCTAGAAAAAAAAGGTGTACTTTGTTACAATGCTAGTGGTCAAAACTTGGAATTTCCGTTCCACAGGAAATTCAAATTTCAAAAAAGTTTTCATTCTGATTCGAAACAAAAACCTGAAATTAAGAAATTTCCCACAGAAAGGAAATAAAAAAATTTCAGAAAAATCAAACTGTTTCAGTTCATTGGTTTTTTTAAAAAAAGAAATAGAGCAGCCAGCTGCCCTGCCTTGAGGGGACTTCCTGGGCTGTTCCCAGGGACTCACTGGCAGTTCAGGTCATCCCTGGGAGTTAGGGAAGACTCCCACTGTAGACTGGGAAGCCTAGAAGCCCTGAAAACTCCATCTAGAGCAGTGGTTCTCAAACTTTTGTACTGGTGACCTCTTTCACATAGCAAGCCACTGAGTGGCTTATACATTAAAAACACTTTTTTATCTATTTAACACCATTAGAAATGCTGGAGGTAAAGCGGGGTTTGGGGTGGAGGCTGACAGCTCGCGCCCCATGTAATAACCTTGTGACCCCCTGAGGAGTCCCAACCCCCAGTTTGAGAACCCCTGATCTAGAGCCAGGGTTCCCAAACTCCTGGCTCTGAGAAGTCCTAGAAATCTGGGGTCTCCAACTCTGAGAAGTCCTCATGGTGTGGTGGACCAGAATCACAGACCCTGGAAGCCCTGGCTTCCAAGAAGCCTGCCAGGCAAAGAAACTTGCATATATTTCTGTCAAATATTAATCAACACCTGAGCATTTCTATGAAATATTTCAGTTTGGACAAATTGGCATTTTCCAATTAAAAACAATTTCATCAGAAAAATCCCAACCAGGTCTAGTCCAGAGAGAGGCTGAAGACCCTATCCATCCATAAATACCTCTCTGTTTAAACTGTACACTGGAAAGACCACCACCCCTAGGGGGCACCACCGTCTCTTGAGACTATTAACTATAGTTCATACAGAAATAACAGCTTACTTCACATGTGCAGTATTATGGATAAAACTCACAACTCTACTGTTAAAGGAGTGAGTTAAAGTAGCAACACAAAATAAAAAAAACAATGCATGTGGTTTGATGAGAGTTTTGTGTCCAAATTTTATTCTGATGCACTGCAGTTCTACAGTTCAATATTCTTTAGCTGGGAGCTTTGGAAGTGTGTCAACTTTCAATTATTGTTACTTATATATAGCTTTAACCTTTTTTTTTTAAACGTATAAGTAGAAGGAGAGGTAGTGGGTGTGGATAATCATTGTGAGTCATACACTAACCTCCAGTAAAAGTGTTAGCCTTTGATGAACTATATTAAAAATTAGCCATGCTGTAAAACAGTTCTCTTACTCTTTTCTACCTTCAATGCACTGGTCACAAATCATTCACATTTTGCATTCTGGAGCTGTACAGGAAAAACCTTTTAACGGTTTCATGAAAATAAATACCTAAAATTACACCACCTGGGGAAGATATCATACTAATAATACTAAGAATTTATACTACACTTTTCATAATCAAAGGATTTTGTAACATTGAACTAATTAATCAAGCTTTATAACAGTTTGGCATGATATGCAGGTATTATAATTAGAACCGGTCTGAACATTTTTGACAACATTTCATTTATTCATAAATATGCTGTTTTGTCAAAGCCAAAACCTTTGACAGAGACTTACTGGTTTAGATGAAAACTTCATCAAGGTGTTCTTTTAAAGTCAGGGCTCCCAGGTCACAGAGGGTAAGAGAGGGAGTGTGTGTGTGTGTCCAGGGGCCAGCGATATTGCTGTTTAATGTTACCTTGGAATTGACAGCTCTATTTACATATGGGGAAACTGAGTCAAAGAGTAACTACAAAAAAAAAAAAATGTTAGAGCCAAGAACAGAACTTGGGAGTTTCTGGCTCCCAATGCTGGACTCAGACCACTAGAAAAATTAATACTCTCTCTCCCAATAGATGACAAAAACAAAAACAAATTAACGTTAGAGCAAGATTTATGCCCCAATAAGAAACATCAAACAGCATTATAACATTGTTTGATGCTCCTCTCCAGGCAATGGGCCTTCCCCAATTTCACAAACAGAGGAAAACAAATGTTTCCAGTTACACGTATACTCACACACCACTGGCTATGTGAGGCCCAACCCCTTTTCTGTTAGCAGCACTGGCAGTCTTATTTGTCAATTGGCTTAGAATGCTAAGAGCTTCCTTCTGAAGCAATGACACAGAGTGATCAAAAGATAACCACATGACGAACTTCAAAGGAAAACAATGGGATCAGAGATTGGGACAAGACAGCATTAGAAGAATTTGGTTTTTTAGTAAGTGTTAAATAGGTCTGTAAGATATATACAGTATCCTGTGTTCACACATATGCATATATTGAATAGCACATTGAAAAGACTATATGAAGTTGCTAAAATAATTACAAATTACTAAAACCAGCAGACTTCAAGTACTTAAAGATCAAGGCCTCATTCTGGTCTCACTTATATCAGAGTAAGTGAGCAACTCCATCAGTCACATGGGCGTCAAATTGATATCAATGAAATCAGAACCAGGCCCTTCGTCATTACATGCCATCCTAACCTAACTCACCATTGGGACTCACTTTCGTATTACTTGAACTACCAAAACTCCACTTGCCCTCAACAAGAATTTGGAGTCTAGTAGAAATGCAGCATCAGGTACCTTTAAGTCAGACCTCTCCTGCCACTAGAACAACAGTTTATAAATTCCCCAAGAGAAAAGACCCTAAAATGTCTTCTCCAGCTAATTGGTAGAAAACCTGGCAGACAGAAGCAATATACAATAGAAAATGAGAATCACCCCTACATGTTAAATGTGTGTCCATAACAAAGATTTTAAAGCTATCTTCTTAAAGAATCATCTTTAAAAGGTTCTGGCTAGAAAATATTGTGTAGGTGGGGTTAAAAAAAAGAAAAGAACAAAGGGGAAACAAAAATTTGCAGTGAGATATATACTACAATATATCCCCACAACAGAAGGAATGTGGATGGAACATGTCTCTACCATATGCCAAAAGGGAAATATGATCATATACAGGTATTTTCTGAAAATTATCCAAGAACTAGAATTACTGAGAACAGATACATTTAAAAAACAGAGTTTTGTATGGTCCTTATCCCACAAGGTTGTCCATTAATCATCTCATTGTTAACTGTCCATTAATCATCTCATTGTTACCTTGTGTCCCCTTCTGTTTGTTGTACCCACCTATTGTCCCTTGCCTCATACTTAGATTGCAAGGTCTTCAGGGCAGAGACCATCTCTACATTATGTGTTTGTTCAGCAACTAGAACAATAGGACCCTAATCCCTAACTGGGGCCCCTAGTCTTCCTTGCAGTACAAATCATAATAATATCCAGCTCCAATGAGCCACTGTCTGGAGACATGACTAATCTTCAATACACATCACGAATGTACTTCCTGGCTTGCCAAATCCTCTCAGATGTCTTCCAAACCCTTTAAAAATTGGATTTGTACTGCATTACTGACATTAGGAATATTTTCAAATGATCAGAGAAATGCTGTCTTTCCGTGTCATTGTACAAAACATGTCCGCAGCTAGAAGGGCACTGTGTATCAACTGAAATATCTCTGGTAAGATAGATACAATGCATACATGGTCACACATACACACACAAGCACATTTGGATACCTCTGGGGCTGTTAAAACATCTGTTTTCAAGTCTCTGAAGTAACTGAACTCTTTTTCAGTTGCTTCTTCTTTTTTATACACTATGGAGAGCCTCAGTAACCTCAATATACATATATATACATATATATATATATATATATATATATATATGAGAGAACAGTCATCCTAAGGTGCCTGGAAGCCACTGAAGTTTGGCAAACCATTTGGCTCTGCTTTAAATATTATGCCGATTACAAAAGACAGAGAACAAGTTCTACTTTGTAAATACAATTAACAACTCTTAAATACATACCCTCGGCACTCTTTTTTTTTTTTTCCTACAGGAGATTCTTCAGTTTATTTACCAAACAACAAAATACTCAGAAAAAAGATCTACTTTTTATTTTTCAACTGCTTAGTTTCATAATAATGGACAAGGTATTCAAAAGTACATGACTACAATTAAGCTCCAAAATCAGTGTTCTGATTTTAAAAAACAAACAAACTGAGAACCCTGTAGCTCTCATTGAAGTTAATGTGAGCTGCTGGGTGCTCACCACTTAAAACCCAGCCATTTATTTACATCATCTGATTCAGGATTTATTTAGGCCTTGATTAAGTCAGGTCTTACCTAAATTTAAGTATATAAGAAGTCATATTAAAATCAATGGACTACTCTCATGCTTATAGTTGAGCATATCTTTAAGTGCCTTGCTGAACTGGGACCAAAATAATGATTTAGGATCCTAACTTTAGGCACCAATTTTTGGAAAAACAAAAAAACAAAAAACTATGTTTTAGCATTCAAAAATAAATCCTACAGAGCATCAAATCTTATCAGTAAGGAGGCATATGTATTCTCCATTATTGCCTGAAACAACAGACCTGGTTCAGTAGCTTGTAAAACTGGAGTAACATGCACAGGTGAATCAGGCCCAACTTAGTAAAAATCCATTTTTAAAAATGGTCTTGAATATTAGTGAAAATACTATATATTTTTCAGCATTTTGGATCCTACTGTATTCCAAAGAGAAAAAAATATGGTTTCATTATTTTTTAACTTAACTAATGATATCATTCTATGTTATTTTTTATTACCACAAGAATAAGGCCTATCCAAAAAGCAAAGCTACTCTATAGCAAAGATATAGCTGCCTGAAAACAGCAGACACATGGCATTCTCACAAAAGCAGAGAAGGATACAAGGTAAAATCCACTGAATATCAACGCTGCTAAAAGGGATCAAGAACTGAAAGTGAATAATCAGTGTCCTCCTTAGAGAATAATTTGTTCTTTCACAGTTACTAATGCGGGTCTCATCTCCAGGCGTAGAAATTTGCATAAGCATTTGTTTAAAATGAATTGAACAATCAAGCAACATTAGAACTGGTTTCAACCACAACCAAATTTAAACTGCGCTTAAGCATGGCTGATCAACTTGGTCATGCTTTATATTGAGAGTACATTCTTAAATAGTCTGTAAAGGGTTAATACTTGATTAACAAACGTTGTAAACGTGTTGAAAAAATGAGCAATACATATTATAGATGGTAATAAGCAACCTAATAACCTGTTGGACTCCATAATAGTCTAAAACAGCTATTAACTGTTTATTAACAGTGTATAATCTATTTATAAATGTACCCTATAAGCAAGAATTGTTAAAACCATTTTAAAATTATTTGCTAACACATGGGAAACTGTAGCATAGAGACATCCCAACTAAAATGCATGTGATGAGTGGAGACTATACATATGGAAATTAACTATTTTCTAAGAATTTTGAGGGGGGGGGGGAGGAAGGAAAGGTTTCTTGCAGTTGGTTGGTAGGGTGATTCAGGACACTGGTCTGGAGCAACTCTCTTTCACCTCATCCCATCCGCTCATGCTGAAACCTTCTTTAATCCCTAGTGTTACTTTAAAATGGTCCACCTCCCTTGCTAGCCACTCTTGACTCATCGCTCCAATGGTGAAGCAGAATCAGGAGAAGCCACAACAGATACCAGCACAGGTCTAGGAGCAGAGAAGTGGGCCATTTGTCAGCAGCATATGAAAAATAGGAAAACTGGTATGGACAATGTCAAGCTGTGGTGCTTTACAGAGGGATATGGGAAGACTTATGTAGACACAGCTGTGAAATGAGGTCAGACACATGATGGATTTTAAGTGGCAGGCCACAATTTGTATTAAACTTTAACACAGGGGAGAGGTGCTACCCACCCGTCACCCATACTCTCCTATACCAGGCATTTAATCGGCTCCAGTGCAGGGATTACCGGGCTCTTGCCACATAACCCATATCTTCTGTCAGGCCAGATTCCCATTGCTGATTCAGCGTGGATAGGGTGGGACTGCTGGAATGGAGTCGAGAGAGGCTCCACGTGGCCCCTGTTCCAAGTTAAATCCTGAGAGCTGGGAATGCTGGCCAATCAGCCCCGCTTCTCTCT
Source organism: Lepidochelys olivacea (assembly GCF_965140295.1). Lineage (NCBI taxonomy): Eukaryota > Metazoa > Chordata > Testudines > Cheloniidae > Lepidochelys > Lepidochelys olivacea. The sequence continues at coordinate 47,471,335 of NC_140414.1, read as the reverse complement.
CCCAGCTGACCAATGGGTACCAGAGACTCCAAAGGGTGGGGGAGGAGCTAACTGGTGTCTCTCAGGGCGTGCCTACCTCCCAAACTGTTGGGACTGCCTCCTTTTGCCCCAGCCCCATCAAGTTTCCCCACCTGTTGAGGCAAGTGGTAGCATTTTAGGGAGGTGGGAGGATGCACATAGTGGTAGAAATAGTAGGCAGAGTTAAGGTTGTTTGCTGTATAGTTTCCAATGTTTATGAGTGTTTTTAAATATAGCTGTAGCGTTGAATTTTTTGGCTCTTTCTTTTTAAGTACAGTATTTATGAAGGTTTTTATCCTTTAAATTATGGATACCTTTTTCGAATCTTAACTCCAGTTTAGCAAAGATTTTTGGCTATGAATACAATGAAGTATTGCTATTTGGCCTAGAATCTATTGCTTACCTAGGAATTTGTATTGTACTATATATATTACAGAGAGCTTTGTACTGTTGTTCAATTTTGTATTGGAGTATTGTTGTCTAACTTTGTACTGGATAAGTGAAATGAAAGAACTGGGTGTGTAATCAATCATGTGCTCAGTCTCTTTCTCTCTCTTTGGTTAAAAGAGCAGCTCCCACAGAATCTGAGAACGGTAGGTCTGGAACAGTCTAGGTAGATCAAAAGGCTTCTTCTGGTCCCTTAGTCCAAAGCTGTCGTCATTTGTCTTGGGTTAAATTGGGGATTTATAACCCTCTTGATTAACAGAATGTGAAGTAGAGACAATCTGTGTTCAAGAAAATCAGATGATTAATTTACACTGAAAATTGTTTGTGCCTGGAAATTAAGTCAAATTCCTCTAAATACCCTCTCCACACTTCTGTGCAGTGGATAAACTGGTAGTATTAACTGGGAAAAAGAAACAGAGGGAAAAGTGACTTGCTCAGGAAGCAGTGTGGTCTAGTGGACTAGGTATGAGATAAGAGTCAGAAGAATAGGTTCTAATACCAGGTCTGTTTCTCACTTGCCGTGTGACTTCTGCCAATCTCACTGAAACCGCATGAGTCACAGCTTTTCAATCTGTAAAGGAGGGTACATGTCTGTAGAGCACCTTGATATTATTGAATAAATGTGTCATATAAGTCACAGGTGAAAAAGAGTACACCATGTAGGGAATAGAATCCGGTTGGATTTTATTCCTCTCCTTCTACTAGTTGAGCTCAGTGAAAGAAAGTGTATTTGGAGATTCCAGGCCTCCCCAAAATAAGAACAGTTTAATGATGTTCTCTCTCACATACAAAATCAGTTTCACAAACTCCTTCCAACCCCCAACACCTCCCCCAAAAAATGTTTAAATAATTTTCTGGCAAAGGGAAGCATATGAGAAGTGCCAATTGAATTGATTGAGTTTTTGCAAATTTAGAGGGTGCTAGTGGGGAGAGTGAGGATTATAATAGAAAGCTAGTCACTTTTATCGTTGGAGAGCTAATTTTTACTGCATGATGATGATAAATGCACTTGTACAGAATATGTGACATTATAATCCACCTGCCCAGTATTTTGTCCGTGTTTGCATTTATGATTTTCTGTGTGTTTGTATTTCTCTACCAATATCTCATCCAAAAATATATTTCATTCCAGAGCAAAAGAAGGACACTAGTATGAAATTGTAGTTTACATGTTGTTAACAGAGATTTGCTTGGAGCAAGGTGTGACCTAGAACAATTATCCATACCTGTTACATGCAATTTCTCTGAAGAGGTGCCAATCCCAAACAAGCTAAATCTCTGATGACTATCAGAAGCCAGGAAAATTTCTGCATTAGAGGAGACAAGGTTATATTTCAATCTGCTTAAACTACAGAGAGCAGTTCTGCACTGGCAGGGAGATGACCTACAAGGCATTTTCATCGGCAACTTCTATTGGTCAAATTCAGAGTTAGTATAAGTGGGTGTAAATCCATTAACTTCATTAGAGTTACATCTCCTTATCCCAGGCATGAATGAATTAGGCTTTGTAATCTAACTTGAATTAATCAAATCAGTCTAGCTTCCATTGTCTCTGGATAGCATTCAACTAATGTACATACGTTTTAACTTATTTTCTTTCAATTCTGTTAGTAGATAATAAATACTACTTTTGTTTAATTGAAATTGAACTACTTTGATTGTCATATCTGGGAAATGTTATATATGCCAGCAGTCACAAAAAAATGGAATTATGACCTCAAGGAAGGCAAAAAATATTAACATGACAGCCAGGAAGCATAGTCAAGGGCATTGTAAAAAGCCTGCACTCTTCCCTCTGGAGCACTGTCTCAGAAGAACAAACTTGGCACCAGGTCTGGCATAGAAAGGTCATGTGACTTCTGAATCTAAGTTTATACCACAGCACCTCAAAGCACTTTGCTGGGATGGACAACAACCATCCCTCAGTCACAGCTTGGGAAGGCACAAATAGATTAGGAGTCAAATTTTCAAAAGCACCTAAGTGATTTAGGAGCTCAAGTCCCATTGCCAAAGGGCCTAAATCTCACTGACTTTCAATAAGACATAGGTTCTGAAGTGCCTAAGTCACTTTTGGAAATGGGATTTAGGCTCTTAAGTCACAGAAAAATTTTACATTAGGTGCCACAGTCACACAGTTCTGAATCAGTAGCAAAACATAAAATGTCTTTGAAATCCAGGGTAATTTTGATGCGTCACACAGATTGCTTTCTGGGAGAGGTCAGCGTAGCATGAAGTAACACAAAAAGATTTTATTGGCTGGTGGGGAGGGAAAATAAAACGTAACTGAAAACTCATCTCTGAATGCCCCCCCTTCTCCCCTCCCCCGAATGCCTGTACAGCAAGTGTATTCCACATCTGAATCAGAGCTTAAAATTCTATTCTACTCTGAAAAGAGGGGCTGGGTGGAGGGTTGGAGAGATTTAGAGTGTCATGCATTATTGTTGGTTGTTTTTTAACATATATATTTGCTGGTGGATAATTGTGATTTAAGGTATGCTGAGTGGCCTTTTATATAATACTGTATTAAGTTAGTGTTACATGTGGCAATTTATGCCTTGGGAGCCCCGAACACATAATGTGCATTGAATGAGTTTTATAAGTCCAAATAAAGAAAATAAATACATTGAAATGGCATAAAAACATAAAGAAAGGTCATACTGGGTCAGACCAACGGTCCATCTAGCCCAGAATCCTGTCTTCTGACAGTGGCCAATGCCAAATGCTTCAAAGGGAATGAACAGAACAGTCTAATCATCAAGTGATCCACCCCCTCTCCAGTCCCAACATCTGACAATGAGAGGCATCATGTGATTACATGGTTATTGTGTCTCAAAGGCGTCTACATCAGCCTGGGTTTGGAGAGTCAAATTGTTCTTTAAAAAAAAAAAAAACAGAAAAGTAAAGCATATGCGACTCAAGATGCAAAAAGGAAACAAATCTGCTTTACCATCACTTTTCCAACCATAACTACAGTTCAACTCAATTTTTCTTTTTTGCTTTACAGTTCATATACATCATGTTGTGTCAAGATTGCACAGGTCCTTAGTATTAAGGAGCCATACACACTAATTTGGAATAACTAAAGGCAAGAGGATGCTCAGTGGGCAGAATTACACTTAAACATTGACTTGGCAGACTTTTGAGGGGCAGTGTATTTAAGTCAGATCTTTGACATTAAACAATTTCCTTTCTTTCATAAATGCATATAAAATACAAAGAAGTGTAGTATTACTGGGAAAGACACTTGGCAGAATGTGTGTTTCATTTAACAGAACAGTTTGTTCCTGTCACCAAGAGAAGTTAGAAGCAAAAATGAAACATGAGTTCAGGTGTGCCCACAGCAATTCTGGGCCCCAGGGCAGAAGAGTCAATGAGCCCCCTAGAAAGCCTGTGCAGGGCAGGCTGGAGCCGGGCCCTACACTGCTGCTAGCCCGGCATGGCATTGCAACATGGGCGCGGCACTAGCCGCTCCTGCGCGAACACAGACCACCTGACATTTGGGCAGTGCTGCGGCTGCACTGTTGGTGCTCGGCGAGCTGCTAGCTGCAGTGCTGGGCACGCTATTCCGGCATGGCCAGGGCTTCCACATGCCCGCCCGGCTGCCTTTGCCACCGGCGGCATAGGCGCCGACTCCGTGGGTGCTCTGGGGCTGGAAAAAAAATGGTGCATGCTGAGCACCCATCGGCAGCCCCCCATCAGCACCTCCCCCTCCATCTCCTCCCAGCGCCTCCTGCCCGCCAGCAGGCCCCGCAGATCACCGCCTCCCTCTCCCTCCCAGCTCCTCCTGCGGATCAGCTCTTTCGCAGTGTTTGCAGGTGCTGAGGGGAAAGGGAGAGAAGCGAGGGCGCAGTGTGCTGGGGGAGGAACTGGGTGGGAAAGGGGCAGAGTGGGGGTGGGAAGGAGGGGTGGAGCGAGGGTGGGAAGAAACAGGGCTTTGGGGAAGGAGTGGAGTGGTGGCTGGGCCGGGCGGAGCTGAGGGCCCTTGGGCACTTGCCCCCTTTGTCCCCGTCCTCCCACCCCGTCAGCAGGCCTGCATGAGTTTGTTTCTTTATAAATTGCTTAAAGGCTGCTTTAATACTCCACCTGATCTCCTCCTCTTTCCCATCCTATCCTGTAACCCAGCTATTAAATGGATCATTGTTTCAAAGCCCTAGGAGTGAAGATGACTTGCAGATGGAGCCTGATAGCTTCAAACAGCCCTTGTGAAGTAGACTTTCCTGTCAGGCAAGCTATCCAGCAAGTGAAACATAATTAGAAGGTTTAAGTTTTGCAGTTAGGCCTATGAACGGATGGAACAAAATAAATCACCCTTTTTTCTGTGGTACCTGTTGTAATCCTGTTGCTCTCAACTAAAGGCCATCACATGTATACAAACATTTATAAGGGATAGTGAGAAAAAGGTTGATCATAATCAGATTGATGATAATAGTTATACTATTAACACAGCACTCTGCATCTTCAAAGTGTTTTATTAATATTATCTACAGTAATCTACATAACACCACTGGAATACTAGCAGTATCCCAATTTTACAAATGGGGAAACTGAGGAACAGAGTGTCTCAGTGATTTGTAGAAACCTTATAGACAGTCAGTGGTAAAACTGGGACTACTAATCAATAGTTTCTGGCTCCTGGTTCCACACATGTGTTGCCTTGGTGTTCTCATCCTCCACCACCACACAAAGCCAATTTCCACCACCACACAAAATCAGACATTTTGGTTATATAATAAAATGTCCATTTGAAAGTCAACTTGTACCCACTCTTACCACACAATGATACTAGAGCAAGCAGCTTTCCCCCTTACTTAGGATAGGAAATAAGGTATCTCAGACATCACCAATGTCAAATACTGTCCCTGTCTGTTATTACTCATTGCTAAATGGTAGCTCCATTCCATAGTCAGTAATGGCAAGTCTCTATCATCTGCTTTTGCCATCCTATCAATACCAGAGAAATAGAAGGAAATGGCTGCTACAGACAGGCCTCACTGAGTGATCTTAAGAGGCAAAGAAAGAGCGCAATAGTAACACTTCTGACCATGACCTCTTTAAAGCTCTTCGACAGCTGATTGACTCCTGACTGATAGGGAGAACCAGTACACTTATTAAGCCACTAAGGGGATGCCCTGAGCATCATTTTCTCAAGAATACAGTTTCCATGTAGAAAATTAAGCTATCTAATGCACCAAATCCCTCTCCAAGAAACACAAGTATCTTCTGCATCTATGTAGTATGTGCTAGTTTTGGTTTGATTGGGCTCCAAAGAAGTTCTACAAATTTAGGAGATTTTACTGTTTCCTTTAAGAATCCTTATTTTGTACTTGTTTTAAATTATTTAAAAATACTTGTTTTAAAGTATTTATTGCTCCCAAGAATTCTGAAACAGTCATTGACATTTACTGTATGAATTGTATATAATGTAAATACATATTGAAGTGTCTTTTTCATGAAAGTAGATATACCTAAGTGACCCATGCACATCACCAAAGAACTTTTTATTTCTTTGAAGAGTTATTAAAAATAAAAGGAAACTGCAATACAAAACCAAATATTTTGATTCAACCTTAAAGTTTTATTGAAACTAATAAAAGCAAGGATCTCCATCCACAATTTAGGATGGAACTTAATTTTTAACCCCCTTCATAAAGCACTGATACGCCAAAGAATAGACTACAACCTAAAGTCCATGAAAACTAGGACCAGGGTATGTAAGTTACTGACTACATTAAACAGCTGGGGGGCAGGTGGGGTTGTTTGTTAGGAGAACTAGGGACAGAGTATCATTCCTAACTCTGTATTCCCTGTTTTTGCTTGGTTCATGTCACTGAGATCTTCTGAGAAGAGAATGTGACTTTATCTGTGTTTGTTGTTGTTTCAGTATAATCTTTTTCTGTGAATTCTTAAAATACCTCTCTCAGGGTACTTGGTTCTGTTTTGTTTTGAAGGTAAACCCTTTCTGTTTATTATCAAATGTGATTTAAAATGTTGGTTGGGAAAAACGGACAGAAACTAGTTTGCAATCCTAAATTCCTTTTAAATCAAAGTCTATAATTTATACAAAAAGAAAAAAAAAGTCATGACATCTTGTTATTGTTACCTTTAGTAGAGAGATTAAAGCCAACAGCTGTCCAAATTCCAGACAGCATAGGAACAGCCACACTTCATGCTGCCTGTATACAGCGTGTTAGGACAAGAATATGCTTTAATAAGACAACATGCTTGGGTTTTTTTCAGAGCAACAAATTTTTAAACAATGAATCAACACACTCCAGCTACATTCACTGACAAACTGATAACCAAGCTTCTGGCACACAACTGAATGTTCCCAACTGGACAAACATCTGCTTCCTCGCTCCTGCGCTGTGGAGCATCTCTGGCAGAAATCCCATGAGCAGGCCAACTTCCTCTACTTGAAATTTGTTCTCTCCTCCTTCAGTTCTGCCATATTCCTGGATAAACAGTTCTTCTGCTCCAACTTTAATTGAATCCCACACCTGCATTCACCAGCTGGCTTTTTGCCATCTTTGACTCCCTTCTGAAACCCTCCCTTCCTCCACTTCTCTCTTTGCGCAAGATCTCGCCAATACATTCCAAAAGAAAACTGACAAAATAGGCAGTGGCCTTCTCCCTCCCCTCTGCTCGCCTTCCCTTCCCCCTGCTGCAACTCTCAATTCCTTCTCTCCGTCACAGACTGCCTACTCTCATTCTCTAACCCCTCCATTTGCTTCAGTGACCCCATCTCATCCCTTCACATCCTTCATACCCACTCTCATCCCCTCCCTGACTCCTCTCCTTCTTCTCACTCTCCTCTGGTTATTTGCCTTCACAATACAAGCGTGCTTGAGTCTTTCCTCTCTTAAAAAACCTACCCCTTGTCCCACCATGCCTCTGCAACTACCACCCTATCTCTAAGCTCACTGTATGCACTGTTTACAATCAGTGGCTGGAGTTCCTCTCCATCTTAGCTTCTACCTCTTGCACTCCTCTTAAACTGCTCTTGACAAAGTCTCTAATGACCTCTTTCTAGCCAAAGCTCAGAACCAGTATTCCACCCTCATTCTCCTTGACCTGTCACATACTTTCATTACAGTCAATGCTCTTCTTGAAATCTTGCCCACTCTTGGCTTCCGTGCCTCTGTCCTCCCCTGGGTCTTCTCCTACCACTTCCATTGCTCCTTCAGTGTGTCCTCTGGAGGATCCTCCTCATTCCCCCTCCAACTTTCTGTGGGGATTCCACAGGACTCTGTCCTTGAGTCCTCTTCTCTTCTCCCTCTACATCTTATCTCTGGATAACCTTATTTGTGAACAAAAATTCAAATACCATCTTTATGCTGCTGACTCTCTCTCCTCCAGATGTGTCTCACTCTGTCTGAACTACAATCTCAGACTGTCTCTCTGACTCCTGTGGATGTCTAGCTGTCACCTCAAGATCATTATGGCTAAAACAGAGCTCTTAATATTTTCCCCCAAACTATCCCACAACCTTCTTTCTCAATAACTAAGGACAACACTGTCCTGTCTGTCATTCAGGCCCATAACCTGGGCGATATCTTCAACTCAGACCTCAGATCCAAAATATGGCTAAATCTTGCAGATTCTTTTTGCATAATGTATTTAAGATATGGCCTTTCCTATTCATCCATACAGCTAAAACTCTCACCATCTCACTTCTTAGGGCATGGCTACACTTGTGAGTCAGAGCACATTAAAGCAGCCCCGTGCACTCTAACTCACAATGCATCCAAACTGACAAGGCACATAGAGCACCCAGACTCTGCGGCTAGAGCGCTCCTGGTAATCCACCTCGGCGAGTGGAATAACGTTTGATGCGCCCCTGCTGGAGCGCCACTGCGCCAGTGTGGATGCCCTGGACTGTCACTGAGCTCAGATTGGCCTCCAGAAGTGTCCCACCATGCCTGTTCTAGCCACTCTGGTCATCACTTTGAACTCTACTGCCCTGCCCTCAGGTGACCAACTGTCAGACCCGCCCTTTAAATTCTCTGGGAATTCTGAAAATCCCCTTCCTGTTTGCTCAGCCAGGCGTGGAGTGCTCTTAGCGAACCTTTCCAGGTGACCATGCCTCCACACGCCAGGCGATCCCCAGTATGGAGCAATGGCGAGGTGCTGGACCTCATCAGTGTCTGGGGGGAGGAAGTTGTCCAGTCCCAGCTGCGCTCCAGCCGTAGGAATCACAATACCTTAGGGCAGATACAAAGGGACATGATGGAAAGGAGCCATGACTGGGATGCACTGCAGTGCAGGGTTAAAGTGAAGGAGCTGCGGAATGCCCACCACAAAGCCTGTGAGGCAAACCGCCGCTGCAGTGCTGCCCCCACAACCTGCCATTTCTACAAAGAGCTGGACGCAATACTGGGGAGCGATCCCACCTCCATTTTAAGTACCACCATGGACACTTCAGAGCCCAGTTCAACAAGGCAGGAGGAGGAGGAGAAGGAAAGCAGGAGCGAGGGTGCTGATGAGGAGGAAGACAACCCGGCATCCCTAGATGCATGCAGCCAGGATCTGTTCTCAATCCAGGAGGAAGATAGCCAGTTGCAGTAGCCGGTGCTTGGGGAAGGACAAACACAGGAGCCAGCAAACAGAGCTGTAAACAGGGAGTCTGAGTGGGAGTTTGTAAGGGGAGTTTTGGGGGAAGAATAAGAGCCAGGCAAAGGAACAGACAGGCTAGTGAAGGGAGTGTGTGGTGTTCTAGCAGTGTTTTGGTGCTTGTTGGGGGTTTGTTTTGCTGAGGGTGGTGGTGTTTTGGTTTGGTTTGTGTTTCCCAGACTAACAGGACTTAGGTGGGAAGGCAATGACAGATACAGAGACAGCCGTGGTAGTGACCCAAGTAGTGGAAGACACAATGAAGATGACTGGATGTTAGAAGCTGTGGCATGTACATGATCCTGCAGGGGGTACCTGAAAAGAATTTTGTCTGCATGAAGTGCCGCCTGATAGAGCTGATGGAAGAGAAGATCCGAGGATTGGAGATGCAGGTGGAGACTCTGGCTGAGTTTAGAAGGGGGCTTGAGCAGATGATGGAGCAAAGACATGAGGAGGCTAAAGGGAAAAGCTCAGACTTGCAGATGGTAGCAGGACTAAAGAACTCTGAGGGGAGACTGCTGGGTGAGAAAAATGGTCAGTGGAAGCATGTGACTAAGAGAACCAGGCAGAGGAAAAGATGTGGCAGTGAAGGAGAAACAGAGCTCAGCAACAGGTTTGCAGAGTTGGAAAATGAAGAAGGGGCACAGCAGGTGGTCACTGAAGGTGAGAGGGCAAGGAAGAAGAGAAGAGCAGCTAGTTCTATAGGAAGAGAGCAAGAGTCAATGGAGATAACACCAAATATGAGCCCCAGGAGGATATGGGATGGGTTGCAGAGGATTGCAAGGGACAAAAGGAATCAAGAGGACTTCCTGCCAGATGGAACAGGGGATAGACTGGAGAATCACACCATCGCCAGGAAAAGGCAGGTCTACGTGATTGGGGACTCATTACTAAGAAGACTACACAGGCCTGTAACAAGAGCTGATCCAGAGAACAGAAGGGTGTGCTGTCTGCCGGGTGCTAAGATACGGGATGTGGACCTGGGGATAAGGAGGAACCCAATGGGAGTGGGAAAGAATCCACTGATTGTCCTTCATGTGGGAACAAATGATTCGGCTAGATTCTCACTGGAACGTATCAAGGGAGACTATGCCAGGCTGGGGAAGACACTTAAGGAAATCGAGGCTCAGGTGATCTTCAGTGGGATTCTGCCTGTTCCTAGAAAAGGGCAACAAAGGTGTGACAAGATTATGATGCTCAACAAATGGCTCAGGCAGTGGTGCTATAAGGAGGGCTTTGGGATGCATGGCCACTGGGAAGTATTCATGGACAGAGGACTGTTCTCTCGGGATGGACTTCACCTGAGTAAGGAGGGAAATAGACTTGTAGGATGGATGATGGCACAACTCATCAAGAGAGCTTTAAACTAGGAATTCGGGGGAGATGGTTGGGAGAGGTCCAGGTAATCTCCACACCAGATTTTTCTCTTTGAGAGGGAAGAAAACGAAGTAAGAAAGGATACAGCCATGGGTAGGAGAATGGACATAAGGCAGAAGGGTAGTGTACATACCTGTCTAATAGGTGATACTGGTGGTAGAATGTCTGTGCCCCATCAGGTAAAGAATGTGAGCGAAGCCAAACAGCAAAAATTAAGATGTTTGTACACCAAAGCGAGGAGTCTAGGTAACAAAATGGAAGAACTACAGCTACTGGTGCAGGAAGTGAAACCAGATATTGTAGGGATAACAGAAACAAGGTGGAATAGTAGTCATGACTGGAGTACGGGTATTGAAGGGTATGTGCTGTTTAGGAAAGACAGAAATAAAGGCAATTGGTGTTGGAGTAGCATTGAAGATCAATGATGAGGTAGACTAAAAGAAATAAGAAGCGATGGAATGGGTAAGACAGAGTCTGTCTGGGCAAAAATCACATTGAGGAAGAAAGCTACTAGAGCCTCCCCTAGGATAGTGCTTGGGGTGTGCTATAGACCACCGGGATCTGATGTGGAGATGGATAGAGACCTCTTTAATGTTTTAAAATGAAGTAAATACTAATGGAAATTGTGTAATCATGGGAGACTTTAACTTCCCAGATATAGACTGGAGGACAAGTGCTAGTAATAATAATAGGGCTCAGATTTTCCTGGATATGATAGCTGACGGATTCCTTCACCAAGTAGTTGCTGAACCGACAAGAGGGGATGCCATTTTAGATTTGGTTTTGGTGAGCAGTGAGGACCTCAAAGAAGAAATGGTTGTAGGGGACAACCTTGCTTTGAGAGATCATGAGCTAATTCAGTTCAAACTAAATGGAAAGACAAACAAAAATAGATCTGTGACTAGGGTTTTTGATTTCAAAAAGGCTAACTTAAAAAAATTAAGGAATTAGTTAGGGAAGTGCACTGGACTGAAAAACTTGTGGATCTAAAGGCGGAGGAGGCCTGGAATTACTTCAAGTCAAAGTTGCAGAAACTATCAGAAGCCTGCATCCCAAGAAAGGGGGGGAAATTCATAGGCAAGAGTTGTAGACCAAGCTGGATGAGCAAGCACCTTAGAGAGGTGATTAAGAAAAAGCAGAAAGCCTACAAGGAGTGGAAGATGGGAGCAAGGAAAGCTACCTTATTGAGGTCAGAACATGTAGGGATAAAGTGAGAAAGGCCAAAAGTCATATAGAGTTGGACCTTGCAAAGGGAATTAAAACCAATAGTAAAAGGTTCTATAGCCATATAAATAAGAAGAAAACAAAGAAAGAAGAAGTGGGACCGCTTAACACTGAGGATGGAGTGGAGGTTAAGGATAATCTAGGCATGGCCCAATATCTAAACAAATACTTTGTATCAGTCTTTAATGAGGCTAATGAGGAGCTTAGGGATAATAGTAGGATGACAAATGGGAAGGAGGATATGGAGGTAGATATTACCGCATTCGAGGTAGAAGCCAAACTCGAACAGCTTAATGGGACTAAATTGGGGGGTCCGGATAATCGTTATCCAAGAATATTAAAGGAACTGGCACATGAAAATACAAGCCCATTAGCAAGAATTTTTAATCAATCTGTAAACTCAGGGGTTGTACCGTATGATTGGAGAATTGCTAACATAGTTCCTATTTTTAAGAAAGGTAAAAAAAGCAATCTGGGTAACTACAGGCCTGTTAGTTTGAGATCTGTAACATGCAAGGTCTTGGAAAAATTTTTGAAGGAGAAAGTAGTTAAGGACATTGAGGTCAATGGTAATTGGGACAAAATACAACATGGCTTTACAAAAGGTAGATTATGTCAAACCAACCTAATCTCCTTCTTTGAGAAGGTAACAGATTTTTTTAGACAAAGGGAACGCAGTGGATCTAATTTACCTCAATTTCAGCATTTGATATGGTTCCACATGGAGAATTATTAGCTAAATTGGAAAAGATGGGGATCAATATTAAAATTGAAAGGTGGATAAGGAACTGGTTAAAGGGACTACAGCAGGTCACATTGAAAGGTGAACTGTCGGGCTGGAAGGAGGTTAATAGTGGAGTTCCTGAGGGATCGGTTTTGGAACCAATCTTATTTAATCTTTTTATTACTGACCTTGTCACAAAAAGCGGGAGTGTGCTAATAAAGTTTGTGGATGACACGAAGCTGGGAGGTATTGCCAATACAGAGAGGGACTGGGATATCCTACAGGAAGATCTGGATGACCTTGTAAACTGGAGTAATAGTAATAGGATGAAATATAATAGTGAAAAGTGCAAGGTCATGCATTTAGGGATTAATAAGAATTTTTGTTATAAACTGGGGACGCATCATTTGGAAGTAACAGAGGAGGAGGACGACCTTGGAGTATTGGTTGATCACAGGATGACTATGAGGCGCCAAGGTGATATGGCCACGAAAAAAAGCTAATGGGATCTTGGGATGCATCAGGTGAGGTATTTCCAGTAGAGATAAGGAGGTGTTAGTACCGTTATACAAGGCACTGGTGAGACCTCTTGTGGAATATTGTGTGCAGTTCTGGTCTCCCATGTTTAAGAAGGATGAATTCAAACTGGAAGAGGTACAGAGAAGGGCTACTAGAATGACCAGAGGAATGCAAAACCTGTCTTATGAAAGGAGACTCAAAGAGCGTGGCTTGTTTAGCCTAACCAAAAGAAGGCTGAGGGGAGATACGATTGCTCTCTATAAATATATCAGAGGGATAAATACCATGGAGGGAGAAGAATTATTTCAGCTCAGTACGAATGTGGACACAAGAACAAATGGATATAAACTGGCCATCAGGAAGTTTAGACTTGAAATTAGATGAAGGTTTCTAACCTACCATCAGAGGAGTGAAGTTCTGGAACAGTCTTCCAAGGGAAGCAGTGGAGGCAAAAGACATATCTGGCTTCAAGACTAAGCTTGATAAGTTTATGGAGGGGATGGTATGATGGGATAGCCTAATTTTGGCAATTAATTGATCTTCAACTATTAATGATAAATATGCCCAATGGCCTGTGAGGGGATGTTAGATGGGGTGGGATCTGAGTTACTATAGAGAATTCTTTCCTGGGTGTCTGGCTGGTGAGTCTTGCCCACATGCTCAGGGTTTAGCTGATTGCCATATCTGGGGTCGGGAAGGAATTTTCCTGCAGGGCAGATTGGCAGAGGCCCTGGGGGTTTTTCGCCTTCCTCTGCAGCGTGGGGCATGGGTCACTTGCTGGAGGATTCTCTGCACCTTGAAGTCTTTAAACCACGATTTGAGGACTTCAATAGCTCAGACCTAAGTTAGGGGTTTGTTACAGGAGTGGGTGGGTGACATTCTGTGGCCTGCGTTGTACAGGAGGTCAGACTAGACGATTATAATGGTCCCTTCTGCCCTTAAAGTCTATGATTCTATGATTCAGAGGACGTGCCCAGTAAGCGGCTTTTATTTTGGGAAGGAAATTATCTGGTGCGGGCTCTTGGGGCGAGGAGGGTAAGGGCATGTATGACTAGATGCGGAATAGGGGTTGATGTGCTCTCTCACATCACAGTAATCAGAATCAGTGATCTCTTCAAAGGTCTCATCCAGAAGTTGGGCAATGCACTTGTGCAGGTTTCTTGGGAGAGCCACTGTGGTCCTTGTCCCAATTAGGCTAACATGTCTGCGCCACTGTACCGTGAAGGGACCGTGGCTGCACACAGGCAAGCTGTATATGGGCCAGGGTGGAAGCCGCACTGTAGTAGAAGACCCTCCTTTGCTTCCCAGGTCACCCTCAGCAGCAAGGTATCTTCCAGGATGAACTTCTGTGGAAAATGTGGGGAGAGTGTTCAGTATAGGGGCCCCCTGCAGCTGTTGGCTCTCCCCAAGGCACAGAAACCCAGAGGACAGTACAGACGTGAAACAATCAGTCACGCTTGACCCTGTGCTTACTCACCATTTTGGGGCTCCTGTGGGTTATGTGTGCTCGCTTTGGGATGGACAAATTATGCTATTGTGTAGACTGCACTTGCCCTTAAGTACGGGGGAATCATTGCTGTCTGGTGTGAACAATGCTGCCTCTGTTAAGTGTTGCATTTCGCCTTTACAGATGCGACCTTGAGATCTCAGCCGCCTGTGTTATCACCAGCCGAAAGACTCCAATGAATTAGGAAGAGGCCATGTAAAAGCAAAGAAGACATGCTGTATGAAGTCATAGAATCATAGAATATCAGGGCTGGAAGAGACCTCAGGAGGTCATCTAATCCAACCCCCTGCTCAAAGCAGGATCAATCCCCAAAATTGCCCCAAATCCCTAAATGGCCCCTTCAAGGATTGAACTCACAACCCTGGGTTTAGCAGGCCAATGCTCAAACCACTGAGCTATCCCTCCCCCCCTCCCCAAGTCATGCAGCAGTACCTTAATGAAAATCAAAAAGCACAGGAGTGGAGGGAGAGTGAAAGGAGGATCCGCCAGCAGAATGAGGAGCATTGGCACAAAAGCGTGGAGCTCCGGCAGCAAAGCACAGAGCAGCTGATAAGCATTATGGAGTGCCAAGCGGACTCGATCCAGGTGCTCATAGCCATGCAGGAGGAGCACTACCGCACCCACCCCTCCTTGCAGCTCTTGTCCCAAAACTCTTTCCCTTGTGGCCCCATGTCACCTCCAACCCACTTTCCCCAACATCCGGGTTCTTGTCGCCACCAGCTGCCTGCAACACCTGTAGCTTCACCACCCAGCCTGAAAACTACGACCCTTACCCATGGCACTCAACCCCCAGCACCATGTGTTATAGCCATCCTGAAGTGCAGCACTCATTGCACAGCACTCCAGGCAGGAAGGCTGAGTATGATAACAGGACATACGCAAATCTGTGATTGTACCGTTCCGCACCCCACCCCACCCCCTTGCCCCTTCTGTTTCCCAAGCAGTTGTGTTTCTTTTCAATAAATGCATTTTCTTTTCAATAAATGTTTTTTTTGGTTTTGAAAACATTATTATTGCATGAAGTAAAAGATACCTTAGCCCAGGAAAGCAAGAGGCACTGCAAGTCAGCATAGAAAAAACAGATTCCTACTAACATTGGAACCACTGCACTTCACTCCCGTGCAGGGCACCAAACATTACTGGTGGCTTTCAGCCTCAAGTTGCTCCCTCAAGGCATCCCTTATCCTTGCAGCCCCACGCTGGGCCCCTCTCATAGCCCTGCTCTCTGGCTGTTCAAATTCAGCCTCCAGGTATTGAACCTCCGAGTTCCATTTCTGACTGAATCTTTCATCCTTCCCTTCACAAATGTTATGGAGGGTACAGCACGCAGATATAACCGCGGTGACATTGTCATCAGACAGGTCCAGCTTCCTATACAGGGAGCGCCAGCAGCCCTTTAAACTGCCAAAAGAACACTCCACAGTCATTCTGCACCGGCTCAGCCTGTTGTTGAACTGCTCCTTGCTGCTGTCAAGGCTCCCTGTGTAGGGTTTCATGAGCCATGGCATTAAAGGGTGAGCAGGGTCTCCAAGGAGCACAATGGACATTTCGACTTCCCCTATGGTGATCTTCTGGTCTGGGAAAGAAGTCCCGGCTTGTAGCTTTCTGAACAGGCAAAAGATGCATGCGTCATGCATGCGTGCGTCTTGCAGGCTAGCCTTAATGTCAATGAAATGCTCACGGTGATCCACAAATGCCTGGAGAACCATAGAGAAATACCCCTTCTAATTAACGTACTCTGAGGCTAGGTGGGCTGGTGCTGGAATTGGAATATGCGTCCCATCTATTGCCCTTCCTCAGTTAGGGAAACCCATTTGTGCAAAGCCAGCCACAATGTCATGCACGTTACCCAGAGTCTCGGTTCTTCTGATCAGGATGCGACTAATGGCCTTGCAAACTTGCATGAACATGATTCCAACAGTCGATTTTCCCACTCCAAACTGGTTAGCGACCGATCAGTAGCTGTCTGGATTTGCCAGCTTCCAGACTGCAATAGCCACCCCGCTTCTCCACCGTCAGGGCAGCTCTCAATCTCGCGTCCTTGTGCTGCAGGGTGGGGGCAAGCTCATCACAGAGTCCCATGAAAGTGGCTTTTCTCATCCAAAAGTTCTGCAGCCACTACTTTTCATCCCAGAGTTGAATGACAACATGATCCCACCATTCAGTGCTTGTTTCCCGAGCCCAAAAGCGTTCCACGGTGGTGAGCATGTCCGTGAATGCCACAGGCAATCTCATGTTGTATGTGTTACTCGAGTCTATATCATCGGAGTCCTCACTGTCAGTCTGGATCTTAAGGAGTAACTCGACTGCCAAACATGATGTGCTGGCGAGACTCATCAGCATATTCCTCAGCAGTTTGGGCTCCATTCCCACAGACCGAAAGGGAAGACAGAGCGCGCATTACAAAAAATGTTGAAAGATGGTGCCAAATGTGGATGGAAGCACAGGGATTTCTGGGATGCAAACCAATGCATCATGGGGCGTTGGGACAGAACCCAGAATGCCCTGCACCCCCACCCCCTTCCCACAAGCCACAGCGTGAGAATGGGAAGAGGTGCTCTGTGGGGTAGCTGCCCATAATGCACCGCTCCCAATGCTGCTATAAGTGCCGCAAATGTGGCCACACCAGTGCGCTTGCAGCTGTCAGTGTGGACAGACTGCAGCGCTTTCCCTACTGCGCTCTCCGAAGGCTGGTTTTAACTCAAAGCGCTCTACATCTGCAAGTGTAGCCGTGCCCTTAAATTACTGCAACATCTTTTTTTCTTCCTTGACAAATGCAATCTAGTTCTCCGCATATTCATTCAGAGTTCTGCTGCAAGAATTTTCCTAGCCATTGCTTTGACAATGTCACCCCCCTCTTTGAATCCTTCCATTGGCTTCTGATTCCTTGGGGATCAAACATAAGCTGCTTGTCTTCACTTTCAAAACCCTCCTTGAGCTATCCTCACTGTGATCGTGGGAACTCTGCCTTTAAGGGCTGAGCTTCCCGGACGGAGAGTCTAGTTGGGGCGCTGCGGTGCTCGTTATAGATATGCACAGCCACTGGGAACCAGGCACAGAACAAAACAAATCTCATACAAGCATCTTGAGCATTTAGTGATCACTGAACACCACATATCATTAGGAGTAAAAAGGAACTACGAAATAACCGGAATGGTAGAACACCGCAGTTGAAACACTCTGGAAATGTGGGAAACAACTGAAGAACATTTGAAGAATGCTTTACTCTGTAACTGCAAGCAACAGGTGCCAATAAAAAGAAAGACAGAAGGTAGCCTTATTTCTGACAATAGCTGGTTCTGAAGCACTTTACGGGTTTAACAGTTTTCAGTTAACTAAGGCAGAAGGGGCTAAGTATGAAACTATATTATAGAAATATCAGGATTACTGCACTCCACACAAAATTGAAACACAGGAGAAAGAGGTTTTTAGAGTACAAAAAGATGGTGAAACCACAGAGTTTGAGATTCATCTAGGACTGAAGGCTCACTCTTGCAGTTTTTTTTGTTTTGTTTTGGTGGGGGGTGGGAGGCGGTGGTGGCTAACTGAATCCCTGATAAGAGCCCAGATCACGACTGGGATCAGAGAGAGAGACACTACTGGAAGATCAAGAATTAACCCTTGACAAAGAATTTAGAATTTGCGAAGCAACAGAAATCACCCAGAATGAAGCTGGGTGGACAGTGCTCTGACACTGCGGACATGATAGAGAATCCAAAATACTATGAGAAAAGAGAACTGAAGCAAAAAGGCACATGATGCTCCAAGCAGGAGTCCAAGTAGGAGCTGCACATGCTGTGGCAACCAACACAAGCCAAGACAGCGCCTGGCATATAGAAAAAGATACAAGAAATGAAATGAATTACATCACTTTGCAAGAGTCTGCAAGCACTAACAAGGTATACACAATGTGGGACAAGGAGAATGATGACAGGGCCACTAGCTCAGATGAATTCTTTGTAAGAGCAATCGATAACCTTGCAATAGAAGATGAGAGGACTATTAACTTGAAAGCAAATTGGACTTTTATTCATTTTAAGTTGCACACTTGTGCACAAGCCAATGTGCTGCCAAAAACAGTGTTATTAACATTAAAGAAAGGCCATGGATATTGGAGTGTATTGGGTAAAACTCTGGGTTTACAGAAGTGAGCTTATCCCCACTAAAGGTGTATATGAACTAAATGTATGGGTAAATAAACTAGAAAAGATACAATTTGTAATAGCACCAAGGAAAAGCACACCTGTTACTGGGTTGAAAGCATGTCACACTCTTGGTCTCATCAAGAGGGTACAGACGTTGGAGGGGTCAGGGACCAAAACATTTACTGAGAAAGAGCTTGAGGACTTCTTCCAGGGGATACGGAAGCTCTCAACAGAATACAACAGAAAGCACCCAACCACCCCACAATTCCTGTCCCTAGGAAAGACCCCTTCACCCTAAGGGAGAAGCTAAAAGAGGAGCTTGATAGTCATTGCTCTGGAAATCATAGAGTGAGTAGATTCACTAATCAAGTGGGAATGCTGTCATTTGTCATTACAGGAAAATAAAGATGGAACCCTGTGCTTATGTACAGAAAGAATATGAATAATTGCAAAAAGAAAAGGAGTACTTGTGGCACCTTAGAGACTAACCAATTTATTTGAGCATAAGCTTTCGTGAGCTACAGCTCCATAAGCTTTCGTGAGCTACAGCTCACGTGAGCTGTAGCTCACGAAAGCTTATGCTCAAATAAATTGGTTAGTCTCTAAGGTGCCACAAGTACTCCTTTTCTTTTTGCGAATACAGACTAACACGGCTGTTACTCTGAAACCTATGAATAATTGGTAACTTCATACTGGATGTACTACAACAGTAGTATTCATACACAGAATACCAAAGGAAACATCATCTTCCACTACCTACAAGGTGAGAAATTTGTGGGGAGATGGTTGATACCAAACATTTTTCTACACTCGATGCATCAGCAGGGTTCTGGTAGGTGTCCTTAAAAAAAAACAGAGCTCACATTTGTACACATTCAACACCCCCCTTTGAGAAACATGTTTCTGCAGATTGCCATTTGGGTTCTATTCAGCACCCGAGGTGTTTCACCAGAAAATACAATAATTGTTTGATGGTATAAAGGATACTAAGGTTTATGTGGATGATGTTTTGATCTTGGGGAAAACCAGTAGAGGAGGTGTCTCCAAGCAGTTTTGGAAACAACTAGAGTTGCTGGGGTAAAACTAACCAAACAAAAGGTAAATTCCACATATTGAAAAGAACATACCTGGGAGATAAATGAAAATAGCAAGATGTAACAGGTACATTACAGTTGAGACTACGACCAACATGCCTGTCCCAACAGACAAGGAAGAAATACAAAGATTCCTGGGAAAGGTGAACTATTTAGGAAAATTTGTACCTAATCTGGCTGCCCAAACCAGCAGTCTCTGAGTGCTATTGTGCAAAGGTGTCCAATGACCAGGAGATGCAAATCTTAATAAAGAGTTCAAGAAACTGAAGAAGTTAATTAAAGAATTCTCAGCCCTGAGGTACTATAACAATAAGCAAAAAACTAAGTTGTCCATGGACACCTCCAAGGAAGGTGTGGGCACAGTCCTCTTGCACGAGTTTTTATAGGAGTAGTCCCAGTCTCACTTCCACTCATGCCATTTCTATATTGAACATTGGACAGTTCTTCAAATCTTTTCTTGACAATTAAAATTCAAGAGTGAAGGGATAGAACAGGAATACCTGATTCAGACAGAACAAAAATTATTTTGATTAATCTCAGTGTCACCACATCAGTCAATGGTCTACTACACATAGCATACTGGAATATAAACACTCTCTTTGTATATGACTAACAGAAAGACGTAATGAGGTAGAAAAAAACGTCCATGTATGCTTGTTTTGTCTTTTAACAAAAGCCTCATACTCTTGACATTATTAGACACACCTTAATCTGAAAAATGGTAAAAAACTGATAACTATTTTTAGAATTATTTGAGGTCTATAGCCATGGATAGCAGAGTTTTCAGAAATGCTGATCATTCACAGCTCCCACTGTCTTCAGAAAAAGCACCTCTGAAAATCTGGACACAAAATATGTATAATTGGTAACTTCATACTGTATGTACTACAACAGCAGTATTAACACACATAATATCAAGTGTACAGTATATAAAGTGACTGTAACAATCACAGTTGTTACATCAGTGTGTCCATTTTTCAGGATATTCTGAGTTATATTCAATCCTTCTTGAGTTTGGGAGAGCCAGGCAAAAGTATACAGTACTTATTTCTGAGAACTTGTTCTACCATAGAAATGTTATTTGTCAGATAAAATCCAAATCTATTTAAAACTTTTTACTTTTAAATCAAGCTTTTTCAGTATATTTGCATTTACTTTAAAAATATTACTGCTGAAAACAAAAGAGCAAATGTAATTGCTTCAGGAAACTGGAACACAGCTAAAGGTTCAAAACTGCACTGGGATTCCTGAGAGACAGTTGCGTCCCCTTTCTGTCTTGTTACTATTGCTAATGCCATAAATGTGTATGTATGTGTGTGTGTGTGTGTGTGTGTGTGTTTGTGTGTGCGCACACATGTGAAATGCGTAAGAGTATGCATGTGAGAGAGAAAATTTTCTGGGCTCAATTCGGCATGGCCACTAAAGATTTTTGTTCTGTTTTTAGTATTTTTTTCCCTCTCAATATTTTTTCTTATTTTTCTCTCCATGGGCAATTTTTACACTTCTAGCAATATTTGGAATTTTTAAGGTGGCCTTTCCCCCCATTATTTCCTCCAAAAAGGGGATAGAGCAAGGAAAGAACTAATAGAAAAATGTATAACAGCTAAGTCTTCAGTGATGTAAAAAAACCAGAAAATTTTGTGAAAAGGCCTTTGCCTTTCATCAGAACACTATCTCTGTTTCCTTCTCTTAGAGAGATTGTACAATCAGGAAAAAGAATTATCCTCTAAATGTGCAGCTACTGGTGCTTCTTCGAAGGTTTCTTTAGATACAATATATAATGCAACCCGATCTTTAAAAAATAAAGTATGATTCATTTGATTACAAGTTAGATACTGCTTCACTGAGAATGACTAATTTGGAACACAGTGTTGATTCTGTTGTTAAATCACAGAACGGTTTTATTGATAAACATGTCAAGTCAGGAGCAAAAGTTAAGTGTATAATCACAAGCAGTGCTTTCCAAACCAACAGTAAACAAGAAACACTGATTTCTCCACTATAGCCCATAATGCCTCATGCAGTTAACTCATGTATCCAGGCACATGGTTACAGGACAAACCAGCAACATGTTTATATCACCTCATTTAATTCTGAAGGCTCCTAAAGCACTTTACAAAGTACAGTCTATACTGGAAGATACTTTATCCACCACTAAATCAGAGTTACCTCAGGGGTAGAAGGTAGCACAATCAGATTACAAACGGTCTACAACAGGAAGTGAAGGTTAATATAATGTGTCAGTGAAACATCCAGTCACTTGTCAAAGAGCCTTTACAGGCTTGGGGTTGGTAGTGACCTTGGGGTAAGAAAGGGAGAAGCCACTCTGGTCCTCACCTTAAGTTGTGTAGGTGTTGCTAAGGGAGCACAAAATCCCATGACCAGTTTGCTTCTTAAATCCCCCCAGGAATCTAATGGTAAGGGAGGGACCATAGCCTGAGGAAAAGGGGAGAGAGAGAGTTTAGGAGAGGTTTGAGTTTGTAGAATCTGAACTTGTAAGTGAATCAGCAGGGTCTGTAAGTGAACCACTGTGTTCAGTTCACATAATCCAAACAAACCATAACTCAGTAGAGTTTGCATAGTGTGACAGACCCAGACCAGTGGAGTACAGGAGTCTGGTAGAAGGCAAATATACTGGCCCCTAGATGAATAATTTTCTGTTCCCTGAGTGACCAGAGCAGGGGCTGCCCTAGAGCAATCAGGAACCTGCTAGAACCAATTAAGACAGGCAAGCTAATTAAGACACCTGGAGCCAATTAAGTACTTACTAGAATCAATTATGGCAGGTAGGCTAATCAGGACACCTGGTTTAAAAAGGACCTCCCATCAGTTACTGAGGGGGCATGCAAGGAGTGAGAAGGTGTGCTGCTGGAGGACTGAAGAGTACAAGTGTGATCAGGCTTCAGGAGGAAGATCCTGCAGTGAGGATAAAGAAGGTGCTGGAGGAAGGCCATGGGGAAGTAGCCCAGGGAGTTGTAGCTATCACACAGCTGATACAGGGGACATTGTAGACAGCTGCTATCCACAGGGCCCTGGGCTGGAACCTGATGTAGAGGGTGGGCCTGGGTTTCCCCCATCCCCTCATCTCCTGATCGGGCACAGGAGGAGTTGATCTGGTCTGTGAAAAACACCAGAAGGGAAGGTCTAATTTGGAAAGGGATCTGGCCTGTCCCTGACCCTGACCCACTAGGTGGGACACAGAGACTGCAGGTATTGTTCTTCATTTCCCCCATGCTGGCCAGCAATGAGGTTAGCTGAGTGAACGGCAGGTTTGAGCCTCTGGCAGAAGTGGCCAAACTGAGGGCTGCCATGAACCTCTGAGGCGAGCAAATCCGGCAAAAAGTGCTGGACCCACCAAGGCATAGGAGAAACTTTGTCACAATAGCATTAATAACAACTCCAAATCTTACATTTATGGAGGAGTGGAGAGTGAGCAACCTTCTCAACCCAAGAGGTGATCAGTCTTCTAGGGCAGAGTGGCAACTATGGCTAAAGAGAGTATTCCAGCCTCTTTTGCTATCAATCTGGCACCTTTCACAAGTACTAAGTTAGCTTTAAAAAAAAAAATTAAACAGAAATTGTACAATCTTATAAAAGAAAATATCCGCTTTCCCTGGACAAAACCATACATGGTACCTAGTGTTTACCAAAATAAAACTCATAAACCCAGTCAGCTGCAGACACTGCTACACAAGCCTTAGGCTACCTTCTGACCATGCAGTCAGGTGAAACAGGCACTTCAGTGCCATAGATAAACAGAGCTGACTCAAGGAGTGAAGTGAATTACTGACACTTCCATGTTTGAAAGGAGACCTCCAGAGTGTCAGCTTCTTTCCAGGTCAGACTGGCTGCCGCCACTAATACTGAGAGGGAAAGTGAGCATCATGATGCTCTGTGTATGACGAGTGAGGATCACAGTGAAAGAGAAAAAAGGAAAAACATATTTGTAATACCATAGACTTCTATGTTAAAGAAACCTGTTATCCTGGCTTTTTTGTTGTTGTTTTGTTTAAAGGATTAAGATTCTTATCTTAATAAGCTATTTTCTTAAACTTGAAGATTAACATTAATTTTGCAGTCTAGTGAAATTAAAAAAAAATTATATTAAAAAGCATGTACTTTTGAAAATCTATCAGATGCAGATTACTGACTTAAACCTGCCAGATAAGAAAATACAAAGACCAGGTTATTTATACTGCAGGGAAGTAAACACTGGTCAATGGAACAGGAAAACTGCCATTTTCACAAGTTCTAAATTCTCTTTCCAGGATGTTTTTAAATACACCAAACCAATTCTC
Organism: Lepidochelys olivacea; assembly: GCF_965140295.1. Taxonomy (NCBI): domain Eukaryota; kingdom Metazoa; phylum Chordata; order Testudines; family Cheloniidae; genus Lepidochelys; species Lepidochelys olivacea. The sequence goes on along the minus strand of NC_140414.1, from coordinate 47,447,375 downwards.
GCCCCAACCCCCTCAAATTGTGTGTTTAGCATTGCAATTATTTTACTTCAAGTCAATATTTATTTCACAGTTCTTTAAAAAGAAACATGACTGCTACTACAAAACCTGTTTCAGATGAAGAATATGGTACTTAAAAACCTTTCTAACAGAAGTCGGGCAGGTTCATTCTCGTCAACACTTTAAACAGCACAGCCCTGATTTCCCCACAATGTTTGAGCTGTACCAGGATGCAGGAGAGTGGAACAGACATAGGGAAGCTGGAAAGGCAGCAGAGACAGTATGAAGGTGCGGTCTGTGCACCCTGTATGCACGTAGGCCATGGAGGATGGTACCAGGGACTGAGCCGAAATACAACTGGACTGGTCCTTGTGGCTGTGACCAGAAGAAGACGGTACTGTGGTCAACACGGACTTCTTAGAGGAGTCCTTGCCTCTAGAGTCCTCCTTGCATCTAGGGAGATCCTCTTTAGGTACAGACTTTGGAGCCAACAGGTGTTTGCTGGACAACCCCTTGATGGGTACTGGTGCATTGGTACCTGTGGTTGCAGAAGCCATGCCAGGGGAATGAGGTCTCTTTCTCTTAGAATACTTCAATTCTGAAGCAACCCCATGGTCATTATGTGCCAAAGTTGAAGGCACTGGCATGACCTGAGAACTGAGCCAGTGTATTGGGGGGAGGGGGGGGGAGGGAGGGGGGAGGATTTGGCCCCCATGGGTCTCAGCAAGCACTTGTTAAGATGGAACTTCCCCCTATCCTCCCTCAGCTTGGAAGATGTGCAGACCATGCACACAGATGGGACTCTCGGAGGCAGCTGGAATGCCCACTGCCAAAGGGGAAATAAATTTGGCAAGTCTGACAAGGCTTGGAGCCCAAAGTCCTTGGCATAACCCAAGCAAGAAAGCTGGAGATAGAATAGCTGAGGGCAAAAGGTCCTGGACACAGAAAAGAAGTCTGAGGAAGGGAATCCACCAGAAAACACAAGTGTGCTTGGGAAGTGAAACTAAACAAATACAAGAGAATAAAATGAAATTAAAATTATAATAAGTAAAATTAAAAGAACAACAGTTACAAATGCAGTACAGACCACTCTGAGCCATCTCGAGCCCAGGGTGATTGAGAAGGAACTGGAGTGGTGGCAGATTCATATCTATTTGCCTTCGCACAAGAGCACAAAGAGGTGTAATGTGCAGATATGGACTATGGACACAGCTAGCTAAAATCTCCAATGGAGAGAGCATGTACACATGCACATCCTATGGTCGAGTTGGCATACAGACATATACTTTAATAACTTTAGTGTTGTCCAACTTTAAACACAGAAGGCCTCATGGAAATTATTTTCAGCCAACCTACTGATCTACTAACTAGACTATTAATTCCTTCACATTTCATTAATAAAGAGTCTGACATTTTAAAATCTGTTGAAATGGGACTGTTTTTGCTGAACTGCTGGACAAGTGTTAATAATGCAAGTCTTCTTGTTGGTAGCACATAATACTCCTGGGGGACTTCTGCACCAAAAAATTAAATATTCTGTGCACTATATTTTCAAATTCTGCAAAATGCTGCATATTTTATTTGTCAAAATAACACAATATAATCACACCAGTTTCAATTATTTTTGGACATTTATTTCAAAACACCTCAGCAAGTATGTCTGTAATGAACTAAGATTCAAGAAATGTTTTTTTGACAAACAGACTCTTTACTAGGCATATTAATACAGAACTCTGAGTAATAATTCATTTAAACTGCAATACAGAAGCATATTTCCCGCACCACACAGAAGCAGTGCAAAGGCTTGGGGGAGTCAGAGGTAACGGAGGAGTTGAGGGAAAGGGAAATAATTGCTGGGAAGGAGCCTGGGTGTGAACTTGGAGGGCTGTTGGCTATGGGTGGGAAAAGTATGGAACAGGTTTTTTTGGGGGGGGGGGTGTGAGGAGATGGGGAGGGGACTATTAGGGAACTTCCCCCATGCAGACCCAGACTGACCCCAGCCTCTCCCATTCAGTCAGGCACACCTGTCCCTGTCCCCATATGTCCCTACACCCCCTGTCCATGTGACCTCCAGCCCCTCTCAGACAACCACTCCCCATCCCCATGTGGCCCTGCACCCCCTCACTCTCTCCCCAGGTGTCTCTGTGCCCCCACTCAGCCACCTCCCTGTCCCTATGTGGCCCTGCGTCTCCACTCCCATTCAGCCCCTGCCCCAGTCTGTCCTCCCCCACCAGTCCTTATGAGACTCTGTCTGAGCCTCCAGCAGCCCTACATTATCGGTCTCCCCAGAGCCCCTGTCTCCTGACCTGGCCTGACAGCTGCTGTGAAGAAGGCAGGCTCTTTCTCTTCCCTAACTGGCTGGGAGCTGCTGCTCTGTTCTATCACACCAGAACCTTCTGGTGGGCAAAAGGCAGAACTGCAGCAACTTTCCAGCAGAAGCTCTTTTATGTGCAAAAAATTAAAAATATGCATGACTCAATTATGTGCATGCTCAGCAATGCAGAATTCGCCCAGGAGTAACATAAGTGTCAGCTATAGTTTTATCATTTTTGCTACCCTGTTCCCTACACCCCACAACCACACATTTAAAAGCATCTATGCTTTTCAAAAGAAAACTTTAAAAATATTTTTAAAAATGTAAATTGAAGGTTTTTGGTGATGCGAGATAGAAAACAGGGAAAATATATTTCTTCTCACTGAATGTATTTTGTACCAAAAAGTATGTGTTAAAACAAAGGTCTGTGCTCATTTGGATATATACAATTTTCTTAAATCAGCCCACAAGCTTAGCTTTATCTCATCCATAGAAGAAAGGTGCCTGAAATTCAGATCACTTTCAGATGGTAAGAATTTTTCACCAAATACAGAAATATTTAATGAATATAAAGTTTGTAACAGAAAACAAGACAACTCAGGAGTTATACCACAATTCATCAAGGTACACTGAAGCTATCAGCCTTGATGCAATTACTCATATGCAGTAAAATTAGGCACTTGCTTGAGGAATTCATTAAACCAAGTGTCATAAATATAAAGGGAAGGGTAAACCCCTTTGAAATCCCTCCTGGCCAGGGGAAAGCTCCTCTCACCTGTAAAGGGTTAAGAAGCTAAAGGTAACCTCGCTGGCACCTGACCAAAATGACCAGTGAGGAGACAAGATACTTTCAAAAGCTGGGAGGAGGGAGAGAAACAAAGGGTTTGTGTGTCTGTCTGTAGTCCTCTTGGCCGGGGACAGAACAGGAATGGAGTCTTAGAACTTTTAGTAAGTAATCTAGCTAGGTATGTGTTAGATTATGATTTCTTTAAATGGCTGAGAAAAGAATTGTGCTGAATAGAATAACTATTTCTGTCTGTGTATCTTTTTTGTAACTTAAGGTTTTGCCTAGAGGGGTTCTCTATGTTTTTGAATCTAATTACCCTGTAAGATATATACCATCCTGATTTTACAGGGGGGATTTCTTTATTTCTATTTACTTCTATTTTTTATTAAAAGTCTTCTTGTAAAACACTGAATGCTTTTTCATTGTTCTCAGATCCAAGGGTTTGGGTCTGTGGTCACCTATGCAAATTGGTGAGGCTTTTTATCCAACATTTCCCAGGAAAGGGGGAGTGCAAGTGTTGGGAGGATTGTTCATTGTTCTTAAGATCCAAGGGTCTGGGTCTGTAGTCACCTAGGCAAATTGGTGAGGCTTTTTACCAAACCTTGTCCAGGAAGTGGGGTGCAAGGTTTTGGGAAGTATTTTGGGGGGAAGGACGCGTCCAAACAGCTCTTCCCCAGTAACCAGTATTAGTTTGGTGATGGTAGCGGCCATTCCAAGGATAACGGGGGTAATATTTTGTACCTTGGGGAAGTTTTGACCTAAGCTGGTAAGGATAAGCTTAGGAGGTTTTTCATGCAGGTCCCCACATCTGTACCCTAGAGTTCAGAGTGGGGGAGGAACCTTGACATGGTGGCACAGTGGTGGGATTAACCTGAAATCATTTTGAGATCCAGTTGAGATTTTTTGAACTAGAAATACAGATTTTAAAAAGGAATTTTTAGGAAGTCCAGAAGGCAGCTTTGAAACTGAAAGCAGCTTGGTTTCTCTCTGCTTTGTGGCCAAGCAGAGACAAAAGGGGATTATCTTGTGAATTGCAGGTTTTCTTTGCCTGGAGGCAGGGTACTTAACTCCTGCAGGGAAATTCACAGTCTTCCAACCCAGAGGTTTTTTTTTTTCTTTTCTTCCTAAAAGTAAATAGGGGGTGTGTGCTCTACCCATTTGCCTGGAGACAAAAGTGGCAGGGTTTTTTTTAGGATTTTGATTTTTTTTTTGTTTTACAAGGAGCACAGGTTTGAAAAGAAATTTTTTTTCTTCTTTGGGCTGGGTAAGCAGGTTTCCAAGTAGTTGGAGGTTTTTTGCTTTAATTTGGGCCCAGAGCAGAGACAAGGGAATTGTCTTTTTCTGTAGGCTGACAATCACTATCAGAGAATAGGTATTCTATTCCAGCACAGCAAAATTTTACAGCCAAGTTTTGTTTGTTTATTTCTAAACCTCGGGTGTAAAGTTAGTTAAAAACAGAGAGGTTAGAATGGCCAAATCCTCAGCTCGACTACAGCTGGAATTAGCCAAATTTCAGGCTGAGGAAAAACAAAGGGAACATGAAAGACAGATAGAACTCATGCGGCTGAAGGAGGAGGAGAAGGAAAAAGAGAGGAAGCATGTGGAGGAGATGGAGAGGATAAAGGCCCAGCAGAATATACCAACAAACCCTAGCAATCCTTCTCCAGGTACCACTTCCCATCCCAGAAAGTTCCCCACCTACAAGGCAGGTGATGATACTGAGGCCTTCTTAGAAAACTTCGAAAGGGCCTGCCTTGGGTACAACATCTCTACTGACCAATACATGGTAGAGCTGAGGCCGCAGCTCAGTGGACCCTTAGCTGAGGTGGCAGCTGAAATGCCTAAAGAACACATGAACAAGTATGAACTGTTTAAATCCAAGGCGAGAGTCAGAATGGGGATAACACCCGAGCAGTCTCGTCGGAGGTTCAGAGCCCTAAGGTGGAAACCAGACATGTCATTTACCCGACATGCCTACCACATTGTAAAACATTGGGATGCCTGGATATCAGGAGCAAGTGTTGAATCTCCAGTAAATTTGCCCTTCCTAATGCAAATGGAACAATTCTTAGAGGGTGTTCCTGAGGAAATAGAAAGATACATCCTAGATGGGAAACCCAAAACTGTAATTGAGGCAGGAGAGATTGGAGCCAGATGGGTGGAGGTGGCAGAGAAGAAGAAAACTGGTCGCAGTTGGAGCGGAGACCAGAAGGGACCACCCCAGACCACACCCTATTACCGGGGGCCACCCAAAGCCCCACCTACCTCCCAAAGAACCCTCCAGACCCCTTATCGTCCCACCACCCCGTTCTCCAGCAACCCTCCTCGCCCCAGTGACCCGTCAGCTGGACGATGTTTTAAGTGTAACGAGCTGGGGCATGTAAAGGCCAACTGCCCCAAGAACCCCAACAGATTACAGTTCATTGCACCGGAATCACACCAGAGGTCCACAGGCCCAGATACCTCCCAGATACCCTTGGAGCGGAGGGAAACTGTGAGTGTGGGTGGGAAGAAGGTCACCGCGTGGAGGGACACCGGAGCTCAAGTGTCAGCTATCCATGCTTCCTTAGTGGACCCCAATTTAATCAACCCAGAGATCCAAGTGACGATTCAACCCTTCAAGTCCAACTCTTTCAATTTGCCTACAGCCAAGTTGCCTGTCCAGTACAAGGGCTGGTCAGGAATGTGGACTTTTGCAGTCTATGATGATTATCCCATCCCCATGCTGTTGGGGGAAGACTTGGCCAATCATGTGAAGCAGGCCAAGAGGGTGGGAATGGTCACCCGCAACCAGGCTAAACAAGCCGTGAGGCCTAGCTCTGTTCCGGAAACTTCTATCAGGACCCAGTCAGAGGTGATGGACCTGGACCCCAGGCCAATGTCTGCAACAGCAGTAGTGGATCCAGTCCCAGAGACCCAGACGGAACCAGTCCCAGAACCGGAACCAGCCAAACAACCAACACCAGACCCCGTGTCAGCACTGAATCCAGTACTTGCAACCTCAACACCAGAGGGCCCCACCGAACCTGAACTGGCAGCAGCCGATAACCCTACACAAGAGGCTCAGCCGGAGCCTGAATCCCAACATAGTGCACCAGCGGAGAGCGGTTCACAGTCAACAGAAACAGCTCCATCCCCTATATCGCTTCCAGAGGGACCAAGCCTAGGTCCACAATCCCATGAGGAACTGATGTCTCCAGCATCAAGGGAACAGTTCCAGACCGAACAGGAAGCAGATGAAAGCCTCCAGAGAGCTTGGACGGCGGCACGGAGCAACTCACCGCCTCTCAGCTCTTCTAATCGATCCAGGTTTGTTGTAGAAAGAGGACTTTTATACAAGGAAACTCTTTCTGGGGGACACCAGGAAGACTGGCATCCTCAGAGACAGTTGGTAGTTCCAACTAAATACCGGGCCAAGCTCTTGAGCTTAGCCCATGATCACCCTAGTGGCCATGCTGGGGTGAACAGGACCAAAGACCGTTTGGGGGGGTCATTCCACTGGGAGGGAATGGGCAAGGATGTTTCTACCTATGTCCAGTCTTGTGAGGTGTGCCAAAGAGTGGGAAAACCCCAAGACCAGGTCAAAGCTCCTCTCCAGCCACTCCCCATCACTGAAGTTCCATTTCAGCGAGTAGCTGTGGATATTCTGGGTCCTTTTCCGAAAAAGACACCCAGAGGAAAGCAGTACATACTGACTTTCATGGATTTTGCCACCCGATGGCCGGAAGCAGTAGCTCTAAGCAACACCAGGGCTAAAAGTGTGTGCCAGGCACTAGCAGACATTTTTGCCAGGGTAGGTTGGCCCTCCGACATCCTCACAGATGCAGGGACTAATTTCCTGGCAGGAACTATGAAAAACCTTTGGGAAGCTCATGGGGTAAATCACTTGGTTGCCACTCCTTACCATCATCAAACAAATGGCATGGTGGAGAAGTTTAATGGAACTTTGGGGGCCATGATACGTAAATTCGTAAATGAGCACTCCAATGATTGGGACCTAGTATTGCAGCAGTTGCTCTTTGCCTACAGAGCTGTACCACATCCCAGTTTAGGGTTTTTCCCATTTGAACTTGTATATGGCCGTGAGGTTAAGGGGCCATTGCAGTTGGTGAAGCAGCAATGGGAGGGATTTACACCTTCTCCAGGAACTAACATTCTGGACTTTGTAACCAACCTACAAAACACCCTCCGAACCTCTTTAGCCCTTGCTAGAGGAAACTTACAGGATGCTCAAAAAGAGCAAAAAGCCTGGTATGATAAACATGCCAGAGAGCGTTCCTTCAAAGTAGGAGACCAGGTCATGGTCTTAAAGGCGCTCCAGGCCCATAAAATGGAAGCATCGTGGGAAGGGCCATTCGTGGTCCAGGAGCGCCTGGGAGCTGTTAATTATCTCATAGCATTCCCCACCTCCAACCGAAAGCCTAAGGTGTATCATATTAATTCTCTAAAGCCCTTTTATTCCAGAGAATTAAAGGTTTGTCAGTTTACAGCCCAGGGAGGAGACGACGCTGAGTGGCCTGAAGGTGTCTACTACGAAGGGAAATGTGCTGGTGGTGTGGAAGAGGTGAACCTCTCCATGACCCTTGGGCGTATGCAGCGACAGCAGATCCAGGAGCTGTGCACTAGCTACGCGCCAACGTTCTCAGCCACCCCAGGACTGACTGAACGGGCATACCACTCCATTGACACAGGTAATGCTCACCCAATTAGGGTCCAACCTTACCGGGTGTCTCCTCAAGCTAAAACTGCTATAGAACGGGAGATCCAGGATATGTTACAGATGGGTGTAATCCGCCCCTCTGAAAGTGCATGGGCATCTCCAGTGGTTCTAGTTCCCAAACCAGATGGGGAAATACGTTTTTGCGTGGACTACCGTAAGCTAAATGCTGTAACTCGCCCAGACAACTATCCCATGCCACGCACAGATGAACTATTAGAGAAACTGGGAAGGGCCCAGTTCATCTCTACCTTGGACTTAACCAAGGGGTACTGGCAGGTACCGCTAGATGAATCTGCCAAGGAAAGGTCAGCCTTCATCACACATCTCGGGCTGTATGAATTTAATGTACTCCCTTTCGGGCTGCGAAATGCACCCGCCACTTCCAAAGACTTGTAGATGGTCTCCTAGCGGGATTAGGAGAATATGCAGTTGCCTACCTTGACGATGTGGCCATATTTTCGGATTCCTGGGCAGACCACCTGGAACATCTACAAAAAGTCCTTGAGCGCATAAGGGAGGCAGGACTAACTGTTAAGGCTAAGAAGTGTCAAATAGGCCTAAACAGAGTGACTTACCTTGGACACCAGGTGGGTCAAGGAACTATCAACCCCCTACAGGCCAAAGTGGATGCTATCCAAAAGTGGCCTGTCCCAAAGTCAAAGAAACAGGTTCAATCCTTCTTAGGCTTGGCCGGTTATTACAGACGATTTGTACCGCACTACAGCCAAATCGCTGCCCCACTGACAGACCTAACCAAAAAGAAACAGCCAAATGCTGTTCAGTGGACCGGAAAGTGTCAGAAGGCCTTTAACAAGCTTAAAGCGACACTCATGTCTGACCCTGTACTAAGGGCCCCAGACTTTGACAAACCGTTCCTAGTAACCACAGATGCATCCGAGCGTGGTGTGGGAGCAGTTTTAATGCAGAAAGGACCTGATCAAGAATTCCACCCTGTAGTGTTTCTCAGCAAAAAACTGTCTGAGAGGGAAAGCAACTGGTCAGTCACTGAAAAAGAATGTTATGCCATTGTCTACGCTCTGGAAAAGCTACGCCCATATGTTTGGGGACGGCGTTTCCACCTGCAAACCGACCATGCTGCACTAAAGTGGCTTCACACCGTCAAAGAAACTAACAGAAAACTTCTTCGGTGGAGTTTAGCTCTCCAAGATTTTGATTTCGACATCCAACACATCTCAGGAGCTTCTAACAAAGTGGCTGATGCACTCTCCCGTGAAAGTTTCCCAGAATCAACTGGTTAAAATCGTCCTTGAGATGTGGAAAATATTGTTAGTCTTTATGTACTTGGTAGTATATTTAGAGATGCATGTGTCTTATTAACTCTGTTTTCCTAGAGCTCCAGGAAGAAATCCCAGCCAGTGTTTCACCCTAGCTGAGATTTGGGGGGCGTGTCATAAATATAAAGGGAAGGGTAAACCCCTTTGAAATCCCTCCTGGCCAGGGGAAAGCTCCTCTCACCTGTAAAGGGTTAAGAAGCTAAAGGTAACCTCGCTGGCACCTGACCAAAATGACCAATGAGGAGACAAGATACTTTCAAAAGCTGGGAGGAGGGAGAGAAACAAAGGGTTTGTGTGTCTGTCTGTAGTCCTCTTGGCCGGGGACAGAACAGGAATGGAGTCTTAGAACTTTTAGTAAGTAATCTAGCTAGGTATGTGTTAGATTATGATTTCTTTAAATGGCTGAGAAAAGAATTGTGCTGAATAGAATAACTATTTCTGTCTGTGTATCTTTTTTGTAACTTAAGGTTTTGCCTAGAGGGGTTCTCTATGTTTTTGAATCTAATTACCCTGTAAGATATATACCATCCTGATTTTACAGGGGGGATTTCTTTATTTCTATTTACTTCTATTTTTTATTAAAAGTCTTCTTGTAAAACACTGAATGCTTTTTCATTGTTCTCAGATCCAAGGGTTTGGGTCTGTGGTCACCTATGCAAATTGGTGAGGCTTTTTATCCAACATTTCCCAGGAAAGGGGGAGTGCAAGTGTTGGGAGGATTGTTCATTGTTCTTAAGATCCAAGGGTCTGGGTCTGTAGTCACCTAGGCAAATTGGTGAGGCTTTTTACCAAACCTTGTCCAGGAAGTGGGGTGCAAGGTTTTGGGAAGTATTTTGGGGGGAAGGACGCGTCCAAACAGCTCTTCCCCAGTAACCAGTATTAGTTTGGTGGTGGTAGCGGCCATTCCAAGGATAACGGGGGTAATATTTTGTACCTTGGGGAAGTTTTAACCTAAGCTGGTAAGGATAAGCTTAGGAGGTTTTTCATGCAGGTCCCCACATCTGTACCCTAGAGTTCAGAGTGGGGGAGGAACCTTGACACCAAGGCTACCTTGATTCAGAATCAGTTTAAGTTACCTTATCAAAATAAAAGTGATGACCAGAATTTAGCCTCTATGATACTGCATTCCACATGACCAGGTACTTTATACAAGTCAATATTGGCAATTGGCTAATACAGCCTCAGGATGCAACAACTAAGGAGAATTAATTACCATATTACACCAGGAAACAGATGAAGTAAACTAAGAGACTGATGGGAGCAATAATGCCCTATTGCACTGTACCTTTCCTTTCAAAACACTAGGGACATCAGCTTCTGACACCATTAAGACTTCCTTTTAATTGTAAAGTTTTCTGAGTATGGCTCTGTGTGTGTGTGGGTGGGGGTGTCTGCTTTAACCAAAAGCTAAGGCAGACATTCTATGTAGTTTCTTTTATTAGCATGTGTGATGACACTTCTATTTAAAAAAATTTTTTTAGGCATTTTATAGATGTGAAACTGCTGCTTCTAGGTTAAAAAATACATCACTACATTTCTAGAGTTTCTTGATGTAAGCATTGCTTTTGCAACTGAAAGCTCAATCTCCAGTACTCTTTCTCTGACCCAGTGAACTTTTTCTGTAACATTACACCAAAGAACAGCCCTGCTCTGTCTCACTCTTATTAAATACTTTTAAGATTTTAATCATCCATTCACTGGCTGCTAAGTGAATATTATATCCCTTTCTTGTAGGCACCAGATACCACAGTGCTTTAATTTTAAAACTTCTTACTGCTGCATTTTAAAAAAAAGTAACAAATAGTTTCTTATTTAGCACTGGAATGGGACCCAACACACTATCTAACAACTGCATACATCCTTAAGCTTCCTTTACTAAGACAATTCATCTGACTATATTTGAAACACAATTGCAAAGCAGGATACTTATAATGAGAACAGGAATATCAGTGATCATTTTAAACTAAGAACTGACAGTCATGACAAAAGATTCTATAGCTACCTGCTTTAAGTGTATCAACACGATTTATGTAGAATGTATGCATTATGTATCATTTTAAATAGCCATAGTGAAAATATGGGCCGGCAGCATTAGTTACTTGAGGCTCCATATGTAAGTATACTATTTGTTTTTACACAGTTGTAGTACTACCTGCATACACAACAAAGTTAAACCAGTGCAGGTGATATGTATAATAAATAGGCTAGTGGTCTTTATCATTTAATTTATATTTTATGTAGTAATTTGGTCTTGCAATTAAAAAAAATTAAAGTTGGTAAGTCCATGGAACTGTTTATATCTAAAATGTATGTTTATTGTTTGAAATATCTATTTTAAAATAATTGTCATTAATGTGGACATTTTAATCTTTAATATGGAAGCTTTTGTATTATGACTCAATATAGCTTTCATATACGAGAAAATATTAGACAACTCTTCTATACTTGGGGTACAGCACTAGCTGTCAGTTAAGCCATGATTTAATAGAGTAATCAAATAAATTATGAAGAGCTCCTCTGTACTGTACCTCAAAATTGTTTCTGTGAGTAGAAATAATAAATTCCTCTTTTGTGCATACTTTAAATCTCCCAAGGACTTGATCCAAAGGTGTTTTAGATGAGGCTCTAAGATATTTACATTTTACAAAACAGTGACTGCACTGATTTCTTTATAGTAAAAGAGAGAAAATACATTGTAAACTCTTGGAAATTAATGCTAAAAATTTAGTCATGTAAGATTTCATATGCTCCAGATGGGAATGTCATGCACATATATGCACATAATTTCTGAGTTTCTTAAACCTCCCCACAAAGAATACTACCTCCTCTCTCTTTAAAACCACGTTGCCTCCAAAGAACTAAGTATTTTAAATTACTCTTGAGCTTTGTACTTACTACACTGTCAGGTATAAAAACCAGAAATGGTAATCTCTTAATATACATACCACTTTGGTTCTATTTTGTAACTCTCACAGAGCTTTATACTTATGGTGATGAAAGGCAGCAAATAATTTCAGAAAGGCATTTTGAAATTTCTGATCCTTAAAATAAGATGTTTTCATTGTATAGCCATGACAGACTATTTCCCCTATTCTCAGGCAAAAGCACACAGGGTAGTGAAGAGGAGGGAACACAGAAATCATGATTCCACAAATATAATTATTAGCCTACTAGCATTTTCAATCATATTCCCCCTCCTTTTATGGGTGTGTTGAATTCAGCTGTGATTCTGCATCTAACAATAAAAATATATATTATACCATAGCTGTATTTTAAACTCTGAGTAAAATATTACAGTCTTAAGTGGTTCCTGGCACTTTTTGATGTTAGCCAGAGGAATTTCTGGATTTCAATTGGTTTTCTGAATACAAAGTGGTTTTTTGTTTGGGATGGTGGGCTTTTTTGTAGTTTAATAATACACTAACATTTCTCAAGCAGACAAAACTTTTCTGTAGAAGTGGATTCTCCATCTTTAACTGAACTATTAAACCATTAAAAGCCAAAAAACAAGTTAAAGAAGGATACAGCATAATTTACAAATGGAAGCAGATATCAAGATGCTCCCCTCACATTCTTGGTCTACTTTCTCCTCACCTCAATATTATTATTATTATTATTATTTTCACACGGAATTTTATGATGCTAGTATCATGTTTTATGAAAAAAGAGATGAAGAAAAAATAGGATAGCTAGTATAGTGCTGTATAGGTGTTGTTCTGACACCTTACATGCCCTTTCTTAACAACACCTGAATCGTTTCAGCTGGAATGGACTCCCCCTTTCACCTATCTATATGAATGAAGGTAGTATAAGCCCACTACAGTAATCTAATACAGGAAGTTATTTCACTGGGAAGGAAGGGGAAGGTGATACTGGTACCCTTCAAACCCTCTCCCTTTATGCTGACTACTAAACATACACAGGAAATATGCAAATCGTCCAGAAAAGTGATACTTCAAAGTACTCAATTCATTTTAGTGCAATCTAGCCATGACTCTGCAATCAGAAGAGCATATTTTTCATGATAATTAGGGCTGGGGTGGAAAGATGGTAATATAAAACGTAGCACATTTTGGGGGTTAATTCTTACTTTGGTACCTTGCCAGTACTGCTATTATTGAAAAAGTGAAATACCTGTAATATCAGATGCAGCTAACATCCACACCACTGAAACCCAGAGCTGCTCTTCCTTCACTGTTTTTCCTTAAATGTTAAAAGGTTTAGCGGAAATTTGCAGATTAGCATAAATGATTAGCAAATTAGTAAGCAAAACAATAAAAAACCCACCAGATCCATGAGTTGCTGAGTGGATTTCTTCACCTTCCCCCAAATCCCAGAGAGAACAGCTACATAAAGCTAGATTACTCTCCTTTCTCAAACTAATTTAAGGTAATACACTGACTTGTAAATGAACCAACCTGTAATAACATTCTAATCTGGTTTCACAAAGCCGAAGCCCGAATCAGCCTTCTCTACTCAATATGTACCTAACTGAAATCGGCACTTGATGGCCCTACTGCAGACTGCACGCCTGCAAATGTCATTTTAAGTAGGAGGCAGCAGAGTGAAAAGAAACGTAGCAAGACAATAAGACAACAGTCAAAACCAACCATAACAATTAGTCATAAAGAGGTACCTATGCAGAGTTCCAGACAGATTTATTACTTTTAGTAAAAGTGACATTAAATATGAATTTTAAGATGTATGCAAACAGAGAAATTCACAGATTTTTCATCAATCATGCACTGAATATTTTTCACTCCACAGAACTTTGTTTTGCAGGATATCCTTCAGTGGAAATATGTGCATTAAATATTTGTAATTAAAAGGGCCCTGAAGAGTTTGTAGATTGATTTCTTATGTAACAATCATGTTGACAAATTAAACGGAAAGATATGAGCAATTATTTATATAGTTTGTTTTAATTCTGATGTCAAGTCCTTTGGTTATAAAGAGCATTTTGACTGAGTTTGAAGTCTACTACTAGTACAGAAAGACCTGGGCAATTACAAAAATGCAGAGCATAAACCAGTTTATCTTGTTAATTTAAATATTGTAAAATACGTACACTTTTATGTATAAATAATTAAAATATTTGTTTCAAGTATTGTGGGGGTCTACCTAACATTTTAAGATTAATGTAGACATTGACACAGTGGGTTCTGTCAGTTTACTTCTCATCAGTGAAGCAGTCATTCATCTCTATGCTGATTTTCCAAGGAAGGTTTTGTCACACTGGACCCGAACAGTTTGGAACAATCCAGTTTGTTTCGATCAATTTTCACGGTAGGTAAAATCTTACAACAGCAGTATGAACTTTGCAAGTGACTTTAGAGGTGGGTAATATATGTTTTAAAAAATTAAAAAGAGCAAGAAAGTAACTGTGAAGAAATAACAGAGAATGAAAGTGTGGGAGATGTACTCTAATGGAGTAAGTATTATAAAAGAGAGTGTAGATTGCAATAACTGCAGTGAAACAATATATGAAAGCATAGCACAAGCCTAGCTTCTCTCTTTTGTCATAACTTATCTTTCTGAATGACTGGATTTGCTGCTTCTTTTCTTCTAAAAAGCAAAGATTACAAAAGAGACACCTGGGAAAACACGGATGTGGTCTCTGTTCAAGCCTCCCCCTTCTTCCCCCCAACCGCCCCAATCGGCTTCCACGCACCTCCCCAGCCTTCTCTTTTCTTTCCTCAAAAGCAGTGCCTCAACCACAGGAATGTTGAACCTTCTCTAAGGTAGCTCAGTCTCACCATGTCTCCTTTCACATGCCAGGATGTGCCATTCAACACAGCTTTGCAGATACAAGATTTTTTCAGAATCTGTACCATAAATACACATAAATGCCCTAAGTGAAGAGTTCTCAAACTTCATTACACTGTGACTCCTTTCTGACAACAAAAATTACTACACAACCCCAAGGGGGGGGCCAAAGCCTTAGCCTCAGGTGGGGGGCCAAAGCCCTGTTACCCCACGGCGGGGGGACAAAGCCAAAGTCCAAGGGCTTCAGTCCCAGGCAGGGGGCCTGTAATCTCAGCCCCACTGCCCAAGGAGGAAGCCCTCAGGCTTCAGCCCCAGACAGTGGGGCTCAGGCTTTGGCCCCTGGCCCCAGCAAGTCTAGGCCAGCCCTGGCAACCCCATTAAAATGGGGTCGTGACCCATTTTGGGGTCCCAACCCACAGTTTGAGAACCACTGATCTAAGTAAAAGTGAGGAAGTTCTCTTTACCGGGCTAGCAGCTCCTCAGAGACCATTTTGCTGAGTGCATACGGAGATGTTTTTATACATATCACACACACACACACACACTTTGTAGAGAATTGTTGACAAATATTTAACACGAGAGACCTTAGAATACACATGTAATGCACCAAGAAGGTTATTTTAAATGGAAGGGTTTAGGTCATACAACAAACTTCTCATATTAATTACTTAAGTTTTTAATCAATAAAAGTTCATGTTGTAAATATTAGGGGAAAAGAAAAGTCCAGCCAACTCAGCATGCATGCTCCATAAGTCCTCTGCATTGAAAGGAAGAAGTGATCATCTTTTGTGAAAAAGCATTAGTTACACCAGTGTGAAGTGTTCAGAGTCCTTCATCAATTAACCGGGTCAGGGAAAAACTCCTGGGCTCTGTCACTCTCCTGCCATGTAGCTATGGACAAGTCACTTCACCTGTCTCTCTGTTTCAGTTTCCTTATGTGTAAAATGGGGATAATAATACTTCCCCTACTTTGTCAAGTGTTTAGAATTCTATGGATGAAAAATGCCAGGTGAGCAGCTATTCTAGAGTACAATAAAAAAAATAGTGTCACAGAGGGATAAACACCACACAGATTTCCATAGGCTTAGGATGCTAAACAATAAAACTTTTAGTTTAAACCACTTAAGATTAAACACCAAATTATGATTCTGTCCTTGAAGCATGCATAGCTCCAAATGAAGCCAATGGCAGCCATGCATGTACATGCAAGGGCAGCATTTAGCCCTTAAAACTGGCTGAAATGTAAAAAGAATCAAATTTCTGAAACACATACTGAATGAAAAACAGATTTTAAAGAATTCACAGCACTAGTAAAGTGCTGTCATTTTCTTTCATGGTATAACAGTGTCTCATTTATTTAACGAAATAAAGAGTTGCTAAAATCCATACTGGAAAGAGAATATAAAGTTCGCTATGATGTTCTGACCATGTCGCCTACAGTGTATCAGATAGAATTCAGGAAGAGGGAAAATGGTCCAGTGGTTAGGGAATTAGGAGAACCTGTTCAGACAAATATTCCTGTGTGATGCTGGGCAAGTCACTTAGTCTCTTTGTGCTTCAGTTCCCCATCTGCGAAATGGGAATAATAGTACCTTACAGAGCTGTTATGAGGTATTTAGATATTAGGTAACAGGGGCCATATAAGTACCTAAGTTTGAGAGGGGATATAAGAAACAATTTTTTGTTTGTTTGTTTTTTTGTTTCTACAGTGCTGAAAGCACCTAAAAGCTGCAGTGTTTTAACTGAAACAGGAATTTCCAACACACAATTTAGCCCAAGAGCAAAACCAATTCCAGGACCATCAGAAAAATTCTCTCCTTTGCAAAGCCCACCATCCAAACAAAAATCCATCAACTTTCCCTCAAGTTAAGGGCGAACAAGTTTTCAGCCTGGCCAAAAAGGATGCCACTAATGTTCTCTGGCAACTCCTTCAGAGAAAATGGTCAGCTTCTCTTATATGGTGAGATTGTCAGCAAAAATCCCAGAGAATGAAATGTTCCAATACTTGCAAGTGACTTCATCAGATATCAAAATATTTAGCCAATATCACTCACATACCTTTGGATTGTTTGAGGTGCATGAGGCAATCAGAGGTAAAGAAAGAGCTAATGCTCTTTTGCACATCAAAATGTTACCCGCAGAAACTGCTCTTCTCCAAAATTCTAGAATGCTGACATAAACAAAGTATAATCTGTAGATCACTGGTACAGATGGCCTCAGCAGTGACCCTCTTGAGGGCTGTCTGCATGCAATTACCCCAGCATTTTCCACATGGAGTTTTTGATAAACTGGAATCCTTTCCCACCATCCTGACAAAATGAGCCATATAAGCCAAATGAAATGACTCCCCAGTTATTGCTGTTTTCCAAAAATCATATCCATTGAAACTAACAGTCATTTGGATTACCTTACCTAGCTTCTAAAACCCAGAATAGATGGAAATCTGCCTATTGTTCTTCATGTAACAATAGAAAAAAAATATCAGACAGAGGTCAGAGAAAGTACAAGTACTGAAATGAAATTCTTCTTTTGATCATGTTTTTTCTTTAACAGAAAATGGAAACAGTGCCATGTTCACTAGCAGGATAGTTAGGGTTCTGCCTGCATTTTTATTATGATCATTTGTTTTTAGGGGTTTATTAATTTAAGATATAAACAACCCTAACTCGGTACATAGGGTCTCAGCTCAAGGATATTACAAATCCCTATCAAGCCATTTTTAAACTAACACACTACTAACACACAGGTGCACATACGCACAAATATAAATATATACAGACACAGAGGAAGTATTTTTAAAGTCTATTACATATAGCATCGTACAAGAATTTAGAAACACTTTAAGTGCAACAGGTATGTAGTTTAAAAAAGGGAAACAGTTGTATGACTTCTTAACATTTCCTGAAGTAACAATTTTTTTGAGAAATCTTAAAAGTAGAGCCAAGCTTGAAAAATAGACATTTTTTTGATAGTGCTATTATATTCCACTGAATTATCAGAATTAAATTACTGCTGCTCAGTGGCAACAGGCATGCTAGAGTGAAAAATGTAGGATCACCTCTTTCTCTAACACAGGAGAGAAGGCTGTTCACTGGATAAAACTAACCAAGATATGAGATGATCCTGTGATTCCCTGGCCCCAACAGCCAAGCTATCAACACTATTACCCTGTTGAATAAACACAGCTTTTGGAAAGACTAACCCTGTGAGGTCCTTGCTGGAAAGTCCCTGAGTAAATGATAACATTTGATGATGACATTCCTGTGTCTCTTGGAACCAACGAGAGGAAATAAGGGCAGGTCATTATGAGCCACTTGCCTTTACAACCGGCTGTAAAAGACAATGCAGACAGGAAGCTTCCCACCGAGATCAAGGTGCACAATCCCCCGCTAAAAATAAACAAGCGGTGATAGTCACATCTGCTGGAAAATGTCATTCAAGACTGAACTCCCAGGTGCTAAAGCAACAGGAAAAGAATGATGCCGTATTTAGGACTGCAAAAAGACCACAAAATAATAATTGCAGATTGGTGATGCATCACCTTTGGTGCTAAGATCCAGATAAACACCTTGAGCAGTAAGTTTACTCAAAAAAAAAAAAATCAGACTGGAAGAATTTACATTTTATCATGTTTTCTATTTATCCCTCAGCTCCCAGCTGCAAATTCCATATGCTTTCTATAGGAGCCCTTCCTATCAAAAGTCATAGGAGAAAAAAATATATAGAAGAACAAGTTTTAATCAACATCTCCTTTCAAACCTTTTGGCTCTCTCCTATAGCAAGTCTCTCATGCTGGGATTAGGCTTTGGCAGTGGAGCCCTGTTTGAAGTGCTTCTGCTACTTGTGATCAAGCACCATTACTAATAAGTTTAGGGTCAGGATGGAACAACATGCAGGATGACACTGTGGCAGGGAAACATGGACAAGAGATCAATACTTTCCTCCCTTGGTAGACTGATACCCCTTTACTCCCTTGACCAACTGAGTTTAAGTTTAAAGTGAAGTCACAGAATCAATCACTGGGAGGATCCCTGTGCATTCTGGCCAAGAGTTTGACTCTTTTCCTTTGGGAAACCTGGTTCACCCAAGAAGGCCTGAATGAGTTCTTGATATTTTGATGTAGTCATGGTAACAATTTTGGATCAGCAGTCTCCCTGCATTAAAGTGTAGAATTTGGCCCTTATGATATAGTGATGTAATAATTTTAAAAAGGGAGAGAGAGAAAGAAAGATAGCAAAGCTTCTGTTACATTCCTATTTGATGAAGCATGGTATAGCAATATAAGGGGGGGAGGGAGGGAGGGAATATATATGCTAAATTATGCTTCATGAATGCTTGAATATTTGATAGCAACACAATGGTACCATCAATAAAGTTGCAATATGTATTCTGAAATTTAATTCACTAACATAGGTTCTTGTCCTGAGCTGCTTTTCCTCTTCTATTTAATATCTGATTCTTACCATGAGTATCTTAGTTTCACACAAGACCATAAATCTACAAACTTAGAATGTCAATGTAAGTGTCATGGAGATGTGCTACAAGCAATTGTTCTCAGGAATGGGACACTATGTAAAATATAGCACAGTGATTATCACTGCACATCAAAGTACTTCATCTCTCACGGAATATATTTTTCTGCTTTAAAATGAGATTAGTCTCTATATACTTTTTATATTCTTTAAGAGTAGCCAAATTACCAAACACCCAAGATTTTAATACACAAATTTACATACATAATCCATTCTTCAGATTTTTCTTGACCACATATATTTATCTTACCTTCAATAATCAACAATTTACAGTACTGTCCAGGGTAGTGGAAATACTGTTTCACATAATACTGCCTCTAAAAATGAGGAATTTTCCCATGGTGATGGCATTTAATGAGCTACTGATTGGATATCATGTACAGCAATGTTAAAAGAACCTTCTAATTACATTTAAAATACCAAACTGCATTATTCTTCCTGAGACCTTAACTCAGGTACAGGGGCTAAATTAAGTCTTCCATCATCCTAAATATTGCAGAGGATGTACTAGACTAGACAATCCCCCTCTGAGAAAAGTTCAGCAAATTCAGACTACTTCTGTCATTAAGTACTATGTGTGAATATGAAAGGCATGAAAGACCTGGTATGTGATCATTCATTTCTATAAATAAAATCTCCACTAGCTCTGATTATTGAGTTCTCTCCAATCTTTGTAGAAACCGGAGGCAACCAAAGACTTAATGCTCAGCTACAACAACCACCCAAACACATACCCTTCTCTGCTTGATGCCCAGACAATTGTTTGCCAAAATATGAATGTGAATCCTAGAACTACATTAGTAACCAATTTTTAACTAACAGATTAATTTACTGCATTTTGAATAATATCAATTTATTAGGGCTGCCAAACAATTAAAAAAAATAATTGCAATTAATCGCGAGATTAAAAAAAATAGTCGTGATTAATCGTCGTTTTAATTGAACTGTTAAACAACAACAGAATACCAAGTTAATTTTATTATAAATATTTTTGGATATTTTTCTACATCTTCAAATATATTGATTTGAATTACAACAGAATACAAAGTGTATAGTTCTCACTTTATATTATGATTTTTATTACAAACATTTGCACTGTAAAAAAGATTTTTAAAAAGAGAGTGCTATCTACAAGCTGAAGCATGAAGGGGCATATGAATGTTTAGCATATCTGGCACATAAATACCTTGCAACGCCAGCTACAACAGAATGTGTTATGAAGCTAGTTGAAGGTGCAGGGATGCCTCTGAGCACCGGTCAATTAGAAGAGGCTGTCACACACAACTTTAACCAATTTCTCAAATTATGACTTCTTGAGAACTGGACAAATCACATAGAATGCCAATTTCACTTCCCCAAGTTAACAAGAACCCACTTGAATATCCAATGAGGAACTGGGATATTTATCAGAGCTTCTCTTGTACAATTCAGAGACTTTTTTTTAAAAAAAGATACATAATAATAATACTTAGTTATTGTAATGCTTTTCATGTGGAGATCTTAACATATTTTACAAAATGAGTATAAGCATTTTATCCCCATTAGGGGTCATAGCTCAGTGGTTTGAGCATTGACCCGCTAAACCCAGGGTTGTGAGTTCAATCCTTGAGGGGGCCATTTAGGGATCTGGGGCAAAAATTGGGGATTGGTCTTGCTTTGAGCAGGGGGTTGGACTAGATGACCTGCTGAGGTCCCTTCCAACCTTGATATTCTATGATTCTAAGTGAAGCACAGAAAGGTCAAGTGACTTGCTCAAGGACACACAGAAGGTGCATGGCAGAGCTGGGAAGACACACAGGTCTCTTCACTCAGAGTCCAGTGTCCTATCCAGTAGACCAGTGGTTCTCAACCTTTCCAGACTACTGTACTCATTTCAGGAATCTGATTTGTCTTGCATACCCCCAAGTTTCACCTCACTTAAAAACTACTTGCTTACAAAATCAGACATAAAAATACGAAAGTGGCGCAGCACACTATTCCTGAAAAATTGCTTACTTTCTAATTTTTACCATACAATTATAAAATAAATCGTGACACCCGCCCCACCCTGATTGCAAAACATTGATATAGTATATAGAGCAGTAAAAACAAGTCACTGTCTCTATGAAATTTTAGTTTGTACCGATTTCGCTAGTGCTTTTTACGTAGCCTGTTGTAACACTAGGCAAATATCTAGATGAGTTGATGTACCTCCTGGAAGACCTCTGCCTACCCCCAGTGCCCCTAGTTGAGAACCACTGCAGTAGACCATATTGCCCCCCCATTTGTACTAACCTCAGAAATCTCTGTAAGTGTGATTCCCAAGTGCTTTGCCCCACCAGTGGAACTCTAATCTGTCAGGTGTCTGTATAGATCATTTCTTGCTCTCTGCTGAGACCTGGTAGCAGTTGAGCAGAAAGAGGCCCTCGCCCTGTGCATTGCAAAGGTTTTAAGGTCTATCAATAGGCCTTGCATAATTCAGCTTCTCTGAAGAAGGGTAGCCTCACTTCCTTACTTTGAGGACGTTCCCCATGGTTTACACCACCACACTTTTGAGGTGCAGTTGAGTAGGAGAGCTCCATACCTCAAAAAAACTCTTAGAGGGTAGAGATATTCCACAAGCTATGGAGAAAGTGGTGATAATGCCTTGGAAAGTGGCAGTCCTTCTGTTGTCACCAGTGGTGAAATATCTGGGAAGCAAGTAGCAGCGGCACAGCCAACTGGATATGGTTGCTCGGTGCCAAGTTTTTAGCACGTTCCAATTTCGATGCAGATGGAAGAGAACTAATACGTCAATATTAGTGGTGATGTTATGATTTAGAATGGTCTGGTTTTATAAAACAGATAAGCCTTACATGTAGCTTTGTTACAGAAAAGTCAGCTTTGCTTATAGAAAGAGAAGAGATGTAAAAAGAAACCCCATATAATGAACTGGACTCAAAGTCTAAAAACGACAGGATCAACATGTCTAGGTTACCACGTGAGCTTTGCACTGTACATAGACAGGTGGACATGCAAACTGAGTCATATCTTTCCTCCTTATGCTCATTATGAGTAATTCCTTCTGTGCTCGAAGGAGGAATCCTACCATCCTACAATATACCAGTGCCGAAGATACTAATGCATATCTGCTCTCCTTACCAGTGTCACCATGAGAGGGCTTGATTTGCTCAATAGGACTAAATTAAAATTAGAAATATTTTTGTGTGTGAGGGGAAAAGAGTGGTAATGTGTTCCAATGGTAGTATTCCTAGCATGTTTCATTATTTACATTTTATAATGAACACCTCCAGCCATGTTTTAAAAAGGAGCTGATTTCCTTTCCAGTTTATATCTACAAATCACCCTCCTGAATCTCCACCTGAATCCTTAGTTAGTTAGCTGCTTTCTCTGGCTCAAGTTATATGAACAAATGCTTTGTTCCTTAGCACTAAAAGGCTTACATGAAGGTTGAAATTTGCCCCCTACTGTCTAAAAAATATTAGATTTTTAGAATGAAATAATAATAAACTGTGTTCAAAACATCTAAACCTATCCAGTTGGAAAAACAAATATCTACTTAAATTATCAACATGCAAAGGTGAAATTAATTGTTACCTCTGGCTACATCTTCCCTTGGCTTTGTTGTTCAATAACTTCCCTTATATGCAGCTCAGTACTGCAAAGTGCTGGACGCATTTATTCATAGTGAGTAACACCTTACTCCATAAGAAATCCCATTACTTTCTGTGGAGAAAGATACTTTTCAACATGACTAACTTTCATAACATGAAAACTCTCACCATAGCTGGATTTGTAGATAAACAGACCAATTGTGCTAAGACGGTAATTCATTTCAGTATTTTCAGACAAACCAGCTTGGCTTTCTTTTCTAGCCTGTTTTTTTTTTTAAATAAATTAGCATTACAAAGCATACAAATGATCCAGAGGGAGACTTTCTTTAGCCACGATAACTGGAATGAAAGCCCTCTAGTGCAACTGCTGAGATGGTGGAGCACAAACATACGGCTTTGGGGAAACAACTAAGTTCAGGTTTTAACCACCTCTATGAAGTACTAGTACTCTGATCAGAGGATTTCAGGGGCTGGGATTTATGTGTGGGAGTGTCAGGAGCATCAGAAGCAGAATACAATATTTCCAGCTTTCTTTTCAAATGTACAGTTCATTCAGTTCATTTTACACAGATTAAAAAATCATACTTTGGCCTCAAGAGTTGATAGAAACATCAGAAACGTCAATAGAAAACCCCTCCATACTTCCTGCCACCAAGACAAGTACAGACTATTTCCAAGACAAACATATGTTCTGCTTGATCCAAACAGGAACTCATAAAAAGAAAAAGTCAGCTCTTACCGAAATGATCAAAGAGACACATTTTTAAAATTCCAGTTAATTCCAAAATTTACCTGTAAAATTCCTGAAAGAGCCGGTATTACAAATGACTCTGCTGTTCAAGGACTCTCATGACCAAGACACCTTTCATCAGTTATGTTAATGTTGCACTGGCAAGAATATTTATTCAAGTTAAAGTTAACTTTTTACAGAAAGTCCAATCTCACTCATGTTAATTTTAAAAGAATAAACCAGACTGACATTTACTTTGTGTGTATGTATATAACATGTTCTGTCTCGCTTACTCTCTGAATTAAAAGACTGTAAAGAAATCAGGTGTTCCAATGACACAAATGCAACCTCAAGAATATGCCTATATCAGTGTATGACATTGTCAGCCCTTTAAGATGTCTATATAGACTTACATATTAGTTTCCCTGTGTTACGTTCTTTGTATCCAACAGATTAGCGATATTTTTGTGAACTAGTGTAAGTCCTATACGTTAGCCTGGAGATACTTTATCAACATGTATAAATAGTTCTATTTATTTTATTTTATGCAAGAATTTCTAATTCACTGGGATAGAATTTTTGTAGCTAAGCCCCTTTTGAAGCTTCAAAAGGGGAAATTAACTTGGTTGTTCTATTTAGAATTTCCTGCTGACATTCCTGAAGATTTTAAAGCCACGTTTTTATTGGTAAAAATAAGTGAGCATTATTTATGTTCAAATATTCCTTTCTGACTGTATAAAAGCTTTTAAGGCTTCAGAAACAGAGAGTGGGTTTTCTCCTTTTTAGAAGAAAATCCTAGCTGGGTACCATAATTGATACTGGAAGATTTTGGAACCTGCAACATATATGAAGTGACAGCACTGTTCATGGTAATTATTCTAAAAAATTGTTCCTGTGCATTGTACACTGTTCAAAAAGCATTTCTCAGCTATGATTTTTTTAGATGACTATGTATTTGCAGATATGAAATATTTTTTAATAACCTAAGTATAAAATATGACTTTTTTGGAAGCTAGTTAAATTTTTGGTCATATCAATTTTAAACCTGAGTCTAGACAAACACATTAAATTATGATTTAAAATGTGAAGAAATACCATAAAACATACACTTCCACAAAGCCATAATGTGACAACTACGAGCTAGAATTTCACAGGGTATAAGTCGGCATAGCTAAGGATTTTGACAATTAATTTTTAGCATTTAAACAGCAGTTTATATATGCAAAAGACTGTAGACACACTGACTAATTAATCCTTACCCCGTATACTTGAGATAGGTGGGCAAATCACCATCTCCATTTCATAGAGTGTGAAACAGAAAGAAAGATGAAGTGACTTGCTGAAGGCTGCAAAGCAAGTCTGTGGCAGAACTTCAGTAGTACTTAGGACTTCCTGACTCCTAAGGCTCTTTAATAATTCTTTCAGATAATGCTGCCTCTACAACATTGTAGTCAAAGAAAACAGAGTAGTCCGAACATTCAGAACAATACTATATACCTATGAACTTGGGATGGGGTTCAAATTTCTGCTGCAGTGAAGGTGCTGCAACATGGGCATTGCAAGGGAAAAGGTAAAGTAAAAAAAGAACCAAGAAGACTCCAGAAGAAAGGAAGACATCTTTTTTTAAATAAATTGACCATCTGTTTCAACTCAACTCTTTGAAAAGTAAGCTTCCCCGAGAGAGAGAGAGGATGAGTTCTGAACGACAGATGAAAGGAATTAAAAGTGCAGGGCAAAACATCTATTAAATATAAAGATACATGAGATTCAATTTGTTTCAAATTGGATAAATCCATAATGAAGAAAAGAACCTAATGCTACTGGGAATGGCAAATTAAGATTTTTTTTCTGGCACAAGGTAATTAGCTTTAGTGTTCAGATATATCATAACAGCCAAGAAGTCGGTGGTTGCAAAGAGATTCTAATTTTTTAAAGGTGCTCTCAATAAACAATATTTTTACTTAAACTTACATAAAATAGCATTTTCTGGAGCTAGTTGGAGTTTTAGGTTGTTTTTTACTATCAAAGCTCTTGTGTCAGTTTGAAGCGAAAGTCATGTTCCCACATGAAATATTAATGTTCTCATTTTACACTGGTGGGCATGTTTTATTTCAACAAGCTGCAACATGCTATAATCACAGTAGCTTGTTCTCCTGGGGGAAATGCTACATTTTTAGGTCAAGATTTGAAAGCCTTAATAGGATTATGCATTCAAGGTTAGCCTACAAACACCAAACAGTACTCTTTCTTCTATCCCCTTCCATTTCTTAAGCTATACTATAAAGTAATTACATATATTGTGAACTTTGGAACTATTAAGAGATATTGAGATGTGTAGTTTTGGAACTAAGGTAATATTCGGCTATACAGTGAAGATGGTGGTAGCTGGCTGCTTTATTCCATCCCTAAACTAGACAACAGAGCTGGGCGAGAACTGGAATTCCCATCCTTTCAGGCAAACATGAAGCCAGGAATCCTGGAAGCCCCAGCTCTGCAGCAGCCCGCCAAGTGGGTTGCTCAGGAACTGGCAGCTTGGAAGCCCTGGGAGCCCCTGTTTCATGACAGCCCACCAGATGGGCTGCAGGGGAACTTGGGAACTAGGCAGGCGTCAGCAGAACTGTCATCTAAATTGACGAATTCCCAAGGAGCATTTCAGTTTCTACAAATCAGCATTTTCTGATGGAAAAAAACATTCCACAGAAAAATCTCCAACCAGCTCTGTTAAGCAAGCAAAAAAACACTATGGTAATGCCATTAATTTCAATCGCCTTTAGGCTGGAATTCTGCAACATCAAATCAACTAATTTTAGCATCTGTAAATTGACAAAATCATACTCTTTAGATTTGCTCTTTCATAGTGTGTACCCATACAGTTGTTTTCCAAATAGGCACATCTATAATATTCACTGACAAGAAAGAATCCAATCCATTCTCCGAGTCTATGGGGTATGGCATAGCAACTTTACACTGTCATGCTGGCAAAATATGATCCTAGAACTGGTATACCTGGCCCCTGGAGTAACACTCTACTGAAGGAGGAGCTTCTGGTGGCAAAGAGCCTGCATTGCGGTATTTATGTCACTCATCACCTTACATTCCCTGTGGATGGGGGAAGGTACCATGGTAGGGGCTTCTCCAGCCATCTGTCATACTGTTCCCTGGGGAATGGCTCACAACAGACAATTTAGAGCAGCCTAAAAACCGCTTTAAATTAAACTGCCACACAGCTGAACCAGAAATAGTGAAGCACAAAGAACACCCTATTGGCACGTAGCTAACTGCCCTGTGTGCTTCTTGACTACAGCAGAAGATGCGAGCCGCTGTTTTCTTCCCTATAGGTCTGTTCCAAAGCCCACTGAAAAGTCAATGGAAAGAAGTGAGGAAGAATAGTCTGGCAGATGGGGCACTGGATTTGGATGAAGAACTGGGTTAAATTTCTGGTTCAGTCACCTGCTTCCTGACTTTGGACATATCATTTAATCTACCCTGTGCCTCAGATCCCTATTAACACTTTGCTGCCTCACAGGAGTGTTAAGAGGATAAAACCATTAGTGACTGTGAGGCCCTCAAACACAAGGCGATGAGGGCTATATAGGTGCTTAACTAGATAGGCTTCAATGGGTTTTGTTATGGTTATGTCCCATTACACGTTTTCTATCAGTTGCTTGTATCCAGCTTATACATATAAATAACCCAGATTTACTTTGGTATAAAGATATATGCCAGTAATATTGAAACAAAACAGCTTCTCCACTGTTAAGGTTGCAAAAGCTTTTCTGCAATGAAGAGAAATTTTGTGACCACTCTTGGGGGAAGTATTTTAATTGGCAAGTGTGGTAGGGATTAGAGGGCAGGTTTGGTTTCAGAATCGCAACAGAGCCTCTAAGGAATGGAGGGAAGCAGGCAGACTTTTAAAAAGCCAAGCAGTTTAAACACCCAGCTTTCCACTACAAACCCAATTTTGGCAATTCCAGCTTTTCCATATCTAAACCAATCCACCTGATATTTGCTCTTGTACACGGTGACAAATTTTGGTCAATTCTGAAATGAATCAAATATGGTGTTTTTAAGATGTGGGAGTCAATAAAAAGGTTTGAATTTTTCTTTTAGGAAAAAAGGATGTATTTCTTGGAAAGCATATCTTAAAAACAGGTTAGAATATGAACTCTGTTTTTTTTTTAATGTAACTGTCCTCTGTGAAAATGAACATTGTGAAAATGAGGATGCTTAAATTTGGAGTTATTTGCTATGAACCTTTTAACCTCAGTTTACAACGGTGAGATTCTTACAAGATCCTCAGTGGCTAAACCCAATGGGGTCTCCCTTTGAGCTCCTAAAACAGGTTAAAAGAATTTAAGGAGTACACAGTTGTAGCTTTGAAGTAATATGAAGTAGTTCTAGCAGGCAGGAGACCAATATTTCCTAATTAATAAAGTTGTGATATAAAATATAACCAATTTACATCCTTCTAAGAGAAGAAATAAATTCCATATGGCTGAGTACAAGTATATGCACTTGGAGATTTGATCAAACGCTTGAGGAAATTATCTGACAAAAAACTTCATTGCACTGGAATCAGGGATGTTATTACAAATCAAGCATCAGTAGCAGACAGGGGAGCAATAAAAGAATACCGAATGGTAAAAAAAATCATTACTAACTCAGAAAAAATTAGGTTATAGTAGAACTTTCAAAAAAGGAAAAATAAATGTTAGAAAGTGCAGAAGTACACAGTTAAAGGCCACTGAATAACACACTGTGTCCCAAGATGCACCAATCACTTCCCATCTACCACAGCAACAGCTTGTTTCAACAGTAAATTCTTAAGTTTATTTTTGGATCAACGACTTTTCTTAAGTGCTTGGAAAAATTTGCAGCTATAGGTACCTTTTATTAGTTAGCTATCAAAAATGTGAACCTTAGAAAACTGGTTTTAGAAATGGTGTTGTACATACATATCTGTGATAGTGGAGTAAGCGTGATTTAGAATTTCGTAACTACACTAACCTTTGTTTTCTCCATTTAAGTGGCATAATTTTATTTAACTATGAGAGGTTTTTAATACATAAATATGATAGTTCTATGTCTTAACATCACCTCATGGGTGGCAGCACATGCGGTCTGTGAGTCCGATCCAAAGCCTCCAATAATCACTCAGACTGACTTCAGTGAGCTTTGGATCAGGCAAATTGTGAACAGAGAGACAATTTGTGAACAGAGAACAAATTGTGAACAGAGAGACAAGTCTAGAAATTCTCCTCCTTATACCAGATGCAGCAGTAAGTTAACGTATTTATACTGAACACGATATTGCAGTAGCACTGAGAAGCCAATCAGATCAGGGCCCCACTGTGCTAAGGCCTTTACAAGGGTCTACTGAATGATAGTCTGTGTGCCAAAGATCAAATTGAATATACATTTTTGTCAGACTGGTACGTAAAGCCCTTTATAAAAGTTAACATTTGCCTTCACTGCAGTCCCAGACATTTTCAGTTTCTCTTCATGCCCCCACCAACCATTCCTTTCCTCTGAAATGGAACTGGAATTTTCCCCTGTATTATGTAAATTTGCTACCTTCAGTTATCTGAATAATAGTGCTTTGTAAACCATTTAGTAGGAAGATGGTCTTTATCTTCGAAACAGAGCACTCTAGCACTAAACTTTAGAATAACAGCGGAAGTCTACTGATGCTGCTGTCCGAATATAGAAAAATAAATTGTTAAAACAATTATTTTGTTTTTTTTCCTCAGATGTTTATTCGCTTTTTCTTTAATTCGTGTTTCATATAACGTTACATTTTCCCCTTGCATTGTTAATTCAATACTTTCACTAACAACTGGAAATAAAGACCTTTGCACTGACTTGCAGTTTCAGATACTATATTTAAAACAACCTGAGAGTAGAGTCTCATGTTAGAGGTGTTACAGTATACTGTGTAACTACATAAATGTAAAAAGAAAAGGAGTACTTGTGGCACCTTAGAGACTAACCAATTTATTTGAGCATAAGCTTTCGTGAGCTACAGCTCACTTCATCGGATGCTGTAGCTCATGAAAGCTTATGCTCAAATAAATTGGTTAGTCTCTAAGGTGCCACAAGTACTCCTTTTCTTTTTGCGAATACAGACTAACACGGCTGTTACTCTGAAACCTCCATAAATGTATTATATTTTACCTATCTGTGTCTTGCTGTATTTGTAAAACAACATGCTCGATGCTACTGCAACTTAGTGGCAGTTTGCCATGCATTCTTAGTTTTTCTTGGAACATTTGGTTTAGGAAGTGGACTAATTAGTACATAAACATTGTGTAGCAGAAGAACTCCAATTAGCGGTGTTTGGCCTGGCTTCAGTGATAAACAAAGTTAGATGCACGTCAGCGTTTGTCCTAACAGTTTATAAAGTCCCTTTTGTGGTTCTAGGGGACAGCGCACAGCAGATACATTTATTGTAGTAGTCAAGCCAGGAGAAAAAGCTTATTGTGTCAAACTTAACAGGCTGTGCCTGAGACATTAGCAGGCTAGTTTTGAAGGTTTCTAGTAATCTTAATTATTCTGAAATACTACATAAGTCCTTCCAAAGTGTGTCCCTCTCACCGTTGTAAGTGATTCTGCCTTTGTCTTATATTATATGAAAAAGTGACAAAAGACCCACAAAAATTTTTCAAACTAGACTTAATATGTTGTTAATATGAACGTTAATATCATCATCATAATTGTTCATTGTTTTGATAGAGCCTAAAATTGTGCTAGATGCTTTACAGAACAAGTAAAGATAAGGTTCCTGCCCCAGGAAGGTCACAATCCTGATTTAGATATGACAAAATAAGTGATAATAAACAGACATGTGGTAAGGTAAAACAGAGTTTACAGGAACATTACAAGGCTACTCTGTTTAGACATGTACCTCTCATGATAGTTCATGAGGGGAGGAATTGTTGCTCATTTTTTGGCTTGGCAGAATTCAATTTTTTTTTTATAATTTTGACAGATAATTTCAATGTTAATTTTGAAGCATTTTTCTGATTTTTATTGATTGACATTTTCACAGTTGCACAAAATTATTGGGCTTATGCTTTTTTTTTCCTATTTTTATTTATTTGAATTTTCACAGTTGTGGGAAATTATGGGAGAGCCTGACAATAGGAGGGTCAGACAATAAATATTTAACGATGGCATACATTGAGATTCATAAAGATAAAGCTCTATAACAGTTAAAAAACACACATTATCAACATCACATGTCAAAATATCCAAAGTAAATATCTGTAAATCAAACTCTAGTAAGATTTCAAGCAGCATTTTTCTTACTTTAATCTATCTGTAAATTTTGATTATCGGTGGACATTTTTTTTGGTCAAGATTGTGTATGTATGGTGAAACTGATGTTACCAACATTTTCAGATAAAAATCTAATCCTTCCAAGCATATTAATTTTTCTGTGGTTATGTTGTTTTGTTTTGAAATGCATCAGTAACATAAGAAGGGGAAAACGGAATGATGAAGTGTTACTTTCCTGGATTTTTAATGTTTAACAGATAAACCAGATTTATTAAACTCCTGGGCATTCTATAAAGCTCATTCTTCTTCTCTCTTTACTAAGGGTGTTGAGGAGAGTGTGGGCTGAGATAGGTATATTTAGGGCAGTCCTTTTGTTATAGGCATCAAGTGCAGTGGCTGAAAACTTGTAGTTGTAATTTAAAAAATTGTAATAGACAGTAAGTAATAATAAAGTAAAATGTGTTTTTAAAAAATGGAAATTATACAAAATGATTAAAGGAATCTGAATAACCTTAACACTGCCTGTGGAGGGGATGCTTAAAGTATCTGGCTTTCCTCTGAGACAGCATTATCTATCCGTAGTTCATAAGTTTATAGAGTGCCTTATTCTTAACTGCAGAGCGGCTGGGAAAATTCCTGTCTCGATGGTGAGAAGGGAGGCCACAGAAAGCCAGATTCAGCTCCTTGTTTCAGGGCCACCTGACTCTAGTATAAGTTACAGCAGGATGGGTCCTGGTCTAACTCATGCTGCTGACTTGAGACTCCTTCAGCCAGCAGAAGATTGGATGTAGTTCAGCTCAGCTTTGCCACATACTGACATGTCTCAGCTTCCCCTACGCAGGAGGAATAGTCCATTGGGTATCTCTAGATAGTTTAAAGCTACTTTGCAGAAATCCAGCTCTAACTGCCAATCGGTATATTGGAAAAAACAATATAACAAAGTCAAGTTTGAGCCTTATTCAGTGGATTCTGGCTTCGGATCTCAAATATTCATAAAATCTGTAACCTGTAGATTTCATGTCACTCCGCTTGTGACATTCTTCTGAAGGTGTAATCAACTATATTTACTTTCTGTTATGTGGTATCATTTGGTGACCCCTTCCGGCATACCAAGCTGAGCAATAAGTCTATACTCTCCCCTCAACTTTTTTATGTATGTATTTAAAAGAAGGATTGGGAATAACTGAGAGGAATTTGGTTTGGTTCCTGAACAAGAACACACAACACTAGCGGCTGGGAAGTACAACCCCCAGTATGCCATAGTGGCTCATACACATGCACACAATTGCCCTCTACTGGATGGAATGTAGCAAACTTGCTCAAATACTTATAAGCAGGGCATCAGAGTCTTGAAGCTGAATCTTACCCTGAAGTCCAAAATCCTCATCTCCGACCTGAAGCTTCCTCTGTAATTTACATAGGGATGCTGCCTCCCTGCTACAACGAGCCAGGAGGAGAGACAGCCTGAGAAGGAGAAGCTGAGATTGGAGCTCATTCCTGACCGAATCCAGGCGCCTCAGCCATCTCATCCGCTTTCCTAGCATTGGCCTTTTGTACAGCCTCTGCCTCAACTGTACAGAACTGTGGCTTAAATAAGTCTCCTTTCCAGCCTCTCCCACCCCATCTCTGATGAGTCCCCAACAGCAGCCCCCACCTCTTTCTCCCCTTTGACCCTGCCACAAGGTTCAGAGGAGGCTTCTTTTCAACTTTGTCCTCTCTGCTGTCGCCACTGCCCCAAGCACCATGGGTTCAGGTGAAGGGAGAGGCGGCTTCTAAACTGCCCCTCTCTCTAGGGGGAAGATTAAGAGAAGTGGGACAAATCCCCAAAAGGGAGGGAAGAGGGGAAAACAAAGACAAAGGGTAAATGCTCAAAGCGTTGTTAAGGAAGGAAGATTTCCAAAGTGGAGTTGGGAAATTTCCCAGAAAGGTTTGTGCAGGCAGGGCAGGGGACAGCAAAGGGGGAGGGGGGGACGACGACGGACAGAAAAGAGTGGGTACATTAACTGACAGTAGATAGGAGGTTTCATCGATGCATTTACTTTGTTAATAAAGCTTTGGTCTTTAAATGCCACACACCTTTGCTAGCTAAAAAGGCTCATTCTGTAGTCAGACAAGACTATAATATTTGCCTCTTTTCAGTGAGCTTTTCACTCCCAGCCCATGGACTATGACCAGATGGGTAACTCAGCCCTCATCATGAAATTAGTTTGACATACCAGATTATATATTCCCACAGCTGAACTAATGGAGCTTCTTTTTAAATTCAACCCTTTTCTCAGTTACTAAAATAAGATCGCTGTCTCTTTCAAAGCCTTTAATCATAGAAAAACAATCACTCAGGACAATTTAGCACTGTCATGGAAAGGAACTAATTCAAACAATTAAAACTGTTTCTCTCTCTCTCTCTATATATATATATTTATTTTTATAATATATATTTTAAACAAGCTCTGTCACGTAGCTTGATTTTCTATTTGTTTGTTAATTCAGGTCTTAATCCCCAGTATCATTAAGGGAAATAACTCACCTTTACAATTATGGGGAAGCCCCATTAGAACTCTGGAATTCTTATTTAATCCAAAAGCACATCAGATTTTTGGTAGGAAAAGGGAAGCAATTAGTGTCTACAGCTTTGTTTAGGGTTGTGGATGCCAAAGAATATAGTCAAAAGGTACATGTAATCAGTACCTACAGAGTATAATTAAGAAGACAGACAACACTCCACACATGCTATGTATGACAAATATAAACAACTTCAGAAGATTTTTTTTAATGGTAAAACTCCTTGCAAAAAAATTATTCTCCTAAATATAACCGAACTTGTCACACAAACATTGAGAATACTGCCATGATGGTCGACATTCTGACTTCATTTGTCACTTAAACAAAATAAAAATAAAAAGCCAAAATATCGGTAGGCCCAAACAAATCTCATTTGAGAACAAGAGGTATTTAAAAATTAAACAAAAAACATGACAGCCATTATTAACAGACTACATAATGCTGCTATAGAGCTAACAGAACCAGCACAAATTAACAGGCAAACCTTACCTGAAAGCAATACTGACATTATTTCACGTTATTTAAGGCAAGTGAACAACCAAGAATGGAAACATGTTATTCTAGGTTTAAATTATTTTAGACAAAGGGAAGAAGAAATATTTGCCAAATGGAGAAGGACAGCATTATTAAGACATTTTCAGAAGTGCTCAGGATTGATCTAATTGGCCTTGGCCTAACTGTTGACTTCAGTAGAAACAGTTACATCAATGCTGACTGCTTCAGGAATGCCAACACTTTATTCGTAAAATTCCAAAACAGTCCTACAGGCAATGGAACATAATGACAAAATTAAAAAGAATAAAACAATTTCTCTTGAATTCAGTGCATTACGATGGCTACCTCAAGGAATAGGTCTTTACTGGGAAAAGAAGTGGAGAAAGATGATTATGAAGAGCCTAAATAAAGTATTCCCTAATTATCACATTTCTCATACTATAACGCTCTAAGTGTTCTTCACTTCTCAGCAAACTCCATCCTCCCAACAGACTCAACACAACCTAAGGTTTAATGCTCTTGCCTACCAGAGAAGATGATCATAACAAGTGATCAGCCAGTTAGTTATTTAGGATCCAATCTGCTTCCAATTGGAGTCAATGGGAGGCTTCCCCCTTATTTCAGCAGGCTTTGAATCAGGCCCTGACTGCAATATCTTGAGGTGGATAAGGGTTTTCACATTTTCCTGTAGTATCAATCATATGTAAATAGAGATATCTCAGACTCCTCTCCTTGTATTCGTGATACAAGGATCACCTTCTTTTCCATTTATGATCATATAACATCCGTGTAACAACTACAGTAACTGCTTAAGTGAAAAAGTGATAGGAAAGTATATGCATACTTCTGATGCCTTTGGTTTGATAATTATTTTGCCCTTGTAAACTAAAGTTTATCACACTGTATGTTTTGGCTTTTCATTTTGGGCTTGTCTACATGGGCAAATTTACTGGCATACTTATATTGGTATAATTGCACTGTTAGAACTATACCAGTATAACTCTTCATTCTGGAATAAGAGTGTCCAAACAGGAAGTTTTACCACTTTAGATATAGCGGTATAATTATACCAGTAAATTTATCTGTGAAGACCAGTCCTTTATTTCCTCTACCCACCTGTCCTGTTTCTGTTAGCTAGGAACAAGAGAAGACTCAGCAACACAAGACCAACCAGTTTTCACAGATCCACAGTGGACCATGGACCATAGCTTAAGAACTTTTAGACAACTGAATGGCTGATCTTTCTCATGGGATAAGTACACATGATACAACAAGATCACATTTTCTGGAGCAAATTTTGCCATTAGTTACAACTGTGCAGACCCAGTAAAGCCAGCAAGGTAGCATGGTTAAAACAAAGAGCAGAAGTTGGTCTTTTGTATTGTAGAAATACTTATAAGTACCTCCATCATGGTAAATTTTAGTTAGCACTGAAAGTCCATTTAAAAACCAGACAACATATTACTTTACGAACTCCACAACAAGGAGTGGAAGTAACTTGCAAAAGGTAGTTAAGGTGTCTACAGCTTTTTATGTATCTTTTAATGAAACATTCATACTTGAACTTGCAGTGGAAAGCAGCTACTGTTTTGCTCCACTGAAAGAGAGAGATGAACTTTGATTCTCCCAAGAGTTGACAAGATATGGATTTTTTCTCATCACTGCAGCATTAATGCTGTAGTTGTCACATCCATCAGATTCTAACTGAAACATCTGTCAAGAAGCACGACATTTACTAACACAGAACAGGATCTGCTTAGCTGGGCCTTAAGCTAATGGAAGTATTGAATTGTAAAAAGGCAATGCTCTAGGAAAGAAAATGTCAAAAGAGCTGAATTTAAGAAATGACATATAAGGAAAAATGAAAACCCAGTCACCTGCAACAGGTAGAATAAAGCGGAGGCAGAATATCCTTCACTCAACAATTTACTTAGGAAACTGTGCACATCAGTATTTATTGGAGATAAACCTTATATAATGTAAGCAGGTATAAAGAAAGGGTGAAAAACCATTCGGCAACATAAAACAAATCGTGGTCATACTCATCCTTCTGACAGAATCAGTTTACTCCTTCAGTGCTACACCTGTGTATAAAGGGAATTATAAAAGCACCCGTTGGTGGATAAACTGTATAGGTTGCATGCTGTCATTTCCCTGGCTTGAACTGTTCCTAATTTAAAAAGGAGAGACCCACATTATACAGCTCTAGTACTAAACTTACATGAAAGCACTATTCTATTACCTACCCACTATCCATGAATTTTGGAAAGTATTTCAGTTAGGCAGAGATGTACATGCAACGAGATGCACATGAGACTATATTCCACCTTCATCTATGTATAAACCCCACTGTACACTCATATATGTGCCTAAGTGACACTGAACCACAACAAATAATTTAAAGTTGTTAACACAATTTCCCCCCCATGCAGAGACCCTGCAGGTTATTTCTCTGTAGCATGGCTCATTTGCTGCTTTGAACTAGAGTAAATGGTGGAGTCTTTGTAACTTAAAGTCTTTAAATCAAGATTTGAGGACTACAGTTACTCAGCAAGAGGTTATACGCCTATTGGAGGAGTGGGTGGGTGGATCAGGATCTGTGGCCTACAATGTGCAGGAGATCAGACTAGAAGATCATGATGGTCCCTTCTGTCCTTCAAGTCTACGAGTCTACTTATATAGGCAAAGTCAAAATCATCCCTGATGTGAAGTTACACCGGAGTGAATTTAACACACAGACTTTCTTTTAAAAAAAGTGACCACAGTAGAAATGTATGTCCCGCACGTTAAATTCACGCCCAAGTCTCATTCTTCTTATGTCATATCCCCGAATTTAAAGTGAGTACAAAACAATTATTCTGCAGACCACAATATCACTTCCTGAGAGTAGCAGGAAAAACAAGTAGCATATGAACTTCAAGGAACTTAACACAACCCACTCAAGCAACTAATCCCTCCACTCCTGTGAATATGTGGATGGGTAGGATTCATGGTGGGTGTTAAGAGATTATAAAATGAATCCCTGCATCCCCTCAACACTCTTTTAAAGAAGAGGCAACAGTCCAGCCCTGCTACTTAAAGTGACCAGTCAGACAACCCAATACAAAGGCATGACATGATTCAATTGTGAGGGTCCCTGTAATCCCCATCGGCTAGCCCCAGCAAGAGCACCTCGGTCCCCTCTGTCTGGAATTAGGGTGGTTTCAGCTAGGGTAGACTAGGATAGTACTGTAACAACACTTTTTGCAATTTATTAATAAGGAAAAATGTGAAACATATTCACGAAGAGGAAAACACTGACTGAAATATCAATTCAGTTGCTCCAAAGTGGTGATAGCACATATGCAAAATGAGTGGATACATATGCTCAAACATCTTTACGGACAAAACTGACACAAACAACTCCATCATGCAGTTGTGGGAAAAACAAGTTATGCAAATGAGAACCATAACCTCAACATTTTACTGTTCCAAATATTAATTCTAGGTCCTTTCGGTCATCTCTAATGGAAATTCTGGAATGGATGAAAAATTAGATCTTATGGCACTTCTCTAAAACACCAGTGCTCAAATTTCCTAACTTTGCTGTCTATGGGTAGGCACTTAAATACAAATAAACAATTCAGCATGCCTGCTTCATATCTACCTTTACAAAGGCAGAGAATACTTGCTTTTATACACAGCATTCAAGTCTTATATAGAGAGATTGAACTGGTAAACGTAATATTTATTATTTGTAGTATGGTCTCATCTAGAAGCTCCAAGTGAGATCTTGGACTCACTCCCCACCTTTTTAAACATTTCTCACTAACTGGAAAACTGACATTGAAAAGCATTAATACATAAAATATAATCAGAGAGACAAAGCACATAGTGTTGGCATGAGACATGGCAAAAGCATCATATCTAGGTAATTAGGCTAAATATGCCCTCAGATCAAATCAACAGGCACTAATGTGTCAGAGTTTGGCACAATACATTTATAGCGGTCACCTTTTCAAGCTTGCCAATTATTTTAGACAACTAAATTACATTACCAAAGTATTCCCAATTTCCTACAGTTGTTACAAGGAAGTATGAGGAATACTGCAAGTACTGACAAAACTTTATCTATATTCATCTATAAAGACAAAAGAGGCAAGCTTTTATGTTTACCATTATAAATACTGAATGCAAACCAAATCTGAGTTTTAAGAACACCATAAAAACAAAAATGATTTACTTATTTCAAGTTTGATTTTGTCATAAGGTTTTGACTGTGATTTAGACATTGTACTGTAGCTGGAGAATTGTCTTTTTTCATTCTACACCAATGTTAATCCAATAGGACAGAAGGTAATGACAACTACAATCAGGTTTGATAGAAACCAATTTTTAAAAAATATAACTTCAACAGATAATATCAATATTTATCTTTAAATATTTTTCCAATTATCTCCTTAAATTTTCACTGTTGTGCAAAATTATGTGATGTGAGCGTCCCCCGTCCCCCACCATTTTTAATCAATTTAAATGTTCACAGCTGTGGGAAATCATGGGCGTGGGTCTGACAAAGAGGGATCGGACAATTTTTGAATCTCAATGTCTATTGTCATTAAATAAGTTAAAGCTTTATAAACATTAAAACACAAATTATCAATATCACATGTCAAAACAAAAGTAAATATCCTTAAATCAAACTAAGAAGTTCATAAGCAGCATTTTTCTTAATTTACCAATCCATACATTTAGTTTATTATTGATGGAAATTTTATTTGTATTTCTGGGTGTATGGTGAAATTGACACTGACATTTATTAATAAAAATCTAACCCTTCAAAATCTAACTTCAATATAGTGTATGTATGCTAGTATAAATTTTTATTATCTTTTCCTCAATCCAATCCAATTTAAATTATTATGTATTCCACAAGATATATGTAAAAAGGTCTATCGTCTTCCCTTGATAAACACATTGTCTCATTAACATGTGCATTAAATAAGAATAGACTTTTGTGCATCTTTACAATTTGTATTTTTGGGAAACACTTGCCAAATTAAACAATGTAACTTTACTGTTTGGGTTGGGAGTGGATGGAAAGCTGTGGATGGGCACAAAATGGTTTTTGCAAACAGTTCTACCAGGAAGGATAAGAAAACGGACAAAAGAAATATCTAAGTACAATCCTGTGGATCTTCTTCCAATTTACAGCAGCCTCAGATCTTATTTTAATAAACGTCATTAGCACAGCCTCTTGATGTATACATGCTCCATGATAAAATGGACAATTAAGCTTTCTATAATAATCAGAGAAATGCTGCAGAGCCACTTCTACCATCACATGCGCTTTCTTGTTTTGTTTTGTTTTTTATTGTTGGTTTTAATTCACTGCATCTGGAAGGAGGAAGTGGAGAGGAAGGGCACAGGGCTGGCAGCATTACTCTGGTTACCAAAGAAACCCATTACTCACTTTAGAAAAGGATCTGGAACACATCAAGAGACAGCTGATGACGTATTAAAAACCAATGATTTGGAGACAACCAGTGATTGGCTTTACACTAGTTGCCAAAACAATATCACTAGTGAGAGGTGAGGAAGCTTGAGGAAGTTCTATTTAAGAGGAGTAACTGTGTAGATCATGGGAGGGGAGTCACAAAGAGTGGAAGTTAAGAGGAAAGAGACCAAACTTCACTGAGAAAGTTGCAGAAAAACAAAGAATAGTCTGACACACACAACAGGAAATGTCAACTGAAGATAAGAAACTTGAGGAAAGGAAAGGATAGAAAAAACACTAGGGGGAAAAAAAGCAACTGGAAAAGAAAGAAACATTGTGGGGACAGAGAGAAGTTCAGAAAAAAAGCAGAGAGACAGAAAAAAACCTATAAGGCTCTGAAGTTGTTGGTCTACTCTAAAATGAAAAGTCATTCCTCCTTCTCCCTGAACTGCTTCCTAGCATGCACAAGCATGATGTTTTACAAAACAGTTTGTCCTGAGATTATTTACTCTCCCAACATCTGTGTGGTTTTACGTCCAACAGGAACAGAGAAGTTGCTTCTATGATCCTGAATTATTTTGTTTTCAGGGTAAAAACATTTATAGTTTTTGAATTTATGATTTATCTTAGTTCACTGATAAAAATAACAAAGAATGTTTTTAATTTAGCATTTCACTCCAAATTAATCTTCTTAATAATCACTTATAAAAATTAAGGTACGGACTGATTAAAAAGGAA
Organism: Lepidochelys olivacea; assembly: GCF_965140295.1. Lineage (NCBI taxonomy): Eukaryota > Metazoa > Chordata > Testudines > Cheloniidae > Lepidochelys > Lepidochelys olivacea. The sequence goes on along the minus strand of NC_140414.1, from coordinate 47,407,095 downwards.
GGAGCTGAGGACAGGTCCCTCAGGAATGCCAAATAAAAGGAGACGATGGGGAGTCAACTAAGATGACACTAAAGAAATCAGTGAAGTAGGAAGAGAACAAGAAAAGTACAGAAACAGTGATGCTAAAATGATAAAAAGTGATCAACTGCATCTGAAGGCAGCAGAGAGTTCAAAGAAGAGTAAGATCAGAGTCATTTCCTTCTCACTTAGCTAGAAGGTTGTCAGGTTACCTGAGCAAGTGCAGTTTCATAGGAATGGAAAAGGAGGAAAGATCAGAGAAAAAGTTGGAGAATAACAAGTTAGGTAGTGAGAGTAGGCAGCTTGATCCAGGATTTGGAGACAAAGGGGTCAGCCAATGGGGCACTGGTTTTATAGGCAGAAGAAATAAAGGAAGCATTTTTCAGGACAGAAACACAACAGTGCAGTTGTAATCAGTCAGAAAGGAGCCAAGTTTAAAGATGAGGTAGTGAATGAATGGAAGAGCTAAGAGGGACAAGGATCTGGATCAAGGGATTATAAGCAGACAGAATGGAGATATCAGAGATTGGGATAAAAAAAGAAGGGGTGAAACTGGGGTGGAAGAAAGGGAGAATGGTGTGGAATGATAAGAGATGAGGAAAAATCTTGCTGGACATTGTCTGTTTTATTGTGGATTTTTTTTAAATGGCAATATACTCAGCACAGTAAGAGGTAGAGAGGAGAATCTGAAAAGAGTGCTTGAGAAAAAATGATAGTACAAGAACTGATCAAGGTGGAAAATAAAGTCACTTAAAATAGAAGCAGGAAGAATTAAGGAATGAGAGAATGAATAGAAAGTGGAAGATGTTCTTCAAAAGATGCTCAGTTTCACAAAAAGAGGACGAGAAGTTGCTAGTGTGTGTGTGGGGGCGCGCACTAAGATTAGTGACAGAGGGGAAGGCAGTGCGATGGAAGAGGCAAGTGCAGAAGTAAAGAGTAGAGAAAAAATATTTTTTTTATTAAAGGACATACAGCCAACAACATGAAGAAAGGTCCAGCTGAAAGCAGCAGAGAACTTTAAGAGTTGAATAGAGCGGCAATGCCAAAAGGAATGAGTGACAAGACAAGAGAGTGTTAGCAGAGATGGAAAAGAGGAAGAGACAAAGACAGAGAAAGATTTGAAAGAAAACAGTGCTTGGTAGAGACTAGCTCAAAAGAGTGAAATGGTGAATGAAGAGATTTAATCCAAAGACAGAGATCAAACAAGGTGGTTAAAAAGAAGGACTCACAAGGCAGTGGAATTTTAAACTTGGAAACAGAACAATTGCATTGCATTGTGTGGTTACAGAACAGCCTCAGGTAGCTTAAGCATAATGTATAAACTGACCTGTCTTTCAAAACTACAGTAACTGTAATCCAATATTTTTGGTAAAATACCCACTGTTATATCACCACCATAAATGTGACCATTCTTGTTTCTCAAATAATGCTTGTCATTCTCAGCAAGAAGTCCAATTTACTGACATAGCTTATTGAAAAGAAAATAACCCTTAGTATTTGAATGCATGAGAAAAGATAGAGATTATGACAATTATTGAAATATAAATTCAATGCAAAGTTTTTGCTAAATTCCAGCATAACAGTATATGTTCAAATTCATCTTCCACTCTTTGAGATTGCAAATGAGTAGCTGGGGGTAGACTTTGAAGACAGTGGAGTTGTCCAGGAAGAAACCTGGTCTACAGAATCCACATTATTGTGATGCCACACAGATGGAGTTTCAGATCCCAAGCTAAGTTTGCAGGGCTGACAGCTTAAAAAATAAAGCACTTTTTTCACTTGTAAACTGAACATATTTGATATGAAGTTTTTGAGAGGCAAATACAAGACAAATCAGAACTTCCACTGCCCTTAGTGCAGTTATAAGAATTGTTGAAACCATCCAGAGTCAAGTGTAAGATGTATTTCTCCTCTATAGATGATGTATTAGTTATAAATCTGTGACTACCAGTTGATTCTCCTCTTCTAGTTACTATTTAGATTTTATAATCATTTAATGGGAGACTGATAAGTGAAGCGGTTTTTCAAGCTGTTTTTCAGCAATAAATATCAATGATCTATGATCAAAACCAATTTTAATAACAATAGTTCTAACACCTTAACAACCACTAAATGATTTGTGAAATCATTTAGAAAAGAAAGAAAAAACTGTACAAGAGATGACCCTTACTAGACAACGCTTTTCTTCAGAAAGTTCCCCAAAGTATTCCAAAATGTACTGAACATGGTTCTATTCCACATTCTTAGATTGCCCCCCTCTGCCAAGCAATCAATTTTTGCTGGTCATTTTAAAGTAAGTTTTACTGTAGACAAATTTCAATTTTTTTTGATGAACTAGATAAATCAAACATTGGAGGAGGGGAGGAGAGTGCATTATTCCACAGAACAAAATGTTTCTTTTGCTGCAGATACAGTAGTCTTAAGACTCCCAGATTTCTAACCTAATTAGTACCAGACGTGTTTTAAGCTACTTCAGAAGTATTCTTCGGTGTTATTAGTGTATTAAATGATTTATATTTAAGAAAACAAAAAGATAAAATCAAGTCACCAGGTAAGCATGAGGGTAGAAGGTAGTACAGAGTGCTATAGGCAATGAAAAATATGTTTACGAAAGAGTTACAATAAGAAGTTTGTAGTTAAGGCCTAATTAATACTCTTACTTTCTTCTGTGAACTTCACTATAGCACCAAAAACACGTGAATTACAATCTGCAACCATTTGAAAGTTTTAGGTGGGCTTTCATCCTTGCAAGCTGTACTGCAGACACAAAGCCCTTGTGAGGATTTCATTTCACTATGAATTAGTGTCTAACATTGAGAACGCCTTTCATCATCGGCTTGTATTGCCTTCAGGTGTCTATAAATTCCTCTCAGTCTTTCCGTAGCACTTGTCTATCAGACCATGTCATCAGTTTTCCTGCAGGCAAGAAACAGACACACCTCTTCCTGAGACACAGACAACACAACAATTACCACAGCCACTCTTGCATTATCATTTCATATCAGCTCATCACCAACTGATAATCACCAAAGGCTTGCTACAGAAAACATATTTCACTTTCCTGGACCTCTTTGCCTTGTTTTATTGATGCTGGAAACTCTGTGTTCTGGGAGGGTCTCTGACAACAGCAGTAAGTGTCCCAGTCACTCTCGTGTCACCTACTAGACTAGTGCTTATTCATGTCATAAGCATGTCTTACTAACATACAGTAATTTTCTTCTCTGGGAAAGTGATAGAGGTTTTTATGACTTTCTTAGCCGGTAACAAGGATATAAACAAATATTTCAAGTCTTTGTGGGATAGACAGGCAATATTGGCATCTACTTCAATCTCTGTGACTCTTAGGTGCTGCTGCAATACAAACAACAGACCCCTAAAAATATTTCCATTAATAAAATCTTTGTTAGAGTATGAAAATGAAGATCAGAGTTGCTCCAGTAATAATACACAGAACTACTGTCATTTATATATAAAAAACAAATTATTTTGTAAAAGAAAATGGCACACTGAAATACTGTTTCCCCCTTTGAATGTCCAACATTTTAAAACACCCATGTGACCATGCTTGTCGTTCTGGGGACAGGACAACTCAAGAGATTGGTAATAGGATATGGAGCCCTTAATCTCTAAGGTCACTGATCTAAATTTGCCCAGGGTCAGTAGAAATCAAATGTCATCATCATCTGATGGATGTTCAGTTAAATGTGATGGTGCTTGGTTCCCTTACTAGTGGACAGGAATTTACATCATTACTAAAACTATCACTTATAACTGATACAATTGTGAGCTGCCTAACAAGAGATGCAGGATTGAATGAGCCATGTCTACACAGGACAATTTTTCCTGTATAACCTAAAAGCATAAATGTAAACCGATATCGCTATACCAATATAAACCCCCCATGTGGACATTCTTAATCTAATATAAGTGTTGCTTCTTCAGGTTTGCTTACATTGCTCAGAAGAGAGTTTAAGCAAAACCTGCAAAAAAGTTATTCTTGTACTGGAATAAGAGTGTCCCTACAGGGGGTTCGCAAAAAGAAAAGGAGTACTTGTGGCACTTTAGAGACTAACCAATTTATTACAGGGGGTTATTACCGATAAACTTTCCCATGTAGATAAAACCTCAGCCATACTGTCAGCTACTAAAAGTAATCGCTTCCCGTCTAGGCTGAGGAATATAAGCAGGGCAGTGTTAGGAATCCTGTTTTCTGTACACAGAACTAGAGTTCTCAGTGTTGTCATCTTACATCTTAAAGAACTTAAAACTATAACGACTTAAGATTTTTTTTCCATGTGACAATGACAACCATTGCTATGCGTAATAACTATATATTCCTGAATGTCCTCAGGAAAATTCCAGTTACTGCAAGATGCAAAGTATCAATGCCACTAGCAACTATAGTCCTAACAAAGATCGTATACCAACTTATTACATATGATATTGCATTAACATAACACAAGATACAGCTAATTCACATGGTCAGATTCCTTTTTTCCTACATTAAATACAGGACTTACTATAAATGTTCCAGAAGCTTAGCTTTGTCGTTATCTTTAATTATGATAATGTATCCACTGCACAGATGAGTGCCCTACTGTTTTTTCAACTTCAGAGGTTGGCACCCTAGCAACTGTTCAGATCGTTCCACTTTCCCACCCCCAACTGTATGAACAAACTAATGCATACCACCAAATTATCCTTATGAACCCATTCAGCCTTCAAACTGTTAAATCCTACCCAAACGTGTACTTTGCTTCTTTGTCAGCCCTTTGATTTTGTTTCATAGGAAGGAAGGGATGATAAACAAATGACAGCACAAAGCAGGCGAGCTCTGGCAGGCAGTTACAAAGCTATTGACAAAAAAACAGTCTATTCACTGCAAGCGTCCTACTTTTACAATCTCTCTCGCTGATCAGGATGCAGGGGAGAACTAAGTCAATAGTTCCTGATGGAAAAATATCTTGTGGGCGTGTTTGATTTCCAGAGACAATGGTTTGTCAAGCAGTGTTTCTCTCTAAAACACACCCTGAATGAGTTGTACTGGAAAAATGTAGTAATATTGCAATTACAAAAGTGCAACTTAAAAGAAAATTCTGTGAAGTCTGGGACTGTGCTAACTTCCATGAAATTACAGTGGGCTGCTCTGAACAGAACAGTACATGGTGTGGGTTAGGTAAGGAGTAACAAGAAAAGCCACCCACACATTGAGAATGGAATTTGGTAACCACTTCAAATAGAACTTGGTTTGATGCAAGGCTTTAAGTAGGGGTCTGAAGTAGCGGACACTGGTCGTGTTGTGACTATGTAGGAAACACATCAGTATTTCTGAGTACAGAGTAATTCACTCCCTACCTGAGATTTAGAACTGAAGTGAAGAGGCCTTACATTCTTCAATACCCTTCCCAGTAACACTATGTTGCAACTAGCTGTGGTTGTCTTCCATCCCGATATGTGCTACTATAGCCAACAACTATAGAGAAAGGACATGAGGCTAATATTTCTGCTAAAATTGACAGCAGTGAATTAATGTTGACATTTGACTCTCCATTGTTAGGTTTCAGGATTAACATTCAATTGACAATTAACAGTTTAAACCTCTAATATCTATTTTTTGAGCCTGTCTGCGGATTCAGGAAGATATCATTGCACTGGTTTACATTTGGTTCTCATTCTGAAGACAGACATAACTAGAGTTTTAGTATTATAAAAATTAAATCTTAAACCCTGGTGTACAATTATGTTATATATGGGGTCCTGGACTTTCATTTTTAGGCAATTTTTACACTTGGACAAACAAATGTTCTGGATGCACAGTAATCCTTAACAACTAGCAAAGAACATGTCAGCATGCTTGCACTAGAGATTAATTTTGTCCCACTGCATATCCAACAAGAGATATCAAACCTGGAAGGAACCACCTTGCCTTAAATATTAACAGCTTGGTACACCTGCTAAGATAAGGGTAATAAAATCTAATGTTACAGGGTGTAAAATGATCGGTACAGATATCAGAAAGGATTTCTTTCCCATGTTTAGCATTGCACAGTTGGTCAGGTGTGTTATGAGAGGTTTGGCTGAGATCAACAGGACTGTATGACCATAGCTCAAAACATGAAACACGACAGTAAAAGACGTTAGTGGGAATACCTGAAACATTTGCAGTTGCTGTCTACCATATTGTCTTTCTTTAAAGATTTAATTTTTACACACAGATTATAATCAAGCTGTAATTTCCACAATGTAAATGACTGTCAGGAAAACAGACCAAATACAGACTGTTCTATGTATAAAGTAAGGATATGCTTCCCTTTCAGTGATGAATAGATAGCTTTGACAGTTAGACCCAGTGTCTCATAGATTTGCTGGTTTAATATAATAGTTAGCCAAAACCAGGCCTAATCCATCTGAAAAATGGTCTGGAACCCATTGGTTACACTTAGTTTTACAAAGTGCCTGTCAAATCCAAAGAATAGCAAGGCATTATACAATAACGTCACCATCAACTACCCCTGTACTGTATAGGTAACGATAGCAGCTGTTAAGCAGTCAGCAGTAATTCACACACAGCCTTGTTTGTTTTATGGAGGTCTATTTTACTGAAAAAGGGGAAGCTGGTGAGAACGCTGGGCTTATCACCGCTCTTGCCATGGGAGCTTTAACTTCCCCCTGGATCAAGTACAGACAGACATAGATTTTTGGTTTAACATACATCTCATCCAGATTTCTCAGCCTTCCTTTCCACACGTTCCCAGCTCTTCAAATCAGAGTCAACACTGGGAAAGGCGCCCAAGTTCAACTGCCACAAATAGCCACAAACCTCTGGCCTGCTACTGCTACCAACTGAGCTATAAATGAGCAATTGACTATCCTATTTTCTCTTTATTTCCCTCAGGCTTTACCAAAGAGAAAAAGAGACGGAGTTCAACTCTTTACAATGTGGAGAATGTAAAATGGGAAGCAAGCACTCAGGAAATTTGCATTTGAGAACAGAGATGTAAACATTTTTGTTAACTTCTGAGATCCTCCCATGCCACAGGGATGGAGTGAAGCCATTTATAATATGAAATGACATGAAATGTGCTTACATTAAAACTGAAAAGTTTTATATTAGGGTGGACTAAACACACAAAATATGAAAGGAAAAAATACTTAAATTAGCTTCCTGCTTTTGTGCTCGTCATCAATGTATGTGGAAAGGTTGCTGTTATGAGTTCTTTAAGTGGGAAAAAAGAGGATGTTACTGACCTCATAGTAATGAGATGTGAGTTGTGTGGTCCCTATCTGTAGTCCACCGTGGGTATGTATGTGCTCCATGCGCCCAGAGAATTTTGGAAGCCATGTCCGCGAGTCCACACATGTGCCCTGGCTCACCTTATGCCTCCAATTAGGAGATAAAGGGTGGGGCGAACCAACTGCCACTCCAGTTCCTACTCCACTGAGAACCAGAGAAGATCCAAAGCAGAGGGAAAGGAGAATGGGTAGTGAAATACAGATAGGGACCACACATCTCAAACAACCTCCCATTACTGTAAGGTAAATAACACTCTACTCGTTTGCTGGAGCCTATGTGTAGTCCACTGTGGGTGACTGACAAGTAGTACCCAAATAGGAGGCAGGTGCAAGGAAGAGCCCAGTACCCAAACGACATATGGAGGGGGGGGGGCAGTATTCCCCAGGTTGGGGAGACTAACTACAAACCACTAAAACTATCAGATAAAAACTTTAAAACTCTAGAATTAAAAAAACTATTTAGAGATATATAAATATATTTTCATGGATAAAAAAGAAAGCCAAAGCTTTGGACACTGGAGGTTCCGACCTGGACCATGCAGCAGTGAAAAGGAACGGGAGAGACAGTCGGTCCTCTCTGCCCTTTATCTTCTTGGTTGGAGGCATTAAGTGAGCCAGGGCACACGTGCAGACCAATGGAAACAGCTTTCAAAATTCTCTGGCTCTGGGTCCATGGAGCACATGAGTACCCACAGTGGAATACACATAGGGATCAGCACATGAAGAAGATGATGCTGTTTTGAAACAAATAGAAAAGTTGGCATTACAATCAGATTAACAGAGAAACACAGAGCAAATGTGACTTGAGTGATTGAAGCAAGGCACTAGGAGTCAGGACCCCTAGGTTCTATTTCTGGAGCCTCTTAGCAACTCATCTTACGTTTTAAAAATGTGTATTATACGTATCTACCTTACTGGGAGGTCGTAGGATTTAATTTCTATTAGTAAAGCACTTTGGAATGCTCACATGAAAAGCACAACACAAGCAAAGCAATATTGTTCTTAGCAGTATAGACATCTGTAACGTAAAACTAGTTGCAAAAACCTAAAGTGAATGCCAAGATGAATCACTTTACCCTACTGGATTATGGCAATGGAGGTGCAGAGCCATGCCTTAACTTGGTCTCCTGTCCTCCAACTACTCAGCATTAAACACTGAAGAGGTGATAGGATACATACCATTTTAAACCATATTCCTTAGGACACCCTTTACTCTCCTCCACCTATAATGAATGCCCTATGTTGATATTGGAGGGAGGGCTACTGCAAAGAGGCCAGGGATGGTCAGTGGATTCACTAAGGCACTAGAGGGTCACATCCTCAGGAGTGATCTTTTGTCTGCTTACATGTAAAGCTACACATCCATTTGTCACTAATGATATCACTGAATCTTAGCCAGACCCACTTGCTCTCCCTGGCAGATAGCCTCTTGTTTTGAAAAGCTGATACTCCTGGGGGAATTGAGCATCACTACATGTGTGCAGAATTCATGTCTCCTGCAGATTTGCTTCCCCGCAGAAAAATGACTTCGGACGGAGAACCAAAGGGAAGCTGCAAGAGCGGTCATGCACCCCTTCCCAGCAGCACAGGTAGGTTGGTTTGGGAACTGGAGCAGCTGATTGAGATGTAAATCATGCCAGGCAGTCATGCACGTGAGACACAGAGACACTCTGTCCCTCTCGCTCACTAATGCAGCATGCTCGGCGTCGAGAGGCAGGGCTTCGGGGTGTTTCTGAGGAGGTAGGTGTGGGGCAGGGTCTGTCCTCCCAGGCAGAGCAGAATGTAGCAGCCTGCCTGGTTAGTGAATTGTTCCCATTGTCTTTGTGAATTCCCCCAGGAGTCATAAAGCAGATGTAAAAGTTTTAAGGCTCCTTTACATTGCCAGAGTGGTGTAATAGACAATATGGCCTTATAAATGCTTATGGTGCTTTAGTGATTAAAACTAGTCTAAATTTTTGGACTGAAAAAACTTCCTACCAAAATGTGCTCCATGAACTGTTTGCTACTGACCTTCCTGGAGATGGTCAGCAGCCAATATAAATTGCGAGTTTGACTCCCCAGGCCTTACTTGCTCTTCAGTTGCCTATTAAGGCTCCATGTTTGTCACAGAGGTCATGGATTCAGTGAATTTCCATGACTTCTGCAGTGGCCTATACAGCTGGTCGGGGAGCTGCCTGAGCAGCTCCGGCACCCTGGGTGAGTCGCACCAGCTGCTTCTGGGGCAGTCTCAGGCCCCCCTGACCCTGAGCAGCAGGAGTTTGGGTGTGAGAGGGCTCAGGGCTGGGGATTGGGGGTGTGGGGTGATGCTTACCTGGTGAGGGGCTCCCCAGAAGGGATACAGAAACTCCCCTCCCTCAGCTCCTAGCTCCATGTGCTGCCCCTGCCCACAGGTGGAGCTAGGAACTGGAGGTTGCCACTTCCCAGAAGCTAGGTAGGGAACCTACCAAAGCCCCGCCAACTCCCTCCCAGCACCTGTAGTGCCCCCCTGGGTTGCCCTACCCCAAGTTTTGGTCAGAGGTATATAGTAAAAGGCATGGACAGGTCATAGGCCATACATTTTTGTTTACTGCCCGTGACCTGTCCATGACTTTTACTAAAAATACCTGTGACTAAAATGTAGCCTTATCTATGATGTAACCCTGAGAATCTGGCTGCATATATTTATTGACTAATAACTAGAAATAAAGGGTCAAACCTAGTTACATTACTGTTAGGAAATGGGGTTTGGGGATTTCCTCCAATGCTCCCCACTCCCCTTCTTCATCCATTTTATTGTAGTTTAAATAAATGACCAAAATAATTGAAACCAAAGTGATGATATTGCGGTATTTTGACAAATAAAATAGGCAGAATTTTAAAATAGTGTGAACAGAATTTTTATTTTTTTTTTTGCGCAGAATTCCCCCAGTAGTAAGTTGATGATGACCCAGGGTAAAAGCAATTTTCCCTATAGCACACCCTGTGCTTTACTTTCAAAATGATTTTTATATCAGCACCACCAAGAGATTTGGAGTTCAAGCCTCTCAGAATTGTGGAACAATTTCCAAAGGAAACATGTGCTACCAGTGCCCTTGCTACATCTTCGTGGCTTTTTTGTTTCAACAACAATCTGGAAAAAACAAAGTACCTAACTTCCTTCTCAAATAAATTATCTGCTTTTAATCATGTCTAACATATAAAACAGACATTAGAAAGGAGAGTCTGCCCCTTTATAATTATGGAGCTTGACAATTACCTGGTGGTTTAGAGCAGACCTGTTCTCAATGCATCATCCTTTGTCTCTCCCTTGATAATGTAATCTAATCTCCTGGCTTTGCTTTCATCTTGCACCCAATGCTGAACACTTGTTTATAAAACAACAATCTCATTTTAGGTAATGACAGAACAAAGGAAAGGAAGGGAGCTTTAGTAACACTACAGTACTTATCACTTCAAAAGTAACTACACATTGATATAATTTCCATGGCCTGTGTTTTTTAAAAAATTAGTATTTTTTTTCCTCAATGGGAGACCTGATCGGAAATAACTCTTCTAGTGGACAGGATCACCTGTATGTTTGTCCATCATGGAAGCTATTGAGAATACTGTCAACTGTGGAAGTCAAAACTAATAAGATGGTGCCCAAACACAGAAATACGAAAAATATCACATTCTGAATTAATCTGCAGTACTTCAATCGCATCTCACAGGCTGTGTTATTTAAAGATGCCTTGGGGAAGTTGCACGCTTCAAATTATTGAAGTATGTCAATGGGTTAGTAATGTATACCAATATTTTTGTTTTATACATGAGATACTTGCTTCTTTTAATGGCATTTTCAGAAATTGTGGCTGGATGTAAGCAGAAGCCTGAAAATTCATAAACACCCATAAATGTACAAGGGAATTTTTTCAGAGTGTAGTGGTTTCTATTTTAGACATTCTGGGCCAGATTACCTGGTCCACTAAAGCCACTTTATTGCCCCTGTGCAGCCCTAACTTTCACCAGGGCCAGGCACTCTAAATCAGAAAGCCACAGCTGGTTCTCTGCAGCCCCTCCTTTGCACTATGTCCAAGTGCAGTTTGGAGGTTGCTAGCAACCAGGGCCTCTTCTCTTTTTAGTCCCAAATTTAAAGTCCCAGTCCCAGTACACAGACTTGCGCTAGCAGGAAGCGAGCTAAAAATAGCAGTGCAGACACTGTGTCCAGTAATCTAAAAACACTAGCATTTTGTGGTCAATTCGCATCAGATTAGAATACAATTCTACCTGGAAATCTAACTGGGGAGAACATAGGGAGTTAATCCCCCCACAAAAAACCAGGTGTTATAATATTTAATTAATCCTTTCACCTCAGTATGATTTCTGAGGTTTCTCTACTGAAGTTATTTGCAGACATTAACAGAGCTGCTGGGGCTCATGAGGATCAGGAAGCAAAGGTATTTACACAGAAGCTTTGCTAGCAGACCAGAGAACTTGTTCCAATTCTCCGTCTAGCTGTAAGGCGAGCTAGGATTAGAGCACAAAGGGAAAGTACCACTCTGCTTGCTCTCTGAGCGTTTTATTGTCGGTATACACTGCAACTCATAAAATGGAAATTTCTGTTCTGTTACTGCCCCGCTTCCCTCAGCCGCATTTTTGAATTAAATTGAAACAATGTATTTTAGTTTAATACCACGTGCTTTAAAGTAAATGGTTAGTTTATCAAGCTCTCTCGTTCTCCTTCTTCCTGTCCTTGAAGTTTCCCATAAATCTCTTGTCTGCCAATTGCATGTAACCATTGGTTAGACCGTGAACCTCCAGACTTGTTTTTGCTCCCTGTTAGTGCACTGAAAATAGCAGCATAGCTGGCAGCTCAGGCGGAACTGTACTTGGGTGCCTAGCCAGAGCAACTGCCCATGCTGTTAGAGCCACAGTGCTATTTTTAGTGCACTCGCTCCAGCAGAGTTAGCAGGTGTCTGTCTACCCACAACAAAAAGCACCTCCAAACTGCTTTGTACTCATATCCTTAATCATGGAGTTAAACGACAGTCCCCAGCCCAGCTGGCTTTGATGCTTGAGGGTTGTCAATGATATTCCTGGATATGAGGAAAAGCCATCACGTCCTACTGCATTACCTCACACACAGTGCTTCTGGCCCAGCACTTCACCACTGTTTGCAGATCCACTGCACGTGCTTCTGCTATTCTGTCAACCCCCCATAGACCTTTGCATCGTAACATATCTAGGAATACTAATTTCCTCTGCAGAGGATTACTGCTGCTTGCCTCCCTCCAGCACTATGGAAACATATTTCTCTTCTTGGATCTGCAGATAAAAACAATTACTTTAAGAAAAGTGTGAACTGCCCCTCCTTCATTTCAATGGGGGCATTGACTCCAAAGCCTAATGATATTAATATCGGGATTGCTAAGTATTCAAAAAACATGAGTTGAGCCATTAGGATGAACTCAATCACATTTTTAAGCTTTCTGCTACAGCCAGGAGACCTAGAAACTTACTTTAAGAAAAAATCTGAGCTTCTTAATCACAGGACTTAAGGATGGGGCACTTCAAGAAAAATTGTGAGACCCTCACTAAAATGTAAGAGTTGGCAACATTACCATTGTTCATAATTTCAGGCTTAGCAGAAACATCAAGCTACGTTTTATGTAAAAAAAAATTTGAGATTGTAAAGTAAACTATTACCACTCCCATCCTACCTGACCCCAGTTTCACAATGAATATATAACCACATACATATTCATATACATATTCCACAGTTAGTGTCTGAAGCCAGATCTGTTTGTTGAATTAGGCCCGAAATTTCCATAGTCAAAGTCTACTTAACTAATCAAAGGTTAAAAAAATAATATAAAAAATCATGTTTACAGAATGTACTTTTTTCATTTACAGTAAAATTTGTAAAAACTACGGCACTTGAAACAAACAATATTTAAAATAACTTATTACGTTACAGAAATTCCATTTACTAAGCCATTTTAAAAATGTGTAAGTGCACAGAGTAAACTATAAAATTACAAGTGGATTTCTTTAATGTAGATGTTTAACTTAAAAGTTTTTCCGATTCACAGACATAATGCCTCTGGCAATCTTGCAAGAAAGTAGAGCACTTCATTCTTTTCCCCACATTCTGAGAGGAAGTAGTTATGACAGAACAGGTGTGAAGCTCTGAGTCAATAAATACGCACGACTTCCCATGATATAGCTATCACTTAAGCAGACCATTTATATGGTCTTCAACCATGAGGTTATGCTGCAGGTGAAAGAAGCCATGCCACATTCTATCAATCCAGCCACTCCACACAGAAAAATTGTCTCATTGGATTTGTTATATAAAGAGAACATGTACATACTGTCCTGCCACATGCCTTCCCCTTCCATCGTCCTTAGCTTTTGAAAACGAAAACAGTAACTGTGAGATTTTACTAAAATAGAGGATGAATAGAAACTAAGCAAAATAAATGTTTCCTCATGTAATCAGTACGTTAACAGTTTTATTTCCTACCAATAATTTACTGAAGTCAATAAATTGGATGGATTTAGTTTGCTTTTAATAACGCTGGTTTTCCCCATAAACAAAGACATTTTGTTTGTAACACAAAACTGCTATTGGTTCCTAGTGGCATTTGCACCTGAGCTCTGCATCTTTTAGCAGTGAAAATCTCTGCCTGCACCTTAACATTGCTCTTGAAACAGACAATTCTGTAGTTGTGAAGTGTTTTTTTATACCAGTATAGATGCTATCAATATAGTTAAGTATATGGAAGGTATTATTAACATGTTCCCTTCTGCAAAAATCCTTAAATGGATTTATTGACAGCAAGAAATAAGTGCTAATGATTGGCTGCAAGTCAGTCAGTGATGACCACCTGTACAAGATAAAGTTTTCCAGTAAATCTGCTCCATCAGTTAAAATACTTCTGCATTTGTTTTTCCCCTTGTATATTCATGTATCTAAGGTATGCTGAGAAATTTTAAATCCACTTCTGGGCTTTGGCAAATGTGCGCACATGCTCACTTTTAGTTTCTGTTAGCGACAGAGACATATATGTGGTAGCAGACATAGTGGTCAATGAGAAGACAGTAACTGCACAATGAAGCAAATAAAATAAAATAAAGAATGCCATGTTCAGTCCTGGCACACACAGGCAGCTAAATTTAAATCAGCAGTGTTTCACCACGGCTGAATTTAGTCCAGTAATTACAGAACATCGGTACCAAAGATAAACCAGAAATTGTTTGCAAGATCTCCTCAGCTACAGAGAGTCAATGATGTTAAAAAAAAAAAATTGACCAAAAGACCCTTTCCATAATTATGTAATAAAAGATCTATGCCTCAGTGCTATAATAATCCCAGCAAATGTCATTTAGCCAGCAAACTGCTGCTACTTCCCACAAAGTATATCACTGCCATTAATTCTTGGTCTTCACACAGGTTAATCAGCCTGAAATACTTATTGATTACCTACTAGTAATGATAATTGTTAGTAAATGAATCACCACTTTAATAAATAGCCTTTACCCATGTCCACAGGAAAACAGTCACAATTAGGGTTGCCAACTTTCTAATTGCACAAAAACTTCTCCAAGATCCCACCCCGCTTACTCCATCCCCCCTCCTTCTGTTGCTCGCTCTCCTCCACCCTCACTCACTTTCACCAGGCTGGGGAAGGGGGCTGGGATGGGGTGGGGAGGGCACTCCAGCTGGAGGTGCGGGCTCCGGGGTGGGACCAGAAATGAGGGATTCAGAGTACAGGAGGGGACTCCCAGTTGGGGCAGGGGGTTGAAGTGCAGGCTCGGGTGAGGGATGCAGGCTCCAGCCACCCATCGCTTACCTCAGGCAGCCCCCGGAAGTGGCCGGCATGTCCGGCTCCTAAGTGCAGAGGCAGCCAGGCAGCACACTGTGCAGCCTTTGCTGCCCCTGCAACTCCCATTGGCTGGCCAATGGGAGCTGCAGAGCCAGCGCTCAGGGTGAGGGCAGTGCGCGGAGCTGCTGGGACCACCCTTGTGCCTAGAAGCCGGATATGCTGGCCACTTCTGGGAGCCTGCCTTGGCCCCACTGCGCCATCGACTGGACTTTTAGCGGAGTAGCCAGGGTCCCTTTTTGACCAAGCATTCCGGTCAAAAAACGGACGCTTGGCAACTCTAGTCACAATTGGGCCTTCAACTGTTAAAGATCCTGCACTTGCAAAGGATTTACTATAAAAGGGAGATGAGTGTATCAGCAGAAGAGTGTCCTTTTTAACAAATATTAATACTGTATAAAAATTCATTTACTTTCTTAGTTTTCTAAGACTAAGAACTGTCAAAGAAGGATTTTAACTTCCAAAGACTCTTGTTCATTTTCCCCAAAAAATTGTCTGGAGCCAGACAACATAAGACTGCTATGCCCTAGGCTAGAATGGAAGGGGGGTGGGCCTGTTTACAATTACTCCATTCCTGTTTTTAATGAGTCTTTCTGAATGACCACTAAGTGCTGGTTTTGTTCTTCAGGAACAAGGGAGCTATTACTGGAGGACTAAGAAAGGAAGGAAAAGGGAAAGCAAACGGAAAGCTGCCAAACTCATAAGGCGTTTCAAACATTTCAACTTCATATCCCGGAGGTAATCTGCTCCACAGGCATAAGGTTTTCCCTGCACGTGTGCCGTCTTTTTTTCTTCCCTTTCTCTCTTACGCTAAAGTGAAATAGATGAGATAAAGTGAAACAGATAATATTAAAAGCTGAGGTAAAGGTTAATAAGTAGCACTAAGACACGAAGAATTACACTACTAAAACACTGAGAATCAGATCTCAGTCTAGCAACCGAGCAGACATACATAATTCAGTGTTCATTATTTGCATTTTGTAAGTATTGCTATTTGAAAATGTCCAAGTATGAATGAAGGGAGGGAGTGGTTTCTGCTTTTCCTGTTCATTAGAAATTCTGATATAGTGACAGGAATTTGTGAAATCGTGCCATGACAGTGCAAGAAAGTGAAAGACCATTTATAACTCCACTATTAGTATTTGTCAATAGCTATTTCACTACAATGGCCAATGAATATCTTGGAGAAATTCAACTCCTCAGCTCCCTTTAATTAACGGTGAGAGTAAGACCCACAACATATATGATCTGAGACGGTCTGGATGTCCTCCAGCAACACCAGGTCAGACACACACTTCTGATACTTGAAGGGAGGAAAAATATTTTTGCCTTCAGGTTTTCATGCAACATAAAGAAGCAATTTTAAAAGCACCATTTTAAAACAAAAACAAAACATTTCGATGGTCATCTTTATACAGTAGCTGAACACAGAAAAAGAAACAAAACAAAACAAAAAAAATAGACAGCTACAGTCACTTTCTATAGGAGAGAAAATTCCCATCCTAGGAAAGAAAGCACTTTCCATACAGTTGAAATTGTATTTACCTTTGTAATTCCTACATTATTAGTGGAATATACTATATTCTCTAGCTTACTGATATTTGCATGCACTTCCTATAAATGGCAAGGAAGCATTCTGTGATATTTTGTAGGACCAACACTATAAAATTTATTTTTGTATAGGGTTATGTAAACAAGTATTGCTTCTGAATAGAAAATCCTGCAGTCAACACTGCAGGAATAGTCTCATTATTCAGTATTTACCTAAAGTGTTCCGATCTGTCTTCTACCATAATTAAGGCTGTGAGTCTGTCACGGAGGTAACGGATTCCGCGACCTCCATGACTTCTGCAGCCGCTGCTACTGGCTCTGGGGCTGCCCAAGTTGGCCAGCAGCAGCAGTCTGGGTGTGTGGGAAGGGGCAGGGGACTGGGAAGGGGTTGGGGGGCTTACCTAGGGGAGAGGGGCTCCCCGGATCCCACGGCTCTGCAGCACCTAAGTAGTGAAGGAGCTGGGGGGGGGGCTCAGTGTCACATGCTGCTCGCACCTACAAGGCCCTGCCCCCGCAGCCCCCATTGGCTGTGGTTCCCAGTCAACGGGAGCTGTGACAGAGCCGGTGCTTGTGGTGGGAGCAGCCCACCGAGCCCCCTCCGCCGCCTATGAGCTGCGGGGATGTGGAGCTGGGTAGGGAACCTCACCAACCCCTCTCCAGCAACAGGAGATCCCAGCCGCACTGACCAGCCCCGCCACCAGCAGGGTCCCCCAGGCCACCTCCCCCAGCACTCGCAGCCCCCCCCCCGCCCAAATTTTATTTATGGGTATTTTTAGTAAAAGTCATGGACAGGTCATGGGCAGTGGCTTTTTGTTTACTGCCCACGACCGGTCTGTGACTTTTACTAAAAATACCCATGACTAAAATGTAGCCTTAACCATAACATCTCATTTGGCACCTTCTTTTTGACAAAGATAACATGTAAATATTTGCATTTTCTAAATGATAATAATTCCCAGACCTTTCTCTTCCATCAAACAGGGCACAGTATGCTCATGGGCAAGCACCTACCCAATCTACTTAATGATTCTGAAATAAATAAGCCCTTAAAAGTTTCATCCTAGTTCTATTTATAAGAGGTTGGCTTATGCCCTGAAGTATTTATATCCGTTTCAAAACTTATTTTAATTTTTTTTTATTATACTTCTGAATAATCTTGCTATGCACATAGATATCAAATCATTTTTGGAACCCTGCTAAGCTACTGGCCTAATCAATATTCCATAGCAATAATTTCTATAAATTAATCATGCCTTCTGTGAAGAAGTACTTCCTTTCACCAGTTTTGAATTTGCCATCTTTCAATTTAATTTAGTGTCTCCTTGCTCTCGTATTAGAAGAAATGATGAATTACACATTCCCAGTCTCCTTTCTTATTCCATTAATTTGGGGAATTAATTATTTTGTACACATTCATCCCTCTTACTCATCTATCTATGGTGAATAGCCTCAGTGTTTACAATCTCTCCTTGATTCCCCAATCACTCTCATTGCTCATCTCTGAACTTGCTCCATTTCCACAGTATTCTTTATGAGAGGAGGTGACTAGACCTAACCAGAGCATTCCAGGTGAAGGCATAGTATTGATTTATGTAAAACCCTTTTCTATTCTGTTCCTAATTCACCTTAACATTTTATATGCTTTTTGACTGTTGCTGCACATGAAGTCAATATTTTCACTGAGCTACATTCATTCTTAAGTAATCCTGTAGAACAAATAGTATGTGATCATGAAATCAAAGACACTATCATAATGCATATGCACAAAGGGTTCAAATTAGGTTGCACAGGTGGCCTTAATTCAGGCATTTCCTAACTTCTGATGCTGGACTTTGCAACCTTACCCTTCTTTTAGCATATTTTTGATATATAATTTTCTAGGTTTTTTAAAAGCAAACTGGGAGGGGGGGGGGATTCCATCATCTGAAACAATACTGATCCCTGGAATGGGACATCTGCCATGTGAGAACCCAAGACCACAAGTTCTTTGGGGGCAGGGACCCGGCTTTTTGGTCTGAGTTTTTACAGTATCTAACACTATGGGTCCGGGCCCGTAACTAGGGCTCCTCCACACTATGGTAACACAAATAGTGATAACAGATCGACAGCACTGACCTCTTCCACTTGAACAAGAAGAGCAATTGGCAACAACAGACCATTATTCTCTATGAGGGCAAGACGTGTGGGGCTTTGCTAGTGGCTTACACAGCTATTTGCTAGGCAGCAGAAGAATGTTAAGAATTAGAGATCCTGGTTTCTATTCCTGGCTTTTAAGCAGAGCGTGGGATCTCCTGGTTACAGGCAACAAAACCAAATGCACAGGTCAGGCACATTTTTTTCTGAAAGGCCGTGTGACTAATTAGATGATATCTGATAGATCAGATAACTGGGTTTTGCCAGAAGTGACCTTGTGCAACTTCTCACTTACTTTACTAGCAAAACAGGTGACTGATACTTGTCTGCCTTCTACATGAGACCTTATCTGTAAGAGTTGTGAACAGAAGTAAAAGTTAGTGGAAGAGCTGAGACTAGAACACATGGCTTCCTCCTAGCTCTTCATCCAGTGGCACTTTCCCTTTCCCAAATGGAGGTGTGATGGCTGCAGCTGACATCTAGCTCTGAGCCTTCTGCACAGGAGTAGTTCTGAGCATACTGCCCCAATCTATTTAGCACAGAGGGTATGTCTACACTGCAAATAAAAATACATGGTTGGCCTGTGCCAGCCAGAGCTCAGCTATTTTCAAGCTTTACAGAAATCCCTAAGGGCCAAATTTAGGGCTGGTCTTCACTGGGACACTCAGAAAAATTAATCCAAATTACCTAAAAGTGTTAATTTAAAGTGGATTAGATAAACCACATCAAACCCCTGTGTAGAAACCAAAAGTCAGAATTCACTTGAGAAGTGGATAAACTAAATCAAATTAAGGCCTCTTTAATTCTGAATAAAGGCTAGTCTACACTGGAACTGCTTTAACGTGCCTTGTGTGGTCGCAACACAGCTCTAAAAAAAAAAAAAAAAAGAAAAAAGCCAAAAAAACCACCTCCATGAGGGACGCGGCTCCCAGCGCTGGTGCACTGTCTACACCGGTGCTTTACAGCGCAGAAACTTGCTATGCTCCAGGGGGTGTTTTTTCATACCCCTGAGCCAGAAAGTTGAAGCACTGTAAATGGCCAGTGTAGACAAGCCCTAAGAGTGTCCACACCAAGTTTAATGTCCTCATGAATGACTGTGAAGTGCCACTATGAACAACAATGAATAGTCACTGGGCTAAGGAACAAGACTGAGGAAAAACCTCTATAGCTTGGCAGTTAAAGCAGGCACCTAAAATGTAGGAGACCCAAGTTCAAATTCCTGCTCCAATGACTATTTAATTGTTTATAAAAAGTGGAACAGGTTTAAGAAGAGCAATTGAGAATATTCCACAGCCCAGTGGCTACTGCACTCTCCTGCAATGTGGGAGACCTGTGTTCAAAACTCTTCTCCACATCAGACAGAGGGGGAACGGAGCTCATGTCTCACTTTTCCCTGGGCTAAAGCTTAGAAGGGAGACGCTAACACCACCTCTTTTGTCTGTTTTGCAGTCCTTTCCTTTTCTCAAAATTGAAACAATTTTTTTCAGGTACTAATTTTTTGACATTACCAAAACATTTTGGTTCATTTCAACTCAATTTTCCCCCTCTTTTTTACTTCAATTGAAAATTTTTGAAAAATGTCATTTTCGGTTCAACCCAATTTTTTTTTTTTTTTCAGAAATGCCAGCAAACCAAAAAATTGTTTTTTGCCCATGTCTAAAAGTGATCACTTAAGGCACAGCAAAAGCCTATGGACTAAAGTTAGGGGTGGGATTTTATGCAAAAATAGTTATACCAGTCAACCCTTAGGCCTGGTCTACACTACAGGGTTAGATAGAATTTAGCCGCGTTAGGTCGATTTAAAAATGACTGCGTCCACACAACCAGCCCTGTTCTGTCGACCTAAAGGGCTCTTAAAATCAACTTCTGTACTCCTCCCCGGCGAGGGGAGTAGTGCTAAAATTGACTTTGCTGGATCGAATTTGGGGTAATGCGGACACAAATCGACGGTATTGGCCTCCGGGAGCTATCCCAGAGTGCTCCATTGTGACAGCTCTGGACAGCACTTTGAACACCGATGCACTAGCCAGGTACACAGGAAAAGCCCTGGGAACTTTTGAATTTCATTTCCTGTTTGGTCAGCGTGGCAAGCTCAGCAGCACAGGTGACCATGCAGTCCCAGAATCACAAACGAGCTCCAGCATGGAGCAAAAGGGAGACACTGGATCCGATTGCTGTATGGGGAGAAGAATCTGCGCAGACAGAACTCTGATTCAAAAGAAGAAATGTAAATATATTTGCCAAAATCTCACAGGGCAGAGGCTACACCAGGGACACACAGCAGTGCCACGTGGAAGTTAAGGAGCTCAGGCAAGCCTACCAAAAGACAAAGGAGGCAAATGGTCGCACCAGCTCAGAGTCCCATACATGCCGCTTCTATGAACAGCTGCATGCCATTCTGGGGGGGGACCCTACCACCATCCCACCACTGTCTGTGGACACCTACAAGGGAGGAGTCTCACACCACACGGAGGAGGATTTTGTGGATGAGGAAGTGGAGGAGGATGAAGAGGAGAATGCACAGCAGGCAAGCGGTGAATCCAATCTCCCCGGCAGCCAGGACCTTTTCATCTCCCTGGAGCCAATACACTTCCAAGGCGGGATCCCCGACCCTGAAGGCGGAGAAGGCAGCTCTGGTGAGTGCACATTTGTAACTACAGTAAAGGGTTTAAAAGCAATAGTGTTCACGGTCACCTAGTTGAAATAGGGGAATTTTTGTAAGGGAACAGTAAAAGGACCCCCTTCATGCTGGGCTGTTTGCGTTTGGCTAAAAGGGATCACCCCGGAGAATAGCCACGCGGTGGGGTGGGCGTAGGTGCGTGTTGCACATCTACCCAAATACTGCAGCCCCTCCTTTTAAATGTGAAACCCAACCCATTGCTTGCTCTGGGAAAGGAGGGGGCTGCAGTTTGAAAACATTTCCACATGTTATGAAGGCATAAGAAGCCAACCCAATTTTACTCACCCTTTTTATCTCCCCCGAGGTGAAAATGTTTCTACGCTCCCCCTATCATCTCCGACCCTGAGGTTATTGCAGATTAGAAGGCGAAAAAAAACGCACTCGCGATAAGATGTTTTCCAAGCTCATGTAGTCCTCCTACACTGATAGGGCACAGTTTAATGCATGGAGGCATTCAGTGGCAGAGGCCAGGAGAGAATTAAGTGAGCGCGAAAAGCGGAGGCAGGACGTGATGCTGAGGCTAATGGGGGAGCAAACGGACATGATGAAGTGTCTGTTGGAGCTGCAGGAAAGCCAACAAGATCACAGACCCTCACTGCATCCACTGTATAACCGCCTACCCTCCTCTCCATGTTCCATAGCCTCCTCACCCAGACGCCCAAGAACGCTGGGGGGAAGGCTCCGGGCACCCCGCCACTCCACTCCAGAGGACGGCCCAAGCAACAGAAGGCTGTCATTCAAACAGTTGGGTTTTCAGTGTGGCTACAATAAACAAGGTGGCCTTGTCCTTTCCTCCTCCCGCACCCCACCCAGGCTACCTTGTCAACTATCTCATTTTTTTTTAATTAATAAAGAAAGAATGGTTTCAAAACAATAGTTACTTTATTTCGAAGGGGGGATGGTGGTTGGCTTACAGGGAATTAAAATCAGCAAAGGGGGTGGGTTTGCATCAAGGAGAGAAACACAACGGTCACACCAAAACATGGTGTTTTTGCATGTTTTTGCCCCATCAGGCATGGGGTGTTTAACCCAGAATTCCAATTGGTGGCGGAGACTGCAGGAACTGTGAGATAGCTACCCACAGTGCACCGCTCTGTAAGTCGATGCTAGCCACGGTAGTGAGGATGCACTCTGCCGACTTAATGCGCTTAGTGTGGACATACGCAATTGACTGTATAAAATCGATTTCTAAAAATTGACTTCTATAAGATCGACCTAATTTCGTAGTGTGGACATACCCTTAGCATGGACACAGTTATACAGCATAAAGGTGTCTTATACTGATATAGCTTATTCCCCTTTGTGTACAATAGCTATACCAATATAAAGGTGCTTTGTACCAGCATAACTGCATCCACAGTGGAGGGGTTGTGTCACTTTAACTATACAGGTACAGTTAAAGCAGTCCAACCTTTGTGGCAGAGAGGACCTAAGAAGGATTTGAGGCAGAGTGTCAAAATTAAAGGCATTCTTTTATACTACTGTAAGGGAACTATTTAGGTCTAAAATTAGGTCAATTTCTGTTGTCCTAGGCACAGGAACATTTGCAAAAGTATGAACTGATTTCAAATTTTCTCTCAAACTATGTACTGTACACGCAAAATTGCTACTGTTAGCCTTTTACCAGTTGACGTTACTTGAGGAAACATTATCTTACAGAAAGCTTAAGGAGAAAGCAGGAAACAAGAATATCTGAAGAGGAAATTCCCTACTCCCCCTTCCCCCCCCCTTCAGACTATACAACAGGATGATGATTTCAAGGATTAAACATACTGCTTCCTTAGAATGTAATTTAAAGAACAGTTGAAAACTGAAGTCAAACAAAGAGCAAAAGAACAGAAACTTCTCTTCTATAATATTTAACTTTTCCATAGTATTTACAAGTAATTTACAAAATTAAATTATATTTGCTAAAAGATCTGACTGGTAAAAGTGTAATATAGCTAGTATTTTGAATTTGAAGGAAAAATAGCATTTGAACTGCTCTGGTAGTTATAGATTCACCAGTGCTTTTCATCTAGTTTGTCTTTGTTCTAACAAAACAGTGATCTGATAATAGGGAACACTTGTGTGTATATAATACATGGCAAAAGCTAATAAAAAAAAAGAAAAAGTATAACCCGTGACAAGATATATACTTTTTGCTGCTGAAGTGTCATGTCTCTGTCTTAAAAAGTTTAATTATACAGTACTTGCTCTTAACTTATCTTTCTCCATGAAAATTTTTCATGAAACGGAAAGGATAGAAAAAGTAAAAACAATGTCACGTTAAGTGCAACAGTAGAATGAATGAATATACAGGTACATTTGTTTAGCTTGTTGGTTGGCTGATTGATTTTTTTTTATTTAAACAAATAAATTGCATTTGTTTTCAGTCACAGCATAAATTTAGGTAATCTTCAAAATACGAGAACTATTAAAAGGCTAATTTAACCATTTGTAGACCTCTGATTTCACATAATCCTGGAGTGAATATTTAAAAAAAGAACTGATTCAGCAGGAGTAACATAATAAAGTTCTACATAAATCTTATAACCTACACCAGCAGTGACAATACCATTCTTATGTTATTTTTTCCCTCTCTTTTAAATCCCACTCTTTTGGGTTGCTTTCCTCTACTAACCCCCTCATTTGGAAACTTCCTGTAGACACTCCCATGTCTAACCTATGCATATAGTGTTGATATAAAAAGCCGTGTTACAAAATGGAGACAAGTCATTGAAAAAGGAAAAAAAATAAAAAGTCATGTTCTTTCTAGCTCACTCCTCCTTTCCCTTTGCTTTGCCTTCTTACCCCCACCACCCCCATCCTTTCCCCTTGCCTTGCTGTGGTGACATATCTTTCTAGTTAGGGCTAGATTATGGCTGCTTTTTGCACAACCACATAGTGGGGGGAGGGGGCAGGTTCAGAAAGCCCTTTCCCACCCTTGCAGGAGGAAACTAGAAGATAGTGTTTGTACCCCTGGGCTGAAGGTGGAGCTGGGGGCAGTTGCTAACGTGGCCAGCTGTGTTCTACACTCTAAATAGTGTCATGTAGTTTGGGGATGAGGCAGGGGATCTCCTACATAACAGCTAGTGCTTAGATGCTGATGCTAGTACTGAGGGTAGGGGAGATGGATACACATTGCTCCTCTTAAAAGGAGATGTAAGTGGCTAATATGAGCACAGTTTTCTAGCACCCTTGCACATATTTTGCCTTTTTTTGCCCCACAGGCAAAATGGCTCTAGGGCCTGCATTCAAGGCACTCACATCTGCACCAACACTCCCAAACAAAGGCAGTCTGGCTTCCTCTGTGTTTGTAAAGTACCTTGCAAACCCTGCTATAGCACAAATGTTCCTGTTCCTATTGCCATATGAAATAGACTCAGAATCCTTTCATCATCCAAAGAACCTGTACCCAATACTACTCTTTCAGGACTACTATGGAAGCCCAGGAATTTGTTATTCCAAGTAATAAAATATATGTATGGCATTGATCTAAACAATTCAGTTTGGCAGGGTTCGAGGAAGATTTTGATTTTAGCAAAATTTCATCAAAGGCAGCAATGTCTTTGAAATCAAATTTAAATAGACTGAACAATTCTGGGACAGATAAAACCTCCTTAAATCTATGTATATAGGAATGATCAAAACGCTGCTCCCTTCAAGTTTTTGATGAAACCAACAGTTGCAAAAGATCCTGCCTCTCTATCATTCAAAGTTTCTGGAATATTTTGGAAGAAAAGCAGGGCTAACCAGTATATCCAAAGTCCTCTCAATTAGTTGCAGGGAAGGTAATTTTGGAAGATTTTAACCTGTTTCTTTACATAATACAGTATTTAGAGTTTTCACTCACTCTGCACCCCCGCAATACATTCCCACCCCCACACCCCTCTATTGCTTTCACATCTACTGGTAATACTAGTACTTTTATATTATACCCTTTCATACTGTGATGTACAGTTTTGTAGTTTCAAAATAAAAGTGCAAAGCGCTCACTGCCATTAGGCTGCTCTCGTAAACCGCCACTACACAGAAAGCCCAAATTACCACTGTCATGCACCTTGTGTAGTCATTTTCCAGTGCAAAGTGAGTGTAAAATGCCACTGAGAACAGCAACGTTTAACATCCCCTTTGCACTGGTGCAAATGACTACACATGGTGCAAGACAAAGATGGATCGGATCCACACTAGCTCCAAATACAGGTGTATTTTTGTATACTCCTGCTGCTAAGGGTGGGAGAGGGCTCCCTAAGCAGCTTTCTACCAATATAACTGCATCCACACTCGGGTGATTGTACTGCTTTAACTATGCTGGTATAGTTAAAGTGGTACAACTTGTCTACTTACTAAGTCCTAAGGAGCATAAACAGTATGAAATGAACTCTCTCTCCAAAATTATTCTGTGATTGAAACTTATTAAGTCAAGAGAGTACAACACGCAAAGCTTTACCACAGGATTTTTAATCCCTTGGCCTCCACAATAAAGGACACTTAATTACTTTCCAAAATAAATGTTTAAAATGTTCCTCGTGCCTTTATCTGTAACATCTCTCTACTTCCCTGGAGACTCAAAATGCACTTCAAAAATAACCAGATGGTCAGTAAGCATTAAAAAATGGCTTTTGTTAACAAAACCTAATTAGTTTAGACACTCTCCGTTGTGATGTCAGTTTTGGTCATCCTAAGTATCTTGGTAATTCCATAACCATTTCAAACAAAAATCTGGACACAGGGCTTTAGGGGGTAAAAAGCTCCAAACCCATTTATTTAACCAGCAACCTTAAACTGGATTCATAAATATACCAGGAAAGCATTTCATCCAGTTATGGTACACACATTTATTCTCAAACTTTCAAACTCTCTAATACACATGTTATTGAGTGAATCTGCTCTTGCGTTACAGAACAGTGTCAGTCTTACAATCCAATTCACTACAAACATACAGTTTCTGGTTGATCACAATGATTTTTTTTCTATGGGTTTCAGAACAAATTCAAGCCAGAATAATATAAGCAAGGAAACAAAACAAATGCATAGCTGACATTTTAAAAAATTATTCTTAAAGTGCTTTCAGAGTATCATTTATGAAACAAAGAGATTTCCTTCTTTAGCATTGTTCCAACACATTACTCTTCCCTGCTTACTTCAAGACATGAATATACTTGCCTAGAATGTCAGTGAGGAATTTACACAAAGGCACCTCTTTACAAACCTATTATTGCAAATAGAAAACAGGAAGTACAGTAATACCACCAGTATATGTTAAATAATGCTTAGTGTAAACTCTGCTCATCAGTTAATAGCACAAAATTAACCCCTTAGGGGAGATGAGATATGAAGTATGCACTAAAAATAGACTCATGATAAAATGTACAGTATTTCCCAGATTTTTTTTTTCAAGTAGACTACACAACTGAGCCAGAATTGAAGCCAAACAACCAAACAGTGTAATTTAAAAATCAAGACTAGTTTTCAAGTGAAAGAAAGGTGTCGGGGAGGATGTGGCATGGCAAGGGTGAGTAAATTTAACATGTCTTTGAAAAACAGACATGGATTTATAATGACAAAGTAATTATTAATATTTAATGATACTGCAGTGCCTTTTGTTAATGGGTCTACATTTTGGCTAATTAAGCCTGACTACAACCATGAAATAGAAAAGGGATGTAAATATAGGAAATCACTCCATCAGCCACTGAAATGTAGCCATGTCTGGGATACAAAGCAGCAACTGTTGCAATAGCTTATGACAGGAAGCAAATAAAAATACCATATCCCACTGAACTATTTAACCACTTATCTGGGATTCTACGAAACAGCATAATTAAAAAAGTACAACAAACAAACAAAAATTGTCCTTTACTCTGCTCATTATTCATTGAGATTAGCAGAAAAGTATGGTTCCCATAAAAAAAAATAACTGATTAAAATAGCATATTATCTCAAAGGGTGAAAGAGACCTCAGCACAAAAATAAATCTCTTCCTAGCAGCTATAGAGAAAGCAGACATCTTTACATTTAAAGAATTTTTAGTACACAAGTGAGATGTCTGGTAAAAGAGGGATGGTAACAGAGCTCCATATTTGACAAACCAATCACCAATTTTTGTACTTTTCAAAAAAACATTCACAGCTGCAGCCAAAAACTACAAGAGCTTCCTAACTATGAAGATCTAAAATACAAATCCCAGAGGGGCAGGAATTAAAGCTCTTCTTTTCTAATGTTTGACAAACCAATATTTTCTTACCAATTTGTAAGAACACCCTCTCTGGCACAAATCATCAACCATTGTGTCTGTCTGTCTCTCTAGACTCTTATATGCGTAGCCTTTTGAAACCTTAAGCAAGCTAACAGATTGAACTTTGGTTTGACTGCCATCTGCTGATCCTACGTTTCTTCAACTACAGGAATCACTGAGATGTGCATGAAAAGCTTTAGAAATACTCAGGCTTCCTTTCTTAGTACTTGGTAGAATAGGATATGGGACAGAGCTGTAATGGAGGTATTAAAGCTTCAAATTAAAAACACAACAACTTAGACCAACAAACTAAAACATTAGGATATCGGACTTCACTTTATTGTGATTTTTCAGATAAGGTACATTTACAATTCTATGTAAACAAAAACAAACAAATAATCTGCTGTGTTTTCATGAGAGGA
This sequence comes from Lepidochelys olivacea, assembly GCF_965140295.1. Lineage (NCBI taxonomy): Eukaryota > Metazoa > Chordata > Testudines > Cheloniidae > Lepidochelys > Lepidochelys olivacea. The sequence continues at coordinate 47,378,934 of NC_140414.1, read as the reverse complement.
TTATTGAGACAAACGTGCAGTAAAAACAGTGGCGAGAAATAGTGAAAACATGCACAACAGCTCCTTAGAGAAAGAAAAAAAATGAATTTAAACAGCTAAGGACTACAACCAAAGAAATCTCTGAATGCAAGGAAGCAAAAATTAGCTTTCGACTAACTTTATAACTCTTTGGATGGAAAAATGACACTGATTCACTTGTTGCAGAAATACTTGTAAGAATATTTCATGTTATTTTAAGTTTTCCTTTCCACTTGGTTTTATTTCATAATATATTTAGAACAAATAAACGTTACAACAAATTATTTTCAAAATCCTCATGTTTTGTAACTCCCTTTCCTCCAAACAACAGATATCCGATCAATCAGGTTTTCTGAAGGGGATAAACTCACAAATACACAGCTGAGTCATGGTCTTGTCTACACACAGTTTTTATATATATATATATATATAAACTATTTTGTTTAAGGGTCTGATTTTATGCAGAAATAGTTATACCAATTAATCACTAGGATGCAGTTATATCAGTTTTCAGAGTAACAGCCGTGTTAGTCTGTATTCGCAAAAAGAAAAGGAGGACTTGTGGCACCTTAGAGACTAACCAATTTATTAGAGCATAAGCTTTCGTGAGCTACAGCTCAGTGAGCTGTAGCTCACGAAAGCTTATGCTCTAATTAATTGGTTAGTCTCTAAGGTGCCACAAGTTATATCAGTGTAAATGTGCCTTGTACCAGTGCAGCTTATGTCTATATAGAATAGTATATTCCCCTCCCCATACGGGAATAGCTATATACCAGTATAAGACAGTTTTATATTGGTACAACTATCCACACTAGGGGGCTGAGCTGTTTCAACTATATCAGTATAGTTAAAGTGGTACAAATTGTGCGTGTAGACAAGTGCGTAGTGTAAGAGGGGTGAGGAATCCCTGATGTTGTGAATGGATGCTTTTTCTATTTGTTTTCCTTTCACTATCACCTGTTTTGGAGGATGGCCAGCCAGCATTTCTCTTTTTTTTTTTTTCTAAATTTCTTTCTCATCCGATTGTCCCTAAGCAAAGCTGCAGTTCTTTCCTCACATTGGCAGTACCAGGAGAGGAGGAAAGGAAAAAGGGTCATCACATTGACACAGGAGAACTATATCAAAACCCAAGGTGCTTACAAGTTCTAAAAGAAGATACTGTTTTAGCCCAGTTAGTGGTTGCAACAAGAGCAGATTATGGTGCATCAGATGCTAATATGAGTCATGTTTTCTGATCCCTGATTCTGCAAACATTTAGACACATGTTTAACTTTAAAGCTCAGCGCACACATAAATGTTTGCAGAACTGAAGACCAACTCAGTTAGTGGTTTTTGAGAAAAGGAAAAAGACTTGAGCTTGGATTGAAGATGGTCCAAATCTGCCCAAGATCCAGAATGATCAACTCTTTTCTAGCAAAAAGAAAAGGAGTACTAGTGGCACCTTAGAGACTAACAAATTGGTTAGTCTCTAAGGTGCCACTAGTACTCCTTTTCTTTTTGTGAATACAGACTAACACGGCTGCTACTCTGAAACCTGTCTTTTCTAGCAGTTCTGGTAAAAGGAAAAGATCCATTTTCCATTGTAAAAATAGTACTATTTACAAAAGCCTACATTTTATTTAAAAATATTGTTTAAAGATTAAAATATCCAATCTAGCTTTTCCCAGCTACTCCAGCTGTTTTTGCTCTCATTCCAAAGCCTGTTAAAATACCGTTCTGTTCTGAAATATCACTGTTCAAATGGTATTGTGGGTTTCTATATTTGTATCTCAGCATCCTCCAGTTAAAATCTGCTCAGTTTACACAAGACAAATGTTCTTCCACACTACAAGACCGGCAAATGTAACCTGGATCTGAAAGTTAAACTGGGTTCGTTCTTTCTCATGCATTAATCACCAGAAACAACAGTCATACAGGCATGCTGCAGGTATGTAACCATGTCACTGTGAAAGGAGCATGTCCTCTGATGTCAGCGTTTCCTATTGGAGTGTCAGGTCTACACTCAAAGTGTTTTGAGAATTGGGCTTCGTTGCCCCAGAAGTGGATGGGGCATCTCAGAGCAGTGAGAAAAATGGGGAACAGCAGGAGGAAATTTTGAATGAAAGCAGCATCTGTATTTCCTCCCATCCACTCAGGGAATGGCATCATCAACACAGAATGATGGCATAGCAGCTTAGGTACCTGAAAAGAAAGGTACTTAAAAATTAAAATTGGCATTTAAATCTTTAACTCACCTAAATTACATGTGTGAAAATACAGTACACTGTTCTAAAAAATGAAAGCTTTTTGCAACCCAGCACACAGTACTACGTGCCTTCATGAAAGTAAATTAAATGGTCATATTATAAGTGCAGTAACATGTTCCAGGGTGTGTGCTTGCCAATTACGCACACCTCGTGTGTTGACTGATGAACACACACCCTGGCGTGTGTTCTTGCTTATATATGCCACATGCTACTTATTAAGTCATGGAATAAGACTTGTCTTGCAGTCTGGTTAATGCTGTCTCTTCTTGATCTGTGGCCTCTGCAGAAAACATTCACTAAAAAGCAACTCCTGAAATAAAGTTGAGCTATTTGTGATTTAATTCACATCCTCTCCTCCTTCAAGGAACATCTCCATTTTCTTTATCATTATCAGGTGTGAGCATCTCCATTTGCTTTATCATTATCATTTATCCTCTTTGTGTTTCATTCAGCATCTTTCAACATATCCTGCTATCTACTAGCAAAGAAATCATGTACCACAAAAGTTTTTTTCCAGATTCCCCTTTTTCCGTACTAGCTGGAAAGTGAGGTACTACAACTATAGGTTATTGTACAAAACTTGCTTGATTCACTGTTACCTTTTTCCTCACTACCTTAACCCACTCACTTATAGAAAGATGCCATAGATGAATGAAACAAAGACTTGGTAGGTACCACCTTTCTTCTATTCCAGTCTGTAGAGTACATAATACAAGGGGCCCGGATTCCTGATTGGGACTTCAAGGTGCTATTGTAATACAAATAATAAATAATAAATAGTATTGCTATACATCCCTTTATTAGTCAAATGTGCTCTTGCAACCCTCTAGACAATGTAGAGTATTAGATAAGGTTGATAATATGATATCTGATTTAACTTCTTCTAGGAATTCTGGTTTTTATCTTATATTATATACACACACACTTATTTCAAAGAGGAACAAAAAAAGTCGGATATAGATAGATAGATAGATATCTCAGACATCAGACTTTTTTTTGTTCCTCTTTGAAATAATTGTGTTTATTTTGCCTAAACATTTACAGATTTTATAAGTTCTAGAGGAAAATGTAAGATGACACACCAAAAAAGAAACAGGTTTCTGTGTCCACTGGGAACCAGCTTGTGAAATTCTCCAGCTTCTCCTACAGCTGTTCACAGGTCTTAATTTCATGCAGATACCAATATCTAGACTTGTAGCTCATCTATCCTGGCCATGACTGATGCTCAGACATGCTGTGACCATTGTCATGCTTATTGCTCTGCTCCTTTTATTTTTCTATATCAACGTGCAACAGTGCAAAACAATCCAAACTGTAAAAGTTCATTATAAACTGTATGTTGCCTTCTCTGGTATTGTTGGGCCAACTGCTTGTCTGAGTCTGCCTCTAGACAGTTGCATGTCCTGGCAGGGCTTATGTAGGGAGACGAATACATAGAACAGTCTTCTATAATACTTGTATCTTGTCACATAATGCAGATCCTTTGTGTCTTGTCTATTTTTCCTCTATAAAATATCAATCCTTCTAAATCGTTAACAATGCTATGGAGAGTTGATGCGGTTAATAAGCCAAGATTGCATTTCTAATATTCACATTGTAAAATATGGCTCTGTAATAGAACATATTTTTCAACAGTTAGTCCGGAGAGCCACCCAGTTGCTTAAAAAAAATTAAGATCAATAGCAAGCCAGATGTGCCACTTTATTTTTCACTACTGTGAAATAATATAGGGATAACTTTGCTCAGCATGAACACAGACTGCATTTTTACCTTAGCATGGCAGTACAGCATCTAAACTCTTATGCAACTGACCACTGACACAGTCTGGAAGCCTATTCTAGCTGAGAAGTTTAATATCCAATTATTTTAACTGAATACTGCTTTATAAACAAGAAAGCACATACACAATTACAATACAGCTGATTTCAGTTTATGATAAAAATCAAGAAGTTAAATATCCTTCAAATTCATCTCTTCCCTGCCCGCCTCAAACCAAAACAATTCCAAGTTTTCAGTTATAGGGGTATCACTAACTTTCTCAAATTCAGTCTATGCTCAGTTCAGAATCTACTCTAAGTCAAAGTGCTGCACAGCTGAATATAGAAACATCTACTAACTGATCAGAACACCAGTCAAGCTTTTTGAGTAAAACTGAACATAAAAATAGCAACAATTTTAGCTCTACTTATAACGACTACTTTCTAGGCAGATACTTTTCTCTCCCCTTCTGAAAATATCACAGGATGGATCCTGTAGGAATCTCAACAGCTCAGCGATTGGCAAAGATCAGTTTCCTCTTGATGTTTGCCAAAGGAGGCAGCAGTGGTGGCAGCAGTATGAGTTTTCACCAACATCTTCCCTCAGAACTTATGCTCCATATTTAATAATTCCAATCTCCACTCCCTTCTTCCCTTCATTTTGTATAGTCACACCTTGTTTGTTTTATTCTGTTTGAATTTTCAGAGCGTGGGGATTGTTACAATATGTTTTTACAACATACTAACTTTTCACCCTGAGCACTGTGGTGAGGTTTGGATTGGGGGCTTCATAATAAACATATAAGTATTAACTCTTCAAAGACTCAGACAATTTATCACATGGTGAAATTCAAGGGCCTTCATTAGTTATGCAGGAGGTCAGAGAAGATGATCATTGTGGTCTCCTTCTGGCTTATCTATGAATCTGTGACTGAAAGAGCTAACAGTTAAAATGAATAGCTGATGCTTAGCTGTATGTACTTGCCTCCGAGCCACACTGACTGATGAAACTTCCTTCCTTTATCTTAGCAATGTCATGGATGGCACTACACCTGCTACCAGATTTCATTAAAGGAAGGATTTTATTCCTATGCAGGTCTGCATAAGGCCTGGTGAAGGTTGTAGCCTGCTGGAAAGCTAACACAGAATTCCAGCAGGAAGCTCCCCTATTTGTTTGTTTGCTTTCCATACACTATTAACTCCGGTATCCAACTCTTTGGGGAAAAGTTAAGTAGTGATGCATGAAAGTTCTATTCATTTCAAATCACTTTGCCAACCAAAATCTCAAACACAGCTCTTTTTTAAAATTTCAGTTATACATTAAAATTTGGATATCAGTGCAATAAAAATTGCACATATAACTTATCTGAATTACTGGTTGGTGGAGGCAGAAGAAATTCAATTTTAGGTTTAAATTATTTAGAAATACAAAGCAAGCAAACATTTTAATATTTAGCATGAGAGAGATACTCATCAGCGCCAAAAAATAGTACAAATGATGCCACAATATAAGGAAAGATAGCACACACTGGTCATAGAACCATGCACATTAACAATGAGTTAAGATAACATTCTTGAGCACTCTAGAGGTACAAACAAGAAAGGAAAGAATTTTTGTTAAACCAAAATCCAGTATAATAAATACTTTCCCACTGGTATAATAAATATCCTGAGGTACATTTTCATAATTCTAACCTTAATTTACCATGGTGGAAACAAACCAAAACTGTAAAACAAAAGAAGTAATTATGCTTAGTGTAAATCACTATGTCCAATTAAATAAGAATGTGTTTTAGACAACCAAGATAAGGAGTACAATCTGGACTCTTCACAAAGGAAGAAGAGCTGCTGACAAGTCTGACACACTATTTTTTAGCCTCTCCATTTTTTGGACTGAAATATCCATTGGACTTTTGAACAGTTACCTTCCAGTTCACGTTACATGCTCATTAGTCTATGTTTTTGACAGTCTTCTGATGGTTAGCTACTCAAAAATTTACCAAACAACCCAAATTCTCCTGCAGCTCTCTGAGTTGCAGAGTCGTCCAGAGCAAACCACATAAAATTCACTTCTATCAGCTTGTGTTACCAAATTACAGCAGCAGATTCTGTTCTCACATCAGTGTAAATAAATCTGTAGGCACGCCAAGGAGTTCAGTGGAACTCCTCTTGATTTGCATTTGTCATAGGGAACTGTCATCTCGTTCTATCTGAAAATCTTTATATAGTACATTAATAAAGGCCTAAACCTGGTGCTCCTGCTTACAATTATAGTTGTTGCCCTACAAACCTTATGTAAATTATACTTTACAAATAAATGGCTGCATGTTCTCTTTACTGTTCCATTTTCTCTTTACTCAACAAATCAACAGATTTCCTGTGCCTCATTTAGATGTTAATTTTCTTTAAAAAACAAACATTAAGTCTTGAAGAAAGAATCTGCTCTTCCTGAACAAACACTAATATATATTGATATAGGTATAGATATCTATATTGATAGATGATACACACACAGTAATATCTTATAAACACAGTATTTCTACTTTTGTCACACACACACCCACCCACACAAATATCTTATAAACACAGTACTTCTACTTTTGTCTCATCCATAAACAACTGACATCCTATATATGCGAGGCACTTGGCTTTTATCACTGGCTCAGTATATAAATGTTAGGCCAGAGCTTCTTCATTGTGAAAAATTAACTAATGGAAAATTGTTTTGTTTTTTTCTTTACCAAGATTTTGTAAAAGTACAAAGGCACTACTATCAACTAAGACACAAAACCACTCGTCAAGTTTCAGGAAAAAGTTGATTTGTAAAAAATTACTCTTGCTGAAAGGACTATCATGTCAGCTAGACCCCATAGCTCTTCACAGCTGTTTACTAGTGAAGGAAACAGGATCTTTCTTCCACGTCACTGATAAAGAAATGTTGGATTTATTTTGTTTAGGGTTGGAGGATTTTATAAACTTAAAGATTAAAATCAGTGCCTTATATTGTGCTAATATGTAGAGAAACCTTATAATGAAGTCATCCCCACCTCCATAGGTCGTCATCTTTGTAACTGAAATCTGTTATAGCTATTATTAAAATATTCACTCTGCAGGGCACTGAAACAATTCAGGACATTCTGTTTCACTGTGAGTTCCAAGTTTACTTTAAGTGCTGTATTGCAGGCAGGGCTGGAAACACTGCCTATTAAGTTTGTCCAACACCGACACTTCCCATAAAAAGACCCTTTTCAGTGGCTTATAACTTTGCCAAATTTTAACCTTTTAGGCTCAAGTTTTTCATGTCAGGCTTCTTTCTCAGGCTAAATATTTCTGGAAATTGTAAGCCAAAATGGTTCAGCCATTTCCAAGAATAAGGCTAGGGAAAATACATTTTTTTGTCCAGGCTAAAGAATTGCAGAGGCCTTTTCTTTGAAAAGCTCTCATGTCCCCATGGTTTGGAGAAGTGACTTTAAATTGGCAGAGCCGGCGTTTGGCATTTGTGTCGGGATGTCTTTTTTGAGCATAGGCATTTCTTAACTTTCGTAACTTTGTTCCTAAAAAAACATTTCCTAACTTTTGAGAGCTTGATTTTGCAAACTTGATAATGTAGTTTCTTGTTCACAGATATAAACAGTGTATATTTTGCATCTACAAAAAGGGAAGCTGGGCAGAAGCCCAACTGAAAACTGAGCCCTAAGTGCATTTGGGGCTACAACCCAACTACCACAATTTGCAGCTACTGTACCCTTCTTTGTATGTCTTCTCTGACCTACCAGGCCTGTGATAACATTTGTTTCAACTTCATTTCCACTAAATATTAAAAAAAAAAACAAAAAAAAAACCACAAGTCTCTCTGGAACTATAACTCTTGCTCAACTTGTTATCTCTAGCCAATGAAGCTTATCAGATAAAAAGACTTATGCCATCTAATAGACAGATTGTGAAACAAACCTTGCTGAAGTTGAACCTTTCTGTCATAAAATTCAACATCCCAGATTAAATGTGATCAAGGCTCTGACCGTTCACACAGCACTCGACCATACTAACTAACTGATCCATGGCACCACGCTGGCTGTAGTTGCTTACCATTAACTTTGTGGATACGTTAAACTCAGTTCAAGAAACGTAAGTTTCTTGAAATAAAGCTTTTCTATTGCCATTATAATCACAATGAAAAATTACCTCTCCCAGTATATACACGCACAAAAAAGCAACTTACAGCATTACAGAACTCCTTAAAAAAATAACTCTCAATAAATCCACTGTAACTCCAGTTTTACACCAGCGTATATGTACCTTTCAAGAGCGCCTCACTTCAAGGAACATGGTTCATTTCAGTCCCTAAAATTACCTGTGTTCCACATGAATTTGGTGTCCACTTTAATTTTATTGTTGAAAAATCATTTACATCACAAATCACTGAACTGGTTGCAGAAAGAGTTTTTTTACTTTAAAGGAATTAATCCCAGAGCATTTTAAGTTTCCTGAATTGGATCTTTGTCACACATTGTGCCCTTCACTTGGCAAGATGAAAGGTATGAATGAGAGCAAATATCCTCCTTTGCACTTTTCCAGATGAAATACATAAGTTTGGTACCTACCCCTAGAAAGGATTTGATAGCTTCAAATTAGCTCTCCACCATGTATTGTGCAGAAGATTACGAAAGTATTACCAAGGCTAAAATACATGACCGCTTCAAGGTAAGGAATGTTATCTGTTATAAAGCATAAGAGCATGCATATTTACTTTTCTGTTCTCCATGAATTCAAACTATTATCTGTATGTATATTTTACATGCATTATCTGGATGCATGTTTTCACAGACAAAATAAAGCCAATCTATCCTAGAGTTATATTATATCTCTTGAAAGAGAAAATATGCAGCCTAACAAGTTTTACCTCCACCCTCTCTTTTCAGGTAAATAATAAATCTTAAGTGAAAAAGTCACCATGTTCTTCAACTGTCACCACTGAGGTTTGGGGAGGGTTATATTCTAGCAGCCTTAAGGCTGATTTACTGCTCAGCTCTCCACACTCTGACAATCAAATAGTTAGAAACAAAAATCACTTTTGCACACCTGGAAATATTTATTCGCCATACTTGTACAAAAAAGTTTCCACTGGAAACAACTTAAATACTTCAATGAATCTCAACACACAATTCCTGATTTAAATAAAAATATCACATGTTCCTGTGGAAACCAAATGTCACTGCAACCACAGTGTCTTATGTGGGTTAGTGGGACTTTGCATGGGCTGAAGGGGCCATCTGGCCAATCCCACTGTAGAATTGCAGCTTAATTGTGTAAACAATAAACATCTGTGTTCATCCAGTATGTACATGTTTTCCTGGGTGGACGGGATGAACCAATATTTCCTCAAATTGCCATTCATTTCAAGTTTGGCAGATCATTTTTCTGAAACAACTTTAAATCCTTCTCTCACGTCTTCAGTTTTAATTCTACAGATAACCTTGGGACACTCTTTACCACCTAAATAAATCAACATCTGTTATTAACCATGGCAAATGTAACACCTCTCAGAGTATAGGGCTGTTCATGGTTGCCGAGACTGTCACGTACAACAAGATTGACTTAAAACTAATATCACAGAAAGCAAATGGGAACAGAGAGAAGAGAAAGGAACTTTTGCGTGTGCCAAGATTTTGAAACAAACCATTTTTTAATATTTGATACTCTCTTCCACAGCATGTATTTTGATGTCTCTCCCTAGAGCTTCATTTTCTTAAAATTTATTATATGTTGCAGAACAATCTTATCTTCAAAAGAAATTTTATATCTTCAGTTATTTCAAAGAACCATGCTGCACCTGGGCAAAATGATGTAAGCACTCATTGCTGTCTGATTGAAAGGGTGACCTACAAAATTTATTTAATCCTGACATTTTAAAATAAGTTAAATGTCCCCAAATAGTAAAGAGGCATTAAACAATTTTTTAAAAATAGTTAATTTGGGGGGTGGGAGTGCATAGTTCTTGTGTTTAGACTCTCTGGTTCTCATTCTGAATCACATCCCAGCATGCAATGTGCTAGTGACGTAACCACCCCTATGAAGCCCCCTGAAGACTGGCGTCAGCTGTTCAGTATCAGTTGGTCTAAAGGGTTTGCAAACTTAAAAAAAGAATAGAATTTCATTCTCTAGAAAGTTGAAAATAAGGCTATTAAAACTTTTCAAATAAGGCAAGTACACATACTGGACTGCTTCAGTAAGCTAACAGTGCCAAACTAAGGGTATGTCTACACTACGGAATAAGGTCGAATTTATAGAAGTCGGTTATTTAGAAATCGGTTTTATATATTCGAGTGTGTGTGTCCCCACAGAAAATGCTCTCAGTGCATTAAGTGCAGTAACTCGGCGGAGTGCTTCCACAGTACGGAGGCTAGAGTCGACTTCCGGAGCATTGCACTGTGGATAGCTATCCCACAGTTCCCGCAGTCTCCGCTGCCCATTGGAATTCTGGGTTGAGATCCCAATGCCTGATGGGGGTAAAACATTGTCGCGGGTGGATCTGGGTACATATTGTCAGGCCCCCGTTCCCTCCCTCCCTCCATGAAAGCAAGGGCAGACAATCGTTTCGCGCCTTTTTTCCTGAGTTACCTGTACAGACGCCATACCACGGCAATCATGGAGCCCGCTCAGGTAACCATCACCCTATGTCTCCTGGCAGATGCGGTACGCGGTAGACAGTAGCAGCAACCCCTTGCCTTGTGGCAGCAGACGGTACAGTACGACTGGTAGCCGTCATCGTCATGTCAGAGGTGCTCCTGGCCACGTCGGCTGGGAGCGCCTGGACAGACATGAGCGCAGGGACTAAATTTGGAGTGACTTGACCAGGTCATTCTCTTTAGTCCTGCAGTCAGTCCTATTGAACCGTCTTATGGTGAGCAGGCAGGCGATACGGATTGCTAGCAGTCGTACTGTACCATCTTCTGCCGAGCAGCCATGAGATGTGGATGGCATGCAGTCCTTCTGCACCGTCTGCTGCCAGACAAAGATGTAAAAGATAGATGGAGTGGATCAAAACAAGAAATAGACCAGATTTGTTCTGTATTCATTTGCTTCCCCCCCTCCCCCGTCTAGGGGGCTCATTCTTCTAGGTCACACTGCAGTCACTCACAGAGAAGGTGCAGCGAGGTAAATCTAGCCATGTATCAATCAGAGGCCAGGCTAACCTCCTTGTTCCAATAAGAACAATAACTTAGGTGCACCATTTCTTATTGGAACCCTCCGTGAAGTCCTGCCTGAAATACTCCTTGATGTAAAGACACCCCCTTTGTTGATTTTAGCTCCCTGAAGCCAACCCTGTAAGCCGTGTCGTCAGTCGCCCCTCCCTCCGTCAGACCAACGGCAGACAATCGTTCCGCGCCTTTTTTCTGTGCAGACGCCATACCAAGGCAAGCATGGAGGCCGCTCAGCTCACTTTGGCAATTAGGAGCACATTAAACACCACACGCATTATCCAGCACCGGAACCTGGCAAAGCGATACCGGGCAAGGAGGCGATGTCAGCGCAGTCACGTGAGTGATCAGGACATGGACACAGATTTCTCTGAAAGCATGGGCCCTGCCAATGCATGCATCATGGTGCTAATGGGGCTGGTTCATGCTGTGGAACGCCGATTCTGGGCTCGGGAAACAAGCACAGACTGGTGGGACCGCATAGTGTTGCAGGCCTGGGACGATTCCCAGTGGCTGCGAAACTTTCGCATGCGTAAGGGCACTTTCATGGAACTTTGTGACTTGCTTTCCCCTGCCCTGAGGCGCATGAATACCAAGATGAGAGCAGCCCTTACAGTTGAGAAGCGAGTGGCGATAGCCCTGTGGAAGCTTGCAATTCCAGACAGCTACCGGTCAGTTGGGAATCAATTTGGAGTGGGCAAATCTACTGTGGGGGCTGCTGTGATGCAAGTAGCCCACGCAATCAAATATCTGCTGATATCAAGGGTAGTGACCCTGGGAAATGTGCAAGTCATAGTGGATGGCTTTGCTGCAATGGGATTCCCTAACTGTGGTGGGGCCATAGACGGAACCCATATCCCTATCTTGGCACCGGAGCACCAAGCCGCCGAGTACATAAACCGCAAGGGGTACTTTTCGATAGTGCTGCAAGCTCTGGTGGATCACAAGGGACGTTTCACCATCATCAACGTGGGAAGGCCAGGAAAGGTACATGACACTCGCATCTTCAGGAACTCTGGTCTGTTTCAAAAGCTGCAGGAAGGGACTTTATTCCCAGACCAGAAAATAACTGTTGGGGGATGTTGAAATGCCTGTATGTATCCTTGCTTCATATTCATGCATTCTTTATTCATTCATCACACAAATAGGGGGATGACTACCAAGGTAGCCCAGGAGGGGTGGTGGAGGAGGGAAGGAAAATGCCACACAGCACTTTAAGCACAGCACTTTAAAAGTTTACAACTTTAAAATTTATTGAATGACAGCCTTCTTTTTTTTGGGCAATCCTCTGTGGTGGAGTGGCTGGTTGGCCGGAGGCCCCCCCACCACGTTTTTGGGCGTCTGGGTGTGGAGGCTATGGAACTTGGGGAGGAGGGCGGTTGGTTACACAGGGGCTGCAGTGGCCGTCTGTGCTCCAGCTGCCTTTGCTGCAGCTCAACCATACACTGGAGCATACTGGTTTGGTCCTCCAGCAGCCTCAGAATTGAATCCTGCCTCCTCTCATCACGGTGCCGCCACATTTGAGCTTCAGCCCTCTCTTCAGCCCGCCACTTACTCTCTTCAGCCCGCCACCTCTCCTCCCGGTCATTTTGTGCTTTTCTGCACTCTGACATTATTTGCCTCTACGCATTCATCTGTGCTCTGTCAGTGTGGGAGGACAGCATGAGCTCGGAGAACATTTCATCGCGAGTGCGTTTTTTTTTTCTTTCTAAGCTTCACTAGCCTCTGGGAAGGAGAAGATCCTGTGATCATTGAAACACATGCAGCTGGTGGAGAAAAAAAAGGGACAGCGGTATTTAAAAAGACACATTTTATAAAATAGTGGCTACACTCTTTCAGGGTAAACCTTGCTGTTAACATTACATACATAACACATGTGCTTTCGTTACAAGGTCGCATTTTGCCTCCCCCGACCGCGTGGCTACCCCCTCAACCCTCCTCCCTCCCCGTGGCTAACAGTGGGGAACATTTCTGTTTAGCCACAGGCAAACAGCCCAGCAGGAATGGGCTCCTCTGAGTGTCCCCTGAAAAAAAGCACTCTATTTCAACCAGGTAACCATGAATTATATCTCACTCTCCTGAGGATAACACAGAGAGATAAAGAACGGATGTTGTTTGAATGCCAGCAAACATACACTGCAATGCTTTGTTCTACAATGATTCCCGAGTACGTGTTACTGGCCTGGTGTGGTAAAGTGTCCTACCATGAAGGATGCAATAAGGCTGCCCTCCCCAGAAACCTTTTGCAAAGGCTTTAGGAGTACATCTAGGAGAACCACGAATGCTAGGGCAAAGTAATCCTTTCACATGCTTGCTTTTAAACCATGTATAGTATTTTAAAAGGTACACTCACCAGAGGTCCCTTCTCCGCCTGCTGGGTCCAGGAGGCAGCCTTGGGTGGGTTTGGAGGGTACTGGCTCCAGGTCCAGGGTGAGAAACAGTTCCTGGCTGTCAGGAAAACTGGTTTCTCCGCTTGCTTGCTGTCAGCTATCTACAACCTCATCATCATCATCATCTTCATCCCCAAAACCTGCTTCCATATTGCCTCCATCTCCATTGAAGGAGTCAAACAACACGGCTGGGGTAGTGGTGGCTGAACCCCCTAAAATGGCATGCAGCTCATCATAGAAGCGGCATGTTTGGGGCTCTGACCCGGAGCGGCCGTTCGCCTCTCTGGTTTTCTGGTAGGCTTGCCTCAGCTCCTTCAGTTTCACGCGGCACTGCTTCGGGTCCCTGTTATGGCCTCTGTCCTTCATGCCCTGGGAGATTTTCACAAAGGTTTTGGCATTTCGAAAACTGGAACAGAGTTCTGATAGCACGGATTCCTCTCCCCAAACAGCGATCAGATCCCGTACCTCCCGTTCAGTCCATGCTGGAGCTCTTTTGCGATTCTGGGACTCCATCATGGTCACCTCTGCTGATGAGCTCTGCATGGTCACCTGCAGCTTGCCACGCTGGCCAAACAGGAAATGAGATTCAAAAGTTCGCGGTACTTTTCCTGTCTACCTGGCCAGTGCATCTGAGTTGAGAGTGCTGTCCAGAGCGGTCACAATGGAGCACTCTGGGATAGCTCCCGGAGGCCAATACCATCGAATTGTGTCCACAGTACCCCAAATTCGAGCCGGCAAGGCCAATTTATGCGCTAATCCACTTGTCGGGGTGGAGTAAGGAAATCGATTTTAAGAGCCCTTTAAGTCGAAATAAAGGGCTTCATCGTGTGGACGGGTGCAGGTTTACATCGATTTAATGCTGCTAAATTCGACCTAAAGTCCTAGTGTAGACCAGGGCTAAGTGTATAAAAATATTTCACTTAACTAACACTTTTCATTCAAATATCCGAAAACACTCTGGAACCATTAAGCCTTACAACACTGCCTCCCTCTAAAAGTAACCAATTCCTGTCACACCAGTTGGCCTATATAATCTCAGGAAAGTTAACAAGATGATTGGTTGAGATACATGCCAAACGTCACGGACTCATTTTACAATTTTAAAAAACTGTGTGCAGGAATGGCCACATTTAGGCAATCCAGGGCCCTAAGCACACCACAAAATATGGTCCCTGTGACAGTGGCAGGAGGTCCCTTTCCCTCTCAGAGAGGCAAGGGCGACACTGATGTGCACCCAGAATACCAGACATTCTGGTACTTCTGGGAATGGCATGAGCCTACCCCTACCTGCATGACACCAACGCTCCCGGTGTGCATGCAACGTCACGCCACATGGAAAATGCCATTTAGAAGAGCATGACACCCAACCCCTGCTGGCATGACTTCACACGCACTGTGCATGCAAGGCCATGGTCCACAAAGGATGCCGTTTTGAAGAGCACACAGTCCCACCCCCCCCAGCGTGACATCACAAGCACAGTGAGTGAGGTCATACCAGCGGGAGCAGAATAGCACACTCTTCAGCATGGCATTCTCATGCACACCAGACAAGACCACGTCCAGTTTTATACCTGTACTGGACCGGACACAAACTGCACAAAAGTAGGACCGTCCTGCTTCAAACCGCACGAATGGCCTGCCTCGTAACAGCAGCTTCCGTACTCTTCTCAGTTTCAAAACAACCATTGGCTTGAGCTCCCTTAGTTGAGCCTGGGCCTTACCAGTTCAGCCCTCAGGCACGTTAATGAGCCTAACAGGGCTGCAGCAGAATTGCCTGATTGGCCACCTGGTCCAAACAGCTGAAAGGAGCCAACAGGTTTACATTTAGGCTTAGCATCAGGTTGTTGACTGTTCGTTGCTTATACCCACAGCTGCGATCACTCCTGTGCCTCCCTTGTTCCCAGCATTGTTCCCATCCTGCTGCAGTCTGCTCCTGTCCTGTTCTAGCCCACCTCAGCCCTGCTCCCCTGGCCCAGCTTCTGACTCTGGCTCTCACCTTTGGCTCCAGCTCAGACCCCTGACTCTGACCCTTGGATTGATTCCTACTTCCTGACCCTGAGGTCAGGCTGTGTCTCTGATCACTAGGTCAGACTGCTGACTTCCAGGAGCAGCAGTAGGGACCCTCCCCACACACCAACAGCCATACAGGAGTAACAAGGGCAGCAACAGGAATTCCCTCTTATCCAAGAGAGGGCGGGAGTAACAGCAGGGGGGAACCATGCCTGCAATTCTTATCTCAGTAGCCAGAGTTTATCTGCTTTAATGGGGGTCTGATCAGGCTGCATCTACCTCCTTCTCTTCACACAGAATTCTCTGCATGAATGGTATTGAGGGACTCCCAAACAGTAGGTCTTATTACTGTTATATATAGGGCCCTACCAAATTCACGGCCATGAAAAACGCATGAAATCAGACTGTGAAATCTGGTCTCCCCCCGTGAAATTTGGTCTTTTCTGTGCTTTTACCCTATACTATACAGATTTCATGGGGGAGGCCAGAGTTTCTCAAATTGGGGGTCCTGATCCAAAAGGGATTTGCAGGGGTGGGGTCACAAGGTTATTTTAGGGGGGGGGTCATATTATTGTCATCCGTACTTCTGCGCTGCCTTCCAAGCTGGGGGGCCGGAAAGCGGCGGCTGTTGGCCAGGTGCCCAGCTCTGAAGACAGCGCCCCACCAGCAGCCGCACAGAAGGGTGAATATAGGATACCAGGCCACCCTTACTTGTGTGCTGCTGACTTCAGAGGTGGGGGCTGGACACTGGCGGCCACTGACTGACAGCCCAGCTCTGGAGGCAGCAGCACACAAGTAAGGGTGGCAACACCACACCCTGCCCTCCTTATTTCTGGTCATAAACATACAGTTCAGGGTAGCATAAAATCCCTCCTTTACCTGTAATGGGTTAAGAAGCTCAAATAACCTGGTTGGCACCTGACCAAAAGGACCAATAAGGGAAAAAGATCCTTTCAAATCTGTGGGGGGAGGTTTTTATTTGTGTGGTCTTTTGCTGTTCTCTCTGGGACAGAGAGGGACCAGGGCAGGAAAAACCATCTCCTAAAACCCTACCTGAAATAAGCATCTAGATTACAAAAATTGTAAGTAAAGCAAGGAAATGTGTTAGCTTGTGAATTTTCCCTATGCTAAGAGGGAGGTTTATTCCTGTTTTTTTGTAACTTTTAAGTTTTGCCTAGAGGGGAATCCTCCGCATTTTAAATCTTATTACCCTGTAAAATTACCTTCCATCCTGATTTTACAGAGGTGCTTCTTTTACTTTTTTCTTCATAATAAAGTTCTGTTTTTAAGAATCTGATTGGTTTTTAGTGTCCTAAAAACCCAAGGGTCTGGTCTGTGCTCACCTTGTTTATCTATTTGGTTGGTATATTATTCTCAAGCCTCCCCAAGAAAGGGGGTGAAGGGGCTTGGGGGGATATTTTAGGGAAACAGGAACTCCAAGTGGTCCTTTTCCTGAATCTTTGTCTAACTCCCTTGGTAGTGGCAGCAATACCGTCCAAGGACGAGGAAGAATTTTTGCCTGGGGAAGTTCGTAACCTAAGCTGGTAGAATTAAGCTTAGGGGGTCTTTCATGCGGGTCCCCACATCTGTACCCTAGTGTTCAGAGTTGGGAGGGAACCCTGACACTTTTGCACTGCTGCTGGTGGCAGCTCTGCCTTCAGAGCTGGGCTCCTGACCAGCAACCGCCACTCTCTGGCTGCCCAGCTCTGAAAGCAGCACCGCCGCCAACAGCAGTGCAGAAGTAAGCGTAGCAGTACTGCACATCCCCCCCCAGAGTAACCTTGCGACCCCCCCCCCCAACTCCTTTTTGTGTCAGGACCCCTACAGTTAAAATACTGTGAAATTTCAGATTTAAATGGCTGAAGTCATGAAATTTACAATTTTTAAAATCCTATCACCGTGAAATTGACCAAATGGACTGTGAATTTGGTAGGGCCTTAGTTATATAAAATGAAGGCAGCAGTTCTCAGAGTTATTTTTCAGGCTCACAGTAGGCCTCACTGCATCAGTTACGCTTGGTTCATGTTCTCAAGGTTTTCATCATGATCATGAAGACTAGAAACTTATCTTTAGAAAACAAAAATTAAGTTTACATTCTGATGGAGTCACATCACTGTAAGCATTGCGGCCCTGAGCACTAGACTATAGTGTCTACCTTTAATCCAACCCTGTGTGTAACGGCATCATTAGGCAGAACCTTTAGATTCCCCCAAAATCCTACAGAAGTCAAGTATAACTTCTTCCTCGTTTCAACCTTAGCAGTCGGTTTATATTATGTTTTCAAGGCTCTCTCTGTAAAGAACAGGACTGGAAGATTTACTTTTATTGTAAATGAAAGCTAAAGTTCTCCTTTATGATCCCATCCCCATCAAATCAGGGGATGCCAGGTGTAGAATACACAAAGTACAAAGCCCAGCTCAGCTTTTCTTTGTAACCAGGGCAACTGTAATCCTATCATGTTGAAGCCATTACATAAACAAGACGTGTGTGTGTGTGTGTGTGTGTGTGTGTGATCAAGATGAAGAGTACAAGGCAGGCCCTAAAGTAATCAAATAGGCAAATACACAAATAAATGAGCATACTGTGATAGGAACTGTAATTTATGCCAGCAAACCTGACTGGTAAACATGCTTACAGTATCACCTGCTTTAATAACAGATACATTTCCAGACAATAACTAATAAATATGCAAGATTCTTTATTTCCTTTAACTCGTAAAACTGCAAACCTAAATATTTGAATTTCTTCCATAAGCCTCAAGAAAGGCAGAACTTTGAAGTTTCTAAAGAGGAAAGATTATTTTCTTTTGCTGCAGGCCAGAAATTAGAATTTCTTTGCTGATTCTGCCAAACCGCCATAAAATATATTTTTTATTTTCATCAAAATAAGCCACTTTGAATTAGAGCTGTCCCATAGCTACTGAGTGATCAACATTTTGAGGGTCAGACTAACTTTGTAAACCACTGTATGAACCCTCTGACCAAAAGGGACCCTCCAAAACCACGCAAGATCAAACAGGATTGTGGGGAAAGAGTTTCATTCCATTTCCTCACTGTTGGCAGTTTTGGACAACACATGCTGCAGTTTTATTTTGTTCACATGATCAGAACAGTGGGTTGCGTCCACATGTTTTTTAAATAAATGAGCTAAATTCAACCCTGGGTGGTAAAGCTTCTCCAAAGAATAATTTGGTCCCAGTGTTTTCGGTAAAAAGTTTTTAGGGCTAAGTAAAAATACAAAAAGGAGAAAAATGTTCCTCTGTACTGGCATATTTAGAGCATACTCATGAGCAGCATGCAAGACATCTTAGATTTGAACCCATATTCTTCCAGGCTATTCACAGTTTTTTAAAAAGCATGTATAAACTCCTAGTTCTTTGGCATTCATTGCATTATTTGTGCATCACTACAATTTTGGTTTTATACTGCTCTGAAGCATAAGAACAGAAGAATGGCCATACTGGGTCAGACCACAGGTCCACCTAGCCCAGTATCTTGTCTTCCGACAGTGGCCAATGCCAGGTGCCCCAGAAGGAATGAACAGAACAGGTAATCACCATGTGATTCATCCCCCCCCCACCCCCCACCCCCGTCGCCCATTCCCAGCTTCTCAACACTGATGAAATCCAGACCATCATCAATCTAAAAACAATAGGCTATGCTGACATCACATCATCTCATTCATCTTCATTTGTCCCATCACATCCTGTCATTCTTATGCAAATGACACACTTGAGGATGCAACTTTTCTGCACTCCGTGATAAGGGGGAGTAAGGCTGTTAAAAGCCCCAGGGTGCCATCCCAGACCACAGACTATCACTTCATTCAACACCTTGTGTTTTACATCACATCTAATGTGTCTGACATTCAAATTTGACCCAGCAGGAGGTAAAACTATTTGATTTCTCAGCTACATACATCTCATTTCCTGTGCTGAAACACTCACTGAACTCCCTTGGGATCAAACAGTGTCTTGCTTCAGTGTCCCCTTGCTAATGGAAATTGAAATACTGCTCAAGAGGAAGAAGATATTTGCATGGGGCATGTAACAATGATAGCAATCCACCCTTCTCACCTAAGAGCTCACGAAAGCTTATGCTCTAATAAATTGGTTAGTCTCTAAGGTGCCACAAGTCCTCCTTTTCTTTTTGCGAATACAGACTAACACGGCTGCTACTCTAAAACTAAAACCCTGGGTATGCTGAGACTCTGTGACACAGAAGCATCGCATCCGATGAAGTGAGCTTTAGCTCATGAAAGCTTATGCTCAAATAAATTGGTTAGTCTCTAAGGTGCCACAAGTACTCCTTTTCTTTTTGCGAATACAGACTAACACAGCTGCTACTCTGAAAGAAGCAAGTTGGTTTAGATTAGCGAATACCAAGGAGGAAAAACACATAGGTTACCTTCCAAGGAAATTTGGTAGAGAGCACTTTGGAAAGAATGTGCACACTCAATTACAAGTCTGTTTAAAACATTTAATTTTAGGTTGAATAAGAGTATACAAGATCCTAAAATGTTTTAGGTCCCAAAAATTATTCCCCAAGCCTAGAAGTCAGCATGAATTAAAATCATTTCCCATACTTGTAAGTCTGTCTCATCAGTTCTATTCCCACAGCTGTTCCCCCAGACACCACAGGTGGTGAAAACTAAGCTTATCTGTTGCACAACAGGAAGGATTTTATTATTATTTACTCATAACAGTGTTTTGTTTCATCAGCACCTTCAATAAATGCTCTGAACATCTTGTTCCCATCACACGTGTGAATGTAGGAAGAGCAATTTTTATTAGACGGGAAAAAATACGGGAACAAGAGAAGTACGTAAAATAAGACATTTTCTCTGAGGAAAGTAGCAACCACCTAGAACAACCTTAGCATCATGTGAGAAATGAAGTTGGTTAAAATGTCTCACACAGTCTTAAATGTGGGGGTTGTGTTATTGGCAATAGTGCTTAGGTACCATGGTGATAGTCCAAGAAATTATTATAATTAATAAATGTATGTCACAAGTACCAACCAAGTTTACAGTTAAATGGATGGCTAAAAATATGTGTAAATAAGAGAGTCCTGATATCCATATTTACAATGACAGCAAAGCCTGCATCAGACTGAGGAAAAATAATCTTCCACTTACTTGCTCTCTATAGTCTCAAAAGTTTGTCTCAAATTATAGGAAAGTACCATAAACTGTATATTAATAGATAAAGAAGAAACTACATAAACAGGAATATGCTGGATTTATGTTTACTCTTTTGGTAAATTAATACATCTAGACATATCACAAACACCTTCCAAACTTTTCTCTGTTTACAAAGCTAAGAATAGAACCTCCAGTAACATTTACTGTATTCCTCAATCCCTGCAACACCAAAGCAAAGAACACAGATGTGCATTGTACTTGTGATTTTTTACAGTATATAAGAAACACACATTAAAGTGAACATACAGTCATCATATGAATGCTTGAGAAGGGCATATATTGATTGGAAATATGTGATTACACTAATGAATATTTTAAAACATTACATTAATTCATATTTTTAAAAAGTTTTTAAAGGCATATATGGAAACTGACTAATCATAATGTAAACCACAAATCCACATTGCAACATTTTCCAGTTGTTAGTTTACTGAAGCCCAGAATAGTGATGTTCTTATAGTGTTCACCCCTCTCCCTTTTCCCTTCCAAAGAAGAGAAAGAGCAACCACTGTAAGCGTCCGTGACTCCTGGGATAGAGTAGCATAATGGTGCAACCTACTTGGCTTGTAGGAAGCATGGTGTCACTGTGGGTACATGTACACTAGAGCTGGAGGAGTAATTTCCAATTTGGGTAGGGATACCTGTGCTCTGATCAATCTAGTGCACTAAAAATAGCAGTGTAACTGTGGCTGCATGGCTAACAGTTGTGCCTCCAGCGTGCCTAGGATTTCAGATCGGATTGTACTCGAGGTAGCTAGCGCATCCCACTGCCTGTGCAGCTGCAGCTACACTGCTATTTTGAGAGTGCCAGCTTGATCAGAGCTAGCACGGGCATGTTCATTTGAGCTGGAAATTACACTTTCCAGCTCCAATGTACAAACACCACCACACTGACTCACTGGTTCTCAAACTTCATTAAGCTGCACTTGGTCTCTCTCCTCCCACAGTCAGTGTGGAATGGCAAGATTCTAATCTATACCCATCTATAAAATAGCCCTTTAAAAGAGAGTTTCTTTTCCTTAGAAGAAAATATTTTAAATCTTTTGAAAATGATTTTATTTTCCTTCTCCCTTGTCTTTCCTTTTGTCCAATTCAATAATAAATAAAACAACGATACAGCTCTGTAAAAATCAGCAATAAAAGGAAGTTGGAGAAGCATAATTTGTATTTAAAAAATAATGTAAGAAAATTAGTCTTATCCATTTCTCATAGATTTTAAATTTTGTAAGGCAGTCCAAGACCTTTTCTATTCAGAACGAACTATAACTTAATGGGCATGTGTTCCCTCTTCGTTGTCTGTTGGCAAAATCAAGAGCTTCCTAGGCATTTTCACTGGGCAAGTTGTAGTGAGACACATAAACTAGTGTTTTGAAGTCAAAGCAAGAACTTCCTGACATAGCAGCCCAAATTACACAGGATAAAAGAAGAGAAGCTAATAGTTAACAGCAACCCTTGCATTTAAATTATATTCATCTGAAAACCCTTTCCCTCACTAAGAGGGAAATCCTCGTCACCCAATTCCAATCTCAGCTAAATGGGAAATGTGACTTTCATGAAGATATAAGGGAACAGAATTCTTCCTCTCAACCACCAGAATATCTACAACCTTGCTCCAGGGTTTCTACTGCGGGTATTTACATAGTATTTTGTTCAGCGGAGCCATTTATTTTGCACTTTGCCAGAAATGGCAAAACTGAGGGAAGCCAGGGATGATAAAAGGGCTTCGTCACCTTCCGTCTTTATTACCCATAGGTGAAATTTTGTTTAAGTTCAGTAAAATTTCAACCTTTTGGCTAATTTCTAAATAGATCTAAATCTCCTTTCATTGGTTCCTGTCTTCAGCAGTATATCTCCTCCTCCCTCTGCTGCTCTGCAGCAGCTGATAACTAAAATAAACTATTCCCAAAGAAGTGGATGTACAAACAGATCCATGCATGGACCAGCACTGCATACTGTGAGATTAGAACAAAACCAGCAGATGAAATTTAAAATCCTCCAGTCTACATGACAGAGGTCTGCTTTTGCAGCAGAAGTTGTAGCTGCAGAATGCAGTATTGCTAGTAACAGAAGTCCTGAGCAGCTATTAATATTACAGATTGGTAGCTGCCTGTTGGGTTTGATAGCCGGTTGCTGGAGAAGGCGAATTTCGAGGATGAGTTTTGCTTACTGTCATTTAGTAGTTAGCGTGTTTGTGTTGTACTGCCCTCTTCTGAATGGAATGTCTTGCTCAAATGTGATTATGTTGCTCTAGAGCAGGGGTTCTCAACCTTTTTCATTCTGAGCCCCCCTCCGAAAACATGCTATAAAAACTCCACGGGCCACCTGTGCCACAACAACTGATTTTCTGCTTATAAAAGCCCGGGCCGGCGTTAAGGGCAAACAGTGCAATTGCCTGGGGCCCCATGCCATAGGGGCCCCCACGAAGCTAAGTTGCTCAGGCTTTGGCTTTAGCGCCCAGTGGCGGGACTTAGAGCCCTGGGCTTCAGCTCCATGCAACAGGGCTTCAGATTTCTGCCCTGGGCCCCAGTGAGTCTAACACTGGCCCCCTGGATGAGAACCTGTTCTATAGCATATCTGGTCAAAGATTGGGATTTCCATCCATAGGGAAATGCCAATGTTTCAAAATTTGATATTTTCCCAAATCGGGACAAAAAGTTGAAGACTAGATTTATTTTTCAAAATAGATAGTCCAACCAGAGGGGAGACCATGGTTCATAATGGGAGTCCAGCGCATAGAGGGAAATGGGGGCATGAGGCACCCAAACTTCAGCTTCCAGGAAGCACTGTGGCAGTTCAGGTGAACAGAAAATAACATCCAACTGACCCAAAAGGAAATGTTTCTCTTCAATATGACAAATCAGAATGTTTCAACTCAGGTTGACCTGATGCCAAATTAAATATTTAGTGTACATTTTCTCAATAGAAAATTAATTTTTTTTGGCAAGAATCAAAAAAATTCCCACAGATAGTTTCAATTAGAAATGACATTTTCAACTGAAATTTATTTGAGGGGAAAATTCCTGACCTGCTCTACCCTAGTGGCTAACACACAAAGCATATAAAAAAGCCTTAATGATAACAGCCATCAGTGGACCGTCTCTTGCACACAAGTGATAGAGGGTTGTGTTTTTTGGAGGCAAAGTCAAGCAAGGAAAGACTTCCTTGAGTAAGGAGCACCACTTAGAAATGCTTCTTAGAGGAAAGTAGTTCAAACTTGGTCCACTCCATCCTTTTTTACTCGGACAAGAGAACATGGCTGTGGACTGTTTTAAAGTGATTTGGGGGAGTTGTGGAGTGTTTTGGGTTTTTTTTTTTTTTTTTTTTGCAGTAAGCTACAGATTTGGGTTACTCAAAATGTAAAATGGGCTGTAATTATTATCCAGATATATTCAACTCGATATCTAAAAAGAAATTGTAATGTTTTACACCTGGAACAGCTATGGCTGGAAATGAGCTGAACTAGCAGCATGGATTACTAAATATTTTCAAAGGAAATAACTAATGCAGCAGTCCAGCAAACACCTTCATAAACAAACACACACTCTGAAAGCAAAATAGACACAAGTGCTTCTACAGAAATTTTACAGACATCCTGGGAGCTTGATTTAAAAGAAAAATAATTTTTCAGAAAACTGATACTTAAGGATGTTGCAGAACATTTTTATTTTCACTAAGCCTCATGTAACAAAAAAAGGAAATGCAGACACAACCCTTTCCTCTCCCTTTGTCTTTGTCTTTCAAAGATCTTCCCTTCAACAGAAAATGGATTAGAGAATTAGGGGAAACCACTGAAAGAGAATCAAATTATTTCAGAAGCCGGTTTTCACAAGAGACCAGAATATACCACAATGCAACTATTCTTACCTTGTCTATCATATCCGGTCGGTTTGTAGCTGCCAAAATTGTCACGTCCTTTAACTGTTCTATCCCATCCATTTCCGTTAACAGCTGAGCCAAGACACGGTCTGCTACGTTCCCAGCACCTGAAGACCTGATTAACAAAAATGCAACAGATTAGTTGTTCCCTTCCTAGATAATTACCAAATGAGAAAGGGTTTACTCTTCTGTAAAACCATTAAAAAAACCTTTTCAATTTTATAGAATAGCTTTCTGATTTTTCACTTTCATCTTCAGTAGCTGAGGGGAAAAATAACATAAATCATGTAAACTAGTTAAGGGTATATTCCAGAATTAGCCCTTCAAAAGATTTCTCCGTATTCATAAAAACGTCTGAGCTTGTCATTTACTACCTTGACATGGCAGACTGGACAAGGTTTTCACACAATATAAATAGTCTGGTGTAAA
The DNA here is from genome assembly GCF_965140295.1 of Lepidochelys olivacea. Taxonomy (NCBI): domain Eukaryota; kingdom Metazoa; phylum Chordata; order Testudines; family Cheloniidae; genus Lepidochelys; species Lepidochelys olivacea. Next base: position 47,353,807 of record NC_140414.1, on the reverse strand, counting down.
TATTTCTAAGGGGGGAATAGTTGGATTCAAAAGGCTTCCTAAGAGACAATACCTCAGTTCCTACCACTACCCAGGTGATTGCTTATGCCACCCCATCCAGTACAAAGTACAAGTACTTATTCATTTTGCAGTGTTCCACTATATTTTCACTTCTTCAACCTCCATCAAATGAGACCAATTTGAGTGCTAGCCAGCTAACTCATAAACGCATTTCCTGCCTTTATAATTTATCCATCTGTTTCTCCAGGAGAACAGAACAGAAAAGAACAGAAAAAGAAAAAGTTAAGTTGGGGGAAAGAAAGATACAAGTATCAAGATTTGAAATCCCAAAAACGTTAAACCCCAAAACAAAGGCAAAATATTTTTTATGCCTTTGAAGAAGTTTGGGAACGGATTCTAGTCACACTAAAGTCACACAAAGTCAATGGCAAAACTCTTAAATACACGTGAAAGACATGTTAAAAAAAAAGTAATTTGGTATTTTCATTACAGCTTCTAATTTTTTTAAACTAACAACAATACACTTGGGTTAACTCACTGTACAATCAGCCAACTGCCTTCTGCCCAAGTAAATGTATGTACATAGAAGAGAGATGTTGAATAACTCAAAGTAAAGGAACAAACTGTACGGTTACTTAAATCCCACTTACAAAACCTTTCTGAAATGTTATGCTTTGGTCTGAAGACATCATCAAATAATAATAGGTAAATAAATTGATAATAATAATAGGTAAATAAATAATAGGTAAAATTAGTAATTCAGCGTGAAATATACTTTATTTCAAAAACGTTATAAGAACTAGGGGCATATTGTTTTATCAAAAAATACTAAGATGCAAGACCTAGGAAATATTAGGGCCATATACACATACGTCTTGTGTGTGTGTGTGTGTGTGTGTGTGTGTGTGTGTGTGTGTGTGTGTGTGTGTGTGTGTGTGTGTGTGTGTGTGTGTGTGTGAGAGAGAGAGAGAGAGAGAGAGAGACACACACACACACACACACGGAAGAAGCTTAATATCAAAGCCAATAGATCATCTTTGCATATAATGAAAATATAATACAATGAGGTACAGAAAAGGTAAACTAAACAAGTGCCGGTTCTTTTCTGAAAGAAAAGAAATGGAAAAGTCAGCATCAATAACAGTATCTGAAACAAAATCAGAATAAAGGTTGAGTTACTATTAAAATGTGTTTTTAAAAAACCCTAATACGTCTGAATGGAAGCAAAGCTGTGCCTACAAATTCACAGGCTTGGGACCAGACTCTGAACTCTTGATTTCTGAGATGGGTGAGATTTTCTATGAGGCTAAGCCAAAATACTGGTCTCCTGAAGGCAAAGACAAATCAACAGCTTGTTCCAAAAGCTCCCTCTGCTGAACAACTGCTGCAAGTAGAGTTGAGAAGTTTAAAACAGGTGGGGGAGGAAAGGGTGGGGAGTAAAGCCAAACAGTGTTAAGACTAAAATTTTACTGACCTCAAATAACAGAATTTAAATCATCGAATTAAGGCCTACTCCTTACGCAGGGTAAAACTCAGACTGTTATCAAATAGGATTTGCCCACCAAAGATGTAAAAGACACAGTAAATCATCCAGGATCAGCCCCCTTGCCATAACAGGATTGCTCCCTACAGACTACTCACATTTCTTCATAATTTTGTGCCACTTTGTCTCCCTGTATTTAAAGGGACACTTTCCAATATATTTTAACAAATGTTATTCTCCATTATTTATAATACCTTCCTAGTGATGCTCAATTTATCCTCCTTTCTTTGGTAAATATTTCTTTTGTCCCCAGCACCACTTATATCGCTAAAGGAGCCTTAACATTGCAACAATTAAAAATATATATATTTAAAATAACTAGAGTTTCTATAATTTTCAAGGGGGAAAGAACAGATTTTTAACTTATTGCTGATATTCAGAATCTGGAAGACATCTGCTTCCTGGTTAAATAAATGTTGCCTAACACAATAATGGGGTGAGCCAAGGGGATTGCTGAGAAATATTAGAGAAGGGACTTCGTTTCTTAGTCAGCTTTTTTTGTTGTGTTGCAGCAGTGTTAACAATTCCCCAGTGAAATGAGTGCATTTCTAACATACCGAGAGGTCACAGCCCTATCTATTTAAAAGGAGCGGAATGTGATACAATACTATAGTTGTTTGCAGGTTAGTAAATACTTTTCAAAGGAAATAGATCTTTAAAATAAATTAGAGTCAACTTTTGTAAAACTTGTATCCTGAAAAGACTTATACATAGGCTTAACATCTCAACCGTGAGACTACTCATAGACAAACAATTAGGCATGAAAGCCTCTGTAAGATCAGGGTCTAAATGAAAATTGCACGTGAAAATGGTCTGAAACCAGAAGTCACCGGGAGAGGGGGCAAATTTTTTTGGTTTAAGAAATGCAGGAATACGTGTTTATTTTTATTTTTTATTTGAGGGCGGGGGGAGGCATTGGATCCCTCCTGATACGAACATCTATGTTGCAAGTTTCAGTATGGAGACAATGTTTATCCCAAGTATAAAAATCATGAACAGGGTGGACTTGGAAAGTAACTGAACAGCATCTAAATTAATCTCATTGATGGCAAAATCCCCAAATGTTTTCAAAGAGTGAAAAGCAAAGTTAAATTCCAAGCTACATGCTATGTATACATAAGGCTTAAGAACATACTCTCCCCCCTCCCCCAATACTGTACATTAATCCAACAGTATGAACTCCTACATCCATGCAGAGCCCCACTGAAGTCAATGGTATTTGGTACCAGACCAACAGCCCAAGATAGCAGATCCCAGTGAAGAAATATGGCCTTTTCTATTATTTGGCATCAGATAGGGAATATGCTACAGGCAGAGGAAAAATATTTTATAGTAAAGACAGGTGGCTGAAAAAAAATTAATAAAATGTCTGAAAATAAAATGTCTGATACACAGACAACTGCCTGGAATTTGCATGTATTTACTCAAACTAGATTGTCATATTGCGCAACATATTTAGCCTGTATTCTACAGTAAATAAACTGGTCAGGCTTGACAAAGCCCTGGCTGGGATGATTTAATTGGGGATTGGTCCTGCTTTGAGCAGGGGGTTGGACTAGATGACCTCCTGAGGTCCCTTCCAACCTTGATATTCTATGATTCTATGATTCTTTTGGCTTAACAGGATATCCTATAAAAATGCAGACAGGCAGACATTTATCGCTAGAGATTTCTTCACCAGCTGCTCCAGAACTGCATCACCACCATGTGCTCCGAGGAGCTCCAGTGCTGCATAAACTGTTAATCTGAAGGGTGACATACAAATATGCATTTTTCCATTTTCCCATGATTTCCCAGCAAGGGTTTCAAATTAATGCAGGCAATGCTCATTAAGGCTGCCTGGACTTTTGATACATACGGCAGTCAGAAAAACAAATTATGATTAGCCCTCCAATCCTACTTACACATTTCCACAACCAACGGCCAGCCAAGACACCCCCACCCCCCCGCCACCCTACCTGACTTCCACACACTGATTTCATCATCACAACTACACAGAAATAGTCCTCAAAAGGCACGTACCGGTACAGACTCATTTCCTGTCAGCAAACTGACTGAGAATGAATGCAGTCAAAATTAAGAGTTTGAGAGAGTGTACGCGTGCCTCACCCTCACCACAAATTCCCACAACTCCAAAATAAAAAAGGGGGTAAGAGAAATCTGGCAACTTCATTGCTGCCTGAGAACTTTAAATCCTTTGTAATGTTGTGAAAATAAAATTACACAGTTCTTTTTAAAAATATGAAATAGGATTAATGTTTGTACAGTGCTCTGAAAAATATAAAGCAGTAGCTAAGTATTAAGCATTACAATCAGTTTGCAAGTCATTCTTTCTGTGTACGGATTAAATTTTTTGTCAAATCCTCTTTAAACCACTTTCTACACATTTACAATAATCTCTTAAAGCATAGCACTTAGTTTTTTTAAATCACTTGCAGCCAGAAACTACCACCCTTACTCCCACTGAAGTGTAAATAACTGTGCAGGTAGCCCATTGATTTCAGAGAGCATGCGTATGCATGTCTTTACTCATAACACAAATTCCCTGAATTCCAAAGTATGCCACGTGAAACTATTTATATAGTTATGGCACTATTTAGTGTAAAACAGACAGATTAGGCCTCAATAGTAGTGAAAGCTCCATTTCCCATGTGCATTCTGAAGTGAGAGATTCCTAGAACACAGGTGTATTTATATTGCATGCAAGACTTAAAATTAACCATTGCTATCTGATTGACAACCAAAGCAGCATATGTGCTGCTCAACATATGGGATTCTGTGACAGGGTGCACTGGTACCACGACAAACAAGGGGTTAACCTCAGTTTCCCTTCCTCCTCCCGGCTCCTGGAGCCTGATCCAATGCCCATTAAAATTAGCTCCAAGCTGAGCCTTCCAAGGCTAAATAACTAGTTTTTAAAAAGGAAGCCACTTTTGAGATAATCATCTGCTATTTATTTTTTCCACTTCTTAAACTTAAAAAGCTGAACAGATTTTTTAAAATTTAAAAAGATATATCTCCCCAAAATGAGAAGTTAAAGGTCCAGCTCATTACAGAAATTTGTAAACAAGCATTCATAATGAAAACACAGACAGACCCTTAGTCCTAGAGGTGTTTGCAGGATTGATCTAAAATGAGTAGTTTTGCAGAATACAGCATATAACATTTTAACTCAGAAATTTACTTGAGCCCTGATCCTGAAATTGATCAGGTTCAGCAGTTTGCCTGCACAGAACTTTGTCAACTTCAGTGAGGCTTGGTGCAGGAACCCTGAACAAAGTGAAGTTGCAGAATCAGGACCGTAATGTAGTAGATAAGGTGGAAGACAAGGATTGCACAATGAAGGTAAATTCCAAGAAAATCAAAAGAAAGCTTCACCAGTGTCTTTTGGATTAACATCTTAAAATCAACCCAAGAACCTACTTATTCCTTCAAAACAATGCTTTAAGCACCTAAAGAAGATACCTGTAAGAATTATGAAGTTCCTGTTTCCTCTTATCTGGTTTAAATACAGTATCCTGAAGCCGCCACATAACTTGGAGGCCAAACTCAACTACATTTTTTTAAATCAGTAAGAGAACTGCATCATGCTCAACTGATTTCAGCAACAGTGACTATGCTGTTCAACTTTCCAGAAAAATGACTGAACAATGACTGCTTACTATTCTGCATACAAAGGGCCAGTGCTGCTCCCACAGAAGACAGTGCTGCAACTGACTTCAAAGAAAACAGATTTAGGGTCACAGTAAATTATATTTGCAGTAGGCTGATAAGAGAAAGCATAACCCCACTCATGGGACAAAAGTAAATCTGAAAAGAAAAAAAAATAGTAAAGTAATAACAAAATAAATACCACCACCTACCACTTATAAGAATTCCATACAAACATTAACAAATTAACCCTTATCATAAAACCATGAGGTAGATATATATTTTTGTATCCATTTTACAGGTGGTGGGAGACTAAGTGACTTGCCCAAGATACAGAAGTGTCTGTGACAGAACTGAGATTAGAAGTCAGCAGTTCCTGGTCTTGGATCTGTGCTCAGACTCACAGATGACACCTCTCTGACAAATTAAATGAGGTTTAAGAGACTAATTTACATTTTTATATGGCATTTATCTCAAATCATCTGAATTAACAAACCGTGGGCCTAATCCTTCTCACTTTACTCACATGAATAGTACTACTAAAGATCATAGGGGTAAAATGAACAGGATTTGGGCAAATAAGTACAGAGCACCACAAAGTCAGCCTTTTAAGAAAGAGAGAAGGATGGCAGCCCAGGGGATACCCAGGATATTGCAGAACGGTGTAAGGGCACTCCAGGAGAACCACCTACTCTGACAAGATGCGCCATGGAACTTAATGTTTATGCAGAGCAGGCAGGGCACTAAAGTAAAACATGGAATTCAACTTATCTACCTGTGAAGTATCAACTGGTGAGCTGACCATGCCAGGTTTTGAACACTGATTATGATGGATTTCAAGGAGAATGTAACGCTTACGTCACTCTCAGGTAGATCCACCGGGACTACACTGCTGGTAAGCCTGGGAGAAGTTGGAGAGGGCTGCCATGGGCAAGGGTAGCATCTCAGCACAGATGACCCTGAACTCATGGAGATAACCAGGTTAGGGGATAGACCCCACAGGCTTTACCATACATAGGTGAACCCTTCCACCCAATAGCATACTGTAGGGTAATCTCCATATGGGAATCATCACTGAGATTTCTATGGGAAAAGTTTCCCACAGTTTTTCATTGGGGGGGCGGAGAAGGGGACAATCTGGCCCATTGTATCTACCACATGATATTAGACAAGACCTACATAAAAGTTTAGTCTTTTTACCAAAAAAGTTAAAGTAAATATTGAAAGGTATGAGCTTTAAAAATCTTCCTGCAAATGGCAAACTCAAATTACTTCTTTTACTGGAACTGGAAGGAAAAAAATTAACATGGACACAAACGTAAAACTCATTGACATAACAAAATAGTTGGTATCAAAAAATTAATATCTGCTCAAATAGACCAGAATTCTGAACTTCTCTATAAGCTACTGAGGTAAAGGGTTCCTGAAATACCAAAGACCCCTGCCAGCACACTCCCACACAAAAATCACTCCGCTCACACTGTCTGAAAGATTTTATTGAGTCTGACATTTCTGTCAGGGCTTTGTAGGGGTAAACTGTCAGCAAGAAGCACCTGCCAAGTCAGTCTTTTCAGTCCAACTGCCATGATCGTAATTAACTGTCTCACTGTTTTATTTCCTTCCCTCACAAATGTTGATGAAATATGGCTTTGGAAGTTCCATGTTTTCCACAGTATTAAAAGAAAATTTTACTCCAATAGCATAGTGGCTAGTAAATAAATATAATAAATAAATAAATAAATAATGGCGGCAATACCTTCCCAGAGAATAGTAATGTCTCACAATGACAATTAAGGTATTTGCCAAGAAAAAAAGCTTTTAAAGTGGATAAGGACCTTAATTTACAGTTGAGCCTCTTTTCTTAAACACTGCTAGGACTTCAAGAAACATCTCCAGCTCTTGAGTAAAATTACTGGCCTTGCAAATATAGGTCATTACATTCATGCAGGCAATAGAATATGGTTACAACTGACACTTCTGTTTCCTGTAGCACCTTTCATTCAAGGATGCCCAGTATCAGAGGGGTAGCCGGGTTAGTCTGTATCTGGAAGCCTACTTTTGCCATCTCCAACACAAGGAATATTTTCAACACACCACTGAACAGTGCACTGATCTACAGGAACCCTCCTTCCAACACTACAGGAAGAAGAATTCTGCGTGGACTCCTCCTGACAGTCGAAATGACAGGCTGGACTTCTACATAGAGTGCTTCCGCAGCCGTGCACAGGCTGAAATTGTGAACAAACAGCATCACTTTACCCCATAACCTCAGCCGTACAGAATGAAATGCCATCCACAGCCTCAGAAACAACTCTGACATTATAATCAAAGGGGCTGACAAAGGAGGTGCTGTAGTCATAATGAACAGGTTGGATCATGAACAGGAGGCTGCCAGGCAACTCTCCAACACCACATTCTACAGGCCACTATCCTCTGACCCCACTGAGGAGTACCAAAAGAAATTACACCATCTGCTCAAGAAACTCCCTGCTATAGCACAGGAACAAATCTAACAGACTCACCCCTAGAGCCCTGACCAGGGGTATTCTATCTGCTACCCAAGATCCATAAACCTGGAAATCCTGGATGCCCCATCATCTCAGGCATTGGCACTCTTAAGGCAGGATTGTCTGGCTATTTGGACTCTCTCCTCAGACACTATGCTACTAGCACTCCCAGCTATCTTCGAGACACCACCGACTTTCTGAGGAAATGACAATGCATTGGTGATCTTCCTGAAAACACCATCCTGTCCACCATGGATGTAGAAGCTCTTTACACCAATATTCCACAAGAGGATGGACTACAAGCTGTCAGGAACAGTATCCCTGATGAGGCCACAGCACATCTGGTGGCTGAGCTTTGTGACTTTGTCCTCACCCACAACCATTTCAGATCTTGGGACAACTTATATCTTCAAGTCAGCAGCATTGCTTTGGGTACCTGCATGGCCTCACAGTATGCCAACGTTTTTATGGCTGACTTAGAACAACGCTTCCTCAGCTCTCGTCCCCTTGCGCCCCTCCTCTACTTGCACACATTGATGACATCTTTATCATATGGACCCACGGGAAGGAGGCCCTTGAAGAATTCCACCTGCATTTCAACAATTTCCACCCCACCATCAACCTCAGCCTGGACCAGTCCACACAAGAGATCCACTTCCTGGACACTACAGAGCAAATAAGTGATGGTCACATAAACACCACCATACACTGGAAACCTACCGACCACTATACTTACCTCCATGCCTCCAGCTTCCATCCAGGACACATCACACAATCTATTGTCTATAGCCAAGCCCTAAAATACAACCGAATTTGCTCCAATCCCTCACAGACAAACACCCACAAGATCTTTATCAAGCATTCTAAAACTACAATACCCACCTGGGGAAGTGAGGAAACAGATTGACAGAGAGAGACAGGTATCCAGAAGTCACCTACTACAGGACAGGCCCAACAAGGAAAACAACAGAACACCACTGGTCATCACGTACAGCCCCCCAGCTAAACCTTCTCCAGCACATCATCAACGATCTACAACCTATCATGGAAAACGATCCCTCACTCTCACAAACCTTGGGAGGTAGGCCAGTCCTCGCTTACAGACAGCCCCCCAACCTGAACCAAATACTCACCAGCAACTACACACCACACAACAAAAACACTAACGCAGGAACCAATCCCTGTAACAAACCCTGTTGCCTACTCTGTCCCCGTATCTACTCTAGCGACACCCTCAGAGGGCCCAACCACATCAGCCACTCCATCAGGTGTTCATTCACCTGCACTTCTACTAATTTGATAGATGTCATCATGTGCCAGCAATGCCCCTCTGCCATTTACATTGGCCAAACTGAACAGTCTCTACGTAAAAGAATAAATGGACACAAATCGGACATCAGTAATGGTAACATACAAAAGCCAGTAGAAGAACACTTCAATCTTCCTGGACATTCAATAACAGATTTAAAAGTAGCCATCCTTGAACAAAAAAAAAAAAAAAAAACTTCAAAAACAGACTTCAAAGAGAAACTGCAGAGCTACAATTCATTTGCAAATTTAACACCATTAATTTGGGCTTGAATAGGGACTGGGAGTGGCTGGCTCGCTACAAAAGCAATTTTCCCTCTCTTGGTATTGACACCTTCTTATCAGTTATTGGGAGTGGACCACATCCACCCTGACTGAATTAGCCCTGTTAACACTGATTCTCCACTTGTAAGTAAGGTAACTCCCTTTTCTTCATGTGTCAGTATATTTATGTCTGCATCTGTAATTTTCACTCCATACATCTGCAGAAGTGGGGTTTTTTACCCACGAAAGCTTATGCCCAAGTAAATCTGTTAGGTCTTTAAGTGCCACCGGACTCCTCGTTTAATTCAAGGATTTCAACATAATTTCCATGCATCCATTCATTATCCCGTCAAAGTAAACATTACTACCACTTTAGAAATGGAGAAACTGTGCTACAGTGATGTTAAATGATTCCTTACCCCACCCCACCCCACCCCCAGCAAATCAGGTGTCTCACAAAGCAGATGGATAGCAAAACTGTGTGTAACTATTACTGAAACTGATTATTACTGATTATCTTTTAGAAATATTAATCCAAATTTACATCTGGCATACACAGGCACAACTCAACTCAAGTTTGTCAATTAGGCCAACAGCGAAGTCAGACCACTGTTTATATATTAATGTGATGGACTCTATAGAAAACCCTATAATTGATAGTTTGTAAATTAATTGCAAGTTAAGCAATTTAAAATTGTGGCCAATCAAAAAGTAGAGTATGACAAGCATTAAAATAAGAAATCTTCCTTCAAAACAGGCAATTGCTTTGGCTGTAATGGTGGTGACAAAGCTACAAAAGAGGGTCATAACTCTAACCCTTCTCCCACTTCCCCACCAACACCCTATGTTTGGACACTACTTACACTGCTGCCATACGTTATCTACCCAACTATAGTCAGGCAGTACCCACTGTAATGCATCCTTGTCCTCCCCCTCTCCCACGACTGCAGATGACTCAAAAGGAAAGAACCTGGGCAAGTCATGTAATACAGCGCTTGGGTTAAATTTTTGGCTTCATGAACGTCTGTATACATATGTATCTTCTCCATTTACGACAACCTCTCATCAGTTACTTGGCGGAATTAGCGAAGCAATCCAGGAAAAGGGAAAGGAAACCATGCATTAGAGTCTGTTTGAAAGCGGGTTGTAGAAGGATACAACCATGAAAAACAAAAAGGCCTTGCAAAAATGCATGTTACTCTTCAGGGACTGAATTTAACTTACCAAGGAAAGGGAAGTCAGAGTTACACCCTCCCTAATTCACAGTGTTGTGTTTCAATTTCTGAGAGTTCTCCCAACTGTACAGGCCCACTCTGGTCAATGAGCTGGTATAGAATGGGTCCTGTGAGCTGTTCTCCACTGGCTCGGTCTGCTCTCATATTAGAGCAGGCAGAGCTCCCTCTCATTGTGAGCTGCTAACCTTCCCTCCATCGAATCTCCTCCTAGTGAAAAAGAGTAAGAGCCCTGAAACCACTCACTCTCTCCTGCACCCCCACCCCAATGTGGGGAGAGGGAAAGTGGAAAGAGCATCCGGCAGTCACTCACTCCTTCTGTTCCTGGACAGAAGCTGTCTTGCCTGTGCTTGCTCTCTCTGAGAGACTGTGAACAACTTTGCCTCTTGTCTCCCTAGCCTGGAGAAGAAGACTGTGCTCCCTATAGCCTTCCTGTTCCCCAGAGAGATCTGGGAATCAGATTTCTCCCAGCACTCCTCCCTCAACTCAACCACAAAAGATATTATAAGGACAATGAGTGAAGAAATAAGAGACATACACGGGATGGATTTTGCTGGGAGCAGGGCATAGGGAGATACACAGAAAGCATTTGGTGGTGCGGGGAGATGACGGAATACCAAATGCATTTTCCAGGGAGGGAGAAAACAGACTGGATTGGAAAGGGGGGTGTCTTGGTTGGGGGCAGTTCACCAAGTGTGGTTAGGAGAAAAGAGTGGATTGGAGTGGTGTGTGACTGGGAAGAGAGCTAGTGAATTGAGGTGGTGCTGAGCAAACATATATGCACGTGAAAGAGGAGTGGATATGGGGCAAGATGGTATGTTTGGGGAGAGGGAGAAAGTACATGAGAAGAGATAAAACATTCTTTCTAAGGGGCTGAGGGCAGAAAAATAAAAGGGAAGGACAGAGAACAAATCAGAAGGGAAAAATAGTGAGACAGCATGAGGAAGGAAGGGGAGATGAGAAACAGGGAAGAGGAAAATTGCCGGGGAATAGAAGAAAGACTGAGGAAAGGTAAGGGAAAGAACACCATGTACGGAAAAAAAGTTTAATTCTAAAAGTTACATTAAAATATAAAACCAATTATGTATGTGTACATATCACTGTATATACACATGCACATTTACAGAAACTATCTTTTTTAAGAATTACTTTGGAGTTGTATACACAAAGGTAATAGCTGGTTCCTGCAGAGCAAAGTTTTTGCCTTTGAAAGGATCCAGACTGCACCAAACAGCCATTAGAATTTCCTGCAGAAGGATACCCACAGACCTCCCTCCAATGGATCAACCCCAAACACATACACACTGAATTCATAATTATTTAGGTGGTTGGCCAAAAGATATTACCCAGACCATTTATATGTCCTTGTCTACGCATAAGAGTAGTGGCATGTGTTTTGAGGGGAGACTAAAACCTTGTTCTCCCATCTGTGCTGCAAATGCCTAGGCACAACAGGAAGATGCTAACACTTAGAATTCTGTTATTCTGTCTGCACTGCAGCTGTCTTAAAAGAAGAAACCTGATGCACAGTACATTTTCCATTTCCCTTCATTCCGTTTCCTCAGCATTTCTCCTTCTGTGCATTCCTGAAAGTTAATCAAGTTGAAAACTGTAATCAATCATGTCTACCATAGAAGCAACTAAAGTTTAATCTGGAAGTACTACAGACTAGAATGTGAATAACTAGTCTGGATTTCACTTTTAGAGCCATGCATTATATCAATATTTAAATACAATGCCAATGTACTTCCAGCTGGATTATAAACTAAGCCTAAAATATTTAATTGGTTCTAAATACGATTAGGTCTCCTTTTTCTTCCAAAAGAAATACATTTATAAGAACTAAGGCCCTGAACCTGAAAGCACTAAAGCACATGCTTAACTTTACACATGTGAGTAGTCCCACTGAAGTCAGTTAAACTACTCATGGGCTAAATTATTATTGGGTCAGGGTCTAGGAGTCCAATCCACTCACGTCAATAAAAGCTCCTACTACCTTCAAGAGAAAGGGGAGCTCAAATTACAAAATTAAAAATATGTAGTCTGCTAAAATTAGAAGAGAAATTTACTTAAAGAATATTTAAGACATGGCATTCATAATAGAGTATTTATGCTAGACAAGAGCCTTTAGCAGTTAACTTCACTGAGTACATACAGGTGTCAAACATTCATTAAATTTAAACAGCATGTGGACAGTGCAGCTTGTAAATATTGCTATTCCAAAGTAAACTCTTACCCTATTTTCTGAAAAAGTTATTAAAAAAAAAAAAAAAAAAACACTTTAGCCCTTTACAAATCCTCATTAGGCCTGGAACTTTCGTTCTGCTAGAAATCCAGTTCAGAGGAGCCAACCTATTTCTCCAGCCACTCTTCCTAAATTGAAGCTAACTCCAGCATATTAAGAGTTCAGACAATAACAGCCAGAGATTCAAAGGCCTGGATTTTCCACAGCATCCAAATGCAGCTTAGATGTGCTAGAAAATGGTAGTGGTAGTGAATCAGTTGAGGTTCTCCCCATTCAGGGCTACCCACCCCCAGGGTAAATTAAAGCAAGAGAAGACCTGCGGCAACTTATGCAGCTGGCAGAACATCCCTTGCAACAGCAGAGGTTCAAGTTTAGTTAAGCTCTGCTCTTCCACATCTCCTCTCCCCTCCACTACCAGGCTTCCTCCCATCCTTTTACACCAATAATGGGACATTGGGGCAGATGAGAGGGGCTGTGCCAACTCCAGCAACTGTGTGCTACTGGACATTCATCCTACACAGGAAGACTTCTCTGCTGGGACCCTTTAACCTATTTTAGGGCACTTTACCCTGCGCACATCCAGCTCATGCATTTTAAGGCCAGAAGGTAGCATTCTGATCAATCTGACCTCTTGCATAATACAGGCCATAGACTTCACCGAGGGACTTCTGCAAGCCCAATAATTTGTCTTTGTGCTAAAGCCAAATTTGGCTTAAAGACAGAAGATTTACACAGCCCTTGTTATTAAAACCAGAGATGCCACTCATTGTAAACAGAAGATTCATTTCCTCCAGGACAAAAAATTTCAAACCTGCATGCCTAAAGTTGGGATTCTAAACCCATATTTTGGCATTTCAATAGAGTGCATAGTTTTAGAGATACTGAGCAACCCAAGCTCCCATTGAAATCTATAGGTTTGAAAACTGTGGCTTATAAATTTATAGATTTATCTTCCCACCATGGCTTAGTCATTTTAATGTAATCTATGCACAGAGAGGAGGGGGGGAAAAGTATGTCCCCCAAATATCATTGCTATATTACTCTTTGGATGGGCTGCTATTTAAGAAGTACCAAGGTCGCCCTCTCCTCATCAGCCCACCTCTGCCCAAAAAACCTGACTGCCAGCCTAATAACTATCTCAGCCTTGGATTTTATATTGCACAGCATGGATCTTTTTTAAAAAAAGGAATTTAACAGTGTCTTTTACTCCAGCCAACAATGCTTTATGTCTTAGGTTACAAGATTTTGCAGCTAAGGGGAAAAAGTTACCTTGCTTCAGAAAAGCAAGAAAAGGAAAATAAGTCTATTCCCCAAAAATCCTAAAAATTTACACATATAAACAATAACCCATTTCCAAAGAACATAGATTTCTTAAATTAGGCAAACAGAGTGTCTGTGCTGCATTTACACAGAGCCATGTTCATTCATCACTTTCAAGTCTGATTACCAAGCCATTTCCTGTAGGCAACCTCTAATGGTCAGAAGAATTAGGTTTTACATAGTCCGGATACCAAGGAATAACAAGTACCCATAATTCTCTGCAGCTACGCACTTTTGTTAAGAGTTTTAAGCTTTGAAAGGGGAAAGGATTACTTGGAACGAAAACATTCCTTGCTCACTGTTGTATCTGGACCAGCCATGTGTTCCTGACCTTAATGTCATAGTCTTTTCTGCAAACAGTCATAACACCATTTTACAGAAGTTAGAGAAAAACATAACTAGCTAATGGAACCTAGAGTTAGTCAGAACCATGGAATGATGGAAAACATCTATTATGTCATCTAGTCCTTCTCTCTGCCAGTGCCCTTGTTGTACATTAATTTGTGGATTGTCCAGTTTTGTTTGAAATGTGCCAAACAAACTGCACCCCTTTCCCATGTGACTGTTCTACAGCGTACAAGATCTCACTGTCAAAAAACAGTTTTTCAGCAGTTGTTTTCCCTTTCTTAATTTCATTATTTCTACTCATAACCACTTGTAATGTCCTCAGTAATTCCTCCCAAACCTTGTTGTTTCCACCCTTCACGTATTTATAGATTTATGTCTTCCCCTTCATATGTGCCTATGGATATATATTTAAAACTCAATCTCAATCCTTCCAGAGCCTGATATTTTTGTTGTTTTTCTCTCTACTTCCTTTGCATTTGTTCATTAGTATATTTTGTAAAGGTAATGCAGTCTTAATAAGGAGCATTCTACAGCACTCCGCTGTAATATTAAACAATTACCAAGAACCACCGTAGGGAGAGAATGCTAGATTGTGTATTAAATTACGGGACTCTGGATTAGCAATGTGCAAATCGGTGAGATGCAGTAACATTGCAGTGCTACGTATCTTAATTTGGGAAATCATATTTATGTGAGGCATTGTCTAATAGTCTCAACAAAGGGACAGAAGCCAGGAACTTCTAAATTCTAATCCCGGTTCTAACAGTGCGTCTTGCTTTTGGCCTTAGTCACGTCAGTCGTTCTGCCTGAAATTTTCTCATCTATAAAGTGGGGAGAACGCTAATTAGTTGTACTGTGAGGATTAGACAGACAAACTTAATAAAAACAGTATCCACAAATGGAATACTTAACTATTCAAAAAACTACCATAACAGTTTATGATTCCCTATGTCTGTCAATGGAGATATACTTCTCCCATAGAGATGTCTCCCAGCACCAGAAGAGGTTACCTGCCTCCAGGTTCCATGGATCTGGCTCATTTTCTGTACAAATGGAGTCAACAAATATGACAATTTGTAAACAGAATTTAAAAAGAGGAAAAAAATCCTTACAAAAAAATTGTATGATAGTGTTCTGCACTGTCAAGATAGAGAAAAACAATTCAACTCACTGAGAGAAGCGGGGGACAACATAAACAGGTGTTTCCTTCAGTATGGTTAGTAATAGCACAGGAAATGGATCTCCAGAGGCTGCAAATCATTAGCATCTCTAATGCACTTGCAAATTCCTACTGTGCAAAATCAGCCTGTAAAAACAGGCTATTTCTAATAAGTGCCTTGTCTGGTTTCCTACATTGTTTAATTTCAGATGAATTTTATGAGAACTCTGCTACATATTTTACCTCCCATCTGCTTCAGATTTTACAATGAAATATTTGTGTGTCCCACCCTGTTCTTTTTAAAGCTCCAAAACCAGATGTCTCCAATATAACATGACTATAGCAGGTCAATCCACATATTTCAACAAGCTGTCCCAAGGCAATTTTTTCCCCCTGCAGGTAAGAGAAGTTGGGTTCTTTACCCCCTAAAAGAATCCAGAAAACCTCAGAGCCTCATGGCATAGACTGAAAAGGCTGGTTAAAAAATTACTTTTATTCTTCAAAAAAAAGTTTCCTCTTGCTGAAGTAGAGTTTCTAAACATTAACAATTCTATCATGGGTAGATTTGTTATTTTGGCTTTCTTCCAAGACATATTTTTGCTACAGCTATTGTGATAAGCAGGCTGGTGATTCTAATGATTTACTAGAGTACTGTTAACATTTCCAGAAAGTTTACAAATTTTCTAGTTGCAGAAATTATACATTGACAGGAAGACTGATGGGGAAGCCTTGTACAATGTGTCAACTTTTAAAATTTCAGCAGAAAATAAGGATTTATTTGTAAATGATTTTAAAATACAGCTATATTCAACACAAGTTACCACCACACACTAAACAATGTATTGAAACTGCTGAAGAGTCCCACTGACATCTTTTATCCCTGTCTTCCCATTTTGCTGGTATCCTCGACAGAAACTGGTATGGATACAGATCCTGCTACTTCTCTCTCTTCTTAGGTTATGTCTACTGTGATACATCATGGCCAGAAGGCAGCAGAAGAGAGATCTAGGAGAGATATGTAAGTCCCAGGATGAGGAGAAGCCTTATTCCCTGTAGAGGGAAGAAAGGTTTCTATAGATTAATTAAAAGCACCTGAAGCCAATTAGAGCACCTGAAGCCAGTCACCTGATAAAAAACCCCTGCTTCAATCAGCCAGAGGAAGGAGTTGGAGCAGAGAGTAGTTTGTAGACATGCCGTGGCTGGCTAGAAGAAGACCAAGACCCTAGGTAAAGAGACACCCGGCTTGTGCAGAGAGAGGGCAGGAAGCCCCACAAGCTGAAGAGAAGGAGAGGGAAGTAGCCCAGGGGAAGGAAGCACTAGTTCAAGTGGTTTGCCACTATCCCTAGGGCCCCTGGGCTGGGACCCAGAGTAGAGGGCGGGCCCGGGTCCCTCCCTCTCCACTACCCTTCTCTGGGTTACTAGTGGGACAGTAGATACCCTAATTCAGGGGCAGGAAACTGCACCCTGAACCCCGCCTCAAGAAGAGGAAGTGCAGGACCCATCATAATCGTACCGGCAATTTGCCACACGTGATGTTAGCAGTGGGATCTCCGCGCTGGGGACTTAAACCAGGGTTAGCCAAAACCATCCTGTCCCCAAGATGGACGACGTGGTCAAGGCTCTAATACAAGTCACTGCAGCCCAGCAGGAGGCTACCCGAATCCAAGCAACTGCCCAACAGGAGGTGACTCGGGTGCAGCAGGAGACTGATCAGATGTTGATGAATCAGGCTGCCCAGGACCGAGCTCTTCTACAAGAGCTGGCAAACCAGATGAAGGCTCTTATGGAGCGGAACCACAATTGCGATGGAACCCCGACTATACCGGCCAGCCACTGCCTACAGAAAATGACACGGGAAGATGACGAGGAGTCAAACGCCAAGAGGTATGCGAGAACAGCCCTGCGCGAGGCCTGGCCCTGAGATCAGTGGTCTGGTATCCTCGCCCCGTTCCTGTGTGGAGAGGCCTAGAAAGTCTACTACAATATGACTGCAGAGGATTACCCTCAGCTGAGGGCAGAGATCCTGGCCAGATCCAGAATAACGATGGCGTTGCAAGCCCAGAGGTTTCATGAATGGCAGTATACAGAGGACAAGATACCCTGATCGCAATTGTTTGACCTGATCCACCTGATCCGGAAATGGCTGCGCCCTGAGGCCCTCAGCTCTGAGAAAATGATGGAGCTCCTGATACTGGACCGGTATATGAGGGGACTACCACCAGGCGTTTGGGCTTGGGTTGGCCAAAATGACCCCTCCACGTACGAGGAGTTGGTCTCCCTCGTGGAAATTCAGCTTGCAGCCCGTGAACTGTTCCAGACCCCAGGGGGTGAGACACGGCAAACCAGGAAGCAAGCCCCAAACCCAAGGCCCCGGATTGTCGAGAACTACAGAACCACCAGAACTGGGAGGAAAGACACTGAGGAATGGCCCGAGGCCAAGAAGAGACCTGGGGGGGTTGAGAAGAGAGGGCTGGGGGGAGCGGGGGGCTGACCAAATAGCCCCAGGCAGAGGGCTGCAACCAGGATAAGGGGTCGGTGTTGCGAGTGTGGGGAATTGGGGCATATAGCAGCCCAATGCCCCAACAGGGAAGAGCCTACACAGTGCAATCTGGGGGATCCTGGGGAACAATGTGGCCTAATCGGCCTGGTAGGGGTCGCAATGACCTCACATGGGTATATAAGGTCAGTAAAAATGAATGGTATTGCGACCATAGCATTAGTAGATTCTGGGAGTGCTGTCACACTGGTCTCGGGGAAGTTGGTGGGGCAAGACCAACTAACCCGGGCCAAAACCACAGGGGCGACGTGTGTTCATGGCATCATAAATTTCTACCCCACAATCCTAGTATGGATTGAGATCCAGGGAAACGTTACCAGGGTAACTGCAGGGGTAGTCCCTAGGCTCCCCTACCCGGTCTTAATTGGTAGGGACTTCCCTGGGTTTGAGAACTTACTCCCCCCAGTAGAGCCAGGGGAGGGTAGCAACCCCAGGGCTGAGACAGAGGCACTTACAGATAGATAGCCTCACCCCAATTTTTGCTGAATTTGCCCAAAGCTATTTTCATACCCCAGGAAACCCCGAAAGTCTAGGTGGGAAAAGAGGGCAGATAAAAAGCTAGGGACCAGGATTCTAGCAGAGAACCAGAAAGCCTCCCTTGTTGGTAAGCGAACCCGTTCAGGAGGCCAGGAGACAATTCAGGACAGTGAGGACTCAGAGGCGGTTCCTAGCCCAAGTAGGGGCAACCCAAGGGGCGGAAAAAAAAATAGGTCCCATGGAGTTAGGTCAGGTTGGTACTGCATGTGAAAATTTCGAGCAGGACCAAGCCAATGACCTGGTATATGCAAATGCGAGGGAGGAGGTAGTGGAAATAAATGGTATACCTGTGGAAGGAAAGACCAAAGGCCCAAGACCATATTATGTGATCAAACGTGATCTGTTGTACCGAATAGTGCAAATACGAGGGGAAGAAGTAGAGCAGCTCTTAGTCCCATGGAAACACACAAGGGCAGTACTAGAGTTAG
This sequence comes from Lepidochelys olivacea, assembly GCF_965140295.1. Taxonomy (NCBI): domain Eukaryota; kingdom Metazoa; phylum Chordata; order Testudines; family Cheloniidae; genus Lepidochelys; species Lepidochelys olivacea. The sequence continues at coordinate 47,334,708 of NC_140414.1, read as the reverse complement.
CTCACAGTCATTTATCTGGGGGACATCTAGAAGTAGACAAGACACTTGATAGAGTCCTAAGAAGATTTTATTGGCTAGGAATATGCGCAGAGGTCCAACGCTATTGTACCTCCTGCCCAGAATGCCAGTTGCATAGCCCCTGACCTCACTTGTGGGCCCCATTAGTACCTTTGCCTATTATTGAAGTCTCTTTCGAAAGGATAGCCATGGACCTAGTGGGCCCACTGGAAAGATCAGCACGGGGCCACCGAAACGTGTTAGTCATCTTTGACTATGCCACACGGTATCCAGAAACCATTCCTTTAAGAAACCCCACATCCAAGGCAACAGCAAAAGAACTACTTCAGGTTTTTGCCAGAGAGGGCATCCCGAAGGAGGTCCTGACTGACCAAGGAACCCCTTTCATGTCAAAATTAATGAAGGACTTATGTACCCTGCTCCGCATCCATGCCATACGGACCTCAGTCTACCATCCTCAAACAGATGGACTGGTCGAGCGGTTTAACCGCACCCTTAAAGGTATGATCCGGAAGGTGGTAGCACAGGACAGAAAAGACTGGGATACCTTTCTACCATACCTAATGTTTGCACTACGGGAAGTCCCCCAGGCATCCACCGGTTTCTTTCTCTTTGAGCTACTATACTGACGCCACCCAGGCGGAATATTAGATATCACCAAGGAGGACTGGGAAGAACAACCCAACCCAAGAAAGAATGTCACTGAGCATGTGACACAGATGAGAGAGCAAATAGCTCGAGTAACCCCGAAAGTACGAGAACATTTGGAAAAAGCACAAGTGTAGCCAGACAGCCAGCCCCCCCGCTTAAGACCAGCATTGCTGGAAACACAGAAGGAAGCCGGAACAAGGCACTTAAACATATATTCCAGCACAGCCTTTGAAGCTGTGAAAGCACAGGTGTGCTGCTACAATGTGCCTCTGGGAACAGATACAACGATTAAGCTCACAGCAGGCAGAGGCCCTGTGACAGACATGGCTCTTAGCCCCTACTAAATAGCGTGATGCACACACACCAACATCCTAGGTGGGAAAATATTTACCCTGATAAAAGAAATGTCCAGTAGTCGAAACTTATTGTTTCTCTCCCTTGCAAGTGTAAACTACTCTTGCGAGAGCTGGCGTCACCCAGACAGACCAGCCTCAATTTGGCATAAGAAAGGAGAAAGAGAATAAAGGAGTACAGAGGTATAAGTAGGGGACTTACAGCACCATGATTTTTGAGTGCTTTTCACTATCTATCTGCTGGTCAGATAAGTGACAGCCTCCCAAGGCTTCTGCAGCTAAGAGGGTCCCTACGCCTTGTCCCTTATTCGTCTTTCCGCGGAATTGAGTGACCGATCCTGGCTTGGCACCGCTGGAATCGAGAGATGCAAGGAGGGTAAGAAGCACCCACACCTGATCTCCTATCTTTAGTGTACACATATTTTGAAATAGAGCTCTATACTTTGTTTTCTTTCTTTGGGATTGTGGCTTTAGTTTTGTAACTTGTTTGTGTGTGTGTAACATCTCTACATTTAAATAAGTAGGCACTAGCAATTTTGTAACCACATGATTAGAATCTAGCTTAATAAATTTTGGTAACCATTTATGCATAAGCCTGACTTGTTTTCTCTGGTTTACTGTAAAGCAGCCAACACAATTAAAGAACCTCAGTCGTTTTGGCTCTAAAGCCTGGCCATTAGGTGAGAGTACTAAGAGCCTAGCATTGAGTTGTGCCGCCTCCACGGGGCAAACTCTTGGGGTACTCTGAGCTCTAGCAGTTAAAGTCATGGGTGGTTAGGACCTTGGGGCATCCGTCAGCCTAGCCCGGGCTGCCCGCCGCGAAGGGACAGTGCGTCCTAGCGGTTAAAGTCACGGATGGTATAAACGGGCATAGCTGGCACCTCACCAAACATCCTTGGCCGTCGGCTAACAACAAGAGACCCAGTGGACATAATACAACCGCCGGGCGAAAGTACGGAAATTTCAGCCGTGAGAACAGGTGATGGTGCTAGTTCAGACAGCGGAAAACAAGCTCCTGGCCAGCTGGCATGGGCTGTATGAGATAGTGGAAGCCATTGGGGAAGTGGACTATGAGGTCAGACAACCAGACCGCCGAAGACCAGAGAGATCTACCACGCAAACTTACTGAAGCCCTCGCGTGACCGAGAAATGTGCCTGGTCATTTGGAGAGCTCCACCTCAGATGGACGACCCACAGGGGCAGGTGAGGATATCCCCCAAATTAGCCCCAGAACAAACAAACAGATGTGATTCAACGGAACCGAGATGTATTCTGTACACAGCCAGGCCGTATGACACTGGTCCAACATCATATCGTCAACAGGCCTGGAATAAGGGTGACGATAAAACCGTACTGGATACCGGAAGCTAAAAAAGAGGAACTTCGGACAGAAGTAAAGATGATGTTGGAACTTGGGGTTATTGAAGGATCCCACAGCCAGTGGTCCAGCCCTATCATCCTAGTACCCGAGCCTGACGGGCACCCTGAGGTTTTGCAACGACTTCCGGAAATTGAATGAAGTATCCCAATTCAATGCCTATCTGATACCACGTGTCAACGAGCTAGTTGATCAGTTAGGCAAGGCCCGATACCAAACCACTCTGGACCTGACCAAAGGATATTGGCAAATTCCCCTGGCCAAGAACGCCAAGGAGAAGACTGCTTTCTCTACACCTGATGCAATACATTGTCCTCCCTTTCAGACTCCATGGGGCCCCTGCAACATTCCAATGACTTATGGATAAATTGCTGTGACTCCATGCCAGGTATGCCGCCACCTATTTAGACGATATGGTCATCCATAGTCCTGACTGGGAAACGCACCTAAGGAAAGTAGAAGTGGTACTAGATGCATTGTGGAAGGCCGGCCTAACTACCAACCCTCTCAAGTGCATGATAGGACTAGCTGAGGCTAGATACCTCGGGAATGTAGTAGGGAGAGGCTTGGTAAAACCCCAATGGAACAAAGTGGAGGCAATACAAGATTGGCCTCGGCCAGTCTGTAAAAAGCAGGTCAGAGCATTTCTCGGGTTAGTAGGGTACTATCAGATTCATTCCTCATTTCACCACAAGAGCTGGGCCATTGACGGACCTGATAAAGGCTGGGGGCCCTGAGATAGTAAAGTGGTCTGATGCAGCAGAAGGAGCATTCACAGATTTAAGGACAGCCCTTTTCTGCCATCCAGTACCCATAGCCCCAGACTTCAAGAAATAATTACTCCTACAAACAGATGCCTCGGAGGTAGGGCTAAGAGCCGTCCTTTCGCAGATGGTAGGGGAGGAGGAAACCTGATCCTGTACCTCAGCCAGAAGCTCCTCCCCAGGGAACAAAAGTATGCCGTTGTTGAAAAGGAATGTCTGGCGAAAAAAGGGCCATGGAAACTGTCCGCTACTACCTACTGGGGCGGCGATTTACCCTGGTGACAGACCACACCCTGCTCCAGTGGATGCACGGAAACAAGGAGAAGAACGCAAGAGTGACTAGATGGTTCCTATCTCTGCAACCCTTTCATTTCCGAGTACAGCGTAGGGCCGGAAGCCAACACAGCAACGCAGATGGCTTGTCACAAAAGCATTGTCTCTCGTCCCAAGTAGGCCAACCCCATGGTGTTGAGCGGGCGGGAGGATATGTGATACAGCATGGCCAGAAGGCAGCAGAAGAGAGATCTAGGAGAGATATGTAAGTCCCAGGATGAGGAGAAACCTTATTCCCTGTAGAGGGAAGAAAGGTTTCTATAGATTAATTAAAAGCACCTGAAGCCAATTAGAGCACCTGAAGCCAGTCACCCGATTAAAAACCCCCTGCTTCAATCAGCCAGGGGAAGGAGTTGGAGCAGAGTGCGGTTTGGAGACATGCCGTGGCTGGCTAGAAGAAGACCAAGACCCTAGGTAAAGAGACACCCGGCTTGTGCAGAGAGAGGGCAGGAAGCCCCACACGCTGAAGAGAAGGAGAGGGAAGTAGCCCAGGGGAAGGAAGCACTAGTTCAAGTGGTTTGCCACTATCCCTAGGGCCCCCGGGCTGGGACCCAGAGTAGACGGTGGGCCCGGGTCCCTCCCTCTCCACTACCCTTCTCTAGGTTACTAGTGGGACAGTAGATACCCTAGTTTAGGGGCAGGAAACTGCATCCTGAACCCCCACACAAGAAAAAGAAGCGTGGGACCCATCATAATCATGCCAGCAATTTGCCACACTATCTAGAGAACCTATGCCAGTATAGGTATGCTGGCAGAGTCCCTTGAGTAGATACAGTTTATGCCAACAGAAAGGAGTTTTTCCGCAGGTGTAGTAACACTACCTCCCTGAACAATGTTACCTATGCTGACAGAAACCTTTTTCTGTCAGCATAGCTGCATTTACTCTGGAGGCTTTGTCGATACTAATGTCACTAGGGGTGGGTGTTTTTCCCCCCCACACTCCTGACCAACATAGCTGTGCTGGTATAAGTTTAAAGTGTAGACTAGGCCTTATTGGCAACACTTGGGACTAGAATTGTCATAATAAAAGTTCCTCCCAGTAAGTGGATTGGATTTGTATGAATAAGGAGATGGTAACGTGCAACAAGTACCACACAGGCTACTAATGAGAAGAAATTGTTTTAAAAAATTTAAACCATATCAAGTCTAATTGCAGAAGCTTAAGTTATAAGAGGAAGTAGGTACATTTGAAAAAAAATATACTACTTCTACCGAAATAAGGAAGTAAATTACACCAACTGAAAACTGCTATCCTTCTTTAGCAGGAAAAACTTCTGAACTCCCTTCGATTTAGTGCAAGATGGTATGAAAAGATTGTTAGCATTATTGCTCAGCTACACAGGATTTTTTCACTTTACACATTAAGGACATAGATACTTCAAAATCATTTAATCAAGGCCCAGTCCAGCAAAGCACTTCAACTGGACTTTAATGGACTTACTCCCCTGCTTAAATTCAGGCATATGTTCAAGTGTTTTGCAGGACTGAGGCCTTATACTGTAATGCAATAGCCCTGAGACAAATAAAAAATTAATTAATAGAACCCAATCAGAGATTTGCAATGGACAAGACCTGTTACTAAATAGCAGGTAGTCCAGATCCCTGCCATTGAAGGGAACTGAAGGATATGGAGTTGGTCTGTAGAATCTTTGTTACTGGTAATGATGTGAGAAAGGAAGGAACCACCACCTTGCCTTCAGATGCCAGCTTGAATATGCTGGACTGGCAGTGATGAAGGACCTCCTTTTACTTGAAAAGGGTACACGTATGATGTGGAATTATAGAAAGACAATAAACCTGGGATCTCAACAAATCCATTTCTAAAGTCACTTATCAGAACAGAAATGAACACGGAGTATTTTTGTAAAAGTATTCCTTACCTCCCTCTTTCAACTGCCAAGGCATCTATTTCATCAAAGAAAAGAACGGAAGGCGACACAGCTCTGGCTTTCCTGAAGATCTAGAGAAACAATAATAAAATAGTTTACTGGGGTGGAGGGGGGAATTTCTGGACAAAACTCATGCATTCAAACACCTTGTTCGAACTCCAAAAGGCAAAGGGCAAAGAATAACATCTTGTGGCCCTTTTTTTAAAATTGGGCTTACTTTGGAGCTAAGTTACATCATACTATATAATGTAGCTTCAATAGCAACTTTCACTGTAAGCCTGATTTTGACATACCCCACTAACTTTCTAAAAGCAAAAAGCAAACAAAAACACAAAAAACTTCATTTTGCCTCAGAATCTCTGGTCAAAGAGAGGGTGGGTTTTTTTGTTTGGTTAGGGTTTTTTTTTGAAAGCTTAAGGTTAACCAGACAATGTATTATTAACATGGAAAGTTTGAAAAACAAGCACACATCCAGCACAACATGCAATGGGCCCTGACTTACAACTCGCATCTTCTTACCTCTCTCACAGCTTGTTCAGATTCACCAACGTATTTATTCATCAATTCAGGTCCCTGCACAAACAGAAGAAAGCAGTTTTTAAAAATTATCATTCTAACTTCATTTACTGGTATGTCACTATCAATATCTTCTCACACAGCATTTTGTGCGTAAAACACTAAATCACTACTTGCAAAAGTTTTATTCCTTTGGCTGTAGTGTCTCCTCCGTACACTAAGTTTCCCTCCATTGGTCCCATTACTGGGTACACAGATGACTGTGTGTGTGTAGGTCAGGTGTATTCTCATTTAGAAGCTGCGTGAAGATTTGACCTTAGCATCATAATTCCTACATTTCAGTTTTATGAGGAATTGAAGCATTTAAAAAAAAATTAAAGTACAGTTTACTGATCACGAAGGGTACTTGATTGACAGCATTGCAGGGGCCTCAACGGAGCAGAAAAGCACTTACGTGTGTGCTCAATATCTATCTCTATTCAACAAAACTCCTAAGCATGGGATTAACTTTAAATGCCTGCTTAAGTGGTTTGCTGAACCAGAACAGGAAGACAAAATTGTCACCTATTGCCCCACCCACACACCTGAAATATAATCTGGAGGTACTATATCATACATTATGCTGAGAAAAGTTTCAGAGTAGCAGCCGTGTTAGTCTGTAACCGCAAAAAGAAAAGGAGGACTTGTGGCACCTTCGAGACTAAAAAATTTAAAATCCACCCCATACGGCTAAATCTGTTAGTCTCTAAGGTGCCACAAGTACTCCTTTTCTTTATGCTGAGAAAGTAGTTCAGAATCCAGGCCCATTCATTCTTTTACCTCTTTGCTAAAACTGCCAAATGTGGTAGTGCTTTTTGTAATGTGGAGTCCTGGCTCCTAGGGATTGAACCGCGACTGCAAATGCAACATTTGTATTTTAAACAAATACTTACAATTATGAAAACAAACCAGCCAGGAAGAACTCTCAATGCCTCTGTGTCTTGCTATTTACTGTAAACCAGATTGTTAAAAATAACACTTCTTAATGGGACTAAGCATTTCATGGGATTGATAATAAGTCATTGATTTAAATCTGGTCTATGTCAACAACGACTTACAGTCACGACCATCTGATGGCTGCTTGCTGCCCTGCGTGAAATGAGCTGATGGCTGCAGTCCCGTTTCTAGTGAACAGGTGTTCTCTTCGCAATTCCGCCAGTACAAATAGCATTTTCCCCAACTCTCCACAGAGAAGCCAATGGGTATGGAAACTGAACTACCTTCTCATGCCCAGATGTTATGAGTCCTTCAGGTTACCCTTGTGGCACGGTGGCCAAGCAGTATGGAACAGCTTGCTTTAAACAACAGTCTTTCTTGCATTAATTTGTACTGAAAGACATGTTTTTATATATTTGCAGTAATGGTGCAGCTGTTACATTCTTTCTCTGAGTGGAACAGTCTGGAATTAATACATACATCAATAGAAGACGGGTTTACTACAATAAAATAGAACACGTGACACTTTTCCAATCTCCTCCTCCACTCTCACTTTCAGGCTTGTGATAGCATCTATAGAACCGAACATACATTGTAGTTGGTACCATTCTAAAAGATCAGTGGGAGTTTCTGCATGTGTATGGAGAGACATACAGATCGCCTTAAAACCGAAGCAATATACTGTTTATGTGACAAATTAAAAACAGAGTTTCTGGTAGTACAATTTCTGAAAATAGCTCATGACACAAAGTAGAAGCTGAGATGAATGCATACTCAGGCCTAATGTGTTATACAGAGAGGTCTAACTGTGTTAACACATCATCTTGGTAGGAGAGTAGCATGTGCCATGCCAGCAGGAAATAGAAACAATGCTTCCCCAATTCAACTCCCTTTAAATGATTGCTGTGATAGGCAAAATTAAAATGTCACCTGGATGCTTTGCAGGATTTCAACCATTTGGGAAATTTGAGATTGCTGAATACCTGCATGAAAAAAATAATTTTCCAGGCATGTAACTGATGAAGAGCTCAGGATTCTTCTATCCCAGAGAAGAAAAAAAGCAACAGAACAAAACCAGGCCTTCCCCTATTCATTGTAAACGCCAAGAAAAAGAAGCATGCAGCAGTCTATGCAGAACAGGCTTGTAGCTCAAGGAGACAATATCCAGCTGCTCTGGGCCTCAGCTATCCATCATGATCATTTGCAGATGCGGAATCTGATAATGAGAGTCCAAGAAGTCCTTAAATAACTAGAAAGGCAGTTTTCTCTTTCTGGCCTGCTTTTTTGTTTAAACCAGGCCGATACACTGAGAAACCTCATCAGATTCTACCCAGAACCATAGATTTCTTTTTCCATAATTTTTTCCTTGGAGCTGTGAACCCAGTCCACCAAAACACTCATTCACAGAAGTAATCTTCATTCACATCAGCAGTCTCATTGAAGCCAATTGGGCTACTGACATCAGTGGCATTACTGGATTCCATTACAGTATGCATCAAAATTATAGACAATATCAAATTGTCCTAGGATTCCTCTTCCTGTCGCTGACTGTTAACAAAAATTGCTACCTCTGAACTCTGCTGTACAACAGCATTTCATGTGCTTGAAGATTATGTTTAAGTATGAAAAAAAGATCAAGATAAACACAAAGCAATAAATTTCTTCCACAGAGGAAGAAATGTTTTGAATTAGTGCTTGTTTAGTATACTTTAACATTAAATTTTTTTCCATTTTTCTATTTATCAAAAAATAACACAAGTTGACAGAGAAAATCAAAGGAGGGAACTCTCTGCATTAAATGTCTATGCATCCTTTGCAGAGTATTTTCATACAAGCTGGTCAAAAAGCTCATGTAACTCATCTTTTAACAATGGCACCAAAATTACAATTCATGAGCAGAGTTTTTGTTACAAGTAACATGGAACTCTGCTACTATACATGGTGACGGGGAATCCAGAATAGCAGTAAGAATACACAAAAAAGAAGAGGTGCTGGCATAAACTTCATCTTATCCACACTCTGAAGTCATACTCCTAAATCCACACCACAAAGACTGGAACTTAAAGAAGCTGGGCATACAAACTGGACTTGGGTTAGCTCTAACATGCAAGCCATAGCTTTGCTCCTCACCCTTTGTAAATGCAAGTGAAGGAGTATTGAGTCTTTTGTCGGCTAAGATTGTTAACACCTCGTTGTTGGAGGGAATCAGTTTCCCCGCCAAAAAGTAGTCATTAGACCATTACCAAAAAAGCCACCTGTTGACAGTTTTCACCCTTTTCTTGAAAGATGGTTAAGACGACTATGGGCATGGCTACACTTGCAGATGTAGAGTGCCAGAAGTTAAACCAGCCCTCGGAGACAGCAGCAGGGAAAACGCTGCAGTGGGTTTACACGGTCACCTGCAAGCGAAGTGGCGTGGCCACATTAGCAGCTCTTGCAATGCCATAGAGAGCAGTGCATTGTGGTAGTTATCCCAGTGTGCAAGTGGCTGCAGCGTGCTTTTCAAATGGCGGGGTGGGGGAGCGGGATGGAGTGTGACAGGGAGTGTGTTGTGTGTTTGTGGGGGGAGAGACCGTGTGTTTTGGGGGGGAAGAGAGTGTGTCAGCATGCAGTCTTGTAAGTTTAGACAGCAGCAGGGCAAAACCCTGACATCAGCCCCCCGCCCCCTCACACAATGCCTCAGCAGCATTCCACAGTAATGGTTTGCTTTGTCCCAGAGCAGATAAACATGCCGGATGTCAGAAACGGAGCTTTGAAAGATGATATCTGCATGCCTGCAGCCGAATTCAAAACCATGATGAGAATGGCCACTTGACTTCAAGGGATTATGGGACATTTCCAGAGGCCAATCACAGCGCAGTAATGCAATACATCATCCACACTGACACCCGGGCATTTCAGCCAGGACACAGCAAGCTCTATGCTTCTCGTGGAGGTGGATTACCAGGGCGCTCCAGCTGCAGGGTCCAGGCACTCTAAGCGCCTTGCCAGTGTGGACACCTTAGGAGTTAGGGCTCCCAGGATTGATTTAATGCGCTGTAACTTGCAAGTGTAGCCAAGGCCTATATTGCAACAACTCTGCTGTCACTTAAGGCTCTTGCATGTCTTCTATTCATTTCAGCTTTGCTTTAGAGTTGGCTGATACAGATTGCACAAATCTCATTGATTGATGGTCTCCTGACCATGGTCCTATGCCAGGCAGTGTCCATGACATTTCTTTTAATAGGCATCAGCCTTTGACCACTGACCACAAGGTTTTGTTAACAACTGTTAAAGTTTAGTGACTTACTCTATAAATAGTTATGTTCTGTTCTATGAAGGATGTTCTTCCACATCATACTAGGTGAAGAAACAGAACATACTCCTTCTGACCAGTCTCCTGACGAATTTCAACATAAGCAAAGGATTTGGAGGAAGCAGTTTTCAGAGAACAAGAAGGAGTGATATTAGAGCTATTCCAATGAGCAGAACACTTTGAGGGTGCTATCCAGCCTCAGAGCATGAATCCAGCCAATTCTGGGACACTGTTCACTGCTCAAATATCCATGAAGTGGTGTTTATTCAGCCTCAGGATAGACAACAGTTTCCATGCAGGCTCTGTTTGATTACTATTCTGTTCTCATCAACCAAAAACCCTACGATCATTTTCATTAAAAAAAAATGAAACATTCTTGCATTTGGAACATGATCAGGATTAGATCTTGGAAGATTAAAGTCACAAAGGATAAAACCACTTCATGCACGTTAAAACAGGAGATAAGCTTGTATACACACTGTTATGATGTGGGTGCTTTAAAGAGTTTTTAAAGGCAAGAACATCATCTGGAATAGGGAATCCTTGAAACAAAGACCAGTAGTATTTAAAAAAAAAAAAGCAGCATTTTATGGTCTGTTTGAGGATTTTACCCCCTAAAGGTGTTGGGGTAATTATCTTGACATTAATATGAAATTTACTAGTAATAAATGTCTCCTTAGCACATCTAACTTTATTATTTTGATAGTCAGGAAAATGAAAAACTTGCCGCGCCAGATGGACACTGTTCCAAATTCTCCCACACACAACTCTGTCCATCTTGACCTAAAATACAGTTATATCTTTATATTGTAGTTCTGGGAACAATCACACAAACTGCCACACTGAATAGTGTTAAACTACGGAGTGTGGTTTATATGTGTAGCACAATGGAACCACTGAGTTCATTTACACTAGACCCCTATGCAGGAACTTAACTGAGGTCCCTAGAATAGTATTTCTGAAATTGTGAGGCTTGGCCTTCCTGGAGAAGGCTTCACGTCTTCAGGGAAAAAGATAGTATTAAAGCAGAATACAAACAAGAATAACTTGTTTAGGATTGTTTTCTGGGAAAAAACAGCCGAAGCAGCATCCCAAATCCCAAATCTTTAATTTTAAAAATTGCTAGGAATTACGAAAAGTACAACAAAAAATTATAAAATCCTAACTATGGGCAAAAGTATGAACAGGTTTTGTTTTTTTGATTTTTTAATTTTTAGAAAATATGTCACTAAACATGAGAGGTCAGCAGAAGCTCCGACTTGGACCATGCAGCAGTGAGAAGGAACTGGAGATGCTGTCGGTCCACCCTGCTCTTGATTGCCTCAGGTGAAACCACGATAGGAACCATTACTCAAAGAAAAAATACTTCACTTCAAATCTCTCCTCTCTGCAATACAAGTCACTTAGGCCTGGTCTACACACACAGACTTTGTACCAGTATAACTATTTTAGTAAGGGGTGTGATTTTTTTATCCAACTAGTGCAACTTCTAGCTTGGATACAGTTATACCAATATACATGTGTCTTATAACAATACATCTTATTCCCCATCCAGTACAGGAATAGGCTATACTAGTATAAGCACCTTTACACCAGTATAACTGCATCCACACTAGAGAGCATTGTACTACTTTAACTATACTAGTATAGCTGAAGCAATACAACTTTTGTTTATAAATGAGGCATGAATCTGAAAAAGAGGGATAAGGATACTGTGGAGTCGCATCTTATGCCGGGGTTAGGTTGTAAAGTCAGCGCGTAAGACGAAAATCATGTACAGTCAAAATTACCCTTGAAAATCCCTTATATCGCCCATGAAGTATAGTATACTGTACACGGTTGTGTGTATACAACCATGTACAGTAATATGTATAAATGTATAATGTGTATAGTATGTAATGAAGAGTACATATGCAAAATATTTTACAGTACTGTATTTTTAATTACAGGGGGTCGTCAGGGCTCGATGTTGATTCAGGAGACGGAGGTGATGGAGAGCGAGTCGTAGACAATGATTTGCTCTGGTTCAGCTCGAGAAGTTGATTGCGTAGGCTCATCTGCTGGTGGTTGTTTTTCCTTTAAAAACATGGTGATCGGCAACTGTTGCTGTTATCTCTTGAGCTGCTCAAACATTTCTTGATACGGTCTCAAATCATCTGTAATACCACGTGTGATTTTGGAGGCTTCATTCCATAGAGGGATCGTATTCCGAAATTAAATCATGCAAGTGTTTCGCTGCTTGGAACACTTCAGCAAATTTATGAAGATTCCAACTTACTGGCTCTTCCTGTTAGTCATCATCATCATCTTAGTCTTCTGTAGACTATTTTATCAGTTCCGCTAACTCTTTGTTGGTCAATGTTTCTCTATGGCTCTCAATTAATTCTTCAATTTCTCCCTCAAGGATGTCAATGACGCTATCACCACCCACTTGCCTGGCCACCTGAACAATGCGTTTCACTTCTTTGTCAATGGTCGGGAAACCCTTAAAATCACTCACACATTCTTTCCATGGGTTTCGCCAACATGCATTGACTGTTTCAGGCTTGATTGTATCACTTATATTAAACAGGCAATGGATGCAATCAGCAATGTTGAAGGACTTCCAACACTCCATCACATTAAGATTGGGATCAGCATCCATATTGCTACGTATCCGTGAGAACGTAAGCCTCGTGTACGTGGCCTTGAAACAGCGAATCATGCCTTGGTCGAGAGGTTGGAGGTGGTATTGGCAGGGAGAAAGACTACTTCAATGTCATTATGTGCAAACTGGAGTGCCACAGAGCAGCCAGGAGCATTGTCTACGATCAGCAACACTTTAAAGTCAAGTCCTTTCTCTTCGAGGTACCGCTTGACTTCCAGAATGAAACATTTGTGGAACCAATCCAGAAATAATACTGCCATCACCCAAGCCTTTTTATTTGATTGCCAGAACACAGGCAGGAGATCTTTGTTCTTGCCTTTTAGGGCACGGGGATTTGCAGCCCTGTAGAGCAAGCCCGGCTTTATTAAATGCCCAGCCGCATTGCCACAAAACAAACACAGTCACTCGGTCTTCAGCTGCTTTGAAGCCAGGGGCTTGTCTTTCTGATTTCGAAATGTAAGTGCGGTTGGGCATTTTTTTTTTCCAGCAGAGCCTAGTCTTGTCAGCATTAAAAACTTCTTCTGGAAGATAGCCCTTTTCTTCTATGATTTTCTTTAATTGTTCGGGGTAGGCTTTTGCTGCCTCTTCATTGGCAGATGCAGCTTGACCGGTAGTCTACATGTTTTTGAGGTTGAAGCAGTTCCTAAAACTGGTAAACCAACCTTGGCTGGCTTTGAATTCCTTCTCATCAGGAGGCTATCCCTCTTCAGTGGGAGGTTTCAACAGCACGTAGAGGCCAAGAGCCTTTTCTTGCAACGTGTTGCCATCGATAGGCACACGTTTACGGTTCATGTCTTCCAGCCATAAGTTTAATGCCTTTTCAGTCTTCACTGAAGTCTTACATGCACCTGGCTCGTCACCTTAGCAGTTATTGGAGCACTTGATGCCACGGCTTGACGAATTTTTCTCTCTCAAATCTTGATGGAACGGATACTAGATTCGTTGCAGCCATATTTACGTGCCATGTTGGAGATTGACATACCTCTCTCAATAAGTCCAGCACAGCCAGTTTTTCCTCCAGCGTTGGAACAGATCGCAGTTTCTTCGGTTGAGCACCAGATGAAGTAGTTGGCTTGCGTTTAGGGGCCATGTTGTACGAAAAATACGTATCTTTAAACACTAGAATCACATTCAGCACAGCGAGATACTCACACTATGAGAGGCACGCGGGAACTGAGACCGACTGAGGGAACAGCAGATTCACGTCTCCCGTCTCACGCTCACTCCAGGGCATACGCTCATTGAGTGGAAGGGTGGGCCGAATCACCTGCACTATTTACAGGTATCTTGTTATTTTTCTTTTTTTTTGCAGAGCGTGTATAGTTGAATTCACGTAAGTTAAATGTGTGTATGATGCGACTCACCTGTACCTACCCACCTTTATTCAATGCTTTGAAATCTACCAATAAGTGCTAAGTAGTTATTAATTTTAAAATCCCATATTGTATACTCTCTAGAGTGGTTAAGTGTCTGTAAGAATGAGTTTGATAGCTGACTGCAAAAGGGTATGGAAGCAAAGATAAAAAATTAATTTTCAGTCATTTTCCATTAGATTGATGTTACATATTCACAGTTTCGGGGTGAGAAGAGTGTGCTGTGATAATTGGGCCTACAAATTTACCCTAATTGTCAGCTCAACTGTAAAAAGTGAGTGAAAGCTCATAAAATGTCACAATAACCCAGGGGTGGGCAAACTTTTTGGCCTGAGGGCCACATTGGGGTTGCAAAACTGTATGGAGGGCTGGGTAGGGAAGGCTGTGCCTCCCCAAATAGCCTGGCCCCCACCCCCTCCCACTTGCCGCCCCCTGACTGCCCCCCTCAGAGCCTCCCACCCATCCAACCACCCCTGCTCCTTGTCCTTTGACCACCCCATCCCGGGACTCCCTGCCCTTTGACAGCCCCCCCGAGACTCCCACCCCCTATCCAACTCCTCCGCCCCCTGACTGCCCCGACTCCTATCCACACCCCTGCCCCCTGACAGGCCCCCCAGGACTCCCACACCTATCCAACCCCCCTGTTCCCCATCCCCTGACTGCCCCCCCGCAGAACCTCTGCCCCATCCAACCGCCCCCTGGGACTACCACACCTATCCAACCGCTCCCTGCTTTCTGCCCCCTGACTGCCCGCCAGCCCTGGCTCCCTTACCATGCCGCTCAGAGCAGCAGCATGTCTGGAGCCACGCCGCCCGGCCAGAGTGCATTGAGTTGTTTTTGAGTGCAGTTATGTAACAAACAAACAAAAAATAAATAAATTAAAAAAATCTACATTTGTAAGTTGCACTTTCATGATAAAGAGATTGCACTACAGTACTTGTATGAGGTGAACTGAAAAATACTATCCCGCCACCCAGATCACTGCCCATATGGCAGCATAGCTGCAGGGGAGGGTGGCCAGTGGGGGAGGGGCTGGGGGCTAGCTGCCCCAGCGGGGAGCTCAAGGGCCGGCAGGACGGCCCACCTCTGCAATAACCTATAATAAAAATAAATGCTGATGGGAAAAAATTGCAGAAGGGAGACAAAGAAAGAATTAATCCAAACAAAAAAAGCCTACTGAAGCGGCCGTAATGTGTTAATTAACGTCATGCCTGATAAACAAGAGCTTTGAGAGACAGAAAATTAAATCAACCAAAATTGGTGTGTCAGAAATTTGGCCTAACGTGGACAAAATAGTGAGGGAATAGGCTATTCTGCCCAGCACTCCCTTTTGGGGTTCTTAATGAAAGAGACTTTGGTGCAAAACACAGACCAAAAGATGGAGGCTACTGCTACACTGGCTGACTAAAAAAAGGGGAAGGAGCAAGCTTCACCATCATGGCTGCCATCCCCACTGTCTCCTGGGACCCTGGACCTGCTTCATCCTAATCCTGAGAGATGTCCTGACCAGACGAAGCCAGAGAGAGAGAGAGGGAACAGAGACACCTTCACCAGCTCTGGAAGAACCCCCAACATCACCTGGAAGTGAGCATTCCTCCAGCCCCCACCCTCCTGCGAAGTCTCCTTTTCCTTCCCCATCTTGTTTCTTCTCTTTCTTGTCCCTCTCCTTTTTCTTCCTGTGAAATACAAGCCTGGCTTAGCCAGCTAAGATTGTAATTTTGCAACAAGTCTGTAAACCTGTGCCCAGAAAGAGGCAACTAAAAGCAATGCCCTAAACAGCCTGATTCTGGTATAAATTTGCCAGGTCTTGGATTGGCTGGTAAGACCATGTGCTGTGCCTGTTTCTCTCCAGCAGTGAGATTGCAAGTGAAAGTGAACACCAGAGACAGAAGCCTTGTTTTCTATCTTTGCGGTTCTTTTCTCTTCCCTTTTGTGTGCATTTGCCTTTTGTCTGCTAGGAAACAGCATCGGACTTTTACAACAGCAACGACAGCTCCAGCCCAGCCCATCTTAATTGACTTCTTCTCTTTTCCCTAAAAAGGACAGTTCTTACGATCTTTGATACCATCGAAAAGACTGTCAAACAAGGGTTTTTTTCCTTCTAAACACTCTCTCCAGCTAAAGGGAAATGGAACACAGGATGCTGTTAAAATGAAAGCCTTATTTAATACTTAACATTTCAAATTTTAACTGTTTTTTCTTCTTTTCTGTATCTTTAATAAAAGGTTAAAATAATTTTTAATGGTTGCATTTGCCGTGGCATTAAGCAGGCTGAGATCTCTGTATACCAAACCTCAGACCTTGTTTACAACTGTTCAGTGTTGGAAAGTGACTGGGTATGTTAACACCATTAGTCCCATATATTCCATCTAAATTAATACAACAGGAGGCATGTTTTACTTTTATTTCTGCTATTTAATTTTAAATAAAGAGTATATTATATTTCCTCCATCTCTGAGTTCAAATGAGTTAATTAAAATGTTTCAAATTGCTACTACTTTGGAAAACCTTAAATAAAGATTTGATAATTTTCAGACAGAGGTTGTATGTTAGTTTCAATATTTGTTAATTAAGGCAGATTTGCAATCTTGGGGGATTTATTACTATTTTTAATGAATGGGTCTGCGACACAGTTTTCCATAAGACCTTGATGCAATTTTTTTCTTTTAAATACCCTTTGCTCAGCTAGTCATGGCTGCTGAACCTTCTTATTTCACACTTCTGCTCAGAAAGGCAACTAATGAAGGACCTGCTGAAAATCCTGTCCGAAGGATAACCAATCTTCTTCCAGAACTTCAATGACAGTTCTTCATAAAGCAAGGCAGTCAGCCTTTCCAAACATCATTAATCTGTTTTAACTGCTACAGCCAAGAGCAAAGGAGAAAGTCAGAGGAAATTTCAGTTGGAAAATATTTTGACGTAACTGACCAGATGACAAACTAAACTTAAGCATATGTCAAACGCAGAGAGAGGCACAAAGGCATCTGCAGGGGGATACAGGAAGTCAGCACAAGCCAAGATGAAGTCAGAGCTCTGAGTACAGTGTATATTTTTGTAACCACTGGATGATTGGAAAAAAGAGCTAGAGCTTAAAGGATTTTTTTTTTTTTTTAAAAGGGGAGTCAGGACCATTTTATACCAGAATTGTTAACCCTAGCTGGATCAGTTAACTAAATACAAATAATATCTAAGAGGTATATTCTGCACTATCTGCATTGCTAATTTGCTCACTACTAATGCGCACACACTTTTTGCTATCAACTTGTAAAATACTGCTGTTATAACTAGTTCTGTTTACAACACTCAGTGTCTCTCACTTTCGAGCTGGATTGTAACTTGGTTACTTTTTTAATGACCTGAGTTTTCTGGAAATGTAGGCATTATTTTGTCATTACTGCCTTATAAAAATATTAGGGCTGATGATTAATCGCAGTTAACTCACACGATTAATTCAAAAAAATTAAGCACGATTAAAAACATTCATCGCAGTTTTAATCGCACTGTTAAACAATAGAATACCAACTGAAATTTATTAAATTTTTGGATGCTTTTCTACATTTTCAAATATGATGATTTCAATTACAAAACAGAATACAAAGTGTACACTACTCGCTTTATATTTATTACAAATATTTGCACTATAAAAATGACAAACAAAAGAAATAGTATTTTTCAGTTCACCTCATACAAGTACTGTAGTGCAATCTCTTTATCATGAAAGTGCAACTTACAAATGTAGATTTTTTTTTTTGTTACATAACTGCACTCAAACAAATTAATGCAAAACTTTAGAGCCTACAAGTCCATGCAATCCTACTTCTTGTTCAACCAATCGCTAAGACAAACAAGTTTGTTTACATTTAGGGGAGATAATGCTGCCCGCTTTTTATTTACAATGTCACCAGAAAGTGAGCACAGGTGTTCGCATGGGACTTTTGTAGCCAGCATCGCAAGGTATTTACATGCCAGATATGCTAAACATTCATATGCCCTACAGGCTTCCAGAGGACATGCTTCCATGCTCATGATGCTCATTAGAAAAATAAAGTGTTAATTAAATTTGTGACTGAACAAACTTGTTCAGCCAATTGCTCAGACAAACAAGAAATAGGACTGAGTGGACTTGTAGGCTCTAAAGGTTTACATTGTTTTATTTTTGAATGTCTTCACTGAAAAGTACATACAGAGGACTAGCTACCATCAGATTGAATGGATGGGTACTCACAGGAACAGATGCAACTCAAAGGCCTCAGCCTCAGAGAGATGAAAGGGCACAGAATTATATTTACAATCTGATCAAAAGAATGGGCAGAGAAGGAAGCTGTGTAGGAGATGAGAGCACAATAGGGTGAGGCAATGAGATGGTCATCAGAAGATTACAGTACCAACACTGCCTACATGGGCTACTGTAAGTAGGTCTATTTTTCAAAAAACATGGTTTTTAAAGTTCAATTCTCTCTTCTTGCATTTTGTCTGGTTTCATCAGCATTTTTGTTATGACTGTAAACTTTGCCTGTCTTGGAACCACATTGCTACTTCTTTATGTTAACATACCTTGGCGTTCAGGAAAGTTATCAAAGATTTCCTTTCATACATTTTCCATACTTCTCACATGAATCAATTACCACAGTATTAAATACCATTTTTAATTATTAATTAATTAGTACCATAGTATTAAATGGCAAAATCCTTCTGAAGTATCCTAGGGCTGTGAAAACATCCCACTTATGCAAGAAAACTGTAGGTACAATTTATTTTGCAAACCTTTTAAATATGATGAAGTAACGACAGTGCTAAGACTCCTATAGAGATGTGGTAATGGAGGCAAAGAGTCCTGTAATCAAACATCTTCAACAAGTTTGTGTAACCATACCATTCAAGAACGTCTGAGGGGGATGGGAAGAGATAGTAAGAGAGGAGGTAGCAATGTGTTCATTTAAACGGGGTACCGTTCCTGTAAAAATAGGTACACTTTATCCAATAAGCTTAGCAGTTCATTTGTAATGTTCTGAGAAGAGACCTTAACTGTGTATGAATTTTAAAACTTTAAAAAAAAATAATAGTAATTTAGGATTATTCACTAAATAAGAAACGGCATTTGATCTCTACTATAATATATCTAACCGTCCATTAAACATTTCAGTTTTTTACTTTGATTTATTTTTTTCCACCTGATTCAAAACTTAGTCTTTTTAAAGTGAGATGTTGCAGACTATTGAGACTCAGATAAATAAATAAACCTCTGACAATAAGGCAAAAAACGTACTTGATATTTATATACACAAAAGATGATCAGGAACAATGAGGGACAGCAAACTGTAATAAAGGAATGAGAAATTTCTTTCCTGATTTTTTCTGTTAGCAGCTTCTCTCTGAATTCATTACTCCTGGGCCAGTGCCCCCCACCTCTGGAATTCGGAGGTGGTCCAACATTGTTGCTGGAGGCTCCAGGACTAGGCTCCACCTTTCAGCTCAGACCAGAGGTGTAGAACGTTATCAACATTAAGACAACTTGATATATTGTATTAAATTAACCGTAAGACAATATATGTTTAAGTCTCCCTTTAGAGAAAAATCTTTCATTTATATTCTGGTATCTCACCAGACTACCATGGTGGGTTGAAATCAGAGAGAAGCTGCTAACAGGAAAAAAACGTTCAGGTAAGAAATTTCTTATTCTGCTGCACAGCTTCTCTCTTATTCATTACTCATAGGAAGTAGCGAGCAGTGAATCCCAGAAATAGGGAGGGAAAGGATAAGAAGAGTTTAATTTTATAGTAGAACAACAGGCAGGAATGGACGCTCCCCCCATATAAATCAAGAGCTTTATAAACTAAAGAGTAATGTGTGAACCAACACAGGAACACCTTCGTACCAAAGGATCCCTTTGCAGAGGAATAGAAACTAACTTAGCTAACCTTTGTCAGCTGAGGCTCGTACACTTTCCCCCCCAGTGCCTCTAGGGATTTCTGTGAATAGTTTCCCAGAAGCCTACCATGCCAACTGGTGCAGGATTTTTACATCTTGCCCACAGCAAACTTGAGGCCTGAAAGCCTTGGCATTTTGGATAGAATGAAATGAACAGGATACAGCCCAGTCTGAATGAAGGAGTTTTTGCTTCAAGAGCTCTGGGGTTTTCTGCAGGCACAATGTGGGATCCTTGGCTATCTAGCATGTCCAAAATGCCATCTCCTGGGTTGTTGCAGGACTAGGAGGAAGACCCCAACTCTCCTTCTCCCTCTTTCCTGTATGCCTTGTGTAAACTGTCTCGAAAGGTAGCAGACTCTTCTACCCAGAACATTATTTCCATTTCCAAGGAGAAGCTTTGACCTCTGGTTATTCCCTGGTTTTGGAAGGGATATAACACTTATGGCCTCAATCATAAGCCAACCTTAGGAAGGGACGACTTCTGTGAGTATCATAATTGCCCACTACTATGGTTTCTTGCACCTTCTACTGGTGCAACTGGTACTGGTCACTGTCAGAAACAAGATACTGGAGTAGATGGACAACTGGAATTATCCCCTTTGTCCATGACTGCAGATTTCCCCCTCTCCCCCCCATTTTTTTTCTCCTTTCTTCCAGCCACACCCTGATAGAGAAGTTGAAATGAACTAACAGGATGCGTACTATGAAATTTTGGAAATGTGTCTCCCAAGCATGCTTGCTTCTATAGTGAGTACACAAGAGTCGAGAGTGAAAGTTAGGTTGGCTTTCAGCATATTGTTTGAACTTACCTGCCCACAAAGGGGCACTGGATGTTATCTGAGAACACAACCTAATTTAGCATCGCATCGAGTACATGTTTCTATGTCCTCAGAAGGAACTTCCGCAGGTACATTTTGAGAAACCCACTCAGAGAAGGAAGTCAATGCACAGCACTAGCAATCCTAGCCATCTGAAATAATTGGCTACTGATGACCCCTCAGGGAATGACTGATACAGTGAAGTTTTGAATCTTTGCAAATACTTACCATTTTGGTACAATTACAGCCAGATACGTGTCTGTTTTGACCTTTGGTTGAGCAATTATCTCCATTGGGATCAAAAGCTCCTCTTGATTTCCAAGAACTGGTGGCTATGAATCCTTTTCAGCAATTGTTCATTTCTGAATGGGTCTGTGTCTCTGGACAGGGTACTGATTGGCATGTTGTCTATTCATGGGTAAAAGTGCACAATGTGAACTCTGTCTTGCTATGACTGCCACCAGCCTCTTAAGAGAGTGCAGAGGGCAGATCAGAAGGAAGAGTCTTGTACAGGAATAGTGAGCTTGGGTATGTAAACACTCTTTGCCTTTGTTACAAGGAAGATTTTGTTGATCTGGAAGAAAATGTATCTAGATTTCCTTGGAAGCTTCTGCTCTAGATTCTTCCCCTGTGTCAGAGTAATAATCCCTTCCTGGATACCCTTGATGTTGGTAGCAACCAATGGTTGCTATGCTGGCTTTGACAGTGATGGCTGACACTTCTGGCAGTCTCAGCAGCTAATTTATCTAATGCTTCTCCCAATAATTCCTCACCTGAAAGTTAGTATTTACAAGACATCTGTTTAGGATCAGTGATGCTATTCTGGAAGCCACCAAGTCAGAATCTACTGCTTGTCACAAATCACAACAAAGGATTAACCAAGACAGAACCCGAGATGTCTCATTCTAAGCAAGGATCGTATCTATCGACAATGAGCCACTTTTTCCCCCCACACAGAAGGCAAACTTACTAAGTGTATGAAAAATCTTTGGTCTGAAAAGCATAGCTAAGGCTTTGGTCTATGGTGTCTTTTCGAAGAAAGGCCCCTTCTGAAGACGTATTTGACTGGTGGAGTTGCACCAACCTTAGGTTCCCAAATTTATGAAATTTCTTTGCTTTTATATAAACATTTTAGTTGAACATTTGGTTTAATTAGATGTTGTCATCTAGATGTTATGATGCCCTCAAAGGAGACATTAATGGGAAAACACGTATCTAATAATGCTTGAAAAGGGAGATTATTTTATTAATGAGTTCCTTGGTAGGCTGCTGACTGACATCCTGTCCTGGAAAAGTCCTGTAGAGGTGGGGGTTGGGGGGGAGGTTTCATTTCCATGTGTAGTATTTATTTCCCTGGCTGTTTATGGGGGGAGGTACTACATTATTCATCTTGGCATGGGGAGCACACAACAGAGCGGGAACACATATCTCAATTGTGGAAGTAGCTTGCTAGATGTTCCCATGACCCTGAAACGCTAAGTGCCTGCTCCCCCAGGATGGGTAGCACCCAAGTACGTACTGTAGGCCCAGCCTGGTATCACTCAGGGTTTGACTCAGTAAATCAGGATAATTTTGAACAAGGGCAGGGATGTTATGCCACAGTAATACCACAGAGGTGCAACTTTGTGGGCAGCAGAAACCTCAGGGTAATGGGCTCCCTGAAGTGCTCAAGGCTTTAAGCCTTATGAAGACAGCCTTCGGAGCTGTGGCGAGAAAGACCCTTTCCCACTTTTCAGAGTCCTTTCCCTGGTACAGTGGGTCCCGAGGTCCCAGACAGGCACAATTTCTATTAGGCTGAAACCTGAGGCAGGCTGCACAGGGTTCTTTGCATGCCCACACATGCTGCAGGGTGCGGGAGGGGCAGCGAGCATGGTCTGGAGCACTGAGCAAGAGACTTTATAGGAGAAAGCCCCAGCGAACCCTCGCTCAGGGGAGCGGGGGTTTCACCTCTGATTTTCACATCAGTCGTTCATTAACAATATTAAATTACTGCCTTGTGAAGGCAATACTTCCTTCTGCCTTTTTGAGAGTCTCTGGGTTTTACAGGACTTATCCCAGAGTATAATGAGAATCCCCCCAATTCATAAAAGGAGGATGAGGAGCTGTGCAAAAGCCTTGTTTCTTCCCCAGGGGAGCAGAGGACCCACTTCAGTATCTTGAGGGCAGGGGGCAGATGACTCTGGATCCTTCAGGGCTCCCCCTCCTCCCAAGCCTAGGTCTATTGAGGGCCCTGTGCCGGCCAGATAGCTTCCTCCTCATCCTTAGACCCTCTCCACAAAAGCTCAGAAGCTCCTGATCAGGCTTTTCTGCACTGGAGTCTCAGCTCCTTGGGGCAGGATAGGTTTGCCAACATGCCAGTCTGACTCCGAGTCTCATTCCCTAGCAGCACAAAGTTTGGCTGGCTGGCAACAGGAGGGCACCATTCACCCTCTGCAGAGCCTGGAAAGTGCTGCCTCATGCAAGGAGCTCCGCTTAGATTTAGCCAGGTGTTTGCAGGACAGCTCTGCCATGCCTGAGTGGGAGCAGAAGGGCCTGGCAGAGGACACTACAGCATCAGATCCAGGTGGTTGAAACTATCTTGCTGCTATTTACCCAATGCCGGGAAGAGTATAAGTCACCACTGCACAAAAATGAATAAAAAATAAAACTAACGGGCCAGGAGAAACCGAACTGCCAACTTGTTCCACCACCTCTGGAAGAGGAAAATCCGGTGGCTGCCTGAGCTGCAGCCAGTAGTAGAGCCCAGTCCTGGAGCCTCCACCAACAACATTGGACTGCCTCCAAATTCCACAGGTGGCGGCATCCGCCCGTGAGTAATGAATGTGGAGAGAAGCTGTGCAGCAGAAAGTTGGTCTGAAATACAAAACATTTGTATTGTCTGAAGCCATACGCTACCCTGAGATTAAGAAAAAATAAAAGTAAAGGACCTACCTTCACCGCCAAGAAGTTGAGGCCACTTTCATTGGCCAAAGCTTTCGCGACCATTGTTTTTGAGCATCCAGGAGGTCCATAAAGTAGTACTCCTTTGGGTGGCTGAATCCCCATTCGGATGAAGGATTCAGGATGCTTGAGGGGCCATTCCACTGCCTGCTTCAATTTCAATTTGACAGTTTCAAGTCCTCCTATGTCGGACCATAGTACCTACAACACAGACCATTTTGCTGAATCCACACATTAGCACAGAATGGAGGGTTGTATAGAACTATGGCATGTATCTCCTTTTCAACAGGTTTATTTCATGAAGTTTAAAAAAAGTGCATTAAGTTTTAAAGCCTTTTAAATTAAACAAGCAGCATCTGATAAATTATCAGTAAAGAAAAAAGGAAAAATGGTGAATTTACATAATTACAGATTTACATAATGAAAGGGGGGAAAAATACAATTTCATATATTAAACATCTATTTCAAAGATGAATAACTGATGTTATCCAAAAATACAACCCAGTATCAATACTACCACCCACATAATCTATAAACTCTGCAGGATCATTAGATAATTCCCATCATTTCAATTCCTGTGTGTGTGACATTTATACCGGTGTATCATTTGTAAAATATTTTGGTATCCTTCTAGGGGAAAATTCTACGTCAATTTAAGAGGTTATTATTTTCATCTAGCACACTAAAGAAACTTATCCTAGGTGCAAGTAGTCACATAGTAGGGACTACTAACATGCATAAGTTTTTGAAGGATTGAAATGGTTTAAATCACTTTGCAACAATATTTATTCCACCCTGGACTTGTGCACTGGAGATTTAAGTAGTATGTTAAAAAAATACTGGATCAGTATTTGCCTATTAAAGATTAAAATGTAAGGAGTAACTGCAGTTGGAGTTGCTCTGCTAAAGATAATGTGTAAAAGCACAGACCCCAACAGATGTATACCACTAAATATAATGTAGCCTATTCAAAATGGTGGGTAAAATGAGCCCTACCTTTTCTTACATAGTTGTGAAGAAGACTGTGATAATTTTCCCCACCCCAGATAATTCCTTTTATTTTCTGTTATTTGCAATAAGTGGTCTGCCATTATGCCCCTTGTTTTTGTCAGCATCAATTCAACTTTCCTTTAGATATTAAAGATATCAAGCCTTCACAATAAGAGGCAATTGACTCAGCTGACCTTATGTTTTGAGATGATATTCTCCTAAAATAGGTAGCCTTCAAAGACAGGCAACAGATTTACTGGCTATAAAATCAGGACTCCCCTCTTAAGATTCATCTGTGCTTGACGGAGGTAGACACAAAGATGGGGAAACAGAAAGAACAAGGGCTGTGGAGAAAGAGGTGCCTGTGATGGGGGGAGGAGGAGAAAGAGTAAAAAAACCTAGCCTATATCATCCTTATTCCTGACCTAGAAAACTGTCCCCCTCCCAGGCTACTGTAATCAGGTGATCTCGCTCAATTACATCGCCTTCTTAGTGCTATTTGTCTGATATCTCAACACTGGAAACTAAAAATGTAATGTTACTTCTGGGTAAAGCACTGTAGCCTGAGAACAAGCATCAGCAGGGTGCTTAAGAGGAATAAGCAAACCTAGAACAAATGAGCAAATTCCAAATCCATTAAAAATGTCTCTTTGGTGGTCTTATTTTAATATATGACAAAATAATACATGTCTGAAAAAAAACAAAGATCCACACACAGGGCATCCGCTAAAAAGCGAGCTGAGCTAAAATGCTAATAGGAAGTAAGAAGCTTGAGGATCTGCTGCCACCAGAGCATGACCCTCAAGCTAAGAGCATCCAAGGGAAAACGTTACAGGAGCCCTGAAAAAAAGTTCTATTTTTAAATTTTTATTTTTAATCAACTTCTACTTTTTGAATCAATAACTACTGTGGTTGAGTAAGGAAGCATAAAAATACACGCAACTGACAGCAATTGCCTACTAAGAAGAGTACAGATGAACTAGCTAATGGCGGAATTTTGCTGTGGGAAAAAAAAGTTAAGAGAAACATCAATTTAGAGAAAAGAGAGGATTGCTGTTTCCGATTCTAAGGAATCTAGTATTTGAGGAATGAGGGGTTAGGGTTTACGAACTGCCAAAGCAGCCTGCCAATTTTGCTAATTTGTCATACCCCAAATTTTGCTACCTGCCAGTGCTAAAACTTATTTCTAATGTGCTATTTCAGAGAAGTACTGTGAAAGAGCATTTTTGATTTTGTTCCATCATAAAAACAGGCCTGAATGAATAAACAGTAGTTAAATAGTAGTAAATGGGCTTCCACAGCTACACATAGTTGTGCGCGTTGTTGCTTCTTATTTTTGGGGGGGGAAATAACTAAGTTACTGAAGATAGTGAATGAAGCAGAAGACAGTAACTTGAAAAATTGCATGGCAATTAATTCCTCAAAATAAGAGACAGACACATTTACAGAGTCTTAGTTAGCATGAAGCAAAGATACAAATTCTTAAGACCAAGTCTTGGTATGTCTCCTCAACTTTAACAGAAATAAATAAAAAGAAAAAATAATCTACAACACAATATGTTTTAGTAAAGAGACAGGAAAGATGTTTTCTGTAGCTTCTTAACACTGCTGGAAAACACTTCTCTTAAAAGACATATACATTACATGAAACAAAATTTCTAAATTTCCAAATTAACTGGACAGTGAAATAGTAACAGCAGCATACTTTTCCTAGGGAAGGAGAAGAGACAAATAGACTGCCTTAATTTTCAGAACCGTATTATTTTATTATATTAATTCACATCGGTAAAAGATGGACTGGTTGTTCCAGCAGTAATGTTCCAGTGGGGGGACAGAGAGCTCAGTGGTTTGAGCATTGGCCTGCTAAAGCCAGGGTTGTTAAACCCAGGGTTGTGAGTTCAATCCTTGAGGGGGCCATTTAGGGATCTGGGCAAAAATTGGGTACTGGTCCTGCTTTGAGCAGGGGGTTGGACTAGATGACCTCCTGAATTCTATGATTCTTTCTAGTGGAGACAGCTGGACACAGGAGATTGTAACAGAAACCTTATGTGTCATGCAGAGGAAAAAACTTTTACCGTGGAATACGCTACCAGGAATTTACTAAAATTTTCAGAAGCAACAAGCAAAATGAGTTTTGTGATACCTTGCACATCTAAAAAAATTCAGAGAAAGGACACTTATGACAAAAGTACCCTGAAGCACTGTTCAAATAACTCTGCAAACACGCTGTGTCTGTTCCACTGCGGTATGCCATTTACCATCAAGACAAGGTGCACATGAAAAAGGTGAAATTAGAGAGGTAAAGGGCGGCCTTTGAGAAACACAGGTGTGGAAAATCCTGAAGACTCTCTCTAGATAAGTTCCCTTTTGGAACTTGATGCTAGGAAGGAAAGCTAATGTTTGATTCCTCGAAACTGCACTGTAAGGTAGGTAGGTAGGTAGGTAGATAGAAAGAGGAGTATCATGAGTTTTCATACTAACATAGCATGCAGGGTTAAATGTTTAGCTAACTTGTTTATCTAGAATTTCTATAATGCAGAGTCTATGACACTGAGACTGCTTCATTTGCTACTTTTTATTACTAGGGACTTTTCATAATCTGATTGGGTCTCAGCCTAACTAATTAAATTTTTTGGCACAGAATTCCCTCAGGGGTAAGCTCAGAGGGATAGGGATAGTGCTCTGCAATGTAGGACATCTAGGTTTCATTCCTGGCACTAAATATTTAACTCTCCAAGTCAGCAGGGCTGAGAACGTGAAGCAGAACTGTAACTCCCTAGACGGTTATGAAGCAGCAAGTAATAAACAAAGCAGACATGCACCAAAGGATGTCTCATCTAGAACTTTTTGGCTAGAAAGGTGTAAATCTCAGTGTGCTGAATTACAATAGGACAAAAAACAGGCAGGGAAAACCCTCAGGGCTCCACAGAGAATCCTAAAAAAAACCATAGAAAAGGGAGGAATGGCTACTATAGCAGAACTTCCCAAACCACTGAAGCACAGAACTAACTTCCTGATGCATAACATGCACCCCCCATCTCCAAGTCCCTGACACACCAGAGCAGTCTTCCAAAGAGGTTACATGTAATGAAGTTCAAGAGAAGTTCCGTTAAAATGAAGACGTACAGGACACTCAGATTCTTGCAGTCAACATACAAACATTTTACATTCTCCCCACACACAAACACACCGCATAGTACTCACTGCATACATGGAGCGCCAAGGGAATGCAAATATATAGTACGCCAGGAAGTGGACTGTAATGTGCCACCTCTACACCTGGACACTCCTTTCCTCTTCTGTCCTCCAACCAAGCTCACTATCCATTAAATCCCTCTCCAAAAATTCACGTAATCTGACTGCTTTCCCCATCAATAAATTGGGTATGTTTTGAATAGAAAAACTAAGTATTGCATCCGATAATCTTCCTCATTCAGATAATGCAGATGATCGATACTGCTCTTACAAGGTAAGGGAAATGTGTTGTATACTGTGCAAGAAGTAAAATGGCGTAGGCACAGCAGTGTGGCTTTTGCTGATTTTCTATTAAAAATTAGCGCAACCAGAGCAATTCAGTTTAATAAAATACTACATATAATAACCCTCCTACAATTCTCTCTGAAATTTAAGATTAAAAAATTGAGAGCTAATTAGGACAAGAAAAACCTCCCACTCACCACCCTGCTCAAAATGGTGCAGATTTTAGAGAAAAATCCTGCATATTTTGACTAACGTCTCTGCAGATTTCATGATGAAACGGAGCATTATTTATCTTAAGTGGTGGAAAGAGGATGTTACACTTTCAGGAAAATACAAGAGTAGCAAAGAGAGAATGGTATCGGCACAAAACCAAAGCAGGAATGAGCCTTTTATCAAATTGCCTTTATTCATGGTTTAAACTATAGTAGGTTACCCCACCTTTGCTACGTCTTTTCCCATTTGCTTTCATAGGGCTACTTTTAAACAGCCCCAACATGAAAAACAGCCAATTTTAAACTGAAAAATGTTAACCTAACATAATGAACGTGTCTCTCAGTTTTCTTAAGGCTGTATTTGATTTCAATGCTAACTCACTGTATAGCCCAAAAGTTGCATCTATGCACGTGTTTGACCCTTGTAATAATATATCTTCAAAAAAAATGAACAGTTAATGGAGTAATATAGTCCATACCCAAGCTATTGTCTCCTACTGGAAAGTTTCCTGTGGTTGGTCATTTATTTCATGCTTTAATATATTTTTAGCAAGGGTTTTTTAGATGACAAACAGAATTAATGTCAAACTTTGAAACACTTTTCAAAAAAAGGAATTTAATCCCTTATTTACCAAAAAAGTAACACACATGATTACCTGTCTACTTAGATAGCTTTTTTTTTTTTTTGGGAGGGGGGGGCTGTAGAAGAAGCCTATCCTCACAGAAATAAGCAGGTGAAAGTATCTGAAGATTAATCACTTTAAGATAACTAAACATGCTGCAACATTAGCACATGCACTAGCTAAAAAAAAGAGAATTGAAGTTATAGGACTCTAATTGCAGGAATGAACTACTTATTATTAAGCCTATTTGGTTTCCATTAGGATTTTTTTGTTTAAACCATAACTTTTACCATATGATATGAACATAATAAGCTTAGTGCAAGGAAGTACTTTCCACTGGTGTAAATTACTACAGAGCACATAAGTAACATATCACAGTGCACCATGGCCTCAAGCCAGCTAATAAAGTCCTGGATGGAAAAATGGCCCAAGACCATGAACTGTAAATATTGTATTGAAAGGAGGTGAATGGGGAATAAAAAGAAGAACTTCTTATTGTATTTATAACTAATGTTGGTTCCAATTCTTGTGAAGAACAAATAATTCCAGAGGTTTCCCAATAGATGTTCCAAGACTGGACAATCATACATCATGACCCCAAATAGTAAAGTATGCTAGGGCATAAATAGCCTAGAATATTGCTGGCACAAGATCATGGGCCCCAAATGACTCTGCAACTGAACCCATTTAGTTGCCAAGTACCTGGTTTGCACTCACAATCAAGTACGTAAGTATCCAAACAGGTGCAAGTGTAAGTGCAATTAATTGGATATGCAATTTTTCATCCCCTTTAATTGCAAGAGCAAGACTGTGCTTACAATTTGAGATTGAGATCTAGCTAAAAATCAGAATGTATGTTTCAAAAATATTCTAAAATATTGCACACACAAGGAGTCCCAATAAAGTCAATGAAGTTAAGCATTTGCTTAAGTCTTGACAGAACAAGCCCTATATCTGTAAAAGCCCAAGCCCTATATCTGTAAAAGCCCAAGCCCTATATCTGTAAAAGCCCAAACTAGTGTACAACACTTTTTGTGTACTCATTTCAATAAAAAAATGTTTTGAAATAGCCGTTTAATGACTAAAGTTGTGGAAAAAGGGACTGAGACATAAGGAGGAAGGCACTGAGAAGAAGGAGAATTTAGACTCTAGTGATTAGGCCACTAGCTTGGGACACAGGAGACTTGGGTTCAATTCCCTGTTATGCCACAGACTTCCTGTGTGACCGAGGGCACATCATTTACTCTGTCTCTGTGCTTCAGTTATCTAGCTGTAAAATGGGGATAATAGTACCTCCTTACCTCACAGTATTATGAGGATAAATACATTCTGAGGCATTCAGATATTAGTATGGTAACGGGAGCTATTTAGGTATATGTAAGTGAAATAGACAGGGCCAGATTCTATTCTTGATTTCAGACGTATTAATCTTGAATAACTCTACTGTAAATGCAGAGTAATTCCACTGACTTCAATAGCATAACAAAGCCAGGTTTGGCCCATAGTGCAGAATACACAAACAGGCTACTAAATGAAGTGTAGCATTCACTTTTCTGACTACTTATTCCCATAGTTTGGAAATAACCACCTACTATGTGATTGAATTCCCTGTTGATTCATCTATGTGAAATGATGCTTAATAACTTGCTTTTAGTTTAAATTTTTTGACTTGGAGTTGATTTATATGCCCCCCTTTTTCTGGAATTTTCTTAATATAAAGCACAAATATTAATTTTGCCAATATTAACAAGATAGAAGGGGTATGTATCGCACATTTCCGTTTATCCATCCATTCACACACCACCTTCCCCTAGAAGCGAGTAGACAAGTTAATGCCTACAAATATTTTGATTATCAGAGTTAAGTAATTTGGTTTGGGGGGTTTTGTTTTAGTTTTTTTAGGCACATATTGTTTGTCTCAAACAACACAGGGCTTATTAGAACATTGTAGAATACCTATCTGGTTATCTCAGATAATCCTTGGCCTTGAAAGGCTTACAGTCCGCTCTTTTCAATGTAAGTTGAAAAATTTGTGACAGGAGGTGATAGATGTATATCTTTTCCAAAAAGTAACTAAGTTTTTCAGATGAACGAGTAGCATATTCACACACAGTTGTGCAGGCAAAGTGATCACTTTGGAAGTGATCACTGCTGACCAGTAATGACCCACACAGGAGGTCAAATTCTGCTCTTAATTAAACCTCTGCAATCTTGCTGAAGCCAGTGAGATTGCAGAAGTATGAGTGTCGGCAGAATTTGTCCCTATGCTTTCAGTGATTCAGATCTTGTTGAACTAGACAATTTATCAGCTATGCTCCATACAGTTACACAAACCTTTTCATAGCCTTGTTTCAATATATTTTGGTGGCAAATGCCAATGCTTTGTTTCTAATTGAATTGGTTGCTGCAATACTAGTGGCTCCGATGTACAGATCTAGTCAGTGCCTGTTTCAAGCTTACATTTTTGGGCTTTAATCAATTAACCTATTCAAATCTTGAGAATAGAGTATACAGTCAACAAGAGACACGGGTCCTCCTGCAGTGCCTACTTTTCATGCTGAACAAATACAAACAAAAAAAACCAAATCTGACATGTCAAAAAAAAAAAAATGATGCATAACATTTATTGGAGACCTCTATTTTCTAAAATGAACCTTTGCAGACAGGGCTCTTCGAAGTCCCACTATGACTTTACAGCACTCAGCTTTAACAATGTTTCTAGTGTTCTGTGGAACATGACTTACTTTTGGCACATCAATAGCCACCTCTCTCATGGCGCTGGGCCTGACATCATTCATCCCCTGCAGGAAGTCATTCAGAGTAATCATCACTGACCCAGCCACCTCGCTGTCTAACAGGTTAGCTTGTTCTCCCAATGTTCTCCGCAAAGCGCACAAACCTACAAAGAAAACCAAACACATGTTGACTTCATCCTGTTTCCCACAAATACAGAACGTACAACACATACAGGCACAAAAGACTGCAGCACCGGCAAGGAAATTATCGTCAAACAGAACGTCCCAGCGTCAGGCTCTGGCTAGCTCAGAGAACACAACAGATATTTCTGATGAAGGGGAATGGGGATTTTATGACCACATATACACATAGAACAGATCAGCTCCAAAAAAGAGACTGAAATAGCCGTAATTCCCAGGAAAACCATTATAGGGTGGATAGGGAAGGTGACAAGAAAAACTAGTTTAGATAATTTTTATAGCCATTTTATAATGAGAAAAAATACAAATATCTAGCAAACATTACACAGGAACCACCAATTCATGTAAGATTGGCTGCCTTGTCTGTTCTCCTGCCAATACAGGATTGGGCCCCAAGTGCTCTCTTTACCTAATCTACTTCAATAGGATTTAAAATGATGAGATTTCTGCTACTTTCACTGAGAGCTTTCACGGTCTAATAAAACTACAGCATTAGGAGGTTTTTCTTCATGTTCAACCCATTTTCCACATGATTCTTCATATTGGCTTGAACTACCATGAATAATGCCTTTCCCTCCACCACGTTCACACCTTTCAAACAAACAAGCACTTCCCTGCTTCCCCTCTGTTTAGCCAAACCATTCATACAGCATTCCTACAGTCTTTCCCTATAACTCAGAAGCTCTGTTTTCCCCCCTTTTCTGATTTATCAATATCTTTCTGGGTACAGAAGCACCCACGGGGGCATGGATCAGCCTTCACGTCCTACTCCCCATCAGTACCTGGCCCAGGCCAAGGAAGCCAATGATCTAAATTTGGTGATGAATCATGGTCACGTGCCACCTGAGTCAAGTTGCACATATGCTAAGTAGTAGTAGTACCCAGAACTGAACACTATTATATAGGGGATCTCACCATTCCATATGGAGAGGGACTACCAACTCCTTTTCCTATGAAGGGACACGTTGCTATCCAAAAGCACCTTGGCTTTCCTTACCCTTCAGTTTGTTTCTTTCAAGCTTTACTCCCATTTTGTTCTTCCTGCCTCTATCTCCAAACTTGATTTATATACTATAAATTTTACTGTAGTAAAATAAATCTTGAAGGTAATAGAATTTAACTGATGTAGCTTACAAAAATATGTGGTACCAGTTTGACATAAATGAGCCAAGCAAACAGATACAAATATTTAAAAAAAAATTTCTATGCTTAACTGAACAAAATGTCAATTAATGCTGCAAGAAAACACAATAATGATAAGGGATAAGGTGTTTCTAAAATAAAAATGGCTTTACTATAAGAGGATCACTGTATATTTTCTATGGGAGCACTTATGAACTTGGACATACAAGATTTCTGACAATTACAGGAATTCTAAATTTCCTACAATATAAGTAATGTGTGAATAGATCTAATATCTCCCCTGTGGATCAGTACAGCTGGTGTATCTCTATTGAACTGCCAATTACTACAGAGCATGAACACCTGCGTTCAATACACAAGCTCTTTAATACAATAAAAAATGTTTGTAGTTCGGGTTTTACCCAAATGTGGAACATTTAGAACTAACAGGATACATAAATAAAAACATTCCATGAGGTCAAATAGGAAATTGCAAAGCTAGTTGCCAGAAGAGAAGTGAAAAATGCTACTGACTCACTTCAACATCACTAAAAGAATTTCAGAAGGGCTTTTTGTTTTGTTTGTTTGTGCTTGTTTCTTTTTCCTTTTTATCTCTTCTTCTATTATTATTTTTAAAAAGAACTATTACATAACAGGACATCATTTCAATCACACAAATTTGTAATTTCACAGCCACGTGTGCAAGCAAAAAAACAACCAACCACCACCAAATAGGTTAATCACACTATGTTATTGCAGTTATACGATTGATGAGTTTTTGTTTTAGTTTCAGTTTTTTAATCCTATGTTTTGCATTTGATCCTAAGCATTTACGATGACTATTCACAAGGCATCAGTGATTTAAAATAAATGAATAAATCACAGCTTCAGAGAAAGTTATGTCAT
Organism: Lepidochelys olivacea; assembly: GCF_965140295.1. NCBI lineage: Eukaryota > Metazoa > Chordata > Testudines > Cheloniidae > Lepidochelys > Lepidochelys olivacea. The sequence continues at coordinate 47,300,561 of NC_140414.1, read as the reverse complement.
AAAAGAAAGGAAATAATTGATCCAGATCTCTGTTCTTCATTTATAAATATCCTTTCCATCAGCTACACATTTTACCATAAAAGACCATTTGATGAAGTTTGTAACTATATCACAGCTATCTTTTTCATTTTTAAAGGGATAACTCAATTTTTAGTCATAACATAAAAATGTCCAAAGGGAACACCATTCTTCTGTATGGCCACTGCCAGTGTAAAGTCAAGCTCTGCCCGTGCTGTTAACCATACCGGAGTGAAGTTTCAGTGATCAGTAGTGTGTTTGAAATGCAGCAGCTCTGATCCAGAACAGGGAGAAAAAGGTCACAGCTCTCCAAACAAAGCCTGAATTCATTAAAGCATGTGTGTGTACCTGCCAACATGCAGGTCAATATTTAATTGAAACAATGTTTTACATTTAAACAATAATAAAAAACAGATTGAAAATGAGAGCATGATTCTTCCTGTTTCCTCTTGCTATCATAATCATTCTTTCCTGCCCTTCCCACTGACTCCTGCCCAAAGTGGGTGGGAGGGGGAGAAGAGAAAGAGACTTATTAACTAGGGAAGAATACAGTGAATGGCCTTCCAGGACTGAAAAAAACACGTCCCAACTTTGAGCCATGGAAAACATGCATTTAAAGTAAGGAAATCTAAGGTAATATACACTGCTAGAAACTTTTTGCAAAATACCCCCACAGTGGTACCCGCAAGTTTCTTGCTATGGAGATATAAAGTTTCGAACTCTTAATCCATGCAATTTTAAATATTGTATCCCAGAAAATAGTGAACAACATTCATATTTAATATGCAAACTAGATACCATTAACCTGGGTCTGAATAGAGACTGGGAGTGGCTGGGTCATTGCACATATTGAATCTATTTCCCTATGTTAAGTATCCTCATACCTTCTTGTAAGCTGTCTACATGGGTCATCTTGATTATCACTACAAACCTTTTTTTCTCCTGCTCATAATAGCTCATCTTAATTAATTAGCCTCTTACCATTTGTATGGCAACTTCCACCTTCTCTGTATGTATATATCTATACATCCTCTTACTGTATGTTCCATTCTATGCATCCGATGAAGAGGGCTGTAGCCCACAACAGCTTATGCTCTAATAAATTTGTTAGTCTCTAAGGTGCCACAAGTACTCCTGTTCTTTTTTATTCAATATTTTCTCATCCGAAAGACCCATTTGGTCTCTGCAGATGAGCCTCTTCATAGGATTTGTCTAGCCCAGGGGTTCTCAAACTTCATTGTACCGCAAACCCATTCTGACAAAAAAATTACTATACAACTCCAGGATGGTGGACGGAAGCCTAAGCCTGCCCAAGCCCTGACACCCCAGGTGGAGGGGCCAAAGCCCCAGTGCCCGGGGGGAGAGGAGCCGAAGCCCAAGGGCTTCGGTCCCAGGCAGGGGGCCTATAATCTCAGCCCCACTTCCCAAGGCTTAAGCTCTCAGGCTTCGACCCCAGACAGAGGGGATTGGGCTTTGGCCCCATGCCCCAGTAAACCTAAGCCAGCCCAGGCAAACCCATTAAAATGGGGTCCTGACCCACAGTTTGAGAACCGCTGGTCTCACCTGTTTTGAGTCAGATATATATATAGATATATATATAGATATAATCCTGTATTGTAAACTGGCTCTGAGAGCACATTTATGTATCAATTTGACTTGACCCTATTCAGACATCATCAACTTTCAGTGGATTAATGAGTAGTCAGATTTTATTAATTCTGACTAATTAGGTGCCATTCCTGCAGCCCGCTCATAGACCCGTAACCCTTACTCATGTGAGTAGTCCTGCTGAAATAACAAAAAATAAAAACACAACAAAATTGAGTTAGCTTTCCAGGTAGTTAACAGGACTACTTGCACAAGTAAGAGATACCTATTTTGAATAAGGGTTGCAGGATTGGTCCACAGCACTGTACTCTATGCACAGTAGGGACTTAACTAGGTGGACATAAAGAGTATATTCCATGGAGAAGAACACTGCTTCTCAAGCTCGGCATAAATGGAAAACTCTGAAATAAACTAAAAGAAACAAAAAACATGAGTATGATATTCATCATAAAAAACAATGGAAAAAAACAAACAGTTCGTTCCACTCCCCAGCATTGCGTGTTATCCCTCACAAATTCATCCTGTCTCTAAGGACAGAGGAAACAAGCGGGTTGTACAATTTGTCATAGTACAGCTGCTTTCTTTTCCGTCCCTTACAAACTATGATGCAAGTAGCATTGTTTACCCTTAAGGTATTCTGGTTCATAGCTATGGTTAGATGTCTGCACATTACGATTGCACGTAGACAAGTGTAAGAATAATTACTCCCATATAGCTAAATTTTGTCAGAGTCTACGCTTATTACACACTAACACAGAAAACAGAAATTATGCACGACATGAATACCCAACACATGCGTACTATAGGTTTGACAGACTGAGTATACACAATATTGTTAGGATATACATATTCAGGCCTGTCTGTAAAGGCCTATACTCTAAGAACTTAGGTGTATTCTTATCACTTGGCTAGTTATAGAGGTATAAAAGAAAGAATCAAAATCACTGTCTGCCAGTGTAAGAGCCTTCTCTTAATGTGACAGTCTGAGGCCCTGTTCTTAGGCTAAGGCCTTTGGCTAAGCAACAGAGGCAGCCATAAGCTGGGAAGTTACCGGTCACCTCCTCACATTCCAAATTAGTCACACTGAAATAAGGTGCTATTGGGCTGTTAGGAATACAATCCTGTCCTGATAATGCCTGTCGCCTCCAGAGAAAAGGAAGTGCCTAGAAGATGTAAAAGGAAACTTAGTTTGATAGCATCCTGTCTGACAAGAACTCACTTATCAATAGCTGGAATGTGAAATCCTCATTTCTGTGTTTGTTCTATCACTGTAGTCCCCATTTCCCCACTGTTTGTTTGTATAATCTCTGTCTGGTTCTGTGATTGTTTCTGTCTGCTGTATAATTAATTTTTCTGGGTGTAAACTAATTAAGGTGGTGGGGTATAATTGGTTAAATAATCATGTTACAATATGTTAGGATTGGTTAGTTAAATTTCAGTAAAATGATTGGTTAAGGTATAGCTAGGCTGAACTCAAGTTTTACTATATAGTCTGCAGTCAATCAGAAAATGGGTGGCTGGGAAATAGGAATCATGTTTTGCTAAAGGGGGAAATGGGAACAGGGAATGGGGGTGGGGAAATTGGAATCATGTTTAGCTAAAGGGGGAAATGGGAACAGGGACACAGATAAGCCTCTGTGGTGTCAGAGCTGGGAAGGGGGACATTAAGGAAGGAAATTGGAATCATGCTTGCTGGAAGTTCACCCCAATAAACATCAAATTGTTTGCATCTTTGGACTTCGGGTATTGTTGCTCTCTGTTCATGCGACAAGGACCAGGGAAGTAAGTGGGTGAAGGAATAAGCCCCCTAACAAATATATGTGGAAATGGATGTGACGAAGTATATTTATCTTACTCCTTTGACTGCCTAACTTCCAGTTTTCCATTATCCTATCTCCCCTAGGCTTGTTCTAACATTCCAAATTCACAAATATTAAGGTCAGAAGGGACCATTATGATCATCTAGTCTGACCTCCACAACGCAGGCCACAGAATCTCAACCACCCACTCCTGCGATAAACCTCTCACCTATGTCTGAGCTATTGAAGTCCTCAAATCGTGGTTTAAAGACTTCAAGGTGCAGAGAATCCTCCAGCAAGTGACCCGTGCCCCATGCTACAGAGGAAGGCGAAAAACCTCCAGGGCCTCTGCCATGGAGGAAAATTCCTTCCCACCCCCAAATATGGCGATCAGCTGAACCCTGAGCATATGGGCAAGACTCACCAAATCCAAGAATGGCTTCAAACAATAGTAATTTTAATTTTAAGTCAACTTGAAAAATAAGTGTTTCTTCTTTCCCTACCATTTTGAAGTTTCCCTACAGATCCGATGAAGTGAGCTGTAGCTCACGAAAGCTTATGCTCAAATAAATTTGTTAGTCTCTAAAGTGCCAATAATACTCCTTTTCTTTTTGCTAATACAGACTAACACGGCTGCTACTCTGAAACCTATCTTAACAGAGGGAGATTGTATCTGTGAGACACTCTCTCCTATTCACAATCACACAGACAACCTTTCATCCAATTTTCAAATCTAGCAACCACCTTCCCTCCATTCCATGATCATGTAACATTCACGTGACAACTACAGCACTTGCTGATATGAAAAAAAAAACACAAGGAAGTATTTTATGCATTTTTAGCTGTCTTTACTGCAATTTAGCAGCTGGAAACAAAAAGAGGAAAGGCAGCACCAGGTGGCCATCAGCTAGTGTTCCACAGACCACAGTGCTGGGACAACTGACTACACCACCACAGATTCAACAAGTTTAGATGAATTCTTTAATTTGCATCTTTTAAAAGTATATCATCCAAGGAATTTTTTTTAAATGCCACCATGTGGACAACTAAGGTGACAAATTCATAGGAGGAGAAATATCCACATGAAAATGTTATAGGTTTTAACTTAATCTCTAATCATAAATGCACACCCAATTTAGAGATTGTGTTTATTACAAAAGCACAAACCACATTTTACTTTTGAAACCATATTCTATAATCTGCATTAACTTCCAAAGTTATATGGAAAAATCTCTGAAGAACTTTTATGTACTGTTTGCACAGGAATGATAATACCCTTAAATCCCCTGTAACCATAATATTGCAAGTTCACTCAGCTAACCTGAGCACTAATCTACTGTAGGGATTGTGTACACAATTTATAGTCCTTCATGAATAGTCTGACATTTGCTGGAACATGTCTACAGAACTGAGCAGAAGCTGGTGGGAGGTACAACAGGGGGAAGGCGGGGAGGAGAAGGAATTGCATTTCCAAAAGTTCTGGCACACAGGAAATAATTTGCTCCCAGATGAGACTATACAACCACAACTTATAGCAAAACTAAAAACTAGAATAAAATAAAAATACGATACCATAGCTCCTTTATTTCCAAACCACTCAAGTCTAAGACACCTTGCTTAAGGTTAGCCATATGTTCACAGTAAGAAAGAAAAAGGCTGCCCATTATCCTGACAGTTTAATGGCAAAGACAGGGTCAGAGGCAAAACTTTAGTGTAACTGTTGCTAATAAATTCTGCAAATCAGAATGAAGTTAAGAAAAGTTTATAAGGAAATGCCACATTCTTATCTAACAGATCTACTTCACAATTTACCTGCTTATTTTACACACAAATACACAGAGTTACAGTTTTTTCACTCCTGCAGAGCTAATAGGCATACATGTGTGAGCCAGACTCTTCTCTGGCTTGAGCATCATCAGAATTTTTAGCTAAATTCCAACTGCAGACTTTTTTTTTAAAAAAAAAACTGTAGCTGAATTAAGCCAAAGAGAACCCAGCTTGACTTTCAAATCTCAGGTTGAGTTTGCAATGCTGGCAGTTAAAATGTACTCTTGAAAAGTAAAGAGAGTCTTTATCTGGAACTCCAACAGTCAATAATATGGAACCTTCATAGCACCTTTTTTACACACCACATTTCAGAAGTAGCTGCATTTTAAATTCTGGATATTTTAAATTTAGAATAGCAGCTGTGTTAGTCTGTTCAGTGCCAGTTACTGAAGAATTCATTCTTATCTCAGACATTGACAGCCTGGCCCCACCAAAGCCAAAGCTCCCACAGACTTCAATATGGCCAGGATTTCACCTCAAAAATCTTTTAATATATATTACACATACATACATACATACATACACACACACCCCTACATTTGTACAATTTATATCTGAAACTGGACAATGAATCAGAGTTGAAAGACGAAAAATGAAATTAATTTCAGAGAGGTTGGTGCATTTCAGTTCAGTGGGAATCTATATTATTGTTACCTACAGTATGTAAACAGATAAACCAACTTGCAGACACAGAATTAGAAGAAAACTAAATAGAGAAATGTCAGCCAAAATTCAGAGATTTAGATCTAAAAACATAACTGGACTAATGTGTGTGCAATTAAATGTAATGTTGAAAAACAAAATGCTTCGAATTAATTACAGATATGTGGTACATAAGAGGAAAATGGTGGATGAAATAAAGCAGGAAGTACCATGACAAAATAAAAGACCTCACTAGAGGTTTCTCAAAAATCTGAAATGTCATTTTAAACAAGTAATATATTGATATTGCAAATTCAAAACCCTAAATAAATTCAGCCCGGAAGCCTAGAGGTAGAAAAACCACTCTTCTATACAAGGGATGCCAATCTGAGATTTGGTACTTTGTCTCTTTGGTAAGTTACTGGCAGGTGGTTAGAGGGCTACTAACGCAGCCATTGAAAGAAGGAAGATTTCAATTCATATCTGTAATAACTCAGTAGCAACATTGGTTGCGCTAAAGGTTGCTGTGACTAACCTACTCTAGCTGGAAGGATGGGTTGAACCCCATTATGAAGGTCTTAAGTGGGTAGGGAGCAAAGAAAGGAAAATTCAAGAGAGTGGAGAGGATCCCTTGGGCTCCAGACACACCACACTGGAGAGGAGAAAAGACTTTTAAATATGCAGAATACATACACATTTCACAGATGGTAAGTGGGACAAGCAAACCTGGCTCACTATACAGAATATTGTATCCCAGCAAGGCAAAGATTTGCTTATACCTGAGCTTCAGAGATTTAAGGGAGGAAAGTGAATTAGTGCTCAGACATTTTGAAGTCAACACAAGGGGCCAGATGCTTAGACCTAGTTAAGCCCGCCTTGCTTGTTTCAAAGTTGCCCTAAACAGGCCGCTGAGGATTCCTTCAGCAAGGGAAAATCCTTGGCAAGCATAAACCCTGACAGTTCACCTTTCACTATGACCATTGTAGTCTCCCTTTTAACCAATTCCTTATCCACCTTTCAGTTCTCATATTACTCACGTCTTCTCCAATTTAACTAATAGTTTCCCATGTGGAACTGTATCAAATGCATTACTGAAATCCAGATAGATTAATTAGATCTACTGTCTTTCCTTTCTCTAAAAAAATCCATTATCTTCTCAAAGAAGGAGATCAGGTTGGTCCGGCACGATCTACCTTTTATAAAGCCATTGGTGTATTTTTTCCCCCAATTACCATTTACTTGTGTCCCCTTAACTACTTTCCCTTTCAAAATTTGTTCCAAGAACGTGCATACAGTTGAGGTCAAACTAACAGGACTGTAGTTTCCTGGATCACGTTTTTTCCCCCTTCCTTTAAAACAGAAACCATTTTAGCAATTCTCTAGCCATAGGGTACGACCCCCAAGTTTACAGATTCATTACAAATCCTTGTGATTGGGTTTGCGGTTTCATCTGCCAGTTCCTTTAATATTCTTGGATGGAGATTATCCAGGCCCCCAATTTAGTCCCACTAAACTGTTTGAATTTGACTTCCATCTCTGATGGGGTAATTTCTACTTCCGTATACTCATTCCCATTAGCCACCCTACCAGGCTCTTCATTACCCTTATTATAAACTGAGGAAACGTATTTTTTTAGGTGTTGGGCCATGCCTATATTATCTTTAATCCCCACCCCATCCTCAATGCTTAGCGGTCCTACTTCTTCTTTCATAGATTCATAGACTTTAAGGTCAGAAGGGACCATTATGATCATCTAGTCTGACCTCCTGCACAATGCAGGCCACAGAATCTCACCCACCCACTCCTGCGATAAACCTCTCACGTATGACTGAGCTATTGAAGTCCACAAATCATGGTTTAAAGACTTGAAGGAGCAGAGAATCCTCCAGCAAGTGACCAGGGCCTCATGCTACAGAGGAAGGCGAAAAACCTCCAGGGCCTCTTCCAATCTGCCCTGGAGGAAAATTCCTTCCCAACCCCAAATATGGCGATCAGCTGAACCCTGAGCATATGGGCAAGATTCACCAGACAGATATCCAGGAAAGAATTCTCTGTGGTAACTCAGATCGCACCCCATCTAACATCCTATCACAGGCCATTGAGCCTATTTACCATGAATATTTAAAGATCAATTAATTGCCAGAATCTTATTATCCCATCATACCATCTCCTCCATAAACTTATTGAGCTTAATCTTAAAGCCAGATAGGTTTTTTGCCTCCACTGCTCCCTTGGAAGGCTATTCCAAAACTTCACTCCTCTGATGGTTGGAAACCTTCGTCTAATTTCAAGTCTAAACTTCCCGATGACCAGTTTATATCCATTTGTTCTTGTGTCCACATTGGTACTGAGCTTAAATAATTCTTCTCCCTCCGTGATATTTATCCCTCCGATATATTTATAGAGAGCAATCATATCTCCCCTCAACCTTCTTTTAGTTAGGCTAAACAAGCCAAGCTCCTTGAGTCTCCTTTCATAAGACAGGATTTCCATTCCTCAGGTCATCCTAGTAGCCCTTCTCTGTACCTGTTCCAGTTTGAATTCATCCTTCTTAAACATGGGAGACCAGAACTGCACACAGTATTCCAGGTGAGATCTCACCAGTGCCTTGTATAATGGTACTAAAACCTCCTTATCTCTACTGGAAATACCTCGCCTAACGCATCCCAAGATCACATTAGCTTTTTTCACGGCCATATCACATTGGCAGCTCATAGTCATCCTATGATCAACCAATACTCCAAGGTCCTTTTCCTCCTCCGTTACTTCTAATTGATGCATCCCCAGCTTATAACTAAAATTCTTGTTATTAATTCCTAAATGCATGACCTGACACTTCTCACTATTAAATTTCATCCTATTACTATTACTCCAGTTTACAAGGTCATCCAGATCTTCCTGTAGGATATCCCGGTCTCTCTCTTAATTGGCAATATCTCCTAGCTTTGTAACATCCGCAAACTTTATTAGCACACTCCCACTTTTTGTGCCAAGGTCAGTCATAAAAAGATTGAATAAGATTGGTCCCAAAACCGATCCCTGAGGAGCTCCACTGGTAACCTCCCTCCAGCCTGACAGTTCACCTTTCAGTATGATGCGCTGTAGTCTCCCTGTCAATCAATTCCTTATCCACCTTTCAATTTTCATATTGATCCCCATCTTTTCCAATTTAACTAATAATTCCTCATGTGGAACCATATCAAATGCCTTACTGAAATCTAGGTAAATTAGATCCACTGCGTTTCCTTTGTCTAAAAAAATCTGTTACTTTCTCAAAGAAGGAGATCAGGTTGGTTTGGCACAACCTACCTTTTGTAAAACCATTTTGTATTTTGTCCCATTTACCACTGACCTCAATGTCCTTAACTACTTTCTCCTTCAAAATTTTTTCCAAGACTTTGCATACTACAGATGTCAAACTAACAGGCCTGTAGTTACCCAGATCACTTTTTTTTCCCCTTTCTTAAAAATAGGAATGTTAGCAATTCTCCAACCATACGGTACAACCCCTGAGTTTACAGATGCATTAAAAATTCTTGCTTATGGGCTTGCAACTTCATGTGCCAGTTCCTTTAATATTCTTGGATGAAGATTATCTGGGCCCCCTGATTTAGTCCCATTAAGCTGTCTGAGTTTTGCTTCTACCTCAGATATGGTAATATCTACCTCCATATCCTCATTCCCATTTATCATGCTACCATTATCCCTAAAATCCTCATGAGCCTTATTAAAGGCTGAGGCAAAGTATTTGTTCAGATATTGGGCCATGCCTAGATTATCCTTAACCTTCACTCCATCCTCAGTGTTTTAGCGGTCCCACTTCTTCTTTCTTTGTTTTCTTCTTATTTATATGGCTATAGAAGCTTTTACTATTGGTTTTAATTCCCTTTGCAAGGTCCATCTCTCCTTGACTTTTAGCCTGTCTCACTTTATCCCCACATGTTCTGACCTCAATAAGGTAGCTTTCCTTGCTGATACCTCCCATCTTCCACTCCCTGTATGCTTTCTGCTTTTTCGTAATCACCTCTCTGAGATGCTTGCTCATCCAGCTTGGTCTACAACTCCTGCCTATGAATTTTTTCCCCTTTCTTGGGATGCACGCTTCCGATAGCTTCTGCAGCTTTGACTTAAAGTAATCCCAGGCCTCCTCTGCCTTTAGATCCATAAATTCTTCAATCCAATCCACTTCCGTTACTAATTTCCTTAATTTTTGAAAGTCAGCCCTTTTGAAATCAAAAACCCTAGTCACAGATTTATTTTTGTTTGTCCTTCCATTCAGTTTGAACTGAATTAGCTCATGATCACTTGAACCAAATTTATCCCCTACAACCACTTCTTCTATGGGGTCCTCACTACTCACCAAAACCAAATTTAAAATGGCATCCCCTCTAGCTGGTTCAGCAACTACTTGCTGAAGGAATCCATCAGCTATCGCATCTAAGAAAATCTGAGCCCTGTTATTATTACTAGCACTCGTCCTCCAGTCTATATCTGGGAAGTTAAAGTCTCCCATGATCACGCAGTTTCCATTAGTATTTACTTCATTAAAAACATTAAAAGAGGGCTCTATCCATATCCAAATTAGATCCTGGCAGTCTATAGCACACCCCAAACATTATCCTCAGGGAGGCTCTAGTAGCTTTCTTCCCCAAAGTGATTTTTGCCCAGGCGGACTCTGTCTTATCCATCCCATCGCTTCTTATTTCTTTACAGTCTACCTCATCATTGATATGCAATGCTACTCTACCACCTTTACCTTTATTTCTGTCTTTCCTAAACAGCACATACCCTTCAATGCCTGTAGTCCAGTCATGACTACTATTCCACCATGTTTCTGTTATCCCTATAATATCTGGTTTCACTTCCTGCGCCAGTAGCTCTAGTTCCTCCATTTTGTTACCTAGGCTCCTCGCATTGGTGTACAAACATCTTAATTTTTGCTCTTTGGCCTCGCTCACATTCTGTACCCGATTAGGCACGGTCATTCTACAGCCAGTATGACCTACTAGACTGGTATCCACACTGCCCCTTCCTCCTTATGTCCATTCTCCTACCCAACGCTGTGTCCTTTCTTACTTTGTTTTCTTTCCTCTCAATGCTAAAATCCGGCGTGGAGATTACCTGGACATCTCCCAACCTTGTTTTCCTTATTTTCTTTTTATTTGTATGGCTATAGAAGCTTTTACTACTTTTAATTCCTTTGCAAGGTTCAACTCGCTTGGCTTTTGGCATTTCTCACTTTATCCCTATACCTTCTGAGCTCCAAGAGGTAGATTTCTTTGCTGATCCATCCCATCTTCCATTCTTTGTAGCTTTCTGCTTTCTCTTAATCACCTGTTTGAGATGGTTACTCATCTAGCTTGGTCTGAAACCCTTCCCTGCAATTTTTTTCCCCTTGCTTGGGATGCAGGCTTGAGATAGCTTCTGCAACTTTTGACTTAAAGTAATTCCAAGCCTCCTCCACATTCAGATCCTTGAGTTCTTCAGACCAGTCCACTTCCCTAACTAAATTCCCTTAAATTTTTTAAGTTTGCCCCTTTGAAATCAAGGACCCTAGTTGCAGATCTATTTTTGTTTATCCTTCCATTTAGTTTAAACTGAATTAGCTCATGATCAATTGAACCAAGGTTGTCCCCTACAACCAGTTCTTCTATGAGGTCATTACTACTCATCAATAACAAATTTAAAATATCACCACGTCTTGTTGGTTCAACAATTATTTGGTGAAGAAATCTGTCAGCTATCACATCCAGGAAAACCTGGCCTCTATTATTATTATTAGCACATGTCCTCCAATCTATATCATATATATCATTGAGTTACAGACAGATTCATTTACTCCAACATTGCATAGAGTCTCTGAATCAAGTTGCAACTGAACTGATGCAAGCTGCGACATTCTACACCCACATTCGTTACCTTGTTTTGGGGTGTGTGACAATTGGGCTTACCAATTTACCCTAATTGTGATCACAACTGTAAAAAGTGAGTACGTTGATAAGATGTCACAATAACCTATAACAACAAATGCTGATGGGAAAAGGTAGGGAAAGGAGACAAAAAGACTGAATTAGTCCAAATAAAAAGGCTTCCTGCTATAACTCAAGGACTGTGTTAACATCATGCCTAGTAAACCAGAAATCAGTGAACCAAAATTGGTGGGTGAGAAACCAGGAATAATTGGTGGGGAAAATAATGAGGGGATAGGCTATTCTGCCCACCACTTTCTTTGTGGGTTCTTAAAGAGAAAAACGGGGGAGAAAAATTGGCTACTAGAGCAAGCTTCACCGTCATGGCTGCCACTCACACTGTCTCCTGGCAGCCCAGGCCATCGTCATCCTGATCATCAGATATGTCCAGACCAGATCAGGCTGGAAAAGGGAGTCAGATGACATCCCCACCTCTCCTGGCTCTAGCTGAATCCCAGTCATCATTTGGGAGGAAACAGGATCAGACTAAGACCAGCAGCACAACAGCTCCAGCCCGTCTCAGCTCACTTCTCTTTTCCCCAAAAGGTCAGTTATTACCATTTTTAATGCCATCTAAGAGACTGCCAAACAAGGGACATTTTCAAAATGAAAGCCTTACTTAATACTTCACATTTCAAATGGTTTCACTCTTTTTTTTTCTTTCTTTTTATCTTTGGTTAAAAGGATTTTAAACGGTGTGTTTGCCACTGCACTAAGCAAGCGGAGGTCTCTGTATACAAACCCATACCTTGTTTAATACTGTTTAATGCTGAACACTGACTGGGTTATGTTAACATCTTTAGCCCATCTATTCCATCCAGATTAATGCAACAGGGGATGCACACTGCGCTATGTCCAAAAACACTGTGTGGGGATTACACAATTTTCCCCAAAGCACATCGTGAAGAGTACTGTCACTGTAGCAGAGGCACTGCATGACTCCCTCACTAAGGAATATGCTTTTCAAAAGAGTAACTTAAAATTTCAACTACTGCATTAATTACTATAAAAAAAAGTGAATAGAAAAAGTATATCGAGAATTTAGGATTACATTAAGTTACATGTTTATAGTCTTCCTTTTGTATACAGGGTCTGATCCAAAATCCATTTAAGTCAATTGACAGGCTACCATTGACTTCAATAGGCTTTGGATCAGGCAGACGGTTTCTATATCTGCATATGTTCTTTGATCACTGAGGGACCGTGTAGCATATCTTGTGGCAAATGCAAGGAAACCCTGAGACTAAACTCCCAGGGTCTTTTCCTAGCTCTTCCAATGTGTGAACGAAGCAAATTACAAACTCCATGACTTATTTTCCTTGTACATAAAATGATAATGTTTGCCTACCTGAAAGGGGTACTGTGATGCTTAATCAGAGTTTGTAGAGGAGTTTGTGATAATTGGAAGAAAATATGAACTATATTTTTGTGCATATACATTTTATTTTTTGCTCATATAAATATGAGTAGGCAAGCATGAGAAATTGACCAAGACAAAGACATGCATAGGGCTTAAATAAATTACTCAGCATTCAACCCACAACTATACACAACACAGAAATTTAGAATTCCAATGTGCAACTACTTGAAAATTAGTTTCGGATACAAAAGTTTTAAGTTAAGTGATTATTAGAAAAGTTTTACAAAAATAGTCAGTTCCAGTAGCCCTGGCTGGAATAAGCACTGTACCATCCACAGAACAGAATTCACTGTATTGCACGTAACTAGAACCAGACACTGAAATAAAAAAAAAAAATCAAAACCTTACAAAAATATACATTATAATACATTTGGGCTTTTATGCCCTCTCCACTCTAAACAAGTATACCAATCAAAACTCCATTTACTGTCTTAAAGAATACGGATTTTGTCTAAAGCAGAGTATTTGTTATCCTGAAATCTGCCACTACATACAGTGGGCCAGGTTCTGATACTGTTAGCCATGTTGGTTGCCATCTTATTCCATAAATGGTCCCATTAAAGTCAATGGAGCCACTTTATCACAGAAGAGCCTTACTTTATCTGTTGTGCTAGGCTCTGCACATATACAGAACAAAAAAGAAGGTCCCTGACCCAAGAGCTTACAATCTACTTAAGGTAGTATTCATCAGGCATGAAGGTGTCAGAATCTGGCCCATAACAAATAAAGTGTGTGTGAGGGGGTGGTTAAATAGGAAGTCTTGGAAAAACTAAAAACAGTTTCAACTAATTAGTAATTCTGAAAGTAATTCTGCCTGTTCCTCTGTTAGACAAAGACAGACAGACAGACAAGTAATTCCACAGACAAATGTAAGGTCAACACATTCCATCCAGTCTTAAATATGCTCCCTCTAGCCAAACTTTAATATGCAGATGTAACCATTTCTGCATAGAAGCAATCACTCTGAATTAGCATTCTTAAAAACAATCCAAAAACATATGTTACAGCCTGAGCCAACAAAAAGCCATTCTGCTTAGTTTGTGTGTGCGCGCGTGCAAAGCAAGCATGCATTTGTACACAACCTGTTAGGAGAGCAAATTATGTTTGCTTCACTTTAAAAAATAAAGATCTGGGGCTCGTGATTTTATTTGGAAATTACATGACATTAGAGTGATTTAAAACACTCATGAGCCCTGAAGAAGGTACCAAGATTCACTTGATACCATTACCCAGTAAATTAATGAGTGTATAAAGTATTATGTAAGCAGAAGTCATCCTCCTTTCAATATAACATTACTATCTACCCTGCAGAAATGTACATTCAAATAAAGGGGTTGGAAGTGGGGTGGTGGGGAAGGGAAAGGAGAGTAAAAGATCGGAGAGAGAGAATTTTTGGGCCTCAGTTATTACAATCCAATAATAAATTTGTAGTTTTACCTCTACATCACATCTGGATTACATCACTTAAAAGTTTCAGAATTCTATGTTCTGTCATTTCTGAATAAATGTGTCTTCCACTTTTTCATACAGATTCAGTTTTGTTTTTGATGTCCTAACTCCATATAACCCCAGAAGAAGGTACAGGACCCTATAAAGATAAATAGGTTTGCAACATTTCCACCTCCCCACATGACCATCTCTGGATGTACACGTGGCTGCACTACTCAGTAATAACTTATTTGCAGCTGCCCAATGTTATCTTCTGCAGTGTTAAAACAAAATCTTCAGGCAGAAAGAATACGCTCCTTCCATTTTTATAAGTGATCAAAACAGCCAGTGTGGCAACTGGCGATGTCTCTCTAAAATCCAACTTTGCAATCTATTTAAAAAAAAACAACAACACTCCATCACCCTGGTAATTTATTCACATTAACAAAATTAAGCTTTCAAGTGCACACCACTCATATACATACTACATTTATTTAACAATGTAAACCAGGCAAAATATTTGCAATAACTAACATTTATATTAGTGATGGGCCCAAAACAGAACACCAGGCCCAACACCCCCAGGGAAGTTCAGATTTCATAGAATCATAGAATCTCAGGGTTGGAAGGGACCCCTGAAGGTCATCTAGTCCAACCCCCTGCTCGAAGCAGGACCAATTCCCAGTTAAATCATCCCAGCCAGGGCTTTGTCAAGCCTGACCTTAAAAACCTCTAAGGAAGGAGATTCTACCACCTCCCTAGGTAATGCATTCCACTGTTTCACCACCCTCTTAGTGAAAAAGTTTTTCCTAATATCCAATCTAAACCTCCCCCACTGCAACTTGAGACCATTACTCCTCGTTCTGTCATCTGCTACCATTGAGAACAGTCTAGAGCCATCCTCTTTGGAACCCCCTTTCAGGTAGTTGAAAGCAGCTGTCAAATCCCCCCTCTTTCTTCTCTTCTGCAGGCTAAACAATCCCAGCTCCCTCAGCCTCTCCTCATAACTCATGTGTTCCAGACCCCTAATCATTTTTGTTGCCCTTCGCTGGACTCTCTCCAATTTATCCACATCCTTCTTGTAGTGTGGGGCCCAAAACTGGACACAGTACTCCAGATGAGGCCTCACCAATGTCGAATAGAGGGGAACGATCACGTCCCTCGATCTGCTCGCTATGCCCCTACTTATACATCCCAAAATGCCATTGGCCTTCTTGGCAACAAGGGCACACTGCTGACTCATATCCAGCTTCTCGTCTACTGTCACCCCTAGGTCCTTTTCCGCAGAACTGCTGCCTAGCCATTCGGTCCTTAGTCTGTAGCGGTGCATTGGATTCTTCCATCCTAAGTGCAGGACCCTGCACTTATCCTTATTGAACCTCATCAGATTTCTTTTGGCCCAATCCTCCAATTTGTCTAGGTCCTTCTGTATCCTATCCCTCCCCTCCAGCGTATCTACCACTCCTCCCAGTTTAGTATCATCCGCAAATTTGCTGAGAGTGCAATCCACACCATCCTCCAGATCATTTATGAAGATATTGAACAAAACCGGCCCCAGGACCGACCCTTGGGGCACTCCACTTGATACCGGCTGCCAACTAGACATGGAGCCATTGATCACTATCTTTGTATCTGAACTTCATGGCTCAGGCCATCTCTCATTCACATCATTATTTGGACTGTAGAATCTTTATTACAGATTACAAAGAAGAGAAAAGAAGAAAAAAATACAGCTCAGCTTTCAGATCTCATACTTTGAGTTTGCCAGGCTAAAAACTGAGGGAGACAGGAGCATATTTTTACTTGGACATTTGACCTGGATTCTCTAAGAGAAAATAAAGGCGGAACCACACTGCCATTTTTACCATAACTTCTCCAAGCAGAGCACCAGATGGCACTGATGTGCTCCAAAAGGGACTCCAATACAGTCCGACACCACCTGTAAAATGGTTGGTGCAACACCTAGCCGCAAGATTGCAGAGCTAAAGTGGAAGCAAAGGAGTAGCTCCTCAGACTCAAGCTGCTCAAGAGCGGGTCTAATCAACATGGTGTTGAAAACAGAGTTGGTACCCAATGATTTGTCTACATGAGGGCACCAGGTGTGGCTAACACCAGTGGAGTTGACCTTGCATTGACAACAGTAGGAAATTAAAAAAAAAAAAATACAATAAATAGGGCTTGCGTGTGAAGAAGGCTTGGTTCAAGGAGGATGTTCACTGGGAAGCCTCATGGAGGTCATGGTGGCAGTACTGTAGTATGACAAATCTGGGGATTGTCCCTGTAGTGCATATAGGGAGGCTCACTCAGCCTGCTGTCAATTTCATCAGCTCAACAGGCCAGCAGCTCCTTCAGACAGACAGCCTGATCAAGTTACAAAAGCCAAGAAAAAACAAAGATCCTGTAAACAGGGATATTCCTTGGTCTCAGAGGCATAGGATTTTTCTATTTATTTGTAAAAACTGAAATTGTATTGTTTGTTCACCCTAACGTAGAGAGGATATGAGCATGACAGACAAGAGCCGGGTTCTTTCGGCGGGGATGAAGGAAGGTAGATGGGACACAAGTCAGAGTTTGGGCTAGCAGACGGTGATGCAAGGAGTTAACAGCTAAAAGTTTCATGAGCCTGGCAAACCATGCTAAAGACAGACCCCTCAAATAATGCAACTTGCATGCTCATTTTGCGATTGTAAATTAAATACTAGAGATTCTGCATTAAGTGAATTGTTCACTGAAATTTAAAGAATAGATGAGAGAACTGAGCACTATGGTTCCTAAACTAAATTATTCTGAAAACTATGTTTTATTTAAAAGATGAAAGGCTGCCTCCTCAGCTGCTTGGAAACTCAACTGGCTTCAGTAGAGCTATGTGAGTTACATCACTGAGAATCTTATTTCTACAACGTTTCAGGAAATAGCAGCCAAGCTCAATTTAAGTGAGCCAATACAACCCCCAACTTCACAAAGCGAAGTGACACTTGTCTGTGCTGTGCAGTTACATTAAAGAAACTGCCAAACTTGTAAATCTTTCAGATGTAAAACAAAATTAGTGCTTCTACCTCAGAAAAGGCTCAGAGTTACAGTGGAAGTTACTGCAACCAATTAGATGTTATTGCAAGAAGCCCACTGTTTAAACAAGGGCATTTGTTCTTCCTTTCTTGATGATACTATCTAATCAGGGTCCAAGTGTTTTATATCAGCACACTGAAATTATGTGTAACGAACAAGGATGTTCAAGATAAATTCTAAAAATTACAAAGCAAATACTTCCTTTCACTGTAAACAATGTGACTGAATCCACTTCTTGAAGAAATCAAGCTATATTTATATTCACCCTGTTGAAATGCTACAGGCAACCATAGAAGGATAAGTTTATAATAAATTGCTATATTTGGAAACCTTTGTTGCTAAGCATCTTCTAACATTCAGCACAGTTTATATCATTCATGTCCCTGCTACATAATTAACATTTCATGTTTTCCAAAAAAGTGCAGTGCTTATCTTTGTTGTTAATTTAAACCATTATAAATTTTTTAGAGAATTAATAAAAGGCTGTGTGGCCAATTAATTAGAGTGGCAGCATGAGCCCAGGGGAATACAAACAGACACTATATGCAAGGATGTGTCACAACCTATCTTCTAAACAGCATGTCTGTTTGAGATGAAACACTTCAGAACACAGCTGTTCATGCTGAAAAGGTAGTCCACTAAGCAATTTAGGACACGAGAAACCTCCTCTAGCCCCCAAACCATGGCTTTGTTAACTGGGTTCAGAATTAGGCTCAGATCCTCCCAAGAGCTCTGAGCAGACAGACCCCTGAAACAACACAGAGCTCCCCACTGAAGTCCATGGGGATGTGCCATTTGAAGCTCCTTTCAAGCCTGAAGCCATAGGGCCTGATCCAATAACAATTAAAGTAAATGCAAGTCTTTCCAATATTAACTGTTTACTATAAATGAATCAGCCATTACAGGAGGGTGCAACACATACTTTGCCCATGGCTTACACAGCTAATTGCTAGACAGTATAGCAGTGGTTTTCAATTTGTGGACCCCTAAAAAATTTTGAATGGAGATGCAGACCCCTTTGGAAATATAGGCAAATATAGTGGTTGAAAAACACTGCCACAGAGGAACATTGTGAATGAGGAATCCTGGTTTCTCTTTCTGGCTCTTAACAGGTGTGCGGTGGGGTGCGGGGAGTGTCTAGTGATTACAGATAACACAACCAAGCACATAGATCCGACATATTTATTATGAAAGGCCCCTTGCCTGACCTAAGTGAATGAGACTTGCCATGTTATAAGACCCCATTCTAGTTCCAGCTTTGCCAAAAAGTTAGCTTATGCAACCTCTCAGGATAGCTACACTGTGCTGCACCGCAGACTACAGTGTGGTGTGAATTGCAGAGTGCGCCAAAATGTTGTACTCTAACTTCCCCATGTGGGCATTGCTGGCACAAACTAAAAAGGTAGCTAGTGCACATTAATATAGTCCTGTTTGAAAGAAGACTATGTTAACGCAAACCATATATCTTTTAGTTCGCGCCATCAACATCCGCATGAGGCAGCTAAAGAGCAAAATTTTGGTGTACTCTGCGATTCAAATCCCCATAGTCCACACAGCGGCACAGTGTAGACAAGCCCTTAGTTACCTTATTTGTAAAATGGATCAATAATACTTGCCTGCCTCCTCCTAACATGGGCCTTGCTCAGCAATCAGGGCTGAAAAGCGCAGAGTTACTCAACAACAGGTTAGTAGTGTTGCCACCTCACACGATTTTATTGTGAGCCTCACGGTATTTGGTGTTTTTCCCTATAACATGGAGCAGGGATGAATACAAGTCAATTTTTGTGAAAAACAAAAACAAAATCAGTTTTTAATTTAAATGGGATTTTTTAAAATTTTGTTAATAAGACTTTTTCTTTTTAAAAATAAACCTGAAAAATTAAGAAAAAAAATCAGATTTTAATCCAAAATATGTTAAGGCCTAAACTTATCTCTTTAAACATTTAAATAAAAAATAAATATGCTGAATCCATGAGCTTCTCTCAAAAACTGATTTAAAGGCTGCTTTTAGAAAGAATCAGAGGAAAAATATCTAACTTTTGAGGTCACACTTTATAAATATGGCACAACAGGTCATGTACTGCATTAAGGGCTTGTTTTGTTTAATACAAATAAATGTTATATGTTGTTGTGTGTGTTTAATTAAATTCCAGGCACCATCCTAACGCAGATTGACACAAATCATGAGCAAAAAGTTAATTATCTAGTAAATAAGCTATATATCATTCACCATTTCCTAATATATTAAAACATTTATAATAAGAAGAATCTGAAAATATTAAAATCACTTAAATACATGTAGTTCTAGTGTACCCTCCTCAACAGCAAAAAGATGTATCTAATTTAGTGTAAAGGCGCCATTTAGTTATAAATCAACGTGTTTTAATGGTTCTCTTAACCAATGAGAATGCTCCTTTCTTTAGAAAAATTATTTAAATAAACTTTTCCATGTGTATTTCAGTTATCAGTTTTGGTTGAGTCTTTCAACTTGGAGATTTGAATCATGATATAAATCACCTTGATTTAAAATCAATCCACTTTGGAGATTAGTGATAACCTCAGGCTTCATTTTCAAAAACGAAAGTACGTTTCTAGCCCTCTTGGATGCAAAGCTTGAAAATGTGTCCCCCATGTATCTGAAAGGGTCAAAAATCAGAAGAGCAAATAAAAAGAACCCAAAATATATTATGTTTAAATATCTCATAATTCAAGTGAATTGAAGTAAACTGAATTAAGGCCACTTTAATTTTAAATGACAGTGTCCACAGAGAAGTTTAATGCATTTTAACTAGTCCACTTTTCATGCACACTTTTAGTTAATTTGGATTAATTTTCCTGAGTGCCTCCATATAAACAAGCCATTAGAAAAACCTGGCATACAATGAAATGTCATAGGCAACCTTAACTATACGTGCAGTTGAACAGCTTGGCCTACAATAGCACTGGGTTACCATATCATACACAGATTACCTTCTGCTAATGAAAGTAGCATACATATAAAATTATGTAAGTTTTCAATATAATTGTTAAGAATGAAGAATTCTCGAGAAACAGCTTAAACTTGTTGTAAGCACATTAATATATTTAGATGTAAGATTTTCAGGGCAGGAACTGTCTTTCCATCGTAAATGTATGTGTAAAGTGCCTAGAACACTGGGACGCTGATTCTCTACGGGAGCCTCTAGGTAATATCTCAATACAAATAAATACTACTACCACGATATACCATAAATTGAATTTATATTTTTTGTGGTCAGAATTAAGGTAGTCATGTGAATTCCCATTTTTTATTTGTACTCATATGCAAGGGTATTGACTGAAAGTAGCAGTTATTTCTAAAATTGTGAAAGAACCTTAACTGAGGATTCTCTGATTTTTAACTGTTTGGATTATTTAGGAATGTATTAAGCAATTTTAACTACATGTTTATGCAGCTTTTTGTGCTGTAATATACACAAAATATTGAGTTCAATTTTGAGCACCACATTACCAAAAAGGTTTTTGACAAATTGGAGGGAGTTCAGAGAACAACAACAAAAGTTATCAGGAGGCTGGAAGGACTTATTTATGAGAAAAGATTAAAATGAGCTAAATATTTATAGTTTGGTTAAGTAATGAATGAGGTGATGGGGGTGATATGATAACAGCCTACAAACATCTGAAGTGTGTAAACACCAAGGAAGGAGAGTTAATGTGTTATACAGGGACATAACAAGAAATAATGGGATAACACTAACCTATAAAAACTTAGGCTGAATAGCAGGAAACACTCCTGGACAGTGAGATGTGCTAGGCTGTGGAATAGTTTCCTAAGGGAAGTGGGGAAAGCCCATTGCTTGGGACTTCAAAATAAGGCAAAAGAAAACATTACAAAATGTACCAGAAGAAGTCTTCACAGGTAACAGAGTGGGCTATATACTATGTAGGCATATCTTTTCCATCTCTCACTTTTATGTATGTGTGATGAATATGCCATATATTTTACAAGCTGCAGAAAGACACCTAATGACTTTTCTTTGCAAAGTAGACATTCAAAAATCAAAAAATTAATCATCAGGAAAAACAGACATTGCTGTTCTATATATACATAAGGTATTTAAATTCCTTTCCTGTAAGTCTCTAAGCCAAAAAGTCATTCCTTTTTTTTTTTTAAATTCTTTGAGGAGGAAAAATACAAACTAGCCTGCACACAGCTTCAAAGGCAGGACTGCATCTTCCTCCAGCAGAGGTCACTCCAGGATAACAATTTACAAATATTATTATAACAGAAATTCAACGTTTATTTTTACAAAAAAAATTGGTAAATTGTTTCTATTTGTTCTGTAATCCTGAGAATCATATTCTAACAACATAAGCGAGACACAGAAAACAGTGCACCATGTGAAACTTACTGTTACTGGGAGTCCGGACATTTGGGTTCTATTCCAGAAATCTACCACTAACTTGCTGTGGAACCTTGGGCAAGTCACTGCACCCCAGTTTCTCCTCCTATCCTTTGTCTATCTTATCTACTTAAACCATAAGTTCTTCAGGCCAGGAATGGTCTCTCACTGTATGTTTGTACAGGGTCTAGCACAGTTGGGCCCCCAGTCTTGCTTGTATTATAGTAGTAATACAAACCACAACAAAAGCATAGAGGTCTGCATAACTAAGATACCTGACATTTTAAAGAGGCATTAAATAAGTGCCCAAGGTCACAGAGAAAAGTTGAATGTGCACAAGTAGAGACTGGGTTGAAACACCTTGGAAATGTGGACCTCAATGTCCACCGGGGGGGGAGGGGGGGTGGAAATGGGGAAGGGGGTCTCAGACTGAGATTTTTCAAATCAGAACAGGGGGGGAAAAGGTGGGGTTTTTTGTGTGTTTTAACAAGAAAGAATGATTAAGTTGCAAGCTAGCAAAGTGTGGTTACAGCCTGCAAAGTGACTCTGTTAAAATGACACCAAAGGTCCATATTTATCTTCTTCATTTAATCTGTACACAAATCAACGGATAAATATTTGACAGACAGCCCTGTAAACTCTGATTATCAAGTATAGATTCACAGATATTTAGGTCAGAAGGGACCACTATGATCATCTAGTCTGACTTCCTGCACAGCGCAGGCCATAGAATTTTACCCACCCACTCCTGCAAAAACCCTCACACCTATATCTGTGCTATTGAAGTCCTCAAATCGTAGTTTAAAGACTTCAAGGAGCAGAGAATCCTCCAGCAAGTGACCCTCTGTAGCATGGGGCACGGAAGGCGAAAAACCTCCAGGGCCTCTTCCAATCTGCCCTAGAGGAAAATTCCTTCCCGACCCCAAATATGGCGATCAGCTAAACCCTGAGCATATGGGCAAGATTCACCAGCCAGACACTACAGAGAATTCTTTCCTGGGTAACTCGGATCACACCCCATCTAATATTCCATCACAGGCCATTGGGCCTATTTACCATGAATATTTAATTACCAAAACCATCTTATCCCATCATACCATCTCCTCCATAAACTTATCGAGTTTAATCTTAAAGCCAGATAGATCTTTTGCCCCCCCCTGCTTCCCTTGGAAGGCTATTCCAAAACTTCACTCCTCTGATGGTTAGAAACCTTCGTCTAATTTCTAGTCTAAATTTCCTGGTGGCCAGTTTATATCCATTTGTTCTTGTGTCCAACATTGGTACTGAGCTTAAATAGTTCCTCTCCCTCTCCGGTATTTATCCCTCTGATATATTTATAGAGAGCAATCATATTTCCCCTCAATCTTCTTTTAGTTAGGCTAAAAAGGCCAAGCTCCTTGAGTCTCCTTTCATAAGACAAGTCTTCCATTCCTCGGATCATCCTAGTAGCCCTTCTCTGTACCTCTTCCAGTCTGAATTCATCCCTCAGAAACATGGGAGACCAGAACTGCACACAGTATTCCATGTGAGGTCTCACTAGTGCCTTGTATAACGGTACTAAAACCTCCTTATCCCTACTGGAAATACCTCTCCTGATGCATCCCAAGACCGCATTAGCTTTTTTCACGGCCATATCACATTGGCAGCTCATAGTCATCCTGTGGTCAACCAATACTCCAAGGTCCTTTTCCTCCTCCGTTACTTCTAATTGATGCGTCCCTAGCTTATAACTAAAATTCTTGTTATTAATCCCTAAATGCATGACCTTACACTTCTCGCTATTAAATTTCATCCTATTACTATTACTCCAGTTTACAAGGTCATCCAGATCTTCCTGTAGGATATCCCTGTCCTTCTCTAAATTGGTAATACCTCCCAGCTTTGTATCATCCGTAAACTTTATTAGCTCACTCCCACTTTTTGTGCTGAGGTCAGTAATAAACAGATGAAATAAGATTGGTCCCAAAACCGATCTTTGAGGAACTCCAGTGGTAACCTCCCTCCAGCCTGACAGTTCACCTTTCAGTGGGACCTGTTGTAGTCTCCCCTTTAACCAATTCCTTATCCACCTTTCTATTTTCCTATTGATCCCCATCTTATCCAATTTAACTAATAATTCCCCATGTGGAACCATATCAGATGCCTTACTGAAATCTAGGTAAACTAGATCCACTGCGTTTCCTTTGTCTAAAAAATCTGTTACTTTCTCAAAGAAGGAGATCAGGTTGGTTTGGCACGATCTACCTTTTGTAAAACTATGTTGTATTTTGTCCCAATTACCATTGACTTCAATGTCCTTAACTACCTACTCCTTCAAAATTTTTTCCAAGATCTTGCATACTACAGATGTCAAACTAACAGGCCTATAATTACCCAGATCACTTTTTTTCCCCTTTCTTAAAAATAGGAACTATGTTAGCAATTCTCCAATCATACAGTACAACCCCTGAGTTTACAGATTCATTAAAAATTATTGCTAATGGGCTTGCAATTTCATGTGCCAATTCCTTTAATATTCTTGGATGAAGATTATCTGGGCCCCCCAATTTAATCCCATTAAACTGTTCGAGTTTCGCTTCTACCTCAATATGGTAATGTCTACCTCCATATCCTCATTCCCATTTGTCATGCTACCATTATCCCTAAGATCCTCTTTAGTCTTATTAAAGACTGAGGCAAAGTATAAATCTTTCCGGTTCATGCATCATCCCCCATAATAACAATTCTGCACTCTTAACAGACAATTTCATTCACGATGCATGGGTCAGAATAGAATCCAACATAAGAATGGCCCTACAAGAGAGAGACTTTTTATATAATAAGCTAAAGATGACATGGAGATTCCCATAGTCATCTTTTTTTAAAAATTATTTAAAAAAATATTTTAAGTGCCTGTTACAGATCTGGTAGCTTGAAGGTATTCTATTTGTCCATAGTACAATATGGCTAGGGAAGGAGCAGACCAATATTCCTCGTACTGCTCTCCTTTAATGGAGAGAGAATATTTCAGTCTTCAGTCCTTGACCAGACAACAGAAGTGCCAGTGGTGAAAAAGGGGCTGAGAACAACCACATGGTCTCAAACAGCCTGGGCTAGAGTCAAACTGTTGGCAGGAAAGCAAAAGGCTCCAGATCCCATTACCAACCCGCTTAAGTTTCCCAGTTTCCCAATAATCTGTTAACTTTCTAAAGCCCTTTGTGGATTTTGTTACAAAACTTTACAAAAATATGAAAACAGAGAAAAGATTTCATTGTTTTAAGTCATTCTGTGGGATGTACTGTGCGTACCATTTGCAGACAGGTGAATTTTTAGAGTAAGTGAACTCACAGTGGGACTAGTAGTATACCTTACCTGCTTCTTTGCACAAGGCTGCCAAGTCTGCTCCCACATAGCCATGTGCACTATCAGCCAGCTGCACCAACTCTGTTGTTGTCAACAGATGAGGAACCTTATTAAGAAGTTTCCTGAGGATGTCTAATCGGTCCTGGGCATTGGGGACCCCGATTTCTATCTCTTTATCAAAACGTCCAGGTCTACGTAGTGCTGTATCAAGTGCATGCAGACGGTTTGTAGCACCCAGTACCAAAAGTTGCCCTGCACTGTCTTCCTAATGAGACAAACAGAAAAACAAGTTAGATTTTAAAATGGTGTTAAAGACCTCACAATTTACACATATTTCAACAGTAATGACAACCTCCACTGTCTACTTTTCACAAGAATTATGCATTTGTTTAGGTAGCAAAACTAAAGCCTACTCCTAACCCCAAAAGATTAAGTAGTAAGAATTCATGCCTGGCACTTTCCAACTCATCAGATGAGGAAACATCACGTGCTGGAACTTTTGGGACAGGAACTGAGCCCCTGGTATCAAGTTGGGGAGGATAGCAATGTTCTCTGAGCAAAAGAATTTCAGTTCCATAGGAAATTTCTATATTTCAACATTTGTTTTTGTCCGAAATTGGGAGAAAAAGTTGAAATACCTTAATTTTTTGCAGGATACAGAATTCTGAAAATTTTCATTTCAGAAATGAATAAACACTTTATTTTGGTTTGCTGAACTAACATGAAACATTTTTTTTTGAGTAAGCTCAACATTAAACTGCATTCTCCCATTGTAGCACATTGCCTCACGGCAACTGCAGTTCAGGAGCCTGATGCCTCCATCCTCCTCATGGGCCAGGCTCCCTGGCCAGATTACATCTTCCATGAGGCACCTCCAGACATGTAACTACCATGAGGCACCATGCTGATGAGTCCCAGGAAAGACAGTGTTGCACATTGAGCAATATAATCGTATTGGAGAACATGGGAATATGAACTATAATCCCCATGGGGCAATTCACTAGAATAAGGGAATGAAATTTAAAATTGACCTGACGCCAAAAAATTGTTTCAGGTCAGTTCAACAGATGAAAATGTCCCAAAATTTAAAGAGAAATTTTGATTTTCCCTACAGAAATACTGAAAAATTACGGCCAAATAAATACATTTCCCACAAAAATTTCGAATTTTGCAGAAAACTGAATTTTCCTTTCGAAAATCATTGCAACAGAAAAATCCTGACCAGCTGTAGTTCCCATTAAACAGACAACACATGATAGACTACAATGGGTTCCAGTAATCCTCTAGATCAGGGGTGGGCAAACTTTTTGGCCTGAGGGCCACATCGGGGTTGTGAAATGGTATGGAGGGCTGGGCAAGGAGGGCTGTGCCTCCGCAAACAGCCTGGCCCCAGCCCCCTGTCCACCCCAACTGCCCCCTTCATGCTCTCTGTTCCCTGATTGCCCCGACCCCTATTGACACTCCTGTCCCCTGACAGGCCCCCCAGAACCCTGACCAATCCCCCCCACACTTTTTGTCCCCTGACTGCCCCCTCCCCCTAACTGCCCCCCCCAGGACCCCACCCCCTACCTGCTCCCTGTCCTCCCCTTCCCGGGACCCCCTGAATCCCCAGGCGGGGGCCTCTGCAAACAGCCTGGCGCCTGCCCCCTATCCGCCCCCTCCCACTTGCCGCCCCCTGACTGCCCCCCTCAGAACCACCGACCCATCCAACTCCCCCTGCTCCCTGTCCCCTGCCCCCTATCCACACCCATGCCCCCTGACAGGCCCCCCCCAGACTCTTGACCCATCAACCCCACCACCACTTCTTGTCCCCTGACCGCCCCCTCCCGGGACCCCCGTCCCTAAACTGCCCCCCCCCAGGACCCCACCCCCTATCCAACTCCCCGCTCCCTGTCCCCCCACCCCATCCGACCGCCCCCTGTCCCCTGACTGCCCCCCGGGACCTCTTGCCTCCCCCTCCCACAAACCATGCTGTTCAGAGCAGCAGGACAGACTTATTAGAAAGCTTGGGAGGTGGGTGAGCGCAAGCCACACTGCCCGCGCAGTGCCATACCTACAAGGGAGGAGGGACAGCGGGGGAGGGGCTGGGGGCTAGCCTCCCAGGCTGGGAGCTCAGGGGCCGGGCAGGATGGTCCTGGAGCCTGGATGTGGCCCGTGGGCCATACTTTGCCCACCTCTGCTCTACACTGTCATGTTTATCTCCTCTAACCTCAACTCAGAGGTGACATCTATAACCTTCTTTATCTCCTCCTTTGGCTACGCCTACTATAGCTCCCAGATGGATTAATCTCCTTAATGAAGGGGGAAGGAGCTCTTTTTCTAATCCCAGGAAGTAAAATTTCTACAAAATCTTGGATGCTGCTCTCTGGGTCAGGTTTAACGTTCTGGCCCAAATGAGCCAGGCGTTATGACAGTCCTTGCCACCTCAAATCACCCAAGATGATGGCTATTACTTTGATGAATATAATCAAGCAGACAATCAAAGAGAAGGAAGCAATACAGAAATTAAAACTGTCCCTAGCAAACAGAAGAAACCGCTAGTTGGACTAACCCATAAAGAGTATGCAAATATACATCTTTCAAGTCAGTCAGTTGTGACAGGGCCAGATGGCTACAGGAGAGTAACAGAAGGCAGATATATTAGCCCCAGGTTAAGTAAGTCCCTTTTCCCTGGATAAGATAACAGAGAAGGTTCCAGAACAATCAGGAACCTTCTGGAGACAATTAAGACAGACAGGCTGACTGGAACACCTGCAGCCAATCAAGAAGCTGCTAGAATCAATTAAGACAGGCTAATCAGGGCACCCGGGTTTAAAAAGGAGCTCACTTCAGTTTGTGGTGTGCGTGTAAGGAGCTGAGAGTGAGAATGTGTACTGTTGGAAGTCTGAGGAGTACAAGCATTATCAGACACCAGGAGGAAGGTCCTATAGTGAGGATAAAAAAGGTGCTGGGAGGAGGCCATGGGGAAGTAGCCCAGGGAGTTGTAGCTGTCAAACAGCTGTTCCAGGAGGCACTCTAGACAGCTGCATTCCACAGGACCCTGGGCTGGAACCCAGAGTAGAGGGCGGGCCCGGGTTCCCCACAAACCTCCCAACTCCTGGTCAGACAAAGGAGAAGTTGACTTGGACTGTGGGTTCACGAAAACAGCCAAACTGAGGGCTGCCGTGAAGCTCCAAGGCGAGCAAATCCACCAATAAGTGCAAGACCCACCCAGGTAGAGGAGGAACTTTGTCACACAATGTAAAGTAGCAAACAGAGTTTCCAAAGAGAATTTATAATTTATGAACTGGTTCACTTATTAAAATCCAGAAGCACCTCCACCCCCTCAAGTATTTTTATTCTTATATGTTTATTATGAGAGTATTTTTCTCTGGAAATATGAGAAAAGCTAAAGCACTAAAAGCTAAAAAAATTTAAGAGTCTGAAACTTAAAGTATTTCAAGAAGGTAACAATATTACATTAACAATAATAATATTTTCCTCTTTTTTAAGTGATCAAAAAATTTCTAAGGTGACCCTTTTTTGGAGGGGGAGTAGGGCAGTGATGGGGAGAGCAGGAGCAGAAATTCATGAACGAAGTAATCAAGACAAAAGAGAAAAAAGACTCATTTCTTTACAAGGTATTCCATGCCCATTATGCAGAGAGAGAGAGACACAGACAGACAGTCTTCCTCCAGCAGGATACTACTCCTTAGGATAACCAGAACACACTGATCTATTTTGGAACAGGGACAAAAAGGCGGAGATTTGATTTCTGGCTTATAAAAGAAAAGGCTACCCTCTCCAAAAACGTGGGGCTCACTCTGTATTTAACTACATATTTCCAGACAATGAAAATGGTCTTCCTCTTGGAAAAGGATCTGATTTAATGGTATGTGTCAGAACATTTGTTCTAGAGTGATGACTGGGAAGGTCTTTAAATCATGATTTGAGTAATTCAGTAACTCAGCCAGAGATTATGGGGTCTATTACAAGAGTGGGTGGGCAAGTTCTGTGGCCGGCAACGTGCAGGAGGTCAGACTACATGATCATGATGGTCCCTTCTGACCTTAACGTCTACAAGTCTATGATACAGGGGGCACCACTATGCAGTAGCAGGTTATTGGACTAGAAATCATAAAACCTATGTTTTAGCCACACTCCCATTATCCTGCCGAGTGGCCTTACTCAACTCTCTCCACCTTTCCATTCTTCAGTTTCCCATCTGAAAAGGGGGGGGTGAGGACTTCTACTGTCTTCTGTAAAGTGTTTTCGATTCTATCGATGAAGAGCTCTATATAAGAGCTAAGTAGTGCTATTATTTGTTAAGAGACAGATTTGAAAGTGTGGTGTTCAGAGTGTCCCCAGAGAGACTCTATCCTGACAAAGAAGATCCATCACTCTTCGCTAATAGGAAATATCCCCTCCCTATAGCCATATATAGAAGGCTATTTGAGCTGCCAAAACTTTATGCAGGAGATTAAGGGAAACTTGCAGTTAACATCCACAAGTTTTTTATACACACTGCTTCTAACTCTGTGCAGAAAGACGCAGACCTCCCACTCCTACCATCCTGTTGATGATTAGACAGTGGCACACCAGGAAAGACGCAGACCTCCCACTCCTACCATCCTGTTGATGATTAGACAGTGGCACACCAGGAATTAATAGATTATATAGGCCCAACCCGAAGTTTACTCGAGTCAATGGCAAGGCTCCTTTGACTTCAATGATCTTTGAATAAGGCCCTAGAAAAATTTAGTGTGGGAACTGAAAGGGTATCTTAATGTGGATTTCGGATCCCTCAGCAATCCAGGCCAGACCAAAAACAAAACACCACCACTACCAACAGTATTTTCATTTAATTGCAAAATAATCTGGTATCTGTTTTGACTTGCTAAAAAGATGCCTCTGAAGTCTTCCACTTCTCTGATTTTTGGAGATAAATGTGAGATGGGGAAGGACAAAAAGCAAATGGAAGAAGCTATATAGTCTTTTCTTTTGCAGTTCAAAAATGCCTCTGAATGTCAAAATACACACACATAAATTAAATCTCATTTTATATATATATGAAGTGTCACAACAATATGGTGCTGTACTCTGTTAAAATAAATGTAATTTACTGAAGGAAATCACTTATTAGTATTAACCCTGTCTATAGTTAGTAAGGGACACACGTCTTCTCTTCCTTTAAATCCAATAAGGATATTAGATTGCAGTCTAAAAGTGTCTTCTGATTCATCTTATGCTGGCCTGACTGTGCTACAAAACCTAATGCAGTTTATTCAATTCTTCCCCTTAATACACTAATTGTACCAATATACTTTACTTACTGAGCCAATGCCATCCATCAATGTTAGTAATGAAGCTACAACTCTTTTTTCTACTTCATTCTGAGCCCCTTCTCTCTTCGGACAGAGTGCATCCAGCTCATCAATAAATATAATTGATGGACGACTGAAAGAAAAATAAATAAAAGCAACTTATCTGCTAATTGTGCACAGTAGCATTTAAAACATTTAGGCTTTGATTTTCAAAACTAATGGATATGGACACCCAATTCCATTAAAATTAAGGGGCATCCAAATCTCTTAGGTGACTGAAACTTTCAGACCTGAAGTATGTTTCTGCTCCAATAAACGACTCTGTAAAATAATTGCATTGTGTGATTCCATGTTTATTGTGTCTCAGATTCTATACTGACCTTATTCTGTTTACAAGTAAAAAGATGGCTTTTCTAGGTGCTGTCCTTGCAAATTTAAACTGGGACCTAAAAGTCAAGCTGGGTTCTCTCTTGCTCCTGTCCTCAGTTGAATTTGGCCCTCCAAATTAATTTAGTTTACAATTCTATTGGTTAAACTTGAGTGAGAATATTTTAGTACTGAATCTGGCCCTATAGGTACAGTCACACATGGTTCAGATAGCCATTAAAAGCACTTGAGTACATACTACATGCTCACAGTAATCACAACTTTCATGTCCACGCCAACAGGTTTTTCAAAAAAAAAAAAAAAACCACAATATTAAAATTCTGTAAGATTTTAACAAGGTTTTTGTTTTTCCGCTCAATAATGTTAGTGACAACTTTCTACCATTCTGTTTCTATGATGAAACATGGGTAAAACAAAAGATGGGCTTCTCTGATTTAAGATGAGTATCTCTTTTGGCTCAGGTGGCAGAACATTTCCACCGGAAATTAGAAATCAGCCCAAACTAAATCTTTGCTTCTTAACACCCTTGGAACTAAAGTAAACGAACTCTGGATCTGGATCCAGTGTATCTGGCTTGGGTTCCTTTCTATTGCAAATGAGAGGTTTGAGTTCTAGCACCAACTAGGATGAGAATTTAATATTTTATTTAGGACACACGCTAATTGGTTTGGAATACTATGCAACCTCCTCCTTAAATGACATTGCACTTATTATAAGTGACCAAAAACACAAAATGTGTAGATTAGAACTTCATTACTCTCCTTTGTGCCAAGCTGTATATAAATAAAACTTATCTACATTTAAAATACCTCTGCAGGGAAAATATTACAATCCAGAGAACTTCATAAGCTTTTCTTTACACAATAATGTCAAAATTAGTATCACACATGAACATGTATGTAAATCAGAACGAACGAAAATGAATGTACCGTTGAGAGGCTTCAGCAAATATCTGTCGTAATCTTGATTCAGTCTCACCATAAAACCTGAAACAATCACAATATTTTAGAAGCAGAACTTTTATTGTTTTCCCAGTTGGGGCGGGACTCTATTCCTTGAGTTGCCACAAGATGGCGTTCAAACCTAAGGATAATAATTTAGGCATGGCCCAATATCTAAACAAATACTTTGCCTCAGTCTTTAATGAGGCTAATGAGGAGCTTAGGGATAATGGTAGCATGATAAATGGGAATGAGGATATGGAGGTAGATATTACCATATCTGAGGTAGAAGCAAAACTCGAACAGCTTAATGGGACTGAATCCAGAGGCCCAGATAATCTTCATCCAAGAATGTTAAAGGAACTGGCACATGAAATTGCAAGCCCATTAGCAAGAATTTTTAATGAATCTGTAAACTCAGGGGTTGTACCGTACGATTGGAGAATTGCTAACATAGTTCCTATTTTTAAGAAAAGGAAAAAAGGTGATCCAGGTAACTACAGGCCAGTTAGTTTGACATCTGTAGTATGCAAGGTCTTGGAAAAAATTTTGAAGGAGAAAGTAGTTAAGAATATTGAGGTCAGTGGTAATTGGGACAAAATACAACATAGTTTTACAAAAGGTAGATCGTGCCAAACCAACCTGATCTCCTTCTTTGAGAAGGTAACAGATTTTTTAGACAAAGGAAACGCAGTGGATCTAATTTACCTCAATTTCAGTAAGGCATCCGATACGGTTCCACATGGGGAATTATTAGCTACATTGGAAAAGATGGGGCTCAGTATGAAAATTGAAAGGTGGATAAGGATGTGGTTAAAGGGGAGACTACAACAGGTCATACTGAAAGGTGACCGGTCAGGCTTGAAGGACGTTACTAGTGGAGTCCCTCAGGGATCGGTTTTGGGACCAATCTTATTTAATCTGTTTATTACTGACCTTGTCACAAAAAGCGGGAATGTGCTAATAAAGTTTGCAGATTACACAAAGCTGGGAGGTATTGGCAATACAGAGAAGGACAGGGATATCCTACAGGAAGATCTGGATGACCTTGTAAACTGGAGTAATAGTAATAGGATGAAATTTAATAGCGAAAAGTGCAAGGTCGTGCATTTAGGGATTAACAAGAAGAATTTTTGTTATAAACTGTTTCAGAGTAGCAGCCATGTTAGTCTGTATCCGCAAAAAGAGAAGGAGTACTTGTGGCACCTTAGAGACTAACAAATTTATTTGAGCATAAGCTTTAGTGAGCTACAGCTCACTTCATCGGATGCATTCAGTGGAAAATACAGTGGGGAGATTTATATACACAGAGAACACGAAACAATGGATGTTACCATACACACTGTAAGGAGCATGATCACTTAAGAGGAGTTAATACCAGCAGTAGAGCCGGGGGGGGGGGGGGGGGGGAGAGAAGAGAACCTTTTGTAGTGATAATCAAGGTGGGCCATTTCCAGCGGTTGACAAGAACGTCTGAGGAATGGGGGGAATAAACATGGGGAAATAGTTTTACTTTGTGAAATGACCCATCCACTCCCAGGCTCTATTCAAGCCTAAGTTAATTGTATCCAGTTTCCGAATTAATTCCAATTCGGCAGTCTCTCACTGGAGTCTGTTTTTGAAGTTTTTTTGTTGAAGAATTGTCACTTTTAGGTCTCTAATCAAGTGACCAGAGAGATTGAAGTGTTCTCCGACAGGTTTATGAATGTTATAATTCTTGACATCTGATTTGTGTCCATTTATTCTTTTACGTAGAGACTGTCCAGTTTGACCAATGTACATGGCAGAGGGGCATTGCTGGCACATGATGGCATATATCACATTAGTGGATGTGCAGGTGAACAAGCCTCTGATAGTGTGGCTGATATGATTAGGCCCTATGATGGTGTCCCCAACGCATCATCAAGGATCTACAACCTATCCTGAAGGATGACCCATCACTCTCACAGATCTTGGGAGACAGACCAGTCCTTGCTTACAGACAGCCCCCCAACCTGAAGCAAATACTCACCAGCAACCACGCACCACACAACAGAACCACTAACCCAGGAACCTATCCTTGCAACAAAGCCCGTTGCCAACTGTGTCCACATATCTATTCAGGGGACACCATCATCGGGCCTAATCACATCAGCCACAATATCAGAGGCTCGTTCACCTGCACATCCACCAACGTGATATATGCCATCATGTGCCAGCAATGTTGCTCTGCCATGTACATTGGTCAAACTGGACAAATTCTCATCTATAGCCTCATCCTTTATTTTACTGTGCTTTAACAAACCATCCTTTTTCCTTGTTGGACATACAACTGGCAAGCAGATGCAGTTCTAATTATTTATCAAATTATGTCCTTTTTTTCCCCATTCCACTGCCATACATACCCCTCTGTACTATACAATATAAGACTCCTCTTCAAAGGAATGAAGAAAACAGCCTCCTGTTACTTCATTTCACTGGGGGGGGGGGGGGTGACAACTGTACTTTTCACTCTAGAACAATAAGCAGCGTAATCCCTTCCCCATGAACTTCTGAGAGTTGGGACATATGTACTGGACCCAATTCTACGTATTTATACACTGTGCAACTCCAATGGATATAAGCCAGTACAGAATTTGTCCCGATGTCTCTAAGTTACTGATGTAATAAATTAGATGAACTTACTTGCTTATAATTTCAGGACCATTAATAACTGAAACATGGGCTCCCACTTCATTTGCAACAGCTCTAGCAATCATGGTCTTCCCAGTACCTGGGGGGCCATAGAGCAGCACCCCTCTAGGAGGAGGAATTCCTTTAAACAAACACAAAACAGAGAGAAAAAGCGTTACTTGTGCTTAAGACAGTTGTGAACAAACCAAATCACTATGCTCCACCGCTCTACAATATATATGTCTACATTACTGATTTCTATATTCTGCATGCTTCTATTTAAGAAATATAGGTATATACTATTTTTTAATAAAACTTATTATATAAAATGTTATTTTTCCCCAGTAATCCTATTGAAATAATTCTGATTGAAAGCCTAACATTAATTAAATCTTTATCATGTTACTCAAGATTCCTACAATACTGTTTGTACAAATACTCCAGCACAATAAAACCACTCCACTTCATTACAGGTATGCACACCCTAAATAATAATATAAAAAAACACTGGAAATATCAAAAATAAGAATGAATGTGCCTCTGTAATAGCAAATATTAGAGATTGGGGATAGCTGAGAGCTACTGATGAGCACTAGGTCAGACAAGGGCATCTGCTAGGGATGTCGGTAAAACAAGGTGTCTCTGCATATAGTTAAAACTCAAGAGAAATTACAGCCGAGAGACAGATTGGGAACACAAGTATATTCTGAAAAAATTAAACAGTTTCAGCCTAGAGTCCAATAAAATAGGCCCACGCCCAAAAATTAAAAACAAGAAGTTTAAAAGCCAAAAAATAGGTGAACTAGAATTCCTGACAATGGACAAGGGACCTTGGCAGAATGAGCATTACTGAAATACGGTAGAATGACAAACAGTCAATGAAATATTGTATAGTTTATTGCCAGGTTTACAAGAAGGACCAATTGTACCACAGAGGTAAGGGAACAAAACCTAATGAGATAAAATTCCTGAGAACTGTGTATTCTGTAGGGATACAAAGCCCAACCCCTAGGAGTACATATGCAAGCAGAACAAAAAACTAAGTATTAATTGACAAGAGTTAGGAAGAAACTTCCTCTATTGCCAGGTTACTCCTTAACGTCCACCGAGGGAATAGTTGCACATTCCTTGATGCTTGTCAATGTGAAGGAAAGAGACCAAGTGTCTGGTCTAGTATTCAATTCCTATGCTACTGTACTGGAGATAACCACATATTCAAGCCTAATGATCTTGAAGCAAATATACGGCTTGATCATCTCTCTGATTCCATTAGCAGAGGAGGTGCTGATTATCCAGACCTCACCTGTGATATGGTGCAGGATTTGCAGCAGCATCCCTTGTCACTGACACATGAAATTCACTGGTGCATCTTGAGGTTTGGGTTCTCTAAATAGAGCATGGATGGGCATTCTCCATGGCAGTATCCCACAGAAACCCAGAGGGAAGCCCTATGCAATTTCAACTGACACACCCATCTTTGTCTAACATGGATTGTCCCTCTGTTCCGTCAACCCACATCTCCCCAGAGGAGAAGCAATGCACAAGCATAGCGCCCCTGGAATGAATAATTCTGGCCCATATCCCAGGACCACATGGATCTCAGAACATACATGGGTTGGGGGGGGGTCAAACACCTTGGCCATTCCAGAGAGAGACAAGTAATCCCCCTACTGACATCATGATTCTGAGGGTGAAAACCTGGTTATTTCCCTCACCGTGGCAGATTCTTCTCACCTAGAGCACAATCTCTCCACTCAGAGTGATTTATGGGTCAAAGCAGACAGAGTTTACCTCAAAAAACCTGCAAGAATAGCAGCCACACCACTCTCCTACCTCTATCTATTCCCTTTCTAGAAAAAACTTCCCCACGACTAACTTTTCCTAGAAATTATGGATAGAAAACACGTATTAAGATCATCTAATTCATTTGCTGCAAGTGAAGAATTATTATTGTTCTCTACAGTACTCTCTAGTGCAATGGTTCCCAAACTTGTTCCGCCGCTTGTGCTGGGAAAGCTCCTAGCAGGCCAGGCCAGTTTATTTACCTGCCGCGTCCGCAGGTTTCGCCCAATCGCAGATCCCAGTGGCCGCAGTTCGCTGCTCCAGGCCAATGGGAGCCGCTGGAAGCGGCACAGGCCGAGGGACATACTGGCCGCTGCTTCCAGCGGCTCCCATTGGCCTGGAACAGTGAACCGCGGCCACTGGGAGCTGTAATCGGCCGAACCTGCAGACACGGCAGGTAAACAAACCGGCCCAGCCCACCAGGGCTTTCCCTGCACAAGCGGCGGAACAAGTTTGGGAACCACTGCTCTAGTGCTTTGTTCCATCTTGTGTTACAATGTTCCAAGCATTGTGATTTAATCTAAGAAATCATCATAATAAATAATTTTAACATTTAAATCATTGCATCCTTTCCTATTCACAGGGGGAAAGATGGGTGAATTGCACTATATTCTTTTCTATAATTTGCAGAAACTCTGGGTCAGACAGAGGGAATTAAAAGAGGAGAGGGAAGAGGGTAAAAACTAGAATTTGATTGGCCAGACGATCTTTAATTTGAATGCACTTTTTTTAATTGAACTCTATAAAAACAGACTTTAAGCAGTGGAGTTACAGAAGAGTACCTTTATTTTTCAAGTGACTGACTCTGTAACTCCTTGCTGCTTGTCATGAGTTCTCCTGGGTAACTACACCATCACAGACTCTTCTCTCTAAGGCATGATCCTTACAACCTAAACATTTGGTTATTAAAAAAGGAACAACTGTAAAGAAGATAATTATAACAGAGTTTAGTTGGGAACTAAAGTACATCAAATCTGTATCACACAGAGAGGGAGTGCGTGTTTCATATAGAATGACTTGTTAAAATGGATGAAAGAAATGGTAAGTTAAAGAAAAACATTGTCTTAGATGACGAAAACCAACTCTTAGACATCATACCGTAACACTTGAACAATTCAGGCTGCTTCAGGGGCAGTTCAATTGTTTCTCTAATAGTTTGTAGCTGGCTGCTTAAACCACCTATCATGTCATAGGTAAGGTTAGGTTTACAGTCATGTTCTTCTGTTGCAATGGTCTGATTCTCAATGAAATTGACTCTAGTTCTTGAAGAAATGAAGTAAAATGTATCCAAATTGCATTTTGCTCCAGTTTTGCCAATGGGCAACAATCTCATGCTGTCTTTGTCTCTGATTAATTCAGAGCCATCAATAAGGTCTCTGACATTCCCCTCGTCACAGAACTCATCTGTCCGGTCATAATCCTGCTCACCCCCTATCACCACAGCATTTGAAGTAACTGGTGAACTTTGAGCCATCAGCTTGCATGGAGTGCTGGTAGATGCTCCTTCCTGGTTGTCTTCTATGTCCAACTTGCTGAGCTGCAAAGACAAGTTTAGAGCGCTGGTCTCCAAATCAGTCTTCTCAAGGACTGGCTCTTGTGTTTCACTGAAAACAGTACTGCTCTGCATTTTCAGCAGGACCCCATCTGTTCCTTTCACCCTGGTCACCATCAAGTTGCAAGGTTTGCCATAGAAAGTGAGATGCAAAAGGTTGCCTGGCAAAACTATCTTCCCATCTACAACAAGATTAAATTTAAAAAAAAAAAAACCATACATATTAATCTTATTTTCCAGCAATAATTTTCAAATACAAATGAATTAGAACAATTTTTCCATCAGCAAACCTCTAAAACGGATGTCACAAATTAACTGTCCTAAAAGACAAGGTGATAAAAGACAGGAAAATACAGTTCTTATCTAAAATGATGCCTTCAAACATAGCCAGCCTATATAAGGATAAGTATTCTGAATGACTGGCCATTGGAATATTTCTGGTTGTTTTAAATTTTGGAGCTCATAAAAAGTTGCAGATTAAGGAACTGTCTTTCCTAGAAATAGAAACTCTCTATTTATTAGTGTTGTCCACTGACTCAAGATTTATCACAACTCTTATGAGACATGATGTTTTACTTTAAATCCCAGCTCCTGGAGTCATGTGCTTACGTGAGAATCTCAGCTCTCTCTCTCTCTTTTTTTTTTAAAAAAAGATTTGCCCTCCTGGTTGCAGAGAACAGCTTCAAAATATGACCCAACCAATGCAGCCTAACAGCCCAAAACCAGAAGGCAAATAAAAAGAACCCAAAATTTATTTTTAATCACAAGATTTTAATCCAATCTCATGATTTTTTTACTTTTGGGGTTGGCAATACCACTATTAATGTACTGATGAAGTAAAATCCATTGCTTCTACTCTATAGCAATTAAATGTTTGAGTAGATGGACTAAACATTTTTAGCTATGTAAAAAGGGATAGGAAATTATCTACAAAACAAGGAGCATCAGTTTTGTCCAATATGATGGGAGGCTCAGGGTGTCAAATATATTGAATGTAAATACTGATACACTAAAAACTGTACTAAACCTCATGGCAGAGTTTTGAATTCTCTCTCCTCATAACAGAAATAAATTCATAACCACAGTTGTTTGGAGTACATCACATTATAATGCAGAAGACCAAGGAAGACTTTTAAACCATCTCAGAATGAACTGACTGCAACCATGACGGACTGAAAACTATGTTTCATGCGAGTATATTATTATTTGATATTTATATCATAGTGAGGTGATGTCGCCCAGAATGAATAGGTCAATAAAAAGTTTACAGAGTTTGTAAAACAAGCTAAAGGCCTATGACCAATGCTAACAAGGCAAAAGTCATTTTGGAATAAGCCTTTGATGAAGATAGTAGGTGACTGATATTTACTCTCAAGAAACAGCTTCTCTACTAATAAAACAAAAAACACAAACCACTTACCTAGATTTCGCAAAAGACAAACAGACAAGTCTTCAACATTAATACAGGCATCTTTGTCCCTGTGGTTGTGATGAAAAACAATTTTACAATCCCCCAGTAATTCTAAAAACAGAATCAGTCTATAATATTGATAAACCATGATTTACTCATATTAACAGTAAATTCTTTGTTTTGCAGTATAGGATATAATTTAACTCTGCAAACAGAAGAAACTGACGGGAAAATTTACAAGTTGCTCTATTTCACTCATTGTAGTCTAGTGATAAATACAATGTAAATATATTTGCTCTAAAGCTAATTAACAACCAGTTTAAATATTACCATTTCTTTGGATTCTTCATATAAAATACTATATTTAC
This sequence comes from Lepidochelys olivacea, assembly GCF_965140295.1. Classification (NCBI taxonomy): domain Eukaryota; kingdom Metazoa; phylum Chordata; order Testudines; family Cheloniidae; genus Lepidochelys; species Lepidochelys olivacea. The sequence goes on along the minus strand of NC_140414.1, from coordinate 47,260,604 downwards.
AACAATATAAGTCAAGGTTTATCATTCCTTAAAATGAGAAGCATGAGATACATACATCTCCCAAGTGACTACAGTTCTGACTTACAGCGAGGGTGGTTACTACATTTTCCTAATCAGTAAATACCACATTTTATACCACAGGCCTGCAAATACTTTCATACACGAGTAATCCATTGATTTAATGGGCAATACATGCATTTGTAAAGGTAAGCACAAATGTGAGCATTTGCAGATCTGAGGACTGACCTTTACTCCAACTATGCAAGGTTTTCCCTGAGATATATTCTCTAGTACTGTACTTCATGCAATCCAGTTTTAAATGTGGGCTCTTATTCTTGAGAGGTAAATGGTTTATCAATTGTCTAACACACCACACTTTCAGGATTTTTTTTCCTGATAATTAGCCTAAATTTTCTCTCTGTGTTTCGTCCCTAATTTTACCTTGTTCCGTAACCATGTTAAATAATTCTTCCACTTCCTTGGCATTTATATTTACACCCTTGAAATATTTGTAGATAATCATCACAAATTATCCTTTTCCCCTTTACACTAAAAGAAAGAAAGATGCTTCTCAAAAACAAAATTAAACCAAAACATTTAAAAAAAAAAAAAGAAAAGAAAACACACCAGATACAGAAACTGCAACTAAAATTATGGTCAACAGAGGGAGTTCTAAGTCTACTAATCACAAAAGGTCTCTTCCCAAATACTTTTACTGATCAAGGAGAAAATTCTAGGACAAGAAACATATCATAAATTTTTGAGAAACTTCAAGTCGCCATACAATTTTATGACCCTAAAGCAGCAAACATATGTATTTAATTACTTTTACATATCTAAGTAAAACTCTTGAAGTCATTTAGACCAGTGGTTCTCAAGCAGGAGTATGGATACCCCTAGGGTACGCAAACACCTTCCAGGGGTACATCAATTTATCTAGATATTTGCCTAGTTTTATAACTGGCTACATAAAAAGCTGAGGAGCTGCTGATATATTACTGTGACTCTTTGGCAATGTACATTGGTAAATTCTGCCTCCTTCTCAGGCTCGGGTTGGCCACCCCTGCTTCAAGGCTTAAACCAAGCATTAACTGATGAGGTTAGAAAAAGCTTGACCAAAGGGCTGGTTATTCCTTAACTCAGGGATTCTTTACACCTTCCTCTGAAGCATCTGTTACTGGCTACTGTACAAGACAGGATACAGAACTAGATGGACCACTGGTTTGAGCATATATTCTTCTGAGAGCACAGACAGCTACAAAAGTTATATAAAATCATAGGGCTCAAGTCTAGTTGCTCTACCTAAGCAAATGCAAAATCTACACTAACAGCATGTCCAGAGACAATTTACATTTTTAAAGGGAAGTCAGATTTGTAAAATTATTTCACCATTCCTAATGAAAACTCCACACTCATATAAATACTTCTTTTGGCCTCAACTACTCAATCAGTAGGGACTTTGCAGCATCGGAGAGAAGGCTTTGGATTCTTTGACCACGGGATGGAGGAGTGCAAGGCAGAGACGGGCTCCACCTAACGAAGAGAGGGAAAAGCATCTTCGCAAGCAGGCTGGCTAACCTAGTGAGGAGGGCTCTAAGTTAGGTTCACTGGTGGAAGGAGACCAAAGCCCTGAGGTAAGTGGGGAAGTGGGATACCGGGAGGAAGCACGAGCAGGAGCGTGCGAGAGGGGAGGGCTCCTGCCTCATACTGAGAAAGAGGGAGGATCACTGAGTTATCTCAAATGCCTATACACAAATGCAAGAAGCCTGGGAAACAAGCAGGGAGAACTGGAAGTCCTGGCAGTCAAGGAATTATGATGTGATTGGAATAACAGAGACTTGGTGGGATAACTCACATGACTGGAGTACTGTCATGGATGGATATAAACTGTTCAGGAAGGACAGGCAGGGCAGAAAAGGTGGGGGAGTTGCACTGTATGTAAGGGAGCAGTATCACTGCTCAGAGCTCAAGTATGAAACTGCAGAAAAACCTGAGAGTCTCTGGATTAAGTTTAGAAGCGTGAGCAACAAGGGTGATGTCATGGTGGGAGTCTGCTATAAACCACTGGACCAGGGGGATGAGGTGGACGAGGCTTTCTTCCAGCAACTCACGGAAGTTACTAGAGCGCAGGCCCTGGTTCTCATAGGAGACTTCAATCATCCTGATATTTGCTGGGAGAGCAATATAGCGGTGCACAGACAATCCAGGAAGTTTTTGGAAAGTGTAGGGGACAATTTCCTGTTGCAAGTGCTGGAGGAACCAACTAGGGGCAGAGCTCTTCTTGACCTGCTGTTCACAAACCGGGAAGAATTAGTTGGGGAAGCAAAAGTGGAGGGGAACCTGGGAGGCAGTGACCATGAGATGGTCGAGTTCAGGATCCTGACACAGGGAAGAAAGGAAAGCAGCAGAATACGGACCCTGGACTTCAGGAAAGCAGACTTTGACTCCCTCAGGGAACTGATGGGCACGATCCCCTGGGAGAATAACATGAGGGGGAAAGCAGTCCAGGAGAGCTGGCTGTATTTTAAAGAATCCTTATTGAGGTTACAGGGACAAACCATCCCGATGTGTAGAAAGAATAGTAAATATGGCAGGCGACCAGCTTGGCTTAACATTGAAATCCTTGCTGATCTTAAACACAAAAAAGAAGCTTACAAGAAGTGGAAGATTGGACAAATGACCAGGGAAGAATATAAAAATATTGCTCAGGCATGCAGGAGTGAAATCAGGAAACACACCTGGAGTTGCAGCTAGCAAGAGATGTTAAGAGTAACAAGAAGGGTTTCTTCAGGTATGTTAGCAACAAGAAGAAAGTCAAGGAAGGTGTGGGCCCCTTACTGAATGAGGGAGGCAACCTAGCGACAGAGGATGTGGAAAAAGCAAAACGTACTCAATGCTTTTTTTGCCTCTGTCTTCACGAACAAGGTCAACTCCCAGACTACTGCACTGGGCAGCACAGCATGGGGAGGAGGTGACCAGCCCTCTGTGGAGAAAGAAGTGGTTCGGGACTATTTAGAAAAGCTGGACGAGCACAAGTCCATGGGGCCAGATGCACTGCGGATGTGATTGCAGAGCCATTGACCATTATCTTTGAAAACTCATGGTGATCGGGGGAAGTCCCAGACAACTGGAAAAAGGCTAATGTAGTGCCCATCTTTAAAAAAAGGGAAGAAGGAAGATCTGGGAAACTACAGGCCAGTCAGCCTCACCTCAGTCCCTGGAAAAAATCATGGAGCAGGTCCTCAAGGAATCAATTCTGAAGCACTCAGAGGAGAAGAAAGCGATCAGGAACAGTCAGCATGGATTCACCAAGTGCAAGTCATGCCTGACTAATCCAATTGCCTTCTATGACGAGATAACTGGCTCTGTGGATCAGGGGAAAGCAGTGGACGTGTTGTTCCTTGACTTTAGCAAAGCTTTTGACATGGTCTCCCACAGTATTCTTGCCAGCAAGTTAAAGAAGTATGGGCTGGATGAATGGACTATAAGGTGGATAGAAAGCTGGCTAGATTGGCGGGCTCAACTGATCAATGGCTCCATGTCTAGTTGGCAGCCGGTATCAAGTGGAGTGCCCCAACGGTCGGTCCTCGGGCCGGTTTTGTTCAATATCTTCATAAATGATCTGGAGGATGGTGTGGATTGCACCCTCAGCAAATTTGCAGATGACACTAAACTGGGAGGAGAGGTAGATACGCTGGAGGGTAGGGATAGGATACAGAGGGACCTAGACAAATTAGAGGATTGGGCCAAAAGAAATCTGATGAGGTTGAACAAGGACAAGTGCAGAATCCTGCACTTAGGACGGAAGAATCCAATGCACAGCTACAGACCAGGGACCGAATGGCTAGGCAGCAGTTCTGCAGAAAAGAACCTATGGGTTACAGTGGATGAGAAGCTGGATATAAGTCAACAGTGTGCCCTTGTTGCCAAGAAGGCCAATGGCATTTTGAGATGTGTAAGTAGGGGCACTGCCAGCAGATTGAGGGACGTGATCGTTCTCCTCTATTCGACATTGGTGAGGCCTCATCTGGAGTACTATGTCCAGTTTTGGGCCCCACACTACAAGAAGGATGTGGAAAACGTGGAAAACGTCCAGCGGAGGGCAACAAAAATGATTAGGGGGCAGGAGCACATGACTTATGAGGAGAGGCTGAGGGAACTGGGATTGTTTAGTCTGCAGAAGAGAAGAATGAGGGGGGATTTGATAGCTGCTTTCAACTACCTGAAAGGGGATTCCAAAGAGGATGGATCTAGACTGTTCTCAGTGGTAGCAGATGACAGAACAAGGAGTAATGGTCTCAAGTTGCAGTGGGGGAGGTTTAGGTTGGATATTAGGAAAAACTTTTTCCACTAGAAGGGTGGTGAAACACTGGAATGCATTACCTAGGGAGGTGGTGGAATCTCCTTCCTGAGCAGATTTTAAGGTCAGGCTTGACAAAGCCCTGGCTGGGATGATTTAGTTGGGAATTGGTCCTGCTTTGAGCAGGGCGTTGGACTGGATGACCTCCTGAGGTCCCTTCCAACCCTGATATTCTTTGATTCTATGATCAGCCTCTTAATTACAATATTCACAACACAAAAGTAATGAGTTTTTCTAATATTTCTTTTAACCTGACAGGATCTCTTTTAAGCAGAGACCATGCTCATCCTTTAAATAACCCGAAACCAAATTAAACACATTTTTTTTTTGTTTTATGGTCACAAAGAATTGCTAGAACCAACTTAGCACAACTTCTGTTTCTACAGGAGATATTAGGTCAAGAAACTAATAAATATATAAAACACCTGCTAGCTCCTATTTCCTATTATCCTGACATGCTTCCCTTCATGATTTCATTTTTCCTTTTCAATTATCAATAACAAATTGTGATGGGGTGTACAAACCCCACACCAGTGACACAGGGGTGGAAGAGCTAATCTGGGCAGGGCTGACCCTGCCCCTCTAGCCAAGGGTGGCAAAAGGGTTTTAAAGCAGGAGGTTCCAGACTGTTGCTGGGAGACAGCAGCTCTACGGTTCCCAAGAGGGACTCCTGGAAAGCTTCAGAGAAATTGCCCTCAAGGACATACGCTGATCCTACAAGAAGACAGCACACCACGATATACCAGCCGGGCAGGATGGGTTTGGAAAGCTCCAAAGCAACCAGTGGTCATTGCTGCTATCCTCAATCCCTCCTGGCGTTAGGGAATCTGAGACTATACTAAAAGGACTTGGGGAACAAAAGCCCCTTCAAACCTAGTCAGACTATTCCTCTCAGTTTAGTAGCACCAAGATGCCTCTTAATGCAGTTTTGCAGCACCCGGACACCAGGAAGTGCTTATCAGTTACCTGAGAACTGAGACACAAATATGCAATTTATAAATGGATACAGGCTACATTAAATCTTTCAGTCAGTTTAGCTAAAGCCCAACTCATCAAATCTTCTGAGTGCAGAACTCACACAGGGCTCCAGCCCAGGAAGGGTTACAGGAGGCAGTATTATGCTACTTCCCAAAACAAAATTAGGCCCCAATCCTGTCAATATTTTAAGTCTCATTAAAAAGCAAAGCGGACCTGCATCTACCTACAACAAGCCTGAACTTGATCTATAACACAGATTCCAGAACATGGGAAGTAATGTTCACAGAAAAATTCCAAACCTCAGCTTCACATCTAGTTCTTCTGCCTGCACCACTGCACCGACCACAGGCTGGACAGTGACTGCCTCACCAGGTTTCACTCGCAGATTCTTCTGAGTGATTCCACTTAGGCCAACTTTCCCTCCTGGGAAGCCTGCAATTGGCCAAGCTGTACAAACCTACATAGAGTTTCAAATTTAAAAAAAACAAAACAAAACAAAAAACCACTTGGTGATTAAGAGCTTTTTTTCAGTTGTCATTCCCTAGTAAAAGGTGAAAAAACCTTCATGCCTTTTAAATCAAACTCCACAAGGGATTAAGGATTGGGTTAAAATGAAATATTCCACAAACACTTAAAATGCAAGGCAATTAGCACTGGACTCCTTAAGGGCCGAACTAAAATGCTTTCTAAAAATATACGGCTTAAATTTTGTGAATGAGAGAGAATACATAACTAAGGGCAGAGTTTTTCTGTAGATAATGAAAGAACATAGTCAGTTGTCTGGGGTTCACTCCCGTTCACCATTTAAAAATAAGAAATAAAATGGAGTGACTTATTATTCTTGAAAACAATTAATGGCGCTAGCTAAATCCAGGCATAGAGCAATCAGAAGCTGCGCACAAGTCTCAACACCAAGCTGCAAAAATAGCCTGATACACAATTCATCTGTTTTTCCAATCCTGAGGTATAACACATAACTGCACTAAATTGTGTGGAGAACTAGAATTCAAAACTGGAATTCTGAAATCTCAAAACTCATCTCCCACTTGTGACCGAACTCCAATCCACCACTTAGCCAAGCACAAAATTAGCTTAACAGACAGGAAAAGAAATCTCACCTCTTGTTTTCCATCTGCACTGGAAAGCAAGACTGGTCGACCTATGCATATATTTGCTGACTTCATACTGTTGAGTCCTAGTTGCACAAGAACTCTTCTGTACATTGTAGGAACTCTGTCATCTGCTAAAATATTAGAGAAAACATGTCATTCTTTTGTACAGTAAGTGAACTTAGTGCTTATAACATGTGCCAACTCAGAGGGACAAGACTGCAAATAAAACTCTGTTCCAACATGAAACGGTTGTATTGTCATTACCCCTGCTGTAAGATTCACTACACCAGAAAAACAAGCATGCCTGTTCAGTATCTATGCCTATTCAGTTCTAACGCTAGAGAACGAATCATGATGGTGGGGTTTGTGGCTTTAGCACATGAGGAATTGGACAGATAGCCACAATTAATTTCAAGGCAGCTTGATACATGTGCTACCTTTTGACTACCACTCAGATGGAAGAGGTTACAACTCCTCTTCATCTTCCTTGAAAACCAGTTTCTTCAGCCATTCAGTCTCTATTTTTATTTTGGGGGGGGGGGCAGTTCTGTCCTATACAGCTAGGTTTCTTAACAGTTATCTGATCATAACTTTTGGTCTGTATCACCTTGCTCATGATTTGAACCAGTGATACAGAGGAGAAGGTCTGCATGTCCCTTACCAAGTCCAGATCTTTTCAATACCTAATGTGGTGGGCAGATGGCAATGAACAGAACAGCACAACACAGGAGCCATGTCTCTATGAAAATATTTCTGCAACAGGAGCGATTTTTTTTTTTTTTTTTTTAAGTACTAGAGTCTACTAATGAATTGTTCAGTTTAATTGGGAGCTGCTGCAGCATGAAGATAGAAACCAAAACAGAGAACAGTATACTTTCATTCTTAAAGGCGCAATGATCATGTCTTTTTTTTTAAATCATTTAACATTACTGCTTTCTTACTTTGTTTTTAACTTTACTTCGTAGTTACTGTGGAGTTATTTATGTTTGGATAAATAGGGTTGCATACAGAAAAGACACAATTTTTTAAAAATCCAAAAGCTCCATTTAATGATAGCCAGCCTCAGTGGGTGGTAGCCTGCTCTTGCACAAGCCTTTTAACATCTGTTTTTACACTGAAGAACAGTTATATGGTTCCAATCCTGCAAATACTTAAACATAAGAAGTCCCATTAAAATCAATGGGAATACTCACATGAGAGAGTATCTGCAAGATTAGGGCCTACATTTATTCCATACTATATACACTGTGCTGCATTGTAGCAGATGTGCTTTTTGGTTCCAATCCTATCAGATCTATACCAGCGTGCCTTTGCACGAGTATATGATCAAAACACAGGCCTGTAGGGCACCAATAGCAAAGTTGCAGCTTTACATTATAACAATTACAGTCTTATTTTTGTTGAATAATTCACCAGATATGCAGCAGTATGTATGCTGATTAAACGATCTATAAATACAAACACACACTAAATGTTTGTATGCAACTTTGCATCTCAGATGGCACATAACATTTTTGTTTGTTTGTGGGTTTGTTTTTTGAAGAGGACACTGTGGGGTCACGCAGAGTAACACCAAAATGCGGGCTTTAAAAACCGAATTTTTGAATTTGCATATTTCCCCTCCCCCGCCCCATACACACACAGAGAACTTTACTTGAATTTAAGCACGTTTAAAATGCTACAACCCCAAAGTTGTGCTGATGTCTTACAATCCAACATGAACATCGACTGGTCCAGGAAAGTCACAAAAAAGTCGAACAGTTGAAAGGGGGGAAGCAAACTGGACTGTTGCAAAACCTGTTTTCCCCATGACTGTTCTACAGGGTTTAAAGAACAGGAGGACTTGTGGCACCTTGGAGACTAACAAAATGTACTTGAGCACAAGCTTTCGCGAGCTACAGCTCACTGCGTCGGCTCACGAAAGCTTATGCTCAAATACATTTGTTCGTTTCTACAGGGTTTAAAGTCTCTTCCCACAGGCACAGAGGGAGGAGGGTTTTGCAGGGGGCAGGTGTTTCAAGCAAACTTTCCCCTCCAGCCCCCGGCACAGCGAGGGAGCAGCAGCCGCCTGGCTGGAGAGACGCCCCCCCGGCGCCTGCCGCTCGCACCGTACCTTTTTCCAAGAAGTCTGCAGCCGCCAGCGTCAGCAGAGCGGGGGGCCGCTCCGGCGGCCCCAGGGTGACGCCGGGGGAGCCGCTCTCGGGGGGCAGCCGTCCCCTGCTCTTTCTTTTGGAGGCCGACATGGCAGGAGGAGCCGGCTGGGCAGCGAACACGTGCGCCGCCCCTGGAAGTGCTTCCTAACCAGAGTGCAAAGGCCGGCGCCGCCCCCCAGGCCCCGCCCCGCCGGAGCCATGCTGGGGGCCCGGGCGCCGCGCTGGGCTCTCCCTGCACGGCGCGCCCTGAACTGGGCAAGGCCCCAGCCGGCCCGAGTCCCTCCGGGCGGCCGCCGCCTGGGGAGCTCAGCCGGTCGCAGCCTGGCAGCAGCCGGGCTCCAACCGCAGCTGGATAAGTTTGGCGCGGTAACCGTGCACCTGGCTCAGCTTCACGCTCCAGACAGCCTGGACCAAGTCACCTTCCAGAGATGGCTACAGGGCAAGTGCATTTCAGGGCTACGGGGCCCGCGCAGCAGCCTGCAGGGCCACCCGCTGCCCCTGTGGGCCCAAGGGGACTGCGCTGGAGGGCAGCAGCTAGAGAAGATCAGGCCTTGTATAAAGAAGTGATCTCCTCACCCAGGGTGCTGAAATCCCGGTCTCATTGGGACCAGTAGCAAAACTCCCACTGACTAAACTGGGCTCAGGATTTCCCCCAGCCAGGGCTCTCTACTCTGTCCAGTAGGAAGCAGGGTATCAACATACATAACCCACACAATAACAACACACACTGCCAGTAATCTTATCCTCACACAAACCTCCCTTTACCTTCACTGGGAACCCCCTTGGCGGCACCAGCCCCAAATAAAGTAATTTATTCATTGTGCAGTTAAAATTTGGTATATTGAATGCCCCCAACTGAGATTTTATAAAGCACCCAGCAGAATGTATTTTGAATGGCTTCCTTTATTTCAGTTTGAAACTATCTTTTTTTAAAAAATTAGATTTAAACATTGCGCTTTGGGATCTTCAACCCAACAGTAGCAGCCTTATGCAATCAGATATCAATTTGAAAGAGTAACTGAGGAATCTGTTTTTATTGTCCAATATAAATGCAATGTAAAAGGCAGGGAGTAGATATTAATGATTACAAGTATGTTGTGTTTTTAAAAAGTTTTAATTATTCTAAATTGTTAACGGTACATTGACAAGCAAAATTGGATAAAATTTAAGTCATAATGGTTTTTTTTCCTAAAGGCCATTTTGTAATCCCTTGAAATGTCCTTTTCATTCTTCCTTGTATACATCTACCTGTCATTGTTTACTCTGAAGAGAAAGGATACTTACCTAGCTGGCCTACTAGCCTCAAATCTAATTCTTTCCTCAGGATGGAATAATTGTGTAACCTTGGGTTTACAATTGCACAACACAGAATTCAACTTTTAACTTCTATTACTTCTGAAGGGAAAAAAGTGAATACATGCAAAGTGCAGAATCTGCATTATCCTGTGTGTAAAGCTGTAAGCAAAACGTATATAGAGTTCCACCGAAAACCTACAAACAACATAATATTGTAAACCACACTACAGGAGATCCACTGTTTAAACAATGATAAAAATCTCTTGTACTTCAATTTCCAGTGATAGTAGCAAATAACTTGACTGATCAAGAGACTGTTCAATTATTTGAATTTTCAAAATGAGTGTCCTTACTGCCAGTTGCTGTCTTCTTTGGAGATGTGTTTTCATTGTTATTCTTAACTAAGTAAAGTTTTTTCACTATGTTACCCAAAATTATTATGAGAAGACAGTTATTTGAATTAAAAGTTGGATTGTACCTATAGTCAAAGAAGTAACTGCAAATAAGGTAATTTATTCTTCTACTTAGTAGTTTCTTCTGAATATATATGAGTCTGATCCATCAAAATCTTGAGCCAGCAAACAGGCATAGAATTAACTTTACTATGGGGAGTAGTCCCAATGGAGAAGGATGGATAACTGGTTAGGGCTTCTTCCTAGGACTTGCAAGACCTGAATTCAAGTCTGTGCTCTGCCACAGACGTTGTGTGCCTCTGTGGGCAAAATCGGTTAGCCTCTCTTTACCTCAGTTCCCCATCTATAGAATGGGGATAATACTACTACTCTGCTTCTCAGGGGTGCTGTGAGGATAACGACATTGGGGATTGTGAGGTGTTCAGATGTTACAGAACTGAGGGCCATGTAAGTAGGATGGAAAGTTAAGCACATGCCTAAGTGCTTGCAAGATTGGGGCCTGTGTTCTCTGACAAAAATAAGTTACTACTGTTATCTCTGCAAAGTTAATGCAGCTATAGAAAAGTGAACTAGATTCTACTCTTTATCATTCTTACTCAACAAAATAATCACATAAATCCTGACTGGAAAATCTTGTTTACTACTGATCATGTAAGAAGCAAAAAGGACACATGAATTTTTAGATCCCAGATGCAATTTTCATGACTGACACTTGAAAGCAAAGTTTTTGGTTTGTAAACAGGGTAAATTGTAGGAATAGAAATTGAGTTAGATTTGCAGTGCCATACCCCCTTTTTGCAGTCAGATTTCACCTACGTTTTTTCACCTATTTGCTCCTACAATAAATGAGGCCAGCTTGAAAACCTTTAAAAATCAGGCCCTAAAAGAGAATGAATATGGAATATGACAATATTATTTCACAATCGCTTTTCTGACGACTACTGTTACTCCACATTAAGCTCTGCTGTTATGTTCATCAGAACTAAAGAATTAGTATAAAGTGAAGGGGAGGGGGGCTGCAGTGGCCATCAGAAGACAACAGCTTTTATTTTCACGATTTGAAAGTATACAATGAGTTTTATGTTTTTGGTTTTTTTGGTTTTGTTTTTTTTTTCCTTCCCCAGAGTCTATCAAGCAATGGAGAGCAGAAGGCAGAATAGCAGTCTGGCTGCACATTCCTATCCTCCAAAGCAAATTTATAGCCACTGCTGCTTTGCAGGGTTTTACTTTCCACCATGCAGAATCAGACTCATCCACGCTGACACTGTGGCTAGGAGAAGGGCACAGCAGGTTACCAGGGTACGCCACGCATCAGTTAGGAGTGGCAGGTTAGTTCTAAAGACAATTCTATTTAAGAAAAACAGTTGATGGTTTAGGACCTGATTCAGCAATAAGTCAGCCAGGCTTCCACACTACACAAACTTGTAGGACAACTTTGTGAAGTGCAGTCTGTCAGTCATGAGTGTCCCTGTAGAACAAATATATTGTGCTATGTTGGAATAAAACCAAACTGGTAAGCTAATGTCTCAGTTTTCAGGATCAAAAACTTTTTTAAACGTGGAAGGGGATATGGTCCTGAAGCTTTAAAATTTCACCTGTCCTATTGGACTCTATTTAAAAAAACTAAATCAAACCAGGAATTCCATGGCATTCACCCTGCAGAGAGAGAAATGTCCTCCAGGAGAGATGGAATGTTAAGGCTCCAGAACTATAATAAAAAAATTAGAACTAATAAGTATCTTTTTACAAAAATTAGAAGATATACAAGGGTCTTTTTAAAGTATAGTATGTACTGTAAACGTGGACCCTGTTCTTGGGGGCACCCATGCATGCTAAAATACCTGTCATGGTTATAGGACTAGCTGAATCTCTGATCTTGGGGGCACCCCCTTGGTCTCACACCTCCTGCCTTTACTTTCCCAGGGGTTGAATCACACACAATTCTCCCATTCTTAGTCTAGGTCCTGGGCTATAGCACCCAATGGCTCAAATGTGCTTACTCCAGAGCAGCTCCAATTCTGTCACACCACCAATTTGAGGGAATGGGGAGGGGCAAAAATCTTCAGTTTTAGACACTGGTGTACAGATTAGCTGACCACCACATGATTTTTGAGAGCCTGTAAACAGTCATATGCAAGTTCTAGTGAAGAGATACTCATATGAGATGGAAGATTATACAGGTAAGTTTCATTATATTGTAAAAAAAAATCTAACTATAAAGAAACTTTTGTTCTGATTTGCATTGTAACACAGCTTTGCAAATTGAGTTGCCGGTCACACATTTTGCAGTGCAAATCAGCAGAGGGCAGCACAGCTGAAAATGCTTAAGACAAGCCGAGGGGGTTTTTTTTTCAATGGACATGTTTGAACATGTTTTCCAGAGGTATGAAAACCTCATCATTAAAATATGTGGCATTAAACTAAGGTCAGACAATGTGTTCCCTTTGCAAAAGTACAGTATTACTCCTTATGGTTACAATTTACATATTTGAGAAAATAGAAGTAACTGAAAAGGGATTTTCCTGAAGTAGGATTTACATAACTCAAAATGTAATTTTATAAAGTCATAACTTTAAAAAAAAAACCCACCCTGTTTTATATACTACAAAACCAAAATAATATATGTGGAGACTATCTTTGAAATACTAGCATCTGGTTGTCTCTTATTGTGGGGTGAACATTTTGGCTTTGTTTTATACAAATAAGAACTAACTTCAAGGGCAGAAGCAATTAAATAGTTCCAGAAATTGTGGCATATTGATATCAAGCACTGCTGCATAATAATAATTTTTTAAAAAATTAACCTTAAGACTATTTATATATTTATTTTCTGCTATTGCTTTTGAATCCAGCAGGTTTCATTAGGAGCTTTTGGTTGAAGGAAAAGATCAGGAAGACATGATAGTGTAAATCAGCTGATTTATTTAAGTAAAGTAGTAGCAGTGCTATTCTATTCTATACAGGTTCTTCTATATAGGTGCAGTGGAGAGTTTTCTTTTGGATTATATATATTTTACACACACATTCCTATATGTTCATGTACAGAAGGCAAGGCAAAAGAAGTGCACGGGGGGTGGAAGGTGGTGAGATTTTTGGTGATCCTCAGCTCCTGTGGGAGTTCATTCCACAGTGCCAGATTGGCTCCTGAGAAAGCTGTCTCCTTCACAGATGAGCTCACCCCATTGTAGAAAGTTCCGTTGTTCCAGAAAAACAAAGTTGTTGACCACAGTGTTCATGCTGGAGCTTTAGGCAGTCTTTTAGATACCTTGGGCCCTGGCCATGGAGCACACTGAAGATAAGAACTGAGACCTTCCACTTGATTCCATATCCTATGGGAAGCCAGTATAGAGAGCAGAGAATAGGTCTGATGTGGTTGTGGTAGCCACTGTTGCTGAGGTGACATGCTGCAGCATTCTGTACCAGTCGGAGTTTCTCAGGTGCCTGAAGTGTTCATGCCCAGCTATATTGTATTGTTGTGTAGACTAGCCAAGAGATGACAAAGGTGTGAATAAATGAGGCCAGGTCACTGTTCACCAGCATAGCATAGAGTTGCTTAGCCAGCTAGAGATGGTAGAAAGTATTACTCACAGGTGCTATCTACTATTGTTTAATCTGTGGTGTTTCCCCCTATGTATGGATTATGAATTTATTGCATCAATTTGCAGCAAAGGGATTTTTAGACATGCAACTACTTTTCAACAAAATGGGGTTCTTTCAGTCATTTCCCATATATATAAAAGTGACGTTTAAGGTATTCTTGAAATGCCAAAATGTTGCAGATATCTCCAGATATTTATAGAAAGTGATGCTTAACTCCCATGAATAGGTGGGAGGGACAGATTCATTCTCAAATATCCATATACTTTCATGTGTCATCCAGTATTTAAGGACAGAAAAGCATGTTGCAAGCCCAAGAGCATGCAAATATTTTAAATTAGATATTCTCTGTTCACAAGGCAATATTATGTAATGAGACCCGAGAAGGTTAGGAGTTAAGGATATGTATATCTGTACATGATCAATACCCTGAAACCGAATCTAATCTTTCCTTTCTTCCTCCACCCCTAGTTTGGTATCTACCTGACAATATGAATATTCTTTTTCATTGTTTCAAATTTTGAAATGGTTATTGGAAGAAAGAAAGTACTTCAAGTTGGAGTAGGAGGAGGGTCCTCCTACACTCAAGGTAGTTAATTGCTTTTGATCAAGGTTCAGACTCCAGAGAAAATAATTTAAAAACTCAACAATAATAAGTAAATAAAAAGATTTTCAGGGTCCGTTCATATTGTCAGGTAGGTACTATTGACTACCCCCTCCTACACAATTGAACAGCAGCCATAATCTTGGCCATTGAGCAGTGGTTCTCAGGTTGTTGGCCATTGTGGGCTCATCTGCAGTTCTGTGTGTGTTATGTGGGTATACACACACACACTACCTGTATGGCCCTCAGGATGTCACATGGGCCACAGTTGTATGCTGCTACAAATGACCGTGTGAAATTGCAGGAAATGATAACGTTAAATAGGTTATGGACTTTCCGAAGCAGTTTTGGGATTTTTAAAAACAGTTTTCCATATTTCAAAATAATTCATATTTGTCAGTTAATGTTTATAGCACATGCATTCAGTGTTTATAGCCATTAAGTGAGCCACAGATGAACCTGGACTCTGAACATCTGTTGCTGACACAAAGTTAAAACTGTTTTATAATTTTATTCATAAGTGGTTTAGATATCTGCTTTTTGTTCTCTAATACTGCAGAGGTTTTTTTAATTCTATCATCTTGTTCCAAAAGGAGACAAGACACTAGTGATTGAACAAAATAGCATTCTAATAACTATTGCCTTGAGAGAGGACAGGTTGAAACCTTTCCAGAGAGTCACTGTGGTTCAAAGCATCAGGTTTGAAATACTCTCTAAAGTCACAGGTCCAAATTCCAGAGCCTGCTACTGATCTCTGATAAAGGAGACCAGAAGCAGGAAAAAATGCTAGTGGTGGTCTATCTTCTTTTTGATTTAAATCATTACTTATGACTGGTTCTAGGCACCTCACAGTGCTCAAAGTTACATTGACAGGTATCCGTTTGTTGGGAGCAGAGGAGAGAAGCAGTTGACCCTTCTTTCTAGTTAAGCCAGACCGCTGTGCCATTTCCAGTGGCCATTCTTGGTCTCAGAAAGCCATATGTCTGAGGAGCAGCTTTTCTAGAAAATAACCACTACACCCCCAGCGTGCATAAAAGTTGATCCCGGCATCCCCCCTTCTCTCCCCTCCTCCCTGCACAGGATTCCACACTAACCAATATACAGCTATCTATCTACAGCAGGAGTTCTCAAACTGGGTGTCGGGACGCCTCGGGGGTTTTGAGGTTATTACATGGGGCGTCACGAGCTGTCAGCCTCCACCCTAAACCCCACTTTGCATCCAGAATGTATAATGGTGTTATATATATATATAAAAAAAGTGTTTTCAATTTATAAGTGGGGGGGAGGTCGCACTCAGAGGCTTGCTATGTGAAAGAGGTCACCAGTACAAAAGTTTGAGAACTACTGATCTACAGGGAGGGTGAAGGAAACAGATACACGACTAATTCCCTAAAGTATCTCCTTTCACAGAGCTTGACTTCAGGGTTGCTATTTCTTGCTCCTAAACAGAAAACTCCCATTTCAGTATTATGCAGGAAAGGATGTTTTCAATCTAAAAATTCATTCCTTATGTTAAAATATTTTCCATAATATTCTAGATATATGCATCATCAGAGTACTAACCACATAGGCTTCCATCTGCTCAAAATTGATAGGAACAGTTCTTCCTGTAATTATCTACTAATTTTAAATCAGTGCACAATTGATGTGGAAAAGGGCACTGTAAGTTGTACTCACTGTGCTTACCAGAGCACAAATCTAACATCTGTCAAAAAGGAGTCTGGGGTAGTAAAATGTCTGTTTTAAAAGGGACAGCTGTTTTTAAAGTGGAATCCTTTCAAGAACGATTACTAGGTGTGATAGGATGACTAGACCTGAAAACAGACGGAGTTTTAAGAAAAATAAGGAAACTTGTTTTCCGTGGAAGAAAGTTAACAGGCTAACTGCAAGCACCAGAGTACACTGCAAGGCTTAATTATTCAGTCAGACCCTTCAACCTGTATTTTTTTCCACCAAAGTAAAGGTGGTTCTGTACCATTTGGGGAGCAGTGCTATTTGATAAACCGGTTGACTCCTTTATGGCTTGCTGTTTTAGAAAGAATTCAGATTATCTAGAGAGAATATAAATGATATATAAGCAAATTGATAGAATAATTTCATCATCCATAAAACCAACCTGCTGAATTCAAAATGTGTTAGTGATAAGCTGATGTCATTTTCTGCCTGTTTTAGTCTGAAAGTACCCATATCTACTGACGGAACTCCTGTGTCAGCAAGGTCAACATGAGAAACTTAAAATATTGGCTTCTACAACTAACTCAGTCATCTTCACCTTCATTTTCCTGTTTGTTCATAATCTGGAAAAGAAAAACAAGCTTTCCTGCTTTTTTAGGTCCCAAACAATTTCTCAATTTGGAATGAATTAGTCCAAAGGAAGAAAATACTCTTCCTACACTGGCAGAAGCCGCTACTGCTGTTAAAAGTGAGATCATCACTTCAACAGTCTCTGAATCCAAGTGCTTAAGTGAACTGGTGTGACTCTCTTCAAAACATCATCAGCAAACATATTTTTTGAATGGTTCTTATTCCCAAACTGGGTCTCTTTTATGGCCCGCTGCTATTATAGGTTTTCCCTTCTAGTGAGAGAATGGTATGGTAGATCTCAAATCAATGAAGGCTGCACTCTGAAAGACCTCAAGACCTCTGGAATATGCTGCTCAAACAGTTTCACTTTTGTCTCTACCGCCTGTCCTTCCCTTCTCATATTTATCTCCAGACTTCTTCTCCTTGTCCAGATCCCCCACAATCATCTATTAATTGAACTTTTTGAAACTTTGTACTTTTAGAGAGAGGTAAGGGATTGACTCTGTGTACACAAATTTGCAGAGGGACAGTAGGGTTGAGGTCTGTTATTTCTCACCTCTATATAGTATGTAAAAACATTTTTGTTGTTAACAAGCATGTTATCTCTGGAAACACAAATCCAGTTTGAGAACTGCAAAACTAAGCATCTCTGTTGGGATCTTCTAGACTGAGCACTGAGTCCCATTAGGTAGATAGAAAGATTAATTTAAATAATCTATACAGAAGCCCCTGGAACCCCATAAGGTTGGGTCCCTAATCCATGAACTATTGGAACTCATTTACAAATCTTTTCTTAAACATTACGTGATTGTCTCATATTATAGAATTAGAATTTGTAATCCATATTCCATGATTAGATATCTTTGAGCTATAATGTATCTTAATTAAAACTATCTTTAGATAGGCTTTTTCCTCAAAAAGTATTTTATCCAAAAAATCTGGTTGATTTTTATCCACCCTGCTGGCCTCACTGAAATTAGGAAGAGCTTCGTCATTTGATTAAATAGGGTCAGGATTTCACCCAGGATGGTTTTCAGCTGGGGCCTGATCCAAGGCATACTGAAGTCAATGGAAAGATTCTCATGGACTTAAATGAGACCTCTCTTGAAGAAAGGAATTGACTTCCAATCTAGTTTGCTAGATTATTTGGAATAGTTTTCTTGGCCTTAAAACCTTACTAGCAGTCATTTTACATAAAACTTAAGATTCTTTTTTCTTTTACATAGGATATCTACATCTTAATTTTGGAAAGCACATTCCCTCATGTTGAGATGTTTTAACCCCGGGGTTCTCAAACTGGGGGTCAGGACCCCTCAGGGGGTCACGAGGTTATTACCTGGGGGGATCACAAGCTGTCAGCCTCCACTCCAAACCCCACTTTGCCTCCAGCATATATAATGGTGTTAAATTAAAAACACTTTTTTTTATATATTTATTAGGGGGTTCGCACTCAGAGGTTTGCTGTGTGAAAGGGGTCACCAGTACAAAAGTTTGAGAACCACTGTTTTAACTTTTATACCTGTAATTTGATGTACTTTTTTCATTTAGCACAATCCAATTTTCTGATAAATCACGTAGACTAAACTTGCACTGAGCACTGATGAGTCCCTCAAAAGGTTTATCATGCTTTCTGTTTAGGTTGTGTAAAATTCTGAATTCTAAAATTTTAGAAAATAGTTTTGGATACTATCTTTCTAAAAAAGGAGTACTTGTGACACCTTAGAGACTAACCAATTTATTAGAGCATAAGCTTTCGTGAGCTACAGCTCACTTCCCGGAAGTGAGCTGTAGCTCACGAAAGCTTATGCTCTAATAAATTGGTTAGTCTCTAAGGTGCCACAAGTACTGCTTTTCTTTTTGCGAATACAGACTAACACGGCTGCTACTCTGAAACCTATCTTTCTAAAGTTATCAGAAAATATTCTGTCTCCAACAGGTGCTGCATTGGATGTAGACACTGGAAAAGTATTGGTTGTACAAGACAAAAATAAAGTAAGTTTGTTATTATTCTAAAATACCAATTAATCCTAAATGGGCTTTGAATATTGTATAAAACAAAGATTTTTTTAGCTTTCATTTCTGATAAGTTAGAACAGTGAAGTTTACTTTTCTCCACTGGTATTTTTGAATGCTTAACTATAAACTACTCTCAGAGTAGCAGCCGTGTTAGCTGTAGCTCATGAAAGCTTATGCTCTAATAAATTTGTTAGTCTGTAAGGTGCCACAAGTACTCCTTTTCTTTTTATAGATTACTCTGTGTATTTAAAAAGGAGTAAAAAATTGTAAACTTTGAAGGCTGCTGTACTGCAGTCAGTTCTCAGTTTTGTTAATTTTAAATGGATAAAAATTGAATGAACTAGTAATGTGCTTAACTGAATATTATACTACTTGACGACTACTTGAAGAATGAATATATAAAGGGCTGCACTATAGACTATCAGCTTGTTCTATGCATATATGTGGCAAGCTGCTTGTTGTAGTATGACCTGATCGTTCTTGGTGGGTGGGGGGGAAACAGTCTAGATTGACATTTATAAATACGTCTACTGGGCATCTTCAGTGACTTTTTCAAATAAAATTTCATTAAGAATTTTAGCACAGACTGCATGACAGCCAAATGGACACAACAGCCTGTCTAGGAGGTTAATGATCAGCCAACTACAGATTTGCGCAACAGAGCAGAATTCCTTCTTTATTAAAACATGAAATTTCAGAGAGGAGAAAACTATGCTGAAACATTAAAGTGGTGACACAAACTAAAGCAAGGAAATTCCCTTGGCTGATAAGGTTAACCTGCCTTACTCTAAACCTGAATAGAATTGTGCTCTTTTTATTTCATCTCTTGTTAAATGGAGGTGGGTTTCAAGTGACCGGGGGTGGGGGGGGGGTAGCAGAGTCCTGTGAGGTACAGCGGAAATTTTAGACATAAGTTTGAAATCCTGCCTATTAACATCTGTTTTGTCATAACCCTTACAACTGAACATATATACATACATATATGGGCGTGTTACCGATTGTATTTATGTTTAAAAACAAACATGGAGAATGCTGCCTTTTAGAGAAATACACCTGGACTCAATCTGAAATAAGACATGGGAAAGGAGAACTAGAAAATATTGCTTAGATTGATTTGTTTTGAGTGTCCTGAACAATAACTAACATTTGGATATTTGCTACTTTAAACATAACACTCAGTTTGATGTTAATAACCTTGTTTGTTACATTCCCATTCTTTAACATCCCGATTACCACTAAAAGTGACCAAATTGACATTAACTACATTTTTAAAGAATTATTTTGTCATTAAATACTCTAATTACCCCAGTATAGTTTCATGTCCAACATATATTGTAAAGCCCCTTTATACACTTACTTTAAAGCAATAATTTGTTTGGCAGAAGCCATTTTAATCAAACTGTTGAGAGGGTTGCATCCAACTTAGTGGATTGTGCCAGCACTGTGCCAATATAGACAAGTTCACATCTAGCAGCAGCTGCCCCTAAAATAATACTCCTGCCTCATAGGAAGCTGCCTGCCTTCCTAGCTAGTAGACAGATGTAGTGAGTAAGCCAGCGATAAAGAAAAAATAAGTTAGAGAACACACACAAAAGTGGTCTTCAGTAGTTGCATGCTAGTTACAACTCTGTCACTGCTGCCTCAAGGAAGCAAGAACTATCCTATGGCAGGTACAGCTTGCCAGGGTTGCTGAGGCAAGAGAGAGGCTGTTTTGACATCCAGTGAGAGAAGCCATTAAAAAAGGATGCACACAGTTTCTGCTTTAAAAGAAAAAAAAAAAGGCACAGACTTTTTTCATAGAGCTCCTGTTTTTCATCTAGAGCATATGTTTATCTCTGCACTGCTTAAAAAGAACACAAATATAAATATCTGCCAACATTTCATGGAAATGTTTGAAAATCATTCTGTTTAGAGACCACTTTTGTCACTTTCAGAGAAGGGGGAGGGGAACATTCTTTTGTTAATTTTTAAGAAAGATATTTGCATAACACAATTGTGTTTCCTATAGGTTCATCTGGCATAGATGCTTATTTTGCCCATCTTAAACGAGAATCCTCTCAGGCATCAGAAAGTTCCAAGTTACAGTCCTGATAGAGTAGAATTGAGCATATTACTTATTAGTAATTTAGTTTTTACATTAGTCATAGTTTTACTGATAGCAGTAGTCCCATGAACTAAAGTGAAACTACTACTGAGTAAAATTATGCATGTGCATAAATTTTTGCAGGATTTGGACCCAAGGGTTTGTCTACTCTAAGAAATGAATTTGGATGAAATTAGGATATGAATTTAAAGAGGAATAGATGTGCGGGCACACTTCTATTCAGGAATAAGATTGTTTTATTCCAAATTAGCTTATTGTACATCCTAGGCAGGTTAAGCTAAACAAGAACAAGGCACTCTTATTCCTGAATACAAGAGGATCTGCCCAGGGAGTTAGTCAGGGACACCTCTTTCAGAATAACTCCCCCATGTAGACGAGCCTTAAGTGACAGATTTTTTTAAGAAAAAGATGAAGTTGTTATTTTAAGGCAAAAGCCCCCCAAACAAACAAAAAATGGGATAGGGAATAGTATTACAGAATATACGAATAAGCTGTATTTTTCTAAAAAAATATTCCATTTAAAAAGTTTTCCTCTAGCCTTTGGCATACCTGTCAAACATTTCACTGGTGTATTTATTTTCTTCGAAGTGTGCTTAGGGGGAGGGAATGTTTATTGAAAGTGCTTAATTGAAAGGCTAAAAGCTACAGAACAGCTACAACACAGGCACTATCCATGCAAATTCCCCCTACTCACCCGCTCTTACAATGTTACAATGCCAAGGCTGCTAATTATTCAACTTTATTCTGCTGAATTTCAATAAATGAGTTTGTAGAGAGGTCACACACCAAAAAGGTCTTGATTTTATTTTTCTTCTCCATGAAAACAAAATGACAAAGTTACACTACATGGTTATTACAGACACTAAATCACTTTAAAGCCAGTGCAGTATAGAACAATACTACAATCATAATATCTATTTGAAGATTAAATATGTACAGTTATTTTTAAAAAGCCAAAAAAACACTGAAGTAGAATACATTAGTGATTAAAAAGAAGATTATACAGTCTATATCTATAGCAGCTTCTTTCATGTCCAACTACTTTTAACTAGTAACTAGCAGCAACTTTGTCTAATGACTGTTAGACAGTTTATATTTTCAATCAGTAGATGTTTTCTTCCAATATTTCATATAGACAGGTAGCTGTCTGATCACATTAGCAAAAACAGAAGTTTATTTAAATCTTAACTGATAATTATAGAAGTAACATGTTATCACCTTTAAAAAATTCATGTACATATTAGGGTGATTAGGAATTCTAGAGGAATCATTTTGTCCTTTTGTATTAGGAGAACAAAACAGATTGTATACCTTGCTAATATTTCTGCTCCATTATAGACTACAAATGCATGGAAATTTCCAGGAGGCCTGTCAGACCCAGGTGAAGACATTGGTAAGTCTCTGGACAATGTTTCAAATACATCAGCAGCATATGCAGTCACAACTCCACTGAAGTCCACTGAGTTGTGCCCTCTGTTAGTTGGCTGATACAGAGGTATGTAGCTCAAAGTAGTTTTGCAGGATTACTCTTGTGATGGTCAATATCTGTTTAAAATTGGTGTCTGAGAGGTGGGGTGACATGATCCTGCATCCTAAAACAGACACTTCAGCAGAGGATGCCTGATGCTTCACCATGTTCATGGTGAAAAGGCCCTACATTTAACACATTTTTCTTTATTTTCACTTTGTGCAGTGTTTGATTTGTAGGCTTATTTGACATTGTGTCATATGAACCCAAAAGTGTAAGGAAGATGAACATAGCATAGAAATAAATGAATTAAAATACTTCAAGCACAGCCTGAAGCACCAGGTGATAAACTCAGCAATATTCTGAATAAAAATTCCTGACACTGTTCCCATCTGTAACATGGGACTAACTACATATCTTCTCCCACACTTTGTCCATCTTGGAAGTTTACATTGCAAGCTCTTTGGGACAGCAATTGTCTCTTACTATGAAGTACATAGTACTAGCACAATGAGCCCCTGCTTTCAGCAGGAGTCTCTAGGCACTATTGTATTACAAATAGTAATAATTACTCTTAAAGTAAAGGTGAACTGACATTGAGTTGAGGAAATACTTCACTTAAACTAATGTGATGTAGATGGTTGTTAATCCTACAGTACTGCTGAAGTTCTGTTAAAGGGTTACAGGACCAATGAGTTTACAATACAGAAGTTTATGCAAAGGTTAGGTTTTTAAAAAAATATAGACTGGAGGTTTTTCTGTATATAGGAGACAGCATGTAGGTTTGGGGTTCAAAAGTTACCTCCACTGGGCAGTACTACATTCTGCACTCTTACATTAATACATTTTTCCTCAGTACTATTTCAGATTTTTGAGTATCATCTGCACAGTACTGATGAGTAAGGTCAGACAAAAAGAGGTTAACTTCATTGCTGGAGTAATATAGAAACAGCCTGGGAGAACTGGGAACAGGACCCACATGTGCTGACTCCTACGCCTTAGCCACAAATGTATTCTCCCCCTCAGTGTCCAAGGCCACAAACTCTACACATCATCATTATAATGGACAGGACAGTAGTTTCCCACTATACATCTCAACTTTGGTCTAGATCCACAAAAGGGATTTAGATGCCTACCTGCCACTTTAGGCACCCAACCTCAAAATTTTAAATCCTTAAAATCCCTGCTCATCTGTCACACCCTGTAGGCACCTAAAATCCCCCGGCACCTAAATTTCTGCCACTCAGCATACATACAGCTGCATGAGATTATCAGGATGGAGGAGGTGACACCACCATCTTTCTCCTCCTCATTGTGGTTGTTGCTTTGTTGCAAAGGACTTACGCCCTTAACTCCAGTAGAGGGTTCAGAGCTGTGAATCAAGAGCAGAGAAGGACTCTCCCTCAGGCCCAGACTCAGGCACCTAGGTCCCTTTAAGGGGCAGGACTTAAGCTAGCGTGGGCAACCTGCCAACCACACGCGGCCCATCGGGATAATCCACTGGTGGGCCACCAGACAGTTTGTTTACATTTGCACTGAAAGCAGTGGCCAGCACATCCCTGTGGCCTACGCCGCTTCCCGCAGCACCCATTGGCTGGGAACAGCGAACTGCAGCCACTGGTGAGCTTCAGGCGGCCATGCAAATGTAAACAAACTGTCTAGAGGCCTGCCAGCGGATTACCCTGACAGGCTGCGTGCAGCCCGCGGGTTGCCCACCACTGACATAGGTTATACCCTTTTCTTTGGTATTTCCTACTGGCTACATTAGGCAGCTACCTACTCATCTTGCTAACTTTTGTGGGTCTCATTCTTAGGTGCTTAACATTCCGCAGGTCTTGTAGAGGGAGAGTGGACGCCTGACTTGGGCTGTGGCTTCCACTAGATGGCAAGGTGCCTAAATGTTAGACTGAGCATTGCAATGCTTAAGTCCTCTTTGTGGATCTAGCCCTTCAGTCATTATATGCAATTTCATGTACCGTTTTAACATATTTCATGTGTACTAATGCTGTTCCTTCAAATATTTGTTACAGAATTGAGCTTTAGTTGATGTTGCTTGTATAGTTTTATGAAACATGAGCTTACATGTCAAACATTTGTTTGGAGAGGAGTACATAATTCCATGACTACATGCTGTATACTTTGTACCAAAAAGGGAGTCTGGTTAGAGAAGGATTGAAAGGGAAGGGTCCAAGATAGAAGGGGACTTTGGAGGAACTTTTACATTATTGATAGGCAAAGAATGGCCAGCATTGAGCATGGCTCCACTGTACGAGTGCTGTACACAGGACTGCTAGGGACACATCCTTCTAAAAATAGGAGAGGCTGTAAATGTTGCTGGGGTGACAGCAAATAGGTATCAGAAAAACTGGGAAAAATATATGTGTGTTAATATTTT
The DNA here is from genome assembly GCF_965140295.1 of Lepidochelys olivacea. Lineage (NCBI taxonomy): Eukaryota > Metazoa > Chordata > Testudines > Cheloniidae > Lepidochelys > Lepidochelys olivacea. Next base: position 47,235,804 of record NC_140414.1, on the reverse strand, counting down.
AATAGTGGTATGAGGGGAACTTTAAGATGTGATGTAGCAAACAGTTATTTTCATTACTATATTTTAACAGATATAAATTAATGAAGCATGAAATAACAGAACTTTATTTTTCCTTCATTTACATTAAGTCTCAAACATTTAAGGGCCTACCTTTCAAAAATGTAGGAGTGCAGTTACCATGCTTGCAGATCAGTGTTTATTCACATGTACCAGTTTGCACAAGCAGCTGTGGTAGTTATGTGAACAAATTAAACACTAAATTGCACACATTTGGGGGCTCGCCGATTTTTTAAACTCAAGCCCTAAATGTTCCTTCTATTTTAACTTATTATAATATTTTAAAATATTAAAAAATAAGGGAACTACAATAAGGTACTATCTTGAAGCAAAGCTCAAATCTAGACTGAAATCCCTGGTCTAATGATTGTGTCTTACGTAGCATGATCTCCCTCAGCATCCCTGATTTCTATCCTTTTATTCCTTTCCCACTTTAAGTCCAAAGAATACTACACAAATACACTGTAGGGAATTTGCTTCATTTCCACATCTCTTCTAACCAAGGAAGACTGGATGAACCTTCCATTAGGACTTCCAGTGATTCCAGCCCAGAGGAGCCAGGAGTGGTAATGGCTCATACTCTCAGTAATCTCTACAACTGTGTCAGAGACATGGAGTCAGAGAGCTCTCTCCCCACAACCCCCGGAGTAGCTGTGTAGTTAATATTGTAATAAAATGCTCTACAAACATTTATATAGTAATGCCCACCCCCACCCCAATCCTGCAAACACATGCTCATGTGTCAAGCTTTACTCATGCAACTAGTCCCATTAAATGCAATGCCATTACTAATGTGTTTAACTTTAAACACATGGAAGTGTTTGCAGGATCAGGGCCATTACTATATAAATGTTTATTGTCTGCAAGAAGGGCTGTTAGAGATTTTGCTTATGGTTTGCTACTGTATGTCCTGAAATTATTTTCAGTGGTTTTAAAATAAATCCAAAATTTACATCTTCTGTACTTCTGACTTTTCAAGATGATGGTTTGCGGCAAGGGAGAATCACTAAAAGGTTTTTGTTAAAATGAATGTAATTCTGTTAAATATAAACCATCATTCTAATTCCTAATTAACTGCAGCAAGTTGCCTTGCAAAATAGCCATGGGCATTTAACACCTCAGACAAAACAGTCACCTCCCTTGCCATGAGGATAAAAAACAAATAATCTAATAATTCTCTTTACCCATCCAAAAAATACTCCACCCAAGTGGATTTGTAGAGTTTTGCAAGGCCTAGGAACAGCTAAATTTTGGCAGATGAGGATATTCGAGCCCTCCTGGGATCTTTGACTTTGATTCCCGTTCAGAGGTAACTCTAGCTTTTGGTTAGTGGAAGGACTGGGTCTAATCATTGAGAGTGAATGAGTTATACCCTGCCAACGATTAGCTGTTTTTAGACCCTGACTCAGCAAGATTCTTAAAAATGTGCCTAACTTTAAGCACAAGTAGTCCCACTGACTTTCAGTGGCACTATGCCTGTGCTCAAGGACATTCCTGGACTAGGGCCCAAGTTAACGGATTTTTTTTCCTCCATTCCTACTGATTTTTATAATGAGAAATGTAAGAGGTTTTTATCTCCTCTTGGTCAGTGTACAAAAGGTTTACATATGCAAAGTTAATAGGAATTATCAATATGAATTCCCCATGCATCAATAGATTTCATGGTAGATTGGCAAAATAATATAACTAAGGATAAATTTGTAAAAGGGGTGAGGGTCCTCCCTCATTCTGTAGGCCAGTTTGTTTGCACACTTTTACATCTGTAAGATAAATTGTGTACTTGTGCCACTGAACTAATTGATTTGCTCCCACAATCAGGTATAGTTGAAAGTGCTTGGCTGCAACAGGAAGATCAGTCATTGAAAGTAAACCTAAAAATGTATTAGTTAGGATCAAAGAACTGAAAATATTTAAATATTTTTAGATAAGAGCTGGGTATACTGCATTGGTGCATCGGTTTCAGAGCTACCATACTTGTACAATATTAAGGAACATTCATCATTTTGTAGGTTATCCACAAAAAAAAAAAAAGTCCATTGCAATTAGTTTTGTTCAAAGGCCCAAAAACTGAGCTTACTGTAGTGTTGGAGTTTATAGCCTTTACAGTCTCAAAAAGGTGTTACCATCAGCAATACTTTATGAGTTGGAAATCTTTCACGGTGAACAGTTCTTGAAATGTAGTCTCCTCTTACATGTACTGTAGGAATATTTCTCTCCATCTAGGAAACACAGCAGTTCGAGAGGTTTTTGAAGAGACTGGTATTAAGTCAGAGTTCAAGTCCCTCTTAAGCGTAAGGCAGCAACATAGGCACCCTGGAGCCTTTGGGATATCAGATATGTATATCATCTGTCGCCTGCAGCCTTCCTCATTCAACATCAGCTTCTGCCAGCAGGAGTGCTTGAGGTGCGAATGGATGGATCTTGAGGAACTTGCTAAGACCAAAGACACTACTCCCATCACCAGCAGTGTAGCTAAACTGCTACTTTATGGATACAGAGAAGGGTTTGATAAGATTGATATAACCATGAGAGAATTTCCAGCTGTTTACACTGGCCTGTTTTATAAGCTGTACCACAGGGAGCTGCCAGATACTTTTAAAAACATGACAGAATTGTAATAAGCTTCACATTTTATTCAAATAATAATTTAGAATTGATTGTTTTAAATTGTGGGCTTACTTGTACCATATTAAAAATATTCCTGGACTTTGTTCTTGCTGGAATTTTTTATTTTCTAGTAAGATATATATCATTTCTTGTAAAAGGTAAATATTCTTGTAAATGTGCGCACATCCTTAAGTTTCCTTTACACTGTAAGGCTAATATAGTAGCTCTAACTCGAGGAAAAATACATGAAGCACTGATACTGAAATTTCGATATATTTTCCTGGGGCTTTTTCCTCTGGACACTGGCACAATTGTTTCCAAACATACAGTAACATCAAGGTTATACTATACAAACGTATTTGGTAATCAGACATCTGCAAAAGCAGTTATCAAATATTTGCTCACACTACTACTTTTGAAAGGAGTGGAGGAAACTACCACTTTAGTGTGTTGTGGCATAGATTATAGAATCTACCACTGAAATCAGCTCTTGGCAGACATTGGAAGAAAAAGGATAGCTTTCTGCCCTGGTCCAGTTTTTGGTCCAAGTTTGTACTGTCCAGTTCTTTTCAATGCCACATACCAATCAGAATATTTCCGTGACCGGTAAGTGTTGTAGTTGTTTGATTCCAAGCGCTCAAAAAAGAAACATTCTTCGGTTACACATTTCTGAAAGGGAAAGAAAAAAAAGTGTTATTCATGTTCATCCCCTCTGGCATAACAAATCACATACAATGCCTATTAATGAGAGGAGTTAGTTGATGATTAAATTTCAGAGTAACAGCCGTATTAGTCTGTATCCGCAAAAAGAACAGGAGTACTTGTGGCACCTTAGAGACTAAAATTTGAGCACAAGCTTTCGTGAGCTACAGCTCACTTCATCGGATGCTGTAGCTCACGAAAGCTTATGCTCAAATAAGTTTGTTAGTCTCTAAGGTGCCACAAGTACTCCTTTTCTTTTTGATGATTAAAGTTATTTGTATCACAGTATTAGGGACATTTTCAGAAGATATTCTTTTCTGAAGAACAGATTTCAAGGAATTCATATTAAACATACTTTTATGTGAACTACTGCATGATATTTTGTAGCAGCCATTGAGCTAGATAAAGCTCAGAGTAATCAGTCTTCATACTATATTTCTTTGTTCCTTTCCACCATTTATCAAAAATGAATGAAGAATCCTGTCTGCTGTAATTGTTGGTAGCTCCTAATTTCCAAGTCAGACAATTCAGCTATCCCTCTTGCCTAGTTATAACAGGAGAAAAAGTATGAAGTGGGTCATTTGCCCCTGCCAAATCTTTTTATCAACTTGTCAGAAATAGATTATTAGCAGTCCAGCCTAGGACCAAACTGTTTGTTTTAATTTTCTTGAAGCCAATTCCTATACTACTATTGTGCAGTAACAAAAATAATAGTAGTGAGCCTATTCTGTTACCAAGATGATGATAATAATGAGATTTCTTTAAGAAGAAAAAAATAAATCTAACGAGCATATCCCATGTGGAAATTATATTTATTCTATCCATTGTTACAGGGGAACCTAAGCCAGGAAAAACATTCATGTTAACTAAAATTTTACTCCATTTCAGATATGTTCCACAATATGCTTTGCAATGTGCATTTCAAAATCCAGGAAATTACAGTTAATCTCTAAATCTGTAAAGGAAATTAATATTTCCCAATTATGACACTGATTATCAGCCTCAATAGCTGATAACATCTAGGTAGAGAGAAACTTTAAAGTACATTTTCCTCATCTAAAGCTAAATCCTACTTGACAGTAAGTCCTGAAGGATTTTCTCTCTCTCTCACACACACACACACTTCAGTTTTTAATGCAGAAGCAGAAATTCCCAAATACACATATATCTTCAGCACAAACCAATTACTGCAGTTTTACCTCATTCTAAAGAAATTAGTTATAGGAAATACTGGGAACTTGTTAAAGTCCAGTGGCATCATAAGCATGCCATATGAGCTTGAATACACGCCACCCCCCACTCCCTTATTTGTTCCTGACAGCCAGATTATAGAAATGTTTTCATCAAATGACCTACTGCCCTAATTTTCACCTTTAGAATTCAACCTACATAGTTTAGAATTAAATAAGCTACGACCCTCAAATTTCTAGTAATTTTCTAATGCTGAACACAAACAGCCCTTTCCTTGCTGTTCCTCCCTCCCAAACACACACACACACACAAACACACTTCACCCATTTTTACTGATGTAGAACAATGCAACCAATACATTTGTTATAGATTTTTCTGCAAGGGCTAATGATTTTGATGTCAGAATAATGCATCTCACTTCAAAAGGAATAATTTAATACAATTTTGACTATGAAAAGCAAAAATACTTTTTAGATTGTAAGATCTCTGGAGCAGGAACTTTGTCTACTCCTGGGGGAATTCTGCGCCACTGTGCAAGCACAGAATTAGGAGGCAAAGGGAAGCCATGATAGGGATCATGCTGCAATTACACTTTTCACCCACTGAGGGTGATGTGGGACCAGAAGAGGGCAGTTGGCTCACAAGCCGGAGCAACTACCCGCAGAGAGGAAAGGGGCAGAGGCTGCCTTCCTCACAACGCCTTGCCTGCAGGTCCAGAGGCGGCACAGGGGGAGGGGGAATAGGGGAAAAGAGCAGGGAACACAGGGCTGCTGGGGGGGAAGATCTTGCAGACTGGGGTTCAGAAGAGCTAGTGGAGGGGATAGGTGGGGGCCAAGAGTTAGAGAGGTGATAGAGCCAGGGGATGAATGGGAGTAGGGGTGCAAGAACAGGGGCAAAGGTGGGGTCTGCATGGGGGAGGCTCCCCAGCTTCCTAACAATCCCTCCCACCAAAAAAACCTGTTCATACTTCTCCCATCCACACCCAACATCCCTCCTAACTCCCAGGCTCCTTTACAGCAATTGCTTCCCTCTCCCTCAGCTCCTCGATTACCCCTGCCTCCCCCAACCCTTTGGGCTGCTTCTGAGGGGTGCCGGAAATAAGTTTCTGTATTGTAGTTTAAATGAATGATTACTCAGAGTTCTGTATTAATATGCCTAGTAAGTAATTTATGTTAAAAAAACATTTCCTGAATTTTTGTCTGTACTGTTACAGACATACTTGCTGACAGGTATTTGAAATAAATTACCAAAATAATTGAAAATGGCATGGTTATATTTTGTTATTTTGACAAATAAAATATGCAGAATTTTAAAATATAGTGCACTGAACTTTTAATTTGTTGGTGTAGAATTCCCCCAAGAGTAGTGTTGTGAATGTTCTCAGTGGCCAACAAAAAATATTAAATCATAACATAGAACAGTTGTTTTTGGAATAGAAGGCCCAATTATTTGCACAGCTGTGGACAAAGGCCCACATGTGGTCATGGTGGTAACACCTTCATGGCGTGCTACCCACCTTTCCTAGACCTGCAGTGGGTTCCTGGATCTGAATATGGGTCCTGATTCAGCAACATCTTACATTTTAAAGTATATAAATAGTCCAATTGACTTTAAAGATGAGCATTCTTATGTGCTTTCCTGAGTAGCAATGGAATTACTCACATGTTTTACTCCTTTATGGAATCAGGCCCACAGTGAAGAAATAGAGCTACATGCATTAGTCCCCCTTCAAGCCTCACAGATCCAAAGATAAGGCAGCTGTAGGTTTAACCACCTTCCTCCCCCTACCTCTTCATTCCTGCCTCAAGCACAGGAACTGAGAATCAGATACCAGCGCTCATATTTGCCAACCATTACTGAAATACTAGGATGCTGAAGTATATACACGTTAATATCTTTACATTGACTTGTTTCAATTAAATGAATGAGCTTGGGGGGGCCAAAAGACTCACCCACTTTGTCCTTCCTTCCATTAACTCCCATGGAATCCCCTGTCTCCCCAGCCTGTTCCCAGGAACCCATTTCCCCATTCTATCTCCATCTCCATCACCTCCCTCGCACAGAGCTTCTGAAAGTGGTGATATTTATCTATGGGTATTGCCCATTATGTGCTAGGCGCATTCCAAGCACCCAGGGATAGTACCCTCTCCAAGAAGCTCATATTCTAAAGAGACAGACAAGCCAACACTGGGGAAGGGAAACAACAATGTACAGTACAACCTCAGTTATGAACACTTTGGGAATGGAGGTTGTTCGTAACTCTGAACAAAACATTATGGTTGTTCTTCCAAAAGTATACAACTGAACATTGGCTTAATACAGCTTTGAATCTTTACTATGCAGAAGAAAAATGCGGCTTTTAACCATCTTAAATTAAATGAAAGAGTACAGAAAGTTCCCTTACCTTGTCAAATATTTTTTTAACCTTTCCCTTTGTTTTTTGTTTTTTTAGTAGTTTATGTTTACACAGTACTATACTATATTTGCTTTTTTTGGTCTCTGCCGCTGCCTGATTGCATACTTCTGGTTCCAAATGAGGCGTGTGGTTGACTGGTCAGTTCATAACTCTGGTGTTCATAACTGAGATTCTATTGTATGTACAAATCAACTAATTTCACTGTAAACAGCACAGCAGAAATAGGTGGGTCTTTTACTCCCTCCTAAACCTGTATATCATGCTCACCAAATTGAAGCAAAGTGCACCCTGAAGTGTGTTTTTCTTTACAAGAGCCTTAAGAGTTAGTGGCTTATTGTTGAGGGAGATTACATTCTTGATTGCCTCAAAAAAAACCCTATAAGCTCTCTTTAGAGCCAGTAAGTTTTTAATCTTTCACTTGACAGAGTTTAACAAATGCAGCTAAAGATTCCATGACTCACGTTTCCTGTGTCACCAAGATGCACGCCATCCCTGCAGTACAAAGAGTGATTTGCAGTGATGTTCTGATGCCAAATATTTCCCCACTTCCATATTTATCGAGCATCTGGAATTATTAATTGCTCTCATCTTCTTCAAACTCCAGAAGAGAAAAATCAGTGAACTCCTCTTACCAGCCAATCCACTCCCATCCATCTTCTGCTGCACAGCTTTACACATATAAGAAGCCCCTGCTCCCTCAGGACCAGAGTCTGACACCATCACTTGTGTTGAATAGTACCTTACTCTACAAATAATCCCACTAATGTCAAAGGATCTGGTTGAGTACATGAGTAAAGGCATCAGTATTTAACCCTTAGATTATGCATGTTTGGAATTGTTTCACTGGGATCTTTAAAATTAGCCACTGCTGGACTAGGTAGGTTTTAATGGCTGTTAGTAATAAGGAGAGAACTGGAAGAGTTATTCTCCCTCTGGATCTCACCAGAGAGGAAAAACACCACTATATTTCTCCACTTCAACAAAGGGAGGCGGGGAAAAACATGAAAAAACTCAAATATTTTATTGGGAAACACTAATCTCTCCTCCTATATTTAGCTGCACTGCAGCCACACTGTGCCTCACAGTAAATCTTTTAGCACTGACCCCTGTACAAAGACAGAGAGCCATTGTGCTGGGGTTCATTTGGTTGCAGAATTGTCTCCTTAAAAAGGGATGGGAGGAGCGCTCAAAAGGGAAGAACTAAAATAGAACAGAGCATTGATTTAAGAGAAAGAGCTACCTCCTTTTCATATCTCAGCCATATCACATTCAGTCACATACATTTATTCTATGAAGAAAAGTTTTTCAAATGACAGAATAAGCTAATCATTAGAAGGAAAGGGTCTGAAATCTTGGAAGGGAATCAAAACAGATAAACCAAAATACACCCTAAATGAAGAGCCCATCTGCCAAGTTAGTTACCAACAGAACTGCTGTATTGCTTTATGACCATTAATTGAAAAATTAAGTATTTAACTACAACTAAACCCAAACCTGAAAACAACTAAGCTTCATAACCAGGTTTCAAAACAGTGTGTATGCAAACATACTTGGGAAAATCTTGAATCCTAACATTTGTGTCAGGTTTCTGTTGCTATGAGCAACTAAATGCACAATTACAGTGTGGAATAAGGAGTCTGCTGTGTATTAAAGACCTAACCAAACTTCAGTCTCCAAATATAGGTTTTGGCAGTAGACTATAGATACTTGCAGCCATTTCTATATACTACTCTTGATTTGTGAAGATCTTCTAACAGAATCCATGTGCTGACTTCTCATGTACCTCTAAATCACTAACATTTTAAAAAATTGAAATAGTCAAACCAATACTTGTCTCACGTTTTGTGTCCTATCTCCAAAAGAAAAGATTACAAAATTATAATCTAACATAGAGCATCTTTCACCACAGAAAATCTCAAAGCACTTCAGTTATGCGCAAATATATGCGTTAATCGTCTCAACCACCAATGATGTGCAGCCAACTCTGTAGCTTTAATAAGACACAGTAAAATTGCACAAGGAAAGGAGAATAAAAAGCACTGAATTCAGTTCAGAAGCAGAATTTATGTAGATTCAATATAACTGCCAAATTGAATGTTCAGCTAAGGCTTTTGCAAGAAAGTATAAAGGAATCACTATATCAGCTGATTCAGGCTCACACGGATTGCACTCAGAGGCTGTTTAATTGTGGTGTAGACATTCAGACTCTAGGGCTGGAGCCGGGCTCTAGGGCCCTGTGAGGGTCCCAGAGCCCAAGCTCCAGCCTAAGCCTGCATGACTACACCACAATTAAATAGCCCCTTTGCCAGAGTCAGCTGGCACGAGCCAGACGTGGGTGTCTAATTGCAGTGTAGACACAACCTAAGTGATCACAGGTGGTCAGGATCTTGGTTTTGCATCTTATCCAAAAAGCAGACACCTCCACCAGCACCATTTCTACTCATACCATATTGAAGCACTGGTTGCAGAACTTCTCTTGAAATATCAATTTCATATCCTGCAATTCCAACTGGTGATCTCCAATCAAAGTAATGACCAGACAACACTAAGTTTGGAAATTAGATAAGAGTACAGTCAGATGACATGGCTGCCAGCCTTACAAATAGGCTGACCAGTTTAACATTCTGTCTGAAATTGAGGTAACTTAAGATGCAACATGATGGGAACTGGAAAGATACTGTGGTTAGAACAGCAATCTGGAGTCTCAACTGTTTCATCCCTGAGTGGGAGTTATCAATGTTAATGGAAGTTAGCAACATTATAAACCTTCCAATTTATAGAAAATACCCATGTTTGTCATATTATAAATGTAAATGTCACCTATGAAGAGGAAAAATGGGTTTGTGCTTTTTCTTCTTTATGATGCAACAAGGTGGTCTGATTTTTTTTTTCTTTCAGACTTCTAAGTTTTTAATGTTAGGAATTCTGGTCTTGTCTATCCTGTAAAAACTATATATGACTAGCAAACTGATAAGATTATAACATGAGAGATTATGGAGGTGAAACTTCATTAATTGAAAGAGGAAGTGCTTTTCACTCAGACTGCTTAAAACTTGTTAACATCCAGTTTAACTATAAGGCCTAAGACAGGCATCAGCAACCTTTGGCACGTGGCACACCAGGGTAAGTCCCCTGGCGGGCCTGGCCACTTTGTTTACCTGCCGCGTCCGCAGGTTCAGCCGATCACAGCTCCCACTGGCTGCGGTTCGCCGCTCCAGGCCAATGGGGGCTGCGGGAAGCGGCGTGGACCGAGGGATTCCGCCACTTCCCGCAGCCTCCACTGGCCTGGAACAGTGAACCACAGCCAGTGGGAACTGTGATCGGCCGAACCTGCAAACTTAGCAGATAAATATATCGGACCGCCAGGGGGCTTATCCTGGCATGCCACGTGCCAAAGGTTGCTGGTCCCTGGCCTAAGAAATGCTTAGGAGAAAAGAGTTCTGTTAAAAATCAACAACCCCTATTCCTTCAACTGACTGCACATAAAAGCTCACAATCCACAGCTGAGACCTCCAGTGAGTTCCCCAGCAAAGCCAGATTTGCCATTCCTGATACTTCTCAGGTAAAAAACCGGGGGGTGGGGGTGGGGAGGGGAGACGACGACACACACAAACAAAACACCCGAAAAAGACTTTCAAGCCAAAAAGAATTTTAGAAAGACAAAAAAAATTAAGAGAATTTATATAGTCACTAGTGCACATCAAGCTGTGATGTAGATTTGCAGCACTCTAGCCCGCCATGAACTAAATAATTAGATAGACTAGCTCTTATTTGTGAAGGGTGCCAGACTGACAGCTTCGGAAACTCAAGTCCTCTGTTTATCCACAAAAAAGCTTGCACTGCTGCTATCGTTTGTATACTGTCCTGCAAATGTAGTTCTACTCTGACTTGGAGGGACCGCCTCAAGGGAAGAGAGGGTGATGCACTCAATATGATCAATTCACTCTTCATCCTTTCTTCTGACTGGCATGTAGGATGTGGACACCTGTCCAATAGGAATGGGATTCTGACCACTGACTCATTTCACAGGCCACTGTACAGTGTCTTTATTATATTGATCAGGGCTAGATTCAACATGGTGAAAGACTCCACTGTCCATTTCTAATACTTAAGCTATACAGTCCCTCTATAAAAGAGCAAACAGTGAAAATAATTCTGGGGAATATTCTACAACCCTAATGTTAAGTGGCACTCATTCACATGAGTGATTCCACTGAAGCTGATCAAACTACTCGTGTGAGTGAGTGCCACTCAGCCTGAATAAGGATTGTAGACTCTAGTCATCTGTGAGTAAATGTTTTGTCTACTACCAAACTGAGTACTCAAGCCAGAAGAAGTCTAAACCACTAAATAAAAACATGGAAAGTGGCAACATTAACAGTATTGGCTGTAGTTAAACTGGTTCAACAGTCTCTTTTGCAGCACCCCGCACAGTAGCCAAACCATAGCTTCTACTGAAATAGTCATGATTCACTGAATACAGAACTGACTGAAGGTAAGAGTAACATCCTGTCAAAATTCTTCCACTGTAGACTGCAGTGCCTGCCACCACTGATTGATTCACTTAGAGAAAACTGCACCCACCTTAAAGATAACAAATTCAGTCTGAACTAATTTGAAATCCTAGACCATTCATATTAAGAATTAAAAGTTGCATTAAAAACTAAAGTTCAATGTGATGTCTGTTAGACTATAAACTGGTTAAAAGTGGAAGGTTAACCTGCAACAGTAGCTATTGGAGTCAGCGGATACTGACCCACTCATGTGATAACAGATCATGGTTACAAAAAACAAATGCCATTATGTGACTGGGGCCAGGAAATATAAGATTAGTCTCTTACCAGCAATCTTTGGGTCACACCCCTATTACTAGGTGTTAGAAGAAAACACTTATTGTTTGACAAAGTAAATAAGTCTTGGGAAATGGAAGAGCGAATCCGTCATATAAATCGAGACAGCAGTGCAGCACTTCCAAGTTTCCTGAAGACAAGCATGATTGGAAAGAAACCCGAGAGGTTGAACTCCTGAACATTGCTACAGGAAGCATGCTCAGAGACACTGGAGATCTTAACATTTCCACTAGAATATACTGAAAGGGCTGCAAACTGCAAGCCAGTCATTCAGAAATTTGAAGGATATTCTGATCAATGGAAGAATGTCACTAGGTTATAAGGGTTTTCTTGGTTTTCTTTCCAAGACAACAGCCAGGTGAGACCATTGACCATTATGTTTCAGACCTACATGACAAAGCTAAGTCACATGATTATGCCCAGTTAACAGATGGCCTAATTAGACAAATTATTTGAAGTAAAACTGATAAGAGCGGGTCAAAAAATGGAATTCTCATCCCATAGTAAATTGAGATTTTGAAGTTTCATCTTTCATCAAATCAGGAGGAAAAGTAAAAATCTCAAATGACTGAAAGAAAATATTCCAAAATGTTAATTTTTTTATGAAATTGAATGTTTAGTTTAGGCTATTATTTTGATATTACAATACCAAAGTTGAAATGAAGTATTTTAACCTTATTATAATGCACCATTTTGATAATTTCTGATCAAATTTTGATTAACTTGATTTTTTCAAAACAGCATTTTCTTATGGGAAAACATTCCACCAAAATTTTTTGAACCAGCTCTTCTGATTACTGATCACTGCAGGAAGGGACAGAGCTAGTGAAAATGGTGTTTCCCAAATTAATCTGTTCACAATTACAGAAATCAGAAGTACATCTACTTAAAACTTCATACCAAGCTAGAAAGAAAAATACATCACTGCACAATTCAGGAGTTCAGCCCAAGAGGTGCAGTGTCAGACATGCAATAAGCCATTTCGCAAACGAAGCTACTTTGTATTTCTTTGTCATTTATGCTAAGACAAGATACACTTATGAACATCTACTCAGAGCAAGTAAAAGCTCTGGATGAAGTTAATTCAGAATGAGTTTTTGGTTGAGACAGTAAATTTTACAAAGAGGTACTATAACTAATTGATGTGCGATATCTGGAAATAAAACCAAAAGTGAGTATCAAAAGAGATACTGGAGCTTATCAATGTAAATCACAACAGATATGCAGAATGATTACAGACCTCCAGATGTTAAAATAAAAACCAACACTTGTTTTGTAGAGTGGGTGAAAGGACGCTGGCAGGTCTGTGTAAGGACAGATACCAAAATAGCATGAAATACTGAAAAAGAAAAGGTCAGTAGGTATTTGGGTTGAAGAGAAATCTATATATGCTGATGGTCAAATGAGTGTATAGCTGTCTGTTCTACAGAATGCAAAAGATACTCTTAAAAGAATTTGATGAAGTGGTGGATGGACTGGAATGGCGTAAGAATAATATAATGCAGGGGTGGCCAACCTGAGCCTGAGAAGGAGCCAGAATTTACCAATGTACACTGCCAAAGAGCCACAGTAATACGTCAGCAGCCTGCCCCGCTCTCAGCACCTCCCACCCACCAGGAGCCCCAATCAGCACCTCCCCCTCCCCACACCTCTAGCTCCAGCCCTGGAGTCGGTGCCTAGACAAGGAGCCGCCTGTTAACCTCTGAGATGCATGCGGCTCCGGAGCTACAGGTTGGCCATGGCTGATACAATGTAATACTTATACAATAATTGTAATTGCAATAATTCTTATAGATTCCAGTGTGCTCCAAAATCTGTTTACAATCCAGTGTCTTATTAGCACTGAAAAATAAAGTAAAAGCTGAATTGGCCCAAATGCTAAAATTGGGTGTTTTACTTTCAGTAATATCACTCAATATAGACTCATACTGACAGGGATAACAGTATGGTTTTATTACAGTGACCAAAGTAATGGATTTCTTTGGGTCAAAAAGATCTCAATTATGTCATCAAATGAGAGCACTGCCTCATGGCAGGTATTGAGAAGGGCTTGTCTAGACTTCAAAATGCATGAATATTTTCAGGTCTGAATGCAAGTCAAAGGGTTTGGCAGGTCCAACTCATGGCTGAAAGTGCAAAACTCTATGCCGTCTGTTCCCCTTCTGGTAGATCAATCTTTAAGTGATTCCCTTTTGCATTGCCTCAGCAGCAAAGTATCTAGTCCCAGACCTCGGAGGATCTGAATGGAGAAGAAATAATACTGGATTACTGTCATAAAGTGACCTTGCCTGGAGCACCCACCAGTGGCAGAACAGGGCATCTCAGTTTCCCTCCTTCAGAGAGTCTCCAGTTACGCTGTGCAAGTTTTCTTGCCTCAATAACGCCTCTTCTTGGGGTTGGTTTATTTAAACATCCTAGTCCATGAGTGCCAAAATACAGTCTACCACACTCCAGCATCTTCCACCATCACTGGGCTCTGTTGGTTCTCTCCCATCTTACCAGGACAGCCATTCCATTCCACCCAGCTGGAGTGGAACTCAGCTCATCCCAGCAGGCACCCCCACAGCCTTTCTGCTGGGAGTTCACCCTCACCAGGGAAGCATCCCTCACTCCCCCTGGCCCTGAGCCCTCTTCCCACCCTCCGGCTCCAGCTCTCCAGTTGGAAGATGTCAGTGGGTAAGCCCCTCCACTGCTCTCCTAGCCTCAGCTCTCCAGCTTAGAAGTCAGCAGGCAACTCCCTCTGCTGCTCTCTGGCCTTCAGCTCTCTAGTCTTGATTCTCTGGCTCGAAGAAGTCATCCAGGAAATCCATCTTGCTGCTCTCCTACCTTCAGCCTTCTCCCAGACGCCACCTACAGCTTCCCCTCTGGGACCTCTCAGTCTCTTGGTGGTTCTCATCAGTGGACCTCTCACTGGCCCCTTTTCTTGGCTGACCGAGGCAGTTTCTACCTGCTCTTTTTCCTGATTGACCCTATCACTGTCTCAGTCTCTCCCCCTAGGGCCCAACTGCCCACTTTTAAGCCCAATTATGATGCCACTGATAAATCACAAAGCCACTGGCTCTGCTCCCTCTTAAAGGGACAATAAACTGTTGATTTTGGATGAAAGTGAACAATGTAATGAGAGACACTAATTATCTGCAGTGTGCCAAGGAATAAAAACCTAAACAGAAACAAATACCAGTTTGGGCTGAATGAGATTAATCGTATCAGACATTCCAAATGACCAAGCAGATTAACCAGGTCAAAGAAATGTTAAGGGCAGCTGTACTAATGGAAAGACTGCAAAACAAGGAAGCCTTCAAAATTCGAGGGAATATTAATTAGGGATAAATTTCCTTTAAAATGTCACAATAAAATGTTTGATTCAGAATGCAGCTTAAGGTAAACAGAGAACACCATTTAAGACTTTTAAATGACATTTTGGGGAATTAAACAAAGGTATCCAGAAGCAACCATACTGAAATATTTGAGATTAACAACCTAACATTTCAGATTATGCAAATTCATGTTGATTGGGAGCAGTTCTTCTGCAAGATGACAGTCCAGCAGTACACTCTTCCAAAGCAATGGTTTTCAGTTCTTAATTTCTTAAATGTTTATGGGCAGAAATCAGTAGCAATATACATAGGTGACAAACTCTTAGAAGCCATATTACAGAAACACTGTAATTGGAAACACTGCACCTCTGAGTCAGAAAAAGCATGAAATTGAGAGTACTCATTAAAAGAGAAATAGTGGTTAGGTTTAAAAAAAAATCTTATAATGGACTATTTTCAAGAGCTCCTATAAATAGAAAAAGTAGGGAGCTGCAGGATGAGGCATTACACAACTATTTAAATATTATCCATTTCCAGAAAAAAAACAAAAAACAACCTTTCACAGGCTCAGATGAGAAACACAAAATGACCCAACTTTGCCAGAATTTGAGAAAGAATTCTGTAGTGGACAACAGGAAAAAGCAGACTTCTCCAAGGATAACATCTTACTGGAACTATCAAGATGCAATTGCTGCATATGATGGGACTCTATGCAAAGAACATCATGTAACACAATCATGCAGTATGACATTGGAAATGCTAAGTGTAACCTATCTGAGCATTGAGAAGTTCAAGGACAGGGCTGAGGAGGTCCTATTCTGGCAAGGCAAGAATGTTGCCAAAGAAGTATCCAAGTGTGAAATTTGCAGTTAGTTTATTGCAAAAGAACCAAAGTCACATGATGAAATTTCTGATTGCCCTTGGTGCAAGAATGGCTTAGATCTATTTGAATTAATTGGGAAAGATTATCTTTCCGAAGACAACTCCTTGCATTTTCTTCAACTGAGCTGTTGCACACCACAGGTTAATGACATTGTTACTTGATAAAACAGTTTGTTCACCTTATTGCCAACATCCAATAAGCGTAAGATAAAAAAAAAAAAAAACTGCAACACCAACCACAGAAACCACACACAAATGTAAGCCAAAGCAGGAGAAAAGAAAAATTATGAAAAGAATGCCAATGGTTAATTCCACTGCAAATGGTTGAAAAAAAGATTAAATAAAAAAAGTGACTACAAACACAGCTTTACCATACACACCAAAGCTATGTGTCATAGGTCCATCTTCTAGGAGGAAAAGAAGATATCAAAACAAAACTAAGGACAACATTGGGTCTCTGTTTCTTGAGGGCATCCAGAAAGTTAGTGGCAAAATTAAACACACGCCCACCTAATCAATGGCAATAGAAAACACCAGGAACCCCCAACACAGGCTCTAGGGCAGGGATCCATGTAATTGCATTGCAAAATGAATGGTTCGGAGAATAAGAAATAGTTGTATGATCAGAAAGCCATTGAGGTTCACAGATTATAGCTAGTGTCAGATGTCTCATATCCTGACTTTCCTCCTCTGATGTTTCTGCATATTTTATTGATTGGCTCTAGCAGTTTGTGGCTGTTTCTTGGTTGATGTTTTGTATTTACACTTGATTTTTTGTTAGAGGAAAAAATGTAACAGACATTAATTCCTGCTATGTCATTAAAACACAGCCTTTTGTAACCCTAATAAGTCATGTGACGGAGGCCAGGAAATATATTTGTCTCTTTCAGGACCTGTCTACACAGATAAGTTTACAGCATTGCTATACCTCCTCCTGTGGACACGCTTTCCAGAATATGAATGTCCACACAGGAAGTTAATTATATCCGTATAATTATACCAGTACAGTCATACTGGTAAACCTCCCCATGTAGACACCACCTTACAAACAATCCCTTGCATCATCTCCCTTTTGTTTGCACGACCTTACAGACAGCACTGCTGAAGACTTTCTAGGAAAACAAGGGCCAGATTCAGCCCACACACTACTCCCTTCCTGCTGCTCATCTGGTGTAAAGAGACCATTAAAAATGACTTAAAAAGGACAACTGTGGATCTGTCCTGGTATGGAGAGTCTGCTGGGGGCAGAAGAGGGTGTGTACCAGACTGTGCTGTGCTCCAGTGAATCCTGCTGGTACAACAGTCCCTTGGGATTGCTCCTAACCTACATAAATTAGAGGTTCCCTGAGGCTGCTCTAAATTATGGGGAGGCAGGAGGAAAGGAGGCTGAACTGGGTCTCAACTGCCTTGAGGATTAGAAGAACAGAAAATACTTTTAGCCCTCCTCTTGTATTCTTCACTACTTGGAGCTCAGCTGAAAGTTAGGAACTAATCCAATAAGGCTTTAGCTAAGAAGAATTTCATGGAATATTTACACTGCTGTGTTCCAGAATAACCAAAGTACTAGAGAGTCACTTAAGAGCTGGTAGAGAACTTCTGGAAGGAAATATTACGGTGATATAATGGCTGGTCACTAATGTTGGGTGTTTGGGTTAAATGGATCTATATGAAAAATGTACAGGTAAAGACACCAAAAGTTTACACTTAAATTGAATAAACCCTCAGAACATAGACATTATGTGTGTTGTAAGTAAAATGAAAATGGCCCCAACACTGTAGGTCCTGAAACAGAATTGAAAACATCTTTTATAGGTTGATGTTAAAGTATATAGGAGCGCTGAGAGCTTGAAAACCAGTTAATTTTTTAAAAAGGTAAGTGGTTTCAGGTGCTCCACTTGCTCTTTGACTCTACCTACTCTAAGTGGTGCCGTTTCACAGACATTTTCAAAAATGTCCCTCCTCGTTTCCCAGTCTGGATAAAAATAAATTCTCACAAAACAAGAGAAACTGACTCACTATAAAGACAGAACTATGAAAGACCACGGTCAAAAAATACAAATTCAAGCAAACTTGGGGGGAGAGGGGACCAAAAAAACCCCAAAACCACAGTTTTCACCCATCGAATTGCTTTCACTTACATTTAAGATTACTGTAACGATGGTAGTAATTCCATTTTTGGAAATAAGTGGGATTTTTTTTAAATCAACCCATTCCCTTTAAACAAAATCACTAACTTTTCTCTTGGCCTTATGCCCTCTGCAGGCAGAGCCAGTGTGGTGTGGCTCTGCTGCCTAGGCGTGGGGAAGGATGCCTCTTTCCAGTGCTGAGCCCCATTATTCAGGCTGGGTGCTGTAGGCACAATTTGGCTATAAACAATTTGATGTAACTGGATACCTGAGTAACTCCTATGTCTCCAACAGCAGCTGCTAAACATGAAAGAAGGTGAAGTAAAGAATGAACCTAGCGTTGCTTACCAATGCCAATAATCTGCCGTCCTCCTTCATAGCAAGGAAACGATTTGCACATACGCCTTTGATTGACACCACTCCTCTTTCTTCTGCCTGAAGTTGCAATTTGACTAGGAACAAAAAGATAAAGTCAGTTCTCAAAGCCATTGCTGTTTCATCATCTAACGAAGATTAAGCTGGACAAAGACCTGGATGTAGCTGTGACATTGCTCTACATATGCTTTATGAAAATATGCTTATGAATGACTAAGTATGCTTTATGCAAAAGATCTCTTGTAAGGTAGCATTACAAAGCTTATAATCTACTGAGTGTATTAATCCTATTTGTATGCATGTATCATTCTTGTATCTGAAGCTAGAAATATCAAGTATAACTGAGGTCCTATTGTAATTATGCAAAGTAGGGGCCATTAATGGTGGTTTAGAATCTTGATGACTCCCATTGACTAGGACAATTGGTTGTGGGTGGTTTATTTACCTGCAAGCCTTCCTGTGTACATGTGAGCCAGCCTGTCGGTAATGAAGTATGAGGTCTTACAGAGACATGTGACCATGTCACCTGATGATGAAATCCATCTTAAATCTGTTACTTTTCTATTTAGAAGGAGGGGTGAGGACCCAGAGAGACAAAAGATTCCCGCTTTGTGCCAAAGCTAAAAAAGGGGGTGGAGCAGAACAAAGGTGGCTGCCAGTCATGAGAGAGCCCCTGTTTTCCACCTAAGATGTCTGCTGGAACTAACAAGGTCTGTACCAGGGGAAAGGACTAGGCCCAGACAAGAAAGGCATCTAGTCTGTGAAAGAAGCTTATTGGAACATCTCGGAGGGCGAGATATTACCTGTAATCAGTTTCTTAAGGTATTAGGCTTAGACTTGCGTGTTTTTGCATGGTGACTTACTTTCTTGTCTGTTATTACTGGAAACTACTTAAATCCTACTTTTTATACTTAATAAAATCATTTTTCTTTATTAATGAACCCAGAGTAAGTAATTAATACCTGGGGAAGCAAACAGCTGTGCGTGTCTCTCTATCAGTGTTACAGAGGGTGGACAATTTATGAGTTTACCCTGTATGAGCTTTATGCACGAAAACAGACTCAGAAGTAACTTCAGCACATCAGGTGACTGTCCCAAGGAGGTCTCTGTGACCAAACCCATCACAGTGGCATAGTTGAGCTGATTGCTTTGAGATACTGATAGTGATTTTAAGTGTGCTGGCCGGAGAACAGACAAAGTGGCTACTGGTTTGCTATTTTCGGGTATTAATACCCCCAGGAATCAATCACTCTGGGTACATTAACAAACAAAAGTGATTTTATTAAGGATAAACTTAAGTAGTTTCAAGTAATAAAACAGACAAAAGAAAGTAAGTCACCAAGCAAAATAAAGTGAAAACACGCAAATCTAAGCCTAATTGATTAAGAAACTGATTACAGGTAATAGCTCACCCTCCAAGATGTTCCAATAAGCTTCTTTCACAGACTAGACTCCTTTCTAGTCTTGGCCCAATTCTTATTCACATCCATAAGCATATTTTCATAAAGCATATGGAGAGCAATGTCACAGTAGCATATTACAGGAAGATTAGATGTGGAAAAATTAATTTTCTGACTCAAGAATCTAATAAGGAAATGCACAACACAACACAAATTAAATAGTTATCACCAGACTTGCACTATAACCCTATAAAGGGATCTTGCATACCTATTATGTATACATATGCTTCTATGTGTAGGTCAGAATCAGCACAAATTCCTAAAAAACAGGAACATTTATGGTGGTTGTATTGGGGAAGTCATAGTTAAGGTTGAGAGGACATTCACATTTAAAGTAGGACAGAAGTCCCTTTGTTTCACACTTTAATGATTGAATTTAGTCTCAAAGTTCAGCACAGTTAACTGCTCATACGATGTGAATTTCTATGTAATTTGTTTAAGTAAAATGTTTCCTAACATTTCAAAGTCAATATTTTCTACACTTTACTTGTAAGGAAGTACCTACATTCAGTCTAGATTGTTGGATATTAGACATTAGACTTTTGTGCATTAAAGGCATGAATCTGCACCACTGTTCCCTCTAAGCTGTGTGCGCACGCACAAATCCTAAACCCCGCACACACGGCGAAACACTGCACGCACAAAAATTTGCACAAAAGAAATGTTTTGTGCACACGGCCTGTCATCTTAAGATCATTTATTATTTGTATTACAATACTAGCCAGGGGATTCATTATGTTATACAGACATAGTAAGAGACAGTCCTGCATCAAAGCCCTAGGACACAGCTGGGAATAAGATGGACACATTGAGCCACACTGTATTGCAAAACATTGTTAATAAAGGTTTCTAGTTTTCCTCAGAAGCGTCCTGCAGCAGGGAGACCTGACCGAGCCACCAACCACTGGGAAGGCGGAAAAAGCTAGAAGGAACTTCAGCAGGCAGGGTAGTCCCCTGGTGCCAGTGACTCACTGATCTTACGTGCCCCCCTCAGCCCCTCCAGCTGTAAGCAAGCGGAAGTATCCATTGTAACCAATCTGTGGCTCTTAGCAGGAAGATGGAATTGATACTATACAGAAACAAAACTAACCAGATGAGTAGATTCACCTTGAGAATAGATTATTGAACAGGCCAGATCCTCAGCTGATGTAAACTGGGATAGGACCACTTAACTACACCAATCTACACTATTGGAGGCTCTAGTCCAAAATGTTCAAGTGTTGCTTAACTGTTCTAAGTAGTTTACATATTCCACGATCCTGTTCGGTGTAATATTTAAATAGTTTACTGTGAAGAACATTTGACTTGTACCCTTTAAGTAACCTATAGTAAAGAATAAAACAGTTCTAAGGGACTAGGTACTACTTAAAATTAGGCAATGTTTCTTTTACAAAAAGAAAAGGAGCACTTGTGGCACCTTAGAGACTAACCAATTATTTGAGCATAAGCTTTCGTGAGCAACAGCTCACTTCATCTGATGCAACAGATGAAGTGAGCTTTAGCTCACGAAAGCTTTTGCTCAAATAAATTGGTTAGTCTCTAAGGTGCCACAAGTACTCCTTTTCTTTTTGCAAATACAGACCAACACAACTGCTACTCTGAAACCTTTCTTTTACAGATTTTTTTCCTGTGAGGAAGGGGAATAGAACTTATGGCCTATTTTTATGTATTCTTTACTGCAATCCAAAGGGATTTTTCTTTTGAGATTTCTCTTTAGCAAGCCACCACAGAGAGACATGTACAGTTAAGAGATTTTAAAAATCTGTGGACACTTTCCATGTAGTACAGAAACCTGTTTAGTCATAAACAGGCATTTGAAATGTTTAATAATGGAATGATTATTAGAGTGTCAAAATTACAATTCCCATTTAAGCCAATTAAATCAAAACTGTGCTTGTAAATAGCTCCAGAAATCTGCAGTACTGCTGGGTGAGGTGAAAGCGTGGAGAGTAACTGTGCTGGGGAAGCATTCACCATACACTTAATGAGACTATCTAGATACAGCTGTGTGAATTGGGTGTGAAAAGTAATATTGGATTACATCTGGCAAGGGCTCATTAGGCTTCCTGGTGTCTTTCAGAAAGAAGTTATAGGGGCACTGTCAAATTAAATATGCACCAAAGTTTAAATTGTGAAAATCAGTTTTTTAAAAAAACTGAAGACCTGTACAATTGTTTCCACAATTAAATAATAGTGAAAAGTGTTGTTTTAAACAAACATCCCCATTCAGTATTTCAAAACTACTGCAGCATTAAGAGCCCCAAAGAGAAACTGACCTCACTGATTTTCATTGTCCATGCTGAGAAATACAAAGCAAACAGAGCCAAAATGTTGACAAACTGAATTTTTAAAGGTTTCACTTTTAATATTTTATGAGGCTGTTAGTAAAATGGATAATGCAATGTTTTTCTTTGCCATTTATGCCATAAGTGAAGTGCAGTGGTTGAGTGATTAAGGCACTTGATTATGCTCCTGAAGAATGTGGACTTAAGTCTTGCTCAACTCATGCTGAAAGGCCACATCCAGCTCACCCAGCTGCAAAATGGGTACCTGGTCCACTGGGTTAGGGCAGTCAAAGATGGTTGGACATGATGCTGGCCACAGCACTCTTGCATACCATTGGCTAAGAAACTGATGTGCCTTAACTGTGTCAACCCAATGAGCCATTGGCTCAGAGGAACTTTGACTTATGATGCAAGCTAACACAGTCTTTTACTGAACTGAAGATTCCAAGATACACTGTGCTAATCTACACTTTTATGTATGCTTTATGTCCCAATACAATAATTTCAATAGGCTTCACATCTGGCCATATACAAATGTATTATAAAAGTTGAGACAGTATTTGGAAAAGAAAAATATAAACTTTTTTAAAAGTCACATCACATCCTTAGCAGCAATTAGGATCTCATTGGTATTGAGTTTCAGTCAGCTAGCCTTCAACATTAAAAACATGTAAGAACCATGCAAATCAAATCACATCAAACCTTAATTTCAAAATATTGAGAGAACACGTGCAGAGGAAATTCTGACAGTAATGTCTGGATCAAGAGCTTGCTGAGGTGTTTGTGTGTCTATGCGCTTAACAAAAAAAGTTAAGGGTTAGAGGTGGGGAATTTAAACCCCTTTGAAAGTCAAAAGGTCACAGTCAAATAGTTTTAGATATACAAATCAGACCACATGGAAGAGATTGTAGCTGTATGAAATTCTCAGGGTAAGCATACAGGGTTGCCAAGTTAGTCAGGCCAAAAACAATTGACCACTTTAAAGGGAAAATTAAGTAAATTCTGTCGAGAAATGGAAGTAATCTAACCCATCTCCCATGAGAAGTAAAAAATAATTAATTGCATTCTGTACCTAACATTCTGGTTACACCAGAGGTGGGCAAACTATGGCCCATGGGCCACATCCGGCCCATGGGACAGTCCTACTCAGCCCCTGAGCTCCCGGAGGGGGCGGCTAGTCCCCGGCCCCTCCTCCACTTTCCCCCTTTCCCCGCAGCCACACGGACAGCGCGGATTGCGCCAGCCCACCTCCTAGGCTTTCCAATAAGCCTGTCCTGCCGCTCTAAGCGGCATGGTAAGGGGGCGGGGGTGTGGATAGGGGTCAGGGGACAAGGAGCGGGGGTGGGCTGGATGGGTCAGAGGTTCTAGGGGGACAGGGGGCAGGCTGTTTGCGGAGGCACAGCCTTCCCTACCCGGCCCTCCATACCATTTCACAGCCCCGATATGGCTCTGTGGCCAAAAAGTTTGCCCACCCCTGGTTAGACAGTTATTGGTGACCTGCACTATAAGGAAGAGTAAAACATTAACTAATTCTTTTATATTTAACTATGGAAATATTAAATTTGGTCCTAGTATCCATGTAAATTTGTTTCATAGTGCCACTTCTGCAAGAGAAGTCTTTGGAAATATAACCCTAAGGAAAGGTTTGTCAGACAGGCATGTGACATGACAGTAAAGAGTTATCCTCTAAAGATGCATTTATCTGCAGTTGTGGCAAGAAACATTTATTCTCACAAACTAAAGTATAGTAGTAGGATAGTTTTAAACAAAAAACAGATCAACCAAACATAAAATGGGGGACTAAACTGTATGTTTCCACACATTGCTCTGGCACTCTCCTGAATGGGATTTCCCCCACCTTGTGGAGTGAAAAAGTATTTCACTCTCCATGTTCATAAATTCTTGGCATGGTCTTCAATTTATACAATGAATGCCAAGTGCAAAGGCATGACAAAAATCAGTAGGCACCTAACATTGACAGAAAACTAAGCACCCCATCTGAACGTCTCAAAGATGAGAACTAGATCATCAGGCTGTCTTAGTTTTATTATATACCAATATAATAGTCTGCATACGTGGTCTACAAAAAATAGGACTGGATACATTAGTCACTACTAGTGATCTTTGCAAACTAAAACAATATCACACCAGTAAAACTAAAGCTATAGCTTTGCTAAGCTAAAATCCTGCATGGGTTAGGAAACAATACCCCTTATGCCACAGCACTATAACTAAAGGCCAGCTGCAACACACAAGGATTTCGTCTTCCTCTAGAGTGCCAGCAGTATAGGAATAAAACCTTAACCAACCAATGATCTGACCCTGACAAGTACTGTATCTCTGTGCATCAAAATGTTAAATAAAATGCATAGGAGCATACACAATAAAGCACATATGGCTCCTAATGCAGCTTGAGGAACATAAGCAGTGTTATTAATAGACAGTCTTTCCTCAATGAGGATTAAGAACATAAAAGACTGCCTTGTCAGATTACAGCAATGATCCACTTAGTCCAGTATATTTTAATACTGTATCCTTCCATGAGCCAAATGTTCCCACTGGGGAAAAAAAAACAGCCAAAAATAAGCCATAGGCCTGACAATTCATGTATGTAATTTTATGCCAGGATGGAATTTTTCTGGGAAGTAACAGGCAAAATGGATTAGGCCTTTGGGAGACAAAAGCATTATGCATAAGTAAAAATGGAGGAAGAATGGTGCTGTTAGAGCACCTACCTGAATCTCAGGAGACAGGTTCAATTCCCTATTCTGCCACAAACTTTTTGTGGGGTAATGGGAGCTACAAACAGAAAATCTGAGCATTTCCCCCAATCTTTTTAGATTCAGCACAACTACAGAAGAGTTTGGCATAGAAACTCCACATTTTCTACAGTCTGTGTGAAACTTGTGCCTTTGACTAGTTAGTGTCTGAATAGCTGACAGAATTGTTTGGTTATTAAAAGCAATTTATATGTACAATATGGGCTCTGCCAAACCAAGTACAAGCTGCACTGGAGCTTTGTAGAGAAAAAGAATAAGAACTTGGGTCATTCTAAAAAGATATATGTACACTGCACACTTCTTTCAGCAGCATGTAACATACATACATACATACATGTGTAGCCTCTCAACATGGGTATAAACAACAGTATAGCCAGTGAGGCTCAGCTTAGGCAAGTAGAATCAAGACATGCCTCAATCGTCTATGTACGTACGTGAGTATATACCCTATACCAGAGGTGGGCAAACTACGGCCCGTGGGCCACATCCGGCCTGCGGACCGTCCTGCCTGGCCCCTGAGCTCTTGGCTGGAGAGGCTAGCCCCCGGGCCCTCCCCTGCTGTCCCTCCACCCCACAGCCATGCCACTGCGTGGGCAGCACTCTGGGCAGCAGGGCTGCGTGCTCCTGCAGCGCAGAGTGGCAGCATGTCTAGCTCTGGCTGGGCAGTGCAGCTGCCAGACATGCTGCTCTGAGCAGCATGATAAGGGGGTGGGCAGTTGGGTAAGGAGCAGGGGGCAGTTGGATGGGGCAGAGGCTCGGGGGGGGGGGGGGGCAGGGGTTCTGGGAGGTGGTGGTCAGCGGACAAGGAGCAGGGGGGGCAGTCGGGGGCAGGGGCCAGACTGTTTGTGGAGGCACAGCCTTCCCTACCCAGCCCTCCCATACAGTTTCGCACCTCAATGTGGCCCCTGGGCCAAAAAGTTTCCCACCCATGCCCTATATGCTCTCTACCTCGCCCAAGCAGTGGCTCTTCCCCACCCCACCCATACTGCTATTTTTAGCCACAGTGTTCTGCTCCTAGAGCCTTTCCCCGCCACAGGAAAAGACTTCTGTGGAAGAGAAAGGCTCTGGCATGCGGAAGGCAGAGGAGAAAGGCTCAGGCAGCTCTCTACTGCAGGAAAAGACTCCAGCAACAGGAAGACAGCAAGGAAAAACTCCACCAGCTCCTTGTTGCTGGAGCCTTTCCTTGTAGCAGGAAAAGGCTTTAGCAAGAGGATTTTCCAGCTGCTTCCCTGCTGCCAAAGCCTTTCCTCACCATAGTGAAAGTCTCCAGCTCCCTGCTGCCGCTGAAGCATTTCCCGGCTGCCAGTCTTTCACTGACATGGTGTAGTTACACAAGCAGTGTGGACGAGGCCTGCTTTTCACTGCACGGTGTAGCTACGTATATCCCACACACTGCTGCCAATGGTGTTTAATGTAGACATAGCCTTGAAGATACTGCCCAAGCTGCTTTATGCCTGGCAGCCTGGCTCTCAAATGCCCTGAGTAGATGTAGAAAGTGATTTACAGTGAACACCCACAAACAATTGTAAAGGAAAGACTGCTAAGCTTTTCTAATACAATTTATATATACATACCTCTCCCTGCCCCCCCAAAAAAGCATTACTGATGATTTGCACCAGTGCAGAGCAGTCCTGGGCAGTTCTAAAAGAAAGACCATATCCTGCTCTTCCAAAATTTACCTGGCTAGATTTATTACTCACATATCTAAAAAGGGAAGTATTTGCTCTTAGGTACAAGTAGCAGCAAATTCAAGACTGTATAAAAACAGCTGGAATGTACCCATCTCATCAACTACTTATCTGTTACAATGCTGTTTTAATTGATGATGCTAGTGCTCCAATCACATCTGCTTCTGAGGTGAGGTGTATGTGACATGACAGTATCCTGGTTCACTTCATAATCTTAAGTATGCAGCACAGTAAAAACACCTGTAATTGTACACACCTGGATCTTTAACTTGGATTTACTAAAGCAGATTTAGCCATTTCATTAGCCAAATGAGTTTTTTTGCAGTTACTTATGGGAACTTTTCTAAGTCACAATCTGTTTGTCATCCTCTTGACTTGAAAAATGCTTTCCACAAAGGGATCACTTACAAACCCTTTCTCCAGCGGCTAATTGAGGATGGAGTTTCAGATTTCCAGTGTGGCAATTCTACATCTTGCCAACAGAAAATCATGTGAGCAAAGTTACTTTCCTATAAAGATCCATGGCAACCTCTACAGCTAACTGCAACAGTCAAAATTTAGCTCTTGGAGGGATTGTCAAATGAATGGTGTTTGAAGTGTTCCAATAAGTGGGTAAAGCAAATCAGGGACAAAATAAAAGGAAGATGAGCTCCTTCCCAAATATGAAACCTTTGACTATTTGGATATTTGTGTTTTGACAAGATGATCTTCTGGGAGTAATGTATATTCTGAATAATACATTTACTAACATTTATACTAGATTAATAGCTAAAATATGTTACATTATTCTAAAGCTATAAAGTATTATAATACCCATTACTTGCAGGATAAAGTTTGGTTTTAATGCTGCAGCATATTCCTAGCCCTTTCATAGAATCATAGGACTGGAAGAGGCCTCAAGATGTCTTCTAGTCTAGTCCCCTGCACTCCAAGCAGGACTAAGTATTAACTAGACCATCCTTACAGGTGTTTGTCTAACCTGCTCTTAAAAGTCTCCAATGGTGGAGATTCCACTACATTCCTAGGCAATTTATTCCAGTGCTTAGTCACCCTGAGAGTTAGGGCTTGTCTACACTAGACAGCTTACAGTGGCACCGATGCAGCTACACCACTTTAAGATCACTTGTGTAGCTGCTCTATGCCGACAGGAGAGAATTTTCCCTTCAGCATAATAAAACCACGTCCACAAGCTGCGGCAGCTTTATTGGCATGAGAAACTCCCAAAAGTGGTAGTGTAGACATGGCCCTAGGAAACTTTTCCAAATGTCCAACTTAAACTGCCCTTGCTGCAATTTAAGCCCATTGCTTCTTCTCCTTAACCTCTGCGGATAGAACAATAATTTCTCTCCCTCCTCCTTGTAACAGCCTTTTATGTCCCCCCTCAGTCTTCTCTTCTCCGGACTAAACGACCCCAATTTTTTTTCTTCAATCTTCCCTCATAGGTCATATTTTCTAGATCTGTAATCATTTTTGTGGATCTTCTCTGGACTTTCTCCAATTTGTCCCCATCTTTTCTGAAATGCAGTGCCCAGAACTGGACAAAATACTCCAGATGAGGTCTAATCAGCATGGAGTAGAGCAGAAGAATTAAGTCTCGTGTCTTGCTTACAACTCTCCTGCTAATACATCCCAGAATGAAGTTTGCTTTTTTTTGCGCAACAGTGTTAACCTGTCTGCTCAGATTTAGCTTGTGACCCACTATGACCCTCAGATCCCTTACTGCTGTACTCCTTCCTAGGCAGTCATTTCCCATTTTGTATGTGCACAACTGATTGTTCCTTCCTAACTGGAGTACTTTGTATTTGTCCCTATTGAATTTTATCCTATTTACTTCAGACCATTCCTCCAGTTTGTTCAGATCATTTTGAATTTGAATCCTATCCTCCAAGAACTTGAAACCCCTCCCACCTTGGTTTTTCCACAAGCCAATGAGCCTTCCTAATGAGCCTTCCTGATTGGGCAGGAGAACCTGCAGATTGCAACTTGAGCCTTGCAGTGACAGCAGCACAGCAGGTTCTCAACGGTGAACCATGCCTGCCATTGCACTTATCCTGCTCTTGCCTCAAACCCTTGTTCCAGCCTTGTCTTCCTTCTTCTCCCATCCAGTCTCTGCCTCCCTGCCCAGCTCCCTATCCTGACTCCACTTCCAACTTGGCTTCTTGACCCTGACTTTGGCTTACCCTTTGGCTTGGTGAGCGGATCTTGACTCTAGTTTTGATCTTTGATTTGGCTCCTCAACACTGATCGTAGCTTCACCCTCAGCCCACTACTTGACTCCTACATCTACACTTGCCAATATGCCAAACTGCCACCACAACCACCAGACAAGATCTTGCTCCACTCGTTGGGTAGGCCATGCCCCAGCAGATTATAGTTTGAGCAACCCAAAGAGACCAGACGTAGGAAGCACATGGGCTTAATGACATGGAGGTTCCTTCTAGAACTATCACAGTGGGAGCCCAGCTCACCCTTGTGGGCTTAGGGCTTTACAAGAACAGGAAGTTAGATATTAGTTGTGTTTTACCTTTTATTTTCTTGTAACCAAATTCTCTGACCTGTATGTCTCGATACTTGTAATCACTTACCATATTTCTTTCTGTATAAAATAAACTTGTTTTATTGTTTTATCAAAACCAGTGTGCTTGGAGTGAAGTGTTTGGAAACTACATTTGAGATAAAAGAAAATAATATGCACAAATCCTTTTAATAAAATGACCAACTTTATATGAGCTTTTGTTGTCCATGAGAATACTGGATAGTATAAGATACACATTTCTGGGAGAAAGTCTGGGACTGGGAATTTGAATTACACTGCAGAGCAACACCAGCAAGAGTGGCTAGCCATAGCACTCATACAGTATAGCTGGGAGTAATTTACATGTTAGAGGCTGTGAGACAGCAGACCCAGAGTGGTTGCTCTCACAGCGAAGCGTGTAAAAGGCACTCAAGGCTGGAGAACTGAGGGGACACAGCGATTCAACAATCTAGATTATACCCTGGGTAATGTTACCCTTCCTTCTACAGCAAGGCTTCCACCACCACAGGGATCACTTTTACCTTTCTGAAGGAGATCCCCAATTCTTGGATTTGGGTATGTGACACAACGCTGCCATTTCAGCCACCTTAAGACCAGGAATCTGGTATTTCTGGTGGCCAGCCTTACAAAAAAAGATGTCAAGGACTGTTAGGACATATGATCTCTGCCCCCACACTAGAACACTGCACGAGACCAGTGGACCTTCTCCAGATCCTTCCCACACTGCCATGATCTTTGTCCACCTTTTGATGGACTTCCTTGTGGAGCTGTTCTGCTCCCAAGGCTATTCACTGGTCCTAACAGTTGTGGATCTCCTGACACAAGCAGCCCATTTCATTCCCTGCCTTGCCCTTTCATTACCCTGTGAAACATGTCTCTTCTTGGACCACACGGTCTGGTACCACAGCATGCCAGAACACATCATCGTTTCTGATCAGGATGCCCAGTTAGTCTCCTGATTTGGCAGGAATTCCTCCATCTCAACGGTACCCACCCCACCCCGAGACTGATGGCCAGACCAAAAGAGTCAACCAGACACTGGAACATTACCTTCACTGTTTCATGAAATTTTCACCAACATGATTGGGTTCCCGATATGCCTAGTGGAATTCACTTACAATAAGCAACCCACACCTTTATCCGGCAAAGCATGGTCTTTGCAAACTTTGGTTTTCATCCCCAGTTTCCTACTGAACTATAAGAAGGCCCCTCCATTCCGGCAGCCACAGCCTTGGTCCTCCATACCCAACAAATTAATCAGGAGTTATGGCATAATTTGGCAGCTGGCAAGAAGCTTACAAAAGCTATGTCAGTCAACATCAACAAGTCACCCCAGACTTAAATGTAGATGATAGGTGTGGCTCTCCACCCAGAACTTGAAGCCAACCTGTCTCTCTGTCACACTTGACCACAAGTACTTTGGCCCCTTTCATATCTCTCAGAAAATAAATCCAGTGACCTTCAAACTCTAACGCCTGAACTCCTTCAAGATGTCTACCTTCTCAAATCATTCATCAATGAACCCTTCCCTGGACAGATGGATCCACCCTTGATCACTATGGGGGGTGGTGAATAGGAAGAGTATGAGGTCCACCAAATCCTTAATTACAAGATGGGTCAGGCAAGTTCTACTACCTAGTAGACTGGAAGGGGATATGAGCCAGAGGAGCAATCCTTGGAGCTCAGAGTAAACATCCACACTCAATCCCGTTACAGGAATTTCACTACCGACACCCCAACAAACCAGAACCAAGGGACCCTAGAAGGAGCCCTAGGGGAGGAGGCAGTATAAAGAAGCACAGCTAGCAACCCAGCAGGGCTAGATAACCCAGAAAGCTCAGCTTGGCCCAGTGAGCCTTCTCTAAACAGCCATGATGCTTCTTGATTGGGCAGGAGAGCCTTCTGCCTACTAATTGAGCATTGCAGGACCACAGCAGTCTGTCAGTGTGTACAACACCCATAGCTGCACTTGCTCTGTTCCTGCCTCCAGCCCTTATTCCAGCCCTGACCCCTCTATATTCCAATCTAGTCTTTCCTTCCTGCCCTGCTCCCAATCCTGACTCTGGTTCCAACCTTTGGCTAAGCTTCTCAACCCTGACTTCAGCTCACCCTTCAGCTTGGTGTCCTGACTAGTTCTGACCCTGGACTTGGCAACCCTGATTCCACCTTCACTCCCAGTCTGGTACCCGAGTCCTGGATCTGCAAACACTCACTACTCTGAACTGCCACCAAAGCCACCAGATAAGGTCCTGCTCCATCCACTGGGTACATCACCCATGCCCCTGTAGCTTACAGTCATGGTCACTCAAACCAAGTCCTCATACGGGTAGAAAATATATGATTTATAAAATTAGCTTTGTGTTTTTTAAACCATTTTTACACAAATATTTTATATAGTTATTTAACTTTTTAAGGGCTTGTGTTAGCCATACTTAAGAATCAATTGACATCCACTGCATAATATTAGTCAGTTATGAAACACTTGGCATCAAGTCCCTTCAATCTGATGAGACAGTTTTGAAGCACACTGGTGATTTTATGCTTTGAAATTCTTTAAAATAATCCCCAACAGATGTCTGTAAATAGTAACATGACAAAACGTTAACGGTCCAATTTAAAGTTACAGAAAGAAAAAGAATTTAGAAACTGGTCCAAAACACCATATTTAATTCTTCATTATTACAGGGCACTTGGTAATGGGTGATCTCATGGGCCAAGATTTTCAAAATTAGCAATCAGTTTAAACTAATTTGTCTAATATTCAAACATGCTGAGCACCCAACAGCTTCTACTGGCCTCAGTAGGAGTTGCTGGATGTTAACATATTTAGAAATAAAAAACAGGTGACTAATTTTAATCTCCTAATTTGAAAATATTGGCCTTCTTATGTACAAACTATGTAGTATCTAGACATGTTAGAGAAGTACTGAATTTCAGTTTCAACCCTGAATTTTTGGAGAGCTGTACAATACCAAATCCTGTGAGAGTGCAATGAGAGCCCTTGCATGAGTAAGGTAGACAGGATCAGAGCTGGTTCTCAGTGAGGGC
The DNA here is from genome assembly GCF_965140295.1 of Lepidochelys olivacea. Taxonomy (NCBI): domain Eukaryota; kingdom Metazoa; phylum Chordata; order Testudines; family Cheloniidae; genus Lepidochelys; species Lepidochelys olivacea. The sequence continues at coordinate 47,203,484 of NC_140414.1, read as the reverse complement.
TAGTGGGGTGGTTGTCTTGTAACCACAGAACTTGACCAAATTAAACAGCAGCCATTTTAGGTGTATTTAGTCACCCCTGATTAAAAGCAGATCACTACATAACTAGAAATAATTATCAGGACTCTCATAGGCAAAGCCAAATTGCTGCAGTTGCAGCTTTTCTAATCAGAATGGGAGGAGGGGAAAGGAGTTAGCAGACCATAAGCATGGAAGAGAGTAAATGGATAGTGACCTTGGTTTTGAGTGCCCCTGACATATAAAAGTTTTATTATTATGATTAAAAATGCTTTGCTGATAAGAGATAACGAGCAATTTGTTGAAGCTAGGAGAATTGGTGACCCATTAGGGGTTACTACGAGTTGTGTTTTGAGAGTTAGATATAAACGATTAAGTAAAAGTAAATATCTCGGAGCAGTCCAAGGGAGCTTTTCTTCGGGCCAGGAGCTGACATCTAAACTCCCCATCAGCTGGCTGGAAGGAGGGTCCCTGGAAGCCTGGCTGCTGATCACTTGAAATCATCACAGACTGTGGCTAACTAATGTTTGGGGTGCTCTGAACCTACTGCTACAGGATATATAGCATGTGTGTGCTTGAGACCTAATAAAGTAGTTTTAGGTAAAAGCACTCTGGTCCGGATCAAGCATTTCTCAGATGGAGGTGCTGTATGCCCACTGATTTATTCCTGACACCGCCTGGAGAGAAACAGTTAAGTTACCAATGCTTTGGGTTCAGAAAACCCTGGGTAACAGTCCTGACCACCAACCTCCAGGGAGTGCCATACTATTGCACCACTCTGCTTAATTGGTGTGCAAAAATGCCTGCTGTTTTTGCTCTGCTCATTGGCCAGCAGTTCCCATCCCATCCCCTCCACTGATTGGCTATGGTGTTTCAGTTTGTTTACCACTAGAGGTGGGTGGGGAAGATTGAAAACGTTTTCCCCCCGGCTAACAAAATGAGTAGACCTAGTCCTGGGTAAGATGTAGCCCTTAGTATTTAAGCAGGCATATTTAGCAAATGAAAGGGCCTCATTTAAAAGTTCCAGAACGACAGCCATGTTATGGGGCAAGAAGAAGGGGTCGGGAGCAAGCCTTATACCCCAAAACAGGCAGGAGCAGAGATAATGTCTCCAGGAACATTAGGAGTAGCAAATTCACAGACGACCTTAGATACTGTATTCCTTTAGAACCCAGCACCGGCTTCCGAGCATTTGGTGGTGCTCTGGCTGCTGAACTACAGCTTCTGTAGCCCAGTCCAGCTTCCACACAAGTCAGCAGAACAATTTCCATTCACTTCAACAGAAGCTGGATCAGGCACCTGCTGTGTTGGAATGCTTAGGACGGAAGGTGTGTCCATCCCCCACCCTCATTCTGCACCAGTAATGTGGCCCCATTGTACATGTAAAAAGTTTTCCAATGTTTTTCCATAGCCTCTATTAAACTTAGCAATATTTACAAGTATCTATTTAATCAAATTTTAACTGATGCTATTTGAAGTCTTAAATGAAGAATGACTAGCTGGCCTTTGTGTGAAAATTTTTGCAGTACATCAATCTCTGCAGATCATTTGATGCTATGTGAGTATGTGGTCTTTTTCCTAATATAGGCTCCCATCCTGGAAGGAGATGAGTGAACAGTCAGGCCCCGTGCCTATACAGAGTCCAACTGAAGCCAACACGGGTCTCTGCAGGCATAGCTGTTTGCCTGCCTGCATGTCGTTACAGACTTAGACATGGGAAAAAGAAAAACAGTAAAAATGCAGATGTGTATGTCTTTCATAACCATTTATCCTGTGGGATAAGACAGAAAGATGGGTCTACAGGTTGCAGGTAGAGCTAATTAAGACTGAATATTTATATTTTATAGAGATAGCTATAGATTAATATTAGCTAATTTACAAAGAGATTTTTCTAGGAATACTTAAGTTGAAAAGTAGCATTAAACATTATGATTGCTAAGGGCTTAACCAACTTTCCACTATAGGCTGGATCTTGCCAACCCGTCTTGAAAAGCTTTTTCCACTTCAAACTTTTGCATGCTTCCATGGACAGAAGAGAAATTTGATAAAATAGGAGAAGTCAGATGAGTGTGGAAAAGTGTGTGTATATCTTATTTACAAATAAGCTCCTATATAATGCTCTATGCACAATTATATGTACAATGAAGACCTTTAAAGGTCAAGTGTCCTTTTGTGGTCCTTCCAGCCCATCAGTATTTTTGTTTTGATTGTCGTAGCATAGGCCAAATATTCCACTCATACAAATAGTCCCAACTGACTTCACTGCTCTGCAGTCAAATGATTTGGCCTAACAACTTCTCCTAACTTGATTTATGCAGATCTTGGCATGATCTAGTGACTTAGTACTTTTGAGAAATGGAGCTGCATATATTGGAAGTTATTCACTGCTGAGTTAGGACTACCTCTCTCTCATACTCCCAGTTAGACAGCTGTTGGCAGCTGGAGAAGAACAGTGACGCCTTTAGTAAGATGAGGCCCTGAAACAAACCCTTATATCAGAGTCCCGGTATGAGGCCTAAGGCCTGAACTAAAATAATTGTCAAGACTTTGCTAACAAAGCAAAGTTAACCTATGAGCCAGAGGCAGGCCCTGCTCACAGACGCTGGCAAGGCAAGGGCTGATGTTGCAAAAATACATACCTAAAAGGTACTGGACACTAGAGATACCAGGACGCTCCGATACTTGCACATTCCACACACATACCAAGGAACAGGCTGACTCATCCTAAAGACGGGGCAAAAGGGTAATATGATGGATAAAACTGTTTTGTTTGAACCAACATGTACAAGGGGAGAGGCGGCACCTTGCTACGTAGAGGGGTTGCACCTCAATACGTCAGGAGTGATGTGTAACATGTTTGTACCAGTGTACAAGAATACATCCCTGGGGCAGTGTCTTTGTCTGGCCTAGGAGGCAGTGGACTGTCCCACCACTGACTGAGCTGTGTCCATTGTCAGGGGGCACATATTTGTAGTATGACCTGTAGAGTCTGCAAGGAACTATTAAGCATTAAGAAAAGAAAAATGAAGTGCTTTATAAATAAGAGACTGGTCAAATACACCTCAACCTACAATATATGGATAATTAAGTTAACAAATCAGCTAAAAACCACTAGCTGGACCAGGATAAACTCATTTAATTTCAACTTGGTTACTGTGTAAAAACTGTATTATTGCTGTACTACTGTATTATCATTGTACTGGTTTATTATTGCTGTACAACAACATTTACAATGTGCATAACCTTGCTAAACTGGTTTACCACCACACAGGTAAAAATCAACAAACGACTAGCTGTTGCAGCTTCAGACCAGGTCAGCATGGGGACAGACCTATTTTCCCCACCCCAGGTGACTGGAAAAGAGAGGAGACTATTTAGATCAGTGGTGGGCAACCTGCGGCTCATCAGGGTAATCCACTGGCAGGCCATGAGACAGTTCATTTACATTGACAGTCCACAGGCACGCCCGCCAGCAGCTCCCAGTGGCCACAGTTTGCTGTTCCCAGCCAATAGGAGTTGTGGGAAGCGGCAGACAGCACGTCCCTGCAGCCCGCACCGCTTCCCGCAGCTCCCATTCACCAGAAATGGCAAACCACAGCCACTGGGAGCTGCGGGTGGCCATGCCTGTGGATGGTCAATGTAAATGAACTGTCTCGCGGCCCACCAGCAGATTACCCTGACAGGCCGCCCATCACTATTTAGATCCATGCTGCTGCAGGAAAAGCCCTCTTATCTGGACCAGGTGGAGCAGCCCCCATCCTCCCACCCACAGAAAGAGTTAGATACCAGGTAATGCCCACAGCAGCTCATGGCAAAACATTACTTGCTCCTTTCTTCGGGGACAGGGAAGGAATCGTTTTCCTCGCGACCAGATTGGCCAAGTCGATGTGGCATTTTTTCACCTTCCCTACAGTGTGTTCGGGGCTTAGCTGGGGCAAACATGAAATTGGGGTTAGGCTGCAATGTTACAACTCTCGACATAAGCATGGGGCCAAGTCCAGTGCAGGTACTTCATACGGAAGTGATACAGTCATCAGATAAAATGGATGGGCAAAGATTTAAATGAGGAATTGTTTGGTTTTGGTTTTTAAAGGGGCAGAAATGGGGGTGGAGGGCTCCTATGGCAGGGGGACAAATCCCCTCTTCCTTTATAGCCCCTCTTAACCTGCATTCAAGGAGGGGTGGTTAGGTCCCAGCAGCATGTTGGCTGGGGACCAGGATAGGTAAAAGGGGAGGGCTGACTGCAGCCACATCCTGGGTATATGTAAATGATTATGGAATTATCTGCACCATACACTTATCTTGCAGGTACTTTGACATTTAGGAATAAAGTTGAGGCCTAATTAAACCACATCCAGTTTCTCGTCCTTCTGGCACAGCCGGACAATTCTGCACTGCTAGTTTTTCCATCATTCCGCCCCTCTCAAATACTGCTTCTCCTTTTCAACCAGCTGAGAGAAAGGAATCTCCTTTAAGATTACAATGGCACTATCAATTGGCTGCCAAAAGATGCTGTGAGCCTCTGGGATAAATTGCAGCTTACGTTTCACATCAGCATCACCACTGCAACATCTGTTTATTATTATAATTATTTCTGAACTGACATGTAAACGCCTGAAGTAGTGTTCTGTCAGGTCTCCTGGGTGGCAGTGCAGAGTGAACCCGGGCCCAGCCCCACCTTTTTCCAGTATAAAAATGTTGATTAGCTGATTCTCAAAAAATATTTGGGATTTATGTTCTCTGTTGACAAGCTCACATTCACCTCTATTACATGATCAAGGCACAGCAAGGAGAGGACTAGAGCTGCCTGTGCACAGCAGAGAGGTAGCTGGTGGGGGGGAGGGGGGCGGGGAGACAAACAATCTCAGTTTCAGCCATTTACTCGCTCACTTGTATACAGCTAAGTTCTTTCAACTGAAAAAATCATTAGCAAAACATCTCTCGTTTAGTTTACAAGAAGAATGAATTTATATACCCACGGGGAAAAAAAAAACAACAATTTAGGCTACATGTCTCTGGATCAATGACTAGCATTACTACAGCCTCTGCTACGGAAAAGCTAAATCCAAGCCAAGGGCTCAAGGCCCATATCCAACATATTTGCAGAGGCCCTGTCAGGAAAATTGTTCCATGAGGCCCCTGAATGACACATACTGTGGTGAAGTTACTGGGCCAACTCCACTAAGTCCTATCCCTGCACCTTCAGTTACTGAAGAGAACACAGTAGCAACTACTTCTCACTGCTATAGTTTGAGAGAATCTTTGGAGGAAATTAGCACAATATAGAAGAAGGATGCAAAAAGCATAATTCAAGCAACACGTAAATACTATACACCTGTAGCTTACGCCTGCAAGCTGTAAACTATACCTGGTCTTAGGGCTACCGTTGGCCCTTCATTTATTCTCTTTATACATCCAGGCTACTATCAGTCCTTGCAGCTTCTTTCCTCACAAGACATTCAATATATTCAAGAGAGAGTTGTCTACCTTTCTGTACCAACACCTAAAGTTGTTGTTCATATCCCAGTCATCCCCAGCTTTGATTACTGCAGCCTTCTCCTCTTGAGCTTCCCAGCACGATTGCTGTCCTCCAACCAATGCAAACTTATCTCCTGCCTACAGTATCATGTTTCAACTTGTTGGCAGGGGCAGAGTTGTGCAGGACAGCAATGGTGAAAACATCTCAGATCCTCTTTCTTACTGGGTCCTCCCCTTGCTTTTTTCAGTTCACAAACAACGTCAACTTCAATCCCTTAGTTTCCTTTCCCCATCTGTGTTTTTGAGCCTCTTCACTGCTGATCTCTGCACATAGGATGACATCCAGTCCATGGAGGTAGCTACCTTCTCATTCAAATCCCCTCTAAAGATGCGCTTCTTCTACAAGACCCACAATAGCCCATGTCACACCAATACTCTTTCTACCCCAGCATTAAAGTCAAATGAACTATGCTCATTTACACCAGCTGAGGATCTGGCTCTAAAACTTTACTCACTATACCTGCATGCTGGAATTAGGAATGTGTAACCTTATGTAACTACTCCACTCTAACACCCATGTATGTAGTATTAATTTAAATGATAAAATAGGGGCTGGTAATGGATTGTTTATTATTCACATTTTGTTAATTCCTACAGGTCCCAACAAAGAACAGGGCCGCATTGTGGTGGATATGTATCAATGCTAAGAGACAGTCCCTGCCCTGAAGGGCTTACAGTCTATATGGAGAAGAGCCACAAGCGGTGGAAGAAAGTATTATTGCCCCCATTTTACACAGACAGGGACTGAAGCACCCATAAAGTGATTTACCCTAGGTCACACAGGAAATCTGTGAGGGAAACCAGGAATACAACTCTGATCTCTTGATTTCTAGTCCAGTGTCTAAACCCAAAAACCCTCTAACTCCTCTAAGGGTTTTCACTTCCAGGATGCCAGCACAAGTCAAGCCTTCAGGCGGGTAGCAAAAGAAAGTCATTATCTTCCATTAGGATTATTAAATGGGATGAATAAAGTCAGTTGTGGCATGTCTATCTACTAGGAACTGGACTGAGACTATCAGCACAATTGGCATCAACTGGCCATTTCAAAAGTATCCAGGGACTAAAGGAGAATAAGAACTAAAACTACCCTCTCACTCTTGGGGAATGTCTATGCTGCAACAGCAACCGGTCCATGCCAGCTGATCTGGGCTAAGGGACTCATCAAATGCAGTGTAGGAGTTCAAGCTCAGATTGTATCATGGGCTTTAGGACTCTCCTACCTTGCAGGATCCTACACTTCAAGCTGAACGTCTACACCACAGCCCCTTAGTCCAAGCCGAAGCCAGCTAGCACAGGATAGCGGCAGGTTTTTAGTTGCACTATAGACATACCTTTGGAGAGTTTTCTTCCAGGTTAGGAATTAGTCATACTGATGAGGCAATACTGGAAAACTAGCACTATTCACCTATTCTGTGAGCAAAGTTTCAGTTTCCAGAGCCATCAGTCGATTTTATTTTTTAAAGAGGGCTTTTGGGGGGTTTTTTGGGGTTGGTTGTTTTTTTTTTTTTTTTTTTTTACAACAAACATGGTTTTGTTTAAAATGTCTCTACTATAATTACATCCTAAATATATCCGTTTCAAAACGATGCAGCTCCTTCACCAATACACTGTTCACTTCTCTATGAGTTTCTAATTTTCTTCTATTGTATATTCAAGTCATAATTGGAAGCACTTCCAGAAAAAGCAGACAAGAGTCCCTTAAATATGAATTCCTCAGGTGTTACATGTAGTAACATTAAACCTGAACCCTCCTCCATTAATTTGCTTTCTTCTGCTTTAAGGTTTTTTTGGGGACTGCTCAAGTCTGATGAGGCTATATAATTAAAGGTTTTACTTTCTTAACTACTCCCACTTCTCTTTTTTCAGGAGTAATAGGGAGGGGATGAGGAGGAAGGTGACAGTAAGGGATTCTCTTAAGTGAATTCTTTGGCCTTCTTGGATGCCTCTAGTCCCTAGCATTTTAAAGGCTCGTTTAGTCTGCTAATATCTCTGGGTGTCTTGCTGATGGCATTTCCTCTTCATTAAGTGCTATTCCTTTACTGTGCCCTGGTCTACACTAGGACTTTAGGTCGAATTTAGCAGCGTTAAATCGATTTAAACCTGCACCCGTCCACACAGTGAAGCCCTTTAATTCGACTTAAAGGGCTCTTAAAATCGATTTCCTTACTCCACCCCTGACAAGTGGATTAGCGCTTAAATCGACGTTCCCAGCTCGAATTTGGGGTACTGTGGACACAATTCGATGGTATTGGCCTCCGGGAGCTATCCCAGAGTGCTCCATTCTGACCGCTCTGGACAGCACTCTCAACTCAGATGCACTGGCCAGGTAGACAGGAAAAGAACCGCAAACTTTTGAATCTCATTTCCTGTTTGGCCAGCGTGGCAAGCTGCAGGTGACCATGCAGAGCTCATCAGCACAGGTGACCATGATGGAGTCCCAGAATCGCAAAAGAGCTCCAGCATGGACCGAACGGGAGGTACGGGATCTGATCGCTGTTTGGGGAGAGGAATCCGTGCTATCAGAACTCCGTTCCAGTTTTCGAAATGCCAAAACCTTTGTGAAAATCTCCCAGGGCATGAAGGACAGAGGCCGTAACAGGGACCCGAAGCAGTGCCGCGTGAAACTGAAGGAGCTGAGGCAAGCCTACCAGAAAACCAGAGAGGCGAACAGCCGCTCTGGGTCAGAGCCCCAAACATGCCGCTTCTATGATGAGCTGCATGCCATTTTAGGGGGTTCAGCCACCACTACCCCAGCCGTGTTGTTTGACTCCTTCAATGGAGATGGAGGCAATACGGAAGCAGGTTTTGGGGACGAAGAAGATGAGGAGGAGGAGGAGGAGGTTGTAGATGGCTCACAGCAAGCAAGCGGAGAAACCGGTTTTCCCGACAGCCAGGAACTGTTTCTCACCCTAGACCTGGAGCCAGTACCCCCCGAACCCACCCAAGGCTGCCTCCTGGACCCAGCAGGCGGAGAAGGGACCTCTGGTGAGTGTACCTTTTAAAATGCTATACATGGTTTAAAAGCAAGCATGTGAAAGGATTACTTTGCCCTGGCATTTGCGGTTCTCCTAGATGTAGTCCTAAAGCCTTTGCAAAAGGTTTCTGGGGAGGGCAGCCTTATTTCGTCCTTCATGGTAGGACACTTATCACTCCAGGCCAGTAACACATACTCGGGAATCACTGTAGAACAAAGCATTGCAGTGTATGTTTGCTGGCATTCAACCAAAATCCGTTCTTTCTCTCTCTGTGTTATCCTCAGGAGAGTGAGATATAATTCATGGTCACCTGGTTGAAATAGGGTGCTTTTCTTCAGGGACACATTCCTGCTGGGCTGTTTGCCTGTGGCTGAACAGAAATGTTCCCCGCTGTTAGCCACGGGGAGGGGGGAGGGTTGAGGGGGTAGTCACGCGGTGGGAGGAGGCAAAATGCGACCTTGTAACGAAAGCACATGTGCTATGTATGTAATGTTAACAGCAAGGTTTACCCTGAAAGAGTGTAGCCACTGTTTTATAAAATGTGTGTTTTTAAATACCGCTGTCCCTTTTTTTTTCTCCACCAGCTGGATGTGTTTCAATGATCACAGGATCTTCTCCTTCCCAGAGGCTAGTGAAGCTTAGAAAGAAAAAAAAACGCACTCGAGATGAAATGTTCTCCGAGCTAATGCTGTCCTCCCACACTGACAGAGCACAGACGAATGCGTGGAGGCAAATAATGTCAGAGTGCAGGAAAGCACAAAATGACCGGGAGGAGAGGTGGAGGGCTGAAGAGAGTAAGTGGCGGGCTGAAGAGAGTAAGTGGCGGGCAGAAGACAGGGCTGAAGCTCAAATGTCGCGGCAGCGTGATGAGAGAAGGCAGGATTCAATGCTGAGGCTGCTGCAGGACCAAACCAGAATGCTCCAGTGTATGGTTGAGCTGCAGCAAAGGCAGCTGGAGCACAGACTGCCACTGTTGCCCCTCTGTAACCAACCGCCCTCCTCCCCAAGTTCCATAGCCTCCACACCCAGACGCCCAAGAACGCGGTGGGGGGGCCTCCGGCCAACCAGCGACTCCACAACAGAGGATTGCCCAAAAAAAAGAAGGCTGTCATTCAATAAATTTTAAAGTTGTAAACTTTTAAAGTGCTGTGCTTAATGTGCTGTGTGGCATTTTCCTTCCCTCCTCCACCACCCCTCCTGGGATACCTTGGTAGTCATCCCCCTATTTGTGTGATGAATGAATAACGAATGCATGACTGTGAAGCAGCAATGACTTTATTGCCTCTGCAAGCGGTGATTAAAGGGAGGAGGGGAGGGTGGTTAGCTTACAGGGAAGTAGAGTGAACCAAGGGGCGGGGGGTTTCATCAGGGAGAAACAAACAGAACTTTCACACTGTAGCCTGGCCAGTCATGAAACTGGTTTTCAAAGCTTCTCTGATGCGTGCCGCGCCCTCCTGAGCTCTTCTAACCGCCCTGGTGTCTGGCTGCGCGTAACCAGCAGCCAGGCGATTTGCCTCAATCTCCCACCCCGCCATAAACGTCTCCCCCTTACTCTCACAGATATTGTGGAGCACACAGCAAGCAGTAATAACAGTGGGAATATTGGTTTCGCTGAGGTCTAAGCGAGTCAGTAAACTGCGCCAGCGCGCCTTTAAACGTCCAAATGCACATTCTACCACCATTCTGCACTTGCTCAGCCTGTAGTTGAACAGCTCCTGACCACTGTCCAGGCTGCCTGTGTACGGCTTCATGAGCCATGGCATTAAGGGGTAGGCTGGGTCCCCAAGGATACATATAGGCATTTCAACATCCCCAACAGTTATTTTCTGGTCTGGGAAGAAAGTCCCTTCCTGCAGCTTTTGAAACAGACCAGAGTTCCTGAAGATGCGAGCGTCATGCACCTTTCCCGGCCATCCCACGTTGATGTTGGTGAAACGTCCCTTGTGATCCACCAGAGCTTGCAGCACTATCGAAAAGTACCCCTTGCGGTTTATGTACTCGCCGGCTTGGTGCTCTGGTGCCAAGATAGGGATATGGGTTCCGTCTATAGCCCCACCACAGTTAGGGAATCCCATTGCAGCAAAGCCATCCACTATGACCTGCACATTTCCCAGGGTCACTACCCTTGATATCAGCAGATCTTTGATTGCGTGAGCTACTTGCATCACAGCAGCCCCCACAGTAGATTTGCCCACTCCAAATTGATTCCCAACTGACCAGTAGCTGTCTGGCGTTGCAAGCTTCCACAGGGCTATCGCCACTCGCTTCTCAACTGTGAGGGCTGCTCTCATCCTGGTATTCATGCGCTTCAGGGCAGGGGAAAGCAAGTCACAAAGTTCCATGAAAGTGCCCTTACGCATGCGAAAGTTTCGCAGCCACTGTGAATCGTCCCAGACCTGCAACACTATGCGGTCCCACCAGTCTGTGCTTGTTTCCCGAGCCCAGAATCGGCGTTCCACAGCATGAACCTGCCCCATTAGCACCATGATGCATGCATTGGCAGGGCCCATGCTTTCAGAGAAATCTGTGTCCATGTCCTGATCACTCACAGGACCGCGCTGACGTCGCCTCCTCGCCCGGTATCGCGTTGCCATGTTCTGGTGCTGCATATATTGCTGGATAATGCGTGTGGTGTTTAATGTGCTCCTAATTGCCAAAATGAGCTCAGCGGCCTCCATGCTTGCCTTGGTATGGCATCTCCGCTCAGAAAGAAGGCGCGGAACGATTGTCTGCCGTTGCTCTGACGGAGGGAGGGGCGACTGACGACACGGCTTACAGGGTTGGCTTCAGGGAGCTAAAATCAACAAAGGGTGTGCCTGTACATCAAGGAGTATTTCAGGCAGGACTGCACGGAGGGTTCCAATAAGAAATGGTGCACCTAAGTTATCATTCTTATTGGAACAAGGAGGTTAGCCTGGCCTCTGATTGATACATGGCTAGATTAACCTCGCTGCGCCTTCTCTGTGACTGACTGCAGTGTGATCTAGATAGGGGAGGAGGAAAATGAGTCCAAAACAAATCTGGTCTATGTCTTGTTCTGACCCACTCCATCGATCCTTTACATCTTTGGCTGGCAGCAGACAAAAAAGGCGCGAAATGATTGTCTGCCCTTGCTTTCACGGGGGGAGGGAGGGTGGGAACGGGGTCCTGACGACATGTACCCAGAACCACCTGCGACAATGTTTTTTGCCGCATCAGGCATTGGGATATCAACCCAGAATTCCAATGGGCAGCGGAGACTGCGGGAACTGTGGGATAGCTACCCACAGTGCAACGCTCCAGAAGTCGACGCTTGCCTCGGTACTGTGGAAGCGCTCCGCCGAGTTAATGCACTTAATGCACTTTAGAGCATTTTCTGTGGGGACACACACACTCGAATATATAAAACCGATTTCAAAAAAACCGACTTCTATAAATTCGACCTAATTTCGTAGTGTAGACATACCCTGTGAATGCTTAGTTCAACACAGGGAGCATGACCTTTCATAAACTGATGTGGTCTGTTGCAGTCTCTTGGAAGAGCAGGCATTAAAAAGACCAGCTCTTATTTGTTTAGAACTTTACTAGATGACTCAAACAGAAAAAAAGATGGATTGTTTCTCTTGAACTAGCCTGGTTGGTTTACTCCTACACACAGTGCATCTATTTTCTCCCTCCCTGCTTCCCGCCCTATGACCATTCTAGCTCTTATTGGCTCTAACCAGTCATCAATATTTTTCCTTTTTTGTTCTCTTCTGATCAAAGTCTCTAATCATCTAAAACTGACTCCTCCCCCAATATTTCATTATGATGCATGTTTCTCCAGTCATTGTGGAGACATTTTCAGGTGAGTGAGAGAAGACTGCAAAAAAGATCAGCCTACTTCATAGGCTCATCATAAAGCACCTCCTAAACAAAAATTGTGAAAGAAGACTCAAACATTATTCTATATACAAATGGAAAAATCCAGTCCTGGCCGTGGTTCTTCCTGAGACAAGATCACAGGCTCACAAAAAGAAGAAAAAGAAAAAGAAACACACACACACAAAACCAGCTTCCAGCCATGAAACTCATGCTCCAGGTTACATTCTCGCCCCCGCCCACCTTCATAACTGCGGTTCATAGTTCTTAGCTCTTCAGAAGAGTTTCTGCAGGGAACACAAAAGAACTCCAGACATCATCTCACATGCCCCACCCTGTCTCCAAAGCGAAGTAAAAATTTAAGAAGCAAATGATGGGTGGCCTTCATTTTCCCTTTCTGCATGAGTTCTTAGGATTAGAAGGATCACTAAGACCTAGAGGCGGTTGACTTCAAGGTAAGAGCTAAAACCCTAATCAATTTAATTTTCCTCAATCAATATTTTGTATCCCACCAGATAGTCATCTGTAACAGTTATGATTGTATAGTAATGGATCTGTTAGTTCAAATGATGCTACATGAGTAACATTTTACACTGAGAATTAGTGAGTCATGTTAACATATAAAGACACATTTCTTTACTACTGTGTTACAGCATCCTCCTAGGTAAATCCCTTTTCTTGTCAGCAGCCAGGGGCATAAATCCATAAGCAGACAGAAGTAAGGGCTTTAAAAATTTTAAACATCAACAAAAATACACACCCTTGAAATATGAACACTTCTAAAAGCTCTGGTGACCAGAATAAATCCAAGGGTTTAAATAAAAAGTAAGTTACCCAATTTTTGAAAGGTTTCAGAGTAACAGCCGTGTTAGTCTGTATTCGCAAAAAGAAAAGGAGTACTTGTGGCACCTTAGAGACTAACCAATTTATTACAGCATAAGCTTTCGTGAGCTACAGCTCACTTCCTCAGATGCATATCGTGGAAACTGCAGCAGGCTTTATATATACACAGAGAATATGAAACAATATCTCTTCCCACCCCACTGTCCTGCTGGTAATAGCTTATCTAAAGTGATCATCAGGTGGGCCATTTCCAGCACAAATCCAGGTTTTCTCACCCTCCACCCCCCCACACAAATTCACTCTCCTGCTGGTGATAGCCCATCCAAAGTGACAACTCTTTACACAATGTGCATGACAATCAAGTTGGGCTATTTCCTGCACAAATCCAGGTTTTCTCACATCCCCCCCACCCCCATACACACACAAACTCACTCTCCTGCTGGTAATAGCTCATCCAAACTGACCACTCTTCAAGTTTAAATCCAAGTTAAACCAGAACATCTGGGGGGGGGGGGGTAGGAAAAAACAAGAGGAAACAGGCTACCTTGCATAATGACTTAGCCACTCCCAGTCTCTATTTAAGCCTAAATTAATAGTATCCAATTTGCAAATGAATTCCAATTCAGCAGTTTCTCGCTGGAGTCTGGATTTGAAGTTTTTTTGTTTTAAGATAGCGACCTTCATGTCTGTGAAATTTTTGAAATATCCTACTGAACTAGCCTGTCCCACAGCAATTACATATTCCAACTGGCTAACATTTAACAAAAAGTACAGAAATCAGACGACATCCTCCCTCACCACCACTCTCTTTATTTATGCCCATTTCTTTCCTACCCTAAACTCCTGCCCTCCTAGGGGCCACTGACTATATGGATTACAGTATTCCCAAATGCTCCTTGTTATTTAAAAAAGGAGGCAAATTATACTTCTACAGGACATCATTTTTAAAATGATAATGTAATGTACTAAATTTCTACCCATGGTTTTGAACAAGTCTCTTTACCTCCCACTCCTCACCTGTAAAATAGGTACAATAATACTTGTCAGCTTCACAAGGGGGCAGTCAAATGTGTGTAAAGGGCTTTAAATTGAAGTGCCAGAGAAGTTCTTACTTATTTCATGCTTTACTTGTGAAAATGATTTGTGGTTGCTGAGTCAAGTTTAGAGTGATTGCATGATATTGCATATAAATTTAGATGGCAAGGACTATCTTTTGCGAAAAGTTTCTCAGTTGCCTAGTATAATAAAACCCCTACACTATTTGGAGCCTCTGGGCACTGTTTGTATTACAAATTAACAACAGACTGCCTCTTGTGTCATTGCAGGTAAACTGATTGCATCATTTAAAGCCTAAAGGTCAAAACCAAATAGGGAAATCTGAGTCATTTTAATACAAGTGTATCTTATTCAGTACTGTTCTCTGGTGTGAAAGCTAGACTCAAGCCAGGACCAAGTTGCCAACAGAATTTTCCCAATGCAACTTTAGTTGATTTAAAACAAATTAAAATTACATTAAATTTGTTAGTGTATAAACACTGAGCATATAAACAAATGCTTAAAGTTGATTAAGAACTTCACTTCAAAAAGGAAAGGCAAATAATGGGCTGTGTTTTATTTATTCCAGTTAATTTAGTATTTAGTGATATAAAATGGTGGAATGACTCAGCAGAATTAAGCACAGTTGCAGTAGCCAAAGCATTAGTGTTTAACTAGTAATACAAATTAACACAAAGTTAAAGTTTTCCTAGTTTGGGCTTCAAGTCCGTCTTTAACATTTGGATACAGATCCCTGCCTCCTTCACAGCCTTCTCCTTATGCTATTTCCCAAGCAGCTATTCTTATAGACCTCAATTCTGGGAACACCTATGCACATGCTAAGCTTTACAGAAGAGTAGTTCTTTAAGAAGTCAACGTGACTACTCGTATCTAAATTTTTAAGCACATGTTTAAAGTATATCCCAAATCTTTTGAGCACTATTTTTACCATGCATTTTTCCAAACCCCTTTGTGGGTTCTTAACTGTTTTCAAAATAAACCTATACAACCAACAGTAATGAAGGTAAACTGAGACCCAAGACAAACAACAATATTTCAGAAGACAGAGGAAGCAAAGAGTAATTTTTTTTTAAATGGTGATATGAAGTGCCCCTTCCCCACAACTGCAGCAGAAAGCAGCAGCAAACAACAGTTTAGTACTGGAAGTGAAGAATACGTCAGTTCTATTATTGAGTGCTGCCTGCTGACAGTGCGCTCCATAAGGCACAAAGAATATACCGTAGAAGATCAGAAAGGGTATTCTACTGTTCTAAACTCCTGTGCTGTTACACAGCTGTTACTTTCACTTTCAGTGTTTAAGGAACCCTTCATGAATTAAAAACAAATAATGAGCATCTTCTCTCTTTTGATTGTCCGTATCTGTCTACATTTTAAGTTCTTCAAAGCACAAAGTGTCTTATCTCTGTCTTGTGAAGTGCAATGTAAACGTGCATGGTTGAAAAATATTTTACAACCTCCATTAAGAAATGCTAAAAATAACATTTATTTGAATTATGAAATCCATGAACACATGCCATGTACACATAGCAAACCTTCTTCCTGTAGTGTTGCCAAGGAGCACATTCACCATTCTGGACTGCAGCTTTGCCACCATACCTTTCAATGCTTGTAACACTGAGCCAAATGACAAGATCTCCAGTTATCTGATTTTTCTCATAGGCTTTAAGCAACTCTAGAGAATGGTATCAGAAGTGACTTGATAGTATAAAAACATGCCCCCTGTCCTAATGACCCTAAAATCTAGTTCTGACACTGAGGTGATAAACAAGTTTAGGGTGATTGAGAGAAATCTTGCAGAGGTCATTATTGAAAGGCTGAGCAAAAGTCGTGCATTTTGAGGAGGGATTTGAAGATTGAGATCATTTGCTACACAGGAAGCTAGACGTAGCAGCAAAGATAAAGCAACCTGGAAGAAGGCAGTAGCATGTGGGAGAAAGAGAACAGAAGTGAGAAGTAATGAGAACAGGAGGAGAAATAGGTAGTGTAGAATTCTGCAAGGCCTTGAAGGTAATAAGTGTAAGGAGTTGAGAACAAACTGGTGTGGGGTGAGACGAAACACAGGGAGACTAGAGAGAAGAAGTTTGCTGTAGAAGAAGTCGAGATGGTGAATACACTAGACATAGGTTTTAGCATTACAGATGGACATGAAATACTGGATTTTAGAGATGCCATGAAGAATAAAAGTAAACAGAAATTGGTGAGAGGGATGGAATGAGACATTCAGGTTACAACTCTGGAATATGGCAAGGATGGAGGAGTTAGTGATGGCAATGGGAAAGGAAGTAGCATGATCTGATAAGGAATAGATCCTATTAGGAATCACAACCTTTAAAGTTGTTGACCCTGATCCTCAGGATCCCACCGATCTATGTTCATCATAGGACATGGAGGAGAGGAGATGGCGGCTGACTATACATCACACCTGTGTGTTACTGGATTCCCCAAGGCTAAAAGTGAAACCATCTTATAATGGCCAAGAATCCAGTCCTTTAATGGCTATTTAAAACCCCCACACACTACAGTATTTCACTCCTAGGCATGGCAAGCAGAAGGATAACATTGGGAACTCTCCCTTCCTGAAACTTAAATGCTCCTCATCTATTTTTCCCCTCCTATCAAGCTGCATATCCACCCTATGACAACATTTAAATAATGGTCTCACAGGGGAATACTGCTAGCTGTAAATGATCAGGCCAACAACTTTCAATCACTACCGACTTGGACAGAACATGAACCAGAGCCCAGAAGATGAAAGGCTTCATAAGCCATCAGTTTACTAAACCACCCCTGCACTTTTCTGGGAGTATCTACGTTTCTCACAGGTGTTTAAAGTTGAGTGCACCATACTGTCAAACTCCCAGAATGTGGAGTAAAATGAACAATGCACTGTTTTTCCTTCAGATTTGTAGTAAAACTCTGAAATACAGCCCCACCTTGAGTCCTGAGCTGAATCATGAAAGTAGCAGAATACATTCTGGGACTCATCTGGTCTAGGCAGCTGTTGGAGAACAAGTCAGCAAGGGGTTCATATCAGACTGTAAACATTACATATGGATCAGGATATTGTAATGTGTCTGATAGACTAATGTTTCCCTATTTCCCAAAGGCATGACACTAAGGGACTATTCTAATGTATTATGGCATCCCAGAACTGGTAACTGACTAGGAGATCACATACACTGGGGACACAAACGGTGCTGGGACTCAGTCCCAGCAAGATCAACTGAGCCAAGCAAACACTGAGAAACGTGACTCAGGTAGGTGTTGTGATGGGATCCCTGGGGTGCAGCCGATGACAGTGGGACTGCTATACCCACTTAATTCTCTCCAGCCTAGGCGGTCTTACAATGCTTTGCTAGTGACAAGCAACAAGCCCCTCCAGGAGCTGTGATCACTCAGCACAACAGCGTGTGGAGCCCCACACCCAGCTAGATTGCATGAATGCTCCCAGAGCCACTCATGAATCACAAAGAGAAAGGCACCAGCCAAATTACCCCAGCACAGTACCTCAGGAATATACAGTCTTGCACTGCTCAAGACAAGCCGTGCAGATTTATTAATTGGTTCACCACTTCATCAATGGAAAGTGGATATACACCAGCCTTTGCAAACCTGAGCAGATTACCAGTGAGTTTGCCTGAAGTGTTTGGTAAAGATAAACAGTTAAATTTATTGACTACAAAAGGTAGATTTTAAAATGATTATAAAAGTGATAGGCAAAAAGTCAGAGTTAGTTACCAAAATAAAATGAAAGAATACAGCCTAAACTTTCAACCCTATTAGGCTGGGCAACGTCTAGATTAAGCAGGTTTTTTTTTCACTCCACTGGATATTATACAGTCCTTAATATATAAATTTGCCCCTTAAACCTGGGCCAGTCTCCTCTGTTGGAGTCTTCAGTCTTCTTTGAGCATAGGTGGGGGAAGGAGAAAGGCCAAGCATGAGTCCCTTGTGTTCTGTTCTATACCCTCAGTCCCATGTGCTTGGAGAACACAAGTCCAGGCATGTCTGGTGGTCCTTGCTGAGTTCCCAGGCAAGGTTGAGCAATTTCCCTGGTGTGGCCTCATGCAGGCGAGTCATTGAATTGTAGCTCCTTTGCTGGATAGCAGCTGTTGATGGTTGTTTGACACCCCACCCAGGCATTGGTTACTTTCCTTGCTGTTGTCTCTGGGGAACTAATATCTAGCTGATTTCCCAACTTACAGCATGTTTTAGTGACAACCATATAATGCACTCTCATAACTTCACATGCACTAAAGATATACATATTTAGATAGAACAGTGACTTTCAGCCAATCATAACCTTTTCCCTGATACCTCACGTAACATGCTTTATATGCAATATCAAAGTTACATACAGATGAGCAATATGGGGGTTACAAGATATACCACAAGGTATAGTATATCACAGGTGTAATTTACTAGGACTGCCTCAGTAATTTAGGCCATTTTGCTTGCTCCTGAAATGTTCCTCTGCCCACCATCCCCTTCTCAAAATAGCAGCTGTGCATGGGGAGAAAAATTCTGTTTCAAATTAGCAGCTTTAGTTTAAGAGCATGAAATGGCAGTACGAGGCAACAGTCCAAAATAGGAAAAACAGAAATGTTACTTGCTTCAAACCAGAAAAATTCAGTATCATGGTAACAAACAAAGCACTTGCAGTGACTTTAAAACTACAGTTACTTGCATTGCATCGGAAGAAGAAGGGAGCAACAGAGTGAGGTACAGTCACAGAACTAACCAACCAGTAGGCACAGGGACCTTCTGCTATTCTTAACTTGAACAATTTTGCAGTCTTCTGGCACAATTTCACAGAAATTTTTTCAGCCATTCGTATTTAATCTTTGGGATATTTCTAGACAATATTTGTTTCTCCTGCCATAAGAGAACACCTCCCCATTCCACTATTTAAAAAGGATTTCTTGGGTGATTATCACTTTGAAGATCCAAGCAGCATACAACCCCAGCCAACTGCCAGCCCCCTCAAGCACATCCATTCTCTGGCCTTCCAAGACCCTCATGGTCAATATATCCTCAAGGATCATGATAATCGGTAATAAGTTTAGCAATCTTTGCAACACTATCACTAAAGATATGCAAACCCATCCCTCCCAAACTTCCCCATGTCTACAAGCGCACACACCCACACACACACACCCCGAGCTGTGTTCTGTTAAAGGCTCATGAAGTAATGGGGATTAAAAGACTGCTCATGTGTCTACACCAGTGGTTCTCAACCACAATGGGTTACCTGGGCTGCAGGTAACCAATCAAAACTTATCCAGAGCGCACAGCCTGGAGTCCATGAAACTCAGGACTCGTGGGAGCAGGGGGTGCATAAAGAAATCATACATTTCTTTAAAATGAAAAAATAAAAAAAAAAGGACCCAAATGCTGGAGCACCTAATTGATCAGGGCAATCAAAGGCCGGCACTCAATACTCAGCCTGGAGAACAATTCCTTCTGGCCAGTGCTGTACAACCTCCATGGGACTCCAATCCTCCCAGCAACAGTACCCTTTGCATTCAACCCCACAGAACAAGAACGAACTGCTGTGAATACATCTACTGCCCAGTGTGATGCAGCTATAGGACACCTTACACTTCAGTCACACCACATTTTTTGAAGTTCTACTCTGCAAAAACCCAGATATAATTGTGTCTTCTAGTACAGAGCTGACAATTTCCCAAAGCTATAGTCCCTGCCCCCCAAAAAAACTAATTACTATCTGTGCAGTAACCAGTGTGACACACTGTCCGGCTACGGTCTGCTCTCAAAGCTTCCCTCAACTGCACAGCACCTGTAGTGGCATTAGTAACTGGCCTGTAACAAGGCATCTCAAAGTCACCAGATAGCCTATCCACCTTACCCTGGGCCTCACAGATGTTATGCAATACACAACATGCAGCAAAAACATTAAAAATATTTCCTCACTGAGATCCAACCTAATCATGAGACATTTCCATCTGGCTTTCAGTCTTCCAAAGGCATGCTCCACCAGTTTAGGTCTTAGGCGCCG
The DNA here is from genome assembly GCF_965140295.1 of Lepidochelys olivacea. Taxonomy (NCBI): domain Eukaryota; kingdom Metazoa; phylum Chordata; order Testudines; family Cheloniidae; genus Lepidochelys; species Lepidochelys olivacea. Next base: position 47,183,198 of record NC_140414.1, on the reverse strand, counting down.
ACTTCAACGGTTCCTGGGGAGTGCTCGACCTCAACCCTGCCCCTGCACCTTCCCCATTCTACCCCTTCCCCAAAGTCCCCGCCCCCTTCCCACCACCATTCCGCCCCCTTCCCCAAGTCCCCACCCCACCTCTTCTCCACCTCCACCCCTGAGCATGCCGCATCCCTGCTCCTCCCTCCTGGAAAGTCGTTTGGCAGCGGGAAGTGCTTGGGAGGTAGGTGGAGAAGCGGGGATGCAGTGCGGGGTGGGGGGGGGGAGAGGAAGGAGATGAGGTGGGGTGGAGGTGAGGGGAGCTTGCCCGCTGGTGGGTGCAGAGCACTCACTAATTTTTCCCCTGTGGGTGTTCCAGCCCTGGAGCACCCACGGAATTGGCGCCTATGGTTCAGATGATAGTTAAATCTGTCCTTGCTTCTGTCCAGGTGTTTTGGTGTAAGTCTACATGAGCCAATGAAACAAAAAATCACTCCATCATAATTAGGAAAGCCCACTGAATCCCTCTATTTCCTGGGTATTGCCCAATGTGACCATCCTGTAGAGCGGACACAATTAAATCACTTTGCACATTTGCACCCCAATAGATTTTCCAACCCCAAACTGGCTACCCACTGAGCAGTAGCAATTTGGCGTTGCAAATTTCAAGACAGACTGCCATCCATTTCCCCACTGTCAGAGCAGCTCTCATCTGTGTCTTGCATTGCAGGGCTGAGGTGAGTTTGGCGTGACCACTCCAGGAATGTGGGCTTCTGCATCCGAAAGTTCTGAAACCACTGCTGGTTGTCCCAGGTTTGCATTACAATCCAATCCCACCCACTCCATGTTCACCATTTGGTCCCAAAGACTGCTGCTGTACCCTGTATAGTTGGTTAGCAGGTACCTGCAAGTCTTTCAACTGCTCAGTCATCCTCAGTTCTGCAAATACAATGGTCAAGTCAGCTTGGTAGATTGATATCTCACCAATATCTCTGGTGGCAAGATAGCAGCTGTGATCCAGGGAGCACCTTAATGCCACCTGTCAGAGCGCATCCTGTGCAATAAGTCTGATCAGGCCTGACAACACTCATTGCCCCATCTCACAGATTATGACAACCAGTATCTGAAAGGTGTCATGTAAAGGTGTCATATGCAAACTGGTAACATGCAGATCATTAATACTATTGTGTGCTGTATGTACAGCCAGTGTATAAAGAGTTCTAGATGCTTGCTGGAAAAACATTCCTCAGACATGTTTAGCAGACAGTGCTTAAGTACAGCCTATCCGAGACAAAGGAATGTTTCACAGACTGGACATGTATCCACTATAAATTAAGCAAGGTGTGACCTAAGACAGAAAAAGTACACTTACATGCACTGTAAACAAAGCCATCAGGCAAGCAAGTTAGGGAAGATGACCATTTAATCTCGAACGAGGATGCAGACTGCACCCCTTTGAAGCCTTCCTAACTCTTAAACAGGGTCAATTGACTGAGAAAAATATAAACACAGGCAAAAAGCCATTTTGGCATCCTTTACCTGAGGCAACAAAGAAACCAAGCGCTTCAGGCTCTGTGTTGACCCTGGAAGGACTGTGGTGAGAAATGTTTCAGTGGCAGCCGTTAATCTGTATCAGCAAAAAGAACGAGGAGTACTTGTGGCACCTTAGAGTCTAACAAATTTATTTGAGCATAAGTTTTCATGGGTAAAGCCCACTTCATCTGATGCATGGAGTGGAAAATACAGTAGGAAGGTGGGGACGGGTGTCTGTCTGTCTACTGCATTTTCCACTCCATGCATCTGATGAAGTGGGCTTTAGTCCACAAAAGCTTATGCTCAAATAAATGTGTTAGTCTCTAAGGTGCCACAAGTACTCCTCGTTCTTTGTGGTGAGAAAGCTACTTTGAACAAGGGACTCTAAAGTTTAAGTTAAATTTTAGTCTGAGAAGCGTATTTTTTACTTTTGTTTCTAGCCATTTATATCCCTATTCTTTCTACCTAATATCACTTAAACTTAGGCTCTGTTAATGCACTTGTTTCACTTTTACAAATCCATTTCAGCGCTGTATATAAAACTAAATAGTAAAAGTCTCAAATAACCTAGCAGGATGGTGAACATGGTTTCTTTGGAGGCAGAAATCTTGATAAGTTCTGTAACAACCAGCAAGAGGAACTGGACACTGCAGGGGAGATGGCTTTGGGGTGACTCGAGACTGGAAGGGCTGTTGGATCACCCTGCAAGAGTAACCAGGCTGAGTGAAGCCAGGGGAAAACTTTATGCTGAAAGCATGCTACTGATGAGCAGGGCTTTGAGCCAAAACACCACAGAAGCACCCAGCGCAGGCAGTGACAACTGCTCTGGGTGAGTATCCATAGTGTCACAGTGGCAAAAAGGAATAGATTATGAGATAGAATAGAAAGATGTGGAAATTTAACCCCAAACTTCCATAGTTCCCGGAGAGGAGTGAAAGTATGCCACAAAAACATGGCAGCAGCACCACAATGTTCTGCAAAAATTTCCCACAAGGTAGCATGCCAGGCGGTGGCACGGGACACTGGGATGTTCAGTGGTGTCCTTTAGCAATACAGCCTGATGCTGCAAGGACACATTGCACCAGCAAAGGGAGCCAAATGTGAACGCACAGCTGAAAGAACTACGTAAACTGCAGAACACCTACAGAATTTCTGCCAGTAAAAAACTTTCTAGTGTAGATGTGCCCCAAGACCGATACCTATGGAATGGAGCACAGCAGCATTTTTAATAGTAAGCAAAAGCACTGCACAACCGTTTAGGAGTGGAAGATAAGGGCACCATGTGTACTTGAAACTGCACAGAAAGCTTAGTTCATCAGAATGTAATTATTCACTTTGGATTGTGACCAGGAAAATAGGGTTGATAACTGCTCTTACAACAAAAAGTGCCATGGGATATTTCATAACCAGCACATCTAACAGTTCTCCTTATTTTGTTAGATCTACTGCAAACATAAGACTAGGTCAATGCCTAGAAGTACTAGAGTAATACACCACCAATTCACTCTATTACCATTGCAAAGTTAATACAGGGAGTATAGTTCTTCCCAGTACTCTTAATATCTTCCTCCATTATAGCAGTCAGGTGCTTCCCCTCTAGACCAAAAAGTCAAGAAAGCTGCCATCTTTAAGAGTGACATACTTACATAGAAACAGTCATCTAGAAAGACATGTTCAGGAACAGTTTATGTAGCAGAACTCACACCCAACCTTGGGGACACCATATCAATATGGCAGTAACTCATTTAAATGGTTTATCATCTTAAGTGTACACAGATATTCAGGTAGAAATTTGACTTTATCCTGAAAATTTAAAAAAAACTGCACAAAGAAGATGAATTCTGAATGGCATCAGAACTCTGGACACATCTTTTTGATTGTATTATTGAGAAATCAGCTGGACACAAGAGATAGTACAGTACATTTCTAGGTGTTTATAACATGACCCAGGTAATGTTACAAGGCACACAGCTGAGCGTTTAAGAAGCAAGGAAGTACTTTGAAATACATAGCCTTGAATACACACTGGCTAATGAAATAGAAAGTTACTAGTTGTGAATGTTTGAACAGTCAGGTGTGATGTCCTCTATATCCCAGTTAAATCCCAGTTTAACTTCAGGGTAAATTTGCCCTGGATATGCAATAGTCTTGGAATTCACAGAGATATGTAGCCTCTACATCACAATAAATTAGGCATTCTTAATAGTTCCCTTACTTGAAACAGTAATTCCACTAAATTATACATAAGGAATGGAACATAGTCTTATTGTCTAGAAAATGGACACTTCTATATCATCACTAGCAAAAAACACCAATTGTGTCTAGCATTATAAATCAGTTTCATAATATGAACACTCATCTCAAAAATGATTTTGAAACACCTTGGAATGTGTCATTCGTAAACTTTAAATATATTCCTTGGAAACATTACTTAATATAATCAAAATACAAATTTCAGTTTTTTTGTTGAATTAAGATCATTTTATCACAACAAAGTTTGATAAAAATGTAATAGTTTATAACTTTACATTTCAGTGCAGTGAGGTCTTTAAAGCTTTTGAGAAAGTGATCAAGATGAATCAATTCAACTAAACATCTCCAGCCAAATTCATCCCGGGGGTGACTTTATAACAAATCACAAAAGAATTACACCTGAGATAAATCTGGCCCCTTGCTTGGAACTGGTATCAGCACTGAAGCAGATTATTTCCGTGCATTGTGTCCTGCCACCCAAATAACTGTTTCATATAGAAACAGTTCTGGACGCAGATGGTGAGCTACTTGAACAAGTTAGGCAATATAGGAATTATTCCAGTTTAGATTTTTCCCCCCTATTCTCAATTTCTAGACCTAAATAGAAGTAAAATCTCCTTAGTTTTCAAGTTGACAGTACAGAATTTAAATAAGTACAAAAAGAGGCAGTTATTACTTTAAAAAAGTTTTATAGAATATTCTGAAAAAGGAAATTAAAGCTGAAACTGAAAGAATATTGTGCAGAATTTGAGCCTGATCCTTCAAGGTCATAACACCTCCTGCAGTGAAAACTGACGACACACCTCAAAGAATTTGATCATAAGAATTGAGAGCATGAATCAGAGCTCAGGATTGCAAGAATACTAAAAAATAAGTGTTTATAAAATGGATACCTTAAGGTAAGATGTATAAAATGTTGACATCTAAATTAAATTATTAGCCCTCTACTTGTTAGAGCTGATCATGCAGAGAATCCGGCCTTTTTCAAATTATTACGGTGTAAAACACCAGTCACCTTGATATTGGGGGGCATGTTTCAGGGTATAAGTTTGATCATGAGAAATAAGTCATATTTTATACAGCTTTTGAATGAGGGGACTGATAATTCTGCTAGTGTGTTACATCTTTTGCTATTCAGCATTTATCCAAAATGCAAGCTGACACTTAATAGCTTTCCGTAGCAATTGATGTAACAATTCCAGTATACTGATCCAATATATGGTGAAGTCAATGGAAATACTCCCACTGATTTCAAGGGTTAGACCCTGTCTATTCCGTCAATACTAATAATACTCAACAAATAATCACAGCTCACTTTCCATAAACTGCTTTTTATTGGAAAACATTTCTAACCCCAGAATGAACTCACAGGTTTGCACAGAGTATTATGAGTATTTGTAGGTCAAAAAACATTAGCAACTTGGTCTAATTTTTCTTAGTGGAAAGTACAGGAACAAACATTTCTATTCTTAAAAAGGTAATAAGAGAGACAATGTCTTTTAGTAGAACATTTAGAGCAGAGGTGGGTAAACTACAGCCCGGGCAGATGGCTCTCCAGACATTTTCATCTGGCCCTAAGCTCCCACAAGGAAGTCGGGTCTGGGGCTTTCCCTGCTCTGGGGCTCCAGCCAGGGAGCGGGGCCAGGGTCTTGCTCCACTCCTCACGGAAGCAGAGGCACATCCCTCCTCCAGCTCCTATGCTTAGGGGCAGCCAGGGGGCTCCGCACACTGCCCCCACCCCAAGCGCCACCCCCGCAGCTCCCATTGGCCAGGAACCGCAGCCAGTGGGAGCTGCAGGGTTGGCACCTGCGGACAGGGCAGTGCGCAGACACCCCTGGTCACACCTCCATGTAGGAGCTGAAGGGGGAACATGCCGCTGTTTCTGGGAGCTGCTTGAGGTAAGCGCCACCCAAAGCCTGCCACCCTGACTCCCTCCTGTTCCCCAAACCCCTGCCCCAGCCCTGATCCCCCTCCCGCCCTCTGAACCCCTTGGTCTCAGCCCAAAGCAGCCCTCTTGCACCCCAACCCCTCATCCCTAGCCCCACCCTAGAGCCCACACCCCAAGCTGGAGCCCTCTGGCACCCCAACTCCCAATTTCATGAGCTTTCATGGCCCACCATAAAATTTCCATACCCAGTTGCCGCCCTCAGGGGTTTGCCCACCCCTGATTTAGAGCCTGATTCTGACCTTGCACTGGTTTTACACTAACATAGCTCCAGAATATTGCCCATAAATTTAATCCCTTATTTTTGGGTCATAAAATTGGTTTTGGCAGGAGTAAGCATTTGGAGCTTTTGGCCCACAAGCTTATTTAAATGATCATCTCTATGAATTCACAAAGTACTTTAAATAAACAGCTGCCAAGATTAATAGTTAAAGCACAAGTACAGTATTTACTCTGTATAACAGAAATAAATAGTGACTACCTATATCATACGTTTGATCTCAAAGCACTTTTCAAACATTAAGGCATAAATCACACACCAGGGAGCTGGGAGAAGTGTTGGCTTATCTTACTCAAAAAGCAAAGTTTCCCCAAGAGTCCCCACAGTATCCAAGAAAATGCTAGGGTAACTCACTGACCACATCCAGAGTGTGGTCCCCTACCTTAGAGGCCACATCTAGTAGGCAGGCAAGTATGCTGCAGTAGATAGTAGCTCTGCTTGGAGGATTAGCAAAGCATGTTCCATGGCATATGTTCTCTCATTCTTTGTCTGTTCCAATGGGACTTGTGCTGGGCAGCTGGATTCCGGTAAAGGAGAATTCATCAGGCGGCACCTCTACTCCAATGCCATACCAGCAAGTATAGATGATGTTACACAGTAAGTCTTAAAACACAATATATATTTTCTTCCCTTTGCTGTGCTACCTTTGAGAAAATTGCATCCCAGAGCTGGGAAGAATTTTTAGGTGGACTATGACAAAAAAATCAGGGGGTATCCATGTTAGTCTGTATCCACAAAAACAATGAGTCCAGTGGCACCTTAAAGACTAACAGATTTATTTGAGCATAAGCTTTCATGGGTAAAAACCCCACTTCTTCAGATGCATGGAGTGAAAATTACAGATGCAGACAAATATATTGACACATTAAGAGAAGGGAGTTACCTCACAAGTGGAGAACCAGTGTTGACAGGGCCAATTCGATCAGGGTGGATATAGTGTAACAATATTCCACATGAGGATGGACTACAAGCGGTCAAGAACAGTATCCCTGATGAGGTCACAGCACACCTGAGCTCTGCTACTTTGTCCTCACCCACAACCATTTCAGATTTGGGGACAACTTATACCTTTAAGTCAGTGGCACTGCTATGGGTACCTGCATGGCCCCACAGTATAACAACACTTCCTCAGCTCTCGTCCCCTAGTGCCCCTCCTCTACTTGCGCTACATTGATGACATCATCATATGGACCCACGGGAAGGAGGCCCTTGAAGAATTCCTCCTGGATTTCAACAACTTTCTGGATCCCACTATGATCAACCTCAGCCTGGACCAGTCCACACAAGAGATCCACTTCCTGGACACTACAGTGCAACTAAGTGATGGTCACATAACCACCACCCTTTACCGGAAACCTATTGACAGCTATACTTACCTCCATGCCTCCAGCTTCCATCCAGGACACACCACACGATCCATTGTCTACAGCCAACGCTTAAGATACAACCAAATTTGCTCCAATCCCTCCGACAGACACAAACACCCACAAGATCTTTATCAAGCATTCTTAAAACTACAATACCCACCTGGGGAAGTGAGGAAACAGACTGACAGAGAGAGACAGGTACCCAGAAATCACCTACTACAGGACAGACCCAACAAGGAAAATAACAGAACACCACTGGCCATCATGTACATCCCCAAGCTAAAACCTCTCCAGAACATCATCAGTGACCTACAACCTATCCTGGAAAACGATCCCTCACTCTCACAGACCTTGGGAGGCAGGCCAGTCCTCACTTACAGACAGCCCCCCAACCTGAAGCAAATACTCACCAGCAACTACACACCACACAACAGAAACACTAACGCAGGAACCAATCCCTGTAGCAAACCTTGTTGCCTACTCTGTCCCCATATCTACTCTAGCGACACCATCAGAGGACCCAACCACATCAGCCACACAATCAGCGGGTCATTCACCTGCACATCTACTAATGTGTTATGTGCCATCATGTGCCACCAATGCCCCCCTGCCATGTACATTAGCCAAACCGGACAGTCCCTACGTAAGAGAATAAATGGACACAAATTGGACATCAGTAATGGTAACATACAAAAGCCAGTAGCAGAACACTTCAATCTTTCTGGACATTCAATAACAGATTTGAAAGTAGCCATCCTTGAACAAAAAAACTTCAGAAACAGACTTCAAAGAGAAACAGCAGAACTAAAATTCATTTGCAAATTTAACACCATTAATTTGGGCTTGAATAGGGACTGGGAGTGGCTGGCTCATTACAAAAGCAACTTTGCCTCTCCTGGAATTGACACCTCCTCATCTATTACTGTAAATGGACAAAAACACACACTGTGGGAATGGCTGGGATTAACAACTGAAACAGTTTAAAAAAAAAAAAACTTAAAAAGTAACTTAATGGGTGGGTCTTCAGAGTGAATAATTTTTTGAGGGAATAACTTGTGTGATGTGAAAAGAGTGATGTGACTGGATGTCTAGGGCCAGATTTTCTGGAGTGTTCAGAACCCACAATTGGGACTAATTTTTTGTTGTTGTTTTGTTTTTTGGAAAAAACACTCAGCTCTCATCTAGGTACCTAATTTAAGTGGTCAGATTTTCAAAAGTGCTCAGCACCCAACAAATCCCAATGAGAACAGGAGCTTCTGGGTGCAGAAAGCTTTTGAGGGAAAAAAAAATCTAACCATTAATTTAAGTGCCCAAATGAGAGATGCTGGCTACTGAAGCCTTAAAGTCTGGCTCAGGATCAGTAAGGGTTTCAGTTCATTTTCATATCACATTTGATTATACTAGGCTCAGCTTAAGGGATCATATTTCTACCTTCCCCTTTATTTAATCAGGACACTACAAAAGGTTGTGAACATTTTAATTATTTTCAAATATTTCTTGCTTTATGTAATTTAGAATAATGATAAAATATAATGGTTTTAAAATGTTATGATCCCAAATTGTTACTTAATACATTAAAATATACAAATAAATAAAGGACTGTATATCGGCTCTTAAGTCTTCAGAGGAAAGCAACAGGAGTTCATGAACAAAGTAGGCTGGAACACCTTTCGCCCTGATCAGTGAGGGACAAAGCTGTCTCAGAAGTTCCTAGACAGTCTCTAGGAGATCAAGGAGAAAGATTACTAGAAAATGTAGTCCTTCCAGGATGCCATACTGTACTCCTGGCCTGAGGCAAAGCAGGATGGAAGTTAAGGAATTATATCAATTCTAGCTATTTCCAAGTGAGAGAAAGACCAAGAAGGAAACAAGCTGTGCTACTGGATGTCTCCTGGAAGCTATGGACAAGTGAACCACTTCGTTTGCTCAGTAGTCATTTCAATACAGACGTCTGAGGATTTTCTAAAACACTTTCTAAGCTGACTGGATACTTTGTGCTGCCTTGTTCAGCCAGAAGAACTCGCACAGCTTGCAAAGAACTTCTTGTAAAAGATAAACTCCACAAGTGTGACTTGTCTTGTGTTTGGTTTGCCACATACATTTCAGAACGAACAAGACACCAGGGTGTGTCAGAAGACATACTGCCATTTCTTCATTGAAGTCATTTTACAATGCATATGAGATATGGCAATATCTACCATGATACATGTAGTGTCCTATTTTATAGCTATGTGAATCTCAGTCATCTAGCATACAGGATTTTTACTTGCTATTTCTTGTTTCTGTTAAATATACATTTAAGAGTTCATGTAAGCACACGACAAATGCAAAAAACAATCCAGTCTCACACAGGGAACAGAATATATAATTGGACACATGCTCCTTAGTACTAAAGGAGTATCAAGGAAAAAGTCATACACAACTAAATAAGACACTGTTTTACAGAATTATATTTTGGACACAGCTCCAACCAGATACAGGTCTTCACACCCTCTAAAATCAGAACTTCCTTTGAAAGCAGAAATGAACCAGGGTTCATCCAGTACAACTTTAGGCAATTAAATCTTGAAAAGAACAGTTAGCAAAAGAATCTCTCCTAAATCTTCCTTGAATCAATGTCCTTGAACATTTAGGTCAATTTCTCTGCTGGAATAATTCCATCCATTTCCCCTGACTGCATTTCTCATAGAAACTGATGTTTAAGAAAGGGAAAGTTAGGCTTCATAAGGTAAAACTGCATCACTTAATTTAGATATACTTTTCTTTATAACATTTTCAGTCTTATGCCTCTTAGGAAGGTGTCCAAGACTTGTCTTTTATTTATTGCTTGTTGTTTCAGTATGATGCTCCAGGCATACCAAAAACAACCTTTTCTTAGGCCCCTCAAGTTATTAGCAGTAGCAGAAATGTGGGAGTGGGGATAGGGCAGGAAAGGGGAAAGACCTTAAAGGAAACATACCTGTAAGCCCTTCCTCGAGATGGTCTGGAATAGAAGAGTAGCCTGCTCACTGGTGCCACAGCCTACCACAGAGGAGGTTGGTAAAGGGAGTAGAGGCAAAGAGTATTGGGATTAGGAAAAAGGCAGTAGGATGGAGTCAGGAGAAGGGAGATTGGAGAACTAAAAGGTGAGAGTGTGAGAAAAGTGCAAAGCAGTAGAGAGGAGGAGGGAACGAAAGAGAGAGATGCAAAGAAAAATGGCAGCAGAGGAATAGGAGTGCAATCAGGTGAAACTGAAAATGCAGAGAGGTTGCACAACCAGGAAAGAGAGAGAGAGAGAGCATGCGCGTTTGCCTCACAGACCCATACTTCAGTCATAAATTTGAATTTATTAGCTTTCAAAGCTACTCTCCCAGCTACTTCATGAGGTGACAAGATGGGCATTATGAATGAATGAGATTTTTCGTATAAGAATGCCTACTTTTCCCAATATTTCCATTTGATCCCAAACAGATGCCTGGAGCGGGGTATGTACATTATATTTAAAAAGGTAGACCGCATGGACATCATTAGGGTTACTATTATGATGTAAAACTTACATTTCCTTATGAAAACTGAAATCTTAGAAAAAGCAAATTGTTCTAGTAACCTGAGTATTTAAATGGGACTTTTCAGTCACATTTTAGAAAAGAATTAAGCAGCTAGGTCCATATTTAGACACCAAAACAAATGTCCCAATTTCTAATACAGGGCATCCAGAGCGGTCAGTGACCAACATGTCTGGAAAAAAAAAATCAGGCCACATACCTATATATTACTTTAGGCATTAAGGTTTATGGTATTTGTAACATGGAGTATAATTTAATATTTTACACTACTCCACACACATTTGCATTATATTTTCCTTTTTTCAAGGAGCATCTGAGAAATCTACAAGAAAAAAAGTGAATGTACAGGCACATCACACAGTAACACAGCTATAGGCTGTCCCCAACCCACTCCCAATACACCCAGGTCATGTGTCAGGCTCCTGCAGTGTTTCTCCAGGATTTTAGAAGAAGCTATTGGCAAATATCTTCCAGAATTTAGAAACCAAAATTGGAAGAAAATATTAAAGGGTTTCCAGGTGTATTGTGTGGATATGAACACTTGAAGTGTAAGCCTTTGAGGTCTACAAATTCTCATTGGAAAAGATGTAGCACACTAGCCATTTTCCCCTCTCTCCACCCTACTCTCCTTTTTCTCTTTGTATGTCTTCTCTTTCTGTTTCTGTCTTCCTCCTCCTCTTCTGTCTCCCTTCTATGCCACTTGCATTTCAGGATCAGGCCAGCAGCCGATGAAAAATAGGGCCATAATCCTAGTCAATTTCGTGCCACAATTACCTCTTTGTGAAAAGAGCCTGTTTGAGTACAATCTTATTTTCTCTGCAGCTGGTGCCAATTGTCTCATAGCAGTTCCTTGTCTAGTCAAGGTTCATAAAGTGGATAGTACAAATCTAGTAGTATACTAATCAGGAAGCATGGTAGAGGGCTGTTATCCTCTATGGCAAGAGACTAAGACTGCATAGTAATTCTGGCAAAGAGTCCTGTGGCACCTTATAGACTAACGGACGTACTGGAGCATAAACTTAATACATCTGTTAGTTTATAAAGGTGCCACAGAATTCTTTGCCGCTTTTACAAATCCAGACTAATATGGCTATCCCTCTGATACATAGTAATTCTGCCATGCATAACCGATTTGAAGGAAATCATTCACCAGCAGCTCTTCAGTTGTGGGACAGGTTAAGATATTGTCACTGGATTGGCAAGTACTATTCACAGACTTTTCAATACTTTAAAAAGTCTTGTGGCTTTTGTTCTCTAAGCAAAAGGCGACAGTAGTAATAAGATCCACCCACAAAATTCCATGTTGGACAACAGGCCTCCTGCAGCGCAAGGTGTCTGATTAATCCTCAGTTAGCAAGAACAGGCAAACTATTCTATGTACTGTGATCCCCTTTCAAAACAAAGGAAGTGAATGGTCATTCCCACCCCAGGACCCTCTTCCTGCCCTGAGAGAGAGGGCACTGGGAGAGGTATTACCACTTCCACAAGAATACTGTCTGGGATATAGGCCAAGTTTTGTAATATTCAAAGTATTTTACACTTGTTTTTACTGTCCTTTGATCCAAGCTGATTATACATGAAAATGAAAACTTTTACAAACATGCCCCACACTTTTCTTTCTTGTTTAAGATGTGAGCTTGCTTTAACAGAAACGTAACTCTACACTGTCCATTAATAAAGCTGACTGATCAGTACAGATAATAAATACTTTAAGTATCTCATGTTACTAGCTTTAAAACTTAACACTTGAAGTAGGCAAGTGTTATTCTATCCATTTCAGAGACAGGGGAAAGACAGGCAGAAAACTTGTATATGCAAGAACATCTTACTGTGCTTGAATAGGATTGGGAGCATTCAAATTAGACAAAATACGGACTACAGTTTGCAGCTGGTGTAGCCCAGGATGAGATACCCTATCAGCTAGCCACGGTTAAACCCCCACATTCCTGAATTAAGCTAGTCTACACTTAGACTGCAAAGTCATGGTCATGACAGTATCAGGGGGTGGCTGTGTTAGTCTGTATCCACAAAAACAACAAGGAGTCCGGTGATGCCACCGGACTCCTTGTTGGTCCTGACAGTGTCATTAACTCAAATGTTCCCAATCCTGTTCAAACACAGTAAGCTTCTCTAATGTGAAGAAGCCCAGAGGTTAAGCGATTTACCCAAGGTCACACAGCAGTTCTGTGACCAAAGTAGGAGTGAACTCAGGTCTTCATAGTCATGCCCTCAGATCCAGAGGACAGGAAGGTAACAGGAATAGATTTGAGACCTAGAGTAAAATCTTGCCCCCGCTGAAATAGGAGTTTGCCATTGTTGTCAATGAAGCCAGGATTTTACCGTCAGCGAGGAGTTTGGGCTACGCAGGTTTGAGGAGGGGAGTGTGGGTGAGGGTATCACCGGAGTGGGCGCAGTGGGTACGTGCCATGAACGGTGTATAGGTGGGAGGGGGCAGCCGGTAGCCCTTGGAGTAGCCAGGCTGTGCCCCTGGGAGCTGGCAGGGCAGGGGGTGCAGAGGGCGAGGTGGGAGGCAGGGATGGGGAGCGGGTGGGGGAGAGGCTGGTACTCACTGTGCGGGTCGCTCTTCTCCCGGACTCCGTCCACTCTGCCGTCCGGGTTGATCCGCAGGAAGAAGCCCCCGTTTTTGCAGTACAGCCGCTTGGGGTCCTTGAAGTGCCCCGGGGGGAAGGTGCCGCTGCCCCCGTCGTCGGGCAGCGCGGGCAGGGTGGTGATGCTGCCCGCAGCCATCCGCCCCGCTGCGGGGCCCCGAGCCGGGGAGCCCCCCTGGTGCCCGGCCCCCCGGCCGCCCAGCCTCACCTCCTGCCGGCTTCGCCCTCTGCCGCGGCCGCCCAGCCTCACCTCCTGCCGGCTTCGCCCTCTGCCGCGGCCGCCCAGCCTCACCTCCTGCCGGCTTCGCCCTCTGCCGTGGCCGCCCACCCTAGCCCCGGCCGCCCGGGGCCCGGCCCCTCCTCTCTGGCGGGGCAGCGCAGTGCCCGGCCCCCCGGCCCCTTACCGCCTCCGCGCGGGAAGCGGGTCCCGGCTGCCAAGTGAGGCTGGTGGAGCTGCGCAACGCCCGGGCTCCGGGAGCCCGTCACCCTGCCCGGCCCCGAGCAGCCAGCGCACAGCGCAGCCTCCCGGCGATGCTGCTGGGGCTGCAGGGAGCCAGCGCCGCCCCGCGCCCCCGGCCGCCTCGGGGACTCTGCCAGCTCCGGCGCGGAGGGGCGCAGGCTGGGGGAGCGCAGCTAGCAGCGACTTGTTTGTTCGCATCGGCCTCCCCCTGCCGCTCCGCCCCCCGCCCTTCGCGGTGCCTCTCTGGGCCGGTCCCCTGCGCCGCGGGGAGACTGCTGCTGCTGCTCCTGCTCCTGCTGGAGAAACCGGCCGAGCTGGAGAAGCGGTTCCCTCCCCATCCACCGTACCGTCACCCTGCCCGGCCCTGCCTCCCCTGGCCGCCCGGCCAGCCTCCTGTCCTCCACCCTGCTAGCCCACACAGGGTTGCGCACTCGCAAGGGAGGGCGCACGGAAAGTACCCTTCCCAAATCGCTCTGCAGGCTGGAAATCAACAGCATCGCTAAGATTTCGAAAACATGTCGCGGAAAGCGCGAGCCAGGGGGAGCTGGCGCTGCAGAAAGACCAACTTGCTCTTCAAGGAATATTAGACCAGGCTAGAGCCATTTGGTTAGGCATTTAACTTTTTTAGTTGCAATAGCAACCAACTATCTGCTGACGAGTGGTTTGTAGAACACAGGTTAAGAGAGGGGGTAGCACCATTATATACAAGAGTGGTATTTTGTTATAGCATTGAAAATACAATATCAAAAGATGCAGTAGCAAGCCTTACAAAAGCTGGACGTCGACATACAGAACTAAGGAAAACACAAGCTAGTCCTACCCACTTATTATCTGATCAGATGCCAACAGAAGCAATGAACCAAGCCGCCAGCATTTACTACTCCAATGCCATTGGACTCAGATTATTGTACATAATGCAGTCCCTTAAAAACAGCGCAGACAAAGTCTTGATAGGGATGGAGCTGTATTGTGGACAGACTACATAACGTTACTTTACACTTTAAGCTGAAAGTGTTTTTACAAACACTTGTGACGAGGGTAAATACAATTATACCCAATTAACAGATGAAAAAAGTGAGGCAGAGAGAGATTAAACGATTTGCTCAAAGTCACATAGTAAGTCTGACAAAGTCAGAAAAGCCACATTTGATTTAGCCAGAAAAATATCCTTGGTGCCTATTGATTACAGAAGGTAATGCAATAGTTTATTGAACCCACACAAGCATTACAGAAAGCTTTGGGGCTCTGAATGAGAGCAGAAGAATACACTCACTACTGCATAATGCATTTTACCCTTTCTTTTATGCTATGAAAAATATATAAATCAGACAAAAACCAAAAACTTCTGAATGTTTAGTAACTGTCATACACATCATGGTGCTGAGGGGTATTAGTATGGAAGTCTATCTAAGCAGAGTTAGAGCATGTTCAGTTAATTTGTGTGATTTTTAATTAAATTGGAACATCATTCAATTGCACACAAGCTTGCACTGTAGATCATTCCAGCAAAAAACTTAAGGAAAAATGTGTTACAATATGTAAAATTTAAGGGCTGTATCATTCCATCAGTTTTTAAGCTGAACACCACCTTAAGAACTGATGGAACAGTATGGTCCCTATATTGTGACAAACATTTCAGTAATAAAATTTAAAATTCATTGTGTGTTTAATCTATTTTCATTTTTGTGTATTTATATATTTAATAGAATTGCTTCTATTTCTACTCCTGCTCATCACTACAAAGCCAAACATTATCAGGTTGTGTGATGGGTCAAAAGTTCAGTCTTGTGAACTTCAAAAGAGTACAGATACTTTGGTTCCAGTTAGAGGAAGTCTTGATAGGTTGGTGAGGTTGGGGTGTGTGTAGCATAGCGGTTCTCAAAACTTTAGCAACTCAGGGGCCCCCATTTTGATTTAAAATTTTGTGCAGACCCCCAAAAGTCCTGCTCAGCCCCAGGCCCTGCCCCCACCCCACTTCTTCCTGTCCCCGCTCTACCCCTGCCCCTCCTCTTCCCCACCTCTTTCCACTCCCTCCCCCGAGCAGGCCCCATCCCGCTCATACCCAACCCTCCCAGCACCTCCTGCACACCACTCAACAGCTGTTCCACAGCACACAGGAGGCACTGGGAGAGACGGGGAAAAGAATTGATTAGCGGGGCTGGCAGCCCCAGACAGGACTCGTGTGCCCCTTAGAGCATCCTCGTGGCCGCCCAGGTGTGTGTGGACCCCAGTTTGAGAAACCCATTGTAGCATTTGTGATGATTCTTGGTGTTGTGACTTTTTCCCCCAGAGGTGTGTGGCAAAACCTGCAGACAGTTCCACTGTTATGATGATCAATACTCCTCCCCCCAACACACGCTCAAGAGCCCTAGGTCCTACGCATGATTATCACAACATGTGGTGTACCTCAGCCAGTGCATCAGATGCCACAGAAACAATTATGTGGGTGAAACCAGACAATTGCAACACTCGCAAATTAACTCACAGAAAAATGAGACAAAAACCACCACATCACTCATGGGCAAGCACTTTCCACAAAGCAATCATTCTGTATCTGTCCTCAGTCCTTGTCCTCAAAGGCAACCTTCACAACACCACCTCAAAAGATAAACTTGGGAACTTAAATTCTTAACTGCTAGACACTAAAAACCATGGACTACACAGAAACACTAGTTTTATGGCTCATTACAATTGGTAACACAATCTACTGCCCGCTAACCCTTAATATCCCACTTAATTTTAAATGGTCTACAAAAATGAGAGAGACCTTTATGCTTCATTTGTTCCAACTTGTATTTAGCTCAGACACTCTGGTTACTTTCCCCAGACCTGAAGAGCTCTGTGAAGCTCGAAAGCTTGTCTCTTTCACCAACAGAAATGGTCCAATAAGAGATTGCTTCATCTACCTTGTCTCTTTCAAGCATGGTAACATTCCATAATGAAGACAAGCACCAACATTTCCCTCTTTTGGATATGAACTCCTGTTTAAGGATTTTTTCCTTGCCCTCAGATTCCCACATCCAGGTGATACCAGTCAGCTCTGTGTTTTTGGGGAACCAGGGTGCAGTATCTAGCCTGTCTGACTCATGAAAGACACCCCCCACCTCAGCACCAGCCACTGCTTGAACCAAAACTGATCAGAGAAAAGCCTTGCAGAGAGCAGTGAAGGGCGTTGGGAGACACACCTAGACCCCTCCTGACAAGGGTGACAAGATTAAGACATCTCCATTTGCATGTAGAATGGAGAACAGAGAACTGCACTGAACTCTGGGACCAGAAAAGCAGGGAAGCACTGCATCATGGGGATCTCTGCTCCAGATGTTAATGAATCTATGCCTGCATACACCCAGATCAGCAGTTATCAGACCAATTCTAGTAATAAATCCTTGATTGATATCAAGAATACTGAAGCAGCATAGTTGCATTGTAAGCTCCCTGGAAGAAACCACTCATAGCCAAGAGTGATCAGAAATCTGATGAGGTTCAACAAGCACAAGTGCAGAGTCCTGCACTTAGGACGGAAGAATCCAATGCACCGCTAGAGACTAGGGACCGAATGGCTAGGCAGCAGTTCTGCAGAAAAGGACCTAGGGGTTACAGTGGACAAGAAGCTGGATATGAGTCAACAGTGTGCCCTTGTTGCCAAGAAGGCCAATGGCATTTTGGGATGTATACGTAGGGGCATTACCAGCAGATCGAGGGACGTGATCGTTCCCCTCTATTCGACATTGGTGAGGCCTCATCTGGAGTACTGTGTCCAGTTTTGGGCCTCACACTACAAGAAGGATGTGGATAAATTGGAGAGAGTCCAGCGGAGGGCAACAAAAATGATTAGGGGACTGGAACACATGACTTATGAGGAGAGGCTGAGGGAACTGGGATTGTTTAGTCTGCAGAAGAGAAGAATGAGGGGGGATTTGATAGCTGCTTTCAACTACCTGAAAGGGGGTTCCAAAGAGGATGGCTCTAGACTATTCTCAGTGGTAGCGGATGACAAGACAAGGAGTAATGGTCTCAAGTTGCAGTGGGGGAGATTTTTATATTAGGAAAAACTTTTTCACTAGGAGGGTGGTGAGACACTGGAATGCATTACCTAGGGAGGTGGTGGAATCTCCTTCCTTAGAAGTTTTTAAGGTCAGGCTTGACAAAGCCCTGGCTGGGATGATTTAATTGGGGATCGGTCCTGCTTTGAGCAGGGGGTTGGACTAGATGACCTCCTGAGGTTCCTTCCAACCCTGATCTTCTATGATCAGCTCCTATTGTCTAGCTTAAAGAAAACCCTTGAGTCATCAGTTTACCTATAAACAAGTCTCGTGTTTTCCCTTGAACCATTGTATTTTCTCTACAAAAATCCCTACTCACCCTCCAGTAAGTGTTCTGATGCATGGACCCAAACTCTGCATCAGTTTCACTGGGACTCCATCTCCTGACTGATCGTGCTGGGGCCTCTGCCTGTCTCCAGCACTCAGGACCCTGAGCTACCACCCATCACCTGGGAACCCCGACTAGTTCAAGCTCCATGGAGTGGGTAAGATCCCTCTCTCGGTTTTCTTTTCTACCTCAGGTATTAACCTTTAATAATGTAACTGTTATGTTGGTTTAGGCTCTCCTTGTGTAGTTATCACTTATTCAATAACTTATGGTTAAGCTGGTTGCTTCTCTCTCTCTGAGCTTTACTCTTTTGTGTTTTTAGTTTCCCCCATTTACTCTGCAGCAACACTTTTTACCTAAGCTGAAGATCCCTGCAGTGCCCAAAATACTGTGGCGTTTGCTCATCAAGTGGGTTACTACCAGTACAACTGTGACGTGAAAGTGGGGATAGGGACATGTTAAACCTGTGGCATATAAGGGCGTGTCAAGTTTCCTTCCCCACTCTGAACTCTAGGGTACAGATGTGGGGACCTGCATGAAAACCTCCTAAGCTTATTTTTACCAGCTTAGGTTAAAACTTAACCAAGGTACAAACTATTTTACCTTTTGCCCTTGGACTTTATCACTGCCACCACCAAACGTCTAACACCGGTTACTGGAAAAGAGTCCGTTTGAAAACGTCTTTCCCTCCAAAATCCTCCCAAATCTTACACCCCCTTTCCTGGGGAAGCTTTGATAAAAATCCTCACCAATTTGCATAGGTGACCACAGACCCAAACCCTTGGATCTTAAGAACAATGAAAAAGCATTCAGTTTCTTAAAAGAAGAATTTTAATACAAGAAAAAGTAAAAAGAATCACCTCTGTAAAATCAGGATGGTAAATACCTTACAGGGTAATTAGATTCAAAACAGAGAATCCCTCTAGGCAAAACCTTAAGTTACAAAAAGACACAAAATCTGGAATCTACATGCCATAGAGCACAGCCTATTTCCTCAGCCATTTAAAGAAATCAGAATCTAACGCATATCTAGCTAGATTACTTACTAAGTTCTAAGACTCCATTCCTGTTCTATCTCCAGCAAAAGCATCACACACAGACCCAGACCCTTTGTTTCTCCCCCCTCCAGCTTTTGAAAGTATCTTGTCTCCTCATTGGTCATTGTGGTCAGGTGCCAGCGAGGTTATCCGAGCTTCTTAACCTTTTACAGGTGAAAGGGTTTTTCCTCTGGCCAGGAGGGATTTTAAAGGTGTTTACCCTTCCCTTTATATTTATGACAGGGTGGCAGCCGAAAGTGCTGCTTGGCCCAGCCTATTGAAACATGGGGCATATAAGGGTGACAGCTTGAAAGTGCTACTTGACCCAGCCCATTGAGTACAGGGACATAAGGGGGTTAGCTTGAGAGTGCTGATTGACCTGGTCCGCTCAGACTTGCTCTGTTAGTGTGCACGCGCGTGTTCTCATCTGATTCTGGGGCTGGAGGAACCCAGGTCCTCCAGGAGAGCTCCATTGGGAGGGGACTTGCAGACGGAAGGAGTAGAGCTCCATATGAACACACAAATACATTAATAGAATTACAGAACCAACCCCCCCAGAAGAGTAACCCTAATAAATTAGCATACCCTAAAGTAATGGGCATATCTGGTAACACGGGTGTGGTTTTTTTGAACACATTTCATTTTACCAAAGTTATTCTAATCCAAATCACTAGCAATTTTTCCCAGTCAAATCTGGTGATCTGTCTTCATTCGCACTGATGTATGTCTGCTAGTTTCAATATCCTTCCCTTTCTCATCCTACCATAGCTTTGACCACCCCTCCTGTGTTTCCTGGCAGTTTTACATATTCCTCTCTCCCATCCTCATCCAAGTTACTAATAGTTGTGTTGATTGTATACAGTGAAAAGAGAAGAAGTCTATCTGACTAGGTGCTTTCATTTGTTCCATAGCTCACAACCACCACCACCTCTATGCAGATTTCCCACAATTCTCTCTCCAGCTCTAAATTTCTCATTCTCCATGCAGCCATGTCATTCTGATTTCTTCTTGGAGGGCTCCGTAGCGTTTTATATTACCATGCACCACCATGCTATCTGATCAACCAAACAAACCAAACCCTAGAGCAGCAGTGGGCAAACTTTTGGCCCGAGGGCCACATCCGGGTATGGAAATTGTATGGTGGGCCATGAATGCTCACAAAATTGGGGGCTGGGGTGTGGGAGGTGGTGAGGGCTCTGGAGTGGGGCCACAAATGAGTTCAGGGTGCAGGAGGGGACTCCGGACTAAGATCAAGGGGTTTGGCGGGCGGGAGGGGGTCAGGGATGCAGGCTCCAGGTGGTGCTTACGTCAAGCAGCTTCCGGAAGCAGCGGCATGTCCCGCCTCCGGCTCCTACATGGAGGTGCAGCCAGGTGGCTTGATGCACTGCCCCATCCACAGGCGCTGCCCCACAGCTCCCACTGGCTGTGGTTCCCAGCCAATGGGAGCTGCAGGGGGAGCACTTGGGGCGGGGGCAGCATGTGGTGTCCCCTGGCTGCCTCTATGTGTAGGAGCCAGAGGGAAGAGATGCCACTGCTTCCAGAAGCTGCGTGGAGCAGGACAAGGCCCCGGCTGGAGCACCAGAGCTGGACAAGCCCCAGACTCCACTCTGGGCAGGAGCTTGAGGCTGGATTAAAATGTCTGAAGGGCCGGATGAGGCCCCCGGGCTGTAGTTTGCCCACCCTGGCCCTAGAGCAAAAGCAAAGATCTCTGGTCTTCATGGAGCCTCTATGTGTCTTCCTTTTTTGGGATTAAAATTCTAGTGCATTTTGTTTGTTAGGTTTAAAAAAAACTTTTGCAGAGAGTATTTGGGTAGGTGAGGGTTTCAAGGTTGCGAGCGTCATTCTTGCTCTAACTCAAAGAGTCAAAAGTTGAAGGTTTAGGGTATTTCCTAAAGATAGGAAAGTAAATTCAGAATCTAATCACTGAAAGTTTGTTCCACAGCTCATCTCCTACACCAAAAATGCTTGGTTCCCAGCTCTTACACACCTCATCTTGGGCTTTATGACATGCAGTGTTTGATGATTCATAGATAACAATTTGGTCTCTAACGCAGCTGTCCCAGTGCAAAATTAGGACTACAGGTTTTATATGTTCAATGCAGCCTAGGCTAGTGGTTCTCAACCAGGAGTATGCATACATCAACACAACTCATCTAGATATTTGCCAGAACTCTGTCTAAAATAATTTCCCAGTCTTTTCAGTAGATCATGATTACAGTCCTAACATTATAGGATTCTTCCCCACCCCCCTTTCAAGGGAACTGATTTTAAGGGACTGAACACAAATATACTGGGTTCGTTCCAGCACAATATAGCCAGAGCCTGCTGAGCCACACAAGTTCCAGGAGGCTGCAGATTCGCAGCATGCTAAGCTACTCAGGGGAAAGCTTGGCCTACCACAAAGTCTTTATTTTTATTTTTTAAAAAAACCTCCTCAAAAGTAATTGCAGAGGTGCCTGAAGGGAAGTACACTTCATCCAAGTAAGCACCTCAGCTTTTATGCTCTTGCTACTAACCCATTCCAGTAGTAGTCAAGACTGTTAAATGGAGGGAGGTGGGGGAATTTCTTGGAAGTGTTAGGAGGAATTCTGCCTCCAAATCACCAGTCTATTGCAGGAGTCTTGCTTCACAGAGTTATGTTTAGGAGGGTATCATTTCTGGGTCTCACAACCGGTTTCCCTGATTCCTGTCCAAAATAGAATTGCTAGCAAAAGAGAAAAAACTTTGGGCTGTGTCTTTGAAGAAATTCTGTCTTTGTTAACTCATGTGCAGCCAGCTAGAGGAAAAAGCCCTCAGTCAATTTGCTTCAAGGACTCAAGTCTCCCACAGGATTCTCAAAAGCTTATTTGTCATGGATGGCAATTGCTTTGGACAGAGTCACAGACTCTGGGGCAAATTTTCTGCTGATGTAATTGACTTCAGTGGAGTTACACTAGCGGCCAATTTGACCCTCTGCTTCTAGGAAGGGAGCAGCTGCCAAATATCAAATCACAGCCATCAGGGAGAGAAGGTCTCCTTTGTAACAGAGGTTCAAGGAAACAGGAAAGGTATACACAAAATCAAGGCTCTAGAAAAAGGTTTCTTACAACTGTGTTTTTAAAAGTTTTTTTTTTTAAATTTCCTCATCTTTAAAGACCACCTGCACTGAGTACCTCTCACAGAAGTATACATCAGAAAATATCCAGAAAAGGGCTCCCTACAAAAATATATCCACCTTAGCCCTCCCCTCCTCAACAAGTTTTTCGCAGGAGTGGGTGGGTGAGATTCTGTGGCCTGCGTTGTGCAGGAGGTCGGACTAGATGATCATAATGGTCCCTTCTGACCTTAGTATCTATGAATCTATGAAACAGCCTTAAAGAATAGAAAGAAAAAAAAACTATAATTGGGTAAAGTAACAATGCAAGATACTGTTTGGACAAAAGCCATTTTTTAGCATCAATCCATCATGATATGAACACATTTCTTTAGCCAAGCTAAGACTATTATATACAATTCTCTCAGACCATGAGTATGGGTTTACAGAATTGGGTCTTAACAGAGAAGCTCATCCACCAGATCAGTTAGTTCTTCCACTATCAAGAGTTTACACTGGGGAGCGGGAGAGAAGAGAGGAGAGAAGTAATCCATCAAGGTCCACAAGAGTTTAGCTACATGGTTCCTATACTATATATAGTTCATGGAAATTTCCAGCTAAATCCCTGTTTAATATGCTGAAGAGTTATTCTTTTAAAAAAAATATCAGTATTTAAGTGAATATTAGAAGGCGGATTTCAATTTTGGTAATTAATGCTCATGCAGATTTTTTTCCACAATGGATATTTACAATTTTCATTGTTTTAAAAATTATTAACGAGTATTAAAAATATCAGGAAGAGGGTCCTGTTGTACTAACTGGATTTGCTTCCACCCTGCATGATTCAAGAAGACCATTTTATTTTTCAGTTGGCCTTTTCTCTTGATGGGTTTCTCTTTGTTAAATGCAGTGTTATTTTTTCCTCTTTGTTATGATGCAATCAAAAATAATAAATGTATTCTATCACAGATCTGAAGTCTAACTATAAATCTGTATTTAAAGTGTCACTAATCAGAGGAAACACTAACATGTAGAATATTTGTGGAAAACATACTATGTCTGCCCAGTGCAAAGTTTTCTGAATTCATTCATCATCCTAATGTGGCCACATTTTTGTTTGGTTTGTCTTCATGAATGGTTGATACTGGAGACAACAGTCCACTGTGACTGAAAATGGAGAATTTACAACCTGATAAAGCCAAAGATGGAAAAGCGTCAAGTTTGAATAAAGAAAAGGAGTACTTGTGGCACCTTAGAGGCTAACAAATTTATTTGAACACAAGCTTTCATGAGCTACAGCTCACTTCATCGGATGCATTCAGTGGAAAATACAGTGGGGAGATTTTATATACGCAGAGAATATGAAACAATGGGTGTTGTCATACACACTGTAACAAGAGTGATCAGGTAAGGTGAACTACTACCAGCAGGAGAGCCGGGGTGGGGTGGAGGTGGGAACCTTTTGTCGTGATAATCAAGGTGGGCCATTTCCAGCAGTTGACAAGAACGTGTGAGGAATAGTGTGTGTGTGTGTGGGGGGGGAAATAAACATGGGGAAATAGTTTTACTTTGTGTAATGACACTCCCTGTCTTTATTCAAGCCTAAGTTAATTGTATCCGGTTTGCAAATTAATTCCACTTGAGCAGTCTCTTGGAGTCTGTTTTTGAAGTTTTTTTTGTTGAAGAATTGCCACTTTTAGGTCTGTAATCGAGTGACCAAAGAGATTGAAGTGTTCTCCGACTGGTTTTTGAATGTTATCATTCTTGACGTCTGATTTATGTCCATTTATTCTTTTATGTACAGACTGTCCAGTTTGGCTAATGTACATGGCAGAGGGGCATTGCTGGCATGTGATGGCATATATCACATTGGTAGACGTGCAGGTGAACAAGCCTCTGATAGTGTGGTTGATGTGATTAGACTCTATGATGGTGTCCCCTGAATAGATATGTGGACACAGTTGGCAACAGGCTTTCTTGCAAGGATAGGTTCCTGGTTTAGTGTTTTTGTTGTGGTGTGTGGTTGCTGGAGAGGGTCTGTAAGCAAGGACTGGCCTGTCTCCCAAGATCTGTGAGAGTGATGGGTCGTCCTTCAGGATAGGTTGTAGATCCTTGATGCATTGGAGAGGTTTTAGTTGGGGGCTGAAGGTGATGGCTAGTGCCGTTCTGTTATTTTCTTTGTTGGGCCTGTCCTGTAGTAGGTAACCTCTGAGTACTCTTCTGGCTCTGTCAATCTGTGTCTTCACTTCAGCAGGTAGGTATTGTAGTTGTAAGAACGCTTGATAGAGATCTTGTAGATGTTTGTCTCTGTCTGAGGGGTTGGAGCAAATGTTGTTGTATCGTAGAGCTTGGCTGTAGACAATGGATCGTGTGGTGTGGTTTGGATGAAAGCTGGAGGCATGTAGGTAAGCATAGCGGTCAGTAGGTTTCCAGTATAGGGTGGTGTTTATGTGACCATCGCTTATTAGCACAGTAGTGTCCAGGAAATGGACCGCTTGCGTGGACTGGTCCAGGCTGAGGTTGATGGTGGGATGGAAATTGTTGAAGTCATGGTGGAATTCCTCAAGGGCTTCTTTTCCATGCGTCCAGATAATGAAGATGTCATCAATGTAGCGCAAGTAGAGTAGGGGCATTAGGGGACGAGAGCTGAGGAAGCATTGTTCTAAGTCAGCCATAAAAATGTTGGCATACTGTGGGGCCATGCGGGTACCCATAGCATTGCTGCTGATTTGATGATATACGTTGTCCCCAAAATGTGAAATATTTATGGGTGAGGACAAAGTCAAAAAGTTCAGCCACCAGGTTTGCCATGACATTATCGGGGATACTGTTCTTGACTGCTTGTAGTCCATCTTTGTGTGGAATGTTGGTGTAGAGGGCTTCTACATCCATAGTGGCTAGAATGGTGTTTTCAGGAAGATCACCGATGGATTGTAGTTTCCTCAGGAAGTCAGTGGTGTCTCTAAGATAGCTGGGAGTGCTGGTAGCGTAGGGCCTGAGGAGGGAGTCTACATAGCCAGACAATCGTGCTTTCAGGGTGCCAATGCCTGAGATGATGGGGCATCCAGGATTTCCAGGTTTATGGATCCTGGGTAGCAGATAGAATACCCCTGGTCAGGGTTCTAGGGGTGTGTCTGTGCGGATTTGTTCTTGTGCTTTTTCAGGGAGTTTCTTGAGCAGATGGTGTAGTTTCTTTTGGTAACCCTCGGTGGAATCAGAGGGTAATGGCTTGTAGAAAGTGGTGTTGGAGAGCTGTCTAGCAGCCTCTTTTTCATATTCCAACCTATTCATGACAACAACAGCACCTCCTTTGTCAGCTTTTTTGATTACGATGTTAGAGTTGTTTCTGAGGCTGTGGATGGCATTGTGTTCTGCACGGCTGAGGTTATGGGGCAAGTGATGCTGCTTTTCCACAATTTCAGCCCTTGCACATCGGCAGAAGCACTCTATGTAGAAGTCCAGTCTCTTTGTTCAATCTCTTTGGTCATTCGATTACAGACCTAAAAGTGGCCATTCTTCAACAAAAAAACTTCAAAAACAGACTCCAACGAGAGACTGCTGAATTGGAATTAATTTGCAAACTAGATACAATTAACTTAGGCTTGAATAAAGACTGGGAGTGGATGGGTCATTACACAAAGTAAAACTATTTCCCCATGTTTATTTCCTCCCCCCCCCCATTCCTCACACGTGCTTGTCAACTGCTGCAAATGGCCCACCTTGATCATCACTGCAGAAGGTTCCCCCACCCCCGCTGGTAATAGCTCACCTTACCTGATCACTCTTGGTACAGTGTGTATGGTAACACCCATTGTTTCATGTTCTTTGTGTATATAAAATCTCCCCACTGTATTTTCCACTACATGCATCCGATGAAGTGGGCTGTAGCTCATGAAAGCTTATGCTCAAATACATTTATTAGTCTAAGGTGCCACACGTACTCCTTTTCTTTTTGTGGATACAGACTAACACGGCTGCTACTCTGAAGTTTGAATAAGGCTGAAGCTGGAAGAACATAACAAAACAGCTGAGAAGCAGTGCCAGTTGTTGTGGCTATATGAGGATTAGCAGTGGGCTTGGTTTCTGTGAAGCTGGAAGTGTCCAAGGCAACAGGATGAGGTGGTAAAAGTGAGAGGCATGGCAAACTACTATATATCTCCAGACAAATATGTGTGAAAGTGACATTAAAGTTGAGAGTACTTAATAGTTCAGGGTAAAACATTACAGGGATGTAGTAATGATTCCCAAACCAAGTATTATAAACTCAGGGAATTCAGAGTTTAATATTAAATATAAAGAAATCCAAACAGGTGCCCTAACAACCCTAAATCTTCCCTGTAGCAAACACCACGCAGTGACCATATGATTATAATTCAGGTATTTTAGTGTTTCTGGTTCCAGATTAAGTTAAAGTAGATTTTACATTCAGTGTTGTTGCAGCTGTGTCATCCCATGATTAGCAAGACAGAGTGGGGAAGTACTATAATATTTTGAGCTACACTGAGCTCTGTGTAGCTCCAAAGCTTCTCTCACCAACAGAAGTCCAATACAAGCTATTACTTCACCCTCCTTATCTCTAGATTTTTTATTTAGTCTCATGATATTTCTACTAGACAGAATGACATGCATCCGATGAAGTGAGCTGTAGCTCATGAAAGCTTATGCTCAAATAAATTGGTTAGTCTCTAAGGTGCCACAAGTCCTTTTCTTTTTGCTACTACATAGTTGTGCTTGGGCTCAGGGAAGAGAATAGAGATCCTCTTCTCTCCCTACCCAGAGATCAAAGGGGATGCAATTGCTTGCTGGTTTTCAGACTATTTCTGGTAACTAGTGTGATATTGCACCCCATAATGCTTTACGGAAATGCTTATGAATGTATGTATGACATAACTGGAGTGTGCTTTATGCTACACATGTCATGTAACATCTCTGTAAAGGTTATGATCTACTGAATATATTCATCCTATTTGTATGCATGTACCCTTTTTTGTATTTGAAGTTATGAATATTGGCTGTGTACCTGTTTGATTTTAAGTAGCCTTAGTAAGGCATTTGATCAGCTTCTTCAGAAAGAAATTTGCAAGTTAAGTGTCCAATCAAGAAACACTTAAGCAAAGAATGAACGTTGAGATGCCAATCCACATCTGAGCTTTCCTGGGAATGTGGCCTGGCTTGTAAGGACTGAGTCATGCATGGACATGTGACTTGCCCATGTGACTCCAAAACTCCATCTTGGAGCTGGATTCTGCACAGGAGAGAGGAGGGGGTCTCCACCCACAAGAGAAAGTCTATTTAAGCCCCTGGGAGACCCCTCCATTTTGTCTTCAGCTGGCTCAAGGGATAGCCTCTCCACCCCGAAAGGTACCTGAAAGAAACTGGAACAAAGGACTGTAACCCCAGGTGTGTGAGTGATTGCTGGACCCAGACTAGAAGGAGGCTAATCTGTAGAAGAAACTTATTGGAACATCTGAGGGTGAGATTTCATCTGTAATCACTTTCTTACTGTACTAGGCTTAGACTTGCATGTTTTATTTTATTTTGTTTGGTAATTTACTTTGTTCTGTTGGTTACTTGGAACCACTTAAAATCCTACTTTTTATATTTAATAAAATCACTTTTTACTTATTAACCCAGAGTATGTATTAATACCTGGGGGGAAAACAGCTGTGCAACTCTATCAGTGTTAGAGGGCGAACAATTTATGAGTTTACCCTGTATAAGCTTTATACGGGGTAAAACAGATTTGGGGATTGGACCCCATTGGGAGCTGGGCACCTGGGTTTTGGAGACAGGAAGACTTCTTAAGCTGTTTTCAGTTAAGCCTGCAGTTTGTGGGACGTGGTTCAGACCTGGGTCTGTATCTGAGCCAGACATGCTAGCCTGCTACAAACAAGGGAAGTCTGAAGTCCCAAGCTGCCAGGGAAAACGGGCTCTGAGGTAGTCTCAGAACATCAGATGGCAGTCCCAAAGGGGTTTGTGATCCAACCCGTAACAACTGGTATTATGCACCTGCTTCACAAGTACATCCGAGGTACTTTTTGTGTTAAAAATGGTAAGACGCTAGGACAAGAGATGTATATAAGTAGATGGTGGATCTGGTCTATTGACAGCTCAAACTACTTTCACTATACTATGCTCAGTAGAAAGTATCCTGAGAAGTCTAAGTGTCAGAATATTAACATACCTAGATAATAGCCAGACAGCAATACAACTTGAGTTGGACTTTTCCCTCCCCTCTCAAATTTAGTTCTTATTGGCCTTTGAAGCCTGAGACACACAGGACTCCATAAGACCCAGTTCTGAAAGGCGCTCAGAAATATTTCCCTTCCCCCTCCCCGATTGGTGTATTCAAGAATAAAAAGGCCAAACATTCTTCTTTTTGGGAATCAAGCAAAATGTATACCAGATTCACAAGTAGCAGGAATATCTTTCCTGCCATGCAGCTTTCGTTGTTTAGTTTCTCTCTCACACACACACACACACGTAAATCTTAGAGGTGACGCTCTGCATTAGTTATAAAACTGTTACTGGATTCGTAGAAGTGAACCAACTTTACGATATTTGCTGAGTGAAAGTCTTGTCCTGCACCATTTCTGAAGAGCACAGTAGGCATTAGCCAGAAAACACTGACAATAAAAGCACTCCTCTTCATAAGAGTCTGCACCAGCAGAAAATATTGCAGGAGGATCCCACAATTTGTTTCAGTGGATCCACAGATCTGGGCACCACTGAAGGCATCCTCATAGCACAATATTCCTCCTATGGCAGGACATTACAAACCAAGTGTCATACAGTGAGGTAAACAGAATTCTGATAGCATATATTGGTTAGCTTTCCAGGGCCATGAGAGCTAAGGGGCATCTGTGCTCATAGAATATCAGGGTTGGAAGGGACCTTAGGAGGTCATAGAATCATAGAATATCAGGGTTGGAAGGGACCTCAGGAGGTCATCTAGTCCAACCCCCTGCTAAAAAACAGGACTCATACCCAATTAAATCATCCCAGCCAGGGCTTTGTCAAGCCTGACCTTAAAAACTTCTAAGGAAGGAGATTCCACCACCTCCCTAGGCAACGCATTCCAGTGTTTCACCACCCTCCTAGTGAAAAAGTTTTTCCTAATATCCAACCTAAACCTCCCCCACTGCAACTTGAGACCATTACTCCTTGTCCTGTCCTCTTCCACCACTGAGAATAGTCTAGAACCATCCTCTCTGGAACTACCTCTCAGGTAGTTGAAAGCAGCTATCAAATCCCCCCTCATTCTTCTCTTCTGCAGACTAAACAATCCCAGTTCCCTCAGCCTCTCCTCATAACTCATGTGTTCCAGACCCCTAATCATTTTTGTTGCCCTTCGCTGGACTCTCTCCAATTTATCCACATCCTTCTTGTAGTGTGGGGCCCAAAACTGGACACAGTACTCCAGATGAGGCCTCACCAATGTCGAATAGAGGGGGATGATCACGTCCCTCGATCTGCTCGCTATGCCCCTACTTATACATCCCAAAATGCCATTGGCCTTCTTGGCAACAAGGGCACACTGCTGGCTCATATCCAGCTTCTCGTCCACTGTCACCCCAGGTCCTTTTCCGCAGAACTGCTGCCTAGCCATTCGGTCCCTAGTCTGTAGCTGTGCATTGGGTTCTTCCATCCTAAGTGCAGGACCCTGCACTTATCCTTATTGAACCTCATCAGATTTCTTTTGGCCCAATCCTCCAATTTGTCTAGGTCCCTCTGAATCCTATCCCTGCCCTCCAGCGTATCTACCACTCCTCCCAGTTTAGTATCATCCGCAATAAACTAGGACATCTAGTCCAACCCCCTGCTCAAAGCAGGACCAATCCAATTTTTGCCCCAGGTCCCTAAACGGCCCCCTCAAGGATTGAACTCACAACCCTGGGTTTAGCAGGTCAATGCTCAAACCACTGAGCTCTCTCTCTCCCCTCCCCCACTACCCCAACTCAAATAATGTCAGACAAATGTTGACTGCCTCCAACAAAATACTCTACTTCCTTTAAAAAAAAAAATTCTCCCACCCCAGCAATACCAAAGTACAAGTATCTCTATCACCACCGCACAATGCCAAAAAATGCTTTTCAGTTGGATACTGTGTTAAATCTATTGCAAATATAGCGGACTGCCTCAAGACACTTGGGTAATTGCAGTGAAGAGGGAGGACAGCCAAATAACTTCATTAAATGTGCACATAGATCAGTGTCTTGTGTTACATTAGCTTTTAATTTTAGAGAAGGACCACGCCAAACCATTTTGAAAGAGCATCTAGGGTTGCTGTGGTATATTCCCATTACGCCTCCACACCTGGTTTGTCTGTCCATGTGACAGCTAATACAGAAGAAATTACTTCTAGCTATAAAAATTCCCACATGCTTGTATTTTTAAGCATCATACCGATACCAACTACAATACTAAAATTTATAAATACTGTAAATACAACTGTTCAAGCCAGGTGGCTATGGCCAAGTCTTATTGGTTTCTTGGAGAGGAGCTTAGAATATTTCTTCTATGTAGTTTATGGAACTGTCAACTTCTGTCCACAGGCCAAACAGTGATTTTCCCTAATATTGTCCAGTCAATAACCTCATGCCTGACCTGGAATAGTCACCCTACTAGAGTGTAAGAAGTTTAATCTTCATGATTGCTTGGACACGGTCCTTGTTCTCCTCCTAAGTGGAGGTTATGTGCTATTATAGGAGAACTACTATTAAGTTCATGTTTTAAGATAAAATTAAAGAGTGAAGAATTACTACAGCTGTCAAGAGGGCTTGTGAAGGAAGAATTTTGGTCAAATGCTGTGCTCTTAAACAGGTCCTGGATTAGCTGAGAACATGACTTTCATTAAAGATCTCTGAAAAATTAAGGTAGCTAAACTGTACATTGTTATTTTCATGACAATGCATTGCTATAGATAAATCTTTATTTACTCATCTCCAAATGTATTTTGCAGCAGGGAATAAAACCTTTTGAACCTTGGCTTCTCTCCTCATACCAATTTGGTAACCCTTTAAAAGGTCACATCACTAAGATGTAACAGTAGGCTAAGAGTCTAGTTCGGTCAGTTTCTCCTTCCCTAATGAGACTTTAGAATGTGCATTTTCATTCACTAGTGAATCTATAACTAACTAACTAATCACTATAACAATAAAAATAAGGTCAACACTGAGACCAACAATCTCAGCTACAGATACCTGCATTGCCAGTTTAGAAAATTATGCCATGCCTTTTGAAAGTAAGACTGCACTAAATTTTGAGTCACTCCCCTGAACTACAATGCTCCCAGCAAGACTGGTTATACACACACACACACACACACACACACACACACACACACAAGACATTAAGAGCACATTAAGGCCACAGAATCAGATGTTCAAAAATTAGAAAGTGCCAGTATTATTGTTGCCTGGATTTAATCTTAATGTGGCCCCCTTGTGCATATGCATTATGATCAGTCTAATTACATGATCATACTATTTTTCCCCATAGGACCCCCGACTCATTTTGTGCACAGGATGGATAGTTCTTATTTAAAGGGTAGCTAGTCAGTATTTTGTTTTCTCCTCACTGTTCAGTATGGGGCCCTCTGTGCCTTATTTACTGCACACTAAAACCCTGTCCTTAGAGCAGGGTTTGAATAGTTTCCTCACAGGCTTTACTGTGGTGCTCATCACTGTAGTATCAGAATGCTTCACAAATAGTAATGAATTTATTTTCACAACTTCCCTGCAAGGTGAACGGGGTATTATCTCCATTTTACAGATGGGGAACTGAGGCACAGAGAAATTAAGGTCAAAAGAATCTACTAATTTTGGATGCCGATTTGGAACACCTAGTACCTGATTTTTTAGAGTACATAATATTATGTAGTACCTTATATACTCAAAGCACAGCCCCTATTGGCTTCAGCACAGAATTGCTGAGCACTCATGGCTGCAAGTCAGACTGTAGGGTCTCAAGTTAGGAAAGCACACGCAATTAGCAACCGCTTATGAGAAGTTTTATTAAGTGACTTGCCCACCATCATATAGGAACTCTATGGCAGAGGCAAAGATACGATCCCTTTCTTCAAGAAAGCATTCAACTGCTTTAAGCATCAGACCATTCTCTCTCTTCCTGCAGTCTCCTGCATCATTCACTGTACACCTTTCAACTTCTGTAAAGCAAAGGTCCTACAGATAGTGTCCTTTATTCTTCTTCAGCACAGGTCCACTCTGTGCACTGACTGAAAACTGAGGGGGGGGGGGGATCAAATATGTGATTATGCAATTAAAGACTATCAGTGTATATGCACAAAAGGAGGCCAAATTAAGGTGGCACAGGAAACCTTCATTCTGGCTTTTGAGTGTTTCCCTTCACACCTGTATTGCTCTTTTAACCTAGTTTTTGTATGCAATGTCTTTGGTTTTAATAAAAGCAAACTGAAGAAGCCAGAAATTCCATCATGTGATGTCATACTGACACTCACATGGATCATTTGCAGGGTTCGATCTTTTAGATCCACTGCACAGAATTCAGCCACATGAGCCAATGAAGTAAATGATACCAGGTTGTTATCCCCTGTGTGCTTCTGCACTGCGGGGGATGAGACATTTACCCATGGCTTTCACAGCTATTTCCTGTCAGCAAAGGAATGGTGAGACTAATCTTGGAAATTCCAGGCTCTGGAGTGAAGCATACTCTAGTGGATAGAAACTTCTCTGTCAGATTTCTACTTCTCACCAACCTTGACCCTGCATGTCCCATCCCTTCTAACTCGATCCCCACTCTCCTTGCCCAGCCATTCCCAGTCCCTTCCTCCTCTCCCCTCCCCCCATAAGCTCCTTGCAACAAGTGGCCTTGCCTAATCAGTCTGTTCCTTCTCCTATTGTTCCTTGTACAATCTGTCTCTCCTCCCTGGGTTGCACTTCCAGGTTCCTACTCAGCCAGTCCCAGTTATGCCCCCACTCCAATAGCATAGCGCCTTATATCTGTCTCCACTCCCACCCCACCTCACTGGTTCCCGG
Organism: Lepidochelys olivacea; assembly: GCF_965140295.1. NCBI lineage: Eukaryota > Metazoa > Chordata > Testudines > Cheloniidae > Lepidochelys > Lepidochelys olivacea. Next base: position 47,149,737 of record NC_140414.1, on the reverse strand, counting down.
TCTCCTGAGCCATCAAGTCCCAGTTTCTCCTACTACGTCATCTGATTTCAATCCACCCTCCTTCTCTGCACAAAACCCACTGGCTCCCAGTCTCCCCATCATCTTCATTTCCTTCCCTAATGCTCAGCCCAGTCCCTACTTTCCTTGCTCAGCCAATCCATCTCCTCCTTCTCCCACTCCAGCCTGCACTCCCAATCATACCCTTTCCCCCTTCCCAGCTCCTTGTCCCCAACTAGTCTGTCCCCACTCCTTCCAGTTTTTATTCTCTTTGCATTATCAGGCAGCCACCTCTAGGCTTCCTGGGCTCCAGCAAGGGATCATACAGAGTGCAGGCTCCCCGCTCTCAATTGCGGTGCACAACCCAGGCTGCAGCAGCTCAGAGCTTCAATTGCAAGTAAGTCCTGCTCAACCCTGAACTGGAACATACCCAATGCAGACAAGATTTAAATTTTAGCTGCAGAGTGCTAACTACGCTTTACTGAAGATATGTGAATTGCAGCTTGTCAAAGGCTCATAATTTGACCAAATTTGGGTGGATTTTGACAGGGACAAAAGCCCATCCTTAACACAAGAGGCTAGGACAACAGCTAGAGCTCCTCCCTCCAAGCCAGCAGAAAAGAGAGTTGGACTCACTGCATACACGAGCCTCAGTGCTGCTTTTTATTCTGTCTGCCCAACCCGGGGGAGAAGCACATTTCTGGCAAGAGGCTGCAGTGGAGATCCTTATTCTTGAACTCAGCTGTTCAACAGCGATTCTGTCAGGAACTGGGTAAGGAGAGATTGCCAAGTGCTGCTGGCACTGTGTAAAAGCAGCACATGATTGGACCCTGCCCCCTCCAATCCTTCCCCACCTTTGCACAGCAGTGTTGTCCTTGAAAGTTTTTGGTGGGGGGGATGATAGGATGGATTTTAGGCCACTTGTGACATCTCCTGAACACTCATCAAGCCCCCTCAAAGTTGCAACCCTCAGTTATGGAACTTGAGCTATGCAGTGATTGCAAATGGGGAACTGAGGCACAGAAAAATTTATAGTTCTAGAAAAACCCAAACACCACATTTTATAGGAAGCGTTATCATCAGTTGCTTCAGAGGAGTGTTCCAAACTTGAATACGTTTTCTGAAGACAAAGTAGAAATATAGGAACACACCTTTTGGATAAAAAAAAAAGTCTTAATTACAAAGCACTCCGTCCCTTGTACGAAGAAACTCAGGACACCACATAGGTAAAAATATAACAGCAGCAACTAAAGCACATAAAAAAACCCACAATACTAAAAAAAGTCCCCAAAAGGTATAATTTTTAAAGGGTGGTGTTTAGTCAGTTTTTAGTACCACAATTTTTCTATATTCCAGAAGTTTTTAAAGTGTTTATTTCTGGGGCTAGCACCTCCGAAATAAGTCATTATAATTACTGTAAGTATTAGAGGCTGCATTTTGCTCTCCTTACCTAGGATATTAAGTAATCCCTTACACCCTGAGTAGCTCTAATGAAACTAACAAGTGATTTACTGTGCAGAGTGAGGAAGTGGTCGTAAAAACTGACTCTAAGAACTCAGTGGGCCCAATTCATTTCTTTGTGGTAATTGTTTACAGATTACAAGGTGAGAGACACTTATTGGATCTCTGTGCATATGTTATGCCTGCAACAGTGTGTATGTACAAATCCAACTTTGAAAGTCGCATTAACTCAAAGTTCAGAGGACAGTTTGACTGAGATTAATGACTGTTTCAAGATGCAGCTTCCAGCAGTAATTCACTTGCAGTTTCTCAGAAGAATCTTCTCAAAGTCTTCATATTTAATAGTAGAGTCATTTATGGATATAGTTCATGGGTCTTGTCATCTTATGAATCATTTTAAAAGACTGAGTGAATATTGAAGACTTCCTTAACTAATTATCTTAAACATTGTATTTGAATGTCAGTTTCTCCTACAAAGTAGTTTGTCTCCTCCCCCTTCCATTGTTGTATTCCAACAGCAAAAAAATGCTAACAAATCAGGACATTCACCTCATTGGAATTAATCTCTGCTTATGACATCAGTGTGTAGGATGTAAAAAACCTAAGGATCCAAGTTAGTCACACTCACCATCTGTGTGGGCCTAAGTAACCAAAAAAGCATTATAAAACAATTGGTCATACTGAGTTGCTTTATACAAAAGGGAAATAGTTTGAGTTGCAGAGATTAAAAATCAATCCCTGGAGTAGTTTCAGTCTGTCCGTGGGAGTCAATTGCTGGGTCCAGTTCTTCCAAAAACATAAGAACGGCCATATTGGGTCAGACCAAAGGTCCATCAAGCCCAATATCCTGTCCTCTGGCAGTGGCCAATGACAGGTTCCCAAAGGCAATAAACAGACAGGTTATCATCAAGTGATCCATCCCGTCACCCAATCCCAGCTTCTGGCAAACAGAGGCTGGGGACACCATTCCTGTCCATCCTGGCTAATAGCCATTGATGGACCTATCTTCCATGAATCTCTCTAGCTCTCTTTTGAACCCCGTTATAGTACTGGCTTTCACAACACCCTCTGGCAAGGAGTTCCTTTGATCTTTCAGTAATAATAGATGAGAGATCATTTGGATCTAACAGGTAGTACATCCAAATACGCAATCAAAGGTCTTCCTATACAGCCAAGGGTGAAGAAACACTTTACCTAAAAGTGTGGGTCTGATTTATTTGCTAGTGCAATAAAGAAGCAGTGTACCTTGTCCAAGGCTACCAACTACAACAATAAAAAGCATAGCTGTAAGTTTTCAGATTCAAAATAAATGTTCCTTAATGTGCCACATGTATTTAGGTTCAAAGTACAAGTGTATACTGTTTCTGTACGTACTAGGTTTAAATGATACAGTCTTTAAATTTACCAAAAAAATGCATTGCTTCCATTTTTTCTTCAATTCAGTTTACTAAACTGAAAAATTAACCACAGCAGCTGAATTAAGGAAGACCAGGAAGTCCACTGAAGCAAGGAAGCAGCCAGTTTCTTAGCTGCAAGTAACTACATTGCAGACTTTATGGACAACAAATACATAAATACGACAAGAGGTGGGGGGATGGCCGCAGAGGGAGGAGATAAGGACCTTCTGTGGACGTAGCCAGAATTTTAGCAGATCATGGTCCACTAGCCCAACTAAGTCTGCATGAAACATTTCAGGCCAACTTCTGTTCATATATACCGATGCAAGAGAATTTAATAAATTCTGAGATTTGAATTAAAGAAGGAGAAAGTGATCAAATAGTTCCTTTATCTTCTTAGGGATGAATCCAATTGTAAGGTGAAGTTCTAGGTGCAGTGTGGACCCAGGTGCTATGTAGATACCCCCATCACTCCCCACATGGTGGCATACAGGAAACTTCATCCCTCTTCTCTGTGAGGGCTTGGTAAATGCTCTGTGTAGGCTACATAGTCCCAGGATATTAGAAACAAGGTGTGGGGGGGAATCATTTTTATTGGGCCAACTTCTGTTGGTAAGAGAAGTTTATTGGACCAACTTAAATATTACCTCATCTACCTTGTTCTCTGTGTAGATTACTTCAGCCATTTGGCAAGTTACCAAGAGGTTCCAAAATGGAACCCTGCACTGTAGCCTCTATGGAGGCGCTCTCTGGTTTTGGTTCTTAGTGAAGGTAGGTATTTTTTGTGAAAGGTGCAGAAAATAGATGAGTAGAGAGAAATTTCCATCTACAAAACAGGTATTGATCAGGCTGTCAGTGCAAGATTCCTCAGCATTCCCTACTAATGTACTTCAGGTTGTGCTGTTGTGTTTCAGAAGCATCTCTTTAATAAAGACAGGATACAGTATCCTGCAATAATCCCAAATATAAACAGCACTATGGTAAATTGCAGTGTTTGGGACCATTGCTACAGAATATTAAAGTTCTTTTATAAGGGTGATCTAGAGGGACCATTTTAAACAATGCAAAAATGTATGTTGGGTCTTTGGCCTCTCTATTGAGACTGCCAGCAATCCAGTTTGTAACCATAAGAAAGTTATTGGCAACTGAAAGATTTTTACTTTATATATGGAAGAAATGAACAACATATTGGGAATAGTGAATAATGTACAATTGCAGACATATGTGGGGGAAACAGTGGAGAGCAACTATTTACGTTATAGTTAATTTTTATAAGTGCTATAAATCAGGGCTGTAACTCAAATGGGGACACCACTTTTTTAAAATTAGTCTTTGGATTACTTTTGTTTGAATTAAAAATGACTGCATTTGTAAATTCATAGCTAAGAATACTTATTTGCTGGTAAGTTTTGTTTTGGCACTGGTAGGTAGTTTCTAGACACCTGACAGTCTGTACCGCTCAGGCCTGCCTTATGTTACAGATGAGTACTTGAAGGACATACAACTATTAGGAAGTGGGAATGCAGTATTCCCTTAATTAAATGTTAGTTTTTAAGCCCTGGTCTACACTAGGACTTTAGGTCGAATTTAGCACCGTTAAATCGATGTAAACCTGCACCCGTCCACACGATGAAGCCCTTTATTTTGATTTAAAGGGCTCTTAAAATAGATTTCCTTACTCTAACCCTGACAAGTGGATTAGCGCTTAAATCGGCCTTGCCGGGTTGAATTTGGGGTACTATGGACACAATTCGACGGTATTGGCCTCCGGGAGCTATCCCAGAGTGCTCCATTGTGACCTCTCTGGACAGCACTCTCAACTCAGATGCACTGGCCAGGTAGACAGGAAAAGAACTGCCAACTTTTGAATCTCATTTTCTGTTTGGGCAGCGTGGCAAGCTGCAGGTGACCATGCAGAGCTCATCAGCACAGGTGACCATGATGGAGTCCCAGAATCGCAAAAGAACTCCAGCATGGACTGAACGGGAGGTACGGGATCTGATCGCTGTATGGGGAGAGGAATCCGTGCTATCAGAACTCCGTTCCAGTTTTCGAAATGCCAAAACCTTTGTCAAAATCTCCCAGGGCATGAAGGACAGAGGCCATAACAGGGATCTGAACCAGTGCCGTGTGAAACTTAAGGAGCTGAGGCAAGCCTACCAGAAAACCAGAGAGGCAAACGGCCACTCCAGGTCAGAGCCCCAAACATGCCGCTTCTATGATGAACTGCATGCCATTTTAGGGGGTTCAGCCACCACTACCCCAGCCGTGTTGTTTGACTCCTTCAACGGAGATGGAGGCAACACGGAAGCAGGTTTTGGGGACGAAGATGATGACGATGATGATGAGGTTGTAGATAGCTCACAGCAAGCAAGCGGAGAAACTGCTTTTCCCAACAGCCAGGAACGGTTTCTCACCCTGGACCTGGAGCCAGTACCCTCCGAATCCACCCAAGGCTGCCTCCTGGACCCAGCAGGCGGAGAAGGGACCTCCGGTGAGTGTACCTTTTAAAATACTATACATGGTTTAAAAGCAAGCATGTGAAAGGATTACTGTGCCCTGGCATTCGCGGCTCTCCTGCATGTACTCCCAAAGCCTTTGCAAAAGGTTTCTGGGGAGGGCAGCCTTATTGCATCCTTCATGGTAGGACACTTTACCACTCCAGGCCAGTAACACGTACTCGGGAATCATTGTACAACAAAGCATTGCCGTGTATGTTTGCTGGCGTTCAAACAACATCTGTTCTTTATCTCTCTGTGTTATCCTCAGGAGAGTGAGATATCATTCCTGGTGACCTGGTTGAAATGAGTGCTTTTCTTCAGGGGACACTCAGAGGAGCCCGTTCCTGCTGGGCTGTTTGCCTGTGGCTGAACAGAAATGTTCCCCGCTGTTAGCCACGGGGAGGGTTGAGGGGGTAGCCACGCGGTGGGGGGAGGCAAAATGCGACCTTGTCATGAAAGCACATGTGCTATGTATGTAATGTTAACAGCAAGGTTTACCCTGAAAGAGTGTAGCCACTGTTTTATAAAATGTGTCTTTTTAAATACCGCTGTCCCTTTTTTTTCCTCCACCAGCTGCATGTGTTTCAATGATCACAGGATCTTCTCCTTACCAGAGGCTAGTGAAGATTAGAAAGAAAAAAAACGCACTTGTGATGAAATGTTCTCCGAGCTCATGCTGTCCTCCCACACTGACAGAGCACAGATGAATGCGTGGAGGCAAATAATGTCAGAGTGCAGGAAAGCACAAAATGACCGGGAGGAGAGGTGGTGGGCTGAAGAGAGTAAGTGGCGGGCTGGAGAGAGGGCTGACGCTCAAATGTGGCGGCAGCGTGATGAGAGGAGGCAGGATTCAATGCTGAGGCTGCTGGAGGACCAAACCAGTATGCTCCAGTGTATGGTTGAGCTGCAGCAAAGGCAGCTGGAGCACAGACTGCCACTGCAGCCCCTGTGTAACCAACCACCCTCCTCCCCAAGTTCCATGGCCTCCACACCCAGACGCCCAAGAACGCGGTGGGGGGGCCACCGTCCAAACAGCCACTCCACCACAGAGGACTGCCCCCAAAAAAAAGGCGGCTGGCATTCAATAAATTTTAAAGTTGTAAACTTTTAAAGTGCTGTGTGGCATTTTCCTTCCCTCCTCCACCACCCCTCCTGGGCTACCTTGGTAGTCATCCCCCTATTTGTGTGATGAATGAATAAAGAATGCATGAATGTGAAGCAACAATGACTTTATTGCCTCTGCAAGCAATGATCGAAGGGAGGAGGGGAGGGTAGTTAGCTTACAGGGAAGTAGAGTGAACCAAGGGGTGGGGGGGTTCATCAAGGAGAAACAAAGAACTTTCACACCGTAGCCTGGCCAGTCATGAAACTGGTTTTCAAAGCTTCTCTGATGCGTGCCGCGCCCTCCTGTGCTCTTCTAACCACCCTGGTGTCTGGCTGCGCGTAACCAGCAGCCAGGCGATTTGCCTCAACCTCCCACCCCACCATACACGTCTCCCCCTTACTCTCACAGATATTGTGGAGCACACAGCAAGCAGTAATAACAGTGGGAATATTGGTTTCGCTGAGGTCTAAGTGAGTCAGTAAACTGCGCCAGCGCGCCTTTAAACGTCCAAATGCACATTCTACCACCATTCTGCACTTGCTCAGCCTGTAGCTGAACAGCTCCTGACTACTGTCCAGGCTGCCTGTGTACGGCTTCATGAGCCATGGCATTAAGGGGTAGGCTGGGTCCCCAAGGATACATATAGGCATTTCAACATCCCCAACAGTTATTTTCTGGTCTGGGAATAAAGTCCCTTCCTGCAGCTTTTGAAACAGACCAGAGTTCCTGAAGATGTGAGCGTCATGTACCTTTCCCAGCCATCCCACGTTGATGTTGGTGAAACGTCCCTTGTGATCCACCAGAGCTTGCAGCACTATTGAAAAGTACCCTTTGCGGTTTATGTACTCGGCGGCTTGGTGCTCCGGTGCCAAGATAGGGATATGGGTTCCGTCTATAGCCCCACCACAGTTAGGGAATCCCATTGCAGCAAAGCCATCCACTATGACCTGCACATTTCCCAGGGTCACTACCCTTGATATCAGCAGATCTTTGATTGTGTGGGCTACTTGCATCACAGCAGCCCCAACAGTAGATTTGCCCACTCCAAATTGATTCCCAACTGACCAGTAGCTGTCTGGCGTTGCAAGCTTCCACAGGGCTATCGCCACTCACTTCTCAACTGTGAGGGCTGCTCTCATCTTGGTATTCATGCGCTTCAGGGCAGGAGAAAGCAAGTCACAAAGTTCCATGAAAGTGCCCATATGCATGTGAAAGTTTCGCAGCCACTGGGAATCGTCCCAGACCCGCAACACTATGCGGTCCCACCAGTCTGTGCTTGTTTCCCGAGCCCAGAATCGGTGTTCCACAGCATGAACCTGCCCCATTAGCACATGATGCATGCATTGGCAGGGCCCATGCTTTCAGAGAAATCTGTGTCCATGTCCTGATCACTCACGTGACCACACTGACGACGCCTCCTCGCCCAGTATCGCTCTGCCAGGTTCTGGTGCTGTATATACTGCTGGATAATGCGTGTGGTGTTTAATGTGCTCCTAATTGCCAAAGTGAGCTGAGCGGCCTCCATGCTTGCCTTGGTATGGCGTCCGCACAGAAAAAAGGCGCGGAATGATTGTCTGACATTGCTCTGATGGAGGGAGGGGCTTCTGACGACACGGCTTACAGGGTTGGCTTCAGGGAGCTAAAATCAACAAAGGGGGTGTCTTTACATCAAGGAGTATTTCAGGCAGGACTTCACGGAGGGTTCCAATAAGAAATGGTGCACCTAAGTTATTGTTCTTATTGGAACAAGGAGGTTAGCCTGGCCTCTGATTGATACATGGCTAGATTTACCTTGCTGCACCTTCTCTGTGAGTGACTGCAGTGTGACCTAGAGGAATGAGTTCCCTAGACAGGGGAGGAGGCAAATGAGTACAAAACAAATCTGGTCTATTTCTTGTTTTGATCCACTCCATCTATCTTTTACATCTTTGGCTGGCAGCAGACGGTGCAGAAGGACTGCTAGCCATCCTCATCTCTTGCCTGCCCGGCAGAAGATGGTACAGTACGACTGCTAGCCATCCTCATCTCTTGCCTGCCCGGCAGAAGATGGTACAGTACGACTGCTAGCCATCCGTATCGCCTGCCTGCTCACCATAAGACGGTTCAATAGGACTGACTGCAGGACTAAAGAGAATGACCTGGTCAAGTCACTCCAAATTTAGTCCCTGCGCCCATGTCTGTCCAGGCGCTCCTGGCCGACGTGGCCAAGAGCACCTCGGACGTGATGATGACGGCTACCAGTCGTATTGCACCATCTGCTGCCACAAGGCAAGGGGTTGCTGCTACTGTGTAGCAATGCAGTACCACGTCTGCCAGCACCCAGGAGACATACGGTGACGGTTACCTGAGCGGGCTCCATGCTTGCCATGGTATGGCGTCTGCACAGGTAACTCAGGAAAAAAGGCGCGAAACGATTGTTTGCTGCGGCTTTCATGGAGGGAGGGAGGGAACGGGGGCCTGACAATATGTACCCAGAACCACCCGCGACAATGTTTTAGCCCCATCAGGCATTGGGATCTCAACCCAGAATTCCAATGGGCAGCGGAGACCCACAGTGCAACGCTCCGGAAGTCGACGCTTGCCTCGGTACTGTGGAAGCACTCTGCCGAGTTAATGCACTTAATGCACTTAGAGCATTTTCTGTGGGGACACACACACTCGAATATAGAAAACCGATTTCTAGAAAACCGACTTCTATAAATTCGACCTAATTCTGTAGTGTAGACATACCCTGAGACTGTTTTAGTACAATCATGCCTTGCAGAAATCAAATTGATCAGCTCAACTGCACCTGATCTTTACTCGATCATGAGCAGGAAACTTTAGACTGAGAAAATTTGGGTCTCCGCAGAATCCCACAGGCTTCCACTGCTTTTCCGACAAAGAACCCCATAGGTCTCCCACAAAAGTTTTCAGTGAGCTGTTCCTGAGCCAGGTAGACATTCATCCAAAGCAAGTTTTCAACAAACTCGGTCTGTTGTGAGCAAAGCAGCCATTTACCCAGACTCAGAAGAATTAGGCTAATGAATTAATCACTTACTCCTTCCAGATTTTCTTATTTTTCATTCACAACATAGTGTTATTTTCAATACTGTGCTAGCATTCTCCTCAACTATGTTTAGTAGTTGGTGACCACAAGGTTAGCAGAGCAAACACCACACAGTAAATCATGGCTTGAAAAATCCACCAACAAGCTAAGGGACAAATAACAGACACTATCTCCAATTCCATAGCAGCCTGGAAGCTGGGGAAAGTGTAAAGCAGCAGAGGGTCTTAACATTATAGCAGCCAGGAGGTTTTGGAATGGAAGAAGAGTGATAAAGTGCTCCTTCTCCCTCCCAGCAGCCCAAATGGACTCAGGGAGACTAGGCTTTCAAATTTACAAGGTGCCTACTAGCCAGAGCCCTCAAGCTGGGCCCAGGCATCGTCCAGTAGGAATCTCAGCAACTGAAGAAAGCAGAGGTTGGCTTCTCATCTGTTCATTTTCCCTAAACAGTGGGACCCATCATCATCTTTCACAACTAGATGTGACTAGCAGTTTGCCCTCTCAGGTTACAGGGAAAGTTTCCACATTCTATGTGTAGGTGTGTGGAGGTAGGCAGGACAGAAAGATATTGGATGTTAAAATAAAGTACATCAGAGTTTGGAGAGAAGAGAACAAAGTGTAGGGAATAAGAGAAGGAGAAAACAACATATATTGAAGGTAATGTAAGGAAAGAAACGAGAGAGAGAGAGGCCAAAAAGGAAAGTTAGGCTAGCTAAAGCCAGGGTTTTAGGCAGTTGATTAGTCAAAACAGAACCCCCCCCAAACAATGTTAAACATATTAGTTAAATAATTTAGTCAATTGATACTTTGTGGTTTTAAACCAGCTCTGATGCATGTTGAATACTATTCAAATATTTCATTAGATTGGTGGAATCAGTCAAAAATTGACTATTTCTCCAACCCTAGTAATAAGTTCTATTTAATAGGGGTTTTAAAAATATTAAAAAAAGTGGATACTGTTACAGTTAATAGAGTCTTCTTGGCATTAATCCTATCAAAGGGTCAGCTCTATAGTCCTCTCCCTCCAGAGTTCTCCGTCCAATGGCATATCCTCTATCACACCACATGTTAACATGACCGACATACCACCACTACTACTTGAGTTGGCATCTGTCTTCTGTCCTGATCTGTTGGACTTTTATCCTCATGGTTGTTAGGACTGCACTTTACATGACCAACTCATCTGAGCCTGTACTCCCCTCATTTTATTTATAGGTGTTACTTTGAGCATGTCTAATGTACACACTCCTCATCTGGTGCCTCTTGTTACACCACTCATCCAGCTAGACACTTGCATTTCTGTGGAACAGATTTGCTCAGGCTTCTTCGTTGCCCAACACTCAGCACCATATATTGAAACTGGACAACACAATTTTAGAGCAACTTTCCCTTTTAATTTTACTTGCATGTTCTTGTTACATTCTATACCACTTAGCACTCTCCATTTGAGCCAAGCATTTATTTATCCTAGCTCTAATTTAGTCCATTTCCTCATATTCTGGGACCCAGATACTTGAATGGTTTTCTGTATTGTCAGCCCATCTAGTTTCAAGGATAATTCTTCAGTGTTCACATTACTGAAGTTACGTACCAAATACTCTTTTCCCTTATTCTGAGCCCATGTCTCTCCAACATCTCTCTTCATTTATCTTCCTCCTCACTGCATAGAAAAATCTGCAGACATGCACCAATGTGCCTCCTTTTATATGTTTCAGTTAAGTACAGTAGACCTCTTTTGTTCATTTAAGACTGCAGAGTTTATGGGGCACAGCTTTGTTTTGAACTCTGGTTTCCACACTATGGAAAAGACTTTAAGAGTAAGTAGTGATGTGAGATACTTCAAATTTGTGTAGCTAATTCAAGGGGTCCATTTTCAGAAGATGCAGAGCTCTCATGCTATGAAAGTCATGTCCCTGTAAGGCATCTCAGTTGGGTACCCCAAGAACTGAGGAAACTTAGGGACTGGTGCAATTCCTTTGAAATCAACAGAATCTTTCCATTGAGTTCAGTAAGAGTTGGATCAGGCAGTCAGTCACTTTCGAAAGTCTTGGCCATAATCTTTAGCTCAGTAGATGTCAGGTAACTTTCTCATTCACTACCTCTGCCCCATCCTGCAGTACATGCTCATAAGGAAACCATGGAGAATGGTTCAGAAATGCAGTTGAATGACTGATTATAAAGGGTTAATTTAAAATTATAGCCAACATAATTAATAGCTGTATAAAATGCCATTTCCACACAGTGGTTAGCAGACTAGAAGCACGGAGTAGAGGAAGTATAGGGAACCCTTTGATTTTTTTTTTTAATTAAACTGAACGATTCTTTAGTTGCCAAATGCATAATGCTAAAATTTTACCATATGCTGAAAAAAAGCCAGAATGGAATATTAGTTTTGTTATACCATATGCTAGGGAATAACAAAGTTGGATAGGTTTGTCAAAACTAGAAACTGCTATGTTTTTTAAACTACTCTGACGCATCAGTCCAGCACTAAAAACTTTGCTTTGATTTTGTACTGTTGATTTTCATATTTAGTTTGTATGAATACTGCTTTTTTTTAAAATGACAGTGTGGTATGGATTGTGTGTGAATTACCAATATGTGGTATGATTAAAAGCAAGCTTCCATGGCCTCTCAAACATGTGTTTAAATGTAAGGAAGGCAAATAATGGAATAAATCTGAGAAGAAGAAAAGACTTGAACAAAATGTTTGCAGTTGGCTTAGCTGATGACATACACTGGCTAGAATTCATACTTAGAATCATAGAAGATTAGGGTTGGAAGAGGCCTCAGGAGGTCATCTAGTCCAGCTCAAAGCAGGACCAACCCCAGCTAAATCACCCCAGCCAGGGCTTTGTCAAGCCAGGCTTTAAAAACCTAAGGATGGAGATTCCATCTCTCTAGGTAACCCATTCCAGTGCTTCACCACCCTCCTCGTGAAACAGTGTTTCCTAATATCCAACCTAGACCTCCCGCACTGCAACTTGAGACCATTGCTCCTTGTTCTGTCATCTGCCACCACTGAACAGCCGAGCTCCATTCTCTTTGTAACCCCCCTTCAGGTAGTTGCTATCAAATCCCCGCTCCCTCTTCTCTTCTGCAGACTAAACAAGCCAAGTTCCTCAGCCTCTCCTCATAAGTCATGTGCCCCAGCGCCCTGATCATTTTTGTTGCCCTCCACTGGACTCTCCAATTTGTCCACATCCTTTCTGTAGTAGGGGCCCAAAACTGGATGCAATACTCCAGATGTGGCCTCACCAGTGAGGAATAGAGGGGAATAATCACTTCCCTGAATCTGCTGGTAATGCTTCTACTAATGCAGCCCAATATGCCATTAGCTGTCTTGACAACAAGGACACACTGCTGACTCATCCAGCTTCTCATCCACTGTAATCCCCAGATCCTTTTCTGCAGAACTGCTGGTTAGCCAGTCGGTCCCCAGCCTGTAGCGGTACATGGGATTCTTCGGTCCCAAGTGCAGAATCCTGCACTTGTCCTTGTTGAACCTCAGATTTCTTTTGGCCCAGTCCTCCAATTTGTCTAGGTCACTCTGGACCCTATCCCTAACGTCCAGTGTATCTACCTCTCCCCCCATCTTAGTGTCATCCGCAAACTTGCTGAGGATGCAATCTATCCCATTGTCCAGATCATTAAGATGTTGACTAAAACCGGCCCCAGGGCACTCTGCTCAATACCAGCTGCCAAATAAACATCAAGCCATTGATCACTACCCATTGAGCCTGACAATCTAGCCAGCTTTCTATCCACCCTATAGTCCATTCATCCAATCCATACTTTTTTTTTTAAACTTGCTGGTAAGAATACTGTGGGAGACCCTATGAAAAGCTTTGCTAAAGTCCAGATATGTCATGTCCACTGCTTTCCCCATATCCAGAGCCAGTTATCTCACTTCCTTACTTGGTTTTAAGGAATACAACAAAGGAATTGTACTAGCTTACCTAAGGTTTTAATTGATCCATTGGGTTTAGCATATAAAATGCAGGATATATAGGATAATTTAGGCCTAGAATCCACTATTGCAGTTAACAGCTAAATTCTCATTGAATTCAATTAGAACAGGAACCAGCCCCCAGAGGTTAAAATAACTAATTTCTGTCTTCTGAGGGATTCTTCTTTAGGATTTTGATCTTATTTGCACTGTTTTGAACGTGAGTCGTAGAGGCCTGATCCTGCAAGCATTTAAATCAATGGGAGGTTGCCTTTAATTTCAATGGGAGTAGGTTTGGTCTCTAGGTGAGACCAGGGAACCATTAAAATAATGCAGTTTGCATCAGTGTGCCAGACTAGCAAAAATATATGTAGAAGATATCATCCTAGGTGTTCATCTTCCTGTTTATCTTAAATGCCAGCTATGTCATATAGAGAAAAAGTCAGGGGGGAGAATTATGTACAACCCTAATAAAATGTAAAATCATCATGAGTCATTCACAGAAGTGTTACAGATCATGAATGCTGGACATTCACATGAGAAAATGCATGGAACACTTCATTTGAATAGAACCTGTGGTTTTACAGTTTTTTTGAGTTGAAATGACTCTTCATTGTCCACCCATAAAATAAAATAAATGCACAGCTCAAAAACAGCTGCAATCAAGTTAAAAACCCAAACACATTTGAAAGCAAAGAAACTGAGTGCCCCAGCTGACAAAGGGAGGGCACCAGCTACCACCATGCTTCTGGAAACGCTGCTTCCTCCCCTCATTGCAGCACTCTGGGCCAGAATGGAAAGGAGAACCAGGGCTCACTTCCTCTGACAACCCTTTGGAGCACTCTCCTGAAGTATTATGGAAGAGAACAGTGGGGACTACAATTGTGCAGCCTGTTTAAGGATTAAGTATCAATGGTGTTTGGGGTGGGAGAGGCTGGCAGAGTCTCCTTGCACACCTTTCCCCACAACACACACATTTAAAAAAGGAAACACAGCCTAGGCCTCTGTGAAAACTAAATTGTGTGACACAGCAGAGGGAGGAGGCAAGTACTGAATGATAAATTCCAGTTGCTATTACAGAAAGTTATCATGGAGAGTCTCCCAGTGTTCCATTGTTGTTTCCAGTGTTATAGCCAGGTTGGTCCCAAGCTGAGAGAGAGACAGTGTAGGTTAGGCAATATCTGTCTTTCACCAACCAAAGTTGGTCCAAAAAAGAGAGCTTTTGAGGTACAAAGAGCACTTCTACCTTTTCCAGATCTGAAAAAGTGTTCTGTGCAGCTCAAAAGCAGTCTTTCACCAACCAAAGTTGGTCCAATAAAAGGTATTACCTCACCCACCTAGTCTCTTACATGATCAGCAATATTCAGACTCAGTGACAGCCTATTGGAAGCAAAGGGAGTAGGTTGTGAGCTTGACAATTAATTCCTGCCCCCCCAATCTGCTGGTCAGCTGTAAAAGTCAGAAATTTTATGTAATTTCCCTGTATTCCGTTTCAAGAAACTTTTGGGGGACTCCAAAGGGGAAATTAAATGGGATTCAAAGTCTTTCACCTCTAGGTTGCTAGTTCAAATCCAGACTCAGTGCCCAAAATGTTATCGGGGCTGAGTGTCGTGTCAGTCCAGTTCCTAGCGGACAGGCAATCACTTCACAAGTGTCACTGCTGCAATTAGCACTAGCTGTTTTCCTTTATTGGTAATGTCAACAACTGGCCAATTCAGGGCTCAGTAAACTGGTTAACCAGCATGGGAAGGGCTCCATTCATGCTGCCCCTGTTCAGTGGATAGATGATTTAGTCTTCAAGACTATCAAAGCAACATTTTATAAACTTTGAAATAATTTATATATTTATATTTTTAGGGGGAGGCTCAAACATATGTTCAGGGAAAAGGAGGAAGAGCGTAGAGCAGGTAGTTATGGTATGGAGGGATATTTAACAAATATATCTCCCTAGGAAATCTAGCAGAGTTAAGGTCAAGGGGATCATAATGGAAGACTTGGAAAGAGAAGGACGTTAAATACCAAAAAAGCCTCCTTTCTAATAGAGAAATTAGAGAGGTGATTCAGGCCACACAACTAAAACTGGATTGAGGCTCTCTGTGATGGGTTCCATCAGAGACCCCCTTGGGACTATTACCTGATGTGCTGAAACTACCTGAGCCCATTTTCCCTGTCAGCTTGGGATTCCAGAACCCTGCCAGGTCTGGTCCATGCCCCCAAAGCTGCAGACTTTAACCAACATCTCCAGCACCCAGACACCCAGTTCCCAATGGGATGCAAACCAAATAAATCAGTTTTACTCTGTATAAAACTTATACAAAAAGAAAAGGAGTACTTGTGGCACCTTAGAGACTAACCAATTTATCTGAGCATAAGCTTTTGTGAGCTACAGCTCACTTCATCGGATGCATACTGTGGAAAGTGTAGAAGATCTTTTTATACACGCAAAGCATGAAAAAAATACCTCCCCCCACCCCACTCTCCTGCTGGTAATAGCTTATCTAAAGTGATCACTCTCCTTACAATGTGTATGATAACCTGGATTTGTGCTGGAAATGGCCCAACTTGATTATCATACACATTGTAAGGAGAGTGATCACTTTAGATAAGCTATTACCAGCAGGAGAGTGGGGTGGGGGGAGGTATTTTTTTCATGCTTTGCGTGTATAAAAAGATCTTCTACACTTTCCACAGTATGCATCCGATGAAGTGAGCTGTAGCTCACAAAAGCTTATGCTCAGATAAATTGGTTAGTCTCTAAGGTGCCACAAGTACCCATTTTCTTTTTGCAAATACAGACTAACACGGCCATTACTCTGAAAACTTATACAGGGTAAACTCAAATTGTCTACCCTCTAACACACTGATAGAGAGATATGCACAGCTGTTTGCTCTCCCAGGTATCAATCACTTACTCTGGGTTAATTAATAAACAAAAGTGATTTTATTAAGTAGAAAAAGTAGGATTTAAGTGGTTTCAAGTAATGACAGAACAAAGTAAGTTACCAAGCAAAACAAACACACAAGTCTAAGCCTAATACATTTAGGAAACTAAATACAGGTAAATCTCACCGTTAGATGTTCCAATAAGCTTCTTTCACAGACTAGACTCCTTAGTCTGGGCCAATCCTTTCCCCGTTACAGTCCTTGTCAGTTCCAGCTCAGATGGTAACTAGGGGATCTCATGACTGGCAGCCTCCTTTGTTATGTTCCACCCCCTTTTATATCTTTGGCACAAGATGGGAATCCTTTGTCTCTCTCTCTGGGTTCCCACCCTTCCTTCTAAATGGAAAAGCACCAGGTTTAAGATGGATTCCAATATCATGTGACATGTTCACGTCTTGTGAAACTTCATTACCCACTGGCTGGCACACAGGCATACAAGAAGGCTTACAAGTAAGCAGAGCCATTTACCACCAATTGTCCTAGTTAATGGGAGCCATCAAGATTCCAAGCCGCTATAAATGGCCCATACTTTGCATAGTTACAATAGGACTTCAGAATAATACTCCATATTTCTAGCTTCAGATGCAAGGATACATTCATACAAACAGGATGAACACACTCACCAGATTATAAGCTTTGTAATGTTACCTTACAGGACACCTTTTGCATAAAGTATATTCCAGTTACATTATATTTACACTCAGGCATATTTCCATAAATATGTGGAGTGCATCACCACTCATCTGCCCATTTCTAACTTGAAATCTGAGACAAGCCTCAAATGAGACATTTGGATCCAGATCTGAACACTCAGTATTTGTCTGTGTGTTACTTATTTGAAGAATGATAAAATATTCAGACAGATTTCGGTCATTTTGGCTCTGCCCCGCCCCACATTTTTAAAATAGGATTTGAAGGAAGGAGGTACTCTGACAATGAAATACAGAGGAAAGTTCAACTGCCTGAAGTTTATAAATATTTCTGACCAAAATAACTTTAAGATAAATTTGAAGCCAAGAATATATATCAGGCAAACAAAATCTTCACTAGAGTGTTCCAATTAGTATAAAAACCACAACGATTAAGGAGCTAGAAAGTTCAGAGTTTAAGTTATATTTAGGATTCTTGTAAGTTTTCAGAAGCACAGAAGTTCACAGTTAAGGTATACATGTAAGCAGTGGCAGGATGAGCTCCACCCTGACATCTGGTGGTGAGGTGTGGCAAGTTGTGGAAAAGAACTTCAGGGGCCGATCTCATTTGCATAGGCACACCCACCACGCCTAGAATGAGACCATAGCTGCCCAAATGGTCACTTTGGCTGCTGTGGGATCCCCAGTGTCTCTGTTATTGGGGCAGGAAGAATAAATTGTTATTACCCTGATTATGGGAACTGTGCTTGGAACTGTACGTGGCCTTTTGTTATGATGGAGGGATTCACCATCAACTAAGTAGCACTCGCTAGGCAAGGGTCATGGGTTCCAAAACTGTGTGAACGGAGAGAGGCTGGGGACAAGTATTAATACTTGGTGGCATGGGCCCCTTGGTGAGGGCCTTACATGCTGATTGCACTTCCTCCTCTCTCCACTGTGGAATATCAGAGCTAATTTTGATTTCATTAGAAGTCTAGTTATAGGCTGCTGAGCTCACTTTGGGCTGACAGTGCACCAGCATTGGGGCTCCCCTACTATAAGCTGAATTCACCTAAGAGCTGAAATCACCGAGTGTTGTGTTAAGTAGTGGGGGAGCCTGAAGATATATTGTGGAGCAGTTTGCGGGACGGCTGGTGAAGCAGTTCGACGCGGAGCAGTGTGTGGATGGCAGGAGCTGCTTGTGGGCCGTGGAGCTGAGCGAAGGAGTTCGTGGGGCGGCTGGCGGAGCGGAGCGCAGCTGAGCGAAGGAGTTCGTGGGGCGGCTGGCGGAGCGGAGCGCAGCTGAGCGAAGGAGTTCGTGGGGCGGCTGGCGGAGCGGAGCGCAGCTGAGCGAAGGAGTTCGTGGGGCGGCTGGCGGAGCGGAGCGCAGCTGAGCGAAGGAGTTCGTGGGGCGGCTGGCGGAGCGGAGCGCAGCTGAGCGAAGGAGTTCGTGGGGCGGCTGGCGGAGTGGAGCGCCGCTATGGAGCTATGGGGCGGTCAGCTTCAGATCACGTAAGGTGCCTCTTACCCCCGTCCCATTTCCACCCAGGTTGGGAGGTAAAGCTCCGCCGATAAACTTTCGAACTCTGGGGCTGCCCTGACCAGGGACAGAGACTTTTGGGGCATTGGACTTTTGGGACTTCGGGTGATTTGGGGTTGCTGGACTCAAGAACCAAAGGGAAAAGGGCATGCCCCAATTTGCCTGGGGTGGGGTTGTTTTTGCTCATGGGTTGTGTTATGAATCCTGTTGGTGGTGTTTCCCCAACATAATGCCACATTGTTTCTCTCTGTTATTAAAAGACTTTTGCTACACTCAGACTATGTGCTTGCGAGAGGGGAAGTATTGCCTCTTGGAGGCGCCCAGCGGGGGTGGTATATATTTGTCCCAGGTCACTGGGTGGGGGCTCGAGCCGGTTTGCATTGTGTTATTGGAATGGAACCCCTAGATATTGAACCCGGCCCTTGTTGCTGCCAACTCTGACGGGCAGAAGGGTTACATACAAACTACCTGAACTCTGTTTCCATAGCAATACCCTGCAATCAATCAATAAAAAGTCACCTGACCCTATCCATGACGGTTTCACCTGATCAATGACCACAAAAAACTTAAAATGTTTCCAGTTTAAAAAAAAATTTTTGTTGGCACAGCCAGTCACCTTTACCTCTTACTGCTAGAGTACACGCATCACCAGTGTGCCACACTTGTGGCAGGACACAGCACTGTAGGGGTGCTTCTATTCTACTGCCCCCTCATGTCCTGTTTCACAATGGTTTGCTGTTTCCATGGCCCGGCCCGGCCCAGCTCAGTCCCCTTCTGGGGTTAACAGAAAGCTAATTAAATCTGAGCTCAAAATAGACACCTGGTTCTTCGAGTCCATAATATAACTATTGGTCCTTTATGGAGATCAAGGCCAGGTTACTTGCGGCAGAGCAGCAAGATCCTTCTGTCCTGGTCCTGGATTCACTTGGAAAACTGGCCCCCAGTAGAAGCAGCCAGCTCTTTATGTGGCTTGCTGGATTTTCATTGGCCACCTCTTACTCCTGGATCTTGTAGATGCCAGAGGACCAACTCTTGCTTGCTCTGCCTGCAGCAAATCATGGGAAGCCTTTCTAGGCAATCCCTGGAGGTCTGACCTCCCAGCTCTTCCCTTCTAGCTGGGCACCTTTTCAGGCTGCAGTATGCTAAGGCAGTGAGAATTTCTAGCAAGGGGGCAGCAAATCCCTTTGGGCCCTGTCACAAATTACTTCAACATATTGTACCACTCATCGAACCAGGAATGGATGAAAATCACCATTCCTCACTCCTACCTAAGGGTCCTATTCTGCAAAGAACTCTGTTCAATTTTTCCTATTGACAAGGTTTGCTAGCAGCCAGTTGTATATTCAGGATTATCTACATAGCAAACATAGGGCTAATTTTTTTTTTAAATGAAAGATGTGGACTCCAGAAGTCATTTGGTGCCATATTTTAGATTTGTTTGATCGAAGAGGTCATTCATCCAGTACTATTTAAAATCTTACTGACTTCAAATTAGAATTTAATAAACTAAACTTTGGTCTTGAGTGCTAGATCTAAACTAGATGAGTCCAGTAAACCAAGTTTTACTTCACTCCTTTTTTTGTTACACAATGGCAGAAGAGAGGTCTTGAACTGTGGTGATTACTTCTATTTTTGGTAGAGAAATTCTACCTCGGACATATCCAATCTACCAAATTTGAGACCAGTATTCCTTTGCTTGCAGATTTTAAATGTGTCAAAATTGGGCTTATAGGGAAAAAAGTAGTCATTCCATAATTTGCTGGAATTAATATACTTGACTGTTGATTTTTTTCAGTTACTAAAGTTTTCCACATGTAGTATTCACTGTAGCTTCTATTATGTGGATAGCAGTGACTGACATCATTTGGTGTTACAATCATTTTGCTGCCGTCACAAGTGAGTTTGTTGCTTCCTCTGCATGGTATTCAGTCATTTACCATGAAGCTCCAGATCCAGTGCTGGAAGCTTTTGCCTAATAGATTTTACATAAAGTTTTCTTTGGATAATACATCATTTCTAATCATTATAATTAAATAGGGTCAAATACTCTGGAAAAAAAATCTATTTAGGCTCAGTTTTACGTAGTTTTCTTATCTAGTGTCTTGAGTGGCAGTGTAAAAGGATATATACCAAAATATTACTCTTCATTGAGTGTCATGTAAGTCAATGAGGCTTCCCACAGATGCAGGGATATGCTGCATTTTGCAGGATTGGGGACCATAATTTTCAGAAGTGCTGAATGTCAGGAGCTGCAGGTCCACAGTATCTCTGAAAAGCTGGCCACTAGGGCCTGATCCAACACACACTGAAGTCCACGGGAACCTTCCCATTGATCAAGCCCCTGTGTAAGACAAAACGCCAACTGAGGTATCAGTAGGGATTTAGGTATTTCATTTGAGGCAGCCATATTAGGAGATTACACATAAATAAAACCAGGCCAACTCCAGAACACAACACAATTATTTTTAAATTTTGAGGCGAATAAATCTCTATGCCAGAGGAAAATAGATGTTTGGAAGATTATATTTTTTTTTAAACTGTATTCACAGGTCTCTTATTTCTCTCCTATGTATCTCATGCTGGCTCAACTATCCCTCCTATTCTGGTTTCCTGCCCAGCTATTAGCAAGGTTACAGCATTCAATAATGCTTAGTGCTGCAACTGGTCTGCATTTTCCTTTTGCTTTTTATGGGAATAACTCAATTGTGAGATTTAAAAATGAAAAACAACATACAAGAGTGGAACAGGCATGGTTAGACTTAAAATGGTTAGCTGTCTCACCAGACCAAAAAAAAACAAAAAACCAATAACCCAAAGTACTGCTGAACTGAGTTGCTTCAGATTAATGCAGCGTCTGCAAAATATGAAGTCCACATGGTTTTAAAATATAACCAAACAGATGACTGTCAGACTGACATCTGATGTAATGGCAAGGGATTACTTGCAATTGAGTTGGCCTCCATTTTCAATTAAAAACGACTCCAGAGAACTTTCAAAGGAATGTGTTTATAATTTAGTCTGGTATAATGCCCATGGGCATGTGCTGCCCAATTAATGCAATTATAATGGAAGATTCACCAGCTGGGGCAGTCCAAATAAAGTTCAGGGTCACATCCCTTTCCTCAAATTGGGTTTATTAGACTAGATCAAGAAACTTGATATACTGTTTCCTGAAGGGCACATTTTTAAAGGATCAACAGACCATAACACTGGGCCTTACGTGTACCCCAAAGTCCAGTGCCCTGTTATAGTCCTGAATTTTGATTACTGTACTGTACATTCCTCTGCTCTTTATTCTTAAACTATAATATGTAAAGTCTGACAGTATTACTATATGTGCTGTTAGAGAGCCAGTTCTATCCACTTAAAATTTCTCCTGTCCTGAAGAGATTGCCTTTCACAGGAACTCATTCAGTAAAAAATACCCTACAGGACAGGAAGTCCCCTACAAGGAATGGTGACTTAAGTGCACTGTGCTATCAGTAAGGGGTAATGTTAGAGCCTTGAACCTGAAACCCCTTTGTATTTGGGTAATGTAGTGGGGTTTGGATTCAAATTCCTGGATCCAACCTCTGTCATTCTGATTCTAAATGAGATCCAAAAACTAGAATGGGTCCGTTTGGATGTGGCTCAAGTCTCATGAGAACTGGAATAAGAATGTGGAATTTTACTCCCTCCCATTTGAGCTGGAAAAGTCCAGTCAGCTGATCTCATGAACTTTTCACCATTTTGGGCTACAGTCTTGCCAAAACACCTAGGAAAAAAATTGGTATTTTTAGCCAACCACATTTATCCCTCCTAATCAAAAACATCTACAGAAAAAACCAAAACTCAGTCCCTCTGAACCGGTTACAGTTTTCCCATCTATTTTGGTTCCTTATGAACCCTGCTGCACCTTGCCATCTTTAATATATGCAACATTTTAAATTTTAATTTTGATATAAATGAACCAGGATGTCTTCTTTCTATAATGTAGGTAATGTTGTAGCAACTTTACAACTCTGACTGTAACAGCATGATATGACTTCCTGATAACAAATGGTTATCATTGATCCAATAGTCCGGGGCGGCTCTACCAATTTTGCCGCCCCAAGCAGTCGCCGCCGAATTGCTGCTGCCGCAAGCCGCCGCAGCAGGAAGTGCGGCAGAGCTGCTGCCGAATTGCCGCCATGGGACACGGACTGCTGCCCCGTTCTAAATGCCTCCCCAAGCACCTGCTTGGAAAGCTGGTGCCTGGAGCTGGCCCTGCCAATAGTGCAGAGTCCTTCCAATTCCTTCCCATAAAGCTCATCTTCCCCAACTCCGATGTACACACAGTACTATTGCACTGCCTACTGAGCACATAAAACTATCCTGCTGTTGCATGCCAAACCTTCTCCAATCACCAAGATTGGTGTCATAAGTAAAATGATGTACCTGGTAGTCACTTGGCTTATTGACTACTGACTGTTCTGGCACAATGCTATGTTTTGTCATTTCATATCCCAGTACACATTGCCAGGTCACAGGTAACTTTCTCTAGCTATACTGACTGACATAAGAGTTCTCATTAACTTCAGTGGTGCCAGAATTTCAGCCAATAGTCTAAAAATTTGGAGAGAACAGGGTGTCCAGAACATTGCAGTTTGATTATTTTCTTGGTGAAGGAAGTAGGAACATGTCACCCTGATCTTCTATTATGTAATAATAGTGTCCAGAGTCCCTGTTCCGTTAAGTAGCGTACAAACGACGAAGACAGTCAATACTTGCCACAAGGATTTTAAGTAAAATGAAGTAAAGTTCTTAAACTTTCTGTCGATTGCAAAATATATTACTGAGGCTATAAAGATTGCTCTAAAAAATAAAGACACTGCATTGCTTTTGCAGTTGCTGTACAGTCCTCTAAAATGACAATACACTGGCTTGATAAGGGACTAATATGAAGCCCATTGAAGTCAGTGGAAGTTTCCCCCACTGACAACAGTGGGTTTTGGATTAAGTCCCACATACATTTTTTTAATCCTTGTTTCTTTCATGTGTCTGCAGAATGAAAACATGCTTTTAAATACAGAAAAACCCTAGTGTTCCCACTACATACTTCATGTTTCTTTAGACTGTATCCCCATAACTGCAGAACAAGTGTGTAAACAGTTTATTCTGTAGTGGGAAATTGAGACTGCTCATCAAGCCTGGAGCTGTTCAGATTTTGAAGGATGTTACAGATCGATCACACAAATTAAAGGCACAATCCTGTCTTCGCTTTTTGAGCCATGCTGGTGTGAGGAGCAGTGTGTTAATACTGAAGGGTCTTACCACCACTTTGCAGATGCAGGACAAGAAGAGAGATGGGCCAGGAACAGAAAGAATGGGAAACAATTTACTGCTCTTTAAAGAAGGCACAGCCTGCAACTATCCAGCTCCTGTTGCTGATCAAAGCACAGCATGCATACAGGAATGCTGGTGACCTGTTCCTTTATCATACCAGTAGACTGCCTTTTAGCCTATTTCTCACCCTAGCACTATCTTGAGTGCAAGAATAGAACCCTCTCCTGTTACTACTCTAGAGGGTGCTTGTGGGATCAGGAGCCCTCTTTTCCCTCCGCTGCCCAGTGCGGCAGAAGGTAGGATTTTTCCTTGAATGTGTTGGGCTTCACATTTCAAGGATGTTTACTGACTGACATTACAGCTATGAAAAAAGAAAAGGAGGACTTGTGGCACCTTAGAGACTAACAAATTTATTTGAGCATGTAGCTCACGAAAGCTTATGCTCAAATAAATGTGTTAGTCTAAGGTGCCACAAGTCCTCCTTTTCTTTTTGTGGATACAGATTAACACGGCTGCTACTCTGAAAGCAGTCATTACATCTATGGTTATCCTGCCATTCTCCTTCAGTTTGATCTGAGAGGGCACCACTGTTTCCTAAGTGCCCAAACATTCAAATGTCTCACCCTGCACATTCAATGGCACATACTGTGTTCTTAGCAATAAGAGCACTACCTAAGGTCAAACTGTAAGTGGTATAATGTGGTCCAAGGTGTTTTCATTAATGTGACTCTTCGTCCACAGCAACAAACTTCCCTAAGACACTATTTGTGCTGTAAAAGCAGACATTTGCACAGTGGCCCTGGATATGCAGGCAGCACAGAAAAGAACCCCAGAGATTTTTGTGTTTGACAAATCCCTTGGTATATTAGAGCTCTTAAAGCAAGCAGTATGAATCTACTTGCACACTGTAGAGCATTTTACAGTCATTCTCTCAGTTTAGAAATACCATACAACAGGGGATCCTTACAAAGCCCTTAACAAGTCAATAGAGGAAATGCCCCACCAAAAAGTATCATTTGGTAATATTTGCAGAGTTAAGGTTTTGCTTCACTCTTTTCAGGGCACATTTATTCAAATCAATTTTCCTTCTGCATCATTTTAAGATGGTCAGTGTCTGACAAACATTTGGTTGTGCACTTTGATATTCACTAGAGAGGGGCCTGAGGTAGAGAATTCAAATGCAAAATATCACCACAGTTAGATTTGTTGGGGATTTGGGGACATTTATAGCTGAGGTTTTGCTTCAGGACCAACTCTAATACTCCTCCCTTAAGTTATATGCATCATTAACTTCTGATCAGTGCTTGCTTTACATTAATTACTGAAGGACATACAGCAGAGTCTGAAGTGGTTGTGCTACCGATTTACAGGTAGTCATTATGGATGTTGTGAAATCTCCCCCACCCCCACGGTTGTGAATTTGAGCCATTGACTGTCTTCGTAGCGGGGGGACTCCTTGAAAGGGTTCAGTGTGCTTGCCTCTCTCCTCACCTATACACTTGAGAGTGGAAAATCTGGCTCTACACTCCTCCCCAGTCTTCACTTCCTAACCAAAAGGAGTGCCTCTTGTCCCCTGAGAGTGCACAGCTGGTCCCAATACAAGAGCCCAATATGGAAAAGGCTTTCACCTTCTGCCATCCCTTGGGGGCCTGCTCAGGTGGGCACAATTTAGCCTGGACATTAGTGTTACAGGCAGAACTGCTAGCACAGCCTACAGTGCAGGGTGTCCAATACTTTCCATCAGAAGATCCTATTCTCAGCTGCCTATGGCTTTGATAAACTCAGTGGCCAGAATGTTCCATGCTAGGGTCTACCTCAGTCTTCAAGTTTCAACCAAAACTGGCTAGCCATTTCGGATAATAGAGAAATACACTTTGCTCATGTAAAAATAAAATATACACAAAAACAAAACAAAAAAACATACACACAACTGTTTTGTTGAGATACTGCAGCACCTCCCTACACCAGAGAAGGGATATGAAGTTCGGCTGGGAGTCACCCTTGCCTGTTAGTGGACCCTTGATAATTTTGGTCTTAATCTTTATGCCTCAAATTACCCCCATCTGGAAAATGGGGATTCCACCACCTAATCTCTCTGGGGTGTGGTGAAGATCAATTCATCCATGTTTGTGAAGCACTCAGACACTAAAGACTGCTAAGAATTGCTCATGAAGAAAACTAATTTTTTAAATTAAGTGTGGGGTTCGGATGCCAAGAATTAAATAAGGTTGGGGAGCCATGCACTGAGTAAGGATGAAATATTGAGTAACTACCCACTCACTGAATGCAACCTGTGGCTTGTAGAAGAGATTGTTTAATTTGAAGGGGGCCAAATTAAAGTTGCACAGGCAAACTTAATCTGAATTTTTCCTGACTTTTGAGTGCTTGACTTTGCAAGCATAATGTAGTTTAGATGAAAAAGCAGAGCATGATTCTATCCTGTGTTACTGCCATAAAACTGGAGTAAAGTTCCATTAATTTTAATAGAAATTTACTGGCACAAAACTAGTATGAGAGTTTAAATTAAGGCCCAAAAGATTTTACTTAAAAATAAAAATCACATTTTTTCCTATGTTTCTGAAATCTCAAACTGAAATTCAAGATGGTTTAAGAGTAGCAGCCGTGTTAGTCTGTATTCGCAAAAAGAAAAGGAGGACTTGTGGCACCTTAGAGACTAACCAATTTATTAGAGCATAAGCTTTCGTGAGCTACAGCTCACTTGCTGTAGCTCACGAAAGCTTATGCTCTAATAAAGATGGTTTAATGCATTCATTAATACTGAAAAAAGAAAAGGAGTACTTGTGGCACCTTAGAGACTAACCAGTTTATTTGAGCATAACCTTTCGTGAGCTACAGCTCACTTCATCATGAAGTGAGCTGTAGCTCACGAAAGGTTATGCTCAAATAAACTGGTTAGTCTCTAAGGTGCCACAAGTAGAGACTAACCAGTTTATTTGAGCATAACCTTTCGCGAGCTACAGCTCACTTCATCATGAAGTGAGCTGTAGCTCGCGAAAGGTTATACTCAAATAAACTGGTTAGTCTCTAAGGTGCCACAAGTACTCCTTTTCTTTTTGTGAATACAGACTAACACGGCTGTTACTCTGAAACCTGTCATTAATACTGTGCACTTGACATTTCTCTTTTGAAAAATGTTTCACTTTTTCAAGTGTAGGAAGTGATCCTCTATACAGTTTTACAAAAGACTTATGAAAGCGACAGACTTAGCCACCTCTCCCACAGAATGAAAAATAATCTGGAAAGTCTTTATGAAAAAAACGACATCAGTATGTATTAATGTTATATGGACATCAAGACAGAACCATCAGATGGACTGGTGCCAGTTATGGTGAGCAGAACTGGGTGTTTTTGCAAATATTTGTCTTCTACACATTTGTTTGGGGAACAGTACAAGAATTAAAAAGAACAAGATAAAATTAAATGGTGAAATCCTGGCCATATTCAGGTTCTACTGATGTTAATGGCAAATATGTCATTAACATCAATAGAACCTAAATTTCACTCCAAGTCTATCTTTATTGATAAATAGGCATTGCAGAGCAAGTAAAAGGAGAACAAAAGCCAGACATTTTGATCACAGCTGCAATAAAAATCACTTTGCAACACTAGAAAGATTCCTTCCTAGTAATTATGATTGGCTACAATCCCTATTTACAGCATTCAAACCTGAAAAAAAGTATATATGTTTACTAAAATAATAGATTGGAGATTCTCATAATTAGTCCCACTGTGAACCAAAATAGGTGATAAAATATAACTGTATTTGTGAAGGGGGGGAGAAGAGACACTTTGCTACATCTATGACAAAGATTTATCTGCATTAGTTTAGGAAGCATGCTTTACTTAGGTAGCAGAGACATGGATTAATTATGCAGGACATCCTAAACAAGTGTCAAGATATGCATTTATGCAATATTTATATGCAATATGCACATCCTGTCCCCTTTAAAGGAGACATTTTGCGCCAAATCCCACTTGTTTTACTCATTTTCAGTTCCCAGAACAGATGCGAGTTTGTAAGTGAGGCAAGCCGAATTTGACCTTTCATGAAATAGATTGTTCTAAAGGAAGTGCTTAACTCCTAACAATTTTATAATACTTTTTATTTTGAATTAGGTACATCTGTTTCTTGTCAACAAATGTTAGCATTAGCAGACAGATTGCTTAATAGCACAATATTGCAAAAGGGAAAAAAAATCTCAGACCAAAACATTTTACAGATTATGTTTGTCTGAATCAAGTAGTCTAAATGAAATCCTGCCTTCTTTGACAGTCAGTACGTGGATTTCAGGGATCTAGAGCATATTCTCATTTTTAAAGAGGTAGGGAAAAGGAAAAAAGGACAAGACCTGGGTACTTGGCAATATTTACTAGTCTCCTGTCTTCCAACAGTGGCCAATGCCAGATGCTTCCAAGGGAATGAATTGAACAGGGCAATTATCGAGTCATCCACTGCATGTCATCTGGTCCCAGCATCTAGCAGTCAGAGATTTAGGAACACCCAGAGCATAGAATTGCATCCCTGACCATCTTGGCTAATAGCCATTAATGGACCTATCCTCCATGAATTTACCCAATTCCTTTTTTAATCCAGTTATATTTTTAGCCTTTACAACATGCCATGGCAATGAGTTACACAAGTTGAGTGTGCACTGTGTGAAGAAATACTTCATTAGGTCTGTTTTGAACCTGCTGCCTATTAATTTCATCAGGTGACCTCTGGTTATTGTGCTATTTGAAGGAGGTAAGTAACGCTTTCCTATCTACTATCTCGACACTGTTGATGATTTTGGAGGCCTCTAGCATATCACCACCCCCTTAGTCATCTCTTTTCCAAGTTGAACAGTCTGTTTTTAAAATTTCTTCTCATGTGGAAGGGCACCCAGAACTGCATGCAGAATTCAAGATGTGGGAGTACCATGGCTTTATATAGTGGCATTATGATATTTTTGGTCTCATTATCTATCCCTTTCTTAATGGTTCCTAATATTTTGTGTTTTTTGATTGCTGCTGCACATAGAGTGGATGTTTTCTGAGAATTATCCATGATTACTCCAAAGATCTTTCTTGAGTAGTACAGCTAAATTAAATTTCCACCTTGCATTAGTTTGTATTTATCTACTTTGATTTTCATCTGCCATTTTGTTGCCAGCAGCCAGTTTTGTCACATCCCTTTGTAACTTTACAATCAGCCTTGTACTTTATCTTGAGTAACTGTCATCTGCAAACGTTGCTACTGCACTGTTTACTCCCTTTTCTAGATCATTCATGAACGTTGAAAAGCACTGCTCCCATTAGAGATCCCTGGGGCACTCCATTTTACCTCTCTCCATTGTGAGAACTGGACTGTTTATTCCTATCCTTTGATTCCTCTCTTAACCAGTTAGAGATTCATGAGAGCATCTTCCTTCTTGTGCCATAACTGGTTATGTTGCTAATGTCCTACACTAAAGGCTCTTGTCAAATGCTTTCTGAAAGTCCAAGTACATGATATCCACTGGATCACCCTTGTTCACATAGTTGTTGACCCCTTCAGAGAATTCTAATGGATTGGTGAGGTATGATTTCTCTTTACAAAAGCTGTGCTGACTCTCACCCAAGAAAATCTGTCCATCTGTATGTCTGATAATTCTGTTCTTTACTATAGTTAGGCTTACAAGCCTGTAATTGCTAAGATTATCTATGGAGCCTCTTTAAAAAATTGGTATTACATTAGCTACCCTCCAGTCATCTAGTACAGAGGCTCATTTAAGTGATCAGTTACATACCACAACTAGTAGTTCTCCAATTTCAGACAATAGTCACACCTTAAAGGCATAAACCAAGAAGATGAAATAAGACATCTTTGATTAGTCTGAATTTCTGTATTAGATAAGTGAACACAATTAAAGTGATTTCTTGGAAAAGACTATTCACTTACTGTTACATTAGCAGCCATATTTTGGCTGACCTTCCTTTAGCCTTTGATGCTGTGCCCAGCAGCTTAATCAGAATTGGACAAGTGCAAATGAGCCCTGGAAAAAAATCTAAGTTTAAGTCACTCTGCAATGTCTGTTAAATTAATCAGTCTGTGATTTAGATTTTTTTTCCAGTGAAAACATGATATACCATGTGCATTGTCTATTGTTTTCCTACTTGGATTACAATGACTCATTTATTCAACTGCAGTGAGTAGGATCCTTAACCATTGTATCTGAGGCCTGCTCTGCACTACATGGTGAGGTGTATGTAATCTGCCTTGTGTTGACCTGACTGTGGAAGTGTCTTCATTTACATCAGCAGGAGCCAAACTTAAGTGCCTCTGTATGCCGATTTAGTAATACCTCCTCCCCAAGCAGTGTGGACTCACAGTAAATGTAATTAGGTGGATACAGTGTCAGTGTAGGATCTGCATTGCTTATGTCAACTGTCACTGACCTTGAGGAGCTGTCCCACAATGCAATCTATGTTTTTGTCAATATGCTTAGTATATAGCATTAGACTAACAAGCATATTACAGGGCAGATTCTGCCCTTTGACTATAACACCAGTCAATGGGAGTGGCACGTGCACATCTGAGGGACAGAGTCTGGACAGATTTGATTTCCAGATATGAGGCAGTGGATTTTATAATGCCTCTTGACAATTTTAAGGTGAGTAATTTACACAGGATTCCAACTGGAATCAACTAAATTTGTCGGTTATCTCCAGGGATTGGTTTATCCCAGAATATCAGTAAACAAACAAACTTGGAGAAATATGGAGAGGAGGTCTTCAAGTACAGTTAATTAATTGTGGTTCTTTGGTTCTACTCTGAAAAGTAATCATAGAAATATCACAAGGTTCCATGTTTGGCTGTCAGTAACCACCAGATCAGAGTTTACTCAATTTTCAAGTTAAAAAATTAAGACTAATCGAGTTACACAGGTGTCACAAAGGTTGCATGATCTCCTGACTTTCTCAACACCATCAAAACTACCAGATAAATAAAAAACAGTGAGTATATATTGTCGGCTATAGTTATTTAAAATGCAAATAATGCTGTCACCTTCAATACAATTTATTTTATTAAGAGTATTTTAATTTAATACAAGTGTTTCCACTGATTTCATACAACTAAAGACAAAATCCTTGATGTTTCCTTTCTTTATTGCATAAAAGACACCCTTATTTTTGTGGCCAGGAAGAGGTAATTGGTGCAAATTGCAATCAGTAAGGCACCAGGCAATAATAGCACTAATAGTCTTGGCAGCATACCCACGACAATTCCAGTTAGGATGAGCATGCAGTTATAAATTGATGTAGTTCAGTGAAAAATATGATGAGATTATTCCACTGAACTGCACAAGTGAAACAAATAAAGTTAGAGCACAAATAAAGATTAAAAATTAAATAGTTAAGGTTTTTATTTTTAAAAAAATTTCATTAAATATTTTTTCCTCTTTGTTGTTTACTTCAGAGGGGAAGCTTGCCTTGAAAGCATGTTACACACAAGCCTTCTATAGCTTCTGCTCTGAGGTTAGTACAGGAAGCTGGCCTACTTTTTATAGTAATAAAGCCAGCCTGTGTGCACTGTTAGTTGACTGCAAGATTCCCTATTTACTTTTCATCCACAGCAAAAAACCTAAACAAACAATCTTCACTGCACAAAGGAGCACAGGTTGGAAACATTTGTTCTAATACAATATCAGCCAAAAAAAATCAAAATGCTAAAGAGGAAATAAAAGGACAAAGCCCACTCTTTCCCCCCAAAAAGAGAACCCAACAATTCCTCCTGAGTCTCATATGATTTCTTTTTGCTAGGCTCTAATATTAGTATTTGTATTAACAGACAGATTTCATTGAAGATAGCGTGAACATACATATTACTTTGTAGTCCTCAACATACTGTAGTCCTACCCTTCAAAAATATTTTGTGATTCAAAGTTTGTCTGCATCAGTTTCCAGAGTCAATGTAAGTGATTTAGTGTTTCATTACCACTTGTCAGATTCTATCGTTAATGTCAAGGTATCAGCCTGATCTTTGTGACTAAAGGTGCAAATCAGACTTATGTTTCTGAATGTGAAGCACAGGACCCACCACAAAAAATCAGGATCTTGAAACCATGAAAAAATGACTCTCTCACATCTTTCAAACCTCTTAGAGAGAATCATAGAAACCAAAATATAGAAGAATGCAGCTAGATGGCTGTTAAAAAAAAAAAAAAAAAGTGGTGTTCTGGACAGACAGCATTTTAAAGGATACCAGAGCTATGATTTTGGAAAACATCATCATTCTCTACCCTCACGAAAGAAATAGGAAAGAGTATTTAGTGTTAAGTTTGGCATAATTCAGAGGTATGGTCCGATCTATCTGTATTTTTTGGTCTAGTTCCCATGAGTATTTCAAGGCAGTATTTGCTGTCTCATACAGGCAAGCTATGTATGCTTTTGTTGGTTGGGTTAGATTGGTTTTGTTTGTTCACCATTTGATGAAGATATTCATCTCTCTCTTTAGTCTGTATGTTACTGTTTGGCTTACTAAGGGATCAACAAAATAAAAAAGTATTCTTAAATGTTAATTTTAGTATGCTCTGACAGAAGAATTTTCCCTTAAATGGAATTGAAGATTGCCATCTGCTGGCTAAAATATGTAGAGTACACCACCACCACGAACTTACATTGTGCTTTACACATTCAAAGCACTATGCAAACTGACTAATCTTCACAACCCTGTGAAGTAGGGATCTGTCATTATTCCCATTTCTGCATGTGGTAAAATTTAGACAGATGAAATGGTTTGCTCAAGGCCACACTGAGTCAGTGGCAGAGCTGACGTTAGAACACAGGACTTTGTGACTGTCCACTCTTTGCAACTTCCTCCAGAACACGTGTCACTATTTACCTGACAAGGTATTACTCACCACAGGAGAAGGACAGTAAGTAGATTCTAGGCCTATGCTAGCAGATTTTCATGGGAGTTTTTGAAGCTGATGTACAGCATTATGAAGAACTTGCTTTGCCTTAGTTATTTTGAAGTTACCATCTTGAGGTTAGCATGCTCTTATTAGAGCTGGTGGCAGAATCAGACATATTATCCTGATTATCCTATATAACAGGTTATTTTATTTTAATAATTCTTAAATATTTTAATATAAACTATGAAAACAAGCATAACTGGGCATTTGTGTTAGCCACTGTATTACCACCAGATAATAGCTGCTCTTTACAATACACAAAGACATGGCAAACCTACAGTATGCACCAAGGAATGTTGATAACTATGCCTCCTTAATATATTGCATTCACTTAATCCTTTAGGGAACAGAGCCAGAGGGAAAGGGTCATCAATCCACCAATTGAATTCACATGCATCATGCACAGAAGGTACTAATAATAAAATATTACCATTTTAATAGCACCTAAAGTACACTAGGTAATAGAAGACAAAAAATATGCCTCTGTCACAAACAGCCTATAATCTAAAGTCCCACTGTTGCTTCAAAGCAAACGTAGGTAGACTCCTGGGGCCATATGGAGCCACCTTGAAACCAGTCTCGCTGTTGCTCATTATAGCAACAGCGCCTATGTTAGATGTGAAAAAATCAGCAAAGTTGACAAACCGCAGGGACTGATAACAGCTACAGCTATTCAGGTACAATACCATCTTTGTGGACAAGGTTTTCTTCTGTTCCGAGAACATGAATGTGTACATACACAAATGCTATTTATATACTTCTTTAACCCCTTTTGTTGTTGACATCTATTACATCTTATGCTCTGCAAGGGAACATAAAAGCAGCGTTTTCCCAAGATGACACACTAATATGCATGCATCAAGATATATAAATGGAAGCGTCCCATGAGCTCCATATAGTGCTTAGTTCACTTAAAGCCATAACAAGAACCTAAACGGTTAGGAGAGCCACTATGTAGGTAGTTTTGCCCCTTGGAGAACTGTTACAGATATCATACCTCTTCAGACTGGCCATCCTCACAGATTCTCTTCCCTGAGCTGACAGGGTGATTTAGCTCTCCGATCAAATCAAGCCTCTCTTCTCAGGAAAAACAATCAATCTTTCAGCTGCATTCACTCAGTAGTCTTCTTCTAAGGATATGCTTTGGAAAAAGGAAAATGCAGTCTCTTCTAACCCTATCTGGAAGCCCCTTAAACAAGGACAAGTGCTAACAGACAATCTGAAACCCCTACCTGTATCTCAGTATTACAGGACTTTCCCTTCATTAGTCCCCCCCCACAATCTTACCCTATAATAACTACTTTAGCACAGCTCCTCTGCCACTTAATGTTTCCTTAGTACTGAAACTACAGCTGCCCAGCAGACAGCTGCATCTTATATTCACTGATACTCCTCCCCAGCATGCCTTGCAACAGCTCACAAGCAGATGACCTTCTGGAGACTCTAATCACCACAATACTGTTCCTTAAAGAACTTGAAGTTGGGATATACTACCTGAGGCAGTCCTTAAAATTACAGCACACTCTGTGACAAGGATCTGCTTGTTGTGATAGATATCAGTAGGGCTATTGAACTGGGACTCCTACTGCCATGCTTAATGTATCACAGAGAGGTACAGATGGGCAGGGAGGCATAACTGTTGGCAGAGGGTACAGGGATGGTCTGTGATGCTCCTGAGTGACTCCCCAACCCACTTGTATGCCTGTCATCACTCCCACTGCAAAGCCAAGTTCTCTGGCCCAATGCCTCTGTTGTCTCACCTAACCCTCAATCCAAAATGAAGCTCTTCCTTCTTTTTCCACTTATGTTGGTTTACATTCAGTTTTATTAGCATTTACTTTTATTCATAAAATTAATACAAATCAGCAGAATCAAAAAACAACGTAAGAACAAGGATTAGGAGCGGGTGTTTTGGGGGATCATGAAACTAGGGTGCCCACTGGGGCCAGGCAATTGGGCTCTAATGTGGGGCTCATGACACAAGTACAGTAGGGCCAGGGAGTCAGTGATAAGCCCCGCTGCCCAGCTTCCCACCAATGTATGTTGTGTCTCTCCCTCATGAAACATCCTCTTCCCCCAAATGTACAACCTTAACTCTGACATCATACCAATTAATATACAAATAATGGATTATAGTTTTAGTGATTACATTGACAGAAAATGATTTGAGCAACTGTAATTGTGCATTAATGTTTTTTGTGAGCAAATATTCCTGGGTTTTTTAATGTCAACATTAATCAGTATCAGTGATTACAAGTACAATGGATCAATAGGCTAGGGGCAGAGAGGGGATCATTGGGCAGGTAGCATCAAGAGCACGTCAATGATATAGGATACGCTATCTACAGCTAATATAGAGTACTGTATCTCTATTTGCCTAGCCTATGAAAAAGCAAATGTTTAATTACCAAATGATGTCTGGTTTCAGAGTAGCAGCCGTGTTAGTCTGTATCCACAAAAAAAAAGGAGTACTTGTGGCACCTTACTTTAAGTTGCCACAAGTACTCCTTTTCTTTTTGCAAATGATGTCTGAAACCTTTTCAGAAGAGATCTACATTACAGCATTTAAATGCACCATTATACGCCTGTAAAAGCACTATTAGAAATTTTACATCATTTTGGATTCTATCAGTAGTTAGTGTGTAATTCTTTTCAGCATCTAAGAGCTCTGTCAATAGACATTTGGACACTTTGAACACAATTATCTTACACAGCTTTTTCCACAATCCTCTGAGGCCTATTATTCAAATCAATTGTAACTGGATCTCTTCTGAGGATTGGGGTTATGCAATACCAAAAACAAGAGGAAAAAAAATAGTGCCAAACTTGACTACGCAATTACAAACACTTTGGTGGGTGGTTTTGTTTACATTTATGTGCAGTGTTCACAGGGTTCACAGTTCCCTATGTGCCCCCTGAATCACTCAGCTCTTCCCTTCCAACCGCCTAATATTCTGGAATGTAGTTAATAACTTGGTAAGTGCTAATTGCACAGTCAAGTAAAAAGGAATCTCTGGATGATTAAAGATTTAATCACTAAGCAGCTGAAGGAGATCTGCTTGATTCTGCTGAAGAGTGTTACTAACTTGTTTCCAAACTAAAATTCTAAAAACCTATACTAGGCATGAGAGTGTTCCAAAATTTACCTGTTCCTAAATTCTGAATTTTATAGACAATTGTATGTTAGAGAAAGCCAAATAAATGTGGAGATTTTTTTTTAACTTTTCAAAGTAGACTTACGTTTAGGGCTGCCATTTAAAGTTTTTATTTGACATTTTTGAAAAATCAACAACAAAATCTGCTCCTTTAATCACAAAAAAAATCATAATAGCAGCTTCATTCAATTATGTTAGTGGAATGTGTGTGTCATAGATTGTATTTCATGGCTATATGGACTCTCAATATGATCGTTAACAACATAACTATGAGCAGCATTTCCTATAATAGATATTATCTATGAAAATGTTATTAGTCTTATAATTCCTCTCTGTATACCTCACATTGGACCAGATATTCTGCTAGAGTAAAGCCGTATAACTCCAATGTAGTCAAAGGAGCTACATCAATTTACATAAACTGAGGATCCGTTTCATCCAAATTATGCAGAGGGCATAAAGGACATTTGGTGGAGCCATGTCATGTGAGTAGTGACAATGGTCCTCTGGGCAGCTGAAGACCAGGAGAAACTCCTCAGGGACCCCTATCTTCAACCCATGCCTAAGGTTTGTTTAGGGCCTGAGTTGGCTATCTGGCTTGCTGTGGGAGTCCTTGAAGTATTCGTAGGCTGTGGGGACACAACAATACCAACTGTGTTGTTAAAGGGAGAAAATGGGGTTATTGCAGAAGAATGGCTGGTAATTTGTGGGAGCCAGGGGCTATTTCAGGTGGAAATAAGGAAGTGGGATTTTTTACCAGGGCAAGAGACAAGTGAAGTGTTTTGGAATTGTGGGTGGGAAAAGGGTGGTGGGAGAGGCAAAATACATGGGAGATAAGGAAAGGTAGGGAGATGAGCTAGTATGAAGGGCCCAAGGTTTAGATAAGGTCTGGTGCCATACACTTGGAGCCCATTAACAGACTTCTTATCCCACAAGCATTAGCTATCTATAGTCATCAGGAGCTGACAAAACTAATTGAGGCCCCTGAGGGGATGGGCCCTCAGAGGAGCTTCAGAAGGCTGCAAGGCACCTGGGTATGGTGCTGTCTATGACAGGAAGCAGGAAGGCTGCAGAATGAATAAAGGGGTTAAGCAGCCATTAGAGTAAGTGGGAAGGCTGTAGTTGGACAGAGATACTTGAGCCAGCTCATCCCTCTGCTCCACAATACCTTCTCTAGAGAGAGACACACACAGGGGACGAGGAGCCTAGAGGAAAAGGGAGACATCCAGCCAGAACAATACATAGGAAGTGACAAAGGGCCACCACATTTACAGTATTTTTAAGTAACTGCTCTGATTTCTGACTGCCCTTTTACTGAGCCAGGACTTACAGTAAAACAGCTTTTTTTCCCTAGAAAATTCTTGGCCTCCAATATCATGCCCACACCCCGCCCCAAAAGAAATGTATAGAATCAGATTACAAACAGCAGCAGTGGTTATGATGAGTAAATCTAATCATATTTAATCCAAATGGTGTCAGCCATTACAGTGATGATACAAAAATGCTCAAGAGCAGGAATTAGTTTTAGTACCACCATTTACAGTCTTTTTTCTATTTTGTTTTCACCCAAAGTATGAGACACTCACCATGAGGTTTACTCAAAGTATTAGTGTGAGAAACTCATCTCCACAGTTATATGCTTTTCTGTTACAACTAATACCAATACCAATTCCATCTGGGCTCAGCTTACTATTTAAATGCTGCTAGATGGTAAAATGACTTGACTAAATTATCCAGACTCAGATTTGGTCTTTTGCCACAACGAAAGCACTACAGAACGCTGTCTGTAAAGCGTCATCCCTTGTTTTGTTGAAAAGGGATAACCAAAAGAACCCAAAGGAAACCAGTTAAGACTGTCATTTTATTTTATTTAGAGGGGGGAAATATTGTCAAAAGCAGTGTTTCAAGTGAGACGTTTTCCAAGATTTGACAACCTGTGTAGTATACATTTCTTACACTGAGAAATTTATGCCCTATTTATAAACACAAAATTATGGTCTCTTCCTGCAAGCAGCACCAAATGTAGTACTATTCATGAATATAATCTACTGCAGGCTAGAGTACTGAATTTGAATTTGCAGCATGTACAAATTGACTTAGCAGTATACTGAAAGGCATATCCAGATACACATTCTCATTTTATATACACATTTAAAATGGATGAATGATTCCTACTTCCCTTTCTTCTCTTAGCATTAAAGAACATTAAAAATACAGAAGCTTTTTGTAGTGCGCCAAATCACACACATTATACTGTCAGTACAGGTTCAAAATATAGATGATATTTTCAAATAGTTTTTTATGAATCACTGGTAATGTACTTTCACAAAGTAATTGGTACAAAAATGAAAAGGGTTATAAAGGATGTGTAAATCTAAATATTTGTCTTTTGCTATATTTCATCAGTAGCTCTTTAAGCACTTTATAAATAAGGTCTATAGCAGTGATGGGCTGCATGCGGGCCACAGGTTGCCTATCAAGGTACTCTGATTGCGGGCCACAAGACATTTTGCTGACGTTGACCGTCCACAGGCACACCACAGTTCTGTTCTGGTCAATAGGAGCTGTGGGAAGTGACGGCCAGTATATCCCTCTGGCCCCTTCACCTGCAAGCGCCGCTTCCCACAGCTCCCATTGGCCGGGAACAGAGAACCATGGCTACTGGGAACTGCAGGTGCAGTGCCTGCAGACAGTCAATGTCAACAAAATATCTCGCGGCCTGCAATCAGATTACCCTGATGGGCTACAGGTTGCCCACCACTGGTCTATACTATCATCCCCCTTTTAAAATGTGGAAAATGAGGCACAGAGGTAAATTGTCATGCCCAAGACTATAATATAGGCCCGAGGCAGGTTCCTGTTTAGTAAAAGATGGAAATATAACCTTTTGGGGGGTAATATTATATAATATGAAAGCTATTCTCCCTTCTCACCAGAGACAAAACATTTTTTATTTTTTCTACAAATTTAAGTGAATTTTAACGCTTAGGAAAAGGAAGGTAATGGCAATGGCTTGAGCCAGGCTCAGTTCGAGCTTTCTCAGTCAGCTCTTTCCAGTGTACCTCAATCTTAACTAGTAACACTTGTGATTCCACTTTTAACATAGCTACTCTGGCTACAGATACCTCCATGACCTCTATTTCTTCTAGCAGGACCTCTCAGCACCTTCTCTAGAGGCATAGGGAAGCTCCCTCCTCCAAGGGAGTAGCTACCCCTCTAACATAATTGTATAATGTCTTATATGGTCACCTGAGCACTTCTTGGTAGCAAATCTGCTGCCTGATCCTCTGCTGGCATGAACCTACTGAAGTTAACATCACAACATTGATTCAGGCCAGCTGAGGAGCTGATCCTGGGTATTCACTACATGGAATAATATTCAGTGAAGTATGCTTAATACTTCTCACCTTCTCGGATTTTCAAACGAAGAGCAGATTTCCCCGCAACTGACAATAGCTAGTCTCTGAAGCACTTGGAATGGGACCTGCAAAGAAAGAGTGCCCATTTCCTCATCCACACAGAAGGCACAAATGTGGGGTTTTCCTCACTGTACTTTGTGCATAAAGACTTCTCTTCCCTGTTTTTGGTTGAGCTCTTCATAAAAGTCCAGAGAAGCAGAGAAGGAGCTGTCTTAATCCTTAACTAAAGGGGTGAAGTGTTGAATCGTCCCTCTCAACAGCATCAGGCATTTGGGGAAAGGGTGGTCATCAAAAAAAAAAAAAAGGCAAAAAACATTTGTTACTTGTGATGTCAATCTCACTAATTTTTGAGTCCTCTACACTCTTCCAGGAATAGCGCAGACAAGACCTGAAGTTTCTTATGTGAAAAAACCCCCACTAGAAATAAGAATTGTAAAAATCTTCCAGGCCTTCTTTATAAACCGTAAGACAAAGGATAGAAAGGGGGAGCACATACTGTTTTCCCCACCCTTGTAGGTTGCCTTTAAAGAGAGTTTGTTGATTAAGGACAGTGGTTTTCATCTGTGAAAAACCCTTAAAAAATTTCAAATGGAGGTGTGGACCCCTTTGGAAATCTTAGGCATAGACTGTGGACCCCCAGGGTCCATGGAACACAAGCTGAAAATCACTGATTTAGGAGAATGCTCTTGAGGTGACAACTCTGTCAGTGAGTTCAGTCATGGAGAAGAAACAAGAATTTAGTAGGTCCACCCCCATCAAAAGGTAGTTAGAGACAGACAAAGCAAAGCCCCCTTAAAATTACAGAACACCCACAAAAACAGCAGTTGAGACAGGAGGGTGCTACTCCTCTTTAGTAGCAGGTGAATAAGGACAAGAACTGACTTTGTAGTAAAGGGAAATCTGTGGATGAAGCCCTCAGCTTTCCCACCCCCCACCCCAGCCCATTGTTTTGCAAAGCACAAACACGCCAGAAACCCAGACCAAATTTCAGCCTTTTCTCTCCATCTGAGGAGTCTGGAGCTGTATTTTTTGCTTCCTATGCAACGTAGTATAAGAGGTAGGGAGGCGGTTAATGGAGAGAGCATGGAAACAAACAGGCAGTATTGTTGCTTAGAGACAGTGAGCTCATTTCCATTAGTATCCCACTCCACCTAGTAGCTTCATACTTCTCTCATGCATCAGTTTGACCTCGTCTCAGTGTAGATTGGGTGGATACTCAAATTTCCATTTCTAGAAATTAAAAGCTACAGCACTATCTAGTTTGTCTCTACATCCATGTGCTGAATTTTATTTGTAAATATCACTGGCATAACTCCTTAAAAGTTTGCTTTATAGCTGTATAAACATTTCCGTGTACCTGCAAATTTTCCACCCACTGAGTTAGAGTCATACATAAAACCTACCGAGTCCTATAAAAATATGAACTCACTAGATACATGTGAATTTAATAACTGATTTCTCTTAGGACCTGTGATAATTTCAGCATCTGTTTGAAGCACTAATAGCACCAAGTCTAGAGCTCTGCGCCATGCTTCCACCTTGGGTGTAACATTGTCATATATCTTTACAGCCTCCTCAGGTTTAGTTGAAAGACCAAAATCCACCATGACCTTATCTCCTTTATTGAACTCTTTCAGAATATATGCTGAAGGAGAACCACAGTCTGCTGCTTTTTTGAGATGATGCTCGATGGAAGTGCTTACTTCAAACTCTGATGCATAATGAGCAGTGTTACACATGAGTCTTGAAAGGTACTGATGCCAACCACTTGCCAGAGCTTTAAGCACAACTGGTTTATACTGTGTGAATGATTTTGTCAGCCAACAAGAAGACATGTAAAAATCTCCTGAAAGTTTTTTATCTGCTTGCTTTAAAGATTGTTCTTCAAGCTTTTTAAGATGACTGAGACACAACAGTTCAACAGCACCACCTCCAGGAAAAACTTTCTGGTCAGTTAGAGCATGATGCAGGCGATAAGCACAAGTCCAGAAATGATCTTCAGTGACTTGCATCTTTGCAGTTACTGTGCTACTAAGCACAGCTGTTACCAGATGTATTCCTTCAGCTTTGATACTGATTGGCACTTTGTTATCCAATTCCATTGTGCTCAAGTCACCAGTTCTCCAGAAATCCACCCAGACACCGCTACCCACACAATGACTATTTACCTGGGAAAGGTATGTCACCAGCTGCACTCCTGTGCCCTTCCCAAAAGCATGTAGCACATTGTGCGTTACTGGATTGATTATCAATATGTTATTCAGGATGCATCTTTCCATTAAACTTTCACACACATTTCCTTTTACCAAAACTAAATTTACTTTTGCTTGTATTAAAACATCTAACGCACAATTTATCCATAAACTTTCTGAGCTACTTTCTTGCAAACCTACATTTTCTGATATTATTCTGACATTTGATGGTCTATTAAATCCCAAGTGACGATACTTTTCCGTTAGATCACCATCTACAAGAAGAATCTGAAGCGGTCTATCCTGAAGTTGCTTGGTAACAGCGACTTTCTCTGGTGATACTAAAGTGATATACCCCGGACACACACAAGAATAATGTTCAGACAATCCTGGTAAACAGCACGTCACAACTTCTGCAATATTAAATTGAGAAGAACCTGTGTGATCAGCTACTTGTTGCTGGCATCTGACAATATCCTGTACCAATTTCATGCTAGACTGATTCCCATGGCTAAGAGCCATTGCCAATTGTCCAAAATCATTAAATTCATAAGGACATGCTGCAGGCCCAGTGGGAGGACCCCCAAAATTGTCTACTTGGAGTGAACAATGGCTTTTTCCTGGAATGTTAAAGTATCTACTATGAGTTAATCTTGTTCTTTTGTTACAGCTGGATGTAATCAAGCTGCTTCCAGGAACTGCAGGCATAGTTTTATTGCCCACTGGTTCATCCAATAAGGGTGTTATATAGTCTGTAGTGCATAGGTGTGAATTCAAACATCTGTTATGAGGATCGCAAGAGCTTGCTTGATGAGAATGAAGGCCTTCTGGAATACTTTCTTTAGATACAGGAACCTCTTTAGGAATATGCACAAGAGGGTTTAAAAAACTGTTAGATCCAATACTAGAAGTTTTATTTTCAATAATTTGGGGCCCCAGACAGCTAGAACTGAAGTGAATGGGAACAGAATCGGGCCCTTTATATAAATCATGTACTGATAGCTGAAGACACTGGACTTTTTCACTGCAAGAGTTCAATCCTTCAGACATCACAGATACTATTATTGAAAAAGGAACATTCTGCTGAAGGCATTCAAGTACAGCACTGCTCCATGCACCAACAAGAAACAACAGGGTAGTCATCCCAGTTTTATATTCTTTGTTCTGTGCCTGAATTGTTTCATTAAGAAGCTGTCCCACTGCACTAGTTAAATCCAAACTTTCAAGAAGTCTAACTGCAGAACAAGTCAAAACACTCTCACTGGTGCTTACATCTACAATAAATTTATATGATTTTACTGGCCCTAAAAGTGTTCTTCCTATTGACGCTAAAGATGAAAGCTGCTGAAGTCCAATGTGACGTCTTCTGTTCACATTTCTGAAAGCCATGATCAGCTGTCAATATCTGGAAACAAAATACAAGTTTATTGCTTCTGTCTTTATTGCGCAAGACTTCATTCTTGACAAAAATGTAACAGTACACAGTATATAATTAACAAAAATTAACTGAATACAGATTGGGTGAAGTAACTTTACACTGCATAATATTGTATTATAAGATGTTGTTCATGTCTGACGCATGCAGTTGTTGAAATATTGCACTGCTAAGACATTACAGAAGATTTTTTCCCAAAATTAAAAGGTATTTTAATTTTACCCCATAAATCAAATATATTTGATTTAATAAAGCAGATCAGATTTAATAATAAAAAAGACCACCACTCCTTAGGACCATACCCAAACCATTCCTCTTCCGACTTCTTTTCTTATGTCAAATCTTGCATTTGTTTGTCTGATTCAGAATGCATGTTGTTAGGGCTGGAAACATATCTTGTCTGCAAACACTAGTAGGCATAGGTTTTACTACCCTTAGTGATACCACTGACTTCAAACAGAGCTGGAAAGGGACCAACTACCATATTGACCATGAAGATATTTCATTCCCACTCAGTGGCAGGCTCTCCTAACATAGTCATGAAAAAACGGTCTAAAGCCACACTTTTTTATGCCTCATGAATAAAATACAAAGATTTTACAGCTTGGACTTCAATGGCACTGCTCAGAGAAATGAACTTAATTTTAAAACACTTTCTTTAACATGTCAAAACTGAATGCCTTCTCTTTCCCTATATAACCTCTCCACTCCACAACCTCTTTCAGTGTTGAAACCGGGCACTGGACTAGATGACCTCTTGAAGTCCCTTCCAGTCCTATCACTCAGGCCCATAAACTGGTAGTCATCTTTGACTCCTCCTTCTTCCTTGCCCCAAACGTTCAGGCCATGTACAAATTATACTGCTTCTCCCATCACACTATTTCTAAAGGCATGTCTACACTGAACACTCGGGCAAGTTAATTCACAGTAAATTAAACCAAAGCAAACGAAGGCCACTTTACTTCTGACCAAGAGCATCATCACAGGGGTTTACTATGCCTACACTAATGCAATTTAAAGTCACAAGTTTAGTTAATTTATCTGAACTTTTCTGAGTGTCCCTATGTAGACATGCCCCAAGATCCAAACTTTTCCCACTGAT
Source organism: Lepidochelys olivacea (assembly GCF_965140295.1). NCBI lineage: Eukaryota > Metazoa > Chordata > Testudines > Cheloniidae > Lepidochelys > Lepidochelys olivacea. The sequence goes on along the minus strand of NC_140414.1, from coordinate 47,105,605 downwards.
CCTCTAGCTAAAATTCGTTCTTGTCCAACCCCTCCTATCCTAATCTATTACCTTCTACTCTTTGGCCTCTCTGACACCCACATAATCCCCTCTCCAGACTATAGAAAATGCCACTGCTAAAATCATCTGCCTTGTTTGTTGTTCTGACCGTGTCGCCCTGTCTTTGAATTCCTCCAATGACTTACCCTCCTGTCCCACAGTCAAGATCAAGCTTCTTGTCCCCACATAACTTTGCCTTTACCATTTATTCATCCTTGTCCCTTTTCATGACATCCCCTGTCCCCCTTCCATTCTATTAACAAGGCTGCCTAGTAAAATTTTTCAAGTCCTGCATGTAAGACAGCAACATTTTTACAGGTTCATTTATTATATATTTGTTCCATGCAATGTCTTTGTAGGCCTGAACTAAGGCTTAAAGGAACCACTGAAGTTTGAATTGAACACAGAACTTTCTTTTAATTTATTTAGTAAGACAAAGTCAGTAAAACTTAAGTCAGTTCCAAGAGAATCACACACTCAGAATAATTTTATTCCACGTCTATAATCATTGTGATTATTTTTAAAGTAGGATTTTAAATAAGCAACTCATATTAACTTCTGAAACTGTACTGAAGAGGGATGGGAAGGGGAATGTGCACCCAAAAAAAGAACTCTTCTTGGCAGCCTCTTGTGGTAATAATCTAAGCTTGTCAAGCTATATATCAGTATTTTTCACAAACAATCCTCCTTTTTCATTAGTGGAATCCTTAACAATTTTACTTGCCAGTTTCGCAATTATTTCTTTATTTATCCAGACACAGTGGTGAATGAAGACAGACACAAGGATGAATTTTAAGCAACAGACTGAAACTTCATTAAACTTGTGGGGCACTTGCTGTCCTGTCACCGATACCCTCACATACCCATACCCTCATTTTAAATGGTTTCAGTGCAGGAGTTACAAGTCTCCTACCATATGAACCAATAACTTAGAGCAGACCATCTCATCTTATCCCTTGGATTCAGCTCACTCTTCTGAATCCTATCAGTACCCCCAAGACCCATGAGGGGACAGACGTTACTAAATGGTGGGAGACGTCAGCCCGTGAAGGCCATAAGGTCTTCTACTTCTGGGAATTGTTAATTTTAGCCTTTTAAATGCACTGGAAAGTGGCTGCAAGGTGCAACAAACTAACATCCCTATCAACTACCAAGGCTATGTCTACACTTAAACTGCTGCAGCACTTCAGCAATAAATGCTCACTACAGTGAAGGGAGGGGTTCTCCTGTCGCTGTAGTTAATCCACCTCCCCGAGAGGCAGTAGCTAGGTTGATGGAAGAATTCTTCCATTAACCTAGCACTGACTACACCTGGGGTTAGGTTGGCTTTTTTACACCTCTGAGCAACATTTTAGTGTAGACCTGGCCTCAATCCTATTTAACCTAAGTGCACCTCCAGGATGCTGAGAGGAAGGAAAAAAAAACTGTCAGAACTATGAGAATTTGGCCCCAATAGAAGAAAAACCCCTTCCTGATCCCCAGACAGGCTACTGGTCAGACCTACAGCATCTGCAAGACACAGCTGTGAAAATATACTTACAGGTAATAGGGTGGAGCTGCTGAGCAAAAAGAGGCTCCATATGGGCAAAGCTAGGGTTTAAACTATGAAAGGAGAAACCAAGAAACCAATCAGCTCCTTCCTCTCTAGTTGGCCAAAGAGTAGATAAAGCCTCTAGAGGGGGAAGGGCCACCCCTGCAACCTCTCCAGGAGTGTTCTTCTCTCTGTTTCTACTGGGACTGACCCAATAACCAGCAGTCCCATCAAGTTTTCTACCTGTTGAGGAAGCTGTGAATTAGTACTGAACCCATGCTTCTGCACTATGAGGTACTATGGTGCTGTCTATCAGATGAGATGAAAAACCAAAGCTCTGTGATTTGTGATAAAAGATACTGTGGCACCTTCTGTAAAACAGAGACATTCACACCAGCACTATGGTCAATTCCAACACTGTCAATTACAGGCTGTTCACCTAAAGTTTCCCCTGATATTTCAACTGAAAAAGGTAATCCTCACTTCCTGTCCTAAATCTGGACTGCTGCTGTAAAACAGATGCTTCAGTTCAGCCTATGGGATATACTAGAGATGTGAAGTAATCCCTACAGTGCTACGTATAACTTGTATATCAGTTCATAAAGCAATTTGGGTATCTTTTGCTTGAGACATTTTATGTAAAAGATCCAATGATTTGCATTTTTGAGCTGTAAAAGCTTGTAACTTTTTTCTTTTCCATCATGCGTACATGTATATTGGTAATAACCATAACATACAAGTGACTGTAACACAGGAAATTAACATGTAGTACAAGACATTGCATTTAGAATTTTGTCATTTCATACTTCTTTCTTCACTCATCCAAAACAAAAACAAAAAGTTAGTTGGGGTTATATTTTCAAGTTACCTACAGCAGAAAAGGCCAGGGAAGAGTGAAGAAGAGGAGGAAGAAGACCCTGTAAGATAAAGAAAGGCCTTGTCTACACTGAAAATGCTTTGCCAGCATAGCTATGTTGGTATAGCTATGCTGGCAAAGACCCGTAGTGTAGACACAGCATATGCCTGTGGTTCTCAAACTTTTGTAGTGGTGACCCCTTTCACATAGCACACCTCTGAGTGCGACCCCCGCTTATAAATTAAAAACATTTTTTATATATTTAACACCATTAGAAATGCTGGCGGTAAAGCGGGGTTTGGGGTGGAGGCTCATGACCCCCCATGTAATAACCTCGTGACCCCCAGAGGGGTCCTGACCCCCAATTTGAGAACCCCTGGTATATGCCAACAGAAAGCCAACTCCGAGTGATATCAGCTACACTGACAGAAGCACTCTTCTGTCAGCACATCTGCATCTATACTGGGGGTTCTTCCGGCATACCTATGTCACCTCGTAGGTGTGATGTTTTAACTAGCCTGAGACCCTTTGACTGCCTTAATGGGTTTCTACCAAACCAACCTGCACACTGACTTACAGGACCAACTCCACTGGAAAGCCTATCCTCTGTAAACAGCTGAGCAGAATAAAACTCTTTTCAAGAGAAAGAGTATGTTTCACTGCATCATCTTTCTTGGCCTAAAATGTGCAGTTTATTTTTACAGTCTGAAGTAGAGAGAGAGAGAGAGAGAGAGAGACTGTATGTTTGTATTACTTTGCTTTCCCCAGTAGCATCTTCATCTTTAAGGGTCTTCACTATAAAATTTTGAATCAATTTGCCAGCTCTTAGTATATTATCATGAAGTGATAGTAAAAACTGCTGAATTGTCTGTACATAAGTGCACATACCCACCCACACACCCCATTGCTAGCCCTGGTGCAGCAGCATAGTTACTGGAAAACAGGTAGCTGAAAAATGTTTTAGTTTACTATGAGCCATGCAGAGTAACAGCAATTCCTTATCCCATCTACCTCAAGCATATTGCTATTTGGAGACTGACAGTCTCTCAAAAAATTTTCTGGCTAGAGACAGGGGGCTTGTCTATACTAACTGTACTGCAGTGGCACAGCTGTGCAGTGCTTAGGGAAGATGCTGCCTACACTGACTCCGGTCAGTGTGAGTCCTCCACCTCCCATAACACAGTCTACACTTGGAATTAGGTTGGTATAACTGCGTTGCTCAACTATGTAGTTATTATTTAGTCATAAGCTGGCAGTGTAGACCAAGCCCGAATCTTAAAAGACTGCATTCCTTTTTCACTCTAATACATACTTGGGGGGCTCGGCAGCTATGCACTTGGGTGGCTAGCCCAAGATACCACCCATGCCACCACAGCCACCCTGCTATTTTTAGCATCTTGTTAGGGCGTAGTTAGCATAGGTCTATCTAGTCACTCTGGGAAGCACGCTCCCAGCAGTTGTGTAGACCTACCCTACTACATGGTAAATTCCACAGCATCTCAGAACTAGGGTGACTAGACGGCAAGTGTGAAAAATCAGGACACCTTTTTGGGGGGACGGGGACGACATATAAAGCCCCTAATAGCGGGAGGGTCCCAGTAATAGCAGGACATCTGGTCACCCTATCTCAGAACACACTGTGCCCTGACTAGGTGCATAGACATCAGACTGCCTTGAGAGCTGCATTCCTGACTTTGCCTGTTTGCCGGTAAGGAAGGTATTCTTCACAAGCTCAATCTGCAGGGCATGTGACAGCCTCTCATAAATTGTTGTGGCCAGTAACCAAGTCTCAGAAGCCTGCATTCCTTTTCCCTAAAGAAGAGTCTGCAGCTCTGTTAAACACACAGGGAAACAACTGTGTACATTGTATCAGTTTTAAAAAATGAAAGACAGTGAAGGAGCAAATTGGCTGAAGGTGATTAGGCACTAGAACAGACTTTGCTCATTAGCAGAGGCCTCCCCCAATCTAGTCTTGCCAAGCGCATGGCCTATCTCCTCACTTAAATAACTACAATAACTAGTACACAACTAAGTACAAGTACAATAACTCCTCACTTAAAGTCTTCCCAGTTAACGTTGTTTCATTGCTGATCAATTAGAGATCATCATTTAAAGTTCTGCAATGCTCCCTTATAACCTTGTTTGGCAGCTGCCCGCTCTGTACACTGCTTGCAGAAAGAGCAGCCCGTAGCAGCTAGCTGGTGGGGGCTTGGAACCAGGGTGGACTGGCGGCCCCGCATCACCTCCCCGCTCCCCTAAGTTCCCTGTGCTATCAACTGCTGGCAGTTCAGCTATCCCTCACCCCATTGCCATGTGCTACTCCTGCCCTCTGCCCTGGAGCTGCTCCCAGGAGCCTTCTACTTGCTTTGGGGGGGGAAGAATTGAGGGGGCTGTCAGGGTGTTCCCCTCTGCCCTGTTCCTGTACCCCACTTACCCCTTTTCCATGTAGAGCGGGGGGGGGGAGGAGGGAACATGACAGGGTTCAGGACAGAGGGAGCTTGCTTGCAGCAGCTGCTGTCTCAACTTGCTGATCTACTTAAAAAGGCAATAAGAAAAGGAGTACTTGTGGCACCTTAGAGACTAACAAATTTATTTGAACATAAGCTTTCGTGAGCTACAGCTCACTTTATCGGATGCACGCACGAAAGCTTATGCTCAAATAAATTTGTTAGTCTCTAAGGTGCCACAAGTACTCCTTTTCTTTTTGCAGATACAGACTAACAGGGCGGCTACTCTGAAACCTGTTAAAAAGGCAATGTACTTAGAGTGGAAAGGGCGGGGGGGTGAGAGAGCCTGGATTTGTGCTGGACATGGCCCACCTTGATTACCATGTGCATTGTAGGGAGAGTGGTCACTTTGGATGAGCTATTACCAGCAGGAGAGTGAGTTTGTGTGTGTATGGGGGTGGGGGGGGGGTGAGAAAACCTGGATTTGTGCTGGAAATGGCCCACCTTGATTATCATGCACATTGTAGGGAGAGTGGTCACTTTGGATGAGCTTTTACCAGCAGGAGAGTGAGTTTGTGTGTGTGGTTTTTGGAGGGGGGTGAGGGGGTGAGAGAACCTGGATTTGTGCAGGAAATGGCCCACCTTGATTATCATGCACATTGTGTAGAGAGTTGTCACTTTGGATGGGCTATTACCAGCAGGAGAGTGAGTTTGTGTGTAGGGGGGTGGAGGGTGAGAAAACCTGGATTTGTGCTGGAAATGGCCCAACTTGATGATCACTTTAGATAAGCTATTACCAGCAGGAGAGTGGGGTGGGAGGAGGTATTGTTTCATGATCTGTGTGTGTATATAAAGTCTGCTGCAGTTTCCACGGTATGCATCCGATGAAGTGAGCTGTAGCTCACAAAAGCTTATGCTCAAATAAATAGGTTAGTCTCTAAGGTGCCACAAGTACTCCTTTTCTTTTTGCGAATACAGACTAACAGGGCTGTTACTCTGAAACCTTAAAGAGGCAATGCATCTCTCTCACATGGTATGTATCTCTGTCTCCCCTCTCTCCATTTGTGCTGCCTTGTAGAGGATGAGGCTATATTAACAACGTGTTAACCCTTGAGGGCTCAGCTGATTGCTAGTTCATCATTTAGTATTCCCTGGGAAATATCCCACCCTCCTCCACCACCACCACCACCACCTCAACCAAGCTTCACAATCAGCATTGCTGTGTATAGGATTAAATTGTTTGTTTAAAACTTATACTGTGTGTGTGTATGTCTATATAATAGTCTTTTGTCTGGTGAAAGAAATGTCCCTGGAACTTAACCCCCACATTTACATTAATTCTTATGGGGAAATTGGATTTGTTTAACAGCGTTTCGCTTAAAGTTGGATTTTTCAGGAACGTAACTACAATGTTGAGCGAGGAGTTACTGTATCGTACTCAAGTCTCAATGAGGAAACTACATCCGCCCCCCGGCCAGTTTCTCTCCCAGGAATGCCTCCTCCTAGACCAGCCCCTTGGCACCACTGTTAAGGTGTCTCAGCGGGGAGGCTCTCCTGGCAGCCCAGCCCAGCCGCTGGCCCCACCGTGCAGGCACCCCGCCAGCCACGCCCCCCGCAGGTGCTGTCCCAGACGCGGGGTGAGAGAGGGCTGCAGCAGCGCGCGGATGCCCGCGGGAGTTTCTCGCGCTACCCCCGGCTGGGAAATGGGCGCAACCCGCTCGCCACAGCGGCTGAAAGCCGGGTTCCGCTGCTTGGGCCCTCAACGGAGGCAGGGACAGCCACCCCCCGCAGCCGCTGGACCTCGCCCGGCCCGGCCCAGCCCGCACTACTGACCGCTCTCCGCCGCGCGCAGGGGAGGGCCTGGGCCGCCTGCGGGGGAGGGTCACTCCCGTTCGAGACGTGGCGCGCGCGCAGCTCGGGATTTCCGTCGTTCCAGGCAGGCGCATGCGCCCAAGCTCCCGGGAGCCGCGAAAACGGGGAATTGTTGCCGGGACAACGACGCCTGTGTTTGTAGTGTGTATCCAAGCCAACGGGCAACATGGCGTTCGGTGTGACCTCACAATGCCCGTCGCACCTGACTGGTCCCGGGTGTGGGCGGGGCTTCGGTGGCATTCCCGCTGGTCATTGGACGGGCCGCGCTGCCGGGCCCAGGAGAGGCGCTCGGTGCGTGCAGGTGGCAGAACAATTGACGCCCCGTCTCAGCCCGCGGCGGGGGGGGAGCCGGTTTGCACCGAGTGCCCCGCGAGCCGGATGGTGAGTGTGCACGCGCCCCTCCCCTAGCAGGGCTGGCCTGGTAGCGGTAAATCCGCCCCCGCCATCCGAGCGCGCCGGGACCCCTTCCCCAGCGAGACAAGCTGCCAACCCCCGGGCCTGGGCAGCGGGGCACGGCCCGCCCCGCCCCACAGCGGCGAGGTTCAGCGCCCTGTGTGAAGACTAGGTGGGATCCCAGCCCTGCTGCAGCAACCAGTGCTGGGCCCTCTTGGCAAAGCTGCGATGGCGGGGGAAGGCGCAGGGCTAGTTCCAGGCGAGCGGCCCCATGCGGGTGGTGTTCGCTCTAAGCAGTGGCTCTCTTGTTTTTAAAGCCGTTACCATCAAATCGTGGACATCCTGCCAAGGGGTTAATATAGGAGCCCTCTTCAGCTCTGGGCAGACAGGCTGCTCGATTCTGGCTGCGTGCATAGGATTCTGGGCCTGTGGTGTTGCTGATTCAAGGAGTGGGTGTGGTGCTGCTTTTTGTTTTTGTTGTTATAGGGACACCCCAAATCAGCAACTTTACAGGGTATCCTGTATTTGCTTGTATATGCCCTAGAGTGGCTTATCCTCATGTGACGACTCATCCATAGACACTTCCCTTGGCCTGGGGTCCTTGGTAAGCACCTGTCTGAATCAGCTCTGTTGTTTCTCCGAGCTACACCGAGAGGCTAAGACACTTGAGCTCACCTTGAAGGCTGCTACGCGGCCCCTGGAAAACTAGTCTGTTCAGGTTTTCCACCTCTTCCACTTATTTTTTATGTTATGGGGCATTATTGATTTTGACTAGATTGCAGGATGCTAAAATAAACCTACCCAAATTTAATTCGAGTAGGACAGGTAAAAATTCCTTTTTTCAGGGTGACATAGTGATGTCACTCTTTTGTCTAATAGAGATAAAATACCAAACATGGCAAATCTGCAGTTTGAATTTTGGGAGTGATAACATGCAGGGAACACACACAGTGCCGCTCACACTGGGTAAATGAACTCTCTGAATTAGTTTAGCCTGTTCTGGTGTCTGACTGTCACTTAGCACATACACCAAGTGTGTGGGCAAGAAAAGAATGTAAATGAAATATTTGCACTGAAGAATTTGTGCAGTGTTAAAATTTTAAATGTGTGGAAAGAACGATAAGCAGTGTACATTTGATCAACTGGATGTATGGAGAGTTTGAAAGACACAAGGTTTGGGCCTCTGCTGTATAACAATTTATCCTTCCTTTTCCATCAGAGAGTCTCCCTGTGAGTCCCTCTGTTACTTAAATGTGATATATCTTAGGGCTTTTTAAATATTAAAAATCTGGAGCAGCCATGTTAATGGAATGAAATGTGAGAGAGATTTGCTGGAGTAATGGGATCCTAAGCTAACCTGGCATGGACGAGTCATGTTAAAAATAAAATTCCAACCCAAAATAGAATCTAAAAAAAAAAAAAGTTAGTTACCTTAGTGGCATTCCTACTGGCAAAAAGTTAGGACAGGGCCTGAAAAGTCTAATTTCTTACTATAGGTAAGAAACTTTTCCTATTAAGTGCAAAATTAGACTTCCCTTGTAATAACTTTTTATTCACTTTTCTCGCCCATAAAGTTTGAACTTTTGAAGAATACTGTTTTCATGTGAACCCAGGCAGAGTCAAGAACCAGCACTGAAGACAGTCTGAAGCCTCTTGTGTTCAGAGATGCGGTGGAAGTTGCCATTCCTGTTGCAGAATTGTACTCCAGATTCTAGGCTTTAAATTTAAAAAAAAAAAAAAAAGGGAGGGGGAAGGAATGCAATTCTCCATTGAAATATGTCCCCTTTACACTACTCTGGCAATGTAATAGGGACTTGGGGAATACACCCTGCATAAGTGGCTCCTACATAGCCAGTCCCCTTTCCTCTCTCTGACTGTCAGTGACTTAGGAGTGTATTAGAGCTAGGCACTATACTTGCCATTTTCTGGTTTCTGTGGCCCAGGGTGCCAATTAAAGCAGAGTACAAGTTATAGCAGCTCAGAAGCTGCTCTAATTTAATCAGGGGCAAGGGAGAGCCCCAGATAATCCCAGAATGAGCACTCCCATTTCTGTGCTGAACACAAGTATTGAGGTACTCTTGAGTCATGCTCAGAGTTGAAGCCTATAGTGCTAGCAATTATGGTTGTGAAGATAGATTTCTCTTAATGTTTTCAAGGTTAAATATATGCCGTGCTGTCTGCAGACAGACTGAAGCAGTAGTCAAGAAATGTAAAATCCTCAGTCATCTAAGTGGTGTGTTAACACTGCCACTGAAAGATGACAGTTTGTGTAAACAGTGTTAATTATTTAATTGGTGATTATTCTGGCAGAAACAGCTAGCTAGTGTGTTTATCCCAAGCTGCCTAAAGCTCAACACTTTCTCTTTGGGGTGGTTCCTGATAGTCTGAGCAAAAGGATTCTGGGTGCTGGCCAGAACTGAGCCAACATCTACTAGTTGCAGCAACAGATGTGCTCTTTGTTCTACTATTGCGGAGTATTTTTTGGTTTGTTTTTTTGAAATGGGTCTTTACCAACTTTTGTCTTTCATCCATTTATTGAAGGCATCTAACTACAGAAAAGCTGGCGTGGGTGCTTCCCAGCGGAAGAAAAGTGGATTGAAACCAGAACTAACTGAAGAACAAAAGCAGGAGATCAGAGAAGCTTTTGATTTGTTTGATACTGATGGATCTGGAAGCATTGATGTAAAAGAACTGAAGGTTTTAATTTTTTCTATGTTTATTTTCAAAGTTGTAGCTGTTGACCTGCTCTATTCACCAGTGTCCAAACTCAATTGTAGGCTGGCATTGTCAGTCCCAAATAATATATGAAATGGCTTGTTTTCGGAGAGCTAAATTTTACAAAATGTAAACCAATGCTTGGGTGCCCAACAGGGCTGGATTAACTCTCCTGAGGCCAAGGGCTATTAGATTTTTTGGGGTGCCTGTATACAAGTCTCTCTCTAATTTAAAACAAAATGATCACAATTATGGCATCGAGGCTATTAACGCTATACTAAACTTGCCTTTTAATTAACAAAGCTGTTCTGTGGTTACATTTCAGTCTTAACATGTAGAACACAGTTAAGTTAATTCAAAATAGCCTACTTCTTACCTTAGAACAGCTGTTATATTAGTTTCTTTCTGGGAAGGAGTTTGGGTGCAAGAGGGAACTCCAGGCTGGGGCAGAGTGTTGGGGTGCAGGAGAGGGTGAGGGATGCGGGCTCTGGGAGAGAGGTTGGTGCAGGAGGGGATTCTAACCTGGGGCAGGGGATTGGGGTGCCCGAGAGGGTGTGAGGTGCAGGCTCCGGCAGGGAGGCGCTTACCACAGGGGGCTACCAGCCAGTGGTGCAGCAGGGTTTGGGCAGGCTGCCTGAATGCATGCTGTGGCCCCACGCAGCTCCCAGAAGCGGCCGGCTGCTGTCACATCTCTGCGTGCCCTTGGGGGGAAGGGGACAGCGTGTCTCCATGCGCTGCCCGCAAGTGCCCCCCTGGCAGCTCCTATTGGACAGGAACCAGCCAATGGGAGCTGCAGGGACAGTGCTGTGGGCAGGGACAGCACGCAGAGGTGCCTCTCCCCCGCCCTCCAGGGGCCGCAGAGATGTGCCAGCAGCTGGCCGCTTCTGGGAGCGGCATGGGGCCATGGCATGCAGGCAGGCAACCTGCCTGAGCCCTGCTGTGCAGCTGGACTTTTAGCGGCCCGGAGATCGCGATCGACTGGGAGAGGCTCCAGGATCAATCAGTTGATCGTGATCGACAGGTAGGTGACCACTGAATTGTATACAATTATGGATTTATTTTTGTGGGGTCCCCCTTTGCCTGAGGGCCTGGGCTGTAGCCCCTACAACCCTTGCATTAATCCAGCACTGGTGCCTAACTGGAGAAATCTCAGGCTGGATTTTCAGATGTGCTGAGTTACTCTCAGCTCCTGTTGACTTCAGTGACTTTAAACACTAATCCTTGTCAGCACAGTCTGGCTGGTCTAATTAATATATTGATAATATGTAAAAGTTAATTTTAGAACCAATAAATTTAACAGCTTCTAAGAGAACAGAAATTTGCAATATGTTTCTTAGGTAAAATAATTCAATACATCACATGCATTCATGATTTCTAGAGCTGTTTGGGAGGAGTTTCATGACTCTGAAACGTCTTCCATTCTGAAATGGAAAGAAAAAGTAATACGAATTTTCCTTGATCAGAAATCCAGGAAACATTTCATTTTCACAAAACTTAAATGCTTCATTCCAGTTTCAACATTCCTTTTATATTTTGGTATACAAGATAAAAACGTTTTAAAACAAAATAATTTTAAAATTGAAAATCAGAAATGTTCTGTTTGGAAAAGGTTGCAATGGTACGTCTCAACCTTATTTAAATGCTTTTTTCAATTTTCATTTCAAAACAAATTTTCATCAGAGGCAACATTTTTCCACAGAATGTTTTACCTTTTGGTTAACTGGCATTTTCTGATGGAAGGACATTCTGTCAGAATGTCCAACCAGCTCTAATTATTTCCTTTACCTGAACCTCAGAAAGAATGAGTGTTTATACCCAAAATCCACTCCAATCCAAGTATTTTTGAAACTGAACGTAATCTTTCTAAATTAAATTTGCTTCAGGCACCTAGTATGCTGATGATGCTATATAAATAATTTTGAGAAGCAGCAAGCATAGTTCTAAGGTGCTGAAAGACTGCAGGTACAAAATTTAATCTTAAAAATACCTTCATGTTCGCTCCATCTATGACAGTCTAAATATCACGTTTGTAAAGTTATGTTTTGTATTTTGTTTGTGGCCTGTAAATGGCGGGGATTTTGTTTTCTGACTGTCACACTGACTGATTTTAAAGGACCTTAAATACCTAATTGTTGTTACATTTCTGGCTTTGTTTGTTTTTTCTCTTTAAATAAATATCAAAAGTCCCTAGAGCTAGGAATGGGGATTCCTTTTAACTGTTTATATATCAATAAGTAGAATAGTAGCTTACCTTGACATTAGTGAGGGTTTTGCTGTACAGTTCAATAGGAGTAGGATCAAGTCTCTGCAGGTCTCCTGTTCTCACGGAAGTCCCAGTTCAACAATTCAGATCATCTGTAAAATAACTTACATATTGATTTTCAAGATAAGAAATTTATGTTGTTTTTGTTAGAGCGGTGAGTGTTACAGTCACAAAAAACTACTCAACTCCAGAAGAAAAATGCCATTACCAAAAGGATGAGAAATGTAGATAAGAATTTCTTTGTGATTTATATGCTTTAAGTTATAGTTGCAGTTTGAGGAAAAGAACTGAAACACTGCTTAATGCAAATGGTTTAGGTATAATTCTAGTTGTATACGTATGTTAACCGAATTGCTCTTTGTTACAGGTAGCAATGCGTGCACTAGGCTTTGAGCCAAAGAAAGAAGAAGTTAAAAAAATGATCACAGATATCGACAAAGAAGGAAGTGGCACCATTGAATTTGAAGACTTTTTGGCCATGATGACCCAAAAAATGGTAATCATCTACTTCGTCTGAAAAATCAAATGCGATAAACGAATGAGGACATTTAAACAATGGGTTTTTATTTTTTCTTGATTTCATTTTAGAATGAGAAAGATTCAAAAGAAGAAATCTTGAAAGCCTTCAGATTATTTGATGATGATGGGACAGGAAAGATTTCTTTCAAAAATTTGAAGAGAGTTGCCAAGGAGCTAGGAGAGAATTTAACAGATGAAGAATTGCAGGTAAATTCTGACCTTACCAATAATTTCCCAACAAGCTTTGGGCCAGTCCTTTAGCTCTGTCAGACACAATGTCAGGTTACTCTGAAAGAAAGACAGGAGGCAATAGATATGTTTTAATTAGGCCACAACTTCATTCACCTAAAATATCTGAGCAATAAATCACACAGTGCGGGTCATTATTTTCGTAATTGTTTCCCCTTATTTTGGCGGCTGCCGTCAAGCCCTTCTCCATCCAACCTAGTCCCAGCCAGCCAGTTGCTGGGACCCCCCAGCCCTCACCTCGTATAAAGTTGAAGGGGGCTGAAAAGAAACAGGTGTTAGCTCCCTGCTATACCAGATGTTAGGTTCCCCAAACCCCACTTCCCCAACTTTCCTCTAAATTCCCTTCTAATCCATTTTATCTGATAACTGTGTCCCTTTTGTAAGGGACATTATAAGCCATTTTCTTAAAATGGTAACAAATTGGTGGATGTGAGGGATCTTCCATCATCATACATAAAGAGGGGCTCCCCCCCACCTGTCTCAAGGCTACGTAAGTCCTTAATGACCCTACCGGACAAATCCTTACCTCATCCCCCTCCTGTAGCATGAAAGACTTATGTTGCCTTCTCTCTCCCAATCTGTTTTCAACATCCTCTGATCTCTCTTCTCACTGTACTCAGAAGCTCTTCCTGAGTTATCCCTTACCAACCCAGTCACTGGTTCACTGACTCTAAAAGCTCCAAGAAATGCTACCAGGAACGCAGCCTTGAACAAGGCCACCTCCTATGCATGTTTGCATATTTGCTGGAGAACTTTCACCAAATCCCTAAGCATCTGAACAGTGATGGGACAACAAGGATCCTGCCTAGGGCCTGTGTCTCAAAACCATCTCATTACAAACCTCCAGACTAAGATTCTAGTACAAGGATCTGGGTACCCGTTGCCCTACTAGCAAATGTAAAGCCCGATAGGCAACTGGAGCTGGTAGAGAATGTCAGCCCATGTTGCCAGAAAAAACATGTAGTGAAGTATCTGGTCCTCTGGAATAGGCCATATCACAGGGAGGCCGTCCCTCCTTGAAATTACACAAAATTATTAAAGCTTCTGTCATAAGCCCTGAATGTTAGTGTCTCTACCAATCGGTGTACTGCCCCAAGAGCCATCATGAGACAAGGTCCCATGGGACCACCATCATCTGTTTGGTTTCCTTATTGGCTCCTGGCACCAGCTCCCAAAATCCATCCACTTGAAATCAAGACAATGCATTGTCTATTCCATTATGCATCCTGGGAACATCTTTGGCAGAAAAACAGATGTTAAAGTTGAAACACTGCAGGATGAATGCTCTAGTCAACCTTATAACCCTGGGCAATCTGGAGGACTGGTGCTTACTAACATGTAACACCAACATGCTGTCACTCCAGAAATGCACTCTTTTTTGTTTGCGAAATTCATTCCCCAAATAGTCTCTTCCACTAAAATGGAAAAAAATTTCAGGAAGCCTACATCCTTTACTATCCATTTTTGTATCCAACCAGGGCTACTTCTGAGCACACCAGCTGCCTTAGTGAAATACCCCAAAACCTATTCTCCTCCCAGTGCATTTAAGTGAATCTTTAAAACTGCCTCTATCATCCATTCCTCCCTCCAAAAAGAACCTCCTATTACAATGCATCAGAAACTGTTCCCACACTCCTAAATCCTCCTTCATCTCTTAACGTCTATAACATGGTTCAGCCTTGACATTCACATGTTGACAGTTGAGTGCAAAATGCAGTATTTTTCTACATTTTCAAATATATTGATTTCAATTACAACACAGATTACGAAGTATACACTGCTCACTTTATATTATTTTTATTACAAATATTTGCACTATAAAAAACTTTTCAGTTCACCTCATACAAGTATTGTAGTGCAATCTCTTTATCATGAAAACGCAACTTACAAATGTAGATTTTTTTTTTTGTTACATAACTGCACTCAAACAAGTCAATGCAAAACTTTAGAGCCTACAAGCCACTCAGTCCTACTTCTTGTTCAGCCAATCGCTAAGACAAGCAAGTTTGTTTACATTTACAGGAGATAATGCTGCCCACTTCTTATTTACATTGTCACCAGAAAGTGAGAACAGGCGTTTGCATGGGACTTTTATAGCCGGCATTGCAAGGTATTTATGTTCCAGATATGCCTAACATTCGTATGCCCCTTCGTGCTTTGGCCACCATTCCAGAGGACATGCTTCCGTACTGATGACGCTCATTTAAAAAAAACAATGCATTAATTAAATTTGTGACCGAACTCTTTGGGGGAGAATTGTATGTCTCCAGCTCTGTTTTACCCACATTCTGCAATATATTTCATGCTATAGTAGTCTCAGATGACTCAGCACATGTTCATTTTAAGAACACTTTTGCTGCATATTTGACAAAATGCAAAGCAGGTAACAATGTGGGATTTCTAAACATAGATTTTGGAAGGCATTTCAAAAGATTCTTAAACCTTGGGTTAAGTGCTATAGCTGAGAGGGATGAGGTGTGGAGCATGCTTTCAGAAGTCTTAAAAGAGCAACACTCCGTTGCAGAAACTACAGAATCTGAACCACCAAAAAAGAAAATCAGCCTTCTGCTGGTGGCATCTGACTCAGATTATGAAAATGAACACACATCGGTCTGCATTGCTTTGGATATCGAGCGGAACCTGTCGTTAGTATGGACACATCCTCTGGAATGGTGGATAAAGCATAACGGGACATATGAATCTTTAGCGCATCTGGTATGTAAATATCTATCTTGGGACGCCAGTTGCAACAGTGCCATGTCGGTTCTCACTTTCAGGTGACATTGTGAACAAGAAGCAGGCAGCATTATCTCCTGAAAATGTAAACAAACTTGTTTGTCTGAGTGATTGGCTGAACAAGAAGTAGGACTGAGTGGACTTGTAGGCGCTAAAGTTTTACGTAGTTTTATCTTTGAATGCAGTTATTTTTTGTACATAATTCTACATTTTTAAGTTCAACTTCCATGATAAAGAGATTGTACTACAATACTTGATTAGGTTAATTGAAAAATACGATTTCTTTTGTTTTTTACAGTGCAAATATTTGTAATAAAAATAAATATAAAGTGAGCACTGTCCACTTTGTATTCTGGTTTGTAATTGAAATCAATATATTTTTCAAAATGTAGAAAACATCCAAAATATTTAAATGTTACTCTATTGTTTAATCGCGTGATTAATTTTTTTAATCATACAATTAATCACGATTAATTTTTTTTAATTGCTTGACAGCCCTACTTTAAAGTAAATAAAAGGTCTTGTATATTGAGTCTGGTTGTTAGTCTTAAATGTTCTTTACAGGAAATGATTGATGAAGCTGATCGAGATGGAGATGGAGAAGTAAATGAGCAAGAGTTTTTGAGAATCATGAAGAAGACAAGCCTATATTAATGTTTGCTATTGCCTTCACTTAGGGTTGTTTTAAAAGATGACTTGGAAAAGACTTTAAAAAAATATTAGCTTTCACCCTTTTTTGATGTTTCATAATATATAAAGAAGGCCTAAAAGGGGATGTATTTTTGTTTCTTTTCTTTTTTGGATAGTGTTTTTTATGATAAAAATGCAGGGTCTATATAGCCTAGATGACTGTGGGTGACAGAAGAGCTAGTGAAATGAGACATCCCAGGAGTGAAAGCTGAGAAGTAGAGTTAGTCAAACTCTTACTCAGTTTTTTGTTTTTGTTTTTAAATGTATGTAAGTTCAGTGACTAACACTTTAGAGAAAGGACATTGTTGGAAACACCCAGGCCCCTTCATTTAAGATGTGAGAGCCGATAATACAACATGTTCTCCAGCAAACCTAGAGATGAACTGAGTTGACTTCTTTGATATTTCTAATGCATTAAAATTAAATTATAGGTTGAGTTTATACTTCCAAAAGAAACAAAGGCACAAGGCCAATATTTTTGTTCTTGTAAGCTTTTCAGGTTTGGTGGCTATCATGTTTTTTTCCATTAAGGAATCTAAAATCTGTTGCATATCCATCTTTATTGTTCCTGTGGCTGGTTGCGTTGGGACCCTGTGGCAGGTATGTGTAGTAGCAGATAGCCATGTACAGTACAACTCCTGTTATCCCAAATGCCTTGCTATCTCTAGATGTTGTTTCATTTCACAGTCCAATGATTGTCTGAAATCTGGCTTGTCTGAACTTGGTTTCTCTCATTTTGTTTAGATTATCAAAGTTGTACTATATAATCATTGTCTTGTTCCCAGGTACTGATGTCTGAAGCATTACTGAGTTTCTACTGTTCTTTTAAGTACTTGGAGTGAAATTCATCTGTAGGCACCACTGAAGGCCAGGCTGTATACACAAGAGTAACTTTACAACTCCTTCATACAATCTGATAGCACCTTGACAGTACAGAAATAATTTGTTATACTATACAGATGTCAAGAACTAGCAAATAAAGAGGTTTCTATGCATATGGGAGCTGCTTTTTAATTTTTATTTTATAGGCGGCCTCATTTTGAGAATGTCCAGGTATTGCCAATTTCAGCCTAACTGGTGCTTCTCAACATTTCCTTTCTGCACACAAGCATATGGCAGCGAGGCTTAACATGTTATCTAAGGACATAATCCAGAGGGAATTATCATCCTTGATTCACTGTCAGACAACCAAATGAAAAGTTGTAAGGAAGCCATACAACCTAAACTGTGTCTCTTGATTACAGCTCCTAAATGGAGTTCAGAAGGGGGAGTGTAACACTTGCAGTTGCTTTTCAGCTGCAAGGCCCCAGCAGGGGAGAGCTAGTCCCAGCTAAGGAAGTGGGGAGAGTTAGTTTATTTGAACTCTTGATTTGCAGATGCAGAGCTGATATGTTTTGTTAGAATCATTCTGGCTTCGGGCTCTGTACTGATCTTCCTCTGTATAAGCTAAGTCACAGTTAGCTTATATAGAGGTGGGCTCAAATCCCTGGATGGCCCTACGTATTGAACTGAGCCTATATGAACTAGACCATTTAATTTTTATCAAGTCAATGTTAACTTTTTCTACTGCAGTAGATGTGATCTATGGCACTGTAAGATTTTTTTAAAATACATGGTTCAACTTTGTATAAAGTGAAATAAAACAGTTTTGCAAGTATACTACTTGTGGAGTTGAGTTCAGGAAATTGAATGTACTATCAAAATATCACTGTTTTGATTTGTGTGTACAGCAATTCTGGACAAGCTTTTAATTCTGTATTTTATAACACTTTCCAAAAGAGAAATGCATAGCCTCTAAATATTCTGTCAAATAAAACTTTTTTCCCTGGCATGCTGATTAAAAGTTTCTTACACTAAGCAGTTCTCTTCAAAAAGGGAAATTTCAGCCTCTAGAAGACTGGGGGAATCCCAGAACTTGTTCGAGTGACTGTACAGTTTTTGAATGTTGCAACAGGAAAAGGGTAATGACTCTTGTTTACCTATGATGCATTTAGTTTCTTCCTGCCCTAATCACATTACTCACAGTGAAACATAGATTGATTCTGAAGCTAGGAAAAACATATATAGATTTACTTATTCATGCTGAAACCTTGTAGCTTGGCTAAAGTGATGAGCTTGTTAACTAACCTCTTCAGTCTCATAGACTCATAGATATTAAGGTCAGAAGGGACCCTTATGATAATCTAGTCTGACCTCCTGCACAATGCAGGCCACAGAATCTCACCCACCCACTCCTGCAAAAAACTTCTCATCTATGTCTGAGCTATTGAAGTCCTCAAATCATGGTTTAAAGACTTCAAGGTGCAGAGAATCCTCCAGCAAGTGACCCGTGCCCCATGCTACAGCGGAAGGCGAAAATCCCCCAGGGCCTCTTCCAATTTGCCCTGGAGGAAAATTCCTTCCCGACCCCAAATATGGCTGTCAGTTGAACCCTGAGCATGTGGGCAATCTGAAGTTTTGGACAGTTTTTTGAATTGGAGTAGATCTTACCTCTAGTGAATGTAGGGCTAGAACGGTCCTCAAGACATCATCAAATCCAGCTCCTGCATTGTGGCCAGGACCAAGTAAACCTAAACCCTCCCTAACAGATGTTCATCCAGCCTGTTCTTAAAAACCTCCAATTATGGGGATTCCACAACCACCATGGAAGCCTAGGCGAGAACTTAGAATTAGAAAGTTTTTCCTAATTTCTAACTTAAATCACTCTTGCTGCAGTAGAACATGGAGAACAATTGATTGCGGTCCTATTTATAGTAGCCCTTAACATATCTGCAGACTGTTATGTCCCACTTCAGTCTTTTCTCAAAGCCAAATATGTCCAGATTTGTAACCTTTCCCAATATGTCAGGTTTTCTAAAACTTGTCATTTTTGTTGCTCTCTTCTGGACTCTTTCCAATTTTTCCCCATCTTTCCTTAAATGTGGAGCCTAGAACTGGACACAGTACTCCAGCTGAGGCCTTGCCAGTGCTGAGTAGAGCAGGACAATTAACTCCATGTCTTACATACGACATCCCTGTTAATACACCCCAGAATGACAGTAGCCTTTTTTGCAGCTGCATCACATTGACTCGTATTCAATTCGTGATCCATTATAACCCCAGATCCTTTTCAGCAGTACCACCAGTCGTTCCCCATTTTGTAGTTTTGAATTTGATTTTTCCTTCCTAAAGGAATTACTTCGCTTTTGTTTTTATTGAATTTCATCTTGTTGAATTCAGACCAATTCTCCAGTTTGTCAAGGTCATTTTGAACTCTAATCCTATCCTCCAAAGTGTTTGCAACCCTTCTCACCTTAGAGTCATCTGCAAATTTTATAAGTATACTTCCACTGCATTATCCAAGTTATTAACAAAAATATTCAATAGTACCAGATCCAGAAGTGATTCCTGCAGGACCCCAGTACATATACCCTCCCAGTCTGACAGAAGCTACTGATAACTACTCTTTGAGTATGGACTATTATTTTCCAGGTACTTACGTTCCAGGAGCTTTCCAGATATTAAAGTTAGGCTGACTAGTTTTTAATTCCCCAGATCCTCTTTGTTCCTCTTTTTGAAGATAAGTTATGTTTGCCCTTCTCCAGTCTGCTAGAACCTCACCCATCCTCTAGGAGTTCTCAGCGATGACTGGTAATAGTTCCAAAATTGGTTCAGCTAGTTCTTTAAGTACCCTAGGATAAATTTCATCAGGCCTTGCTGACTTGAATACATTTATCTGTTTTTTCCCTATTTTGGCTTGTGTTCCCCCTTGTTGTTAATATTAATTGTGTTAAGGGTGGTCACCATTCACCTTTTTAGTGAAGACTGAAGCAAAATAGGCAATAAACACATCATTTTTCTTGATTTCATCAGTTATTAGCTCTCCTTCCCCACCAAGTAGAGAACCTACACTTTCCTTATTTTTCTTGCTCCTAATACATTTATTGCCTTTAATGTACCTTGCTAGCGGTAACTCATTTTGTGCCTTAGCCTTTCTGATTTTGTTCCTACATGCTTTTGCTATTCTTTTGTACCCTTCCTTAGCAATTTGTACACGTTTCCACTTTTTCTAGCATTAATTTTTGATTTTCAGGCCATTAAAGAGCACCTACTGGAACCATATTGGCCTCATACTACTGTTCCTTTCTTTCCTTTGCTTCAGGACAGATTGCAGTTGTGCCTTTAATATTGTCTATTTGAGAAATTGCCTGCTTTCCAGAACTCCTTTTTCCTGTGGATTTTCTTCCCATGGGACCCTTACCTACCAGCTCTCTGAGTTTGTTAAAGTCTCCTTTTTTGAAGTTAATTGTCTTTATTATTCTGCTCTCACTCCTTTTTCTTAGGAATTACTAAATTTATCATTTCACAATCACTTTTGCTCAAATTGTCTTCCGCCTTCAGAATCACCACCAATTCCTCTCCGTTAGTCAGAATCAAGTCTAAAATGACTGGCTCCCTGCTTACATCTTCCAGGTTCTGGAACAATTAAGTTGTTCCCAGTACATTCCAAGAACTTACTGGAAATTTTGTATTTTGCCATATTACATTTCCAACACTTGTCTGGGCAGTTAAAGTCCCCCATTACTTACCATAAGGGACCAGGGCTTAGGTGATCTGGCCTAACAGTCACAGCTAAGTTGGTGTCCACAAGTCACAAGGCTGCAGTCAATAAGCAGAAATCAGAGTAATCACTATAAACAGGATCAATAGGCAGGAGTCAGAGTCAGCTGGGATCAGTGATCAGAGGTAATTACCAGTCTGGAATCAGGAGGCAAGACTCAAGGTCAGAGGCAGCTGAAATGGGAGACTGGAGATCAGAAAGCAAGGTGAGGTCTGGAGTCATAGCAAGCCAAAAATCTGCATGATTGCCTAGACAACTTCTTGGAGATCCTCCACGGTTAAATAGTGAGCATGAGCCAATAAGAAGGCTGTAAGTTGCTGTCTTTCTGGATCCTTTGGGCAGCCGTTCCTGTGCCTAATCTGTATGACATCACAATGGCAACATAGATCAGCTGTCCCACGCTCTGCAGACCTGGGTTCTAGGCCTACAGATCTGTACAACTACCAGCTCTCGTGTTTTGGAGAGTTCTGTTGTTTTGTTCTAGAAATGCCTCATCCACCTTCCCATCCTGATTTGGTGGGCTCTAGTACACCCCCTACCATGATGTCACCCCTGGTTTTTGCCCCTTTTACCTTTATCTAGAGACTCTTTTTAGCTTGTCTGCTCCAATGTCCTGGATCTCAGAACAAGTGTATATATTCTTGATGTATAATGCAACACCTCCTCCCTTTTTAACCGTGCTTGACCTTTCTGAACCTGCTATACCAACATTCTAGTCATAACACACATTCTGTACTCCTATGGGCATTCTGCATGAAAAAATTAAAAATTCTGTGCACAATATTTTAAAATTCTGCAAAATGCTGCAGGTTTCATTTCTCAATAAATAAATGCAGAGGCTCCAGCATGGCAGTGGGGAGCACAGGCCACTGCCTGCATGAAGGCGAGAGATCACTCTGCAGCACCCCATTCTGCCCCCCCCACCCCAAGATAGGGACTCAGCAGTGAGGCTGACCCTGCTGCAGCACAAGGCCTGGGCCTGCCCCTCTGCTCCAGGCACACCAGATGCGGGGCAGGCAGGATCCATGTGTGGTGGGGCTCAGTGTGGGGGAAGCTAGATGTGGGGTGAGTGAAGTCTATGTGGAATAATCAGGGTGAAGGCAGCTTGAGGGGGAGGTTTAGGTGGGGTGGGGGATCTGGCAGCACAGGCTCATTGGGGAGGTGCCAGGTGCAGGGGCAATGGGACTCTGCAGGGGCTTCCAGGTAAAGATGGTTGGGGCTCAGCGGAGGGGTCTGGGTGTGGGGGTCTCAGCAGGGGTGTTGAGTGCTGGGGGAAGTGGGGCTTGGTGGGGGTCTGGGTGAAGCTAGTTGGGCGTCAGTAGCATGAGGGTCAGGATGTGGGGGCTCAGGGTGGTGGTTTGAGTGCAGGAAGCTCAGTAGGGGGTGGTCTGGGCGCAGAGATGGGGTGCAGGTGGGGGCTCCAGGTGCAGGGGTTGAGGTTCAGTGGGGTGGGGTTTGGGTATGGAGGGTTAGGGGGCGTTCTGGATGTACCATGTGAAGCTTGGCAGGGGTATCTTGGTATGGAAGGTCTGGATGCACGGGGTTGGGTGGATGCAGGGAGCAGTTTCCTGTACAGTGACCCATCCCCCCACAGCTGAGGAGTGACAGGGGCAGGAAACGGGAGGATGCTGAGCTTTGGGGGAGGTTTCTGGGGGGTGGGTCTGAGATAGCCCCAGCAACTCTTTGCAGGGGAAGAGGAAGTCCCGTCTTCTCCTGCCTCTAGCCCAGCCAGGACTAGCAGCAGATCCTGGCTCAGGGTGGAGCTATTGGCTGGGGTGTTCCTAGCCCCGTGGTGATTTACTTCTCTGCTGGTTTCTCCGGGTGCCTGAAACAATGTGCCTGCGCTGCTAGGGAGTGGTGCGTGACTGCTCTTACAGCTTCCCTTTGC
This sequence comes from Lepidochelys olivacea, assembly GCF_965140295.1. NCBI lineage: Eukaryota > Metazoa > Chordata > Testudines > Cheloniidae > Lepidochelys > Lepidochelys olivacea. The sequence continues at coordinate 47,082,807 of NC_140414.1, read as the reverse complement.
TTCCCTGTCAGAAAGTCATTTTTCTGTGGGGGAGTAAAGAAATCTGAGGGGGACATTAATTCTGCGCATGCGCAATGGTGCAAAATTCCCCCAGGAGTAATTCTGTAATGCCAATTAAGTCATAATTTAGCTTATGCCCCGTCCTTCCTGTTTATTCCCCATACTCCTTGCATTTGTGTGTAGACATCAAAGATGTTGAGCAGATTCCTCCACTGATTTTCCTCTAGTTGCTCCTATGACTCTGTTGTAATTTTCCTTGTCTCCCCCTACCCCCAACCTCTAACCCTTGGTTAAGGTCACTTCCCTCCTTTTAAACTAATTTAAAGCTCTCCACAATAGGTTGGCAACTAATAGAACAAGAGTCTTATGTTCTTTCACTACAATACAAATTGCAACTCTACTTCAGGGACATTCTACACTCATGGTCAACTATGTTGTTTGACCGTGACTAATCCTTCAGCATCTATAGCAGCAAATGACACTGTAGTATTGTGGTTCTGCCTGAAATACTTTCAATGTATTACGGAGTTCTTCTTTAACTTGCATTTCTGTATGATTTTAAAGAAATTCTGGCCACACTGAAGTCAGTGGCAAAACTCCCATGGACTTCAGTGGGATCAGGTTTTCACTGAGTATTTGTGTTTGGATAATGTACATGTCAGGAATTCATTTTTAAAAAAGAAACTATTTGATTAATATCTAGATATCTGTCAAATGTAAAGTGCTATTGAGAGGCAACAGCCTCTTCATACTTTAGATTGCAAATAGCTTCCAGCTGTTTTAGTTTTGAACATTGATTTGTCACAGAAAAATGTCTAGCCTACCTTTAGGGGAAGAGGAGAGACAATTTTGTACAAAATAAGTTTCAAGCCATTTAAAGTTTAGCTTGCTTTGAAATTGACTTTTGCCTAATTGTCTCCCTCTAACTTGGGAAATGTAAAATGGGTTACTATTCCTTCAGGCTTTCTAGGTGGTTAAATCTCCTTATCAAGTTCTGCATCAACTGTATTTAGAGAAAAGGGATTAATAATATTATATGGCTCTTTAAGCACAGTGATTAAGTTTGTTTTGGACACTATTGAATCTAATCATGCTCCTGTTGGTGTCAATGGGAGTTTTGCGATCAGCTGTAGTAGGAGCAGAAGCAAGCCTGATTCTTTACTGGCCTTCACCTTCACCTTCTGTAGTTATCTACCCCTGTACAAAGTGGGTGTAAAAGGCTTGCATTCTCAACACGTAATGTTTGACACCCTTTTTGTTGTTACATTTCAGTTGGCTATGCCTACAGAAGATGCATGGAGTGGAGGATCAAGTCCTATATAAATGTTTGAGCATGTTGTCTTCTGTTGACTCATCCATAGCCTCAAAAGCACGAGGGTCCTTCAGTATCAGTTGCTTTAGTTGAACTAGAGCAACGATCTGTGCTCTTAGAATTGTGGGAGCAGGTTCTATTTATGACATTGCAGGTATGCAGTTTAGTCTGGAGAGATAATAGCCTCTCCTTAGTTAAGGCTAATTTTAGTCATCTTTGTCATTCTAAAAGCAGGTAGGGGTGGGCAGAAAAAAAAATTACATGCGTTCAAATTTTTAGAACAGAGTATTACTGACAACTAGAATTTGATCTTAAAAACTTGGAATAAATTGACTGGACACTTGCTATTAAAATATATAAATAGCTTATTTAATTTTTTGTAAGCTAACTTTATCCCTCAATCTTTCGAGTGAAACCACATTACATAATAATATTTGAAACATGAGTACAATTCACTGGCTACTTCCAGGCAGCCTCACTGTTTAATTCATGTACAGGAAATGTCAACAGGTAAATTTTTTTTTTGACATTGGCTCATGCAACCGGCAAGGTTCAAGGGCAGAAATAGTAACATGTTTAAGAAACTGCCGCCATCTGATAATTAGACACAATTCTCCATCACTGAAACTGATGGAGAAATGGAAAAAACTGGTCAAATGTATTTTCTTCAATGAAAATATGTCTTGAATGAAATTGTTCCATGATTAAAGCAAAGATGGTGGGGTAATGTATTATTAGTGTACAATCACCTAATCAACTACTGCTGTTCTCAATCTTTGCAAACATACTGGAGTGAGATATTGCTCACTGATAGTGCATTTTTGCTGACATTCTCCCCCCCGCTCCCTCACAAAAACCCAGCAATTTTAAAACTACCAGAGGAATGCTGACTTTCGTTTCCAGCTAGCAGCATGGGCAGTTCTTCTCACTCAACTTAATATGGAGAAAATCACTAGATTATTTTGTATTTAATTTTTTAAAGGTTTATTTAACTACACACACACAAAAGATGTAAAAATACAAACCCAAGAAATTTCATAAACAGTTTCAAAAGCGAATAAAGGGCGTTAACAAAAACAAGCCATAGTTGCCTATCATGTTTACAAAACTCATGCACTTAAAAACATGGAACCAAATAGTTGAGGACATGACAAATACCCACAAACACATTCCTGTATAAATTAATCAGCAGGCATCTTATGATGCCTTCTGGCATAGGCAACCAAACATACTATCCATTTTGTGGTAAAGGGTAAACTCTGACTTAACCATTAGGAGGATATCCCACAATATAAAGTTGTTGAGTTGCCTGCCCTCTTAGCTTCACTTTCCTGCTTAGTGAATAGCTTTAAGGTCAGGCAATAATGGTAGGAAACTTGAGGACAACTTCAGTTTTTTAAGTGCTTACGGTGCAGCCGGAGCTGATAGTCAAGGCAGAAAGGTACTTACTGCATACCGGAATTTAGAGAGAATTGGAGGTCATCTATCAGAAGTAAACATATGGTCTTACTACGAACAGAAGGCAATTACTTTATCTCTGTTCACTCATTTCCCCACCAAACTCTTGGAATTCACTGTGGATTCTACAACAAGATCAGTTGTCAGACTTGTTCCCCGGTTTTCACATTAAAGGAGTGATGTACAACCCCTCCCATTTATTTCTGTAAGAGGATAAAGAATTGATAGAAAAAAGAACTTGACAGTCTCACTAGAGGGCATCCAGGTTACTACGGTTAAAGATGAGTGATACTACTTTCCCTCCCCAGTGGCTTTTAATGACTAGTGAAAGTAGGTTAAAATGAATTAGCTTGAAAAAGTAGCTTGCTTGTTTGAGGTTTGAATTAAGAGATCAGATAAAGAGATTAAAAATTTCTTACAGATCTCCAACTGAGAACATTAAATCAATAGTTAGTTTCTCACTAAGTACTGAACCTGTAAATATTCAAGTCATTTGTTGCTCATCTGAATTAAGTACACAGGAGAAAATATAACAAGGTTGTCACTGGTGAGTTAAGACTTCAGGGATCAAATTTTCAAAAGCTACCTGTAAATGTGTGAGATTCTTGGCACAAATTTAATAGTTACACATACAGTTACTACTTTTTTTCTGACTTGTGCACACAAGCTACTTGTACATGAAAATCGAGGAAACACCTAATTATCCAAGTGGCATGTACATATGCAAAAACTCAAAAGCATAGATGTGAAATATTGAGACTGCACTTTTATTAATTTAGCTTGTTGCAGGGGGATTTGTTGCTATGATAATCACATCAGGGATGGGACTGGCGAATCTACTGTTACACAGATATTCTAGCCATTGTCCCCACAGAGTGGATGTTCAAGAGACTGGGGAGATCCTGCAGCCTCAGGGATAGAGTAGCAAGCATTGAGCAGCTCTATAGATTGAGGGATTCTTCCTGTGCAGAGATCCCCATTGCACAGCGCTGAAACACAAGAAGCACAAGCTGTTAATAAAATAAATCCTGATTTTTAAAAACATTAGATAAGAATATAGGCTTCCTTGGTAAACAAAACATGCTTTGGTAAAGGAATGCCCCATATCATCTTACATCAGAGCTTCTGATGGTGAGGCGGTCAGAAGCTTAGTCAGTTAATACTGGAGAAAGTGAAATCTTCCCTTTATTGGCCTAATCACCAATAAAATTTCTAGGTGTTTAGTCTTTTATATGGACCTTTTCCAGTATGCTTTCCTCTTCACCTCTCTTTTCCCTGATTTCCTCATCCATAAATTGAAGATAACGATCTCCTCTCTGAAAAGTGCTATGCAAGAACTAATCATCATGGTTATTTAAAACCAGGCAAAATTACCAGTACAGATCTAATAAAGCTGACTTGTAAACACTGCATTGGGCTGTTTCGATCCAAAGTTTTCACTGACTTCAAAAAACATTTCATCAGAACCATTCTATTAAGTTTTTTTTAACTGATTTTTTTTCTTTGTTCAAGCTAAGCCTATAGTGCTGGACCTAGACCACCTGATGGTGTCTCTTGAAAAGACAGTTTTATTTGCACACAGAACATCCCCTTCGGAGGGAGGAATTATATGAAAGTCATAGAATCACGGAAATGTAGGGCTGGAAGGGACCTCAAGCGGTCCTCAAGTCCAGCTCCTTGCATTTAGGCAGGAGACCATCACTGACAAGTATTTATCCAATCTGTTCTTAAAAACGTCTAATGATGGGGATTCTACAACCTATCTTGGAAGCCTATAGTTTCTACCTTTATAGTTAGAACGTGTTCCCTCATATTTAACTTAAATCTCCCTTGCTGCTGATTAAGTCCATTACTTCTTGGCCTACCTTCAGTGGACATGAACAACTGATCACTGTCCTCTTTATAAAAGCCCTTAACATATTTGAATACTGTTATCAGGTTCCCTCTCAGACTTTTCTCAAGACTAAACATACCTAGTTTTTAACCTTGCCTCATAGTCAGCTTTTCTAGACTTTGCATCATTTGTGTTGCTCCTGGACTCTCTCCAGTTTCTGATAGGACCCTGATTGAATAGCATATATAATTTATCATTAAATTTAAATTAATTTCCTTGAAAAAATTAAGTGCTTTTCGCCTCACCAGTTGACATTTGTAAGGCTCTGTTCAGTTAGTGAGTTTCTCCATTGTTAACTAGTTATGCACAAAATTCTGCCAAATGACCAAAGTAAACAAACTGAAAGACCAATAACTTCTCAGTTATAATAATCTAAGGTATTATTGTAGATACAATATTCAGAAGTGAGATTTTTCCAATTGACAGTGTACCTTTAACCTTGGGTACATTCTAGTTTTGATTAACATACAGTTTTATTTTCAAAATGTATTTGAAACCAAAGCAAATAAGATACAAACTGACAATATTTTCTGGCTGTGTGCAGTTCTTTAGCAGAAAAATGGTAGTCAAATCTTTCAGTTCAATATATGCTTTCAGTGGTAACTTTTTTCCTTCCACCTTCATACAACCACTAAACTGAACATTTATCAAAATTGCTGACAGTTTTGAACAACACTCCTCTGTTAAAAAATGGTGTGTAGAAGGTAAATATTCTTTATGAAATCTCATCTTGATATATGTTGCACTGGATTGCTGCAAAGACAAAGTGCTCTCTTGGGTACTACTTACAATAAGATTTGCTGATAGTATAGTCTGACTTGTAAAATTAAAATTTGAAGAGAAAATATAAATTGAGAAATCTTTCCCTATCTAGTTATTAATTGAACCTTCCCCAGAAATGAAACAGCTTCAAGGACAGAGGTGGGCAAACTACAGCCTGCGGGACCGTCTTGCCCGGCCCCAGAGCTCCTGGTCTGGGAGGTTCGCCCCCGGCCCCTCCCACACAGCCACACCGCCTTGCGGGCAGCAGGTCTGTGAGCTCTTGCCACTCTGTGCGGCATGGTAAGGGGGTGGCAGCGGCACACGTGTGGTGGTGAGGGGGGTTGGGTAGGGGGTTCCGGGGGGCAGTCGGATAGAGCGGAGGTTCTGGGGTGGTCAGGGGTCGGGGAACAGGGAGGGGTTGGATAGGGCATGGGAGTCCCGGGGGGGCCTGTCAGGGGGCGGGGGTGTGTATAAGTTAGGGCAGTCAGGGGACGGGGGTGGATAGGAGGTAGGATCCCGGGGGGGTGGGGGAGGGGTTGAGGCGGGGGGGGTCCCAGGAGGGGACGGTCAGGGGACAAGGACCAGGGGGGTTGGGTGGGTCAGGGGTTCTGAGGGGGACAGTCAGGGTGCAGGAAGTGGGAGGGGGTGCGGGCCAGGCTGTTTGGGGGGCACAGCCTTCCCTACCCGGCCGGCCCTCCATACAGTTTCACGCCCCGATGTGGCCCTCGGGCCAAAAAGTTTGCCCACCCTTATTCTAGGAGAAAAATAAAACAATTAAATACAAATTATTCCTTCTAATACCAAAACAACTTTTATAGATGTATTAAACAAGATCCTGTTTATTCTGGTGGGATTGGGGAGAGGTTGTGTAGATACTTGAATTTTATTGAGAAACACAAATATATGCAGCTCTGCAACTCATCAAGTCAAAATTTAGGGTGGTCCAATCCTGATCACCTACTGCTAAAGGCTCAGTACCTTCTGTTATCATTGACTTAAACGGGTGTAGAGGGTACTTAGTCTTTTGCAAAATTGTGTCCTTAGTGAGTGAAGCTTTATAGGCTTCCTACTTCCTGCAGTGAATTTGTGTAGGTGGCCTTGTTACCAGAAATCCATACTCCTACACAGAAATTTCTGACTGTGTTTCTGCAGAAATGACTATATTGAAAGGAATAAAAGATTTTTTTAATACAAAAATATCATGTTTTTGTTTCTCCAAACAAATAAGGGTATCTCCCGCTAGTAAGATTAGTTTATTCCTTTATTTGTGATAAAATTAAGACCAAAACAAAAAAGTTGATAAAAAGATTTTAAAAAACTTATTGGGGGTTGGTCTGATTCACATATGGAGGAGTTAGCTCACTTACAGTGTTATGCTGTGAACACCAACAAACAAGTCAGAATCCCAGTTTTCACATCTTCTGATCTTGTGGCTTTTCACACGTCCTAGGCCTAACAGCTAGGAAGTTCATTACATCTTACAACTAGGAATAGAAAATGGAGTGGTGGCCATCACTGCCAGGTTATAAGTGAAAATTTGCAAATGCTGGTAGACAAAGCCATGGTGAGAAGTAGTGTGTCAAATCTACTCTAGAGAATAAATTAACAATGTATGTTTTGGAGGGGAAGCAACAGTGACCGTCAACCTTTCAAACAATACCTATATTTTTTAAATTGAATTTTTCCCTCTACACTGAGAGACTGTAGTGTAGGAGGCACAATGGAGAACTCTAAATATTATAGAAGTTAGAAGAAAATAGAAGCTTCCTGATAGTGACCATATACTACGTTTGCTAGAAGCAAAGGTGGAGGAAAAAAACGTGCCAGATTGTTCAAGAATTGTTGATTGTACCTGGTAGGGTATGCATCTACTTTGTAAACGGAGAACGTAAAAATGGCACTAACATATCTGCACCGTGGGCCTGATTCTGCTCAGACTGGCGTAAATAAGGAGTAATTCCATTGCAGTCAATGGAGCATGGAGGTCAGCAGTCTGATGGTAGCCTTGTCTTCTTAAAAGGAAGATTGCTATATTACAAGTTGGAGTTCTGTCTGACCTTCGCTTTCTGTCAGTGGAGCTACACCAGCGTAAAAATGGTGGGAATTAATGAAGAACTAGGCCCTTTGTGTATAAATAGTTATATCTTGATGACTTTGGTGACAAAGTGCTTACTGCTTTTTATTCTTGTTAGTCTTGCAGAGCCAACACACTTGACTGTGCTAGCTAGATACTATTCCCTTTTTAAAAAATGGCAGCAAGAGAATTGTTTACTAGTTTCAATCAGTTACATCTGTGCAATCCATTGAAGGCAAAGGGATGGGAGAGGAGTCTCTGGTGGCCTACCGAGGACTGCAGAACCTTTGCAGCAATGAGGCAAGAGAAGGAAAGCACCCAATTTGCCTTGCAGATCTGAGGTTTAGTTTACAGGGCTGACAGTAAAGCGGGGGAAAATTCTTTTTAACTTGCAAACTGAACACAAACACAATTTAAAAGTCATTGAGACATAACAAACATGGAGCCTCATGATGCCACTTTTAATCACCATTCAGAGAGGTACTGCACTTTAAAGCTTCTTGAAGGGTGATTTCATTTACACACACACACAAGTCCTGCCGCCAGCGTACGTAGGATTCTTTCAGAAAATGAATGAAGTAGTAGGATTAACATAAAACTATACTTCAGTCCAGGTCTATGCACCTTTCCACTTATAAGAGTGTACTGCTTCCATCTTCCAGATCCAAGCAGTTCTAGACTCCTAGTGTACATCCCACTAGGGGTTCTAACATCGCAGAGGGAGTTCAGCAAGAGTACCTTTATTAAATTGAACAGCTGTCAACAGAGGTCTGAGGGGCACTTTTTAAAGACAGATATTTGAGCCTGAGAGTTACATGTGCTACACCTAATACTTGGATCTGGGGCCTGATTGTTATTGTCTGGGGTCTATTCTTAACATTATAAACATAGTATATAAGAGAGAGAAGGTGGGTGAGGCGGTATCTGTTACTGGACCAGCTTCTGTTGGTGAAAGAGACAAGCTTTTGAGCTACACACAACGCTTCTTGTGGTGCAGGACCCCAGCCCTGAAGAAAAAAGTTCTCTGTTGTTTGAAAGCTTGTCTCTATCACCAGAAGCTAGTCCAATAAAAGATATTGATGAAATAAATGAGTTTACTCACAGCACGTAAAGTTAAACACATACATTAGCCTTTGCAGGATCTGAGCCTAAATGAGATGAGAATCACCCCCCCACACTATTTTTGACATCACAATTTGTTGCTCTGGGAAGGATTATGATAAATTTAGGACTTTACTCATGCAGATTATTCCTCCTCTGAACAAACAGATTTACTCTTTTGCTGCAGATACCCATATTAAGTATGAGCTGTAATTATACATTTATCTAAATAAAGCTTATTTCTAAGGTTTCAATGAGGTATTACTTTTTACAAACTGCTTGAGTAGATTTGACTACAGATATTCCAGTGCTGAAAGTGACCTTTTATATTTCACTATAAACTCATATTATGTACAGCGGGGAAAAAATAACCCCATGTCCTGAATAACTGGTCTATAATGAGAACTGGTCAAATTGATTAATTGAATTATATTTAAAAAAGGGGCAGGGTGGTAAGTAAATTCATCAGGTAATGAATTCAACAACTAATATTCAAATTGCTAAAACTATGATCTAATACTTGTAACATGACAGTTTTGACGATTTGATACTGGAAGACACAGCACAGTATTGCCAGGTCTCACAATTTTATCATGTGTGATGATTTTTAGTGTATTTCTTAAAGCCCGAGGTCCTGAAATCAAGAAATTGCATGATAATCTCCACATTCATTATATATGTTGTAAAAAAGAAAAGAAGCAGCAGCCCTCATGGTTGTAGAGACAAGCTTTAAAATGTGGAGTGCACTCTATAGGTTCAGATTTATTTGTTTAAATCGTGATTTTTAAGTCAATTTAATAATTTGGTGCCTGGCTCATGACATCTGAACGCTTTAGGTTTGCAATGTTTTACAAGGTAATGTAAATGGCAAATATACAAGTACATGCTCTGAGCTGGGAAGGTAACTGAAGACATTGCCAGAGAGCTTATAGGTCCCTCTTATCGCCTCCAAAAAGCCCCCTACTGTGCAAGGGAGGAGGAGGAGGAGTAGAAAGGCTAATTAACAATCTAAAGTTATAGGAGGGAGGGAAGGGAGCCATTGGAACATCACACTCCAGAGACTGCAGAAGTGCTGCAGAAACACTGCGAGGTTGGTATCTCTTGGCTTTTTGAGGGCTGTCTCAGAGGCCAAGTGGCCTGGTCAGCTTTTACAGAGAACGATGCTCCAAAATAGTCAGGGTAAAAATAGAATTTATTAGTCCTCTTCACTACAGGGAAAAGAACCAAAACAAAGGATATAAGAATGGTATATGACACTTGGCTCAAAAAAGACTCCCAGCCAATTCTGAAACACAACTTTCCTAGCTATCCCGACTTTTCTCTTGAAGTTTCTGGCTTTTGCCCTGCTTCAGTGCATCTAATTCCTATTTGCTAACCTGCTGCACTTGTGCCTCCAGCAGGGTTTAATTGATCTGGTTCTTCCTCTCATTACGAGCCTGGCCGCCAACAACTCTGACTTTTACACAAAGATATGTGTTTACCTATTTGTCCTTTTCCTAGGAAGGACAGAAAGCAAGAACACACTATAATGATTAAACAAAAAGAAAAGATTTCAGAGTGGTAGCCATGTTAGTCTGTATCAGCAAAAACAACAAGGAGTCCTTGTGGCACCTTAGAGACTATCAAATTTATTTGGGTATAAGCTTTCATGGGCTAAAACCCACTTCATCAGATGCATGGAGTGAAAAATACAGTAAGCAGTGTGTGTGTGTGCACATGAAAAGATGGGAGTTTCCTTACCAAGTGGGAGGTCAGTGCTAATGAGGCCAATTCAATTAAGGTGGAAGTTGCCTATTCTCAACAGTTGATAAGAGGGAGTGAATATCAAGAGAGGGAAAATTACTTTTGTAGTGCTAATGAGGTCAATGCAATCAAAGTGGACGTCCACTATTTCCAAGAGTTGACAAGAAGGTCTGAGTATCAGCAGAGGGAAAATTACTTTTTGTAGGGAGCCAAAACTTCAAAAACAGACTTCAACAAGAAACTGCAGAACTGGAATTAATTTGGAAACTGGACACCATCAGATTAGGCGTGAATAAAGACTGGGAGTGGATGGGTCACTACAAAAATAATTTTCCCTCTCTTGATATTCACCCTCTCTTGTCAACTGTTGAGAACTTTTCATGTGCTCTGTGTACACACACACACACACACACTGCTTATAGCTGGCCCTCTGTGGAGCTGCTCCAAAAACAAAATGTTTTTGAAAGAATGGAAGCAGTGATAGATTCAGTTTCAATCTGTTTAATGGAAAATAATTTCTAGGACACTTGTGACAGTACTGGCAGCAAGAAAATAGGAGCCACTTTGAACTTTTGCATAAGTTTTGACAAAACATGAAATCTTTTCATACTAGTTATGATTTCAGCAGTTTCCACTGACACATTTGGTTTGTTCACAGTAATTTGTCTCTTTAAAAAACTGACTACTTTCTCCGCACTAACTTTAAGTTATGATGTTTATTGTGTGGCTAGAGATGTATTTATTTATTTAAGTATTGCCACAGCACCTAGGAGCCCTAGTCATGGACCAGGATGAAGTGCTGTACAAAAACTGAACCAAAAGATGGTCCACTGCCCCAAAGTCCTTACCATCCAAATACAAGAAAAGAGACAACATTTGCATCTAGATAGGGGAGTACAAGGAAACAATATTGGTCGGCGTGACAGGCTCTAGTCTTGGCACACCAGTGGCCTAATAGTTGTAAAGTTATTTTGTAGGCATCAATGAAAAGGAGAGTTTTGAATGTGGATAAGGAGGTAGCTTTGTAGATTTATGAGGAGCACCTCCCAAACTTGAGGGTCAGCATGGGGGAAGCACAAAGGTCTTGTTTACAAATTTAACAAGTGGGCTATAGAAGAACCCACCATTCATTGGTCAAGTGGAGGCAGAAGTCTACTGCTTGATTGTGAAGGACAGACGATAGGTGGGGGGAGGATAGGTCATGAAGGACCTGTAAAGTGAAGACAAGTAGCTCATATTTGATGCAATAGAGAATGGAAAGCCAGTGGAGGGATGAAAAGCGAGGGCTGTCATGGTCAAAGTGATGGCCTAGAAGAACGATCTTTGCAACAGCATTCTGAATGGATATAAGTGGGGCAAGATAGCTTTTGTCAGGCCAGAGGAAAAGATATTGCAGTAATTGAGATGAGACTCTGGACAACAGTTTTAGTTTTGTAGACAGATAAATCCTCTTATCTTACAGATGTGCAGGAAAAAACAAATCAGCAAGATTTAAACTCAGCCTGGATGTGAAGACTAGAGAAAGGTGTCCTGTTCAATTTGAACCTAGTTTGAGTCTGAGTGTCTGGCAATATGTTGAGAAAGTAAGTAGGGGAAAGTTGATTAAGAGCTTTGTTTTGGCAATGTTGAGATTGAGTTGACAGCTAAACATCCACAAGGAGATACCTCGTTATTTAATTATCCTTGGATTTGAACTATCATGTATAAATATTAACCAGTCTTTTAGAGAGTACTTGAACTACAATTGATCTATTGAATATTTTGGATGGATACAATATAACATTGAAAACAAACTACTACTTTGCATTGTGTCATATACTCTACTGTACCTCTTGTACCTCACCAACCAGGTTTGTAATGGCACAACGCAATGAACCACAGAACTCTGTCTAACCGGATACGTCACACAGCAGTCATGAAAACTTGTAAATACTTCTTAATCATTATACCAACTACCAGTTAGGATACCAACTTCCTAACATAACTATCTTGTATTGGGAAGAGATGCCCCCTTGCATGATGAAGAGAGTCAAAGCAAAATACAAACATGAAGAAAAGCTTTGAAATACAGCTACAATAAGTTGCTACAAAACATGCAATCAGATCTGTGGAACAACATTTTAGCCAACTACAGAGAAGCATTGTTATCACCAGTTGGTTGTGCGTGTGTGTGTGTGTGGGGGGGATTTGTTTGTTTGTTTTGTTTTTATGTGTGTCTCTTACAGCAGTGGGGAGGATGAAATAGACCAGCTTCTTCCCTCTGCTCCCTCCCCAGGTCTCTGCCAGTTTGCTTCCCTTACTGTGTAAACAGTAAACAAATATTTATATTATTGAACAAAGCAACAGCAAAATCATATATTGGCTACACTTTACTGTTGCTTTATTCAAGAATATAAATATTTGTTTTCTAAATCTTTTCTCCTCTGGAACTAGACCATTCTTATCCCATCTCTCTGTTTACTGAAATAAAATTCCAACCTTCATTTTCTTATCACCTTTGGAATGACATTGTTTATATTAATTTCTTTCTGTAGTAGTCAATATAGCAATATTTTCAATTGGACAAGTCAGAGAGCCTGCCTGCTTGTGGTCACTAAGGATTCCACAGTACCTTCTGAGCTGTTAAATCTTGGTATCCTGGCCAAATTCCAATTCTGAAGCTGGCTTGTCCCCCGGCTTTGCATAACTTTGTATTCAAATCTCTAGTCAAGTCTTGATCTGCACAACTTTTCTTTCATCTCATCCTACATCTCCTCCCACTCTCTTTGCACCTTCACATCCTCTTTGCTAAACACAGATTTATACCAGTTTAATGAAAGGTGTTATTTTAGACAGAGTCAGTTAAATTAATGCAAAGCCCTGTATGAACACTCAATTTGTTTTAAGCTTGGTTTATAGCTGTTTAGTTTGTGTCAGTACAGGCACGGGTGCAAGCTCAATAGATACAATCAGTATTAAGTTGATGCTGAAGTGTCCACACAGGGGTTTCTGCTGGTTTAATGAAATAGTTTTGTTAAAACAGCATAATTTCTGTGTGTAAGCAAGGCCCAACAATGTTTCTTTGCTTCCCAAGCAAACACAGGAACAAAGGTTCAGAGTCTATTACAAGAGTGGGTGGATGAGGTTATGTGGCCTACAATGTGCAGGAGGTCAGACTAGGTGAACACAATGGTCCCTTCTGGCTTTAAAGTCTATGAGATTTGCCCTTATGTGCAATCTGTACTCATGCCTGTGTCTGTCAGATAAGCTGTGCTGGAAGAGGAGTGACTGTATATCTGTTACTCTTTTGTCTCACTGTGTGCAAGTATATCTATATTATTATAGCAAAAGATGCTAAGGTCATACATGTTATGAGTCATCAATGTATAAGCACTCAGTATGAAACTTTCCATAGAAAAAGTTAGAAAAGAAAAGGTTCATGCAGGAACCATACTGAGACACACATTAAAGCAACATGTGGGTAAAAGCACTCTCCTTTGTCTGGATGGACAATCAAACCTTTTTTGAGGTTCCTTTGTCTTGCATAACAGCTGTTATAGAAGGGAATTAATGCACAGGCACACCTTTCAAGACCATATGGTCCTCTAGATGAGCAGTTTTGTGTTAACGGATTCCCTTCTCAAGGTGAAATGCCCAGGGACTAAGGCAATAAAAGAGAAGCATGTGCTGAGCAGGAGAGTCCAAGAGAAAGACACTGTTTGGTGACTGGACAGTGGTGCTTTAGTTGAGTTTCTGAAAGAAGGAATTAACTGTGTGCAGTTTTAACCTGTTTCCCTGAGCACATGAGGAATTAAAACAACAAGAGAGAGTTTCTTTGCTCCAAGCCTCTTTGAAGCAGTACTCTGCCCCAAAAGCTCTCACTAGGCTTTTTTCCCCAGGGTCACACTCCCAGAGCTTGTCCAGGCTGTGTCCTTGGCTTTCTACCTTCTCTCTCTCTCTCTCTCTCTCAGATTCTCCTGTTATTTCTCACACAGGCCTTGTCTACACTTAAAATGACAGAGCTCAGGTACATGAAAAATCCACCCCCCTGAGCTATGACAGCTTAACTCCCAGTGTAGATGCAGCTAGGTCAAAGAAAGAATGCTTCCATTGACCTAACTGCCATTACTAGGTGAGGTGGAATTCCTGCAGTGATGGAAAAACCTCTTCTGTCACTCAAGGCTGGGTCAACACTATGGATTACAGCAGAGCTACGCTACTGTAACACCTGTAGCGTGGACATAGCTACAGACACACAAACCTTCACAAAACAATATCCAGCAAAAGCCTGCTACCCATATGTGCCTTTTTTTAAGGCAGTGACATGTGCCAGTGGCTGCTATTGTTTCAGCTACCTAGTTACATGAAGGAACTGGCTGCCTATAACTGCCTTAATTTAAGAGCGTCAGTTACACCCGCAATTGCAAAGAGGTTTAACCCCAATCATAACAATACAATGACACAAATGCACTTTGGAAAAAAGGCATTATAAATTTAAGCACATCCCTCGCACTCACAACTGGTTCACTCGATAGGCACAGACCCAAAACAAACACCTCTGATGAGGTACTGATAAATCTCTTAGGTGCTTTTGAAAATGTCCCTCAAATTCTTTATCAGTACAGCTATGCCAGCAGAGCTCCCTAGTGTGGGTACAGAATAAGCTGACAGGAGTTTTCCTGCTAGCTTAGATAACCCATCTCCCTAAATGACATGAGCTAAGCCAACAGAAGCACTTTTCTGTTGGCATAGTTGCATTTACACTGGGGCTTTTGCCAGCATAACTTTGTCAGATAAGGGGTGTGATTTCCCCCCCCCCCATACTTCTGGACACAGCTGTTCTGACAAAACTTTGTGGTGTAGACTAAACCTTAGGGTATGTCTATGCAGAAGCTGGGAGGTGTGATTCCCAGCTTGAGTAAATATATATTTTATAATACTGTATTAAAAAAATAGACTAGTATTGTATCATGCACCTTTCAACTTGGTGTAATTAGAAGTCTCTATAGGGGGCTGTGCGTGATTATCTGGTTTATTCATTCAGACCACCAGTGCAGATTTACACGATAAACGAATTTCAATTCTTAAGCTTTCCATTTGACCTTTTAAATACTGACATGCAGCCTCAGTCCTTTTTAAGCCAGGCAAGTGACATCTGTGGCATTACCGACTCAGAAGCTCATTGGATATCTTGTAAAGTTTGCAGGCACACAGGATAATGTGGTTTTGAGTTTAAATTTTCCATGCATGTGCTTTACTTCCTTTGTTTTGTCATATATTATTAATGAACAAAAGATGGAGGCCCTTGATAAAATCTTCACCAGCAGAATAAAGGAGGTATGTTGTAATTAATTAAAACAAAAAAACCTTGGAGCTAATAGCATGCATACCATGCCATTCCTGTGACCTTATTTATATTCATATTCCTTTGTTTATTTCTGTACAAATTTTCTGTATAATTTTCCAGTGAACATTTGTTGACATTTATTGGCTGAAACTGCACACTGCTCTGTACATTTTTTTAAATTCTGGATAAAAACTTATAACATTTTTGGATCAAATTTATTCCTGGCGTCACTCCACTGAAGGCAACAGAGTGACATTAAGGAGGAATTTGAGCCTTGAATATATGATTTTAGAACTTGTAACACTTGAACGGTTAGGGCTCATTGAAAACAAATATAATCTGAAAGCGGATGTTCTTTTCATTGAGAGGTTTGTTGCTGTAGTAAAGCGTTTTAAGAAATGTCATTCTGGTGGTGATATGTTATTTTACTTTAAATAGTAATATGTAGCTCGAGAACGTATTTTTGCAGATGATTCAAAGACTTGTAGGAAGACAAGATCCTGGACCAAAGGCGCTCTGGTGCCAAATTAGCCATAACGCTGCAAGTACTGAGGATAGCAGAATGAGGATTAGAAGCAGGAAAGTTTCAACGATAAAATAATGGAATTGTTTATTTCATGTGTACCTTGTCAATCCCTAACTTTTAGAAATAATATTTGGTCAGGTATGAAAGAAGGAGGAGACTGTAGCCAAATGGAGATTAGCAGTGGAAGGCTAAGTGGAATAAAAGAGCATGTGTGTATACAAAATATACACAGGCATGTGAATATGCCACCATTCCTGTTAACTCTTATACAATGGAAGGAACATAAAGAAAATTCATACTACCACACAGAGTATCTTCAATATTTGTGTGAATAGATTCAGCTTAACTCATTTTTAAGACTAAGATTCCTTTATATCAATAAGGGGTGATATTTCTAGAAGTTTTGCTTTAATAGTTGCCGTTTGAAAGGACTTGAGGCCATTGTGATATTATTCATGAATCACCCACGCCTATCACAGTTGTTTTAACAGGGGCTCATACTGATTTCTTCTGTTATTTAGCATACAACAGGATGACCAGCAAAATAGTATCTTGGTCTTTTGCTATGCAGGGGACCAGTGGCTGAGATAGTATGGTGGATTTTGCTCTTCAGCTAGCAGGGCTGGGAGTATTGGGGAGGCAACATGTTGCCTTATGTTACTTTGTAACGACCACTGACCATCTGAAGAGTGGCATTAATGAGACCTGTGGGAAGCAATATGCAGCCACCCTCGACAATGAGAGTTGGCATGATATGGAGTCTTGAGTGGAAATAGTAAAATTAAAAAGGGGGGGGAGTATTGAAAGAATTTTGAGGCTTTGGGACAGACCTCCTTCTAAGGGCTTAGGAGAAGATAGTAGAACTTTAATAATATACAAATTATCCCAGATGTGACAGATTTCACTGTGTTATGGCTTACCTTTATAGGTTTCAAGTAAGATCATTTTTGTCCCAAAGAAGAGAGCTCCTTGTTAAAAGTTCTCTCACCACATCTCCACCTGGTCATCAGCTGAGTTGGGCTGTGTAGGTCCACAGCACAAATTACGAATCCTCTAAGCTAACACAAATCACTTGAGCTCACAAATTAACTGGTGGCCCTAGAATGCTGTTTCCCCTATGTAGAGTTGCCACTATTAGGAGACAGAGATGCACACTTTGCCAGTGGGTTTCAGAACTATTTTCTGACAGCAAAGGAATGTTTTGACTCTGGAATAATGGATTTAATTCCAAGCTCTATAGGGGAATGTTCTC
Organism: Lepidochelys olivacea; assembly: GCF_965140295.1. Taxonomy (NCBI): domain Eukaryota; kingdom Metazoa; phylum Chordata; order Testudines; family Cheloniidae; genus Lepidochelys; species Lepidochelys olivacea. The sequence continues at coordinate 47,065,359 of NC_140414.1, read as the reverse complement.
CAGTGGCTACAGATCCTTCTTCCCCTGCCCCATAGCCTCTCTGCTCTTATCCTTCACCCCACACCAGTGCTGGTCCCTGCTTTCCAACTCCCACCCTTTAGCTCCTATCCTCTCCAGTCCCCAACTCCTGTGACTAACCCCCTCCATGCCAGGCTCCTATACTCCCTCCCTTCTCTGTCCCCTCCCCAACTTCTACCCAAGTTCCCTTGCCTTGCAACTCTTTCCTGATGTACCCCTCTTTTCTCCTCATTCCTCTGCTTTCTAGTGAGACAGCTTCCTCAAGGAAGCATGGAGAGCACAGGACAGAGAATCTCACTGTTCTCAGCTCTGGTGCCACAGCAGGCCCAGTGCCAGGAGGAGCAATTGCAGGGAAGGTCCTGCTCAGCCCATGCAGTCCTGGGACAGAGCATGCTTGCTGCAGATGGACTCATCTGAGAATTCAACTGCCAAACTCTAATAGGTCTTTTGAGCAGGTGTGAACTGAGATTTTTAAGAGACTTGTAACTAGGGCCCTGTGTAAATTATAGTTTCACAGATTGCATGGAAATCCTGAAATTAGACCAATACCATGATTTTTCCAACAGCGGGGAGGCATAATTTGTCTGCTAGTGGGTCATTTCCATCCCGTAGTGGAACAGGGAAATGGCAGGCTGGTCCTACCCCAGGAAACGAGGGGGCATGTCAGGACAGGGGGTATCTCACCACGCAGCCCAGCCCAGAGGTAGGGATCAAGGCCCAGCTCACTCCATGCTTAGCCCCGGCCCAGACTACTACTGCTGCTTCTTGGCTAGCCAGAAGGGAGAGGGTGGCTCTGACAAAGTGTGGCAATTAGGATCTGTGGCCTGGCCTGCCCCACAATGGCACCTGGAGACACCACAGTACCAGCTAGTGAGGAGCTAAGACTCAGATCCACTGTTTGGAGCGTGAGCATGTGTGCGGGTCTATCCCATCTCCTCACCCTCACCTATGAGCAACCATGGCCTTATCCGTGCTTCTGCCTCCTTGTGGTTGGAAAAATCTCAGCAGTTTTGAGGAAACGGGGTAGACTCAGCAGCCATGCATATCCCATGGAAGTTCCAACACTTACCCATGATGCTACCATTAATTAAATAAAAGTAACATTTTTTGCTGGGTCTTACTTATGACACAGCCAAATTTGGAAAAAAATTTATAGGGACAGCTAAAGCCACATTGCTGAGATCCTGGTGAACCCCTGCCAAATTTCATGTTCCTTCTCTGGAGCACGGAGGCACTAGAGCGCCTCAGCAAAAGTGGTTATAAATTCTTTTTCCCCTTTAAAAACATGGTCAGAACAATATATTTTCCCCTAATCTAATTCTCAGAAACAGCAGAACCATTCTACCTGAAGCTTTAAAAAGAACAATAAACACAATAGCCTGAGCCGGACACCCAGCATGGTAAACTTCTGCTAGAACGAGTAAAATTTGATAGAGTTATAAGCAACTGAAAACAGGGTCTTATAATGGAAAGTGCCAGGCAACTTCAACTGTAGGCATCACTACCTGCATGACCTATAATTCATGTTCATAACAAATCTTCTGAAGAGCAAACATTTTTCCTTTTGGAATGCACCTCATTGAATAAAGGGACAGGAATTTTAGTAAAATTCCTCTGGGAGTACCCCGGACTCCTTACTAATTCTTCAAAAACACCATGAAAGTGCAATTTGGATACAGGATCATCCTGTTGAAAAAGCAGAATATAGCCCTGATTCTGCAAAACCCTACTCGTGATTGACTATGGCAAGTTCCAACCACACAAGTTTTTTATTTCACTGTAAATCATCTTTAAAAATTATGTTCTTAGCATGATGGATGAACGGCTCTCTTTTTTCTAATTTTAGCTTTTTTTGCAAGGGTGAAATATGTTTGATCACATGTGTAGTGCTACAGGAGAGTGTGTGTTAGTCAGTCACAGTCCATTTTCAGAGAGAGAGAGAGAGAGAGAGAGAGGCGCCCCCACAACAAGCCACCAGATGTACTACACATTAGGTAAGACCTGCACTTGGTCAAATAACGTACGTTTTAAGATTCCTTTGTAATCCCATTGCTTACTGCGTCAAAAAGTACATCACTACATGCATGTTCTTTTCTCTTTAAACAATAAACAAATAGTTTTATTTACTATTGTCTTTTCAAGAGTGTGCATGTCGCTTCTGTACTGACATACAAACTTTTAAGGCTGAGTAACTTGGAGAAACATTCTATGCTGCAGAGGCAAGGTCAGGAGAGTGGGGTTTGTTTTAGGAAGATTTCAGACTCCATTGCAAGTCAAAGTTTCTTCTGCAGATTCTAAGATGTTGCAGTATTTTGTTAAATAAAGACAGGATCATTCCATTCCATAGCTGCTCTTTACCAAATTTGCATAAAACTAGCTCTGTTTTCCTGGTTAAGGCTTTTCAAACTACTTATCCCTAGTCTGCAATCTCAGCAGAGAGGCTAAGGATAACACAGGCACAGAAAATGGATTACCATTTTTCATCCATAGGGTGGTTCCTCCAGGTAACTTTAAAAACACTTAGTTTTTTTAAATGTAAAACGTTTTCTACCTCTCCACAAACAAACCCACCCACATCAGTTTCTTTTTAAAAAAGAAACTGAAGAACTGTTGAAGTACTTGCTACGTATTTTGTGTTTAACAAATATTGTCTGTTGAGCTGTTATCTAGTTTCCTTGTTTTTCTTTTTAACGTAGTAATTTGGATAAAGTTTTTTCACTTTCAGACAACTCCAAGATCTTTCTCCTTTGGTCTGACTGCAACCCCAGGTAACACACATCAGTGGGAGAAAACCTCTTTCCCAGGCCCATTGACTGGGATTTTGGGGGTGTCTTCATAACTCTATGATTTACACTTCTCATAAATTAAGCTATATATGATCTTCTCAGGTTAATTATAGTAGAATGAATAGAAAACTGTCTCTCTCTTTAAAGCTGTGTTTCCACCTCTGACCACTCTGGTCAGCCTTTGCCATATTGTCCCCAAGATCCCCTCTTCCATTTCCTATAGACTTGCTTATCAAATCCCTAGATCCAGGTCATCCCCTTGGATATCCAGAAAGGTTTCTAGAGTTTATCGTTCCAGACATCACCCATCTGTGTGTGTCATATTATCCCCCAGTAGTCCTTTAAAAGATAGATACACACAATAGGTTCCAGTAAACATCTCTTCCTCAAAGAGATTGTTCAGGGAGGGGAAGAAGGTTCTTTAGCAACGATAAATAGCCCCCTTCATAAATGAATCTTATCTGACATTCCACATCTTTGTCTGGGATTAGAAAAAAATGTACAGACACAGATGTAATATTTAAAGAGGGGCAGAATTAAGTTATTTACAAATACCAGCGCCTCTAATGTATTATAAACAAACCTGTTTCCCCCCATTATTCAAACAATGTTACATTATTCAAATGACCAATAAATAAAGTGGTCAGGGATTATATTTGAGAAGGGAAATTCCCTGGAAACAAGACCCAGCTAAGGATAGTTTTCGGATGAGCTTCTTTTGTCTGTCAACTTTGGTTGTCCTTCAGCTAAAAGTTTTGCAGCTCTTACTCATGTGATTAGACCTATTATAATCAAAAAGACTATTCATGTAGTAAGGGCTGTAGATGCACACCCTTTGGCCTGGTCTCAAATGGGGGAAAAGGTGTGTTCTCAACTCACGTTAGCTAGTTTGAGGTAAAATTCTAGTGATGAGAAGGCAGGTTGAAATTTTCACAGAAGTTAGCAGGTAGAGTTAAAGACTATATTCGGAGTCTGTTCTTTACTTAACCTGCTAACTCATGTGAAAACTACAGCCTGCCTTGTTATCACTAAGATTTTACCTCAACTTGGTTATCTTGCGTTAACACCACATTCCCCATCACTACTCCTATGTGAAGACAGGCCTTATATTGCAATATCCTCTGTATCTGTAAATCGTGTAGCTGTAAATTGCTGTGCACACTATGATACCATAGTAATGATAATAGCAATGTGATCATTGTTATTTGCTATGGGCTAGAATTTGTTTCAGCAGTAAAACATAATGGCAGTTTCTATAGAATAACTTTATGACTAAAGATCCAAATTCCTGGTTGATATAAATATGTAGCTGGACTCGCTGAACAATAACCTAGAGAAAGGGTAATATTGTGGACAGCCAGAACCCATTTGAAGTCACTAGGTGACTTCACATAGCACTGGTCACTCTGAGCTTCAGTGAACCACTGTGTTGATCATCTCTCATATTGAATATATGTGCTCCTATACTTTAAACAGGAAACATAACCTGAACTCCTGCATGTTTCTCCAGCTGGAGCTGAGAATGCTAGTCAGGTACTTCTGAAGTAAAACCAAAAATAAATTGACAGTTGTTTCTTTGAATGAAAAGCAAATGTTGCAAAGATTGAAAGAACAAAATAAAAGATTAAAGTAAATACAACTTTAAAGAACATTTGTTGCTCAACATGAGGTTTGAGCATTGGCCTGCTAAACCCAGGGTTGTGAGTTCAATCCTTGAGGGGGCCATTTGAGATCTGGGGCAAAAATTGGGGATTGGCCCTGCTTTGAGCCGGGGGTTGGACTAGATGACCTTCTGAGGTCCCTTCCAACCCTGATATTCTATGATCTATGAACATGAGTCACTCCCACCATACTTTAGTTCGCCATAAACTCCTTATGCTCTTACCCCAGCTCATTCCTTTTGCTGATGCAGCACTATGTGACTTCCATCACCCTCACCAAACAACTTAAGAGCATTGACACTAATGCCACATCATTGGTCAATCAGTGCAATCAAATTCTGAAAGGTCTATTGCCACTTTTGCAATTCTTGCAATTGACTTTGTGCTGTTCTTCCATTAATTACACAGAGCATCTTAGAGAATGGCCCTTGATAAATAACGTGTCAAGAGTAAACAAAAGTAGTCAGCTTTCCCATAAGTCCCTGTACATCTATGGATTTAGTAGTACTGCTTAAAGGAGTTCATCCCACCTCTAAAAAATGAGAATTCTCCTATCCCTGTTTGAATTACTTGTGGCATTATACATGTAACTGATCTTATCAAAAGATCACTAAGGACAAAGGCTGACATTTTCAAAACTGTCTCTCTAAAGTGAGACATGCTACACATGACGCTTATTACTTTCAAAAACCAGTCACTTAGGCACCTGAGTGCCGAGCAGCACCCATTGACTCATCTCTTAAAATACTGGACAAAAATCTTACTATCAGACCTGAAACATAGCAAACAACTTTCCATCACTGCTTACAAAGGCCAACAAGGCCACATTGAATGTTGTGGTGACCAAATGAGAACACAGTGGTCAGTTTAACCATTGTCTATCTCTGTATATGTGGAGAAACCATACAACTCTGTGTTCCCTAAACATTATAATATTCTGGGTAAATATGAAATGAGAGGAATAAGAAAGCTGATTTGCTGCTGTCCCATGCAATCTAGCTAACTTGTGTCATGGGAACATCAGGCGAAGCTATCAAAAACATGAAAGAATGCGACCCCTTCTTTTTGCTTCACTATGATTTTTCTTTGCAAGAGAGAATGTACATGTATGTGCAAGTGAAAAGTGTACAAAGCAAGAACGTACAGCAGACACATCCGTATGTCATTTCTACTATCACTTCAGATGCTTGTTGAAGGCCTTTGTGTTTCCCCAACAGCCTCCCTTCATTAAGTCCCTCAGCCTTAGGAAAACCCAACAACCAACTCTTTGAATGGCGACCAGGTAAGACAAACAACTTGCGAATGGTTGAAAACACCATCATAATTAGACTCCATTCAACACATCATTTTGAAAAGTGGCAAATTTTAGATTCTGGGTCTCTAAGTTGTGTCTATTCTGCAATTGAAAGTGTGATTGCAGCTCAGGTAGATATATCCGCACTTGCTTTCAGCTGTCTAGCATGGCTAAAAATAGCAGTGAAGCTGCAGCGGCACAGCCTTCAGCACACTCTACAAGCCCTCTTATGTACCTTAGGTATGTATTCATGTTCTTAGCCCCTGTTGAAGCCCACAGTGGTTTGGCTTCACTGCTATTTTTAGATTAAGGCTGTGTCTACTCAAGCTGCCATCGTTCCTTCAATCGCAATGTTGATATACTGTGAGGCCATCTCTGACCCTTTTGGCAACATTAGACCTTTATGTCTCAACACAAAGAGAGAGAGAAAAAGCTGCAGACATGTCACTGCTTTTCACCTGTATGACTGGATCAAGAGTAAGTGACCGCAGACAGGGAAATGAAAATCTGGTAAACAGACATGGAAAAGTGAAATGCGTCAAATTATATTCTTATTCTGTCGTCAGAGCTGGTTAGGAGTTGTGGCTAACATGGCAAGAAGTCTACAGAATGGGAGATTTCCGACAGTGAAGCCCGGTTGGGGTTTTTGGGACAGTTATATGTAAGATACCAAAGGAAAGGCTCAGAACGACTATCCCCACCTACAGTGTTTCTTTTCCTTTACATTTACGGTAACAATGGGCAACAGCTTTATTTTTTTTCAGTTCCCATTTACGATTCATTGTGAAACTTGGTAAGATTGGCCATGTTTGAATGTTACATTTATCGGCGCACTTGGTTATTTCTCTGAAAGTATATTTTCAGCACAAGTTTATTAGATTGTTAGAGGTGTATGTTGGGGTAGATTATGGGGATAGAAGTGGTCTGGCATTCTTCTCCCCCCATGATTTTCATTATTATACGTGAACGAGGCTGTGATAGCACAGTATCCTAATACTCAGACTCAGTACACTGACAAAAACAGATGAACTGACAGATGAAATATCAGTAGAAGTTAATAATTTGATCCAAACATTGGTATTTGGCAATGAGTAAATCTGATACAACTTTGGCCCTTCATTTTCAGTTTTTACCAAAAATATCCCTCGTTTTATAAAATCCTTTATTTGTTTGTTTTTTTTTTTACCAATTTTCACCCACATTTTGGAAGTGCAGAACTCTCCAGACCCAGCTCCCCTCTCCAAAAGGAGAGGTGGTGGCCAGTAACCTGGGTTGTCTAGAGTACCAAGATGCTTTCTCTCCTTTTGGAGTGGGGAACCGTGTCAGAAGTGTTTGAATTGTATTGGTGTACATACTGTTGTCAATCCCATGCTACCACATACACATTACCAGCTTTACAGATACTGACTCAAAGCAAATAAGTTAGTGAACTACTTTTCAAGCTAAAATGGGTCAAACGTGAAAAACTGTATGTGACTACATTTCAGAATGTTTTTTTTAAATATTTAAAAAAAAAAACAGAAGAGTGATATTTACCTAGAAAACTCAAATTAATTTTTTGCACTGATTTCACACATTTTTAAAATTTTTGTAATATACACTGATAAATTTAAACAAAATAAAAACTGAAAATAAAAGGGCCTTACATATAACACATGTTGAAGGAAAACTGTAGGGTAATATGATATTGGTATCACTTCAGCTAATTGTAATCACTATAAGAACAAGTCAGAGTTCAACTATTTTAAATAGAAATAATAAATAATTAAACACCAAAGGGAAACTTTCATCTGAAGAGTAGGCTAAGACATAATGTAATGATTACATTACAAGACAGAAGACTTACAGAATTGTAAGGTAAATGCTAATTTAGAAATACCTATAGCATTTTTAAATTAAACAAAATCCTACAGAACTAAATTCACAACAATTTTGAACGTATTCCATTTACTCAGATATTCAAATTGAAACTGCATTCCCTGGGCCATACTTTCAATGATGAGATTTGGCCTCCTGCCAAAACATCTCAGTAAAAGTGTTATTGAGAGATAATTTACACTACTCCTTATTATGGAGATAGTAACAAGTATTTATTATTGATTGAAACCTGCAGTAAAGACCAGCTTCCAATAGGCGACACCATTTCTAAAACAATATTGTCAATCTTGGGGAAAAACTAACAAACTAACCATCCTTCCAGGAAATTAATTGTCTAGTTGCTGAAAATGATTTCAATGTTCAAGTATGTTTACGCATGTTTAGGGCCAAATGTTCCAGTCTACCTGCTGGCTAGTACAACTGGTAGCTGCATTTGAATTTCTGGCAAATATTGCCCCCACAGTTTAAAATTCAAGGGCAAATCAGGTAGCTAGAGACACAAGTAGTCTGAAATCTGCCCACATTTGAATATCTGGAAGCAAAAAAAATAAAAACAGTAACAAATGCAACATGTAAGCATGACTCAGTTATACCCCCATGCTTAGTACCATCCTAACTAACTCCTCTCCCATTTTACATCCTTAAAATACTAGAGGATAGCTAGCCTGTCCACTCTCAGTCATATTTATCAATGCTATCATTATTAAGGGGTAAGTTTTCAAACTCCGAGTTTCATTTGTGCACATGTAAAACTATGCTGGAACATACTTGTGTTCTCACTTGCCCAGAGCAAACACATTTGCACACTAAAAGACTAATTTTGAATAGACTAACACCTGCATATGCCCAAGAGTCAGAATTTGCAACCACAAAAACCTGGTTAGGGTTGAAAGTGCCAATTGTAACACCTGTAAACATACAGACCTACTGTACTGAATGTTGGCATTTTTACAGCACACTGGCAAGTATGTTAAAGGGTGGGTGCAAGAATGTGCTTGCAATTTTTCATTCACACAAATGGACATTGGGCAGAGGCCTGGATGAGAAGTTATCCTATGGTCCCCAGAACTGAATACTGTATTTCCACCCCCCTCCTTCTATTTGACTCTGCATACAAGACACTGATCACAATGGCCATTTCTGTTGCCGTATTGTGTGGGAAACGCATGTCAAATTTGCTGTCCACTATTATCCTGGCAATGGGTCTTGTTTGGCTTTATTGCTCTCCCATTAAATATTCATGATTCAGGTATTTGTCCCCAGATGTATTTTTCCAAGGTGTATTCCATTTTATTTCCTTTTGTTTTATTATTTCTCTATCCTTTTTGGTGATTAATTGAGTTTACTGCCTCCTCTTTCCGCATATTTAAAATAAGTCATTACTCCATGAGTACTGCTGACCCCTTTGATACAGAACTACATTAAAAGGGATTAGTTTACTGGGACAGAAAATTTGATGAAAGTACAGTTTGAAAACCTGGCTGTAATAGCTGGTGAAATATTGTAGCTGTTTGATGTTGAACTTGCATCCTGCAATCAAAATACAGTGGTAATGCTTTCAAGGATCCTTCCCTGAGGGGAAAATTCTCCTGTTCATCCCACAATGCAAATCTCATTGCTGATACTGCTGAGGAAAGAATACAGATTTCCCATCAGAGATCCCTACCCATTTGCTATGTGGATGAGAGTGGAGAGTTTATTCATCTTCACAAAGATTGCTTTGTAGTTCCCCAAATAATTACCACTTTATCTGGAAAAAATATTACTTATTGTTCAAGCCCAATACACAGTACACAATAACCAATTTACAAGTCATCTTATTATGGAGACACCTAGAAATGTCTCCCTAGTTAGGGTTGCATGCTAAAATGAGCCAGAAATTCCAGTTTTTGCATAAGAGTAAGTGGTTTATTGGTGAGAAATTTCAGAGTGCTAGAAAACATAAAAGGCATAAAAACTATAGTTTCTTTGATTTCTCTTCATAAAGTTTTTAGTAGAATGTCTTTGAAATTGAGTTCTGGTTGAATTATTTCTTTAGCAGTCTGACCTCTTATTTTTATAAAAGGTATCTACAAAAGATTTAGTTGACAGGTGTATCCTGAATAAATCTGCTGCAGCATGTAAGTTTTTAAATTGGATTTACAGTCAGTTTTGGCAGTTATCCATCGTGACCAAATTTTATCTGCAGCAATTGTCAATGCATACATTTTACACACGTGCATAAACTTTTTTGCTGTGCACATAATTTTCATATGCAGCCACATAAGAAATTATATGCAGGTGCTGATAGATAAAATTTTCTGTGATGAGATAAAAGTATAGCTGCTGACACAGATCTGCTTCCCTTCACCACCCCATAAGTATTAAATGAAGCTTGGAAATTAAGTCACAAAAAGTTTCAATGTGAAGAAGTTGATGGTTATACAAATATACACCTGACAAAAGAAAGGGATGAAATTGTTAAGCCACCTACCACTAAATAGCCTCTCTCCTCAGCCCACAATTCACCACAGACCTCCCTCACACTGCAGACCTTAACTCTGCCCCGCTTAGGGGTGCCAACCTTCTATTTGTATTCTTTACCACACTATCGCCTTCCAATACAACACATTTCTATGTTAAACATCCACAACAGAGTTGGAAGGCAGGTGCCCCTAGAGGGGCAGGTTAAGGTTACAAAGCTTTGTCTGTGGTGTACATTAGTTGTGGCAATGGTAAAGTACGTGCCTATAGGTTGAAGAGAAGAGGGAAAATACTATATATCACTTTTCATTTCTTTCGTAGGTTATCGGGTACAGTGGGTGTGTGTCCGTGCATGCGTGTGGAGCAACGCTAAGTTTTTTGTGTAATAATTTTGAAAGACAGTCTGAGGAAAAGACAAAATAAAGTTTACTTAAATTTTATACTTACAACCTTTATTTAAATTAGCTGTACCTTGTTACAACCCTGGATCACCTTATTGCTGTACTGGACTTACGCCTGGCACCTGACCAGTCCAAAAATAATTGGTCAATTTAAAAAAAAAAGGAGTACTTGTGGCACCTTGGAGACTAACCAATTTATTTGAGCATGAGCTTTCGTGAGCTACAGCTCACTTCATCGGAATTTAACTGGTCAAATATTGTCAAACAATGTAAAAATGGTCAAATATGTTAGTGCTAATTTATTATAACAGTAACAAAAAAGAATAAGAATTTATGGGTCTCCAATAAGCTTAGTCTTATTTAGAGACTGAGGCCTACTTTAAAAAAAACAGAATGGCACCATGCTTAATCAAAAAGGTAGGCCGTTGCCTAAACCAGGGCATTCTTGCTGGAATATTCAACAATACTTGACCATGGTCAAATATTAGGTGATCAACTGACTGTCCATTTGACCAGTCATTTGATTGGACTTCCCAAGCCTAACAGGACCCAACCCATGGGTCTCATGTGCTCTGGGCTTGCTGGGGCTAGACAGAATGTAGGCACTGTCTCTCTGGTTCTGGGCCTCTTAGTACACACTTCAGGAGCAGGCCCTATGTCTGACACCTGTTTTGGCAGTGGAAACTCCACAGTCCAATTGCCTAGGTTCTAAAACTAATGCCAGTGCTCCCAAGCCTCCGCATTAGCTGTTGCATACTTCCTGAATTTCTCCAAAGCTCTGGACTCTCTGGTTTACTGTCTCCCTTGTTGAGGGTGACAGGACAGTGTAAGTAATACACAAACTCTACAAAGGAATTTCTAAACATACATACACTTTACTCCTAGAAAGCCTCTAGAGATACACAAATCTATTGAAAACAACAATTTGCTGATTGCAAGACCCTGCCTCAGTCTCTTCACCCTCCTGAAGTCCTCTGGGTCTTAATCAGTGTCTTCCAGGTAATCCAAGATTCTTTTGCTATCCCTCTCCCCTTCTGCCCAGTCCTGTCTTCTGCTTCTTGTCTGTCTCTGCTTGAGCACATGCAGGAGCCACGCATGTCAAACCCGTGGTGGGGGGAGAGGAGGGATGCAGAAATGGAGCTTGGTTTTGGCTAACTGGCTTGTTTGGCTTGTAGCTTGTTGCCCTTTTTTTTTTTTTTTTTTTCTGTTGACTCCTGGCAAGGGAGGGGTAGGCAGAGGCAAGGGGGGGGGGGAGTCAGTGGTGCACAGCAGGCCCACTACAGTCACAGACTGCATGCCATGGGAGGTGTGGGGGGGCGGGGAAAATCTAGTCACATAGAACTAGTCACATGGGGTTCTTAGGGATTGGCTTGTTTTGAAATAGGATTAGCTTGATTTTTGGCTTATTGTGAAAGTCGGGGTGCTTATTTACCATGTGAAAGTTGGCAACTGTGGCAGAAGTCCTGCTAACAAGCACAGTTTTGGCTGAGTCCCAGTGTGAGATCACATGGCACACTCAGACAGCATTCATGTGCACAACTCCCTTTTTTACAAGGGTGGGAGTGGATCCGACAAAAGATATTAGCAAAGTCATTTGTCCTTGGCTGGTAGTCTCCATTGTTCTGCTAGCAGAGGGTTATTTAATTGTTCATGGTCCTTAATGTCTGTCCCATTCAGGGGAAGACACCCAGGTGCCAGTCCCCCTGCCACTAACACAAGATGTATGAGGCAAGGATCCATCCAGGCAACCATAAGAGTATAAACATACAGAGTTCATAAAAATCAAACTCACTATTACCAATTCTTGTGATTTCCCCCCACCCCCTATTTTACATGATTGAGCAGAGGCATGCTTGAGGGAAAACCCCCTTTAATGGGAAGAATAGCCAATTAGGGCTGCTACAGCAGGCAGAACTCTCTTCTCCTCCCCTAAGGAGCTGACTTCCTTCTCAAAGGATGGGAGAGGGGAGCAGAAAGAGCCCAGAAATTCAGGCTTGCTCTGCTCCCACCTTCCCATCTCCTCTCATGAGCAAGGGGGACAACTCCTCCCCACTCTCCTCTCCCTCCCTGCAACACCCAGCCTGGAAGAAGGGATGAAGAGACCTGCAGCTGTACGAGGCACAGAGTTCAGGCTCAGGGAACAGAACTGATGGGAGGTAAATGGGGAGACAGGAAAGACTGGGGGGTAGGGGTGACAAAGGCAGACCTGGTGTGGGGACAGAATTAATTGGTGGGTAGGGGGTATGAGCAGGTGATGGGGTGAGAGCTCCTGTAGTAGGTAAAAAAAGAAAAAAGCACATTTCCCAATCAATCAGGTTGGGAGAGCTGATGACACTAATTGTCACATGCGCACAGAAGGGGTAAGGAGAATTCAAAATAAAGAGCTAGACCAGAAATATGATTTGGGGGGGTCTGCCTCATGATTTTTGAACCTTTGGAGTTGGCAATACTGCAAACTGGAATTCATACATTCACAGATTCCCACATTATAAAAGATACTGCAATGTCTATGTTCCTATGGGACCAGACCAATTGTCTGGTCCAATAACTTGTCTCTGACAGGGGCCAATATCAGATGGCTTTGAACGAGGATAAAAGAAATCCCCAAACAAACACTTAGGAACTAAAAGAAGGCTAAGGGGAGATATGATTGCTCTCTATAAATATATCAGAGAGATAAATACCAGGGAGGGAGAAGAATTATTTAAGCTCAGTACCAATGTGGACACAAGAACAAATGGATATAAACTGGTCATTGGGAAGTTTAGACTTGAAATTAGATGAAGGTTTCTAACCATCAGAGGAGTGAAGTTTTGGAATAGCCTTCCAAGGGAAGCAGTGGGGGCAAAAGACCTACCTGGCTTTAAGATTAAACTCGATAAGTTTATGGAGGAGATGGTATGATGGGATAACATGATTTTGGTAGTTAATTGATCTTTAAATATTCATGGTAAATAGGCCCAATAGCCTGTGATGGGATGTTAGATGGGGTGGGATCCGAGTTACTACTTTCTTTCCTGGGTATCTGGCTGGTGAATCTTGCCCATATGCTCAGGGTTTAGCTGATCACCATATTTGGGGTCAGGAAGGAATTTTCCTCCAGGGCAGATTGGAAGAGGCCCTGGAGGTTTTTCGCCTTCTTCTGTAGCATGGGACACGGGTCACGTGCTGGAGGATTCTCTGCTCCTTGAAGTCTTTAAACCACGATTTGAGGACTTCAATAGCTCAGACATAGGTGAGAGGTTTTTCGCAGGAGTGGGTGGGTGAGATTCTGTGGTCTGCATTGTGCAGGAGGTCGGACTAGATGATCATAATGGTCCCTTCTGACCTTAGTATCTATGAATCTATGAATCTATGAAATAACCTGTTTATACAGGAAGTTTCTTCCTAACCCAGGGGTGGCCAACCTGATTCTGAGAAGGAGTCAGAATTTACCAATGACCATTGCTAATGAGCCACAGTAATATGTCAGCAGCCCCCCCATCCGCTACCCCCCCCTCCAGCCCCCAGCACCTCCCGCCCACCAGCAGCCCTGTCAATCAGCACCTCCCCTTCCCTCCCCATGCCTTCTGCCTGCCGCAATCAGCTGTTTTGCAGTTCGCAGGACTCCCTGGTGGGGACGGGGGAGGAGCCAGGGCATGGCAGGCTTGGGGGAAGGGGTGGAGTGGTGGCAGGACCTGGGGCAGAGCAGGGGGTTGAGCAGTGAGCACCCCACATTGGAAAGTTAGCATCTGTAGCTCCAGCCCTGGAGTTAGCGCCTATGCAAGGAGCCGCATATTAACCTCTGAAGAGCCACATGCAGCTCCGGAGCCGCAGGCTAGCCACCCTGTCCTAACCTGTGTGTCAGTGGTTGGCTTATACCTCGATCGTGTTGCTTTATATGAGCTTTCCCCACCTCCCCCACATCTTGTCCTTTTACTGGGGATGTTTTCATTATCCATATACAGGTCTAATTCCTATTTAATTTTGCTAAATTCTTGGCCTCAGTGATATCTTGAGGCAATGAGTTACACTAGTTAACTATGAATTGTATCAAGAGCATTTCCTTTTATCAATTTTAAATTTGTTTCTGTTAGCATTTATTTTAAAATTCATTCCATCAGCTAAAGTTTAAGCAGTAGAAAATATACAGAGAAAAATATAACTGGACATATATTATACATTTTGGACTAGCCAGTTAAAATGTCTTACTACTTTTTTAGCTATAGGGTGTGTTCTTAATGTTAAGATATATTCTGAATTATATCTGGGAAAGTAATTTAAAAAAAAAGGACTCTAAATTATATAAATAGTATTCAGTAACCAATAATTAAAAAAAAACAACCCCAAACACCTCCCAGGATGAATCGATACATCTGCTAGGCCATTTTCAAGTAAAATGATACCACATTGCCAGAACGCGAACCACAGAATTGCCTCACATATGATAATCCAGCGAGCATATGAATTTGAGAAACCTCATTTAGACTTTCTATAGTGAATCATCTTTTTTTATTTTTAGTTGGGGGTTGCAGAGAGGGTGAATCATCCTATTCTGAAATTATTTCCTGTTTCAGTACATTACAACTTCGCATTCTGTAACATCTTTTGAACACACTGTTGCCTGGTGTTTTAAGAATGAAATAATGCAATTGCAGAGTTAATCAATTCCAGCAACAAAAAGAGAAAAAAGGACAAGTATAGGGAAGGGAGGACATTCTTCTGTCTGAGATTTTTTTAGAAATAGAGACTCAATGAGACAGATATACAGAAAGGCCTTTCCTAAGATGCAGAAGAGAAAACTCTTGCACCAGAAATGGTGAGATTATGAAAGTGCCTGGAGGCAGCCAATATTAGGTGAGCAGAGGTAACTGAAGAACAAAATACATGCAGGATTTGAAAAGCCAGGCAGGCAATTTTGAATTAGTTTCTCAAATGAATAGAGCTAGTGGAGATGTTTAAGCAGGTTGCGAGTAGTGTGGTCATGTTTCTTTTGCAGTAGCGTTCTACAATGTACTAGAGCAGGAGTGGCCAACCTGTGGCTCCTTGCATAGGCGCTGACTCAGATACTGAAGCTACAGATGCTAACTTTCCAATGTGCTGTGGGGTGCTCACTGCTCAACCCCCCTGCTCTGCTCCAGGTCCTGCCACCAATCCACCCGAGCCTGCCATGCCCTCACTCCTCCCCACCAGAGCCTCCTGCACACTGCGAAATAGCTGATTGCAGTGGCCAGAAGGCCTAGGGAGGGAGGGGGAGGAGCTGATTGGCAGGGCTGCCAGTGGGCGGGAGACACTGGGGGCTGGAGGGGGGTAGCAGATGCGAGGGCTGTTGACATATTACTGTGGCTCTTTGACAATGTTCATTGGTAAATTCTGGCTCCTTCTCAGGCTCAGGTTGGCCACCCCTGCACTAGAGTTAAAAAAGGTGAGAGTTGAAGGAGTGGAAGATGTGGATGAAGATTTCA
This sequence comes from Lepidochelys olivacea, assembly GCF_965140295.1. Lineage (NCBI taxonomy): Eukaryota > Metazoa > Chordata > Testudines > Cheloniidae > Lepidochelys > Lepidochelys olivacea. The sequence goes on along the minus strand of NC_140414.1, from coordinate 47,049,414 downwards.
AAAAAGGTAGAGCTGAGGCAGTGGTTAATATTATAGAGGTATTAATAGGCAGTTTTGGCCTATATGAAGGAAAATACAAATTCAGGATTGGGGTGACAAAATTTACAGAGAGTAGAGACTGACAGAAGGTCTAAGCTTTTAATATTATGTACTGTGGACATAAGATGGACATGTAAGCCCTGGTAATCATGCTCATCACCCCATCTCAATAGCTGGAGTACTCTAAATGCAAAGCTTTAGAGACAAACGAATTTTGCTCACACTGCTTCATAAAGCTATAAGTAGCATTTGAGGTACAAATGCCCAAGGAGGTACATAATGAAACCATCAGCTCTAGTCAGGAACTTTACACAAGGTTTACTGAAAGTCAACCAGATTAAAAGTCCCCTTAAATTTTCAGAGATTATGCCTGAAATTAATTTATATCTATTTCTCTCTCTGATGATTTCTCTCACACTCATCGCCTTAGTATCTGTATACCTTACAGTATTTATATCATGAGGAAAAATAGTCAAACACATATTATGGCCACAGGATGTATCAATACATCCACAAGATGTGATTGCTCAGATTTAACGGTTACATCAGCTTGAGAGAAAAATTTATGCAACTAGCAGTTTATCCTTCATTTTGTATACCAGCAAAAAGCTAGCAATAAAAGTATACTTTGGAAGTTGGTTTGTTGTCTCTTAGGGTTGTTTGTGTGCTCACGTTGGCCAAATCTCCTTCTCCAACAATGTGATATAGGTGAGAAAACTGAGGTACAGAGAGATGAAAAGACTTGCCTTAGGTCACACAGTTGAGTCACTGGGAGATCCTGGAATGTAAACCAATAAGTAATGATCATAAATAGCATGCAAAAGATGACTACTAAAGCTTTTACAGTTTTTTTTTCAGATTCTCTTTATGATGGTTTACTCCTCTGCAATATAATCATTGCACGCTGAACGTACCCAGCGTAGTGCACCACGTGGAGCGGACCAAGGAATCGCCCCGTATTAAATATTAAAAAAAAGTGTTGCTGCCTCCTATGTATGTCAGCTGAGTGCCTACATAAGTAGGCGTCAACATAAGCAGCCTTCAGGGAAAACTGTGATCTCTCACTGGCCACAAGCCACCCTCAGAGTTAATGAATGTAGCAATTAAGTGGGTCTTTGGAGGAAAAATAATAGTCAGAAAATTGAGAGAGTTTAATAGGCAGAGATTTAACACCACTTACTTTCGTCACAGATAATGGCCTATCAGAAAATAAGTTTCCCTACCCCAATTACAAGTATCCCCTACTCTTTTTCTGGACAACTATTATTTTTCTTTGTTGAAGAAGAACAGCTATTAGGTAAGCCACAATCCAGTGGATTACAGATATCCAGATGTAATTCAGAATCCTCAAGTAGTGCAATTGCTAAGCTTAATTAGCTGTGGGATCCTATTACAGTCACCCTTTTCTGCCCTGCTACTTCTCTCCTGTTGGTTACTCATTTATTATGTCTTCTCTTAAATTAGTCTGTAAGCGCCTCAGGAAGGAACTATTTTCCTTTGTGTTTATATAATACCAAGCACAATGGGGCCCTGATCCTGCATGAGATCCCTTGGTACTAATGCAATATGTATAATAAACAATATTACATGCATTACATCATTCTTGGCTTCATGGGTTAGGAGGAAGCTTCACAATGCATTCACATTTTTATTTCTGAAAAAGCAGTTGGGTCTACCATTGCCTGTAAAACATTAAAAAACAAAAACAAAAAATGAACTACTGTTTAAAAAAGTTTGCTTTAAAATAATAATTTAGATTTATAAAACAAATTCAGCATTGTTCTAGGCACCTTTGACGTATGTTAAGACAATTATAGACATCTGTAATTCCAATAAGTAATCCCAACCATCTCCCCAAAGCTATAAAATAATTATCTGATTGGAAACCTTCCACACTTGCAAGAGCCTCCTCACTCTACCCCAAAATATCAACTTTGCCATGCCTCTCCCTCCCTGCAAAAAAGATTACTAGTTTCCCTTTTTTTAAAGGCATATCCTGTTTGTGAGACAGACTGGATTTTGAATTTGAAGACTTCAGCATGTTTGGAGTTTTTCAGCAGAATGAGAAGCTCTTTGTTTTAATTTACTTCCTACTATATCCTCTTGGTTCTGGCATTTCACTGAACGAAGGCTATACGCCTTCACAAATTTCCATTTACGCGGAATTCTACCAGTTTAATCAAAGTGAAACATAAGGTACTGTTATGGTCCTTGTACCTTAAGATTTCCTTACTGATAACCCACAAACAGTTCGTTAACCCATTGCATCATTCAGAAGAATAAACAACCTGGGCTCGGCACACAGGAAGTTAGACAAAAAGGAAATAGAAAATATTAGTTTTAAAATATACACATACATATTTTGACCTATGCACAGTTCAAACTGACATTTCTTCATAGAGAAGACTGTCCCTTGTAAGAAGCTTAAATTATTTGAGGAGAAAATTACTATTTTTTTAAAAATTATGAACATTTTAATATAAAACATTTTTGCTATGTTTGAATACTGTGGAGACCAAAAATGTAATTGACAGAAAAGACAGTAAGAGTCTTAACAATGGAGTTGCTGGCATCTTCCAAAATAAACAGAGACACACATACAGAGTCTATTGTCCTTACTCCTACAAGTAGCATCTTTCACGCAGCATCTTTCTTAGCCTTCTTTTGGTTTAACAATGAACTTCTTATTTATTTGTACTACATTACAGCCTAGGAGCCCTAATCATGGACCATTGTGCTAGGCACTGTACAAAACAGAACAAAAAGATGGTCCCTTCCCCAAGGAGTTTATCAGTATCAATATAGATGATGACAGACAGATATTGACAGACGGGAGTATGAGTGAACAATGAGACAATATTGGTCAGCAGCAGCAGCGGTCTCAGCACACTAGCTGCCTAACTGCTCTCAAGTTTTATGTAGGCATAACGGCAAAGGAAGGATATGAAGGTGGATAATGAGGTAGCTCTCTGGGAGTTCACAGGGAGTGCCTCCCAAGTGTGGGGGGCTGCATGAGAGAAAGGTGCTTGTTTGAAAATTTAAGAAATGAGTGATGGAGGCTGGCATCATAGGCCTATCAGAGGGGAGCACAGACAGCTTGATAAAGAATGACAGCTAAACGGGGGAGGGGGTTGGCTGCAAATGACCTGATAGTGAAGACAAAAAGCTTGTTTAATGCAACAGAGAAGGGGAAGCCAGAAGAGGGATTCAAAGAGAGGGGTGATATTGTCAAAATGAAGGGCTAGGAAATGATCTTTGCAGGGCCATTCTGAATGGATGAGTGAGGCACAACTGTGTTTGTCAAAGCCAGAGAAAAAGATATTGCAGTAATTGAGATGTAAGATTGCAAGAGCGTGGACAGGAGTTTTAGCTGTGTGGATGGATAACAAAGGCCATATCTTAGAGAGGTTATGCAGAAAGAATCAGGAAGATTTAGACGTAGCCCAGATGTGAGGATTAGAGAGCAGTCTGAGTAGAAGATGACACCAAGGTTACAGGCCTGAGTAACAGGTAGGATGTTGCTGTTGTTTACAGTGATTGAGAAAAATAAGTAGGTGGGAGGAGTACTTGGAAGGGAAGATTAGGAGCTCTGTTTAAGCCATGTTTAGCTGATGGCTGGAAACCCACAAGGAAATATCAGAAACAGGCTGAGATTTTAGTTTGGCCAGAAGGAGCAAGGTGTGAAATAGCGAGGTAGATCTGTTAGTCATCAGCATAGAGATGGTAGTTGCATATGTGTTTGCAGATGAGATTACCTAGATTTAAGGTGGAGAGAGAGAGAAAGGGAACCAAGACAGAGCCCTATGGAACTCCTATAGAAAGCTGGAGCATGGATGTAGATCCTCCTCCAAAAAACACACGAAGGGGCACTTAGAGAAGTAGGAGGCAAATCAGGAGAGGACAGAGAAGTCAAGGGAGTATCAGATGCTATGGTTGATATATATATCATTATATAAATGATCAGCACATCTGATTGTCAGACATTCCGTGCCTCTGGGAGGTTATTTTGCCTTAGTACTGCTGTTAAGAATTTGGTTGTTTGATGAAATTGGGGATACCCTTGGCCATCTGTTGAAGATGGAAGTGAAAGCCTTATGAAGCACTGTAGTGTGTTGTTAGCAACATGAAGATGGTAAGGAATGCATATGTCTGTCCTCTTAACGTCTCCTTTCCATGCTTTTAAGTTCCCAGGTGGATGGAGTGTGTCCTGCTTCAACCTTACTGTCAAATGTAAGCCAGCAAGCTCTCTCCATCCTGAGCCCTGTCCTGTCCCCACCCATATATATATCAACCATTGATCATCTCCTGCTGTACAGGAATGTGGCTCTCAATATGCAGAACATAGTGGATGGATTTGATGCAATGGGGTTCCTGAACCGTTGTGGGGCAATAGACAGCACACACATCCCTATTTTGGTATCAACCCACCTTGCAACAGAACACATCACCTAAAAGGGCTACTTTTCTATGGTTATGCAAGCATTGGTTAATCACCAGGGATCCTTCACTGGTAAGTGTTGGGATGGTGCATGATGCTCACATCTTTAAGAATACAGGAGTGTCCAGAAACCTTCAACATTCTTTCCCTACTGGTAGATTGCCAATAGTGATGTTGAAATACTAACAGTGATCCTGGGGGACCCAGCCTTTAACAGTCATCGACAGTGTTGTGCTGGACTGTGCTCTATCTGGCCCTTCAGCTTTGGAGTCTGTTAGGCATGGTCAGCCGGTGACCCAGCCACTGGGGGAGACTAGTCCCCGCCCCTCCCATTGGGCCCAAGACCCTGTCCCTCCCCTCCCTTTCTGCCCCCTTCCCCTGCAGGATCCCAGAGCACTCCCACTGCGGCCTCTGGCCCCAGCACTGGGCAGCTGGGGGGGGGGGGGCGCAAGGCCCCAGCCCTGGGCAGCAGTACCCCGTGCTCTAGGCAGCCAGGCGCCACAGCCAGCCCTTGTGCTCCGGTCGGCTGGGTGGCATGGCTAGGCCCAATGCACTGGGTGGCAGTGTCCCCAGCCCCACTGCTCCGGGTAGCTGGGCTGTCCCCAATTCCAGTGCCCTTCCTACGATACCTGCCATCCATGCTGTTAGGAATTGTGTGGTGTGTGCTGTCTGTCTGGTAAGGCACCCATAAAATTTTTGGTGTTTGCTGTACATTTATAATTATTACACTGTGTTTGTCACTGATCCTCTGAGGTCTGCCACCCTGTACATTAGCAAGTAGTGGGCGCTTTCAGTACTGCTAAGCGTTATGCAGCATGCTTGCTGAAGTAATACATATTAATTCATTTCCAAAACATAGAATTGTATTGCCTACAAAAACCAATGCAAAAAAACTATGTGCAACTGAAAAAACAAATACATTAACTACTTCAGAAGTTTTTATTGTAACAGCACTTAACAAGGGGAAAGGACATTTCTGTCCATTTCAGTCTATTTTGGCTACATATATAACAACTGGGGCTTTCATAGGTCCATGTATGTGAAGCTGTAATTGTCCTGACTGGAGCCCCCTGTGGAGTGGTAAGGATGCTACCCCTGATACCACCTAAAATGTTGGAGGGCGTAGGGAGGTGCTAAAATGGAGTTCTCCCTTGACTGCAAAGGGAAGTGAGCCTGTGATTGTTAGACCTGTATATCAGCAAGAGTCTGCAGCATCTGTGTTTGCTGCCAGAGAAGCCCCATTATGTTCTGGTGCATCTCCCTCTCCTTTTTCTGTTGGGACTCCTGGTCCTTTCACCTGTCCACACTTTCTTTCACCATAGAGCCTGAAATATTAACTCTCCATGCTCTCTGTTCACAATCTGATGCAACACTGGCTTACAGGATTTCATTGAGCATCTCCTCCCGTGTCCTCTTCTTTCTTCTCCTTATTATGGTCAGGCATTTCCCTGGTGCAGAGCGGGGACACTCAAGACCACAACAGCTACAGGTAAAACACAAAGAGGTATCATATTTATATTTAAAACTGAAGGTGAAATTTAAGTTTTAGAACTCCCTTTCCTTGCATCCTTAAAGTTTTAAACAAGACATGCCGATTGGCATTTCAGCTTTGGAGCGCCTCTGTACAGCACTGCTCTCCAGTGCCAGCCCTGGGTATAGCCCATGGGTATAGCCCAGCACGTGCATGTGTGTGTGTGGGGGGGGGAGCGAGGATGGGGATGGAGGGTGGAATGAGGTGGGAATTGTTCGGCCGCATGAAACAATAAAATTTCAGCACCTATTTCCCTGTGTACAAGTGCAGGGCACTGGCACGAGTACTGGCACTGTTTTCCACAGGTGGTGGAGATTTTAGCTGATATCTTGCTGATGGTAACAAAGGCACAGAGAGCACAGCTGCTGTGGGCATCCCAAAGCTACTCAGACCCATATGCTGCCAGTCTGTTTACTGCTGAAGTCATCTAAGCCCTGGTCTACACTAGGACTTTAGGTCGAATTTAGCAGCGTTAAATCGATGTAAACCTGCACCCGTCCACACGATGAAGCCCTTTATTTCGACTTAAAGGGCTCTTAAAATCGATTTCCTTACTCCACCCCTGACAAGTGGATTAGCGCTTAAATCGACGTTGCCGGCTCGAATTTGGGGTACTGTGGACACAATTCGATGGTATTGGCCTCCGGGAGCTATCCCAGAGTGCTCCATTATGACCGCTCTGGACAGCACTCTCAACTCAGATGCACTGGCCAGGTAGACAGGAAAAGAACCGCGAACTTTTGAATCTCATTTCCTGTTTGGCCAGCGTGGAAAGCTGCAGGTGACCATGCAGAGCTCATCAGCACAGGTGACCATGATGGAGTCCCAGAATCGCAAAAGAGCTCCAGCATGGACCGAACGGGAGGTACAGGATCTGATCGCTGTTTGGGGAGAGGAATCCGTGCTATCAGAACTCCGTTCCAGTTTTCGAAATGCCAAAACCTTTGTCAAAATCTCCCAGGGCATGAAGGACAGAGGCCATAACAGGGACCCGAAGCAGTGCCGCGTGAAACTGAAGGAGCTGAGGCAAGCCTACCAGAAAACCAGAGAGGCGAACAGCCGCTCTGGGTCAGAGCCCAAACATGCCGCTTCTATGATGAGCTGCATGCCATTTTAGGGGGTTCAGCCACCACTACCCCAGCCGTGTTGTTTGACTCCTTCAATGGAGATGGAGGCAATACGGAAGCAGGTTTTGGGGACGAAGAAGATGATGAGGAGGAGGAGGTTGTAGATAGCTCACAGCAAGCAAGCGGAGAAACCGGTTTTCCCGACAGCCAGGAACTGTTTCTCACCCTAGACCTGGAGCCAGTACCCCCCGAACCCACCCAAGGCTGCCTCCTGGACCCAGCAGGCGGAGAAGGGACCTCTGGTGAGTGTACCTTTTAAAATACTATACATGGTTTAAAAGCAAGCATGTGAAAGGATTACTTTGCCCTGGCATTTGAGGTTCTCCTAGATGTAGTCCTAAAGACTTTGCAAAAGGTTTCTGGGGAGGGCAGCCTTATTGCGTCCTTCATGGTAGGACACTTTACCACTCCAGGCCAGTAACACGTACTCGGGAATCATTGTACAACAAAGCATTGCAGTGTATGTTTGCTGGCATTCAAACATCCGTTCTTTATCTCTCTGTGTTATCCTCAGGAGAGTGAGATATAATTCATGGTCACCTGGTTGAAATAGAGTGCTTTTCTTCAGGGGACACTCAGAGGAGCCCATTCCTGCTGGGCTGTTTGCCTGTGGCTAAACAGAAATGTTCCCCGCTGTTAGCCACAGGGAGGGGGAAGGTTGAGGAGATAGTCATGCGGTGGGAGGAGGCAAAATGCGACCTTGTAACGAAAGCACATGTGCTATGTATGTAATGTTAACAGCAAGGTTTACCCTGAAAGAGTGTAGCCACTGTTTTATAAAATGTGTCTTTTTAAATACCGCTGTCCCTTTTTTTTTCTCCACCAGCTGCATGTGTTTCAATGATCACAGGATCTTCTCCTTCCCAGAGGCTAGTGAAGCTTAGAAAGAAAAAAAACGCACTCGCGCACTGGCCTCTGATTGATACATGGCTAGATTTACCTCGCTGCACCTTCTCTGTGAGTGACTGCAGTGTGACCTAGAGGAATGAGTCCCCTAGACAGGGGAGGAGGCAAATGAGTACAAAACAAATCTGGTCTATTTCTTGTTTTGACCCACTCCATCTATCTTTTACATCTTTGGCTGGCAGCAGACGGTGCAGAAGGACTGCATGCCATCCACATCTCATGGCTGCTCGGCAGAAGATGGTACAGTACAACTGCTAGCCATCCTCATCTCTTGCCCGCCTGGCAGAAGATGGTACAATACGACTACTAGCAATCCTCATCTCTTGCCTGCCTGGCAGAAGATGGTACAGTACGACTGCTAGCAGTCCGTATCGCCTGCCCGCTCACCATAAGACGGTTCAATAGGACTGACTGCAGGACTAAAGAGAATGACCTGGTCAAGTCACTCCAAATTTAGTCCCTGCGCCCATGTCTGCCCAGGCGCTCCCAGCCGACGTGGCCAGGAGCACCTCGGACACGACGAGGACGACTACCAGTCGTATTGCACCGTCTGCTGCCAGAAGGCAATGGGTTGCTGCTACTGTGCAGCAAAGCCGTACCACGCCTGCCAGCACCCAGGAGACATAGGGTGACAGTTACCTGAGCGGGCTCCATGCTTGCCGTGGTATGGCGTCTGCACAGGTAACTCAGGAATAAAGGCGCGAAATGATTGTCTGCCCTTGCTTTCACGGAGGGAGGGAGGGAATGGGGGCCTGACAATACGTACCCAGAACCACCCGCGACAATGTTTTAGCCCCATCAGAGTGCTCCATTGTGACTGCTCTGGACAGCACTCTCAGATGCCCGATTGTTTGCCGTTGCTCTGACGCAGGGAGGGGCGACTGAGGACACGGCTTACAGGGTTGGCTTCAGGGAGCTGAAATCAACAAAGGGGGTGTCTTTACATCTAGGAGTATTTCAGGCAGGACTTCACGGAGGGTTCCAATAAGAAATGGTGCACCTAAGTTATCGTTCTTATTGGAACAAGAAGGTTAGCCTGGCCTCTGATTGATACATGGCTAGATTTACCTCGCTGCACCTTCTCTGTGAGTGACTGCAGTGTGACCTAGAAAAATGAGTCCCCTAGACAGGGGAGGGGTGGAAGCAAATGAGTACAAAACAAATCTGGTCTATTTCTTGTTTTGATCCACTCCATCTATCTTTTACATCTTTGGCTGGCAGCAGACGGTGCAGAAGGACTGCATGCCATCCACATCTCATGGCTGCTCGGCAGAAGATGGTACAGTACGACTGCTAGCAGTCCGTATCGCCTGCCCGCTCACCATAAGACGGTTCAATAGGACTGACTGCAGGACTAAAGAGAATGACCTGGTCAAGTCACTCCAAATTTAGTCCCTGCGCCCATGTCTACCCAGGCGCTCCCAGCCGACGTGGCCAGGAGCACCTCGGACATGACGATGACGGCTACCAGTCGTACTGTACCATCTGCTGCCACAAGGCAAGGGGTTGCTGCTACTGTGTAGCAAAGCCGTACCGCGTCTGCCAGCACCCAGGAGACATAGGGTGACGGTTACCTGAGCGGGCTCCATGCTTGCCGTGGTATGGCGTCTGCACAGGTAACTCAGGAAAAAAGGCGCGAAATGATTGTCTTCCCTTGCTTTCACGGAGGGAGGGAGGGAATGGGGGCCTGACGATATGTACACAGAACCACCCGCGACAATGTTTTAGCCCCATCAGGCATTGGGATCTCAACCCAGAATTCCAATGGGCAGCGGAGACTGCGGGAACTGATAGCTACCCACAGTGCAACGCTCCGGAAGTCGACTCTAGCCTCGGTACTGTGGAAGCGCTCCGCCGAGTTAATGCACTTAATGCACTTAGAGCATTTTCTGTGGGGGGACACACACTCGAATATATAAAACCGATTTCTAAAAAACCGTCTTCTATAAATTCGACCTTATTCCGTAGTGTAGACATACCCATAGACTGGGGTGGGAAAGTGTCCTACTGGGGAGGAGGTATTAACGCTGATACCCCTCGAAACCTTTGGGGAGGATTGCAGAGTACCTCCATGAAAGTTTAACCAAGATCTCTCAGGAGGATTCAAGGGACATCCCTATGTACGTAAACAAACTGCTCTGCTTGGACTCCACCCGTCTATCCTTACTGGGGAATGAAAATCAGACAACAGTTCTACCTCTGTTTGTTGTACCATTACTTCTAGTATGAGTAAAACAGTGAAAAGTCAATATTAATGTCCAGCAAAGTTGGGGTTGAGCACCATCAGTACATTTAAACACTGTAATGGAAAATGCATTCAAACCCTTACCCGAGGTTCCTTCCTCTGCATCAGGCTTGCATGTGCATGGCTGCCTGGACTGGCTAGACTGCTGCAGAGCCTTGAACAGGTCCTGACTTGCAGCATAGCTGGACCCCTCTCCTTCCCCTGGGTTGCATGTGCTCCACTGTCCTCCTTGCAGTTCATGGCAGGGATCTAAGTCTTGAACTCCTTGGGGATATCCATGGTAGTCTGTGGGATGCTGGTGGGCTCTCTTCCAAGAATGGCATGCAGCTCATTGTAAAAGTGCTAGGTCTGCAGATTGGCACCAGATTGACTGTTGGCCTCCCTGGCCTTCTGGTATGCCTGCCACACTTCCTTCGCTTTCACGCATCACTGCTGTTGATCCCTGTTGTACCCCTTCACCTGCGTCGCTGGTGCAATCTGCTCATAGCTATCTACTTTTCTATGACTGCTCCCTAGCTGTGCCTACACAGCTTCTTCTCCCCACTGGCCAAGGAGAACCAATATTTCCTGTCTACTCCAGGCAGGAGCACATCTGGAGCATGTAGCCAGCATGGTTGCTTGGGTAGTTGCACACAAAAAGGGAGAGATGCTTGATGTGCTTGCCAAGATGGGCAATCCGGAAAAGGCTTTTCAAATATAAGTGTGTGTGTGTTTTTTTTAAAGGGGTGGGGTGGCTTCCAGTCTCTGTGACCACTGGCCAGTGGAGTTAACAATTGTGACCAGAGCGGTGAGTGTTGGGCACTGTGGGACAGCAGCTGGAGGACTGTTAAGATTGACATAGGTCATGCAGTGCCTATACTTGCATAGCTCAATGCCGCTTGGGGAGGTGGTGTTATTGCCTTGCTGTAATGGGGTACTTACATTGATGGGAGACAATTTGCGTGTAAACACACGCACAACTAGATTGATGCAAGGTGACTTATGTTGACCTAACTTTGTAGTGTAGACCAGGCCTCAGTCTCAGGAGTAAAGTGGTTTTAGTTGGCTATAGCTTGAGGGTTAAGCTAAAGTAAACTAAACCCACTTTACTCCTGAGTGATAGCTTCCACTGTGGGTTAAATGTGTTTTAATTTATGTGCATTAACTTCACCTCTTTTATGTGATTTGTCGTAACTTTCCTGAGTGTCCCTGTGTAGACAAGCCATAGTTTCAGTCCCTCTTTTGTGATGTGGCAGTTTTGTCATCAAATTAAAATTTGGTGGGTTTGCTTTGGCACATATTTTCCATTAAGGCTACAAAGTTGTAAAATACCCTATAGTATAGGCAAACACTACTTCTGTGTAAATGATATTCAAGGAATCAACACATGAAGAGCAATAATGAGACCAAAAGACTGATCTCAGAGAGTTCTGAAATTTCTTGCAAAAAACTGAGACAATCCTCTGTGTGAGGGGGAAACACCAAAAGCACTGATATCTGAACCTACATTATTCTTTTTGTATCAATTTTTCATAAAACCACAATGAAAAATTGAAATAGTGCTCAAAGTTTATATTCTGTGGTTTGAGATTTGCCATTTCAATGAGATTTTTTACAAAATAAAGGTTCAGAGTGCCTTGTAAAACTGAATACTGTAATGCAACCTTAACCATGGTGCAAATATTACTGCGCCCTAATAGCCTTAACCTATTATTATATACAGAACAGGCAGCAACATCTATAGTTAAGGTTATCCAACACTTTCCATTGTAAAACACAGTTTTAATTTGCTTATAATTTTGCAAAGTTTTAACTGTTTGGGATAAAATTTTCCATGCTGGATGAATGCTCTTCACAGTCAAATTACATCCCTTAGAGAAAAATCTGGCTGTCTTATTTATATGACAGTGTATTTGAAAGCCTCAATCAAACCTTCCTTACACTATTACCAAAAATACCCTGCTTCTTACTAACACAAGCGCAGCATGTTCTGCAAAAGTTAGCCTGACACTGGGAGTTAAGAACTCCACCACTGACTCACTATGCATGTAACCTTGGGCAAGTCACTTAACCTCTTCGGTAGTCTACATTACAGTTGTGAGTGTACCTCTCAGCTCTACTCAAGCTAGCATGCTAAAATAGCAGTGTGAACATTGCATCATGAGCAACGACTCAGGCTGATCACCCAAACTTGGACCCAGGAGATCAGAGGGCTAGCCCAAGCTGCCACCCCTACTGCAATGGCCACACTGCTATATTAGTGTGTTAGCTCAAATAGAGCTAGCAAAAAATCTGTCTACCCAGGCTGGGAAGCATATGCCCAGACACAATGTAGATATACCCTCTGAGACTTGCTTTTCCCATCTGTAAAGTGGGTATAACATAATATTGCTTACCTATTTCAGAAGAATGCTGTGAGGATTCAAATTTAACATTTTCTGTTAGACATGTATAATAAGAACTACTTTGTATTGCTATCACTGTTCAAGTGATATACATTGGGTTTGAGTACAAAGCTTTCAGTTAGAGAGGAAGGTTGATACTGTGATGAAAGCACTAAACCAGAGCTCAGGAGATCAATGTTCAGTTCTTGGCTGTACCCAGCCTGCCTTGATCTTTGGCAAATCACTTAATTTCTCTGTTCCCTATCTGTAAAATAGAGATAATACTGTTTCCTTTGACTGTCTTGTCTATTGACATTGTAAATTTGTTGCGGTAGAAAATCTTTGTTACAATGCTTTTGTTGCAATGCCTAGTACCATAGGGGTGAGGGGAGGCTCCAGCCTCAATCAGGGCCTATATGCACTACTATAATAATAAATAATAATTCATTATGGGTCTGCTTTAACATACATTGAAATCAACAGGAGTCTTCCATTGACTTTTGCAGGTTTTGGATCAAACCCCAAAAGCTGCAGGTAATATCCGAGGTGCTCACATAATATGGTTTCACAGATTCCAAGGCCCATAGGGACCACTGTGATCATCTAGTCTGACCTCCTGTCTAACACAGGCTATAGAACTTCCCTTTGAACTAAAGCAGCTCTTTTAGAAAAACATCCAACTTGATTTAAAAGTTGCCAGTGATGGAGAATTCACACTGAAGGGCACTATAGATATGTCTATAAAAATGCATTGACATAAGAGGTTATTCCTACGATATTTTCTGATTTCCAGTAGTTAGAGCAGAGAATTCTATTTCTGATTTTGTTATTAATTCTCTATTTGACAAAGAGGAAGGACACTTAACCTCTCTGCTTAACCTCCATTCACTTGTCTTAACAAGTTGTATAGTGCTAGTTATCTGCTCTACAATATCAGAGTGAAGTGAGACTTAATTGTTTGTAAGGCAATTCCACATATTTCAGTGAGGTACTATAGAAATGGAAGGTGGTATTTTTTCCATTTTTTTTTAAATTAACATATTTTGTCTGTCATTTACAGTAACACCTTGTGAGCTAGAAGGAACAGGCATCAGTTTAGGTATTGTGGGACTGTTTATGAAATATGGCATTGATTTTTTTAAATTATTGGTGGAGGAAGAGAACTGCAGAATTTGTTCTAAAATTTTTCCAGAAATGACCCATCCAGCAGTGAACATGTGTAAGGTAGATACATTTTGCTGGAGATTTTGTTAGACCTATAGGCCAGACCTTCAGCTGTGCTGCAGCAGTTTTGTGCTACTACTGTAATGAAAAGCAGCCCTAAATCTGGCTTACCTACCTACTTGAGGTTTCAAGAGTAAACTTTGGATGGCATAGAACCACTTTAGCAGCTCCTACACTACCGCCTGGGGTGGTTTAGTTGGAGTCCCTATTCCCCATCAATCCTTGGCTGCTAGAAAGACTGCTGGGGACAGCTAAAAGAAGAGTACTTGTGGTACCTTAGAGACTAACAAATTTATTTGAGCATAAGCTTTCGTGAGCTACAGCTCACTTCGTCGGACAGCTAGTAGCCAGTGCAGATTTGAGCAGCCTTTACGAGGACTGAGGAAAGGGATGGGGGGGGGAAATGGCATCTTTCCACAGCCTTTCCTCAGAATTGTCCTGAGCACTCCATAGCTTAGGCTCAAAACAGGACCCTCTCTACCTTGTATAGTTCATGACAACCCTACTCTCACTGCAGTACTGAGACCTACGCACCTGTGGGTTTATGTTTGGACACACCGTGTTTACCTGACCCTGCTCCCATTTTAAACAATAGCATTTTTTTCTGAGTAGGCTCTGCAGGATCTGGCCTTTTTTATATATGTTCAAGTTATTTTTCTAATGAAGTACATATACCAAAGAAGCAGTAGATGTTTATCTCTGTGTGTCCTTTCCCTAAGGTATTAGCTTAAGAAAATCAGCACTGTATTTTCAAGAACAACTTTTAACTATTTTTTCCAAAGCACAAAGTTATAACAAACACTGATTTTCCAACATGAAGCTAAGGTAAACATTGGCCCCTATAGTTGTGCTGAATATATAACGAGATACTGTTCACCACAGCACATGGTAAGAGCATTTTTTAAAAGTTACATCTATGTTCTGATACTCAGACTTAGCCTTTCTGTAATTCAGTGAAATTGAGATGAGAGAAATAGCCAGAGAGAAGCAGCAGTTGAACTCAGATGTGTAGGAAGTACTTGATTCTGTTTCTTCATGTCAAAATGTCTGAGAGATTACTTTTTTTGAATGTAGATCCTGCTTATAGAATCATAGAATCATAGAATATCAGGGTTGGAAGAGACCCCAGAAGGTCATCTAGTCCAACCCCCTGCTCAAAGCAGGACCAATTCCCAGTTAAATCAGCTGATGTAAATATATAAATCATATACTGATGATACTACTCACAAATCCACTAGAGAGCAGTTAAACCCCACATTTATTGTGGTTTATTTTTGTATCTGTTTCTGTGCCATTCATTGTACTTCTTCCAAATGATTAATAATGTCCCAAATACTTTCTAAGTACAGGGCTGAGCCAATCACTTTTTTACAGTTGCTCTGACTCATACCTATTTATATCATTATTGAGCCGTATAGTATTATTTTTTAAGATCTTGGATCACTTTTAATTTGGCATGAATCACTTCATTAGAATGAAAAAAATATGGGCATAATATATAGAACTGACTTTGATGGGGTTTTTGCTTAAGTAACGACTGATAGCCCCAATTTGCGAATACCCCACAATTCCTATTTATAGGCCAAGAGTTGAGGGGTCTCAGTACCTTGCAAGATCAGGTCCTGATTGAAGAGTAGTCATTATGGGCCTGATCCTCCTTCCACTGACTGGCTTCACTGATCCAAGTTCAGGGCATCTACAATTACATTTAGCACTAGTATTAAACACTATTGAAGAACATTTTACATTTTTTTAGACACCTTTCTGTTGCAAGGTTAGAAGGATTCTGTTTTTTATTGGTATATGGCAGTAAATGTTGATTTCACTGTACACAAACAAAACAATTAAAATATTTCTATTGATAACTGAAATTTACAGATAGGCAAAGTAAGAAAAATGTTGCTTGAGAACTTATTTGAATTTGATTAAAGGATATTTAGTGTGTGTATTTTGACAAGTGATGTTGACCATTTGTATTTTAATGGTTATAAAGCTTTGACTTTTTGAATCTCAACTTCTACTGTCATTAAATAATTATTGGATGACCCACTATTATCTGACAGACCTCCCCATAATTTCCCACAAAAATGAAAATTTAAATTGATAAAAATCTTTTTAAAAATTATTAAAAATCTAAAAAACAAAATCCGCCAAAATGATATATATATAAAAATTCTGCCAAGCCTATCTAAGTTCCCATCCTGTCAGTGGAAATGAATAAAGCTCATTTTTAAAAATAATGTTCATACATTTCAGAAGGAATCCATTTTATTTCATTGTAATGAAAGAGACAATCTGCAATTTATAATAAGATAAATTCTATTTCTTTGATGAAAAGGTATGGTCCAGGAGCTGGAACATAGGAATGGAAGCCAGAAACTCTGGAATTCTACTCTTGGTACTAACACACACTTTCTCTGTGATTCCACCTCTCTGCCTCAGTTTCCAGATATGTAAAATAATTATAAAATTTCAGAGAACATTTTGAGGGTTAAATAGTGAGACAAACAGCTCTATAAAAGTGTTCCATATTATAATCTGGCTATAAAAACTGATTTTGTAGCAACAAAATGGGGATTTGTCTTAAAAGTTACCACTTTGTTAATGACTACTGGAGCCCCACATTATGCCTTCTTCAGCAATCTTCTTCACGAGAAGTTCCATTATTAATTCTGCCTGATCTGACTCAGCAAGGTGAGTTGAACTCCTCTTCCCTATTTGAGGTGGGTAAATAGTATTCAAATGATACAAGTACCTCAATTCTAAACTTATTCAAACATCTCCACATCAAAATGCCTTCATTGACTTGGACTGAGCTGCACAAGCCTTTTACAAATCCATTGTGAATAGCCTTCAGCCATCTGTCAAGATTAATTTTAAGTTTAAAAAAGTCTCTCCTGTAAGGTTTCACATTTCATTTTGCGACTATAAAAGCAGTTTACCTAATCTCAGGATGGTACACAGCTGCTGGCTTAGGTTCTGCCTCAACAATGGCCTTCCTGGGCTAGTAAATTGATTTGGAGGGCCAGTCAAACCAAATAAGAGCCCTCCTTTTGGGATAAACAAAAACTCCCAACCCAAAACCATCTTCAGCCATCCCAAGTTTAAACAATTCCTTCCTTGGCTCTTCCCCTATAGTTGCCAAGTTCTGCACAACTCCATGGGATGTTTATATAAGTAGTTTACAAATACTCAAATTAGTTCATTCAATAATTTTCATACATTCACATAATTGTATATAACCATAAACTTCAGCTTAAGGTCCGTATATCTGGTCCCAAGTAGTACAGGGGGTTGGATCTGGAGCTTTGCAAAACCTAGCAGCTGGGGCTGGCGGGTTGGTGTTGAAGGGTGTCTGGGGAGTAGGTGAGTGTTGGCACGAGGGAGGTGAGGAAGAGCCAGAGCTGCTGTGTTTGTGTGAATGATGTGGGGCTTTCAAGGTGTTGTGGGGGTAGAGGTATCTGGATGGAAGTGTGTGTGTGGGGGGGGGGAGTTCAGTGGCTAAGGGTACAGTTCTGGGAGAAGTGGGGAATCGGAAGCTGGGGACAGCTCCGTTTGCAGAGGTGTCTTGAAAAGAGCTAGGTTTGTGGGAGTGTCCGAGGTAAGGAAAATGCTGGGGGACAGTGGGGTTTGTGGGGTATAGCAAGGCCTTGTGTGCGCTCTGGGGAAATGTTGCGTGGTGGGAACTGGGTGGATGGGAGTGTCTAATAGGGCATGACTGGGGCCCCCTCTCCTCACCTTCTAGTCCCACTTGCCTATGCCTTTTAGCAGCTTTTTCCTCACTCATATCCAGCAGAGGAGTATTGAGATAATAGCTGCTTAGTTAGCACATATTACAAGTTACGCACCAAAAAGCTCACCAGTAGTAAACCAAGCTTCTTATACTTTTTTCCTCTCCCATGATGCATTGTTTCCCAGCCTACAATTTCCATGCATCCTTCAGGGAATTACAATTCCCAGAATTCCCTTGTTCTTCACTGAACTGGGGTCAGGCCATGCTTACCCTATTGCCCGCCTTAAAGAGCCAGTACTTGGAGAAGGGATGGGCTGGCCTGCTCTTACAGGAGCAGCACACCCTGTGTCAATGACACTGACAAATCTGTCTTGGTGTTCTGAATTAAGACAAGGTGAGATTCTGGGTAGCTAATGCTTGAGTCATTGATATGCAGGTATATGCTGACTTCTCTTTCTCATACAAAATCACTTGCCCTTCATAACTGAAACAGAGTGGGCAATACCACAGTTATACGTATGCTCTGGGATTGGTGGAAAGTCAGTGTGACAAATTGCCGGCACTACTATGCTGGGTCTTGCGCGGTCTCTTCTTGGGGGGGAAAGGGGGCGTTCATGGTACCATGTCTTGCCCCTGAACTAGGGTATTAACTGCCCCATTAGTGTCCTAGAGGAGAGGAGTGGAGAGGAAGGGACCCGGGCCCACCCTCTATTCTGGGTCTCACCCCAGGGGCCCTAGGGATAGCAGTAAACCACTAGAACTAAGCAGTTCCTTCCCCTGGGCTACTTCCCTCTCCTGCTCTTCAGCTTGTGGGACTTCATGCCCTCCCTCTGCACAAACCAGGTGTCCCTTTACCTAGGGTCTTGGTCTTCTTAGCCCATTGCAGCACTTCTCCAAACTCTCCTCTGCTTCCCTCCAAACTGATCTCTGCTCCAACACCAATCCACTCTGCTTCAACTCCTCCTCTTGTCTGATTGAAGCGGGGGGTTTTATCATGTGACTGACTTCAGGTACTTTAATTAATTTATAGCAAACTTTCTTCCCTCTACAGGGAATAAGGCTCCCTTCTAACACTCTTCTGCTGCCCTCTGGCCATGATGTATCACAGTCAGATTGTTCTTTGTTTTAAAAAAAATCCTCTTTTTTGGCACCCATCGTCTTGAACACCAACTGGCTTCCCCCATCTACAATGGATAATTGTTTTCACCTTTTGGTAAAAGGAAGGTATAGACACTTCTGTGAGGTATTTCAGAGTTACACAATAGGAGTATTTAATTATATACACATTATGGAGTACCTATTTCAATAAGCTTGTAAAGCTTTTGGCTATGTCATTTTTTGAGCTCTCTTAAAGGTAAGAAATATGCTTGGGGGAGCACAGACAGAGACAGATCAAGTCTAAAAGGACCTGGACTGATACTGCAATGGTGTTAGAACTGAACCAGTATTGTTCTGGTTAGAACACTTTCATTAATGTGGAGTGGTCTGAGGCCAGAATGAAACTAATCAGGGAGTGAATTGGAGAAAACAGAATCAAGCGCAAGGAACACAGTGGTAAAATGGAGGAGGGAATTATGATGGAAACTGGAGAAGCAAGTGTGATTAAGTGTTTTTATGAAAGTAAAAGCAAAGAAGCCAGGATGAAGCGAAGTTGAGAGATGAAATAAAGAAGGACAGCATATGGGAGGGGAGGGGGCCAAGGGGACAGGTTGTGTAGTGAGAGGCTCACATAAGTCAGATAAAGGGATAATAGAAACGAGGAAGAGGGAAGTGAGTCATTGTGCCACTTATATGTCAGTCCTAACTTTAAAATAATTGGCAAGATCCTGGGAATAGAGGAGACAACAGAGCATGTCAGAGAGGAAGAAGTAGGGTATGATAAATGAAGGAATTCTCAAGGGATAGAGGTATGTGAGTATATCAGGGAAAAGGAGAATTGTTTCAGCTTCCTGTTGCTTGTTAAAGACAATTTGCAGTGAGGCATAGCCATGGGGCTTCCTCCAGAGGTACTCAGCAGAGCTAGAGCATAAAAGGGGATAACAAAGGCAAGGGAAAGCCAAACTTGGTTGAAGGTGTAGCAGATAGATGAGAAAGGGGAGGAAAACCAATCATAGCAGCGCTCCCAGCATGGTGATTATATGAGGGTATATTTCAAAATCTGTAGTAAAGGGGGTGAGGATGGACTGTCATGTGTCTCAGGTAATAAGTGTAGGGATAGTACAGTAAATATTGTAAAACTTATAAAAGGCAGCGGTGAACCTGGCTGAGATATCACTCCTGAGGGTGGCAAAGGCCCAGAGAAGGCAACTGCTTGAGGCCACCTGGCCTGTACGTTGCTGGTTTCTTCATAGTGACAGTGCCACTAGAACTCACTGAGAGCAGTGTGGGAAGATGCCCTACTGCAGCGTGAGGAACAAGGCAGCTTTTCTGAGAAATTTTCAGTCAGAGCTTAACGAATACGCGCTTGACAACTTTATCTAGGCTGTGCCAGAAGACAAACGGAATATTCTTGTCAAGGTCAACCTAAAATTCTGAAAAAGAAGGGTTGTCATCACGGTCTAGTTCTGCAAACCCGTTCAAAGCTAAACCCCCTGAGCCAGCAATAAGGCATTTCTACCCCTGAATCCAAGATCAGCATGCAAGTAATTTGTTTTGGACTTGGACTCAGCCTGGAAAAACAAAGCACAGTGTTTTTATGTTTTCATTATATGTTTGCTTTACAATTTTATTCATAAAAATATGTACTATTAATTACCACTTACTGGATTGCTTGCAAGGATTATTTTAAATTGTCTAAGTTTTTTATTTTAACGCTTACATATAGGTTTCAGCGTAGTTCTTGTTCCATTTACAAGAATACATCAACTTATGTTGCTAGACATTCTATCTGCCTACCCTGACATTAGCATGCATGTGGGAATGTTTTTCTGTTGCCTATCATATTTAGTCTTATTTTTTGCCTCTTAGTGCCAATGAATGTTAAAATAAAACAACTAGTCCAAAAAGCAATTTATTTTGTTTGCTGCCTGCATGCATTCAGCCACCATTTTAAGAGGGAAAAGAGGGCAGGAAAAAAAAGTGGGGAGGGGGATTTTGGGGCCTGTGAACACTTTTTAAAAAAAAAAAAGCCGCATGAATTAATACATTTACCTGAGTTCCCTTCCCCTTCATCAGTGGGTTCCACTTCAGGACTTGTCTGGGTTGGGTTTGGCTGGCTGTTGAAGAGCGCCTGGCTTTCCATGGGATCAGCATCCTTTGTATGAGTTCTTCATTGCTGTGAGCTACTGGAGACTGCTGTCTCTGGATTTCAGTCCACTGTCACTCACAGGGTGGTTGTGTGGGGTCCCTGCCCAGTATGGCATCCAGCATCATCATAATATCAGAAGGTGTAGCAGGAAACCTCCATTGCCTTTTGATAGGACTGCTATAGTTCCCTTCCCCCTTTCCTGGCATTTCTGCTTATCCCTGGCCTACCCCACCTTTAGTTTCTTCTTTGTAATGTCAGAACAAACATCTTTATTCCTATGGCAATTCCACAGTGGGGCTTGCGCTGCCCCTTCTTCCATCAGGCTGATGAAGTCCAGAACTCCTCTCTTGACCCAGGCTGCAGCATGAGGCTTGCCTGAACTTTGCCGTAGCTCCGTCTGGTGACAGACCTGTGCACTGGGCTAGCACAGGTGTGCTTGCAAAGGTGGGCTCGTAGGAAGAGAGAAATTTCCAGAACAGGCTGGGGAGGTTACAGTGGGCGGCAGGCTTCTGGTCTGGCAGCCCACAACAAGGCCCCTAGTCCCTGTGTTTGGAATCGCTAGGGAAACCCTGTAGCACCACTCTACCCTTGGAGCCACATACTCTGAGCCCTGGGCAGCAGAGTTCAAAACTGGACCACAGCCGTCACTGTCACTGGGACGGGGGACGGTGTGATTGTTGCTAGAGGATGGTTTATATTGGATGAGGTAATAAAGTGTCAACACAGGCAACATACCAACAGAACAGTGCTGGTACAGGGCTTATGTCGTATGGCGAGGTGGTTTAATTTGCCTGACAGAATAGGAGAGTTTTACTGACAGGATGCAAAATTGTGTGTGGATACATGCAAAGATATTCCCCCATAAGGCAAGTCTTACTGGTAAACCTTCATAGTGTAGCCCAGGCTTCAATGTCTCAAGACCATCACTTGTCATCCTCCCTGCAAGGAAATTTAATGTAATTATTTTAAGGTCACTATTACTTAGTAGCTCAGCCACATAGACTCAGTAATAAGGACAGCATCTCCTCACGTGTGATCCAGAAGCAGCATCTCATATCCCGAAGCGGTGATGGTTATTATTGTTGTTGTGACAGGGGCTCGTGGCTGCTTATTAAGGTTATTGGGAACGGAAGTAACCACCCAGAGACCCTTAAAGAGACATCTTCGAGGCTAATGTCCGCAGCCAGCCAGCCTAGAGATTCCAAATACAGAGAGTAGGGGGTGTTGTGGGCTGTGTGAGTACATTAGCCAAAGAGTTTTAGGTGTATGATCCTGAAAGAAAGCAGAGCCAGAGAGGCAGCCTCTCCTCAGATACAGTGATGACTAGAGGGACTCACCTAGGGATAGTTTAGCAAGGAAGCTACCTGTGTGCTCTCTGTTTCTGATCATGGAAAGAAGACTGTGTATATTTCTGTAAATAAATGGATTACATCAAGGATATCTGGGTCACTGATTTTTCACTCAAACAGAACCGACCTACAAGGCCCTGAATTTTGGTTTTCCACTTGTTCTAACGGTCAACACTTCTATTTGCATTGCAGTAGTGCTTAGTCATGGAACAGGACCTCATTGTGCTAGGCATCAGACACAAGTGTAACAAGTAGACAGTCCCTACCCTGAAGAGCTTGCAGTTTAAGACAAAAGAGAAGGTGAGCACAAGGTAATAATGAGCCAGAACTGAGCAGCAGGAAAATCGTTGGTCACAGCACACAAGCTGCCTGTCACAGCACACCACATTTTCTGTAGGCACTGAGGAGAAGAGTTTTAAGGAAGACTTAGAAGGAGAACAGTGAGGTGGCTTTGTAGATGTTTCCATAGAGCGCTTTCCATGCCTGATGGGCAGTCTGGGAGAAATAATAAAAGTGCTTGTTTGAAAATTTAAACAGATGTGCAAAAACTTCTGGCAGCACTGGCAGAGCAGAGGCAGGAGTGGACATCTCAATAGCCTAAGGAGATAATAGGTGGCGCAGGGACAAGTATTGAAGCGTCTTGTAACAGGGCAACTTGCCCCTAAGGGCTGGAAGGCCTATGGCCAGCTAACCCTGATTACTAAGGAGCCACACCTGGGAGAGATCAGTTGCTTGCCCTATAAAGAGCAGCAGAAGGTTCCAGTGAAAAGGAGAATACTCAGGGATCAGAACTAGAAGTGAGCAGGTTCGAGCAGATTGTCCTGGGAACTCGGACTGGCACGGGCCTGCAAAAGCAGGAAAGACCCCAGACTGGAAGGCTGGGAGGAGGAAGAACAACCTTTGTTTGGATAGACTTTGTTTTGGGACTTTGCATTTTATGTGAAGTTTATTTCTATATTAATAAATGCAGGTCCCAAGGACAGGTATTCTTGACCACAAAAAGCCTGGGTGGCATGTTCAAATAAAACTTCAAGGCTGGACACTGAGGCAGGCTGCTTGTACTGTTACCCAAGGCCAGGAGGGGGCACCTGGGAGTTGACCAGCCTGGTCACAAATCTTAAAAGTGAAGACTAGTAGTTTGTGTTTCATCTGATGGAAAAGAGGGAGGCAGTAGATGGAGGCAAGGAGAGGGGTGATCTCAAAGCAATGAGCCAGGAAAGTGATCATTATAGCAGCATTCTGAATGGAGATAAACGGGGCAAGAGTGAATTTGTCTAGGCTGGAGACTGGTACCGGTGTAGTACTCAAGATGTGAAATGATGAGCATTTGGACTACACAGAGAGAATCTTGTGACGCTGAACCTGTTTACAGAGTACTTCAGCATATTGAAAAATGTGGATTTTCACTTTGTCTCCTGCATTGCCCTTAGGCATTTGTACATAGTGATTACATTTAAAGCCTTAACTTCCAAAGGACCTCACTGACTTCAATAAGACTTGGATTGGCTGGCCATCACTGTATATCCCTGTGTCTCAGATGATTTTTCCACAAGCTGGACCACTGACAAACTTCTTGTCTCCATAGGAAATTTAGTTTCTCACTTAGAGATGTTTATTACAAGTACTTGGTTAGTAGCACAAGAAAAATGTCCCTGACACATGGATATTTTAATATAGCAAGTTTACTATTTTCCAACCGTATACCTCAACTGCTTACCACTATTACGTGCCTTTCTTTGTTCAGATTGTGTTGATTAAGCATGAGCAGTATCACCCCCTTGATTTTCAGATCCAAGGGAGATTTTGCAAGCCTGACACTTAACACACACATCTTTTTACCTGCAAAGGAGCATGTCTGAAACTGAGATCATTGAGAAAATTTGTAGTTAAAAATGAACATATCTGATCTTTTTACTTGCGAAGGCATGTTTGAGATACAAAAATCAGAGTTAGTAACATGAGCTTCTCATGACCATCTTTTCCAAAATGATTGTTCAGTGATAATCACACTCTAAATCTTTGTTAACACAAAATGCATGCAAAAGGGTTCTATTGTCTTTAATGCTTTCAGGTGGATTTTTCTGCCACAGATGAGGTGGCAGAAAACAGATGGGGCGAAACATCCACAAAAGTACTAGTTCCTCTTCTATTTTGCCACGGTCTGGGTCTATACCTAAAACTTAGGTCGTCCTAGCTATATCACTCAGAGCTGTGAAAAATTTCACAGCCTGTGAGATGTAGTTAGGTCAACCTGACCCCCACGGCTGATGCAGCTATGTCAACAGAAGAATTCTTCCATCAGACTCTCAAAAGGCAGGTGGATTTACTAAACAGGAAAAACCACTTCCCTCGCTTTAGTGTCTACACTATAGCAGCATAGCTGTAGTGTGCTGCTGTAGCATTTGTAGTATAGACATATCCGAGAAAGATTGTGGGTCTGTTTTGAATCTTTGAGTGGTCTCCTTCACATGCATAGGATTTAACTCATTCTATTGCTTCATTTTGGAGTATGATGTATTAGCTGCGTGGGCACTGATCTTGCCCCTGCAGAAGGCCCCAGGTGTGGTGCAGTTGGTGGGGTTCTGCTATGCAGGACAATGAGGGGAGACAGGATTTGTTGAACCCACACAGGCCCAAATGCTCTGCATTCTACAAATCTCACCTCTCTGGGGGCTCCTGGTATGTATCTTCATAGCAGCTAGAGTAGGAGTGGCCTGGGGGAAGAGACAGGCTGATGCCAGTGGATCTATTACTTGCAGAACAGAGGTGCAGGAGTGACTTCTCTACAGCATGGGAAGACTATTCAGACCTCCCCATCCCAAAGTAATCCATTTTCGGTATGAAGAACCAGATTTAGCCCTCTAAAAGACCTACAGATATTTACATGGTTCTATTTTACTATCATACTTACAGTAGAAAATCAAGGATTAAAAACATGATACTAACATGGCACAGTAATGAATCTTCTATCTCCACATCAGAGAAATGCTCCCCTCTCTCCAATCAACTGATTATAGTATTTTATTTAAGCTTACTTCTATAAGTAAAGCGTCTTGACTGTTAATCATAGAAATGAACATATTCATCCTTTTCTCTTTTGGAGGTCAAAGCAGGTTCACAGCATACCCTAAAACATTTCCATTGTTTTTGTTTCCACTGAATGCAAGGAAAATATGGCGTTGACTTAATTAAATAAAATAAAAGCAGAAGTAATTTTCATAAGTTAGATGAACAGATTTCACAGCTCAGAAATAAGGATGTCAAACGTGTCCAGCTTGTACAACCCTCCTACACAGAAACCACAAGGTCTCAATGATAAGTTACTGAAAGCACAGCATTCAGCTTTTTGTCCACGACTACAATTACCAAATGGGTATTCTTGCTTGCAGTGCAGTGTCTGATCACACAGTCGTTTTTCCAAGGTTCGCTTAAAATGCTGATCTGTGAAAAAAAAAAAAAACCTCATTATGCAAAGCAACTACCCTGTATAGCTTTTTAATTTTTTAAAAAATATATATGTGCACACACTTTAAAAGGATCAGTGCAGAAGATCTTAAAAGAAGCCATTTTCCAGGGATGCCACACAGGATTTGTCATCTTAAAGGAGGGTACATTTGGATACAACTGCCTTCAGAATGTTACCTTAACTGCCCAAAGCAAAGAAACAGGGCTTGATTACTCATAAAATTTGTGCCACTTTAACTATACCAGTATAGGTAAGTGGTACAACCCCCATAGTGTGAGTGAAGTTATTGGTATAAAGGTGCATTATACCTATACAGCCACTCCTATATGGGACATGGAATAACTCTACTGGTATAAGGCATCTTTTTACTGGTATAACTGTGTCCACACTAGGGTTTTTGCTAATATAACTACATCAGTTAAAAAACAAAACAAAACAACCCACACCTGTAACCAACAAAGTTACGCCAATAAAATTTCAAGTATAATGGGGAGATAGGCTTCTAAGTTATGGCATTTCTGTACCTTCTTCCTTAAAGAAATTGTATCAGGTCAAATTTGGCTCCAAATTTAAATTTAGTAAAAAGTTAGGGGCCTGATTCTGCTCTCATTTGCAGTTAAATACCATTAACACAAAATCACTCCTGATTTACACCAGCATGAGAAGACAGTTGAACCAGAGACTTTACAAAACCCAAGACAAATAGAAATGTTGCCATGGTTTTTAAAATTCCAATATAAAGGTTTTTTTTTAATTTAAGCTCCAGCATTTACAATCTAAAGACAGCATCTCCATGCTAATGCATGAGAACAAGAAAGTGATTCCAAGTAGGACTAAAATGACGTTCATTAATCATGCAAAAAAGCACAATAGTCAAAAACTAAATTAGATTTTTAAAATTAGTTTTAATTTTAAATAACCTATAATGTAGCTGTAAATCTTCATCCAAAACCCATTAAAGTCAATGGAAAGATTCCCAGATTTCAATGGATACTGGATCAGGCCCTATATAAGGATTGCCTGTCAGTCTTGAATCTAAAATTTCATGGTATTTCTTGGCTTCAGGTTTTTAACATAGAAGTCATTTTCTTGTAAATGTAGTTTCTTTTGTTTCTTTCTGTCAGTGAATAAAACAAAGGCAACCCTCTTGTAATTCTGACCCAGTCTGTTCACCATACATGCCTTAGTCCAATAAGAAAAGAACATTTCTATCAACTGTATTTAAAACAGATTTCTTGTTGTATTCTTACTTTACACCACACTGAGTTGCATTCTAATATACTATGTCATTACTCTTTACAAGATACATAATACTGATTCTGAATGGAGTTTTCCGTATGTGTATTATTCTAAGAAAACTCTTAGGTAGCAGTAAGATAGTGTGTTGTTCAGGGTAGCTTGACTGATGACATCTCTACTTCATGAGAAGGGCTGAAGATCTCCAGAACAATTAAAATACCCCAAGTACAACAGTCCATGAGAAAGTAATCCTTTCAGTATGGAGGAAGGAGGGGCTCCTCTCTATCAATTATCTCCCCATCAGTCCCAATCCCATTGTTTGGGGACTGGCCAAATTCCAGTTCCCACTATTATATTCTGCTTCCATAAAATTTCCCATGGAAGTGTTATAGTGTTCTTCACTTCCTGTCCTAAAATATTATATCACACTTCAGAGGTGGCTGCACTTTAACTGTGGTGAAAATTATTACTACCGTACTGTTTGTGATATTTTACGGCACACACAGTAAAACTTGGTTCTTGCACTATGAAGGTTATAACCTGACAAATATACCATATGGGAACACAGTTCAGGAATGAGAAAGTTCAAAGATATTATTGATGAAGAGATCAATATGAGAATGCTTCTTGAAATAAGCAAATTTTAACAGATGTGTAAAGAGAAAGGGAAAAGGTGCATGTCACCCAGGAAGCATGAGGCTGTTCCAAGACTTAGGACTTGTCTAAACAGGGACACTCAGCAAAATTAATCTGAATTAACTTTTAAAGTGGGTTAGTAGTTAAACTGCACTCAGAATTAAAGTGGCTTTAAATCAATTTAGTTTAATTCATTTTGGAAGTGGGCTAAACAGGAATAAGGCATTCTTGTTCTGGAATAATAGCGTCCACACATGGAGTTGTTCAGGAATAGCATTGTGCTTTAAATTAATATCCCCCTTGAATCTGAATTCACTTTCTTAGATAAACCTTAAGGAGTGGCATAAAATTAGGTTCAAAACCAAGTGGTTGAAAAGGAGACAAAGTGAACAGCCAGGAGAGAAAGTGTGGATGCATACAGCAGTGGTGGAGGGTGAAATGAAAGAAAAATAATGAGAATTTTGAAGATGCCCAGGGTATGTAGCTTATCTATCAATGCTCAGTCCTGCAAATGCACATGGGAGTAGGCCCATTAACTTTAGTGGAACTAATCTTGTGAATAGTTATGCATGTGCATATTGGGCCAAAAAATTTGTAGCATACTCTGGACTCTTGACGTAAAAGATATTTTATAAATGTAAGCTACTATTACTACTAATTGCTGCAGCCGTGTTCTTTCTTATTGACAAGAAACAAAATATAAAGTCATACTGCACACCTCTGCTAAACAGATAAATACTAGGATAATCAAGTTGCACACAAACCAAACATTCATCACAAAATTGGAAAGTGTCCATGGGACTTTATGTTCATATGACATCGTCACAAGGCCTGCTCTTACCAAAGATAACACAAAATAAATTAACAGGATTGTGATCTAAGCAAGTACAGAATTATGTAAACAGTGCTGTAAAACAATGTTTTTCCTTGAACAGGGAGCTCTTTTTACATATGTCATAGAAGATTAGGGTTGGAAGAGACCTGAGGAGGTCATCTAGTCCAACCCCTGCTCAAAGCAGGACCAACCCCCCAAGCTGGGCCTTAATAACCTCTAAGGATGGAGATTCCACCACCTCCCTAGGTAACCCATTCCAGTGCTTCACCATCCTCCTAGTGAAAGAGTTTTTCCTAATATCCAACCCTAGACCTCTCCCACTGCAACTTGAGGCCATTGCTTCTTGTTTTGTCATCTGCCAACACTGAGAACTGTCTAGCTCCATCCTCTTTGGAACCCCCTTTCAGGTAGTTGAAGGCTGCTATCAAATCCCCCCTCACTCTTCTCTTCTGCAGACTAAACAAGCCCAGTTCCCTCAGCCTCTCCTTGTAAGTCATGTGTCCCAGCCCCCTAATCATTTTTGTTCCCCTGCGCCCCCGCTGGACTCCCTCCAATTTGTCCACATCCTTTCTGTAGTGGGAGGCCCAAAACTGGATGCAATACTCCAGATGTGGCCTCACCAGTGCTGAATAGAGGGGAATAATCACTTCCCTCGATGTGCTGGCAATGCTCCTACTAATGCAGCCCAATATGCCATTAGTGTTCTTGGTAACAAGGGCACACTGCTGACTCATATCCAGCTTCTCGTCCATTGAAACCCCCAGGTCCTTTTCTGTAGTACTGCTGCTTAGCCCCCAGCCTATAGCAGTGCATGGGATTCTTCCATCCTAAGTGCAGGTCTCTGCACTTGTCTTAAACCTCATCAGATTTCTTTTCACCCAATCCTCTAATTTGTCTAGGTCACTCTGGACCCTATCCCTATCCTCCAGCATATCTACTTCTCCCCCCAGCTTAGCGTCATCCGCAAACCTGCTGAGGGTGCAATCCATCCCATCATCCAGATCATTAATGAAGATGTTGAACAAAACCAGCCCCAGGACCGACCCTTTGGGCACTCCGCTTGATACCATCTGCCACGTAGACATTGAGCCATTGATCACTACCCATTGAGCCCGACAATCTAGCCAGCTTTCTATCCACCTTATAGTCCATTCATCCAATCCATACTTTTTTAACTTGCTGGCAAGAATACTGTGGGAGACGGTATCAAAAGCTTTGATAAAGTCAAGGTTTTTCATGTCCACCGCTTTCCCGATATTCACAGAGCCAGTTATCTCATCATAGAAGGTAATCAGGTTGGTCAGGCATGACTTGCCCTTGGTGAATCTATGTTCACTGTTCCTGATCACCTTTTTCTCCTCCAAATGCTTCAGAATGGATTCCTGGAGGACCTGCTCCATGATTTTTTCCAGGGACTGAGGTCATGTTACTATAATTTTTATGTTGCCTATTTTTTGCACTAAAGTTTAGTGGTACTGTATCTAAAGCCTAACTGCAATGGAGAACAACAAATTATTAGGTAAACTTAAATGATATTCATCAGTGCAAGTGTAAGATATTTATTTTCAAATATGGTAAGAGAGAGAATGTTTAACTCAATGCAAAAGTTCCCACAATCAGTCTTGGTACAAGGTCAGCCTGTGTTCATGTGGTTTGTTAGAACTTTTTTATGCCCACAAAGGGCCAGCCTTTAAAGCCCACTGAAATCAGTAGGAGTCTGACTTTAGTAGGCTTTAGAGACCATGCCTTAATTGTCTATGTTGCAATGAAACTTGACTGTGAAAGTTGAGTGGGTACAAATCTAAATCTTTTTCAACTTCAGGACCTGCAGCTTAGTTGTGTGAATTGTCTGACCTACTGTATTACAGAAAAGCCTTGCTTCAAGTTTGAATTGCTTCCATGCACAAGTAGTATTTCAGTATTAGTTCCCACACAGTGTAGAATTTTTTCTAGGCTGCTGTTTGGGGAGTTTTTCATACCTGAGCCTGATGCATTTGGGTAAATCTCATGGTGGAAGTTGCATTGTATTTTGCCTTGATCCTGGATTGGTCAAGTCTTTTCTGGATTAAGAGGGGCACCTAAGGTCACTTTTCAGTTGGTTCTTCAGATTGAGAAGAGACAAGACCAGAGCATGCATAGCTTCCTCAGCATTGGCAACCCTGCAGACAGGCAGTTCCACTTGCAAACCTTGGAGACTGACTGCCCAGACGTTGGACCAGATTCACCAGTACGCTCTGGGTTCTTTGTGCCAATCTGGTGAGGCAATGCAGCCATAAACCTTGCTTAATGCACTTGTTAAACTTCTACAAATTCTTTGCATCAGCACTGTGGTGGAAAACAGGCTATACCAATAAATATGGCCCACTGGCTTTACTTTATTAAAACCATACCTGTGATTAAACAGAGATTAGGAAGTGGGCAGCTGGAATGCAGGTCCACACCGAGGATACTGCCAATGACTGCAGAGATTTCTTGTCAGATCCTGAAACTGATGAAGATGCTGAAATGGTGACTGTAAATAAAGGAGCTGAAGAGGAAGAGCTTATGTGGACTGAAGTAAAGAGATAATAGATTTTCTGCAGAGGAGGAACAATAGGCTTCCATACACCATGATGACTATGGACATGAAGCTCCCACATTAAAATTGCTTCCCATTGTAGTACACACAAAGTGCTCACGCTGTACAAACTGGTGGGACTGGCAAATAAAGAGTAAACAGCAAGCATGAAATGGGGTGGTAGTAATTCTGACACTGACCTTCATCCAAGCCATTGGCAGCATTCGAATGCTACAGCGAGAGGCACAGCATGACTAAATCACACCTCCAGATCAGCAGCACCAGCACCCCTTTGCAACAGGCGCATTTCTGAAAATTCTAAAGAATCTTTGGACTCAACATTCCATCTGCTGTCAAACTACTTCCATGTAAGTGACACCACACACACCAAACATAATTTCCAACACAACATGTGCTGCTGGTGAATTCTTATTTAAACTTACGCCTGAATATTAGGGCACAGTGTTGAGTCTTAATTCTCAATCCTAGTTTGACAGTTAACTGACGAGTTTTACATGTGAAGTATGGGCAGGAGCTCCTAGGTAGAGCCCCCCACCCCCAAAATGTTCCTGCCCCACATAATTCAGAGAGGTAGGAAAGAGCCTGTTATTTTTTTCAGACTCCATTTACATTCAGTTGAAAACCAGACTCCTGGCACCACATTGTTAATAAAAGACTTGATAAAGACCAGAATATTTTTCCAGTTGCCATAGTTGTTGCCTCTAGGAAATGAAAACCTACATGCTTTGGCATGTACAAAGGGACAGCGTGAAGCTTAATTCTTAATTCTTAATTCTAAAACCTAATTTATCCTGAAGTGCGAAGCTTAATTCTTAATTCTTAATTCTAAAATCTAATTTATCCTGAAGAGAGACCTTAGTGTGTCTGTTTTCAAAAGAGCTACAGTTGGAATTTATCTAGGTTCTTATATGCCCTCCAGCATTGTAGTACCTTAGCATCTTCCGCAGATAATTAATTTTTCCCACACACAGCCCTATGAGGCAGGGAAATAAAGTAATCTGTTTTACAGATGCGGGAACTGAGGCAGAGAATGATCACAACTTGTCTAAGCTTACACAGGAGGCCTGTGGCAGAAAGGAAAATTGAACTCTGATTGCCTAAATCCAAATCCAAAGCCTAACATAAGACTATTATTCCTGTAGTCTGTATAGTTTTGCATTGCTGTATGTACTATGTTAATTTCTCAATACTTATATCCTCACATTTCCCAGCTACCTTTATTCTACATTTTATATTTAATATCATTCCAAATTAGGAACTTGGTTTTCCTTATTTTTACATTTTCTTTCAGGCTCTCTTTTCAAAATAATGTTAGTAACTCAAAATAACCCGCTGCCCCCCCTTTTCACCTCCTCCCCCAAAAAACACAATACCCACAGCAACAAAAATAAAAGATAGAGAAAGTGGTAGTAAGAAAATAGTAGACTGAATTTTTGCAACTGTTAAATATTTTAAAGACCACTGTTTTCTTGGTCTCTTTGTTACACAGTAGTTCTTTTGCCCCAGTCTCCCACTTTGAAACACAGTACCCTCTCCTCACTTTTTCCCCAACCCCTTGTGGTATAGATGAAATGCCACAGAATTCTTTGAAAGCAACTCTGTACATTTGCAGTTGTAACTGGTTGAACCGTATCTAACCCAGCAATGACTAAGCTATAGGAAAAGCCTTTTCAATTATAATGTAAAGGAAAATGTGGGTGGGGGAACTGGGCCTTCTGGGTCTAACTCATTTAAAATTTGGATAGTAAGTGACAGTCATCAAGAGGAAAGAGGAAGACAACTCTCAGCCATGGATCTGAGGTTTTTCAGAATTCCATTGTCTGGCAGTTCCCCCTGTCCCTGACTAGTGATGTAATTCTAGAGAGAGTGCAATTATTTGACTCAGCATGTTCCTAAGCCACAAGAAAAAGAAGTGACGTACATAAAAAGCACAGTACTCACTCTTATCAGATGAGGAGGACAGCAAGGAGTTTTCCCCGCTGTATGAACACAAGGGAAGTTCTTTGTCCTTGCTTTTTTTTTTTTTTTCACTTGCTACATGTGCCATTTTGCAAATGACCAAAATGTATTGCTGACCATGTCCCTTAACATAAAATAGACTCCACTCCAGAGAAATGGCATGAGACAATTAACTGCTCCATTGCCAAACACATATAACTTAGATTCCCATTCTTGTTCTTTAGCATTCATCATAGCTGTTTTAAGTGGTCATAGATTACAGTTAGAAATGGGCTGGGCTGAGACACCCATCCAAACACGGTACCCACAATATCCTCAAACTACTCCACTGGACCAGCAAACTACTAGTGAAGTCTGTCATGCTTTTATTGCCCATGGGTTAGGCTGTACATCTGCTATTACATAGTTGAGTTTCACTGTAATAAATTATGCTCTCACCACTATCAGCTGTCACATAAAGACTCTTTAATCTATATGCCTTTTTCTCTTTACATCATGAAGGACCTTCTGTAATGCAATGTGATACTAAAAGGTTCACTAGACCTAAAACTACATATTGGCTAGCAGATCATCACTGGGGTTTTCAGCCATATCTCCATTCTGCAAATTCATTAAAAACACCTACATTTAAAGGGATAAGCATAATAGGATATCCCCATTAAAGTGTAAAGTTTATAAATGCTCAACCATCCTTGAAATTATTTTGAACGAAAACAATTAATTTTAAATCACTCACAACGGCCATGAATTTAGATTGGAGTGCCTAATGCTGCTTTATTGTACTGTGATTATTTGTTAACTTCCTTTGAACAGACTGTCTGAACCACACGGATATGGTTAATTTTTTAAATCTTTTAATTATGTGATCTTGGTCAGGTCACTTTATTGTTTTATTACTCAGATTGTACCTCTAGAAATGTCAGAGCCTTAGGACCCATTCATCAAATGAACAGGCATGGGATTAGGCTCCTGGCTTTGATCGCTCTTAGAAAATATCCAAGCATATTAATTCTGAGAATTGCTACATGTCAGTCTGAGAGATGGTCAGGAGGTGGGTAAAACCCTCCTCGTAATGTAGCCACACATATCAATACACTCCTAGGTTTGAAAGCCAAACAGCCCATCTCAAAGTTTCATTTATTTCAAACCTCCAGGGATTCATTCAAGAGTAAGACACAAAATCATCCACATGGAATAAAAGAAAATAACTCTAACATTCAATGTACACAGTAAGTCCATCAACAACAGAAACTACTTGTAAATACAGTTCTTGCCTGGCTCCAAGTTCAGTCTTATAACTGGCATTTATAGGAAGCAGAGTTCAGCATAAACATGAAACAATGTTCAAACTTAGACAGTAAGCAGCAGCCAGTGTGTTGCACTGAGACTCCAAGCTCCTGAGCCTGTCTTGTGATTAGCATGTTTAACAGAATACTTCAGAAAAGGAGTACTTGTGGCACCTAATTTATGGCTAACAAATTTAGTGGCTAATTAATTAATTTGTGGCTAACAAATTTATTTAGTCTCTAAAGTGCCACAAGTACTCCTTTTCTTTTTGCGAATACAGACTAACACGGCTGCTACTCTGAAACCTGTCAGAATACTTCAGAAATTTCTTCACTAACTGTACCAAATATTATTTCCACAGTGAATGAGAGGGGAGAATGAAAGTGTGTACAGCACTCCACAGCATCTTGGATGTTTTTGATTTTGTTTTACTGACTATTATGCTCTGCTAAATAACCTGCTCACTACTGAAACAGCCATTGCTGAGATCTCATTAGGGCTGCATAAATGCATTATAAGACCCTAGATAGCAAGGGATGTTTTACTTTGTTTCCTTTAGTGAAAATTTCTATCAGAAAAATGTTTTGTAAAATGTTTTCATTGTTATAGCTGACACCGATAAGGATTTGTTTTGTTTGTTTTTTGGTTCTGTTTTTGAAAGTTTGAGCAAATTCCACTTGCCCATTCCAAGGTGTATGTAGATTTAAAAGTACTAATTTGAGCCTGATCCAAGGTTTACTGAAGTCAATGGCAATCTTTCCATCATTTTCCAAAGGCTTTGAGTCTCAGCCTTTGTACATGCATAACTCAAAAAGGACTGAATTATCAAGATGAAGTTGAAACTTCCCAGGTGACTACTCCTCACTGCATAAGAAAATTTAAAATAATTGAGTTATACGCAATTAAAAATCAATTTTTCCCATGTTTAGCATGGCATTACCACTAAATTTAGAGTTCCTATACTATTTATGGGATTATGGAATACCATAATCACAATGTTTGTTAGCTAAGTAGGTGTGGGTCTCTAATACTTTTCTATTGTAAAGCCTCTGGACACAGCCATGGGGGGCTTTACAGATCACAAGCAACAACTGGAATTACACCCAGCAACATACTGGTGGACAGTGCTATCTCTGATGCCTCCATGTAATACACATATTTTATTGTGCAGAGCAACAAAAATAAGTGGGCAGTCACATTTTGCATTAGCTGAAGGTTCTGAGAGGTCTTTAAGTGTTGTTCCATGCAGAGCACATTGCAGTAATACAACTGCATGGAAAACTGACAAATATCTAACAATGGTGTGGTTATATATGACAAACCAGATGAAGATTTAAAAAGCCATTCTTTGCTACTGTTATCTATGAATTCTGGACCAGCTGATGGGGCAAGCAGACCTCCAAATTGTGGTTCTCCCTGAAAAAAACACCCAACAGAGGGCGTTTTTTCTGGAGGTTCATTTTACCCCCATCCCAACAGCATCACCTGTGTCTGGACTGAGATCCAACTCACTTTGATCCAAATTGCTATCTCAGCCACGCAATGGGAGAACAAAGAAATTGCATATCTGATCCATTAAAAAGGAAACACAGATCTAGGTATCATCTGCATATTGATAGCACTAAATGGTCTCACCATCTCCCACCACAAACACATTGAAAAACTAAGGTGGCAAAACAGGACCCTTTAGAATTCCACATGAGAGCTATGGGGTAGATAAAAAACAGCCCAATATTTTAAAATGTTGCCGGCTAGGTCATTCTGCAAAATATTTTTTTACCCTTTTTTTCTGTTTTTTTTTTTTAAGTTTGGTTTTGCAATTTCTTTGTTTTGCCAATTTTAATTTGCCATCTCACCCATTGGGTAGGACTTGGTCTAAATAAAAAATATATTTTGAAAATTTTCCTTTCTGAAAATTTCCACATTTCAAAACAGTTAAATTTTGTTTGAAAAAAATATAGAAAATTATCAAAACTACAAAAAACAAAGACATAAAAATGTTTTTGAATTTGCCCGTGTCAGTGAACTTTTTTTCTATTTTTCACCAGCTCTATGCTGACAGATCAGAAAGAATCACCATGAATACTTGACCTGTGTGTGTGTATGTGAGATCTATAAACACACACTTTGTACAGTTTTGTCAAACTGGAGTCAAGGTTGAGTACATATTATTAATTGAAGGATTAAAACGTTACAGCAATTTTTTAATTATCTCAAAACAATTGCTACAGACCCAGGAAATTCAAAGGTTAAGATTTAATTCAAAAGCCCAAATAACCTTAACTCTGCCCTTTTGTAATGCCATACAGTTATAACTGCTGCATAACAGTGTTTTCATTCCAGATTTAACTGATTTTCAGACACTAGCATTTTTTCTCCTCTTTATGGTGTCATTCTTGGGAACAATGGGTGTGAAGCAAATCTGCTCTTGGAGCAGAGGGTGATGCCCTATGTGGTGGCCCAACTACAGCCCTAGTACAGCATTTGCAACGTATAAGGGAATCCCTGGGTACACAGATAACTCCACTGAAGTCATTGGAGTTCCACACAGGCGTAGCAATCTGTCTAGAACAGTGTCCATTATAGGATCTGGGCCCCATGGCAGGCAGGGGCTATTTTGAAAGAAAGGCATATTTGACAAGGACACATTTAGCTTCACTCCCTTTGAAAACAATGGGAGATGACAGTCATTTAGCAAGAAGGCAATTCTTCGAATTCTGTATAACAGAACATTATTCATCAGCCTCTGCTGAAGAAGAAACTCTCACTTATGGAGAATAAAAAACCCCCAAACATTAAAATAAATTTCAAATGAAGTCAGTTCACTAGATTGCAGTGAGTTTTCACTATATGAAAAGTCTGCTTTATTGCATAATTAAAGTCATTTGGGGGAGGGGAAGAGAACATGGGTCTAACACAGAGTGCTAAATTTCTTAAAGGATCCTCATTTTAATTTATTTTAAGTCAAACTAATTAACCTATTTACTTTTAAATGATCAGAAAATTCATTGTGTACTCAAATAATAAATAGTATAGTATCCTTCATACACAACAA
Source organism: Lepidochelys olivacea (assembly GCF_965140295.1). NCBI lineage: Eukaryota > Metazoa > Chordata > Testudines > Cheloniidae > Lepidochelys > Lepidochelys olivacea. The sequence goes on along the minus strand of NC_140414.1, from coordinate 47,012,157 downwards.
ATTGGTTGCTTTAAGTGCAAAAATAAACTCGACGATGGAACCATGACTTGTATTCCCATAATATAATTGAATGTGTTTAACCACCACAGCTGCTGTTATCCAACAATAAGTTTCTTTGGAATCAGTGACATATTAGGCCTTGATCTTGCAATATACTCCATGTTGGTTGACCTCAGATTTCAATCGGGCTCTGCACAGGTGCAAGGGTCTACCTGTCTGGAGCTCATTGCAGGATCAGGGACTTATGCTGTGCAGCATAGCACAGTGGATATATTTTCTAGGGTGTAATTAAAACACTTGGCAGTGCTCATGAAGTTAATATATTAATTACAGGATACTTCAGCTAGTTCAGATGTTGAATGAACTGACACTTTCAGCCACAGAAACCAAGCCATGACTCCTTATTTTGAAAATGCCAAAATAATTCTAGTATCTGAAAGACGGTATTCCACAAAAACCAGAGGAAACTAATAAGCTAGGGTAAATGTTTGTGTGTGTGTGTGTATATATATATATATATAAAGAGAATCATAGAATATCAGGGCTGGAAGGGACCTCAGCAGGTCATCTAGTCCAACCCCCTGCTCAAAGCAGGACTGATCCCCCATTTTTGCCCGAGATCCCTGAATAGCCCCCTCAAGGATTGAACTCACAACCCTGGGTTTAGCAGGCCAATGCTCAAACCACTGAGCTATCCCTCCCCCCCAAGTGCTGTAGCAAGAGAAGTAAGTGCTGCCACTTTACTCATTACTATAGTGCTATTACAAACACGCATTTATGTGATAGCACAGGTAAGATGCTGTATGAGACAGAAAAAAATGCAGCATCTTTGTTTACTTAGGCTTGTGGTTTCTAAGTACCTATTATTTACTGTGTTCATTTCTTGACTCAAAGTGAAAATGGGAATTCACCTTTTTTTTTTCCTGTCCAATGTGCAGATGGGGCATATTTTTATTCACTCCATCAATCCCTGCCCCCTACGCACTAACTCACACACATACACCTAGCCAGTGGAAAAGAAAAACGGGTTACTCATTAATCCATTCTACAAAGCTTTCCAAACTGAAATGGGTGGGTTTACATCTTCAGTAAGGATCAATAAATAGGTAGGTATGCAGTGTACCTGAGCACAGTTAAAGTGAAGTGTACTTCTTGGATAGCATTGACTCTACTCTGGGCATATTTTAAAATTAAACCCATCACTATGGAGAGGATGATCGTTTTCTGTCTGTTTTTCTTCTGTTCCAGTATACTGCTGAGTGCAGCTGCACCAACAAAGTTAAGATACAAGGAGCTTGTAAAGACAGTCAAGGAGTTGAAAAAAATAGTGAAAGTTAAGGTAAGCACAGTATTTTTGGCAATATAAAAAAGTCTGTCTATAAAATGTTCTCAGTACGTATTGTTGAGAATAAACCTAACGGGAGTATCTAAAAATACTAATTTAATTTTTTATTCTAGGATGTTGAACTTCTGAATATGCCAGAAGACTTTGAGGTAAGACTGCTTTAACATATCCTTCTGAATATACTGAATTTATTTTAAATAGGTTCATTCTCTTTAAAAGTGACAACTGCTTTTTTTCTGACACATGACCTGGTTCTCTTAATAGTAGATTTGAAACTGTTCTGAACACTAGATTTAAAAAAAAACCCAGAAAATACTTTACATAGAAGTTGCTTCTTACTTCTGTTTTAAATATCAGATTAATATTACAGTATGCTTTAGTACTGTATTATTAATACTATTATAATATGTATATTTCTAAAGCACCCATTGCCATAGTATCTGGATGTATTCCTTTTACTTGAAATTTAATCCTGTTCCAGACATTCACACAGCTGCTTGATAATCAGTACTACTCTTCAAGGACTCAGTCCTGTGAAGATGCTGTACACCTTCAATTTACATTGAGTGCACTAGGAATTGAAAGGTCTCAGCACCTTGCAGAATCAGGCACTTAATGAAAAACTACTCACTGAACTGAAGTAACAAAAGTGGAAATACAGGCCCTTGCAGCTCTTTCTCACGAGTAGTCCTACTGGCTTCTGAGAGACTACTCATGTTTAAATCATCATTTGAGGACTTCCGTAACTCAGCCAGAGATTAGGGGGGGTCTCTTACAGGAGTGGGTGGGTGAGGTTCTCTAGCTTGCTTTGTGCAGGAAGTCAGATTAGATAATTATGATGGTCCCTTCTGACATTAAAGTCTATGAGGAAGGACTACATTACCAGGCAAATAGAAATAAAATTATTATAGTCTGTTGGACCAAATTTTCTTTATATTGTGCCTCATTAAAACAACAAGAATAAGTCATTGTAAATTCTCATTTCAGTATGTATATTTACATTGTTCAGTTCCATGAACTATTATTATACATAAGAGTAACATTTAAATAAGTCAGAGAACGCCTGCACCAAGTGGAAATTATCTCACTGCAGGACATGTAGTAAAATTAAATGTAAAGAACAAAATAAAGTCCACACGCTTCAAAAGTTTAGAAGGTGAATGAGTTCCATTTGTGCTTTCTTCTGACATTCACCAATGCAGAACTAAGTTTTAGACCTAATATGTACTTATTTAATATAACGCTTAGCTAAAGCATCAGCTGCTTTCGCTTTAACGGCAATATACAGATTTGAGCAACAGCAAATACTTCAGAAAACTTAAAACAATTTTTCTGACTAGTATACAAAGATTATTATTAGGCATGGTGATTCAGCAAAGCATGCATAAATTGTTATGCTATTTTTTCAGCTTTGTAAACTTACTGCAGAACAAAAGAAAGGAAAAACTCACCTTGTTTTGGACTGTTTTGGCTACACTCCTTATGGTCTTTACTTAGCTTCTGTTACTTTCCAGAAAAGAGAACAAATTTTATAAGCATGCATGACCCACACAGACCTCCTCTATGTCACTGCTGGGAATACATGCAATGCAAAATCCCACGACATTCAAATTGTTGGGGATTTTTAAAATGTCTTTGAATGTCTACATTTTCATGTCAAAGTGAAAATTATTGGATGATTAGCTATTGTGTCACTGAGATAAACTTGCCACTATCCCAGAAATAAAGCGACTATAGCTAGTGACTAACTGCTTAACCATAACTTTTTCAAAACAACATTGTCAGCCGAGCTCAGGAAGAGAGATAGTGGTTCACTTACAACTCACAGTACAGTTCTAGGGTCTCATCCTGTAAGGGCTGAACACACCCTTTGATTTCATTAAGAGCTCAGCATTTCTCAGAACACATTAAACTTGTCACTGCTGCAATCTCTTAGTGCACAGATAAAGGGCTTAAAAGTAATCATACTTCACGGTCAGTAAAGATCTCAAATGCTAATGATTGCACTGGGTGTTTGTGGTCTCTATCATCTGTGTTAAATTTGTATTGATTGAATTACATACTTTTCCAACAGGTTAGCCATGAAATCAAATGTGACAAAGTCAGGGCTAGTGTAACTGAGTGCAATTACCCTGAAATCAATGAAACTGTACCTGCTTATCCCAGGGCTGAATTTGGTCCTGTACATACAGGAAGAAGATTGCCTTACGCATGACCCAAAATTCAGTGGTTTGTCACAGTCGGTTTTGACTTCCTTGGAGCTTCCTGTGAGTGGACTGAGTGTTAGCCCCAATGCAACCCCACACAATTCTTGTGTGTTCACCAGTTCACCGTAGTGGGTGAGGACAAGTTTAAAAAATGACAACATCAACAAAGAGAAGAAAATATACTGAAGTTGATAATCTTGAGGCAAAATTAGTTCAACTGCAAAGAGGAATGTGGTCAGATCCTTAGCTAGTAAGAATAGACATAACTCTACTGAAACCAATGGCACTATGCTGATTTGCACTAGCTGAGTCTCTGGCACCATGGTTCCTAGCTCAGGAAGTGAAGGTTCTTCAGGGTAAGCAGCAACATTATTTTGAGTCAGACGTAAAATACCCTTTACCCATTGCTGTAAATTACTTCTGATATGGCAACTGTGCACGTCTGATTACCCGTTCTCAGATGTCACCAGCTTCCCATGACTTTGGGGCAAACGTTAACATCGATCAATCAGTATTCTTAGCTATGCATGAATAGTCTACAGGCAGAATCCTTGTGTTTATTTGACGGTTAGCCAATCTAGAGGTAATGGTTAAGTCAGCAAAAAAAAAAAAAAAAAAGCTGTGCCTATATGAGAAATGCTGGTTTCTCAGCTCATCACAGATGAGACAGAAAATGTTTTCAGTTTCAGCTGGAAAATTGAGCTCTTTAAAATGAATGTTTTTTTTTTTCCAGTAAGTTAGACTGGTTACAGTAAAAAGCCTGAGACAAACATGAATGTGTGGTTTTTAAGGAAAATATAATGCTATATCTGACTGACATAAAGGGTTTCTGTTAAAAATGTTCTATAAGAAATACACAGTGAGAACATCATCTGGTCCTTGCATGAGAAGCAAATGCATTGACACTTTGTGTACCGGATGAGATTGAGTTTGGGTAGCAGTTGGTATGCAAAACAAAGATGACGGTTTTATCTCTTCCTTGATGTGCATAATCAGCATTTCTGAGCGTTTTTTTCTTTGGAAAGTGCAAAGCAGGTTAGAAATTGGCTACAGTAAACAATGCTGCTCTCTCTCCATTGAGTAGTTAGTTTCAGCGGTAGTTTCCACAGCTATGCATAGGAAGGAAAATGACCACTGCGCAGGATGGTAGATTCTGGATGGGTCAAAGTGTCATGCTGCCGGTATTAATAAAATTAACCAACCATAGCAATACGAGTGGGGAAAAAATAGGCAACTTTTGCTCTGGGTATAAGTGCAACTAGGAAAATTTATGCCATGAGACCAAAGCATAAAGAAAAATGAGATAATTTTCTCACAGTAGATACGATCGTTGCTCGATTATCTGTCCTATGGTTTAAGGTGCATCTGAGTTTAAAGCTGAAATAACAGCATTGTGATTTAATAGGATGAAGTAAATCTGGGAGCCAGAATTCCTTGAGTTCTTGTCCCACCTTTGCCCCTAACTCCCAGCATTGCCCTTAAGCAATGCACTTAATTTCTCCATCTCCATTCCTTCATCTGTTTAATGGGAATATTTAAGATTTGTACAGTGCTCTGAAAATATAAAGCCCTATGTAAGTTCTAAGTATTATTAAATGTGATATTAGAAATGGCATGGAGGATCAAAATGCATATTTATATGTACACAAAACAAAGACTTCAGTAGGGCATTCATTACTTATGAGAAGAAAACATTTCTACTTATGTATGTCAAAAAAACCCCACTAAATATAGCAAGATTCATTTCTGGATTAAATTCTTGTTTGTCAGTGTGTTGATTAATGGCCAAAGAGAGATTTTATGAGTTGTCTATTTTAAAAATATATGTTTAAAATTTGTCAAGAGGCAGCCAGAGTAAGGGGTACAGGCTCTTTTATAGTGGATGTGTATATATCAAAATAAGTAAACTTTAAAAAAGACATGAGTTAGATCTCATTGATTTGTTAGAATGAGAGAACTATGCATGTGGAATCATAGAAAAAACCAAGCAAATGTAAAAAAGTGTTAGTTTACTTTCTAGAAATATTTGGCAGTAATTTAATTACTTTCAATGTTTGTCTTCCAGAGTAAATGCCTGTCTTCTGCGTTCAACTGCTTCCAGAATGCAAGCTTACACTTAGAGCCAGCAAACAGCCAATCATCTCGTAATTTTGAAGTCATGATTACAAGGTTGAGGAGACCAGTTATTACACACACCATTACTGACATGGTAGGATTGTTTGACATGTTCCCTAATTTAATAATTGCACCATATTTTGCATAGTTTATTATGTCCTAACTGTAAAGCTTGGTAGAAGTACAGATTCTTCTTTAAGTTTTACTAAGAGTGAAAGATGTAAATATACTTAGTAATTCTTTTTAAGATCACACTCATTCTGGTCCTACTAATCAACTGTTTACATGTAGCTAAATAATGGGAAATGTGTAATATGGAGGTCAGGTTGTCTCCTGATTAGTGTAAAGGAATAGGAATCAATGGATGTAGGTGCTTCTTCTGACTGCCATTGGTTTACTTTGTTACTACCTAATCTTTCTATACCTCTGTTTTCCCATCTGTTAAAAGAAGATAACACTACTTACCCACTTTTAGTACCTCACATATTTTTCATTCAATGATCTCAAATTATTATTTGTTATGATACACTTTTCAAATCCAGCATGTCTGATAAGAAGCTCTTTTCTTTGTCTTCCAGAATTGTTCTCCATGTGAATCTTATGCTAAAGAAGCCCCCAGACAATTTTTGGACAGCTTTCTATCACTGCTACAGGAGGTAATTAACATTCATTGTTCATTATAAGTTTTTGGCATTTTGCCTTTCATTTTGCCGAAGTCTTTTAGAACATTGTAATATCCATTATTTTACAACATTTTTAACAATACGTTGTTTTCACAGCGAATCATAAAACTTCACATTTAGGACACAATGGATATGAAGACTACTGGACATCCACTATTTAAAGCAGACACTATATTATGTAAGACAACAATGAAAATGTAAATATTGTGTATTGAACATTATGATGTGTTGTATGTTGGGTACATTAGTGATGGACCTTCCTCAAAATGTTTAGATGAGTTGGATAGTTATTCAAAGCTTATCTGAACCTCCCCTCATGCTGGAAATTAGGCTCAAAATTTCTCAGGAAAAGGTTCTCTCATGAGATTTCAAGTATTCCCCAATTTTAGCTGGTTTAGAAATACCATGAGTAGCAGCCTTGTTCTTGTTTGATTCTAAATTAAATAAACAGACTTATTTGAACCTTTAAAAAAAAAAGAAAGGAAAAAAGGCAAAGAAGAAAAGCTAATTAGAATTTCTGAAATTGCAAGAGAGTTTGATTATGATTGTATCTGGACCAATTTGTTTATCTTCATTATCACACACACACACAATTTTATTTATGGGTATTTGGAGCTTTTTGCTAGTCAACTACTGATAAATATACTGTATTTTACTTTTATCAAAAGTACATGTTGAAATATTTATGTTGTATAGAGACTAATATTTTGATATTCATTATTTTAAAATTACTGGAAATACATTTACAACCCAAACTGTATAAAATGAATCTGATCCTTTTCCCTACTGAAGACAATGGGGGTGTTGCCATTGACTTTAAAACGAGCTGCATTGAGCCTTAAATTTTAAGAAGTGAAAATCTAAAATCTCTTGGATATACAGAGTAATATTTCAGGAGCTTGAAGTCAGGCACCTTTCTGATTGTAAGCGCCAACACTCATACATGTTAACATCAAAAATACAGCAGAGGCACTTGTTTAAACATAATTGGTTTGGTTGGCCTTCATCCCCTTGCACATCATCAAGCAGACACAATAATTAAAGATCGCTGGACGCTGTGCACCTCAAAAGCATATTGTCTGCTTAGAAGGGCAATATTTTAATGTTTTTGTATTCTTACTCGTGTTCCAGAACACTACTTCTCCTATTTACCATTCAATTATATTTGTGGTCTCAATTTTAATTGCAATTTTTTAAAAAAAGCGTCAAAGATATATAATGTGAATTTTTATTGTACAAGTTCTGAATCTGGGTGTAGAACTCTGCAGCTGTGCTGCTGCAGTGTAAGACACTTCCTACATTGTTGGCTTGGAGTTTTTCTGTTAATTTACCTCTCTGAGAGGCGGTAGCTCAGTCGACAGAAAAATGTGTCTGCCAACATAGCCCTGTGCAGCATAGCTCTGGGGTTTAGGTCACAGCCCTGTGCAACATTGGTAGGTCGATCTAATTTTTAAGGGTAGACCAGGCCTGCGACTGAAGGTAGCATTTATGCCTTCATAAAATAAAAGTAAATACCATTCTACTTAAAAACTAGGTTTGAGCTGCTTAGTTATATGTCACCATAGTTTACTTAAAATAATATTGTGCACTTCTATAGAACCTTCCATTTGAGGAACTTAACATGCTTTACAAGCATCAATTCCTATAGCCTCAAAAAACACCCTGTGAGGTAGGTCTCATCCCTAGATGAGGAAAGCGAGGTGCAAACAACTTGCCCAAGACCACACAGGAGGTCTGTAGCAGAGCCTAGAATACAGCTCCTGACTCCCACAAACAGCTTCCTCCCATTTAATTCCTACTTCACAGGGATGTTTTGCAGGTGAAGGAAACTGAAAATAAACCTATTTCTAAGTGTATTTCACACATTTTAGTACATTGGAAAATGACTATAGGATTAGCTGTTATGAGAGAGAGGTACCATTAGACACATAAGTTCATTTCTACCACTATCACACTAAGCTCTGGTAAAGAGAAATTGGTGAGCAAAGAATCTTTCAATGTCCATTTCCAAGTGCCCTGCATCTTCCTGGCATGTGCATCACTTTAAATACATGTATCTGAACAGGGAAAAAGATTGTCAATCAGAGGATAAAGTTGCCCTTGCATCATCATTGCTTTTTGGCTGATGACATTTTAAATTTGATTTAGATATTTTTGCTTTATTTCAGAAAATGTTTGTTCCCTTCTAAATCAGTGTTTCCATTTTACTGCCTGAGTATTAATATTCTAAAAATTAATGGTAGCTAATAAGAACTTTTAAATGCCTTTGGGCACCCCTTTATTCTAGTCTCTACTATTTTGTTATGCACAAAGTTCTTTAACTGACCTACTGGTAATCAATATGCAAAGCTATTGCTGTGGCTGAGAGATTTGCAGTTATAATAGTTAAAGAAAATCAGGACAAATATTCTCCAGATGACTGGAGAATATTAAAGGCAGTCCTTAAATCTCAAAGTGTCAGCTGATATTTCCACTATTAGAAGTTTTAAATTTTTTTATTAAATGTAACAGAATTCACTTATATTTTAGAACAATCTATTAACAATGTATTTCACCTAAAGCAAGTTCTCCTTTTACTAAATTATACTAGGCTTATAGATGAAGGGACAGATCCCAAAAGCCCTCCATCAGCAGAAATCCCATTGACTTCAGGACTGGGCCCAAATATTCACCCAAAGTGTACAGTAGTTTTAAAAAAATATTTGTAAATGCCTTTTCCAGTAATTTGCTGTGCGCATTCAAGAGTGCAGTCAATACTCTAGAGTATCCTTACAAAATTCTACATGCCCACTTTCCTGGGGAGAATAATTTTTTGGGTTGGCAAGAAAAATAGTTTTTCCATATTCATCAATAATCAAGGTAAAATAGTGGGCAAGTAGATTTTGTCCCTGGAGTGGTAAATTTTATGACAGTTTTGCAAGGCTGCTCTAGAGAAGCAATATTCACCAGAATGTCATAAGCTAATTAGTGATTCCTGTCTGCAATGAAATATGATTTGTTTTTGTTATGTGAGAGAATGTGTGGGATGATAAGCACTGTACCTGTATATGCTTTGGATGAGTTGCTCCATTTTTCAAATTAAGTAGCCGAGCAGACTTAGAGTGAAACTGTAGTTGTATTTAAATTGTACTTAATTTATTATAAAACATTTAAAAGGATATATTTTACCACCTTAAGATCCTTTATAAAAATCTTAGTAAACTATAATAAAGGACAATTTAAAAAAATTAAGTATTTTAACACCATGAAGAATTAATAAGCTACATCCTGCCTGGCTAATACTGTCTAGGAATAATGAGTTACTACATTATATACAATGAAACCTGATTATAGGGTAAAATTCACTTCTATGCAGTTCTAGCACAAGGACTGTGAACTACTTAAATTATATTTAAGCTCTCAAAATAAGCCTTATGTAGAATTTAAGTGGTACCTGGGCCTCGTGTGAGCTACTTTACAAAGAGTGAGTTTCACCCTTAAAGAGAAGTTTCCATTGTGTTTCCATCTCACAGGCCACTGGTTAACTAGATTATTTAAAAAGCTTAATTGTGCAAAATTTATTTAAGAATCCTAGTTTTTATAGCCTTTCACTTCTCTTCTAGTGTCATTTATTTATTTTACTCAGGCTTGCACTCACCTCAAAAGCTACTGGTCAAAGGGTCACTGAAAGTGTAGGGCAGGTTAATATATGTGCACAGTTCTCACCAGGATTTGAGAAATGGAGTGTACTAGATTAGGATGAATTAGTTGAATCCTAAACTGAGAACAGCAAAATCAACGTTCAACATAAATGTGTCTCTCTCCTTCTGGCATCATCATCAGAAGAAAAAAGAAGAAAGCCTATGAAGAAGTTAGGATGTAGGAAGAGTTGATCTGTGAAGCTTTTGAGATGTGTAGCCAGCCTTAATGTAGTCACAATTATAAACTGAACTGTCTGTGTATTAACAGCCTTTGCAGCACCATCTACTGCAAAACAGGGTGAAAGTTCCTATAGCTGTCTGAGTGCTTAAAGCAAGTCACAGAGGCTCATTACCTCCTAGGGAGGATTAACAACCTATTTATGATTTTAGATATAGGTGTCCTTTTCAGACACCTCTATGTGTTTTAGCATGGTTTATATAACTCCTGTATAGTAGTTACATTTTAAAAGAGATTCTATTTTTATATCAATTGTCTGATTTAATTTAATGATTATTTATTGCCTATTCATGAAAAGCTGATACTGAGAACCATGTTGTATATTTATATATAAAGTCGCCAAATTTATTTAAAAGAATATTACATTAAATACTGTTCAGCTGATATGATTGTTTCTTGTCATCTACTAAAAACTTGTAGCATGTGTACCTTACTTCTGCTGGCCAAGATAAGCCATCTAGGGAGGCTATTCTGTAACCTATGTAGTCATAGGATTTACCATATTAGATCAGGCCACTGACCTCTCCCATTGAATATCTTTCCTGAATAAGTGATCAGTACCTGATGCATTCAAGGAAGGTAAACCACCATCCTCCTGCATTTTACAGAATTAGTTGTCCACTGCCATACAGTAGGAGGAATACCTTCCTCACCCTATCAGGTAGTTGGTTTATGTATGCTCTGATATATCAGATTTGTTGACTGCTAATACGATCATTGTTTTTTGTGGTCATTAGTTAGCCAAAGCATTTGACTCTATTTACTGCCGCAATGAAGCAGTGAAGTTCACAAGATGACAATATGCTGTGTAATACAGTATTTTCTTTTATTTGTTCTTAATTTACTGCCTTTAATTTAATCAAACTAATGATATAAGATAAAAAGAAGGGATTGATCAGTTTTCACAATGCCCTTCATAATCATAAATAAATTAGTGCAGGCCCCTTTCTTCATTCTTTTCCATTCCAGAGTAAATTAATCCTAATATTTGCAAACTCTGATCATACAAAAGTTCCACCATACTTGTAGGTATTTCAGTCACTCTTCTCAAGACTTTTTAAATCTTTGAGGTATCTTTACAAAGGTGAGATGAATAAATGTCTTCTGTTAAAGAGACTTCTGCAATTGAGTGTATATTAAGACTTCAGACTAGTTTAAACAAAGTTGATCTGAATTAAATGTTCCCTGTCATTAGGCTGCCCAAATCTCAGTGCGTTACAGAGGCTACGGACATCTGAGAACTAATAGGAACCATTTCCCTTTAGGAAAAGGGTTCCCTAAAACCAACAAACCAAAATCAAACCCTTCACAATTAAGGTTTGGCAGTAACAGTTTTCTAATCTGGCTCCCAGTAGAACCATAACTTTAAAATTGACCTGAAGCTAGGTTTGTAGTTTTCTGTTTGTTTTCATATTCTTTTTAGCTTAGTTACATTTTAAAGTCTCATTTTTTATTTTAGAAATATCAGAAACGGCTCTTGTGAGGTCTCATTTCACTAATTCTTCAGTCATTAGAGCAGGGGTGGCCAACCACATGCGGCTCTTCAGAGGTTAACATGCGGCTCCTTGTATAGGTGCCAACTCCAGGGCTGGAGCTAGAGGCGCCAACTTTCCAGTGTGCCGGGGGGGGGGTGCTCACTGCTCAACCCCTGGCTCTGCCCCAGGTCCCAGCCCCACTCCACTCCTTCCCCCAAGGCTCTGGCCCCTTCCCCTGAGTCTGCTGCGCCCTTGCTCCTCCTGCCCCCACCCCCAGCCTCCTGCACACCACAAAACAGCTGATTGCGGCGGGTGGGAGCCACATGGATGGAGGGTTAGGTGCCGATCGGCAGTGCTGCTGTGGCGGATGGGAGACACTGGGGGTGGGAGTCAGGGAGCGGGAGTGGGGGAGCTGACAGGGGTCTGCTGATGCATTATTGTGGCTCTTTGGCAATGCACACTGGTAAATTCTGGCTCCTTCTGAGGCTCAGGTTGGCTATGCCTGCATTAGAGTGGCTTTCAGGTTAGTTAGGGGCTGATTCTCTAAAACAGAAACAAACAAATCTTACATGGCTTCTTTATCTGTCATAAGGAAATAAAAGATGGCCTGAGCTCTTAAGACTTCATCCATTAATTCAGCATTAGACTGCTCTCTAAGGGTATGTCTACACTACGGAATAAGGTCGAATTTATAGAAGACGGTTTTTTAGAAATTGGTTTTATATATTCGAGTGTGTGTGTCCCCACAGAAAATGCTCTAAGTGCATTAAGTGCAGTAACTCGGCGGAGTGCTTCCACAGTACTGAGGCTAGAGTCGACTTCCGGAGCATTGCACTGTGGGTAGCTATCCCACAGTTCCCACAGTTCCCGCTGCCCATTGGATTTTCTGGGTTGAGATCCCAATGCCTGATGGGGCTAAAACATTGTCGCGGGTGGTTCTGGGTACCTATCGTCAGGCCCCCGTTCCCTCCCTCCCTCCGTGAACGCAAGGGCAGACAATCGTTTCGCGCCTTTTTTCCTGAGTTACCTGTGCAGACGCCATACCACGGCAAGCATGGAGCCCGCTCAGGTAACCGTCACCCTATGACTCCTGGGTGCTGGCAGACGCGGTACGGCATTGCTACACAGTAGCAGCAACCCCTTGCCTTGTGGCAGCAGACGGTACAGTACGACTGGTAGCCGTCATCGTTATGTCCGAGGTGCTCCTGGCCACGTTGGCTGGGAGCGCCTGGGCAGACATGGGCGCAGAGACTAAATTTGGAGTGACTTGACCAGGTCATTCTCTTTAGTCCTGCAGTCAGTCCTATTGAACCGTCTTATGGTGAGCAGGCAGGCGATACGGATTGCTAGCAGTCGTACTGTACCATCTTCTGCCAGGCAGGCAAGAGATGAGGATGGCTAGCAGTCGTACTGTACCATCTTCTGCCGAGCAGCCATGAGATGTGGATGGCATGCAGTCCTTCTGCACCGTCTGCTGCCAGCCAAAGATGTAAAAGATAGATGGAGTGGATCAAAACAAGAAATAGACCAGATTTGTTCTGTATTCATTTGCTTCCCCCCCGCCCCCGTCTAGGGGACTCATTCTTCTAGGTCACACTGCAGTCACTCACAGAGAAGGTGCAGCGAGGTAAATCTAGCCATGTATCAATCAGAGGCCAGGCTAACCTTCTTGTTCCAATAAGAACGATAACTTAGGTGCACCATTTCTTATTGGAACCCTCCGTGAAGTCCTGCCTGAAATACTCCTTGATGTAAAGACACTCCCTTTGTTGATTTTAGCTCCCTGAAGCCAACCCTGTAAGCCGTGTCCTCAGTCGCCCCTCCCTGCGTCAGAGCAACGGCAAACAATCGGGCATCTGAGAGTGCTGTCCAGAGCAGTCACAATGGAGCACTCTGATGGGGCTAAAACATTGTTGCGGGTGGTTCTGGGTACGTATCGTCAGGCCCCCGTTCCCTCCCTCCCTCCGTGAAAGCAAGGGCAGACAATCGTTTCGCGCCTTTTTTCCTGAGTTACCTGTGCAGACGCCATACCACGGCAAGCATGGAGCCCGCTCAGGTAACCGTCACCCTATGTCTCCTGGGTGCTGGCAGACGCGGTACGGCTTTGCTACACAGTAGCAGCAACCCCTTGCCTTGTGGCAGCAGACGGTGCAGTACGACTGGTAGTCGTCCTCGTCGTGTCCGAGGTGCTCCTGGCCACGTTGGCTGGGAGCGCCTGGGCAGACATGGGCGCAGGGACTAAATTTGGAGTGACTTGACCAGGTCATTCTCTTTAGTCCTGCAGTCAGTCCTATTGAACCATCTTATGGTGAGCAGGCAGGCGATACGGATTGCTAGCAGTCGTACTGTACCATCTTCTGCCAGGCAGGCAAGAGATGAGGATGGCTAGCAGTCATACTGTACCATCTTCTGCCGAGCAGCCATGAGATATGGATGGCATGCAGTCCTTCTGCACTGTCTGCTGCCAGCCAAAGATGTAAAAGATAGATGGAGTGGATCAAAACAAGAAATAGACCAGATTTGTTTTGTACTCATTTGCTTCCCCCCCCCCGCCCCTGTCTAGGGGACTCATTCCTCTAGGTCACAGTGCAGTCACTCACAGAGAAGGTGCAGCGAGGTAAATCTAGCCATGTATCAAACAGAGGCCAGGCTAACCTCCTTCTTCCAATAAGAACAATAATTTAGGTGCACCATTTCTTATTGGAACCCTCCGTGAAGTCCTGCCTGAAATACTCCTTGATGTAAAGACACCCCCCTTTGTTGATTTTAGCTCCCTGAAGCCAACCCTGTAAGCCATGTCGTCAGTCGCCCCTCCCTGCGTCAGAGCAACGGCAGACAATCGTTCCGCGCCTTTTTTCTGTGCGGACGCCACACCAAGGCAAGCATGGAGGCCGCTCAGCTCACTTTGGCAATTAGGAGCACATTAAACACCACACACATTATCCAGCAGTATATGCAGCACTGGAACCTGGCAAAGCGATACCGGGCAAGGAGGCGATGTCAGCGCAGTCACGTGAGTGATCAGGACATGGACACAGATTTCTCTGAAAGCATGGGCTCTGCCAATGCATGCATCATGGTGCTAATGGGGCAGGTTCATGCTGTGGAATGCCGATTCTGGGCTCGGGAAACAAGCACAGACTGGTGGGACCACATAGTGTTGCAGGTCTGGGACGATTCCCAGTGGCTGTGAAACTTTCGCATGCGTAAGGGCACTTTCATGAAACTTTGTGACTTGCTTTCCCCTGCCCTGAAGTGCATGAATACCAAGATGAGAGCAGCCCTCACAGTTGAGAAGCGAGTGGCAATAGCCCTGTGGAAGCTTGCAACGCCAGACAGCTACTGGTCAGTTGGGAATCAATTTGGAGTGGGCAAATCTACTGTGGGGGCTGCTGTGATGCAAGTAGCCCATGCAATCAAAGATCTGCTGATATCAAGGGTAGTGACCCTGGGAAATGTGCAGGTCACAGTGGATGGCTTTGCTGCAATGGGATTCCCTAACTGTGGTGGGGCCATAGACGGAACCCATATCCCTATCTTGGCACCGGAGCACCAAGCCGCCGAGTACATAAACCGCAAGGGGTACTTTTCGATAGTGCTGCAAGCTCTGGTGGATCACAAGGGACGTTTCACCAACATCAACGTGGGATGGCCGGGAAAGGTACATGACGCTCGCATCTTCAGGAACTCTGGTCTGTTTCAAAAGCTGCAGGAAGGGACTTTATTCCCAGACCAGAAAATAACTGTTGGGGATGTTGAAATGCCTATATGTATCCTTGGGGACCCAGCCTACCCCTTAATGCCATGGCTCATGAAGCCGTACACAGGCAGCCTGGACAGTAGTCAGGAGCTGTTCAACTACAGGCTGAGCAAGTGCAGAATGGTGGTAGAATGTGCATTTGGACGTTTAAAGGCGCGCTGGTGCAGTTTACTGACTCGCTTAGACCTCAGCGAAACCAATATTCCCACTGTTATTACTGCTTGCTGTGTGCTCCACAATATCTGGTGAGAGTAAGGGGGAGACGTTTATGGTGGGGTGGGAGGTTGAGGCAAATCGCTTGGCTGCTGGTTACGCGCAGCCAGACACCAGGTCGGTTAGAAGAGCACAGGAGGGCGCGGTACGCATCAGAGAAGCTTTGAAAACCAGTTTCATGACAGGCCAGGCTACGGTGTGAAAGTTCTCTTTGTTTCTCCTTGATGAAACCCCCCGCCCCTTGGTTCACTCTACTTCCCTGTAAGCTAACCACCCACCCCTCCTCCCGTCAATCACCGCTTGCAGAGGCAATAAAGTCATTGTTGCTTCACATTCATGCATTCTTTATTCATTCATCACACAAATAGGGGGATGACTACCAAGGTAGCCCAGGAGGGGTGGTGGAGGAGGGAAGGAAAATGCCACACAGCACTTTAAAAGTTTACAACTTTAAAATTTATTGAATGACAGCCTTCTTTTTTTTGGGCAATCCTCTGTGGTGGGGTGGCTGGTTGGCCGGAGGCCCCCCCACCGCGTTCTTGGGCGTCTGGGTGTGGAGGCTATGGAACTTGGGGAGGAGGGCGGTTGGTTACTCAGGGGCTGCAGTGGCAGTCTGTGCTCCAGCTGCCTTTGCTGCAGCTCAACCATACACTGGAGCATAGCCAGCAGCCTCAGCATTGAATCCTGCCTCCTCTCATCACGCTGCCGCCACATTTGAGCTTCAGCCCTGTCTTCAGCCCACCACTTACTCTCTTCAGCCCACCACTCTCCTCCCGGTCATTTTGTGCTTTCCTGCACTCTGACATTATTTGCCTCCACGCATTCGTCTGTGCTCTGTCAGTGTGGGAGGACAGCATGAGCTCGGAGAACATTTCATCGCGAGTGCGTTTTTTTTTCTTTCTAAGCTTCACTAGCCTCTGGGAAGGAGAAGATCCTGTGATCATTGAAACACATGCAGCTGGTGGAGAAAAAAAAAGGGACAGCGGTATTTAAAAAGACACATTTTATAAAACAGCGGCTACACTCTTTCAGGGTAATCCTTGCTGTTAACATTACATACATAGCACATGTGCTTTCGTTACAAGGTCGCATTTTGCCTCCCCCCACCGCATGGCTACCCCCTCAACCTTCCCCCCTCCCTGTGGCTAACAGCGGGGAACATTTCTGTTTAGCCACAGGCAAACAGCCCAGCAGGAATGGGCTCCTCTGAGTGTCCCCTGAAGAAAAGCATTCTATTTCAACCAGGTGACCATGAATTATATCTCACTCTCCTGAGGATAACACAGAGAGATAAAGAACGGATGTTGTTTGAATGCCAGCAAACATACACTGCAATGCTTTGTTCTACAATGATTCCTGAGTATGTGTTACTGGCCTGGAGTGGTAAAGTGTCCTACCATGAAGGACGCAATAAGGCTGCCCTCCCCAGAAACCTTTTGCAAAGGCTTTAGGAGTACATCTAGGAGAACCGCGAATGCCAGGGCAAAGTAATCCTTTCACATGCTTGCTTTTAAACCATGTATAGTATTTTAAAAGGTACACTCACCAGAGGTCCCTTCTCCGCCTGCTGGGTCCAGGAGGCAGCCTTGGGTGGGTTCAGGGGGTACTGGCTCCAGGTCCAGGGTGAGAAACAGTTCCTGGCTGTCGGGAAAACCGGTTTCTCCGCTTGCTTGCTGTGAGCTATCTACAACCTCCTCCTCCTCATCATCTTCTTCGTCCCCAAAACCTGCTTCCGTATTGCCTCCATCTCCATTGAAGGAGTCAAACAACACGGCTGGGGTAGTGGTGGCTGAACCCCCTAAAATGGCATGCAGCTCATCATAGAAGCGGCATGTTTGGGGCTCTGACCTGGAGCGGCCGTTCGCCTCTCTGGTTTTCTGGTAGGCTTGCCTCAGCTCCTTCAGTTTCACGCGGCACTGCTTCGGGTCCCTGTTATGGCCTCTGTCCTTCATGCCCTGGGAGATTTTGACAAAGGTTTTGGCATTTCGAAAACTGGAACGGAGTTCTGATAGCACGGATTCCTCTCCCCAAACAGCGATCAGATCCCGTACCTCCCGTTCAGTCCATGTTGGAGCTCTTTTGCGATTCTGGGACTCCATCATGGTCACCTCTGCTGATGAGCTCTGCATGGTCACCTGCAGCTTGCCACGCTGGCCAAACAGGAAATGAGATTCAAAAGTTCGCGGTTCTTTTCCTGTCTACCTGGCCAGTGCATCTGAGTTGAGAGTGCTGTCCAGAGCGGTCACAATGGAGCACTCTGGGATAGCTCCCGGAGGCCAATACAATCGAATTGTGTCCACAGTACCCCAAATTCGAGTCGGCAACGTCGATTTAAGTGCTAATCCACTTGTGAGGGGTGGAGTAAGGAAATCGATTTTAAGAGCCCTTTAAGTCGAAATAAAGGGCTTCATTGTGTGGACGGGTGCAGATTTACATCGATTTAATGCTGCTAAATTCGACCTAAAGTCCTAGTGTAGACCAGGGCTAAGAGGTTTACTTTTAATCTCTCCTACTTATTTTTACAATCCTTCCTTCTCCTAATCTTCTTTCAATCTCCTACTCTACCTCTATTAAATATCAGAGCTATAATCTAAAGAAGGTCTGTGAGTCTAAATGTTTTCTACTGTATCCATCATGCTATTTCCTTGCTCTTTGCTTTTCTTGGCCATTGTCTTCTATTTTCATCCAGGTGCGAAGGGCCAGATTGTTGGCAGCACTGTGAAATTCCTCCGAACATTTATGAGGGTTTAGCTTGGGCACTAATTTGCTTTTGTTAATCAGATCTCATTTCTGATCTTCTGCTGCTGGTTTCCCTCTTCATACCTCTTAAGACTAAAGCTCCAGAAACATGGATATTTAATGCAAATAATGCAATGCATTCATTTGCATATTTGATGAATATGGATCACCTACTTTTTCATCCACAGTATTTTAATTTTTAACAAAAAGTTCTTTTTGTTTTCTACTTCTCTCCCCCACTACAGTATCAGTTTCTTTACTATGCAATAGACAGGATATACAAGTCAGTAAAATAATTAAAATAGTAATTTGACTATTAGACATTTAGGTGCCTTCTTACGTCCTAATGAAGCTGAAGCATAAATACAAATTAAAATTAAACACTTGTATTTATTATTTAAAAATTATTATTCACTGACAACTTGACAGGGTTGCTCTGAGGGGCAACTAAAGGGGTGAAAAGCCCCAACACAACAGTGACAGAGGAGAAAGGCACCATCTCAGCCAATCCAAGGAAAATATCATGTTAACTCCAATAATCAAGTTACAGCCCCTGAAGCTCCCGACCTTCAGGAAACTATCCTTTTGGACTCCTTCCCTCCCTGGCGGTGTTTTAGACCCACTTACACAACTCTGCAAGACCTGTGATCATAGAAGCCACCTCCAGCCCTTGCTCTGCCACTGCTGCTCATGCTCCCCTCACCATTGGATGTAAAAATGACAGGAGAAAGTCATGTCCAAATGACTTTCCAGCCCAAAGAAATGCTCTGGGTGTTCTCATACTGGTACCTGTTGGTATACAGGGTGTACAGTATAAAAAGTGTTAGCAGAGAGATGCTGATCTGAAAGACCCACCCTCATGTCATAATACTTGAGAAGCATACACTAAATTAAATACAATTAATGGGTGGTAAAATTTGTTTGTGTGTGTGTGTGAGACAGACACACACTATGTTAAAAATAATCTTATTTAGGTTGCACAGTCAAGCACTCAAAGTTAGGAAATGTCAAATTTAAGGAGGCCTGTGAAACCTCAATTCCATCCTGTACAGTGACCATCCTGGGCACTGAATGAAGCCAAGTGCTGAAGTAATAGTATGATCTCAGGTAATTAGATTATCATAACACATACCCATAAGGGGGTTGAACTGAGGCTGCACAAACAGAATTTGGCATTTCCTAACTTTGCAGCACTTGACTTTGCAACCTAACGTTCTTTTAACTTTTTTAAAATTTTCTAGTTTGGGTGGCTTTTTGGGAGTGGGTGGGGGTTGGTTGGTAAGGATATAGGTAAAACCAAGTCCTATTATGTGTAACTATCAATCCCTCACCCACTATGTATCATCATCCGTGTTTGAATCCTGAACTTTCAGCTTTGCAGCACAGAATGCTACCTCCTGTGCTAGAAGACTAACCACACTAGCGGGCAGCAGGAGAAGGCCATTATCTCAGAGGGGGAAGACTGAGTTATGGAGTTTCAGGCCCGAAGGGACCACCAGACCATCTAGTCTGACCTTCTGTCTATCACAGGCCACCAACACCACCCAGCACCTGCACAGCAAACTCAACAATGGAAATAAGACCAAATTATTACTAGTTACAGGAGACTATGTGCCACAGGCAGAGAACAGGAGGCATCAAGGTGCACCCATGCCCAAGGCCCACACAACAGCAGGGAAATGGTTAGGTGAGACTTATCAGTATAATCCTGACAACTGACCCACATCCATACGCTGCAGAGGAAGATGGAAAAATCCATTGTCACTGCCAATCTGATCTGGGGGAGAATTCAGCCCCACGTATGGTGATCAGATAGCCCCTCAGCATGTGAACAGGATGGACAACGGAGTCCAGGTGCTGGGTCTGGAGGGTGGTTTTGAGGAGTTCAGCCTGGCATGGCTCTATTCCAGGGGTGGGCAAACTTTTTGGTCTGAGGGCCATATTGGCGTTGCAAAACTGTATGGAGGGCCGGGTAGGGAAGGCTGTGCCTTCCCAAACAGCCTGGCCCCCTAAACGCCCCCTCCCACTTCCTACCCCCTGAATGCTCCCCTTGGAACCCTCGACCCATCCACACACCCCTGCTCCTGGTCTCCTGACCACCCCCTCCTGGGACCCCACCCTCTATCTAACCCCCCCTGCTCCCTGTCCCCTGACTGCCCCAACCCCTATCCACACCCCCTATCCAATCCCCCCTCCTCCCTGTCCCTTAACTGCCCCAACCCCTATCCACACCCCAACCCCTGACAGCCTCCCCCGGGATTCCCACGCCTATCCACCCTCCCCATTCCCCATCCCCAACTGCCCACCCCAGAACCTCCACCCCATCCAACCACCCTCTGCTCCCCATCCCCTGACTGCCCCCCCGAGACCTCCTGCCCCTTATCCAACCCCCCTTACCATGCTGCTCAGAGCAGCAGGAGCTCGCAGCCCCATAGCCCGGCCAGAGCCAGCCACACCGTCTGCACTGCTCAGCAGGAGCAGCGGGCCAGAGCGCTGGCGATGTGGCATGCTGAGGCTGCAGGGGAGGGCCTGGGGGCTAGCCTCCTTGGCCAGGAGCTCAGGGGCCAGGCAGGACGGTCCCTTGGGCCAGATGTGGCCTGCGGGCTGTAGTTTGCCCACCTCTGCTCTATCCCCCCATTCCAGGGTGCTCCTGCCCCACATGTTGTTTTGGGGAAAAGGATGTGTATGAGAGGGGCTCCTGGAATTATATTCAGACTCCCTGGGTGGCTAAGGGGAGTGTGGCCTGGGGCAGGGACCATCTTTTTGTTTTGTGTTTGTATAGCGCCTAGCATAATGGGGTCTTGGGCCATGACTAGGGCCCCTAGATGGTATGGTAATACAAATAATAATGTATTAATGGTGATTGGGATCACCAGGGCCAGACTCTGGGGGTTTAACAGGAGTGAGAAGCCCAGCCTGGTTCTCTCTCTCCTCCTGCCCCATGTAGTGCACTGGGGCCATGTGGTGGGAGTAGCCTATTACACCTGCTCTGGTAGCTTGCAGTGTAGTTAATGCATGTTGCTGTTGGTGAGACCAACCTCAGGACAGTACATTTATGGTTTTGACTTGCTGCCAAAATTTTCCTGAGTAACAGAAACAAGAGTGGGAAAATGGCAAAATTTAACACTTTGTATCTTGGCAAATACTGAATGAAATTTCACAGGACAAAAGAAAGGCAATTCTAAACCCTGCGGGCATTCTGCTTGCATGCTGGGCGCATTCTGAATACAAAAGGCCCGCTGTAAACAAGTGAGTACTTCTCACAGTGAAGGTTGGAAGAAGCTTTTATTAGGGAAAGTGTTAGCTAACCTAAATTTAGTGACTGCAAAGCCCATATCATATAACATCACATCACAGGATAACAATACTCTAGTTAGTCTATAAGATTAGTGGACCGGGAGATTAAGAGATGGTGATGGAGAAAACAACAAGGGAAAAATAAAAAAGCAATGAGATATTAAAAAGAATTCTTATAGGACAGTTGGGAATTGAGACATGTTAACACTAAGTAGGAGCATTCATCTTTTTGGCAAGTATTTTCCAGACAACAATGGGCTGCCTTTTCCTCTCAATTCAATTAGTGGTAATACCATTCAATCAATGGGAGTTAAACTGGTGTAAAACTGGTGCAAGTGCAAGGAGAATCAAGAAAAGTGCCTAAACATCATACAGCAGTATTTGCAGCGCTGAAATTAGCAAAAGGATGCATGCATCATGTAACAGCTGGCACTCACCTCTCGCGAGTGTCCCCTTCCCTTACTGCGCGTGTCTGCACTTTCTCTCTGCCTTGCGGTGAGTCTCCAGCAACTTAGCCCTCTGGCTGAGTCTCACACAGTCTGTATGTGAAATAAAAAGCAAACCCCTTCCAAGGTACAAGTCCAACAGAGACCTCTCTCAGTGCCCTCTGTAATGTCTCTTTATCTGCAGCCCTATTCCTCAGCTTGCTCCTCAATCAGTCCAGCAGGGCCTATCGCAGTACCCTGGTTCAAACAGTCTCTCAGCCCCTTCTGGATTCTCTCAAGTTGTCCCTGCTCTGCTATAGATTGGTGGCCCAGGCTCCCCCCCTGGAGCCAAGGCCTTTCTGGCCCCAGCTCTCCTGCTAAAAGAGTTCGGTTTCCTCTTCTGCAGTACATCAAAAGACCAGGCCACTTGCTCAGTGGCTAACGGGGAGGGGAGAGATCCAGGCCTGCCTCCTACTCCAGATCCCAGTCAGGGACCCTATACATAGCAGCCATTCACCACATCCCTATAAATAGACTGCATCACTGCTACAATCCCCTGGGCCACTTTTCCATGGCCTCAGCACATTCTTCACCCTTACCTCAGAGCCTTGTCCTGATTGATTCCCAGCAGCCAGCGGTGAATTCCTTCTCACTTCCCCCAGTCTCTACCAGCACTGCTCTGTCCGAGGTCCTGTAGCTCCCTCAGCTAGCCAGGCACACCATCCACATTCCACCAGCTCCAGCAAGAAATTGCATTCACTGTGGTCCTGCAGCTCCTTTTATACTAGCCTGCTGGGACCTGATTGGCTGCTTCCCGCAGCCCTTTCTGTTTGGCTGCATCCCACACAGCCATTCTAGGCAGCTTGGAGAATCCTCTCCACTGCCCTGTTCGGGAACGGGGTGTGGCAGGGCTGCAAGGCCTCCAGCAAGGGGAGGGATAGCTCAGTGGTTTGAGCATTGCCTGCTAAACCCAGGGTTGTGAGTTCTATGATTCAAAGGGGCCTCAAGGCGCAGTCCACCCCATCATGCATCACCTGACAACAGTAAATTCTGGCTGCAGGCTTCTTCACAAGCAGCAGGAGACTCATTGTGAACTATTACTCAAGGTATCTTGAAATAACATTGCTTCATTTCTGGACTCCAAAAGTCATATTGTGATCAGTCACACAGTATCAATCCAAGGAAGGGATGGTACACATGAAGGGGGGGGGGGTGGAATCAAACAATGGGCTGCAATTCATAAAGAAAAAATGCCAAAGATTTTCACAATAGTGGAAATTGAAAGTTAGTTATACTCAGGAATGGGCACGTGTAGAAATGGAATCTTATCACTTAACAGATCTATACGTGTTAAGTCTATACACGCCCTATATGTGTTAAGTCTTATCTGCTACGTGGCAAAAATAAATGTTCATTACTTTTTCCTTCTGTTATCACAGAAGAGCCAACATAGCTAAGAAAATGTGCCGAGTTCTTTTCTGGATCTCACACATTCACAGGATTGTTAATTAAGTCCCGGTTGCAGTACAATTATCATTGGTCATGTCAAAGTCAGAAAGAATACAGCCCAACTTGCAGATTGCAAGGTAAATTGAGGGGAAAAAAATCTTTTTACATGCTAACTGAAAGATTATGCTATGGAATATAGATTGGGCTAAACTGGAAAATTCAGATCCAGATTTTGACCTCCCAAAAGTTTGGAGCGCTCAAATCTGATTTTTAGACTTGGTCAATTATAGAGTTGGGCCCAGCTGTGAAATTTTGATCTGGATCCTAATTTAAATTCTGAATCTACTTATTCAGGAACATTTGGCTAAAGGCTTTTTGTTTGGGACCACATTGAATATGGAAATCAATGAAAGACAGTAACCATGGACACCATAATGCCAGCCACTTTCCAGGGTATAACTGCACATTAAATACACTGCTACACCAGAAACTAATGATCTTACTGCAAACACTATACCATCTGTCAAAAGGCCTTAGTGGAAGTTCTCATTGATAATTTGGTTTTGAAATAAGAGAAGATACAAGATTCTGGAGCTATAATAGGGTATATTCGGCACAAAAGCGAAGAACCTATATCACTTATATCTAAGCAAAAAATAAGACTTATTATTTACAATTTACATTGTGGTGGTACCCAAAATGTGCTAGACACGATCCAGATTCAGAGGAAAAAACAGTCCTTACTCCTCTCTGCTCCAATTCAGCAAGGTACTTAAGCATATGCCTAACTTTAAACACATGAGTTGTCTCATCACATTCATAGTCATTGGAACTACTCATGTGCTTAAAAGGTTGACATGTACTTAAGTACTTTGCTGAATCTGGGCCTCTACAATTAGGGATGAGTGAACTGTATCGGTTAATCACCATATTCAGATCAGTTGAAATGAAGAGTGTTTTTCCAGTATACACAGAGCTGTGATTTTGTGTTGCAGCATAAATGTTACCTTGTTATTTTGCATCCAGAAGCAACCAGCCAAGAATAGCCCTGCATTATACAACTCATATCCCTGTAGTGCTGGTGGCAAAACAGGGTTGGCCCAAAAGACCCCTATGCTCCAAGAGCCCGCTCTGGAAAATATGGGTAGGATGAGACTAGGGATGGCATTTTCAAAAATGCCTGAATGACTTTGAAGCCTGAGTTCCATTTTCAAACTGTCATACTTTGAGATCAACATCAGTTCACCCACGCCAATGGTAGAAGAGAAATAGTTGAAACATACAGACAGCAAAATACTCTCACCTGGTAAAATTTAGTAGCCCATCCTAAACTCCTGATACCAGAAAAAAGATTTTATCTGGGCTATGTTGATAAATTGGAGAGGGTTCAGAGAAGAGTCAGAAGAATGATTGAAGAATTAGAAAACATGCCTTATAGCAGTAGACGTAAGGAGCTCAATCTACTTATCTTAACAAAGAGAAGATTCAGGGGTGACAATCACAATTTATAAGTACCTACATGGGAAACAAATATTTGATAATGGGCTTTTCAATCTAGCAGAGGAAAGTATAACATAATCCAATGGCTAGAAGTTGAATATGGACAAATTCAGACCAGAAATAAGAGATAATTTAACAGTGAGGTTAATTATTCATTGGAACAACTTACAAAAGGTCATGGTGGATTCTCCATCACTGGCAACTATTAAATCAAGATTGGATTTTTTAAAAATATATGCTATAGTTTAAACAGGAATAATTATGGGGAAGTTCTATGGCCTGTGTTATCAGAGTAGTTAAGGGATCAGCAACCTATGGCACACATGCCAAAGGCGGCACACAAGATGATTTTGAGTGGCACTCACACTGCCCAGGTCATGGCCACCAGTCCTGGGAGCTCTGCTGCCACCCGGGGTCCCATCCTCCGGCTCCCTGCCAGCCGGGGTCCCATCTGCTGGCCCCCTGCTCAGTTCGCTGCCAGCCCCGGGTCCCAGTCACTGGTCCCGGGCTCTCTGCTGCCATCCTGGGGTCCCAGCCGCCAGCCCGGGGCTCTGCAGCCGCCCCCAGCTGTGGCCCACTGGCCCCAGCTTAGGGCAGTGAGGGGTGCAGACAGGGGCAAGAGACGGTACAGCTCAGCACCCCACCTTAAAAATTGTTCCAGTGCCACTGTACTGGGATATTTTTAAGTCCTGATTTGCTGCTTACATCACTCTCACGTCACGTGGAACAGCACATTGCGTTTGATGTCGTGCATACCGTCTGTCACAATTTTTTTCCCCACTGTAAGTTGAGGGGTACATTTGACAAAATGTCAGTTCCTAAGAAAGCAAAGTTAGATGTCTGTTCATTTCACTTCACAGCAACATTTGGTGGCTAAGTTGTGGCAAAGTTTTGGTGCGCTTTGTAAACTGTTTTGGTGCAATCAAGGCCTTTTTGTTGGATGATGACAAATGGCTGTGTAAGGTCATGTTTCTAATTGACATCACCGCTCACCTAAACAAACTCAATCTCCATCTCCAGGGTGCAGGGCAAACGGTTCTGGATCTTTATGAAGCCCGGAAGGCATTTGTTGTAAAACCAGCAGTTTTTTTCTTGGGATATTCAAACTTTGACTTTCTGCTACTTCCAACACATAAAAGAGCTATCGACACATTGTACTGTCAGTGTCAATGGGATTGGAATTTACATGCAAGAACTGGAATTAGAATTTTCTGACAGATTTCAAGATTTCCAGCAATTTGGCCCAATGCTTCCTTTTCTAATTAAACCTGAAAAGTTCAACAAAAGCAACTTGGATTTATCAGTATTTCTGTGGATGGGTGTTGAAGATTTCGAAATGCAGCTCATTCAGTTAAAAAGCTCAGAATTGTGGGCATCAAAGTTTGGAGATCTGTGGAGTGCACTTGAAGCTACCGAGAGAGAGATCATGGGGCCTCTATTCTGACCTGCTGGACGTCCCTGCCAGTAAAATTTAACGGTTTGAAGAAAATTGCGTTTGCAATGTTTTCAGCATTTGGATCCACATACCTGTGTGAACAGGTATTTTCACACATGAAATCTGTCCTCTGTCCCTCTTGGAGCCGGTTAAGAACTGATCACTCAGAAGCCTGTGTGCAGCTTAAAGTATCCAAATACGTGCCAGACATTGGAAAACTCAGCAAGGAAAAACAAGACCAAGGATCACACTAAACTGATAAGATCTGCATTTTAATTTAATTTTAAATGAAGCTTCTTAAACATTTTAAGAACCTTATTTACTTTACATACAACAATAGTTTAGTTATATATTATAGAGAGAAACCTTCTAAAAACGTTAAAATGTATTACTGGCACACAAAAACCTTAAATTAGAGTGAATAAATGAAGACTTGGCACACCACTGCTGAAAGGTTGCCAACCCCTGGACTAGATGATCACAGTGGACCTTTCTGACCTTAGAATCTATGATGTCATTTAGCAGGGTTCTAAGGCACAGTCCTAGCGCAACTTTGTTCTCACATTTGACGGGACAGCATTTTGAGCCATGATGTATACTTGATCATTTTTAAAGGTGCCAAAGTAACTCTTATAAAATCCATCATGTGATCTTATACTTCAGATTAAATAGCAATCAAGAAAATATCTGTTCACAAACATAAATGTATCTGATGTATGTGAGCAGTCCTGCAGTGAGTTTTTAAACAGACACAAGGCGGCGTTTCAGAACATCCAAATTTTGTTTTTGCCAATTCTTTGATTTCCTGCATCCAAAATATGTTATTTCTTTGGTCTGTTGATTATTCAGGATTGTGATATGCAAGAATTCTTAAAGAAGGCTCACTGCAACATTTTAGTCATACCATTATTTATAGCAATGCCTGACTTTACTCTCCCTAATTCTAATGCAAATAATGAATCAAAGTGGCATTCTCATTGTTTTAACGGAAGACTCCTTTATTTCAAACCACTGTCACCTGCATCCAACCTTCAATCAATGCTTCAGGCAACAGCAGCCCACATCTCTCCTTGACAGACCAGTCGTCTCCCGCCATCAAGATAGTTAATGGGGACAGGCACCATCAGGAGTTTGGCAATACCCAGCAACAAATGAAAGAATAACTTTAAAAGGTTAAAAGTAGCAGCCACTTATATGCCATGAAATTTACATTTTAAGAGTATAATTTCCTTTTTAAAGGGGAAAATGTGCTGTGTGGTTGGACTACTAATTTGTGATGAGGATAAATAAGAAGCAACTGTCACACTGGCAGAATTGAAAAGAAATGTTTATCCCCACCCAAAACCACGGGGTCTGAACATCCTGAAATTCTGGGCACACAGAGATTAAAAGGAGAGCAACAAAAATGATAAAAGGTTTAGAAACCTGATCTATGAGGAAAGGTTAAAAGAACTGGGCATGTTTAGTCTTGAGAAAAGAAGACTCGGGGAGACCTGATAACAGTAAAGGGCTGTTATAAAGATGACTGTGATCAATTGTTCTCCATGTCCACTGAAGGTAAAACAAGAAAGTAATGGGCTTAATCTGCAGCAAGGGAGATTTAGGTTAGGTATTAGCAAAAAATATTTCTAACCATAAGGGTAGGTAACCTCCGGAATACACTTCAAAGGGAGTTTGTGAAATCCCCATCATTGGAGGTTTTAAAGAACAGGTTGGATAAACATCTGCCAGATTCAGGGATGGTTTAGATTCATTTGGTCCTGCTTCAGTGAAGACTTGATGACTTCTTCAGTTCCCTTCCAGCCCTATATTTCTATGATTCTGTTAGTTTTGATCGCTTTCTTCTCCCCCCACAAAAAAGGGCTAAAGTTGGTTGCCAAGTTGCTGCAACATTGCAACAGTCTGAGAAAGTAACCACAACTATGCTGCTTAGTTTGTCAGGGCTGTCTCTATTGGCTCTTCTCCTACAGTCTGTTCAAGGAGGTCACCACAAGTTGAGCACTAGCAAATCACTTTATGGCAAGTGCCAGGCCCTTCTTACATTTGTAATGTCTATAGCACAGTGGTGCATAACTTCTGGGGCAATAAAGGACTGCTCTGGCAATTTGTCCACAGTCTAAGGGTTGAGACTAATTTGTATAAACATTTACAGACACTGTGTGTCAATTTGTTTACCTCAAAAAATCTATGTCGAGTAAATTAAGCTAATTAAATTCATGTTAATAACTACATTCATGTCTATTTCCCATTTCTGTCCATTTCCTACTTACTTTCTCAGACATTTTTCCGGTTTCCCCATCACTTTTTTCCTCTTTACTCTGCTTCTTTCTCTCCTTCCATTCTTCAACTTCCCTCTCTGCATCCTTGCACTTCCATTCTCCTTGCCCATTCTTAATTCTCCACTTCTTCCACCTCTTGTTGTCCCCTTTCTCTTTTCTCTCTCTCTTTCTCTCATTCTCCTCCTCCATTTTCCCGCTCATTTGCCCTCTTTTCCTTCATTCCGATAGTTAGCCCATGGCTTTCTCCATTTTCCTTTCTGTTTTCTAGGATATCCAAACACCATATTGTATAAAAACTGTATAGAAACTGGATATTTCTGCTAAAACGGAGGTAAAATGATTAGCAAACATGATGTTATGATGGTATCATCAGGCTTCAATATTAATTTCCTCATTTAGCTCAAATGTATACATTGCTCTTAGATTTATTAGGGAAAATTCACACTAGAATGAAGTTGACCCATGTCTCACTCAGTCTCTCTCCAGATAGAACTGCATTTGGTCACATTCAGAAGACTCTCTCTACAACCATAAAGGCAGAAACAAGTTAATTTTAGCTAGTGATTGCAAATACTACAAAGACTGACAGGACCACCAGACGACCACAAGAAACATGCTGATGGGACCAGGGTTTGCATAACATATTTACCACAACAGATGATGATCTCCTGGAGCACTGTACTGTAACTGAAAAGCCATTTCATTTCTCCCTTTTGTGCCTGAAAGGATCAGAAGACAGCTAACATAAAGAGACAATGAGGAGTCCTTGTGGCACATTAGAGACTAAACAAATTTATTTGGGCATAAGCTTTTGTGGGCAATAGCCCACTTCATCAGATGCATGGAGTGGAAAATACAGTAGGCAGGTATAAATATACAGCACATGAAAAGATAGGAGCTGCCTTATCAAGTGGGGGGTCAGTGCTAACAAGGCCAATTCAATTAGGGTGGATATGGCCATTCCCAACAGTTGTCAAGAAGGGGTGAATATCAACAGAGGGAAAATTACTTTTTGTAGTGCTAACGAGGCCAATTCAATCAAGGCATATGTGGCCCATTCCTAGCAGTTGACAAGAAGGTGTGAGTATCAACAGAGGGAAAATTATTTTTTGTAGTGATCCAGCCACTCCCAGTCTTTATTCAGGCCTAATTTGATGGTGTCAAGTTTGCAAATTAATTCCAGTTCTGCAGTTTCTCATTGAAAGTCTGTTTTTGAAGTTTTTTTTGTTGAAGAATGGTGACTTTTAAGTCTGTTATTGAGTGTCCAGGGAGATTGAAGTGCTCTTCTACTGATTTTTGAATGTTACAATTCTTGATGTCTGATTTGTGTCCATTTATTCTTTTGCATAGAGACTGTCTGGTTTGGCCAATGTACATGGCAGAGGGGCATTGCTGGCACATGATGGCATATATCACATTGGTAGATGTGCCAGTGAATAAGCCCCTGATGGTGTGGCTGATGTGGTTAGGTCCTCTGATGGTGTCACTTGAATAGATATGTGGACAGAGTTGGCAACGGGTTTGTTGCAGGGGTTGGTTCCTGGGTTAGTGTTTCTGTTGTGTAGTATGTAGTTGCTGGTGAGTATTTGCTTCAGGTTGGGGGGCTGTCTGTAAGCTAGGACTGGCCTGTCTCCCAAGATCTGGGCGAGCAATGGGTCGTCCTTCAGGATGGGTTGTAGATCCTTGATGATGCACTGGAGAGGTTTTAGTTGGGGCTGAAGGTGACGGCTAGTGGCATTCTGTTACTTTCTTTTTTGGGCCTGTCCTGTAGTAGGTGACTTCTGGGGAAGTGAAGAACAGATTGACAGAACCAGAAGGGTACTCCTCGTTGTTTTTACTGATACAGACTAACACGGCTACCCCTCTGAAACCTGTCACATAAAAAGACAGAATCCCATAAGAAGTGGTGAAGTGTCAGGTAAGGATTTGCATTAACAAAGGGGACATGACACAAAACATTCATTGGAGAGGAGGGGAGATTCAGAAGAACATGTGATATTTACACATCTGGCCTTTCATATAGACCACTAAGCAATTCTATTTTTACATTCATCCTTTCCAATTGGGAGGAAAGTAAACAATATAGTGCAGTAAAAAAATAGTTCTGTATTTGCACCACCAGATGGCGATGTACAATCACAAAACCGAGGACAGTTGTGGCCAAAGGTAATTGAAAATTACATTTCTGGAAAATAAAGATCAGCTTTTCACAAACAAACAAACAACAAACTAACAAAAAAAAACCCCCACCACTACAGTACTTCCAGGTAAAAATGTTGTGAAAGGAGATTTTATTGAAAAGTGCCCGTAGAAATACATTTCTTTCCTCATTTTCACGTTTACGAACTATGTAAAAGAATAAATGGACACAAATCAGACGTCAGGAATTCTAACATTCAAAAACCACTTGGAGAACACTTCAGTCTCTCTGGTCACTCGATTACAGACCTAAAAGTTGCAATTCTTCAACAAAAAAACTTCAAAAACAGACTCCAACGAGAAGACTGCTGAATTGGAATTAATTTGCAGACTGGACACCATTACATTAGGCTTGAATAAAGACTGGGAGTGGATGTGTCATTATACAAAGTAAAACTATTTCCCCTTGTTTATTCCCCTCCCCCCGCATTGTTCCTCACATGTTCTTGTCAAGTGCTGGAAATGGCCCACCTTGATTATCACTACAAATGTTTTTTTTTTTCCCTCTCCTGTTGGTAGTAGCTCACCTTACCTGATCACTCATTACAGGGTGTACGGTAACAGCCATTGTTTCATGTTCTCTGTGTATATAAAATCTCCCCACTGTATTTTCCACTGCATGCATCTGATGAAGTGAGCTGTAGCTCACGAAAGTTTATGCTCAAATAAATTTTAGTCTCTAAGGTGCCACAAGTACTCCTTTTCTTATTACTGAAGAGAAACGTCCTAATCCAAAAAGTTACAAAGTTGCTAATTATATTTCTATTTTCAGCATGCATTTAAGATTCCTCTTTTGCGGGAGTAGTGAGAAGGCAGAGGACTCATCTCTTACCAGGAAAGACAAACATGGAGGGCCTCATATTCACTTACAGCCTCTCTGGCTAATCAAAAAGCAGGGTTGATGGGCCCTGAAGATAGTCCTCTGTGATTAACAGGATAACAGTTGCCAGTATAGAATCTTAGTGGTGCCAGGCTGAAAATGGGGATGAATGACAGCCAGACCTGTTGCTAGGGTATGGCGAATTGGGGCAACTGCTCCGGGCCCTGTGCTTTGGGGGGCCCTGCGGGCCAGTGCAATTGCTGATGCGCATGGGTGGCATGGCATCACTGAAGCCTCCCAGCCCCTGAGCATCAACAGGGAGAGCACGTGGGGGCACCACTGCAGATTCCCCAGCCCTGGGAAGGCATGGCCCCAGCCCCCTGGATCCCAGCGGCACTGCCGGAGTGGGGCCCTGAGGGGTAGTGTGGGAGGGTCCACGCCTGGCTGTTTTGGGGAGGCACCACCTCCCCCAGTCTCCCCCCTGGCACAGTCAGTCCCAGAAGTGAGTGGTCGTCCTGGAAGTGACTGATTCATCACTTCCGTCCCAGGCCCCGCAGCCCCCTAGGAACAGCCCTGATGACAGCGATATGAAAGAATGTTAGAAAATAATTTTAATTAGAGAATATTCTCGTCTATCCAGGTCTTCTATGCCCCGTCACCACAGTACCTGAGGACCTCACAAACAATACTTCCTGCCCCCCCATAAGGGAGGTACTATTATCCCGCATTTTGCAGATGGGGAACAGAGTCACAGAGTAATGCAGAGGCTTTCCCAAAGCCACACATGAAGGCTGGAGCAGAGGCAGAAAATGAAACCAGGTCTTCCAAGTCCCGGTCCAATCTCTTTACCACAGACCTCCAAATCTCAGGCATCAGGTGTGGCATTCATAGTTTTGGCAGCCCTGTCATATCTGCTAACATTTCACGTAAAAACTTATGCATGTATTTTTCGGAAGAGAATACCTACCCTCAAGTACTATGCACTTTGTAACCAAAAAGCCATTCTTATATTCAGATCTGGTCAAAAGCAAGTACATCTGCAATGAAGTCTACTAGAAGTCCCTACGTACTCTTACTCCCACCTCTATCTCTGTAGTTATTTCCCTTGACAAAGCCTGTTTCAGAAGTGTAGTGCATACGATCTTTTATATCATAGATATTCTAGCACGAAACAGATGGCATCCCTGCTGGTTTTTAAAAGTGGGAGGGGGATGACAAATGGAACTGGTTTCTGTTGGAAAGACAAACAGGAGCCCAAAAAACCCAGTCATGATTCACTACCTCTCTCTAATACAGGAGTGCAGCATTAGCAAGGCTGGTGAAAAACGTCGGAGTGAAATTTTTCATAAAAGGGTCTTCTTGTTGTGGAAAATATTTACTTTCCAAACATCCCAAACCCAAAATATTTCCACTAAAAACTGAAATATTTTGATTTTAGGGCACTTGTTTTTGACAAAACAAAAAAAAATTTGGTGCAGAAGGGCAGAGACCTTTTCTGAAAAATGTTGCCTTCACAGGAAATTGTTTATTTGGAAATGTTGCTGTGATGCCTCCTCGAAGCTGTTTCTCGGTTGCCTCGTGTTCCCAATCTTATCAATGGGTCAGGTTGCCAGAAAGTCAAGCTCTCTGGTCAGACTGCATTTCCCATGATATTCTGTTCCCCACCTCGAGAGAGGTAATCAAAATGCACCATGGGAGATCGTAGCCCAACCAGGGAACCCGACCTATAGAGGAAAATGAGTACTTCACAGAGAATCAAAATTTTACATGGATTTCTTTTCTTTCTTTTTTTTTTTTTAAAACAGCTATACAAATTATCCATTCAGTTAGAGTTCCTGGGCTGGGAAAAGGCTAACTGGCAAGAGACAAATTGTGCAAAACTAAAGGCATGTATAAACATTATTTTTAAAGTAAATGCAATCTGTCAATTAACAGATCCTTCTATGCATTTTTTCCTATATGACCAGGTTCTGCCCCCCATCTTCCCTCATTTTATTAACGTTCCCTTTCTCCCCCATCCTTGCCCTGCCTCCCTTTTGGCATTTCCCCTCTTCCCCCAACACTTTGTGCATTTCCCCCTTGACCTCTTCTCATCTATTTTGAGAATTTTCCCTCCCCTCCCACACCCATGGAAATTTCTACCCTCCATCTCCCTGTCCCTTGCCCCCTTTGGAAAATTTTTTTCCTCACCCTGTTCCACCACTACCCACACCTTTGGTACTTCCTTCCTTCTCTATTCCATTTCTCACCTCCCTCCGAATAGGAATTTTCTTCCACCACCTGTCCCTCCCTGTCTCCTTCAAAAATAATGAATTATAAGAAGATCATTTTTATGCACAAGTCTTTAGCAACAAGACTAAAATTGGATTGGACAAAGCACTGGAAAAATCTAGTCCTGCTTTGGACACCGGGGTGTCCACCGGTCCTACAGTTTGAAATACTACTTCAGAGCACTCAAAGAGCACTAAAATCATCTCATTTTTATAGCCACCACTACAGTTGCAGTTACAAGAGATGGAAATTGCAAATTACCAAACCTAAAATCGCTTGCCTCAGGATAGTGAAAAGCTAGACACACTGAGTATTATCACAGTCATAATAACTGAACTGGTCATATAAATGGTGTACGGGCAAAAAGCTATTTGTACGTTGGAAACTACGGATGGTAGTTAGAAACGTCAATAGCATATGGAGTTCTTTTATAGGGATTCAGAGCAATATTACTTTACAGCAAGCATGAAGATAATAGAAATTCCAATACAGCAACTTTGAAATTTCATATTATGGACTTTTCAGGCTCTTGCTTTCCCTCTAATAGCAACTCGTAGTTTAAAGCCCTGACTGAACCTTTTTTTTTTTTTTTTTGCAAGTTGCACAGGGTAGGCCTAAAGTCAGTACATGGAGGGAAGAGCATCTACTGTACAATAGGTGCTGCAGGAAGTGGTGTTAGCTGTTTAGTAGATGACACTCTTCCCTGTGAGTCAGAGCTAAACCAAGTCTTCAGTGCAGTGACAGAAAGCACTCAGTGGCGACAAGTGCCATTGTTTGGATGGAATGTAAACTGAGATCTTGACCTAGTGCATTTGGCAAGCTTCTGGAAAATTAATATATTGCCCCTGGCCAAACCGCAACACAGATAATTACTGGGCTATCCCTTATGCCCTTGCACATCACATGGATACAGCATTTTTATTCACTTCCTATCTTGTTGTATAGTCTTACTATGTGCTGTCAAGTGGCTGTAAATTCCACTCCAGTGGCAGTTGCAGTAATTCCTCTTTTGTTTTTCAATCACCTACTTCATAGGGGTGTTTTTAGGCTTAATTATAACAGCATTCAGATCCTTGTGAAAAGATGTGGAATGCTTCTTTAAAACTGCAGGAAACCAGGCAGGAGGGGGTGGTGAAAGAATCTTGGCAGAAGCTCTACAGTGAACAACATTGCTTTAAGCTTAACACTGTTTTCTTTATTCTAATAAACATTCTTGATCAGTCATGCAGGAGTGTGACTCTTCCTTTACCATGGTCAAATGGCAATCCTCACACAGATGGTGCCATAGAAATGAACAGTATTGTGTACTTACGTTTATTGTTCTTGTCCCCTAGCCCCATTTCCCCCAATCACTCATCTGCCAAGTAATAGCAGAAGTCTTAACTTTGCAGATGAGCTTTTCAGAGAAGAAATCAGTGACATGAAGTTCAGGCACGTTCCTAGTGCAACTTGTTTATTTACTATATATAATCAGTACTGGAACAGAGGTGGTCACACATACCATGCAGGCAATCCCATATTTCAGAGGTCAATGCCTGTTTTCCCAGGGAGCAATTCTGCCCCAAGAATAGAATCTAGTTAGAGATAAAGCAGACAGCAAACTCTCTTGCTGCTTGCCACATCTCCCCCAAAGAAACTGCCTCAGAAAAACATCACCACAGTATTTGCTCCAAGACTAAAATCTGCCTCATGCACTAAGAAAAAGAACTTACAAAAGTGTGTAACAGTGCCATCTGATGATCCCTGCAATAACGCTTTCATCAGCTAAGAACTGATTCCATATTGGAGTTTGAAGTATGCTTAATGCTGCTGTAGATGTCAACAAGGGATCTCCCTAAATTACTAAACTATAGGTTTTTTATGGTATTAACAAAACATCATGTCATCATAATTAATGCAGTCAAGAGGAAAACTCAAGATTATTAATTAGCCAACACTTGCCACAAATTTTGAATGTGCTGAATGGTACTAATAAGACTAGAAACTGTTTTGTTACAAACCTTAAGATGTAGCATAGGCCATCAACCTCAGAACCTCAGAATTTTTATGCTACTGTTTCTGAGACCTGTTGGAAAATTCCACAGTATAATGTATATTTTAAGTGCCCTTTAACAAAGAAGCCAGTGGGAGGCACGGTGGTGAAGGCAAGATAGAGAGATAGCTCAGCGGAGCCATACTGCAACCAGTAAATCTCTTTATGGCACAGTGGTTCTGAAGTCAATGGGAGAACAGAGATGGATAATCATCTTATTAAAAAGTTCTCTCTTTACACAAGTTTACAAATGAGTATTGATCCATCTACCCTCATCTCAGAGGGGGGAAAAAAAGTCCTCAAGGTGTTTTCCCCTCCCCACATAACTCCCTACTTTCCACCAAGGTGAAGCACCGTCATAATTCACTGAAAATTACTCTGCGCCAACTGGCAGATATCAGCAGTCACATATCTTTGGAAAACTGAAGCTCAACTGATTTTCAAACTAACAGAACCAAAGAATGATACTTTAACAAAAAAAATTTTTTTAAACTTATTCGTTTACCATGCCAGAATCCCCAATGTTGTAAAAGAACCAAAAAGTAAAAAAGACCAGTCTAGTTTCAATGCTCATGCTAAATAAAGTGTAAAAAAATAAACAGCCAGCATTAAATGGTGAAAAGTAGATTAGATTTTTAAATAATCTAATGTTATTGGTCACAAAGATAAGCTCATTTCAAAAATACGATCCTCTTCTAGACACTGTCCCTTTAAGACCACACATGTATTGTCCAAATGGTCTGGGATTTCAAACGCCTTTTTTAGTTTAACATTTATGGTAAAAGTGATGATTATATCTGGCTGGAGAATGTCCATATCTAAATTTGTCCCTCTTTTTGAATCTCTGCAAATTTTCAAAATTAAAATAATAATAAAAACCAAATTGCCAAAGAGTAAGGTGGTTTTCAAAATTGCTCAGTGACCAACCCTCAACCCCACCATTAATGTACAGCATGATAGTACAACACTTTCTATGGTTGCACAGGCAGCCAATCCAGCACTAATTAATAACTGTTAGCGTCAGAACTGTGCGGATAGCATCAATGTCAGGGCAGTACCCTTGCTGACATTTGACCTGATGGCCTACTCTCTGTGGAAGTATCTGTGGTAGGAGGCCCTAGGTGAAGGGAAAGTATGTGACATTCCTAATGCACAGCTTCTTCCAAGTTCCTCTGTAAGAGGTGGATGGGGTAGTTGGTGTAGTTGAGAATGCCTACAGCTGCATAAGTATTGTGGGTTATAACACACACAGAGGCCATGAATTGTAAACTCATGCTGCTTCATTGTAAGGAGACAAGGCAGAGACCAGTGTAAGTGATTATCTTGTCTTGATTATAGGATGGAATCGGAGCTGAGCAGCTGGGTGTCATGGGCCCCATACTATTAACAACAAATGGGAATTCTCCTTTAGCTCAAATGATTGGCACCATTGTTTCTGGAGAAGGCTCTGAGTTCTATTCCTGACATTGCTGCCAAAGGGCCATATGAGATAGTATGCAGCCTAGTAACAACAGTAAAAGGCTAGCTAGTCATGCATTTCTTATATCATTCAAACCAAATGGTTCTCTATTTACAGTGCAATCTACAAGGTGATTTGGATCATGACACACAAGTCACTATATTCACTACCTCTGACCTGTACTTTCCCCAACATTTCAGAGACTGCTCATCTGTTATCCTTACAGTCCTAGCCTGAACTGTCCTTCAAGGAATTCAGGACCATTATTGTGCCCCCTCCACTTCACATTAGACAATCTGCCCACTCCACCTTTCTAATGTTTCCCCTTCTTTAATAAATAAACAAACGCACCATTAAAGTCAATATATTCCAAATCCATCTGGTAGGAGGGAAGCATCTGGAAACACAAAGCAATGAAGAATAAAATCAAAGAGGAAATTAAAAAACGGAGTATATAATAAAGGACAATACTTCTACGAACAGTTCTCCATTCATTTGAATAGTAACTGTAGTCCGTCACTACATGGCACGGTTTCTGTTTTCAGAGTGGTAGCCATGTTAAGTCTGTATCAGCAAAAACAACAAGGAGCACTTGTGGCAGCTTAGAGACTAACAAATTCCCAAATAATAGTAACTGTAGTACTGTATTTCTGTCACTACGTGGCACTGTTTCTGTTTTCTGGTTTCAAGGGGTAGCCGTGTTAGTCTGTATCAGCAAAACCAACGAGGAGTATTTGTGGCACCTCCGAGACTAACAATTTTATTAGTCAACTCATGCTGCTTTCGTGGGCTAAAAGCCACTTCATCAGATGCATGGAGTGGAAAACTATCCCCGTTTTTTCTCTTTTCTGGTGCTCATTCAAAAATGCAGCTACCCAGCTCTCAGGCAGTTCGACCTATCAGAGTTTCCTACCTGATAGCTTATGTTCATCAACAATGTTAAATGATACATACAAAATCTGTAGTGAAGAGGAGAATGGAAAAGATGGAGATAAGAGAAAACAATGGAAGGAAGAGGAGGAGGGGAGAGAGAGGCATATATGACTACAAAAGAGTAAAAGAATACGAAACATGAGCAAAACAGACCACACAAGAAATGGGAGATTCCAACTGGGACCAAAATTCCCATTGATACACAGTCCTCTGTCTCTCATTTATTTCGTTCTCTCTTCCTCCTGTGTGTGTGTTATCCAGTTTCACTCCTACATTAAAATTAGAATGCCACCACTGAGAGCCACTCCCTCCGTACAAGAATGAAAAATGTTACAGTGCACAGTGATGATAGAAATCTTCCAAATTTTAATAGATGCCATGTTGCCATTATATCAATGTCATTATATCAACCACATTCCATATCAACCACAATGTCTTTGATGTTCAGATCCAATGTGCTTATTACTTTTTCTTTTTTTTTTTAGGGTACATCCCCTGTAACAATGGGCTGCAGATTCTAAGTGGCGCTACATTATTGTCAGAATTTTCTCCATTGTTAAGTGAGGTAGCAAGCTTTGATAGCTGACTATCCTGTTTGAATTATCTAGTCTCACCCATAGTAAAGCACACAGCAAATTCTGATGCCTGTCATCTACCCGTCTCTTTAGAATGTTTCCAGTGATAAAAGTAAAGCAAATCAGATGAATCCACAACAATCACCATAGCTAGCAGGCTCAAAGACATCTGAGCTGACTGGGCATTGGGAGTGAACAGCCCTCTTGTAGCTTAAAGAATTCATATGGAGTTAACAAAGTATACTGGCAAGGCATTGTGGGGAAGCTCACACTGCTGATGCTTTTAATAAATGTGTGACACTGGAATGCTGGAAAGAGTGGTTCACATTTCTTGACCCCAGGAAGCTGACGACTGTAAAGGTTACAAAAAGGTAATATGTGGGAGGAACTTCATGCTCCAATATTTCAAACTCTACATCATGGTATTGTGGGCTCATTAGAAGTCATGTGAAATGACCTAATATTTTCACTTTATCAGTCATTAAGCTTTTTGCTTATGTTTACTATGATTATGTTGCACTTGGCTCCAGTATTTGTTTTGAAATTCACTTTTTGCTCACTTATTTCCAGTGTCAAACCCAATCTGTTGCAGAATCTTGCTCGGTAAATGTATTAAGAAATCCAGCAGTGAACTGTTTCTGGATCATCATTTGAGTTTTGTCTACAAGCTGCATTTTCATGCATGTGTTTTGCTTTTATACGCTTTTGGAGTTTGTGATAAATGATCTATTTTTGCAAAACGGTTGTTTTTACTGACTGCATGGCATTACACTCTTGTGCTGGTCTTCTTTACAGCATGTTATGATTGCCTCAACAGTCACTGCAAACAAATCTGGTCTCTGTGACTTGTTTAATACTCTTGTATTCTGTTTCTATGCCTTAGAATGAATTTGTAATCAGATTTACTGCTGCTCTTAACACTCATTTTGGAGCTGTTTTTACTGGTCCTGTAACAATGTTCTTTGAAAAGTCAAGTCCATTTTTCACAGTAACCTTGATCTGATCTATCAGTTATACCATAAATAATTCTCGCGCAAAGTATCTCATCATTCCTGTGATGCAGCTTATTGTGTAGATCTGTAATAATATGGTCAATGGGATCAACTGGCAGCTATTTGCTTGTAATGTCGTGTACCTTTGTGGGTTAAAGTATTGATCTGATCTCTCTGATCTCTGATCAGTAACTGATCTCTCTGCAGGTGTTCACTAAGGGTGCTAGTGTACACTAGTTCCATCTAGATGTCTGGTAGCACGTTCCATGTATTAAAAGCTCAGACAAAAGTATTGCAGCTACTCCAAGCACTAGGCTCCACAGACACTAGCTTCTTGGTGGGTGCTCATTTTCTAGCTCACCTGACGTAGTCCTATGCAGGGATATACAAGTAACATCCTTTGGGACTCCTTATGCTGTTCTCCTGCTGCTCACACACGAAGGTATCCCAGGCATCCTGCTTGCAGGCTGTGGTCCTGGGTCCATTTGCTGCCGCTGTTACTCCTAACTTCCAGACAGCAACAGGTTACTTCTCTGACTAGCTCTCAGAGTTCAGTCCCAGTTCTCAGACTGCCTGGTCTTCTCTCCACAGCCACTTCCCACACTGCTGCCTCTGGCGTCCCAACTGCCTGGAACCTCAACACTCTCCACCTATTTCTAGCTCTAAAGGGTGAAGAGCAACAGATTTACTACTTCACAGATTCATCACAGTATACTTGAAATTATTGAATGTCTTTGTCTAGCAGTTTGTAGTCCTCTACATGTTCCTCCTGTAACATAGTGGAAATTTCCAATACTTCTGGGCCTGTCACTTTAGCACTGTGGAAGAGTTCACACACTCAGATTTCTCTTTAATATCACTTTCCCGCAGGAAAATCAAAGCATTGCAATCACCTCCTCTAGTTCTCCAACTGGTTCTTTTCCAGACCAGGGGACTCAGTGCATTCATTTCTGCAGTTTTTGCCAGAGATTTCATTTACTATTGCATACTGTAATAAAGGAGTGAATTACAGAACTCTTGGTCTTTATCTCTTATACCATCATCTGCTTAGGTCAGCATTACAAACGGAAACACGACAGCGGACAGCACCACTTACTTCACTGGCCACGCTATACTCCTTATGCTGTATCTGTTGAATAGATAAAAATAGAGGTTGCTTCATTTTCAGAAAAGCTTAGCACTCACAGCTCCAATTTAAATCAATAGGGAGATGTAGGTGCTCTCTGGTACAGGAATGCTCTGTTTGTATATATTGTTTGTATATTGTTAATCCATATATAAAGTGCCAGTAAATGATGCTCAAGAACATGTACCATAGTTCCTAGTATTATAAGACCACCAAACTTCTTGTTGTGTTCTGGAAATAGCTTCCTCTGTGAAGTTCTTTACATGCATTGCTTAATACTCAGCATCTCTGAAGATCAGGCACAGAGGACTGACTTCAGTTTTTGGGGTTATCAATTCAGCAACTTTACTGGATATTAAAAATTCACTTTCTTTAAAAATATTCATTTTTAAAAGATGAGATTCCTTATTAAACTAATCACATGGGAGTATTTACAAAAGGTGAAGTTGCTTTACAAGAAATCCTTTAGAGGATATGACTAATAAACCTGTACTTTTTTTATATTATTATTGCAAAATGTTGAGTCAAATCCCACTCATATTCTTACATTTTGATTTTTTTCTCTTTAAAAACTTTCATTCATCTCCTGGATGGAAAAACACCAGATAAATATTTGAATATATGTAAA
This sequence comes from Lepidochelys olivacea, assembly GCF_965140295.1. Classification (NCBI taxonomy): domain Eukaryota; kingdom Metazoa; phylum Chordata; order Testudines; family Cheloniidae; genus Lepidochelys; species Lepidochelys olivacea. Next base: position 46,970,282 of record NC_140414.1, on the reverse strand, counting down.
AGCAAACCCTGCAATTTCAGTTCAGAATTCAGGATTCTCATAATCATTTCAGTTTAATGAACCCCAAGCATCATCTGCAGTGCTCACATCCCACCCTCTGCAAATGGTGAGCCAAATTCTACTGTCAGTCTACACCCATGTGAATCTGGATAATCCACAGAAGCCAATGGGCTTGATTCACCTTTCCTATTGCACTAGATTTACATTGGTGTAACGGCCAAATTTGGTTTTCAGTTTGTATACATGAGCAAGGAAGCAGTGAGGAATATTTCAGATGTCAATTGCTATTCTTGAATGTACAAGGTAATGTTCTATGAATTACAAGCAGGTTGTACATACAGTGCATAAGTGTTTAATTGCATCATTAATTTGCTACACTTATGTAGATTATCTGAAACTATATTTTAATAGACATTTTAAATACTAGTAATAAAATACTTCACACTTCTACAGCACCTTCTTTTGGGCTAAAAAAGCACTTTATAACCAATCATGAATTACTAGGGCTCTACCAAATTCATGGCCATGAAAAATGCATCACGGACCATGAAATCTGTTCTCCCCCCTTGAAATCTGGTCTTTTGTGTGTTTTTACCCTATACCATAAAGATTTCATGGGGGAGACCAGCATTTCTCGAACTGGGGGCCCTGACACAAAAGGGAGTTGCAGGAGGGTCACAAGGTTATTTTATGGGGGGGTCATGGTATTGCCACTCTTACTCTGCATTGCCTTCAGAGCTGGGTGGCCAGAGAGCAGCAGCTGATGGCCAGGCGCCCAGTCCTGAAGGCAGCACCCCACCAACACCAATGTAGAAGTAAGGGTGGCAATACCTTACTATGCCACCATTACTTCTCCGCTGCTACCTTCAAAGCTGGGCAGCTGAAGAGTGGCAGCTGACAACTGAGGGCCCAGCTCTGCAGGCAGCAGCGCAGAAGTAAGGGTGGCAATACCTTACCATGCCCTCCTTACTTCTGCACTGCTGCTGGCAGCGGCTCTGCCTTCAGAGCTAGGCTCCCAGCCAGCAGCCGCTGCTCTCCAGCTACCCAGCTCTAAAGGCAGTGCCGCCGCCAGCAGCAGCACAGAAGTAAAGGTATCAGTATCACATTCCCCCTACAATAACCTTGCTACCCCACACAACTCATTTTTGGGTCAGGACCCCTATAGTTACAACACTGTGAAATTTCAAATTTAAATAAATAGCTGAAATCTTGACATTTACAATTTTTAAAATCCCATGACCATGAAATTGTCCAAAATGGACCGTGGATTTGGTAGGACCTTACGAATTATACATAAAAAAAACTATGTTAAAATATTAAAGTTGCAAATTCAGGAACTCAAAAGCTAAGAAATGCCAAAATTAATGTTACCCATGCAATCTTAATTCAGCCTCCTTGTGTGTATGTATTATGGTACATTCTTTAATTCTGTAATAATGTAGAATTTTCCCCCCAAGATCTCTGCCTCATTCAGTGCACAGAATAGACAATACTAACTGAATGAGCAGCTATTCATTATTTTATTTTCTCTTCACTGTTCAATATGTGGCCCCATGCCTTATTTACTACGCAATATTCAAACCCTGCTCTGAATGCAAAATAATTAATTTCCTCATGAGCTTTTCTATTGTGCTGATCACAGTAGTAGGTAAGTGTTTCACAAACATTAATTATTTTATTTTCACAACACCCATGTGAGATTAGGGGGCATTATCCCCATTTTAAAGATGGTGAACAGAGAGGTTAAGGTCAGAAAGTATTCACTAATTTTGGGTGCCCAATTTGGGACATCTAATGTCTGATTTTTCACAGTACTTAGCATTATATAGCACTTTAGATGGTCAAAGGATAGCTCCCACTCAGCGCTTCTGCAAATGAAACTCCACGGTCTCAGGTTAGGCACCCAGAAAATGAGCAGCACACAATTAGTGACCACCTGTGAAAAATTTGCTTTACTTGTCTTGCCAGCACCACAGAGGAATTTGGTGGCAGAGGCAGGGATAGAATCCAGGTCTCCAGAGCAGCACTCAACTACCTTAACCACAAGACCATCTTTTGCTTCCAATTGTTCCCTCCCCTTCCAACTTCTGCAAAAAGTGAGACAGAGCCCATACAAACAGCCTCTTTCACTACACAATTTGACTTGTCCCCTGAGTAGGTCCATCCTGTACACTGAATGAACCAAGGGTCCTGTGGAAAAAATAGTACCTATCTGTAACTAAAGACTGATAATGTCATCTTCTCTAAACCCACACCACTGTTTCCGTCATTGTCACCTCCCCAACTGTCAATCCCAGTCTCCCTGCCTAGGCTCCTCATGCCAGTATATACTCCAGGCCCCTTGTCCAGCCAATCCCAGTTCTCCAGAGTTCCTCATCTAATCTCCCTCCCCCCACTGGCTCCAAGACCCAGTCTCTCAGCCCCCCCACTTTGCCTCCTCATCCCAGAATCCCTCCTGCCTCTCAGCACCTCCCTCCATGTCCAGCTGGTCCCAGTTTCTCCATTACCAGCTCCTCATCTGATCCATTTTCCCCACCACTGGCATCCCCATATCCCTTCAATGGCTCCCAGTCAGGGTCTCCTTGCCCAGCCAGTCCCAGTTGTTCTCCCTCTCCCCTGTACCAGTTCCCAGTTCCAGGCTTTTTGTCCCAGTGTACTCCCATGACCCCACAAACCCAGCTCTTTTCTCCTCTGCATTTGAGTCAGGTAGCTTCCTCCACCCCAGCAGGGGGAGCCTTGAGAGCACAGGAGAGAGAGTCTTCCAGTTCTTAGTTCCTATATCAAGCCCCCATCTAGACTTGCAGCAGCCAGGAACAGAAATTAAGGAAAAGTCCTGCTCAGCCCCTGCTGCTGTGGGCTGGAGCATACTCAGTGTAGACAGAATCTTCAGAGAATTCAGCCACCAAACAAGAATTTATCCACTAACACATCTGAGCATATTTGAACTGAGATTTTTCAAAGGTTCGGCAAATTTGGTTGAATTTTCACAGGAACAGCAAAAGGCATAACCCTGACACAACAGCCACCCCTCACCAAATTTCAAGTCCCTGCTCCAAAGCATGAACACACTAAATGCTCTAACTACATAATAAATAACAACAACTTAACAAATTTGTTAATATGGGCAAAACAATTCATTTCCCCCAATCTTGTTCTCAGAAATAGTTGAACAATTTTTTCTTACACTTTCCAGAATAACTCAGCTTGAGGTAGACACCTAGAATGGAAAATTTCAGCCCAAACAGTTTGTTTGGCAAAGTTATAAGGTCTTAAAATGGAAGTGTCAGGCAACCCTGTCTATAGGTAATGCTGTCTGCACCTATAATTATGTCATGCAGTACCTCTGTGATGTAGGCAATTATCCTCCCCACTTTACAGATAGTGAAATTAAGACATAGGCACATAGTGGATAGAGTACTGTTCTGGACCTCAGGAAACTTGGGTTATATTCCTGGCTCTGACACTAGCTGGCTGGATAACATTGGAGAAAGTCACTTCATTAATCTGTGCCTTAGTTTCCCCATTGGAAAAATGGGGATAATGATATTTGCCTCCTTTGTGAAATGCGTTGAGATCTACTGATGAAAAATACTATCTAAGAGCTAGGCATTATCATTTTTCCACATTAAGCAGTGGAAACCCCCAACTTGAACTTGCATATTGTGAAAGCTAGGCCTAAATAATATTGAATTATGACAACAATCAGCCGGTCTGCCTGGCTCTGGTAATATAATTCACACCACTGGACAGCGAGAAGATTTTGAACCATTCTAGTAAGCACACAACAAAAAGCTGTATTTTTCCACCTTCCTAGCTTCAAGACAACAACTGCAACTATGTAATATTATTTTCCACTAAAGTTCCCCGTGAAAGAAAAAAAGAATCCCACGTGAAAAACTGGGTAATAAGTTTCACACGCAGTTTTATTAAGTGATTGGTGATACTATTGCTAACATTTATGTTAAACAGGGACACTTCCTTTTAACATAGGAAATTTGTCTCCCACAGATCTCAGTTTCACTTAGATCTCTTTCTTAGACATTAAAAATGGAATCTTTTGACATTTTTGTTCAATCACATATAGCCAAGAATTGGGGGGGTGCAATACTAAAAACACTCCACAGCATACAGTATCAAAGGATAGAGTGTCCTATGAAATATTTTTTCAATTTCTCTGAATACTGTCTACAAATTATTTATTGAGATTTAAGGGCTGCTCCTGACAGTACTTGTAAAAGTAGTTCTTTATATAGACATTTAAAGGGAATTCCCCTTCCTTTCCATGAGCAATAACTACAAATAACACAGATACATGCAATTAATGGTTCAGTCATGCAAAGTGTTGAATGCCCTCAATTCTCACTGAAGCCAGTGGGATTTGAGGATACTCAGTACCTTGCAGGAAGCACACAAAACCATTGAAGATTGATCAAAAACCTGCCACTAATCTAGGATTACGATTTGACTGTTTTTTTACTATGATAACATGACTCTCCTTTATGAACTCCCACGTTATTACACATTCAAAAATGAATCAGAAGGTTAACAGGTACAAGCAAAACTAACCTTATCTCTCGCAATACATGTGTTCACAGTAACCTCTCTAAGGTATGACATGGATAAAAAGTAGGGCTGTCAAGAGATTATAAAAATTAATTGTGATTAATTGTGCTGTTAAATAATAATGGAATACCATTTATTTAAATATTTTTGGATGTTTTCTACATTTTCAAATATATTGATTTCAATTACAATACAGAATACAAAGTGTACAGTGCTCACTTTATATTTATTTTTATTACAAATATTTACACTGTAAAAAACAAAAGAAATAGTATTTTTCAATTCACATCATGCGAGTACTGTAGTGCAATCTCTTTATCATGAAAGTTGAATTTACAAATGTAGAATTATGTGCAAAAAGTAACTTAGTTGAAAAATAAAACAATGTAAAAATTTAGCGCCTACAAGTCCACTCAGTCCTACTTCAGCGAATCGCTCAGACAACCAAATTTGGTTACAATTTACAGGCGATAATGCTGTCCGCTTCTTGTTTACAATGTTACATTAAAGTGAGAACAGGTGTTCGAATGGCACTGTTGCAGCCGCCGTCGCGATATTTATGTGCCAGATGCGCAAAAGATTCATATGTCCCTTCATCTTCAACTACCATTCCAGAAGTCGTGCGTACATGCTGATGATGGGTTCTGCTATATAATGATGCAAAGCAGAGCAAACCTATGCATGTTCATTTTCATCATCTGAGACAGATGCCACCAGCAGAAGGTTGATTTTCTTTTTTGGTGGTACGGGTTCTATAGTTTCTGCATCTGAATGTTGCTCTTTTAATACTTCTGAGAGCATGCTCCACACCTCGTCCCTCTCAGATTTTGGTTGGCACTTCTGATTCTTAAACCTTGGGTCGAGTGCTGTAGCTATTTTTAGAAATCTCACATTGGTATCTTTGTGTTTTGTCAAATCTGCTGTGAAAGTGTTCTTAAAACGAACGTGTGCTGAGTCATCATTTGAGATTGCTATAACATGAAATATATGGCAGAATGCAGGTAAAACAGAGCCGAAGACACACAGTTCTCCCCCAAGGAGTTCAGTCACAAATTTTATTAACACGTTATTTTTTTAACAACCATCAACAGCATGGAAGCATGTCCTCTGGAATGGTGGCCAAAGCATGAAAGGGCATATGGATGTTTAGCAGATCTGGCATGTAAATACCTTGCAACTCCGGCTACAAAAGTGCCATGCAAACGCCTGTTCTCACTTTCAGGTGACATTGTAAATAAGAAGCAGTCAGCTGTGTCTCCCATAAATATAAACAAACTTGTCTGTCTTAGCGATTGGCTGAACAAGAAGTAGGACTGAGTGGACTTGTAGGTCTAAAGTTTTACATAGTTTTGTTTTTGAAATCAGTTATGTAACAAAAAAAATCTGCAATTGTAAGTTACACTTTCACAATAAAGAGATTGCACTACAGTACTTGTATGAGGTGAATTGAAAAATACTATTTCTTTTGTTTATCATTGTTATAGTGCAAATATTTGTAATAAAAATAATATAAAGTAAGCACTGTATACTTTGTATTCAGTGTTGTAATAGAAATCAATATATTTGAAAATGTAGAAAAACATGCACAAGTATTTAATAAATTTCAGTGGGTATTCTACTGTTTAACAGTGCAATTAATCACAATTTTTTTAATCATGATTAATTTTTTGAGTTAATCACGTGAGTTAACTGCAATTAATTGAAAGCCCTAATAAAAAGGCAAGTATTAGAAAGAACAATTTGGCCAAATTACAATGTAGGGCCAGATCCTTGGGTTCAGCTGAGAGTGCTCAGCACAGGACCTGGAGGTTGCGGGGCCTTAGGTGGACAGGGCAGAGAAACTAACAAATATCTTCCTGATCCCATGCAGATCCCTTGGAAAAGATGATAACCCCTCAGACTTATCTTTTAGACAGCCACTGTGGGGGTGCCAAGGAAGGCCATAGGATATGAACATACAAAAAACCCCAAAAAATACACCCCAAAAGAAAAAAACCTTACATTAAACATAGGTCAAGCACTGAAAAGCCAGAATTAAGGTTACTTATGCCACATTCTTTCTCCCCCCTTATACCATTTGACAGTCTTAATTAAAAGATAGTATACTATTTTCCCCCACATGCACAATCAGCAGGGCTTGAACCCTGGATCTTAAGATCCGTAGCACATACCTCTTCCACTTGATCTCAGGGAGCAACTGGTAGCGAGGTTCTGCTTGGGTTCTACACGTTACTCTGAAAGAAGAGTTAGTGATTAGAGCAGTGGTTACAGACAGGATACCTAAGAACCTATTTCTCAAACGTCCTTGATACTACTGACTTGAGTATATTTTCACTGGGTGATTCAGGAATTTAATTGAGATTTAAATGCAACAAAACAATTATTAACAATAATATTATACTCTTAGTACTTTAAAGAGAAAGGTGGGATTTTCAGAAGTGCTCAGCGTTGACCTAACTCTGCTGCCAATGAAGTCAATAGAAGTTTTACAAGGTTACTCACCCTGTGCAGTAACTGAGGTTCTTTGAGATGGGTGTCCCTGTGGGTGCTCTATTACAAGTGAAGGTATGTCCCTGTGCCTTTGATTGGAGAATTTCAGCAGCAATACTCATCTGGGTCATGCATGCGCTCTCTCCCTGTCTCGTGCCACTATCAGCACCTATCTAGCACGTGCGACCAGATCGCCCTCAGTTCCTTCTTTACTGTAGAGTTTGGAAATTTAACTCCAAAGTAGAGGGGAGGTCGGTGGGTAGTGGAGCACCCATGGGGACACCTATCTTGAAAAACCTCAGTTACTGCACAGGGTGAGTAACCTTCTCCTCTTCTTCGAGGAGCATCCCTGAGGGTGCTCCACTTCAGGTAACCATTGAGCAGTGCACCTCATTGTACGGAACGGGCTTCGGAGTTGCATGAGTACGTGATAAAACTGTAAGACCTAACAACGCATCTAATCTTGAATGTTGGTTGACTGCATAATGTTTTGTTAACATGAGTGCGGACGCCTAAGTGGCTGCTCTACATAAGTCCATGATCGGCACATTGTTTAGGAAGGCTATTGAAGTTGAAAGGAATCTGGCGGAGTGGGTTCGAATCCCCACTGGGGATTGCATATCCTTCTGTTGGTACCAGAGGTGGATGCACCCAGAAATCCATTTATTTCTGTTTGGAAATAGCAGAATCTTTAGATCATTCCTCAATGGAAATAAGCCTCTGTGAGTTTCTGAATGGCTTAGTTCTGTCAAGGTAGAACCTTAAAGCACACCTGACCCTCTAGCATATGTAATACTGAGTCCTGTTTACTCCCATGAGGTTTAGGGAAGAATGAGGGAAGATGGATTGGTTGGTTGAAGTGAAAGGTTGAAGGTATTTTAGGGAACAATTTTGGGTGGGGTCTTAGGGTGACCTTTTCCTTGAAAAAGAAAGTCTTGCAGCTGTACTCCAGTCCAGTTGGCGCTGTAACACCCCATAGCATTTCTGTGGTTGACACATGTAACAGCTCTAGGGCTCTTGCTCTTTTGGCTTGGCTGAGGTACCTTGCCCTACCAGGACCTCCAAGCATTCGACACAGAAGCACCTGCAGCAGCTGTCATTGCTACACAGCAGCAGCTCCTGGGTGCCTTCACAGCAGACAGTGCAATAGGACTGCTAGCTATCCTCGTCCATGGTGTACGGCTCCACCGCTTCCACTGCTCTCCTGCAACTCTGCAGCAGACGGTACAGTAGGACTGGTAGCCATCCTCGGACATGTAGCTTCGCCGGGGGTTCTGGGAACGTCTTCCCTGCCCAGCTCCTAGCAACCTCCAGGTCATGGTATACAGCTACATCACTTCCGCTGCAACTCTGCTCTCCTGCGAGCTGGAGGCTTCTGCCTCAGGCTGCTCTCCCAGCTGGCAGCAACCCGTGGTCATGTCTACCCCTGGCTCCCATGGCTCATGAAGCCTGGACAGTAGTAAGGAGCAGTTCAACTATAGGCCGAGCAAGTGCAGAATGGTGGTAGAATGTGGCTTTGGATGTTTAAAAGCTCGCTGGCGCTGTTGGTCAGACCTCAGCGCAACCAACGTTCCCATTGTTATTGCTGCTTGCTGTGTGCTCCACAATATCGGTGAGAGTAAGGAGGAGACGTTTATGGCAGGGTGGGAGGTTGAAGCAAATCACCTGGCATCCAATTTTGAGCAGCCAGACACCAGGGCGATTAGAAGAGCACAGCAAGGCGTGCTGCGCATCAGAGAGGTTTTGAAAACCAGTTTCATGACTGGCCAGGCTTCGGTGTGACAGTTGTGTGTGTTTCTGCTCGATGCAAACCCACCCCCTTTGTTGATTTTAATTCCCTGTAAGCCAACCACCCTCCCCGCTTTGAAGTAAAGTAACTATTGTTTTGAAACCATGCATTCTTTCTTTATTAATTAAAAAAAATGAGATAGCAGACAAGGTAGCCCAGGTGGGGTGGGGGAGGAGGAAAGGACAAGACCACATTGCTTATTGTAGCCACACTAAAAATCAAAAACTGTTTGAAATGACAGCCTTCTGTTGCTTGGGCAATCCTCAGGAGTAGAGTGGCTGGGTACACAATTGTCCAGATAGGGAAATATTACACCCTGTTTGCGGAGGTGTGCCACCATGACTGCAAGAACACCTGCGGTGCTGTCAAAAGACCCAAAGGTAGAACTTTTTATTGGAAATGTTCTGTCCCCAGAGTAAATCTGAGGAACCTCCTGTGAGCGGGATATATGGTTACATGAAAATAGGAGTCTTGGAGGTTGAGGGCCGAGAGCCAGTCCTCCTGTTCCAGTGCTGGTATTATTGTTGCTAATGTGACCATCCTGAACCGCTGTGTCTTTATGAATTTGTTGAGTTTTCCAAGGTCTAGAATAGGCCTCCATCCTCCGTTCCTTTTCTGGGTTAAGAAGTAATGGGAATAAAATCCCTCTGTGTTGTGGTGGTACCTGTTCCATGGTGCCCAGATATAGGAGATGGTTTACTTTTTGCCACAGGAGGTGTTCATGAGAAGAAGGGTCTCTGAAGAGGGAAGGGGAAATAGGATGGGTAGAGGGGATGGAAGTAAATGGTATCAAGGATTATTTCTAGAACCCATTTGTCTGTGGTGATGGATTTCCACGCTGAATAGAAAGGGGTCAAATGGTGTCTGAAATGGAGGATGGTCAGTGATGGTGTCAGCGCTGATGAATGGGAGAGGTCCTCAGGCCCTCGACCAAGCCCTCAAAATTGTTGTTTCACAGACGGTTGTTGGGATACTGATGACTGAGGTGGTCAATACCTTGGAGGTCTCTGTCTCTGTCATTGTGTATCATATTGTTGTACATACGTGGCAGATCTTGAGTGCTGGGAGGAATAATATTTATTCTATTTTCTCTGGTTGCAGGTGTGTGTATCCCCAAGGTCATTCAGGATGTAGAAGGCCTCATCCATCTTTCTGATGAACAACCTCTGGCCATCAAAGGGGAGGTCCTCCACAGTGGATTGTACCTCCCTGTGAAAGCTGGACAGGTGGAGCCACAATGCTCAGAGCATAACTATAGTGGTGGCCGTGGAGCATGCCACTGTGTCTCCCGCATCTAGGGATGCCTGTAAGGCAATTCTGAATAGACGATGGCCCTCAGAGATGATGGCTTTGAATTGGTCCCTTTTGTCTTCCAGGATGTAATCAATAAAGTCTGAGAGTTTGGAATAGTTCATGTGGTTGTATTTAGCAATCAACATGGCATAAAGGGTGAGCTGAAATTGCAGAGTGGATGATGAGTAAGCCTTGCAGTCATTTCCACTCCTTGTCACATGGAGTGGATCTGGATTGGTATTATCTACTGTGATGACTGACAGAGTCAACAACTAAAGAGTTCATTGCAAGGTGAGAAAATAAAAAGTCCATCCCTTTTGAGGGGACAGAATACTTTTTATCTGCTCTCTTGCAAGTGACAGGTATAGTTGCCACTTGCCGGTATATGGTCTGCCATATGTTTTTGGCTGGCTCCATAAGTGCTTCATTTATTGGAAGCACTATTTTTAATGACAAAGTTTGTAGAATGTCTAATAATTTATGTTCGGACTCTGAAACCTCCTCTAGAGGGATCTCTAGGGAATCTGTGACACTTCTGAAGAGCTCTTGGAAATGTTTGAAGTTGTCAGCAGCAGTGAGTGGTGGAAGCATTATAGCCTCATCTGGGAAAGAGGATGAAATGTTGACTGGTGGTGTCCTTTCCTGTTGCAGGGCCTCCTCCTGTTCCTCAAAGCTTTCCATAGGAGGCTCTGATGGTGCAGCCAGTGAGAGTGGTGGGGGACATCTAATCTTCTCCTTGGAGGCCTGGAGTATTGTCTTCTGTATGCTGCCCATGGGTCACAATAGGGCCACTATGTGAGAGATGGTCTACGTGGTAGCATCCAGGGGTGGCCATACTAGGTCTGGGTGTCAATCCTGTGATAAGATTTAGGCTGTACAGGTGGGCCTAAGATTGCAGAAGTTTGGATGTGGGAGGAATAGTGTAATGAAAAAAAAACACGCCACCTCCTCGCTAAAAAACAGGATGGTCACATTAGCAACGATAATACCAGCACTGAGGGGCAAGAGGTGAAGCAGGTTGACTTGGTACTGGAGATACATTGGTATTGAAGAGTGATGATTCTGGCATTGATGAAACAAGTAGATCTTTGTGTTGCAGGAAATAGTGCAGTGCTGATGGTTTCAGCACCGAAGTGGTCAGTGCCAATGACACTGTTCCATTTGCAGGAAATGGTGCAGACACCTGAGTGCTCTGTGCAATTGGAGTAGGTGGTGGTGCCATAGCCTGCGGGGAGTGCGTTGGTGCTGCATCTTTAGGCGGCATCCATCAGCACTGTAGTGGACGAGATGGGCTTCTGTTTGCCCAGGCCCAGCCCGTTTGGGGTCACTGGCTTTCATGGTACATGCAGAACCTGACATCTGCTGGCAGAGCAATCCAGCAGTGCACAGACAATCCAGGAAGTTTTTTGAGAGTGTTGGGGACAACTTCCTAGTGCAACTACTGGAAGAAACAACCAGGGGCCATTCTCCTCTTGACCTGCTGCTTACAAACAGGGAAGAATTGGTAGGGGAAGTAGAAGTGGGTGGCAACCTGGGCAGCGGTGACCATAGATGGTTGAGTTCAGGAACTTCACAAAAGGAAGAAAGAATAGCAAAATATGGGCCCTGGACTTCAGAAAAGCAGACTTTGAGTCCCTTAGGGAACTGATGGGCAGGATCCCCTGGGAGGTGAATATGAGGGGGAAAGGAGTCCAGGAAAGCTGGCTGTATTTTAAAGAAGCCTTATTGAGGGCGCAGGACCAAACCACCCCAATGCAGAAAGAATAGCGAATATGGCAGGCGACCAGCTTGGCTTAATGGTGAAATCTTTGGTGAGCTTAAACACAAAAAGGAAGCTTATAAGAAGTGGAAACTCGGACAGATGACTAGGGAGGAGTATAAAAATATTGCTCGAGCATGCAGGGATGTAATCAGGAAGGCCAAAACACAACTGGAATTGCAGCTAGCAAGGGACGTGAAGGGTAACAAGAAGAGTTTCTACAGGTATGTTAGCAACAAGAAAAAGGTCAGGGAAAGTGTGGGACCCTTAATGAATAGGGGAGACAACCTAGTGACATATGCGGTGGAAAAAGCTGAATTACACAATGCTTTTTTTGCCTTGGTCTTCACAGACAAGGTCAGCTCCCACACTGCTATTCTGGGCAACACAGTATGGGAGGAGGTGATCAGCCTTCAGTGGTGAAAGAACAGGTTAAGGACTATTTAGAAAAGCTGGACATGCACACGTCCAGATCTAATGCATCCGAGGGTGCTGGGAGAATTGGCTGATGTGATTGCAGAGCCATTGGACATTATCTTTGAAAACTCATGGTGATCGGGGGAGGTCCTGGATGATTGGAAAAAGGCAAATATGATGCCCATCTTTAAAAAAAGGGAAGAAGGAGAATCCAGAGAACTACAGAGTGGTCAGCCTCACCTCAGTCCCTGGAAAAATCATGGAGCAGGTCCTCAAGGAAACCATTTTGAAGCACTTGGAGGAGAGGAAGATGATCAGGAATAGTCAACATTAATTCACCAAGAGCAAGTCATGCTGACCAACCTGATTGCCTTCTATGATGAGATAACTGGCGCTGTGGATATGGGGAAAGCAGTGGACATGATATATCTGGACTTCAGCAAAGCTTTTGATATGGTCTCCCACAGTATTCTTGCCAGCAAGTTGAAGTAGGGATTGGATGAATGGACTATAAGGTGGATAGAAAGCTGTCTAGATTGTCAGGCTCAATGGGTAGTGATCAACTGCTCAATGTCTAGTTGGCAACTGGTATCAAGTGGAGTACCCCAGGGGTCTGTCCCGGGGCCGATTTTGTTCAACATCTTTATTAATGATCTGGATGATCAGATGGATTACACCAAGCTGTGGGGAGAGGTAGATATGCTGGAGGATAGGGATAGGGTCCAGAGTGACCTAGACAAATTGGAGGATTGGGCCAAAAGAAATCTGATGAGGTTCAGCAAGGCCAAGTGCAGAATCCTGCACTTAGGATGGAAGAATCCCACGCACTGCTACAGGCTTGGGACCAACTGGCTAAGTAGCAGTTCTGCAGAAAAGGACCTGGGGATCACAGTGGATAAGAAGCTGGATATGAGTCAGCGGAGTGCCCTTTTTGCCAAGAAGGCTAATGGCGTATTAGGCTGCATTAGTAGGAGCATTGCCAGCACATCAAGGGAAGTGATTATTCCCCTCTATTTGGCACTGGTGAGGCCATATCTGGAGTATTGCATCCAGTATTGGTCCGCCCCCCCCACCCGCACTACAGAAAGGATGTGGACAAATTGGAGAGAGTCCAGCAAAGGGCAACAAAAATGATCAGGGGGCTGGGGCACATGACTTATGAGGAAAGGCTGAGGGAACTGGGCTTGTTTAGTCTGCGGAAGAGAAAAGAGTGAGGGGGATTTGATAGCTGCCTTCAACCTGAAGTGGGGTTCCAAAGAGGGTGGAGCTTGGCTGTTCTCAGTGGTGGCAGATGACAGAACAAGGATCAATGGTCTCAAGTTGCAGTGTGGGAGGTCTAGGTTGGATATTAGGAAACACTATTTCACTAGGAGGATGGTGAAGCACTGGAATGGGTTACCTAGGGAGGTGGTTCAATCTCCATCCTTAGAGGTTTTTAAGGCCTGGCTTGACAAATTATTTAGTTGGGGTTGGTCCTGCTCTGAGCGGAGGTTTGACCTCCTGAGGTCCCTTCCAATCCTAATTTTCTCTGATTCTATGAACTGGAGGAGCCCGTTGCCTCATATGTATTCAGCCGTTGTGCTGTCAGTACCGAGGATACAGAAGGAGCTGGAGACTATTTCTTTCTCAATGGCTCTTTAATGGGGGAAGTTGATGGTCTTTTCCTCATTACCTTTTTGGAGGAGTGAGCCTTCCTCTGTGAAGAGGGTGAAGTTTCTGGAGTTCGTTGTCCAGAGGAGGTCTGATGGCTGAGTTCAGATGCCAGGTGCAGCAATTTCTCCATAAGTATAAGTTTGAGATGCAGGTCTCTGTTCTTCCTGACACAAGCCTTTGTGTTGCTGCAGTTAGACCACTTTGTGGGATGTCTCTCTCACCTAAGCACCGGATACATTGAGAGTGTCCATCTGAATCTGGGATTGCCTCCCAGCAGGAAAGACAACACCTGAAACCTGGTGAACCAACCATAGCTCGAAATATGGTGGTTCAGCCCACTATTTTAAGGGGTAAGAAAATATATGTATAATAATTTTTAAATGAAAAAATAAACAGGGAAAGAAAAAGGGTAAGTAAATGTAACTATTATACTAAGACTACTCTAAAAAGCTATACTAAACACTAAATAAAGCTTTTGGTTTGACCACTGCTGGGAACTGTCTCAGGCCGAGGATGGTTGAGAAGGAACTAAAGGGGAGGGAAGGGTCTGGTCACGCACACTAGACAGATGCCGACAACAGCGTGAGATGGGGAGAGCTCATGCGTGACCCAGATGATCACTGCTGTTGAAATTCTCCGATCAAAGGCAAAGGGTTGCACATTCACCTGAAGTGGAGCACCCACAGGGGACATTCCTCAAAGAAGAGCAATGACTTAAATTGGAACAAAATTAGACCAATGCTGAGAACTTTTTTGAGGAAGGGAACCCAACAACCACCACCCAAAAACTGTATTACAAAACATTAGCCTTCTCCCTTTGAAGTCAATGCAAAGCTCCCATTGGTTTCAATGGGATCAGGATTGGGCCAGTTTATTTAGCATCAGATACAACAATCCTGTGAGATACAGTAGGAACTATTTTCATCCTCATTGTACCCATGAGGAAGCTCAAGGAAAGAAATTCAGTGACTTGCCCAAAGTAACAAGGGGAGTCAATGTCAGAACCTGAATGACAACACAGGAATTCCTGGCCCCTATTCCTGCCAGAGGCCACACCTCTTCCTCCCCTCCCCCGATAATCCCACAGAAGCCAGCCAGTATTAAAAACACATAAACAATTGAACGGCTTTCAATATCCTCCCAAAGAGGCCAGAGTGAAGAGTTAGACTGCACACTCAATGGTGAACCATGCAGATGTGAAAGGAAAACCCTGAGTTACCACAAGCAGGGATATACCTGTTATTGGGGGGAACCCCTATGTTGTACACATGAATCATGTAGAGCAGTAACGAAATGAGAATCCAAACCACAAAGGTACTGTGTATTTATTTTTAGAACATTGTCATTAGTAAGGTAGGAAAAGGAGCAATTATGTTTCAAATTGTTTCCTGCACTCTAAAGAGAAATTATACACCTCTCACACACACTGCATACCACTTATATTTTGTGAGATATTAGATCAGTTTTATCACATGAGGATTAATTACTAATCTAGTGATGCATTTTAGGCCTAGCTTTACTTTTAAGAGAGCTGACCGACACCAGCATTATTGCGCTATAGTCTTAGACAGATGTGTTCTCAAAGGAGCCATCTGAGTCATGTTTCTTAGGGAATGCATATATACATTTCTACTGTCTTCTACTTTTCTATGGCAAGGGAGCTGATTAGCAATGTTCAAATAACCAAGTCCAGTTAAGTGAGCCAGTGCATAGCTTTAGAAGTGCCTTTGTGTAAATCTAAGATACCACTGATTTACAATGTGGCCCACAGTTTGCAACTCGTGTCCATAATTACATTATCTCTCATCTTCCTGAGATGTGAGAGATGACAGCATCTGCCATGTAAAGTTCTAAAACTGTTCAATGGAGGCCATTGTTTCCGGGGTAGGTTGAAGCCTAAAAAGTTCTTTTGGGGCATCAGTGGTCAAATGTTTGTTTGGGATATTAGCATTATCCAAGAATTCTTTCTAGTGTGCTTGATGATTGAATAAGAGTTTTAGCCTGGCCCCAAAAAGGCTTACAGGATTTCAGACATGACTTTGGAAGCTTCTGGAGTTTTGGAAGCTTCTGGAGGTCCTCATGAAGTGGTAAATTCAGGCTGGCCATAGTTTGATTGTACTCACAAGTTCTCTCTCTCTCTCTCTGCATTTTGAATGTCGGTATATATGCAAGAGTGGACAACCAGTGGACGGGGTGTTGATTTCAGTATTCCGGTTACAATTCTCATCATTACATTGAGCTGCATGTTCAGAGATGTGGTATGGGAGCTGGCTGCCCAGACTGATGCGCTGTATTCAGTGGTGGAGTGCAACAGTGCTAGAGTCACTGTTCGACGTGCGTGTGCATCAGTACCCCATGGTGTGTCTGTGGGGATTCAGACAAGGTTGGTCCTTGATGTTGCCTTTTTACATGTCTTTTCCAGCTGAGCTACAAAAGTTAGGCATCTGTCTGTGGTTACACCCAAGTATTTCAGATAGGAATCATTTTGGACTCATTCACCACCCAAAGACGATAGTAAGTGGTAACTTGGCAGTTTTGTTGATTTAGGTGAAAGACTATTAGCAAACTTTTGGAGGCAACGGGGCGTACCTTCCAGTATTGAAAATATTCTGCTATTATCTTGAGGTTAGGGAGCATGTTGCCGATGGGTGGTAAAGAACAAACATGATTGGCAGGCCTATTCACGACTATACATTTGACAGGGAAGACCCCAAAAAGGTAGCACGAGGTGACAGACATTGCCCTCCTCAAACATGGGAAGTCACCAAACAATGCTGCAAGCTATTGCCTATCATCACTCCTCTCCACAATGTGCAAGTTAATAGAGAGGGTTTTATTGGTCCAATCCTGTCAAAGGAATAGGCAAATTTCAGACTGGGACAAAGTTACTGCGACCAGTCACATTAAAGCTGCCTTCCAGCAGAATCTAACACAGGAAAGTGCTGACAAATTTACCCACCATCAGTGACATAGTATGAATATATGGGCTATTGCTCAAGGCATCAATGGCCATCAAATACTGTAGCACTATGTGACTCCTAGCCAGAATAGTGTGCAACCGTAGATAGTGTCCTTTTGAATACAAAGATCAGTAAAGCACATATTCTCAATGATGGTCTGCTTCAAGGATCCATGCTGGCTCCTTCACTGTACAACATCTACATTTGTGACTTACCTGACACAATTTTTCATAAATTCATTTATGCTGACATCTCATTCCTCCATGATTTTTCATAACATTTATGGACGCTGCCCAGTGTACACTTGAATTAACTCAACAGAATGAAATATATTCCCATTATTGGAGATATATATATGCAAGTTTTCAAGTTCCTCCACAAGACCAGCTCCTCCACTCCCAGAGAGGTAAGGGGCAGCATTTGCCCCACAATGCATAACATTAGGGGTGGAAGGTCATGCCACTTCTCTTTCATTTTATTCATCTGAATAGAACACAATGAGGGAAGGAAGCACATTTTCACACATCTTGCAAACCAAATCAGACCAGATCATTCTTAAAGTTTCTAAAAATGTTGTTAAAGAACCCCTCTGCATCTCCATCCCTGGTAACCCACCAAACTATGTCCTGCCAGCATCTCTCACCCCCTTTTGCCTTTCCATAGACTCACTTCTTGTCTCCAACCCCTTATCAGAGAGTTTAGTTACTGCAATTTATTGATAAATTAAATTTTCACATCCTCTGGAAGGTGTAAAGGCTTGTCCACATATCAAAATTAATCCAGAATAAAGCAGGATGTGAATTTAAAGTGGATTAACTATTCCTGATCAACTCCATGTGTGGATGCTCTTATTTCAGAATGAGAGTGCCTTATTTGGAATTATTTTAATGCATTTATAGATTATTCCAGAATAAGAGCTACACACATGGAGTTAATCATGAATAGTTATTCCAGAATAATGTCCTCTGTGGACAAGCCCCAACACAGTTTGGGGCATGTAGAATTTTACTCCATTAGTAGCAGGATGTACCAGCTGCCTTCTCCAAAAGGTAGTAATGGCTTCACTTAGAGAAGTCTGTTACCCAGAGAGGTGCTACTGAGTATTCTTTGACAGATTCAAAATGGGAAAGCTACTATCACCAGACAGAGAGCAAGTCAAAGGGCCAGGAAGATATATGTGGCTCTGAGGGTGAGGAAAGGTTGCACCTACAAGTCTGGATAATTTCAATTACTTCAACTTTTGGATGCTCCTCTGAATAATGGACATTTCTTAACTTCTGTCACCAATTATAATTTCACTGCAGGATCAGCAAGGAACTTACAATGATCTGGAAGCATCAAACAGTTCTTTAAACACATAGGACCAAATCTGAACCCAACCTCAAGCCAGCATTTACATTTTCTACCTGCAAAAATTCAGGTGTGGTCTTTGCATGCACAAAATCTGCAAACAAAGTGGTGGTACAACAGAAGTGATGTGACAAGTTCCTACAAGGAAATGTGATGAGTATTCTGTGAGATCCTTATTAAAGGCTGGTCAAAGCCTTCTCTCTCAACACATGCAAACTATTCTGAATAACTAGCAAGAAACGTTTCCTTGAAATGGAGATAAGGAGTGGTTGAGTCATTATACTAAGTGAAACTATTTCCCCTTGTTTATTCTCCCCCCCCCCCATTGTTCCTCAGCCATTCTTGTTAACTCCTGGAAATGTGCTGGAAATGTGCTGGAAATGGCCCACCTTGATTATCACTTCAAAAGGTTCTCTCTCCCCCCACCCCACTCTCCTGCTGGTAATAGCTCATCTTAAGTGAAAAGAAAAGGAGTACTTGTGGCACCTTAGAGACTAACCAATTTATTTGAGCATAAGCTTTCGTGAGCTACAGCTCACTTCATCGGATGCATACTGTGGTAAGTGTAGAAGATTTTTTATACACACAAAGCATGAAAAAATACCTCCCTCAACCCCACTCTCCTGCTGGTAATAGCTTATCTAAAGTGATCACTCTCCTTACAATGTGTATGATTATCAAGTTGGGCCATTTCCAGCACAAATCCAGGTTTTCTCACCACTCCCCCCCCACAAACCCACTCTCCTGCTGGTAATAGCTTATCTAAAGTGACCACTCTCCTTACAAAGTGTATGATAATCAAGGTGAGCCATTTCCAGCACAAATCCAGGGTTTAACAAGAAAGTCTGAGGGGGGTGGGGTAGGAAAAAACAAGGGGAAATAGGTTACCTTGCATAATGACTTCGCCACTCCCAGTCTCTATTCAAGCCTAAGTTAATTGTATCCAATTTGCAAATGAATTCCAATTCAACAGTTTCTCCCTGGAGTCTGGATTTGAAGTTTTTTTGTTGTAATATCGCAACTTTCATGTCTGTAATCGCGTGACCAGAGAGATTGAAGTGTTCTCTGACTGGTTTATGAATGTTATAATTCTTGACATCTGATTTGTGTCCATTTATTCTTTTACGTAGAGACTGTCCAGTTTGACCAATGTACATGGCAGAGGGGCATTGCTGGCACATGATTCATGTGCCAGCAATGCCCCTCTGCCATGTACATTGGTCAAACTGGACAGTCTCTACGTAAAAGAATAAATGGACACAAATCAGATGTCAAGAATTATAACATTCATAAACCAGTCACCCCCCTCCCAGATGTGCTTGTTAAACCCCGGATTTGTGCTGGAAACGGCCCAGCTTGATTATCATACACATTGTAAGGAGGGTGATCACTTTAGATAAGCTATTACCAGCAGGAGAGTGGAGTGGGGGGAAGGTATTTTTTCATGCTTTCTATGTATAAAAAGATCTTCTACACTTTCCACAGTATGCATCCGATGAAGTGAGCTGTAGCTCACGAAAGCTTGTGCTCAAATAAATTGGTTAGTCTCTAAGGTGCCACAAGTACTCCTTTTCTTTTTGCGAATACAGACTAACATGGCTGTTACTCTGAAACCTATCATCTTAAGTGATCACTCTCCTTACAATGTATATTTTTTCATGGTCTGTGTGTATATATATAAAATCTCCTCACTGTACTTTCCACTTTATGCATCCGATGAAGTGAGCTGTAGCTCACGAAAGCTTATGCTCAAATAAATTGGTTCGTCTCTGAGGTGCCACAAGTACTCCTGTTCTTTTTGTGAATACAGACTAACATGGCTGCTACTCTGAAACCTGTCATTTCTGTAGCAGCGGATGGTTCCTGATTTGTTTGCATATCTGATCCACATTTTCACAACTTGATTTAAGGATAGCAGATTTAGTCTGATGATACTTTTGAAATTAAAAAGTGAAAAATGCAGAAAAACACTGATGTTACAATAACAAATATATGTGGCATAATTATGGTATTGTATATCACATAACATCAAATAAGTTACAAAACTACAGAGATTAAAGTTTGAGCGGTATAATAAATGACAATATTGCACATTGACTCAGCTTTTTCCTTCCTCTTGCTTATTTGAGCATATTTGGGATAAGTGTATTGAATAAACTATTTTATTCAATACATGTTATTAATTGTTAATCGTTATATTCACCCTTTTATAAACGCTTGAGGAAGTTAAAGTCCTTGTCTTGAGGAAGTTAAGGAGCTTATGTTCAGTTTCTATTTGTAGTGTGTTCACTGAATGGATTCCAAATCAGGAGACATTCCATCACTTTCCCATTGGTGTGAGATCCCTCCAAGTGAAATATACATTCAGTGATTTTTCAGATTTCCATATTATTGTAATGCTATGGTTTCTAAAGCTGTATATTAATATTTTGGGGGGTTTATTTATTGTGTATTCTGTAATATCTTGAAACAAACAAATATTTGGAAAATTGTCAATTCTCTACATTTTTATTGAAAACATTTTACAGATGAGGCCAAGCCCAGATCATATATAAAAGACTAGAATTTCACTAAAAATTAGATGACTATATGGAGTTTAATAAGGTAAAGTAATTTTTTACTTGTAACGGTGAACTGCCCTTTCTGTGGTCAAGGAGGGAACTTCCCACTGATGATGCATTTACTGTTCCCCACTTCTCCTTACTGCATGGGAGTGTTATTGACCTACTAGCATTAAGAAACTAATAAAAAAATGTTAAGTGTTTAAAAACAAGTTTAAAAATTCTATAGACGAGATGGGAGAGTTAACATTGTATCATAACCCCTTACTCATTGGTTTGTATTACAATCTTCATATAATTAAAATCCATACATCTGCCTCTGAATATGGGGGGAAATGTTCTCTCTCATTCAGTTATGGAAGATATGAGTGAAATTGCTATGATGCATATGCCACCAACAAATCACTGTCAATCTTTCCTTCAGTAAGGTATGGAAAGTAAAAAGTACCGTAATTTGAATAAAGGTGGGAAGACCAATTCACAGACAAGTTTCTCCATTGGTTTTGCTCATGCTATTACATTTGTCAATAAGAAACTCCACATGGTGAGTGAAAACTCAGTATAGAATTTCAACCTTTTCTTTCCATTATACAGTCTCTCTAATCACCTGCATTTGTACTTATTCAAATGGGGAATCACCCAAAACAAGCTTTCTCCAGTGCAGCTATTACATGTAGTTTTAAAATTTGACTTTGTGGTTTAATAAGGTTCCTGTTCTATCAAGGTTTCAAATATTAAAAAAAAAACAAAAAACTCTAATCAGATCACTGTGGTCCTGTCAAAAACCTCTAACTGTACAATTTCAAGTTTCAATTTCCTGAACCATTTCATTACTGTTGAGCAGTGTGAATGGAAAATTGCATGTGTGAAAATCCTGGAGGCCATGATCTTTGAGTCTTTCCACCACTGCAGCTTCCCTCGGATTATAATCTTTCATTTTAAAAATGGTTTATATTCTCCTCTATTGCAAGGAGCCACTCAGTGAATCTGCTGATGCTCTGTAAATCTTGCCTCCTCACAGAAAACTGTCCCCTGGCAATTAACAGCTATTGCAAAGGTGTAAACTCACCTCTCCCACACTCTACTCACCTCAGTGAGGCATAAGCTGCAAACACAGGTAGTCTAGTAACTTTAAAAAAATTTTCAGAGTAGCAGCCGTGTTAGTCTATATAAGCAAAAAGAACAGGAGTACTTGTGGCACCTTAGCGACTAACAAATTTATTAGAGCATAAGCTTTCATGGGCTACAGCCCACTTCACTGGATGCATAGAATGAAAAATATAGTAAGAAGATTATATATATATATATATATATATATATATATATATATATTTTTACATACAGAGAAGGTGGAAGTTGCCATACAAACCATAAGAGGCTAATTAATTAAGGCGAGCTATTATCAGCAGGAGAAAAAACACTTTTGTAGTGATAATCAAGATGGCCCATTTAGACAGTTGACAAGAGGGTGTGAGGATACTTAACATGGGGAAATAAATTTTTTTTAAAGAAAATGTTAAAAAATATATATAATACACGGGTTATGGAAAGAGTGTCTATACATCTGGGTATAGTGCTTAGATTATCCACAAAGTTTGTTTTAAAAGTTGTAAAATACATATAGTGCATAATCAGCAATAACCCAAATTTAGGTGAATAAAGTTAACAATACAGTTTAGATATTAGCATCCAAGTATTTGGGTACATCACTCATGAAAAGTTACACAGACAGTTGGTTGTGGAAAGCAAATATAGCAATGAGTGAAGATTGTCCCTCAGTAACTGAGAATTTAGGGTAGGTTGTCCATTTAGAAAATACAATCCATCAGGGAAGTATTTCAGTTACTTTCCTGACTGCACTTCTCATCGGCACTCCAGCGCATCCTACCTGGTATTGCCGTTGTCTGGTGATGTGCTCTAGGTAGACGTCCCTCGACTACCTGATGGCATCTAACACCATAAGTTGCTGCATCAGCTGAGCGCAGCATTGACCGATTCCACATTCTCTCTCTCATTACTTGGGTCCAATGCACCCAGGGCTCCGACGATCAGCGCCCGAGTTTGAACCTCATAACCCCTAGTTCTCAAGGTGTCGGTCAGAGGGTTGTATTTCTCCAGCTTTCGAGATCGGGCATTACAGTAGGCTGGGGTCCTGTTTTCAAAGGGAACTGTGACATCCACCATGATGATCTTCTTCCGGTCCTTGTTGGTGATGCCTATGTCCAGTTGCAGTTGGCTGTCCACTCTGGGGATGGTAGCGTTCACGGCAATCTTCCCTACGGGTGGCGGGATGGCTCTGACCAGTCGGTCTTGGATGGTGTTGAGGTGCAGCTGCCAGACTCTGGAAAAGACAGTTGCCTTTTCCGTAACTGTTGTTCTTTGAGATGTATTGCTCATGTCCATTCCACAAGAGGTGGGCGTGCTTGCCACGTGCACCAGTGCCAGAAGATTTTCCCCCTAGCAGTACCCGGAACTGGGGGCCTAACGTACAGGAAAAGACGATGCAATCCCTTAAGGAATCGGCCAGTCATAGCATGGGAGAATACCATGTGTCCCTGCACCGGCGGGCGGAAGGATGATATGGCCACCAATTGCACCTTGACAGACGAGGGTGCTCGGCCTTGGGCTCTAAGGTGAAGGAGGAAGTCTAAAATGAGTTGGATTGGAGCCACGGGTGAAACATCCCGAACAGCTGCCCACTGGGAAAACCAAGACCACTTTGCCAGATAGGCCCGACACATGGAGGGCCGTCTGCTTTTCAGGAGGATGCGCTGAACCCCTTCCAAGTATGTCCTTTCCTTCTGGCCTAATCATTGAGCAGCAACACCATGAGGTGGAGTGCTGCTAGGTTGGGGTGGAGGAGGCAGCCCTGGTCCTGGGACAGCGGGTCCGGGCAGGATGGCAATGGCCATGGTGGGTGACTGCCAGGCTCATGAGAGTCCTGTACCAATGTTGCCTGGGCCATGTTGGGACAATCAGGAGGACCCAGGCCCTGTCTTTATCTTCTCCAAGACCTTGACGATCAGTGGGATCGGGAGGAGTGGGGGGGAGGTATAGAGAAGCTGGCCTGACCAGGATAGGAGGAAGGCATCGGAGATGGCGCCCATGCCCAACACCCTCCCTCTCCCCTGAGCAGAAGTGGGGGACACCATCGGTTCTGCCTCGTCGAGAACAGGTCCACCTGGGGAGTTCCCCAGTCTTGAAAAATCCTATGCACCACCTCTGGGTGTAGTGACCACTTGTGCTGAGAGAAGTCTCGGCTCAGGCGATCCGCCTGCAAGTTCCGGGCGCCTGGTAAGTGGTGGGCTCGTAGGCAAATCTCGTGGCTATACAGAAGTTCCACAGCCTGAGGGCTTCCTGGCAGAGGAGCGGGCCCCACCTTGCCTGTTGATGTAAAACATCGAGGCCCTGTTGTCCATGAGAACCCTGACCACTCTGCCCTCCAGGTGCGAGCGGAAGGCCACGCATGCCAGCCGGACCACCCTGAGCTCCTTGATGTTTATATGCAGGGCAAGGTCCCGTGTGGACCACAGACCTGGCATCTGAACATTCCCCACATGGGCTCCCCTCCCCAGATCCGAGGCGGTGGACACCAGCTCCACCGATGGGGGCCTGCCCCTGAATGGGACCCCGTGGAGCATGTTTCCCTGGGAGGATCACCGTTGTAGGGAGGTGATCACAGGTTCAGGTACAGTGAGGACTTTGTCCATCCTGTCTCTGGACTGAGGGAACACCGAGGTCAAACAGAGCTGGAGGGGCCTCATCCTGAGTCTGGCGTAGTGAACCACATATGTGCACGCCAACATGTGACCCAGGAGCTGGAGGCACACTCTGGCTGTGGTCACGGGGAACCTTGTGACTGTGTTGATGAGCCCCTTTAGGATCTTGAATCTGTCTGGTGGGAGGGAGGCCCTGGCTGATGTCATGTCCAGGACTGCCCCGATAAACTCTATGGGCTGCACCAGGACTAACGTGGACTTGGTGTCGTTCACCAACTGGCCCAGGGTGGCGCACGTGGACAGGAGGAGCGCCACATGATCCTGTACTTGTGACCTGGAGCTACCCTTGACCAGCCAGTTGTCGAGATAGGGGAAGATCTGAACCTCCCAATGTCTGAGGCAGGCTGCCACCACAGACATACACTTTGTGAACACCCTAGGAGCAGTGGACAGGCCAGACAGGAGGACTGTAAATTGATAGTGTTCCTGCCCAATCGTGAAACAGAGGAAATGCCTGTGCCCTGCGAATATACAAATGTGAAAGTGCGCGTCCCACAGATTGAAGGCAGCATACCAGTCCCCAGGATCCAGGGAGAGGATGATGGAGGCCAGAGAGACCATGCGAAACTTGAGCTTTACCATGTACTGGTTCAGGGCCTGAGCGCCCCTTTGGCCTTCGGGATAAGGAAATAGCGGGAGTAATACCCCTTGCATCTGAACTCTGCTGGCACCACTTCCACTGCTCCTAGGCCAAGAGCCGCCCCACCTCCTGCTCAAGCAGGGCCTCATGAGAAGGGTCCCCCAGGATGGGATAGAGGTAAACTGGAGGGTGTAGCCCCTGGACACGGTGTTGAAGACCCAACAGTCCGAGGTCAGCTGCAAGCACTCTGGAAGGAAAGCACACAAATGGTTGGAGAAGGGAAGTTTTATTGTGGGTGAATCCCTGGTATGAACTGGTAAGTCGCCCCCAGGCACCCTGTCAAAACTGACGCTTTCCTGCCTGTTTGCCTGCGGAAGGCCCAGGCTGGGGGGCAGACCAGAACTGCCTCTGCGGGCATTTCTTATAATCCCGTGACTTTTTATCAGGGGACTCATATTTAGAGTGGGTGGGAGTCTGCTGAGGCTTAAACTTGGTCCTGGTTGGAGCCGGGACATAGAGGCCAAGTGTCTTAAGTGTTGTGCAGGAATCTTTCAGGACGTGCAATTTCACATCCATCTGTTCCGCAAACAGGGCCTTGCCATCGAATGGAAGGTTCTGCAAGGAGTTCTGTGCCTTGCTGGACAGCCCAGACAGTCGGATCCATGACACCCTCCTCATAGACACTGCAGAGGCCATAGACCTTGCAGCCATATCCACAGCATCCGACACTGCCTGGAGGTCACCCTGGCAGCTGCTGTACCCTCCTCCATCAGAACCTTGAACTCCATTTTGTATTACTCCTGGTGGGAGTCCTTGAATTTGGGCAGAGAGCCCCACAAATTGAACTCATACCGCCCCAGGAGGGCTTGATGGTTTGTCACTCTTAACTGGAAACTCGAGGACGAATAAACCTTTCTTCTGAATAAGTCCAGCCTCCGTGAGTCTCTATTTTTCGGAGTAGGGGCTGTTGGTCCTGCCTCTCCCTGTGGTTGACCAACTCGACCACCAGGGAGTTGGGGGCAGGGTGGGTGTACAGGTTTGCATGCCCCTTGGCGGGCACAAATGACTTCTGCCCTCTTAGAGATGGGGGGCTGGAGGCCAACGGGGATTGAGAACTGCCCAACATGGGTCTAGTCTCTCCCCCGGTCTTGCTCTGGTGTCTTGGCAGAGAAGACCTCTTCTTAGCCTTTTTGGCATGCTCCGTGGACGGGGAGTGGTGCCGACCGGCGGAAGGCACCGAAGGGTCACTGCGCACTGACACCGTGGGGCTCGGTGCCAACTCTGAGCGGTGCACTGGAGTCGGGGTCAGCGCCAACTCCATCAGAATAGCTCGGAGCCGAATGTCCCTTTCCTTCTTGGTCCGAGGCTTGAAGAATCTGCAAATCTTGCAGCGATCGCTGAGCTGCGTTTCCCCCAGACAGCATAAACAGTCCGTGCGCGGATCACTCACTGGCATCGGCCACCTGCAAGTGTCGCATGACTTAAAGCCCGGGGCATGGGGCTTGCCCTGACCCAGGCGCACTAAACTAATCTACTTTAAACTACAGTTACTACTAATTATGAACAAACAAGAGTTCAAAAGGAAAGCCGCAGCCAACCTGGAGCAGAGCAGTTCCGATGCACCTTCACTGGTGGCAAGAAGAAACTGCGGGTGGTGGGAGCACACAGCGTCCCTTATACCACGCTGTTAGAGGGCTTATTTCTTCACCCACTTACTTCCCTGGTCCTTCTCGCATGAACAGAAAGCAACAATACCCAAAGTCCAAAGGTGCAAACAATTCGATGTTTATTGGGGTGAACTTCCAGCAAGTACGATTCCAGTTTCCTTCCTTAGTGTCCCCCTTCCCAGCTCTGACACCACAGAGCCTTACCTGTGTCCCTGTTCCCATTCCTGCCCTTAGCTAAACATGATTCCAATTTCCCCACCCCCATTCCCTGTTCCCATTTCCCCCTTTAGCAAAACATGATTCCATTTTCCCCACCCCCCATTTCCTGTTCCCATTTCCCCGCCACCCACACACTTCCTGATTGACTGCAGAATATATAGTAAAACTTGAGTTCGGCTTAGCTATACCTTAATCAATCATTTTCCTGAAATTTAACTAGCCAATCCTAGCATATTGTAACGATTATTTAACCAATTATATCCCACCACCTTAATTAGTTTACACCCAGCAAAATTAATTATACAGCAGACAGAAACAATCACAGAACCAGACAGAGATTATACAGACAAACAATATGGAAATGGGGACTACAGTGACAGAACAACAAAGAAATGAGGATTTCACATCCCAGCTATTGATAAGTGAGTTCTTGCCAGACAGGATGCTATCAAACTAAGTTTCCTTTTACATCTTCTAGGCACTTCCCTTTCTCTGGAGGTGATAGGCATTATCAGGACAGGAGTGTATTCCTAACAGCCCAATAGCACCTTCTTTCAATGTGACTAGTTTCGAATGTGAGGATGTGACCGGTCGCTTCCCAGCTTATGGCTGCCTCTGCTACTTAGCCAAAGGCCTTAGCCTAAGAACAGGGCCTCAGACTGTCACAGTAAGAGAAGGACCTTACACCGGCAGACAGTGATTTTGATTCTTTCTTTTACACCTCTATAACTAGCTAAGTGATAAGAATACACCTAAATTCTTAGAGTATAGGCCTTTACAGACAGGCCTGAATATCTATATCCTAACACACGCCATGGAGGCGCCACTCCAGGGGTCACTAGAGGCACTCCCCTACGGGTACTGCTAGGGGAAAAACTTCCAGCGCTGGTGCACATGGCAAGCACGCACTCCTACTGTGGAATGCACATGAGCAATCACTCGAAGAAGAATGGGGCTTGCAGCTACACAGGACATGGAGTAGTGTCTCGGCATAGCCGCACTTCCTGCATCGCTTGTCCCGATTTCCATGACGGACGGCTCCGTTCAGCAGAATGCAGTTGAGCCAGGCTCTGCGGATGAACCTCTGGTTGGCAAATCGGGTGAAGCTGCCCCCGGGTAGGAAGTAGCTGCTGGAGTCCCACTTGCACGTCACCTTGAAGGCCTTGTCCTGGTCCGGCTTCTGTTTCAGGTTTTCAGCAGCAGATGACATCCTTCAGGGTTCTCTACAGAATGGTTCTAACTCTCAGAGTGATGAGAGTGTGTGCTCTATATTCTTCACCTGTGGCACCAGGAGTCCCAGTTCCTGGTGTTCCATGCACCACATCCAGTGACAGCCGATATGCTTCTCCAGTCATCACAAAGCATTGTGGGCATGAGTCTGGAATGAAGCGAAATCTCCCCCTTCTCTTCCAAATTCGCCTTCCAGGGACCCACTAAGG
Organism: Lepidochelys olivacea; assembly: GCF_965140295.1. Lineage (NCBI taxonomy): Eukaryota > Metazoa > Chordata > Testudines > Cheloniidae > Lepidochelys > Lepidochelys olivacea. The sequence goes on along the minus strand of NC_140414.1, from coordinate 46,941,763 downwards.
TAGGTGGTGACCTCTGGGTTGGAGGGGTCCTGGCAATTTCTTTTTGATGACATCCTGCATAGTACTTTCTGCAGTGTTCCTCACCATGGAGTCCAGGCACATCAGAATACTGAAGGCATGAGTGATCACTGGAACATCGCATAGGTCACCCATATGAGGGACCCATCGCATAGATCACCCATATGCCCTGCCTGTATGAGATGTACACCAGTTCATTGCTGCACTCTGGGGAAGAAACATCCACTTCTTCACTAGCTGCCTGATGGTTCTGTCTGTTTTGGATCCTTGTTAAGAGGTACCTTCGCCACGACAGATCCCCTCAGGACGAATGAGATACATGGGGCATCATGAAGGTGTTCTAGGTGTTTATCTTCTGCCATGGTGGCAGTAGGGAGGAGTCAATCCTGGCCACATCTCGTAGGATGGTATCCTCAGGTGTCTGCAAGATGCGGAAACCAGTCAGCATACCGAGATGTTGGTATGGTTGCCTGTCCTTGAGGAAGATCATGGGTTCACCCTGGATCTGAAATGGCATTGCCTGGACCGAGTCCCTTCTACTGCTATCGATATGCAGGGATGCACACTTCCTAGCACTGAAGTGGAGTCCCATCTGGTTGGCAGCCTGGCTGGTGACATTGAGCATTTGTTGGAGACTCTCAGGGTTGTCTGCAATCAGAACCAGATTATCTGTGTAGGCCAGGATATTCATGCTGTTGCCATGCACACTGAAACTGCCTAGCCTGCTGGAGATTGCTCGAATGAGTGGCTCCATGGCCAAGTTGAACACGATGGGGCTGAGGAGACAGCCTTGCTTCACACCACTACAGATAGGAATTTCAGGCCTCCCTTCTTCCATGGAGCGGATGATGGTGGTGCAACCTTCATAAAATTCCCGGATTAGTTGGAGAAAGTTTTCAGGCATCCCGAACTCTCGCAGCATGGAAAAAATATGCTGGAGGGGCATCGATCCAAAAGCATTAGCCAGGTCAAGCCTGCTATAGCACATTGGCACTGTGCCCTCCTGGCCATGAGGATGACAAGCATTTATGAGCTTGCTTAATATAATAAATGCAACCACAGTTACTAATACAAAAGGCAACACAGACTAATTTGAACCACAGGGAATGTTCAGGACAGGAAAAAAAGCCCACAGATCCAGTTTTTCATTCCCACTATCCAAAACAAAACAAAACAAAGCAAAAAAGCATCTGCACCACAATTAATTAAACTCTTCAGGGCGGGAGTGTCTCAGCCTATGCTTATACATTGCCTAGCACAATAGACTCCTGATTTCAGTTAGACTGCCGAGGCACTACTGTAATACATATAATAAATAATAAATAAAACAACAATAACAAAAGAGGAAATAAAGAGGTCATGAGTGTCACTCAGAAGCTAACCACAGATGTATTTCAGCATTTACATTGGAGACATGGAAATACTAGCCCAAATTTTCAAAAGTAGCCTCTAATTATGGGTGCCCAGCTTTATGTTCCTAAGGTCTTATTTTATAAGTTTCTGTGGGAACTGCGGCTGTTTAGCATCTCTGGATATCAAATTCTAGATGTAAAAAGCTTGGGCAGAGACTTTCTTTATGTTTGGACAGCATCTAGCACAGTGGGGTCCTGGTTCATGACTTGGGCTCCTACGTGCTATTGTAACAAACAAATATATAAATAAAATGATCACTTTTGAAAATCTGTCTCCCGTTTGTCTTCCTGCCTTCCAGGGTCTTGGATTTCTGTGCTCCCAGAGAATTTGCATGAAAACGAACAGATATCTAATGAAGTTATTTTTGTTTGAGGATCCCTGAGAACAGAGCTCCTAAGTGGGAGAGGATAGGAGCTTCATTCCTTCTCTCTTTCCAAGATCCTAGAAACATTGCCAATTAATTATACAGTCTTCCCTGCTTTGGGATTGTATTCTGTACTTAGATGCCACAATGGGAGGCATCTGAAAAAGACAGATAAACAGATGCATATATATGTGATGTGAATGGAGCATGGAATGGGACTTTATGATCTTTCTCTTCCTTTTTCCCGAAATCACTGAAGCATTCTGTCTTCCAATCCTCTTTTCCAGTTTAGAAAGGCTATTTTACCTGATGAGGAAACAGCAGTAGATTTTTATCCCCAGTCTGATGGAGAAAAAGACTAGCTCTGTGAAGCAATTAGCTACTCCTCGCCCCAATAGCTGCTGCTTGTAAGCATGAACCAGTCCAGATGGGGCTAATTTAAAAGCTAAAATGTGACAAGTGTGGAAATCAGGTACTAACTAGATCTGAACAATGGGGTAACTGCTGCTGAATAAAAGACCTGAAAGTGCTCTTGAAGAAGGCAGATCGGAGGAGCAGAGACTTTACAAGTATCTTACAAGAGAAGTCATATTTGGGGGACTCTCTTCAAGGATTTGAGAAAAACAGTTACCTTCTTGTAACTGTTGTTGTTCTTTGAGATGAGCTGTATATGTGCATTGCACTATAGGTGTGTTTGCACATCTCATGCACTGGTGCCAGAGAATTTTCCCAAGCGGTACTCACAGAGGCAGTCTCACATATGCCCCTGGCTTCCCTGTAAGTTGAGGATATAAACTCCTTCGTACTGGAATCCAGTAGACTCTAATGCATTGGAGAAGGAGTTGTGTTGGGTTGTGTAATGCACATATACAAAACATCTAAAAGAAAAACAGTTACAAGAAGGCAAGTATCTGTTTTTTCTTTGAGTGATTGCACATATGTCCATTCTATTGTAGGTGACTCCCAAGCTGTTTTCAAAGAAGGTGGGGATAAGAGTCTCAACCACAGAGGAACTGTGTGACAGCTTTCCACACAGTTACATCTTCCCTTGATGTGCCAACAACAGCATCGTGTCTAGCAAACTTGTGGATTGATGATCATATCACTGCTCTGCAGATATCCACAATGAGGACATTAATCACAAATCATATGGAGGCTGAGTGCACCATAGTTGAATGCTCAGACATCTTCCCAGGGGGCATACCACCTTTGGAAACAACACATAACAATGCAGCTGGTAATCCATTCAGAGTCATTGTACTGTAACAGGATGACCTCTCCCTTGTTCCTCATAGGACATAAAATGCTGGAAAGAAACCCAGAAAGGCTTTGTTCTATCCAGGTAAAACGGATATCAGGGTATTCAATAGGCAGACGCAGGCCAAACCCTGCATCGCCAGATGCTTTTGAATGGATCGCAAAATCTTATCATCCTGGCGGCGTGAAAAATGTTTCTCTGGACCTTGACCAAGAAATTTCAACCTTGACAGAAAATAATTGACTACTCCTGTGGTAGCTGAATAAAACTAATAAAGAAAAAAGAAATGCCCAAAGGACAAGACGAATACCCCTAGTTAAATTAACTAACTATAAATAATTTTGTTCACCAAGGAACAAAGGCTGTAAAGCACAGAAATGCTCCCATCATGGATGGTAAGAAGAAACTGAAGAATGGACACTGTGGCTCCACCCTTTATACCTTCAACTTAGAGCACAAGGGAGCCAGGGTGCATGCAGGGCTACACCCAACAGGTACTGCTAGAGAAAACTCTCTGGCACCTGTGCACGAAATGAGCATAGGCTTACAGTATAATGGATATATACAGTCACTCAAAGAAGAAATGCTGATCTTTTTGTTAATAAAATGTTTTTCGGTTTTGCTTCTTAAAATCATATTTGTTGGAGTTATTGCTGGTAAGGCACCCGAGTCACTCTGCTGAGTGACAAATGAAGAATTATCCAGAGCGGTGTACCTTTAAATGAGAAGGTTTTGCCTCCATCTTTTCAAGAATGTGTACTGGGCAATTCAGTTAGGGAGAGGAGTGAACCACGTTCTGAAGAAAGAGCCACAGACTTCTAGTATTTCAGAAATGGTGATTTGAAACTCGAGTTTCCACGTTCAGCACAAGGCAAAAGGGACACAACTTGCAAAGCTTATCAACCTACTTAGAATAAAACCCATCAAGCAAGGCGGCTACCACTGGGCAAGCAAGAGCTCCAAGATGTCTCCCCCATCCCACTAGCAATACTCCCTCCTTCTCCAGACTGAGTTTCAGGCAGTCGTCTCAAAACAAATAGGGACAGCTAATGCAAATACTAGGGCTGTCGATTAATCACAGTTAACTCACGCAATTAACTCAAAAAATTACCTGCGATTAAAAAAAATTAATCGTGATTAAAAAAAGTAATCATGATTAATCACACCATTAAACAATAGAATACCAATTGAAATTTAATATTTGTGGATGTTTTTCTACATTTTCAATATATTGATTTCTATTACAACACAGAATACAAAGTGTACAGTGCTTACTTTATTTTTTTTATTACAAATATTTGCACAGTAAAAATGATAAAATAGTATTTTCAATTCACCTCATACAAGTACTATAGTGCAATCTCTTTATCGCGAAAGTGTAACTCACAAGTGTAGAGTTTTTTTGTTGTTACATAACTGCACTCAAAAACCAAAGAATGTAAAACTTTAGAGCCAACAAGTTTACTCAGTCCTACTTCTTGTTCAGCCAGCCGCTAAGACAAACAAGTTTGTTTATATTTATGGAAGATACTGCTGACTGCTTCTTATTTACAATGTCACCTGAAAGTGAGACTAGGCTTTTGCATGGCACTTTTGTAGCCGGAGTTGCAAGGTATTTACATGCCAGATATGCTAACCATTCATATGCCCTTTCATGCTTCGGCCACCATTCCAGAGGACATGCTTCCATGTTGATGGTTGTTAAAAAATAACATGTTAATAAAATTTGTGACTGAATTCCTTAGGGGAGACTTGTATGTCTCCTGTTCTGTTTTACCTGCATTCTGCCATATATTTCATGTTATTGCAGTCTCAAATGATGACTCAGCACATGTTCATTTTAAGAACACTTTCACAGCAGATTTGACAAAACGCAAAGAAGATACCAATGTGAGATTTCTAAAAATAGCTACAGCACTTGACCCAAGGTTTAAGAATGATAAGTGCCATCCAAAATCTGAAAGGGACAAGGTGTGGAGCATCAGATGATGACCCATCACATGTTCATTTTAAGAACACTTTCACAGCAGATTTGACAAAACGCAAAGAATGTGAGATTTCTAAGGATAGATATAGCATTTGACCCAAGATTTACGAGTCTGAAGTGCCTTCCAAAATCTCAGAGCGATGAAGTGTGGAGAATGCTTTCAGAAGTCCTAAAAGAGCAACATTCCGATGAGGAAACTACAGAATCCGAACCACCAAAAAAGAAAACCAACCTTCTGCTGGTGGCATCTGACTCAGATGATGAAAAAGAACATGCATCGGTCCGCTCTGCTTGGGATCTTTATCGAGCAGAACCTGTCATCGGCATGGACGCATGTCTTCTGGAATGGTGGCTGAAGTATGAAGGGACATATGAATGTTTAGCGCATCTGGCACAAATATCTTGTGATGCAGCTACCACAGTGCCATGCGAATGCCTTTTCTCACTTTCAGGTGACATTGTTAACAAGATGTGGGCAGCATTATCTCGGGCAAATTGTAACCAAACATGTTTGTCTGAGCGATTGGCTGAAGTAGGACTGAGTGGACTTGTAGGTTCTAAAATTTTACACTGTACAAAAATAACTACGTTCAAAAATAAAACAATTCTACTTTTTTTAAGTTCAACTTTCGTTATAAAGCGATTGCACTACAGTACTTGTATGAGGTGAATTGAAAAATATGATTTCTTTTGTTTTTTACAGTGCAAATATTTTTAATAAAAATAATATAAAGTGAGCACGGTACACTTTGTATTCTGTGTTGTAATTGAAATCAATATATTTGAAAATGTAGAAAACATCCAAAAATATTTAAGTATATGGTATTCTATTATTGTTTAGCAGTGCGATTAACCACAATACATTTTTTAAAATCACGCTATTAACCATGATTAATTATTTTAATCGCTTGACAGCCCTAGCAAATACTGGAAAGTGATAGACATTTGTAAAACACGTTTTAAAATTGATTTTCTTGTTAAACATTTATTCAGGCATTGGTGGGATTTTAAGTGGTCATGGCAATCTTTCTTTAAAAGTAAACAGGAAAACTAAAGTGGAAATTGAGTGATGTCCAGAAAAATGTGTTTACATTACCTTTCTCAACTTAGGCTTTCAAAGCGCTGTACAAATGAAGGGCCTGATTATGAGTTTCTGAGCATCTCCTGTGAGATACTGCACATACCCAGCTGCCAGTACCTCAACTGGATTGGACTCTTAGAACACTCATGTATTAGACCAATTGTACTTCCATTTTAAAGATGGAGAAACTTCTCCCTGGCCATCCCCACCTTAGTGAAATCAACCAGGAAGTGCCTGGTTTTCTTGGAACTAACGGTTTTAGTTATGTCAAAGAATGGTATATTCTGAGTTTCCTGAACAGACCAAGGGGATGAGCAAGTATGGATATCATACATCATGAAAAAAAATCCAACCCCACAGTATGAGATGATTACCACAGATGAGAGATTCACCTACCAAGAAATTTCCCTATGACTACTAACTGCATCACCATACAGATGCAATAGAAATGGAATTCCACTGACTGGGGTACTTGGAAACGTTTAGATTAAATCACCTTTCAGGTTTTTTTTTTAATTTCAGAAATTCAAAAAATTAGAACCTACAAAACTAGAGTGTCAGTCATTTCCTTATACTGTATACCAAGTGCTATTGCCAGGAGGTAACTGAGGGCCGGACACTAAGATTCTCATGACTTACTCTGGGACCCTCCCACCCCACAGGGTCCTAGAGCCTGGGCTCCAGCCCAAGCCCGGAAGTCTACACAGCAATGAGTCGGCCCCACAGTCCAAGCCCCATGAGCCCAAGTCAGCTGGCATGGGCCAGCCACGGGTTTTTCTTTGCTGTATACACATACCCTCTGTGACCATTTCAACTTAAAATAATTGTTTTAAGTACCATGCATGCTAATTCTACATAATCCACTTTATTGAATGGAGAACCAAAAGACTGCTAGCTATTATGTTTTTTGTGCTTGATGCAGTCTAAACATTGAGAAAGACATGCTCTGCCTCAACCCGCTTACATTTGAAATGACACTTGAAGAGTCTGTACCAAGGATTAGATTAATTTATTTCTGATGTTGCAGAAAATTGCTTTAAAACAACAACTTTAATATCTCCCAGTATTAGATAAAGGGAGCAGCAAAATTGTTTGTAAATTACTGGTGGGGGATGGAAGGCACTAAAGTATTTGTTAACACATTTTAAAATGCTTATTTGCCCAGTTTTTTCCTCTCTATTCCTATCCTGATGAATATAAATTAATCAACATTTGGGTACACAGCCAGTCTCCATTCTAGAAGGATCTTTATCGTCAGTGCAGAGTTAATTTGGGTTATTGGCACCTGGGCTAGCATAGCTCAGGTGTGAGTGGCCACACTGCAAAGCCATACTCGAGTGTGTCCACCCTGGTGCTGCACTCATTCATATGAGGTTCTCAGATTTCTGGGGTCATTAGTGCTGCAGAAAACTAAGCTGCTCTATAATTTTTCCCCAGTGAATTATGGAAGAACTTGTCTGGCCTTTTGAGCATAGGTACAGACTTTCTAATCTGCTGGGGGGTGCTCCCCCTTGGCTCTGTCCAGGTCCCGCCCCCCTCTTCCCCTAATGCCCCACCCCATCCTGCTTCTTCCTGTCCCGCCCGCCCCCCCCCCCCCGCTGTGCCCTTGCTCCTCCCCACCCCAAGCACCTCCTGACACCTGCTTGAGGTCCCAGGTTCGATCCCACCCATCAACAACCAGGGTTTGTCGGTGTTACAATTGCACCGGCAAAGAGGGAAGTTCAGTTAGTATTGGGCCAAGCATCAAATTATGTGTCAAAGAGCAAAAGATTTTACAAGTCAGAACAATGATGTGTATATAAAAACATGCTTTGGTCATTCCTACTGGTATGTACAGTACAATAAAAACAGCTGGCAGGTGGTAGGTGCTGGGAGGGAGGTGGGGTGGTGATTGATGAGGCCTGCCGGCAGGCAGGAAATACTGGGGGGAGGGAGAGGCATCGATGGGGGGCTGCCGTGGGGCATCCCCAGACCATCCACGGAGTTGGCGCCTATGCTTCTGGGCACATGTGGTGGATCGTGGGAAGGCACCAGAGGACAACGAGCACTCAAGTGTGATAATTCACACTGCAAGGTGGGTGCGTTTCAGACCGAGGGTAAGCAGCACTCGACTTTAGCCTACCTCTCAAGATGGACTAGCTAGATTGGGTGTAAAGCACCAACACACTCGAGTGATTTGTGTGTGTAGGAATTGGGTTTGGGGTTACACCTGAGTAAGAGCCCAAGTTAACTCTGCAGGGAAGGCAAGCCGGATGGGGTGGTCCACTCGCTGCAAGTATGGTGCCTGCTCCTGGCTCTTCTGAGGAATAGTTCATCAGGTAGACACCTCTCCCCGCAGTTGCAGGCCATCTCTCCACCTCTCTCTTTGTCTGCAGCCCCTCTCTCGCTCCAGGAGCTGCTGCAGCCTCTTTGTGACTCGGCTAATCTCGTTAAACTGTGCTAATCTCTTTCATTTAGATTTACAGAACACCGCAAATCTCAAACCCAGGACTGTGCCTGAGCAGATTCAAAGTTGGCTATGTCAGTTTCACATACCCCTAGAAATGATGGTGGTGTGTCAAGAGGCATTGCTGAAAACAATACATCTGGTAATTATGTCAGTGCCAGATAGTTTGGCCTGTGCAACACTTGGACACTGCTGCCAGAAGAACAACTTTCTGCTGGTGGTAAGTCTTGAAACAAACACCTTTCAAGGGCTCATCAAGTACTTAAACATCTAGAAGACATACCTGGAACTGGCAATTGTTTGTGTAACCCATACACCTCCTGGGTGTGGTGTTCTGTCCCATCTAGTAGCACTGAGACCACGCAGAGAGTTAATGAGTCTGTTCTACAGCCTGAGCTAATGGCCATATGGCTTTTAGCTCATGCAGTAGAGGCTCATGCACTAAGCTCCAGAGGTCCCAGGCTCTACCGCACCTGCCAACGACTGGAGTCTGTTGGTGTTACAAGTGGGGGCTCATCCGGGATTTCAACTGGGAAGTCTCTGAAGCTCCAGACGTGCTTCCTCAACTAGGGGAAGTATGTAACCCACATACCTCCTGAGTGTGGTGTTCTGTCCCACCTAGTGGCACCGAGACCACTTAGAAGGAGATTAATGAGACTGCTCTACAGCCTTAGCAAACAGCCAAATGGCTTTTAGCTCATGCAATAGAGGCTCATGCACTAAACTCCAGAGGTCCCAGGTTCGATCCCACCCATCAACAACCAGGGTTTGCCGGTGTTACATTTGCACCGGCAAAGAGAGAACTCCAGTTAGTATTGGGCCAAGCATCAAATTATGTGTCAAAGAGCAAAAGATTTTACAAGTCAGAACAATGATGTGTTTATAAAAACATGCTTTGGTCATTCCTACTGGTATGTACAGTACAATAAAAATATATTGTATCCTTTGGCAAAGCAATACTTTTGGTCCTTCAGCAACTTCAGAAATACATTCATATGGATACCAAGAACATCAAGAGTTACAATAATTAAAACAAATAAGACTCTTGGAAGAATACAAGCTCTCATGCGTCAACCAACTTCTAACAGGGTCAAGAAGTAACTTTCCCCATGGGCAAGTTGTTCCATAATTACTAAGGATGGTTAAAATGTTTTTATATAAGCATTTTATCTTTCAATGAAAAATGACTTTTCAACTCAACAAATTTCAAGAAAAATTTCCATTTTGTCACCCATTTTCAAGTTTTCAACAGAAAATGAAAACTGAACATTTGATTTTTGGACCAAAAAACCCTGACATTTTTCATGGGAAAAAAATTCATTTCTTGACTAGTGCTAACAATTACTCATTTGGGATGTTTTGCACTTTCCCCTGAAGCAGCTACTATTCACCTTAGTAAGCGACACACTATTGAACTTAATGGTCTGATCCAGTTTGGAAATTCCTATGTTCCTATTTTCCCCCAGCCTAAGCCTTTCCCCGGACTCATCTGTCCCCAAAACTTTAGCACTCTAAAGAGCTATTCTCCTGCATCCCTTATATCCTAGTAGAAAAAGCAAGGCCAGCTGCAACGGTGACTTGGCAAAGTGCACCTAACACTTTCCCAGCAGAATCAAAACAACAACAGGGTGGGGTGTTTCAGACAAACACTACAAGCATGTTACATGTGTTATTAAGGATTCTCCCCTAAAACATCCCATTTCCCTGTTAATATCAGCCAAATCATCTTGTCCATTATATTTTAGTTGAAAAATGTTTGATCATGGAAGCCTCTGGCAAAAGGGTGTGCAATATGAAAATGCAAATTTCTGACCAACTTTTTTTGTTGACAAGCTACTGTTGGCTGAAAGAGGTGTACAGGAGTTAGTAAGTTAATAATTTGTCTATGACTGTATATTTAAATAAATAATGTTGGGAGAGCCTAGAGTTAGGTATTTCATTTCACTGAGTATAAATCAAAACTAAATAAATATGGTGCCCTGCATAGGTATATAACTTTAGTTTAATACTAACAAACTTCAAGTTTCATCCATGCTTCCACCCATTGTTTTCCTTCTAAATAATGTTCAATATACTGGCCGTACCAATAGCCTTTGCTAGTAATTAATGAAAAAATAAACAAAAAACAATCAACTGCCTTTTGTTTTGATACATTGTCTGTATAAAGTTAATTACAAATATTGGCCTCAGTGCTGCATTTAGATCTACATGGGTGGACCTTTATGCCTGCACTGTACCCCACTGAAGGGTATTGCATGTAGAATGTGAATGGCGGACAGGGGCCATTAAAAGTATACTTTCAAATAATACCTCTACCATTATTTGTGCTCTGAAAACATAGTATGAATCTTATTCTACTACTAAAGGAGGTGGCTCTTTAGAATCTTTAAAAGAGTGAACCTAGGACAGAATGAGCAAGAGTTAAAAGCAACAGATTATGATCACAGGCTGATGCTTATCATATTTGTCAGGCACATGAACTCCTTGTGGTTCCTATGACTCTGTTGACAGTAATCTTGTTAAATGAAATACTATAGTAGGAGTTTGAAAAAACTCCCGCAGAATGAATATAATAGACAAAACAAGACAATAGCAGTGACACTTTTGAATACTGCTTTGTTCTTGCGATGGGGAGAGGAGGTGAGCAGCTTGATCGATCAGCTCCCTAAAACATCACTGAAAGTAAAACTTTTCTTCAAAGTCACCAGTCATCAGCTTTGTACGGAAAAAAATAAGAACCAAACTTTCAGTTCAGAAAGTTGCATAAGACAGTAAGATAAAAATAATTAAGAGTTGAGTACATATTGCAAGGTTCTGATCCAGGTAGGAACTTTTATAGAGTATGAAGGCGTGCAGATTGGCAGTGGGGATGTAGGTTTGGCCCATTAAATTTTATTTGGATTTCTTAAAAAGTCTCTTTTATGCTAGGCATATGCACATTAAAAATTATGAACAACTCAGACAAATAAACCAATAGCAGAATACAAACTCTCCTCAGCCCTTCTAACTGGCAGGATCCACTCCCTTTAGCCCACTCACACCTTCTTTAATTCACCTCTTCCTGAAGACAAGGGAAAGGAGATAGGCCTTGCTGTTTTCCCTGAAGCTCAAAAGACTCTCAGTTACATGGTGCCTTTTAGTGTTGCCACTGTTGCTATTTTTTTCTTAAAGCCCCAGCTCCTGGAATCATGTGATTATGTGAGAATTTCAGCTTTCATTTAAAAAAGGTTTCTAGCCTCTCAACTGTTGAGAAAAAGCTTGAAAATGAAACCTGAGCGTACTCTAAACATAAAAAAAATCAGAAAGTACATAAAAAACTGAAGTTGTATTATTATTTTTTAAAATAATCTCATGATTTTGGGTCCTGGGATTGGCAATGCTATTTTTATTTTCTCAGATGCCAAGGCATTTTAGAGTCGTCATATTCAAGAGTTGTTTCACCTTCTGTTAAAATGCAGCTACCGGAAATAAAGTGAAAGGAGCTATTTTTACCCGGCACAGTCCTGTAGGAAAGGAAGTGAAAAACATCTTTCCAATATAAGCTACAAAAGGAATTTAGATAGATAAAACATAATTACTCAAATTGGAATTTGAGCAGAGTACCAAGTCCAACATTCCTACTTTTGCAAAAAAACCCAACCAACCAAAAAAACCCAACACTATATGGTATTTAATGATTAAACTAGACATCAACTCTGCTTCAGGTGTCTCCTGAAAGATGTCATCTCTAGCAGCACAGCGGCCCCTAACACTATGGAGAAAAACTGGGTCATTACTGACTCAAAGAGAAGAATAGCACCTACAGAAATACTTTGCCTTTTCTTACACCAATAAAAAAAAAAAGTTGTAAATCACCACTGGGCAGCTCCACTGTTGGCTGCAACGGCAGAAGCTGGAATGTTGCCTGGAGACTGGTATTTTTAAACACCAGGTTGTTATATCATATCTGTCTTGTGTATACTACAACTTTCACTACTGCTACAATTAAATAGTTGCAAATTTTGCCATTGTAAAAGTAGCCTCTCTCTACTGCTGTTCCTTTGAGGTGTCCCATCCAAGTACCAACCCACCCCATCTTGTAAGAGTTGACAGTGCACAAAGTGGTACTGGTAGGGCTTATGACCAAATAGTTTTGAAAGTAGTTCCTCGTCTGAAGATTCCTCCCTAAAACAATTAATAGCCCACAACAAGGGTAACAGCATACAAGTCCATGGTAACATTTAGGCATGGATATCAGAACAAATGCCTACTCTTACACAAAGTGCGAGAGGGTTTGTGATATTCATTTAGAGCAGACAAGCTTAGATATTGAAGGTCTGATCTGAAAGAGTTACAGTAGAACCTCAGAGTTCTGAACTGACCAGTTAACACACACCTCATTTGTAATCAGAAGTATGCAATCAGGCAGCAACAGAGGTGAAAAAAAGGAAATACAGTATTCTGTTAAATGTAAACTACTAAAAAATAAAGGGAAAGCAGCATTTTTCTGATGCATAGTAAAGTTTCAAAGTCATATTAAGTAAATGTTCAGTTATCAACTTTTGAAAGAAAAACCATAACGTTTTATTCAGAGTCAAGAACATTTCAGAATTATGAACTTCCATTCCTGAGGCGTTCATAACTTTGAGGTTCTACTGTACATAGCATAAACTGCATCGGACTCATTTTATCGACTTTGGATGGTGCTTAGGTAGCAAACGAAGAGTACAGTATAAGAATTCAGATAAATGTGAGGTACAAGGGAAGTAGAGAGGTCTGAATTGATCCTGCATGGATTTGAAGCAGTGGTTCTAGAAAATTCAATATTCCAAACCTGATACTTAGCCCTCTAAGTCAACCCTCCTGATACAATATACCTAGGAAAGTACCTTTGACATAGAATCATAGAAATGTAGAACTGGATGGGACCTCAATAGGTCATCTAGTTCACTGCCCTGCACTGAGCCAGGACTAAATATTATCTAGACCATCCCTGACAGGTGGTTGTCTTAAAAACCTCCAATGATGGAGATTCCACAATCTCCCTACATAATTTGTTCCAGAGCTTAACTACCCTTATCGTAGGAAGTTTTTCCTAATGTCTAACCTAAATCTCCCTTGGTGCAATTTAAGTCCATTACTTCTTGTGCTGTCCTCAGTGGTTAAGGAGAACAATTTATCACCCTCCTCTCTGTAACAACCTTGTACATACTTGAAGACTATCATGTGTCCCCCTCCCAGTCATGTTTTCTCCAGACTAAACAAATCCAATTATTTCAATCTTTCCTCAGAGGTCATGTTTTCTAGACCTTTAATAATTTTTGTTGCTCTTCTCTGAACTTTCTCCAATGTCTCCACATATTTCCCAAAGTGTGGTGCCCAGAACTGGACACAATACTGCTGAGGCTTGAACAGTGCTGCGTAGAGTGGAAGAATGAATTCTTATGCCCTGCTTACAACACTCCTGCTAATACATCCCAGCATGATGTTAGCTTTTTTCGGGGTGGGGGGGGGCAACATGTCAAAACCCATTTTTCCTCTGGGACACAAAACCTGCACCTCAGCAGAAGATCTTCTTTGGGGAACTTACAGTCAGATTTTCAAAAGAGCTTGGCATCTCAAGCGCAGAACTCTTCTGAGTACCTAGCTACTCGTTGAGGTGCCTAAATGGGAATTAAGCTCTTTTGAAAATCTGGTGCTGATTGTGGGTGCACGGCACTTCTGAAACTCTGGCCCTGCCAGCGTTGTTCTGCACCGTGGCTTTAGAACATAGGGATTGCCATACTGGCGGAGACCACTATTCCATCCAATCCAGTATTCTGTCTCTGAGCGACCAGAGCAGTCATTGTTGCTTCAGCGAAGTCAAAGAACTGCTGATACACTTCAAATTAACACAAACGTCATCTTGGCTCAAGCAGTTTCTCCTGAGGCTTGTTTTCAAACGTTGACAGTATATTAACCCCTCAGTTATTGACCTCTAGAGCCCCAAACAGGTCATGGTAATAACAGCTGCTGATTGATTAAGGAAAATGGCATTAAAATGTGAAAGGATGTAAACTGCGGGACCTGGATTATTTACTGTTTTTGTTTTTACAGTAAGACTGCCAGAGGGAGAGACATGTAGACCATGTTGAATGAATACATTAACATTTATCTTCCATGCAGTTTTGAACATGAATCACCTTAGCATCCTCATGTGCATTCACACTGGCTACTTCTCAAACATTCAGCTGTCTCTTCGCCACACTTTCTGTCTTTAAAAATATATGGGCCATTGTATTAAGCCGGTGTTAACCTCCTGAAAAAGTATGAGCTGCAACAACACATTCTCATAAGTGAGTATGGCAAAGCAAGCGCGTGTGCTTAAAAGGCAACCCAATTTATGGTAAAACTACACAAGAAAAATCTCAAATTCAGAAACCAGTGTTTCCAAATATTTTCTTAGGGGACACTTGAAGCAGCCAGACAGCCGTAACACTAGTGCATTTTATGAGCTGTAGTAGCAGCTGGAACTTCTGCACGCCTCCTATCAATCTAAGGTTTTACACTTTGGTTTCAACATCACAGAGCATGGGCTCAGCCTGATTTCTGTGGGCAAGAAGTTCCACAGCTGGAGTTACACTTACAAGCATGCTATAGCCTCAAGATCTCTGGGTTTATCTTTTGAGCTCAGCTGTCTTGCAGGATCATGGAGGAGAGGGCAGCCTCTGCAGTGGCTGCAACCCAATGCAACAAGTGCCTGGTAGACCAGAACCAAGACTGAACACTATACTGCAGTGAATAGAAAGCAAGTGGAGTTTGTGAAATACACGTGTGATGTGTGTGCATCAATCTGAGCTGCTAGTGAAGCAAGCTGCTACATACTGTACCAGTTTCAACCTTTCAGTATTGGTTGTGTCCAATGCGGGACTGTTACAACAGCCCAGCTTGGAGATGGTGAAAGCATGGATCACATGCCTAGATCCTCCCCTCTACGACCCGCCTGTGCATGGATATATACCGCTGACTTCTCCATCCTACCCTTATTCCTCCATGCTACTGTGGATTATCAATAATTTGCTGATAAATTTATTGATAACCAATAACTGATAAAATTTTCACTGTGATTATGTGTTTAGTGAGAGAGGTTCTCGAGTTTGGATTAGTTTAATAATAACAAACCTCAGAAATCAAAGCTGATTTATCTAACTGATTAATAAATTCAAAGACCGCACATAAACAGAGGCATACAGTTACCAACAGCTGTGGGAAACCTTCCCTGTAGTTATCTCACAATCTGTGTCCAGTCTATAGATGGATCTTACTTTCCTTATGATTTTGGGGCAATTACACCTTTGTTATCCTTATTGTGTATCAGTGTGATCCTTACCTATTTCCTCTTTTCGGTACATATTTCTTATCTGAGGCTATTTCCAAGGTTCCCTGCCTGCAACTTTTCAACGGTTTCAACATCTGGCAGTTAGTCAGTGTTTATGCCCTTTTTCTTTTTATAATTTCATGCAGTATACAGCTTGCAGTTAGTACACTATACTATATATATAGATCTTAAAACATCTTTCAAAATACATTAAGTGTTACTGCCCAGTAAAATTCCATTCTTTGTTAGACATCTTTATCTTAACTGCATGGGAGTCCTGCTCTCAGGCAAGCCTTAAGACAGGCCAAGTGTCAACAGGGACAAAGCTCTAGAGAATTTAAGGGGTAGAGTCCCTCTGCATGGCCTCTCCAGGGTCTGTTCCTCTATACACAAGAACTGCATCCATTCCAATGTGTTTGGGGCTTTTGTGCAACAGAGGGAGTATGTGGCTCAGGACTAAGATCAAGGTGGACAGAACAGAATGTTAAATTTACAGTTAGCACTCTTCAGCCAGCAATAGGCATTTTGAGGGTGGGTGGAAGTGACAATTTATGATACTGCAACATGGGAGCCCCGTGTTAAATTCACTGTAAAACAGTTTCCTCCTAACTTCAATATACGAAACAAGGTAGGAGGTTCAGTGAGAAACAAGATAATCAAAAACCAGCATGACAGAGAAACATAGGCAAATATCCAAAAAGCAAAATGACATGCTTAAAAAAAAAAAAAAAAAAAGCAAAAGCCCTGGCTTTTCATCACATGTTGAAAAAGAGAGTGGAGGTGCAGATGGTGGAAGAGAAATATCAGTAAATCATACATCAATAAAAAATAAATTTTAAATAACCATCTCAAAACCAGGGATCCTTGGTAGGGAGGTGGTGAGGGAGTTAGTTTTACAACAGTTTCCAAGTTGATTGTGTAAAGATTGATCTCTGCATCTATCACTGAACATGCATTAGCTATCTTTTGCAAAAGATGACAGGTGAAACCACTGTCAGACAGGAAGCTAACTTTCTTCCTGTTGTTTAATCAACAATTCTAAAAACAAAATAAAATTTCTTCTCTCCTTTTATCTGTACATTTCACTTCTCTTCACTGTGCCACATTACATCTGTTGGTGGGTATAAATGAATGACATGTAAATTTACAAAACCCATACACCCTATAGTTAATTATACAGATTGAGATCAACATTTCACGTGCTTATAGCTTGGTATAGTCTATATGGAGAGAGAGAGAGAGAGGTGAGTGACAGTGAACGAAGGGGAAAAAGTGTTTCATATACATATCGTGAAGAGGTACTACCATGAGTGTGGGCTTCTATTACACCAAGAGGGATTTTACCTACATCCCTTCACTGCTTATGAGGCTTTAAAGAAATTCCAAAGTGTCATCAGAGGAGGAAAAACAAAAGTAATGATTCTTGCCACACAGGTAGAACATATGAAAAAGTGTGTAATAAGCCAACACTTTAACAGGACGCCCCCATAATTTTTTTTCCGGAATTAAGAGTATATATATACCAAGCAGCTGAAGGACAATTTATCAGCTCTATCAATTACAACTTGGATACTGACACAGAGTAAATTAGAACACTGTTATAATGTGCAAAGTATTGGTCACCTGCTATATTCCACTACTGCTTGTAATTGCAGCAAATGGTAAACCATTCACCTCACCAAACGGTACACCATTCACCTCACCAAACGAAGAGTATCTAAAATGTGCAATTGATGATGTAATCGAGCTAGAAAAAATGACCAAAGTAAGTGGATTTTTTTCCTTTTTAAATTTGTACTGTAATTTTTTTTATTTTACTTTTTGCAGAAAAAATTAACTCCTATTTTTCTCATAGAATATTGACTATGATGGCTTTTACACACCAGAGGACTTCTCAAATGTGAGTATAAATTTTTGTGTTATCTTTTAAAGAGCCTTTCCAAGTATGTGTGTTATTAATTCACATCAACATTTTACCTTTTCTGAAAAGGCAGAGATAAGAAAAAAGACTTGACCAACACTTGCAGCATGATTTCACTGTATGAACCCAGTGTTTGGGATTCTACTTGTGTTTTTGCTTTATGTTGTCTGACATCAGAAAAGCCTGATGTAGAAATGCTATCTCATTGCTCTGTGCAACAGCAGAACAGAGCAAGATTAGTTTGCTCTATTGAATGCACTGCAGTTGAATTAATTCTTACAAGAAAATAATTTATTTTGAGATTTACTGGGCCACAGGTTAATATGCAGCAGGTGATATTAACTCTTAAATCAGCAGCACAAACAGGAAGAATAGTCTTTAGTGTGAGGTAATACTTAAAAAATGCCAGTTTCATTTTTAAGAATATAGGCAGAAGCTGGCACAAAGTATAGTCTAATTTTGTCCCAATTGCATGTGCAGACACAAGCAGTTCGTGTTACAGATCTTATATAACATCACAGATTAAAGTGATTGTGCTTTCTGGTTTTAAAATTCTACATGTGCTCTTTCCAGGAGTGAAACTTCATCAGGGCATGCTCGGATACCTTTAGCTCTAAATACTTATTTATACTCGTTATACAATAATAGATTATGTATGTATTTTATTATAAATATCCAATTGCACAAGAACTTTCTGCTCTGAACCCTCATTAAGTCATTGAGATTGCTTTTTTCCCCAGTGTGATCTAGTATACACAGCACAGAATTGCATTGTAATTCCAGCTCTCCACAGATTCTCTGTCATCAAGTCACTCGACCACTTTAGTGTTAGCTTTTCCTTTATGTAAATAGGGATAATACTTACCTACCTAGATAACATGCTGAGAAAGTATATTAGTGTTGGAAGATGTCAGACAATTAATTGATTTATACTTTTATGTAAATCCCTAATTACAGAACTCCCATCGAAGGTAATGAGATGTTTGCTTAAGTAAAGGTTTAAAGCCTCAACATGCAATGACTTCCTCACTAGAGTAATTTTACTCATGTGCTCACTGGATCAAACACTAAGAATTTCTGGTTTAGATTTTTTTAAAAAAAGTCAATTTATTGGGGTAGATCATGTGATATGCTCAAATTGTGTTTGGCACAGCTTGTGATGGTTGTGTAAAGATGACTCCCCCTGAATCTAGGGGCCGGGTCAGTCCAAGGAATGAAACAGATCAGCCAGCCTGCTTTAATTTACACCAACTGGAAATGGCCCAAAGGAGCCATCCAGCAGCTGGGAATCAACCTTAGGTACAGGGGCTAAGGCTATGTGCCCTTTTTCAGATGATACCTCCTACATCACAAGCTAGGACCAAGTATTAGTGTAGGAGCTGCAAGAGCAGCTGTGTGCCACCTGAGGCTTTTCCTGTGCTCAAGGAATCCTGCAATCATTGACCAGACTTCCAAATGGAGCAGCACAAGCCTACAAGAAAATACTAGAGTTGAGCCCATTTTTAATTTCTTATAGTCTGACCTTAAAGAGCACAGATGAATGATATACTGTATAAACTTCTTCCTAGCGTAAAATAAATCAAGGTGTATTCACTATTCAAATACTACCTTTTTTGCTGGCCCCAGTAAAGGCCAATCATACTTAGCAATGATTTTCCTTCTTATTTTAGGAGGAGCGCAGAATGGAGGCCTTGGGCTTTTACATGGCTGAAATGAACACTTTAAAAGAAGAAAGCGAAGGCGATGTTATGGTTAATAATAGTATTGATCGTATCATGAAATGCCTTGGTGTTTCTGTGGTAAGGATTCATTTTTACACAATTTTATACACAAATTTAGAAATTGATAGAATATCAACTAGAAAGAGAAAAATTTATCTGCTGGTAGTGGACCCAACACTGCATTATTTGCTCATCTGACACTCCCATAATCTGTCTCAACGTCTTTTTCCATCTAATATATCTAGACTCCATACTATCTATACTACTCCCATCACTACAGGATCTGAGCTCCTATTGACATTTTCTGTCAATAGAAAACGAAGAATATGGTTCTGTTGTTGCACTGCAAAGAAGAAAATTCAAGTTAAACAGCCTCTTAGAAAAGTTTTTCTTTTTTACTTGGGTTGGATGCTTTTAAAAAGAAATGTGTGGCTTAATGGTAACCCAAATCTGATCTGTTTTAAAGCAGAGTTTTAAGGCTCAATACAGGAAAAAAATTCCCCATAGGCTGCAATGGGTATTTTTCCTCTCTTTTTTTCTGTCCTTTAACTAGAATAAAGAAGAAATCTTGGTGATGGGAATTTCACATTTGATTTTATATACAGTGGCAAAGTAGAGTTTCTTCACTGAAAATGAAACCATTTAAGTTAATCTTGAATACCAATCTTGAGACCAATACATTGTTTTTCAGATGTGTACTAGTTTTTCTTGAGACCTACTGGCACTGTAATAGCTAGTAAAATGTCTAAAGTTTTAAATATATAGCAATGTATATTTGCATGATAATCCACTAGGACAAGGTATGGTTTGTCCTTTTTTAGTTATATAATGCTTACAATCAAAATTTTCTGTAATATGGGTTTCTAATTAATTTTATTAACCTGACTATGACTAAGGTCAATGTGCCTGGTCTTGCAAATCTTTGCTTATGGCAGAGTAAAGAATCCTCACATGAACAACGGTTTCCAGGACTGGACAGCAAGTACCTGACTCTGCAGTCTCTAATGCTGAACATAAGGGACGCTATGCAGTAGGACTTGGTAAAGCTACCAAGTGCCAAATCCCACTATGATTAAAAAATAACACAGAAAACATGGCTTAGAGGGGGCCACCTGATATTTTAGAAATATCGCTCAGGCTTCAGTTAGACAATGAAACGTGCCTCAGCTGGATTATTAACCAACTTTGTTATTACTGAAAGTTAATAAATTGCCGTTGTGCTATATTTCACTGCCGCAGAGCATCCCACTATGTGTGGCTTACTTTACTATATGAATACATAACTTTAGCAAAAAGTAAAAACGTGAAAAACATTCTGGGCTTCATTTTGGAAGGAAACTCAGCATACACAGGTTCATGCATTACCACTGACTCTAGTCAATGACAGAGCTATCACTAATCAATTATTAACTACATAAATATTTTCATTGCAGAAAAGCACAACACAGGAATGTGAAGGCTGCCAACGGAAGACCACTCAAGAGTTTCTTGAAGGGCTGCGGAAACTTCTGCAGTCTATGTACTCTAGTATGGTTACAATGAAAAGTCACTAGCTACTTCAGTCAAAATAGTGGATAGCGTTTGTTACTGTAACTGCTACATTATTTATTTATATATTTAATTATTATAATTTATATTTTTGCCCTGTTGCTTATTAACTTGTTGTCATTCTGGCACTATCATATTCTTTAAGTACAGGTGTTAAGCAAGCCTTTCTACAGTAAAATGACATCTGATTCTATTTGTAAGCCCTACGGGCTCCAAAACTATTGTGTGTGGTTTTAAGCTAATTAGTTCTCATTAAATTGCTGTACTTTAAAGCAACTATTTATTAAAATACCATCTGTTAAAAATACTTCATATTTTATGAATGTAGATGGTAGTAAATGGAGATATATTAAATTTTGTGATATGTGAAATAAAGTTTACTGTTTTGTTTCTTCATTAAATATGATGCTTATCTAGTTCACAAGGCTCATTTCACTGGTAGCACACTGCATCATATAGAGGAATCTAGTTAAAAACAGCATCTACCTGTACACAAAAGTTTCTGTAACAGATTCAACATGAGAAACTTGGAGATAAGCTGAGACTCTACAGCTGTGTTTTTTAAAGGCTCTACTTAAATGCTATCAAACAAAATACAATATCAGCTTATGTTTGTATAACAATCAATATGTAGCATATATAAGACAAATAATAGAACAAGTGCAGAAAACTAGCAAGTCTCTTCCTAAAGCTCTTCCCTGCTAAAGCTCTTCTTCTACTCAGGCTCTCAGTTATGCCTTTGTAGCAAGAACTTTGCAGCAATTACTGTTTACATCTCATAGATAAGACCTTTGAGAGACATGGAAAGGTTGCCCCCCCCGCAAATAATCAAGAACAGAAATAAATAATCCTCCAAGTGTGAAACCAGTGCCCGAAACATTTTCATAGCCAGTTGCATCTAGCAACGAAACAGTGCTGACAATTAGTAAATCCAAATGAATATATATTAGACAAATCCTACATTTTGTACACAAAGCCTATTTGTGCAACTTCTGCAATGCACTTACTCTGAATGAAGATAGAGTCAGTCATGTAACATTTTAAACAAGTTTATGCAGAAGGAAACGACTAAGCTGAGTACCTTTTACAATTCAAAAACCACCACTCACTGTTGACAACAGCACAAATGATAATTGATGAAAACAAGCTATACTAGTACAGTTATCAGTCCATCATTGTCTCTTTGATGTGTTTTACTAAGTGGGTGGGGAATGGAGTATTCAGAGTCATACTTCAGAACAGGCTGTAAGTAATTGGAAAAAACAGTAGTTTTATCAAATAGCAGAAAATAAACTATAATGGCAGCTGTCTGTCAAAACTGGTAAAATTACTTACAGCATTGGTATTTCTGTTTGCTCTAGTCATCTTCTCTTCCTTCGCTGTCTGAGGGAGAGTGTGTTCTGTCCCCACCCACTAGGATTCAAGAGGCCAGAAGACTGTCAATCATCAAAACCATGTACAAACCACCTCCACTTTCTTCTCACCGATCTGATGCTTCCCAAACAACTAACAGCAATAAGATGATAAAATATTACTAAAAACTGAACCCAGAAGAGAAAGGGAAAGCAGGAAGGAGATAACAGTTTGACAAACAGAATTACTACAAAGTAGTTTCACTTGTCATACATCACTCCTGTTCTCTGTGGAATAACATTTCTATTCATAGAGTCCCTTACCCCTGTCAAAATGTTTGAAACAGTGTACAGCAAATAAAACATAATAAAATAAACCCCTCTTAAAATACAAACACATAAAACAAACAGGGGGGGGGGGATTGTAAGGGTGTGTGATAAATACAGATCCAAGAGTAGCTATTCTGACAAAAAAAATAAGAGTTTGGATCATTCATAATGGTATCAAGACTGCTATGCTATAAATACAGGTGAAAATGGAAACCCTCCCCCCAGTATTTACATATCATAGATAACTTAAGATGGAACGGTGGATAGGGCATGGTCCAAAGCAATGCTGAGGGCCTTTACCTGGTTCACTACTGCCGCACTATCCCATCAATAAAGGTATGTGTTATGACACAGTAGCAAGACGCAGTAACAAATGTTATCCACTATTTTGACTGAAGTAGCAAGATGCTTCATTATGCACAATTCCAAACCAACAGCAAGACTTTGGTTTACCAGTGGTTGAGGATGAGATAGAAGTCTCAATTCCAAAGGTTTGCCAGAACCCACACTGGGATCTACCCAGAATATCAAAGGTGTTAAGTACATCTGACATACATTAGCAATTGCCTTCTCAATCACTGTCCCCAAAACAAGAAGTCTGAGTCTAGTTGGTAACTGCTAAACACTCCACCATCGAGAGAAGGCTTGTTGAGGAGAGACTAATCTCTGTATTTTTAGGAACGTCAGGGCCCTTAGCTTCCTAAAGTGCATTATAGATACGTTCAGTATGCACTGTGGAACTGATCTCTGCCAGATTACCTGAGGCCAGCACAGAAAATCATTTTAGAGGCCAGCTGGGGTGTTGAAGGATGTGGCTTCATATCTGTGTATATGAGAATTCAGTGGCTGCAGTACCCCATGAAACCAGTGCAGTGGGGATGTGGCTACTATTCCTGTACTCTACATGTTCTCTCTTGTGGCAGGATATTTTCAGAAGATGGTGAAACACAAGAAATTATTCCCTGTAGTGGTTTGACAGATTCTAAGTTACTGATCTTTATAGTGCAGTACACTGAATTTTAGCTGGCTGGGGCAGCATCAGGAGTGGGAAGGGAGCTGTTTGTGCTGTCCATGGTCATAGGACAGATATGTTAGATTTTAGTTCATATTTTAGTTGCTATCCCAGTTTCAGCTGTATGTGCTTTATCTTCCTAAAAAGTATACAAAATGCTTGCAAAACATCTTGAAGAATCAGTGAATGGTGCAAAATGTATTTATGTCTGTGCATTAGTAGCATATGGCATTCTACAAGAGTATGTGGCAAGTATAAAATAAATGGACCAAAGTTCATCTCACTTATTACAAAATACAAGACCAATTCAAGATCTACAGTAAAGTACCTGGTTTCAGTTTTATCTTATCTTTCTTGTAAATCTTAAGTCTGACCTATTTAACGCAATGTTTCTGTACCATTAGTTTTGCATTATAACCATAATTCTTCCATGCAGCAACAGTACATTTAACATAAGCTTGTTATTGTGTTTGAGAATCCCAGGTATTGGTGCTCAAGAGTCAATATTCTTCACAGTAGTGACATTGCTGAAATGTTTCTAAATCCACTGTAATTAAAAATGACTCCTAATAAGAAACAAATGTAATTTAGTCCTTTTAATCTGCAAGACTGTCAATCCACTGAGGTTTTACGTGCAAATTTCAGAGCAAAAGCAACATGGCTAGCAGTACAATATTTTTCAGTACATATTTATTTTACATTCCTAATAACCTGCCACTGAAGATGACAATGCGTGTGCTGGAATTTGAGAGTGTGAGGTGCAAAGGTTCTCAAAATTTAAGAACAGTGTACCAGTGCACGTTTTATAGTCATTCTTAGTGAGATTCTAGCCTGTTAACATGTATGCTACAGCAGTCAAGCATTATCCAAAAACTAAAGGTTTCAGGATAAGGAACTCAGAGGTGTAAATTCTCCTCCTGATGTGCACACACAACTTTTCATTAATGCCAATGGGAATTATGCAAGCTCAATAAGAGGAGAAAATAATACTCCCAACATAGATTAGGCCTCGATTCTACAATGAAATTTGCATGGTGACAGAAAGCTAAATATAAACAAAAAAGAAAGATTATTCCTGTGTTATAAAGTTATCACAGTGATACATGTTTAATTACTACCATTATAGAGTCATATTATATTTACTACTACTTGATTACCTTAATATCCAAGCCAAGAAAGAGCAGTTGTAGCAATCTTTTAACTATGTTACTTTTATCTAGGAATGTTCCTGGGGGGCTTGCCCCTTAAGGGCCTGGAGGCATGCCTGAGTAGAAATTAGGTAATTCCCCTTCAAGAGTTGCACAAATCCATGTCTGGGGGTAGGGGTTGGGAGATTCATGGAGACTCCAGTGAAGCATGGAGGCTGCTGGGAGCGAGTGGGCTCCAGTACATAAACTTGGAACTGTTATCAGGTCTCACCCAAGAGAGTCTACAGGCAGGAAAGGCTTGGGAGAGACCTGATAACAGGGTAAATCAATGGACTTTGTTTTGGGACTAAGTTTTATTTTAAGTTTATTTTATGTGAAAAAATCCAGACCCCAAGAAGGGCTGTTGTGAATGGACATAAAGGTTGTGTGGCAATTTATGTGAGGAACCCGTGGGGGAACTAGGGGACCGCATGAGGCCACTATGGAGTGCATTGGAGGATACCCATATTCAATTAATATTTGTACATGATTGCATTAAGTGTTTCTGTTTTCTACTTTGAGGCAATAATAATTCTGTAACTAAAAAAAAATCAGTATTGGTTCCTCTAAATAAGAGAGAGCCTTGTGTGTGTGTGTGTGTGTGTGTGTGTGAGAGTGAGACAAGATACACATAAAAATTCCATTTTTAGTAACTGAACAATTGGAGATAGTCTAAAATATAGGTTTCAGAGTAACAGCCGTGTTAGTCTGTATTCGCAAAAAGAAAAGGAGTACTTGTGGCACCTTAGAGACTAACCAATTTATTTGAGCATGAGCTTTCATGAGCTACAGCTCACTTCATCGGATGCATACCGTGGAAACTGCAGCAGACTTTATATACACACAGAGATCATAAAACAATACCTCCTCCCACCCCACTGTCCTGCTGGTAATAGCTTATCTAAAGTGATCATCAAGTTGGGCCATTTCCAGCACAAAACCAGGTTTTCTCACCCTCCACCCCACCCACACACAAACTCACTCTCCTGCTGGTAATAGCCCATCCAAAGTGACAACTCTCTACACAATGTGCATGATAATCAAGGTGGGCCATTTCCAGCACAAATCCAGGTTTTCTTTTTTTTTTTTCCCCCCGGGACACACACACACACACACACACACACAAACTCACTCTCCTGCTGGCAATAGCTCATCCAAACTGACCACTCTCCAAGTTTAAATCCAAGTTTAACCAGAACGTCTGGGGGGAGGGGGGTAGGAAAAAACAAGGGGAAATAGGCTACCTTGCATAATGACTTAGCCACTCCCAGTCTCTATTTAAGCCTAAATTAATAGTATCCAATTTGCAAATGAATTCCAATTCAGCAGTTTCTCGCTGGAGTCTGGATTTGAAGTTTTTTTGTTTTAAGATAGCGACCTTCATGTCTGTGATTGCGTGACCAGAGAGATTGAAGTGTTCTCCGACTGGTTTATGAATGTTATAATTCTTGACATCTGATTTGTGTCCATTTATTCTTTTACGTAGAGACTGTCCAGTTTGACCAATGTAAATGGCAGAGGGGCATTGCTGGCACATGATGGCATATATCACATTGGTGGATGTGCAGGTGAACGAGCCTCTGATAGTGTGGCTGATGTTATTAGGCCCTGTGATGGTGTCCCCTGAATAGATATGTGGGCACAGTTGGCAACGGGCTTTGTGGCAAGGATAAGTTCCTGGGTTAGTGGTTCTGTTGTGTGGTACGTGGTTGTTGGTGAGTATTTGCTTCAGGTTGCGGGGCTGTCTGTAGGCAAGGACTGGCCTGTCTCCCAAGATTTGTGAGAGTGTTGGGTCATCCTTTAGGATAGGTTGTAGATCCTTGATAATGTGTTGGAGGGGTTTTAGTTGGGGGCTGAAGGTGATGGCTAGTGGCGTTCTGTTATTTTCTTTGTTAGGCCTGTCCTGTAGTAGGTGACTTCTGGGAACTCTTCTGGCTCTATCAATCTGTTTCTTCACTTCCGCAGGTGGGTATTGTAGTTGTAAGAAAGCTTGACAGAGATCTTGTAGGTGTTTGTCTCTGTCTGAGGGGTTGGAGCAAATGCGGTTGTATCGCAGAGCTTGGCTGTAGACGATGGATCGTGTGGTGTGGTCAGGGTGAAAGCTGGAGGCATATTTCTGCTCACTCAGCTTATAAATACTGACCAAATCTATGCAGTTTGCAGGATGATTCATTATAATTTTGAATTCTAAACTAAACAAAACCATCAGTCCCCCTAAATCTTTTGATGTAATGTCAAATTATACTTCTGAGACATTTTATCAAGCTATTGATTTCTAAATTCCAGATACAAAGCACAAGGAGAGGAGAGATCACATGACAAAACTGCTTTAATTAAAAATTCATTGATGTTAAATTCTTGTGTACTACAATATTTGTGTTTTATAGAAAAGATTCAGAAATAAGTCTTTTCTTTTATTTTTTTCTTTGCCCAGGCAGCATATCTGAGTGCTTTTGAGTTACACAACTATTAGTCTTAATTTAACTGTAAACATACCTTTTTAATCAGCTGAGGAGGAGGGAAAAAACTCATTGCTTATTTAGGAAGTATTATTTTTCTTTGTAGATATACTAACATTTAATATGGTTACATAAGCATTCATGAAACATGACTACATTTTTTTTAAAAAAAGTCAAAGTCGTAACAAAACTTCTGTACTAACCTCTTGGGCCAAATAAGGATTCAGAGTTCCACTGGCATATTCCACATGATATTCTTCCATGACAATGAGCCACAAAATACATCTGCCTCAACTCCTTCTGCTGTAGCAAAATTCTTGCAGCAAAATGTATGTATTTTTTGTATGTTAGGTACGTACTAGTGGTCAGCACATTTCCTGTAGCCTTTCACGACACATCCCGTGGTATGTTAAGTTTGATGGTATCTTTTCCTACATGGCAAATGTAAGGCTGCATAAGAGTGCACTGTAGACAAAGATCCTCAGCTGGTGTAACTCACCATAGTTCCACGAAAGTCAATAGTGCTACCCCAATTTATGCCACCTGCAAAAATGGCCCGATATTAAACACAAGGAGTTTCTTATTTAAATTACATAACATTGTTTGCATTACAACTTCACTAAAATAGAAATGCATAAACTTTTACTTAATAAACCTACTCTTATCTTTGCTCAAATACAGAGGTATATGTGCATTTACCTTCCCTCCCTCCTCCACAGTACTAGTACATACGTTAAGCACTTTTACTAGCCCTAGATCCATTTCTTGAGAAGCAAACAACAAATGAACAAAAATTGCCTTTAAAAGCACTAATTACTGAATTTTACCACAACTAAGTGTCTTGAAAAGTGCTGGCTAAGAGCATTGGTTGTGGTATTCTGAATGCCTGGGAGGTAAACTGCTGAAATATGGGTTATGCACCAGTTCCATAGATTCATAGCTTCAGCGCACAAGGAGGGGGACCTTGCTTCCTCAAACCTGTTGGTGCAGAATATGCAGGACACGTTGTCCATCATAACCCTGATTACTCTACCCTTGATGAGAAGAAGAATATGATGGCATGGTGGAAGGTAGAGATGGATGGTGTAGTCCAAGGGTATGACCTCTATGAGGATCCATTTCCAAGGTCGCTGAAAACTGAAGAGGAGATACCCAAAATGAAGAAGATGGCCAATAGGCACAACTGTCACCCCAGAGGTATGGGAGGATTCGAATGCTTGACCAACCCATCAAAACTGCTGCTTGGATGAGGCCTGGGTGGTTGAGAAGCATAGTTGAGTGGCTCTTTGTCTCTGGAATCTGTGCGTCTTTGTGGAGAGTTCAGAGGATCTATGAAATCCGAAAACTGAGCAGGATGTGATCTCTGGACAGTCTGACAACTAAGCCTCTCTTATTTGTAGATGTACATATATGCAGGCATCATAAGGTAGCCCTCTGCAGCATGTGCAGAGACTCATTCATGGTTTCTGAGACGAATTTATGATCGCTGAAGGGAACATCTTCCAGTGATGTGTACCTCTGTTGGAAACCCCGAGAGCTGGAGGCGTGACAGCCTGCGCATAGCCACTGCTACGGAGACTGATCTTGCAGCAGTGTCCACAGCATCTACAGATGCTTGAAGAGCTGTTCTGGCAAAATAACTGGCCCCCTGAGACGATAGACTGGAATTGCTTGTTCAATTAAAGGCACGAGCCTGTTATAATTGGTGCAGTTGTATTTAGCTATGATCACCTGATCATTTGTGATACAAAACTGCAGGGTTGCTGATGAACAGAACTTTCATCCAAAGAGATCCAGTCATTTTTGGTCCTATAAGGGGTAGACCTAGAATAATGTTGTCTATCCCACACATTTACCACATCCACCACTGGCGACTTAGGTAGATGCTGGGAAAAGAAAAACACAGAATCTTTTCTTTACAAGTGCTCTTTCACAAATGGGCATAATAGTGGCAGACGTTAGCCACCCTGTTTTAGCCTGATCTAGAAGGGCCTCACTGATCTCTAATGATACTCTGGAGGGTGTTACTGACTGCAAGATATCCAGAAGTTTGTGTCATGGATCCTTGACCTCTTTAAGAGTAATCTGAAGACTGTCTGCTATCCTCCTAATGAGGTCTTGAAATTACCTGAAGTCGCCAAGTCGCGAAGATGGTGGAGGCCTGACTGCCTCATTTGGCAATGAAGATGAGAGGGGTGTTTCATGGGTGGCCTCCTCTTCTGCGCTAGCCTCCTGCTCCTCAAATGTCTTCAGGAAGGTGGGGGGAACGACTGGTTAGGAAGGGAGAGGTTGCATAACCCTGGTCTCCGTACAAGATGGTACTGGTAGTCTTGTAATCTGTTGTTGATAGGCTGCCCAGGAGTCCCAGTATGACCATTGTGGTCCATATGGAAGTGAAGGTGATATACAGGGTTGGTTCCACCACTTTTGGTGACCAGTATGATTCTCCCTGACTAACTGAAAAGGGATTCCTGAAGTGGTATGTTGTGGAACTGCTGACTGAAATAGAGGAGGATTGGGAGTCTCTTTTATCTTCTTACCCATCATACTATGTGGGGGAACCAGTTGAAAAAAGTGGACAGTCTTGCAGTGATGAGGACAGTAGTGCAGAGACTGTGATCTCAGTACCGAAAGGTGCTTGATACCCATAAGAACCAGAGACTCCTATTCATTTGATACCAAAAGGTCCTTAGGGTATCGGAATTCCTGTGGTACCAAGAAGGGATCTGTTACCAATCCAGTAGCTAAGGCCACAGTTACTGAAGCAGACAGTACTGATGATGATGACTGCACTGCAGTTGAAGATGACATGGTTGTTGTTTGGTACTGGTGGATTTGATACCCATCAGCACCAGCCCCTACATAACTCGATGGTGCCCTATGCTCGCTCTCCTTGCTGGTAGAGAGTATCAGGGCCCTATCAGAGTCATGTCTCTTCTCCTTGGAGCTGTGGGGCTTCGTGGCAGAGTCCTTGGCCTCAATGATACCCTGGGAAACAACATACTTGGCCAGGAACCTAGTGTTTTTTTGAAGCTGGCTCCTTGGAGTGAAGGTCTTCCCAGAAGCCTCCACAATCTTCCCTTCCTTAGGGGGAAGGAAGCTCAGACTGGATCTGTCTGAGACAGATGTGCGAGCGCCAGTCGGGTCTCCTGACCTGGTTTTGGTTCCAGGGTGTATTTTATCACAGTCTTAGCTTCATCTTCCTGTTCTTCCTTGCCCTAGACTTGAGGGCCAAGCAGAAATTACACTTCTGGGAAACATGGAACTGCCCCAAGTAATGGATACACTTAGAGTGACTGTCGCTTATAGGAATAGCTCACTGGCAGGAAAGGCAGCACTTGAAGTCTGGCGAGCCTGGCATTCCCTGCCAGGAAAACAAGATTCCTCGAGGGGAAAAAAGAAGAAAACAAAACAATCCATCACGACCTATACAAACTAACTATAGCTATCCTACCAACTGCTAGACTAAGTATCTTAACACTAAGGAAAAAAATGGAAAGGCCAAGGCATGCTCAAGGCCCAGGCAGTTGAGAAGGAACTCAGGGCAGTTCACCCACACGCCCCTATACAGCCTGCTTAGAGCACATGTGTAGGCCAAATGTATACTTTTAGCTGAAAATCTCCACTCAAGGGCTCAAGAGGCGCATGCACACCTGAGTTGGACCACTCACAGGGACTAGCAAAAACAAACGCAGGGAGAACCTGAGTTACAGAGGTCATTGAAATATTTTTTCAATGGGATCTAGGGACATTTGACAGAACAGCTTAAGATGGGACACCAAATCAGTGGTAACACACTGAAAGGAATCATTTAAACTCCTTGTACACATTGCTAGCTTCTAAATTAATTTTAACTGGTCAGAAAAGAGATTTGGACATCATGGTGGAGAGCTCAATGAAAATCTCTACTCCATATGCAGTAACAATCCAAAAGTAAACAAAATGTTACAACATAAGAAATTGGATGGAAAATAATATAATTATAAAAAGCAATACTACGTGCTCTTTTGGGATATTATATTCCATTTTTGTCACATTCTCAAAAAAGTATTGTAAAAATTAGGGATTGGGTAATGGGTGACAATTTTAAGGCTATGAAAAGCTTTCTATGTGAGGAAAGACTGATAAGATTGGGACAGTTGTTTAGAGAAGATGAAGAAGAGGGGAATATATCAATATACAAAACAATGACTGGCAGAGAAAAAAAGTAAACCAGGTGCTCCTTTTTATCCTTGTAAGACAAGAAGCAGGGTGCTGTCTATAGAATAGAAAGGCAGCAAATATAAAAAAATAAAAATATGATACATGCAGCATGGTTAATGTGGAATGCTTTGCCAGTAGACGTCATTCAGGTCAACAGCTTGGTGGATTTGAGAGGATTAGACATTTAAGATAAACAATTATATTAGGTAAAATTAAAATTAGAAGTGATAAACCCTCATGCTTCAGGGAATGAGCAAAACTATGACAGGAAGAAATTCCCCTACTTGCATATTCTACAATTACCCATTTTGGGGCTTCACACATTTCCTCTGAAGCAGCTGATATGAGGCACTATTAAATACAGCATTACTGAACTATATACACATCCTTGGCCTCATGCACTGGTCCTAGAGGGAAAATTGGGTGGACTTTCAGGATGTTGTACTCTCCTGTACACAGAGACATTTGGATGTGATCTCAGAATGTCGTCTAATTTTGCATTATAACTTGAGACTGGTTCCGTGCCTCATTAAGACTTTTTGGAAGCACATTTTGTGAAAACACACTCAGGGAAAGACACTGACACCTGGTACTTGTTGCCACTGGAGACATTTTTCTGTGAAAGATCACTAATATGATTAAGTTTTGAATCTTTGCTATAGTGTAAAATTATGTCCACAGCTATGCTTATTTTGATACTTGGTTGAGTAATGCTCTGTTCATGGTCTCAAAAAGTTATTGATTAATTTGAGTCATTTCCAGCACTTGGCAAGTTATGAGTTGGTCTGTTTCTCTGGGCAGGACATTAACAGAATGTTGTTCATGGATGGACATAAATGTGTATCTTGTGACCTGAGCTTGTTGCAACTACTTCCAAGGTGTTCCTTGAGACTCTGGGTGCAGAAGGTAGATCAATGGAACAGATCGTGTACAGGAACTGTAAGCTCTCTCACATAAATGCTTGTGTTATCTTTAGAGACACAAGGTAAGGAGGCCATAACTTTGGGACAACTTCTGTTTTTGAGAGAGAAGCTTTTGAGCCACGCACAACTTGTCTTCAGGTCTGGGGAAGGTACTCCAAATATCACAGCTAAATGCAAGGTGGAACAGATTGTTTAGCATAACTAGTTAGTACATACTGAAATGGACCATTCAAGGTAAAGCGGCCCTTTAACACCTCTGGAGGCAGAAGACAAAAAGAGGGGGTTAGTGAGTTACGAATTGTTGTAATAAGCCATAAATCCAGTGTCTCTGCTCAGTCCATTCTTTAGTGTCTACAAGTTGGGAATTTAAGCTCCCATGCTTATCTTTTGAAAAAGTGTTGTGCAGGTTTCCTTTGAGGATGAGGGCTGATAGGTCAGATATAGGTGTTGACCCACAGGGTGTTTTTGTCTTATAGGACACTCTAGTAGAGAAGCACATCACATCATGGAACAGGCCACCTAAATACTGACAGAATTTGCTTCAATACAGAAATAAAACATCCTCCAATCACCTACCATGCCACTCTGGAACTCATACAGGGTGTCATCAAAAAGCTACAACCCACTCAATATGGGCCTGATCCTGAAAGAACTCTTTCCTGAACCTATTCTTCTGGTTTTCAAACAACCCTCCAAATCTTCAAGATCATCATCAGAAGCAAGCTCCCACAGACCAGGACACACCAACTCAAAGTGGTACCTGGGAGCTTAAATCTGTAATGTCTTTACATAAGAGCAGCCCCCAAACACATACTTTTCTCCTTTGCCTTCCCATTCTGATGGTACAAACCCGATTTTTATACCACTTGTTCCTTAAACATAATTTACTTTTTTTCTGAATTGGGGAGACTGTCTTTTTAGGACCCAGAGTCTCTGGAATTTGCAAGCCACACCCCTTACAGCATTTTAAGGTGTTCTTTTCTCCTTTGGAATTCTCCTGCTCCTGCTTGAGCCTTCTAATGGTGGAGTGGTAGCTTCATGTGGGGGGGAGGCGAGTCCCCAACATGCTGGTCCAACTCAGAACCCCATGACCTGGCAATGCTAGGGTTGGTGCACAGCACAGCATAGCCACACCTCGGACTCTGGGGAAGCTGAATTTTATAAATACTGCACTGCTTATATGTAGCTTGCTGCTTTGCAGTGCTTCTCCGATACCCTAGTGGAGGCAGAGGGAGCCTGCTAGAGAGATACAGTACCACAGAGTTAAAGTCTCAGTGTTGTGGGGATTCCTCAGCGAGAGAGAGAGAGAGAGAGGGGAAGGAGCTTAAGCTGAAATGAAGCGTCTACTTTTTATTAATTTTCATGAAGTGACGTTCTAAACAAAGTGGTGGAGAGAAACTGAACTTGTCAAGGTTCCTCCCCCACTCTGAACTCTAGGGTACAGATGTGGGGACCTGCATGAAAACCTCCTCAGCTTACTTTCAGCAGCTTAGGTTAAAACTTCCCCAAGGTACAAATTAATTTTATCCTTTGTCCCTGGATCTCCACTGCCACCACCAAACTCTAACTGGGTTTTCTGGGAAACGTAGTTTGGACATGCCTTTCCCCCCAAAATCCTCCCAACCCTTGCACCCCACTTCCTGGGAAAGGTTTGGTAAAAATCCTCACCAATTTGCATAGGTGACCACAGACCCAAACCCTTGGATCTGAGAACAATGAAAAAGCATTCAGTTTTCTTACAAGATGACTTTTAATAGAAGTAAAGAAATCCCCTCTGTAAAATCAGGATAGTAGATACCTTACAGGGTAATTAGATTCAAAACAGAGAATCCCTCTAGGCAAAACCTTAAGTTACAAAAAAAGACACACAGACAGAAATAGTCATTCTATTCAGCACAGTTCCTTTCTCAGCCATTTAAAGAAATCATAATCTAACACATACCTAGCTAGATTACTTACCAAAAGTTCTAAGACTCTATTCCTGTTCTATCCCCGGGAAAAGCAGCATAGCGACAGACCCAGACCCTTTGTTTCTCTCCCTCCTCCCAGCTTTTGAAAGTATCTTGTCTCCGCATTGGTCATTTTGGTCAGGTACCAGCGAGGTTACTTTTAGCTTCTTAACCCTTTACAGGTGAGAGGATTTTTCCTCTGGCCAGGAAGGATTTTAAAGGGGTTTACCCTTCCCTTTATATTTATGACAGTGGTGGAGAGAAACTGAACTGTCAAGTTACTCTGCTGCCAGAGGCAGAATATCTGGTGACCTGAGGGGAAGGGTATTGCTTGGTCTTAAAGTGCCCATCAGCAACATTGGAGAGCTTCCAAGTTCCAAAAGTGAGAAGCATTACCCCTTACATCAAAAGGGAAGCTGTGTATTAGGAAAAAAAAGAAAATATCAGGGAAATGAACATTTTTTTTATGACAAATCAGGGAAATGAAAAAAATGAAAAATAAAATTAATGAGAAGTGCTGGTAGAGTAGTACCACTTTCAACAATTCAGTAAGGACTGGAAGTGTTAATTCATTGACATTTCACTTCTGAGAAAAAGCTTTTATTTAAAACCATCTTCCCTACATCAAGAAAATAAAAAACCCACATCTGACAGAACTCTTGGTTTTATTGAAGGCCCTACTGTTCATTTTACTCAACCACATACAAGCAGTTATTGATATAAACACACACAAAAATGGAAAACAGGCTTTTGTTTTAGTATACCCCTCCTCCTTCAACAAGCTCAAACCCACTTTACAGCACTGCGCTCGGAGTACAAAATGAAACTGACTATACATAAGTCCAGCTTTCAGCATCTTGAGTGAAACACAAAAAGTCAAACAGCAAAATTAAACTGATTGTTATTTTTTAACATATAGTAATTTTTTTAAGTATAGTAATATTCTATAAAAACATAAAACAAGAGTAGGTATTTAACTAACACCCTTTTAAATTTTCTTTCTTGAAAATAAATCAGTATTACTACTGTAACTTAAGGAAAATACACCCATTCTGGCCAACAGTTTTGCAGCTGATACTTTATATCTAGGGAATGAATCTGCTTAATAGACTTATAATGGAGCCCAGCATTTTTCACCCTTTTGTCACTATTTTGACTATACCCCACAATGGTACCAGTGACCTAAAGTCACTGACATCTGTTAGTAGCCTACAGAAATGAGTTGGAGGAATCATGCTAATTACTAGTAGAGAGGCCTATGTCAGAATACCGCAATACCATTTGCTACCTTGAAATTTCTAACGAGGCCAATGATGGAAAGACAATAAAAATACTGTAACTGTTTCTGAATATACAAAGTTTGAGCTAATGTGATTCTAAAATATGCCCAGTCTTATCTCTATGGGTTTCCATTTAACAAGCTCTTTAATAAATGAGGGAAATGTTTACTGCTGGTCTGGAACAGAACACCCAGTAACTGACAAGACATTGTTGATATGAAAGATTATGATGATGATATAATATGAAGAATTGAAAAAATTAGTGCGATAGGGAAGGAATACTTAAAGACAGTAACAGCTTAAATGAGATTTTGGTGTAAAAACAAATGTGATTTATGTACACTGGATGCACAGCAGTTTTACTATTTTGATCTGCTTTCAGAAGACAACATAACACATGGCCTGGGACCTCTGTGGCTTTTTTGAGGGACTAAAGACAGATTTTGATCTGTTCTGGGACACACTGATCAGAAAGAGAAAAACAGCTGCTGAGTCGATTATAAAATTTTGCAGCTACTTAGTGTGGCACAACATTTTTATAAGACAAGATAGCTTGAATTGCAGTACTGCTTAAAACAACCACGGGGCTACTTAATGGAGCTACTCTAACATTAACCTACATAAATGAAAACTGTAGGGATCTCCTCTGTTCTGATAATTTGTCAATAAAATGTTAGAACAGGACACAACTCTTTAACCCATTAAATTATCTCATTCACTCACACGTACTTCACCAAGAAACTGAACACTGACTCTGAAGAAAGCTAATTCAGAACTTTTAAACACATCTTGGGTACAGGAAAAAGACCGAAGAGGGTTGTAATCCCAGTCCTCAAAGGATTCAGCCAAGCTATTAAAGCCCATTGTGGGCTTCAGAGAGCTAAATGAGAGGAAAGTACCAGGCCTATTTCCCATGACAGGAGCAAAGCTCATCATCAATGCAATATAGGGAAACTTTCACCGTTACTTATGCAACACTTACAGTGGCTAAAGACTTCATTGTCCAACGCTATCAATCGTGCACTTTTCCACTATTACTAAACTCACTGAAAGTTAGGAAGCTAAAATGCTCAACATTGACAAACACCAAAAAGTATCATTTCTGAGAAGTAAAAGTTTGATATTAACAATACTGAAGTTTTACCTCTAAATATTCAGTAAGCTTTTATTATCCTCCAGCACTGACTTGTATAATACAGTGTTCCATTGGCTAATCCTAAATTAAGGCATTCCAAAGAAGATTGGTTTAAATTAACTCAAAAAAAAAAGATGCACAGAGCCAGTATTAACAACCATCACTTTTCACTGAATTAGTGAGATTGATTTCGGAGATCAAAACTTGTTTCACTCTTACAACTAAATAATAAAGAACATTAATAGCATCCTCTGAAGAAAGCCAAATTTCACAGAAATTTCACTGCAGAAACATCTCTGAGAAGCAGGAAAGTCAATGTATAATCTGTGATATTGCAAACTTGACAGAAAAAAAATCAGGGTCTTTAGAGACCACCACTAAAGAATACAGATAAGACTCTTTAATAGCAGCTTTGTGAGATTATCTTAGACAATCACTGGTATCTTGAGTAAGACTTATTTGTTACAAGAGGTAGTCTACTATTTGTGTTTAAATTGACAATAAAAGTCTTTGAGCCATTCACTTGTTATTCCTGTAAATGGCACTGATTTGAAAGATTAAGACTAACAATATCCAAATATTTTACTCGCAAAATTAACTTTTTTATTTAAATAGGTCATAAAAACCAATATATCATCTTCGTAGTTACATGGTGAACTGTTCAATATGTGGAGACTTCACAATCCATGATCCGTAGCCATGATGCTGAAAGTAGCTTTTCAGCAAACGTTTAGCTTCCTGGTAGGGTGCTGACTTAATCTAAAGAGAAACAAAAGTTAAAAAATTGTTACAGATGGCCACAAGATTTGCCCTTTTTAATATATTGTGCCTCTAGGATATTCCATAGCAAAACATGATTTTGAAACATGCCTGAGATGCCACTGTTCATTGAATGCG
Source organism: Lepidochelys olivacea (assembly GCF_965140295.1). Classification (NCBI taxonomy): domain Eukaryota; kingdom Metazoa; phylum Chordata; order Testudines; family Cheloniidae; genus Lepidochelys; species Lepidochelys olivacea. The sequence goes on along the minus strand of NC_140414.1, from coordinate 46,903,943 downwards.
AAACAAGAAATGCAGCAGATCGGGCAAAGGGAAAAACAGGATTTGACTGATAAGAAATGATATGCTTTTATGTACTGGAAAAGGAAAATTGTTTTTTTGGTAAAATTAATCTCACGTTTTTCAACATCAGTTTAACTACTCATTCTCTACGCCATGCTAGTATTTAGCTATGTATTGCATGAATCTAAAACCAGGTAAATTTACAATGGTAGCTTTGAAACCATTGAAAAGGTTTAGCAGGATATCTAATTTAACAATTCTTATAGAAATAAAGCGTAGCCAATGCTGACAAAAGTCATCATAATATCTGTTAGAAAAGCAAATTCTATGTGCAGCTTCATGGAAAAAAGAGAAAATACGTATCTTGTCTCAGAAAAAAAATAGGAAGGGCTAAGGTACAAAAATGGTTGAATGCCTGGGAGGGCGTAAACCTAACCATCTGAAATGAGACTAGATATTCTGCTTTTCAGCACGTCTATGAACGAGCAAGCTTTCCCCAGCAACTTTACAGGAGGATAGGAATTTAATCTCAGTATGCTCCTCATTACGAGCAGTCTGTTTATTGCATGGGGGAGGGGGAAGGGAGAAGAGGAGAAGAGAGTTACCATAGCATCACAGTTCCAAGATAATACAGCTAGTAAGAACAGCATTCTTTCTTCAATTAGTGCTCCCTCAGTGTTCTCAGCCCAAAAACATAAGATCATGCTCAGTCCCAAATTCTGATGTTGAATTATCACCTTCTCCCCCACTTCTGTTGATATCCCTTTCCCACCAGTGTATTCCCTGGGAGAACAGTGCCTATACTTACGCAAAGTAAGCATCTCTCTAGTGCTAAGAGTGGAACAAAAACCTGCAGAACTTTCCAATATCAATATCAAGCTAGCCATTGTGAGGAAATGGTTGGCAGCCATTTGTGGATGGAGATCAAATGTGAAAGTTTCAACCCAACAAAAGATACTTCTCAATTTGTAAACTTAAGGAACAGTTTTGTATGGACTTTCTAACATTAACTTTACAACAACTATCAAGGTTAAGTCCTGCAGAATTTCAGTATTACTAATAGTTCATGGATTTCTGTTATGGGGTGTATTGGGCCCTCTGAGGCCCCTAACTGGAGGCCTTGTAGTCCTACCACACCCAGCCCCAGAAAAGAAGCAAAATGAATCATAGAATATCAGGGTTGGAAGGGACCTCAGGAGGTCATCTAGTCCAACCCCCTGCTCAAAGCAGGACCAATCCCTAACCAAATCATCCCAGCCAGGGCTTTGTCAAGCCTGACCTTAAAAACCTCTAAGGAAGAAGATTCCACCTCCTCCCTAGGTAACGCATTCCAGTGCTTCACCACCCTCCTAGTGAAAAAGTTTTTCCTAATAGTCAACCTAAATCTCCCCCACTGCAACTTGCAACATTACTCCTTGTTCTGTCATCTGCTACCACTGAGAACAGTCTAGATCCATCCTCTTTGGAACTTCCTTTCAGGTAGTTGAAAGCAGCTGTCAAATCCACCCTCATTCTTCTCTTTCGCAGACTAAATAATCCCAGTTCCCTCAGCCTCTCCTCATAAATCATGTGCCCCCTAATCATTTTTGTTGCCCTCCACTGAGCTCTCTCTCCAATTTTTCCATATCCTTCTTGTAGTGTGGGGCCCAAAACTGGACACAGTACTCCAGATGAGGCCACGCCAATGCCGAATAGAGGGGAATGATCATGTCCCTCGATCTGCTGGCAGTGCTCCTACTTATACAGCCCAAAATGCTGTTAGCCTTCCTGGCAACAAGGGCACACTGTTGACTCTCATCCAGCTTCTTGTTCACTGTAACCCCTAGGTCTTTTTCTGCAGAACTGCTGCCTAGCTGCTCGGTCCCTAGTTTGTAGCATCGGATTCTTCCGTCCTAAGTGCAGGACTCTGCACTTGTCCTTTTTGAACCCTCATCAGATTTCTTTTGGCCCAATCTGCTAATTTGTCTAGGGCACTCTGTATCCTATCCCTACCCTCCAGTGTATCTACCACTCCTCCCAGTTTAGGGTCATCTGTAAACTTGCTAAGGGTGCAATCCACGCCATCCTCCAGATCATTAATGAAGATATTGAACAAAACTGGCCCCAGGACCAATCCTTGGGGCACTCCGCTTGATATTGGCTGCCAGCTAGACATGGAGCCATTGATCACTACCCGTTGAGCCCGATGATCTAGGCAGCTTTCTACCCACCTTATAGTCCATACATCCAATCCATACTTCTTTAACTTGCTGGCAAGAATACTGTGGGAGACCATATCAAAAGCTTTGCTAAAGTCAAGGAATAACACATCCACTGCTTTCCCCTCATCCACAGAGCCAGTTATCTCCTCATAGAAGGTAATTAGGTTAGACAGGCAATTAGGTTAGTCAATAAAGGTGGATCCTGCAGCCCTGTCTAGAAAGGCTGCAGGGAAGCAGCCAAATCAGAAAATAGCAGGCTTAGTTAAAAGGTGCTGCAGGGCCTGAGCAGATCAGTTCCTGGCTGGGACCAGAAGAGATAAGACAGAAAGATTCTCCGGGCAAGGAGGCCTGGGGGAGACCCTGCGCATACAGGGAACAAGACAAATAGAACCCAAGGACTGTATCCTAAGGTAATGGGTGAATGTGATGGGACTGAGTGGGAAGCAGCCAAGGAACAGCAGCAGCAACCAAGTAAAGGAAGCAGTACATGGCTGCTGTCTATAGGGTTCCTGGGTAGGGATCCAGAGTAATTAGCAGGTCCAGTTCCCCCCACCAGCCACTGGAGCAGTGTCCAGGTAGGAGATAAGACTCTGGATTAGAAAACCCAAGAAAGGGGCTGGGAATTATAAACAGGCCTATGGATGGGGCTGAAGACCATGAGGGGGGGCAACCATTCGTTGAACCTTTGCTACCCCGAAAGGGGACTCAAGTCAAGAAGTGACTTGCGTTGGTTGAGAGCTGGGAAACCACAGAAAGGCTAAAGACAAAATGTCTCGATAACAAGGCAGGGACAGATAAAGCTAGCCCAGAAGGGGTGAGATCTGAGCCCAGAGACAGGACTGCAGGTAACGACAAGGGCACAGTGACTGGCCCTGTTGGACCTTTATTACCCCAGAAGGGATTCCTTCATGCATGTTGACTGTGTGTGACTTGACCGGAGGGCTGGGCCACTGAAGACCCATCTGACAAGGTTAACAGCTGGCACAGGGCACCAGGAGCAGAGAGTGAGCGTGCAGGTTTGCACACAACTGATAGGAGACACTTACGAGAGGTGAGTGGCCCCGTCACAACTTCACTTGCAAATAACCAATTTGCAAGCCTTTGAGACAAAGGTCATTACTGCTGTAAGAAATGCTCAACCATTCACATAACATCTCCAGCATACTAGAAATCTTTCCTTGTCACCTATCTGCACCTTGAAAGTGACCACTAAAATGTCATTTACTGTTTTTTCTTTAACTAGTCTTACCTTTGCTTCATGATATGTACTAGCTTCAAGCAAATCACTTCTTTTCGCTTCCTTAGAGACCAGTTTGAAACGATTTAACATTGCAGCCTTGCAAAGACGGCTTGCCATTGAAGTGCCACTTTTGAATGGCGAACTAGAATTGAGGAGGGGAAAAAAGCAATGAGTCAAATTAAGAAATCTGTTATTCAATTCAGTTTCTATTTGCTCCAGCTACCACATTTGAAATAAAGATTATCTGTTTCAAATTATGTAGGTGATATGTTCTCCACTTAGAGCAGAAATAAACAATGGCATCAAAAAGTATAAACCTCCATAATTACAGCTACTGGAAGGTTGGCCAAATCTTTTCAATCCTGTAATCTACCAGATCAGAGATACTACTGGTTTTAGTCAAACTATTGCGTATACTCAATCTCTTCAAGGTTGTATTGCTGACGGGAGATAAAGGGGAGAAAAGAGCGTCTTAATTTCAATAAAGGAGGACTACCTAATTTCATATTTTGGTGCTTCACTGACAATCTTGCTTCTTAAACTGCGCCCAATTGTAGGAAGGATGCGGTTAGCGTAGACTAATAGATTCTAAAGCAAGAAGGGACCACTATGATCATCTAATCTAGTCTTAACTCCAGTATAACATAGGCTATAGGACTTCCGTGAATTAATTCATGTTTGAACTAGACTAGACTAGAGTATATCTTTTAGAACAACATCCACACAACGTAAACATTTCAGTGATGGAGAATCGACCACAACCCTTGGTAAGTTGTCCCAATGATTAACTACCCTTCATGTTATAAATTGTGTCCTGTTTCCAGTTTCAATTAGCATAGCTTCAACTTCCAGCCACTGGATCTTGTTATACCTTTTATCTTTTATACTGAAGAGTCCATCATCAAATTTTTGTTCCCAAGCAGGTTTGCACGCAACTGATACTTTAATCAAAGCACCCCTTAACTTTTTTTTCTTAGAACTAAACACACTGAGCTCCTGGAGTCTATTGCTGTAAAGATGTTTTCTAATCCTTTAACCATTCTCATGGCTCTTCTCTGAACCCTCTCCAGTTTATCAACATCCTTCTTTAATTATTGATGCCAGAAGCAGCAGTTCCTCACCTTGTGCAGTAACTGCAGTTCTTCAAAATGTGTGTCTCTATGGATGTTCCACGTCAGGTGCACATAAGAAGGGCCTACCGGGTCAGACCAAAGGTCCATCTAGGCCAGTACCCTGTCTTCCGACAGTGGCCAGTGCCAGGTGCCCCAGAGGGAATGAACAGAACAGGTAATCAAGTGATCCAGCTTATTCCCATCACTTATTCCCAGCTTCTCATGTGCCTCTCAAGCTTTTGATTGGAGATTTTCCATTAGCAGTGTCTGTTCAGCCTGCGCTCTTTTCTAATCCTCCTTCTGCTGCATTCAGAGACTACATAGGGGTGCGCAGGTGAACTGTCTTCAGTTCCTTCTCCAACTGAACATCCCACAGAGAACAGTCTGATGCAGAGGGGAAGGAGGGCTGGTAGCGGAGCCCCCACAGAGAGACACATCACGAAGAACAACAATTATCACAAAAGATGAATAACCTCTTCTTCTTCTTGAGTAGCGTCCCTATGAGTGCTCCACTTCAGGTTTCACCCAAACAGTAGCCCCACAGGGAGTAGGGAACTTAAAAATTGAATGTAGAACTGAGGACAGTACTGCATTACCAAGTGCCACATCGGGCAGCATGGATCAAGGTGTAATGTTTAGAAAATGTATGTACAGAAGCTCATGTAGTAGTCCTACATAATATCAGATACTGGCACATTCCCGAGTAATGCTATAGATGTTGCTTATGATCTGGTAGAATGTACTATCACCCTTTGGTGGGAGGGGAAGAAAGAGAGGAACAATGGCTGCATCATAACAAGTGATAATACACCCAGAGATCAACCTTCACAGTGTGAGCGGATATCGTGTACCCCTTGGATCTATGCTCCACTCCCTGCCTGGCTCCAGCCCTGGGCTTGCCTGCACTCACCCCCAACTCTGGCAGCCCAGGCTCGCCAGCTTGCAGCACTCTCACAGCACCCACCCCCTGACCATGGAGACCACAGTAGATGTGTACATCGCCCACCCATAAGGCCAGCCCCATGCAGACAACTCCTTATAGTGGGCCAAGGGCTTCCTGAATTGTCCTGACCAGACCCAATAAAGTTATGAATATGTCTGAGGGAAGGTAGGTCCTGGATGTCAATGAATCCAAGTATACCCCTATGAGCTATTTTCTGTACAGGCGTAAAAGTGATTTTTTTTGTATTCAGCTGGAGCCCCAATTCCTAGACAAGAGCAAAGGCTGTCTGAGTTGAAGAGAACAGTGCTTTGTAGCAATAGCCTTTAGTAGCCACTCTTTGAGGCATGGGAAAACTAGGGTCACTTCTCATCACAGGTAAACCACCACTATTGCCAGAAACTTTGAGAACACCCTTGGGGCTGAAGAAAGGCCGTAGGGAAATACTGTATTGGAAACAAGCCTGGTATACAGTGAAGTGTAGGTATTCTCTCTCTGGCAGGTGTGTCGTTATATAGAAATAGGTCAAGGGCTGAAAACCAATTACCCTCCTCCAGTGAAGGAGCTATAGCTGCCAGAGTCACTATCCTGAACCTCTAAGACAGTGGCTCTCAAACTTTTGTATTGGTGACCCCTTTCACACAGCAAACCTATGAGTGCGATCACCCCCACCCTTATAAATTAAAAATACTTTTCTTTCTTTCTTTTTGCAACCTTGCAACCCCCTAAGGGGTCATGACCCCCAGTTTGAGAACCCCTGCTTTAAGACTTAAACTTATTTAGAGGTCTTAGTCCCAACATCAATCTCCACCCTCCATTTTTCTTTAGCACAAATAAATATTTTGAGTAAAAATCTTTGCCCTTGTGAAGAGGTGGTACCAGCTGTATTGATCATAACTGAAGGAAAGAGTCCACTTCTTGTCTCAATAAAAGCTTGTGAGAAGGGGTCCTGAAGAGGGACAAGAAAGGAAATGGAAGGAAAGTAGGTATATAAAATGGAAAGTGTAGCCCAATGTTATGACCTCTATGTCCTGCTTGTTTGCTGGGCAGGAATGACCTGCTCGATGCTCAGGAATGTGACGCAGGAGGGGTGCAGAGTGCGGGAGGGGGCTCAGGGCAAGGGGCTGGTGTGCAGGAAGGGTGCAGGGTGTGGCAGGGGGTTCAGGGCAGGGAGTTGGGTGCAGGAGGGGTTCGGGGTGTGGGCTCTGGCCCAGCACTGCTTACCTTGAGCGGCTCTGGGGTGGCACCAGGGCTAAGGCAGGCTCCCAGCCTGCCCTGGCCCTATGCCACTCCTGGAAGCGGCCAGCATCACATCTCTGCAGCCCCTGGGAAAGGTTGGGGGGGTGGGGGGGGGCAGAGGGCTCCGTGCACTGCCCTCGCCTGTGGGTACCTACCCCAAAGCTCCCATTGGCCACAGCTTTCCGTTCCCAGCCAATGGGAGCTGCAGGAGGCAGTGCCTGCAGGCGAGGGCAGCGCATGGAGCCCTCTACATCCCCCCCGCACCCGCCAGGGGCTGCGAGGATGTGGTGCTGGCCACTTCCGGGAGCAGTGCAGGCAGGAAGCCTGCCTTAGCCCCGCGGTGCCACAGGGGTGGCGATCACGTAGGCCAGATCCAAAGCCCTTACAGGCCAGATCTGGCCCACAGGCTGTAGTTTGCCTATCCCATCATAGATAAATGGAGAAAGAAGAAGGTTGCCACTGGTTCAAATGGAAGTCTCATGGAAGTCTTTGATCTGGGGGCAGAGATTTCCCCAAACCCTTAATAAACCTAGGACAACGCCGGCTGAGCAAATATGAAGAACCTTTGTACTGGGGGATGAAAAACTGATACCACAGCCAAATGGACCTCAGCTGAGCTAACAGCCTAATTATTTTATAACTACAGGTAATTCAGGAAGACAGAATAGCACAGATTCAGGCACAAGTTGTAGGCGACACCACCAATGGAAGAAACTCACTTACAGAAATGGCAGAGAAATACGGGTTAACTCCCTTATAGTGTTGAGTAGCACCTGTTGCACTTCCACAGAACAGGAGGATTCTAACACGGTGAACCATCAATGAACCATATCCTGAGGCAGAGAACCTTGAGGTTGGAGCAAAGCGCACAACCCCCATCCTGGGAGAGGAGAGAAGGGATGGTCATAAGCTTGAACGGCCGTTTGGTGCAAACCTGAAGCAGGTAAAGTTCCCAAGCCTGTTTCAGCCAGGTCAGTATTATAAGAATAGCTCTGGCTTTGCCCTTCATGATCTTGTTCATCACCCTTCGTGGTGGTGGAAGGAACCCATATAGCAAACTCTTTTTCCAAGACAGAAGAAAGAGTGGTGCCCCAGACCCCATCTTGAGCAGAATAAAGGATGGTTCTTGTTCCTGGAGATGGTGAAGAGATCCACTTCTGGCAGACTCCATCTTTGTACTATGTATGTACTATGGAGAATGTACTATGGAGAATTTGAGAGTCTAGCTCCCATTAATAGTCCTGGCAGAAGCATCTGCTGAGAATAATCCGAACACATGGGAGGTAGGACCACGGAAATTTGGATCTGATGAGCTACACACCAGTTCCACAACTTCACCACACTTCATTTTGCTCGTCCCTGCTTGTGGACACAGAACATGCAGGGAATGTTATCCATCAGGACCCTGATTTATTTACCCTGATGAAGGGCAGGAAATGAGAGTAGGCATTCCTGACTGCCCTGAGTTCCAACAGATTGTTGTGGAAACTGGCTTCTTGAGGTGGTGTCTATCTGCCATGAGGGCACTGAAGTGAGCTCCCCATCCCAAGAGTGATGCATCTGATATCACAGTTACTGATGGGACTGGGTGAGAGAAAGGAATGCCTGCACAGACGTTGAATGGATCTTTCCCCCAGGCCAGGGAGTTCTTTATTTGGAGAGAAATCATCTCATGCCTGCCCAAAGTGCCTCTGGCTAGCAAACAGCTTGTTTTGAGCCAATCCGAGAAGCAGCAGAGGCGTACCTGTTCATGATTGGTCACAAAAGTACAAACTACCGGAGGCTCCAGTTGCAGTTTTATCAGGTTTGAGAACCAAGGTCTCCTCGGTCCATGAGCTACCAGTATTACCATCGTCCGTTCTCATTTTATTTTCTGGACCACCTTCCTCAGTAACGAAGAGTGGAAACTTGTAAAATAGGCCTTGTGGCAATACGGCATCTACTCCCATGCTTCTGTGGTCTGCCTCCTTTATGAAGTAATTTTGTCTCTTTGCATTTGTGTGATTTGTGAAGGGATTAGATGAAGAGACGCTGAACAATGAGACTGAAAACCTCCTGAATAAGGCAACACTTGGAGTTGCTGTCTCTGTCTTCCTTTTGGTTCAGGTCCCCTTTTACGTGGAAAGGAGGAACTGTTCTGCCTACTTCATTATTTTCATTGCTTCCATATGTAGTATCAGACTCCTAGTCCACTCTTGGTTTATGTGTGTGTGTGTTCATAGTCATATTGTCTGATTGAACTAGCATGTGGTTGCTCCCTAAGGTGGGCTAGAATCTTTGCAGAGCTAGCTTGACCACTCTCAGACCTACAAGGCTGTAAGGCTTTATGCTGTGAGGCTTTTCCTCCCTGCTCAAGAGGCCCTGGATGTTTGGGTCTCCAAGTGAGCTCTCCAGCCCTCCATGCTTACATTGGTTGCAAAGGTCTGGAAAGCAGATGGGAACAGCTTTACAGACATTATCATAGGCTGATCACAACTGTAAGGAGTTGAACACCTCTGTCGGAACCAGTGTTCCCACCTATGTGCGGAATAATTTTGTTATGTGCACCAATATGGAGGTGAAGTGACACACATCACCTTCATATCAGTGTACATAACAAAATTCATGCGGCGTGGGTGGGGCTGAAGTTCGGAGTATGGGAGGGGGCTCAGGGGTGGGCAGAGGGTTGCGGTGCAGGGGTGTGAGGACTCCAGCTGGGAGTGCGGGCTCTGGGGTGGGGCTGGGGATGAGGGGAAGGGCTCTGTCTGGGGGTGCAGCCTCTGGGGTGGGGCCAAGAATGAGGGGTTTGGGGTGCAGGATGATGCGTCAGGGCTAAGGTGGAGAGAGAGAGAGAGAGAGAGAGACACACCCTTCAGCTCGCTATCCCTGCGGCAGCACCTGGGAGAGAGAGCGCCCCGCCCTCGGGCTGGGTTCAGGACGGGGCACTGGGGCTGGATTGAGGGCTGGGCCGGCACTGCGTCCAAGCCGCGCCGCCCTGGCTGGGTTCAGGCCGGGGCACTGGGGCTGGATTGAGGGCTGGGCCGGCACTGCGTCCAAGCCGCGCCGCCCTGGCTGGGTTCAGGCCGGGGTAGGGATGTCACAGCCATGGCATAGTTGGGGCTGAGGTAAAGGTGTTCCTACCCCAGCAGTTGCAGGTCCCCGGAAGGGATCCCTGAGGGCCTGCGTGGTGCTAAGTAGGGTGCTGCACAGCCACGCAGCTTACAGGGAACTTTGGTTGGAACCTGTACTTGATCTTGCATGTGTTCCAAAGCATGGTCCTACAATCTGAGTATGAAAGCTTGAAGGCTTCTGGGGTGTCACTGTTCCCAAGGAACGTTCCCTATGCACAACACCAGAAGTGCTAATAGTTGGAGGCATAGTGGAATGGTAGGCCTCCTGAAGTTCTGGAGCAAGAAAATAAATTCCTGGATGGAACCAGAGGACTTTCCTTGGCATTGATGAAGACCTGTGCCTGAAGAAAATTCAGTGTCCAAGATGTGACCATTTCCACAGTTGATTGTGATGGAGCTCTGATCAGGATGTCATTCAGGAAGGGGAACATGCGAGTCCTGCAATCTGAATATGGCTCTTACCACCACCATCTTTGCTGTGGACAGTCCAAAAGGGAGTATTCAGTACTGATGTTTCCTGTTGTAGGCAAACCTCAGAAGCCTGTGATGGCACAGTCTTATGGGGACATGGATATATGCATCCATTAGATCTACTGAAGTCAAGAAGTCCCGTGTTCCCACCTCAAGAAAGGGATGACACTGTAAAGGCCAGGGTTTCCATGTGAACCCTTTGTTTTCTTCATCTACTTGTTGAGCCTTTTGAAGTCAAAAAAGGCTCAGATACCCTCCATACACTTCTGTGCAATGAAGATGGAGTAGAACCCAGAGAAGCTCTCTTTTGAGTGAACACACTTTCACTCCCAAATGCAGACAATGACATATTTCTTTACGGACCAGACTGTTTTACAGGGCTGTTGAACCTGGGTGACTGGATGAGATGGGGTGGAGACTACAGCTTGAGGAAGTATCCCCAGATCACTATTTCCCTGACCCACTTATCTGTGGTTGATTAAAGCCATTCCTCTGGGAAACAGGATATCCTACTTTGTAGCTTCTGCACTGGAGGGAGGCATATGCAATCTTTGTCAAAGTGGATTGTGAGGGTGGGAATGGTGAAGTCCCTCTGGAATTTATCTCAGATGTCGATTTCACTGTTTTCCATTGGGGAATTATTGTCCCTACACTGGTACCTTTGAGGACAAGACGCAAACTGTCTGAAGGCTGGTATATATTCTTTCCTGAGTGGGAAAGGGAGAGACTGTTTCGATTTTGCTGAATTGTCAGCCATCACCTTATCCAGCTTCTCCAAAAAGAGAGGGAGCCTGTAAACTTCTTGGCCCTGCTTAGAGTATCCAGCTTCCAGAGTCAGAGCCGGAGGTGGCCCCGGCTAATGAAATGGAAGCCATGGCTTGGGCTGAGAACCTCATTGCATTCTTTGAGGCATCAGCTACAAACACTGTTGTTAGGGAGACTCTCTTTAAAGTGAAGCCAAAGTCAGGTGATCCCAGTCCTTAAAGGCTTTGAGATCTTCCAGCCAGGAAAGAGATACTCCTGCAAAATCTCCAAGGATGCTCAAAGGGTGGTGAAAGAAACGTCAAAGCCCCTTTTGAGAGTGGCCTCCATTGCACTATCCCTAAGTTTCTTAGTGTAGCACTCTCCTTCTAAGGGAATAACCACATCCCAAACAAGGGATGCTACAGTGGCATCCACCCATTGGTGTCTCAGCAATAGAGCCCTTTGATTTTTGAAAGTTACAGAAGTCGCTCTTGTTAACATGCTTGCCCTAATCAGCCTTGTTCCTTTCATCCCTAATCACTTCCTCAAAGGAGGAATGAAGGGGTACTGCAGCAGTTTTGAGTGGAGAAATTTACTCTGAGGATTACCTAGGGGAGCCTACTTAGATTTCAGAGCCAAACAGCTCACCTTCAGCAGAGACACTGCACTGCAGCAGAGGCTCAGGGACCATTAACCCCCAAGGGGTTAATATACCCATGGAGAAGGAAGAATGCAGAGACGGGAGAATGGGGCTGCCCACTGCCCGAGAAACTGAGCAAATAAGTTAAAATAGAAGGAAGAAGGGAGAAGCAAAAGAAACTGCCATTGTATGTTACTGCCAATGCAGAGAATCTGTCAGCAAGTGGAAGCAGAGGGTACATGGCCAGACTGTGCTGGGCCAAAAACACTGATCCACTTCTCTGAGATGCAGAGAGAGGAGAGCAGGCCAGATGTCCGGAACTGTGGGAGACACTTCTGCAGCCCAGTAATACAGACTCCCTACTCCTCCTTTATATAGCCTTGTTTATGCATTCAAGGATCACATTAGCCCTTCTGGCAATAGCATCATAGGAGATCATGCTCAACAGATTATCCTAGAAGCAGTGACTCTGAAAAGAACATGGGGTAGGACTGAGTGCCTCATCCTGTAAGTATAGTCTGCATTCCCATTTAGCAGTAATAAGATGAATATTTTTTGCTTGTGCCCAGTTTACAAAGAGATCCAAATGGCTCTTTATCAGTGACTTGTTCTCTTCATTATTTACCACTCCCCCAATTTTGGGGTCATTTGCAAACTTTGATCAGTTATGATTTTATGTTTTCGTCTAGGTCACAAATGAAAAACTGTTAAAAACATAGGACCAAGAACCGATCCCTGTGGGACCTCACTAGAAACCTGCTTGATGATTCCCCATTCACAATTATGTTTTGAGACTAGCCAATGTTTAATCCATTTAGTTTGTGCCATATTGATTTTGTTTCACTCTAGTTTCTTAAATAAAGAGTCATGCAGATACCAAGTCAAGTGCCTGACAGAAGTCTACATGTATTACCTCAACACTATTGCCTTTATTGATCCAACTAGTAATTCCACCAAAGAAAAGAGCAAGTTAGTTTAACCGGAGCTATTTTTCATAAAACCATGATGACCAAGAATTAGAGGGTAATATCTGTAACTCCCATTTGAAGTCATCCCGGTTAACATTGTTACATTGATGATCAATTGGAGAACATGCTTGTTTAAAGTTGTGCAATGCTCCCTTATAAGTTGTTTGGCAGCCACCTGCTTTGTCCCCTGCTTGCAGAAAGAGAAGCCCATTGGCGCTAGCTGGTGGGGGCTTGGAACCAGGGTGGACAGGCAGCCCGCCATCAGCTCCCTTAAGTTCCCTGTGCAGCAGCCGCCCAGCAGGCTATGAATTGCCTGCAGTTCAACTGTCCCTCCCCCCAGTGATGTGTGTTAACCCTGCCCTCTGCCTTGGAGCTGTTCCCAGGAGCCTCCTGCTTGCTGTGAAGGGGAGGGGGGGAGAAGAGGGGTGCTAATGTCAGGGTGTCCCCTTCCCCCGGCCCCATTCCTGTACCTTATCTCCACAGAGAAGCAGGGGGACATGACAGGGCTCAGGATGGAAGCAGCTGCTACCAGCAAGCTCCAAGCTCTACTTGCTTATCTACTTAAAAAGGCAATGTACTTAGAGTGGAGTCAGCATACTTAAAGGGATAATGCGCGTCTCTCTCTCACACAGTGTCTGTCTCTTTCTGCCATGCTGTCTCCCTTTCCTCCATTCATGCTGCCTTGTAGAGTGTGAGGCTACATTAACAACATGTTAACCTTTGAGGGCTCAGCCGAGTACTAGTTCATCATTTAGCAGTAAGGCATTACCTGGGAAATATCCCACCCTCTTCCACTGTCTGACTTTACCACCTCAACCAAGCTTCACAATCATCACTGCTGTGTACAGTATTAAACTGTTTGTTTAAAACTTATACTGTATATGTGTGTGTCTTGTGATACAGCAAGGCCAGAGGGCAGCAGGAGAGTGTTAGAAGAGAGCCTTATTCCCTGTAGGGGGAAAAAAGTTTGCTATAGATTAATTAAAGCACCTGAAGCCAATTAGAGCACCTGATAAAACCCCCCTGCTTCAATCAATCAGACAAGTGGGAGGAGTTGAAGCAGAGTGGATTGGTGTTGAAGCAGAGAGCAGTTTGGAGGGAAGCAGAGGAGAGTTTGGAGAAGTGCTGCGGTGGGCTAAGACCAAGACCCTAGATAAAGGGACACCTGGTTTGTGCAGAGAGAGGGCAGGAAGCCCCACAAGCCGAAGGGCAGGAGAGGGAAGCAGCCTAGAGGAAGGAACTGCTAGTTCAAGTGATTTACCACTATCCCTAGGGCCCCTGGGCTGGGACTCGGAGTAGAAGGTGGGCCCGGGTCCGTCCCTCTCCATTCCCCTCCTCTAGGACACTAGTGAGGCAGCTAATACCCCAGTTCAGGGGCAAGAAACGGTGCCCTGAACCCCCTCCCAAGAAGAGAAAGCGCAAGACCCATCATAGTAGTGCCGGCAATTTGCCACAGTCTCTCTCTATATAAAATGTAGTCTCTTCTCTGGCAAAAAAAATTTCCCTGGAACCTAATGCCCCCATTTACATTAATTCTTATAGGGAAATTGGATTTGTTTAACATCGTTTCACTTAAAGTAGCATTTTTTAGGAACGTAACTACAACATTAAAGCGAGGTGTTACTGTAATTAGAGTCCTGTATCAACTGCTCTGTTATTTTGCTCAGGATCAATGTTAGGGTGACAAATCTATAATTATCCCGATTGTCCCATTTACTCTTTTTAAATACTGGTACAACATTAGCTTTCTCCAGTCTTCTGGAATTTCCCCTAAATTGCAATATATCCAAAAAAAAAAAAGTCAGCATTAACAATCCAGCAAGCTCCAGGCCAGCTCTTAAAACTCCCAGATGCAAGTTATCCGAACCTGCTCATTTAGTAGCTGCTGCCTAACATCCTCCTGACTTACTATCAGACTAGAAAGCATATCATCATCATCAAAAAGGGTTTGTCTTCACTAGTGTTAGGTCAAGGTAAAAATAGAGTTGTACCCCTGACCATGTGTGGCATGTGTGTTGTCTGAAGCTCAAATGCTCCTCTCCCTGGAGCTGATCAGTTGCTAATCCAAGCAATTTCTGCTGCTAATCAAATCACTATTGCTTGAACATTTTGCAGGGTAGTCACTCACCTGAGTTAGGAATTTGAGTGTTCTAACTTGAGTTTACAGGCTTATCTTCACTGTCACAGTTGAGAACTTGTCAATTACTCTATAATACTGTGGCCTCAAACCAGAACTGTTTGAGAGTTATAATAAAATTACTTAGACAGGCACAAGCATACACAGAGTAATCAGGCTCACCACTAATTTTGAACATAGTATAAAGATTCTAACCTTTCAGTGATTTTCCCATTTAAACCATCCACAACTTCCAATGAAGTGTCCCCTTGTGACCAATTCACACTAACAGATCTGTGCTCCAAGTCTAGCTGAACTGGATGCGTAGCGGTCACCAAACTAATATGAGGTCTGTTGACCAGGTAAAACATGGGAAGCTTTGATGTGAGTGCATCATCAACACGTTGTTTTATAGCTATTTCTAGTCCTCTTGTATCACTGCAGTTTCCATCCCCTAAAAACAAAAACAACAACAAAAAAACACCATACATAGGCACACCACTGAAAGCAGAAATATCAGAATCCAGGTAAATTGTGACCAGATTTTCAAGGGAGCTCAGAATCCAGAAGCTTCAATTGTTCCAGGTTGAATTATTACTCATAACTGTTAGGTTCAGCTTTACAAAACAGCTTTAATAAGTCTGCAGAACAGCATCATCATTGGCAACACAAGCGTTTGCTAAACTTCATCCGCAACAAGTACCACCTTCTCTCTAGAGGCTCAATTTATCTTTGGTGTCTTTGCTCAAGACGCTAATTAAACATGCAAGCTACGATGGTGCTTTATTTTTGATGTAGAAAGTCAGCCTTTGCACTGTCCTCACTGGAGTTACTCTATATTTTAACTTATTCCAGGAATTTAACAGAAGCATTTAGCTTATCAGATTTGAATTTAGGCTGTCTACACTGTAACTTATGTCAGTATATCATATGTTGCTCAGGGGTGAGAATTACACCCCGCCCACAAACAACATAAGTTATACTGACCTAAGTGCTAGTGTGGACACAGCTATGTCAGCAGGAGAGCTTCTCCGGCCAACATAGCTACCACTGCTCACAGGCACTGGAGTAATTTAAGTTGACTGGAGACCTCTCTCCCTTTGGCTTAGAGCATCTGCACTAGCAGCACCACAGTGGTGCAGTTGTCAGCTCTGTAGTACAGTCCTAGCCTTTGACTTTTCTGGGCTCTGAAGTACATACTTCCATCAAGGACTAAACTGGCACCAAGGGGTACATATTGTCTGGAGAGTTCTTGTGTACGGGAAGGTTGAAGAAAGAATCTGGTATGCATTAATCTAAACATTAAAAAAAATCAGAACGTAAAAGTAATTTAAAAAAGCAGAATGAGTGACAGTGTCCACACTCTGTATGAATGACAGGAACAGGCATACAGCTAGGTACTAGGAGAAAGCAAAAAAAAAAAAAAAAAAAAAGACTGTCTCCTCAGACTGCTTCCAAAACTGCATTCTGCATATTATCACGGGAAAAGTCACCACAACTGCTAAAATCTGGGGAATTGATCTACGTGCAAACTAATTTAACAGTACAAATGCTGACAGGAGAGAAAATACTTGACAATATCATGTTACTTCCAGCAATTCCATTTCACCTATTTGAGTTGCATAGCCAAATACTACTGTAGGAATTCAAGGCAGCCACTCATTGATCGTCATACGATGACAAAAAAAATCTTGCTATTGTCTTGGCAGTTACTATTTCCCAGCATAAAATTATTGCCAACTAGTTAATTTAGAGGTACCTTTAATCTTTAAAAGTAGGAAGTAAGATGATTTACAAAGGTTTTTCTTCAACTAGTTTTAGTATAAATGTTGAGTTTGATGACATTTTTCATACTACCCCTGCAAATTCAATAGAAAATGTTCAAGTTTTTTGATCACCTCTACTTTGTACTGTCTAATTATGGGACTGTATAGTTGGGAGTTTTCATATATGCAAGTTATTTAAATGGTCTGAATTTAAATGGTCATCACATTCTTTGTAACATCATCTTATTTCTAAAGACAGAATAACTGCATCTGTGACAAACCAACAAAACCCAGGAAATTTAGAATTGATGTATGATGACAGAGAGGGTAATCTGACAGAGTGGAGAACATATTATAATCTCAAAAAAGTTAAACCTCAATTTTAAGTATAAATACATTTATATTTAGTTTCTTTTTGAAAACGAAGTATAGAAAACTCAAAACAAATTTTAAAATAAAGCATTATATTCCACTTGGTTAGAATTTTTATTAATGTAACCAGAATGAAATACCACAGCTGAAAGTTAGGGCATAAGCAATGATTGTTTTACATCAGTAAAGGAAGGCTTACCAACAAGTATACTGCTGATGTAAACTGGCTGAATGAAGTGACTTAGCAATGCTCCCTGGACACCCAGCACTTCCCATCTGGTTAATTTGTCACTAGCTGACATGCTGTTTACTCGGCTAGCAGCTTCCGTGGGACAATAAACAGTTAGGTAAATCTTGCCTTCCACAGCAAGATGGAGACTAAGCTCTTCATTAGCTTCAAATGCAGATACAGAATTTGGATTGAGACGTCTAAAATAAAGATTACAGAAAAGGCAATGAAGTCCAACAAAAATATTTTCTTTTAAAAAAAAATATATATAAAAAGACGGCTAAGAAACAAAATTGACAAGCATTGTTCATTACCTTTCAAGGTTTAAAATGCCAAAATCTGCTTATACTGCCAAATTACTTCATTACTAGATTGCTATGTCAATGTTTTCTAGATGCAATGCAAAGTCATAGAACTCGTTCCTCCACAACAAAAAAAAACCCCAAAACCCTCCAAATGGAGTGTCCAAGACATAAAAGGTTTAATATGATGACTTAAGCTACTTTCTTATAAATAACTATATTACTGACTATTCAAATTGACCAGAGGAAGCAGTAATTCAGCCTAATGAGTCTCAAAATCCTAACCATCACTGGTCATGCAAAACTGAAATTCTACTGCAAGTAGGCTACTATTGCTACATTATGCATCTGACTGCAAGTTATCTGGAGGCTATGTTTGCCACATGAAAGCAGATGCAAACTTGCCACTCATTTGAGACAACAGTTAAAAAACCTTCACGCTCCAACATATTTGAAGAAAACAGATGTAAAATTGGCTTAGTATGCTATGTTCCTTCTTAGTGGCTATTCCAAACAGAAAAGACCTTAGTAATGCTCTTAGCTTAGAGAGCTCCTCAGGCAGCAGAGGCCTGTGACTTTGGGCTAAAGGTCCTGCATACTGCCCCAGCCACCCAACCCATGGTGTGGCAGGCATACAGGGGCACTAATTGCGGGCAGCACTGCTCATCTACCATTTATCTTAATTTCTTCTCAGAAAAGCATACTAAAACCTGCTAATAAAGCGACACATTTTGCCAACATAGGAATACTTACACAAGTGTCCAACATGAAGCCATCTCACATGGTTTTGTTGGGCTATTTACTATTGCAACAAACAAAACTTTCTATACTTAAATATGCTATTCAAAGAGCTCTCCATGCTGACGGGATTTGAGACAAAAGCCATCTGCTAGTATCTAAGAAATCTCGTGCCTCAAGATCAAGACACCTCAAAAATATTGTCAGAGACCACCAAATGGCAGACTTCAATGAGAAGCTCAAACTATTGTTTCAAAGGAAGGAGAGGTTACTCACCTTGTGTAGTAACTTGAGTTCTTTGAGGTGTATCTCACTTGGGGTGCTCCACTCCAGGTGCGCATGCACCCTGCATCTTTAATCAGTTTTTTTTTTTTTTGGTAGCGCCCATTTCGCCTGTGCATGCTCAGTTCCTTCTCTACCACAAAGTCTGACAGAGGAAACACCAAAGCAGAGGGGAGCAGAGCTTGGTAGTGGAGCAGCCACAAGGGCACACATCTCGAAGAAATCGACAAAGTGAGTATCCTCCTCTTCAAGTAGTTTCCTTGTGGGGGCTCCACTTTAGAAGTGGAAGTTAGAAGTCTATTCTAACTTTAGCTTGAAAGGACTATTTTAAACTCCAAGAATTTCTGAAAGTATGAGCAGTCAACATTAACATTCCAGCAACAACAGTCTTAAGTACCACGGTCGAGTAATAAGTCATACAATGAAAACAGTTCTTTTCTAGTCATACTACACAATTTTAGTGTGTACATATAAAAGGAAAAGCTCCAAAATACACATTTGTCAGTCCATTAGTTACAGAATCAAGATATTTTTGAACACAGTTCTATCAAATAAACCCAAAACCTCAACTTCTCCATACCATCTGATTTATAGTCCTGCTATGTATGCTCCTCACTATGATGAAGATTAATTTATTCTCAATAGAAGATTTAAGTATCTTTTACATCTCTGAATAAGCATCTGTTAGATTTGAAGACTCATACTTACAACTGTGACTTTATCTGAGCAGATCCTTTTGGCAACTGATTCATGTAGAGAAAAATATTTATTTTTTGTTTTATACTGAGCAGGCTTGATGCTGGTTCCATACAAAATATGGATTTGTCCATCATAATAGGATTTTTACTGTAGAACAACAAAAGCTGCCTGTAAAAATACCTACAACAAAGTGTTATAGATCAAGAAATGTTGAAATATGCAGACTAAAAGACTTAGCATATTTGTATAAAAAACTAAATTCATTTTAAGCTGCTGAGCATTTAGACACAACTATTTTATTCAGCACATCTGTAAGATCTGAATAAATAATCTAGTAAAGAAACCTGAAATTCTCTATATAAGGCTTCTGACTTGTTTTTAATCCACAGACACCAATAAAACACCATTCAATACAAAAAAGAAATTGGTGACTACCCAAACACTGGAAAAACACCCAGAACAGTTACTTATATCCGAGGACTTGTCTACACAGAGCAGTAATGCAGACTATAGGGGTGTGATTTTTAAAGAACACTAATGCCACACATTGACTGGCCCATGTAGACCCTGTTAGTGTACACTAAAGGTTCCTTAATGAGTTTTTACTTAGTACTGTTTGCAACACTACTATGTTGAAGTGCACTAGGGAACATCAAACATTATTAAGAGTAAATATTACTGTAATGAGAAAAGCTGTGTAATATACTACATACAGAAAAAAAAACCCTCCAAAAGCACCCAATTTTTGAACAGCACCATAAAACTCAAAAATTGCTAAAAAAATTAAGTTAATAAACCTCCCAAACAGTAGCCCTAACTATAGAAAACTACTATTCACAAAATGCATTGACATCAATATTTAGATTAATCAAAATGGTTGTCTGCAGTTCTTAGTTTACGTACTCATCTTCTTACCTAAGCAGAGAGCGTCTTGCAGTAACAACGGCATGAGTGTCATGCAACACTCTCCCACCATGATGAATGCACTGACTGTAATTGAATTCTCCTGTGCCTAGAGCAACAACTTCATGCTGTCCAGCTAAAAAGAAAAAGTAGTTAACAAGTAGTTTCATTTGATTGAAGGATCCCATCTTTTTAAAGCAACTGCTTTTAAAGGAGGAATTAAAAGGATTCCATTTTTGATTATAGTGTAAAAGGGGAGAAGAGAAGAGTGATTTAATCTTATGAAGCCACCATTTAATTATCGGTGGAAATTTGATTGGTAAATGAAAATAAATACCTCTTTACCATAAGAATTTAGAGCATATTTTAAAAACATTTCATTACACACCTGTGGACCACTATACTTTTAAAGTCCTGGTATATCACTGACCCTGTAAGTCTTTGACAAATTGTAAACTGAAGGGGATAACGGAGAAGAATTCAGAACTCTGCTCTTCTGGAAGGGAGAGAAGTAGTTTTTACTCCGTTTCCACAGAGACATCAGAAGAAATAGTTGTGGGGGACTTTTAAAAATCTTGTGAGAGACTGATGACTCCCTTAACTCTTTCAACTCAGACTGCTAAGTGACAGCAAGATAAATGCATCAAGTGCAGTTACAGCTTGCACCAACTTTGCCTACCTCAAGGCACAGAAAAAAAGATCTATGGCTCAGTGAGTATCAATGGTGCAGATGACTTAGGCACTAACTTAAGTACGAGGCAGGGGAAGACAAAAGGATGGTATTGTACTCTGTGTACAGAGATTAATTTGAACTCTATTCAGCACAGTTGGATCTTACCGTTATCTCGGTGAAACTCACCTCCAAGGGTTTTCGTTAAATGCTCAAATACCTCTCTTCTCCTTCAATCTCCTTTGCTACGCTTTCAGTGTGTATCATCTCCCTTTTCCTCTGTTGCTGCCCCTCAGAGCTTCATCCACAGTTTGTTAATTTTGCAGTGACAACTCAAGCCTATTTCACTACTTTGGTTTCCTTATTACCACATCCACAACCATCTGGGTGATGTCTCCTTCAGGATGTCCCATCAGTTTAAGATCAATATGATAAGAACA
Organism: Lepidochelys olivacea; assembly: GCF_965140295.1. NCBI lineage: Eukaryota > Metazoa > Chordata > Testudines > Cheloniidae > Lepidochelys > Lepidochelys olivacea. The sequence goes on along the minus strand of NC_140414.1, from coordinate 46,882,761 downwards.
AAGCTCATGGTTTCCCTTCCCTTCTCCATACTGGCAGGACTCCACCATCCTCCCCATTCCCCAAGTTGGCATCTTTGCAGTATATCTGGATCTCCCTTTATTTCACCCCACTACTCAATCTTTTTTGCGTTACTACTTTGTCCTCCTCTCCTTGCCTTGCCAAAAAGATTCTTTTCTTTTTCTCTCCATCTCTGAAAACTTGTCTACATCCTGTTAATCCCCTTTTTAAGATCATTGCAACTGCCTCTCTCTATCCTAGATGATGTCAACATTGCTCTCCCCCATTACAGATAGAATCCCAGCAAAACCTCCCACGCCTAACTCCCTAACCTTGTTGTTAACATATGGTAACACCAGAGTTTAGAAATATGCCCTAGGGTCCAACATTGTAGCAGAAAGATAAGGCACATGAGAATTATAGTATCCTCTTCCATGAATTGCAGATTCCATCAGTAGAGCAGAATAAGGCAACCCCCAAAGATGGAAAAAAGACCATTGGAAAGCAATACAAATATGGCACCTCACATACTGATTGTTGTCAAAAGTAACTTCTCATTTCTAAATACACAGAAGTCAGTCTATTCTTTTGTACAGTGTTCTACATCTTCAGGACCTCTTGGCTAGCTAACAACTATACCTCGGGGGAGCATCCTGCAACCCCCCAGATTCATCATTTGAATATAATTGTGATATTTCATATAAAGATATGTGAGATATAATGGGAAAGGTTATGATCTGCTGAAACCCACTGTTCCCTCTAACTACGTATATCATTAATGCTTATGAAGTTATGAGAATTGTGTTGTATGACTGTCACTAAAATATGCTGTGGGTATGGGACGCACCCAGATACTAGCTCCCCAAAGACAATAACCACGGGGATAGCCAACACCTGGGCAGTATCAAACCACCATCAACAGCCATTGTCCAGCAAGGGAACTACAATGCAATGACTCACTTGTACAAGGCCACACCAGGGGAATTGCTCAGCCTTGCCTGGTGACTCAGCAATGCCCACCAGACATGCCTGGACTTATGTTCTCCAAGCACATAGACTAAGGGTATAAAACAGAACACAGTGGCCCCATGCACTTGCCTTTTCTCCTCCCACTACCTACGCAGCAAGCAACAAGAACGCTCAGAAGGCTGAAGATTCCAACAAAGGAGATTGGCCCAGGTTTAAGAGACAAACCTGTATATTAAGGACTTGAAGATCCAGTTGGGTCAGAACACTGCTTGACCTAAATATTGTCTAGCATGATAAAGGTTAAGGTTTAGACTGAAGGCTTATATTTTCTTTTGGTAACCACTGACTTTTTGCCTATCACTTATAATCACTTAAAAGCTCTCTTTTGTCATCAATAAACTTGTTTTAATGTTTATCTTTACCAATGAGTTTGCCTGAAGTGTTTGGTAAATCTGCTCAGGTTTACAAAGGCCGGTGTATATCCACTTTTCATTGAAGTGGTGAACCAATTAATAAACTTGCATTGCTCAAGAAAGGGTCTTGAGCAGTGCAAGACGGTATATTCCTGAGGTACAATGCTGGAAGCTGCGGGGAATTTTGCTGGTTCCTCTCTCTGTGATTCATGAGTGGCTCTGGGAGCATTCATGAAATCTAGATGGGTGTGGGGCTCCATATGTGGTTGTGCTGACTGATAACAGCACCTGGTGGGGTTTGCTGCTTGTCCTAGCAAAGCTTTGCGACAGACAGCACAGGCTGGAGAGTTAAGGGGGCACAGAAGTCCCACAAATGGGGATCCCATCACAGATGGTACTTTATTTGGTGATATCCCTGAAAGTCACTGTAGGCTGCATCTACTGCACAACATGGCCTATGATTTCAAAGAACATATATATCTCTCTGCATTTTCTGTACTGTCTAACTTTGGTCCAGTGAGCGTGCTCCAATTACTTCATATCAGAATTTACTTCAATTAGTCCCTGCCCCAGAAGGCTTATATCTGTTCTGTGCTTGTATAGCGCCTAGCACAGAGGTGGGCAAACTTTTTGGCCCGAGGGCGACATAGGGGTTGCGAAATGGTATGGAGGGCTGGGTAGGGAAGGCTGTGCCTGCAAACAGCTTGGCCCCTGCCCCGTCCCACTTCCCACCCCGACTGCCCCCCTCAGAGCCACTGACCCATTCAACCCCCCCTGCTCCTTGTCCCCTGCCCCTATCCAACCCCCCCCATCCCCTGACAGACCTCCCGGAACCATCCAACCCCCCACTTCTTATCCCGACTGCCCCCCCTCTGGGACCCCATCCCCTATCAACCCCCCCTGCTCCTTGTCCCCTGACTGCCCCCTCCCAGGACCCTGCGGGACCCCACCCCCTATCCAACCCTCCCTTCTCCCTGTCCCCTGACTGCCCCCCGCCCTGAACCTCCGCCCCTTTCCCCTGACTGCCCCCCGAAACCTCCTGCCCCTTATCCAACCCCACCCCTCGCCCCCTTACCAGGCCGCTCAGAGAAGCAGGACAGGCTTATTGGAAATCCTGGGAGGTGGGTGGGCGCAAGCTGAGCTGTCTGCGCAGTGGTGTAGCTGCTGGACAGGGGGGGCAGCGGGGGAGGGGCCGGGGGCTAGCCTCCCGGGCGGTAGTTTTCCCACCTCTGACCTAGCACAATAGATTCCCAGCCCAAAACAGGGACCCCAAGGTGCTATAATGAATGAATGTAAAGCTTTCAACTGTGAAATGTGTTATCCTGAGAAGCAACCCTTTAAATTTAATTTATTGAGAACTCCCAGTGAAACGCATATAACAAAACAAATAATTTCTTGCGATTGCCATCTGAAAATTCAAAATGAAAAGTAAGCCTGAACAAGTGAGATTATGCAGCAGTTTCAACCCCAACAATCTTGAGAAGGCTTGCATCTTTCATCTTTTCTGGTGAGGGCTAACATAATGGAATGCTTTCCATTTCAATGCGTACAAATCTATATTTATAATATCCTTAAAAGGGAAGTACAATTATGTTCTGTTTTTTATAGATGATTTTATGGTACGTCAAAAGGAGTATGGTTTGCTGGTTATGCGATTTATTAGGCTACTATACAGGTTAATCTACATTGCTATATTATGCTCAATACCCCTTTTGGTATATGCACCCTACAAATACGAGTTTTTTCATACAAGTACACTGAACATTCAAAATAGACTTGCCTTTTTCAATTATAAAAGCAGCCAGTGAATTTCTACAACTCTGGTACTCAGGATATTTGGCAGCCAGACTGTTAAAGGTTTCCCTGACAACTCGTGAAAATTTTTCATACACAAGATGCCTTCTCTCTACTGAACAAAATAATTTAAAAAGAAAAAAATACTGTAGAAACCAGCAAAATACAACTTTGTAGGAAAATATAGAAATAAGCAATGTCAACCATTCAGATAAGCTACAAAACTGAACATATGATAAAGTCATTCAGTACATTCACTAATCCATACTAAATAATGCCAATAGGCATTTTTTAATTTAAAAATTAAAAGTGCATATGAAGAATTGAGAATAAGAAAACTCAAGCAAGTTATGCTGGTATGCTCCCTAAATGCAATCTATTAAACACAGCCTTTTATATCTTGAGGACAGAAACGTTAATTCCAACTCTGCCACTGACTCACTGTTTGACTTTAAGCAAGTTCATCTGTGTATTTATCCATCTATATGACAGGTACACCACTCTTACCTCAGACGTCACTGGGAGATTAGTGTTACTAAAGCAGAGACATCCCTGCATGAACCACGTAGTAATATTTTCATAGCTATCATTAAGTTGGCAGGAATGAATACCAAATACAACTCTGTAAAGACATCAGTTAGCTTTCCAATTTAATTTTCTATGAGGGAAAATAGATTTCCTACCATAAGGCATCTTTGACATGTATGTCGATTCAGCTGAAACTATGGGTTCTGCAGGAATCTGGGGAGGACCTGTAAATTTAAAATAAGAAAGTTTTAACTGTGGGAAACATTTAAGACTTTAAAACATTCATTGTCATTTAGTGTTTCTAGCAGTAGAGTAGTTGCATTTTAGTTAAAGTCCCAAAATAAAAGGTTATTGGAAACAATTTTTTCAAGTTACATAAATAGAAATAGGAAGACCCTCAAACAATCAGGATAATTTAAATTCACACTTTGCCACCTGTCAATTGTTTTATCATTGAACAAAAATAAGCTACTTCACAATTAATTTAGTTCCCCTAAATTAGTCCACATTCTATAAAGTACTGCTCTCTTTCAAAGCTATAGCACGTGAGGACAGAAGATTATTAATAAAGTCCTTGTCTCAAAAAAGCAGGAGATCAACGTTGTAATGACTGAATTCTTCAGAAAGCAGTGACTTAGTGCAATAGGACTTCCAATACAAGAAGTCTAAGACCATGAACAAAATTTAAAATAATTTTTTACTGGAAAGAATAGCTGTAATAACATGGAAGACTCTACAGAAAAGAAACTGCTTAAAGGGTTAACTTATTATTTTCTCCTCTTTGTACATAGCAGGAACCTTGAAAGCAGCATTTAAAAATACAAGAGCAGGAAAGGGAAAATTTACGGATTGCAAACTGATTAACTCTGCTGGAAGGATTCATTGGAATGGGCAGAGAGACACTGATGCAGGAGTGTTTAGTCAAAGCTACTCTACACATTTATTTTTAAAAATACTTTTATTGTAGAGATGTTACTGGAATATTTACCTAGACTTTCAAAAACCTTTGATGCTGTATCTTCCAACTGGAGTAGCTCATCAAGAGCCAGTTTTGCTGCATTTGATTTAGACTCCTTTTTGTTTTGCCCCAATCCTGTCTTATATTGAACTCCATCTACCACTGCACAAAAAGCAAAGTAAGTCCCCAAGACGTTGCCTAGAAAAAGAAGCCGTATACAGTTAGAATTTTATTTTAATGTATTCATTAGCTTTGTGCATTTATAATTATGGAAAATCAGATGAATATAAGGCCAAGATATTTTAACAAATCCAAACTACTTTTTACATTTACAAGAATTATATTTTATACCTTATTTCACCTTTCACCCAAGATTCAAAAATAGATTTATACACATTAATGAAAAACCCAATTTTTCAGAGATGCTAGGCATTTCATTTTAGTGCCTTCACTTAAGTGCCTTTCATTTTAGTGAAAACTATGGCCATTCAACGCTTCTGTAAAATGAGGCTATTTTTCTACTTCTCAGTAGTGGTATGATGTTTGGGACCTGAGCTTCAGAGAGAAATTAAGAGTAAAATTTTCAAGAACACCTAGACTCAAGAGCCTGTGTTCCATTTTCAAAAGTGATATAGGAGCCTAAATTCTATAGCCTTTCAATCAGACTAAGTCTCCTAAGTCCTCAAGTCACTTCTGAAAAAGGGGGCTTACGTTTATGGTAAAACTTCCGAAAATGTATTTCCCAACATCAAAGTCTGTGTCAAAAAATAGAATTCCAGTTTGCCAATATCTCAGCTTTCCTCTTGGGTTAGTTTAACAGACACATTACTTCCTAGTAAGCTGAGAGCCCAATGAAAACAAGACCTTCAAAAGGTCAGGTTCCATCTCTTTTTGCACTGCACTGCACATGACAGGACAACCTCCTGTCATTGCCATGGTTTGATCTGTTAACCAAGTTAGCCTTGGGTGGACACGGATCTTTCACTGACTGGCTCACTTCCTGCATAGTCCCACCTTATCTGATTCAGTCTGGGAGGATTCAACTGAATAGCACTGAAAAAGCATTAAACTCTCCATACAGATGCAGGTCCACTGTGACCAAATATCAAGCTGAACCATCCCCAAAACACGTAAGCGGAGAGGATGCAAATTACACATCACGAAATGAGTATGTTCAAGGTCGCGTAATATTAACTCATATTTGGTACAAATTTAGAAAGCCAAGTTGTAAATAAAGTTGCTTATAATTAGAATGACAGCTTATAGGTATGTCTACAGTGCAATTAAAAACCCACAGCTGGCCATGCCAGATGACTTGGACTCGTGGGTCTCACGCTAAGGATCTGTCTAATTGTGATGAGACATTTGAGCGCAGGCTGCAGCCTGAGCTCTGGGATCTTCCCACTTTGAGCCTGAACATCTGCATCGCAATTAAACAGCCCCTTATACCGAGCCTGAGTCAGCTGGCATGGGCCAGCCAGGGGTATCTAACTGCAGTGTAGACATATACTATAAGAACTAATGGTCTAAAAAGTACCTGAAAAAAGTACTCAAAGACCAGGGTGAGAGCTTTTTCCTTTTCTGTAATTGATTTTGTAGTGACCACATTAACCACTGATTGGATTACATGAAGGCATGATATAGGCATAGTAAAAATAGCTGTTAATTCTACATACAGTGCAACCAACATTTAAAAAAAAAATTAGTTTCTGTATCAGCCAGTTACACCAACTGCATACAGAGCAACTTCATGAGGCAACCAGGACACTCTCATTTACCTGTTGTAACAGTTTCCTTCAAATCTAGTTGCACACGCTGCATTTGTGCAAACTGATGCAAGGCAGATACTGGATTCATCTCCCCACGTTTATATTTTAGTATAAACTCCTTTGGTATTTTCTTTGGAAGAAGTGAAGTGATTGGAAGTGGATGGGCTGCTCTGGAACATAGCAAGTCTGAAACATGACCTAAAATATATTTGTTAAATTAAGATGTTAGTGTGTACTAAGCTAAAAGCAATATACAAAAGTAAAATGAAAGTGTGAGAATAGTATTGCTGCATCTCAACAACGGCAACCTGGAAGATTAAGCAATTTGTATTTTATTCTAACGGAAGAGGTTGTAAGTAGTTTTGGTAACCCTGTAAATGTTAGTGCCTACCCCTTTAAAGGCACTAGGGCTTGTTCCTTGACTAGTAAACCTGACAGTCTCTGAAGTCAAACCCAGTCACATATAAACCCAGAAACAAAGGCCATAATTTCCAGGGAAATAAGGACTTCCAGAGATTACCTGTTTATCTGATTTAACACATAAAAATCTGTTTCATGGCATACAAAAATTGCAGAAGCACAATCCATAGTTCTTTACTATAGTATCACAAAAGGCAATAATATTGTTTTTGCCTCACGCCATGGGCCCTCAGGTCCATTTTAACGGATCATGCAGGTGCCTAGGATACAGCACTGGTGTTACCCCATATCTACACTAGAAAAAAGACGGGACTTTAGCATGGGCTATCTTAGCCCGATCTAAACTTGATTACTTTTCCTAAGCAAGACACTGCCCCAATTATCCAAGTATGTTTTGAGCTTTAACCACAGGAGAAACATTTTTCTCCAAAAAGGCACAAAAATATTATTGCGTTCAGTTCACAAATACACACAAATACACTGCCACATGAAATAAATGCTGCATCTAAATTATACAGATGCAGAGTTCCTCTTCAGTTATAATAAACATATTGATAGACAAAAGACTCAGAAATAAGACTACCTGCTAAAATCTTGAACTCCCGCATTCAAAAGTTACATATGTATGGGGGACAGGGAATCTGTTACTATCAAACAAAACTGTAGTTAAAATTCTCAGCTTTTTCTACAAAAGATGATGCACACAAAGCAGGTTATATACATGTTGGTGCACTTTATATGAAGTGCTGTGTACACATTATAGACCTGATGAAAGAATGAACGCTAGCTGGGCAGACCCCTGCACCCACATGGATCCTCAACTGCAGGTTCCAGGTAGAAGTTACCCTAATGCAAGAGAGACTGGGATGAAGGCAGAGAGCAGATTAGTCAGCTGAGAGATAGCATTAGCTTAGAGGGCTGTAAAGATGAGGATTCTACACTTCTCTTTTACAGAAAAGCTATTTCTGAAAAGTGTTTATAGTTATCCAAGTTTATTAAGATGAAAATTCCCTGTACTTCCACCTGCAGAGTCACTCAGTTTATATACACAAATTCCATAGATGTTACACGTGATGTTAAATCTAAATAGGCTGCATCTCTTTATTTACACCACTGCTGGATAATAATTAAGAAACAGTCAAATAATATGTTTTACTGACATGTACAAGAGTAAAAAGATAAAAATTAAAGTTAATAGTTCTAACTTTTTTATTTGCCCTCAATGTTATTTTTTTCAATCGGTAAGTAAAATATTTTTCATTATGAATGATCCTGGTAAAAAGCAAGTAGATGGCATATCTAGGCAGGTTAATTTTCATTACAGTTTTGCAAAGCTATTTGTACGAGTGTTGAAAGGCCATTCTTAGAAGAAAATCAGCTTAATAAACTTAAAGACAATACCTGTGATTTGTGTCACATTACATGCTGAATTTGGCATGCTGTAATTTTCAGAAGATGAAAACATCAGGCCCATATTCACAGAGTGTGGAGATGGCTGAGGAGAGACTTGAGGAGGGGGTTCAGTGGGTAAGTTCTTTTTTAGCATCTGAGCAAAACTGGGTACTCTGGAACCTTGAAACCAGTCATTGTTGCAAGCCATTTTTCCACCTACCTAAGAGCCAAATTTAGCCAACAGATATTTTTAAGGCTGTTGAACATTAGCATAGGCTAGCAAATCTGGAAAATTTCCCCACAAATTAGTTTTACATGTTTCATACCTCCTGATTCTTTCTGCTAATAAATAAAATTACTAAATTCAAAAGCACACTAATAGTAGTTGAGACCCAAACTTACAAAAGGGGGGAAAACAGAACATAGGGAGACAATGGCAATGCTATCAGTCAGCTAAGAACTTTTCCCCTTTCCTTGCAGCCACAATTTGAAAGGCAACTGCTCTGCTGAGTCCCAGGTGCCCTAGATCAGTAGTTCTCAACCAGGCGTCCAGGGCCCTCTAGGGGGCATCAAGCAGGTTTCGGGGGGGGGGGGGGCCCTCCAAGCAGGGCCAGCATGAGATTTGCTGGGGCCCAGGGCAGAAAGCTGAAGCCCCACCACGTGCAGCTGAAGCCAGGCCCCTGATGAACCCCACCACCCAGGGCTGAAGCTGAAGCCTGAGCAATGTAGTTTTGTGGGGGCCTCTGTGGTCTGGGGCCCCAGGCAACTGCCCTGTTTGCTACCCCTAATGCCGGCCCTGGCTTTTATATGCAGAAAACCAGTTATGGTGGCTCAGGAGGGCCCTGGCTTTTTTATAGCATACTGGGGGCTGTTCAGAAAAAAACAAACAAACAAAAAAGTTGAGAACCCGAACCCCTACCCTAGATTACAACAGCAATGGGAGCGGAAGCTCCAGCACGGCTGCCCAGGCTCAGCAAGGCAGAGCCCCACGTGGCTGGCTTTCACGCCGATTCAGGCTCTAGCCCCTTTGGCTCAGGCAAACTGGGCGGGAAGGTTCCTTTGTCCCACTGTCGGGCAGGTGCCCCCGGCGGGCCAGGCTTCCCGTGGGAAGGGATCCCAGCCTGACGCCATGCCACCTACCCGCGCACTGGAGAAGAACGGCGACGGCAGCGCCTGGCCAAGACTCCGCGCGGTTTCCCCGCGGCAGGGGCTTGTGTCAGCCCCACCGCGCTGCAGGGCGGGCGCAGCAAGGGGCGCGCACTGGGGCCGCCTCCCTTGGGGAGCGCAAGCCACTGGCTGCGCCAGGTGAGGATCACTCTGCAGCCCCCTCTCCGGGACACAGGCTCGAAGACGAGGCCGTGCCCCAGGCTTGCCCCAGCACCACCCCGGGGCCCTGCACCGAGCGAGGGGACTAGGGTCTCCCGCGAGAGCGGCCCCCCGCAGTGATTTAAGTTCCCCTCGGCGGCTCCCTCCGTCCGCCCGCCCGCCCCGACGCGTCTGCTCAAGACCGGTGCCCGGGCCAACTAACAAAGAGGGGCGCGTGACGTGACCCGACACCCCCGAGTCCGCTTCCCTGGCCGGCAGCGGGGCCCCGGGGGCGTCTCTCAAAAAGCTTCGCCCTCAGATCACGTGATCCTCCGACCAACCGCCGCCGGGCCGGCTCGTGGTGCCGCCGGGCCTGGCTCGAGGCGGCTCAGTGCGGGGACGGGGGGTGGGATACGCACTCGGCCTAGGTCACACAAGGTCTCCGTATCCCTCACCTCGCCGGGGAGCGCGCCACAGCGAGACCGTTAACGCGCCTCCCGCCGGCTGTGCGGGTAGTCTGAGCGGGCCGCCCAGCGTCCTGCAACCCTCTAGCCGTGAGCGGCAGGAGCAAAGTGGAGCCCTGAGCGGGCGCAACAGCAGCATGACCGGCCAGCGGCCACCCCTCCCCATGGGGCGGGGGACGCCTGGGTGGGGCGGGCGGCCCCAGGCGCTTTGTCGTGCACCTGCCGCCTCTCACGGGAGCTGGCCTCTGCTTCCCGAAGCAGCACCGTGCCCTGCGGTGGCCGCCCGCCCGCCCAGCCACGCTCCTTCCCCTCTAGGGGCCTCGGAGCGCTCATTGTCAGGGAGTCGGAACCGGCCTCGGGGAGGAGTGCGCTCGGGCGCCAAAGCCCAGCCGCCGGGAGGTGACAGCAGCGCGGCCGTTATGCCTCCTCTCTCCCGCGCCCACTGGGTCCTGCTGTGTGCACGGGACAGCCCCTGGCGTAGCTACTGGCGCTGGTCCCCGTCTAGACATTTTCCTGTGGCTGGAGCCTGGCTCTTTAAAAAGTAGAACGTAAAACGAACCCCACCCACTGCGGCAAGAAACATCAGCCTCTGCCTCGCTAGGGGAAAGCCCCACGTTAGAGACTTTTAAGAATAATCCCAATTTTGTACATGGGAAAAGTTAGAACAAGAGTCCTCAACAGTGACCTAGTTTTCAGCTGCAGACGGCTCAGGTGATAATATCCACAGCACCCCGGTTTACATGTGAAGAGGAAATAAACATTTTAAAGAACAAATATTTAACAGAAAAATACTATAGAAAGGTGGATTACAGTGACCACATAAAAGGTACAGTTCCTCGTCTTTCATTAGATGAATAAGTGCATGTGTGATTGAAGGACACATTACAAAGGCAACTGGCCAGAAGAGCTATTTTTGTTTTTGTACAGCTGTGCTTGCACGTATAGACATGTAATTTGAACTTTATTCACAGGGCACTATTGACTAATGGGCTTTAAAAATGTGTAATAGATACAAGCAAAAGTGTTAAGCTAAACACACCCCACCATATAAAGTTCTCAGTAATCCTGAGAGGAGCAAAGTAATTTGTGATGTTCAAGTGTTAGAAGTCTTATTCAATAAAAAAAGACTGAAAAAAAATCATAGCTTCCACAGGCTCCTATAGGCTTCCAGAGGGTGGAAGACAGATTTTTATTTACTGTATTAAACTCTCAGATTTGCATTGGATAGGCTGTCATTTTTTTATTTCATTATTAATAGCTGTTCCCCTAGCTCTGCCTGTCCCCATTCCATTACAGCTTAAGACATTATAAACTCCAAACTTTTTTTCTAGTACTTGTACAATTAAAACTCTGTAATGTAATCTGTTTCCAATGCTTGAATTAGGGGACATGGGCGAGCATGCCCCACTAACACTTCTTACTGCTACTTCTTGAGAATAAAGGAATTAAAAAAAAATAATAACAGTTACTGTTTTTTATTACAAGTGTAACAAACTTAAAATGATTTTTAGCACTATAACAATCACAGTTCCATAAATTATATACATACAGGAATTTATACAAGTCTACATTGACAAAAAAAGCCATTAACAGAATCACATTAACAAGGGTGTGTGTGTGTTATGGCCAATGAAAGTTATGAAAATTCACAGTTAATCTGCACATATTTTAAAGATGCAGGAATCATATTGCACATAATAAAACTGTTAATGCTAAACAGCAGATTTACAGTATTTCACCTATTCTTTCACAGAATATACATTGGTCATAATCATGCAATACTTTACCACATACAGAATGGTATCGTATACCACTGTAAACAGTCACTTACAATGTAAGTTTTAAATATAGTAGCAAAAAAGCTGTTAGGTTTCTCTTTAAATCATACTTAAAATAAATTCTTATTATACAATAAAGTATCAGTCTCAGACAGAATGGAAATAAAATTAGTTTAGTTACAAATTATATCTTCAGTGTTCTTCCTTGTCTTTTCCCTTCTTTTCTTTTTCATCCTGTAGAGCAGTACCAAGTTTTTTGATAAGGACTGACAGAACTTTGTCCAGTGGGTCCATTACCCCCCGTTGAAGCCACTTAGGAATAGTAGTCCTGGCGTGATGAAAGCCCAATTTTTGAAGAATGTAGTCAACACCTACTGGGTCAATCTTTCTTCCAGTCCAAGAGATTAATCTAAAAAACAAAAAAAAAAACCCAAATCCCAAACCCAAAAAGGTTAAATCCCTGCGTTAAGTGTAAAACTCAACTAAGCCTTAAGTAAGGCATAGCAACTAGAACCTTCATCATAAGTTAACACTGGCACTGTCACATCAAACTTTTTTACTTCTAAACTGTGAAAGTCCGACAGGCATTTATTTGAGTCTCAGCTAACTTATGTAAATAAATTTTGTATTTATAGCTTTTTGGAGGGACTAGATGATTCAGGAGATCCCAGATGTAATATGTCATCTCTGGATCCTGTGTCAATTTGGAGCATGTTATGATTAACCAAAAATAGATATCTGATAGGTGTTTATTGGCCTGGGTGGACTGAGCTGGTCATCTCACAGTCCAGTTCTTAGCAGGCAAGTATTCACTTATCAAAACATTATAGTTAGCAGTAATTGGTGCCCTTGTTAGCAGTCTCAGCAGAGACCAACAACTGAAGGAGGCATGGAGATGACACAGTTACCCCTGTGTTCTCAGAAGTGATTCCTGTTGGTCAAGGATGAAGTGCATATTTAGGGCAGCGGGTGCCTGTACACCTGTTCCTGCTTCTGTTGTGTGGGAAGTTTCATCAGCCATATGGCAACTTTTAATGAGAACTACATTCATTCTATAATAACTTTTTAAAAATACTTAACAGTTCCATTCCCATTGTGAAAATGGAGGAAAAAAAACAACCCCCTTTTTCCCTCCCTGCATGAAAAAAGGAGTTTCTTAAATTACATCAGTAGAGAAAGCAGGGGATCTAACTAGCTGACAATCAACAGAAAGTGAATATTTGAAAGAGACATTTCTCATTTGAATGTCTGCCTCAAATTATTTTTATAGCCCCCAGAAGTGTGTTTTACATTTAAAAAAATTAAATAACCAATAGATCCCTGACCCCAACAGCTTACATTCTCAAGAGAAAACATACTGATAGAATAGAAGAAAGGTTCTAAGTTCTTTTTTTAAATTGGAAATTAAAGATTATTTGAACAATAGGAGAAAAAAGTAAATGACAAGTTAATGTGTGGTCTTTAATGAGCTGCATTTTGCTTCATCTTGACTTTGAGCACCTGAGAACCTTGCTGTTGTATGTGCAGTAGTTCTAAGCAGTATAACTTTCAGTGCTTTTATCCAGTGGCTACTCTCGAATTGGACTTGTCAGCCATAAGTGGATTCATTCAGCATCTGACTAGATCTCTTACATGTACACCATGATCCAGCGGATCAACCGTTGTCTATGGTGAATTATGGTATTACCCAGCATTTGTTACCAAATGACATTTCATATACTGTAGCAGCTGTCTTCCTATCAGCATCTAACAGCCAAAGCAGAATCTGTGACAGCTTCCATAAGGCTAGATCCCATTAGTAGGTTAACTATCAAATTGAAACATCTGTGGTTTGAAGAATAGTCTCTGCACTTAATACTATTACTCAGTCAAAATAAATGTAAAATTGAATATACTGCAAAATAAGCCTGCTAATTACCTAAGTGTGGGTTCCAGATGCCAAGTATTGCACATAAATTCTCTCCAGTCTACAGTAGTGTAAGTAATGCTTTCTTCTGCATCTCTCTCAGTGGAACTCTCATCAAGCACACTAACTGGACTTTTCTGTCCTGGTCGAGTAGACAAAATACGAGGTGGAAAGATGGCTACAAAAGGGTGGGGGGGAAAAGTTAAATTTCATTCATGGGCATTTATTCAAGGCTTTGCTTGGACTTGGTAGTAAAGTAAGTGCTAAGTTCATTCTTATCTTGGACACATCTTACTTCAACAAGCATTAGGAATAGAATTGTTAAGCTCCTTTAACCTCCTTTAAGAGCAAGTTACACACAAAAATAAACTCTCAAAATCCTCAGGTCTAATGAACCTTAAATACCTTAATAATATAACGTTTATTGTGCATGTATATTTAAAAAAACTATTCACGCTGAATGCAAATATCTGTGCAAAACATTGGACTTCACACACACCAGACACTCCATATTTATGACTTTCACCACATTTGTAATTCACCTCTCAAACACATGGAATACCTTGATGTGGACACAGCAGCAAAATGAGGGCAGATACATGCATGGAATGATGTGGCAGGCCGCAAATTTATTAAACTTTAGTACAGGGAAGGAGTGCTTGCTGCCCATGATCCATACGGTCCTATACCTGGCATTTACTTGGTTCCAGTGCAGGGATTACAGGCCTATAACTAAGGTTAAGATTTTGTCATGGTTATTTTTAGTAAAAGTCACGGGGAAATAAAATTTCATGGACATCCATGACCTATCTGTGACTTTTACTAACAATTATGTGGAGGGGAAAGGGGAGGTTCGGATGGGGGATGACAGCCGTAGATAAAGTAAGTTACATCACTTATCGCCAAGTTCTCATACACAAAGATGAAGTTTTAATGTTAACAGTTTATAAACTAATCAGTTTTTTAAAGTTTGTTTATTCTTTAGATTTTTGTGAGATCAAGGAAGGTAGGTTTTAACTTTCTACCTTCAATCATTTTTGTCACCATACATAAGAAATACACACATTTGAATAGGTATTTTTATATTAGTTTACATTTGCTAAAGATTAGAGCACTTGGTATTTAATAAACTAATACACAGATCTTCTGTAGCATTTTTCACTTACTGCAAGTGGATAAAAATTGATAATTTTAAAAAAATCATTTTTATTTAAATCATTTAATTTGCTTATTTAAAGTACAATTTAAGTTTTTTTAAAAATATAACCTGTTTATATTGAATTTAATAAAGAATAAGTTAAGGCCTAAACTTATTATAATCTATTAAAACTTTTTAATAAAAAATAAATATGCTGAATCCGTGAGCCTCTATGAAAAATGTTGAGTTAAAGGTTACTTTTCTATATAAAGAAAGATGTTTTTCCCTGATTGTAACTTGAGGTCAAGCTTTATAAATATGGCAAAATATGTTGTGTACTTATTAAGGGCTTGTTTTGTTTAATAAAAATACATTCTGTATGCTCTTTTGTGCATGTAATTACATTTCAGTTACCATCCTATTACAGCTTGACACAAGTCATGAGCAAAAAGTTCATTACCTAGTAAATAAGCAATATATCATTCACCATTTTTAACGTACTAAATGTACAATTAATAAGAAGCTAAAAATAATAACCTATATTAAATAAATGACTATAGTTATAGTGTACCCTCCTAGGTAGCAAAGAGATGTACCAAATCTATTGTAAAGGTGCCATTTACTTGTAAATAACCATTAAAACTTTGATCTCAACCAGTGAGAATGCACCTTTCTTTAGAAAATAAAGTACAAATGGAAAACGTGACAAAATCGATTATTTAAATTGAGACTTTCTACTTGGTTATTTAAGTCATCTTGATTTAAGTCAGTCCACCTTGATCTACAGCTTTACAAAGAAAAGTTAAAGTAAACATATGGCAAAATTAAGGCAAAACTAAGGCACAGAAATAAAGTACCAGTAGTTTGCCTCAGGTCACACATCTGATATGCTGCAGAGCAAGGAACAAACTCCAAGCCAAGCAAGACTCAGACATTTTTGTTAGTATAAGAACAAATCTCACTTGTCTACACTATTGCTTAAGTCGATGTAACTTATGTTGCTCACGGGTGTGAAAAGTTACACAGACTTAAAGCAGTATCTTCACCATGCTATGTTGGCAGGAGAGCGTCTCCCGTTAACGTAGCTTCTGCCTCTTGTTGAGGTGAAGTAAATATGCTGACAGGAGAGCGCATCTTCACCAGACGCAGTGCAGCCACGCAGATGTAGCACAGTAGTGTAGACTAGCCCTCAGTCATTAGTAGTGCTTTTTGGAAAACATAGCTCTGTAATCTCAGTTACACTGTAAGGGTAGGTTTTTCAAACTCACTCAGTGTTGTCTTAATTGTAGTCCCATTGATTTTAATGGGAGCAGAATTAGGCCAACACTAAACATTCCGAAAACCTAACCTGTAAAAAGCAAGCCTTCATTTAAACAAAACAAAATTACTTTATAGTATTAATAGTAATGTATAAAAATACATACATACATAAGTGGCTTAATATAAGATGGTTCATTTACATTACATCATAAAGAGTTTTTTTTAAAACCACATACCTTTTTCTTTTTCTTTAAGATAAGCAGACACCAAGTCATGCAGAAACATGATTAATTCAGCATCCATCGTCACACAAATGTGGTCTGTGAATTCAGTTACTACACTGCACTCCACCGTTGGTTTAACACTGGTGTCTGGACAAAGAAAAGTAATTTTAGCATATTGTAAAGTGTGATATCTATACAATCTGTCTCAATTTTACACTATATATATTACACAAAAGACCTTAAAAGAATTGATGTTGCAAAGACAAAGCACTCAAAAATTAGGAAAGGCCAGAATTGAGGTTGCCCAGCTTTGCAAATTTAAGATTCTTTCTATGTATTTTTTTCCCCAATGCAATTTAAATTTTTTAAAAGAGAATTCCATCATGTGGAACTATACTGATCCCAATTTGTGTCAGTGAACCATAACTATAGGCAGCTCTATCAGCTCCATGTATAATTGTAATGGACACTATTGGACGTGGAGGTCAAACATGCCTATTTGGGCAGTAGTGGAAAGGTTAACCATTATAACGAGAGCCGATGTAAAATATGGCCATTTTGACCAAGATTTAAAAATTGGAAACCTAAGGTAGGCTCCTAAATTAGGAACTGGAAAGTATCTGCACTTTTAAAAGTTAGGTCACTTATTTTAGATGCCTGCCCTGGATTCTCATTTTTTAAATGGCCCTTGTTTCTAAAATATATCACAACAAATTAATCATATTAATCCATTTATTCAAAATTATCATAGATGGTGTCATAAATATAAAGGGA
Organism: Lepidochelys olivacea; assembly: GCF_965140295.1. Lineage (NCBI taxonomy): Eukaryota > Metazoa > Chordata > Testudines > Cheloniidae > Lepidochelys > Lepidochelys olivacea. Next base: position 46,865,671 of record NC_140414.1, on the reverse strand, counting down.
AGGGTAAACCCCTTTGAAATCCCTCCTGGCCAGGGGAAAGCTCCTCTCACCTGTAAAGGGTTAAGAAGCTAAAGGTAGCCTCGCTGGCACCTGACCAAAATGACCAATGAGGAGACAAGATACTTTCAAAAGCTGGGAGGAGGGAGAGAAACAAAGGGTCTGTGTGTCTGTCTATATGCTGGTCTTTGTCGGGGATAGACCAGGAATGGAGTCTTAGAACTTTTAGTAAGTAATCTAGCTAGGTATGTGTTAGATTATGATTTCTTTAAATGGCTGAGAAAAGAATTGTGCTGAATAGAATAACTATTTCTGTTTGTGTATCTTTTTTGTAACTTAAGGTTTTGCCTAGAGGGGTTCTCTATGTTTTTGAATCTAATTACCCTGTAAGATATCTACCATCCTGATTTTACAGGGGGGATTTCTTTATTTCTATTTACTCCTATTTTTATTAAAAGTCTTCTTGTAAGAAAACTGAATGCTTTTTCATTGTTCTCAGATCCAAGGGTTTGGGTCTGTGGTCACCTATGCAAATTGGTGAGGCTTTTTATCCAACATTTCCCAGGAAAGGGGGGGTGCAAGTGTTGGGAGGATTGTTCATTGTTCTTAAGATCCATGGGTCTGGGTCTGTGGTCACCTATGCAAATTGGTGAGGCTTTTTATCCAACATTTCCCAGGAAAGGGGGGGTGCAAGTGTTGGATCTTAAGAACAATGAACAATCCTCCCAAGGGTCTGGGTCTGTAGTCACCTAGGCAAATTGGTGAGGCTTTTTACCAAACCTTGTCCAGGAAGTGGGGTGCAGGGTTTTGGGAAGTATTTTGGGGGGAAAGACGCATCCAAACAGCTCTTCCCCAGTAACCAGTATTAGTTTGGTGGTGGTAGCGGCCAGTCCAAGGACAACGGGTGGAATATTTTGTACCTTGGGGAAGTTTTGACCTAAGCTGGTAAAGATAAGCTTAGGAGGTTTTTCATGCAGGTCCCCACAACTGTACCCTAGAGTTCAGATTGGGGGAGGAACCTTGACATGGTGGTAGCGGTGGGATGATAAGGGGTCTGGAGGGTTCTTTGGGAGGTAGGTGGGGCTTTGGGCGGCCCCCGGTAATATGGTGTGGTCTGGGGTGGTCCCTTCTGGTCTCCGCTCCAACTGTGACCAGTTTTCTTCTTCTCTGCCACCTCCACCCATCTGGCTCCAATCTCTCCTGCCTCGATTACAGTTTTGGGTTTCCCATCTAGGATGTATCTTTCTATTTCCTCAGGAACACCCTCTAAGAATTGTTCCATTTGCATTAGGAAGGGCAAATTTTCTGGAGATTCAACACTTGCTCCTGATATCCAGGCATCCCAATGTTTCACAATGTGGTAGGCATGTCGGGTAAATGACATGTCTGGTTTCCACCTTAGGGCTCGGAACCTCCGACGAGACTGCTCGGGTGTTATCCCCATTCTGACTCTCGCCTTGGATTTAAACAGTTCATACTTGTTCATGTGTTCTTTAGGCATTTCAGCTGCCACCTCAGCTAAGGGTCCACTGAGCTGCGGCCTCAGCTCTACCATGTATTGGTCAGTAGAGATGTTGTACCCAAGGCAGGCCCTTTCGAAGTTTTCTAAGAAGGCCTCAGTATCATCACCTGCCTTGTAGGTGGGGAACTTTCTGGGATGGGAAGTGGTACTTGGAGAAGGATTGCTAGGGTTTGTTGGTATATTCTGCCGGGCCTTTATCCTCTCCACCTCCTCCACATGCTTCCTCTCTTTTTCCTTCTCCTCCTCCACATGCTTCCTCTCTTTTTCCTTCTCCTCCTCCACCTGCTTCCTTGCTTCCATTTCCCTCTTGTGGGCAGCCTCCTGTACCTCCTTCTCCAGCCGCATGAGTTCTATCTGTCTTTCATGTTCCCTTTGTTTTCCCTCAGCCTGAAATTTGGCTAATTCCAGCTGTAGTCGAGCTGCGGATTTTGTCATCCTAACCTCTCTGTTTTTAACTAACTTTACACCCGAGGTTTAGAAATAAACAAACAAAACTTGGCTGTAAAATTTTGCTGTGCTGGAATGGAATACCTATTCTCTGATAGTGATTGTCAGCCTACAGAAAAAGACAATTCCCTTGTCTCTGCTCTGGCCCCAAATTATAGCAAAAAATCTCCAACTACTTGGAAACCTGCTTACCCAGCCCAAAGAAAAAGCAAATGGGTAGAACACACACCCCCTATTTACATTTAGGAAGAAAAGAAAAAAAACACAACTCTGGGTTGGAAGACTGTGAATTTCCCCGCAGGAGTTAAGTACCCTGCCTCCAGGCAAAGAAAACCTGCAATTCACAAAGGTAATCCTCTTTTGTCTCTGCTTGGCCACAAAGCAGAGAAAAAACAAGCTGCTTTCAGTTTCAGCTGCTTTCTGGACTTCCTTTCCAAAAGGAAAAAAAAATTCCTTTTTAAAATCTGTATTTCTAGTTCAAAAAATCTCAACTGGATCTCAAAATGATTTCAGGTTAATCCCACCACTATGCCACCATGTCAAGGTTCCTCCCCCACTCTGAACTCTAGGGTACAGATGTGGGGACCTGCATGAAAAACCTCCTAAGCTTATCTTTACCAGCTTAGGTCAAAACTTCCCCAAGGTACAAAATATTCCACCCGTTGTCCTTGGACTGGCCACTACCACCAAACTAATACTGGTTACTGGGGAAGAGCTGTTTGGACGCGTCTTTCCCCCCAAAATACTTCCCAAAACCCTGCACCCCACTTCCTGGACAACGTTTGGTAAAAAGCCTCACCAATTTGCCTAGGTGACTACAGACCCAGACCCATGGATCTTAAGAACAATGAACAATCCTCCCAACACTTGCACCCCCCCTTTCCTGGGAAATGTTGGATAAAAAGCCTCACCAATTTGCATAGGTGACCACAGACCCAAACCCTTGGATCTGAGAACAATGAAAAAGCATTCTTACAAGAAGACTTTTAATAAAAATAGGAGTAAATAGAAATAAAGAAATCCCCCCTGTAAAATCAGGATGGTAGATATCTTACAGGGTAATTAGATTCAAAAACATAGAGAACCCCTCTAGGCAAAACCTTAAGTTACAAAAAAGATACACAGACAGAAATAGTTATTCTATTCAGCACAATTCTTTTCTCAGCCATTTAAAGAAATCATAATCTAACACATACCTAGCTAGATTACTTACTTAAAAGTTCTAAGACTCCATTCCTGGTCTATCCCCGACAAAGACCAGCATATAGACAGACACACAGACCCTTTGTTTCTCTCCCTCCTACCAGCTTTTGAAAGTATCTTGTCTCCTCATTGGTCATTTTGGTCAGGTGCCAGCGAGGCTACCTTTAGCTTCTTAACCCTTTACAGGTGAGAGGAGCTTTCCCCTGGCCAGGAGGGATTTCAAAGGGGTTTACCCTTCCCTTTATATTTATGACAGATGGTGAGGGTTTTATTCTTCCAAGGGTTTTCAAACAGTGCCTGGTCCAGGGACAGTGCCTCAGGATTTAACATCAGAATTCACTCTAGATTAGTTTAAGAAAATGGAGAAGCCAGTGTCCTTCTACCCAGAACTCCAACTATCTTTAGATTAAAATCCCAAAATTTGAGCTGGTTCTCAGATTGTATTTTCTTGCATAGAAAGCCATTAGTTTGTCAGCTTTTAGGATACAAAGGTTAATTCTTCTCTCAGACCAATTTTATGCAAGTGTAACACCATTTACTTCAGTGAAGTAAAATCTTCTCATACTATTGCATGATCATAACTGTAGTAATAGTCTTGAACAGCGAGAAAAAAGGAAAAGAAAAAGATGTCCATTGCACCTTGTAATGAAGGTTCTTGTGGCTCTTGAACATGAATGGATTTAAAGTCCAGTTGCATCCTTGGTAATGCAAAGATGGTTTCGGTCTCATGGTTGTAACTGGATCCTCCTCTGAATCCACTTAACAAGCTTGAGCTTTTCACTGTTGTGCTGCTCTCTGTGTTATTAGCATCAACGTTTCGAAGCAGGTTTAGTTCTATATGGATAACAGCAAATGCTGCAATTCAGCAATCTTTATTAAACAGCCTTATCAGCATTTAAGGAGACAGATTTGCAAATGTTCTAACCTAATAATGGTTTTGTTTTTCACTGCAACATGGTATTTCAATTTCAAGACCAGTCTCTCACTCCTAAGAATGTCTGGGCTGAGAACACTCTAGGACAGTGGTTTCCAAACTTGTTCTGCCACTTGTGCAGGGAAAGCCCCTGGTGGGCTGGGCCAGTTTGTTTACCTGCCGCGTCTGCAGGTTCGGCCGTTCGCGGCTCCCAGTGGCTGTGGTTCGCTGCTCCAGGCCAATGGGAGCGGCTGGAAGCGGCACAGGCTGAGGGATGTACTGGCTGCCACTTCCAGCCGCTCCCATTGGCCTGGAGTAGCAAACCACGGCCACTCAGAGCTGCGATCGGCCAAACCTGCGGATGCAGCAGGTAAACAAAATGGCCCAGCGCGCCAGGGGCTTTCCCTGAACTACCGGTGGAACAAATTTGGGAACCGCTGCTCTAGGAAGTACATTTATTCAGAGGAAAGGGTAACGTCTCAAATCACTCCCACAGCATCCTTGGTGCATTATTCTGTACTCCTTACTCCTTCCAGATAATTTTACCTCACTAAAGAGAGACTACTAGGGCTGATACCTCTTCACTATACTCATGTTTTCTATTACTTTAAGAACGTGATCTAAAGAATGGATAGAAGACTGACAAATTATCATTTTGGTTTTTTAAGCAGTATACATATACAAGACTTTTTCTAACGGTTTCTTTAGAAACCACCATTTTAATTAAGGTTTCAAAACAATCTTTGTTGCAATCCCCTATTTTCAAATGCTTGGAACTTAGCACATTCACCTTAATTTTGGAAACTGAATGTGAAGATACTAATAATATATTCCCAATTATAATAAGTATGACCACATTGCTGCACCCACCCCTCCACTCAAAGGAATAGTTCCAAAACTGGTTGAACTTTGAACCTTCAAGTTCGGTAGATAAACTGTTTTGAGCAGGAAATAAACTAGTTTTGCAATAAGGCTACATATGTTTAATAGCCAGGACTGCATATAAGCAGTGAAAAATTGAGTTACAGTAGAAACTTAGAGTTAAACACACTGCAGGAATGGAAGTTGTACATAACTCTGCACAAAACATTATGGTTGTTCTTTCAAAAGTTTACAACTGAACGTTGACTTAATACAGCTTTGAAACTTTATCATGCAAAGAAAAAAGCTCCTTTCCCTTCTTTTAGTAGTTTATGTTTAACACAGTACTGTACTGCATTTGCATTTTTTTTTTTTTTGGTCTCTGCTGCTGCCTGATTGCATACTTCTGGTTCAAATGAGGAGTATGGTTGATTGGTCAGTTCGTAACTCTGGTGTTTGTAACTCTGAGGTTCTACTGTATTAGCTACACACTTAAAGATCAAAACAATATCCATGTGTGCACAGCTTATTAAGTGCATGGTGCTTAAAAGTCTGATAAGCCTGAGGGATCTGATACTTGTAGCGCCAAAGGAGAACTGGGCCAGAACTCTATCTAGGTTTTTGTATTGCCCCATACATAGAATCCAAGTATCTGTAAGAGTCTTGCTGTGTTAGTCAATCTTTGGGAAGCCCAAAGTCCACTCCAATTTGTCTTGGATTTCCTGGGTGAGGGGAAAAGAGAGAACCTTTTAAAGTGAAAGCTCTCCTCTGCTTAAAGTTCAAAACTCACTTTTATTCTAGCATTACTTATGTGAAACTCTGGGGGACATGACCCAGTAATGGGGTTTCAAATAAGTGAGGTATGGATTATAGGGGTTCAGCTTTTGTAGAAACATAAAATATCTATTCTTCTGAGCTCAACTCCTCTTTTTCCCTTTTTAACGTCAAGTCAACATGTTCTGCAGTTGATTGGCAATCAGGCCAGAAATTAATGAATATGAATCTAACCTTCATTCCTTGTAGCAGTAACATAATTGAACCATTCTTTCACACTTGCAACCCCATGTGGTGGGTTTTCATGGCGGCGCCTTGTTATCTTGGTGATTGTTGCCATAGGACTTTCTAGGGCTCCACAGGGTTTGGTGACCATTGTATTATGACCCAAATGGAAGTCCAGTGTTTGTACAACATATGTAGAATGCTCACTAGAACCTGTGTCAATGTAAAAAAAATATACATTCTGAAGAGAGTAATAGTATGATAGGGCTTGATCCTCCTATCACTTGTACAAGTATACTAGTAAACTGATAAGGTAAAGCTAAGGTAAGTGATAGGAGAACTAAACCCTATTTATAGACAGAAAAAGATTTATCAGAACAAGAAGGCTGTCTTCCTACTTTGGCAAAATGAAGTCTTCAAATAAAGGACGAATCAAATATTATACTCAACTAGGTGTTTTCCTTTATGCAACAGACAAAGCAAGAGGCGATATATTCTCTCTGGTACACCATCACTATTTTAAACACGTAGAAGCCTTTTTGGGAAAAGAACAATATTGATTCAAAGTATAGGAAAGCTGCTTTGCTTGGTTAGCGATGGTCAATTATGGTTCAAGAAAAGGTTCTAAAGTGAAGGATGCATTAAGGCTTTAGTTACCATCTTCCCAAATTTTTTGTGCTTCTGTCCAAAATGCAATGTTGGGTTCTTCAAGGTGAAACAGTGCCCAAGATTTTGAACGGAAATTAGGTCCATGGAAGCATGCCAGTGTCATGTGATTTCCATGCAAGCTCATAGATCCTCCAAACTGCATTCCGTCTTCTGGTAAAGGAACCTGAAATAAGGATATGTGGCCCCCAGATACTACCTTCAAAACCCCTGGCCAGTGACGATGATGCGCTGCATCCAGCACTAGAGGAAAAAACACAAATATAGAAAGGTCCTCAAGCATGACTGTGAACTTTACAGAAGTGGAAGATACAACTGTAAAATGCTGCTGGAATTCTGTGTCTACTGAAAATCTGACTCTGGCTATACTAACTTTATATACAGTCTATTTCACTTAAATTGCTTCAGCCTTGTCATGTGCAAAGACGGTGGAGATGAAAAAAAGTATCCAAAGAAACATACTTGAATATCAATAAAACTCATATTTCTTTTGTTCAGATTAGGAGGTGCCCAAGTTCATGTCTGACAGGAAAATAAATGGCTCCAGCAGTGGCTATTGCTAGTCTTCATGGAGACAAGTCTCACAAAACTGACCAAATAGCAGGTCTTTTAATTGCTTATTACCTACTACTATGGGACTCTAACCGGACTCCAACCTTTGATTGGGGCCACTAGGCATTACTGTACTACAAATAAATAAGAATAAGCAGCAAAGATTAATACAGAAAATTGTACTGGTAGCTCAAAGGCAACCCACACATACAAACGGTCAAAATGGATTCAACAATTACATAAAATGAATAGGATAGTCTAAAAAAGTCAGCAATAATAAAGAAATAATATACAGCTTTAAGGTTGGTTAGAAAGTTAGACAAGAAACATGAACCAAATATATCAGAGTTGGAGGGCTATCCAAAAGGGCATAAACCTTACATTTACTGAAAAAGTTTACTCAAAATCATTGACAAGGATCACATATGCGTGGGGAACACACTCACTATATGTGAGCTATTCAAACCAACAGCCAACACACTACAGCATAACCTTTAGCAGTAACATGAGAGACAAGAAAAAAATGCAGCACTGAGGACTAAGGTCAATGATGCAGGTTTGGAGGAAGTACTTCCATAAAAAAATGCAAAAAATTAACGTACAACACGAAGAATATTATGTACCTATTCTCGGAAGCAACTCTGGCCAAAAAATTACAGGATACAATTTCCACTATAGCAGATACTGTGTATAGTAATCAGTGGATTAAATTACGTTGAACACCATACAAAAGAGACCTCTGATGATAGTATTCTCCTTTGATTTTTATAACTTGTTCCTTCTTGTCCCGCCCAGTCCCAAACTCACCATCCACATATTTTAACTGTGGTACTGAATATCATCAATGTAATAACTACTGTTGGCTAAATAGATGTATAAAACTGCTAGTTATTAGAACATACAGAATTCCAGTGAGTACGGTGAAGGCATCCTGATCACTCTAGGATCAAAAGAGGGATACTAAAATGACATGAAATGTTCCCTGTTCTATCTGCCTTGTGCACTAGCAGTATGTTGAAGTAGGTATACACCAGATATTTTTAAATACTATATATTTTAAAATTCCTTGTGTAGTAAGGAAGTCCCTAGATTCTTTATTGGTCATTAACAACTTCCATGTTTGCTTAGGAGAAATGGGACCCTCACACATCAAAGTGTTTAAATGAGGGCTAGTCAAAAATAGAATACCATTTTCATAAAAAGCCTTGGAAAAAAAACAAATATTTTGCTTGATATTTTTCTTTTAAATATTTTTTATGAAAAATTTTAAATGAACATTGGTTTAATTTGAATTTTTTGTAAAGGCTTTTAATTTTTTGGGGCCCCCTCCCCACACTTTTTCACTTCTTTCCCCACTGGAAAAAGGAACGGGGTGGGGGGGAGAGGAAAATAAACCTTTGAAAACCCAAAACCAAAAAGTTTTTCAAAATACAAGAGTTTTTGTTTTAGTGGAAAATTCATTTTTCATCTAAAAATCTGATGACAAAATTATCAGCCAGCTCTAGTTTTATATTTACCAAAAGAGTGTATATTCACAAGAAGAGCCCTGAACTTTATTTTTATAGGCTATCCATGCCAAAAAAAATCTGTGGCAGATGTACTGAAGCTTTAGCATGATATCTTGTTACACTAATATTAATACTTTAAAATTCCATGGGACTTACTCTCACTCATTAGTGTTTGCAATACTGGAAACTAATTCTGAAAAATCTCACCTATAAATGGTACTATATAACTAAGCTTTTTATTTTTATAATACATACATTGCTCATGTGAGCTTTTCTCTATATTAGCCACTGTCTTAGGAGGAAGATAAGGAACAGGTCCCCAGGTAGATAAAGCCCGTTTGCTGGTATCAAACTGCTGAGTAAAGAACTCCTGAAGCTTCATTCCTATTTTTATCAGGTCTGGGGTGGTTGATCTTGAAATCATCACTTGAAAGATATCCCACTTCAAGTCTCCATGGACAAATATCTCACTAGAATATAAAAAGAGTAAGAATATTCACCATAAATTCAGTTTATATTTGATTCAATACAAAAAAGTGACTTGTTTTCACTTTCCTAACCTGCATTATTTTAATTTTATTTTATTTTTGTCATCAGATATGATCTAGCAATCTTTTATGAAAAAAGCATATGTACTTTATTCTTTTGGATGAGAGAAATGGACAGAACTAGACAGTGGAAACATTAAGTACAGTAAGTAGTATTACCTTTTATCAGAAATACTTGAATCCAAGGTATTATACAGATTAACTTTCCATTCATCCTGCAGTTTAAGATCTGCATTACTGAAGATTCCCATAAGGATACTGGACCCCATATAGTCAACACGTGCTTCTGTAGAACCCATTGTAATCTGAATTTTGTGACTGGGTTGCTGGTTTGGATGTTCAGAAATATGAGCTGAAACAGAATAATTCAATATAGATATACAAGATGTTAAAAATAAGGGACCAGATTCTCTAATGTATCCTGACCCCTTTATGCCACTCTGGTGGTGGAAAGGGACTGGAAAGCCACTGAACTGTCCTAAGCATTGGGAAGTCCCCAAATTGGTATAGGACTGACATATCCAGCTCTTACATCATCTTTCCTGCAGTTCCTAGCATAGGGGTGTTTGAGGAGCTATAGGGTACATTGGAGTGCTGTGTACTCTTCCAGTTTTCAACTGGTAGAATACTTGGGGGCCACAGTCAGCCAGTGCAGGTTAAGAGCAGCCCTGGCCCTGAGGCAGAGAACCATCCCAGAATCAGGGAATTGCAACTGACTCCTGGACACCCTCTCCTGCTGCCAAACTTTGCCCAGTGGACAATGGGTGCAGCAGGTGAGATTCTAGGCCAAAGTCTGTTTATATAATTAAATAAGTTCACATAGGAAAATTTTGTATTACATATGTGCTTTTGGCTTTTCATATTATGTAAAAAAACTGACACTTCGGAACACTACACTTCTGTAGAATACTGCTGCACGGGTGTAATTCGTAATGGACTTTGTATCGCGAAGTGTAAAACTTGTAGTCTTTCCAACTTACCCACCATCTCCAAGGTATTAACATCTATGGTACCTCCAACCACACCTCCTCTAGAATCCAACTGTGATCTTCCCAGACCAACAGACATGCTAATTTCACGGTCTCTGTTACTACCAACAGATAAACGTCCTTGGCTTTTCAAACCACTAGTAGTCCACCTGAAACGGAGATGAAAAGCGGAAATGCATGAGTACTTTCAACACTTCAAACTACACGGTACCATTGTAAGCAAAAACTGTTGAGATATGCATAGTTTCTTGTTTTACTGCAGAGTTGTTTGAGTCAGTGTTTGGGGCAAGAAAAATATATTTCCACAAATAAGAAAAGCCAAATGACAAAATAGTGCTGTTTCAGAAGGAACAGACACTTAAGGTGTGAGGACAGGTTACTGGATGTAATTCTTCAGCAGTGATTAGGCATGCGCCATCTGTTGATGAGGTGCTTCAGAGCTGAAACTTTCAGCTTTGGAGTATTTCAACACTGGAATATGGAATGGGCAGAATTGCTAAGAGCATGGATCTAGTATACTCTGCGGTAATCCACCTGTGGAGAATGAAGCTCTTTACACACAACATTTGAAAATTTGGCTCCAAATGAAATGTTGCTTCCCCCAGCTTCTCCACAAAACAGAAATAATATAACATAGGAGGCTTGGGCCTAAACCCGGCAGAGAGAAAATCCACCTTTCCGCAGCTTTGTGCCTCTTATAAAATGGTATTCTGATTTTCCCACATTGTCCTATACTGGCGATTTAGAAGCTGACTCACTGTAGAAATATCTAATATATCTAATATAATGTAGTGTTCCTGTGGCCAGTGGCCTGCCAAGGATAGAGCAGACTATACTTTCCATAGGGCACTGAGGCTACCTCAGATCCTAACTTATGTCAAGTTCCTGAAGTCTGAGTGTAGCCTCAGTGGCCGTTAACACTTACAGTCAGTTTCATTTCAAGCAGACCATAGGTCAGGAGATCATACAACACTACATTCGTTCACCAAGGGCATTTAAAGTGGAATGGCAGGATTAAAAACTATAAAAATACAAAATCACCTAGAACAGTGGCTCTCAACTTTTCCAGACTACTGTACGCCTTTCAGGAGTCTGATTTCTTTTGTGTACCCCCAATTTTCACCTCACTTAAAAACTACTTGTTTACAAAAATCAGACATAAAAATACAAAAAAGTATCACAGCACACTATTACTAAAAAATTTCTTACTTTCTCATTTTTAAGCTTATAATTGTAAAATAAATCAATTGTAATATAAATATTTTATGTACATTTCAGTATATAGTATATAGAAAAAAAGTCATTTTCTGTATAAAATTTTAGTTCGTACTGACTCCCCTAGTGCTTTTTATGTAGCCTGTTGTAAAATTAGGCCGATATCTAGATGAGTTGATGTACACCCTGGAAGACCTCTGTGTACTCCCAGGGGTAAGCGTACCCCTGGTTGAGAACCACTGACCTAGAAGACAGCAAGTTTTAAATGTTCTTGGGAGACAACTGTTTAACAGACTTTTCCCCCAAGCAAATTAAAATATCAAACAATCTGCTAAATCACCAATTTTTTCTACTTACGTAGTATTGCCCATTACATTGCTCATATTCATTTGGACATTTAATTGTTTCAAATTCATAGCAAACACAACCAGAGTTTCCCATGGTGTCCCCTGCTGACTTGCAGCTTTATTTGATTTATTAAACGGTGTTGAGGTTTTCGAGAGTGTATCTAAAAACAGAGGAAAGTAAAAATTGAAAAAGGTATTCCCTGGAGGAAAACTTGTAGGTTTTTAACACTAAAAGATATTAACAGAAGACAAAACTGCCACGAGACTTAAAAGCACCACAGATGGAGAGGTTACTTACCTTACAGTAATTTGAGTTCTTCAAGAAGTTTTGTCCCTGAGGATATTCCACTGCAGAATGTGTGCATACCCATGTGCTCTCAACTGGAGATTGTAAAAAAGCAGCATCCATGTGTCTGTACAGAGCAGCACCTCGTGATCCCAGACAAGGGCATATAAAAAAGCATGGATCTGCTGCTACTCAGTTTCTTATCAACCATGAAACCAAAGATGCCGCAGCAACTGTATATGCCTATGGATGCTCCACCCTCGGAGGCCCCCAAGTAGTAACTCAGTGTGGAGGAGGGAGCTGAGGAGGCAAATCCAAAACAGTTTGGACAGCTGGGCTACCAAAGGTAGCATCAGCTCTGGAAGCAGGTAAGATAGCATAATGCTTGGCAAACATGTGAGCTGAAGACCAAGTTGCAGTCCTGCAGATCTCTGCTATGGGAACATCCTTCAGCAGGGGCAACAGAAGTGGAATGACACCCAGTGGAGTGTTCTATTGCTCTGCGAGGGTGTTGTATCCCAGCAGTTTTATAGCAGGTAAAGATGCAACCTAAAACCCATTTCAGAGTCTGAGTGGAAATTGGCTATCTATTCTTTCAGCAAAAGATACAAAGCATCTTGCAGAAGCTTTGTAGGTCTCAGTCTAGAGGGAGAAGGTGACAGCCCTCCTGATGTCTCATGTGTGTGCAGACTAGTTTCCTCTCTGGAGGTGTCCTGCTTTGGATAAAATACTGGTAAACAAATTTCTTGATTAATACAAAATTCAGTGAGAACTTAGAGAGGAAGTGAGGATGGGGACACGGTGTAACCTTGTCAGGGTAAAAGACGGTATATGATGGGTCTGCCACGTACACCTTGACACCCTCATTCTTTTGGCTGAAGCAACAGCAACCAGAAATGAAGTCTTAAGAGAAAGGTGGAAAAGCGAGCAGCTATTGGCATCTCAAAGGGGAGGCATCTCAAGGCATTAAGGACCAAGTTACAGTCCCATCGGGGAGCAGGGTTCCTGAGAAGAGGAAACAAGTTGTGTAAGCCCTTAAGGAACCTAACCATGGTTTGCAGTTAAAGACTGAAACCCCCTCAATAGGTAAATGGAAGGTCTTGATAGAGAGCAGGTGCACTCTGACTGAGCTAACTGACAAACCTCAGGTCATTAAGTCTGATGGGTAATCTAAGATTTTTGAGAGTGGAGCATCTGAGGCTTGCAAAGAATAGAGGGAAGACCAGGAATGGAAATGTTTCCACTTCTGCAAGTAAGTCTCGCAAGTAGGTGGTTTCCTGCTAGATCTTATCTGACTAGAGCTTATCTGAACAGCATAATTCCACACTCAAGAACCATTGAGGAGCCACCCCTTGAGACAAAGGACTGGGATGTATCAGGGTACCTGAGTTCCTCTCAAGAAAGACTTCCTGTCTCAGGAGATGAAGAGGTGTTGCCACGGAGAGGTGAAGGAGGTCTGAGTAGTACACTTGTCTTGGCCATGATGGCACTATGAGACTAATCCTTGCTCCTATTTGTCTCAGTTTGAATGATGTTTTGAGGATCAGAGGTATGGGCAGGTAGAGTTGGGCAGGAAACCAAGGTGTTGTAGCGCATTTTCCAACACTTGTGGTCCTGATGAAATCTGCAATTGTATTCTGGGAGGCTGGGTACATAAAGCACTGAGATTTCTAGATGATGTGAGATACCTTAGTTCCACAGTCTTAGCGACTCTGCTGATAATAACTGGGATCTTGCTTCCCCTTGATGGTTTATATTGTACATCGCTGCCTGATTGTCCAGCATTACCCTGGATATTGTAAAGGAAGCGCTGACAGGTGTAATGAAATGCTCTTAGTTCTAGGATGTTCATGAAGAGTGCTCTCTTTTGTGGGGACCATTTGCCCTGTGCAGTGGCCTCTTGTAGAGGGCACGCCCAACCCAAGTGAGAGTCATCCGTCATGAGGAATATTATATATATATATTTTTTAAGAGTGGAGGATGTGAAAATTAGGATTCCACTTCAGTGGGTTCTTCCAGCACCTGAGAGTGTCTGTATGTTTGGAGGTACCATGATTGGTTTGGAAAGACCATTGGTTTGTGGTATACACAGTCCTCAGGCAAGCCCAAAGACATCTGAGGTGCAGACTTGCAACATAATGCATGTGGAATCATGCAACACAATGAATGTGGAAGCCAATGTGTGGCCTAGGAGTTGTAGGCAGGTTCTTAGAGTTGTTTGTGGACTGTGCTGTAGGGTAGATGTTAGACTGGACATAGTGGAGAATCTTACCTTGGGAAGGTAAGCTCGGGAAATTAGGGAATCTAGAGTGGCTCTGATGAAGACTATCTTAATGTCAGTGTTTTTAGATTAATGCAAATGCCCAGGGATCGAAACAGCATTCGTGCCTTGAATACTGCCAATTGAACTTCTAGAGCTGATTGACTCCTGAGGTGCCAGTCATCCAAATATGGAAACACTGCAATGCTCCACCAACACAGGTGAGCTGGCACTGCTAAAAAGACCTGGTAAAGACCCTTGGGGAGAATGAGGATTTGGTAATGTTTTGAGTCTATTAATCATAGAATATAGAATCATAGAATATCAGGGTTGGAAGGGACCTCAGGAGGTCATCTAGTCCAACCCCCTGCTCAAAGCAGGACCAATCCCCAATTAAATCATCCCAGCCAGGGCTTTGTCAAGCCTGACCTTAAAAACTTCTAAGGAAGGAAATTCTACCACCTCCCTAGGTAACGCATTCCAGTGTTTCACCACCCTCCTAGTGAAAAAGTTTTTCCTAATATCCAACCTAAACCTCCCCCACTGCAACTTGAGACCATTACTCCTTGTCCTGTCCTCTTCTACCACTGAGAATAGTCTAGAACCATCCTCTCTGGAACCACCTCTCAGGTAGTTGAAAGCAGCTATCAAATCCCCCCTCATTCTTCTCTTCTGCAGACTAAACAATCCCAGTTCCCTCAGCCTCTCCTCATAAGTCATGTGTTCCAGACCCCTCATCATTTTTGTTGCCCTTCGCTGGACTCTCTCCAATTTATCCACATCCTTCTTGTAGTGTGGGGCCCAAAACTGGACACAGTACTCCAGATGAGGCCTCACCAATGTCGAATAGAGGGGAACGATTATGTCCCTCGATCTGCTCGCTATGCCCCTACTTATATATCCCAAAATGCCATTGGCCTTCTTGGCAAAAAGGGCACACTGCTGACTCATATCCAGCTTCTCGTCCACTGTCACCCCTAGGTCCTTTTCCGCAGAACTGCTGCCTAGCCATTCAGTCCCTAGTCTGTAGCTGTGCATTGGGTTCTTCCTTCCTAAGTGCAGGACCCTGCACTTATCCTTATTGAACCTCATCAGATTTCTTTTGGCCCAATCCTCCAATTTGTCTAGGTCCCTCTGTATCCTATCCCTGCCCTCCAGCGTATCTACCACTCCTCCCAGTTTAGTATCATCCGCAAATTTGCTGAGAGTTCAATCCACACCATCCTCCAGATCATTTATGAAGATATTGAACAAAACCGGCCCCAGGACCGACCCCTGGGGCACTCCACTTGACACCGGCTGCCAACTAGATGTGGAGCCATTGATCACTACCCGTTGAGCCCGACAATCTAGCCAACTTTCTACCCACCTTATAGTGCATTCATCCAGCCCATACTTCTTTAATTTGCTGACAAGAATACTGTGGGAGACCGTGTCAAAAGCTTTGCTAAAGTCAAGAAACAATACATCCACTGCTCTTCAGTTCAGAAAGCACTTGTGGGAGGAGTGAATGGCTATATAAAAGGTGGTCGAGGACGACAAACTAATTGCCAGGATTTATGGATGGAAATGTGGTGGCTAAGGTTATCATCCTGAAGTGCTGTGAAAGGACATACATGTCCATATTCTTGAGATTTAGAATTGTCTTTCAGCCTCTGCTTCTCTTGGGAACCAGGAAATATTTGGAGTAGAACCCTCTTCTGATGATGGGTCCTGGTCGCCTCAGGTACCAAGGGGCCACACAGTACCGGCTTATGGTTTTGCAGTGCCTGTGAGTGATGCAGGACCAACAGGTGTTGGTGTTTCTACCAGGCTGGTACCCTAGAGTGCCTGTCACTACAGGGAAAATACCTGTGGCAGGTCTGGAACGCTGAGGATTTTGATATAACCCAGGAAGTGCCATGGAACTAAAAACAATAAGTTCGGGAGGGGAGACCCCCCCCTTTCAAAAGCACAGCATTGTATTAAAACCTAATATAATAATTAAAATAAAATCTGAACTAACTAAAAGAATGATTTAACAGTGAGTGAGAAAAGGTGGGAAGCAGAGAACCGTGGATATCATAAATGCACTCTACAGCAGTGGTCTCCAAACTTTTTGGCTTGCGCACCCCCAGGGTGACCTGCTGCAGGCACGCCGCCAATGGAAGCAGACCGGAAGACCTGCTGCAGGCGGGCCGCTGGAGGGGAACACCAGCCATGGATGTGCAGAGCTGCCAGCGAAGAAAAAAAACGGCGGAGTGCTGTCTGGCGGAGCTACTACTGCTGTGCACCCCCTGGGATCACCTCATGTATTCCCTGGGGTGCACGCATCCCAGTTTGGAGGAGACTACTGCTCCAGAGTAGCACACTGCCTTTTTTTTTTTTTTTTTTAAAAACACATTCTCTGGTAAAGGGTGCACGTGCATGCGCGCATCCTATGGTGGAGTGTCCATAGGGCATATACTTGGAGAACTACAACTAAAGATTGCCGAAAATTAAAACATTTACAGTTTACTTTGTTGCCTTAATTATCATGAGAATGAAATCATTCATTTCTCTATTTTTATGAACACTGTCATGAGAAAAAATAAATAAATTTCAGGTCATCCATAAAATATAATAAATATTTTAAAGTCTTACAGATTTTACACATTAAATACTGAATCTTTGTATTTCAGAAACGGCAACATACATGTGGAGACCAGTGGAGCAGACAACTTTTCTGACAAAGAGATCTAGTCTTCTATAGTCCTTTTCCCTTGTGTTGTATTAGAAGGCCCTGGCTACTTGGATCTTTCTTGAATAGCTACTAAAATAAATCAGCTTGTCCCTGGATGCAAATAAAAGTATTCCAAGCCCTTGGGTGGAGCTTGGTACTCTCTATTTGCCCTCTTGGAAGTGGCAGGTATTGATGTTGGAGTATGCCACAAGTCTTTTGCAGGATTAACAATCCCTCAATAGACAATGGTGAATCTACTAGACGTGGAAGGTGGCAGATTACCAGCGGGCCTGTTCCCTCTGAGAACCATACCTTCTCCAAGAGTGCTCTCTGGAGTCCCTGCCAACTCTCAGTGTAAACACCCCCAAGGGGACCCTTCTATCTCTCTCTCTCTCTCTCTCTCTGTTCATCGATTCAATGCACCAGAAGATGCAAAGGAGGCAGCCACTGAACTGGAGAAGGGGTCTTGACCTAAGAAATTTGGTCAGTAAGACTGCTGAGAGTATGTGGTGAGAAAACCTTGCTTTGAATTTAACAATTTAAGTTAGGCACCAGTTGCTTTTTATCTTTATTGTAACCATTTCTGACTTATGCCTTATTACTTGTACTCACTTAAAATCTCTCTTTATAGTTAAACTTGGGGAAACTCCATTTGGGGTGGCAAGCATTATTTCTATTAAAGCAATAACAGAGTTTATATAAACTTGTATTGTCCAGGAGAAGGCTGGTCAGTACAGGACATACATTTCTGGGGCAAAATCTAAGACTGGGAATTAGTTGGGTCACCCTGTACTATAGCCAAATTTGGTAGGAGCCAAGGTGTGGCTGGCTGCAGCATGAATGCACGCACGCACACACACACAGAGCCACGAGTGACTTCCACACTGGAGACTCTGAGCAGTCCAGACTGGCAGCTACAGCAACAAAGCATTGTAAAGGGCAGCCCAGGTTAGAGGGCAGGGGTGTGACAGCTATTCATTAGTCTAGATTGTACCCTGGGGTTTGTCACATAGACTGGTGAACTTCAAGTCAGTAAAACTCCTACTGGAAGCCCACATGAATATTTGTCATTTTTTAAAACATGGCACTATGCCTAAACTGCGTGAGTATGTGCTAGTTCAAAAAAATATTTAGCTAACCACAAATTCTACTTCAGCTAAGTTTTCCTCTGTGAAGTGCTCACATTTTGCCCTCCATATAGATTAAAAACCTGTCCTCTCACTTCTCCACATATTTCACTATAGTAAAAAAAACATTTTTAAACACCTTATCTGCCTCAGTACTGTACAGACCCCAAATAAAAAGAACAGGAGTACTTGTGGCACCTTAGAGACTAACAAATTTATTAGAGCATAAGCTATGTAGCCCATGAAAGCTTATGCTCTAATAAATATATTAGTCTCTAAGGTGCCACAAGTACTCCTGTTCTTTTTGCAGATACAGACTAATATGGCTGCTACTCTGAGACCCCAAATAGACCCCACTGTTTCACTCATAAGATGCAAAATCAAATCAGTCATAGCAGAACAAGTTCATATTATTTTCTCCACCTCTATACAAAGAGAAACACATCTGTATTTATTTTGTATTTCCTAATATGGGCCTAAGACTCAGTCATCTGCATGCAACCACATATTTGACAATCCAATCTGTGACGTGAAGCTGCTACGGGGAACACCAGGTTAGCATGGGTGGACCCAAGTGTAAAGGAAAGGATTAGTATAAATGAAGATAAACTGCAGAACCACACACCAGCTGTGTAACCTTTGTGCTAGCAATAGCATTTCCAATGGTGTTTTATAGACTAGATGGACAAACTATATTTCAGTTTCTGTAGTTCTCAGACTCTGTCCTATCACACAAAGGAGACACTAGCACAATGAGAAAAATACATGCTTTAGGATCTGATCCTGCAAGGTGCCAAATATTTCAGTGGGAGCCAATGGCACTCACCACCTCACAGGATTGTGCCTTTAAGTTTTAATTTATTTATAGGCTTGCTATTTTTCTGTGATTACATTTCCTGTTTAAAATGTTAAGAACAAGTTCATTGAATTTTTAAAACAATATAATTACTTTATCTCCATCCCACCTACAGCACCCTAAGAGTACAAGATCAGAATGAAAACTTACAGTTGCAAACACAGTTATTCTGACTGATTACTAATAACTTTTTCTGACTGATATGATGACTCAATGCCCTATCACATATCACATCCTTGTACTTAATTACTGGAAATATTTATAGTGTTAAATCACACTAAAAAGACACAGGATTGTTAAAAATCTCCTTTTCCACTCACCTCTGTTGGGAACTGAAGAATCAGATACGCTCCGGGATCTTGCAACAGCTGGAGATTTTAAATTATGATTTGCTGTCCCAGGTGACATACTGGTGTTTGTATTGTGCTCATTAAAAACATTGGGTGATTGTGCCATGTGTGTAAATGAAGCAGACTGGCAGGGCTGCTCCCAAGTCCTACAGTATGCTTTACGTGACGATTCAGGAGAAAGATGCTGGCTTACCCCATCAATGGAATCTGGTGTTCCAGGACCTGATGCTGCTGGAAAAGAAAAGTGCCCATAGTGCAGTGTAACTTTATTTTATTTTTAGTCAGTCAGTCTGTAATACTTAACAGAAGCAAAATGATTTACTCTTACATATGGGGAAATGTTTTGTATATTTCAATCTTAGCAGCAAATCTCATAGTAGTAACTTTGAAACTCTTCTAAAGTGTTTTTATTGTCACCTTAATATTATGTTAATAGTATTCATAGAATCATAGAAGTGTTGGGTTGGAAGGGACCTCAAGAAGTCATCAAGTCCAACCTCCTGTGCTGAGGCAGGACCAAGTATACTTAAACCAGGGCTTGGCAACCTTTCAGACGTGGTGTGCCGAGTCTTCATTTATTCACTTTAATTTAAGGTTTTGCGTGCCAGTAATATATTTGAACGTTTTTTAGAAGGTCTCTCTCTATAAATCGATATATTATATAACTAAACTATTGTCGTATGTAAAGTAAACAAGGTTTTCAAAATGTTTAAGAAGCTTCATTTAAAATTAAATTAAAATGCTGATCTTACGCCGCTGGCTCGCTCAGCCCGCTGCCAGCCTGGGGTTCCGTTCACCTCGGCCGGCAGCAGGATGAGCGGGGCCCTGGCTAGCAAGGGGCCGGCAGCCAGAACCCCAGACCGGTAGCGGGCTGAGTGGGGCCGGCAGCCGGGACCCCAGACCGGCAGTGGGCTGAGCGGCTCAGCCCGCTGCCACTCAGCCTGGTACCGATCTGGGGTTCCATCTGCCGGGTCCTGGCTACCAGCCCAGGATCCTGGCCCTGCCCACATAGGATGGGTTCCTACCTTCTCCCTGGTTCTAGCCCATTCTCTTCCTCTCTCTCGGCACTGAGCTGAGGGTGGGAGTGCAGTGAGCACATGGCTGGGGGTTGGGGTGTAGGGTCTGGCCAGGAACTACAATGAGGGAGGGGGATCAGGGTTGGGGCAGGAAATTTGGGGGTGGAGTGCTTACCTGGGCAGCTCCCATTTGGTACGAGGAGTGGGGGTGGGAATATAGGGGATGCAAGAGTCAGGACATGGAGTGTGGGGGGGCTGGGAATGTGGGGGCATGCAGTAGTCAGGGCAGGGGGCGTGTGAGGAGGGTGCAGGAGTCAGGTCAAGAGCTGTGGGGGGGCTGGGTATGTGTGTGGGGGGGGTTCAGGGGTCAGGGCAGAGGGCTGGGAGGGTGTGTGAGGGGAGTGCAGGGGTCAGCGCAGAGGGCTGAGGGTGTGGGCTGGGGTTGTGGGGGTGCTCAGCCCCCTGGCCAGAGCGGCTCACGGCAGGGGGCTAGAGGGAATATGCCCTAATTCCACCCCCCGTCCCCACGGCCCCCGTCCCCACCTCTTCTCTGCCTTCTCCCCAGCGCGCTCCGCTTCTCTCCCTTCCCTGGAAGGGCCATCAGCTGATCGGAGGCAGGGAGGGAGAGAAGGAGGGGCAGGAACCCCGCACGCTGGGAGAAGGGGGAGAGGAGGAGGGGCAGGAACCCAGCACACTGGGGCAAAACGCGGGGGAGGGGGGGACCTTGCCTGCTCTGCAGCAGCAGCCAGCAGGACCAAGCTTCTTCACCCTGCCGGGGGGGGGGGGGGGTCCTATAGGTCACTATAGGACCTTCCTCCTGGTGTCTGATAATGCTTGTACTCCTCAGTCCTCCAACAGTACACGTTCTCACTCTCAGCTCCTAGCGCCTCTTACTCCCAGCTCCTTATACGCACACCACAAACTGAAGTGAGCTCCTTTTTAAACCCAGGTGCCCCGATTAGCCTGCCTTAATTGATTCTAGCAGCTTCTTGACTGGCTGCAGGTGTTCTAATCAGCCTGTCTGTCTTAATTGTCTCCAGAAGGTTCTTGATTGTTCTGGAACCTTCCCTGTTACCTTACCCAAAGAAAAGGGACCTACTTAGCCTGGGGCTAATATATCTGCATTTTATTACTCTCCTATAGCCATCTGGCCCGACCCTGTCACACCAGCTATTTCCCGTTTTGTAGCTGTGCATCTGATTTTTCCTTCCTACATGCAGTACTTTGCACTTGTCTTTACTGAATGTCATCTCGTTGATTGCAGACCAATTCTCCAGTTTGTCAAGGTCATTTTGAATTGTAATCCTGTCCTCCAAAGTGCTTGCAAACCCTTCTAGTTTGGTGTCATCCACAAATTTTATAAGCACACTCTCCACTCCATTATCTAGGTTATAAATTTTGCTGAAGTTTAAATTTGTTTGTAGTGACTTTTTCTTAATACATAACACCAGCTCCCCATTTAGGTGAATGAAAAATTCCTGGGAATTAGAATTGGGCAATACCTGCTTTCAGTCTGTATATTATACTACAGTATAGTTTCTACTGCTTTATCTAGTTACTCATTCTACTCATATATTATGGCATAAATTAAACAATTCTTGCTTTGGTTTATTTCATGGAAGAATATTTCAGAGAAATAAGGGGGGTTTACCTGGTAGATTTATGGTTTGATCACCTAGAAAAAGGCGTCTGGCAATACTTCTCCTATACCAGGCTCTTGGGAAGGCCAAAATCTCACTGAGTCGTCGCATGTCATATTTAAATGAAGCAGATCCTATATCACAGACAGCTGATAAAAAATGCAAATGGCTCAATATTCAAAGGTTTTGAAAATCGAATCTAACATTTGAAAATTTACCCTTCAATTTTTTTAGGTTACTCATATCGGATATATTCACCAAAACATTTTCAAGCACTAAAAGAGGTAGTGCAATATATACTTACCTTATAGTAACTGAGGTTCTTCAAGATGATGTCGTACATGTGAATCCTACTCTAGGTGCACCTGTGCCTCACGTGCAAGGGCGGAATCTTTGAATAGCAATGTCCATTGGGCTGCACCTGCACTGTATGTACTCATGCCATCTGGACCCAAGGGCATAAAGGATAGAGCGGGCATAACTGTCCCTCAGTTCCCTTGCCAACCCAGAATCCCAGGGAAGGAGGACTCTGAAAAAGTGGGGGTAGAAGGCAAGTTTGGGGATCCACATGGATATCATCATCTCGAAGAACCACAGATACTTTATAGTAATTGTTCTTTCTTCCTCGAGTATACGTCCATGTGGATCCCACTCTATCTGACCGATAAAGCAGTGCCTCATCTGAAAGGTGTGATTGAGAAGTCATGGCTGCCACTAACTAAATACTGACCGTAAAACCATCAAACCAAATTTGGCATCTGATCTTGCAGCCAGCTCAAAGGCATAGCATTTAACAAAAGTAAAGGGATTTGTTCACACAGCTGCCTTGCAAATTTGAGACATGAGCATGTTCCTGAAGCATACAGAGGACATAGGCTGTGCTCTATTGGAGCAAGCTTTAATATTTGGAGAATAAGATTGTCAGTCATGACAGATTTAAATACACTATGTAATCCTTTTCAATATTCTCTGGGAGGTGATGGCTTGATCCCTAGAATCACAGAGATGGTCACAAAAGGATAGTCTGTTTGAAAGTCTTTGCCCTATCAAGGTAATATAACAATACCCTTGAAACATCCAGGATGTGGAGTTTCTTCTCTTCTGGAGAGGAATGGCGTTTTGAAAAGAAAATGGGTGATTAGGGATTAACAGACTAGTTCAAATGAAAGTCTGACAACTTTGGGAATAAGTTTAGGATGAGATCTTATCACCATTTCTCTGTGGAATATTGTGTTAGGAGGGTCAGCAAAGAGAGCTTGGAGGTTCTGACAATTCGGGCTGATGTAATGGTGACTAAAAATACAGTCTTGAGGCTAAGGTGCTATCTTTGGTGGCAAACAAATCTGTAATTGGATTTCCCTACTGGTGAAATACTGGCATAATGATGGAGCTCTTCAGAAAGCATTTGTGGTTGGTGACGTAGTGTTAGAAGACTGACACTGTCTGAAGCCCAGGGGCTCTGCATCTGCCATTTTGGTGCAAATAGCGGCACACTGTGACAAGGAACAAATAACATTTATTTTTTGATATGACCAAAATAAAGTTAAAAAGGGGGGACAATGTAAAGTTGTAGGATAAATATGAAATTAAAAAATTAAAGTTAGCTTAAGCTTGTTTTACAGAAATATATATGTTGTAAAGAAAGACCCTGACTAGCAAGAAGGAAGGCTTTGAAAATAATGAGTTATAAGGCCAGAAGGAATGAAGTCTGGTTCAAAGAATAACTAATAAGATAAGGGGAAGTTTCTAAAAAGAAGGTCTCTGACCGATGGGGGTGACTGAAGATGATTTTAAATAAGACAAAAAGAATGTGTCTTAAAAGAAACCAACATAAAACTTCCCACCCCACATAACAGTGCTATCCTAAAAATAAAAGCCTATGTGAACCCAGGTGCAATGGAAAAAACTGTTGGTCAGCAAGAAGGAGGGGAGGGAAGGCCTTGGGAAGAAAGGAGGCTGTAAATCTTATCGGGATTAACACAAGAATTAAGGGTGAACAGTCTCAAATTGTTTTTTTAGCTCAACTCAGTAGCAAGAAGGAACTGACAGATAGTTGCAGCTGCTCTGCCCTTTCTATCCCACAGGAGGGACTCATGAGGACGTACATAGTTAAAGCACAGTTCAACAGACACTGCAGTTCAAAGATTCTGATCTTGTGTGCATAAGGCTCATGTGCACCCACAGTGGGATCTGTGTGGACACAAAGAAGATAACATACAAACTGTTGGAAAATAAGTTCATTTGTTTGAAGTATACTGAAAAATAAAAGCGTCAGCATGTAAATCATGAATATACTAAATATTAATTTTTGTAAATTTAATGACTTAAATTACTTTTTGTTGGTACTGCTGGAGCTGAGAGAAATACCTACAAAAAACTCTCAAAACCACATGAAATACATCTGGGTTTGCCAAAGGGTCCTTCAGGTTTATGAACTACCTGACCAACCACAATTTTTGTCTCAAAATCCTGTGGAATTGTTTAAGCTTGGTTTGTGTGAAACTCAGGTGTAACAATTCTCTTTGCTTTATGATCATGGACCAAATTCAAAGTTCATTCATACTGAAAAATCAAAGCAAAAATCTCAAGAGCTGTAAACCCATACAGACAGAAGTCAAAGAACACATGTGAGGTGTTGAAATTAAATGAGTCAACAGTGGAGAAGGAGGGGGGGTATATGCACATACAGAGATATCTGAGGTCACACAAACACAACCCCCCCTCCCCAAGGTCTTAGTCACTGATTCACTTAAAAGATGTTGTTATTGCACACGATAGGTGGTGGCTTTGAAATGACATCTATATAAAAAGTGGTGGAGAAAGAATGGTGCTTATCATTGGAACAACACCTCTATTGTTAGGCAAAACACAGAAGAAAGCAATATAGATTAAATGAAACTTGTAAGTACCAGATATATTTATTAACGTAGTATCCATCTTGGTTGCAGCTTTGCTTGCAGACTGGCTCTCAAAAAATGAAGCACCTCCTGAACGTCTTATTCTTGACAGACTTACTTTCACAAATTCAAGGTTAATACTCAGAGAATCTTTCCGACCAGTGACTGAAGTGGGCTCCTCATCTACATTACCTACAATCAGAAGGGGTGATGTTCAGTGTACTCCCCAAATTAGCACCTCAGTGTAAAAATCATTTATGTTTCTTGTAGGGTAGAAAAAACAAAAAACCTTTACTTGGGAACACCATCAAGATGAAAGTCAAATTTTTGTATGAAATTTTGGTAATTATGCCACAAGTGACACAGTTTTCAGTTTGTTTACATTATGCATTTGACAGCAGAGTGGGGCGAATAGCTAATTTTTCAGTTTACTGGCAGTTCTGAAAAATTGGAAAAAAACATTTCAGATCAAACTGAATCCCACAATTGCAAACAATTTAGGTGATCCAAAAAAATCTGTTCTGGGTGAAATGAAACTTTTTTTGTTTGACCCAAAATGAGAGTGACTAGGGGTGGGAGTGTGTTTGAGCATTTTTAAAGGGTTAGATTCACAAAATGGCCAGTGAAGGAGGCAATAGTGGTAATCTCCTTATCACTTTTAGTCCAGTAGTTAGGATACACTCTTGCAAATCCCTTCTCCATCGGAAGAGGGGAATGGAATTTGAGGGCTTGTCTACAGGGTGGGGTAATGCACTCTACAGAGGTGTGATTTCTAAAGTGCACTAATATGTTGCATATCAATTGGTCTGTGCAGACCCTGCTGGTGCCCACTAAAAATTCCCTAGTGTGTTTTAATGTAGTACAGTTTCAAACAGCACTACGCTGAAGAGCACCAGGCAGGTCTACATGGCCAATGAATGCACAATATATCAGTATGCTTTAGAAATCACACTCACTGTAGAGCGGATTACCCCACTGTGTAGACAAGCCCAGAGTCTTCTATATCCCAGGTGAGATTACAAGGCAATGACTATCTCCACCTCCTCCTACCCTGCCCTGGTTGTATGAATGGCATCTAAGCCGCACTCCCTGAAAAAACTGGCCAAAGCTATTTAGCAAATTCACGTCAAAGTTGCAAATAATTTTGGGTCAACCCAAACAGCTTTTTTTGGCAAATAAACTATTCCTCTGAAATATTTCACCCAGCTCTATATGATAGCATTTTGTCACCGCTCTTCAGGGCAGAGACTATTCTACTCTATGTACCCTCATCATGCACATATGCACTTGGTATGTTAACAGTTCCACTAAATCCAACAAGAATATTCATGTCTGTAAAGCTGTTCATGTTATTAGGTGTTTTCAGGGTAAAGACCTATGCTTATATAGGCTATAGCAAAATGGAACCCAACTTTGATTGTGGCTGTGAGCTGCTACCATATAACAAACAGTTAACATACAAATAAGTGCAAACACTTGCAAACCCACTTAAAGCATTTCAACATGTTTGTGGGAATGTTGGAATTTACACCAAGAATTCCTATAAGCGCAAGCGGATCTACTTTTTCCTATTAAGACAAATGGGTTTTGCAGTTGCAGGTTCTAAAGCATGAACACACATGATTTTGGATCTGCCAAGTGGAGGTATATGAATGTTTTCACACAAGTGTCAGTTGGAGTGCTGAAAGTAAGGTCCTCCAGGATCCTATAACAGTAAAGAGGGTGTACACATCCCTGATGGACTGATTCTTTAACACTTAGTCTTGTGCAACCATTTCTCACATTTTAACAATTGTTTATGAAATCTTGTAACTTTTGCAATTGTTCATTAAATTAAAAAAATCCATTCTGTACCTAGTGCTCCTGATCCAGGAGTTAGACCAGTAACAGCAGATTTTTGTTTTCCTGCTCCATATGGATGAAATACATAAAGGGAGAAATCAGACATGCAGGCTGTGAAGCTCAGGCCTGATGAGTTGCTGTTAGAGCTAGTCAAATCTGACTGGCTACTGCTATGTCGGGTTCTGCCAAGAGGGCTGCCTAGTCCAGATGAACCTAAAGAAAATCCAAAAATCCACAAATGTTATATAGTAGTTTTAGTACAAAAGCATTTTCAACCATGAAACTGTTTAAAAATACTTACTATGTCATAAAAAGCCAGCTGATGCATCAGATGCATTTCAAAAATAATCTCAGTGAAACAACAATTTGGGGACACAACCCCATGCTCTGGGTGTCCCTAAAGCTCTGACTGCCAGAAGCTAGGACTGGACCACTTGATACATTGCCCTGTTCTGTTCATTCCCATTGAAGCATCTGGCACAGTCAGTAGACATGATACTGGGCTAGATGGACCATTGGTCTTACCCACTAGGCAATTCATATGTTCTTATGGCTTAAATAACCTAAATAACAATGCCATTCCTGTCAAAAGGTTAAAACAGACAACTGAACTTACTTTTACAGAGGCAAAAAAATTGCTCCTAAAATACTTTACCCATCTGAGTTTTCAGAATAGGTTGGAAAACTGATATGAATGCCTTCTTATTCAATTTCATAAATGTACAACTCCATTGTTAGTGGATGCTGTATTTTTAACTTCCCATAGAAACACACACCATCAAAAGTTGAAAGTCTAGAGTAAGCTAAGGGAGAATTTCCACTGTTTTGATGGAAGGTGAATTAGGTCTAGAGTAAATGATTCTGATTAAAGAAGTGGAATAAAAAACTAGCTAAACATTTAAACTGAATTCTGAAAATCATACTAAAAGTGAAAGAATGAAGTCATTCCAAATTAAAAACAGACAACCTGAAGTGGAACTTAATAAACAAAACTCCACATTATATACACATATATTCACAAATAAAGATATTTGAGCAGTTCCTCAGTATTTAACAGAAAGGCTAGCAACCTATCCATTTAAAGTTTTTCTTATAATACTCATCACCATAGTTGCTGAACGATGTGCTAAGCTTATCAAAGAGTAGTAAAATCAACCTAATTGTACAGCTTCAAAAGTGGTTTTTTGGATGTAAAATACCAGTGCACCGGCAATACAGACTACTGAAAAGTATTGCTCTGAAACTTCTTTTAAAAAAAAAACAGCTTCCATTACATGGTTTGTGGACATTTCTGAAGACCAGCAACAACATAAAAAAAGTTGTTACAACTGATCTGATACCAAACAGCCATTCTGTTAAAATCACAACTGTTTAACAATGTAGTAAAAATAGATTTTATTATTCTAGCAATAAGGAGTTTTTGTCATGCCTAGAACCCAATGCAACTCTAACATTGGACTACATAGGTGTTTAACTTTTATTCTAATTTATTCCTCCTCCCACCCCCACTATACACAAACAGAACTTAATTTACTTATGCTGTTAGCTAAATGTATTAGGTGAACTAATTCAAAGAAAATTGTTTATATATATTACCTGGTATCCCAGTTTTATTAACTGAGTTCTTTGATCCAGTTTGTGAAGTATTACCACCAACTGCCAAGTTTTCTGTGGGGCAAGTTGTGCCTAAGGTCTCCAATTCTCCTCGGTTTGAAGAGAACACTAGGTCTAGAGAGGGTAGCTTCAGCATACATTCTACTCTTGATACAGGTAAGCAGCTGAACTTGATCTGTGAAGGCTAAGCCGAAAGAAAAGATTTTAAGAACAAATATAAAATTCCTGAAAATCATTATGAGCCTGAATCCAAAGAATAGCCGCTTGCAACTTTCCTGTACCCTAAATACACTAAGGCTTTTTTGGTCTAGCTTTGAAATTACTAAGATCTTCATGATTTACAATCTGCAGAATTTACGTTCATTTCTGAGATTTCCTATATCATTGCGGTGTGTTACCCAGAAAGTCCAGGCAGTAGTCAGGAAAGATGCCTATATATATTAGTGAACCATTCTCCCAGAACTAATCTGTGTGCCCCAAGTGAATCCACAGCTTGGAAGCTGCTTCATATTTGGAAGATGTGGAAGCTCAGCTTTGATACCTATCAAGCCAAATTATGTTGAAGCAGCCGAAATGGACAGTCTCAAGACACTGTGGATTATATTAAAATCCTTGCCACTCAAAACTTCCTGGGTGAGCTTCCTGTTGAATTTATGGGAGAACCAAGAGAGGTCGAAGAAAGTGCCAAAAGTGCTCACAGACTGGTAGCCCACAACAATTTTTGGGCGTAAGTCTCCCAACCCAACCAGTTATGTTTCATTTTGAGACCCTAACAGATGTCTTTTATATCTATGTTGCTCAATGTAGGAATGCACTCAAAGCTGCCATGTAAAAAAAAAGATAGTTTGGACAGTCGGAAAAATATAATGCCCCAAAGACAAATACTAGATGAAATGAATTTCTATAAAAATGGTTTGTTTAGATGAACTAGGAGTTGAAAGGTAGCCAACCTCAAGGTACCCATATCTGAAACATATCCTGAGCATAAAATATTTTAGCTATATGTACTTTATTTATTTATTTGAAAAAGAATGATCGCTGTAGATGCTAGTTATACAAGGATATTTTCTGAGGAATAAGTTGAGAATTGTGCTGTAGAGAAGCAGGTATGTTCAAGTGAGGCTGTAAAACAGTCAGAGTGTAGCAGCAGCAAAGCAACAAAGGGAATCCCCACCATGAACAGCAAGAAAATTAGTGATTAAAGGCTAGTGGGGCTTCTCAAAATGGCTCACGTCTGTTGAGCACCATGTGCTTGGAATCAATGACTTTAGAACTCTAGTTAAAAGAGTGTTGTGCTGGAAACATATTGCTCAGAATGGATATCTATTGAATGTAACTATCTCTAAAGAATCTAATTTTAAACAGCAAAGTTAAAGGCAAGCTTAAAATGCAAGTATGTTTTAAAAAATGCTATTGCCATTACACAATATGCAGTATGTTAATGTTGCACTCTCACCTGAACTCGTACATAAACCACCACGTCCACAGGGAACGATGAGTATGCTGACGTTGACGATGACACTAGTGAGGCTGTGGACTCCTCCAAGGAGTCTTGTATTTCAAACTGTCCCATGTCTTCATCTTGTGAACTGACAGCTTTTAACGTAGAAAGAACGTGTTAAATAATGGTTTGAAGCAACTGGAATTAAAAAGTCAATAAAGTTATGTACTAGAATATATGAAAAAGAAGTCGTCACATGGTACCTGCGTAATTCCTCTCTATTGGTGTAATAGGAATGGTTTCCAGAGCCTTCTCTAGGAAGTCCAATAGGCAAGGGCTAATGACCATTTCCTCAGGCAGTGACTGAAGTGCAACCCATGCATACAATTTTGCAGTTTTTACTCCACCACTTCCTTTCCCTTTGGCTGAAACATTTATAAAATGTAAATTTGTCTAGTGGAATACAATTTCTCCAAATACAATTAAAATGTATAGCAACATTCATTACAATTAGAGAAAACAGATCAAATGCTGTATCCTTCTCCATCATCATGTGAAACAGCCATTTCATAGATCAGTTATAAAAACCAAAGTGCATCGTTTTGGTAACAAAGATGTGTTAAAATAACAGAGATGAAGAACTCCGTTCAGACAGTAGTACTATCCTAATGCACTTGCTCTAGTTCAAGTCCTTACTTCCTTTCAATAACTATGTTTTTTCACAACAGTCACTAAAGTCAGCCACACAAAACTCTTCTCCAGAAGACAAGACACAGCAGCCATAACTGACTGGAAAGCAATTGGCATTTAGATTGGAAAGGGTGAAGACAAAATTGCTCACCTGACTTAATTTTGCATCAGTTTGGAAAAATATATTGATTTCAACTGAGAAAAATATCAAAACCCCTAAGAGCAAATGGTAAGTCCTACAATATTACACAAATAATAAAATGAGGATTCTAAGCAGGAAATCCTATTAACAATTGATTTCGAACCTCTAAATTCCAAGTTTGGAGATACGTTTATATTAAGCTATATTCTAGGTAAGAGAATTCTCTTCTCAATTCATGGAAGAGACCCGCACATATAAAACTGTGTGCCCTAAAATGAGTTTTAATGCCGAGCTACTCTGGCTGGTGCTGCTGACCATCTGGACTGGCCTCTCTCTTATCGTATAATAAGAGAATAAGTAGAGGTGAGTTTTAGGAGAAATCTATGTACAGAAAAGATAAAAAAGAAACTCTGGGGAAGTTTTAGGCAAGAATTAAAAAGTAAAGAATGGAAAGGGAAGTTATGAACAAGCTTACAAGGAAAGATACAACGTACGACAGAAACTGAAGCAAGCAATAAAATTAAATTTCATGAATTCAGAGATCCACAAAGAAGGTGGATGTGGGAGGAAACACAGTAACAGTGGTTAAAAGCCAGGGATAATAAGGTAAGTGCTCAAATTCACTGCTCTCTCTCAGACTTTGAGCCAATTAATATAATCTTTTTTCAAAGTTTGTTGTTTCCAGCTCATTTTGTTTTGATGGGTTTTTTTAATATCTAAATTCTGAGAAAGAGACAAGTGAGATGATAATCCTCTGGAAGATGGGAGAGAAATCTACATACCTCTAGATCTGACACTGCAACCTTCCAGAGATAGTCATAGACCTCTGACTAAAAACTGGGATAATTCAACCTGTTACTCTTGAAATTTTAAATCAAAGTTGAAGACACTAAAAACTGGAACTTCAGGTAATTCCAAGCCAAAGTAGTTTTCAGTGGACTGCAGTAGTGGAGCACAGTAATGGCTGGTATTTTGACTAATTCAAAGATTGTAAACAGCTGCTTGCTATCATGATGAATAAACTAATTCCAGCAATTATCACACTTCAAAGTATTACTTTCAAGGCAAGCTGCACAGTAACGAAGAGTATTATTGGAAGGATGCAATGTGGATGAACTGGTGAGTAAATTTAGTATACAATTCTCTATTGAGTTCTGAATACTGCAGAGTATAACTATACTTAGTTGTACTAGTAACAGAATTATTAATTTTTAAAAACAACTAAGCTTTCTAGCATTGTATATTATCTGTTCAAGGAAGAGGAGTAGGTGGTGGTATTTGGCCATTTCTGTGCTCTGTGTGATATATGTTGAGAACCATTTAACAGGAAATCTCCGAGAAGGCAGCTTTAAGAGCAGTTAGAATTTGTGAATTGCACATGTGCTTCTGTAGTCACGTTTCTTTGCAGCCAATATTTAGACATTTATGACCATTTTGAGGTTCAGCTAATGCACAGATCTAAAGCTAGCAGATCATATGATGTGGAGGGAAAAAGATATCCAAGTTATAGTTTAAAAGGGTATTCTACAAGTACCTGATGGGATGGGTGGGGGTTGGGGCAGAAGTAAGGTATTAGTCTTGCTGTGGGTAGTATTAGATAAAGGAGGTGTGGCAGTATCTTTCATACCATACAACTTGGACTCTTTGGAAAGGGTTCTTGGCAAAGAGGATCCCCTGGAGGCATTTGGTGATTCAGTCTTCAAAGTCTTAGAGTTGTAGTGTAACTGAAATGAAAAAAATAATCCATTTACTTCACAGAAGTAGCATTCTCACTGAGTCTCTGCACAGTTCAGTTTTCTCCAAATGTTCTTTGCATTTTTTTTTAAAATTGAGTGATCTTAAAACAAACATATTACATATAAAACACTGTAGATAAAGATTATTGATTCCAAAGAGTCATAATTTTTCATAAGCAAAAATAAATTAAGAAACCTCACCCAGAAAACAAAATTAAATCACAAACATACTGAGCAAGGGGCAATATTTTTTAGCATACAGGACACAAATCCCTAATAGTTGGTGACAGACAGCCTCTCTCACCCAGAGCTGCTGATCTCCCCCTGGCCAATGACTACTTTATTCCCTCGTGTAGTTGTGGGTTTTTGTTTTTTTGTACAGACTATCCACACTACTACATATCATCATGCCCAGATCACTTACCTCTCTTCTTAAAGCAACTCAAAGGTTTCATGTTCTACACACTCATAGATGTGGGTAAGCAAAATCTAGTGTTTCTCAGTGGATGTCACTAGGAGGCAGAGCAGAAACTGCAAATGATGCTTGTGCATCCCTAAATCCACTTAAAAGCTAAAGTAGGGAACTGGGCCATGTCTGGTATCTCTGAAGATCTCTTGTGGTTCTGGAAGGGGAAGTCCAGTCACCGTGAGTAGCTCCCCACTCCTTAAAGATCTACAGCAGATGACGTTGTCATAAATAATTACCTTTATAAAAGACGATCACTTGCAGAAAAGGAAGACCACATCCTCCACCTATGCCCCACCCTGCATTCGCTAACTATTGCATTTTCACATGCACTACAGGCACAGAGAAGGCTTCCCAATACCTGCAATCCATACCATCTATCAGAGAGCAGAAGCAAACAAGCCGAATGTCTGACTTTAACTTAAACAACCTTTTTTTTTAATGGGACTGATTGGCTTTTTAAAGTTTATGTAATGCCACATATACTATTTGATATACAGGATCACACACTGGAATGAAGCTAAACATTTTTCCTGTTACAACTAAAATATTTTTTTTAAAGTGGGATGAGAGAAATGTAGTTGATAGCCTATGGATTTGAATCTCCTTCCAAAACATCAGATTAGAGAAATTATTATTTGTACTACAATATGCCTATAGACCCCAACTGAAATTGGGAAGATTTACCACATACAATATGTATGTATTCACAGCATACCATAACAGCTCTTTTGGAGCCATTACAGTGCATACCATGAACATGTATTAAGAACAGGAATTACATTTACATCTTCTAAACACTTTACAAAATGTACTATCTGATCCACACTATACTCAATGAGGTCTTATTGTAGACCCATGACATAGAACAAATACATTTTACCATATTTAAGTCATTGGTTTTTCTTTTTAAAACTAACTGAATGTTAGCTCACATAGATAAGGATGGAGTATTATTTTCTTCATTTAATAGGTGGCAAAACTGAGTCAGAAGGTCAAGTTTTGTTATGGACATGTAGCAAAGCAATGTCAGAACTGCTATTGGAACTCTTGAATTCATGGCTCCTAGTCTTGTGCCTAGATAACACTTCTCATTAGAATACTTGTTATGCTCCATTAAGAATATGGAATATGTCAATACATTTGTATTGTTCCTCTTGTGTATACACATGTACCAGACACAACTCCAAAATGTTGCTTACATGTATCAGAAGTGGTATGCAGTAAGTATGACATAGATTTTCCATGTAAGAAACAGCAGGTATCACACTTGATATCGGCACTATATAAGCTGCATGCTATAATGATAAAAGATGATCTAAAGGAAGTATTTGTTTCTAGTCAGTTCTAGCTGGAGTGGAAAAATGTTTCCTAGTCCCAAAATTTTTACCTTTACATCTACACCAGGAATATAAAATACTGTAGTTTCCAGGTCACTAGGCTTTGTCTGTAGAGATGACGGCACTTTCTTGCCAGCAAGTAAGTGAGTAGTAGATGCATAGTTAGTCTGAAATTTCTTCTTTTTTGAAGGAGACTCTTGATCTAAACTTCTGGAACTCCGATCATAACTCCTACAGATAAACAACAATATACAACGTGTCTTAGTACAGACCTAATACTCCATCACAAGTATGTTTTTCAATATTTAAAATTAAGGGGATTTTCTTTTTAAAAATTACATTGGAATTTCACGATGAATAGTAGAAGCATTTCCACCCCTTTTATTTGTTCTTTGCCCATCAGACCTCTATTCTGCTGGCCCTTTATTCCCCTTTGGCCATTTTCATCCTCCTCTGCTTTTGCCAAAATATATATTACTAGTGTTATTTGCAGATTTTAAAGTTAAAACAAACTTTTTTAAAATGACAAAAAGTGCCCCTTGCCTTCATTCTCCAGTTTATCCAGAGGAGATGATGAATTCAAAGTGCAGGTAACATTTGTGGATTTTTCACTGTTTCTGCTCTCCCCTAGCAACTGCATTCACATGAATTTCTTATGATTTTCTCCCCCCTGCATACCAAATTCCATTTACACAAGTGACACAGCAAAATAATAAAAAAGCAATATGAAAACCAAAACAAAATTATAGCTCTCATTAAAGAAAAAAATATTTCTACTCTGACCCATGTCCACTTTAAAAAGTCATTCAGAAATTTAACAGTATGATCACATTTCCTTATATACACTTCTTCAGAAATGCTCCCCTGCTGTATGTTGGGAGGTCACTCAAATATGTAATATCACTACATGAAAGTGTCATGAGATTGCCTAAAGTGTGACAGCTACAGCCTGATTTTCAGCTGCAGGTTCCTCTCTTTAGATATTATAGAAGGAAAGTGAAAAAAAATCTGTTACTACATACAAATCCTTGGATGATTTAAAATATGGAAAAGGTAAGAATGACTTTATAAATCCTAAGAGTTCAGTTTTGCTAAAGCTAGGTTATCATTAACACTGTGTTAAAGTTCAAAGAAAAAATTAAAAGTAAAGGTGTATTCGGTTAATAATGAACAACAAAAACAGAGGCCACTGGCTGTCAAAGCATATCTGCAGAATGGAGAAAAGCGTTTAAAAAACCAGCGTGAAATCGTGGCCCACTGAAGTCAACGGCAAAGCTCCAGCTGTTTTCAGTGGAGTCAGGATTTCATTTCAAGTTGTACAAATACCTTTAATTGTACAGTGAACATTATCTCAAGGATAGTGAGTAAAATGAAAAAAATGTTGGAACTGAATATCAAGAGAACACAGCATTAGCCTAGTATGCATCAACTCAGCAGTGTATTTCAAAATTTTTGAGACAGTGCATTCAGGCATTTACTTGGAGAGTAAAAGAGGAATCCTGGTGCTTTCAAAGCTTAAAAGCTCCATTTATAAAAGGATGGGTAAAAAGGAAACAGCTGTACATGCATTTCTTGGTGTCAGGCTCATTAGACTCAACCCTTTGTGCAAGCAGACTTTCATGCTTTCCCAGAACAAAAACTATAATTCAATCATGCTATGGCAACGTGTGGTGATGATACAAATAACTGACCACTAATTGGCTAAAAATGGTAGGAATTATCATAGTTTCTATGCTTTTCAAATGGGTCAATGCACAGTTGCCATTAAGTATTGTGTGGTGTACTGGTAGGATCCTAACTGATGTAAATCAGTAAGTTGTCTTATTTATGACTAAGTAAATGTCAAATACAGAAAGACTGGCACAATACAGTAATACACTGCTTTCTAATATGATTTAGAAATATTACTGTCTTTCAATAGGTTTCTTACCTTCTTAAGCTTATTTCATCATGCTCTTGCTGAAGCGTTGTTGGATGCAGCACACATTTTCCACAATCAATTTCAACTCTGATATCAAGTTCAAAGTCAATATTTCTCTCTGTGGGTGTGCCAGTCACATTTCTGTTGGCAGGAGTTGTTGGCCAGCGGTCAGTAAACAGTTGGTGAACTGCAGCAAAGCCTGTTGCTTTCTTACGAGTGCTATTCCTGCAGAAAGAACAATTACTTGTTAGATATTAGTACTGTGATAAAATTCCTTCCAAGGTTGTCTACTAATGTATTTGCTGACAAGTCAGTTACCCAGGACATTTAACATTTTAAGAAGTTTTCGGTAAAGAGGCACCATATGGTAAATTTTCATAGGTGCACATTGCTATCTTAGTCCATTTTCCACTAAGGTATTATTAAATATTTACTTCATGGTAGATGTGGATTGAGCCCCATGGACATAGACTGTAGCTGTCTGAGGGAGGTCTAAGACAACAAGCAACAAACGAGGGATATGGAAGAGGGAGACAATTAAATATAACACATTTTGTTATGTATATTATATTTTAATATATATCACCTCTTAACGTTGTTTATAATGTTGTGTTTGTATATACATGCTTAGCCCCTACACACACGCTTAGCCATGAGGTAAATTGCAGAACTATATATTAAATAAGGGACAGTGTACCTTTGACCCTCCTCACCTTCCCTCTGCCCAATAACAGATTTATTCCAACATTCCAAAATTTGAGAGACTTCAAAGAGCTGCCATAAAAAAAAAAAAAAAAAAAAAGGCAACTCATCAGACATTCCCTCCTCCCTACCCTAGAATTACACCTGCTGAAAGGACCAAGGACAGGCAAGATTCAACCCTGGGTCAGCAAAAGCTATTCTAGATGTGAACTTTAAAGACAATTTTCTCATGGCCCTAATGAAAATATTTTTAAACAAATTGCTTACTGTGGTTTTCTGTAAAAATAAGCCTTCTCTCTCTCATGGTCTTCTTCCTTCTCAGAGTCTTCACTGGTTGAAGATAAACTGTCATCCCGCCGTCCCTCTTCGGGCTGGAAGGGAATGCTTGGTGAGAAGACTACTGGAGTTTTGGGTGAACTGAATACTGAGCATGATCCTTCACTAGTGGATGAGTAATGGGATGGACCATCAATAGTTACTGACAAAAGGTCCAGTTCTGTCTCCTCTGGAAACTGATTGTGAAAAGACAAAAAGATATTAAAGTTCACAGTTACTGTCTTTACTACGCAAAAATTAAGATTTCTGGGGGGGAAAGCAAGAGTGCTTAAA
This sequence comes from Lepidochelys olivacea, assembly GCF_965140295.1. NCBI lineage: Eukaryota > Metazoa > Chordata > Testudines > Cheloniidae > Lepidochelys > Lepidochelys olivacea. The sequence goes on along the minus strand of NC_140414.1, from coordinate 46,828,268 downwards.
AAACTCTGAAAACTCAGGTTCCTCATTTTGAACAGACAGAAGTGTCAGATTTAGGAATGTATGAAATGAATCATGTAACACAATAAATTAATGCATAGGTTTGGAGGAAAAACAGTACCATACATTTACCACTGCCTTAGTGATTGAGTTGAATTTGTTAGCTAGATAATTAAACAGTATCAAGCTCTGATCAAAACATACATTATGACAGGCCATCACTAGAAGAATGAACATTTAATTGAATGAAAACAAATTTTAAAAGTAAAGAACACAGAACAGAAAGAATCATCATGGCCACCTGTAAATGAAAGAAATGCACAGGAATCTGTTAGTGAATAAAAGGGCATGCAAAGTACTAGTACAGAATGTACAGCATTCTCTTATACATTATGCTCTTCTTTTTAGAAAGTTGGATAAAAGTGACTTGATGGGAAGAAACTTTAGAGACGCATTTCCAAAAAGTGGTTCCAACTGTTTTGGTGCACTTTGCATCAGCAAATACCCCCACACAAAGAGTTTTCAAGCCCTTAACACCTGTATATGCAGGGATAGAGTCTAAACAACTGTACATGCAGGTGTTAGACTAACACATGTGCCAACGAAGTGCTAGTGGCATAAAACTGTGGGGATTGTTTGTGTATTCAAATGGGTGTTGAGTGGAAGATCCTTTGATAATTTGCTCCATGCTTTCATTATGGCCTTTCACACATCCAGCACCTGACTTAACACTACTTAATATTTGACAGTCTTTTCTAAGCTGTGGAAAATTAATGGAAATGGATATTACAAATGAATGGAACCTTTTGATACGTTCTGTGTTATAAGGTATATAAAAGAACTCAGCAAAGCACAATTCTGCCTTTCCTTTTGTTCTCAGAAATGAGCTATTTAGACATCAGCACTCTAAGGTGATCTGAAAAAGCATTCCAACTCAGAACACTTATAAAAGAAGAATAGAGGAAAGGTGGAAGGGAAAAAGTTAGATGACTGTCTTCTAAAAGGTGTACTTAATTTCTTCCATTCTATATGTCTAGAGTATCTTTTTAAAATTAAAAGTTTGGTTTTTTGGGTTTTGTTTTTTTTAAAGTAGGTGAGTTGTCTGGGCACTAATTTTGACAAACTGGTTATCCTGCTCCCTTTAAATAAGGTATCTTACACAACTGTACCAGATATAGGAATTCTAATATCAAATTATGATGCTTGATGGCTTCCCACCTTGCAATTATATTCCATCAGTGTTGGTGCCTACACTCTTGGGACACCTTTGTAAAAGATTAAGATAAATGTGTGGGCACTGAGTCCTTCTCTACAGTATGCTCTGCATATAAGAATAGATCATGGCTTGCCTTATTGTCGTCTCCATAATTTAGATCAGACTTGATCAGGGCCTTTGTAAATATGCAAACAAAATAGGTCATTACTAGTTGTACAAAAAACTGCAAAATTTAAGCTACATATGGGGATGTAAGAATCTTTGAGAACTTAATTCATCATGTCCACCTATAACTTTTTACCCGTTTAAACTTACTTAAAATCTTTTTTAAAAAACTGATATACATTCTGCTGAGTGGCGTTTGAAAGAGAGATGAACAATTGAAGAGCAGCTGCCAGTGAGGTGAATTAGTGCTATGGCAAAGTATATATTTTTTCTTTTTACAAGTACCTGAAAATACCCTTCCCCTTGACAGCTGGATTGCTGTGGAATCCCCAAAACTGTTTTATTCAACTTAATTAAAAATGAAAAAGAAAAAAGAAAATTAAAACAATTACCATAGCATGAGTCATTCAAAACCAACAGCAATGACATATTTAGGAAGGATGGGGGGCGGGGGGAGAAAGAGAAAGGGGGACAACATATTGCAACAAAAAATCTGACATTTGAATTATACATTTTAAACATACAAATGGACATGTGTGTCAGACTATAGCAAACTCAGAGAATGTTTACTTAATTAATAACCATTTCCAAAATGCTAAACAAGGCTGAACATTAGGATATGACTATTGTGCATATTTGTTAAAAATAGCAATAACACGTTAACCATGTGTATTATTTTTGCACATGCCAGCTTTTGGTCTGAGGATACCTGGAAGTGAACCTTGTTAAAAGTATAAACTAATCTATTTAAAGAAGTAAATGAAAATTCTTTAGTTTGATATTTCCATTATTAATTTCTGTGTTAAGATAGACACCACGAGACTAAAAAAATTATCAAGAGGGATTGGCAATTAAAATCTTCGTAAGTATATTTAACTGAGGTACTTCCAAGTCAACATGGTATTTAATCTACTGTAGCATGGTATACTAATTAAATTGGTATGTAGGGTATGCCTTACAGGGTCCTGTATGTTGAAGGTTACTCTGGGTCCAGGAGACGCTGCATCTACACGGATTTCTGGGAGCTCTTCACTGTCTCCTAGTCGAGAGCTACAAGCAAAATATAAAAGGAATAAATAAGCTATTACAAATTTGAATGTACTTGCTACGTTTAAAAGTTCAATAACTACACAAAAGCTGTTGCAATAAAAGTATAAAGCATCAGTCAATGCTTAACATTATATACAAATGAAATGGTATTAAATCAGTGTTCAAGCATTTATGGCACATAAAAAGGAAAAAGATGAAGTTTCAAATGACTTTGGCCAGCAGTTCACTTAATTTTGCGGGACTTTGTTTTTATTTTTTACTCTTTTCAAGCACAGGCCAAGAAGCAGAAAGACAGATAAAAAAATAAAATGTGTGTGACTTGTCACATGGAATGAAGTACAACTGGCAGATAGTGCATATTCACAAAATAACTCAAATACAGACAATCTTTCAAAACTAATGAAATCATTATGACATATTTGCAGTGCAAATTTACAACTTCTCATTCACAATTTAACAACTCACTTAAGCATTTCTTGATAGGCTAGCCAGCTGAATATACTACATAACACAACATTTTATTAATCTTCCCAACAGAATTCCTAATTCTCTGAAGATGATTTTTCTTAAAAGGTGAAGTGAAATGCTTTCTACCTGCCAGGATTTGAGTTAAGAGTCTTCACAGTTGCACTCCTTCTACTGTGTAAGGTATCAGTAATGCTAACCAGTTCAGAAGAAACATTAACCTGTAAAATCCTATAATCTTGCAATGCAAGTAAAAGACGAATTCACTTTGATCCATTTTGTTTAAAGCCATTTGTAATTTGGAAGAGCTATTCTCTGATATTTTGGGATCTCTATTAATATTTTTTTTAGCTTCAATCTACCTTTAAAACTAACGCTCAAAATTGTCAACCAATTTGTCTTAACTTAAAAATGTCTATAATTGATGGAGAAGATCCTTATAGTTCTAATAGCCAAGTTCCCGCTCCTGTTTTATTTTTTTTAAACCTAGTACTGTATTTTATTGCTGATTAAAATGCCACCAATATTTTAAAATCCAAACCCTCCAATATGTGTGTTTTCCTTCTGCTGATTCTACAACAGCAATATGCTTATTCACAAAGCAACAGACACCAAGCAAAGTTGATGCACTATATTCTGCTATGAGAATTGCAACTTGCTGCTGCGAGCTTCAGAATACTTGGAAGAAGGAGAAAAGGAAATCATTTCCTGAACTAAAAAGTTGCCTTCCCTCCACTAGTAGTTAAATCCTTTTTCTAATATGAGGACAACAGAGTGTAAAAATCAAAGGGATAAATTGTGTCCTCTTTACTTATTAGCCGTGCCTGCTGCGCAGAACCTTCAAATGGGTTTCTTAAAAGTCCTGCAAAATGACTACATAAAAGTGACACCTTTCTCCTCAACCAGTTGGCTCCCTGAACGCATTCAGAGTAATATCTGATGATTTTACTACCTTAAAGTTTACCACTTCTTAACTCTTAGTCCTGCAGAGCAAATACTGCTCTGGAAGAAGGAGATGGAGTTTATTCTGCTTGTCGATCATCTCAAAATAGTTAGCCAAATTTAAATTGTAGCATCTTGGAGGCTGATGTGAGAGCCAGAAAGACCTCAATTTAACTTTCAGAGGCCAGGTTCAGTTTCCATGGCAGCAGTTCAACCCCCCCCCCCCCACACTCTTTAGCTTCCAACAACTTTGGGTAAAGCTTTGCCTTTATAGATTTATGGATGAACTTAAACTTGATAGTTCAGCTGTGCATACTGACTAGGAAGTGTAGAAAACCACACACCTTATTAATTCTGCAAGATTTGAGCACTACGAATGTCCACAGTGAATATCTGTAATCATCAAACCTTCTGAGAAATGTGCAGACATTAGTTCTCAGAAGACAGACAAAACAAATATGAAATTTCTAAGTCAAGCTGCTTTGGAGACATGGTATGCCAAAAACAGATACTTCACAAAAAGAAAAACTTCATTTGTCAAACCTCCCCATCTCTTGAAAACATTTTCTCAAATCCACCCTAAAATATATATATATATATACATATATATACACACACACACACACATATATATACACACACACACACTCATCACAATGGCAAAAGACCTCATGAAGCTCCACAATCAGATATTCTCCTTCTTGCAGTCTATTCTAACTTCATTACAGATCTCATCTTCCCACATGCATAGTCATTTGCCAAAAACACTCTACCTTGCCCTGTCCATTCTTTTTAGAGGTGGTCTTCCAGATGCTGAAATTGTTTTAGACCGGTTATAGCTTGGTTTGTAACCTAGGCCCCATTTGTCCTTCAGAGAAGCAGCCTAAACAAAAGAAAAATATATCTAAGATGTTGAGGACAAAAATAATGAAAATTATAAATAAACATGGGAATGTGGAAAAATTCCACTACTTAAAACATTTTATTTTACAGCCATGCAAACAGTTAGGAAAAAACTTTTACAAAATATTTTTTTTTGTATCATGTGCTCAAGGCACCCCTTTGCAGGCCTTTGCCCAAAATCTTCATTTTGACTGGTCTCTGGACGATTCACTCACCTTTCATACTAGCTGGCATTGGTACTTCCTTGCTGTCAGGAGAACAGAGTGGCCCCCAACCCAGTAGTTTGGGATCTGCCTAGCTGAATAAATATCCTCTCTTCATGTGATACTGCTGCAACTGTAGTTAGCACAGGAACATGAGCTACAGCCTCCTCATTTAAGCAGAAGCTCCCAACAGAATACTCTCTGAGAGGGGTCCCTTGCTTTGGGATGGACTCATATTTGGTCCAGAATAGCTCAAATGTCCCGGTCTTCAGGGTTTGCTACAAATACTCCTTTGCCATGATTTATGGCAGGGGGTGGCATGATAAGAGCAGGCATTTGTGGGTGAATGGGGACACTGTTTGGGTTGGAACTTTATTTCTGTTTGCGTATTTTCTCCTGCTTGCTGTTCTTATCTTTTGATTAATAAAAAGGCACCTCAATTCAGGAATAAGCAATTTCTTTTAGCACACATTATAAACCTAATAAAATAAATCAGCCAAATGGAATGTAACAGAGATTTTGCTCAGATACTCAAGCATGCTTATCGTTTTTGGATTCTTCTGGTGTAGTCAGGCAATGTTTTATGATCGCCGCCACCACCTCTGAAAGCCTGAGTTTGAATCTTGGCTAGTAAATTGTACAGCATTGCATATTATGGCTTTCAGACCTCTGGAAGCCAACTATTGTTTACTTTTTCTGAACATAGATATATTTAAAACTATTTAAAATATCTATTTTAAATAGTTAAAATAGAGATATTAAAATAGTTTTTTCCTAAAGATTTGTCATAGAAAAGCAAACAAAAATCCACATAATATACCGTACCACTAAAATTCTGGTTTTCTATCTCCAGTAGTACAGAATAATCTGTTTTCCCAGAAAGTTAAACCATGTGTTTTATATATTTAATACTCCTTTTACCTTTCTTTTTCAGTGTCTTCCTTTTATTTATTTTTAATACGTGGAAGAGATACTTGCAAGTGAAAATACTTAGGAACTTGCCAAACACCATTAGAAAATTGCTCACCCTCATGCTGGACCTACGTAGTTTTTTACGGACGTCTCGGCGAATGTCATTCACAGCTACTGACTCTAATTGTTGATAGCGCTGAATTTCTTGGTTTATGGTTCCTTCACTTGCACCTAGTTTTCTGGGAACAAGTTAGGATAGTGAGTTTTCCAGATGGAATGAATAATTAGTGAAGTTAAACATTACTTTCACCATTTCCTTTATCAACAAAACCTCTATACTGTATTCCTGTGAAAATCCTAAAGCCTTTCAAACATTACCCAATCAGTTTCTTGTTTTTCAGGAGTTTTCTATATATGGCTGTTGAGGGTCCACCATTATTTCACTATATAACTTTTGCCCATACTGTAACTTCTTTGCAAGGGCCCATGATTTCAAGGTTTTTACCTCTGTCACACATTCAGCAAACAGAAAAAGGGGTGTGTAACAAAATATACAAGATGTCAAACATTATATTGTGATGCCAACAGAGGTGGAGGAGGGATAGTTGCTAGAGAGCAACTCCCTTTGAAAAGAAAGTCTCCTAAAGAGAGCAAAGATTCCCAGCTGGAACAAATCTGTATCAAAATTAGAATTAAGTATTTTCGATGATCCTTAGTTCAAGAAAGCAGGCAGGGTATGGAAACCTCTTGCTAGAGATGCCAGGAGGAAGACTGAACTGTGGAAATTTCCAGGAGGAAAAAGCTTCCTACAATGGCAGACCAGACTGATCAGATCCTCTGAATACGAAAAGCAGAAGAAGAAAATCTCCTGTAGAAATAACGAACTTGAATGTAAACAAGTTTAGAAAGGAAACTCACTAAAATCCATGTTATTTTAAAGAGAACAGGGTTTGTTGATGCTACCATATGTTGAGGACAGAAAGGTGCAAACATAAATTTTGGTCATCACATTCACATGGTTACAAGCATTTCTTATCACATATTAACTGTGAATGTTCGTATATCAAATAGTTCAGTTACAACTGGCCTGCGACTGACTGCTGCTGGCAATCTTGTCTAAAGCTGAAATAGTAAAGTATGTCCAGTCTTCATTATTATTTAACAACCAGTCAGCAACAGGCATTCTTTATCACAAGTGATCCCACTTTTTACTAAGATTGACCTAGCCTTCCACACGCCAAAAACGCAAATAAAATGTTTTCATATAAAACTCATAGCTGTCTCTTGCCATGAGCACTTTTGGATGACATTCTTAATTTTCCCTTTGTGTGTTTTATGGAGTATTACTGTGTCTGTGAATTATTTATATAATAAAATATATCATATTTTAATGCCATAAAATAGTTCATTTAGAGAGGTTTCTTCTTCCTACAGTGAACGGGATCTCATTCCAACTGCAAAGCACTGTCACTCCCAAGTCACAATCATATAGCTGGTAGCAGAAGTGCTACAAATCATGATGAACTATGGTTTGTCATTATATTGGAACTGCTGCCACATTGCCATCAGTGTGAGGCAAAACCAGAAATGAAAGATGCCTTGACTCTAAGGAGAGCTTCCTGGGGATTTTAATGGCCACTTGTGCACCTGATTTTCTCTAGTAGAACCAGAACGATCAACGATTAAAAAAAACATTTCCTCTTGCAGATTGTATAGTCCCACCAATGCTGAAGCAGTAGAGGTAAGAAAAGGGAAAGCACAGTTTCAATTTGTTTTTCCCAAACTAAGAGGAGAGATTAATAAGACTGGCACTTTTCAGCTTGAAAAAGAGGTGACTAAGGGGAACTATGATAGAGATCTACAAAATCATGACTGGTGTGGAGAAAGTAAATAAGGAAGTGTTATTTACTCCTTTTCATAACATAAGAACTTGGGGTCACCAAATGAAATTAATAGGCAGCAGGTTTAAAACAAACAAAAGGAAGTATTTTTTCCACACAATGCACAGTTAACCTGTGGAACTCCTTGCAAGAGGATGGCCAAGACTATAATGGGGTTCAAGAGAGAACTAGATAAGTTCACGGAGGATAGGTCCTTCAATGGCTATTAGCCAGGATGGGCAAGGATGCAAAATCATTGTCTGAAGTGTCCCTTGCCTCTGTTTGCCAGAAGCTGGGAATGGACAACAGGGGATGGATCACTTGACAATTACCTCTTCTGTTCATTCCCTGTGAAGCACCTGACATTGGCCACTGTCAGAAAATAGGATACTGGGATTGATGGACCATTGGTCTGATCTAGTATAGCCTTTCCTATGTTCTTAAGTATTGGGGGAGGGGTTTTTTGTTTTGTTTTAAAACACAAGAAAAGCCAACTTACTTGAGGTCATCAATTACTTTGGCTTGTTCATTCAGTTCCCTAATATCTACTAAACGTTTCACAAATTTTCTTCCTCTCTGCTCTCCAACTTGGCTACCAGATGTTCCCTGTCGCCGATAATCAACAGTCTCCTATTGAAAATAACATTTCATTAAATTCCTTGTTAAACGTACAGAACCATTTTTAAGTTACAGGTACAATGAATTGTACACCCTAAATCAAAACACCGCATGCAAACACTATTTTTTAAAGTCAAAAGGCAGCTGATTTGAAATTTTCCAATGATTCAAGTCCCATCATTTGCTTAAAGACAAACATTAGCTACTACATACATGTCCCCATGAGCAAGACCTGCCCGCTCTCAAATGTGAACTAGAATGAGTAGAGTCACACATCGCTGCCCCCGACAGATACTCTACAGGAACGGAATATCGATGGTTTTGGGAGCTCAAACCCAACAGGTGATTTACAATCCGCTGCCCAAATGTTAACTTGTGTGCATCTCCACATAATGAAACTCCATCTGATTTCTAAATAATAAACAGGAATGTTAGTGTTTTAGGGTGGTTTTTCCCTAAAGCCATTACAAGATTCTTGCAAAATTGCAATTGTTTAAAGAAATAATTGCTAAAAAACTACTTAATATAAAACCAAAACACAAGTTGACACACAGTATTGTTTTTTGCTACTGAAAATTTCATTCTTCTAGTTCGTTTGTAATGTTAGTATCTTCCATTGCTTGCTAGGATAATCAGAGTAACTGTAGCCAAAGTCTTCCAAAGCGGGTGCTTAAAGTTAGACACCTGAATGCATACTACGGCATCTAATAGAAAGGGTCTGAAAAAATCTCAAAGCTAACTGAGCTAAAATTTCCCCACCACATACATACACACCGAATAGGAATTTTCTGAAGCTTACTGTTATGCCTAAATAATTTAACAAAAGAAATTTAGACACTATTTTTGTTGATTCTCTTACTGCATGTATAGTGGGAGACATGGTATCAACTTCGTCCTCATCCGACAGGTCAGCTATGTTTACAGAATTTAGGTCAGCAATGTCATCGACATCTTCTTCTCCTGTCAGTGTTGTGAGGGTATTACCCAAAGCATTTAATCTTTTCCCAATGTTAGGATCCATGTGGACATCAATACCGCACATCTTCCATAACACATTGAGAGTCCAGGTTCCAGCACTATTGCTTTCTGTTTAAAAGAGAAAATTTGCCTGATGATTTTTCTCTTCCTTGTAGCCAAGTTTGTCATTGTCTGCTTCTACAGCTCAGGAGACAGCACTAGACTTATCCATCATGGGGCGCTGCCTTGGCTCTGCCCACTTGTAAAAAGCTCCCAGTGAGACCTTTCCAGAACTGAATCGCACTTTGAATACAGTTAACAGATATAGCTATTAAGTTTGTATTAAGATTTCTCTAATGAATATAAGGAAAATCTGATAGGCCAGAGGGAAAGTAAATTCTCCAGGGTGTGAAAGGCACAGTTAGCTACTAGAAGACAAACATGAAATATGAATTTCAATCTCTCTCTCTGAGCTAGGTTTACCATTTCCAACACAGGGATTCCAATAACAGTGAAAACCAAAGTATGGGCATGTGAGAAAATAATTTTTAACTCTTCACAAATCAGACTCTTGGAATTACTCAAATCACAAAGATTTTAATGGTTCATTAAAGCCTGCACCTGCAACCTCTGAATCTTGAGCATCTAATTTCTAGTGCCTACTGAATGGGTGAAATGGTTACCATGCTGGAGTTTTACATATTTCATCTTGAGAGGAGACGGACGTTTCCAACCAAGTTCCACCATACAGTGCCAAACAGATATGGCTTAATGGACTTTGACTTGTTTAGAAGGAGCTAGAAGCTTTGTAAGCTTCTTTTATACAGTATTCTCGGCCATCTAGCTATGCTGAATTTGGTAATTTTTGTCTTTTAATTGATGGATGGTAGAGGATGAATATGGCTGTTAAGAACAAAAACTTTTTAGAAAGCTTAACAGTTACATCTTGACTGCTTTGCAGACATGAAGCAGGTGCCATACCTTCTCATTAGAAAGTGCTGAATTTGGAGAAAAAAGAAGAAAGGGAAATGTATAGGCGATATTCTGAGATAAATTTTCATAGTGTTCACAACGAGGATGGATTCCAAAGTCTCCTTTTTGAATGTCATGTTTACTGATTTAAATCTTTCTGATCCAAGATGGTCCCATTTCCACCAGATATTCTGGAAATGATCAGGACTGAATATGCTCCCGAGCTTTGCTTCCCCTTCAGCTATTGCCCCAATAGCTAAAAGATGTGAAAAGGTTATTATGGTCTGAGTTTGCTTCCTTGGGTTTGAGAATAGACAAGGAAATGTTTCTTACAAGAAGTTTTGTTGCATTTTCTGGGGTAGTCATTGCTCACAGTTTCCATCTGACACCTCCTTCTTTGGCCTTCTCCTCCATTATGGCTCTGAGGCAAGGTTAAGTTAGAGCACAGAGCCCCTAGAAGCTCCATTGAGCCATAGGTGCCAACTCCGTGGGTACTCCGGGGCTGGAGCACCCACGGGGAAAAACTGGTGGGTACTCTGCACTCACCGGCAGCCAAGCTTCCTACCCCGCCCCCAAACCCCAGCTCACCTCACCTCTGCCTCCTCCCCTGAGCACACCACATCCCCGCTTCTCCTCCCAGCACTTGCCACCACGAAACAGCTGTTTCTCGGAGTAACAAGCTCTGGAAGGGAGGGGGGCAGAGCGGGAACGCAGCGCACTCAGGGGAGGAGGCAGAGACTTTGGGGAAGGGGTTGGAATGGAGGCGGGGCAGGGGCGGGAGAGGGGTGGAGTTGGGGCAGGATTGAGCACCCACCGGCGCCAGCAGAAGTCGGCGCTTATGCATTGAGCCACAAAAAAATCCCTGAAATGGGCTGCCAAAGCAAGCAAGCAAGATAATTTTAAAAAACTAGTTCAGAAATTCCTATCTGGAAGGTTTTTCATATGCTCTGTAACTTGAAAAGGCAGAGAGTCAGGGAACAGGGAACGTTTCACAAGTGAGCAGAGTCCTGTGTTAGCCCATTAAACTATAAAAGCAGAGGGACTATCCACTGCCAGAATGGGAATCTAACTATGTGGGAAGAAGAGCAGTTGTATAGTTTTGATCTATAGCCATACAATTATAAAATCTAAAACAGTTTACAGATATGCTAATTAATGCATACCCTAGGTAGATTACGGTGGGCATTAACTAGAAAAGTGACATGTTTTGCAATAAAAGACTGAGATTATCAAAGACATTTCTATATTTAAAATTATCTTCATAATATAGTCTTATACTTTAAAATACACCATGATTTTTAAACGAATACAATTTTATTTGTATACATCAAAGTATATTTCATTTTAGGTTTTTCTTGTTCCCTAATTTCTCTTGCTCCTCAAAAACATACCCCTTCTTGTCCATGTTCTAGTCTTCTTCCCAGTCTGAACAATCCTCTTGTCCAGTTCTATGTATTTCCCCCTCTTCTCCCACCTTTTGTTTTTTTTCTGTAATTTGACCTTTATCCGTTTTGCAATTCTGACTCCTTTCTCAGTTACCCTCCCCACTTCCTTGAAACCTGCTAAGACTGTTGGTTCCTCTCTTCCTCTCCTATCCCAGTGTTTTCCCTGTGGCCTGATTAGCATGCCCGGTAGCTCAATTTTTAATGGTTAAAATATAATGTAAAATGCAAGCCAAAAAGCACAAATGAGTCACATTAGCCCTAGGGAGGAATGGTGGACAACCCCAGAGCATCTGAAATATCTCTGCTGCCATGGATGTTTTATCCTCCTCCTTCAGGGCTGATTAAACGCCAAACACATTTGGACTAAAGAAAATATAATAGGTAACTTAAGCAAAGCATCCCATTATATTTCTGAAATCCAGAGTTTGCTCAAAGTGTTAGAGGGAGGATGATCCACCATAATTTTCATTTTCTTCCACCTGCATTCATTCCCTTTCCAGAAATTCCCTTTCTGCCCAGACTCAATGTATATCAACACAGCCGCTGGAAAATGGATTTTCCTTTGAGTGAAAAAGTTTTTGAAAACTTATCTGAACGAAAAGACAAAAATTCAATTTTTTTTGTAGGAAGAAAAATCCAGTTTTGGGAGAACCAAAGTGGAATTTTTCCACTTGTTGGCTGCCTGGCTACCTAGCTTCCCACAGGAGGACAGCTGGAAAGGACAATAAGTCAGCCAGCTGTGGGAGCCAGGAAGCCAGATGTTTGAGAAGCCTGGGGAGCTGGCTATCTGGGAAAACAGACTAGCCCAAGGAACTGACTTCTAGGAAGCCAGGCACAGCCTTGGAACTCACTAGGCAGGTACTGGAGTTCTTGGGGAGCCCGTTAACTAAGGACCTGGCAGCCCCACAGGTCGGCTGCTGGTGAGCCTGCCTGCCCGGTTGACTGACAGGAAAGCAGGCAGGGAGACAGGCTCACATCAAAATTTTTGATTAAACTGAAATATTTCTGCAGAATACTTCACTTCTGTTAAATCAATACTTTTCAGCAGAGAACTGTTTTCTCTGGAAAATTTTCAACCAGCTCCAATGATTATACTAAAAGGATTATTTTTATTTTGTATTAGTCACATTTTTTACACATTTGATCCAGCAGGTATTAAAGCCTATGATAGCTCGCTACTACCTTTTACTAATTTCTTGTAGCTAAAACCCAAGTCTGTAAGGCTACAAGGGATTGTTGAAAGCCCTCATGGACAAAAATAAATTGGGAAATGTGGAGCAGCTACTGTGAAAAGGGGGTATCAAAACAAAGCACAACCTTGAAATACACAATCACAATTAAAAAAAGCTATCAAGAGCTCACACCTGCACTAGAATATCCTACAGTTTATAAATGTTTTAATAATATAAAAATTGAATATAAACATTACCTGCAGCAGCCTGTCCTGCTGTCCTTGAACAGACTTCATAGGTGCCATCTGGCACTACACCTAAACATGAAATAAGCAGATGCTAGTAAGACAGATGTAATTAAACAAGTTTTAGATCTTCCTTACAAAATTCTTTTTGTACACTTGATCTAGGTAAGTCAAATGTCACGTTTGTTTGTTTGTTTGTTTATCATCAATCAGTAACACTACGGAAGTGATCATAATTTCACTTGGGCTGGCAAGTTTTCTTGGCAATTTTGCAAGCCTATTGCTGACATTTCTATATGCAGTAAGAAATGAAAAGAATCCATATTTAGCTGCTGAATACGGAAGATAAAGGGAAGTGTTATGAGAAAGCAATTTATTACACATTTTTGGACAAATAGGTTTTATGCATTTTTGCATTGTATTATAGTATTCAATAAAAATGTAATAAAATTAAATTAAATTAATATACTTAAAGCAATACTAAAAAAACAAAAACAAAAAAAAACTTTTCCAACCTGGTTAATGCAGATGGTACTACAAGGCAAATACTTTGTTGCAGTATATTACAATTCTTGAAAAAAGGACATTTATTGTTTAAAAAAATTTAAGAATACTAAAGGGTGACTGGGGTTCACATGTAGGGTCCCACATGCCAGAGAGCTTTATTGGGGTTTGGAAATCAAATCTTCATCTCTTCCTTAGTCTCCTTCTGAACCGTCAAAGTTGTGAAAAAACATGGGAAAGGGTAATAGGGGACTAAGTTCCAGGGCCACCAAGACAAGATTAGAAACACTTACAGGCATTCATGACTAGATCCCCTCGTATTTCTGGTTTCCAGTCATCCCAACTCGTCTCAAAACCATCAGCAAAGCGGATACAGAAATTTTTAAAATGTCCTTTGCTAACCAGAGACTCTGAAGAGCAGGCAGTGATTAAAGTGCTTTCAATGGTCAGGACTAAAGCAGAGCCAGTGTCAAGATCTGCTGTGTGGTTAGTCTGCAAAAGGAAGAAGAGACTTGTACAGAAAAGGCAATTTACTGATAATCTCAAACTTTTTTTTTTTTTTTTTTGCAGTTCAGAGGCTCATATCTTCCTCATACCCTCCTTGCCAGCTCTATAGAAACCCTCTCCAAAGCAGCAAGTCTACACATTCACAATGTCATGTATCCTTACTTCTCAGTAGTTACAGCATATCCTATGGCAGGGGTGTTAAATTCTTTTGGCCAGACTCCATGCTTAATTATGGTCTGTGGACTGGAATATAAATTCAGGACTTCATACTTCCCTTAATTCATAGCAGATTTCCCCACTGCCTTTGCAGCAAAACTGATTATTTGAAACTTTGATTTTCTTATAGTCACAAGCAACATCACTCAGGGAGAAAAACTGGTCCCTTTTAGGCTACCACTATGTCTGCCTTTTGTTTCTCTTCCTTCCTATCCACCTTTCACTATTTCTATTTCTCTCTTCTCGGTCTTTCCTTGTCTCTCTCTGTCTTTCCCTCTGCATTTTTCTTTCCATGCTGCAACTCCCACCTCTTGAGAGCTTCTCTCACACCCTCTTTCTTATTCCATCAGCTTATAAAATGATCAGCAATGGAGTGGTTAACACAGATACTGAAAAGTTGTCACTGGGCTTCAAAGCTGACAGTCCAATGAGATTAATATGTGACAGGTGGATACATTATTGGTAAACCAAATGTCTTCAGACATATGCAAGACTAGTTCCCCATGAAGACGTAAATCTATGGCATTGTCTAAACTAGAATGGATGATGTCAGCATATTAGCAAACGTGCAGACGCGTTTTGTGAAAGTTTAGTGTACACAGGTGGTGCACACACTGTTATAATGTGCTAAACTTGTCATATTGAAGCCTAATCTTCCTCCTGACTTCAATGTAATCTGCTTAGCATGTGTCAAAGCAAACACTGCCTTGTCTCAACTAGTCTTAAAATGTCAGTTAGCATGTGTTAGCTAATAAGTGCTAACATCACAATTTAAATCCTTTTCTGGACAAGGTTTATGACCAACTCGAGGTCTAAACACAACCAAAACTGTTACTCAAGTGAAAATTACATTAAAAATACTAAATAACGCTCATCACTTGTTTGAATAATCCAAACGTCAGTCAGAACGTTTTATCACATTTTTTAAAAAGAAACTTTGTAGGGTCTTGTTGTTTGTCTTCAATTATAAATGTCTGAAAACAGGTCTTAAACTGGAATTGCTGGCATAAATGTTCAAAAAGCATGCCCAACTTCACACACCTCAAAGGATTCTCAATGTGCTGCACACTCAGCCTCTGAAAACTCAGAGCCCATTAAGTTGCCTCAAATTGGGCACATGGAAAATGAACTACTCACCATCAGTAGTCATTTTTGAAAATTAAGGCTACTACCCACATCATAAGTATAATATGGTGCTAGGGAAACATTAACATTTCATAAATTCTAAAAGCATAAAATATCAAGAAATTGCTACTTCGACAAAAAAAATCTACTACACTTCTCCCCACTCTTGATATTTTTCAAATACCTGTGGTGCATTTGTGATGGGCAGACAAATTCCCAAATCATGAACAGTTAGCTGAAGAAAAAGTGTCCCGAAAGCCTGGGCAGATGTTTGCTGGATTCCAGGTAACATATCTACCACTTCTTTTGTAGCCATGTGAATATCCTTATGTAAAGCCAGTCTCTGTTCATTCCAGTTGTCATAAGCAGCCTTGTAATTCAGCCAAAATAGCACAGCTTTATGAAGAAAAAAAGTTTCCAACAAAGTTAAAATAAAATGGCACAAAAATATTGTTCATTGTAACAAGACTAAGGTTTGATTTTTTTGTTTTTGTCTTGTCACCATATATTAAAATACAATGGATATATATTTGTACACACACACACTTTTATTTCCCAGGAGCAATGTGCTTTTGTTGCCAAGAACAAAATAAAATAAGACGGATTATAAATGCTAAGGGGCAGAGTACCAAGTTAACAGAACCCAAGATGCTGATACACTCAATGCTGCTGATGTTGGTATATATTTACATAAACCATTTCATCTATACCAACTGAAAAGGCATCTTCCCATCAGTTCAATTTTTTACTCTAAATTAACATTAGTACACAACAAACTTCCTAACCAAACTCTGAGAACTATACTTACAGTTGTAGTTTATTTTAGACTACAAATAAATTCAGATTTATAAATATCAAGCATTTCTTTTTTTAAAGAAATGTACAGAACTTGTTCAATTTGAAAACAAATTTGTAATGATTCTCTACTTTCTAGCAAAAGAGAAATAGAAACAGCACCCAACAGTACCTCTGTCAAACGCCACAGGCTGAGCAAAGACAATTGGCCTGTTCAAAGTAATAAGCACAGCCTCTCTATCTGATGAACCACTGATTTCCTCTCTTAGAGCATTTCTTAATCCAATTCTTGTCTTAAAATAAGCAACTTGATGGAAGTCAGAACCTGCTTCTTCATAGACCTTAAAACATTTGAAAAATACAATAAAATCATATTAAATTATGACTAACAGACAAATAATAAATTTAAAATGGGGATGCCCCATTTTGTTTTACTCTTCAGTTTGCAATATGCTCTTAAAAAGCATATTGCTCTTAAAAATATGCTACTACATTTTGACCTAAGTTGGCAAATATTGGTTATTTTTCTGTGTTTCTTAAATAACATATGCCAACATATCTCTCTACATTCACTTGATGCATCAGAATCCTCTCTGAGGAAAACCACCATCTGAATACAAGTTTGTTAAATTTATGTTCTCTTTCCGACCCTCCAGAGAATCCTAAATACTGTATTTCCCATAAAATCAGTGATTTCGGAAGATAGTAGTGGATTTAAGAATCTAGGAGATGTAATTACCAATTTAAGACAAATAAAGTAGATCAAGATTTAGGTTTCACAAATTAGGATCTAATCTTATTCCAGGTATGTACGCTAGAAATAGCATTGAAATCAATGGAAATTTTGAATTTGGATCAACTAAAGTATTAGGCCATTAGTGTCTGCAATACAGTGGGGCAATTTTTTTGGATGAATAAACTATGTTGAAAAATGCAGTTCTCATTCACTGGAAACCATTCATAAATTTGACACAAATTAGCTGAATAGTTTCAGACAGAATTTTTTTTTTCTGGCTTGATTCACACAATGTGGGGGAGTTAGGGTATAAGAGTATAAGACATAAGAGTATAAGTCCATCTTATAACTTCTAGCCCAGTGGGTCAGTGCACTCACCCTAGATGTGGGAGAGCCTGGTTTGAATCTGCTCTGGAGCAGGGATGGAAATACAGTTCTCCACCCAGGTTTGTGCCCTAACCACTCAACTAAAAAAGTTATAAAGGGGGCTCCTTCTCCACTACCCCCCCCAATTTTTATGAATTTAGTTCTTTAAAATGCCCAGAAGCAAAACATTTTAGATAGGAAAACATGTTTGGTTTATCCGAAAATGGACTTTTCAGTTCTGGTTCAACCTGAACCATTTTTTTCTGCAATATTTCACAACTGCCACCAAACAAACAATAAAAGCAGTTATTTACCCAGCTCTAGTCCCTAGTTACAGAAGTGCTAAATGAATTATTATAATAAAATACATTTGATACTCCCTCTGATTTATCATGAATTACTGTTCACAGTGAACATTTAGCCCTTTTTCCTGAAAGCCATCTTTAATGAGGACATTGAAATTCAACTCTAATGCCAGACAATCAATTTCAACTACTGCATAACAGCACATGCTGAATATATTTAGGTGGTAATCTTTATTGATTCTGAACTGTGGATGCATTCTAAAGCAATTGTTTTAAATATTTTCCAACTAGAGGTCTAAAGAAATCAAGCTAGTCATATCCTAGCAGAGTAAGATTAGAGAGTTTTGTTATATTCTTTTCAAAGCAGAAGATACTTGTCTTCATAACAATGGAGAAGTAACATTACTAGGCTTTCCTAACACACACAGAGTTGCTGTCAACTAACCTGATGTTTAACAATTTGTCCCAATGCCAGATTCAGATCCACTTGGCATTTACCGAACAGTTTAAGGTAGCTGGTACTTCCAGGCATTGCTTTGGTTTGTATTCGGTTTGAGAGCTCAAGTTCTATCAATCCAGTTTCAAATCTCACGGCCCTCATTGATGGAGTTGTGGCTGTCACTTGAATTCCCTAGCAAACAATGAAAGAAAAGTTTTTTAGGATCTGCTTCAAAGGCATCCTTGGTGAAAAAAAAATTCTTAGACATGAAACAGGAAAGGGAGTAAGGATTTTTCCATAACACTTTGCATTTAGGGCATTTCAAAAGATCACAAAGATCAAAGACAGGCTTCTTTCTTGCTTTTTGTTAATTAAGAGAGATTTCCATCCTTGTCTAACACTGACTGATTGTTATCTGACATTTCATTTGTGACTATCTCAGGGAAATTTTTGATTTGTTTGGTTTCAACATATTCAACCACTGGCAACAGCTTGAGAGATTTACTGGTCATAAAGTTACCTTAAATTGTAGGCTCAAAGAGTACAGGAGAATTTTAGGCTTCTCTCCATCTGTTGTACCATCATGTTCATTCCAAAGAGGAATTGGCTGCTCCCCTCCTGCACGTTAAAAACTATTTTCAATGTTTTAACAAAGAGCATTTTTCATACAGTATAGAAATAAAAATTATCTTTAAATGTGACTCACTGAATGTAACCAACCATTAGAGAACAGTCAGTTCTGCAGTAAAGAATTATAATAAGCATAAATTTGGAAGTTCCAGAAGAATAAGACCTACTTGGGGGTGTATTCTCAGCTCATGGGAGTAGCACTGCTAATGGCCCACTACTATAGATTAACACATTTTTTGCCTATTCCCATCAAGTCAAGGGGGGTGTCTAAGATGGACAGAGACTTCTCGCACTCTCCAAATAACACCCACAGAACAACTAGCACCTGCAGAGAAAGGGTATCATTTAGATCACAAAGAATTGCTCTTTACCAGCAGCACCTGATATGGACTGAATTTAGCTAACAACAAGGACCAGTCACTTGACCAAATTTATTAAGAGGTATGCAAAAAGGTGGATTAAAAACAAATAGTTACTTTAGAGTGAGTGTGAAGGAGTCCTCTGCAAAATCTTTTGGTGTCCTTGGGAACATGTTTTTAAACCTTTACTTTGGCCTCCCTCCTCCCCACCTCACATATACTTCTGGTTATAAATAAAAGAAACAATCCTTTCGGATGAGGACACAATGGTATCTTCTGTAGAGTCTATCAATATTCCACCACAGCTGACAAAAAGGGGTTACTATTGGAGTAGCACAAAGAATTCCATCTCCCCTGCAACTCCAATTTTTCAAATCTCTATTATCACTCAAACTTAAAATAATTATGCAGAAATGTGGTGATTTTTTAAATTTTTAAGTGACTTGGTGTACATGCTCACAGACTATTTCATCCTCCTCCAAAACTTAGTTTTGATGCCCTTATTTGCTTTTCAATATCCTTTCTAAACTTTGGTGACTAATAGAACTGAGCTAGATGGATTTTTTGGATCACTGGCAATTTTGAAAAATTGAAAAAAATAGTAATTTTGGGATGAACAAAACGATTTATTGCAACACTGAGCATTTTAATGTTAATTTTAAAAATAAAATTAAGGGAAAGTTCAAAACAAAATTCAAATAAAAAAATGGAAACATTTCAGTTTGAAGACATCAAAATGACATATAGATTTTTCAGTTTTTGGTTTTTGTTTCAAACAACTTGGCAAAATCAACACAAACTTGTTAAATGTTTTGGTGCTGCTGAAACCGCATTTTTTTTTTTGCCAAAAATGTTTCAGTTTAAAAATATCACCCAATTCTAGTGACTACAACTGAGTATAGTGTTCCAGAGGTGGTTACACTGCGGGTCTGGAGAGTGGCAAGAATAACTTCCTAGTTTTCAATAAGTACACTGAGCTCAGGCTATTTTTGCAATGGTATTTCAGCGAAGTAGTTTTTATTGTGGCATCCAGGTAATTTATTATTTTTTTTAAGTAGTTACTGATTGCAAGTAGAGTCCCCCTCAACCCTCCCCTTCTAAGATGAGCTCTATTCCCTCCCTGAGATGTAGTGCTTCACATCCGTTAGCTGTGAATCCCATCCTGTCGAGTGAAGCCCACTTCACTTTTTCTCTATCTTCCCGTATATTTTTTACCCTTCTAATTTTGGTGTCATTGGCTAACTTGATCATGCTTGAATTTATACCTTCCTCTTGAGAATCAGTGGAAAT
Source organism: Lepidochelys olivacea (assembly GCF_965140295.1). NCBI lineage: Eukaryota > Metazoa > Chordata > Testudines > Cheloniidae > Lepidochelys > Lepidochelys olivacea. Next base: position 46,807,854 of record NC_140414.1, on the reverse strand, counting down.
CTTAAAGAATAAAGGAGCCAAAATTGACACTACCAGTACTCAGCCCAATGCTGCTCTCAACTTGGAAATATGACTGCTCTGTATTCTCTGCTCATCAACCAGCTTCTTCTCCATGGTATTTTAATTTGTTCTAACTGGTATTCATCTAATTACTTTAAGTTTATAATGTGCCACTAAAATGAATGCCTTAAAATACTAAGGAGACACCACAGCCACCGTCTTCACTTATTACATTTATTGTAACATTCAAGTAATTTACTCAAGTTATTCTGACTACAAGCTCTTTAATGGCAAGGACCATCTTTTTGTTATGTTTGCCTAGCCCTGATTAGGGCCTTGTGATAGACAGCAATACAAAAATCTATTATAGTAATACCAATGTTTTTAAAAAGACTTTGGATTGGTTGGGAACAGCTTCACTTACAATCTAGAAGACTCAACAAACAGCATGTTAATGAAATTCACAGATAACAGTAAACTGGGAGGAGACTGAACATCAGTGAAGACAGAGAAGCCTTCTCATTTTAATATTCTAAGTTTCACTGTGAAGCTATTTTAATGGAATAATGATCACTATTAAAGCTTTTTCTTCCAGACACTCTCATACCGATTATTATATGCTGAGATATTTTGCCTGGAATAAACAACAAGCTGATGATTTTTCTGGTTCTTCCTTCCCACCCTTCTTAAAGATAGGTACCTCTCCTGACTTGCATGCTTTATTTCTTTTCAGAGGTTCTGAGATTTCCTCCACTAGATCTTTAAACTCTCTTGAGGTAATCTCATCTGGACCTATATATTTATATATATTTAGCTGTCAGACACTTGGTCCTTATTTTGCTTGTTACCCTTTGTTCTGGGTCTTTGCAACTGTTTTTTCTCATAACATGTCCGCTTGCTTCTCTATATTTTCCTTAAAGCTTTCTAAACAAACAAAACAAAACAAAACCCAACAAAACTAAACTAAAAAAAGTACATTAAAAACAGCTATTTGTATATTTTAGTTCTTTTGGACTCTTCACTTACCTATTCTTTGTAAGATTATTTTCCACAGATATACAAGCCCTCTACACGCCTGTTTATGGACCTTCTATTCCTTTTATTCGCCTGATGGTTTTATTTTGGCTTTTTACCTTGCCTCTAGATTCTTCAATAGACAGCTTAGATTTTATTTATTTAATTCTTTCCTTTTCTTTTTTCTCATGCAGTTCTCTAGTTTATTTTTTCATTAATTCTTAATTTAGTTATATTTTTAAAAAAAATCTTCTGTGCCACTTTAATTTATACTTGTATATTAGGCTTTTGAACTTGTTTTTATTCAGATCACTTCTCTACCCATTTTCCAATTATTACTGTAGACAATATCTCCAATTTTCTTCAATTTAAGCAAGTGTGTTACAGAAATATGTAATGTTCTAATGGGATGTATTTTCCCATAACTTTTCTCTACAAGAAATATTAATCCAATTCATATATAGTCACTTGCTCTCAGGTTTCCTCATTGTTAGTTCACGTCAGATCAATTCATGTTATTTCTTTCGGCCTTTGGAAAAATAAGCTTTCCTTCACTAAATTTAAACACTTCTGTGATAAACTGTCACTGTATGATTACAGTCACATTTGCTTTTCATCTTCAATCATGCGGTAGAATTCTCAGCTGGTAAATTGGTATAGCCCTAGAAAGTCAATGGAGCTATGCCAGCTAAGGATCTGTTTTAATACACTTTTATTTGTTACCCAATAAGCATAATTTACTAAAAACAGTATTTTACATAATAAGAACAAACGTGGTTCTGAAACTAATTTTCCTATCCACTCTACCACAAACAACAAATTGTACCATTCTAACCCTGATCAAATGTCCTTCCATATAGCTTTGTAAAAATCCTCCACTAACTTTTTGTAGTGAATGCTATTTTTCTCTTGCAAACTTTCACAAAGCTGCAAGCTGATCTGACTGGACAGAAAGCAATGTAACAGACAGATGCTAACGTTCAGTGGATTGTTTGGTAGAATTACTTTTGCAATTAATAGACAGCACCCTTGCACGGCAGCTCCAGTGACTCAAGAAAGAGATTAACTATGTCACCCACAATGTTCTCCAAAGCCACAATTCTACCTAACCAAACTTCTTTTCCTTGTGTTGCTGGCCTCTGATACTACTACTGTGCTACAGTGGAACCAGAAAGTGGTGGTGTTCTTGGTGACATAAGAACAGCATACATGGGACAGGTAGAGATTGCAGATATGTTAGGCAGCACCAAAAGTCTTCAAGCTAAAATTTTAGTGAAATCCTCAGGTAGTTCATCTTACCTGACACCTTCTGTATGACTTCGTTGACTTCCTTCATGAATACTTTTTGTACAAATACTAAATGATTTAGAAGGTCAGTTGTGAGATTATGTTCAAAGGAACCAACCTGCCAGAAAATATGAAGATTATTTTGTAAAATTTTAAAATATAGGTGTGATATCTGTGGTCAATGCAATACCGTTTTAAGTACTGACTGCATCAGAATACAGCATAACAATGGCACATAATGTCAGATACATTGATGTAATTATTGTTAGTAAACAATGATTTTTTAATTGTGCCACTGTATGTGGAACAGTTTTCTCTAGTATAATTTTTTGATTATAAGTAAGTAACAATAAATAAGGGGGAAAGTGCGTTATGTCAACTACTATAATAGGAGCAAAGGCAGAATACCAGTACTGAATTATCAACAACAGAGAATTGCAAAGCTCATTCAGCTTTTTGTAACGTCCAAATGGTAAGTATAATTTGACCAGCTTTACAGAAGGCTTAACTAAGGCATAAGCAAGTTAAATGAACTGCTTCGTGTCATATAGTAAATTGTTAACAGAACTGGGAACAGAAGCCATGTGTCCTGACTCCCAAGGTCCTTTATTCTAAATGCTCTTGAAGAAAAACACTACTGATATGTGCAATACCTGATAAACCTAGTTATTAACTCTGAACTCTGATGCTTTAAGAAATATTATTTCTACACTGGGAATTTTCTAACAACTGTTACCATGCTCTGTATTCTTTAACTTTATTGAAAACAAGTTTGGTAAAAAAACTTTAAATTTAAATACTTCCTAATATTAGTCAAATTTTAAATGGAAAATAGAAACACAATTCTGTTACTAATCAGAGTAACACATTTAGAGTAAATTCAAACCAAGGCTAAATCTCTACACTGGTAAGGTGTGTCTGGAAGCAGAAAGCAGCAAAGGTTAGACTGGGAAATACAAAAACACAGCAGCATGTTGGAATTCTCTGAGAAGCATACAGATCATCAGAAGTCTCAAATGTGAGAGCAAATACCAACCAAGGAGTTTAGGAAGCATGCCAAACAGGAATATATATAAAAATACTGTATGAAACTTAATTGAAGTAACAAAGAAATTGGCTTTCTTCAATGCCTACCTCAGCCACGCAACGTAAATAGTTCCCTTGTAGATAATAGCCCTGTTTAGTAGGTAGCTCATCTATACTCCATATTTGATCTGAATAGGTGTCATGTTCCTCCATGACATATTTGCCTGACATAGTGACAGGGGGAAGATTAAGACTTGCTGAAGGAGGAATGGTAGACATATCAGTGGCAGAAACTTTTGATGTGAATCGTAATCTGTGATTTGGAAGTTCAAATGTAAACCTTGTTTGAGCACCTGTCAAGAAAGAGAAAAGTATGTATAATGTTGGCCCAGAAAGAACAAATATTTCAAACTTATAGAAGTTAAGAAAATTAGTGGAACCAAACTGAAAGCTCAAACTGGAGGCAAGATTGAGAGCACAGTAATGTAACGGTTATAAACAATTAATTCTCAATTTCTTGGGTTTTTAACCTAATTAAATTTTTTTAAAAATCCAAACATTTGGAATTATGTAAATGCATAGTTAAGGTAGTCAAAACAACCCAACTCTGTATCTGTACTGATAACCTGTGAAAATAAACTCAAGACAACCTCATTCATTCATAACAGTTTCATCTCATCAGGGACCACAAAACTCTATATACTAACACTCCTCGGTATTTTTAAAAAACTCTTGGTGTTGTGGAGAGTCCAAATGGCAATATCTTGTACTAGTAGTGATTTGGCTCCATTGTGAATCTCAAGTACTTCCTATGGGCCAAGTGAATGGCTATGTGAAAGTGCTCATCTTGGATGGAATGACTGACGTGTCACCATTTTGAATCTGAGGTGGTGTATATATTTATTCAGTCTCCTGAGGTCTAGGAAAGGACAAAGGGCCCCTGTTTTCTTTGGGATAAGGAAATATTATGAGCAGAAGCCGCCTCTTCTCTTTACGCCTGAGATATTCCCTCTAAGGTCACTGTGTTTTGCAACAGGCTCTTGTGAGAAAGGTTACTCTTGTGAAGAGCAACTGGGCTGGGGGGGGGGGGGGGAGGGTCAACTGTGGAAATGAATAGGGTAGTCATAGGCAAAATGTCCATACCCACTTGTCTGTTGTGACAGTAGACCAAGGGTATGTCTACACTACAAAATTAGGTCGAATTTATAGAAGTCGGTTTTTTATATTCGAGTGTGTGTGTTCCCACAAAAAATGCTCTAAGTGCATGAAGTGCATTAACTCGGCGGAGTGCTTCCACAGTACCGAGGCAAGCGTCGACTTCCGGAGTGTTGCACTGTGGGTAGCTATCCCACAGTTCCCACAGTCTCCGGAAATGAGATTCAAAAGTTCGCAGTTCTTTTCCTGTCTACCTGGCCAGTGCATCTGAGTTGAGAGTGCTGTCCACAGCGGTCACAATAGAGCACTCTGGGATAGCTCCCGGAGGCCAATACCGTTGAATTGTGTCCACAGTACTCCAAATTCGACCCAGCAAGGCCAATTTAAGCGCTAATCCACTTGTCAGGGGTGGAGTAAGGAAATCGATTTTAAGAGCCCTTTAAGTCGGGGAAAAAAGGGCTTCATCGTGTGGACGGGTGCAGGTTTACATCGATTTAACGCTGCTAAATTTGACCTAAAGTCCTAGTGTAGACCAGGGCCAAGAGTGTTGGAGAGGGGCAAGACAGTTCCTTAAAGTGCTGGCAGGCTTTTGACGGGAGCCACATTAGAGCCAAATACTCCCATCACACGTGCTGACTCTGTGACTGTGCTTGGTGAACAAAGGACAAAGATGGCCATCTCGTGGAGCATCAAGATCTTCTCCATGGAGGATATTCAGGCTGTTTGCTCTGGGAGTTGAATGATGTCCTCCTCCTTCGTATGTAACTTACTCATCTGGGAAAGCCTCCCTCTTCTTGTTCAAAATCCTACAGAAAAACAGGAAGAAACTGACGGAGAGTGTAAGAAGGTTAAACGGTGGCTGTACAAGTGGACATGGATCAGAACATGGCCAGGTAATTTGTAATGCAAAGTTGCAATGAAGCGGAGGAATATATCCTGAAGAAGTTGAGCTTTATTCAGGGTCCTTTTGTGGCCCAGACTTTTCTTGGACTGCCAACATGATCAGAGACAGCATTTGGGTGTATGCACAAGTGTTCAAAGTGCTTTGGAAGCACCTGGTACCTCTCTTCCACTCAGTTAGATGTAGGGGGCAGAATGGCAGAGGTCTGCCACAGACCCTTTACCAGTGTAAGTATGTCTTTGTTGATCATGAAGACAAACATGGCCAGGGGTGTTGACCTCAGTATATCAAAGAGCTTAAGAGACCTCTCCTAGGTTAGTGTGGTTTCAACATCCAGAGTCTCTGTGATTTAGGACAGGAGGTCCTGGAAAGCCAGTGTCATCAACCACAGGCACTGGGACAATTGCCACCACTTCATCTGGCAACAATGAGGATTCCTGAGATGGGGATTGATATTGTTACTCTCCCTTCATTATTGTCTACTCCTAGATGCCGATGTCAGCCTCTGGGTGGCCATCTATTGATGCTGCTGGGGAGTAGGATTTCCTCCTTGAGGCATGGGAGGGGGATCTGCTCTGGGACATATGCAACAGTGGGTCCCAATATGGCCAATACAGACAGAGCAGTAAGCTACAGAGGTAATGACTGGGTTGATGTTGTCTGATCCAGTGCCATTCACATCTCCTTAGAAGTGGAGCTCAAAATGGATAGCCTCCAGAACCCTGCTTAGGGTCACAACACTCTCTGATGGTAGGTGAGAGTGATCTCTACCTGAGACAGTGAGAATGAGTAGGTCGAAGAAGGTGATGAGAGGTATGCTTCCTCAAATGGAGGGCCAAAGAGTGGTGTAGGCCTCAGTGCAAGCCTCTGCTTTGGTGTGGAACACTAATCCTTGACAGGTTCAGCTACTGGTGCCAGTTGCCATGCCCAGTAACAAGGTCAGCACCGGGCCTTCATCCCCATGTGCCACACTGACTGACCAGCTGGCCTCCTCCAATTCTATGATTCTATGATTCTATGAATTTGGAAATCATAAAGAGTTTGGTGGCTTTGTCTTTGGAAGAGTGGCACGTGGAGTCCACATAATGCTTGGAACTATGTTTGTACTCCATCCTGCCTTGCCTCCTGTAGTCATTCTTCGGTGCCAGGGGACTAGGCGCCAGACCTGTTGGTGCTGAAGTTGGCAGTGCTGAGATTGGCATCAGCAGTCTCGACACTGACTTTCTTCAGTTCCCTCCTCTCTCTGGCCTTAGATTTTGGTGGAAGTGCTGGCCAAAACTGATTTGACTCCAGTGTAGCTGTTAGCATCTCCTCAAGGTCAAAAGCTTGGACTTCTCTATCAACTGTAATTTGAGCCAAGCGTACCTGGACTTGAGAATCTTTAAGGAGACAACTGGCACACAGAACACCTGTCCAGGATGTGGCTCTGTCCCAAGAAGAAAAATCATCAACTGTGTCCATTTATGAGGGGGATGAGGCAGTCACAGGATAGGTAGGGTTTCAAATCTGACTGCTTAGAATCCATCATAAGGGGTAGCAATAGGCACAAAAACACAGGTTTTGGAGCTCACAGGAGTACTGGGTCAGATACTTGTTAGGTTCTGTCTTGATGCCGTAGGAAGTAACAAGGAACTGAGGGACGGTCCTGGCTGCTCTGCCTTTTATGCTGTTGCACAGGAACACACGGTGGCACAGAACACATGCATGGCCCTAACAGACACTGCTATTCAAAACACTCCAATCTCTTGCACATGACGTACATGTTGACACCTAACTGGAGAAATGGGTTACTTACCTTTCAGTAACTTTCACGCTTCTAGATGTGGTGTTCATATATTTTCCACTCTTGGTGTGCAAATTATGTGGTCAGTTTGCAGTTAGCGTACACAACAGTGCTTTTTGATGAATCAGTATGAATTCTGTTTGGTTTATTAATATGCTTTTTATTTCACAGAATCACAGCTTTGTCTAGTAGGTCCTGGCAGCAGAGGTTTCAAACCTCACTTTCCACCAAGGCAGATAATGGTTGTGATTGGTTCTCCCAAAAATCACAGAGCCTGGGCGGGTTTGGGATGCCTCCATTCTTCCCTTAAGAATTAGGCATCAACACAGTTTTCTCAGGAAAAGAGGCTGGATTTGTGGAAAAACCTGAGCCATCACTATGAGATCAGGGGTTCCCAGGCAGTAAGCTGTTCTAGATTGCAAGCCATGATAAACGTTGGGGTAAAACAGACTATGACAGGGAGTTGTTAAGACCTGGGACAGTGATGCTCAGGATATGCACAGCCAATAGAAAGAAGGTAGGAGCACTGATGTTCTTTCTGGTTTCACTGCTGCTAGGACAGGTTGCCTGAGAAATTATCCTGTTATGGAATTAATGAAGTTGCAGCCACTTGGTCAAAAATTCCAGATCTTTGTATCTGTCCTCACTGGCCTATGCCTTGTGCAATTAATCTTTATAAGAAAATCTACTAGAACTAGCCTCCTATTTTATTTTAATACACTAAATAGTCATATCTGCAGGATTGATTTTTACTATATTCTGGTTCCTTATTAATATAAATTCTCTCATACTAACCTGTTCATATAAATTCATAGCCACAAGGAAAAACAAAGAGCAACTGGATTAAAAAGGTATAATTACCATAAAACTGAATAGGAACCCATAATGTCACATTTGATCTTTTCTAGTGAAATCAATATTAAAAAGTGACCATGATCTTTTCGAAGTTTCACGGAGTACTGGCTTCCAGCTGTCCCTGGGGGTTTCTCAACCCCAACTCAGCCCCAGGTCCTGCCCCTACTCCACCACTTCCCTCAAATCCCCACTATGTCCCCCTCTTCCTGCCCCCGCTCCTCCTTGTTCTGCCCCCTCCCCTAAGCGCACCCTTTCCCCGCTCCTCCCATTCCCTTCCAGTGCCTGCTGCACGCCGTGGAACAGCTGATCCACTGCAGGTGGCAGGCGCTGGGAGGGAGGAGGAGGAATTGATTGGCAGGGCCACTGGCAAGTCTAGGGCAGGGGAGAGGAAGGGGAGCTTGGCTACCGGAGGGTGTTAGCATCCGCTAATATTTTTCCGTCGGAGTCAGCGCCCATGGTTACCTGTCATTCCATGACTTCTCATTCTTCCCATCTTATATTCTGCTTTTAGAGATGGCAAGAGTGCTGCTCCAATAGCTATACCATCTATCATGGCACTGAATTTAAGAACTATGGGCTTCTTCTCTAAGCCTTCTGGCAGCTGTGGAAATTCATTGGTTTCAACTGGAGTCTGATTAACACTTGTTGGTGTCTTTTCAGAGGGCAATGGAGTTGCAACATCTTCTTTTGGAGGCTGTGGGCTATTTAGAAGAAGAGATACGAGAAACAACTATTAGATATCCTAATGCATTCATTATACAGTGTTGGCCCGATTCTCCCACAGAGCAGCATTAGCCCATAAGAGAATAGAAAGTAAGATAGGTCCATACAGGATGGCAAATAAAGCAAAACTTACGCTGTTGATGGTTGCCTGATGAGGTCTGAGATCTGTTTGGAAAGCTGGTGAGAACTGCGCACCATCATGCTGTGTAGAGTGGCAGGGTGTTGAGGAATGTTGATGCTGATAGCTCCCACTTTCAACACTGCAGCGTTATTTGTTTTCAATCCTCGTTGGGCACTATAAAGAGCCTGTGATTTGGCAATACTGCATTTGACTACAGTTCTAACAAACAACAAAATATGGTTATTTGCATCCTTTTCTCAAAATATTTAAATATATACATTGACATAGCTTTTTAACAACAAATTAGCTGAATCATCGAGTATTAAGATGAATACATGTGTATTAGCAATTTATAAACAATATACATGCCTACTTAGTTTCTATTTATGCACACGCAGATGCAGTACATGCTGTATAAGCAACTATCCAGTTTATGCTGTTTATTACATTTAACAAAATTATAAGGCATGCATAGCAAAATGTCTGTTCAACTATTATAAGAATGAAATATAAGATAATTTGTGACTACACACAGACTGCATACACACACTATACATACAATGAACACAATTGTGATTCTATCTCACCTATTTCATCCTCATTTTTTCCTCAAGAATTTTAAACAATCCTCTATAGTGACAGCTACTCAGAGAGACTTTATTTTAACAACTACTAGACTACTGGACAGGATTCTGTCTCAATTTGCAGTTAATATGTAGCAAACAATTTGCTTTTTTGGTGTAGGAATATTCAAGTTTAAATAGCCCTAACTTCACAAATGTAAACTTCAAACTACACTAATTTCAAAGGTGTCATCATATAATACAGCTGTGAAAGAAACACAATTGCACTATGTGTTTGTAATTCTACCAGTGTTTTTCATCTTCAACAACCATGTTATAAAGAACAACAAATCCATGACTATTTCTCATCTTTGTGGTCAGTTATTGGAATTTTACTCAGACAAGATTTCAAGTACTATGGCATACACTATTAGGGTTTAATACATATGATAGGAATATAATTTAGAAGAGGCAATATATTAGCAACATAGTTTGCCAATTAGTATAGAATGAAATTTTCAACTTTCAGCTCAGATGATTTGAGCAGCAATTTTCTCTAAGGGTTATAACTGTAATATTCTTCACAGTATTAATATTACAATGATAAAGTTAAGAGGAAAAATGGGATTTAATATTTGGGCAACCTGATCTCATAGTATTTATGTAGATTATCTTCCCAGGGGAAATGTTAAAGTAATTAAAAGTTATTTCAAGTGTTATTCTCCAACACTATGCCAAAGGCCCAGCTAGCTCAAAGAACCCAAGAGGTGGGAGTACAACAAAGGCAGTGTTTTTTCTGCTCACAGCAGGAGAGAACTGTGTCACTCTAATTCAGTCACAGGTCTTCCAAACATCTGTTCTAACACTAGGTTATCAGATTAAGAAGAGATATTGCTGGGAGTTGAAACAAGTTCTTGTTCAGGATCCCATGGCTAGAAGGAAGGCAGCAGCTTTAAGGGACCCAGATTGTCATGGATTAAAATTCAGGGGTAGAGAGAGTTGTTTAATTTTATTATAAGGTACTCTCACAGAAATGTGGAAGACACACTTCCAAGGAGGAAAAGTCCCAATTTGTTCATTAATGTTTTCACAACAGTATTAGGCAAATATGCTTTCCTTCAAAATTGGATGTGTGTGTTTTGTTCTAGCTTTTAAAAAATATAAAACACATGTGGCCAACACAAAAAAATACCACTCTGTTTATGTTAGCGTTCCTGTAAATCTCATTCCAAGCAGAAATTAACAGGGGACAGAATTATGTTCCCTACCTATGTCTTTCCCACAACCACTCAACACTCCAGCACCATAAGGATGCGAGTCAGCCCAGAATAAATTCCTTACATCAATGTTTCAAAATATTGACTCAACTAGCTGTTCAGTCATCATCAGTGTAACTCTCAGCAAGAAGGAACATTGAAGCAGTTTCCCCAATCTATGCCAAGACGCCAACGCAATCATCCACTACACAATTTGTTGAAAAAGTGTCATAGTCAGCATTAAAATATTCACTGTTTGATTCTATGATAAAAAAATTCCCTGTTTAAAAACAACATCTGAATGTACACCGTCTTGGTGCTGAAACATGAGCAGTATTTCTAATACAATTTAAAGAAAAACATTAAGCTAATGTACCAGAAAGGGGCGGGGGGGAGGGGGAGGAAATCACAAAAACAAATACAGAGCCAATGTAATTAAATTAAATGACAGAAACCCACATTTCACTGGTTCCAGACTTGAAGCTCAAAACTCACAAATCTAGACCTCCTTTATATCTAACAACTAAGTTAACTGTGCTCCCTGGGCAAGTACTTAATTTTTCATTTAATTAAAGTATCTTACTATAAGTGTCTGCTCTAAGATGCTACCAACATGGAAAGCAGGGGTTCAGAACACTTAAAACACCATCCTATTCATTCATTCCAAGCATTATACATCTAACAAAAAATATATATAGCACTAGAGCTAGCTCAATATTATTCAAATGTTATTAAACAAACACTGCAGCTATTCAGCAAATAATTCATTCAAGTAGTAGTTTTTGTCGTATTGGATCAGTTCTATAGATTGTCATTTTAAAAGGGAACAGCTGGAAGGTGATTTGGCAAACAGGAACTCATAGCTCTATGGGAAAACCTGTGGAAGTAGGCTGAAGGGGAGAAAATTGCTCCAAGGTTCCATTCTGCAGTACTTCCTGAACCAGTTAAACTGGGCGGGAGAAGGAGGAAGAAGGAAAAGATGGGAAGGATTTCCTCACCATCAAACAGGCTACAGTGCCAGCCCCCAAACACAACAGAACTTGGGAGAGATTAGAAAGGAGAAATCAGCAGAAGGCCAGATGATATCTACATGAAGGCTCTGTGCCAAGTCTGTATCCCACAGCATTATCCCCACCCCTCATGCCCACAGACTTCTGCATACGGTAGTTGCCCCAGAGTCCCCGCAAAGGTATGTGGGGTTGATCAATGGTAAGAAGGGACTCCCCACCAAGTAGCTGTTTTGGAAAATACAGTTTCTGCCCACATCTACATTTTTGCCCGGATGTCTGCAGAGTCAATGAGGGACAAGAACTTAACAGTTTTGACCACTAGCCTACTTCCCACCCCCAACCTTTTTTCTTGGTGTGAAGTCCCAGAGTTGTGGAAGACCTTCTTTGGATCTGAGGGCAGGGGAAAGGGAGAAAGTGAACATGAAGACAACATAGTCCATTTCTATATGGGAAGGGGAGACTCACGGGCACAGGGTCCCCTGTACATGTGCAAGTTAGGGAATGGATTTGGAAGTTCTGTAAGTATTAAATAGAACAGTATCTTTTAAAGATAACTAATATGTGTACTTATAGTTTCAAATATTTAATTATTAGATGCAAGAATAAGATAAGTAAAGACAAAAAATCCACAGTGAAATCAATAAGAGCAGGCCCACAGTGGGATAAGAATGGTCTAATTAACCTGTTCTCTTACCTGGATCAGCACGATTTCATATCATTAAAACATATAGTAGCAGCGTAAAGAACGGCCAAAGAATTAGGCTTTAATAGTTATTAGAACCAGTCTAGTTCTTCAGCAACTATAGCACAGTGCATACAATTGGGCAAAAGGGTAAACTGTTCAATGAACACCCATAAATTTTCTTAGTATATAATTAGTGGACCATACTAACTAATTTAGAGTTTATTGTTTATTAAACTAGAACGTTATGAAGCAGCAACTGGCTACACTCAAACACAGTAATAATGCAGCCTTTAACTACACAACACAATGCTAATTGCAAGTCCATTAAACATAATAATATGACATACAGAAACTCTTGTTTGGCTGTGCTTGTAGGAGATGTAGGAAAATCCTCCAGTCTACAGATGAAGATTGAAGAGAAAGCAAGAAAAACAAAAAGCAAATAAAGAATAAACATTCATGCAAAATTAGTTAAATATATGTAACCCACAATATGACAAATTATCTAAAAATATATTAAATTTTAACAAGTTGACACTGGTTTTTAGAAACTTAAGTAATTTTTCCCATTTTGTTGCATCCCTATTTTTCTGTGTGCAAGATCAGAGACACTGCATTGAACAGAAACATTAATTTCAGCCATCATCTAAAGTATTACATGGCTGACAGTTCAGAGCTTTTATTCACACTTGTTAAATATGTATGTATGTTTAGCAATTTGGGTATGGACAATATCAAAAATACAGGTTTTTAGTACAGAAAACAATATTGCAATATTTAGTTAGAATTTATATAGTGGAGAGAACTTGACAAGAATTATTTTTAAAAATGAGACATGAGTGACTTTTCACATGAGACAGTCTCCTTAGTCATCTCATCACTATGCATATTTTAAAGGCCAAAGTAGCATACTGAGGGTTACCCAACTAACATTGAGAAACGGCGTGACAGTGATTTTACATTATGAAAAATTGTAATTTTATTTGTAGTGCTCTGCAACTCAAATATAAAGAGATTCAAATGGAAAGGAAGAAAGAAAAACAAGCATGCACTTCTAAGTTTGTGAACATAGCAAAAGTGCAAACTGCATGGACATTGAGCAAGTCATTCTAGATGTTCATGCGTAAAAGGTGATATTTTAAAATTTTGTCAGTTGTATAGGGGTAAAGAACAGACCTTATAGAGGTAAAGTAATTTAAAGGACCATGCAACATGAGGGGTCAAAAAGTTCATCCTTTATGAAGCAAGAAGATCTCATATGGGAAGAATCAGCATTAAAAGATTAAATACTCTGATTTAAGAACCTCTGTGTACCATTCAAGGAACTCTACAAACTTTTAAAAAGTAATTATTAGAAACATTATAGAAATAACTGCAGATACACATAATGTCATTGAGTCACTGTGTACACACAAAGCAGGAGAAAATTGTGTACACACAAGGCAGGAGAAAGCTATGATGTTGTGCAAAAATATTTTTATTCAGTGGATCTATTTCCTACCATTTTTCACAATCCAACCATTCATTTGTTTAGGCAATGATCCTGCAAACTCTTCTGCACATACCCTTTGCTAATGGGAGTAGACCTACTGAAGTCCACAGGAGTATTCATATCTGTATAGTTAAGTATATACCTAAGGGTTTAACTGATTGGGGCCATAGTTATAGATGACTGTATGTTCACCATAGCCCAAATACTGTTCATTGTACTCACACAAATAGTCTCATTAACTTTTATGGAATTATTTATGTAATGCAAGCAGGATTTACTCCAAATACAAATGTTTGCACTGTATATTGTCTGGACAAGAAAAATGGCTCTCTCACTATAAATGCTGTCATGAAACAAAAAAATTATGCTTTAGTTTAAAAAACCTTGTCTGTGTCTGTATAAAAATTAGTTTTAGGACCCAGACTTGAGACCCATTCCAACAACAAGCTCTACATGGCTGCCCATAGAGCTCTACTTACTTAAAGGGGACTGCATGGATTCAGACCTCATTATAAGATCAGGGCCCCGGCCTCCACAGCAAGTCCCATACGTTTCTCTGTACATACAGCTGATTCTCCATTTCTATACACATGTGTTTTTGTTATTTTTAAATTGTTTTTGGCTTCACACTCACTGGATATTTGGTGTAATTCCCTCCAGCAGAACAATGTTAACACCACCTATATGAGCAGTGGCACAGGTCTCAGTCATCTTTTGGTGCAGTACATCTTTAAGAGGAAAGAGAAAATACTTTAGAAATACTGGAATATAGTAAAATACTTCCATATATGTCAATTGCTTGCCAAAATACAGTACAAGCTAACGTAAATGTCACAATGTTTGATAATTGTATTAAATAGCCTCACATTTAAACACTAGCTGGTGAAGGAAAGTTGCAAAAATGTAAGCTACACTTTCATTTTCTAAAAGTTTTTTCATTATATTTCAGTTTTTTGAAGTTTTAAATAAATGTTACATAAGAAATATTTTATGTAAACTTAGGTATTTTTACACCATAATTACATACATTTGCTGTTGCCTGGCTGGAAGATGTTTACTAGTCAAAGAAAAGCCTCTCCCACCTTTCATTTTTTCTTTTAGTGTGAAACTTCCATGAATCCTCTTCAGCTCTGATTCCATTGTTAGTCCACCAATATCTGCTTCAAGGTGTGTGCGATTCACCATGCCTATTCCAAAAACTATTAGAGTCACGTGCTGAGGTTCAGAAGTAACAAGACTGCGCTTCCTCTGTGTCTTGCTCAAGCTGCTATTGTCCTGTTCATTCTCAAACACAACTCTACATGCAGGTTCAGTAGGGCTCCGAACACCTGCACAAATATATACCAATTATTCAGTGAAAACTTGAGTAAATGATCTACTGTGAAACCTATTTAAATTTGTATTTGAAACTAGGAATTATTTCCTGTATAAGGCGGCGACATTCTGGCTAACCATTGGTATGTCACTCACATCAGTCCAGTAACGTTGTCACAACTGAGCAAAAACCAAGTAATTAAAGATTAAATAATAACTATAACTACAGATGATTTCATTATTGTACTGCTAACAATTGCTGATCCCCTTGAACTAAAAATATTTGCTGAATGTTACAGCCTAGAATGAGTATTTAATACACTGGCATGCCTATGTGACTAGATATCAGCTTTCATAATGAGCAGCGGCCATTGTGCCTAGTTATTAGGCATAGCTCCCTTCACTTAAAAAGTGGTGTGAGAGATTTTAGACAGGTAAACCCCATTTAAAAAAAAAAAAAAAACAGGAGAAATTTGCCTCCTTGAAATATTTCATCTTTAATTAGATTTCCTTAATATTTCTGGTCAGTTTAATGGCCAGAAATCTCTAGTAATTTAGTTTTGGTGGATAAGTTTCCTTTTAAACACTTTAAACATAACATTAAAAGAAATGTAATAATGGAATTTACATGTAGAGAAGTATGGATATTATCATTTGTCAATTAAATGGATTTCCCTCACTTAGCAAATCAGAAGTTTACTTGCAAACAGGAAACATTTTGTTTGGAAGCCAATAAGATGCCAACCTGAACTCAATAATTCCATTTTACAGTCATTTTTCTGAGCAGAACTACACAAATATTGACAACTTTTAGTAAATCATTTAGGAAAGAATCTTCCCATTTGTAAAATCTATCAGAATCCAATACTACAAAAATCTATGTAAATTAAATTATTTTCAACCCTAAAACATCTCACCTGTTGGCCCAAAAGTTTCAGATGATTTTTCTAAAATCCCTGTTGGATCAGAGATAAGTGAATAAAAATTCAGCAGTTTATACATATTTTGCCAGCACTCTGCAGAGGGCTCACTCTGTTCTGACACTGTAATTGAATCTGAGTCATCCATATGAATGGTCATGTGATCAACCACATCCTTTGAACCCTTCCTGGATACTTTAGAAGTTCTTCTTTCTGATCTCCCAAGAGAATTCTTGTTTCGAGATTCTTTTTTATTGTTCTCATTATTGGTTCTTTTGTTCTTTGTGTTGTTTACTCTGCTGCCTCCATTAATGCTTCCTCGGGAGCTGCGGCTAAAGTCAGAAGAGCGAAAGTCTCTATGTTTGCGGGTTTTAAAGGTAGGTGTTGGAGAGGCCGACCCAGCAGTGTATCTGCTGAGTTTGATGTCCGTCTGTGTAGCTTTAATATCATCTATCATTGTACTGAATTGATGAATAAGCCGAACCAGTGCCATATCTACGTGCTGGCTTATGGACTGGCAGGAAATTGTAAAATTACAGTGAAAAGTATTATAGTAACGCTTGTTCAGGTCATGAAAAGAAAGGGCATTGGTGGAGTTTTGGGGTGTACACATTGACTTCTCCATTACAACAGCACTAATGCTAAAAGTTTCCAACATCAATGCTGGTTTGAATTCAAGTGGGGGAAGATTGACAGCTCCTTGCCTAACCAAAAAAAAAAAAAAAAAAAGATAAAAGTTAAGGATTTTTTAAAAAGAGAAGGCCAGCATTAAATAGCTTTTATATAAAAAGTTCAATAAACTAGTAATATAACAACGTTCAGTTCCTTCAGGAGACCACCTCTGCATTATCGTTTATTCATTTTTTACTATATAGTTTTCCAATATTATACAATATATTGGCTACAGTAGAAACAATAGAAGTGAAAGTCATTTTGGTTCAATATTTTATTGTATGAAATGTGTAATTTGTCAATTTTACCATCCAGTTTTGTCTAAGATGTTTTGCAAACAAAGAAGTAATATAGTTTTATTCAGTAAATGACAATTACATTACAGGATTGGAACATCCTAAACCTTGTCAACATCTCTACCTCCCATCCCCTTAGCCCCACCTCCTCTCTCCAGCCTTTTCTGTTGTAGACCTCAAACCTGAATAAGCAGCTGGGTCTCTGAGGTTGCACCTATATTTCTAAAAGTGAAATATGAAGATATCAAAATCATTTGGATGTAGCTTTTCCAGGTGAAAGTAAATTAAAGCTTAATGAAAGACTGTTTTCCCATTCTGTGAGGATGTGTTTCAGAAAGTCAAAACAGAACTTGAAATGGTGAAAAAGCAATTTCTGTACTCTTACACATATATATGTAATTTAAAAATAATTATTTAATAATATACCTTCGTGCTCTCTTGCTTTTTCTCTCTTTTGTTGTATCTGAATCAACAATGTCTGCCCTGAGACAGTCCAAAGTCCCTGAGAATGAAAGATACTCTCCGAAATACATTCTATAGCACAGTGGCACTGCATCTTGAGACTGAATTCCTGTATGGCTCAGAAGAGGTTTGAAAACAACCTAAAAAAATATAAGGTCTCTGAATTAGTTCTGTTGTCTAGATATTTTTATACTTCTGTTTTTCGGCTTCAGAAATGAGTTTTAATTTTTATTATTATTATTATTATTATTAATCATAAAACGAGGGTATTTGTGATAAGCTAACTATATAAATTGTAAAATAAAAAAGATTTCCTTTTAAATTTCATTTAATTTGTATTGCTGTTAAAAAGTACAAATCCAAGATTTAGACAGAGAAGAAATGTAGTGAACCTATTTATCCCAAAAAGCCCAGTAAAACTCTTATGCAGCATGTTTACCTCAGCCACTGGTTGCTTTAAATTTATAGCTAGATGAGGGGGTTCCATCCAATTGCAGCCCCAGCTTTCTGACTGGGCAAGGAAAGGAGTCTGCAGAGGAAGGCCCTCCACACAAAAGACCCAGATTCAGTTTATCACAAATCCCCTAGCTCTTCAGATTTAAAGGGAAATGCCCTCTTACTCCTCACTCATGGAAACATTAGGAGACTCTCACAAAGCTTTCAAGGTTATACTGTTTGATGCAATACAAGGTGGAACAATATAACTACCTTACGTTTTACTTTGTTTTATCAAACATTTTTTCCTCCCAACAAACTCCCAAACTCATTAAATACACACCTGTGCATCTGCAAGCTGAACAGCAGGAAATCCCTGGTTACCCTCTTCTACACCTGCAATGTCATCCTGACTGGTGCTGTGCTGAGAATGTGTCCCATCCAAAGTGTTCTGGTCACTAGACAGAACTGTATTGAAGTCTGAAGCAGAGGGTATTGTGGGAAGATTGGGTGCAACACCTACAAAATAAATCCCTGTATGAACACTCCAGAACACCACAGCAAGTTATAACACTAAGTGAGTCTACATTGTCTAGACAAAGAATAAAACTCATAAAAAGGATAGTTATGTAGAAACAAGCGGAATACTCAGAAGTCAAGTTGTAGCCTTGTTGATCCCTGGATCTTAGAGAAACAAGGTGGGTGAGGTAATATCTTTTACTGGACCAACTTCTGTTGGTGAGAGAGAGAGAGAGAGAAGCTTTTGAGCCACCTAGAGCTCTTCTTCTGTCTTTCTACTGAGCTCAGAAGAGCTTTGTGGGGCTCGAAAGCTTCTCTCTCTCACCTTCAAAAGTTGGTCCAATAAAAAGATATTATTTCATCCACTTTGTCTCATTAAAAGTCAAGGTTTTTACTAGGCTACTAACATTAGAAAAGAGCTCTTCAAAGAGTGCTTTGAGTTACCATGACATTTAGTGTATTTAAGTATCTACAGCTAATGTCAACAAGCTGACCCTCAGATTATTTGTGGGAAACAACATACCATACTCCTATTAAATATCAAAATACTGAAAGTTAGTTTGGTAAATCTGTGCAAAAATAAAAATAAATTGCACCCAGATCAAAATATAGGATTTGCTGGTCTAAAACGTAAAGCTTCCATGAATTAGTGAGCCTGAGGAACATGTTTGGAAAACATAATTTATTATTACAGAAAACTCAGCAAAAAGAATGGTTATTTACCTTGATATAACTATTGGCTTTTGAGATATATTGTCCACATGGGTTCTATTTATTGCGTGCACACACTGCATGTACACACCATCAGATTCTTTTTAGGCAGCAGTGCCCATTGCGACCACACCTATGCTGAAGCCGTCCTCATGTCCCCTTCACTAGACAGCATAAAAGGTGGAAAGGGACAAACATCCCTCAGTTCTTTTGCCAGCACAGAATCCCAGGAGGACGACGACTCCATAGTGGCAGGTAAGGAAGGCAGGTTGTATAATCCATGTAGGCAACACATCTTGAAGAACCACAATTACTGTATGGTAAGTAACCAATGTTTATTATTCAAATGTTTGCCCACTTGGATTCTATTCTTGATAGCTAACAAGTTCTTGTCTGTTTGTTTGGAGATAGATCATAGCAATCCAACTGAAACAATGGCTGGGCCTACTTAGACGTGTGGCTGGTGAGACGAAAACAGGTGGGAGACTAAGTCACCCAGCTGAGTTTGCCAGCAAAGAAAGGCAGGGAGGTAGGATTTTTTCCTTTGACTTGAAACCAACTCTATAAGGAAGAATCTTCAGTGGAAGGAAAACTGCACCTTGCCAACAGCACTGCTAGCTCTTCTTCTGCTTGCACCTGTAAGGGCCCTGATGGCTTCTACCCAGGTCCTGGTCTTGACTTACTGGGAATGCAGGCTGCATGTTCCTTCTGAAGAAAGCCAGGGATGGGGAACCACCTGGTAAGAGAAGTATCTGTCGTTGGGGTCCCTCAAGCAACAAGTAAGAGAGCTACAGGAGGAGATGACTAATTTTTATAGTACCCGGGAGCATTAGGACTTCATCGACAGAACACACTTGGAAACATCTGGGATGGAGAATGCTAGCTGACTACAAATGACTTTAGCATCACCAGAGAAGAAAAGAACCACCTGCTTTAAAGGCAAAAGAAGGCTGTTGGCTACCCTGGGCATTAGACAGTGCACCACCCCCGAACCAGGTCCTCTGTCAATTCGAGGTCAAGAATCAGTATGCTGTACTGGCTACAGGAGAAAAAGCGAAGACACCAGCCCCAAAGCTATGTGGCTCATGGCCACTGCTCCCAAAGAAGGGGACATAAAGTGGTGGTGGTAGGAGAGTCCCTTCTGCGGGAGATGGAGGCATACATTTACCAATGTGACACAATGTTCTGGGAGGTGAGCTTCCTGCCTGTACCCTGCTTAAGAGATATTAAAGGTTGCCAAGGTTCATCACTACCCCATGCTGCTTAGCCACAAGGGTACCAATGATATTGCTAGGTACAACCCTAAACAGATCAGCTGTGACTACAAGGCTCTGGGAGTGACACTGAAGGTGTAGAGGATGCAAGTGGTGTTCTTGCCCATCCTCCCAGTTGAGGGTAAGGTTCCAGGTAGGGACATGCACATCCTGGAGATGAATGCATGGCTGTGTAGATGGTGTTGATAGGAGGTCTTTGGCTTCTTTGTCCTGGCTGTCCAGGAAGGAGAACTGTCTTTTGTCCAGAGACTGCTGGGAAGAGAAGGGGTCTATCTAAACAAGAAGTGGAAGAGCATCTTCACACACCAACTCATCAACCAAGTGATGTTGAAAGCCCCAACAACCCATGCTTCCAAACATTAGTAGTACATCTAACTTAAGGAAGATCTATCTGACCACTGGTCTGGCCAGTCTAACTGCTCTGAAGAACATGAGACATGAGCGTTCTCAGCCAGGGAGCTCAAAGATCCTGCAAACAGTACATTACTGAGGTCTGACACCTGGCATGATAAGGTGCTTGGCTGAAATCCCTTATCCCTCTGAGAGGGAAGGGCAGGAACTTGAGGCCATTTATGTGACACAACATCTGTCCCCACAGACTTGGGGTCTGTTCCCTGGTGAATCATTTCTTCTGAGTGGCAGACAGGTTGACTGAAGGGAGACAGCGCATGTGGAATCGGGTTGAAGACTTTCAGATAAGGCACCATTCCCAGTTACTGACACTGCAACACCTGAGCTAGTTTGCCTTTTGGTTCAGCTCCCCTTTCATGGGAGGCTTCCACTTTCCCATCAGTTAGATACTTGGAGAAAAGTCTTTTTGAATGGAATAACCATGTCCTTTGCTACAGATGCTACATCAACATTGACCTTAGGCACATCCCTGAGAGCATCCTTTGACTCAGGCAGTTTGTAGAATCTGAGAACATGCCTGTTAATGTGTAACTTTTTCAGGGGATTGCCACTCATCTTTGATTATTTCCTTGCATGATAGATACAGGGGAACTGCTGCCACAGGAGAAGGTTTAGAAGGAAAATATTTTCTTTGAAGCTTGTTCTTGAGGGCCTGCTCACGTCTTATCTGGATCCTGGATACTACCACCTTTTCGCACACTTTTCAAACTTTTCAAGGAGGGAAAAAACTTTTCTAGCATTTTGTTCATGTCCTGCTGACAATCAGAGGCAGATATTGCTCCTTACTCAGTAAAGGAGGAAGTGTCTGAGTCAGAGGCAACCATCTTTTAGGTTTTTCTAACCCTTTTTGTTTGTTTTACTTGGGGAGAGAGGCATTTGTGTGTGTGTGCACGCACACACTTTGCAGGATTGGCCACCTAGGTATGCTCTTGGTGGAGGTCTTTTGTGGCTAGCCTTGCGAATGGCCTTGAGCCCTCTACAAATTCCTCTCTCAGAATTCTTCCCTTTAGGTTTCCACTCTTGCAGGTCAGAGGATGGGAACTCATTGGCAGATTTTCCTGAATGAAGCTGGAAGGAAGAGGGGCTAATTGTCAGCCCTGCATCTCTCCCCAGAGTACTTAGGAATGCCATTTCAGGACTTCGGGTGGGACTAGACCCTGTCTTTATGAAACATTGTATTATAGGGACTGACTCACCATGAGGTCCTGAATCTCTCCTATGCTACCAGGGGACAGGACAATTACTGAAAAGGCAGTCTTCACTAATAAGGTGGTACAGGCTGGTAAGGAATCAAAGGGGGGCATCCCATCAACTCTACTATTAGTATATAAAGGTCTCAAAAGTGAAGGGGACTTCTGAACTGGAGGAAAGCCCTTAAAGATTCTAGCAATTGCAGGTTCAGAATACATAGTGTGGCCCTGGATAAAAGCAAGATGTGCAGATATTGCTGCCAGGTGTATCCTTATGAAACTAATAGAAAGTCCAGATTGTTTCACAGCTAGTAAACAGCACTGAAATGGGTGTTGTCAAAAAAGCAGCTGCTTCTGAGATGCCCAAACAGAAAATTTCTTCCTTTTAGCTTTATAAGTCAGTCTGATTGAGGCTTGCTTTCTTAGGAGCAGTATTTTCTGAACTGCTTGTTTGGTGAACATCAGCTAGCCAATACAAAGGCTGTCCAGGTCCCAACATCCAAGGGATGAGAAAGGCATCTGACAGGCAGCCTGAACTGTAGCACTCTGTGGAGCAGAACACTCGGCATTTCTTGTTTTGGACTCAGGTAAATAAGTCTACTGATTGGCCTCCCCACTTACAGGACATGTTCTGCGACACTGGATCCTTGATTGATCACTCAAGGTTGCCTGAGAACGGCCGACTGAAGTGATCTGCTAGTGAATTGTGAATGTTGGCCCTGGAAAATTCATGGTCAGAGAGGAATATACCAATTCCAGAGCTGAATGGCCTCCTGATAGAGCGGAAATTACATGTGTTTGTTAACATGATACACATCTGTGGTATTATTTGTTAATACTCAGATTGTGAAAATCTAGAGCAGAAGCAGGAATGTTTTGCATGCCAGGTGGATAGCTCTGAGTTCCAGGAAATGTAAAGACCAGCTTATGGAGGATACTACAGGCCCTGTGTTTGAATGTGATTTAGATTCCACCTCAGAGAAAGGGCACTGATCGCTAGTCTTGGTAGGTAGAGGTGCAGAGACAAAGTACTCCCTTGCACTCATGCATTAGTTTGATGAGTACAGTGCTTGTTGCAGGACCACAATCAATAGGCCCATGTGGTGGGTTGTTACACTGATTTCAACCACACTTGCATGGACCACAGGTCAAGACTGGCAAACTACATAACATAGGGGACACCATATGTCTGAGAAGCATTCGGCATACTCTTACTGATGTCCTTCTGTGAGTTAGAAGATGGTTCATCAGGTTCCCTATGGTTTAGAATCTTTCTTGTGGAAAATAAGGTTTCACTGACCTGGAATCTAACACAGCTCCTATAAACTCTGTCTTTTTAGTCAGAGGAAGTGTAGATTCTTTCTGTTGACTTTGAGGCCCAGTGTGGTAAAGAGAGAAGTTTACTTGAACTGAGAAGTTTACCTACTGGTAGACCCCAGATCAACCTGTCTGCAGGATACAGATAGAAAGGAACACCATTTTCCCTTAAGTGAACTGTATGACTACCAAGTATGTAGCGAACACACTTTGTGGAGTGGGAAGAAGAAAGGGCAGAATCCTGTACTGGTAGTGAGAGATGTTCTTATCAGAAATCTGAGGTATTGTGACAGAGATTTTTGTTATCAATTTGTCTGGGGGCGTTAGTTGATTAGGCTGATGCTGCATGATTTTTGGGGAGGAGGTACGGAACACATTAAGTGTTTAAGTTTTAAAGCTTTATTGATAAAATAATAAAACAACAGCAGAGAGTGCTGGGGACGCTTTCACATTACTTATGGGAAGAAAGAAAGCGTTAGTGCCCCAAGCCTTAACCCATTTTTAAACTTACACACACACTACCCGAGACTGGCGAGGCCTGGGTGTAATGTTAGAAGAAGAGATGGGGAAGGGTGGACAGGAGTAGTGTCCTGGGCCCAGGTTGTTGAAGGATTTGCTGTTGATTTTTGAGTTGCTTTAGCTTTTAGGAGGGTTTTAAGTTTGGGGCTTTTGGGGGGAGGGGGTGTATTTTACTTAGGGACTTTTGCTTTTGGTGCTTTTAGGGCTAGTTTAAGTTGGCTTGCTGTGGCCTTTTTGGTTTTTTAAAAACATTTTGGCTTTGGAGATTTTTTTTTTTATTGGCTTTAGCTGTTGCTGTTTTATTTGCTTTTTTTTTTTGCTGCTATTTTTGCAGCTTTGCTTAATCTAGTGTTTTGGGGTTTTTTCAACAGCTGGGCAGCTGCTAATTTTTTGTTAAGCCCATGACCTTGGGCCAGGGCCAGAGTTTTATTTGTACACGGAGCTAGCTGAAAGTGTTGAGTTAACCCGTTCTTTGCTTTTCTTCTTTCTCCCCCCCGGCCTTTTGTATTCTGCAAAGGAAACTTCCACTCTCCATTCACACACCTTTGACCCTCCCCAAAATGCTTTGCAATGCTTGCAACAGTGTTAGCCACATACAATGCTGATCTGCCTTCCCTGGAGATTCCCTGATGGAGGGGGCCATTGGGGTGTGACATTCCCCTCCCTTGACCCCGAATCAACGTTTTGTTGTGAGCGGTCCTCACTTAGGTTTTTATTTTCCCTCTGACACAGTGGCTAGGGCTACTGTTGGCCTTCTGCATAAACAGCAATATAACCTACACAAAATTGTTAGGGCAGCAACAATTGCGTACACTAGCCAACAATGACTTTTGGCTTTATTAGTAACATAGCATAGCACATCCCCCTGTTGGCATAGATGCCCCACTCGAATGGCTGTGGCAAAGGCAGCTTTCTCCAGATTAAATGTGTGCTGTAACACTGTAAAGGAGGAGGCATTTGTCTGGAATACGGTCAGTTGTTTCTGGGTGTGCATTAAGGGCAGGAAAACATTATGTCCTGTGACTCTGAAGAATGTTTTTGAGATGTAAAAAGTCTAGAATGGGAACACTAATTCCCTTCCTTCCTTGGGATGAGAATATAATAGAAATAAAAATCCCAGCCTCTGAACTCCAAGGGCATCTCTTCCACTACTCCAAGATGCAGGAGGGAATCCACCATTTACTTCAATAGTATTTCATGAGAGGAGTCCCCACATAAGAATTAGGAAGATGGTAGGGGGGTAGGAAGGCACTGGAATTGTATGCAATACCCATTTCTAATAATGTCAGATCCACTTATCCATAGTGAACCCAGTCTAGGCTTCCTGTAAGAAGAAGAAGGGGAAGAAAAATAAATAAATAAAAAGTAGTTTGCCCACAGTTCTACCAGCCTCTAGACTGGTGCAAAACCTGATGTTGAGAGGAAGAAGTCGAGTACACCATAGCTGAAGAGGTCATCTTTGTTGGAACCTGTTCTTCTCTGTTGGTGGATCCAGTGCCTTCTGTAGGTTATTATAGTGTGCACTACAGGGATACCGTCTGAAAATTTGAGATCTAGCTGGTTTTCTCTTTAGGGCAGACATGTACAAGAGAATACAAAATGGCTCTAAAGTCCTTAATGAGTGGAGGGCCTTGCTGGTCTACGAGTTGAAGAGGTCACAGCCCTTGAATGAAAGATCCTCTGTTTTGGTTTGGACATGCCTGGATTGGATTATTGGAGCTAGGAGGATCTCTGTATCACCACATAGGTTGCAATGGTGTATGTGGATACATCCAAAACAATATTCAATGAAGATCTAGATATCAGCAAGCATGACAGATTTTAATTCTGCCCTGTATTCTTGTGGAAGTCCTTATTAACAGACCATTTGTCCTAAGGTAGATGATTATATTTTGTGAAAAACACCTAGTGTTTGGTAATGTCCATCTGGAGACCGGCAGAGGAGTATACTTTTCTGCCAAAGAGATCCAGTCTTTTAAGAGTCCTCTTCCCGTGGTGGTGTATGAGGAGGCCCTGGTTGCTTGAATAGTCCCTGAATAGCCACTATGACAAATGGATGTGAATAAAAGTACACAAAGCCCTGGGGAAGAACTTGGTACTGTCTATTTGTCCTCTTGGAAGTGGCAGATACTGATGCTAGAGTGTGCCACACGTCTTTTACAGGCTTTCACAATCCCTACCGTAACAGACAATGGTGAATCTACCAAGCATGGAAGTGGGCAGAATACCAGGGGGCCAGTTTCTTGTGAGAATCATGCCTTTTCCTTCTCAAAGTCTCTACCTGACTCCCAGTCTGATGACCATGAAGCAGAAAGGACATCTTGGGTACCAAAACACTGCTGGCCAAATGAATCTACTCTCATGCACATGTGGGGGCATGTACACCAAGAGCAGAATACTTGTGGACAAAAAAGAAAAACTGACTAATTCGAATTTCAACAGTAACTCCTATTAAAAGCCAACATAAATATTTGTATTTTTTAAAATATGGCATTATTGTAAACTGCATTAATATGTGCTAGTTTTAAACAGTCAGAAAAAATATTTAGCCACACATTCCACAGAAGGATAATGATTCTTAGCATTGCCACTGTCATAAATATAAAGGGAAGGGTAAACCCCTTTAAAATCCCTCCTGGCCAGAGGAAAAATCCTCTCACCTGTAAAGGGTTAAGAAGCTAAAGGTAACCTCGCTGGCACCTGACCAAAATGACCAATGAGGAGACAAGGTACTTTCAAAAGCTGGGAGGAGGGAGAGAAACAAAGGGTCTGTGTCTGTCGGTATGCTGCTTTTGCTGGGGATAGAACAGGAATGGAGTCTTAGAACTTTTAGTAAGTAATCTAGCTAGGTATGTGTTAGATTATGATTTCTTTAAATGGCTGAGAAAAGAATTGTGCTGAATAGAATGACTATTTCTGTCTGTGTGTCTTTTTTGTAACTTAAGGTTTTGCCTAGAGGGATTCTCTATGTTTTGAATCTAATTACCCTGTAAGGTATCTACCATCCTGATTTTACAGAGGTGATTCCTTTACCTCTATTTACTTCTATTTCTATTAAAAGTCTTCTTGTAAGAAAACTGAATGCTTTTTCATTGTTCTCAGATCCAAGGGTTTGGCTCTGTGGTCACCTATGCAAATTGGTGAGGATTTTTACCAAACCTTTCCCAGTAAGTGGGGTGCAAGGGTTGGGAGGATTTTGGGGGGAAAAGACGTGTCCAAACTACGTTTCCCAGTAAACCCAGTTACAGTTTGGTGGTGGCAGTGGATATTCCAAAGACAAAGGATAAAATTAATTTGTACCTTGGGGAAGTTTTAAGCTGGTGAAAGTAAGCTGAGCAGGTTTTCATGCAGGTCCCCAGATCTGTACCCTAGAGTTCAGAGTGGGGGAGGAACCTTGACATGGTGGCAGAGTGGTGGGATTAACCTGAAATCATTTTGAGATCAATTTAAGATTTTTTGAACTAGAAATACAGATTTTAAAAAGGAATTTTTTTTTTCCTTTGGAGCTGCGGAAAGCAGCTTGTTTTTTCTCTGCTTTGGGGCTAGAGCGGAGACAAAAGGGGATTATCTTTGTGAATTGCAGGTTTTCTTTGCCTGGAGGCAGGGTACTTAACCTCCTGCAGGGAAATTCACAGTCTTGGTAAACCAGAAGTTTTTTTTTTTCTAAAAGTAAATAGGGGGGGTGTTCTACCCATTTGCCTGGCGACAAAAGTGGCAGGGGCTTTGTTTTTTTAGGATTTTGATTTTTTTACAAGGAGCACAAGTTTGAAAAGGAATTTTTTTCCTTTGGTCTGCTGGTAAGCAGGTTTCCAAGTAGTTGGAGGTTTTTTGCTTTGATTTGGGGCCAGAGCAGAGACAAGGGAATTGTCTTTTTCTGCAGGCTGACAATCACTATCAGAGAATAGGTATTCTATTCCAGCACAGCAAAATTTTACAGCCAAGTTTTGTTTGTTTATTTCTAAACCTCGGGTGTAAAGTTAGTTAAAAACAGAGAGGTTAGGATGACAAAATCCACAGCTCGACAAAAGCTGGAATTAGCCAGATTTCAGGCTGAAGAAAAACAAAGGGAACATGAAAGACAGATAGAACTCATGCGGCTGAAGGAGGAGGAGAGGGAAAAAGAGAGGAAGCATGCACTGGAGATGGAGAAGGTAAAGGCTCAGCAGAATATACCAACAAACCCTAGCAATCCTTCTCCAGGTACCACTCCCCATCCCAGAAAGTTCCCCACCTACAAGGCAGGTGATGATACTGAGGCCTTCCTAGAAAACTTCGAAAGGGCCTGCCTTGGGTACAACATCTCTACTGACCAATACATGGTAGAGCTGAGGCCGCAGCTCAGTGGACCCTTAGCTGAGGTGGCAGCTGAAATGTCTAAAGAACACATGAACAAGTATGAACTGTTTAAATCCAAGGCGAGAGTCAGAACAGGGATAACACCCGAGCAGTCTCGTCGGAGGTTCAGAGCCCTAAGGTGGAAACCAGACGTGTCATTTACCCAACATGCCTACCACATTGTGAAACATTGGGATGCCTGGATATCAGGAGCAAGTGTTGAATCTCCAGAAAATTTGCCCTTCCTAATGCAAATGGAACAATTCTTAGAGGGGGTTCCTGAGGAAATAGAAAGGTACATCCTAGATGGGAAGCCCAAAACTGTAATCGAGGCAGGAGAGATTGGAGCCAGATGGGTGGAGGTGGCAGAGAAGAAGAAAACTGGTCACAGTTGGAGCGGAGACCAGAAGGGACAACCCCAGACCACACCCTATTACCGGGGGCCACCCAAGGCCCCACCTACCTCCCAAAGAACCCTCCAGACACCTTATCATCCCACCACCCCGTTCTCCAGCAACCCTTCTCACCCCAGTGACCCATCAGCTGGACGATGTTTTAAATGTAACGAGCTGGGGCATGTGAAGGCCAACTGCCCCAAGAACCCCAACAGATTACAGTTCATTCCACCGGGTCACACCAAAGGTCCGCAGGCCCAGATACCTCCCAGATACCCTTGGAGCGGAGGGAAACTGAGTGTGGGCAGCAAGAAGGTCACCATGTGGAGGGACACCGGAGCACAAGTGTCAGCTATCCATGCTTCCTTAGTGGACCCCAGTTTAATCAACCCAGAGATCCAAGTGACGATTCAACCCTTCAAGTCCAACTCTTTCAATTTGCCTACAGCCAAGTTGCCTGTCCAGTACCAGGGCTGGTCAGGAACGTGGACTTTTGCAGTCTATGATGATTATCCCATCTCCATGCTGTTGGGGGAAGACTTGGCCAATCATGTGAAGCGGGCCAAGAGGGTGGGAACGGTCACCCGCAGCCAGGCTAAACAAGCCGTGAGGCCTAGCTCTGTTCCGGAAACTTCTATCAGGACCCGGTCAGAGGTGATGGACCCGGACCCCAGGCCAATGTCTGCAACAGCAGTAGTGGATCCAGTCCCAGAGACCCAGACGGAACCAATCCCAGAACCGGAACCAGCTGAACAACCAAAAACAGACCCATTGCCAGCACTGAATCCAGTACTTGTAACCTCAACACCAGAGGGCCCCACCAAACCTGAACCGGCAGCAGCCCATAACCTTACACAAGAGGCTCAGCCAGAGCCTAAACCCCAACATAGTGTCCCAGCGGAAAGCAGTTCACAGTCAACGGAAACAGTCCCATCCCCTACAGTGCTTCCAGAGGGACCAAGCATAGGTCCACAATCCAATGAGGAACTGATGTCTCCAGCCTCAAGGGAACAGTTCCAGACCGAACAGGAAGCAGATGAAAGCCTCCAGAGAGCTTGGACGGCGGCACAGAGCAACACAGAGCAACCCACCGCCTCTCAGCTCTGCTAATCGATCCAGGTTTGTTGTAGAAAGAGGACTTTTATACAAGGAAACTCTTTCTGGGGGACACCAGGAAGACTGGCATCCTCAGAGACAGTTGGTAGTTCCAACTAAATACCGGGCCAAGCTCTTGAGCTTAGCCCATGATCACCATGGGCTAAGCTTAGTTTAGTGGCCATGCTGAATAGTGAACAGGACCAAAGACCGTTTGGGGGGTCATTCCACTGGGAGGGAATGGGCAAGGATATTTCTACCTATGTCCGATCTTGTGAAGTATGCCGAAGAGTGGGAAAACCCCAAGACCAGGTCAAAGCCCCTCTCCAGCCACTCCCCATCATTGAACTTCCATTTCAGCGAGTAGCTGTGGATATTCTGGGTCCTTTTCCGAAAAAGACAGCCAGAGGAAAGCAATACATACTGACTTTCATGGATTTTGCCACCCGATGGCCGGAAGCAGTAGCTCTAAGCAACACCAGGGCTAAAAGTGTGTGCCAGACACTAGCAGACATTTTTGCCACGGTAGGTTGGGCCTCCGACATCCTCACAGATGCAGGGACTAATTTCCTGGCAGGAACTATGGAAAATCTTTGGGAAGCTCATGGGGTAAATCACTTGGTTGCCACTCCTTACCACCATCAAACAAATGGCCTGGTGGAGAAGTTCAATGGAACTTTGGGGGCCATGATACATAAATTCGTAAATGAGAACTCCAATGATTGGGACCTAGTGTTGCAGCAGTTGCTGTTTGCCTACAGAGCTGTACCACATCCCAGTTTAGGGTTTTCCCCATTTGAACTTGTATATGGCCGTGAGGTTAAGGGGCCATTACAGTTGGTGAAGCAGCAATGGGAGGGATTTACACCTTCTACAGGAAGTAACATTCCGGACTTTGTAACCAATCTACAGAACACCCTCCGAACCTCTTTAGCCCTTTCTAAAGAAAACTTACAGGGTATTCAAAAAGAGCAAAAAGCCTGGTATGATAAACATGCCAGAGAGCGTTCCTTCAAAGTAGGAGACCAGATCATGGTCTTAAAGGTGCTCCAGGCCCATAAAATGGAAGCATCGTGGGAAGGGCCATTCACAGTCCAGGAGCGCCTGGGAGCTGTTAATTATCTCATAGCATTCCCCACCTCCAACCGAAAGCCTAAGGTGTACCATATTATTTCTCTAAAGCCCTTTTATTCCAGAGAATTAAAGGGTTGTCAGTTTACAGCCCAGGGAGGAGACGACGCTGAGTGGCCTGAAGGTGTCTACTACAAAGGGAAAAGTGCTGGTGGTGTGGAACCTCTCCATGACCCTTGGGTGTATGCAGCGACAGCAGATCCAGGAGCTGTGCACTAGCTATGCGCCAATGTTCTCAGCTACCCCAGGACTGCCTGAACAGGCATACCACTCCATTGACACAGGTAATGCTCGCCCAATTAAAGTCCAACCTTACCGGGTGTCTCCTCAAGCTAAAACTGCTATAGAAAGGGAGGTCCAGGATATGTTACAGATGGGTGTAATCCGCCCCTCTGGAAGTGCATGGGCATCTCCAGTGGTTCTAGTTCCCAAACCAGATGGGGAAATACGTTTTTGCGTGGACTACCATAAGCTAAATGCTGTAACTCGCCCAGACAACTATGCAATGCCATGCACAGATGAACTATTAGAGAAACTGGGACGGGCCCAGTTCCTCTCTACCTTGGACTTAACCAAGGGGTACTGGCAGGTACCGCTAGATGAATCTGCCAAGGAAAGGTCAGCCTTCACCACACGTCTCGGGCTGTAGGAATTTAATGTACTCCCTTTCGGGCTGCGAAATGCACCCGCCACCTTCCAAAGACTTGTAGATGGTCTCCTAGCGGGATTAGGAGAATATGCAGTCGCCTACCTTGACGATGTGGCCATATTTTCGGATTCCTGGGCAGACCACCTGGAACATCTACAAAAAGTCCTTGAGCGCATAAGGGAGGCAGGACTAACTGTTAAGGCTAAGAAGTGTCAAATAGGCCTAAACAGAGTGACTTACCTTGGACACCAGGTGAGTCAAGGAACTATCAGCCCCCTACAGGCCAAAGTGGATGCTATCCAAAAGTGGCCTGTCCCAAAGTCAAAGAAACAGGTTCAATCCTTCTTAGGCTTGGCCGGTTACTACAGACGATTTGTACCGCACTACAGCCAAATCGCCGCCCCATGGACAGACCTAACCAAAAAGAAACAGCCAAATGCCGTTCAGTGGACCGAAAAGTGTCAGAAGGCCTTTAACAAGCTTAAAGCGACACTCATGTCTGACCCTGTACTAAGGGCCCCAGACTTTGACAAACCGTTCCTAGTAACCACAGATGCGTCCGAGCGTGGTGTGGGAGCAGTTTTAATGCAGAAAGGACCTGACCAAGAATTCCACCCTGTAGTGTTTCTCAGCAAAAAACTGTCTGAGAGGGAAAGCAACTGGTCAGTCAGTGAAAAAGAATGTTACGCCATTGTCTACGCTCTGGAAAAGCTACGCCCATATGTTTGGGGATGGCGTTTCCACCTACAAACCGACCATGCTGCACTGAAGTGGCTTCACACCGTCAAAGAAACTAACAAAAAACTTCTTCGGTGGAGTTTAGCTCTCCAAGATTTTGATTTCGACATCCAACACATCTCAGGAGCTTCTAACAAAGTGGCTGATGCACTCTCCCGTGAAAGTTTCCCAGAATCAACTGGTTAAAATGTCCTTGAGATGTCAAAAATATTGTTAGTCTTTATGTACTTGGTAGTATATTTAGAGATGCATGTGTCTTATTAACTCTTTTTCCTAGAGCTCCAGGAAAAAATCCAAGCCAGTGTTTCACCCTAGCTGAGGTTTGGGGGGCGTGTCATAAATATAAAGGGAAGGGTAAACCACTTTAAAATCCCTCCTGGCCAGAGGAAAAACCCTCTCACTTGTAAAGGGTTAAGAAGCTAAAGGTAACCTCACTGGCACCTGACCAAAATGACCAATGAGGAGACAAGATACTTTCAAAAGCTGGGAGGAGGGAGAGAAACAAAGGGTCTGTGTCTGTCGGTATGCTGCTTTTGCCGGGGATAGACCAGGAATGGAGTCTTAGAACTTTAGTACGTAATCTAGCTAGGTATGTGTTAGATTATGATTTCTTTAAATGGCTGAGAAAAGAATTGTGCTGAATAGAGTGACTATTTCTGTCTGTGTGTCTTTTTTGTAACTTAAGGTTTTGCCTAGAGGGATTCTCTATGTTTTGAATCTAATTACCCTGTAAGGTATCTACCATCCTGATTTTACAGAGGTGATTCCTTTACCTCTGTTTACTTCTATTTCTATTAAAAGTCTTCTTGTAAGAAAACTGAATGCTTTTTCATTGTTCTCAGATCCAAGGGTTTGGGTCTATGGTCACCTATGCAAATTGGTGAGGATTTTTACTAAATCTTTCCAGGAAGTGGGGTGCAAGGGTTGGGAGAATTTGGGGGGGGGGGAAGATGTGTCCAAACTACGTTTCCCAGTAAACCCAGTTACAGTTTGGTGGTGGCAGTGGATATTCCAAGGACAAAGGATAAAATTAATTTGTACCTTGGGGAAGTTTTAACCTAAGCTGGTAAAAGTAAGCTTAGGAGATTTTCATGCAGGTCCCCACATCTGTACCCTTTGAGTTCAGAGTGGGGGAGGAACCTTGACAGCCACACATGCATGCGTTTAGTTTTGAATTCACAATTTATACTGCTGCTCATTATTATCCCAAATAACATGCATTTTACTTTAGCAAGACTCACTAACTAGATTACTCTTCTCTATCCATATATGCTACATGTAACGGTATAACTGTAGATATCACTACACACCTTTTGCAAAAGAAAATTTTGATAGAGCCATGTCCCTGGGCCATAGAATTATACCTACAGCTATTTCAGGAACCTGAATTTGTGACCAAATTATTATGGTTTAATTAACTAAACTCATGCCATTAAATACTATACATCTAATGCAACTGTTTAACAAAGATCATTTAAAATCAAGTTCACAACACTCCTACTTTGTGGTTCTTTTCACAGAATAGCAGGTTACAGATTTAACAGGTTACAGAATCAGAGTCACAGTGGGTAAACACCTTCACACATCTATAAAGTTAAGCACTCACAATGTGTTTTCAGGATCGGGGCCTGTATTTGTTCAACCATAAAATAATCACAAGCTAATAATTATATTCTGAGATTAACAAAGAGAGGCTAAAGGACAGTTAATAAATTAAAAAGGAGGAACCTTCAAATTATTAATAGAAAAACTGAAAATTAAAAAATTCACATTTATAATCCTTCCCTTGTTCATAATCTTCAAAAGGACAACGGAAAGACCAGTAAACTACTGTAAATTATCTTGTTTAATG
The DNA here is from genome assembly GCF_965140295.1 of Lepidochelys olivacea. NCBI lineage: Eukaryota > Metazoa > Chordata > Testudines > Cheloniidae > Lepidochelys > Lepidochelys olivacea. Next base: position 46,773,748 of record NC_140414.1, on the reverse strand, counting down.
TGTTTTAGCACATTTTTTAATCCTTCAATCCCATCTCTCCTTTCTTTTTCCCACTTTCAATCCCTCTCATGTCCTCTCACTACCTCCCCTTCAGGTTAAAGCTCATCTTTCTCAAAACAGAAGAAATATGCTTGGTTATATTTAGCTTCAAAACTGAACAGGGAGAAAGAGGATGTTTTTCCTTTGTAAACTAACATATACACAAAAATAAGACCTTTATTGTAGAGACAAGAGCCTTGCTGACACAAGAGGAAAGCATGAAAAGAAAGGTCTGCAACACACTGACATTTTCAAAATTCCCATTAATTCCTTGGGAGCAGGACTGAGCCTGAAGAAAGGAAATCAAGGGGTTTCGGGCTTTTTTTTTAAAGCTATCTTTCAGCAGTTCAACAACTCTGCCCTCTTGGTTTTAGGAGTTATCTTGTTTTCTTTCATGCATAGTTTTTTCAGAGTTTGGTTGAAGTGAAACTCTGAGGGAACTATGTCTGGATGACGTGCAGCTTGAAAATGCTGAATAAAGAGCCAGTCTGGACAGAAGCCAGAATACAGAGATTTGCAAATTATGTAAAGACTTTTCTATGACATCCATCACTGTAATATCTAAGTGCTACAAATACACTAATGCATTTATGCTACCACCACTTCTCTGATATAAAGTCGTATTATTAACCCCATTTGATAGACTAGGAACAATAAAAATTAGCATATGGTAATTATGCAGATTTCTGCATTCTGACTGGCCAATGACAGCTACAAGAATCAGAGTGTAGAAATCTGCATACAGGAAAGATAGGAAATAGACTGATCGTGCAAATCAAATACCCTGCATCAGAATGCAAGGAATTGCATAACTCAGGGAAAACTGATAACTATGCAATATCTTTGAAGTCCAATCAGAATTAACAATACCTGTTGGAAGGCTATTGTGTCCAGATTTGGTGTTGGGAGACTCTTGCACTACACCTCCTCTGTTGCCAACAGCATTTGACATCCAGTTATAGAAACTCACAGATGATGGTTCAGACAACAAAGGATGTTCAGATAACATGTCGGTGGCCACGGTATTTCCTATATTAATAAATCAGTAAAGTTTTAAAGACCACCACACCAAAATTACTGTGTAAAATTGGTACACAACATAGGTATATTGATAATGGAAAACAGGTGAGGTCTTTACTGTTAACTTACTGTTTACTTTACTTTACTGTTAACTTATTCTGATATATAGGAATTGCTCAAGGGATATTTCAGAAAGGTATAAAAAAAATAGTCAGACAGCACTCTTGCAAACTACTGGTGCTGGGGAAGTCCACCCCAACCCTAGGCTTCAGAGCCTGAACTCCAGCCCCAGCTGTAACTCCAAAGTGCTATCCATACAGCTATTTTTAGAGCACTAGCACAAGCCCCACTAACCCCAGTACGTCAAATCACGCTGGAAGGCTCACTCCAGAATGCTGTACACACACACGCACGCACGCACACACAGTAGTAAGAATATATAAAATGAAAGCTTTTTAATATATATTAAATTAATAATTTATTTATTTATTTGGTTATCTTCTCCCACAACCTTCCATACTTCAGAGTAGGGGTAAGCAAAGACAAGCAACATGAAGACCTTACAAGATCTTACTCCTGTAAAGCACCTAGTACACCAAGGCCTCAATCCTGTTCAGAGACTCCAATTGCTACCGTAAAAACAACTGGAATGGTAACAAGCAGAGAGTCAGGAAATACAAAGTTAATACCGTACCGAGAAGGTTAATTCATCTATGTTAACAGAAACTTTTTTTTTTATTTCTGCTTTTCCACTGAAACCACAGATTTATGGTATACATTTTGATACTAATATTCAAATTACAGGATGCGCAGTGAGAATTAAATATTAAGTTGTGTACTTCCAGACTCTTACTTTAAAATAAACAACTTTAATGATGCATTTTTACATATTTATTTTGCTTTTTGGCTTTGGGCATTTTTTTTTTTAAAAGCAGAGCTAAAGGAAAAGCAGAGTTAAAGCATTTAAAACTGAGATCTTCATTTTGTGAAGTGCACATGTAGGCAGATTTCTTCAAAATCACTGAGTTGCTAAACAACATATGTGTTCAGCTCCCCTTCAGATCAGCCATTCCTGGAAACACAGCCACTAAGTAGAGGCGGCAGAGACAAAGGAGGAGAGAACAAGGGCCAGTCTACACTACCACAGTCCATCAGAGCAACTGCATCAATGAAGCTGAGCCGCTGTAGCGCGTCTGGTGAAGATGCGCTATGCCAACAGGAGAGCGCTCTCCCATTAGCATAATTACTCCACACCAACGAGAGGCTCTCCCACTGGCATAGCATGGTGTAGACACCGCTTCAAGTCCATGTTATTTAGGTCGCTCAGGAGGTTGCTTTTTCACACCCTTAAGTCAATGTAAGTTATGTCGCTTAAGTGGTAGCGTAGACAAGCCCCAAGCGAGCAAAAAAGAAACCGAGCAGCTGACTGTCAGGGAGGGACAGAAGGCAAGAAGGTGAACAGCAGCCCTAGTGTTAGTCCAAGATACAATGGATGGAAGTTGAAGCTAGACAAATTCAGACAGGAAATAAGGCACAAATTTTAACAGTGAGGATAATTACCCATTGGAACAACTTATCAAGAGTTGGATTCTCTATCACAAGCAATTTTTAAATTAAGATTGAATTTTTTTCCCAAAAGATTTACCACCTGTTTGAACTGAGGCGTATCAGGGAAGTCCTATGGTCCATGTTATGCAAGAGGTCAGACTTGATGATCACAGTGGTCCCTTCTGGCTTTATAATCTAGTCCCTGATTAGGCCACGCACCTTGGTATTGGACACTTTTCTCAAGAAGAGTTATATACAAAGTTTCTCAGTTCTGTTGTTTGAGTGGTTGTACGTTTACACACACACACACACACACACACACACACACACACACACACACACAAACACACACAGTATACCATTCTTGGAAAAAGAGCAGACATGCAAAATTTCAGTTCAAAATTCTATTTTTTCATAAAGTTGTAAGAATTTAAAGATGGAGGGGGGAGGTTAAAATACAGCAGTCACCACTAGGCACTGCTTTAATAACATTAATGCTTCTTTAGAAAGTCAAAAGGAAAAATATCCTAACACAGTAATAATCACCTTTGGGATTCTTTTTTGATATTAGCCCTTAATACGGTAAACTGAAAAAAAATCTAAAGACATAGCATGTACAGTACCTGTTCTTGTTAAAGAACTACTTTTAACTGCTGCAGTACTTCTCTGAGGAGTCCCTTCAAGAAGATTATGCAAACTAGGAAAACTTCCAGTAAGGTAGCTGAGTAGGCTCTCCTTTCTTGGACTTTCCTTGACTGGCATTCCAGAACGGCCAACATGCACTGGTGAATCCGTGGCTGTGTCTCCACTAGTATAGCTCAAGGAGTGATACGGATGTATACCCTTTCACACACAAAACACAAATCACTAAATGCTAAGTGATCTATGTACATATAACAAAATGGAAATAAGTAATTATTAAGTGCTATGAACACTTTATTAAGCCTGAACACAAGACCAAAATCCAGAAACTCAGGAATCATAATTTGGCTCTGATACTAACTCTTTTGGCAGTCTTAGACAAGTTACATCCTCTTTGCCTATTTCCACAATTTGCACTTGCCCCACCCCATAAGCATGTTGTGTAGAATTATTAGTTATACTGCATACCAAAGATGAAAAAAGTACTATGATTTTGTGTGTAAGAAGCTGTAATTTAAAAGCAGAGTATGTAAACTTTTAGCACCTGGAACCATGGGTAGGTAACCAGTGTTCAATTTAACTAAAGGAAGTTTGTGGAAGGCACAGCAAAAACTGCTACCTAAACTGCAATTATCTTAACCCATCTGAACTGCAATTATATTTGTTTTTAATAGTCAATCTTGAAAAACACAGGCCTGGAAGCATCATTTTTTGTTGCAAAAGCATCATTAAAAAAAGCTTCATGCTGTCTAAGGTGCTGAAGCACAAACAGGTGGTTTAAAGAATCTGCAGAACTTTACCCAAACAGTAAAAGTAAAATTAAGACTTTTTCCCTTTGAATTACTTCTCTAAAAACCATTTGTAAAACAGTTTCCCAAAGCAGGCACACTTTACTATTACTGAATGACACTTTATCAAGCATGGAATCATTAGGTAATGATGCCTAAAATCACATTCCTCTTGTCTATAACTGAACCTAATGCGTGAGATCTTGTAACGGTTGAGACCAGAAAGTTAATTATATAACATATTATAGCTTCACCATATGTCAGAAAGGTAACTTTTAATTCAGGTTTGTATATTGCTTTTGAGATAAAAAGTTCATATAAATGCTATGTTCAAAGTAACTCAAATCACAGCAGGAGATGTTAGTCACCTTGTGCAGTACTAGAGTTATTCAAGATGTGTTTCACTATGAGTGCTCCATTTCAGGTGTGTATGCGCCTCATGAATCTGTGATGAGAGATTTTCAACAGCTCTGCCAATTCAGTCCATGTATGTGCTCCAGATATCCTCGTACTCCTTACCAAGGAGATATAGAGCTGCACAGATGAACTGCCCTCAGTTCCTTCTTTACTCTGAAGTTCCATGAGATTAAACTCCGAAGCAGAGAGGAAGGAGGACAAATGGTGGTGTTGTAATAATGGGGCCTACAAATTTACCCTAATTGTCAGCCCTACTGTAAAAATTAAGTGAAAATTCATAAAATGTCACAATAACTTATAACAAATGCTGATAAGAAAAGGTGCAAAAATGAGACAGACTAAACTAGTGCAAACAAAAAGGATTACTGATATAATTAAAGGACTGATTTAAGATCACTTCTGGTAAACAAGAAAAGTACAGAACTGGAAACCAGTGAACCAAAACCAGTGTGTCAGAAACTAGGTTTAGCTGGTGGACAATGAGAGGATGAGCCCTTCCGCCTAGCGCACTGTTTATGGGGGTCCTCAAAAAAAAGACTGACAATGGGGATTAAATTGGAACATTTGTGGGTGTGGAGTTTGAATTCTCCACTTTCTTTAAAACTTAATTTTGTTTGTTTATATGTATATATATATATTATATTCATAAACCATCAGTTTGTAGGAGGTAAGATTAAATCATTTACAGAAAAGGGATATCCACAATCAGAGTCCATCTACAAAAGCAGATCCCATTAGTGTAAAAGTGATTTGTTGCAATCATCATGTGGAGAACTCTTACTACTGTTACCGTTGGAAGACAATACTAGCACTGAGGCTACAATTAGAGTACCATGAAAACAGAGAAAATCTTTTTACTATTCTCCTCAGAACAAGAGTCACTTTTAGCTAATACCACCATGGACCCAAAATCAAAGAGGAACTCTCTATAAGAATATACAGGTCATTTATTTACAGAAAATATGATAGAGTTCTGCAGAATAATATCATCAGTGATAGACTTTATACATCATATTCCTAAATAGCACATTTTAGCCAAAAATTTCCAATTTGTGCACACAACCACATATTTTATCCTAAATATTACTCATGTGCACCCATTCATTCTGGAATCCGCAATTTAACTGTCTGTTTTTGAAAGTGGGGACCGAGAGTTAACTGCTAGGGGGAAAAAAAGAAAACTACAATGATTAAATAATGTAACTCTTTTTCTACAGTATGATGAACATGGCTCAATGCAAAGTATGCATTATATTGGTTAGTGTTTAATCCAGGTGAAAATTATTTTTGGGACACAAAATCAAACTTAAAATAGATACAGTTGCAAACAAAACACTTCTCTCTCCCCATATTTTCCAAGTTACAATATAAACTTACCTTTATTTTCAGAGCAGAATCACTGTGAGTATGGGACTTGGATAATTTTCTCATGATCTCAGCCCCAGTTACAGGCCCAGAAGAAACTCCAGCCGGTGGAGGACGGGTAGCTGTTCCTTCTAGGAGCATTGTGTGTTCACTGACTGTAGCTGAAAAATGTAACAAATTGTACAAATTAACTACATGTGAAATAGTATACAAATAGTTATACTATTAATCTATTAATTATGTACACCTATTCCCAAACCATCATGTACACATCCATGCTTTTGCATTTTGGCACACAGATGGCAGAGAGACTGATCTAAGCAAAATCTAACAAAGAACAAAACCCCAAGCATGTGCCAGCTGGCATTTACACAAGAGTATAATGCAGTTGTCAAGCATGTTTTGAAGCTATACTAAGACAGCTTTTAAAATTTTATATTACAGAAAATACCTATTAAAGACCGACACAGCTACAACCATTCAAATGCATGACCTAAGTCTACAATGTCAGAGACAGCACATAATATAAGTTAAATGTGCACAAGGCAACTAATTAAGCTGAAGTATTTTATGTTATCAAATAAGAGTGAGCAAGGAAGAAAATCATATGTCAATTTTTCAAGACAGGTGGCAACCCCAGTTCTAGTTAAAACAAAGTACACTGAGGTGAAGTGAGGACTGAACTAGTACCACAGATTTACAGAGTTTTAGCGTCAGATGCCAAAGCATTAGGCTTTGTCTGCATTAGCATTTTTGTGTAAAACTTTTGTCAGTCAGGGGTATGAAAAAAACACACCCCTGACCAACAAAAGGGCTGGTATGGACAGCGCTACGTCAGTAGTAGATGCTCTCCCACCGACATGGCTACCACTGCTCGTAGGGAGTGGTTTAATTATGCTGGTAGGAGAACTCTCTCCTGCCAGCATAGAGTGGCTACATGGGAGACCTTATAGCAGTGAAACTGCAGCGGTATAGCTGTGCCGCTGTCAGGTCTGTAGTACAGACATAGCCTTAAAAGATAAACAGTTATTATGCTATTTTATCACAAAAGTTGTCAAAAAAGTATTATTTGTTCCCAAGTCATTGGTATAGAGCATAACTGCAACACAAATATACCTGCATCAAACTCAAACTCTGCTCCATCAGCACTTGTGTCACTCTGAAGGCCACCTCCATTGTCTAATCCAACTCCATCCTCATGCTCATGGCGTGCAGTTGTCTGTGGTTTCAATGGCTGAGCTGGTCTGTGTAAGCTAACTCCTTTGAAAGCTGGTGTCACCACAATGAATTTCATCCACTGCCTAGCAAGTGCAACTAGACCTTTCTTTAAAGTCACTAATGCAGGAAGGCCATCACTCTAAAAATACAGACACACACAATAGCATCTTAACATGAACTGAAAAAGATCCGTGTTACAAAGCATTTTCTGATCAGGCAGAGCATGACCTCAAAGAGTTCTGAAGAGTTTATATTTCTGCAGCGTTCATGTCTAAAAATGGAAATGTTTAAAGAAAGCTGAAACATGACATAGGAAGGCCAATAAATTATTGGGGGGAGGGGAGGGGTTAAATCCACATGTTAAATTTATGGTGTCTCCCTAAATTTATAAATAAAATAGCTAAACAACAGATTATAAACTATTCGTCTATAATGTAGAAATGGCAGTCTAAAAAAATTCAAGCTCTATGTAATAGTAATTAATAAGCACTTGAATGTTTTTATACAGTTATCTACACTAAGACACCTGCAGTCTGTACTAGGTTTATATGCTAAACTGTAATAATCTTAATATTGTAAAACTATTAAGTACACACTATTATTTACTTCTTTAAAGGATAACTCACCATGGTAGCATCCTCAATGATGGAATAATTTGCCTGATGAAGGTAGTGATGCAGTATATTACACAGCAAACAGGAAGGATTTTCTTGTAGGAAACGAGCCACTTTAGTCAGTCTGTTGTATTTGCTTCTCAAAGGGAAGTGCATACTTTTATTCTGAAATAAATATTTATACATGTATATATTTTCCCTATAGTGAACACATATAAAAATGCATGCATGTTATAAACCTGTGTAACCTAACAGCACCCTAATGTAAGACAGCAAGGAGCTCACTTGTATCCGGTACTGTTCTTTGCAATGTTGTTGTAGCCATATTGGTCCCAGGAATATTAAAAACACAGGATGGATGAGGTAATATCTTTTATTGGACCAACTTTTGTTGGTGAAAAAGACAAGCCTTCTAACTACAAATACCTGTTAAAGAGCTCTGTGTAGCTTGAAAGCTTGTCTCTTTCACAAACAAAAGTCAGTCCAATAAAAGACACTATCTCACCCACCTTGTCTCTCTGGTATCTGGTAGTGAGTTTCAGCTGGTCTGACTAGTTCAGTGTACCACAACACACTAATACCAAAATCTGTATCTTAAAAGTGTCTTATAAAATATCAATAGAAAGCTAATGGTATACTGAACACTCATTATTGTCTGGTATATGTACGGGGAACAAATTCAAAATTACAAACCAACTGGAAATTATGTTCTTAAAGTGTGTCTGCTAGGCAGGGATAACTTCAGACGAAGGTATATGGTTCTGCCACCTTGATGGTTCCTCTAAGATACATTAAGAGACAAGGAGAATGTATTTACTTAAAAACCATCAAGCTAACAAGGGGATGAGATAACCACTCAGGAACACAGTATGGGGAGGTTTCAGAGTAGCAGCCGTGTTAGTCTGTATCCGCAATAAGAGGAGTACTTGTGGCACCGTAGAGACTAACCACATTTATTTGAGCATAAGCTTTCATGAGCTACAGCTCACTTCATCGGATGCATTCAGTGAAAAATACAGTGGGGAGATTTATATACATAGAGAACATGAAACAATGGGTGTTACCATACACACTGTAACGAGAGTGATCAGATAAGGTGTGCTATTACCAGCAGGAGAGCGGGGAGGGGGGGGAGGGGGGTTAAGAGAACCTTCTGTAGTGATAATCAAGGTCGGCCATTTCCAGCAGTTGACAAGAACATCTGAGGAATGGGGGAGGGGGGAAGAGAAATAAACATGGGGAAATAGTTTTACTTTGTGTAAGGGTCAAACTCTAAAGATACTACACTGTTGCGGAAGATTTAAAGAAAATCTGTTTAGAAATAGAAAATATTTCTATGTCCATCTCCATTGACGGAGCAGGATATTTGCAAAACTATACTGTGAAAAAAAATACTGCAAGAGACCGCATTGCATTTTAGAACTTCTGATATAGATTATAAAAATTAATAATTCCTCCTAAGAACTAAATAAATTAATTATTTTCTAACAGTTTAATTCTAGAAAAAGCCACCCCAATACTAAAAATTGTTTCCTGCAGTATAAGATTTTTGTATTCAAGTTTCAAGGATGTGATGACGTTTAAGGTAAGAGAATAGGCAACTGCAACAAGCATTAACCTGCCAGGTCTTGCAATAGCAGACAAGGAAGCCCTGAAAAACCTTTCCACCAATGAGACTGATTTAGTGAAACAGAAGAAAAAAAAGTTGACTGCATAAAATCAGGATCATGTGTCCTCCACAATACAGCTAACCTAAATTCTGCATCAAGTCCCCCAATTTCTGCAGTTAATTATGCTGAATTTGGCAGGAAAATGACATTTCTGCATAATCAAGTAAATTAAAAATATTTTTACAGAATTCAATATTAAATTAATACCATTGGTACAGTATATCTTGTGATACTCATTTTGGTGTTGAACTCAAGTCAAATCTCAAATTTTGAATGTTTTTCAGCTGTATACTAAGCCAATATTTTCAATATTTACTTTGACATAGATTTTTGTATGCTAATACTTAAACTTTAGAGAAGTTGTCCAGTAAAAAATGAAGATTTTGACACCTGAGAAAGGTCACATGGGGCTTTTGGCACCCAAGAAGGGATTTTACCTTTTTTTAAAAATATGGAGGGTGATAGGTAGGAGGGAACAAGGGAAAAGGGAGTGAGAGCAATTTTAAATGTTTAGTTCCATGCTCCAGCAAGTAGTTCACTCCTCTCCATCCCACACCCCCAATCCAAAAAATCTTTGGCTACATCCAACAAATACAGATCAATACACTACCTGGACACAACATAAATCATGTGCAAGAATTCACATTGTTTTCATGAGGTTTCAGTTTATAGCCCACAAAGATTCACTGGATAGTTTACACATTCCCAAAGCCACTGTTGCGGACATCAGATCAATTAGTATGGGGCCTAATTCTCCTAATTTCCCATTACTTTACAATGGTGTAACTCCACTGACTTCAACTGGAGATACTATTTATTAACACCAGTGTGAGAGAAGAATCAGGTCCATTTTGTTCACCATCACCAAGGTTTTCTCCTCAGACATAACAGCTAGAAACTTTAGGTTCTATGTCCAGATCACAAGGGGTGAAATCTGTGGCCAGTTCAACAAGCACAGGATTTCAATTACAAGTAAATCACTAAAGAAGCCAGACACCAAAGGAAGGTGTGTTGCTTGTGCTTATTTTAAGTCTGTTGACCTTATTTTTCAGTGAGTCACCAACCTCTAATGCCTCTGTCATTATGCAGCCCATGACAGCACAAATCCTTAGAGTTCCTTCAGTTTCTAATCTGTTTAATGAGGACTTCAGTTGATCAATGGGAACAAGCCATGCACCAACAGCAGGAGTTGCAGTGCTCAGTAGGTTCAGTTGCCTATGTTAAGAAAAATTAAATATTAAAAGACAGAATTCAAGTTCAGCAATAATTATCAGTAATGTTTCCTTATGCATTAGTTTGAGATGGATATTACATAACTAGGTAGAGTTACAAAGTGAAACAAAACAATCTTAAAAGGCTTGAAAATGTTAAGCTATACAGAACAATATTATTCACATTTAAAACTCGTGCAAACGTAAGTATGTGGCTCTAAATGCCAGAAACACACTCACTAATACCCTTCTCTCACTCATGCTACAGGATCTATTACTCTTCTCCCTCTTTCTTGGCATAAGGTAACTGGATTTTCAAAGGTCACATGAATGGGAGTCATGCAGAGTGTACAAGTGGTTTTGACAGATGGGAAGGGGAAAGAAAATGACACACTTTCTTCTTCTCTCTCAAACAATGCCATCACTTCTCCCAAACAATTTCACTGCCTCAGAATGAAAGAAAAAAAAAAAAAAACACATTACAATAAAAGGTCAAGACGGGATAAAATTAGTATTTGCCCTTAAACTGCTCAAAAAACCTCTGCTCTATTTTGTACACAAGACTATGGGCAACTTCAACTTTGGGTTTTTTTCAGTGCTTACCAGTGTTAATATAATATTTTCAAAACTGATTTAGGAACTCAAGTCCCACTGACTTTCAATGACACCAAGGGCTTGTCTCTACAAAGGCAAAAAGCCCACAGTAGCTAGTGCATGCCATCCACTCCACACACTAGCTCCCCTCGTGGGCACACTTTTTACACACTAACACTTTGTCTACACTAGGACTTTAGGTCGAATTTAGCAGCATTAAATCGATGTAAACCTGCACCCGTCCACACGATGAAGCCCTTTATTTCGACTTAAAGGGCTCTTAAAATCGATTTCCTTACTCCACCCCTGACAAGTGGATTAGCGCTTAAATCGGCCTTGCAGACTCAAATTTGGGGTACTGTGGACACAATTCGATGGTATTGGCCTCCGGAAGCTATCCCAGAGTGCTCCATTGTGACCGCTCTGGACAGCACTCTCAACTCAGATGCACTGGCCAGGTAGACAGGAAAAGAACCGCGAACTTTTGAATCTCATTTCCTGTTTGGCCAGCGTGGCAAGCTGCAGGTGACCATGCAGAGCTCATCAGCACAGGTGACCATGATGGAGTCCCAGAATCGCAAAAGAGCTCCAGCATGGACCGAACGGGAGGTACGGGATCTGATCGCTGTTTGGGGAGAGGAATCCATGCTATCAGAACTCCGTTCCAGTTTTCGAAATGCCAAAACCTTTGTCAAAATCTCCCAGGGCATGAAGGACAGAGGCCATAACAGGGACCCGAAGCAGTGCCGCGTGAAACTGAAAGAGCTGAGGCAAGCCTACCAGAAAACCAGAGAGGCGAACGGCCACTCCGGGTCAGAGCCCCAAACATGCCGCTTCTATGATGAGCTGCATGCCATTTTAGGGGGTTCAGCCACCACTACCCCAGCCGTGTTGTTTGACTCCTTCAATGGAGATGGAGGCAATACGGAAGCAGGTTTTGGGGACGAAGAAGAAGATGATGAGGAGGAGGTTGTAGATAGCTCACAGCAAGCAAGCGGAGAAACCGGTTTTCCCGACAGCCAGGAACTGTTTCTCACCCTAGACCTGGAGCCAGTACCCCCCAAATCCACCCAAGGCTGCCTCCTGGACCCAGCAGGCGGAGAAGGGACCTCTGGTGAGTGTACCTTTTAAAATACTATACATGGTTTAAAAGCAAGCACGTGAAAGGATTACTTTGCCCTGGCATTCGTGGTTCTCCTAAAGCCTTTGCAAAAGGTTTCTGGGGAGGGCAGCCTTATTGCGTCCTTCATGGTAGGACACTTTACCACTCCAGGCCAGTAACACGTACTCGGGAATCATTGTAGAACAAAGCATTGCAGTGTATGTTTGCTGGCATTCAAACAACATCCGTTCTTTATCTCTCTGTGTTATCCTCAGGAGAGTGAGATATAATTCATGGTCACCTGGTTGAAATAGAGTGCTTTTCTTCAGGGGACACTCAGAGGAGCCCATTCCTGCTGGGCTGTTTGCCTGTGGCTAAACAGAAATGTTCCCCGCTGTTAGCCACAGGGAGGGGGGAAGGTTGAGGGGGTAGCTACGCGGTGGGGGGAGGCAAAATGCGACCTTGTAACGAAAGCACATGTGTTATGTATGTAATGTTAACAGCAAGGTTTACCCTGAAAGAGTGTAGCCACTATTTTATAAAATGTGTCTTTTTAAATACCGCTGTCCCTTTTTTTTCTCCACCAGCTGCATGTGTTTCAATGATCACAGGATCTTCTCCTTCCCAGAGGCTAGTGAAGCTTAGAAAGAAAAAAAAAACACACTCGCGATGAAATGTTCTCCGAGCTCATGCTGTCCTCCCACACTGACAGAGCACAGATGAATGCGTAGAGGCAAATAATGTCAGAGTGCAGAAAAGCACAAAATGACCGGGAGGAGAGTGGCGGGCTGAAGAGAGTAAGTGGCGGGCTGAAGAGAGGGCTGAAGCTCAAATGTGGCGGCAGCGTGATGAGAGGAGGCAGGATTCAATGCTGAGGCTGCTGGAGGACCAAACAAGTATGCTCCAGTGTATGGTTGAGCTGCAGCAAAGGCAGCTGGAGCACAGACGGCCACTGCAGCCTCTGTGTAACCAACCGCCCTACTCCCCAAGTTCCATAGCCTCCACACCCAGACGCCCAAAAACGTGGTGGGGGGGGCCTCCGGCCAACCAGCCACTCCACCACAGAGGATTGCCCAAAAAAAAGAAGGCTGTCATTCAATAAATTTTAAAGTTGTAAACTTTTAAAGTGCTGTGTGGCATTTTCCTTCCCTCCTCCACCACCCCTCCTGGGCTACCTTGGTAGTCATCCCCCTATTTGTATGATGAATAAATAAAGAATGCATGAATGTGAAGCAACAATGACTTTATTGCCTCTGCAAGCGGTGATTAAAGGGAGGAGGGGTGAGTGGTTAGCTTACAGGGAAGTAGAGTGAACCAAGGGACGGGGGGTTTCATCAAGGAGAAACAAACAGAACTTTCACACCGTAGCCTGGCCAGTCATGAAACTGGTTTTCAAAGCTTCTCTGATGCGTACCGCGCCCTCCTGTGCTCTTCTAACCGCCCTGGTGTCTGGCTGCACGTAACCAGCAGCCAGGCGATTTGCCTCAACCTCCCACCCCGCCATAAACGTCTCCCCCTTACTCTCACAGATATTGTGGAGCACACAGCAAGCAGTAATAACAGTGGGAATATTGGTTTCGCTGAGGTCTAAGCGAGTCAGTAAACTGCGCCAGCGCGCCTTTAAACGTCCAAATGCACATTCTACCACCATTCTGCACTTGCTCAGCCTGTAGCTGAACAGCTCCTGACTACTGTCCAGGCTGCCTGTGTACGGCTTCATGAGCCATGGCATTAAGGGGTAGGCTGGGTCCCCAAGGATACATATAGGCATTTCAACACCCCCAACAGTTATTTTCTGGTCTGGGAATAAAGTCCCTTCCTGCAGCTTTTGAAACAGACCAGAGTTCCTGAAGATGCGAGCGTCATGTACCTTTCCCGGCCATCCCACGTTGATGTTGGTGAAACATCCCTTGTGATCCACCAGAGCTTGCAGCACTATCGAAAAGTACCCCTTGCAGTTTATGTACTCGGCGGCTTGGTGCTCCGGTGCCAAGATAGGGATATGGGTTCCGTCTATAGCCCCACCACAGTTAGGGAATCCCATTGCAGCAAAGCCATCCACTATGACCTGCACATTTCCCAGGGTCACTACCCTTGATATCAGGAGATCTTTGATTGCATGGGCTACTTGCATCACAGCAGCCCCCGCAGTAGATTTGCCCACTCCAAATTGATTCCCAACTGACCAGTAGCTGTCTGGCGTTGCAAGCTTCCACAGGGCTATCGCCACTCGCTTCTCAACTGTGAGGGCTGCTCTCATCTTGGTATTCATGCGCCTCAGGGCAGGGGAAAGCAAGTCACAAAGTTCCATGAAAGTGCCCTTATGCATGCGAAAGTTTCGCAGCCACTGGGAATCGTCCCAGACCTGCAACACTATGCGGTCCCACCAGTCTGTGCTTGTTTCCCGAGCCCAGAATCGGCGTTCCACAGCATGAACCTGCCCCATTAGCACCATGTTGCATGCATTGGCAGGGCCCATGCTTTCGGAGAAATCTGTGTCCATGTCCTGATCACTCACGTGACCGCGCTGACGTTGCCTCCTCGCCCGGTATCACTTTGCCAGGTTCCGGTGCTGCATATACTGCTGGATAATGCGTGTGGTGTTTAATGTGCTCCTAATTGCCAAAGTGAGCTGAGCGGCCTCCATGCTTGCCTTGGTATGGCGTCCGCACAGAAAAAAGGCACGGAATGATTGTCTGCCATTGCTCTGACGGAGGGAGGGGCTTCTGATGACACGGCTTACAGGGTTGGCTTCAGGGAGCTAAAATCAACAAAGGGGGTGTCTTTACATCAAGGAGTATTTCAGGCAGGACTTCACGGAGGGTTCCAATAAGAAATGGTGCACCTAAGTTATTGTTCTTATTGGAACAAGGAGGTTAGCCTGGCCTCTGATTGATACATGGCTAGATTTACCTTGCTGCACCTTCTCTGTGAGTGACTGCAGTGTGACCTAGAGGAATGAGTCCCCTAGACAGGGGAGGAGGCAAATGAGTACAAAACAAATCTGGTCTATTTCTTGTTTTGGTCCACTCCATCTATCTTTTACATCTTTGGCTGGCAGCAGATGGTGCAGAAGGACTGCATGCCATCCATATCTCATGGCTGCTCGACAGAAGATGGTACAGTATGACTGCTAGCCATCCTCATCTGTTGCCTGCCTGGCAGAAGATGGTACAGTACGACTGCTAGCCATCCTCATCTCTTGCCTGCCCGGCAGAAGATGGTACAGTACGACTGCTAGCCATCCGTATCGCCTGCCTGCTCACCATAAGACGGTTCAATAGGACTGACTGCAGGACTAAAGAGAATGACCTGGTCAAGTCACTCCAAATTTAGTCCCTGCGCCCATGTCTGTCCAGGCGCTCCCAGCCGACGTGGCCAGGAGCACCTCGGACACGACGAGGACGACTACCAGTCATACTGCACCGTCCGCTGCCAGAAGGCAATGGGTTGCTGCTACTGTGTAGCAAAGCCGTACCGCGTCTGCCAGCACCCAGGAGATATACGGTGACGGTTACCTGAGCGGGCTCCATGCTTGCCGTGGTATGGCGTCTGCACAGGTAACTCAGGAAAAAGGGCGCGAAACGATTGTCTGCCCTTGCTTTCACGGAGGGAGGGAGGGAACGGGGGCCTGACGATATGTACCCAGAACCACGCACGACAATGTTTTAGCCCCATCAGGCATTGGGATCTCAACCCAGAATTCCAATGGGCAGTGGAGACTGCGGGAACTGTGGGATAGCTATCCACAGTGCAATGCTCCGGAAGTCGACTCTAGCCTCGGTACTGTGGAAGCACTCCGCCGAGTTAATGCACTTAATGCACTTAGAGCATTTTCTGTGGGGACACACACACTCAAATATATAAAACCGATTTCTAAAAAAACGACTTCTATAAATTCGACCTTATTCCTTAGTGTAGACATACCCTAAGAGTGTCTTTGTTTGCTTTAACTTAACACACTTTGGAAGTGTATTAAGCTACAGTGCACAACGACACTCTTAGTGTGTAGTAAGAGTGTGCTCATGGCAGTGTTAATGCAGAGTAGTTCATGTGCTTTAACTTCACACCCTAGCTTATCCCATATAAGCTTCCTCGAGTAGTCAAGTCCTTAGGCTCTTAATTGCCTAAATCCCTTTAGAAAATAGAATTTTAAGTATTTCTGAAAATATTACTCTTTTCTACACTTGCCCTATGTCATATTCACTATTTATTCATTTTAATCCCTTTTAAAAAAGATAACTAGATATATTTCCTTATAATTATGACAGCTATACAGGCAGTTGAATAGTACAGTGACACTGATTTGGTCTGAACTATCTAAATCCCAAAGTTTTGTCATTATCCAATAATAGAAGCAGCAGCAATTACTAAGGAGGCTGCACACAGAATACACCAGATTTAATAATATACAGAAACACTCCTTTCATTTCTTTTAAGCCTAAGGCAGTGTACCTTGAAAATATATGGGCAGGAGAGCGCATATTAGTGGGAGCTGCAAAACTAAACCAAATTTCTTTGATTGTCAGCTTCATGCTGCAGGAGTCAGGTGGGGGAGGCATTAGAGGAAGATCTTTTTTCAGATCATCAGATTCAACTCCTTCATCCTACACAAAAAGAGGTACAAGGATAAGAGGTAAATTGTTTTCAGAGGGCAACAAGTGCTTAACAGAAAGGCTTATTATGTACTGCCTGCCAAAAAATAAAATTCCATATGACATTTAACTAGACAAAGGAATAAAAACACACATGCCCCACACTATCTCCCAAGATCATATTTGGATGCATCCTTCAGAAAACTGCAGTTTTAACTGTGTAAGCTATGTAAGCAGATACTTTGAATTCAAAGTAAGTACAGAAGTTGTTAAACTGCTGCAAAAAATAATTCTGCACTATAATTAGCAACTGCTAAAAAGAAGTCAATCTTGAGACAAGTACTAACCTGAATAATTAAAAAAGGGCATGCACCTACCTGTTCATCTGAAACTGAATTTCCATTTATGTCCGAAGAGGGACTTCTATCACAAGGAAGATTATCATCAGACACATCGGTATTATAACCACTACCAGTTGGAGAATCTGAAGAATTGTTGGATGCAAGCAATCCACTCCTCTCTGTGGCACTAGATTTACCCATGACTCCAAAAGTACTATATAAAACAGCTCCAGATTGTCTTCCTCCTTTAAATAAAAAAATTAGAGTAATTTGTTTACAAAACTCTTGGTTTGTTCCATTTATTCTATTTTCAGAAACTTTTAAAAATAGGGAATTTTGTCAATTTTCCACTCCCAAGTCCCATGTAAAACATCTGTAACTCTTCTTACTTTCACAAATACTTTGCTGCATACTTTGTATACTATTGCATACTTTGTATACTTTGCAGCACACTAATCCTTGTGCACATATATTTAGATACAAGTAAATTTAATACCTGTTTTTGGAAAAGTTTATATCTCCTCAAAGCAATTTTGCATGCCCTCTATCTAACTGAAACACTAAACATACAATCTACTGAAGAGAACAATTCAGATGCAGAATACATTTAGATTATTTCTTTTACAAGAGTGAGCTTCCCTCTGGAAAACAAGGCTCCAATCCTGCAAACAGACCGCTACTGTGGATCTGATTCCAGGATCATGGACCAAGGGACTAGTTATATTACCAATTTCTATCTTTACAAACTCAATGTTATAGACAAAAGCTCCTTAAATATCATTAAGGCTGAAATAAAGCTAACATTTTAACCCAGGGGCGGGCAAACATTTTGGCCTGAGGGCCGCAGCGGGTTTCTGAAATGGGAGGGCCAGTTAGAGGAGTCTGTGCCTCCCCAAACAGCCAGGTGTGGCTCAGCCCCCGCCCCCTAACCACCCCACCCCATCCCTGCTTCTTGCCCGACAGTCCCCCCCCCTCAGACTCCTGTCCCATCCAACCCCTTCTGTTCCCTGACGGCCCCTCCCGGGACCCCTGCCCCATTCACCTCCCCCCCGCACTCCTTGTCCCCTGACCGCCCCCGGGACCCCTGCCCCTGACTTTCCCCCGCCACCTCATCCAATCCCCCTCTCCTTCCTGACTGCTCCCCCGGGACTCCTGCCTCCATTCAACCCCCCTGCTCCCTGCCCTCTGACCGCCCCGGCCCCTACCCACACCTCCGCCACCCCCACCATCTATCCAACCCCCCTGCTCCCTGCCCCCTTACCGTGCTGCCTGGAGCACCGGTGGCTGGTGGCTCTACAGCCCCCGGGTCAGGTCAGGCTCTGCAGCTGCACTGCCCTAGGAGCTCGCAGCCCCGCCCCCGCCCAGAGCATTGCGCCAGTGGCGCAGTGAGCTGAGGCTGTGGGAGAGGGGGAACAGCAGGGGAGGGGCCGGGGGCAAGCCGCCAGGGCCAGGGCCAGGAGCTCAGAAGCCGGGCAGGAGTGTCCGGCAGGATGGATGTGGCCCGCGGGCCGTAGTTTGCCCACCTCTGGTGTAAAGTATGTATGTTCACATAAAATATAAACTATTTAATACCACCTACATTCAATAGCTTTTTAAATTAAATTAAAAATGAAGATTAGAAACTTGGAACACCTATTAGAGCATTTCATTAAATTACAATAATAGTAAATAATATTGATCATGTAGCATTGCAATACTGTAACTTTACCTTTTATTGTTAAATTTTCAATTCCACATTCAAACATTATCCAGCCCCACCTCTCTTGGCTGGGACCGATTCGAGTTACATCTGGAACAGCTTGCTGATCAGTTTCATCTATAAAAGTAAACTCATCCAACTCTTCCAAAGTAAAAAGAACTTTTGACTTCTCAAAAGGAATCGCTGTTATTGCACAAGTCCCAATATCTGTAAAAACAAGTAATTTACTCCCTTTTTATATAGATGATGACAAAGAATTTATATGGATATAGCACATTTTTATAGTGACAGAGCATTTTCCCTAAATTAAAGAGGGTTTGTTTGGATTTGCGGGGGGGGGGGGGGGGAGCGGCGAAGGGGACTTTTTTTTCCTTTGCATTTATCAATAATTTTTAAAAAATGACTATGCACAAAAAGGAAAGGTTGAAAGAAGTGAACATTTGGAACTGCCACTCCAAAAAAACAAAAACAAAAAAGCTACTCATTAAGCATTGCTCATAAAATTTTAAAATAGTGTTTCCCTTTCTCCACATCTTCTGTCACCTACATACAATCTGAAAGAGCCTGGAGAAGAAAGCTACATAACAATGATCGCAAAATTAAATTAAAGCCCAAATATATTTCCAATCTTAATAATGTTAAGGTACTATTAGCAAAAATACAATGCTATATAAAGAAAGTTTGTGGCTGCTTTTCAAAAATTGACCTGTGACTGGTTAAAGCCTTAGATACTTTAGCCCTAAGGAAAAATCTTGTTACAGCACATTCCAAATGAATACCTTTATGATACCAAATGCAAAATGAAATACAGTGATATTGATAAAAGAAAAGGAGGACTTGTGGCACCTTAGAGACTAACCAATTTATTTGAGCATAAGCTTTCGTGAGCTACAGCTCACTTCATCGGATGCATACTGTGGAAAGTATAGAAGATCTTTTTATACACACAAAGCATGAAAAAATACCTCCCCCCACCCCACTCTCCTGCTGGTAATAGCTTATCTAAAGTGATCACTCTCCTTACAATGTGTATGATAATCAAGTTGGGCCATTTCCAGCACAAATCCAGGTTTTCTCACACACACACACACACACCCCACACACACACAAACCCACTCTCTTGCTGGTAATAGCTTATCTAAAGTGACCACTCTCCTTACAATGTGAATGATAATCAAGGTGGGCCATTTCCAGCACAAATCCAGGGTTTAACAAGAACGGCTGCTGGGGAGGGGAGGGGGGGGAACAAGGGGAAATAGGTTACCTTATTTGGTTCTCTTAGCTAAAAGGGAAACTTTATGGCATATTAAAAAAAAAGCGTTGCTTTTTTTTTTTTAAAGGCACTTGCTTGAGTCCGCTACATTTTGAGGGTATTTTCGAAATATATCTTCAAGGTTTATTTAGTGGGTATAATGTACGCCTCCACCCATGTTGTAGGTGTGTAATGCGTATAATCAGTTCCACTGATCGCTAAGAAAACATAAACCCAGAACAGACTATTTTAAATTTGTTATATTACTTTCTTTGAAGTCTGAGGTCTAAAATGAGTCAGACCCCTCGATTTGTATAAAAAAAAATTAGAGGAATTATCCTAGGCATCATTTGACAGAACTGATGTATGCTGGCAAAACTCTGTCACCAAAGGGATGCTTGAATCTAATCGAACAACAATGAGAAAGGCATTTGTGAAAGTTGCCCCCCCCCCTTCATTTAAAATCACAATGGAAAAAATATACTCACTAATGGGTATTGCATTTTAAACAAAAGATAGGACCAGCTGCCATTATGTGGAAAGCAGCTCAAATTGGTAATCTCAGTCAAAAGCTAGGAGTAGAAAAACTGAAATCTGACTCAACCCTAACTATACAATCACAGGTTTCAGAGTAACAGCCGTGTTAGTCTGTATTCGCAAAAAGAAAAGGAGTACTTGTGGCACCTTAGAGACTAACCAATTTATTTGAGCATAAGCAGTTGATGCCTAAAAGATGTTGCCATACTTATGAATAAGCCAACCTGTTGTATCAAGGCCTCTAAGCTGTCCATGAACGCGATGAACATTCAGTTTGGCAGCAATTTCTTTTCCTTTTTCTGCTCCAGCATTTGATCTCAGTGAGCCAGAAGATTGGGGCTGCATTTTACTGGCATGGATGTACCGATCAAATGTTACTGAATTCCTCCCTGTATCTGCATTGTTTAAAGTCTCTTCAATCAGACCCCTTTTAAGTGAAAAGGGAAAAGTAAATGCAAAAATCTTAAAGACAATTATTTACCTAGTTTCTTTTAGTTTTACGCCAATTTAAAATAAAGTAGGCGCATCAGAACTAAGAATTCTTTGTTCACAAAAACTAATAAATGATGATTAGGAAAACTAATAAAGATTTAATTTTCCCCTAAATGACATAAGTACAATTCCCCCCAGACATCACTAAGAGTTAAACCTGTGTAACTGAAGGATTAAGGCTTTAAAGATTCCAAAGTGCTTTTTCCCATCTCATTTAAAAACTAAATTTATATTTAGAAATCCATTGACAAGAAAAGTCTCAGCCAGAGCAATTTTTTTCAGATTCTCCTGATCTGCAAGACATTAAGAGTTATGAATTATGAATTATTAAATGTTTTAGTCTTACCTGTTCATACGAACTTGTGTAGCAATTCTATCAAAACACAAAGCTACTAAGGAAACATGAGTCACAGTTTTTCCAGAAGCAATGCCTGGGGTTTCTTCTACCGATGCTTGTAATAAACACAAGTTTACCTAAACATAAAATTCCCCCAAAGAATAAAAGATAGTTGTTGTTTATTTTTAAATGCCCCCTTAAAAAAAAAAATATATATATATATATCAAAGGTTTCTCATCTGATATAATCTACACCATTCCTATTAAAAATGAAATCCAAGAGGATGAAATAATCTTATCATATCTAAACCTTTACAGAGTTTGAACACAAGTTCAGTCAGATACCATTGCACTGGTTAAAAACTTTAATTTTATACTTTATTTGCGTAACTATTTTACTTTGATTGAGCAGGCTGACAAAAATATATAATCCTCAACAAAATATGACAGTCATTTATCACAGCTAGAGGTAAGCTTTTCAAAAAGTCAAAAGAATCCACACTAAGGCTAGCTTGTGAACTCCTGTCATGTGAAACTACACAGACAAACAGATAATTATTACCTTGGGTATGGTAACATTGGCCTGAAGACCTTTAATTTTCACATTATCTTGCTTAAGTGAAAGATTAGTCTGTGCCTGTCCTTGGTTTGTTGTTCCTGTAGCAGGGTTCTCTGTTTTTGTTCCTCTAACATCCTGTTTGGAAGATAACTTAAAAAAAAAAAAAAGTGGTACCAGTTAGGTTTCAATGAGTGTAAATTACTATCAAAATATTTTTTAAATGTAACGTAATGGGATGGCTCAGAGGCATTGCAATACAATAGACTCAGGTTTGATTCCAACCTATGGTGTTATGATTTCTGGATCATCCGAGTCTGAGCGTGCTACAAAGGGTTGTGCCGTTCAGCACATAAATTTCAACTGATTAAAGATCCAAAATGATCTCCAAAGAGTTCCTTTTATCTAAAAGATTAGTTGCTTTGATAAGGGACCCCTAGGGGAGGTCACAAAGTAAATTAAAAATATAAAGAATCACCAGTAAGGATAGAAAGAATCCTTAGTTGTGGAGAAGGAGAATTGTACAATTAGTTTCAAAAGACTGATAGGAAGGTAGGGACAAATTTGGAAGGTATCAGATGGCCTGCCTTTCTGCCACTCCCCTCTCATAAAAAGACAGATGTGCTTTTATGGCTTCATTTCAGCAGAACCCTACCTCACAAAACACAACTTTCTGGAAGTATTCTAAAATATTAATTGTGATAAATTACGCATTGCCAGTATACATATTCCACTTAAAAAAAAAAAAAATCTGTTGGAAGAATATTGACCCAAACACCAGCACAGCAATGTCAAATTTACAGTAGCCAAAGATCCAGCCTTATATGTATTGTACTAAATTACACTAATTAATATCACACTTTCTCAAATATAGTACAGTATTACAGATTTTTCTGCTATACTATTGAGTAAATAACTGTTCTTTAACTGTGGATCCTTTGATGTTGTCACCATGGATCCCACTGTAGATGCACATGTGCCTCATGCGCTCAAGATTGGATTCTCCTGAACAGCA
Source organism: Lepidochelys olivacea (assembly GCF_965140295.1). Lineage (NCBI taxonomy): Eukaryota > Metazoa > Chordata > Testudines > Cheloniidae > Lepidochelys > Lepidochelys olivacea. The sequence goes on along the minus strand of NC_140414.1, from coordinate 46,750,696 downwards.
GCATCCAGCAGGCTTCATGGTACTCACAGCTGAGATGTCTGTCACGGGTACTACCATGCCAATGTTGAGGGCACTGACATCAATACCATTCACCCCGGTGACATCAGCACTGGAGTTGCAGTGGAGTGTACAATCTCGACAGCACTGATGAGATTGGCACCAGACTTGACAGTAGTGGGGAGCGGCACTCTTGATGTCTTTTAACCTCAACACCAGAGAACTTAGGAGAGCCCTTATCAGCCAAAATCCTATGACTAGAGTTCTTGTGAGAGCCCGAGGAGCCCTTTTTGGGTCTTGACTCAGTCTCTTCCTCCTGAGAGCTGGAAGCTGACCTCAGGTAAGACAAGTGATGCTTTTACTCCCTGTGTGCTTTCACAAGTTTTTGTCTCTTGAGGGACAGGATGTGGCCAAAGGACCAGCCAGAGCACTAAGGGATGATGAGTTCTTTGTCCATTCAGCTCCAGATTGGCCTGGATCCAAGGCTAAATTTTTCCATGAGGTACTCCTCAGGAGTAGGGTGACCAGATAGCAAGTGTGAAAAATTAAGATGGAGGAAGGGGGTAATAGATTGCCTATATAAAGACAAAGCCCCTAATATCGGGACATCTGGTCATCTTACTCAGGAGTATCTCATGAGATTTCTGCATCCCAGAAAGACCTACACCTGCCCATTAGGTGCCCTTTGCCTCAATGTATCAGGTAACGTGTATGATCACTACTAAGGGTCACAACAAAAGGAAGACCATTTTTTTTTACAGTTTAAAGTTGCACTGTAGTTCATCTCCAAAAAACAACAGAAACTCCCTACTCAGGAAGCAAAAAAAAGTAAACACTAAACTTATTATCTATTTACACAACAGCAAACTAACACTATGAACTACATATTAAACAAATAAAAGACCATGAGAGCTCTAGGCGACACCAGAGCGCCAACTCATAGCCACAGGTGCTGAGGAGGAAGTAAGAGAGGGATGACTCTGTCCTTTATGCCATTAATGGCAGCACAAGCACATGCAGGGTGCATGCCCCTCCACAATGGACACTGCTAGCTAAAAATCTTTGACTCAAATGCACCGGGCATGCAGACACCTGAAGTGGAATATGTATGTACTCAATCACTTGAAGGAGAACATTTGGTTATAACAAATGTGCATGCATCCTTAACTATAGGATGAGATAAAAATTTAATCTGAAATAAAGACATTTATAATATTATTTGTTCTGTTTCATCACTCAATCTAATAAAAATATACATGCTTCTGCTCCCACAAAACCTCCTGCAGTTTTGTAGTACCCTTACATTCTCTGAAAAGGTTGTTTTGCTGTTCTGTACAGCTTCTCTGAGGACCTTATAATGTAGATCATCCACAATTGCTGCTGGGTGTTGAGTGCTAGCACAATGTACCATTGCTTCTATATACCTACAGGAGGAAAAAAAAAAAAATCACAAAAGAAAGATTAATTCCCAATTAATTTCCAACAAGGATCAGAGCAGATCACAGGTCACTACAATATAACATTTTTTCCTAGCTCTCCTGTTAGACATGTGAAATTATATAAATTGGCCTTTTTTTTTTGGGGGGGGGGGGGGGGGAATAAGGGCAGGACATCAGCTGCTATTCCATGCATTATATAAAATCAGCTCTTCTTCCAAAGCCGATATACAACTAGTCTATCCAAAAAGTTTTGATTTTAGCAATTGATCTTCTAGTATCTAGCAATTTTAAACATTTATCTTAAAGTAAATGAAAATAAAATACCTGTCTAAAGCTTCTGCTACCAGAGGAGTGAGAACAACATCTACAGTTCCTTTTACTTCCACTATTGCTGTTGTTCTAGTCTGGGAGACCGGATGATCCAGGGTCCATTCTTCTGTTATTGTTTCATCATCTGTATTATCCATTGTTTTCTTTTCCAAAGGAGTATAGGGTGTACTAAACAAGTCAAATAGAAACTAATTACTTAGATTTTCAAAATAGGCATTATAAAATGTATAGTTAATATATTTTCTAAACCTATAGTTTGGTACGACAGCTATTCCAAAAGAATCAGAGCCTTCGGTTAGATAAAAAAATCTTCTATTTATTTCATCAGAAGATTATCTCGGAATGAGGAGGGTCTTCAAGACACAGATACTTTCCAGAGTAAGCACAACAGACTACATATTTAATAGGCTATGTATAGGAACCTCAAATGTGAGAAGTACCTATTTACGTATGTTAGAACTATGCATGCAAGTAAGCATTCCCTAATTCAAAGATTGCAAAACTGGCCTCTCGGTTTGCTGAAATTCTTTTTCACCAGTATTACTGATGTTAACATTAGTTAAGTCAGTGTTAAAAGAATATTTGTCATGGCAATTCTCAACATTAATGGAATTTTTATAACATGTTGCAGAAAGGATGGTCTTGAGAGTCCCAGTGTAATGTTTTAGTCACAATAGCCAAATTCTACTTTTTCTGCCACAGGCTTCCTATGGTACCTTGGAAAGTCACAGTTTACAATATGGAAAATGGGGATAATATTTCCCTACACAAGGGAAATCCTTTAATGTTTGTGAGGTGCTCATATATTCTGGTGAAGAGCAACATAGAAAAGCCTTTTAATAAGACATGATATGTCATTCTAAAATAGATATCTAACAAAAATGCTGCTGACACCAGCCTGATTTTAATAAGGCTAGCAAGAGCTGCAACAGTTAAAGTATTACACAAACTCAGTCACCTCTCATTTAAAGCCATACCGTCACTATAATGCAGTGGTCCCCAAACTTTTTACCTTGCACCCCCCCTTACTCCTGTCCATGCCCCCCTGCTTCCCCCAAGCAGGGCTGCGGCTCCAGGAGGGGAGGGATATGGACGAGGTAAGGGGGCCAAGGCTGGGGCGGGAGCAGAGTCTCGGCCGTGGCCAGCAGTCACGGCCCTGGGTCAAGGCCAGCAGCCACGGTCCCAGGTTCGGGACCCCAGACGCTAAGGGCTGGCAGCAGGGGTGCAGCTGGTTGGTGCTCCCTCCCCACCCCCTGTGGGGGCTGGGTTAGGCCGCAGCAGCACCTCTACCCCCAAAATTTTCCTCTGCACCCCCCAGGGGAGAGCACCCCACAGTTTGGGGATGTCTGCTAAAATGCAATCTTTTACTCACTTGGATGTTGATCCTGTAAGCTGCATGCCTCTGTCCAGCAAAGCATTAGCTGTGAGACCCTGTTTAACAATCTAAAACAGTAAAAAAACAATTACTACTTTGAGTTTATAAATGACTAATATATTCCTTGAATACTATAACTTCAAGAGAAGATTCCCATTACTGTGTTTTCCCCCAACACTCCATCTATGTATCTAGGTTTTTTAACATACTGTACATGGATTCCATCATTAAGATATATTTTTATAACCATTTAAAGATCAGATCCTGAAATTCTCACATGAAAATTAATACAATAATGAATAAACATTATTTGAAATTTTTACACAACTATTCAAGGAAAGTAATGTATGAAAGATTAACAATATCCACAGTGTTTCTTTGACTCTAAAAGCACATCTAAAATTAGCTTTAATTTTGTTCATTACTTAAATTTCTATTAAATCATTTTAATTATTTTTCATATTATATGAAAATTGCAAATTTAATACAGTATGGCGTTCAAAGGGAGTAACCCAATGGAGGCATAAGTTCACATTTGTACAACTGCTGATATTCAGTTTCATACCGGCATCTAATTAAAAAGAGGGGAAGGAGGCTAGGTTATCCTGAAATCAGAAAGCACTGGAAAACTTGCACCCATTCATACTGTTGCACAAAGAAAACAAACCAGAAACATTTTATTGTGAGGGAGATATTTGCTTTCCTGTGTTGAATCTTAATACGCAAACAAGCATAATAAACTAATTCAGAGCACGGGGGGAGGGGAGGTGTACTTTTCTGAGTCTTCACTTAACTGTACTAGTCTAGAATCTTTGTTTTACTGATAGGTAATTCCAACACTTTATGCGGCATTTAAGATGAAATAAATACTTTTTCTTGGTAAAAATTACTCTAGTGTTGCTGTACTTTATATTGGTATATTCAGTTTTGATTGGACTTCATTGCTCACAAGACACTCTGACACTGTGTTACAAAGACTGCTTCTGGAAGACCCACAGACTTGAAGACTGCTAATGATGCACCTAAGAATAAACTAAATAAATGTATGTTTTTAGATTTGTATATGAAATACAATGATCACACTGTTCACTAAATTGAAGTTTTAAAATCTATGCAAGTTTTCGGTATGATTCTCAAGTTTCAAGACATTTACTCTGGGTTTATTTTTGTCAGATGTTCTCAGGGTTCCTGATCAAGCATTTACAAAAAAAAGCAAATTTTACAAACTATGCAGAAGCAACTGCTGAAAGGATGCTGACCCTGAAGCTGACACAGATTACCTCAAACTAGAAAGAAATCTTAGGTACAACCATAGTGAGAGGACAAAATCATCTCAACCCTTATTTATATTTTAATTTTTTAAAATTTTCTTTTAACCATTTCTCTGCGCCCAACACAAATTTTTTGGCCTCATGGATCCTAAGTTTTCATATATTAACATACCATTCAAATGTCTTATTTAGATTTTTAGTAGCTCCTTCAAACATATACCTTCACACACAATACTCCTGAGGGAATTCTGCACCACTGCGCGCACACACAATTCATGTCTAGTGCAGAATTTTCCCCCCCCCAGAAAATACATTCTGCCCAGGAACTGCTATAGTTCCACCTTTCACCCACCAGATGCTGGTCAGCTGGCTGTTCTGTTGCCAGAGCAGACAGCTGACCAGCAACAACAGCTAGCAGCCAACTGTATTAATTACAGCAACCTGCCCATGAAGCCAGGTTAGGAGGGAGAGAGGGACACACGGGGCTGCTGGGAGGGGCGGGGTCACAGACTGGGTTTCAGAAGGGTTGGGGGGAGGGACAGCCTAGGGCACGGGCTCAGGAGGAAATGGGATGATAGCACTGAGCCAAGAGCTGAATAGGAGGGGGTTCCAGGGCTACATGGGGACAGCGGGTGCAGGGACATATGGGGACAAGGGCAGATGTGCATGACTGAATGGGAGAGGCTCGGGGTCACCCAAGGTCTGCATGGGGGAAAATCCCCAACACCCTAACAATCCCTCCCCCGCCCCCACAAAAGAAACTATTCCTTACTTCTCCCACCCACACCCAACAACCCTCCAGGTTCATCCCCAAGCTCCTTTCCTCTCCCTCAGCTCCCCCATTGCCCCTGACACCCCAAGCTTTTGCACTGCTTCTGACGGGTGTGGGAAATATGTTTCAGTATTGTAGTTTAAATGAATTTCTCAACGTTCTATATTAATATGCCTAGTAAGGAATCTATTTGTCAAAAAACATTTCCTTTTTATTTTGGTCTGTATTGTTACAGACATACTTGGTCTTACCAAAATAATTGAAACTAGTGTGACTATATTGTGTTATTTTGTGCAGAATTTTTTAACTTTTTGGTGCAGAATTCCCCCAGGAGTAATTTAAATAGGAAATAAAGCAAAACCTCAGCACCTTGTTGTCTAAATCTGCTGATTCCCAACTTTACGTTGATGTAAAGCTGTTCACAGCCTATATGACAGTATGGTTAACCACAACTAACTGAAGTGTTAAGCTTTTGTGGAGGAGTTAATCAAGTATACTGTAAATACATTTTGTAAGAAAATGCACTACAAATGACATCCTGATGGATGTCATTCAAAAGCATTTCTGAGTACTGTAATGAGAGTTTATAAAGCTCTCAATAATTCAAACACACTTTTCAGTCACAAAACACTAACTTATTCCTCCCTACCTCACAAACCCTTCCTGTTTCTAGATCCTAAGGATTTAATATCAGAGATCACAACTCTTAGTAACCAACAGCAAACAGTTTTAAGTTTCCTTTGACCTAGTTAATAGGAATTCTTTAACACAGCACATTCCAACCTTTCTAGTCCACTTTGTTTCCTTCTTCACTTTTTTCCCCATACCTTAAAAGTTGGAACAGAAAGATGCTCCAAAGACGAGGCGCTTTCCTCACTAGTTGGGGTATCAAGATCTAAAGGCCGATGTAAGGAAGATTTTGAGGTTCTTTTGTTTGTTGGATGCTTTACTGACCAGTTGACCACCTGAAACTGGGTAAGGTAACTTTGGTAACAGGTCATTATAGGCTGTTGGGAAGTTATTTGATCACTTTCTACAGTCTTCTCAGCTTCCATGATATACATGTGCTCAACAAGCTCATCCTCTCCTCCCACTGCTGAAACAAATGAAGCCTGTGAAGCATGAGTCTTGATTGGCAAAGTCTTTGGATCTTGACTGGCTTCTCCATGGACTGTACTAGTTAGAGGTCCTTCTACACTGTGATAGATTGACCCTCTACTATATTCAATTTGCTGGGCTTGCTTTTTTCTCCTTTTTCTCCCTGGATAGGTTCCTGGACCTTCATCACTGCTTATTGGCTCAAACTCTTCAGCTGCTGAAAAATAGGCTTCACTATCAGCCATTGACATGCTAGAGTCCATTGAGCGATACTGGTGAAATGAATTTGAATCTGCAGATGGTGTGTATGGAAAAGAACCAAAGCTTCTCCTCTGCTTTGGAGAGTCCAAGACATTCTCATCACTGCGAGAGACATCACTACTGAACTGAACACCAACTGGAACAGGCTGCTTGTCACCATAGAATGCTGCGGTAAGACTCTTGGTGCTCCCAAGTCGGGTAGAACACACTGATGCTTGCCGTTTCAAAGGAGACCTGAGGGGAGACTGTCCTACAGACCTTTCCTGGTTGTTAGGAGACACAGGACTGCTTTCTGAAACTTCTGCTGGAGTACTAGAAATAGAAAAAAAAACAATTGTTTTTTTCATTTAATATCGTCCAAATCTTACACTGCACAATCTTGACAATTATTAATGCACATTTAAAGAAACAGTTTATGCACTTTTCATCAACACAAAGGAGGAAATTATAATTGTCAAAGAAAATATCTATTCATATACGAAATTATTTTCACAATACAGAGCATGGATACTAAACCATATTAAGGTCTTATAGTAACTGAGGCCATCTTCAAACTGATCGAAGCACAAATGAGGCTTGTCTAGGCAAATGCTATTGTCATGCATGTTGCATTTTGGATATTAATGAGTCAACTTTTGTATTCCAAGTAGCAAATTAATTTCAGGAATACTGTTATAAATCATCAGTTGTGTTTGAATTGGTTTACTCAGCCTTATTAATCCTTAAGAGTACAAATAAATTTTTACCTTGGACAGAGTACTAACCTTCCATGACCATCCTCTCTTTTTGCACCAGACACTAACTCCTTTTGTCCCATGTGATCTTCAGTAGCAGAAGAAGGGCTTTCCTTCTCACCTGCAAGCAAGGGAAGTGCAGCACTGGAACTGCTGTTTTCCTCTGAAGATGATGAGGAGCTATGGGATCGCAATGGTACTTGCAGACACAGGTGCTGGGCCTTTCTCTCTATTTCTATACCCACAGACCTGCTATCCCAATCTTTTCTTTTTACACCATTTGTCTTACCTAAGTACAGAAGAGACAGAAATCAATTACAAATGTGAACATTTTGTGGCACCAAGAATTAAGAACTATAATGGTTTCCTCTCCCCCCACCCTTAAAAAAAAGTAACATTCAAATACATCCATACACATATATCTACACACATACATATTGCACTGACAAAAATGGATAAAGACAACTAGAAGTGTTAAAAGGCAAAACACTAGACGCCCCCATTGATTGACGCCCAATTTAGACAATTAACTACAAGTCGATGTAAAGTCCTCAGACTGAATATGAACAAGAAAGCAACTGTAGACCCCCCCTCAACAGATTGGATGGATTAGCACCCATTGTGTTTTAGTACATACTCTCCACTGTCACAGGTTTATCAGACCACATTCTATTGTGCAACCTGTAGTAGAATTACATACACAGTATTTAGTAATAACTTATTGTTCATTTACCAGAATCAGACTTTAAGACTTTAGAAAGTACATTGTACACTTAAGAATCTACACTTCTCAGTAAGTGGGACAAAACTGCACACTAAGTAGTACACATTTTATTCTTACTATCTATAATTTTGGGAATCTCCTTGGTAATAATCCATTCTCCTGGTTGCAATAAAGACTGTCCATAAAACATATCAGATTCTGCACTTGTACTTGAAAAGGCAGAGCTGCTTGAAGGCGTCATCTCTTCAAGCTTGAAGAAGTCTAGTCCTGTTACTGTGCCACCAAAGAATCGGCAGCCACCAAGACAGCCACACTTGTTCTTGCTTCTCTTGTTCTTCACATTATCGTCTGGCCACAAAAACCACAACCTTTGCAAAGGAAAACAAAAAAATAAATACAAGAAGCATTAGTGCACTGAGATTTAGGTACATTTAAACTCACATTGTGAAACCGGTTTCAGAGTAGCAGCCGTGTTAGTCTGTATTTGCAAAAAGAAAAGGAGTACTAGTGGCACCTTAGAGACTAACCAATTTATTTGAGCATAAGCTTTCGTGAGCTACAGCTCACTCTCTCTTTTTCACATACCAACCCCCATTTTATGGATTCGTTTATACAATTGAATCAAGCCCTTTACAAATACAATGCAGATACATAAATTGCACACATCTACAGAAACACTAAATACCATCCAGTTTAGTTTCCAATATATGTTCTGATCATCTTTCCAAAGATCAGAAACACTTCCACAAATTAGGAAGGAGAGGTCTTAGTGTAAACAGTTCATGGTTTTGCAAAGAGATTGGCTACACTTGCAAGTTAGAGCACATTAAAGCAACCCCAGGTGCGCTAACTCCCGACCCGTCCACACTAGCAAGGCACTTAGAGCACCTGGACTCTGCAGCTGGAGCACTCCTGGTAATCCACCTCCACGAGAAGCATAGAGCTTGCTGTGCCCCAGCTGAAATGCCTGGGCATCAGTGTGAACGCGGTGTTGCATTACTGCGCTGTGATCGGCCTCCGGAAACATCCCATAATCCCCTGAAGTTAAGTGGCCACTCTTGTCATTATTTTGAACTCGGCTGTAGGAATGCAGATATCCCCTTTCAAAGCTCCGTTTCTGAGAGCTGGCATGCTTATCTGCTCTGGTACAAAGCAACCATTACTGTGGAATGCTGCTGGCTGTGAGTGAGTGAGACAGAGGGAGGGGTGGGGGAAGTGTGGTCGGCTGCGGTCTGAACTTACAAGACAGCATGCTGACACACTCTTAGCACCCCAAAAACCAACTCTCTCTCCCCCCACATACACACAACACACTCCCTGTCACACTCCACCCCCCTCCCATTTGAAAAGCACGTTGCAGCCACTTGAATGCTGTGATAGCTACCACAATGAACTGCTCTCTGTGGTGTTGCAAGAGCTGCTAATGTGGCCATGCCAGTGCGCTTGAATCTGACAGTGCGAACACACAGCAGCATTTTCCCTGATACAGTCTCCGAAGGCTGGTTTAACTCCCAGCGCTCTACATGTCCAAGTGTAGCCATGTCCAAAGTGTATGCACTATTTCAGAAGTATCTACCAGTATACGTCATAAGAAAAGTGTGTCTGGAAGACTGCTATAAGGAAGGTGAGTTTTGATGCCATTCTTTGTCAACTTGGACCCCTGAGGCCATTTTGGAAGCTGTATTTTTATATCACTTGTAGATGATGTCATTTCCATTGTCACATAAGGATATGTTTAACTAGTCCCAGTCTCTTCACTGCAGGATTGATTCCTAAAATTAATTTCTAGATATTCTAGATTTCATAATCTTAACTGATGGCAATTCCAACAATTTTTCCAGTTTCAGCTTTTCCTTAATGTTATCCTAAATTTTCCCCTACTGCAGTATATTTCCATAATTTCTTGCTCAGTCCTATATGCCTAAGGAGAAAATATATTCTCTTTATACAGTATAAAGTTCTGTCTCTTCTCAAGGACTTTTCTTCAGACTAAATACACTCAACTCTGAGTCTTTCCTCAAATAGCAGATTTTAGTCAAAGTTTATCTTTCACTTGTCACTGAACTCTAATTTGTATGTCTTCTCTGAAACGTGGTACCCAACACTGAACAATGCAGCCTAGTTAAGGCATAACCAGTTCAGACAAGAGAAAATTAATTACCTTTGTATTTAGATTTACACCTTTAGTCAAATATGGCATTCGCAGGGCAGATCCTCAACTGATGTAAAATGTCATAGCTCCACTGAAGTCAATGGAGCTATGATGATTTACATCAGCTGAAGATCTGCCCCAGCTTCTTTAGCAACCTCATTGCACTGTTGATTGTTTTTCCATTTATACTCATGATCACCACAAATTAATTTTTTTAATCACCTCCTAATGAGTTATCCTGATTTGTTTTTACAAACATATAGCAGTTTGTTTTTACACAAACAGTTTTTGATTGGTCCTTAATGAATTTCATTATTACTCAATTCAGCCGATTTTGCCACGTTTCTAGTTTCAGAATGCATTTTTCTCCAATTCTCTGAATTAGTGATATTAAATACTTGGATTGCTGATTGTATCTAGATAACCTTCAGAACTGGTTCAGATTCTCCACAATCTATGCATTCATTTTAAAAAAAATAAATGTGTAGCCCTTAGTGTTATGAAAACGTTCAAAAATACGGCTGAATGTAGCATGGTCTTTGATAATGTGAAACAAGTTCACAGGATTTGTCAGTTGCTCTCATTCATCCAAACAAAATGTGAACTCGAAAGCTTAGTTGTGATACTTCGAGAAACAGATTTTTTAAAAGTAACTGTATAAAGTAGGTCTATAACTGAAAACAAAAATGGCTAAACAAAGGGCAAAAATAGCAATGGTAATAAAAGTGATTTGTTTGCATCATTTTCCCCCTCTCACTCATTGATGCTTTATGGCAGATTACTAAAAGAAAGTTTAGTTATTTCCTCAAGGCCATATTTTACATTTTTTTTGCAGAAATCTATGCTGTTATCAGTGGGAGATCCAGTGTGGACTGAAGGCAGTATACAATCCTATCTTTGTAGCTTAGGCCAACGATTAAAAACTGATTTACTTCTCTTTATTTTGAGCTCTACAAATATAAAAATCATTCAATTCTCTGTTATCCACGAAGTTGGCAACCAAATCCTTAATCTCCTCTGAGCACTTTACATACATAGGTAGTTCTCAGCAACCTACCTACTTATAAAGTGAGTACAATCTAATTTTTAAGCAAATGTACAAGAGTCAGCACTTAAAAATACACCCTCATGAATAAATAAATGTATCAACTAAAAAGATATGAAATATGGTGACTTCACCTCCTCCAATAATTTCACTTACCTCTTAATTCTGCTATCATGTGTTTCTAAGAAATGTCTCTGTACTTCATGTTTAGAATGATGATCCACAGCTAAAGCAATATCAGCAGTGATGAGTCCCAAATTGACAGACCCAGCTTCCAGCCAGTACGCCCTCCGCAGTATTGCAGGTTGAAGACCAACTCTGCAGGTATTCACCTGCTCAATGTACTGTCTCATCTGAAAGTCTTGGATAGCAGCACTTATACCCTCTCCAACAAACTGGTTGTGGAGGTTACAGTTTGCAACACGTACAGCACCCATCTGAAAATATTATTAAAAAAGAATATCTTTAACTATTCAGATTAAACTACAAAAGCGTCATTTAAAAATTGCAGGACCCCATAATGCAGTCCCAGAAAGATACAACTCAGTATATTATTTAAAGCAAGGCTGATCTATTGGTCAGGAACTACATTTAGCCACACACGTGAAATCAATATCCTTTGTGGCCTTGGACAGATCACTAAATCTCTCTACCTCAGGTTCCATTTGTAAAAAGATGATAAAATGTACCCTTCTAATGAATGTTATGATTCATGTCTGAGAGCATTGGCCTGCTAAACCCAGGGTTGTGAGGTCAATCCTTGAGGGGGCCATTTAGGGATCTGGTGCAAAAATTGGGGATTGGTCCTGCTTTGAGCAGGGGGTTGGACTAGATGATCTCCTGAGGCCCCTGCCAACCCCGATATTCTATGATTCTAAGGTAGAGGTGTTATGAATTTCCTAAGTATAACCTAAAACAGCGGTTCTCAAACTTTTTTTTGCTTGGATATCTTTTGAAATATTTCAGGCTGTGACAACCTCCCCCCAGAAGTGATGACCCCTTCCATACCATGTCAGCATTACTTCTGCGCTGCTGCTGGTGGTGGCGCTGCCTTCAGAGTTGGGCATCTGGAGAGTGGCAGTTGCTGGTGTAGCATGGTATGGTATTGCCACCTTACTTCTGCATAGCTGCTGGCAGCGGCGCTGCCTTCAGAGCTGGGCTCCCAGCCAGCAGCTGCCGCTTTCCGACCATCCAGTACCGAAGGCTATGCAGAAGTAAGGGTGGCAATACCGTGATCCCTCCTACAAGAGGCTTGCTAACCCCCTTTGGATTAGTACCCCCAGTCTGAGAAATGCTGACCTAAAAATCAAGGAATTTGCAAACTGTGTTTAGAATAGCAATTTGAGTACAAGCTGAGTATGAAAATCCTCATTTTGCTATTATATAGCCTTCAGAAAGAATGGTTATTAGATATCTATTTTGAATACAACAGTATTTTACTTTATGAAGCACTTATACACTAATTGATGACAAAACTTTGTGGATAGAGCAACAAACTTGCATAGTTGAGTCCAACCCTAAAACCTCTGTAGCCCATAGAGGTAGCTCAGCCTTTTATTTTACTTAGCACTAACACAAGGAACCTACAGGCCTGTATCCTGTAAGACATTATTTATGCTAACTTGCTTAAGACAAAGTAGGCCTATGACCCTTACATACTTTAGGGTAGCTGTCGGACCATTTTATGTAAGTATATGAGCACATGCAGTGATGACACTGGAGATATCCCTAATACTATTTGACTGCTAATTGTTTATATGGTTTGGATCTTTCTTGTCATCACTAATTGTTTTAATAAAAGCGGCTAAGACTTTGCTTTGCCCTCAGTATGAATGTTTTGCCATATACTCCAGGGTTCTCTACAAGATATTGAACTTGTTAGTTTTTGAGTCAGTTTTAATTCTGTGGAGCCTGATTCTGGGACAAGGACCCTATATCCCCCCAGCTCATTAAATTAGTATCAATTGGCAATCAATATAATTATTAACCATTAAAAAGAATCAAGCTACACCCTTTAATGCCAACTGGTTGCAGGAATATCCTGGTCCTGGTACTTACATTTGGTTTACCAAAGAGCGTGTCATGTAACACCTTAAATGAAAGCCAGGATCATGCTGGTCATTAATATTGTTGTGAAATGTATGGACAGATATTATGTAAGATGTTGTGTATGTATAATGAAAATATGTTTCTAAAGTCTGTATCAAGGCAGGGTTGACAAACGGGTTTCTGCCAGACAAAGGATATATGTTCGCCTGTCTCTTGGTTCACATGTAAATTGAGCATTGGGAGCCAACATAACAGAAGCCCTATTTACATATGAAATCAACAGAGGAATGTCAGCAGAGAGACAGGGCACTGGGGAATAAACCTCATGGGGCTGTCCTATCTCTAGGAGGGAGAATGAATTTCGAGGAACATAAGGAGAAGGAAAAAACACACCTCTTTATCTTACACCTAGGAAAATATTTGGGCAGTGCGACTACATTCATGAAAACAGGATCACAACCAGCCCTTGCTGAAATGCTGCAGAGCACATTTGGGGGGAGATAAATGACTTAGACAGAAGGTTAACTTGTAAATTAAATTTAATCCCTAGAAAGCATGTTATACTTTTGTGTTATATGTGACCTGTTCCTATTATCCTTACTTACCATCTCTTAAATCTGCATCTTTGATGCTATATATTTATAGTGAAAACAATAATAAGTTTATCTCATATGTATTAAGTGCTGATCCTGAATTGAATTGAGTAAGCTGATGTGTACACTGTCTCCTTGCAGGCAGCAGACCTGGTATTTCTGTGAGTGTTCAGCGTGCACAGAAGGGGCTGGACAAGGGAATGTTTCAATGGACTCAGGTACACCCATGTTTAACCTGCAAGGCCAAATAAGGGCCGACAGAGCCACCTAAACAATCTCCTTTGGGTTAACAGACTGGAGGCATCATGGAGCTGACCCTCAGTTAAGCACAAGCAAGTCTCTCTCTCATATTGGAGGCCGGGACACCTCAAGAACTGACACACTGAGTGCTCAGATGCAGAACCTCAACTCTGCCACCACTATGTATTACAATACAGTCTTTACATAATCATACACTATTTCTCTGACTAGGCATAAGTCTAGCAGTTCTGCAGAAATGCACAGGAGGGAGCCCCTCTCCTCCACAAAACAACATTGGCTGAAGTCCTTGCTTTGTATCCTGTAAGCACCTAACTTCTGCATCAGATCCAGGCCTAGCCATCTAATCAGGCCAGTGCAAAGCTAATTCAGCTGCAGATGCTCACCAATCTTTCCTTAGATGCTCAGCTTAACAAGATTAGTTATAACACTTACTGTACATGTTCAAAACCCAATTTTCAAACTCTCAAACTGAGAAAATAAAAATAAATTTCCTTCAGAATATGGCTACTCCAAAAATCTATGATACCAACTTTCAAAATCACACTTTTCAATTTTTAAGACTGAAATATTTTTATTCTTCACATATTTTGCGGAAGAGGGAAGATTGGAAAAAATACTGAAAATAGGACTAACATACTTTTGAAAATTTGACCTACGGTCTATTACATTAGAAGTCTGCATTGTGTTGCCAGCTCTAGCACAAATTTATTATGGGACACTGTAAATGGACTTATGGTAAAACTTTCAAAATTGCCTAAGAGACTTCGGAGCCTAAAAAGTCACTTTTGAAACTGGGACTTAGGCAGGTTAAAATGTTCAAGCCTCCAACGACTATTTTTTTCATGAAATACCAAATTCTTAAATATATTTTTAATCTTCTAATTTTCAAAATAAGTACTACTGCAGAACAAACATTCCAGACAATAAATTCAGTTATTTAGTCTGTGTAAAATATAGGAAGTGCTTTCTCATTTGGCAGAGAGAAAAAGAAAAAGAATATCGTAATTATCACAGAAAGGAGGGGCGAAAATATTTTCACCTTTATGTTGGTGGCACAGCCATGCTCTACAATATACAGATCTGCTCCATCTACTGCAAGGCGTGTCATAGTGTACTTTAAATCGTCAGATGCTGGACATGGCCCAGGAACACAGTTCATCTGGAGGAGATATTTAAACAAAGCACTCAATTTTGTTAGAGTTTTAATTTCACATTAACAAGTTTTTCCTTATCATACTTCAATTTCTCACTAAACAGAGAACAAATTAGACCAAAAAGAATGGATTATTTGCCCTACAGTAAGTGATTCTTTGAGATGTGTTGTCCGCATGGGATTCCACTCTTGGTGCAAATGTACCCCGTGCACATGAGATTGGATTCTTTTGATCAGCAGTGTCCAAGGGCCCTGCCTGCACCTTAGATGTCCTTGTACCCATTTCAGCTGAGGGCATAAATGGTGGAGCGGGACCATCCATCCATCAGTTCCCTCACCAATACAGGATCCCAGTTTAAGACTCTTTAATGACAGGAGAGGAGGGCAGACTATGGAATCAATGTGAACAACATATCTCCAAGTGGCACCTTAGAGACTAACAAATTCATTTGAGCATAAGCTTTCGTGAGCTACAGCTCACTTCATCGGATGCATCCCATGAAGTGAGCTGTAGCTCACGAAAGCTTATGCTCAAATAAATTGGTTCGTCTCTAAGGTGCCACAAGTACTCCTTTTCTTTTTGCGAATACAGACTAACATGGCTGCTACTCTGAAACGTATCTCCAAGTTAGACTCAGACTTTAAAGTCAGAAGGGACCGTCATGATCATCTAGTCTGACCTCCTGTCCTTACCGTGGGGTAAGTATTCTTTATTCAATTGACAGTCCACATGGATTCCACTATTGGTAACACCCAATTGTTGGTTTGCTTGGAAGTACGCAGCAGTTGTCCTATTTAAACAATGACTGCAGGCCAGTCCTATCAAACTGTGCGTGGGATGTGGAAGCCTATACCAAAAAGAGTAGTGTCTTCTAAAGGTGTGGACCGAGCTCCACATCGGTGCCCTACAAGTTTCAGAAATAGGGACATTTTTCAAACAGAATCAGTTCTAATATGATTAGGTGGATATAATCTGGCTAATTTATAACATGTCCTTATATTTTCAAAGACCCTCTTAGATAATCTCTGAGAGGATATTGCCTGACCCTTAAGCCTATCAGCAAAGGCTACAAACAGTCTAGGTGTGTTCCTGAATGTTTTCTTCCTCTTAAGGTATATGTCAATGCCTTAATACATCAAGTGTATTCAACTTCCCCTGGGTCTGAATGAGGTTTAGGCAAGAAACTGGGACCTGAAAAAACTGGTTCAAATAGAAACACTTTTGGGAAGGAACTTGGGATGAGGCCTGAGAGCTATCCTGTCCTTACAAAACATTGTATAAGGGGGACTCAGCATGCAGGCCTGCATCTCCTCTACCCTTTGAGCTGACATAATGCCCACTAAAAAAGCAGTCTTCATAGGTAAGTGATAAAGGAGACAAATTACAAAGGGGTTAAAAGAGGGACCCATCAACTCTGCTTATTACTAAGTTGAGGTCCCAAAAGGGAGGGGGTTACTGAAATGGGGGTAAAATATGAATAAGGCCTTTAAGAAATTTATCCACTGTAGGGTGGGAGAATACTGTGTGGCTCTGGAGAGGAGGAGATGTACAGATACTGCTGCTACATGGACCCCTAGGGAGCTGTTTCAGAGCTAGCAAATAGTCTAATACTGCTAAAATGGGTGATGTCAGGGGAGACAGCTGGTGCTGAAATGCCCAAATAGAAAATCTCTTCCATTTAGCTTTTTAAGTCAGGCTTTCCTGCTTTGCAGAATCGTGTGAATCTCAGCTGCAAAACTTCTTTCAGTGGACGTGTCAGCCAGCCAGCATGCTGGCAGTCAGATGTACCAAAGCTCCATTCAGGTGTAGGATCTAACCCATGCGAGAATATGTTGGGCCGGGCTGATAGCGTGATGAGAGGATCATCAGATCTGAATACCAGAACTGCTGTTCAATCATCAGTCCTATGTTTGCCTCAGTTTTCTCAGAACCCCTAATATTCCTGGGGATCAGCACAATGACAGATAAGTCCCAATGACCCAGGAATGAGAAAAGCATCTGTTATCAAGCCTAGGCTCAAACTCACTCTTCAGAGACTTCAGAGACTTCTTGTTGAGGTCTGTGGCAATCAGGCCTATTTCAAGGAATCCCAACTTGCAAAAGATGTTCTGCAGGACTGAGTCTTTGACAGACCAGACCACTCTCAGTTGTCTGAGAGCTGCCCATCGAGTTGATCTGCCAAGGTGCTCTGAAGGCTGGGAAGGTGCAGAGCCACTAGTGTAATCTGATTCAGAATACACCAACTCCAGAGTACCATGTCCTCCTGACAGAGTGGAGACTATCTTACTCCCCCTTGTCTGACATAAGGCATAACTGTGGTGTGGTCTGCCAGCACCTGAATACGGGATATCTGGAGTCGTGGTAGGAATGCATTGCATGCCAGGTGGACGGCTCAGAGTTTCAGGATGAGCTTCCTGAGGGGCCCAGAGTTTAAAGTTGATTTAGAACAGCCCCTCCTCCCTGGGTACAGGCATTCATCACCACTGTCTTGGGAGAGGTGCAGAAAAAAAACTACTCCTTTGAACACCTGAACTTGGGTCTTTCCACCAGCTTAATGAGGAAAGGACTTCATGTGGGATCAGAACCAACATGTCCACCGGATGTCTGCTGAGTGGATACACGAATTTCAAACACCTTTGCAGGACGTGTAAACAAAGTCTGACAAACTCCATCACAGAGGTGTATGAGGTCAGAAGTCTGAGGCATGCCCTTAGGGATGTTTTGGAGTGAGTTTGATGTCAGTTGAACACAGCTGCACCTCCCAGCAGAGCCATGGCAGATAAGGATATGGGGTGGGGGGATAAAATCAGGAGAGAACTAGGAAGAATGTTTCCTATGTGACCTAGGAAATTTTCTGTTGTCCTTTACACATCCTCTACGGAGTCTCTTCCTGATGCCCACTGCACTACCCAAGGAGAATGTGTACAAGAGGAATAACTACTATGCCCTGATGGAGTTAAGAAAAGGAGTGGCCATTCTGTCAGGAATGCCCTGGATCTGTTGTGTCCTCCCTAACTGGGTAGAGGGTGAAGTTGGTAACAGAGGTGCCTCTACCGCTGTACTGACAGCTCAGTACCTGGTGGCCTAGTTATCACCACCCTCAAGCTCTCAAGGAAAGGAGATTCCAAAACTGGGCCCAGAGATAAATCATTCAAGTACCATACATGACCTGATTCCCACCACACTAGGTACTGATGCACTGGGCACCAAGAAACATGATTCCAAGGTTGCCTGTACAGAAGTGCCAGGTACCAAGGCACTGAGGGCTGAAAGTTCAGTACTGAAAGATTGCTGTTCACATATTTAGTGGGTACCATCAACATTCTTTTAATTAGTACCAAGGTACCAGAGGGGCCCTTCTTAGGCCACTGTCTCTCTTTGTTGAATGCAAGAGGGCTCAGATTTCGGAGACTTGTGCCTTGAATCACCAAAGAGGGTGACCTGTGATTTTGCTGTACTCTGGAGCAGCTCCTTCCTACCCTATCAGAGTTCAAAGCCAGAATAGAGACAAATGACTGAGGCCTCTTGGTCAATATAACCAGAAATCTCAAGGTAAAATCTCTATTCACGGAAGCACTCATGAAGAGAAGAACAGACTAGAAGACTAAAATCTAAATGCATTCTTCTCTTTGGAGTCCAAGGAGGCATGCACAGGAGTACTCCAGGAGGAACAATTTTAGATGGTCTTTTCTAGTTTTTGAGTCAACTTAGAGCAGGAGTGACATATGGTACCTATGCACTCTCCTAGAAAACACAGGTACCTAGAGTGCTCATCAGTTGTCACTGAAGCGTCACACTAGGGGCAAGATTTAAACCCAAGAGATGTCGCTTCTGCCATTTTGCTGGAGTCCCTCTACAAGGGGGCAGAGATTAATAGCCTGGGTGTAATAGCCTGAAAACAGGAACCTGAGTAAAATAAGGAATTTGTATGTTTGTGTGTGTTGCCAACAGGCAACACAATTAACTACTTACTACACCGTGCACAGAGAATTAGGGGGACACTAAACATGTTCTATCTTGCTGTCGTGGCCGGTAAGAAGAAATTGAGAGACTGTTGATCCCGCCTCACCCTTTAAGCCATGGAGTGGAGATGAGTGAGGACATCCAGGGTGCAGAAATGGCCACAACAGACACTGCTGCCAAAATAATCTGATTTTATGCACCTGGGGTGTGTGTGCACCTAGAAGAGATTCCATGTGGATTGTCACTCAAAGAAGCATAATTATTTCCTTTACCAAATTATGGCTAACTAAAATATCTGCATGCTCCAAACCACATGTATAGCTTTGTTCTACTTTTGGATACTTTATATTCAAATACTATTGCAATATACTACTGCAAATATACCAACTTGTAGGCTCGAAATTGATGAAGCTTTACCTTGGATTCACAAAATCGACGATCAATTCCATGCTGACACATTATTACAGATTTTGGCCTTTCCAGTTCAAACTCTCGACACATTACATGAAACACAAACATCTGTCCCCATTCCAGCAGACATGCTAGCTGTAAGCAAATAGCAACAGGATCACAATACAGTAAGTATTCAAAATAAATTATCAGAGATCAGAGAAAGAACATTAGCAAAGCTTGAGAACGAAAGAAACCATGAGGAGCTTTATTCCTGCTGCTAGATAATCTACTTGCAATTAGCCACTATTGTAATTTTTCTGATTTGACATAGTTTGTAAGTTTCTGCAATTGTTCTTTCATGAGTGGCAAAGTGTACTCAAAAATCAAAACTCATCTATTTGAAACCAATCTATTTTAGCCACTTCTAAAGCAATTAACCCTCTTTAGGGAGAGATCTTTGTTTTTATGTAATTGAATGCTCATTTTTCAAAATTTACCTGGGGCTTGTCTACATCATGGGGTAACGCACTCAGCAGAGATGTGGTTTTTAAAGTTCTCTAAGATGTTGTGCATTAATTAACCCATATAGGTGCTGCTGGTGGCACACTAAGGGTTCCCTAATATACTTTAACATACTACTCCAAATACCCTAGGTTTCAGTGATATCAAACCGCCACTTGTACAACGACTCATCAAAATGGGACACTTGAGCTGTCTACCCCAGACAGTTTGGAAGTAGAGGCAGAGGACCCACATCTCTGAAATTTATTATCATGAGATTTAGTGTGAACCTGGCCTCTTTCACAGCATGATGTAAAATGTAACCCCCCCCTTTTTTTTAAAATAAGATTTTCATAAACTGCAATTCCCTGGCAATTCGTCTACTTGCCACCTTTTTCTGTCTCCTGTCATTAATGCTTGTTCAGTGCTACACAAAGTAACAATATACATGCTCCTATTTGCAGGGAAATGTTGCATGCCATCTAAAGTGCATTTAAATATTATGGTTATGGATATCCTTTTAATATAAGTAACAATATTTACTTGCAAGAATATTCCGTACAAATCAGGACAATTTCAGGACATTAAGACAGATGGCTCCTACACTTGAAATTTCAAGCAGTGCTCGTCTGTACGCTCAGTTGTCTTTCTGCCTTCACACACACCCCTGGACCATAGTTCAATTCTAGATTTTACATGGAGATTCTCTCTCCCCATTTTGGAGTTTCAAACTGAATTTCCAAATCCTTTAATTTCAAGTTACTTTAGCCACAAATGAATCTCAGCTGGACTGAGCCTATGTACACTGGGTCCCTTCAAAAAAGGCCACATTACACTGGCTTTGCAACAAAGGAATGTGTATACACAGCTAAAGCCTTGTACTAAGTATGTTACCTAGCATTTCTAGAACATACCTGTGGTGCTGTAACCTTAGCTGTAAGGCAGCCAGCCTGCACATCGATCAGCCATGCATATTCTAAAGTATCACTTCCCACAGGCAGACCTTCTGCTGAAAACATAGCATGAGCTCGTAGCTGCAGACCTGACAGGCTGATATGGCCCTCTCTAAGTAGTTCATCCACAGAGGGTCGCTGTTGAGGAGAAGTCAATTACAGACAACTATTCTCAAAGAATGACTACACAGGGCTTTGTATTTTTTAATTATCAAAAGATACTTTTCTGACATTAATCCTGACCTATAAAATCCCACTGTTCTCCACACAATGAAAAATAAAAAATAATAAAATAGAACTTCAGCTAACATCTGGAAGTAAAATAAGGAAGAGTCATGTCACGTGCAATGGGCCATACGATAATATGCAAATCTTAAAGAGATAAATAAAAGACAAAACAAGTGTGAGTGTAGATTCGTTTTGGGAAATCGGTTATCCTTTATGTTAACTGGCTCACATTCTCCACCCCAGACCACCCAAAGTGTTGGAATCCACGTTGCTTATGGTGGGTTAATATATATGTGGTTAATGGATAATACATAAGTTGACTTTCCCTCAAAAAGCAGCAGTGGTTCCTGTTTGGGCACCAGTTACAAGAGGACTATACAGCAGTTGTATGGATCACCGCTAGGTGGGCCAGTTGCCTTCTTTATTTACGCCGGGGACTTCTCAGGTTCTGCACCAGGGAAAAAAAAAACCTCGAAGCCACGCCGGTTTCCAAAATTATATATCTTACTTACTGAATTAAATAACTAAGCAAAACCTTAAAATACATATAAATAAAACCAAATTAGAATAAAGTGGGTGAAAATAAAATATAATTGATGTAATCATCAGATTGATTAAACCACTTCAAAACAACAATTCCCTATAGGCTTTATATGATATTTTGGGAAAGCAATGGTCTTGTTTAAGTATCAGCCCCCCAAATGACAGGGCATTATCAATCTCAGTGCCAACTGATATATTTATGTTACAGCCAAACACAGGGAAAGTCAGAACACTCCCAAGCTGAAGCTGATGTTGACACTACGGCTCTGATGCCAATTAAGGCACTCTGTTCAATTTTCAGCTAGTTAGGTGTAATGGCTTTTGGGACACCCAGGACTGTCAGTCACCCTGTTACCCCACCTCCAGAGTGAGCAAAGTCTTCCCTATGCCTAGCTGGGTGTCAGATCCCTGACACCGCTAGCCTTTCAGCCACTCAAGCACTCTCCTCTGAGCTATGCCAGCCCTGTCTTTGCCTTGCAGGTTAACAATAGATTAGTGGTTTTCAACCTGCAGCCAGTCAAGACAGAGATGCGGCGCATGTGACATCCTCAGGGCTATATAGGTAGTATTGGATGCAGCCTACAATGATAAATAGGTTGAGAACCACTGCAATAGATGCATCCCAGTCTGAGTCCCTTTGAAGCAGTCCCCTGTGATTTCCAGCCCCTGACTCTCGTTATCCACAGAAATCCCAGATCCTCTACACCCAAAGATGCAGTGTACCCCAGTTACCTTAAAGCATCATTATTGTTATTAGTGTGTGAAACAAACAACACATATAGGAACAAAATTAGAAAGGCCCAAGGCACAAAACACGATTAAACTAGCTAGAGACAAAGGTAACCAAAAAAACATTCTACAAATACATTAGAAGCAAGAGGAAGACCAAGGACAAGGTAGACCCATTACTCAATTGGGGGTGAGGGGGGGGGGACAATAACAGAAAATGTGGAAGTGGCAGAAGTGCTAAATGTCTTTTTTGTTTCAGTTTTCATCAAAAAAGTTAGTAGCGATTGGACATCTATCATAGTGAATGCCAATGAAAATGAGGTAGGATCAGAGGCTAAAATAGGGAAAGATCAAGTTAAAAATCACTTAGACATATTAGATGTCTTCAAGTCACCAGGGCCTAATGAAATACATCCTAGAATACTCAAGGAGCTGACCAAGGAGATATCTGAGCCATTAGTGATTATCTTCAAAAAACCATGGAAGACTAGAGATTACAGAGGACCGGAAATGGCAAACAGAGTGCCAATCTATAAAAAGGGAAATAAAGACAACCCAAGGAATTACAGACCAGTCATCTTAACTTCAGTACCCTGCAAGATAACGGAGCAAATAATTAAGCAATCAATTTGTGAACACCTAGAAGTAATAGTCAGCATGGCTTTGTCAAGAATAAATCCCATCAAACCAACCTAATAGCTTTCTTTCACATAACAAGCCTTGTGGATAGGAGAGAAGCAGAAGATGTGGTATATCTTGACTTTAGTAAGGCTTTTGATACGGTCTTGCATGACCTTCTCAAACAAACTAGGATTATCTGGGTATATCTTACTTAATCATTTTCCTGCCATTGTAGGACTTGAGCACTCCTGGACCAAGTTTGCACACTCCAGTCCATTCAGAGTCTTCCAGTCCTCACCCATTCTGCCAAAACCCTAGTCTGCTGTGTTACTGGACTTCATATCACACTGTCATGGCTGAATAATTATACTGGTTGTGGTTGATCTTCTTCAAGATAGTGCTTTTCATTCCTTCCTATGCCACCCAACTGCTCAACAGCTAGTCTCTTCTTGGACAATGTTTTCAGATATCATGGGTTTGCCTACTGATATATCGGATCCAAGTCCACAATTTATTTCCCATTTTTGGTGTCCATTCTTCAAGCTCCTTGGCATGGAATCCTTTATCTCATTGGCTTATCACTCTCTGACCAACGGGCAGATGGAATGGGTTAACCAGATAGATCTTGGAGCAATATCTCCACTGCTTTTTAAATTATCACCAGGATGATTGCGTTCCCTTATTATCATACTCAGAGTTCACTTATAATAATTCCACATAAGCCACCACCCAGTAGAACCTGTTTTATGGCACTTATGGTTCTCTTGGAGATAGTTTCTGAGTACCTCATCTTCGGGGCTGGAGGTCTATAGAACAATCATGCTGCCAATGCAGGAGCAGGACATCAGCTTTCTTCTCTTCAAAAATGTCTGAAGTCCTGGTATTTCGCTGGTATCCCCAAGGCTGCCAGGGAGGCTGTTGGGGTCAGTAGGGACCCCTTCAGCTGAGTGCCCCTGTTTCAAATTCTTCTGGGGGAGGGGAGTGGACTTGCTTGGAGTTGCACTAGGGAGAAGCTTGAACCTCGAACTTGCCAGCAGGGAAGCGGACTGCTGGCAGCACAAGAAATTAAAATTGACTTTGCTTGAACCCGAAAGGATGTGAGGATCATGAACAACAAGCCACATGATGCAGAGAATGACCAGCAAGTGTGGGGAATGGACTGAACCAAACCAAACTGGGGGAGGGACTCTCAATGACGCTGAAGGGCAGTGACCTCCAAGATAAGGCTTCTTGTGAAACTGGGCCTGAGGATAGGAGAGAACCACTGATGGCTTCTATTAGATCAGAGATGACCTTACATTGTGCCAGGATCCTATGTTTTAGGGAAAATTCTATGTCTATAAAATTACTGGAGATACCAGAGTCCACCAGTGCTTCCAGACTGACCTCTATCGTCGGGGATGTTGTAGACAGAACAGGAGCCTAAAGTGTGTTGGGTGCTGATTAGATGCCATCAAGCTACCTGAAGACAAATAGGTGCTGTGAACGGGAGCGAGGGGTGAAGTTCAAGCCCTGCCCAGACCCCTGGCGTTTTCTTGACCAACAAGCAGATCAACCCTATGCTGGACAATTCAAGGCAAAGTGTTCTGGACCTCCACAGTAGAGGAACAGACCCAATGCCTGGTGTTGATCTTTTTCTACATCGGAGAGATGGGGTTGGACTATGTCCAAGCTGCAAGGGCTCATGCAAAATTCTCAAGTTGGCACAGAGGGGGGCTAGATTTCTCCAGCAATAGAAGGGCTCAGGCCAGCACCTACTGGCCAGCAACTGGTGATGAGCCCCAACCTGGACCAGTCCATGGGGTAGGTTTGTAGGCATATAGGAACGGGAGCCAACATTGGTTCAGAAAGCCAGGGAACTTTCCGTAGTCCTGATTGAACTTGCTTAGTAAACAAATCTTCAGTTTCCATGGACCTGAGGCAGGGCTTGACTCTGAAAATTAGTGTTTTGTACCTGCAGGGCCCTAATCTGGATTTGTAAATTCTGCAGGGCATCTACCAAACCCAACAAGGGGATATTAGCTTTTGTAGGATCCATCCTAGAAAAGGAAGCTACTCCTTTTTATTTTGAGCTGCTCAAACTGTCACAGACTGGGGCATGGGTAGTCATGCCTAGAGGTCAGAGCTGGAGTCAGGCCCCATGAGTCAGAGCCAATGGTCAAAATCAGAGTCAGAAACCAGGAACTGAGCAGGGAAGCAAGGCTGGTACAGAAGCAATCACAATTGCAGGCATAAGTATTGGCCAACCGTCAGCCAAATGCTGCTGCTGGGCTTAAGAGCATGTTTGTCGGTTCCTCCAGCCAAGCGGTCAAGTTGGCCAATCAGATGATTCAGCTCCAAGTCTTCCATTGCTCACTAGGGAGGTGGAACGACTTGATCCCTGGCTCAGATGCAAACCCAAATTCTACACAGTTTTAAGGCAACAATATTAACAGGACAAAAGATCCTTTTCTCTTGTGTATGAACTAAGAATGAAGGCTGAACAGTGATAAAAACAGAATGCATGACCAGCAGAATTACTACTATATAGTTTTCTTAAATGCTTTTCATGAATTGTCATCTTGAAAACATTTGTGAAAACGTGTGTGTGTTAGAGAGGATTCAATCAAAACATGATTCGGTTTTAGTTTCACAATAAAAATCAGCATTCCTCCAACACAAAAGAATACTCATATTACCTGATAGCTGTCATTCAAGAATAAGTTCAATGGGGATAGTACAAGTTGCAGCATAGTTTCCCTAAATCCTTTTTTCATCTCAAAACACAATCTTTCCAAGAAAGCAGTAGGGCATTCAGGACCATCCGTGCTGCTGTGCTAAAATTAATCAACATATCCTGTTGTGAGAAGTTGCAGATACACAAAACCACTGAGATTGTCAGATTATGAAAAACCTCTGCAGAATGTGACAGTTTTCCTGTGCTTGATGAAAAAGTCTGACTTTAAACACCATTTAATATTAATTTACATAGGCTTCTCTAATCCACAGTTTGATCTGTGCAGGGGAACCCTTACACACACAGAGTCCCATGGTCCCATTAAAATTAATGGGGCTCCATAAAGGTCTGCCTGCACAGATCAGATTGCAAGATTAGTGAGTTGCCCTGTTGATTTAGAGAGTAATCATTATGCCTGATGAAAAATAATGACTATCAACTAGATGGAACTCTACTCTTCATTAAATACAAAATGGATTTACACACAAGAATTATCTAATTCTGACTCAAACAGCAAAATCCACCAAGTATCAAATTTCTGCATTCATTTACCTATTATGGAAAAAAATACATAATTTAACTCAAAACCCACCAATGATAGGATAGAACTTAAGAGTTTCATGAAGCACTTGGCTTCACACATACTGCAGTATAGCCTATAATTTTTAAATGCGTATCAGTTTTACTATACTTCATAAAATATTTTAAAGAAATTAAGAAGTACTTGTTTTCCCATGATGACCAAGGTTCCCAACAGCTTACCACTGGTAGCCGTCCATGCACTTTGTACACATTAACGAGTACAGTAATGTCCCAAGGGCGCAAGGTTAGGGGATGAACTGGTTTGGCTGAACTCTCACTTCCCTTTTTGTCATTCTCCAATCCAACTGCTGTCCACCCAGAGCTTGAAGATGTTGACATTGACAGGACAGGGCTTGAAATGACTTCTTCAAAATCTGTGTACATGTCATCTTCTCCAAAGTAATTTTCCTGGGAAGTGAATTATTGCAGTAATCATTAAAGAAGGTGAACTGTGTCATTAGCAGTATCATGCAACACAAATCCATGCTTATCCTATATCTGAGTCCTATACCGCTCCCTCCCCCCCGCCACCCTGATAAGCACTAAGGCTTTAATTCTATGAAACACTGAAGCCTGGGTGTAACTTTGCTCATAACAGCAGCCCCACAGTAGGATCACTCCAGTGAGCGAAATTAAGTACTTGGCTATGTGCTTTGCAGGAGCAGGGTCTTCGCCAGCAACCTCAACCTAGCTATACTAAATTTTACTTTCAGTACTGTGACACAAATACCTGGTTGGAAGTAGAGCCCTGCAGTGGGACTGGGATCCCACTGCCATAAAAGTGGGAGCAAAGATAAAAATTCAAGAAACAATGCGGGTAGGAGTGGCTATTGTGGGGCGAGATGAGAGACGGATTAAAATAATAGTTTTCCCATGCAGCAAACAACACGAATGCTCCGGCCTACAGCCGCCACTCTCTAGCTGCCCATCTCTGATGGCAGCACCGCCACTAGCAGCAGCACAGAAGTAAGGGAGCTATTGCGGGATCTCCTTGCCTGTGCCTGGGGATGGTGACACATGGGGACCCATCCCCTTTGCATGATGATGCATGGGCTCTCCAGCCACTTGTGTGGAGGGTTCGAGGTTTCCCTTCCCCACACAAATCGATTAGGAGACGCAGGGGCTGCTCATCCCCTTTTAGGTGTGCATGAGGACTCTGATCCCTCTCCATGGGTGAGTTGGGAGGGTGTGGGGTTCCGATCCCATTACACAGGGGTGCATGGAGTGGGTGCCGGTGGAGAGACATCTGCTGAGAGTAGCACTTCCAGCCATTGCTGGGACCATTTTAGAGCTCTGCAACACGACTGGTATCCTGCAAATCCTGCTGCCATAATAGCGGGAGCAGAACAAAAAGTCAAGAGAAAAAGCGAGAGCTGGTGGGAGTGGGAGTAAAAATTGTGAAGTTGGACAGGAGCAGGATTAAAAAAAAAGTATTCTGGCACCGGGCTATAGGTACTGCTAGATAAATATTTATTTTTTAATTATTTTTTTTTATGATGTACAGCCTACAGTGGTCAGACATGAACAACAGTCATCCAATACCTCTTCCCAGACACATCTATTGTTGCAAGTTTTACATGCCTGCAGCATATCAGAAGTTCACAAATTCATCCTCTTGGGTCAAACATTCATTTTGCTTCTAAGCCAATCCCCACTCAATTAACTCAGACAGAAATAACTACTGTCAAATTCTTTTGGGAAGCTTGAACCCCATTATATGAGAGATTTCCTACATTTTATTTCTAAAGTGTGTCAGACCCAGATTTTTAAAAGTTATGTGTGGGGTTTTTTTTAGAAAAAGGTAAGAAATGCTGAGGAAAAGTAAAGTAAGTTAACAAGTTAGATACTTCAAGGAGGGGTTCTGGACAACAAAAGGTTACTACTAAATGACATTTTCATGCTAATTAAGTACTTTGGGGAGAGGTGCTGGACAGAGCACCCTGAGGAGTGAAGTCTTCTCTTTAGCCACAGAATGGTCATGGCACATGTATAAGTAGTGCTACCTCACTCACTCTGGAAGAGGCCACTCTAGGAATAAGATAATTCAATCTCCATGTATAGCCAATCTCTGGCCCCAACACTGTCAAGAATGTTCCAATTAATGTCAACTGTGGTGATGGTTTTTGAGCTGTACACACTCGTCAATTGGGAACCAGACTGAGTCCAAACTTATTTCACACAGGCCACCAGTCTTCAGCTTTGCAAGGATATTTTTGTCATTACTAATCTGGGCTAAATTTGAATTAATAACCATGAGATCAAGAGATCTATATCCAATTACTATTCCCTTGAGTCACAAAATATACAATTTAATTTTTAGAAAAAGATAGCCAGAAATTTTTTTTAAATGGAGGAATTAATTCCCCCCTCCCACCCTGTCATTTAAATAAATATTGCAAGGGGACAAAAGCTATTTAAATGTCTGAGGTTTACCTTCATCCTATAAGAAGACAGACAATTAATGACCAGGTTGAGAGGCTAATGAGGATCATTTTTTAAAATTCAAATGTGTACACTAAAATGTTATATATTTAGTTGTATCCCTCTGTCCTCACCCTTCATGTCACTTGCCTTCTAAGACCTCAATCCAAGCATGTGAGACAATGTCAAGTAAATCATAAAGAGGCACTATCTAATATAAAGAAGAAAAATAGACTAATATCCTCCAAACCCTTGAAAAAGACCTGCATAAAAGGCATATTCCAAAGCCTGACCTGGGACATGCAATATAATTCAATTATAGTATTTCTTTCTAAAGTGGTTTATGAATTAAAATGCTATACAATGCACTCAAAATAAGAAGCTTTCACCTCAGAAGCTCCGAGGGTTACCAGATGTCTCAATTTTATTGGGACAGTCCCGATTTTGGGGTCTCTCTCTTATATAAGCTCCTATTACCTCCCACCCCCGTCCCAATTTTTCACACTTGCTGTCTGGTCACCCTAGAAGCTCCACCGTACAGTCTCTCCCCACTTCTTTTTTTTGGAACAGTCACTTAAATGTTTTCCTAATTTCAGAGGATATTTCTCTGCAGGAGCTGAATGTTGTGACAGAGACAGAACTGGCAGAAGTATGTTAAGGCAGGACCAGTAGAGGGTATTAAAAATACTGAACTTGCTGCTAGAGTCTCTCATAGAGGATACAAAGTGCTACAAGCATCTATTACAAATTGGTGAATTGAAGAAACAGAATGCTCCACATTAAAGGGCTTCACAGCTAGAAGAACTGAAAGTCATATTAAACTCTGAAAAATACATATGCAACTGAAACCTCCCACATACAGAATCCATGAACACAAACTGAAAATTTAAAAAAAAACAAGAACACCCAACCATATCACACAAAAGTCATTAAGAAGCAAGTACAAACAAAAAAGAAGAAGGTACATTGCCAACAAAGTTGGACAAAAAGAATCTAAGCACAAATGACAAAAATACTAGCAAGTATAACAAATGGGAACACTTGGAAAGACTGTCATTCATTTAAATTTTCGAAGAGTATTTCAGTAGTTTTAGAAGATAGTTTTAGAAGACCCAAGCACTTGCATTCCCTGTATTATGACATAATATTGCTTATAAATACCATAGGAGTTCAGCCTTATCAGAGGAAGCTTCCTCCAGAGAACAAGAGTTCTGAGAAAGGGGAAACTATCATGTGAATCTCCGGAGTTTTACAGTAACAAGGCCAGAACAAAAACTTCCTATCATGTGGATGCTACAGTATAAATATATCATGAGATGGGGAAGATTTTTCAAATGCACTTCATATTAGTTTAATTCTACTTCCACCACATTCAATGGTTAAACTCTCACTGACTTCAATGAGAGCACAGCTAAGCCACTGGTGAGCACTTTTTTAAGTCCCACCTAAAATTCATAACTTACACAAATGTCCAGAATTCTCTTCTAGTATATGTAAGTATCTCAGAACAGCCAAGAAAGTTGATTACTTAAGAGGCCTTGCAATTTACCCCCATCTCAGAAAACTCCCCCTGCTCTGCCATGCAATGAAAGCCTCCTGAAAGAACTGATCATAGAGCCAACCTGCTTTACTCCAAGCAAATTTCTGAGCAAGTGAACGTTTCCTAAGCAATCAAGTGAGATTCACATGTTCACTTCCTTCCCTTTTACACCAGAAAGACAACAACAATACCCGCTCTAACCCCATTTCCCCTAGAACACTTGTTCTCAACCTTTCCAGACTACTGTACCCCTTTCAGAGGCTGATTTGTCTTGCATACCCTAAGTTTCACCTCACTTGAAAAGTGCTTGCTTAAAAAAAATCAGACATAAAAATACAAAAGTTCACAGCACACTACTACTGAAAAATTGCTGACTTTCTCATTTTTACCATACAATTATAAAATTAATCGCGCCCCTCAGGTTGAGAAACAATGATTAGTAAAAAGAACACGAGTACTTGTGGCACCTTAGAGGCTAACAAATTTATTAGAGCATAAGCTTTCATGGGCTACAGCCCACTTCATAGGATGCATAGAATGGAACACATAGTAAGAATATTTTTATATATATAAATAAATATATAATTTTCTTACTATGTGTTCCATACACACACACACACAAAGTGTGTGTGTGATATATTTTTTTTTGCGGATACAGACTAACACAGCTGCTACTCTGAAACCCATGATTAGTAATAATATAGAGCAGTATAAACAAGTTATTGTCTTTATGAAATTTTAGTTTGTACTGACTTCACTAGTGCTTTTCCTGTAGCTTGCTGTAAAACTAGACAACTAATTAGGCAAGTTGACATACCCCTGGAAGACTTCTGCATACCCCCAGAGGTATGTGTACCCTTGATTGAGAATCACTGCCCTAGAAGAAGGCACAGCCAAGAAGAGGAGGGAGGAAATGGAAGCATTTTAAAATGAAAAAGTTAATATCCAAGAAAATAAATGAAAAATATTCTATTTTATATGTCCTTGGAGGGTATGTCTTCAAAGTTTTAATTTACTCAAAATATTTTACCACCTACTGTGCATCACTATAGACATTTCAAAGAATTCAATATATTGCAGAAATCAGGCGTCTCTAAAGAAATGCTGACCCTAAGCAGAACCCTGTGTATGCTGGGTCCAAGTTCTGCAAAGATACCTAAAAAAAATTAAGGATGCTAATTAAACATCTGTTTATAGTGTAATTGGGTAGCTCAGTTTGAATTTTTACTACCAAAAACCAACATCAAAGATCTCATTAAATTAACAGTTAAGGCTGAAATGATCCTTTCATGCTCCCTGCTATGCAAATATATAGCAGCATCCAGTAAGACACTAATCACTCCCTGTTCAAAGAGTCAGACAATACCTATGTGTAACACTGACAGACCCCGGCCGTCGTCAGATGGGATTGAAGTTTGGGCCTCTGGAGTTTAAAGTGCATGAGCCTCTACTGCATGAGCTAAAAGCCAACTGGCTGTTAGCTAAGGCTGTAGAGCGAACTCATTTAACTCTTTCTAAGTAGTCTCGGTGCCACCAGACGGGACAGAACACCACACCCAGAAGGTGTGTGGGTTATATATGCACGATGGGGATGAGTTAATGATGCACTATCAGCCTTAAATTTGAATGTCCTGGATTTTGTCAAGGTAAAAAGGAATCCAGAAAATCTACTGGGGCCAAAACAACAACAACCCTCCCCCACCCCCTCCCCACACACACATATTCTCTCAGTCACTCATGAGCAAGATAGTGCAATATAAATTTTCACCCTGTGAGTTTGCAATGAGTGCAATACTCATAAGTAACAAAGTCACAAGTGAGTTATGTAAACTGAAATAAGTGCTGATACAAACCTTTATTCCGTATCATGTATCCTACACATAACACACATGGTTACAGAAAAGCAATTTAAGGCATTTTCTAGTGTTTAAAAATATATATAGGGACTGTTTTATATCCTCTGCCTGTCAAGCTAGATGCCTTAGTCCAAGTGTAGAGGGCGCAGGAGAGAGATGAAAGCACCTAAAAATAACCTCTTTTCTATACTTAAAATGTCACTTTTTTAGATTGACCTGTTTAATTCATGTGTGGCTTGAGTAATACAACTATTGCAAACACATACCAATAAAAACCTTTATAGCACACTAGACTATCAAGTACTCTCTCTGTGTCACATGGCTGTCATCGCCAATATTACACTACACACCCATTAGAAAAAACATCACTAAGTTACTAGTTTTTATTTGGGACAGAGGACTCCATGGTTTTTATTTGTTTAACACTAAAAAGAGATTCTGCATGGGACTGCTCTTATTGTAAGTAAGCTGTATTTTATCTGATTAAACTTGACCATGCTTGAGTATGGTTAACTTCAATTAAATGCAAAAAAAGGTTTGCTTCTGTTTTGGAAAAACAAGGTTCTTAGCAACTTATGAGAAGACCTTGTTACAAGCAAGTGCCACAATTCCAAAAAATTAAGCATGTTCTCTTATAGGGTATTTGCTGCTTTATAAAATTGGAGTGGTTTGAACTTCTAATCTTGTTAAATATTTCTTCCCTACTTGTCAGAATGGTGAGCGCTACTTTTCTTCATACCTTTATAAACAGAAAGGCATTTAGTAGAGGTCCATACAGGGTGATCTGAGAATCCGGGGAGACTTCTAGTTCCACATGTAGCTTATCAGGTGGAAGTTCCGAGGGGTCAATAGGAAGGCGAGTTGAGGCTGTGGGAGAGGAAATGATTCTATCGGCTGTCTTCTGTGATGGCCTTGGTACAGATAACATAGTTTCTTCCATTTCTGACACTTAGGAATAAACAAAAAGGTAAATCTTTTGAATTTACTTGTGAATTTCTACAAATGAACATGGATTAAGTTAGAACAGATTTGTAGTTTTCCAGTGTGGGTGGCTATCAGACAACTGGTATTTCTATAATGTATAATAAATACATTTCTCCAAGCAAACAATGAAAAAACAAGTAATTTTAACAGAGTATGAAATGTTTTATTCAACAGCTACTGTGCACAAGAGAGCCAATATCTTTAAGATAAATTATGGAAAAAAAATATTGTTTTTTATTCTTTTTCTACTGTAAATACTCAGTATTTAATTTTTAAATGGCCATTATTTGGTTACATGTCATGACGAGAAAACAGATTATATAGAAGATGTATCTCTTTCTTACCCAACAGATTTGTTCCCTGTGTCTATTCAGAATTTTGACTGACTTGTCAGAAAATAAAAATTTACTATTTTTTTTACTCCCATTAGCACTATAGTCCTAGTATAGCTCTAGACAAGTGACCTGGATTCTCTTCTCATGGAGGGACTTATCTCTAATCGTGGACTACTTAAACCCCTGCAGTCCTTTTTAAAACCTACCTTGGCCCAATCACATTAATTAAAATTACTTCTAAAAATCACCTTCCTGGCTCATCATTATGACACCATTCCACACTCAGAGACATTTCACTTGCTCTCACTTTACTACCATATCAATGACAAACTGCTTAACCTTACTTTTAAACCCATTTTACAACTTGCCCCTTCAGATTATCACTTTATCTTGGAGCTTATTGTATGCCCCTCAAACTAATAATTCCAATTTCCCCTGTCCGTTTACCTCCCCTTCTCCCACAAGCACCTTCGCAGTTTCATCCTTGCCAACACTTATGTATGAAATACCTTCCGTTAAATCAATCTGTAGCACTCCTAACCCATCCTCTTGGTTCACTTCTACTAGAACTATATATCTACAGTAAATTGCCAGCTGAAAATGGCAACACTGGTAGCCAGCACATTCCTGTTTCTAAACCTACTTCCATCTCTGTCTATAAAGGTACAATACTGTAAGAGCTGAATATTACAAAATTACCTAAAGAATAGAAAGACCGCTTGGAAAACCGACTACCGGGCAAAATTAATGTACCCCATAATACTGTCTTCCACACAACAAGAAATTTTTGGATTTGTGAAATGACTCATTTAGCAGAATTGCTCTATTTGTTAGGTAAAGGGCAAGGTTAGATTAACAAGTTTGGACAAGTCTAATGCATTGTTACCTGCTTTTCACTTAGAGAAATGATGCATCTTCTTAAAATTTGAAATTGAAAACCATGCTTTTGATGAAACTGATTCAACTCAAAGATTCAGGTTATCCCACTTGACAAGAATTGATAGTCTGTGTAACCCACAAGCTTAATACTGTAGCATTGGATTGTTTTTTTCCAGGGTAGGGGGAAAGTATCAATAGGGAGGAGACATGAATATTAAATAGATAGTCTGTCGATGCACATGTGCAGAGTAGGGCAATTCAGTTAGAAGGACCCAGAAACTTTCAGACTATGTGTGGGAGCTAACCGACATGGTCTGCATGCCCTGAAGCTGTATATGAAGTTTTCATTGTGGGCAACCCACCTGGCAGGTCATACTCTAGGTACCCTTGAGAGCTGAGCTATAGTGCAGGGCAGAAAGGTTATAAATATAAGAGTTACAGATGGTACAGTGGACACAGCACTGATTGATACAGAAGCAAGAGTTGTCTACTATGATGGGGGGGTCCCCAATCCCTGTACCACTTTGGATACAGGTCAGTACTATTCTAGCTTTATTTACTAGGGCAGCCCTCCAATAGGATAACGTTTGGTCCACCGAAATGTGTTTTATGGACCTAGAGGAAGGGCTTGGGATGTGGGGCGGGGAAGCATCTGTCACCAACAGAGCCTTACATTTGGCTATCAGCTAACTGCTCTAAACTGGGATTCTGTGTGAGAGAGAGAGAGAGAGAGAGAAATGGGGCAGCACTTAGTGAAATGAGGGTTTGTGCATTCTTGCCTGACTTATAAGTCTTGGCAGGACTTATGGGGAGAAGATGGTATCCTATAGAAAGAGAACCTTATCGAGATTCAGGAAATTGATATTTTATATGCTGATCCCAATCCCTGTACCACTTTGGATACAGGATGCAGACTTCTGTTTCAACAGCAACTGTGAGGATCACTCAGTTATTGAGCCAAGAGCTGGAATACTGTTAGCTATGGAGATCCTCAGGCTGTTTGTTTTGCTGATGGGGTTCTGAAATGTCTCAAACTCTGAAGAGTCCAGGTGACACACTGCATATTAGGGCCACACTATTAAGAAGAAATCACCTCAGAGAAGATCAGGGGGAAATGTGTTTTGATATGTGCACTGAAATACAGAAAAATCTTACGTTAAAACATCATATTTTAATGTTTGTAAGAGAAGCAAAAGGGGGAAGTTTGTAGATGGAACACCAGTAGATTTATTCTCCAATAGCTTTTGCTTAAAAATTATTCATAATATTGCAAACGCTATTTACAATGTGTTTTTTGTGCATTAAATGTTTGTTTTACTTTCTCTTTAAAAATTGACTGTGAATTATTAACATCCGTTTACCATGGTTTTACACACAATAGCCCTGAGATCTAACTCTGTGTAATGCTTTTTGACAAGTCCTGAAAAGATGGAACTCTACCCTGTGCTTAGCAAAGAGTTAAGCTGGAGTCCAGGAAGAAGGAGAATGTAAAGTTATTCAAAATATTGCCTGCCCATCACAATGGCCCCATTACATCTGCATGCTTTCAATTTCTTTGGTGCAAACTACGATTTTAAATCAAAATGACCATATTAAGTCGCAGCTTTTTTTGCAATCACTCTTAAAATACAACAGAAATGAAGTGACACTTACATGATTGTTTCAACTGTTCATCTGCCTTCTGTGGATAAATTGGATGCCAAGTGTAGTCAATTGTGAATGTAACACTTGGTACAGTCCAGCATTCAACCCATCCAGCCCTATCCAAAAGAAAGATATTTTTAAAGTACCCATTGTTCCATTTTTTCCTATTGCATACAAAAAGACAACAGAACTAATAATATTCTACTCCAAACACAAATATACAAGGAGCTAATATATATTCCATGAGGTAACAGAACTCACTCTTCTTGAGTAATATTCCTCCACTTGGGCTTGCCTGTTTTTTGACCACTTTGACATTCAGCCGAAATACAGGATTCAGGACTTATTTTATTAGGATGACAATCTTTCACCAACATAAAGAGAGAATATTTACTAGGATGGCAATCTGGTAGAAATAAATGAAGATCGACATCTTCTCCCTACAAATTAAATATTAACAATATTCATAACATGAACTCAAAGTACTATTTGTACGGTTCTATCCATCGGTATACCCACTTTATAGACAGATGAACTGCATGCAGCAAGGAGATGTAAGGTCCTGATTTTCAGAAGTGCTGAACACTCACAGCTCCCACTGATTTCAACTGGAATCAGAGGTGTTCAGAACTTCTGAAAAGAATCATGCTCCAAGTGACTTGCTCATGGCCATATAGCACATCCAGGAATAGAACACAGGAGTCATGATTTCTAGTCACGTTTTCTGATTTGCCCTCTAGAGCACACTGACACATTAATGTCCTTTTGATCACAAAACCTCAAAAATGTAATATTTAATTCAAGTCCCCAAAACCCTAGAATCTGAAGATTTCAAATTCTAATTACTACTACTACTACTAAAAATAATAATAATTCACACTTACATCACTGCTCATAAAAAGTTTCCAAGTATTTTTAAACATTAATCAAACTTCACAAGATTCATGTGAGGTGGTTAAGTATTATCTCTGTTCTGCCTATACAAACTAACATTCAGAGACATTTAAGAAACTTGATCGGGATCACTCAGAAAATTACTGGATGAGTCAAAGAAAGAATCCATGAATTTTAAATACAGTTCTCTATTAGACTATGTGCTTCCCAAAGATATTTTAACAAGATGCTTAACTTCTGGACACAATGAGACTACTCAAATGCTTAAAATTAAGTACACGCATAAATCTTCTCAGGATATGGGCATAAGGCCTAATCTTGCAAGCAGTATACCCATGAGTTTAGTTAATACCAAATAAAAAAACATTATCACTGAAAAATATTTGTTAAGATTCATCTTCATTTACATACTTGGATTTTTGGTATTCAAAAATTTTCATATCAGGAAAACAAGCTTTTATACAGAACAAGTTTTCAAGGAATACAGCCATAAATACAAAACACAATATCTGAAATCAAGGGAATAGGACAGCAAGATTATTTTGAGCTGGCTAAAGCAGTGCGGTTTCCCTTGGAGAAGAGCATCTTTCTGGGGACTGAAAGCATACAAAAGTTATGTCACTAAAATACTACATTTAATTTTCCGGGAAGAGGGAGTTACCTTCTAAGTGCCTTCCGATCACCAATATATAAAATAAACTTGCAGTCAGTGTCCTAAGATATATGTTAGTCTTAGATGGAAGTAGCTGGTCATTAGGGGCTATTAGTACCACCACAATTGTGTACTGTGGCCAATTTACTACAAAGTGTAAAATCAGTGGCAGCCATTGGGAATATCCCAGACCTTGGAGTCTGTGGTACACCTGAAATCCACAGGGGGTCATCAGGTCCTGCAGCACATGCAAGCAGCAATAAAGAGGAAGCATGGAACAGGGACTTCTGCAGGGCTGCTTCAGATCAACTGCATATGCTCCATGCTCTTCCAGACCCAGCAAAAAGTTGGAAGGTTTCTGAAATAGGTGAGGAGATTCCTGATGGTGGGATGTGAAGTAGAAGAGGGAAGGTTTCTGAGCTGTGAAGAAGGGAGTTTCTCAGACTGGTGTGGCGTATTTCTGAGCAAGTGGGGTTTAAATTGAAGGAAGATGAGGTTTTGACTCAGAATGATGGTGGATTGAGCAGAATTAAGTGGCAGGGGAGCACATGCATTAGTAGATGAAGTGGTGTGGGCAGAGGCAGAGGGAACTAGGAAGAAACAATAAAAGGGTGACAGTTGTATAAACACTGTTTTCCCACCTGCTCCTATCGAGTATCAGAGTTTTTCATTCCGAAGGGAAAGAGGCATCCCTTTTTCCTCTCACTTCCCCACCAGATTCTCTTTATCTCCACCCCCCAACCCACCCACCCCGATTTTCCATTTTGAAAATATAGTCAATCTGAAGAGGATGGGGGAAATTGCTATCTGCAACCCCAACTATTGTGTCACCAGTTAGAAGCAAGCTTCTGGATAGACCTTGTAAATGCTTAAGAGAAAAATATTGGATAGCACTATCTCAAAATCAGATTTAATACAGAACTTCGCAATAGCAGCATTTAAGAAAGATGAGAAATAAGACAAATTAACAAGGTACAGATTTTATGCAGTAAACTGTTAAGTTTTTTTCCCCTAACTCAACCAGCTAAAATTTAAGAGCCTCACATTTTAATTAGCTT
This sequence comes from Lepidochelys olivacea, assembly GCF_965140295.1. Taxonomy (NCBI): domain Eukaryota; kingdom Metazoa; phylum Chordata; order Testudines; family Cheloniidae; genus Lepidochelys; species Lepidochelys olivacea. The sequence goes on along the minus strand of NC_140414.1, from coordinate 46,711,949 downwards.
AACTGGGGCAAAAGCATTACTTTCTTAGAACTGCTTTGTGGCAGGAATTAAAAATAAAATTAACAACAATTACCTCGTATAACTCTTAGTTAAGAGATTTCTAACAGGGTAGAAAAATATTATTTGAACCCTACAGAAACCAAAATGTTGCACAAAATCAGCTCTGGTCTCCAATGAATCCTTTTCTTAGTTTAATGAAGTTCTATCAGATTGTGCTGTAAAAATATTTACAAATACTTTATATAAGAGTAGGACAAGTTTAATCAGAAGACAAAAATTTTCAGGGGGCACATTTTCAGCACAGTATGTGTGGATTTAACCAAATTACTTCCATTAACATTAATGGACATGGACAGCTTAATCCCCCACCACTGATGAACCCTATACGTAGGGGAAAACACCCAAACATTTATATATTACATAATTTTTTAAAACTATGTTAAAAGAACATTAAGGTTGCAAAATCCAGCATTCAGAAGTTAAGAAATGTCAGAATTAAGGCTTCTTGTGCGATATTTATTCAGCCCTTTTGTGCACATGCATTATTACAGTCTTTAGTTACGTGATCATGCTATTTTTCACAAAAGAACACCTGCCTCATCCAATTTTTTTTTTTTTTTTAATATTCCACATTCAAAAGTATGACTTTACACTCTGTATAATGTTCAAACCCTGCACTGAATACAAAATTGTTAATTTCTTCACAGGGGTTTCTATGCTGCTCTCACTATGCTGCTTCAAAAACGTCAATGAATTTATCTTTGCAACACTCTGAGATTAGGACACATTCATATTTCTATAACTGAAGCACAGATTAATTCCAAAATTATCCATTCATTTTGCGTGCCCAACCTGAGACACCTATGGCCTGATTTTTCAGAGTACCTAGCATTATATAGCAAATATATTCAAAGTACAGCTCCAATCAATTTCAGTTGCAGTTGTAAGCGCTCAGCACATCTACGAATTTGGCAGCAGCTGTCTCACAATGAGCACCCAGGAAATGAGGCACAAACAATAGTGGCCAACTGTGAACACTTTGATTTAAATAACTTGCCCACCGTGTCAGAAGAACACGGTGACAAAGGCAGGGGTAGAATCAAATTCAACATTCAAATTCCAGTATATTCAACTGCCTTAATCAGAAGGCCACCCCTTGTCCTACAATCCCTGGGCTCATTTACCACATACTTTGTAGCTTCTGTAACAAATAAATCAAAAAAGGTCTTACAGACAACAGCTGCATTCACTACACTGCCCTGATTCACTGCCATAGCACCATCCATCCTATAAGCTGAAGGAGGCAGGGGCTTTGTTGAAAAAAATAAGTGATTGTGTACTTAAATAAGGTATCATGAATAAGGTACACACACAAGAAGGAAGCAAAATAAGTTTTCCTAGGCTTTGCCAAATTTGGATATATTTTCACAGGGAAGGCAAAAGGCACATCTCTGGCACAAGTACAACCTCCCAGCTAAATTTTAAGTTCATACGCCAAAGAATGGCAGTTCTACAGCTTCTCAGCAAAACTATTAAGGAAATTATTAACAAGGGCAAAACAATGCATCTTTTACCATGTTCCCTTTCGCAGAAATGGCTGAAGCATTTTGGCTGTAACTTTCCAAAACATTCAGCCTGAGGCAGACAACAGGCATAGAAAATTTCAGCCCCAACGATTAAAGTTTGACAAAGTTATAAGCGACTGTGAATCAGATCTTACAGGTAAGGTTACTTAGCACTTTTCATTATACACAGCACTATCAGCCCTACCTATTAGAACAAAACTGAATTAGCAATGGCCAATCCATAGGTAAGGTTGAAGTCAATGACGCATTATAAACCTCATTTTCAAATCCTAGCTACAATTTCCCCAAAAAGAAAGCAATCCCGCTGAATTTTCCAATGACAAGTGTCATCTGAGAGTAAAATTTTCTAGGAAGTTTGGAGAGGAAAGTGTGAAAGCATCAGAATATATGTTTTAAAGTTACATTTGTTAAAAATATCTGTTCTTTACTTTTCAAGAAGTCCTTAATATTTTGGGGCTCCCATCTCCAAAGTGGCTTGGTCTGCAAATTTTGTTTTGTTGGCCTTTGAAGAGTGGCTCCTTTGAGAAACCACTTTTTTAAGGGGGCAGGGTGGCGGTGTTGGAGAGTGGAAGAAGAAAAATTAACAAAGGATTAAAAATATATTAAATAGAAAGTACTTGTGATGGAATGTACTAACGCAGGCAAGGAAGGAGTTAACTATGGACTCATCAGAACAAAGGTATAAGAATAAGCAGTGGAAGAGAACATCTTTTCTTCCCCTTTCCTCTCAGTCAGGGAGGAAACAGGATTCTGAAAATCCCTTGCCCAAGCCTGGGACAAGGCCTAGACAAAGAAGCAAGAAGTTACTGGGCAACTGACTATCTTACACACGAAGAAATACTATGCTGTTTACAGTAGCAATTCAAGCATATAAAGTTTTACTTACCCTTAAAGAGAACCTAGTATTGCATGTGGTTGGAACAAAGTCAGTGAAAGGCAGAGAGAAAATAATGTTTAAAGTTTCCCCACAGGCTGCCAGATAAACTACAAGAAAAGAGAAAAATAAATTCAAATAAAAATCATTTTTAAATTAAATGCTTTTCTATTATAAGCAATACTAACAAGTCCTATCTATTTTAAGTTAGTGCTCCTTCATGGGAGTATCTCCCTGATTAGACAAGTTTTCTTGCAAATATATGGGTGAGAATTAAGAAACAGCTGTTACAGAATCCATACTATAAAGAAAATGGCAAGTTTAAACTATCACACGTGTGGAATAAACTGTGAACCCTAGCCTTTTTGGAAGCTTGTACTCTGCATTAGTGTGTCTAAAGAAAACCATTCCAGCTAGTGAAGCAAAATTATCCATCAAGAGTGAAATCACCATCAGAAAGATCCAAAATGTCACACCTAATGCCTTGTGGCTTTATGGTTTAATACACCATCAAACTCTTTCTGTTAATGCTTGAAAACGTGTGCCATGTCCTTCAGATAAGTATTGAATTTCCTTGTAATCAATCCATCCAGCGAGTTCTTGACTTTTTGCACTCAGTCTTCACTCCAGAGGATGTAAGGGAAATTCCCACACCTAAGCCCTTCTTTTTAAGTGACAAATCTGAAGAATTGTCCCAGATTGAGGTGTCAATAGAGGAGGTTGTAAAACAAATGTATAAATTAAACAATAAGTCACCAGGACCAGATGATACTCAAACAAGAGTTCTGAAGGAACTCGAATATGAAATTGCTAAACTACTAACAGTGGTATATAACCTATCATTTAAACCAGCTTCTGTACCAGGTGACTGGAGAATAGCTAATGTGACACCAATTTTTTTTTAAAAGGCTCAGAGACAATCCTGCAATTACAGGCCAGAAAGCCTAACTTTAGTACCAGGCAGATTGGTGTAACTATAGTAAACAGAATTATCAGACACATAGACGAACATGATTTGTTGGGGAAAAGTCAACACAGTTTTTATAAAGGGAAACCATGCCTCACCAAACTACAAGAATTCTTTGAGGGGGTCACACAAACATGTGGACAAGGGTGAGCCAGTAGATACAACATATCGTGTCTTTCAGAAAGCCTCTGACAAGGTCCCTCACCAAAGGCTCTTATGCAAACTAAGCAGACATGGGATAAAAGAGAAGGTTCTCACATGGATCAGTAACCAGTTAAAAGACAGGAAACAAAGGGTAAGAATAAATGGTCAGTTTTCAGAATTGAGAGACGTAAATAGTGGTATCCCCCAGGAATCTGTACTAGGAGCAGTGCAGTTCAACATATTCATAAATGGTCTGGGGAAAGGGATAAACAGTGAGGTGGCAAAATTTGTAGATAATACTAAATTACTCAAGATAGTTAAGTTCAAAGCAGACTGCGAAGAGTTACAAAGGGATCTCACAAAACTGGGTGACTGGGCAAAAAAACATCAGATGAAAATCAATATTGATAAATGCAAAGTAATGGGCACTGGAAAACATAATCCCAACTACACATACAAAATGATTGGGTCTAAATTAACTAACACTCAAGAAAGAGATCTTGGAGTCGTGTTTAGTTCTCTGAAAATATCCACAAGGTGCAGCGGCAGTCAAAAAAGCTAACTGTTTAGGAACCATTAGGAAAGGGATAGCTAATAAAGTAGCTACTCACCAATACTTCATGTTTCAGATACAGAAGGTAGTCCAGCACATGCTGAATAGAATCAAGAATAGAGGAGACCACCCCATTCAGCCTCGCCCAGATGGAAAATCTCTTCCATTTAGCAAGGTGAGTTGTCCTGGTTAATAGTTTACTACTATTCAGTAGTACTTCCTGGACCTCTCTAGGGCAGAACTCCTCCACTGCTGTTAACCATAAAGCCTCCAGGCCAACAGGAGAAGGGCCTGGAGACTTGGGGTGGAGGAGGCAGATATGAATCTCTGAAATTATGTCCGTATAAAACAGGAGTGTCAGTGGGGGACTGACTGAGAGATCCAAGAGCTGTGAAAACCAGTGCTGAGGGGGCCATGCCAGGGGAACCAATCTAAGATAGGACTTGTCCTGCTTGACCTTGCACAGAACTCTGAGGAGAAGACAGATGGAGGGGAAAAAACAGCAGATCAGCAGTAGAAAAGCATCAGTTGATGAACCCAGGCTGAGTCCTGCTCTGGAGCAGAACTAATGGTGTTTTGTGTTGTCTTTTATTGCAAAAAGATCCACTTGGGAAGTTCCCCAGAGCTGGAAAATGGATCTTGCTATGTCTGGGTGAAAGGACCACTTGTGGTGATTGATAAACAACTTCCTCAGGAGCTCTGGCAGCATATTCTGAGCCCCACGAGGTAGGCTGCTTTCAGAAATATAGAGATGTCGATGCAGAAGTCCCAGAGTAGTACTGCTCCCTGAGAGAGTAGTGAGGACCAGTATGTTTGTTTACATAAAGCATGGTGGTCATATTGTTGGTCAACACCAATATGCCGCTTCCCCCAATGCAAAGAAGGAACGCCATGCAAGCCAACTGGATAAACATCAGGGAGTTGCAAGCTATATGTAGACGGAGATCTTGGGGATGAAAGACACCTAGTGTCTACAGGGGTCCCAGGTGAGCCCCCCGACACAGGTCCGAGGCATCCATGACTAAGGTAAGAGATTGCTGAGGTAAGGCAAAAGGAACTCCCTTGCAGATATTGGATGGGGCTATCCACCAAACTAGGGAGGATAATATCTCTCTGTGGTACCTTCTTGGAGAATACACTTCTGCCAACCATTCCTGAAGGAGTCTAAAATGCAGTCTGGCTTACTGAAACACTTAATTGCATGCTGCCATGTGCCTCAGCAGCCTTAAACAGTTTCTCACCATGGTGAGAGATAAGCCTTTAAGTCCAGAATGAGGCTTTGCATTGCATGAAACCTTGCCTGTGGTAGTAAGGCCTTGGCCATTGTTGAGTCCAGAACCGCTCCAATACATTCTGTTTTCTGTACTGGAAACAGGACCAATTGGTCTGTGCTGATCAGTAGGCTGAATACATTAAGGTGGATGCTTATGGTGGACACCACTTATGAACTGGATCAACCTCTTATCAGGTAGTCGTCCAGGTAAGGAAAAACATCAACCCCTGACCTCCAGTGGGATGCTGCTACCATTGCCATAAACTTTGTAAAAAATACACAGGGCAGAGAAGAGAGACCAAAGGGGAACACTGAACTGATAATAACAATCACTGATGGTGATTCTCAGAAATTTTCGGTGCCTCTGGTGAATCACCATGTGAAAGTAGGCGTCTGTCAAGGTTCCTCCCCCACTCTGAACTCTAGGGTACAGATGTGGGGACCTGCATGAAAAGCTTACTTTTACCAGCTTAGGTTAAAACTTCCCCAAGGTACAAATTAATTTTATCCTTTGTCCTTGGAATATCCACTGCCACCACCAAACTCTAACTGGGTTTACTGGGAAACGTAGTTTGGACACGTCTTTCCCCCCAAAATCCTCCCAACGCTTGCACCCCACTTACTGGGAACGGTTTGGTAAAAATCCTCACCAATTTGCATAGGTGACCACAGACCCAAACCCTTGGATCTGAGAACTATGAAAAAGCATTCAGTTTTCTTACAAGAAGACTTTTAATAGAAGTAAAGAAATCCCCTCTGTAAAATCAGGATGGTAGATACCTTACAGGGTAATTAGATTCAAAACATAGAGAATCCCTCTAGGCAAAACCTTAAGTTACAGAAAAGACACACAGACAGAAATAGTCATTCTATTCAGCACAATTCTTTTCTCAGCCATTTAAAGAAATCATAATCTAACACATACCTAGCTAGATTACTTACTAAAAGTTTTAAGACTCCATTCCTGGTCTATCCCCGGCAAAAACAGAATATAGACAGACACAGACCCTTTGTTTCTCTCCCTCCTCCCAGCTTTTGAAAGTATCTTGTCTCCTCACTGGTCATTTTGGTCAGGTGCCAGCGAGGTTACCTTTAGCTTCTTAACCCTTTACAGGTGAGAGGATTTTTCCTCTGGCCAGGAGGGATTTTAAAGGGGTTTACCCTTCCCTTTATATTTATGACAGTGTCTAAGTCAACAGCAACATACTAGTCCCTGGATCCAGGGAAGGAATAATGGAAGCTAGAATGACCATCTGGAATTTCAGTTTTTTCAAGAACTTAAGTGCCTTAGATCTAAAATAGGCCTGAGACCCCATTTTGCCTTTGGAATAAGGAAGTATTGGGAGTAAAATCCCTTTTCCCTGAACAAAGGAGAGATCTCTCCTACACCTCCTACCAGAAGGAGCAATTGTATCACTTGCAGTAACATTGCCTTGTGAGAAAGGTCCCTGAAGAGTGTTGGGGTGGGGAGGCGGTCAAAATAAATTGGAACACGTATCACACTTCCACCATGCGAAAAACCCATAGAGCTGTTGTGATGTGGGCCCAAGCACAATGGTTTTGTGACAGGCAGTTTCCAAAAATGGGAAAAGAAAAAGATGGCACTTTCAGAACTAGTATTCTGTTCTAGACGTGCCCATCAAAATGAGCTCTTGGCAGATGCTGTCCACTTTGATGAACCGGCAGATACAAAAGCACAGGGTGGTGGTTGCTGTTTTTTTAACATCTGCTCCTTTTCCTTGACTGACCTTGGACTCGAGGGATAAACTCCTGAAAACACTGGGACTGAGAACAGAACACCTTCCACTTCACCGTCCAGGGATTTCAGGGTTGGACTAGAATATTTGAAACTGTGCAGAGTCATCCATCTTTTCTGATAAGAGTGATGGCCCATCAAAAGGGAGGTTCTGGATTGCCTACTGCACCTCTGGAGGGAGGCCAGAAGAGTGTAACCAGGACAAATGCCTCATCGTGATAGCAGAAGTGCTGCAAACGGCACAATCTGCCACATGCAGACCCACCTGCAGAGCCATTCTAGGGACCAACTTGCCTTAATTAAAGCCTGGAACTCTTTTTTTTAACCTTATCTGAGAGCTTATCTTTGAACTGTGAAAGTGTCTCCCACATGATGAAACTGTAGTGCCACAGCAAAGCGTGCTGGTTTGCAATGCACAGCTGTAATCCACCTGTGGAATAAAGCTTCTTCCCAGATAAATCCAGCTTCTTGTCCTCTATTTTTTTGAGGTTGATGCCGGTGTCCTGTCTACCTTTTTCATTGGCCACTGCCACTTCAAGGGGAGCCCAAGAGTGATGATTATATCGGTGCTCGAACCTCAGAACCTCCTCTCCACTTTTTCTAAGTTGGAGGCAGAGAAACTGGTGCCTGTCAGAGGACCTGGTAGGTTCTAAGACAGCACCATGAATAAAGCGAGCTAATCTAGCTGGAGCTGCAGCTGTCAACATGCCCATCATCTTGTGGGATTTTTCCTGGACTTCCTCTGGGTGAACGTCCAGGGTCATAGCCATCCTCCCCAACAACTCCTGAAGAGTCTTAAAATCATCACAAAATGGAGAAATTGGCTCTGCCACAACTGTCTCATCAGGAGTTGAGAAAAAGGATGTCAACGGTAACAAAAGCTAGTCCAGATGCTGATTCTTTTGTGGCTACTTGTGACAGTGATTCTGAATATTTTCTGTGCCAGGCTCGGGACAGATGCTAGAGCGTTTGCAGGGCTGATGATCCTGAGAACCAGTAGATGGAGCTAGCTGAGCAGGGATGCTCTCTATTGAGGAGGAAATCCCAACAGGTTCCTAAAGGGCCACTAGTACAGCCCCAGTCCCCAACTGTGTGTAGCCCAAGAGTTCCTTCTACAAGCCCCTTGCTGGTGCTGAGGCTGAAATCAGGGAAAGAAGGTGACATACTCCCGACGACGGGACCGGCTAGGGTGGGACACATGGGAATCCCACTTCCGAGTCTGCTGAAGAAGAAACCTCTTCTTGTGATCATGGCGGGGGCTGTACCTGTCAGTACCAGTGAAGAATGATCAGACTCTGATGAAGGGGACGCGGGAAGATCATCTGAGGCTTTCCCCTAAATGGCACCACCTTAATTGGTACCCTGATGGTCAAATCAGACTGAATTACCCTGTGCAGAGGTGAAGGTGCTGACACTGGGACCTTGGGCGCCAGTGCCGGGAGAGTCTCTTGAACTGCCAGTGATGGCAGCACTGAGAGGTTTAATAACTCTCTTGCAGCCTCTAATGCTTCAGGAATAGTTGGCACTGGGAAGAAACTCTGCAGTACCAGGGTGCAAAGAGATGCTGATGAAGGTGCTTCTGGAGCTGGTCTTGACGGGCCTGTACTAGGATTTGGTACTAGGTACTAGGATTTGGAGTCAACAAACTCCCCTGTTTACAGGTGTGCTCTGGAGAGTTCCTCCTCTTTGACCAACCTCCTGAGTCTTTAGAAGAGCTTGATCTCTTTGTCTCTTTCAACAGTGCTAGTACAAACTCCTATTTCTGAGGCCTCTTCTTCGGTATTGGCAATGCCAATCTGCCTTTCAGCACCAGTAGCACCAAAGGTGCTGGATCAAGATAGTTAGCTCAGATGGAAGATGCAGCACCGATTCCAGCAACAGATATTTCAACCTAGCTGCCCTGTCTTTTTGAGAGCATGGCTTGAAACCCTTACAAATGTCACATTTGCAGCTCACGTGAGGCTTCCCACAAACACTTAGAGCAGCTGGGATGTGGGTCACTATTAGGTATTGCTTTACCACAAGAGTGGCAGGGCTTGAAACCCAGAGAGTGAGGCATACCTCAGATACTAGGGCCAGTATCGAGGCTGGCTGTCAGATACTTTTTTGAAATTAAGCCAACCAACCACTAAACTACGCTAACTATACTATGGGTACTATTTACAGGTTTGAATGAAGACTTGCAGAAGCAAGGACAGAGAGCTACAACAACTGTCACGAGCGGTAGGAAGGAACTGAGGGGACTTGGGGGTGGCTCAGACCTTTATGCCTGCACATGGTGCTCTAAGCAGCAGAGGGCACTTGTGCTGCCCCAGCAGGTAGCGCTGAGGGGAAACATTCTGACAACTGTGCAATGGCACACACAGACACCTACAATTGAATGGACACGTGCAATCACCCAAAGAAGACCTGCTGTATTTGAGGGTGTGAGAGGTTTTTCCAGTAGTGAGCATGTGAAAAACCTTATATTTCTTGGCAAACAATGTACCTAGTGAAGAGGTTTTTATTACCTCCCAAAAGATCGCCTACACATCACAGAAAACAGGTATTGTGATTTTTTTTTAAATGTTTTAACAAAATTTCTTCAGAAAAATCATTCTTACCGTTTTCCTGCTGTTTGGTGGAACAGTCAATCCAGTTGTGTTGATTTGCTGCCCAAATCATTTCAAATTGATGAAACATTACTTTAAAATTCCATATATAGGGAACAAACGAGAAAATATCAGGAGCACTATCACTGGACCAGTCTTGAATCAAATCTAAAATTATATAAAATAAAAAGGACAAATTATTAGCAATGTATCAGGTGAAACTAAATACTTTGGAGAAGTCCTTTAAAAAGTAGTTGGACCAGATCTTTGGCTGTAGATCATTGTAGCTCTACTGGCTTCAGGGAACTATGCCAATTTACACCAGCTGAGAACTGAACTACTAAATTTCAGCAATCCTTTACCTTTCTGGTCAAAGGAGAGTTACCTTAGTCTATTAAAATGATGAATCAATGATGTACAAGTTTTATTTGTGTAAAATAAAAATTAAAATGAAATCTAATTGTTTACAGATATCCAAACACTAAAATCATATTCATGCATAAATGTAAATGCAATTAGTAATTAACTGCAATAACGGTATAGGATAATACAAGAAGTATGATTTTGAACCCTGACTTACTGAGCATTAAGCTCAAAGTTTCAGATAAAGTTAAGTGTACCTATTACATGACAGAACAGCAAGTACATAACATTACAAATTTTAAAAAAATCAACAGAAAGACAAAAACAGGAATCTAAAGGACATCATTAAAAATATCAAAGTTAATTTAGTTTCTGATTATTCAGTGTTTTAAATTTCTTCTTTAATTTACTAGAAGAAAAAATTTTTAACTAGTTGTCATGATTTTGTTTATCAGTCCCAATTCTGTTTTAACTATGAAAGAATTACATCAGGACCCCAATCCCTCAGAGAGTTTACAGGCAACCAGAAATGCAGGACTGGAGAGTGCCTGTGAATCACTGGCTTTCCATTACAGTACTGTATCTAAATTACAGTCAAAATCCTGGGGAGGAGATTATTTTCTGACAAGCCTGGTCAGCCACATGGAGATCAAGATAACCCGTAAAGCTGAAGTTAGTCAGCCAAAAAATTTCTGCATACACCAGATTAACTGGTCAACTTGTCTCTTAGATCAGCAATATTAAACTAAGAAATATCTCAAAAGTTATAATCAACACAAATCAATATATTTTGTGTTGTTTGTCAAAAAAAATTATTCTTCACTGTGACTAGTCAACCATAAAAAAAACATAAATTAACACCTGATTAAAGGAAATAAAACATTTGGATTTTTAGCACCTCAAGTTTATTCACCATTTTAGACAAACATAACCACGTTTGTAAGGCCATCTGCTCTTGCATTAAAACAACTTCATCAGCCCCTCTAAAATGGTTTGGAAAACAACAAGACAAAGAAAAAACATGTGCCAGACATACTTATGTTCCACAAATTAAATATTTAGATACTAATGTAATAAGGAAGTTACCTGCAAAGAAGTTTTTTTGAGCAAAGATAAAGTGATAGGTTGCTTTATAAACCTCAACTTCACACTGCCATGTCTGTGGCATGTTCCATATCCGGGGATAGTTGGCATTAATATGAAACTGTGAACAAAACACTAAAGCATCAGTATGCGCTTCAAACATGACAATGTGTGAACAATGCTGAGATGAAGGGTCAACCACATACACTTTGGTGAATAATTAAAACCATTTTCCTGCTGGGATGAACAGAAGGCCTCTCCAGTTTTTTAATAATTTAATCTCTTTCTCTGTGCCTGAAGGTCAGTTGACACTTTATTCATTTGTTTGAAAACTTCTACTATGAATTTCTCATATTATACCACAGATTCGCCATCTGCTGTTGCAGCAGTTACGCTGAGCACTTTATAATCTAATTTAATCTTTCATAGCAAGATTCCACCTTCCTCAGCCTACTACAAAATATCATCTAAACAAACAATTTTTAAGCCAAATCATCTATGTACTGTGGCTATTAAGTGCCTACTTTTACTTGTCATTCAGGGAAAGGAAGCATTTTCAAAACTAGTGCATATGCATTTCAGTAGAAGTTAACTGGAATTCAATTGCTGAATTTCATGAAGTACTAAATGCACAAATTAAAAAGCTAATCCATCATAAAATGTATTTGTCATACTTAAGTAATTTAGTTCTAAGTATTTAAAATACTTCACAGTATACTAGTTAATGTACAATCGTATATTTTGCAGGAGAAATGTCTTAACAATGCAAGTCTGAGCAACACTCTACTATTAAATCTTTGCTGAGCACCCAGAAGAGACAGTTTATAAATTATATTATGCCTATAAACTAGGTGAGATTAGCAAACTCAAGCCTTCACAGACTGGGGCCTAAATCAATGTTTAACTTTACACACTTAAGTAGCTCTTCAGACTTCAGTGGGATTACTCAACATGCATAAAATTACTTGTGCATAATTCTTTGGAGGATTGAGGTCTTGTAAAGTATATACAAATGCCCCAATCATTGCACTGTTTTCTATACTTGCACAACATTTATACCAGGCATATAAAAATGATTTATATTAAACCAAATGTCCATCAGAGACAACTGCACCTCTGTGCTTAACAATGCTTTGTTACTGTAGACTTACAGCTAACATTTCTGCTTCTAGAAGAGTTCGGTACTGCATACTGCTGGTGGCATCAACGTGTAAAAGCTGTCCTTTAATTGCAGGGGAATAGCCTAGCAGACAGAACAAATAATGTTTACATCATGGCTTCTCTTGTCATAGAATATCAGGGTTGGAAGGGACCTCAGGAGGTCATCTAGTCCAACCCCCAATCTTGTGTGACAAGATTATTTCTGAATTACAGTAAAGAAGCAAGAGTTAAACAGAAATTCAAATACTTTATAAATAAACAACATGAGGTGCAAAACACATCGTGAAGAGAATCAATAGTATGAGGCTCCAGTTCAGTCCTTTACTAGTTGGATGACAAAGGCTTAAGATAATGCAGTTGAGGAATCTGGCTGGTCCAGAAAAGGCTTCTCTGGGGCTCTGGAGACCAGGTTTCAATTTGCAACTCTGTTGCAGCCTATGTGTGAAACCTTGGGCAACTCACTTAGCTTCTCTGTATCTAGTTATCCATCTGTAAAAGGGGGATAGCAGTACTTCCTCACAGAGGTGTTTGTGAGGATACAAACATTAAAGATTGCTCAGATACTATGGTGATAGGGATCATATATATGTACAATAGACAAAAGAGACAGTGAGAGATAGGAAAGGCAATGATCAACTTCAAAAGGAAGCTGCATCTACTACTCCTTATATACAGGGTAAAGATAAGACACACAAGCAAAAGCAAGTAAAGAAAACTTCAGCATATTTAATATAGGACTTCAACACTTACCGACAGGGGAGGGCAACAGAAGAGCCCGAATCCCGGTCTCCCTTCACCCCCATCTTTATCTTTATCTTGACTTTACATGGTATTTCTATGACTAAGTTAATATTTCATCAATGTATTACCCATTATGTTTCTAAAGATTTGTTATGGTAATCATATTGACAAATAGGATCTGCTTTTGTACAGATACAATTTATGTAATATGCTAAAGTATTAATAAAATTAGATAAAATAAGAGCTTTGTTTTCAGTAACTAGGGAGAAGTTACTGCAATGTCTTATTGATATCAATTAGGGCTTCACAAGAGTTAAATCTGTATTTTTAAAGTGCTTTGAGATCCTGTAATGAAAGGCACTATGAAAGTATAAGTTGTTATTGCTCCTTTACAGAGAAATGTAGGTCCTTTGTAGCCATAAGGGGAAAACAGCTTACTATATCCACAATCCTATGAATAAACAACTGTTTTCTCCTGTGCACAATCTTAAGAATGTAAAATAAACCGCCTCATCAACTTACCATTTTCACTGACTGTCATGGGAATATTTATTTCCAAATACGAGCCTGCTCCAACGTTTACATGTACAGCATTGGTTTCCTAAGGAGGGGAGAAAAAGTTTAAACGTTATTTCTCCCCCCATCTTCAGCCAGTGTATGTCATGCCTCTGGCCATCATTATTCATGGTTAAATTGTCAGGATTAAAAAAGAAGGATCTAACTGACTAGGATATGTCCTTAATGTTTAAAAAAAAAAGAGAGAGAAATCATGATACTGAGAATAAGTTAACATTAACAACCAGAAGATCCTTGGCTGAAAGAGAAACTGGTGAGGATGAAAGAAGATTATATTTCCCTTTCTCTTCTCCCGCCCCCCAAAAATACCATGTTTAAATATCTCTAGATACCACCTGACAAATGAAAATATGCACAAACAAAAAGCCAGACAACCTAATCGCAGGAGCTTGTAAGATTCAGAGGTATCTTAAGAATTTATTTCTTACCACCTTGCCATTATTTACCCTGTTTTTGGTAAAAAGCAAATCAATAGTGGCATCTGCAATGATATTCATCCGCAACTCAAAAGCAAGGATCTGTCTTGGCTTGCCAGGCTGTGCAATTTCTGAGACTTTCATAACCTGGTAATCTGGCGGGAAAAAAAATTTCCACAAACAGTCCCTAGAAAACAAGAAGAGAAATATAGTTACTCCGATGGAAAGAAACTATTTGTCTCATCTACAAATTTCTTTGCCACCTGTCTGTGTAATTGAATTAGATCCTTGGAAAGCCAACAGGTAAGGAAAGTGAAGGAAAAAAATAACATTTGCATAAAGCTGCAAGATACTGAAATCTTCAAACCTAAATCAATGAAGAGACTTTCGCCTCATTAGTGAAATCAAACTCAAAATAAATTAGATATTCAAACTGCTAGGAAATAAACTTTTGCAGGGATGGTTGTGGTGGAGAGACATGTTATGAGGGGATGACAGGGAGGAGTAACATCATAATCCCAAAAAGCAAATACAAGTACGTTACATTCTTTCTTCCATTTCATCTTCCCACCACAATATACTGTAATTGTCTTGTTTTGGAGATTAGGATGAGAGAGATGACAAGGTCACTTTTTGATTGTGTATAATTTATAGAAGCACAGAAACTATAACAACAAATTGTCTATGAAATTAGAATGTGTGGATTGGAACGTAGTCTGAATTTCTGCAATTTGAACCAAATATATAGCCACAAGAAAGGAAACTGAGAGGATGATAAAAGCATAGATAGCCTGATATATGTGGTTCACATAAGGAGTCCATCAGTGAACTAACGTCAAATTCCACAGAACTGTTTTAAAACTGTAACCACATATGAAATACTTTCTTGGATAAAATAAAAGTACTTGAATGAGAATGGTCTTTTTACAGCGCACTCAAGACCTGACTGCTGTAGTAGCTGAGAAATTATCATTTTTTCAGAATTACCCTATGCAGAGTCATTAATGCCAACCTGAAGAAGTGAAGGGTTCTTGAAATGGACTTCAGAGGTTAAAAGTTGGATTTTTAAAAGCACTTAAGTGAATTAGGGCAGCAAATCCCATTGACTTTCATTATGCTTCTAAACAACGCAGTACTTTTGAAAACTCCACCCTAATTTTTCTTTAAAATCAGCAATGAAAAAGTTATGCCCAAGATATAAAACATAAAAACATAAGAAAGGTCATACTGTGTCAGACCATAGGTCCATCTAGCCCAGTATCCTGTCTTCTGACAGTGGCCAATGCCAGGTGCCCCAGCAGGAATGAACAGAACAGGTAATCATCAAGTGATCCAGCCCCTGTCGCCCATTCCCAGCTTCTGGCAAACAGAGGCTAGGACCATCATCCCTGCCCATCCTGGCTAACAGTCATTGATGGACCTATCCTCCATGAACTTATTTCTTTTTTGAACCCTGTTATAGTCTTGGCCTTCACAACATCCTCTGGCAAGGAGTTTCACAGGTTGACTGTGCATTGTGTGAAAAAATACTTCATTTTGTTTGTTTTAAATCTGCTGCCTATTAATTTTATTTGGTGACCCCTAGTTCTTGTGTTATGAGAAGGAGTAAACAACACTTCCTTATTTATTTTCTCCATACCAGTCATGATTTTATAGACCTCTACCATTTCCCCCATTACTCATATTTTTTCCCAAGCTGAAAAGTCCCAGTCTTATTAATCCTTCCTCATATGGCAGACGCTCCATACCCCTAGGAATTTTTGTTGCCTTTTTCTGAACCTTTTTCAATTCCAATATATATTTTTTTAGATGGGGCAACCACATCTGTACGCAGTATTCAAGATGTGGGTGTACCATGGATTTAAATAGAGGCAATATGATATTTTCTATCCCTTTCTTAATGATTCCCAACATTCTGTTTGCTTTTTTGACTGCCGCTGCACATGGAGTGGATGTTTTCAGAGAACTATCCACAATGACTCCAAGATCTCTTTCTTGAATGGCAACAGCTAATTTAGATCCCATCATTTTATACATACAGTTGGGAGTATGTTTTCCAATGGGCATTACTTTGGATTTATCAGCATTGAATTTCACCTGCCATTTTGTTGCCCAGTCACCAAGTTTTGAGAGATCCTTTTTGTAGCTCTTCACAGTCTGCCTGGGACTTAACTATCTTGAGTAGTTTTGCATCATCTGCAAATTTTGCCACCTCACTGTTTATCCCTTTTTCCATATTATTTATGAATATGTTCAATAGGACTGCTCCCAGTACAGACCCCTGGGGGACACCACTATTTATCTCTCTTCATTCTGAAAACTGACCATTTATTCCTACCCTTTGTTTCCTATCTTTTAACCAGTTACCAGTCCATGAGAGGTCCTTCCTCCTTATCCCATGACTGCTCACTTTGCTTAAGAAACTTTGGTGAGGGACCTTTTCGAAGGCTTTTTCCCCGCGACAGTGATGTTAAATTTAATTATATTGTGGTCACTATTACCAAGTGCTCCAGCTATATTCACCTCCTGGACCTGATCCTGTGCTCCACTTAGGACTAAATCAAGAATTGCCTCTCCTCTTGTGGGTTCAAGGACTAGCTGCTTCATTTAAGGTGTCAAGAAACTTTACTTCCGTCCTGAGGGGATATGTACCCAGTCAATATGGGGATAGTTGAAATGCCCCATTTTTATTGAGTTTTTTATTTTAATAGCCTTTCTAATCTCCCTGAGCATTTCACAGTCACTATCACCATCCTGGTCAGATGGTCGGTAATATATCCCTCCTGCTATCTTATTATTTGAGCATGGAATTACTATCCATAGAGATTCTATGGCACAGTTTGGTTCATTTAAAATTTTTACTTCATTTGATTCTATGCTTTCTTTCACATATAGTGCCACTCCCACACCAGCACGACCTGTTCTATCCTTCCGATATATTTTATACCCTGGTTTTACTGTGTCCCATTGATTATCCTCATTTCACCAAGTTTCCGTAATGCCTATTATATCAATATCCTCATTTAATACAAGGCACTCCAGTTCACCAATCTTATTATTTAGACTTCTAGCATTGGTATATAAGCACTTTAAACACTTGTCACTTTTTAGCTGTCTCCCATTATATGATGTAATTGAATGAGACTTTTTTTCATTTGACTGTTTCTCATCAAATCCTACCTGTATTTTATCATCTTCCATCCTCTGCTCCTTACATACCTTGAAAAGACCCACCACTTTGGATCCTTTACCTGACCAAAGAGTATGTAACTCACCTCAACAACCATGCCTCCATCACTGAGCAAGTTAAAATATGAACACAGGTTTCAGAGTAGTAACCGTGTTAGTCTGTATCCGCAAAAAGAAAAGGAGTACTTGTGGCACTTTAGAGACTAACAAATTTATGCTCAAATAAATTTGTTAGTCTCTAAGGTGCCACAAGTACTCCTTTTCTTTCTAAAATATGAAGTGTGCTTTAAGAGAGCAAATATTCTCGGTGATACTAAAAATTAGAGGTTTCATGTTCCCAGCAATGCAGCATGCTGTACATAGAAGTTCTTTCCTTTAGGTACTTCAAGATATTGTTTACTATCTATACTCCTTACGATCTGCACAGTCTCACACTCCTATTAGGTAGTCATCACAACCATTTCACAATTGAGTAAATGGCATACATCCAAAAGGAATATCAAATATGTGATTCTTCTCAACATTTTTTTCTTAAATGGCCAGATTGTCACCTTTATGCAACTTGTACCTTACTCTGTAAACAGTCCCACTGACTTCAGTGGAATTACTCTCAGAGTAAAGTGCTATCCAAAGTAAGGAATGGTGGTAGAATCTAGGCTTGTAATGTAAGGCAAAAGGCCAAACCTGTAAGTATTTGTTGGGATTCCATCAAGCATTTGCCTGTTCCCACCCATAATCCTAATTTACAGAACAATCTTTTCCTCTTTATTAATTCCCTACCCTAATCTGAAGGGAAACATTCAGGAAGAGTTAGTTTACAATATCCCTTAGCTCCAAGTCTCCCCCAAAAAATCATTACAGTTTTATTACATACAGAAAATGGCACAACTGTGGAGGGTTTTTTTTTTAATGACTTGGGTAAATTTACTACAGATACAGAAATTTGACAGCATCAGAACTACATTCATTATATAGGAATGCAATGTATTGATTTAAAAAAAAAATCTAAGTGTTCTGCTTATTATCTTTGTGAAGAATCGTCCTTAAATTCTGGAGTACATGCATAGCAGCTAATGCTGAGCCTACTATTAGGCCTAAACTACTGGTCAGAGGCCCTTTAATTTCATATTTTGACTGTTATATACTTAGTTGTCTACCATGTACAATTAACAGCCTGAGCAGCAATATCAATGGAGGCTTCATTACAATTTCCAAATAGGAAATGATATTCAAGATTAATATTAAAAATGCAATTCAGTTTAATACCTTTGCCTGTCAGCCCATGGTCCATAGTTGAAATCTGTTCCTTTCCCACATACAATGTCTAATCCCCAACATGGAGGCAGATCTTGCAGTTTACTGTCTTCATCAGTTGTTTCTCCATCGTTATTTTCCTCTGTCTCCTCTGGTACAAGACCTGTAGTTTGTAATACAGTAAACATTACTCCAGGAAGGTGTTTCCAATTATGAAGAATTTTTGCAGACCACTACACAATTCAAGTATGCAGATGTCAGTTTCATTCAAGATCACTGCAAGAGGCAAGAGTCAAACCATCCTTCATGTAGACTAAAGAGAAAGGAAGAGAAGGATATGACTGAAAGCAAGAGTCCAAGGAATTTTTCCAAAGCACTCAATGACAGCTAACTTTGCTCCACTGAAGTCAGTAAAGGCCACAGAACCTACACTACATAATTTTAGCGGTAAAACCTGACTTCTGTCAGCACAGCTTTGCACGTGGCACTGCCTTTTCAGTCCTGCTGACAAAACCCTCAGCTACTGTGGGTCAAGTTAAATCATCTTCCTAAGCAGCATAAATCTTCTACTGACACTCTTATGCTGGTTCAATGCTTGTGTGAACACTGTATTAACTGCACCTACAGCAATATTGCCACAATGACAATTACCGTGACTGCTCTCTGCTCAAATTTTTGAACACTTCTGCTTAATGGTCACAGTGCCCCCTTTGAAATATCCAGAGTGTTTTGGAAATGCCTCTGTTCTTGCTAGCTCACTTTTGCAAACACACAGGTATGGCTCCATGTAAAGCTACAGCTAAAACGCCAGCGAACTTTAGTGCTGCTGCCTACTACAGGAAAGTAGTCTTGGATGTCCTCAGCAAGTGAGGAGAGGAGCAATGGAAGTATAACTACAGAATTCACACAGCAACATTGCAAAGAAGATGCAGAAACTGAAATATGACAGGGATGAGTACCAATGCTAGGCAATGGAGAAGGAACTGCAGCAGTCCTAACAAAAGTCAGTGGAGGAAAACAAAAAATTTGGTGCTGCACTTCAGAGCTGCCACTCTATGCAGAACTAGATGCCATAACGAGTGGGGACCCCAGCAACTAGTGACTAATAGTAGATTCTTCATAATGTCCTGAGGAGGGTACACCAGAACCACACATTGATGAAAAGCTCACTAACGAGTGAGACATGAGCCCACATATACCCAAGAAGCTCTGAGACCCAGCCAAACTCAGAGAGAGCCCCCTGAAAAATGGACTAGAGTAGGTTTAATTTACTACCCCCTATACTGCACATGGTTTTTAAAACCAACTTTCTTTACCGCCCCCGACGCTTCACTATCGCCTATCCGTTCTTCACACACCCCTCAAAATGGCAAACCACTGCAAGTGGGCAGGGAAAAAAGGAATTAGATTTTAAAGTAGCCGATTTGTTTTAAAAGTGCAGAGTAGCATTAACAGGCAAAAAACAACAAAGAATACTTTAGTCAACCAAAACACGTTCTCATATAAATACATTAGCAGGACTTCGATGCATTCAAAATAAAAAAACTTTTTCAGGAAGAAAAAAAATTTCCAGTACAATAAAAATAAAGTAAGGCAAATATAATTCAATCCATTCAAAAACAAAAATGCATTCAAATTAAATACATCAAACATACAGAAGAATGCTTGCAAACAATCCAGTAACTGAGCACTGAGACTACATGAATTCTGAGCTAAGGTGCAAGATTTTACTCTTTCCCCACAAAATAATTGATTCATGTGCCCCTTCCAGGCAGAGGTCCCAAGCGGATGCATCTGGTTCGGCATCGGGAGCAGCCAGGGGAGACGTAAACCACCGCCTTGGGGGTCAGGAATAGGCGTACATACAAGACATTGTTCCTCTTGCTCACTATCACGGTATGGCCGCAACCAGGGAGGGATAGGGCTGGGGACACTCCAGCCGGTGGCTCCTAACATGCACTGTGTTCCAACTGCTAGTCCTGGTTGGTCTGGTGCGGGGGAGGGATCTCCTCTGCCCCTGCACGAGCCACTCCTGGGGCCAGGTTAGACCCACCCAAAGGAACTTCCCCTAGTTGCAAGAAGCTCTGCCCTGGACCCTGCTTTCTGCCCCCATCACTCCCCAACGATAGGGGGAGGTGTCACTGTATGGGGAGCTGCCCCTCCCGTCTGTACAACCCCTATGCATCCAGATGCCCTTACACACCAATACATCCCTACCCGCCCCGCTGAGTCCCGCCCCCTGCATCCAGACCCCAACCTCACTAAGCCCCAACCAGCTGCACCCAGACTCCCACCCCACCAAATCCCACTTCACCAGCACCCAGAACCCTGCTCCCCCTGCCGCTGAGCCCTGCTTAGGCCACATCTTCCCCATACCCAGATCCCCCTGCTGAGCCCAACCACTTTCATCTGGACCCTTCCCCCTGCAGAGCCCCAGTCCCCTGCACCCGGACCCCCCACAGAGCCACCCACACCTAGATTGCCCCACACAGAACCCTCTTATCCCATACATGGTTCCCCCACATTAAGCCCCTCCACACTTGGATGCTGCCAAGCTAAGTCTGCTTGCCCCACACCTGGATCTGGGAACAGGACCGGGCATGAACATGAGTTTCTGTCCCTCTCGCTTGCTATCATGGTGCACCTGACATGGAGGGCCAGATGTGTTTCTGAGGCGAGCTCAGGCCTTGCACTGTGTCAGGGTCAGGGTCAGGTGCAGCCTCACTGCCAAATCTGTGTCCCAGAAGGAGATGGACGGTCTGCAGGGTGATCCCCCTACCTCTGTGCAGTCAGTGGCCTGAGCTTCCCACTGCCATGCTGGAGCCTCCACTCCCATTTCCTTTCTAATCTATTGTCTAGAACAATTTCATTTCTACTCCAGTGACTCTACAGTGACATGCTGAGAACTACTTAGCCATGCCATTCACTAAGGATGGAAGCTGGCAAAGATTAGCTTCAATGGGGATACTCAGGTGCTGTACTTTATGCACATATTTAAGTGCTGTGCCAGATCATGCCCTAACTTCACTCCTGAAGATGTACTGCTCTTTAGGGTATGTCTACACAGCAAAGAAAAACCCATGGCTGGCCTGTGCTGGGGGGGGGGGGGGGCGCGTCCCATCGTTCCAGCTCTAGTCCAAGCCCAGAAGTCTGAACAGCAATGAAACTGAAAGCCCCACAGGCTGAGCCCTGTAAGCTCAAGTTGGCTGGCATGGACCTGCCGTGGGTTTTAAAGTCTTCTCTGCTTGGCATACATGGAAATATTAGTATTGCTATCAGCTCTGTGGAGCCATATAGATGAGATAATATGTCTAGTAAGAAACCTATTTGTCAAAAAACATTTCCTGAATCATCTTTGTTGTCTGTACTTGCTGACACGTATTTTGAACTAAATTACCAAAATAACTGAAAATGGTATGATTATATTGTGTTATTTTGACAAATAAAATATGCAGAATTTTAAAATATTGTGTGCAGAATTTTTAACTTTTTGATACTAAATTCCCTAAAGAGTAAACCTTTCGGAGCACCAATCACCACCCACTTCTCTACTGTCAAAACAGCCCTCGTTTTGGGTCTCTGTGCTGAAGGGATGGTGTGAGCCTGGCACACAACTCCAGGAATGTGGCCTTCCACATATGAAAATTCTAAAGCCACTACTGATCATCTAGATTTGCATCACGAGCCAATCCCACCATTCGGTGCTCATTTCACAGGCCCAGAAACTGCTGCTCCATAGTGTGCAGCTGGTCAGTGAGTGCCTGCAGCAGCTGGTGACTTTTATTCACTTTCCACATTATCCACACCTCTTCAGTTTTCTCATTTTCTCTACTGCAGACCCAGCTCTGATAGTACTTGTAGCTCCATAAGTACAGAACAATCAGCTGCTCTGTCTCTAAAACAGACAAGCCAGCTCTGCTGATCTGTTCCGCATCCATGACTCTGACAGCGAGATGGAAAACCAGCATGAGGAAGAGAAGATTATGGGATGTAACAGAGGGAACTGTGGGAATTTGATCCTCCAACTCCCACAATTGCCTGAGAAGAGCACTGGCAGTCCACAATGCACTGCCAAAAGATTTCTTAGAAGGAAATGCACTGAACTATGGCCCTGGGAACACTGGGATACGTAATCACCATGCTGCCCTTCTTTTGCCAATATAACCTGTCAGTGTGAGGGCGTGCTGCACCAGCAAAGATAGTCAAATGTGAATACAAACTAGCGATAGCAATGTCCGCAGCTGTATGCTGGTAGAAATTTTCCTAGTAAAACCTTCCAATTAAATATGGTTGGATTTTTGCCATTTACTTCAATGTGGGCAGAGATAGGCCAACAATGAGCAATTTTGAAAATCCTATCCCTTGTGTTCAAGACCCCTTAGGCCAACGTTTTCTAACCTGTGTGCCTCAAGTTAAGCTCATAAAGCTATATTAAAGACTTGTCTACTTGGGGAAAAAATGACCAGTTATACCGGTCTAGTTATAAACTCCTTCCGAAGTGACAAAGGCTATGCCAAAAACAACCTACTATCCCAAAATAAGAGCATCTACACAGGAGGCTACAGTGGTATTATATTGGATTAAATTCACACCTTAGGTCATACTGAGAAAATTTCCCTGTGTACTCAAGACCTTATACACCAACATAGGACTGGACTGATTTTCAAAAACATCTGCAGTTCCCACTGATTTCACCAGGAGTTAGGTTTGCTTAACATGGTTTTACAAATCAGGTGATTTCTATGTGGATGCTTAAATATAGTTTTAAGTAGTTTAATGGTAGGCACTGAAAATTTGGCATTTTTAGAAGTGTGTGAGGAGAGTTTGGCACCAAACTCCCATTGATGCCATTCTGAAAATCCCACCTCCAGGGTCTTACCTTCTTCAGACTTGCAGAGAGAAGCCTGGATATTGGGTTTATCTAAATGTTGACAATATTCATTGTAAAGCACAACAGCTAATATATACTGTTAAAAACATTGTTTTGACTCAAATATAAAACAGTACTCTTTTCCATTTATGTCAGTGGAACCTGCCCACCTGTTCATTTCAATGACAACAACATGAAAATTTAGTAGATAACACTTAAGAGGGCAGGGACATTCCATACACTTTCTTGCGACATTTTTATGGTCTCACATCCTGTGCTAACTCTTCCAAGCTGAAGATCAAAAAAATTCTTTCAGCATTCCAGACAGACAATAGTAAGACATTAAAACTAATGGTATAGTAAGTCCTGATAAATAAATAGTACACAAATTATGTAAACAACACTATTATTTAACAGAAGATACCTGGTTCATCCATGTAATAGTAGATGTCAACATCATTGGACTGCATTACAACAAAGCCTTCTCCCATTAACCTTGGTGGTCTGTTGTAGGGGGAAAAAGGGTTAGGTCAATAATGAAATGTATCCTAGAAGAAATTAACTTAAGAATTTAAATAAAGCTAAATTTGAATTTTTGGGTATCCTGAAAAAGAGAGTGCAGGTCATGCTCAGCTGTAAGCTCAGAAGTAATTTAAGTACTTAAACTTTCCATAAGTAGTAACTAATCCACTTTTAGAAAGGCATTTGTACAGAAAATATCTTTTTGGCTGCCAATGGCCTAATGATAGTACTATAAAATATCCTCCAGGTTACCCAGATCTGAGGAAAGCCTCAGGTCTCTTACTAATCAGTTCCTTTCAGAGCCTCCAATATTGTAGGAATAGTGCAGCAGGTTCAGTGGCTGACCTCTCTGCTAATACAGAGTAATTCTAATAAGTATTTTGTGGTTCCATAGTAGCTTCCAACTCATGATCTCAAAGCATTTTACAGACATTAATGAATTAAACCTCAAAAACTTTCTATAAAGTAGATAAGTATCCCATTATATAGGTGGGGAAACTCAGAAAACAGAGAAGTTGCTTAAAGCCACAGTCTATAGCAGAAACAAAAAGCATAGGGGTCAGATTCTGTGCTGTGCCTTTAGGAGATGCAGCACAGAACTCTCAACCCCTAACAAGTGAGGGCTATGGTGGTTTTAAGTTATCTATGCAATCTCCCAATCGTGGGCTGCTCCAGAGGCTGCATAGGTTCCTACTGTAACTTAGCCAGGCCCTCAGGACTGTCTAAATGACAGCAGTCTCCGTATGCAGCCCTACGGGCTCCATTATTGCCCGGAATCAGTGCATGTGCACCCCCAACATAGCCTCCTCATACTCACCAAACCCTCTTCACCAGGTCTTGCAAGGAGGTCATCAGGAAGCAGCCTCATGACTATATTCTGCAGCATCAGCCCCAAGAGAATCCCTTCCCTGACTGAACATAGGTCCTTTAGGACCCCTTTATGTTGCTCTGGCCCTTTTTACCCAGCCTCAAGGGGCTGGCCCAGGAGAAAGGATTTCACCCCAGACCTTGATTTCCAGGCTCGGGTTTTAACCATGATATCACCACAACAGATGTATTTGGGAAGCAGCGGAGGAGAAAAGAAAAAAAATATAGTATATAGCTTTTTACATTATTTGAAGTTTCAGAATGAGGGACAACAGAGGCCTTAGGAGAAGGCAAATTGTTAACACACCAGTGCAACGAGTAGTGCAGTGAGATCTCACACTTAGTGCAGCATTCAGAAAGTTCACATGAGTAAGAGCATTTCTTACCACACAAAGCATAAGCGATTTCTGAAAATAAACCTAATTTTTGGTATTTAAGTCTCTTTTCATTGGTCGTTACTGTTTTTTCTGAATAAGGACATGTCAAGGTTCCTTCCCCACTCTGAACTCTAGGGTACAGATGTGGGGACCTGCATGAAAGACCCCCTCAGCTTATTCTTACCAGCTTAGGTTAAACACTGCCACCACCGAACAGGGGAAGTGCCCACTTGGAAACGTCTCCCACCCAAAATATCCCCCCAAGCACTACACCCCCTTTCCTGGGGAAGGCTTGATGAAAATCCTCACCAATTTGCATAGGTGAACACAGACCCAAACCCTTGGATCTTAAGAACAATGAAAAGCAATCAGGTTCTTAAAAGAAGAATTTTAATTAAAGTAAAAGAATCACCTCTGTAAAATCAGAATGGTAAATACCTTATAGGGTAATCAGATTCAAAACATAGAGAATCCCTCTAGGCAAAACCTTAAGTTACAAAAAGATACAAAAACAGGAATATACATTCCATTCAGCACAACTTATTTTATCAGCCATTTAAACAAAACAGAATCTAACTCATCTCTAACTAGATTGCTTACTGACTTTTTACAGGAGTTCTGACCTGCATTCCTGCTCTGGTTCCGGCAAAAGCATCATACAGACAGAGAGAACCCTTTGTTGTCCCCCCCCTCCAGCTTTGAAAGTATCTTATTTCCTCATTGGTCATTTTGGTCAGGTGCCAGTGAGATTATCTTAGCTTTTCAACCCTTTACAGGTGAAAGGGTTTTTCCTCTGGCCGGGAGGGATTTAGAAGTGTTTACCCTTCCCTTTATATTTATGACAGGACATCATTGGTGTCACTGGTAGTATGGAAACATAATATCTGATTGTAAACTATCACAGTAATAAAACATTAACAGAAAAATAGTTATGTGCTTTGTTACAATACAAAATATAAAACCGTTTAAATAACCTGCACCATTTTAAAAGTTCAAACGTTAATAAGAAACCATTCTATAGTCTTTTTTTCTTTTAAATCAGTTCTCAAAATGCAGGCCAGTTAAAATATTTTAAATTAAAGCAACTTGAAGGATGATTTAACGAACGTATTGAAATATCAGGTTCAGTTTGAGATACTTATGCTCACACAAAGAGAGACTTGTATGTTACCTTATTCCATAATCAACTAATGAAGCCCCACTTTTAATTTCCATTTACTTAGCAACTCTGTAACATTCTCCTTGTCCTATATTCAATTCTTTTATTTGTTAATTGTTTTCCTACAAAAATAGCATTCAGAGCCACAGGGACAGATCATCTTCAGTAATTAGACCATTAGTATAATAGTGTATGTCCAAATCTGGTATTTTTCCTGTAACTTTATAGGAGGAGTCATGAAGTAAGATTATCTGACAAAACACTGTTACCTTGACACGGCTGTACTATATACCCTTTCTAAAAGGACATAAATGAAACATAGGAAAATGAATACTTTCATTAAAAAACTGGTGACAAGAACAAATCTATATTCCTAGTTTTCTTAATCCCATGCATCTTTAGAACATTAGAATTCCTATGGTTAATTACAACCTTATACGATGTCTCTTTTGTTTGGAATACATAGATCTATTTAGCACAAGCCATTTCAGATGCAGGGTAATCTGGCCATTTACACCCTAGAGGGGGAAATATGAAATTATTTTCCTTACAGCTACACCATCATAAACAGAAACCACCAGAGTTAAAGATGCATTACCATTTCTATTCATTTATAATTTTCCAGAGCTTTCACTTTTGAGGCTAAAATTTTCATGAATTGGGCTCTGCCTCTAGATGACTTAAATCAAATTTTGTTCATAAGACAGAGGAAAGGGGAAGGAGGATACCTTCACCTTCAGCAGCCCACAGATGTGGTGGTCTGGGACAGAAAGATTGAGTATGGTATAGAAATAGCCTTAATGGAAGAAAGCACCTTTGAACATTCTGATTAAAATTAGTTTGGTTTTCACTGAACTATGACACTTTGAAAATGGCATGTCACACACATGCACACACTTTGCAGATGAGATTTTTGCAGACAGCTAAGACGACAATACTGTGCATGCAGGCATGGCTCACTTTGCCACACACTGACGAATGTAGTAGGTACGGCCTCCTGTTTCAGGTGTACACAGGCTTGAGACCAGAATGCTTCGCTCCCCTTAAGGTGGCTGTTAAAGGAGATCTGCTACAGTGAATTTTCCGAAGTGCACAGATAAGCGCTCTCCTTTGCCAGATCTGCAGGAAAGAACCTCTGCAAACACACCACTTAGGATCAAAAAAGTGAACTTAGAGGTGCACACATATGAATTAGACTAAATGCACGGAATGAAGTTAACTGCAAAGGTCATTTAGCTGCAGACATATGTGGCCAATATATGCCAGCAATTTTTCATTATTTCTCTGTGTTTATTTAAACTGAAGTACGTTGTACAAGTATAGTTTACCGTGTCTTTCTCACATATGGTATTCCTAGATTCGTATCTGGCACACATAGTAGAGTTGCCAGGTGTCCAGTTTTCGACGGAACGCCCGGTCAACAAAGGACCGTGGTGGATCCAGTCAGCACCACTGACTGGGCTGTTAAAAGTCCAGTTGGTGTGGGCTGGCAGGCTCCCTACCTGGTTCCGCATGGCTCCTTGGAAGCAGCAACATGTCCCTCGGCTATTAGGCAGCCACGGGGGTTCTGTATACTGCCCCTGCCCCGCCCCAAGTGCTGTCTCCTCAGTGCCCATTGGCCAGGAATCATGGCCAATGGGAATTGCAGGGGCAGCGCCTACAGGCAGAGGCAGTGCGCAGCGCCATCTGGCCACACCTCCGCCTAGGAGTCGAGGAACATGTTGCCACTTGCGGGGAGCCAGCTGAGGTGAGCGCCGCCCAGAGCCCGCACTCCGAAACCCCTCCCACACCCCAACCCCTTGCCCCAGCCCTGAGTCTCCTCCCACACCAAAACTTCCTCCCAGAGCCCGTAATCCTCACCCCCTGCCATGCCCCAACCCCCAGCCCTGAGCTCTCTCCTGCACCTAAATTCCCTCCCGGAGTCTACACCCCGAACCCCTCATCTCCAACCCCATCCCAGAGCCCGCACCCCAACCCTCTGCCCCAGCCTAGTGAAAATGAGCAAGTGAGTGAGGATGGTGGAGAGCGAGCGACAGAGGGAGGAGGGATGGAGTGAGTAGGAGGTGAAGCCTCAGAGAAGAGGTGGGATCTCAGGAAAGAGCAGGAAAGGTAGCAGGGCAAGAGCGTTCAGTTTTGTGCAATTAGAAAGTTGACAACCCTAACACATAGTAGTACACTTGTATCTAAGGCTATAAAAAAAACGTGCTTGATAAAGTTATGTTTGTGTAATCAGAACTACCGTAATGCATATACACATAAAGGGGCATGTGAAACTAAAACTTTTGCGTATTCTGAATGAGCATTTAACTTTACAACCTTAGTGTTTTCACTTTTAAGTTTAAGAATTAAGTTTAAGAATTAAACTTTAAGAATTTTGAGAAGTGCCCACTTGAGAAAAGAGTCTACCAAAAAATGACACACATATTCCAGTAACTTCATGTCTGACAAATCCATAAAAGCCATTTGAAGTGGGAAGGGGGGAGGGAAGAGAGACAAAGAGATGCACATAGAAAAGCTATACCAGCTGACAGAAGGAATAAATAAGAGAAGGGGGCCAATTAGGGGCCAACTCCTCCTCTCTCCCACTTAAGCCAAATACCACCATCCCCATCTCCTTAACCTCTACACTCTGTTCACTTTTCAGGAGAAAAAACAGAACAACTTACAATAAAACAGCAGCACAGGAGAAGACTGCATTTATGCTTCTATGTTTCTTTTTATTTTGCTCTCTGTCCTATTCCTTTCCTGCATTTTCTTCCCTGCATCTGCAAGTTGAAGTCGTCTCTTCTTGTTTTTTCTCTTCTCCATTTGTGTTTTTACTTGTTCTTCCTGAATCCACCTGGATTTTCTCTCATTTTCTATGCCTCTCTTTTTTCCTTTCAGTATGTCTTTTCTCCTCTCACTGATTACATACCCTATGAAACAGGATCTCTTTTGCACCCGTGCCCTGCCAGAATCTGGTGTTCTGTTGCAGGAGAGTTGAGAAACACAGTAGCTGACTCAGGCCAGATAAGTAGCCACCTGCATATAGAAATAGTGTGGCTGAGTTTCCTGTAGGATCACTACTCACAGTGCTACTCAAGTCAGAAACAGTCTATTTTTCCATATCAAGCCAGCTCTAGGTATCCATTAGTTTTGCAGTGAGGAGGCAGTTTTGGATGTCAGCCTGCATTAACTTAACCAAAGGGAACAAAGGAGGATCCTTAGTGGAAACAGGGGAACAAGCTAATAACTTGAATATGTTAATCCTATTTTGCATTAATCTTGTTAGTTTATTTTTAGTACCAGCTGAAGAAAATTCCTTGGTTATTTTCTGAGAGAATTTGAAGTTAGCTACTCTCTATTTATTCTCCCTCACAGAGGAATTTCTCAGCCTTCTCCTATACTTAGAAACAACAAGGCTGAACATGTGTGTTTCATACACACAGAAACTCGGGAATACTTTATAAACCAAAAGATTATTATACACATACAATGCAGACAGATAATTCATTCTTGGAGTCAGGGTTGTAAATACATACAAGGACAGAAAGCCAAATATTTCAAAGTTAAAGCTACACAAACTCCTGAATATTTGAAAGTACAGAAATGATGAATTACAGTTGTTGCAGTTATCTTAACTCTACCCCAGTGCCCCACCACAATATGAACCATCCTAAAACAAAAACGTCTTTCATACAATTAGCATTTCAGGAAACTCTTAATTCAGTCAGAACCTCTGTACGTTGTGACATTCTTTTTCATGAGCCTAGGCTAAAGTGAAGTCAAAAATTTTCAGCTTTAAAAAATAAATAAAACCCTCCCCAAACAGGCTGGGATCTATAAAGAACAAGCCATAAACTGAAATATAATTCTTTCCTGATAATTATATTCACAGTATTGCAATGAGCAGTCACTGAAAGAATCACTAGTTGAGCATCAGTCCAATAAGATATAAGGCTATCAGGCACTATTTCAAGAGTATTAAAAATCCTTAAACTTTCATCTTCACTGAGGGTACCTAACTAGATCAGGGTATCAATCCCTAGCTACATAGGCTTCAGTACTGGTCTAGAACGATACTGAAGGAATGTCTAAAGGATTCCATCTTTTTAAAAGGTTTTTTGGAGAAAAACATTGCTTTCAAACAGTGTTCCCATGACAAGAATTAGGGTTGGATTAACTGAACATTTAGGATACAGTTAGCTATACAAAAAGGCATATCTCCATATCCCTCCACAATGAGAGTCCCTGTTTGACCATGTGTCTTTTCAGGAATCAAACACGAGACACCAAAATAAAACAATATTTACAGAAGGGCAATGCTGTAAGTGACGGTGTGAAGCTAAGCAGCGCAAAACTCAGGAAGGATTTCCTGCCAACATTCTCTAGTTTTTGATGGCTCAACAAAAAAAACCTAATCACCTTAATCTGGACTGTTGGCAGTTCTAGTTCCAGAGTAGGTAAAAAGGATGAAGGTTTTTTTAAAATTAAAAGGACGTCTTATATTGTATCTTCAAAAGTTAAAAAGACAAACTTATTTCTGACTTATGTATGATAGTAAACTCTTAACTTACACTTACCTCAACTAAGACCAGCATGCTGAAGTTCAAAAATTTACTCCTCAATTCAATGAGGCATCCTCCAGAAAATGCTGGATGGTGTGTATATGTATGACTAATCATATATAGAATAAGACCAGACAAACACACACTATTTTCCAGGGATATTACACGGAATTTACCTTCTGTTGAGCAAAGAACATTTTTAAGACCTGAAAATGAAACAGCTTTGCCTTAAAGGGTCTGTTTGCACATAAAATATTGCTAGAGAAAATCTACTTAAGGACCCTTGTCACGGTAGACAGAATTTTGTGCTTGTCTACATGTTCATACTGTTTCACTGCAAAAATGTGTGCACATTGCACTGTTTCCATATAGGCACATATACTGTGCGCATTGCTATGGTATCCAGCCACCATACGCAGCTTGCAATTTCCTTCCTTTGCCTGTCATCTCTGCTCAGAATTTTTTCAGAACTGTGTTCTATCAAAGAGCAGGAAATGCAGAAGTGTAAGAATCAATAACTTGCATACATATATGATCCACATTTTATTTGGATTTACCACTGTATCATAAGTCAGGTAACCATTTTTCTCATCTTAAATCAGTCAGATTACAACCCTTATTTTAAATTTAAGGAAGTTCAGTAATAGCCCCTGATAATACACAGAATTGCAATAAAAATTTAAAAGGTAGTTTAGTTTGGGGTTTGACAGTCTTGAGGATTCCTTAAGATCATGTTCCTCAAAACTTTTTGACTTCCTACTATAACTAACATGGTGCAGCTTATCATATAATTTCACATTTTTCACTATTTTCAATAGCTATAACTGTATATAAAGTGACTATATGCAAGTCAACAGCTCAGCCTGTATTTGTCCTAAAACTTACAGCTGCAGACATAGGCTTTAGCAGCAAGCAGCTTGTAGCAGAACTTAATTGAAATAACATGGGTTTATTTAATTAATGAGAGATACTAATCAAACATAGCAAAAAGTGCACAGAAGAGTTTTAAGGTCATAGCAAAACAGCAGTAACTCTTGCACGTCTCTCTATAAATATTACTCTGTTAAATGTCAAATGTCCAAAGTCTCTCTAGAGGCAAACGTGTATCTAACTAGACACAATGGCACGAAGAAAATAAGACCATACTAACAGAAACAAAAGGCAGTCTTTTCTTTTTTTTTTTTTTTAAGTCAATCTACAACAGCAGCAAAAGAACAGGCTAAAATGTCAGATTTCATCTGGATTCTTAAAAATAAAATCTTACTCATCAGTTTGAAGACCAACGTATCTTGGACTGGGAACTAACATGACTCTGACATTTTCCAGTTTTCCTTTCAAAATGTGCATAAACTGGTCAAGGTGACTTGAAGGTGGTTTCGTGGTGTATGTTAAGAAAGCATCATCAAAGTTAATGCAGAGTGTTTGTGGCTGATAATGATTCCCAAATGCCAAGCGACCCTAAGTTAAAAGAAAGATGAATTACTTTATTTTGCATTGCTTAGTTTACACTACTTACACAGAGTAATGAACCAGTCTACCGTGCCAGTAAAAACTATGAGTGAAATCTTAGCCACAGTGAAGGCGGTGGCAAAACTTCCACTTACTTCGGTGGGCACATCTACAATAAAAGACTCATGGCATGGCTGCGGCTGACCCAGGCCAGTTGGCTTGGTCGCATGGGGCTGAAAATGGGCAGTGTAGACATTCAGGCTTGGGCTGGAGCCCAGGCTCTGGGATTCTTGCCCTTGTGGGGTTTTGGAACCCTGGCTGCAGCCCAACCCGAACATCTACACTGCCATTTTTATCCCCGTGAGCCTGAGTCCCACAAGCCCTCGTCAAGTGACCCAGGTTCTGGGACTCTGTGCCACAGGGTTTTTATTCCAGTGTAGATATACACAATGGGATCAGGACTTTACCCCATGTGTCCAAACCTGCAGCCCTGACCCAGGTGTCCCCTTGAAGGAGTATGAAGATCCTACATCATTAATGCTGAATTACATTCAAACAGCAGCACTACAAAAAAAAAAAGATCATTGTAGAACAATAGGTAATCAAGAATTTCAGATTCTGTGATAATTTACAATGTACTATGACATATCACAAAAGCTGTTGAACACTATTCTGAATTCACCTGGTACCAGAAAATTCCACTGATTTTAAAAAGATCCTAATACCTATATTAAAAGTGACATGGAAATAAATAATTTCAGTAAATAAGCCACCTAGTTAATTTGTTAGTCTCACATTTAAAAGAAAAAAAATCACACAAAAATCTGTGGTTGAAAATCCAGAGTAAATGGGCTTTTATAAGGGTAGCAGAATTTGTGCTGAAAAAAAATAAAATAAAATAAAGCCAATTGAAACTACCTTCATGATTCAAATAAAAGCATGTCAGAAATAAAGAATTAAATTATGGTAATAATGAAGTCACAACTGTAAAAGTGAATTTTAAAGTTTCCACAACTTAAAGGCATTTATTTATTTATACACCAAATGGGGAATATGTCACTTACTGTGCTAACATTGACTTTGATTACAGGAATAAGGGATCTCCATGAAGAGGAAGGGTCTTGAGATTCTGTTTTTACTTTAACACTAAAAGACAAAAAATCAAATCTATATTCAAATATATGTAATGGACATAAACAAGAAAAATCAGAACTAAAAGCTTTCATGACTCAATCTTTGTTTTGCTACACAGGGGTCATCACCAGATCTCTCATTAAAAGATGCTATGGTTTAACAAATATGTGCAGTAGTCAATTTTACAAGATATGCAACAATAACCACACATATCTAAAAGGAAGATCAAACCCTGTTTTTAAATATTACAGATAATCTTGAGGACACTCAAGCTTAAGCAGCAAGGAAGAGAAGTTACTCATTACTTCTAGCACTGCACACATTGTACAAGATATTATGATTTATTGTCTGTCAGATTTTCGCTTAAGGCATAATGACTTCCGCACAGCACTACCTGAAGAAAAGCGACTGACTAGGAAGAGTTAATGGCCTTCTTCAGAGCCTCATGCTATTAATCCCCTGGAAATGCCTTGTACTGCAGTAGTTCTAGCTGTTCTAAACTGAAAGAAAAAGCCAACAGATGCGAATATTCTTTTGTTTTTGTCATAAAGGTTGTTGAAGTTTCAACTGATTTTGTACACTGCCTTTTCTAGAGAATTAGTGTCCTATACATTAGGACATCTCAGCATTCCCTTTATCTTATAATTTTAATTTCCCCCTCTACCTTTTAATTATGCAAATCTTAAATGGGAGAATTTTACAATTTAAAAGTGTGTAATGAGAGCTGTAACACGTATGAAAAAGGAAGTTCTCATTTTAAGACATATTTAAATAATTAGTTATCAAAAACACTCCTGTCGATTAGCTTGCTAAAACAAAACTTAAGAACATGAGTGCTGAACAGAAAATATTCAGGCAATTAAGACCTCTTATATGCAGATTGTCTTATACTTAACATAGGGCTCGATTGTGCTACCAGGGTCTAGGCCTGGAGACGATCTTCTATATACTCTATACCAGAGGTGGGCAAACTACGGCTCGCGGGACCGTCCTGCCCGGCCCTTGAGCTCCCCGCTGGGGAAGCTAGCCCCCGGCCCCTCCCCTGATGTCCCCTCTCCCCTGCAGCCACGCCGCCGTGCGGGCAGCACTCTGGGCAGCGGGGCTGCGCGCTCCTGCAGGGGAGTATGGCAGCATGTCTGGCTCTGACCAGGTAGCACGGCTGCCAGACATGCTGCTCTGAGCGGCATGGTAAGGGGGCTGGGGCCAGGGCGAGAGGTCCCAGTGGGCAGTCAGGGAACAGGGATCGGGGGGCAGTTGGATAGGTGTGGGAATCCCGGGGGGGGCCTGTCAGGGGGCAGTTGGATGGGGCGGAGGCGATCAGGGGATGGGGAACAGGGAGCTTGGATAAGCATGGGAGTCCCAGCGGGCCTGTCAGGTGGTGGGGGTGTGGAAAGGGGTCGGGGCAGTCCGGGGACAGGGAGCAGAGGGGGTTAGATAGGGGAGGGGGTTCCGGGGGGTTGGATGGGGTGGGAGGTCCCAGGAGGGGGCTGTCAGGGGACAAGGAGCAGCGGGGGTTGGATTGGTGGGGGGGGTCTGAGGCCAGGCTGTTTGGGGAGGCACAGCCTTCCCTACCCGGCCCTCCATACAGTTTTGCAACCCCAATGTGGCCCTCAGGCCAAAAAGTTTGCCCATCCCTGCTCAACACTCTCCCTCCTAGGCAGAAATGTGACTCAACTGCTTCCAATTACATGGTCTTATTCCTGGAGATCAACAAGATTTGTGGTCTGTCCCGCTGGACTATTCTAGGAGGTAGGGAACAAATACTTTCTCCCTCGTGTCTCACAGAACAGAACAACTGGGCAGAAACCCGGGAGGGGGGGAGGGTGCGGCACTTTTCCATTTCTGATTGGAAAAAAGACTGTTCCTCTTCCTCCTGGATTGGACTTAATCACTGATCAATTCATGTGTAATCTTCAGGCTTAAATACTGTAATTTCTTTTATCTGTATGAAACCAGACAAAAGTATCAGCTTTAAAAGAGCGACAGTTGGTTCAGAATAGAACAGTCCATTTGTTTAGTAACACAGGCTGGTGAGAGTACACCACCCCAGTGCTCTGTTCTCTTCACTAGCACCCTATGGAATACCAGGTCAAATTCAAGGTTTAGGTTCTTTCAGTACCCAACATGAAACTAGCCCAGTTTACCTCAGCTACCATTTAATCCTGGACAATCTTGATCTCCCATAAGTATGATCCATTGAAACATTGGAATTGTCAGCCTCAAGAATAAAACCCCTTTATGCAGATGAGGGCCAGTGCTGTGCACATTCCCAAACATACATCAAGGCAATCTTTTTTCTTGCCCAACACCGCCTTGCATTTCCTCTGTTGGCCTCTTCCGAGCAAACAGTGCTGAATTGAAACTCAAAGGTATGGCAGGATTTTGATATAGACAACCATTCACTAAATACTGAAGTGGGGATGTAATATTTTACCTTTCGAGATTGGAGTGTGTTGTCTCTCTTCCATTTTCTTGTGCTTTTTCATCCTCTTTCCTTGATGGAATTATTGTTGGATCCAGACCAAATAATTCCTGAAGTTGTCCATAAAGGGCAGAGCGGTTGTAGACGTGAAATTCAAAGTCATTCACCATGATATACAGTCTAGTTTCTGCTTTTGGATCTGTAAAAGAGGAAAAGGAAAATACTTCTGATTCTACTCAGCAGTTCCTCTCCATAATTCAAGCAAATTCTTCAAAAGTGCATAAATAGTTTGGAAAATGAACTTTACATTGCAGAAAACAAATATTGAAGTACATATTAAACAGATGTAAAAAGAAAAATCCAGACAACGCACAACAAATATTTCTTCACAAAATTTGTTGAATATGCAAAAAGGACCCTGATTTAGTTTCTAACGGTGACAGTATTTTGACTTTTGCCAAGCTATTATAGAAAAAAATAGAATTTACATTACACAAAGTTGTTTATGTAGGTTACTAAATTAGTCATTACAAAGTAGAAGACATAATATGCCAATTTCCAGTATTAAACATGCACATTTTAATATTAATTCAGTATATTACAATTTCAGTGGTGATGCTTCCCCAAATTGAAGAGTCAAGTATGCAATAAGCAAACTAAATAGTACAATATTGCCATTACGAGTGATTTCTTCATTACTAAGCATACTTCAGAGCTTTATTTCTTTACTCAACTTTTTGACTCCTACGTGGGACAGCAATGATCCAAAGTTTATACCACATTCAATGGCTTACAGAAAATAAATTTATCACCTCACTCAAGTTCCTATATGAAAAAAGTCAACACCAAAATGGTTACAACATTGGCTGCATCAGCAGATGACAAGAATTGAATGTGCATACAGAGAAAACTATCTTCTCACTACACATTTTCACATATATTGCTGAACGTTGTGATCTGGCACTCTATGGTGAAATTGTCTGAAAGCCTTTGAGGTGATCTATCATCCTCTTATCACATGCTTTCAATATAAAAAATTTAAACCAATTTATTTTCATGGGATCTAACTCATAAAAAGTGTTACGTTGAAGAGATAGCAAATTGGTAGGGATGCACATAAAAAAGCAGGATGTATAGTGACTTGCAGATCACATGCCACTTATTTAAAGTGATGCAGAAGGTTGGGGTTTTTACTGTAAACTTGTGCTGTTAATGTGTTTTATCTGTCCCCATTTCCCCCTCCGCAAGCATGTTGCAGATAGTACATAGCTTTTTCCTCCCTTAAAGTTTCCCACCTCGGCCATCCCAGAGGAAGTGTTAGCATAGAAGCCACTGGTGTTTTAACCAGTGTACATCAATCTGCTGACAGTAGCTTCAGGCAACATGTTGGTTAAAATGGCAGCAGGGGACTATATTATCATCTGCATAAAAACTCTGACTGTTGGTATGGTAGGCGACCAGCTTGGCTTAACAGTGAAATCTTCGGCGAGCTTAAACTCAAAAAGGAACCTTACGAGAAATAGAAATTTGGACAGATGACTAGGAAGGAGTATAAAAATATTGCTAGAGCATGCA
Source organism: Lepidochelys olivacea (assembly GCF_965140295.1). Lineage (NCBI taxonomy): Eukaryota > Metazoa > Chordata > Testudines > Cheloniidae > Lepidochelys > Lepidochelys olivacea. Next base: position 46,674,500 of record NC_140414.1, on the reverse strand, counting down.
GGGGTGTAATCAAGAAGGCCAAGGTACAATTGGTGTGGCAGCTAGCAAGGGACGTGAAGGGTAACAAGAAGGGTTTCTAAAGGTATGTTAGCAACAAGAAGGTTGTCAGGGAAAGTGTGGGACCCTTACTGAATGGGGTAGGCAACCTAGTGACACATGATGTGGCAAAAGCTGAAGTACCCAATGCTTTTTTGCCTCGGTCTTCACAGACAAAGTCAGCTCCCACACTCCTGCACTGGGCAACACAGTATGGGGAGGAGGTGAGTGAAAGAACAGGTTAAGGACTATTTGGAAAGGCTGGACATGCACAAGTCCATGGGTCCAGATCTAATACATCCAAGGGTGCTGAGGGAGTTGGCTGATGTGATTGCAGAGCCATTGGCCATTATCTTTGAAAATTCATGGCGATCAGAAGAGGTCCTGGTTGACTGGAAAAAGGCAAATATAGTATCCATATTTTTAAAAGGGAAGAAAGAGAACCCAAGGAACTACAGACCCATCAGCCTCACTTAAGTCCCCGGAAAAATCATGGAGCAGGTCCTCAAGGAATCCATTTTGAAGCACTTGGAGGAGAGGAAGGTGATCAGGAACAGTCAACATCGATTCACCAAGGGCAAGTCATGCCTGACCAATCTGATTACCTTCTATGATGAGATAACAGGCTCTGTGGATATAGGGAAAGCGGTGGACGTGATATATCTTGACTTTAGCAAAGCTTTTGATACGGTCTCCCACAGTAATCCTGCCAGCAAGTTAAAAAAGTATGGATTGGATGAATGGGCTATAAGGTGGATAGAAAGCTGGCTAGATTGTCAGGTTCAACAGTAGCTATCAACGGGTAGCTAGCTGTCTAGTTGGCAGCCGGTATCAAGTGGAGTGCCCCAGGGGTCGGTCCTGGGGCCGGTTTTGTTCAACATCTTTATTAATTATCTGGATGATGGGATTAATTGCAACCTCAGCAAGTTCACAGATGACACTAAACTGTGGGGAGAAGGACAGATATGCTGGAGAGTAGGGATAGGATACAGAGGGACCTAGACAAATTAGAAGATTGGGCCAAAATAAATCTGATGAGGTTTAACAAAAACAAGTGCAGAGACCTGCACTTAGGAAGGAAGAATCTCATGTGCCGCTACAGGGTGGGGAACGACTGGCTAAGCAGCAGTTCTGCAGAAAAGGACCTGAGGATTACAGTGGATGAGAAGTTGGATATGAGTCAGCAGTGTGCCCTTTTTGCCAAGGCAGCCAATGGCATATTGGGCTGTATTAGTAAGAGCATTGCCAGCAGAGCGAGGGAAGTGATTATTGCCCTCTATTCAGTACTGGTGAGGCCACACCTGGAGTATTGCGTCCAGTTTTGGTCCCCCCACTACAGAAGGGATATGGACAAATTGGAGAGTCCAGCGGAGGGCAACAAAAATAATTAGGGGGCTGGGGCACATGACTTACGAGGAGAAGCTGAGGGAACTGGGGTTATTTAGTCTGCAGAAGAGAAGAGAGTGAGAAGGGATTTGACAGCAGCCTTCAACTACCTGAAGGGGGTTCCAAAGAGGATGGAGCTCAGCTGTTCTCAGTGGTGGCAGATGACAGAACAAGAAGCAATGGTCTCAAGTTGCAGTGGGGGAGATCTAGGTTGGATATAGGAAACACTATTTCACTAGAAGGGTGGTGAAGCACTGCAATGGGTTACCTAGGGCGGTGGTGGAATCTCCATCCTTAGAGGTTTTTAAGGCCTGGCTTGACAAAGCCCTGGCTGGGATGATTTAGTTGGTATTGGTCCTGCTTTGGGCAGGGGAGTGGACTAGGTGACCTTGTGAGATCTCTTCCAACCCTAATATTCTATGGTTCTATCATAAAAAAGGTAGAACTCTTTAGAACTCTAATTTCTAACAAACAGAACAAAGGAAAAAGATTGAGCGAAACAATGAAGCTGGAAGCAAGAGTAACGGATAAGACAACATTTGAACCCAGTTTTGGAATTTATCTTTAAATTATAGGGAAAAAACATTCTAATGGATGAGCAGAAAGATAATACTTGAAAATTTAAGTTTAGCTGAAAACCCTGAAATATTGGAAATGTACAGATTTTAAATCCTTTCCAGGTAGTACTTTATATCTGCATACTCTTTCACCCAAAGAACTCAAAGCATTTTACAAATGCTAACTGAACATACCACCACTATAAAAAAAAGGAAGTATATCAGACTATAAGAAAAGCACACAGAGTATGTGACTTGCCCAAGGTCACACAGCAAGTCAGTGGCAGACCCAGGAACAAAACATGACTTCCAGATCATTATCCAGTTGTTAGACTACCACAATGATCTGTTAGCATGTGAAATGCAACTGGTATAAAACCTCTTTTTTAAACAGATATGATGCTAGAATTTTACCCAATTATACACAGGATTAGTTCTTGATTACAGAAAACAGATTTACTTTAAGCAATTACTTAATATGCCTAAGCACTGGCACATGTTAGTTAAAGTAGCCACTTTTGTAAACAAGTTTAATAAGAATTACCGAGACACTCTTAATTATACCTCATGCCACTAAAGCTGATAACTTGTACTCTAATCAACCAGGTTGGGTGCTGGCAGTTTTTGAGGGTTTTTTCTTTTTGTTTTAAGAATTTGTAACTTTACCATACAAAAACAAAACAAATATGACATGTGATAGGCAAGATCTCTATACAAAACTTTCAGAGAGCATTTCACTGATAGGTTACAATCCAAGGGTGAATATAGGCAAGAATAACCAAAAGCGATTACTAGGTGCCACAAGTACTCCTTTTCTTTTTACTAATCTCATGGTTTCTCAGGTACAAAGGTAAGAAAATGTCATGGTCTCACGATAACTCCTATTGCACACACAAAAAAGCTTAAATGGCAACGCTGCAAGGACTGAATCAGCCATGAAGACTGAACTGTGTTCTGCCTTCTGAAAGTGGTCTTTCCATGTAAGCTTTCACATACAGTGGACACAAAGTGTGAGAAAGCTAGCAGTTTCACTACCATTTTGCACCTCTTCTGTGGATAAACACACCTCTAGATAAACTTCAACCTGTAGAACTGGCTAACAGTCACACTTTATGAAGTACAGTTCTATAGTGCACACTATTCTATTTCTCCAACTTTATATAATAAAAACATACTGAACCATTAAGTATGCACATGCCTAAACCTCATTACCATTTGCTGTAACTTTCTCTCTTCATCCATCCCCCCTTTCCTTGTCACCCTCATTCAAGTCGAAACTGTGGATTGTAAACTTCTTGTGACAGGAATCTTAACTTTCTAATCTTCTGTAAAACACCTAACGATTTTGGATATTAAATTAAATTAAGCACTAAATTCATGTACTAAATTGCAAATGATCAAACTCACAAATATCTGGACATTTGGGCACACTTAAAATCTGTAGAATATTAGTCTGTAATATGGAATTGACTGATAGTTAAAAACAACAGGAATATTTAATTATATGATTCCATATAGAACATTTGAGAGGCATGCCTTGACTTACTTCTGCTACAGATAGTTTGACCTAATTATGTAACAGCATGATCTAATTACATAAAAAACCCACATAATTTCCCCATAATTACCTGGTTGCGCAAAAAAAAAAAAAGTGTCCCCATTACATATTTACTCAAGAGACCTGAGCTGCTCTGAAATACCACTTAGTCTATTTGTCTAAATTATGGACTGAGGGAAACTGATGCAATTCATATCTTGTGTTAAATAGCTTTTGTTCCCTAACCATTACTTCCATCCACAAGAGTTACATATTTACCTACAAATAAAAGCCAACATTCCATCCTTTATCCCTCCTGCTGAGTTTTCTCCCACCCCTCCATAACTTGAGTTAGTTTCCCAGGCTTTTTCAATGTAAGTCACATTATTTTAAGAAGTACAGAGTTATTGTACCAACTTGGTTTTACACAAATAAGTAAGGAAATAAAGTGTGCTTCACAGGAAGTTAATTAATTAGCAGCAGCAAATCACAGAGGTTCAGATGAGTTATGCACAAAAATATTGGAGTAGACAATAGCTCATCTGGGAGATCTTCATTATCAAGAATATACAAAAGTTAATTTTATAGCTAATACATTCCTTGAGGCAGCCATTAGACTTCATTAATTGAATGAGTTGAATTATAATTCCTTTATTAAAAAAAGAGAGGGGCTTAAAATAGGTAATTATTTTTACAGGCTTTTAGGTTTTTTTGTTTTGTTTTTTTCAAGCGTGAAGGAAGAGGTTTTGTCCTCTTTTTCACACATCAGAACTCTGCTCCAAAATATTTTTAGAGAACACACGCAACTAAGAAAAATGAAACATTTTGGTCATCATATTCTTAAAGAGGAACAAACACTACACCATACTCTTCAGTAATGTTATCAATTTTAATTGAAAGTAAGATGAATAAAAAAGGTTCTGGCTTCCTCAGGGCTTAATCAAAAAAATGATTTCTTTATATAACTGATTATTATTATTAACAGTCATATCACCACACTTGTTCAGGTGATACAATATTAACAGTTCCTCAAAGCTTAGCAATTCATCAGAGATATTCCTCATAAAGTGAAAAATGATCATTAATAATTGTTTAAAATCTATTCCCAACTATCACTACCTTTTCTGTAATTGAGAAAGTCAGCAAGTGACCTAACTGAAGGGGAGTTGGGCGGGGGGAGAAAGAGGGTGTGTTTAAGAAATCCTAGGCTCAGAACACAAAGGAGTGCTTTAGTTTTCTGGGATCAGATGCTACTAGACCTTCTTCATAGTGGCAGACTCACTTTACTACCTCCAATATGAGTGGGAATTGTATTGGTTTCTGGTAACCCAGAACAGTTAGGATTATGAAACATTTATAACTCTTGAATACATTCAGGAGGTAGGGGTAGGTGATAAAAAAAAAGTGTTTTCCCCCCAAAAAAGAAAGAGGTATCCCTTCTCACCATGGTCTAAGATTGTTTCTTAATCAGAAAGATGGTAATTATGTTAAGAGACACAAACAAAGATTTTAGGTGTACCCCGCATAAGATATATTGCTCTACCTTCTCGTTCTGTAACCACTATTGTAGGTAACAGCAGGACCCATACACTCACACCCCAACCCATTCACACACTGGACTGGATCCTGGGTCAGAGTGTGCACAAAAATGCAATAACTACTCCCGAGTGGCGATACAAACACAAAGTAATCATCCATCACAGCACTCAAGGTATCATTAAAAGCCACTTGGCTTCTCAGATAATTCGCTTGACATGGGTTTGATCTGCCTAGTACAATACACACTGATATCACAGCAAATGAATTGTACTATGCAGGTCATACCAAAAGGGTTTTAACAAACCACAAACCTGAACATATGTCTACAATAAAATCTCAAAATGAGAAATATCTAATAGTTGTACACTTGTTAATGGCAAGTCTTTCCTTTTGCAAGTAACAGATTGAAAGAATTAATGTTCCCTCCAAGAAGTAGTGATAGGAGAAAGTTTATTGGGCGGAGGGGGAAGAGAAGCATTCTGAAGTTTTAGTGCATTATGTTACTAATATTTTACTTCTATTAAAGCATATTTTATATAGCACTTTATAAAACACAGAGACTGACCCTACTCCAAAGTTTACTTTAGTCCCTGATGGCTTACTAAACCCTTTAGATATGCATTTTGGGAAATTATGTAATAATTTCAGTAAACTCAAAAAAAGTTATCAGACTTGTTTTCTTTATTGCTTCAGCTTTATATAATGCTTCCACGCTCCATTCCATTAGCTTTTTTCCATGCTCCTATATATTCTATGGAAAGTGAAAATTAGAATAAGTTCTAAAGAAAATGTTCATTAGCACCTGCCCTAGTTTTATCAGAGCACTTAATGGTTAAGATTATTTAAGTAAAAGATGTAATTATTCCTTAAACCCTTGACCTCAGCAGCCCATTTTAGTGGTTTGCCAGTACCACTCTAATAAAAGATATGCAGTGCTCACATCACTCCTTTCATTAACCATTTCCTCTTCCCCCAGCCCATATCTTGTATTTCATATACATATTATTCAGCAAACCATACCACTGACTTACTGTTGTACCCGCTATACATTCCAGTTTGTACCTCCCACCAACAGTGGCAGAGTCTCTCACTGATTTTTCCATCCCTTTGAGTGTTTGGTTTCGAATTTAAAAATGAATATATATATTACAGTATTCTTGTAAAATTCACTTTCCCACCCCAAAACACACACACACAGAGTTTGGTACTGTGGTACCAAAACAAAATTGCAGCCTTATCTCTGTTATCAGAGTTCGTCTGGAAATCTCCTCTTCATAAAAAACACAAGCTTTAATATTCATGACAAGCATGCAGTGGCATGGAACAGGATACCTTGCAGAGCTCATGCATGGTGTTGAGAGCCAGGGAGAAGGAAACCCTCTATTGAGTATTGCATGGCTGACAACTCCTTAGCCAAGCTGTATAAATCTACTCCTTTATTCCCCCAGCCTGCCCCTGCTGCTACAGGCTCTTCCACCTTTGCTTCCCTATGTAGCTTCTGAAGTCCAGTCTTGTGATAGACCTTAGTAGATCAGCAGAAACCATGGGCTTAATGCAGACTCTAAGGTATGCAGCTTATCAAAGAGAAGGTTGAGAAGTGACTTGTGTCTAGGTCAGGGGTGGGAAAACTACAGCCCGCGGGCCATGTCTAGCCCTTCAGACCTTTTATCCAGCCCTCAAGCTCCCACCGGGGAGTGGGGTTGGGGGCTTTCCACCCCAGAGCCTGCACCCCAGCCAAAGCCCTTAACCCCCTGCACCCCAGCCCCAGCCCTGACCCCCTCCCTCTCTCCAAACCCCTCCATCCTAGCCTGGTACACTGTCCTGCACCCCAAACCCCTCATCCCCAGCCCCACCCCAGAGCCCACACCCCCAGCCAAGCCCTCACACCCCTCCGCACCCCAACTCCCTGCCTCATCTGAGAGCCACCTCCCACCCTCTGAACCCCACAGTCCCAGCCCGGAGCCCCCTCCCACACCCTGAACTCCTCATTTCTGGCCCCACCCCAGAGCCTGCACCCTCAGCAGGAGTCCTCACCTCCTCCCACTCCCCAACCCCCAATTTTGCGAGAATTCATGGGCCACCATACAATTTTTATACCCAGATGTGGCCCTCGGGCCAAAAAGTTTGCCCACCCCTGATCTAGGTACTTCTTCGCGTATGCATAATGTGCCTCAGATGGCACGTGACCAGGATTCATCTCCGAATTTAGTCTGCTGGTTGGATCATTAGCTTCTCTGGCTCGGGCTGGGTACTGATGGTGACTGACATGAATACTGATCTATGCCCCCTGTCTAGGTATTTAAACATGGAAAAGCTGTCTGTGGGGGAGAGAGGGGCTTTTCAGTCTTGCTGACAAAAGACATAAGATCCAATGGCTGGAAGTTGAAGTTAAACAAATTCAACTTTGAAACAAGATGCAATTTCCAACCAGAGAGGGTAAACAAACATTGGAACAGCTTAAGAGGGAAGGTGCTGGACTCACCATCACTTGGAATCTTTAAGATTTGATTAGATATCTTTCTAAAAGATACACTTTAATCTAGCTTCTGAGAGAAATTCTACAGCCTGTACGCATGGGTGGGGGGGCGGGGGGGTCAGGTGGATGGTCATGGTGGTCCCTTCTGGCCTTGAAATCTGTGAATCCTCTTGCTCATCCTCTTCCTTTGCGGGTCATGGGGAGAACAGGATTATCTGTTTTACCCTCAATATGCTCATAAAACTTGCAGCTCTGTATTAAGACAATGACTATAACCAAATCTCATGCTTCAGAGCTTCAGCCAGTTGCCTGCAGAAGTCAGGAAGGAATTTTTTCCCCCAGTGCCCAACTGGCATAACATATTCATGGGGTGAGAGTGGGAGGGATGTTTCATCTTCCTCTGAAGCATCAGAAATTGGCTGCAGCTGAACATGGCATACCAGATGGAATGGACCAGTGCTTTAAGTAGCTACAAAAAATCCTTTCTTAGATGCCTGGCTGGCGTACTTGCTCACGTACTTAATCACCAGATTTGGGGTTGATAAAGAATTTTCTCCCAGGTCAGATTGGCAGACACTTGGGAAAGCGGGGCGGGGGGTGGGGGGTTACTCTCCTTGCACAGCATTGAGGGGCAGGAGATAGGTGAGATATACCCAGATAAACCTGATGGTGCACAACTGTTTAATTAGATGAAAGCATTTCAGGCCTTGGGATACTAAAGTCGTTGGGCTCAATGTAGAGATCAGGGTGCAACTTAATGGCCCATGATATTACAGGTCAGACTAGAAGGTCCCTTCCAACCTCAAGCTCTATGAAAGATACATAGCAGCCTCTGTTGATTTTAGCAAAAAGTAAAGGAGTCCTTGTGGCACCTTAGAGACTAACAAATTTATTTGAGCATAAGCTTTCGTGAGCTACAGCTCACTTCATCGGATGCATTCAGTGGAAAATACAGTGTGGAGATTTATATACATAGAGAACATGAAACAATGGGTGTTACCATACACACTGTAACGAATAGCTCACCTTACCTGATCACTCTTATTACAGTGTGTATGGTAACACCCATTGTTTCATGTTCTCTATGTATATAAATCTCCACACTGTATTTTCCACTGAATGCATCCGATGAAGTGAGCTGTAGCTCACGAAAGCTTATGCTCAAATAAATTTGTTAGTCTCTAAGGTGCCACAAGTACTCCTTTTCTTTTTGCGAATACAGACTAACACAGCTGCTACTCTGAAACCTGTTGATTTTAGGAGTCAGCAAGGAGGCTAATGTGGATCTGGGAGCAGGAATGAATGTATGAAACCTGGGGTCACAGGGGAATAGAATACTGTTGACTTGAAGTTTATTGAGAAGGCAGAAGAGCCATAAAACCTTCTCAACATAACGGGAAGTCTGAGGAGTTTATGAGCTTCACAGATATCTACATTATGATGGAAGGAAAGCCCAAGGGAACTTAAGAGCTCCAATGGAGCTCCATTTAGAGATTGGCCTTCCCTGAGTACATTTAAATCCTTACAAATGCAGGGAATTTTTTTCCAGAAGGAACACAGAGATTTAGAATTTCTGTTCTTTTTTAAATAAAGATATATAAGCTCCTGGTCGTTCACTTTTCATTTTTAGAAGCGTTGTAGTACATAGACATTTTCCTTCAGGAGAACTTAAGCTCTATTTCTTTTTCACTTTATTGCAGATTTGAACAAACCGATGCAGCAATCATGCCTGGCTCCATCAGGTATCCAGACCGCTCTGGGTGATAAGCTGCCACCAGAACAAATTACACGAGAACAAAAATAAAGAGATTTTTAAATGTAATGTGCTATTGGACTTCTGCAATTTAGTCAGGTAGTCAGCATATTTTAAAGGTGGAATATGCCGAACTGGTGAAGGAGTTTGTTTTTTAAGAAGAAAAAAAAGAAAAAAAGAGCAGCTCTGCTAAAGCAACCGTGAATAAAAAAAAAAAAAAAAAAAAAGGCAGCAGCATAGTTTTTTTTCTAAAGAGGAAATCAAATTACTTAATGAATACTATTTCCTTCAGGTTATTTTGATATTACATCAACAATCTTCTTTTAAAAATGCCAGAAAAAGAGCCACTGTTCGTAACGTTTGCTATTTTCTGTACAAGTGTTCAAAAACAGTGGTGCACAATTCAGCCAAAGAAGTTCCAACAGAAGCATTCTAAGTTTTGTAGTACTCTCCAGTTGCATTTGTTGAACATGACCTGAGCCAGTGAGGAAACATGATTAAAATGCTAGATATGGGAATATCTAAAGCAGGGCAATCTGAACTCCTATGTGGAAACCCTGCAGCCAATAAGTAAATTTGTAAACTGAACAGGTTACAAGTATTTCACCTTTTAAAATTATGTACTATTGTCTCCACTTAATTGAATAATTGTGAGAAGTCATCAGCCTTTACAGTAAGGAGAACTTGATTTTAATACTATTCATTATAAACTTACAAGACTTGCTAACATCTCCAAAGAAAGTTCAACAACTTTCTCCCCCTTCTGTTTTTTACAGTCAGTTATTACTTGGAAGAGCCAGATGAACACCCCTACAATGGAAGTTCCCTGTTTATCCACAGAACTGGTACTACAAAGGCAACAGCAGTGTTAGCTTCCTTATCACCACCTGTTTGTCCCACCTTGATCTAAAGACAACACCTCTCTATGGTAAATTTAAATACTTCCAAAAGAAAGCCAGTGACTAACAAACAATGCCAAGAGAACATATTTCTAAAGCTCAATTCAAACTTTGAAACATTATGATGAAACTTACCATGTTGTTTCTGCTTTGGATTGTACATTTTCCACCAGCGAAATATAATAAATCCATCTTGGATTCTAAATTGGATAAATTACATAAATAGGAATTTAAGAACACAGTTTATAGATCTTTTATGTACAGCAGCTTGAAAAACTGCCTTAAACATTGTAGAAAGATTCCCTTCTTAAAACTGTATGAACAGCATCACAATAATAGATTCAAATAACTAATGCCCAATCTTTATGTTATGCAGATGCACAAGTGTAACAAAAAAACCCTCACTTTCAGAATCCCTTATTTGTTTCCTTCTTAATGCTTTGGACCTCTGGCTGAAAGAATTACCAAAACATCCCCTGCTCTACATTTCATGTAATTATTAAAATTTATGAAAAAAATTAAGTGTAAGTTGCTTGGCTAAAATAGATCTTTCAAATATTTTATAGAACTTGGACTTTAAAAGTTTTACTTTTTACTGTTTTATAAAAAACTTAAGAGTGCAATGAAGTAAGAGACATTAGCGAATAGAATTTTCTGTTATATTCTGAAAAGCACTCTCTTAATACAGTCAATAATTTTTATTAGATTTATATGAGATACTGGAACTTTTCAACTTACAATGCAACAACAGTGGAGAAGGGGGTCAGTGGGGTTATGCAATTGTAAGAGGGAACCAGTTTGTCCCCATACCTACCAACGAGAATCAGTTTCATGTTAAAGATCTGCTATTTCTTAATGTAGTCTTACCAACAGGGAACAAAAATACATTTTAAAGAACCAGAACAGTAATTCTTTTACAAACAAGTACCTGATAGACATGTCTTCTGTAATGTAATAGATTTCACGAACCATGACTTTTCCGGACAGGACAGAGAATGAAAAGGAACCTATTTTAAAAGAAAGACTTCATGTAAGGCTTTTGTCTGTTTAATTTCTTTTTCTGAAAGGGAACAACTGATTCTTGAAAAAGGTTTACTTGTGATTCTGGGTGCCTTGGTTTTTGCCCTTATAGACGACTTTCAGAGAGAGTAGAGGACTCCGAACTTTCTGAAACATCAAGCATCTTTAGGATGTCTCAAGTTGGGCAACCAAAAATCACTAGTCACTTTTAAAAATGTAGGCCTATATCATTAAGTTTGAGAAAAGTGATGGAATGACTATTTTGAACATGTAAGATATGTATCAATATCACTGGTTACTACAGATTGTATAGTTAAGTTAAATAATTGAAAGACAAGACAAAGTTAAGATTCACCATAAAATACACACAAGTTTCTGGTAGTAGTAAACCTAGCAGCCTTCAGGCCTAGGCCTTCAAGTCTAGCAGTCTCATCTGAAGATTTGAACATTTGGGGGGACAGAGGAGTTAACAAGAAAGCAGACACATCAGCATGGCTCAATTTCCTTTGCAACAAAGCAGGGTGGTGATGGGCCATATATTCTCCCCAATCCTTTTTAACCTTGCTTAGAAACAAGAAGTTAAGCAAAGTAGGCATAAAAAACCCTATTTGTGTTAAAATGACATCAACAAACCAATCACAGCTAGTCCAGAAATGGGACTAGTGAGATCCAATATCCATGATGATTACGAAAGTTAAAAAGAACGCCACATATTTTGGATAGCTATCTCCAGTTGCTTTCCCTTAATACAAATTTCATTGCAGAGTTTGTTTGTTTTTAAAAATACAACATATATATCAAATACTTCATCTAACAAGTGCTGAAGTCACTACAGGTCATAAGTAGCGTTGGATTTGAACATGGTTTGGAATTTTTGGATCTCAGATTCCTTAAATCATCAGTAGATTAATACAATTTTTCTAGCTTCTATTTTCATTGTATATACGATCAGTAGCTATAGAACAAGTCCAAGATTAAAAAGACAAGTTATTCCAAGTAGCACAGAGAGGGAGGCCTGGGAGATTGAAGTGTAGATAGAAAATTAAAAGGACAATCAGAGTCAGATTGTGTGATAAAACCTTACATGACTCAGCATCGTATATATTTTTGTAATGTGGGCGAGCACCCAAGTGATTTGTACTGACCTGGTTTATTCCATAAAAATGTTTTTAAATTTAAAAAATAAAGGAGAGTTAATGGGTTTTGACAAAGTTCCTTACCAGTATAAATTCTAAATATTACTGTCCCAATAAGAATTAATAGGATTAGCTAGTCCGCCAGTTTATTAATACAATGCACCATCACACACAAAATAAGAGCTTGAGATTCCAGTCCACTCCTTTGCTCTGGATTTGCAGTAGCTAGCTGCACTGCAGAGACAGTGCACTCAGCCCCAAGGGTGGGAGAAGGAAAAAAAAAAATCCTCATATCAGTCAGCAACAATTTATCTGGTTGATTCACAAGGAGCACTGATGGGCTCCAGAGCGAGCCCAAGCCAGTTTTCTTCAGTTGGAAGAATGGGCATTGTGATGTGTAGCTTTGGAAAGAGAGGGGAAGATAACAGTGAAAGTTAACGTGATTTCTTTAACAAATGAAAATATGGCACCTTTGGGTTTTATAATTTTTGTAATCAACCTGAACTGACCATAAATCATGAGGAATTTCAAAACAGGAATTTACTTGGGATTAGGTTTTTTACCTACATTAAGAAACATCCTGAGTTATACATCAAATACTTTTTTGTTGAAAAAATGTGTTTGTTGAAATCAACTATCTGGTTATTTTGAAAACTACTTTAGTAAACAGAAACACTTAAGATGCACCCTGTAGTTTTTAATAAGTCATGTTAGGATGAACTACAAAATATCATCAAAAATAATGATTAGATTCACATGTACCCATATTACAGTAACCACAACTTACCAATATGGATGTAGCCATGTTTATATAATCTGTTCAGAACCAATGTTAAAATAAGTCCAACATTTCGGGAATTATAATAAGTGAGGTAGATAATCCATCCACAAGACAAGATTGTAGCTGTTGAAAAGATTAACATATTCGTTTTAGTTCGTATTAAAGTTACACTTGTGTGACCCGATAAAAGTATTGTGTACCAAAATACAAAGCCCAGTAACAATGCCCCTCTCCTCTCTATTTTCCCCTCCCAATTAAAAAAACCCATACAAAAACATGTTTGTAATTCACATGCGCTTTTAACACTGGAGGAGGGAAGATATAGATTCTCCATTGCCCTTCTCTCTTCACTCCCACTATCATACAATATTTGGCCAATAGTAGAAAAGTATCACCCACTAATTAGCTACCATTTCCCACAACCCAAACAAAACATCATAGATTTGATGGTCTCCTCTAACTGTGTGTGGCCATATCCACAAGTAAATGGAAACTAAAATGAGAAAACAAGTCCTAGCCAAGCTACAATCGCCCCTGATTCAGCACATCATCTCGTATGATTTCCAGCCTTTACATCTTAGTCCAGCAATTTGTCACACAGTAGTACTTTGTGCTAATATAAGAATCAGTGGACTGGCCGATACCTCTCAGTTTTATTAGTTTGAAATTGGAATTTGATGGAAAAAATCATGGGAATTTCAATCCAATTAGAAATATGCCAATCAAAATAAATTTAGGTCTTCTAGTCCCAGAAGTAGTTTTTACATGAGTTGATTAAAATCAAGTAACCTATTTCTAGTCAAAATGGTTCACAAAGTTTCCAGAAGGAAAACTGGATGAGAGAAACTAAAAGATTCCTAGTTCACAGAAAACTAAGAAATTTTTAGTTTGAACTGCAGTGTCCAAATGGGGGAGTTACGGCACAGCACTTTGGTGTGTACTGCTATTCACGCCACTGTAGTCCAAACTGTGGGGCAGTGTAGATGAGCCCTAAGTGACTTACCCAATGTCAGAGTTTTAGTAGCAGAAACTAGTACTAGTACAGAATCCAGGACCCCTAACTTCCTGCTCTTACCATTAATTTAAACAACGTACCCATTGTTGCCCTTCTTCACTACCTGTTTAAATAGCTTATATGGGAAGAGGGGAAGAGAAGGAGAAGATAGGCTGTGGTCTTTGGGTTCCATGTATCAATAATATAGAGAGAATCATTAAGCAGCAGCCAGAGAACAGGATTTCACATCTGATGACAATTCCAAATAATCTTTATATTTTGAGTGATCTCAGTGTACCTCCGCACATAAAAATGATGGTTACAAAACTATACAGCATATTCAAAAGTGAGCAATAAAAAAAAAATAGGTCCACAAATGAAATTAAGGATCAGAGCAGAGTTAAGTGCCTACACAAGGCATGGGGAGAGTTAGGCCTCTAAGAATGGGATCCATAAATGCCAGCAAACTGAGCAGGGAGCTCCCTAATCTAGCCAATAGGAATGACAAAGGAGAGAGGCACCGATCTCCCCATGGGATTCAAGCCATGAACAATCTCCTGGAGTTAGGCTCCTAAGCCCTTTCTCGCCACCTCCTTAGACACTTAGGCCCAGTGATTAGCACCCTCACCAAGTACATGGGAGACCTAGATTCAAATCCCCCTCCCTTTCTTATTTGGAGTAGGATTTAAACCCAGGTCTTCTCCCTCTCAGGATAGTGTCCTAACTGCTAGATTCTGGAATGAGTCTTTCTGAATCTCTCCTGTAGAAGCCATTCCATTTTGTATAAATAATTAAATATTCATTGGGCCAGAGAAAGAGGAAAAGTGACTCTATAGCCCAATGTTTAGGGCACTCACCTGAGATGCGGGAGAACCTAAGTTCAAGTTCCTGTTCCAATTAGTGTCATTTATTTATACATAGCCTAGTGGTTAGGGCCCTTTCCTGAGAGGGGAGAAGACATGGGTTGAAATCCCTGCTCCAAATCAGGCAGAAGAGGGATTTGAACCCTGTCTCCTACAATATAGTAAAGTGCTCTCATCACTGGCCTAAAGATTATAAAGGGGAGCACCAGTACCTACTGCTGCCATTTTTTTCTAGAAGAGCTCAAACACTTTAGTTCAAGAAGATATTCACAGCTGTAAATCCCAAGCAGAGATAGGTGCCTAAATCGGGACCAGAGAGGCGCCTATCTCCCTTTGAAGGGTTAGGATTAGGCTACACCCCTTCTCCTCCAATCCAGTAGGCATTCTCAGAGGTAACCAGACTGGGTTCTGCAGGTGAGATGGGTGGGGTAATGCTTTGTCTGAAGATCCAACTGGAGGTACAGGGGGAGGGAGAGGGAGGCATGCGATAGGCACAGAGTATCAGGACTGAGGTGGCAATGCGCACACTCATTGGCAGATTTTTAGGTGGAGATGTAGGCACCGTGCGATTTTAGGCATCTACACAGTTAGGCAGCAGCTGAACAGGGGTTTTGAGGATGTGAATGTTGGGCTTTCTGGTTCTAGTCCTTAGTGTTTTAAATAGGCAAATTTTGGAAGCTTTTTTAAATCAGTGGTTGAAATTACTTTAATCTGTAAGTGTTTTCCCCTTTACCTGCCAAGTTCAGTTCTTACCATCAGAACGACAGGCCCCTTAACATTAAAGAATATAAAAATGAAAGATAATGAAATGAAGATAAAAATGAAGATAACTGAAGCATCATTTGCACCAAGTTCCAGGGGTGTTGGAACAATTTTTATAGTGGGGGTGCTGAGAGCCACTGCACCAAACTGTAAATCCTGTATAAGATGGAAACCACTTCAAGACAGGGGGTGCAGTAGCACCCCCCGTACCCCTACTTCCAGTACCTATGCCAAGTTCACAGAAACATTATAAAGTTGAATTCCACAGTTCATGAATAAATGGAGGCCAATTGCAATTAACCCCGATTACAAAGGATTTTTATGCAAATTACTAATTTACATAAATGAGACACTTAACCAGTGAACTGTGAATTGCAACTGTCCTCAAACGCTGAAATTGTTGAAGTGTAGTTCCAAGCAACTTATTATGTTAAAAAAAAATTAAAAATTGCATACTACAAAACAAATACTGTAAACCAGTTTGAGACCTTTAAGTGAAAGATTTAAATGTAAAATATTAATATGCAGTGCAAGTTTTGCAGTACATTAGTGACTATGCAGCTTTCTTAATGGCAATCACTGCATCTTTGCAATTTCTACCTTATTAGCTGCAATCAACAGGAAAGTTTTGCTGTCTGTTCCAAGGGGACTTCTGGAAATGGGGAGGAAAGTTTAGCAGAGAATGTTCAGCTCTGTAATTCATTCCTTATTACAATCCTCCAGAACCAAAATTTGGCAATTTTAAGATTTGGTTGAAGACACTTTTTTAAAAAAAAACAAAAAAAAAACAAACAAACAAACTGCAGCTCTTCCTTAGTGTGCATTTGTATCTTCATCTACTGACCAAGACAGTTAGGGGCATGAGTGGGTTTAAGCTGTGTCCATTGCATGCAATACTTTTGTTTTATTTTATGTACCCAGATCTCACAATAATGGGCAAAATATACATTTTAAAATTAAGTACAAAGGTAAACAAAAAAGCAACATTTTTGTTTAGAGTTATTGCAAAGAACTGCTTGCTTTGTATTTACCTTCTAACACTAATAATAATTTCCTCAGAAAATTTAGTGCTTAATAACATTCCAGCAAAAAATACAAAAACATACCCACATACCAGCTGTAATATATTTATTCCCACAAGAGTGTCATTAACATTTGTACATTTCACCACAACACCTGGAAATAGAGTCTCAGAGACCAGTTTGTTGTTACCAGATAAGAGTTAAATCACACAGAATCACTCAACCATCTCCATTAGGAGTTGGATTTACTTCCAACATACCAAACCTATGTGAATAACTCTCTAATTTCCTTTTCCAATTTAATAAATCTTCATCTAGTTTATTATGGGACTGGCCTGGTCTTTGGTGAGAGACCTAAAGCGCAGGTGACCTGGTGTCAGGAACTGGTCCTTCAGGATCAGAAGTAACCTGAATATTTTGCTGTGATTCTTGGTGTAATGGGCCATCTACCATAGAGATATACTCACCTGGATGGCAAGACAGACTGGAGTACTGAAGGGGACCATCTGTGACTCTGTGTTAAGGCTGTTCAAGTGCCTCTGGAGTTTGCACTTGGTTGGTGAAATTTAAGTTTAGAACTCACAACCAATTCATGGTTTGTGCCCTGGCTTTTAACAGTCTGTCCTGAGGTTGGTGCTTATGCTCTTGCATCACCATTGTATTGTGTAACACGCAGTAATGCTCCCATTATGGTTTGGTGTGATGTAGAGGCTTTATTGTCACTCACTTGAGTAACCTGCATTACACACCTATGGCTTCCCCATTCCAGAACAATGTGACTGCCCTACGCTTGTGCCAATTACCTAGTATATATGCACTATATTATGTGACAGACACATACGTGCATCCTGTACTATATACTTATTGCAACACAGACCACTACTTTCAAATCTTTTAGAAAACTTAGTCATTCCTCCACATAACAGGTCAAATGAAATATATTTTATGGTACTGCATTCTCTCATGTGTGTGTATACTGTATGTGTATTATATATATAATATATACACACACACATAACATAGCAAATAGCTGTTTTAGACTCTCTGGTAGTAGAAGGTATTTTGCTACTGGAGAGGCCTTCTTCCAGATATAAGATATAAAATTGTGCTCCCAACTTCTTGTTATCAGTAAAGTTCCCACAGAGACTTTTCTTTTTGGAGGGAGGTGGGAAATAGGAGGAGAGTTAACCGTAGTAACCAGGCCCAATTCCCTGAGGTTTTATATTGAAAACAATTCTTTGTTTCCTTCTTAAATTGTGTAGTAGTGTTGCTGGGTGCTACTAAACAGCTGCATGGTGAATGAAGGGGCTTCTATCTTCAAATATTTTGGGATCTTTCTGGGTAACAGATGCTATATAACAGGTTTCAGAGTAGCAGCCATGTTAGTCTGTATTCACAAAAAGAAAAGGAGTACTTGTGGTACCTTAGAGACTAACCAATTTGAGCATAAGCTTTCCTGAGCTACAGGAAAAGTATCTAGTACTATCTAGAAAAGTATGTTTAATGGATTCACAAAAAAACATTTAACAAAACCAGAATATATTCAACTTACCAACTAATAGCCAAACAACATTGGAGTCGTGTTCTGTCAAAAAGTGTTCCAACTGTGTGATACTTGGGACAATACTGTCATTTTTTTTTTGCTCCATTGCTAGATTGCTGTTGTATCAGTGTCTAAAGGGCTGAAAGAGAAAGATTCCAAACTGAATAACATAGCACAGCAAAACTATCAAAAAGTTCCCACACAAAACCATGTTAAAGAACTCATAAGGGTTTAGCTCTCACGTAACCCAGAAGATAAGAGTTCACATTCATACTCTAACCCAGGGGTTCTCAAACGTCATTGCACCATGACCCCCTTCTGACGACAAAAGTTACTACACGATTCCAGGAAGGGGGACGGAAGCCTTGGCTTCAGCACCAGATGCGGGGTCTGTGACCTGAGCCCCGCCACTAAGGGATGAAGTCCTCGGGCTTCACCCCAGACGGTGGGACTCAGGCTTCAGCTTTGGCCGCAGGCAATGGGGCTTGGGCTTCGGCCCTGGACAGTGGGGCTTGGTCTTGGGCTTTGGCCCCTGGCCCCATCAAGTCTAACACCAGCCCTGGCAACCCCATTAAAATGAGGTTGTGACCACTTTGGGGTCCCAACCCACAGTTTGAGAACCACTGCTCTACCCCATACAAGGCAGACCAACCTCGTACAAGATTGTAGAGTTCCCCATATACCTACTTTCTGAGGATTGGGAAGATAACTGGCCAAGACTATTTCAAAAACTTTAGCATCAGAGCACCAAAATGTTTTCCCTTTAACCTCATCGTGATTCCTAGCTACCTTTTCAGCCACTCTGGTGTCTGCTGCGGAGCCACTACTGAGTAATACAAAGTGCTTTTTCCTGCTACAATGAGTATACTTTCTGAGCACACTCTACCTCTGCCAAAATGGAAATGAACCAAGTCATGAACTATGTTCTCCCACACAGGGTAGCAAGACTGAGGACCCATCTAGTAGCTAGCAAGCGTATAAGTGTACAAGTTACACCACAAAATGTTATCCTTCCACAATGTAAAGGCAACTAATATATACTAAAATTAGTTAACCCACAACAAGGAAAGCATTACAAGAAAATGTGGATAAGAGAGACTGTACCTTTCACATTTACACATAGGAAACTCACTTCTACAAAGTGTTGCGTTCAGAGCAGATTTAAGTAACAGACTGTATGTTTCACAGGGATTAGTATACTCTCCAGGTGAATTAAAAAAAAAAAAATCTATTCGCTTTCAGCACTGTGCCTCAAGACACCAACTAAGCACTAAGGCATATAATAGCTCAGAAACATATTACATGACTTTTCTTTGAATTTCTTAAATCCATAATGCCAAACAGAAATGCACAGTTCAACTTTCAAAAAGGCAGGTGCACCAAAGTGTATGTGCACCAGTTAAATGCATCTCTGACCATTTGCACACCCATTCAGTGATTACTTTTCCATAGCAGGTGTACAACTGAACACCAAATGTTTTAAAAAAAATCAAGCCTGTAAACCATAATTTTTTCAGGAAAGTTATGCCTGGCAGCCATGAAGACAAGACTTCTTCCCTCTCTTTTTTTCCTCCCTTTCTAAAAATGTAATATGATAGAAGATGGCTTCATGCCTTTCCCTTCTCAGTCCCTCATTCCAACCCAGAAATTAGAGTCCTAGACTGGGACCCCAACCCTGAAGACCCCCAGCTTGGTTTTCAGTTGCCAGGTGAGTGCACAGTTACATGTATGCAAAATTGCCCAACTTCGCTAGTCTACATCAAGCTCCAAATGAGCAAGCATGTGAAGATTCAGGCACCTGTAATCAGGATCTGTATGCACACAAGCGGACATGCTCAGCTACCTGAAGGCTGAAAGATCTTGTTCCAGAGATTTTTCCCTTCCCAAGTCTCATCAACCCAAAGCTTCATGCATGAAACAACCTGGAAAGCTGTCCTAGAAAGCATCCCTTGAGAGGCACCAAGCGCTTCATAGCCATCACGCTTTGAGTGCATCAAGAGTTACCAACACGCACTAATGTGATAGGAAGTTTACAACTCTTCCAACACTAGACCTCTCCCTACATAGAGGCCTGGTCATGGCAGCACCCTTAATACACAGGTGCAGAGAAGGAAAAGACAAAGTTTCCTCAGATGTGTGCTCCTAGCAAGCTTATCATCTAGGAAGTTGGTTGGATGGTTGCCACAGAGGCTGCCTCACATTCCATGTGCTGGGGGAGAGAAATGCTTTGTCTTGACCCCTTTCTCATGGAAGGTGAAAAGGAACAAGGCAATGATTGCTAGTGGATGGACAAAAGAGCTAGTTCCTTAGATGGATGGATACACATGGGAGCATGGGCGGGAGCTGAGAGGAGATGCCATGGCAACATGGTCTAATACTTAGATCATCTATTCCAGTCCCTTAGGCTAACTACATTTGCGCATAGAGAGGTATATCAGGGGGAGAAGGGAGGAAAGACATCCCAATGGGAGATTGCTTTATGTGTTATCTCCTTAGTATCTGCTCATGCTTTATTTTCCCTGAGTAGTGTCTTTCAGTGCTGCCTGGCATAAGCATTTCTTCTCTAGGACAACTTAATGTTTTCAGTACTGAAACTCCTGCTGCCTTGAGAGGTAGGACAATCTTCACAGCATCCTGCAGTGGAAAGCTCCTGAATATGCAGACCAGAAAACATCAGAAAGAGCTCCATTAATGGGTTAAAAGCGATGACTTCTCCCCTGGGTTTTGTCTGTTGGCAATTAACATTTGAATCACCACTACCAATACTTGAAAGAAACACTTCCCAAACTGAAAAAGGATAAAACAAAAACGCCAAAATGTAAGGCATCGTGGTATTTACTGCCTCAAAAGAACCCACTGAGCTATAGAAATAATGCTACACCCCATCAGGATAGTACTTAGCTGCACTGTCTCCACCAGTAATTATCATCTAGACTATTGCCTCAGCTTTCTATCCAGCATACACCATAAACTCCAAGGGACAGGGACTGTGTGTCACAGTTCCTGAGTTAGTAGCACTTTTATCCCCTTTGTGGCCTCCTCAAGGATCCCCCCTCTTAGGTCTCAATCCTCTAGCAGTCCCTTTTCTCAGGGAGCTAGACCTGGGTCTTAGGCTACAGGCTCCTGCAATTTACTGTGATTAACTCATGAAGTCTGATTTTATGAAGCAAAGTACTATTTATTCAGAACAAAAGCATTACAGACAAAACATATCATACAAATGAACAGCTTATATGCATGTCTAGCTTTCTAGTCACCCAACCTCCACATAGAGAAAACAGGACAGTCCTAAACTGTCAGGACTAAAGTACTTCAGACCCTCCTACAGGGCCTGTCCCTGGGCAAAGACTCAGTCAGTTCTTGGATCAAGTGCAAGTGACCCTCTTCTTCAGATCAGGTCTGTCACTTTATGCAATTTCAAGTGTTTTGTATTCTTAGGCTTCTTGAACCAGGTCAAACCAGTATATACTATTTCCCTTGAGGGCGTAACTTCAAAAAAGACTTGATATTTACATTGTTACAGCATTAGGTATTTGCATTAATTATCCATCATTGATTTTACTTCCTGCAGGACATCCATTTAACTCACCCACTGAGCCAGAAATATGATCACTAGCAAGCCATAAAGATACATATAACACTTATAAAGCGGATACAACAATCTTTAAATATTCCGTGTTTCACATCTGCCACACTGTCTTTTCCCCTTCTCTCTACAGAGACCAATGCAAACTGATGGCTTTCCAGGAAAACAGAATGCACCTGTCCAAAAACTGCAAAGCTATTAGCGTTCCCACCAGTCATATGCTGGAAACATGGACCCATTACAACTAGTGTATCTGGAGAAGTTATTTGCAATCAGGAAAACAGGTTATTTAAATGTGAGGTAACTGACACAAATAAAAGCCTACCACTTCTGGACATTACGCAGCACATTCCAATTTTTGAAATAAGAACTCTGAAGCTGAGAGAGCTTGAATTACATCTCAAAGTCAGAATCAATATTTCAGAGTTTCAAAGTAGTTTTATAGCTACACAGTGCAACGTGACCATGTAATGAGGTGATGTTTCAAGAAAATCAGTGTAGAAATGAGATCTTTCACCTTTGTCAGAGACATCAAAGTCTGTCACAAAACCTAGACCATTCGTTACCTCCCAATCAATCTTCCTAGGTAACATACGCACTCCATGTCTATAAGAATCAAGCAGAATATTAGTCATTCTGATTATTTTCAGTTTCACTAGTATGAAAAGACATGTTGACTGACAGAAAGGACAAGAAAGAATTAATCTAGAGGAAGAAGAAAAATCACTCACCAGAGCAAGCTACTCAAGCAGTGGACATATTTAATGTTACTAGAGTACATGGCTCAACAATCAACCAAGAGAAAAGATGAATACAAAACAAAAATAAAATATAATCTGTCAGGACTGAATGAATCTCTGGCCCTTTAAAACAGTATTACCAACATGAGAACATTGTTGCGCCTGGATTAGCAATCTACTGGCTCATTCAGAGGACCGAAAGTCAGAATATCTATGTTCTGTTCACGGGTTTGTCACTGACATGTTAGATCTTAGGCTATTCACTTTACCTCTCTGTATCTCAAATTCTCCATCTGTCTATTGAGAATAAGCATATACCCATATCATACCTCAGGGGGTTGCTGAGTCTTAATTAACTCTTATTCAGCAGATTAAGATTCTAAATTGGAAGACGTAAAAATATATTATTTATTATTATAAGGCAATCTACCTAGAAACGAATATATCTACATTTTAGCAGAACTCCAAAGAGGATGAGTATTGGGGATGCATGAGGTAGGAGCAGAATTTTGAGAAGGAAGGCTATTTAGTGATTAATATAACTAAAGAGCATTTTGAGATTCAACAGGATCTCCTCCATATGTTCAGCCAGCCCTATCTTCCACTCATTACACTTAAATATAATGCAGGCCAACAGTTTAGAAGCTTAAAACTCTTCAGAAGTAGCATCATTACTACCCTTCACGATACAGCCTGAGGCAACAGCCAACCCTAAATATCAGATAATGTAATGTGAGTGCCTTATACAACATCTACTGTGTTTTCATTTAATCTACTAGAACCACGTTTTAGTTAAGCTAACAGTTCAAAAAACACAAGTGCAAGGCTTTTTCCTGTTTCTACTAAAGTAGTGGATGCAAGTTCAACCTCTAACACAAGGATGGCCAACCTGAGCCTGAGAAGGAGCCAAACTTTACCAATTTACATTGCCAAAGAGCCACCGTAACATGTCATCAGCCCCTCAGCAGCTCTCCCACCCCCAGCACCTCCCACCCACCGGCAGGTCAGTGGATCAGTGCCTCCCTCTCCCTCTCCGCAACTCCCAATCGGCTGTTTCATGGTGTGCAGGAGGTTCTGGGGGGGGAGGGAGAAAAGTGAGGGCATGGCAAGCTCAGGGGAGGGGGTGGGAAGGGGTGGAGTGGGGGCAGGGCCTGTGGCAGAGCAAGGGGTTGAGCAGTGAGCACCCCCCCGGCACACTGGAAAGTTGGCGCCTCTAGCTCCAGCCCTGGAGTCGGTGCCTAGA
Organism: Lepidochelys olivacea; assembly: GCF_965140295.1. Lineage (NCBI taxonomy): Eukaryota > Metazoa > Chordata > Testudines > Cheloniidae > Lepidochelys > Lepidochelys olivacea. Next base: position 46,650,627 of record NC_140414.1, on the reverse strand, counting down.
CAAGGAGCCGCCTGTTAACGTCTGAAGAGCCGCATGTGGCTCCGGGGCCACAGGTTGGCCACCCCTGCTCTAACACATTTCAATTATTTACTAAGAATCATCCATCAAGGGAAAAGTCAGCCCAATAACTGTAAAGTTACTTCACTGCTATCTAGGTTTAAGAACAACTAGTTAAATACTTTTTAATTACTTAAATTTTGTAGTTTTCTGGCATTACTTACCAAGACCTAAACTGTATGACTAATGTTAAATATAATTTAACACTCCTTTAGAGAAGTTGATTTTACAATGACTCACACTTTTCAGTTTTATTTAAAAATAAAGGGTATGTTTGGTCAGTTATAATACTTATTTTATGTAAACATGATTTGAAGGGAAGGTCCTTGCAGTAATCCAATGATGTAGGAAAGTTTAGCTTTTTTATTCAAATTAATAAAAGCTGTTCAAGTTTAAACACCCGTCAACCCTTGCAACCCCATATATTGCAGTAATGTGTTAAATTCACGAGGATTAGCAAATGAAAAGGGACTAAGCTGAGTAAAGAACGTAATGTATAATTAGTGAAAAAGTATAATGAAGAATTCAGTCTTTACAAAAAAATTCTTAATAATTTAGGTTGTGATTTTACTAAATCCCTCTATATTGAAAAAGTTAAATAACTACCAGATGTTAAGCCAAGAAGAAAGTGCATGCAAAGCAAAAAGCACACTCCCCTATACTTTCACTTCCCACAAAAACTGCCTTCTTGCATGTTTTTACACTGCGCATTTATAATGGCCAATGCTCACAGGCCACATCACCTAGTGGCTAGGGGGCCAGGCCTTTAGTTGCCAAGTCCTTACTCTTCTCCCCCCACCCCTTCCTGAGGAGTTCTCAGAGCAGATCCTTCTCCCTGCCTTGTCAGCCCCCTTCTGAGCTGTCTGTCTCTCTTTTAAGCTCACCTCCAGCTGGAGCATGCTCTGCAGGCGTGGCTGGCCAAGGTCATTTGGGCCCAGAGTTGCTCTTTAACCCCTTCAGATGTAGTGTGGGCTTTATACACCCCATCACAGTCCCTGTATCAAGAAGGGCTATAACTTATTTTTAATATCAATATTTTATCAAATTGAATATTTGATTATTTGCAAGGCATTCATTAAACTGAGACACAGTGTGTCATTTAGTCAGTGATTCAAGTTGCAAGACATGCACAACCGCACTGCCTCAAGGGTCTGCTCTTAACAGGATTGTACCTCAAGGTACAGTGAGGAAGTGGACTGCACTGGCAGTACCATCCTTATGGTATTCAGAAAGTCCAAGACCTGTGTGGATTTTGAGAGCTCTTCAGGTTCTGGAGACTACGCCCCTTTGCTCATTATGGTGAAGGACTCCCCGAAAGGTGAACTCTCTGCTTTGCTCTGCTCTGGCCCTCTCCCGTGGTTAATTTGACAGGAGAGCCCTATACAACATTTTGACTGCACTGATACAACTATCACCACAAAATCAGTATTTAATTTTTGATTAATTACATATGCACCTACCATAATTCAGTCACTAAAGCTCAGTTCTAAAATCAACTTCACCAGCTCAAAACCATTTAAACCATCATCTTCAAACAAAGCTTCAGTAAAAAGATAGGTCCTGCAACATACCCTGATATTCAAACTGACTTTTCAGACTGATGGAGCAAAGCACGTTCCACAGTACAGGTTCTGACTAATCTAAGAAGATGGATCTTCCACCGTAACCCATCCCACCCGATTTCAACTGTCACGGTAAAACACAAAGATTGATTTTGGTATGGCTATAGGTTTCAGAGTAACAGCCGTGTTAGTCTGTATTCGCAGAAAGAAAAGGAGTACTTGTGGCACCTTAGAGACTCTAAGGTGCCACAAGTACTCCTTTTCTTTCTGGTATGGTTATAGAAAACCACCTCTGACAGCCTATAAAAGGCACTCGGAACCACTGGTAGCCAGCTAAGTCCATAGAGCACAGATTTAATATGCTCTTCACAAAAAGCACTACCAGGTAAGAGGTATCTTAAGCTTTGGAGTAATCTTCAAGGGTAGCCCCACATAAAGCGCTTTGCTATAAGCCAACCTGGAGATGACAGACATAAGTAACTAAACTGTGGCAAGGCCTGCATCCAAGAGAAAAAGGTAAGAATGAGATAATCTTGACTACTTTTGCTACCTAGGAATCCCAGAGCAGTGCACAATCCAAAAGGAACTGCAGGGTATGAACTTTAAAAAATTGTAAGTGTGTCTGTTAATATACACTGTGCTCACTGAATTAAGAAAATGGACTCAAGAAATTTACTGCCCATGAACAATGGAAAAATAGCCATTTGCAACGTGCGTCATGGACAAAACAAAGAGAGCAATTGTAACGCCGACAGACCCCGGTCGCTGATGGGCAGGATCGAACCAGGGACCTCTGAAGCTTAGTGCATGAGCTTCTACCGCATGAGCTAAAAGCCAACTGCCTGTTAGCTAAGGCTGTAGAGCAAACACATTTTATCTCTCTCTTTAAGTGGTCTCAATGTCATTAGATGGGACAGAACACCACACCCAGAAGGTGTGTGGGTTACACACTTCCCCTAGCCAAGGGAGCGCATCCTGAGCTTCAGAGTCTTCCCTGTTGAAAGCCGGGATGTAACACCAACAGAGCCCGGCCGTCAGCAGGCAGGATCAAATCTGGGACTTCTGGAGCTTAGTGCATGAGCCTCTACCACATGAGCTAAAAGCCAAATGGTTGTTCGCTAAGGCTGTAGAGCAGATGTATTTTATCTCTCTCTCTCTCTCTCTCTCTCTCTCTCAGTAGTCTCAGTGCCACTAGATGGGACAGAACACTACATCCAGGAGGTATGTGAGTTACACTATGTCCCGGTTTCTGGTACAGACCAGGACTCCAGTCTTGGGGAATATGCTTGTGTTTTAGTTCCCACCCCCCCATCTATAAATGGAAATAATTTGCCTGCCTACCATCCTTACAAGTATACACAGAGAATTCTATTTATATTGCCCATTAGTTAAAGGTCACAGAGCACTTTGAAAGGAAAGTGTAAAGTGTTGTAACATATGTTTGATATTTTCTTTAGCAAGTAGTAATATTTTGCAATTATATCAAGCCTTTCATCAGAAGATCTCGAAATACATTACAGACAGTAAACTTAGCCTTACAGCATCTGAGAGAGAGGGAGAAAGAACTGACCTGCCTCAAGTCACAGAGAAAGTTGACAGAGCTGGGAACAGAATCAATGAATTCCACTTCCTACTGCTGTAATCACTCGACCACATGCAGCCCCGTAAAAAACTGATCTACATTATGTCTAGTTTTTTATACTTTAAAAAACTCAAAGAAAATAGTTTAAAAAACAAATCAGTGATTGGCCAAATATTTCTGTGTAAAACACATTCTAAAACAGCAATTAAATTCATCTCACCCAAGTCTGTCTTCCCAAAAAGTCTTTCTCCCAAAGACAAAACCTATGCACGTGTTCAAAAGCCTTTTACATATAAATCACCTCTACCTTGGATTACATTAATTAGATGTCATTAACAGGGAGGACTAGTACTACTCAATATTAGTAGTTATGTAGCAATATTTTTCTTGAGCTGTAATTTCAGTTGCCTTCCCGCCTTCCTCTCATGTTATTGGTCATAAACTTGCTTTTCTTCACAGGAAAAGCAATATTAAAAAGGCACAGCTAATGTTATCTCTTTTAGCTTTTGCCAACGTCATACTACTTTATTTCTTTAAGGACAGCTGCTAACAAGCAGTCTTACTTTCCCTTCTTTATGAGATTTTTGACACTCTCCAACAAAAATTAATGAATATGAAACCTAATACTATTGAGAGGATAACATTTCATATAGTCATTGCAATAGTGGGTATTTTAAATAGCCTAACTTGGGAATCAACACTTGATTTACCCAGGTTTTTCTTTTTCCCCCCACCTACATTACCTATACTATCAGTTAACTATCCAATCAAGAGCCTCTGCTGGAAATTTAGAAAAACATGGGCTCAGTCTCACAAAGAGAAACAGCTACCAGTTTCTTTAATATCTCTTCTGATGGAGAATACGAAAAAAAAAATCTATTTTCAGTACTGATTCTGGGAGAAGACACTACATTATCTTCCCAGACAGGAGGGGAGAAAAGATCAGCAAACAATGAAATGGAAAGTCAGACGACATAAGCAAAAAAAATAAAATAATAATAATAGCTGGTTTTACCTTTGTTACATTACAATGTCTTGGTAACAAATAGTGTCACAATGGCAAACCCAATTGCTCAATGGTATTATACTGTGCTACAAACCTTTCAGAACGGTACGAAAAATATTCTACAGTGCATTACAAATATTTTTAACTTTAAGACGAGAACTGCTACACAAATCATTTATAATAATTCCCCGCATACACACAGTCTCCCTCTCCTGACTCTCCTACCAGTGGGATAAAGCTGTAGGATGAAATTATGGAAGACCTGTAGATATCCTACAAGGTCACCTGACTTAAGTATGCAGCAAGTGGAGACAACACTAATGTGCTGGTGGTGGAAATCTGGTACAGGAGCCAATGGGTTGCAGTATAAAGTTTTGTTTTGTTTTGAAAGTAAAATTTTGTGAAATGTGAAAAGCAAAAGAATATTTTTAATGGTGTAGGCCAATGGGAAAGTGCTGGCTCTAATGTTGTCTGAGATTAACATTTTTAAGGAGTGCAGAATGCCTAACTGAAGAAAGCAATGGTGTGGCCTTTTAAGAAACCATGAATTGACACTGACATGGACAACTTCTGTCAGATCTAATATTCCATCTTAAAATTGTGAATAAGATTACGGTGACAATTTTCAATACATAGATGACTCAGATCTCCTTGTTGCTTCTCCATGTGTACATAAACCAGGGTTTGGCATGGAGACTGAACTGGTTGTGCTAGTCAATGATCTGACAATGGACAAAGGTATTCCAATTGTCATGTGCCTTCAGTGTTAATAATGAGGTGGTGACTCGACTTCTACTTGTGTGTGACTTCAGTCTTCTCTTTGAGAGATAATACAAAGGGTAGCTGTGGGCAGCTGACATGCTTCCCCAGGGCTCCCAACTGTAGAATGTTGCAGGGTTCCATTTTATCACCCCTTCCTATTTAATGCGTATATGTGACTATTAGAAGGATTAGTGACAAAGCACAGGATGAGGTTTTTTCCGTATGTAGATGATACCTAGCTTTCTTTTCTAGAGGTCTTTCTTCTTGATTTACATGCTACGGTCAAGCATATCAACTAATAATGGAGCATGGATGGGAGCAAACCGACCAAAGCTCAAACTAAATAAGATTGAAGTAACAACGGTTGGCTGCAAAAGCACCTGAAGTAGATGGCACAGATAGAGAACAAACACCCTCAATCAGAGGAGTGATACTATTAATTTCCTGAGTTTACAACATAGGGATGATGTTAGCTCACAAGCAGCTTCTGGGCCATCATATTACAGCAGTGACCAAGACAATTTGTTCATCTGTGCTTGGCCATAAAGGTAGAGATGTTTTCCAACTGATGCAGACATCGCTACCATTATCCACATCTTTGACTCCTCAACATTAAACTACTGCCATATGAACTATATGGGGCTACACCAGACATGTTAAATACAGCTGCCAACTTAAGCAATGTGTATCACTGGGAGCAGACCAGCACTGTTCCATGATTTACACTGGCTGCATACTGGTACCCTGGTGACATTTAAGATGTTGAGTATGATTTGTAAAACAACTGACTTGAGACATACCTACCCAAGAGACTACCTCTCTCTGTGCATGATATTGTTCCCTCTGTGAATTGTTGGCAATCCCTCGATGTCAAGGCTGATCTCTTTTACAAGTTTTGTTTTTCATGGGTCCTTTGGTGACTAAAGAGTCAGATTCTTGAGCCACAGGCTCATTGGCAGACTTTGCAGGTGGTGCTGGAAGGCACGATTGGGCCATGATTGCTATGTGACCATTGTCTTTCCTTTCTCTTCTGGCATTTTTCTGTGACCATGGCAAGGCGATTTGTCTCAAAAGTGGATGTTCCCTCTCTGACAGATCTTCACCAGTTCTCCCTGTCCTTCACTGCTGTCTCCCACGGTGCGGTGTCAATGCAACATCTCTTTATGTTTATCTTCAGGGTGTCTTTAAAGCCTCTCTTTTGGCCTCCTTGTTTCCTTTCTCCTTTGGTGAGTTGGGCATACAGCAGTTGTTTTGGTAAGCGTACATCACGCATTCACACACAGTGCCCGCTTAACTTCAGCTGGTGCTGGATAATCAGGGCCTCAACACTGAAGATGTTGGCTTCTGTGAGGACACTCACATTAGTGCAATGATCCTCCCACTTTATGTTGAGGATCTTCCGAAGAAAGTGCTGGCGTTCCAGGTTTTTCAGGTATTTTCTGTAGGTCACCCAAGTCTCACAGCCATAGAGGAGAGTTGGGATTACTGTCGCTTTGTAAACTAACAATTTAGTATGTGTTCTGATGTTGTGATTGTTGAACACCTGGCAAGAGAGTCTGCCAAAGGCAAGGCTGGCACAGCAAATTCTGTGCTGAATCTCAACGTCTATGTCTGCCTTTTGTGAGAGATAGCTGCCAAGATAGGCAAAGTATTCTACATTTTCCAGATCTTCTTTGTCAATATAGATCTTCCTTGCTGGATCTGATGATTGACCGGGGACTAGGTGGTGGAGAACTTTTGTTTTGCCAATGTTCAGAGTTAGCTGTAGGTTTTTGTAAGTTTCAGAGAAGCAATTAAGGGCTGTTTGAACATCCTCCTTTGAGTGTGCAACTGCAGCACAATCCTCTGCATGCTGGAGTTCAGTTATTGTTGCTGATATTACTTTAGTTCTGGCACAGAGACGAAAAAGGTCGAAGAGGTTGCTGTCAATCCAATATTGGAAGCCACTGCCCTGTGGTAGGCAGTCTTGGGTTAGTGTTTTTATAGCTGCTAAGAAAATGAAGAAAAGTGTGGGTGCCAGTACACAACCTTGTTTTACACCAATTCAGATGACAAAGGGCTCAGAGGTAGAGCCAGTGCATAGGATGGAGGAAGTCATCTGCTCATGGAGGAGTCTTACAATGGTGATAAATTTGCTTGGGCAGCCAAACTTTGACATGATTTTTCACAGAGCCTCACCGTTGACAGAGTAGAAGGCTTTGGTCAGCTCAATAAAATCCATATACAGCTCCTGGTGTTGCTCTTGACGTTTTTCCTGGATCTACCTCGTGATGGTCTGAAGCTGCACTGGGACTCTGGAAGTACTTCCTCTGCAAGAGGGAGCAGGCAATTCAGTAAGATTCTAGCAAGAATCTTCCCAGGGATGGAGAGGAGGGCAATGCTTCAGTAAGTTGCCACAGTCGACCTTGTCTCCCTTTTTGAAAATGACGACAATTGTTAGCATTGCATAAGTTGACAGGGATTTCTTCGGTGCGCCAGATTTTGAAGAGCTGCAAGTGAAGCTTGTTAGTCAGGGGTTCTAACCCCACTTTCAGTACTTCAGCGGGTATGCCATCAGGACCTGGAATTTTATTGTTCATTTGTTTAATTGCTATGTTCAGGTATTGGTGGGTTGGTAAGTTTCCCAGATTGGATGCTGAGTGATGGAGTTAATGGTTTCAAAGTAGCAGCCGTGTTAGTCTGTATCTGCAGAAAGAAAAGGAGGACTTGTGGCACCTTAGAGACTAACACATTTGAGCATGAGCTTTCGTGAGCTACAGCTCACTTCATCGGATGCATTCAGTGGAAAATACAATGGGGAGATTTATATACATAGAGAACATGGAACAATGCATGTTACCATACACACTGTAACAAGAGTGATCAGGAAAGGTGAACTATTACCAGCAGGAGAGCGGGGGGCAGGAGGAGGAGCGGGAGAACCTTCTGTAGTGATAATCAAGGTGGGCCATTTCCAGCAGTTGACAAGAACGTCTGAGGAACAGGGGGCGGAATAAACATGGGGAAATAGTTTTACTTTGTGTAATGACCCATCCACTCCCAGTCTCTATTCAAGCCTAAGTTAATTGTATCCAGTTTGCAAATTAAATCCAATTCAGCAATCTCTCCTTGGATGCTGTTTTTGAAGTTTTTTTGTTGAAGAATTGCCACTTTTAGGTCTGTAATCAAGTGACCGAAGAGATTGAAGTGTTCTCCGACTGGTTTTTGAATGTTATAATTCTTGACGTCTGACTTGTGTCCATTTACTCTTTTACGTAGAGACTGTCCGGTTTGGCCAATGTACATGGCAGAGGGGCACTGCTGGCACATAATGGCATATATCACATTGGTAGATGTGCAGGTGAATAAGCCTCTGATAGCATGGCTGATGTGATTAGGCCCTATGATGGTGTCCCCTGAATAGATATGTGGACACAGCTGGCAACGGGCTTTGTTGCAAGGATAGGTTCCTGGGTTAGTGGTTCTGTTGTGTGGTTGCTGGTGAGTATTTGCTTCAGGTTGGGGGGCTGTCTGTAAGCAAGGACTGGCCTGTCTCCCAAGATCTGAGAGAGTGATGGGTCGTCCTTCAGAATAGGTTGTAGATCCTTGATGATGCATTGGAGAGGTTTTAGTTGGGGGCTAAAGGTGATGGCTAGTGGTGTTGTGTTATTTTCTTTGTTGGGCCTGTCCTGTAGTAGGTGACTTCTGGGTACTCTTCTGGCTCTGTCAATCGGTTTCTTCACTTCAGCAGGTGGGTATTGTAGTTGTAAGAACGCTTGATAGATGTTGACGGTGTCGTCAGTAACAGTCTATTCTGGATTTAGAAGCTTTTGGTTGTATTCCTTCTAGCACTCTTTGATGGGTTCATTATTGTTAAGAAGGATACTACCATCTTCACGTCTCAGAGGAGTGAGTCCACGTGAGCTTGGTCTGTACATAGTCTGTCTCACAAAAAAAGCTCTGCATATCATGTCTGTCAGCGAATGTTTGGATTTCTTTTGCTCTGTCCTCCCATCATTTTGATTTCTCAGATCCTCCTTTGAACTTCACTTTTGAGCTGATGGAAAAAGCTCTGTTTCTGACGGGACAGTAGTTGGTTTTGCCAGTCGCAGAAAGCTTCTCTCTTCTGGTCCAAAAGAGCTGTAATCTCAATGTTGTTGCTATTGTTAAACCAGTCCTGATGGTAGTGGGTAGCAAGGCCAATGCAGTCCTCGCAAACCTCAGGGATGGTCTATTTTAGGGCTTCCCAGTCTTCTTTGTGACTTGTGCTATCATTTCCAGGTATGCATATAGCCAGTTGTTCACTGAAGAGTGTTTGGGCGTTCTCCTGGTGCACTGGGTGTATACTGGCATCCTGGTGACATTTAAGATGTTGAGTATGATTTACAAAACATTAACTCACTTGAGACATGCCTACACAAGAGACTACTCTCTGTGTGTAATATTTCCTCTGTGAATGAAATAGGCCAGAATGTCCATTAGGAGCACCATGCTATGTTTTCTGGGGTTAGCGGAGGGATTGAGTGATCTGTTTCTTGGCTATTTTGAGTTACTAGATGAAACACTTATTTCTATTTGCTTGCGATGCTGCGAGGTGGCTATTTTTTGTATCGAATGTTATTTTCAATTAATTGTTAGGGCACTCACAGGCTAATCAAAAGGAAACAATTTTACGACAACCACCAAACAGAGACTTAGGTGGAAGATGTTAGGTTATTAGCCTCCCAAATTAAACTGCCCCAGTGACACGTAACTATAAATTGGATATTCAAGACAATTTTCTGGAGTATGTTTAATATATTTTCAAATTAATAAATTATATAAAAGTAACATTCGAACTTCTGCTCCTTAAGGATGGATTTTTATTTTTAGATGATAGAATGGCTAGGCAAAGTTACTAATACAGGGCTGCTTTTGAGATGCGGAGCACATCCTTGCTCACTGCTCTAACACATGCAAAGGAGGAATGAGATGAAGAAAGGAGGTCTGGGGTTTATATAAATGAATGCAAAGAAATAAATAATCTTTTTTTAGGCTGTCAGCTACTACCGTGATAAGTGCAGCACACAAGCCTAAACATAGCCCAAATGCTACTCATCTCACTCAGATGAGTAGTCCCATTAAAGTCAATGGGACTAACGGCATGAATAAACTGAGCAGGATTTGGACTAGAATAGTATTTTGCATTTACAGCACTCCTCATCCAAGGATCTCAAAGAGCTCCACAGTTTTTATTTACCTACTCTTGCAACACCTCTGAAAGAAAAGGTATATTGTGTAGTGTACATAAGGGAAACCTGTTGTAAAAGATTAAGTACAGTATCTTACAAACAATATTTCATGCTCATGCAATAAAGGGGCACAAAGATCACTTAAAATTCATACAGAGCTCAATCCAGAGACAGTCAATGAAGCAGAAAGAACATCTTATTTTTCAGCTATTCTTTAACATAGCAAATGGCTTTATTTTCCAGCCATCTGCAGAAAGTATGTGTCAGTTGCAACGTACAAAGTATTCCCTTACATATATGTGCTTCGCAGTATTTAAAAAAAAACAAAAACAAAAACAAAAAAAACCCTAAGGTTTAAAACTAATGCAAGTTCCCCGATGACATCAACATTTCAGAAGAAGCTCAGGGAGCACTGTGGTCTCTCATGGCAACTTAATTTCAAAACTCATTATTTCCTGGTTAGATTCTGGGGGTGGAGGGTACATGAGTATGTGGTACACTTCAAACATATATTACATTATAACCTTCATCCCTAAGTTTGTAACCTTTGCATTCTTCTAAGTCAAATGTTAAGGAATTCCAGAAGTAAGATTGCCTGTGCAACCTTAATTCAGCCCCCTTGTGTGTATGCATTGAGATATGGCCTTTAATTACATGATTTTATACTATTTTTTCATTTGTTGCACAAGATTAATGATGCTTCTTGAATGGGCAGTTACTTTCTTTAAAATCCTAAATCAGTACATGGCTCCACCCTTATTTTATTAAAGCTAATGTTAAAAAAATTATATAATACATAGGTTGGGAAAGAGTGTCTGTACATCTGGGTACAGTACTTAGCTTATCCACAAATATAAAGTTAGTTTTTAAAAGTCATAAGATACAGAGTGCATAATCAGCAATAACCCAAATTTAGGTGAATAGATTTAACAATACAGTTTCAATATTAGAATCCGAATACTCAGGTACATCATTCATGAAAAGTTTTACAGAGATTTGGTTGTGGAAAGCAAAATATATCAATGAGTGGAGATTGTCCCTCAGTAACTGAGAATTAGAAAATACAGTCCCTAAGGAAAGTATTTGTTACTTTCCTGACTGCACTTATCAGCAGTCCAGCTCATCCCTCCTGGTATTGCAGATGTCCGGTGATGCGTCCAAGCAGATATCCCTCGACCACCTGATGACGTCCGACACCATGAGCTGTCGCATCAGCTGAGCATAGCGTTGATCGATTCCACTTGCTTGTTACTGAGGTCCCATGCGCCAAAGGCTCCGACGATCAGTGTGTGTGTCTGGACCTGGTAATCCTTAGCTCTCATACCATACAAAGCCCACATTGAATACAAAATTAATTTTCTTCTTGGTGTTTCTATGGCATATTAGCCATACCATCAGGGTGTCTCACAAACGTTAATGAGTTTTCAATACACCCCTGTGAAGTGGTATTATCCCCATTTAGCAAATGGGGGAACTGAGGCACAGTGAAATTAAGGCCAAAATTGCCCATGAATTTTGGATGTCCAAGCTGAGAAATCTAGGACCTGATTTTTCAAAGTTCTGACCAGTTTATAGCACTTCATATGTTCAGAGCACAGCCCAAATTGATTTCAGTTGCAACTGGCAACATACAACACCTCTCTGAGTTTGCTCTAGGTGTCTCACACTGGGCATATAGAAAATGAAGAATACACCGTCAGTGTCCAACTGTGAAAATGTATGGTTTATATGACTTGCCCAGTACCACTCTGTGCAGAGGCAGGAATAGAATTCAGTTCTCCATGACAGCATTCAGCTACCTCAGCCATGAGCCGGTTCATTCTCTTCCTATTGTTCCCTGCATCATTCACTACACAGGTTCGAACATCTCCAACATAAAAGGCAGAGATCCAAGAGAACCAACCCCAAATTCATTCACACAGCAGGTCCACCACCTACAGTGAATAAGGCAGGGGTTCCTAAGAAAACAAAATATCTGATCATGTAACTACAGGCTGTATCATAATGCATATGCACAAGAGGCTGAATTAAAGTTACACAGGCAACCTTAATTCTGGCATTTCCTGACTCTGCAGTTGTAACATTGTAATCGTTTCCTAATTTTTAAAAAAACAAAAACAGAATTTCCATGATGCACAACCAATATTGACAGCCACATGAGTCATCAGCAGGGTTGAAATCTTTAGATCACAACATAAGTCTCTACCACTTAAGCTAACTAAAGTAACTTGTAGCATTAGCAGGCTTTTATATTCTTTATGGATCAGCCACTACAGGGTGATGACACACATTTAGCTGTGAAACCCATGGGAAATTTGCTGATGCAGAGGAATGCTGACACACTGGAATCCTAGGTTCAATCTGAGGTTCTGGAAGAGAGTGTGATTTAGTGGTTCTACACCTTTCTACCCTTGTTTCTATTCCCCTCTATACTTATCCACCCCCATCCCCAGCTCCTTTCCTTGCCTCCCTCATTTCCTCACCCTTCCACATTTGAGTCAAGCTGCTTCCTGTTTGCAGTCCAGCAGGCAGAGCATCAAGAGCACAAGAGAATCTCATTGCTCTCAGTTCTGATGCCTGGCAACACAGGAGACCCAACTACCAGGAAGGACAACAGCAGGAAAAGTTCTGCTCAGCCCCGAGACAGAGATCTCTCAGTGGTACATGCACAGTCTGGTCAGCACATAGGAAGGAACTGTGTGGCTATGGAGCATACTCCATACAGATCGAATCTTCAGAGAATGTAGCTGCCAGATTCTAACAACCTGTATCGAGCATGTGCAAACTGCCACATTCAGAGGCTTGTAATCTGGCCAGATTTGGCTGGATTTTAACAGGAATTGCAAGAGGCATATTCCTGATGTTGGGGTGGCCCCTCCAACCCCATCCCAAGCCCCTGTTCCAAAATATGGAGGTACAAAAGCTTCTCAACAAAACTATTAAAAAATTTTGCATGGAGGTGTGGGGCGAGCATTTTTCCTTAATATCGTTCTTGGAAACGGCTGAACCATTTTAGTTGAAGCTTAACAAAAAAAGATTCCAGTGTGGTTATTCTGGACATCAAATTGTATTTCTACATTTCAGTGCCCAAACTGATACAGAGTCTATCAACTCTGCAAATGTAATAGTTCCGGGTTCTCAACTCATAAGAATTTGAATTGAATTTGGATATGGATAGAGCCCTTTTTAATGTTTTTAATAAAGTAAATACTAATGGAAACTGTGTGATCATGGGAGACTTTAACTTCCCAGATATAGACTGGAGGACGAGTGCTAGTAATAATAATAGGGCTCAGATTTTCCTAGATGCGATAGCTGATGGATTCCTTCAACAAGTAGTTGCTGAACCGACTAGAGGGGATGCCATTTTAGATTTGGTCTTGGCGAGTAATGAGGATCTCATAGAGGAAATGGTTGTAGGGGATAATCTTGGCTCAAGGGATCATGAGCTAATTCAGTTCAAATTGAATGGAAGGATTAACAAAAATAAATCTGCAACTAGGGTTTTTGATTTCAAAAGGGCTGAATTTCAAAAATTAAGGAAATTAGTTAGGGAAGTGGATTGGACTGAAGAATTTATGGGTTTAAAGGTAGAGTAGGCCTGGGATTATTTTAAATTAAAGCTGCAGAAGCTATCGGAAGCCTGCATCCCAAGAAAGGGGAAAAAATTCATAGGCAGGAGTTGTAGACCAAGCTGGATGAGCAAGCATCTTAGAGAGGTAATTAAGAAAAAGCAGAAAGCATATAGGGAGTGGAAGAAGGGAGGGATCAGTAAGGAAAGCTACCTTATTGAGGTCAGAATATGTAGGGATAAAGTGAGACAGGCTAAAAGTCAAGTAGAGTTGGACCTTGCAAAGGGAATTAAAACCAATAGTAAAAGGTTCTATAGTCATATAAATAGGAAGAAAACAAAGAAAGAAGAAGTGGGACCGCTAAAAACTGAGGATGGAGTGGAGGTCAAGGATAATCTAGGCATGGCCCAATATCTAAACAAATACTTTGCCTCAGTCTTTAATAAGACTAAAGAGGATCTTAGGGATAATGGTAGCATGATAAATGGGAATGAGGATATGGAGGTAGACATCACCATATCTGAGGTAGAAGCGAAACTCAAACAGCTTAATGGGACTAAATCGGGGGGCCCAGATAATCTTCATCCAAGAATATTAAAAGAATTGGCACAAGAAATTGCAAGCCCATTAGCAAGAATTTTTAATGAATCTGTAAACTCAGGGGTTGTACCGTATGATTGGAGAATTGCTAACATAGTTCCTATTTTTAAGAAAGGGAAAAAAAGTGATCCAAGTAATTATAGGCCTGTTAGTTTGACATCTGTAGTATGCAAGGTCTTGGAAAAAATTTTGAAGGAGAAGGTAGTTAAGGACATTGAAGTCAATGGTAAATGGGACAAAATACAACATGGTTTTACAAAAGGTAGATCGTGCCAAACCAACCTGATCTCCTTCTTTGAGAGAGTAACAGATTTTTTAGATAAAGGAAACGCAGCGGATCTAATTTACTTAGATTTTAGTAAGGCGTTTGATACTGTGCCACATGGGGAATTATTAGTTAAATTGGATAAGATGGGCATCAATAGGAAAATTGAAAGGTGGATAGGGAATTGGTTAAAGGGGAGACTACAACGGGTCCTACTGAAAGGTGAACTGTCAAGTTGGAGGGAGGTTACCAGTGGAGTTCCTCAAGGATCAGTTTTGGGACCAATCTTATTTAATCTTTTTATTACTGACCTGGGCACAAAAAGTGGGAGTGTGCTAATAAAGTTTGCAGATGATACAAAGCTGGGAGGTATTGCTAATTTAGAGAAGGATAGGGATACCCTACAGGAGGATCTGGATGACCTTGTAAACTGGAGTAATAGGAATAGGATGAAATTTAATAGTGAGAAGTGTAAGGTCATGCATTTAGGGATTAATAACAAGAATTTTAGTTATAAGCTAGGGACGCATCAACTAGAAGTAACGGAGGAGGAAAAGGACCTTGGAGTATTGGTTGATCATAGGATGACTATGAGCTGCCAATGTGATATGGCTGTGAAAAAAGCTAATGTCGTCTTGGGATGCATCAGGAGAGGTATTTCCAGTAGGGATAAGGAGGTTTTAGTACCGTTATATAAGGCACTGGTGAGACCTCACCTGGAATACTGTGTGCAGTTCTGGTCTCCCATGTTTAAGAAGGATGAATTCAAACTGGAACAGGTACAGAGAAGGGCTACTAGGATGATCCGAGGAATGGAAAACTTGTCTTATGAAAGGAGACTCAGGGAGCTTGGCTTGTTTAGCCTAACTAAAAGAAGGTTGAGGGGAGATATGATTGCTCTCTATAAATATATCAGAGGGATAAATACCAGAGAGGGAGAGGAATTATTTAAACTCAGTACCAATGTGGACACAAGAACAAATGGATATAAACTGGCCACTAGGAAATTTAGATTAGAAATTAGACGAAGGTTTCTAACCATCAGAGGAGTGAAGTTTTGGAATAGCCTTCCGAGGGAAGTAGTGGGGGCAAAAGATCTATCTTGCTTTAAGATTAAACTCGATAAGTTTATGGAGGAGATGGTATGATGGGATAACATGGTTTTGGTAATTAAATATTCATGGTAAATAGGCCCAATGGCCTGTGATGGGTTTTTAGATGGGGTAAGATCCAAGTTACCCGGGAAAGAATTTTCTGTAGTATCTGGCTGATGAATCTTGCCCATATGCTCAGGGTTTAGCTGATCGCCATATTTGGGGTCGGGAAGGAATTTTCCTCCAGGGCAGATTGGAAGGCCCTGGAGGTTTTTCGCCTTCCTCTGTAGCATGGGGCACGGGTCACTTGCTGGAGGATTCTCTGCTCCTTGAGGTCTTCAAACTACAATTTGAGGACTTCAATAGCACAGATATAGGTGTGAGGTCTTTTTTAGGAGTGGTGGGTGAAATTCTGTGGCCTGCATTGTGCAGGAGGTCAGACTAGATGAT
Source organism: Lepidochelys olivacea (assembly GCF_965140295.1). Taxonomy (NCBI): domain Eukaryota; kingdom Metazoa; phylum Chordata; order Testudines; family Cheloniidae; genus Lepidochelys; species Lepidochelys olivacea. Next base: position 46,634,467 of record NC_140414.1, on the reverse strand, counting down.
CATAATGGTCCCTTCTGACCTAAATATCTATGAATCTATGAATTTCTGGCAATTACATTTTTTCTCTGCCAAAAGAGAAACAAAACATGGTACGCATATGGGGGAGCAGGGATCAGAAGAAAACCCTTTTCTGCACACCACTTTCAGGCCATTTATGTTTTTTCTGATGAAATTTGCACTCAGGCATCTTCCACAAAGCATGACTGTTTTCTCTGTAAGAAATCCACATGGTCTATTAGGCATGTTAAATCAATCACCAACTGATGGATTTGAAAGGTTAAAACTGCTTCTTCAGATTATAAATGTGAAATTAGAGTGCAGCATGTCCTTCTGAACTGAACTGGAAGCTTGTCTGCATGGTGCTGTACAACACAATACCAGCCTTTAATGCTTAATGTATTGAGTTTTGTTGCTGTTTTATTAAATGGAGTGTCTATAGTTATGTCAATTTTCTGGATTTCCCTATCATTGCTGATTGCCATATTAAGATATAGCTCTACTAGAAACAGAAAGAAGAGAGGGGGATGATAGGTACCAATTAGAAATACTACCCTTGCTATTTTGGTTAAAAATGCGTTTCACTGGCTGAAGTGTGTTGGTATTAATCAGCCGCTCTCCTTTTTCACTTTTAGCACTAGCAGAACTCAATCTTGGCGAGATATACTTCATCCTCATCCAGTTTCCAAATTTGAAGTTTATGGATGAGAATTTGTCTTAAATTACCTAAACTTAGCTGCTTTAGTAACGGTTGTGAAAAAAAAATATTAGTCACTACAAAAAGCAAACCTCATTTTAACACGACTGATGTGAGGTGTTAACATTGTTAACTACAAAAGTGACAGCTCTGTCTAAATGAATATAAATCCACGTGACAGTTAGAGAGCATTTGTATCTGCACCAATAGGATCAAAAGAATAGAAACCCACCAAATAGCTTGACTGGCTGCACAAAAACACAAAAAGCTACCTTTGAAGACCCAGATTCAGTATCACATTACTGGCAGCTCAGAGCACCACAGCAGTAATGCTCACTCAAGAAAGAGGAAAGGAAGAAGAGAGCAGACTGCAGAACGCTTTGTAGCATCTGCATATATAGTGGCAGTATGATCACAGAGGATGCTTTCCAGCATCCTTGGTCATTGGAATAGTGTTGCTTAGTGTAGCCACAGACAGCTGAAGCAAAGCAAGAAACAACTGAATTGTAAGACTACCATAAAGACCTAGAACTGAAGGTGAAAATATAGATGACTGCTTAATATTCTCAGGTACGGAATCAAGATGTTTGGCTTGTGTGGAAAGACAGCAGAAGAAAAAATGCAAGGTTCACCCATCCTTCTAATTTTGGTTACCTTTTCGTCTTTAAAGCCTTCCTATTCCTAACAGCACCCTGTAAATAAACAACATTATAATCTGACAGCTAGAGCACAGATTAACTTTTCTAATTCTAATAGAGATCATTTTTAATTTGGGGAGTAAAGGAAATAGAGAACACCTTAGTTGTCTCCCCTCCATCCCACAGTCAATGTTCTAGGCCCGATCTACACCTAAAACTTAGGTTGACCTATCTACATCACTCAAGGCTGTGAAAAAATCTCACACCTGTGCAAAACAGTTAGGTCGACCTAAGTTTTAGGTTGAAACCAGGCCTAGATGCAGCTAGGTTGACAGAAGAATACGTCCCTCAACCAACCTCTGTCTCTTGAAGGGGTGGATTTAATACAGTGATGGAAAAACCCTCTTCTGTTACTGTAGTAGCTGTTTTTAAGTAACTTACAAGGTTACCTCTCCTCCCTTTGACTAAATACTTTATACTGACAGAGCAAACTCCCAATTCCTACAGCAATTATGAAAAAGTTAAAATGCAGCATAGCAATCTGTAGTTTTGCAACACTCAACATACCAGATTATATTTAGGGAGATTGATCTAGTACTGTCTCTTCGTTTACATAAACTGCAAGGATGCTTTACATGAGTATTTCAGGATATGGCTCCCTTTACCATAGGGTGTCAAAACCAGCACAAGCTTCTTAAGGAAAACAGAAAGGGGGGGGAGGGGGGAAGGAGAGGCAATTTTAGTTTTCTATTCATTCTACCTCTTCCTTTCACCCAGTCTCCAATATTTCTACTACAAGATTAAGCATGTGGGAGAGTGAAAAAGACAAATTATCCATAATACCACCACATCTCCAGTGAAAGGTGCAACTCTGCTATCAGAAGCCTCCTGTGGTCACAAATTATTTATTAGTCTCTAAAATGTATCTAGCATCAACACATTACTGAAAAAAGGAAAGATCTGGCCTCTGCCCCCAATGAGCTCCATCTAGACGTGTAAATTGTGAGCTTCCCCGGCTGCACTGTGATACGGGTAAATGGAGGTTACTGGAGTTCTTAGAGATGGACTCTGCATATTTACACTCCTGGGATGCACCAGATATGTGCAGCTCAGATGGTGAAACATGACAATTAGTGCCCACTGGAGCACCCTCGTACCCCCTTTACCTCTCCCCTCTCTGTTCTGAAGTGTTCTAGGGCAAAGTGCTCTGACCACCTCAGTTCCTTCCCACCACCTCCTCAGCTATGAGCTATAATTAAGGCTCCTAGGAAAAGGGGAAGGTGGACATGGAATGGAAATGTAGAGTCTGTCATAAAGAACTCTGTTGACAAGTACCTCTGTTTCTCCTTCAAGTGGCCTCTGCATATTCCCACTCCCCTTCTCCTCTTCCTCACAACCTTAATTATAACCCACGACTGAGTGCCAGTGGGATGGAACTGAGGGAGCCAAAGCACTGCACCCCCTTTTATAGCCTTGCCTTGGAATATTCAGGGAACGATGATGGGAGGGGCAAAGGGAGTATGCAAGAGCACTCCAATGGGAACTGCTTGTCAGGTTCTACCATCTGAGGCGACTTCTACATTATACACCAAATGGCAGTGTGCAGTCTATGTGTAGGTACACACTGCAGTAAAAAGTGCACTGCATCCACACTATGGTATGTAGATACACATGCCCATGAAAGGCTCTTTCAGAGGGTAGACAGCAGGGAAAGTCTCAGCCAGAGGCTCTCTCTGCTGCCGGATTCTTTCCCTATGGTGGGGTAAGGACTGCAGCAGCAGGAAGTTGGAAGAGCCTTTCTCTGAAGCCAGAGTTTTTTCCTTTAGCATGGAAAGGTTCCAGCAGCAGCACAGTTCGCTGCTAAAAATGGCAGCATAGCCAGGAAGGCACAGCCATGGTGAGTAGAGAGCCACATAGGGATGTATTTGCATGCATACCTGCCTGCACCCTTCAGGCACGTCTTTACTCTCCTAAGCTGTGCCTCACCATATATATTGCTATTTATACCCATGCTACGGGGGCTACATGGGTATGTAGACTACACATTGGTGAAAGACGCGTGTAACACAGACAAGAGAAAACAATATGTCAAACAGAATACAAAACACATTGTTCATTAGTTGTGGCTCTTAAACATGATTTTTCTTATTTCTTATTAAGGCTACACTTAAAGATAAAACACATTTAGTTTGTGTTTTAAGATCTGAATAAGGAAGAAAAATTTCACTGCAATCTGTCCTGCAACATATATAGAACACTATAACATCATGAATTAATAATAGCTAATCATGTCTGTTGCTGCAGAAAGGCAGTAAATTACATATTGGTTGATGTGCATTAACCCTTTTAAAGCTGAACCTCTAGCTCATTTAGAGTTCTATTTACATAGCACAAACGCACCGCTTTAAAAAGCAGGATTCAAGTTCTCTGTGTAAAACCTACCAACAACATTACATGACAAATATTCTTCCAGTAAGTTCTTCCTTCACAGAAAACTGCATTGTGAGGGAAGTTTACCAATTACTTTCCAAGTTTCTTAATAGTACTTGGCATTTTACATATTTGTTTACTTTCTTTTTGCATCATTTACAGTATCAACACAACTCTGAACTGAGGAAAGGATGTGTTTGTTGAGTTGTTGCAGAGACAGAAGAGGAAACAATACATTGCCAAAACAATGTCTCAAATAGCTCTTTTAGGGAAAAGGCTAAACTATTTTCACTGTTGAAAAATGGAATCCATCAACATAGAAAACTATATATATACACACACACACACACACACATATATATATATATATATATTCGGAATTTCGTTACTAGAACCAACTTAATACATAGAGAACAAATTATTTTTTAAAAAATCTAGCTTACTTTTAGCTGTTTAAATTGCTTACTTTCTACATTTCACTCAGTTTGGACAATGAAACTAGACTCATCAGTTTCACTGTAGTGTTTTCAAACTAGCACAATGCTGCTTGGCCAACATGCCAAAAATGTTATATTTTAATTAAATAAAAACATCTATTTACAGCAGATTTTTATAAAATCCTCTACAAATAATCTATATGTTGTTTTCAAGTACTTGACAGATTCTCCAAAACCAGATCCCATAGCAAACGAGCTCTCTTTTAAAGAACTCTTATTCCTTAGCATTCTCAATCTAATACAAACCTCTCTTCTTGTCACTAGATAGGATGCAATGTTACTAATTCTCATAATTCTATCACAAGTCTCACAATATCTGTTTTTCTTAAAGCCTCAGCTCCTGGAATTATGATTAAGGCTACATTTTAATCACAGGTACTTTTAGTAAAAGCCATGGACCGGTAATGGACAGTAAACAAAAATTCTAGGCCTGTGACCTGTCCATGACTACATACCCCTAACTAAAACTTGGGTCGAGGGGCCGCAGATGCTAGGGGAGTGGGTCAGGGGAACAGAGGTGCTGGGGCAGCGGGGGAGGGTGCCAGAGGTGCTGGGGGGGGGGGGTTGCATGGCCCAGGACCCCGCTGGTGCTGGGGGGGCCAGCGTGTGGAACCGAGCAGCCCAGGACCACCACTGGTGCTGGGGGGAGGAGGAGGAGGATTGAAAGGGCTGGCAGGCTCCCTACCCGGCTCCGCACAGCTCCCGGGAAGCGTCCAGCATGTCCCTGTAGCTGCTAGGGGGAGGGAAGGCCAGGGGGCTCTGAGCACTGCCCCCACCATGAGTGCCAGCTCCCACCACAAACACCGGCTTTGCAGCTTCCATTGGCCGGGAACCGCACCCAATGGGAGCTGCAGGGACAGTGCCTGCAGGCGGGGCAACGCGCAGAGCCCCCTGGTCTCTCTGCCTAGTAGCTATAGGGACATGCTGGCCACTTCTGGAGAGCCCCCCCAAAGTAAGCACCACCCCACATTCCAACCCCCTGCCCCAGCCCTGAGCCCCCTCCCACACCCAAATGACTGCTGCTGCTGGGGAAGGACATGGTGGCCCAAGACTGCCCTAGCAGTGGCCAGTGCAGCTGGTCCAAGAACCTGCCGCACTGGCCACTGCAAAAGTCACGGAAAGTCACAGAATCCGTGACCTCCGTGACAGACATGCAGCCTTAATTATGATTACTGGAAAGTCTTAGCTTTCATTTAAAAAAGAAAAAGTTTAAGTTTACAACTCTTGGGATTTCAGCAAAGAGCTAAAAACAAAAACCCTAAAGGATTAAAACATAAAAAGGCAAATAAAAAGACACTGCCCCTTTCAAAAAACTCATGATTCTTTTTTGACTCTTTCATGATTTTATGAATGGCTGGTTTGGCAATACTGTTCTTTACCTTAGAGGAAAACATTTCAAAGTTCTAAAACTTCTATCCAAACCCCAGGCAAAAAGAATGCAGCCACTATTCATAACCAGGGCTCTGCATACTCCATGCTTCTGTGAATTCTGCTACAGAATAACGGCACAAAAGCCAAGCTCTTAAAAAGAAAGCTGTTAAGTATCTAGCCCTTAAGTCTGCAAAGGGCACCTTCCACAAGTGAATGAAACTTAGACATATAAAATGTCTACCCAAGTCTGCAGTCATCCTAAATATACCCGAGAGAAGTGAAATGCTTCAATGCCTCACACAGATGAACAATTTAGAAATCTTAGGCCCTGATCCTGCAAAGACTTATGTCCATACCTAACTTCATACACTTCTATTAACGTCAATAACACCACTGACTGGGGGTAAAATTAAGCACATGAATTAGTATTTGCAGCATCAAGGCCTAATTATGCAAATTTAAGCCCTGATCCTTCATGTCCATATGGAGCTGAGTGCAGGATTAGTTCCTTAAAATTTAAGTATTTTACCAATGATAATTTGAACATCTTGTTAACATGCTTAGCACAACCAGTACTGCCTCTCCACATTATTACCAGGAGACAAGAGCTCTAGTTCTCCCCTGCCCAACTGTCCAAACCTTCAGCTTCCATCCTGACAACTTCTGTAATACAGTTACACATTTTAAACACAAAATTGTGAAGCACAATGAAAATTAAAAGTTAATGGACAAAGTAAAAAACAGAATTTAATATCAAATTAAATATCAGAGGGGATCTATCATAACTTCCTGATTTTCATACTTCATTAAAACTTCAGTTTTTAAATTTCTCTGTAAACTACTATATTTGAGTGCTACAGAACACAGAGGTCATGCCACAAACCTTAGGTTGTGCTTGCCAAGAAGCACAAATACACAACAAACCTTTATATCTATAATATAAGTTATGGGCTATAAGTGATTACTCACTGTTCAGTCCAAAAATAGTTTTATGATTGGAATCCTGGGCCTACTTCTTTTAACAACTGAGGCATTACTAAAATGGGAAACAAAAGTTCAGATATGGACTATGATTACTCTTTCAATGTTAAGATACTTAATAATTAGTCTTGCAAGATATGCTTCCAGTACAGTGTAAAACAAGTTACATTCATAACATTATTAAAAACATTCTTTAGTATGAAATAGAACTATTTCAATATGTTCTTAGACAAATTAAAAAAATTATGGGGTTTGGGGGTTTTTTTTAAGGCAACTAGTATATGACAATCATTAAGCAAAGGATCAGAGATACTGATAGTTATAGTTGACAAAGATCATCCCCAAAAGTAAATCTTTCTGTACAGACCAAACAAATTGGAGGTCCTTAAACTTGTATGATTTCATGTAATTCATACTCTCACTTGAAAACAATTTGTTTCAAACATATCACTGAATTTTTCTTCTGTGAAGACATACGCAGGTATGGGACAAAGAGCCCAGGAAACTCCACAAACTTCCTCTCACAGAATTTCCAATTAGTATGTCCCACCGGAGGAGGTTACTGAGAGCTGAAGAAGAAGCAGGGGATGTTGGCCTACAAACACCCCGGAGTATAGTGATCCTACAGGAGCTACGTTGAACCTCCTTCCTTTGTTATGCAAGAAGCTCTACTGAGGAGACTTTGTGAAAGTTTGTTCTACTTGAACTACTGCAGGATATGAAGAGGAATATGCCACTGAAAAAGGCCACTCCCACCTCTATCCCCAAATATTCATGAAACCCTGATACTGTACAGTACTCACACAGTGGGGCATGTCACAGAGCAGGAGCTCTCCATTCCACATTTTGGATTTTTTGTCTTTTTACCTTTACAACTCAAAGGGGCACATAGCCCTAAAATCTTTTATCTCCCAAAAAGAAGGCAATGATTTTACTAATTTCAGATAGTACAGATATTCTTTTAGGAGTCAGTTTGTCTGTCATCCTAATTAGTATTAGGAAGTGTTCCGGTAGTAACTGATATATATGGATAGATATATAAATAAAATCAGTTACTTAGCAGGTTACATCTATTTCAATTCACAATTAGTAGACCTACATTGTTTTTACTATGGCTTGGTTGTATAGGTTTGATAGCACAGCTAGCTGACAAGTGCAATAAAATGTGATGTTACGGCTAGCACAGATGCAGCATGGGATTCCCACATAACCATGCATTTTGACAAACTTATAAGGAAGGATCTTATTGGTGCTGTTGTTCTGTTCCTACACCCAGCTATACCAACGAGAACACATCTCATTAGCTGCACACTTTCGTTCCAATCCAGTTTTATGGCATCTTGTTTTTATTACCATGAATTATTGACATCAGAAGTATTGACTCATGAAGCTAAAATTACAGCCAACTTTTATGATAAATTTATACCACCTTCTTTAAAACTTCTTGTAAAGGGAGTGTATCTGTGCACCATATACCTGGGCTCCAAGTGGGGGAGCAACAGCATAGGACTAACCCTGTTGTAAGGCCGGTCCGTTTCATTTTCTGCCCAGCACAGGCCAGGTGTGGGGCTGCCTGTGCCCACTGAGTGAAACTGACCAGCCTAATGTTCATTTCACTTCAGTGAAGGAGCAACACACAGGCTACCTGAGGGAGGAGGTGAGGGGACAGCCCCAATTTTCAGGAGAGCCAAAATGGGAGCAACAAAAATTACCAGAAAAAAGGGAGTAACTGAGAAATAAAAAAACCTTCCCCTAGCTGTCCAGCCGCTTTCACGGGGCTGCTCGGACACCAGTTCAGGCACCGCCTGAGGCAAGTCTCGCTCGCCCCATTCCACAGCCGGGGCACGGCCAGGCAGGAGCACAGCCGGGGTACGGCCAGGAGACTCCCCACGCCGTACCCCCAGCGGCCCCGCCCGTCCCCCACTCAGCGGTCAGCCCGCCCCCGCAGACCCCGGCCGCCAGCGCTCCCCCAGGCGGCCCGCAGCCCGCCCCTCACACGGCCCCCAGCGCCAGCCGCCCCGCGAGGCGCACACCGGGGCGGGGCGGGGCGGGACAGGGTGCCCCACCCCCACCCGGCGCCCCCCAGCCCGGCCCGGCGCCCCATCGCTTACGCCATTGTCCGGTGTTTACATCCGCACCCCTCCCCGCTTCTTACTACAGCCCCGGCGGCAGCCGCACACACCGGATGGGTTTGCCAGCACGCCCCAGCCAGCCCTCCCTCAGCGCCGCCCACCAATCGCCGGGCACAACCGGGCCGGTTAGCCAACGACCACGCGCTGCATCCGACGGGAGGCGGGTGGAAGGATCCCTCCGGGGCCAATGGCAAAACGAGGCCCTGCGGGGGCTCCTCCTACGCAGGGTTGCAGTCAGGAGGGAGTGGGTTGGTAGGGGCTCGTGCGCGCGCGCGAGGGAGGATGCCTTCGCAGTTCAAAGGATTTATCTCATGAATAATTAACGTGACCTCATGACTAGTCAATATTCCCGCAGAGGCAGTCCCGCCCCCTTCCGGCCACCTCGGCGGCGCCCCGCGGGGAGTGCAGGGTGAGACTGGTCGTTCATTGCCCGGGGCGGGCGCGGTGGCTGCAGCGGAAGGGTGGCCGGGGCCTGCAGCCCGCGATAGGCAATGACTAGCTCAGGGGCTCCCGCCTGCACAGAACGCCACCATGCCACGGAAATGGCTGTTAGCATCTCTCTGCCGTCCATATTTACCGGCCCCTGCCCAGAGCTTCTCAATGCAGTCCGTGTGACCAGAAAGGGGCCTGCACCAAACCCCCCACTCTGTGACACACCTAAATTACTCTCATGATTGAAAGAATACAGATCTGGGCCATGGTCCAGATTTCGCATAGGGCAGCCTGAAACAAAAACCCAGGTTTAAACATCTCCCAACTTGTTCGGTGTTTACAATCAAAACCACACAAAAATGTACGACTTGAAATATTACTGAATTCCAGAGGTAAAACACTGCACGCAAAATATACATAAAGCAACAATGAAAGGGAGCTACCTTTAACATGGAGACAGCAACTCCTACCTGTGCAGAGCGCTCTGCCCAGCAATGGAGAGAAGGGAAACGTGGTCTGGGCCCCAGGACCAGCTCTTAATTCTGTAAGAGGTGCCATAGGATCATTTCTGCCCATACAAAGTAACCAAGGGCTTACAATGCAAGAGGCCTTCCCTCAACAAAAACAGAGACATGTTGGTTCGTAAGGTTTTTTCTCTCCAAAGACATCTCCTTCTGAAATGATCGAAAAAGAAATATAGAAAGCTGTCCTCTGCAATCCTTTTGAAAAATGCTACATTCTGGCCATATAAACTCAAAATGGCAGCTAGGGCAACGTTTGTGTGGTTACTTTGGTTTTGGTTTTTTGCTAAGGCTACGTCTACACTAGCACTTTTGTTGGTATAACGTGGCTCAAGAGCATGAAAAAGCACACCCCTGAGTGACGTAAGTTGCACCAACAGAAGTGCAGGTGTGGACAGCGCTATGTCGGCAGAAGCTGACATAGCTACCGCCGCTTGTTGGGGGTGATTTACTTATGTCAACGGGAGAGCTCTCCCCTGTCGGCATAGAGCGGCTACGTGGGAGATCTTACAGCGGTGCAACTGCAGCAGTACAGTTGTGTCTCTGTAAACTTTGTAGACATGGTCAAATCATTTCCATCCTGGAGAACTATCAAAATCCACTGAAATATCTATTGTGTACAGTATTTATTTACTGAATAGGATTTTTCTGAGTCCTAACTGACATTGATTATATAAATTTAAAAAATGTTTCTGTTTACATTACCCACCTGAGCCAGAATTTGAAGGACTGGGTCCAAAGTAAATCTTTCCTTCTAATGTTCCTAACAAGAGACAAAATATTAGAAGATTCCATGGCCATTGTTTGGTTACAGACTGTAGGGTAATAAGTGATATGAATGTCCCAGGGAGAGAGGTTCTGAAAGAGTACATCAGCTTGGGAGACAAAACAGTGAGACAGAACCAGAGGCTAATTAAGAAATGAGAAGGAATCAGAGGCAGTTGGAGAAGCATGGGAAGGAATCAAAGTCTGTTTAAAGAAGGTGAAGAGAATTAAAACAAGAACAGACTGCTGAAGGAAACTAACTGTTGGAGAGAGGAACAGAAAGGGAGTTCCTGAGGCAGGGAAAAGAGAAAGCATAAATTAGAATAGCAGTTGTAGGAAGAAGTTAGAGACAGAGGTGAAATCACAAAAGAAAGGAATAAAGAAAAAGAAGTTGAAATTACAGTTCCATTGCTATCATGCTCCACTGGGTAGTGAGGGTTGTATTTGGTTTTTTGGGGGGGTTTTTTGTTTTGTTTTTTTGGTTTTTGTTTTGTTTAGGGAAATTTAGGTATCTGTAATTTGGATATCTTCTCTAGGTCCCTGCAACAATGATGAAGTTAAGTCAGAGTTGGTTTTGGCTTTAGCGGTGAGACCCAAACAGATTCACTGAAGCTGGAACATGATAAATTATAAATGCAGTTGTTGGATCTACTACAACATTGTCATGATTTTCTGTGTTCATATAGTTAGAGAAGCAGTTGATCCCGACATGCACATTCTTCTTCATTGTAATCAAGCACATACAATACGTTCTGGCTTAATTGTGTGAGCCCACAACAAACACTGTTGCCTCATTTGCTCACGGTTTCACGATTTTTTATTTTATACATACTGAAGTATTTTGTTTTCCAGTTCTCTGATAACTGTATTCTGTTTGTTCATATTTTGTCTTCTGTTTTTTCCATGCAAAGCCAGTGTACAAAGCTTTCTGGCATGGAATTCAGCAAAGGGGAAATAAAATTTGAAACAAATTTTCCAATGTTTGTTTGGTCATGACTGGGCATTCAACATTATAAAACATGATATAATGAGCTTGTAGGGTTATTTACAATTGCACAATGTAGAATTTTGCAAACTAACATTGTATCACATGAAATTGAAAGGTTTCAGAGTAGCAGTCGTGTTAGTCTGTATCCGCAAAAAGAAAAGGAGTACTTGTGGCACCTTAGAGATTAACAAATTTATTTGAGCATAAGCTTTCGTGAGCTACCGCTCACTTCATCGGATGCATTCAGTGGAAAATACAGGGGGGAGATTTATATACATAGAGAACATGAAATAATGGGTGTTACCATACACACTGTAAGGAGAAAAAAGGAGTGCTTGTGGCACCTTAGAGACTAACCAATTTATTTGAGCATAAGCTTTCGTGAGCTACAGCTCACTTCATCGGATGTATTGAGTGGAAAATACAGTGGGGAGATTTATATACACAGAGAACATGAAACAATGGGTGTTACCATACACCCTGTAATGAGTGATCAGGTAAGGTGAGCTATTACCAGCAAGAGAATGGGGGGGTGGGGGGAACACCTTTTGTGGTGATAATCAAGGTCAGCCATTTCCAGCAGTTGACAAGAACGTCAGAGGAACAGCGGGGGGGGGGGGGAATAAACATGGGGAAATAGTTTTACTTTGTGTAATGACCCATCCACTCCCAGTCTTTATTCAAGCCAAAGTTAATTGTATCCAGTTTGCAAATTAATTCCAATTCAGCAGTGTCTGTTTGTGTTTATGTCCTTTGTAACCTGTAACAATATAACCTTTATCAGGATTCAGACATAAAAGTTGTGGCTTAATTCCTAAAAGTGATCATTCCAATGACAAGAAAAAATGTTGATTCAGAATAAATACCAAACACAAATTAAGACCCTGGTCCTTCAAGTTCATCCTTATGGGCAGAGCCCCCCATTCATGCTGATCTCCATTGACTTTAATGGAGCTCTGAGTGGGTATAAGGGCCCACCTGCACAGACCAACCTGCAGGATTGTAGCCTAAGTGCCTGCAGCTAATATTTTCATATAAGAACTTTAAGGGTAGATATGAGTAGATAGAAATAAGGGCAGAATTTGGCCCTCGTAATATTTATGTTCCAAGGTCAGTTTAGCACAATGTGCTGCTTCATTGGTTCATATAAGAAATGATCAACCCCATATATATTTAGAACAGCCGATCTTCCAACCAACCATATCTCTGTTTCACTTTCTATGTGAGGGTAAACATTAATTTGCTATTCAAGGCGTGTCTATTTATCTGTATTCCTTGAGGTAGCAGTTTTGTGAATCTACACCCTTCTATATAAGCTTTTTCGTTACAATCTCTCTCAGATTGCCAACACTGTATTTAAAAAATACAGGACAGACCTCAGATGTTCCCTTCCCACTAGCTCCAAGCTCTCTCCATGGGAGCAGCCAGGGCCCAGCCCCTGCTTTACTCACATCAGTGATGTTCACACACAACGCTCCTCTTCTGGATGGGGACGCCTGGGACAAATCAGCCTGTATGGGCCTCCTTTAACATTTTTCATACAGGTGAAATCTGGTGTGGGGAGGGGATACCAGTGCTGGGGGGCAAGGGATGATGGAGAGTCACAGGGTGGCACCTGTGCTAAGGGCGAGGGGGCTCCCTCTCTGACCCCCACTGCCGGCTTCAGGTCAAGCATCAGTTTGAATTTGAGGTGAACCCAAGTAATTAACTTCAGATCTAACTTTAAATTCCCTCCAAGTTCCAGTACGTTCATTGAAGCCTCTCCTCTCTAGTATTACTGCAGGCTTATTCACTCTGCTGTGAGAAGCAGCAAGCTTCAGAGGGCATTGTGTACAGAGACACAGCATGAAGGGCCCCAGTTCTTGTGTCCCTGGGGTATAACTTTTCAAGCTTGCCCAGATTTTTCTCATGGTTGTAGGAAACAGAGAATCATTAATGTTTAATTCCTTGCAGTCTATGACGTTGTGTGTTTGCTTATTAACATGGGAACTGAAAAACACATTTTATAGATACTGTCTCAATTTGACCATAACTTGCAAGTTAAGGAAAATATAACCCTGTCTTCCACACTATAAATTATTTTTGGGGTCAGGTGACATTTCCATTAGCCTCAGAATAGGTCTTTTTATGTTCACTGTAAAAAGGCACAGTTTGTAAAAAAAGAACATTATTTGCATGAGCATATAGTCCTGAAATTAAATTTCAGTTTTGTGACAGAAGTCTATTCCCTAACCATTACTTTAAAAACTCCAAAATCAATTTATCGAGCTCTTTATCTGTGGCTGATACTGCACTCATGTTCCATAGTGTCTAATTCAAGCTGATTTTGAATGTTTAGTATTTATTTAAACCAACACGCAGGGGCTCTGACTATTTTATAAAGGCAGAAATCTATATTTGGTTCTTGTGTTTATCACATTCTTCTTCTGAGTTATACAAGGAAATGAGACCTTGATTTTTAAAGGGGCTTAGCACCACTAGCTGGATTGAAATTCAGGGATATATGATGCATTCAAGGATACATTTGCTCAACACCATATCTAAAAATCAGGGTCTAATTTTGGTGTTCCCCTCTTCACTCAGCCTTCCAAAAGTGTCCTGAAAACCCGTCTAAGCAAAAAATCTGCTTGTGCACCATTGCCATGATAGTGGTGATGATAATGATGACACTAATTATAGTGTACTCACTTGTCACCAAAAATTACTTGTCCTAGGACACCAGACAAGTACAATTTTACAAAACTGCCATATCTGGTATTTTAAATAGCATCTATCCCTTTTTCTCTCTCCTCCTCCTCATCCCATTAATGTTGGCAGTGGCATCTATGAGAGGTCCTCTTCTCTCCAAGGTAGTGACTAGAGCACAGAGTTGGCTTGAGGATCCCATCTTGAATGAGCTTTCACCCATTACTTTATTCTGGGTCATCTCACCATTCTCTTGTCCCCTCTCTTAAAGCAACCTACAATCACAATGCTCACTCTGCATTCAGAAAAGCAGACAAATTCCAGCAATCTCCCTTATGTCCTCTGATGTCCAATTTATAGCCTGTTTGATCGGACCATACGTTTACATTCAAGAATTTTGCATTGATTACATGAATTACTTACATAATCAGGAAAATACTAGAATATTGACTGAAAGCTATGTAGCCTTTATCCCATGCCCAGAATTAAAAGGATAAGACAATCCTCTTGCATAGAATTATCTTATCTATCTTGGAAAAATTTTCCTGACTTTGAATGCTAGATCACAAGAGACTTTGTAATTCTGTGTCCAGAGATCAACTTGAACAAGGAGTGGTGTGGGTAGGGCAACTCAGGACTGAAAAATAGAATAAGTTTCTTCTGGGGCCTTGAGGAAGCTAGAACAAATCAACGAAACATAAGTGTTTGGATTTTAATCTACAGTTTATGTAACTGAGAACAGAATTTGGCTGATAGCTTCTCTACATGATACCAGTGTAAACACTATAAGAACTATAAGAGTTCATTCCAGCTTACATTCATAAACAAATTCTGAGCTCAGATATAAATACATATAATAGATAAACATAAATAAATATACACTTCAGAAATTTCTAATCCAGCTTGATTTACATACTGAAAATTTATTATAGCAAAGACTGGGGTTTAAAAAAAAAAACTGGCTTTTTAGTGTAATGGTAAATTTCCTAAATCCTGGTCCCTTTTTATCTAAAGACTAAATCACAGGCACACATTTAAGAAAAAACAAATAAACAAACAAAACAATAATAATTTGTATTAAGCACACAATTTGCCGGTCTTGAAAGTCACATGTTGCCAATTACAGAATTCATTACATACTTGACCTTACAGAACTTGCTGTGGTTTCTTCTGCCAGAAGTACCCTTCCAAGTAATTGTGTTTGACCTCCCGAGTGAGCCAACATGATCAAAGAGAAAAAGCCACTCATATTATAGATTGATAGGCTGATCTAAATGACAACAGTAACTCTGCTGGTAGAGGAGCAACCAACAGTTAAACTGTTATGCTAAGGAAAATCCAGGATATGTGATTATACTGAACCTGCATGCGGATGTGTCGACTTCAAAATATATTTCAGTGGAAATTGTTAGCCTCATGTTACACCCTACAACTGATTGTATAAATATGTCAAATTCCTTGAAATAAGAAATCCTAATGCTCTTTCTCAGCCAGCTGAATTTTGGTGAGTAATCTATTAAAGTAAAAGGGCAAACCCACACAGATCTTTTTCAACACAGATATGCATGGATTAGGCTGTTCTTCTTGACTTCCCTGAATATCATTTGTAGGACAAAATGCTGATTAGCAGGTCATTTAAAATATACACATTGCTTCCATATTCCTTAAACTAGTTAAAGTAAAGCAATTTGTATTATAGTCCAGCAATCATCAGAGTATCAGAGGGTTAGTAACAAAGCAATGTTGATTCCACACTCTACACCTATTCCCTCCACCCTCCTTCAGTCACCCAGAAGAGAGAGAAACAAAGAGGGTCTGTTATCCTAGCACAAGTGCAAGACCTTACAACAGTTTGGGAACACAATTAAAATCACATTTACACTACAAAATGAAATAACATTGTAGCTGGATCCACTTGCAAACTTGTTGTGGCCAGGTTCTCTGACATGGTTGTAATTATAGTGGAGAGAGAGACTGTACATTAACAAAGTATAAAAGCTAGATATCTACGGGTCAGTTCCAAAGAAAAGTTTAACTATTAAAAATATAAAGAAAAATGGAGTTTTTTGGAGTTACACATGCAAAGGACCTGATAGTTATATTATTGGCCCAATGCACAGCAGTGGAAGATATGTAAACCATACGACATCTTCCAAAATGGTAATAATCTGCATTTGACGAATGCCACTTAGAAAATGCAAGGATGAAAATCCCATGAACTTCATACACACCTTTTCCTCATGCATATCTTTTTGTGCACAAAGGACAGGCCACAAAAATGCAGCACTTAACATGATGGGTTCTGGTTCCTGCTATGGCTCCTAGGCACAATAATAAAATAGTAATAATAATAATAATAAAAGGTAAAATCCTGGTCCCACTGACATAAATGGCAAGTTTTGCCATTGATTTCACCTACAGAAGCTAAAACCTAAAGTTGGTCAAAAATTTTCCATCAAAGCTGGGGGATTTTTAAAAAATAGGTTTTTCAATAAAATATAATTATTTTTAAAGCACCTGTGAAAAAACATTGACTCTTCATTAAAACCCCAAAAACTAGAAAACTAAAACAGGGGTTAGCAAGAGGGGAGGTCATGATGCTTCCTGGGCTACATAGCATGTCAAGGATCTCAGCCCACAGGGGAAAATGAGATCATGAGGAATCATGGGGGCATTTCCAAACCAAAATTTTCAGATTCCAGGCACATATCTTCAGATAAATTGTTCAGGTTTGTTTTTTGTTTTTGAGAAGAGTCAAAATTGCTCATGAAAAAAACAAAACATTTTCCTTCCAGACCTACCTTTCCCTTATTCACTGGTTCATATAAGAAAAAACCCCAACCAAAATTCATCTAACTGAAGCTTATTGAAAGCTGAAAGACAATTGCATTAAAAAGGCCTTCACAGAACGCAAGTTGTGTTTTAAGACTTCCCCTACTTGACTAACAGATTTATCTGATTGTTCAAACACACTTGAATATTTCTAATTTTAGCACTAAATCACATACGCTTTTACACCTCTTCCTTCTACCGTCCTTTGACTATTTTTAAGCCTATTTTTGCCCCTCTCACCCAAACCTGATGACTTCATTACACGTACATGTGAAAGTGAATAGGATTACAACTTTGTTCATATAAGATTTATTTTAGTGGTACTTAATTCTATACATAGGTAGTGTCAGGGTTCCCTCCCCACTCTGAAATCTAGCGTACAGATGTGGGAACCCACATGAAAGACCCCTAAGCTTATTTCTACCAGCTGAGGTTAAAAACTTCCCCAAGGCACAAATCCTTCCTTGTCCTTGGATGGGTACTGCTGCCACCACCAAGTGAGTTAGACAAAGATTCAGAAAAAGGACCACTTGGCGTTCCTGTTTCCCTAAAATATCCCCCCAAGCCCCATCACCCCCTTTCCTGGGGAGGCTTGAGAATAATATACCAACCAAATAGGAAAACCAGATTATTAAAAAATAGAACTTTATTATAAAGAAAAAAAAAAGTAAAAGAAGCACCTCTGTAAAATCAGGATGGAAGGTAACTTTACAGGTAATCAGATTCAAAACACAGAGGATTCCCCCCTAGGCAAAACTTTAAAGTTACAAAAAACAGGGATAAACCTCCCTCTAAGCACAGGGAAAATTCACAAGCTAAAAACAAAAGATAATCTAACACGCCTTGCCTTATTTACTTACTCTTTTTGCAATATTGATTTTAGGATGATTTTAGGAGAAGGAGTTTTCTGACCCGATGCTTCTCTGCTTCCCCAGAGAACACACAACAAAGAGCACAAACAAAGCCTTCCCCCGCCCCCAGATTTGAAAGTATCTCCTTTCCCCATTGGTCCTTTTGGTCAGGTGCCAACCAGGTTATTTGAGCTTCTTAACCCCTTACAGGTAAGGAGGAATTCTAGACTACCCTTAGCTGTATGACAGGTAGTGTTTGTCTTGTGCCCCCCCCCCCCGCCATCCCCATCAGTTACCTCAATGAACAGTGTGCGTGAGGACTCTATTTGAGCCCTGGGTGGAACTGAGCAGGATGGAGCAACTGATACCCAGTGGGCCAGATCTGGCTTTCAGGGGGTCTGTGATGGTTTACGCCCCTAGGGTCAGGGCAGCATGGCCTAGGAGCCAGAGTCTATGGAGCAGCCCTTAGGTGCAGGGCAGCGCAGCCTAGTGGCCAGAGTCTATGGAGCAGCTCTTAGGTGCAGGGCAGCGCAGCCTAGTGGCCAGAGTCTATGGAGCAGCTCTTAGGTGCAGGGCAGCACAGCCTAGTGGCCAGAGTCTACAGGGGTGGGGCACCCACCAAGGGGTGTGATGGCCCCAGTAGTGGGTCCCGGGCCCACCTGACTCCACCGGGCCCCAACCCAGGGTCCTAACAGGTGTGTAGCACCTTGCCACTGACTCAGCAGGGGGGATCCTACTGAAACACACTGAGGTTTCCTGGGTGGGAGGTACCACTCCGTCACCCCCCCTGGGTCACTTCCTACCAGTCTCTGTGTTGGGGTCTCCCATGAGCCTTCGGATTCTCTGTGGACAGTTGGGCCGGTCACCTCCTCTGGCTCCTCCACTTGCCAGGGTTCAAGCAGGCCCGTGAAGGCTCTGATTCTCTGCGCAGTCAGGGGCTATGGCTGGCCCTCTGCAGGAGCTTCCCAGACAGGTCCTTCCTCTGTGGCTGCCAGCCACAACTGAGCTGGGCTTCCTCCCTTTATACTGCGAGAGCATTTGGAGCATGCCCAGTCCTGCCAGGGACGCAGGACTTCCGCTGTCAGTAATATGGGCGTAACCCTCTCTGGGCTAGTGCAGGGTAAGCAGACCCTGTCACACACCATCCCCCTTAAGAAGGACCCCTGAGGGCGGTCCGTCTCCTCTTCCTCCCCTCCCTGTCTAGAAAAGAAATCCGCGTTAGCGTGGGTCTTACCCGGATGATGAAATATGCAGAAGTCATAGGGTTGGAGTGAGAGGTACCAGCGCATAATCCGGGGGTTCGTGTCCTTCATGCTGTGTATCCATCTGAAGGGGGTATGGTCCATGATCAGTTTGAAGGTGTTCCCCAGCAGGTAATAGCGCAGGGCGTCAATAGCCCATTTCACGGCCAGGGCCTCTTTCTCTATTGTTGAGTAACGCTGTTCTCGAGGAAATAATTTCCGACTTACGTACATAATTTCCGACTTACGACTTGGGTGTTCTTCCCCCTCCAGTTCTTGGGAGAGTACAGCCCCTAAGCCCACTTCTGAGGCATCTGTTTGGAGTATGAACTCCTTTATAAAGTTGGGGTGTTGCAGGACCAGTTTCTGTGTGTGTCATTCTTTCAGAGTCCTGAAGGCCTCATCGCACTGGCCAGACCACTGTACCTGTCGTGGCTGAGAGTTCGTCAGGTCCGAGAGGTGGGAGGCTGTGGACGTGAATTCTGGTACAAAGCGGCGATAGTACCCGGCCAGTCCCAAAAACTGCCGTACCTGTTTCTTCTTCTTGGGTGTGGGTGTATCCATAAGGACTTGTACATTATTGATTGGGGGCGCAATTTCCCTCCCCCTACAACGTACCCAAGGTATGTCACCTCTTCCTGCCCAAGATGGCACTTCACTGGGTTGGCTGTGAGGCCGGCTGCTCTAAGGACCTGGAACACCCCAGCGAGATGTTCTAGGTGGTCCTCCCAGTTGCTACTGTAGACTACAATGTCATCTGTATAAGCTGCTGCATACTGATCATGAGGCAGCAAGATCTTATTCAGCTGCTGAAAAGTAGCTGTGGCTCCATGTAGCCCAAACAGCCTTTCAAAGTTACAAAGTGGAAGAGGCCGAATGCTGTCGGAAAGGCCGTTTTTTCCCGGGAGTTTGGTGTTAGGGGGATTTGCCAGTACCCTTTGGTTAAATCTAGAGTTGACAAATACCTCAGTCCCCTGAGTTGTTCTATGAGTTCTTCCACATGGGGCACTGGGTACGCGTCAAACCGTGAGATAGTGTTGACCTTCCGGAAATCTATACAGAATCAAGTGGTCCCATCGGGTTTTGGGACCAGAACAACTGGGCTGTGCCATTCACTCTTTGACTCCTCAATTCACCCCCATTTCAAGCATTGTATTAATTCCTGTCATACTGCGGCCCACATCGTCCGGGCCAGCAGTTTGTGGTCATCCCTCACCCTCTGACTGGGTGTTGTCATGATATGATGGCTCATAAAGTTGCTTCTTCCGGGGCAGGTTGATAGAACGTCGGGGAAGTCCCTTCTGAGCCGCAGTATTTGCTCCTCCCGTGCCATGATGAGGCTGGTCCCGAGCGTAGCTGGCCTTGGATCTGGGGGTTCCCCTGCTAGGGGTCCAAGTTCTGGGTCTGGGGGTGATGGGGTGATGAACAAGGCCTCCCTGGCCTTCCAGGCCTTCAAAAGATTCACAAGATACGTACGGGTATTCCTCTGTCGTCCAGACAGCCGGACTTCGTAATCTACCGGCCCGACCTGCCGGGTCACCTTGTAAGGCCCCTGTCATTTGGCCAGGAGCTTTGACTCTGCAGAGAGCAACAAGAGCAACACCTGGTCCCCAGGGTCAAAACTTTGCACCTTAGTCCCTCTGTTATAGAGTGGTTCTTGTGTCTTTTGGGCCCGCATCAGGTTCTCTTGGGCAAAAGCATCCAGGGCTTGAAGCCACTCTCAGAGATATAACACATACTGGGTGATCCCGAGTACTCATGTCTCCTGCGCCTCCCAGTCTTCCCTCAGAAGGTCCAGGATCCCTCTGGGCTGTCTGCCATACAACAGTTCAAAGGGCGAGAACCCGGTCGATGCTTAGGGCACCTCCCTGATGGTGAACAGCAGGGCTGGCAATAGTGCATCCCAATGGGGTCCTTCTCCATGAATTTCCGCAACATGGACTTCAGGGTATTGTTAAAACACTCCTGTCAAGGTTCCTTCCCCACTCTGAACTCTAGGGTACAGATGTGGGGACCTGCATGAAAACCTCCTAAGCTTACTTTTACTAGCTTAGGTTAAAACTTCCCCAAGGTACAAACTATTTTACCCTTTACCCTTGGACTTCCACTGCCACCACCAAACATTTATCTGGGTTTATTTTTATTAAGAAAGCGGCGTTTGGAAACGTCTTTCCCCCCAAAATCGTCCCAACCCTTGCACCCCACTTTACAGGTGAAAGGATTTTTCCTCTGGCCAGGAGGGATTTTAAAGGTGATTACCCTTCCCTTTATATTTATGACAGCTCCACAAGACCATCTGTTTGTGAGTGGTAAACCGACGTCCAGAGTGTCCATATATTCAGGAGGCAGCACAGCTCTGCTATTAGTTTAGAGGATACATTAGTGCCTTGGTCAGTCAGGATCTCCATGGGTATCCCGACCCTAGCGAAGACCTTCACTAGTTCGGCAGCAATCACTGGCACCATGGTGGCTCGGAGGGGAACAGCCTCGGGATAACATGTCATGTATTCCACGATCACTAAAATAAATCGATTCCCTGTCTTACTTCTTTCTAGGGGGCCAACCACGTCCATCCTGATGCATTCAAAGGATACGCTAACCACTGGCAGGGGCATCAGGAGTGCCCGGGGTACATCCTTCGGTCCGGCCTGCTGACATTCCGGGCAAGACATGCAATAGTCTTGGACCTCTTGGTGAATGCGGGGCCAAAAAAACCAGTGGGCCACCCTCTGGAGGGTCTTCTCCCACCCCAGGAGGCCTCGTCGCAACCTCCAGGGAAACAACAGCTGGCAGAGTTGCTCAGCTGTCTGTGATTCCTATACCACCAACTATAGGTGATCCCGCCAGATCCCTGGGGAGGTCTCGAAGATGCATCCTTCCTGGGGTTGAGGCCGGTGGCCTGCTGCCAGGCCCTACTCAGGGTCGGGTCCTCTCTCTGCTCCTGCACGAAATCTATATCTCGCTCCAGCTCTACCTGTGCGTCTTCCATGAACAGGTGCTTTGCTGCGTGGGAGCTGGTGGGCGCCTTCCCAGCTGGAGATGTCCCTTCCCTGGGGTCTGCCTCTGGTGTGTGTCTGAGCAGCCCCCTAACTGGAGGCCTTGCCCTGTCCATTCATGGAGCGGGCATTGATACTTCTGGAGGACCTCCCTAAATTCTGGCCAGTCTCGCCCCAGTACTACAGGGTAGGCCAATCTGGTGGCCACACACACGTGGAGGACTTCCTCCGGATGGCCAATCTCAATCCTCACCCAAGCTGTGGGGTAAGGATGGATATCCCCATGGACACATTGTAAGTGCATCTGTTCACCAGAGAGTTTAAGGTAGGGACCAGCCCCTCCTGTCTGAGGGTCTGACTACATCCCAAGTCCACAAGGACATTCGTGGGGGTCTCTTCAACTCGTACAGGTACCACTAGCTTTCCTGGCCCTCTTTTCCGAGCTCTTTGGCCAGCAATCAGACTTGCCCATAGTTGCAGTCCATGAACGGACATTCCCACCGAAAATGTCCCTCTTGGCCACACTCCCAGCAGTGACCTCAGACTTCCGTGGGCCTAGGCCTTCCTTCCGTTGTGGGTGCCAATCCCTTCGAATCAGAGTCCAAGTGACCCTGTGTCTGGGTTTGGGGGCGGAGGGCTTAGTGGGTGTGGAGAGGGTGGTGGATGGAGGTTCCCAAGCCTCCGCTCCCCGCGGGCTTCCCTTGCCTGGCACATGTCTTCTGCTCAGGTTTTCTGATCCCCTGGGTGGTGCCTCAGTTCCCTCAGCTGCCAGATAGTCCTCCATCAGGCTCACCGATGCTGACAAGGTCGCCGGTCAGTGGTGTTGCACCCATGCTTTCCCTCCTGCCAGTAGGATCTGGGTGAACTGGTCAAGCCTTCCGAGTCCAACCATCTCCAACGGTGATCCCGTACCCTTTGGGCCATGGGCCGTGGTCGAGCCCCGGGTGGGTACTGTTCTTTGCGGAGGCACTGGCGGTAAGCCTCCGGGCTAATGCAGGTCTGGTTTAATATGGCCGCTTTCACCTGCGGGGACTCCAGGGCCTCCCAGGGATCGAGGTTGTGGTAGGCAGTCTGTGCCTATCCAGTCAAATATGGAGCTAAAATGGTGGCCCAGTGCTCCGGGGGCCACTGGGCAGCTGTAGCGACCTGCTTGAAGGTGACCAGGAACACCTTGGGGTCATCTCCTGGTCCCATCTTAGTGAGTCATATTGGCAGCCCCACTGAAGTCTCTCCAGATTCCGCCCCTGTGGGTGTGGGGGCTGGGGCTCCTTGTGGGCATAGTACAGTTGCCACTTGCTGGACTAGGCGTTCTTGTTGTAATTGTTGCTGGGCAGCCCACTCATGAAAGAGCTGCTGCTGTTGTTCCTTATGCTGGGTCATCTGCAGCTGCTGCTGGCTGGCCATCTGCTGCATCATGTGAGCCTGTTGCTGTCACTGTTGGGATGCCTGCTCTTGCTGATTCTCCAGCATCCACTTTAGAAGTTTCTCTGAATCCATCTTGGATGGCAGTGGGGCTCCTGTCATCTAGATTCCTTCCCCTGGACCTTTCAGCAGGTCCTGGTCATTGCCCGCGTTTTCCACCACGTGTGAGAGTTTACGTCCCTAGGGTCAGGGCAGCGTGGCCTAATGGCCAGAGTCTATGGAGCAGCTCTTAGGTACAGGGCAGCGCAGCCTAGTGGCCAGAGTCTACGGGGGTGGGGCACCCACCAAGGGGTGTGATGGCCCCAGTAGGGGGGCCCGGGCCCACCTGACTCCACCGGGCCCCAACCCAGGGTTCTAACAGGGGCGTAGCACCTTGCCACTGACTCACCTGGGGGGTCCTAAGAAACACGTTGAGGTTTCCTGGGTGGGAGGTACCACTCCGTCACCCTCCCTGGGTCACTTCCTACCAGTCTCTGTGTTGGGGTCTCCCATGAGCCTTCGGATTCTCTGTGGACAGTTGGGCCGGTCGCCTCCTCTGGCTCCTCCCGTCACCGGGGTTCAAGCAGGCCCGGGGAGACTGATTCCCGGCTCAGTGAGGGGCTGTGACTGGCCCTCTGCAGGAGCCTCCCAGACAGGGCCTTCCCCTATGGCTGTCATCCACAACTGAGCTGGGCTTCCTCCTTCATACTGCGAGAGCATTTGGAGCATGCTTAGTCCCTCCAGGAGGCAGGACTTCTGCTGTCAATAATATGGGCTTAACCCTGTCTGGGCTAGTGCGGGGTAAGCAGACCCCGTCACAGGGCCCATCATTGTCTTCGGGCCACTTGTGATTGAATGGGTTGCAGGGGCCTAACACCATCACTGCACATAATCCCTAATACT
Organism: Lepidochelys olivacea; assembly: GCF_965140295.1. Taxonomy (NCBI): domain Eukaryota; kingdom Metazoa; phylum Chordata; order Testudines; family Cheloniidae; genus Lepidochelys; species Lepidochelys olivacea. The sequence continues at coordinate 46,610,109 of NC_140414.1, read as the reverse complement.
GAGTATCTTATAAGTTCTAAGACTGCACTTGTCATGTAAATTCCAAGATCTGACACTGAGTTAGACATTAACACTGCTGAGAGACTGTTAGAATGCTTCCAAATCCCAACGCAGAGTGCTTCAGTAGTTACACTGACCTAACACTCTATAGGGACTGTTATTATGATACCAGAGACTTCCTCTTGCTTACTGTATCTTTGCCTGAACTGTTCACTGAAACCATTAAAAAAATAGTTTCTGCCTCTGGATATATGTTTGGAATCCCCTAAAGGTCTTACACAGGCTCTTTGATTTGTGATACTGTTGTCAGTGTCAGCCTGTATAAAGAAGACAACATTAATCTCTGTAGAGAAACATTCTGAGTCAGTTTGCTCATTTTTATTTTTGTCTGATTTTATTAGTAGTATGTATGGGTTTTTTATTTGGTGTCACACTTCCTCTGAGCCATTTTGTGCTCTGTTTCAGAATGTTCACTATTAAATTTTTACCACTGCAATGTAATTTTGATTATTCATAACTTCTTATTTTATATAAAAAGCAACGAGGTCTCTATGCATGCACAAACTAAAAGTCCTTCCATGATCAAATTTCAATTGTTCTTAAAACAAGTGTTCTAAAGGAAATTGTACTGATCAGAACCACTTCCAAGCCATGAAGGCATTCCAAATCCAGGGCCATTTCAGGATAAAACAAAACAATTCAGAAAATCTTTCAATTAGGAGATAACCAAATCCTGAAGTCCCTGCTCAGTTCTTGCTGATGAAGTCCATGAGAGTTTTGCCTGAATAAAGCCAGAGTAAGGATTTGAGTGTTTGGCCCTAGGATGACTAACAAGGGAAAATGGATAACAGTATTTTACCTATCTTCATCAATCTGAGGAGTTTGAAATTTTCATTATTCCATACAAAAGAAATGGTATGTAGTGCCTTTACGTTGAATAATGCTTCCTGCTTCTTACAGAAGTTGGTCCAATAAAAGTTTTTACCTCACACATCTTGTCTCTCATACTAGGCAAGTCTATCTGTCTATTTTATCTTTTTAAATTCTTCAGCTAGTAATGTAGCTATGCTGGTTTTTTATTTCCATTTTAGCCTCTTCAGCTCTCACAAAGTGGTTTGTACTGAAACATAGCAGTAGGGGATCATTGTATTAGAAGTGGAAGCAAATTTTACATGCTTTATTTTGAAGCGATCTGAACATTTATTTGAATATATTTTACAGAATAAAGTTCCTTTTTAGACCACTTGCCCCATAACCTCCTCGCTAAGTTCCTAGGATGTTGGACAGATGTGTAGTAAGTAACGTAACACCACTTCCAAACAAGGATATTGGGTTACAATTTTTGTAGTAGACCATGATTATTTTTAACTTTCATTTCCCTTGTAATTATTTCCATTTCTAGATTCCTAAATCTGCCATCGCCTGTCATGTGAATCTCATCTATTCTGTTTTTACAAATAATTCTGGCCTTGAGTCTGCATTCCTTGCACACTGGGAATTCCCATAGACATGAGTTTTGGGTGCGCAAGAAATGCAAGTTGTGATCCTATGTAAAATATGACCAAACATTGTCCATTATCTGCTCTGTATACAATAGCCTTTTTTAAAAAATGGAAATACACTTATTATACATAACAGCTGCCCAAATTCTGATTTAGGTACTTACATTCATAACTCCCCCTGAGGTGTCTGTTAGAAAAGTTAATATTCACTTGCTCGCTGACCAGTTGTTTGTGTAATGGAAAGTAGTGGGGCTGAGTGGGTGTTTTCTTTAATTGTTTGTTTGTTTAAATACAGGGGGGCCCATCAGTGAATTGCCTGGGCACAAATCTCCTGTTGACTTTAATGCGAGATATGTGTGTTCAACTGATGGAATAATCAGGCTGAAGTATTGCCTGGCAACTTGAGGGAGAAATTATCTGGGAGAAAGAGAGGAAGGGTAGAGAGGAAACAAAATAAATGAGGAAGAAAGGAATGGTGTGTGCATATAGTGGCAATGGGAAAATTACAGAAGATCTAGACACTGACATTCATCTGTAACAGCATCAGTTTTTAATCTCATTTGGGCAGTTGTGTGTGTAGTATTGTTAGGGCACAGTTGTTACACATTCAGATACAGTGGTGGCTGGCAGTGGGTGAAGTAATCTATCTGTAACCTCTGAAAAATCTGAGGCTCTTTCAGGATGAAAGCAATTGTCACAGCATTTAAAATCCTTCAAATTAATAAGAAACATCTATATCTACACATACAATTTACAATATTGAATTAAAAATTACCAGGATTTACAAAATATTAATAGGCATGCTTCAGGGCCTTTTGAAAATCAAAGCTTCACTTAAGGCAGCAGAACTGCTCAGCTTCATGGTTCTTACACATTTAAGAACAAGGAAAGTGACACCAAAAATACATTACTGGAATAGTAAGCAGTAAATTAGCACTCAAGAAAGAGATCTTGGAGTCATTGTGGATAGTTCTCCGAAAACATCCACTCAATGTGCAGCAGCAGTCCAAAAAGCAAACAGAATGTTGGGCATCATAAAGAAAGGGATAGATAATAAGATAGAAAATATCATATTGCCTCTATATAAATCCGTGGTATGCCCATATCTTGAATACTGCATGCAGATGTCGCCCATCTCAAAAAAGATATATTGGAATTGGAAAAGGTTCTGAAAAGGACAACAAAAATGATTAGGAGTATGGAACAGCTGACATATGAGGAGAGATTAATAAGACTGGGACTTTTCACCTTGGAAAAAAGACGACTAAAGGGGAATATGATAGGGGATATGAACAGGGATATGAAATCATGACTGGTGTGGAGAAAATAAATAAGGAAGTGTTATTTACTCCTTCTCATAACACAAGAACTAGGGGGGGTCACCAAATGAAATTAATAGGCAGCAGATTTAAAACAAACAAAATGAAGTATTTTTTCACACAATGCAAAGTCAACCTGTGGAACTCCTTGCCAGAGGATGTTGTGAAGGCCAAGACCATAACAGGGTTCAAAAGAGAACTAGATAAGTTCATGGAGGATAGGTCCATCAATGGCTATTAGCCAGGATGGACAGGGATGATGTCCCTAGCCTCTGTTTGCCAAAAGGTGGGAATGGATAACAGGGGCTGGATCACTTGATGATTACCTGTTCTGTTCATTCCCTCTGTCAAGGTTCCTCCCCCACTCTGAACTCTAGGGTACAGATGGTGGGGACCTGCATGAAAAACCTCCTAAGCTTATCTTTACCAGCTTAGGTCAAAACTTCCCCAAGGTACAAAATATTCTACCCGTTGTCCTTGGACTGGCCGCTACCACCACCAAACTAATACTGGTTACTGGGGAAGAGCTGTTTGGACACGTCCTTCCCCCCAAAATACTTCCCAAAACCTTGCACCCCACTTCCTGGACAAGGTTTGGTAAAAAGCCTCACCAATTTGCCTAGGTGACTACAGACCCAGACCCTTGGATCTTAAGAACACTGAACAATCCTCCCAACACTTGCACCCCCCCTTTCCTGGGAAATGTTGGATAAAAAGCCTCACCAATTTGCATAGGTGACCACAGACCCAAACCCTTGGATCTGAGAACAATGAAAAAGCATTCAGTTTCTTACAAGAAGACTTTTAATAAAAATAGAAGTAAATAGAAATGAAGAAATCCCCCCTGTAAAATCAGGATGGTAGATATCTTACAGGGTAATTAGATTCAAAAACATAGAGAACCCCTCTAGGCAAAACCTTAAGTTACAAAAAAGATACACAGACCGAAATAGTTATTCTATTCAGCACAATTCTTTTCTCAGCCATTTAAAGAAATCATAATCTAACACATACCTAGCTAGATTACTTACTAAAAGTTCTAAGACTCCATTCCTGGTCTCTCCCCAACAAAGACAGACTCACAGACCCTTTGTTTCTCTCCCTCCTCCCAGCTTTTGAAAGTATCTTGTCTCCTCATTGGTCATTTTGGTCAGGTGCCAGCGAGGTTACCTTTAGCTTCTTAACCCTTTACAGGTGAGAGGAGCTTTCCCCTGGCCAGGAAGGATTTCAAAGGGGTTTACCCTTCCCTTTATATTTATGACACCCTTGGGGGCACCTGGCATTGTCCACTAGCCCAGTATCCTGTCTTCTGATAGGTGGACCTTTCGTCTGACCCAGTATAGCCATTCTTATGTTCATAAAAGAAAGAGAGAACAGGGCAAAAGGAACAACTTCAGGAGGAATGACTTGTTTTGCACAATGGTGTAATAAAAATGAAATACAGGCAGGAACTGAAAGTCAAACATACTGTAAGCTACCAAAGAGAAACTTAAATCAGAGAAGATAACATATCGAAATTGTGATGGGGTGATAAGGAGAGCAAGGTGACTTCCTTCTGAAGTCAGTGAATGTACTGTCCTTATCAATGGAAACAGGTTGTATCCTTAACATTCTCCAAGAGACGCAGACTTAGAACCACTGACACATTCCATAGTGCAACACTAGTGGATGCCAGGAGGCCTATGCAGTTCATACAGCAATACAACTAAACTAATAATAAAAATAATACAGCTCGTCTGTGGTAACAGTCTTCAATAATTTGTAAGCTACAGGCAAACTCAACACCTCACCCTAGAGATATTTAGAAATATTTTCCCCCTTTTACTTTTATTATTTTGATTATTTTTAACACATAAGTACTCTGCACATTATAGACATTTAACTACTTAGGCGCTCTCCTTGAATTCTGAACACATTATTGTGCTGATTGCTGGCGTACACTTGAGGGACCAGACCATTGTTGGTCTCTTTTTATTTCAGTTTGCTTCAGTTTTCTCTCTCATTCTTGGCTTCTTAGTTCAAACACAGAAGCCCTGTTTACATTCTAGTACTAAACCATCACTGAGAATAGTTGTCAGCAACACGTCCTCTTGAACCAGAGCTGAAAGTGATTTAAGCTGTTTGCCATTTTCACCAACATTGTTTGATGCTTCCTATTCCCATTTTACAATGGTTCAAGGGAGACCCTTGACGACACCTTTTTTTTTTTTTTCAACAGGTTGATTTCCTAGCATAGGAAAGTCTTAAGGGACTACCAAACCTAAAGCTGACCAAAATTGTTTCAAAGTACTGGATCCGGGGAAGGAAATCCAATTATGAAACAGCTAAATAGCACTGTAAAGACAAAACAGGTAATCAGCTCTAGCAAGGTACTATCCAGCAGTTCATATATTTTCAGCTTTCTGAATCACTCAGGAGCTGGAAGACTGAGGGTGGTGGCTCATGCTGGTCAGTGATGTGCTCCCAATAATTTTTCCTGTTAGCCTGTGGTGAGTGTGCTCCAGGAAGAAGTGAGAGACTAGAGATTCTACCCATTTGTTTTCTCATTTAAATAATAAAATAAAATACAATAAAATATTACTAAAATGTAGGGCTGTCAATTAATCACAGTTAACTCACAGGATTAACTCAAAAATTAATAAAAAATTAATCGCGATTTATTGCACTTTTAATCACACAATTACACAATAGATTACCAATTGAAATGTATTAAATATTTGTGGATTTTTTTCTACATTTTCAAATATATTGATTTCAATTACAACATAGAACACTGCTCACTTTATATTATTTTTATTATAATTTTTACAGTGCAAATGTTTGTATACAAAAGGAATGGTATTTTTCAATTCACTTCATACAAGTACTGTAGTGCAATCTCTTTATTGTGAAAGTGCAACTTACAAATGTAGATTTTTTTGTTACATAACTGCACTCAAAAAACCAAAACAATGTAAAACTTTAAAGCCTACAAGTCCACTCAGTCCTACTTCTTGTTCAGCCAATCGCTAAGACAAACAAATTTGTTTACATTTATGGGACGTAATGCTGCCCACTTCTTATTTACAATGTCACCTGAAAGTGAGAACAGGCATTTGCATAGCACTTTTGTAGCCCGTATTACAAGGTATTTACATGCCAGATATGCTAAACATTCATATGCCCCTTCCAGCTTTGGCCACCATTCCAGAGGACATGCTTCCATGCTGATGCTTGTTAAAAAAATATGTTAATTAAATTTGTGACTGAACTCTCTGGTGGAGAATTATATGTCTCCTGCTCTGTTTTACCTGCATTCTGCCATATATTTCATGTTATAGCAGTCTCAGATGATGACCCAGCACATGTTGTTGGTTTTAAGAACACTTTCACTGCAGATTTGACAAAACGCAAAAAAAAATACAAATGTGAGATTTCTAAAGATAGCTACAGCACTCCACCCAAGGTTTAAAAATCTGACGTGACTTCCAAAATCTGACGGTTTTGGATCATTATCAAGCAGAATCCGTCATTGGCATGGACACATGTTCTCTGGAATGGTGGTTGAAAAATGAAGGGACATATGACTCTTTACCTCATCTGGCATGTAAATATCTTGCAACACCGGCTACAACAGTGCCATGAGAACACCGGTTGTCACTTTCAGGTGTCGTAAACAAGAAGCAGGCAGCATTATCTCCTGCAAATGTAAAGTTTGTCTGAGCAATTGGCTGACCAAGAAGTAGGACTGAGTGGACGTGTAGGCTCTAAAGTTTTACATAGTTTTATTTTTGAGTGCAGGTGGGCTTTTTTTACATAATTCTACATTTGTAAGTTCAACTTTCATGATAAAGAGATTGCACAACATTATTTGTATTAGATGAATTGAAAAATACTATTACTTTTGTTTTTTACTGTGAAAATATTTGTAATAAAAATAATATAAAGTGAGCGCTGTACACTTTGTATTCTGTGTGGTAATTGAAATCAATATATTTGAAAATGTAGAAAACATCCAAAGTATTTAAATAACTTGCATTCTATTATTCTTTAATCGTGCAATTAATTGTGATTTTTTTAATCACTCAATTAATCGCGATTATTTTTTTTAATCGCTTGACAGCCCTACTAAAAAGCTTCAGTAGAACCATAACTAAGGAAGAAAGCAGAGACGCTTGGCAAATTAACTCACACTAAGAGCATTTCCAGGAAATGTTTATCTTTGTTTCTGAAAAATACAAGTAGTGTTTTGAAAGAACAGCAGTGTTCAAATAGGATAAGTGAAATGGGGAGACCATGTGGGTTGATCAGAGGGGCACCTTCCACCATAAGTTTTTAGTGTCATCAGTTCTATCTCAAAAAGCAAAAATCTTGCACTTCAGCAGCATTTTTGACCTCCAAGAATAAGTCAACCTAGCAATAGATAGAATCCTCGATATGCTGAGACCACTCCTTATCATGCTGACCAATAATATCTCATTGTTTCCTTGTACTCCCCTGTCTGTCTGTATCCATCCCTTGTCTCTTCTCTCATAGTTAGATTGGAGGCTCTCTGAGACAGGGACCATCTTTTTGTTCTATGTTTGTACAGCACCTACCACAACTGTGTCCTTGTCCGTGCCTGGGACTCTATGCACTATGATAATACAAATACTATTTGATCACCTTGATCGATTAGTCCTTCAGCCCTCATATAGATTATGCCGATCACAACACGCCTCCAATTCTTCTCTTATCCTGGCCTTCCTTCTCTATGTCTTTTGATGATAAAATCTTCCCATCTCTTTGGAGGTCGGCTGAGGGGTCATTTCAGTTCCTTTGGGTACCACTTGGCAACAGACCCCTGCAGCCCATCGATTGTCAGTGAGCCTCACGATATGCCCAGCCCATCACATTTTACTATGTCTGCTCTCAACAATGACATCCTGCACTCCACTCTGCTGTCAGATCATTCACTAGGGACTCAGTCGCGGATTCCCAGAATTCTTCTTTCCATTGCTCTCTCCGTGACAGACAGTTGTTGCTCCTCTGTCTTCATCAGCGCCCATGTTTCGCTGCTATACAACATTGCTGGCAGTACTGTTGAGTTGAAGAGGCTGGTGCGTGTTGCCTTGTTGATTTTTCCTTGGTGGACATCCTTGATAGAATTGAACCTGCTTTCTTTCTTTGCAAATACTACTACTGTTACTAAAAATAACAATATATGTGTATATATAATATAAGAATAAAGTGTATAAGTAGTACAAATTATTCCTTCCAATGTGCCTTTGTCAACAGTGAATTTTATCTGCTATCAAGTTACCCATCCCCCTAACTTTGTTAGATCCCGCTGAAATGCCTCACCAACTTCACTACACAAAATTCCCTTTAACTTTAAACAATGTTTAACAGCCTGGAAAGACTCCATTTGACTTCAAAGGACTTGGATCAGGCTCTAATGGAAGGACTGAGGAGAAATCCTATATTTGGATTTGTAAATCATAATAATATACATGCACAAAACATTTTCATTCACCTATGTGTATTAGTAACAATACCTTGCATTTCAATAGGCATCTTTAATCCAAGGCATGTTTAATCCAACACATTTGACTTTGTTAACAAACTAAGCATAACATCCCCGTGACATAGGTAAGGAAGGGCAGCCACCTACATTCACCTCTACAAGGCCACCAAACATATCTGGAGTTTTCAGTCAAGTGCAGTCCCGTTTAGAGTTATCATGACATGAGTCAAAGAAGCACTAGAAAATGGTCAAGGGATCGACAACTAAATTTTTGAAATACCCAAATAAATGTAAGAGTCTTTGTCTGATTTTTAGCAAGTTTTCCGGACAGACTACTATGGGATAAGATGTGGCATGCAAACTGCAGGAATAGCGATTTCTTTGGAAGACGTTACAAGGAGAGTACCCCTTTAAGTAGAAACATGTTTCCCTTTTAGACCGTTAGTCCCTTCTGTTAAAAGTATTTCCAAAAAGGAGTGAGACTGCGTACACCAGCACTGACACTTTTGCTGAGCAAAAAAAAAAATATTTTCGGTTGTATTTTAAATGGCAATTTAAAAAGTTAACGTGTGCTTCAATGCCATGTAATGCTTTCCTGTCAGAAAGGATCAGCTGACAGAATTAGATACAGAACCTATTTGTCCTTGTCACTGCCGTCCAAAGAAACACTCCCTGTGAGCAGAGAGATTGACATGGCTGCAACCAACAGCTAAGTCGAGCATATTATTCTGGTACTAGAGTTGCTTTCAACCGGACTAATCCTAAAATCGTGACTGTATTCCAGTGGATTCATTCAGTACGGATTATTGATTAGGGGCCTGAGCCAAAGCTCCCCCTGAAATCAATGGATTTCTTTCCATTGACTTCAGTGGGGTTTGGATCAGGACCTATCTGCTGATGATGGAACTTGAATAGCTATTCCAAATGAGAAAAACAGCATGGCATAAATCAGCCAACATGATTTCTAGCAGAGAGGGAATTCTTGGGAGTGTTATTTCATTGCTTTTTAGATCTGTACTCTGAGCACAGTCTCAAACAATCTGCATATCAGGTGATTGTGCCATCCGGTTCTGATATTTTCAAGGAATTTGTTCTTATTGCTTGTATTATGTGAAAACAGTGCAAAGGCCTCAACTGATGCAAAATGAAGTTGTCCTCTGTTTAGACCACAATATCACATCAAGCCTGTGCTCTGGTCCCTCCATTGGCTCCCAGTTTCCTCCCACCGCCAGTTCAAGCGCTTGGTCCTGATCTTCAAAGCCATTAGCAGATGAGGTCCAGTTATACTAGAGATTGCAGGCCAGATTCTGTGGCCTGACTACACTCGCTTTGCCCTGTTTGCCCTCCACTCCCTGTTTGCCATGGTGCAAAGGGAGCAGAAAATTCCTGTATTTCCCCGGTGTTTATAAAGCTGACGTCACCACCTCCTATTCAAGCACCTCTCACTGTTGCAGGGATGTGAGGGGCAGAAGGGAAACCTGACACATATTAGAGCAGCTTACAACAAGGCTGGAGCCATTGCAGATGTGACTAGAGAATCAAGGACCTGTGCCTCAGTGTCCCTATCTGTAAAATGAGGATAATGATGATGATCTGCTTTGTGAAGCACTTTGAGATCTGCTGATGAAAAGTGCTATCGAAAAGCAAGGCACTATTATTATCTGATTCCATCCTTCGAGCATGCTACAAAACCTTCATCTTTGGTAAAGCTTTTCCACCAGGTGCTAGAACTCCAGTAGTTCTAGGAACAGAACAAAATCAGGGGGCTTCACAGAAGAAACCTCTCCATGATAAACTGAATCCATAAACAGTGGGAGTGGGACATAAACTATACAACGACCTGATTCACAGGGCATGGGAGAAGACACAGAAGCCAGCTGGCACCTGGTCCCACCAACCAATCTTTTTCTTCAAGAAAAGGTATTCTGATCCCCACCTCATGTTTTCCTTTACCACCTTCCTGCCTCTGCTCTTCTCCTTGGTTTTTCTTTCAATTATCGTTTTTCTCCAGTCTGTTTTTCTCTCAGCTGCTCCTTTGCCACCCCTCCCCACCTTCATACCAAATCCAAGTTCATACAATGGCCAGACTTGCACAGAGATTCTATCCCATCTCCTTGATCTTTGCCCACTGCTGACTCCCCTTTGCAGCAGGCACTGGAAGATGCAGTACTGGGTTCACTGAGGCTGATCATACTATTGCACAGATCCAGTGAAGGGACATCACCAAGCCCTCCCATCAAGCGTAAGCCCAGGACAGCTGTCCTGGCAGTCTACCAGCCTACTTCCCATCCCAGTCATTGAAACGTACTAAGGGTAGAGGTCACCAAAACTTTAGTCACAGAGGAAAACCACATAGGGGAAAAAATGACCTTAATTAACAAGTCCTTTCTTTTCAACTCAAGAAGTAGTGCTTCCTGAGTGGGGAAGAAGAGCCAGTTATTTTAAAGTTAAAGTAAAAGCACCACAATTTTTACTGTTGTGTGGGGAGGGATTAACAACAGCTCTCTACAACATTCCTGTAAAATTTGTGGTGCTTTTTTATTTTAAAAAGTGGTGTAATACAGTATGCAAGTGAAAAATCAAGCAGTTATTTATTTATCACTTTAATTACAGCACTTGTATTTTAAGCTTAGCAGGTGGAAGTCTTTGGCACACTTAAAAGATATTGCATGTCCATGTGCTAAAACATGTCTTTTAAGCCCTAAACTGATCCCATAATAACTTTTACAAGAATTGGACAACAGCAAGGAATTATTTAAAGAGCAATAAATGTGCACTACATCTACTGAATTAAAAACACTTGCCTTCTTTGCCTGCATATAGAAATGACAAAAGACATGAATATCAAGGAATACTAATAATCCTTACTCAGTCATTGAGCTTAATGGATGGTATGAGTAAGGGCTTCTGTAATGTACCTGTGACGGGTTCGGTCACAGAGATCCCATTGGGACTGTCACCTGATGTGCTGAAATTACTGCTGAGCCTGTTTTCCCTGCCAGCTTGGGACTTCCAGAACCCTGTCTTGTTGAGCCAGACATGCTAGCCTGCTGCAACACAGACCCAGGGTCTGGACCACACCCCCAAAGCTACAGACTACCTGTCTCCAGCATCCAGACACCCAGTTCCCAATGGGATCCAAACCCCAGATAAATCCGTTTTATTCTGTATAAAGCTTATACAGGGTAAATTCATAAATTGTCCACCCTCTATAACACTAATAGAGAGATATGCACAGCTGTTTGCTCCCCCAGGTATTAGTCACTTACTCTGGGTTTATTAATAAACAAAAGTGATTTTATTAAGTATAAAAAGTAGGATTAAAGTGGTTTCAAGTAATAACAGACAGAACAAAGTAAGTCACCAAGCAAAATAAAGCAAAAACACACAAGTCAAAGCCTAATACATTAAGAAACTGATTACAGGTAATATCTCAGCCTCAGAGATGTTTCAATAAGCTTCTTTCACAGACTAGACTCCTTCTTAGTCTGGGCCCAATCCTTTCCCCTGGTACAGTCCTTGTTAGTTCCAGTAGACATCTCAGGTGGTAAGCAGGGGTTCTCTCATGACTGGACCCATTTGTCCTGCTCCTCCGCCCTTTTATAGCTTTGGCACAAGGTGGGTATCTTTTGTCTGTGCTTGTCCCCACCCCACCTCATCAATGGAAAAGTACAATGATTAAGATGGTTTCCAGTATCATGTGACATGGTCACATGTCACTGTAAGACCCCTAGTCTCCATTCTTCCTGGGTTAGCCCACACATACACAGGAAGGCTTGCAGGTAAATAAACCATTTACAGTCAATGGGAGCCATCAAGATTATAAACCACTATTAATGGCCCACACTTTGTATAATTACAATAGGACCTCAGAGTTATACTTCATATTTCTAGTTTCAGATACAAGAATGATACATGCATACAAATAGGAGGAATATATTCAGTAGTTTATAACCTTTGTTATGATACCTTACAAGAAACCTTTTGCATAAAGCATATTCCAGTTACGTCATATTCACACTGATAAGCATATTTTTATAAAACATACACAGTGCAACATCACAGTACCCCAATATTTATCGGTCTTTATTACATTATATATTAACCTTATGCTTTTCATATTTTTGGGTGCTGCTCCTGTAAAAGCAACGCTAGCTCAGGCTTTGTCTATGGTAGAATTGTTTTGCCAAAACTCTCCCCCAGTTGCTGCCACTGGCTCAGCTCCATCAAGGGTAGCAACAGCAGGACCATTAGTGTAGGCAAGGTACAGGCAGCCACCAGTGTTTTAATCACTATGCGAACAAAGTAGGGTCAGATAACCTGGTGGTAAAAATGTCAGCAGTGGTGTGGAACACTCAACAGTAGCTTCTTTGCTGATGTAATGGTAACAAAATATTTGCAAAAAAGCTAGTACAGACATCCCCTAATAGCAAGGGGCACCTTGATGTAGACAGCAGTGAAATGAGGACAGACACATGCATGGAATTAAGTGGAAGGCTGCAACTTTTATTAAACTGTAGCACAAGGGAGCGGCACTATGCACCGATCACCCATACTCTCCTTTACCAGGCATTTAGTTAGTTCTAGTGTGGGGGGGTTACATGGCTCCTTACCATGAAACCCATAATGCAGGTGACTCTCTGCATCCTACCCCCAGGACAGCCGGAGGAAGATGACTAAGGGAACATCATCATTCGGTAAGCACCACAGTAAAACCCACACTTTGTGCAGTCGCTGCAGATCCAAGGCATACTATCTCCGGAAATCCACCTGTGGGAAATGTGGGTACCCTGCTAAGTGCAAGAGAAAGTATAAATGGACTGCCAAGGCTAAAAGATGCAACACCACTGGTACTGATCGTATGAGGCACCTGAAAAATGTCTACCGTCGATTCAGGAATGGATTCCGTGAACGAACAAAACCTAAGCCCAAGAGAGCTGCCATTGCAGCATCCAGCTCATCTTAAGGACGCATCTGTTTGTTACAATAAATGGTCTAATCCGGAAAAAAACAGAACAAAAAACAAACCCTTAACTGCCCACTTCAAATTCCTTTTACATAACAATCTAACCCTTATTGCCTACACCATTTTAAGTGGCCTCCTACATCATTCATTACCTCTTATGCTTAATAATCTGTCCCAACTTGTATTTAGCTCGGACACTGATTTCTTCTCCCAGACCTGAAGAAGAGTGTGTGTAGTTCAAAAGCTTGTACCTCTCATCGACAGAAGTCGGTCCAATAAAAGATATTACATCACCTACTTGTTTCTCTCATGATTTATTAATGTGAATCTCCTACTTACATATTTATCCTGTGACTCTTTCCTGGTTAGGTTTAAGTGGTGCTGCTTGCAGTTATACAATTTTATCACTAACAACTTATTTTATGGCACAGTAACTGCTGTTGATGACAATTTTTACTATTTTTAACAGTACTAGAAGGTAAACCAGAACATACATCAGTGCTTCCAAGCAAGATATTGCTTTTAGCTACTAGTATCTGGAAGTTTAACTGCCCTGACTGCATAACTATATAACACAACTACACTAGCATTGCACATCAAAAAGCACATTCTTTAGTCAGTCTTTTTTTGTTTGTCTAATAAAACATGATTCCTGGGTGTTCATGGCTAAATCTAGCAAGGTTGATTATTAGCATTTTATGAATCATGTATCTGAGTTGTTAGTGTGTTGTATCTGATACGAATCCTTGCATTATTCTGTCATTCACCTAGATGTCCATAGCTACATTGGCCTGTTGTATTACCTTTTTGCTGTATATCCAGTTTACCTAGATTTTCTGGCTGCCTCTTGTGGGTTCATTAACAGGTTCCTTCATGCAGTGACAAGTTGTAGAGAAGGACACATGTTCTATGTGATCTGGAGGGTTGACTCCTGCCTTAACACATTTTTTTTTAAATCTATCCCTAGGTTATTACATGTTGAATTAAAAATATATCAAAGCCCTGCTATTTTTTTCACCTTTGTAAATACAGTCAATCATCAGTTTTAATGTGACATTAGAGATAGTGAAGCGAAATATTCATTATTCTTACTGCACTCCATGTAAGTAAGTGAATTTGATTATGATACAAAAGGAAAGAATTTGCAATCATTAACTATGATGCTTTTGGGAAGGAGATTAGATAGGAGACCAGCATCATTAGAGGTTTTTATCTAAAGATTTCCTGCCTGGGGTAATTGTTCAGAGGAGCAGCAGTAGTCAGAGGGGTTATGTCATTTATTTTCTTTACTATAGCTTTGGGCTAAGCATTGTTTTATGGATTCATTTGAAAAAAATTTCTTTTAATTTTAACAAAAAGTGAGTGTCTTTTTTGTTGAACTCATCCTTTCATGGAGTTGAAGGGATTCTTTTCTTTCTTTTTTCTTACAAAATACGTCAGAAAACTGTGGTTAAATGATATTTCACTTTCAAGGTATTGTCATTAGTTAAATCCTTTGAGACTGTATTATATTGCTGGACAAGCCAACAGTTTCAATAAATGTATTAGCAATATTAGCAAGAAAATAGTTGAAAATATGTTCTTTTACTTGTACTATTCATCTATGAAACATGACTGTTGACCTGTTGATAAGACTGTCAATACATCACTATAGTATAGCCTACACAGCAATCCTATAATTGATCACACACTCAAACACAACTTGCATCTGTTATCTAGTTTTTCCAGATGCTTTTCCTATGCTGTATGTTCTTGGATGTTATTTCTGTCTTGTATTCCCTTGTACGCTGCATTTCCAATAAAAGAAATGTAAAAAGAAAAAAGTATGCATTTTATATAAAATCTAAAACGATAAATGTTTTTCTGCTGGTCATGCTTTTCGTTTTTGGAATCTCATTACTGAAAACAGAAAAGTGGGAGAACGTAAAAATGTTTCCTTACAGGTGACTTGCAAGGATAAAAAATTGAAATTATTCTGGTGTTTGCTTCCTTGTGATTTAATAACAGAGGACTGAAAAGCTTTTTGGTTTTTTCTTTTAACTTTCTGTTTACTTTTTACACTGTAAATTCAGGTTTTGTATACTCAAGAAATCTAATGACAATTAACTTAGGCTTGAATAGAGACTGGGAGTGGCTGAGTTACTATACAAAGTAAAACTATTTCCCCTTGCTTATTCCTTCCCCTTCCCCCCCCACCTCCACCACTATTCCTCAGATGTTCTTGTTAACTCCTGGAATTGTGCTGGAAATGGGCAACCTTGATTATCACTTCAAAAGGTTTTCTCTCCCCCCACCCCACTCTCCTTCTGGTAATAGCTCATCTTAAGTGATTACTCTCCTTACAATGTGTATGATAAACACCCATTTTTTCATGGTCTGTGTGTATATAAATATCCTCACTCTATTTTCCACTTTATGCATCCACTGAAGTGAGCTGTAGCTCACGAAAGCTTATGCTCAGATAAATTGGTTAGTCTGTAAGGTGCCACAAGTACTCCTTTTCTTTTTGCAAATACAGACTAACATGGCTGCTACTCTGAAACCTGAAAAACTAATGGGATTAAGACATCACAAGAAACAAGAAGCTGAAATTGAGTAACAGAGAGAAAAAAAGATTTTTAGTCAGACTGCTTAAAGTTGTTCAGGCTAGGTCTTCAGCAGGTTAAATTACTGCATTAAATGTACCTGCATTGAGGTCAGTATATATATACCAATTTACATGATGTGAGGCTCTTGCTCTTTGATTTTTGTTTTTTGTTAACACCCTTTACACCAAAATACCTAATAAACTCTTGGGAGAAAGGATTTCTTTGCTGAACATTCAACTCCCCCATTCCTTCAAGTAAGGTGTGAGAAAGCTCATAATACACATTTGAGACCCCTAAGAATTATTCCAGCAAAACCAGGGAAGATCAATTTTGATATTCCTGCTGTCTGGCTTTGTACTATGGATCTCAGATGCCTTATAGGAAGTGATTGGGTGCTCATGTAATAAGCAGGCTTGCTACCAATGTATTTAGTATACCTTTTTCCTTTTCTAAAAAGGGATAAGGGACTCCAGCAGGTGCACTTAATATCAGCAAATTTGACAGATGATGTTGGCCTCCTCTTTTTTTCCAGTTGTGCAAATTCAATTCTAAAATGTAATTTTTTAAAAAAGTTGTCCCACAGAGATTTCCCTTCAAATCTCCTTTAACAAAAGTTTCTTTAAAGGTAGGTGAGGGTGGAAAAGATCAGAAAAAATAATTTTCTATTCCTCTCTTAGCAAGCATGGGTTGTGAGCAGTAAGTTTTCAAAATACACTTTCTTTCTTTCCTCTGAACTGAAATGATGATTTGCTTAGGCTGCTAGAATTACTATTGTGGCAAAGTGGCACAAGTGCATCACACCGTCAATAGATTATAACTTTTAGGAATTTGGGAAGCACTTGCAATGGAAAAAATCTATAACTCTAGAAGGTGCTCTTATAACAATTATCTGAACATTTGACTGCCCTTTATCAATTACACTGAAAAGGGCTCAGTAATTAGAAGTTCAGAACATTTGACCAAGTTCTCTCTGTACTAACAGGATTATTTCTCCCTACTTGATAATTGGTCATACACAAGACAGATTTAAGTGTCTAATGTGAGGACTTTGTGATCCTTACCTGTACTTGCCGATTTTCTCTTTGCTCTTACTGTGTTAATACCTTGCAATATTGTCTGAGAATGTATCTATCTAGACTTCTATACCTCACTGTGATGTCTGAGCACATCACAGGACCATTAGTGTGTAAAAAATATATGTTTCTAATGAGGCATCAGGACCATTTTATCTAGGCTTCTATACCTGACTGATGTCTGAGCATGTCACAGGAACATTCTGTCCCCAAGTTCTCATACTCTTCCAGTAGCACATGGTTGCCCCTGCCATGGTGGAATCGGGTCTTTTGGTATTCTCTGGAAAGGATTCCTAAAGCCCTGCCATTCCCCACCCCAGTGCTGTCCCTAGGAGAAGGCTTATTTAAATCTCCATTTTGGGGTTAATCCCCAGCCAAAATTCAGAAATAGCTCAGGGAGACACTACTAGCCAGAAAATAATTAAGGGCAGGTAAGCCAAGGCATGTCACTTCAATAAGTCCACTACTTTCAGAGGGAAGAAGTGACAGAGTGCTGGGCTGATTGGAAACTAGACCAGAGGAACACTGGAGAAACAAGGAAACTTGAACTGTATTTTCTAAAAGTTCTTTGTCTATACAGCTGCATGGACACGATGCGATTAGAGATTTTTGCAAAATTGGTGCCAATTTCAATAAACTCAGACCCTTGCAATAAAACCCTCTCTCAAGAATGTGACTTGTGTGTTCAAGCCTGAGTCTTTGGGGAATTTTTGACTCTTGTCATTCTGCCTCTTGACCTGTGACAAGCTCTCAGTCTTATTCTGGGCCTGCTTCTTGCTTGTATTTCTCAGTAGGGGTTGGCAGCGTGAAGCAAGGGGTAGTCTGCCAATGTCCCTCTCTGAAATCCTGCTCAGGAGTTGAAACAGCCTCACAGACATACATGAGAGAATCACAATGATCTCTGCACAATTCCCAGTTTAATCAGACAGGGATTTTGCGATGTTTCACTCACAACTGAACAAATGTTTTCCATCTCCCTCTATTTTTCAATGCGTGGTCCAGTTCCTCAACTCTTATATGAAGAATCTGGTAAATTTGACAAAATGCTGCCATATTTAAAGTTATTTAAATGCAAATAAAACATCAGAACAATTTTAAAAGACATGAAAAATATCTATTTGCCAACAGTCTGAAAAATGATTAAATGGAATTTTATAAAATTAAAAAAAAAATGAATGTGTCTGGCTGAGCACAAGCATAAGAAATTTCAGTCCAAAGACGATTGTTTTCAGAAAGTTATAAGTGCCTGAAAACAGAAAAGTAACACTGTGCAAGTGCTTCGTCAGCCTCGATGGAACCTGGCTACTGCACAGCTGTAATAAATATTTAGTGACCACACATGGAAATAAATGGAAATTGCTGATTCACATGAAATCTTGGCACCACTACAGATAATGAGACTTTTGCCACTGGCTTTAATTGGAGGCAGGATTTCACCCTTATGCTCTGGCTACACTAAAGATCTTACAGCGACACAGCTGCGCCCCCTGTAAACTCTCTATTGTAGCCACTCTAGCTGATGGGAGAGCACCTTACTCCCCATATCAATGGAGCATCTGAGAATAAAATGGCAAATCCAATCGCAAGGACATTGACACCTAGCACCCAACAACCCAGAGGGATATGGATTTCCCCACCTTACCATAGGAAAGCTGAACAACAGCTCGAGATCAAAGGACTGGATGGGTATGAGGTGGGGAATAAGAGTTGGTTACTGGGAGTTGTGGCTCTCCCCTGGAGTCTGACAAAGGAGGTCAGATGGAGGCAGACAGACAGAGCTTGAACCAAGGGGGTCACTATAGCTTGGCTGGGCTCTGGGCTAACTAGAATGAACTATGCTTTAACCTTCATTTCTCTAGATTACCCCAAAAACTTCCTATGCTGTGTTCCAGTTAACAAATAAACCAGACTGTTTTGACAACTCTGTGTAAGTGTCATTGCAAATGCTTGGCGAGGTGCATTAATCCCCGAAAAGTATACAAGTCTCTACTGGGACCTGAGTCAGTTGGACTCGTTGAGCAGAACTTACGATGTGAAGCAAGAGTGCTTCAGGCCCGGAGGTCCAGTCTAAGGAGGCAATGAAGCCATGTGGCTTACCCTGGAGGAAGAAGGAGACCCCTAGGGGGTCTGGCACACTGAAGGGGTTCCTCCTAGAGACTGTTCCAAATCTGAAGCCATAGCACCGATCCTGTGATTCTGTGACAAGGGGTACCTGGAGATCAGTAGTGATGCAAGGGATCAAGATCTCAAGCAGATTTTTAGAGTAGAACATGTTGCTTCTGTAATTCCTTAAAATAGCTTGATATTACCTTCATGAAGGTCACTGGGCCAACATGTTGTCACATCAGGGCTGTAATTTCTGATGCTAAAATGTCTTAGGAAAATACATTCTGTTGAAAGCATTTTTGCTAATAGCATTAAAAGCGTGCAGGGAGGATACATCTCTCCTCTTATAAAAAACTGTATTCATGATTTAAAAAGGACTAGAACTCCAGGAATTATTCTGCCTGAAACTTAAAGAAGGCAAAGGAGCAACTCTAATGCAGTCCAGCGGAGACTCTATAAATAACACCCTACTCTCAGTCTGCTGAAGTAAAAGTATGTTCTGTAAGTGCATTTAGCTGCAAATATTAAATCATCTTATTGTTTTAATTTGCGTTAGCAAATAAGCGTTAGATAGCAGGATGACTGACATTATTTCAGAGCATCCTTAATGGCTGATGACAGAGCCAGACCTGAATGAAGAAAGGATGAGGAAAAGTCACAGTTCCCCAGCTAGCACTTTCCCCCATAAATGTGAGGTCATGAATTTATTCCTCTTGAAAAACCAGACTGATAGGACTGGAAACTGAAGCCATCTGCTTATCCACAACACAAGTGTAATATAAGCAACAGCAATGTAAGCTTCTTCATGGGGCTGTGCCCTGCCCATGTGCCTCTGCCTGATGTGGAGCTAGTACTGAGAGAGCAGCTTATACTTTGCTCCATTCCATCTCTCTATTGAAATTGCCAACAGGGATACTTATTAATGTGTGATTATGACTTTTATAATATGGATTTGTGTTCACTGGGAACTAGACTGAACCTCCAGATAGCCAGCTCATTTCACATCAGCCGTAGAACAACCACCACCAGGTGACAATGACTTTGCCCGCTAATGACTAGAGCCATTTGAAGAGGGCCTATTGTTATTTCAGAGAAAAAATATTTTGACTAATATAGAACTTCTGCATGTGTAACACCGTGCTGCTGCATTTGGGTTCTGGCTGCATTAAAGTTTGTTGGGGTTTTTAGGACAACGTGATGGTAACAAGGTCAGCACCTACCTCTCATGAGCGCCTCTTCTGCTTAGGTGTGTCTGCTTTCTTTCAGCAAGTAGTCCTGGCCCTGGTATGGGGCCATATCTCCAAGGCTTCCTCCCTGGAGACCCTATCTTCCTAGGGCCCTCCCCAAGCTCAGGCTTTACTCAGTCCCCACAGCCTGCCAGGAGCTCCCTCAATGTTCCCCCAGTCCCTGCTAGCAAACAGTCTTTGACGCAGTCCTAGCAGCCAGCCAGGAGCCTCTTAGAATCATAGAATCATAGAATCATAGAATATCAGGGTTGGAAGGGACCCCAGAAGGTCATCTAGTCCAACCCCCTGCTCAAAGCAGGACCAATTCCCAGTTAAATCATCCCAGCCAGGGCTTTGTCAAGCCTGACCTTAAAAACCTCTAAGGAAGGAGATTCTACCACCTCCCTAGGTAACGCATTCCAGTGTTTCACCACCCTCTTAGTGAAAAAGTTTTTCCTAATATCCAATCTAAACCTCCCCCACTGCAACTTGAGACCATTACTCCTCGTTCTGTCATCTGCTACCATTGAGAACAGTCTAGAGCCATCCTCTTTGGAACCCCCTTTCAGGTAGTTGAAAGCAGCTATCAAATCCCCCCTCATTCTTCTCTTCTGCAGGCTAAACAATCCCAGCTCCCTCAGCCTCTCCTCATAACTCATGTGTTCCAGTCCCCTAATCATTTTTGTTGCCCTTCGCTGGACTCTCTCCAATTTATCTTGCTCCCCCGGTTCCTGCTGGCACACTGTCTTTGGTCCTGTTGGTCTTCCAGTCAGGCATGTAGTAGAATATAGTATGCAGGGTCTTGGAAAAAATTTTGAAGAAGAAAGTAGTTAAGGACATTGAGGTCAATGGTAATTGGGACAAAATACAACATAGTTTTACAAAAGGTAGATCGTGCCAAACCAACCTGATCTCCTTCTTTGAGAAGGTAGCAGATTTTTTAGACAAAGGAAATGCAGTGGATCTAATTTACCTCGATTTCAGAAAGGCACTTGATATGGTTCCACATGGGGAATTATTAGCTAAATTAGAAGAGATGGGGATCAACATGAAAATTGAAAGGTGGATAAAGAACTGGTTAAAGGGGAGACTACAACGGGTCATACTGAAAGGTGAACTGTCAGGCTGGAAGGAGGTTACTAGTGGAGTTCCTCAGGGATTGGTTTTGGGACCAATCTTATTTAATCTTTTTTATTACTGACCTTGGCACAAAAAGCGGGAATGTGCTAATAAAGTTTGCAGATGACACGAAGCTGGGAGGTATTGCCAATACAGAGAGGGAATGGGATATCATACAGGAGGATCTGGATGACCTTGTAAATTGGAGTAATAGTAATAGAATGAAATTTAATAGTGAAAAGTGCAAGGTCATGCATTTAGGGATTAATAACAAGAATTTTTGTTATAAACTGGGGAGGAGAAGGACCTCAGAGTATTGGCTGATCACAGGATGACTATGAGCTGCCAAGGTGATATGGCCATGATAAAAGCTAATGCGGTCTTGGGATGCATCAGGCAAGATATTTCCAGTAGAGATAAGGAGGTGTTAGTACCGTTATACAAGGCACTGGTGAGACCTCATCTGGAATATTGTGTGCAGTTCTGGTCTCCCATGTTTAAGAAGGATGAATTCAAACTGGAACAGGTACAGAGAAGGACTACTAGGATGATCCGAGGAATGCAAAACCTGTCTTATGAAAGGAAACTCAAAGAGCTTGGCTTGTTTAGCCTAACCAAAAGAAGGTTGAGGGGAGATATGATTGCTCTCTATAAATATATCAGAGGGATAAATACCAGGGAGGAAGAGGAATTATTTAAGCTCAGTACGAATGTGGACACAAGAACAAATGGATATAAACTGGTCACCAGGAAGTTTAGACTTGAAATTAGATGAAGTTTTCTAACCATCAGAGGAGTGAAGTTCTGGAATAGCATTCTAAGGGGAGCAGTGGAAGCAAAAGATGTATCTGGTTCAAGACTAAGCTTGATAAATTTATGGAGGGGATGGTATGATTGGATAGCATAATTTTGGCAATTTATTGATCTTCAACTATTAGTGGTAGATATGCCCAATGCCTTTGATGGGATGTTAGATGGGGTGGGATCTGAGTTACTACAGAGAATTCTTTCCTGGGTGTCTGGTTGGTGAGTCTTGCCCATATACTCAGGGTTTAGCTGATGGCCATATTTGGGGTTGGAAAGGAATTTTCCTCTAGGGCAGATTGGCAGAGGCCCTAGGGGTTGTTAGCCTTCCTCTGCAGCGTGGGGCACAGGTCACTTGCTGGAGGATTCTCTGCACCTTGAAGTCTTTAAACCATGAGTTAAGGACTTCAGTAGCTCAGGCATAGGTCAGGGGTTTGTTACAGGAGTGGGTGGATGAGATTCTGTGGCCTGCATTGTGCAGGAGGTCAGACTAGACGATCATAATGATCCCTTCTGACCTTAAAGTCTATGAGTCCTTTCTTCTCCAACTCCAAACAGCAACTAACTGCTGCTCTGTTCTGCAGCTCCATTTATATGGCCCTCCTGGCCACTGATTGGCCATTCCAGAAGCCCCTCTGATTGGTGCTTCCTCGCAACCACTCTAAGCCACTTGGAGAACCTCTCCACTGTTCCTTTCCTGGGATGGGTGTGGTAGAACGCTGAGGCTTCCAGCCGGGAGCCTTTGGGCCTAATCCAGCCCATCACACAGACCTAACCTCATTCCTTCGAATACTCTTTTGTTATAATATTATGGCTAGATAAATTATATTGTTGCTCACATAAGGTATGTCTACACTACAGCTGGGGGTGAGCCTCCCAATCCAGGTAGAAGGACTCAAACTAGCTTGGCTCAAGCTAGAGTGCTAAAAATAGCAGTGTGGATGTTGTGGCTTGGGCTCTCAAGCCTACTCATCTCTTAGATCAGGTGGCTAGCCCATGTCTCCACTGGAGCCACAACATCCACGCTGCTATTTTTAGCATGCTTCAGGTAGCACGAGTCTGTCTACCTAGGCTGGGAGGCACGCTCCTAGCTGCAGTGTAGACAGACCCATAATGTCATACTGGTCAGAATGAAAAACCCTATATATGAACTGCACATTGTATAGTGAAATCAGCAAACTAAGGGGGAGGATGGGAAACCTGTAAAGCCATGTGGTAGAGTCTGATGAATATAAACTTCCTGCTGCCTCAATTTATTGTTTCAAGATTCTCATATTCCCATACTTTGAAAAGGTACCTCAGCCTTTGAAATTTATGTTCTGGCATTTGTTGTCTGGTAAACCATAAAAAAATGACCAGGCATCCTGCTGTCCTTTGGTGTCTTCATCAAGAGTTAGATAAAGTCAGATCTTTATAAGAGTGTGCTAGATTTCAATAGTAAATGCAGTATCTTGTATTTCATCTTCTAGCAGTTAAATAACCCACAGACCAGGGGTTCTCAAACTGGGGGTCAGGACCCCTCTGGGGGTCGCAAGGTTTTACATGAGGGGTTGCGAGCTGTCAGCCTCCACCCCAAACCCCACTTTGCCTCCAGCATTTATAATGGTGTTAAATATATAAAGCCATGTTTTTAATGTATAAGGGGGGTCTCACCCAGAGGCTTGCTGTGTGAAAGGGCTCACCAGTAAAAAAGTCTGAGAGCCACTGCCAAAGACACTACCTACCCGATTAACAGAACATTATTTCCTTTAGTCTGTCTTTTCATCATTAGCAGTATGAGAAATGTTTAATACACAATATGCATGTTCTCTTCTACACAAGTATTGTATGTTCATTAGTCTGCAGCACACACAATATTACTGAGACAACCACAGCAATCTCAGACAAACTATTTACATCACCAGTCAGGAAAGAAAACAAATACAAAGACAACAGGCACTAAGTGCAGTGAACTATATAGATTCACTCTTTCATGGTCTGAATCACCAGTTGTAGTTAATGTTATTGCCATCACAATAACAAGTATTCCCAGTGGTGTTCCCAGGAATAGAGAAGTGGCTGTTAATACAGCAGTCAGATGACTGATCCAAATTCAGGGCAAAAGGAGTTGGGCAATGACCCAAAGTATTCTTCCTGAGCTGTGAGATAGAACATGGGAAATGGATGATGTGGTTGTTCCATATCAGCTGTAACAAAAAATGCCTCTCTTGCCTTATCCCCAGCAAACACTGGCTTTAAATGTATGTCATGGTTATTTTTAACATTGAGAATTAAAGCACTATTGGTATTAGAAGAAATTAACTTTTTTGTGTACACGCATTATAATATAGATATGTATCATATATCACACTGTGCTCTCTTTAACAATTTATTGCTTAGAAAAAGAATGCTAATGAGGTACTGATTAGTGTGTGATTATTACTTTTATAATATGGATACTTGTCCACTGGGAATTAGTATTTTTGTTTTCAAAAGAGGAAAGATCCTGAACACAAAATACGCAGGATCCCAGGTTCTCTTTCCAAACAAAATTACACGGAAGAGGAAAAACTTGTCACAAATTGCCACAGCATAAAAATTACAGAAGTACTTCCAACACCTATGAATAGCTGCTATTTGAGCCTGCTTCAAGTGCCCCCATTCCCTTTCAGTGGAGCAAATTATTTGGCCCTAAATCCATTGTGGATTTTGTTTTCTCTTCGCAGTCTCAGCATTATGCAGACTATATTAATTATAGTTTATTATTATAGTAATTAATTATTTATCTTTTAAAGCACTTAGAAAAAGTAAAGCACTATGTAAAATACTGTGTTAAATATTTTTATGTTTAACTTAAATGTTAAACATCTGACTTAAAAGTATCCAAGAGAATATACAAAGTCTAAAAAAGAGGCTTTTAAGGACTAGCTGCAATGCAACCCAAAACCCAGAAACCCTGGGGACTCAAGTTTGTGCTTTACTCCCAGGCCGGCAAATACTGGCACTGCTAGCTGTGATGGTAAGTGCTCTCAACCTGTTATGGTTGTGCCTTTCAAGTGAACCCCTCTTCCTGACACTTGGTGTGGCATTGATAGGATGAAAGAAGCCACATCCTGCCCACTTTGACAGGCATCCTTGGTAAAAGGGGGAAATTTTGGATTCAAGATGATCTCTGGCTGAAAAAGACAAAAGTAAACAAAAGCAGAAAGGGAGACAGGAAATGCAAGGAGTTCAATTTCATTGGTGCCCTTGAAGTGCAAGTTGGATAAAAGGTCAGGATTTGTTTCTGTAATTCCAAGTTCAGAGGAACATTCTGCTTTGAAATCAGAACATAGCTGGACATGTTCAGTATAAACCTTCTCAACAGCAGTTTATTTCATGGAAATCAGCTTTTCATAAAAACAGATTTTGGTAGGTTTTTTAAAGGGTATTTCCTACTCCATACTTTCCCAAAGAAGGCAAAACTAAGAACATTGCAAGTGGTCCCCTAAAATGAAACCAAATCTGACTTTGCTCTTATGGTGCACAATGATCCCATGGTAAGGCACAAGCTTAAGAAGCAGGAAACCTGGGTTCTATTCTTCGTCCTGTCATAGATTTCCTGTGTCATCTTCAGCAAGTCTCCTCTTTCTGTTTCCATTTTCTTATCTATAAAATGGGGAGATGAGCCCTTCTTAATGCACAGGGCTGTTTGAGACAAAAAGTATATAAATGGCTCTGCACTTTGAGATCCTTGGATGGAAGGCGTTATAGAAGCTTTATTATGCAAGGCTTTGACTTCCAGTTGTAGCAGAAGAGGTTCTATTTGAGAGGAAGGTGTCAGGTGCATTTTGTCCTTGCCATCATGAATGAATGTATAATTTGGAAAAAAAAAAGCAGTACAATTAAAAAAAAAATCACAAAAACCCTAAGGCTCCCCTGCCGCTCAGGCCAGTGAACGATGAAGGTAATTTTTGTAAAGAGAGCGGTGTTGTAGCACAGTGCCTCCCAAGCATCCCTTCATAGCCCAGAGTGCCTCTGCAGTGCCCTGCTCCTATTTTGCACTCTAAGAACTCAGCCAGTTCAAAAATCCCCATAAGGGATCCAATTTATTTAGTCTCCTGGATATACACTGGCCCTCCAGGCCCCAGCACTAGTTCAGCCTCACACCCAACAGTACAAAATAACACATGAGGGTTGCCTACACTTGAAATGCAGCTGTAGCACTTCAGCATAGACACTACCTATGCCGAAAGGAGGGGTTCTCCTGTTGGTGTAGGTAATCCACCTCCCGGAGAGGCTGTAGCTAGGTCGACGGAAGTATTCTTCATGTGGAGCAGTTTGTTTATGTACCCAGGGATGTCCCTTGACTCCTCCTCACACATATTGGTGAAACTTTCATGGAGGTACTCTGTAATCCTCTCCCAAAGGTTTCTAAGGATGGCTTATTTCTTCCTCCATAGTAGGACACTTTCCCACATCAGTTGGTGAGAACTTCAGCAGCCACCCTTGCAGTAAACAAGCTAGCAGCATACAGGCCTGGGTGGATTTGGGATGCCAGCAGCAGCTGCGCTTTCTCTGTCTTTTTTACCCTCAGGAGTGAGATATCAGCTAAAGTCACCACCGCCTGTGGAAAATGGCGCTAGTATTCAGTGCCATTGCCCTGTACTCATAGTTTTATGCAACTGAGCAATTCCCTCCTCATTTCCCTCACCTCTACAGGGCCACATTCAACATGACTGGTGCTGTGAGCGGTACCGAGCATAATCACTCCGAAGCAGACATGTCATTTAGCATGTCTTGTTTATAACTGTTAGGGAGCAAGGAAAGGGAGTTCTAAATCTCAGCTTTCACTTTCTGTTGTGACTATACTGACAATGGTACCTCTATGCGTTTTATCTGCAGCTGATGTCATTGTGGCCTTTAGGGGTTCCTCTTCCACACCCATGGAATGCCTGAGCCAGATAAGTAGGACAAAGTATAGGACTTGAGATGACATGTTCAACTACATCCTGCAAGCCAGATCCGCATCAGACCATGAACAGAAGGCCTGGAGGGTGAATATTGCAGAGAGAGGAAAGAGTGGACAGGAGAAAGACCTAGGAGTCCCAGCAGGAAGAGGAGAGAGAGAGGCACCAGGACATAATGGGGTTTCTCTGGCAGCAAACTCAAATGCTGCAGACTCTTGTGGACCTACATGTTCAATAATCCCAGGATCACCTCCCTTTGCAATCCATGGAGAACTCCAGTATAACACTTCCCTACTCCTTACCCCCAACATTCCATGTGGCATCAGGGGCCACATCCCTACCCCTACCACTCCACACTGGTGACATTAAGGACAACCACAGATTCATATACCTGTGAGAGCCACAGTTGATGTATGTGCAGCTAAAATGGACATGAATGTTCCTTCCCCTTCTTTAAGCTCGGTTCCATACATTTATCAAGGTTTTCATGTATTTGCTTTTAACTTGAAGAGAATTTTTATGTGTTTTCCTTAGTCAATAAAACTCTATTGTTTGGAAAATAATTAATCTTTACTAGTTCCCAACGTATGCTGGACAATGCCTGGTGGTACCGAAAGCATGCACCAGTTTTTACTGTACACTATCACACAACTCAGAATCAGTGACAAACACAGTGTAATAATCATAAATGTACAGCAAGCACCACAGAATTAATAGATAGATTGTTAGTATTATATTCGTAAATGTACACCAAACATCACATAATTCCTCACAGGCACTCAAACTGCAGGGCCAAGTAGAGCACAGTACACCACAACTCATTACTGTGGCTCACTGGTAAAGTGCTTTTAACATGCTTACAAAGCCTCCCTGAGACATACAGATCTGCACTGAGCTCTTCTGATAGCCCTTGTGTCTAGCTGTTCAAATTCAGCAGACAGCCCCTCCCTTTGCACCCTGGCAACAACTTTTCTCCCTTTGCTTCACAGATATTATGCAGGATGCAGCAGCAGTAATAACCACTGGGCTATTTTTTTATACTGAGATCCAATATTATGAGTAAACAATGCCAGAGTCCCTTCAGCCTACCAAAAGCACATTCACCTGTCATTCAGCACATGCTGAGCTGGTAGCTGAATCTTTCCTTGGTGCTGCCGATGCGTCAGTGTACGGCTTCATGAGCCAGGGACTAAAGAATAGGCTGGGTCCCCCAGAATCACGACTGACATTTCAACATCACCAATGGTAATCCTGTGGTCATGAAAAAAAGTCCCAGCTGGTAGCTTTCTGAACAGTCCTGTGTTCTTAAAGATGCAAGTATCTTACATCTTCCCTGACCAGCCAACACTCATGTTGGTGAAGTGATCCCAGTGATCCACCAGTGCTTGCATAACCAAAGAAAAATAGCCCTTTCTATTAATGTACTCTGTGGCAAGGTGGTCAAGTGCCAAAATAGAGATATGTGTGCTGTCTATCTCTCCACAGCAGTTCGGGAACTCTATTGCTGCAAATCCATCCATTATGTCCTCCACTTTGCTGAGAGTCACTGTTGTCATGAACGGGACAAGGGAGAGCAGACCTAGTGGTTGGAGGAGGAGTCAGGCTGAATCAAGTACAGGGAGGTCAGAGTCCAAGACAGGCCAGAGGGCAAACCAAGGCAGGATCAGGTTATTGGGACATCAGGGTCAGGCGCCAGCAATCAAAGAGCAAAGTCAAGGGCAAACCAGGGTCAGAAGCTGGAGTCTACAGTCTGTCGCGAGCAGGGTCTGGAGCAGAGATACGTAGGCAGCCTGTGGTTTTGCTCAGATAGCTCTCCTGTATGGCTTCCTGGTTTAAGTACTGGTATGAGCCAATCAATGGGTTGCAAGGGGCCACCACTAAGGTCCTGCTGGAGGGTACTTCCTGCTAAGCCCAGCCTCACAGAGTCCTCCCGTAGGAGCACAGCCTAAGCCTCCAGTGGTGATGTGGGGAAATTAGCAGCCCAGAACCCTCAGGTTCCAGTCCTGCATGTTCTTACAATACCCCTACATGGCGGGAGATGATTAATAGCCCTGCACAGCAACAGCCCCCACCCCAGTGCATTTTCCAACTCCAAAATGATTTCCCACTGGCTAGTAGCAATCCTGCATTGCATATTTCCACTGTGCCATTGCCATATGCTTCTCTACTGTCAGTACAGCTCTCACTCTGGGTTTGGGTGAGCTTGGCACACAGATCCAGGAATGTGGCCTTGCACATCAAAAAGTTCTGCAGCCACTGCTCATTATCCCAAACCTTCATTATGATGTGATCCCACCAGCCAGTGCTCATTTCTTGGGCCCAGAATTAGCACTCCACCATTTAGAGCAGCTTTGTGAACATCACCAACAATCTGGAATTGGTTCTCACTGTGTCTGACAACATCTGCAATGGTGTTCTGTAGATGGTGTTCTGTCTGACCCATTTCCTGCTACTAATGGTATTAAGCAAGGCTGTGTGATTGGTCCACTCTTGTTTAATCTCTTCTATGCAGCAATGGTCAACGATGCTACAAGACACCTGAATGGCTGCATCAGGATACGTTTCTAATCCTCTAGAAAATTATTGAATCTGAACAGGCTGTGATCTTCCACAAAAGTCTTTGAGGTAATTGTTCATGAGCTGCTGTATGCCGATCACTGTGCTCTAGAGGCACATACTCAGAAGATACACAATTGATTATGGACAAATTCACAGAGTCTGCAGAAAGGTACAGGCTGACAATCAATTTGAAAAAGACAGAGGTCATGTATCAACCTGCACCAGGGAAAACCTACACAAAACCAAAAGTTACCATCAGCAACACACCACTGAATGCTGTTACAAATGTCTGCTATCCTGGTAGTATATTGTTGAATGATGTTACTATAGACAAGGACCTGACAACTCATATCAACAAAGTCAGTTCATCACTTAGCAGACTATCAGGCAGCAAGATGGTATTAATCTTCAAACCAAGTTAAAAGTCTATAAAGTGGCTGTGCTGTCCAACTTGTTGTATGGACCTGCTACAGGCATCACATTGTAGATACATTCTGTTTACGACATCTACGTGCCATATTCTGCATCAGATGTCAGGATAAGGTTACCAATAATGAGTTTCTGGAATGTAGTCACTCCACAGGGACTGAAGCTGTGCTTATAGCATCACAGTTACATTGGGCTGATCATGTGTGGAGAATGAACAACACCAGAATGCCAGAGCAATTGCTGTTTGGTGAACTAAAAGTAGGCAACCGAATATGAGGTGGCCAGAAAAAACACTTCAAGGATATACAGAAGCCTAATTTGAAACAGTACTCCAGTGATGTTGACAGCTGTGGCAGCTGTCAACAACACCAGCAACAGATAGATCATGCTGGCGAGCAATAGCCAACAGTGGGATTACCCAGTTCAAGATTAACAGCCGTATGGATTTTGAGGCACAGAAACTGAGTTGTAAACAAAAAGAAAAGGAGTGTGGTGAAAAGGAGTGCGCACCTTAGAGACTAACCAATTTATTTGAGCATAAGCTTTCGTGAGCTACAGCTCACTTCATCGGATGCAGTCAGTGAGCTGTAGCTCACAAAAGCTTATGCTCAGATAAATTGGTTAGTCTCTAAGGTGCCACAAGTACTCCTTTTCTTATTGTGAATAGAGACTAACACGGCTGCTACTCTGAAACCTGAGTTGTAAACAGTGTCAGACTCAGCAGGCGCAGACTGTAATCTCGTCCTTGGCATCGAGCTACCCGTGCTCATCATGCAGAAAGGACTGCCACTCTTGCAGTGGTCTTTTTAGGCACAACCATACTCACAAGATGTAAAACTGTTATCAGCGTGATCTTTGGTCACAAAGGATGACAACAATCCTGGACTGAAGTTTTAAGTGTCCAAAACAGATGAAATGTGTAGGGATGATCATTTTAACCGATAAAGGTATTGTATAAATTGTTGCTGAAAGTTACTACAGACTGGAGCCAAAGGAATGATATAATCTGAGTTTGTCTGAACTGAAAGAACTGTTGATTACGGGTATCAACACTTCTAGAGAAGCTACAAAATTACCTTATCAACAGACCAGAACGTTCATATGTGCTGCATAAGGAACATCAATAATTTGTCATATTTTTGGATCTTTCTTTTCTGGGGAGCAGTCGGCAACTTACTCACTACCAGTAGCACCACACCGTGGGACCCTTCTCACAGGCTTTTACCATCACATTGTTGGGCCTTCTTTTTCCTGGCTCAGAAAGATGTCCTAACCAGATGAGAAGTGCGGACCAGATGACATCACCATTACCCGAGCTATATGCTTCACGACCCATGAGATGTGAACCTTTTATTCTATCTCAAGTGTGTCAGTTTTCTCCTCACCTTAGTCCTCAGACCTTTTAACTATCTTTTGCTTTTTGCCTGCTGGCTAAAAAGAGTTTGATTCTCTTGGTCTGATAAGAGTAGGACAAATCTTAAACTTACCTTGAAACCTTTCCTCTGACCAGTTTGGCACCTAGAAGCATGTCTCAAGCAGTTGCTTCTAGAAGAATAAAGATAGTGTCGCACAGTGGTTAATATGGCTGAGCATCCTGGCAAGGGATAAAAGAGTGCAACTTAGCCAGACATTTTCCAACACGAGGAAAGTGAAGCCGGGGTCCTTTATGCTGTGCCTGTGACTTGCAAGCACCTGCACTACAAGCATAAGAGACAGAAGCTGCATTTTCTTATCTTCTATTATTTTCTGCTGCATTCTCACTGTGTGTACATTCATCCTGTCTTCAGAAAAAACAGGAGCTGACTTTAACAACAAAACCCCAGAGCTTAAACCTAAAATTGAATCTCTCTTTTCCCAAGCAAGGACATTTGATACCATCTGGCTGTCAAGCAAGGGTTTTTTCTCTTAAAAAACTCTATGTATCTATATAAAGAGAGGCTGTGGGGGTGGGAGGAGATAAAGGAAACTAATAAAATCAAGGTTTATTGAATTTGAGTTTAAAAGATTTTTCTTTTTTCTCTTTTCTCTTTAATAGATGTTGAAACAAAATTTTGCTGGCAATGTACAACAAATGAAACCAAGTGTCAGGAATGAGGGCCTGCAGCTGCAGCTCCTTAGTTGTCAGCCAATGAGCACAGCCGGGTTACAGCAGAACCACCTGATTGGCTAAGGTAGTCATGTGGCTTAGCCTTAATCCCAACAGCAGAGGATCAATATTCTGACCCAGGAGAAAATTATTTTCTGACCCCAAATATGGTGATCAATTATACCCTGAGCATGTGGGCAAGACCCACCAGTCAGACACTTGCGAAATAATTCTTTGTAGTAACTCAGAGCCCTCCCCATCTAGTGACCCATCATGGGCTGTTGGGAATATTTGCTGCTAGCAGTCACAGATTGGCTACTTGCCATGGTAGGCAATCTCATCACACTATCCTCTCCATAAATGTATCAAGCTCAGTCTTGAAGCCAGTTAGCTTTTTTGCTCCCACTGCTCCCATTGGAAGGCTGCTCCAGAATTTTACTCCTCTGACTGTTAGAAACCATCATCTAATTTCAAGCCTAAACTTGTTGATGGCCAGTTTATATCCATTTGTTCTTGTGTCCACATTGGCACTTAAATAACTCCTCTCTCTCCCTTGTATTTATCCCTCAGATGAATATAGAGAGCAATCATATCTCCCCTCAGTCTTCTTTTGGTTAGGCTAAACAAGTCAAGCTCTTTGAGTCACCTCTCATAAAGTAGATTTTCCATTCCTCAGATCATCCTAGTAGCCCTTCACTGCACCAGTTCCAGTTTGAATTCATCCTTCTTAAACATGGGAAACCAAAATTGCACACAGTATTCCAGAAGAGGTCTCACCAGTGCCTTGTATAATGGTACTAACACTTCCCTGCCGCTACTACAAATACCTCGCCTGACACATCCTAGGACTGCATTGGCCTTTTTCATGGCCGCATCACATTGGCAGCTCATAATCATCCTGTGATCAACCAATACTCCCAGGTCGTTCTCCTCCTCTGTCAGATCCAGCTGGTAAATCCCCAGCTTATAGAAACAATTCTTATTGTTAGTCCCTAAATGCATGATCTTGCACTTTGCACTATTAAATTTCATCCCATTTTTATTACTCCAGTTTTCAATGTCATCAATAGCTTTTAGTATGATATTCTAGTCCTTCTCCATATTGGCAGTACCTCCCAACTTTGTGTCATCCACAAATTTTATTAGCACACTTTTAGTTCCAAGGTCATTAATAAAAATGTTGAATAAGATTGGTCCCAAGATTGATCCTTGAGAAATTCCACTAGTAAACTCCCTCCAGCCTGACAGTTCACCTTTCAATATGACCCGTTGTAGTCTCCCCTTTAACTAGTTCCATATCCACCTTTCAGTTCTCATATTAATCCCCATCTTCTCCAATTTAACTAATAATTTCCCATATGGAACTCTATGAAAGGCCTTCCTGAAATCCAGGTAGGTTAGATCTACTGCCTAAAATATTATTTTACTCTCAAAGAAGGAGATCAGGTTGTCTGGCATAATCTACTTTTTATAAAACCATGTTGTATTTTATCCCAATTACTGTTAACCTCTAGTTTCTCATTAAAAATTTCTTCCAAGACCTTGCATACAACTGAAGTTAAACTAACAAGCCTGTCATTTCCTGGATAACATTTTTTCCCCTTTCATAAAAAGAGGAACTATATTATTATTTCTCCAGTAATAATTTTCTGGTTCTCTGTGCTTGCTTTACTCCAGCTGGGTTCTGCTTTGCTCCTACACTGCTTCAGTCTAGACCTTGCCTGCACTCAACTTGGAGCCTTCCCTGCACCCAGTCTTGTTCCAGTCCTCTCTCGGCCTTGCTTCTGTCTTGGAACCAGCCCTGCTCTTGCCTTCCCTGACTCCAGGTAATGTGGTTTTGATCTTTGTCTCTCATTCCAGACTCTGAATCTATCTTGATCCGTGGCTCTGGCATTTAGACTCTGAGTTTGGTTCCAGTCCCCAGCACAGATGCTTGCTCTGATCATTGGGCCTCTGGAAACCACACTCTGAGCCCAAATGATTGCTTTATGCTTTTCAACTTCTGTCTTCATTCTGCCTATTTCATTCTTCTATTTTTTTATTTTGGGCCAGTGCATGACCATAAGAGCAGTATCAGAGGGTAGCCGTGTTAGTCTGTATCCACAAAAACAACAAGGAGTCCAGTGGCACCTTAAAGACTAAAAGATTTATTTGGGCATAAGCTTTCGTGGGTAAAACACCACTTCTTCAGATACATGGAGTGAAAATTACAGATGCAGGCATTAATATAATGACACATGAAGAGAAGGAAGTTACTTCACAAAAGGAGAACCAGTGTTGACAGGACCAATTCGATCAGGGTGGATGTAGTCCACTCCCAACAATAGATGAGGAGGTGTCAATTCCAGGAGATGCAAAGCTGCTTTTGTAGTGAGCCAGCCACTCCCAGTCTCTATTCAAGCCCAAATTAATGGTGTTAAATTTGCAAATGAATTTTAGTTCTGCTGTTTCTCTTTGAAGTCTGTTTCTGAAGTTTTTTTGTTCAAGTATGGCTACTTTTAAATCTGTTATAGAATGTCCAGGAAGATTGAAGTGTTCTCCTACTGGCTTTTGTATGTTACCATTCCTGATGTCCAATTTGTGTCCATTTATTCTTTTACGTAGGGACTGTCCGATTTGGCCAATGTACATGGCAGAGGGGCATTGCTGGCACATGATGTAATATAACACATTAGTAGATGTGCAGGTGAATGAGCCCCTGATGGTGTGGCTGATGTGGTTGGGTCCTCTGATGGTGTTGCTAGAGTAGATATGGGGACAGAATAGACAACGAGGTTTGCTACAGGGATTGGTTCCTGGGTTAGTGTTTCTGTTGTGTGGTGTGTAGTTGCTGGTGAGTATTTGCTTCAGGTTGGGCGACTGTCTGTAAGCGAGGACTGGTCTGTCTCCCAAGGTCTGAGAGAGTGAGGGGTCGTTTTCCAGGATAGGTTGTAGATCGTTTATAATATGCTGGAGAGGTTTTAGCTGGGGGCTGTACGTGATGGCCAGTGGTGTTCTGTTATTTTCCTTGTTGGGCCTGTCCTGTAGTAGGTGATTTCTGGGTACCTGTCTTGCTCTGTCAATCTGTTTCCTCACTTATTCAGGTGGGTATTGTACTTTTAAGAATGCTTGATAAAGATCTTGTAGGTGTTTGTCTCTGTCTGAGGGATTGGAGCAAATTCAGTTGTATCTTAGGGCTTGGCTATAGAGAATGGATCGTGTAATGTGTCCTGGATGGAAGATGGAGGCATGTAGGTAAGTATAGCAGTCAGTAGGTTTCCGGTATAGGGTGGTGTTTATATGTAAGATTAGTGTATCCTAATTACAAATGCAGTCTAAAATGTTATTTTAGTTCTGACATTATCTAAGAGCCATGTTAAACCACAACTACATTAGTGCATTCATGTGACACCAAACTTTAGCATATCCCTCCACGCATTTTGTTGCTGATGTAAAGTCATTTCCTCTGTCAGAGCTATGTTTAACATTTCTTTAAATAAGCTGGAAGTGTGCTAACTTTCTAAGTATTGCACATTTTGCTACTATTAGATATGTCACTAACTATTTAATGGTGTTCAGTGGCAGACTGAATTCCTCTAGTAATTCCAAGGTACAGATTTTGGGAGGGGCAGATCTTTATTTTCAGAAAGAACTTTACGTACATTACTCTAGTGGGTTAGTAATTTGTGTCAAGAAAACAATTATGTGAGGCAGGTTAGCTGATGGTTGGTGGCATCTCCAGCATAGTTGTACTATAGGGAGACAGTGGTGCCTAGCCACTGGACAGGAACTCTATTCCTGGCTCTGCTGGTGACCATAGGCAAGTCACTTTCCTTTCTCTGTGCCTCAGTTTCCTCACACATAAAATGATACTGGCCTCCTTTCTAAAGCACTTTCAGATTTCTGGCTGCAAAAGACCTAAATAAGTGCTCTGTACAATTGTTATTTACCTGTTTTATGTAGTGGTCTGGTGTGCACTAAAATCTAAGATTTGGGGGGGGGGGTGTTAAGGAAAAATCACAGTGATAATGAATTGGGTTTGTTTCTCATGTTCTACCATGTTTTTTCCAAATATTCAGACAACTCAAATGCCTACTCTACCTTTATATATAATGTCAGTGGGTATGAGACAATTAGCTACTTGTATATCTTGCAAGATGTCTTTTATTACTAAAATTCATAACAAAATTATCCACTTATATTAGCTCACTTTCCCATGTATTGATTAAGTGCTGTTATTGTAAACAGTTTTTCTTTTGTTTCTTAACCCTAGTTAGTTTAATTGAAGCCACTCCATTTAGATTTGCCCACTTTTATGACTCTTTTTTACTGTCCATTTGTGTATGTCTTACTGACTGCTCAGATGGAGAGTATTGTTCCCATTAGTGCCATGTCTTATATAAGTCCTCACTTTCAGGAAAATGAAGCCAAATCACCACCCCACACAGTGGAAATGAATAGGACAGTTCACACTTCTCGGAGCTACTGTTGCAGGCTCTCTGCAAATTCTGGAAGACATTTGCATTGGTTACACTTACTTTAAGCTTTGAAGGTTTTCTTAGCTGCCAAAGAGCTGCAGCCTCACTTTCATGTAAGGAAGAAAGAAAGCTGAGACTCTGGAGAACAACTGAGTTCGGTCCATACCCTGATAGTTGTTTGTGTCCCCCAGGAATTGTGCCTTGTACTTGGGAAACACTGCATTAGTGTAAGCAGGATAAGTGGGCCTTCCCTGGAAAGTTTCTTGAGAGGACTAAAGCCTATACTCAGGATGCGAAGACTGTTATCCCAGGTGGAGGCACCACCTTCTGTAAAATCTGCTATTGGAGCCCCTAGAAGGTTCCAGTAGATCCCTGGACTACTGAAGTCCAGGACTGCTGACCTGAAGAGGGTGCTCGTAACCAAAGGGAAATGTGTTGAGCCCCCATAGTATATAATTTGGCCTTTCCAGCTGTGATCTGAGGTGTGCATTAATCCAGCCCTGTTGTTTGTCTGTAAATGGGGTTAAAGAGCTTTACTCATCTTCATCTTAGATGTAATTGTGTGAATGGGTATTGTGACTGTGTAATATTATAGTTGCTGAATGATAATAAGAGGTGATGGCTGAAGCTTATATCTTTTAGATTTCCCTTGGCCAGTCCCCTCCTTTTACCTACAAGTATTTCTGATGTCAGATGCAGGCCCAACACTTGTCAGCCACATACATCACTGCACCAAACTTGCTGTTTATATGACAGTTTAGAAAATAGTCTCTGCTTCACATGATCATAGCCTTCAGCAAAAGCAGAATAGAATCCTGACAGATAAACTAATTCATAAACGTCGCCTTTCCCTTTTAGTAGCGTTTCTTATGACTTGGTATCATTCATAAATTAGTGCTACTCTAGGTTACGCCAGAATTTTGGGTCTATCATGAAGACATCAGACTAAAGGACCACACAATTAGGATACTCAAACTGATACTAAGGGAAACTGTAATTTAAAAAAAGGGAAGCTCTGAGGGACATATACATTTACTTTTAAATTTCACTATGGTGTTGAGGGTGAAGGGGAACCTCCTTCAGGCAGTTTTAATAGGAACATAGGATTTGCTATGGTGTTTCAAACCAGTGATCCATCAAGTCCAGTATTCTCCCTTCTGCACTGCCCATTGCAAGATGCTTCGGAGGAAAGCAAAGAGCCATCATGCACCTGGCTAATTTTGCGATTTGAACACTACAAAAAAAATGCCCTATTTTTGTCACCCCTTGCCCCAAGTGGTTACAAATTTTCAACCAATGCAGTGATATGAATGACTTAACACACTTTAATATTTACAGATATTTATGCTCACACCCTGCTCGATTTCTCTTGATCTGTCATTGTGGATGAGACAATTTTTCATTACTCCTCCAATCTACAGTATATTTCAATTCAGGGGCAAGCAAGTCATCAGTATTCACACAGCATCCCTGACTTCTAAACAAATATCAGGGGCTGTGTCTATCAGCCAGTCATCCGGTATTATAAAAAAAAATACAGCATTCATAGATTTACCCTTCTATTCACCAAGGTTCCTATGTTTAAATTATATATCATTGTTTTATGTCCAGAATTTCTGAAGGAGGCAAAGTCTGAATCCATATCAGAATACTTTGTGATTTTGATTCGCTGCCAAATAGATACTAATGGATATTGGCTAGTGGTATATGTAGTAGATTTAAAACACATAAGGCACACTAATGTATTTTATTATTGTATTGCTTATTTACTTATATTTTGCTGGATATAAATGTTTTATTTCCTTGTTTTCTTTAGGATTTTCATCAGGGCCTGTTTTTTTCTATTTTTTATAGCCTAGACTTTTCATCTGCTTTCTCCTTCTTTAAATCAGGTCTATTTTGCAGTGTGTTCTCTGTTTCTGTGCCATTTTATATTCTAAGTTTAAGTAAGCAGGGAGTGCCAAACTGCATCAGACTCCTGGTCCATCAGATCCAGTGTCCTGTCTCAAGAATGTTCTGTACTTGATATTTAAAGGTGAAGAACACTGAAAACAAAAGGCAAAGCAACAAAGGAGGCACAGAAGGGAGGATGTAAACATTGGTATCTGCATCAGATGAAGAAGTGCTGGACTGAATTCGTTGCTGTTTATCTTGATTATTCATAATTGTTTGCATTGTTATAATGCCTAAAGGACCTATTTTGGAATGGGGTTCCTATTAGCATGCACTGCACACACATTGAAAAGATGGACCGTGCCCCAAACAGCTTGCACTGTAAATATATGATGGAAGCAAGAAGTGGATACAACAAAATACAGAACTTCCTTTTCCCTTGTAGGTGATGTTGGATACAGCTCAGCCATTACAGCATTGTGTGAGAGTTCATCAGAGATGAAGGCAAGAGCTGCAAAGGTACAGATATCATACAAAATCAAGAGAAAGGAAGAAGAGGAACAGACTCCCTGTGGAGAGGTAGGATGGAAAACAGTCTCAACTTAGAACAAATTTCTCTTAAACTGTACGAAAAGAATGTGAGGGTTACAAAGTAAAGCAAGGAATTGATTCAAAATGCTAAAGCAATTATTCCCTTGACATCTCTTCTTTCCATTCCAGTCTGAATTCAGAGCAATGATGGGTACTCCCTGCCAGGGCTTTGCCACTGGGATCCATTATGTGTATATCTGATGGGGAAGGAAGCAAATGCCAAACTCCCAAGTAAGAGACAATGTTGTGTAGAGTGATCTTCCCTCCAGCTCTAGGCTGAACTCCATAGTGTATCAACTGTGTGGGATTCCATGCAGAGGAGAGGAAGAGAAGAGAATGTCATAGTCAGGAATGAGGGCCTGCAGATGATCTGGGGAACGCCTAGTTAACTGCAACTGAAACCCCCAAGTGGCATTGCCAGGAATGCTTTTAAGTCCAGCAGTCGGACTTGGGCAGTGCCTGTTATTGCTCCTGGGCCTGCCTTATTCTCAGCCGTTCTTGGTCTGAGTCCTGGTTCCGGAGTGCCAAGCCTGACTGCCCATGCCTTGGTCCATGACAGTCACAGAGCTGGTGCTCCCTTCCATGTCACTACCTGGCCCCACCCCAGAAGGACTTGATCTGACTCTCCTCTGTTGGGAAGGCAGTGTAAATGACAAGAACTAATGAGAGGCTGCCTTTCTGTATGATCTCCTCAAAATATCATTTCTGATTATGTTCATCAGTGTTTCTGGTAGGTCTGATTTTACCGTTGTTTGGCTTCTCAAGCTTCCATTTTGTTTCCAGCCAATTTGGCTATCAGTATATCATTTTCATCCTCCCCTTTTTATAATGCAAACGTATACCACTCTTTGTGCTTTTTATCTGATACTATCCTTATTACAAGTTGTATAGAAGAGAATAGGGAAGCCAACAGGAACATTTCTGTCACTAAAATTATGACTGAGATAACACTTCTATCAGATAAGAGACACCTGTAGCTATATTCATTTGCAATTACTCCTTTTAATTTGAATGTCAAACAGAATGGATAATACAGTGCCTTTTCTCTCTCTAAAAGGCTTGATATAAAGGAATTATACTAAGCACGATGAGAGTCTGAAAATGGACTGCCCAAATGCTAAGCTAAAGGCTGTATTGAAGGGCAAATGCCTAGGCTGATAAGAAATGGAAGGTTTCAATTGCATAATAATTTACAATTTAAAAATAAGCTTGAATTTGGAAAGCCTCATTAAAATATTGTATTTGGTATTGGAGTTTAGTTATGAACAACTCATGCAGAGTTCTCTAAAAGTAATCTTATTTATTTAATAATTCAGCTCTGTTATCTCCACAAAAATGGAATAATCTGTGATTATTCTTGAAAACTCAGTAACTGGCCAGATTTTGTTAATTTATTATTATTATTACTATTATTATTACTATTATTATTATTTATAGCATGCTCATGAAAACCTTCATTTGGGGTGTTTTATACAGATTCATTTTTTGGCAATTCTCTGGATCATTTGTCAAGTTGAGGTTGATTGATAAGCAAGAAGCTTTTTTAAAAAAAATCAAGAATCTTAGCATTAGAGTTTGATATGAATATGTTTGTCTCTCCTCATCTATTAATAGTGTCTCTGTCCATCTGTCCATCTGCTTTGGATCACCTTTCATTTTAGAAATCTTAGCAAGAGGCCTAGCTGTTGGGGCTAGGAGTCACTGAATATCCACCTACATTTTCTGGAAGTCTCGAAAAAAGATTACCACTCATTTAACAGATCAGTCCAAAACACAGATATCATGATTTTTTAATTATCAAAGTGCATTTGTAATTAATTGGACACTACCATTAAAACATATAGGAAAAATATAAAGCTGTAGCTTTAGAAGAACTTAAGAATAAACAAAACACAATTTCTCTTATATGTAAATATTCAAATAATGATTCTTAGGATTTGCAAAAAATGGAGTGTTCAACTTGGGTTAAAAGATGATCATATCTACTATACAAAAAAATTAAAGATCAACTGTATGAAGTTCACCATCTTGGGGGAGTAGGAATGGAAGACTAATCATCCTGCCTGATATTACAGCTTTTCAAAGTTAACTATATGTCTTGTTAAAATATACCCCTTGCTAAAAAAAAAAAAAAAAAAAATTAAAAAAATCTTCATTTGAGCCCGCTATCACCAACAAATCTCCTATAAATATATCTAGAAGTTTGCCCACCACAGCAGTATCCCCAAAATAAAACTCTTCGTGTTTGTATGCAGTATACCACAAAGAGAGTGTGATCATGCATGGAGAACTATATGGCTTTAGGGGCTTTACCTTGGCTAAGATATGTTTGTATTTCTAGGTACATAAACAACCATCTCCTTACATTTGGTTCTCAACTCACTGGAGAATGTCTTCTGTCCTGATGGACTTGTGTTGAGTAGACATACATGGCCTTATTTTCAGTCTGGCATTTGGATCGGTGATCTTGATAGCAAGCTGAGCTGCTTGCTCTACAATTTCCTTGCAGTTCTTGGAGGAGACATTGTGAGCAATCTCTGCACAATAAGACTTGTTACTCATCATCAGCACCTCAAGTTCTTTGACATTGTGGACCAGA
This sequence comes from Lepidochelys olivacea, assembly GCF_965140295.1. Classification (NCBI taxonomy): domain Eukaryota; kingdom Metazoa; phylum Chordata; order Testudines; family Cheloniidae; genus Lepidochelys; species Lepidochelys olivacea. The sequence goes on along the minus strand of NC_140414.1, from coordinate 46,568,379 downwards.
AACTTTTTGAATCCGGTTAGCAGCATGTGTTTCGTCTTTCTATTGCTACCATAACCAATGTTGGGCATCAAGAGTTGGCCCTTGAACCTCCTGCGAGCTCTGTTATCGATACCTCTTGGTTTACACCAGTTGCGCTCTCTCAGCAGCGCTGCCTCTCAGGGTGGCCACCATTAGCAACTGACACCATGCCTGCCCTCTGACCCCGGTGAAACCTAAGATAGTCAAGAAGAGAGCCAAGAAGTTCATCCACCATCAATCAGATCACTATGTCAATATCAAGCGCAACTGGCATAAACCAAGAGGTATCGATAACAGAGCTCGCAGGAGATTCAAGGGCCAAATCTTGATGCCCAACACTGGTTATGGTAGCAAGAGAAAGACGAAACACATGCTGCCCACCAGATTCAACAAGTTTCTGGTCCACAATGTCAAAGATCTAGAGGTGCTGATGATGAGTAACAAGTCTTATTTTCAGTGTTTCAGTGGGAGCTGTGTATGCTCATCACCTGTAATGAAGGAAACTTGAGATTTTCTTTCTTTCTTCTTAACTTGTCTCAGCTGCATGTCTGGTTTGGTTTGATAGAAACTAGGGGAAATGTTTCTTCTACCCTCCGAGGAGGATAGGTTGTTTTTGTGCATCCATAATGGCAGATGGTGAAATCTTAGCCCCACTGAAGTCAATGGCAAAACTTCCAGACCACTGAAGTCAAAGAACTGATGAGGTTTTTTAGGAACAGGTAGTCAGACTCCCCTGCTCCATGCTGAGTGGACAGAGAATATATGTCAGCCAATGCAATAAGACCCTGTTAGCCATGCTTGAAGTGGAGGTTGTGGGCTTGTTATATTAACATGCAGGCTATCTGGAAAAAATAGCAGGTGAGAGGAGAAGTATATCATTACTTTTTGTTCTTTGTTTTGGCATACCATTAATTTCTTCCCATCTCCCATCCCCAAAAGAACAATGCCAAGTAATATACTATGGGGACAAGTTCGGTGCTATCCGAAGCTGAAGACATTCTCCTTCATGCTTGAATGAACTTGTGTTGATGGAAAGACTGAATCAAGATGAGATGAACAGGTGATAAAGTGAAGTGAGATTCTGATATATGGTCAAATATCATACAGTAAGTATAGAGAGACCAGGTGGGTGAAGTAATATGTTTTATTGGACCAATTTCTGTTGGTGAAAGAAGACAAGCTTTTGAGCTACACAGAGCGCTTCAGATCTGGGAAAGGTACTCCATGTGACAGCTAAATACAAGGTGGAGCAGATTATTTAGTATAAGTAGCTAACACATTCTAAGGAACCATTTAAAGTAAAGTGACCCACTAACACCTCTGGTCATAGGACAAAAAAGGGGAGTTAGTGGGTTAGATTGTTATAATAAGCTATAAATCTAGTGTCTTAAGACCAATATATTTAGTTCCTATCAAAACTGCAGAGTTCTCCAGCAGCTGAACCAAAACCAATTGAACAAGACATTAGAGACTATGGAAAATCTTCATGGTTGTACGAATCCTCCTTAAAATTAGGCTTACAAAAACCTGAGGGTCTGAAAACTGCACTCTTGTGGACCCTCAAAATATGAATTTAGCATTACTTGATTTTTTTTGTTCCACTTCAAATTCCCAAGAAAACCAGAAGAATTCCATATGGATACTTGCTTAAAGAGAACAACTCAACTCAACTCTACTTTTATCTATTAACTGTTTAAAAGCACGACAAAGACTTTAAGCGTTTTGACTTTACAGGGGAGGAAAAGAGCCTTTGCAGAAAGGATCAGAGAATTCTCCTTGGGTATTTAATGTTCCCAGATTTTTATTAGAAATATTTATATAAAACAGGTTGTTTACAAACCAGAAGAACAGATCCAAAGTACAGTTTTCCTGGGAAAATGGTCGGATAACTTATGACAATTTGTGCACGTTGATTTTTTTACAGGTAAAAGACTTGCTCATTAACAGTGTTTTCTTACAGTTCATTTAAATATTACTAATTTCTGTGGCTCTGATCCCTTAGTATTTCACTATAGATACCCCCTATCTCTCTCTGGGATATGTTTATTTGGCCATATTTCCTTGTATTGTTTAGCTGTGTTTTTAATTTAATTCTCTTAAGGTGCCCAGAGGGCTTTTTGGGAATTTGTCCATAAATGAAAATAGATTATGATTACAGTTTGTAAAAAGACAGGAAAAATAGTTGTCGGGAAATAATCTCGGTGGATTGGTTTATACAGTTATGTCACCAGTTTCTGTATTTATTATGTACTGTCTATCACGTCCTGACCCTGCAGCAACTCAGCTTCTGATCTCCCAGTTACAGAGTGATTGAACTGTCTACAAGTTTATTCAGACTTAATCATTTGCACTGGACAAAAAGCATTGCTAATTTCCTAAAATCTTATCTGCTCTGCACTCTATTCATCCATTGTGATCCTGAATCCCATTTGTAATTCAGTGTGTTGCTTCCTAAGGTATATACCTGTGGAACAGACTAGGTGGTTCAAGGGGTTAGGAACAGATTATGCAGCCTTTAAGCTGGAGGTTGCTGGTTTAAATATGGCTCAGGTCAGCAGTGATCAAAAATTGTTGCTATCTGTCAGTTGTTTTGTGGCCAGTATGAAATGAGCTGATTTTGTTTCAGTCCAGTTCCTACAGGTTAGTCTAGGCCAAAGGCATAAGGGAATGATTTTCAGGGTGTAAATGGGAATTGGGTATCCAACTCTCCTTAACTTACAAAGGGAGTTGGGAACCTATCTGCCCTTTGGGCCTTTGAAAAATCTCCCCAGTATGGACATGAAATAAAACTACCTACACATATGTAAATATTGAGGCTACTCAGTAATGAAGTACACAAAACACTTAAGGTGCCAGTAGTGTACCATGACTTGGAGACAAGCCCCAAGTGCTTTAGCAGCTGGGCCTTGCAGGCCCAAAGGCCACATGTCTGAATGGTTAAGTGAAAGGGTATTTTACTAGGGCTGGCACAAAAGGGAAAGGTTGTAGATACCCTAGGTGTAGAGACTTAACAGTTACAGTTCAAAGTAAGCAATAGCCATGAATGTTTGGGTTCCTGAAGCAGTCCAGGTGCAAGTTAGGGCTCTTCAGGCTTGGGCGGGGGGGTATCCTCTTCAGTCCAATCTCTATTCAAGCAAATAGAAGCTTGTGGGTTTCTAAGCCAGGTTCAGTTAGTGTGTCTCATCAGGGCCCCTCTGCACTGGTTCCCTGCCCAGTGGATATAGCTTCCCAATAAGTCCTGTATAGACCTATACACAGCTGTAATGTCCAGCCCTTACAGCCTGTTCTAAACACTGCTTTGTGTACAGTTCCTGTGGACTTCTTTCTGCATCCAGCTTCTCTGCAGCTTCTTGTCTGACATGCGGCCTCTAATTCACAGAGCCAGCCTGGCCACTTTCTGGTTCAAGACACTTTCCTCTGGCCAGGGAAAGGGAAAGGGAAGTCCTGTGAAGAGGGGGCTCATGGGAGTTGTAATCTCCTGCTTAGCAGATCCATCAAACATAACTAGATGCAGTTGCTGTAGGTCAAGGCAAAAGCATATTGGACAGGACAGAATGGGGAGGTTGCTACTACTGCATCTTCATGTGACGCGTTGATCTTCAGTATTTGTGCGGTCAGTCTATCACCTTTCATCAGCAGTAGATCTGCTAAAACTAGAAATACAATTGTAGTTTTCCCAGAGCAAGACTTTTTTCCTGTTATAACCTATGAGTTTTATACAAGAATTGGGAAAATGATCAACAACAGAAACTAATGTGACAGAACCGCCAGCATGTGTACATGCCTTTGTGGCCTTTTTATTCTTCTAGGGCTCAGTTCTGCAAGGTGCTGAACACTCTACCCTAGATACAGGAAAGCCCTTAAGCAGATGCTTAACTTTAAGCATGGAAGTAGCCTCAGTGAAATCAATGGAACTATTAATATGCTTAAAGCTAAGTTTATTAGTTCCTTGCAGGATTGAGCCCCTATTGACTATGTCTGGACCTAGCCTAAGGTATTGTTTGCCTCCTGTTCTACACTCAAGGTTGTCAGTGGACAAAGATTTAGTTTTATACAAGGCAGAAATTTCTTAAATGAAGCACCTCTTCCTGCACATTCTACAAATGAAGGGTACTCAGAAGCAAAAATCTCTTAGGAAATGGTTAGAGTTCTTGGATACCTCAGAAGCAATGTCTTAGCGGATGTTTCAGTTCAAAAGGGAAATTTTGATATTATGCATTGTAACATTTTACCTTCTTGTTAAAGGCTCCATTGATACTTTATTCTATGCCAACGTTAACATTTTTTATATATATTTTTTTTAGAAAGGCAATGGGGGCATGAAGGAGGCCACTCTACCATGACTAAACTTGGTAGGTCTCTAGACAATGTGTCAGACGTACAAAACAGAAAAGAGATAGTGGATTCCAATATGCCTAATTTCAAAACATCATTCTTTTCTGCTGCTCTCAGAAAAGCTAACAATTTGGTTGTAAGGACTTTGTAAAAAAAAAATAGGGACTTGATCTTGCAACCCTTGCTCATGCAAAGTGTCCTAGTGAAGTCTTGAATGGAGGACTTTTCAGGACTGGGCACACAAACTGGGTTAAACTCAGCAGTTTTGGTTCATGCTCATATGACTTGCAGTCACATAAAGTCATATTCCTTAAGTTCCAAGCTCTACCTACTTCTAAAATTCAAAGAGATGCTCAATAAAAGCAGCCATGTGTGACCTAGTGTTGAGGAAAAAAACATATGGATTCAGGTTCACTTAGTATCCTTTGGTAAATCTAGGCTCAGTTTTGAGTTGGTGACAAAACCAGAAGCCAAATGAGCTTTGCTGGGTTTGGGGGGGAGTGGGGAGGGGGTTGTGAACATTTTGCCTAGCGCTAATAATAACGCATCATCCCAATTCTAGAAAAGTTTAACAACCAGAGGGTCAATTATCCTCTTGAACTCGGGAACTGAAGGGGCCCTTCTGGAAATTGAGGTTAGTCCTCTTGGTCTCTGCCCACCTTAATCTTACACCAGAGACCAGGATTTAGGTCTGGGTCACATTATGGGATAAAAGCATTAGAACTCTCATAGGATCCTAAATCTTAATTATGTACAAGAGTCAGCTAAAACAAAATATCTGCCCACTTAATGAAGCAACAAATTGCATCTCTTCTGAAGTGAAATAATATACAAAGAAGGGAGAAATGCAGCTACAGCAATCAAATTGGATTAAGAAGAGAAAATATTGGATTTAGGAGAAAAATAAGATACATTCCAGTATTTTTCCTCTATTTATCCTAATTGAGAGGTTTTAGGTCCTCTAGAACACAGAATAGGCATAAACTGTGAGGTTAGCAATGACAGCATGGAACTCTAATAGCCCTCTAGGCTGAAGACAGAACCACAGCAAATGTATAGTTAAGAACTTAGTTTAATATATTGTGAAATGGCTAAAGTTGAAAATAGCTGTTACTTAACACAGCAAAAGTATTGGAAAATATATTAAATTAAATGACACTTTAAGATAGACAAAGTGGGTGACATAATATCTTTTATGGGACCATCTTCTGTGTGGCTTGAAAGCTTGTTATCTCTCGCCAACACAAGCTGGTCCAATAAAAGATATTCCCTCACCTATCTTGTCTCGCTAATATCCTGGGACTGATACAGCTACAACTACAAATCATACACTTTAAGATAGACTACTTAACAACCCCAAAAATATTGTTTACTTACCTGACAGAAATGTTATGAGACTTAATGTTTGCAAAGAACTTTGGCATCATCATATAAAATTTAAGGTGATTTTTTTTTTCTTGAATCTTGCTGATGCATAATACTAAATTTATATCGCCTGGGAAATAATGCCTAGCTTCAACAGGCAGATTAAGTCCATTATCAAATTAATTCTTAAACATGCCTCCCCCCAAAATTCTGTTAATGGAATATCCCATATCTTATTAAGAAAACACCTCTTCTATTCACCATCATTAAGTAACCTCTTACTGACTTTCATAGCCACTCTCATTAATCCTGGTGAAGCCCAATAAGTTCTGAACAATTCTGGTTTTGGTTGAAATAGCTTCAGTTTAAGGTAACATTGTTATTTTTAAATGCTGATATCAGGCTGGTATTTGTTTTATAATTCAGGTCTTTGATCCATTCATTTATCTTACAGAGATTGAAACCAGAAAATAGATAAGGCTGGGATTCTTGTTTTTTATCACACTCAAAGGAAAGTTATGACTGCAGTTTCTTGAAGCATTTTACTCCATTTTAAACCTGCCCTTTGGCTGATCAGTCACCTCAGCTAGAGACACTGTCAGTCGGTGTTATCTAAATTGTGCACTTCTCTTAATTTTGAGAAGGATAACAATATTCCATCCCAACAGTTGGTTTATATAAACAATCCCATTGTCCAGTACAATTTTACCAAAGTATCCCTAGCTTGATAAACTCATTCTCTTGATAAGAGTGAGAGATTGCCTTAATTCTGCTGTTCCAGATGAGATCTATAATACTTATGGAACTAAAACTACACCACAAACAAACATTAATGTGAAAATTAATTCAATGAACAGCACTCTGTGTAATAAAGACTACTGTCTCTGCCATGCTCCATTATTTATTTTAAATATCTTACTCTTTTACTGTTCAGTGTGTCCCTGTAGTAACATCTTTCTTTTACTCCTATCTAAATGATTACCAAGTAGGGGGTTTCTAAACGAAAATCATGTCATTTCAAAATACTGTACATTCTATTTGTTCAGTGCTCATGGAAAATGTGTCAGACTGACAGCCCTGGAGATATAGGTCCCATTGAGCCAAGACAGTAGCAGCACAAGCTTCTCCATGCTGTTCAACCAATATATCTCAAACCATTTCTGGAGGGACCTGTTCTTCATTCTTTGGTGTCTTTCCTGTAGCTTTGATGTGGACATCTGTTCACTAAGAACTGCAATGATGTCACTGAATATTTATAAGAGGAGTAATGCCTCTGGAATATTATTGACTTTGGGTTAAACTTCATAAGTGACTTGGGAGCACATTTTTCAAAAGTTACATTTAGGGTCAGATTTTAAAAGGTTTATTTCAGTGAGAGTTAGGCACCCACTGGAATTCTCCAAAGCACGTAACTGTCTCTCTTTAGACATCTAAATACCTTTGCAGATCTGGCCCTTCAGAGCCTCAGTCACTTTTGTTAATGTAAGACACTTAAGTGTTTTTGAAAACTTTACCCTTGGGCTGCATTTGAACTGATGACTACTCACATACCATGGTGGTGGCTGAGATACAAGAAGATAGATCATCTCATAGCCTAGCTCTAATCTTCCTGTTCCTTCAGACTACTGTAGATTATCTATATTTATTACTCGTGCAGATTAGAAATACATTTCTACATAGACCCTATATATTGCTTCTAAAAGATCTGAAAATATTGGTTAAAAGTGCAGAATATTTCTGAAACAAAAACAATACAAGGATTTTGAGCTACACAATGGAATTTTTAATTGACATCTCAGCTACTTCTCAGAAAGGATTTTCTCCTCTCTTTGGAAAGGAGAGTTGAAATGCAAGCCTAAACTGGCTAAAACTCTCTAGTTAACAAGTAAAATAGGGAGGGCAGGATGAAGAAGAATGTAATCAGCAGCACCTAGTCCAAATCTGTAGAGACCCCTCAGCATTAACAGTATTTATTTGGTAACAGTATTTATTTAGGCTTTGTGGATTGGGGTAATACGACAAGGCAGAGAAAGGGATATAGCTGATTTATGTGAAATTATCTTCTTCCTGAACATCTGGAATGAAAGCAACCATGACAGCCTGGCTCAGAAACTTTTATGAAAACCCTCTCTGCATTTTTTTCCTCCATTGCGCAGAGAGGTATGGGTGAAGGCACAGAGAAGGCAGCTAGGAGAAGCAAGGTTCCTAAAGGGATCATGTTGCCAAGAAATAATGCAGTATACAAGGGCAGCTCCTCGATACAGATGTTCTGGCCCTTTGTACAGATGGCTCTATGGTACTTATTTGCAGATCTGTGGGACTGGAAGCCTAAATCCCTCCCCCTCCTTTGAAGAACAATTCCCTCTACTTCATACCATGATGCCTCATGAAATCTGACATGAAAGCCACTGAGGTTTGTCTGGGTAACTTGTCCCCTCCAATTGTTCCCCTCCTCCCCCCATAATTTGTGACATCAATAATCTGATTTAGCAGAACTCCACAAATTGTGAGGGAAACTGGGGATTTACAGTTTTTTTAAAAAAGTTTAAAAATAAGATGATCATAAGCATCACTAACAAAGGCTCTCAAGGTGCAAGAAATTGCATACAAAGAAAATAGAAATAAAATGATTGTTAGTAGTAATTAAATAGCTAATTTCCTTAGGACATTTCTAGGAGAATTTTTACTGCTGCTAGATGTGATTAAATGTAACCTAGTGTGTCATGTTTAGTTACATAAAATGTCATTGTTACATAGCTGAGAAACAGCTGAGGTTGTGGGCCCATGAGCCTGACCGGCAAGAATTTGTATTGGATAACCCCCTGAGACTCACCTGCCACAAGGGGTGGTTCTGCTGCATCAGAGTAGGAAAATTTGAGGAGCCCACAAAGAAGATGTGCCTCCCCTGTGTGCTGTTGAGCCAAGTTCATCAGAGGCTCCTAGAATACTACTGTACAGTGGAAAGTTTGCTGGAGGAGCAGGGAAAATGGATCCACTGCTATGTGGCCATTCTCCTTTAGAGGGGTTACACAGGGGATGTTGAGGCTATGTTATACCAATAAAATAAAAACCAGCAGGATCTTATTAAAGGGGAAAAGGCAAAATACCACATTTATTGTGAATACAGAAAGAATCATAGTAAGCAGTTAGTTATAGCTATAACATTCCATTCAATCTCATATTTATTCACACATTCATTCATACAAACACACGCACAGGTTCTGCAGGGTTGTTATCCTAGTTACCAGCCTTAGAGTTGCTCATGCCAAGCCACTGGCCAGGTGGCCTGGACATGAGGAGGGAGCAGGGCCTTGTCAGATGCACATCTGATGCTCCTGGAAGTTGGTTTGCAGAATCAGAACCCAAAGTTCTCACTTTCTAGAGTCCATTTTTATAGGAATTTCTTCCTATGCCAGTCTGTGGGAATTGCTTCATCATTCTGTTGCTGAATCAATCAGCAGATAGCACATTCCTGACGGCTCCGTGCTGCTAGATGTTATCTTGTTCTTTGGTTCTCCCATTCTTGAGGCTGTTGGGTGGATTCCAGTCTGCCCCCCCAGGGGTCCTCTGATTATTTCCACTTGACGCCTTCTTCAGCTGATGGACACTGGATTCTTAGGCTGGCACCTCCCTGATCATTCAGTTATTATCCACACCAAGCATCCATCCAAACACATCCTCTATCTCTATTTTAATCACAATTGATAATACAACAAAAAGGCGGGGAGTCTCTGGGTGCTGTTTCTGTTGTTACAGAGTATTGCTTTGAGTCTCTCTCTGTGTGAATTGCTTTGAGAACAGACTCTGTCTTAGAACGTACTAACGCAATTAGCAGCTTGCAAGTTTCACACATAGAGGGAGAGAAACAGTACCAAAAACCAAGAGACCTCTTAATTAGTAATACCCTGGAATTTAAACTATGGGGAATCAAACTCATTTGTGATTTTAATACAGAACTTCTTTAATATGATCCAACAGCTATACCAGCCCTGAAGCTGCAGTAATGGCAGCTGAGTAGCACTTTTGCTGCTTTGCAGTATGGGAGGAGGAATTCCTCCCCACCTAGCCTATGGCTGAGGAGATCAACATACAGCCTGGCTGTTGAAGTTCTGCACTGGGGGAGAACTTGGAGATAGGTGCATCTTGGCAGGAGTCCACATTAAGTGCCATTGTTTCAGTTTCCGCATCACTTTTATTTAAAATGTCTATGGACCCTCATTCTTCACTCCTGGAAGTTTTTAATGACTAAGGGCAGTGCTATTGGGCACTGTCTCTCCTGTGAAGTTTTGTATGGAAAAACAAGTGTATATGAGTTAAATATTGATTCTTAAGGATAGGGGTAGAGTTTGGATTCTCATTATCAAAAGATAGCATATGCCACTCCTTATGAAAGAAGGAATGCTCTAAATTGGGTGGTGGGAGTGGGGGGAATGGTGGTACTGATTTTTAAAAAATTAAGTCACCGCTCATTCTTTAGGTCATTTAATAATAATATATCTCCCCACACACTTAAATTTTCATCTTAATATTCTTGTCGCCATAGAAGATTCCTGTTGTCTATAGATGTGTATACTTCATTCTTAAAGCTCTTTATTGGTAGTTTCTTTATGATATAATCCATGCTTAAAGATTGACAAGACACTTTTCATATGGCTTGTCTCCCAAGATAAGGGTCTGGTATTAATTACTTAGGGGACCTGATTTCAAATGGTCATAACAAGTTTTCTCAGGATACACAAGTAAAATTCAATGTAGCCAGTAAACAGTCTTTCAATAATACAAATTAAAAATGGTATCCACTCAAATGTTAATAAGCTTCCAAATATCCTGGAACAGATGTATAAATTAAATATCTGTGCTCCACGCTTTCAACTGTCATTTTTGTTCAGCTAGATACAAAAAGTATTCATTTTTCTCGGAAAGAGTAGAGCCTTCTATATTTTATATTAGGCAATGTTGAACTGCTGGCTAGATAAGTGACTGGAAATGAAAAGCAGACTAGATGCAAGGTGGAGGGTTTTGATTTTGTGGAACATGAGCTCACCTTCCATGGGGAGAGGGAGGTGTATAGTTTGGATGACCTTCACCTTAGTAGAAGAGAGACCACTCTCCTTGGGGAGAGGCTGGCTACACAAGTCAGAAGAGGGTTAAACTAATATCAAAAGGGGGAGGGTAAAAAAGAGGGAAGCTATGAGCACTCATGAGAAAATAGAGATGTTAAGAACAACATTAATCAGTGAACCAATAGACATGAAGAGAAGAAATTCTTGAATTGCCTATACACCAATGCTAGGAGCCGGAGAAACAAACAAGAGGAATTGAAATTGCTCATTTACAAGCAAAAATTCAATCTAGCTGGTATTATTGAAACCTGGTGGGATGATTCACATAATTGGAATGTTAAAATCAATGGTTATAATCTATTTAGGAAGGACTGGACGGGGGGAGGGATAGCTCAGTGGTTTGAGCTTTGGCCTGCTAAACCCAGCGTTGTGAGTTCAATCCTTGAGGGGGCCATTTAGGGATATGGGGCAAAAATTGGGGATTGGTCCTGCTTTGAGTCAGGGGGTTGGACTAGATGACCTCCTGAGGTCCGTTCCAACGCTGATATTCTATGACTGAATTAGCAAAAGAGGAGGGGGTGTGGCAGTCACATTCTGTCAAAAATGGCATTACCTGTTTCCAAGACACTAACTCTGAAGACACTAACTGTGGATCAATGTCCTAACAGAGAAAGCACAAGATGCCTTAAGGGAGAGTGACGGGGGAGGGGCTGTAGGAGCGAATGGTGGGTGTGGCCTTGGGGGGGAAAAGCTGAGAGGGGGTGGGGAGAAGCCAAGCAGGAGCAGGCCACGGGTGAAGAGACAGGGCCATGGCGTGGGGTGGGGCCACAGGGTGGAGCATGGGCAGAGCAAGGGGCAGGGCCACAGTCTGTGGCAGTGGCTCCCCCACTTCTAGGGAGCTTCCAGCACTCCTGCCTGGCAACCACAATGGGCCCCTTCCAAGCATGGGCCTGGCACCATTGGTGCCACTGTAAACCCAGTACTGTCCATTAATTGCATTCCCCTCATTTAATTCTTTATTAATCAAGTCCCATATGAGCCACTCATTATCCTGTCCAGGATCAATGTCAGGCTGACAGGATCATAATTACCCAGGACATCCCATTTATCCTTTTTAAAATTTGGCACAACATTAGCTTTCTTCTGCAGCCAGATGCGGCCCCATCCATGGCTTGGCCTCTGCCAGGCAGGAGCAACTCCTGCGCCCTGGGGAGGAGGGGCAGCCCATTCCCCCATCTACTCCCCGCTTTGCTCTTTCGAATGCAGTCTGTCTGTGTAGGTTTCCATGTCTGTGTAGGTTTCCTGTTATGTTGTTACAAAACCACGCAGCCTGTCACCAGTATAAATGGGATGTGTGTGTGTGTAAGCATAATTGCGCAAATAAAGGAAGCAAGCAATAAATCAACCCTCAATACTGTTTCAATTCGACCTTTGTGGTTATTTCTTGGCCTGATTCCAGGGAACGGGCAACATTAATTGGTGCATTGGCCAGGAAACAAAGGGTTAAATTGAAAGGAAGCAGTGTCTGACGAACAGGTTTGGTGGTTCCGGGTTTCATGGGTATCCTAGTAGTCCCAGATAGTGTTGGGAATTCTCACCCCCCCCCCTTGTTTTCCCGAGTTCCACAATGGTTGGGTCGATGTCCCTTGGGCAGTCTCGGCTGGAGAGGAAAAAGGGGAGACTAGTAGTCTCAGATAGTGTCAGTTTTCTCGTTTTCCCGAGTACCATAGGGCATGGGTTGGCATCCCCCAGGTAGTCTCAGCTGGAGGAGAAACAGAGGCCACCATGCTAATGTTTGGAAAAGACAAGAGTAAGAAGGAAAAGACAGAAATATGAGTGGGGCCCAGTCAGTCGTCCCTCTCCCTTTCTGGCATGGCTGCAGAACTTAGGCACAGATCCCTGTAGCTCCAGGGTGATCTCGGGAGGGGACACAATCATGGACCTGGAGAATAATTATGAAAAGTATTTAGTGTTGTACAAACCTGATAAAAAGGGACAAACCACCACGGGAGCGTGGCTTCTGTGGCAATGGCAAGCCACCAAAGCGGAGCACACCAGGGAACTGGAGGCATTTTGTGAGGACTTAATGGAGGCTCGGAGGGAGCGTGACCTGTGGAAGGTTCAGGCTCAGACAGCCTCTGCGCCTGCTGCCTCTGCTACCATATCAGCAGAGAAATTGGAAAACAGTCAGAGTAGGTCCCAGGAATTACAGGGAAAAAACAGGGATCTAAAGGCACATGTTAGCTTCCTTAAGGATTTAATGGGGGGACCTGGCTCACATGCCCCAATGACCCCAATTAGCCTTCCCTGAGTCAAACAAAGGCCCCCATGGCAGTGGATTCACAGGAACCAGGTTAAAGCTATAGGAACACAATATTTTTGATTCTAATATATTTTAAAAACTCCTTCCTATTCTCCTTAAGTCTGCTGGTTTTAGATTTCTCCTTATCACTTTCTACATTTTCTAACTTCCAATTTATACTCCTCACTATCAGCTTCCCCTTTCTTCCATTTGTTATATATTATGTTCTATAGTTGTCTTCACTTCCTGTCTATACCAGGTTGGTTTTTTAACCAGCAGAGCCTTCTTCCTCAATTGGGACATCCAGTAAGATGTTCTTATATGGATTTCCAATTATCATTCACATTTTTCCAATTCAATTCTTTCTCCCAGCTCATTTGGCTCAATTGGTGATCAAGTCATGATCACTTATACCTAAGCTACCATTAATTTTTAATTCTGTGATCAGTTTCTCTTTATCTGTAAGGACAAGATCTAATCAAGAATTTCCCCATGGTGGCTGCAGCACTTTTTGAATTAGGAAATTGCCATTTATAATGTTTAAAAATTCCAAGGATATTTTAGTTCTGGCAGCATGAGATCTCTAGCATATGTCACTCAAACTGAAGTCCCCCTTGATCACACAGTTTTTTCCCTAAACATTATAGATCAGTACCTAAGATGGCAGCCATCTTGTTTCCTAATGTGATTTGGTGATCTGTAGCAGACACCAACTACTAGCCCTCTCACTTTTAAAAGTGATGATGCCATGGCCCCCTAGCCCTCCCGCCCCGTTCCAGTGTCCCCGTTGCCAGCTGTTTGGTTTTCGACCAGAAAGTCGAGGTGAAAAGTGGACCTGGCAGTGTCCGGTCAGCACTGCTGACCAGACACTAGAAGTCCAGTTACAGGAGTATCTGAAATCAGCCTCCCTGCCAGGAGAGTGGGAAAAGCAGCTGCTGCTGCTGCTGCCTGGAAGAGTTGCTGCTCAGCTGGAGAGAGAGAGAGAGAGAGAGAGAGAGAGAGAGAGAGAGAGAACGGGCTCCCAAGAACCCAGCTCTGGTGCAGAGAGGTAAGTACCTGCTCCATAGTGTTCCGGGGAATTCCTATCTGCGCCCTCCCCCCCACCGCTTTCCCCTGGCCCCAGCCTTGCTTGGGGACCAACTCCATCCCCCTGCCCCACTGTACTCTTGCCCCTGGCCCCCGCCCCTCTTGGGAACCGACCCCTCCTCTGCCTTGCTGTGCTTTTGGCCCCAGCCCCTGCCTTGCTCCCGGGGACCAACCCCCCACCCCATGGGGGCCCACAAATATGTTGGCACTGGGCCCACAAAAGGTTAATCCGTCCCTGTTAGTGGTAATCATCTTGGGTTTATGGGAAATAGATCCTATCAGACTAATTTATCTTCTGTTGATGACATTTCAAGTTTGGATGATAAAGATGATAATGTTGATGTAATATACTCAGTCTTCTCTACTGTGTTTGTCTTGGTACCACATGATATTTTGATTTTAAAAAAACTAGAATGATATAAAATAACGTGGCACACATTATATGTATTAAACAGTGGCTAACTGATAGGTCTGAAAATGTAATTGTAAATCAGGAATTTTCATTGAGTGGGTTTGTTTTCAGTGGGGTCCTTCAAGGATTGGTTCTTGGCCCTATGGTATATAACTTTTTTTTAAATCAACTTGATATTTAGAGTCCTTATATTACCCATATTCTTGAGAAGCAATTTTTGTAAACCCATGTGCTCACTTTTTTTCCCATAGGAAATTCTATAGGAGAGGCATAAGGCCTAATCCTGTATCCCTTATTCAGACAAAACTTCCACTGAATAGAACCGGAGCCTTTCCTGAGTAAGGAGTGCAAAATAAGTATTATTGTTTTAGGTCAATGAGATTCTGTCGGAGTCAGTGCTAGCAGAATGCATTGGCTGACTGGGTGCTAATACAGTGTAGAAGAATTAGGTTTAACATCCTGATGTCCGTCTTGTATAGATAATCCTATGCGATTCTAAATTGCTGTGGTGAGCACTTAGTATGGTGATGAGTGCTTATAAATACCTAAAACTGGGCCAATTCTGCCCTACAACCTATGTAATCCTATTGAAGACAAAGCGGGTTAGACATGGTGTAAATGGGCAGATAATGGCCCACTGATTTTTTTTTAATGGATTAAACTGACAAAGACAAATGGATTCATTTTCCAAATGCCAAAGTGTTAGCAGAACTAGAATGAGGTTATGCATCTCTTCAGGATTCTTTCTACACATGCAACAATACAAACTTATGAGTGGTGAAAATATGCAATGCAAAATCTCAGCTCATATTGAAAACTAGATGTGCAGCAGAAAAGAAAGAAGTAAGATATTACAAACCTTTTCTTGAGGCTTGCTGAGGAGACCCATACACTCAGACCCAGCAATACCTTGTGTTGCTCAATAGTTATATCTCTGTCTAAGGAGAGAGTGGTGTTTGGGGATGGATTCTGCTCCCATTGAAATAGATATTGAAACTCCCATTAGCTTCAGTGGCAGTAGGATCTGGACTTCAGTCTTTCTCAACTCCAATGTATAGTGGCTGCTACATTAAGCCTTTAAGTTCAAAGCAAGAAAAAAACCTGATTGCAGTCTGCAATGTGGAGATAGAGAGAGAATAGCTATACAGTAATGAATAAACTAACAAATTGATTGCTGTACAGACTCATTATGAAAACAGATGAAGTTAAATTCTCCCTCAGTCCAACCCCACTGACTCTAATGGGGTTGCACAGTTATGAGGGCATAATTTGACTCATAATATAATTACCTGAAACTCTCATAGGAACAAAAGAAGAAGTAACTTTGTATTCTCCTTTTTACAACAAGAATCTTTGTGATTGAGCTCTATACAAATGGGTATAATTAGCTTCAGTTAAAGTAAGAGGCATAATAAGTGTCTTAACACTCACATTGGTTTTAGCTTTATACTTGTCACTTAAAAATAATTTGGAAAGCTAGATTGTCATTGTATTTTTGTCATAGGCAAGCCAGTGAAAATGTTGAACTCTTCTTATTTTCAGGTGTAGGGAACCTTATTTAAACCATTTTCCTGGGCTGGGGAGGGAGAGAAGGGGGAAGACTGCTCAGAAATGTAATGTGTTATGAGACTTATGTGATTGTGTCAGGCAATTGATGGCTTTTTAATTTGTTTCTTGGACGTTTTTGTGGAAATGACAGTTTGGGGCCATGCACTGCTTCATCCTGCTATGCATATATAATATACAATTTGTGTCTTTTTGAATATTCTTGAAAGCACCATGTCCACGTTAATATTATTGTACATATAAACCTACTCAGAAGTTATGCCTGGGAGAAAAACGATTTACATCGATAAAATGCACATAAAGGCTGCTTAGCTTTATGTCTGGGGCTTCATTTGTGTCTGGGGATCCTTATAACTGCCCCGTAGCAAAGTTGCCTTGCCTGTCCTTCCTTCAGTAGGAATTGTTCTTAAATTCCCCAGCTTTGTTCTGAGACATGCACTGATTTGGGGGCGGGAGAGGGAAGCTGTCATTTCCCCTGCTCATGTGCAGGTCGGAGTGGAGTCCCCTCCTCTCCTCACTGCCTGCTTTGGGAGATGATCGATTCTCTCTCGGAGTGATGATGCTGTCTGTCCTAGCAAAGTGATGATGAAAAGGGAGAGGAGAGGGGCAGACCTGGAGTCCTTTCTCCTCAGCAGCTCCTCACTCAGACCTACTCCCCAGCTCTCCCTATCAGGCTGCACATTGTCTTTCCTTCCTGACAAGCAGCAGCAGCAGCAGCCTGGAAGGAGAAGGGACGGGAAGGGATATTCTTTTCTGGTGAGGGTTTTGTCCCTTCCAGCTGCTCTGTCCCTTGCTGGGCAGGGCTTTCCTCCCCTTCGCTTCCCCAGTACAGGCTGCTAGCCGGGGCTGGCCGGCAACAAGAGCAGCAGCCGCATCCTGAGAAGAACCTGAGCATGTCCAGCAAGGGCAGGCGAGGTAAGGAGCAGGGGAGAGTGACCTTCCCCCAGCAGCAGCAGGAGGAGGAGGACGGGGGAGAGGAAGAGGAGCAGCAGCGCCGGCGGCGGGGCTGGAGAGGCGTCAATGGGGGGCTGGAGCCCTCTCAGCAGCAGCAGCGAGCAGTGAAAACCCAGCGGGAACCCTACGGCTACTACCCGCCCCTTCCATTGGTCCGCACCATGTAAGTACCCGGCGCTGGCTGCGGGGGGGGGGGGGTGGCCCCCTTCCTGCTGGTGCCCCGGCGGCGCCGATCGTACTGCCACAAAGTTAGAGGGTGTCACGCCAACGCGTGACAGCCCCGGCGGCTGCGAGGCAGGTGAACGAGCCACTGGGGCTGGGGCAGTCCCGCCAAACCGGGGCACCCCCCCCACACACACACACACCCCGCTCCGGCACCCGCCTGCCTGGGTCTCTCCAGCGGCATCAGGTGAACGGGCCAGTTCCCTTGGTGCCGCTCGGAGGAGACGCTGAGGCGATGATCTCCCTTTAGAAATACAGATTCAGCGGCAAGTCAAGTGCCGGGGCTGAGTCAGGCAGAGCGGACGGGGGAGGATGTAACTAGCCTTGGGGTGGGTGCTTTCAATAAAGCCGTGATGATGCCGGGGTTACAAATCCCTCCCCAGAGTTTGCTTTATTACTCGAGGCAAGGGACTGGGAAAGGGAAGGATGCTGCGTCAGTAAAATTACCAGGCAGAGCAGGTGCCTGGACCACTTGGAGAGGGGTCAGTGAGATTTGCTGTTCTGGGGAATTAAATGTAATGCTAGAATGTGTCTCTCTGAGTTGGAGGAAAAATAGACTTCCATTTAGTTCCGGAGTTACATCTGGATTTGAAGCAAGACAGAAGAAGAAGGGGGGAAAAACCAGAGGGAAGGGGACAGCCTGGATGCAGATACAGTAGATAGAGGCTTTCTCCCTTCTTTAGGCTGGGTGGGGTGGCCTGGTTTTGTAACACAACCTTTCAGTTTGTTTCTCATGCAGAAGGAAGGAGACCCTCCCCACACCCCCAAGATTCTCACGGTAGGCAGGAGGCCCAAGGAAGGAGCTCACAGACCGAGGGTCAGCAGTGCCCCCTGGTGGCTCTCCTGCGCACTCCAGCAAACTGACCCGGACAGACAGTATTAGAGCTTCTATCCTGCCTATCCTTTACCAGCGTTTACCTCTTAGAGCTAGACCCAGATGAAATATTGCAAAGGATTTTGTTGAATGCAAACAGGAGAGAAATGCGATGGTTTATCAGTTTGTTTATATATCCTACCAAGAGCAGGTTTTCTCGGGCAATCTTTATTCTTTCAAATGGACTGTTATTCACATAAAACTTTTAAAATTAAATTTGTGTTATATGTGACACAGCGCAGATCCCTGCTGCAAAAGCCAGGATGGAAATGTTTTACCAAACTTATTAGTAAGGTTACTCAAAATCCAAGACATTTCCTAAGAAAGGATGTTTTAATATCCTACTGACTAAACTTAATTTACATTCACAGCAATTACATAACACAGCTATATGATGTTTTGTGCCAAGTAAAATAGTTTTCTGAGAAAATCCAACTGCTGGCTTAGTCAAAGTTTTGGGAGTTAATGAAGTTCTCTTGTCCCAGCAGAAAAAAAAAACCTATTACCTCACACAGGTACAAAAGTATCTTAACATTCTCATATGGTGAAAAATATGTTCAAAATCTACACTAATAGAATCACACCCCAAAAATAGAAAACCGAAAGAAATGTGCAGAGGGACAAACTTTTGAACTGCATCTTGTAAGTTTATTTCAAGTTTTGACACCTTCTGAAAACATCATGATGGTTAATAGTTAAGAGGACTTACCTGCAACAGAAATACATTTACTTTTATAAAGATGTTAAATTTTTTATCTGTTTTACAAAATCAATAAACTATCTAGCTAGAGAAAGAGGACTAGGAAGGGACTGGCTTGCCCAGTTTTTGTGTGTATGCCTAGGAATTGTTCAGTCCTTTAATATGTTATAGTTTTGGTTGACATTTCAATATTTTGGTCTCCAAGGATTACCTCAATATCTTACAATTTCAGGTCAAATTAATTCTTAATTAAATGTTTTCCTTACTAAGCAAATTAACACTTTATTGAGTTATATATTATTACATAATTTGTTCTGTTTGTAAGAGTGCTTAATTAAAATCACACCGGGGAAGACTTTAAAATACAACAATTAGAGTAACACTTAGAATGTGATAATCACAAATATATATAGATTCTACCATCCCTGGGTAGGAGTTTTACACTGTATTATGCTTTGTATCCAGTGGCCCAGACATCAAGAGACTTAAATTTCTAAATCTCTTCTCTGATAGTATAAATGGTGTCACAGAACCACTTACAAACTCCCTTCCTTAAGAAATGAATATTACGCCAACATGGACTAATACCTGAGTCCAGTTTACTCAGCTCAAGGCTTTTGTATCTGGGATGAGCTCCACCTGTTGGAATTACTTATCACAATACAGCTCTTGCATTCCTGTCCTAGCACTTTCTGCTATAATAGTTGGAAGTGACTGTCCACGGGGCTGATACTAGTACTCCCCAATCAACGTAATAGGACATGCTGAAGCAACAGGGCATAGAGGGGAAAGGATATGTAACCTCTGTTATCTCTACTGAATGCCCAACCCTGCAGTCTGATTGCAAACTAACATAACATGTTAGAGAGGGTTCCTGCTAGATAGTCAGGTCGTTTCCTCTGGAATGCTGTTTTAAATAGGATTTTAAATGCTAAAAAGTTGTAGCACATATTAATGACATCAATGTGAATAAGTATACTGATTAACTGAGATAAGGTGGCCTGGTAGGCGCTGTAGCTGTACAAACATAGAATAAGAGACAGTCCCCTGCTTGCAGAGTTTACCATCTTAGTCAACCTGACAGATAAAGGATGGAAGGGGAAACAGGCAAAGAGGACTAAAGTGACTTGCCCAAGGTTATACAACAAGTGAGTGGCAGCACCGGGAATAAAACCCAGGTTTCTTGATTCCCAGTCCAGTTATCTATCCAAGTTATGTACTGACAAGTGCTGGGCTGCTACATGATGTATACTATACATTCATATATCCAGGGTTCTGGTTGTATTCATCATAGTTTTGTAAACAAGACAAAATGACAGAGACAAGTATTGATAAAACATTGTAAAAGAAGGATGGGATCATATTGTTACTGTGTCCACATATCTATTCAGGGGACACCATCATAGGGCCTAATCACATCAGCCACGCTATCAGAGGCTCGTTCACCTGCACATCTACCAATGTGATATATGCCATCATGTGCCAGCAATGCCCCTCTGCCATGTACATTGGCCAAACTGGACGGTCTCTACGTAAAAGAATAAATGGACACAAATCAGACGTCAAGAATTATAACATTAAAAAACCAGTCGGAGAACACTTCAATCTCTTTGGTCACTCGATTACAGACTTAAAAGTGGCAATTCTTCAACAAAAAACCTTCAAAAACAGACTCCAACGAGAGACTGCTGAATTGGAATTGATTTGCAAACTGGAACAATTAACTTAGGCTTGAATAAAGACTGGGAGTGGATGGTCATTACACAAAGTAAAACTATTTCCCCTTGTTTATTTCCCCTCCTACTGTTTTTGTAAAGTGCTGGAAATGGCCCACCTTGATTATCATTACAAAAGGTTCCCGCCCCCTTCCCGCTCCCCACTCTCCTGCTGGTAATAGTTCACCTTTCCTGATCACTCTTGTTACAGTGTGTATGGTAACATCCACTGTTTCATGTTCTCTGTGTATATAAAATCTCCCCACTATATTTTCCACTGTATGCATCCGATGAAGTGAGCTGTAGCTCACGTAAGCTTATGCTCTAATAAATTTGTTAGTCTCTAAGGTGCCACAAGTGCTCCTTTTCTTTTTACGGATACAGACTAACATGGCTGCTACTATGAAACCTATCGTTACTGTGATCCTTGATCATTAAGTAATTTAATGGTGAAAAACAGGTTAGCTACTGGTCAGACACTTAGGCATTCTGAATATTTGGGCACACACCCTTCCTAGACTAAGGCTGTGCCATGTGTCATTGGAAAGGTATTTTTTCCCAGATTTGCACTAGAGTAACATTTGGATTATGATCTTGATTTCACAAGGTACTAATGGTCTTGTACAAGGAACACACAGGCAAAAATACTATGAGTTGTGGCTTCCATTTTTCAAAGAAACCTTAAGGGGATTAGGCACCTATCTCCCACTGAAATGCAATGGTAGTTGTGCACCTAATTCCCTGAGGCTCCTTTGACAATCACAGCTCATATCAGGGGAGGAGTGCAAGAGAGTTTAATGTTCTCCTCTGCCATCCATTACCATGTTGCTTCTCTGTATAGGCTGGTTTCAAAATAGCAGCCGTGTTAGTCTGTAACAGACTTTGTTGCAAGGATAGGTTCCTGAGTTAGTGGTTCTGTTGTGTGGTGTGTGGTTGCTGGTAAGTATTTGCTTCAGGTTGGGGGGCTGTCTGTAAGCAAAGACTGGCCTGTCTCCCAGGATCTGTGAGTGTGATGGGTCGTCCTTCAGGATAGGTTGTAGATCCTTGATGATGAGTTGGAGAGGTTTTAGTTGGGGGCTGAAGGTGATGGCTAGTGGCGTTCTGTTATTTTCTTTGTTGGGCCTGTCCTGTAGTAGGTAACTTCTGGGTACTCTTCTGGCTCTGTCATTCCACACAAAGATGGCCTACAAGCCGTCAGGAACAGTATCCCTGATAATGTCATGGCAAACCTGGTGGCTGGCCTTTGTGACTTTGTCCTCACCCATAACTATTTCACATTTGGGGACAATGTATACCTTCAAATCAGCGGCACTGCTATGGGTACCAGCATGGCCCCACAGTATACCAACATTTTTATGGCTGACTTAGAACAACGCTTCCTCAGCTCTCGTCCCCTAACGCCCCTACTCTATTTGCGCTACATTGATGACATCTTCATCATCTGGACGCATGGAAAAGAAGCCCTTGAGGAACTCCACCATGATTTCAACAATTTCCATCCCACCATCAACCTCAGCCTGGACCAGTCCACCCAAGAGATCCACTTCCTGGACACTACGGTGCTAATAAGCGATGGTCACATAAACACTACTCTCTACTGGAAACCTACTGACCGCTATGCCTACCTACATGCCTCCAGCTTTCATCCAGACCACACCACACAATCCATTTTCTACAGCCAAGCTCTAGGATACAGCTGCATTTGCTCTAATCCCTCCGACAGAGACAAACACCTACAAGATCTCTATCAAGCATTCTTACAACTACAATACCCACCTGCTGAAGTGAAGAAACAGATTGACAGAGCCAGAAGAGAGTGCATTTCAAGTGTGTGAGCCTCTCTGTTTCAGCAAGCCAGGTGATATTTCACAGATGAGAGAGAGAGAGAGAAACCCTCATGTTATACATTTGGGTTTAGGGGACTGTGCACTGAGTCAAGAGGCTGTGAGTTTAAGTTCATCTCTTCTACTGACAGGTATTTGTATTTCTGTGCACTTCAAAACATTTACAGTTGGGCAAGGCCTCAGCACCGCTGTCCTACAAGCAAAGCAGTATCATTCCCTCCACTGTAAAAATGTTAACTGAGAGGTTGCAGAGGGTTACTTTTGACAGAACTGGGAATAGAACCTAGGCCTTTTATACAGCAGATTCAAGCATCGTCTATGCTGTTTTTAGATTGATTTACTGATGTACTTAGCTATTCTGACTGTAACTGGTAGACCACATTCCCTTCTCAGGCACACATGTACAATCATGATCCCCCAGCATTCTACTGCTGTCTCGCAAATAGCTGTGTAAACCACTAGCAAGGTACAGTAGAACTTCAGAGTTACAAACACCTCAGGAACGGAGGTTGTTCGTAACTCTGAATGTTCATAACTCTGAATGAAACGTTATGGTTGTTCTTTCAAAAATGTACACCTGAACACTGACTTAATACATCTTTGAAACTTTACTATGCAGAAGAAAAATGCTGCTTTCCCTTTATTTTTTCATAGTTTACATTTAACACAGTATTGTACTGTATTCAGCTTTTTTAAAATTTGTTTGTCTCTGCTGCTGCCTGATTGCATACTTCTGGTTCCAAATGAGGCATGTGGTTGACTGGTCAGTTCATAACTCTGGTGTTCGTAACTCTGAGGTTCTACTGTATACACTTTTCACTTCTCCCCTTACTGGCTGGTCCAAAGAAGACAGCAGCTCTTTTTTAAATCTCAAATTACAGAAGTTGGTACTGGGGATCTAAAGTCCCTGCTGTCAACCTCTATGAGGGATCCTTATGGCTGCAAATGCAATTTCTGTTTCTCCAGTTTTCTTTTTTATAACTGGTTAATTTTGTGTTTTCACTGTGTAAACTAAATCAGAAACAAGTTTTATAGTTAAACATTATTTGTCAGTGATGACACAGTGAACAGTAAAGCACAGGTGTCCCACGTTTCAGTCATTTGTCACACATTTCACTTGTCAGTCACACTTGGGCAGGTTTGAAGATTAAAAGATATGGTTGGTGTGGCGGAGGGCAGCAGCTTATCATATTACTTTTGAAAAGTAGAGGAACCAACAGCCAAATTCCCAGCTTGTCACTGCTAAGTATGATGTTTCTAGCTTAGTGCATAGAGTAACAATATGTCCATCTAAGGGGAAAATTTAGCTTCAGGAGCAGACTTGAGTGTTCAGGCAACGAAGCAGCACCCTCTAATGTGATAGTGTTGTGCATGCAAATCATAAGACGAAGAGACTTCTTAAGCATCTTTTTCTAGAGAAAAGAGGGATTTAATGTCTCTTTTTTACTTATGTGTATCAAAGATGATGAATTTTGTGGACAAAAATGTGTTTATGAAGTAGGATAGTTTTCATTTGCTTATTTTTTGAAACTTCATTGTATGTAAATGAATCACAGATTTACCAGAAACATATCATTATTGCTTCTGAAAGTTCCTGCTGTATCTCATTAGGATTAAGTGACTTCATTGCGTGTTTTCTCGGTCGCTGTAAAGCATGCCCATACTACGGTGGGAGTGGGTGGCACAAAAGGGAAAAAGGAGATGTACTGTCAAGGGGATGCTCTGAGTCAAATTCTGCCCTAGGTTACACTTGTTCATCCTGTTTGCTAGTGAAGCTTTTAAGTTCCTTGAAACAAAAAACTGTACACCTAGGGTTTGTCTAAACTGCAGTTGGAGGCGCGATTGGAGCTTGGGTAGGCATATCCGAGCTACCTTTAATCTAGCTAGCACAGCTAAAAATAGCAGTGAAGCTTCAGTGGCAAGGACCTGGGCACAGGCTGTACAACCTTCCTGGAACCTTGGGTGCATACTTGTTGCTACCCGGCACCAGGATCTGAAGAGCAGCTCAGCTACTGTCCTTGGTTTGCAGGTGGGAGTAGGACTGTGCCTTCACCTTCCTGATTCTGAGTCTCCCCATTGAACAGCTAGATTATTCAGGCCATGCATTGGGAGTAGAATTTACCTATAAACTAACATTACGTCTGTCTAAGAATGCATTGGAGTCAGGAGAATCTCAGTTTATTTTTGTAATTGTTTTTATCCTTCATGGTTACAAAGAAAAGCTTGAACATGTGAACCCTAAAGGCTGACAAAACAGAAGGCAAATAAAAAGAACCAAAACTATATTAAATCTTGTGACTTTTTTAAAGTCAGTCTCACGATTTTGGGAAGGGCTAACTTGATTTTTGAATGCTTTGGATTGCCAGTACTAAATGTAGGATAATTATAGTGCAATCACAAATGCAAAGCTAAAACTTCAATTATTCAAAATATTTAATAAATTCCTTGGGATTCCTTTTAAAAAGTGATCATTAAATTTGAGAAGTAGAGATTAGAAAAGGAAATAGCAGACTATCTGATCCTCCACTTCTTATTTTGACAATTTCAACTGACTTCAGGAAGTTCTCTAAATTTGATGAGAGATTTGCCTGGATCTAGCCATTTAGCTATATATTCTGGCAATGTGGTACCATACAAAATCACTAGCTCTTGGTTTTTTTCGGAAGGTCTGTCAATGCTTTAGTTAGTAAAATACCAGCAACTTTCATTTTATGTATTTTGAAAAGACATCTCATGCACATCATATCGTTTTATCATAAAATACATTGCTGAGTACATCTTTCTTATTGGCAAAACATACTCCACATTGTGCCTTTGGAAGGATGTATCTCCTCCAAAGAAACCAATTGAGTCTCTTTACTCTAGCAGTGGGTTCTGAAAGAATGATTTATAGAATGGGAAATAAAAATGTATTGAAAAAATGGTACTGAATATTTGAGAAATGAATAGTATGTTAAACACTTATTTCATAAAAGATAGGTGGGTTGCAAAGCAAATTCTTAGAACCTCTTTAGATTAAGGATTAATCATAAGATAATTTATTCTGTCTTTATTTGCTGTTTAATAAAATTATAATAAAAATATTACAATATATGAGAGTGATCCTCCCCATAGGTACCATTACATCTTTGGAATGGACAGATGGGTAGAAACCAAGCAGCATGTCAAATATTCATTATGATCTTGTTTAAATAGCCTTTTTATATTTACTATATTCTAATTTTTATTTGTGATTTAAGGGCAAGAGGGTGATATCATACTGGCTGTTCATCACCTATACTCCACAGTCAAACCTCTCTCAAAATGCTTTCACATGTAAAATATGCCTAAATCAGTTCTGAGCTTAGCACAAAGTCACAAATCCTCTTTGTAATGCAGCTTTTCTTTTTTGTAGACAAAGTATAGAGGTTCAGGAGCAAAGGATAATGGATGTGTGTTCTTTGGCATAGCCGTTTGACATGTTTCAAAAACTAGATATCTCTTTTTGCCTAGACTACATGGTAGTGCCACACAAGTCACTGCTGCTATATAATAGTGATCATGCTTGAACATTTAAATAAGATAAAATTATTTTATCACTGAAGAGGCCTGCCATTGGTAATTAATATTGTAATATCACCATCCAGAATGGTTGCAATGAAACAGCACATTTGTGTTAGGTAAAATATCCAAGGGCTGTACCAGTGTGCTTTCAGGATGCTTGTAGCTTTCACAAAGTTATAAAGAGTTTGTTATGCTCAATATATTATGGGCTGATGCAGACAGCTGCAACAGCAGCATCCCTCCTACATCATGAATGGAATTTTTTATGCAGAATAAAAATCTTTGGGTCCAAAATGACTGCATCTTGTAGTGAATTCCCACTGAAGTCAATGCGAGTTCTCTGTACCATGGTAGTACAATCCAGTCATCAGAGAACACTATTAAGAAGGTTGCATTGTCAGCACTCAGATGTTAGGAAATGCCCAAATTAAGGTTGTCTGTTTAACCTTAATTCAGCCCCATGTGCATGGTGATGCAGTCTTTAATTACATCATCACATACTATTTTTTTCCATAGGACTCCTGACTCATTCGGTGCATAAAATGGACTGTACTTAATAAACAGCTATTTAATGTTTTATTTACTACTTGTTGTTCAATATATGGCCCAAGGCCTTATTTACTATACACTATTCTGCTCTGAAGATGGAATTAATTTCCTCATGGGCTTTTCTCTGGCACTTATCACTATAGTATGCAGGTGTTTCACAAACATTAATTACTTTATTTTCACAACACCATTGGGCAGTGAGGGGATATTGTCCCCATTTTAAAGGTGGGGAACAGCGGCAGAAGGAGATTAAGGTCAAAAATATCCACTAAGTTTAGGTGCCCAAACTGAGCCACCTTGAATATGACTTTTCACAGTATTTAGTATATCTTGCACTTTAACTGTTCAAAGCATTCTTCATATTTAGCATTCTGTACATCAGACTTCATGGTTTCAAGTCAGGCACCAGAAAAAGAACGTACAGCTAGTGACTACTTGTGAAAAATTTGGCATTAAGTGTCTTGCCCAGCATCAGATAGGAACTCAGTGGCAGAGGCAGGGATAGAATCCAGTTTTCCGGGCAGCATTCAACTACCTTAACCACGAGACCCTCCCCCCATTTGCTTCCAGTCATCCCCTGACTCAGTCACCTTCCAATTTCTGCAAAAAAAAAAAAAACAGCTTCCCGCACTACACAGACCTCATTGATCCTTGGAGGTTGTCCATTCTGTGCACTGAACAAACCAGAGGTCTTGGGGGAAAATAGTATATGACAATATAATTAAAGATGCTATAATGCCATCTTTCTCACCTTTCACCCATTTCTGGCTCCCACTCTCCCTACCTGGACTCCTCATCCAAGAATATGCTCCAAGCTCCTTGCCCAGCCTATCCTAGTTCCAGTCCTCTTCCCCCAGGTTTCTCATCCAATATGACTTCTTGCCTTGCCACTCCTCTCCTTGCCAGCTAGTTCCCATCCCCACACCCAGCCTGGTTACTCATCTAATCTCAGTTTATTTGCTGCCCACCAGGCTCCTCATCCCAGTCTCCTTGCCCAGCCAGTCCCAGTTTTTCCCCAATCTGTCTTCCTCTGCACTGGCTTCCAGTCATCATCACTGCTCCCCACAATGGTTCCCAGAATGGGTCTCTTTGCTCAGCCCAGTTTCTCTGCCTCTCTCCCATAGCAGCTCCCAGTTCCAGGCTTCTTGTCCCAATCTACTCCCTCCAGCCCTGTAGGTCCAGCTCTTGTCCCATAGGCATTTGAGTCAGGCAGCTTTGTCCTCGAGGCTGCCTGGGCACGAAGAGAGAGAGCACTGAGCACAGGAAAGACAGTCTCTGTGCTCTCAGTTCCTATGCCCAACCCCATTTGGATTTGCAGCAGCCAAGAACAGAAATTTCAGGGAAAGTCCCACTCAGCCCCTGCATCTCTGGGCCTGAGCCTGCTCAGTACAGATAGGATCTTAAGAGAATTAAACGGACTAGCAAGAATTTAGCTGCTAACATGTCTCTACTGAGCTTGTGTGAGCTATTTTTTAAAAGCTTATAACTAGGTTTGGCACAGTTACATTTTTATCAGTAAATGTCACTTTCGCTGTACACACACAAACTGATGGAAAAAACACTTCCATAGGCAATAATCAAAAATTGCAGATAAGCAAATTAAGAAAAATGTGGCTTAAGAATTTTTTAACGTTTGATTTAAGGATATTTACTTTGTGTATTTTGACAATTTGTGTTTTAACAGTTATAAAGCTTTAACTTTTTGCATCTCAGTGTCAATTGTCATTAAATAATTATGGTTTGACCCCCCCACATACACATAATTTCCCCGGACTGTGAAAATTTAAATTGATAAAAATAAAAAATGCTTCAAATAAACATTGATATGATCTGTTGAAATTATAAATTAAAAATTGAATTCTGACAAGGCTAGTCATAACTTAGCTAAATGTGGGTGACTTTTCACAGGAAATGCAAAAGGCACATCCCTGACACTAAGGCCACCCCTTTACAAATTTCAAGTGCCTGCTCCAAGGCATGGAGACTCCTACAGCAGCTTCTAAAAATAATTCTTACCACCAATTCATTAACATGGGCAAAACACTGTATTTCCCCCTAATCTTATGTCTAGAAATAGCTGAACCATTTTCTTAAACTTTCCAAAATAATTCAGCTTGAGGCAGACACCCAGCATGGAAAATTTAAGCCCAAATGGTTAAAGATTGGCAGAATTATAAACAACTGAAAAACAAGGTTTTACAATGGGAAGCATTAATACCTTAATAGCAGATGGTGCTGCCAGCCACACCTAAAATAAAAACATGGCTTACAGTGGGGGAAGTTATTTTCTGTTAATAGATATCTACTTCATTAATAGCTGTCATACAGTCAAATGGCATCATTGGAGATAACCTTGTGACCAGCCACAATGGGCCAAATAATAAAGTCCTCACTCTCTTTTTACTTAGTCTTTCCTCAGGCAGAACTCAGATTGAAGTTAGTAAGGGCTGAGTACAGTTTTTAAAAGTTGGCCAAACACTGGTAGTGGTGCATGCTAAAAAATGTGTAATTGGTGTTGTCCAGTCTATGTGCAGAGATCACCAGCTAGGGTCAGGAAGGAAAGTTTTCCACACTTACAGCATTGCATGTAGTGCAAGGTACCATATGGTTTGTTTGTATTTTGCCTTCATCTAATCTATCAGGTCTGTGCCACTGTTGTGGGGAGGATACAGGACTTGATGTTTCCTATGTGTACCTATTGAATGTGCTTAGAAGATATTTTTGAAAGGAAATGATGTTGCACATAAAAATATTTTACTATGGTCCTTGAGGAGAAATGGGCCTACAGGAAATGAGTCTGTGAACACCTTTCAGTTGTGAGCAAGAGACAATATAGGGGTCTGTGACCCCTCCTCTACCAAGAAGCCTTTTCTGTGCAAGGGTAAAGGGTGAAGGGCCAGGACAGAGGGAGACACAGGCAGACAGCTGGGCAAATGACACAAGACAAAGGAGAAAGTCATCAGTGTTTATAGCTGGGGAAGGAAATAACTGCTATAATAGTCTACAATTATTTTATCTTTTCTGCTTATTAGGTCCATTGAAGGAAGCCCATCTCTGAGACGTATGACTATGATGAGGGAAAAGGGAAGAAGGCAAGCTATTAGAGGCCCAGCATTCATGTTCAACAACAGGGGCACAAGCCTCACTGCTGAAGAAGAGCGTTTTCTGGATGCAGCAGAGTATGGGAACATTCCCGTGGTGCGCAAAATGCTGGAGGAGTCAAAAACTCTAAATGTCAACTGTGTTGATTATATGGGCCAAAACGCCTTGCAGCTGGCTGTAGGGAATGAGCATTTGGAAGTGACAGAACTTCTGTTGAAGAAGGAGAACTTGGCGCGAATTGGAGATGCACTGCTGCTCGCAATCAGCAAGGGGTACATCCGGATAGTGGAAGCAATTTTGAATCATCCCGGTTTTGCAGCAAATAAGCGACTGACTCTGAGCCCCTGCGAGCAGGAGCTCGAGGATGATGATTTTTATTCCTATGACGAAGATGGCACCCGCTTCTCTCCAGATATCACCCCCATCATTTTAGCTGCCCATTGCCAAAAATACGAGGTTGTGCACATGTTGTTAATGAAAGGAGCGAGGATAGAAAGACCTCACGACTATTTCTGCAAATGCAATGACTGCACTGAAAAGCAAAAGCACGATTCTTTTAGTCACTCCAGGTCGAGGATAAATGCCTACAAAGGCCTGGCTAGTCCTGCTTACCTGTCCCTTTCTAGTGAAGACCCAGTTCTCACAGCTCTAGAACTCAGTAATGAGCTTGCCAAGTTGGCCAACATTGAAAAAGAATTCAAGGTAAGGGTTCTTTTTTGTTTGCCTTTTTTTTTTTAATGTTGACTTTACTTGTAACTTCATCAGATGCTTGACATTATTTCCTGTATTTTACCTTTTGAGTTACAGTTGTTTTATTTATATTGTTCCTTTTGGTTCTCGATATTTTGAATGCTCATTGAGTAAACCATTAAAAAGCAATTTTGCTTGAAACAAAATTGCTTTTACACTTAATATGTGTCAAGAGCTACAGAAGAAGTGCCAGTGTGAGCATTACTAATCCTACAATGGATGGGAAACAATTTTATTCACTGTAACAAATAATAGCTGTTTTTGCTGAAGTGTACTCTCTAAGGGTAATATAATCTGAGCATCAAGCAGCAAAATTACACTTTTCTTTTACACAATAATGACTTTGTTTCCATTTTTTATTCACACACATTTTAAATGATGTTTTCTACAAATTATGAAGATGACATGTGATTGTTGTTTTACCATTGGACAGTCAATTTTTTCATTCATTTTTTCAGGAGTGTATTTGTCTGCCCAGAAATGTATTTGTCTGTTTACATATGCAGTCTCTTTTATTCTCGTTTTGACTTGTATTATTTTAGTTTCATTGTACACTAATTATTTTGAAAATCTCAGCATCTCCATTAGGTAATTCATGATTAGACAATGATAAATATTACCCAATGCTGCCTCTTCATGATGTGCAGTTCCCTGTAACACCTCAGAATGTACACGCACAAAAATCAGCTGTATGGTTGAGGCTACACCGCATTAAAAAAAGCCTGGATCAGGAAATGATAGATTGTAAACAGAGAGTGGTTATATAAATGATGTATCTAGTTGCAGAAAAATTTTTAATGGGGTCCTGCAGGGTCAATGTTGAGTACCGCTTTGTTTAATTAACATCTTCATACATGATGTGAAGGAGGGGGAAAGACTCATTAATCTTTGCAGATCACAGCCAGCTGTAATTTATTACAAACACAATGGAGGACTGAGAAGAAAAACAAGTGGATCTAGAGTGAGTGGGGAAAAATGGGTTGGAATGAACAGAATGAAGTTTCATTTGGACAAAGAACAAATGTATTCTTCTGGACAGGAGTAATCCCAAATATTGTTAGATAACAGAAGCAAGGCAGAACTAGTCAGAAGGAAAGCTTTAGTGCTGAGAAAAACCTGCATGTGGTTATGAGATAACCTGAAGAGAATATGAGTTTGCTCTCCAGGAATGGCCTGCACCGCTGACAGAGTATAATGCCAAAGCAAATATTTTATGATTAGGGGCTTGATTCTGCACAAAATTCATATGGGCTCTGCGGCCCTTACTCCAACCACTGTGGCACTAATTCAGGTAAAACTCTTCAGTAAGGGCTGCAAGACCTCTGGGTTCCTTATAGGTTCCTTTTAGCCTACACATCCTATAGGTTCCTGCCATAAGATTCCTTATAGTCTACACATCCTAGAGCCTCTTTTAGTCTTTCTCCATCATCCTGAACTTCTCATCTTCCTTACATGGAGAAAGGAGCTGCTGTTACAGAAATAACATACTGTCTATTCTAAATTTCCCACAGCACCTGTCCAAATTATACTGAGGTAGATCAAATTATCTCTTTATTTCCACTGAAATATATTTCTCCGGGAAAGGATTTTGCAGAGACAGAACTGAAAAATGAGAGAGATTTTTTTGCCAAATAGGGACTATCCCTCTAAAACAGAAACTGTTGTCCCACACTATGAACCATAGTTACCTGCTTCACATGCCAATCATTAGTGATGGGAAAACAATAGTTGACACCAATTTAGTATTTTTTTTTTTACCATGGGCTATTTTCCAAATAAGCCAGGATCCTGTCTTCCAGAGTTATGTGTGTACATGCTGATGACTCATGTCTTTTTAAATAATATTTCAATGATCAGAACCACAAAGTTAATGCATTTTTCTGGCTCTTCTTAAAAATCACTCTTCTACTGGACCAACACAGCAGTAAATCCTACATGCATGTGTTTTACTGTGTGTTACATTAATTATGATTACACTAATGCTCAGACCCCTGTTAGACCCGGGCCCCCTTGTGTTAGATGCTATACAAATATGTAGGTAAACGACAGTTTCTGCCACAAAGAACTAAATTAAGATAAGACATAGGTGTGTGTAACAAACAAACATTGTCATGAAGATGCAGTCATGCAAAAGCATACAGAAGCAAACCCCAACATCTGCAGAGCAGAATTCTATACAATATAAACCCGGTGACAGGGAAACCCCAAACGTTCAGAGTTTGGATGCATTTGAAAGGCCAGATGGTGGAAATTATACCACTGCTGTGTGAAGTGGGTGATATGTGTTCAAATGACCCCATGAGGAGTACTGGAGAGATTATGTTTCAGGTCAAAGGCCACTCAAGTCAGTCTGCTGCCCCAGGCAAAACGTCAGAGTGTTGCCCCTTTCCTACTCCCTTAGAAGTTTGCGGCAAGAACCCATTCCCCATCCGTGCCCCCCTCCCCGCAACCTTTCCCCAGCTTCCTCCACCCCCACTGGGGCCAGAGACCATCACCCCCTGCAACACCACTTCTGGAACTGCTAAGCTCAATCACAGTGGGACCGGGGCCACCTTTCAAATTGCTGGTAACCAGACCCCTGAGGTCCTGCCCCTGCTCCACCACTTCCCCACAGGCCCAGCCCCTTCTCTGCCTCTTCCCCCCGAAGGTCCCACCCTCATCACTCACTGGATCATCTCAAGGAGCCTGGCTGCAGGTAGGAGGTGGCCCCAGCTGAGCAGAGGCTGCATGGATTAATGATGCAGCACCTCCCTCCATCCTGCTCTAACCGGACTTTTGGTTCAGGTGCCGTTTAGGGTTGCCTAGCCCCTTTTTCGACCGGACTTTCCTGTTGAAAACTGGGCACCTGGCAACCCCAAATGGCACCCGGATGGAGAAGGCAAAAACCGGACTGTTCGAGTAAAACCTGGACTGGTGGTAATCCTACCCCTACTCTGAACCCCCAGCCCGCACCCCACCACGGTCCCCCACATGTCCATCTCATACCAGCCCATATTCCCCTGCCTGCCTGGCCTGCTGCTCAGAGAACACTGAGGGTATACGACTGTGGCCTTGCCTCCTCCCTGCCCCCATTTCGATAACTTGCACTGCATGGCTGGGGGTGGCAGTCCTGCTGGTCCCAAAAGTCCAGTGATCATGAGTCAGACCCCCCCAAAAAGAGATGTTTTTAAAAAGAATATATTGTGTTTTGATCTGTAATTTTTGAGCTCCCCCTGCCCACCCCCAGATGTGGGGCAGTTATAGCATTGCCAGCTCTCCCAGATTTATTGGGCGGTGACCCTGCTGCAAGAGTTCTCACTGGCGCACTGAGCTGGTACAGAGCTTCCAGATTCTCTCCTAACCAACATTCTCATTAATTAGTTCTTCGTCCACCCTGCCCCACATCTGCCCATTCCCAGCCACCAATTAATTATGAAATTCCCAGCCTCCAAATCAATTCTGTCCTACTCCAGTCCCACATCTGCCCTTTGCCCCTCTGGGTACATCTGCTCATCTTGTAGCTCTAGGGGTTCTTCGCCAACTCCAGGCCTGGGAGGGACAGGACCCTCTTCTATCAGTTCCCACACCTGTGGGGATGGGCAGCTCCTAAGATTCTTTGCTCCCCTCTTCGTCTTCCAAGGCCTGGAGTTACAGGGAATGTGATAGAAATGGAAGCAGGGAGGAGGAGGGAGCAGACTGTCCCTTTTTTCACAGGATGGAAGTGGGGAGGAGGGAGCAGAGCCACCCTGAGTTGCTGGGCTCTTTCTGCTTTCTTCTTCCTCATCCCCTCCTGTGAGATTGGTGTTGGCTGCTCCATCTCCCCCCTCACCGCCCCCAAACAACACACCTCCTCTCAGCTCCAGTGGGAAGGTGGATCTCTCTCTCTCTGCCTGCTTCCTGCAGCAGCTTTTCCTCAGGAGGTGAGGACATGGGGAAGAAATGAAGGCTGGAGTTTTTCACACCGTCACCAGATTGGCTCCATCCGCGGCCCAAATCATATTACTTGCAATAAAGTCATGAGAGGGTTGCAATAAATTCCGTCAGGGCTGCAGGCAGGGCTGCCAAAAGCCTGAGGGTTACACAACATGCCATGCTGGCAGCCTTGGAGCTAGAGCTGGGACTGAGAGAGCAGCCTGTTAGCAGATCTTTTTTGTACCTCATTTGAATCCATTCTAGGTTGTTTACCCATGTTTGTTTGGTGCAAGCCCAAGTTGTGACACTGTTAAACAGAGCTGCCTTTTCTACAGGGGTCTTCCTCAGCCTCTTCTGGCATGAAGCTGAGGTTAAAGGTGAATGGCATACTGACTTCTTGCTATGTACTGCCATCGCACTCCATCCACTATGATTGAGTGTGGCCTGTAGTCCTCTTGTGCTCCCTCCTCTGGGATCATCATGGGGGATATCTAGGGATTTCAGTTTTCAGCTTCAGTCAAAAGCAACTGATAACACAACACTGACCATAATTCTTCCAAGATTTGTTTTTAAAATATAGACACAACCCCTTCTCATGCCTAGACAACAGCAGGATTCATTTCAACAGAAATTCATGAACTGTTCTCAAAGCCTATGGTAAATTGCAGCTTGTCTCATTTCCTGTTTGCACTCTCTTCATTTCACTTTCTGGTTACATGTAGCAGCAGCAGCTCAGTAAACAGCTTTGGGTGTGGTTCCCTACAGCGTGGTAGCATTGGATACACATTTAATGAGGGGCGATTTAAAAATGTTTTGGGCTAAATTTCCAAAAGCAGACATGCTTAATTGAATGTGCACTGTTGTGTATGTGAAAAGCCCAGTGTAGCTGCATAACTGCTGATTTGCACAAGGAAATACTGATGTACACATGCAAATCAAGGTTTGCACGAACACAGTGGAGTTTGTTTGCAGGCAGTTTAGTGCACTCGGTCTTGAACATTAGATTTTTAATGGGGGATAAAAGGTAGGGTTTGTTTCACTGCTAATGAAACTGATTTCTTCTTAAATTTATGGAATAAGAATTCAAAGGAACCAATGACAGCTGATTTTTTTGGAAGTCACAGGACCCGGAGGTGGCCAAATATAAATACTGAAAATAGAAAAGAAAACTGAAGGCTCCTAGGGATATTTGACTTCTTTATCTCTTCCCTACTTCCAACTCCTCCTTCGAATATTTTCCTTTCCACTCTTCCTCTGCTGCTTTTGGTGTATCCTCTTTATTGCTGCCAGTGTGGGTTTCCACTTCTTCTTGCTCCTGTGGTAGGATTTTGCCTTTCTCTTCTCAGCACGTGTGTGAGGGTCTATCTTCTCTCTCTCTCCCTTCTTCTTTCTTCCTTTTCAAGTTCCCCCTATTTGGGATTTCCCCTTTCCTCTTCCCTCGTCCTTTCCCTCTCTGCCCACTCCCTGCGGTTCCCCCTTTTTCTTTCCTTCTGTGGGGTTCTCTTGTCTTCTACCTCTGCGTAGTTCTTCCTCTCTCCCTAATCCTGGTTAAGCAAGGTTGGTCTCAGATGAAACTGCAGTTGGCCATCTCTGGATGTCAGCAGAGGGAGAAACAAAGCAAGAGCACGAGCATCTTGCAGCCCAGCAGCAGCATGCACTCCTAGAGGCCAGAACAAGAACTGCAGCAATTCCTCCCCTCCCCAGCTCCAAGTTCTCACTGGTAGGGTTAGACAACAAGGTTCAGGATAGAAGTCAGAAATTTCAGATTGTCCCAGACAAATCAGGTCTGTTGGCAAGCATTGAAAAACATTCATTTCATTAAAGTTATTGCTATCATACCAAATTTTAATCTTTTAAACCAGCTGATTAGATTCTCTCCTGTCAGGAAGATACAACAGCCATGATTACGTCTTCAATCGCATTTTAAAAGCTTTAGAGGGGATTAAAAGGAAAATAGTGATGCTGAGAAAGATCTTGCTGTGACTAAGTCATGGTCCTGCTTTGAGCAGGGGGTTGGACTAGATGATCTCCTGAGGTCCCTTCCAACCCTGATATTCTGTGATACTCATAGAATATGAATTTTGCTCCGGCAGTGGATTTGCACCAAATTTGATGTTTAAAAAGCTTTTCTGAGCAATGTATCTGCTCAAAAAGAATGTTTAGAAGTACAATGACAGGAAGTAGTAGTCAATGTAATTGTTGAAAAACTAAATGTGCAAAAGTCAGGAAACCTTAGCTCACACAGCAATCACACCCCATCCCTCTTTTGTATAGGTAGGGCCTAATTCTCACTTACATTAAGGCCACCTTGCACCACTCTGGCAATGTAAAGGGACCTTAGAGTGAATATAAATTTATAACCACTGTGATGTAGCCTTAATGTAAATGAAGATCAGTCCCACAGTATTTTGTATTACTCCATAAATTGTTAAATTGATGCCTAAATATGTATATGTATAATGTAGCTTAAGTGATGGTTTCAGTGGCATGAAACTGAATTTTAATTTCCGAGCTTTTTTCTTTTCTTTTTCAAAAATAGCTTTTCACTAATAGCTTTTTCCATTAAATGTCCATGTTCTTTTAAGAAAAAAGAAAAGCAAGTGAATGCTTAGTTGGTAACGGAAGTTGTGTGAGCTGCGTGTGTGGTACACTATTATTATTTTCAGATTTGAAATCCTTTACTTCTCAGGCAATTCCTTCATTTTATGAATCCCACAGCCGCCCCTCAGCTCTATGTACCTATCAGTGAAGGCATTTTAAAATGTACGAAAAAGCCTGGTCAGTTCTCTCACAGCAAAATTAAATTGTATTCATGCAAGGACAAAATTTGGATCTTGCTGCATAAAAAAGGTCATTTGGATTAACTCAAAAAAAAAAGCCAAACTACATTTTACTAAACTTTAAAAAAATCAGCACTGAGCAGAGAATAGGCCTAATTAATGTCAGAGCAGGGACTGATTTTTCTGAAAAAATTGTAAGTGCCAGAAAGTAGAATTTAGGATGGCTGTTATTCCTCTCCCATCAATATAATGCTATTACTGCTGGCAATGAGGTTTTATATAGGTGCATCCTCCCACACACTATCAGTTGCAGGATCTGAGCCATAATTTGTGGCCTTATGTTTCCTGTATGGCATGCTAGGTAATAGCATGAGAGGATTCCATGTTTCTAAAACTAAAACGCCTTTTTATTAAGAGAGCTATGTATAGAGATGCTGCAGCTGAAGCTAGCTTTGAAGCTAAGGTTGCCAATTTCTATTTGCACAAAACTGACACCTTTGCCCCGTCCCTCTTCCAAAGCCCCTCCCCTTCTCTGAGGCCCTTCCCCTTCTCTGAGGCCACGCTCCTGCTCACTCCATCCCCGCTCCCTCTGTCGCTTGCTCTCCTCACCCTCAGTCACTCGTTCATTTTCACTGGGCTGGCTCGGGGGCTGGGGTGCAGGAGGGGGTGAGGGCTCCAACTGGGGTGAGGGCTCTGGGGTAGGACCAGGGATGAGGGGTTTGGAGTGCAGAAGGGGACTCCAGGCTGGGGGATGGAGCTGAGGGGTTTGAAGTATGGGAAGGGGCTCCGGGCTGAGGCAGGGGATTGGGGTGTGGGAGAAGGTACGGGCTCTAGGCTGGGGGTGTGGGTTCCAGGGTGGGGCAGAAATGAGGGGTTCAGGGTGCGGGAGGGGGCTCCATGCTGGCTGAGGGGGATGGGAGTGAGGGCTTCAGCTAAGGGTGCAGGCTCTGGGGTGGGGCTGGGGATGAGGGGTTTGCGGTGGTGGAGGGTGCTCTGGGGTGGGACCAAGGGGCAGGGTGGGGGCAGCGCATGGAGCCCCCTGGCTGCCCCTATGACTAGGAGCCAGAGGGGGGACATGCTCCTGCTTCCGGGAGCCTGCTTTAGCCCTGACAACCGGACTTTTAACAGCCCAGTCAGTGGTGCTGACCAGAGCCACCAGGGTTCCTTTTCAACCAGGCATTCCCGTCGAAAACTGGACACCTGACAACCCTAATTGAAGCCATATCCACAGTGACTGGCTTCTTGGTGCCTCCTCCAAACTCTTCTCTCTTGCAGCCTGTGGTCCTCCCTCCAAATTCCATGCAGGTTGCTATTCCTTATATTATTAACAAAATGTTAAGTGTTAATTTCCTTTCTTATGCCTGTTCTTTTAACTCCAAATTATTCTGTACATGGTGATTAATATGCTTTCCTTTCCACCATTTATATAAATGCCTATTTAGTAGTAGTGAAAATGGTAGTAACTGTCTTTAAGTAGCAAATTAATTATTTAAGGGAAACCTTTCGATTTCTTAATTACTGATAAGCAATGCTTTTGGAAATTAGAAAATAGTACATATAAATACTGTATAACATAGAATATCAGGGCTGGAAGGGACCTTAGGAGGTCATCTAGTCCAACCTCCTGCTCAAAGCAGGGCCAATCCCCAATTTTTGCCCCAGATCCCTAAATGGCCCCCCTCAAGGATTGAGCTCACAACCCTGGGGTTAGCAGGCCAATGCTCAAACCACTGAGCTATCCCTCGTCACAATGGGGTTGTTTTTTTTTTTTTAAACATTGCTGTGTAGAGCAATTTTCCAAAACATATTACAAAATGCTAATTCTGTTAAAAAATTAACAAAACTAATAGCAGAAGGGGTAAGAAATTGAGGAGTTTAAGCAAAGGAAGAGATATGTTTGCAGATATAGGAAGGATTTTCCAGCTGACAGGAGTTGCAGAGAGAAGGGTCTCACATGAAGAGTGTTGAGAAGATGGAGTGTGTGAAAAGAAAGAGAGAATGCCAGTGCTAGATGAATAGAGAATAGTCAGAGTATGTGGAGACAAAGAATTCACATCAGTACTTTTGTGGCCTATAGGAAAAACTAGCTGGAGCAAATGTATGGAGGGTTTGAAAAGAAAAGGGAATACAGTCTTGAATTGGGTCCTGAAATGAATGATGACTAGTAGGATTGTTTATGCAACTGATGGGATCATATTTCTTTGTACATGTGGGAAGATGGCCAACTGCACCTGTATATGAGCGAATCAAGTGCTGGGTCTTGGCGAGGCCACTGAGGAAGGTGTTAGAGAAATCAAGGTGAGGAGATGAAAGCACGAATGAAGATTTCAACAGAAGTGGAACTGAGATGTATGCATGCATGGCTAATGTCACAGAGGTGAACATAGTCAGATATGCAGACATAGAAGTTTGCAGAAATAAGATTCAAGGTTAGACATCACACTAAGATTATGTACAGAGGTTGGATCAACAATATTGAGATGCAGCCACAAATTTCCTTTGAAGACAAGCAAAGAGTGTGGACAGATGGAAATTGTTAAAGGTGTTGACACATATGAACAGTGTGAAAGTAGCAGCTACAGTTAACAGATGACTCAGTGGGAGGAGGTAAATAGAAAAGGGTAGAAGAGTCAGCAGTGTGCTGTGCACTGCATAGAACAGGGGCTTACGCACAGAAAAGCTGTCACTGCAGCACCCTAGAAATAATAAGTTGACAGGTATAAAGGTGGGATCTCGACACACCTGCATAATAATGGGTGTAGTCCAGGAGAACAGAGTAGCCCACAGTGTCTAAGGAAGCAGTGAGGTCACAGAGAATGAAGAGAGTCCCAGAGACAGCGGAAAGAGAGAAGTATATAACTACATACAATTGAGAGATTCCCATGCTATCACCAGCACTGAACCCAGACTGGAAATGGACAAGGATATTGTGGTGCAAAACTGGAGAGATGAGAAAACGCTACTTTTTCAAGTGCTTTTGAGAAAAAGAGAAGTTAGGACTATGAGGCCCCATCTATGCCGTGAGGATAGAGGCAATGGGCAGCTGAGGTAAAAAGGTTAGAGCACTGTTCTAAACAACAGTGCCCAGGCAAACCATGTTTAAATTGTGTTAAACTACATTTAAAACTAGTTCAGATAACACAGTGTTAATTCCCAGTACAGGGAGCTTTAAAAAAAGTCTCTGAATCAAGGGAAGGTTCTTTTAAGAAGGTGGGCAGATAGTGACACATTTTAGAAACTTGCGGAAGGTAATAAAGACAGAGCAATTATTGACAGTAATGGTAGTGGAGGGATAAACAGTGGAGGAAAATGAACAAATGAGAGGAAAGGACAGGGTATTAACAAGGTAGATAGTTTTGTGAAGGGACTGGTTTGTATCAGACATATGCAGGAGGTACATAGGAGAGAAGGGAGAAGAAAGGAAGGGAAAGGTATCTAGGGAGTGCTGGAGAAGATACTGTTACAAATTATGGCAATTTGGAATTCTAACAAATGCTGGGGAAAGGATGGGTGGGGGAGAGGAATAGAGAAAAAAAAGAAAAGTAAGAACAAGGATTATTAGCACCTTTAGCAATGATGGAGGAACAGAAATTAGATCTTGCAGCCCAAATGGCAATCTCTGTAGAATGTATCTGGCACTTAAAGATACATTGGCATTTTTTGCAGAAGTAAGGTTAATAAGTCCAGGGTTCTGGTCTCCAATTTAGGCAATTCCATTTTACCATTGACAGTTCCTTAGCACTTTCATTTTGATTCAGGATTCTTCTTCACTGGTCCTAAACCTTTGTGTAGTATTGTAGTGCACTGTTAAACAGTTGCCACCTCAGAGGTGGTCTGTTGCCTTTTAGTAGAGAGTGAAGTGATTGTAATATATAATATAGTATTATATAAATTTGTAAAATACTTAAAGATTCACAGTATGTAAAGTGCAATATAAGTATGACACTATTAAACTTTCATTAATTTGTCCATGTTTCCTTACTGTCAACTACTAAGCATACCCATCCTGTGAGTCAAGGGCTATTATTTTTTAACTCTTCCTTTTCAGAATGACTATCGCAAGCTGTCTATGCAATGCAAGGACTTCGTGGTTGGTGTCCTTGATCTCTGCCGAGACTCTGAAGAGGTAGAAGCCATTCTAAACGGGGATTTGGATGCTGAGCCAGTTGAAACACAGAGGCACAGAGCTTCACTGAGTCGTGTCAAACTAGCCATTAAGTATGAAGTAAAAAAGGTAACTGTGTAACCAGCTGTTTCAGACAATGTTGTATGTGAATGCATTGTACCATATTCTGCATGTATTAATGGACTGACCATAAATTGTCTTAAGACAAAATATGTGGGCCAGATTCGCAGCAGGTGTAAATTAATACACACAAAAACCCTCCAATTGAGCTATGTCAGCGCATACCAGCTGAGAAGTTGGCCCTGTATTTTTAATTACAGAAATAGCATGTGCCAAAAAGATGACATATTTACACAAATTACAGTGGGTGAAATCCTGGTCTCATGCAAGTCAATGGCCGTGAAGATTTCAATGGGGCCAGCATTTCACTCCGTTAATGTAGCTATGTGCATGAGTCTTCTTACCAATCACTGAGATAGCATTTTAATCAAAAGTGAAGGCTATAGCCACAACAGGATTTCTATCATTAAAGGGCTATTTTGTTAGTGTTTTTTTAAAATGTTATTTACTTGGTACTTGCAGTATTGGAATTGATCAAATAAATTATATCATAACCTGCCTTTATTTCACTGCTCTGAAAGAGAACAGATTTCAATTGTTACTCTGTTTCTTTATCATATTTTTGAAAGCGTCTTATTAGCACCAAACAGCTCATCTGCAAATGTGTTGCTGTTACTCAAGCAGCCCTGTAGAGAAAATTTCTGTCTGACTGATAGTGTCTTCTGTTTAAATAAATCAGAGTGAGTTCAATACCGGAAACAGGCACTTCAGTTTTATTGCTAGTTAATCAATTAGTTTATTCATATGTTTTTGTAAATACCCAAAGCACAGTATATCTACAGTAGATACCAATGACAAAGATTTTTTTTTGCCAGAAAAATACTTGTTTATTCTGTGAAATGAATATTTTTACAGCCAGAAATACAGCTCTGTAGAATGTAACTGATTAGTTAAATGTTTATCAGTTCATTGTATACAGTGTAGTTGTAGCTGTGTCAGTCCCAGGATATTAGAGAGACAAGGTGGGTGGGATAATCTCTTATTGGACCAACTTCTGTTGGTGAGAGATGCTTCTGAACTCTTAAAAGAGCTCTGTGTGGCTTGAAAGCTTGTCCTCTCTCACCAATAGAAGTTGGTCTAGTAAGAGATTACCTCACCCACCTGGTTTTATCAATTCATTATTATGTAAATAAATATTTCCATGTATAGTTATCTTGTTCTTTTTCCAAGCTCCCACTAGGCCAACACAGACAACAGTTAATATGGTGTTCTAGCAGCACGTGCAGAAGAAATATAATGACACCTATATTTTATTTATTATATGACTTATGCTGATGGTTGTGTACAGAAGCAGGATAAAATTACCATTACAAAAATACTGCTATTTTCACAATGTTATGGCTTCCCATTTAATTTTTTTTTTTAAATCCCTAACAGGGTGAAATGCATGAGTAACCATCATATAGTTTTGTAAAAGTGAAGGAAGCTGCTCACCACAGGTGTCCTCTTCTGGTTGGGCACAGGTGTAGCAAGACTACTTCTTCTCTGGCACCGCCCCTGGTGACAGCCACTCCAACCCTCTGCCTAGGTCATACCTCTCTGTCCCCCCCTTTTGCAGTTATATAAAGAGTCCTAATGGGGTAGCCCTGTTGGCTAGGTGATAGGCCTTAAGGATCTTCCCTTGCCCAGATTCTCCCCCCGTTAGGGGTAGGGTTTATGCCTTCTGCCTTCCTGGTGGTAGGGGAACCTGGGCCTACCCTTTCTAAGTCCTGTGCCCAAAAGAGCTATCCTACTGCCACCCTGGATCACTTTCTTACCAGTCCCCTCTTTCCCAACAGGTGAAGTAATAAACAGTAAATAACTGACATCAAAGGTAAAGTCTCAGATCTTCTGAGTGTTGCAAGTCTCTCCCTTATGGCTCTGGTATAGTCTCTGCAACCAGAGCCTCAGGCAACAGGACCTCTCTCACTGCTCCTTCCCAAGAGCTCAGAGTGTAGTCAGTTCCCTTCACTGTCTGCTCCTCTACTAAGCCAGCCTGTTCCCCTTTTGAGCTCCTCGTCCAGCTGTGTGCGCTTTGCAGGTAGGGTGAGCACCTGGGGCCAGAGCAGCTACTTAATCCCTTTTTTTCCAGGCTGGTGTTTGCACAACCTGTCATACTTCAAAATTGGGGAAAACCAAGATAATTCTTGGCAAACTTCACAATACTTGACACAGGTTTAATGATGGGAACAGGAACCTCTCTCTCTAGATCAGTGGTTCAAAGCTAGCCAATATGAACATGGTCTAAAAGCCTAGAAGAGATTGGTAGAGACTGAAAGTTCTTTACCATCTGCTGTCTTTTCAATGCTTTGTTAAAT
This sequence comes from Lepidochelys olivacea, assembly GCF_965140295.1. Taxonomy (NCBI): domain Eukaryota; kingdom Metazoa; phylum Chordata; order Testudines; family Cheloniidae; genus Lepidochelys; species Lepidochelys olivacea. The sequence goes on along the minus strand of NC_140414.1, from coordinate 46,524,765 downwards.
GAGCTGTCTTTGTAGTCAAGTCCCAGTAGACAAGCATCTTCAATGCAAAAATCACCATCACTATGGTATTTTTCTTGGCATTCTCAGCAGAGAGAGAAAGAAGTTTGCTCAGTCTCAATGTCCATTCAGTCTCCTCACATCCAGTTGAGGAGCACTTTAATAGGGTGGCATGGAGTGCATGTTTCTGGTGTACACACTGTACCTGTTCTGTAGATAAATTAAAGTTTTTAGGTCCTAATCTTGGGCCATTCCATTGGCACAACATGGCCCAGTGAATTGGTGACCATGGTGACCCCAGGGAATCTGTGCTGGTTATGGAGATCCTCAGGTGGGGTAAAGTCACTGTAGTTATGCCTATGCCACTCCCAACAGCTGGCCAGGACAGAGAGAATGACAAGGAGAAAGAGGGCATGGCCAGGGAATCTCCACCCTGGGGTGGGGGTAGGGGGGGCCTTGGTGCTGTAATAGCCTTTTGGGGCCATTGGTAGCTGGTGAAAGTTGTAACAGCTGTCAAATTGCAGAGCAGATTTCGGTTGGGGGGGCTGCAAAGGGTACCTTTACCCTCATACCCACAACTTTGTGTTAAGCACTTCTTGGCTTCACACAAGGAAGTGGGGTAACATTTTGAACACATAAGTGAGGCACTCCTGAAAATTTCACCCATAGTCCTTAGCATTCCATATTTCTGTCTGGACTTCTGAGTTCATCTACAAAAGATAAGTGTGTACTTCTGCAAGACAAAAGTACAGCCAAGCATTGCTAGGACTGCAGGTCCATGTGATAATTAATGAGAAAAAAGCCCCATTTAAAAAAAAAAAAGTTAAAAGCTAATGTCCTCAGAAGTGCATCATGGGGCAAATGCAGCTCATAACTCTGACTATCTAACAGAGCTCCTACACTTAATATCCTATGCACTACATTAAAAAAAAATGTAGCCCTGCTCCAGAAACAGGGTATGATTTTGAGGCTAATGATCAAGACGAAACTGCAGCCTCTCGAATAGCATATGTCCAAGGGAAGTAAAAGCCAGGAGAAACTTTTTAGTACAACGAGACTGACTCACCATGCTAAGGAGTTGCTGCAATGCTGCTTGTCCTTTCTTATTGTGTGCTAGCTATCTCTGCATTTAAGCTGCAAACAATCGCAAAGAAGTTGCTCTCAATAAGCCAAATCCTGCAGTTCTTATTCAGGCAAGACCCACTACAGGAATGTTCAACTGAAATCAATGGGAGTTTGGCCAGAGTAACACTGAAGGATTTGATCGTAAGGTGTAACTTCTAATAGATAATGGAGAAGATTCAGATTTATGTTCATATTCCCCCCTGTGTTTTCTTCCTTTTTAGATTTCAGCCAAAATTTCAAAACATGCTAAGGCCTGTTCCTTTTAGAGACTGTGACATTGCATGACTCACTACTGCAGCACCTCCTGCTGGCTGTCCAGGGAATTAGCACTGCATCTGGTGGTGTCTTGCCCACTGTCACCTCTGTTCCTGGATCACTCCCAGGACCACAGTATCCTCTTCAGTGACACTGCACTCTGGCTGTGCCACACTCCATGGTCCCACCCTTCCAGGGGGACCCACAGTCACTGTCCAGCCACTCCACTCAGTGGCAAACTGCAGTCCACAGTCTAGTCACTTCCTTCAGTGGCTCCAGCTCCCTCTTTGCCCTTGCGTCACAGCCTCAGTCTGCAGATCCCTGCAGCCTGTCAGGAGCTGCCTTTAGCTCCCTGGGTCTCTGGCTGCAGCACTGCTCTGCCCAGGGTGCTTGCTGCCCTCCACCTGCAAGGCAGCCAGTCATTCTCCTCCCTTCTCAAGCTCCAGGGAGCAACTCACTCTGCTCTGGTCTACAGCCTGTCTTATATGGGCCAGCCCAGCCCTGATTGGCTGCTCCTATAAGCCCTTCTGTGATTGGCTGTCTCCTGCGCAGCCTCCCTCAGGTAGCTTTTAACCCCTTTTCTGCCAGTGTGGGGCAGATACCCCATCACAGGGACTTAATACAATTCATGAGAATGTTAAAATTGAATGATGTAATTCTATAATTACATCTACTCATAAAGAAAAATAGACGAATTACAACTTGCATTGTTACCTGAATTTTCATAGTCAGTAAACTAAATGCAAACTGAATAGTAAAATGTGGTTCTCTGTTAATATCGACAAGATGTTAAAGTAAAAAACAGCTATATAAAATTGGCTTATCAGATCTGGCCTCTGTGCCTATTCAGAGTTCAACGGGAGTTGGATTGGGCCCTAAAATAGATAAATGTAATGAAAGATGAGGCGGGATCTGGGTCTGAGAAATGAGATAGCAGAAATGCAGAAGGAACCAGTGGAGGGGGTGATGTGGTTGGAAGAGAGTTTGAGATGTAGCATGCTGAAGAGATTGTAGGGGAAAGCTGAGAAGATGGAAGCCAAAGAAGAGATTGCAGTGGTGAGGTTAGAAACAACCAAAGCATGAATTAAAATTTTGGTAGTGGATCCAGTGGGTTTCAGAGCTGTTATAGGAGAAGTGACAAGATTTGGTGAGGGATTCTTATCTTCAAGGTGCTCTATGATCTGGGCCCAGGATGTTTAAAAGACCACCTAAAATGCTAGGATGAAGACTGTGGTCAACAAATATGCTCCTCTGGCACAACAAAGCCTTCTCCAGTAAGAGTTGTCTGTGTGGGAGCCAGAGCTTTATTTGGAGGTTCCTCTGCCCCGAGACTGTGGAATGAACTCCCCCAAGATCTAAAAACCATCACAAACCTCACCACTCTCCACTTCAAGTGCAAGGCACATTTCTTTGACCTTGCCTTCTCTAACATAAATAAGTAGCATCATGTATATTTATAACAAAACCAAAATTATCTAAAATCCTACCTGAACAAGACACTCCACTGTACATGCTTCCCCCAGGAGAGGATAAGAGAACAAACAACAAATGACAGATGTGTAGTCATGTTGCTTAATGCACTACTGAAAAGTGGTTAGACACTGTGGTGATGAACATGGTTTAAAAACCTACATAAAATAGAATAAAGGGGAGATAATGCAGTTGTCAATGGTTAAATTCACCTCTAATCTCCTCTTGACAGCCCTTTCATCTGCTTCCTGAAGTGAACTTGCATAACCGTTAACAGTGCTCTCTTCCCCACTTGGTCCTTTCTTTTGTCTGTGAAGAAATAGATAATATGGGCAGTTTTCCTCTTACTGTCAAATCAAAATGCTGCGAGACCATTAGCAACAAGCCTACTGGGTGGCTAAACTTGGCTGTGGATGTGTATTAGAAGCATATTAGAGCTGGGGGACTTCACTCTCCAGGACCAGGACCTCTGTACCTCCCTAGCTTAATAACTATTTGAGTAGAGGGGCTGTTTCTTCCCAGTCCCCCAGATATTTGGGGTGGGGCAGATATTACTTCCCCTTTCTCCAAGATTTTTTAGGGCTGTCTTAAATACAGTTTTGGAACTAGAAGTAACCTGTTGACTTCAGTCTCTCTTTGCTGCTCAAGGTGAACCTGCTGCTTCCTGCTGGGTGCCCCTGCTTCTGGATCTGCACTCTGCTGGTGAACAATGGCTCGATCAGTGCAAAGAGTGGGGCTTATTCTTGCAAAAGGAAAGAGCACAAGAAAACTAGAACTCAAAACAAGCTAAATTACAAATAAAATAATATTTGTGTGTTTATTTTTTCAAAATGGGCCAGGTTGCTAATTAACTCAGGATGACCCTCACTTTTCTAAATGGTGACGGTTAGTTAAGAGTCCACATGTACATTAAGCTCTTAATGACTTTTAGCTTATGATCTGCCATTCCACTGTAAGCAGAAAATGCTTTAATATGTGATTTAGTTGGCTCATGAGTCACATACCAGCATATTTAGAGAATTTTCTTTCTAGCAAAGTGGATTAAAAGGTGAAGATTACTTCCCTGTTTAAAGCCACTGCATCAAATTAACATTTTTCTCCCTCAGAGATTAGCGATTTCCTTGTCTTCATTACCTGCGTCTTGATTTAATTTTTGTTCAGAAGTCTGCCCTATTTTACTATAAGCATTTTAAATGATATTTGACATTAAGTGGAAGTTAGCTTGCAAGAGAGTTGGCAAGCAACAATGAATGGTACCTTATGATCTCAACAGAGAACAAAGAACAGTAAAGTGGATGTACAGTGCTTACATTATATTTATTTAGTTTGAGGAACTCAGTTCAAACTGCAAAATGCAGTTTGAACCAATCTGTCTGAGCTACATAGAGAATTAGCTAGCGTTCATACAGGAGTCCTGTATGGTGTTATCAGAACAATTTTAAAAAATTGTGAAGACTCCTATAATTTTCTAATTTAGTGGCAAGTTATCACAGATTGGCAGGATCTGTGCTATGCCCCAGCTTTTGCACAGTCTTTTGGAGGAACCCCTTTAGTGTGCCTGACTCCCCAGGGAGTCTTACTCTTCTTTCAGGATAGGCCATACAGCCTCACCACCTCCAGTAGCTCTGCCCAGTGAGTCCAACTGAGAGAGACTCCTGAGAGAGATTTGTACACTCTTCGGGGACTAGTGCACCCCAGCCAGTATTCTAGTGACATCCAACAACATTTTCAAAACAGGATTTATTAGTGAAGTGGAACACAGCATAGGAAGTCCTTAGGTTAGCATAGAGAAATGAAGGTTAAAGCATAGTCCATTTTGGTCAAGCCACAACTCACCAGCCAATCTGTAGTGAACTCCATTTTCAGGCTCTGTCTCTCAGACTTCCTCTTTAATCAGTCCCCATTGCGAGAGAACTCAAGTTTCTTCCAGTGCCCACACTTATCCCTCTCCCCCCCACCTCACACATCCCAGTCCCTTCTTTTCAAGATGGGGGTCTCTGCTCAGCTTCCCTCTTGAGAGTGTCACTCCAGGAGTCATTGGAGCTTGCATTGTCTCTTTAGACCCCTTATTGATCTGAGATGGTTTTGGCCAGTTTCTTAATGACTATATTCATTGCACCCAGACAGGGAGTTAACCTGTGTCTCTTAGTCCGCCCTGAGATCAAACTTAATCATTTTCTCCCAACTGGGTAGCAATGTAAAGTATGGGGGAAACTGAAATATTTTAAAATACTCTCACTTTGTTACACAAGTATTGGCCAATTTGACTACTTTATAAATATTACAGAGTAAGCATACTTTGCTCTTGTATAGTACTTCTTATCTTTAAAGTGGATGACAAACATTAATTTAATTGTCACAACACCATGTGAGACAGTCTGTCTCAGATAAATGCTATTTATTATCTTCATTTTACAAAGGGAGAAACTGAGGTTAAAAGTCAGACTTGCCCTGAACTAGAAAAGGAATCAGTGTTAGAGCAATGAGGATGCTCTTACTTTTGTGCTCACCCTGCTTAGTCTTGTGCACAACTTCACACCACTCTCTCACTATGTGGTGGTCTTACTGTACATCTTCACAATAATATAAAATACAAAGTCAAGGTTTAAAAAATAGGGCTAAACAAACTCACTTTTAAACAAAATCAAAACAAAACTGATTTTAATAGACTAAAGTTTAAAAGTTATCAAAACAAATGCAAGTGTCTTTCTTTTACAGTACATTTTCTATTTCTTGTATCAGTGTTTATTTGTAATAAATATTGAAATGGAATTAAGTACAATACTCCACTCAGAGTTAGTCACAGCTTGTCTTAATGTAGAATTAACTTTTGGTGAATAACCTTCTCTATGTATATGTGAATCTTTCACTGATGCTAATGAAAGTAATGTGTGCGTGCACCTACTTGTTGCAGGTAAATATAATGTACCTGAAAGAAGAAAGATCCCTGTACATTAACAGGAGATAGATTCCATAGGATGTCTCAGTTTTGGATCTAAAGCTTTCATGTATTATTTCCATTAAACTTTCAGACAGCCAGAAAAAAAGGCTGTGGAAACTACAAGACAGTAAACCTTGCATGAATGATAGCATCTGACAAGCAACCCAGTGCTGATGTTGTATTTATTAATAACAATGATCATTATTAGCTAACTGGGAGAAGCAAGTTCCTACACTCAACTTGATAGCATTTCTCTGTCTGTCTGTTTCTGTCGTTAGCACACTGATCGCTTCACTTGTATGCTGTACATCTTTGCCTTACCTTTTGTCTAGTTTTTGCCTTTTTACATTCTAAAGCGTAAAGGTGGAATTTTCAAAAGCACTTAGAAATGGCATGGGAGTTTTACTATTCATCTCAATGAGAGTGAGGCCAGCACAGAAGGATTTGCAAATCCCATCCCAAATGTACACATTTGAGTCTCTGGAAGTTAGGCATGTAAGCTCATTATTCAGGCACCTAAATAAGTGGCCTGATTTTAAAGATTTAGAGTTAATGGGAGCGGTGTATACTCAGCACCTCTGAAAATCAGGCCACTCTTATTTAAATGCTTAAATGTGGATTTAGGTGCATAACTTTAAGCACTTAAGTTTAAAAATATTGACCTGAGATCTTTTATGGCAGGGACCATGTCTCCTTATGTGTTTGTTCAATATGTAACACTAAGGTGTCCCAATTCTGATTGGGGTTTGTGAGCACTACTGCAATCTAAATGAACAAATACAAATAATGTGCACTGGTCACCAAAAATAAAAGAAAGCTCCCATATGAGAGATTTGTTCAAAATCAGATGATCTACTGTAACTAACAAGAACAAATTTTAGTATTTTTAGTTAAAACATACACCTCTCAGATCTCATTTGAGCCTCTGTAAGGTGTTGTTATGATGTTAACAGCTCAGTTAAACTAGTACATTAATAAATAAATGTAATTATAGCATAAAACTGCATAGTGGTAACAATCTCTATATTCAAGAACCTTTCAAGTTTTAAAATAATACAAGAGAAAGCATCATTTTTGGAAGACCATCAAACTACGCCATTTAATAGTATCTTTCAGCTAAGATATTGTTGAGGTCATGAATTTCTGTAAGAACAGAGGAAACATGACAATAGATTGTGATATCTATTTTAAATATTTAGAATAATTGATAACAAAGCATGTAATACAGTAAACTGAGAGTTCTGGTAGCATCATAGACCAGGAGAGTGGATTTTCAACAGATTCCCAAAATGGAATTTCCTCATATTACATCGTGGCAATTTTTGTTTGTTTTCCACAGAATTCCATTCCATTGGGATGTTTTGTTAGAAATGTTCTGTGATTGCTTTCCATATGGTCAAGAAGTCAGATGAGTAGTGGTACAATGCCTTGTTGAGACTAATATAACGATACAGTGCCACTACAATACACATTACAATATAGCTTCTGCTGCTCAGTAGGAATGTTCCAAACCTTATATTATAATCTTTCTTCTTTATATTTCTTCTTTTAAACTTAAAATGGGATAGTTGGTGAAAGAGGTGCTTAATGCTTTCAAAAAGTAATTAGGTTTTCAAAAAGAAATTAGATTCTTTGTGTGTGGGAGTGGCAGGGGGCAGGGTTACAGGTGAGTTAGTTTCAGATATGAAAGTTCTGGGATCCATAGAAACACTTCATATAGATTGGAACAATTTTGGTCTGCTAGGGTTGAGCAATTTGTGAAAATGCATGAGAGCACTCAGCTCCTGAAGGAGCTAGCCCATAATCTGTAGAGCCAAACTTGGTTTTAGATGTGAGGCTTCTGTTAAATTTAATGAGCGCTGCCCACTTGTGCATCCAAATGCAGAATTTGGCTCATTAATTCACATCAGCACTTCAGTTTCTATTCCTTCTCTTTTTTGTTTATTTATAAATTAACCAAAATGTTAGGAAAGGACAAAAACAACATGCTTTTAAAGATCTAAATTAATACTTGTTATTTATTTATTTGCTGATCCTGCATGTAATGTTTATATAATTCTTATTATAAATCGTATTGAACCTTGATTTTCTTTCTTTTTATCGACAGTTTGTGGCCCATCCAAACTGTCAGCAACAGCTGTTGACTATCTGGTATGAAAATCTGTCAGGATTACGGGAACAGACCATTGCTATCAAGTGTCTCGTTGTGCTGGTTGTTGCATTGGGCCTTCCACTTCTTGCCATTGGTTACTGGATTGCACCATGTAGCAGGGTACAGATATTTTATAAATTACATATTAAACACCTTGTGCTGGTCTAGATGTTCCTTTTCAGTTACTGTCATCTGAAACGTAATCTTCCACTCCTAGTTTTGTATCACCAGAATTTTAACTGATTATTCAGATTTTTTAGAAATCTCAGTCTTGAACCAAATTCTGTTATTTTAAAGAGGGGATAAGACTGATCAAGTATGAGGAGGAAATGTTATTCTATGTGCACGTAAATTGTATTTAAGCACTAAGATGTGTAATAAGCTCCATGATATTTATGTTTGTTTTAATATTTATGGGTCAGATTCTCTCCTTGATACCAGCTATGCACTTGTACAAGTACAATGTACTTTTTGCTAATGACCACTTCCTACAGTGGCCCAAAAAGCTCTATATCAGTTCCTCTCAGTTGGCATCTTAGGGATCTGATTCTGCTCTTGTATAATTCAATAGCAAAACTCCTATTGACTTCAGCGGTACAGGACTGAGCTCTAAATGACATACTTGCTGTTGCTAAACTGTTAGGTCAGATTGTTTATAAAGGTGAACTGCAAAGCAAAACTTAACGAAGGACAGTTTTCTAACCACAATTTGAGGGCATTCAGACAAGAACAACATTTTTAACAAATCATTTCACATTTATATTTTCCCTTGGTGAAATCATCTGATGTTTCTAGGTTCACTGATGTTGTTATAACACAAATACCAGCAGTCTCACTGAAATCCATTCATTCCATGATATGTGTGATGTCAACCAAATGATGCATTCTGATATATCTTCAGTAAACCAGGAAGAACAAAAGAGGATTTTCACAGAGAGAAGTTTTTTTAAAAGTTTACTTAGAACTTACTTCTGTGCTGAATGTCTTCCTGGCCCTACCCCACAAGCTCATTCAGAGGGGGTATCCAGCACAGAAATCTGTGTTCCACTTGAGTTTATATTTTGCTTTGCAGTTCACCTTTAAGAGGTGATAAGAGTCTGCACACTCCATACATTTTTAAAAGGAATCTGATGTTTTCTTTCCCTGGTCATTTGTTTATTTTAAAGATTAATCTTTATGAAATAGCATAATTGTTACTCAGATTATCTTCTGAAATGTCACTTTCCTTGACGAGCTCTTGTAAAGGTACCCATTATAGCTGCATGGTAGACTGATGTCATGTAAACTCATGATCAGGTGTTTTTTTAATGTCTGATATGGAAAAAATGACATTTCTCCATGAGCTTTAATTCCCACTGCCAGACACACTTGGCTCTTTTTGAATGCTCATGTGAAATCAAAATATTGGAAGTACAGATCAACTGCTCAATACTGTGATTTAAAAATGCTTTATAAAGGTCAGGTAAACAGGGGCTATTAAAGTCCTTTGTATAACTAGTGAATGTCAATATAGTGCATACTTTACTGCTCAGCTCACTGAATCTGACCCCTGACTTCAGGTCCAGGAAAACCCTGAGATAGGGAAACTACTTTAGACTCCTCACTCACTAAATTCACTGGCTTTCGTGTGAAAGGATATTGCTGTTAATGCAGAACTTCGGATGAGGTTTTAAAATCTCACATAATATTTTGTCTCATGTCATAATTAATACCGTTCTTTGCTCTATACTATTCAACATTTTTATCAATGACCCAGAAGAAAACATAAAATCATCACTGATCAAGTCTGCAAATGACAAACTTGTGGTAAATAATGAAGTGGTAAATAATGAAGAAAGGTCACTGATATAGAGTGATTTGTATCACTTGGTAACCTAGGTGTAAGGACAAATGCATTTTAATGTGGTTAAATTCAAGTGCTTATATACGAATGCACAAAGCCTTGGAAACAAGCAGGGAGAACTGGAGGTCCTGGTGATGTCAGGGAATTATGACGTGATTGGAATAACAGAGACTTGGTGGGATAACTCACATGACTGGAGTACTGTCATGGATGGTTATAAACTGTTCAGGAAGGACAGGCAGGGCAGAAAAGGTGGTGGAGTAGCACTGTATGTAAGGGAGCAGTATGATTGCTCAGAGCTCCGGTATGAAACTGCAGAAAAACCTGAGTGTCTCTGGATTAAGTTTAGAAGTGTGAGCAACAAGAGTGATGTAGTGGTGGGAGTCTGCTATAGACCACTGGACCAGGGGGATGAGGTGGATGAGGCTTTCTTCCGGCAGCTCACAGAAGCTACTAGATCGCACGCCCTGGTTCTCATGGGTGACTTTAATTTTCCTGATATCTGCTGGGAGAGCAATACAGCGGTGCATAGACAATCCAGGAAGTTTTTGGAAAGCATAGGAGACAATTTCCTGGTGCAAGTGCTAGAGGAGCCAACTAGGGGGGGAGCTTTTCTTGACCTGCTACTCACGAACCGGGAAGAATTAGTAGGGGAAGCAAAAGTGGATGGGAATCTGGGAGGCAGTGACCATGAGTTGGTTGAGTTCAGGATCCTGACACAGGGAAGAAAGGTAAGCAGCAGGATATGGACCCTGGACTTCAGGAAAGCAGACTTCAACTCCGTCAGGGAACGGATGGGTAGGATCCCCTGGGGGACTAACATGAAGGGGAAAGGAGTCCAGGAGAGCTGGCTGTATTTCAAGGAATCCCTGTTGAGGTTACAGGGACAAACCATCCCGATGTGTGGAAAGAATAGTAAATATGGCAGGCGACCAGCTTGGCTTAACGGTGAAATCCTAGCAGATCTTAAACATAAAAAAGAAGCTTACAAGAAGTGGAAGGTTGGACATATGACCAGGGAAGAGTATAAAAATATTGCTCGGGCATGTAGGAATGAAATCAGGAGGGCCAAATCGCACCTGGAGCTGCAGCTAGCGAGAGATGTCAAGAGTAACAAGAAGGGTTTCTTCAGGTATGTTGGCAACAAGAAGAAAGCCAAGGAAAGTGTGGGCCCCTTAATGAATGAGGGAGGCAACCTAGCGACAGAGGATGTGGAAAAAGCTAATGTACTCAATGCTTTTTTTGCCTCTGTCTTCACTAACAAGGTCAGCTCCCAGACTGCTGCGCTGGGCATCAGAACATGGGGAATAGATGGCCAGCCCTCTGTGGAGAAAGAGGTGGTTAGGGACTATTTAGAAAAGCTGGACGTGCACAAGTCCATGGGGCCGAACGAGTTGCATCCGAGAGTGCTAAAGGAATTGGCGGCTGTGATTGCAGAGCCATTGGCCATTATCTTTGAAAACTCGTGGCGAACGGGGGAAGTCCCAGATGACTGGAAAAAGGCTAATGTAGTGCCAATCTTTAAAAAAGGGAAGAAGGAGGATCCTGGGAACTACAGGCCAGTCAGCCTCACCTCAGTCCCCGGAAAAATCATGGAGCAGGTCCTCAAAGAATCAATCCTGAAGCACTTACATGAGAGGAAAGTGATCAGGAACAGTCAGCATGGATTCACCAAGGGAAGGTCATGCCTGACTAATCTAATCGCCTTCTATGATGAGATTACTGGTTCTGTGGATGAAGGGAAAGCAGTGGATGTATTGTTTCTTGATTGTATTCTTGTCAGCAAGTTAAAGAAGTATGAGCTGGATGAATGCACTATAAGGTGGGTAGAAAGTTGGCTAGATTGTCGGGCTCAACGGGTAGTGATCAATGGCTCCATGTCTAGTTGGCAGCCGGTGTCAAGTGGAGTGCCCCAGGGGTCGGTCCTGGGGCCGGTTTTGTTCAATATCTTCATAAATGATCTGGAGGATGGTGTGGATTGAACTCTCAGCAAATTTGCGGATGATACTAAACTGGGAGGAGTGGTAGATACGCTGGAGGGGAGGGATAGGATACAGAGGGACCTAGACAAATTGGAGGTTTGGGCCAAAAGAAATCTGATGAGGTTCAATAAGGATAAGTGCAGGGTCCTGCACTTAGGACAGAAGAACCCAGTGCACAGCTACACACTAGGGACCGAATGGCTAGGCAGCAGTTCTGTGGAAAAGGACCTAGGGGTGACAGTAGACGAGAAGCTGGATATGAGTCAGCAGTGTGCCCTTGTTGCCAAGAAGGCCAATGGCATTTTGGGATGTATAAGTAGGGGCATAGCGAGCAGATCGAGGGACGTGATCGTCCCCCTCTATTCGACATTGGTGAGACCTCATCTGGAGTACTGTGTCCAGTTTTGGGCCCCACACTACAAGAAGGATGTGGATAAATTGGAGAGAGTCCAGCAAAGGGCAACAAAAATGATGAGGGGTCTGGGACACATGACTTATGAGGAGAGGCTGAGGGAACTGGGATTGTTTAGTCTGCAGAAGAGAAGAATGAGGGGGGATTTGATAGCTGCTTTCAACTACCTGAGAGATGGTTCCAGAGAGGATGGTTCTAGACTATTCTCAGTGGTAGGACAGGACAAGGAGTAATGGTCTCAAGTTGCAGTGGGGGAGGTTTAGGTTGGATATTAGGAAAAACTTTTTCACTAGGAAGGTGATGAAACACTGGAATGCGTTACCTAGGGAGGTGGTAGAATCTCCTTCCTTAGAAGTTTTTAAGGTCAGGCTTGACAAAGCCCTGGCTGGGATGATTTAATTGGGGATTGGTCCTGCTTTGAGCAGGGGGTTGGACTAGATGACCTCCTGAGGTCCCTTCCAACCCTGATATTCTATGATTCTATGATCCTATGAAATGTAAATATATACATTTGGGAACAAAGACTGTAGGTCATACTTACAGGATGTGGAACTCTATTCTAGGAAGCAATGACTGAAAAGGATTTGAGGATTCTGGTGAATACTCCACTGAACATGAGCTCCCAGTACAACGGTGTGGCCAAAAAAGTTAATGTGATCCTTGAATGCATAAACGGGAATCTCAAGTAGGAGTAGACAGGTTATTTTTTCTCTGTATTTGGCACTGGTGTGATTGCTGCTGGAATACTGTGTCCGGTTCTGGTGTCCGCAGTTCAGGAATGTTATTGATAAATTGGAGAGGGTTCAGAGAAGAGCCACAAGAGAATCATTAAAGGATTAGAAAACATGCCTTACAGTGGCAGACTCGAGGAGCTCAATCTGTTTATCTTAAGAAAAAGAAGGTTGAGGGGGGACTTGATTACAGTCTATATGACCTATATGAGGAACAAATATTTGATAATGGATTATTTAATCTATCAGAGAAGGGTAAAACACAATCCAGTGGCTGGAAGTTGAAGTCAAAGTCAGGCTGGAAATAAGGTGTAAATTTTTAACAGTGAGGGTAATTAACCATTGGAACAATTTACCAAGGATCATGGTAGATTCTCCATCACTGCAATTTTAAAATTTTAAAATTAAGATTAGATGTTTTTCTAAAATCTATGCTCTAGGAATTATTTTGCAGAGTTTTGTGGCCTGTGTTATACAAGGGGTTAGAGCAAATGATCACAATGGTCCTTTCTGGCCTTGGAATCTCTGAATACAACTGATATGTTTAAACTAACCTAGTATTACTCCCTTGCTATATTTGGGGAGCCAGATAATTCCTGCACCTTTGAGAGACTGTGCAGGAGTTGAGACAAGAAGTTCTGACCACCACTAACCTTGCAATATCTCATGAGAGGACAGGGGTAACAGTAGTCCTTATCTGCAGGGGTCTTCAGAGACTGCTCTGTGTATATATCCCAAAGGGTGCTATTCACTTCAAAAGGGGTTGGAAGGAAGCTGGGAGAGGAAACTGGTAGAAACCGTATTTCCTAAGATGCAGTCCCTCCTGGATTTCCCAATGGTGTGGGGCTGTTGCATCTCTGCACAGTCTCCAATTTAGGCCAACATCTAAATGACACACTGGTCCATAGTTACCCAGAAGTCTTTGGGCCAGAATTTGATTGCTCTTCTGTGGGTGCCTTACAGGAGGTCAGGGGGAAAGAATGCCCATCCCTCAAGAACCCTGTCACTGGCACTCATTGAGTGCGTAAACTGGGGAGTCACAGCATCAACAGAGGTACAAGAACACCCCCCCCACAGATATTGGCAGTAGAACCCTCCTCAGAAAAGGTGAGCTATGGCTCTGCCCCTTACCCTACTGGCTTGTGGCCCCGGGTTATTGCAAATTGGATCACATGCTCCCTCATTGTACAGGGGGTAGCAAATACAGCTCCAGAGTGCTTTCCCTTCAGCTTCCCTGAAGCATGTTGCTTCCTCTGTCTTCTGCAGAAAGACTGCTGCTGGCCACTGCCACTGTTGTAATGCACCTCCACCCACCCTAAATGCAGCAACATTTGATACAGCCACTCTCTAGCCCACAGTGTGCTCTTTTAATCCAAATGAATTCATTTAAACATGTTAATGTTTCTGAACTCGTTTTTCTTACTTTGTTGCTGTGTAAATTTTTCCAATTAGTTTTTTAAAAAGCATTTACAAAGTCTTGATCTGGGGGATATTTTATGCTCTGAATACATCATCCAGAGAAGAGTCTGCTTTTCCTCAGGCATCGTATAAATACTGCTTTGATGTTCTGATTTGCTGAATTCAATACAGCTAATTATCATAGGTAAGCTAATAATGCCCTGAAAACTTTGGGTATCTCCCGCATTGGTAGAGAAGATATTATGTTATCCACTTCTCCCTGGGCCTGATCCACCTCTGCATTGACTTCCATGGGCATTAGATCAGGTCCTCTCTGAACAGTGGTGAATACTCATATGGTGTGGATGTAATTCCCGAGAGGATTATTCTGCAACTTGTCTTCTATGTGAATATGGAACATCAAAAATGCTGATTGACAGGACATCATTCCTGTATGGGTTGCCTTCTTGAGACTGCTGTCAGGAATGATACCATTGCATGACTGTTCAGTGCACTTAAAGGGTATATCTAAGCAGCAGTGGGTTCTTTAATTCCAGCCTATCATTATCTGTAAGTGCCTCTTTATGCTTCTGAGCTGTGTGATGCAAGGGAAATGCTGTATCTTTTTTAAAAATGAGGGACTGGTTTTGTTTTGCTTTCACAGCTTGGAAAAATTCTCCGCAGCCCATTTATGAAATTTGTGGCACATGCAGCATCCTTCATTATTTTCTTGGGCCTACTGGTGTTCAATGCCTCAGACAGATTTGAAGGCATCACAACCCTCCCAAACGTCACTGTTACTGATTACCCTAAACAGATCTTTAGGGTGAAAACTACCCAGTTCACTTGGACAGAGATGCTGATCATGGTGTGGGTGCTTGGTAAGTAAAGAATATTGCTGCTTCACTCCAATTCCATGACAGCTGTACTGTGTAGATAGACATTCTAAAAGAAAAAAACGAGGCCCAAATGCTGACCCCCCCCCCACTGCAGCCGTGTATATGGCTCCAGTGGTATTCAGGGGCTACATTGGCTCCCAGAGGAAAACTTCCAGCAGCCAACAATTGGCATAAGCAGATCCTCACTGCCCCCCTCTTGCAGCCCCTGGTGTACAAAAGTGCCATGGGTAGGAAAGGCATGTTTCTAGTTTCTTCTACTTTCAGTAAGAGCTATCTCAGTTAAGTAAACATCACTAACATCTTCTTATGTTCGTGTAATGAACAATTTTATTTAACATTGTAAAATGAGGAATTTTCCACATATTTGCAAGAGTAAAATGACCAGCTGTGTTCTTCAGAGGATGAAGATTGTACCACTATGTAATAAATGGAAAACTTAATGACTCATAATGATACCACAATGTTCAGAAATCCTGGCATTTGTGGCAGAAACCCAGGTTTGGTGTAATATCATTGATATCATATCAATAATATCATAGCTTTCAGAATGTAATAGTGTTGGTGTAATATCACTGATACAGTAGTGTAATAACATAAACTGGTTATTTTAAACAAGATCACAAAGCCTCTGTCGTTGTATATGCCAGAAGGTCTGGTGTTTCCATGGCTTGACGTTAATGCATTAGCTAATTAGTATTTATTTAGCACTGGAGGAAATCACAGCTTCTTTCAGTGTCAAAGGGCTAATGAGTCAGTTTTTGTTACTAGACATTTTTTTCATTGCCTGATCATCTGCCAGCCTGTTTGAGATTTTATGCATGTTATGTAGGAGTATATGGATGAGTGAAATGGGAGAGGAGCGCTGGAAGGGTCAACCTTCCACCTTTAAAAGATAACCTTCTGCAACAAAAACATTACATTGAGCGGTCATGATGTTTGTGCTGTGAAGTCATTATATTACAACGTAGCGGCCCCAATGTATGATGACTGAGCTTTAGCCCAAAAGACAGCCCCAGGAAAGTTGATATAGGTAGCAACCCTGTAATACTGAAAATGTGTACTTCAGTGCCTTCCTGGTGAATCCTGATTTTATCGGAAGGAAAGTTAAATGATTCTCAGTTGTGACTAAACTGGCTCTATTCCTTTCTTGTTGCAGGTATGATGTGGTCAGAATGCAAAGAGCTCTGGCTAGAAGGACCCAGGGAATATATTTTGCAGCTGTGGAATGTTCTGGATTTTGGGATGTTGTCCATTTTCATGGCTGCTTTCACAGCCAGGCTCCTAGCATTTCTGCAGGCCACCAAAGCACAGCAATATGTGGACAGCTACATTGAGGAGAGTGACCTCTCCGTAGTCACACTTCCACCCGAAATAGAGTATTTCACTTATGGTGAGTTTGAATGTTACTTTCAAATAGTAAACTAGTGGGCACTCATTTAAAGGGACAGTGTTAGGATTGTTAGGCATGGAAACCCTTTACAACTATTTGATTTCACAATATTTACCTTAAGGTTTCTACCCATTTGTTTTTATTTTTTATGCTTTTTAAACAGTATTTGTTGTGACCATCAGTTTAACAAATAACGTATTGACATACTAATACTAAACAAAATAGGGCTAAATTCAGCTCAGGTTTAACTGGGCATAACCATGAAGTCCATGCAGTTGCTTATGCCAGAGCTGAATTTGACCCCAAGGGCTAGATTCAACAAGGGATTTAGGTGCCTTACTGCCACTTTAGGTGCCTAAGTCCAAAATTTAGATCCTCAAAACCCCCTGCTCAGCTGCCAGCTAACCCTGTAGGTGCCTATATTTCTGTTGGTGGGCATGCACAAAACTGCCTAAGTCCCAACACTGCTGAGCAGCTCAGTGCCTAAGCCCTAGTGGGATGCTCAGACCAAGCTTTCCCTCACCTAACTCTCCTGTGGAGCCTGATCAGGTAGGATTGCTTAGAGGCCGCCTTCTGGTTTGGGCCCACACAAAACACAGCTGAGGATATAGCGCCACCCTCTTTTATATCCAGTGGTTGGAGCACTCACGTGGGACGTCAGGCACAAGTTAAAACCCCCAGTCTGCCTGACACAGAGAAGGATTTGAACCCAGGTCTCCCAGCTGAGTGTTGGGGCATAGGGTATTTTTTCAAGTGGGTTTCTCCAGTCTCTCCTGTCAAAGCTGTTCCACTTCCTATGTTTTATAATTTTGATGGATAATATTGCTGTTTATTTTTTAGAATTTTTTTAGACTTTGATCTATTTAAAATTTCACAGTTGCATGAAATTATGAGAGGGTCAGACAAATGTTTATTGACAGTAGATGTTGCAATTCAAAGAGTTAAAGCTTTATAAACCATTAAAACACAAATTGTCAACATCGGATGTCAAATTATACAACGTAAATATCTTTAAATCAACATATCATATCTGTTTTTACTGCTCATTCACTTGTCCATTTGTAACAAGCCTAATTCACAAGTCTAAATTATTGGATTTTGACTTTAAATTCTCAAGCATTTTTCTTTCTTGCCAATTTGTTAATTTTGATTATTATTGATGGAAATATTTTTTTGTCCGTTTGCATGTGTATGGTGACATCTGTGTTTACCAACAACCATCTAATCCCAGAGCCCTCCCTTGGTAGGGCAAATTGAGGCAACTGCTCTTGGCCCTGCCTTTTGGGGGGCCCCACGGGCCAGTGCGATTGGCCGGCGTGGTCGGTCCTGGAAGACATAGGTGTGGAAACTAGGGGTGCGGAGGGTGCTGCAGCACCCCTGGGCTCCTGGCTGCTGCCCCGCATGCCCGGGGTCCCAGCTGCCGCCCCACACCCACAGTCTTGGGGGAGACAGCGCCCAGCTTGGCTGCCCACGTTTCGGTGCAGCGAGTCCCCCACCCCAGCCAGAGCCCTGAGCCACCATGGCGCTATGGCCAACAATAGCCCCATAGTTGGTGCCGGCAACTGCCAGCAGCAGCAGGCTGCCCAGCACCACGCCAGTTCCAGCCCAGCCACCAATGCATTGTGGGGCCCCCAAGCTGTTGATGGCTGATTT
This sequence comes from Lepidochelys olivacea, assembly GCF_965140295.1. Lineage (NCBI taxonomy): Eukaryota > Metazoa > Chordata > Testudines > Cheloniidae > Lepidochelys > Lepidochelys olivacea. The sequence goes on along the minus strand of NC_140414.1, from coordinate 46,506,517 downwards.
GTCCCAGACCCTGAACCTCCCCCAGGAACAACCCTGGCTAATCCTTCCAAGGCTACCTTAGCCCAGTAGCTAGGGCCCTCACCTGGGAGACTCGAGTTCACATCCTTGCTCTGAATCAGGAAGAGTGGGGATTTGAACTGGGCTGATGGGTGAAAGGGGGAGACTCCTCTCTCTTGTTTTTTTTTGGTGAGAAAATTGTAACAAAAACCTAAAGAGCCTGTTGCACTCAATAAACGAAATTTGTTCCTCAGCCAACACTGCTGGCTTTCCATAAAAAAACCCAAAACACCTCCCCCACCCACCATTTTCGTACACTGCTGCTGATTCAATCATGCACATGATAACTCCTAATAAATTATTAGCCATTCCATTGCTTTAATTAAAAAACAAAACAAACAACCAAAAAACACCCCACTACCTTTGATGATATAGACATGATATTAACATATGTTACTGGGGAAAAAAGCTAATATTGTATTTATTTCCACATAATTCACTGTTAATTTTTCTCTAAAAAAGTTTTTGTATTAAATATTTATTTTACTATCCTTATTTATGATGTCATTGTTACTCTTTTATGGATATTTTATTATTTTTAACCTACAAAATAATTTTTTTACAGAACATATGTGTGGTTATATCTTATTAAAGCAGCGGTCTTTAGTCATTGATACAATATAAATAAAAAATAATTATTGTTGTTAAACAAAAATGGACTGGGACATAGAGTCCAAACTCAGGAAAGATTGAACAATGATTAGTGGTCCTGTGTAGCTGTTATAGATACCTAAACAAATTAAATAATAAAAAAGAGAAATAAAGATTAGGGTGCATATAAGAATACTACTATGTTTTAATTTTATTTGGGAAAATTTTATCCCATACAGAAACATGCAAATGTTAGTAGTGATTTTAATTATTATAGAATCTATAAATGTTATATCTAATATAAAAAATTCATACTGTGGTGGGGTATATCCTCATATTAATTTTCATGCTTAACTACCAATAGAGAGGTAAATACACACAATTAGAAGAGATCCTCATGTCTCTTTACATTATAACTTCCACTGAAAAAGTACACATTTCAAATTCTTCACTTATAACTTAAAAACTAATTGTAATACAACATCAACTACTAGACTCCACAAATGTTTGTCCTTACTAGATACAGATATGTGCATGACAATTCCCAATCTATAGCTATATTTTTCTAAACATGGTGATAAGTAAGAAACTCAATTATTTACCCCTTTATTTCATGTCTTCCAGCCAGAGACAAATGGCTCCCATCTGATCCACAGATAATATCTGAAGGTCTCTATGCAATAGCTGTTGTGCTTAGCTTCTCTCGGATTGCATATATCCTGCCTGCAAATGAGAGCTTTGGGCCCTTGCAGATTTCCCTTGGAAGGACTGTAAAGGACATTTTCAAGTTTATGGTCCTTTTTATTATGGTATTTTTTGCATTTATGATTGGGATGTTCATACTCTACTCCTACTACCTTGGAGCTAAAGTAAACTCTGCTTTTACAACGTAAGTCTGAAGTTGTGTTGAAGCAAAAGGAAATACAAAATTTTAGTCATTAACCGCTAGGGGCCTGAGGTTTGAAATGTTATATCAGCATAGCTATATGTGAAAAAACCCCACCCCTGACCAACATAGTTATGGCAACGAAACCGCCGGTGGAGATGCAGCTATGTCGACCAAAAAGTGCTTTCGTCTATGTAGCTAATGTCATTTGGGGAGGTGGCATTTTTACACTGACAGAGAAACTCATTCTGTTGGTGTAGGCTGTGTCTGCTCTAAGGACTATGCTGGTGTGACTGTGCTGGCAGAGCTGTGCTGACATAGCAGTGCTGATATCATCTCTGTTGTGTAGACATAGCCTGAGTTTGTGAAGTGTTGAGTGCCCTCTGCTCCCAGTATAGTCAAATCAAGATGGGAAGAAACGAAACATTCTGTGAAAAAGATTTTTTGTATTTGTTGTTTTGATTAAACATCTACACTAAAATCCCTTACAAAACTTTAAAATCCAAATCGCAGACAAAAATTTGAGGTTATTTACTACAGTTGTCATAAGAACTGTGTATTTATTTATATAATTAGTAACATTCCTCTCGATTCTTTCATACAGAGTTGAAGAAAGTTTCAAGACCTTGTTTTGGTCAATATTTGGTTTATCTGAAGTAACTTCAGTTGTCCTCAAATATGATCATAAATTCATAGAGAATATTGGCTATGTTTTGTATGGCATATACAATGTTACAATGGTCGTAGTTCTGCTCAACATGCTGATTGCCATGATCAACAGTTCGTACCAAGAAATTGAGGTAAGGTCTCTCTCTCTAAGGTATCTCTCCCTTTTGTTATGTTTTAAAAGGACACTAGAATCCTCTTAATGGGCACATTCTGATGGAAATAAGTATCAGTAAAGGGACTACCCCAGTTAAAGAAACTCACAAGAAAACACTGTGCTAGGAGATAATGGCTTATTTCATGAGTATAAAACTATTGCTCAGGCATGCAGGAGTGAAATCAGGAAGGCCAAATCACACTTGGAGTTGCAGCTAGCAAGGGATGTTAAGAGTAACAAGAAGGGTTTCTTCAGGTATGTTAGCAACAAGAAGAAGGTCAAGGAAAGTGTGGGCCCCTTACTGAATGGGGGAGGCAACCTAGTGACAGAGGATGTGGAAAAAGCTAATTTACACAATGCTTTTTTTGCCTCTGTCTTCATGAACAAGGTCAGCTCCCAGACTACTGCACTGGGCAGCACAGTATGGGGAGGAGGTGACCAGCCATCTATGGAGAAAGAAGTGTTTCAGGACTATTTAGAAAAGCTGGACGAGCACAAGTCCATGGGGCCGGATGCACTGCGGATATGATTGCAGAGCCATTGGCCATTATCTTTGAAAACTCCTGGCGATCAGGGGAGGTCCCAGATGACTGGGAAAAGGCTAATGGAGTGCCCATCTTTAAAAAAGGGAAGGAGGAGGATCTGGGGAACAAACAAAGGAGGATCTGAGGATTTGGTTACCAGCATTGAAAGGCCAAACCTTTTTTTTTTTATTCCAAAACAGTTTGGTCTGGTGCACACAGACAGGAATTTGGTAGCCAGAACCATGTTTAAGGGCCTGTCTAGACAGTTGTGCTTTACCATGTCACCATGTAGTTTAAATCTGTAAATAGAATCAAATTGTGTTATAAACATATTTCTACACAATGATATAGCCCAGTAAAAACCCAGAGTCCAAACAAGAATTCAAACAAAAATTTCAATCCTTTTCTGGATGGAAGCAGTCCCAGTGACAGTGCAAGTGTGAATGCAATTCCAATCAGAATCCCCCTATTCCTTCTTTCTATGGTTGGCAGCTGAGTACTGTAGCTTAATGATCCCCTACTGCATTTGTTCTACAGCCATTTAATACCTGCCAATCTGGTTCTCTGCCCTGAAGACATGGCAGAAAAACTGGGTTGAGGGTTTGGCTCTCCCTGGTAAATCAGCCAAGCTGTTTGGGACCTCCCAGGATCTGGACAGATAGTATAGCTCATTGCCTTTATACAGACATGAGAGTATGGTAAGCACTGTATAATCAGTAATGGTCTGTCCCAAAAAACTTACAACTTAAACAAACTTTCAAATGAAGGATGGGATACAATAGACATCAAAGCTATTGAGCAGACAATTTTAGCACAGGGCTAGTTGATTCCCTAATTCTTACTTTTTAAACATTTCATAACACCTTTTCCTGAACACAGTACATTTTACTGGGTGGACAGGCCCTCACTGCTGGTTAAATGGCTTTTACTGTAGTCCATAAAGATAATTGGCTCGCTAGTCCATTTTCCTCAAACCTTTTAACTAAACATAGATGTGTTAGATACTTCAGCTTCATTAATACATACACTTTCTTAGGTTTACGCACTGTGCTAGTGCATAGACATAAGCAAAGATTTTTGTGTGAGAGTGTTCTGATGACTAAATCACATTTAACAGCTGTTTCAAGCTTAATTATTCAGTCTGAAGTGTAAGTATCCTTTTTCTGCTTTCAGTACAATATTTAAAACTTGATTCTAATCTTAGCTTCACATTGCCATGTGCCCTGAAAACTTCATGGCTGCACTCACGCACACCTGCAGAGTGGGAGATTTTTAATGCCTGCAGTTTAGGATGAGTTCTCAAAATTATGAATAGCTATTTCATCTGTAAGAGAGGTGCTTTATTTGGGGTTCACTGGGACAGCAATAACTTCATTTCAGAATTTAATTAATTCAATTTAGGTGCTTACCATTCAAATACTGTGCAATAAAAGGAAGGAAAGAAAGACACACCCAAACTGGTGAAGACTACTGGTTTTAAAAGTCAAATCCAGATTGCTTACAAAGACAAAAGTATATTTATGATGCCAATCAATCTGTGGCCTTACAAAAACAGTTTTAGCAGAATTTCAGCTTGCTTTTGTGATATCAGAAAGTACGTAAAAATTACATGCAAATCATTTTCTTGGGAAATTCTAAGATGATTTACTCTGTACAAAATGTGATTGAAACATCACAAACTTTAGGATCTATTCTCTGCTCTCTACTCACATATATATGGCCCAGATCATGAGAGGTGTTAGCAACTGCTGGCTGTTGAGTGACCTATATTTAATGGAATTGATGATCTCAGTCAACCCTTTCTAGACAAGAGCCCAAATTATGCAAACCACTATCATGACTGGAAATGACACTCTGGCTGGCAATCTCAGCAGACAGGCCAAATGTACTGCCATGGGGACCAAACTATGCCATCACAACTAGTTTAGAGGTCCCTGCAGTTCACCTTGGCAGGATATAATAGGAAAACTTGCCCTCTTCTGTACCTATTCTGTGGGTAAATGCAGGGCTGCAGTATCCAGGGCTATAATTTTGGCATTTTTTGATGAGTAATAAATTGACTTAAAAATTTAAAATCAAAGGAGAAAAATCAAAACATGTTTTGCATGTGCATTTCCAATACATGTTGAAAATACTTTATATTCCTTAGGATTAAATTTAATCTGGAAACAAATAAACTATTTTTTCATCTTTGGAGAAAGTCTTCAAATTTCAGTTAGGTCAGGCTTGCAAAACTGCCATGAGATTTTACCAGTCTGGGCACAAAACCTGTCTGCTTATTCCTTCCCATGGATGCCAATAAAAAAACTGGTTTCAGAGTAACAGCCATGTTAGTCTGTATTCGCAAAAAGAAAAGGAGTACTTGTGGCACCTTAGAGACTAACCAATTTATTAGAGCATAAGCAAGTGAGCTGTAGCTCACGAAAGCTTATGCTCTAATAAATTGGTTAGTCTCTAAGGTGCCACAAGTACTCCTTTTCTTTTTAATAAAAAAACTGATACTGGATTACCCATCAAAAGCAGGTCAGAATTAATGTTCATAGACAAGGCTGTGTGGAAAGGCTTGCACGTTAACTGCTCACTCTATGCCTGCCCAAAAGGCAACACTATTATTTCCTCACTTGCACGGCACCACATTTCAGCATTAAATTTAAGGAAGAAGATACTTGCTTTTATTAAATAACTTTCTCTTTTAATAGCAGGACCTTAATAGTTCAGTTTTCACTCGTTGCAGATATAACACTTTTTAAAACTGTTTGCATGCTTCAACTAACTATGACCAGAAAGAGCCCATGTAAACAGACACAGCAGGAATTAAGTTAAAATAGACTTGATAACGCAGCTACATTTCAGTTGAACTACTGGGAATCAGTCACCCTAACAAGTTCATCACATTTCTGTATAAAACAAAAAGAGAAGTTATTTAAGGTAAACTCCTTTTGAAAGAGTCTTGAATTATATGAAACCTAAAGTTAAGTAAAACAAAGTAGACATGTCTTTTTGTTTCTAATGCAGGATGACAGTGATGTGGAGTGGAAGTTTGCTCGCTCTAAGCTCTGGTTATCTTACTTCGATGATGGAAAAACGTTACCTCCACCATTCAGTCTTGTACCAAGCCCCAAGTCTTTTTTCTATTTCATCATGAGGATGATCAGCTTTGCTAAATGCAGGAGGAGAAGGCTGCAGAAAGATACTGAAATAGGGATGAGTAACTCCAAATCTAGGGTAGGTCTTAAAAAATTTTCATTGCATTGGATAAATGTGTTTGTTTGCCTCCTAGCTCTTTGCTAAGATTTCCTTTAAATCTTAGGGGATAGTTTGTACTTGTGAAGGATAGTACCATAATTAATCAAGCATTTTATTTTTAAAGTGCTGTAACCAGATGCCTTTTAAGCACAGCACAAAAGCGAAGTAAAATGATACATTTTTGCAGGGCAGCAAGGTCCCTTTACCAAATATAATTGAAAGCATAAATAACCCAACAAAAACATCAATCCTAGCCAACTACCAAACAACAAAAATAAATCCCACAAGAAATGCCCTAAATAATAAACAAAGAAGTCTTCAGCCTTATCCAGAAAGATGCCACTGGTGCACTTTCATGTATTTTAAGGGTAAAAGACTAGAAGATCTGGAAAGCTAACTTTTCCTTTCATCACCAGAATAGGTGAAGGGGCAAGTTTAGCCAGCTATTTAGAACACCATTTCCCAAACTTCTTCACTGCCAAAAGCTATGTTTCTGACAGGGATGCAGGATAATTGTGCCTTTGTGGTATAATAATATCTAGCACTTCCCTAACAAAGGCTCAATTATCCCACACTCATAGCATCTGAATGTTCTTCACAAATAGTAATAAATTCAGTCTTGCAACACTCCTGTGAGGTAGATAACTATTGTTTCCATTTTGCACTGGGGCACAGAGAGGTTAAAAGTGACCTTCAAAGGATTTTTTTTATGAATTAGGGTCATGGCCTTTTTTGATGGTTTACCATATATACAGAAGGATTGAAAGCATTTTTTTTTTCAAAAAAAGTCATCTATTTTGGTTGCTTTTTACTTTATAAAATATTGGAAATGGCAAGTCTGGTCTTTGCTTTTTGCTGAAGGACATCCTAAAACTTCTGTTTGTTATGAACTGTTAGGAGTGTTGAATCTTTAACAAAGACATTTCTTTACCTTTATATTATTTGGGCACTGAGTTAAATGTGTGTGTAAATAAATAAACAAATAAAACCCCACACATATCCCCAAAGTAGTTTGAAACAGTTTAGCTAAAAAACCTTTCCCCACCTAATTACTGGGCTTTCACTCTGTGGTCTCTTGTAATGTCCTCATTTCACTAGTACTCCGGTCTCCAGAAAGTCTCTCAAGATAGGTAAAACCTGAAAGTATAATGTAAAAAAAAAATTAAGCAGAATTGTTTCTGTTATGATAAAACCACTCAGGCTTTCTTTATACATCACAGAGAAATGAAATAGAGAGTGTGTGTATCTATCTGTATCTATATTTTTTTAGCGGTCACTTTTAAATGACTTTAAATGGTCACCCAAGAAGTTCGTGGCAGAGCCAGTAATAGATCCCAAGAAGCTGATTTTCCTCGCACTTCCACAAGTTTTTCACCGCTGTAACTCCTAATTCCCACTGCTGTAAATGAGGCCTCAGATCTTCTAATCCCCAACCTTATGGTTTAGTGACAAGACCGTCTTTTCACAGCTCTTTCTCCCTTCTCTTTCTACTCCAGAGCTATAAAACTCTAAGTATTTGGACTCTGATAGCTATTACAATAGTTTATTGCTGCACTAATAACTTGATGGTGAACTGTTTTTCAAATATATTATTATTATTATTCCTCAAGGCCATGATTCAGCAAAACACATAAGTCCATGCTTTGACTTCAATGAGACTTGGGCACATTTTTGAAGTATATGCTTAAGTGCTTTGCTGAATAGGGATGGCCTTAAGCACATACTTGAAATTAAACTCATGCTTAGGTGCTTTGCTGAGTTTGGGCCCAAATTATTTTCAATGTTTTCTGAAAACAATATTCTGAAATGATGCGCTATTGCCATATTCCTCTGTTATGTCATATGGAAAAAAGATGAAGCTGGGTTATAGTACCTGTGAATTCCATAGAATATGTTCTAATTTGGCTTTATTGTTTCCTAGTTAAACCTTGTCACTCAGTCTAACTCAAGGGTTTTCGAATCGCACAGTTTTAACAGCATTCTCAATCAGCCAACACGCTATCAGGTAAGGAATTCAGTGGGCTCTAGTTTAGAGCAATGTGATAATGTGAGGATACTAACAGAATTCTGTGCTTCAAATACACTGAGTCTTCCCAAGACAAAAAAGGATTCTCTCGGCAATCAGAGAAGCATATTGTTGCTGCTACTGTGTGCGCAAAGTACTTGTATCTTGTTTTTCAAGCCCCATCACTTGAAACATTTAAAACTAGTTCTCCAACAGGCCTTTCCTTGATCTGGCCATTTTGACAACCTGTGCAGCAAATGACAGAAGCAAATTTTTGGGGAAAGATCCGGAGAGCACTGGGTTGATATTCTCTTCTCTTCCTTTCTTTAGAGGTTCTTTCTGATTACATGTTCTGTGAGATGCTTGAATGTCCTGGAGATGGCGGGGAAGAGAGAAGTGGGGGACAGGGTGGGTCCTTCTGCTAGGATGGGGAGCCTGTCAGAGACTATTCGATCCAGCTCAGAAAGGGAAGAATATTTGTGCTCTGGACCCTATTGGAGAATCTTTTGCACACTAAGCAGATCCTGTGAAAGGGGCACTAATCTGTAGTGGTTAGGTAAGGCTATATATCAGTAAATAAACTTGCATAGCCTCAGATATGAGCAGGGCAACAACAGGAGTGCATAAAAGGAGCCCTTGCAGTAGGGGTGTCCAAAATATGCCCAACGGCCAGATCCTGCCTCCTTAAAACATTTATGTCAAAGGACATACTTAGACTGTGCAGAGCCCTCATGGTTGCAAAGATGAGCTTCCAAATGTGAACCAAGTATAGCTGATAGAGTACTGTCTTCCTGAGGCTGCCAACAGCTTTACATAATAATGTAGAGGTGTAAACTCCCCTGTCTCAGTGTCAGCTCTGAAGCCCAATGATGACATGTCAATGTTAACATTAACTATTTCATTGCTGATCATTTTGGTTTATAGAATGGAGAAGGGAGTGGGAGTGAATCCCACAGGAAAGCAGGAACTGAGAGTTTCTTCAGGGAAGGAAATGCACGGAGGACAGGAGACTCACAAAGACAGAGAGAGAGAGAAAGTGAGAACAGAGAATAAGGAAGGAAGAGAAACAGAGGGTAGAAAAGCAGAGTGGAGCACATTTCCTCACTGAGTGATACTGACAGACAGCAAGGTGCTAAAAAAATAAATAATAACTAAAAGTTATTTATTATTTGGTGGGCTGGCAGGATTGTGAGGAGCTCAATGAGCCGTGGAAACATTTAAAAAATGTCTAATCAAAATGTCGTTTTGACTTTCTAAATGAAATTTTGGATTTCCTGTTCTGCAGGAAATTTTGAAACTTTGTGTTTTGTTCTCTTTTAGAACAAAAGCTTGCTTTAAATTTCAGAATTTATCACCAATTTGGAATTCCAGTTTCCAGCCAGCTTTAGTTCCCACACTGTGGTCCATAAATCCCTGGTAGTTTGTGGAAACATTTGCTAGCTAGTCATATTGAGATGACTTGTTTCCAGCTGCCAAACTGAAATAAAAGCAGATAAAAATTAATTAAATATTTTCTGTGATATTACTTATCCCTGTAAGCAATTGCTGTAGTTGTCACAGGCATGTTATGCAATCATGAAGGGGAGAGGAGATGGCTAATGCCATGTGCATGTGAGGAGTGGTGGTCCACTTGATCTGAGTGGGCAGGAGAGTGACCACAAGACAATCTTCCTGTTAAATTGTGACTCACACAATGAAAACATCTGGGAACCCCTGCCATAGATAATGATAAAGTGACTTCAGCTCCAAAAAAAATTACTGTGAAGGGGTGGAATTAAATCCCTACAATTGAGAGGTAAGGCTGAAAACTTAGGGGCTATTGCAACTCTAACCTTTTCCCATGCACAATCATATATGAGTTAAAGGGATGGATTAGTAAACAGGATGATCAGTCCTAATTCTGAATGATCTGACTTCAGTGGATTTAAACATTTTTTTAAAATAGTTGTGTTTGAAGTTTTTGCCCATTTGGTACATACATTAAACTAAAGAAACAAATCCTAAAGGAAGGTCACAACACTCTCTATATTCAGGCTTGTCAAGATCAATCGCAGTGAAAAATTTATGGCTAGTTAATTTCAAACAGCAATCCCCGTAGATTAATCCAAGCATATATCATAGAATCATAGAATATCAGGGTTGGAAGGGACCCCAGAAGTCCAGCCCCCAATCTAGTCCAGCCCCCAATTTAAATTTGTCAATTTAAAAGATTGCCCCTATGTCCAGATACTTTTTACTCTTGATCTAGAGCTGACCTGTAGGCACACATAAAGTGCTTAGGATGGGGTTGGTGGCTTATCAGAGTTCAGTACCTCGTGAGATACCTGAGCATCTCACAAGGTACTGAAGGATACCAAGGATGCTTATGTCTTGTGCTGAAAGGATGCTCATGCCTTGTACAGTAATTTTTTTTGGAGCTGAAGCTCTCATCATTTTGGGTGAGGGAACATATTTAGGGGCAAAACCTGCTCCCCTGTTTAGGTACAGAGGGCTCCAAACACAGTAAAACCACCACAGTTCTGCTGAAGCAGGAAGCCGACTGCAGAGAGGCTGCACAGGATAATTCCATACCCTGTGTACAGTGAAAAACAGAACAGTTCTTCACAGCTATATCAAGGGAGTTGGAACAAAGTGGGAGGGGTCGCAATTGAATCCATTTTGGGTTGTTTCACCAGTCAAAATCACTGCATGGGGAAAGGGCTGTAGAGGAGCTGTGCTGGTATTCAGGGCCGATTCCATCCCTGATGACTGTGTAGATGTGTCTCTTGTATAAGGCCTATTACTTAGGCTTTGCATGGGGATCCATCATTTTAAATCTTAAGCAATAACAATGGAGGTAACTAGGCATTTCCTGGGTATTAATGACTGGCTGGAAGGGATTGATGGCCTGAAGTTCATATAAATACAAATGCCAGCTGGTCATTAATCCCCAGGAAATGTTCTATGCTGAAGTCATTATTACTAAGTCCTGCAGTTCTTTTCAGGCAACTCTCTCATTGGCTCCTAAGCCTGAGTAAGGGACACTGATTGAACCATAAGATGAAAATGAAATAACCAGATGAATGTGCATTTTGGGTATTGTATTTTCAGGCAGTATTTACAGGGAATTTTCTATAGCATTAATGCCTTGTACAATAGCCAGTTTGATTTTGTAAATCATCTCTCAACACTCCATTTAACCTTATACTGTATGGTGCATTCTGGTCAGTAAAGAGGTGCTTTATTATAGCCTCAGGGAAGGTAGCAAGTCCTCTAAATCAGTGCTACTCAAAGTCGGTCTGCGAGCCATCGGCTGCCGGTCTGTGCGCACATTGGAAAAAAAAATTTACGGTCCCCCACATCAGATAGCTTGGGAAGCACTGCTCTAAATCATAGCATGTATGCAGTGACACAGCTCCTGCCAAAGCACAAGGAAGTAGAATGAGACCGTAGAAAGTAAGGGATCGGGGAAAATCTACTGAGAAGGAAGGTGTGAGTGAAAATCCTACAGTTAACCTACCATACTGAGTCCCTGACATAGGGAAGTTAGAACTAGAAGTCTGCACAATATTTATAATGTAATGAAAATAATTTTAAATTTGAAGGTTTGGATATTTTGTTACAAGTGTGAAGAGTAGTCATATTTTCTCAAACATTGCCAAATTTTGCTATTTTTTTCCAGTAAAAACTGATCCATTTTCAAGTGAATGTGGCTTTGTAGCAAAATCAGCTGAGGACTGGTACATGTTTTAGATGTAAACAATAGCTATTTTGTAGAATTTTATGGAGAAGCAAAATTTCAGGAGTGTGAAATTGCTTGGAATGAAGGGGCAATAATGTTATGAAAATATTGTTAGCACTTTTGTACCACTCCAGTTAAGAGCTCCTGCTGGCCTGGGCTGCATATAAGAGGAATGTAGACAAGGAAGGGATCATACTTTAATGTCTGGGTCTACTTAACCCACCAATAAAAGCAAAGATGAAGAAAGTGCTGACTTCTTGGCTGTGAGACATTTCACTTACAGGCATGTGAGATGTTTAAGTGAAAGAACATGGGCTGTCTAAATGCTTAACTATGTATTTTTTATCCAACAGCAAATCATGAAAAGGCTTATAAAACGTTATGTTCTGAAAGCACAAGTGGACAAAGAAAACGATGAAGTGAATGAAGGTGAGAGCCACTGTAAACACAGCATTAACAGATATTGTTTTTCTGCAGGACTATAGTATTATTATTTATTTGTACTACAGTAACACCTAGAAACCCCAGCTGAGATCAGGGTCTAATTCTACTAGATGAACTTAGCACAAATACATAGCAAGAGACAGTCTTTGCCACAAAAAACTTGCAATGTAATAGTCAAGACAGACAAATCATGGGAGAAAGGATGTAGTATCCCTATTTTCTAGACTGGGGAACTGAAGGACAGAGAGATTAAGTAACTTGCCCAAAATCTCACAGGAAATCGGTGATGGAGCCAGGAATTGAACTCAGATATCCTATGTCCCAGTCTAGTACCTCCTTCCTCTTCATTTCATTTCAACTGAACACACAATATATTGTATTACACTGTGAACCATTTGTTCCCCTTCTTCCATAAAACTCGAAGAGGGTACTGGAAGAGGGAACATTCACCTGTAAAATTCCATGGCCCTGGGAGAACCACCAATCTACACTGAAGATGGCTATGTGGTAGCTGTATGATGGGAAAAGAAAGGGGCAATGGCCACAGTTCCTGGTGTGGGCCAGAGTCCTATGAGAAATGGTAGGACAGCCTTTAAAGAATCTTAGTCGGCTTCAGAAAGCTTTTCTGACCCTAGTTCTATTTCAGCCAAGGCAACATGGCTCTCTAACTTGCAGTAGTGGCTTTGGCCTGTCAGTCAGTCACTACATACCCCATAACTCTCTGCAAGGAGAAGCAGATATGGAAGCAGGAAGTTAGTTACGCTCAAAGAAAAAAGAATTTATGATGCAAAATACGTCATTGGTTACTTGAGAGGCAAACACACTGCATAGCAGCTGTTACCCTGACTCCTCCCCTCACCAGATGGCCCTGACAGAGCTGAGCTTTTGCCCTGTAGAAGCAAAGGCTGCAGGCAGTTTGTATGATGGAGAAGTATGCACTGCATAGCTTTCTTTCCTCCATATGGCCCTCTCACCCCAGTTTCTGCAGGATTTCCATGGTTTTGCACTCATTCATGCTACACAGTGAGGGGAATCATATAGGTCTATAAAAAGAACAGGAGTACTTGTGGCATCTTAGAGACTAACAAATTTTTTAGAGCATAAGCTTTTGTGGGCTACGGCCCACTTCATTGGATGCATAGAATGGAACATATAGTAAGAAGATATATATACATACGGAGAACATGAAAAAGTGGAGTAAGAGGCTAATTAATTAAGATGAGCTATTATCAGCAGGAGAAAAGAAGTTTTGTAGTGATAATCAAGATGGCCCATTTAGACAGTTGACAAGAAGGTGTGAGGATACTTAACATGGGGAAATATATTCAATATGTGTAATGAATGACTCAGCCACTCCCAGTCTCTATTCAAACCCAAGTTAATGGTATCTAGTTTGCATATTAATTCAAGCTCTGCAGTTTCTCGTTGGAGTCTGTTTTTGAAGCTTTTCTGTTGCAAAATTGCCACCTTTAAATCTGTTATGGAGTGGCCAGAGAGGTCTATATTAAATCACACATGCATTGCACTGCTCAGCAATACGTCTTCAAACATAGGTCTATCAAAACCATTCATGTGACAAAAATATCACTCAGAATACTGCCTAAATGTTGGTGTGAAGAAAAAGGCAGTTCTTTTTCACTGCCAAACTGTAATAATTAAAATCTTTTAAGAAAGATATTGAAAAATATCTTTGAAAACAAACATCCTGCATGCTAAATTTATTAGTTAGCCCTGGTTGATGATAGTACTCATGGTCTGATGTCTAGATTTAAAATGGATCTTATTTAATACTGTCACTATCAATCCCATCTCTACAGTTAGGGCTAATTCATGCAAACTCTGCCAGGTATAGGGTTTAGAGTCTTGATTTATTCCAGTGGAATCAACTGGACTATCCATGCCTGATCGGAATGGGCCCTTCTTTCAGAGCAGTTTGCCACTGTATTTTTAATATTAAGCAATAGCTTTCTGAAAAAAATTGATGCTTTATACACCGAAAGCCTGGCTATCATACTAAATATGCTTAAATGTAAATAAAAACATATTCTAAACTATCGGAAGTTAACTAAACTTATTTTTCACTCCCATAACCTGTGAATCATTTCCTGAGTGCTGTGGCATTGGCAAAATAGTGACAGCCACAAAAAGCTGTCAAGCTGATTGAAACATGAATCTAGGCTTGAAAAGAAATTAAATTATAATATATACCTTAATCTTATTTTATACACTGTAAACTAGAAATTTCTGTACATTTGAAAACCAGTAAAATATGAATAAAAAGAAAACAAAATCAAGAGAACGGTTCGGCTGTAGTAACTAAACTGTCCACTCTGAAATCTGTGTTATTAGTACTAAACTCATTTCTGACTAAGAATAGAATAGAAAAAGGAAAGTGTACGTGACACACAAATCCCAGGGATGCTGAGTTTCTAGATGATACCAAGGGTTGTACAAAAAAGAAGAGTACAGCATAGAGTTCAATTTGGCATTTTTGGCCAGAAGCCCAGAAGTATTTAACTGTACCAGAAAAACTTGAAACTTTATGTTCTGGTGTTGGTATTTTTAACTTACACATACATCTTTTGCAAAGCAGGATAGAGATGATGGTATCAACTGTTCTGTCACCAAAATGCTTGACAAAGCACAAGTCTTTTGAAGGGTTTTGTCCCTTGTAGTTGCACTTGGATTTCAGGTTAGCAGTACCATCAAGCAGTGAGAGCACAACACTGAGTCAGAAGACCTAAATTATGATCTTTCACTGCTTCTCCTTGGTGACCTTGAGCAAGTCAGCTGACTTCTCTGAACCTCAGATTTTTCAGCAGTAAAAGAGATCATATGTACCCTGCATCATACTTATCTCACAGTGGTATTGTGCGGATTAAATATGGTTTTCAAAACATATTGAATGTAAGGTGCTATACACTATGGGAGAATCCTTTATGATTGCTAAGTATTATTTTTTCAAATATATGAGCCTAAGGATTTCACTGTAAGAGAACAGTAAAGGTCTATTTTGTACTCTGTACTTGTTATACCAATAAAATAAAAACCAGGAGGATCTTATTAAGACAAAATGTCACATTTATTGTGAATACAGAAAGAATCGTAGTAGGCAGTCAGTTATAGCTACAACATTTCATTCAGTTTCACATTCATTCACACTTTCGTTCATACACACACAGAGGTTCTGCAGCTGCTGTATAGTTACCAGTCCTGAATGTAGCTTGAGTTCGTGGCTTGTGACGGCTAACTGTCCAGGAAAGCCAGGCACAAGGAAGAACTGGGTCTCTGTTGGGCATGCACCGATGCTCTTCCATGTTGGCAACAGAATGTTACCCTTCAAAGTCTTCCATCTCACCCATCCTTTTTGTAGGCTTTAGTTTGAATCAAGAGTCATAGGATCATAGAATATCAGGGTTGGAAGGGACCTCAGGAGGTCATCTAGTCCAACCTCTTGCTCAAAGCAGGACCAATCCCCAGTTTTTGCCCCAGATCCCTAAATGGCCCCCTCAAGGATTGAACTCACAACCTTGGGTTTAGCAGGCCAATGCTCAAACCACTGAGCTATCCCTCTCCGCTATAGATCTATAGGTCTTGCAGTGTCACGCTGCCTCTAGGTTTGGTGTGATTTATCACTTGTCAATTGCAGACATGACTTTCAGCCTAGGACCTGGCTTTGATGTTTCTTCAATTGTACTTTTGTTCTTTTCTTTTGAGGGTGGACTCCTCTTACTTTGTCAGGACTGTTGTCTGCATCTTCAGCCCTTGGGTGTTTACACTTTATTTCATCAGGACAGGCTGGGGCTGGAGGTTGATTCCATCATCCATACATACCTCATTCACACATCTAAACTAAACTAGTAAGATTACAGCAGGGTTTTGCAAATATGAAGGTTGCAGCAAGCTTTTACAAAATGGAGTGAGCATTTTAAAATGGAGTTTGGGACAATTTAAAATGGAGTTTGAGTTACAATATGGACAAGTGTAAGGAATGGCAAAAGGTGAACAGAAGTTACAATATAGACAAGTATAATGAATGACAAACAGTGAGCAGAAGTTACAATGTTGAAACAGTGTAAGTTTCAGCAATTTAAGCAGCAATTGGATTGAAAGTGAAACTCAATTAGCCATGTTTCAGAAAGAACAGGAGTACTTGTGGCACCTTAGAGACTAATAAATTTATTAGAGCATAAGCTTTCGTGAGCTACAGCTCACTTCATCGGAGCTGTAGCTCACGAAAGCTTATGCTCAAATAAATTTGTTGTCTCTAAGGTGCCACAAGGACTCCTTTTCTTTTTTCAATTAGCCAGTTATTGGGGTAACCAGTTTTATGAATGAATATTGTTTCATTCATAAAACTTTGCTTATGAAGTTATATTAATAAAGTGAACAATTAAAAATAATTTCATTGATCAGTTCTACATACTTCACACATGGCAAACAATTTCCTGCCTAGGGTACTGCATAAAAATTGACAGCATTCATAGTTTGTGGGAAGAATACTTTGAATATTCAAAAAAGGTTCTACGCTTGAAGTCCTGAAATAAAGATCGCTGTTGCTTGTCATCAACCTGGCATTGATATTTGTGTTTTGACCAGGAAGATTTTAATTTAAATGCCATGTTTATACTTGTCAAAGTCTGACATCCCTTAAAATAGGTTGATTTTTTTCTGCTTTCTAAGGATGTGTGTGTTCTTATTACCAGCTTTGCCACACTCTTTTCCTGTGTGACCCAAGCAACTCATTTAAAAATATCCATGCTTCTTCTCTATAAAATAAGGATAATATTTACCAGTCTCACAATGATGTTATGATTAATTTGTTAACATATGTAAAAATAGATGTACTATATACAGGTGAAGTACAGAGTTAGTTTATTGGGTCAGGGAAAGACATATGGTATTCTGATGAATGTTTTGGTTGGAGATAATTCTAAAATATGTGTTGTTGTGACTTAAAACTTTATTTAATATTTAATAAACAATACTAAAGTATTTCTTTCAACAATTAATACAGGTGAATTAAAGGAAATCAAACAAGATATCTCCAGTCTTCGCTATGAACTTTTGGAAGATAAGTCCCAAGCAACAGAAGAGTTAGCAATTCTAATACATAAACTCAGTGAGAAACTCAATCCCCATATGTCAAGATGTGAATGATTCAATGAATTACTGGGATTCCTGGCAGTTTCTTCAGCACAAATATTGGCAATAATATTTCAGAATATCTTATACTTGAAAAATATATTGTAGATTTTTAGCACTAAATAACTTTATGTACAGCTTTCTTTAAATTTAGTCAGGAAATTTTATTAACTCATCACGCAAAAAATGCTCTGTTCATTTAAGTGTACTGAAAAGTAAGAACTCTCATACCAGTTTTTGCATTTAATAAGAAAGTACAACTGAAAGTGAAAAAATCTTGCATTGCTGATATTTTGACTGTTTTATGAACAAACTTAAAAAACTCTTTGCACTAAACAATTTGCACACACACAAAGGCACTGCAAAGGCCCCTGTCCCCTGCAGGAACTGGTGTGAACAGGATTCTGTAGAATGTAATAAATAAGGAGCAGTCAGCTGGGTCTCAGTTAAGTATTATTTGAAATATTTATGTTTTTTCAATTATTCTAATAAGAAATACGACCAAAAAACTCACAGAATGGGCACTTGAAGGTTTAACAATGAATATCAAAGCGTGACTATAACTTTAGGAGCACTAAAAAAATGAGGAGTACTTGTGGCACCTTAGACACTAACGAATTTATTTGGGCATAAGCTCTCGTGGGCTAAAACCCACTTCATCGGATACATGCACTGGAAAATACAGTGGGAAGATATATATACACAGAGAACATGAAAAAATGGGTGTTGCCATACTAACTGTAACAAGACTAATCAATTAAGGTGGGCTATTATCAGCAGGAGAAAAAAAAACTTTTGTAGTGATAATCAGGATGGCCTATTTCAAACAGCTGACAAGAAGGTGTGAGTAACAGTAAGGGAAAAATTAGCATGGGGAAATAGTTTTTACTTTGTGTAATGACCCATCCACTCCCAGTCTTTATTCAAGCCTAATTTAATGGTGTCCAGTTTGCAAATTAATTCCAATTCTGCAGTTTCTCGTTGGAGTCTGTTTTTGAAGTTTTTTTGTTGGAGAATTGCTGTTTTTAGGAGCACCGTTTAACATACATATACCTTTGTTTCTTAATGCAGCATAAAGTTTGCTTTCAACAGTAGGGACTAGAAACCCTTTTAAAAAAAACTTTTGAAGGTAAAGTGAACTCAGTCAAAAGTTATACTTTCTTGTGGTAGAGATGATTTTTTTAAAATTCAGATTCTGTGCAGGGCTGGTATTTTGTTACACTATTCTAAATGATGCCTCTGATGCTTACTTGTTAAATAAAATATTCATACTTTACAGACTCTAACTTGCCCCAGTTGTTCAGCACCAGATTTTGAAGTGTACAGTGGTATACACAGAGACTTTTTACAACAATCAGTCAAAGGCAGTAAAAGGCTGCTTTAGGCAGTATTGGCAGCAACACCTATAGCTAACATTACCTAACATTTTCCATTATAAGACTTTTCAGTTGCTTAAAGCTTTGGCAAACCTATAATGTTCAAGCTGGAATTTTCCATTCCAGATGTGTGTGCACCTTAGATTGAACCTTTTGGGGAAACTTCAGCAAAAAGCAAGCCATTTCTGAGACAAAATTATCTCAAAAAATTCTAACTGTTTCACTGAGAAGTCCTAGCACCTCCTTCCTTTGGAGAGAGACTGGAAATTTTTGGCAAGGGGATTACCCATCTGTCAAGGATGGGCCTTTTGCTTCTCCATTAAAATCTGTCCAAATGTGGCCAAGCTACGGGTCTCAGAAAATTACAGTTTGTGCATGTTTGGTAGAATCTGGCAGTGAAATTCTCCCAAGGTTTTGTCTGCGCTGCAAGTGTTCTATCCCCACAAAGCGGCAGTACACCAACTAGATGATATGTGCCATTCCCACAGAGTGACTGACCACACTCTAGTCTAGGGCTGAGCAGAATCTCCCCAAAATTGCTCTTCTAGGCTGCAGAGGCCACTATGGTGCTGGGCAGTAGAGGTGAGAGTGAAGAGACTGTCTCTCCTTCTGTTCTCATAGCCCTCACTGACAGCATGGAAGAAAAGGAGTAGCTGGAAGCCAGAGGGATGCAGAATGTGGGAGGGAGAAGAGCAGGCCAGGAGCCAGAATGTAAATTGGTATTTGTATTACTGTAGTGCCTGTGAGCCCCAGCCAGGGAGCATAACCTCAGTGTGCCAGATGCTGTATAAACACAAAACAAAAGGCTGATCCCTGCCCCCAAAGAGCTTACAACCTAAGTTCTGATTAAGACACAAGATGGAACAACAGGGGAGTTACTGGAAACAATGAGACAACACTGGTCAGCGTGGTAACCAGTGGTTTCAACACACCAGCAGCGTAGCCCTCCTTGTCCAGTTTACTTGTAGGCATCACAGCACAGGAGCTCTGTAAAACACTGCAGTGCCCACCCAGAGGCATCTTGCCTCTCCCATATATTTCTTCCTGATGCCGAGCAAGTCCCGAACTGTGTGCCCAGCTCATTTTCTGAGGGCCCAACTAACCGCAGAAACCCAGGGCTTGATTTGCAGACATGATGGCCACTCGCAATGGCAGTTAATCAATGGGGCACGCGATGCCTGCAAGGCTCCTTCAAGGACTCTCACTGCTGTGGTACTTTTAAGCCCCACCGGAGTCTGGGTGGGAGCGCTGCAAAGCCGAGAGGCACGATGCTCTCTGTTGCCTGAACCCCCTCGCCAGAGGGCAGAGACGTCCCTCAAGACTTTTAGAAAACTGGGTAGCAATTCCCCCCTCCCCAGACAGTCGGAGTTACAGAGACAAGGAGGGTGAGGGAATATCGTCCCTTACACCGACACCAGCAGCGAGGTCACTGGGCGCTGAGAGCTCGGCTCCCTGGCGCAGTCCCCAGCCTCCTCCGCCGCCCCAGGGGAAGGCCGGCTGCCCCGCTGCCTCCAGACAGCCGCAGCCCTGCCCACCCCGCCGGCGCTATCACCGTCCGTCGCCGCCCCCAACGCCGGAGAGAACCGGGGACGCGCAACCGCTCCCGGCCGCTCTCCAGCTCCGTGCCGACCCTCGCCTCCATCTCCCGCCCCCCCGGCGCGGCCCTCTCCTGCAACGGCTCCTAGACGCACCGCCCGCGCAGAGAGGCCACGGCGCTTTGCCCAATCACTGCGCGTGATCAATACTGACCCCGCCCCTTCCCCGCCCGGCGTGTCCAATAGAAGGCCGACTTGTAGGGGAGGTGGCCTTTCGGCGTTTCCAGGGTAACGGGTAATTAGCTGTCTCTGGGAGAAGGCTGCGTTGGAGCTGGGCCGCCGGGTGGGGTGAGAGAGGCTGGGACCGCGGCCCCTCCGGCTGGGGGAGGGGGTGGGGTCAGTCCCTGGACCGTGCCGGGGGAGTCGCCCCCGAGCCTGGTGCCATGGAGCTGCAACTGGCCCGCGTCGATTATTTGCAGGTAATGCCGCGGCCGCGCGGGGGCTGGTGGCGGGTCTATAAACAGAGGCCGTCTGCGAGAGGCTCCTGTGCCGCCAAGTCCCGCTCCTGCCCTGCGCTCCCAGGAGCCCTGCCTGGTTATCAACTACATAGCATCTGCGGCCAGTTTCCGCGTGTTTCTTCGCTGTATTTCGCTGAGCCGGGACAAACGCTATCCCAGACATCACCGGTTTTACTAGATCTGGCCTCACAACGCCCCTGCCAGGCAGGGATTGCTCCGCTTGGCAGATGGGGAAACTGAGGCATGGAGCGGCTCTGTGGCTTGCCCCACGGTCACCCAGGAAGTCTGTGGCGCAGCAGGGAAGTGACTCTCACTCTCCTAAATCTTAGGATGGTCCAGCGCTCAGGGCACTAGACTCTCTTCCTTCCTCTCTCTCTGTTTCTCACTTTCCTTCTTCCTACCTCAGCATCTGGTAGGCTAGTCTACTGGGTTGCATGTTGAAATATGTTTATTTTATAACAGAAAACTATTTGCATTAGAATTAAAAGCAAACTCTATTAGTGTTAAGTTTCATGAACCTTTCATTCCTCTCCCCTGCCCCCAAAAAGCCACCCTAAATTTGGGGCCTAAAACAAGTTAATAATGCACCTTTAAAAAAATCCAGTATAACTTAAAACTGCTTGATACAAAGGCCCAAATCCTGCAAACAGAGTGTTTCACTTTATGGACATGAATAGTCTTACTGAGTCAGTGGGACAACACACCTTTGTAAAGTTAAGCATCTGGTTAAATCTGTGCAGTGTCAGGGCCTAATACTATTATCATAAATTAAATAGTGTTTCTACACATTTATCTGTATGGCTACATGATCTGGAGCTGTGGGACTCTGCAGTGTGGGAGTCAGTGATGTCTGGGATAACAAGCACCAAAAATATTGGATCTATTATTAAATATTGCAGTCTTTGGCCTTGTCTACACTATGACATTAGGTCGGTTTCATAGAAGTCGATTTTTAGAAACCGATTTTGTGCAGTCGATTGCCTATGTCCACCCTAAGCGCATTAAGTCGGCAGAGTGCGTCCTCACTACTATGGCTAGCATTGACTTACAAACCGGTGCACTGTGGGTAGCTATCTCACAGTTCCCGCAGTCTCCGCTGCCCATTGGAATTCTGGGTTAAGCTCCCAATGCCTGATGGGGCAAAAACATTGTGGCAGGTGGTTTTGGGTACATGTCTTCAGGCCCCCCCTCCCTCCCTGTGGAGGCTATGGAACATGGGGAGGAGGGTAGGCGTTTGTATATTGGATGCAGCAGGGGTCTATGCTCTTGTTGGCTTTCCTGCAGCTCCAGCAGATGCTTCATCATGTCCGTTTGCTCCCTCAGTAGCCTCAGCATTGCGTTCTGCCTCCGCTCTTCGCACTCACTTAATTCTTTCCTGGCCTCTGCCACTGAATGCTCTACGCATTAAGCTGTGCCCTATCAGTGCGGGAGGACTGCATGAGCTCTGAAAACATGTCATCGCGAGTGGTGGTTTTTTTCGCCTTCTAATCTGCGATAACCTCAGGGACGGAGATGATAGGAGGAGCGTAGAAACATTCTGCGCTCTATGATTCTGGGGGGACTGCATGGTCACCAGTGCTACTGAGTTTGCCATGCTGACCAAACAGGAAATGAAATTCAAAAGTTCCTGGGGCTTTTCCTGTGTATCTGACTAGTGCATCGGAGTTCAAAATGCTGTCCAGAGCGATCACAATGGAGCACTCTGGGATAGCTCCCGGAGGCCAATACCATCGATTTGCGTCCGCACTACCCCAAATTTGACCCAGCAAGGTGATTTTAGTGATCCTTTCGTCGGGGAGGAGTACAGAAATCGATTTTAAGAGTCCTTTAGGTCCACGGAACGAGATTGGTTGTATGGACGCGGTCATTTTTAAATCAACCTAATGCGGCTAAATTCAACCTAACCCCATAGTGTAGACCAGGCCTTTGAAATACTAAACCTGTTTTCCATGTTGCTATCTGCCTCAAGTAACTATCCAGGGAACCGATGGTGTTAACATCTCTGAAACCAGTACCCCAACTAGAGGAATTAGCAGCCTTGTCAGCAAGTACAAAGCAGTACAAGTCTCAAATGGACAGTCTTTACAATTCATCTTTTTATATGAGAGTTGTGGCACATTATTTTGATTATCCAGGCAATGCTGAATTGCTGTTCTTCTTGCTTTGTGGATAGAGGCATTAAAGAGCATGAACACAAAGGTATGAAATTTAAAATAGAGGAGTGGGACGGGGATTTCTATACAAGGTGACATATTTTTAATAAATTCACTGCCTTTATATTGTGTAGAATGTAGGGGTTCAACTGTTTAGATATTTTCAACACATTTCCAGTAGGACTTATGTAACACATACTCACTCTGAGGGGTATTCCTATGAGAGAATTCTAACCTCAGCATATTTCTTCTCAGTGACCCATCAGTCATTTTAGCAATTTGCAGGTGTTTAGTTTGTGGCCCTTATGACTTAATTTTTTTGAAATGTAAGAGTTGAGATGTTCAGTAATGAGTTGATGTTTTCAAATAGGTGGGAGTGACATCTCAGAAGACCATGAAGCTTCTCCCTGCATCAAGATATAGGGCAATGCAGAAGGTAGCTTTTGTTGACATAAGATATTCTGTTAAAAATCGATATTTTTATTCCCTTGGAACAGATAGTGGTGCGAATAATCTTTTGATTCTTTCTATCTGGGACAGTATAGGCAAAGCTTCCTAATTAATTCTGTTTCAAGACCTGCTGACAATGCATGGACATTATTAGGCTTTAGTATTTGTTATATATTTCTCCACCCTTGTTCTTTTTTGCTAAGAACACGTGTTGAAGACAGGAGCTTCTTTTCTTTTCTTTTTTTTTTTTTTTAAACATCATTTCTGGTAATTTCATGGTTATGATTTCTGTGTGGGAAAAAAGTATCAGAATAGATGAACTCTTAAGAAACAGTTATATGCTTTTCATTTCTGGTAATAAGTAAAGGATGAGCAATATAAAATATAGAAAAACTTTTAGCAAAATAATACTATTTTTTCAAAGATTCTGTTATATGACAGATGTTCTTTAAAACAACAAATACGAAAAGGGTTGAGGGTTAAATAATTGCAGAGTAATCATTTAGATTTTAAGCTCTCTGACTGAAGGACTTTCTGTCTTTATATCTATAAAGTGTTGTGTGCTCCTGTGATATAGTATGATTATTAAATCTTGTAGTAGTTGGTAATGCTTACTTTCCATACTACAGATGCACCTGACTAGTATAAGGAAAGTTCTTCCTTTTTAAGATGTAAACTAATAATCTTTGTAGGAATAATGCTGATATAATAATTAAGCATTACATTTTTGCAGGTTGTCATTGGAGATCATGATGGTGTTGTTACATGTTTTGGCATCAAAAAAGGGGAAGCTATGGTAAGTTCAACTATTTATGTAATTGTTTTATAGTGATTCTAGATCAGTAATTGGCTTCCAAACTATGATGACAGGTTTAGAGTAGCAGCCGTGTTAGTCTGTATCTGCAAAAAGAACAGGAGTACTTGTGGCATCTTAGAGACTAACAAATTTATTAGAGCATAAGCTTTCATGGGCTACAGCCCACTTCATCAGATGCATAGGATGGAACATATAGTAAGAAGATTATACACACACACACACACATAGAGAAGGTGGAAGTTGCCGTACAAACTGTAAGAGGCTAATTAATTAAGATGAGCTATTATCAGCAGGAAAAAAAAACTTTTGTCGTGATAATCAAGATGGCCCATTTAGACAGTTGACAAGAAGGTGTGAGGATACTTAACATGGGGAAATAGATTCAATATATGTAATGACCCGGCCACTCCCAAACCCAAGTTAATGATATCTAGTTTGCATATTAATTCAAGCTCTGCAGTTTATCGTTGGAGTCTGTTTCTGAAGCTTTTTTGTTGCAAAATTGCCATCCTTAAATCTGTTTGTGAGTGGTCAGAGAGGTTGAAGTGTTCTCCTACTGGTTTTTGAATGTTGTGATTCCTGATGTCAGATTTGTGTCCATTTGTTCTTTTGCGTAGAGACTGTCCAGTTTGGCCAATGTACATGGTAGAGGGGCATTGCTGGCACATGATGGCATATATCTTATTGGTAGATGTGCAGGTGAACGAGCCTCTGATGGTGTGGCTCATGTGATTAGGTCCTATGATGGTGTCACTTGAATAAATATGTGGACAGAGTTGGCATCGGGCTTTGTTGCAAGGATAGGTTCCTGGGTTAGTGTTTTTGTTCTGTGGTTACTGGAGAGTATTTGCTTCAGGTTGAGGGGGCTGCCTATAAGGGGGCTGTCTAAATGGGCCATCTTGATTATCGCTACAAAAGATTTTTTTTTCTCCTGCTGATAATAGCTCATCTTAATTAATTAGCCTCTTACAGTTTGTATGGCAACTTCCACCGTGTGTGTGTGTGTGTGTGTGTGTATATGTATCTTTTTATACGTTCCATTCTATACATCCAATGAAGTGGGCTGCAGCCCACGAAAACTTATGCTCCAATAAATTTGTTAGCCTCTAAGGTGTCACAAGTCCTCCTTTTCTTCCAAACTATGTCAGTAATGACTTTTTAAAAATAGTAACATCTGATATTTAAGTGACTTTGTAAACAAATTGCTCTGTAGGAGCTAAAGTTGTGGATAGCAGGACAACTTACAAAAACAACTTTCACAGTTTGTAATTTGGTAGTGTGTCTAAGTTAATTTTACATGTCCATAAAATCGTTTTTCATTCCTAGAGACGATTCCTCTGGAATCAGCATGCAGCATGTATGTGCAGCACTGTACAGAAGCTTGCACTACAGCTCTCTGTGCTGTGCTTCAATAAATAGCACCGGAATCTTAAATATTTTATCTATTAGCTTTTAGAGCACTGAGCTGATTTATAAAATGCCTGATTTCTTCACTGATACTGAGGAACAATGTATAATAAAATCTCATCAGGTATACATGTTCTGTAAAATCACTGCAATTATGTCAAAAGTCCCAGTGTAAATTTAGCATCTTTTGTATTTAAAAAAAATGCAAATACAGTATTGAAATAATTCAGTATCACTTTCCTTTTTGACTTTCACAGCCAGTGTTCAAGACGCTGCCAGGGCAAAGGATCACAAGGCTGGAGCTGGGAGGAGCTCTTAATACGCCACAGGAGAAAATTTTTGTGGCTACAGGATCAGAGGTTAGAGGTTTCACAAAGAGAGGGAAGCAGTTCCTTTCATTTGAAACTAACCTCACTGAAAACATCAAAGCTATGTATGTGCAGTACTTTGTTTTTCATTATTATTTCATGTTAGTAAAACTAGTTTTAGTTTTTGGTTCTGTGAAAGAATTTATCACATTAGTCTAAATTGGTTTCCTGGCAGGTAGCTCAGGAAAGTGGCAGTCCGGATTAAGTATCTCCCAACTAAGTGCAGTATACTATTGTGTTTTAATATTTATTTTTTGTATCACTTTTTAAAAAAATTTCATGTACTCCTAGCACTCAATTTTTTTTCTCAAAATGAAATTTTAGCGTTTATTTTTCTGTACAACCAAATAGTTGTATTGAATTTTTCTCTAAATAGTATCTGTGCAGGATTTTAATTCTTAAGTCTCTTCTCTCTATCCCAAGATAGGCAGAACTCCTGTAAAGGTATCAGTAGCAAGTGGAAGAGTGAGCCCATTACAACTGCTTGTCATTCATTAACTTAACTGCTGCAATTGAAAGCTTCTAGTCAGCTCCTCTTCATCCCAATCAGCCTTGATGACATACAGTATTCTTTTCTTTTTGTTCTTCCTTGACTTCAAATCAGGCTTGTAGTAGTTTTGTAATTTACTTTTCTGAATTTTTTTTTTTCTGCATCCCTTGCTTTTGTTGGCCCAGGAGTGCTGGCAGGATACTTGGCTCTGGACAGCTTAGAGGAACTTAATGACTGCACTACAGAAACATAGGTTTCAGAGTAACAGCCGTGTTAGTCTGTATTCGCAAAAAGAAAAGGAGTACTTGTGGCACCTTAGAGACTAACCAATTTATTTGAGCATAAGCTTTCGTGAGCTACAGCTCACTTCATCGGATGCATACTGTGGAAAATACAGAAGATGTTTGTTTCTATACACGCAAATCATGAAAACATGGTGTTTATCACTACAAAAGGTTTTCTCTCCTCCCCACCCCACTCTCCTGCTGGTAATAGCTTATGTAAAGTGATCACTCTCCGTACAATGTGTATGATGATCAAGGTGGGCCATTTCCAGCACAAATCCAGGGATTGAAGTGTTCTCCGACTGGTTTATGAATGTTATAATTCTTGACATCTGATTTGTGTCCATTTATTCTTTTACGTAGAGACTGTCCGATTTGACCAATGTACACGGCAGAGGGGCATTGCTGGCAAATGATGGCATATATCACATTGGTAGATGTGCAGGTGAACGAGCCTCTGATAGTGTGGCTGATGTGATTAGGCCCTGTGATGGTGTCCCCTGAATAAATATGTGGGCACAGTTGGCAACAGGCTTTGTTGCAAGGATAGGTTCCTGGGTTAATGGTTCTGTCAAACTGGACAGTCTCTACGTAAAAGAATAAATGGACACAAATAGATGTCAAGAATTATAACATTCATAAACCAGTCAGAGAACACTTCAATCTCTCTGGTCACACGATTACAGACATGAAAGTTGCGATATTACAACAGGAAAAACTTCAAATCCAGACTCCAGCAAGAGACTGCTGAATTGGAATTCATTTGCAAATTGGATACAATTAACTTAGGCTTGAATAGAGACTGGGAGTGGCTAAATCATTATGCAAGGTAACCTATTTCCCCTTGTTTTCCTAACCCTGCCCACCCCCAGACCGTTCTTGTTAAACCCTGGATTTGTGCTGGAAATGGCCCACCTTGATTATCATACACATTGTAAGGAGAGTGATCACTTTACATAAGCTATTACCAGCAGGAGAGTGGGGTCGGGGGAGAGAGAACCTTTTGTAGTGATAAACACCCATTTTTTCATGATTTGTGTGTATAAAAACAAACATCTTCTGTATTTTCCACAGTATGCATCCGATGAGGTGAGCTGTAGCTCACGAAAGCTTATGCTCAAATAAATTGGTTAGTCTCTAAGGTGCCACAAGTACTCCTTTTCTTTTTACAGAAACATAGTGCTTAGTTCTTTTTTGCTTATCTCTGGGTCCCTTTGTTTTGGTGTTTCAATAAATATGTTGAGGCCTGGGCGGTGAGGCTTCTCTTTCTGTGGGAATAGTTTGGGGGTGGGGAGGAAGGGGAGAGAAGGGAATGTAATGAAAAACCATTCAGTAAGGAAACCATGTGCCCTAGCTGACAGGGCACTGAAATGAGAGTTGGAGACCTGGGTTCTGTTCTAAGCCTTGCTTTTAATCTACTGTATGATCTTGAGTACTTTGGATGAGTCATTTTACTTTTCTGTACCTTTGGTTTCCTTATCTGTAAAATGGGTATTATACTTTGAACTACAGAGGTAGTAATATTATATAAGTGGTGTCCATCTAGCAGAAAATTGTCACATTTGCTGCATTCTCTGTCCTAGGACTCAGGTCTGCTGTGCTGGGATGCCAGGTTTGTTTGAAGATGTAACTCCAGGTACTCAGTGCCTTGAGCAATGCCTCAAAGTCTTCTTCAAGGCACCCCATATAAATTTTCATCATTCTGAACTAAAGTGTTAAGAAAGTAAAATCTTTGAAAAGTATGCCTGGACTTAGCTGTGGAGCTCTGTGTCAGCACCGATCCAGGTTCTCTCTTGGCTTGGCAGAGTAGTTTCATCACGCAAGAGGCCTTTGTTGTGCCTTAGGTTCTGAGAGCACCCTTAAGCTCTGAGTCCCCAAGGCCTTTCAGGTCCTGGTGCTTGAGATGGTGGTAT
Organism: Lepidochelys olivacea; assembly: GCF_965140295.1. Taxonomy (NCBI): domain Eukaryota; kingdom Metazoa; phylum Chordata; order Testudines; family Cheloniidae; genus Lepidochelys; species Lepidochelys olivacea. Next base: position 46,477,764 of record NC_140414.1, on the reverse strand, counting down.
TGTGTTCTGGCTCATTTGATGAAGCATCACCTCCACGTAATCATCACCACCAAGAAACACCCAGCTGTCTTCCCGACACATCACTGCCAAAGGTTCTAGGCATCACTGCATTTAAAGAATGGGGATGACCTGCTACTGCTGCCTTTAAGGGCCTTGTGCCCTTGCAAACAGGTTTGGAACAACTGCTGAAGAAGGTGTGGCAAACGCTTTGCACCATAACTCCTCACTTAAAGACTGCTGAGAAAAAGTATGTATTCTGCTGACTGTATCCCTCCCCGCCTGAGAGCTTGGTTGTCATAGCTAGAAGAAGTCTGGCTAAACATATGGCATTGCACTCCAGAAACCTGAGCTTTGGTACAAGGTCTAATTTGGATACTTAGTGATGTGAACTAATAGGTCTTTGTGGCAATAGGGCACATTAAATTTTGGAAAAAGTCTGTGCTCTTGTTAAGATTCTTCCTCAGGGCAAATACCAGGATAATAAAAAGCTAATACAGGGTGCAAGGACCTGGCATCAGACGCTTGTGGTCTTTGATGCAGGAGATATGGAAGAATGAGTTTTGTGGTTAGCTAACTCTTCTCTGGGGAGATTTTACTTCCTGCTAAAATCAGGAACTGAATGGAAGATTCTGAGAACAGTGGTTAAGTTCAGAGTTGGTACATGATTGCCAGTGGATATGTGGTGTGCATTCTTACTGCTACTGCTTCCCTTAGAGATTAAAAACCTTAAGAACTTGGGAGTTGTGCCTGATCCATGCTCGGGTGCTGAGACCCAGGAATGAGAATCCTGTAAGTAAAACATTCTAACTCCAGAGTGACCCCAAATTCCTTGTTCAGGGGCATATTTGGGGATAGAAGGACAAGTCCCACACAATACCAGTTTGAATGTACCTTATCTTGGAAATGAACAACTATGGGGCCTGTTTAATACAGTGAGGAGGTGGGAGGAAATACATCCCTCTTTTGTGGTGCACAAGACAAAACTTAATTTTTATTTGTATTGGGCCTTAAGTATTTGATGTCCCATGTTGGTAGTGCAGTATCAGGGTTAAAAATACTTCAGAGTACAGGTATCTGCATAGATTCAGGCACTGGCCCATTACCGTGTTTTCATTATGTACTGTGATTTAACTGTTAAATATTTGCAGTTATTAAGCTTTGCATTTGGTTGTATGTGTACATGGCACATTTCAAAGGAAATACAGTAGTTTAGAAATTGTGAACCATTGATTAAAATATTCTAATGTGCCAGAAGGCCTGCTGGGCTTATTTTACACCAAAATGTGATGATTTAATCACTGCCTGTATGTAAAATATTTAGATTTTTACAGTGAGTAATGTTAGTATAATGTGAATTACATATTTTAGATTAAAAGCTCAGGGCTTGTCCACACAGTGGGGTAGTGCAGGGGTTCTCAACCTTTTTCTTTGAGTCCCCCCCAATACTATTAAAAACTCCATGGCCCAGCTGTGCAACAACAACAGTTTCACTGCATATAAGAGCCGAGGCCGATGTTATGGGGTAGCAAGGAGGGCAATTGCCCGGGACCCCACACCATAGGGGGCACAGTGAAGCTAAGTTGCCCAGGCTTTGGCTTTAGTCCCGGGTGGTGGAGCTTGGCCCTGGGCTGCAGTCCCACGTGACAGGACTTTTTGCCTTGGGCCCTAATGAGTCTAATGCCAGCCGTGCTTGGCGGACCCCCTGAAATCTGTTTGCAGCCCCACAGGGGGCTCTGGACCCCTGGTTGAGAACCACTGGTGTAGTGCACAGTAAGGGGATGTGATTTCTAAAGATCATTAACATGTTGCACATTAACTGGTCCATGCAGACCCTGCTGGTGTGCATTAAAAGTTCCTTAGTGCACTTGAACATAGTGCTGTTAAAACATTCAGCAGTGCATTCAAGTGCACTGGAGAACTTATAGTATGCACCAGCAATGTCAGCACAGACCAGTCAGTGAGCTCCAGAAATCACACCCCTGTAGTTTGTGTTGCTGCACTATATAGACATGTCTTCAGAGGGTGGATGCTCATCATTTGCAAGTTAGTTCCATTTCTGTAACCTGTATCCAACTAACCAAACGCGTTTAACTGTTCAGGTTGAGGAGAAAGCCTTGACATTATAAACCAGTGTACAACATGCTTTTTGCTAGCTGAAGGCTAAACTGAAATAATATCAAGAAGTTCAACCTTCTCTCCAAACATGTGTATCAAAACTAGCGCTCCATTCCATGTTCATGTAAATATTAACTTAATTGCCATATTTGAATCTTACACCAGCATGAATGTAGAGTTCATACAGCAGTGGCTGAAGGTGCTCTGCTGGGAGACCTGATTTGTTTCTCTGACTCGGCTTTCTTTTCTACCCATTCTCCCTAACCCATCCTACACCCATTATAGCTCCCTCCAGGGTCTTGATCAGTCTCACTATACTTCCATTAGTATGGCCTTGGAATGGAGTACAATTTTTGTTGTTGTAATAAATGGGGTTCTCTTTACAGTCTTACTGCTGATTTTTTTTTTTTAATGTTTTTCTAATGTTTATCGAACATTCCACTTGGGGTGCTGGGCTGACTTGACTACTACATGGAGCAAATGGCAGAGTGACTAGTGCAGCAGGATATGTACAATAAAGGCATGCAGGGACAGTATGCTAATAAAAATTAAAAACCATGTTTTAAAAATATTTTCTCCATACTTTAACTTGGAGTGGCCTGTTAGGGAGAAGAAACAGGATTTAGAGCAGTCAAAAACACTCTTAAAGTATTACTTTGTGTGTATATGTATCTGTATCTATACACACTTGAATAATAATTATACCTCTTTGTCTATCTGTCTGTTGTCATACCTATAGATAAGGCTTTTATAAAGCCCTAAAGTAAAGAAAAATGTTACACTGTCAGAATCCTGTAAAATGAACTAGAACCTAGTTTTATTTAATTAATTAAATAAAATTTATTTAATTTAATTTAATGTTATTTAATTTTGGCCACCTCCTTCACTGTAAATCTTCTTCCTCCCGCTTTACAAAAAGTGTTTAAATGTAATTTATCCACAAGATCAGAAGGGGACCAACTTTGTAAACGTCTTGGCAGGAGGAGTGAGTAGGAAGGGAAGTTGGGCTCTGCTTCAACTCTTTTTAAATCCGCGGAAGTCTTTCTGCTGATGTGTGAGAGTTGGATTGAGTCCCCTCTGAGAGCCACAAGGTGGCAGTAAGTGAAGAAGTGAGTAATTTTAATACTGGTATGATAGACAGTCCTGTTATGCAGTGAAACAAATGGAGCTCGCCATTGAATTGCCACATTTATTAATGTAGACATAATTTTTGAAACGGGCTGCCAAAAAACAGATCGGTATGCTTTTCTTTTTTGTATTTGTCTTCTCAATGAATATTCAGTATAACTTTTTAAGTCGCTCTTATAAGTAACCTAGGAACATAAATATTAAATCTACTTAACTTTATTCTCAAAGCTTCATTCAGTACAAAATATTTGCAACTTTGTGACTCGGTTTAAGAAAAATCATATTGAACTACATTTAATCATTTCATTGCTACTTACGTGGTAGGTGAGGCAAAACATCATTCCAAAAGTGACCTAAAAGTTTTGGTTGACTGAAAAATGTTAATTTTCTGTGTTGACTGAAGATATCCAGAATGTAACACTGCAATCCATCATATGTGATGAGACTCCTGATACTTAGGGTGTTGCAGAATGCTGCATTGTGGAATGCTTTCAGTGACCAGTAAATTAACAGATATTCATGGGGGAGGAGTGTAACTTTACATAGGACTTGTTTACACTCTAGATTTTAGCTTTTTGATCAATGCAGTTATAATGGTACAAACCCCAGTGTGTACACAATACATGGTTGTAATACATGTCCACAGTGGAAGTTTGAACTATTATAACTATGGCAGTATGGCTTCACTGGTGGCTAAAACCTCTATAGACAAGGGATTAATGCCTCAGTCACTCTTAAATATAGAATTTAGGCTCCTAAAGTAACTTGGGCACATTAGAAAATTTACCCAAGGCCTTAATTAAAACTTACTTGTGTGCAGAATGCCACCCTTCTATTTCAGCATTCTAGTTATGGTGAGTCATTTTAACTCAAGAGTCTGTGTTCACTCAATTGTTGTTTTTGCTTTACAGTTAATCTTCAATGTTTAATTAGTTTTTTGGAGTGTTCCTCCAAAGTCCAAAAGGGTTACTGCTCCATCATACTTAAATTTTCTACTCCCATTCATTCTTTTTTTTTTAAACTGAGCCCTTTCTCTTGCTCACCTTTCACCAAAATTTTATCTAATATATTTACCAAAAAAACCTAAATCAAAACAATGCCCCCATGCACCCAGCTTATATTGTGCTTCTAAAAATGTATTTTAAAAATGCCTTAACTACTTCTCTTAAGACACACATGGAGATCATTTTTTATGTTCTCTCATCCTGTTCTAGAAGGCTTAGGGGGAATTCTGCCTGAACATGCTTTTATCAAGAGGGCATTTCTTTTCTTTTAAATAATTTTGTTTCTCTTTAAATTTATATTATGAAGTGTATTAGTAAGGTCTCTTTAGCATTTTTTGTCTGCAGACCCTTTTGCAGAGATGAAAATAAACTACAGAAAAAAAATAAAGGAATGTAAACTATATGATTTTATAGTTTGTAGAAAATAACAGGTTTAATCTATTTAAACAGATTAATTGCTTATTTTGCTCACCTAAGGCCTTGAATATACAAACAGTTATACATGTGTGTAACTTGATCCACATGTATATTGGGGTCTAAGAGAATATCACTATAACTTGAAATGCTGACAAAATTAAATACTTTTCTTTTTCTCAGGCATATATCGGGAGCAGATCTCTTTCTTTGTGCAAGCTATATCTATAACCATTACTGTGACTGCAAGGACCAGCACTACTACCTGTCAGGAGATAAAATCAATGACGTCCTCTGTCTTCCAGTGGAGAAACTGTCTTGCATTAGACCAATATTGGCATGCCAGGATAGAGTCCTTAGAGTTTTACAGGTTAAAAATCTTCGCTTTTTTGTCACTTCCTTTACTAGTACCATAGAACCTCACTAATTCACACTAATGACTAAAAGATCCACTGTGAATTACTGATTTTTGTGAAATGTTAAGTAAGCACACAAACACTATTGTAAAATATCCAATCTAACACATCATGAAGTATGCTTTGTGTATTGGCTATAAATATTCTATAGCATATTTTATAATGTAGAAGACGTCTACTACTACTACTCTTAAATCTGCTGAGAAATGAAATGAGTGGTGTTTTTATAAGAATTACCATTTGTAGGCTAGTGAGGTAAGGATCAGTGAAATTCTGCTAAAAGGTAGAGGTAGGGGTGAGGGTGCACTTGCTTAGACCTTGATCCTGCATTTTACTCACATGTATCGTTAACTTAAGCTATAGTTCCTTATAACTTAAGTGAGTCGTCTCATTGGTTTCAGTGGCACTACTCATATGAGTAAAATTTAAACCCATGTGTTTGTAGGATGGGAGCTTATATCTGTCTCTCATAGTATATACATTTTCAATTTGAATAAATCACTTCATCAGATCAAGTTTTATTAATTAATGTTATGATTTATAGAGTTATGAGAAAGATAATTACATTTATACCAGACATGCCAAACCCGTGAAAAAAATGCAGAAATTTGGCTTGTTTTTGGCTTAATTGGCTTGTGAGTTGCTTGTTGGCTAGCTTTTGGCTTGTAGCTTGTTGCTTCTTTTTTTTTGATTGGCTCCTGGCAATCAGGAAGAAGGGGGGGGAGCAGGGGCAAGAGGGGGAGAGAGTCAGGGGTGCACAGCAGGCCCACCACAGTCCCAGACTGCACGCTGGGGGGAAAATCTAGTCACGTAGCGTGTTTGGGTTCTTAGGGATTGGCTTGTTTTGGCCTTGTTTTGAAATGGCATTAGCTTGATTGCTGGCTTATTGTGAAAGTCGCGGTGTTTATTTACCACGTGACTCTTGGCAGCTGTGTTGGTACATGAATTTTCAGGTTATATTGCCACAAAAACTGAGTTTTAAAAACACTAGAAATACATTTTATTTAACATCTTTTTAAAGAAAGTCAGTCTTGTACTCCATTTATACACTTCACTGTTCTGTAGTTTTTGAAAGATTACCAAAACATGCATCACATTTGGATAACTAAAGTTTATCCATAGGTATAACAAAGAATACACATACTTATGCAATTTTAAGTGATTTTTTTAATGGGGTTTTTGGATCATTTTAACTTTATTTTTCTTTCTTTCTTCATCTGTAGGGGTCTGATTTGCTATATGAAGTGGAAGTTTCTGGACCACCTACTGTTCTTGCTTTAAACAATGGAAATGGTGGTAACTAGATCTTAAATATATTAGTATTTCACTGAAATGTATTTTAAATAAAAATATCAAAATCTGGATGTCTTATTTACAAATATTGTAGAACCTTGGTTAACATTGTCTAGAAGCTGGTGTTAAAATTGCAAAAAGGGTCTGACCATGCAGCTCTGACCATGCAGTTGTTTCTTACAATAGTTTACATATAAAATTTGGTAGCTTTGATAGAAATGTGACTGATTAACTTATGTCAGAACATTTCTTATTAGTTCAGAATTTGTTCACTCCAAGAGATTATACATATTTTTTGGAAATTATTCAGGAATCAAACACCACCTTTTAAATATTTCTTTGACACATTAAATCCTGTTTGATTAATTTTTTTCAATATCACACATTCTTCTCATCTATCATTTGAGACTGTTGTTAGTTTGCCTTTTTAGTTTAAAAAAAATTCTGTAAATCACCTGAACAGCTCATTGCCAATAACAGAATTGCTCTGGTTAAGAGACAAAGCAAGATTCCTTTTAGTCTTCTAATCAAAGTTTCATATGTCCAAAGCTCCATTTTTCATATAGAAACATAACTAGCACTAGTGTTATAAGTGCAGCCTTTGTCCCCTTCAGGCAGGAGTAAGAGGCTAAGGCCCGACCTACACCAGTAATTTATTTCAGTATAACTACATCTCGTGCAGGTGTGAGAGACAGCTATACTGACCTAACCCCAGTGTAAACTAGCACTAGGTTGATAGAAGATTTATTCTGGATTCTCTATGCCTGTGGGAGAAGCCCTCCTGTCAGCATAGGCAGTGTCTACACTGAAGTGCTACGGTGGTGTAGTTGTGCCACTGCAGTGTTTTAAGCATACCCAAGCACTAAGAGGCATGAAGTGGAACCTCGGGGAATATCATAGCCTCCTATCCACACATGGTGAGAGAGGCCTGCAGCAATTTGGGCATGGGAGTTGTTCAGAAAGGGAAGGGCTTGATAGTTCCTCCCACATACCTTTTTCTGTCTGTGGATCCTATGCTGGCATAGTCTCTGGAGTGTAGATACAACCTTAAAGTTTTTAAAATTGTTTAGCTAGTCCTTTTGCTATCTTTGTCACCTGAATTTAGCACCATAGGTGAAAAAACGTAACGAATGGCTCTAATCCAGCTCCTAATCCATTTTCTTTCAGTCGGGCCATCTGAAAGTAGCATTGTGATGGCAGCAGCTGGTTTGGGAGGGAAAATAAATTTCCCTTTTAAATCTCACTTAGTGGAAGATGGACTCTGCAGCCCTTATCCAGGGAGGTGAACAAGTGAGGTAGTTTTGTTTGTTTGTGGTCCTTGTCTTTTTGAAGACCTCACCACAAACCATATAAGGTAGATCAATCTAATAGTGGGGGAGGGAGGAGAGAGGAATGGGAGGGTAGTACTTCTCTTGCTAGTCTTGTCAGAAGCTGTGAAGAATATCCTTACTTTAATGTATTCAGTATTAATGTAAAAGGAGCAGGACATTATATAAACAGCTGTTGAGCTCAGTGAGAGATGCATGCATGTAAGAACAGCAGGAATGAACAATTTATTAAAATACCCGTAGTTCTCAAGATGTTTGTGTCCTCCTTCAGAAGTTCTAGCCTTGTTTCTGCCAACTATGTTTTGAAAAAGTCTGGTAACTCTGTTGCAGAGCATGGATTTGAATATTTTGTGATTCAGACATTACATTCTGAAGGAAAATGTTAAAGAAAAGACTTAAGTTTTTAAAAGATTTGAATAGTGTAAAAAACAGAACCAATTTAGTACCTATATGCTTAGGTGATTCTGGAGAAGAACTTCTGTTTGGAACATCTGATGGGAAACTTGGTCTCATTCAGGTTTCAAGTGCCTCTCCAGTACATAAGTGGGAAATCAGAAATGAGAAGAAGAGAGGAGGTATGTACCCTGGTAATGTTTCCAGATCACTGGCATTCCATTATACACAAGGCTGTATGAAATAAAGTTACTAGTAAATTTCATTATACCTATGGGCATTTTTTGTGTTGTGGTAAATATTTTGAAGATTCATCACAGTTTTGCCTGTATTTTACAGTAACTTGAGTACTCCACTTCCTGGCTTTTGACCTCTTGCTGAAGATGTTTAATTATGGTTTTTGTCTTGGTTTTTTTTTTTCTTATTCTTCATGCAGGTTATTTCCGGTTCTCATTTGATATGCTTTTGTTTACTATTTTAAGATGACTTTTAAAAAAATAAACTCCTTTAAATTATTTTGTATATATAATTTGACTATCTGCTATAGTGGTGGTTGTACTTATAAATCCAAACATGAATATCCTATTTTTCCAAACTTGTGGCATTTTGAATTCTTCCCACAGTAGAGGTTATCACTGTCCCTGTGTACTGTTGTTTTTGGTTACTTTGCAACTGCTTTCAGTCTGAGGATTGGACAAGGCTCTTTTTGAAGCTCCCCTATTCTTTAATTGGCCAAAAATTATTGCTGTGACTTCCAGGACATTGATTCCCTTTTATGTTTAGTATGCTGCCTCTGCAGCAGTCTCAGGTGGTGTTCCCCTGAAAAGGGAAGGACCATGAATAGAACCCAGTTATCTCATATGCCTGTAGAGCATTTTGTCTCTCAAAAATATTTTTAGTAAACTTCTTAGTATGATGTCATCTTTCAAATATGAAGAGTGATTTTGATTTTGGGTGATTGTGAGATGCTTTAAAGGGGTCTGAATCTTAGATTTGGTTTTGGGTTCTTTACAGTTCGTTTCTATTAAGTCTCTTTATTTCTGTGCTTCGCATTGGAATATAGTTCTGCTTTTTACCTACTTAGTCCAGTACATTGTTTCTCATAACAAAGTGATGAAGTCACTCATTTTACTCAGAAGCCAAAAATGGCATTAGTAAAACTTTACAAACTTACCAAGAATGCTCTATCAATTTGTTTTTTCAAGACTACTAATGCACTAGAATACCTTTTTTATGGATGACTTTGCAAATCATTCATTGTAAGACAAAAGATTAAATGAGCAGTCAGTTTGTTGTTCATAAGAGGGTTTTTTCTTTATTTTTAGGTATCTTATGTATTGATAACTTTGACATTCTGGGTGATGGAGTTAAAGAATTACTTGTTGGCCGAGATGATGGTATGTTAGAAATCTATAACTTCGACTGCACAAATGAGCCTGTCCTTCGATATGATCATGTAAGCTCATCACAAGAAATGTCCTCTTCGCAGGGCATATTTTAAACTTCTTTGCTTTAAATTAAAAAAGAAATAAATTATAATTGTTTAATTTCTTAATTTTTATTTGTAACTATATTTAGGGCCCTACCAAATTCACAGCTGTGAAAAATACATCACGGACTGTGAAATCTGATCTCCCTGTGAAATCTGGCACCCAGCTGAGGGCTCCTATCCTGCGCAGGGCTCCAGCTGCTAGTCCCGGCCAGGGATGGGGGGGATGAGATTTCCTCTTCCACTGCAGGGATCTGCCCCGGCTACAGGAAGCTCCATGGCTCCAGCTGTCAGCCCCCGGCTGCAGGGAGCTCTGCGGCTCCACTTGGGCAGGAGACTGCTGGCAAAACCTAACATATGGTAATCTACCCCTCCATACCCTGCGACCCTCCCTTCTGCGCTGCTGCTGGTGGTGGCACTGGCTTTAGAGCTGGGTGCCAGCTCCCTGGCTGCCCAGCTCTGAAGGCAGCGCCCCTGCGAACAGCAGGCAGAAGTAAGGGTAGCAATCCCACGACCCCCCTACAATAGCCTTGTGTCTCTTCCCACACTGACCGCCTTTTGGGTCAGGACCCCTACCATTACACCACCCTGAAATTTCAGATGTAAACATCTGAAAATGTGACATTAACTAATTTTAAAACCCTGTGGCTGTGAAATTGACCAAAATGGACTGTGAATTTGGAAGGGCTCAAATTATATTGTTACACAGTTAAACGAATGGTATGCCATAGATATGTATTTGGACTGTCTTCCTTGATCTTCGGTCATTATTAAACAGTTTATATAAATTTATTTATTTAAATGGTCTGCAGCTGTTTTCTGCACAATATAGCTATATTTTTATATGCTCTCAAAGAGTGTTTAAAAGTTGGTTTGTTCAGTGCTGTACTTCATTTTATTTTTAGGTACACTGTATAGTAGCAATTACAAAAATGGCCAAGGGCTTACGAAAACGGTTATGAATTAAAAAATGTCATTTGTGTGTCAAAATTTCATGCTTCCATATAATGGTAGAAACTCCAACACAAAAGCAATGTGCTAATATGTGAAAACCAGAAAGTGAAACAGGCCAGTCAATTTGAATGAAATGATAAAATTAAACCGCACAAATGGTAAAAATACATTTTGCAAGGTCGTTTTTTTTGTTTTTTTGTTTTTTTTGTAAAATAAACTCGTGTTACTAATTCAGGTTAGTAAAACAATCTAAACAGCAGCCAACCAAACAAAAAACGCCTCCAAAACTTTAAAACATTGATTTTTTTTTCTCTTAAATAAACAAGTGACTCTTTAAAGTCTATACTTTCTGGTAGGGCTGTATTTATTACTAATTGTTTAAAATAGTGTATTTAATTCATAGTCACTCATCTTTCCTTCTAGCACATTCTGGTAATTACTGTTTGAAAATTAGACTGTGCATCAAGGTTTTACTTTATAAACCGGTTCCTAATATGTCTTTCAAGGTACATACACAGTAGAACCAAAAATATATGTGCTGAAACACAATAACCGGTAATTAAGTATTTCTTATACTTTTGAGCGGTTGTGTATCTGAATAGATTTTCTGCACTACAGTTAAAGAAGGGGAAGTGTTTTTTTTTCCTTAAACAGCACTCATATAAAATGAATAAAGTCATGTATCTTCTGAGTGCTCGTCTGTTTTTATTTTTTAGGCCTTGTCAGAGAGCATCACATCTATCCAGGGTGGCTGTGTAGGAAAGGATGGGTATGATGAAATCTTAGCATCCACATATTCAGGTAAGTTGTCTATTAAATACTTAAAGAATTTTGGCTATTGGTATTACAGTGGTTAAGCATACTGTGCTGTTAATGGAGCTGGAATTGTATTAAGACAGTGTAATTTGTTCTGGTTACAAAAAATAGTATTCTGGCTCAAAATTTTCTGCTATTAAAATACTTTTAAGTGTGGGAAACATTTTATTGTATATATTTTAAATTGTATTAAAACCCTGTGGTTTTTCACTTTATATCTCATTATAGCATACTACAGCAGTTAGTTATTGTCAGGTATAGGCAGCTGTATAACACAGTGATGAGTACATTAGAAATGTTTAGATTTTATACCTGATGGAATTGTTTACAGTTTTATAATTTTGTAATTATGAATAGTATCCTTTTTTGGTTCCTAGTCTGTCTTTTCCATGTCCCTCTTCATCATGAATATGCATCTTGCTAAGTGTGTAACAGCTTTGTTTTGCTTCTTTTGCCTTTTCAGTAGTGCTGAATTTTGGGAGCTCTCAAAGCAGCCACTTTTGGGAAATTAGAAAACAAGATTATTCTTCATAAGGAGGCTTATATAGACTTGAAGCCTTCAGTAGACCCCCAATAGCACTGGTCTGTCCGTGGGGGACATCTAGTAAGAAAAGTGTTGTATGTGTTTTGCTCAATAGTTTAAAACAGTAAAAGCTCACTTTTTAAATTATTGTTGGGTTTCAAACCTGATATGCTGAAATCCAAGTTTTAATCGTGTTAACCTTCATAGTAGGTTTTAGACTGAGTCAATGGCAAATGTTTACTTTGTGTGTACAGTGCAATTCGCAGAAGGCTAACAGGCTGTGGGGCAGATCCTCAGCTGGTGTAAATTGTTAGCTCCCTTGCCTTAATAGTTATGAGCTATTACAATTTATACCAGCTGTGGATCCGCTCTAAAGTCTCCCTGCGGTTCCTCACTGTCTGTGGTAATGTTACTGTAAAGATCACAGAAGCTGTAAGAGGATTTTTTGGGAAAGCTCTGAAAGAGGTGGAGGAAGGAAAATATCTAGCTGTGGGCTTCCTAAGGTAAACTGCAGTAGGAGTGCAAAGTACGGTAGGTTTGGATCGTAAAAATAATGTTTAGAGCAGCAAATGATAGATTTGAATTTGGCACTGTAGCATTTTTTTATGTATTTTCTGCCTTTTTTTATGTATAGTCCTTGATTAATGGGGCTTTTTGTTGTTTGAAAAATGGTTGAGAGGTTTGAGACGCTTGTTAGTAACAACCTTTTGCTATGTTGCTCCTAAGACCTTGTCTATACTAAAGGGAAAAGTTGATTTAAGCTACGCAATTTGAGTTGTGAATAGCTTAACTCAAATAGACGTAGCTTAGATCTACTTACTGCAGGGTCCACACTACGTGGCATTGATGGGAGATGTTCTCCCGTCGACTCACCATATTCTTCTTGATCAGGTGGAGTACAGGAATCGACGGGAGAGCAATTGGTGGTCGATTTAGTGGGTTTTCACTAGACCCGCTAAATTGACCGCCAGCGCATCGATCGCAGCAGCGTCGATTCTCCATTAAGTGTAGACAAGCCCTACGTGGCTGTTGCTGTTATGGGGCGTATCAACAATTCACAGTAGGGAAAGTGTTCCCAGGGGAAATTTTGCTCATAAGCAGCATTTGCACTTACAATGTGTTGCCGCAAACAAGCGTCTACAGTACTGGACATGTACATTAGTTTTCATGGTGCATTTTGTAACAATACTGTGTCACTATTCCCCCTTTTAAAGGGGCTGAAATCGTTGAAAAGGTCTAGAAACCATTTGAATAAACATAGTTGGGGTGTCAAGACAAAACCAAATCAAGTGCTCTTTGTTCCAGTCTGGATGCCATGGTGAAAAGTAGCAAAACACTACTGATTTAAGAGAGACAGAAACAGAAGTACACGTACCTATGCTGAGCCACATACTTAGTCCATTATACAACATTTTACTGCATTTTTATCCTTAAAAACTAACTATCCATGGTGTTATAGGAACCTCTTTTAGAGGATCAGCATTAAGCAATTAACAATTAATTAGCACATTATTGGCACTTTTCATCAAAAGATCTCAAAATGCTTTTTAAAGAACAATAGCTACCATGTCCCCATTTTACAGATTGGGAAATTACTCAACTCTGAAAATCCATGCCCAAACCTATTGTTCTGAGTCCGTATCAGAACCGGGAATAGAGCCCACACCTTAATTGCCTGTCTTCTGGACAATTCTGCCCCTTATGTTCTACAGTGTTACGGCCATGTGCCTCAGTTAGGACTTTTCATATGCTTTCTTGTTTATAGTTTATAAGGAATTTTTCATAGTTCTTTGTATGTTTCTTTCAGGATGGGTGACAGGACTGACTACAGAGCCTGTCCATAGGGAAGGTGGATCTGGTGAAGAACTAAAGATAAGCCAAGAGATGCAGAACAAGATTTCATCCTTAAGGTAGCTTAAATAAAGGAAAATTGTAAAGAAGGCTAAGTATAAAATGTGACCTATGTTTAAAACTGTGGTGATCTGGGGGAATAATCCTCTGGAAATGAAAGTAATGCTATCAGCTTGTGAAGCATACTTTTGTGTAACCCCTGGAACTACCAAAACAGCTAGAAATTTGTAAAGAGGAAAATACATATGGTTTTTACAGTGTGTTTATTTTTTGCATCTTGCATCACATATAGATGGATACAGTAGGTGAGGTAATATCTTCTGTTGGTGAGAGATACAAGCTTTAGAGCAGGGGTTCTCAAACTGGGGTTTGGGAACCATCAGAGGGTCGCAACATTATTACATGAGGGGTCAAGAGCTGTCAGCTTCCACCCCAAACCCCTTTTGCCTCCAGCATTTATGAATATGTGGTGGTTAAATTTATAAAAAAAGTATTTTTAATTTATTAGGGGGGTCACACTCAGAGGCTTGCTATGTGAAAGGGGTCACCAGTCCTAAAGTTTGAGAACCACTGCTTAGAGCTACAGAGAGTTCTTCAGGTCTGGGAAAGGTACTGAAAGTGTCACAGCTAAATACAAGATGGAATAGATAGCTTAGCGTAAGTATAAGTTGTTAGCACATATTCTAAGGGACTGTTCAAGGTGAAGTGGCCTGTTAACACCTCTGTAGTTATAGGACAGAAAGGAGGGTTAGTGGGTTACAGTTTGGATTTATGGTTTATTACAACAGTGTCTTTCTTAAGGCCATGATTCTTAGCGTCTAGCAAAGTTACGAATTTACGTGCCCAGGCTTATTGTTTGAAAGCATTGTGCAAGTTTCCTTTGAGGATGAGGGCTGATAGGTCAGATACAGAGTGATTGCCTTGAGTTTTGTCTTTTATCACTTTCTTGTGTGTGAGCTCATTCAAGAGCATAGTGATTGTCTGGTTTCATCCACATACTTGTTGTGGGACATTTAGTGCACTGGCTGAAGTACACCGCATGTTGTAATATGCATGTGTAGGACCCAGAGATCTTGAAAGGTGTGTTGCAGGGAGGGTGTTGATCATTTTAGCAGTGGAGATATGGCTGCAGGTTTTTCGGTTTTTCTGGCAGGGTCTGGTGCCACTTTCAGTTGGTATGTTCTGGTCTGTGACAAGCTTGCATCTGACGGTGAGGTTGTGGTGTTGTTTGAAGGCCAGAAGAGGGAGTTCTCTCCCACAACAACACTTCATAGCACATTGTGTAGTCAGTTTCACTCTTCTTTGATTTGCTTTCACATTGCCCTACTATGGTACCTGCCTGCGGTGTCAGTGTGTCTTTTTTGCATATTCTGAAGAAATGGTTTGGGTCTGTTTATCTAACTTTGGAACATGTCAGAGCAATATTTTACAGTAGAATCTTGTAACTTTACATACAATGTTGCCACACATATTTTCCAGGACAGTAATGTTCAGCAGATTATGAGTTCTCAAATGATACCTCACAAGGCACACTTTGTACAAAATTTATCATAGTTTTGAAAAAAGGAAGAACATAGGGATATTGTCTGTCACAACATGTCCTTCAATTAACTTAACTATCAGGGTAAGTTAATCACAGCCCCCCACCTAAGACAAAAGGGGTTATGAAACTGGGCAGAGAGGTTTTGCTGAGTCCTTACTTGGATAAGGGGGGTGTGTGTGTGTAAGAAGGTAAGAGTAAGAAAGGCCAGAGTAAAAGCCAAACAGTAGCCTGCAAACACAGTGCAGCCCTGAAGAAACCTAGAGAGAGGTTTGGGTCAAGGGTGCTAGCTGAACAAAGCTTGGGCTTGTAAGCTACGAAATGGCTTCTTTTCATTTTGGTCCCCCCTGCATTCAGAGAAGCAGGATTTTGGTGATTTCTTGTTTATTTACAAGGAATGTACAGACTCCACTGTCAAGTTATACTCCCAAGTGGGACATCCCCAAGGCCCCAAACTTTGAGTAGCTGCGTAGATCCAAAAGCAGTAATATTATTTCACATGTTATCAAAGGAGGATACTAAATATTGATATGTGGTGGTCATTGAGATTTCACATCAGGAATTTATCGTTGGGGGAAATTTTGTCTTCCTTCCTAGATCCTCTTGAAATCTCTCTACTCTTAAAAAATACATATATATTGTTGTAATGTGTACATTTCCTTCTTTTGTAATTTAGATTGTTTGGGGGAAAAAAAGCTTTGCCACAGAATATCTGTGGAAGGGTGGTTGGTGACTTTATTCCTCTTTGTCCTAACTGGGAAAAAAATAAAGAAAACAGTCACTTTACAGAAACAGAATGAGTTTCATGGGCATTCTGTGAAAAAGTTACCTTCAGGATTTTATTTTTACATCTGACAGTTTCTCTTTCTTAGGAATGAGCTGGAACATTTACAGATAAAGGTATTGCAAGAACGTGAAAAATACCAGCAGTCTTCTCGGTCTAGTACTGCTCTTTCAGCAGTACCTGCATTTAGTGTGAATGACAAGTTTACATTAAGTAAGGATGATGCCAGCTACAGTCTTATCTTAGAGGTGCAGACAGCGATAGATAATGTCTTGGTACAGGTGAGTGGTGTTTTAAAACCTAGAATCTAACAAAAATGTATGACTTTAAAACTAAACAATGAAGAAAATTGTAACATTTATTTTTTGATCCAGAACGCTGATAGCTGTTTGTTGCTTACTGAATTAATATATTTTTTAATTTGACAAGTTCGGTTTTAAAGGACTTCTTTAAAGCTAAAAGCCTCTTTCAGTTTGTTTTAATACTGGTTCAGAATCACATTGAAATACAGGTTTTATAAATATCTAGATTGTTATGAGACGAAACTGCAGTTTGTATCTTACTGAAAAAAATATTGGCTGTAAACTTTTCATATGCTCTTATGCTGTATTTTAAACACTTTTAATGTAGTGGAAGATTATAATTTTATACTGAAATAAAACTCAGACATATGACATACAATTATCAGCAGGCTGATGTGGAACTTCTGGGTTTACTCTTGGGCTTCACTTTTTTTAATAAGTGTAGCAAATAAAGAATATAGTTCAGAATCTTGAATGTGGTGTTCATACTGAATTGTGATATACTGGTGTTCTGTAGGTCATTTTGGTGTCCTCAGTACTGACCAAGTTGCATTAGAACATTATAGGTCACAATCCTACCATATGATCTGCCAGGGTTGGCCTCTTGGGATTTGACAGGGTTGTAAAGGTCCATCAACCTGGATTAGATCACAGGATGGAATTCTAGTTTCTAAAAGCATGAATTTGAAGTATGACTGTGGTGAGGCTAGACTCCCTTCCAAAAGGAGGCCCACTTTATCAAAGGGGAAAAAAAAAACCCAAGGTTTGTTTGTTTTCTGGTCCTCTTTTTTTTCTCAGGCATTTGGCAAAAGCAGAATCTTCTGTTGCTCTTGGAATACTCTATGGGTGAAATTTATTGAAGTCAGTAGCAAAACTCCCACTAATGTCAGTAGGGCTGGAATTTCACCTTATAGCTGGTTCTGCTTTTGCTGAGTCTTCAGTGGAAATGATTCCTCTAAATTTAAAAATCTAATTTATTTTAGAACATTCTTATCAAAATACACCTTTCCTTTTTAAAAAAAATCACTACTTGAGGTGAGGTTCCCTTGTAATACTTTTACTGTTCCTGAGGGTTGGGAGGATGGTAGGATGTAATGATGTAGAAGAAAATCTGATTAGTACATAGCTTTTACTAAATATTTTTCCCATTTACAACCACCTTAAATTAGTTATTCCTTCTATCACATCAGCTGGAGTTAATGTTATCTTGGTACCTACTCCTTTGACTGTTAAATATAACTAGCTTTGAGGCATATACAGGGAGAAAAATTTTATAAAATGTTCTCTAAGGGGAAATTGAATATAGGTAAACTGGCCAGGTTTTTTTAAAAAACACACACACGACATGACATTTTTTCATTGGTGTCTGGTGGAAACATCATCTTTGATGGTAGGTTGACTCATCAAATGGAGCCTAACTTGATGATGAATGTTGTCTGCAGTTGAATGGCACCTCTGAATCAGGGCTGGTCTACACTATACACTTACACTGGCATAGCTACGTCTCTCAGCAGTGTAGAAAATCCACACCCCTGAGAGACATAGCTATGCCAACCTAGTCCCCGGTATAGACAGCGCTAGGTCAACAGAAGAATTCTTCCATCAGCCTAGCTACTGCCTTTCAGGGAGGTGGATTACCTACACCAGTGGGAGGGTGCTGTGCTGCTATAGTGTTTTTAGTGTAGACTTAGCCTCAGTTACATCATGACTAAATGCTAAACTTAATTGATTTAGGCTTGAATTTAATGCTGAGGTTAGCGCTTGTCTACATTATGGGGACTATACTAGCATAGCTATGTTGGCATAACCCCACAGTATAGATGCAGCCTACACTGAAAGGCTACATCTACACTTAAAATGCTACAGTGGTATAGCTGCTGGAGAGCAGCAGTATCCCTGTAGCACTTCAGCATAGACACTCACTACAGTTGGAGGGATTCTCCTGTCACTGCAGTTATTCCACCTCCCCAAGAGGTGGTAGCTAGGTCGACAGAAGAATTCTTCTGTTGATCTAGCACTGTCTACACTGGGGTTAGGTTGGCATAGCTACAACTCTCTGGGTGTCAATTTTTTACACCCCCGAGAAACATAGTTATGCTTTTATGTAAGTTTTCAGCGTAGACCAGTCCTGAAGCAGTTTTCTATCAACCTAGCTGCCTCTTACACTGGGGGTTAGGTATGCTGGGTGTGGATCTTTCACCCCCCTGACTGACATAGCTGTGTTGACCTAAATTTTAAGTGTAAATCAGGTCTAGAGTTCTAAAGTAGCAGTATACACTAAACAATGCAAAATGCTATTTTTCCATTGGAAGCACTGGAATATTGTGGATCACTGAATTTTAGATGAAGCTACAAAAATACCATTTCAGCCAGAGGACATCAAGTCATTTAAAGAAACCGTAATACTGTAAAGCCTTTTCATTCGCTTATCCAAATACTGGCTGTTCTCCCTTCAAAGCAGGTGAAACAAATCTAGAGCAAAAACGCTTAATTGTGTCCAAAATATTTTAAAAAGGTAATTTATGCAGATCTATTCTGATACTTTGTTTCCGAATGAGATTTAGTAGTCTGTGCATTAAAGAGAATGGCATCCCAGTCATGAAATTAATGCATTTGCTATTTTATTTATCTTTTCAAAGGTATACATCTTACATTAGCTAATATTAGAACAAATCTCCAGTTAAAAGATGCAGTTTAAAACGTTACAAATAAGGCAGACTTAGAAGATCTCCAAATTGTCGTGGGATTTTAATTTAACAAACGCACTAACCATCTATTTAATCTTTTACCCTTTTCAAATTAAGATTATCAAACAATTATATTGCATCTTCCTCACTAACATAATGGATTATAATTAGAGGATAAATACATTAGAAGATATTCAGAAGTTTACACCTTTTTTTTTTCTCCCCTACTTCTTCCCTTAAATGTTCTGCACAGAGTGATGTCCCAATAGACCTACTGGATGTGGATAAAAATTCTGCTGTTGTTAGTTTTAGTGGCTGTGATTCTGAAGTAAGTAACACAAAAAGGTAAAGATATTAGTTAATGGTTGTACTTGTATAGAGACTACTGAATGAAAGCTGTTAACTGCTGTGTATTAGAATTTGGATTTACAGATTCATACTTTAAAGTCCTAGGAGTTACAATAATTTATTTAATAGCTGAAACTGAATAAAATGTTGGGAGGGAGGAAGTTTGGGAAAATTGGGTTTGGCTGGTAGTATAGTAGAAGTCAACTTTTGGCCCAGTATATTTCTTTACTGAAAGTTATTAGGCAAAGAGCACTATATTTATACATACTGTATATCTTTAAAATGTCAAACTGACGACATGAAAACGCTATATTCCAGATATTCTCGTGTTTGACTAAAAACATTATTTTTATAGATACTTTTTTCTTAAAAAATAATTCCAGAAATGAAATTAGCATTATGAAGATCTTTTGAAGTCTCTATTTTTTTTCACAATTGTCTTCTAAATATTTTTGGTTTGTTAGTGACTAATTTGGCACATCAAAGGTTTACTGCTCGTTTTGAGTTTCTTAATCATTCTGTGAGATCATTACTTTGGCTAATGTTGGTTTAGCTTACAGTGTGTTTTCTGACTAATTTTCCTTTGCATAATTAGGATAATTTAGCTTGTCAGATCCTGGGCCAAGACAATATCGGGGAAACTGGTAGATAATTGTATCTTTTTTAATTTTGCAGAATGGAGTTTTCAGATATATTTTGTTTTCAATTTTAACAAAGTGTTCAAAAGATTTCCTATTCTTTATCTTTATAGAGAAAGCTGGTCTTTACTAATACAATATGGGGTGAAATTCTGGCCCCAGTGAAGTCAATGGCAGTTTTGCCATTGACTTCAGTGGAACCAGGATTTCACTTGTTTACTTTTCATGTAACAGTTTTTCACAGATAGCAAAAAAATGTCACTATGCTGCTAAAGTTTTGATGATAAAACTTCCATAAATTCAGAAATATGTTTATTTAATTATTTATTTGTTTTGTTTTTCATTTTGAATTGTTCACAGCCAAACAGCAACTTTCTCCTTGCCACTTACCGATGCCAAGCAAATACTACTAGACTGGAGCTTAAGGTAAAGATGCTACAAAATATTTTCTTGTACTTTTCAAAAATGTGTTTTATCTAGAAAATGTAAATATGTATCTTGTGCTATGCTTTTGTGAACACAGGCTGAATGAATGGGTTGAATGTGTTAACTTGAGCGAATGACAAGTCCAGTGATTCTTATATGGTAGTCTTCAGACCACTGGTTGTTCACTGAGAAATTTCTGGTCACTTGCATGATGCTGATGAGAACTCCTGCTTTATAGCTGCTTGTACAAATATTCACCTTGGAAGCCACTGAAGAGAAGCGGGGCAGTGTGGGAGAGAAAGCGTAGCATCCTTACTTAATGACTTCTGACTCTGAAAAAAGAGGAGGAGCCAAGAAATCACAAATGAGTCTAGAAACAGAGACTTTCTCCGAGTAACTTCAAAAAGGATGACGCAGGGAGAGACGTGCCAGGAAACAGAAGTTAGAAACAAGAAGGGGAGATTGTTTCAGATTTTGGAACGGAAATTAACTCAGTTTTAAAGCTTGACTATATATTTACATATAAGATCAAATGCATAGTTTGATTTTTAATCTTAAACCATTCATAGAACCATAGAAATGTAAGACTAGAAGGGATGTTGAGAAGTAACCTAGTCCAGCACTCTGCATTGAGGCAGGATTTTGGAACTTGATGCAAAGCCCATTGAAGTCAATGGGAATCTATCTCTTGACTTCAGTGGATTTTTGCATTGGCCCCCTTTATCCTCACAACATCCATGTACCTCAGTACTCCCCCTGTAACAGGGTAAATTCCTTGTAACTTTGTGCAAGTCATTTAAGCCTGTGCCTGAGCTAGAAGTTAAACTGGGGTTTCCTGAATACTGGTTGAATAGTCCAGCCACTATGCCATCTTTCATTCAGATGGTATAAGCTATTTTAGTAGCATCTTATGCCTTGCCCCACCCCTGTGGCATGTGTAGGGGTGGTGGGTAGGATATCCCTGTGCCTTGGCAATTCCATTGAAGCTGTTGACAGCTGGTACAAGTTAGAGCAATCTAGACAACAAATTAAAGTATTCAGGACTTGGTTTGGGTAGAGTGAGGTTCAGGATGTGGAGTGAGTGCAAAACTGGCTCAAATCCTCTTTTGCACACTCCACTTTTCTTAGTGTTTCCTAACTGCAGCTGAGGATCTAGACCCATTTCTTTTTTTTTAAATCTTGTTTTGGGGGGGCTCAAGGATTTTGCTTGTTGTGAAGATGTAGGTTCTATTGAAGCGGTCATTTTGGAATAGTTTAAAGTGTAGAATGACATGTCTTATGTCATTATCTTACATAGCATAAATTCTGCAAAAACTTGTACAGTAACACCAAAGGATTAGGAGTGGCTGGACAAAGTCTTTGTTCTTTGGGCAGTCAAAATCAAAGCAAATGGATTTTCTTTTCCTCTGTAATAAATCTGTGCGAATTCTAGAAGTTTCTTGTTGAATGCTATTCCATCTAGTTTCAAAAAGTTAGATTTGCCCCTTTCATAGAAGTACTGTGTTAATTGAATCAGTACTGTAGTTTAAAATTTTTTTAAAAAATTCTGGTAAATTCATTAATTTTTTCCCTCTCCTCTTTGTTTACTGACGTAGATTCGATCAATTGAAGGCCAGTATGGGACACTGCAAGCATATGTAACACCAAGAATTCAACCGAAAACCTGCCAACTTTGTCAATATCCGATTAAACCACTTTCACTTCATCAAAGAACTCACTTTATTGATCATGACAGGTATTTACAAAGAGAGAGCAATGCTACTTCTAAATTGGTTCAATCCAATTGAAACTTAGTTGACTGTGTAACCTGCAGTAATCATTTTAGCAGCTGATTGTAATACTCAAAATCGCAAGTCTCTTCTAGGGTTGTTCTTATTTTAAAAAAAAAAAAAAGTGCTCTCCCATATCTAGCTGAGCCCAAAAACTGGTCCAGATTTCTTGTTTGCCTTTTATTCCTCTGTTGTGAGGCTGTCATTTTATCCAATTATATGTAATCTCCCTGTTTCTTACATCACTGCTATTGCAAACTTTTAAAAAGGACTGTAGGAAAATAGGTTTCAGAGTAGCAGCCGTGTTAGTCTGTATTCGCAAAAAGAAAAGGAGTACTTGTGGCACCTTAGAGACTAACCAATTTATTTGAGCATAAGTTTTCGTGAGCTACAGCTCACTTCATCGGATGCAATAGAATCCCAGTGAACTAGACCAAATGCGTTTACTCCTTCTTGATTCACTTGCATTCAGATGCTAATGGGAAAAGTTTCCTGTGCCTTCCATCATGCCTATTTCACATGTATTACCTCTTCAAAGTACTTGGATATCTCTGGTTTAGAGAACAGGAGACTCTTGAGAGTGTTTCTAATACTCTGTTTTTCTGCAGAGTTGATCACCCCACCCACAGCCTGCTTTGGTTTTTAAAATGCAAAACAAGTAACCTGGAAAAACAGTTTGCCAATTTATGGTATTTTTGCCCAGTTGTGACTCATCTGGATTGAGAATATTCAAATAAGGAGTCTGTCTCTCTCTCTCACACACACACGATTTTGTGTTGAATTCATCAGAGAATACTATTGAATGCTGATTGTATCATTCAGAATATATTTCAGTGTGAAGGAAGTCTGAATTAGTTAATTAGTTTGCTAGAAGTCAGTGAAAACTCATGTTTGAGGCTTAAAGGGAGGAAGACATACCATATGAAAAATAAACTTTCATCTTCAGTTGCATAGCTACTGCAACATCAGTACTGCTCATCAGCAACTAATTCCCATCTTCTTTCTGCATTCAAAATACTGTAGACCCATGAACACACTGATGCTTAAAGGCCACTTCAGTTTTGCTGAAATTCACTCCTGGATTGTGTTTTGCTTGCCTGAAGTTCCTGAAAAAACTCCAGTAGGAGATAGTGTTACTTTCTACTTTCAGAACACCTTCCTGGATACACAGCTTGAAAGTACTTACAGGTAAAATCAAGTACAATTGCTGAAGCATGTTTTGGTTAAAAACAAATATACAAATAGAGCTAAATTGTCCCCTAAATAAGCTCTTTTTTTATGGAGGGGGACTGCAATCAGAATTTATCTGGTTGTTTATTTTAGGGCTGGGAAAACATGGTTTGCAGTCCTCCACCCTATGAAACGAGGAAAGAGTTCAGCCCCTGAAATCTGAGGATCTTGAGAGTTGCCAGAAACCAGAGCAATCTGTGTAGAGGCAGTAAACCTTGGCAATGCTTCCTTGAAGACATAGCTTGTTTCCTGTTATGATGTATTATAGCAGACAGTAATTTTTGCCCTGTCTGTCACCCAATCCTTGTGGGTCACCCAGTTCTTGTGACGCCCCCATAGAGTGGACAGGGTGAATAATTCCATATGTCCAGGATTATCAGAATATCCTGCTGTGGAGGAGAGCCTTCTCTTTTCCATGTCTTCACCCTAGATGTGTCCATTCTGAATACCAGCCTCAATCAAATCCTACATTGCTTATTCAGGCAAACTCCCTTTCAAGTCAGTAAGAACTTTACTTACACATGGGCTGTCAGATTTGATCATAAGTACGTATTATGCAGTAATTAGATGATCCTTCAAAATTTAGTGTTTTGTAAGGGTGAGATAATTGAAAATAATTGAGCATTGCTAAACAGGGAAGCCTTAGTGTATTTGGCTTTGTAACTTGTGTCTTTAGCATACTGTGTGCTGTGAGGGAGACAAATTCGGTGTTCTTTTTTTGCAAATGTAAGTGCCTGTCTAACAAGTATTGCAAAACTATCTTAGAGCACACGCTGGTTTGTAACTTTATTTTTTTCCTTTTTCAGTAAAGGAAGCTAAATCACTAGAGAGAGTTCCTCTCTCCCTCTCTGTTACAAGTATAATATACTCTTATCGTTAGTTTTAATGGGTGTTCAGTCTTCCTAAGAAAGCATGTGATAAAGTCTCAAGCTAAAAAAAATCCTCCCCTTTCTGCAGCTCCCATTAGAGAAATGTTTATTTTCAGTGTTAGGAATAATATTCTCTGTTATCTTTAAATGAACCAGTGTGCTGCTTCAGCTAGCAGATATCGTTTTGCTTTATAATAGAGTTGTAGAAGCTGGAAACATTAATTACTATTACTCTAATTATACAGATTCCAACTTGATCTGGGATTACAATAAGAAATGCTTATAAATTGATGTAGAAAGCATTTTGACTCTCACTTTTTTTCATGTAAAGTGAGACTGATACTGGGCGAGTTGTTAAGTGCTCATAGTATGGTGACAGGCGCACTGTAATAACTTAGGGTATGTCTGCACTACCCGCTGGATCGGTGGGCAGTGATCGATCCAGCGGGGATTGATTTATCGCATCTAGTCTAAATCAATCCCTGAGCGCTCTCCTGTCGACTCCTGTACTCCACCACCGCGAGAGGCACAGGTGGAGTCGACAGGGGTGCGGCAGCATTCAATTCACCGTGGTGAAGACACTATGGTAAGTCTATCTAAATACGTCGACTTCAGCTACGTTATTCACATAGCTGAAGTTGCGTAACTTAGATCGATCCCCACTCCCCCCTAGTGTAGACCAGGGTTTAGGTAGCGAAAGAGATGTCAGGAATCCTAGATAGTATACTGTGTTCCAAATTTTTTACATGTACACACGCACGCAGACAAACCCTGCGTCCTCTATGGCATAGGAAATCCATAAGAACAGCCTATGCTTTCTGACTGTCTGAGAGAACGGTGTTTTGTGGTGTAGCCAGATTGATAAGAGTAAGTTCTGAATAGCGAGTGTGATGAAATCAGTGTATGAACTATTCTGATAGCTAGTCTGTGGAATAGCTTTAGTGATGGCCTCTAAGGAGGTTGTGCTTCATCCCCTGACTGGGGGTCGTGGGAAGCCCTATTTATTGCTTTAATATGGAAACCAAGTGCACTGGCCTGCCCTAACTCTACTACTTAAATCTTTTTTTCTTTTGGCAGAAAAGGAGAGGGATTTTTCAAATCTGACAACATTTCTACCATATCCATTCTAAAAGATATGCTCTCTAAAGAAGCCACCAAAAGGAAAATTAATCTCAATATATCCTATGGTAAAAAAATTCTCCTCTACTTCATTTTATCATCTTATGCATGAAATGCATTAAAAGTATTGATCTGATTACTAATTTTTTTTGTTCCTACTAGATATAAACGAAGCATCTGTGAACCACACATTAAAACTAATCCACCCGAAACTAGAATATCAGCTGCTTTTGGCCAAGAAAGTTCAGTTAATAGATGCTCTAAAAGTAAGTATCTGATCATAACTTCTACGGTAGAAGGTGGGAGGTTGTTTTGTCTTAGGATGGCAGTGACCAAACTTGTGTCAGATGCAGGCGTCACTGCATTTGTAGTATTTCTCTTGCCAGGACTGCTGTTCATGTATATTGGTCATCGAAGAGATTTTGTTAAAAAGAACTCCATACCCCACTTGTATTTGAGCTTGACTAGTGAGTAATCTGTTTTAATGATCAGTTATTTGTGACAGCTTTTTAAATATAGCTACCTCTTGCTACCCTGTCTAACGCTGGTTCTCCAGCTCCCTCCTTCTCTTCCTTGGTCTTTTAAACCAGAAGATAGTCACCTGCAGCAAGAGATTAAGTAAGACTCTCTTTTTGAGGTTCTGCCCCAGCTATCAGCAGGAAAGTATGTGGGAATTATTCAGAAGTTATTAATCTTTGACCCTGGAACCACATCAGTAATCTTTTGGAGGTGGAAGTAGTCTAAATTGGAGAAATTATTGATATCCTGCATTTACTAGCCGTAATATACATTTTTAAAAACTCCCCTCGAGGATAGCCTTGAAGGGAGGACTGTACCTTTTCTGTGGCTACACAGAAATCTAGTCTGTGCTGAGTGTTAAACTGAATAGGTATCCTTCTAAAGATCTATAAGAAATGGTGGTTTATTCTCCAGTACAGACATCTGTCACACCTGATTTATCTGGCCTCCATGACAAATGCAGATTCTGCAAAATGTAAGCCTTAAATAAATTTCTAACCCATATGGTTTCAAAAATTAAGTTTCCAATTGTGAATCAAGCAGAGACAGCTTTAAAAGTAAGAGGTGTAAACCATCCCAATTGTCTCAGTCAAGTGTTAATTCTGAAATCCAATGACCACCTTTTAAGAGACAGATTTTCAGAAAATGTAGGTGTTTGGCTACACAGTTACTACAACTGTGGGGATTTGCATGTGTAAATAGCGAAATAAAGGGCAGCAATAGCATTGGTTCTAAAAGCACCGAAGTCAATTTCTACACTGAAGCCCTAGGATAGCGAGAAAAGCAATGGTTAGATGGTGGAGGGTGGTTGTGGTATTTAACTGCTGTCCACAATACCACAGCAGCTGGCTGCTTCTGATAAAATCCACAATTAATAGTTAAGATGTTGATTTGCCTCTCCTTCAGTTTTGGCTGCTATAATGGGGAAGTCTCTGCTACTTATTCCTCCTCAAGCTTCCTTTCATCCTAGAAAAATCTCCACTCCTTTCCTGTGTTACTGTTCATAAATTTCTCAAGCAGTAACAGAGTACAGTTGACATGATTCTTGTTTATTTAGTTGCTGTGCAGAGGACTGTTTTGATCAGTTTCATGGCTGCTAGTCTAGTTAATTTCATTTGCGCTGCTGCTTTTTAAGACAAAGCAGCTGACCTCCTGGAGCACTGTTTCTGTACACTAAAGAGGACAGCACTGCATTGATTCACATTTCAAATATTTCCTTTACAATTATACTCATTAGAACCTTTTTTAATGGAAAGCTTTAAATTCTATAGAAAATGGTGAATTACCCCCCCCCCCCCATCCCCCCGTGCTAGTTGGCAAATGGATTGTTTTAACCTCTTTCTTAACTGTCAAATGCACAAACTCAGCCTGGAATCTGAATCTGGGTTCTCTGGCTACTTAATGTCCTACAACTGTGGTTCTCTCAACCAGGTGTGTGTGTACCCCTGGGGTAAGCAGAAGCCCTCCAGGGGGTGCATCAGCTTATCTAGATATTTGCCTAGTTTTACAACAGGCTACATAAAAAGCACTAGTGAAGTCAGTACAAACAAAAATTTCATACAGCCAATGACTTGTTTTTACTACTCTATATATTATCCACTGAAGTATAAGTATGACATTTATGTTCCAATCGATTTTATAATTATATGGTAACAATGAGAACAATCAATTTTTCAGTAGTGTTCTGTGACACTTCTTTATTGTCTGATTTTGTAAGAAAGTAGTTTTTACGTGAGGTGAAACTTGGGGTATGTAAGACATTCAGGGTGACTCCTGAAGGGGTACAGTAGTCTGAAAAGTTTGAGACCCACTGTCCTACAATAAAGGCATCCTAGCTGGGATGATTTAGTTGGGGATTGGTCCTGCTTTGAGCAGGAGGTTGGACTAGATGACCTCCTGAGGTCCCTTCCAACCCTGATATTCTATGAAAGGTTTTTTGACTGGAACTTTATTAACAATACTATTGATATGAGCCAGAAAGGAACCTGGCTCCCTCTTTCATTTTTGTGTTTGGTTCTGTAGCACTAACAGAAGTAAAATTTAATGAAGGTTTGTTGCTAGTCAACAGGCATGACTTGAAATAATATACAAGGAACTGCTGCTAGTTCCACTTTACATAAACATTTTTCTGAGGACAACTGACCTTTAACATCCCAGTTAAATACATGGTGAAAGTTCACATGTCATCCCACAGCACTATTATTTCTGTCTGTTTGGAGATTCAGGCATCATAGCATCAGGTCATGTTGAGAAGGTTGTCTCCAACCATAAAACAGATTTTTGTTAATGAAGTTTAGGTTTAGAAAAAATAGATGAAACCACCAGAGAAGTGGTGGTATAAAATGTGAGTAATAGTTTAGTGTGTACTCTTAAGGTGTCAAGAAGAATTTAAGCAACTGTTCTTTCCTTATTTTATGGTATCGTGTTTTCTTTTTAAAAAAAACACTAACTTGAAATTAAGTCTGTTTTTAAACATTAATTATAAATAGTTTCAGGTACTCAACTTGCCCTAGATGACCCACTGGCAACTTCGTGACTTGTGCAATCTAACTTTCCTACCTTTTCTTCTTTTAAATGTTTTTCCCTGTTTGTGTGAACAGCCAAACAGCAATGGGAAAGTGATTACTAAATTTGAAAAATGGTACTGACTATATGCTGTGTGCCCAATTCTAATTCCGTTGTAGTCAATGGAAAGACTTTAAGGTCTCATCACATTCCCCTTAAAATCAATTAATGTGCTGCACTGTGTAAACAAACTGAAAAAATAGAGAATTTGTTCTTATCTTAATTTGTAACAATAGTGGCTCAGATTTTTAGACAAAAGTGTGGGGGGTTTTGTTTAGGTTTTTTTTTTAATTGGAGCACCCTTTAACTTTATATGGTTATGTCTCTTGGCTACTGGATTGTTTAAATTTTATTTAAATATGTGGCAGCTAAAAAAAAAAAAAACAACCTTAGAAATAACCTTTCCATCCCTTGGTACTCAGTTTGTGTCCAGGGAGAGAGTCCTATTCTTGCAGCCACAAAAATGTCTGCTTTTAGTCTAGAAATGATTAAATATCAGGAGGGATGGGGGAGTGGTGCTCATAATCTTAACTTAATCTGAAAGAACAAAGGATAATTTGAGCTGAGGTCTTTTAAAATATTTTGTTCTCAAATTCCAAATAATTGTCATGTAAAGCAAGATTATGTAGTCTTATTTCTGTGGACTTTAAAAAGTAACTATGTAAAATTGACACTCTTATCTAGAAGACTTGGTCTCTGGGTATCCTGTTTTCTGATGTTGGTAACCAAAATGTTTTGGGAGTTTTATTGCTTTTTACCCTTTACAGTCTTGAAGAATCAGCAAAGTTCAAGGAAATTGAGCAGTTTTTTGTTCCTTCTTGTGAAATAACAGAATTGTCTATATAATTATTGGCACTTCTGAACACCTATATAACCTGGGTCTAATTTGTCCTGGAGAACCTTGCTTACAAGTGGTGATGATAAAGAAAAGAACCCAGCTTGATTCTCAGATTGCAGTGTCTGGAGCTGTCAGCTAGAGAGAACATCTTTTTAGTTGTAAGCTATGCCTGTTTGATTTCTGCATCTATGGGGGAAAAAACAACTCCACAATGCCACTTTCAGTGGTCTATTTCCACAGTAGAATGACATTGTAAGATAATACTATGCATGTTAAAATTATGTTTAGTTTAAAAAAAAAAGTACAGGACCAACTTCTTATGGAGTCAAATTCCAGAGCCAGAAGATAACGAAAGTTGGGAAAATTAAGATTTCAGGTGCTCAATTCTCTTTGAATTGGCCAGGACAGGATGAACTGTCACACTCCTCTATTTTTGATAGCCAGTAGTTTGTTGAATTTTTCAGTATCAGTTCCTGTCTTACTGTAATATTCTCTACATTGGGTTATTACAGTTAGCGCCAAAACCCAAACTGATTTTGTAGCATAGAAATGGCCTGTTGAAGTAACTGCAAATGTTCACTTGATTCCTTCATCAGTCCAGATTATTATTTCTAAAAAAGGTGAGCAAACTAGTATTTAAAAGGAACACAGTTTAATGTGGTAGCAAGTTCTGAGTAGGATCCATTTTCATCTGGTGATACTGTTTCTTATTCTGAGTTTTCAGAAAGACACCAAAATCAGATTGAAAAACTCAGTATAAGATCACTGTTCAGTTCTAAAACCACCAGCCAGTGAAAAAAATAGTCCTGATGAACTGAAGGCGAGTCATTCTGCTGTTGATCAGAAATGGAAGCTGTAATGGGGGTTTGAGAATCCAGTGGTAAAAGTGGGCAATACTGTTTGGAACTTAGTGAGGAGAGGGAGAAAAATTACATTTCCAAAATAGTAAGAGCAGTTTTGAAGGATTGTTTCACCTATCTATGCATTGCCTCCTGTTATACCAATAAAATAAAAACCAGTAGGATCTTATTAAAGGGGAAAAAGGCAAAATGCCACATTTATTGTGAATACAGAAAGAATCATAGTAAGCAGTTAGTTATAGCTATAACATTCCATTCAATTTCATATTTATTCACACATTCATTCATACACACAGAGGTTCTGCAAGGTTATCATCATAGTTACCAGCCTTAGAGTTGCTCATGCCAAGCCACTGGCCAGGTGGCCTGGATATGAGGAGGGAGCAGGGCCTTGTTATATGCTCATCTGATGCTCCTGGAAGTTGGTTTGCAGAATCAGACCCCCAAGTTCTCACTTTCTAGAGTCCATTTTTATAGGAATTTCTTCCTATGCCAGTCTATGGGAATTGCTTCATCATGCTGTTGCTGAATCAATCAGCAGATGGCACATTCCTGATGGCTCCCTGCTGCCAGATGTTATCTTGTTCTTTGGTTCTCCCATTCTTGAGGCTGTTGAGTGGATTCCAGTCTGCCCTCCGGGGGTCCTCTAGTTATTTCCACTTGACACTGGATTCTTAGGCTGGCACCTCCCTGATCATTCAGTTATTATCCCCACCAAGCATCCATCCACATACATCCTCTATCTCTATTTTAATCACAATTGTTAAAGCGAGATGAATACAGCAAAAGGGTGGGGAGTCTCTGGGTGCTGTTTCTGTTACATTGCTTTGAGTCTCTCTGTGTGAGTAGTTGTTACAAAGAATTGCTTTGAGAACAGACTGTCTTAGAACGTACTAACACAATTAGCGGCTTGCAAGTTTCACACAGAGGGAGAGAAACAGTACCAAAACCCAAGAGACCTCTTAATTAATAATACCCTGGAATTTAAACAATGAGGAATCAAACTCATTTGTGATTTTAATATAGAACTTCTTTAATATGATCCAACACTGTCAGATCTAAACTCCGTTTTTAGAGTTGACAGCCTTTAATTCTTTGGTAACGTTTTAAAATCTATTTTAAGGAGTTGCAGGTTCATGAGGGAAACATGGACTTCCTGATACCAGAGTACCGCTGCATTTTAGAGGAATCAGACCACCTTCTTGAAGAGTACAAGAAACAACCTGCACATCTTGAGAGACTTTATGGTTCGTTCTTTAATAGAGCTTCTCTTTTTTAGCTTCTTTCTTTACACTAAAAATATTAACAGCCAGAGAGAGAGCATGCATGCACGTGCAATAGACAGGATAAAAATATAGTTCTAAGTTTTCTAGAGTAAATTAGCAGGTAGGTACAATCTAGTAGCACCAGGAGGACCAGTGGATCACAGTGAATATACATGTAAAACTCTTATGGGTAAACTTAAGAGTCTGGCAGTTACTGCAGATTGATATTATGAAATAAAACTGAAAAATAAAGAGATGAAACTGTATATATAAGAACAAATGCAAAGTACGCCACTTTAGGAACTGTCATTTGCACACATACAAAATGGGAAATGACTGCCTGTCAAGGTTCCTTCCCCACTCTGAACTCTAGGGTACAGATGTGGGGACCTGCATGAAAGACTGCCTAAGTTTATTCTTACCATCTTAGGTAAACACTGCCACCACCAAAGTGGTGCACAAAGAACAGGGGAAGTGCCCACTTGGAAACGTCTCTCTCTCTCTCTCTCCCCCCCCCCCGCCTCCCCCCCCAAAAAAATATCCCCCCAAGCACTACACCCTTTCCTGGGGAAGGCTTGATAAAAATCCTCACCAATTTGCATAGATGAACACAGACCCAAACCCTTGGATCTTAAGAACAATGAAAAGCAATCAGGTTCTTAAAAGAAGAATTTTAATTAAAGTAAAAGAATCACCTCTGTAAAATCAGGATGGTAAATACCTTACAGGATAATTAAATTCAAAACAGAGAATCCCTCTAGGCAAAGCCTTAAGTTACAAAAAGATACAAAAACAGGAATATACCTTCCATTCAGCACAACTTATTTTATCAGCCATTTAAACAAAACAATCTAACGCATATCTAACTAGATTGCTTACTTACTTTTTACAGGAGTTCTGACCTGCATTCCTGCTCTGGTCCCAGCAAAAGCACCACACAGACAGAGAACCCTTTTTTTTTCCCCTCCCTCCAGCTTTGAAAATATCTTGTTTCCTCATTGGTCATTTTGGTCAGGTGCCAGCGAGGTTATCTTAGCTTCTTAACCCTTTACAGGTGAATGGGTTTTTCCTCTGGCCAGGAGGGATTTAAAGATGTTTACCCTTCCCTTTATATTTATGACACTGCCTAACACAGTACTGTGGAAAGGGAGCTGGGAGTCATAGTGGATTATAAGTTAAATATGAGTGAACAGTAATACTGTTGCAAAAAACAAAAAAAAAACTTATTCTGGGATGGTAATTAACGGGAGTGTTGTAAGCAAGACATGACAAGTAATTCTTCTGTTCTTCTACGTGCTGATTAGGCCTCAACTGGAGTCTTGTGTTCAGTTTGGGGCGCTACATTTCAGGAAAGATGCGGACGAATTGGAGAGAGTCCGGAGAAGAGCAACAAAAATGATTAAAGGTCTAGAAAACATGACCTATGAGGGAAGATTGAAAAAATTGGATTTGTTTGGTCTGGAGAAGACTGAGGGAGAACACAAGATTGTTAAAAGTAGGAGGGAGAAAAATTGTTCTCCTTAACCTCAGAGGTTAGGACAAGAAGCACTGGGTTTAAATTGCAGCAAGGGTGGTTTAGGTAGGACATTAAGAATTTTTTCCTAACAGTCAGGATGGTTATGTACTAGAATAAGTTACCCAGGGAGGCTGTGGAATCTCCATCATTGGAGATTAAGAGCAGGCTAGACAAACACCTGTCAGGGATGGTCTGGATTAGTGGTACTCAACCAGGGGTCGGGACCCATGGGGGGCTGTGGCTTGTTTCGGGGGGTATGCCAAGCAGAGCCGGGCATTAGAGTTGTTGGGGCCCAGGGCAGAAAGATGAAGCCCTACAGTATGGGGCTGATGCCAAAGCCTGAGCAACTAAGCTTTGCGGGGTCCCCTGTGGCATGGGGCCCTGGGCAATTGCCTTGTTTGCTACCCTCTAATGCCAGCCCTGACTTTTATATGCAGAAACAGTTGTGGCACAGGCAGGCTGTGGAGTTTAATAGCATGTTGGGGGGGTGGGGAGGGCACATGGCCTCAAAGGAAAAAAGGTTGAGAACCCCTGGTCTAGATAATACTTAGTCCTGCCTTGAGTACAGGGGACTGGACTAGAAGGCCTCATTGTCCTATGATGCTATAGGAGAACAGTTCAGAAGAGAATCTTAGAAAATCGATGAGATCTAAGGCAGTGCTGAAAATTCAGGAGTTGGATTATTCTGATGAGATTCATGCACTTTATTTAGTGAATGCTAAAACAGAGGGATGACTGTTATAACCCCAATTCAGGAATGCATCCTTATTCAGGACAACTCTTCAACATGTGCTTAACTTTGGATATGTGTTTACGGCCTGTTGATTTAATATGGCAAGTTCTATCTTGACCAAAGATGGATTTAAGCATGTCCTTAAGTTCTCTCCTGAATCAGTCAGTGTATTTACAGTGAAAGTCAAAAGTGAAAGATATAGTAGGAAGTAAAAATACAAATTGTAGATATATAAAATTGAAATCTGATTTTTCTACTCAAGTGCTGAACTTGCTGGATCAGAACTTTAGTAATAGCAGTAGAAAAATTCAAGAACTGACCATTCACAATGCACCAGAAGCCTTGAGACCCTGTAGATGTTAAAATTATCCAGTGCTGAATGGAATCTTTACAGATTTCAAGATCCAGATATGCAAAGTAACCACTGAAGCTGCTCACAGCACATAGAATCCACAGGTGTCACAGTGTCTAGGCTTCAGTAAGCCTACATACACAGGCTGTGAGTTAACTACCACATTTAAAAAAAAAATTTTTTTGGTTAAGCAATTTTCTTTGTCCTAAGAGCACCTTCTACTTGAGATGCAGGTAATTCAAAGGTAGAAATGCTGTTTTTTGGAATGTATCTGAAACAAGTTATTATAGGATCCCAGAGCCTCTGGTACTTCAACTGTAAATGAATTTTGAAACATAGTATTAAACTAAATAATTTTAGCTCTATAATCTAAAAGAAAACCTACCATAATTTAACTCAAAGTACATTAACAGTTTTTTTAATAAGACTAAACCTTGTCAAACATTTTTTGCAGGCATGATTACAGATCTCTTCATTGATAAATTTAAATTTAAAGGCACAAATGTGAAAACCAAAGTTCCTCTTCTTCTGGAAATTTTGGACAGTTATGATCAAAATGCACTGATTGCATTCTTCGATGCTGCTGCCTAAACTAGAAGAAATGATATACTGGGACAGTTCTTACTGCTGTGAACCAGGACAATCGGATATTGAATATTTTTAATTTACATTATTTTAGTATCTCTGCTTTATATGTATCTAATGTTTTGCTGTGTTGATAGTTCTATAATGTGGTCCTGTACTTGTATGTATTACAGTATGTTCAGAATTTGAGCTGAAGATAACTCTAAAGCCTAATGCATAAAGTATGTTTACTTGAATACTGATCATAATAGCTGAAGAAAATTGATAGGATCAGACTTATTTTTAAATTCTTTTGTTACTCTAGTTCACCAGGACATGGAAGATCCTCTAGAACTCTTAGAACTGTGGAAACAAGTCTTTGTGGACTTGGCATCTAATAAATATATTGGGGAAATTAAGAATAGAAATTTATAGCTATATCAAACTGGTTAAAATACTCACTGTATCCAGAGAATGGTACAATACTTGTAAGTTACCTGTATGTTGTATATATTATAGATATTGAAGACAATTTTGTATGTAGGAAGGGAGAGAGGTACTCAGTTGCTTTAAAGGGTAATTAGGTATATAATTGTATTGTTGTATAAGCCATCTAGTAAGTATAAAATTCTTAGGAATGCATATAAATTGTATATAGTCCCCTTAGAATGGATTGTTTTTTTGCCTCCATACTGCTCCTAGGCCTGAAATGCTCACGGTCACAATCTATCAGGCGCTTACCTAGTGTCGTTTCCCCCCCCCTTCAAAACCCTCCCAAAAATTATGAAGTCTACAATCTCTAACATCTTTTAGTAACAATGGCATCTCCTATCTATTTTTGAGAGAGCACTTCTGTCCTATGGATTTAGATGGTAAGCATATTAGGGCAGGAAGACAAACTACTTGTGTTGTACAGCATCAATCATGCTGTCTATGCTTAACAAAAAATCTATTTTCAGTGTGATATTGCATTTAATTATTTACACTTGCTTAAGTAGCCAATACAGTTATAGCATACCCGATGATCCAGAGGCAGTCATGGTGAACTGAGTCTCATAGCATCATGGGGTTGATACCTAGGAGTGTTCCTCATGCCATGTCAAAATCTAAATTTTCATTTAGCAAACAATTGTTTCTAGCCCTCATGTTTGCCAAGAAAAGCTTGAAAGTGCAACTCAAGTGTAACTGATGCAGTGATGTTTGCTAACAACCAAATCAGCCATTAGAGCCCCAGAGGAAGCGGTCTTCCCTCACACCTACTACCCAAGCAAGACAGGATACTCCCCATGGTTGGAATTACACCCCTCTTGGAGCCACTTCTTTGCTCTGACCATTGCTGTTATGGGCCAAGGGAAGAGCATGAATTAAGTTCTGGTAGTTTCTTGTACTGTCCCCTGGGGCACCAAAATTGTGCAAATCTTCACATTATGGTCATTCCTCTCCTTTCTCATATGTTGTGATTAGCAGTGAAAGAGTTAAATATTGACACTTGCATTAAAGGTATGTGTTAAAGGTTTGCCCTTAACATGAAATTAAATCCCCTCCCAAAATACAGTTACAAGGTAGCTTCATCTTCTGTAAGTGCCTGAGTCTCCTTGCTATTTTTTCCCCACTTATAATTGTTTTTTTTCCTGTTCCCTGCTATTGTGTGAAAGACCCACTCAAACAGAAGCCAGGTCTTGATACTGCATCAGGATCTGACACCACTGTCTCCTGCAGATGTGGAGAATTCTGTGGGAGCAAGTCAAAATTGCCTGACTATACCAGCATAGTTGTGAAAATTATTTAAAGTGCTGTCAATTACACAAAGTAATGGGAGAAGAGAAATGGTTCCTCTTATTAATTTCTTGTTAATGTTTAGGATGTTTTTAAACAGTAGGTTAAAAATTCAGATAGTAGCCTCCACAGTTCCAGGGTTGTTTTCAACTTAAAAAAAACCACACACACTATCAAGCCTCTTGAATCTGGCTTCCTTTTCTTCCTCACATTCCCATTAACTCCACCACTATGTAGGAGGTAAGCCGACCCATTCCAAAAGCAACTATGTGTTGGTTTTAAACCTACTGTTTCCTTTGCCGTAGAGATCCAGCAGGTAAAAAAAAACTAATTGAGCAACTGCAATTATTCCAGAACATTAGAAGTATGGATGAAGAATTGCCTGCTATAAAATTAAATGGAAAGACCATCCTGAAAACTAGATCAGATAGTGTCAAGGTTCCTCCCCTACTCTGAACTCTAGGGTACAGATGTGGGGACCTGCATGAAAACCTCCTAAGCTTACTTTTACCAGCTTAGGTTAAGCTTCCCCAAAGTACAAATTAATTTTATCCTTTGTCCTTGGAATATCCACTGCCACCACCAAACTCTAACTGGGTTTACTGGGAAATGTAGTTTGGACACATCTTTCCCCCCAAATCCTCCCAACCCTTGCACCCCAGTTCCTGGGAAAGGTTTGGTAAAAATCCTCACCAATTTGCATAAGTGACCACAGACCCAAACCCTTGGATCTGAGAACAATGAAAAAGCATTCAGTTTTCTTACAAGATGACTTTTAATAGAAATAGAGGTAAAGGAATCACCTCTGTAAAATCAGGATGGTAGATACCTTACAGGGTAATTAGATTCAAAACATAGAGAATCCCTCTAGGAAAAACCTTAAGTTACAAAAAAGATAGACAGAAATAGTCATTCTATTCAGTACAATTCTTTTCTCAGCCATTTAAAGAAGTCATAATCTAACACATACCTAGCTAGATTACTTACTAAAAGTTGTAAGACTCCATTCCTGGTCTATCCCCAGCAAAAGCAGCATATAGACAGACACAGACCCTTTGTTTCTCTCCCTCCTCCCAGCTTTTGAAAGTATCTTGTCTCCTCATTGGTCATTTTGGTCAGGTGCCAGCAAGGTTACCTTTAGCTTCTTAACCCTTTACAGGTGAGAGGATTTTTCCTCTGGCCAGGAGGGATTTTAAAGGGGTTTACCCTTCCCTTTATATTTATGACAGATACTATTTTAAAATAACGATTCTTTTCTAGTTATTGGTGTTAAAATGACAGTTAAAAGGGAAATCAACCTATTTTGGGTCTATCATTCAACACGATCAAGATGCAGAGAGACTAAGGTATACGTATTTTGCTGACATGCTTTTGTTCAGAAGGAATCCATCAAGCCGACAAAATGTACTGGATGGGTGTAGTTCTTTACACCTTAAGTGACTGCTGCTTGCAGCAGCTAGTCCTGGAACCAACAAGGCAGGCAGGCAATTCTTCATTCATTCTTAAGTGGAGCACAGGATCAGATCCAAGAGGTGACTATAGCTGGAGTGCTTGGTAATAGTGAGCATAATATAATTAAATTGAAACATCCCTGTGGTGGGGAAAATATCACAGCAGCACAACACTGGAGCATTTAATTTCAGAAAGGGGAACTACACAAAAATGTGGAGGTTAGTTAAACAGAAAATAAAAAGGTACAGCACCAAAAGTAAAATCCCTGCAAGCTGCATGGGATAGAGCAGGGGTGGGCAAACTTTTTGGCCTGAGGGCCCCATCAGGGTTCCAAAACTGTATGGAGGGCTGGGTAGGGAAGGCTACGTCTCCCCAAACCCTAACCACCCCCTCCCACTTCCTGCCCCCTGACTGCCCCGCTCAGAACCCCCAACCCATCCAACCCCCCCATTCCTTGTCACCTGACCACCACCCCCCGCTCCCCGACTGCCCCAAACCACCCCCCCCGGACCCCACCTCCTATCCAACCCCCCCTGCTCCCTGACTGCCCCAACCCCACCCCTTGACAGGCCCCCCTCTAAAGCCCCTTTCAGAATGCAGCCCTGCAAACATGGGTGGAGGACTCTGGAGGAGCAGGGGCAGCTGCGCAGCCAGAGAGAAGCAGCTGTTCCCCTTCAAAGTGCTGCTTCTCTCTGGCTGGCTGCCTCACCGCCCAGTGCTCCTGAGTCCTGCGTCCACATTCGCCATACTTTCACCACCCGCCTGCTCCCCTGTGGCTGCAGGTGAGCCTCTCTTCCTGCTCTCCCCTGCCACTGCAGGGCAGCCCCCTCCCCCGCTGGCAGCACAGCAAGCTGAGGCTGCACGGGAGGGGGAGCATCAGGGGTGGGCTGGATATTGCCTACGGGCCATAGTTTGTCCACCTTTGGGATAGAGCCATAAAAAACACACAGTAAGAGCACCAAAAGAGCGCCACTGTGGCTAAACAAAGTAAAAACAGTGAGAAGCAAAACGGCATCCTTTAAAAAGGATGATAAATCCTAATGAGGAAAATAGAAAGGAGCAAATGAAGTGTAAAAATATAACTAGGAAGGCCAAAAAAGAAATCAAAGAACAGCTAGCCAAAGACTCAAAAATAATAGCAAAAAAAATTTTAAGTACAGCAGAAGCAGGAAACCTGCTAAACAACCAGTGAGGCCACGGGATGATGGAGATGCTAAAGGAGCACTCAATGATAAGGCCATCGCAGAGAAACTAAATGAATTCTTTGCATCAGTCTTCACAGTTGACGATGTGTGGGAGATTCCCAAACCTGGGCCATTCTTTTTAGGTGACATCTGAGGAACTGTCTCAGATTGAGGTGTCATTAGAGGTGGTTTTGGAACAAATTGATAAACTAAACAGCAATAAGTCACCAGGACCAGATGGTATTCACCCAAGAGTTCTGAAGGAACTCAAATGTGAAATTGCAGGACTGCTAACTGTAGTCTGTAACCTATCATTTAAATCAGCTTCTGTACCAATGACTGGAGGATAGCTAATGTGACGCCAATTTTTAAAAAGGGCTCCAGAGGTGAGCCTGGCAATTACAGGCCGATAAGCCTGACTTCAGTACCAGGTAGAGTGGTTCAAACTATTGTAAAGAACAAAATTGTCAGGTACATAGGTGAACGTAATTTGTTGGGGAATAGTCAACATGGTTCAAAAAAGAAAGAGATAAATTCATGGAGGCTAGGTCCACCAATGGCTTATTAGCCAGGATGGACAGGGATGGTGTTCCTAGCCTCTGTTTGCCAGAAGCTAGGAATGGACGACGAGATGGATCACTTTATGATTACCTGTTCTGTTCATTCTTGTTGGAGCACCCTGGATTGGCCACTGGTGGAAGACAAGATACTGGGCTAGATGGACCTTTGATCTGATCCAATATGGCCATTCTTATCTTCTAGTTGGTCACCAAACAGTCAGCTTAGAATTCACAAGTAAATTTAGTGTTTGATGGCTGCTTGATCTGGATAGTGTACATTAAAGCACTGAATTATTTTTTATTATCTAATCTTAAAATTAGACCAATGACCAAAATTCAAAAGGCCAAAGTGTAATACCCTTATGAAATGTCTGTCAATTTGTAAAGTAGCCCAGCTGCTGAGGTCTTTGATCCAGTCCAAATATCCTCTTCCCATGTATAGTTATTGCATTTCCCCCAAATTTGTGCATCTTGGAGAGTGGGAGGCATTCCCCTCGCGCCCCCCCCCATGGAAGAAACAGGGAGTCCGGTTATGACAGGGTTGGCACTCACCACTGTGGGACCTCCGGAAATTAGCTCTGTCCTCTGTGGGGTGCCCTCTGCTGGTGGTGTCCCATCCATCCCTCACCCTGCTGGCAGCTGGACCCACAATGCTCGTTAGCATCCTCTGCAGGACACTGCCCTCTGACAGCGTCCACTGCTCTGGTCTAGCCCCCTTCCTGGGGTTTGGTGTTAGCAGCAGTCCACCATCTGCACCTCCTGTAGTGACCAGCTGCAGTCTCAGAGTCTAGCCCCTTTGTCACAGGGGCCATCTACAGCCTGGATCAGGCCATGCCCTTCTTCAGCCAGGTGTAGTACAGGGGAGGGTCCAATCCAGGGACCCTCTAGCAGCAGCCTCTCTGCCCTCCTTCTCTCCCCTTGCCCTGCTATTGTCCCTGGGCTGCTTCCCTTTTGGTCCTATACACCTGCCCCACCCTTTGTAGCTAGGCCAGCAGCCTGGGGGTTTTCCTTAGCTCCCCAGCTCCTTCTGCCCTTCCCCTGCACTGCTCAAGGTGCAGCCTTTCAGGCTCAGGAGCCAGTCCTCCTCTCTTAAGCACCAGGGAGAGACTACCCTGCTTGCTTCCTGGACAGCCTTTATATAGGGCCTAGCCTAGCCCTGATTGGCTGGCTGTAATCCTGGCCCTGACTGGCTCCCAGTAGGCCTTTTCTGATTGGCTGCTGTGGGTCTGCGGGGCCTCTGGCCTGGTTCAGCCCTTCTTCTCAGGGGGTGGGGCACTGCCCCACCACACCAGTGTACAAAAATATATACATTTTCCAACATCCACTGGGGGCACAAGGTGTTCTCTTCAGGGTTAGCCTTCCAAGACGAGGGCTTGCACCAATTCAGAGTGGCCCTCTGTTGCTTTTGCTAGCTCCCTGGCAGTGCAGCAGCAATAGAAGCTTGGAAAGTGTTTGCTTTCCTTGCAGTGCTGCTGCCAAAGGGAACAACCTAAACATTGGTCCACACTGTGCCTTCACCCAGCTTCTTCATGCTTGTAATCTCCTCTGCGGGTCCACTGGTGTGAGCAGATGCAGGTAGTACCACAGAGGCATTCCTGTTAACCTCCTTGTGTCAAAAGTAGCATGCACTGAGGGGACTGGGTACATGGGTCTACTCAGTTCAATCTGGCTCTCATTCTCACACTGGCTTCCAGTTTATTTAAAGATTAATTGCATGTGGTGTTAAAATTATTTATTTGTATTACAGCAGTGGTTAGAGGTCTCATCTGAGATTGGGACCCAGTTGTGCTAGGTACTGAACAAACACCTGAGAGACAGTCCAAAGAGCTTACAGTGTACATTAGGATGGGAAACAGAGGCACAGATAGGAGACATGACTTTCCCAAGATCACAAATCTGGTCACTAGCAGAGCTGGTAACAGAATCTACGTTTCCTGAGTCCCTGGCCAGTTCCCTATCACTGGCCCATGCTGCCTCTCCGTATTTATGTTATTTACAAATGCAAATAAAACATAGCACAAAATAAAATGAATTTTAAATTATTTTCAGCATTTCTGGTGCTGGAATCCTTTTGTTTCTGGTGTATCTCTTCACAGAGTTGTATTGTCCTTTAGACCACTGAATTTAGCAATAAATATATTTATAGTTTTACCATATTAAATCAAAGTTTGTATTCATTTATCATCTTCAAGTAACTAAGGTCTGTTCACAATGTGAAATGAGCATATTTTTTATTCCATGCCTTTTATTCATCTTTCCACAACTGTTTTCTTCTATTGTTTACCAAAAGAACAGTAATAATGTCATTTAAAAACATTTTTACCGTTTCAGAATCAAAAGTATAATAAAGATGCAGTATTCACATAAAATATAATATCATCCAGGGAAAAAAATCAGTGTAAAATCAGCCAAAAGCTCCTTGGAAGGGAGAAGAGAAAGCAAAAATATGGGTATGTATATCCTGAATATCTAATAAATTAATAAATGTTGCTTTAAATGCTATATAGGATCATGGTTAAATATTCAAAGTTGTGGACACATTTCATTAATAATTAGGCAAAACAGATAATCCTCAATAGCCTTATTTTTATACTTCCATAGCTAGCAATTTTTTTTCACCATCTTAGTAATAGAAAACCCCCATTGCATTTGAACTTTATATAAGCTATATTTAGCTCAGAAAAGAAGCCAAGAGCAATTAATTTATATCTTAACAGTAATTTTGTCTCTCTAGACCAACTGGCTTTTGATCTACCAGGCACTAGAAAAACTTTTTTTTATTACATATATTATTTAAAACAAATTAATGTGCTAACTAGAACTATTTCCTGCTTCCCTCCCACGCCCACTCTCCCTCCTCAAAATACAAAAGCCAACCAGTAGGAGGGACTGGTGGTGATAGCATCAGTGGTTCCATGTCGCCTATAAAGGTGCGATCCTGCAGTCCTTAGGTTGGTGAAATTAGTTGTAATGGTCTGAGTTCAATTTTTAGTGGATAGCTGTTCTCAAAGAACATTATCACAACTGGTACCTTTGTCAGTGTCAGCAGAGGACTGGACATTCATGAAGACTGAATTATTTTCTGACTCCCAGAGGTGGTCCCTCCAGAAATGGGTGGAGATATTAATGTGATAGAATGGGGAAACTTATACTGCCAGTGTCATTGCTGTGTTAGTTTTGAAGAAATAACAGGACTTGAGTCTGATGTATATCAGCGTACACCTTTAACACAAGCACTACATTAACTGTAGTAATATACCAATCTTTTTTAATATTACTTTTTATTTACATCATATGCATTTCAAAATATAACAGCTCAGAAAATGTCTCAAACCTTAAAAAAAAATAAAATCAGTGGTTTTAAATGCCACTACAAATCTCATTAATAACATGATCACTTTAGATAAGCTATTACCAGCTGGACAGTGGGGTGGGAGAAGGTATTTTTTCATATTCTGTGTGTATATATAAAGTCTGCTACAGTTTCCACAGTATGCATCCGATGAAGTGAGCTGTAGCTCACGAAAGCTCATGCTCAAATAAATTGGTTAGTCTCTAAGGTGCCACAAGTCCTCCTTTTCTTTTTATGTTTCCAAATTCACTCTGTAAGTAAAGGCCTGTATGTGTAGATAGTTTTGTCATACGGTGAACTTTTCCAAGGATTATTATTAAATTATATTATACTAAGTAAAGTAAATGTTCACTGTGAAATAAGCACTATAAACTGCCCTTATAATGAGAAAGATGTCAAATACAGCATCATTTATCTACAAGATTTTGTGCCACTTAATAGCATGGGGGAACCCTCTATACAGATGATAAAAATGTGATTAATAATTTTAAATGAGTCAGTAACTTGAAATTAAAAAATCACTACCCATAGAGGGGCAAAAAGGGAATTCTATATACACAAAAGTGCCAACTTTCAGACAGGAAAACCAGCTATTGGGTCCTTACGCAGGTGCTGGAACTACAGGCATGGGAGATGCTGCCACACCCCCAACTTGAAGTGGTTTCTATTATATACAGGATTTACAGTTTGGTACAACTGTACAATGGCTCTCAACACCCCCACTATAAAAATTATTCCAGCACCCCTGGATCCTTTATAGAAAAAGGAAAAGAGATAAACAATTCCCAGTTACAGGCATAAAAAACAAACAATGGGGTAGCTGGTTCACATATTCAAAACTATCCCCAGGGTCTGGGAGTTTGGATGATCCAAAGCCCATTGAACTAAAGTGAGAGTCTTTTCATTGACTTCAATGGGACTTGGATCATGCCCCATACTAGGCAGCAGAGTTAAAAGGGTAATTTGACCAAAACCAGGGGTGAATCTGCCTTTTCTGTGTTTGGCTCCATTAGAGGAGTATGGCAAGAGTTGAGCTGTTATTCCATACTTTTTGCTGTAAATTTTCTGCTTTAGGATTTAGTGTTAAAATCCAAGCTCTTATATCCTGCAGTGCTGCTGATCCCAAGTATAATAAGATTGAATTAATCCTGTGTTAAAACGATCTACATGAAATACAATTGTTTTCCAATTCTGACTGTTTTGGAAATATATATATTCCATTATCCAAGATACCCTGAGTTGGGTTTCTAAGTTTTCATAAGAAATAGATTATTATCTAAAAAGGGAGATTTTATTCAACACTGATCATTGCCCTCTCCACTGCACAAATATACAATGTAAGGGCTTGTCTACACTGAGAAGTTAATTTGGATCAAAGTAGGGTGTGAATATAAAGCATAATTGCTATTCCTAACTCCGTGTGTGGAGCTCTTATTCTGGAATAATTTTTTTTAGAATTCCAGATCAATTTAATCCACTTCCAGATCAGCTAAAACTAAACAGGAGCAAAGAACTCTTACTCTGGCATAAGAGCATCCACGCAGGCAGTTAAGCGGGAATAGGTGTCCCTCTAGACAAGCCCTAATTAAATCTAGTTTTACTTAAGAAAGTGAAAATAAAAGAAAGAAAGAAAAAGATGATAGTGATGGAGCCTCCAGGCTCAAATTCACCTCGCTCCTTC
Source organism: Lepidochelys olivacea (assembly GCF_965140295.1). Taxonomy (NCBI): domain Eukaryota; kingdom Metazoa; phylum Chordata; order Testudines; family Cheloniidae; genus Lepidochelys; species Lepidochelys olivacea. The sequence goes on along the minus strand of NC_140414.1, from coordinate 46,433,111 downwards.
ATTCACAAATGCGGGATTACAAGACTTGAGACCGCAGAAAACTATGAGGTTAAAGACATTAATCCCGTGCCTTGAGCCTCCCACCGAGACCCCTGGGGGGGTCGCCTCACTTGCCTGGGTTTGCTCCTCTTTACAGGAGAGGCGCGCGCCCCGACGCCCTAGGCGCCAACGCCTTTTTCACCCCACCGCCACGTGCCCGAGGGTTTGCGGGATCGGGGCCTTGCGCTCCTACCGCGGCGCCGTCAGCCTGGCGGGGCGACGGGGCGCCGCAAGAGGCCGCGCTCCCCCACCCTTCCCCCGCCCCGTGCCTGCCCCTCGCGCCGTTCTCTCCCGCCCCGCCCACGCCGACTAATCGCGCAGGGCGTTTGGCCCCCGCGGGGTGCCGTAGGCGGTGTGACGTACGGCCCCGGGTTCCCCATTGGCGGATTCAATAGTCGCGGGCTACTTGAACGGTGGGAGCGGAGCGGGCTAGAGGAGCTGCCCGTAGCGCGAGCCCCCTCTCTCCCGGGCACCCCAGTAGCGCGGCGCCGGGTGCCTGCCGAGCTCCGACCCCCCCCCCCTCGGTGCACGCGGCTGCCGAGGCCCGCACGAGCCCCCCGGCGCTGGGACGATGCTGACGGGCGCCGCTGACCCGGAGCAGGAGAACCAGGAGAATGTGCCCCCCAGCGGCAAAGCGCGGCCGCCCGCCGCCGCCCTCGGGGCCCGCCCGGTGCTGGCGCTGCTGCGGGGCAACCAGCGCCGCCCGACCCAGCAGCAGGCAAGGCGGGCGCTGCACGGTGGGGCTGCCGGGCGGGGGAGCTACGGGCTGGGGCTCTGGTGCTGGCTGTGCCCGCGTCAGCCCTACCGCTTCTAGGGACGGGCGGGCGCGTCTACGCCGAGGCGCTGCAGCCTCCGGGACCGGCTCCTGTGCCTGGGACCCCGGCTCTCGCTCCCCGCAGCGTGAGCAGCCGCCCGGCGTCCGCCATCTTAGGGCCGCGCTTCCCTCCGCTGCGCCCCGCGGAGCAATGAGCGGGCCCGGCGGCAACAAGCTGTCAGCAGCAGACCGGGGGAGCTGGCCCCTGCTGGGCTGGGGCTGCGGAGCTCGGGCTGGGATGGGCGGGGAGCCTAGCCAGCAGTGCGCCAGCATTGCCGAGAGCCGGGCAGCCTCCGCGGCTCCCGCTTAGGCTGAGCACCTGGGAGCGCGGGCCTCCGCGCGCAGGCCGGGCACATGGCGGTGGCTCTTCACTAGCAGGAGAGAGGGGGCTGACTGCTCCGGCACGACGTGACTAGCTCGGAATAACCTCCGTGGACAGCCCTAAATCGCGATGGAAACCGCCGGGCGTTAGGCTGCGATGGAAATGTGGCGCGTCTGTGCTCCCTTGGGCTCCGGAGCCCTGTTGGATGAAAGGAGGGCTCCATGGAAACACTAATGGCAAACTCTTATTCTAGGCTGCTCTTGCTCACGCACCCTGGAGTATTAATGATGAAAACTATGGCAAGGTTCCAGCTGGGAAAGCGGGTAACAAACAACCTGCTTTTGCCATCCATATGGATGAGCCTGATGGGGAGAGACGAAAGAGGCAAGTGGTTCCTAAAAAGGCTGTGCCCCATGAAGGGGTCCTAGGCTTAAATACAGCTGTAACATCATTAGGAGACAGAAAACCCTTGGCACCCATAGAAAATCCAATGGATCTTAGTTTTGGTAAGTATGTTAGTTACCAGCAGAAAATGATGTATAAAGCATAGCTTATGTCTTTGAAATTGATATGCCCAATTCAGTTCTGGATTGTCATATAGGCTGCTTCATACAATACTACAGCAGTTTAATTGGGTACTACATAAATTTAATTGGGGCTGAAAGTTACAGATCTGTAGTGTTATCAAACACAAAGTATTCTAACAAGAATACTAGACTTAAATCTCTCCAAGATTCCTAATGCATTTGTCAGTTCCTATTGAGCCATGGTTCTCAACTTATTTACTATTGTGGGCTGTATATGCAGCTCTCTTGTGAACTGTAGGCCACATCCATCCACTCAAAATATATATACTACTGGTATGGCCCTGATGTCTCATGGGCTGCAGCTGTGTCCTGATTGGGTTGGGGGTTGAGAACCACTGCTGTTGGGGGAGGGAGGAGTCACTAACCTATCCTCATCTAAAGGTCTCTTCTCTAGTGCCTGCCCGCTGCCCTGGGGAGGATCCACTAGACCCAGGTGTCAAAAGATTACAGGGACAACAAATGAAAAAACGGGGACCAGGAGTGAGGGTTATGGGTTCAAAAGCAGGGATCCAGAGGGGGACACCGACCAGAGAACCCCAGACAGTGTCCACTGCACCTTATCAGCATTTGTCTAGCTGATCCATAACATATTCACTTGTTTTTTCTGAAGTGAACATTTTTCCCACTACGCCCCTGTCACTGACCTGATACCACAGGCAATGATTCAGTAAACTAAGTTAGCAAAATGCTAGTAGAAACTGGATGCAGGTATCTTTAAATTGCACTTCCAATCTCAACCTCAACTGGATTATCGTAAGTAATTTATCACAAATAGAGATTTTCAACATGATCATGGGAAGACTAGACTATTCTAAATCTTGGATCAGAGCAGTACCCACAGGGAAGTGTCAGTCTCTGCTGTGATCTTTCCATAAATAATGGAAAACTAATACCTTCCTGTAAAGGTCCAGTTTGAGTGATTTAGGGTTGTTTAGAAGACCTCCCAAATCTAAAGGAGTACTTGTGGCACCTTAGAGTCTCTAAGGTGCCACAAGTACGCCTTTTCTTTTTGCGAATACAGACTAACACAGCTGCTACTCTGAAACCTCCCACGTCTAGAGGCTTTTGGAGAGGAGGCAGATTGAATTGGTACACTGGGCTAATCCCTGAAGCTACTCTATTTCTTCCCGATGCTTCCTCCCTGTGAATTACCAAAGCTATTTTCAGGCAATAGCTCTGCTTGGCCCAATAATTGCCATATTTGTGTGTGCCCTTACCCTTCTCAGTCCCACTGTGGCTCATGAGCAACTGACATGTTTGAACCCTGCCACCTTGTACCTCATTGGAGGGAGTTGTGGATTGCAGGGAGACACAAACCACTCTAGAGCTCTGCTCCTGGCTACAGTCTTAGAGGCTGAGGGGAAGAGAAGCAGACTATTTAACTCCAGGCATAGTCTCTGCAGAGACTGGAACGCTCTTAGCTCAGAGGCTACTGATAGGGTAGTGCCTCTAGCTTCTGCTGTCTCCAGATGTGAGTACAAGAGCTGGGAGCGCCAAACTCACTCTGAAAATAAGTGCTTCAAAATGCTTGAATTCATTTAGGGGGTGGGGGGGGCCCTCTATTACTACAGAGGGATGTGGAGGTCAGGGGTTACTGTGAAGGCAAGTGTGGGGCAACACAAACTGCTGTTATGTTGCAGTCTTGCTCCATTCTGTATTGACTCGATGTGTATGCACAGGTACATCACAACATGCCATTTATTAAACACATGACTGAATATAACAATACTAATACATAATTCTATAGTTCCTTTTAGACATTTTTGTCTAAAAGGTCTAATCCAATTTCAGAACTAGAATCCACAATGTAATTCCTTAATCCTCTTCTTCGTGCCCCCCCCAGTATTAAATGGATCTAGAGTAGGTTAACTTGCATAACTTATACGGTAGCCTGTAGATTCCTAAAATAATGACAATGGGATATTAACTACAGTTTGTCTAACATTCCGCACATGTAAATGCTTCTGCGGAAGGACCATATCAGTAGCCTAGTTTTGTAGCTCTGGCAACTGATTAGTTGAAAGCCCTGGCTGGGATGATTTAATTGGGGATGGGTCCTGCTTTTGAGCAGGGCGTTGGACTAGATGACCTCCTGAGGTCCCTTCCATCCCTGATATTCTATGATTAATCCACACTGTGAAAATCTACCTCCATGTTAGACCAACCTCTAAACTCACTGATCAAAGGCTTTGGCTTACTCTAAATCAGCACAGAACTTTAATTTTTATTTTACCGTGGTAACACAAGGTGACTTCTCCTGATTGTCAGGTTAGAGAGTTTGCCATTGAGTTCCCTTTCCCTTGGAACGTTGATAAGAGATTCCTGAAGAACAAATGTGTCTAGTTCCCAGTGATGGGAATGAAGTATGATGAAACTGCAAACTGATGACATTCTGGTCTCCTTGGACTGCTGCAGCCTTGGTGCCTCAAATGCATAAACTGAACCCAGTTTTAGTGTAATCATTAGACTCTCTTGTAAATGTGTGGGCTGACAACTGGCACAAACTTAAAATAATGTGGCTACTATCTTGAATTTGTTTAGATTCTCCAAGTATTATGGATATATCGGTAACTCAAGAAGTGGAAGAAAAAGTAAATGTTAACCAGGTGCCAGACTACATTGAAGACATCTATACATACCTTAGGGAAATGGAGGTAAGAGGCCATAAATATGCCCTTAGAACTAGAAGCGTTTAGTCTAATTTCTAGACAGCATGAGTAATTCTTATGCAGTGTTAAACCTAGTACGGTGACAGAATTAGCAACTTATAGCCTGAGAAAGGAAGACCTAGATAGACCATGGAATCCTTTCCTGATGAAACTGCTAAACCCTTCTCAAATTATACTAAAACGGGCTACATAATCCACTAAACACAAAATAGAGAACAAGCCCATACTGGCTGGACAATGGACCTGGTGACCTAAGACCGTTAATATCTAAACTAGATTCTACTTTAGATGTAGTACAAACTCCCTGGATTCTTATCTGTGGTGGATTTTTGGTCCATCAGAAGAAGAACATAAGAATGATCACACTGGGTCACACCAATGGTCCATCTAGCATGGTATCTGACAGTGGTCAATACCAGGCCCTTCAGAGGGAATGAACAGAACAGGTAATCATAGTGATCCATTCCTAGCTTCTGGCAAACCGAGGCTGGGGAACAGCCTCACCTCTTTGCAAGATTCAAATGCTAACTGAATCTCTTACTTACACAATCACAACTGTCTTAACAGGTAAAATGCAAGCCTAAAATGGGTTACATGAAGAAGCAGCCTGATATAACAAACAATATGCGAGCTATTCTTGTGGACTGGCTGGTGGAAGTTGGAGAAGAATATAAATTACAGAATGAAACTCTGCACTTAGCTGTAAACTACATTGATAGATTTCTTTCTTCAATGTCTGTGCTGAGAGGGAAGCTTCAGCTTGTGGGGACTGCAGCTATGCTGCTAGCATCGTAAGTTTAAACTGGCATCCATTGCTTTTCAACTATTAGAACTTGCTAACCTTTCCTGTAGGTGTCCAGCAGGTAAATCTCAGGGCCGTATTTTTTTTCTCAGCTGGGGGTGGTGGCACAACTTAGTGAATCCTTCCTTCTCCAAGAAGACTCAGGAGGCCTAGATTCACATCTGGCATTCTCATATGGGCTTTTAAAAAAAACCCTGACATTTGCAAGTCCAACATGGAATGTGGCTTCTGTCTTTATCTGAGTTCATGTAACTAATACTTAAAAGCTTTTAAAAAGCCTTTTTCTCAGGGTACAGCTACACTACCTGCCAGCTCAGCAGGTAGCGATTGATCTATCGGGATCAATTTATCACATCTAGTGTAGACGCAATAAAGCGATCCCTGATAGCTCTTCTGTTGACTCCTGTACTCCACGGTGGCGAGAGGCGGAAGTGGAGTCGACAGGGGAGCAGCGGCAGATCAGCTATTCTTGTAGCTGATGTTGTGTATCTTAGGTCGATTTCCTTCTCTCTTCTCCCCCTGCATGGCGCGGCCCCCCGCAGTGTAGACCAGGCCTACGGGTCCATAGGGTTGAGAACATGGAAAGGCAACTTTAGTCAAATTTTGAGCATGACTTAGTTTGAGATTCTTGGAAATACAGTAACTAGGAGTACTTTTTTGGTACTAAAAATTACATTACTATCAATAGTGTACTGGGAAGAATTGCTTAAAACTTTCAGTATAACATCTAGATCGCCAAAGTGACTTAATGTAGCAGCCAGCAGAGTTTCTAGGGAGGTATAGTTCTCGGCCATCTCCCAAACTGCAGTCAGATTTGGCAAACATGATGATTCTACTAAACACAAGAGACTGATAGACATTCTCTTTACCTGTATCTGCCGTTCACTGTTTCTTTCAAACTGCAGGAAGTTTGAAGAAATCTACCCTCCTGAAGTAGCAGAATTTGTTTACATCACAGATGATACCTACACCAAGAAACAGGTCCTAAGGATGGAGCACTTAGTGTTGAAAGTCTTGTCATTTGACTTGGCAGCTCCAACAATAAACCAGTTCCTCACTCAGTACTTCCTACACCAGCAGACCAATGTTAAAGTGGAGAATTTATCAATGGTAAGTATGGACTTGGAGTTACCAGATCTTTCTGGTTGCATTAGGCTCAGTACCTGTGGAGCTTGCAGGCTTCCTGTCTTTCTCCACTGGAGAAAAGAGGGGATGTGCCAATTGTAATAAGCTTCTGAAGAACTGAAATTTAGAACTGGCAGGCTGAGAACAGCAGCTTTGCTTCCCTGCCTGGTTTCTAGAGGTTGCAGCTGGCACTCTATTCTAGTGGTGAGCCTGTAGCACTACCGTGAGAATTGGCTAGAAAAGAGGCCCTTTCCCACTTGTCACAAAGTGTTCAAATACTGGTTCAGCCTTGGCTGAACGGGACATAAATTCAATGGATTAACTACAGTAAACTAAAATGTAAAGCTTATTACAGGCTCTCAGGAAGACTTACTATCGTCTACTTTGTAAATGTGGCGGTCTCTACAACACTGGCTCATTCTAGACTAGCAGTGGGCAAACATTTTGGCCCAAGAGCCACATCTGGGTGGAGGAAATATTCATGGCCCTGCATGCAGTAGGCTTAGGGTTGGGGTCTGGGAGGGGGTGCAGTGTGCAGGAATGGGCTCAGGGCAGGACATTGGGGTGCAGGAGGGGTTCCAGCTGGGCACTGCTTACTGGAGAGGCTGTGGGGTGGTAGCAGAGTTATGGCAGACTCCCTGCCTGCCCTGGCCCCATGCCATGCTGCTCCCAGAAGTGTCTGGCACCATCTCCCTGGGGGAGGGCAGAGGGCTTAATGCACTACCCACACCTGCAGGCACTGCCCCTGACAGCTCCCATTGGCCGTAGTTCCCTGTTCCCGGACAATGGGAGCTGCAGGGGGCTGTGCCTGTAGATGAAGGCAATGCATGGAGCCCTCTGCCACCACCCACCCTACAGGGGCCACAGGGATGTGGTGCTGGCCACTTCTGGGAGCAGCGTGGGGCCTGCTTCACCACAGTGGTGGCAGTCCTGCAGGCTGGATCCAAAGCCCTGACAGGTTGGATCCAGCCCATGGTCTGTAGTTTACCCACCCCTGTTCTACACCAATATTTGACTAAATCCTAGCTGAGATTAAAAGTGTCCTTTTCAAGTCCTCACTGTTCTGATGTAAAACTAAACTCTCCCTTGGGACACAGGCAGCAGCTATGCAAGTACAGTCAAAATATTTTGAAATATATGAAGTGGAATAACACAGGAACAAGTGTAGAACCAAACACTACTTTTTTTATCTGAGACTCTTTCCTTTGAATATTAAAAGCTATATTTATATTGCTGCAAAAATTAGATGCTTGTCTTTGTCTGGAAAGCTCTAAATCCTTAAACATTGTACTGAAGGCCACTTAACAAATAGTGTTGGAGTACACTTAAACTAGTAAGGAAGATGCTTAGACTGTAAGTATCTTGTACTGGTGGTTGCTGAACAATTAGAAGCTATGACTTTCTTTACAGTATCTGGGGGAGCTGAGTCTAATTGATGCTGACCCATACTTGAAATACTTGCCATCACTTACTGCTGCTGCAGCGTTTCATCTAGCAAGCTACACAATCACTGGACAAACCTGGGTATGTAGAACAAATAGCTTTAGAAAGTCTCCTTTGTTTATAAGTAAACAGCCTTAAATACAGCAAATAGCACACCCTCAACCTGATATAAGATCAAAACCTATTCTTGGCTAGCAATCAATTTCTATAAAGAACAGCTCATACAGAAAGTTGAAGTCTTATTTTAATTGTCCTTAGTCAGAACTGAGTAATGGTTTCTACACCAGACCTTTGACTATATTCCAAAACCAGCAAGCTTCTAACAGTGGCTAACTCCCTAGAAGAGAACCTAAGTACCTTACAGAATATGGGTGGGGGTTTTTTTGAGACACCTCTTAGTGCTATTTCCAGAACCCTCTCCTACTCCTAAAGGCTGCCTCTTGCAGGAACACTCAAATACTGTTTCAGTAAAAGTTCTTTTGCCTTAACTACTTGGAAGCACACAGAGGAAAGGACCACTACTGGAAGAACAAACTGCTACGTCTTAGAGCCTAGCACAGTTAAGATGAATGATTGGAATTTTTGTCTGATAAGTAGTTATAGATCAGTGGGTGAGGGTATAAAATGGAAGATTACATGCAGCTGAAGATTCTTTGGCAGTTCCAGCTTGATATTTTCATTTTTTGTAAAGTGCATTGACATAACACTAACAGCAGCTTACTACTTTGCTGAGGAATCATGCATTCTGCTAGTACCTCTTTCTACCTGCAGGTGGGGACATGAAATATCCAGTCTAGAATAGCAAGAAATATAGCTTTTTGTCTTGCATTCAAAGTATGGGAAAATGCTGTAAAGTAACTGGTCAGATTAATATGCTAGATTTTCCATCCATTTGTTTTCCCTTTCTTCAGCCTGAATCTCTGTCCAAAATGACAGGATATACCCTTGAAAGCCTTAAGCCTTGTCTCATGGACCTCCACAAGACCTACCTCAGAGCAGCACAACACACACAACAGTCCATAAGAGAGAAATACAAGAGTACAAAGTAAGTACCCACTTCTGTGGGTAAACTCCAATACATACCTCTAATCTAAGATAAGCAGGCTAGCTATCCTACTCTCGTGTCAGCGCACACAAGACTGGAAGTCTCTTCTTTGCTTTGTTTTGGATCCACGCATGACTCCTGTCAGTGATTTGGCTGCTGTATGCTCACATAATGAGCTAATAACTACAACAGATGGTGTCCTGACTTGCAACTCAAGATGTAGTCTCAGTCCAGAAATTGAGACTGATAGCAGGAATTGCTTGATGAAGTTCAATAGGTGACCATTATGTCCCTTCTAGTCCTAAAAACCTAGTAAAAAAAGTTTTAAACCTATTAAGTGTTTGATTTAACATGGTCTGCCCCATTGCAGACATATGCTAGTTTACAAACTGTTAATGCTGTATTCTATCTTTGTAATGTAATCCCTTCAGCAGAGATCATTCTAACATGACTACATCTGATACCCTTTTCTCCTTCAGGTACCATGGAGTATCGTTCATTGATCCACCAGAGATGCTAAATTTATTGTAACAATCAAGAGACTCTTTAAAAAAAGTGTATTATACTTGCAAACGATGTACAGTTTTAACTCTGGTAAATATTTTAGATGTCTTACAATCATTTCAGAATAATACCACATGTGGTGTAACTTGAAATTATGAAGTTTAGTTTTATATGGTTTTAATGTAAATCTTTTTGTACATGCAATCTTGTTCTAAATATTTAGCTGGAGCTCTTTTATAAAGCTGTTCTGTTCAAGTATTGAATTAACCATGAAGGTGAACTGTTAATGTTTGTTCTAAAACTACTAGAATGTCCAATTAAGGAGCGGTACATAAAATAAGGATTTTTAACTTTTGGAGTGACTGAAAGGCCAAGTTCTAACTCAAGTTTTGAACAAATTACAAACTTGACAACTGTGTCAACACAAGATGCTACTAAGGTTTAATTTCACCTGAATTTAGATCAAATCTTTGGTTTGTCATATCTCTAGAACTTTATATGTAATATAAAAACCACTTTGAAGAAATTCAACTGACTTTAGTAGCTGGCAGGATTTAATAGGACTTGCTTCAAAAGCAGGCTTTCCAATTTTAGTGCTCCAACTATCATTAAGTAGTGGTCTCCAAAGCAGCCATCAGATAGCTAGAACTACAACTGCTGAAGTGTCCTCTTGTGTGAACAGAAATGGCATCTAACTTGTAGCTATTTTCTAGTCTAAGTGATGCTAGTAAAAGTTCATGCAGCATTTTTTAGTAAAACTTTAGTTTCTCTAAAAGCTTCCCTAGAGTCAACCCTCCATTACTAAAGCTCTACCTCCCACTTGCTTTCCTAGCTGGGTGGTGGCAAACTACAGCAGGGAAAGTGGCCACTACCACTACACCCTCCACAGGGGGAAGAGAATAATACAGCTGACTATCACACCCTGCGCCATGCCATGGATGGGTTATAGCTAGAGTGATACTCAATTCAGAACAGCCCATTTGGGCAGGCTTTTATGCAGTGGAAATCTTAGTCAGTCAGGTTTTAATTGGTCTTCTGCTTAAGTTGTAGCACTCTGCCAGTAACGGGGTAGTTGAAAACTTTTTACAGTTAAATCAAACTGACTTGTCTCCTCCTGTAAACTTGTATAAGCACAGTATATCTTGAACAGGGTTTAAAGGGAAATCTGCAAGTCTGGCAAATAAACATCCTGTACTAAAGCTGATGGCAGTGGTCCTTGCTTATCTTAATCTGTATTGATCACTGTAGCTGACTGGTAACCACTGATTCCAACTTAACAGTGGGACTACTTTTTTTTTCCCCCATAAAGCAGGACTTAACTGTTTCTAAACTTAGCCCAAGACACCAAGAAATGTATCTTCTTGGTCAAGCTAACTAATAGGAGTGAAAGGAAATTCCTTTCTGAATCTAACATGGCATTTTACCTTGTTTAAACTATAGCTTAACTCTGACATCTAATCCAAAACTGACAACTACCCCACGGCTCATCTTGACCCAAATTATGTTCTAACTCATTCCAATTGTTTAAATATGGAACAGCTGGCTTCCTATACCAAGCAAAACCATTCTTTGACCCTATGAGTCTGACTATGTAGGCCTGGCCATGAAATGCACTCTGGCCTGGAAAGACAGGTACAAAGCTGCTTGGGAGGCCTGTTCCTAGGCTTGACTGAATCAGCTGATTAAGGTAGGGGTGGAGGGTGGAATGGGTAAGGGAAGTAGAAGTGGAGGGCAGGCTTGGTGCCATGAATTTCCTTTTGGCTTCCCCAGGGGTGCTTGACCATACCTCCACTGGACCTATGGAAAGGGGTAGACCATTAATGACCCTCCAAAGACTAACAGGCTAAAGTCTCTTTGCCGCAAGTTTGGAAAGAAGTCCATGTACACACTATGTTCCAGCACCAGGCATCCTAATTACTGTATTACTACCAGCCTTAATTTTCATATACTGTTTTTGAAATGCTCTAAAATATGCTCATAATTTTATCTCCTTTTTCTTTGGTTTAGGAGTGGCTTTGGCTCAGGAACCCTGAGCCAACTGCTTGTTTTTTTTCTAAAAGTCCTTCTAGGATATAGATAATTTTTAATGTTGGATTGAAAAAAATGACTGGTATTATACCTCACTAAAGCTGCTAGATTTGGTTGTGTGTGTGTGTATATAGGCAAGCAGCACATCCTCTAAATTTTGTGTGTGTGCACATTAGTGGTACAATATAGGTAACCTTAAAGCTACATGAAAAGCAGTTTAACAATCTTATCTTTTGAAAAGAAATGTTACTATGCCTGTCTGCTTCCTATTATACTGCTTTTTTATAGCATCAAAACTGCTTCACTAACCCCCCTCCCCATACTATACAGTACTAATACACCCCTTTACTCCTGTGGGTGGATGCCTTAAGCCTGTTAAGATTGAGGGACCTCTAATATTAAAGAGCACAGCTCTGTTCATGGTATATCTCTTCCCCCTTTACTTCATAATCTCATCTCTATTACCCCTTGTCCTTTTCCCTTGAAGTCTTAACATTTCTCTGTAAAGTTCCCAGCATCTTCTGTCCTTTTACCTCAGCTATAATGCACAAAGGTTGCACTACTAGGCTAAATCTTTCCCTGAGGCAAAAGCAGATTGTACTGTACAGCAAACAGCTTGTTTGTACAGCCTTTCACAGAACCAGGTCCAGTTGCAGGTTTTTCCTCAACAGAAAAGGTCAACAAAATGTAGCCTAGAGGTTGGAAGAAGCGATGGAACAAGATCCCTGCAAGGAGAATGCTAGATCACTGTAAAGATGAAGTAAACTTTACACAGAGACAAGACAGGGTATGAACCACTGCAATATATATATATTTACAATAGTGCCCTACATTGACTTAAGTGAAAACTTCACTTGCAGCATCTATAAAACACTGAGTTTGGACCCATTCATATATTTTACACTTGCCATTTCTTCCCCATTTTAAAAAAAAAATCTGATACTGCAAACAAACATGTTTGGTCTTCCTTTTAAGAACAACATTTATTTCCTAAGAGGCACGTAAAGAGCTCTGCCAAGAAGCACTTTTGCTAAGCTTTAAAGTTACAGGGGCAAAATTAAATTCTCAGTTTTACTATATATAACTTATGAACACATGAAATAAGATGTAAGTTATTTCTACTCTCCTCTTGTATGGATTTTCCTGTTTGTCTATTTCATCTTCTAAAATCTCAACTGCTTCATGAGACTAACTTGTCTGATGCTATTGCATAGATCCTTCTTCCTACTTTGTTTCAGTAAGTTCTAGTGTTCTAGGATAGTTCTTTTTAGACTTACAGTTTAAGAAGTATTCCTTAATTTTCATGAAACATGGTTAAACTGATATGTTTAAAAATAAACATTAACAAAGACTACAGGCAGTCTCTTAATTTCTTGTTTCAGAGTAGCAGCCGAGTTAGGCTGTATTCACAAAAAAGAAAAGGAGGACATGTGGCACCTTTAGAGACTAACCAATTTATTTGAGCATGAGCTTTTGTGAGCTACAGCTCACTTCATTGGATGCATTCATTATTTTCCACTGAATGCAGCCGATGAAGTGAGCTGTAGCTCACAAAAGCTTATGCTCAAATAGATTTGTCTTTAAGGCACAAGTACTCCTTTTCTTAATTTCTTACAATTTACAGGGGAGGAATGTTTTTAGGCTGAGATGCTTGTCATGTTCTTGGTAAAGACAACAAAGGAGCTGCTTTGTCTACAACACCCATCTCTTGCAGACATGAGGCCTAATTCACTCTCAATAATTCCACTGCAACTAATTCTATTGATGTGAAGAGGTACTGGATGAAGCTTATGCTTAGATTGAACAGAAAATCAAACCATGCCAATCCAGAACCTTAATACTTAGAAATGTAGATATGCACTGCCTTAAAATGAAGTTAAAAGGCTTTGAGAAGCAGCTCTTATGAGATGGAAGTGTTAATATTTACAGATGTGCAATTCAAGAGTTTGCTTACTTAGTTACCACCCTATTATACCTTCTACTCAAATGCTGACACTTTTGAATGTTTAGTTTATTGCAAGACAAATGTACACTATTATATAAAAAAATATACAGAGAAGTAGATCTAAGTTTCAGAAATGGGGGGGGAACAAGGAAAACTGATCTACAAAAATACATTCAGTAGCTTAATATACAGAGTAAGTGTCTCATTTAAGTATTAATCTATACAATTATTTTGAAGGGAACATGACTAATGAGTCGCTCTCTTCTTTTTTCTTTTTTTGTTAAATGCTTTCTTATTTGAAGAATTTTCTTGTTTGGCGCTGGTTTGAGTTCTGTGAACAAACAACATTTAACCTAAAATAAGGCAGCTTAATAAAAGACTGAGTGGCTAGACTGGTGTTCCCTGCAAGTCAAGCCCCAAGTCATAAAGGTTTTCAAGATCTCAGCTCTATACATGACCAGCCTACCACAATCCAATTGTGCTTTACTTGTAACAGGGTTTAAAGAAAACTAAGGGAAAGCCCCATCCAAACTGCAAACAACCTCTGCAACACAAATCCACATTTAACAAACATGTTAGAGCAGACTACCTTTCTAGATACCATCATTTCTATTAGCATTGAGTTGCATGGTTCTTATAAAGAAGGTAATAAATCTGTGCTAAAAATAATACAAGCTCCTGTTGCATTAGTAGTTAGAGCTGGGAAATGTGGACTCTATCCTATTCAGTGGGCAGAATCCACTGCAGCACACCTGAGGAGTAGGATAGGAAGCTCTAATCCACCCTTTTGCTACCACAGGGTAACTCAGAACATCCAAATATCAGATTTAAATTGCACCAGCTGGAGCAGTCCCATAGGCACTGCTTTATCAGGTGCTGATTAGCCCAAACACTGGATGCTTTGGCCTTACCCCCTATGTGAGAGGTGGCATAGAGCTGAACCTGCTGATTCAGGGCAGAGACTGTCTTTTTATTCAGTTTGTACAATAGCTAGCACAATGGGCTCCTGGTTCACGACAAGGACTCAGGCACTACAGTAATACAAGTAAATACACTATCCCTAGATTCCCCAACATTCAGAGAATCCTTGGCGGCTCCCTTAGGCAGTGCAAAGAACCAAGAACAGGCTGAGGATCTGGCCCCATTATCTGAGAGCAATGTTTTCCTTGACAAGCGTAGGCACAAGGAAGTATACCGTACTTGCTGAAACTATTCCTTGTCTCAACACAGTATGCTGTTTTAAAGATTTTTTCCCCTTTAACTACATAGTTGTGGTTACCGTGTTTTCTTCGGCCTCTCCTCTGGTTCCAGAATGACAACTTCCTCTTCTTCACTGTCAGACAGTACAATTGTGTCATCACCTTACAAACAAACAAGAGAAAACTGTTATTTATATTACTGTAAAACCTGAGTGTTGTTTTGTACATCACATTTCTGTGAGTATAAATCATTACTACACACCTAGAGACATTTCAACGCAGGGGGGATATGTTTTTCTCACTCTAGTGTGCAACTCAAGGGCCAGAATCACCCTTTGAGCACAATAACTTTAAAACAACTGATACTTTATTTTAGCTGTTATAAACTGAACACTTTTAGAAGAGTGGCTGAGTTTGGTTTAGTATCCTGCTGCCTCATCTCTCAACAGTAGGTAGAGGACAGAGCCCCAAGACCATTCTCATTGGTTTGTCTGGTATTTTGCTTTCATTAGATACTGACATAATGGCAACAGGCACAAAACAAAGCAGGTCCTTTCCCCAAAAGCACCTTTCTTTGTTACTTTCTGGTCCCTACTAATTCCCCAGTGTAGGGTTTCCCTCTTGTAAAAACTCCACCCTCTACTCCCAGCATGTCTTTCTGGGGTTGGATATTTAAATTTGGCAGATGTAAGCCATAACAGCTCTAAAGTGGTCATTTTGCAGTTGGCAGCTGCATCTTCCTGCTGGCAAGTTCCTATGATGTTTTCCCCTTCTTGCTGCTAAGGAGGGGACACAGCTTCAAATACACCAGAATTAATACATGAACAGTGTTTTCGGTAATATTACATTTAAAGCAGATACTAACCCTTCTTAGTATTCCTCACAACATTTCTCTCTTCCATTTCCATTTTCTGACCCTCTGAGGTGGTAGCATCATCACTGTTACCTTCCTCTTCCTCCTCTCTCTCAGATTCTTCAAGGTCTCCCCAGGAGTTCTCTATCCCCTCCCCAAGTTGGGCCATCCCAGGCATCCTCAGTACTGGTTTGGCAAAACTGAGCTACTTAAGAAAAATCTATAAATTGCCAGAATTCTTATTTTTACTCTCATTGCACAGCATGTTGAACTAGGTAAATTATTTGGAAAGTTGAAGTACATAAACAATCTGCGGTGGGTACCAAGGGCTGAGCACGTGATGTGAAGAAATTCATTTGAGCAAAATGGCAAGTCAGTGTTCTCTTGAACAGCTGACAAAGTAAAAATGCCTAACGTATGCACAATGGATGAGACAACTGATCACCTTCACAGCTGAGCCCCACATTGCCAGGCAGAACTTAGTTGGGTTCATCTTTTTGCTGCCTGTGCTGCAGAACTCATCTCCCCTAGAAGGGCCTCACGTTGCCGTTGAGTGATTCCCCTTTTCTATAGCCGTGGAATAGAAATTAATAATGCCACATGGAGCTGCACTGAACCTTCCTTAGCTGAAGGATTCAGAGGCATTAGAGGAGTAATGGAAAAGGGAGGCAGAGAAGGATTCTGGCAGAAAACCCACACACTCCTGATCAACATGCTATACTATGAATTCCTCTACCGGGATAGGTTTCAGAGTAACAGCCGTGTTAGTCTGTATTCGCAAAAAGAAAAAGGAGTACTTGTGGCACCTTAAAGACTAACCAATTTATTTGAGCATAAGCTTTCGTGAGCTACAGCTCACTTCATCGGATGCATACTGTGGAAAGTGTAGAAGATCTTTTTATACACACAAAGCATGAAAAAATACCCCCACCCCACTCTCCCCCTGGCAATTGCCCATCCAAAGTGATCACTTTCCTTACAATGTGTATGATAATCAAGGTGGGCCATTTCCAGCACAAATCCAGGGTTTAACAAGAACGGCGGGGGGGGGGGGGGAGGGGGGGTAGGAAAAAACAAGGGGAAATAGGTTACCTTGCGTAATGACTTAGCCACTCCCAGTCTCTATTCAAGCCTAAGTTAATTGTATCCAATTTGCAAATGAATTCCAATTCAGCAGTCTCTCACTGGAGTCTGGATTTGAAATTTTTTTGTTGTAATATCGCAACTTTCATGTCTGTAATCACGTGACCAGAGAGATTGAAGTGTTCTCCGACTGGTTTATGAATGTTATCATTCTTGACATCTGATTTGTGTCCATTTATTCTTTCACGTAGAGACTGTCCAGTTTGACCAATGTACATGGCAGAGGGGCACTGCCGGCACATGATGACATATATCACATTGGTGGGTGTGCAGGTGAACAAGCCTCTGATAGTGTGGCTGATGTTATTAGGCCCTGTGATGGTGTCCCCTGAATAGATATGTGGGCACAGTTGGCAACGGGCTTTGTTGCAAGGATAGATTCCTGGGTTAGTGGTTCTGTTGTGTGGTATGTGATTGCTGGTGAGTATTTGCTTCAGGTTGGGGGGCTGTCTGCGGGCAAGGACTGGCCTGTCTCCCAAGATTTGTGAGAGTGTTGGGTCATCCCTCAGGATAGGTTGTAGATCCTTAATAATGCGTTGGAGGGGTTTTAGTTGGGGGCTGAAGGTGACAGCTAGTGGCGTTCTGTTATTTTCTTTGTTAGGCCTGTCCTGTAGTAGGTGACTTCTGGGAACTCTTCTGGCTCTATCAATCTGTTTCTTCACTTCCGCAGGTGGGTATTGTAGTTGTAAGAATGTTTGATAGAGATCTTGTAGGTGTTTGTCTCTGTCTGAGGGGTTGGAGCAAATGCGGTTGTATCGCAGAGCTTGGCTGTAGACGATGGATCGTGTGGTGTGGTCAGGGTGAAAGCTGGAGGCACGTAGGTAGGACTAGCAGTCAGTAGGTTTCCGGTATAGAGTGGTTTTTATGTGACCATCGTTTATTAGCACTGTAGTGTCCAGGAAGTGGATCTCATGTGGACTGGACCAGGCTGAGGTTGATGGTGGGATGGAAATTGTTGAAATCATGGTGGAATTCCTCAAGGACTTCTTTTCCATGGGTCCAGATGATGAAGATGTCATCAATATAGAGCAAGTAGAGTAGGGGCGTTAGGAGACGAGAGCTGAGGAAGCGTTGTTCTAAGTCAGCCATAAAAATGTTGGCATACTGTGGGGCCATGCAGGTACACATAGCAGTGCCACTGATTTGAAAGGTATACATTGTCCCCAAATGTAAAATAGTTATAGGTAAGGACAAAGTCACAAAGTTCAGCCACCAGGTTAGCCGTGACATTATCGGGGATAGTGTTCTTGATGGCTTGTAGTCCATCTTTGTGTGGAATGTTGGTGTAGAGGGCTTCTACATCCATAGTGGCTAGGATGGTGTTATCAGGAAGATCACCGATGGATTGTAGTTTTCTCAGGAAGTCAGTGGTGTCTCGAAGGTAGCTGGGAGTGCTGGTAGCGTAGGGCCTGAGGAGGGAGTCTACATAGCCAGACAATCCTGCTGTCAGGGTGCCAATGCCTGAGATGATAGGGCGCCCAGGATTTCCAGGTTTATGGATCTTGGGTAGTAGATAGAATATCCCAGGTCAGGGTTCCAGGGGTGTGTCTGTGCGGATTTGATCTTGTGCTTTTTCAGGGAGTTTCTTGAGCAAATGCTGTAGTTTCTTTTGGTAACTCTCAGTGGGATCAGAGGGTAATGGCTTGTAGAAAGTGGTGTTGGAGAGCTGCCAAGCAGCCTCTTGTTCATATTCAGACCTATTCATGATGACAAAACCACCTCCTTTGTCAGCCTTTTTGATTATGATGTCAGAGTTGTTTCTGAAGCTGTGGATGGCATTGTGTTCCGCACGGCTGAGGTTATGGGGCAAGTGATGCTGCACACAGACATGAAAGTTGCGATATTACAACAAAAAAACTTCAAATCCAGACTCCAGCAAGAGACTGCTGAATTGGAATTCATTTACAAATTGGATACAATTAACTTAGGCTTGAATAGAGACTGGGAGTGGCTAAGTCATTACGCAAGGTAACCTATTTCCCCTTGTTTTTTCCTACCCCCCCTCCCCCCCCCGCCGTTCTTGTTAAACCCTGGATTTGTGCTGGAAATGGCCCACCTTGATTACCATACACATTGTAAGGAGAGAGTGATCACTTTAGATGGGAAATTGCCAGCAGGAGAGTGGGGTGGGGGTATTTTTTCATGCTTTGTGTGTATAAAAAGATCTTCTACACTTTCCACAGTATGCATCCGATGAAGTGAGCTGTAGCTCACGAAAGCTTATGCTCAAATAAATTGGTTAGTCTCTAAGGTACCACAAGTACTCCTTTTCTTTCTACTGGGATACACTTTCTATAAATAAAAGAAGATATAGATGATCATGATGTAGTCATAGCCTTCAAAGAAACGAGAAACTCAAGATGTATTGCGTGATTCAGAAAGTTTTAACAGTGAGATATCACTGTCTTCTCACTAAAGTGATACAGTAGAAAAGATACACATCTGAAGGAGAGTCAGCCTTGGTGATGATTTCTTCAGCTTGCTCTTCCACATCTTTAGTATCAACAAGAGCTCTTTCCATTTTAAAGGCAGAGATCTTTTGATCTGGTATAGACTCTGCAAAGCCAAACTTTCCACCTTCTTTCCTATTTATTAAATAAATACAAAAATTATGTTTTAAGACATTTTACATTTCAAAAAGTCAAGTTAGAGAGAGTTCAGTTATATACAGAGATGTGATTTACAACAGCAACACTAAAAAAAACAGGTTAGCTGTTTAAACTGTTAAGTCAGTGGTTCTCAAACTTTTGTACTGGTGAACCCTTTCACACTGCAAGCCTCTGAGTGTGACCCCCCCTCCCCATATAAATTAAAAACACTTTTTAATATACTTAACACCATTATAAATGCTGGAGGCAAAGTGGGGTTTGCGATAGGGGCTGAGAGTTCACGACCCCCCTATGTAATAACTTCATGACCTGAGGGGTCCCGACCCCCAGTTTGAGAACCCCTGTGTTAAGTTAAACAATACAGAAAATTTGTTCCTGTTTGAGATCAGGCACAAAAACTGAACTGAGAAGGCCAAGTTTTCCCTAGTTGTGGTCTCAGTCACCTGAGAACAGCAATCCTTTTTTGAATGTGGCTGTTTTATTAGTATCATGCCATCTTCTTTAAACAACTAAGCTTTTCTTTTTCCAACTTTATTCTCTCCCCTCCTCCCCAAGGTTTCCCACAGTAGTTGTTTTGCATCATGCATCAAATACAATTGGCTTGAGGGTGTCAATACAATCATCTCTTCAGGGAAAACAGAACTATTAGCTGAGTCTGAGTATAACACTGCTTATTGAAGACCATCAGTTGCACAGCTTCTCTTTCAGAGACTCCACTCACAGGAAAACAGTACAAGAATAATCTGACCCCACAAACATATTAACTTCCAATACATTCCATTTTAACAATCTCACCTAACTTTCCGGTCATTCTCCAAGGCCTTTTGAATTAGCTCTGTAATCTCTGCTACTTTAACACCAGTTATTTTACTGCATCTCAGAACCTGTTTGTAGTGAACAATAATTTATTATCATGCAATTAAAATAAACATAACTTTATACTTAATTTAAGTGAAAACGTACTTTTTTTTGTACTGCTAGATGCTAATGACCTATGAATGATGTCTCAGTCAGGAAGTTCAAATGGAAGCTTCCCCACAAACCTTTAGCTAAGAATTTGTTTGATAGAGGAAATATGCTTTATGCCTAGTTAGTACTGTTTAACCTGAGCAGTCTGTCATATGTTATATATTGTATGCACAGATTTATACTGAACTACCAAATTCATTAATAATTAGAAAAAAGAGCTATGTGCCATCTTAAGAATGAAAAAGACTTCCAATATTATTATTGGGCTTAAGAAAAAAAGTTTTGTTTCATTTCAGATTAAAGCGACAAATATTTCAAGACTAGCGGCTA
The DNA here is from genome assembly GCF_965140295.1 of Lepidochelys olivacea. Classification (NCBI taxonomy): domain Eukaryota; kingdom Metazoa; phylum Chordata; order Testudines; family Cheloniidae; genus Lepidochelys; species Lepidochelys olivacea. Next base: position 46,412,685 of record NC_140414.1, on the reverse strand, counting down.
CACAAATACTAACAGAGGAGCATTGAAATCTGGCAGCAATAAGTTATTTGTTATAGTCAAGAAACACGTTTATATTTAGAAAGACTTATAAATACCACTTGGAAATGTTAAGAGATTGCTGTCCCAATTACCTTAAACTCCATTCAAGAAGTACAGAGTATGAGACCAAACATTTGGAGTTTAGACCATCCCCCCAAAGAACTGTCATGTTTACATTTCCTATCCAGTTTTCTATGCAATCAGACAGAGAGATACCATTCTTCTCTCACATCAAAACAGTACTAGATGGTTCAATATTACAATACTTCAAGAAGTTTATACCAGAGAGAATGACTCAAAGAAAATGCCATTTACCTGATCTTTTAACAGCATAATCCCTCCACTGGACTGGATAGTACAAATCTCACGATGTTTATTCATGGCAATCACTAGGAGGCCATCCATTACACGTTCCTCTCGTTCACTGGGATCCACCAACAAATAGGTCCTGAAACCATTGTTGAATAGGACACAATAGTTAAGGGTAACCTGCTTGCCTGAAACTATAAGGGCAGGAGACAAATTACACAAACAAGCTTCATGGTTTTGGGGATGAGTATACCCAAGGAGACCGATTTCATAAGTGTACATTTTTATGAAAAGTCTACAGAAATTTCATGTTACACACTGCAGCATGAAGAGGAACACCTCTTCTTCACACCTTCTCATTTCAGATAAAGTTAGTTCACTAGTGCACTTTGTTAACATGGCTATTTATGGAAATGTATGTTTTTCTTCCAGTTCTGCAGAAACTGGTAGATGATTTAAGTCAGTGCCATAACAGAAACTTACCCTTGCTGGAAAAAGGCAAAACTGACACAGATAGGCATGTGATGGATACTCAAAGGGACAGGATCACGTTCCTCAGGGGTATACTAAAAATATAAATAGTCAAGGTGGAAATTTGTTACTTACTCAATTCCATATATAATTTAAAAGAAAATACTAAGACAAAAAGTAAGAAAAGCCTATCATCTAAAAATTCAACATGACTTGATTCGCTCTCTCTTTTTAAAATGTTATTTCCTGTTAATATTACCTATCTAGGTAACTGTACTGTACCCATTTTTGTGCCATTTGACCCCTTCCAGTTTGGCTGAGAAGTACAAAAAAGTGCTAAAAAGGTCATCCTTATTTCTTAATGTTTACAGTCTCTCAAATTAAAAATCAGTAAATGTATACTATACATATTGATAAAAACAAATGGATCTATTCCTATCCCTTGATATTTTAAGTAGCTCTACCTCTAAAACTTAACTTGTCTCTGTTGACAAAGATCCATTTTACATAGAGCAGCAATCAATGAAATTTTAATTTCAATAATCCCACCACTTTCACCTCATCCTACTCACCAAAGTTACTTCCTCTCCTTGCACAGATACATCTGGTCTACGGAAGTGACACAAAGCCACTATTGCTGCTATACTTGCAGCATCAATAATGTTTCCATCATGATTCAACAAATGCAGGTCCACACGAATTTGCCACACCTGGGAGGGGGTGGGGGTTAGCGGGAAAAAACAACATGAAAATTCACTAAACTGTAGTCCTGGTCACTTGTATGGATTTTCCAACATCTTTTCAAATAGCTTTTTACTATTCATGTTGAAGGTAAGTATAATTCAGTTCTTGATCATCAAAAATTATGATGAAAACTGAATAAATCCAAACAGAGACAGTATCTGTTTTCAACACTATTAATTTGTGATGAAGAAAATAAAACTGAAGTATGATTTCAGCCCTGATCCTGTAAACCAGGGATTCTCAAACATCACTGCACTGCGACCCTCTTCTGACAAGGAAAATTACTACACGACCCCAGCCGAAGCCTGAGCCGCACCGCCCCAGGTGGTGGGGCCAATGCCAAAGCCCAAGCCCCACTGCCCTGGGTGAGGAAGCCAAAGCCAAAGCCCAAGGGCTTCAGCCCCAGGCAAGGGACCTGTAACCTGAGCCTTGCTCCCTGGGCAGTGGTGCTCAAGCTTCAGCTTCGGCCCTGGGAAGTAGGGCTCAAGCTTCGGTTCTGGCCTGAGACCCCAGCAAGTCTGAGCCAGCCCTGGTGACCCCATTAAAAATGGGGTTGTGACCCACTTTGGGGTCCCAACCCACAGTTTGAGAACTGCTGCTGTAAACATTCATGCATATGATTAGCTTTAGCATGTACACAGCCCATTGACTATAAAGGGACTATGCACAACCTTAAAGTTAAACACATCTATGTTTGGACAGCTGGAACCTTGGCCTTTTAAAATAAAATCAAGATTAATGGTCCTCAAAGACAGACTGACCTCTAAATGCAACATATTAATCCCCTAGTATTAAAGACCTTTTGATTTCATAGCGTTTTTCACACCTTTACACCAGCAACAACACAGAGAGATTCAGTGTCTATACATTTTGAGTTTCTTAGGCATCTTTCTAGTAGTCGATTCAGTTTCACCAAAAGGTCAGATTGCCTGGAAAAAACAAGAGATTGGGTACATTTTAGTTGTGAGTTATTAATAAGTCTGAAACTATGAAACTGAATAGCTTTCCTTATGCCATCCTTGCCTGTAGTCACTGAAGAGACATACCTGCCAGGCTCAAAAGCTGGTGCAGCCATTGGGGAGAGCTCAAGATTAAAGAAAAGTATACCCTCTGTAGCTCGATTTAGCTTTGGGGAAACAAGTTCACATGAAACCTGTCCAAGGACTCTGCAAAAGAAACCCCCCCCACAAACCCCAAAAGATTTCAGTATGGGTGACAAAAACAACTTTAACATTAAAGCAACTTACACTTCAATTTTACTAAAAAGAAAAGGAGTACTAGTGGCACCTTAGAGACTAACCAATTTATTTGAGCATGAGCTTTCGTGAGCTACAGCTCACTTCATCGGACGCTGTAGCTCACAAAAGCTTATGCTCAAATAAATTGGTTAGTCTCTAAGGTGCCACAAGTCCTCCTTTTCTTTTTGCGAATACAGACTAACACGGCTGCTACTCTGAAACCTTCAATTTTACTGCACATCTCCAGTTTATTACAGCTTCTTCATATATAGGACTTGGTTATACAGATAAAATGACAGTCCCGAACAGGGAATAAGCAGGATCTAGACGTTAAAGCACAGGTCAGAAGTTCAAATTTCTTGCGGTTTATTCCTAATTTTACCACTGTGGGAGCTCGAACAATTTACTTGTGTCTACTTCAGTTCCCCCAGCCTATAGAAGAGAGATACCATCTACTTCCCAAGGGTGTTGCGAGGCTTAATCTGAGATCCTTGGATGGGGGAAATTAATGAATTGCCAACATCCAGGGCTTGGACATAAAGATCCGCTCATCGGCAGCTTTCCACGCTGTACCTATAAACACCTCAAGGGAGCCCAACCTCTATTTGTTTTCCTCAGCGCCATCCCCTCCCCCGCATCGCTACCGTCCTCCTGCAGGCCGCTGCGCTGCATCCGCACCCCGCGGGCACGAGGGCAATCGGGGCCGCGGCGGCAGGGCCAGGCCGCGGCGGCTGTGGGGAGACACGGGGTACCGCCACGAGCCACACAGGGACGGGTGGGGGGCTCCCCGCGGTACCTGGTCCTCCCCAGCTCCACGATGCAGCAGCCGTAGTCGGCGCCGAAGGAGATCCGCACGTTCCTGTAGTCGTAGCTCTGCCGCCCGTCCAAGCGCTGCAAAGCCGAGAGCAGAGTCACCACCCGCGCGGGGCAGCCCCGGGTCCGACCCGCAGGGAGGGATGGGGGCCCGCCGGCGCTCCCGTGGGAGGGGGCCCGGCCGGTGGCGGCGCTGTGGGGGAGGGGGAGGGGAAGGCGGGGGTGGGGGTGGGGGGGTCTCGGTCTCGTACCTTCCGCTCCTCGATGGCGCGCAGCAGGAAGCGCCGCTCGCAGTTGGACAGCGGCGTCTCCTTCATGCTGGCGGGGCCTCGCGATCTGCGGCCCCCTCCGCGCGCGCCCCTCAAACGTCATCAAGCGGCGCCGCTGCGGCCAGAGAGTGCGCAGGCGCGAGGGTTGGACTCCTCCCGTCGCCGCCGCTGCCGCCGGGACACGGAGCTGCTCAAACTGAAACACCCTTGTCCCGTCCGTCCTCCGAGGGCCCCGCCCCCCCTCGCTCGCTCGCTCGCTCGCTCGCTCATTTTCACCAGGCTGGCTCAGGGAGGTGGGGTGCGGGGAGGGGAGGGGTGCATGCTCTGGGGTGGGGTCAGAAATGAGTTCAAGGTGCGGGAGGAGGCTCTGCCCTGAGGCTGTGGGTTGGGATGCAGGAGGGGCTGAGGGCTCGGGCCATGGATGAGGGGTGCTGGCGGGTGGAGCCACGAGGTTCAGAGTGTGGGAGGGGGTTCTGGGCTGAGGCAGGGGGTTGGGGTGCAGGGGGGCAAGAGCTCTGGTGAGGGGCCAGGAATGAGGGATTTGGGGTGCAGGAGGGGACTCGAGCTGGGGGGGGTGGGAGAGGGCCCTGGGCTGGGGCCAGGGATTGCAGTGGGGGGGGGGAGGTGAGGGCTCCAACTGGGGGGTTCAGATAGGGATGAGGGGGTTGGGGTGTAGGAGGGTGGGGCTGGGACTGAGGGATTTGGAAGATGCGAGGGGGATCAGGGCTGGGGGTTGGGATGCGGGAGGGGCACAGGGCTGCAGGCTCTGGGCAGCACTTTCCTCAAGCAGCTCCTGGAAGCATCAGCATGTCCCTCCTACAGCTTCTATGTGGAGGCATGGCCAGACGATTCTGCGTGCTGCCCATCCCCAGGCACCACCCCTGCAGCTCCCTTTGGCCATGGTTCCCAGCTAATGGGAGTTGCAGAACCAGCGCTTGCGGCAGGAGCAGCGTGCAGAGTCCCCTGGTTGCTCCTACGCATAGGAGCCAGAGCGGGGGGACATGCCACTGCTTCCAGGAGCAGCACGTAGCCATGGCAGACAGGGAGCCTGCCTTAGCCCTGCTGTGCCACCAATCGGATTTTTAATGGCCCAGTCAGCAGTGCTGACCATAGCTGACAGGGTCCCTTTTCAACCAGGCATTCTGGTTGAAAACCAGACACCTGGCAACTCTAAGTCTTCCTCACCCTGCTGGCGTGCGTCATGGGAGGCTGTGTGGACTGTCAGGGGTCTCGGTTCCCAGGAGTCTGCCTGGCAGAAAGCTTCTGGGCTGAACTTAGGGGTACCTTACAGTAGTTCTGCTTTGCCCCTCTTCACCGCTTGCCCCAAAGCCTGCAGAGCAGGGGTTGGGGGTTTGGATGCGAGCTGCTGGGGTCTCCCTACCATTTGAACCTGCGTTGGCAGTGCAGCTTTGTTGTGGTTAATGCTATTCGTTCATGTGGGACGTCCTAACAGGTGTGTAAATCCAAGCCATATAAAAACAGGCAGTCCTCGGACTTACGACACAGTTTGTTCCTTACAACTGTGTCAAGTCATAACTCAGAACCGCAATCTACTCCACTGCGGGATCAAGCATCGTAAACTCAAAACCTATAGTCGTAAGTTGAATCAGGGTGTCAGCATAGAAGCGTCCTAAGTGCCATTCATTGTAACGCAAACGTTGTAAGGTCGAGGACTGCTTGTACCAGCAAAACCAATTAGCAGCACCAAACCAGCAAACTCAGCCGCGTGTTGTATAGGACTGTGGTCACCAGAGTTCTCTGTTCAACACCATTGCCCAGAGCAAGCATCCTTACAGCACCTAGGACATGTCCCGTCTAGGGGTTTGATTAAGTGAAGTGACAGCTCTGATTACACATTTATCAGACCGGGCATGTCTTTCAAATGTTAAAAGAAAAGGAGTACTTGTGGCACCTTAGAGACTAACCAATTTATTTGAGCATAAGCTTTCGTGAGCTACAGCTCATTTTATCGGATGCATACTGTGGAAACTGCAGAAGACATTATATACACAAAGACCATGAAACAATACCTCCTCCCACCCCATTCTCCTGCTGGTAATAGCTTATCTAAAGTGATCACTCTCCTTACAATATGCATGATAATCAAGTTGGGCCATTTCCAGCACAAATCCAAGTTTAACCAGAACGTCTGGGGGGGGGGGGGGGGTAGGAAAAGACAAGGGGAAATAGGCTACCTTGCATAATGACTTAGCCACTCCCAGTCTCTATTTAAGCTTAAATTAATAGTATCCAATTTGCAAATGAATTCCAATTCAGCAGTTTCTCGCTGGAGTCTGGATTTGAAGTTTTTTTGTTTTAAGATAGCGACCTTCATGTCTGTAATTGCGTGACCAGAGAGATTGAAGTGTTCTCCGACTGGTTTATGAATGTTATAATTCTTGACATCTGATTTGTGTCCATTTATTCTTTTACGTAGAGACTGTCCAGTTTGACCAATGTACATGGCAGAGTGGCATTGCTGGCACATGATGGCATATATCGCATTGGGGGGTGTGCAGGTGAACGAGCCTCTGATAGCGTGGCTGATGTTATTAGGCCCTGTGATGGTGTCCCCTGAATAGATATGTGGGCACAGTTGGCAACGGACTTTGTTGCAAGGATAGGTTTCTGGGTTAGTGGTTCTGTTGTGTGGTATGTGGTTGTTGGTGAGTATTTGCTTCAGGTTGGGGGGCTGTCTCCCAAGATTTGTGAGAGTGTTCGGTCATCCTTCAGGTAGGTTGTAGATCCTTAATAATGCGTTGGAGGGGTTTTAGTTGGGGGCTGAAGGTGACGGCTAGTGGCGTTCTGTTATTTTCTTTGTTAGGCCTGTCCTGTAGTAGGTGACTTCTGGGAACTCTTCTGGCTCTATCCATCTGTTTCTTCACTTCTGCAGGTGGGTATTGTAGTTGTAAGAATGCTTGATAGAGATCTTGTAGGTGTTTGTCTCTGTCTGAGGGGTTGGAGCAAATGCGGTTGTATCGCAGAGCTTGGCTGTAGACGATGGATCTTGTGGTGTGGTCAGGGTGAAAGCTGGAGGCATGTAGGTAAGAATAACGGTCAGTAGGTTTCCGGTATAGGGTGGTGTTTATGTGACCATCGTTTATTAGCACTGTAGTGTCCAGGAAGTGGATCTCTTGTGTGGACTGGACCAGGCTGAGGTTGATGGTGGGATGGAAATAGTTGAAATCATGGTGGAATTCCTCAAGGGCTTCTTTTCCATGGGTCCAGATGATGAAGATGTCATCAATATAGCGCAAGTAGAGTAGGGGCGTTAGGAGACAAGAGCTGAGGAAGAGGAGGAGAGTGAGTTTGTGTGGGTGGGGGCGGAGGGTGAGAAAACCTGGATTTGTGCTGGAAATGGCCCAACTTGATTATCATACACATTGTAAGGAAAGTGATCACTTTAGATAAGCTATTACCAGCAGGAGAGTGGGGTGGGAGGAGGTATTGTTTCATGGTCTCTGTGTATATAATGTCTTTTGCAGTTTCCACAGTATGCATCTGATGAAGTGAGCTGTAGCTCACGAAAGTTTATGCTCAAATAAATTGGTTAGTCTCTAAGGTGCCACAAGTACTCCTTTTCTTTTTGCGAATACAGACTAACACGGCTGATACTCTGAAACCTATCAAATGTTAATATGCTAAAAAACTTGGATAGGTGCTCTGGGTATTTTTGCATGTGAACATACTTTACGTTGAATAAAAGGTAACCAAATATTTATCTCTTTGTCTTCTGTCTATTTTGCTGGGTATGTATTTGGCGTGTGAATTTTTCCACAACTACCATCCTCTGTGTTTGTGCTCGGGTTTTGTCTGGGATGATCACAGAAAGATTGAAACCAGAAAGATGACCTTGGCAAAACTTACATTTTGACTGTGACTGTTCTTCTTAATCAAGAAATGGCATACTTTCTCCAGCACTCCAGATTTTTTTTTACATTTGCTGAAGTAGTGGATTGACTTTTAAATTACAGAGCACCTTATGTGTTGTTTAAGATTTGAATTCCCAGGTATCTTATAGGGTTTGCTGCTCAATTGTACTTTTTTTTTTTCCCCGGAGGAGTGACTTTTCAAAGTCTGGTAAATTTATACCTAGCATTTCAGATTTGGCATATTTTCCTTTAAATCCAGATGCTTTCCTAAAGTTATGGATTTTTTTAAGAAACTAATTTTAGGGAAATATTTGGTTTAGATAAAAATATTACATTATTTGTATATAAAGCTATTTTTTGATGTGCTCCTGCAAGTTTTATTCCGATACAGATTCACTGTCCCTTATCCTCTGGGCAAAAAGTTCTGGGGCCAGTGCAAAAAGTAGAGAGAATGGACATCCCTGCCTAGTCCCTCCGTGTAGTTCAAATGGGAGATTTAAGTCCATTAACTCATACTGCTGCTTTTGTGTAAAGAGCAGTTATCCATTTACAGAACCGGGGACCAATGTCCATATAGGGTAGGATTAGAAACAAAAGTTTCACTGTATTCTATCAGAGGCTTTGTGCATCAAGTCAAAAAGAGAGGAATTTGTTTTATCGGTCTGGCATGATGGATGATTCCACGTAGTCCAATAATATTTGGAGAGATCTGTCTATCCTTAATAAATCCAGTTTGATCTGGATTTATAAGCTGAGAGCATGGATTGCCATTGGCTCACTAGTTTTTTGCTAAAATCTTTTTCATAAGGGCTGCAGGTTTGTCTTGGTGGGAAGACATGTTATGGATACTGTGATTTTCCTGTTTGTCCATTATGTGTTTGTGTCCATGATTTTAATAAACTCACCCTGCAGCAGCTGCTTCTGTCCTGTGGGGCTGGGCATGTCCCTGGGCTGGGTGTTGCAAATGAGTGCACATGGTCACAATGCCACTTAGGGTGACTGGACCAAACCTGCCATCATGATGGGGAGGCAGCAGGGCCAAATATGAGTGAGTGGAGCTGCAACCCCATGGGACAGGAGACACTGCTGTAGGGCGGACGTTCTTCACCCCCCCCCCCCAGCTGCCTTTATTTGTCATAGTATTTTTTATCAAAATAAATCACAACATTTTACTAAATGTACTGTGACTGCTCTGTAATTTGACTAAAAATGCTGTGACAAATCTGCAGCCCTAGTCATGGTTCAACAATGATATGGGCCTATGAGAGCTGCCCAACAAGATAATGTCTTTTCCAACTTCAGCAAGAACAGTCACTGCAACTTCTTTAATGAGTTGTAGAAATACCTCTAACTGAATAGCATTTGAGAAGTACCTCTCAAGGGACCCTCTTAAATACCTTGTAAAATTCAGCTGGAAAGCTATCAGGTCCTAGAGCTTTACCACTTTTCATACTTGCTACAGTCTAAGATTTCTTCTTCTGTTATTTATCAGTTTTGTTTATCTTGGGCATTTCTGCTACCTCCAGATATTTTTGGATCACTTCAGAGCTTGGTGTAGCCGAGATCCAGAGGTTTTTACAATAAACAGCAAAAATAATTTGTATTTCATTAGGGTAAGAACACACTTTTTTGCAGTGGAGACATACGCTCAGTGATAGCTGCCATCTCGGTGATGCTTCCCAGCAGGGCCCCAAGTAGGACTGAAAGAATCACCTTTTCTGCTTGAACCAAATGGAAATGATAGTTTCCGAGGTCTAGGTTTTAAAAGGTTTTGTTTATGATTTATCATATGTTTGTACAGCACCCACCACAAGGGGGCCCAACCTACTTATGGCATCTTGGTACTACTGCACTACCAATAAGGATACAGTACTTTAACTGTTGGCTGCACAACACCTCCAGCTGAAATTTGACCCTCTAGGATTTACTCTGGAAGGCAACCATATGATATTAGAAGGGAAAAGATATAGATAGAGGTAGAGCCAGTTAGCACTTTCATCTGGGAGGTGGCTAATTATTCCAGGCACTGGCAACCTCAACTTGTTTACAACTGAGTTGATTTTTTCCCCTTTCGATTGTCATGTATTGTTTCTGGAGAGGGTTTGGGTACTATGGCTTATCCTCAAAGTATAACCCTGCCCATCACCCATAAAATTGTCCTTGGTCTCCTGAGCAATACTGTCCGACCCTGTCCAATAAAACTGTTTTCTGTCTCAGGTTCCCCTAACCATGTCTTCTAAGTCTGTTTGTTTTCCCTTGCCTGCTGATCTAAAACAGTCCTGTGGAGAGATGGTTTAATTTTTAAAGGTTCAGCTAAATATCCAAAAATCTGAATGATTTTTAGAAAGTTTAACAGAATCAATTTATATAGATCACCCTCCATCTTGCAGTGGTGGATTTAGACTATATTGGGCCAAGATCACCAAAACTGGAGCACTATTTCTTTCTCCCCCTCCCACAACCTCTGTTAAAGTCAGCAGTGTGCTCATATGAGTTGATTGAGTCAGAATCACATCGCTAGTTAGTACTATGGCATCTATCACCCCCGAAATTGAGCATCCCATTAGTGTTTAGGGATTTATCCTCACAACCACCCCTTGAGGAGAATAATACTTCATTATCTCATCTTTTACAGATGGGGAACTGAGGCACAGAGACTACGTAACTTGCCTGTGGTCACACAGGAAGTCTGTGATGGAACAGGGAATTGAAGCCAGATCTTGAGTCCCAGGCCTGTGACTTACTCATTGTCCAGGATTCCTTGCCTCTGCTTGTCCCCATTCTCTCAGGTCTTATAACCTAAAGTGGTATGAACCAGGGTGCATTTCTTTCCTTGATTTTGTCCCAGCAGAAATCAGTTGTGTGCACTCTGTTTATTAATTTACTGTTGTATCAGGGCCCAAATCCATTTGCCAGGCCTGGATCCTAAGGATCCTCCCTCTAGCCCTCACCCTACTTCTAGAAGTTCAGGATAATCTTCCCTCCCTGCTGCTCCATATATCCCTTCTTCCACCTGCCACTCAATCTATTTCACTCTCCCTGCTACTAGAGGGCATTTAAATTCCCACTGATCACCTAGTCTGTTTCCATGATCCTTCTGCTGCTGCAACTCCTCTCTGCCTTTTAATATGGGGCTCAGCAGATCCAACTGATCCTCTCTTTAGCCCTTACCCTATTTCTAGAAGCTCAAGGAAATCTTCTGTCCACCCTCCCCACATAACTCTTCTACCAGTTGACAAGTTAGGTAGGTTTTGGTACATGCCATATATGTGTCTGACTGGAATCTGAAGAGCAATACATCTTAGATGTTTTCCTGCTGTTTGTCACAGGTGTGATGTACATACTATGGGACAAACAAGAGAGCCACAGTGCTGTTGGTGATTTGTCTTAAAAGGCAGAAGTGGTAGAGAAGCCAAAACATATGAGGCGTGTGGGTCAGGGATTGGTTGAGGAGGTTTGTATACAAAGCTGATTAGCATTTGAAAATCCAAATTGGGAGGGATTGGTGAAATTGTGACCAATTATTTTGCCTTAAGATTTTTGCTGAGACATCCCAGAAAGCTTTGAGTTCTGCTTCCTCTATAACTGACAGGAGCGAGAGCCCTACGAGCACACTTTTGCCTTGCTTTAAAATAAAGTTTATGGGAAACACACACATTAGGAACATGAGAAAGATAAATGGTGCTGCAGACTTGAAGGTGACACAAACATCCACAGAGAGGTGAAGAAAAGATACTTACTTCTGCTTGAAAGTTTCACCTATGGGTGGAAACTCATTTCATACTTCCTGCTACTTGCAAATAACTTCAAAACTAAACAAAAATTATGTTAGCGTTTATGGCTGCAATTTCCCAGCAACTCAGTCAAAAAAATAAATAATATTGCCCTAATTAAATTGATCTCTCCCCATGCTGAACTGTTTGAAGTCACTTCATTATATTACATTTTAAACCTGGTTAACGTATTTGAATACAGACTTTGAGATGTTGATTTCATTTCAGACAGGGATTCAAAGATTCCTAATCCTAATGCAAACTAAAAAGGCGGCCACCGGGGGGCCGGTCCACCGCTGGCCTGGCAGCCACCGGAAAGCGAGCAATTAGATCCTCAATAGCTGAACACACCTTTATGAAAACTTATTCAACACAAGAATGGCCATAGTGGGTCAGACAAAGGTCCATCTAGCCCAATACCCTGTCTTCCAACAGTGGTCGATCCCAGGTGTTTCAGAGGGAATGAAGAAAATGGGTAATCACATGATCCACCCCATCGCCCATTCCCAGCTTTGGGCTAACAGAGGCTAGGACGCCATCCCTTTTTCTAAAAGATTTTGCAATTTAAAAACAAATTCACCCAGTCCCTTAACTGTCATCATAAAGGCACACGTACATTAGAGAAGCAAACTTCTATATTTCTGCCTTTCGTGTCTGACTCTCCAGGCCAAATGTTGAACAGGCCTCCTTAAAGGCTTCCTCAACATTTGTAGGCAGATTTATTTGCATGGCAAATTGGTCAGTTACATGTCCTTTCTGGATTTGCATAAGACTTTCTGCAAATGCCAAAGTTTGGCCCTAAAAGATCTGTTAGCTAGCACTCAAACAGGAAACTAAAACCTACTTCTAAAGCAGATAGGTAATTTATTGACTGGCTTTGAAATAGTGGCTCCACCTCTTCAGTATCCACTTCCTGTCCATTAATCCTTCCCAGAAGGTCAGGAATAATATTATCCATTTTTATAAATAAAATAGTGCATGCCAAGAAGGGACACCATCATGGTGAGTTGTCCAAACTCCCTACAACAAGTTATCATGTCTATGTTAAAGAGAGGGGAAAACTGGAAAAGAAACAGATTTGTTTTATACTTCCAGCTATGCACAACAGAAGCAGGAAACAGCCCCTCTACCCATCCCAGATAAAAGCATGTATTGCTGCAGCCAGGGTTTCACCTTCCACTCTACTTCCTCAATCAGCCCAATCGAGAAGAAACTTCAACTGGTCCAGGGTGTTGGAACAACTCCCGACAGCATCACCTTGGCAACAGCTTATTGGGCCATGTTCAATGCACTGCAGCGTCTCCCCACTGCAGGATTTGCTTTGAGGTCCTAGCCCATGGAATGAAAGTACTGCTCAGTGAAAGTAAAGGAAAGAGGAAGCCAGCCCTTAATTCACAGAATGTGCCTTTTCTAGTTTGGAGTTTATTTATTGTTCCAAGGCAGCCCAATCTATGTAGAACAAAAACCCACAACCACGTTTCGGCTAGGCCAGGAGCTAAGTCTTAGCAGCTCAATTATTTATATGACTTACCAGCAATACTTATCCCATCCAAAAAAGAAGTTTCAAGTAGGCAATCTGTGATTTCATTTTGTATGAAATGTCTTCCAAAGAACTTATGGAATATAGAAGTAAAGATTTCAAAAGCAAGTACAATCTGAAGTGATTCCCTCACCCCCTTAACCTTGTATCCAATATGGACAAAGTAAATCACTTCATATTAATTTGCTGCAGAAAGAATCCCTTCTGCAGATAGGCGTCTGGCAGCACATATACTCACGCAATATAAAAGTGGCCAAGGACAGTCAGTCATTTGATGTTTGCCAAAGGTGCTATCATCAGCTGGATATAGACTAGGGCTGAGATACAGTGCTTGCCATGAAGTGTAGGAAAAGAGAGAGTGGACAAGCAAAACTACAGAAATGTAGTTGTTTTAGACATGCTGCAGTTAAAGTAATGCAAGAAAAAGCATTGTAACAGGGTTTACTCACTACTCTGCACTTCCTCATGGCCAGGCATGGCATCACAATGTCCTTGTGGGGTAACAGCCCTTGTCAACATTCACTCTGGGGCGGTGGTGGTTTCTTTTGGAGAACTCATATCCTTCCAGCCAGGGCACAGTCTTTAGCCCATTCCTTCCAGGGTCAGCTACCCAAATTAAAGTTCAAAACTCTCTTAACAGAGATCAAAAGCTTCTACCCTCTCCACAGCTCTTCTTCAGCCCGGTCACATTCCGCCTGCAGCCCCCTCGCTGGGCTCACCTACCCTTGTACACCACTTCCTTGGGGCTGATAGGGGAATCCAGTCCCAACCTCAATTCTGGGTTACAGCCCAGAGCCCTGTACTGCACAGCTAAATCAAATCTTCTACCCACAGTACAGTTTTCCCTACAACATTTCCTTCCTCACCTCTTTACTTCCCTTCTAGGTCTCCCCATCTGCTCTTTGGGTGTTCACTCAAGACCCTGCAGACACCTTTTGACTCCCTGCATTCTCTTTCCTCCAGCCCTTCCTCAGCTGGGCCCACTCAGTAGTTAAACCTGGAATCACCTAATTTCTCTCAGGTGGGGCCCATTCTGTAATCAGGGCTGGCTTAGTCCGGGGCTCTCTATTATTATCTCAGAGCTCTGGATGATCTCTGAGTGTTGATCTCTCTCTCTCTCTCTCTCTCTCTCCATATATATATGAATTTTATTGTCAGGCTCAGGCTCTGGCTCTGACCCTCTTACACCAATCCTGTAACTGACGTCTACTCTGGGTTATCTGTTTTCTTCTAATGAGATTGGGCCAGCCAATGGTGCCATGCTGCATTCCATAAACTGAGGATCTGGCCCATTGTTCTCATGTTGTTGCAGATTCTGCCACCCTTATGTTGACTGGTACAATACCCCACAAGCAAGCCCCATTGAAATCAGTGTTAGTAAAGTGAGGTTTTACTCAGTGTGAGTAGGGGTGGCAGAATCTTGCCTTTGATGTCTAACAATTCTTTCTACACATAGCAATGTAAATTAAAGGCTGTTTTCTAAATACTACACTTTTAAAAGTAGATTTTCTCCCTGCCTAATGCAGCTGTCTTCTTGTCCTTAAGATGCAGCATGTTGCAGTCACTGTGTTTTCTCTGTCATGGAAAATTTCTCTTTGTTCAGTCTTTGGGCCCAATTCTGAGAAGTGCTGAGCACCCACTAGTTCAGTGGGAGTTCAGGGTGCTCAGTACCTTGCAGGAAGCACTTAGTGCCTCTTAGGGTTAAGGCCTTTCTTTGATGTTTTTTCTTGACCTGAAATGAAAACAGATCTAGACTGAAGAGTATGTTTTACTCTGTGAGTATGAGCATGAAAAACATGGTTCCTGTGACTTGGAATCACCTTTGCCATAGCCTGTGGAGGTTCTTTACCTTGTGTAAGATTTTGTGTTTAGGTAACAACTGTAGCACCTCTGTCTTGTCTATTTAGATCAGTCTGTGTTGTGATCCTGTGTATCATATCAGTGCACTTCCATTTTCTCAGACATTATACAAAGAAGTATCTGACAGATGTTCAAGGAGCAGATTTATACCACACAGATTTATACATGGGGAGAATTGATGCATTCTGACTTGGATGGTTAGTATATATTTTTGAAAGTCATAACATTTCAACAGAGAAGATAGTTTAACATTTTATTATTTTGCAAATGTCAGTTGCATCCATGCTACAATTATCTGTGCATTTGACCATCACCAGCATGAATACACAGTCAAGTAATTGAAAACAATCATCCCACTAGATATGAAATTGTTCTTTTGTGAAAGGAGTTGTGCTGAAGGGTTGCCACGTTGTCAGAAGTTCAGACAAATATAGGCCAAGATGAGCTCGTCTTTTAGCCAAAAAGCTCCCCAAGGTTGGAAAGACCCTCAAGGGAAATTAGGATTAAAGGGGTTTAGTTGATGGCCCTTACTGGTTATCTAGCACCGTTTTGGTTTCACAGGGAGATGAAGCTGTCCATAAAAGGAAAAGTACAGGCAAGCTTAACGCAGACCAAGAGAGAGGAAAAGGAGGAGAAATGATGTGGGAAATCAGCCATGAATTTTGTTGCGGTGCCATAATTGTTAGATGAACAGTAGGAGTAAGGGAAATATAGAAGATAATTATTTAGACCTCGCTGGAAGATCTGTTATTTTCTAAAAGGTATTTATGGACTGGACAGCCCCACAGCGTTTGGCATTTTATAAAACCTCCAGCTTTGTGAATCAGTTTTTATGATGGTGGCAGGACAACAAACATAACAGTGTCTAGTAGAATGGAGAAAACATCCTCCCCAGAACAAAAATGATGGAGTAGTAAACTGGGTGCCTTGTATAAATAGACAGGGATGAACATGAAGAAAAAAGACCCCAAAAATTGTGAAAAGAAACCACCACAGGAAAAATATGTATCTTGCTTTCTGTGTTTTTTGACAGGTGGGATCCGAATTTGCTCCATGGTTAAGAATCAAAAAGAGATCCAAAAATCAGTCGGCGTGCTTCTTCCAGGTCCGGTTATAAAGTAGCTATATCTCCTGAGTGGGTCTAAAAATGGGATTTTTTTCTTTTTTTCTTCATGAAAAGAGTCGGCACCGGCCCTGGCCTTGCTGACTTTCTTGGTTTCCTATAGATGCCAACAGACCTGGCAACAACAGCCTATTTGGGTGATCTTCATCTGCTTTTTCTATCCTATGCTTTTCCCAGGTTAGTCATTACTGATGGGGAGTTTACAGAAAGCCTCTGAAGACAGTATGTAAAAGTGAAGAGTTAAAATGGCCTGCTTGAAGAGAGGTTACATCAAGTTGCTTCTATCCTTTGGCTGGGCCAATATTTTTCTTGCCCATTCTGTCAAAGTAAAGTATCTACACTTTATATGCTAATCTCTAGTGTTTTCATTAGAGCAATTTCCCCCCTCAGCTGGTCATCCAAGTGTGGGAAATGTAGAAAAACCATGATGCTACTTGTTTGTATTCTAGTGTAACATACCACCAATTCTGTAATATAACACCAGTTCTGTGTGGCACGTTATCGAATGCAATAAAGTACATCTTCAGTTCATCTACTGCTGCTTATCTACCACATATCACCACTGCTTATGATCTTAGAAACAACTTGCTGTGGAAGTTAGGAGGTCACAGAAAGGGGAAGATTATGGTATGCAAATATCCTTAGCATGAAAATGAGGCAAGAAACACAGAATACATGGGGCCAAATGGTGCCACCTCTCAACAAAGCTCAAAAATATGGCTTTGAGTGGACTGTTTTGCCCCTTAGCCTGCTGGGTTGGCGTGGAATAGCTGCACTGGTGCTCCAGTGGTAGAGCCAAATGGGGTTCCTATACACCTCATACACTGGTTGTCACCTACAGCAGCACAGACCTGTCTAGTGCCTCCACCCGCAGCCCTCCATTCTGTTGCAAAGAAAGGCACGACAGAGTCCGAGGGGCACAGAGACTTCCCAGCACACACCCTGCTCTCGGCACCGTACAGCTATTCTGCTTGTATTCTGGTTTTGTATATAAACAGAGGGTAAGGCAGCACATGTGACTTAATATAGTGGCTGATTAGTTTCTAAAATGGTTGGGAGGTTTCCTGCCCTAGGAGGTGCCAGCTTTCATTCTTTTACACAGCAAAAGTGAGCAAAATTGAAGGACATGTCATCTGATCTTATGAGATCTTGCCCAAGAAAAGCAAGGATGTCTTAGACCACTTCACCTATTTACATTGTAGAGACAGTCTCCCTTTGTACAGCTTACAGCCGGTCTAGAGTGTCTTCTAGCCTGAGATGCAGGACTGAAGGAGATAGGCCTGGGAAATACTTCTCTAACCACAACGCGTTTTCAGTGTGTATATTTTCCTCACATAATGTGCCTGAACTGTTTAAGCATTCTGCTCAATTTTACATAAGGTGGTTACATCTTGGCAAAAGGAAATAGGATCTTATGTACAATGTCCGTGTACAACGTAGCCTGTGCAATATAAAGTGATGTTTCCTGGCCAATGCAATCTTATAACAAATATATACATGTGGTACTTAGTTACAGCTCTAAGAGTGGGAGGGGGAGCTGCACTGCCTGAGTGGCGGAGGTACAGAACGTCCCAGCATGAAAATGTTACATTTCTTCTGGGAGGATTAGATCCTCAAGAGCTGAACACATCTTTAGGAAACTTGCGGCCAGAGGTGGCGCCGGCCCTGGCCTTGCGGCCAAACAAGTCAGTATGTACAGTTTTCCTCTGGGTGTCTTCTTAGGGAAAGGACCGAGAATATCCACAGCAACATGGAACCTCAATTATGGGGAGTGGCTGGAGAGGGGCCTTGACCGGGTCATATTTCACCTGGGAGCCATACAAACTCTTCCTCAAAGTCTAACTTCTTCATTACCCCTAGAGTGCAGAGGAGAACCTCCTGACAATCAGTCCATCCCTTGTCTTTAAGCTGTGCTATGTGGAAGAATCTTTTAATCTACTTAAGAGCCATTTGATCTCTTATTTGATCTATATTGTTTGATAAATCCATCATCTATGACTTTAGGTCTTCCTGTGGGAAAGCCAACCACAGGTGGATAAAAAAGGAGGAAAACACCACTAATACATCCCCATTTACGCTCACCATTATTGTCTCACTAGCAGGCAGGAGGAAATAGTTTGCCCTGCTTTCATCATAGAAATAGATGACCTGATGGCTTCTGCACAGAACATAAAATCTTTCCACACAAAGCGCCTGAGTGTCTGCATCACTTCTAGGGCTTTGTCAGACCTGCCTTCTGGTCCCTATCAGCGTGGTTCCATTACAGCCACCCTTCCAGGCCTGCCCCAGGCTGGAACAATGGGTGTTGGGGGTGTGAAGCTTCACATAGTTAGAGCGACCAAAAGCATGCTTTCATTCATATACTGCATTTGCAGTTTTGTTTAGTTGTGTTCAGTACCCCGCAACATCTTCCCCTGGGATTTCACCCTGGTGTGGAATAACAATGCCCAACACCCCTGGAAAGTCATGGGAGAATGGGGAGCATAGCCCATGACAATCTGGGGGCTTTGGGAAGCCTGCTTCCTCTGCTTTGCAGAGTGTCTTTCAAAAATTTAAAATCTCAGATTTCTTATAAAAGTACAGGAAGACTTGAGAGACTCTAACCACATTCATATGCACAAGAACGTTTTCATGGTTTCTTCAAGTGATTTTTCTTTTTTAATTTCAGTGAAAATAGTTTTCTTCTTGAATTAAAACACATTTCCCTGCCATGATGGAAACTCCAGCACAACAGTCTGTGCTAGGGCTTGAGAACCAGAAAATGAAACACGACCATAGGAAGTACAGAGAATTAAACAAACCAGAAGAATTTCCCTGCCCAAGCTGAGGGGAAGGCACATGTTAAAAGAGAGAGAACCAGCAAAACTGGTGAAGACTGAATTTCATTTTTTTTAAAAAATAGTTGAATTCTTTCATCCCAGGGACACACTTGGTAAAAAAATACATAATGTGACTTCCTGCATAACCTCCTTCTGACCACATTGTACATCATAGTCATCCATGTGGCTGTCTCTCTAGCATGTGTTAATATACTAATTGCTCATCCTGTTTTCTGAATTATTCTCAATTTTTCACTACTGTCAGCTACTTGGAGTGATCAACAGGACATGATATTCACACCCTTCAACTGCATCTATTACTCAGCTCCAGTATGTATATTAAGACCTGGAAATAACTTTGAGTTAAAGTTTCCTTTTCTCAGAGCACTTTCTCTCCTTTGGTTTCACAGAAGGAAGATAAAACCGATGGTTTGTGCTGTCTCCATTTTAAATGTGCCTTTTATATTGGGGGAAATGCTTACAGTTGAGATTTGCCAATATTTTTGGGAGGCCTAACCCTTTCCTCCCACATTTACTTCCTCCATGCCTAGCAAACTTTAAATATTCCTCAACTATTTCTGTCTCGCAAATGAAGGAGGTTATGAATGGGAAGTGACGAACTGGAGGTCTTTTCTGTACCACTTTGGAATTGTGGATGACCTTCTGAAATTATAGAAATTAATGTATGATAAAATGCCTGTGTGTATGGGGATCCAACATGAGTTAACAGGGTTGTGTATTGTCATGGGTGGTCCTTTCCCCCCACCCCTCAAAAAAAAGAAGAAGAAGAAGAAGAAGAAGGAAACGTGGTAAAAGAACTAGAAAACAGCAAGAAAAACAGAAAGAAAAACTCTGAAACCTCCAAGAAGGAAAATCTCGTAAATCAAAAATGATCAAAGAAACAGTCTCCAGCCAAATACTTAAATTCAGAGACGTAAAGGAAAGACACAGCAGATGACGTAGGACCCTCAAGAAACTCCAGTCTCAAGGTTCCGCACAAAGAAAAGGACTGTATAGACATCATCGTGACCAGCAGGTGTTTGCCGTGTGTTTGCCTCGTACTGCTCTTCTTCACTGAAATCTCATCTCGGCTCTGTACCATGCTTCACTTCCAGCAGAAGAAAATGAACAGAGAGAGCTTGGAGCATCTGAAGAAAATGAGTGGAAATTTCCCCTCACAATGCATACATGAAAGGGCAGCTTCCAAGCCCACCCAGGATGTTGCCCAACTTCCAGTGTCCCAGAAGGAGAAGGCTATCTTCAGCATCTTTAGCAAAAACCTCACCCAAAGTGCCTGGAATGGGCTTCCATAGTCAGGTTCCAAAGTGGGACACTCAGCTTGAAGGATCCTGACATCTCCAGTGCCATGCCTGTCCTGGGAGCGTGAGTATGCGAGTGTGAGTGGAACCACCCCCTACCCCGCCCCGTTCTTTTGAGCTTAGCTATCAGAATAATAAACATGCTGCTTTCTGTCAAACTCTGGTGGCTCATTAGTCTTCCCTAAGCTTCCTAGTTGGCCCAATTTTGGGTAACATTAATGGTGGAGAACGCAGGTTGCTTAGTGGAGGATTTGACACAAGAGTAGGGGTCCCCGGTGCCCCCTGGTAGTCTCTTGAGTGGGTCCGGCTCGAGCCTGCGTGAAATAGTGGTAGGCTAGCAACCCACTGCAGGGAGAAAAGGACAGCACTGTTCAGTGTGCCACTGTGGGGTAAGGGGAAGAAAAAGGCAAAACAGCCCAAGCGAGAATACACCCGCCACCTGGGGTGTTATTAGAATGGCTCCAAAAGAAAGGGGCAGACCCCTGGATGCCAGGAGCGGTTCCACCTTGGAGTACAATTCCTGAACTAGAGCTCATGTTGGATAAATATGTACTTATTTTCGGTCCCAAAAAGGCGGGACTGGATCATGTGGCCGCCTGGCTGCTGTGGCAAGCAGGCTGGCAATGGCAGGCGGCAAAGAGTCGGATTGCCACGGAAATCGATTCACTCAAGGACTGATGTAATGAGCTGGAGAAGGAAGGGGACATGTGGAAGGCGCAGGCTCTGACTGCTAGTGCCCAGGCGCCTTTCCTCTCTGTAGCCACAGTGCAGGTGGCGGCAGCAGAGGAGGAGCATGAGCAGGTGGAAGTAGAGAATGCCACTCTGAGCCAGGCAGTAACCTGCCTGAAGGATCTGGTCCTGGAGGGGTCCGCCTGGGAGAACAGGGTCCTGGGGGCGGGGCTTATTCAGCCTGGGTCACCGCCATTCGGGTGAAAGCCCAGAGGGGTGTGGGACCATATGATGATTGGGATGGGGATATCTGGTGTGATCCGGATCCCCTGGATGCAGACCCCAGATGGCCGGACCCCAGACACCGTCTTGCGGCCGTCCGGAGGCTGGTCCGAAACTATGGGCCTGCGCCTGCAGGGGGCGGGGCAGCCCCGATACCGGACACACTGTGGCAGAGACCGAGTTGACTCCTGCACAAGCAATAGAGTTAGCAAAAACCCTGGCTGTCCCCTCGTGCTCCGGGTTCAGCGGGTGGGCCTGGGATATGGTGACCCTGTGTTTGGATCAGGGACTGAACCTCGCTGAGACCCGGCAGGTGTTAAAAGCCATGTCCGGGTTGAGAGGAGATTTAGCAGCAAGCCGGTCATTCCGCACACAATAGCATCTTTGATATGTTGGCGGGGACGGCACGTGCCGTGGGGCCACATGCGTTGTTGGTAGAGTTTGTTTCGGCGGCTGCTGCGCCTGGGGAAGACCCCATCCGGTTCATAGAGAGAATGGTTCTCCTGGCATGTTTGTGTGGCCGGGCTGTGGCTGCCACAGCAGGAGGGCAGGTGCCCCCAGCCATAGCTCAAATAGCTTTGCCTCCGGAGGAATTGAGGCTGATTGCTAAGGGTCTCCCAGTCCACGTGCAGCAGGCCATCGGGAGATGGAGGCCTGGGGAACCCGCGGAGATGGAAGGTTTATTTTTTGTTAGGTTCTCTAATAATCATTTTGTTGTTAAGTTTTGCGCTTGATACATTGGTATGGTGAGTTACATTTTCTTGTATTGTTAATTCCACTTTACTGTGGTACTCCTACAAATCGTATTTGTTGTGTGTACTTAAGGGTTAGGGTTGACTTTTATTGTTTGATAGCTATTGCAACATCAAACTTGGGCCTCATTTTGTTTGTCAAATTGTGATTATTTGCATTTGTGTTTATATTATATCTAGTGTTTAGTCAATTGTAATGGTTTTAGTTATATTCACCTGGTTATGATTGTTTGGTTTGTTTGCAACAGATCACCTGTGCCCTACAATGACAACTACTGTAATAATCATAGATCAAGGGGTGAAGTGTTGTAGGAGCAGCAGTGATCTGTATGCTCTGTATGACTTTGCTATGTATAACCTGTATGCTCCAAAGGTCTGTTACACTTCCGCCCCCCCTTTTGTCTCCTGTCCCTCTTTGAAGACCTGTGAAATGGCTTTCCCCCTCCCCCTCGCTTCTGGAATGCTTGTGGGATGAATGGACTGGTTGAACAGCTGGAAGATCAGAAGAGCTCCCAGGTAGGTCTGGGACTCTAATTAGGCAGCAATCACACACCCAGTGCATGGACACTGGCCGACCAACCAGACGCGGCCAAGTCATCTCTAGTCGCAGGCCATAAGGAGCAGGTTTTTAAAAGGGGAAGGGGCCACGTGCTCAGGAGTGCACTCACAAGCTTGTACCTCCCGTGAAGGCCCTTCACCCGGAGTGCTTGGCCAGTGGTTCACTGTATTGCATTCCATCGTGCCTCGGGGAAACTGACCTCCATCGTGCTGTCCATCACCGCGCTTCGGCTTCTTTTCAGCTTAGCTATCAGTCTATTAAACGCGCTGCTTTCTGTCAGACTCTGGTGGGTCATTAGTCCTCCCTTAGCTTACTAGCTCCGCACCAAAGCACTGGTTGTGAGCATTGGAAACACCTTGCGCATTATCCTGCAGTATGTGCAGAACCTGGCTAGGAGACACCAGCATGAGGATGATTGTGAGGAGGACATGGACACAGACGTTCCTGAAAGCATGGGATGTGCCAATTGGGACATTGTGGCAGCAGTGGGGCAGGGTGATACAGTGGAATGCCAGTTCTGGGCCCAGCAAACAAGCACAGACTGCTGGGACCACATAGTGTTGCAGGTATGGGATGATTCCCTTGTGGCTGTGAAAATTTCGCATGCGTAAGGCCACTTTCGTGGAACTTTGTGAGTTACTTTTCCCCCGCCCTGATGCACAGGAATACCAAGATGAGAGCTGCCCAGACAGTTGAGAAGCGAGTGGCGATAGCCTTGTGGAAGCTTGCAATGCTTGACTGCTGCCAGTCAGTCGGGATCCATTCGGAGTGGGCAAATCTACTGTGGGGGCTGCTGTGATCCAAGTAGCCAATGCAATCAGTGACCTTCAGCTAACAAGGGTAGTGACTCTGGGAAATGTGCAGGTCATAGTGGATGGCTTTCCTGAAATGGGATTCCCTAACTGTAGTGGGGCAATAAACGGAACACATATCCCTATCTTGGCACTGGACCACCTTGCCAACCAGTACATAAACTTCAAGGGTACTTCTCAATGGTGCTGCAAGCACTGGTGGATCACAAGGGTCATTTCACCGACATCAGTGTGGGATGGCCAGGAAAGGTGCATGACGCTTGCAACTTAGAAACTCCAGGCTGTTTGAACAGCTGCAAGAAGAGACTTACTTCCCAGACCAGAAAATTACCATTGGGGATGTTGAAATGCCAGTAGTTATCCTTGGGGACCCAGCCTACCCCTTCCTCCTATGGCTCATGAAGCCGTACACAGGCAGCCTGGACAGTGTAAGGAGCAGTTCAACTATAGGCTGAGCAAGTGGTAGAATGTGCTTTTGGACATTTAAAAGCTTGCTGGCGCTGTTTGCTGACTAGGTTAGACCTCAGCGCAAACTATATTCCCATTGTTATTGCTGCTTGCTGTGTACTCCATAATATCTGGAGAATAAGGGGGAGACTTTATGACAGGGTGGGAAGTTGAGGCAAATCGCCTGGTGGCCAATTTTGAGCAGCCAGGCACCAGGGTAATTAGAAGAGCACAGCTAGGTGCGCTGCACATCAGAGAGGCTTTGAAAAACAGTTTCATGACTGGCCAGGCTACAGTGTGACAGTTGTGTGTGTTTCTTCTTGATGCAAAATGGCCCTCTTTGTTGAATTTACTTCCCTGTAAGCCAATCCCTCTCCCCCCTTTGACCACAGCTGGCAAAGGAAATAAAGTCCCTATTGTTTTGAATCCATGCATTCTTTATTTAAAAAAAAAAGGGAGGTCACTGACAAGGTAGCCCATGTGGGGTGGGGGAGGAGGGAAAGACAAGACCACATTGCTTATTGTAGCCACACTACAAATCAAAGCTGTTTGAATGACAGCTTTCTGTTGCTTGGGCCATCCTCTGGAGTGGAGTGGCTGGGTGCCCAGAGTCTCCCCTGCCACGTTCTTGGGCGTCTGGGTGAGGAGGATATGGAACTTGGGGAGGAGGGCAGGCGGTTATACAATGGATGCAGCGGCGGTCTGTGCTCTTGTTGCCTTTCCTGCAGCTCCACCAGACTTCTGATCATGTCTGTTTGCTCCCCCATTAGCCTCAGCATCGCCTCCTGCATGTTCTGATCACACTCACTGTATGCTTTCCTGGCTTCTGCCACCGAACGCCTCCATGCATTCGTGGCCTATCAGCGTAGGAGGACTGCATGAGCTCAGAAAACGTGTCATCGCAAGTGCATTTTTTTCGCCTTCTAATCTGCAATAACCTCAGGGACAGAGATAATACAGGGAGCATAGAAACATCTGCACCTACAGGGGGAATAAAAAGGGAGAGTAAAATTTAAGAAGATACTTTTCTGAGAATAAAAAGGAGACTCTTTCACAGTGAATCAAGCAATTCACAGCAGATAGCACACGTGCTTTAGGTACAAGGTTGCATTTTGCCTTTTATATTGAGCACCTGCCGGTATGGTTACACATCAGCACATGGCTGGGCAACAGAATTTGGTTTCCAGGCAACTATGGTAAGCCAAAGGGTATGCAAGGTTGGCTTCTTCCGCCTTCATAACATGTGGGAATGGTTTCAAACTGCAGCATCCTCCTTTTCCATAGCAAGCAAAGCCGGTTGGGTTTGCCGTTTAAAAGGAAGGGCTGCGGTTTTGGGTTGGATGTGCATATACCTCTCCCCCACTATGTGGCTATTCTCCAGGATGATCCCTTTTAGCCAAGCGCAAACAGCCCAGCATGAGCAGGGTCCTTTTACTGTTCCCTTACAAAAATTCCCCTATTTAAACCAGGTGACCATGAACGATATCACGCTCCTGAGGCTGACACAGAAAGATAAAGACTGAATGTTGCATGAGTGCGACCAAAACCCAAGACCATTGATGCCATGCTTTGTGCTGCAATGATTCCAGACTACTTGCTACTGGCTTGGCGTGGGAAGTGTCCTACCATGGAGGACGAAATAAGGCAGCCCTCCCCAGAAATCTTCTGCAAAGGCTTTCAGAGTACCACCAGGAGAACTTCATGGAGATGTCCGTGGAGGATTCCCGCTCCATCTCCAGACATATTAACAAACTTTTCCAATAGCTGTACTGGCCGTGAATGCATCCCAACTCTTCAGAGCAAATCAAACATTAAACACAATTGCTTTTAACCCCTGTAGTGTAGTTACAAATGTGCACTCACCAGAGCTGCCTTCTCAGCCTTCAGGGTCCGGGAACCCGCCTTGGGAGGGTATTGGCTCCAGGGTGATGAAAAGGTCCTGGCTGCCGGGGAGAACGGATTCACCACTTGCCTGCTGTGCATTCTCCTCCTCCTTCTCTTCCTCATCCACAAAATCCTCCTCCCTGTTGCGTGAGACTCCTCCCTTTTAAGTGTCCATGGACAGTGGTGGGGTAGTGGTAGCCCCCCCCCCCCCCGAATGGCATGCAGCTGATCACAGAAGTGGCATGTATGGGACTCTGACCCAGAGCAACCATTTGCCTCCTTTGTCTTTTGGTGGGTTTGCCTGAGCTCCTTAACTTTCACGCGGCACTGCTGTGTGTCCCTGGTGTAGCCTCTCTCCACCATGCCCTGTGCGATTTTGGCCTATATATTAGCATTTTTTCTTTTTGATCATAGTTCTGCCTGCACAGATTCTTCTCCCCATACAGCAATCAGATCCAGTGTCTCCCGTTTGGTCCATGCTGGAGCTCATTTGCAATTCTGGGACTGCATGGTCACCTGTGCTGCTGAGCTTGCCACGCTGACCAAACAGGAAATAAAATTCAGAAGTTCCTGGGGCTTTTCCTGTGTACCTGGATAGTGCCAGGAGTTGAAAGTGCTGTCCAGAGCGGTCACACTGAAGCACTCCGGGATAGCTCCAGGAGGCAAATACCGTCGAATCGCACAACATGCATCTGCACTACCCCAAATTGGACCCAGGAAGGTTGATTCTAGCGCTACGCCCCTCGTCGGGGAGGAGAACAGCAGTTGATTTTAAGTGCCCTTTAGGTCAATGGAACGGGGTTGGTTGTGTAACCGCATTGCTTATAAAATCGACCTAATGGCTAAATTCGACCTAACCTCGTAGTGTAGACCAGGGCTAAGTTTTAAATGGGACTTTAGTGGTGTAGACCTTGTGCTTGGACTCTACATGGGTATGAATGGCACCCTCAGCCAATGCTTGTGATTTTATTGCCAGTCTCCTGATTACTGTGGGAGGGTTTTAAGCCCCAGCTCCTGGAGTCACATGGTTATGCGAAAATCTCAGCTTTCATTAAAAAAAAAAATTGTCTAGCTCCTGTGACATAGAGAAAAGCTTGAAAATATAGCCCTTACAGGCTCCAATACCAGGAAGCAACTAAAAAGAACCCAACATTTACTCTTTTTTAAAATCTCATGATTTTTAAGCCTATCTAATGATTTTTGGGGGCCTGACAGATGATTGTTGAATGCTTGGGGTTAGCAATTTTGAAATCCAGCTGAGAACATTGCATTTCACATTTTTTTCTGATCCAGAAAGCCTGTTAGCCCATATATAACTTCCCTAGCTGAAAGTGCACCAATGAGAATGGAGAGTGGGTATGCTTTTGATCATTCCCACCCTCTTGGCTGACTTCACATGATTGGCCAAGTCTTCCCCCAACAGCATGGGGATGGGATAATCATCATAGACTGCAAAAGTCCAGGTTCCTGACCAGCCCTGGTACTGGACAGGCAACTTGGCTGTAGGCAGATTGAAAGAGTTGGACTTGAAGGGTTGATTCATCAGTTGGATCTCTGGGTTGATTAAATTGGGGTACACTAAGGAAGCATGGATAGCTGACACTTGTGCTCCGGTGTCCCTCCACGTGGTGACCTTCTTCCCGCCCACACTCACAGTTGCCCTCCGCTCAAAGGGTATCTGGGAGGTATCGGTGTTGGATCATATTAAAGAAGTTCTGTATTAAAATCACAAATGAGTTTGATTCCCCAGAGTTTAAATTCCAGGGTATTACTAATTAAGAGGTCTCTTGGTTTTTGGTACTGTTTCTCTCCCTCTATGTGTGAAACTTGCAAGCTGCTAATTGCGTTAGTACGTTCTAAGACAGAGTCTGTTCTCAAAGCAATTCACAGAGAGAGAGAGACTCAAAGCAATACTCTAACAACAGAAACAACACCCAGAGACTCCCCACCCTTTTGTTGTATTAACAATTGTGATTAAAATAGAGATAGAGGATGTATGTGGATGGATGCTTGGTGTGGATAATAACTGAATGATCAGGGAGGTGCCAGCCTAAGAATCCAGTGTCCATCGGCTGAAGAAGGCGTCAAGTGGAAATAACCAGAGGACCCCCCGGAGGGCAGACTGGAATCCACCCAACAGCCTCAAAAATGGGAGAACCAAAGAACAAGATAACATCTTGGAGCCGTCAGGAATGTGCTATCTGCTGATTGATTCAGCAACAGCATGATGAAGCAATTCCCATAGACTGGCATAGGAAGAAATTCTGATAAAAATAGATTCTAAAAAGTGAGAACTTTGGGGTCTGATTCTGCAAACCAACTTCCAGGAGCATCAGATGAGCATCTGACAAGGCCCTGCTCCCTCCTCATGTCCAGACCACCTGGCCAGTGGCTTGGCATGAGCAACTCTAAGGCTGGTAACTATGATAACAACCTTGCAGAACCTGTGTGTGTGTGTTTGTATGAATGAATGTGTGAATAAATATGAGATTGAATGGAATGTTATAGCTATAACTAACTGCTTACTATGATTCTTTCTGTATTCACAATAAATGTGGTATTTTGCCTTTTTCCCTTTAATAAGATCCTGCTGGTTTTTAATTTATTGGTACAACATCGGGGCCTGAAGACCTCTGGTGTGATTCCGGTGCAATGAACTGTAATCTGTTGGGGTTCTTGGGGCAGTTGGCCTTTACATGCCCCAGCTCGTTGCATTTAAAACATCGTCCAGCTGACGGATCACTGGGGCGAGGTGGGTTGCTGGAGAACAGTGTGGCGGGACGATAAGGTGGCTGGAGGGTTCCTTGGGGGGTAGGTGGGGCCTTAGGTGGCCCCCGGTAATAGGATGTGGTCTGAGGTTGTCCCTTCTGGTATCCGCTCCAACTGCGACCAGTTTTTTTCTTCTCTGCCATCTCCATCCATTTGGCTCCAATCTCCCCCGCCTCGATTACCGTTTTGGGTTTCCCATCTAGGATGTATCTTTCTATTTCCTCAGGAACACCCTCTAAAAACTGTTCTATTTGCATTAGGAAGGGCAAATTTACTGGAGATTCAACACTTGCTCCTGATATCCAGGCATCCCAATATTTCCCAATGTGGTAGGCACGTCGGGTAAGTGACACGTCTGGTTTCCACCTTAGGGCTCTGAATCACCGACAGGAATGCTTGGGTGTTAGCCCCATTCTGACTCTTGCCTTGGTTTTAAACAGTTCATACTCGTTCATGTGGTCCTTAGGCATTTCAGCTGCCACCTCAGCTAAGGGTCCACTGAGCTGCGGTCTCAGCTCTACCATGTATTGGTCTGTAGAGATGCTGTACCCAAGGCAGGCCCTTTCGAAATTTTCTAAGAAGGCCTCAGTATCATCGCCTGCCTTGTAGGTGGGGAACTTTCTGGGATGGGAAGTGGTACCTGGAGAAGGATTGCTAGGGTTTGTTGGTATAGTCCGCTGAGCCCTTGCCTTCTCCATCTCCAGTTCATGCTTCCTCTCTTTTTCCTTCTCTTCCTCCACATGCTTCCTCTCTTTTTCCTTTTCCTCCAGTTCTTTGGCCCTTGCCTCCAGTTCTTTTTCCCTTGCCTCCATATCTTTTTCCTTTGCCTCCATAGCTCTCCTGTGAGCAGCCGCTTGATGTTGTTCTGCCTCTCGCTGCCTCTCTTTCTTTGTCCTTTGCCTCCATTTTTCTTCTGTGAGCAGCTTCTAAGGCTTTTTCGGCTTCTTTCACTGCCTCCTGTTTGGCTAACTCCAATTTGTGTCATGCCTTGGTGTCTGTCATCTTTACCTCTCTGTTTTTAACTAACTTTACACCCGAGGATTAGAAATAAAACAAACAAAACTTGGCTTGTAAAATTTTGCTGTGCTGTAATAGGATACCTATATTTTCTGATAGAGATTGTCAGCCTACAGAAAAATAAAAAAAAAAACCAAAAAAACCCAACAACAACAATAAAAAAAATAAAAAAAAACCCCAAAACCCTAACACCTTTGTCTCCAGGCAAATAGGCAAAAAACCCCTCTAGTTACTTTTAGGTAAAAAAAAAACTTCAGGTCTGTCAAGACTTGTGAATTTCCCTGCAGGAGGTTAACTACTCTGCCTTTAGGTAGAGAAAACTGCAATTCACAAAAGATACTTCCCTTTTGTCTCTGCTCTGGCCCCAAAGCAAAGCAAAAAAAACTTCCAACTATTTCCAGTTGGAGACCTGCTTTCTAGCCGCCCAAAGGATTTTAAAAATTTCCTTTTAAAATCTGTTTTTCTGGTTCAAAAAATCTCAAATTGATCTCAAAATGATTTCAAGTTAATCCCACCGCTCTGCCACCATGTAAAGGTTCCTTCCCCACTCTGAACTCTGGGGTACAGATGTGGGGACCTGCATGAAAACCTCCTAAGCTTACTTTTACCAGCTTAGGTTAAAACTTCCCCAAGGTACAAACTATTTTACCTTTTGCCCTTGGACTTCCACTGCCACCACCAAACGTTTATCTGGGTTTATTTATTAGGAAAGCGTTGTTTGGAAACGTCTTTCCCCCCCAAATCCTCCCAACTCTTGCACCCCAATTCCTGGGGAAGCTTTGGTAAAAATCCTCACCAATTTGTGTAGGTGACCACAGACCCAAACCCTTGGATCTTAAGAACAATGAAAAAGCATTCAGTTTCTGAAAAGAAGGATTTTAATAGAAGTAAAAAGTAAAAAAGAATCACCTCTGTAAAATCAGGATGGTAACTACCTTACAGGGTAATTAGATTCAAAACATAGAGAATCCCTCTAGGCAAAACCTTAAGTTACAAAATGACACACAGACAGAATATCCATTCTATTCAGCACAGCTTAATTTCTCAGCCATTTAAAGAAATCATAATCTAACGCATATCTAGCTAGATTACTTACTAAATTCTAAGACTCTATTCCTGTTCTGTCCCCGGCAAAAGCATCACACAGACAGACACAGACCCTTTGTTTTTCTCCCTCCTCCCAGCTTTTGAAAGTATCTTGTCTCCTCATTGGTCATTTTGGTCAGGTGCCAGCGAGGTTATCCTAGCGTCTTAACCCTTTACAGGTGAAAGGATTTTTCCTCTGGCCAGGAGGGATTTTAAAGGTGTTTACCCTTCCCTTTATATTTATGACAACCTGTTGCTTTGTATTTATGTAAGAAAAGTCAAAGTCAAAGAAATACATTTGCATTTGGAGCAGAAGGCGATGAGGTTTGTGATGGTCCTTAGGTCCTGGGGAGAGTTCATTCTACAGTCTCGGACCCGCCCCTGAGAAAGTTCTCTCTTTTATGCAGATTAGCTTTACGCTTATTGTGAATAGTTCCATTGTTCCAGAGATGCATAGTTGTCAATCACGGTCTTAATCCTGGAGCTTTTGTCAGTCTTTAGATAGACCGGCCCCAGGCCATGGAGCCCTTGAAGATAAGGACCCCAAGATCTTGAACTTTTATCAGGCCCACATTCTACTCAAAAGCTAGCTTCCCTGTTATACAGGCAAACCACTTAAGCACATGCTTATCTCTATGGGCTTGGCTACACTTGCAAGTTAGAGTGCATTAAAGCAGCCCCAGGTGCCCTAACTCCCAACCTGTCCACACTAGCAAGGCACTTAGAGCGCCTGGACTCTGCAGCTGGAGCGCTCCTGGTAATCCACCTCCACGAGAAGCATAACGCTTGCTGCGCCTCGGCTGAAACGCCCGGGTATCAGTGTGAACGAGGTGTTGTATTACTGTGCTGTGATCAGCGTCCGGAAGTGTCCCATAATCCCCTTAAACCAAGTGACCACTCTTGTCATTGTTTCGAACTTGGCTGCAGGCATGCAGATATCCCCTTTCAAAGCTCCGTTTCTGACAGCCAGCATGCTTATCTGCTCTGGGACAAAGCAGCCATTACTGTGGAATGCTGCTTGCTGTGAGTGTGTGAGAGAGAGGTGGGAGGGACCAGGGTCTGTTGCAGTCTGAACTTACAAGACAGCATGCTGACACACTCTCACCACCCCCAAAACCAACTCTCTCTCCCCCCACATACACACAGGGCCGGATTAAGACCTTTAGAGGCCCTAGGCAGTGAAAAGATTATGGTGCCTCCCCATATGTAATTCAAAATAAAAACAATACTATCCCGTGAAATAAAATTTTATTTTTCAAAATGACACAAAACTTACATGTATACTGAAATTAAAATAGCTTCTTTCTAGATTTTCTGATTGCAAAATTCTGGATAAGTTCATCAAAGCTGACTTGATGAAGCATGTCCACTTCCATACACAATAGGGAAAGTGAATCAAATCTGTCCTGACACACTGTTGTTCTCTGAGGGTTTTTTATTCTTTTCAGCTGAGAAAAAGAGCATTCTGTGGAGCAGTTAGTAATCATCAATGTTAAAAAAATACGTAGTGCGATCTCTACATTTGAAAATACACATTGTATTCCGTCTTTCAATATTGTGTCATGAAGATCAATGTGACTGAATTTCCTTTTTCCTGTTTCATTAAACTTTGCACGCATATAACAGTGGAACTGCCGTACTTCTCCACAGAGATTCATGTTCAAGTCAACAGGATATGAGTCAACTAGCTTTTGGGAACCTTGTGAATATTGTTCGTCAGATAAGTCCATATCGTTTAGAAAAGAAAATCTACTTGATACTTCTTTGTACACTCCACCTCTCCTCTTCATATGAGCTTCAAGTGTATCAATTATAGCGTAGTAAGTAGGTATGTGAAATTTGTCTCTAGGATTCAATGCTGTTTCTTTTGCACTGCTATCATTTGTTTGGTTTTTCCTGATTCACTTGCAGGACTGGGCTTCTTTGTAGTACTTGATTTGCCATTTCTTCATCAGTGTGGCTTTTCAAATTGAGGAATGTTATAAATCGTTCAACTGGTTTTCCATCTGTGGGAGACACATATCTTAGTACTCAATTGATCAATATCTGAAAGATCAGGTGTAGAGTCGACAGATAAACTGAAGTACCCAGCAGTAGTTATTTCATCCACAATAGCTGAACGAATGTTGTCACTCATTAGACTAATGAGTTCATCACATATTGCCTTGGATAAGTATGATGGGTTACCTTTGCCAGCATTCCCATATTTTGAGATATGGCCTGCTAAAAATGGGTCAAACTGAGCCACAAGATCCAACAATCCCAAGAAATTTCCATTCTGCAATGATCCAAATGTGCCATTTGATCCCCGGAAAGGCAGACCACGTTCAGCTAATGTTTGAATAACAGCTATAACACGCTGCAAGACATGTTGCCAGTATTCACGCTCCCCTTTAATTTGTTCTTCCAATTTTTGTGTCAATCCAAAGCCCTGTCTTCGATTTAAATATGTCAACATTGAATCTCTGTGAGTAGTGCTATTTTCATGTTGTTCAATTAAAACAGTATTTCCCCAGTGACTAAATCCATCTGCAACAAACCGGGATGTTGAAGGTTTATATGCAAAAAGTTTGCAAACAAAACAGTACACAGACCCTGTTGATGTACTGTGAATACAGTAGCCATTCTCGAGTGTATTTCTCACCATTAGCTTTCATGCCGAAAAATATTCTTTGTGGACAATATCTTGCTTGTTTGCCATAGGTAAAAGTCCAACGTGATTTCTCAAATGGCCCAGTGTGGTGTTGACAGCCATTTGGTCCACAATCTATCCAGTAACCTACATCAGCGGTATTGAAATCAACTCACATACCAGGATCTTTTCTCCTATTATTTACAGCATGATCAGTTACAGTCTCTGACACATCCACATGTTCTGGAATGGTGTTTGTTTCACCAATAGAAGAAGCGTCAGTCTCTGAAACACCTACAGGTTTTGGAACGATGTCTGTGCTACTGAGAGAAGATGTTGCTTCTGATGGATTCGCTTTGAAAAACGATGTCAGCTTTGGAAGATTTTGGAAACTTTCACTTTTTTGTTTCTTTTGTTTCTTCCACCAGTTTACGTTTCTGTGCTCCACTCAGTTGGTTACATTTCATCCTGCCCCTTATCTCAGTTATCTGAACTTAAAAAAAACAAACAAATTATACAACATACACTATTTTTATAATATATATACATAAGAAGGAAAAAACGAATCAAGTATGTATAACTCAGAAGAATATATCAATAATAAAACATAAATTTATTGCAATACATGACAGGATCTGATTTCCTCACATTATTTCGATCTACATTAGATAGGATGAAATGCACTACTCTTTGCATAAAGCCTGTGAAAACGGGCCTGTGAAAGCCTGTGAAAACGGGCTTTGAGAACCTGAACAAGAATTAAACAGGGGTTGATTGAGAGTCTAGAACAGCAGGTGCACATGTTATAAGGATTTCTTGGCCTCTGGATCCAAATAAGCCTCTTTTGTCCACCCTCACTGGAATTCACTTGCACTAATCTGGCTGGTGCAGAAACCACTACATAATGTACAGGAGCTCTCTGTATGGTTGTTCTATGCACACCATCATTCCAAACAGGGCTAATAAATTCTGCATAGGGCACTGTGTGGGACATATTGTATCTGAGGCAGGAAGGAGTGTTTCCTATTCCTAATGGCTGTGCAGAATATTGCCTGATGCAGACAGAGAAAAATGTAGCTGTAAGATCTCTGTGAGTTCCTGGGCTTTTTCACTTCCTCCTGTGGTCAGATGCAAACTAGCTGTCACCAAACTCCAGGAACCTACCGCCTCTCTAAGATGTGGTTCAAGTGCTCAACCTTTCTAGTTTTTCCTTTGAATGCAGTGGCTCAGTGGTGTGAATATTTACATATGATAGAAAACAGATTTATACTGAGATCTGGGCACTTTAGTAGCCTAAGTAAAATAGGTCAAATTTAACATGGTCTTTTACAAGTAACTTAAAATCAAGGAGTTAGTAAGCTAGGCATTTTCTACAAGTGGAATGAACTTGCAGTCATTTCCTGTGGCCCGGATGCAAAGTCCAAAGTTGCTGATTCACCCGGCCTCCATCATTATTTTTTCCACAGCCTGCAGTGTAATCTTTCTAAACCTAGGACTACTTGTGGCACCTTAGAGACGAACCCATTTATTAGAGCATGAGCTTTCGTGCGCTACAGCTCACTTCATCGGATGCATACTGTGGAAAGTGTAGAAGATCTTTTTATATACACACAAAGCATGAAAAAATACCTCCCCCACCCAC
Source organism: Lepidochelys olivacea (assembly GCF_965140295.1). Classification (NCBI taxonomy): domain Eukaryota; kingdom Metazoa; phylum Chordata; order Testudines; family Cheloniidae; genus Lepidochelys; species Lepidochelys olivacea. The sequence goes on along the minus strand of NC_140414.1, from coordinate 46,377,945 downwards.
TCTCCTGCTGGCAATTTCCCATCTAAAGTGATCACTCTCCTGACAATGTGTATGATAATCAAGTTGGGCCATTTCCAGCACAAATCCAGGTTTTCTCACCCCCCCCCCCCACACACAAACCCACTCTCCTGCTGGCAATAGCTTATCCAAAGTGACCACTCTCCTCACAATGTGTATGATAATCAAGGTGGGCCATCCCCAGCACAAATCCAGGGTTCAACAAGAACATCTGTGGGGGGGGGGGTAGGAAAAAACAAGGGGAAACCTTTATGCAAGGTAACCTATTTCCCCTTGTTTTTTCCTACCCCCCCCCCCCCCACAGATGTTCTTGTTGAACCCTGGATTTGTGCTGGGGATGGCCGACCTTGATTATCATACACATTGTGAGGAGAGTGGTCATTTTGGATAAGCTATTGCCAGCAGGAGAGTGGGTTTGTGTGTGTGGGGGGGGTGAGAAAACCTGGATTTGTGCTGGAAATGGCCCAACTTGATTATCATACACATTGTAAGGAGAGTGATCACTTTAGATAAGCTATTGCCAGCAGGAGAGTGGGGTGGGAGGAGGTATTTTTTCATGCTTTGTGTGTATATAAAAAGATCTTCCACACTTGCCACAGTATGCATCTGAGGAAGTGAGCTGTAGCTCACGAAAGCTTATGCTCTAATAAATTGGTTAGTCTCTAAGGTGCCACAAGTACTCCTTTTCTTTTTGCGAATACAGACTAACAGGGCTGTAACTCTGAAACCTTTCTAAACCTAGGTACAGTAATGTCGCACTAGATAAAATTATGGGGTACAACCACGCAATTTAATTTGATCAACACAACCATTTTAGATTCTGAGAGCATCTGGTGCACTATACAGGGTGTTCTTTGAGACCCACTGCTGAGAACCTTGTTTCCATTGTCTTCAGTGACATGCAGCACTTAGAAGGATGGTGACCTTAGTTTGTTTTTATGATATCTTTGCTGGAGTCATCTTCATTTTGAACCAGATTCTGCTACCCTTATGATGAGTAGCACCTTACTTCTCACACAGTCCCCTTGAATTCAAAGAGACGATTTGTGGAATAAGATATTACTCGGTGTGTAAAGAGTGACTGGCTCTTTTAAGAGGAGATGAAGTGGGATCCACCTGTGTCATTATTAATTAGCTGCTTACCAGCCGGAGGCCATGGGGCTAAGAGGGTCAGGTGACAACTTAATGGACACCTGGGCCTCATACAAAGGTCTGCGAGTGCTCACGCTGGGGTGTGGCATCACAGAGTGTAGGCAGGCTTCTGAGGAAGGTCCTCAGTCAGGTTTTATAGGTGGCTGGGTACTATAGGGGAACCAGCCTCTCTATACCAGCACATGGAAGGATGCAGGCAACAGAGCCCATCAGGGGCTGAGGATGGTACTCCAGTGGAACCAGCTGGGGGCTGCCTGAGTGTTCTACCCTAGAGCCAAAAAGACTCTCAAAGGTAGCACAGAAAGGGGATGTGTGGGCTGAGGAGAAGCCCCTAACGAGTGGAAGAACCTTTTTTGTTGTGACTTTTTAGTTGCCCTTTCCCTACCCTGGAAAGGATTAAGATTGTTTGTGACTTGTTTTACTGGGGATGCTGAAGGAAGGAAACAGAGGCAGGGAGTGCCTGTAGAGCTATGCCTAGCCAGCAGGGGTGCTACAGGGCAGGCATGCCCTATGAAACAGTAGCAGAATCTAGTTCTGTATATTTATTTCAGCAATGCCTAGAAGTGTGCTAGGTGCTTCACAGAACAGAGATGGTCCTTTCTACTTACTACAGCTGACTTCTCAAAGTTAGTGAGATTTACCAGTTGATTAAGTACATCTAATTGTTACAAATAATGTGCTAACGTTTCTCTGGTATTACTTCCAAACTTATTTGCTCATTATTAAGCACCACTATGCTCACTTGTACTCTTATGGGCCTGCGTGTGCTCTCATTTACCATGGTGTAAACCTGGAGTAACCCCACTGAAGTCAGTGCACAGGCAGTGTGAGTGAGGGCAGGCCCTAGAACTTGAAGAGTATGCAACAGGATTGTAGAGGCAAGAGTGCTTCTTATTTTAACATATTCCGAGAACTAATGATTGCAAAGCAGGGTGTAAATCACAGGCCAGTTACACTCAGGCCCCTTCAGCAGCAGACAAGGTGAAAGGTTGATCTAGTGGTCAGGGTGCTAGCCTGGGACTTGGGAGATCTGGATTCAGTTCCCTGCTACTTTATGCAAGCCTCTTAGCCTCTTTGTCTCAGTTCTCCATCTGTAAAAGGAGGATAATAGCACTTCCCTACTTCAAAGGGGCGTGGTGAGAATTAACATGATACTACTACAATAAAGGGGGACTAATATGTACTTTGGATGGATAAAGGAGCCTTAAACTCCTACTCCAATGGAGGCCTCATAATTCCTCTTATAATTTCTTTTTATAGGCTGTTAGAATAAAAATATATGGACCACATCCTTAGGTGGTATAAACTGGCATAGTTCCACTAAATTCAGTTGTTGTTTTTTTCCCTGTGGTAGCTTTGTATTTGCTTCTTTCTGATCTGTCATACTTAAATTGAGATACATCTACAGCAAGTAGCAATGAATGCTCATTTTTCTGCTGTTCTTTCATCAGGGGTATTAAGAGACTTACCAATAGAGTGACATTTCTTTGCACTCACATCACTTATATTTGATAGTGATTTACTCAGCACCTCATGGGTTTCAGCCCAGTGTGATTTAGGGCTTATGTACACTTAAAACGCTACAGGTGTGCCACTGTGTAGTGCCTCAGTGTCGACACTACCTATGCTGACAGGAGACACTCTCCCAGTGGTGCGGTTAATCAATCTCCCTGAGAGGCGGTAGCTAGGTTCTCAGAAGAATTCTTTCGTTGGCTTAGTGCTGTCTACACAAGGACTTAAGTCAGCTTAACTACATAGCTCAGGGGTTGCGGATTCTTCATACTGCTAAACGATGTAGTTAAACCAACGTATCCTCCTAGTGTAGACCAGGCCTGCAATTGCTCTTAAATTGTTTAAAGAGTGTTGTTAGCATCAGGATGGGGAGGAAACATTTTATAAATGGTTATTATTATCGATGTGTTGCCCATTCCCGCTCTCTTACTGACACCTGCTCTGTGGGTGTCTGTCTGTGCTGACGCAGCGGGAGGGGGTGACTGCCCATGGAGAAAGTCTGGGCTCATTAATTCTAACATCGTCTCTGGTTACGGAGATGGATGAATGTTGCCTGCTTCGTCTTGTGTGGTTAGTCTGCAAATCTGTACTCTGCCACTTCAATAACCAGTTCCCTGTTTAGAAGCAGTCTGTGTGTCCTAGAAAGGGTTATGACACTCTAATTAGCTTCAGGAAGAAGGTAAGCAAATATTTTAATTGTCTTGTATTTTATCCAACTTGTAGATTCACAAAGCCAAGCATAGATGGCATTTAAATTGTGTTGTGAGCTTTTGGAGTTGCCATTCATTTTCTACCTTTTACAAAGTGCTCAAACACTTCACAAATACCCTGTGCATGTGTCCTCTGAAAACTCTTAGAATTCTTTAGTTGGCCAGAGAGGCTGCTTTTGAGTGAAATAAGTCACAGACTCTCCCCGTCTGGCCTGGAGCATGCTGTACTGCTTCCCTAATAAATAATGGAGCACTTAAAATCTTTATATTTCAAAGCACTTTACAAAGCTATCCTGGTCTCATTTTTACAGAGAGGGGAACTGAAGCACAGAGGATAGTGTGGCTTATCTAAAGACAAAAGGTGAGTCAAGAACACAGCCAGAACTAAAACCCAATTTTCGGACTCCTTGTCCTGTACCCTGTATAATGGATCATGCTGCCTCACTAGTCTTGAGGGGGGTAACTGCTATTTTCCCTTGGGTGCATTAAGCTCTGTCCAGAAATCAAATTCTGGCCTCCTGCAATCTCTTGCTGCTTGGTTAGCATGGTGTCCCTTCATGTTTCTTGAACATTCTTTTTAGTATCGTCTATCATATACATATTGAGCATATTTTAAGCTATATTTATTTCCAAGCTAACCCACTTTGAGTTGCAGACTGTTAGTTCTTAAGTGCTCTTGACCTAATTAATAATCACACACTTGTCTTAAACTCCTACTCTGTCAAGAGGAAACTCATTCTAGAGTATTAAAAATAGTTTTTCATTTCTCTTTTCAGTTCCATAGACTATAGCTAAAGGCCTAGATTTGAAATCAACATATAGGGGCTAAAGCCAGGGCCAGAATCTGGCCCAAATTCTTAACTGTTTGGGCAGAAAGCTTGAACTGGATTCATAAAATTATGCTCACAAAGGCCCTGCAATGGAACATTTCACTCTGTACGTGGATAGGCCCATAATGAAAAGTTACAGCATGTGAAGGAGATGCCTCCATCTCCTCTGGTGACAAACATGAATATTTTCCCAATGAGACTGAGGCCAGGTCTACACGACACACTTACTTTGGTATAACTATGTCGCCTAGAGATGTGAAAAATCCACACCCCTGAGCAACCTAGTTAGACTGACCTTAGCCTCCCCCATGTTGACAGTGCTATGTCGGCAGGAGAGCTTCTCCCACTGACATAGATCCTGCCTCTCACAGAGGTGGTGTAACTAAGCCAACGGGAGAGAGCTTTCCTGTCAGCTTAGAGCATCTTCATCCAAGTGTTGACGTGCTGCAGCTCAGCTGCATTGGTGCAGCTGTACCGATGCCGTGTTTGTAGTGTAGACCAGCTCTAAGTCCAGCGTCAAATGTTGTAATGTTAGCGTGAATCACACTTTTTGTTTCCATTAACATTCTTTTACAATACTGAGTCTCAAGAGAGGTCAAGTATCTACCAGTAACATCTCTCTGCAATGGACAGTGTTTAAAAGTTATGAATCACTTATGGGAAGTAGTCACTCCTGGGATCCAAACCGATTTCTCTAATTTCCAAAGCCTTAAAACAATAATCAAAGTAACAAAACCCGTCCTATTATTCGCTGACATACTTAACCTGGGCTTCATTAGACTTCCAGTGTTAGTACATGTGGCACAGAAATAATTTCATCAGCTGTCTGTCTGTTACGGTAAACAGAGCCTTTTGGATCCTGCCAGTAATGCAGTGGCTTTTCTAACCTTTTCTATATACTACTGAGATAATTTCTTTGCACTTGCATAGTACTTTTCATTTGAGGCTCTCAAAGCACTTTGTAAGAATCATAGAATCATAGAATATCAGGGTTGGAAGGGACCTCAGGAGCTCATCTAGTCCAACCCCCTGCTCAAAAGCAGGACCCATCCCCAATTAAATCATCCCAGCCAAGGCTTTGTCAAGCCTGACCTTAAAAACTTCTAAGGAAGGAGATTCCACCACCTCCCTAGGCAACGCATTCCAGTGTTTCACCACACTCCTAGTGAAAAAGTTTTTCCTAATATCCAACCTAAACCTCCCCCACTGCAACTTGAGACCATTACTCCTTGTCCTGTCCTCTTCCACCACTGAGAATAGTCTAGAACCATCCTCTCTGGAACTACCTCTCAGGTAGTTGAAAGCAGCTATCAAATCCCCCCTCATTCTTCTCTTCTGCAGACTAAACAATCCCAGTTCCCTCAGCCTCTCCTCATAAGTCGTGTGTTCCAGACCCCTAATCATTTTTGTTGCCCTTCGCTGGACTCTCTCCAATTTATCCATATCCTTCTTGTAGTGTGGGGCCCAAAACTGGACACAGTACTCCAGATGAGGCCTCACCAATGTCGAATAGAGGGGGACGATCACGTCCCTCGATCTGCTCGCTATGCCCCTACTTATACGTCCCAAAATGCCATTGGCCTTCTTGGCAACAAGGGCACACTGCTGACTCATATCCAGCTTCTCGTCCACTGTCACCCCTAGGTCCTTTTCCGCAGAACTGCTGTCTAGCCATTCGGTCCCTAGTCTGTAGCTGTGCATTGGGTTCTTCCGTCCTAAGTGCAGGAACCCTGCACTTATCCTTATTGAACCTCATCAGATTTCTTTTGGCCCAATCCTCCAATTTGTCTAGGTCCCTCTGTATCCTATCCCTGCCCTCCAGCGTATCTACCACTCCTCCTAGTTTAGTATCATCCGCAAATTTGCTGAGAGTGCAATCCACACCATCCTCCAGATCATTTATGAAGATATTGAACAAAACCGGCCCCAGGACCGACCCCTGGGGCACTCCACTTGACACCGGCTGCCAACTAGACATGGAGCCATTGATCACTACCCGTTGAGCCCGACAATCTAGCCAACTTTCTACCCACCTTATAGTGCATTCATCCAGCCCATACTTCTTTAACTTGCTGACAAGAATACTGTGGGAAACCGTGTCAAAAGTTTTGCTAAAGTCAAGATACAATACATCCACTGCTTTCCCTTCATCCACAGAACCAGTAATCTCATCATAGAAGGCGATTAGATTAGTCAGGCATGACCTTCCCTTGGTGAATCCATGATGACTGTTCCTGATCACTTTCCTCTCATGTAAGTGCTTCAGGATTGATTCTTTGAGGACCTGCTCCATGATTTTTCCGGGGTGAGGCTCACTTTCTGAAGTGAGGCTCACTGGCCTGTAGTTCCCAGGATCCTCCTTCTTCCCTTTTTTAAAGATTGGCACTACATTAGCCTTTTTCCAGTCATCTGGGACTTCCCCCGTTCGCCACGAGTTTTCAAAGATAATGGCCAATGGCTCTGCAATCACAGCCGCCAGTTCCTTTAGCACTCTCGGATGCAACTCGTCCGGCCCCATGGACTTGTGCACGTCCAGCTTTTCTAAATAGTCCCTAACCACCTCTTTCTCCACAGAGGGCTGGCCATCTATTCCCCATGTTGTGATGCCCAGCGCAGCAGTCTGGGAGCTGACCTTGTTCGTGAAGACAGAGGCAAAAAAAGCATTGAGTACATTAGCTTTTTCCACATCCTCTGTCGCTAGGTTGCCTCCCTCATTCATTAAGGGGCCCACACTTTCCTTGGCTTTCTTCTTGTTGCCAACATACCTGAAGAAACCCTTCTTGTTACTCTTAACATCTCTCGCTAGCTGCAGCTCCAGGTGCGATTTGGCCCTCCTGATTTCATTCCTACATGCCCGAGGAATATTTTTATACTCTTTCCTGGTCATATGTCCAACCTTCCACTTCTTGTAAGCTTCTTTTTTATGCTTAAGATCTGCTAGGATTTCACCGTTAAGCCAAGCTGGTCGCCTACCATATTTACTATTCTTTCGACACATCGGGATGGTTTGTCCCTGTAACCTCAACAGGGATTCCTTGAAATACAGCCAGCTCTCCTGGACTCCTTTCCCCTTCATGTTAGTCCCCCAGGGGATCCTACCCATCCGTTCCCTGACGGAGTCGAAGTCTGCTTTCCTGAAGTCCAGGGTCCGTATCCTGCTGCTTACCTTTCTTCCCTGTGTCAGGATCCTGAACTCAACCAACTCATGGTCACTGCCTCCCAGATTCCCATCCACTTTTGCTTCCCCTACTAATTCTTCCCGGTTTGTGAGCAGCAGGTCAAGAAAAGCTCCCCCCCCTAGTTGGCTCCTCTAGCACTTGCACCAGGAAATTGTCCCCTATGCCTTCCAAAAACTTCCTGGATTGTCTATGCACCGCTGTATTGCTCTCCCAGCAGATATCAGGAAAATTAAAGTCACCCATGAGAACCAGGGCATGCGATCTAGTAGCTTCCGCGAGCTACCGAAAGAAAGCCTCATCCACCTCATCCCCCTGGTCCGGTGGTCTATAGCAGACTCCCACCACTACATCACTCTTGTTGCTCACACTTCTAAACTTAATCCAGAGACACTCAGGTTTTTCTGCAGTTTCGTACCGGAGCTCTGAGCAGTCATACTGCTTCCTTACATACAGTGCTACTCCCCCACCTTTTCTGCCCTGCCTGTCCTTCCTGAACAGTTTATAACCATCCATGACAGTACTCCAGTCATGTGAGTTATCCCACCAAGTCTCTGTTATTCCAATCACGTCATAATTCCTTGACATCACCAGGACCTCCAGTTCTCCCTGCTTGTTTCCAAGGCTTTGTGCATTCGTATATAACCACTTGAGATAACCTGCTGATCGCCCCTCATTCTTAGTATGAGGCAGGAGCCCTCCCCTCACAGACATTCCTGCCTGTGCTTCCTCCCGGTATCCCACTTTCCCACTTACCTCAGGGCTTTGGTCTCCTTCCCCCGGTGAACCTAGTTTAAAGCCCTCCTCACTAGGTTAGCCAGCCTGCTCGCAAAGATGCTCTTCCCTCTCTTCGTAAGGTGGAGCCCGTCTCTGCTCAGCACTCCTCCTTCATGGAACACCATCCCATGGTCAAAGAATCCAAAGCCTTCTCTCCGACACCACCTGTGTAGCCATTTGTTGACTTCCACTATTCGACGGTCCCTACCCAGGCCTTTTCCTTCCACGGGGAGGATGGACGAGAACACCACTTGCGCCTCAAACTCCTTTATCCTTCTTCCCAGAGCCACGTAGTCCACAGTGATCCGCTCAAGGTCATTCTTGGCAGTATCATTGGTGCCCATGTGGAGAAGCAGGAAGGGGTAGCGATCCGAGGGCTTGATGAGTCTCGGCAGATTCTCCGTCACATCGCGAATCTTAGCCCCCGGCAAGCAGCAGACTTCTCGGTTTTCCCGGTCAGGGCGGCAGATGACTCAGTCCCCCAGAGTAGAGAGTCCCCGACCACCACCACCTGCCTCCTTCTCTTGGGAGTGGTGGTCGTGGAACCCCCCCTCTCAGGACAGCGCATCTCATGCCTTCCAACCAGCAGAGTCTCCTTCTGCTTTCTCCCGCCAGACATATCATCTGGTCCACTCTCCGCAATGGTACCTGTGGAGAGAACATGAAAGCGGTTAGTTACCTGTGTCTGCGTTACTGGAACCCGGACATTCCCCCTTCTTCTGGAGGTCACATGTTGCCAAGCTTCTTCACTGGCCTCTTGGCTCCGCTGTGCAACCTGCTCTAAATCTTTAGAGCTTTGTGCCCGTAGAAGCACATCCTGACTTTTGTCCAGAAAATCCTCCGTTTCCCGTATGCAACGCACGGTCGTTATCTGTTGCTCCAGACCTTCAATCTTCTCTTCCAGTATGGAGACCAGCTTGCACTTTGTACACACAAAGTTGCTTCTGTCCTGTGGAAGAAAGACAAACATGGCACATCCAGTGCTGGTCACAATAGCTGACTCCCCCTCCCCTTCCATACCACCTTCTTACTATGAGCTTCCTCAGAGAAGTTGGCAAGATGTAAGCCTCACTGGGCTCACTCCAGGTGAACTCCCAGGCAAACTCCTGCTGTGTGCTGCTCTGCTGTCCCCCGCTGCTCTGCTGGTTCGCCGCCGCTCAGCTGGTTCGCAAAGCTCTGGCTATTTTTAAACAGCCAGGCTCCCCTGAAACAAACAGACCGCCCCAGTGCCCGCCCCCTGCAGGCTACCAGCCAATCAGACACTCGCTCAGGCTCTCACATTGCCCTCCCAGCAAACACACACACAGCAAGCCTTCATTTATTTAGGCTAACAGCTGCCTGGTGAGGTAAACTTCTTCATTTTATAGATGAGGAAACTGATGCCCTGAGAAATTAAGTGAGATCTTTCTCATCACACAGGGAATGTTTGGTAGAACTGGGGATAGAACCCAGATCTCCGGAGTTCCCATCGCTAATATTAATGGAAATTTGAGAAGAGCCTTTCCCCACCTCTGAGTACTGGTTTATCATATAATGAGCACCGTATCCCTAAAGACCCTTTGGAGATGTTCGCCCCATGATATTTCACTGCTACCCAGAGAGACTTTTAGTCAAATCTATTGCACTTTGCAGCCTGTATAACAGGACTTGCAACATATATCTCTTTTACTATATCACAGCAGGAATTTTTGGAGGACTATAACATGCTGCAACCCAGGAAATCCTGTCAATTCTTCACTGCACAGAACAGCCTAGGAAAGACTGTATATTGGAATCATTTGGTAGCAACTCCATGAACTAAGCTAAAAGGCCCTTTCCATTTTCAACACAGTTTTGATATGTAGTAGTTGTAGCAATCCTTCCTTTAGTATGCCTTAGTTTTTCTATTATGACACAAGCAAATTGCTCAGCTGTTGTGAATGTTATAGAATATTTCTGCAGTATTGTTGGACTCTAGCGGAACTAGCATCACCTGGCAAAACAACTAACATTTTTTATAGTACAGAAACCCCGCTTTGAAAACAGCTGCAGTTGGGTGTGATTTTCTTTTGTCTAGGAAATGAAAGGCTAATGATTTTTTGTTGTAGCTGACAAGTGCATATACAGATCTCTCTCATTGTTGTAGCCATGTTGGTCCTAGGATATGAGAGAGAGGAATGGAGAGGTGATATTTATTATTGGACCAACTTCTGCTGGTGGAGAGGACAAGCTTTTCTGCTTCACAGAACTCTTCCTCAGCCTATGCTGTGGGCAGCTCGAAAGCTTGTCCTCTCCACCCATAAAAGATCCTGTAAAATGTATTACTTCACCCACCTTGTCTCTCTCGTATACAGATCTCAGCAAGGCCTCATGTACAACAATCTCTGAAATCATTGTACATGCTTAGTGGAAACACTCCTGCAAGGCATTTATTTCAAACTCTGGTCACTGTCTACTATGTTAATGTTTCCCCAACCTTTACAGCTGAAGATACTACAACCAATCTATTTTGTGATAATGGGGAGACGGGCTTTATTCTGAAGTCTTCCCTCAAACAAAACTCCTATTCACTTAAATGAATGCATGCTGTGCCTCACTGGAGACTGCAATATGGGGTCCTTGGCTTTCAAGCTAACAGCACCTGTGTGCACACAATCCCCCACGTGCATAATAAATTGTTCAGTGTAAGAATAAGCGCAGCAAGTCTGTCTATAAGGTGTATGACAATTCAGGACCGAAACATATTCCATGTTCTACATTTAGCCAACAAAATTCTCCAGCAGGAAACACTTTAGTGCCCTATCCCTGAAATACCAGCTGCTGTAGTTCCACTGAAGTGACTGGCCTTGTCTACTCTATAGGGAGTGCTATGCTCAGCCAGAAGTGTTTCCAGATCTAGCCCTTAGTATTTAGAGATTTGCTCTATTTTAGAATTATTTGCTTGAATTACTCAGTGTAACACTGGCAGACCAGCTCGTGCCAAAGCCCCAGCCCAATTCATTTGTATTAGCGTGTATATATAGATAAAAGTGATTGTTAAGGTATAAGAGTGTATTTGGTGTTTAAACTTCGTGAAAAGTAATGGGATGTCACTTGCACTGTTTTCACTTATCTATATCCCGTTAGAACAGAGGTGGGCAAACAACTGCCGGCGGGCCACATCCGGCCCACGGGACTGTCCTACCTGACCCTTGAGCTCCCGGCTGGGGAGGCTAGCCCCCCAGCCCCTCCGCCGCAGCTCGCCATGCTGCCAGTGCTCTGGGCGGCAGGGCTGCAAGCTCCTGCCGGGCAATGTGGCTGCGAGAGCCTGTGTTAAATTGCTCCCCGTAGGAATGTGCTACTTACGGAGCACCAGGACTGGCATCTGTAAGTAGTACACTGTCAGTAGAACATTCCTACGGGGAGCGATTTTAATACACTACACCCAGGTAGGGAGGGATGTGCCTCTCCAAAGAGCCTGGCCCCCAGCCACATCAGCCCCTTCCCACTTCCTGTCCCCTCACTGTCCCCTTTCAAAGCCCCCGACTCATCCAACCCCCTTCTCCTTGTCCCCTGACCGCCCCCTCCTGGGACTCCCTGCCCCTAACCGCACCCCCCAGGATCCCACCCCCATCCAACCCCCCTGCTCCCTGTCCCCTGACTGCCCTGACCCCGATCCACATCCCCGCTCCCTGACAGGCCACCCAGGACTCCCACACCTATCCAACGCCCCCGTTCCCCATCCCCTGATCGCCCGCCCACCCTCCCCCTGAACCTCTGCCCCATCCAACCACTCCCTTTCCCCTGACTGCCCCCCAGCACCCCCTGCCCCTTATCCAACCCCCCCTGCTCCCCACCCCCTTACTATGCCACTCAGAGCACCAGGACTGGCAGCCATAAGTAGTACAGTAACTCCTCACTTCACGTTGTAGTTATGTTCCTGAAAAATGTGACTTAAAGCGAAACAATGTTAAGCGAATCCAATTTCCCCATAAGAATTAATGTAAATAAGGGGGGGTTAGGTTCCACGGAAATTTTTTTTTGCCATCCACAGAGTATAAGTTTTAAACAAACAATTTAATACTGTACACAGGAATGATGATTGTGAAGCTTGGTTGAGGTGGTGAAGTCAGAGGGTGGGATATTTCCCAGGGAATGCCTTACTGCTAAATGATGAACTAGCATTTGGCTGAGCCTCAAGAGATTAACTCATTGTTAATGTAGCCTCACACTCTACAAGGCAGCAGGAATGGAGGGAGGGGAGACAACATGGCAGACAGAGACACATGCTGTGTCTGTGTATTTCCCCTTTAAGTATGCTGACCCACTCTTAAGTACACTGCTTTGTTAAGTTAAGTTAATCAGCTGAGACCACAGCTACTGCCAGGAAGCTCCCTCCGTCCTGAGCCCTGTCATGTGTCCCCTTGCTCCTGCACCCTGCTTACCCCATCTCCATAGAGCAAGGGGGAGGGGGACACCCTGACATTAGCCCTCTTCTTCTCCCCCCACCCTCAGCAAGCAGGAGGCTCGGGGAGCAGCTCCAAGGTAGAGGACAGGAGCAGCACATGGCAGTGGGGGGAGGGACAGCTGAACTGCCGGCAATTGATAGCCTGCTGGGCAGTTGCTGCACAGAGAACTTAGGGGAGCGGGGAGCTGATAGGGGGCTGCTGGTCCACCCTGGTTCCAAGCCCCCACCAGCTAGCTCCAACAGGCTGCTCTTCCTGCAAGCAGTGGACAAAGCAGGCAGCTATCAAACTACATTATAAGGAAGCATTGCACAACTTTAAACGAGTATGTTCCCTAATTGATCAGCAATGAAACAACGTTAACCGGGCCAACTCTAAGTGAGGAGTTACTGTACACCATAACTAGCACATTCTTACAGGGAGCAATTTAATACACTACACCTCCCCTCCATACCGTTTCGGAACCCCAATGTGGCCCTCAGGCCAAAAAGCTTGCCCACCCCTGCATTAGAAGGTAGTAGCAATCATGTATGTACCCCTATAACTAAATAACCCATCAAATGAGGAAGAAGCCTTGTGGAACGCAAATGAAGCACTTTAACAGAAAAGTGCTAATTTCAGAGAAAGTGGCCGTTGTGTGTGATGATTGGAGGTGAAAGACTCAACATGCATTCCTCTCTCTCCATCATCAAAGGTAAAGCCACGTGGGTAGTCGTCCTGTCAGCTTTTCTTCTGTCAGAAGCTAGAAGTATGGACTCAAGGAACAATCCTGCTTCTCTGGACTGTTTGGATTCTAACAGGGCAGAATAACTGAACAAGAAGATGGAGATCCCCAGAGTAACTCTGGGTAGCCCCGAGAGTCTTTTGAGAAGCTGGCAGATTACTACATCTTTACTACCATTTGGAATTATAGATTGTGCATATTTTACCTGTTTTAACATCTCCGTAACTCTCATTTCTATTTCTTAGCTAATAAGCCTTTAGTTAGTTTATTATAGAACTGGCTATCAGCATTGTCTTTGGGTCTAGGGAAAGATCTAGGGTACCATTGATCTGGGGTAAGTGACTGGTCTCTTGGGACTCAGAGCAACCTAAATGTGATATGATTTTTGGTATAAGTGATCATTGTCACTAAATCCAGTTTGTCCAGGTGGCAAGAGGGACTGGAGAGTCTAAGGGGACTGTCTGTGACTCCATGGTAAGACTGGTACAGAGATCCAGAGCCCACATTTGTTACTGGGTTGATGAAATCCAATTATAGAACACACCACCAGCTTGGGGTGTCTGCCCTGTTTTCTGATAGTCTGTCCTGAAGTAGGCACTCACAGTGGGGAGCTCCTCCAGACAGCATGACATTCAGAATATATAATAATCACAGATTTGCCTAGTGGTCCTGGCCCAGGCACACAGATATCCCTAAGCATTTATACCTTGCATGTGTGGTAATTTGTGCTGTTTTTTAAAATACTCTTTGAAAACTTTACATTTCAATAGCCTAAAAGCTAATTTAGGTCAGAATTGTTGTTAATGAAGCAAAATACAACTAATTATTTCCCTCTCAATTTATAAGCAGAAATCTTCTTGCTGCTCAAAGTGATTCCAATATGCTACAGCCTGTTGGTTAATTCATTAATTAGAAATTCCATCATTTTGTGACAGATTCAGGAATTTCCTGCAACATTCTTGAAAAAACATCAGTTTAAGTAGCTTTGGAGTTCGTAGTGTTACAAATGCTAAGTGTATGTATTAATGTGGGATTGTATGTAACTTCTATGGGGGGAGATGGGACCAATGTAAATCTTGGGAAATGTTATAAGTTTCAGAGGACTATTTGAAACTGTGTGCCAGACGCAGATAAACCGATAGAGCAACCAAAGTTAGGTGGGTTTCCCACAAAATCTCTAGGGGGAGGAGTATCAAACGTACTGCTGCTGGTTTTGCAAAAACTCAGCCTTTGAAGCTTTGCCCTGTGGAGGGGACCTCTGTCTGCTGTGAGGTTTCTAATATAATCTGCATTTCTGAGGTTAATTTGGCTAACCAACTGCCAACCACTGTACTATACTGTCTGGCTTCAAATTCGGTTAGATATTTGGGGATTAATTTTCTCTTTCAGTGAATGACCTTGAGACTAACCCAAGACTTTTATTTTGCCTGGGCCAGGTTTATACCTTCCTGTGTATCTGGAGTTCAGCACAACACCTCCCCAATCCTGATTTGAACCCTCTGAGTGCTGCATAATTAAATAATTAACATGTGTATATGTTCAGTTTCTCTTTGGGTTGGATTGCACTTTGTGCACAGAGCCTGGTGTCAGGGAAGGTGCAGAACTGCACTGTTCCAACAGCTCCTGGAGGCACCACATTTCAACAATAAGGCACAAAGCCACCAGGGTACTCTGGTGCACTGGGAGAGTTGCTTCCACCTTTTAGGAATTTCTTTGCTAGAAAATTAGACCTCATTAGAAATCAGCCTGGAGGAGTTGTGTTACATATGACTGAGCAGCCTGTGTAGACATGAACCATCATATCAACTGCTGTTCATGGGCAAACCTTACTGGAACAATATGCTTAACCACAACCAGCTGACATGATGTTAAACACATGTGTACACTGTCTGCTAAATCATGTTTAATGTTGTGTTAATTAACACAACTCTCCAAGGCTATGTTTTAACATGACAATTTTCTAGTGAAGACAGTACCTATGAGGATACAATGTGTATTTCTCCCTGTGATCATGAGCCCACCCTTTGCTGCCCATTTTGGTTAGGTAAGCTTAGTACGAGTCTCACACAGTTCTTGCACTCAGGTCAGCACACAGCCTGCAACTGTGGGAAGGTACAAGAGAGAGGCTACTACATCTATAATAGCTAAATGAATTAACCCATCTGTTGCACAATATAGTCCAAACATCCTGAGATCCTTGGAAAGCCTCCTTTCTCCACAGAGTTATACAAATATTTGCTTGCTACTATAAACATTGATTATGCGTTAGCTGGTACTAAAGAACGTCTGTCACTCCCCACCCCATCTGAGCCTTGTGCTTGGCAAAGAAATTGGCCTGTACTACTCAGTTGAAGATCATAGCTGCTAGGAATAGAAAAACTAAAACTATATTACTTAGATTGTAAGTTCTTTCTGTACTGTGTTTGTACAGCATCTAGCACAATGGGGCCATGGTCGATGACTAGGGCTCCTAGGCACTATGCTAATACAAATAAATTAATAATACATTATAGCATTCAGACCCCTATTGGAGCAGGATATAGTCTCCTTCATGGAGGCTGTCTTTATGAACCTTTTTTTTTTTCTTCAGCACACTTGACATTTTTTCCATCCTCACAGCCCCTTTAGTGGCTGCTGCCACAGTTGAGATAATTTGAGGAATTTCTTGTTTATTTTATGTAATTTAACACATTCAAGTCTGAAGTTAAATCAGTTTCTCTTCTTATCACTTCACATGCTTCTTTCCAACTTCTAAAGCGGGTACCAAGAAATAGTTTTCCATATTAAACATAGTACAAGCGACATTAAATCAGTGGAGCAAAACTTTATCATCCATGATATTCCGTAAAATTAAAATGTGTATAACCCATGAATCAAACAGGAAATCTGGGGAGAAGACAAGTTTCTCTAATGTGATTTGAAAGAGATCCCATTAAGATGGTGATATAAAATACATGACCGTAAGTGAGATGTCAGTCATCCAGTCAGAATAATTCTGTATGTCAGGATTACCTGGTTTAAACAATGTTTATTTCAAGTAAGTCAAAATCTGAAGGCCAGACCATTCAAAACCTACATCGTAATTCTAGGGCCTGAGGAGGCTCTCTGGAGTTAGAAGGTCTGAAAGAGCATGGGCTCCTGGTTGGCTTGGTAGTGGGTTTTTGTCTTTCCAAAGAAGTGTAACTGCATTAGAGCTGGTCAGACAATGTTCACTGAATAATTTATCAGAAAAATTGGTCTACAATTGAGTGAATATTTTCTCACATTTGCCTAACTTTATAGAACACTTTTTGCATCAACAAAGCTGACAGTAAAACCTTTGTGTAAACCTACTGATTTAGCATATGTCACGGCAAAGTGGGATTATGACTTTACTAGTGGATTTCTACCCATCTTGCTAATTGCTGACTTTAGGATACTATTAAGTCCACTTGCTACTTGTCCAATTAATTATCCTCTCCCTTTACAGGGATTCTACTGTATGGATCTGAGTGATGAATATGATCTGATTGAGTTTCACTTTACTATGCTCCAGCAGTTGTGGTTCTCTCTGCCTGGTGCCATCTTTGTGTATGCAGTTACATAAGCATTTACATGCCTCAGTCTGACTTGGTTGGTTTAAAACTCTATTAACTTTCCAAGTTTGGATCCAACTGCAGGTTGATTCTCTTGCTTTCCCTCATCATAAAGTTGGAAATCTGGTTCCAAAGTACTGTTATCGCCTATGTAAAGAAAGAAACTGTCTTTCACTTTTGTACTGTGAGACCTGAGGTCTAAAAGCAACCAGCTTGAACTCTTGGAAATGTTTTGGAAACAATTTCAAAAGCTATAAAACTCTGCCATTTGAGGCCCTGATCTGGAATCTGATCCATATAGATGCACCGTTGTGCCCACGTAAAGCTCCATTACCTTCAGTGAGACTCTGCATGTCTGCAAAATTAAGATTGCAGAACCTAACATGATACATGCTCTAATCAGCAAACGTTGTAGTTTTAAGCCCCAGTCCTACAAAGAGAATCCTTGGGCCTATGTGGAAGTAAGTGGGGCTCTGGAAGTGAAGAGGTCAACCTGACAGTCTCTCTTCACAGTATCAGGAGGACCATAGGTTTCAGAGTCCCTCCCACACATTGTTTGTAAGAAAACATCCTTATAATAAGCTCTCCCCAAAATATTAAAATATATTGCAACACATTAGACTCTGATTCTATTCCTTTATCCTATTTCCTTTGATTGTTAATGTAGTGTCTAGGCAAAATGAAGAACTAGGCAAAACAACTGACTCTCCTCCCCCACAATTCTACTGTTCTGTCCATGTTGACACAGATAAATAAATACACATGTTTAAATTGTGTTGAAGTACCTATAGTAAAAAAAACAAACAAACAACCCCCCCCACCCTCATTTAAAGAGATCACATTCATACATTGTCTTGGCAAAGGGCAGGGTGCCAATTTCTCCCTATGCTATAATTTCTGCTTGTTCTTGCTGCCCAAAGCAAGTAGATTTAGACTCCCATGTGATTGAGGAAACAGGATTTCAGCTCCCGGCAGGGAAGACACTACACAATATAGCATATAGTCTGTGTGAGTATCTTTCCTGAGTTCCCTCCTCTGTACTTGGCTTACTAGAGGGTTCTTACTCTTGTTTAGGACATCCCAGATAGGAAAAAGCTGCACAGAAAAACACTAATGTCCACAGATGTTCTGCTCCAACTCTTGGATAAATTGGTTGTTCAAGTTGGATGGCCTTAACCAATATTATGAAACAAAACAATGTCTTAAATGTACTCAATTCTTAATTTATCTGTGTCATCCCAAAGTATTTTACAAACATAGGCTCTAACTGTGCAAGCTGTTCTGTGCTGACGGACCCATGTGCCAACACAGAGCCGCACTGATTTGAATGAGGCTCTGTACAAGCATGGGGGAATCTACCTGAATGGAACAGCTTGCTGGATCTCGGTGGAGGCATTAACTAAATTAGCTGGAGGAGGGAGGTGGCTTTAGCTCTTTCCATTCAAACAATGCTCTGGGTGTTCTTCCATGCTAGGGAGAGAGACGGGGGAAGAAAAATAGTAGGGAATTCTATATTGCTACTAAGGTTTTCTCATCTATGGGGTACTTAAACTATAGTGAAACTAGGCAACCTCTTAATAAGCTATTACCAGCAGGACAGTGGGGTGGGAATAGGTATTGTTTCATATTCTCTGTGTATATATAAAGCCTGCTGCAGTTTCCACGATATGCATCTGAGGAAGTGAGCTGTAGCTCACGAAAGCTTATGCTCTAATAAATTGGTTAGTCTCTAAGGTGCCACAAGTCCTCCTTTTCTTTTTGTAACTTCAAAGTGTTGCACAGGCAGGGCAGACAATATATGGAGTAAAGAAAGTTAAGCTCTGGCTAGGTCATAATAATATTTTAAAAATCAGTGCAGGCTTGTTAAGTCTTGTTCATAATGATGATAGGGCCAGCTCCTGCTTCAGCTGAAATTAATGGGAGTTTTGCCATTGACTTCAGCTGGAGCAGGATTGGGGCTGAGGCCTTTATTTTGAAGGCGGAGCCTTCCACAGCAGTACATTTGTTGTCTGTTTTCTGAAAAGTATTGCTAATTGCAACCTCCCAGACCGTGGGAAGGCTGTCGTTTAAAGGCAATCCTGAGTGAGCCTCCTTGTGACATATAAAGAAGGCCCAAAACATATTTTTCATTTCTGTTGTTTTTTCCCCCATTAGAAATGTAAGTGTGGGCTACCCAGTGTTTTCTGGCCAAGTATCAAGACAGTAAGACCTGTGCATGGGACGGAGGGGAAAGGGGTTTTAGTCAGCCTCTTTAAAACTTATTTTTGATTACTCCCTATGTATTACCAACACCAGACAAGGTGGGGAGGAAAGATTGGGTACATGCTCCGGGTCTCCATAGATTGGATGGGGAGAATTAGGTGCCAAGAAGGGGATATACTGAAGCCAACAACCTGAGTAAGGGGCTACCTAAGCTAGCTGAGGGTGGGATGCAGAGGAAAGGGATGAGGCTTAGGGTCCAGATCCACTAAGGCAGTGTTCTTCACTGCAAGGCCCACAAGCCAGTGACGGCTCCCCTTGACCCCATCTCCTTGTCATCCGTGGTTGAGAAACCCTGGCTCTATCCAGTGGTTGGCTTTCCAAGAAGGACATTCAGGAGCAAAAACCTGTGAAGACTTGATAGTGCTTAGTTGTTTTTTAAACCCCAGGCCCCATCTCACCCAACATGCTCAGGCCAGCCTGCCTATCTTGCCCCTGTGTGCCTCAACCCTCAGTTAAACCAGGCAGCTGTGTAGGGCTGCTACTATTTGTGCAGGGGGCAAAGTAACCCCAGCGTTACTCCCGAGGCCCCGCTCTCTGTCGGAGCCCAGCATGGCCGAGGGGGAGGGGAGAGGACGCAGAGACCAGCAGGGCCCTTGGCCCAGCGCGCGAGGCGAAGCCGGCCTGAGACCAGCTCCCTGGGCCCGGGGGATTCCAGCGCTGGCCGCCCAGCAGCGGGCTGCACAGGCCGAGCTCGGCCCGGCGGGGGCGGGGGATGTGACATGAGCACCGGGCGTGGCCGGCGTTGGGGGGGCTGAGGCTCTTCGTTGCTCCGTGTAACTCGTAGCTGCTACAGCGCGCCAGGCTCGTGTCCGCACCCGGGGACCTCCGCGGTGAGTAACCGGGGCGAGCGGCCGAGGCAGGGGATCAGGGGTTACCAAGGGGCGCAGAGCAGCCGCAGCGGGGCTGCCCTCCGTCTCCCTGAAGCCCTTTGACGTGTCCTCCCTTCCGCGCGGGGAAGACGGGAGCGATGGGGGTGTCCAGGGATGGGCGTTGGCCCGGGGTTCCTGCTTCATTTCACCAGCCTCCCCAGCTCACATGTTTTTGGCTTGCAACCTTGCTCCGGCTTTGGAACGGAGCCGGTCTCCAGTGGGCTGCTGCCCTCTTGGCCCCGGGCTCCGCATAACTTGTCTCTCCACTAGGCTGAGCTGCCCGGGGGAACGCAGGACGCGCACAGTCTCTCTTGCAGCCCTTGCACGCTCGCTTTCCTGCCCACTGATCCTCAGGAGCCATGGCAAAGGTGAGTCACTTCGCTGCTCCCCTTATTTCGGGCTTGCTAAGGTTAAAAGGCTTCTGTATTGCCGTGGTAAGTGCTTGTGTGCGTGGCAAACCCACGCTGAAGGGGCATTTGATCAAATCAATGATAGTTCCTGTTGCTTTAAATCCATTCTAGCTTTTCTTTCCCGGCTGGTGCTTGTTTAATAATCACAGCTCCATTTTAGTGTAGTGGGAACACAGTAAAAGTGCGGGAGTGAATGACGTGGGCTTTCTTAGACTTCTCCAAAACTAGGCAACTTTCTTTCTAAACTGTCCTTCTTTTCCTTTTTAAAAACGTTTGGCCTATCTCTAATAAACTCACACCAAACTCCAAAGATGCTGAAACAAGAACTTGGACAACTCATCATAACCATTGTGAAATAAACATCAGACAAACTTTTCCTTCCAGTTTCCTTTCATTTAGCCAAGTTTTCTGTAGTGCATATTTCTGATGTGCGTGGGTGTAGCCTTTTTCTACTGGAGTAAAGAGAAGAAAAAAATTTCTTGATTTTTTTTTTTCTTTCCCCCTTTACTCTCTTCTGCCATTTAAATTGTGTGGCTTCTCAACACAGACTTTTTATGCTGAACTTCTCTGATAGATCCGTAAACTGCAAATCTATTCTAATGCTTTTTCAGCCATTTTTTCCCCAGAAAGTTTTATGCCTTTCTTATTGGTCATTTTCATTTTCAATGTTTAGTTTAGTTCTGTAACATTTTTAGGCCAAATTGTTGTTTGAAAAACAACCATAACAGTAACCTCCCTATATGTTTATACAATCACATCAAACATAAACACTCCACAATGCCTGACAAGCCAAAAAAATAAACTTAAAACTGCTGCTCCATAACTTCCAACTGTTTACACAAGTTATCAAATGTATGAATATGTTCCAAGTGTGTAGTCTGGAATTATTTAATTATGCATCAAGTTGATCTTATATTAATGAGACTTACAGCAGTAGCTTTTAGCCTCAATATGCATTTTTTAACATCCCTCAATATTTACATAAATTAAGGGAAATCATTACTCATTTAAACACTCTTCTGCTAAACTTTACCTTTTTGGTAAAGTTTGGATTGAATTGCTTAGGCTCTTGTTATAAAACCCGTTTTCCTAGGGGTTTGGAATGGTTCCAAGATGCTGATTCTGCTCATGTAGTCCAATTAGGCACACGTAGGGCTTAATCATGGAAACAGATCTCTTGCACCTTTACAAAACCCCACTGACTTTGTGCAGAACTACCTTTAGCATATTTTTCTTTTTTCCCTTTTTAAAAAGCCATAAGAGGCCATTCAATTTCCTCAGTCTACTTCAAATGAAAACTACATTTTATGTTGCCATGCTCTAATAAACGGTACCTCTGTGAAAATGCTATATCGCTCTTCCCCAGTGTAGACTGATTAACAGCGAGACTTAGGTATCTAAAGAGGCAGATAAGCACCCAATCTGGCATTTAGACGCCACTGATGTTCGCAAAACCACTATTCAGGTGCTCCCTAACTATATAGATGCTTACATTTCTGCAGGGAGGCGTGAGGGGGAGATGTACAAAAGCTACCAAAATCCTGCCACTAAGCTGCTCATTGTCCTTGCTCACTCCTAACTGCCAGGGGTGTCTCAAACTAGACGTTCCCTGGCCCATCTTGCTTGCAGGGCCTGAACTGGTAGGTGTGCTCAGAGCATGCCTAACCACACAAAAGACAGTGGGGGTGAGCAGGCTGGGAATTTCGGGGTACTTGTCCAATTTTACCCAATACCCTAGTGATTAGGGCACTCACCTGGTATGTGAGAGACCCAGGTTTGAATCTCCAGTCTGCCTGTTTTGGGGCAAGGTCTTGAACGCACCTATTATGAGGGTGCCGTAATCACCAAGCTATATAGGCTATTCTGGGATGAGTCTCTCTCTGTTTCCTTTTGAAGGTGTTTCATTTTGTAGAAATGTTTCTTGAGCAGAGACTTGAACCACAGGCTTAGACTCACACAGAGGACCTAGGCTTTGCGATGCCTAGGTGCCCTGCCACTATAGGTGCTGGAACTGGGGGTGCTAACGCACCCCCTGGCTTGAAGTGATTTCCATTATATACAGGGTTTACAGTTTGGTTTAATGGCTTTCAGCATCCTTACTGTAAAAATTGTTCCAGCCCCCCTTCCTGCAATCCAGTGGAATTCACAATCCTGAGTTACGTGCTCAGGGTCCCCATAGATTGTACGGGGAGAGTTAGGTTCCAAGAAGGGGATATACAGAAGCCAACAACCTGAGTAAGGAGTTGCCTAAGCTAGCTGAGGGTGGGATGCAGAGGAAAGGGATGCGGCTTACAGTTCACCTCCACTAAGGCAGTGTTCTTCATTGCAAGGCCTACAAGCCAGTGGCGGCTCCCATTGACCCTAAGTGCGGCTCGCTAAGTTCCCTGTAAGCCGTGTGGAACCTAGAGAGGTTGGGGGTGGGCGGGAACTAGGGAGGGGAGCAAGTTGGGGTTTCCAGGGCTGTTGTGGGCCTCTGCCTCAGAGCTCCCTGCTGCCAGAGGGGGGAGAGGTGCCCCTCCCCTGGAGTTCCGTGCTGCCTGCCGGTAGGGGGAGAAAGGCCCTTCCTGCTGCCTGCTGGCAGGGGAGAAAGAGGCCCCTTCCCCCAGAGGTATGTGCTGCCTGCCTGCAGGTGGGAGAGAGGCCCCTTCCCCCAGAGCTCTGTGCTGCCTGCTAGCAGGGGGGAGAAGGCTGGGGGGGGAGCCTGCTGCACCCCAAGCTCCTCATCCCTGGTCCCACCGCAGAACTTCCTGCCAGCCCATCAGTCAAGCACCTATCTCTGCTTGCAATTCTCGGCTTAAACCCTTTCCTGGAGTTAGGTAGAGGTAGAGAGAGAGAGAGACTCTCTCTTCTCCCCATTATAGCCTATAGCCCAGTGTTTAAGACTCTGTCATGGATTGTATAAATGCAAGTTCAAGTCTGTGCTCTGCCTAAGTTAGATCAGGTTAAAAGCACAGGGCTGTTCAGTATTATGTGGAAACACACACACGAAAAATTCCTGACAACTTTCCTCTGGTTGGCTTTTGTGTGAGGCCTGATATGGTAGGTGTACTCTGAGAACACTACTGGATCGAGCCTGATTGGGGAGATAGGATGGAAAAACACCTAAGCTGACAATCTCGTTAGGGCTCAGAGCTGCTCATTAGTTGTGGGGAGGAGTCAGGATTTAGGTGGCTTTGCGCATGTCGTGTGGGGCAGACTTACGCATATAGGGGACATGAGGTACCTACAGAAAGACAGCTGAGTGATGGTTTTGAAAATGCTGGTGGCACCTAAATGTTGAGCGTAAGCACCTTAATACCTTTGTGGGACTAGCCCTGAGATATGAGCTGAGCAGGTCCTTGGCTGGTGTAAATTATCATTGCTCTCTTTGAAGTCAGTGGATCTCTGAACATTTATATCCACCGAGGATCTGCACCTAGATCTCTAAGGCCTGATCCATCTTTCACTGAAGTCAAAGGACATCTTGGACATTATTCCAGGGGCTTCAACCATACTGGACTGGGCCTCTAGTTTTTACATGTTGCTGTTTTTTCTCTGTGTGTTTATGCAGCCATGGAGGGCTGTATTTGGAAGTGTTCTCAACATGTTTAGCCATAATTGATCCCAGAGAGAGACAGAACCTTTTAGAAAGTGTACAGAATAAGCTCCATTTCATTGTGCACACATTCATATGTATATATACAAGTGCACACCATTTTCTTAGTGTCTGGCCCAGATAACTTCATAGCATTTTTGAAACAGTGCTATTAAATTAAAATGCAAATCAAAATCAAAATGAAATGTAAATAAAACTATTGCCTTCTAATTGTATGTGTGTGTTGAACTGAAGGTTCACAGAGTTTGAAATAGTTATACAGTGCAACATAGTCAGCTTTTAATAAAAGTGTATATATCCTTAATCACAAATAGTTGAAAATGTTCAGTAATATATTTTCTTCAGTGTTTCACCTAATCCTTTAAATATTTTGTTATGTCTAGTAATGGCAGAAAAAATATTTTAGTTGTTAGCATTTTTGTATGCTACCCTTCCAGTAGAGGAAGGTTTATTTATCTTGTGGAATAGTTGTAATAACATGGCTACGCTGTAGTGTAGTACAATTTCTAGATTGAACTCTGGGCATCCTTGTTCACAAGGTGCCTTTGTAATTGGAGGAATGCTGTTGACCTTAAAGGGTTGGCTTTCCTCACACTGCTGCACTCAT
Source organism: Lepidochelys olivacea (assembly GCF_965140295.1). NCBI lineage: Eukaryota > Metazoa > Chordata > Testudines > Cheloniidae > Lepidochelys > Lepidochelys olivacea. Next base: position 46,353,304 of record NC_140414.1, on the reverse strand, counting down.
TAAAACTGAGAAGGGGCAACAGGGGATGGATCACTTGATCATTACCTGTTTTGTTTATTCCCTCTGAAGCACCTGGCATTGGCCACTGTCGGAAGACAGGATACTGGGCTAGATGGTCTGACCCAGTACGGCCGTTCTTATGTCATTGTACGCCAGAAATATTTTCCTAGTTTTCAGTTGACCTAGATGCACTGGAAACAATACCTACTGATGTGGGTTTATTTAAAAATAACAATTTAAAAAATGGGAGCAATAAGAAACCTTTCTGTTTATAAAATAATGGTTGGATCTGACAATCCCAATATACTTGGGTCCCAGTCCTGCAAACTGTCATGTGCTTTCTTTCAAGCACATGGGTAATCTCATTGAGTTCAATATCATTCAGTGAGATTATTTTTCATGTGCTTAAGTACATGTGTGTTTGCAGAATTGAGCCTTGACTAGTCTCACTGACTTCATTGAGGCTACTTGTGTAAGGACTCTGCATGAACAGATGTTTCAGAGTAAGCCCCTAAACGATTGCATAATTCGGTTTCTCTCCACTTCTGTTTCTTTGGGCAACTGGTGTCAGGATCAACCTGCACATGTTCTGTGCTAATGTCCAGGAACTGACTCATTGACTCCCACTTGGATACTGTGTAATTCTTTCCTTTGTCAGAAGTTTAAGTTTAGTAGAACAAACATGGGTGGAGTCTATTAACTGGAGCTTAGCTTTTCTCCTTTAAACCTATGTGTCTAGATGGCCAACATGAAAAATGACAAGAGCAGTGTTTTGTAAGTGTCTTTTTTTTAAAAAAGCCCGGCGGTCAGGGTGTTCCTCAAGGAAGGGAGACCTCTGTTCAATTTCCTGCTCTAAATCAGGCAGAGTAAGTATTTGAACCCAGGTCTCCCACATTTTGGGTGAATGGGCTATGGGTTATAAGTAGGCTAACCCTGGGCTATGGGGTATGTCAAGGTTCCTCCCCCACTCTGAACTCTAGGGTACAGATGTGGGGACCTGCATGAAAAACCTCCTAAGCTTCTCTTTACCAGCTTAGGTCAAAACTTCCCCAAGGTACAAAATATTCCACCTGTCGTCTTTGGATTGGCCGCTACCACCACCAAACTAATACTGGTTACTGGGGAAGAGCTGTTTGGACGCGTCTTTCCCCCCAAAATACTTCCCAAAACCTTGCACCCCACTTCCTGGACAAGGTTTGGTAAAAAGCCTCACCGATTTGCCTAGGTGACTACAGACCCAGACCCTTGGATCTTAAGAACAATGAACAATCCTCCCAACACTTGCACCCCCCCTTTCCTGGGAAATGTTGGATAAAAAGCCTCACCAATTTGCATAGGTGACCACAGACCCAAACCCTTGGATCTGAGAACAATGAAAAAGCATTCAGTTTTCTTACGAGAAGACTTTTAATAAAAATAGAAGTAAATAGAAATAAAGAAATTCCCCCTGTAAAATCAGGATGGTAGATACCTTACAGGGTAATTAGATTCAAAAACACAGAGAACCCCTCTAGGCAAAACCTTAAGTTACAAAAAAGATACACAGACAGAAATAGTTATTCTATTCAGCACAATTCTTTTCTCAGCCATTTAAAGAAATCATAATCTAACACATACCTAGCTAGATTACTTACTAAAAGTTCTAAGACTCCATTCCTGGTCTATCCCCGGCAGAAACCAGCATATAGACAGACACACAGACCCTTTGTTTCTCTCCCTCCTCCCAGCTTTTGAAAGTATCTTGTCTCCTCATTGGTCATTTTGGTCAGGTGCCAGCGTGGTTACCTTTAGCTTCTTAACCCTTTACAGGTGAGAGGAGCTTTCCCCTGGCCAGGAGGGATTTCAAAGGGGTTTACCCTTCCCTTTATATTTATGACAGGGTATAAGACCTGTGCCACCATTTTTTATGGGAAAGGACTGACCTAGGTTACGTGTCTAACTTCAGGAGAGTTTTTCACGGTTGAGAATCCTAAGCAGAGGGAGGCATTTCCTGTTAGGCACCTAACTCCCTGTAAGGGGCAGGGCATAGGGAGTCTGGGCACCTGACTCAGGGCTGTGGCTTCTGCTTGGTGGCAAAGCACTTAAACATTAGACACTGTAAAGTTGAGTGTAAAGTCCCCTTTTGTGGATATAATCCTTGGTGTCTTTCAACCCCACATCTCCCAGTGAGATCTAGTCCTTTAGCAAAACTTGCAGCCCAAGTTTGGGAGTGCAGAAGAAATAAAAGGATTGTTACATAATACACGATGGAAGCAGAAAAGATTAACTTTTAAAAAGTTGTTTCTTGATATTGTGGTGTGTGCGCGAGAATTTAAAGATAAACCATCCACTTATTTTGAAACTTACGTTATCCCACTTTCCCTTGTTGCTGTCTGTCTGCAGGCATCTGTGCTGGAATGATCTAATTGCAGGCATGCCTCTCGGAACTTGCTGTCTCTTTAAAGCGTAGCATTCCTATTCCATACAGATAATTTGAGCTGGTACATGTAATTTCTAAAGAACTTAGTGAGTGAATTGGTGAACTTGGTAGGATTGAGAATGAGAATAGCGTTTAGTGTTGCTATCATGATATTCTGTCTGTTCAAACCCTGGTTGTTTCATATTTTACAACCTACAGTGTAAGTTCTTGTTTAGTAAGAGATCACATCAGATTTCAAATAGGTTTATAACTGAAACTCATGTTGTTTGTGATTTCATTACTACCCATATACTTAGGGCTCTCTTCCTAATACATGATCTAGTGCACAAAATAAAAACTTACTTTTGATATATTGGTGTTATGATGAGCCTTTTGTGTGTGTGTTTGCAGCAGTGTACACAAGAGTATCAAGAAAGGCACCTAAAATCTTTATGGAGCTATAGTAGAAAATAAACACAAATAGGTTATGAAACAGAAGTCCCATATGAAATATTAACTGTCCCTTAATTCACTGATTTTAGATTCACTAGTGAAAGTCTGGAATTCATGAAATCATGTTCCATCTAAAAGAGCTAGACTGCTCCTTTATGAATGTTAAGCTCTATTTAATGCAAAAACTTTTGTCTTCTGGTAACAGCTTTAGAGTGTCATACGTTTGCATAGGGCTATAGTTTTTTTTTTTGTTTGGGGGAAAAAATTGTACATCCCTGATTGGAGCTCAGAGACGCTCCTAATTTCCTGAACTTTATACCCTTGGGGGAGATCCTCCTCTCGTGTGACTTGTCATAGTTTCACTGAAGTCCAATTTTATAGATAATTGACTTCAATGGAGCCATGGCAGTTTACACTAGGATCGTCCCTTCAGTCTTCAATGTTCCATGTCTGTGGCCATCATCTTTCCAGGTGAGAAAAACTGAATGTGTTTCCATTTGGAGCCTGTCAATGCCCCTCCTTCAGTGGCCAAAATGAGTCACTTGAAAAATGCAAGGCACTTCCTCCGTCCCCTGGCCTGAGTCCACTGTCACCCTAACACTCTCAGCCCTTGTCTGCTGGCCTTGGGAGTGAGAAACCTGGACTGAAAAGTCAAATTACTAATAGACTGCAGAACTGGCCACCTGTGGAAGATTTTAATATAGAATTTTTTATTTTTTTTTTTAAATCTAGCATGCTCACATTAGCTTGCCACAACATAGTTAGATTGCTGGGTCACACTGATAAGTTCTAAAAAGGTGAATGAGTAGGTTTCTATAACACAGGGCTGAAAACACATGAGTTCTGTTTTACATTAGTGCTTGCACCATTGCTGGAAAATGATTTTGTATTATGGGTACACAATTTCTTACTACAGATGCAGCCTCTAAGACTGGTATAAGTAAGCTATGTAGAAGGGTAACCCTGCTTCTGTCTAAAAGGCTGTGATATGAGCTATGTGGCAGGGCCATTTTATAAGTCCAATAAATACATACAGTGGCAGTATAGGCTATAGCAACTTTGCTTCAGAGTGGAATGTGTAGCATGCAAATTAACTCTAATACTCAGAATGTTTTTCTAGCTTACATCTATGCCAAAAAATTTCAGGAATCTTTGGGCAACCTCAGTAAACCCAGAGACTTTCTACAGTACGCTTTGCAAGTGAGAATTATGAAAGATTTGCTTTCGTTAACAAAACTAAAAAAAGATACTGGAGAGAGTGACTCTTGATCAAAGATACTATCTTTATGTTTAACTTGGCTAAAAGATGACTAAGGAACTTAGGATCATTAAAAGGAGGCTTAGAAATTGTTCAGGGCCATTCCAGTTAGGTATAATTGGATAAGCAAAGGAAAACCTGAGGCTAGAAACCACAAACCACTTTCTAAATGTGAGGCCTAAGAGACTGTGGAATAGTCTCCCAGGGGAAATGGTGATAGTCTTAGATAATTCAAACCATGGAACTACGTAAAGCCCTAGAGAATATTCTGTTGAGTAACCCTGCATTGGCAATTGGTATGGACAAGGTTACCCGATGGAGGTCTTTTTTTTAAATCTGTCTGATTTGCTAAATTAACTTCTGTTTGTTAATGTGATCAGTAGGGACTTTTTTCACCCACTTATTTCCAAGGGCTATTGAGAAAAGACAATGAATATATGCTGTAAACCTTATAGTAGAAACACTGCCCATTGTTTGAAATTGAAAAAGAAAATGCTACAAGGGGAGTATCTCATCCCTCATGTATGTTGTGAACAGAAGTCTATTAGAAATGTTGTATTGTGCTGTTAAACAAGGTGATTCTGTATATGTTTAAATGCTGATATGATGGTGGTGAATTTGTTTGTTTACCTTAGTGCTTCTCAGAGTGTGAGATGAGATTAACTTGAGACACATGGCAACGCTCCCACTAGGGCATGATGCAAACTTGGCTTGCGAAACTATTACTTTCAGTGTGCACTGAGGCTGGTTACAGCTCAAATGCCAGTTCTATGCCTTCTCCTTTCCATTCTGGCAGATTTCCTCCCTCCACTCTCCAACCCCCCCCCCCCCCCCCGCCAATGCAAAATCACTTCCACCAATTTGTAACAATAGCATAGCACTGAGTAATTGAAATTGCTAAACTGAGGTCAGGACTTCCTCCCAGAAGCCAGGTGGCTATATGGCTTGTAAAATATGGTTGAAGAGAAATAAACAAATTATTTTCTGGGTTTCTACTGTATTTGTATGTGTTTGCATGTGTCCTTGTTGGTATTTTGAACTGTACCTGAATGTTGACTGGAATTTTTGGGGGAGGGAATATTCAGCTGATGCACAGACAGCTTATTGACAACAGACTGGGCTAGAATAATGAGGAGCAGGATTTGGTATAAGAAGCCATGTCTTTGAAAAGGCCCTGGGATTATTCAATACACTGCTGAAGGTTATGTGAAATGAACATCTAGAATAAGACAACATAAATACTAGCCCTGGGAGTAAAAGTGTTATAAAATTTAATTGAAAATGTACAGTGTTTTTATAGGTGTTGTTTTTTTAAGCATCTGATTGGGGTTAATAAAGGATTATATCCCTACTATGGAAACCTGGAAGATAGTCATGTACAGCAGGGTGGATTTGATTTAAATGACTAGTCAGGAAGACTCGATTTAATCATGGTTTTCTACAAAAAGTGCATTCTTCTTGATTGTTATAACCTTAATACATATTCTTCACAACTCAGAGATAGATGTAGGTTTCATTTTTAGAAGGTACATACTAAACACTTTTAAACACTGATTTATTTTGAAAACTTTTCAGATTCGTTTTATAGCTATATCAGAAAATGAATGATTGTTCAGTTATTTCATTTACCAAAGGTAATTGAAGCAGATATTTATGAAGTCATTGGGAAGTGAATATCTCCAATTCAACAGGCTAATCATTAATATTTGGAGGATTTTCTTGCCATGCTGTATTAGGAGGAGAACATCACCAGACAGACATTTAAATTGTTTTATTTAACTAAAACAACAACATTAAGTATTCTGGATATTTTTCTTCACAGCAAACAGAATATTTTAACAAAACAAACATATGTCCCTTGCTTCTCACATTTATCTCCAGACTTCTTCTCCTTGTCCTGATCTATTCCGCCTCCAACAATCTTATATTCGTTGAACTTTTTGAAACTTTGCACTTTTAGAGAGAGGTAAGGGATTGACTCTGTGTACACAAATTTGCAGAGGGACAATAGAGTTGAGGTCCGTTATTTCTCACCTCTACTTATTTAAAAACATTTTTGCTGTTAACAAGCATGTTATCTCTGGAGAGACAAATCCACAGTTCGAGAACTGCAAAAACTAAGCATCTCTGATGGCATCTTCTAGACTGAACACTGAGTCCCACTGAGTAGATAGAAAGATTTTTCTAAATAATCTATTCAGAAGCCTGTGGAGTCCCATAAAATTGGGTCCCTAATCTATGAAGTATTGGAACTCATTTACAAAACTTTTCTTAAACATTACATAAATATATTGTCTCGTACTATAGAATTAGAATGTATAATCCCTATTCCATGATGAGATATCTTTGAGCTATAATGATCTTAATTAAAACTATCTTTAGATAAGTTTTTTCCTCAAAAAGCATTTTATCAAAAAAATCAGATTTATTTTTTTATTTAAAAAAAACATTGATTTTTTTTTTTATCCACCCTGATGTACAGGGAGATTAAAAAAACCGAGCAGATATTAGTTTTTGGGTTTTTTTTAATCAAGTTGGTTTTCAGAAGAAATTCTAGAGATTCCTTTTGGTTTCATCCACTTTCACGGCCCTTTATAGCTCTACCCTTCTCGACTTACTCATTCCTGTTTCTTACTACGTCCATCCACCACCTCTGCTCTGCCAGCAGTACCAATCTCAATTGTCCACTTCTCCAATAAATGCCTTACACGTGGGATGTCTTCGTCATGCTGATCGCTGCCTTTCTGCTGTGATGCCTACAAAGAAATCTCCCAGTGAATGATGCCTAGGCTTGGGGTAGAGGGGAAAAGGAAAAAAAAGATACATATATATATATGTATGTAAATTGCATTTGCTCTGGTGTTTCCTCTGCTGCAGTTTCCACGATATGCATCTGAGGAAGTGAGCTGTAGCTCACGAAAGCTTATGCTCTAATAAATTGGTTAGTCTCTAAGGTGCCACAAGTACTCCTTTTCTTTTTGCGAATACAGACTAACACGGCTGTTACTCTGAAACCATCCCTAGTATGTCACTTGTCTTACAATTGCAAGATTTTGAGGACAGGGATTTTGTCTACCTAGCACAATACAATGGGTTCCTGCTCTGCAGTGTTTAGGGGGCCCAATCAGAGATATAACTGCTACATAGTAACTCCTATTAAATTATATGGGACTTTTCCATAAGGATGGCTAATTCTCATGTATTTGATTCTAAAAGAGAACTTCTGAAGGCGATGTACCATGGAAACAGTGTAATCATTTGTGTGTGTGCACATGCCCATGTGCTGACCCTTTCATTCTTATGTTATGACCTATATTGCCTATTGTGACTTATTTCTTACCAAATTTAGCTGGGCCATTCAATAACAAAAGTGCTCATGTGAAAGGAAACAGGAAATATAGTTGAATACAATTGTAGATTTTAAAGTGTCATATTGTTTTTTAGAAGAGTATCATGAAACTTCTTAAAATGTGGTGCTGTGTGGCAGATCTATAAAATCTTGTTCTTCAGATAAGTGATGTACCTCTTGCTTTCTATGTCTGGGGTCAATTCTTTTAAAACTGCATGAGTGTCCCTAGGATTCTGTGTACACTTCTTCCTAGGACATGTCCTGTATGTAAATATAAAGCCACAAATGTTAGAGGTGCCATGCCACCATGTTGCTTTCAGGTGCTAATGTTTAAGGCCCTGGTCTTGCAAACCACTTCACACAAATGGACTCATGCTTTTGGTAGCTCCTGCGTACACTGAACTGAAACTACATTAGCATCTGTCTAGTAAGAATTGTGTATAGATATTGTAGTGAGAACTGGTTTAAACAGCATTTTTCTAGCAAAAAATTTAACATTCAGATCTCCATCCCAAATCACAGCTGGGATCCTAATATGAGCAGATATGCAGTGGACTCATTAAATAAGCTGGTATCTGCTGCTTCATGGCATTTTTCTCCTCTAGCTCTCAAGAGGCACCGTGAAGGACTTTGCTGGTTTTGATGCCAGAACTGATGCTGAGGCTCTTCGTAAGGCAATGAAAGGATTGGGTAAGAATTATGGATATGACTGCTCAGAGGGAGTTATTTCTATCAGCTAGGTGGGAAGCACTTCGTTTTCCTTTTCTGACACAATATAATGGCTGTGTACTGAAGTTTTACATTAGCTAAAACAAACAAAGATAAGAGATTTTTAATTTTTACATCTGATGGAATTATAACCCTGTGAACACAGGAGTCAGGGTTTGTTCCAGTTTTGGTTTTGCTATCCTCAAGAAAGTTCACCCCTAGCCTGACACAGGGAGATGCAAGTCACTTCCCTTATTCAAAAGCAGGGGCGTGTGCAGGAAATCAAGTTTGGCCCCTTTTACAGGGGCACATTCTGTTCCCCCATTCCCTGCCCCAGCTTGCTCTTCCCTCCACACCCTTCCCCCTGGCTCCGGAAGGAGCTTGTTCTTTCCTCATGCCCGCCCTGGCAGGAGTTCACTCTTCTCCCTCCACCCTGGCCCTGGCAGGAGCTCACTTCCCCCCTTTCCATCCTCACTCCTGGGGCTGGAGGAGTCCTGTGCCCCGGACGATTGCTGGGGGGTGTCCGTGCCCCTGCTCCCCCCCTCCCGCCCCGTTTGTGCACGACCCTGTTCAAAAACTGCTGCCCTAGCTTGCATTCCCTACTCCCTTGGTCTTTATGAGGCTAGTGGCAGGAGGGAATCAGTGGAGGTTTAGGGAGTTCCTTACTACACTTCTACTGCAATCCACCCTTTCCCTCCTCTAACCAGACCTCCACATCAGGAGTATTTGTGGGGGTAATGCAGAGCTGGAATAAGTTCTGTATCTTACAGAGAAGCCCCCTTTCCTGGTTTTACAGAAGTACAGAGTATGATTCATTTCTGTGGCTGCTGTCTGTCATGTTGGGAGCTGTGCCTGCAGTGGTATCCTGCCTGAGAGCAGCATGTTAAAACTCCATCCATTTTATTCTCATACCAGTGTGTCAGAATCTGATGGCATGGCTTGAGGTGTACTGAAATTTTCATCAGTGGCTAATTAAGTACACTGCTGTCTGCTTTTTATCTTTGATTTAGTGACTCTTCATAGTGTTCAGCCCTCTCAAAGTTTACACCATTAGATTTTTAGAAAAGTTTTTATAGCTGTTCATGTTCTTTTTTTTCCTCCCTCTTCAAATAACTTCAGGTACCGATGAAGAGGCTGTCCTGAAGATCCTTACTAGCAGAAGCAATGCTCAACGCCAACAAATTGCAGCGGCTTTTAAAACCTTATTTGGCAGGGTAAGAGGAGGAAGAAAGTACTTTAACAAATCAGCTGAATGGAACACTCTCACAGTCCGTCCACTCTTCCGTAGAATGTTCATTTAATGAGACCCTGTGGTTCTGTTGTTTTGTCTGACTTTTCCTTTAAAACTATATCTTAATCACCAATGAAATAAGAATATTCAGTTTAGATTATCACACAGACATTACATTCTCTTTTCCATGTGCTCCTCCTGTGGAGTCTTCTGACCCAGTATAGTCCAAACAGCATCTTCACTTTCCTATTACTCTTTGTGTGCTTCAAGCATTGATCCTCATTCCTGATATACAGAGAATATAAGAGTATTTTGATGCCAGAGGTGATTCTTGATCTAGTGGGACAGAATTCTCTGGTGCCTTGATTTCTGTCACATTTTGTAACTATCCAGTATTGCAAAAAGAGAGTAAAACTTAATTTGTTGGTAGATTAAAAGCAGTGCATTTAAGACAAACACAAATAAGTAATTTCCTTATCCTGGCACTGTTGGATAAAGTGCACCTCTCCTTAAATCTTCGATCTGTTTAATCTTTATTTCAAATAGCAAGTGCAGTTAGAGAATACATTTTTTGTTTTGTTTTTAACTTTCTACCCCACCCATCTACCTGATAGCAATCACAGTGCTTTTTTATTTTGTTTAGCTACCAGTCATGCTAAACTCTACTTCCTAAATAATTGTAATACTGGAGGTCCCTGGTATACATCTCCCCCTTATCTGTTGTTTCGCAAACCTGTCGCTCATCAATGGGGGAACGTGTTCCGATTCACGTCTGTCCCGATCCGCATATGCGTTGTTTGAAGTACTGTACTGTAAGTTGCAAATGACAGATATATGGACTGATGTGAAGTGGAACACATTTCCCTATTGATGAGCGATGTATGTGTGACAGATGTGCGTAGCCCCAGTGGGCTGCGGCCCACCCACTTAACATCCAGGCCCACCCCACCCCAGCTCTGTTCCCGCCCCAGCACTTGCCTCACTATGCCTGCCCAGCGCTCCAGCTGGGGAGGGGGGTCAGGATGTGGGGGCTTCCAAGCCCCTGACCCTGTCTGGAGCGCTCGGGCAAGCCCCTGAGCCTGCGGAACAGGACAAGCCTCTGTGCCCAGAATCCGTTCCCTGACTGGAGCACTGGGCGGGCGGAATGGGGCAAGCCCCTGACCCCACTCCCTGGCTGGAGTGCTGGGCTGAGCAGGGCTGGGCCGAGCGGGGCAAGCCCTTGTGCCCCACTCCTCCGCCGGAGCCCCGGGAGCAGCAGGGCAAGCGCTGAGTGCTGGACGGGGTGTGTGGTGGGGGTGCACTGGTCCACATTTTTACTGGGCCCCCCCATTTTTCCAGGGGCCCCTGGCCAGAGCATCTATCATCCACTCCCTTCCCCCCCCCGCAAGGCTGGCTGGTGGGAGGGAGAGGCCGCCAAATCACTCCTATCCTTCCACCTCCATCATTGCCCGCCCACCCAAGTGTCCCCTCCTCCCTATGCCACTGCTGTTCCAGCAGGTCCCTGGTATACGTCATTTTGGTATCGGTATCTCTTTTCCAGAACACAACCCCCAACATATACCGGGGACCTGCTGTAATTGGCATGTAAGATGCTAAAAAACTAAGAATATCTGTGTGCATTATAGGTAACAAGGATAAATAATTGTTCAAGCATTCTAAAAATCAAAAGCTTGTACTAGGAAAACCAGTATACAAGTAATGAAACAAACAACCAGTGGTGACTAAAGAGAAGGGATTGTGGGCCTCAGTTTCAAAGTGCCAGTGACTCCATTGACTCCAGTTGGAGTGATGAGGGCTTGAAACTTCGGAAAATTGGCCCTGCCATATGAAGTCTTCTCCAAAGCTAGATAGAGATTTCCAGATCTGTTTGGGGATTTAGACACTTTGTTGAAAAGCTCAGCCATTGTTCTTGTGTTCAGTATGAATTAGATAGTTCAGTTGAAGAGGAGGGTGAACATTTAACTGTTAAAAACAGTATTTTTTAATATGCAAAAATCTCCTCCGTTTGCTGAAGTTGTATTAGTTCATTACTTTTATCCTGTTAGTATCCTGCTTTTTGCTTTCATCTAATAATTTTAGTCCTCAAATGAGGACCACCAGAGTATTTTCTAAAGCCCACAGACCAAAATGTATTAGTGTTACAAAATACCTGTGCATTCTCTACCTTAGACTTTCAGCTACACTTCCCCCGTCTCAAGAAACTTAGCAACAGCTCAGCTGTTCGCTAGTTTGCATGCCTTTTGAAATGATTTCCTTCCTAATTGTAGCACTGTTTATTCTGTGAGTTAGGATCTTGTAGATGACCTGAAATCAGAACTGACTGGCAAATTTGAAACCCTGATGGTGGCTTTGATGAGACCAGCGCGACTTTTTGATGCCCATGAACTGAAGCATGCCATTAAGGTAAAAGGAGTGTGAGGAAATGAAACAATTGAATGAAATATTTCTTGCTCCTATCTTGTTGCTTTAAGAATGCTTCTGTTTCCTTTATTTGAGTTAGAGATTTCATATTAATACTAATAACAAATACTATAATGATTACATTCATGTTTCTAACATTGATTTTCATGGCTTGAATTGTTTTTAACAACTCATCAGAGGTAGGTAGGTTAGAAATCAAGAATTACAAAAATGTCAGTGTTTTCAAAGAAACACTTGATGTTAAAAGATCAGTGTTAGTGCAGTTGGGCATTAAAAGGTATGCACCTTGAGACTTGTCTTACTTAGTAGCAGTTAATTTCAGCATAGTGGGTTTTTTTGTGTGTTTTTTGTTTAAAAAAATAACTACTCCTTACTGCATTGTTCAATATAATGTTTTATTGTGCAGCATGCAGAAAAGACAGTTTACTCACGTTATACTAGGAATCTCAAGGTCCACAGATTGTTCAGGGCAGTTGATAAAAGTTAGGGCAGTGGTTTCCAAACTTCTATTATTAACCGCTGTTTGAGAGAGTCTCTTGTGCACCGATATGGTATCAGCAGTGGTTGGTTGGTTTTATCCCTTCATTGGGTATCTGTATTACTTACTTACTTTCCTTGTATAGATCTGCACTAATCTCTCCAGGTCCCTCTGTAGTATGGTCATATTCTCCTCCATGTCTCCCTCTGCCCCCCTTCCATTTTTAGTATGGTCAAAAGTTTGACAATGGGTGAATTTACATCAGAGAGTGATGAAGCTGTATGTTGAGCAAAGATGGGTTAGTCAGTGACATGCTCTTGTAAATTGGTGCTCTAAGTAAAAATTTATGGGCAGGTGTTCATCCTTTTTGAATCAGGTCTAAAAATGTACTATTAATACATAGGAAGAATTAAACTCCTGGAAGTTGGTAACAGTTCTCCTTTTGGCTAAATGCATTGCTTCCTTTTGGGGGAGAAAGAATCAGATAGCACCAGTTTAATATTTTACCTATCTAGTTGTACAGTATAAGAATGTTATTCAGTGTGCCTTGACTTCTTTTCTGAAGCACTGTTACTATTTGTCCCTGACATCATCGACCTTGAAGGTCAGGGATTAGACTATGGATGTCTCTGAATTGTTTGTAGAACTTACTAATTAAACCAGAGAACATTGAACTTGACATGGTACTATCTAGTGCTTGGCCAAGTGACCTGGAAAGGTAAACTCCCAAGATCTTTGTTAACACACTTGCTAATAGATTAGCTATGTAAACTGCTTTTCCAAGGACCTTCCTGCTGAGTATAGTATCCTAACCAAATATGGACTTTGAAATATGGGATTTTTTTGTAACTGTCTCAAATAATATTTGGAGAGGGAAGGAGAAGGGACATTGAACATAGAAACAAGTAGAAGCCTGGCTGAGAAGAAGCAAAAAAACCCATGTCCTCCCTCCCCAACCCTGATTGATGTTTTTTTTTAAAAAAAGGGGGGGGGGGAGCAAAGAAAAATTGGCAGAAAGGAGGGTTGTAAGAGAGCAGAGATGAATAGTGAAGCAAGATTTTTTTCTTTTCCCTCTCACGCTCAACGTTAAAATAGAATACATGATTTTAAAAAAAGCTGGTGAGATTAACATTTTTTCTTTTTAAAAATAAGTGGGCTAGATTCACAAAAGATACCTAACTGCCACTTTAGGTGCCTAAATCCCAGAATCAGGCATCACTGGGATTTGCCAACTTCCCACTCAGATGCTACCGAGACCTATGGGCACCTAAACTTGTTCATCACCTAAATTTTTGCAGTAAAAGTTCACTTGGCACCTATATTTCTGCCTCTCTCTGCATACGCTCTGCTGCCTCACCCTAGGCATCTGGATGCCTAAGCTCCAGTGTTATGCATGAACTGCAGGAAGACAAGTGCTCCTTCGCCTAAGTTGCTTGCAGGGCCTGGTCTGGTAAGCATGCTCAGAGCTCACCTGCCAGATTAGGCCCTCATAGGTGAGCTCATAAAATGGGGGGAGGGGGAGGACTTGCCTTTTGTAACCTTTAGCCCAGTGGTTAGAACACTTACTTGGAATGTGGGAGATGACCCCACCCCCGGATTCAAGTTCCCTATATGCCTAATGAGGAGAAAAGGATTTGAACTCTCGGGTGAGTATTGTAACCACTGTCCTGTAGAATATTCTGATGGGTGATGGAAGGGCCTCCCTCAGTTTCTCCTGTTGAAGCTGTGGATAAATAATGAGTGATGGGGTTGGCAGGGAAAAGAGAGCGTCATTTTCAGGACTGCATTCTCTGTAGTCTGGTAGTTAGGGCACCCGTGTGGGAGGTGGGAGATCCAGGATCCAGTCCCCCTGCTCCAATGACTGTGTTTTTATTTATCCACAGCAGAACAGTTTCAACAGGAGAGACTGAGGAAGCCCAGTGTCCGAGTATCCCATAGCTCACTGGCTAGGGCTCTCACCGAAGAGGTGGCAGATCCTTTCTCCCCCTCAGGTGGCAGGGGGACTTAAATCGGAAGCTGCCCACAACCCGGGTAATCCCTCACCTCTGGGCTAAAGGTTATAAGGGAACTCCTTCTTGCAAAAACGGTGCAGGTGCCTAATGCCAAGAGAGGGTTTGCAGGTCAGACTCGCAAGCAGAAAGAGGCGCTTCCTTGTAGCCCAACTTAGGTGCTGAGCACTGAGTGGGGTGGGGCTTAGGACCTACCCCTCACCTTGGCATCTCCTTGTCTTGTTCTTAGGTGCTTTGGCTGCGTAGGCAGGGAGCTGCTGGCTTTTGTGCATCCCAATCTGAGGTGCCTCTTTCCACATTCATTATATAGAGAGCCCACATGCTTAAGTCAGGTTTTGTGAATCACAGTGATTTTTCTAGGTGGCTAAAAGTTAGGCATGGTGACTAGGGTGACCAGACGTCCTGATATTTAACTCTTTGTCTTGCGTCCAGACCGATGTACCATCGGGATGCCATTTGTCCTGATATTCAGTAGGGTTCCCAGGCTTCCAGTTGGTGCAGGGCTGGCAGGCTCCCTACCCAGCTCCGTGCCCCTCCCCAGAAGTGACGACATCTCTCTCTGGGTCCTAGGTAGAGGAGAGCTGGGGGGCTCCGCAGCTCCCATTGGCCAGGAACTGCGGCCAGTGGGAGCTGCGGGGGTGATGCCTGTGGGCAGAGGCAGCGTGCAGAGCTGCCTGGCTGTGCCTCTGCCTAGGACCCATAGGGAGATGTTGCCGCTTCCGGGGAGCCGCTTGAGGTAAGCGCGACCCGATCCTGAACCCGCACCTGAACCTCCCACACCCCAACCCCAGGCCTGAGCCCCCTCGCGCACCCAAACTCCCTCCCGAAGTCAGCACCCTGCTTCCATGCCCCAACCCCCTATCCCAGTCCTGAGATGGCCCCCGCCCTTGCAGCAGGGGCCAGAGCCGGGGCCGTGCAGCTCTGACCCACGGCATGTGGTGCGGGCCGGAGCCAGGGCTGTGTGCTCCCCTCACAGCTTCCTAGGGCTCTGCACCCCCCTTACCCATTGCTCCAGTGGGGGCTGTGAGCCTGTGGCTGCCCTCCACCTCCCATGTGTCCTGATATTTTACTCTTGCAATCTGGTCACCCTAGTTGCCACACCTTTGTCAATCTAACTGTATGTGTTCGGATGATGGTTCATAACCTGATTGACCTCATTACTTATAAATATATCTCAAAATTTCTGTTTAGAATTTTCTCATTTCAGAGGAGTTGTAAATGCCTGCTGGGGCCAGGTGGCTGACTGTTTCTTGTTTGAAGAAAATAATTTTGAGCTAGGGCTAATTAGCATTCATTTTGTATCCCCTACAGGCACAGCCAATCCAGGCTTGCATAAATAAGGTGTTGCCTTGGGTTTTGTAAATATTATACTTAAAGGAGTGGAAAGTGACTGTTGTGCACATTGTAATGAGAGCACGTGGACTTAAAATTCTTAGGTGCTTGAGTAGGCAATTTTATTTAAAAAATGTGTTCATGATGAGTAAAAGGTTGGTTGTAAATGTAGTGCAATTGAAGTGATCTAGCCATAGTTCCTGGGTTGACTCTGTGTATGCGGGTGATCCTAGTGAGACCTTGTAAGACAAGGTGAGTACCAGAGAGTTGCCCAGGAAGTACGGTTACATTATTTCAGCTGCACGAATGTTACAGATCATGTTACCTAAATAAAATAGAGCTTGGTGTGCTTGAGCACTGAGGGTCTCATTCAAAGTTCACTGAAGTCATAGAAGTCTTTCCATTGAGTTTTCAATCAGGCCCCATTTAAAGTCAAACCAAACCTTAAAAACTGAGGTTTTTTTCAAATAGAAGAGTACACAGCTGGTAGAAAGAAAACAGTGTGCTCTCCCAACCCCAAAGTTTGTAAGGTAGAATACTGCTGTTGGGGTTGTTTAAGAAATAATTATCTTTTCTCTCAGTTACTGAATCCAGTGCTTTGTATTTGTGCCCTTAATGTAGGGAGCAGGGACCAACGAGAAAGTGCTAACTGAAATTCTTGCCTCCAGAACAAGTGCAGAGCTGCGGAATGTAAAACAAGTTTATCTGGAAGGTAAAGTTCAGTCAGTGTTTAAAATGTGTCCTCTCTTTAGCCCTCTTAATATTTTTAGTGTCTGTGTTAACACTGCATACTTGATAGCTGAGGGAAGAAATGAGGATGGCAGTACAAAAAGAAGACTTATCTTACAATTGGAATTGTATTCTGGTGGGATGGAGACCCTTGCACGGCCAGAGGCTAGTGCTCAGACACAGCTGTACAGTCCAACTTTTTTGGGCCAAATTGTCGTTGGGATGTAACGTTTAATATTTTTCCTTTTTATAGTGGGATTTCACTTAAATTTGGCACTTTTCTGTTGATTTTATTCACTCTAAAGTGTGTGTGGGGGAGCCCAATAATGGGGAAGGAGGAAGTTGGCACCACATAACAAACTGAAACTCTAATCTAAAATCAACTGTTTGTTGTTAAGATTTTTGCTGAGCACCACCCAGGGCTATCTTTCTTTTGTGCAATCTAAGGCTATTCATGCTAAAGCTAATGCATCTCTTCCTGTGTTTCTAGGGATGGGATGAACCACAGAGTACAGTGACCCCAATAATGAGTGATGGGTCTTTTCCCATCTCCAGGTGGCTCTTCCTTTGATTTGTAGAGACTAAACCTTTTTCTTCCATGGTTAGGGGGACTTCCTAAAAACAAAGATAACTAGCTAAATTAACTATGTATGCATCCAGGCTCCTGTATTGGAGGGAAGGTTTCACGTCTGAATATGACTAGACACTCCCTGCTTAGTACAGAATTCTACAGTATTGTTTGCTTTTAGAGCATGCCCTGACATTGGAATGAGAACAGAACCTGGGTCTGACTTTGAATAATAGTTGGCTTAGTGATTTTATGCTGACAAAGGCCAGATTGTACCTTCTGCCTCATCTTCTCAGTGCTATTGGGTTATGCAGATATAAATGAAGGCAGCATACAGCCCTTTGCTTATAAGGCTCCTTAAGGCTGATTAGACATGATGATGATGATCAGATTAGGTGAGCCTTTAACTTCCTCTGTCTCTTGGGGACTAGTGAGGGCATCACTTCTTTCCATTAGAAAGAGTTGAGAAATTCTGTAAGGTGGTGTTCTCTTGCAGAATATGAAGCCAACTTAGAAGATCATGTCACAGGAGACACAACAGGTTACTATCAGAGGATGCTAGTAGTCCTTGTTCAGGTAAGTCTTCATTTTGTATGTGCGTGAGCATCTGTGAGATTGCAGTATTAGACTGCAGAATTCAGGGCAGTGTTTGCTTATTTCACTACTGATGAATAACTCGGAATCTAAATCTGTTTTACAAAGAGGCCACTCTGAATTATTTTCATACACCTATGGACATAAATCTTGGAGATTGGTATAATTGCTTGCTTACTCCACCCAGAGAGTTGGTCTACACCAGAGCTGTATGGAGGGGCAGCAGCAGGGTGCCGGATTGACCCCAGTGAGTGGATTGGAAGTGATGGTGGTTCAGTTTTAGGATCCAGTTCTGCTCTGGTACCTCCAGTGACAGGTGTAACTCACAATTTGCAATGGTGTCTTGAGAAGCTGTTAGATAACAGAGAGTTTGATACGTACATTTTTGTTTATAATTGGGGGGGCAGAATACTTAATTCACCCTGCTGTGTGCTAGCATTTTATTGCTGAGGGAAGGGAAATAAGACTGCAGAAAAACATAAATTACTGATTATTTATTTGGCATTGAATCTTATGCTCATTATTTTGGACCACATTGTTTTGGACTAAGCATTGGATATTATTTTTAGGCTAATAGAGACCCTGATGGAAGAATTGATGAGGGTCTGGTTGAGCAAGATGCTCAGGTAAGTGAAAAAAAATGTTAGTGTGTTTCATACAAGTTAATATACAAATAAAATGGGTGCACAAGTGGGGCCCAGATGTGAGAGAGACTTGATTTTGGAAATAACTGTTGCTTCCTTTCTGTTGCAAGTGATGTGAAAACAGAGGTGGTGCAAGCTGCAACATTCAGATCCAGATTTCAAACACGAGTTTTAGGACTCTCTTCCCCTCTGTTCCACGTCTTCCTCAACCCAATTTTGCCAGTTATAAAATGAGAAGCCTAAATAGTATGGCAGTGGGAACTACAAATGTCTGAGAGAAATGGATGTTTCTAACATTGGATGTTCAAATGTTTGTCACTTGCAAAATTTGAGGGCATTCAGATTCATTCATTCAGATCTGATGTTCTGATACAGGCCAGCCTTGACATAAAAGATTTGTGTAGGACCTGCAATTTACTAGATGATGCAACATGAGCATTACTCATGTTTAGGGATGATTCAAAAGAAGGTGGAGTTCTCAAAAGAGAAAGTGTCCCAAATATGTTGCTTTATTGTAACCACATGAGTCCCAGAGCTGCCGCTGCAGATACGACTGTCTGAACAATTTTCCAGAGAGTGGAATACTGCAGTGGAATTATATTTTCCATAGCTCTGCCTCCGACTCTTAGAACTGCACTCCAAGGAGGAGTAGGAGTAATATAATAATTGAAAGGGTACCTCTTAGCAGATCTAGTAGTGGTCAGATTCTCAGCAGTTTGATTGCAGAGTTCGTTTAATGCATGTTGCATCTGGGCTGTTTCACATAGTTTTGGGCTGAAAACTTTGTCCTGCAGGTTGTGGGCCTAGATCACAGGTAGGCAAACTGTGGCCCGCAGGACCCTCCTGCCTGGCTCTTGAGCTCCTGGCCGGGGAGGCTAGCCCTCGGCCCTTCCCTTGCTGTCCTCTCTCCCCCCATAGCCTCAGCTCGCTGTGCCGCCAGCACTCTGGGCGGCGGGGCTGCAAGCTCCTGCCAGGCAGTGCGGCTGCGAGAGCTGCCAGCCTGCCCCAGTGCTCTAGACTGCGCAGCGGCATTGCCAGCTCCGGCTGGGCAGCACGGCTGCCAGTCCTGCTGCTCTGAGTGGCATGCTAAGGGGATGGGAAGCAGGGGGGTTGGAAAAGGGGCAGGGGTTCCCAGGGGCAGTCGGGGCAGGGGGTGGTTGGAATGGGTGGGGGATCGGGATGGGGAACAGGATGGGGTTGGATAGGCATGGGAGTCTTGGGGGATGTGTCAGGGATGGGAGTGTGGATAGGAGTCAGGGCAGGTAGGGAGGGTTGGATGGGGGTTGGGTGATAAAATGATCTATATAATTAAAATTAAAATTTTAATCAAATGAGGACATGAACTCCAGTGGCTAGGAGCTGTGGTTTTGATGCACAGGACTGGAGATCTGGGCCTAGGTCATAAATCAGGTCAAGAATATAACACAGGCAGAGGAAGAATATGAGAGCTTGTTAAATTTATGTCAAGAAATTTGTGTGTGTGCTTTAGAGTGCATGTTTTTCTTGACTTTCTGATGCAAAATACTTGTGTGTCTGGCATGTATAGGTTTGGTATGTGTATATTTTGATGGTGCCTGGTGAAGTGCTGCATTTTAAGTTCTTTTAAGTGCTGGCTTCCTAGCCAGAGCACAGTCTAGCTTTCTGCTACTATATACATCTTGCTCTTGTTAACACTTTCAATAAATTGATATTTTGTAAAACTTACTAAGTATGGGACCATGTGGAAATTGGATTAGTCAAAGGGAGACCTTGATTGCAGCAGGTCTGATGACTAACATGGGTCTTTCAAATATAATATAATTTTATTTTTAGCGGGGAGGGAAGGTATGTTTCTAAAACATTTGTTGGAAGGGTACCTCATGTTTATATGAAGCAGGACTATTACTGTACATGTGCCATGTATCTCAGGGCATGAACGGGTTAATGAGGATAGAGTATCACTCAGATGGCAAAACTAAAACGGGGACTAAGGGAAAGAGGTGGGGGTGATGGAGGATGATGGCAAGAAATATCTGTTGTGATGATGGAGCACTGGTGTGCATGTTGATATGGCATATCCAGTTTGTCCTCATGTATATTTTTGGGACATGTCACTCAAGCTTCCTCCCCTCCAACTGCAATTGTTATGGAGCGTAGAGTCCTTCAAGTGAATGTGTGAAGAAATTACTAACATTGTTTTGGTTTCTTGAAATTATAACAGGTCTTATTTAAGGCTGGAGAGCTGAAATGGGGAACAGATGAAGAAAAGTTCATCACCATCTTGGGAACTCGAAGTGTCTGTCACCTAAGGAAGGGTAGGTAAAGTGGTGCAAGTAGACCTGAAAACCAGAATCTCAGCTGTGCCTGGTGTGTGATAGGCGCAGCCTGTAGGAGAGGAGCCATGAAGGAACTGTTTCTGGCTCCCTGATCTTGGGGAGGGTTCTATGCATTTGTGGCCCACTAGTCTTTACGACATCCCTTAAAGGACTCCTCTTTGTGTCCCCTAAGTAGTTTCCTCTTAGGCCAGGTCTACACTTACAAACTTCCAGCAGCACAGCCGTACCGATACAGCTGTGCTGCTGTAAGAGCACTCATGTAGCCGCGTTATGCCGATGGGAGAGAGCTCTCCCATTGACATAATAAAACCAGCTCAACAAGCAGCGGTAGCTATGTTGGTGGGAAAGCGTCTCCCAGTGACCTAGTGCAGTGCACACGAGTGCTTATGCTGGCAAAAGTTATGTTGCTCAGGGGTGTTTTTTCATACCTGGGGCAACAAAAGTTTTGCTGATGTAAGTGCTAGTGTAGACGTGGCCTTCGAAAGTAGCAGTGAAAAGCTGCAGTTTGGAGGAAGGGGGTGATAGATCTGAGGGGACAGCTGGAGTGTGTCTGTATCTGTGCTATTAGTTTCATCTGAAAAAGAGCATAGCAAAATGTGTGGTGCTCATTTTCCATAATGAGTCATCATGTGACTGAGATCAGCCCATCTGTCGGATAAAGGGCATTTTTAATGTATTTTCCCTCAACCCCCGCATGCTGTAGCTCCCCCGCCCCCCCCGCCCACCTTCTGGGTATACTATGTCTTTTTTTTTTTTTTTTTTTTTTTTTCACCAAATTCTGATGCAGAAGGATGTGCAAATTAAGATGGGGAAACACTTTTGAGTGGAAGGTTTTGCTTGATCATTCTTTTGTGTTCAAAGGATTTGCAAAACTAATAGAATTTTGTGAATCCCTTCTCAATTAAGACCAGTTTTGTTGTTTATGTAGCATCCCAAATTGTAATAAGCACTTTAGAAATGTTTAATTTGAGTGGTGCTCCAGTGGCACTTCTTGCGTGCTTGAAGTTAAGCACATGTGTAGTAGGCAGAATACAGACCATTTCAGAAGGGAATACAAAATGAAATGTTCTTCGTTTATGGCCTTGCTTGCCTTCCACTTTGCTACTTATTGTTTCTTACTCCATTGCCTATTTTCACTTTTGTTTTCTTCCACAAAAGTAAAAGGTCTTTTGACCTTTTACTTGTGCTTTCTCCCTTTAGGGTGATTGACCTCTAGAAATCAAAACAGGCCTTACTCGTTGTAGCTAACAGGAAGCCTGTGCTAGAGGGATTTATGAGGAGAACTTGGCCATTGGTTTACACAACTAGGGAGCAGTAGATCGGGGATCCTCTGTTCTATCCCTGGCTTTGAGATGGGAGTCAGGATAATAACCAAATGCACCAGCCTACACATATTTGACACATTCGGCCTTTCAGATCTGGCCTTTCAGGGTGAATATAATTTATGTTTGGCATATTAGAGATCTGGGTTCTAATCCCAGTTCTATGATAGCTTCTGAATTTGTACAATCTTTGTTTTTTAAGGTAGTGATGGCTTGATTGCCTTCAAGGCATTGGGGTATGAAGCCTTGGCCAGTAATAAGTGCTGTGGGGTACTCTGAAATATAAACAGTGGTCAGTAGAGATGACTCCTGAATTTCTAGCTTCAGCTCAGCCTGGGGGAGGGTGCAGTGTTGGGTAGTTGGATGGGGAGGTTGTCTCACATCTGTGGAAAGTGCTCAGATTTGATGGTGCAGGCAGTTTGATTGAGTTTAAATGCAGAATGTTCCACATAATCAATATAGATGAGAGTTTTGTTAGGGATGTGAGGTAGCTTGTTTCTTTAAGGTGGTGTCAGTGTTGTTTTTGTTTAAATATGCTACTCATGCCAGCCAGACTGTAAACTACCATCAGGAGACGTGGGAGACTACATCCTCCTCGCTGAGGAATTGTATTGTACAGTAACAGTCTGCTAGAAAAAATATATTTTAAAATAAGGTGGGGGAAGAGTGTCTGGAGAATGGGGTTTGAGCAGTGGATAATATATGGTACTTGAATGAAAATAGCATACACTGTGGGGGACAGTGGGAGAAGTAGTAATGTTTACGTACATGTAATTAGTTTGTACTTGTCCTTGGTTTTTCAGTGTTTGACAAATACATGACCATCTCTGGCTTTCAAATTGAAGAAACCATTGACCGTGAAACCTCTGGGGATCTGGAGAAGTTGCTTCTGGCAATTGGTAATTAACAGTCTTACGACCGTTACACTATTTGTAGGCGCTATAATGTGAGCTCTGAAATGATGACATGGCGTTTCCTGTAAAGGGATTAAAACAGTGCTGAGTAACCTGATCAACAGCCTGAGTGAAGTTGACACCTGTATTCTCAAATTGATGACCTAAATTCTAAAATCTCCGGTTGCACAGGGGATTACATTACTATTTATTGTTGCCATGCTGACTCAGTGTAAATCCAGTTGAACTCTAATTTAATAAAGCTATTTAAATTATCTAGGATGCAGGTATTCCAGAAATGGTTTCATTTAGTCTGTGCGAGATTAAAAAATGTTGTTTTGATTGTTGATTTTAAAAGAATGACTTTGGTCAAAAAGTGACGCACGCTCTTACAAAATAAGTAGCTCATTTGGAATCTTATTTTTTATTTAGTAAATAAGCTTTTCCTCTTGTTACGGGAGAATGAACTGGATTCTGTTCAGCCACATGCATCATCAAAAGCACTGTTAACGAATATCTAATTGTGGGACCAAACTCTGCCCTCATTTGCCCAGGCCAGCCTACTGAAGATAAGGTGTTGGCACATTTGTAATCTGAGGGTAGAGTTTGTCTAGCGGGATCTGTATTGCTGATGAGATAGGACTTCTACCTTTCAGATCCCACGTAGGACGAGCAGAAAAATATTTGGGTGTAAACTGATCGTTCTTGTTTTGGAGTCAGTGAGCCACAGACATAAACCCATGCAAACGAAGCAGTGGGATGTTGGAAAGAGCATGATAGCCTTAAGAACGTTTTCTGCTCCAAAGCTTAAATTTGTATTTATTGTGTAATTTGAAAGTCAAAATATTTACCTCCCCTCAGATTGTCATATATGTTCAATAGAAACTGATTATTAATGATTCGTTTTCTCAGTGAAATGTGTCCGAAGTGTACCTGCCTATTTTGCTGAATCTCTCTTTTATGCCATGAAGGTAAGTACTTATTATCCACAGACCCTTTTTCCACTCCAAGTAATGCCTTTCTCTCTCTCTCCCCCTCCTCCTCCCCTCTCATTCTTTCTCTCTCTCTTTAATAAAAAAAAGAGAGAGACTAGCTTAAATTCACCCAAATTTTGCCAGGCTGTGACTAGTTTGGATAAATTGACAATATGGTAGGCACTATAATCCTCAATATGGAAACACTACCTTTAGAGACGATATATATCCCAGTATGCAATGTTCCATCTTGCTATCAGGGGCCTTCTGCTGGCCTGAAAATGGAGCATCTTCTGCTGAAAGCTGTAATTTCTGCAGGTGACATATTTTGAAAACAAGGATGACTAAAAGCTATGTTGTAAAATCTGCAGACCTCAAAATGGCTACCTCTTTTTTTTTTTTAAGATGACCATTTATAGACCCATATTCCAACTTTATAAAGTAAAATTCTAGTTCCTCATTCAAATGTTTTTTGAAGTCCATCCCATTTTTGAGAAGTAAAGAGGAGCCGCCAAAAGGAGAGGTTTAAACACCAATCTGGCTTTACTGATTCCTTCATTCCCCTGCTTTCCTGTGACTTCGCTTCTCCCACCCTCCTCACTTAGCTACACATGCACACTCCCTTTTAGGCCTTGTCATCTTGGGGAAAAAAAGATAGTCAACATGAGTTAAAATCCTATTGAAGACAGCGGGCAGTTGGTAGTTTTCATGTGAGCTAGCAGGTTAATGACTAGGCTCTCCATAGGTTTTTTCCTTCGTGAAGATAAAGCCTTTGTCTAAAATGGGTTTATCAAGAAGTAAAATTATATTAATAAAATGTCTGCATGAGTAATTACTTGGAGAAAATCATGAAGTGATAGCTGGATTTTTAAAGAACAGTTGTTCTACTACCTTTATAGAAAAGCCCTATAAAATGTAAATGAGATGAAAACATAGGGTTCCCTAGAAATATAATGAAATTTTGAAGAAATACTCTACAAATCTGTGGCATTTAGTAGAAAATCTTTCTATGGGTGTATTGAACCATATTTTAGGTTTCTGTTGCAGGGATATGATTCTTTATTAAATTCTACAGGCTGATTAAAAAAAAACCTATAGAAAGTATGTAATTTTGTATTAAGGTTCTACAGATTTTATCTGGAAGGAGACCACTTTCTCATAATTTCAGCAGACAAATTTACTAATATAATTAATCTGTCATGACACAGTTACCCATTCAGGGACTGCACACAGGGCTCAGTCCTACACTGCACATCTGAAAGAGGCAAAGGTGGTTTCCACTCCTTGATCCTGGTCAAAAAGGGGGCTTTTTGGTTCTTGGCATAATTTGAGAGCGTCCTTAGGTCAGCCATCTAAAACATTCAAATGTGTACCATGAAAACCACCGCCAGTCACAACCAAAAGTTTGAGGATTGACTGGACATGGAGAATAGGGGCTAGAGATAAGGGTAGGGGGCTCATCTGGGACCTTGTTGAAGCATATTGGTTTCGAAACTTGCATTGCCATTGCCTGAGTTGATCCTGACTGGTTGATCATTAGCGGGTTGGGACTTCAGGGCTGTCAATCTGGCACCATTCATCCGTGCTAAAACTCACTAAAGTATGTCTGCACAGCAAAAGCTAGCTTGGGTAACAATAGCAGTGAAGACAGTGGAGTTCAGGCTGCTTTGCTGGTAGTACAAATCTGGTATGGACACTGGGTATATGCTCAGCTCAGTAGCTTGCTCTGAAGCCTGTGCTGTGTTCATTGGTATTGTTACGCATGCTAGCTGGAGTCAAACTAGCTTGGATAGGCTTGCCTGTGCACAGCTTTTGCTGTGTAGACATCTCAAAACTTTTTTTTAAAGCAAAAAACACCTGTCTGAACAGAGTACATGCACAGTTATGCTACATTCACCACAGTCTCCATTCATGTGAGCAGTCAGATAATTTTGAAAATCATTATTTCTACCAGTGACTCAGACTGTCTTTTACAGCAAGTCATGTGCCTTGATTAGTCATCACTGGGCTTTGTGCTCCAACTTTCAGTGGAAAAAGTCAGTTCTTAGGATGGAATTGGGGATCTTTTAGTATGATGCTGATCTTGATCATAGTATGCCAATACCATACTGTTTTTGATTTTTGGAGCTGGATCATTTCCATTTGTTTGGGCACTTATGGCATGAAGCTACAAGGTGGTGAACTTGAACTGGGAGGTTCTGAGCATCCTCAACATCATAGACGCTCAGGGCACACAGCACTTCACAACATCAGTTCTTTACTTCACATTGAAATTTTAGTGCCTTATGATACAGACCAAAACATCTTGTACTGATAAGGTAGAAATACAATGCAGTGGTTCTTTGAAGACCCATATACATTCTCACTATATGAGGAATGTATTTACAGTACCAGTTATAACCACACTACAGAGGGCTCTCAAACTTTTTCTAGATCAGAATACCTGCTCAGCATAAATAGATGCTTTAAAATAATATTTAAATGTCTTTTAACATAGGGAACTGGCACTGATGATGATACTTTGATCAGAATCATGGTTTCAAGGAGCGAAATTGATCTTCTGGACATTAGACGTGAATTCAGAAAGAATTTTGCGAAATCTTTGCATCATATGATTCAGGTAAATTCTCTCAAATCCAGTTCACTGATAAAGAAATACTTTGGTGAGAATAGTATCTATAAGTGGTATAAGACTCCTCCTTTAGGGCTTAGGTAGTGTAGGTAACATTTGAAGAACAATATTGAATGAATGAATGAATTTTTGTAAAGGGCTTAAATGCTGGAGTAGTTTGGAAGGGAGATATTTCCTAAAAAGGAGAACTTCAGATTTCCTTGCAAATGTGTAGTAGTGGGGTAGATCTGATAAAATCAGAGACATTTTTTTCCTTTCCTGCCTTTTTTACACTTCTTTCCTGGTTGGAGCACCTTTCCTTTCATTTTGTATGTCTCTGAGAAGCTGTTAGCAGCAGAAGGAAATCAACTGGGATTATAATCCTGCATGTGATTCTGTTCCATTATTTTTTCCCCCATGGTGCAAGCAATGTTGTGCAATGGAGCTGGACTGCAGTTACAATCTAGTCTCCCTTTACATCATTACCAAAAGGAAAGTTTTATTGCAGACAAAGGCAGAATAATAATCATTTACGTGAGAGGGAAGGGAGTTGGTAAGAAAACCAGATATTACAGGATTTCCATGTGTTTGTTTTAAAGTAAAAAGCTGTTTAATATAAGCCAT
Organism: Lepidochelys olivacea; assembly: GCF_965140295.1. Lineage (NCBI taxonomy): Eukaryota > Metazoa > Chordata > Testudines > Cheloniidae > Lepidochelys > Lepidochelys olivacea. The sequence goes on along the minus strand of NC_140414.1, from coordinate 46,326,393 downwards.
AACTCTTTTCCATAGCACAATATTTGTAGAAGTATTCTTCATATAGTATTGTCTCCATTTTCATCTCTTTCTCAGTTATGTTTATACACTGCAGTCCTTCAATTCTGCTGTGTCAAATTGCTTTTGAAGTTACCAAATGGAGCCCCGCCATCCCCACACACAAAAAACAAGTGGGGCCAGACTCCCTTTCTCTGGAGTCAGTAGCAAAACTTCCCATTTGACTGCCATGGGAGTAGGATTGGACCCCTCCTAACTTACTGAAGGTCACCTCCAATATGTAAAACGTTTTAATTTGTATTGCTTTGGGCTAGGATGGTTTTCCCTTGGTTAGTTGGTTTGCAAATGGAAGAAACGACTTTGTAACTTGCAGTAAATGGCCCAGCTCCAGTATTGCCATTTGAAATCTTTCAGGAATTTTTATTTAAACAAGAAGTCTGGATGTTTAAAAGTAGCACGTTAGTCAGAGAATCTCCTTATGTGATTCCTGAGCAGATAGTCATACAAATGGATTTCCTGTGGGTGGAAACTCTGTTATTTGTTAGAGTATTTCCTGGGGTTGACTTTTTTTGTTAAATGTCTTTATGGTTGTGACTCACTGTGACTAATACTATGTTTCGTACACAGAAAGATACATCTGGAGACTTCAGGAAAGCACTCTTGCTCCTCTGCGGTGGAGATGATGAGTAACGCTGTCTGTGATATGAAGGATTCAGTCCTGCTCCCGCCTTGCAGCCCCTCAGTTAGCATGTCTAGCTATGTTTTGCATGTTAGTGCTTTATAGCAGCTTAGAGCCACACTAGCATCCTAAGGGTTAAAAAGACCCAATGAACATCTTGTTATTGAAGTTATATGCAGTCTTTCTTCCTACCGGCATCCAAGTAGAAGTCCGTCTATCCCAGCCCACAGGAGTTTGTGAAGTGGCTGTTATGACTATGCGAGTGTTCTCGTCTTCATGGAAGATAGATTCTTGGCTTAATGCACAATTTTTTTTAAGATGTTTTGCTGAAGCAGAGAAAATCCACACATTCCAAGAAGAACTGAAAGAAAATTTAGTCCTTAACCTTTTTTTAAACTTCATTTATGGTAACTCATTTTAATGGAAATATTAAGGTAGCTTTAAAATTGTGATCTAAAGAAAAATATCTTTCATGTATAATAATATATATTTGGTGCTATTAGAATGAATCTGCTAAGCAACAATGTGAGCTATCAATGGAAACATAACATACCAATAAACTTCCCTCTCCAACACAGTTGTATCTATTTTTACAAGCAAAAAACCCATTCTTTCTTCAGATTGGTTAAATGATCTTACTACCCTGTACGTAGTGTTTTCTGTTTTCATAGTGTTTTGGAAATGGGTAAGTAATAATGTGATAGGTGGCTTCCTGATGGATTTATTGATTGGTGTCAGGGGAGAGCTTTAGGCACCCAGATGGTGTATTTGATCCTGTAAACCAGGCACAAGATGGCAACATTGTTGGTAGAAAGTATATTCGATCGGGTACAGGATACTGCATGTGAAATCCCAGGGATGTACAATTTCTTCAGTCCTTTCTTTCTTTCCTTTGCAATGGAGGTGTCTCCTTGCTGCCTGTCCATGCCCCACATAGGATACATGCCAAGAGCACATAAATCTCCATGACTGTGATTGCACCAAGAGTCTTCAGTCTTGAATTTTCACTTTTTCTTCTGTCCATCCCCCTCAAATCTTTCCCCATTTTCAGTCACCGCTTACATGTTGGAATGGGCATGGAGAGGGTAGCTAGAGTAACACAGTTTTTATTTACAGCAAATTGCACAGTGATATTTTTTTCCATCTGGCACTTGGGGTACATATCAAAATTCCACACCCAGATCTTTCCTAATCCTTTTATTCCCTTATTTTTTGAGGGAAGGAAGTCCTTAAAATTCTCATTTAATGTTCTACCTTTAAATTCAGTACCATTAGCTTAGCATTCATGAGCAACCCCGTAAGTCAAATCAATGTGTGCGTGTGATAGAGAATAAAGTTACAACCAGAGAAACAGTTTCTAGCTTCCAAAAGATGTTTATAAACAGCTGCTCAAAACTTAGCTCGTAAGTCACTCAGTCACAATTGCAGAAACTCCACATTTTTTAAAAAAGTGCTGTTGAAATTGACTCACAGCAGAGTATTTCAGCTCTTTAAAACCAAAATCTATGCAGTATTAAAATGTAACTTTCTAATGAAGGATTGAAATCATAACCATAAAACTCAAAACATTTTAAAGTAAACGTAAACTGACGTCTAATCCATTGAAATAGCTTTTTTCCCAAGATGCTCTTCCCCCTCCTCCCCCAATATCTTTCTCTATTTATCTATCTTCCCTGCCTCTACCCAATTTTGAGAAAATATTGTGTTAATCTTGACTGATAACCAACAGAAATAGTTGCACTCTGTAGTAACTATGAAAGTAGTTTGTATTATTATCCCTAGTCAGGCACTTGTTTGGTCGATATGTGAGGATAGGGAAGGACTATCATCTACATTTTACCAGCAGGGAACTGACACACAAATTCAGTGACTTGCCAAAAGTTACACAGGAAGCCAGCGACAGTTTGGTTATTGAATTTAATATATCATGGATTGTAATAAAGTGCCTTAACCACAACTCCTCCCCTTCCCCAGATAGTGATGCAGACTGGTATCAAACTGGGCCAGAATCTGGGCAATGGAGAAACGACCTAAATATTCCATCAGATCTAGATGTAAAACATTATGGTTGCATGGTTTAAACACTTTTCAATCAGGATATACATACACTATGCTTGCATGTTTGTATGCATTACAATGGTCTGAGAATATGAGCAAATATTTCTCAAGTAATACAGTAGTATAATACCTAGCACTTACATAGTGCTTATAAACTAGCCCTGTTTCACAAAGGAAAGGAAGAGAAATTATATACTTCTACACCCTTGGATATATGGGTGTAGTTTTGTGTACTATGCATACGCTAGAAACCCTCTTGTAATTAATTTCTACACAGCTGGGCAGTGTATGAAGTGGGGATCTTAGAAGGTGGAGGAAGTATGATTTGAAAATGTTTAGTATGTAGCTAAGTTAGCCATCCATGAGTAGTCCAGTCTTCCTTAGCTGAAAACCACAAGCTTAGCATGATTATTGTTTAAAAATGTACTGTACTTGTGCAAAGTGGCTTTTCTTAAAAACAGTTATAATTTGTCCAATCAAAATACATTTTTACTGGAACGCTCAAAGGCACTTCTTAATGAGGACTATTCTCTGCCAAACTTCAGCCATCTAATCCAGCTGCTTCAGGACTAAAGCTGGCTTTTGTCTTCTATAAAAAGTCACAATGAGAAGTGGAGGGAATATGGGTGTTTTTCACTTTGTTCTCAAACTGCTCAATCATTTTGCCTGACTTCAAAAACAAAACAAAACAAACTCTTGTGAACAAAGATTAGAGTCTAGGTTAGACATTTTTGGGAGGTTATGAATAACTCAGAATGGAGTTAGAATGGAAATGCTTAGGCAACCTTAATTGTAAAGTGGGAATACTAACAACAGCTACAATATTTCCTCCTTTGGGATATCAGATTGGAGTTCTGTAATGGAGAACTTCTTGACATGCAGTGTTGAATGCAAGGATTATGTAGCTTAAATTCTCCTGTAGACAAACCTGTTTCTTTTCTCAATCTGAGGGATGAAGACACTGTTTGTTTGCTTTTCCTGGGGGTGGCATCTGTTGATATTGGTGAATAGGTATGGTTTGTTCCCGAAATAGCTACGGTTTGTTCCTGTAGCTGGTCCTTGGAGCAGCACTCGTGAGTAAAATTACAAGATGGAGAAGGTGTGATAAGATGAAATTGCAAATCTGAGTAACATCTTTTCAAATCTAAATGTACTTTCCCCACCGGTGCCCTGCCACTGACCGTTTCATACTCTGTTACACGGTTGTGTATTCTTCTTCTGTGCCTTTGCCATTGCTTTTCAAAACGCCATTGCTGTACAGCTCTAGAGGGTGCCTTGCTGGTGGCCTGTTTGTGCTGCCAGGCCTTCCTGGTCATTGTTGTTCCATCATAGGATGGTAAAGGCAACATGTGGCAGCAGTAATGTGAGCCAATAACTTTCAAAGCACACTTCTGTACCTCAGTTCACTTCCAAAGTCTTCGCCTACAGCCCCACTGTAATGGCAACCAACATGTATAGCTGTGTGGGGAGGAGAAGTTTTGGCTGGAACACTGGGGACAAACTCCAAGTGATACGGCGTTAGCAGCATTAATTGAGACAATACAGAACCTTTGGGGTGGTGGTTATTTTTTAAGATCTCCATTTGAAAGACCCATCTTAGCAGCAGCCTGCATTGTACTGTCCATTTATCTCTAAGGGTAGAAGGGTGTGCGGTGAGCAGTTGGCACTTGAAGCTGTGTTAGCAAGGTGCGAAGGTCATAACAAACCTGATGCTTGCAGATTTAAACCAGGTGGTCTTACTGCTAGGATTTATGAAGAAGGAAATCACTTAAAAGGCGCAGCAGATAATGGTGCTGGTATAACAGGTTCTGGTTGGGCCTCACTTGCAGTGTTTGTCACCTAAGAATCTTTAATAAATAATAATAATTAATAATAAAAAGGCATTTGCAGAAGATGCTGAGCCAGAAAGGTATTTTAAATTACATGTTTTTGTTTTAAATTTTAACAGATGGAGAATAAAGTCTGACCACCTGCACCTTTCTTCGTGACTAGGAAATAAAACTGGAGGGAGGAGGTCTATTTAATTGAGGCGTTCTAGTATTTGGTTTATAGATGAGTACTAATGAGTGTTGGGTTGTTTTTTTTTAAGTACTACGGATAGAACGACTGGGAATTCCTAATAACTAAACATCTAAGAACTTTTAAACTACATCGTGAATAAAATATGAAAGTAATCTCTCGGTAACAACAAATTATTTTGAGTCACTGGAATATTATTTCAGGTTTCAGAGTAACAGCCGTGTTAGTCTGTATTCACAAAAAGAAAAGGAGTGCTTGTGGCACCTTAGAGACTAACCAATTTATTTGAGCATAAGCTTTCGTGAGCTACGGCATCCGATGAAGTGAGCTGTAGCTCACGAAAGCTTATGCTCAAATAAATTGGTTAGTCTCTAAGGTGCCACAAGTACTCCTTTTCTTTTTGGAATATTATTCTCCCTCCCCATTTTTCTTGTTTCCTAAAATTGTATAATTTTGTAGTGTTATGAATTTCACAATTCTGTCTTACACTGAGAAGTATCTTATAGCTCGAGTAGTCCAACTGGAATCTATTGCTCTGTTCTTACAGTAAAGGGCTACTTGCTGTTAGGGTGGTAGAATCAGGCCCCTAATTTGTCAAGGGGCACTTTATTTTAAAGCAAACTTAAAATTCCAAGCTTTCCAGTCTGTGCCTCAGTGTTTCTGTCTCAAATTTACCTGTTAACCGAAATAAGACACTGCAGCATAGCCTATTTTCATAATGAGATGTTACTCTTAGTACTGATTTGCTTACAGCACATGTGAAATAGTCCTTGGGATTTACCCCCCCCTTAGTCAGACAGGTTCTCCATTGGTTTGTAATGAGGCATTAAGTATGAATTCATTCTATTTGGATTTCCAGTAAATTCTTGTTAAAACTAAAGCTCGGGATCTATTATTTACTTGTGAGTTATGTGTTGTAATTCCTCCATGACATAAATCAGCCTTTTAGAGTAAGTACTCCTACTGTGTTCTTTAACTATGGACACCAAGTAGAAATAGAATGAAATACTTGCTGTGCAGCTCAGAGTTCATAAGAACTAAGCAGGATCATGTGGCGGCACATGTCACTGGATAACAAACCAGCACTGTTTGATATCAATGTTCCTTTTATCCCTTTGATTCCAGGACAGCTGGAACTTTTGCTGGCTCTTATTTACCAATTAAACCATTGCATTCAAAAGGGACTCCTGAAAAAGCAACAAGGGAAGAATCTGATTTAACCCATACTTCATTTCACTTTTCTTGAATCTAGATACAAGTGCGTAGTAGATGGGCAACAAATGCCTGGGATATTGCTGAATAACTCATTAGGTTAAGAGACAAAGTGGATGAGGCAGTATCTTTTATTGGACCAACTTCTGTTAGGGTGAGAGACAAGCTTTCCATCTTACCCAGAGCTCTTCCGATCTGAGAAAGATAATCCGAGTGTTACAGCTAAATACAAGGTTATGCTAAAGAGACGGAGTTAACATGTAAGAGACCATTCTAGGTGAAGTGGGCAGTTAACACTGCTGCAGTCATAGGACAAAAGAGGGTTAGTGGGTTACAGATTGTTGTAGTGAGCCATAAATCCAGTATGTTTGATTTTTAGCATCTAACAAAGATATGAATTTAACCTGGGCTTGTCTTTTGAAGGTGTTGTGTAGGTTTCCTCTGAGCACAAGGACTGAGAGATGATATGGAATAATCATTTTGAGAAAAAGTGTTCGCGCATAGGTGATATGTCTGCAGGTTTTGCATCTGTTGTTCTGGCAGGGGCTAGTGTTCCTTTGAATTGGTGGATCCTGGTCTGTGGGCAGCTTGCTTTTAATGATGAGATTGAAGTGTTGTTTGAAGGCAAAAAGCGGGGAATAAGGATAATAATTATTTCAGAATGTAGTCCTCATTGTGTATGGGTTGTAATTGTCTGGGTTCCAGTGTGGGGTGGTGGGTGACAAGTAGGGGTGTGCGGTTGCATAGGTTTCTTTTCTTCTTGCATTGAAACAGGTTCTTTTAGGGTATTTGAGTGGTGTGTTCCATGATGTGATCTACTTCTCTGATGAAGTATCCTTGTTTTGATGACAGCGATTTTAAGTGTGTTAAGGTGTATATCCTGGACTTTCTCCTTAGAACATATGCTCTGATATCTGAGTGCCTGGCTGCAGATAAGATTTCTGTGTGTGTTTGGGTGGTTACTGGATCAGTGAAGGTAAGTGTGGTGATCTGCTGATTTCTTGTCTGTAGGGTTCCATTGTTGAAGCTGATTGTGATGTCCAGAAAGTTCATGCTGCGAGAGACAACTGGCGCCTGCTCTGTGTGTGTGGGGGGGGTTGTATTTAAAGGTTTGGCTTCCCAACAGCTTGAGTCACTTCCCCCTTTTTACCCTCAGCGGCCCCTCCCTGTGCCTTCCAGTGTTTAGCTCTGCAGGAAGAGGCAGCAGCTAACAACTGGATGCTTCAGGGAGAGCCACTGGCTCTATCGGCAGAGCAGAAAGGTTCTATAGCAGTGGTGGGCAACCTGCAGCCCGTCAGGGTAATCTGCTGGCAGGCCACCAGATAAATGTTTGTTTACATTTGCACGGCCGCCTGCAGCCATAGGCGCAGACTCTGTGGGTGCTCTGGGGCTGAAGCACCCACAGGGAAAAATTAGCGAGTGCTCCACACCACTGGCAGCTAAGCTCCCCGCTCCTTGCCTCCTTCTCCCCCAAGCGTGCCGCGTCCCCACTCCTCCCCCTCCCTCCCAGCACTTCCTTCCCCTCCGTCGCCTAACAGCTGTTTGGCAGCACTTACGACTTTCTGGGAGGGAGGAGGAGAAGTGGGGATGCGGCACGCTCGGAGGAGGAGGCAGAGAAGCGGCAGGGCAGGGACAGGGACTTGGGGGAAAGGGGTGGGGCTGGGGTGGTAAAAGGCAGGGTGTGGCGGGGACTTTGGGAAAGGAGTGGAAGGGGGGTGAGGCGAGGGTAATGCAGGGGCAAGAAGAGGTGTGGGGGGGTCAAGCACCCACCGGGCAGAGGGGAATTCGGTGCCTATGCCCGCATCTCCCGGTGGCTGCAGTTCACCGTTCCAAGCCAAGGGGAGCTGTGGGAAGCAGCGTGGTGGCTGCTGCTTCCTGCAGCCCCCAGTGGCTGGGAATGACGAACCGCAGCCACTGTGAGCTGCAGGCGGCTGTGTAAATGTAAACAAAGTGTCTGGCAGCCAGCCAGCAGATTATCCTGACGGGCCACAGGGTGCCCATCCCTGCTCTATAGACTTGATTTAGCAAAACACTTGCCAGTGTGCTTAAGTTAATTGAATCAATAGGCTGTTAGCATGTGCTTAAAGCCTCTGAGTTGGGGACTACAGTAACTCCTTGCTTAACGTAGTTATGTTCCTGAAAAATGCTACTGTAAGTGAATCCAATTTTCCCATAAGAATTCATGTAGATGGAGGAGGGGGTTAGGTTCCAGGAAAAAAAATTTCACCAGACAAGACATACATTCATTTTATTTATATAAAATATAAATATACTCACTCTCTCAAGTTTTTTAAACAATTTAAACAAACAATTTAATACTGGTACACAGCGATGATGATTGTGAAGCTTGGTTGAGGTGGTGAAGTCAGAGGGTGGGATATTTCCCAGGTAATGCCTTGCTGCTAAATGATGAACTAACGCTCGGCGGAGTCCTCAAGGGTTAACACATTGTTAATGTAGCCTCACACTCTACAAGGCAGCACTGGATTGAGGCAGAAAGGAGGAGACAGAATAGATGCACGGCAGTGGCTGCAAACTCTTCCCTGTGGAAACTGAACGTGATGATGAACCCTCGCTATCCCACTGGAGCGCATCACACACTCCTCCGGATGGTGCATGGATGGTTGAATACGCACCAACTTTCCAGAGTGCCGGGGAGGTGCGTGTGTGTGTGTGAGAGAGAGAGAGAGACAGTCAGAGATACACATTGCCCCTTTAAGTACGCTGACCCCACTTTAGGTATGTTGCCCTCTCAAGTAGATCAGCAAGTTCAGACAGGAGCTGCTGCCAGCAAGCTCCCTCTGTCCCGAGCCCTGTTGTGTTCCCCCTGCTTTGCGGAGATGGGGTACAGGTAGAGGAGCGGGGGAAGGGGGACACCCTGACATCAGCACCCCTCTTCTTCGTAGCTGCCCAGTCACACAGGGAACTTAGGGGGGCTGCCGGCCCATCCTGGTTCCAAGCCCCCACCAACTAGGTCCAATGGGCTGGTCTTTCTGCAAGCAGCAGACAGAGCAGGCGGCTGTCAAAAAACGTTATAAGGGAGCATTGCACAACTTTAAACGAGCATGTTCTCTAATAGATCAGCAATGAAATGATGTTGACCTGGACGACATTAAGTGAGGAGTTACTGTATATGCTGTTTACCAATGCTCTGAATCTTCCAGTCCCACCCTTTAAATAACATTAACATGTGTATTGAAATAAAAGTGAGAGACATGTATATGAAGATCAGGATTAGGACTATTAAGTGTATTCATCTTGTCATAGTCTCTGCTCTTAGGGAATTTATAATCATGCCACTACTTCAGAGCTGGCATGTGAACCTGATTCTCCTCTCTGGAACATTTTAACTGTTAATGATTCAGTAAATATTTTTTTCTCAAATATCCTCCTTCACTCTATACCCTTTAAAGAGTACTATTTGCTAAGCTGTATGGAATAGTGGTGTGCTATTATGTCACTTTTGAGAAATCTGGGTTCAAATCCTGATTAGGTCACAAGTGTTAGTGTGATGTTTGCACCAGTGTCAAGAAATCACTGCACAGATGGGCATAATTCACAGCCTTTGCTTTTGGGAGCACCATGAATAACAGCTCAGTAGGGAAGCCTCCAGTCTTCTGCCACTATCCACTGAGAAGTTTCTCTTTTCTGTGAGACCCAGACTTGCATCCCTTTCAAACAATGTTTTATATATTTTGGTCATTCTTTCCTTCCGCAAAATTAGCAGGGGAAAAGTATTATTTTAAAGACTCGCAGATAGTCTTTTTAATACCTGCAATATTAAAGCAGAGCTTCTTATGTCTGAGGGAGGTTAACTTTAAATTTTCTAGAATGGAATTTAAAATATTTCACACAAATCCAGCACTTGCATAGTTTGCATTGTGGCCAGTGGGTGGTGCTATTGTTTTACATATTCAGAATTGTTTTTCTCGAGCCACTGGTTCAATGTTTTTAGTATTCTCGCTCTTCAGACTATTTCCTGTTTACTATAATGACTTTGGTCATCACATTAATGTGCTTTTTTTTTTTTTTCTGTTATAGCACATCCTTAACCTGGAATCTGGGCCAGATGGGCCATTCAGGTCTTTTCCTGTGAATCTAAAATCCAATTCTTTTTCACGGTAAAATGAGAGATTAATGTGTGGGTATGGAGATGTCCAATACACACTGACATGAATGGGCGCTATGCCCCTAAAACGCTGCATACCTATTGAACATTTATCCCTGAATTTCTCAACATATGTACACAGCTGTGCCTACCTCTCCCCTGCTCAACCATATGCTCAAATAAGTTTTTGTTAATCTTGTGATTAAATACTTTGGATTCAATGGAATAAGTTTTGATGCCTGCATTAGTGTGTATGGCTCTGTTCCAGCTTCCCTTTGCCAAGCTACTAACACGGTTTTATAAATCTGTGGCTTAACAAATGCTGTTTTATAGCTTTCAAGCTTCAGTGCAAGCTTACATTGCAGTGTATGGGGAAACTAAAAGGCTTTTGGCATTATATTATTTGAGAGACGCTTATCAATTCAGTAGGAAAGAGCCTGCTACTATGGGTGAAGGTGGGAGGAATGAATGAACAGATGGATTTTTGACTTTCAAATGGTTGAGAGGAGATAAGATGTTAACCACACGAAGAGATTAAGACATTTTTGTAGGGCAAAATTGCTCAATGGGGAGAGTAGGACTGTGAGGCACCTTGTTACTCCCCTGCCACCAGCAAGAAGATTTGCATAATTGGATGTCAGCTCCCTGGCAACTCCAGTCTGTAAGTTACCCAAACAATCTCCTCAAGGCTCTGCCAGCCCTTACTTTGCCTTGCAAGATAACAGAAAGTGCACTGCAGTCCTGAGTGCCCTTGAAGCATTCCCCTGCAGTGTTCAGCCCTTAACACTTGGACTCCCCCAGAAATGACCAGGTAGGCTGTTCCCAAAGGAACAGGACACACACCAACTTGTTGCAGCTGATTCTCATCCCAATCAAATATAACATTTACAGCACTGATGTATATTTATGGTGAAAACAGTTATAAAACTATCAAAGACTAAGGCCTTGTCTACACTACACAGTTTTGCCGACAAAAGTCAGTTTTCATCAACAAAACAGTGGAGGTGTACACACAACAATGTTCCTCCTGCTGATTTAACTCTCCTGCTATGCTGACATCATGAAACCACCTCGACGAGCAGCAGAGAGCTTTTTGCGATGAGGTTAGAGCAACACAGTGACAGTGTAGACAATGCCCTGGCTTAGGGCCTAAGTGGCTTCCAGGAGGTATCCCACAATGCCCATCATGACCACTGTGGTAAGCAGTTTCTAGTCCATTTCTCTGTAGCTAGGTACCCAGGGCAAGCACCCCACCCCCTTTAAAGCCCCAGGAATTTTTGAAATTATACTTCCTGTTTGCTTGGCGTGGACAGCTCACATTGCATCTTCCTAGCTGACCATGCCAGCTTTCCGCAGCAAACACACTCCTGCCTAAGTACACCAGAGTTGCTGGATCTATTGGGTCCATGGGGAGAGAAGGCTGTGCAGTTGCAGCTCCAATCCAGCCGTAGGAACTTTGACACCTACAAGCAGATTGTTCGTGACATGGATGAGAAGGGGCAGAAAAGGTACCTGCAGCAGTGCCATGCTAAGAGCAAGGAGCGGAGGCAGGTGTACCAGAAGGCAAGGAATGCTATCCATCATTCTGGTGCAGCAGTGAAAACATGTTGCCTCTAGAAGGAGCTGCATGCCATCCTCTGCAGCAACCCCAGCTCAACTACCAAGAGCCCCATGGATACTTTGTGGGGACTGGAGGCAACAGCCAGGAGAGTTAACCCTGAGGACAAAGTGGTGGAAGAGGAGGTCGAGTTGGAGGAGGATGTAAGACAGACAACAGGCTCATCAGGTGGCGTGGCAAGCCAAAACCTCTTTTTGACTCCGGAGGGGTCTAGCCAGTCTAGCTCTGGCACGCCTGAAGCAGGAGAGGGGAGAGCTGGTAAGTACTCATTTTTCTTTGATAGTGCATGGTTACATGAGGTAGAGGGGGTCCTTTATTTTGTTATATGATGAATGTGAGAGAAGGGCTTGAAATTAACAATGCTAGGCACTGTTTGCATCTGTTTCTCCTTCCCCTGTGCGCATGGGCAACGGGTCACATAAGCTGGGGGACCTCCCCATACACCCAGGTGAGGCCCCACCCACTGCTGTGACCACTCCCTGCGTGCAGCTCAAGTCCTCCAGCTCCAGTCCCCTAGTACTCGACGAGGGCCCTGCGCTGCCGATTCTCCTGTGCTCCGGAGCTGGTGGAGGGGCACTGTGTCTGAGCGCCTCCCGCACTCTGGAGGTAAACAGTGAGTGGCAAAATTTGCAGATGATACAAAATTGCTCAAGATAATGAAGTCCCAGGCAGACTGCAAAGAGCTACAAAAGGATCTCTAAAAACTGGGTGACTGGGCAACCAAATGGCAGATGAAATCAATGTTGATAAATGCAAAGTAATGCACATTGGAAAGTATAATCCCAACTATACATACAAAATGATGGGGTCTAAATTGGCTGTTACCACTCAAGAAAGAGATCCTGGAGTCATTGTGGATAGTTCTCTGAAAACATGCAATTGTGCAGCAGCCATCAAAAAAAGCAAACAGAATGTTGGGAGTCATTAAGAAAGGGATAGATAATAAGACCGAAAATATCGTCTTGCCTCTATATAAATCCATGGTACACCCAGATCTTGAATACTGCCTGCAGATGTGGTCGTCCCATCTCAGAAAAGGTATACTGGAATTGGAAAAGGTTCAGAAAAGGGCAACTAAAATGATTAGGGGTATGTAACGGCTTCTGTATGAGGAGAGATTGGGATTTTTCAGTTTGGAAAAGATACCACCAAGGGTGGATATGCTAGAGGTCTATAAAATCATGACTGGTGTGGAGAAAGTAAATAAGGAAGTGTTATTTACTTCTTCTCAAAACACACGAACTAGGGGCCACCAAATGAAATTAATAGGCAGCAGGTTTAAAACAAACAAAAGTATTTTTTCACACAATGCACAGTCAACCTGTGGAACTCCTTGCCAGAGGATGTTGTGAAGGGTTCAAAAAAGAACTACATAAGTTCATGAAGAATAGGTCCATCAATGGCTATTAGCTGGGATGGACAGGGCTGGTGTCCCTAGCCTCTGTTTGCCAGAAACTAGGAATGGGCAACAGGGGATGGATCACTTGCTGGTTACCTGTTCTGTTCATTCCCTCTTGGGGCCCCTGGCATTGGCCACTGTCAGAAGACAAGATACTGGGCTAGATGGACCTTTGGTCTGACCCAGTATGGCCGTTCTTATGTTCTTATCAGAATGTCATGTGGGACTGTGTCAAACTCCTGGAGCTGGGGAGGCAGCGGCTGTGCGCCACCCATCCTCTGGGGCTGGAGAAGCTGGGGCCATGCACCTGCCCTCCCGGGGTCCTTTGGGGCTGGGGGCGAGCTGTGGGACTGGGCCAGTGACAGCGGTGGGGGTGTGGGCGGCGGCTCTGGGCTGTCTAGGATTGCAGGAAGATTTCCTTGGCTGAAGTTTCCTTGGCAGAGCTGCTTTGTTTCTTCCTCCATTGTAGGAAACTTTGCCATGACAATTGGCAATTACTTCAGCAGGAACCAAAGCAGCACACAGGTGAGCAGCATACGGACTTGGTCTGTAGCCACAGACATGCAGGAGATGCACTCTTGCATCCTTGGTTACCCTAAGTAGTGTGATTTCAGCTTCGATAGCCCCTGGTTGTGGAAAATGGTGACAGTGTTCAGAGTAGTGTCCCCAGGAGCTTGTACTGATCCCCTTCTGAAACCACCCAGGCCCTCTGTCCCATCTTGCACCCTTGTGTGTTTGCCAAGGGAAAGTGAGAAAGAGGCGTATGTCACTTTTATGATTCAAGACTGTGAATGCATTTCATCCCTAGGGACATTTTCCATAACTACAGCTGGACTTTCACACAGCTGTGAGATTCTCATTTCAGAATGCCGGTCACTCTCCAAGTGTCTTGTAAGAAATGTTAATCTGTGTATTGCTGTTTAATAAAAAATGAGTCTTACAAAGAGTGATTCTTTATTTGTGACCTACACATGGTGTTTGCAGCAGAAATTTATACACAGTGGCAGTCTGCACATTTGCAGACTACAATTAACGCTCAGACAGGAATCATTACAAGGGTCATTCAAGGTGGCAAGTAAACAATGCCTGGTTGAATGCACTACAGAAAGACACATTACTGGGGCTCATTATCAACATGCTGCCTCAAAGCCTCTCTGATTCAAATAGCCCCCCACTGAGCCCCTCGATCAGCCAGACACCAGGGCTATTAAAAACCAGCTGCCAGGCGATCCACCCCATGGAAGTGTTTCCCCCTTGGCTTTACAAATGTTATGTAGAGCACAGCAGGCTGTTATGACCATTGGAATATTTTCCTTATTGAAGTCTAACTTGCCAAACACACATTCTACTGTCATTCTGCACCTGCTGAGCCTGTTGTTAGAGCACTCCTTGCTGCTGTCAAGGTTTCTGACGTAAGGCTTCATGAGCCATGGGAGCAAGGGGTAGGCTGGGCCTCCCAGGATCACTATGGGCATTTCAATATGCCTTATCGGAATCTTCTGGTCTGGAAAGAAAGTCCTGCATGCAGCTTTCTATACAAGGCATGTTCATGCACCTTCTCTGACCACACAGTGTTGATATCAGTGAAACAACCCAGGTGATCTACCAACACTGGCAATATCATAGAGAAGTAGCTCTTTCTGTTGATGTACTCAGTTGCAAGATGGTTGGCCAAAATTGGGATATGCATGCCATTTATCATCCTGCCACAGTTAGGGAATCCTTTTGCCACAAAGCCATCCACCGTTTCCCACACATTGCCAGAGTCACACTCCTTCATAGCAAGAGGAGATTAATGCCCTGCACACTTGTATCACTGCAGCCCCCATGGTGGACTTCCCAACTCCAAACTATTTCGCAGCTGACAGATAGCAGTCTGGAGTTGTCAGCTTCCACATGCTTTTCCACCATTAGGGCAGCTCTCATTCTGGTGTCCTTCCACCACACCACACCGCAGGGCAGGGCTGACTTCCACACACAGTTTAAGGAAGGTAGCTTTGAGTATACAACAGTTCTGCAGTCACTGCTCGTCATCCCATACCTGAATCACAGTCCATTTCCACTGCTCAGTGCTTGTTTCCTGAGCCCTGTAGCGACGGTCCACCGTGTGCAGCTACTTTGTGAATGCCAACTGCCATAAATATAAAAGGAAGGCTAACCACTTTTAAATCCCTCCTGGCCAGAGGAAAAAACCCTTTCACCTGTAAAGGGTTAAGAAGCTAAAGATAACCTCGCTGGCACCTGACCAAAATGACCAATGAGGAGACAAGATACTTTCAAAGCTGGGGGGGGGGGCGGAAAACAAAGGGTTCTCTCTGTCTGTGCATTGTTTTTGCCTGGACCAGAGCAGGAATGCAGGTTAGAACTCCTGTAAAGGGCTAATAAGCAATCTAGTTAGATACGTGTTAGATTCTGTTTTGTTTAAATGGCTGATAAAATAAGTTGTGCTGAATGGAATATATATTTCTGTTTTTGTGTCTCTTTGTCACTTAAGGTTTTGCCTAGAGGGATTCTCTATGTTTTTGAATCTGATTACCCTGTAAGGTATGTACCATTCTGATTTTACAGAGGTGATTCTTTTACTTTTTCTTCAATTAAAATTCTTCTTTTAAGAACCTGATTGCTTTTTCATTGTTCTTAAGATCCAAGGGTTTGGGTCTGTGTTCACCTATGCAAATTGGTGAGGATTTTTATCAAGCCTTCCCCAGGAAAGGGGGTGTAGGGTTTGGGAGGATTTTGGGTGGGGGGAGAAAGACGTTTCCAAGCGGGCTCTTTCCCTGTTATATATTTGTTAGACGCTTGGTGGTGGCAGCAATAAAGTCCAAGGGCAAAAGGTAAAATAGTTTGTACCTTGGGGAAGTTTTAACCTAAGCTGGAAAAATAAGCTTAGGGGGTTTTTCATGCAGGTCCCCACATCTGTACCCTAGAATTCAGAGTGGGGAAGGAACCTTGACACCAATGTCAATCTTGAATTATTTCTTTCCATGGCACACAACAGGGCAGGCACCTCAGATTCCTGTTCAGATTCACAGCTCATGAAATACTGCAGGATCAGCCACATTGTGCTCATAATGCTCATCTCAACACTGGAGAGCAGTGCAGGATCCATGCTTTCAGGCAGAGATGGCAGGTGCAAAATTTATGGGGCAGTTGAAAATCAGCACGAAACGTAGTCAGAATCCCTTGGAATTATGGGATACAGAAAATTGCATCATGGGGTGGGGATCACGCTCCCATGATACACTCCAATCCATTCCCAGAACTCCTAGTGGCAGAAGGTGGTGATTCGCACAGTGGGATAGCTATCCACAATGCACTGCTGTCTCTGTCACTGCTAAAGCACTAGCTGTGGATGTGCTCCACTGGCACAAAGAGCGTTGTGTGAACATGTACAAGCGATGTAATCACAGTAGTTTGTGATCGTCGATGTAACTTAAATCGACTTAACTCTGTAATGTAGACATAGCCACGGATTTAAGAGATAGTGAGTGGGGATAACAGAAACAGACAATAGAAACAGGAATGGTTTCACAAAACTAAAATTATGTTTTCTAGAGTCTAAACTTAACTTCAACAGGCTAAACCCTTGTCTAAAGTGGTTTCTCAGCTAAAGCAATCTCCCAATGGCTCCAGCCAACATATCTGGGATCCCTCTTTCATGAATGCAAAAAGAGCTGTCCTTTTTGCTTCCTCAGAGAAGAATAAAGGTATCCTTTTGCCTTCTGCTTCTATCCCCAAAGTTCATTGTTTTGTCCCCAGAGCCAGAATGACCGCCTTGGCATGCTGGCTCCATGTTGCCTTCACATCCTTATGTTGACATCATATGTGTGGCTTACAATGATTATTTTACAGGTGAACCAAGGCAGACAGGTAAATATACCTCCTTTGCCTGGTTAAAACTTGGTTGTCAACTCTGCTTCGATTCAGACTTTAAAGCACATTTTCCAATATATACACACAACTCCTTAAATATCATCTGTACATACATTTCACAGTGATTTTGAGGTTAGTATAGCATAAGCTTTTATTAGCGACCTCAGCTGACACTTTGGATAAATACTATGACAGCAATGTGTGGGGTGTAATGAGTTTGTCAGGAGTTACTGTTTCAGAATAGTAAACGCTTTGCCAGTTGGCATTGAGGGGTTCTTAGGGACACAGAGATAAGTGAGGATGGAAGAGTGGAAGGATGTCATAGATGCAAAAATAATTTTGTTCACTATGATGACAGGGCTTCTGCCATTTCTCACTGCGTTTTTTATTGTCATAGGAATTACACACCTGATTCTTCCCATCAGCACCATCCCCTGCTTAAAACTTATGACCCATCATAACATTTTAGTTTATGGAGAGGGTGAACAAGTACAACACACAGAAGAACTGCATCTCCTTGGGCATATGGCTGGTACAGTAAGCTAAATGGCCTCATGTTTTGGGGTACTTTTCAAGTCAGTACCATTTTTGCAAGGGATTAAATGCTGTGCTGTTGTTTTCCACTGCATACAAAGGCTCTCAGGTTTTGCTACCAATCTGTTGTCCTAATATACTGACATCAGTGTAATGGTTCAGTGATTTAACTTTTCAGCTGCTTCTATGTTTGTATTTCAATAGGCAGCAATACAATAACACAGAAGGTATGATCCATCTGAATGTGCTTTTGGACTTATTCTTATAATGCTTGTTAGGCTTCATTACATCTACTTTAGATTTTAGGTGTGTTCACTGCAGATCTTACCTTTTGACATTATATATATATATATATATACACTTTTAGAGGGGCAACCCTTTGCTGATGAATACGGGTGGGGGGATTAGTTGGATCTTTCCGATCTTGATTAGTACTGGGCCTGTAAAGTGAACATTAATGTGTTTAAAAAAAAAAAAAAAAAGTGGTGTGCTCATTTTCTGAGTGACTGGAAGTCTTCTGGGTGGCCGCTTCAGGTTAGTGGTGGTTTCACACTTAGAAAATGGCACTATTACTATTCAACTTGTTCAGTAAACAAATGTGGGGATTTAATCTGTTTTAGATGTTTATTTAAGACCCTTCCCCCAAACAACACTGCCTAGTTTATATTGCAGATGTATTTTTATATTTTTTAAATATGAACTAAGACCAGGGCTTTCTAATTCTCTCTTTCAGCCACTTCTTCCACTGTTAGATTTCCCCCACCACTTGCTAAGTTTCCTTTTGGCATTACACAAAAGTATCAAAGGTGACTTGCAAAGAGGAAAAAATAATACTTTTGCACTGAGTAGCCACACAGTGTTGGTTTCTCTTCTCTTCCTTGTTTCCAGCTGCTCAATCACACCTAGAAAACTAACAATACATTAAATGCTTCCCTAATACTATACAGTGGTTTGATTTGTAAACATTTTTTTCTGCTTGCTTTTTATGTTAGAAATTCAGGTCTCTATCTCCTCCTCTCCCCCTGCCCATGGACAGGCGGAAAACTAGTAAATATATGATACCACAAGTAAGATGGAAATGTAACCTGATTAACTGAGACCCGGAGTGATATCTTTATTCAGATGGTTTAAACTCCCTTTGTATTTGTCTTTAATGCCTCTTAAATTGTGAGGAGAAGAATTCTTTAAGGATTCAGTTTTCCTGCCTGAGAGACATGTCCTTGGGCTGATTTTTTTTTTTTTTCAGAGCAGTGAGCTCCCAGTAGAGTAATGGGATCTGTGAGTGTTCAGCACCTCTGAATATCAGGCCATTGAGGTGTCTAAACGTGGATTTAGATGCCTAATTTTAGGCACTAGTTTTAGAAAATGATGCCAAAGATCTTGAGTGTGGAGTCATCAGCTCAACAGGTTTTCAAGAATCTCTTGCCTTCACCAACCAACCCACCTTATTGCTGAATTAGGTATATCTAGGCTTGGCAGAATGCAATTTATACTTTTTTTTTTATCATTTTGATGGACATTATCTGTTTATTTTTAATAACTTTTTATTTTTAATTTTTTTTATATTTTCAGTTGTGTAAGATGATGCATTTAAATGGTTTTTTATTTTTATCACTGTAAACTGTCTCAGTTGTGGGAAACTAGTGGGATGTCAGACAATATTTATTTAACAACAGTAAATGCTCAGATTCAAAACCATTAAAACACAAACTGTCAACATCAAATGTCAAAATAGACAAAGTAATAATCCTTAAAGTAAACTCTTAAAAGTTCCCAAGCAGCATTTTTCTTTGCCTATCTGGAAATTTCAATTATTATTGATGGAAATATTTGTCTGTATGTGTGGGTATGGTGAAAGGGAGAAGAAGAGAGAGATGAGGATTCTTAATAAGGAAGAGGAGTCCCCAAGTACAGGACCCCATTTTTCCCCTCATTATTCAGGACCTCTCCCTCTCTATTTAACTTCCGTAGGGAGTCCCTCTGTCTTTCTCCTCCCACTAGGGACAACCTTCCACTCTCCCTCCTCTGAGGGTCTCAAACTGTCCTACTACCATTAGGATCCCTGTGTGTCTCTCCCACTGATGGCATAGTCTTTCTTCCTTTTCCTAACCCAGTTTGAGGCTGTCCATAAATTATGTATTTGGTGATTTTCAAGACCACCCACCTGTTGTAACATTGAAACAAAACAACCAAATTAAGGCCCCCACCACCCCCCAATGCCTTATGCCATTTAGGGGCAGCTCTTTCTACCCTTTTCCTGTTAAACGAGGCTGCTCTGCTCTTAATTCTGTGTGAACTTTGGCCATTTTCTCTTGAGGGCGGGGCAGCTGTTCTGCAGCATGAAGGGAACCACAAAAAATAAATGTCCCAGCTTCTTAAATGCAAGGGCTCAGTTGCCAGCTATAGTATCACTTAAGCACCTTTAAGCCTGACTTCATTATTGAGATAGCTGTATCTGCAGTGGCTATTAACGCCTTCTTTTGGTCCCCCCTCCCCCGCCTCAAATGCCACTCATAGCAATGAATGTACATGTCACATTTTCACTATTCTTGATAAAACACACCACCCTAATTCTGTAACTGTCTCACTACAAGAACGTTCAGAGCTGTGTTTGAACTGAAGAGAGGATACAGCCAGGGGTTCTTCTCTATCTTTCATCCCCCTTTCTGGACATGACTAACCCATCCTTGCCCTGATGACTTTCATTCCTTGGTTCATAGAGATATCCTTGATCAGATCTATTTTACCTTTAGAGTTTTCAAAGAGCATTTAATGGGGAAGGATACACCCTCCCACTGCACTTCAGTACAAGGGCTTCATCCACGCCTCTGCAAATATGTCAAACACTGACAGAAAACAAGTATCTGAAATCAGCAGCCTCTCTGCTTTCTGTCAAAACCTTTCAAAGCCTCCACAGCTCTCACAGAAGACAAAGGCACCTGTCAGGGACTGGCTCTCAATAAACAATGACAGGAAAGTTTCACGGATCAATTTTATTTGAAATTTGAAGACAAGGCTCAGGATTTTATTTCAGCCATGCACAGGCCAGAAAACTCAATGTTCTTCTCTAGTCACCTGCCCCTGTTCCCACACAGGTGGCCCATTCAATTTATTTACCTTCTAAAACATCACCATTGAAGAGTTTGTTTTTTGAACTCCCGTTTCAAGAGTTAGTCAGCTAAACCCAGATCTCGCAGCGACATCAAGACAAAGGCCAAGAAAGCAAAAAGAACAGGAGTACCTGTGGTACCTTAGAGACTAACAAATTTATTTGAGCATAAGCTTTCGTGAGCTCCCGAAAGCTTATGCTCAGATAAATTTGTTAGTCTCTAAGGTGCCACAAGAACTCCTTTTCTTAGGATTGCAGCTGCTAGAATCTCTCAGTTTCAAAGAATCAGCCCCAGAATTGCCTGGGAGGTGAGGTGTTTGGTAAGAGGGAACCTTGTAGTAAGGAGTGTTAGTAGAAGCTAGGCAGCTGTATTTGGGGAAGGAACTTCTCCTTATTGCAAACCACATGTATATCTAGGCCAGTGTTTTTAATAATAAAATATTAATAATAGGAAGAAGAAAATATTTTTACCTGACTCTCTTATTAAATAAAAGTAAATATGTATAAAGGAATTACTGAATTATGCTATTGCATCTGGGTTGCTAATTATCCAAAAATTTGTGTTTCAATAAAAAATTGCAATGAAATACTTATTTTATTAAATCTAAATAACAGAAACATTACTTTTAAAGAGTTACTGTGAACTAACCCACTATATTTATACTTTATTACGATAGTCCAGATGTTGAGTAATGTATTTTTCTTTCCAGAAAGTATATATGTATGTAATTAATTAATTGATTGGACTGACTGCTTAAATTGAGGGTGGTAAAGAGAGAATTTTTTTCTCCATCATTTATATTCCTCTTTGGATGTGCCCTAAGCAGGGGGTGAGTTATCCCTGCTCAGTAATAAAGCTTAGTGAAGATGAACACCTGGTTATAACTAATCAGCCATCTTAAGCCAACAGCAAGAACTTCATAATATTTGAAAGAGAAATGAAAACCCAGCTAGGTTTCTTCTAAGCTGTCAAGTGATGCAGTAACAGTTTAAAATGAAAAAAAAAAAACCCAAAACACAACTTTTGTATTACAGCACTAACATACTCTAAAGGGCACACATTATATTGTAATTGTTTCATGTCTCTCCATGCGCCCCAACTGTGCCATTATCACAGTATTACTCAGACCCTGTTGTGGGCTATAAAATAGCCACTGCTAAGGAAGCCAGAGTTAGATTTTACATTGAAAACTACAGACACTCACCCCTCCCAGAAACACACAATGTGGTAATGATGTTAGAGGAGGCTGTTACTCTGTACTGTATATAAAAGCAGCACTGACAGTATGGCCATATGTAGTCAGTCAGTAAGTCCTAAAAGTAATTTATTCCAGACCTTAGAGACTGACCTGGTTACAGTATAACAGAACATATGTTAAAAGATCAGAACAGAGAAGGTCTTGCAGGAAAATACAGAATTTAGTGTAATGTCTCTGAAAATATGTAATCTGGAAATCTGCAAACTTTTTCCTTTGACCGCTGACCTGCAAAATTCCTCTAAACCAGCCCAGTTTAGTGATAACTTAATACTTGTGATAGCTCTTGTTAACAAAGTGGATTTTTCTTAATCTCATTTAATGCAAATATATTGAACACACTATAATACCACATCACGATGATGATGATGAAGACATGCCTGTGTTTACAATTACTGTTGGGAGAAGGAAGGTAACATAGGTGACTAGAAAATATTATGCAGCAACGGCTATTGACAACACCACTTGCCATTTTTCTGATAATGAAGACCTAATTAAAAAAATGTTTGTATCATCGGTCTCTTGCCATGCAATCAGTAACATTGGACATCGTTTGCAAAGAGGAGGTAAAAAGAATAGGCCTGCTTGGCCATTGCTGTGTACCTTGTGTAATCACTTACACCTGAGCAAAAGACGGTGTAGATCACTACTAGGTCAGAATTGTAGAGTTTTACATCTAGTTTGCAGAAGCATTAATGACTGCACAAGGTGTAGGGCAATGGAGAATAGAGCCTGCTCACTTGAATAACTCCTTCTATCTGCCTTGTAAAGGGCTGATTCTTTTCTCGCTCAGAACAGTTTACATCTGTTGTAACTTCTCTGACTTAATAGAAGTGGATGCTGATTTATACCAGAATGTGACGTTATCTGATTAAAATATAACCATATCGATCATTGTTGCAACCACTGTTATATATTTGTGGCAAATCTTGTACAAAGGTTGTCAAGTGAGGTGTCTGTGAAAAGGTTATGATTTGCTGGTTATGATTATGCTATCTGTATGCATGTACCATTTTTGTATCTGAAGTCATGAATATTGACTCTATATCTGGATTTCAAATGTTTGCTCCTGGAGTAATGCTCACAAGGTAGCTAGGCAGCACATCTTGGAGGGACTATTCAAATTGAGTAGCCCATCAAAAGAACATTTAACTGACAATGGACCATGGATGACACCTATCTACATTTAATGGAATTTTCTGCAATGACTAGGTGAAATGCATGGACATGTGACTTGCCCATATGACACCAAACTCCATCTTGTTGTTGTAATTTTCCAAAGTAAGAACAATGGGATTCCCTCCACATAGCCGAAGCTATAAAAGGCCCTGGAAACACCTCCATTTAGCCTCTCTCCTGCTCCAGGCTCTTTCTTGCCCAAACCTCTGGACTATGCTAATGGGAGCATTCTAACCAAGGGACTGAGGTCCTTCCAATGATTTGGAAGCAACCAGAGATTTATTAAGCCAGCAATTTATTCTATCACTGCTACAAGTAATTACTGTATGTATTTGATTCTTTTAACCAATTTTAACTCTCACCGTTCTTTCTTTTTATGAATAAACCTTTAGATTTTAGATACTAAAGGACTGGCATCTGTGTGATTTCCGGGTAAGATCTAAGTTACATATTAACTTGGGTGTGTGGCTGGTCCTTTGGGATCAGAAGAACCTTTCATTTGATGAGACTGGTTGTAAAGAACCACCCATCCTGGGATCCAATGGTTTTGGTGGTGATATAAGAACTGCTTTTATGACTTCTTGTTAGCCAGTGTAGTAGAACAGGAGTTTGTTTTTGTTGCTGGTTTGGTATATCTTCTAAAAGAATAACCACCAGTTTTGGGTTGTGTTTGCCCTATATCTTGGCAGTTTGTCCTGAATTTAGCATCCTCAATTGTGACCCACTGAGGCACAGTTACACAGAGTAAGATTAGAGTCAGGCTCCAAGTTTCCAGGTGGTTTTTTTGTTTTGTTTTTGTTTTTTAAATCAGTGAAGTCCATATTTAAAGCAATGATTTCTCTCTAATATTTTACTTCATAGTCTTCCAAAGAGAAGAACCAGGAGTTAATCTATTGGGCTTCAGCTCCTTACTAGTAAGCACTGTCTATTTCACCTGATAAATTGTCTAGGGCCTGGCCATGTGATGGTATTAATCAGTGCAGATCTATCCCCCTCTATTTTAGATATTGACAATTTCCTGTATCATCATAGTTTTTAAAAAAATGGACCTATCCAGAACTTTCTTCCATATAATTGTGGTAAGACTTGAACAAATTATAGATATATATATATATTTAAATGCAGGGTCTGGATTGTGCTTATTTATGCTGAATCTACTTCCCTCCCTTTGGGGAAGCTGTGAAATGGCAGTAATATCATACTCAGATAATTTACTAAAATTACCTATTTTTAGTAAATTAGTCACTTATCAGTTACCGTATGATAATCTGCTGAAACCTTTAATCATCAATAGGTCTGAAGTGAAGAAAGAGGCCCTTGGATTTTCAGTGTGGAAAGGCTGGCAGATCAGCATTTTCCAGTGTAGAAGTACTATATGTTGACTTTTAGATTGCTGAAAAAATTGCTTTTTCTATTGTTTTAATTCACTTTGACTTTGCCTTCCAGCAAGTGTTAGAATACAATTACACCAGGTACAGTAGGTATTGTACTCTTGTAGTATGACTAGAATTATACTCTCGAATGTTAGGTTTGGACTGCCAATATATTTTATGGTTCCTACAAGAGTTTGACAAGTTGTAGACTTCAAATCTTATTTTTTTTTCAAGCAATGAGCCAAATTTTGCTTTCAGTTACTATGGTGAAACCTCTCTTGGAGCTATATGGTGTAACTAAGAACAGAATTTAGCGGATGATGATTGAGATATTGCTGAATGTAATGACTGACAAGTGACCGTTCTTTGTAGAAGCGTACTTAGGTTACATGATGTAATGAGTTTTCTGATCCAAACAACAGAATTACATACATACAGCTCTCCCTTTTGCTGTCTTTTTGTCTTCTCTCACTTCCTTCCCTGTCTGTGTCTCATGTTTTTTTTTTTCTTCTTTCCTCTGACCCTCTTTTCACACATATAGGTAAGATGTTAATGAATATTATTAACCTCCACTTCAATACAACAATATTCTCTTCTTTTTTCATTGTTATCCTTTTTTTTTTTTTTTGTTCCCTTAAATACTGACAGACATGTTGGACCCAACTGAAACTTTCAGTATTTCCCTTTAAAGGTTTCCCACCCAGTTTCATCTGCTGATTTCCATTGATGTTTCTTTTTATGGACTTGGTCCAAACTACTCTCATGTCATTCAACCCATCTTATGTGCTTCTGAGCATAACTTCTCAGCCCAGTAGTGGTGGAGGTCACCCCAGGTAGTGATTGGTTCCATGGTTAAGACAGCACACAGCACACAACACACAGCTGTAAACATTCAGCTGTGGTCTCTTAATTATTTTGTTTCAAGCAATAGTGCAAGCAGCTTTGAGAGCCACTTACCAGTAACACCCTGAAAGCCTGAAATGAACTCAGTTAAAGAATTAAAGGAATACAGTATGGTAAATGAAAATAGTAAATGAAAAAAAAGTAAATGAAAAAGCTATTTGTAGCTGTTCATGTATGGTTGTAAAAAAGATAAAGTGCTTTAATAAGAAAGGCAAAGAGGCATTTACTTTCTCTCAGCTGTAGAGAAGTTAAGGAGCTTGTCAGTACTGGATTGTGCTCATTTATGCTGAATGTACTATTCATCCACCAGTATTATCAGTGTCTATATAAAATAGGTGTACTACCACTAATTTAGCTTTTTACATGTAGCATTTATCTCATACTCACTCATCTTGCTGTATTTCTGAGGCCAGTGGTTGTGTCTACCATATCTTTTGCTGGGACATCACTGTTAGAGGCAGCTGTGTCCCAGCAAGAAACGGGTTGTCAGTGCAGAAAATGTAAGTGTGGGCTGGTTTAAAATGTTTAAAAAGCTTTTTGTGTGAGTTTTCCCTCTTGTCAAACGTCAACACCCTCTCCTGAGGACAATTTCTGCCTTTGGCTATTCGGGTCACCACTGTTCACAGATGAAACACCAGGCAGAGAGATGCGGTGGAAATCAGGTTCTGAATCTATTCTGTAGGTCTTTGGGGGAAATATGTTATTCTCTGGCTGCTTTTGCTTACTAAGAAATCATTCTGCTTTTCTGAAATAGCTTCAGCAAAGTCATGACTCGCAGAGCTAATCTGCATAGTGGATTGCTCAATCAACCTGGAATGCCTTCATCTAATTCTGAGTTCTCCTGTAACTTTCTACAGTGCTACTTTGTAGTAAAGATTGAAAAAAATACCTGCTGTGCGGAAGCAGAACCCGAATGGAAGGAAGTGGCTGCTCCATCAGCTCTGGCTGACTTCTGAGTAGTACGGCAGGCAAAGATACTGCAACTGTGGGTGTAGTCTGTAGCACCATTTCTAACTTAGGCCATGTCTCCACTACAAGCTTTTGCTGATGCAAGTTATGTCAGCATTAAGCTGCTGCTGTGAGTATATCACTTGTGTGTGTGTGTGTTTACTTGGCTTCTTGCATCGCTACTATATGTACTCACCAGGAGTGCTTGTGTTGATGCACAGTGTGCTGCACCATTGGTAGGTATCCCAGTGCACAACTCACCACTGTCCAGTGCACTGTCTTTTGGAAAGTTTTGGCAATGCAAGGTGGGGTGGAAATAAGTCATTCAGGGGAGACTGGGAGCAAGGGGTCATCTTCCCAGCATGCAACTGTTTCCATCCCATAATTTTTGCCTTTTAAATAATCCTATGAACGCACATGGCCCACCTTGCTGTCCGCCATCTCTGATAGAAGCATGGAGCTTGCACAGCTGTGCACTATTGTCATGAGTGTTGCAAACACAGTATGCACAATCCTCTGGTATTAGCAGAGTTGGAAGAAGAACTGAATCTGTGGGGAACATGAAGATTCCTTGGAGGACAGATTGCTGTGGGACATAGTGAGAGCCAATTCATGGTTGGTGGTGGCATTCATGGAGCAGCTGTAGACAGTGGAGTGCAGCTTCTGGGCCCGAGAAACACGTACTGACTGGTGGGATTGGATCCAGTGCAGGGACTCAAAAACTAGAGCTGCACTGAGAATGGAGGAGTGAGTGGCAACCGCACTGTGGAAACTTGACAACGGATTGCTACCAGTCAGGGAGAAATCATTTTGGAGTTGGAAAATCCCCTGTGGTGGCTGTTGTCTTGCAAGCGTGCAGGGCCATTAATTGTTTCCTGCTATGTAGGAGTCTGACTCTTTGGCAACTTTTCTGTGGTTATGCAAGTGTTAGTGGATCACTGGGGATGCTCCACCAACATCAGTGTTGGCTGGTCAGGGCAGGTACATGACGCTTGCATTTTTAAGGACACAGGACTATTCAGAAAGCTACATGCAGGGATGTTCTTTCTCGCCTGGTGGATTACCATGGACAGTGTTGAAATGTCAGCTCTCCTGGCTCATGAGGCTATACACTGACCACCTTGACAGCACCAAGGAAAGATTGAACTACAGACTCTGCAGGTGCAGAATGACAGTTGAATGTGCTATTGGTAGACTGAAGGGGTGCTGGCATGGTTTACTCACAAGATTGGATCTCAGTGAAAAAGAATCCCAATGATTATAACTGCCTGCTGTATAGACAGCTTTTGGTTCAGCTTGGGGTTCAGGCCTGTCATCCATAACATTATTTATTATTAATCAAACCATCCAGAGTATTTCTTTTGATCAACCATTTCCAATGTGCTCTTCTGCTGACAATTAGCTGGTGGCCTGAGCTCACCTCTGTGGACATTGGAGACAGAGACTTTCTTCCTCCTGCTGAGGAGACACCAGGTCGTCAGGGCACCCAGAAGGTTCACAAGGGGGTGCTGCTCCATCCATGCCACTATAAGCTTATAATTTTGGTCAAATGAAATTATAAAAGACAAAATAATTTGATGTCGATACTTTTTGTTCATGAACTGCACACGATAAATGAATTGTACACATTGTCTGATCCTAAAGGCTCTCGCTTGCTGCTAAACACATTATCTAGTATAATAACATTAAATTAGGTCTGGACAGACCTGATGAAGAGCTCTGTGTAAGCTCAAAAGCTTGTCTCTCACACCAACAGAAGTTGGTCCAATAAAAGATATTACCTCACCCACCTTGTCTCTAATATCCTGGGACCAACATGGCTAGAACAACACTGCATTCAGGAAGAGAGAGTTAACTTAGAGCATATGTTTAATTTCCCCATCTACAATTGGCCATTTATTTCTATATACATTTCTCTGCCAGTTATTTCCAGTTGCAGAAGGCTTTTTTTTATTTCTATTTTTTTTTTTGGCTTCAGCTTTTATATGTAGCTTGAGAAGATCTTGATGAACACGTGTGAAATCCTGTGTGGATTAGCAGAGGACTATCTGGCATGGGCTACCATGGTTGCAAACTTCCAGTAATGGAGATGCCACATAAGAAGAGGAGCAGCCTTTTCTCCTTGATGGGTGTTGATTTGAATTTTTTTGTTGTAAAATGTCAGTGGGACAAAATCATTCACGCAGGAATTAATTTTAATTCTCTTTCTGGTTTTCATCCTTCCAATAATTGCAGATGTAACAACCTGGGCAACACCATGCATTCTCTGATGAAAGAGTGGACTCTGTTAATGGGTAGGATCTTTATCACAATATGGAAGCATATTTTAGTCTTTAGTCTAAGTTTTTCATCTGCTTCACTGGCACATCTCCAAAGGAATTGATTTAGGTTTAACAACACTCCGGATGGCAATGAGTGCTGTTCTATTGGGAGGTAATTCCACCTAACTGGGTCCATCTGCAAATGATGAAGTGATAGTAGGTCTGTGCCTTGAGTATCATGCTAAAGCTGTGTGTCCGCTCCTTTAACAATGTTTCTTTCTTGGCTGTGATATATGCGGAAAACATATGAACTGCCTTCTCACTTCCTGATCCTGGCTTTTGGCACCTTCCATTCCACCTACAATAATTTATATATACTGAGCTGCAGCCCTGGACACCTCTCAGTTGCCCTTGCCAGTAGCACAGGGCTAGCAGTAGGCTCAGTCCTTGTCTTATTACATATTCTCCAGTAATGACACTGATTAGCCCAAGCTGTGCAGTTTTCTGTTGGACAACATTAATAGGAACCAAAATTACGTCTTGTTTTAGCTGGGAATTCTGCTTAGTCAGGACAGAAGTCCTGCCACCAAGGTGCCTGATTAAGCAGATTGTGCTGAATTGACCATGAGAAAATATTAACTATCGACTTCATAGGTTATTAGATGAACCTCTACTGTTTTGGCTCATTACATCTATTTTCTTCTATTGTTAACAGTATAGAGCTTTTGCCTTATGAATAAACAAAACATTTCAAGGTGATAAAGGATTTACATAAACTGTTGTCTTTATGTAAATGTTAGGTGCAAAGTCATAAATGATTGTGTTAATTTACTGTACTTATTTTAAATTAAAACATTTTAATTACAAAAGGACTTGCGCTATAAAAAGGACAACATCCTTCCCTCCACCTTCTTGCACAGCTTTCATTTGACATCAATAAGGATTTCTGCCCAGATTAGGGGAGTAGATGGCTCTAAGTAAATGACAGATTTGATCACAGATTGTACATTGTTCAGGACACAGACCCTGCCTTTCTATCTGCAGATGCAGAGCCTCACACAATGGGGCCTTAATCCTGAACTGAACCTTTGGGCACTGCTACAATACAAATTATAATCAATAATAAATATGTGCATTGGATCTCTGCTAGATGGCTCTCTTTTAAAAATAGACTTTAAATTACTTCTAAAGGATTATATTGTCGTTCTTATAGTAAAGGAACATATAGTAAAGGAACAAATAAGAAAGAACATACAAAATGTACATACATAACATACAAAAAGTCAGCATTCTTGAATCTGTGGGCACTGGGGAGAGGGAATACAGAGACCGTGTGAAGAATGTGTTTTGCTGTTTAACTGGGAGGATATATCTGATAATAGCTCTGGTATTGAAGTACTCACTGTGCTAGACTGACAAAATCCTAAAGAAATCTTATAGAATTAAGATAACTTTATTGAAATACATTAGACCTCATAGAATTAGGGTTAATACCTTTTGGGTACATAGTACTAGAAGGCAACTGTGTATGCGTGTTGCTGTGACATTGTACAGTATGTACCTTTTCTTGTAGGGAGTGGGGATGCTAATGTACTTACTTCATTATCTACCCTTTGAAGCCAACCCCTGGGGAGATATGCATATACTAGTTCAAACTGGATGCTCCAGGAACCAACAGATAAAGGGTTTTTGGATAAACAGCATAATTTTAAACTGGCTCAGGGCCTTCTTCCTGATCTAGCAAATGGACAGGACCCCTGGTCCATGGAGGGCCCTAATCTTTAGGATAGGATTGGATGGACTGGGCCTACTGAGGCCTCATAAGATTGGAGGCTTGTTCTGCGCTGAAGCTGTGATGAACTGGTAACAACAAGCAGGGCCGTCCCTACCCATACGCAAAGTACGCAGCTGCGTTGGGCACCAGAAAATTTGGGGCACCAAATTTCCTGGTGCCCTACACAGCCGCATACTGCTCCAGC
This sequence comes from Lepidochelys olivacea, assembly GCF_965140295.1. Classification (NCBI taxonomy): domain Eukaryota; kingdom Metazoa; phylum Chordata; order Testudines; family Cheloniidae; genus Lepidochelys; species Lepidochelys olivacea. Next base: position 46,295,888 of record NC_140414.1, on the reverse strand, counting down.
CCCTGTTCCGCTTCTTCCCCATGGCCGCACCCCTGCTCCGCCCCACTCCACCCCCTCCCCAAAACCCCTGCCCCTGCTCTGCCCTCTTCCTGCCCCTGGTCTGCCCCAGCCCCGCCCCCACTCCCCTGAGGACTGCAGCAGGGGCGGGCCCGCACTCACTGATTGTGGTAAGTGGAGCGACCCAGCCCCAGCCTGCTCCACTCTGCCAGCTCCCAGCCGTGCCACCGGTGAGTGCTGGGGGAGCAGAGCTGAGCAGGCTGGGGCCGGGTCACTCCACTTACCGCTGCCGTGTGAGTGCGGGGTCGGGCCTGCCCTGCGTTCACCCAGCAGCAGGAAGTGGAACGACCCGGCCCCAACCCGCTCCGCTCTGCTGGCTCATGCTGGGGGGCGGTTTCCACCCTGCCCCCCAAGTCAGCCCCCTCCTGTGGAGGCCTGGGGCTGCTTAGGGCGCCAAAATGGCTAGGGACGGCCTTGACAACAAGGAATCTCCTGGGGTGGGAGTTGAAGGACTGCTCCTGCCCAAATCCATGTTAGGATGAATTTATTAGCATGTGTGTAGGTTCTTTTATTGTTTTTAATGTTCTCTTTGTAATGCTTTTTACCTTAAGAATAAAGTAGACTTGCATAGGAAGTACTGTGTGGGACCCCACAGCTGTAGCAATTACGCTGTCTCTGAAGAGAAATCAAGCAGGTGTCCTTGGGCAACCTGTGAAGGCAGGACCTGTGCAGCCTGGAAATAAAAGACAAACGATCTGCAGTTATTTGCAAACATCTGATTTATAATCCTCCAAGAAACCCAAAGCAAAGCAAAAAGCAGTAATGCATTGTATTTTTCTAGTGCCTATTTGTCAAGACCTTCTGGGCACTTTGCAAATGACATAAAATGTTCATATAGTATTCATTCATGAATATAATTTAAAATATTGGATACAATAAATTCTATAGACTTTTCTGAAGAGATACAACATTCCTGTAATGAATGAGACCCTTGTGGATCTCTGTTTACGTTTTCTTTTTGTATATGTATTTTTCCTTTTGGACAACCTTGAGTAAAATAAAAAACTTCCCATGATATAAAGCATATAAAGTTACAAATCTAAATCATTCTCAGATATGTGGAACTCCACCGTCTCTTCACAAAGTCTTCCCTTGCCTGCTAATAATTTAATCACTGTGCTTCTGTTTTCCTCCCCAATTTTCGTGTCTCTGATTTATACTATAGGATCTTTAGGGCAGAGACTCTCACTATGTACTTTGCCTAGTACAGTGGAGTTACTATTACAGTTTGGGCCTCTAGGCACTACTATTATATTAGTAATAATTAACTGCCTTGCCTCTCTAACATGCACTTTTTAAGAGAAAAGTAATGGAAAAGGTCCAGGAGCATTTCAACAATGCCATCCAAAAGAAGGTTCTAATCTGGGGCAGGTCTTAAATTGGAACTTTACTGGCCAGGATCACGAGAAGCGTAGTTGTTTTAGACTGGGGTCAATGGGCCCTTTATGGTCACATGCAACAAGGCATTTTTGTCATGCTAGAACTCTAAGCTGCTCCTGATATGACTGACAATGAGTTATTGCTTCAGTAACTCATGGGCTGGTTGGTTATTATGTCTGTTATTGCCCTCCAGCGGTTGAAGTCATAACTAGAAGATAATAGTCAATGAGTGAAGATGGAAAATTGTACATCATCTCTGGGAGCCTTGAAATACACCGTCACTCTTTCATCTCGCCATTATCACTCATGTTGCTCAATGTGTAATGAGGCCTTCTGAAGAGATCATTTCCAAATATAAGGCAGAGTAACAACAGTAAACTAATTATACACAATTCTGCATCTCTTGACCATGCACTCATGATTTCAATAGAAGTTTTGAGTGGGCAAGGGTTGTATGAGCTGGCCTTCATCAGTCAACAGAGTTACCATGGTGATGAGCACAATAAAATTCCATATGATGGAAATAATAGCACTGGGTGAATCACTGGCTACTGCAGTCTTTAAAGGAACTTGTATATTGTGTGGATTAGTCCCTCTCACCACATCAATTCTCACCACTGTAAAATTCTGTAGAAAGGTCATGTATACATTTAGGAATATTTGACATTACGCCCAATTCATTTTCTATTATTCAAATAATTTTGATTATGCAATGGAGTACACTTTTAAACTGCAAAGATAGAGGTTTTGTAAATAGGGATAATAAGTTTTGTCCAATATTCAGCTTTTAAAATTCCAGAAGTAGATTTTTTTTTAATACTGCCATAAATTAGGAGTTTGTTTTAATCTTTTTATGGTATCTTTTTTGAAACAGTGTTTTCATCTTTAAATACACATGGATGCTGTCATTTCCTCTTGATGTGTGCAGCGTTGTAGGAATGTTGGTCCTAGACATTAGAGAGTCTGGCCACTTCACCTTGAATAGCCCTGTAGTGAGGTGGAGTGGCCTCCCTCCCTACTTGAGAGCGAGGGACCACTACAAGTCCTTTACAATATGTGATAATTACTTATGCTAAACAAATCTGTTCCACCTTGTATTTAGCTGTAACATTCTTTGTACCTTTCCCAGATCTGAAGAAGAGTTCTGTATAAGCTCAAAATCTTGTCTGTCTCACTGACAGAAATTGGTCCAATAAAGTATATTACCTCACCAATTTTGTCTCTCTGATTATCATTCCTGCTGAGATAATTCTCCATTTATAATCCTCTTTGACTATATGCTGGGAAATCAGCAATGAAAGGTGGCTGAATAGGTTCACTTGAGAGAAATGAGAAGAGGAAGCCTTGTGTTTTTTTCTTCCTGCTGGAATGCTTTCAACCAGCGGACATAACCACCTTCTTCCCCCACAAATGGCTATCAGTCTAACATCTAATCTTTTTTTCACATTAATCACCATCCTGGCAGACTACCTCTGTTGCCCTTCAGTTACATATCTTAAAACCCAAGCCAACAACTAAAAGTACATAGAGAAAATGAACAGATAAAACTTATATTGCCTTTAAAGTGTCTGGAGATCTCTTGGTTTCTCAGCTCAGCTTTAATCTTCTGAGCTACAAGTGCAGCAAGGATTCTGAGTCACTCAAGACAAAGACTCTACATCATATCAAAGCTTTTTCTGGGGCTTCTATAGACTCTGTAGATTCTCCCTGATGAGAACTGTCATGACTATCGCCAATTATCTATTCTGGTGTTGAAGAAAAGAAAGTGTGGCGCATTCTTCCTTATCAGCATGGAAGATGTGTAGCTACATGGCAGTGTATGTTGAATTTTCTGCAAATTCTATTGGGCCAAATCTCATCTAATCTTTCTCTGTGGGGGCCCGAAGGACCTGAAATACAGGAGAGCTGCTGGGGTTTTGTTGCCTGGGAGGAAGTGGTGCCAGGAAGAAGCTGCTTGGAGGGACCCCATACCACTTGTATACTGTGGAGTAGTGTCCATGGTCCTTTCCTCTTTGCAATAGTATGCAGAAAAATTCTGGCTGTAGCACTTGTGAGCAGGGCTAGCCCTTTGGTCTTGCAAAGCCTGTGACCACAGACCTCACTGCTTGGAGGGAGCTAGAAAGACTCTCAGGTTACATTCCTTTCAAAAAGCTATGCTTCTATCCCTTTTCCTTGTGAAGAGAAACTTGAAAGCATAAACTGATGTAACCCAATTGCTCTGGTTGAAAGGAATGAGTAGCTGGACTCTGCTTCTGGAGCCAAAGGCATTATGGGAGGACTGTTGTGGGGCATACTCACCAACAAAGTGTCCCCTAGAAGCAGAGTGTGATGTTGCCACTATAGAAATCCATGGTATGCCCACACCTTGAATACTGCATGAACTTCTGGTTGTTCATCTCAGGAAAAAGATATACTAGAATTGGAAAAGGTGCAGGGAAAAGCAACAGGAATGATTACTGGGATGGAACAGCTTCTATATGAAGAGAGATTAAAAAGACTAGGACTGTTCTGCTTAGAAAAGAGATGACTAGGGGATATGACTGTGGTTTGTAAAATCACAAATGATATGGAGAAAGGAAATAGGGAAGTGTTGTTTACCCCTTCACATAACACAAAAATCAGGGCTCACCTAATGAAATTAATGGGGAGAGGGTTTAAAACAAACATAAGGAAGTACTTTTTCACACAACACACAAGTCAGCCTGTGCAACTCATTTTCAGTGGATGTTGTGAAATCCAAAAGTGTTTGGAATAAAAAAATTAGGTACATTCATGGAGATAGGTCCATCAATGGTTGTTAGCCAAGATGGGCAGGGACACAATCCCATGCTCCGGGTGTCCCTAAATCTCTGACTGCCAGAAGCTGGGGCAGGATGACGGGATGGATCACACAATACATTACCCTGTTCTATTAATTGCCTCTGAAGTATCTGGCATTGGCCATTGTCAGAAGACAGGATACTGTGGTAGATGGACCATTGGTCTGACCTCATATGGCCATTCTTATGCTCGTATGAGTAGAGGTTGCACACCACAGAATCAGAGAAGATTAGGGTTGAAAGAGCCCTCAGGAGGTCATCTAGTCCAACCCTCTGCTCAAAGCAGGATCAACACCAACTAAATCAACCGGTAAGAACCTGTCCTTGAATCTCTAGCAGTTTAATTAAAATCATGTTTGAATTAAAGGAGGAGGAAGGTGAAACATGTCGTGTGTAATATAATTTCAAGGTCATATATCTTAAGTGCTAGAAGCAGTCTGGAATGATCTAGGAAGTTCCGTCACAAATAGGTTCCATGCTGGTATCCAAATGACAACTGACCTGCTATCAACCCTTGTGCTGAAAGGTGATCCATTACAAAAACACACCCACACACACATGCATTTGGATTGCATTCTTACTAATTCCACCTCTAAAAATTTCCCAGAGGATTCTAGAGATCATAGGGGGGAAGGTAAGGTGAGGGGTGTTTGTGGCATGATGCTGTAGGCCCTGGGCAGTCCCCTCCTTTGCAGAATATATCAGAGTTAAGGTGTAGGGGTCCTAGGTCCTGTAGTGGTAAAATGTTTAGCATCCCAAAGCAGAGAGGTCAAAGAGGAGAATGGCCATCCCAAATACGTGGAGCTGAATGCTTTTGGTTGGTCTAGTTCTGCAGAGCTTACTCAATGGGACAATTCGTGTGTAAGTACTACTCAGTGTGAGTAAGGATTTGCAGAATTGAGTCCTAAGTGATACTGGGAAGCATCCAGTTCTCCCTAATAATATATTTGACAAATGTCCTAGTCCGGGTTGTTAACCCTTCACTCTATGTACAGTTAAGTCTGGCAAAGGCAACTTTTCTCAGTATTCTTTTCAGGATACTTGGGGTCCTTTTGGTGGCTGTGCAATTTGTGGAGAGGGAGTAAGGAACTTTCCCCTGCACAGCTCATATAAAGGGTGGCCCGAGTTACCCCCACTCCCGCCCTTGGGGAGTGCATGGTTGCTACCTTGAATGTGGCTCATGGGCCCCAAAGGGGCTACTGAGGGCTGGATGTAGCCAGAGCTATGTCTTCCCTCCCTCAACTAGCAGTTCAGGGGAAAGATAAGAATGCTGTACCCCTTAAAGGGGTGTATTAGTAGTTACATTCTCTCAGCGAGCTCAAGGAGGCATTCTGTGAAGCAGAATGTTATGGTAGTCTCACTGGAGCATCATGGTTCTGTACTGTCCCTAATGCAGGGCTGCACTGCACAAGCACATCCTAGCTTTCAGTGTTTCAGTTATTTTATTCCTTTTGAAAGCACACTTACAGCAGGGTGACAAAGGTTAGAAGAAAAAGAATTAAACACTATCAAGAAATCTTGGAAAACTCTCTGCTGCAGCCTCCTTTATATATTTTACTGAAACATTTGTGAAGCCAACCTCTGAAGTTTCTCCAGACTCATTTGATTAGCATCTGCAGAATATTTGTGAGTACCAGCTTGCACTCCTCAACCATGTTCAAATTTTAATTACAGCTGGGCCATACTGAGAGTTATGACTCTGAATCAAAATTTCTTCAAGATCAGAAGGACTCTGGATGTGATGTTCTGGTTCATTCCTGCTTCTAGTTTTTACACAAGCTGGAGAGAGAGAGAGAAGAAAAATTGAATTGGAATTATTGTCATCGGGAATTGTGAGTAATGGTTATGTGGGTGTGTAAGGTGATTAATGAAGAGAGAGAAACAGATCAGATGAGATCATAGAAAAGAAAATAATCAACCCATTCCCTTTGTGTTAACTAGAGATGGGCCTATTTCCAGAAACCTGAATCTGCACATCTGCAGTCTTTGAGGAGGTAAACATCTGGACCTGAAGATCGAGCCAAATTTCATGAAGACCTGTATTACACGAATATATATTATCTCCACAAGGGGCCAAATCAGCTCTGCAAATCTGAGCACCCCTGATCTCTGGGTGAAAGGAAAGGAAGGTCAAAATCTGGACCCAAACTAGATCAGAATTTTGTGAATAGACCCTATTACGCGGGCAAGATTGTGGCTGGATAGCAGAGTAAGGATTTTCCCCTGTCTTGCATGGCCACATTAGGTCCTAGCAGCTCTCAGCAAGTGAATGGGGAGTCAGTGGAGTGGAACTAGCTGGACATGAGAAGGGAGGGGGAAATATGCCGCATCCTACAAAGGAGCATTCAAATTACTTGCCATTCCACCCTGGTGCAACAGGGGAGTGCTAGGAGAAACGTTCTATGAGGGGTGTCTTGAATTACACTGCCTCCTAGTACTCCCTTTGGGCTGCACCTCAATGGCACAGCGTAACCCTATATTACTGGCTGGACTCAAACTTACTTTGGGCCAATTTCTAATATTAGCAAGTCCAGATCTACTTGTTTTGAGAGCTACTGAGATGGCACGAGCACATACACTTTTGGTAGCAGGGACTGCCTTTGTTAGTGTTTGTGCAGTGTCCAGCATAGTGTGATCCCAGTCCTGAATGGGCCCCTTGGCACTTCTGTAGTATAAATCTGAAATAATAATGCTGGGTTGCCTTTCTAAATACTCATTGCATGTTTGTAATCATGCTGTGAAGCCATCTGCTAGTGCAGTTTTCTGTTAGAACCATTATTATCTTTTAAAACTCATGATTTCCTTACCCAAAAGAAATGCAAGACAAGGGACAGGGAAGATTTAGTTTTAGGGCTCCCTGTATGCAAAAGTGTTCTTAGCCTGGAACCTGGAATGTGGAATTAATGGAAAAATGAGAATGAGCAGGATTTGACATTTCGCCAGATTAGCAACTGGTAAGGGATGATATTTATGGAGCACAGGCTATTTTCTCTTATATGATTCAAATAATTAAAGTTGTTTCTTTGACTTACTTAATATTCCCATCCAATAGACTTTTCTTAAATAACATGATCAGTCTAGGTACCATACGTCTTCTCAAAATTGCAGTTTTAATTTTTTCATGCCTTAATTCCTTTAGTAAAAGGTAAGAGATATGAAAATACTGTAACTGACTGCCAGCGGGGCTTAGAAATGTAAAGGTGCAGTAGCTATAAATACAGTGCAATTAGAAAAGTATAAATTTTAATGACTTCAATAAACAAGATTGAGTTAGTGCTAATTTAGAGACTACTTCTGCATTCTTAGTGACACAAATCTCCCATTAAAATAATGAGCCAAATTCTGATCTCAGTTAAACTCGTGTTAGACAAATTCTACTGAAGTGGAGTTATTTTGGTGCTGTACTATTGTGACAGCAGAATTAGGCCCACTGGTAGTTTAGGATGCTCCACGAATGAAGGATTAGGCCCTAAACCCATTCTCCCAGAGTTCAGTACTTGGGAGCTTGGTGGAGGGACTGGTGTCCATGTTAGCTTGCTGAATTTGTTAGCTTGCTGAATTTGTCTAGTTCAATAATAAAACTGTTCTGGAGTTTGGTTATTTATGTTCTAGAGATACCATAAATGTTTATGGTATGTTTATTTATGTTCTAGAGATACCATTTGTTTCAGGGACTGTTAAACTTGCTATTTTATTATTTTTCCTATGGCAAAGAAGTATTCATGAAAGCTGAGAAAGACCACAGACTTTGGAATGACTATACACCAATATTATCTGGACCTATCAGAATTGCATACAGGACCACATCCAGCAGTTTACACACAGACTTTAGTCAAAAAGGTGAAACTGATCCTGCAAATAGTAAGACTAGTTCTGGATGAAATTTTTTGGCTGAGAAATGCAGGTTTGGGTCAACTGAAACATTCTGTGAATTTGGGTCAAGTTTGCCAAATATTTTATTTGGGGGAAAATATCAGAAATATAATCAAAATATTTTGTTTCAACATCTTTTAAGTAAAACGGTTAGATTCTTTTTATTTGAAACACCTTTTTGTTTTGAAATTTTATTCAACATTAACAATTTTTTAAAATGTTTTTTAAAAACTCTGAAATAGAAATGAAATATTTTGTTTCAGGTCAAACGAAATATTTTGTTCAACCTGAAACTTTTTTTCTTTACTTTTCAGTTCACCAAAAAGTTCTAAGTTTTTTTTTTAAAAATTTTACGTCAACCTAAAATGAATTTATTTTTTGTTTGTTTGTGTTTTAGTACAGCCAGTGGACCAAAAAAAATTTATTCACACAGCTTAACTAAGACCTGTGGGACTGGGAGTACATTTTCTGGGTATATGTGTGTTAGAAAGGTAGCAGCCTTGCCTCCTTTTTAGCCCCCAAACCTTTCAGAATGGAGGGGAAGATTTTAAAGGAACTCTGTGAGGTTCATCTCTAGGTGGTCGCCAGAACTCTCAAATCCTCTCTCTTGGGGATGGTACAATTTAACCCATATTTTGACATACTTTCTCCCCAATTCCATAGCAACCAGTGAAGCAAAAATGTGTTGCAATTCACATTGAAAAGTGAGATTGTTCCTAAAGTTCATCCAGAAGCTGTCTAGGATCTCTGTCTGCTTAAACGGTGTGATTGATGTTCAAACAGGCTCTTGTTTTGTGATCTGTTTATAAAATACTGATGAGAGCGCCAATTTATTTTTCTGTAAGAATGTAAAGTGCTCTGGAAAAAAAACAGTGAGAAAATGAGTTTTCCTGAGGTCATATAACACTTTGGGAACTTTCACTTTTAGTGCTGAGGTAAGGAGTAAAATATAGACAAATTCTATACTTCTGGAATAATTCCACTGAAACCAATTGCATTATTCTAGAATTGCACTGGTGCAAATGAGAGTGGAATATGTAGAAGTAAATTGCATAAGATCATATTATAGAGAAATCTTTGCACTGGAAAGGTGATGGATAAGGTGATTTAATACATAGATGTGTTTTCTCTAACTTTTGGGGGATTTGACGATAGTCTTCTACATCCTCTCAGTTTTTGCTTAAGGGATTTAGGCCTTGTCTGTACTACTGGGGTAAGTCGACCTAAATTACGCTAAATTACTTGAATAACGTAGCTGGAGTCTACGTAGCTTAGGTTGACTTATCATGGTGTCTTTACTGCTCTGCATCGACAGCAGACTCTCTCCAGTCAACTGCAGCAGCGTCGATCTTCTGGTAGTGAAGACAAGCCCTTAGATTCACTGAAAAGCTAATCAGTTTGACTCCTGTTGGCTGTTGATGTGGTTGATAGCTGTAGAATTCCCCAAGCCAATCATTATTCAGAACTTTTCAGTGTTCATCTTGATTTTCGAAAATGTACAGTACTTTCCTTACTTTTACAGCAAAAGCTTTGGCACATAAAAGGGTAATTTTGTTGAAGTCACAATATGATAATAGTCATACAAGTGCTGCTATTTGGCAGGATTCCAAGAAGACTTAGCAGGAAATGAATGCTGTGAGATAATAAAAAAAAAAATAATTTCAGCCTAGGAAAGGATTATCCTTGCCCACAGAATAGTTGTTCAAAATGGATCAAAAGTTACACTTTGGTTCCAACACTTTTGTATTTAGCTTGAGCACTTTGGGAGCTCAGGAATTTTGAAGTGTCTTTCCCCCCGCTATTTTATTTAGCGAACAAAGCAGTAGAAGAAAGAGTATGACTATATCCTTAAATCGTTCCTTTGAAAAATCATGATGTTCTGTGCAACATACAGCCAGTCATTTTGTTTGAATGGCTGGATATTTCTAACTGCAATTTTTAATCAGAGATCTTGCACTGTTTGTAATGAATACCTCTGTCTGGCTTGTGATGTACTGGCGTGTGTGTCTGTGTGTATCTGTGTGTGTGCACGCACCACTGACCTTTTCTTGAGCACTGTTGTTGGCCCTACATTACTAAATTGAGATGCTCTTTTAGCTTAAGTGGTAGAAGCCTGGGGGTCTGTAACAGGAAATCTGAATTGTAGTTTTGTAAAGTTCAGCGTGATCAGAGCATACAGCATGATGACAGCTATAAAGTATTAGATAGTTCTGATTTCATACACAATTTTGGTTTCTCTTCTTCCTGTTTCATTTTGGAGAGAACTGCTTAGAGTCACTGTAGGGTGTTACATTCTGAACCACTCTCTCTAATCTATACAATAGAAAGTGCTCTCTGGTCACTGAATACATTTATATTACACAAAAATGAGTACTACAACATATGCTTATTGGTACATAGATCATTTAAATGCATTGGATTATGCTGGTAAGAAAAACAAGGCTTGTTTTTGTCTTTCAAGGCTCCCAGGGCCAGTCTTTTAAAGGTATTTAGGCTCTTAAGATGCAGATAGGCACCTAGCAGGTGTTTCAAAAGCACTTAGGCACCTAATTCCCATTGATTTCAATACACCTCGGTGCTTTTGAAACACCAGTAGGTGCCTATCTGCATTGCTGGTGCCTAAATACCCATAAAAATCTGGCTCTAAGTGACTTTACTCTAAATACCTTTCAGATTTATGTCTGTCAACTACTGCGTGTTAAGCATTAGGCTGAAATTCTTTAACTCCAAGGGTAATGAAATTCAAGTAAAAAAGCCCATGTGTCTGTCTTTTCTAGTTGGCTGTGACATTTGGTAGTTTGATAAATTAATAGTATTATTCTGTCTGCTGGAACGGACACTGCTTTTGAGGTATTAATAAAATAAAGCACCTTTGTGCACCTTAACCTTTAGAGCACTGAGGCTAATGGCACTCATCCTTAGTATTCTGAAATGCAAAAGTGAGTATTCATCATGCTTCTCCCATGCACCTTCCTAATTCCCGTTCCTTTCTTTATCCTTTCAAAGACCAGACCTTCTTTTTTCCCTATTTCCTTTCCCCTTTAGCACTGGAAGTATTGCCCCACGCCAAGCAGTCAGAGACTCTCAGTGACTGTCTTTGTGCCAGAAACTTCTTTGCTGTAGATGTGCACCTCTGTACCTGCCACTTACTAGCCTGAAGGAGATGAGGCCTGGCAGCCTTATCTCTGAGGGTTTATCTAAATGGAATTTTTAAACTGGATTAGACTGAGTTAATCAGGTTTTAAAATGCTTGTGTACACATGATGTAATCCATCACTTCACACTAACTCATTTTATCATGACTTCTGGAGTCCTCTTGTGAAGTGGACTAGGTGTGCTTCATATTGAATTTGTTTGGTCTATTGTTCATGTGGATGCAATTTCTGTGCATGACTTTTTGCATGCTTCCTATGACTATCCCACAATGCTTTTCAGGTCGACTGTTATTGACCTGTCTGTTTACTTGTGTGCCCAGCCTGCTCTGGTGTCTGGTTCCCAAGTTGACCCTTCCCCCTCATTTAATGTCCAGACATCCTTTCTCCTCCCTCCCCATAATGCCTAGCCCTCTGGATATTAAGCAGTTCCAGCTAGAGATTAACTGGATGCCTAAGGGTTAAGGTACATGTACTTATGCAGTACAGAACTGCCAAAATTACTACACTATCAGCCTGTATCAATAACAGCTATATACTATTTTATGCTGTATAATGTATTGAAAACAGATATTTAATTTGGTTTAAATTAACATTAGGTCATACTTGTTTGTTTCTGAGACAAATAAGTTATATTATACTGCTAAAAAATTATATCCTTATTGCCTTTGCCTGTAAAGGAATAATAAACTCAAATCCCACATGAACTTTATGTCTATTAATTGTGCTGCCTCTGATGCCTGCAATTCACGTTACAGAGAAATTATTTTAGGTTATTTAACTGAAGGAATAATGATCACATCTGTAGAGATTGTTTAAAGAGAGCTCTGAGAGAAATCATTAGCAGATTTGAGTGAAGTTAAGCCGATGTTTTTTGTTTCTTTAGAATCTACATTACAGTGTATGATAAAAATGAATACAATGAATAGATGTATGCTGTCGGGATTCTCTTACCTGTTGCAGATTGTAATACCCTTTCTATGTTCAGTTACATGCAATGCTGAGAAGAAAGAATAACCATTTACTATCCTTAGGAAAAAGAAGACAGAGTAGAAAGGATTTATATGAATTTATATCAATTTCAGTAAAATTGAGTATCTGAAATTTAAATGAAATGTTTCATGCTAAATTAAGTTATTTTACAGTAGCATTTTAGCAGAGCTCCCCAGGGAAGAGTGCAATTTTCTGTATTTTATATTACTTGAAAGATGAATGATCTAAAAAGCCTTGGGCCTGATTCTCATTTACTCTACATCCCCTTTGTGCTTGTCTCCCTTTATTAAAAAAAAAAAAAAAAAGGGGGTGGGGGGCCTTAATTTACTTTCTCTTGAAGGCCCCTTTAGGCTGTCTCAGTAGCCCAAAAGGGGCTTAGTGTACATGATGATTGGTCCAAAATGGGATTTTCGTGTGGGTGATTTCCCTTTTGTGCATAGAGACTTAGCATGGGAGTGTAAATCTACAGCACACTAGCCTGCTGCACATTAAATTGCCATGTCAGCCCTGCTACTGCTTCAAATGGCAGTAGGTCAAAGCGCACTATGGAATTTTTAGTGTGTGGTAGCAGGGTTCACACTGTGACTTAGTGCATAACAAGCTAGCAAGCTGTCCAGCCACACCATGGCTTGCTGCACTAGGTCACTGTGTGGACAAGCTCTGAAATATTGAGATTGGTTTAGTTTGGGATTCTTTCATAAAACCCTAAAGCATTATTTTCATTAACACTGCCTATTGTGTACATACTGTAGCTCTGATAATGTTAATTTAAAAAACCAGAGGTGGTGGAGAAACTCTCCCCTTCAATTTCTTGTCCATTCATGTTAGTTACCTGCTTGCTTTTATTATTGGAAATTAGTGCAACTATTAATAATGCAAGTTCTTGGTTTAATGGGAATTAGAGTCCCTCTGACTTTTTTTTTCACCTGCATTATACTGATTGACTAGCAGCATACTAAGATGATAATAAACCATAAATACTGTATCAGAGATCAAATAAATACACATTACATGAAAGGGAGAAATGCAAACCTATCTGTATAGAATTTAGGGGAAACCTGCAGGTACTTGAGGAATGTGTTGGCTGGGTGGTAGATGAGAAGAACTTTTACATCTGCCCTGACCTCTACCAATATTTGACAGGGAAATTTATTTGCCATTTTAGTGTTAGACTACAGAGTTAGACTGTACTGGCTGGGGCTTTAGTGCCAGCTCTGTATTTTTATTTAATGGTTTTATGTATTTAGCCTCTCAGGATAGTTTTAGCTTAATATGTTGGATTAAATCTATGTCTTGCTGAAATGAAAGGTATTAAAGTAAGAGGACTGATTCTGCTGTCACTGAAACCAGAACAAAACATCAAACATTCATATCAAAATGGGAAGTCTATGGATGGGATTGTCAAAAGTATTTAAGTAAGGTAGTCCTATTGGTTTTCAATGAGACTTGCACTTCTAAGTCACATAAGTGATTTGAAAATTGAACCATATGGTCATCACAGAATGAAGTAAAATTTTTAACTAGCCTTCCCAAAAGCTTTGTAAATAATTCCCATTAAGAGGACTCTTTATTCCATTTAAATGTTGTTTTGTTAGTGGCATTCTGGTAGCAGCAGGGAGCGAATACATTTTGTCTGGACTTTGGAGAACTAGATAGAATAGCAGTTATTTTGTGATCGTTTCTTTGCAACTGGATTGTCCATTGTAATCTGCCCTTGCATTGATAACCTGCTACCACTGTAAAACACTTCATAAAAAGAGGTTTTTTAAAAAATGTGGGCATGAGCAGAGGTGCTGGAACAATTTGTGTAGCGGGGTGCGGAGAGCCATTGAACCAAACTGTAAATCCTGTATATAAATCCTGGAAGTCACTTCAAGCCAGGGTGTGCAGCAGCACCCCTAGTTCCAGCACCTGTGGGCACGAGACTTGACAACTCAAGCACTTCAGACGACAAAATACATAAGATGGATCTAAAAACAAAAGACTGCTATAAAATACAGTTGCTACATCTTTGTGGAACATCATCCTGGAATGTCTGCTTTTGGCTGCTCTCTCGCTGTCTTATACATGGATGTTACGCTATTCTAGCTTTTGCAGTAAAGCATATATCCTAATGGTGACTATGATGCGATTTATCCTGTGCTTTAGGAGGGAATGAAGATGAATTGATGCGGAACTCATCTGAAGAGTAATAGTAGCCTCAAACTCATACTGTACCAACACCGCTGCCTCAATGAGATGATGCCACTATGCTTAACAAATTCCTTGTTAAGCGGATCCTGACACCCCTTTTTCCCTTCCACTGAGTAATTTCCAAGCTCCAATCCTCCTGGTGTTGGCTGCTGGACTGAGAGACATTAAAAGGCAGTCGGTCGCTCAGTAGCAACCCTATTCTCCCGCCAGTGTAGAGCTATTCAATCTTGATGGCACCTTGATGGCCCTGCTTCAGCTTCCCAGATTTAGTCTGTTCCTGCTACTAAATGGAGCAATGGTTAGGATCATAAATTGTATGGTTACTCCTGGCTGGTCCCAGGGATGAATGAGCAAGTGGCCCTCATGGCTGTTCCCTCTACCCAGAATGTCCTAGTGGATGCAAATACTGACTGTTTCTTTCTTCTTTGTGGGATGGAGTAAGCAGCTTGTTCTAGGTAAGTCCCTGGAGAAAGGGATATGTGGTTCACATGGTTGGTCCTTGCTTCCCCTAATGTTCTGGCACCTGTTGCTCCTGACCTCTTCTCTTCTCACATTCCTCCCTGAACTGGTACAGAAAGCCACTGCCCTCTCCTCACTTAAATACCTCTTGAAGACCCGCTTCTTCCATGGCACCTATAGAAAACTAGCTAACTCAGAAGCCGATTGAACTCCCATTGAAGTCAACAGAAATAAACTCACTGGCTTCAATGGAAGTTGGATTGGATCTTTAGTCATCTACTTATCTATTTCATTTATCTCATGAGTGAACTGCTCTTGTGTGTTGAAGGAGGGGACCATGGGCACTGGAATTGAAGCTGCAAATTGTTTACTGCATCCTGTATGATGCATAGCCATCTAAGAATTGGTTTTAGGCAATCAGCAAGAACAGAAAGAAGCAGAGCCAGAGACAGCATTGTCCCTTAAGAACAGGGCTGAAAATCACAATAACATAATTTCAGTTATAATAATCTCATTATGAAAAAGTATTGATGATGAATTGATATTCCTTTTAAATAAAAAATTGCCATTATTGCTCCTCCCAATTTGTTTAATCCAGAAGTAATTTGATTCTTTAAGAAATTGGATGTTTTCTGAAAAACTGGTCCCTAAATCCAAATATATCCTACCCTGTTTGCTCCTAAATGTATGTTCATATGGTGAGTTTTCACATAGTCCATTCTAAAACTACTAATGGAAAAACTGAGACATTGTAACAAGTTTTTTTAATTTCATTAAGAAAAGATAGGCAGTTAGGCCATCTTTGTGCCGCTTCAGCTGGGAGCACTTATTTTGCACTTGGGAAAAGAAGTTGGGTATTCAGGATATTCATTCTGAATCTGATCTATGATATAACCATTTGCCATTGAGAATTTGCACTGAATGATCTTTGGAAAGGATGTGCAAGGTGGAGAGAAATAATATATCTAAAACAATATCTCACCAGTGATCCTATTTGACTCACTGAATTGCCAGACTTTGTGTCCACACGTTTAGATGTTTTATCAGTGCAAACACTAAAGAAAATAAACAATTATTGTATGTCTACATAGAAATAAAAGTCCTGGTGTATGGCTGTGGCTGGTCTACGTAAGCTGACTTGGGCTCCTGGGGCTCCAGCTGCAGGGCTAAAAATCACTGTGAAGACATTTGGGTTTGGGCTGGAGCCTGAGCTCAAGGAGCCTCCCTCCACCATTGCTATTCATAAACTTGAAATCTTGTTACCCTCACCAACAAACATTACCTCACCCATTCCCTTTGTCTCTCTAATATTCAGGGACTAACACAGCTACAACAACACTACACAAAAGATGAAAGACTTTAGTCACAATCAACTTGGCTGTCATGGTATTTATTTGGAACAAGGGAGAAAGTGGGGGCAAGGCCAGCAAACTGAATAGACTAGACATGAATTAGCAGAGTGCAGATGAGTTAGCAGAGTGCCAACTTTGTCGTGTTATACACAAATAAAGGAAAAAACAATGTGTTGCTTTATGGCTTTAGAAATTGTTTTGTGAGACCTGATATAAATAAGAGCCTAAATGAATAGATCATTTTTCCAGTAGGATTTTTGAAAAGGAGAACTGCAAATTAGTAATTTTCCATTTAGAAAAATAAATTTTAAAATAGGCAAAATGGTTGTTTGCAAAGAATCAGTCTTGATTATTAAGGAGAGGACAAGCAACCACAAAGAATTTCCAAATCCTTTCTGAGTTCCAAAGAACTTTCTTTTTACTTCATTTGAGCCCAAGATCTCAGATGAAGAGGGTTGCCATGATACCACTTGCAGGAGCATTTTACCTAAAAAGATTAACTAGCATTGCTTACCCATAAAGTATGTGGTAATTTAAAGAGCTGGATTTAGTTCCACTTGGCTCATTTTGCTGTGTTATAAAACCACTACACTGTGAAATCAAAGTAAAAAATTGACAGCATACCAAAATTTGCCCAAAAATTAATCCTGTCTAGAAGTAAACAAGTTTGATCATGTATTTAACCGAGCTTAAAATATCCATGATTATAGTTGTGTAATGAACCATCATATACACTTACTTTAGAAGTACCTTTTTTAACAATAGAGATTTCAGTTTCACAAATTTTGTTTTGTTGCTGCATACAAATTGTGGAACACTTGACTGCACACATTTAATCACAGTATTGTATTATGTGTGGATGCATTTTCCTAGAGAATTTTTTGAGCTTGGTTTCAGGCTTGAAAATTGCAGCCTGAAACTAGTCAGATATTCGTTATCTATCAAGTTTATTAATCTCTAAGTGACAACATAGAATTAGAGATTAAAAATAGAAACACTCAGAGGTTGTAATGATATTGTCTTACATTTCTCGTATCCAGAGTGCTTTGTGAGATATAGCTAAGCAAAATAACTATGATAAAATGTGTCTCTTTTGACTTAAAATCTTCCTGCTGGAAAACCATGATCATAACTAAATTTCAGAGAATAAAGAAAATTCTTGTGTATTCCTCCATACATGACAAATGCATCTTGAATTGTCCATCTCTACATCAAATAATATAATTCCATCGCGATTTTCACTAATACAGATACCTTCAATTTTGCATGTTATAATGGATTAAGCTTGTAGGATGTTTTTAAGATGGTCTTTTGGCTATTTGCATGAAGGATAAAGCAGGGAAGATATGGTACTTCAAAGATACAGAACAATGCTTTGCGAGTGATTAGAATTGGTGCTAGTACCACTGGAAAAGAAGAAAAGGGAGAATTGGATTATCCAAAAATAAAAGGTTTCAGAGTAGCAGCCATGTTAGTCTGTATTCGCAAAAAGAAAAGAAGTACTAGTGGCACCTTAGAGACTAACCAATTTATTTGAGCATAAGCTTCCGTGAGCTGGCTGTAGCTCACGAAAGCTTATGCTCAGATAAATTGGTTAGTCTTTAAGGTGCCACTAGTACTTCTTTTCTTTTTTCCAAAAATAAAACTGGGCCTTAATTTAAAAAATAAAACAAAACAATAGGCAATCTTAAAGAGAGTCACTGTATTGTATTTTTATAGAGTCAAGGTTTTGAAATTTGCCTGACATCCACTAACTGGAGAACTAAACCTGCTGCTCAGGGGCATGTTGCGCAGAGGCAGGTACTGTAAATTGTCCAACGTAACAAAAGCCCAACTCAGCCAGTTACATAGAATTCTGTGTGAAAGTCAGCAAAAGTTGGAGAGAAATAGATGATTGGTACAAACTAGGTTGTGATAAGGGGTCTTCAGAGCTTCTGGTAAAGTCATGGGTTGGCATGACAATGAGCTGAAAGATTCTAGAAATGGAAGGAAATGTTCATAGCTGTAATCACCAAACTGATGTAAAAAACTGTTTTGACTGGTTAACTTTAAAAGGATGAGGTTTCCACCACTTTTTTGGACATTGCTGTCTAGGAGTCACTAAAAGGAAAGAGGAGGATACATAGACTGGAAGAAGCTTTACCATCATGGCTACCACCCCCACTGTCTCCTGAGTATGGAGAAGAAATTCATGTTATTTGTCTAAAAATGAATGAAATCATTTTTTGAAAAACCATGGGGGAATTGATTGTTGAAGCTAAGTAGAAACTACTTATCTGTGTTTCTGTGGGTGTTGCTAATGAATGTGTATTGGGAGTTAGACTTGATTTGGAAGGAGGAGGTGAGGGGAATTGATTTTGCCTACTGGTAAAAACTGATTGCATGTGGGTGGAGGTTTGATAATTGATTGTATGGGAAGAAAGGGGAAATTATTTCAAATGTGATCAGGAGGAGGAGAACTGATTGTGAGAGGTGGGGGAATGGTTTGTGAGCAGAATAATTTTGAGCAGAAGAGATGAGAGAAAATTGTGCAGCATGTGCTGAAAAAGAGGAAAGAGAACAACAGATGGGAAGACAAAGTGAGATGAAAACTGTAACACAGAATAGATGTAATTTCATTTAACATTAATTGCAGTTGTGCATGTCTTATTCTCAAAGTGCCGGAGAGGGTGCGGAATGTATTCTGGTGGGGAGGGCTGAGAAGCTTTGTGGGGGGGGCGAAGCGTACTGCTCATATTTTATCCACAGCAATGAATAACTAGCAAAGCTGATTCCTCCAGATATATCAGAAAGAAAAGGAGTACTTGTGGCACCTTAGAGACTAACCAATTTATTTGAGCATGAGCTTTCGTGAGCTACAGCTCACTTCCACGGTATGCATCCGATGAAGTGAGCTGTAGCTCACGAAAGCTCATGCTCAAATAAATTGGTTAGTCTCTAAGGTGCCACAAGTACTCCTTTTCTTTTTGCGAATACAGACTAACACGGCTGTTACTCTGAATCCAGATATATCAGATCCTCAGAAGGAGCTGTGCATTTGCCTCTAGCTGGCATTGTGCATTTTGATTGCTTTGATAAGCTTGCATAGTATTATACAAAATCATTGCCAGCTGTACGTTAATCCGTTTGCTATAATGCGATGTGCACATTTAATTGTACGCATTGACCACAATCTCAGTTTTGCTTTTGCTCTTATTACAATGGATCATTGGCTCTATTTGAAACAGTGCCTTACTGTTTTTAATATTTAGGGAGAGTTTTTTTTAATTGGTATGTGTACTTGTGTGGTAGGGGTGAGGGATGTAAACTACTACAGACACAAAGAAGGGGGGTGTGATCAAATATGTTTGAAAATCATAGTTTTAGATGAAAGAAAAGGAGTACTTGTGGCACCTTAGAGACTAACCAATTTATTTGAGCATAAGCTTTCATGAGCTACAGCTCACTTCATCGGATGCATACTGTAGAAAGTGTAGAAGATCTTTTATACACACAAAGCATGAAAAAATACCGCACTCTCCTGCTGGCAATAGCTTATCTAAAGTGACCACTCTCCTTACAATGTGTATGATAATCAAGGTGGGCCATTTCCAGCACAAATCCAGGGTTTAACAAGAACGTCTGAGGAGGGGGGAGGGGGTTAGGAAAAACCAAGGGGAAATAGGTTACCTTGCATAATGACTTAGCCACTCCCAGTCTCTATTCAAGCCTAAGTTAATTGTATCCAATTTGCAAATGAATTCCAATTCAACAGTTTCTCGCTGGAGTCTGGATTTGAAGTTTTTTTGTTGAAGAATTGCAACTTTCATGCCTGTAATCGCGTGACCAGAGAGACTGAAGTGTTTTCCAACTGATTTATGAAGGTTATCATTCTTGACATCTGATTTGTGTCCATTTATTCTTTTACGTAGAGACTGTCCAGTTTGACCAATGTACACGGCAGAGGGGCATTGCTGGCACATGATGGCATATATCACATTGGTAGATGTGCAGGTGAACGAGCCTCTGATAGTGTGGCTGATGTTATTAGGCCCTGTGATGGTGTCCCCTGAATAGATATGTGGGCACAGTTGGCAACGGGCTTTGTTGCAAGGATAGGTTCCTGGGTTAGTGGTTCTGTTGTGTGGTATGTGGTTGCTGGTGAGTATTTGCTTCAGGTTGGGGGGCTGTCTGTAGGCAAGGACTGGCCTGTTTCCCAAGATTTGTGAGAGTGTTGGGTCATCCTTCAGGATAGGTTGTAGATCCTTAATAATGCGTTGGAGGGGTTTTAGTTGGGGGCTGAAGGTGACGGCTAGTGGCGGTTCTGTTATTTTCTTTGTTAGGCCTGTCCTGTAGTAGGTGACTTCTGGGAACTCTTCTGGCTCTATCAATCTGTTTCTTCACTTCCGCAGGTGGGTATTGTAGTTGTAAGAATGCTTGATAGAGATCTTGTAGGTGTTTGTCTCTGTCTGAGGGGTTGGAACAAATGCGGTTGTATTGCAGAGCTTGGCTGTAGACGATGGATCGTGTGGTGTGGTCAGGGTGAAAGCTGGAGGCATGTAGGTAGGAATAGCGGTCAGTAGGTTTCCGGTTAGGGTGGTGTTTATGTGACCATTTATTAGCACTGTAGTGTCCAGGAAGTGGATCTCTTGTGTGGACTGGACCAGGCTGAGGTTGATGGTGGGATGGAAATTGTTGAAATTATGGTGGAATTCCTCAAGGGCTTCTTTTCCATGGGTCCAGATGATGAAGATGTCATCAATATAGCACAAGTAGAGTAGGGGCGTTAGGGGACGAGAGCTAAGGAAGCGTTGTTCTAAGTCAGCCATAAAAATGTTGGTATACTGTGGGGCCATGCGGGTACCCATAGCAGTGCCGCTGATCTGAAGGTATACGTTGTCCCCAAATGTAAAATAGTTATGGATAAGGACAAAGTCACAAAGTTCAGCCACCAGGTTTGCCGTGACATTATCGGGGATAGTGTTCTTGACAGCTTGTAGTCCATCTTTGTGTGGAATGTTGGTGTAGAGGGCTTCTCTGCAGCTTGCCACGGTGGGCAAACAGGAACTTGAAATTCAAAAGTTTGCGTGCCTTTTCCTGTCTACCTGGCCAGTGCATCTGAGTTGAGAGTCCTGTCCAGAGCGGTCACAATGGAGCACTGTGGGATAGCTCCCGGAGGCCAATACCGTCTAATTGTGTCCACAGTACCCCAAATTCGACCCAGCAAGGCCAATTTCAGCGCTAATCCCCTTGTTGGGGGTGGAGTAAGGAAATCAATTTTAAGAGCCCTTTAATTCGAAAAAAAGGGCTTCGTCATGTGGACGGGTGCAGGGTTAAATCGATTCAACGCTGCTAAATTTGACCTCATCTTCTAGTGTAGACCAGGGCTAACTCTTTTTACAGGAGTTCTGACCTGCATTCCTGCTTTGGTCCCGGCAAAAGCATCACACAGAGAGGACCCTTTGTCCCCCGTCCCCCCCAGCTTTGAAAGTATCTTGTCTCCTCATTGATCATTTTGGTCAGGTGCCAGCGAGGTTATCTTAACTTCTTAACCCTTTACAGGTGAAAGGGTTTTTTCTCTGGCCAGGAGGGATTTAAAGGTGTTTACCCTTCCCTTATATTTATGACAGGGTCTCTCTCAATCTCTTCAGCTGAAGCTGTTCTTCTTTGTATGAAATACGATATTCACTGGAACTTCAGTCTCCCAGAGCAGTGCACTAAACACTAGGTTATAGGGACAGTCTCACTCTCTCTGACTCAATGTTTATTAAAATATTTTTCAGATGAGTAAACTCCATGCAGATGGATGGCCCTAGCATCTGTGGATCTTGGGAGATCTGTTGATTATGGAGCCTGAATCCCTTGTTTCTACATGAGGTAGGGGGAACCCGACACCTCTGCCCCAGGGGCAACTGCTGAATTTCTAATCTCCCACATGAGTAGTCTTTGGGACAGGGCCTGTGCCTTCCTACGTGTGCAGATAGTGTTTATGGGTGCTATTGGACACACATAAATAAGAGTAATGGTAACTCCTACTTAGGAAATGATTTCACTCTATAGGTCACCCATCAGCCATAATAATATAAGAATAGCCATACTGGGTCAGACCAATGGTCCATCCAGCCGATTATCCTGTTTACCGACAGTGGCCAATGCCAGGTGCCCCAGAGGAAGTGAACCTAACAGGTAATGATCTAGTGATCTCTCTCCTGCCATCCATCTCCACCGTCTGACAAGCAGAGGCTAGGGACACCATTCCTTGCCCATCCTGGCTAATAGCCATTAATGGATGAATTTATCCAGTTCTCTTTTTAAACCCTGTTATAGTCCTAGCTTTCACAACCTCCTCAGGCAAGGAGTTCCACAGGTTGACTGTGCGTTGAGTGAAGAAGAACTTCCTTTTATTTGTTTTAAACCTGCTGCCCATTAATTTCATTTGGTGGCCCCTCGTTCTTATATCATGGGAACAAGTAAATAACTTTTTCTTATTCACTTTCTACACACCACTCATGATTTTATATACCTCTATCTCCTCCCGCCTTAGTCTCCTCTTTTCGAAGCTGAAAAGTCCCAGCCTCTTTAATCTCTCCTCATATGGGACCCATTCCAAACTCCTAATCCTTTGAGTTGCCCTTTTCTGAACGTTTTCCAATGCTAGTATATCTTTTCTGAGATGGGGGAGACCACATCTGTATGGAGTATTCAAGATGTGGGTGTACCATGGATTTATCTAAGGGCAATAAGATATTCTCCATCTTATTCTCTGTCCCTTTTTAAATGATTCCTAACATCCCGTTTGCTTTTTTGACTGCTGCTGCACACTGCATGGACATCTTCAGAGAGCTATCCACAATGATGCCAAGATCTTTCTCCTGATTAGTTGTAGTTAAATTAACCCCCATCATATTGTATGTGTAGTTGGGGTTATTTTTCCAATGCGTATTACTTTACATTTATCCACATTAAATTTCATTTGCCATTTTGTTGCCCAATCACTTAATTTTGTGAGATCTTTTTGAAGTTCTTCACAGTCTGCTTTGGTCTTAACTATCTTGAGCAGTTTAGTATCATTTGCAAACTTTGACACCTCACTTTTTACCCCTTTCTCCAGATCATTTATGAATAAATTGAATAGGATTGGTCCTAGGACTGACCCTTGGGGAACACCACTAGTTACCCCTCTCCATTTTGAAAATTTACCATTTATTCCTACCCTTTGTTCCCTGTCTTTTAACCAGTTCTCAATCCATGAAAGGATCTTCCCTCTTATCCCATGACAACTTAATTTACGTATGAACCTTTGGTGAGGGACCTTGTCAAAGGCTTTCTGGAAATCTAAGTACACTATGTCCACTGGATCCCCCTTGTCCACATGTTTGTTGACTCCCTCAAAGAACTCTAATAGATTAGTAAGACATGATCTCCCTTTACAGAAACCATGTTGACTTTTGTGCAACAATTTATGTTCTTCTATGTGTCTGACAATTTTATTCTTTACTATTGTTTCAACTAATTTGCCTGGTACTGATGTTAGACTTACCGGTCTGTAATTGCCAGGTTCACCTCTAGAGCCCTTTTTAAATATTGGCGTTACATTACATAACATAGCCATAACAACATGAGTCAAACTGTGTTTATTAATCCTGAGATTAATATTCTAACAGGAGATTAACTGCCTGGAAGTACTATTTATTCCAGATTTTTCTTTTGAAACCAGCACATAATGAATAGAATACTTCTGCTAAGGTTTTTTTAGTACAATTCCAAAGAATGACTGCTTGCAGAAGGGTCTGAAACAAAGAGCTGACTGTTATTTATTATCTTTAATGATGCTGTCTTAAAGAGCTAGAACTATGGCAGTGTGGTCAGCGAAGTGACTAGCATCTTTTCCCTTAACATAGCTGCTCCTTGTAGGTCCGTTATGTTTGGTATTTTACTACTGTTACTGATGAAAAGGAAAATTAGCACAGCAGTGCCAAGGAAGATTGTGCTGGATTCTATCATGTCTAGCTTACTGTCAGAAAAACTGTCAACTAATTTCTGATGGCAAAATCTTTAAGTGTTACAAGGGATGATGTATGTGTCAGAAAACAGTCTGATGTTCAGATCACAGGGTGGGTTTGCGTGGCTGAAAGTTGGGAAAATCCTTTTTTGATTAGGGTATTTTGTGTAAATGTGGCATGGCTTTCATTGTGTGAAAATAAACATGGAACTCAACAATGCCCTTCTGACAGTCAGGTCTCTATCTGGAACTCCAGTTTTAAATCCAGACACTTGGTCCTTGTCTGTACTAGGATTTCCATGGCTGTTTCCGTACAAACCTCTAGTGCAGACACCGTCTGCCGCACAACATGCATTAGAATAACTTACTCGGGTTTGAAATTGTGTCAACATTAAAGTTGTATACGGGTGTAGGTGCAGCCGAGGCTAAGATCTCCACGTAGATAAGGCTTATATTATGCATTTATTTATGGTAAGGTTTAGGTTATTTTAGACATTGATTACGTGGAAACAATATACAAAATATATTATTCAGTGGGGATGAAATTCACCCCTGGGCTGAGGGTCCACATTTAAATCCTGTTTTCTATTCCATTCATAATAGAATCGGAAATGTCACTGACTCCTCTTGAAAATCTCAAGCCTTGTTTTGTGTATTTTACATAAGTACAGGACACTCCAGCTGGTAGCTCTTCAATGAGGAGAGGCAACTCTTATATAAATTTCCATGACCTGATAGTAACAAATGAAGGTTTCACTTACCTGGGTGCATTTTTTTAAAAAAAAAAAATCAATATTCTACTGAAAGGAAAAAAGGAGATGGGAAAGGGGGGTGAAGGAGAGAAGAATAGTGAGCCCCTCTCAGAAGATATTGAAAAAACAGGGCATTGGACTGTCTGGGTTCTGGGACCAGCGTTGAGATTCGTACAGGCAAATGCCAGTTTCACGCGGGAAAGGCGGTGCAGTTTGTGAAGTCCCAGCCCTGGGACTGCACTGGAGCACGGGACCACCCTATGGAGGATCAGGTAAGTGGCTCTTTGTTGTCTTGAGTGCATTGCCCGGTGTTTCACAGACTTTAACCGCGGGGCTGTGCAGCGGTAATGCAAACTTTGCCAACTCCCAGACGATGGTTTGAAGATCACTGTTAACCGGCAACGAGGCAAAGAGTGAAGGCAGAAAACCAGACCGGCTAACCCCAGGGGAGACTGCAGGGCCCGCTCCTTCGCCGCCCCCTCCTCGCCAGGGTCTTGCCAAAGGAGCGAGCCGCTCGGCCGCCGGGCGGCCCCCCTCCCGGGAAGGCCGCAGACGCGGGCGACCCCAGCTGCTCTCGGGGGCTAGAAACTGCTGGGGGCTTAGGGGGGCGTTCAAGGGGAAGATTGCGCTGATTGGCTGATAGCCCAGATAAAGCCCCAGCCGGCGCCGCTTCCACTCCTCAGCTTGGCTGGAAACGTGCAGCCTTGAGCTGGTTTTTCTCCGCGCTCCCGGCCCGTTAAAGGGGAACGGGTCCAGGTTGCCCCCCAGCCTGGGCTACGTTCAAACCAATGACCAGGCGCTAGCGTGTCAAGTTCACGCCTCCGGTCTTTCCCCTCGTTCCTTCTTTCCCAGCAAATAGCAACCCAGCCCCCGACTATTTTCCATTGTTCTCGGCCCTCGAAGGGGCATTTCTACCCGTGCCCCCGTGGCTGAGCGGCAAAGGCAGCCGCCCGAGCCTGCAGGAGCGCTGGCCATGCGGAGCCCTGCAGCTCAACAGCCCTAGTGCGCGCCCGCCCCGGCGCGGGCAGCTCCGCGCTCTGCCCGGCGGCCGGACTCTCCGCTGAGACGCTGGCAGGGGGGAGCGGCGCCCCGGAGGCCCCCGCCATGCGGTCGCTGAACATCACCCCGGAGCAGTTCGCCCGGCTGCTGCGGGAAAACAACGTGACGCGGGAGCAGTTCATCGCCCTCTACGGGCTGCAGCCGCTGGTCTACATCCCGGAGCTGCCCGGCCGCACCAAGCTGGCCTTCGTGCTGGTCTGCGGGCTCCTCTTCGCCCTGGCGCTCTTTGGCAACGGCCTGGTGCTCTACGTGGTGACCCGCAGGAAAGCCATGAGGACCGTCACCAACATCTTCATCTGCTCCCTGGCGCTCAGCGACCTGCTCATCGCCTTCTTCTGCGTCCCCTTCACCATGCTCCAGAACATTTCCTCTAACTGGCTGGGGGGTGAGTAAGCCCCCCGCCCCCCCCCCTCGCCGGCCGGAGATCTCTGGATGGACCCAGCCTCTCCTGCACCGGGAGCCCTGCCTCTGCCCCGTCCCCCCGTCCCGTTCTTGTAGGGGGCGCCCGGGAGTTCGCAGCTCTCTTTTCCCCCCACTCCCTGCTGCCATCAAACACACCTGCCTGCAACAGATCTCTGCTGGAGGAACAGAGCGGGGGATGCGGGTGGGAAATGCCAGGTAGATCGCTTTGGTCCCACAGGACTAAGGAATGGGCTGTGTGTCACCCGGGAAGATGCTACTATTTCGCACTTCTCATCTTCAGAGCAACCTGCAAATGCCTTTTGTGTGCGGGATCGAGTCAAAAGGTGGCATGCGGTGTATCTGTAGAGGTGCGTCGGTCCCAGGAGAGACAAGGTGGGTGAGGTCATAACTTGTATTGGACCAGGGGGAGAGACAAGCTTTCCAGCACACACAGAGCTCTTCTTCAGGTCTTTTTCTAAAGATGGGCTTTATCTCTCTCACCAAAAGGAAGTCGGTCCAATAAAAGACACTACCTCATCCAGCTGTAGCTCACAAAAGCTTATGCTCAAATAAATTTGTTAGTCTCTAAGGTGCCACAAGTCCTCCTTTTCTTTTTACCTCATCCACCTTGTCTCTCCAAAGGAGGTGAGCATTTATTTAGCTGCCCCTCTACCTAGCTGCTGACAAAACACCTGGTTTTTAGGTTTTATATTTTCTTGGGAAATTGTTTTCCTCTTAGGACACATGGATTGTTTTGACTAAACAAGGCAGAGTGTAGAGATCTTCTTGTGAAAAGGCAGCCATTTTCTTTTCCTGAAAATCTTTTGTACTAGGGGGGATCTGGCAACATTACTTCATAATACTCCATTGGTAGGTATCACTACTAGTGTGAAAGCTCTCATACTTTCATAGCTCAGAACTGATGCTTCAAACCTTTGAAAGTCTCTGTTCACAACAGATAACTTTCCTGGTTCACTCTAGAGCTGTTGCTTTTGCCTACTCATTTGTAGTCTGTTATTGCATTTTAGGATTAGGGCTCTGAATCTACAAATCTGACCCATTAATCTAAATTTACAGTGTACTCCTTATTCTGCAGAGTTTCAAGAATGGCTAGATCACATCACCATTGTGATTAAATTAACAGATTGTATTCAACTTGAAACAGCTGTGTCCTGAGAGTCTGGTGAAAGTTGCAATAAACAGAATTTTGGATGTAGTATGGTGATGACATAACACATGTATCCTGTAGTTTTTTGTTCCAAGGATACATTCTTGCTGACAAGTGCAAAAGAAGGTCTGAGCCAAAACTTGTTGAAGTCAATTCCATTGATGTGAATATGCTTCAAATCAGGTCGTTTTTGCCTTTGTTAGCAAAAATGGGTCCTTTGGTTGATTGCATTACAGGGGGTCCCATTCATTTGGGGCTGGCCAAAGTCACTGACCAGACAGAATGAGGAGAGGAAAAGCCCCTCTTCAAAGTCAGCTCATTTATACTTTAGGACAAAGTGTCTTTAGTTTTTAAAGGTGTTTCACAGACTACATTTCTCTAATAAATGGCTTTCCTTTTGTTTTATAGTGCATAGATAATATGATGAATGGGTGAAATAGATAAATGTTCACGAACTGCAGGGCTTTGGAAGTTTTCTTGTTATGATCTGAATGTGAAAGTTAAGAGCAGTGTACAAAGGCACTGTCTTTAGGATTTACTTGCCTCTTGTGGGTGATGGACCACTGGCCAGACTCCTATTGAATTCAGTGGGAGTTTAGAGTGTATATTGTTGTCACAACATAGAGCTGCAGAGACGTGAAGTTAAAGAAAAGGACAGGCAGATGTAGTAGTGCTACTAAACAACAGTTCTGAAGAGAGTGGCTCAACTCTGTCTCTGTTCTTTTGATCTTTACGCTCAATATGACAATTGCAAGGGAAGAAATAAAAGGGATGATTCCGCCATGCATAGCAGCCAGGAATGCTGATTATAGTAGAAATGCCTGTTGGATTTCAGAGCCTATGCTCCAACCTGAGCGGGAATGTCTACACTGCTTTTTTAGCCCTATGGCACAGGCCCTTTAAGCCTGAGTCAATCGATGCAGGCTCTGAGACTCACTGTTGTGGTGTTTTTTTGTTTGTTTGTTTGTTTTGTGTTTTTGCAGTGTAGATATACCTTTAGACTTATTGTTGCAACAGCTAACTTTTAGGCCCCCTAATGCCTAGGGGAACCCACAGACCTGAGTTAGGCCCCTAGGCTCCTTATACAATGCATGTGAAGAAGTCCCTTAGAATGGGACTTACAAAAGCCAGCACAATGAATAGGGAGTTATCCAAGATAGCCAGTAGGAATTGCTGAGGAGAGGGGTGGGACTTATGCCCAGCCCCTCAAATGGTACTAAGGATAGATAGGGTGACCAGATAGCAAGTGTGAAAAATCAGGACACATTTTTCACAGGGAAGGAGTATAGTGTGTCTTATATAGGAAAGCTCCTAATATTGGGATGGTCCCAATAATATCAGGACATCTGGTCACCCTCACTTAAGTGCCTAATGGGAGGTCACTCCTGCTGCTTGGGATTCATGGCTGTGAACCCTTTCTTGGAGGTAGAGGCCTAAGTTAGTCAGTCCTTTCTTATGAAAAATGGTATTGGTGTTCCTTAAATGGCAGCAGAGTCAATGTGTGTGTGTGTGTGTGTGGGGGGGCATTTAGGGTCACATGCACCCCCAGATTTCTGCTAGGGGTCACACTAAAATGTCAGAACCATCTGGTTAGGGCTGCTGCCCTCGTTCCCTTTGCCTTGCCCAGGAGCTGCCCTTGGCCCATGTCTTTGCAGAGCTCATCCTTTCTTTCTCCCCACCACCCCCCGCAGCTGGAAAGAGACATCCCTTGCTCCTTGCGCAGCACCAAAATGCAGCTAACACCTCCAGGCTGCTGCTGGCCACTGGCATAACCCCGCTGCCTCCTGTCCCCTGGCTGCAGCATGGGATTGTGCCCTGGGGTCCCTGGGAACCTGAACGGGTGGTTGGGTTCTCCCAGAGAGGAAGTGACACTGAATCCCAGCCCGTGGAGAGTGTAGTGAGGGGTCCGACCAGTGCAGCCTGGCTCCTTCCCTTCCCTGCCAATGGCACCAATGCCATCCTGGGCTGGAGGTGCTTTCTGTAATGGCCTGTCCTTCCACACAGCCAGTAGCAGCTGCCAGATAGGGTGGCCTCCTGCATGTGCCCCTGACAGTGGGGGCTGAGGGTTACAGACAGGGCACAGGGGCACAGCATGCTCCAGAGAGCCCAAGCTACCTGCTGAAGGTGGGGGAAAGATGGAGGGGCACTGCCCAATGAGCAAAGAGCATTCAGAGATACCCCAGGCTGGCAGAAATCTGGGAGTCAGTGCAGCGTGGATGGTCTCTGAGGCTGGCTGACCAGGCTTGTCTCCCTAGAGCATCAATCAGATTGCCCTGCTCCAGCAGCATGTCTCTGGAGGTCTCAAAGTGCTTTACAAGCTGCAGTGTACCGCTGGGAGTGGGGTGGGGTTTGCCCATTATAGCGAGGGGGCGGTCTTGCATTTAACTTCATGCAGCTATGCGGGCAGTGTGTGTTCAGGGGCTGCACCTGCAACTCCGAGAACTTGGCTCAGCTGCCTTGTTCAGAGTCCATCACGGAACCAGGAATAGAGCTAGGGTGGGTGGAGGGAGGGCTCAGATCCTGTGGCCAAAGGCTGGCGGGACCGGGATCTTGTGGACAAAGGTGGGACAGGCCAGGAGCTGGCTCTGAGCTGGGAGGTGCTGGGAAGCTGCTCTGCATTGCACTGAAGAAAACTCAGCAAGTGACTGTGAGGCCAGGCTGCAGCCCATGGGGCAGTATGGCATACATTACCCAGGCATCGCCTCTGCTGCCAGGTTCCCACCAGAACCTTTAAATTGTGCCCCACACTATCAACAGTTGTGTTTCGCCTCTGAGTGGAAGTTAGGTGCCTAAATCCCTTTGTGAATCTTGTCCAAGGTCAAGAAAAGGGGACATGAGCAGGTAAATCGGGTACTTTTATTTACCTGCTCTCACAGTACAAGAATAAGGAGATTGTTCAATGAAATCAAAAGGTTATTGTTTAAAACTGATAAGAGGAAATACTTTTTTCTCATTGCACAATTATTCTGTGGAGTTCATTGCCAAATGACATCACCGAAGTCAAGGCCTTAGCAAGATTCAAAAAAAGGGTTAGATGCTTAATTTTTTTGGTGTGGTTTTACAATGTTTTTTCTCTCCCCTGTTGTGAGTGAGTTTTCACATGGCAAACAAAAGGTGGTGACTCGGGTCCCTATCCAACAACTGGATCCACATGGGTGGATACCTGCATCCATGTGGAGCCCTATTGACTTTGACAGTGGTCTGCCTGGTTAGGTAGAATCAGTTATAGCATGGATCAGCGTTCATGTCACACTCCCTGTCAGCACCCGAAAGCTAATGATCCAACTACTGGACCAAATTCGCTGATGAATCCTGGCCATGTGCCATCTGACCCCCAAGGGGGAATAGAACACTGGGGCAAATAGGCCAAAATCTCAACAAGATGCATGCCAGAGAGTTTGAACACTAGCTGACACCTATGCAGACTCAAAAGAGCCTTTGAAATTATCTGAGTTACATGAGAAGAGAATGGAAAAATGAGATGATGGGGTCTGTTGATAAGAGGGGTTCCAAATATAAAGGGCATTGTAAGAGTCAGCAGAAACTGTGATAAGCTTATTCACAGATGCTGGATACTAGCAAATATCTTTGTCCATTGGCTAATATAAAACACAACTTCCTAGCTAAAATACTAACACATGCAGTACACACTTTCACATCCAAGTAACCAGAAGGTAAACCTGACTATTGGCCACCAGAAAACAGGCTGTGTGTAGGGAGTGGGAGGTCATTGACATAAGGGTGGGTGTCTGAGGCCTTGTCCACACTAGGAATGTGTACCCACCAGCAATAGTGAAGGAGTGTTTACCACCATATTATCTAATCCTGTTGGAAAAATGAAAGGAAGTTCCAAGTGCGGAGGCATACTGTGATGCTGCAGTACTATGAACAGGGGTCTAAACATGCAGACTGTATTCCTTGGCCTAACTGAACTGTTACCATAAGATTTTGATGTGCTGTGTTAGGCAATGCTGGGTGCAATCTTAGTTAAAGGGATGTCTTCTACCAATTAGCCTTGGTTAGCTTTAATTTTTCTTATGATTTTGTATTTATTTCTTTTAAAAAGCAGTGAGGGTGGGTGGCAGCAGTTTCTGAGACTTTGTACATCCTTGATATAAGCACAAGAACAGACCTCACCCTTTCTTCCCTCCCCTGATATAAAACAGGTTGCCTTGCTTTATCTGAGCTACTGTAGATTTTTTTAGACCATTGTTGTAGCCTGTTCTCAAACAGAGAGAGAACTAACTTTGGTTTAATTTCTGACCTGTTTCATTCAGTCCAAAAGGCTCCCTCCCCAAAACATGCTGTTGCATACATTATGGTAAAGACCAAAGTGAGTGATGGGAATAGAGGACTGAACTGAAGATCAGTTTAACAGGAATTTAAATCGCCAAGTGTCTGTTTTCTCTACAACGCCTGGCATGTTTTTTACATTCTACTATGTGCCTAAGAAGCTGTGGAAGAATTCTCACTTTAGCCCATTATCAGAGTGCAATTTAATCCTGGCAGAGATTGGAAGGATTCTGCCATTGTCACCTTACATTGCAGCTTCTTCAGCTTATTTGACATAGTGTAGGATTTCAGTTTCACATGCACTAGTTGTGGTCTGCAGGAAGCTGAATATTTGCCACCTTTTGTCATTGTGATGTGAAGTGGTCACAGAAAGCTATTAACTCCATGGAGTCAGTGACTGGGAACACCTCCGTCTCTACCACAGGTAGGTGAGTCACAGTCACTTCTGAGCCTCTCGATGAACTCCTGCTGCTTCAGGAGTCTTGTAAAGCTGTGCAGGTCTGATGATGGGAGAGTAGATGCTGCAGTGAGTTTGATTTATACTTTGGAAGTGCAAATTCAATTACTTCGAGAAAACCTTTGCTCTTTAAACTAAAAGTACTTTATCAAAGGTAAATTTATCAAATTACCTTTACTCGCAAAACATTGTGGGCGATAGATTACAGTTGTGGCGTTGGTGTAAATGAGGGGTGGCCAACCTGTGGCCCCGGAGCCACATGCGGCTCTTCAGACGTTAACAGGCGGCTCCTTGTCTAGGCACCGACTCCAGGGCTGGAGCTAGAGGCGCCAACTTTCCAGTGTGCCGGGGGGTGCTCACTGCTCAACCCCAGCTCTGCCACAGGCCCTGCCCCCACTCCACCCCTTCCCACCCCCTCCCCTGAGCCTGCCATGGCCTTGCTCCTCCCTCTTCCCCCCCCCAAACCCCAAGCCTCCTGCACACCACAAAACAGCTGATCAGGGAGGGAGGGGGAGGCACTGATCAGCAGGGCTGCCGGTGGACAGGGGGTGTGGGGGAGCTGATGGGGGGCTGCTGATGTATTGCTGTGGCTCTTTGGCAATGTACATTGGTAAATTCTGGCTCCATATGTGCCGACTCCGACAGGGGTGCTCTGGGGCTGGAGCACCCACAGGGAAAAATTAGCAGGTGCGCTGCACCCACCAGCAGCCAAGCTGCCCCCTCCTTGCCTCCTTCTCCCCCCCATCCTGAGCGCACCACGTCCCTGCTCCTCCCTCTCCCTCCCAGCACTTCCCACCCCCCCGCCGCCTAACAGCAGTTTGGTGGTGCTTAGGACTTTCCAGGAGGGAGGGGGAGGAGCAGGGATGGGGCACGCTCAGGGGAGGAGGTGGAGAAGAGGCGGGGCAAGAGTGAGGACTTGTGGGAAGGGGTAGAATGGGGGCAGGAAGGGGGTGGGGACTTTGGGGAAGGGGTGGAATGGGGGTGGGGCGAGGGCAGTGCCGGGGCGGGAAGAGGTGGGGCAGGAGTGGGGCCAGGGGTGTGGAGGGGGGTCGAGTACCCACCGGGCAGAGGGGAAGTCAGCACCTATGTCTAGCTCCTTCTCAGGCTCAGGTTGGCCACCCCGGTGTAAATGATTTCCTGGATTCAATTTAAATTAATATCTGGTGCCTCCACCTTGTTTATTTCCTGGAAATTTCCAGATCTGCTTATTCCAGAGGTGACTACAGAACAACTAACATGCCACAGACTATTGGGCTGAGTTTCACAAACTCTCTGGCAGGATCACACAGGGTGGCATGTTTATTGGGGGAAGAAAAGGAAGTCAGAGAAGAGGTTAAATAATATGTTTTGTTTTGCTTTGTCATTTACTGTACGTATCTCAGCATAAACTACAATAACTCAGTACATTGCCTCCTCCCACATATCTAGTCAAAGTCCTCTGCACACTCAGCAAAGTAGAAGGAAAGGGGTGATTTACATTGTTCTTGATTGTGATGCTGTTTTATATCTGAATAAAAACAAAGATGAGTTCAGGTTCAACTCTATTATAAATGGGGATCCTCCTGTTTCCCCCCAGTAGGGGCAAAGTCCACAAGACTTGCTCCTGTCTCAAATTGCTTAGGAACCCTCAGCAGTATCTTTGTGCTACTGCCTGGGTGAGCTGGTGGATGGAAAATTGCTTTAGATACTGTGGCTTGGTGGCACTGGCAAGGGGCCAGGGTGAAAGAGACCCAGTTGTGCTGGAGTTGGTAGCCTGCAGGGCTTCTCTCAGCATTTCCCCTCTCCCAGTCAAGATAGTCTCCTCAGAACAGATGCCAGGGACTCAGCGAGTGACACTGCTCCTCTGCCATAGACCTTCTCTTAGGGCTTGTTTACATGAGAAGTTGGTATTCCTGATCACCACCTTATGTGGATGCTCTTATTCCAGAATAAGATGACCACACAGGGCATTAATCAGGAGTAACTACTCAACTTTAAATTTGGATTAAGATTGGATGTGAATTTACTTTATACTTTATAGACAAGCCTTTAGAGAGAAGCCAGTTATCTGAGAGAGGCTCCCTAGGAGTTTCCACTGTCCTGATAGCATCAAAATGCTGGAATGACGCCAGGGATATACATAGTAACCAGGTCTGTGTTTAGGGTTGCTATAGGATGCTTTCTGCTCTTTAGTTTAACAGTTTGTATTAGACAACATGCTGTCCCATTTGCAGAGAGCTTTTGAAAATCTCACCTTTAGAATTTTATGATTACTTCATGCCTTTTATTTAAAAGAAAAACTCTTTTGCCTTTTTCCCTAATTACCTTGCATTGTACAAATGAGTGCTTTCTTTTAAGCTTTGTAAATTACTCTTTTTCTTGTGAGCATTTGGAAATGAAACATTCACAATTCTTTCACACTGCTTGGATATAAACAATGACATACATTGCTACAAACGAGAATAAAAAATTAGTACAATTGTTTAATATTTTCCAAAGTGTTGTGCATTTAAAATTAAATTTCAGTGGGGCCTCATGGGATATGCTTATGAAATTCACTTCTTGAATTTAAAGGCACAAAAGTCCTGAAGGACTTCTAAACAAGACACATTTTATGACTGTTTTAATATAAACTTTCTAAAGTTTTATGTTTATATTCATTTGAAAGAGCTCCGCGTGTTTTCTTAATCTTTTGTATAACTGAACAATTTCAGAGAATGGACTGTGAAGAAGAAACTTCAGACACTTTCAGAACAGTCTGTGCCAGGACTTTGATAACTAAGTTTGATCAGAATTTCCAACTTTTGCACATGTGCAAACTGCAGACTAATACCAGTTAAATTTATTAAAAAAAAACAGTCAGGATTCACTCATTTTATAATTAACATTGCTCTCATAAACTCTCTGAATTATTTGTGTCTAGATATGCACAGTTATTATTTCTGTTCCAGCTTACCTATAGAAGAGTGACCTCTGCACATAACAGGTGTCATTCCTAGAAAGTGTAAGCTCTGGTCTACAATAGGAGTTGAGGTCAAATTTAGCAGTGTTAAATTGATTTAACCCTGCACCTGTCCACACGACGAAGCCCTTTTTTTCGACCAAAAGGGCTCTTAAAATCGATTTCCTTACTCCACCCCTGACAAGGGGATTAGTGCTGAAATTGGCCTTGCTGGGTTGAATTTGGGGTACTGTGGACGCAATTAGACAGTGTTGGCCTCCGTGAACTATCCCAGAGTGCTCCATTGTGACCGCTCTGGACAGCACTCTCAACTCAGATGCACTGGCCAGGTAGACAGGAAAAGGCATGCAAACTTTTGAATTTCAAGTTCCTGTTTGCCCACCGTGGCAAGAGCTCATCAGCAGAGGTGACCATGATGGAGTCCCAGAATTGCAAAAGAGCTCCAGCATGGACCGAACGGGAGGTAGGGGATCTGATCGCTGTTTGGGGAGAGGAATCCGTGCTATCAGAACTACATTCCAGTTTTCGAAATGCCAAAACCTTTGTCAAAATCTCCCAGGGCATGAAGGACAGAGGCCATAACAGGGACCTGAAGCAGTGCTGCATGAAACTTAAGGAGCTGAGGCAAGCCTACCAGAAAACCAGCGAGGCGAACGGCCGCTCCGGGTCCGAGCTCCAAACATGCTGCTTCTATGATGAGCTGAATGCCATTTTAGGGGGTTCAGCCACCACTACCTCAGCCGTGTTGTTTGAGTCCTTCAATGGAGATGGAGGCAACACGGAAGCAGGTTTTGGGGACGAGGAAGATGATGATGATGATGAGGTTGTAGATAGCTCACAGCAAGCAAGCGGAGAAACCAGTTTTCCCGACAGCCAGGAACTGTTTCTCACCCTGGACCTGGAGCCAGTACCCCCCGAACCCACCCAAGGCTGCCTCCCAGACCTGCCAGGTGGAGGAGGGACCTCTGGTGAGTGTATCTTTTAAAATACTATACATGGTTTAAAAGTAAGCATGTTTAATGATTAATTTGCTCTGGCATTTGCGGCTCTCCTGGATATACTCCCAAAGCCTTTGCAAAAGGTTTCTGGGGAAGGCAGCCTTATTCCATCCACCATGGTAGGACACTTTACCACTCCAGGCCAGTAGCACGTACTCGGGAATCATTGTAGAACAAAGCATTGCAGTATATGTCTGCTGGTGTTCAAACAACATCCGTTCTTTATCTCTCTGTGTTATCCTGAGGAGAGTGATATCATTCATAGTCACCTGGTTGAAATAGAGTGCTTTTCTTAAGGGGACATTCAGAGGTGCCCATTCCTGCTGGGCTGTTTGCCTGTGGCTGAACAGAAATGTTCCCTGCTGTTAGCCACGGGGAGGGGGAAAGGGGCAGGGGCTAACCACGTGGTGGTGGGAGGCAAAATGCGACCTTGGAATGAAAGCACATGTGCTATGTATGTAATGTTAACAGCAAGGTTTACCGTGAAAGAGTGTAGCCACTGTTTTATAAAATGTGTCTTTTTAAATACCGCTGTCCCTTTTTTTCTCTCCACCAGCTGCATGTGTTTCAAGGATCTTCTCCTTCCCAGAGGCTAGCGAAGATCAGAAGGTGAAAAAAACACACTCATGATGAAATGGTCTCTGAGCTCATGCTGTCCTCCCACACTGACAGAGCACAGACGAATGAATGCGTGGAGGCAGACAATGTCAGAGTGCAGGAAAGCACAAAATGACCGGGAGGAGAGATGGCAAGCTGAAGAGAGTAAGTGGCGGGCTGAAGACAGGGCTGAAGCTGAAAGGTGGTGACAGCGTGATGAGAGGAGGCAGGATTCAATGCTGAGGCTGCTGGAGGATCAAACTAATATGCTCCAGCATATGGTTGAGCTGCAGGAAAGGCAGCAGGAGCATAGACTGCCACTGCAGCCCCTGTGTAACCATCTGCCCTCCTCTCCAAGTTCCATAGCCTCCACACCCAGACGCCCGAGAATGCGGTGCGGGGGCCTCCGGCCACCCAGCCACTCCACCCCAGAGGATTGCCCAAGCAACAGAAGGCTGGCATTCAATGAGTTTTAAAGTTTTAAACTTTTAAAGTGCTGCTTGTCCTTCCCTCCTCCACCACCCCTCCTGGTGCTTCTCTCCTCCACCACCCCTCCTGGGCTACCTTGGCGGTTATCCCCCTATTTGTGTGATGAATTAATAAAGAATGCATGAATGTGCAGCAACAATGACTTTATTGCCTCTGCAAGCGGTGATTGATGGGAGGAGGGGCGGGTGGTTAGCTTACAGGGAAGTAGAGTGAACCAAGGGGCGGGGGGTTTCATCAAGGAGAAACAAAGAGAACTTTCACACCGTAGCCTGGCCAGTCATGAAACTGGTTTTCAAAGCTTCTCTGATGCGTACCGCACCCTCCTGTGCTCTTCTAACCGCCCTGGTGTCTGGCTGTGCGTAACCAGCAGCCAGGCGATTTGCCTCAACCTCTCACCCCACCATAAACGTCTCTCCCTTACTCTCACAGATATTGTGGAGTGCACAGCAAGCAGTAATAACAGTGGGAATATTGGTTTCGCTGAGGTCTAACTGCGCCAGTGCGCTTTTAAACGTCTAAATGCACATTCTACCACCATTCTGCACTTGCTTAGCCTGTAGCTGAACAGCTCCTGACTACTGTCCAGGCTGCCTGTGTACGGCTTCATGAGCCATGGCATTAAGGGGTAGGCTGGGTCCCCAAGGACAACTATAGGCATTTCAACAACCCCAATGGTTATTTTCTGGTCTGGGAATAAAGTCCCTTCCTGCAGCTTTTGAAACAGACCAGAGTTCCTGATGATGCGAGCGTCATGTACCTTTCCTGGCCATCCCACGTTGATGTTGGTGAAACGTCCCTTGTGATCCACTAGTGCTTGCAGCACTATTGAAAAGTACCCCTTGCGGTTTATGTACTCGGCGGCTTGGTGCTCCGGTGCCAAGATAGGGATATGGGTTCCGTCTATGGCCCCACCACAGTTAGGGAATCCCATTGCAGCAAAGCCATCCACTATGACCTGCACATTTCCCAGGGTCACTACCCTTGATATCAGCAGATCTTTGATTGTGTTGGCTACTTGCATCACAGCAGCCCCCACAGTAGATTTGCCCACTCCAAATTGATTCCCGACTGACCGGTAGCTGTCTGGCCTTGCAAGCTTCCACAGGGCTATTGCCATTCACTTGTGAACTGTGAAGGCTGCTTTCATCTTGGTATTATTGCTCCTCAGGGCAGGGAAAGCAAGTCACAAAGTTCCATGAAAGTGCCCTTATGCATGCGAAAGTTTGGCAGCCACTGGGAGTCATCCCAGACCTGCAATACTATGCGGTCCCACCAGTCTGTGCTTGTTTCCCGAGCCCAGAATCAGCATTCCACCGCACGAACCTGCCCCATTAGCACCATGATGCCCACATTGCCAGAGCCCGTGCTTTGAGAGAAGTCTGTGTCCATGTCCTCATCGCTCTCATCACCGCGCTGATGTCGCCTATTTGCCCGGGTTCGCTTTGCCAGGTTCTGGTGCTGCATATACTGCTGGATAATGCGTGTGGTGTTTAATGTGCTCCTACTTGCCAAAGTGATCTGAGCGGGCTCCATGCTTGCTGTGGTATGGCGTCTGCACAGAAAGAAGATGCAGAACGATTGTCTGCCGTTGCCCTGACAGAGGAAGGGGCGACTGACGACATGGCTTACAGGGTTGGATTACAGGGAATTCAAATCAACAAAGGGGGTGGCTTTGCGAGAAACTGAATGGCCCCCTCAAGGATAGAACTCAAAACCTCAAGGATAGAATTCAAAACTGGGTTTAGCAGGCCGTTGATTTCACAGAGGGAGGGATGGAGGAGAAAATGAATACAAAACAAATCTGGTCTTATTTTTTGTTTTGAGCTACTTCATCTATCTTTATACATCTTGCTGGCAGCAGACTGTGTAGTACGACCGCTAGCCATCGTCATCTCCTGAGTGCTTGGCAGAAAACAGTGCAGTGTGACTACTGGCCATCATCTTCTGCTAGCTGCAGATTAAAAGACAGCGCACTGCCGGTAGGACTCAATCGCCATGAGATGAAACAAGGGAAATGACCTGGCTCAGTCACTCCCTTGTTTGCCCAGGTGCCCCGACCTCATCAAGGTCGGTTAAAAGAGCACCCAGGACTACGTCGATGACGGCTAGCAGTCATACTGCACTGTCTGCTGCCAAAAGGCAATTAACTGCTGCTGTGTAGCAATGCAGTACCATGTCTGCCAGCACCCAGGAGACATATGGTGACGGTTAGCTGAGTGGGCTCCATGCTTGCCGTGGTATGGCGTCTGCACAGGTAACTCAAGAAAAAAGGCGCAAAACGCTTGTCTGCCCTTGCTTTCACGGAAGGAGGGAGGGAAAGGGGGCCTGACGATATGTACCCAGAACCACTCACAACAATGTTTTAGCCCCATCAGGCACTGGGATTTCTACCCAGAATTCAAATGGATGGCGGAGACTGTGCAAACTGTGGGATAGCTACCCACAGTGCAACGCTCCGGAAGTCAACGGTTGCCTCGGTGCTGTGGACACACTCCGCCGACTACATGCACTTAGAGCATTTGTGTGGGGGGGGACACAATCGACTGTATAAAAACACTT
The DNA here is from genome assembly GCF_965140295.1 of Lepidochelys olivacea. Lineage (NCBI taxonomy): Eukaryota > Metazoa > Chordata > Testudines > Cheloniidae > Lepidochelys > Lepidochelys olivacea. The sequence continues at coordinate 46,255,914 of NC_140414.1, read as the reverse complement.
TCTAGAAAACCGACTTCTATAAATTCGACCTCATTTCATAGTGTAGACATACCCTAATGTTTGCCTTGCCCCACAAGGAAGATCTGGAAGCAAGAGAGTCCATAGCCCACTGCTAATCCCCCTCTGTCATCTTGTCCATCGCAAAAACATTAGCTGAACTGTGTTTCAACTATTAATCCCTAGACGCTTCTGATTAATTTGTGTTTTTTTCTCAACTCTAACAAATAGGCAATCTTTAGACTTTGGTATATTTTGCTCGGTTGTAATTATTATCCCAAACAGTAAGCAATCCCAATCTATCTAATTATTTTGGGACTATTCAGTGTTATGTAAAAGACATGACAATTTTACAGTTCAGGAAAAGGTGTAATAATTAATTAAGGTGTAATTTAGTGAATCACACTAAATATTAAGATTTGGGGATCTCTCTGTTTCCAGACTTAAAGCATCTTACAGTTTTACTTTTAAGGCAACTATTATGGAGTATACTATACATAGCTCAGGGACTTAGTGGTATAATGCTTTATAGTCTCTTCTTTGTATTCTCAAGATTGCTTAGCAGATCTTGGTCACTCAACCCCTCTTGATTCAAGTGGGCTAATGCATAAACCACAACTGAACACTTTATTTCTGAGAAAATTAAAGAGCCTAACTCTTGTGTCTATCAAAATATACCAGAAAAAAAAAAAAAAAGAAAGACTCTGTTTCATTCCATCTTGTATGAGAAGCCTTTAAGGAAGCCATCTACTGTGGGGATATCAGTGTGTCTTCTGCCCTAAAGTCAGATAGAAAAAGCATACTCTGTTTACACTTAATGAGTCAGAAAGAGCTCATCAATTACTATTAATTAATAATGAAAAAATCTTCTTTCACCAGGATAATGTCATAATTTCTAATATGCAAGAGTTCTAGTAATCTCTGTGTTGAGATTTCCAAAGTCCTAGCCTTTTGGAGTCTTCTGAATGTCAACATGAAGATTTTCAGAATCATTACAGGATTAATTTGAAAAGACTAAACTTTTTTCAAAAGGTAGTTTTGTTGAAATCCTATTCCTACATCGTGTAACAAATCAGCCCAATAATACACTTTGCCAAGATACCCTCCCCCCCCCCAACTTAAAACAGTTTAAATAAACTCAGGCCATCAAATTACAAAGCAGAGATGCTAAGAAATTAAATGATAAAATAAAAAGCACATCCCGTATCACAATAAGTAGAACTGAATTGTGCATTATGAAACAAATCATACCGCTAAAAAGAATTCACCACTCTACGCCAGTGACACTTGAGGTTCAGAAGTCCCTTTGCTCTTTTCCAAATTTTAAAGTATTTTCCAGTGTGTGAAATCTCCAGTCTCAAAAATGTTTCTATGATAGGTTAGATTACTTGCTATTTAGGCCACTTTTCCAATTATTTTATTTTAAGTTATCTGGAGAAAAAATGTGTGTGTTCAGTAATTAGAGTAATTTGACTTTTTTCTCATTTTCTCTAAAAATTAAAATCTATTATCCTACTGTCATAATTACAGGAAGTTGTTTACGTGTTTCTACCTTACTTTTAGCTCATGGAAGAGCAGAAAAAGATTTTAAATTGGACAATCTGAATTCAGTGGGAAACCTTTTCCCTTTTTTACTAAGCCACAGTCATTCTGAAGTAAACTGCCCAATAAGATTGCTTGGGTCTCCCAGTCTCTGTCTCCTTGAGGCGAATGAGAATTTTGTTTTTTAACTCAATGGGTTTTAAATGCCAACAGAAAGGCAGTAGAAGTTTTTCTAATTTGTCAAAGAAAATCTTCGGTATTAAATTTACTCTGTGATTCATCTTTATGTCTATTTGAAACTACAATTCTTCTGTCAATTTAGCGCAATACATAAGCAGGCTGTGTAGTCCTTGTAAATTGGTGCCTTTTGAGAATGGTTGCCATGGATAGTGATGACAGGAACACTAGGCTGCTAGGTAAGTTAGACATTTGAGTGCCCATTCCTCAAATCAAAAGGCCTGTTTTGCCTGCTGGAAACATGGTAGCAAAAGAAAAATAAAATCTGTCTCTGCCTTGTTCTCATCAAGAGCAAGAGGGAAGTAAAACACTAACCCTAAGGCTATGACTACACTAGAGAGTTTACAGCAGTGCAGCTGCAAAGATGCAGCTATGCCGCTGTAAGTTCTCTAGTGTAACTGCTCTAAGCCGACGGGAGAGAGCTCTTCCATTGGCTTAATTAATCCACCGTGAATGACTGGTGGTAGCTATGTTGGCGGGAGATGCTCTCCCACCGACATAGTGCTGTCCACACTGGCGTTTAGGTCAGGGTAACTTACATCACTTGAGGGTGGGGTGGCTTATTCACATCTTGATCGTCATAAATTATGCCGGCATAAATGGTAGTGTAGACATAGTCTAATTGTCCCCCACAGCTCTGGAGGCTATAAGGGGTCCGCCTGGGAAAACAAGTGTCAAGAAAAGCAGAATGCTCTGCCTTGAAGTTCAGCTGATTATGACACAGCTTTTCTTAAATGATTTCCCTTGAGACCAATAACGCTGCCCCACTTCATTTCCAAATGGAAAAGAGGAGAGAAGAGGAGGAGGAGGAGAAGTTCCTAAGGACCAGCATGCTGCATGTTGCCAATCTGGGCTGAAGCAAAACCCATGCTCAAGCCCATACCCACAGTCATCCCTACTAATCTGAATTGAAAACAGCATTAATCTTGGGTTCCTTGTTTCTCTGTGTGGATGGAATGAGTGGAATTAGGGGAAACTCAGGCTATAACATAGGCTGACTCTCCAGTGAAGATGTACCTTCAGTGACTAATGCAGGGGTAGGCAAACTTTTTGGCCTGAGGGCCACATCGGCATTGCAAAACTGTATGGAGGGTCGGGTAGGGAAGGCTGTGCCTCCCCAACAGCTTGGCCCCCGCCCCCTATCTGCCCCCTCCCACCTCTTGCCCCATCCAACCCCACCCCTCCAACCCCACCTACTCCTTGTCCCCTGACCACCCCCTTCCAGGACCCCTGCCCCTAACTGCCCCCGGGACCCTACCTCCTATCCAACCCCCCCTGTACCCTGACTGCCCCGATCCCATCCACACCCCTGCCCCATGACAGCCCCCCAGGGATCCCCACACCTATCCAGTGCCCCCTGTTCCCCGTCCCCTGACTTCCCCCCGCCCCCCAGAACCTCTGCCCTATCCAACCGCGCCCTGGGACTCCTACACCTATCCAACCACCCCCTGCCCCCTGACTGCCCCCTGGGACTCCTTGCCCCTTATCCAAAACCCACCCACCCCCAGCCTCTTACTATGCTGCTCAGAGCATCAGGAGCTCACAGCCCCGCTGCCCGGCAGGAGCAGCAGGCCAGAACGCTGGTAGCACAGCACGCTGAGGCTGCGAGAAAGGGGGGACAGCGGGGGAGGGGCTGGGGGCTAGCCTCCCTGGCCAGGAGCTCAGGGTCTGGGCAGGATGGTCCTGTGGGCTGGACGTGGCCTGCGGGCCGTAGTTTGCCCACCTCTGGACTAACAGCTATTCACCCTTCTAGGATGCTCAGTGTGGCAATTTTAGTTTAAAAGCACCTGGACTATAGGAAAACAAGATTTATTTGGAACATGACGAGATAATTAAAACAAAGAAATAGTATGTGTCAAATCTTTTGTGTCGTTAGAGGAAATCAAGAAACCTCTGACATTTCTCAAGTGTGCCTCCTTTCCCCTCAGCCTGTCTCTCTCTGTCTCTGTATCTCTCTCTGACCTTTTCATTTTGTTGGCAGTACATCAGAAGGGCCATCTCTGGTAAAGGTGTCTTGTTTCACTGTTCTCTTTCCTCCTTCCCTGATTCATAGACTGTTGTAATTTCTCAGGTTTCTTTAGAGCATCTGGCTTGGTGTACCAGATTTCCACCACATTATGGTGAACGCTGGTGCTGCCCAGAAGAACATCTATCCCTCATGGCATGTCTACTCAATGGTTTTCTTAAAATCATTCACAGTTGTAATCAATGCTTGGGATAATAGGTTTAGTTCTTGCTTATCCTGTACCACTTTTAAAATGTAGGCCTCATCTACACTGAGGATTTGGGCCAGCTGTATAGTTGCACAGATGCAAACCCCTGTAAACAGGCAAAGCCACTATAAACCACAACTTGCATCAGTCCAGCTCTCCCCGGCTTAAAACCGGTGCCAATCACAGCTTATAGTAGTTTTGCCTGTCTATGCTAGGGATTTGCACTAGTGCAGCTATACCACTGGCTGACCAGTTCTAGCTTTTGCTGCGGCAAAGCTGCAGCATAGGAAGAGTCCTTTTGAAGGTGTATACAAAGGATAGTTGTTTCCTTTGCATTCTCTCCCATTCCACAGGTCATCTGCCCTTTGTTGTAACCTGACTGCCATGCTTTAGCATGTTTGCAGTATTGTTGTAGTGAGGTAATATCTTTTGCTGGACCAACTTCTGTTGGTGAAAGAGGCAAGCTTTCAAGCTCGGACAGAAGTTGGTCCAGTAAAGATATTACTTCACCCACCTTGTCTCTCTCATGCTTTGATATGTCGCTTTGTCCTACCTGGAGTTGTCAGGCTGAGACTGACTATGTTAAGGGCAGCCTACAAAGAAGATTAAAAAAAAAAAAGTGTCAGGGGGAGGGGTGTCTTAAGCCCTTTTTGTTTCTGTATGGTATGTAAATAAGGCCAGAAAATAATTCTTTATTTTCCTGCTTGCTTCTTGCCTTACAAAAAACAAGGGAAATGTGTTGTTTCTCAGAGAAAGACATCCTTTATACAAAAGGTTAACTAGCTAAATGAAGTTAAAATGATACAAGGAAAAAGTTTAAAGCAATCTAATTAAAAATCTTCCCCATTTAGTAGCTCTATTTTCACTCTCTTGGGCCTTGTGATGTCACCATTTTACTAGTTCTTCAGTTTTCCAGATAGAATGTAAAAAACAAGCAGATTTTAAAAAACAAACACACACCATTCAGGTTGCCTTTATCTATCATAAGGAGACACAAAACAAACCATCACACAAAAGAAGATACAACCCCTTTTCCCCTTCTCTTTCAGATCACCTTTAACTTCATTCTGTCCTAGACCAAATACAAACTGACAAATTAACATTTATGTCATTGTAACATTGATAGTATAAGTGTATCAGAATTGGATGCAAAAGAACTGCAATGTACACCAAAGCCACAACCATCTCCAGAAAGCTGGCTGAGCTATTAATGCTGTATGAACTCTGTATCCCTGCCGGTATAATGGGTTTCTAAGCAATCACTATTGGAAAAATATCTGTGGTAGATACAGTAATCTGGGAAAAACAAAATATCTGTGCTTCTGCAATAACATTGCAAAATAAGGAGGAACTCAGCAAGTGGTTTTAGTTAAAAAAAAACAATGAATATGTTGATGTAAATAAGCAAAGTTTTTAATGCATTGGATTTGCATCAATATCTGCCCCAAGAAGTATGCTAGATGGCTGGTATCGTGCTGGGAAACACAAACAGATAAAGCTGTCAGTTGATGAATTCAGAAAAAGACTTGAATGACATTAGTCTTAACTCCCATAAACATCAACATGTAATCATCACATCTGAGGAAAGAAGATACTCTGTGCTGTGCATAAGCATCAGCAACAGCAGGATGCTTTCCTTTAAGATTCTTCTGCTAGCTTTCCATAACCTGAATACAAACACATGAAAAGCACAGCCTGACAAATCTGACACAGCAATACTGTTTTTTCCTGTCTGTCTTACTTTAATCACACTCAAATTATGACTTTTTTAAAAAAAATATGACCTACTTATTTACAACTTCATAGGCCTTTTGATAACCCTGAAATTGGAATTCACCAGGGGGACTTAGGTGGTACAACTCTTTGAAAGGCCTACCTTTTAGGCATCCTACTGTCTAGTGGAATTCACAACCCTGAGTTAGGCTCCCAGGCTCCCTATAGAATAGATGGGGAGAGTTAGTTACTGAGGAACAGGATTCACAAAAGCCAGCGTGCTGAGCCGTCTAAATTAGCCTTTTAAATTAGCCAGTAAGAAATGCTGAGGAGAAGGATGTGGTCTAAGCTGTGCCCCACAAAAGGATTTAGGGCCTAACTCCTGGCAGAATACGGACCCTGGACTTCAGAAAAGCAGACTTTGACTCCCTCAGGGAACTGATGGGCAGGATCCCCTGGGAGAATAACATGAGGGGGAAGGGAGTCCAGGAGAACTGGCTGTATTTTAAAGAATCCTTATTGAGGTTACAGGGACAAACCATCCCGATGTGTAGAAAGAATAGTAAATATGGCAGGTGACCAGCTTGGCTTAACAGTGAAATCCTTGCTGATCTTAAACACAAAAAAGAAGCTTACAAGAAGTGGAAGATTGGACAAATGACCAGGGAGGAGTATAAAAATATTGCTTGGGCATGCAGGAGTGAAATCAGGAAGGCCAAATCATACCTGGAGTTGCAGCTAACAAGAGATGTTAAGAGTAACAAGAAGGGTTTCTTCAGGTATGTTAGCAACAAGAAGAAAGTCAAGGAAAGTTTGGGCCCCTTACTGAATGAGGGAGGCAACTTAGTGACAGAGGATGTGGAAAAAGCTAATGTACTCAATGATTTTTTTGCCTCTGTTTTCACGAACAAGGTCAGCTCCCAGACTACTGCACTGGGCAGCACAGCATGGGGTGGAGGTGACCAGCCCTCTGTGGAGAAAGAAGTGGTTCGGGACTATTTAGAAAATCTGGACGAGCACAAGTCCATGGGGCCAGATGTGTGGCATCCGAGAGTGCTAAAGGAGTTGGCAGATGTGATTGCAGAACCATTGGCCATTATCTTTGAAAACTCATGGCGATCGGGGGAGGTCCCAGATGACTGGAAAAAGGCTATTGTAGTGCCCATCTTTAAAAAAGGGAAGAAGGAAGATCTGGGAAACTACAGGCCAGTCAGCCTCACCTCAGTCCCTGGAAAAAATCATGGAGCAGGTCCTCAAGGAATCAATTCTGAAGCACTCAGAGGAGAAGAAAGTGATCAGGAACAGTCAGCATGGATTCACCAAGTGCAAGTCATGCCTGACTAATCTAATTGCCTTCTATGACGAGATAACTGGCTCTGTGGATGAGGGGAAAGCAGTGGACATGTTGTTCCTTGACTTTAGCAAAGCTTTTAACACGGTCTCCCACAGTATTCTTGCCAGCAAGTTAAAGAAGTATGGGCTGGATGAATGGACTATAAGGTGGATAGAAAGTTGGCTAGATTGTTGAGCTCAACAGGTAGTGATCAATGGCTCCATGTCTAGTTGGCAGCCAGTATCAAGTGGAGTGCCCCAAGGGTTGGTCCTCAGGCCGGTTTTGTTCAATATCTTCATAAATGATCTGGAGGATGGTGTGGATTGCACCCTCAGCAAGTTTGCAGATGACACTAAACTGGGAGGAGAGGTAGATAAGCTGGAGGGTAGGGATAGGATACAGAGGGGCCCTAGACAAATTAGAGGATTGGGCCAAAAGAAATCTGATGAGGTTCAACAAGGACAAGTGCAGAGTCCTGCACTTAGGACGGAAGAATCCCATGCACCGCTATAGACTAGGGACCGAATGGCTCGGCAGCAGTTCTGCAGAAAAGGACCTAGGGGGTTACAGTGGATGAGAAGCTGGATATGAGTCAACAGTGTGCCCTCATTGCCAAGAAGGCCAATGGCATTTTGGGATGTATATGTAGGGGCATTGCCAGCAGATCGAGGGACGTGATCGTTCCCCTCTATTCAACATTGATGAGGCCTCATCTGGAGTACTGTGTCCAGTTTTGGGCCCCACACTACAAGAAGGATGTGGAAAAATTGGAAAGAGTCCAGTGGAGGGCAACAAAAATGATTAGGGGACTGGAACACATGACTTATGAGCAGAGGCTGAGGGAACTGGGATTGTTTAGTCTGCGGAAGAGAAGAATGAGGGGGGATTTGATAGCTGCTTTCAACTACCTGAAAGGGGGTTCCAAAGAGGATGGATCTAGACTGTTCTCAGTGGTAGCTGATGACAGAACAAGGAGTAATGGTCTCAAGTTGCAGTGGGGGAGGTTTAGGTTGGATATTAGGAAAAACTTTTTCACTAGGAGGGTGGTGAAACACGGGAATGCGTTACCTAGAGAGATGGCAGAATCTCCTTCCTTAGATATTTTTAAGGTCAGGCTTGACAAAGCCCTGGCTGGGATGATTTAGTTGTTGATTGGTCCTGCTTTGAGCAGGGGGTTGGACTAGATGACCTCCTGAGGTCCCTTCCAACCCTGATATTCTATGATTCTAAGTTAGGAGCCTAAATACCTTTGAGGTGCTGGGCCTAAGTGCAAACTCCCAGTTGGAAGGAGATACCTATCTACACTCAGGATTCACAGCCATGAACTCTCTCCTGGAGTTATCCATCTAAGCCAAGACTGTCCTTAAAAATAATGGAGGTCCTCCTCCTTTTGCCTTTAACCAAAGTTGTTCAAGCACTCACCTAGGAAGTGAGTGAATCAAGGTTGGTTCCCCCTTTCCCCCATGCAAAGTAAGGATTTGACCTTGGGTCTCTCGCTTCTTCGGAGAGTACCTGACCACAGGGTGTAGAATTATTCTCACACTCTCATTGGCCCAATGACTATTTATTTATTGTTAACAAATACACCCTGTATTTACACCCTACATGCTATTGTAGTAATCTTTGTGAAAAATATGCATTGTAAGGTATAATTTGATAACCAATAACTCACTGGTCAAAAATATAGCAAAATGTGTGTAGCAACATTACATATAAAGTTATGAACATAAGCTGAAATTACAACTGAAATGTATTTACCACACAAGTCTGGGGAGGGGGGTAAACTTGTTTCTCAAAGACAAAGGGCAAGATGATGCCTCTAACCAGGTGTCTTCAAAGCTGATTGACAATCATCGGTCAAGTGGCAATTCTTGGGCAAAGGAGGGGGACAGAATCAGATTGACCTGCATTTTAACAAACAACAACATGGAACCGCTTTCACTATGAGACTCCATGTCTCTGTTCTCACACTGGGAAGGAACTTGAGCTAGAGGTAACCCTCAAGAAAATGCATTTCAAAGGGTGTTTGGACTATGAAAGAGAGAGGGGGAAACAAACCAGTATTCTCTCTTTCTCTCCCTATCTCCTTCTCTCTCTCTCTCTCTCTTTCACCTAAGATAAAGGAACCAGCTTTTGGACCTTGTGTGAGATTTTGATGTGAAAATTTGGTCAGCCCTATTGCTGGGATCATGTGGTAAGGGTCTTACTTGAACCAAGTCTGGTTTCTTAAGTTTTAGCCACTAGAAAGCGTTTAATCTTTAAAAAGAAAAGGAGTACTTGTGGCACCTTAGAGACTAACCAATTTATTTGAGCATAAGCTTTCGTGAGCTACAGCTCACTTCATCGGATGCATTCAGTGGAAAATACAGTGAGGCATCCGATGAAGTGAGCTGTAGCTCACGAAAGCTTATGCTCAAATAAATTGGTTAGTCTCTAAGGTGCCACAAGTCCTCCTTTTCTTTTTGCGAATACAGACTAACACGGCTGCTACTCTGAAACCGTTTAATCTTTATTTCCCTTGTAGCCATTTCTGACTTTAATGCCTTATACTTGTACTCACTTAAAATCTATCTCTTTAGTAGTTAAATAAACTTGTTTTATTTTTTTAAATCAAAATTAATCCAGTGTTTGTGTTTCAACTGAGCTGTTTGGTAGCTCCATTTCAAGTAGCAAACTGATGGATATTGACCCCTTCCAAAGGACCTCTCATATCTGATCTGTTCAGGAGAGGGCTGGACAGTGCAGACCACGTTTCTGTGGAAAATTTGGGACTGGGAGTGTGTTGGGGTCACCCTGCACATAGTAACCAAGGCTGCTGGAAGCCAGAGTGTGGCTGGTATGTTGCTGACAGGCTGCTGGGGTCAGAGCTGCTGGATCAGGGCTGCAGCTATACTCAGATATTCAGAGTGTGACTTACACATTGGCAGGCTGTTTGTGAGTGGCCCAGCTTGGAGCTACAACGGCAAAGCATTGTGAGGCACCCCAGGTTGTAGGGCAGGTGGTGACACAGCCCCCATTGGTCTGGATTGCACCCTGGAATGTAACATTTATGTATACACAGTGGACAAGCTTCAACAAGAGACACCCAGCCCAGAATACTCCAGTGGCTAGGACACTCTGTTAGGAAGTGTGAGATCCAAGTTCATATCACTGCTTCATATTATTCAGAGGTTTGAATTGAACCTGGGTTTCCCACATCCTTGAACCTGGGTAAAAAGTTATAAGAGGGGCATCTCCTGTTTCTTTGTGTGGGGTTAGTTGTGCTTGGATCATGTTTACCAAGTTGGGTTCTGACTGCAACATATGTGGTGGAATGCCTTGTTTGTGAATCCTGCTGGGGGTTAGGTCTAGCTTCTGGTTCAAGTACAGCTACTCAGTGTTTAACCCTTTCTTTTTATTCTGACTGCTGAACTGCAAGCAGAATGAATCTTCTCCTGCATTTGTAATAGCCACTGCCACAAAGAAGTGCTTTGCCAAATGCACAGCTAGGTGGTCATCAGAACACAGTCAGATTTTGATTAATCTCTGGTGTGAGGTGATCAAACAGTTTGACTTCAATAAGAGTTACAGGGATGACCACATATACAAAGAAATAGTGAAGAAGCTGGCAGGGTTGGGGATTCATTGGGCTGGTGGCCAGTGCAGGGAGTGGATTAAGTTGCTCAAGAGTGATTACTGGAAAGCCAGGGATGAGAACTGCACCTCTGGGAACTCCCCATCACCCTCTCTATTTTATGAGGAGTTTGACCAGGTGCTGGGTACTGAGCTAAGCACTGAGCCACCAGTGAATCATGACAGCCTGGTCAGCTGGGACAGTAACCTTCTGATCCTAGAATCTGATCCTAGAATTCTGATCCTAGAATCCAGGATAGCACAAAAGTGGGTATGTCAGAATAACACTGGGGACAGTAGCTCCATTTATGACAATGTCGTTTGGTGGCAATACTGTCCCAGCCTGTCCATGTATGTAGATTCCCAATCATCGGAAAACACTGGCATCATGAACTTTTCCAGTGCAGCCCACATTGGCATCCATAAATCAGCCTCTGTGGTCCACAGGGGCCTATATAATAATGGAGTGGTACCCTTTGCAGTTTATAAACTCAGATGCTGCTAGAGGAGGGCAAACTATGGGCACATACATCCCATCAGTAGCCCTGGTGCAGTTTAGAAATCCCATTCTCTCAAAAGCAGCAATTACTTCTGGGATATTTTGTTTATGCCAGCCAGTTTTGGGTAAATCACATGACAGATTGCCTCAGAAACCTCTGCTAGCCCCTTGCTCACAGTTGACTTTCCAACACCAAACTGGTTAGCTATACACCCATAGCAGTCTGGAGTAGCCAGCTCCAGCTGGTTATAGCAACCCACTTCTTGATGGCCACCTGTGACGGGGTGTACAGCCTGAAGGGGTGTACAGCCTGAAGGGGTTAAGGTGGCTAGCTGAGCCAAATAATCACCTAATCTGCACCTGAATGGGGAGTCAGGAAGTAATGAAGGGAAATTAAAGAGGAAGCACAGCTGGCCAGGAACAGGCAAGGCCTGTATAAAGTAGAGGGGGACTACAGAGAGAAAGAAGCTCCGGTCATCATAGGCACCAGCTTCCTTCAGGCCCGGGGGGTGCTTAACCTCCCCACTCTGCCCCAGGTCCCAGCCTTACCTGCCCTTTTACCCCAAATCCCCACCCCCATCTCACTTATTCCCATCCCCGCTCTGCCCCAGGCCCTGGCCCCACCCCTTCTCCCAAGTCCCCATCCCTGTCCTGCCTCTTCACACTCAGTTCCACCCTGTCCCCTGAGCGTGCCCTGTCCCCCCTCCTCCCAGGGCCTCCTGCATGCTGGGAAACAGCTGGGGAGGAGGGGGAGAAGGTGGCTGCCAGTGGGTGCTAAGCACCCGCTGTGACGTTATTGACTTGAACTGCGACCATATACAGCATTGTTGCAACCAAGGTCCTGTAGTGGCACCAAATCTTGTATAAAGGGGGTCAAATGAGATGTCTAAGACAAGGTTATGGTTTGCTGATTATGATTATGCTGTCTATATGTGTGTATCATTTTTGTAGTTAAAGTTATGAATATTGGCTCTCTACTGTCTGTATTTCAAACTTATGCTATGCTTCTGGGTGACACCCAGACAAGTTGGTGTCAGCTCTGCCTCACCTGCTTGATGGCCCATTAAGGACCATTAATTGACCCATTGAGAGAAGGCAGACATGCCTTGGGACTCAGCAAGGTATGCAGGGACGTGCCTATGGACAGAACTCTGAGGTTTTTCCAGGCCATGTGATGGTAAGCTTGTCTTTGGAACAAAGAAAGAAAGACAACATGGCAAGAGAATATGAAAAGCTGCTGCAGCTCCTCCATCTTGTCTTCAGTTCTGCCTCTTACCTTTGGAGGGACTTTGCTACACTGAAGCTTTGAACCAAGGACTGAAAGACCCATCCCAGCTGTGGATGTACTCCAGAGACTTGATTTGAACCTGCAGTTTATTCTACCACTGCTGCAAGCCTGAACCAAGAACTTTGCCATTACTGTGTGTAATTGATTCCATTTAACCAATTCTAGCTCTCATCTGTATCTTTTTCCTTTTATGAATAAACCTTTAGATTGTAGATTCTAAAGGACTGACAACAGTGTGATTTGTGGGTAAGATCTGATTTGTATATTGCCCTGGGTCTGGGGCTTGATCCTTTGGGATCGAGAGAACCTTTTTTCTTTTCCTGGGGTATTGGTTTTCATAACCATCTGTCCCCATAATGAGTGGCACTGGTGGTGATACTGGGAAACTGGAGTGTCTAAGGGAATTGCTTGTGTGACTTGTGGTTAGCCAGTGGGGTAAAACCAAAGTCCTCTGTGTCTGTCTGGTTTGGTTTGCCTTAGAGGTGGAAAAACCCCAGCCTTGGGCTGTAACTGCCCTGCTTGAAGCAGTTTGTCCTGAATTGGCACTCTCCATTGGGTCCCGCCAGAACCAGCCTCGTTACACCCCCACATTCCCCTCCCCCCTCCCGGGTACTCCAGCCCTGGAGCACCGTGGAGTCGGTGCCTGTGCCTGTCACTGCCAGGGAGAGACGGCAAGGTAGGAAGTAGCCCAGGGATACAGCAATAAGGGAGAGGACATGCCTGAAGTCAGTCAGGGAATGATTTAACTTCCATCAAAGAGAGCCGGGCAAAGGTCCTGCTCTGCTGTGCTCTGGAGAAGCTGCTCTGCTGCCAGCCAGAAGAAGATTCCCACCTGATATCAAGGCAGGTGTATAGACAGTAAAGGGACACCCTAGGGACTCTCTGAGAGAAAGAGGAAGCATTCTTCTTCTCTTTTCTCTGTTCAGGGAAATGATAGAACCAGGAGGCATGAATAGCCTAGAAACTGCGTGCTTAGTTACACCGGAGGAATGTGCTTCTTGCCAGAGACAGAGGGCCAGCCATGGTCTTCAGCCCTCTAAGTCTGCTTGTATAGCACAAAGTGAACTTAAACGAGCTGGAAAAACTCCCTGATGAAGCCCCCTATGTAGGAGGTTTGGTATAAAGCTGGTGGAGGTGGCTCTGTTGCCACCTCTGCCAGCTCCCCCACCTGCTGCTTTCTCTGCTGGAGCTGTGCCCCCCGGCATGAGGTGTGTCAAGTGAGGGGAGGCAAGGGAGAGAAGGAAGTGATTCTCTGCATGTGGAAGGTCTTTTGCCAGCTGTGTCACTTAAAGCTGCCCCCCTGCAGGTTGGGCAGAGCAGAATCAGGGTGTGGTGATCAGGTCTCTGTCAGTTCCCCCTTTCCACTGGGGTGGAGAGTTAACTGCTTATTTTGGGCCCTTTGGCTAAAGTGGGCCTGCGTTTGGCAACTGTTCCCCTTGAACTAAGCTGAGGAAAGCTCTCACGTTACCTTGCTGTAAACTGGCCAAAGGAGAGAAGCTCCATGATTAAATACAATGTTTTATCTCCCTCTGTTGTGTTTCCTCTTCTCTGCTAGTGGTTGGCACTACAGCCTCAGGCCAACCTTGCAGTGATGGGCTCTGTAAAGAGTGTTGGATGTATTTCCGTAAAAGGACTCAAACTACCATGAGACAGACAAGCAGAGTGGGCAGGAGGCATAAATTATAAATGACTGCTGAGGCAAAAGAGAACATCAATGTCTTATTGGCAAATATGTGATTTTCTTTTTTTCAAAAGAGAGCTGAATAGCAGCCAGCTGAGAAAAGAACTTCAGTCTTGTTAGATGGTCTTTTAATGTTCTCTATGGTTTTTTTTAAATTCATTTTGTAAATCGATTTGGTTATATGAGAATGTGTGACAAAACTATATTGAATTGCTGCTCCCCTGGAGAAAAGATAGATTCTCTAGGTAGGTGTCTGTCTCGTACTCTAGGACCTATGGACCAAAGATAGCCTTTCATGTGTGGACCCCACTGATGTTATTGGCTCACTCCATGGCGGAACTTGGTCCCATATGTGAGTGCGTGCTCTCTGCTTGGCCACTGATGTCAGTTGAAAAACTGGGTTTTGGATCAAGCCCTTCCATTCTAAGCATTTTGTATTTCCAAAAGATGTTGCCTCATAGTGCAGAGTGCTCCTGTACAAATTAAAGATTATTCACTTACTAAAAAGTCACTGAAATGTGCTACAGTATCTCCCAAATGGCACACAAGAGCACTCAATAATTTCAAAAGTAGACAAGTATGGTGCCTTTTATACAGGGTCATCATTTAAAAATTCAATAAGTAACAGTAAGGAGACCAGCCCTCATGCAATACAATAACATTAATACAAAAGAAATGTTGGTATTGGGAGAGCCCTTGGCCAAGGTGACCACATGGACTGCAGGGAGATTGGAATAGTTCAATTTTTAAAGAACTTTTTATGGTAGCTCCTAGAAACTTGCCAAAAATGCATCTCCTAACTTTTTTCTTATAACAAGAGTGAGAACGGCTTTTGTTACATTTTCAACCACTCAGGTAATCAGAATGCATGCCATGTGATTCCAATCATCTGTTGC
This sequence comes from Lepidochelys olivacea, assembly GCF_965140295.1. Classification (NCBI taxonomy): domain Eukaryota; kingdom Metazoa; phylum Chordata; order Testudines; family Cheloniidae; genus Lepidochelys; species Lepidochelys olivacea. The sequence goes on along the minus strand of NC_140414.1, from coordinate 46,240,903 downwards.
CATTCCAATCAATTTGGTATGCAAATTAAATTCAGAAGAGGGCTTAAACCTTTTGTTTCAAGTTTCTGTAGGAAAGTGGAGATGCCTTATTTAGCTCACGAGAAGTATCAGTCTAGAGATGTTATGTTTTCCTTGACCGCCATTTTCTTTCCAGTTTCTTTTTAAGTCTTGTTTTTAACACAATTATTTGGCTCATGGACAGTTAGTTGGGTAATTTCATGCAGATGGCCCCAAAGAGACAAGGACTCCATTATCTGTAAGTGTCAGGTGACCAAGACAAGGGCAGAGAAGGCGCCAGGTCTAGGGGTCAGAGCAGACACCAGGAACCAAGGCCTAGGTCTAGGGTCAGAGCCAGAGTCAGTAGTTGGAAGCTGGAGCCAAGAGTCAAGCTAATACCAAAGCCAAACCAGGGTCAAGACAGAGGACAGGAACTGGATACCAGAGCCATGGGTCAATTCAGAGTCCGCAGTCAGAAGCCAGAGCCAATGGACAAACTGGAAGTAAGGAACTGGAGCAAGCAGGGTAGCAGGCAAGGAGGGACTCAAGGCAAGGGCAGGACAGAGGGAAGGTTGGATGCAAGGCAGGAGCAGCAGGAACCAGGTAACACAGGAGCAGGTGCAGTGGTCAGCATGAACATTGAGCCCCTCCAGCTAATCAGGTGGCATGCCTAATCAGGCAGCTGACTGCGGCCTGCTGTATGATGAAGCTGGCCTGGAGACTAGCTCTGCTGCAGGCCCAGATTCTTGACCCTAAGGAAAGGTGAAGGGTCAGGAATTTCTGGAGCCTCATTCCCTACTCCAGGTCTCAGTTAAAGGGGCATGGACAGAGGTGCCCTCTCTTAGTAAGGCATGTTGTAAACTACTGTAGGTAGGCAAAAACCAAAAGAGATGGGAGTTGGAGGGGGTGTGGATGACAATTATCTAAATTATTTTTCCCACTCTTGGCCAGGTTGGACTGGTTGTCAAATAAACATGAAACTTCCAGTAGAGTATTTACAGTATCACTAAAAATCATAGACTCATTACTCATATTACACTTTCCCTTTATTACCTTAAAAAAGCATAGTACATTGATATCTCTAGAAATCTTGAGTATAATGTTTGCTCAAGTGGACTTATTAAAAATTGCATGATTTAAACGGGAACTATTATATGCCTTAAGTCTGTTTTATAGACTATGAGGAACAACATATGACAGTGTTTTGTTTTTTGTTACAAGTGAAATAGAACAATTTGGGCTTTTCTGTTGTGAATTATTAACATACTAGTTTTCACTCCATTGGCTTCAATTGCATTAATTTTTGCTTTATCCATGTACATCCCATCCTCACCCTCTTTGGTAGTCTGATCCAAAGCCCATTGAAGTCAATGAAAACATTCCCTTTGATTCACTGGGATTTGAATCAGGCCCTACATCATTTTGCCTTTAGCTTTCTGACACTAAGATGCTGATTTTTCAAAGACAACCCAGGTTTATGTGGTATAATTTTTACCTGCTTATTTTTTCACTTAGCAACAGTGTTAGGGGTTATTTTTATTACTTTACTGAGGAGGTAAATATACCAATTTTGCAGAGCAGATATAATGCAACTACAGGAGTGCATGTTATCTCCCATGCTGCACTGGACATAAAGAGGTATTGTTTAGTGACCTATTGGATCAATCTCGTTAAGGATTTGCGGTAGACATTCAAGAAAGTGTAGGAAGAAGTGGTTGATATTTTATTATGAGTCATGGTTGTCATCAGGTTGTCCTTATGTTTCACAGGGGCCTTATCCTGCTGTTTGTAGCCATTCAGTAAAATATCTAGTAGTACAAATCCTTCCCTGCCCAGCAGAACAATGGATAGATGCAACCCAGTGGATCTTCTTCCATGTGGTTCCTGCTGGCCAGGCTAAGACTGCATGTGGATATCTGGGTATTGTACTGTGAGGTACATTTTGCTACTCCTCTGAGCTGTCCCTGATGTACTTGCCATCTGCCTACGTGGGAATTAGGTGCTTTAATAACCTTTGAGGATTATTTGGGCCATATACCCTAACTCTTGACCAACATGCCTTTGGATCTTACTCCTACAACACTGTACTCAAAGGAATTTGTGCCAGTTGAAATCAATGAGCAGTAGCAAGCCCATGGTGTACACGCTGGTGCTTAAACTGGGTTTCCATCCTTCCTCATTCCTATGTGCTGTGATGGCAGCATATCCTGCTGGTCACATTCAGGGAAGTTTCCCCATACCTGTTCCCATCACCACTTTGTACAGCAGAGGGCAGGATTGAGCCTTGGTTTGATTTCTTGGGTTCCCCCCCTTGTTTTCTGCATTTCATTGTTTGTGTAATGTGCGCCTAAACACTTTTTAAACTTAATTTTCAAACAAATCGACTATATAGGGAAAGAAATAATGTTCTCAGTTTCACCCATACGACTTTTTGGCTTTATTGGGACTGCCTCTGGGTTAGGGTTGCAAACTTTCTAATTGCACAAAACTGAACACCCTAGCCGCTCCCCTTTACTGAGGCCCTGCCCCCTATCCCATCCCTTCACCAAGGCCCCGCTCCCAGCTCACTACATTCTCCCTCCCTCACTGACTTGCTCTCCCCCACCCGCACTCACTTTCACTGGGCTTGGGCAGGGCAGGGCAGGGCTGGGGTGTGGGAGGGGTGAGGGTTCCGGTTGGGGGTGCGGGCTCTGGGCTGGGGCTGGGGCTGGGTGGTTTGGGATGCAGGAGAAGGCTCTAGGCGGGGGGGGGGGGAGTGGGGGTTGGGATGCAGCAGGCGGTGAGGGCTCTGGGTTGGGGCCAGGGATGAGGTGTTCAGGGTGTGGGAGGGGACTCTGGGCTGGCTGTGGGTGCGGGCTCTGGGGTGGGGCTAGGGATGAGGGCTTTGGGGTGCAGGAAGGGACTCTGGGTTGAGGGGGAGCTCAGGGCTGGGGCAGCAGGTTGGGGTGCTCGGGCAGCTCCCAGTCAGCGGTGCAGCAGGGCTAAGGCAGGCTGCCTACCAGTCCTGGCACTGTGCTGCGCCCTGGAAGCGACCAGCTGGTCCAGCACTAGTAGGTGGCGGTGGAGGGCAGGAGGCTCCGTGTGCTGCTCTTGCCCACAGGCACTGGCCCCCTCCACCTCCCATTGGCTGGGAACTACCCAATGGAGAGCAGAGTCGGTGCTTGGGGCCCCCGCTCCTAGGAGCTGGACATGCTGGCTGCTTCGGGGGCACAGTGCATTGCCAGGCCACATAGGGACTAGCCTGCCTTAGCACTGCTGACCAGACCTTTAATGGCGTGGTCGGTGGTGCTGACCAGAGCCGCCAGGGTCTCTTTTCCACCAGGTGTTCCTGTCAAAAACCGGACACCTGCTCACCCTACTCTGGGTACAGTTTGCAAAAAATCTTTATTAATAATCTAGTAAAGGGAATAGGGCAATTACTGATTAAATTCACAAATTATTCTAGACATGGAAGAATCTAAAATGACATCAGGATTAGAAATATTGGACAGAAAATGACAAGATTCAGTTTGGAAACAGGTTAATATAAGAGAATACATTTGGGAAAGAATAATCCAAACTACAGCTATTATCTTGGGAGATACTTAAAAATCAATACTTCAGAATGACTAAATAATACTAGGCTGCAAATTAAATATACATTTGCGATGAGTTAGAGCAGCAATAAAAAAACAAAGTATGATTGTTTGGGGCCAACTCTACAGAAGCATAATGTCTTGTGGCAGGAATCTCCATGTGAACGTTTTGGAATTGGAATATTGCTGACAGTCTTGCTAACAAAATATCTTGACAAATAGGAATAAGGTTAGAAAAGTGCAAAATAGTTAAGGTGTTGATTTATGAGAGAACTTTTAAAAGAGTGAAAAGTGCACAGATTGGCTAAATGGTGCCTAAAAGGACCACCTAAGGCTATGAATATTTTGGAGGATATAAACACTTAGGAGGGAAGAGAATAACTGGGGATATAACTAGAAGTAATGAGATGATCAAGAAAAGGAAAAATTCAGATGAATACCAGGAAAAACTACCTGATAGATAGATGAGACTGCAAAACAACCTCCCAAGGGAAATGATTATATCATGTAACATGGGGTATTTAAAAGTAGACTGAACAAAACCCTAATAAAATAGTAGGGAAGAGTCTTAAATTGTTAAATTGGAGCTGGGCAAGATGACATAAGAGGTCTTTTTCATCTTTAAATTGTATGAAAGGGGAGAATCTTGAATAGTTCTAAATACAGTATTATAGAAATACAGGGGGCCATATGTGACAAGCACTTGAAAGGAGCTTCCTAGAAGTCTAGGTATTGAAATAAATGTATCGGAGGAAGACAGGTTAGTTTGTTCTTGATATCACTTTATTGACTCCCTGAGCTTATTATTTTAACTAACCTCAATGATTACATACTTTACTTTTTAATCATTACAGGTGCATTTGCTTGCAAGATGGTACCATTTGTTCAATCTGCTGCTATTGTTGCGGAGATTCTCACGATGACCTTCATTGCTGTGGAAAGGCATCAGGGAATTGTGCATCCGTTAAAAATGAAATGGCAGTACACCAACAGAAGAGCTTTCACGATGCTGGGTAAGATCATAGGCAACTCCAGTATTCATATAACACACATCATTGGCAGGTTGAATGATTTTGTTGTGTGTAACTGGTGTGGGAGGTTTGCATAGTAGAGAAGGTATTGATCTGTGCAATGGTACAGATTTACAGCTGAGTCTAGCCATATTACATGAAGCAGCTCAGAAATACTGTCCATGCCATCCCTTGCCTTTCTACTTCACCTCTATCCCCTTTTTTAAAATTAACACCATCCACAACTTTCTCAATCTGCTTGCCTCAAAAGCCGGATTTTGTTTTTTCACAAACTAACACGCTAATGTAAATCAAAGTTAAGTTCCCTGTTCTGCGGAGCATTAAAAAGATGTTTGTTTGTTTGTTTACAGGAATAGTCTGGTTGCTGGCAGTTATTGTTGGGTCACCTATGTGGCATGTACAGCGACTGGAGGTATGGTATGATGTATAATGTAATCACACTCTCAGAGGGAGCCCTTGTTTCAGACTTCGCTCTTGCAGGGTCTCAGCAACAAGGCTGAATAAACTCCCAATATTTATGAGAGGTGATAACGCAGAATGTGGTCACAAGCTACTGTAAATGTTGAGTCAGTGTTTCTTATATAGAGCAATTGATTTTGTAATCTGACTTTCTGGGCCCGCATTGTAAAAAGAGAAAATGGAGACACACTTTTAATATTGTCACTGGCAAAGGATTGTGTGCAATTTTGGAAAGCCTTTACTTCAGGGTGTGGGCTGAATTTGGCACCTGGGGCATTTGGATTGCCTCCCTGTAACCTTGTGATGGCTTTCCATACTACAGTGCCTACTTGTAGTTGTGCTTCTCTCCCTATCTTGAAGATGAAGAGTTGCATCTGTGCCTTGCACTGCACCTTCCCATTGCTTTTTATCAGCAATGACACAAAATAGCTTGGGACTTTGAAAATGAATATCTTTACGTGACATGGCATGTTCCTATAAATATTTTTCCATAGCTATTACATTTTAAGCAACGGTTACTCCATTCAAAACCTTCATTAACTGTTAGAAGCAGCTATTCGGGAGTCTGGATTTTTAAAAAATCCTTTAAAAAGTGTAACTTGGCATATTGGTGTTGGAGAAAGAGTCACAGTAGTCTATACAGACGAGCTATGTACTCTTGGTTACAAGCTGTGTGTGTGTGTGTGTGTGTGTGGACAGTTATTTTTTCGGAAATCCTTGTTTGTTGGCTGACAAGACAAATTTGTTCTGTAACTGATTTAAGTTTGAGAAGTTTTCAGTCAGCCTCCATAATTACAACTGTACAACTGTGTACAGATACTTGCATTTATGCATGCAAACCAAAGCCCTGACCCTGCAGTCTGATCCACCTGGGCAGATGCCTTGCACCAGTGCAGGGTCGGGCTGACTTCAGTAGGATTCTGTGTGCGTGGCAGGGGGAGCGGGCTGCTTATGTGGATTTAGTTGCAGGATCAGGGACCAGATCACATGGTTAAATATGCAGCTGTACCTTTTGTTCACATGAAAATGGATGTGCCGACCAAATTGGCATTTAAATTATATATATATTAAAAAATGCCAGGGTTAAACAATGTTTTTAGATATGTTTGGCTTTTTTTTAGCCTTCCAAGAAGCTTTTGATAAATTACCTCAAATGAGGTTATTTATCAAAAGTCTCTTGGAAGGCTAAATAAATTGGCTGCACTGTTTCTCTTTCATCCACTATTTAGTTCTGTGTTTTATATTTGTCATTAACTTATTGATTTGTATTAACTATTAATATTACTACTACTTATTAATGTTACGTTAGCCACTTTAAAAGTGTGATATGTGCTATTGAAAAACAGTCCTTGCCCCAACCCCAGTTGTAGAGAAAAATTAAAATAATACATTTGGGGCAGGCTGATGCTTCCTTTGTGGTAATGTAAATCAACCTGACTTTGACCAGTGGTACACACAGAGCCAGTGTACCTGATCCACAGAAAACATGAGCCCACTACAGCCCTAGCTAGAAAACACTGTATCTTTTTAGCTCAAGCTGTACAGACTCATGTTTGGCTCTGGAGGACCCCAGTTCAATTCCTGTTGTATTGGCCAAGATGGCCAGCACAACCTGAAAACAGCCCAAACAGCACATTGTTTCAGCACATCTTAGCAGCTGCCTCCAGGAGAAACTGACACTGCCCTCCCCAGCATAAACCCTGAAGGAGGGTGTCAGTTAAAACACCTCTTGCTCTTCCTGGAAGGCAATCCCTTCGCTGCAGAGAGGAAGTACAGTTTTTACCCTGCATAAACTATGGTGAATGCAACCCTTTACATGGAAAATGCATTAGAAGAATAGTCTCACTAGAAAGGTGTCTCTACTGAATTCCTGCTATAAAGCAAGGGGCTTTAGAACATGTGACACTCTTCATAGTTAGGGTCCTTATTAAAGTGACTCATTTCTATTTCATTTGTTATAGATTAAATATGATTTTCTGTATGAAAAAGAGTATGTTTGCTGCTTGGAAGAGTGGACCAGTGCTGTTCACCAAAAGATATATACCACCTTCATTCTTGTCATACTCTTCCTTCTTCCACTGATGCTGATGCTTCTGTTGTACAGTAAGATTGGTTATGAACTCTGGATTAAGAAACGAGTGGGAGATGCTTCAGTTCTTCAAACCATTCATGGGAATGAAATGTCTAAAATATCAAGGTTTGTAATGTAAAACCAAAGAATTAGAACTTTCAGTCTTGAAAAGCAAATCTGGGGACTGGAAAGAAGAAAAGTTACGGACAAGATTTTCAAAAGTGACTAATGACTAGGACCCTACCAAATTCACCGTCCATTTTGGTCAAATTCACAGGCACAGGATTTTTAAAATTGTAAATTTCATTATTTCAGCTATTTAAATCTGAAATTTCTCTGTGTTACAATTGTAGGGGTCCTGACCCAAAAAGGAGTTGTGGGGGGTAACAAGGTTATTGTAGGGGGGGTTGCAGTACTGCTACCCTTACTTCTGTGCCGCTGGCGGCGCTGCCTTCAGAGCTGGGCAGCTGGAAAGCGGCAGCTGCTGGCCGGGAGCCCAGCTCTGAAGGCAGAGCCACTGCCAGCAGCAGCACAGAAGTAAGGTGGCATGGTATGGGTTTGCCACCCTTACTTCTGCGCTGCTTCTGGTGGGGCGCTGCCTTCAGAGCTGGGCGCTCTTCAGCTGCCCAGCCCTAAAGGCAACGTAGAAGTAAGAGTGGCAATACCGTGATGCCCCTAACATAACCTTGCGATCCCCTTGCAACTCCCTTTTGGGTCAGGACTCCCAATTTAAGAAACACTGGTCTCCCCCTTGAAATCTGTATTGTATAAAGTCACACAATAGACCAGATTCCATGGGGGGAGACCAGATTTCGTGGTCTGTGACGTTTTTTTCATGGCTGTGAATTTGGTAGGGCCCTTGATATTTGGTGCCCAATTTGAGACAAAGGGCCTGATTTTCAAATAGTGCTAAGCACCCAATCTGAAAATTGAACCCTTTTCAGGTGTGCCACATTGTGCACCTAAAATTTACACTTTTAAAAATGCAGGTCATGAGTTGGGAGGAAGAAGCAGTTCCTGAGGCAGATTGGGAGTGATCAAATGCAGTTCCTTTTAGAATCCACCTGGAATAAGATCAATAATATCAAAAGTTTTCTAAGGTGAGTTCATTATTTGTGTGTCTATAACCACTGTTCTATCAGCCTTTTAAAAATGAAAGTAGTATATTAAAAAAGAATCGGAACTTACCTGAAAACTAATTTGATACATTTTAATTGGGCAGTTTCTAAAAAGATCTAAATGCCCTCAGTTTTTTTCTGCCTCATGAGACCATCCAGATGGAAACTTTGTGTTTGAAATGCAATTTAAAAAATGAATAATTAAGAAGTAGGCATCAAAATGGTATCGTTATTTACACTTCTTTGTAATTTAGTGTAGCAATTATCCTACTCTATATATTACACTGTAGTTTTTCTTTAATTTGGCAAGTTTGTTTCCTGGTGTGATGGCAACTTCTAGCAATACATGCACAGAAAACAGGATAGTACCACATTAAATACTGAATCCAAGGAGAATAATAAGTAGCAGCTTAAAGAGAAAAGATTGCTCAATCAAGTGGCTAACATCAATCAAAATGAGGATGAGGATGACAATGAAGTTGCAAAACTGAACGAAATAGTAATGTACCATGCTTGTAAAGTGTGTGCCAAAGCCCAGCTAGTGACTCCTCCACGTAGAGGATAAGGTTCTACTACTTCTGTCCGCCAATAGAGTTGCTACTTTAGCTCAAGTGATAGAAATTTATATTGGGTTCGTAACACCTGGCGGTAATAATGTTTTATGGGAGTTCATAAATAATGATGATTCCAGGCATACTCTGAGCCTGCAAAGTGTTTTGGTGAAAGCAGGGCATGTACCCCTAACAGATGGTGCAGACCCCATTCCTCCAAACACTATCCTATAGGAGCAAAAATTATTAGGCAATGAGGTTCCATCCAGCTCCTTATCCATGTTGGACACTGACAGAGTAATGAGACATTACAGACACAGTCAATATTCCAGGTCCCAGGAAAAGATCCTTGCTTTTTGATATATCATGGATTTTTGAGAAGTTTCTCTATCTCTAGGTATCAGAATTAGACTTGCTTGAACAGCTATAACAACAAAATTGATTTTTAAAATTCAATATTCTCTACATTGCTTACCATAACTTAAATACTTACCTTTTACATTAAAAGTGTTAAGTAAAAGCTGTTAAATTATTAAATACCACATACTTACATATATGTCTGAAACAGCTACATAGAATGATCCGTCCATGTTTTTAATATATCATGTCGTGTCTGGGCACCTTAACTTCAGCCCCAATCAGAAACTTTGGACCAAGATTTTCAACAGTGACTCATGTTTTGGGTACCTGTGACCCAGGAGCCCTTCTATCACCAAAATATATTTTGTTTTCCTTTGGGTTGGCTGGGGCATAGGGCCCACAGTATCCATTGCCACCTTAAGAAATGCCTCCTTGATCACAGGTAAGGGCCGAATGGGAGTTTTTTGAGACCCTGCAGGTCCTTGGACTTTGGACATAAATCACAAGACCTGCAATAGTCTCCCATCTCATATCTGGCCAATAAAAGTTCCTTTTCAACCTTTCATAAGTCTTCCGAGTCCCCAAGTGACCTGCAAAAGGACAATTGTGGGGTAATGTCATTAGCTTCTTGCAATGCTTAACAGGCACAATCAGTTGCTTGTAAAGCTTTCCAGGATTTTTAATTTTCCCCATAGGACTTTCTGTATACATCCTTCCCTCCTCTTCAAAAAACCTTTCTCTGTTTCCCCTAACCGGGGTTCCCCCAAGGATAGGTCTCATGCTATCTAGGGGTGGGTCTGCTCTCTACTCTGGTGCAAATTCCTGCTGTTAGCTCTGATCGGAGCCTACTCCACTGGGACTGGGAGTGGCTCTGTCCCACTTGTCCTTGGAGAGTCCCTGTGTCTGTCTGATAAGTCGGGCCAAGGATGTCCCTTTCCCCTGAGCTGTTTCTCTGTCTTTACAATTCCTTTCTAGAACTACAGAGCACCATTCATTTTTACTGCAGGTTACTATATTAATAGCTTTAGACATAGTTAGTACATTACTTCCCACAAGAATTTCTGCTAGAATGCAATTCAATACACCAAATTTTAAAATGCCTTCCAGACCTTCGCACTCTAAGTACACTTTAGGTAAAACTTCCCAAAGCCAGGAGTTCTACCCTTTTTCCATACAGCATGCCAATCTCCCTAACAATGCCTTCTCTGAATCACTTACAAATCTAAGTTACCAGTGCTTGAAGTGTGAACCTTAGTCAACCAGCATGTTGTGTGAAAACCCTGTCCAGAGTACGCTACCTGTGACTTCTAGCTCAGGACACACACAACTGTGGTATTGCTCTGCCTCAGTTCCCTGACATAATAGCTTGTCTGTCTTGCCAGAGAACACTTTTGGACTCTGCCAGTCCAAATCTTGCTTTCCAAACCCCATTTCCTGAGGTCCACAGAGACATCACCCTGTACTGTCCAGTCCCTCTTACTGGACACTCACCGAAGTTATTGAGTTCACTACCACCAAAGAGACAGTGCATGCACCAGCATGTTAGGTTAGCTGAGGACTTGCCTTCCACTATTAATACACAGCACTGAGATGGTTTTGTAATAAAAACAAATTAGTTTAATAATAAAGAATAGATATTTAAGTGATAGGTATGGTTAGAAATAAAACAAAACACTCTTTCTAGGGACTGACACTCAATTTTAGCAAGTTACAATCTTTGTCTAAGCAGGTTTTGCACTTACATCAAGTTTCCAGCAGCTCTTGTCTTTCAGGCCAAGATGACCCAGCTTTCATAGGCTCAAAGGGTGCTGTCCCCTATCATCCTCTCAGTTATGGAAAACTAAATGGTCTTTTTGCTCCCCTTGTCTTCCTCAAAGTCCATTGTCTCTTCCTCTAGACCCAGAAAGGCTTCCTGGGGTGCTATTTCTATCCCTCACTGTGATTGTGTTTTCCTACCCAGCTTGTTTAGCTTGATGGGTTTGTTTACCTTAAATGTAAAAGTACTTTCATTGTTTGTTGCCTGTAACCAAGACATTCAGACAGGAAAATACATATTCTTTGTTTAGAACAGGCTGGTTTTATGTTTTGCCTCCCAAACACATTTTAAGACCATATTTCCAGCACACATCTATAACTCATTATGCACAACCCAGACATATATCACACAATTATTTTCAGGACTAGTGTGTCACCAGTTTATGTAGGATATCTTACATGACACTTTTGGGATATATATTGTGATAACAGCGTGTTGTGGCAATGAATGTGTCAGGCCTGATGTGAGTTAGAGTATGGGGGGAAGGGAGCCCTCTGCCAGTTGGCATTGAGGGTTTCTTGGGGTCACAGTACCTCAGTTTATGAGTGCCCAACTTCAGACCCCCAGAAGAGACCTGATTTTTCAGAAAGTACTGAGCCTCCACCTTTTGAAAGTCAGACCCATTTAAGGTTTTGCAAATTGGGCATCCAAAAATTGAGACACTCAATGACTAGTCACTTTTGAAAATCTTTCAAAGTCTGTGTGTGCTCATAAGTATCTACTTGGGAAAAAACTGCATTTCAATGCACCAACAAATACTTGCCTGTCCAAATATTTAGAGCTGAATAAGTAAATGACAGAGTTTATTAGTGCAATTGCATGAAGGTAAGTAGATTTTGCATTTCAAATTGGATCCTGAGTTAGGAAAATATTACATTGCTGCTGTTATTTATTACTTATTTGATATGGTTCAATGATTTCAAGGAGGCTTAAGCAAGTGGGCACTTTTGAAAATTCCATTAAGTGCCTATCTGCATCTCTGGGCAACTAAATACCTTTAGAAGCAGACCCTGTGTCACTTGTACTAATCAACAGTTTACTCAAAGTTATTCTGTAAAAACTACCTTAGTGTAATTTCAGGAAGAAGAAGCGAGCAATCATTATGATGGTGATGGTGGTGGTTTTATTTGCAGTCTGCTGGGCCCCTTTCCATGTGATTCACATGATGATAGAATACAGTGAGTACCTACCACACTTCTTAAATTAAAGCATTTCCTTTTGAGTGTTTCTTTTTCTTTTTAGTAATGGAATCACTGATATTGTATCAAACTCTAGTGCTACTGCAGCATTAAATTGTTTAAAGCACGCATGGCCAGCTAAGGTGAATATGTGCTTTTAAATCTGGAATAATAAACACTCTCTTGTGATAGAACAGTGGTTTTCAACTTATTTGTCGTTGTAGGCCGCATATGCAGCCTACAATGTGTTATGTGGGCTGCAGGTTGAGAACCACAGCGCCCCCAACCTGCCACAGACCATTATGCCCAGCACCCCCCACCCACAGACCCGTCCACAGAGTGGGGACAGGAGTAGAGCCCTGGGCATGGGGCCGGGCAACCAGGACCCAAATCCCGGACTCCACTGTGTGGGCTCAGGCAGCTGGGACCCGGATTTTTTTTAGCACATAGCTGGGCTGCAGTTGTGTGCTAATTGGGCTACATGAGGCCCACAGGCTGTGAGAACCAATGTGATAGATGTACATGCTCATAATCAACAGATTATTTGACCAGGGTGGGAGGGGTCTCTGAGTGGCAGAGAGACATAGCTGCAGCTTACACTGTAAATATAATTATCTAGCAGAAACCTCTTCTCAGGTATAGTATGAGCGACCCATCTTGTAGCTGAGAGATACAGAGTAGACCTGTATGGTTTATTTTTTTATTTTTTTCATAGATAGTAAATTTGCTGGAAAATGCTTCTTTGGGGGCACCAAATCTATTTGTGAATTTAAGTGGAATTCAGCAAATAGTTTCATCTGGGGGGAAAAAAGATTTTTCTCCCCAAAAAAGTTGAAATAGTTCATTTTGCCCATTGTTTCAAAACAATCATTTAGAAATGTAGCTATATTTATTAAAAAAACAACAACCAAACAAACTAAAAAAGGGTAAAACCCCCACCCTTAAATGAACTGAAAAACTGACTCAAAGGAAAAAAAATCTGTGTTGAAGAAAACATGCCTTTTTGGAAGATATACTTTTAGCCCTAAGATGTGACCAGGAAAAGCTGGCTTGTGTTATAAATGATGATGAAAGTACACAGACCATGCCTAGTGGATCAAATAAAACAATTTTTTTTCTTTAAAAAAATATTATGGACTATCGTTCCAGGAAACTGTACCATGTCTGATGTAGGATATAACTCTCCTCTAAGATTCACTGTGAATCTCTTTGGCAAGTTTATGCATGCAGTCAAAACCAGTTCAGCTGGGTTGGGGGGGAGTGGAAAGCTTCAGCCAGCCTTTAACAACTTTGTCATCTTCTTCTTGTGTTTTATGGTGAAGCAGACTTACTTGGTGAGTCTATGATCCCCAAGCACTGGACACCATAGGTAATTAAAAATTAAAGGCTTTCACTTTTAATTCATAGCATTCTGAAAGAATTTCAGTATTCTTTTTAATAGGACCTCATTTCTTGATGCTCTTACTAGATGTTTCCATGAAAAAATTTGAACTTTAAGGCCTCTATTTTTTTCCCCATATAAAATACCTCTTTCAATGGTGCACTCTTTGCACTCCCAAAGGAGATGATCATCTGTTTCCTGGACCTTGCACATCCCACATAATCTGTCTTTGTTTGTTTGTTAGAAATAAATTACTATTTAATCTACAATGGCCAGTTACAATTCTAAATAGTCACTACACTCTATCTCTCAGGGCCTTGGAGTATATCAGCATATTTTACTCTTGGGCATATTCTCCTTTGTTTCTTTTGCCCATAGTTCTTGCCATTCTTCTCAACTCATTTTAATTAGATTTTTAACCTCTAGTTTATTTAAAGGGCTCTCTAAATCAATTTACTCATTTTCAACAGCAATTTTTTTGCTATTTTGTCAGCCCGGTAATTGCCCACTACCCTGTGTGCGCTGGGATCCATGCTATTACTATGATTACACCCAACTACATCAAATCTATTGTTAACAGTAATATTTCATTCAGAATATCATTTCTGCTCTCTGAAGAGCCATTGCTGATTGCAAGTAGTCCAGAAAAGGAATCAGAGAAGATGACTGTAGCATCTGGGTGCACATCTATGAACCTATTTAATGCCAGCATTATCCCTGCCAATGCAGCTGTCAAAACAGCTATAAAATTTGATAGTTGTGCAGTTTGCTTGACTCTGAGTGCAGGAATACAGAAAGCTGTTTCCATTTTTCCTGTTCTTACATCTTTGTAGCAATGAGTATATATTGGACAGTAGCATTCCCATTTACCACCAATGTATTCATTTGCTATAGCTTGCACATGTAACGCTCCTTTTCCAATCGTAATATATTTTCCCAAAGTTATAGATTTTAATCTCTTTTAGGTCTTTGCTTGCACCAAGATCTTTTGTCCACACTTTAACCTTGCTTACATAAGGCATTCTGAGTTTTTGCCCTACACATTGCCCACTTAATTCCCAGCATTCATCCTATATTAGTTTGGCGTTTTCATCTTCACAGTTTCCAATGACTTTAACCCAAAAGGTTAAGTCTAAAAGCTTTATTCTTAAAGCAATGGACAGTTCACCGGCAGCTATCTACATTCCACACAGCGGTGCTGCGAGGAAGGCACCACGAGCAATTTGCAACCCCAGAGCTTGGACTGAGTCAAGCTTTCTCAAATTCATTTCTGAGGCTGAACCAAAAGCCTGGTACCTGTGCTGAACAATTGGTCTTATTGGAGTTCTATATAACATCACAAATACTCTCTTATCCACTCACCAGGAGGTTCGAGAAGTACTTCCAATATGATTCTTCCAAGTAAGCGTGCTATCAAATATCACGCCTAAAAATCTGTAGCTTTTAACTGTACTTGTTTGCTATCCATATAGATATGACTTATAATCTTTTAAAATTTTACTTTTAGTGAATATCATTCCCTTAGTTTTGTCAATTTAGAATTTAAAGCCTCACGTTTTTCCATTCTGCACCTGTCCTTAGTGCTTCATTTACTCTTTTAGCAGCCCTTTCCAGGTGTCTGTGACGCCTGTGGCAAAATCATCAGCAAATAAAGTGATGCCTATTCCTGCACTTACCTCTTTTGGAAGATCATTCATCATGATCACCCTGTGGAGTGCCATTTGTTAGTGTACATATATTGGAGTAGGCTTTTCCTACTCACACCTGCATCGTTTTCTTACTTAAGAAATCCCTTATCCACCTAGACTTCCTTCCTTTTATACCCATGGCAGCCACTTTATGAAGTAAACCCTCTCTCCAGAATATTCCATAAGCTGTTTCAATATCCAGAAAAGTTACTATCGTAAATTTAGGTTTCAGAGTAGCAGCCGTGTTAGTCTGTATTTGCAAAAAGAAAAGGAGTACTTGTGGCATCTTAGAGACTAACCAATTTATTTGAGCATAAGCTTTTGTGAGCTACAGCTCACTTCATCGGATGCATTTAGTGGAAATTTAATTTTCATACTTTTTTGTTTCCGCTTCTAGCCTTACAGTGTGGTCAATCACACGCCTTCCCCTCCTAAACACACTTTATGAGCTATTTATGAGTCTACTTCTCTCTACGTCTCGCACCAACCTCTCAGTTACCACTGTTTCCATGCTTTTACCCAAGCATGCTGCAAGGGCAATTTGCCTGTGTGCATCAGGTCAAGATCTCAGCTTGCCTGGTTTCCTTGCTGTAACAGTAACTGCATGCTTCCACTCGACTGACATATCACCTTTCCCCCATATGAAATGTTTGTTGTGTGGTGTGTAGTTGCTGGCGAGTATTTGCTTCAGGTTGGGGGGGCTGTCTGTAAGCAAGGACTGGCCTGTCTCCCAAGGTCTGTGAGAGTGAGGGATCGTCCTTCAGGATAGGTTGTAGATCCTTGATGATGTGCTGGAGAGGTTTTTGTTGGGGGCTGAAGGTGATGGCTAGTGGTGTTCTGTTACTTTCTTTGTTGGGACTGTCTTGTAGCAGGTGACTTCTTGGTACCTGTTTCATCTTCCTCCCACCTGTTCAATATCCCATTGTTTTCTTCAGTGTATTTTCTTTTCCTCTCACAGATATCTATACTCTCATTCTCATCATTACTAGCTCTTTCAGCCCTGAACTGAGTCAGCCTCTCTCCTTTATTTCCTCTCCAGGTTTGGCAATGGCTGCAGGTATAGTGAGGTGAGGCTACCTGGGCCCATAGACTCTCCTTTACCCCTTTTCTGTGAATGTGGGGCCTCTTTGCCCCATCACAGTCCCCAACTGGGGACAGCAATTAAGACAACTGGTATCAAATGAGGAAGACACTGACACCCGCTCCCAAATCTGAATTTAAAATGTCTCCTTCCTACTGTTGCTTCTTCTCAAGCCCGAGTCAAATCTCACAAGATAGGGAGTTGGCAGCCGCAAATCTATTCTTGTGCCCGGGGTCTAGGAGGCCCCTCTTAGGCTTGCCTTTCTCACACTCTCTCCTTTTATGGTGTGTGGAGGAGGAGCAAAGAACAAGCACTCATAGTCAGCATGTGAGTGCTGTGCTCAAGAAGTGGCAGAATGCAAGTACTGGAAATACTGGAAGTGCCATAGCACCTTCCAGCTCCCGCAGACAGTGCCAGAACAATGACCCTGAATATTCCAGCAGGACTATTCAAGCACTGCTCACGGTACTCTGTCTCCCTGTGGGGGCTCCTCTCACCCTGGACATGAAGGGTCTGCAGCTGTCAGAACTGGTTCTGCAGACAGTGCAATGCCAGAGTATACTACAGAGCTGCTTTGCTGCTAAGACATCCTCAGTGCAAATCAGAGACTACCTGTGGGTTTTGTCCTAAGTTATTTTTGGCTGCTGCCACAGCTGTCTCATAGAAATTTCAAACCAAATTGTGGATCCTGACTACTGCAGTCCTTCTTTGCTTCTACGTGCTTCAGACACCAAGGGTCTCCTTTAAAACACTAGCAACTAAGTATCAGCACAGAGCAAAGGGGCTGATGCATTTCTCTTCCTCACTACATTGATTAATCGGTTGAAAACACACAATTCACTACAACCAAAGCCATTCATACATTATATAAAATCACTTTTTTTGGAACTATTAGCCTGTACCTTAAGTGAGCTGTAGCTCACGAAAGCTTATGCTCAAATAAATTGATTAGTCTCTAAGGTGCCACAAGTCCTCCTTTTCTTTTTACTTCTCTCCTTGTCACTAATCACTCTCTGCTACTTGGACACCTCTCTGATCAAACTGCTTTATTGTTGAACAAAACAAAGCAAGAAACAAAAAACCCCCACCTGTCACCTTCCACTGTAAACTTGTAGTACGTAGACCCTATTTCTAGAATTGAAAGAGGAAAGTCACTTTTTAATATTTTCTGACACTGAATATTCAGAAATTGGGGTGAGAGCCAGATGAGAAATAATAGGTGAGAAAAGAGTTTATAGGGGCATGTACACTTGCATGTTCTTACAAATGTGTATGAATGGAGAGAGAGAGAAACAGAAAAAATTATGACAGGTTTCAGAGTAGCAGCCGTGTTAGTCTGTATTCGCAAAAAGAAAAGGAGGACTTGTGGCACCTTAGAGACTAACCAATTTATTAGAGCATAAGCTTTCGTGAGCTACAGCTCACTTCATCAGATGCATACTGTGGAAAGTTTAGATTTTATTATATACACACAGGTTTCAGAGTAGCAGCCGCGTTAGTCTGTATTCGCAAAAAGAAAAGGAGGACTTGGGGCACCTTAGAGACTTGTGGCACCTTGGTTAGTCTCTAAGGTGCCACAAGTACTCCTTTTCTTTTTGAGAAAAAATTATGTTGGGCCAATGTTTCCACTTGACGGAGGAAGCTGGTTTCCTGTGCTCTGTAACTGTCATCAAACACTGGTCTGATTACATCCATTTCAGTGTGAACTGTACTTATATACTTCCTGAATTTCTGTATTGATGCAGCATGTGACTGACTGAGATTATCAGTAAATACTGTATTTTAAAGCTGTATCCTGATTTGACCAATGTGGTTAGTTACAGCCAGACAGTAATCCATTCCTTAAGGAGATTTTGTGCATGCAACAGGACATGCATGTTTATATAAAGTACAGGTCACCCATTCCTTGAAGCCGAAACTCTGCTTCTACACTGACCAGAGATGAGACTCTGAAATGAATTCAATTCCTGGTGGACAAAAGTGAGGCTTGGTGAGTTAAGCACAGGATTGTGAGTTGGTTTCAAATTGTAATCCCAGCTCTGCTACTGATTCATTGCATGGCTTGTCACTTCCCCTTTCTTCCTTTCCCCTGTCTGTAAAACGGGGCTAATATTTACTCAGCTAATGATAGCTTGCTTTTATAGTGCTTTTCATCTGTTGATCTCAAAGCACTTTACAAAGGAGTCAGTATCGTTATCTCCATTTTACAAAGGGGGAAACTGAAGTACAGAGATTTACCCAGCAGGCCAGTGGCAGAGCTGGGAATAGCACCCAGCTCTTGTTAGTCCCAATACAGTGCACTCTCTTTTAGGCCACACTGCCAGCGACTATGTCAAGTGCTTTAAAAATGTGAAGTTCTCTATAAATACGCATGTTGATTGCTATTTATTTTAAATGGCTAGAGCATTACCTGCTTATATGTAGCCTGGATTGGACCCAAAGTGTGTGAGTACAGAGAAGAGAGCTAGTTTCCCACTGTGTGAGCTGTAAAAAAGGCAGAGGACGTGTTTGGTGACAAAAACAGTGTTTACAAATCTGAAGTGAAGATAGAACATGGGGGATAATGGCATTTAAATAAACAATGTATGTAACTGACTGGTAGCTTTGTGTCATTCAGCTGTCTGTTAATTTTACAATTCATAAATTGCAGTTTTCAGACTATCTTTATACGACTGTATTTTGTTTTGCTTTCTGGTCAAAACCCATTATTAAAATGGATAAAACATCTCATAACTTTTTCTTGAAGCTGAACAAGAACTTCTGACCTGCAAGGGTGGGGATAGTGTGTGGGTATCTATATAACTATATTTCCTTTTTCCCAGGTAATTTTGAAAGTGTGTATGATGATGTCACAATCAAGATGATCTTTGCTATTGTTCAGATCATTGGGTTTTTCAATTCCATTTGTAACCCTATGGTATATGCCTTTATGAACGAGAACTTCAAGAAAAATTTCCTCTCTGCAATTTGCTTTTGTATTGTCAAGGAAAACCCATCCCCTTCCAGGCGACTTGGAAACTCAGGGATTAACATGATGCAGCAAAAGGCAAGTCTTTCTCAAAGAGAGCCCGCTGCTTTAGACGAGGCCAGGAGAGAAGCATTCAGTGATGGCAACATTGAAGTCAAATTCTGTGATCAGCCAGCTGCAAAAAAGAATACAAAAAGGCAACTTGCTTTGTTTGCTTCTGAACTCACTGTGCATTCTGCATTACAGAATGGACACTAGCATCATGAACCGTGGTTGGGGTTTTTTTTTTCAGTATTAGAGAATTGCTTCCTATATTTGATATCTTTCAGCAAACCATTTTATTTTATTTTCTAGTTTGCACATTGAAGTGAGAAAAGAGAATATATTTTATGTTTTATGGCAATGCTAGAATATGTTTTCAAAACAGTAATATATTTTTCAGGGGTTAAGAATAAAACTTTGGAAAACAAGTTCTATTATGATTACTAGAAATATTTTTCTTATGCCAGATTCTGGCTCTGTGGGGTTTACCCCCGAATGCGGGCAAACTAACATTGTTTTTCTATTAGCAACTCTGTTTACTTTGTGCCTGTGTTCTGGCTGGCCATGGGAATGTGTACAGCTGACTGTGCAAATTGCCTGAAGGTATAATCAATGGGGTGAGCACATACAACTGGGAAGGTCTGGATTCCGTATGGACTATGCTACTTCTACCAAGGCCTGCCCGCTGCAGTTCAGTGGACAAAGGGACTGCAGATTAGTCTGGGAGGAGGCAAGATTGAGACACATCAGGTATATTATGCATTTTTCTTGTGCTATGTATGTGAAAGGCCAGCCAGAATTCGTCTGTATGGAATAAGACTTAAACACTGTATGCATACTAAGGCTTTTGTTAAGGGAAGTCAATTTGATATCAACAATATACTACTTGTGTGTGTCTAACTGATGTGCTGTCATCACAGGATAATTAACTGAATACAAATATAAATGTTACAGTGGACTGGCCTGTAAACTGCATCACTTTCATTGAAAAATGCACAGAAGTGCAGTAAAGTCATCAATACAATGTAGAAGCTGGAGGATGTGCTCACGAAAATACAGTTGTTAGTTTAAGGTCCCAATTTAGATACATTGCCTGATTAACTGCAGCAATGCCATCACTATAGGGCATGGGTGGGCCCACGAGCTCCCGCTGGGGAGCGGGGTCTGGAGCTTGCCCCACTTCAGCACTCCAGCTGGGCCACTGGGTCCAGAGTGGGGGGGCGGGCGGCGGGCACCATGCGGCTCGGCCCTGCTGCGGTGCTCCAGCAGGGCCACTGAGTCCGGAGGGCTGCACCATGTGGCTTGGCCCGCTCTGGTGCGCCAGGTGGGCTACTGGGTCAGGGGCTGCTCTGGTGCTCCAGCTGGGGTGCTGGGTTCGGGGCCGTACCATGCGGCTTGGCTCCGCTCCGCCGCTCCAGCCGGGGCACAGGGTCGGGGGCCACACCACGCGGCTCCCAGAAGCAGCGGCATGGCCCCGCTCTGGCTCCTATGTGCTCCAGTGGCCTCCTCTAGTGCTCCAATGGGAGCTGCAGGGGCGGTGCCTGCATAGGAGCTAGAGAAGGGACATGCCACTGCTTCCGGGAGACGCTTGAGGTAAGCGCTGCTTGGAGCCTGCACCATGCCCCAACCCCCAGCCCCAGCCCTGACGCCCCTCCCACTCTCCAAACCCCTCGATCTCAGCTCAGAGCATGCTCCTGCACCCCAAACGTCTCATCCTCAGCCCCACCCCAGAGCCCACACCCACAGCTGGAACCCGCAGTACTTCCCGCACCCCTGCCCCAACCCTGATCCCCCTCCCACCCTCCGAAACCCTCGGTCCCAGCCCAGAGCACCCTCCTTCACCCCAAACTCCTCATCCCCAGCCCCACCCCAGAGCCCACACCCCCAACCAGAGCCTTCACCCCCACCCCAATTTTGTGAGCATTCATGGCCCGTCATACAATTTCTATTCCCTGATGTGGCCCTCAGGCCAAAAAGTTTGTCCCCCTCCCTGCTATAGGGCCTGTATAGAGTACAGGGCCTGATCCAATACCCACTGAAGTCAATAGGAGTCTTTCCATTCCTTTCAGTGGGCTTTGGATCAGGCCCCTTCTCAGTAAAATCATAAGTAGAATCTTCTAGTTTTATTTTTCTGTGTAGCATTTCCTTACTCCCTAAATGGATTGCTTTCTCTCCAGGGATAGCCCAGTACTCACTCACTCCGAGTTTTTAGCAAACTACAAGGTTGAAGTGGCACACAGTGAAAATGTGAAGTCAGTACAAATGTGAACTACTAGAAGTGGGCGAAAACTAGAACTTTGAATTTGAACTTCTTGCATTTCTGGGCCAGGGAGAAGAAGCATGTTTAGATTCTTATCCTCTGATATGATTACACCAGAATTGATTCAAAATTGGATCCAAAACCAAAAATTGCTTATTTTTTTGTTTCAGTTTAGATGCAGCTGGAATCCCTGAACAAGAGGTCGAGATTTCAGTGCCCTTTGATTGTCACCTCATACCTCACCCTAACTGTGATTAGCTGAATTCAAATCTGAGAGATGACCCTTCCCACTACTCTGGCATTGTAATTTACACCTATCTTAAGGCTCCTTTACACTGCCAGTGTTGTTAAGGGAACTTAAATGTAAATGAGAATCTGACCCTAAATCTGTTTCACATCAGAATACTTTCACATTTTCACATCTGAAAAGAAATTTCAGCGCTGGTTTGAGAGCCTATTTTAAAAGGCTATTTATTATTTATAGGGCACAAAATTGTCAAAAATGATAAAATGATAGTTTAAAGTTACATACTTACTCATAAATGGAAGCCAGATTTGAAGACAGGTGACTCTGATCTTATTTACACCAGTGTATGAGTTAGATAAAATAGTGATTTCAGCAGAGCTCCAACTGTGTAAATCAGTGTAACAGAGATCAGAATCTGGCTCAGAGACAAACACAGTAGTAGAGAACATTACTGGCAAACTTTGGGGACAATTTCTGCCCCTGGCTATACATGCCCAATTTCCTCTGAAGTCTGTTGGATTTATGCATCTGTCTGAGGAGATTACCTGATCCTAGCTTTTGGTTTTCATGTTTCCAACCGGCAGGAAATTGCTCTGTAAGGCTTTTGTACATTTATATTGTGATTGGAGAATGCAGCTTAGTGATGGTAGTTTGTTCTCATATACTGTACATTAACTGGGGGAAATTTTCTGGTCAGTGATATGAGAGTCTGTTCTTTGACAGATTCTGTAACTGAAAAGCACCCTGTTATTTGTAGCTTTGCTTGAGTCTTTTTGTTTACTTGCACTGATAAATTCAAGGACAGACTTTAACCAAAAATATTCATAGTTATTTTGTCAAATTTTCAAGTGAACGCTGCTTTGTGTACTGCTTATTCTCTTATCATAAAGCATAGTATATAAAGAACTGAATATGTGGCACTGTTTAAATTTTACAGTAAAAATGATCTGCTGTAGCATTGTTCACATTGTGATGCTCCTAATGGTGGTGCAAGAGCGTAAATACCAACCTCAGGGCAGACTGTTAAGAAAACAGGGCACAAAACCCAAATTGTTTGAGTTCTTAACTTATATTTCACCAACACAACTGCACCAAGTGCAAACTCCTCAGGCACTTCAACAGCTTTAACAGAGTCTTAGATAGTTCCCTTGGGTGCTCTGGTCTGTCTTGCCACCCAGGTGAATGCATTGCTGTGATAGATGGCTCTTTAAACCAAGAATCACAGCAATATTCAGATTACTCCCAGTCCCAAAGGACCAGTCATTTACCCCAGATCAATTGCGCTTTAGGTCTCACACCAAGGATAATGCTTATAGCCAATCCTATAGTAAAGGATTTACTAAATATTTATTAAATAGGAAAAGGATATTAGACACTTATTTACAAGGCTAAGGCAAGCAAATATAGACACACTGAGTTACAGCCTTAGGTTATAAAGGTAATTGAGGCTTCTATAATCAGCAAGATTTGTCCTTTGGGGTAACCTAGGCTAAGCAGCTGGGGATCTCTTGCTTATGCCTCGAAACCCCTTGCTTCCCAGAGTCCCAGCAACATAGAGGATATTAATTCCTTTTGTTTGAGGTTTTTATCTTCCTCCGGCCATGTGCTCTCTGCTTATGGGAGTATGGGTGGAGCATGAACCACTGGCTTGGGGAGGCTAGCGCCCAGCCCCGCCCCATCTGCCTGAAGTGTTGCCCCTTCCATGCCCTTCCCCGCCCCCCACCAGAGCCCAGAGCCTTCCACTGTAGCTGCCCCAGGCTAATGCGCCCAGCCCTGGAGCACTGGGAGGACAGTCAGCCCCGCCCCAGCTCTGGAGCGCCAGGAGGGCAGGCAATACAGCCCCAGCCCCCCTGTCTCCCATCCCCGGAGTGTTGGGAGGGTGGGCAGCATGGCCCCAGCCCTGGAGCTCCAGGAGGGCAGGCAGTGTGGCCCCAGCCCCCTTCCCTCCTGCAGTGCTGGCAGGGTGGGTGGCATAGCCCCAGCCCCAGGCCACCAGCTCCAGCATATGGGAAGGGCTGACTTGCAGTAGAGCGAGAAGCAGGAGTGGGTCTGGGGGTGGAGCATAGGTGGGGCCATGCCTGGCTTTTTGGGGAGGCTCAGCCTCCCCCAGCCTATGACAGCCCCATCCCATGTATGGGAGGAGTCCACTAGCAAGATTAATCTTCATGGGGAGGAGAGTAGAACAAGAATAAGAGTTTTTCGACCTTTGGTTGACAATTCTTCAATACAGATGTAGGGAGTTTCTAGGTGTAAGATCCAACCACAGCCTGTCTGGTATGAATGGGTCTCCTCTTTTGGGAGGGGCATAATAATTTCTGAGAAGAGCAGCTCTTCACCTCTCCTGTACAGTGATTCATAGAGTCACAGAGGCTCACACTAGAACCACTCACTCTACACTCACTTATTTGCTATATCTGCATTCCATATTGTAATGTAATAGCATTACAGTATGGGATACAGATATTGCAAGTAAGAGTAATGCACGCAGCAACTCACTTGTAATTCTAATATCTATCCTATCAATACTAACATGGGTGGTGGGTGGAGCCCCCCCTTTGGAGATGTTAGCCCCTGGCCCCGCCCCTTTCACCTGCACCCTCCCCGTGGCTGAGGAGCCCTTACCCCCGTGGCTGGAGCCACAAGCCCCTGCCCGGAGAGCCCCCCTCCCCAGTCACAGAAGCCCCAGGCCAGCAGAAACCCTGGCTCTCCCCACCACCATGAACACTAACCCACAAGTGAATGAGACAGATTCTAGCTATGTATCTGTCAGTGTCCAGCTGAGACATGGGGACCTGGGCATGATCTACCAGTGTCACACACATCGGTAATATTAGTACCAGACATATTCCAGAATTGCTTTGTGTTAAAGATTCTCAGCATCAACTGGCCTGACTTTCTCCAGGACCGAAGTTCTGTTAAAAGTACTAGTTGCTGCTGTTATCCTGAAAGATGTGATTTGGATGAGACCCTGCATAAAAAAAAAAGAAAAGAAAGGGAGACCACAAAGCTCTAATGACTTTTGAAAGCTGGTAGATTATGTAGCACAGTAATATGTGGTTAACAAATTTAGACTAACTGCAATACAAACAATGACAGATTTTGTCAGATTTAATATCCCAAAAAGTCAGCGTATGTCTGATACCTTGTTCTGAGAAAACCAGTGTAATCAGTTTGAGGACATGGGATGGAATCCTGGCCTCACTGAATTCAATGGCCAAACTTCTATAGACATCTATGGGGCTTGAATTTCACCTATGGATTTTAAGATAATTGGATCAAACCAAGGGTATTAAGGACACAGGAATTGCTATATTGGATTGTCTAGCTAGTCATGGACCCTGTCCCTCACAATGGCTAGTACCATAGGCACTGATCCATAGGTGCTCTAGGAGTCAAGCACCCACCAAAAAAAAAAAAAATAGGAGGTGCTCAGCACCCGCACGGCCGGTTTAATCTTTTGTGGGCTCCCACACCTGGACCATGGCCTTACCCCCTGCTCCGCTGACATGCTGCCAAGCCCCCCCTCAGCTTCTTTGCCCCAAGGCCCCACCTGCCACTCTGCCCCAAGGCCCTGCCCCCACTAGACCACTTCCCCCTAGGCCCTGCCCACAGGGCTGGATTAATTTTGTGGGCCCCAACACCCTGACCGTGACCCTGCCCCCCATTCCATGCATGCTCTGCCTAAGGCCCTGCCCCCAACTGGTCTCTTCCCCCTGAAGCTCTGCCTGCAGCTTTCACAGGGGAGGAGGAATGGAGGGGAGCCCCCTCTGGCAAAACAAAAGTCAGTACCTGTGGCCAGTACCAAATATTTCCAGGGAAAGTTTAAGAAACACCTGCCCCAGCGTGATAGGGTGTCCACCCCAGCCCCTGAAGGGGTTAAGGTGGTGAGCTGGGCCAATAAACCACCTAGGCTACATCTGGAGGAGGAGCCCAGGTGCAATGAGGGCTAATTAAAGGATGAAGCTCACCTGGACAGCAGCAGGGAGGGCTTGGATAAAACCAGGTAGCTGAGGGCAGAAATAGGTTCTAGAGAGGCAGTCTATAGTTATTCTCTCTGAGGCTAGGAAGTAAGAGTATGCTCAGAGGTGAATAGAGCAGTAACCTGATAGAGGTAATGTGGGAAGTGGTTTGGGGAAACAGTAGCAAGCTGTGGGGCAGTGCAGACCTTAACTGCTGGTTGTAGGGTACCTGGGCTGGAACCTGGAGAAGAGAGTGGGCCTAGGTTCCCCTACCAGCAGTACTATTGAGGGGGAGTGAATTGACAAACTGCCTGAGATGGCTGGTATAGAGAGACTTTGGGATGTGAACCCTCTTGGAGGGGAAAACTACAGTGATCCGGCTAGAGGGCTAAGCCACAAAGAGGAGGCAGTTGAGGTGTATGTGAGAGAGACACACACACATGTAGTGAACACAGGCAGAAAAGGGTGTCACACTAACAGAACTAATCCCCAGTTGTAGTCACAAGGAGATGCTCCAGGGGTGAATAGAGCACCCTGTGATACCAGGGGAAGTTTCTTTTTAACCCCTGTTACTTAGAAACTGGCTTATGCTTTTAACCTGGAAGCCTTATATACTTCTAAAGGTCTTGGGTTTTTTATCCTACTATTATAACTACTTATAGTTTTGTTCATAAAAATGTCCAGTTTTTATCTGAATCCTGATTAAAAATGAAGTCAGGAACTTACCTTGTGACCATGAATTCCACAGGCTAATTGTTTGTCATGCAGAAGTACGTCTAGTGCTATCCCACTGATGCAATTACCAACGGTTTAATTCTTTGCTATAGAGGACTGATTGATTTTTATGCAGTCAATCTGGGTATTACTAATCACCACTTACCTTTCTGACTAATGTACAACATGACTAGAAGCTAATTTTATGCTTATTAAGAGAGTTTTTAATAAGCCAGGAATGATATCTTAAAAGTTCCATTATTGAAAATGTTTTAACTCTTAATAAGTGAGTAATCCTATTGATTTAAATCAAACTACCTATATGCATAAAGTTACTCCATGTAGGATGGAATTCACAAAATATTTAGGTACCTAAACATCAGACAGTGCTAAACCTGAAGTTTTAGATGCCTAAGTCCTGGTGTTAGGCTCTACTGTGATCCAGGAATCTCCCACAGAATATTTTAGGTGCCTAAACTCACTTAAAGCTTCAATTTTCAGGGTAAAAGTGGCCTAGGTTTCCACCTCTGAGCATGTGCACTGGTGCCTCACTCCAGCCATCTAGATGTCCTATCACCTGCCTAAGCCCCAGAGCAATTCACAAATGGAGGGAAGATAGGTGTCAACCTGCCTAACTTGCATGCAGGGCCTGATCTGGTAGGCAACCCCTAAGCACACGTATCAGAGTGAGTCCCATTCAGAATCTGAATGCTGCAGGAGAATAGGCATTACCACTCATTTTATAACTTGCAATTCAGTGGTTAGAGCATGTACCTGGAATGTGGGAGACCTAGGTTCAATCCCCCCACTGTCCAGGTGGAGAAAGGATTTGAACAGGTGTCTCCTACTTCTTAAAGTGCTGTCACTGTGACCTATTGTGAGGTGGGGCTCTCCATCTTTCCTGTTAAAGTTGTTTTGCTTTGGATTAAATATTTAGTCAGTGGGCTAGAGAGAGTTGCCGTATCCTAGTGGTTAGGGCACCCACCTTGGGGAGACAGGGTCCAGATCCCTGTGTTCCAATGAATCCTGGATTATTTATCCAAACTGGAACAGCTTCAACAGCATTGATTGTGAGGGAGCCACATCAGAATATCCTGGTGATTAGAGCATCCACCCGAGAGATGGGACACTTGGTGAAATCCCTTCCCCTCAGGCAGGGGTGGGAACTGAACCTGCATCCCCCACATCCCGGGTAAATGCTCTAACTACTAGGCTACAAGTTATAAGCAGCAGCTCCTCCTCTGGCTGTTTTGTGTGGCAGCAGGCACCTTTCTAACTCATTATCACATGAAATACCTTAGATGCCTAAGCGGCCTGACTCCAGGAGGGGGGTCCTGGTTGTGGATCACTAACAGAGATAGTATCAGGGGTAGCCGTGTTAGTCTGTATCCACAAAAACAAGGAGTCCGGTGGCACCTTAAAGACTAAAAGACTAACCTTTATTTGGGCATAAGCTTTCGTGGGTAAAAAACCCATTTCTTCAGATGCATGGAGTGAAAATTACAGATGCAGACATTATTATACTGTCACATGAAGGGAAGGGAGAACCAGTGTTGACAGGGCCAATTCGATCAGGGTGGATGTAGTCCACTCCCAATAATTGATGAGGAGGTGTCAATTCCAGGAGAGGCAAAGCTGCTTTTGTAGTGAGCCAGCCACTCTCAGTCCCTGTTCAAGCCAAAATTAATGTTAAATTTGCAAATGAATTTTAGTTCTGCAGTTTCGCTTTGAAGTCTGTTTTTTGAAGTTTTTTTGTTTAAGTATGGCTACTTTTCAATCTTCCTGGACATTCTATAACAGATTGAAGTGTTCTCCTACTGGCTTTTGTATGTTACCATTCCTGATGTCCGATTTGTGTCCATTTATTCTTTTACGTAGAGACTGTCCGGTTTGGCCAATGTACATGCCAGCAATGCCCCTCTGCCATGTACATTGGCCAAACCGGACAGTCTCTACGTAAAAGAATAAATGGACACATCGGACATCAGAGAGAGGTGCTTAAATCCAGGTTACAGGAAGATGCCTATCTCTGTCAGTGTGGCAGGATTTAGCATACATGCCTGTCATTGGCATCTCCCATTGACCAGTTTAGGTAGCATTCTGGCTTTTGTGGGCTGCAGTCTAAGGCCCCTATCTCTCCCCATTCACTGTATAGGCTTTGTGAATCAGTCTTTTTTTTTTTCCAGTGATTTTTCTAAGTGCCTGAAAGTTAGGTACTGACACTGAACATCAAATGTCCTAAGATCATTTGTGAATCTAGCTTGTAGATAAGTGTTTACAGGAGTGGGTCATTTGTTTCACTTTGTAAAAACCATAGCAAATTGACTAATTTCATTTCAAGTTTTTCAGTGTTGGGTGACTGGGCAACTTAATTTGGATGAGTGAAATGTGTGATGGGGTAGAGGTAGCTAACAGCTGGTCAGGTAAGGTTAGATAGTGCTTGGGCTCCCACTAAACTCCAGCTGAGGCTCATAAAGCAGTAGACTGAAGACGGACATAAGTGGTAAGTTGGAATGAGTTGAGTTTTTCTGTGGCAGGAATAGCTTCCTTCTCCCTGACTTGTAAAAATAAGAAATCCTACAAGAGCGGGTAGACTATTTTGGAACAAGATCAAATCAACTGAAACTGCTCTTTATGCATGCTTGGAGAGTGCAGGGTTTGTTAAGCCCAAAAGAAGATAACCAAATCTGGACATATGGTGTATGCAAAGATGGAAGAAAGTATATGCTGCTAGCATAGACAAATTGGAAGTGGAAGTAAGCTGGGAGAAGACCACATCTCCAGTAATTGCACTGAAGAGAACATATACAGGATGGTGAAAGTTGTAGGGGGAAATGGACATGCTACCTAATTTCCCCTGCACTGGCTGTGTTTGTCAGCAATCAAACGTAACCTGTAAGGATACTTTTTTCTTCTTTTAAAGCCTGTTAGTCTCAAGCCTGCATAGGCCCTGAAACTTGATAGAGAAGGAATCCCTGAGATCAGTACCGGGAAGGAGGAAATTCTTGTGTCATGTCCAAGATGCATAGATTTTTATTTGTTAAATACTAAAGCAAAGTACTAAGGTAATTACTCTGAAACTATAAAGTTCCTTCTCATTGGGAAGGAAGGATATAATGTTGACTCATTTCACAGTAGGAGAGTATTAAAGCACTCCAAATGGTTACTGAAGACTGAATAGGGGCTTGGCGATTTTTGAAGACTCAGCTGGCTGAAATATGCTGCTGCCTGACAAAGTTCTAACATAAGGTAACTGTCTAAAATTTTCATATAGTGGGATGGGCACTGAATTTGAGGAAAGATGAGAGCATTACTGGGTAGCATGGTAAAGATAAGAGCATGATAGACGTCTGCCCAGTATGCCAGAACAGGTAAAACAAGCTAATAGAATTTTGAGCTGTATTAAAAGGGGATCGAAAAATACCTTAATCCAGAATACATTTCAGTGACTTTGGGTATATGTAAAAACTGAACACTCTTATATGGAGTCTTTTATTCTATCATGGTTAGCTTTTGTAGCAGCCATACCCTTTAAAGGAAGAAGGCAGTTAGCCACACTTAACTCATGATAGTTAAGTGTGGTTGCTCTTAATTCTTACACTTAAAAATCACTTCCCCAGTGCTTCACCAACACATAGCCCCTAGGTGCTTCAGAGCAGGGAATGCATCCAAGGGCAAGATCCTACAAGAAGCCCTGTGTATGAGACACCTACTTCTGTGTGAAACCCCACTGACATCAGAAAGGCTCCACAAAGGGGCAAAGTTCCATCTTTGTGGATCCATTTGCAAGGCCAGGGCCGAAGACAAGACACAATGCAATCATTCAGGTAAAAGAGGCCATGGGAAGCAATAATTGATGACTGGGATTCATGTAAGAAAAGTTTGCAGCAATGACTTGAATGCTTAGTGTGTGAGACTGCAAAACCCACAATTATTTAGCTCTGAAAAGGAAAGAGCTAGAAGGGATTTAACTAGGATGTAAGATTATGAAGGGTATAGTATAAATAATACTATCTTCTTTCCTGTTGGGCCCACCAAAGCTATTGGCAGGTAAAATAAATAAGAAGAAATGCTACTTAACACAATGCATTACTAGCCTGTGGAACTCAAACAAATGTTGTAGGTGGCAATAAAAAAAAAAGGTTGATAATGCTATGACTGTAGGGATGTTTTGAATCACCTTAAGCGGTGGGAAGTCTTAAGTAAACTGCCTTCCCTGGATCCCACCATGCTGGCTTGTAGATCCTTGAATCTTTAATGGGCTAGAGCTTGATCCACAAAGGTTACAACACTTAGGTGCCTGCTGTCTATTGAAATCCTCCACCCTGAGTTAGGCATTCAGTCTCTCTGTACAAAGCAAGATAAGAGTTAGGCACCTAGGAAAGGGATTCACAGATGCCAGCAAGCTGAGTAGGGAGCAGCCCAAGGGTATGTCTCCACTTCAAGTTGGGGGTGTGATTACCAGCTCAGAGATGTGCTCATGGTAGCTCTGACTGGGCTAAAAATAAAATGTAGCCACCCTGACAGTAGGGGCTAGCCATCCCAATATATGCCTCTTGTCTCATAGACATAAACCCTAAGCTAGTCAAGAGGAAATGCCAGGGAAAGGGCTCTGACATAAGCATTGCCCCTCAAAGGGAGGAAGGAATCTAATTCTGGGTGGAGGGAAGTACCTCTCTCTCTACATCCATGAACCCTCTCCTGGTGTCAGACATTTAAGTCAGGTCATGCTGCTCTCATGAAACATCAGAACGAAAGAGAGACCCCCACACATTATAGCACTGTAGTTAGGGAATTCACCTGGCATGTGAGCCCCCAAGTTAGAGTCCCTGCTCTAAATCAGGAAGAGTGGAGATTTGAAGACCAGACCCGCCACATCCCAGGTGAATGGCCTAACCACTGGGCTATTGGGTATTCAAGGACACAGCCCCAGCCCACAAAAATCCCCAATCTGGCTGCCTCTGGCCATCCTTTCGGCAGGTTAGGCATGCTCTGAACACACCTACCAGACAGGGCTCTGCAGGGAGGAGAGGCAGGGGAACACCTGGTTTGAAAATACCACTGGGATTTAGGCATGCATGAGGGCTCTGAGCAGTTTAGTGACATTAGGACTTAGGTTTCAGAGTGGTAGCTGTGTTAGTCTGTATCATCAGAAAGAATGAGGAGTACTTGTGGCACCTTAAAGACTAACACATTTATTTGAGCATCAGCTTTCATGGGCTAAAGCCCACTTCATCAGATGCATGCCGTGGAAAATACAGTAGGAAGATACACACACAGAGAACATGAAAAAATGGGGGTTACCATACCAACTCTTAACGAGAACAATCAATTAAGGTGGGCTATTATCAGCAGGAGAAAAAAAACCCCACCTTTTGTAGTGATAATCAGGATGACCCATTTCAAACAGTTCACAAGAAGGTGTGAGTAACAGTAGGAGGAAAATTAGCATGGGGAAATAGTTTTTAGTTTGTGTAATGACTCATCCACTCCCAGTCTTTATTCAAGCCTAATTTAATGGTGTCCAGTTTGCAGATTAATTCCAGTTCTGCTGATTCTCCTTGGAGTCTGTTTTTGAAGTTTTTTTGTTGAATAATTGTGACTTTTAGGTCTGTAATTGAGTGTCCAGGGAGGTTGAAGTGTTCTACTGGTTTTTGAATATTATAATTCTTGACATCTGATTTGTGTCCATTTATTCTTTTGCAGTGAGACTGTCCAGTTTGGCCACTGTACATGGCAGAGGGGCATTGCTGGTGACTTTTGTGCATGCCCACCAGCAGAATCTTAAGTGCCAGGGGAATTTAGGCACCTATAGGATTAGTTGACAAGTGAGTGGGGGTTTTGAGGATCTCCGTGGTCTCTAACTGCTGGACTTGAGTGCCTAAGTGCCTTTGTGGATCCTAGCCCATAGTCTGAGGCCATGCAGTAGCTTTCCATTTGTTGATTTGTTTTCTTTTGTCTGGACAGAGTTGCCTGCCAGTTCTTTCTGAAGCTGAAAGTGGCTTTTTAAAAATCTAAATCAAAATACATTTCCTGAAGTGTTTTGAATGGCAGCATGTTAATCTGTTTCAAATACCCTGTAGTTTCACTGTCAGTTCAGAAATACAGCACTTGGCAGTTTAGCAACATATCCCCAAGAAGCAGAATCTTATAAAAATGGAAATTGCAATAGGTTTTATTCATCTGCTTCAGTATTTTTCCAATAGATTTGCAGATTATGTGGTTTAAACTAAATTCTTGACTTCCTCTAATCACAACTTCTGCTGAAGGCTAGGAGGGTTATAACAATTACCTAGTGTTACCCATAATGTTTTTCCTGGCCAAATGCAGATAGTTAAAACACTTGATGGCATTGTGATGATTCTTGGGGTCCCCAGGACTGAGTCGCTTTGTTACCCCGCCTCTACCCCCAGTGAGAAGACTTGTTTGAGCTTACATGGATGCCAGCTCCCTAACATCTCCAGTCTATTAGCCACCCATTCTCTTCTGAGCAATCCCAGACCTTCTCAGCTGGCATTGAGGGTGTGGCACTGTGGGCTTTCACCTGCCTGCCCTGTAACCCGGGGTGCTTCTGTGCTACGCAGCTTTGGTTCAGTGCGCTGACAGACTGCTCCCAGCAAAATGGCCTCACCCTGTTTTCCACTAGCCTAGTTACTCCTTGCAGGGCATCCTCCAGTCTGGAGTCTCCCCTGCAGTGTCCAGTCTCTCTCACCTGGCCCTCTCAGAAGTTAAGTTGGCTGCCTCTGCAGAGACAGAATGCACACCAGCCTGCTAGGTTACCTGAGGACTTTACCTTTCAGTTTAATACACAGCACTGAGATGGTTCTACAATAAAACTCAAATCCATTTATTAACAAAACAGATATTTAAGTGATACAAATAGATGAGACAGATATGCTTACAAGTAAAACAAAATACACTTTCTAGTGACAAACTTAATTTTAGCAAGTTACAATCTTTATCTATACCTGTAGTCTGTTTTCATCTCTCTTGCCTCCTGGGCCAAAAGGATCCATCTGTCATGAACTCTAGGAGACAAAGGAGAGCAGCACCCTCTGGTGAAGGATGCCACCGAAGTCTTCCAGGAGTTCATCTTTCTTTTCAAAATCAGGAAGTCTTTGTGGGTGTCCACCAGGGAACTGATACCATGTTAATTTTGACAGTCTCCTGTGAATATATTTTTTTTGCAGTGCAAATGATCTTTCTATGATCCTCAGTGCAAATATATTCCATTGTTCTTGGCCACAGCTGGCTTTGTTTGTGATTCAGTCCAAAACTCAATGTGTTGGCTGTTCTTCTTTGTCTGGAAAAAACCTGTTTTGCCTTCTCTGTCTGTTTATAGACTCCAAAACATAATATCAGAGAGTAGCCATAATTTCACATGTAGCATACATGTCACACTGATACTAATGATAAGCTTGTTATTAGCTTTCAAATGATATTACAAGACACTATGTTTACAAGGTGAGTAACTGGTTGGGGGGTGATGTTGTATTGAGTATGAATGTTAAGGAGAGCATTATAGCTGTTGGCTCTACTTTTGGGATGGAGAAAGATTGTCTGTCTGTCATTGCATTCTAGATAATATAGACTATGGACAGAAAAGGGACCCTCTGTACATGGATAATGTAAACAAGAAAACATTGTATGAAACACCCTTAGCAGTGTTCATTCTGTGAGAGAGTCTGTCATATCAAAGTAAGCAGGAAGAATACACTGAGGCCCAGTGATGGTCATGAGAGGTGGTTGATTTTATAGCTCTTTTAATTCTTTTTACAATCTTCATAGGTAATTTACATTCAGTAAAGATTGCTTATATTGGCCAACAGGAAATTAGACTGAAAGCTGACCTTTTGGTGAAGGCTAACCTCATGTCAATCCCAGTGACCTGTCAGGAAGGTTAACTGAGCAGCAACATTTTGTACAGATTGGTGAGAGTAATCAGCAAGGCCTGAGATGAGGAGGCTATTGTAATCAAGAAAGGAGATAGCTAGAGCTATCATTCAGGCTCTCTTTGAGTGGCCAGAATGAAAGGATCAGATTTTAGAAATATTATGGAGGAAGGAATGGCAAGATTTGGACAAAGCCCAGATGTGCCAGATGAGGGACTGGGAGGAGTCAAAGATAATCCCCATGTTATGGGTATGAGAGCCCCAGAAAAGGGTGGTGGTGTTGACAGTGATAGAGGATGGGGGAATGTGGGACAAATTGGGAGCCAAGTTTTGCCTGTGTGAAGTTTAAAGCTGATTGAGACATCAAGAGGAGATGTTTAGAGACAGGAGGGAATTGTTAATTTCTTTAATGTACTTGGCCACTGCCTGCTAGAGTGACTGGTATGAGGATTTGTCAGGGGCCTCTTTTTAAAACTATTTTCCTGGCTGGATCAGAGTGCAGTTAAAGTGTAGTCTTGCCAAGAAACCAAATGAAATTGTTTCTGATGCACTGGACTGACCAACCATCATCATCATGGGACCAGATCAGTGAGTCATAGGACTTGCCCTTTCTCCTTGATATATCCGCAGTGGTGAAAGTAAACCAGTTCGGTCAGGTATGCTATACAATTAAGACATTTATTGCTGGTACACCATACTGGAAAAAGACACTTTCAAGAATGAATTGTAGAGCCATCCATGGATACAAATGTCTATTGGTGGATGCAGATATCTGTGGATAGAAATCAGTATCCACTGAACTGCAGGGCTCTCCTGCTCCTTTTGTTGCTGCAGTTCCGAGAACCTGGGGCTGCCACTCCCAGGAGCCAGTCCCCCATGCCCGCAGCTCCTCCTACTGCCCCCAGCACTTCCATGCAGCCACATCTCCTGTCTGGGATCTGTGCAGCCCCGCTGGAGGACAGGGCTGGGGGCAGGGCTGAGGGCGGTACTGCAATGCCAGAGGAGCTGCCGGCACAGGGCACTGGCTCCTGGGAGCAGTGGCTCCACATTCTGCTTCTTTTGCAGCTGTGGTTCCTGGGACAGCTCTGTGGTTCAGCAGATACCAATTTAGATTCATAGATATTAAGGTTAGAAGGGACCATTATGATCATCTAGTCTGACCTCCTGCACAATGCAGGCCACAAATCTCACCCACCCACTCCTGCAATAAACCTCTTGCCCATGTCTGAGCTATTGAAGTCCTGAAGCTATTAGCTATTGAAGCTATTGAATCATGGTTTAAAGACTTTAAAGAGCAGAGAATCCTCCAGCAAGTGACCCGTGCCCCATGCTACAGAGGAAGGCAAAAAACTCCAGGGCCTCTTCCAATCTGCCCTGGAGGAAAATTTCTTCCCGACCCCAAATATGGTGATCAGCTGAACCCTGAGCATGTGGGCAAGATTCACCAGCCAGATACCCAGGAAAGAATTCTCTGCAGTGACTCAGATCCCACCCCATCTAACATCCCATCACAGGCCATTGGGCCTATTTACCATGAATATTTGAAGATCAATTAATTGCCAAAATCATGTTATCCCATCATACCATCTCCTCCATAAATTTATCGAGTTTAATCTTAAAGCCAGATAGGTCTTTTGCCCCCACTGCTTCCCTCGGAAGGCTATTCCAAAATTTCACTCCTCTGATGGTTAGAAACCTTCGTCTAATTTCAAGTCTAAACTTCCCGATGACCAGTTTATATCCATTTGTTCTTGTGTCCACATTGGTACTGAGCTTAAATAATTCCTCTCCCTCTCCGGTATTTATTCCTCTGATATATTTATAGAGAGCAATCACATCTCCTCTCAACCTTCTTTCGATTAGGCTAAACAAGCCAAGCTCCTTGAGTCTCCTTTCATAAGACAGGTTTTCCATTCCTTGGATCATCCTAGTAGCCCTTCTCTGTACCTGTCCCAGTTTGAATTCATCCTTCTTAAACCTGGGAGACCAGAACTGCACACAGTAGTCCAGGTGAGGTCTCACCAGTGCCTTGTATAACGGTACTAACACCTCCTTATCTCTACTGGAAAAACCTCACCTGATGTATCCCAAGACCACATTAGCTTTTTTTCATGGCCATATCACATTGGCGGCTCATAGTCATCCTGTGGTCAATCAATACTCCAAGGTCCTTCTCCTCCTCTGTTACTTCTAATTGATGCGTCCCCAGCTTATAACTAAAATTCTTGTTGTTAATTCCTAAATGCATGACCTTGCACTTCTCACTATTAAATTTCATCCTATTACTATTACTCCAATTTACAAGGTCATCTAGATCTTCCTGTATGATATCCCAGTCTCTCTCTAAATTGGCAATACCTCCCAGATTGGATCATCTGCAAACTTTATTAGCACACTCCCACTTTTTGTGCTGAGGTCAGTAATAAAAAGATTAAATAAGATTGGTCCCAAAATTGATCCCCGAGGAACTCCACTGGTAACCTCCCTCCAGCCTGACCGTTCACCTTTCAGTATGACCCGCTGTAGTCTCCCTGTTAACCAATTCCTTATCCATCTTTCAATTTTCATATTGATCTCCATCTTTTCCAATTTAACTAATTCCCCATGTGGCACCGTATCAAATGCCTTACTGAAATTGAGGTAAATTAGATCCACTGTGCTTCCTTTGTCTAAAAAAATCTGTTCCTTTCTCAAAGAAGGAGATCAGGTTGGTTTGGCATGATCTACTTTTTGTAAAACCATGTTGTATTTTGTCCCATTTACCATTGACCTCAATGTCCTTAACTACTTTCTCCTTCAAAAATTTTTCCAAGACCTTGCATACTACAGATGTCAAACTAACAGGCTTGTAGTTACCCGGATCACGTTCCTTTTAAGAAAGGAAAAAAGAACTATGTTAGCAATTCTCCAACCATACGGTACAACCCCTGAGTTTACAGATTCATTAAAAATTCTTGCTAATGGGCTTGCAATTTCATGTGCCAATTCCTTTAATATTCTTGGATGAAGATTATCTGGGCCCCCCAATTTAGTCCCATTAAGCTGTTTGAGTTTTGCTTCTACCTCAGATGTGGTAATATCTACCTCCATGTCCTCATTCCCATTTGTCATGCTATTATTATCCCTAAGATCCTCATTAGCCTTATTAAAGACTGAGGCAAAGTATTTGTTTAGATATTGGGCCATGCCTAGATTATCCTTAACCTTCACTCCATCCTCAGTGTTTAGCGGTCCCACTTCTTCTTTCTTTGTTTTCTTCTTATTTATATGGCTATAGAACCTTTTACTATTGCTTTTAATTCCCTTTGCAAGGTCAAACTCTACATGGCTTTTGGCCTTTTTCACTTTTTCCCTACATGTTCTGACCTCAATAAGGTAGCTTTCCTTGCTGATCCCTCCCATCTTCCACTCCCTGTATGCTTTCTGCTTTTTCTTAATCACCTCTCTGAGATGCTTGCTCATCCATCTTGGTCTACAACTGCTGCCTATGAATTTTTTTCCCTTTCTTGGGATGCAGGCTTCCGATAGCTTCTGCAGCTTTGACTTAAAGTAATCCCAGGCCTCCTCTGCCTTTAGATCCATAAGTTCTTCAGTCCAAACCACTTCCCTAACTAATTTCCTTAATTTTTGAAAGTCAGCCCTTTTGAAATCAAAAACCCTACTCGCAGATTTGTTTGTCCTTCCATTCAGTTTGAACTGAATTAGCTCATAATCACTTGAACCAAAATTGTCCCCTACAGCCATTTCTTCTATGAGCTCCTCACTGCTCACCAAAACCAAATCTAAAATGGCATCCCCTCTAGTCGGTTCAGCAACTACTTGATGAAGGAATCGATCAGCTATCGCATCTAGGAAAATCTGAGCCCTATTATTACTAGCACTTGTCCTCCAGTCTATACCTGGGAAGTTAGTCTCCCATGATCACACAATTCCCATTAGTATTTACATCATAAAAAACATTAAAGAGGGCTCTATCCATGTCCAAATTAGATCCCGGCGGTCTACAGCACACCCCAAGCACTATCACAAGGGAGGCTCTAGTAGTTTTCTTCCCCAATGTGATTTTTGCCCAGATGGACTCTATCTTATCCATCCCATCGCTTCTTATTTCTTTACATTCTACCTCATCATTGATATACAATGCTACTCTACCACCTTTACCTTTATTTCTGTCTTTCCGAAACAGCTCATACCCTTCAATACCTGTAGTCCAGTCATGACAACTATTCCACCATGTTTCTGTTATCCCAATAATATCTGGTTTCACTTCCTGCACCAGTAGCTCTAGTTCCTCCATTTTGTTACCTAGGCTCCTCGCGTTAGTGTACAAACATCTTAATTTTTGGTGTTTAGCCTCACTCACATTCTGTACCTGATTGGGCACAGTCATTCTACAGCCAGTATGACCTATTAGACTGGTATCCACACTGCCCCTTCCTCCTTCTGTCCATTCTCCTACCCACGGCTGTATCTTTTCTTACTTTTTCTTCCCTCTCAATGCTAAAATCAGTCTTGGAGATTACCTGGACATCTCCCAACCATCTCCCCCAAATTCCTAGTTTAAAGCTCTCTTAATCAGTTGTGCCAGCCTCCATCCTAGAAATCTATTTCCTTCCCTACTCAGATGAAGTCCATCCCGAGAGAACTGTCCTCTGTCCATGAATGCCTCCCAGTGGCCATACATCCCAAAGCCCTCCTTATAGCACCACTGCCTAAGCCATCTGTTGATAGTCATAATCTTGTCACACCTTTGTTGCCCTTCTCTAGGAACAGGCAGAATCCCACTAAAGATCACCTGAGCCTCGATTTCCTTAAGCATCTTCCCCAGCCTAGTATAGTCTCCCTTGATACATTCCAGCGAGAATCTACTGGTATCGTTTGTTCCCACATGAAGGATAATTAGGGGATTCTTTCCTGCTCCCTTTAGGATCCTTTTCAACCTCAGGTCTACATCCCATATCTCAGCACCTGGAAGACAGCACACCTCCTATTCTCTGGATCAGCTCTGGTTACAGGCCTGTCTATTCTTCTCAGTAAAGAGTCCCCGATCACGTAGACCTGCCTTTTTCTGGTGACTGTGCTATTCTCCAGTCTATCCCCTGTTCCCTCTGGGTGCAAGTTCTTTCTATTCCTATTCTCCCTTGTAATTCTCTTCAACCTATCCTGTATCCTCCTGGGGCTCATATTTAGTGTAATCCCCTTTTCCTATAGGACTAGCTGCTCTTCTCTTCTTCCTTGCCCTTCCACTTTCAGTGACCACCAGCTGAGCCCTTTCTTCATTTTCAAACTCTGCAAACCTATTCTTGAGCTCTATTTCTCCTTCACTAGCCCGTCTCTTCCTCTGCCTGGTTCTTTTAGTCACATGCTTCCACTGTCCACTTTCCTCACCCAGCAGTATCCCCTCAGAATTCCTCAGTCCTGCTTCCATCTGCAAGTCTGAGCTTTTCCCTTCAGCCTCCTCATATCTTTGCTCCGTCATCCACTCAAAACCCCTTCAAATCTCAACCAGACTTTCCACCTACATCTCCAGTCCTTGGATCTTTTCCTCCATCAGCTCTATCAGATGGCATTTCAGGCAGACAAAACTCTTACCAGATACCCCTCCAGGATCATGTACATACCGCAGCTTCCACATCCAGTCATCTTCATTGTGTCTTCCACTACATGGGTCACTCCCACTGCTGCCTCTGTATCTGTCATCGCCTTCCCACCTAAATCCTGTTAATCTGGGAAACACAAACCACACCAAAACACCACCACCCACAGCAAAACCAAACCCCAAACAAGCACCACAAGACAAACTCCCCTTTCAAACTCCCCACTGAAACTTCCCTGTTTACAGCTCTGTTTACTAGCTCCTGTGCCGCTGCCTGACTGGCTGGCTACCTTTATAGGACCCCTAGTCAGAGAAGCCCTGTCCCCTAATCAGGGCTCAGCTTCCCTCCCAGCACAAAGCCCCTACAAGCCTCGACACATACAAATACAAAACCAAATACAAATACCTTCTCCTCCAACAGAACTCCCACTCAAACTCCCCTGTTTCCAGCTCTGTTTGCTGGCTCCTGTGCCGCTGCAGCTGTCTGGATTTCTACCCATGGATATCCATGGATATCCACCTCCGTGGGTATAAATTTGTGTCCGTGCAGGACTCTAGTCACGGAACACTTCTTGTGAGGGGGAGGCGGGGTTGTGGGGTCAGTATCATACTGGTAACAGTTAAAATCTACTTGCACCACTGTATATCAACCTTATTCTACTGTCAGAATGCACCATAAAAGCAGCCTGATAAAGCATGAGGGCATCTACATAGAACAAGTAAGTTAACAAATAGTTTCAACAAATATTTTGTTGGCATAAGCAAAATCTGAACAAGCAGTTAAATCTCAGAAGACCAATGGGAGTACTTTGCTGGCTGGAATATTCTGCTTGTAACTTTCTTTGACAAATTTACCTTTCCTAGAAACCAAAAACGTTTGTGAAAAGCTCTACATTTTCCAGTTCTTTGTCAACTGAAAATGTCTAATTCCCCTTGCAAAAAACCCCTAAACTATAAATAAGCAATCATTTCCTGTGAGAGGAAATAACCTCTTTTTTTTGGTTGGGGGGTTTTTGTTTTTGTGTGTGCCATTTTTGACAAGCCCTAGTAGAGGGAGAGAAAAGAAATACTGAACATATTGGGGACCCATTTCCTTGCTGCTGCTTCGTATTCTTTTTCTCTGTACACTGCCTCTATCTGCAAGTGCATCCCTGCTTATCCAAGACTGATTCCTAGATTACTTTGTACATCCAGCTCCCATTTCAAGATCCATCTCTTCTCCCTTTCCTACCCTCTCTAATACACAAATCTTCTGTGTATCTACTTTTCTCAGTATTCATTAACCCATTCTCCTAACTCTTCTAATTAGTTAGGAACACTAGCTTCACATTTTAAATGCTGTAAATGTCTGTCAGTCTATTTTTCATGTTAACAACACATCTACCTTGTTTTGCTAAATGCTGTTGGAATCTTTCATAGATTTTTTTTTTTAATTAAACGCTTGGAGACTTGGTCTTTAGCTTTTGATCTTAATAAAAGCAATCATTTCCAACTTCAAACTGTTTGCATTAAGAAAGCCCTTATCCATTTTTCTCACAACAACTTGACCCAATATTCTTTATACTCCCTCCAGAATTCATCTGTGCTGCTGCAGGTGGTATTGGCATAAATCTGTCTATTGTCATTCCACAATCACTGACTTACATGGCTTTATTAAACTTTCATCATGTTTAACATTGTTTAAATCAAACTGGCATTAGAAATTTGACTTTGGTTAGTCACCTGGGTTGTAATCCATGAAGGCACTAAATCACTTTTAGGCACAAACCACAAAACTTCTGCTCTGCTGTTGTCTAATTCTGTAGGAACTTAAACTCATTCAGTGCCTAAGTTTTTCCACTCTGGGCACATGAACTGCAACCTCATGATAGGTGTCTGGCTGCCTATCTCTTGCCTAAACCTCAGAGCAATTCACAAACTGGGAAAATAGGCATTTGGTTGCCTAAATTGTGTGTCGGTGTCTGGATCAAGTTTGTGGCCTGTAGGTGGAAGAATGGAGGGAGGGGGAGCCCAGAACATGGAGGACAACCTCTGGTTAAAGTCCACCTCCTTCTGAGGGGGAGAATGGATTTGAAGAGGGATCAGCCAGCTCTCAGGTGAATGCCCTAAACACTGGGCTACAGAATCATTCTAACTGTCACTGGTCCAATTAGTGTTTGTTTAAAGTGGAATAACTTCAACAGAATTCAGAGTAACTTCAACAGAAGAGACTGAGGGAGACCCATACCAGGATATTCCATAGCTCAATGGTTAGAATATTCCCCTGAGAGGTGGACCATTCCTTTTCAAATCCGTTCTCCTGCTTCAGGAGGCGGGGGAACTCACTGGCAGTCACCTACTCCCACCTCCATCTGCTAGGCTAAAAGTTTTATATGGGAAGTCTTCTGCCTTCCTGTGCCTCCAGCTGGTTTGTATCAGGCCCTGAATGCAATTTAGGCAGCCAAACACCCATCTTCCCCTGGTTCATGGATTGTTGGCAGAGAGAGAGGTGCCTCCCTGCAGAACAGACTTGCGCATCAATCTCTGTGAGAGGGATGGGGCTTACCATGCACACCTTTGGTAGCATCTCCCATTGATGAGTTTAGACAGCTCCCTGCCTACCCTGCTGGTTTTGTGGATCGCACTCTAAGGTGTCTATCTCTCCCCATTCATTGTAAAGGGATCCTGGGCACCTAACTCAAGCTTTGTAGATTGCAGTGTTCCTTCTGTGATTTTTTTTTCTAGGTGCCTGAAAGTTGGGCACTGCAATGCTTAGTGGCAACTCCCATGTCCCTTTGTGGAAATGACCCCCTGAATGCCACTCCTGCTTCAATAGATTGATGGATTCCAAGGCCAGAAGGGACTATTATGGTCATGTAGTCTGACCACCTGTAATAACGCAGGCCATATCATTTCCTCCCAAAAATTCCTAGAGCAGAGCTATGCTCTCAGGCATATTATAGGATAGAATAGTGCATCTCATTTCCAAAGACCCTTTAGAAAGTGCTTTGTAAAAATTCTGAAACACCAATATTTCCTCAAGAAAACTTGAACCTGGTTTAAAATGATCTTGCCTAGTCTCGTCACTGCAGTCACAATTCCTGTGAAAGCTTCATTATGTGTCCTATAAAATCACTCTAAACTGTTCTTGACTACCTTAAAGATAATTTGCCAGATTATTTTAGTTGCCTAACTGCCA
Source organism: Lepidochelys olivacea (assembly GCF_965140295.1). NCBI lineage: Eukaryota > Metazoa > Chordata > Testudines > Cheloniidae > Lepidochelys > Lepidochelys olivacea. The sequence continues at coordinate 46,197,741 of NC_140414.1, read as the reverse complement.
TCAGGGACGTGAACAGTCTATATATCAGACTGAACATCTAGATTATAAATCACTCCCTGAAAACCCCCAGATATCCCTGTTTTCTTGTATATATGCAAATATTCTAAGCAAGTTCTGAGACCCCAAAACCCCCAAAGTACAAAAAGTGTTCACTGTATTTTCAGCCACTATGGCTTCAGTTTATTTTGTTTGAAGCAGGAAGTTATATTACATTTTACATGAAGCAACTTCAGAGACTTGCAAACAGGACTAATCAAGGTTTCTACTTACCATTTGGTATCAGATCTTATCATGCTTTCCCTCTTCAATAGCGTTATGAGGCTTTGTAATGCAGCAGATAGAGTAGATCATCCCCATGAAAGGACCTGATTTCCCTGGAACAAGGCTTTCCCAAGCAGGGGCGGCGAGTTGTATGGGCCTGTGTTGCCCAGGCTCCAGCAAATTCAGGGCCTGGCTTCACCAATATTCAGGGCTGGGTTTCTTCCCCTGGCCTCACCTGCTGCCCCTGCATGCCTCTTCCCGCCCCAAGCATCCCTGCCTTCCCTGTGCAGCGGTGGCTGTCCCCTGCAGCTCTATACTGCCCTCCCTTGCAGGCCACTACCGTTGCCGGCTACAAGGGAGTGGCACCGGAGGTAGTCTGAGGCAGCTGCTGCAACTGCAGAGGAAGGAGGTGCTTGGCAGCCCCCCTGGCAGGTGACTCTGAGTTGACTCTGGTGGGAGGGGGCTTATCCTGGCTGGACCACCTGAGCAGCAGCCTGGGGGGCTTGGGTGAGTGTTGTTCCAGAGGGGCCCCTTCTCCCCTCTCCCTTGGAGCTCGCTGCTGCCGGCAGGGAGAGGGCTGGGATGAGTCCTATTCTCTGGCCCCTAGCCCCGGGACAGCCTGCCTGCACCCCAACCCTCTGTTTTAGCCCAGAGCCATCACCCAGCACCCAAACTCCCTCCCAGAGCCCACATCCCCTTCTGCACTTCAACCCCCAGCCCAGAGCCTGTACCCAGCACCCAAACTCCATCCCAGAGCCCACACCCCTCCTGCGCACACACTCCCTCCCAGAGCCTTAGGCGGGGGCAGGGGACTTGGACCTGTTGTGAGCACCACCAAAAATTATATAAACCTGCTGCCCCTGTTCCCAAGCACAGCTTCCATGGGTCCTAAAAAGAGAGTTCTCAATGTATACCTTCCAAAAGGCCACAATGGCTGTAAGCTACAGTTTTCAAATGTTCTTTGTAAATCTAACCACTTGTCCCTATAATTTTTTCAACCAATGTCTGAAATTCCTTGTCTCCTTGTGATTTTTCTTTCATTCCTGATGATCACCTAAAAATATGCTACTTGACTTCAAAACCCCACCTCTTCCTTCTGCTGAGCATCTGATCTGTTCTGAAATTGTTCCTGAAAACAGTTTAAGAAAAAGTGCTACAAGATTTAACTAAATATTGTCCTACACTAAATAGGTAATGCCTGGACAAATGCACTGAAATGTGTCTACTTTATGAGAAACTCTTTCCCCCGGTGATATTTGATCAACTGGTTTTTAATATCATACAACCATTTGTCTCCATGTTTGTGCTTAGAAATCCGTTACCATGAGGAAACAGCAGCTCTCTGACTCTTGCAAAATGAGATGAAGTTCCTTATGCCAGAAAGGCTGTAGGTATTCTTTACCTGTTACAAAAAAAAATCACTGACTTAATTCTCCAATGCAGTGCTGCAATATATAAGAAGCCATTGCTCCAGAGCTCGGTAAGGGAGAGCAAGAAGGGGACCTGCAGACTTTTTAAACTATATTACAAAAAGGCAATTGGGAAAGGTTTCAGAGTAGCAGCCGTATTACTTTGTATCCGCAGAAAGAAAAGGAGTACTTGTGGCACCTTAGAGACTAACAAATTTATTTGAGCATAAGCTTTCGTGAGCTAGAGCTCACTTCATCGGATGCATGCAGTGGAAAATACAGTGGGGAGATTTTATATACACCCATTGTTTCATGTTCTCTGTGTATATAAAATCTCCCCACTGTATTTTCCACTGCATGCATCTGATGAAGTGAGCTCTAGCTCACGAAAGCTTATGCTCAAATAAATTTGTTAGTCTCTAAGGTGCCACAAGTACTCCTTTTCTTTTTGCGGATACAGACTAATACGGCTGCTACTCTGAAACCTAAAATTCTTGATGTGTCTCTGGTGACATCATGTGGCATATCTGAGCATAGTGTTTTTTTGTGTTAGGGGAACAGTTCTGTCTCAAATAAAAATTACCTCGTAGAAGAAACCTACTCAGTGGTTTATTTGAGCAGCAGTATATTTTAGCTAACTCAGTCCTCTAAATCACCAAAGTTTATTTCACAGAGGAAATGCTTTTCAGACTTGATCTCACTTTAAAAACAAGCAGTTTGAGTTACTAGAAGTGAGGAATAAAATATGTTTAGTTTGAGGTGCTTTTTAGCATCCATTGAATAAAAACAGGATTGAAAGATGACAATGCACTTCTTCATAGTGACTTAAATGGAGCCAGAAGAGTACCCAGAAGTTACCTACTCCAGGACAGGCTGAACAGAGAAAATAACAGAACGCCACTAGCCGTCACCTTCAGCCCCCAACTAAAACCTCTCCAGCGCATCATCAAGGATCTACACCCTATCCTGTAGGACGACCCATCACTCACAGATCTTGAGAGACAGGTCAGTCCTTGCTTATAGACAGACCCCCAACCTGAAGCAAATACTCACCAGCAACCACGAAAACACTAACCCAGGAACGTAACCTTGCAACAAAGCCCATTGCCAACTGTGTCCCCATATCTATTCAGGGGACACCATCATTGGGCCTAATCACATCAGCCATACTCTCAGAGGCTTGTTCACCTGCACATCTACCAATGTGATAATGCCATCATGTGCCAGTAATGCCCCTCTACCATGTACATTGGCCAAACTGGACAATCTCAGTGTAAAAGAATAAATGGACACAAATTAGTTGTCAAGAATTATGACATTCAAAAACCAGTTGGAGAACACTTCAATCTCTCTGGTCACTTGATTACAGACCTAAAAGTCGCAATATTACAACAAAAAAACTTCAGAAACAAACTTCAGCAAGAGACTACTGAATTGGAATTAATTTTCAAACTGAACACCATTAAATTAGGCTTGAATAAAGGCCGGGAGTGAATGGGACATTACACAAAGTAAAACTATTTCCCCATGTTTATTTTCCCCCCTACTGTTCCTCAACTGCTGGAAATGGCCCACCTTGATTATCACTACAAAAGGTTTTCTTCTCTCCTGCTGGTAATAGCTCACCTCACCTGATCACTCGTTACAGTGTGTATGGTAACACCCATTGTTTTATGTTCTCTTTGTATATAAAATCCCCCTACTGTATTTTCCACTGTATGCATCCAATTAAGTGAGCTGTAGCTCATGAAAGCTTATGCTCAAATAAATTTGTTAGTCTCTAAGGTGCCACAAGTACTCCTTTTCTTTAAATGGAAAAAGGCTTTCTGTTTTTATTTCCACTTTCAGGTTCTTTCAGCAAAACTTGTAGAATGATCACTTTAGGAGACAAAATATCCATATACAGGATTCAGGTTTAATTATTAACAAATACAAAATAATATCAAATGATCTAAACACATTCTCTTAAAAGAAAACACCTTACATTTTCTATTGCAGTAAAAAGTCTATTGCCTTGCACATTATGCTCCAATAATCCTGGACAGTATGCCATCCCAATCTATTTGAGCGTCGGTTTGTCACTGATGTATCTGTGTTTTTGACCAACACATGATATATGCCCCTGCACCCAACATAAAACCTCTCTTGACAGTTTACCATTGAGAATATTGAAGAGGCAACGAATAAGGATATTGAAGGGGCAATTGGATTCTCTCCTGCTCAGTCTTTCGGGTATAGAGGTGGTCTATTTTTTTTTCTAGTGCTTTCCCCACTGGAAATGGCCTTGCTCTTAAATAGAAAATCTTGAAGGGAAAAAACTGCATGTTATATTTTTGCAATGGTGTTGTAGAGATGTTGGTCCCAGGACACCTGAAGACAAGCGCCACGTAGTTTGAAAACTTGTCTCTTCCCAACAGAAGTTGGTCCAAAAAAAAAAAAAAAAAAGATGAGAGATTGGGTGGGTGAGGTAACACTTGTGATATTTTTTTAAAATAGATGTATGTATATTTAAATTAATTTTTTTAAAGCTTCCTTTCCCCCCCCCCCACCTTTTTCAGCCATTTTTGAAAATCATTTTTTTCCCCCAAAGTGACTGGTGTCTTAAGAACAGGAAAAGTAGGAGGGAAGGAGGTGAAGTGGAGTGAGGGGTGGGGGGACTAAAATGTGATCAGTGAGAACTTGTTTTCATCCAGCAGGGTTAAAACAACTTTTTGACCCAGCTTTTTGTAAAGGCTTTCCTTACATTCTTTAAAAAGAACAGGAGGACTGTGGCACCTTAGAGACTAACACATTTATTAGAGCATAAGCTTTCCTGGGCTACAGCCCATTTCATTGGATGCACAGAATGGAACATATAGTAAGAAGATTTATATACACACAAGAAGGTGTGAGGGATACTTAACACGGGGAAATATTCAATATGTGTAATGACCCAGCCACTCACAATTAACTTGGGTTTGAACAGAGACTGGGAGTGGCTGGGTCATTACACATATTGAATCTATTTCCCCATCTTAAGTCTCTTCACACCTTCTTGTCAACTGTCTAAATGGGCCATCTTGATTATCACTACAAAAGTTTTTTTTCTCCTGCTGATAATAGCTCATCTTAACTAATTAGCCTCTCACAGTTTGTACGGCAACTTCCAACTTACCTGTGTGTGCGAGTGGGTGTATACAAATCTTCTTACTATATGTTCCATTCTGTGCATCCAATGAAATGGCTGTAGCCCACGAAAGCTTATGCTCTAATAAATGTGTTTAGTCTCTAAGGTGCCACAAGTACTCCTTTTCTTTTTGCAGATATAGACTAACACGGCTGCTACTCTGAAACCTACATCCTTTAGATACCTTAATCTGTATCAAAACTGTTCTCCATATTTCTTAAATGGTACTTTCTTCTTTTAGTCAATGCTACAAAAGAGTTATTGAAGTGAGTTACTGAAGTGAAATAACTTTGATACAATAAACTGGATATGGGTACAAGCTGTAGAAAATGAATTCTGACTTAGAACTAAGCTTGGCTAAAGTGCAGACCCATTAATGGCATATATGGTGAAGTGCATGTGCTGTATACTCTCAGAAAACAGGAAAATATTTGAGTATGAATCACTTTCAATATAAAAACACTGAGTCAGACAATTTACTAAATGAATAAACTTGAGAGTTTGGTTTCTGTGGACATGACTTTCACCTTTCAGTACCATTTTCTTCATTCATGTTAACAAAATTGCTTTTGGGCTTTGATCATGAAAATAAAAATTAGCTTAATACTACATTAGCCCCCAACTAAAACTCAGGGGCCAGATTCTCCACTGGTGTAACTAAACCTTGTTTTACTGACTGCAATGGAGTTGGGCTGGTTTGCATAACACAGCATCTGGTCCGCTGTTCGTACTAAAATTAACTTATGACCTAATTCAGTCCTGGCATGGATGAATTTGACCCATTATGTGTCTTTTTAAAAAAATAAAACACATTCTTAGTTAATAAAGGCTGGCTAGCTTCAAAATAAACTTGTTTTCCTGATGTACTTTTAAAGAACCCCTAATGCAGTGGTACCCACATTTTTTACCTCATTTCCCCCCCCCCCCCCAGCTATGGCCGGGAGAGGGGATGCAGCTCTTGGTGCAGGGGAGGTGGATAGGGGTAAGGGGGCCCTGGGTGCGGGGCTGAGAGCCGGGGCCCCGGGTGGAGCTGGGTGGTGCTCCCTCCCTGACCCTTGGGGGGGCTGGCCCAGACCCCATCCACGCCCCCTCCCAATATTCATCATGCCCCACAGTTTGGGGACCTCTGCCCTAATGCTTTCTTTAACATAATTATGGAAAACATGTTTTTCAGGTAGTGAATCTCAACCTTTTTGAGACTTGAAGGCCTAGTCCTTCTAGTTACTCAACTGTTCTCCCCTAAACACAGGAATAATACCTTTTGGCCACTACTTCAAATGACTCAAATCTTGTCCTTTGCTATTTTTGTTGTATAAAGAGCAGAGAGTTTTTTCTAACACTATTAAAGTTTTAACTTCTCTGCCCCGAGTCATTTGACAGATCATTAATTTTCCAGAAGTAAATGAGACAGGTTTGTGTAGGACCAAAATAATACTGGTTCTAAAAGATTGGGTGTCTCTCCAACAGAAGTTGTTCTAATAAAAGATATTAACTCACCCACCTTGTCTCTCTAGACTTCGTAATCAGAATGTAAGAGGTATGCTAGAAATAATAGTCATAGACTTAGTAGATTTCATTTATAATACTGACTTCAGCATTGCTTATGTCCAATAACACATAACATACGTGATAATGTACCCAGTAAGAGCTTAGTATGTAAATAGTAAACTTAATCAGTAAAAAGCTCAGGCAGGCAAACAACTGTTTCCTTTCTGTGTCCTTTCTGATGTGATAAGTGGGCTAAAAAACTTATTCTCATTGAAAGCTCAACTGTAAAAAGTATGTAAAAATGCAAAAGATGTCACAATAACCTATAAAATCAAATGTTGATGGGGAAAAGGTGTGAAAGTGAGACAGGCTAAATTAGTCTAAACAAAAAGGCCTGCAGCTGTAACTCAAGGACTGTTATAATCATGGTTTGTATAATAAGAAAATGTGGGTCCAAAAATTAATGAACCAGAATTGGTGGACAAAAATGAGGGGATGGGACATTCTACCCATCCCTCCCTTGTTTTGGGTCCATAGACTTTTTTTGTTTTTGTTTTTTGAAAGGGGAAGAACCAGATGAAGGCTACTGAAGCGAGCTTCACCATCATGGGTGTCATGCCCACCATATCCTGGGACCATGGATCTTCTTCATTCTGATCCTAAGAGAAACTAATACAACAGTCCTCAAAGGTGTCAGGTACTCTGCGATGAGCAGGCAAAAGGTAGGGGCAATGGCCCTGTTTGTCATCCCAACCCCACCTGGCCCATGGTACTGGCTGGTTACAGGTAAGGTAACAGTATGCCCCATCTTGAGGTTCAGTGCAGTATGAACACATCCCTTTGTTCAGGGATGGTCCAGCAGTAGCTGTGCTTCCAGAAGCACAGTCCCTACCAAAGCTATGTGGCTTTACATTGCTCCCTATTTGTGGCTGTGCCTAAATGGCATCAACTAACTCATAGTCATTTGGGTAAGTCAGGTACAGTGAGACACAGAATGCTTTTCAGAAGCACTATCAGTGCAGCTAGGTAACTGGGAGGGAGATCAAAACTCCATAACCCATGTAGCTGTAACAGTAGATTCAGGATGTAGCAACCTGGAGTTTGGAGGAGCTACCAAGAAGTCAGTCTGTGTGCACGTTGCTGGAATGCCAGCTGCAGTTGCAGCATCTCAGTAAATAGTTTTTAATAAAGAGCCAGTTTAGTTTAAGGAACGTGGAGCCCTCACATTATTGTTTAGCACATGGTATATGAACCATGGTGACAGCAGTCATTTTAGTGAGGCCCACAGCAAGGGAAGACAGTATGATTAACAGGCATGGAGGGACACTCACCACCAGGAATGCTGGATTTCCAGATGAAAAACCTTGCACCAGCAGGGAAACGGTGGAAGCAAGAATTAAGTCTGTATACGTATCTGTCCATGGGGGGGTATAAAGATGTGAAAATGAAAGTAATGCTTTTTTTATCATCACATTGTGGGGGGAAAGGATGAGAGATGAGTTAGACACTGTTGCCTGGAGTAATAAAGGTGTTTGAGTATTGTGATCCCAGGCAGAAAGAGATTGTAGACGGATACTGTTACTTCATCCAAATCCAAGAATCAGAAGAGGGAATAGATACTTAAATTACAGAGCTGAGAACTGACATCCACATGTAACTTTGGAGACATTAAAGATAGGATTGTTTGTGCACCATGTCATTCCAGTTCACAGGACAGACTGTTAGAAACAAAACTACCCCTAGAGAGATGCTGCCAAATAGCCAGGGCAGCTCAACTGTCTTGAAGAAAGGATCAAAATAACAGCCACTAGTGCAGAACACGCACAGAGGCTCAAACTAATTAATTTGAAATATCTTCATGTATTACTACTACTCTAAAGTCAGCTGCTCACCTCTGGATACCCCAGCTCTACCACTCAACAGTGATCTATCCAAATTATTTCATTCTGCCAACCCAATAGAAGAGGAATGGCAGGCTGACTTACTGATACCTGTGATCTCACCCTCCCATCTCTCCACAATGAGCTATTTATGGGGGAAGTAGAAGGTTGGGGAGGAAGAAAAGAGGGAATGGAGAAGAGAGAGTGGTAGGTAAACTCCATCTTGCTGAATCTACTGATTTTCCCTCTTCCCCAGCCCCACCCCCATAGAACTAGTAAGATGTAAAAATCACTAATTTTCTTTACTAGTCTATATCTAAATTCAGTATAAATCTCAAACCTAATATGCTAGTACTCCACCTTCTATAGTATGTTTTGTGTGAGGCTCTCAAAGGACTTTGCAAATAGAAATGAACATAATATCCTTGTGCAGTCTCATCTTGTATTGAGGTACAGAAAGGTCACACAACACTTGCCCAAGGTGGCAAGTGGCAGACCAAGGAACTGATCTTGAAACTCCCAATTCTGTGCTCTGACCACTAGAGTGTTCCCTATCAATAGTACAAAATAACTTTTTGCAGTTGTTCAGATGTTTCCTAACCCAATACTCTGGAAACATCACCCAGCTGTATGTTGGAAGCGAAAAGTAGTTACCTAATTACTAATATACTTACAGAAGCTCATTCTTAAACCATAAAGAGTCCCACATTGACACAGCCTACAGCTGAAGCTTCCCACATAGATCGTAACCTCCCTCCCACCTTCACTGTACGTGGGAGTGCATCTTTACTAGAAACAGTAATTACAAAAATGACCTTCATACTTACTGAAATTTGTGGATGGTGTCGCTGACTCATGGATTTGAGCCCAAATATTGGGTAATGGCAAGGTTCTTTAGTATGGCCTTCTCTACCACCTTATGCAACTGCTGCAATGAAAGCCATTTTCATGTCAGAACATCTTATGTGAAATACCTGTCTGGTTAATCTAGGATTTCTTCTATGCCAGAACCTAGGGAGCTCCAAAGACTGTGGAGAGAATCCCTGCCCTAGCTCTCCCCTGGCAAAGGCTGCCACAGCTCATTTAAGTTAGGCATTAGAATGATGGCCAGCTTTATGGGGATGCTTTTGGTTTTAGAATAGCAGAGCTCGTATCTGTTTGAAATAGAAGTTGCTACCTATGTTCTGTAAAGATTTTTTGCCTCCACAAAGAATATTAAGGATCTTCTCTAGCCTTTTTTTATTAGCTGTAAATGCTTTACTTTTATTGTTCATCTGTGTTGTACTTAAATAGGAAATCCCCTTCTCTAACCCACTTGTGATGAGTCAGTGCTGCTGCTCAGTTTGAACTAAAGTTTGAACTATCTCATAAATTGCAATAATTGCTAAATATAATCCTGTTTCTTTGCTTTGGGTGTATTCCGCAACTGGAAAGAGACTTTAGCATTTGTCGGGTAAGTAATTGGTGTTCTCACTAGATTTGTATATTAAGTCTGGGATATTGATTATTGCCTCAAGGAGTTAACAGCTTTATAAGGGTTCAAATAACAATTGGGATTAAAATATTACTCTGAATGTATGTAGCACTTGAATATAAATTTCTGTATAAACATGAATTGTTAATGTATTCCTAGTAATGGTCATCATTATAAGCCAACAAAAGGCACATTTAAAAGCCAAAAATTTTTAAAATATCTAATATTGGCATGGAGCAACTTGCATATTTTTAGTCTCTCCCCACATTTCTCTTGTCCATAAATATGCCTATCATCACCTCTGCAGAACTGCTCCTACAAGCCACCACCTCTTCTCAGAGCTTCCTGCATCATTTTTCCTCCATTTTGATTGCTAACTCCCTTCCCTACAAACTCCCAAAGTCACCCTCTCCAGCATGTCCAGAAAATCAGTGCTTGCTAGAGCTGGTCAGGAATTTTTTGATTGAATGTTTTTTGACTATATACCAATTCATCAAAGCCAAAACTTTTTGCAGAACTGTATCTGTTTCGATTAAACTTTTGTCGGGAATCTCAGTTGCGGGATGGGGGAAAAGAAAGAAACTCCCACCCTAGAATAATCAATATTGTAGTGGTTAGGACACTCATAAGGGATGTGGGATACCTAAGTTCGCAGCCCTGCCATGCCTGATTTGGAGCAGGGTTTAAATCTGTCTCCTACATCTGAAGCCAGTGTCTTAACCACCAGGCTACTGGCTATTCTGGGGTTTCTCTGGCCCAATGTGTCCTAAACCAGCAGGCTGCAGAGTCAGTACTAGTCTCTCTCTCTTTGGCCAAATTAACATTTAAATAGTATATAAATTGGAATAAAGGCAAGAGTGAGAGACCCCCACTGCAGGTCAGTGTGTTGACCACTGAGCTACTGGCTATTCTGGGACAAGGAACTCTCTGGCTGTATGTTTTCAAGTTTTCAACATCTGGTTCCAATGCAAGTTTTTCACTAAATGGAAAATCCATTTTTGACAGGCTCTAGTTCAAGCCTTCTCTCACACATGGAGAAGTATAGACACTTCACCGCGATCATTAAACAGCTTCACATGCTCATTGATTTCAAGATTTTTCCCTTCTCATTTGCAAAATTCTCCATGGACCTGCTTGTGACTCTCATCCTCATTTCCTCCATTCATCTACCACCCGCTTCATTTTGTATCATCGGCAGACTTTGCCACCTCACTGTTTACACCTTTTTCTAGATCATTTAGGAATATGTTGAACAGCGCTGGTTCCAATATAGATCTGTGGGGGATCCCGCTACTCATAGGTGCTACTTCCCCTCTGTTCGGTGGGTGCTCGATCCATGCCCCTGCCCCATCCTCACCCTACCCCCTTTCCGTCCTCTTTCCTCAAGTCCTTGCCCCTGCCCTGCCTCTTCTTCACCTCCTCCCCTGAGCGCGCCATGTCCCCACTGCTCCCCCTCCCTCCTGGAAAGTCCTAAGTGCCACCAAACAGCTGTTGGGCAGCAGAGGAGCAGGAAGCGCTGGGAGGGTGGGAGAGGAGCGGAGATGCAGCACACTTGGGGAGGGGGAGAGCTTCGCTGCCAGTGGGTGTGGAGCACCCGCTAATTTTTCCCCGTGGGTGAGCCAGCCCCAGAGAACCCACGGAGTTGGCGCCTATGCTGCTGTTACTTCTCTCTATTGTGAAAACTGAAAGTTTATTCCAGTCCTTTGTTTCCTATCTTTTAACCAGTTACTGATTCATGAGAGAATGTACCCTCTTATCCCACGACTGCTTACTTTGCTTAAGAGCCTTTGGTGAGAGATCTTGTCAAAAGCTTTCGGCAAGTACAAAATACAGTATATACAGTGGGTCACCCTTATCCACCTGTTTTAGACCCTCTCAAGGAATTCTAATAGATTAGTGATGCATTATTTCCTTCTACAAAAGTTGTGTTGGCTCTTCCCCAGCAAATCATGTTCATCTGTGTCTGGTCAATCTGTTCTTTGCCTAATTTCAGTACTAGGAATATTGGTTGAAACTATAGTAAACTGCCCTGTAATTGCCAGGATTGCCTCCGGAGCATTTTTTTTTTTTTTAAATCAGTATTATAGTCATCTAATACGGAGGCTGATTTAAGCAATAGGTTACATACCACAGTTAGTAGTTGTGCAACTTAATATTTGAGTTCTTTCAGAACTCTTGGGTGACTTTGTCTTGGTGATTTTATTACTCTTTAATTTATCAATTTGTTTTAAAACCTCCTCTGACACATCAGTCTGGGACAGTTCCTCGGATTTGTAAACTGTAAAAGAATGGCTCAGGTGTAGGAATCTCCATCCCATTCTCCTCACTGATTGTTTGGCAGGGTTTCTGCTTCTGATGTACTAACAAAGCTAACGGCTTTTTTTTTTTTTTTGGCCTTTTGTTAGTTGCTCTTCAAATTTCTTTTTTAGCCAGCCTAATTATACCTTTACACCTGACTGGTCAGAGTTTGGTCCTTTCTATTTTCCACAGTAGAATTTGATTTCCAATGTCTAAAAGATGCGTTTTTTGCTTCTAACTGACTCTTTTACACTGTTTAGCCATTGTAGCATGTTTCTGGTCTTCTTACTGATGTTGTTTTGTTTTTATTTGGGGTATAGATTTCATTTGAGTTTCTATTATGGTGTTTTTAAAAGGTTTCCATGCGGTTTTCAGGTATTTCACTACTGTGACTGTTCCTTTTCATTTCCATTTAACTAGCTTCCTCACTTTTGTATAGTTCCCCTTTTTGAAGTTAAATGCGACTATGGTGGGCTTCTTTTGGCTTTTTCCTCAATAATGTTAAATTTAATTACAGTATGGTTGCTATTACCAAGCAGTTCAGCTATAATCACCTCTTGGACCAGATCCTATAAGCCACTTAAGACAAAATCAGGAATTGCCTCTCTCCTTGTATGTTCCAGGACTAGCTGCAGTAGAAGCAGTCATTTGAAAATTCAGCAGCAGACTAAATTATTTTGCATTTACTCTGTAAGGTATATTGGGGTGCAATGTATGTGAAAGACACTGTAGTAAAGCGAGTTGTATCTGCATTCTTTTACTTGTTGAGTTGTGGCAGTGGGAAACGGTGGAACTCAAGTCTACTTAGGTAGGATCCTGGGGTTTAGAACACCCCAAAGTTAGGGCCTGAGTTTAAAAAGAATCCCACTACTGATTTTACAAGCGTATTGGTGCAAAGGAAGTTGTCATTAAAAGCCACAGAGATGTACAACTTCCCATACTCTTTGACTAATCCTTTTTTCTAAAAGAGCATTTTTAAAAAAAATCTGTGACTGCACAGGGGATTTCCTTAGATATATAGATATAGATATTCTTAAGGGGCCTATTATGAACCATAGAAGTCAATGGGTGTTTTGCTTCTGAAGACTTTGCGCTGATAAACACAATCAATATTGGTTGTAAACATGAGAGGCTAGTAAAGACAACAGGCAGTATTACAACAATCCAGATACATGGCACAGCATCTGCATTTGTTTATTTGTAAAGAACCCACTTAATATTTTAAAAACAATTCTAAGGGCATCATCCTGTATGTAGAATGAGCCTGTAACAAGCTAACTTTAAATGCTGTGGATCATTTATTAAGAGAAGCTACACCCAGGCTGCTCATGACCCTGATATTCTGTAACCTACACTCGCTGCTTATCAGCTACTGCATTATTGAGGGGAATTGGTGCCCTCAAGAAAGGAAGCTGCTAAGGATAGGAGCTTCCAGGAAATCTCACCAGATCAAGGAAGCTGGAAGGTGTGCTCCTGTGGGGAGGAGCTCCCAGAGATAGCAGCAGGACAGAAGCCTGTGGCGCTTCAGCTGGCTGGAGGAAGTGGCTGCAGGAAATAAAGTCAGGGCAAGTCTACACAATGGTGCTACATCGGTACAGCTGTGCTGCTGTAGTGCGTCTGCAGGCTTCAAGCTGAAGTCTGAGAAATTTGTGTATAGACAGAAGTGGGGTGGAGGGTTGGGCTCAAGCATGAGTCCGAGTCTGGGCTTATATTGCAGCGTAAACATACTCTGAAACGCTGCAAGGTGGGAAGGTCTCAGGGCCAGGTTCCAGCCTAAGCCTAAGTCTACACTGCTATTTTTAGCCCACAGCCTTAGTCCCATGGGCCCGAGTTAATTGACCCTGGGCTCTGAGACTCGGTTCTATGGATTTTTTTTTTTTATTGTCGTGTAGACATACCCTCTGAGGTAGCTGGGTGGGAGTGGGTCTCAACCCCCTGACAATTGGTCTTTATGGTTTTATTTGGTCTGAATAGTCACATGGACATTTCATTTGGGTTCAATCTGTTATTACTTTTGTGTGTTTCATTTTTACAAAGCCCTGAGAGATGCCCTATAAATCAAAATAATTAAATTATGCTGAACAAAATTAAGAAGGTTGTTACCAGATGCTGTTGAGAAGAATTCTGGGTTCTAAGGGAAAGATTACCAGACTACTGTATTTCCTAGTGTAGTTAAATACTGCCTTATAAATAAAATGGATGGATAGATACAGTAATCATTTAAGAGCCTAATTGAGAGAGACTTATTCCTAGTGTGTAAAATAACTTGCAGTACTTAAAAAATATTTTTTGTGGTTTTTAAAGGTCGTGGAAGTATAAAAATCTTTGCTATGCTTTTTAGTACTCCAACCAGTAGTAAAGAAATGGGAGCCCCCCTATCCAAAACTCAGTGAATGGTTTTTCCTTACAATGTGCATAAAAATTAATCATTTTACAGCCTATTTTACAGTTCTAAGTATTTATACATTTTTCCTAATTGTTCCCCAGTGCTTAAACACTGCCCCCTGTAGATTTTTTTATTAGTAAAATCTAAAGTTCACATGGGTGCTATTCCCATTAAATGAGGGTCATGTGAGGTGGAAATAAGAGCCAAAGATCAGGAGTTATTTCACTTTTATAGTTCTTTCTAGAGGAAACAGGAGCTTTAAGGCAGTTCTGTCAAAAAATGTACATAGACATTTGAATTTTAGACCAGTTTTCTAGTGAAGAGGAGGAGCTATATTGGAAATACTGCATCTTTTAAATTATTTAACAGCCAGATCTAATGATTGAGAGTTTTCTTATGATGTGGTTTTTAACATTACCACACAGATCTTGTGCAGATATACTGTAATGTTGTAAACTGGTATTATCCTTGATTCAGAAAGAAGGAAAAATAGATTCATATGTATTACCAACAGGGTGGAAGCACTGCTTATTATGGTAATATTAGTGGCTAAGAAGGGAAAGTCTCTAAAGGTTCCACAAAGTCATCTGGCAAAGTCTTAGAGATTACAGTTCTCATCTGAACTTTTGTGGAGAAGCCTGTTTTTTCAGTTTCCTTCCTTCCTTTCCTCTGCTCGCAAATGGCTCCTTTCTTGTTGCTATCCAGCCAACTGCTTCACCAGCAGTCACACAACCTTCCCCAAGTGCTTTCTCCATTCCCATTCCTCTTCTTCAGTCAACTTTACATCCTGTTCAGTGTACTGTCTTCCTACTTCATCCCACTGTCTGCGCCTACATCAGACACCAGACCCTACCTCTTTTCTGCTTTGAGCCTAGGCTCCTGCATTCTGAATTCTGCAGTATTTCCTTTCTCCATTATTGGATGTGTATACACAGGATGATAGTGATAGCAATAGCAGACCGGAGCAACAGCTGGTTCAACCACTTATAACAAGGATATGCCATGTAAGGACACTCAGCATGACATCGTTTGGGCTGTTTTAATGATCTGCCTGTAATAGAACAGGTTCAAAAGCACGGGATCTCTCAAACAAAATAGTACTTTTCTTCTAATACAGACTATTTTGGTAAGGAGTCCCCTGAATTCTTTGTACAGAAATGTTATAGTACTAGTAAGTGCGTAAGGCACAAGAGCAGGTAAAGTGAAATGTGAATGTTTACACTAAGGAAACAATGAGTAGCTGGATTTGGGAGACAAATTATTTCTTTTGGAATTTACTTCCATTTTCTCCTCACCTTTTGTCAATACACTCTAATTTTGGTATGTATTCTGGCCCCAAGTGGATTCATGAGTCTGGACTTGTGTGTTGCAAGGAAAATCTCTGAAAATTACTTAAAATACCTTTTCTTATTGCTAAAGATTTTAAAGTTGCAGACTCAGGGCTTCCCAAGGCTAGAAGCAATGCTGTATCCTGCTGGAAATCTAGCATTCTTGTTTCTTGCTCTGCAGAGACACTAGATAACACTTTAATATGTCAGCAATTTGAAGTGCAGAAAAGTAGTCATGGATACAAGACTGATTTATTTCTCCATCTTGGGTGTAATGTATGTATGTTTGTTTATTGGCAGGAGGTAATTCTATATTTGGGGGCACGAAGAAACATTCTAGAGCTGTGTGGAGAAAGGGAATTCATTTTATGAAGGATTTTGATATTTCAAAATTTGATTTCATTCTGATTTGAAATGAAAACTGAAAATTTCAAAATTCTCAGTGAAAGAGAGTGGAGTCCTAGCTCCTGGGCAATTCGTCTGGCAGGAAGTTCCAGAACCACAGATCCTGAGAACCAAGGGGTTGCCAACTCTGAGGGAGTCTTGCAGGCAGGCTGCTTAGGAGCCAGGCAGGGTCACATTGACCCCATATGCAGTGTTTTCCCCAGGAACTGAAATTAAGCGGGGTGTTCAAATTTACAGGAGAGGAGTCAGGGCCGATGGGAGGTGAAGGTGGGCTGTATGGCACCATAGTAAAAACTGAAAAATGTTTCATGACCATTTTATTAGATTTTTTTTAAATCATCACACAAATTAAAGTTGGCTACTCAAGCCTTCTATGAAATGCTACAACTACATCCTTCTTGGTTTCTTCTTATAATTTTGCACAGCTCTGTTAATGAACTTCTTGAATGCAATGCATTCATCTTTGGTGGCTTCTCTTGTGTCCGGTATTTCCATTCCTTCAACTAATATACTCATTAGTTCATTCACATGATCAGGCAGAAGGCGACTTCTTTCAAAACACAAAATTCTATTCAATGATGAAAAAGAATGTTCAACTGTAGCTGCTGTGACTGGGAGTAGCAAGAGAAGAATTCCTACTTCTTTCAGCCCAGGAAAAATAGCATAAAGAAGTAGTCGAGCCACTATTGATGATAAAAAAGAAGTTGAAGTCAAATCTTCATTCATTCATCATATGATATGCCACTCTGTGTTCAAATTCTCTATTCTGTCCTGTTTAATGACCCAAGTGGTTTCAGCAGTAGACTTATGAGAGAGAATGGCAATAGTCTTCTCTGAATGTAGTAGCAAAAGTAATCCACCAGGCTCGCTACTTAGATCCATCCCATCTTGGTAGATACTTTCCAAAGCCAGTAATAATGGCTGGAGTAATTTTAAGACAATAGCCAAGGATTGCTCATGAGAAAGCCAGAGGGTTTTCCCAGGTTGGGCTAATTTGAACGTCAGTCCCAGTATATCTTCTATATTTTCCAAGATATTCAGTCTTTTTGGACTTTTGCTGAAAAAAGAATATAATGAAGACATTAAATTTATAGCTTTTGTAATGTCTTTTGAAGAGTCTGCAGCTCGTACTAGCGCTAGTTGGAGTAGATGGCCTCTGCAGTGTGTATAGGAGAGACTAGGGTTACACTTTTTTTTCTGAGCAAAGCTTGTGTTCCACCATGTCTTCCAGAGAAGTTTGCAGCTCCATCAAATGCACAAGCAACCATCTGTTTGGGGTCCCACTGACAAGCATTTAACTCTTCTAAGATGTGGGTTGTCACAGATGCAGCCAATGTGTCTTCTATAACTTGAACATCTAGAAATGCATCTACTGGCCTACCACTGACATCAAGATAATGTACACAATGACTTAATACTTGATGACCATTTGCATTGGTGCATTCATCAGCCATGTATGCAAATTTTTTTAATGTGGTGAGAGAGTTCTTCACTTTTTCAACTGTTGAGTCTTTCACTGTTTCACCACATACCTCTAGCCAGTCAGTTGAGTTTCTTTCAGAAAGATAGTGAGTGTTTGCTGGTCTTGTCCAGAACCAGTGTTCAGCTTCAGGATAAACAAGTGACAATGCACTTACCACACACTACAAACTGGAGGCCAATGTTATCTCTTGCTTAAATAGAAAGTGTGATGCCATGGCCATGTTTGTTCACATGAACTGTGTTGTGTAACAGCCTCATTAACACTCACTGGTGTTGTCCTTGGTCAGTGGAGACTCAGAGTTCAGAGGTGCTTTCACATGAGTTCATCTCCCAGGTGGGGGGTAAGAAGACACCTTGTTTGTTCCTCCAGCTGCTCACTGTTCGCTCTGACCACTGTTATTCATTGTGCCACCGTTCACTCCATTGCTCCGTTGCCAATGGCCCTGCGCCGTTACCTTCTGCTGCCACCTGCCACTCTGACCTCTGCAAGTTGGTCTCTGGAGGTTCCACCCAGCTCTCAGTGATTTTAGCTGAGCTCTCAGTGGGGGAACCTCACTGCTAGTGCAGACTGGGCCATCTCTTCCACAGAAACACTGTCCCACAGCAGGTCTAAGCACTTAGACCTGATTCTCAGTGATTTCAGCTGTAGTGGTCACTTAACAAAACAAAGACTGACTATGGAGCCTAATCAGCTCTGTCTTTAAACAGAGGAGAGGGGCAGGTCTAATAGTACTTGTGACTCAGGCAGACCATCAAGCAAAACACCTGTCCCTACCCTCTCTCTTGATGCCGTCAATCAGCCCAGGCTAAGTACAGTTCTACTGCCCTTTACTCATACAATAAGAATAACAACACTTCACTACACCTTCCTCCCCGCACCCCGCATTCAAGTGATTTGTAATCCAACCCCAGCCAAAATCTATCACTTGGGCAATGCAGCTCTGTTTGCTGGATACCTAGGTAGATTAGGTGTGAATGTAAATACAATCTGGTCCTGAAGCCTTTTCCCCCCCAGCTCATCACTAGCTGTCAGGGAGAGCTAATTTAGTCTTTGCTTACAAATCATAATTTGAAATTATTAGGTTGGCCAACATCACTGTTATGAATGCACTGACACTGTCATAAACAGCTGTACAAGGAAGCTAGTCTGTTCATACTTTTCAACTCTATTATACTTTTTCAGATACATGTATTTTATCATAACTTTGTATGCTTTTAAAGTATGTATTAATGTTTCAATTTCAATTCAAATTTCCAAACAATCACTAAATTGGCAACACTGCATGTAACTAGTTCACAAAACTGGGAGCGGGGCGGGTGTTGGGGAAATTCAGGAGGGGTAAACACCCCCGGGGGTGTGTGTGTGTAGGGAAATCCCCACCCCATAGCCGGCGAATTATGAGCCTGTGGTGCCCATGCTCCATCAACATTCATGAGGGTGTGCCCAGCTCCACCAATGTTTGGGCTCCAGGCCCCGTGCTTTCGGGGGCCCCGCACTATGGGTCAGCAATGTGGGGCGCTCTCACCTCGAGGGTGGCTCCCCCGCCTCCCCACAAGCAGCTCCCCCAGTCCCTGGAGTCGCTGTGTGCTGCAGAGAGACCCCCCCCCAGCACTGACCCAGCTCCCAGCCCATTGGCTGGGAACCCCGGCCAGTGGGAGCTGCAGGGGCTGGTGCCAGAGCTGCTGGGCCATGCCTGCACAGCAGGGAGGGGGAGGGAGCCACAGGCAGAGAGAGCAGCCGGAATCTGTCACTGTCAGACACACAGACACAGCCGGGGGGTTGTGGGGACAGATAGATGGAGCTGTGGGGAGGGGAAAGGAGCAGCGATGGGCACTCTGGGGCTGGCATAAAATATACAGTACATAGGGGGCTTCCTGAGGGGGGTATAGCAATACCCCCTGCAGAGCAGACTCGGGCTGTGGCTGGCTCCATCCATCACTTCCCCCCACCCCACAGAGACCCACACAACCCTCTGCCTCTTCCTGAGAAACCGCCAACGGCCCCTGTGCCCCTGTCAGCCCTCTCAAGTAATTCAATCTACTCTTCTTTTCCAAGCAGTTTGTGGCTTTTCTTGTAAGAAAACTTACAATTTCTTTGCAAAGAAGTCCATTTATAGTTTTTTCACTTAAGAAGTATATTTTCTGGTTGTTCATAAGTTCATTTATTTTGTTAACTTGGTTTCATAGGCAATTTAAAAAGTCACTTGAATTGTACCTGCTTTTTTCCATTGGTCCAAAAACACATGGAAGAGGTGCAGATTTTTATTTCTGTGGGCCAAACCACCCTGTGTAGAAATGTAAATGTCAGAGCTAGAATAGCTCTGCAAGGGTAAGGGTCCCTTCAGGAAATTGTCCTCAAGTGATTCATTCTTCTGGGCATTCCATTCTGTTGTTCCCTCCTATAGCGATAGTGATCAGTGTTTCCACCCACGGGGTCTTCTTTCTCTGGAGCTTCTCATGAAGTAAAGTCTGTCATTACAGGTTTTTATCTCTGTAATATATTTAATTTTGATGTATTGTTAATTAATGCACTATGGGACTCCCCTGTAGCCCTCTGTATAAATTGATCCTCTTCTTTCCATATGTTTTGCCTGTAGGGTTTTCTGCAGCCCTAGGGCAGCCAACAATAACCCCTGTGCCTTTGCAATGGAGTGAGGGATGGGGATCATGGGTTCCCTATTTATGTGATTTGCAAGAAGTGTTATCATTACTCAAGGTACCAAAAGTGTTTAAATGATAATTGCCTTGTAAAATCCCAAAGCAAGTTCATTTTCATTTCTCATATACAGTACACACATTTTCATTAATTATGAGTTGAATTTATTATTATTATTTTATTTATTAGCTAGGTTACTGGGTTTTTTTTTTCAGTGTGGCAAAATGTGTGCTATTTTATGGGTTGAGTGATTGAATGACATAATACCCCCCACCTACCGCCAACGTCCATCACTAAGTCCGGTAATTTTGTCAAGTGTTCGTCGCACAACATGGTGGTGCCTACCCCTGCCTTGTGCTTCAGGGGGTCATGGGGTCCAAGGCGGCCTGGGGAGTTAGTGGGGGGCTTGGCACTGGCAGCAGCAAGTGGCCTGGCCCCAGCCCACTCCACTCCACCTCGCTGGCTCCCGGCATTGCTCAGGGGCGGGGGCTTCAGGGAAGAGGTGGAGTGGGGGCGGGGTGGGAAGAGGCGAGGCGGAGCAGGGTTGCTCACTGCTGTCGGCGCCAGGCACCACGCTAACCCCCCAGGCCACCCTGGGCCCCGCGTCCCCCTGAAGTGCAGGGACCGGGGCGATTGCCCTGATCCATTCTATGGATGGGACAGATCCACTTGGGCACCACCAAAAATTATAGAAACCTGCCACCCATGATTGACCCCTGGATTCCATCGCAACTTTATAGAAGTGAACAGTCTCCACAAAGCTGTTTAAATTTCAACAAATCAGTAGTTGTTTTGTTGGAAGTTTTCTGGCCAGCTCTAAAACAAATTTTGACAGACTGACATGAGATTTTAAATAACAAGTTCCTGAAGCTGCTGATTTTTTGGTGTCCTAGACAAGGTCCAGAGATTTTTTTTTTCAATCTTCCTTTTGGCAGAACCAACTTCATCACACTACGTCCTCCCAACATGATTAGTCGTGGTTGAAGTCCACGGAAAACTCCTAATGATTTCCAATCGAGCTAGGATTTCATTCTTAGTTTACAAGTTTGGTGAGTTTGGAGGATGTAGTATGGGAAAGTGGGTGCCTGAAGGCTGGAATCCTTAGGTGGGGCAGAGTTAAGGTTGCAATGCATGGTCTCTGTTTCAGTAATTGAATTAATGGTGAGATCTGTAGGTCGAGGACTAGAAGGTATCTTAATTTTTCTTTCCCTTCCTTTTGTGTCATGCTTGTTACATGTGTAGCAATCTTAAATTATTTCACAATGACATATTTGTATATTAAGAGTTGTTATAAACTGAAATGTCTGAAGATCTGGGGGGAGAAAATAAGAACTGAATGGAACCTTCATCCACATTTCAAGTAAGTAGTTATAGCCTTTAACTTGCTAGTTTTAAGTAAGGAACAGAACTTCTGATGTGGGTGGGGGCTGCAGAGGAAGTCACCAACAACCTCTCCCCTTCATGTATGGGTGCAGAGTAAGCCAGTGCAGCCCACAAAAAGATTGGCTGGGAGATGCATTGGTTTTAGTACAACTCATAGCAGCCTCTTTTGAGAGGCCTTTATGGAGCCCAAACTGTGGCTTAACATTGTCCTCTTATGGTGGAACTGTGGGTGAAGTCGAAAAGTGGAATCGCCTACCTTCCCTCCCTTGAGGGTGAATCACCATTCTAGTACAGCTGCCTGTGCAAGGACAGCAGGTGTTATTTGCACTCCCTTTTGTCTGGCCCCTGTTCTTTAAAGACCCCAAAATGCCACCATCCGTTTGGTAACTTATGTGAAATATGTTTGTCCCATTCCTAGTAAGCTTGTGTCCATACCACAATTTACACCCTTATGAGCAGTTGCTGTCTCAACATAGTCTGTCATAGGGGTTGTATACTTCTATCTATCAGTGTTGTATCTGAGTGCCTTCACTGCACTATTTGAGCACTTGAGGTCAATAAGAGGATGGCCAGGGAGATTGATGCACTCTCTAGGGCAAGACTAGGGCACATTGGAGAGGCAATATAGAGAGGCTTCTGCTGTGACTCTTGTGTGGATGGATACAATAGAGGCCTCAGTCCTGCAACAAAGTCTACAAACAGAGACTCTTGCACCCACAGTTATGTCTGTCGGACTCCTTGTAGGCGCCAGGGTCTTCTTTCAGATCCTATTGCAGAATTGGGTCCTAAGACATCAATCTTCAGTACTATTATAAATATTTATATTCAATAATAAAAGTTAAAAACCAAACACATAATTATGCCAACAAATTAAAGTCCATATACTGCATATGCCTGTAATTGTTAAAAGTGCATATGCCAAGGATTATAGAGGGGCATGGTTTCAGAGGCATGGCAGCTGAACTGGCTGTTGCCCACCATTACTTCTTGATTTGGGGCATGTGAATTTGTAAAAAGAGCCAACCTATCTATGATAGAGGCAAGCAGTTCTTTGCAGCATGACAAAAATGGAAGTGTGTGGCAGTAGTTCTCCTCAACCCACTGAAAACGGGAAAGCTGTCGACAGCTTGTATATAACAGTTATGCTGGAGAATGGGAAGCAACAGGCGTCCTTGTTACCGAAGAAAGAATTTTTGATACAAAAAGTGCAGGATCAAAGTTTTAACTTTTCCAGAGCTAAACTGGAAACTTCCTGAGCTGCAAATCCTTCTCCTTCAGCTTCCTTTCCAGAATGCATGGGTCCCAATCTGTTTTTAAACACAATTTCTGAATTGTTCTGTTTTTCTTCCCAATTTCTTTTCCTCATAGTGGTCTCTTCTCCCTACTCTAACACTTAAATTGCAATTAAGTCATTTGCAAGCCACTCAGGATCAAGTATTTAAGCTGTTATCTTCAAGCTGTATTAAATTTTCTCTAACTCGTTTCCTTATTTTTCCCTGATGGAAAATCTCCAAACAAAAGGCTCTTCAGTGAGCAGTAAAATAATTTGGATGGCAGACATCCAGTCTGTGCTTTCTGAAGATAAGTGGCTTGGCTATGTCCAAAAAACCATGAAATGTTTTATTGTCCAATTATAGTTTACAGTGGTGTAGCCAAAGGGGTTTTCCTTTTTTAACTATATGGATGGGAGACCCAGGATAGCAAGATGCATATGTGAATCCTGATGGATCCCCACAGCTATTCCCCTTTTAAGTCAGGAGAAAGCGTTCCTCCTTCAGTTTCATGAGTTACTATTCTCTACCTCTGCAAAATGTTTTGCTCTGCCTTCTTTTCTGTGATGAAAATGTTATTACTTTCTTATTACCAATGTTTAGAGAAGCTTACAATGAAATAAAGTAATTGTTTGAATCAGGATGGCTGTTAAAACTCAATTTTAATCGGAAGGAAGGAGAATACATTTTCACTTTCTCTTCATAGGACTTAACAAGGCCCATGTTCTGTATTGGGAATTTTAGGGAGAAACTGCTGTTCATGACTGATGCTCAGTGGACGGAATATCTGCTCCTCAGGGCAACCCTTTGTGCATGCATTGTGAAGTGCCTTAGGGTGTGTCTACACTGCAGTGGTAAGCCCAGAGTTCAAACTCAGGCACAGATCTAACCCCCCTTCTGTATACGCACAAATTGTGCTTACCTAGGGTGCCAGGACCCCATGGGAGTGAAGGGTCAAATCCTGAGTTAAGCTGGGACTCAGGGTTCAAGCCCACACTGGATTCATGCTCTGGGAGTCCACCAAAAGTATTCCACAATCCCATGGGATGACTTCCTTTGTCCTCTGGACAGTCAGATTTTGTTGGGAACCAGGTTTCAACAATTCCTAACCTGGGCTTACAAATGAGTGTAGACACTCAAGTCCTAGGTTAACAAACCCAGGGTCTGCTAACTCAAGTTCTACTAACCCTGGACTTACATTGCTATGTAGACATACCATTAGGTAGCTGGCAGTAGTTGGTTCTGTAGCCTGCAATGTGCAGGAGGTCAGACTAGATGATCACAATGGTCCCTTCTGACCTTAAAGACTATGAGAAGATGTATATTGCAAAAACGGTTTCTGCATATTTGTTCAGATTCCAAATGGTTGTTCAGTTCAGACATTTTGGTGGTGATTTAGCTGTGCTCTGCCAATATTTTCTAGCAGAAACTGGAATATTGATTCATTTCTAGTCATGGGGAAAAAATCCATTGTTCTAATAGGAACAGTAACTAAAATTTGTCAGCAATCCCCATTTCTTTATTTGCTAGCTGGACCTCCTTTCACACAAACACTCAGACACAGAGATGACATTCTGGCCTTGTTGAACTCAATGGCCAAACTCCCATTGATTTTTAGGGTCAGGATTTCATGCACTGTACATCTCAATTAAGTAATAAGGGGTCTAACTCAGAAGCATGTATGGGTAGCAACTGCTACTCTCAAGTTTGCAAACTAGTTTCCATCCTTGCACACTGTTTTCACAGGCACATAACTTTCCAAACTATTTGCCTTCCTTGCTTTGCATTTGTCTTAAAAATGAAGTTTATTTTTAATTAATCTTTTGTGAAGGCTTGAACACAATCCCTGTACCTATTTTAAAGTTAGGGAAGGAGAAACACATTTAGACTAGGTCCTTTGAGTCAGTCCGTTTTTTCATTATATGTTTTACACAGTGTTTAGACTAAAGCACCAGGTCCTCAAGGAACTATAGCAAAGAAATTATATGGGAAAATAATACATTCCGTATTGTAAAACCTGACCTTTTTATTTAAAGTGAATAACTCCTGAAATGACTGACTTTTGAAATGTTTAAGTCTGTTTATATAGGCCTTTCTAGTTATAAAATAACACAATTATGGTCACTTGCAAATACAGGATTGAGCAGCTGTAAGGGTTTTTTTTGGGGGGGGGGGGAAGGAGGGGGAAGTGAGGAGGGTGAAAATCTTATTAGAACAGTGAGGCCAATAATAATCACACCATTAAAGATGGCAAAAATATCCTCAAAGGTCAGGATAATTTATCCCATTTGGAACTAAATTTGTAAAAACTTGTTTGTGAGATTTTGGTGTCATCGAAACTGAAACCTGTGCCTGAAACAGGCTTAACCCTGAACCTCAACCTAATTCAGGGGTTACTATCTCCTTAACCCATCTCTAGTTAACAGCATGACTGTGCTACCTTTTATCAGCAGCTGAGAGACTTATTAACCAGCCCGTGTTCAGGGAGTTATATCCTAAAATGAATTACTATAACTGAAAAGAATATCACATCACTTCTTGTCAAGCGTAATGAACCTGTGCAATGGCTGCCTTTTCACACCCGTCTTCCCCTCAGAAATAAAGGAATAAATCAGCAGCTTTAAAGTGCCATTTATTCATCAGCGAGTGGGTGTTGTATATCCTTTTTGATAGAGACCATATGAATGATAGAATCTAGCTCTATCTCTTTAGAGAAACCAATAATGAGATGAAACCAAAGTAAAGTGCATTCTTAGAAATGGTTCGATGACCTATGTGGTCCTTACAGTAAATCGTACCACTTCTAGATTAATATTTGTGTTTATACCTTTATTGGGCTGATATAACTTTTCCACTGTGTAGGCTGTTGCTTTTCCCACAGAGCTCCCTCCGGCTGAGTAGGTGTATTATTGTGTCACTGTTCCATGGTACCCTGAAGAACGAGGGAATCCTCTGTGGTCTTTCATCAGCACTGCTTTCAAGTAGATTTACGTGGGTTGTATTTATATGAGAGAGATTAATATGTTCTCAGTGGGAGAATGACTTTAAGAAAGGGGTTTCCCTGAGCATGGGTGGATTCAATGTTGAGATATATATGTGTCTCCAAACCACTTACTTATCATTTGATTCAGAGAGTATTCTTGAGCCTTTGAGACTATAGCATTCTAACTTAGCAGCACCCAGAGGCAACTCGCATAAAGAATGGTGAGTAATCAGTGCTTTATTTTTAATCGTATACATGTCTAGCCTCCAAAAGAAATCAGTCAGATTTATCCCGTTTCCTTTCCCTCCCCTCCCCCACCCCAAAAGTCTCACTTTGTATTTAAAACTTTCAAGAAAATTTATAACTTTTTCGTTTCTTAGTAATTTGCAGATCACCTTTCTCCACACAGGGCTGCATAGCAAAAAGATATAGTTAGGTGTATTGCCAGCTAAAGCATTTATTCAATATCCACCAATATAAGATGCCACAATCTGTATAATGTATCCATTCTGTGTCCCAGCATATACTCCTTAACAGGGTAGAACTCTTATTGAAGTAAATGAGCTGGATGGTGCTCATGCTTCTGGCCCCTTTGGATTCAATTGTAAAAGTTCATTGACTTTAACAGCAGCAGAAACCATGTCTTTGTGTTTAACTATGGTCTACCATTACTATCAAGTGGGGCTTTTTATCCTTGTCTGCTGGTGTTTATGGCACTTGAGGATGTACCAGGACTTTGGGGCTCATTATTTCACTGCAGTGATAATGTTGAATTCATTTTATTCATCTTATTTAAAGATGTTATGTCTGGTGGTGGTAAGAAATGTACAATCAGGTTATGTACACCTCACCTCTGAATATGGGAACATTTCAGAGCCATAATGTCTTTAATTCACAGTGATACATACAGTGTTAGTAGTATAAACGCAACCAGCTGTGAGTAATGTTGAGTTACACTGTGTAGGGGGGAAAGGAAATAATCCACCAAATACTTTTTCTGACTGTTTTTCTTTTGAATAACTACTAATTTGATTAAATTGTTAAGTTGCCTCAGTTAATACAGTTTAAGTGCTACAGTATTTGTAATATTACCCCCGTTGACTCTGAGAACGAGTATTTCCTGATGTGAGGTGAAAATGCTTTTTGCATTAGGGTTAACGGTAGGAACTCCAGACCCAAGTAGCTCCATATTGTTAAAATTTAGTAATAGCCACCAAGACACCTGTGAGGGTTAACAGGCAAACAGGCTAGATGCAGTGGGTGGCAGACATTCCTCAAAGGTCATCCTTTCTCTTATTCCCAGACCTGGCTGCACCCTGGGGTCCTGATTAGTATGCGGCTTGGTTCTGGCAGAATTCAAATCTTTAGCAACAGTGGTCAAACATCATATATAATCCCGGTGTGTCTGTTTATATTCCTATATATACTTATATGGAAAGTAACAGTTTTCAATCTAGTTGAGAGAGATTTAAAATTGGAGCTCCTCCCTGCAGCCATGCAATAGGATCTGTGCTAAGCTTATCTCAAATGATCATGTCAGCCATGCCCTCTGCCCCCTCCCACCCCGCCTGTCTGCAGTCTTGCCATTGCTTCCTCAGCCTACACTCAGATATCAAGGTGTTAAATATAGTGCACTAAAAACAAGTGAAAGAGAACTGAGTTCCTCATCAAACTCAGGCTCTTCAGCCTTGCCCTTAAGGCTCTGCACAGTGCTGAGCTTGTCTACATCTTACCCCTTATCTCTGACTGTACCCTCTTTTGTGCATTACTCTTTGCAAAGTATGCCCACTTTTTTTCTCCTCTCCCAAATCCAGTGTGTGTTTTGTTTTTTGTTTTACTTGCATCCCTCCCAGTCCCTATACCTGGAACAACCTCCTTTCCCCTCATGTGCTGAACAAACTCCTTATGCCCCAAGTGTCTGCTCCAAAACCCCTTGAAGTCAATGGGTTCCAAGTCCCCTCTAAAATCTTGCTCTATTTTTGACTAGCATTTCACCAGCCACTTCCCATTTCTGCTCTCTCCCATCACATCATGGCTCTTTTAATGTAGCTCTCCTTATAATTTGCAAAAGTAAAACCACCTTGTGCTAAAACGGCATCTACCAAACTTGACTGACCACCTTGCTTCTACATTGCTTCTCTTTCCCTTTCCACTGTCTGTCTTTTATTACTGACATTGTAAAGAGCTATGCTGCCCGTTGACCTTGTGGTGCTTTATAAATAATGAAGCACAAGTTGTTCATTGCATAACCTGAAGTTTACAAAGCACTAAACAGTTACTTCCTCCTTCCCTCCACCCCACCCTAAAAAAAAAAAAAGCCCTAACGTTTTTTTATATGCTAATGAATATTAAATATAAAGTATCTTGGCAATGCCGTTGGAAAGATTGTTCTCACAGTACTAATCCAACTGGAAATACAGAATACGCTCAGAGTAAGGTCCAGTAGAATTCTAGGCAACATCACCAGAACTGGAATGTTTGTGGTTGCAAAAAAGAAACAGTTTGTATAGTCCTAAAATAGAGTGTGTATTCATGTTTTTAGAGGTTTATTGAACTTTATTAAACAAGTTAACCAAATTATGTGCTCGAACATTGTTCCAGCCTCATAAAAAACAGTATGAAATGCATGGGCCTAAAGTGCTGCTGGCTCAGCCCCCAAATCTGCACATCAGCATTGGCTTAATTAAAACATAGCATGCTCCAGTAAACAAGTGAGCTCTTGTAAAACTATCAAGCACATGAGAGGATTTTGCTACAATATATAAAATGGACTGATAAAATGATTGGTTTGGGGAGTCTCCTCAGGTCTAAGGGAAGGATTATTAGCAGACATGCATGCAATATTTGCAGAGAAAGGGGGAACTCATTTAAATTTGAGGATATTTGTAATTTGTTTCTAACTTAATGGGATCTATGACTTCTGTTTTATTTTGGCTTCTGAATTTTAAAAAAGTTTCCTATGACTGTTGTATTTTTATGGAGAGATGAAAAGTTGGGGTACTTATTTGAAGGTGAAAGGAAAGGGCTGGGTGCTCTTGTCAGAGGGGCATTGTAAGTGGGTTAGACAGCTTGGCGATACTTGTTTGTACCTTTTTTTCAGTCGAACCGAAAGTATAGGGCTGATACTTCTTGCACTGGACTCACATTTTAACCACACAAATTAAAGGCCTGAGGCTGCATTAGGATTCACTCATACAAAGCTCCATCCAAATATGGAATCCCACTCACTTCAATGGAGTTTTGCACGGGCACCGTGATCTGTGTGAGCAGATCCCTATGTGGGCCTGGAGCCTACATTTGGTGACACTTCTACTGTAACCCCTTGTTTATTTCTGAGGAAGAGGGTTTGTAATCACACATCTAGAAATAGTTGTTGTAAGTTTAAATTTGGCTCTCCAGGAGAGCCAAGCAAATAACTGATTTTTTTTTTGATTTTTTTTCGTGGGGTGTGGGAGCTGTGGGAGAGAAAATTCAGATAACCTCAAATGACTTTTTATATTTTTTCCCCCACAGAGCTGCAGAAGTGGAAAATAAATGTGATTTGGGTTGAACACATTTTGTTTGGTTTTTTAGTTTAATTTTTTTAATGAAAAATCATTTTGACCCAAACTTATGAAATGTTTCAGTCAACCTGAAACTGTATTTTTTCTGCCAAAAGAAGTTTTCCCTGAATAATTTCGCCCACCTCTACTCTTGAGAGCTCAGATGTGAAACAAATGAAAAACAAATCAGTTAAATTAATTCAATTTTTAAACTAATTATGTATGTGCCTAAAACTCCAGTTTGGTCCCCCCCCCCCCTTTATTATAGTCTATTTCTAATGAGATTCTTTGATTTTAAAATATAGTTACACCGATAATGCTACCTGGACAAAGTATATAACAGTATTAAGAGTAAATGCTGAATAAATGCAAGCTTTAAGTTCCATTATTAAACATTCCCAGACAACCTACTACTGGGCTTAAAGGCCCCAATCCTGCAAAGAAAACCATGCAGTGGCCTCCTTGTGTCCATCTAAACCCCAGTGCCTTCAGTGGGTTAGGATGCCCAGAAATCGTGTGAAAAATCGGGACAGGGAGTGCGATGTAATAGGTACCTATACAAGACACAGCCCCAATACGAGGACTGTCCCTATAAAATCAAGACATCTGGTTACCCTAGTGCAGTGCTACTCAAAGTGGTGGTCTGCGGACCAGTGCTGGTCCGCGAGCCATCGGCTGCCAGTCTGCATGCACGTTGGAAAAAAAAATGCCAGTCCCCCACATCAGATAGCTTGAGAAGCACTGCCCTATGGGTATCTGTGCGAGTGTTGAGAGGATTAGTGCATTTCCTTTTGCTGGATTAGAATCAAAGGACTTGTATAGTACAAAACCGCAGCTTCTGCTCCTCATCCTATGTGCTATAATCCTTCCACACTATTCCATAGTGGGGACTGCAGGATTGGGGCTTTAATTAACCTTCTGTCTGGTGTCTAAACAAGTGGGTTTCTTTTCTGCATGGTCTATTGAAAAGATTTGTGTCTCTCTAAACAGCTCATCTATTCGCTTTTAGATTCAAGTGCTCTGTGATTGCAGGATCTTCAAGGAGGGATTTTTGTATTTTGTTTTTTTTTCTTGTACATCTTTCAATGCACTGTTACCATAACAAATGATAAAGAATCATACTCTATATAAGATTAATAGTGAGATCAGTTAAATTTTATTCCAGTACCTTAACACCATTCAGGAAAAAGAAAAGGAGTACTTGTGGCACCTTAGAGACTAACAAATTTATTTGAGCATAAGCTTTTGTGAGCTACAACTCACTTCACCTGTAGCTCACAAAAGTTTATGCTCAAATAAATTTGTTAGTCTCTAAGGTGCCACAAGTGCTCCTTTTCTTTTTGTGGATACAGACTAACATGGCTGCTACTCTTAAACCATACAGGAAGTGTATCAAATATCTTTTTACATGTATCAAGTTGGGTAACAAAATGTTCAGGTGTCTATAATCACTATTCACTTCTGAAAATCTTGACCTCAAGTTTTAAAATGTTAATCAAGGACTCTACATAATATAGCATTTTGAGCACTGGATCAGGAAGAAACAAAAGCAGATCCAGAAGAGTCCCAAGATTTGGTAGTTTGTGTGCATTTCGGTGTGATCTTTCTACTGCATTTAAATGACTATGCTGAGTCTTCAGTGAAGAGAGGCTGATATAAAAGCAGACAGACACTAATGGCTAGTTCAAGGCTAGTCTTGTAAAACACTTGTGGAAATATTACTGTGATGAAAAAGCCAAACCTGGAAATGACTTTCTAGATGGAAATAGATCACTGAAGCATTAGTCTTTAAAATATGACTTCCCCTGAAACATGACGGGGAAAGAGTCTTGAAGGCTTTATTTCCCCATCAATTAGTTTCGGTATGTGTAGCTTAGAACTTTTTTCTCACAATACGCTCTACTCTATTGCTTTTATATTTTGATCACATTTACAGTAACAGCCTATCTCTTCCTCCCTCTCCTCCAACTCCTCCCACAGAACACCCACACACCACTTACACTTACCATGACCTACAGGCTTGTTTACCAATGGCATTCGTGACTACAAGAGTTCCACTAAGTTTGGGGCTGTGTTGTAATATGTGTACTACTTAGACATGTGTCTCTCTTATCTCATCATTATATGAATCTGTGTTGTTTAACACCTGTGTCTAGGCTGAAAAATGTGTGACACTGAATAGCTTCTTTCTGAGTTAATACATTTTGCATAATTTGGTAACCTTATATTCAAGTTTCACTCACTCACATATTTTCTCCCTAAAAAAAGCCACAATGTCCCTTCTATTACCCCGTGCTTTTTCTCAGTTTTGTTGGTCAAACATGATGGTAATTTCATATTAACTTCCTTAACTTGGTAACTGAGTTAAACAGCTAGGTGACTGAGAGGAAGAGTACAGTTTCTCCTGTCTTTTTTTGCAATGGTGGGTTGCCTGATCTTTACAATAACAACTACCTGTTTAATGATGAGAATACATAGTTTAAGGCAGTGGCTCTCAAACTGCTATAAACTGTAAACCTCTGGTGATCTGCAGAATAAAACATTTGGGAAAAGAAATGGTTTGAGGGTGTTTGGGTAGAATGTGTCCTATGAGAGAATCTCTATCGTCACATGGTATGTAGTTTGGAAAAGCTGGAGTATCGTTGATCTATCGTTGCATTTTATGTTAACTCTAGCATTAATAAATTAGTCTGGAAACATCTGCTTTAAAAAAGAAAAAACCTCCCTGTCTTAATAATGTGACGTATCACCCCTTGTGTCGCTGCTGGTACAGACACTTACTGCAAGCATTATATTTCTGTAACCTTTCTATTGGGGATCAGACTCTTCTGGTAGGCTAGATTCAGTGTGGTATCCAGAGTCCCTTGTTAAAATTTGTTTGCCTTGAGCCCCCACCAAGAGCTGTACTCAAACTAAGCCCATTTAAATCGAAGTGGCCCCTCAATATTTTTCCCCTCACAAACATGTGCAGGGGTCTTGGTAACCTAGGGTCATAGCCAAATTGATTTAGAAACCAGAATAAGTTGCCTGTTGGTTAGAGCCCACCCACTCCAAACTGGGCATCTCAGGAGAAGCCTCACTAATTGCATTCACAAATACAGTCCCATCCCAACTCAGTCAGTAGGCAATTTATGCCTACTGAATTCTAGATCAGAGTGGCCCACTCTCCCCGCACTGAATAACCCCCATGAATTCTCACACACGCACATTCTTTCACATATCCATAGTTACACAGCACATTTAATGGAGTATATGAGTTTGGAATATGGGGAAACCTCAAATGGTATAGCTCTCAGCACCTTTTGAAACTCTTCTAAGTTGTATGCAAGTTATATCTGTCAGCAGATAGGGAGCACCCTCTGTTTTCCCTTTTTGCCCACAGGAGAAGCCATAAAGCAGCATATGCAAATTCATTCCCCCCACAATTATCTCATTTACCTACAGAGAGAGAGAGACAAAGAGCTTCTATTCCCATAAGCCTGAAAGCCCTGTGGCTTTCATTTCTGTATGATTACCTGTTTCTGTTCTTGTGACTTTTATGTGTATGCAGTAGGGGCAAATGCATACAAATGCAGGATTTGCATTAGAAAGATGCACATACATAGAAATTTGGTGGCGGAAAGAGTAAGAAGGAAGAACTAACATTTCTGATCTTCTAAAATTGCACTGCACATTCCTAATCCAATTTCTAGATTTTACCACTATGGCACACTAAACAATACCATTTTTAATGGATTGTTGCAGAGCAGTATTTTGTCTGAAGGAAATAAAATGAAAACTTCATAGGAATTAATTTACATAATATAGAAACTTGCTAACAATATAAGAACTTTTCTGGGCTTCTTAACTTGATGAATACAGGGCT
Organism: Lepidochelys olivacea; assembly: GCF_965140295.1. NCBI lineage: Eukaryota > Metazoa > Chordata > Testudines > Cheloniidae > Lepidochelys > Lepidochelys olivacea. The sequence continues at coordinate 46,164,464 of NC_140414.1, read as the reverse complement.
GGCTAGTGTCATTCAACTTTCTGAATGACAATTTATTAGAGATGGTCAAATTTTGTCAGTATCTTTTCAATGCAAAATGCCTCTTTAACCAAAATGAAATCTTTTGAGAAAAATTCTCATGTTTGGTCAATTTTCTAGCTTTTTCAATAATTAAAACAAGGAAAAACTGTTTTTTTTTTCTGAAAACATCTTTCAAAAACTGAAATATTTTTGGTCATTTATTGGAAAAATAGATTTTTTTTGTATGTGAGAAATTCTGGAAAAAATTGAAAAATGCTAATTTATGGGAATTTTTTTCTTTTAACTGGCTCTACACTTTATAAATATGTGTCAAATTCATCATTGTAACTCTATTGTTGTCTTTAAAAGCCCTGGAAATAGCCAGACACTTTCTGTAACTCTCAGTAGTTTTCTACCTGAACATTACAAACCCATATCCTTCAGAGACTCCATGACTTTTTTTTTATTTAAAGTAGCTGATTTCTCCAGTATCTTAAGTTTAATTTTCACAATTAATAATGAAAAGCCCTGTAAATAAATGATATTGTGCTGTAAAAATCAGTTATTACTAGAAAAATATTAGTACCGTGCACAAATACCATAAACATATTTGTCATAATTGGCTTAATCATTTAGATTCGAACTTAGCACTCTGTTGGGCTGTTTGTGTGAATGAGACTCTATGTGGCAATTTCCTTGAAATGATGACTTAAAATAGCTTCTCACTTGCTGTATCCAGAAACTGAAGATCTGAAAAATAAGGCTGCCAGTGCTACTCTCTACAACATCCCCCGATACCGAAGAGTTGAAGTTGGTTTAACGTTTACCTCCTTCCAGAATGCCCTCCACATGTGTGGCTTTGGTGCACTCACCAATGTGTAATGTAGAACACATCTCTCATACACATCATTCTGAATTTGGCTCACTGAGTCTGTGAAACAGCTAACAGACATGTATAAAAAGGTGTCAAACTTTATTTCCCAGTTCCTCAGTATCTAGAGTACATCCACTTTGACTCCTTTACACGTCAATAAGTAAATGTAATGAGGTTGAATGAATTTAACAGGTACCATCTATATTTGGCCCATTATGCCTAGATATTTTGACACATGCCATAATACACAACATGGCAGTAGTCTCAGCTCAACATGCCATACCTAGGTCCAGCAGGATGAATTAGAGTTGGAGTGGCAATCTGAACTCTGGATTTTCTTTCCTTGAACCACTAAGGCCAAGTTTCTTTAATTTCGTGGATTTTTGTTTTTGTTACATCTGGGTCCAAATTTTCAATCTTGATATCTAAAATTAGGCACCTTAACCTAAATTCAGGCACCTACTTAAGTGGCCTAATTTTCAGAGATACTGAGCACCCACAGCTCCCATTGAAGTCAAACTACTACAACTTTAAGCATTTCAACACATTTTTGTTACAATTAAAGACATTTGTAAAACTCGGGGAAGCTGGAATCAAGTTTCACCTGAAACTGAATTGCCATTCTTTTCTAATGGGATGCTTGTAATTAGTGATTACCAGATGCATTTAAAATGTGTGAAGTGCCTGAGGATATGGGAATTTAAGGGAAAAAAAGCCGAACACCTCAGATCTTACCCTGGTAACCTTTTATTTTAAGATTTTTGTGTGCACAGGTGTCTATTAAATGTTTTGCTGTGGTTTGAATTTGTTGATGTTACTAATACATATAGTTACCGCTAATTAAAAACTCATTTGGTTTCTAACAATCTTTTTTTGGTCGTGATGACTTCCCACTTTATTTCATTGTTCACACTGTTATCCTTCCATTTGATATTCTGAAATCACATAAGTCACATTAGGTAGGTGGAGATAAAGCTAGTGTTCTAAGAGCAGCAATTACAGTGATGCAATTGTTCTCCAGTAGTTTAGATCAAAGTAGTGAGAATGAGGATTTCTGGGTTTCATTCCTGGATGAACCAGTGACTCCCCACAGGGCATGGAACCTGAGCCAACACACAATGCCATCAATAGAAAGAATCTCATGAATTTCAATGGGCATGGGATCAGGCTCTTAACAGTTTAGTGTCTTAGTTTCCCCATGTGTGTAATGGGAATAATACTTCATACGGGTGTTGTGAGACTTAATAAATGTATGTTTGTTGAGGTTTTTTTAGTTCTTTGGCTGCATCTATTTAAATGTAATTTTCCCCCCAGGTAGTAGTGGTTGTTGTTCTTGATGGAATCTTTGCTTGAGAAGGTTTTTCTTGGGTTCCACTCCATTTAGTTTCTTTTTTTCTGCTTTTGCACATTGGAGACACACAGCCATATGGTGGCTGACCCATACGCAGGGAAAGGGAAGAGTATAAGGAGGCTGCCCCATCCTTGTATCTCCTACACATCTCCTGTTGGAACTGCACTTGTTCAGCACCAGTGAAGGCAGGAACTGTCGACTCTCTCTATCCTGTGATTGCCCAACTCCTCTCCTCTGAGCCACCTTGCCCAGACATGCAACCCCTATTCATTTAGAAGCCTGAGGGGAGCAGACTTGGTCCTTCAGAAAGAATCTCTCACAAGCCACTCTTCCACTCCTGCCACCATCCTGCATTCAGAGTTCTGTCGCAAGGAACAATTCCTATAGAATATAATAGAAAATAGTTTTTGAACTATGCTATGGAATTTACTAGGGATTTCTAGTCCTGAAACAGAATTCTGTAGAATGGTTCAATAAACCTATAGACTGTCATTCTGTGTAAACTTCTGTAGTACTTTTTTAGAGTAACTCTGTCAAACATTACTGCATTTCTAGAGACCCTTAATGAGTGATTTAGGTCATAGTTTGATGTTCTAAATTACTTCCACTTGTCTTATTAAAGAATACAAATAATCTCCAAATATATCTTCAGTGTGTCAAATTCAGTTCTCCTGCTCTGGGCACAAACACTGCTTTGTGCTTGGACTCAGCTCTAAACACATGAGATAATATTTGGATCCTTGAGGGAGGCCTGGGATTGCTGGAGCTCTGCTACTGCCCCCTCTCACCACCAAATCTGGTGCTATTTATGGCGCGGGGAGTTGGGGGTGGGGCATGGGTTGGAGGTAGTGTCATCCTTATGTCTCTGCATAGAATATCTGTATTTAGGGTCCAAATTTCTGCATAAACTATGGTGGTCTTACAGTCCACCAGCCAGCTGCAGCTAATGATAGAGGAAAAGGAGCAAGATAGAGAACCAAGTGCTGAAAAGTATCTTTCAAACTGTTCTTTTCCTCAGTGTAACTTTTTTCCTTCCATTTCTGACAGATTCATTGTGGACTGCTCAAAAAGAAGAGGGAAGATGCAGAGAATGCTCTAGAGCTGTGCACCAATGAATCTGCTGAGAATGAAAGGTATTAATTAATTCATCACAGAAAATTTCTCCTTTTTAAGGCAGCAGACACATTCTGTAAATACTGAAAACTTACTTATAAACAGCACTTTCCATGCCATAGAACTGAACACCACTCTTTCTCTGGTTGTTCAATCAAAATTTTGTATGCTAATCTGTGTTCCCCAAAGTTGGAATTTATCCATCTCCATAGCTCTCATTCCTAACTTCCAGCCATCCCTCAGAAAAACCATATCTGCAAATTTGATCAACAGAAATAGGTTAAATTGCTGAGGTTACATATAGACCTTGCTCACACTAGAGGGAAAGATTTATAACTGACTGCAATTGCAGCTCTAGTAATGGCAGAGCTTATAGTGCAGGTTGGACTCAAGTATTTCCCTCCTCCCCTCCCCCATCTGACTCTGCTCGGTGTAAAAAAGGGTGAGTAGCGGCTCCTAAAGTTCCTAGATTTGCCAGTACAGCTATAAAGTGCCATAAAGAACCATGCTGCATGTTCCAGTGATTCCTGTAATACCTAATCAACATGTTAAACTTTTGACAAATGTATCTCTCTAGCTAGAGGTTAACAAATTAAAAGTGGCTTTAAAAAGAACCGAGTATGCTATCTTTGTCGGAGAGAGAATGCAAGGAGACAACACTCAAAAGCTAATTGTTGGTTGGATTTCTGAGAAGATTTAAAAAAAAAATAAAAAGGCATTTTTCTCCTTAGTGACTTTAATCCTTGTGAATTGCTGGGTTGGATGAAATGGGAGTTCGCTGTTTATCCAAAATGTAGCTACAGCACGGGCAGCCAAATTCCAAGCTTGCCCATATCTTCCTGCTAATGTAGCTCAACTGTGACCTGGAAGAACTACTTCTATGGATCTGAAAGGAGTTCAACTTCCATGACATATGCTGATGATGGCACTCCTTTTGAGACAAGAAGCCAGTTAATGGCCGTATGTGGTGGTGGTGGTCCTGTGATGTGAAATCCTGACCAACAAGATTCCAACTTGTCTTGTGCAGGCACTGAAATATAATAACTTGACCAGCCACTACTGAGCTGGATTTGAATTGGTAGCATAAGGTGAAAGAGTGTATTGCATTGCCAAACTTCCCTTTACCAACCACTCTAAATTTCCTAGACTAACTCTAAATTGTCTCTTCTTTGTTGTATTTTATTTATATTAGAGATGGCTAAATCTGAACTTGTCTGGTTCATATGGGAAAAACAGACCAAGACATTTTGGGCTAGATCATTAGTTGGTGTAAAGCAGCATAATCACACTTACTTCCATGGAGCTACACCAATTTACACTAGCTGAGGTGCTGGAGCACTGTTCAGAAGGCACCAATAAGGGTTAAAGCTGGTAATAAATCTAAATATGGTCTTGGAGTGACCTAACATGTAAAAGGGAGAATAAATATTCATTGTGTGTTTCTTATTTCATTTATTATGCTAATTCAGAAAAAGAGAGAATGCCAACTGGCGTTATCAAGTTGAAAAAAGAAAGCTGTCAACTCCCAGTTGGGTGCTTTCAGAATTATGCAGGCAATTAATTTAAACGTTCAGACAGTTGAGCACAGGTAGAGCGGCAATTTTAAGAGCAGTTGGGTAGTGTCTGAGCATTTTTGAGGCTTTCAGAATGCTATTTTTGTGCTTTCAAACATAGATTTCTAGCCTATCAGAAAGCGATTTTATATTCTTACTGTATTGTACTATGGACTCCTCCTTTCCTTGTCCCACATAACCATTTCATTTCTTTCCCTTGATTCTTCCTGCTTGGGTGGCATATAAGAAGAGATCACACTTTGTGCATTCCTTGCCCATCAGGATTAATTATAAAGATCCAGCCATACTTCTTCTGATGGCTGGTAAGACTGCTGAAATGCAAGTACCAAAGTTGATCTTTTGATAGGAATGTGTATACATATATATGTGTGTGAGCACATGCTCACGCGCGCTCTCTCTCTCTCTCTCGGGCCATCGCAGCCCCACCCAGCAGTGAGAACACAACATCTTCTAGAAAGATGCCGAGTGAAATGACAGGTTATTCCACCTATGTTTTCAGCTACCCTACTGATAATAGAGTGTTCAGGAGTTACTCCTGTGGCTGTGATGTCCGAGAGAATACCTATGTTTTACTGGTGCAAATTGGTTTCTGCAAATGGGTCAATCGTGCCACACTTGTTTGAAAAGGAAGTAATTCTTGGTCTGCTTTGAATTTCTGTATCTCTTTTACTGTCTCCGGTTTCACTTCCATTTTCACGGTCTCCTGCCCCCTCCCCTCTCATTAGCTTTCTGCATTTGGATTTTTAAGGAGACCATAATTTGCCGATTCCGAAACTTGCATGCTGTTTGAGGGTTCCATTTGGTTGAGCTTTCCGGTCAACTGAGTAATCATTGATTTGCATGGCAAAATGTCGACCCTCTTTCAACCACTAATCAACATGCAGATAAAAAATTGCTGAGTCATGGTTCTGGGTGAGTGTTCACTTTTTCCCATATGGGTAGCGTTCATAATTCTCGCTCTGACTGTTCCAAAGTCCAGTGTGGTTCACTGGATCCAGTCTCATTCTTGCTCAACAGGAATGTTGGATCAGGCTCTTTCTGCGTTATTCAGGCAACTATGTCAAGCAAACAAAGGAGACATTTTATTGTCCTATCTGCAGGTGATATGATATAGAGGTAGGCAGGAGCTATATGTCACTACAGAGATTCAAGAGAAAAGGAACCCTGAGAAAAGGGAAAAGCAGAACATAATGGGGCCAAGCCCCTTAGCACTTGACATGTATTGGCAGTCGTCTTTTTTCCTCTTCTTTCACACATATGCTATAAGGCTAATGTAAGGACTGTATGTGATATTGTATATTTCTAAATGCCACCAGGCTGATAGGCTTACTCAAGCAAAATGCAATGGATTATAGGTGTGGCTTCAGTTAATTATTGGGATCTTTTTAGATGTGTTTCTATCAAGAACATGCATCTCTCATTGTTATGATTTGTACAATTCTGAAAATTAAGCAAACGTATTAAAGAGCAATTGTTTCTGTTCACGTTAGCAGCACACTGCTTCTCCAGATGTGGCATTTGACAGCCAAACAGCTGCTGGCTATTAAATGTGCCTTAAAAGCTCCACTCCTTTGTCATAAAGGGAACAGAAATATAGTGACATTTATGGGGTGACAGGCAGATGTTTTGGCTGGAACAATATAGAGCGAAAGTTGAAGTGATTTCTCTATTAGTCTCAATACACACACATTTTAACCCCCATCATCTACTTTGCACTGTGAAGCCCTCTTCTCAAGAAGGAAAAAGGATTATTTCAAAACATTTTACCTAGAGACCTTAGGCATCCAAGTTGAAAGACTCTGCATTTGTTTGGATGTCATTTTTGAATGGATCTTACTTAACTTCTGTGAATTTAGGCTGGATCTTCCAGCAATGTTTTCAAAACAACTGTGGTAAATTTCTATTGTTTTTCTTTGTACTTCTGAATTTGCAAAGCTTAATGAAGTAAAGTGAATTACGTTGGAAGTCATTTACAATATTTATTCTTTTCAAATGAAAAATATTGGGGGTGAAAAAGGGTTATTTTTTTTTATGTCAAACTATAGATTTAATCTACCAGATAGGCTGGTTATTTATGTGTAATAGAGTGTATTGCATAGACATATGTACGGTAGAACAGACGTGAATTAGTGGAGTTGAAGTTCAAAACATTCAACCAAGAATCTCATGAGGGCCAAATACCCATGTGCTGTAATCTTGTACAGCTTCATTGACTTCACTGGAGCTGCACTCTAGAAGAGCTGCACAGCTCAGGATCTGGCCACTGATATTAATTAAAACTATCAGAACCTCTTAAGGCTGCAAAATTAGACTGGAAATTCATGCAAAAACAGGTTTTCTTGCAAGATTCCTGGTTCTTCCTGCTTTCAGTTGGGTTGGAAATTCCCCATGTAAAGCCTTTGTCATGGTATTTTGTCAGTTTCACATCTGGTCTTGGTTGGATCAACCTGTAATACAAAGGTCCTAATATCAGAGAGTGAAATCAAAGGTTTTGTAGAAATTAAATAGTATTATATCAGATTCCTGTAGAACCCTATGGAATTTAAGAGAATAATATAGTTTCTTCTACAGAATTAAATAGAGGATATTGCTTTTGTATATATTTTTTTAAACAACATGTAGCATTTAATCACCACTACAAATTTATTCCTGCTGCAGATAGGGTTAAAAGTTCTGGAGAAAGATCCTATTCTCTATCAAATTATATAGATAGAAGGGAATGAAGGGAATGAAGCATAAGGGAATGAAGCACTGAGGCACATAGAGTGATAAATAATAGCAGGAAATGTTAACTAACCTTTTCAAATATATAAAATGGTTTGTTTTGGGATGTGGCAGTTTTCATTTTATCTGAGACACTGCATCCATCCCTAATACAATACATAAATCTATTTCTTTATATGGCTTTTTCCTCCACAGAAGATGTAGCCAAGCAGGATTCTCATGTCCAAAATGGCCACCCATGGGGAAGAAGCATGTGATTTAACCCCTAGACTCTTGGATTCATTTCCATTCAGAATATGGCTCTGTGCTGGGATCTGGCTGTAAATCCTCTCTATAAAGCCCCTTGTTTACAATTGCTTATGGTGTATTTCATAGTTTCAGTAATCATACCTATGACACAAGCATGGTTGACATGTTAAAATTACACTGAATAGCATCATGTGCATTAGAGATAAAATTAATCATTTAGAGACAGTTAATGCACTGAGAAACATAGAGAACAGCCCCCAAAGACCTGTGACTATGTTAATTTCTCTGAGTCCCATATTCCACTTACATAGAAAACCACTTACAGGGAGCCAAGAGCTGGCAAATGGTGTGCCAGGATGGCCAAGAGGAAGAAGCAGTGTGCCCTCCCATCTCATAATCACATAACCCCAGACTTCAATGGAGCTATGACCATTTTCAATTATAGATGACCTGCCCCCGGTCTCTGTTTCCTTCCAATGTCCAGCAGAAGCTTGGTTGTGAAGTTGTCCTTGAGACTTTACTGCTAGTTTCAGAGTTTCCATGTCTCGTATGTCCATTCTGGCTTTCCTCACAGGCACAGGATTTGCCCGATAGCACCAATCCTGCCACAAGGTGATTTCACACTAGCTTGCTAGTTGTTTGTCCAGAACTCTCTCTTTATAAAATTCAGCTTGCTTTATTGGATACAGTAGTGGCACTCCAGAATAACCATATGAAGAGGAAGCAATGTGCTGTGTAACCAAAGTAAGCTTTAGTTAATCCTGGCTCATTGATTTGCACAGCTGTTTATAAAAGAAAAGAGGGACTGGATGTCATTACATTCTGTCTCCAAGTTAGAACAACATAATTTAATTGGAAAAATTGGCAAAGATTAGGCAAAAATGTGTAAATAAAGAGCATCAAAGGGCCATTTAACCCTATAGTTTCTTAACAGTTTGGGTGTTAAAGCCAAGTGCTTAGAGAAAAATGTGAAAATAATTTTTTGAAGAAGCCTATCTGCAGTTGACATTTTTACAACTTGACCATACATGAACATATGGGAGAAAGTGATATGATCTTTATCCAGGCACGTAGTTAACCATTAGAATTGAAAAGAACAAATGACGTGGCTACATGCAGCAGTGAATGTAGAGACACAAGCAGTTTTCTTGATATTAAGGATGATATGACTGAGTCAGAATTACTCTGATAGCTAGCTTTAAGTTCTCAAATGTATTCTTTTTAGATGTAAGATGCGAATGAAATTTTTGTCCTCAACCGGGTACAGCTCTGGATAAATGGCTAACTTCTTTTCCACGTTTGTACGTGTGTGTGTGTGATTAGTTTTGTTTTGTTATTTATTTCCACAATAAAAAAGCATTTAAAATGCTAGGCACAATTCAAAGTCTTTCCCTTATGCAGGTGGGAGGGGAGATTGATTGAGCTTTCTTCATCCTGATGGTTCCCTAAGCCCCATACTGTCTCTGGGCTGCTACATGTATTTGTCCCTTCACAGTACACCTGGAAAAAGTTAAGAAATGTCTTTTTTTTTTTTTCCCCCATTTTGGTGAGGGAAAATACTCAATTTTGCTTCAAACCAAACCGATCTTTTTTGTTCTATTTTTCTTGTTCAGCCTCCAAACTGAAAAATGAATTATTCTCTCAATTCTTCTTTACAGCAGGGTCTGGGTAGCCCCAAGGGCCAGTATAGAATTTGCGGGCTGTGACAGAGTAGTGGGGTGTTTATCTTAGGACTTTAAAATTCTTCCTTTTGTATTCTACCTCTTGCCAACCTTTTCCAACGACCAGAGTCCTGACAGTCTTTCCATTTAATTCAACAGGCTGTGGATCAGGACTCATTCTTGCTCAGCAGGAATATTGTCCACCCATCACAAGATCCTGTGCTGTAAAAGTATTAAGTGTAGCCCACTGCTTATAAAAACAAAAAAGGGTTTGCCAAACCTCTCTTCCAGAGACTTGTAAGAATTACATCCATGATTCTCCTGTTACATGCTGGCTTGGAAATCAAGAGACCAAAAGTAAATCAAACTCCGATCTCACCCCTCATAATACTCATGATGTGCTACTATTAGGCTTTTGCACAAAACCAGTGGAAGACTTATGCAAATACATTTAAACCTATAGCATGTTGTGGTGGGGATGTGAGTATAATGTGATAAAATTTTCTAAATTTGTGTTCATCTTCCACTTTTACTTAGCAAGCAGAACTGCTCAGGCAGCATAGCTCTAGCCCAGAATTTCCTCTGTGATTCAGTTTTATGACTCCCCAGCTGGGGTAAGTAGTCTTCTAATTGCATCTAGGCTGTTTGGTGAAGAGATGTTCTTGCACACATCACTGATTTACCTCACCCACCTTGTCTTTGTCACTAAATATAGCTTGTCAATCTCCTTCATATATTTGGTGATATGTGTATATATACTATGGCAGTGTTGCCTGGTGAATTCAGCACTGGACTAAAACTCAGACGACCTGAATTCTGTTCCTGGCTCTGTCACAGGCCTGCTGGGTGACCTTGAGCAAGTCATTTCACCGTTCTGTGCCCCAGTTTCCCCATCTGTAAAATGGGGTTAATGATACCCACCTCCTTTGCACAGTGCTTTAGGATCTACTGATGAAAAGCACTAGATAAGAGCTAGGTCTTTTTATTTGTTGGGTGTGTACGTACACACATAACCTCTGAGGTTATACATGTATAACTAAACCTCTGAAGCAGCACCACATTAGAGTAGCATTGGGCCATTCCAAGTCATAGGATATTACAGTATGAAAATTGGTCACCGTTTCTATAAAAGAGCAATATGGGTCTAGCACTGTGCATTAACTAAATCTCAACATTAAGTTTATCTGGTGCCTAGATTGTATTTGAGATGATGACGAGGGATGTATTATATCTCAAGATAGAGCTGACAACCTAATTTAATGTAAATATCCCATTGATGCTCTGTGTGCTTTCTTGTTTATCGTGGAAAAATCAGATGGGTCAGGGTTGTGGAGCATAGAAGTTTTTACCTCTAGGCCACCTAGGATCAATCATGATTGGAAGTTAGCATCTGTTGGATGTTCACTATCCTATATGAAATAAATTGGTGGTCTTAGTCCGTTTTCAAGATGTCAGATATCACTGGAGCAACAGGGCACTCATGTGGGAAGCCTCAGAAAAAAGAGTAAGAACAGAATAGCCATGGAGACTAAGCTGCTTTCTCACCCCTACCCTGATTCAGGATGAAACACTGGCAGAGAGGTTTGGGGGAAAATATTGCTGCCTTTGGTGTACCTGGTCAGTGGATAATTTGAGTCTTCAGGTCTGCCCTTCTTCTAGAGCAGTTACATGGTCACTAAACTCACTCTGGAAAAAATGGACTGAGAGTCAAGCAGCAATCTGAGTCCGAACTATAAAAGCCTAACTCAAAGTGAAAGTACTCAAATCATTCTCTTTCACACACCATTTTTTAAAATTTTTGTTGTTGTTAATGCTCCAGCTCTCCTGTGATCTCTGGACATGAATTATTTGCACTGTATGGGGCTCTACAAAAAAACCTGATATTTTCAAGCTTTTTGCGATGCATGTTGAGATTCCAGCTGGGTTGGCTGGTGGTATTTCTCACATGGCCAATGTCACATCGCACTTTTCCTGGTTTCTTGATTAGCTGAATCTATTCTTTGTGTTCACAAAAGCGCATAGAAGCCATTTTCAGTATGTCTTCGTTACAGAGTTAACATGAGTGATCTGCACCCACGTTAGCCTAGCCTGGGTGTGAGCAGCCACACTGCAAAGCTGTACCGGAGTTATTGTGTCCTTGCTAGTGCTGTGCTCCCTGCGTGTGTCACTATGCCTGTGGGGGCATATCCCGTGGTTCTTTGTGCTGCAGTAAAGTTGAGTCACTCTGATTCTTTCCAGTTAATTGTGAGAAGGCATTGGAGAGCTACTAGTGCTCAAGTGATTTACGCTGCAAAGTGCATGTGCGAAAGCAGCACCTGGGCTTTAGGCTTTATTCCAGGATGGGCTAGTTATCTTGGAGTGAAAGCATCACTAAACTGGGGTCAGAAGTTTTTGTGTGTGGATAGGAGGAGGTTTGGGGAAACATCTGCATAATAAACTGGGTGAACTGTGAAGTAAAGACATACCCTTTGACAGGGGGAGAGACTATATTTTTGGGGTTTTCTCAAAACCAGTCCAAAAAACCTAGTGTCTGTCTATCTGATACAGGGTCTCCACAAGCCTATGCTGCTAATTCCTGTAATTCCATCACTGCATAGGCTGTGAAGAGATTCATTTTTTAGACCTTTGAGAATTTTCAAATATTGATTCCATTTTAACAAGGGCACTGCCGTATGGGACACATGAAAATTCTGTTCTGTTGTTGCATCAGAGGGCAAGTAGCTCCATGTATTTGGAGCCTGATCTCCTGTAGATTACTATCCCTAAATATTTCTTCATATATTAGGCCTGGGAACTGGTTTGTTTGTTTTTCTTCATTATTTGAGATTCTTTATAAATACCTCATTAATATACTGTTCTATAAAGACTTGATCCTATATCCGTGGAAGTCTATGGCAAAGAGCCTGTTGACTTCAGTGATACAGGATCAGGCTCTAAGTGAACAAAGTAGACAAACAATTGCTAGGTTGTATAAGTGAGGGAATATCAAAGGCAGTGTGGAGACCTAGGCAAACGGGCACTAGATGCAACAAAAGAACAGTCTTGATCTTTCTCAGAGGACTGTTGCCTTGCAAAACAAAGTCATGATGATAATAAAATGGTGATTATTTGGAATCCCATATCTTTCCCTCCCCCATTTTTTATAAGGTAAGGCTGGCTTTTGATAAAAAAAAAATGGAAAAAAACATTTTTCTTCTAAAAAATATTTCCCAATATAGAATTTCAGCAAAATTTCAAACTAAAGTGACATTTAAGAACATAGTTTCCTGCAGGTAAGTGATGAAATTTTAACAAGCACCACCTCAAAATGTACAAGAGATTTGTCCATTTTTTGACAGCTCTAATCAGATTTTTTTGCTTATAAAAGTAACACTTAAATTACAAGAAGGAAGTACTATGCTCATCTTACCTTTGTTTGCTTCTGCGTTCAGCCTGCTATATATTCATAATCTGGATGTCTTTCTCACATCACAGATGTTGATATGCTTGCATTGTGAAGATATGGAAAGCAAAGACTTTGTCCCATTAAAAAAAATACAAGCATTTCCAATTTTTTCTTATCAATTTTTACAAAAGGGAAAAGCATAATATGAACTATCAGAACCTCTAATAGAAACTTGCCACTTCAGTAAATGTAGATGTCATCTTTTCATTGTAGAGCCAATACAGTGATATCTGACAGTTATTTTAGTAACAAAAGCACAGCTTAAATAGTCCAGAACACGATGCCTTAATTTATTAACGTTTTTCGTTCAGTACAACTTTTAAGTTAAGATTGTACAAAATGCACCTTTAAACTTTGTAAAATCTAATGTGGTTTGTGTGTTTGGGAACATTACTTTCTATGACAGCTAAATTCTGAGTGCCGTCCAGAGGTCAATAGGAAGAACTGCTTCATTAGGGCTGTCTAAAATTACAAGAAACTTGTCGCACAGAAACCTTCTGCACTCTTTAACAGAGCAGAACATTACATTTGCTTATTTTCATGCCAAATGCAATGAATTTCTATGGTTTAATGTTTTATATACTTCACAGTAAGTTCCATACACTGAATTAACAAAACTTGACTTCACTCCTTTAATGAACAGGAGCATAACATAATGAAATGGGTCAAGAACAAGCAATTCAAGGCAATGTATTATAAGACTGTGATTGGCTAAAGTTCAGTAAAAGGGAGGCTTAGGAAATGGACTGAAGTCCAAACCTGTATTAGTTCTTTCTGAAGGGTGGGAAATACTGTACTGCACGTCAATTAGTTTTATACTATCCACATTCAAAATAATATGTTAGTAGAATGAAATGAGGAGTTAAGTTTGTCCTCATGAAAGTCACCCCCCTCCCCTCCAATTTCCCATATGAATCCTCTGGGAAATCAGTTAGGAAATGCACCCAGAGTATTTGTGTAAAAAGGAGGGAAGGCACTAGGAAGCTTTTAAATATATTTTATGGGATTTCCAGTGAGAATCTATGTGTTATCCCAGTGCCTGCCTTCCTGCCTGCTATCTTGTTATGTAAATAACCTGTACAGTGCAACCTGCATTGTCTAAATCTCATTTATGCAAAGCTCTGTATCTGAACCAGTCATGCTTAATTTTTCTCCCTTCCCATCAGTGCAGTAGTCCTTCCTATGGCTGGTTCAGGTCCTACAGGCTGGAGTCTCTGGCATTTACATTAGTTATGTGAATCATGACATTTACATTAATTATGAAAATAATATTCAGTATACCTTTCCCTAACTGTGCCAAAATGACTGCTTTGATGCTGTAATTTCTGAATACTTCCAGATGTTATCAAATGCATTTAATTTTACTGCATAATGTGTAATAAATTTTGTCATGTGGTATAAATATATTTCATACAGTAGGCATATTTGCAGGCCATCTGGAGGAGCTGAAACAAATGTTTTTTGGAGGGATGTGGATAAGAGAGCATGGGTATGTAATAATGCATGTTACAGAGTCATTAAAAAGTCCTAATTATGTGTTTGTTTAAAAACAGAGCATACAAATTAATGCACTTATGAATAATGCTGTGCAACAATACACATTTCAAGTATCTTACAAAAATATGTTGCTAACGTGCAGCTTGTAATGTCTACAGTGTTTTTGAAGTTTTATAATAAGAAAAGTTAAGGAAAAGGTAGAATTTCTTTTTTCCTTTTTAAATTTTTTCTTTGTGTATAACTTAACAATGTTAAAGGGATCAGGGTAGTCTAGTGACATTGTTTACTACCCTTTTTGTAGTAATTTGCCCATCATAGCTGAAGGCACTGTATTTTGTGTAGTTAGCATATAATCCTCGCTTTGCATTCATATTTGTTGAAATGGCTTGCTTCTGCTCATTTTAGGTGAAACTCACCCTGTACAGAAGGCCAGCCCATGCATCACTTAATTCCTATTTATAGTCTGAAAATAGGGCTTAAATGGAAGTTAAGAAGCATAGGTCTTTATGCTGGCACTGTGCACAGGGTTAAATTTCATTTTCTGAGTCCAATCCAGCAAGGGGCCAAATACTTCCCCAAACTGGGCCCTTTGTGATTAAACTCAACCACACACCAACTCGTGTACATCCTAAATTGTCACTGGAATGCCTGTTGCCATTATTTGTGGCACCTTCAGTGTTGTTAGGGTATCTGCAGTGGCATAATTTAGTGCAGAGTCTTTGTCGGGAGGCATTGCGATTTGGATTGTTTCACTAGGAGATCTGGAGCTCCATAGTGCAACAAGCCATGTTGTATAATTTTGATAGTCAGCTTTTTAACCTAATTGGTGAGTGATAAGTTACCATACCATGTTAGTAGCAGTTCCCTACTCAGTTTTCAATAACCCACCTTCGTGCCAATCTTTGTTATGCAGTGCCATGTAATCACGCTGGACTTAGATGCCTAACTAAACCAGTACTGTTTCTCATTCTGGAGCACTGTATAACTTGAACTTTATCCAAAGTGGCAAGGGATTTAGACATTGTCTATAACATCATTTCACTGTCCAAAGCATCAAAGAGACTGAACATTTCTAGTTGAAAGTTACAGTAATTTATATAAAACCTCTCCCAGTTCATACATTTTGTGAATGACATACAGTTAGTGTTAGCTCCAGAATTAGTGGTAGCTCTGGGATCAGAACTCAAGAATGTCTGTCTCATAATCACGGGGTCTGACTACTGGACAATAAACCAAATAAAAAACTTTACCCTTCCTTATTGCCAACTTTTTTATTTAGTACACAGGGGAAAGAACAAATGCTGATGGAAAGAGAAATACACACAGTCCCTGTCTGTAAAAGCACAAAATAGAATGAACTGTTCTGTTGTCTGCCAAATTTTCGCTTGCCTAATTATAGCCTTTATTTTTATGGGGGAGACTGATGGATTTGCTATATGGATGAACTATGTTCTTAAATACATTTTTAAATTGCCTGGAATAGGCCCCTTTCTGGATTGTTTATATAAACTGAAATAAGTAAAGCTCATAGATAAAATATTCTCACTGCCTATGATTTTCCTGATAGCTTCAAATGGAGAAATTATTAACTAGATCTAGAGGAAAAATGAACACCTATTGTGGTTTAAAATAAATAAATAAGTTCAAACAGACCTTTTTTTAAAAAAGTGTTTTTAAAAAAATCTATTTTTAGTGATCAGAAATGTTACTGTAAACATTACCGGAGCCAGGTTTTCAGTCAACCGTTTTGATAAAATTTTTGCTCATGTTTGATATAAAATTTCTGAAAAAAATGGGAAAAGGCACATTTTTCACAAACCCCCAAAAATGACTCATGATTTTTATGCAAAAAAATTTTCATTTTAAGGAAAAAAGCCATTTTACAAAAAAAAACTTCTTGTTAGAAAAATCTTATACCAACTCTAACACAAACTCTTTATTGTTCCATTTTGGGGATTCTGAAATTCTGTGATTCTGCTTTACTCTTCTGTGCCTGTGTGCAAGGGTGAAGCCTGTGATAGGTACAGAATTAGCTCTTCCACATATTGTGCCACATAAGGAAATGGTTGACCAGAAAAACAGCTCCCTAAATTCTTTCCTGTATGCTTTGGCAATATAACCCTACCATTTCCTTCTAAGCAGGTGTGAAAGCATAGAGCTTGATGATGAAATAAGAAATCTGATAGAGAAGAACAGTATTTCACAGTGCCATGAGAACTCTGAGTTCATTTCCCAAGAACTTGTGCTCAAACAGATGACTTCCTGTTCCCTGAAGGTAAGCAAATGTTTCTTTTGCAACAGTTTGTCTGCAAGGGAAGAAAATTGAGGGAATATCTCCTGTTGTATTAACAACTGTGCACAAACTTCCTTGATTGATGAACACATCATATGCTGAACACACTGTAAATTCTCTCACAAAGCCACTTCCTGTGACTAGGGAAACTGTTTAAGTGAGGTTTCAGAGTCAAAGCCGTGTTAGTCTGTATCCCTGAAAAGAACAGGAGTACTTGTGGCACCCTAGAGACTAACAAATTTATGTGAGCATAAGGTTTCGTGGGCTACAGCCCACTTCATCAGATGCATAGAATGGAACATATAGTAAGAAGATATATATATAGATAGATAGACATACACACATACAGAGAACATGAAAAGGTGGAAGTAGCCTTACCAACTGTAAGAGGCTAATTAAGATGAGCTATTATCAGCAGGAGAAAAAAAAACTTTTGTAGGGATAATCAAGATGGCCCATTTAGACAGTTGACAAGAAGGTGTGAGGATACTTAAAATGGGGAAATAGATTCAATATGTGTAATGACGCAGCCACTCCCAGTCTCTATTCAAACCCAAGTTAAT
Organism: Lepidochelys olivacea; assembly: GCF_965140295.1. Lineage (NCBI taxonomy): Eukaryota > Metazoa > Chordata > Testudines > Cheloniidae > Lepidochelys > Lepidochelys olivacea. Next base: position 46,147,120 of record NC_140414.1, on the reverse strand, counting down.
GGTATCGAGTTTGCACATTAATTCAAGCTCCGCAGTTTCTCGTTGGAGTCTGTTTTTGAAGCTTTTCTGTTGCAAAATTGCCACCTTTAAGTCTGTTACTGAGTGACCAGAGAGGTTGAAGTGTTCTATTATTCTAAATGGACACAAATCTGACATCAGGAATCATAACATTCAAAAACCGGTAGGAGAACACTATATGTGTGTGTGTGTGTGTGTGTATGTATATATATATATATATATATATGTATATCATCTTCCTATATGTTCCATTCTATGCATCTGATGAAATGGGCTGTAGCCCACAAATGCTTATGCTCAAATAAATTTGTTAGTCTCTAAGGTGCCACAGGTACTCCTGTTTTTTGTTTAAGTGAGAAGACATTTTTCTTCAGCAGTTTCCAAAGCCCAGCTAGAGACACTGAGAGTACATCTATACAGGGATAAAAAACCATCAGCTGGCCTGGGTCAGCTGACTCAGGCTCATCGGGCTCAAGCTCCAGATCTGAAAAATTGCTGTGTAGATGTCTGGACTTGGATTGGAGCTCAAGCTCTGGGAATCTGCGAAAGTGGAAGGTCCCAGAGCTTGGGCTCCAGCTCAAGCCAGAATGTCTACACAATTTTTAGCCCCGCAGCCTATGCCTTTTGATCTAGGCCAGCTGCAGTGGCTCCCCTTTTATCTCTGTGTAGACATAGCTGTATTGTCCAAAGCAGCATTCTGATTGGCCAGTTGGACCTTTTGGATAGTGATATCTAGAGATGCATGGCTGTGACCTTAAACAAACACAAACATCTCTAGACCCATTGTGTTCAACAGTTTAACGGTGAAAGGGGAAGAAGGGAAACAAAAATATAGCTCCAGGTGAAACAAATCCCTGCTACCAGGATAAGTTAAATGGCAGCTGCTCCAGGTCAATTAAGACACCTGGGGCCAATTAAGAACTTTCCAGAAGGCAGAGAGAATGCTAGGTCCCCTTGTGCAGATGGGAGGGGAAGTTGGTGGAGTCGGAATGAGGGTATGAAGAAGAAAAAGTGATGGTTTAGATGCAACTCTCTGTCTGGTAGTGAGAGGAGAGGAAATTCCTCTTTCCTGCAATGAGGAAAGGAAGGGGAAACAGAATAGTGCACCCAGGCTGGGGAAAGATACTGTTAAATTATTCATTCCACCACCTAAAAGGAACAAAGTGGAGACCCAATTCCCTTCCTTTATGACATCATCATGAGGAAAAGGATGTGGCTGAAAAGCACAACTCTAAGTATGTTTCAAGGAATTACCAGGAAAATGAAAGAAGATGTTACTTTGATGAATCAATTTACAGGTATTTCACAAGTAAACCATCACCTCCACAATGACTTGCTGCTACAACTGCTAAGGAATTTTTCAATGAAATGTTTTTTGTCAGAAAATTCCCATTTGTTGAAACTGAAACTTCTTCGAGAGTTCCACACCTGGGCAGAAAAAACCAGTTATCCCCAGAGACAGCTAATAGTCTAGAAAAGCAGGAATACCAGAACATGTTGGGCCTGTCTATTAGCTCACTGCAGATCCACCTAGCAGCAATCACTGCCTTCCACTCTTGGGTAGAGAGCTATTCTATTTTCACACACCCAATAATAATCAAATTCCTGAAGGGTCTCACTCGGACATTCCCACCAGTAGTGAAGCCAACACCTCAATGAAACCTCAGTCTTGCACTGTCAATACTTATCAGGCCACCCTTTGAACATCTAACCATGTGCTCAATGTCCCTCCTGTCTATGAAGGTCACCATCACATTGGTCAGGAGGTTGAGCAAGCTGAGGCCACTCATGGCCAACCTGCCATATATGCTACTTTTCAAAAAGAAAAGGTATCCCTTTGCTTCCACCCAAAATTCATTCCCAAGGTAATGTTTGAATTCCACATAGATCAATCAATTCACATACTGGTATTCTTTCTAAAACATCATGCCTCTAGTGAAAAGCGGAGGCTTTGCTCTCTTGACATCAGAGGAGCTTTGGTGTTCTACCCACAAAGAATGAAACCAATTCAAAAAATGTCTACACTATGTGTTGCTACAGCAGAATGAACGTGGGGTTAAGCAATATCTATGCAGATCCTCTCCAAGAGAATTCCTGGCTGCTGTCAGTTACGACACATCACTCCTTGGACAGGATGAGGGCCCATCCACTGGAACACAGGCAACCTCAGTAAGCATCTCTCCAAGAAGTACCTGTGTGGGATATTTGTAAAGCATCACCCTAGAGTTCCATCCACACCTTCATGAAGCATTAAGCTAAGCCTCTTCTGCAGACACAGCCTTTGAACAACATCAGTACTGCCTGCACCCTCATACCACCCTCTTCTTTGACTACTGTTTACCAGTCACCCCCATTTGGAATATATATAGGGACCAGCACTTGAATAGGAAATGGAGTTTACTTACCTGTAATGTGACAGGTCCTGAGATGTGTGATCCCTATCTGCATTCCTCTACCTGCCCTCCTTCCCTCTGCCACGGATCATGACACTATTAGTGGTAGAAAACAGTCTGCACCTCCCCATATACCGTGGTGCTGAGCACGACAGGCTTCAGGGCACAGACATGGACCAATGGACACCACTTGAAAGATTTTTCCATTCTCCCGCATGTAGTGTGCGTGTGTACCCATGCACATAGCGACCACACATCTCAAAGTAAGCTGTTTTGTGTGTGTGTGTGGAAATGCATCTGTTTTGACCAAAGCTTCGCTGGAAAAAATTTCAGATCCCGGATGGAATTTCCGGGGGGAGAGGAAGAGACCCCAGAATAGCCCATCAGTTTCCCAGTGATTTGGACACTGGGCAATGCAGGAGAGCCAGGATTAAATCTCTTCTCTAACTCAGGCAGAGCAGGACCTTGAACCTGGGTCTCCTACTGTGTACCACGTGAGTGTCCTAATAGCATTACTCTCTCTCCCTTTCCAGTGGAAGAGCTATTCCACTTTGTATAAATAATTAAATATTCACTGGAGCAGAAAGAGAGAGACTGACTCTGTAGCCCTGTGGTTAGGTGTGAGTCCAGACCATTTGAACCTGGGTCTCCCATATCTCAGGTGAGTGCCCTAATCACAGGGGTATTGGCTATTTTAAGGTGGATCTCTCGCTCTCTTTGTAAAAATATTCAAATCGTCTAGTTTTTATTCTGATGCGGACTGAACACAAATGTCAAAACCTTGGATATTTTTCAAGGAATTCTTGTTTTTTTACTACTACTTGCTGCCTACAATAAGATTACGGGAAAATGTCACAATTAGAACAATGGGATCAGATCTGTCACAAAAGGGAAAAAAATCTAGATGGATTTCACATTACCATTGAAATCCACAAAAATCTCTCCCTCTCCTCCCCTCCCAAAAGTGGCGAAACAAAAGCAGCATCAAGACCACAAAAGCAAGTAGCATTAAACTTCTCACTTAATACACAAATCAGCAAAACAAAAGTTGGTGATTGTTTGTCAGCCACTAGATGTGACCTTCTTTCCAACAGAAAGTTGGGAATGTAGACAGGGATTCCTAGGGAAGAGAACAGAGAAAGGGTTGTTTTTAAAAGGAGTGGCTCTTTTACTTGGTCAACTATTTACTTGGATTTTCAGTAAGTGCCAACTGTGATAAAATCCAACAATTTTCAGTGCAGGTGGCTTAAAATTAATGTGTTGGGTTGTATAAGTTGAATATCATCAGAGTATCATTGCTATGCTAAAGAATACTCTTCAGATGTAAGTGATTTACAATGGTAAAGAAAACAGCCACGAATGTTGGTTTGAGTAGACTCAGAAGCTGGTTTGAGGGGAAATCTTTTACTTAGTTTACACCTCTTCCTCTATCCCTATCTTATGCTTCCTCCGTGGCTTTGTGCGTCCTTTCAGACAAGTCAGGCACAGACTTGTTCAGGTACAGAATGTTTGTCAGATTTTTACAATGTTTGAGGTAGCAGTATTGCCAACCCCAGATGTTCAAAAATCCTGTCAGACACCAAAAATCATGAGATTATGTAAAAATAATAGATTTGGTATTCTTTTTATTTGCCTTCTGCTGTTTGAGCCTTTAGAGTGCCCTGGGGTCACATTTTGAAGCTTTCTCCACAGCCACAAGGGCTAGAAACTTAAAGAAACGGTAAGAATGAAGGCTGAAATCATCACATAGCCATTTGACTCCAGGGGCTTTAAGAAAAACAGTCATAATCATGAGACCAATAACAAAATCTTGAGAGTTGGCCACACACAATATCACCAACAGCAAACTGGCATATTCTAACTACAAGGCTCTAGTAAGACTGTGTTTCTGGAATATTAATGTAAAAAAATTCCCCTTGCTTCCTTCCCTTTTTTTCTTTATGTAAGCTAAGTTCTTAATAAATTAAAAAACATCTAAGGGCTGAAAGAGGCCATTTGAGAGAGCTAACCTGGATATCCGGAGTGAATAGACTGGACTCCAAGCATCAACTTCATGCCCTGATCACTTCATGTATTATAGTTTTTAAATTATGGAATGTCGTCATGCTGTGTTACCCACAGTCCTGGGGCATCTTGGTACTAAACCATGGTGGCCCTGCATGGAAAGTCTCATTTTTAATCTTCACCATGTTGTGTGAGAAGAACATAGTGCTTGACTGGCTTCAAAGAGAGTTTGAAGGCACAAGAAATGCATGAAATGGACTTATTTCCATCTGATCAGTCCACATATGGGCAAATGGAAAGGGCTGAGTCCTTGTATTTGAATTGCACAAGTGAACTAAATACACATTTCATCTGTACATACAAAGGGCCAAACTCAGAAGTGTCATGTGGTGTGAATTAGACTTCTTGCCCTAGCTCAGACTCCTTTCCATTTACTGTAATGGAAACTTTTCCAATGGACTAGAGCTGGCCAAATAATTTTCACTAACAAAAAATGGGAAACCTATTATAAAAGTGGTTTCAAATTTAATCAAGTTTTTAACCATCTCTAACTCAGACCTATGTTATTCTTCAAAAGGGTCAGAAGTCTAATTTGTGTAAGTTTCATATACTGAGGTATTCTAGCTAACACTTTCTTCCCCATTGTTGCAGTGTGTATAAAAAGTCTAAATGAGTCTAACATGCACTCCCCTACACACCACCTTTGAGTCTGACACAATCTCAATAAATTAGCATAATCCTCAATGTGTCCCCAGAGAGGTATCCCCTATTTTATAGAGGAGGAAACTGAGGCACAAGTCACTTGGCCAAAGTGACGCAGGAAGTCAAAGCAGCAAATAGAACCGATCTCCTAAATCCCAGTCCCCTGCTAGAACCACTAGCACAGCCTCTGTTCCCAAAAATTTACATAAAAAATTATTAAACATTCCTATTGTAACAAACTAGGCCAAAAATTATTTGTCAAAATGATATATTTTCCACATTAAATATTTTTTTATATATAGAGTATTTTAAATATATCATATCCATGACATTCATGTGAAATCTGATTCATTTATATTTTACATGCAAGTAGAAGGCAACTTTTCCATATAGGGAAGAATAGGCCCAAATAGGAAGGAACGAACAACAACTTAAAAATATTATTTACATTCCAGCAAAAAGGAAGAGCAAGGAAAACATTTGGTTCATGGACTATCACTCGTTCGACATATAGATCAAGAGTTACAATAACTGTTCTGTACATGAAAATATATTCCTGAGCAAACGGATCATAGCAGTTCTGGCACTGGATATAATTACAAGAAGATTATGATTCATCAGTGGGTACAGTGTGATATACACATACTAAGTTTCACAGTATCCTTGAATTTCCTCATTCCTATATTATTTTTCTTAGTGTTTCTTTCTAGTGCCTCCTTGCTCTCTTTTATTCCAGTTTAACTGTAGATTCATGAAGTAGGTATTTAAGTCCTGACGGCAACAGTTTGTAAACACTTACGCATATAAGCAACTTTGCTCACATGATTAGTCCTGCTGAAGTCAACAAAGAACAATAGAAGGAAAGCTTGAAGCAGAATATGTGTGTACAATATTGTTTACTTTGATGAAAATACATCTTATTTTATTCAGTGCCTAAGCTGCTATGGTTCAAATACTGAGGAACATACTCTCATCTGAACACATGTACATACAAGAATATTGCAAGTTTCTAGATGAACATTAATACATATGTCAAAAAGGTGTGTTTGACATACTCATTTTTTCAGGAAAATCCCCTCCTTACACATTTTTCTGTCTGGGTGAAGCTTCTATGCACAAAGATCAAATGTAGACAGGAAATAACACACTCTCTTTCCTGTTTAAAGACTGACTGTATTTCCCAGCTGGAATTACCTTGCTGTTCACTATTTTACTGCACCAGACTGGGAACAGAAAATAGCTGCCACTCTGTACCCCAAATGTCTCTTGCTATCATCACTCTTTTCATTATTTTGAAATGATCTTTTAAATTAAGACTAAAACAAGCCTTACTGGTACAATAACAGTTGGAGAAAAACATTCATATTATAGGTTTCAGAGTAGCAGCCGTGTTAGTCTGTATCCGCAAAAGAAAAGGAGGACTTGTGGCACCTTAGAGACTAACCAATTTATTTGAGCATAAGCTTTGGATGCACCCAATGAAGTGAGCTGTAGAAAAGTCCTCCTTTTCTTTTTATTCATATTATAAAACCCTATTCAAAGTGTTTGGGTGGAGAAAGTCTTCAGAGAGTCCGAGAGAGACAGAGAGAGGTGTGTGCGCACATACACACATATGCTACACACAAACCAGCAAATTCTTAGCCTAAATAATCTTATAGTGAATATGGCTTATACTATTCTGCTACTGAATAGTATAGTATAAGTTTATAAAGGCAATCTAACTGCAAACACCGGCTAAGTTAGGAATCATAGAATGAAGTGATTCTATATTTTACCGGGTTTCAGAGTAGCAGCCATGTTAGTCTGTATTCGCAAAAAGAAAAGGAGTACTTGTGGCACCTTGGAGAAATTTGTTAGTCTCTGAGGTGCCACAAGTACTCCTTATATTTTACCTGTTATCTGCATCATCAAAAAGAGATTGTTATCCAGCTCAGCATTTTAAAAGTCTTTAGTTTCATTAGAATTAAGGGTTTCAGAGTAACAGCCGTGTTAGTCTGTATTCGCAAAAAGAAAAGGAGTACTTGTGGCACCTTAGAGACTAACCAATTTATTTGAGCATGAGCTTTCGTGAGCTACAGCTCACTTCATCAAAAGCTTATGCTCAAATAAATTGGTTAGTCTCTAAGGTGCCACAAGTACTCCTTTTCTTTTTGCGAATACAGACTAACACGGCTGTTACTCTGAAACCTGTGAATCTTAGAAATTAGAAATGAAAAAGACCTACAATATTAAGTATACTAAACTATCTCTCTTCTGGTGCAGGATACTATCTTTTAATACACCTTTTCATACTTTTGGGCAGTCTTTTTAAAAGGTCACACTGCAGCTGAATATTAAAAATGTTACAGCGGGAGAGAAGCAACAAAATAGTTTGTGTCAAACAAAGACAGAATACTGTGTGTGTGTGTAATATATATATATATATATATATAAATTAAACAATAATGACCCAGCAGGGAACTCCTTTAGCAAATTTCCTGAAAAGAAATATCCAAAGCCCACCAATGCTCCAAAAAGAGAGTAAATGCTCTTGGTGATTATGTTGTGACTCAGACTGAGAAGGAAGTCTTCCCTTAAATTAGAAAGCTCTACTTAAGTCAGGACTGATTCCACATGGAGTTTGTCTGGTCAGTTTCCCATTGCTGTCACTATTGTGTTAAAATGAACAGAGAAATTAAATTATATTTAGGCTTGGCAGAAATAGACTTTTATTTTATCATTTTGTCAGATACCCATATTTATTTTAAGCATTTTGAAGATATTGATTTTACATTTTCATGTGCAAAATTATGGGGTCTAAGCAATTTTAAAAAATAGTTATCAATGTAAAACATTGACAGTTAAGGGAAATTAGGAGGCAGCACACAATGGGGTTGGGGGTCAGACAAGAATTTGACAGTAGCTGTTGAGATTCAAAAAGTTAAAGCTTTATAACCATTAAAATATAACTTGCCAACTTCTTGTGCCAAAATATACCAATAAATATCCTTAAATCAAACAATAAGTTCAAGTAGTACTTTTCTTACTTAGCCTACCTATAAACTTTGATTATTATCAACGGAAATATTGTTTCATCAGTTTGTGTGTACAATGAAATCGCTTACCTGCATTTACCAATCAAATCAAATCCTTCCAAGCCTAATCACAGTCAATGTTGGTTTAGTGCCACAATTACATGTCAGAATCCAATACTAAGAGATGCAGCCTAAAGAGCAAAACGGGGTCCTGCTCTCATTGGAGGAAAGAGGGCACATGCATGGCGAGGGCAGGTCTGAAAATATGCTGGAAATAGAAGGAAGGGGTGTAATAATGAAAAGTAGGGCTTAGATGAATGAAGAAAAGGAGTGTTTGGGGGCATGTCCTACACAGTGTTAGGAGCACTGGTGCCATTTGGAAGACAGTTTGTTTTTATTTAAATAGATATTTAAAGAGAATATAAAACACATGAGTTCATTGTAGACTTTGATATGGCTGTGTGCGTTCGTGTGAATGGCAGAAGTTAGTGGTGAAGCCCTGTAAGGTCATCAAGTCTGCATCCTCCCAATGCAAGATTGTTCCCTGAGGTATATTTTTCTGGTGACTTTTACAAGCACACCCAATAATGCAGAGCCTGTCATTGCACATATTTGTCCATTTAAAGAAAAAGAGAGAAATAAAATAAAGATGTGAGATCCCATGCAAGTTAGACAGCAATTTACAGCTCTTGCTGTGCTCGGCATTACTTTTTTTTGGCCTTGGCAAAAAATGTTTTTGGAAATTTTGAAATAATAATTTCAGAGACAAATTAATCAACATCCAAATAGGCAGGGAAAGAGTTGGGGGGGGGTCTGTGTTTTTTGGGTTGGATTTTGTTCTTTTGTCTGAAGAGCAAAACGATACGCTTCACTCCCCCTTTAGTAAAGGAGGCAAAATAAATAAAATACTAGTGTAATGATGGAGAATTCCTTGAAGAATGGACTGAGGATTGCTCACTGTGTCCCAATGTGCTGAGGCTGCATTAGCATTATCCGCTGAAGCTCCAGGCCTATGAGAGCTAGAGAGGGACTAGTGCCCAAAGTGGTTACTACGCTGTCATATCTTGGTAAAACCCCTGTAGAGAAGAGTGAAATTTAAAGTCAAGAAAGTGAAAGGAAATGCTTGGTGTGGTCTGTCCTGTGTGTTATGACACTGACTGCATTCTGAGTCTTGGTACAGAGATCCCTCTTTGAATGTTCTTCTTTGATAGCAGAGCTGGCTGAATGCTAGAACAAAATAGAAGAATAATTATTCAATAAGTAATGGCAATATTAGTCAAATGTTGTATCTGATTAATAATATGAAACCAATATGAATTACAGAAATTGATATTGGGAAACAATGCACAAAAACATTATTCTAGAACTTTTCTTCGCGTTTTAATTATGAATTTAAGTTGCCATATTTAACAAGATCACAGTTTTAGCCCTTCAGCTGCTAAAATAGCCCTATGTGTATATGGAAATAACCCTCAGAATAACAATACTAATTCTGAGGGCTCTGAACTGAGGAACAGGTACCCAGTAAACATAGCTCCTATCATTCTCTTCTGCTCCACTCTGAGCCTCACCTTCTTCCAGATTCCTTCCCCTCTCTTTAATAAGACCCTTCTATGACATTCTGGGATGTAATCCAGAACGGTGAGGGGCTGTGTCACCCTGGCCTGTAACCTCAGATGCCTCACAATGCTTTGCTGCTGTAGCTCCCACCTGGATCACTCATAAACAGCCTATGAGCAGGCAGGTCACACACACGCTTAGTGTCTGTGTGTAGCCACAGCTCTGGGCCAGCACTTCTCATCCCAGCAGCCTGTCACCAAACACCAGCCACACACTGACTTCCAGAAGCCTTGGTTACCACTTGCCAGGTGACCCAAATATGGTCCCAGTCTCAATTTCCCCTCCAAAATGTGTGTGCTGCACTATCCAGCCCTCTCCTGGACAATTCAGACATATTAGGTCCATTGTGCCTCTAAGGGGACCAATATACAACAGTTTGACACCCTAAATGAGTTACCCACACAGTTCACAACACTGGATTAGTTTTGATTAAAGAATAAAACAAGTTTATTTAACGACAAAGAGGTTTTAAGTGAGTACAGGTACGGGGCATGAAAGTCAGAAATGGTTACAAGAGAAATAAAGTTCCTAGGACTAAAACTTAACAAGCTAGGCTTGGTTCAAGATAAAATTCTTATCAATGCTCCCAGCAACAGGGCTGGGCAAATTTCAGGTCAGAATCTCTCTCAAAGTCAAATGGGCTGGTCTCTTTTGTCTTCGTAGGTTAAAGAGCAAGAAATGGATAGGGAGACATAACTTGGGGTGTTTTTGCTCCTCACTTTTATAGTTCAGTCACCCTTTGAAATTCATTTTCCGACAGTTTACCCCTAAAATAAATTCCTGCTGTGAGGTTGGAATCAAGGAGTCTGGTGGTGAAAGAGGTTCCAGACTGACTAGTGAGTTATTAGTTTTTAAATGATACCTCACAAGGCTTATTTTCACAAGGCATAGCAGATACCTCACAAGGCATATTTTGTACAAAGATTGTTACAATAGTGTGTAGAGTGTGAATGCCAAGATTCATTCGGTCTCACTTTCCTACCACTGTGATCTGCCAAATGTGGCTAGACCTCCCATCCCCACCCCATGAGGCCTGCTTTATTTTAGGTCAGGGATTAGAATTACCTCAAAGAACTGTCATGCTTGCCGTTACCTGATGATGGAATTTCATGCAACTCATATCTGTTTATCTATTCCTCTCCCCTGCCCCCCAACTGCAGACTTACCTCAGAGCCACCTTGGCAATTTCTCTCATTTGACTGAGACAGTTGGTGGCTAACTTTACATTATGCCACTCTGCACTATATGCCAGTTCCTGCTTGCCCTAGCCTGTCTCCTTGACATGCTATCTGCCACTACCCCTGCTGGTTCCCAGACTGAAGAACTCACAGAACATAGAACTGGTTTAAATTAAAATAAGTTTGTTTTGTTTTTTAAGACAAGAACTTCACAAGAATTTTTTCAAATTTGAAATACTTAATATTGCACAAAAGTTGAAATCTGAAAGACTTTGACCAGTTTTAGCAGAAGAGGGAGTGGGGCATATCTGCAGGGTGCTGTTCTGAGCATGGGGGGAAGAGGTAGGGTCAGTTGAAACTCACTGCAGCCTCATCTTCCAGCTATGAGATAACACACCTACAGTACAGTGTACCCTAGAAGTCTCCCCAAAGCCCTAATTAAAATCCTCCAAAATGAGATTGACACAAATGTATTAAATACTAGGGGCTTAGTCAGCATCCTAAAGTTAACCCAACTTTCCTGGAAACTGGTTTGAGCGAAATGATGGTAACAATTGTATGAACTCCAGCATGTTAATTTCATTTCCTAGCTGAGTTTATTTCAGTGCTAATAGCATTAACATTGAGCTGGGGATTTTCCAATTGCACTATTATCACTATGAACATTCACTACCAGTGTGCTTAGCATTATATAACAGATAAAGACAGCCCCTATTTCCATGAACTTATAGTCCATAACAGGTATGAGAAGACACACTGGGAGATGATAAGATGATCTTATTAAGGGACTTTCCCAGTTATTTGTGTGTAGGGAGACTAGAGCTAGTTGGAAGAAAAATTCCAGTTAAATGACTACTTGTTTTGAAACTTAAGCTAACTAGACTGAAAAAGGCTCACAAAAAGATGGGGAAAAAAACAAACCCCAAAAAGTTTTGATTAGTCCAAAATAAATATTTTATTCCCTTTTTTGGTTTGTGAAAATTTGAGATTTTGACCTTTTGTCGTGATTTGGGATTTTAACAACATTTGTGAGGCAGGAAAACAGTTTCCCACATAGCTCTGGTGGGACCTTCTCCCCACTTCTTGTCCCCTTCTTTCATCAAGAGATCTGTTTCTTGACTCTTTTTTTAAAAACTTGTCCATGAGGAAAACTACTACTTCCTTTCTACAGGAAGCCATCATGATTAATGCATCAATGCCATGGTAAGCATTCTGATGCCTTCTAACTATCTGTGATAGACAGACAGGCAGACCACAGGTCTACGGGACATGAGATTTATTCAGTAATATTCTGTGTGACCTAAGATATTCAATCACTCTGTTGCTCTATGTGTAAAGAGGGGATATTACCTACTTTTGTAAAGAGCTTTGAGACCCTCAGATAAAAGAAGCCACAGAGGTACAAAGTCTGTGATTTACCTGGTGATTTACCATTTGATATATGTCATCTTCATTTTGAGACCTGTTTCCTTTTCACCACCACAGGAATCTCACAGTTAAATCATTGCTGTCATCTTCTGTCCAACTTCAGACTGGTGTGAAATATTTTTGTGGAAAACCAATTGCATTTATGCATACTGCAATCCTGTAACTTCCTGTGATATATCTGCAGGAATGTCAAAACCAGTGGCACATATTGCCAATTTTGTGTGGTTTTCCAATTTCCCTGGTATTACAGCTACTGACAATACAAGGCCAAATCCTGCTAGTCTTACTCATAGAAGTAATATTGTTGATTTCAATGGGACTACTTATGTGAGTAAACTGATCAGGAATTGAGCAAGCTGGGAATCTTCTTTGCTTCCTCCCTCTCCTCCTCATTTAGTCTGTGGCTGAATCCTATTTCTTCTTCCTTCACAACATCTCAAAAATCCACCCCTTCCTTTGTAGCATGATGGCCAAATCCATAACCTAGTCATTTGCTGCCTTACCTACTGTAATCTCTACTAAGGTTCTGTGGTAGTTAAAATTAGAAATTGACCTAAAGCTGGCCGAGTGCCGTGGCTGGTGGAACAAATAATGTACTAATATCCTGGGATGCTAGGCTTAGAAACAATATGATGTTCACACTTGAACATAGGTGAAGTCTGAAGGTACTAACACAGAATTAGGAGGCTAAATTAGTTCTTCACTATAGCATCACCAAAAAGTTGTAATTGTAATCCTAAAAACTGATCTTTGCCCAAAAGATTAAGTAAAAACGGCTCAGAATGAAGGAGGTCATCCCAATGTTAGCCTTTGATTGAGTCAATATTTCAAGTACCTTCTCCATCAAAGAGCTCTCAGGCCCCTTGAAATATTCTGTTCACGGGTCATAACCAGATGTCTAAAGCTCCATGCTACAAACAACAACATAATCCTGAGACAAAATTATTCTAAAATTGTGATCATTAATAGTGTGTGCTCTGTAGCTCTAGGAGAATTACTCACTGACTTGAATTTTAAGCAAAAAAATATACTTTCACTGCTCCTCACTTTACAAAGTCCTTTTTGTCATTCTTGTCATTTCTATAAACCTTTAACTATTTATTTATTTAATTTGGTGGTCAGAATAACTTTTGTGTACAATCCAAAATGTCCTTATCAAAATAAAATCTTTTTCCTAATACCTTGATTGTACCCTAATGGATCCCTGACCACTTTAACAAAGTTGGAAAACTAACCTGTTCAAATGGGCAAAACAAGGAAACAAACCAAGATTTCAGGAAAAATTGTTTTGCTGTTTCCTAGAAAGTCATTTTATTGGTGAAGATTTTAATCAAGAAACTTTGGTTAGCATGCAGAATTTTGTACATGGTTCAACATGTGCCAAGAAAAACTAGAGGGGGGAAAAAAAGCCCTTGAGACATATTCTAGAGAATATAAAGTTTAATCCTGATGATTGGATCGTAACTGAAGTGCAGTTATTGTTTGTGGGAAGTTCCAAATGGAGCTTGAGATTCTACAATACAGAAATTGTTTCATCATAAATTACCAAGCTGATGTCTGGAGCTTAGCCGTAAAAAGTCCACTGTTTCACCAAAAGTCTATAGTTCGTGTAAATCTTTTTTTTAGTTGCAGGTTTTTACAAGGAACTATGTTGTCTTAAATCAATTTTCATATGATTACATTTGTTCCTTTCCCTGAGAAAAACCTATTATCTTCCCACAAAAAGGAAAAGGGGTTTTTTTCTTTTAAATTTTCCCTCCAACACCATCATCATTCAGAATTTTTAGAAGAAAAAAAATTGTACTTTGTATTTGTCTAGTGCTTTCTATCTAAAAAACTCAAAATGCCATAGAAACACTTAATTGTGTGTCTCATTTGTGAGGTTAGTTATGTATAGTTATCCCCATTTGCAGATGGGAAACTAGACATAGAAGTTAACACTAAAATGATTAAACTTGTGTACCTTAAGCTAGGCATCTAAATCTATATTGAGACAACCTGATACATGAGAAGAACTGGAAGGATCAGGCCCTTAAAGATAATAAGAAAAACAGCGTGTTGTAGCTCTGTACTTTGCACAATTATAGAACTATTTCAAGGGGAAAAAACCTCACCCTCCGGCTGTAAAAGTGTGAAATGCTGCGTGTATATTTCACTGTACTTATTGTTCTTTTTGCGGGTGTTTTCTTCCCTATAGTTTTTACAGGCATTATTGGTATTCTCCATTAAGTGACTCGCCAATTTCTCTCGTACAAGGAAATACAGTAAGTCTTAATGTCATGTCAGAAAATGTTTATATTCAGGCAAGCCAAAGGGCTTGGTTCCAGTTGGAAACAGATATCTCTGGTACTGGGGAAAAGAAAGCCATGTCCCTAGAGCTATTCACTGAAAGTTTATTTTTCCTTCCCTTATCTTTGCTAGTTCCTCACCCAGAGGAGAATCAACCAGTAAAGGAAGGGATTGCAATTTACATAACACACTCAACAAAGCCTTACCCTGTCTCATATATTAGTCACAGACAGCATGCTTGAGACATTCTGGGAAGCCCCTGTATGGAAGGCAAAAAAGGTTTAAATCAGAGTTCCATCACCTATATCTTACTCTGTGGTGCTTCCACACACGCACAACTAGTTGGGAACATTTTCTGTGAAGTTTTTGAGACACATGTTTTAATAGAACTTTTTCCTTCCCCCTCCTTCGGACAACCCCACCTGCTTAAAGTACGTATTTGATTTGCCTTCTTTTAAAGACCTGCAGTAAAACAGACATCCAGAGCCACTGTCAACTGCCACAGACAGGCATGAATGGCCCGGAAACTTCAGCAGACCAGTCACAGGTAAGTGAGCATCTCTGATGGGGAGCAGTATCAGTGGCATGTTGTTTAATTAATGGAAATGTGCAAACTAATTAGACATTTAGAGCTATCATTTTGTGGATGGATCATTATAGGCTTGTGCATTAAAATAGTCTTGTCAGAATGAATGTATTGTGTTTTAATGTACGAAGGTGATACTGGAATGCTATAGATCTTTAGCTCCTTTTTTTAATCTTTAATTTTTTTCTTTAAGAGGCTGATCTTGGGCGTGGCCAGTTGCCAGGGTAACAAGGCAGCTTCTTGAGGCACTGTTAGCTATTCCCAGATTTGAGCCACGGGCACCGGGGTGTTCTTTGAATTTACTAGCATTGTGTTTCTCGACTGGAAAGTGTGAGCTGTGACTTTTAAAGCCAATCACAATTTGTCCTTAAAGCTGTCTATATGTATCTATTGAATAAAAAAGAATTTGCAAACTATATTTGATAGCTTTTGAGAATTCTGCGTTAGGCTGCGCTTTCCTTGCCTGGGCTGACACGCTGTGCTGTGGGCTGACACGTAGCGCATGCAGTACAGCGGGACCGTAGCCGCTGGCAGGAGTGGAAAACTCCACCAGCGGGTCAACTCCATGGGCAGGAGGCAGCCAAAGACAGATTGCGGGCATGGGGAGCGGGAAGCTCCCCCAGGCCAACCTTCAAGGATGAGGCAGTGGCAGTGAGACACAGGTTAGGGAGGAGTGGCAAGGGATTGGGTCACAGAAGGGTGAGCAGGATTGGGGGGTAATTAGTCCTGGCAGCTCCACAGAGGAAACAAGGTAAAGAAAACGGAATCTGGGCCAGTAACTAGACCCTTGCAATCCAACTGGAACTTGACAGGGTCCGACTACAAGTGTCGGGATTGGGTCAGGAATGAAAACAACTTGATATGCCTGGACTTGAGTTCAGGTTTGCTGTGGTCTAGATGGATTCAGATCAGGCTTTAAAATTAGGTCCTAGCAGACCTCTAATTGACAGTACAGTTTTGGTCTGAAAACCAGGCTACTGACTGGATATTTGGTGGGGGTAGGGTGACCAGATACAACTGTGAAAAAATAGAACTGTGTGTGGGGGGGAGAGGGGTAATAGGCACCTATATAAGAAAAAACTCCGAATATTGACACTGTCCCTATAAAAACGGGACATCTGGTCACCCTAGGTGGGGGAGGAATGAAAAACAACACTTTCAATTACCAAGCATTTGACATAGCCAATGTGCTTTTCTGTGTTATGTATATTTATTCCAATTACAATTCTGTTTCTACATACAGCTAGTGTGCATCATGGTTTGTTATGAGAACCTGTGACAGCTTCTTGGAAATTATGATCTATTGGGCTAATAATATAAAAATGAGGATTTGCCTGAAACTATACTGGCTACAAATTACCTATGAAGTATATTTGAACCCATTATGGGTCTAATTATGGGCCCACTCCTGAAAACACTTACTGCTGGAAATAATGCTTACTGTACTAGTGCCCATGAATGAATGGGACTATTCATGCCTGCTAGCATGCCTAGTGGTCAGTGTTTGAAGCACAGGACCTTTATTAGTTGTGAGGCAGGCAAACAATTCTTTAATACACAGTATCTTTAAAATAAAAAGCAAAATATGAATGTAGAAAGCTGAAGAAAATCATTAGGCTTTTGCTGACTTTGCAAACTGCTTTTTTAAACAGTTGCACCTGTAACACAATATGATACACAATGGGCTAAAATCTCAGCTCGTGTAAACTGGCATATTTCCATTGACTTCAGTTGGCCACAATTCTCATTTTTGCCACAGAGTAAGCAAATGTTAAATTGAGTGTAAATTACATTTTTGTTCAATTTAAGGCCTTTTTGCCTTACCAGGGAGATTTCAAGGGACAGTAATATAAATATAGCACTTAAATAGAAATTTCCCTCTTCAAATTGCTTTATAAACATTAATATAATAGACATGTAGGGTAGATAAGTGCTGTATAGGATAATATTGAATTTGGGGGTATTAATTAGAAGGATTTATTTTAAATATTGTTTTTTTCTCTCCTTTGAAAGTGTACGTTACTGACAAAAAAGAACAACATACCAACAGATACCCTTGAACAACAGATCAGAATATTGGAAAGACAGAGACAAGAGGTAACTGATTATAGTATTATGTAATTATAAATTTTGGTCTCCCAAAGCAGGAAATCAAAGGGTTCAAATTGATACTGTTGCTCACACTGATTAATATTTACTTTTCTAGCCGTTCCTCTGCAGTCAGTGGCAGAATCAGGGCCATAATTTCCATGTGGAATGCTAGTCCTACATTCTGGAACCAAAATATTCTTGCCTCACAGTTTGTCACAAACAAAGGTCCCAATCCTTCAAACACTTATGTGTATGCTTAACTTTATGCATGTGACTAAAGCCATTGGCACGTTTCACATACATAAAGTTAAGCAAGAACATACATGTTTGCAGAATTGGGACTGAAAACACAGTACTGAAAGCACAATAATGTGCTGATATAAGATGGTGTAGCCAAGCTGAAGGTTAATGATTTCTTGAACCCTGAGTAAGGATTTATAAGACATTAATGCAAACTTTATTAATGCTCATAGTAATTCCAAGGGGTAATGTTGAGCAGCAACAGATTGCTTATTGGGTGTCTGACTCCTAGCAAATTGGGAATGTTTCTTCTTGTGACCATCCTAAACAGTGATCCATGTGTGCCGGATCTCAGGGTGCTTCCAGGGGGCATATCTGAAGAGTGTAAACCATTTGTATTGGTTCACTGCTAACTTTTTATGTGCCAATTACATGTATGATTAGGGCCCTACCAAATTCACAGCTGTAAAAAATACATCACGGACCGTGAAATCCGGTCTCCCCCTTGAAATGTGGTCTTTTGTGTACTTTTACCCTATACTATTCAGACTTCACAGGGGAGACCAGTGTTTCTTAAACTGGGGGTCTCAATCCAAAAGAGGGTTGCAAGGTTATTTTAGGGATGGTTGCAGTATTGCCACCCGTACTTCTGCACTGCTGCCTTCAGAGCTGGGCAGCCGGAGAGTGGCAGCTGCTGGCTGAGGGCCCAGCTCTAAAGACAGCAGCACAGAAGTAAGGGTGGCAAACCCATACCATGGCCTCCTTACTTCTGCGCTGCTGCTGGCAGCGGCGCTGCCTTCAGAGCTGGGCTCCCGGTCAGCACTGCTGCTCTCCGGCTGCCCAGCTCTGAAGGCAGCAGCACAGAAGTAAGGATGGCAATACTGCGACATCCCTACAATAACCTTGTGACACCCTCCTAGAATCCTTTTGGGTCAGGACCCCGACACATACAACATGGTGAAATTTCAGATTTAGATATCTGAAATCATGACAGTTATGATTTTTAAAATCCTAGGACCATAAAATTGACCAAAATGGACCATGAATTTGGTAGGACCCTATTTTGATAAAAGCCAATCCCTTTTCACTTTATATATGGAAATAGTCTTGCTAAACTCAATGGCACTTTCATATGAGTAAGGCAAGTGGGGTTTGCAACATCTAAAACACCTACCATATGTACCTGGCAAGATATAGTGAACTGTAAACAAGGAAAAAAGTGTGTGTAACTTCAGAAAGAAATTGGGAGTGGTAGTTTATTTGCATTGCTACTGTGTTTAACATGAGTCACCTGCAATTTACTGCATATCAGAGAGATGTAAATGTCCCTCCTTGCCCAACTATTTTGTTGTGGATGGGGAAAGCTCAGTTTATATCTCCACCATTACTGTATTCCGGAATGCAAATAGCAAAGAAATGAAAGACATGCCACAAAGGTCGACAACCTTTGGACTTTCTCTTCTTGAATGTAAATTGGCCATAGATAATGAGGAGATTCTGAACACCTCTGTTACCTTCAGGATTAAAAAATTAGTCAGTTTAAACTATCTAATAATGCACTTCAGGCAAGTGTTGCTCACTGAGAATTACTGGTTGATAATTGCAGCTGTTGGAGGTGAACAAGCAATGGGATCAACAATTTAGAAGTATGAAACAGCACTATGAAAAAAAGGTAGGTTTGACTGTTTCTATCTGGCTCTAAAAGTGCCACCAGCTGACAGCAGCCCCATCCTTAAATACA
This sequence comes from Lepidochelys olivacea, assembly GCF_965140295.1. Lineage (NCBI taxonomy): Eukaryota > Metazoa > Chordata > Testudines > Cheloniidae > Lepidochelys > Lepidochelys olivacea. Next base: position 46,127,816 of record NC_140414.1, on the reverse strand, counting down.
AACTAGACTACAGGTATAACTTGAAAAATAACATTAAAACATTTGCATTCTATGTCCATCCCCACCCCTCACGTAAAAGAAAAATTGAGAGTTTGAATATAAAATAGCAAGTAACGTGCATATGGGTTTTCTGGCAATCAGTTACTGGAGCTGAGGTTCAAAGTGGTCTTTGAAGTCCTGTGAGGATTGTTGTGGTCATCAAAACAAGGGTCCTCACACCCTCCACAAGATCATGAAAACTGTGCCCACTTTAAGCTATGCTTCCCTGAGAATTAATCTACAGGTGGGCAGTATGTGCCAAAGCCACTGGAACTGCACAACCACAGCCCCAGATGCCCCTGTGCCATCCCCTATGCTCTGTTCTAGGTTGGTTTATGAATGACCAGCATGGAGATCCCCTTTTTGGTATGCAGGTAGGGGAAGCTGAAGTTGCTCCATTAGCCCTCATAGGTGGGTGGATTTTACCCCAGGAGAGGCTATACGGTATAAGGAGCTCCTGTTCTTTTATTTTAAATATAGACTGTTACTACTTTTATTAAGAATTTTGTTAAAACAAGCAGTAGTCTCTTCCTCTCTCCTTTCACATTTCTTTTGAAAATACCATAATGAGTTAGTTAGCAAAAGCAGCTGCCTGAGTGTGGTTTCTTCTTTTAAGTAAATAATCATAATTTCCATCAGTGTCGGCCTCTAACTGCCTTATAGGAAAAAGAAATTCCCATTTGTCTTTGGTAGAAAACAAAAATAAAATGTTAATTCCCCCCCCCCCAGCTCTATTAATAGACCACACGGTTCTTTTCTGAATTGCTTATACACAGAGAGAATACACATGACTTGTCTCCATCAGTGCATGATCATTTTACCCCCAGTTGGATTATGAGGCACATCTTTGCAGAAAGAGCCCATGCTAGGGAAGAAAAAAGAGCATTAAATGTGGGAAAATCTTTAGAGGGACTGCTCCTTAACGGAAGTAAATTGGCAGCTAAATCATTGGAGCTAATTGGATTTACAATAGCTGAGGATCTGGCCCAGGGCCAGAGTGTTTAAAAATTTCCATTAGAGAGAGACAAGTATGATTTAGGAAAGGGGGGGGTGTTATTTACGTACAAACGGTTCTGGCTCCTTCTCTGTGTCTAGCTGCGTGCTGAGAGCAGGAAGGTTTTGAAGGAGCCTTAGGGATACTACTCCATTCAAGTGTCCTCTGGCTCAGTCACGCCCCTGCTGTGAGTGTGTGTGATCATTTTACAGCTTGCAGAAGTGAAAGCGAAACTGGGTGCATCACAGAGGAGTGTCAGCGAGCTGGAGAAAGAAAGGCAGCAGAATCAGCAACAGTGTGAGAGGCTGCAAGCCTTGGCCAGAGATGGACTGCTTCAGGAAGCGGTAGGAGGATTGCACTTTACCTACTTGATTGTGTGTGTCCGTAGAGTTGCATGGGGTTTGCTCTAGTAAGAGATACAGCGTGGGATGAATTACACCAGTGAGATAAGAATAGAGTATCGGGGTTCCTTGTCTGGTGGTGTTATGCTTCTGAGGAGGCGGTAGATCGGAGATCCATCTCTAGAAATGCAAGTGACTCCCAGTGGCTGTGTCACTCCAAAAGTTGGCAGAGGGCTGATGAATAGAGCAATAGAGCGGGGCGGGGGGAAGCATACTGATATGATTGTACGCCTGTCCCCTCTCAAACAGATCTGTAAGTGGGTGAATTTTCTTTATGCTCAATAAAAGAAAATGCTGAAAATATTCTCTCCAAACTGGGTGACTGGGCAACAAAATGGCAGATGAAATTCAGTGTTGATAAATGCAAAGTAATGCACATTGGAAAACATAATCCCAACTATACATACAAAATGATGGGGTCTAAATTGATTGTTATCATTCAAGAAAGAGATCCTGGAGTCATTGTGGATAGTTCTCTGAAAACATCCATGCGAAGTGCATCAGAAATCAAAAAAGCAAACAGAATGTTGGGAATTATTAAGAAAGGGATAGATAATAAGCCGGAAAATATCATATTGCCTCTATATAAATCCATGGTATGCCCCCATCTTGAATACTGCCTGCAGATGTGGTGGTCCCATCTCAAAAAAAGATATATTGGAATTGGAAAAGGTTCAGAAAAGGGCAACAAAAATGATTAGGGGTATGGAATGGCTGCCATATGAGGAGAGATTAATAAGACTGGGACTTTTCAGCTTGGAAAAGACACGACTAAGGGGCGATATGATAGAGGTCTATAAAAATTATGATTGGTGTGGAGAAGGTAAATAGGAAGTGTTATTTACTCCTTCTAATAACACAAGAACTAGGGGTCACCAAATGAAATTAATAGGCAGCAGGTTTAAAACAAACAAAAGGAAGTATTTTTTCACACAATGCACAGTCAACCTGTGGAACTCCTAGCCAGAAGCTGTTGTGAAGGCCAAGACTATAACAGAGTTCAAAAAAGAGCTAGATAAGTTCATGGAGATTAGGTCCATCAATGGCTATTAGCCAGTATGGACAGGAATGGTGTCCCTAGCCTCTATTTTCCAGAAGCTGGGAATGGGCATCAGGGGATGGATCACTTGATGATTACCTGTTCTGTTCATTCCCTCTGGGACACCTGCCAGTGGCCACTGTCAGAAGACAGGATACTGGGCTAGATGGACCATTGGTCTGACCCAGTATGGCCATTCTTATGTTCTTACTGTAGGAATTTAAAGGGGAGCCTTAACTGCTAGATACATACACAAAGTGCTTAAGGATAATTTAGGGTAGTAAATATATGTGTGTGTTTAACAGAGCACATGTTGTCAAATACATATATAAATATTTAAAGAGCTCTTTAACTTACTACTGTTAGGCCCAGTCCTGCAAACACTATCTGGTATAGTGCTGACTACTCTGAGTAGTTCAACAGTAAACACACTATGTCCTGTAATATGTGTTTCCTAGCTCAGGTTCTAAGGGTATGTATACACTGGAAACTTCCAAGTGCTCCCGCGGCAGCGCTTTGAAGTGCGAGTGTGGTCACGCGCGAACGCTGGGAGAGAGCTTTCTCAGTGCTCCTGGTAATCCACCTCAATGAGGAGCCTGTTTACACTGGCACTTTAAAGCACTCAGACTTGCTGTGCTCAGGGTGGTGATTTTTCATGCCCCTGAGCCAGCACGTTAGAGCGCTATAAAATGTAAGTGTAGACATACCCTTAGACTTGAAGTCAGGTCACGGTTCTGTGTTCTTCATGCAAAACATGATGACATGAGACACTGACGCAGTTGGAGGAATGCATCGCTTCCACTTTACCTGTATTAATGTTTGCTATTGGCTGCCATAAGATAAATTCACATCTTTGTATGTAAAGCTTTTCATCTCCTCTTCTAACGTTTCATTGGTAGTCTGTAGTCTTAGGCCCTGATTCAGCAAGGCCCATGAGAGGATCCTTCTCTGATGAAGTGGTCCAAAGAATGAAAGAGCTGGAGAACCATTGGATTAAAGGATGTACAACACAGTATGACAACTTGGCAGCATCCTTCATACAAACCTCAGATAGTCTGCAGAGTTAAAATAAAACATACATAAAGTTTTAAATAGATAGTGGAAGGAGAGTAGCATTAAAAGGGTGTTATCCAGGGACAAAAAGATGTATTTTTCCAGTGGGATCTGAAAATGGATAGTTCAATAAGGCCAAGATATGAAAGGCTTTCCTAGATAACCAACCGCTGCAGAAAAGGTTCTCAGAGCAACAGTGGTGAGGGTGAGTGAAGGGACAGAGAGGAGTTCTGTGTTTACATGAGAGAGAATGTGAGAAGAAGAGCAGGGAGAGGGGTAGGGGACAGTGAGTTGTTCTGGAGCAAGTCTATGGAGGGTTTTAAAACAAGGATGGCAGTTTTGAACTGGAATCCGAACTGACTAGAGAACTAGAGGAGGTTGGTTAAATGAGGTAGTGATATGGTTGTGTTCTTTTGTATGTATCAGAAGGGGAGACCCAACATTTTGCATTTGTTGGGATTTAGGAATGGGTGAAGCCTTAGAAATAATAGTAATTGTCAAGGTAAGAAGAGATGAAAACATTTATAAGGATTTTTAGGAGTTTTATAACTTAAAAAAACCCAAGCTCCAAGTTTACTCATGTATCTGTAATCAGGAGATGCTCTGCTAAAATTTACACACTTTTTTGACGAAATTAAATGTTCCAACTAATTTGGAGTATGGTGATGGAATGTAGCCTCGTTATCAGGAAATGTAAGCCTGCAAAGTGCTTTTTCAGTGGGTGGATGTGCACATTAAGATTTATCCTTTTTTTGTGGGCATTTTAATACCATATAAAACACAGCAGCTGACTGCACTGAGGCACACCTGTTGTACATAAGAATGGGTTTTATGGCCTGCAGTGTGCTTAAACACACTGGGTTTAGGTTTGTTGTAGTTTGTTTCATTATTGCCCAAAGCAGCAGACCTCAGAAAATCTCTTAATTTTATTTCTCCTTTTGTACAAGAAGTCCCAAGTTTTAAAATTAAATTAGAAAAATGTCAAAATGAGTCTGATCTAACTCAGTCTGACAAAAGCAGCTAGTGAGGAAAGTTTTAACCCTTCAGAGCAGTGAGGAGAAGCTTGTACAGTACTGTCACTCTGGGAGTTGGATACTGATCTCACCTCCATTTAGCTGTAAATCCACACGGTAACTGCATTGAAGCCAGTGGTGTTTTACGGTCAGACATCAGCAAGACTGTAGATGTAATGTGAAAACAGAATTGGACTGTATGTTTAATGTGCCAGTCATGTTAATCCCTACAATGCTATCTTAAAAATAACATGGTAAAAGTGCTGTCTTAATTAGGGATACTTTCCTTAATTGAGTAATAATTAAGTGTGGTCATGCTCCACTCTGCACAGCTGGGTTGGGGGTAAAGGTAACTTTAAGCTACTTTGATGGCTCCCTGATCCTGGAGCAGGCTGGGTGCTGATTCAGCCTCTCTTGCAATGTAGAGCAACCTCAAGTCTGCTCTTAGTTGTCACCTGCTACAGGAACCATTTCATTAGCCAGGGATTGCTGGAACACTGCTGCACTCCAGCCTGTGCTGGGGATAGGGTTGCCAACTTTCTTCTTCACAAAACTGAACACCCTTGCCCGGCCCACTTCCCTGCCCCTTCCCTGAGGCCCTGCCCCTTCCTCACCCAGTCTCTGAGGCCCGGCCCCCCACTCTCTCCAGCTCCCTTCCCTCCGTCGCTTGCTCTCCCCCACCCTCACTCACTTTCACTGGGCTGGGGCAGGGGGTTGGGATGTGGGAGGGGATGAGGGCTCCAGTTGGGGGTGCTGGCTCCAGGGTGGGGCCAGAAATGAGGAGTTCAGAGTATGGGAGGGGGCTCCGGGTTGAGGTAGAGGGTTGGGGTGTGGGAGCGGGTGCGGGGTCTGGGAGGGTGTTTGGGTGCTGGAGGGGGTTCCAACCTGGGGCAGGATGTTGGGGTGTGGGGTCTGGGAGGGAATTAGGGTGCAGGAGGGGGTTCCAACCTGGGGAGGGGGTTCAGGGTGTGGGCTCCGGCCGGGCAGCGCTTACCTCAGGCAGCACAGTGAGGCTAAGGCAGGCTCCCTGCCTGCCCTGGCTCCACGCTGCTCCTGGAAGCAGCCGCCATGTCCGGCCCCTAGGTGGAGGAACATCCAGGAGGCTCTGTATGGTACGTGCTGCCCATGCCTACAGGCGCTGCCCCCCACAGCTCCCATTGGCCATAGTTCCCATCCAATGAGAGCTGCGGAGGCAGTGCTCGGGGCGGGGGCAGTATGTGAAGCTTCCTTGATCGCACCTGTGCCAAGGGGCTGCAGGGACATGCCGGTTGCGTAGCCAGGTCAGGCAGGGAGCCTGCCTTAGCCCCGCTGCGCCGCCAACAGTACTTTTAACGGCCCAGTCAGTGGTGCTGACTGGAGCCACCAGGGTCCCTTTTCGACCAGGCGTTTGGACGCCTGGCAACCCTAGCTAGGGACACCTCCTGTGCTGGGGACTATTATGGGGGACTATTATAACGTAGAGCTGGAGTAATAATCTCTCTGCAACCTCATCTGTTTTGATGCCTGGCTTCAAGGCCCCTTTGTGCAACCCGACTACATGAAGGGGTCAGGATCTGGGCTGGTATGTTTTTTTTTTCTCATCATGTGAGTAGGCAGCGCAGCGCAATCTCAGCACATTTTATAGCATCAGGCTCCAGCGACCCATTGTTTTTCCTGCTGCTTCTCCTTCCAGTAGTTTGGCACAATTGTTTGGGATAACAAAAGTGCAACACATTTGTCAGACAGCAGATAGTCTGAAAACATACTTGAAATTTTTTTTCATCTGAACCTGATCAACATTTCTATATGTTTTTACATTTCAGAATGAAAAAGAAATCCTAAATGAAGCATTGAATGAACTGAAGGAAGAGAACAAGCTTCTGAAGGAACAAAAAGCTTCAGTGACCAAAAAGAAAGAGTACTATGAATGTGAAATAAGTCGCCTCAACAAGGTATAGACAGAGAAAGGTGTCAGATGGGAAACATTGCTTTAATATTTTTTGTATCTTTGACCTGAATTTATTTCAGGGGACTTTGCTGTTGGATAATGCCAAAGTGGAAGACCCTGAATGTTGAAAATCGGGCGCTCTTCTCTCCTCCCATATTGCTCATCTGCTGTGTTGCTGTGGGTGCACAGCAGTGGAAGGCTTATCACTACTGTGGGGAGCTATGGTTAGTGGAGACAGGAAAGGGATTATCTAAGCCCACCCTTCCAGCCAGCTGCTATTGACAGACAGTTGCACTAAGAAGGGGAATGTAAATTTCCTATAGGCCAGCTTTGGAGGAAGCTTCGGCTTCTCACACACAATCTTCTGTGCTTCAAATTCCAAACCTGACTCAAGCACATTGTGGGTTCCTAGTCATCCTCTTGCCTCAGCAATGTTCATTTCTCAAATTCTTCTAACTGACATCGGCAGTCTCTTCCCTCCGCTATCTCCTCTGATCCCTAACCCATGTCGCCCCAGACATAATCCCGTTCTCCCCCTTGCAACATTACTCCCTTCCCTGCTCAGCTTTATAGGGTAGAATCCTGGCTCCAGTTGAAGTCAATGGCAAAGCTCTTTTTTACTTTATTTCACCACAATCTTTCTCTCCTGGCACCCAACCACCTTCCTTCTCTTGCCTTACAGCTCAGAATCCAAATCCTTTACACCAGACAGCGCCCTGTGAAATGCTGTTTTTAAAAAGGGGGGAAAGTAGTAAATGTTGAATTAAGAGAGCACAGAAAGCAAGATGTGTTTTCTAACAATGTACCTCTTGGTAAACCACAAAAGCTTCCTGAGGAAATATACTGCTCTTAAAAATTACTGTGACGTAACTTTGAGTGATGCATAGGCTAAATTCAAAGCAAGGAAAATGCATGTTGCCTTGTAAAAAAATTTGACTGAATTTGTGGTCTCTCTAGCTGTCTCCGAAATGCATTGACTGGACTCACACAGGAACTTTGTGTGACTTCAGCTCCGAAGGTCTATTCATAAAATAATTTACTGGAACATATTGTTCTGTTTTGCTAGGGTCTTGTAGTGTGGTTGGGACTGAGGAGGAGGGTGGGAAATATACTCATTTGGGAAGAGCTGTGCTGCCAGTGAGATACCTGTTGCTCTATAATACAGAACTCACTGAGTGAAAGAGAGAATTGTTCTTTCTGGCTTACCTTGTATTTGGGTTCTTCTATAACTATTTCACTAATGTACATAGAAACTGTTGTCCACAGTATTACCAGCCCGATGGATTCAAAAATTGAGTTAGACTGCCCCAAAATCATGAGATTTAAAAAATAAATGTTCTTTTTATTCGCTTTATGTTTTTTCAAGCCTTTAGAGTTCACATTTTCCAGCTTTTTCTCCACACAATGATGTCTAGAGACTTCGGGGGAGGGGGATAACAGATAAACAGAGAAGCAGAGACTCGTTTTGCAGACAGCATAAAAACAATCCTTCCAGATGGCTTGAGAAGCAGTGTTGCCGCATATTTTAGATTGTAGCTTAATACATAAACAGTAGATTTCTTCCACCCTCCTCCTCCTCCAGGTACTATAAAAATGAGAACTGTTGAGGGCCACAGAATAATCTGTGAATTCTCCTAGTGGATCAGCACAAAATTATTTACAGCACACGTGTATAATTCTGATATACTAGGAAAATTCACAATGTTCTTCCAATTCATCTCCTCCCCTTCCACCTGTGTTTGTGGTGAGCTGATCTGGAGCTAGCACAGATCTGTGACATAAAGTATGTTGGAATTGTTGCCACCTTAAAAACTAATCAAAGTTTTTATTTTAAAGGTGTATATAAAGTCAGCAGAGTTAAAATGGATATGACAAATAAGCTTTATAAGCTTGTTGACTGATTTATTAAAGGAGACAGAATGCATAAAATTCAGTGCAAAAAAATCAGAGAAATGGGAAAACAATACCTCATCAGGGAACAATGAAATAAGGTCATCTTTGAATCAGAGAGCCTGAACCACTGCGTGCAACAAGGCACAGGTGGATACCACATGCATAGGTGGGGAAATAAAACCAGATTTCATTCACATTCATCCCAAGCATCTATACTTAACAAATCATATGTAAAAGAACGGGTTTGACTAGGCACAGACCAGAAGAGTGTTTTAGCTTTCAAATGTGTTGTGATCCCATTAAGCTTTACAGAGTCTTTTTCCTGCCTCCCTCAATCCCACCCCCAACTTGTAATTAAATTTTATTTTAACAGGAGTATATCTTGCAGAGAATTAGGACATACTGCTCCGCTCAGGCTGGGGGTTGCCATAGATATTTGGCTCTCCATTAATTTTATTACTTGTACACAGCAGCGAAATATCATTGCAGAAATAGAATGGTCCAGAATAACACTAACTCAGAGGGGCAGGCTGCCCCATGAAGTGTGATACAATATAGAGAATCTACAAGTTGACCAGCTGCATATATTTTTATACTATCTCATCTTTACATCCAACCTTATTCACACAACCGTGCACATATATTGTAATGTGCTCCTCTCAAACGCCACAACTATTAGGACAGTACTCAAGGTAGCTCAGCAGTTTGGATTAGATTAAAAGTCCTCTCTCCTCTTTCAGTTTCCTCCTTGGGAGGCTATAGGTTATAACTATAGTTTTACTCTCACTATTTCATGGAAGACAAGGCACATAATATTAACCTTTGGGTTACTATGGCCATATGTGCTTTTGGAATTCCTTGTAACTCCTGCTCTGCCCACCCTTTGTCTCTCTAAATCGGTCTTCCCTCCCTTATGACCTTGTATGGGAGCTGGCCAACAGGAGGTCACTTCAGATGGACTCTACTGAGCATTCTGAGAAAATTCAGAGACATCCACATTAGGGAGTGGTTCCTCTGTGGACTCCTGAGGAGCCTTTTGATAGTTGGCTGTTTGATGGTCACTCTAAACAGTTCAGACAAGGAGAGAAGTCTGAAACAATTACCAGGAGTTATATATTTTAAAAATGCATAATGTTGAGCATGGTCTCCTCGACAGAGGTTGAGATGGGCCGACACCAAATGGCCATGTCAGCATAATAAAGCAATCTGACATTTGTTAGCTGGTGATAAGTCATAGAGAGTGAGGAGAAACAATAGTTTTAAGATGATTCCAAACCCATGAATAATTTGAATACAGTAATCTCAAAAAAACAATGTAAGGGAAGTAATACAAAGTATCATAGCAGGGTTGGACTGAAAAGCAGAGCAGTAGTAATATACTGGTGTAGTGTGTGTAATCATGACTCCCTCTAATGGCTGGCCATAGGGACTACGCAACCTCCTGCATGCCAAGAGATAAAGGAGGTGGAACTCATGCTGTACAAATGTGTACTTTTAGTGCTTAAAGGTCTTTGGTTTAGTCCATGCTGTAGCCATTATTTGCTAAATACTGTAATGGCTAAATGTTTTTTAAAAAATGTTTAGTTTTGGGAACCCATCTTTAGGAACCTGCATTTTTTTTTCCCCAAAATTTTCTCTAGGCTTTCTAAAACTCTGATTTTTCATTGGTAAATGTAAATTGGATAGACCTCCAATGGCTCGATTTGAAAGTGCAAATGCTACTTATGAATGCAATCTAAGCACCGAGTCTCCCAGAATGATAGTGTCCCAAACCTAGAAGCTGGAATGTAGTCGCTTTGAAAATTTGGGTAATTAAATATTAGTCGCACAGTTTATATACCGCATGAACTCTGTGACAATTATAAATGCAGTCAAAAGCAATTCATGACTTGCTTGAACCTGTTCAGTTAGAGATGCCAACACTGTAATGATTAAAAAGAAATTAATCTGATGTGGTGAATCCAAGTCTGCAGTTACATGTTGTTGCAGGCCCTTCTGGATGCATTGCAAAAGCAGTGCCCGTCCTTTCTTGTGCCTCATTTGGATAAGGCTGACAGGAACTGCACCCATGAAGAGATGAGGACCCAATTGGAAGTTCTCAAACAGCAGGTGAGAATGCCTGGAAGTCAGTCTGAATGAGTTTAACACTGTACTATTTTCCCCCCTTTCTCCTAAGAACTGTGTTTTGGTTAACTTGTTATCCTGATTTTGAAAGGAGGAAGCAGTCTGCCTTTAGTCCAGATAAAATGATGCTTTTAAGATCCTGTTATCACAGTGGTATGCATTGTCATTGGATGAAATTCAGTCCTGAGGATCAGCACAAGGTCTATGACCATGTGGGGATGGGGATGTGGGCAGTTAGACCTACTGGTCAGAGCCAGGGTCAGAAGCCAGAAAGAAAAGCCAGAGTCAGAGCTGGGATTTGGATCACGCCAAAAGTGGAGCCAGAATCAGTGTCAGGAGTCACACTGAGGGTCGTGACTGGAGTCATAGTCAGAGAGCTGTGCTAAGGGTCAAGCTGAAGCCAAAATCAGAGCATAGTATCGAGGATCAAACCAGAGTCAGGGAACAATGCCAGGGTCATACCAGAGTCAAGAGTTAGGATCCAGTTCAGCAGCAGATCAGGAGTTTTCTCAGTTGCTCAGACAACTTCCTGTGCTACTTCTGGCTTAAGTCATGTGTTTGGTCCAATTGCTGGAGCTGGACATCTGCTCCAGTCAGGAGCTTCATGAGCAGAGCCTCTAGTGGTCCAGGGTCCTGTTAGCCCCCATCCCTACTAGTTCTGGAGTGCTGTCAGTTAGCGGCCGCTATCTGGGCAGTGCTTGGGGACCTGCAGGCCCAAGTTTGAGATCTGCAATCCCTCACAGCATCACTTAAACCATCACATAAGGCTTATGTCAGATATAAGAAGGTCATAGGCATTGTGCTAGCTATCTGTACAGGACTGAATTTTACCATAATGAATTATATATTTTAAGAGTTATTGATTAGTCTGATATTGATCTCTTGCATTCTGCCTGTCCTCATTTCTTGTGAGCTGGCACTGTATTGAATTGTATAAGAATCCTGTTCTTGGAAAACCAGGATGTCGCACATCTCGGTATTCTAGTCTCTCAGAAGAATGATGCAGCACAAGCAGACATAAATCACAACCTGCATATTGGCTGCAGAGAAAACTCTGCTGTTGTTAGAGAATCTGGAGGTAATCAGTATTACAATCATCATTTTGAGAAATGGATATGATTTTCTTTGGTTTGTTTTCTCTCTATCTAGGAATAGGTCAGTTTAAACTCACCTGAAAAGTACCTAAATTTTTAAATTTTAGGTCTGTCATCCTGTACAGTGTTAGGCAAAGTTATTGAAACACAAATAGACGTGATCAGAAGATACATGGGATAAAATACTTGTTTCTGTCACGTTTGACCAGTTGAGCCAGACTCGACTCTCTAATATAGTGTATGCAACATGCTGGGGAGCAGAATCTTGTACTTCATTGTGCTGTAATGGGTTACTTCATTCTGCTAGACAATAAAATAGTGTACATCATTTCTCAAAATCCTCCTGGGGGAACTGAAATGTAGCCGGTCAGTTTTATTAATGTATGTTGCTAGTTGTAGATGTCAGTATAGTCATTCTGGACTTTACACAACATGAAGGGGGACAGAAGAGTTGTGTGGAGGAGGATCGGGGATAGGCATCTATATGATATTATCATCTCCATTGCTTAGCCATCTTTGGCCCATCCCTGGCTGGGACAGAAGGGCTAAGCTCTGAACAAGAAGAGGGTAGGGGCAAAGGAAAAGGGAGAAGTGGGGTGTGGTGGGAATACACAGTCTATGTAACACCCCCTCTTCAGGGCATCAGAACTTATAATGCAAAGGGGTATCATAAGTCACTCCACCGTGAACTGTAGCACAAGCTGCTCTCCCAGAGTTTTAACAGATCATGTGGTTACCTGGCTGTCAGGCTGAAGATGACAGGACCGACTGCTATACAGCTGGTGCTGTGGAGGGGTGATGGTTGATCGTAGATGGGCTGAAACACATAGGACATGGCTCTCTGCAGGAACGCTTGCTGTGTTCCCTCCCAAGGTGCTACAAGCTGACACTGGGCATGCCTCCTTGAGGGGACAATATGGTAGAGCTGCTACTCTGAAAAGGCCTTTTATGCATAGCTTTATGCAGGAAGAGAACCGATAGGACTACATGCACTGGCAGAAGTGTCTAAAGAGCATTGCTGGTGTTGCCAGCTATATGTAGGTAATGCAGATAGTGATTTACAAGTTATCTTGTTTCATTTTCTCTGGTTCAGTTGATGGCATTTCTTCACTGAACCAGAGAAACAGCAGTAATATTAACTTGTGACTTAAGTGCTGCATGTATAAAAATGCTGGCTGGTTAATAGCAAAAACATTTTTAATTCATGGTGCATCCGGTGAGGGATCATTGAGATGCTTCGTGGGTCCCAGCTTACCTCTGGCCTATCATTCTGTTTCAGTGATAAGCTCAGTTTTATATATCCTCATGTTAGCATTTCAGGGACTATCCCTTGCAAGGTCCTGAATACCGCCTGCATGGTAAGAACCAGCAGATCCAGCAGTGGAAGTTGAAGATGCTAATCATTAGAGCTCGTTGGAAAATGGGGAAACTTAAAATATTTGTCTCTTAAACCGGCATTTGAATCATCTTGAAGAATCCATGCCCTTAATATTTGTAATCTTAGTGCTAATCCCGTCTAAGGCAGTTCCCAAGCAAGCCATTCAAATATAGCAATATTCCACAAATACTGAGATTGTGAATTATTTGTGAGTGGGATCAAATGCAGATAAACAGAGTAAGCAAGTGTGACTAAAGCTAGGAAAAGCATGGAAAAAATGTTGAAGGTAGATATATAATAGAAGGGATCAGTCTAAAAAGTGCTCTGTAAATTAGCAGTTGCTTGTCGCTTAGTTTGTAAAAATGACACAGGAAATGTAGAATTCCAGTGAGAGTTCCCTCTTAGGATGAATTCTGTATGTGTTTGGAATGTGTGTTTAAAAAACAAAAAAGAGTAATGGAAACCTTGGATCACTGTAGCACTATCACAATACATTTCATAAATAACATTAATAATTTCAGGTACAGATATATGAAGAAGACTTTAAAAAGGAGAGATCTGACCGAGAAAGACTTAATGAAGAGAAAGAAGCACTGCAAAAACTTAATGAAAGATCACAGTCCCAATTGAACAAGCTGAATTCTCAGGTATGATTGAAAGAAAGTTGCCATTGCCAGCACATGTGCATTTTATTTTTATTTTCTGATTCTCCATACAGCCCAAGACTTTTTGACTTCCTTTAATTGACATTGGATTTTATTTGAGGTCACCACGTGGGATGAAATCATTCTGAAGCAATGTTGTAAAGAGATGAGAAATGATGAGAGACTTCTTCCAAATTAAGTGGATGGAGTGTCTTATTAAAAAGGCTGTTCAGTATCCTTAAACCACAGTCCTTTTGTCTCTCTCTTTTTATTTGTTTTGTTGGCATGCACTTGATATAAGAAATGCAGCCTCATCCCCAAACTTTGAAATAAAAAATGTGTGGCCCCAAGTCCTGCTCTATTACAGAGACCTGAGTGTCAAGACAGTGGTGTTACTCCAGAGTAACCGAGAGCAGAATTTGTCCTCATTCCGATTAATAGAGCAGTCTGAACTGAGTCGTTCCGTTTGCTGGGAAATCCTTTTTTATCTCCAGTGTGATGTCAGTGTTCTGAGACGGGAGAAGCTGAAACGAAATCATGGCACGTACAAAATATTGAGCTTTCACAATCTCCTCTAAAAATAATGAAACCTCAAGACTTCTCTGTGACAGAAGTTGAGCAACATTTTGCAATAAGTGGCAAGTCATTATGGAATGTACTCTGCTGTACTATCATCCCTCTGGACTTCCTTATTTAACCACAGAAGTATTAGCTGATTCTTAACCAACCCACGCAGCAGTACTGTAGACACTGGATTTTACTGGCGCATAAGAAGCAAGGGATTGATACCCGATAAGGTACTTGAGTGCCTCCTGGAGAGGTGTTGAGTGCTCATGGCTCCCATTAACTTCACTGGGAGTTGAGGGCATTTAGCCCTCCCAGCAGGTGTTCAGCATTGCACAGAATAAGGCCCCAAATGAGAGAATATTATTAAAGATGTATGGCACAGAAGGCAGCATTTCATTTTAATGCAAAATTGCTAGTGATGCTACAAGTAGTTTCAGAGTAGCAGCCGTGTTAGTCTGTATTCGCAAAAAGAAAAGGAGTACTTGTGGCACCTTAGAGATGTATATAAATCTCCCTGCTGTATTTTCCACTGAATGCATCCGATGAAGTGAGCTGTAGCTCATGAAAGCTTATGCTCAAATAAATTTGTTAGTCTCTAAGGTGCCACAAGTACTCCTCTTGCTACAAGTAGTGCCATCCGGGGCATTCAAGCACATGGGAATAGCATGGACATCCTTAGTATGCTACCCACTCAGTAGACATTGGGTATTTCTGTGGAGGAATGACATTTTAATCCACTTGGGAATGTTTTAAAGAGTTCAGGTGGTTTTAAAGCCATTTCTCTTAGTGATATTTGTGCTATGGTAGATCCCAGCCGGGAGTAGAAATGGCTGCATAGAGCTTCCTTCCAGTGGTCAGAGGAGGGTGTGCCAGCCCTTCACTTCAGTGTTGGGAGATCACTCTAAAACACCAATATGTGATGTGATCAGGGATAGCAGAGGCATTCTTTGTCATGCACACACAAAGTAGTTTCTTGTAGATGGATCTCATCATAACATGCACATGCATGGGAGTTGTTCCAGCCCCAGTGCTGTAGAAGCTCCAGTGTATGTGTAATGCGTGGTGTCTTCTGTGATTAACTGACAGTTGTGTTGGAAGCAGCTTTGGGACAGGCAGTCAAGATGATTTATCAAAATGAAAATTGTATTTCTCCACAGATAAAAGCATGTTGGCGAGAAAAAGAACGTCTAGAGAAGCAATTAAAGCAACAGGTGTGTGTGTGCCTCTTCAGTACTTTGTGTTTTGCATTTACATTAAATGTTTCAAGGCTTCTGTGAGCTAGTAGAGTAAATCCCTACTTCTAAACTACTCATCTTTCCTCCTTAAGGGCCAGATCCTTCAGCTTTTATCTGTGTTATACCACCAAAGTCACTGGGACGATACATGAGAGTAAGGGCTGCAGGATCAGCTCTGAAAGCATTCCATAATAATAAACTCTTTGCTCCCCATAGAAAACTTTCTCTACATATATGGCGGTTGCTACAGGCATGCTATCCATTGAGCAAGTTTCACTACATCAGAGTTCACTAGGGATTAAATTCACCCATTTGCAGAGGCTCAGCACAATGCTTGTGTACCCTGAAAGCACCCTCTATAAGCATGTTTCACTGTATTAACTCTGGCCCAAATTCACTCAATAAAGGGTCTGTGATTGATTTGATAATATTTGTGAGGGTGCCTGACGAGTGATAGGTATATCAGTGCAAAGTACTTATTTGATTGGGTCAATTTGTGAGGTGCTGACTCCAGCTTTTACTTTTTTTTTTTTTTTTTTTGGCTCAGTCTTTTACCAAAGCATATTTCCATTGACTTCATTGGGCTTCAGTAAAGCCTGAGCAACAACAGACCAAAAACTGTGAGGACCTCAAGATTTGGCTCATTACTATCTATATTATTTATTAACCAGGTTCCATGTTAAGCAAGTCTGCATGTGGTTAGTATTGGTTGAACAGTGAGTGCTACTACAAGAGATAAAAATGTCAGTTGGTGCCAGAAAACAATGTTTGCAAGGTAGGTATCAAATACTTGATCCAACAGAAACATTTCAGTGGTGCTTGGCAGGGTGTGCGGAAGATGCTGTATCAGGAGAGATTTATTTGTTCATCAACATTCAGAATAGGTTAAATTAGAAGTCTTGTAGCCAATTATGGGTCTGGACCCTTCTTCGCTATTAGTGTTCAGTGGTTAATTTGTATTGGCATTCTGTTTGATCCACATGTGCGGCTAGTAGCATGGTTTTAAAAAAAATGTTTTTCCTACAGACAAAAGACCTCCCTGTGCCATCTGAGAGGTGCTGCTTCCCACCTCAGATGTTCCTTCCATCTTGTGTTAATTATGGAAACTGTGGATTAGTTCTCCACTACCAAGACCCTCGAGTACACATGGCATCAAGGGGCATGTATGATCAGCAACAGCACCCTGTGAGTAGGACTTCTGTCAGTTATCATTTTGTAGATCTTAAAACATGGCAACCTTACGTGAGTACTGTGATCCTTTCAGTGATTCATTCTACCCTCTTCTTCAATGAGCTTGATTGTCTCTCAATCCATTTCAGGATCCAGATGAAATTTTTCCTCTGTGTTTTCAAAGCTGTCCATGGACTTGAACCAGCCTTGTGCCTGATCTCTGCTCAGTCTCTCTCCCTGCCTCTCTCCACACAAATCCCCAGTCTTCATTTAATAAGTCCTGCTCTGTCACCTTTTGTGAAATCTAGACTGGCCTTTGATTCCACACTTCTTTTCAACCCTCATCTGAAAAAGTCTTTTCTCTCCCTTTGATGTTTCTGTTTTCTCTTATAATTTTTCATGTTAAATTTGTAACTCTGGTCCCACTTTCCTGCCTCCTTGGGAAAATCTGCAGAAGTGGGCTAAAGGGGAGGGAAAGCCCTTGCAGGGATTTCTCTCCATTTCTTGAGTGTGCTCTGAATGGCGCTGAGGGCGAGATCAGTCTCTGTAGGACCCAAAGGCTAAAAGACATCTTTTCTCCCCTGCTTCTGGTTCGTCTCAAGTGCTTCCTGTGTAGATCTCTGACATACTTACATATCTCACCAACTTGATTTCAGTCTGAATTTTACCATTAAAACTGACCCTTATAGGTTTTGTACAATTTATGCTTTCTCTGAATAGAGAGAAATAATTAAAACCTTTATAAATGCATTTTATATATAATGTTCCTAAAGGGAAAGGGGGTTATTTTACATTTGATTTAATTAGAAAATATCTAATATTATTGAAAATAAATTTTACGCAGGAAGTTTTATTAGAATTTCACTATCATTTAGATCAACTCAGAATCCCATCACAAGTCATGTCTCATTTCTACAGTGCAGCATGGTTTACCTGTATTCATAAACATGAATTGTTCTGTGAGATACGTAGCATGTCTCTGGGCATTCAAAATAAATAATAGTGACAACAAAAGTTCAAACGCTAGTCCTGTTGAAATCAATGTGATTATTTTCTTGACTTGTGTGAAAGCAAAAGTTGGCCTAAATAAATATTTGTTGAATACAATGTCAAATTTTCCTGTCATATGTAGTGAATCACCATATTTATTTGGACAACCTGCTTGACTCTTGTATGGTTTTGTCATTCAAGAATAATGTAGCCATCCCATAATTAGGATGACTTTATACAGCACTGCACTATCATATCCTCTCTATATAGCATGCAAACATTTCTGTGCAAAGAGATGAACTAGTAGCAAGATACATAACTCTGCTATAAAGCCCTAAGGGCCAAATGCTGACATCTTGATGCATATTTAGTAATATCTTGCTCCAGGATAGCTGTGTTTTAAATGGGACTAGCTGAGGACTAAGGTACTACTCAACATGAGTAAGGGTAGTAGAAGGTGGTCCTAAATTATTTTTGAAATATGTCATTTTTCAGGCAAGCTTATTTTATTGTAAAACAATATTACATTACACTTTAAACAAAAAAGTAAAGAGCCTACTAATTTTAAAATCCTATATTTATGCATATAATGTTACATATTAAATGTATTAATTATTCCAGCAATTCTAGCTTAACTTTGCAAAATGTGTTTTTTATGCTTTCAAACTTCAGAAATCTGAGGAAAATTGTGGGCAAGCAGGTCATTTTTGTGTTAGAAATACACTAATCTGTGTGTTTATCAGAGTTTGAAATATTGTAAAATGTTTCTCACTGCAGTTTGGACTCGGTCCCAGATTATTTTGGCTTTCCTCCTTGAGCTTTCATCATCTGTGTTTCTAATTGTACCAGAGGACTCTCTGGGTTTATAAATTTTGCCATTCCTAAAGGAGTGCTGAGAAGGTGCAGTCCGTTTCTGATTGTTGCTTTGAAGTTCCCATCCTTATTTTTTGAGGTTTCTATGAAATGTTTTTCTTATGTGAGCACAGTGTTGCTTTTTGCTATTTAGATCACTGAGAAATTTTCAGTGAAGAAGAAATGTGAGAGGATTTAATGAGCGTCTTGATTTAACAAATGTAATACTGTGCATTTACTCTGTGTGCTTCTGAATGTTTACCTTTTCTGCATCTCATTTTTTGTTTCTATTGAAAATTTTTAAGGAAACTTTTATATTTAGTCTGACTCGAAATACTTCTCTCTTCTGTCCTTGGATTTCTTTCAAGACAGTAATATGAGAGAGAAAAGAAGTAGTAGTGAATTAGAGAATTGCATGTGCATTATGAACTGAATAGAGCAAAGCACTTAAGCACAAGCTTAACTTCTTGAAGTCGATGGCACTGTTCATGTGCTTAAAGTTAAGTGTGTACATACGTGCTTTGGCTCAAATTAGTAATTCTTGTGTAAAGTATAGAACTTCCAATTGTAGTGAGACTTCATTTTCCTTAGGCTTATGGTCACTTCTTGAATAATGTTACATAATTGCAAAAGGATTTAGGTTTTACTGACCTTAGCCATCGTCCATAACAAGAGTCCAATCTTGCAGCTCTAACTTAGGCAAAACTCCTACTGAAATCAGTGAAGTGTCTTCCCAGTGAGGATGGATAAGTTGGAATTCTTAAGGGGATAATGTGAATTTTCCCAGAGGTATTTCTGCAAAACAGGGACCATAGAATTTTCCCATCCAATTAATTAATTGAGAGTGGTGATGTATTGCATTTCACAGGCTTCCTTAGCTATCTGAAGCTAGATAGAAAGCCTGACACTACTCCAACTGAGGTTAAAAGGTTTTTTGAAAGTGCTCAGATGTATATAAGAGCTGAGTCCTAATGTAATTAGAAAACAAACAATTTTATAAAATGGTCTTTAAGACTCAAATAGACTGGTAGTTATTTACCACATTTTGCAATGTAAAATAAAGAAATGAATTTCCCTCTCCTATGAAAAATGTGGAGGAATTTCCAGGCAATATCACCATTGTCTTGTTTGTTTGTATTACCATAATGACTAGGAGCCCAAGTTATGGACCAGGACCCCATCTTGGTATCGTCCTCTTGTAGAAAGAAGAAAAAGTCTTTAAAAAAAAAATTCCTGTCCTACAGCATATTCAAGGTGGCACATGATGCTATCTAATGCGATTGATACAGTCATCTAAGTCTATGGGAGGACAGGGGAATACACCTTTGAGATGAAGGGTGTTGAAAACGAATGCTGACAAACTGCACACTTCACATTGGAACAGCTTCACCTGCTATGTCCAATGTACCATTCTCTTAACTTCTCAACTGCTTGCATTGGTCCTAGTTAAAAATGGAAATGTTTATAATGTCTTCAGATCCATTTCGTTTGTCTCTGTCTTCTCACTCCCTATCTACAGTGTTCATAAGATTGTTGAAAATCTGATTGATGTTACTAATGTTGCCTTTGATTTGTGGCATTTAGAAAGGTTTATACTGTGCACAGCATTCAAACACATGTTAGAAAAAGAAAAGCTGAAAAACTCAATCAATAGAAATTTAGAGTCAAATCTACGTTTTTTATTTTTTTGGTTTTTGGTAAATTACTTTTGTATGACTAATAAAAAGCTTCACAGCATAATTATATTTTTAACATAGCACTATTCTTTTGTTTGAAGTGTCTATGAAGTCCATATTGCTGTAATAATGTTTTATTGTTCTGTGCAGCCAGAGTATCAGTGGTATGTTCCGGACCAGTTTCCGCCAGATGTGCAGCACAAGGCAAATGGTAAGACAACAGCTGTACTGAACATACTGTGAATTCACTTTTTTAATGAGGCCTTTTTAGTAAACTTTCATATGTAGATAGTGCATGCTTTACTTTAAGGCTCTACTTTATAAGGCTGCAAATGATACACAAAACCGAAGTTGCAGGTTCTACTGGGGTCCCATCTATGATATAAGTTTCAACTTCATTTTGATCCTTAAAATATCTCTTTTTTTATAATGTATGTTACAGAATTGTATAAGTGCCTCATTGAACTCCCAGTAATAATCTTTAAAGAAAGGCTATCCTCAGAGTTGGTCTTTAGAGCTTCGGGTGCCCCCGTTGAGACTAAATGAGAATAATGCTGAACAACAGGGTAAGAAATGGAACAGGTTTTAGCAGTTATCCCTGTTAACAAAATTTTTTCCCCACTCCATAGAATTTTTTTCCCACTCCATAGAAAAGATGCAAATTGAAATACCCTTCCCATTGGACTGAGTGACAGAGACAGTGTTAACATCAACTGATGCACAAAATCAGGAATCTAGAGGCCGAGAACTGTGGCCTGAATGGTTAAAGATGCTAGGTACTAAGGCAGTATCAATTATTAATGACTCTTGGAGACAAATGAGCATACAAATTATTTACAAAAGATTAGGCTTTCTATGCAAAATTAGGATCCAGATTTGAAATCACACAAAGTTGTGGGTGTATGAATTTTGGTTCCGACCACTATAGATACTAGGCTGGGGAGCAGGGGAAAGGATATTGTTTTGAATTCCAAGTCCCTTTTCCTTCCCCTTCTCTTTGGAAACTTCTCCTCCTCTCCAATTTGGGGATTTTGGTGTCATCCAGGGTTTTGGGTCTTGCTGCACTCTAATCCCCCATTCTTCTAGATGACCTCTCAAGTGACTTAAGCTATCCTGAATTGTGAAGTTAAATTTATAATGGTACTTATTGCATGGTATCACCATATATATTATTCTGTAGTATGTATGAATACTGTATATGATGATAAGGAGTCGTTATTGAGGCTATCTTGCAACATCCAAATGGGAAGCTATATAGCCATTTCTTCTCCAGCAGTTATATGTAGAGATGCAGTACATGAAAATAGTACTATCCTTTAAAATGTATGGACTAGTCCCCTAAAGATGAGGCAGCCTGAGGTTCTGGTGGGGTGGGGTGGGAGAGAATGGAATGCTGGGCCCAGGGCAGACACCAGGAAGATGGAGTTATTTTATGGCTTCTTCCCTTTAAACCCATGGGAATTTGCTGCACAAAAGAATGCTGATGGTATCATACCCATGCCCTCCATGTTGTGAACACATGAGAGCGGAGGTTGGGAGTAACTGGAGATGCAGTTCTATGGTAGTATGTCTCTATTAAAGGGTCTGAGGAATACCCCTCTTGTGCCTACCTATTACTCCTTTTATATATCTTTGAGTTTGCTTCTGACTTTCCCATGTCTAAAATGTTGTTTTAAAGCCACGCTCCCTGTATGTTCCACCACTGGTGGTGGACAGGGGCCGACGACATCCCCTTCAACAGGCAGTCAGTTGGAAACTCAATGAGTTGAAATGTACAAAGAGTTTTCACTTTCCCTCCTTTTCTACCCCCAGCTAAAGGAACACGTGCTACATCATTTTGGCCCATAGTATATAATTAATCTGTAACATAGAGAAATTATGTTGAGTTTAGAAAGGGCCACACTGAGCCTCTGAGGGTTATATTTTGTTTTTACTAGTCAAAAATTAGCCATTAATCTTAAGGAAGTCCCAAATTTTGAGTGCACTTAAGTAAAATCGGTTTTTAATAATAAAAAGAGTGACTAAAGTTAAAGTTAATTGACTTTTTTTGAGTTTTGGCAAGACTTTGAATTTTGAAATTCCAAAAGTAAATGGGGGTGGCGGGGAGAAGAAACCTGAGGAAACTAGGAAATGTTCACAACTTTCCCCTCTGTCTTCTCTCCATTTGGATCAGCTCTAATTACAATAATGTTTGTACAGTCAGTCATAGTGTAGTTAGAATTTGAGAAGGATCATTTATCTGAATATATGCCCAGTTAGGTAATAACCTGGCTATTAAATGTTAATGATTTTCTCCTGAATTAGTGCTTAAGCATGGCGCCATAAAAAATATAAACAAGACAACAAATCAGTCTGTGATATCACAAGGCAGGTTTTTTGTTTGTTTGTTTTGTTTCATAAAGAATCTATCACTGGATTGAAGTTATACAGCCAAATCCTCTAGTCTTCCCCTTAGTGACAATGGGAATATTGCTTCAGTAAGGAAGTTTATTCAAGCAACAACTACAGGATGTGGCCCAGATATTTTAATGTCATGACTTTCACACAAGTAAAATGAATCTGTGAATGAGTATTTATTGTAGCTACTGCTTCGATATCTGCACATAATTTGTATCTTATATGTGTGTGTTTGATAAACAAACTAAGGATTTCTGTCATATAGGTGTGTACTCTGTATAAATATGACAATAGGCAG
The DNA here is from genome assembly GCF_965140295.1 of Lepidochelys olivacea. Classification (NCBI taxonomy): domain Eukaryota; kingdom Metazoa; phylum Chordata; order Testudines; family Cheloniidae; genus Lepidochelys; species Lepidochelys olivacea. Next base: position 46,105,032 of record NC_140414.1, on the reverse strand, counting down.
TGTGATTTGAAACATACTATAAGATTCTGATCCACAAACCACCGAAGTAGAGCTACATGAAGAATGGATTTTTCCATTCAGTGATGGTTCTGAAAAATTGAAAATAGAATAAGTTACAGGTTGATCCAAAACCAACATTTTTCACAATGTTTGGAAAATTGAAAAGTCTAAAAAATTTTACTTTGGGTCAACCAAAAAGTTTTATTTAGATTTCGAGCTTGTTTTGGTTTTGTGTTTGTGGGGTTTTTTAAAATAAAATTGAAGGAAATGTCTAAACGAAAGGTGGTTTTGACCTGAAAAATCAAAACATTTCATTTTGAAAATGTTGACGTTTCTACTCTTTGGGATTTTTCTTTTCTTTTCTTTTCTGGGGTGGGAGGAACAATGAAAACAAGAGAAGAGGGGAAATGCAAAGGGAATTGGAAAACAAGGAAAGAGGAAAAAAATTCTCCTACCCACTTCTCCTTGAAAAAGCTTTCCCTCCAAAACCAGACTAAAACAAACAATGGTAATGTTCAAGACAAACAATGTTCACATCTCTGTTTAACTAGAAAGTCTTACTTTTTTTGTTGCTAACCCTGAGTTGTAACACTAAAGGTAGTGGCATTTTAAAAAGCACAACAGCCCCAATGTCAGTTGTATTTCAAATTTCTGCAGAGATTACAGCAGTGAAATATGACTTTATGGTTGGGGATTTACAAACAGACAGAGCTTTGATTATTGAACCTCACTTATCGTTAACGTCCTGTTTATTTAATCAGATTGTATTCCCCAACTGTTTCACATAACAAGGTGTTTCACATAAGTGAGATTTGGCAATACTGTAAAGTGCCTGTTTCTCCTTAATGCTACTGCAGTCTGCTGAACTAGTTGGTTTTGGGTAAGCTGTCAGTCCGTCTGTATGCTCTGCAGTCCTTAAGGACTTCAGTACATAAAGCTTAGTCCTACTGAGCCAGCTGGCCTGGAGGAAGTTGGTTGGCTGGCTGGCTGTATATGCCTTAGTCCTTAAATGCTTAAGAGCTTCAGTGCATGAAGCTGTCTTGTCTAGCCAGTTGTCCCCAGAGCAGCCCCAAGCTGGCTGGCCATGATTGGGAGAGCTGTCGTCAGCCTTAGAAAGCTGAACTTAGTTGGGAGAACCTGAATGCAGATTTTGAAGTCTGCAGCAGCATACCTGATTATCTCCACCCTCAGTTATTCAAAGGACTTCACTTGTCTCATGAAAATTTGATCTGGACTAGAGTGCTGCAGATTCCCAAAACAGTGACTGTGCGTTTATAAGGCGTATTTATGTGTAACCATGTATAGTCAGTTTGTATTTTTTTTACTTCAGTCTACTTAATACTGAACATGCCAGTTACTTTATAAAATTGTGTCTGTAGCTTTAGGGAATTTAACTTAGATATTAACAAATAGTCACTCACCCAGAAATTGTTTTAGTAGGCCCCTAGAGGTTAGGAAAAATGTATCCTCCAGAAAAGCTTAGGAGCCAGGAGACCGCATAGGCTGCCTGTAGCTGCAGGCTATGGGAACAATTTAACCACTTGAAGCCTAATTTTAAAAATGTACATTAAATGTGTTTCCCCTTTTATGGTGTGTTTAATGAATCAGTGTATTCCAAGCCCTTGCACATTTGCAGGGTAGCATTTCTTAAAGGCACCCCTTATTGCTGCTAGTGGTCTGGTAAGAAACATCAGGCTGTACCCCAGGGTAAAGTCATGCGGCCATGCATGTGCCCTTTGGGAGGAAACATGCTCTATGTCCACAGGAACCTACGTGATTAACCTCCAAGGGTCTTACCAGTGGGATCCAAACTGAATCCACGAGTATTAAAACAGCTAGTTGCAAGTGGAAAGGTCTGGGCTGCACTCATGTTTATTGCTTCTAAGACCGTAAGATTTTCTTCTTCCCATTCATAGCCATAAAGGTGCACATTGTATCTTATTAAAATGCCTTAGTGCAGCTCATTTTGTCTGAGGGCATAAATAAATGTGGGTGATTGCAGAGCACAGCTCTTCCTCTTTTGTGTGCTGTGTTCTGTGCCTGCAGAGACATGCCTTTAGCAGCCTATGCCCAGAAAGTGGGCAATACAAGATCAGGCTGCCAGCAAGAGACCATTTAATAAGAGCCTCTGATCCAAAAGCCAGTCTCCAGAGCAGAGTAAGAAAAGCAGGGTGACTAGACGAAAGTGGAAAGGATGGGTACTGGGAGTATTGGTAGGAAGTGAGAGCTGGCCTGCTCTGCAACTTACCTCCTCTTTAGGCCTGTGCATCTTTCTCCTCCTGATAATGCAGATGCCATAGATGTGGAAAAACTGGAGGGGAAATAAATTAGTTGGTTGAAAGAGGGAAAAGGGCAATATATAAAGGTGGAGGAGGGGACAGCTTTGAGTACAGGGAAGGACCGTGTGCAGGGGAGATGGAAGGGAGCAGAAACAACACACAATATTCATAGAATCATAGAATATCAGGGTTGGAAGGGACCTCAGGAGGTCATCTAGTCCAATCCCCAACTAAATCATCCCAGCCAGGGCTTTATCAAGCCTGACCTTAAAAACCTCAAAGGAAGGAGATTCCACCACCTCCCTAGGTTACGCATTCCAGTGATTCACCACCCTCCTAGTGAAAACGTTTTTTCCTAATATGCAACCTAAACCTACCCCACTGCAACTTGAGACCATTACTTCTTGTTCTGTCATCTGCTACCACTGAGAACAGTCTAGATCCATCACCTTGGAACCCCCTTTCAGGTAGTTGAAAGCAGCTATCAAATCTCCCCTCATTCTTCTCTTCTGCACACTAAACAATCCCAGTTCCCTCAGCCTCTCCTCATAAGTCATGTGTTCCAGTCCCCTATCATTTTTGTTGCCCTCCGTTGGACGCTTTCCAATTTTTCCACATCCTTCTTCTAGTGGGGGGCCCAAAACTGGACACAGTACACTAGATGAGGCCTCATCAATGTCAAATAGAGGGGAACGATCACGTCCCTCGATCTGCTGGCAATGCCCCTACTTATACAGCCCAAAATGCCGTTAGCCTTCTTGGCAATAAGGGCACACTGTTGACTTATATCCAGCTTCTCGTCCACTGTAACCCCTAGGTCCTTTTCTGCAGAATTGCTGCCTAGCCATTCGGTCCCTAGTCTGTAGCAGTGCATGGGATTCTTCTGTCCTAAGTGCAGGACTCTGCACTTATCTTTGTTGAACCTCATCTGATTTCTTTTGACCCAATCCTCGAATTTGTCTAGGTCCCTCTGTATCCTATCCCTACCCTGCAGCATATCTACCACTCCTCTCAGTTTAGTGTCATCTGCAGACTTGCTGAGGATGCAGTCCACGCCGTCCTCCAGATCATTAATGAAGATACTGAACAAAACCAGCCCCAGGACCGACCCTTGGGGCACTCCGCTTGATACCAGCTGCCAACTAGACATGAAGCCATTGATCGCTACCCGTTGAGCCTGACGATCTAGCCAGATTTCTATCCACCTTATAGTCCATTCATCCAGCCTATACTTCTTTAACTTGCTGGCAAGAATACTATGGGAGACCGTATCAAAACTTTGCTAAAGTCAAGGAATAACACGTCCACTGCTTTCCCCTCATCCACAGAGCCAGTTATCTCGTCATAGAAGGCAATTAGATTAGCCAGGCACGAGTTGCCCTTGGTGAATCCATGCTGACTGTTCCTGATCACTTTCCTCTCCTCTAAGTACTTCAGAATTGATTCCTTGAGGACCTGCTCCATGATTTTTTCAGGGATTGAGATGAGGCTGACTGATCTGTAGTTCCCCAGATCCTCCTCCTCCCCTTTTTTAAAGATGGGCACTACATTAGCCTTTTTCCAGTCGTCTGGGACTTCCCCCGATCGCCATGAATTTTCAAAGATAATGGCCAATGGCTCTGCAATCACATCCGCCAACTCCTTTAGCACTCTTGAATACAGCGCATCCGGCCTCATGGACTTGTGCTCAGCCAGCTTTTCTAAATAGTCCCGAATCACTTCTTTCTCCACAGAGGGCTGGTCGTCACCTCCCCATGCTGTGCTGCCCAGTGCAGTAGTCTGGGAGCTGACCTTGTTCGTGAAGACAGAGGCAAAAAATCATTGAGTACATTAGCTTTTTCCACATCCTCTGTCACTAGGTTGCCTCCCTTATTCAGTAAGGGGCCCACACTTTCCTTGACTTTCTTCTTGTTGCTAACATACCTGAAGAAACCCTTCTTGTTACTCTTAACATCTCTTGCTAGCTGCAACTCCAGGTGTGATTTGGCCTTCCTGATTTCACTCCTGCATGCCTGAGCAATATTTTTATACTCCTCCCTGGTCATTTGTCCAATCTTCCACTTCTTGTAAGCTTCTTTTGGGTGTTTAAGGTCAGCAAGGATTTCACTGTTAAGCCAAGCTGGTCGCCTGCCATATTTACTATTCTTTCTACACATCGGGATGGTTTGTTCCTGTAACCTCAATAAGGATTCTTTAAAATACAGCCAGCTCTCCTGAACTCATTTCCCCCCTTGTTATTCTCCCAGGGGATCCTGCCCATCAGTTCCCTGAGGGAGTCAAAGTCTGCTTTTCTGAAGTCCAGGGTCCGTATTCTGCGGCTCTCCTTTCTTCCTTGTGTCAGGATCCTGAACTCGACCATCTCATGGTCACTGCCTCCCAGGTTCCCCTCCACTTTTGCTTCCCCAACTAATTCTTCCCAGTTTGTGAGCAGCAGGTCAAGAGGAGCTCTGCCCTTAGTTGGTTCCTCCAGCACTTGCACGAGGAAATTGTCCCTACACTTTCCAAAAACTTCTTGGATTGTCTGTGCACTGTTATATTGCTCTCCCAGCAGGTATCAGCGTGATTGAAGTCTCCCATGAGAACAAGGGCCTGCAAGCATAGCAGTGGCTTGACTCTAATGGAGCTGCACTTGCTTTCTGCAGGGCTGAACCTGGCCCCTCCTCTTTTACTTTGTGCCTGGATTTTTGCTAGATCTCAAGTCTGAGGCTTTCCTCTCTTTCTTGCAATCTAGCCTTGCTCTCATGTTCATGCTTCCCTTGTGGGGCACCAGTTCCAAAACCTACTTTATGTGCTATAACACTCAGTGTTCTTGGAATTTGTTTTTATTTGCTTTAGGGGCAAAGGATAAAGAATTCCAGCAAGTGTACTTAATTTCAGTTTATTTAGCAGGTGGAGCTGGCTTCTTTCCTCATCTAATTGTGCAAAATTGAAAAGATGGTTTGGAAGAAAAAATGGTTTTGGAGACTTTCCCTGAACCCTCTTTTCATAAAGATTTCTCTGGAAAAGAGATTTATTGCTCGGAGCTCACATGTCCTTGCTGCTGGCATGTGTTGTCTCTTTTGCTCCCAAGATGCATCTTGGGTTTCTTTTGATTTTGGAAGAAATAACTAGTGGTCCCCCAGTAGATATATTGAAGAAGCACACTTATCCCTTCAAAACCCCTGATCTAAGTACTGGAGCTCTTAGTCCTAATGTTTATATATTCATTATATATTTTAATTTGGGGTCAAATGATGCCTGACTTAGTGCACAGGAAGAGGATAAAACAGTCCTTCCTCATCTAACTCCCTGCTCAACGGGCAGTACTGATTTAGTTGCAAGACCCTAGGAAGAATGGGAGTGGTTAGCTAATGCTGCTAAGTAGGCCAAGATGGGGTAAGCAGAGCTCAGCCTGTGGAACCATTTCACAAATGTGGCAGGACACCTGAACATCTCTCGAGGCAAGATGTGTCCAGGTACCCCTAGTGTAGTGCCACCTCTCATTCTCAGCAGCCAGTTTTGCCTTTAACATACACATTCTTCTGCAACTAATGTTATAATTAGAGCTGGTGGGAGAATGGATTTTTTTTCTGTTGAAAATTACAACTTTTCAGAGAAAAAATGAAAACCTGAAAACTCAACACTTTCCATGGAAAGTGCTAAAACCAGTTTTGATGGGAAATTATTGATAAGACCAAGGTGTGTTTACATGCATGCATATTTGAAACTGCACAAGTATTTCAAAGTTGGCCTTTATAAAGCTTGAAGCTTTTTCAGCAAACCAGGATGTATTCATGAGCTGGTCTTCGCATGGGAAACTAAGAATTTGACTGTTTAGCTCATGTTTAGCCCATGTTTAGCTCTTTCAAACATTTTTAGAAATTATGCTCAAATAATCCTTTCTCCCACTATAATGCAAACCATCAACACACTCAGGATGACCTACAGTTTCTGTTTCCTGAAACAGCAGAAGTTTTCATTTTCTAATTTTGGTTTCAAAATCCACCTTCAACTTAAGATCATAGAAAATGCCATATTGTTTCAGCTGAATACCAGTTGGAGATGACCGCTGAGAAAATATGAGACGAAATTTAAACAGTAGTATGGCTTTAAACGCTAACAGCCCGCCTCCGCAATAGGATGTTCCAGTATGTACTCATTTCCTGCTTTTGCTGTCAATAAATGGTCCCAGCTATTTTAAATAGCTTCAGATGCATTGATAAGCTAATATTAAATTAGATTGAAGACATTGGGAAGATATCAAGGCATTTTATAGTAACGTGGTTTTCTCTGGTTTACATTGTGAGTTCATATGGCAGTGGTAATTCTGGTACTGTCAATACACAGATGTTAATTAATTAGATTCTTTCCTGTTGGTTTCATGAAGCATTCATTTGCCATGGGGAAATTCCTTCTTTCTCATACATTATCTGAGGAAGATGCAAAATTAGTTCCATGGTATTTGTTCACTAATGTAGATGCAACAACTTTGAAAGTACTGTGTTTATTACTTGAATCTATCAAAAACACGCTATTCGTGCTTAAGTGAGGGCCCAGTTCCCTTCGTCTGTTTTCACTGTAGTGCATTTTTGAAACACAAACTACTGTGGGCCAGATTTAGACTCCGATGCCAATTGCTTTGCACTGCTGCAAAGCAGCCAGAAAGCCAAATGAACCAGTTTATCAAGGGATTCTTCTTGTTTAAAGGTAATTCTTAAATTGTGGCAGCTGAATATCACCCCATCCCTGACCATCTGTGGAGGGAACTACCTGGAATGCCCTTGCACTTGGCTGATTCTCAACTGCTGGACTGTCCCTTTGGGGGACACCTCTATGCTGTTCTAATTTATGGCGGGAACTGAAGTGGTCCCCAACAGTTATTAGGATCTGGGGAGACCAAAGGTGGATTGAGGCCATCACCACCTCAATTCTGCATGAAGCACAGAGAATCTACCTCTCCCACTTTAATTTTTTCAATAACGTTTTAAAAAGTTACAGATACTGACACTTGACAGGCACCTTTGAAAAATCTTTTTTTTAGAAATAATTCTGCTTATAACATTATCTTGGTTTTTTACCCTTTCCTTTTTTATTACTGAGGATATTAACATGAAAACAGTAGACTGAACTCCTCATTGCCTTGTACCTTGTATAGTTATTTATACCTGTGCAAAATAGGTGTAAAATGCTACCATTCCGATTTGGTAGGGTTTTCCGTTCATTTGAATGGGTGTAAATGACTACAAAAGACCCCGGGCCATGGAGAATCGGTCCTACTGCTTGCTTCTTACCTGAAATTATCATTCCTTCTTGTGACACATTCATTTCTATAACAGTCAGTGCTGATGCTACAATGTTATGCCTTGGGATTTAGCTCTCTGTACAAATACAGATTTGGAGTAACACTGATTTACATCAGTGTAACTGAGATCAGAATCTAGCCACAGGATTGTATGTTTAGGCAAATGTCCGCAGTGAGAAAAAATAAGGGAAGAAAATATCTCTCTGGTCATGATCTTGCATTGTCAAGTGTGAGGAGGCCCCAGGCCAGCACAGCAGTCTACCTGCCTTCTAGACAATGTAGAATTAGGCCTAAGTAGACCTTTTTCAGAAACTTACCATGAGTCCTTGATTGCGTTGTAAATTCTGCTGCTATTTCTAATTGTGTGGGTGTGCCATTGTAATAGTACTATGATCAAAGGTGAGGTGATCCTTCCAGGGGTGAGGATGTGTAATCCACGTGGCATGTCAGCTGAATAGACACTACATATATACCTTCACAGATGGAGAAATATTCATCATCTAATTGTTAGCCATCTTATACTCATCACTTTATGTCTCTGTGATAAATTGGCTTCTAGCTGTAGATGTTACAGACAAAGTTCTATTATGAAAACCTGGCATTCCAGCAATGTTGTCTCTTCATCTCCTGCCACAGATATGGACCTTTGGATTTAATTTCCTCTTCTCAGCATGTTCATCCAAATTCTTCCCTCAATTGGGAACCAAAGGGCTGGTAGGTTTTGTGATTGGCTTCTGAGTACAGGACTAACTGCATTTGGATGTCATTAGTACTGTAAATTTCAGAAGTAAATGATGGATGTAACATGTTGGAGCAGTACATTATTCCCTCTGATATAGTCAGAATGCAGAATACTCTTGGAAGTATTTCCTATTGTTGTTTTAATTATTTGCTTGTAAGTGATGTACTGCATGCTTTTTCACGGTCTTCCTAGCAACATGTTACAACATTTCAGGAACTTCTGCTGAAACTTCTTCAGAAAGGATGTATGTGTTTATAGTGGCAATCATGTATTTTCCTTTCTGTGGTGACATTTTGTCCACTCTCATTTGCGTTACTATCATAGACATATGCTTGAACCACAGATGTGCTAAGAGTTAATACTACTAGATTTGTCACTGCCTTGTACCTTGTGTAGTCTTTTACACTTCTGCAAAGTGGACGTAAACCTCTGCCGAATGAGAATTGACACATTTTATTCCCACTTTGCAGAAGTGTAAAAGACTACTCTAGGTGCAAGGCTGTTGCATATAGGTCCTAACATATACTTTTGCAGCTGGTATTTGAGAGAGGTTACAATTGACTCTGAGATGGTAACCACTGACCACTTTTTAAAATAATGGCATTCCTAACCCATCTTGTTTCTCTTTTGGTTTATTGTATACTTGTGGGGACTGTAAGCTTTTGATTATATGGAACTTCAATTCTTCAAGGGAAAAAATCAAGTAAGAAAAAGGGAAATTAATCACAAGCGGGTTAGTATTTTTAATTTTAAAACATTTTGTATTCATTTACTTGCAGATACTTCCTCAGAGAAAGAAGTCCATCACTGAAAGCATACGACCTAGAGAAGTGCAGATGAATTATACATGCTCCCATACTGTGAAAGACTGGGAGCTAGCCTGATGTTTCCTTGTAACTTTATTGTTCATTGTTTTTTGCCTATAACTCCTTTTGTCTCCAGTGCATGTTATTTGTACCTGGTGAAATCCCTGTGGGGATGAGGGTGGGAGTGATGATGGAGACACAGATAGATCCTTCACAGATGTGATCTTCAAGAACTGGTTAAATTATCTGTGGAAACACCACTCCCTTCCCTTCCTTTTGTGGAAGATGCTGCACATACTGGCTACAGGGATCTATAGAAACATCTTATGATACAACATTTAACTACTGCTGTGGATTAAGAGGATGCTGCATCCGATTTGAATATAAAATGTTTAAGCACATTAATATTGTGATCTTGTGTGAGAATCACAATCCATTTTATTTAATTTCTGAAAATTATTTGTTGTGCCATTTTGAATTCTGCACTCATTTCGCTGCATATATATATTTATTGGACTGATAGCTCTTCAGAGAAGCGGCTGTCTGCTACTCTGTGTTTATACAGTGCCTAGTAGGAAGGAGCCGCATTTTTAGTGCACTTCTGTAATAAACATGATTATTATTAATAATAGGTTGATGAAAATGGCAACCCTACTTTTTAACAACATTTGCATAATAACTAATTGTGTCATATGTTGTTGAATTTTCCATGGTAGACACTGAACCTGCTCCCATTTAAGTTATGGTCAGTTCTTCCATTTATTTCTATAGCAGAAAGCTTGGGCCTAAAGCCTGCAAAGGATATGATCATAATTCTGTGTTTGTGCATATATTTGTGTAAATGGAATATTAATGGACATATTCCACTGATTTATACTGATCGTGAAAACAAGTTTCTACTTATAGAGGATTTTAGTAATTAATAATGCTAAACATAATTGTCTGACCTTTAATTTGAGAACACAATTACATTTTAGATAGAATAGTTCTATTTAAACCATGAAACGTTATAGGAAATCAGCATGACAGATGTTTGGCAAATACTGCATGATGTAATCTGCTCACAGTATTACTGCTCTTTCCCTTCATATATTTTAGTAGGACAGTTCTTGTAGGGATTCTGCCACAGCCTGTTGGGGCTCTGCCTTACATAGGGGTAAGTCTTGTGCCTTAAACATTAGGTCACATGAAAAGTCTAATGGATGTTCTTGCTAAATCAGTAGACATTTCTTAGTGTGAGTCTAATTTCACACCACACTTCCCTAAATTGTACCAAGGCAGAGTTTTCAAGTGGACCTACCAGCCCTCACAGCCATATGCAGGATAATTCCCACATTAATAACAATCCATTTTTATTCCCATTAATGTACAAAGACTTTTGCATTAAAATGATAACCTTCCTGGATTAAATGTTTTCAGCATTTGAATTCAGACCCAATGGAAAACAATCCCTGGGAAAGGATTTCTCTGCAATTAAATTAAATTAAATTCCTCCAACCGCTTTGTTTTTTGCATTCAAGGAGACAAATCCCGCCCTTTTTGGTCACGCAGACCAAGAGGGACATGACCAAAATCCTAAATTAACCATTCTCTGGAGAATAACTATTTTTTCACGATTTTTTAGAAATCTGTGGCATAAAAGCCCAAGTGTCCATTGAAGCTGCTGTCTCTGCATGGGTATGAAGCTGGCTTACAGACACTGTAGCAGCAGATAATTTAACTAGCAGACAACTCCTGATTAATGATTTGGCTAATAAGGGTGAGATCATGGAAAATGCTAATGCAGTGCCTTAGGAAAATCCAATTATAATGTAACCTAATTCAATTCAGACTCTCAGCAGGTGACCAGTGTTGTGGGAAGAATACCCCACGCTCAGCTGTAGTGAATGTTCAAAACAGACAAGCTTCTGTATATCTGGTGTTATAGCCAACAAACCCCCATTTGATTCACTTCAGCCCTTCTGCTCAACTAACTATGAAGGTTGCGCCTTCTATTTGTGAAGCTTAACTCATTATATAGTTTGAGGAACCATTATCTGGCCTAAGCAGAGATGACTCAACATGAGTCATTCATGCTAAGAAAACAGAGTTTGTATTGCTACCTTTTTTTTTTCTTGGTATGGACACAGGGTTTTTAATGGTGAGTTGGCTAGAGCCTGATTCTATAAATATTTACTTGCACAAATCTCAGTGACGCTAATTGTGAAGCTTTGCTTCTAATATGGTGGGAGTGGAAGGAAGAGGTCTGTTTACGTTTTATGTGATGCTATATTCCCCAAATCCAGGTACTGTCTTCTCTCTGAATTAGTGTTGTCACATTAGAACAGCACACACCAAAGAACTGGTTTATCTGTTTGACAGACAACTGGGGAGCGGTGGGGAAATCAATTAGATTAAACCTACTGTGATTCATTTCTACGGAATTGTTATCTCCAGTTCCAGTGTTTTGTCCAATCTGAATAATGGAGCTTCTTTCACGTTCTTTGGAAGATTATTCCACCTTTTATCGGATCTCCTGTTACTCCCCTATCTTCAGTCAATATTTTTCTTTCCCAAATATCATCCCATTTCTCCTTTTTAACCTTCCCATTTAGCTTTCTCCAATTTATTTGTATTGCAGCAGTGGATAAGGGGGACCAAATATGCAATCAAGGATGTAGCATACTTTCGTGGCAGGCTGGCTTTTTCATAAAGGTGTCTGTTGGAAGCTGTTTAAAGTTTGGGAGTGTTAAAATAAATTCTAGAGAAGGGAGATTAGTGGGCAGCATAAATCAAGCAGTCAGTGTTGACATATGACCATGATAAAGAATTGCTGAGTCATTTTTTAAAATACTGAAAACGGAACTTTATTAGAATAAGGAAAAGAGCTCCTTGGGGGATTGGGGCCTTAGACTGTAACCTCTTTGGAGAAGAGAATTGGGTGGTATTCTCCATTGTGTAAAGTGTTATGTTGCTATGTAAATGGTCATTAATTATAGCAAGAATGCTTTCAAGCAGCTCAGCAACAAAGACCTTATTTTCTGTGAAAACAGTAATTTATTATACCCAATTAATTAAAAAAGTGTTTAAACATGAGTTGTATAGGTGAAATATACTATTCTATTTGATGGCCCATGTTGTACGCCAGCCATGAGTCTGGGGTCCTCTTGATGATAAAATGCCTTGAGGTTCTAGGAGCATCAAAGGCCATGTAAAAACCTTAGTCTTGTCTAAGCATTAGCAAGAGTTTGGCATCATATGACTACAATTTATGATAAGCTAAAGCTCAGCCTCCCTAGCTCCAGTTTGTTTGTCTTGTCTTACCTTGATAAACTGCAAGTTACATTGGCAACCCCACCCCTCGCATCACCTTTGCACTGCGTTTACAATATACCTTTACTTTGGTTGAAATAATCCCCAAAATTCAAAAATACCTGTGAGATTTATTTAAACCCGATCTTAGTATTTTAACTTTACATAAGAGATTTTTTTTCTTTCCTTGCTGTAAATGGTAGACAGTGTCTCTGATTTTGTAGATGCAAGTTGAAAGGTGTATAAGCACCATGGCAAAGTAATGTATTTTCTTGATTAATAAAACACACTCCCACCATAAACCTGGGTGCTGGTTAATTCTGTATTTTCACTTACAGCAGCCACTGACTCTGTTTCTTCTCCACCTGCCCCATAAATAGAGAACACCCAGGTGCTTCCTGTTTTGAGGATTGCTTCTGGGAGAGCAATGGGCCTATGCTAGTTACAGATCATGCAATAAGCTCGTGGGGAAAGTTGTGTCTATGGAGACGGAGAGGTCAGACAAATGAAGGCAAACAAGTCAGGTATGTGGTGAAGCACATTTATTAAAGCAATCTGTCAATCACTATGTGACACGAGACCTATGGGCTTGAACATGTGGATCAGAACTGTGTTGGCCCAGTAAAAGGCAAGAGAACAGATTAACTATCCAGCTTTTCCAGGACTGAAATGGCTGATGGCATTTCCCATTGCTGATGGAAATGCACTTGGGCAGGGAGAAGGGTGATGTCATGGAGTGGAAAGCAGGCTTCAGGGTAACCTGATAAAAGGAGAGGTGACATCTCCGGGGGAAGAATAAATCTGCTTTTTGGCACCTCTCTCCCCAGTCCATGATGTCACTCAGTTACTGGTATGGATTAGCTGGGCTAGGAAAGGAGATGTCCGGGAAATGTATTGGGGGAGGGGGGGAAGTTTCTGTTCCAGCCTACAGGCGGTGTTCCTTCTGCGCAAACGATGGGCCTGATTATCCGCTCACAGGGGTTGTAAACCGAGTTAATCCATTCAAGTCAACGGCATTACACTGCTGTAACTGGTAACAGCACAATGCTTCTGCTGAGAGCTGTTGCCAGTGCCCACCCAGCTCACACTTACCCCCACTAACTGTGGCAGGGGCTTAAAGTCAGAGTGTAGCTCTAAGAATAGGCAAACTGGCATGGATTTCATAAACACCAACCTGACCGTTTCCCTAAGACTAGAACTTGCCCTGAAATGAATGCTTTTGGCGTCTAGAAAAAGTTCAGGTAACATCTTACAAAAATATTCATATTTGCTGGTTCTCATCCAGCCTGGAAGCTGCAAACCAGACCAGAAACTGGAGGTACTAGAAATATTGCTAGAAAGCATATCCTAATATTCAGATAAAGCTCAGATGATTTTCTGAACTTTTAGGTGCTATCCAAACTTAGCCTGAGATTTACCGGGGGGGTTTATTGATCAGGTGCTGGCTGGGTCACACAATACCAACACTACTTCTTTGCTGACCCATCTAAAACTGAAGGTACGTACTTGGGTTGCTAGTCTGCACACACAGACACACACACACAGTCTGCTTGAGCTGGAAATTACATCTCCAGCTCCAGTGTAGATATACCCTGAATCTGCAGATCAAAATAATGGGCCAAATTTATTTCCAGTGTAACTCCACTGAGGACATGGTCACACTGACTAGGATGCTATGGGGATGCACATGGTATATGAATCTATATGAAAGAGCATAGAACAGACATTCAAATAGAGATGTTAATTCCACAGAAGTCAGTTGATTTATACCAGGAATGAATGTGGTCCAAGCGTGCAAGAGATGTGACTTGCCCAACCATATTCTCTCCAGTGCTTAATGTCAACAATTTCAATAGCAGCATTGTTAAATAGTTCACTATGGATAATTTCAGCAGATACAGCCGGGTGTTTTGGGACCATGGGTGAGGCTGAGTATTAGTGCTGTGTATCTATTTTAGCCTGGTAGACAATTGATTTAGGACATGTCTTTGACCCAAAAAAAAAAACGTCTCCAGTATAGGAATATCCCTGTTAACCAGGGTTTTGTATTAACATATACCTGTCGAGCCATAAAAAATATATTGCCAGAAAAATGCCAGTTAATCTGAATGTGCTATTAATTTAATAGTGCTCCCATGGAGAGGCTTTGATAGGGCTACTACTGACAAACTTTCCATAAATTCCCACTCTTCCACAGATGCTTATGACAGTGTCCAGTTTTCTCACTCCTTTCTCCAAAGTCTTTTACTTTGTAGTCACAGCAAACCATGCCTCTACATTTTATGAGCCAGTTGAGAGTTGTGAGAAGTAGAATTCCCATGTGCAGGGGGCTTGGAATGCTATTACTGTGCTGAGAGAAATCTTTCTTTCCTCCCCCCCCCCCAAAAAAAAAACTGAACCCTGATTAATAAAAGTTTTCTCTTTAGTGAGTGCAAACTTTGAAGCCCTAAAGCACTTGCAACCCATTTGTAGTCAAGTGTTACCATTAAAGCATAGATAAAAGACACATAGGAAAAGCAACCAAAAAACTTTCTGTGGTGGACGGGGTGAAGGGTGCTGGTAGGAAAGTGAACTTCCTTACAGTTTTCAAGTTTAGTGTGAACCAAAATCCATGTTATGAAAATCTAATTAGCTCAGCAGCTCTAGTTAGTTTCTCCCCATCATTGTGGTCTGGGTATTTTTAATAGCCTGCCTAACTTTTGGACATGCTGGGTCTTTCCATCATCATTTTAAAAGAAAATGACAAATATATAATGTACATTGATTCATACAAATTAGATGATACGTCAATACTATGCATTGTATTTATAATACTGAGGACCTTCAGGACCACTAAATAAATGCTATTCATTCTGGCTAACCTATACATTTCTATTGAAGGGATATTCATTTCTATTAAATTCCATAGGCTGTTTAAAATAATTTATTACTTATTCTCTTAAATTCTGTAGTCTTTTAGAATACATTCTATAGACACCTATTGAAGTTCTATACCGTTCTATTGGTTTTGTCACTATTAAATTCTACATGACTTCTCTGTAGTCATATGCAAAAAATGCATGCACATAACTCAAGTACTCAGATAGCACTGTGTGTGTATGCAAATTGTGGGTTGCATACACATGTGAGCGAAATCCCCATTTGTGCACACACTGGATACTTGCATGTCTAAATTATGTCCATTCAAGAGTATATATACCCTTACGAAGATTTGAGCCTTACAGACAAACACAAAGTATAACACATGCTCTTTTCCCAATGTATGTGTTGTATTTCCTTAACACAGAACTTTTCATGGTCCTTAATTTGAGTAGATGCAACTGTCCTGTAGTGCACCATGGAATAAGACTAACACATAGGAATGTGTTGGTAAGAGGCTGCTCTTTGTTTACTGGCCCCCGTCACAGCACGTGGTTACTAAAAGTTTTAACTGTCATATGTCAAGGGTCAGAGTCCACTGCTTTCAGGGGCTAGTGTAATACAGAAAGTGAATAAGATTTGTTTAATGACATTGAGCTCCAGCTTCATCAGGCCTCACCCAAAGCACTGCCGGTCCAAAAACTCCCCCCCCCCCCAGAATATTTTCTTTTCTAGGCTAATAGTGTCTCCATAGCCAGAACTTCAAAGTACTGGCCATGAGCTTTTCTTTTTCAGCTGCAGTTTGCTTTACAATAGTTATACATCAGTGAAGGGGAAGGACTCAGCCACAAACTGGTCTCCATACTAGGGTACATCAGTCTCACTTCCATGACTGATTAGCCCCAGGAGGCCTACTGCAAGCATAATGCTAACAGACCCCAGTCATTGGCGGGCAGTATGGAACCAGGGACCTCTGGAGCTTAGTGCATGAGCTAAAAGCCAACTGGCTGTTAGCAGACTCATTTTATATATCTCTCTCAATGATCTCAGTGCCACTAGATGGAAGAGAACACCACACCCAGAAGGTGGGTGGGTTACATACTTCCCCTAGCTGAGGAAGCACGTCCGGAGCTTCAGAGTCTTCCCAGCTGAAACCCCGGAGGAGTCACCACTTGTAACGCTGCTGACAATCACCCTCATCAGTGAGCGGGATTGAACCAGAGACCTCAGGAGCTTAGTGCATGAGTCTCTACTGCATGAGCTAAAAGCCAACTGCCTGTTACCTAAGGCTGTAGAGCAGATTTATTTAATTCTCTCTCTTTAAGTGGTCCTGGTGCCACCAGCTGGGACAGAACACCACACCCAGACGGTATGTGGGTTACACAAGCTTTGTCTGATGACTTCTTTCCAGCACCCTTTTGCTGCTCAGATCCAAAGTTATAGAACGTCTCCTATGGGTAACAGGAGATTCCTATATACTCTGTTTATTTGACCCTGCCTTGTCTCAGGTTTGATCTTGTAGACCAGAAGAGTTCCTTATGTTTCCACTATCAGAAGGCCTTGTCTCATCTCATCGGGTCCAAAAGGATTTCCAGGGCTCATAATGTTTCTGTTCAAGAAGTAGGGTTGCCAGGTATCCAGTTTTCAACTGAACACCTGGTCGAAAAGGGACCCTCCCCAGCCCGGTGAAAATGAATGAATGAGGGAGGGAAGGTGGGGGAGAGAGAGTGAGGGAGGGATTGGGGGTAGAGTGAGCAGGGCCTCAGAGAAGGTTTGGGGCAAGGGTGTTCGGTTTTATTCAGTCAGAAAGTTGGCAACCCTATCAAGAAGCTTTGTGGACTTCTTAGTTTTTGACTTGCATTTCCTTTTCTCTGTACTGCACTGGTATTGCCTGGTATTCATTCAATGGCTTTACACTAATAGCATAATTCTTCACAGATCTTCAGAAGTAGCCACTAAATCATAGAAAGGTCTTGAGGACTATGTAATGTTGTGGGCATGGCCATATAAGCGTGTGCCTCTATTTTATCAGGATCTGTACCTTCACCTTTTTAAGACACAATATGACCCATCTATTTGACTGATCTCCGGCAGAACTGGCATTTATCAATTAATAGCTTCAGTCTATAGGCTTCTAACCAGACTAATGCTTTTAGAAATCTTTCTTCAACTTTCTCCAGAGTTCTTCCAAACACAATCAGGATATCCAAATAAAATGATACTTGTAGCAAATTCCGGTCTCCCACAACTTTCTTTGTGAAGGGTTAAACTTGGCAGGAAAGAAGTAAACTTCAGATCCTACCTTTGCTGGGAAGAAAGCTCTCATTCTTGTATTACATTGATTCAGTTAGTATCAGAATCAGAGCCAGCCCCTACCACACAACTTGATTTACAATAGAACCTCAGAGTTACAAACACCTCAGGAATGGGGGTTGTTCGTAACTATGAACAAAACATTATGGTTGTTCTTCCAAAAGTTTATGACTGAAAGTTGACTTAATGCAGTTTTGAAACTTTACTATGCAGAAGAAAAATGCTGTTTTTACCATGTTAATTTAAATGAAACAAGCATGGAAAGTTTCCTCACCTTGTCAAATATTTTTTTAAACTTTCCCTTTATTTTTTAGTACTTTACATTTGACACAGTACTGTACTGTATTTTTATTTTATTTGTCTCTGCTGTTGCCTGATTGTATATTTGCAGTTCCAAATGAGGTGTGTGGTTGACCAGTTAGCTCATAATTCTGAGCTTCTACTGTACCTGGAAATGTTAGAGCCACTCTCAGTTTTCCATTATTTTTACTTTAAAGGATATTTGTTGCAGGCAGAAGGTGAGAAGCTCTCAAAGCTCCTTGAAAATGTAACCTGTGCAAACCTTTAGCTGAGGATGAAAGCTGGTTGCTGATTTTTGATATATAAAGACCTTGTTTTAATTCACGATCCCTCTTACAGCCTGTGATGCGGTGCCCACCCCACACTTGCCCTGACAGGGTTAAGGCAGGCCAAAGGGGCCAATTAGCCTATTAGGCAGCAAGCTGGGGGGAATTAAGGCTGCAAGAGAAGACTTAATTAGAAGAAAGTCATCTGGGCAGGAACATTTGGGACCTATATAAGCCAGGAAGCTGGTAACAGATGGAAGTGCTGGGAAAGGCTGTATTCGCTCTCTAGAAAGAGGGAGGAGTGTTTGGGAGGCTGCGGAAATGTGCAGGCTGCAGTTGCTCCCTGGGAGGAGGGAGCAGTGAAGCTGGCAGATCCAGAGAAGGAAAGGAGAGCAGGTAGGTTAGGAAAGGGTTCGGAGAAATACAGCAAGGTACAGGGTGGAACAGACCTTGACTGCTGACTAGAAGATCCCTGAGCTGGAACCTGGAGTAGAGGGCAGGCAGGCCTGGGTTCCCCAACCACCCGTGGGGCAGTGCATAGGCAGGCTGAGTCACAAAGAGGCCGCAGCAGCTCCTGGAGCAAGAGAGGGCTGAAGACAAAGAGACTGAGGTGGAGGGATGGCTTTCAGCCATGGGGACAGGTGTTATCCTGGTGAGCTATTCTCCAGAATGCCCAGGAGGAGGTGCCATAACTGTGGTGAGTACAGCACTCCGTCATACAGCCCCGCAGGGCTGCCCCTTGGGGACTGTTGAATCTATGGATGTGAGTCCCTTGATTTGGGTGAAGAACCTCGCTCCTGTTAGGAGCACTGCTGCCCTGGCTGCCATCAGTGGGACTAAGGTCACTGAAAGCCTGTTACAAGAAGGGCAGCTCAACAACATGAGGGTTGGTGTGGTCTCCTGAACAGAACATCAGCCGAAAAACAAAAGGATGCCTGCATTTTAATCCCTCCCAGCTTTGACATGTACTCTATCTACAGTCTTGTTCATGGAGTTTAATCTTTCCTACACTATAAAATGGTACTATAATAATAATGCTTCCTCACTGCCTAGTTTTAGCAGTGTATGTTTGCATACAGCTGTATAAGTGGTCATAGTCCCCACAAGGCACGCACACACCTACAGTGGCCTCCCAGACTCGGCTTATTTGGATAGTTCTCCCTTGCAAAAATTCTTAAAAGACTGGCATATTTGTGCAGACCCTAGCCCTAGCTGCCTGGACTCCAATTCTCCTGTATTAGGCAGTTTGGGGCTTATGAAAATTCTTGCATGGATATTTTTATATTAAAATAGATTAAGTGTTGGGGTGTCCCAAAGAATCTTGATAACCATCTTCAAAATCCTCAGGCCTAGTGGTGCTTACAATGGACGAATGTTGGTTATATTTGCTGGGTGTGGAAAACCGGGAGGCAAACTGATCAGGCATGAAAAATTGCTTCACTGGCCTGTCCAAAAATGCTTACAATGACTCTACATAGAGTAACCTGTCTTTAAGTAGATGATACCAGTTTTCCAGGCTTTTAGTTCAAGGATGCTCTTTCCATCCCATATATCTGGTTTACCTGATTTTCTGTGCTTCTGCAATCGGTATTATAAAAATGAGGGGAAGGATTTAATAAGTTTATCCTGTCCATTCCTTGCTGGTCTTTAGGACTTTGATTGTGAGCGTGTCTACACAGATTTCCTAATATCTTTAGGAATATCCATGGGTTCTCCATAAGACCATGCACACACACGTCTTCAGTTCCTTCTCCAGTGTTCTTTGCAACTGCCCATTTTCTAGAAATCCTCACTGTTGTTAGGATTTCCAAATAAATCTGTTTTGAATATCCTCTGGTGTGCTGCAGCGCTTTGCCCAGGGAAGTGTAAATAGAATTTCTCTCTGTTGTCTTTTGTTCTTTATGAAATATTAATATGGGAAAAACCCATTAATAATGTTTACTAACTATATATTAACATGAAAGGCTTAGCTATATGCATCTTGTTGCTCTGGCTGATTTCTGGTGGCTCCCATAACATAGAACACAGTGAACTCCACTAGAGGGCTCAGGAAACTCTTTGAAGGGCTACTGCTCTATTCCTATACACTACACTCTTTTTAACCAAGAAAAGATTGCTGGTGTGGTGGGTATCCATAGAGTCAAACTTTTCCAGTTGTTACATGATTGTTTGTTCTTTGGATTTGCACATGTACTCAGGTACACTGTATTGGGCAAAAATAGGGGAAAAATATTACAAGATCAAATATTAGTGACTGATTTCCTGGCCAATTAAATCAGTGAAGTGTTTTTTTCAATGTAGAATTCATTTGTAATCTTCTGCATTGGCTTTTAACTTCCATTCATTTAAGACAGGAAGCACAGATCCTTGAAGTAGCTTTTGTAAGTAGACTCAGTAAAATATCCGTAATAGTAACTAAACACTGACTCAATGTCCCATCACAGAATTCACAACTATAAGAACAGTCTTAAGAACAAATTTGGAAACTCTCTCTGGAATAGCTGAGTAGCCTGTTTGTCCTATTAGGTGATTCTTAATTATACAAAGAGGCTGAATTTCTAGGCGCTAGAGTAGGCAACTGGGAATGGTTTCCCCTCCTGATTCTGTCACTGACTTGTGTTACCTGAAGCAAGTCACTTAATCTCTCTGTGCCTCATTTTCCGCATCAGTAAAATGATGTAAAGTGTATTTAATATTTGCAAAATGCTTTAAGATCATTGCATAAATTATTTTTATGTTGCATAAAGAGGGAGACTTTCTCACTGAAGCCTATTTGTGACTTTGTCTTGTGAGACCTAAATGTTTAGGTGGTGGGAATGCTTTAATAATATCTACATCTATTATGCACACACAGCACAATCTCTGAAAAGAATACTTTAGTGTATGAAAATATAGTGAACAATTAAAATATGACTTAAAAATTGAAGATAGAGAGCTATTTGTTAGAATTGTTCTCATCACAAAATCCTGCTCTCAACAAATCAGATAGTAAAATAATCATCAACTGCATTGTGGCCCTTAGAAAAAAAGTGCTACTCTGTGCTATTTTGACCTTTTTATGATAACCCACTAGATGGAGCTGTTGTTTTGATGGATAAAGCTCTTCCAAAGAGCTTGCTGGAAAAGCTGATCAAATAGGATGTAGAACAGATCTGCACTGAATTTTTCATGTCACAGAGTTAAGCTGAATGGCCGTTCTGACTTTTAGAGATGCTTGCCTTTAATGGAAAACGCCATTGGTGTTAAACTTTCATAATTGAAAAAGAAATGCTTTTTTGCAGCCATCCTTATTTGTCTGCTTCAACCCTCTTTGATTTTTTTTAATCTCTAGTTTGGGGCTGCTGAAAAGTTTCTGTGTTCATTCTTTCTCAAACCTTCCCTTTCCCCTTCACCTCCGTTTCATGGGTTTAATGACAACAGTTTAAAACAACTTAAAACACCTCCGTTATAAAACATGTCTAAAATCAGTGCACTGAGAAGCTTGCTTAATGGGTTAGAGAGAAAAATATACCGTTGGGAAGGGGGAGAAGGAACCAACCCTAAGCTTACCGTGCTTAACAAAAAAGCTATTCAAACCTTTAAGTGTGGGAAAGAAAACAAGGATTAAGTGTGATTGTCTATTAAGCATGTTTGTCAACTTTTTCTAAAAGAATAATATTATTGTGTATTCAGAAACCACAGATACATTTGCACACCACTGCCACCGTGTACCTCCGCATATGCTATGCGGGTACCCGTGGCAGCTCACAGAACTGTCTCAACCTTTTCAGGAGCACATTTGTTCTCCAGATAACCAAACTACTAACTTAATACATTACTGAATAGTGTGAACAGTTTGCCTGCGAAGGCGTTATGCTTATCTTCAACATGGGTGGCGCAGGCAACAATGAGATTCCCCCCCCCCCCCCCCCCGGAGTATAATGTGTAGTGACCTGTCCTAAGAATACTTCACCCTCTTCACATAAGAGGGAATAAGTGTACACCAGTTATACAACATTATAATAGGATAGTCCAGAAATACTGGTTAAATTCTGTTCTATTACCCTTATGTAACCCTTCGAACATTAGTGGAGTTGCTCTAAGTACCTGAGAGCAGAATTTGGCCCATTAGTTCTTAGGTTCATTTTAGGCTTAGAGTTTAAGCAAGCAAACAATGTTTAATCTTTCCGTTTAACTATCTGATTCCATGGCAACAAATTTCCCTGGGACCTTGAACAGACCCAGTGCCATTCAGATTGGGATTGCAGCACTGGGAGTGTTTTATGGGAGAATTATTTGGTACCTATAAGTAGCTTCTGCCTCATTTGAAGCTACCTAGAATGAGTTTGCTAAAACTGAAAGCTGTTAGACACAAATTCCAAAGTTCAAAAGTATCTTTCTGCAGCCCAAACTTCCAGAAGAGGCTTTCCAGAATCTGGAAACATCCAGAGCAGGCTTTGCATGAATCACCCAGGTTCTCTCAACAGTCCCAAGACACTCTTATACACTATACAGCAGCACTCCTTAGTTTATAACATTTGTCTCCACTTATTTTTCCTTTTTTAAATGTTGGATGTCAAAAAGGAACTAATATGCAATGTTTCA
The DNA here is from genome assembly GCF_965140295.1 of Lepidochelys olivacea. Lineage (NCBI taxonomy): Eukaryota > Metazoa > Chordata > Testudines > Cheloniidae > Lepidochelys > Lepidochelys olivacea. The sequence continues at coordinate 46,082,311 of NC_140414.1, read as the reverse complement.
AAAGGAAAAATTGTAAATCCCTGTTTTTATAGGAACAGTCCCGATATTTGGAGCTTTTTCTTATATAGGCACCTCTTACCCTCCACCCCTGTCCCGATCGGTCACCCTATCCCTGTTCTATGGGTAAAGTGTGATGCAAACCAACACCTCAGAGAGAAATGAAAAGTTTCAACCATATGGTGAACTCTGCACAAAGCCCATGGTTTCAAAGGTACTTAGGGCCAGATTTTTAAAGGTATTTAGGCACCTAGTGGGATTTTCAAAAGCACCTAGGCACTAAAACTCATTGATTTCTTTGAGTGCTAGGCAACTAGATGCTTTTGAGAATAGGATCTAAATATCTTTAAAAAACAGGCCCTTGCTGATCATCTACTATATTTGTGTGTCAAGTATCAGGGGGTAGCATGTTAGTCTATGCACAAAAACAACAAGGAGTCCGGTGGCACTTTAAAGACTAACAGATTTATTTGGGCATAAGCTTTTGAGGGTAAAAAACCCACTTCTTCAGATGCATCAAATCAGATACATTTGTGTGTAATGCTTTTCATTCTTATGTTTACTTCATTTTGTCGAGATGTTAGTCAGATGCTGCTCATAACCACCAGAAGAAGTATGTTCATTTGGCTCTGTATTTGTACCTCTGAATTCAATCTTAAAGCAATAGCCTCTCTCTTCAACAATGCCTTCGCTGTAATTTGCTAACTGGTGTGTCGTACCTTTCTGTCCTTTTCTGCATAAATGAATGTCTAGCACACATAAAATGTTGCAATTAGTTGTTACACCCACTGGGAGTGCTTGGGTGAGAAAAAAGAAGTAGGACATCTAAGTTAATATAGATGGATACACTCTTTGATCTAAGTGCTTTCTAGCTGCTAGTTATTATTTTATAGAAGCCACATGCTCTATCATGCCTCATTTAGTTGTGTTTTGTAGTTGCTAAAGTCAATAATGCAGAATTTGAATTAAAACAAATAAGGCTGAAGCCCAGGGGTCATTTTCTTTTATTTTCAGTCACTAGGATAACACCTAGTCATGATACCAGCTTGTCGTCTTCTATTGCTCCATGTCAATTGGGGAGAATCAAATATAATTTGAACTCTTCCAGACAAAGAAAATAACGTATCTTATTTTCCAGGATCCAGCCAATAACCAACTTCTTTCCTTTAAGTTCTTTTTTTTTTTTTTTTTTTTTTTTTTGGTGTTCCCCATAAAATGAGCTGTTCCTATTCTGCATGTTCAGATTTTCTCAAACATTGTTGCTCATGAATTAAATAATCCTGCCATGTGAGCTTGATCAGTGTAGTTTCAGTGTTCTCTTATAAAGTGCTATATATAGTTATGGTGATATTATATACAAATGTTAATCCTCCAAATAATTCTGAATTTCATTACCTGTGGTCTAGGCAGTAAATGATCCCTTGTGGATCCTGTTTTTTCTGGGGCAATTATGAAAGAAAAAGGCTGTCACTAGTTAATTCCAGATACTTTTATGCAGTTCTGATGAGGTCAGTTTGAAAACTGTTTTCCCAATGTCACTGGAGTTACCAAATGGTCTTAAAATGGCAGTTCAAGATGCCTAAGGACCATATAGTGCCTTGAGATCAATGGACATTCCATGCACAAACTGAAGGCAATATATAGCCTTTAATGCCATTAACAGGTACCAGATTGATATTTCTTGGCCTTGAGTGTGTCACAAATGCCTCTGCGGTGTCATAGGTTCTGTACAACAGCTATTCCTTCTGAGTCATAAAATATAAAATAAAACCAAATCCCCAGTAGTTAAAAACTATTCTGATTTTATGTTTGTTTTTTATCTATACATGTTAAGTTAAAATCATATATAGAGAGGGAGGGAAATGTTTAAGAGGGCCTTAGGCTGGGCCTCAGAACTGTAGATGTCATTTTAACATTTAGGATTTTTCATATGCAAAAAGTCAGACTTGTGTGTGCAAGATGCATTTGCACGTCAGGTAACAAGTTTTGTGTACAAGTTCATAACTTGGGTTTTGGGTACACAAAAATTAGACAAAACAACTTAGGATACAATTTTAGAGGCCACGTCTGGCCCTTAGTGTCAAGAAATCAACTTGTTGGCCACTGCAAGAAAACATGATACAAAAACTTCAAATAATAACCTGCATAAACAGCTTCTGACAAAGGGCTTAAGAAGAAAATTAACGAAGGAAAAAGTGCACTAGGAATCTTGGCCTGGAGTAGCTCTATGGGGGAACCAAGTTCCATCAAAACTAAAGAACAAGCGCTCAGGATCAAAGTGGCCTACACCTATTATTTAGAGCACTGAATTCTCACACCTTCTCACCGTTAACAAATTCGCATGTTTTAACTAGAGCAATACACATTCTTACATCAAATTTTAATGGGGCCATCGTGTACTTGAAATATTTTAAATGATTCATAGACAATTTATTATCCAGAAAACTGTTTAATCTTTTTTAAATAGCTCGATATAATGCAGTTCTCCCCCCCCCCCCTTCTCTATCCCCCCCTCCCCTACTGAGTGTAATTAAGATTGAGAAACTGTGCTTGGAACATGCGGGAGCCCTGTTTCTCATTACCTTGCACATGCAGATTTTGGATTTTACAGTGAAGCCACTCATCTTTGATCTGGTTTTATGCTATTATTCAGATTTGGCAAGCTAAAACAAATACCCACACTTTTTTCACAATAGATGTTTTTCAGTTAAGATCTGGCAGCCCTCTGTTAACTAGTCTGATTCAATAAACCATATTTTAGTGTTTATATTAATCCATTCATAATACAGTAGGATTTTTGGGTGAAAACACTGTAGATATAAAAATAGCTGTATTAAGAGACTTTAAAAGGTGTCCCAAATAAATAAAACATTTTGTGTGTGAGATATATAGTCCACATTTTATTAACAGATTGGATAATGAGTCCAAAATCAGCCCCAGATAAAGAATCAAAAACAGCCCTTGTGTAAAGTGGTATAACTCCATTGATTTAAATGTTAATATGCCAGTTTAAACCACAGCTGGATGTGGCTTATTGGGTGTGTCTTAAATTTACATAAATCACTGTTTACTGCTGAATCTTCTCATTTCATCCTGACCTTAACTCACACCAGTGCATTTAAGTAATGCAGCATAAATATTCTGTTAAATCACAAGCTGTGCTCAAACTGCTGCATATGCTTTTGATTTGTTTTCTTGCTCTTGTGAGAGAAAATAAAATGTCTCTCATTAAAATCTATAAGAAACCATAATTGAAATGACAGTAGATCCAAGACAACATCTATAGAATTATGATCGTCCTGCCATTGATTGTAGTGGTTGCTGTGAAGCATTATGATCTGAGTGGAAGTGTGAGACACGCTGCTTTATGCTTTTTGAGGATTTGAGTTGTCAAAGTGACAGTGCAAATAATGCAAAGATCCAAATAACTCAACAAATTTACCAATCTGATTAAAACTTATGCAGTGTATACAGAGGCCATCATTTCATCCATCTCTGAAATGCAACCACCTGTCAGGTGTATGCAAGTCATCATACTTCAAGCCGCACCCGCTTCAAGCCACACAACAGTTGAGAAAAGAAAGCTGATGTCTTGTGCAATTGAAACTACAGAACAGCCTTAAGTAAGCCAAATATAATTACCAAAGTAGAATGTATTTAGGACACTACCATTAACTCTTCTATTCTAGTGAAAAGTGCCATCACAAGGTCTTTCAGCTTATGACTCATGGGAAAGACCCCAGTAGCCAGAAGGATGGTCCCACTAAGACATATTGAAGCACTAGTTCTCTGCTGAGTTAGAAAAGTGACAATTAGAGAATCTCAAACTCTGCTTCCTAGATTTCTATGGAGGCCTCAACTTGGACCTGCTTTGCTCATGTGATTGGGTGATCACAGCCTGAGGTGGTATGGCTGCAAACCTTGATGGTCCATGAAGCATTCCCAAAGCACCTCATAATGGACTGACAGGTACAGTTAAAATTCCTCTAATTGCCCATCATGCTCAGAATTTGTTAGTCTGCCAGCCCAATGGTTACTTGGGGAATCCTTAATTTGCCCAATATTGGCACACCAGGCTAACTGCTTCTGTTTTGTCAACATATATTTAGAAAATTTTAATCGATGGGTAATTGACATAATAGACCTTCAGTAGCTACTTAACTTTCATTGAGATGCTAGGCGACATATTTTGGGGGGGGAAAGTATTGTCGTCTGTACTGTTATGCATGCACTGCAAGCCTGGGTGTTAAATTTCTTTTGGAAAATGCCTTTAAGGTAAATTAGCACTGAGAAAACAATTTGCAATGAATTATTTAATGGATGAATTCAGCTTCTTTTTCTGCTTTTGGAATTGTCAAATGCTGATTTACATTTTCTCAAAGGTATTCAATTTTATTCAATAGATGTATTTCTGAACTCTTACTCCCCTTCTTTTGATAATTAATACATTTTTATGATGGCAGCATCTAAGAACTCTAGTAAAGTATCATGACCTAACTTAATAACAATAAAAAAGCCAGCTCCTGTTTCAGAGAGCTTGCAGTCTACTCCATGGACATACTGCAAATATTCAAGATTTGAGATATTTGTTTGCAGTTGGTCAGATAAGTCACATAGTATTTATTTTTCTGTTCCCTGGTTGAATGAATGCTCAACAGCTTCTAATGGCAGTAAATGTACATGTGAATGCATCATTTGATTTCCATGAATACTTGCATGTACAACTTTGACACTTTTACTGGCAAAAATACTCACAAAAACTTGATTGCTTTAAAATTCATAGTGAATACAAACAGGGAAGAAGAAACCTGGCCAAAGTAAATCAATTTAAAAGTTCAAAAAATATTCATAGAAAATGTTTTGCATTTACTCAGCTCTACTGCACATACATAAATAACTGCCTTTCAAACCTCCATTGCATTGCATACCATTAGATGCCATACTCTGACTCCAATCTTGCAAAGACTGTACTGTACTGGTGAGTCTTTGCAAGATCCAGATGAATAACTGCCATGGTCACAGGTGCTTTAAAAGTCCCTAGAATCAACAGATTTTTGAAAATCTTTGTCCAATAGAAATATTCCTTTTTGTGGATTTAAAAAAAAATCAAAAGTGGGTATTCTTACTGGTAGATATCAAAACCCAAAATGTGTCTTTCGACTACAATTCTATATTTCTGCTTTCTTGTAAATTTAGGAAGTATAAACTTTTTTTTTTTTTTAAGTATAATTGTTCTTTTGGCTGAGAAACTTTATGCCATCCTTTCAAACCCAGCAAATATAAATAGTATTGTTCATGTCTAAATATTGGAAACCTTGTTCTTCCCAGGAAATCACATCCCTTGTGTGTTATCTTGGTTCCACTGAAATCACAAATAGTCATACACTCAAAGAACAATAGCACTAAAAATTGTCCTCAGGTTAAAAATAGTCTGCTTGTTTGTGCATAAACATAATCTCATTAATTGTGGTGGTTGTCCCCCCGTCCTGTCCCCCCAGCAATATTTTACTACTATTGACCTCGGAGAGGCAAAATCATAGCCAGCCTGAGCATTTTGGGTAGGCTCTAAAAATACGTTGCTGCTATCTTCCCAAATGTAACTGCTGCCCCTACTCTGATCACAGCTCACTCCAGTATGCTCAGGGCTGGCCTGACGGTCTATGAGAGGGTGAGTCAGATCATTCTTTATACACACTCCAAATTTACTGACTCATATTTTACATAAAAAGTAAGTGTGCACACACACGTCCATAAGTGAGAGAGTGTTAGGTCACCTGAATCCCTGAGGCAGAAGTGAAGTCTGTCTGTCTGAGCTGAGATTCTGGCAGAAAATACCATTATTTGAAAAGAGTTTCTTATTTTTTTTTTTTATTTTTTCAAGAGTAATTGTCAAAATAAGAGGGGGGTCTTAGAGTCCCTGCAGGGCTGTGCATGAAGTCTGGTGACTTTTTAAACTTTTCTACAGTCACTAATTATGAATGCCTATTGCCACCCACCGTGTGAATCAGATAAATATTATCCCAGTTTTTAAAATAGGGAAACTAAGGGAGAAAAGCTCAATGATTTGACCAAAGCTCTCAGATGGGCCTTTTTCTTAATCCCGTGTTTTGTATTTTTGAGTTACCCCTTACCCGTAGAATTTTTGCAGTAGAAGAATTATCACCTTCAGGTAGCCAGGTGAGTAGAAGCTTGCAGCAGTCCTAGTGTCATTAGCAATTATCTGGTAGAATTGGCCCCCGGAGCATTGAATTTTCTATTTTTATTTAAATATATATTCCCAGGGAGGTGAGCTGGTGTAAATAATTTACACTCTGATCTGCCCCTAAATTTATATTCCAGTCCTCCCCGCAAAAATCCATGGCTTATGTACTCCAACAGCCAAAATGTGGGAGGGCATAGGAACGAGAGTGAATAAACTGATTTTTAGGAAAAATCAGTAGCAGATTTTTATTACTAGTGACTAGTTTAAATGTTTGCAGCAGTTCATGTGTTCAAGAATAAATTACCAAGAAAAAGCAATACAGATTCTCTTTCACATTACTGCCTCCTCTAAATAATAGTGTGCCATGTCCTTCCTTTCACAAACCCCAAAGCTGTCTCTAGTTGTGACATCCATGTGAAAAATTTCATTTATCATGAACCCTTGATTACTTCACCTGCTCTTTTCTAACTCATCCATCTCTTCTGGGATTTTCCTAACATTCCAACAACCTGAGCAGCTTCAAACTGATCTCACTTTGTTTTTGTTTTTTTTTACAAACAAACAAAAAACTAAAGCAATATTTCCTCTTTTACCCCAATTTGCAATTTACTCCCCAAGCAACACTGGCCTGAGTTTCAGGATGAATAATAGTCCTTTTCAAGTCTAACATCTTGATATATAACAGGGATAGAAATGAGTTATATATAAGGCCCTACTTTTAAAGTGTGGGATGACTGTCAAAAAATTGCGGCTGAATTGTGGACAAGCCATGGAAAATTGCAGAAAAATAATTATGGACCTTATTGTTTGCAGTAATAAATTCCATTATTATTTTTCTGAGATTTTTTCTACGGTTGGCCACCCAGGGCTGAAAGTAGAGGCTCCCACTGTCAAAATGGAGATGGAAGCCTAATAAATCTGCAATATTGCAAGTAGGGGCTTAGTTATATACCATTGGAGAGTAGAGATTCATATTTCTAAAAGAGCTGTTGGGTTTTTTTCTCTGGCATATGCAGAACCCATGCCAGAGCACTGTGGTATAATTTTTTTTTGGCACTCATTTGGGATAACCTGCATACCCATTCATTGTTTTGCCACTCTTGAGTAATGTTGCCATCCCAAGCTTTCATATCAATCTAGATCAATACAGCTCTTCAAGAGATGGGCCTGAGCCAAACCCCCAAACTGATCAACCCAGAATATTGGGAAGGGGATAAAAGAACTCAGATCAGAGCCAAGGTCGACTTCACTGCTGGCCTCCACGTCTTTAGTAGACTGAAGCAAAAGCATGTCTCCAAACCCCCACAAACTTTAATAGAGTTGAATCCACTCCTCTTTTTCACAAATGAGGGCCTCCTTCAATCATTATTTATACAGTGCTATCAATGAAACATGGCTCCCTCAGTGACTTACAGTGTGACCTTGGGCAAATCACTTAACCTCTCTGTGCCTCAGTTCCCCATCTGTACAGTGGAGATCCTGTTAATCACAACAGCTCATCATAATCTTTTACCAACCTGGGAGAGGTGCAGCAAGGATACATGTAACTATATATTAGTGAGACAGTGGGCTGCTCTATGGACAGGGAGCCTGGTCCTGCAAAGCTCTTCTCCTAGGAGCAGGCCTGTTGAAGCCAGTGGAATTATTCTTGCCCCCGGGCATTGAACCTAGGAGCAGGGGCCTGGAGGCTCAGCTCCTAGCTCAAATAGGTTCCCTGCCCTGCTCCTGTTGTTCTGCCAAGTGCGCTGCTCGCGCCGGAAAAGCGCGCACTCCCTAGACGAGTGAGGGCGACCTGGCTCCTCGCAGAGAAAGGCGGGGGTGGGGAGGTGGTCCCTAGCCCCGGGCTCTCCAGCGGGGGGAAGCCCTGGCAGAGCCCCCACCCTTGTTCTCCAGACGGGTGGGCTGCGTTCCCTTCGGGCCGGGGCGGTGATAGGCTTTGCCTAGCGTTGGCGGAGCTCGGTGTCCCTGCGCTGTGTGTGTGGCAGGGAAGGGAGGAGGGAGGGGAGCGGGCTGGCTGGGGGAGCGGCTCCGCGCTGCACCAGCGACACTCGGTGCGAACACACTCCTCACCCAGCCGCCGGGGCGCCGCGCCGCGCCGAGAGCCTCGCCCAGCGCATCTGCCGGCCGGCGGCCCGAGGACCCCGCTCGCCCAGCCTCCGCTGCCTCTGCCCGCGCCGCAGCATCCTCAGCCCCGCACCGCCGCCCGGCGCTGCCCCTCTCCGCCTCCGGCTGATGCTGCTCCAGCCGGGGGCTCGCCAGGAGTCGCAAAGACCCGGGAAAACACCTGGTCGCCGTCTGGGGCGATCCCGCCCGGGCCACTTGCGCACTTCTGCAAACTTTGTCCGCCCGCCTGCCCCCGCTGCTCTCTCCTGGGGGCCGCGCTTCCCTGCCCGGCTCGCTGAAAGGCAGAGCGGGGACTCGCCTTCTCGTGCGGCTGGGATCCTGGCTGTGCTCGGGGGGAGGGAGGCCCGCAAGCAAGAGGGACGTTCCCCGAGTGCTGTAACCGGCACCTGCGAGCCCGGGGCTTTTGCACATCTCCCCGGGAGGAGCGAGACTTTTAAAGGTAAGCAAAGCGGAGCGAGGTGGAGTTCCTCCTGTGTGTGTGTCCCGGGGGGAGCTGAGACCAGACCCGGGGAGAGGGGGCTCATCGGGGGCGTTAGAGAGGAGGGTCCCGCGTGGATTGGGGTGCGGGTCGTGCAGCGCAGGGCTATGAAGAGAGGGGGACCAGGCCCTGGGCGCCAGGAGCATGAGGAGAGGTCCGATGCGTTTTAGGCGGTCGTCCATCTCTTCCCAGCACGGCCTCCGGGTCTGCGCGCAGGGCTGACGACTCTGGGGAGCGGGATGAGCTCTTGGGCAGCAGTGCAATGGGGAGTGGGGCCCCGACTCCTGGCAATCCCGGGGCTGAGCAGCAGCGCCCCGACAGTTGGTGTTGCCTGAGAGTTACCTGGGTTTGGGGGTAGGAGGACGGGGCGATTGGGTACCAGGAACGTTCCCGCTTCGTCAGGCGCCGGTGCTGATTTACTCCAGATTTGGAATGAGCTTTGGAAAACAGGTTGGTGGATGGGAGCTGGTTGATTAACCTTGTGTGCTCCCCCTTCCCCCTTCCCCCTGCGGGACGCTTCACATAACACACCAACCCAGCCCACGGGGAGCCAGGGGCAGGAAATCTTTGCTTTATGAATAGATTGAAGCAAAGCCCCCTTTAATGAGCAAAACCTTGTGTCTGTCTGCCCTGATCCTGCGTCTGATCTTTTGTGACTTCACCCACCGTGGCTTCTTCCCTGCAGGGGCGGAGGGGTGAGAATTAGTCCAGCCACAATTCAAACCCCTTTAACTATTCAGGGTGCCCGCTGCCATTCTGGAAACTCTTTGTAAGGTGCTGTTGTGTTATGGGTACTTCTTACTAAGGGAGAGCGATGATACGGGTGATGAGATGCAGACAGCTCAGCTGAAGGGATCAACACAAGTTCAACCACTGGAGGCCTCTATATACCAGCTGCAGATACTTGTCTAAACGGGATGCCATCCACTCCCCCACGGGATTGGATTCCCCCCCCCCCTCACAATCCTCGATCCAATCCCGTCCTGTCCTTCTCTTTCTTCCCATCCTATGCAGGGTCAAATTCCTGGGGCCGCAGGTGGGGTTGTGAACCAAGCGGTCACACAGCTTCGGTTGTGGAAGGCTGCCTCGTGAGAGTAAAGTCACCAGGAGCGTGCGGCTCTGATCAGATTTCCTCTTTTCTGTGACGCTCCGTGGTCTTGTTTTGTGTCTTCTCCTACTTTCTCTAAACTCCCAGTGGCTCGCCCTGCATTTCTCTGCCCGCATCCCAACACCTCCACTTGAGAAAAAAACGTTTGGCTCCCTATATTCTCTTTCTCTCCCCTAACATGGAGCTTGAGGACTTGCTGGGGTTGCCCTTTTTGTTATGATTATTATCCCGAAGAATAGGCTGGATGGAAAGGTGAGAAGAAAATAGGCAGGGATATAGGCCAGGGAAAGTCATGCTTTTAAATGTAATTTAATGCCCCCCCTTCTGTCAAGCTCTGATCAAACAGTGCCAAAAGCTCTCTGTTTGGGGGAGTCCTATGGGTATGACACTTTCCCGCAGCTCACCGCATGCTGCTCAGAATACATCACCGAAAAACTGCATCTCAACGCTGAAGTTGGAGTGATTACTTGAAATGCTGGGCTAAGGTTTTCAGTGGGATCTAAATGTCCTTATTTTTCTCCTTCCTTTGGTGTTTTTTTTTCTTTTCTTTTTTTTTTAACCCTAAAAGGGACAACTAAATTATTTACGTTCCCATTTTCAATGTCAATGTGTTTTAGGGATTATTTTGAAATTCTTCCAATACATTTTTATTTTGAGAGGATGAGAGAAGATGGTTTAGATAAAGTTATATTCACTCCTTCTGGGAAACACTCCTATTCAAGGGAAAGAAAGCTGGCTGCTGACGCCCCCCTCCCCCAACTCTTAACTATGAATCCTTACCAAACACTCTATAAACAAACATTGTTTTCAGACAGCCTGTGTTGGTTTTAGTTTTGTCTGCACTTTTTTAAATAGAGTGAAGGGGGTACATCAACTAAGCAAGCAAGTCAGGCAATCACACTATTTGAATTAGTAACTATAATTCAAAAATAAGGCGGTAGCAAGATGAATTTGCTACAAATTATGTGTAGTTTAGGTTACACATTTATTTCAAAAGAACAGAGACAAAGACTATAAGTATCTTTTAATCACTTGCAGATACAGCTGTTATCTCTTTAAAAAAAAGTATTTAATTGAAGGGTGACCCTACCCTAAAAAAGTCAGTGCCACAAGTTTATTTGTTCTGGACCATTTTAACATTCAAGTGGTAAAGCATCATGCTTTTCCCAAAAGCTGGTTCACTTATTGTTATTGATAAATGTAATATCCTTGCCAGTGCCATAAAGACAGAATGTTGCATTAGAAATAGCCACAGCGGGTCACTCTAGGGCAGTGGTTCTTAACCTTTACTGCAGCCTGCACCCCTTTGATTCCCAAAATATGTTCTTGCACCCCTTATCAAAAATCATTGAGGTAGGTCAGTTCTTTAAACCTAGATATATTTTTTGTTTGTATATTACAGTAATTGTTAAAAAATGTATAATGTTAATAAATACCTAGGTTTGATGAAACAAAGTAGTTGTACTTACATGCCTGTGCTTAATTTGTTTTTTCAATGATTTACCTTCTAAAAAAAATCTGGCATGTCTCACACCCCCAGAAAGGGCATCTTGCACCCCCAGGGGGTGCGTTCACCCAAGGTTAAGAACCACTGATCTCGGGATAAGGTAGTTTCTCTGGTGCAGTTTTCAGTGCCTTCTTCCCCAACCAAAGAGTGGGGAAGAGTGTCTTCTTCCCCCATATTCACAGAATTATATCATTATAATTGCTTTTTTATTGATGTCTTTTAGTGTGCTGGACAAAACCTAGAAGAAGACAGGGGCCCTAATAGGGAATATATTCTGTTTGTTTTCAGTCAATATCAGACAAGGTTTTATGACTCAAATGAAGAATCCGTTCTCAATCCTGGGATCTATGCCAGGGCCCTTGTAAGGCAGTGGTTACTCCAGTTTTACACAAGTGTAATTCTGCTGATTTTTAAATCTGCTGAAATTTAAATCAATAGTTATACCTGTGTAACACTGGTGTCCTAGCACAGTGAATCAGATACAAGATATCCAATAGTAGGCTAATATTGAGCTATTGTATATGATAGCAGTCGCTGACAGGTAATGCTGATTTAGTCATAGTGTACCTTGCATAAAATAGCACTTAGATCTGTGGTGATGAGTGCTGTCAGCATGTGGAATTAGAGATTTCCAGATCCACTTTAAGCCCCATGTTCCCATTTTATCCACTCCCAATTGCTACGCCTTGCCTATTTTAAGAATGGCAAGTTTCAATCGATTCTTGCCAGGAATAACTGATCCTCCCCACGCCTTTCTCATACTTAGTCAGGAGATATGTACATGCAGAAGTAGATCTGCTGAGGTCAAGCTCACAGTACCACTGAAAAAGCCCTTTTTATGTATTTGGAACAATGTCAAGAATTTGTTAATGTTTGAGGGTGGAGGGATTTTTGACTGATTTTTGCCTTGTCTTTCTCCCACAGTTTTGACCTTGTTCTTAAACAGATCTTGACACTACAGAATATATGCGCAATCTTGCTTTTACATTTTATGCTATTTAAAGGGGAACTGTAACAACTTTTCTTAGACCTACATTCTGATATGTCAAAAGATGACTTGAATAAACTCTAAAATGTGCCAGAAATGTGTTGGGTTTTGTTGTCTGTTTGGGGGGGGGGGGGTTTAGTGTCATCTTTAGGCGTGTCATATTTCCAAGATGGGAACTAAATGGTAGAGCTCACAGCAAAATAAAAATTGTTTCTCTAATTTTAGGGTGGGGAATGCAGCTTTTTGTCACATGCATGTAAATGAAATGAAAGATATGCCACACATCTGTGTATAGACTGCTACATGCTATCCAAACTGTATCAGTCTTCTACCAGATTAGCAGTGACATTTCATGGCATACGTGACATGTCAGAGCCAACAGCATGTGTATGACATGTTTTTCATTTCATGGAAATATACCTCATGCTACATAATGCTGCAACCACCTTTCTTTCTTTTGGAAGCTTAGCACAATGATTATAAGTACTATTTAATTGAGAACAGAAAAGTTACGCAGTCCAGGGTTGAACAGCATCTATGTTGTGGAGCAGTTACTCATGCGAGTAGTTCTGTTGAAATTCGTAGGGCTGCTCACCAATATCAGGAAGAGTTCCATAATCTATTTAGTTTTGGCTGACTGCTTTGGAAAACATTATCTGAGAAAATACAGTATGGAACAACATTTAGGTTTCCACAACAACATTTAGGTTGCAAACAGCCAAGCAAGCTGTTTAAAATCATGTAGTGCTTGCACTATCCACCATATATTCGATGTTCGGCTGACGATTGAAGATCCCAGGATAAGACTGTGGGACCATCTGCCCTATTTCCAGTGTTTTAAAAGGTGCTTCAGATTCTCATATCTGCTCCATTGGAGGTTCAGGATTAGACAGAGTCAGATCTCTGAGTATTAATTTACTAAAGGGTCTAATCCTGCAAGGTGCTGAACAGCAACTCCCATTTAGGACAGTACGAGTAGAGGATGCCTAAAGTCTTTCAGGTTCAAGCTCCAAAATTATAAAGGCAGAGTGGTGTGTTTAAGCTCAGTTGGTCTCCCACTATGTCCTTAGTCTTTTTTGTTTTGTTTAGTTTGAATTAAATTTATTACACTCAGAGCTATGCTTTTTCTTCTGTACTTTGTTTTGAAAGGACCTTAATAACAGTTTACTAAATGAAATCCCAGTTCATTTCTGCAAGTGGTTACATTTCAAGATGGCATCATACAGATTTGTAAGAGACCACCTTTTATGCCTCTCATGTCAGTTTAAAAGATTGCTAGAAAAACAATCCAAAAATCTGACCAGATTTGGATAAAGGAGAGCCAGTAATGTGTTTCACTGTATGTGGTACTTTTTATGCAATGAAGCGACAGATTTAACCACAGAACATCTGGGTACTGGCTTCTGTTACAGTAAAGATTTTTGGGGGAATAACAAGCCTTGTTTGACTTTGCATTCATTTTGAAGTCATTAAACTTTACATTAATAATAAAAGCATAAAACCATTACATCACTGTTTTCAAGGGGCAATGTCAGTCTTCCCTCAATATCTTATTTTTCAGAATCTGCGTTTGTTTTGCTATGCATGTATTTATCTTTTCACTCATTCTTCAAATTTCTTTTCAGGAGGTAATTTATGCCAGTGGATACAGTATAGATTTAGTGTTTCCACACATTTTTGCTAACTTGGCACCTTTTCTCCATTATGGGTCATCTAATGGAAAAAACACATTTAACATTGTTCAATACATAGAAAACTTAATTAATGCGGAACAGTAGGTAGGTTCTTTGGACTGCCTTTTCAAACACTAATATTTAAAATAAAAGAAAGTATTTGCGTATTTTTTTTTTTAGCTTTCACGGCTTGATTAACAGAAAGAGCAGAGTGGGATTGAAATAAAGGATAGAGCGTGTGCACTTTATGAACAAATATGCTTGTAAACAGCAGAAATGCCTAAGAATATTCTTGAGATGTATAGTTTTTATTTAATTACACAAAACTAATATACAGTTGGAATAAGGGGTGTATAATATAATGCATGCATTATACATATGACGTAATGCTTACAAACGAGGCGAAGCTGATACTTCAAGTCAAAGTACTTTTAAATTGTACATTTCAATATCTTTTAGTGTGCCTTCTTTTAAATGAAAAAAGAAAATATTCTCTTTTCTCTTACATCAGTGTAAATCAGGAGTAACTCCATTCAAGTCCATAGAGTTACTTTATTTTTACATCTATGTAAGTAAGACTAGAAGAGAATCAAGTCCCGTGTATTTAATGTTTATAAATGCTATATTTCCCCAAATGCACTTTTCTTTGTAACTGAAAATAAACTCCCTGACAACAATGTTTAGCTCTTACAAAACAGAAATATCTTCTATATGCAGATGCTTTACAAGGTGAAATAAATAATGCTTGTCTCAGAAAGAAACTAACGATGTTAGAAAGAACTGTGAAGGCTGAGGAGATGTTTTATTTTTGAAAACTTGAATGGGGGGGAAGTATTTGCCCCTTAATTTGGGGAATGAGTTAGAGAAATAAATGAAAACTCAATAAGAACATTTTAAAAGATGAAAATAAATGAAACTCTAGGAGTTACTCTGAAATCTGTAAAGAACAAGAGTAAATACAAAAATAATTTGGTTATTTTAGGATTAATTACTTAACTGTAGCTTTGTTAGTTCACTCACTGGACTGTAGAAGAATCAATGTTTTAGCACACTGTAGTGAAATGTAACCAAAAGAAATTAATATGAGCTACATAGATCGCTTTTATTGTACTCTTGCGGGCAGGTCATGTGTGAGGTATGTCAAAAGCACAAAGTTCTTGCCAGGGACAACATCGTATTTTTCAAAGTACTTTCTGAGCTTCAAAATGCATGTTTAAGGAAACAGGTGTGAAATCCGATACTTCTTTTTTGAGAGAGAACTGAAGTGTTTTATGGGATGGATCCTCAGTGTGTATAAATCAGCATAGCTCCATTAAAGTCAATAGATATATACCAATTTACACTAGCTAAGAATCTGGACCTCTATTAAGTATTGTGATAAAACAAAAATGTGTTAATATGTAATACAAATCCAGTATTAGCTATTAGCTTGAAAACATCATTTGTATTGTCTAACACTAAATGTTACTGTAGACTATACTTAACAAATACCCACTATGACTTTCATTTTCTGCAGCTCATGGGTACACTGAATACATTCAGATAACTGAGATAATTTTCAGTGTAATTAATAGTCTGTTGAAGGATACATGAGATTGTGAAAACTGAGGTTCTGGTAATCAAAGTTTTACTGTATGACAAATTATACCACCCTGTTTTTTGGATAGTGGAATCCAGTAATTGAGGAGATGTGTGTGTGTGTGTGTTTGTTTGTCTGCATTATGGCAGAGATCAGAAGCAGTAGCGCTAGCCCACAACACCTGGAAATCTGAAAAACAGAAGGCAATAATTTATTTCTTCCACTTCATTCCCCTCACCACTGGTCCCGGATATGAGTGCCCTTCTAAGTATGACCCTCAGACACTTACAATGTGACACACTAATGAAACTGACACTTCTACCATGAATCGTTGTCTTCTTAATTAAGTATATTATTACTTCTTTCAAAAAAATAACTTTAAAGAACGTTATAATTTTATTAGGCTCAAAGTTTGATACTCTTAATCTCCTTCCATTTTAAACTCATCGCTGCCAAAAGAACAGTGTTAAAGAAACTGTTTCCTCTTCTATAACTTTAATAGTTAAATGAGTCACACTTACTAATAGGGTGTAACAGATTCCCAGGTTCTTTGCACAGATCAACAAGAATTAAATAGACTGCCTCATTTTCCAAAATTTCCATGATGGCGTGAGGTTGAGAGCACTTTGCTTTTTTGTTTAGATCAAGTATATTTACTACTAATTTGTTTATATTCAGCCGTTCTAAATTTAATTTGCATCAGGTTCCTGGATTTCAAAATACTGAGAGAAACTGTTTACAGATTGGGGTGATGATGATTGTTTAAGAAAGCCAAGTATCTTAGAACTGCCAGTGGGGCTTAGGATGCAAAGGGAAACAAAAGGAAACAGACATAAAGGTTCCTATTCTACACTAGTTCTGTTCCTCTAACAAAACATAGGGTAAAAGACAATAATTATCCCTGAAATGGGGAATTGGCTCCTAAAACTCGGCTCAATTCTCATGGGATTATGCTCTTGAATAGAAATTATGTGCGTGAGTATAGGTTTTAGGACTAACAGTGACTTGTATTTATTTGGGGAAGAACTCTCTCTGTCTGCTTTTTCACCAGTGGGATATAATGAATAAAAAATTTATAAGCACATGGGATATTGAACTTCTAATTTCATAAGAAAGATTTTATGTTAGTCAATTAAAACATTTATTCTAAAGTTAAGGAGGATTTGTTGTTAAGAAGTTTTTAAAAATTACCATATTAAAACTAAGTATATTTCACCTTGCATGAATAAAACAAACAGAATTTGGCACTATACTTTGGTGGGGTTTTTGTTTGTTTGTTTGTTTTACTTAATTTAACATATGGAATAATCAGGCATTTTAATCCAAAATATCACATGTTCCTTGAAAACATGGAATATTTGAGATGGAATGTCTGAGAGCAGACTCTGTAAAAGAAGCATATCAGTTTAAGAAAAAGAAACATTTTCAAACTTTCAGTCAAAAATAACAAAGCAGTGCAATAACATTTCCAAAAAAATTCGGACAACTGCCTGTTTCGATAATAAGCTCTCAAAGTTCTTAACTCCCTGTATTACAGCATGTATATACAGTGGGCAGTAAATATGCTTTCCTGGAAACTTATTCTCACTCAATCTTTAAATTTTATTCTCACTCAGTGATTCAGAATTGTGTATGATATTGTTAAACCTCTAAGGGTATGTGTACTCTGCACACTATGCCTGGGGCCTGTGAGACCTGAGCTTGTGAAGTCGGTGTTTCCAGGCCCATGCTTGAGTGTCCACACTGAATTATAAATCTAAGTTTACAATTGCTTCATCTGGGTTCCATAGTCATGCTGATATGTCCGTAGTGCATGAGGCAGACCTTCTGACTCTCGTCTGTAGCTCGAGCTGCATCTACACTGCAAAATGACAGGGCCTGGACCCAAGTAACAGCAGGATCCAGGCTCTAACCTACCCGCTAACAAAGTGCTAGGACCCAGGCCTGAGAGCTTGCCGACCTGAGTCAGACTCATATGTGTATAGATAGAAGGAGGGGCTTGGGCTCAAAATGTACAACAGTCATCTCAGGAACAAAAATTGACTTGAAGTTCTTGGAGGTATTGGGGTCTGATTCTGACCTTATTATCATCAGTGTAAATTAACAGTAATCCACTGAAGTCACATTATGGTAACGCATTCATATGATAACTGAGACCAGAATCAGGTTCTTTTCTAGTTAGGTTTTTAGTCCTAAATTAAAAAATAACAAACAGACCATTTATTAAATCTTTCTCTATTTGGCAGGATGGACTTTACATTCTGACAAATGTAACATTAATAGACCCTGAAATCCTATCATCGGCAGCCTGATAGTGATAAAACTATCACTAAGCCTTTTCCTGATAGTGAAAAAACATTTAGGCAGGTTTCTGAATCTTCATGTCTGGTTACAATAATGGACAGCAGTAACTAAGTCCCCTCTTTAATTTTACAATACCCACATTAACGATAAAACAATAATTTCTGTTGATTAGTAACTTTCATCCAAGGATTTCAAAGTGCTTCACAAACATTAGCTAAGCCTCATAACATCCTTCTGAGGCAGGCCTTTGGCCCTCATCACAACTCTCATCACATCTTCTGCTTCTGGAAATTTGAAATTCCCTTGACACACATACCAACCATATCTTAATCCGGAAATAATAATGCAAGACAAGAAAGAACTGAGGCAGATCTCCCACTGCCTAGTCTCTACATATGTCCTCAAAATCCCCCGTCTTTGCTAGAAGCATGAACATCCTGAACTTTGAACTAATTAAAGCCTTTCTTCCAGAAACTATTTTCATTTTCTCTCTCTCTCTTTTTTTTAAAGCAGTGTTAAAGCTCACAGATGAGGAGGTGGTATGGTAAACATATAGAAGGTCTGAAGATTTCCAAATTATTTCCATGGCCATTCATGCAGAACAGTCTGACCTATCTATCTGCCTGTATGTGTTCCTTCTGCTTTTGTTTAGAGTAATCACATAAAGAACTAACCTTTCACCTGCAAGGCTGGACAAATAAACACTAGACCAGCAGCAGAGTGAAGCTGATATCTATCCACTTGACAATCTGATTTTGAAACCCACTATCACATCTCTGTATTTGACCATGACAGTTTTGAATACCCCTTAGCACTCATGTTTAGACCAGAAGTCTTTTCAGTCTCAGCAGAGCTTTTGCAGCTTGATCTCACAGTAAGTACATGACTAGAGCTGTTTCGAAAACAGACACCAATAAATCAAAAAGCATCACAGTGACTCGGTCAATGTACTCAAGCCTCAAATATGTCCCCTCCCATGTCACTCTTATATGGTTCTAGTCCTAAAATGACTCTGGAAGGAAAGTTACAGCATCTTAAAGTCAAAGGACATAATTGCCCCTACTTATACTTCTACCTAGGAAGGAGCACAGAGGAAAGGATGTTATTCCACCAAAACAGTGTGTGCAGCCAGTGAAATCGTCATGGGCAGGTCTGGGCTTGACAGCGGTGGTTCAAACTTCAGAAGGGGCCACAGATGCTTACATAGGAAATTTCCCTCCAGCTACTCACTATATCGAAATTGTGCTGATACTGAAGGAGCTCACGGGGAAAATAGGATGGGTTCAAAAGATGTAAAACTAAACTAAGCAACCTAAGAAAGGAAAAGAGCACAACGGCATATGCAGGGTTAATATGAATATCACACTGTTTGGTCTAGCACTCTCAGCTGTGTTCTTCCACTCACCCTCAAGTTAGAACTCTGAATGCAGACTGACCTATGTGGGTGGAGTTTCAGGGTTTGCTCTTTGGGCACAGTTTCACCATATGGAGACTAGTACCTTTTCTGCTGCCTGGATTCTTGGTCCTGGAAGCATGGAATGAAGCTGCCTCCTTCTAGCTACTTAAGAGCACACTCCGTTGCCAGACATACTACCTCTGGGAGTGTGGTATGCAGGTCATTGTCCTCTGGGAAGTGAGCACATCTGTTTTTCCTGATAACACACTGACTTTTTCGGACGGTACAGGAGCTTGGAATACTCTATGTCTGGGGAGTAGCTGTGGGAATAATATCAGGGCACTCTTTTGGGGGCTGAGCTCCCCCTTTAGATGACCAAGAGGTGCATGTTGCTTGTTGTTTTTCTCTCCCCTGTACAGAGTGACTAGGCAGTGAGCACCAGTTCCATACATTTTAGGATTCACAACCCACACACAACATGGCCAAGACTTTGAATGTCTAATGTTTCAACATTTCCCTACTAGGAAAACAAGAGAACCTCAGAAACATTAGAAGTTGAACATTCCGGAGGTGGAGTAGGGTGGTCTGTTCCCACAGCTAAAATGCTTTGTTTCTAGTATTATTTTGTAATCCTGCTGATGCATCGTTAATAGAATGATATAAAATTACTGTAGACACTGATAATTTGCATTGACAAAGAGGACATTAATGTTCATAGCTATTGCAAGCTCTTTTGTCCTGTGGCAAAGCAATTATAGCAGAAAACATGACAACTGGGTTCCTAGGTGTTTGGGTAATACAAATAATAATTGCCAGGGAAAACATAATTGTCAGCACAACTGGGGAAAAATACCTAAAAACAAAACAATCATCCCCATCTAGACTCAATAGAGACACTTATAGGAAAAAAGTTATCAATGGTGAAACAGAAAGTAGGTCCAAACCTGCAAGGTTCACTCATGTGACTAGCCCTATTGACGTCAGTGAGACTACGCATGTGAATGGAGCCCTGTGTGAGTAACGCTGAAGACGATGAGCAAGGGCTATGAGCGCAAGTAAAGCTATGCAAGACCTTCTCTCTCTCTCTCTCTCTCTCTCTCTCTAGTCCAGATGGGGATGCATGGTTCGGTTTTGGGGTGGGTTTTTTTTCCAGATGTACATATCAATGAACAAAACAAATAATGCAAAGAATCTCCCAGCGAAGCTATAGAGAACTTAATCTACAACAAACATTCAGAGAAGAAATTGCAGGGCTAACAGTTTAATTTATATTATGGACATAATTGTAAGTTAAGGACCATGCTGTGCTCTTGTTCCATGTTCATCAGCATGCATCTGATGAAGTGGGTTTTAGCCCACGAAAGCTTATGCCCAAATAAATTTGTTAGTCTCTAAGGTGCCACAAGTACTCCTGTTCTTTTTAGAACTCGCAATCATTTCAGCTGCAGCTGCACCTAAGGACGAAAAGCTGTATGGCCAAGAGTGTGATATTTTTCAGGAGTGATGGGAATCAATTTAGGGTTTATTGACCTTGACAGAGTCATGAAAATTCTTTGTTTCTGTAACTGTGGATGATGTCTGAGTGTATAAAGAATGGACCATTCCATCTCTTCAGTGCTGAAAGCATTGGTAGAGATATGTAAATAGTTGTTAATATTCTTAGCACTTACATAACACTTTCCCATTTCATAATGCTCTAATACAGTCCTCCTAACAACACTCCATTTTATAGCTAGGGAAAATTAGAGACAGAATTTGTAACTAATAACAATAAGAAGCAAATAATTAAACCATCAGGCATAGCATTTGGTCCCATATTACTTCAGTAAGGACTAGTAGAGATGCTCTCATGCCTGTGGAGTTCAAGGTATATAATGTTAGAGATGAGCCAAAATTAGGCTTATAAATTCAAAGTCAGATTAGATTTTGTAATTTTGGATTCTGGTAAATGGCTGAATTAGAAATACAAAACTTCTGTAATCCAGCTCTATAATTTCTATTAATGTGCCCAGTAAAGAGAGGTCCTGACTCTCAGCTAAAGTAAATTAGCATAGCTGAGGATCTGGCTCATACAATTCAGATATATCCAAAAATAAGGCAGGTACAATGCAGAAAACAGTAAAACAGGCAAAATTACAAATTTAAATATTTTTTCCAAAATTAAATAGTCTCCCCTTGCGCCCAACTACTTAATAAACTACTGAGCCTTCCAGAATTAACAAAAAGCCAGTAGCTCCACTTTACAGATATATTCGGAGACGGTTGTCTGTTAAAGTTTTTCCATTGTGCTCCATGGCTAGTTCACTATTCCAAAGGACAAGAGTTCATGTGAGAGCCATAAACAAGCCACCCATACAGGACACTGCTTCACTTGCATTTCAGTCACTGGGTTAATTACCATGGAAGCAGGGAGTAGCCTACTGGATTCATGCAATGTGGTATGGGCCACTACAAAGGCTACTGTCCTGCTGCTTTGCTCTTACAGCTGAGAGATGGCTATTAAGTGAGCTGTTGTTGTTACCACGCTGGGTGTTCTGGACGTTTGTCCTAGTAGTTGTTATCTCTTAGACAGGAACCACTTGTCAACCACTGAGAAACAATAACCACAAATGCAAGGTACTGTAAAATTACAAATGAGAAATTTGAGAGATAACAAGGAAAACAATTAAGAAAGGAAGGAGAAATAGCCTTTGTGTGCTTTGCAGACTCTTCATAAAATAGTGGAACAACCTCTCCCTACCTCTGTAACCCACCAAAAAGTAATATAAAAATGTCAGGAGTTTCACTGCACTCACAACTACTATGCACAAGACAAGCACTCCTGATGTTACTCACACCTTTGTAGACTCAGCCTCTTTTGCAACAGGATGAGATGCAGAGGTAATTCACAACCAGATTGGCCCTGCCCTCCCCTGCCTTTGTGCCCTGCTCCTGCTTTGGGCCGTGTAAATCATAGAGTTAACCTGGTTTCAGAAAGAAAAGGAGTACTTGAGGCACCTTAGAGACAAACAAATTTATTTGAGCATAAGCTTTCGTGAGCTACAGCTCACTTCATTGGATGCATTCAGTGGAAAATACACTGGGGAGATTTATATACACAGAGAACATGAAACAATGGGTGTTACCATACACACTGTAAGAAGAGTGATCACTTAAGATGAGCTAATACCAGCAGGAGAGCGGGGGGATGTGGGAGGGGGGAAGAAAACCTTTTGTAGTGATAATCAAGGTGGGTCATTTCCA
Source organism: Lepidochelys olivacea (assembly GCF_965140295.1). Taxonomy (NCBI): domain Eukaryota; kingdom Metazoa; phylum Chordata; order Testudines; family Cheloniidae; genus Lepidochelys; species Lepidochelys olivacea. Next base: position 46,059,712 of record NC_140414.1, on the reverse strand, counting down.
GCAGTTGACAAGAACGTCTCAGGAACCGTGGAGAGGGGAGTGGTCGCCATGTTAGTCTGTAGCAGCAGAAAAAATGAGGCGTACTTGTGGCACCTTAGAGACTAACAAATTTATTTGGGCATAAGCTTTCATGGGCTAAAACCCACTTCATTGGATGCATGCAGTGGAAAATACAGTAGGAAAAATATATATACACAGAGAATGTGAAAAAATGGGTGCTTCCATACCAATTGTAACCAGACCAATTAATTAAGGTGGGCTATTATCAGCAGGAGAAAAAAATGCATTTGCTCCAATCCCTCAGACAGAGACAAACACCTACAAGCCCTCTATCAAGCATTCTTAAAACTACAATACCTACTTGCTGAAGTGAAGAAACAGTTTGACAGAGCCAGAAGAATACCCAGAAGTCACCTACTCCAGGACAGGCCCAACAAGAAAAGTAACAGAACGCCACTAGCCATCACCTTCAGCCCCCAACTAAAACATCTCCAGTGCATCATCAAGGATCTACAACCTATCCTGTAGGATGACCCATCACTCTCACAGATCTTGGGAGACAGGCCAGTCCTCGCTTACAGACAGCCCTCCCCCAACCTGAAGCAAATACTCACCAGCAACCACACAACAAAAACACTAACCCAGGAACCTATCCTTGCAACAAAGCCCATTGCCAACTGTGTCCACATATCTATTCAAGGGACACCATCACAGGGCCTAATCACATCAGCCACACTATCAGAGGCTCATTCACCTGCACATCTACCAATGTGATATATGCCATCATGTGCCAGCAATGCCCCTCTGCCATGTACATTGGCCAAACCGGACAATCTGTATGCAAAAGAATAAATGGACACAAATCAGAGATCAATAATTATAATATTCAAAAACCAGTCGGAGAACACTTCAGCCTCCCTGGTCGCTCAATTTCAGACCTAAAAGTGGCAATTCTCCAAACAAAAAAACTTCAAAAACAGACTCCAATGAGAAACTGCAGAATTGGAATTGATTTGCAAACTGGACACCATTAAATTAGGCTTGAATAAAGACTGGGAATGGATGGGGCATTACATAAAGTAAAAACAATTTGCCCATGCTCATTTCCCCCTCCCCCCCACTGTTACTCCCACCTTCTTGTCAACTGTTTGGAATGGGCCATCCTGATTATCACTACAAAAGGTGGGGGGGTTTTCTCCTGCTGATAATAGCCCACCTTAATTAATTGGTCTGGTTACAATTGGTATGGCAACACCCATTTTTTCATGTTCTCTGTGTATATATATCTTCCTACTGTATTTTCCACTGCATGCATCCGACGAAGTGAGCTGTGGCTCACGAAAGCTTATGCCCAAATACATTTGTTAGAGTTAACCTGGAGTCACTCTCAGTGCTTCAGTGCGCTCTCTCTCTCTCTCTCTCATAACTCCCTGTGGTACTCAGTCCTTTTATTTTCTCCCTCTTCTATAAACAACCTCCTCAGCTGCTGACAGCTGCCAAGGCTCAGCAAGCAAGTGCTCCAAGGCTACTAAACATGGTTCAAGTAACTATAGTTGCTAGTTTACACAGGTTGTTGTTTGTTTCTTTATGTGGAGCACTTTCTGAAGATCCCTCTTACCTCCAGTCACAAATCCCAAAAGACTGATAATGGCATCCAACAAGAAGTGTCGGTCCTGTTAACTCCCCCAAATCTCTGTTTGGCTTTTCACTCTAACTTCAGACCATTCTAAACATAGTCACCATTGACAGTCCAGGTTTTCTGCAAAGGCATTTGGTCCCATCATCATTCAGAACTGCCCATATCTGTGCTTCTATAATAATAGTGACAAACTTGGTACTAAAAACAATAATATTTGTGCTATTTGTAACTTGTAATCATGTATCCATAGCTCTAACCTGTTATTACTGTTGCTGAAAAATCTATCTAGAGAGTAACATAAACTGTGCTAAAGTAATGCTTAAGGTCTAACTAACTTGGGCTAGGGAACAGTAATATCTAATGATTACAGAAAAGGATTGGGTGCCAGAAGACTTAGATTCTATTCCTGATGTGCAATGTGTCCTTGGCCAAGTTTCTATACTGTGTGCCCCAGTTTGCCTATCTGTATAATGGGGATAATATTTCCTCCCCTTAGTAAAACACCTTGAGATCTTCCAATGAAGGATGTGATGTAGAAATGTAGCAGCAGTATTTTATTATCTAGTTAGCTTACTCCCATAATACATAAGTAGTTTAGGGTTTGATCCAAAGCCCATTTAAGTCAATGGAAAGACCCCCATTAACTTCAATGGGCTTTGGATCAGACCTCTAAGAAGCATTGTGAGATCAGTATTTGACATGGAAGAGGGAGGTAATGAAGGAGGTCAGGGGAGGTAATGAGCTTTGATTTTTTTTTAATTGTTTTAAAAAGATGTTGAAAACTTTTGTAAGGTTTTCGCAGGGTGAGTGAATATGATGGTAACAGTTGGACCAACTTTTATCTAGTCTGCAAAGTGAAATCCTAGGCTGCATTGGAGACTAGCAATGAGCAGGTGCTCATCATTTTTGCTACAGTGACATGAAACACAACTCTCAAGAGGTGCTCTAATTCCCCCAGGGAATTAGATTCTCTCCACAGAAAGCTATACAAAAAAGCCAATTCATAATTGCAATGCTGTGTGGGTTTGCAAAGGGATTATTGCTAAACAGGAGGCCAGATTCTCCTTTCACTTTCACCAGTGTAAACCAGAAGTGACTCCACTGAGTCACACCACTGTAAAATTAGTGTGAATGAGAGGAGAATCAGGAAGTGTGTGTGTGTGATGTCTTTCCTCACAATTTACCTTCCCAGAGCTCTAGCCTTTCGCTTTTGATGGCAGTATGTAGAGGCCGAAATGTGCGGGTTCATCTCTCTCTGTAGCATCAGACTAGCTGGACCAGTGGTCTGCTCCAGAATGGCAACTCCACAGCAGTCATAAGCTATTGTAATCACATGAAAAGTGGAAATATAAATCTTCATTTAGAAAACAAAATACTCCTTATAACGTTTGATATTTTCGGTTCTATATTTCCATGAGTATTTTTATTTTTCTTTTCACCATGCCTACACTGAGACATTTCCTGAATATTACTATAACAAAATCTCATCACTTTGCAGGTAACATACCTCATTTGTTGCAATTCACGTCTCTAGTGCTGTTCAATCAATTGAAAATATAAACCTGACCTTTATTGTATTTTTATTTTTCCACAGATTTTTCTTTTGCATGCTACTGTGATTCCCTTTGTTAAAACAACACTTACAGCAAAAGAAAAACAAGGTTTAAATTTGAACTGCCAGAGAAGGTTTCTTAATCCACAGATGGTTGACATGATGGACCCTAAAAGCTTCAAAGGGGCCATTATAGTCCATTTTGTCAGTCTGGATTTAGGGAGTTTTAAACCACGGATTATGGAAACAATAGTGCATAAATGCTCTTTCCCCCACAGTTATAGTTTGTCACACCAATGAAAGATCGGATGTTAATCTGGACACTGTGTTGCACAAGCACACTCACTATGTGTATTAAAAATCTTCTGAGAAAAGTAAATAGTGTGCGTGCCCTCATAGCTGGTTTCCTTTGTTTCTCTTTCTAATCTATACTTCTGAACAAAGGGACAGATTCTGAAAGGTGCCAAGCACTTTCTTCAATAGTCCATGTGAATGGAGTGCGGGGGGAGGAGGGAGAGGGTGTTTGCTGAGCACCTTTCACAAGACCCTGAGCACTAGGAGGATCAGCCCTAAATATGCAAAGTTCAACTTTAAAAAAAGACAGATACTTGCTGGAGAAACAAGTAACCCTTCCTCAAGTAATTTGAAAATACAAACTGTCCATTTCCCCCACTTATATACTAATAGTCAAATACATTTCAACCAAATCTGATAAATAATTTTTAAAAAAATGCTCTGTAGCTGAGACTTTGTATTGTTCTCTGAGAAATTTTTTGCAGATGAGTTATAAAACCCTGAAAAATAGGGGTTTATAATGGAAAAGCTTGAAAACCTTAACACTAGCGTTCCTATAATAGTCAGAGCAGACATAGCATGTCCTTCTATTTTCCAAGGCTACGTTCTCTTCACAGTTAAATCTGATTCTACAGATTTATTGTCAGACATGGCATGGTTAACACAAAGGAAAAATGAATGCCCTCAATTTTAAAAATAGGACATAGATTAAAAAAAAGTTAACCATTCATACAATAAAAAGAAAAGAAACACAACACAGGAACCTCTGTGGCAGTCTGTGCCTTGAAATTATCCTCACTAAATTACAATCATGCACTTTCCACTCCTTGTAATTAAACATTAGGTTTTATTTATTCCAGATGCATTTGCTTCAAGTAAACCCAGATCCTTTTTTGTTATTGTAAATCTCTTACAGGACTCTGTGACCTGCAGACAGTTGGGGAATAAAGGAAATATTTTCCATAGATAAGGCATTTGATGATGGTTTTGTGAATAATTTGTGTATTACAATTTATGATCAATGCAATTTGTTTGGCAAATCTCTATTGGTCAATCTAATATTCATGCTATCTTGTAGGAGAATAGTGTGTATATTTGTCTATATACAGACCTGTGTGTGTATGCAGTAGATGTGCAAGGAAATCTTTTTAAAAGTATTTATTTTCACCTTTGCTCTGACCATAAACAGCAAAGCAAAATGGAATCACAAGCAAGCAAGTTTCATAAGAGACTTGTGAAAATCCAGAATGCTAAGGATAATATAATTAATATCACATCTCTTACCATCCTCGGTAGATTAGTGAGTTTTAATAAGTTTTTTTTTTATTCATTCTGCTCAGTGAATGATGTTTTATTTGCAAATAAGCATGTAGTTTAGATCTGTCTGAAAATGTTTGAAATTCAAAATTTTTAGATGAAAAAAGGGACAATTTGTTCACAAATTACAGTGCAAAATGTGTTCCTTTTTTCAACCAGCTCTAATCTAAATCAGTATGTGTATTGTCGGGAAAGACAATGTGATGCTATAACTAATTTAGGGATAACCCCTGGTTTTCACAAAAGAAATTCCATAGACCTGAAAGCTGGATGGGCTCAAGCTGGAAGCTAAAATATGAAACATGCACCCTGAATTTTGGGAGAAGTCTCCATATACTGGAAACTACTACCCCTAAGGTTTTGTTTCCAGGTTTGACCAAAACCAGGTGGAGTCTATTTTTGGATTTGGTTCAGATGCAGCCCAACATGTAGACATTTCTTACTACCTGCTGATCCTGCAAGAATACTACCATTTTGGCTCAATATTTTGTGAGAATATCTTGTATGGTTTTGTTGCCGTTGGACCTAAACTCTAATCTAGTTTGGCCTCAAACACAAATTCAAAACACAGGCTAAACAAACCTAAATCTAATCCAGATCCAAACATAGAGACTGATTTTTCCCATCATTCTTCCCTTCCCGCTCTACTTTAAAAATACAAATTATCCAGATATTTGTATTCACTTTTTGAGCCCTAAATATATAGGTAAATTGCAATTATATAAATGTTTTGAAGACCATCCAAAATATTTATGTAATTGGAGTTTTGGATAAATGAGATTGTTTGTGTATGAATTTTGCATCCAGGAGACAGACATGAGTTATGGATAATCACAAACTAGATGATCAGGTTTAACCTATATAATTTTCATGTGTGTGTGTGTTTGTTCATAATAATACACAAGGTGTCATACAATATTCATTTATTATGGTATTTTTGAAGGAACAGTATTCTATCTGTCTATCCATCAAAAGGTGCCTGCCATTGTGGCCTGTAAGCTGTTTTGTTTGCTATGTTGAATTCACAAATTAATAGTATGCATCTATTGGTATATTTAGATAACTGTTTAGAAGCATATTCATTTAGCCCATTACACTGTGTAGCCAGGTGTTGTATTTCTATTAGAATGAGTGAATATTCAAACTGTTTTAAAAGCTGTTAATTTTTTCAGCGGTAGTGCTCTTTTTAGCCTGTGTGTTCTTTCTGTATATCTGTCTCTGTCATTCAAATGGTGACTTCTTTTTCTTGTCCTTCAGTGAGCTACTTGTGCTTGCTTCTCAATATTTTTCTTCTTTGCTTTGTAAATTAGGAAGATTGGAGTTATGGCATTGTAAGAGTGACAAGTGGTCCCCTTTCTTTTTTGAAGTTAGCGGAAAACACCACGTCAGCATTTGCCCTGCTGAGGATCAGCAGCACAAGCCATGTATCCTAATCTCCTGTCTTCCAGTTCTAAATATCCAGAATTAGAGATCAGAGTCACAGAGGCAACCAAGCGTCACATTCACATCCAGATTCAGGCTCTCAGCTGGAGAGAGAGCTGGGGAGGAGGGTGGGGAGAAGAGAGGTAAAGATGGGCCATTAGAGGGCACTTTTGCAATCCTAGAGAAGGAAAACTGTTTATTATTTTACTTAGGATTGTCTACTCTAGCTTTTGCTTAAAATCAGTGATAAACAACACGCAAATCCTTCCAGTCATCAGGAATATATCAATAAAATATTGACTCTTGCTTTAAAAACCAACTAACCAAAAAGTAACCAAGATAAACCTGCAGAAAAGGGAATAAAAGGTATTTAGGAGGTGGCAAAGCCAGGAGAACAAGAAGTCACACAACATATTTCAGATAGTTGTACGGTTTCAGAGTAGCAAAGTTTAGGCCTCTTCTTGTACATGTGTTCTAAAAATAAACCAGACTCTGACCTGGTTACACAGAACAAATAAAAACATTCTTGGTTGAATGTTTCCAAGAAGTGGGGGTGAGGTGGTTTGGCAATAATTATGCACTCTCAAGCAGTAAATGAATTTTAAGAGAGATGTCATCAAAATCAATGGAGTTTCACCTACATTATGCCAGTGATGAATCTGACCAAAAATGTAGTTAAAAGGGGATAAAATTAGAAGGATTTACTGTCACAATGCATATGTTGTGTGAGTAATCTGTACATGGTGTAACTCAGCCTATGCCAAAATGTAACTGCTCTGTTGTAGAAAATTCTGTTAATTAGGTTTAGTGTGAAAGGATTGTGCAAAACTAGTGGCTTAAATTTTCAAACCAAATGGTGATTTTGAATGCCTCCATTTTTCTGGGTCCTGTTTCAGAAAGTGTTGTCCATGAAAATTAATCCCCTTTAAAGTACCTCCGGTTGGGTATTTGAAAATGAAGGTACCTAAAATCACTACTCACCTTTAAGTATCAAGGCCAGGGAATTCATTTTTCATTTACAATTCTAAAAGATATGGAGCAGGCCAGTGCTGTCTTCCTCACTCAGGTAAAATTCCCATTGACTTCATTAGGTGTCATGACTGAATAAGCACTACACAACTGAACCCAACATATCTGTAGTGTTGTTTTTAATCCAAGGAATACTTTGATAATTAGATACAGAAAATGAAGGTAAAACTGGATCTTGTCTACCTCTCTAGTTGTTAATGTTGACAACCCATCCACAAAGGTCTTCAAAGTGGATTATCTGGTGAAATAATTTAAGAAGTGAAGCTTAGTCTAGCTAATCCTATAATCAAAAGTAGTTTATTTTAATAAAGGTTAAATTGCATTGGAGCTGACACTGAGAATATACAGTATTGGGATATCAGGGGGTTCATTTAGAGGACGCTGTATTCAGAAACTATCAGCATTTCTTACCTTACCATCATCTGCTGAAATTGTTCTGGTTAAGTCAGAATTCTTCTCCCCATTGGCTGAGGATAGTACTTGAAACATCAATAAACAAAGTGTTTCGTTACACCCAGAACTCATCCTACATGATATAAGGAAGGAGTTTTCTGCTGACTTTGGTGATTCGAGTCTGCAAATATTTTGATTCACGATCTTTGCTTCCAATGTGTCAAATGTCATTAGCTTTGCTGATAAGTATAAATGATTCAATCTGAATTCAAGAAAATAGGAGCAAGTTAGGATGAAAGTTGACAAATTTTGGAGAGATTGAATCATGATTTGTCTATAAACAAGGCTAAGATTTTGTCCCAGAGGTCATGGAAGTCATGGAATTTGTGACTTCCAGAAACCTCCATGATATTTTCGCGTCAGCCCCGGGGCAGTAGGGCTGCAGCTGTCAGCAGGCAGGGCCCTCTGCAACTCCCAGCTGCTGTGGGGGGTAGGGGGGACCCTGAAGCCCCGAGCCACCACTGCGGAGGGTGGGGGCTCCCTGCAGCTCCCGGCTGCCATGTGCAGCAGAGACTCCCACAGCTCCAAGCTACTGCCAGCAGGGGGATCCTGCAGCTCCCAGCCAGCGCGGGTGGCAGGTGAAGGACCCCGCAGCTCCCAGCCACCATGGACAGACCCCACAGCTCCAAGCTGCTGCTGATGGCAGGGGGGACCCCATGCTCTCAGTCACCATGGGGTGGGGAACCCTGGAGCCCCAGCAGCAGTGGGTGCTGGACCTTCCTCCCTCCCTATTTTCTCATACTTATTTTTAATTAAAGTCAGGGACAGGTCACAGACTTCTGTGAATTTTTGGTTATTGCCCATGATCTGTCCCTGACTTTTACTAAAAATAACTGTGACAAAAATCTTAGCCTTAACTGTAAACAGTAATGACATTTTCTTAAATAAAGCACCCATGTCTTTTACCTACCAAAGTGCTTAGCACACTGCAGCACAATAACAATGCAATTAAAAATCTGTGAAGAAGAAGAAAACATGCATTATAAAATACTACAAGTGATACATACGCTGTATTGTAAGCTGTGCAAGGGAATTGTGGTCCCAGAACCCCACCATCGTGAGGGCATGTTACTATTGTGAGGCTATCACAGAATAAATAAGGGGGCAACCTACCCAGAGTGTGCAGCTGAAAAATAACCATGCCTAATACAGTGACGGCTTTTCATAGAAAGGGTGTGGTGAGAGTAATGTGCAGCTTCTTAAACGTGCTTTGGTGGATTCTAACCTTTTTTCCGGGTGCTCTGAAAGGGGCCTTGAGACCATACCAAAATGAACCGTCCTTCTGAAGGAAGAATATGCAACTCTGTGAGATGAACCTCACTCCATTTTCTTTCCTTCAAGTCTCTTTCCTATGGATTTTCCCACGGGTGGTGGAGTGTTCTGGCCCTAGCTTTAGGGAAAAAGAACATGCAGAGGGAAGACAACACAATGAGGAGTAGAGGACTTATTTGCAAGGGATGACAAGACTAAAATTCATCAGATGATGATGGGATTGGTTGGGTTTGCTATGGAGGCATCTGGATGTGTCTGATCTTTTTATAAATTTGGGTTTTATTCTATAATATTTTCTCCCTCCCCTTAACTTCCCTTCTATCCAGGCCTTCCACTTGTGGGGAAGTGCAGCGATAAGGGTAAGGAGTTGAACTGGAATGTAGGAGTGGGAGAGGATGGTAGGCAGGAGAGTTGGAGTAAAACCCAGGGAACGGAAGAGGAAAGGAAGATGCAAAGAACAGGAGGGTACATGAAGGTAGAAAGTTTAAAAGAACAATGTGGATGGAAGGAGCAATTAAATGGCAATGATATTATAGGTAGATGTGGCAATTTAATGGGAAAAAGAATAGTATCAGATTCTATGAGAACTGAAGCAATCTGTAGTTCTTGCTGTGTATGAAAGGGGAGCTGACTATATCCCAGAGAGAAGATCTCTGAAGCTGTTCTCAGGGCAGCATTGGAGAAGGTGAAGATCAAAAAGAGGATGAGGCCTTGCTTGTGCTCCATGTGGCGGGAGTAGAGAGGAGAGAGCTGTTGGGACCCAATGTCCCTAAGCAAGTTCTACCAAAGGTCTGTGTGGAGGGAGATGAGAGAGGCTGGCAGTTGCCTCCTCTGTTGCCTGCTACCACTCTTCAGAGGGAAATGGAGCCTTTGGTAGACTGGCCCCCAGAAGAGAGAAGACGGAGACCCTGCTGGGGCTCCATAATGTGGAAGGGAGTGAGGGGGAACCCTCGGGATCTTGTGTCTTTGGTAGTCTCTGCTGAGGGTCCAATGGAAGAGAACAGGGAATGGGGGGTGAGAGAGAAGGGGGTACACTGGCTGGCAGGGACCTGCATTCAGCTCCTTGCTGGCTGCTGCTGTTCTTTGGGAGCTTGCAGTAGGCCATCCCCTGGAGTGGGAAGGAGGAGGCTTGCTGGTGCTCCCATTGGGGCTGGGTGTTTATATTTTCATAAAGAAGTTGAAGGGGAAGAGCAGTTTCTTATGACTGAAAAGACACATGCTGCTTCTCAAGGAACCATGGGTTTGATATTTCACACAAGCTGTCAGAGAATGGTCAAGTAGGGGTAAAAAAACTTTGTAAGATTTGATCTAAAGAAGAAAATGTGTGTTATAAAGATATAATCAACCTACCCTGCAGAATAGAAGAATATTATAAACGCATATACATAGCCTTAGTAATAGCAAGGAAAGTAAAATAAAAATGACAGTACAAACTGGTTTCCCAAACTCACTGAAATACACATGGTTTAGGCAGCAGCCTAGAAATCTCTCAACTAATTTTGTAACTTTTATCAAAATATAATTTAAATGCCCTCTACTCTTCTTGTAATCAGGCTGTTCTTCTTTTTTTATTTTTCTGTACCAAATCTATTGCATATTAGATCATGTACTGTACTGAATGGAGAATTTAATTCTATCCCACTGTATATCTAGGGATAGTCATTACTGACCTAGTTGCAGACATAATAATGAAAGTCTGGTGTGATGAATTATTGTGCCTAATTTGTAAAGGATTCTTTGCCTTTGTGTTTTGGAATTCCCATCAGGCCCAAGAATTAAGCACAGCTGAATTGCATGCTAATATCAATGTGCTTTGAATGTATATGGGATAATATTTCATATTTTCCTAATATACTATTTTTATAAAGGGTAATTTGACTGGAAATACTTACTTGTCAAAAGGATTGCTGGGAGGCCAACCAAAATCGAAGGAAAGTGAAGTCGACATAACGTCTATCTGCCATGTGTTAGTGCTCACTCCCAGGTCCAGCAAGTTATATTTCTTTGTGGCAAAACATCAAATTATAGATCTACAAAAATATGTAGAAGGCTTTGCTCACTGTTAACGAGTAGAAAGAGAGAAAAATACCAGACAATGGACTCATTTTGAAATCAGTGGGTGGGCTCAATTTCATAGAAGTTGGAGATGGAAAAAAATTCTGTGTAGATACTTTTAGTCAGCCCCTCTCGTCAGAGTGTTCCTTACCATATATATTACTAATGCTTGTATAGTTATCCACGTGAACTGAAGGCTCCCATGAAATATAAAGCACATGTGTAACTACTGCCATTGGTGTTGTAAGTGCATGTCAGGAATAGACTAGACCCTTCCCTTTGTATCCTCGCTAAAAATAAATACTTTTCTTTACAGCTTTGGAAAGCATCTACATCTTCTGGTACCATTTATTTTAAATATGATTTGCTTAAGAACACAGTAGGTCTAAAGGGCCAGGTCCTCAGCTGGGACAAATTGGTGTAAGGTGCAACACCAGCTTACACGGCAGCTTACACGGCCTAAGAATCTGACCCAAAGTCATGAGAAAAATATTGCTTTATCAAAATCTCATCTTTTCTGATTAGATATCTATGCATAATAATAAAGCCATACAATTAAAATGAAACAATAATACTGTGTATCAAAAAGTAGCAGTTACTCGTGTACTTGTCATTTAGAATTCATCAGACATGAATCCCTTTCGTTGCTGTAGGATGCTCTTGCTCCATTGGTTTGTGTTCTTGCTGCTGCTCCCGCTCTACTCCAGGACACAGAAGTTGCCTACCAGAGATGAGGAACTTTTCCAGATGCAGATACGGGACAAAGCATTTTTCCATGATTCATCAGTAATACCAGATGGAGCAGAAATTAGCAGCTTTCTGTTCAGAGATACACCTAAAAGGTATGTTGACTAGTATAATGTATAGGGTTGTATGTGGAACTTAATATTTATATTTGTTTTGGATTTGTTAGAATTGATTTTTAGATCCAAATATGAAAAATACAAATATTCGCTTCTTGCCTCAAAATATAACTGTTTCAGTCTCAGTAGGTCACACTGACCCAGGCTGAACCCCAACCCCATTCAATTTATTTTCACTTTCTGTGGGAGTCCAGAGGCCACACAAACCACAAAATTTTCCTGAAGTGAAGCCACAAACCAAGTCGGGCAGGGGGGAGTAAAAGGAAACCAATTCTGTAGGGAGTCTTCTACCACCCCATTTTCATATACTTTTACTGAGACCCAAATACACACAAAACAACCCCAATCGCCCCACCAAAAATAAAACAAAAAATAACAACGATCGCTAATGGAATTCTCTCTCTGATCTATGGAAACCAGAGTATTAATTTTACTTTACAGTACTGAATGGATTAAACAAACAATGTGATAAATTGAAGAGAACTAGTCATATCCAACTGAAAAACAAAACAAAAAAACCAACCAACCAACCAACCAATAAACCCCAAATAAGTCCAGGAATATACATAATATTTAACCAACCACAAATAAAGGGTTGAGTGAACACTTTTTGATATTTTGACACCCCGCTTTGAATTAAGTATGGAGAAAATAAATTTTCAGTTGGTCTGAAAGGACATTGAAGGAACACATCAAGTGTGAAATCAAATCTATAGGAGTTTTGTCAGTGACTTGAGTGAGGGCTGGATTTCACCTCCAAGTAAAAATTGTTGTAGTGTAAAACCATCAGAGTCTAGAGCTGATAATATACAAAACAGAAAACATTGCTTTTCAAGGATTTGTGTTTTCCAGTTTGCCTTTTTTCTTATGTAATGATATCTATGAAAAGCAGTATAAAATAAAAGCAAAATTTGATTGTTCATTTGAAAGCGCAAAGTATTTTCACTCACTCTGGGGGTAAAGCAAGAACTGTTTACATGGACTTCATGGTATTTGGTATACCTCAAACAGTTAATAAAAGCACTTTAATATGCCAGAAAGAAAGAGGCAGGTGTGTGTGTGTGTGTGTGATTTTATATATGCCTAGAGGGTCCCATTGTGCTAGACCCATACAAGCACATGACAAAGAGATGGTCTTTGCCTCAAAGAGCTTTCATCTTAAGTGGTAGGTAACATCATATTTGTCCTCATTTACACCTTTCTTGTCTCAGTTACCCCATGAACACCAGTCCAGAAAATTTAATGTCAACTGCTATTTCTTGACATTATAGTTTATTAATGTTATACTTTTGTTAATCTTTCATAGGTATTTCTTTGTGGTTGAAGAAGACAACACTCCCTTAGCAGTTACTGTAACACCATGTGATGCTCCTTTGGAATGGAAGCTGAACCTGCAGGAACTTCCAGAAGAGGCCAGTGGAGAAGGTTCAGGTAATAAACTAGTGAAAACTATAATTCTGGGACTTTATGGGTCAGAGAATTGATAATGGGAGACTTTCATCTCTACCTGATTCAAGTCTGCCCAAATCAGTAGTGATGTGATACGCCCAGTTGTGTGGTGTGTGTAACATTTAAGAGGATGTCTGAGCTCTTACTGTTTGAATATGAATCCCAACCTTGTATTACTTTAGAAGGCAGGCAACAGTTAGTGACATGGAGAGTGAAAGAGAGCAATACACTCCCCTAGGGTTAAGTAAAGGAAAAGGTGACTCTGTCAGTCCTCCAGGTGAGTTTGACACATTGGGATACACTAGTCTCATCTAAAGGGAGCTTCAAGAGAAAGAACTAGGAATAAACAGATCAGAAAGTATGTTATAAATCTAAGCAGAGAAATGACCAGGGAATCTAATGGAGAGCAGAAGGAGGGAGTATGCATATTTGAAAATAAAACATCTCATTATATATGGAAATATGATAAAGTAAAACTTTGCTTATTGATACCATATCGATTTCATTTGTTAACAAACTGCATCATTCTGAACACTCACCCTGACCTCCTGTGTAGCACTGGCCATAAAAGTTCCCCCAAATTATTCCTAGAGCATACCTTTTGGAAAAACATCCAATCTTCATTTAAAAATTGTTAGTGATGGAGAATCTACCGGAATCCTTGGTAAATTGTTCCAATGATTACTTACTGTCACTGTTAAAGATGATTTATTTCCAGTCTGAAATTGTCTAGCTTCAACTTCTAGCCATTGGATTGTGTTACAACTTTATCTGCTAGACTGAAAAGCCCATTATCAAATATTTGTTCCTCATATAGGCACTTATAGACTGTGATCAAGTCACCCCTTAACCATCTCTTTGTTAAGCTAAATAGATTGAGCTCCTTAAGTCTATTACTTTAATCATTCTTGTGGCTCTTCTCTGAACTCTCTCCAGTTTATCAACATTCTTCCTGAATTGTGGGCACCAGAACTGAACACAGTATTCCATCAGCTGTTTCACCAGTGCCAAATGGATTTGAGTTCTCTCACTTCCCTCTCACCCCTAGTGGTGTTCCTTTGAGAACATACCTGTTGTGGGGTAATAATATGGGCAATCTTGCTTTGCATATGGGGCTTCTCTCCAGGCGGTAGCTGTTCTATAGAGAAAGGCTGTGATTTTTGGTTTCCAGAACCTTTTGTAGACACATTAAATACTAAATACCTGTCTTTAAATACAAAGTGAATCAGTCTTCAAAAATTATCACATACCATACAATTTCTGTTGTACTTGTAAATAATAGGATCTCTAAATTAGTTTCACTGTGTAATAAGACTCAAGTACTACTTGCTCAAAAGTGGATTGATTTCACCTATGCCTGATCATTATTTATGATTGGAGTATCCTCTGCTCCAGAAACTGTTTCATCTGGCTCTGACATTTTACTTACAAGTAGTTATTAGAGTTTAATTTTCCTATATCGTCATATATTGACACATTTTCTAACAAACATTAGTCTATGTTCATATTCTAGGTGAACCAGAACCACTTGAGCAGCAGAAACAACAGATTATTAATGAAGAAGGCACAGAGCTGTTCTCTTACAAAGGCAATGATGTTGAATATTTTGTCTCTCCGAGTTCCCCATCTGGTTTGTACCAATTAGAACTGCTGTCAACTGAGAAGGATACACATTTTAAAGTATATGCCACGACAACTCCAGAGTCAGACCAGCCTTATCCCGAATTACCTTATGATCCAAGAGTTGATGTCACCTCTCTTGGACGCACAACCGTCACATTGGCGTGGAAACCAAGCCCTACAGCATCTTTACTGAAACAGCCAATTCAGTATTGCATAGTCATCAATAAAGAACACAACTTCAAAAGCCTCTGTGCTGTTGAAGCCAAGCTCAGTTCTGATGATGCCTTCATGATGGCTCCAAAACCAGGCCTGGATTTCAGCCTCTTCGACTTTGCTCATTTTGGCTTCCCTTCAGACAACAATTCTGGCAAAGAACGTAGCTTCTTAAAATCATCATCAAAGCTTAGTCGCCAAATGTCTTCGAAGCCAAGAGTTGACCTGCAGAAGATTTGCATTGGGAACAAGAACATTTTCACAGTGTCTGATCTGAAACCTGATACACAGTACTACTTTGACATGTTTGCAGTAAATGTTAACACAAATATGAGCACTGCCTACGTTGGCACCTTTGCCAGAACTAAAGAGGAAGCCAAACAGAAGACAGTTGAACTGAAAGATGGGAAAGTTACAGATGTGTTTATCAAGAGAAAGGGGGCCAAATTTCTACGGTTTGCTCCTGTTTCGTCACACCAGAAAGTCACCTTCTTTGTTCATTCATGCCTGGATGCTGTTCAGATCCAAATTAGAAGAGATGGCAAACTTCTATTGTCTCAAAATATTGAGGAGGTCCGTCAGTTCCAACTTAGAGGAAAACCAAAAGCTAAATATCTAATTAGGCTGAAAGGAAGTAAGAAAGGTGCTTCCATGTTGAAGATCTTAGCTACTACAAGACCTAATAAGCAGTCATTTCCTTCTCTTCCTGAAGACACAAGAATCAAAGCTTTCGATAAACTTCGCACATGTTCTTCAGCCACAGTGGCCTGGCTAGGCACACAAGAAAGAAACAAATTTTGCATCTACAAAAAGGAAGTGGACGGCAATTATAGTGAAGAGCAAAAGAAAAGAGAACAGAACCAGTGCTTGGGTCCAGACACAAGGAAGAAATCAGAAAAAGTCCTCTGTAAATATTTTCATAGCCAGAATCTACAGAAAGCAGTTACCACAGAGACAATTAAAGGCCTGCAGCCTGGCAAGTCCTACTTGCTGGATGTTTATGTCATAGGGCATGGAGGACACTCAGTCAAATATCAGAGCAAACTGGTGAAAACAAGGAAGTTCTGTTAGTGACCTTGTATATAGAAATATATGGAACTCCAGTCTGAACATTATCCTACTTTCAGTAAACAGATTGACTACTTTCACAGCTGAGAAGTTGTGACCTGTATTTGTACTGTGTAGAAAAATATCAACTTGTATATTTATGTTTACCATAAGTAATTGTCTGGAGAGACTGAGCCTGGTGCTTTCTAACAGCATCTGGCAGTTGTATTATCATGTGTTCAATGGTCCACATTTGATGCTCAGTAGATGTCCAAGGTAGCAGAAAACCTTGAAGGAACTTCCATTCTTTTGCTTCCATATTGCATGAACTGCTTCTAAATTATTTTATTACTTAAAAGGCTGAGACAAGTCATTCAACTGCCTTGTTATTCACACACACAACACACACAAACACTTCCGCTTTATGTAGATGGTAGGATTTCTGTAAATTATTTTATAAAGTTTCTTTTTAAATGTTTATATGATTGTAAACTATTAAAATCATGCCCCATTAAAATACAGATTAAAACTAAGTATTAACTGGGCTGCACATGAGTCTGTTTCATTGCTAATGTAAATTCTTATCTGGTTGATTTTAATGTTTAAATACTGTATGTATTTCATGTACAAAGTTGTCATACATTATATTCCTGTATATAAAATTAAAAATATTAGATTATACATTGCTTCTCTTCTTGTCTCTTGGAATTTTAAGGGAGAACTAAGGCACTCCGATACATAAAAGTGTGACCATGAATGCAGTTAGTGTTGTTGAGTTTTTAATGTTTAGAAAAGGGTGTCTGAAGATCTCTAGAATTACTAGTGCTACTGAGGAAGTTTGTTAACATTTGTAATTGAATAAAGGACATTGAAAGAAGGGCAGCTGTTGCAACATTGAGATTACCATGATATAAGTATTAAAAGAACAGGACAGCATAGAAAGTCTTTAAAATATACTTTGTGATTGAAAATCGATTCCATTTTTTGAGTACTGACCGTATGCTTGGCACTTTACGTTGTCTCACAATCTAAATTGAACAGACAGTACAGTTCAAAGATATAACATACCAGATGACCTAATGATCTGAAAATGGTTTACATATGTATTTTTAAAATATTTTTGGCAGATTATCATTAAAAGCTTTTATCTTTTGGACACATAACACCTTCTGTTTTAAACTGCAGAAGTAAGAAACTCAGAGGATTTTTTCCATTGATTCAATCGATGTTGCTAAAGTATTACATTTAAATGAAAATATTCTTCAGTTCATACCATGATGAGCCATGATTGCTAATAGAAGAATTATCTAAAACTTTCTACCACACATATTAAACTCCTAGCTTTAACTTGTTTCCAACCTTTTTCATTCCTTTGGTTTTAAGGTTTCACTTGTTTCAACTCAAATCTTTAGGCTTGTTATTAGGAAAATTTCTTAACAGTAATAAGAACACATGGCTAGTGAAAAGCACGCCTAAGAGAGGCAGATAACACACTGTCACTGTAGAGGTCTAAGAGCAGGTTAGATACAGCATTGGTGGGAATACAAAAATAAGATTCAGGGTGTCAGAAAAAGATGTCCCAAGTGGTCATTGTGTTATTTTCTGGTCCTATATTATGTATGGGTGCAAATTGTCATGCAAGTAAGGTCCCTAGCCCCTTTCATCTCAAATGGTTCTCCACAGATTGTGTTCCCCATCTCAGTGCAGGGAATATGGATTTTACTGAACCTTTGGGGCTCTAATAATATATATGGAGCAACCATGGGAGGAAAGAGAGGACCAAATCCATAGTTCCTCAGAAAATTAAAACACATATTAACTTGAGGGTAGGAGGCATGTTGTGTCATCACCCCTCCCCTTTTATCACTCAATAGAGAAGGAAAACTCTTCACCAGCATGGGCTGCCAGCCTTTCCCTGTCTGATAACTTCACTTCAGAGCTGAAAATCATGTGTCTTTGGTTTCCATTCTATTTCTTCCTGAATTCTCCCCAGCTGCAACCAGGCTCTGGGTCATGCATGTATTAGAATCAGGATTTGATGCTATGATTCTATGAATAATACACTGGGCATTTCTTACAGACAAACAAAAATGGCTGTAGTCTTTAATGTGGTTATATAGCAGCTACTGAAGTTCCGAGTTTCAGAGTAACAGCCGTGTTAGTCTGTATTCGCAAAAAGAACAGGAGTACTTGTGGCACCTCAGAGACTAACCAATTTATTTGAGCATAAGCTTTCGTGAGCTACAGCTCACCTCATCGGATGCATACCGTGGAAAGTGTAGAAGATCTTTTTATACACACAAAGCATGAAAAAATACCTCCCCGCACCTAACTCTCCTGCTGGTAATAGCTTATCTAAAGTGATCACTCTCCTTACAATGTGTATGATAATCAAGTTGGGCCATTTCCAGCACAAATCCAGGTTCCCCCCACACACACACACACAAACCCACTCTCCTTCTGGCAATAGCTTATCTAAAGTGACCACTCTCCTTACAATGTGCATGATAATCAAGTCGAAGTTCCGAGGCCTATGCAGGTTATAGGGCCTCATGTAGTATGAGACCTAAAAGTGGCAATTCTTCAACAAAAAAACTTCAAAAACAGACTCCAACGAGAGACTGCTGAATTGGAATTAATTTGCAAACTGGATACAATTAACTTAGGCTTGAATAGAGACTGGGAGTGGATGGGTCATTACACAAAGTAAAACTATTTCCCCATGTTTATTCCCCCTACCACCTCCACTGTTCCTCACACATTCTTGTCAACTGCTGGAAATGGCCCACCTTGATCATCGCTACAAAAGGTTTCTCCCCCCCAGCTCTCCTGCTGGTAATAGCTCACCTTAAGTGATCACTCTCTTGTTACAGGATGTATGGTAACACCCATTGTTTCATGTTCTCTGTGTATATAAATCTCCCCCCTTGTATTTTCCACTGAATGCAGCCGATGAAGTGAGCTGTAGCTCACGAAAGCTTATGCTCAAATAAATTTGTTAGCCTCTAAGGTGCCACAAGTCCTCCTTTTCTTTTTATGAAATCTCAGTTATTAATTGCTTCACTTAAAAAGTTGGCTGCCAGTTGTTCATTAAAAGATATAGTACTTGTAAGGAATAGTGTCTACAGACAGAAGTCCAAATGTGGGACTGGGATAACAGAGCTAGCGAATGCCAACTCAGTTGTTCCCAGGTGAAGCAGCATCTTTCCTATGTTCCACTGCCCAAAGAGTTTTGTGAGGGTTACACCTGCAAGGAGAATTCACCTTTCCGCAGTTCATTAAACATTCCCTTTGATCTTATAGTGGCACTGCTATTAACAACAGTACACACAGCATTGACATATTACAATGTATATTTGAAAAGGCATTTTCATGACCATTTTAGGTCATATAGGTACACTTGAGCCTTCTTTCTCTATTTGGACTTGCATCCAATTCACCTTACTCTTCCATGTTCCAAGCATTTCTTTAGCTGGTCAGAAAGTGGAAATTTTCACACACAAAAAAGTGTCCCTCTTTTTTTACTGAAAAATTTCAAGAGTAAATTTTTCATGAAAATGCTCACCAAAAAATTGTCCCTTTTTGTTGGAAGAAATTGGATTTTGGGGGGGGGGGGAAGACCAGCTCTATTTTTTCTATGGGGTGCAGCAGAAAGAATGCTTACATTGTTACTAATCACTCTAGTATTGTATAATGCAGTCAGGTAAAGTAGGCATGAAGGCAGGCTGGGTCTCACTTTGGAGGATGAATTGGAAGAAGAGTATGGATGTTATATGAAAATATATCCATAAACTGGACGTGGAAAAAGAGTGGAGATCATTTTAATGTGAAGTAAGTGCTGATGGAAAGGTCCACTTTGGCAGTGCTGGAAAGCAAAGCCCTCAGATGTACTGTAATGGGCATCAGAAAAAACTTCCTTACCATCAGTACACCGCAACTTTGATCTGAACTGATTACTACTGAACCACAGTTCAGGCTATGTATTTGTCCAGTCTTTGGGTTTTTTCGCTGATCTCTGTTCACTGAGAGCTAAAAATGAACCTATTAACTCATTTCACACAGTCCACAAAATAGTTGTTAGATGGCAGTACCTTTTAATCTAGTGTCATGGATGGGATTTGATGCAGTCACCATTCTGGATCCTATTACTAATTCCCTGAAATATCTGGTATCCCAATTTTTATATCAAAACCTGAATATGAATCACCTCAAAGGTATCACAGATGAGGATCTGTCATGGGAGAAGGAGATTTAAAAAAAAATCTATATCTTTTAAATCATATGGTTCAAGAGGGAATAAAAATAACCAGGACTCTGAACCTGGAAACAAGAAGGTCCAAGGAAAATCAGCAGTCTTACTAATAATGCATGCCTTAGGGGGGGAACCAATATCACGTGCTGGAATCTGCTGGTGGGGAAAGAGCCAGGCTATGGGAAAATATTTTAGTCAATGTGGGTGACAGACTCTCATCCAGAAATATGTATGGCAGGAATGTATAATAGAAAAGATCTACTGTGCCTTTTTTTCATCTCAAGACCAGTGAAGAGTCACAGAGCCATTTCACACCACATCAAGATAATCTTTAACATCTTCATCAATCAAAGCCTACCTACTTTGACTGATTTACTTACTGATAGCAGCCTTACGTTTACAAGCTTCAAACAGCCCATGAGACAAAATGGTTTATGAATTACAAAACTCAAATGAAGTTTTTGGTTGTAGTAGCAGTGGGAGAATAAATCAGTGAGCTATACACCGCTTTATAATTATACTTTAAGAACAGCAGCTATAAAAATTATCTCTTTTCCTCAAAGCAACAGTTGCTTGTATAGTATTTTTTATGACCTGAAGCATGCAAGGGAAAAAATTCCCCCTTCAGAGCAACAAACAGTTCCCTACCATAACACTTGGCAGAAAGCATAATCTTTGTGGTTGACAACGTTCATTGACTATCTAGCACAAAGGCCTTTTTTTCTCTCGCTCCATATTTCTAGTTATTCAATGATGTGGATGTGAAAGTGAGTATGTGCTTTTTGATTGTCTAGTCCAATGCATAGGTAACTGTGTAGGGCGAAGCATAGGGTCCAATCTCTCACTCTGAGCCTACATGGAATCCTGGACCCCATTTGTGGCACCAGAGAATGCAGATCATCCCAAGAGCTTTTTCATGACTTTGCATATCTTTGGTCCAACAAACCTCATCTGTTTGCTCTTCCTTCCCATATCATTTAATCAGGAACCTGCATGCCAATATGGAGTCAAATTCAAATTACTGTTACGCCGAATGTGTACTACATTAGAACAAGGAAAAGCATTTAAACTTACTCTCACTGAATGGTGGGGTCCAGGTAGCATACATATTTAGTACTGGCTGTAAGACCTGTTGCAAAGATTAAAGGTTAGTAGTCATGAGCTTTACTGATTTACTTACATATTAGTAGAGCTCTTGCTCTCTGAGGTGTCCATAACCAAGTCCAACCTTCACCTACCCCTAATTCCATTGGGTCACCTAGAACTGGGTGAACAAGTTATTCTGCAAATCTCACAAAACTCATCATATCCATTATTTGATGAACAACTTTATCCATTATTAAATTAGTTTACAGAGATATGTGAATAATTTGTGAATATCTTAATCAGACCAATGTTTTGAAAATTATAGAACAAAGTATTCAATTATTCATTTTATTACTGACATTGCTCTAGGTCTGGGCAAGCTGCATAAACAGTGTGCTCCCAAAGTCCAAATTTTCTTCTGAATCCATGGAGATCTTATACAACAAGGCTCTCTTTGTTCTTGGGGAATTTTTCACTAGCATTTTGGGAAACAAATTCATCACAACATGACGACACTTCGGCTAGTTCATAAAATATCAATTTCTGTCTACCTATTTGAAAGGATGTTCCATCACTTCAGAAGGTACTGCTGAAGCTGCATAAAGTGTAAGATTTATGACAGAATAGCTTTCTCCCCAGCCCCAGAAGATGTCCAGACATCTTTGCTGAAACACATTTGTTTAGCGTGCTAATTGCTACTGCTCCCCAGAAATTTCTGAATGTATTCCCCCACCCACAAAATTACATTTTAACAGATCTCCTCATATTGATTAAAAAGTACAGAGGTAATGTAACTTATCAAACAGTGACAGTATGGTTACCTGTCACAACATAAGTTAGAACACAATGGATAATTGGGGAAATCCACTCTCCAATGCATGGGCAGGTTATGAAAAAGCTCCATGGCCCTGCCCCTCCCACTATTCCAGTGCTTGTGTGTTCCACAAAATGTCATGATATGTGTTGTTTGCATCAAACGTGTACAAATAATAATAATGATAAAAAGAAAAGAACAAACACAACCAAACAATAACTTTGCACTTGTGATTGTAATTTTTGGCCTACAATTTGAACTGCCAACAATTATTATAATCTGGTAATGCAAATCCAATAGCCTCTTTTTAGGTAATGCATACATATTTTGTCATCACACCCATGCAAGTCCAGTGATTTCATTAGTATGTCAGAGATGTATAAAGTCACAGTGTCTTTTGTCTGCTTCTGCAGTGCCAGCCCATTCATCAGAGGAGTCAAACACACCTCCTCAGAGCTGTGCTGGCATCATGGATGAATATAGCATGCAAGGAAGAGCCATATTGCTAAGAGCTCTGGAGATTGGTTTGTATCTAAACTGTTTTGTCTGTGTATTTTAGGCCCGACAATGGGATCCCCGTACATTGACTGGGACTCCACATAGGTGCAGGGGTCTGGCCAGGCAGATCCAGTTACAGGATTTGGGTTTTAGATTGTAAACAGGAAAGGGACTCTGGTCCAGATCCTGAGGAGCTGGGCCTATGTCTTCCTCTATGGATTGTACAGGGCCATGCAAATTGAGAGCACTCAATAAATAATAAAAGGTGTGAGATAAATTATATGAAAATAATGTTGCATTTTCCAAGACTATATTTGACTGGGACTTTTTGCAGTAGTAAAGTTTACTCTTCTTAACCCCAAAGTAATTGATTTCTGTGGACTAAAATTGACCATTTCATTGTATTTTTCTATTCTATTTCCTTGCTCCAATTTTACCGTGCAAGCATTCCTGCAGGTCTAAGTTAATATACACCGTTAAATTCCTGGGCTATGCAAAGAAAATATTTGATAAAGTTTTGGGTGCCAAAGTATACAGGAGGCTCATGCACCACTCTGTAAAGTTAGAAAGGGAAGGAGCACCTCTGAGACATTAATATTTTCTTTTATGTCCTATTCTGTTTCACAATGTTAGCTATTACTTTAAAAGTCTTCTGGCATTCAATGATATTATAAAGGGAATGGAAAGTGTGAACATTCTTTCTTGCCTCTTGTGCAATTCTAGCCCTCTGATTCTAAATCAAATACATCTGCTTAAAAGTAGGAAGTAGCATTAGAAGGGGATGTGCCAATATATCTAAACAAACTCAGCATCACTTCACCAGTGGCAAAGCAAACACCCAGCATCTTGGTGAAAGATGAGAGGCCATATAAAGGCTGTTGGTGGTGGTCTGTGAAGCCAGTTACTGTTCACAGAAAATTCAAAGACACGTATGGCCTGATTCTCTATTGTCCTGCAATTTGTATAGTCGTGTACAACAATGCAAGGTGAGGACAAAATGGGTGTAAAATGCTACCAGATCAGAGTGGTGGTATTTCACTTTACACTGGTGTAAAGGACTATGCAAGGTGCAAGGCAATGGAGAAGGAGAATTAGGCCCCTCGGGCCAGATCCAAAAAAAAAGGACTTAGATGCCTAAAGCCCAGATTTAAGCACATAAGTCTCACTTTTATGCAATTCACAAAACCTCTGCTGGGCTGCACCTAAACTCACTCAGTGCTTACTGTAAATGTTTCCTAGCTGCCTAAGTTTCTGCCTCTGGGCACGTGCACCCAGGGAATATAGACATTTCTCTTCCAGTCTTGCCTGAGGATTTCCTGCATCTCAGGTGAGTGGACTGTAGGATATTGTGATATGGGTCTCTCTCCGTTTCTCTTGTTGAAGTCATTCCGTGTTAGTGAAATATTAAGTGGGCCAGAGAGAGACTCTAGAGGCCAGTGGTTAGGGCATTCACTCACCTAAGAGGTGAGAAACCCCTCTTCTCCTTATCAGGTAGAGCGGGGAATTGAACCAGGGTTTTTACATCCTAGGTCAGTACCTGCACCCATGGGGTGAAGGGATGTCTTCTCCCCTAGCCAATTTGTGTGGAGGTAGGCAAGTACCTAAGCCATTTCTCACAATAAACAGCTCATCCTAAGCCTAGCCTAACAGGAGCCTAAACCGTCTCCAGAAGAGGGATTCCTAGTTTTGGATCCCAAGCACAGAGAGGTACCTTCTTCCAGCCCAGACTTGGCACTGAACTCTGTGGGAGGGGCAGAGCTAAGGACACACCCTTTTCATCAGCCTCTCCCATTGGCTAGTTTAGGGAGCTCCCTGCCTAGCATGCTGGCTTTTGTGGATCCCATTCTCAGCATCTATGTCTCCCCCTCTGTCCATTGTATAGAAGCCTTGGCACCTAAATAAGGCTTTTTAGATCCCTGTGATTTTCTAGCTGCCTAAGTCCCTTTGTGGAGCCTGGGCCCTAGGGATCAGGATTCTGCTGAAGTCTCATGGGTCTCTGGTAGTGGACCTCTTGAAGATTAGCTGGGTTTGAGTTCTTCCCTCTACAGTTTGTCTAGGGCTAAGTGGAAGCAAATGTGCCTCATTACTAACTCAGAAAGTAAGGCCAGGTGACCTTGTTTCCTCAAACAAGCCTTTTAAGGTGGACTATAAAAGGTGCTTGTCCTGGTTTAGAAAAGTTGGGAGGCTGAAGAGTAGTGTTAGGTTTTACTCTGTAGGGAGTGTTGGACTACAGAAGTTGTGTTCTAGTTTTTGTTTGTTATTAGTTTTGTTGGGGGGAGTATAGCCTAACAGTAATACTGTTATTTCAGCTGGGTGTTTACATACACACTGTAAATATAACACTATTAGTTTGTTTGTTTTCTTTCTTTTACCTGAAAACCTGTATCTATGTCACCTTGTCTTTTTATCCCTATCTGATCTCACAAGCTAGTCTGGGTCTGCTTAACAGTTCCTAGGAGAGGACTCCTCAATGTGGCAAGTGCTGCAAAAAGTCTTTATTTCTGGAAGTGATTCTCTTTCCTCTGAGTGAGTAGTGACTTAATGTCTGTGGAATGGTATACCTGTCTCCAAAACTATTGTAAACCTGTTACAGAAAAATAATTCCAACAATACACTACTCCCTAGCAGCAGGCTAGGATGCTGACTCAAAGGGTAGAATGTTATCTAATGCATATTACAATACCTCCTATAACATCTGAGATCTATATATCTATGTAGGTTCTTATACTGTGCCCATATCTGAGTGCTGAATTCAGATGTCTCCCAACCACATACTGATGAGCGACCCAGATCCTTCTTAGCTGAGGGGATCACAGATCTAGGTAGCAGTGCTCAGGTCAGACATTGATTTATTTCTGGCTACTAAATGTTGTTTGCTTTCTTGCCTCTTCTATTTTGTTTAATTACAGTTAAGTCAACTGTAAGTGCTGGCTGTACTATTAGCTTTATATCTATTAATCTGTTTTATAAACCTTAAAATGCTTTCTCAGGAAGGTATATAATTTATCTTTGTTAGCAACAGGTTTGCCAATATGTTCCTTGGTGTCATTATAACCTATAAATATCTGCAGGAAACAATTTCTTGTTTCATACAGCTGGGGTGAAATTTGGTCCCAGTGAAGTCAATAGATTTTATCTCTGTTCTTTACCAATCATGTATTTGTCCAATAATAAATCTTACCAGCATAGGCAATTCTGAAAGTAACCTCTTAGATTCAACACCAGACATTAACTTATTTTTTCCATTGTAAAGCAAATGGGATTTGGGAAGTAGTAGGTAGTCTTAGTAATTAGAGGAGGGGTTTTCAGAAGCAGTGAATCCCTTATCCCATTATTTTCAGTGGTGACAGAGTTTGGCAAATACTGAGATGTAGATCTGAAAAGGTATTGAGGTACCAATTTACACTGATGTCAATGGAAGTTGGGAACCGAAATGCCTTTGTGAATCTGGGACTGAGCTCTTTTGAAAATCACATTTGCAGTGTCCAAGTCAAGAGTGGATAAGTATCTGGAGACTACAGCGCTTGTGCAGTGATTTGGCCTGACTTGGCCTATTTATCCTGTTGCACCCATCTGAATCTCCTCTCAGATATAAGCAAGGTGTAGGAGGACATCCTCCCAACAGAAACAGATACGTGCAACTGCGTTAAATCTGTGTTCATCGACAATTGAGGTAAGTGAAAACTTCTGCTTTTATGGTTTAGCTTAAAAAATTTGCTGTAACACGATTATTAACTATTAATTTTAATAAAGTTGTTATATGTACTTTTTTGAATTTGGTTAATCTGTACGTTAAGTGTGGCAAGAGTGTGTCTCTGACTCTAATGACTAAGGCTTCTGTCCTGTAGTCTCCAAGAGTCTGGCCTCACAGACCCAACTGTAGGACAGGGCCCAAGGTGACTCCTGCTGTAAAAATCTCTTTGTTAGATGATTCAGGAAGCCTCTTTATACCCTGTTATCTGTGAATTTAATTAACCTGCTTTGTTTCCTCATGTGTGAGTGGGACTATAAACACAAGAGAAATAAGCTCTGCTTGTTTTAAAAACAAAATGTACTTCAGTTAGCTTTAACTCTGTATTCATGAAGTTCAGTTACATTTAAAGCAATCCCACGCTTTACAAGAGCACAGATATCAAAATTGTTATGAGCTTCAGGATTTACATGGGACCAATGAGTAACAGGCGTTGAATCATATTTAATCATATTGCATGTTCTAATTCAGGTCCTCAAGCTCTTGTGCTGTCTGAAAAGTACAAAGTATCATGCACAAAAGAGCATCTATTATTTTGAGGTTTCAATGCTTTGCTAAAGGAAAGGTTTTCACATTTTCCAACAGCTTATTTTTCAGTTGCTCTAAATGTTTCCAGCATGCTTATTTCTATTTGTTTTGTTCACTCAAAGCTGCTGTTTTGCATATGTAGCCTTCTTCTACTGAGCCCCAGCAGCAGCCGCTGTTGAGGGCTATGTAATTTAAGCCCACGTGTAGTACAGGCGGTTCAGTTTTCACATAATTTTCTTATTAATTTTTTCCCCCACGGTTGTTCCATGTTTATGCCTGTCATTGGGGAAAGCCTTTGATTAGTCTCCTTTGGCTACAGTATGGATTTACAACACATTTAATAGCTTTGGAGTAAAGCAGATATATGCTACTATTAGCAATTGGTACAATAAAGAGAAGATTTAGCCTACTAAACAAAATAGTGTTTAAAGTGCTTTACAAACATACAGTATTAATTCAGCTGGTGATGGTACAAATTCTTATTTGATTTCAATTATTAAACAGTTTCAGAGCAAGAGTTCCAGATTCTACTATCCTGCATCATGGTTTTTTCTCTTTCATCTGCCTTCCACCTAAATCGTTATGGCTATTGGCTGCCCTCAGCCTGCGCAAGCAACAACTTTAAATGTCCATGTGAGTTGCGCGTATGGACTCTAGTTCAACTAATTTTTTGCTGGCCTTAAAGGAAAAATGCATCTTTAAAGTTAAATGAACTAATAATGGTGATCACTTCCTAAATACAGATGACTGTAACTCCAGTACAAATAACCTTTTAATAACAGATTTCCTATCTGTAAAATGGGGACAACACTTATTTACCTGACAGGATTGTCATGATTGATTACAGTCCTAGAGCTTAAAGGAACAAGGGATCACCAGATCATTTAGTCTGACCACTTGTATATCACAGGCCACTAAGTGCAACCCCACACAAATCCCAACCACCAGAATTAGACCAAAATTTTACAGCTTTTGTGTCACAGACAGAGAATGGGAAGTGCACCAATGCCCACGGCCCCTGCAATGGCAGGGAATTGATTAAGTGAGAGAGATCCAGCTGATCCTAGCGAGAGTCTTTCACTCCCTGCTGCAGAAAAAATGTAAAACAAAACACCAAGGTCCCTGCCAATCTAACCTGGG
Organism: Lepidochelys olivacea; assembly: GCF_965140295.1. Lineage (NCBI taxonomy): Eukaryota > Metazoa > Chordata > Testudines > Cheloniidae > Lepidochelys > Lepidochelys olivacea. The sequence continues at coordinate 46,031,415 of NC_140414.1, read as the reverse complement.
CAGAAATTCCTTCCTGACCCTGCATATGGCAATCAGTTAGACCCTGGGCATGTGAGCAAGACCCACCAGCATCTGAGAGAGAATTCTCAGTGCCACCTGAGAATTCATTTTGATGTGGCTGATCTTGCATTCCTTACACACCCAGCACTCCCACTGACTACAAATGGATTTCTGGCTGCTCATAGAAATGCAGAATTGGGGTCCTTCTTTGTGAAGAGCTAAATAAATACTCATGATTCTCATCAATTCTCTCTTTCTCCTAGAGAGATTCCATCAGTGATATTATCTGACATAAGAAATGTATGGAAAAGGGGGGAAATGTTCATACTTAAAATGCTCTATGCTTATAAACAAAAATAAGCATTATTATTATTAGTATGATCTCATTCACGGCATGGGTCCTGTGAACACTTATTACTAGGTGAAGTGCTTAATACTTGTATTTAATTAATTTATTTATTTGTGCAAATTGCTCACAGGCCTGAGTAAAGGGCCATGTGGTGCCATGGTGCCCCCTGGGGGAGTTCTGACTAGGAGGCAGAATTTCTCTCCCAGCTCAGTGTGCGTTTCTTTGCTACTGCACCCTTTCAGATGGTGCAGCACAATCCCACGTGCGGCTGCTGTTTGCTAGCGCAGTTGTGGCCTCTCTGTGCCCCTTAGGGATGGATTGAATCACTTGGGGCATAGGGCTAGAACGCTCCTTGGGCTTCCTCTAGAATAGGATCGGCGATTATGGCAGGCCCTTATAAAAGACACAGATCTTTGTGCTCTTCTCCCCCCCTACGTTCTCCCCCACTCCGCCCATGCACTTGTTTGTGTGCCAGCCAGTCTGGTTCTTCCCCCACTACCCCCACCATTACTGTGTTTAATTTTGGTTCAGCTTCCCAGATGCTCATGATGGGCAATTTATTAAACAATAAAATAAACACAAATACCATCTGCTTCAAGATATCTTGTATAGCGTTATAATTAGAAGCAAAGAAGCCAGGACAACTCTCTCCCTCGAACGTTTTTGGTGAGACATTGTTTTCTCCTCTGTTCTTGCTCTCTCTGTTATTCTTAATGGTTTCAAGTAGTGATCTTTTTATAAAGATCTTTAACGGTTAATGAACTATGCTAATGCATATATGTTACTTGCACACTAATTTTATTTTGCACTCTATATAAAACTATAGTATAATCAGTTTTAGTACCATTCACAATGAGTTTTTGTTGACTATCCTGCAGATGCTGACTGAGTGCATTTGTGTCCATTTATTCTTTTACGTAGAGACTGTCCAACAATGCCCCTCTGCCATGTACATTGGTCAAACTGGACTGTCTCTACGTAAAAGAATAAATGGACACAAATCAGATGTCAAGAATTATAACATTCATAAACCAGTCGGAGAACACTTCAATCTCTCTGGTCACGCGATTACAGACATGAAAGTTGCGATATTACAACAAAAAAACTTCAAATCCAGACTCCAGCGAGAGACTGTTGAATTGGAATTCATTTGCAAATTGGATACAGTTAACTTAGGCTTGAATAGAGACTGGGAGTGGCTAAGTCATTATGCAAGGTAACCTATTTCCCCTTGCTTTTTCCTACCCCCCCACCCCCTCCTCAGACGTTCTTGTTGAACCCTGGATTTGTGCTGGAAATGGCCCACCTTGATTATCATACACATTGTAAGGAGAGTGATCACTTTAGATAAGCTATTGCCAGCGGGAGAGTGGGGTGGGAGGAGGTATTTTTTCATGCTTTGTGTGTATAAAAAGATCTTCTACACTTTCCACAGTATGCATCCGATGAAGTGAGCTGTAGCTCACGAAAGCTTATGCTCAAATAAATTGGTTAGTCTCTAAGGTGCCACAAGTACTCCTTTTCTTTTTGCGAATAAAGACTAACACGGCTGTTACTCTGAAACCTTATTTATTCTTGTGAGCATTTTTATGTCCTTCTCATCGGTTTGAACTCTGGGAGAGGAGGGCTCCTGAACACACAGTACCTTCTTCATGGGTGGATGGGGCAATCAACAAAGCTTTTGTCCTATATGGCCCATTAAGTCTTGATAGCCCTTCTTGATGGGGAGTAGGAGGTGGGAAGCACTCTACCCAAGTTTACAAGTTCAGAGCAGGCATATTTACCGTTATAAAATACTTATATTTTTACCTTGTAGCATGAAATACAGACATTGCAAATGAAATGAATGCATGCAGCAACTTATAAGCATTTAATTGAGTCTAAACACAAAATACATTCTTATAAGACTAATACCTGTTTTGACCAAAACTAACATATGGGTGAGCTAGTTTGATTTCCAGCCAGGAGTTTCAGTTCTTAGCTAATGCCTGTGGCCTTGGCCAGAGCTGATACTTGATTTACCAGCATTACAGATACACGTGTAAGTGAAATCAGTTTGTAAATAAACCATCAACATCATGAAAAAATTATACAAATATACAGCATTTACAACAGTTCCCACCATCAACAGAGAAATAACAAAATTGTTTAAAAATGTAATGGTAAAGATATTAAGGAGTGGAAAATACATAAAAGGACTGACCAAAAACAACAATAAAACCACTAAAGACCGAAGCTCATTAAATGAAACTATCTTAAGCAGTGACCTTTATGACAAACCACAAAAGTACCAAACATGCAGCCGTTAGTAAGGCTTTCCTTTTGGATTTTTGTACACCTATCCCCAGGAAGCTTAATTCAGTAGAAATGTGTTTGCTGTTGCTGTGGTTGTGCATTTCCTCTTTGCCACATCTGTTCAGATGAATAAGGGGAGGTTTGCAGGTGACCCAGACAATACAAGACGATTGCTTGAAGCCCCTTTCCCACCACTCCCTTTTTCACTCAGACATGGATTTCTGTTGTTTTACAGCACCAATATTCTCTGCCCACAGAATTTTTGGTGAAACTGTCTGTAGATGACCTATTCTCAAGAGGTGAGTTTAGCTGTGACAAGGTTGTTTTACCCAGAATTTTGGGCCTACAGTTTGGAGCTGTTTTGTAGTGAGAGCTATGTTGTAATACATTTTAGTAGTATAGTATAGTGGAAATAGATCTCTTGATTTTATGATGCCTAGAATTTTGTTACTTTTAACTTTGCATATATTTTCAAAATTTATAGTGGTCAAAGTTAAAGTTGGGTGGGTGGTAAAAATTAGATGGGTTGACAGTGAGTGATTGCCATCTAAAGCAGGGGTGGGCAAATTTTTTGGCCCAAGGGCCACATCAGGATTGTAAAACAGTATGGAGGGCCGGGTAGGGAAGGCTGTGCCTCCCCAAACAGCCTGGCCTCCACCCCCTCCCATTTCCTGGCCCCTGACTGCCCCCTTCAGAACTCCCGACCCATCCAAGCCCCCCACCCACTCCTTGTCCCCTGTCTGCCCCCTCCAGGGGTCCCCTGCCCCTAACCAACCCCCCGGGACCCCACCCCCTATTCAACCCCCCTGCTCCCTGTCCCCGCCCGACCCTCTGGGACCCCACCCCCTATCTAACACCCCCTGTCTCCTGACCGCACCCCCCTCCCCCAAACCTCTGCCCCATCCAACCGCCCACATCCCCTGACTGCCCTCCGGGGCCTCCTGCCCCTTATCTAACCCCCCCCCCACACCTTTACCATGCTGCTCAGAGCGGCAGGACAGGCTTATTTGAAAGCCTGGGAGGTGGGCGGGTGCAAGCCGTGCTGCCCGCACAGCAGCATTCCTGCTGGGCCGGGGGATAGCACAGAAAGGGCCAGGGGTGAGCCTTCCCAGCCGGGAGCTCAGGGGCCAGGCAGGACGGTCCCATGGGCCGTAGTTTGCCCACCCCTGATCTAAAAGGTTCACTCCCAGATTTTCTAATATATTTTTTTAAGGGTGTAGAATTTTTGTGAAGAAAATCTTTTTTTTTAAAAAAGAGTGTTAATTGGACTCTGTTGAAACACTTTTAGTCTGACTTTTCACTAGCAAAGGGTGTTTGTTTTGTTAAAATGGTCTATCAGATCCAGTAACTGTTTAGTTCTTATGTCAGAAGGCTCTTGTGTGACTTTCACCTGTTAGAACGATGTGCATGTTAATAACACAAACTGTAAAATGGCAAAACGAAACCTAGAACAGTATGTGAAGATGAATTGCATTCATCTCAAATAGATTATTAAGGAGGAAAATGCCTCCAATATAAGATAAACATACCTCCACTATGTCTAACACTATGTTCCTCACTTCTATAATTTTTTTTAAAAGCTCTTACACAAATTATGCTGCTCCTGAGTGGTGTGTAGCTGTTAAACTTCAGCTATTAAAAAGTCTATGGCCTTTAAACATTTTCATTAGAAATAATGCTTATACCTAATGGCTGCAAATCTGTGATATGATGAAACCCATGGGTTTAGAGGACCAGGAATTATCACCACTCAAATTTAATGTCCTTATTTCAGAAAAGAAACTCCTTTCTTCCCCATCCACCTAGTACATTTGCTTACTACCAATGGAAAATAATTTTTTTTTAAAGTACATTTTTAAAACCATAGGACAAAATCCAGTGACTCCAAATTCAGAGAAAGCAGCATGTTTCCGCTATAGAGAAAGGTTTAAGGAACTGGAGACTCTACACAAGTTCTTCGCTTTGTGCTGGTGGCTCTCCCTTTCGGAGGGAGGACTGTGTGTGATGGGACTGTTGGAGGTGTGACCAGTGGATTCAGTAATTCTGGTCCAGAATCAGGCTGCAGATTTAGTAGCAGCTCTGTAGTGGTTGCTCAGTATTCTACTCTTCTCTTCCTCCACACCTCATTTAGGCTCTGTCTACTCTACAAGAATAACACAGTTGAGGCCAATCCATGTTAGTCATGTCATAGCCTTGGTAGCAACAGAAGTTATAAAGGTTTCCTTAATATATTGTTTTTCTGTCAACACACAAAAGAATAAACCATATTCATAATAGAATTTGGCCCCAACCATGTTTAGCCAAGAGTGTGTAACATGTTTAGTTCTGAAGTGTAGATGGCTTTATTCAGGCTTTTTGTGGTAAGTTATTAAAGCTTAATAACAGACACAGACTTTAATGTAAAACCACTTCAAAACAGGGGCTCGTCTTCAATTCTTTGGAAGGCTCCCTTTTAAATAAGATACAGATATGTTATATTTGCAATCGATTTTCCCCTCTTTCTTCTTTAAGAGAAGAGATGACGAATCCTTATTTAAGGCAATACCAAATAGTAGTAGTTTTTCAAATTTGTGTGGAAACCCAGTGACTGAATGCCTCTGGGCACCTGACAGACTAACTAAAAACATCATGTTAAAAAGCAATGTGACCTAACACACAACAGAGCAGATGGAGAAACAGAAACCTAATTGCACAATAAATAAAACAGCATCCCACAGACAATATAATTTGCAGCCTGACCCAGAAGGGAACATAGTTGTTCTCTGAGAAATGTGAAGGAGAAGACTCTAGAGTCAAGAATAAGCAGGAATTTAGGTCTTCTCGTGTGATGCAGTAGAGTCAGTCATAGCTGTAGAATTTGCTACTGCAGGTTGTTTCCCTTCTTAAAGATACAAACCTACATTTGTAAGTATTTTATAAAACCCCTTCTTGGGATACCATATTGTTTTTTGTGTCCCCTTTTTCATAATAGGTGCACAAATTGTATTTCTTTAATTCCCACGAAGCTCTTTCTCAACAACCATATTTGGAACAATATGTTTTAACACTTTCAAAATTACTCTAGTTACTTTCCCTCCTCTTTCTCCTGTTTGTTTAATTTATAATGGACAGCAACCATGATCTAGTCAGTCCATAGATTGTTATTGCTGCTAATACCTGTAAATTCAGAGCTGTACACTTGTTACTCTTGTTTAAGATTTCTAAAGCCAGAAGGGACCATGAAGATTGTCTTGTCTGACCACCTACATAACACAGACCCTGCAATCTAAATCACCTCTCTGTAATGGGAAAGAACAACTTCCTCCCCTACAGGAAGATATTGTGAAAGACTGATCGTGTGCAACACTTCTCTCTCATAATAATAGCCCTATGTTTATAGCTTTTAGTAGTGGTAGCTTTTGTTCTTGTATCTGGAAGTAAAATAGCCTACTGAGTCTTATGCACAAACAGGACTATTTGCAAACAAAAACCAAACAAACAAAAAAGCATGTTTCAAAATCAAATATTGACCTTGCGGCATCTTAATTAAATGGCTCTGATAAACACAATACAGTGCCCCCAAAGTTCCTTATTCATCCTGTGTGTGTGTGTGTATGATGGTATTGGAATATGTTGTGTATCTTGCCAAGAGATGGTGAAATTCAATTCAAACATTTATTCCAAAAATGTGCACTTCCACACAGATATAATAGATTAAATGGATTGCCCAATGGACAGGTTTACAACTCACTTCATTTTGCATCAGTGTTATTCAGTGGATGGCCATGAATCAAACTGCAGATTTTTACTTAAATAAGTTCCCCCAAAATGTTATGAAGTTGCTTTAGATGTTGCCAGACTATAATCTCCTTTTGTGTATGTTCTGTACACAGTGTATTTAGTGTTCTGTACAAGTTCTAGGCCGTATAGCTTCATGTAGTATTAAATATGAAGACAACAGTGCCCATTATCAAATGCTAGATTGAAGCCAGGTACCTGGATGTAGCATACACCTTAAAAAGGTAAGTGAAATATTAATAACCGTAGCAGACACTTGGTTCTGTTTGGCACAATAATTTTTACTCTTGCAAAAGAAAGCAATCTATGCCACAGAGTATAAAAATTCACACACAGTTCTGCTTCTGTCTCTGGGAGTCTGCAGTTTCAAAAGGTGGCTTGTGAGTCCCAGTATCTCTAATTTGTAGCATACCTAGGCCACAGCCTTCAGAGCTGCTAACCACCCATAGGTTCAACTGAAATAAATGGGAGCTGTAGCTGCTCAAGCGTTCACAAGTTAAAGTACCTAAAATTGGAAGCCATTTTTGACATGTTGGTCTTAAATGCTTATTAAACACCTAAAAATCATACCAAATACTGTTTTGTTGTGTGATTATATATATATATATATATATATATATGGATGTAGGTTTCAGTGGTAGCCGTGTTAGTCTGTATAAAAAAAAAAGAGGAGTCCTTGTGGCACCTTAGAGACTAACAAATTTATTTGGGCATAAGCTTTCGTGGGCTAGAACCCACTTCATCAGATGTATGAAGTAAAAGATACAGGAGTAGGTATATATGGATGTGTGCATGTATGTAAAATAGAGAGAATCTACATGTCGGGGGTGTGTGTGTGTGTGTGTGTAAGCTATATCATTCGGGTCCTTGAACTGAACAGAGGAGTTCATACCCACAGGTACCATACCCAGTTAGTTCTACTGAGATACATTTCTTAAATAGTTACAAAAGTCTTTATTTTAAGTTGAGGTATACAGCACTGTGCAGCTAACCAGCCTAATTTTCCCCTTTTGGAAACATGCATGTGCAGCTGGAATTGTGGTGGTCATAGAGTGTTGTTTTGTTATGTACATCTATCCTGTAACATTCCTTTAAAGAGGCCCCGGAAGTCACTATTTAAGACTATCCCATTATAGCATCAGTACTGTCAGAAACACAGTCAGTATGTACTGAGAGAGTTATTAATCCTCTACCTACACTAAAAGCAGTATTGCTGTGAATTAAAAATTATCCGTGCAGAAGCACCATAACGGGGGTACTCCTGATTGGCAAAACAACTTCTGCCCATCCCTAAAACTGGTAGCTCTTGCTTGGGGTATATCTACACTACGAAATTAGGTTGATATTATAGAAGTCGATTTTTAGAAATCGATTTTATACAGTCGATTGCGTATGTCCACATGAAACGCATTAAGTTGGTGGAGTGCATCCTCACTACCATGGCTAGCATTGACTTACAGAGCAGTGCACTGTGGGTAGCTATCCCACATTCCCGCAGTCTCTGCTGCCCATTGGAATTCTGGGTTAAGCTCCCAATGCCTGATGGGGCAAAAACATTGTCACGGGGAGCTTTGGGTACGTCATCAGTCGCCCCTCCCTCCGTGAAAGCAACAGCAGACAATCCTTTCATGCCTTTTTTCCGCGCAGATGCCATACCACAGCAAGCGTGCAGCCCGCTCAGCTCAGCTCACTGACACCGCCACTGTTGTGTCCTGGGTGCTGCTGGCAGTAGACGGTGCAGTAGGACTGCTAACCGTCATCATACACCGCTTCTGCGGCAACTCTGCTCTGCTGCTATTGTCTCAATAGAGAATTTCTCCATGTTGTCTGTCATGGGCTCCTGGGTTCTTTCTTGGGAAATGTGCACGGTGCTAACCGTCGTCATCCACTGCTTCCGCCTCAACTCTGCTCTCCTGCTCTCATGAATCCACCTCACAGGTCCTCTCGTCATTCTCTATAAATATCTATTCTCGTGGCACCCGTCGTCAGCCACCGCTTCCGCTGCAACTCTGCTCTTTTGCAGATGCCATACCATGGCAAGCATGGAGCCCACTCAGATCACCGCGGCAGTTATGAGCATTGTAAACACCTCGCTCATTATCCTGCAGTATGTGCAGAACCAGAACCTGCAAAAGCAGGCGAGGAGGTGACGGCAGCACGGTGACGAGAGTGATGAGGACATCGACACAGACTTCTCTCAAAGCACGGGCCCTGGCAATTTGGACATCCTGGTGGCAATGGGGCAGGCTCATGCCGTGGAACGCCAATTCTGGGTCTGTGAAACAAGCACAGACTGGTGGGACCACATAGTGTTGCAGGTCTGGGATGATTCCCAGTGGCTGCGAAACTTTTGCATGCATAAGGGCACTTTCATGGAACTTTAAGACTTGCTTTCCCCTGCCCTGAAGCTCAAGAATACCAAGATGAGAGCAGCCCCCACAGTTCAGAAGTGAGTGGCAATAGCCCTCTGGAAGCTTGCAATGCCAGACAGCTACAAGTGAGTCGGGAATCAATTTGGATTGGGCAAATCTACTGTGGGGGCTGCTGTGATCCAAGTAGCCAACGCAAACACTGAGCTGCTGCTATCAAGGGTACTGACTCTGGAAAATGTGCAGGTCATAGTGGATGGCTTTGCTGCAATGGAATTCCCTAACTGTGGTGGGGCGATAGACGGAACGCATATCCCTATCTTGGGACTGGATCACCTTGGCAGCCAGTACGTAAACCGCAAGGGGTACTTTTCAATGGTGCTGCAAGCACTGGTGGATCACAAGGGACGTTTCACCAACATCAATGTGGGAAGGCCAGGAAAGGTACATGACACTTGCATCTTCAGGAACTCTGGTGTGTTTGAACAGCTACAGGAAGGGACTTACTTCCCAGACCAGAAAATAACCGTTGGGGATGTTGAAATGCCTATAGGTATCCTAGGGAACCCAGCCTACCCCTTAATGCCATGGCTCATGAAGCCACACACAGGCAGCCTGGACAGTAGTCAGGAGCTGTTCAACTACAGGCTGAGCAAGTGCGGAATGGTGGTAGAATGTGCATTTGGACATTTAAAAGTGCGCTGGTGCAGTTTACTGACTCGCTTAGATCTCAGCGAAACCAATATTCCCACTGGACGTACTGCTTGCTGTGTGCTCCACAATATCTGTGAGAGTAAGGGGGACATGTTTATGGTGTGGTGGTAGGTTGAGGCAAATTGCCTGGCTGCTGATTACACGCAGCCAGACACCAGGGCGATTAGAAGAGCACAGCAGGATGTGCTGCGCATCAGAGAAGCTTTGAAAACCAGTCTCATGGCTGACCAGGTTATGGTGTGACAGTTCTGTTTGTTTCTTCTTGACGAAAACCCGCCCCCTTGGTTCACTCTACTTCCCTGTAAGCCCTCCCCTCCCCCTTTCGATCATTGCTTGCAGAGGCAATAAAGTCATTGTTGTTTCAAATTCATGCATTCTTATTAATTCATCACACAAATAGGGGGATAACTGCCAAGGTAGCCTGGGAGGGGTGGGGGAGAAGGGAAGCACCGGGTGAGGTGGGGGAGGAGGGAAGCACCAGGCCACACTGCACTTCAAAACTTATTGAATGCCAGCCTTCTGTTGCTTGGGCAGTCCTCTGGGATGGAGTGGTTGGGTGCCCGGATCCCTCCCCTTCCCCCACATTCTTGGGCATCTGGGTGAGGAGGCTATGGAACTTGGGGAGGAGGGCGGGTGGTTACACAGGGGCTGCAGTGGCGGTTTGTGCTTCTGTTGCCTTTCCTGCAGCTCTACCAGATGCCGCAGCATATCAGTTTGATCCTCCAGTAGCCTCAGCATTCCATCCTGCTTCCTCTCATCATGCTGCTGCTTGTCCCTCCTGCCCTCGTGTTCATTTTCTGCTTTCCTGGACTCTAATATTGTTTGCCTCCACACATTCTGCTGAGCTCTTTCAGTGCAGGAGGACTGCATGAGCTCAGAGAACATTTCATCGCAAGTGTGTTTTTTTCACCTCCTTATCTGCACTAGCCTCTGGGACGGAGATGATGGGGGAGAGTTGAAACATTTGCAGCTGTGGGAGGAAAAAAGGGAGAGTAGTATTTAAAAAGGCACATTTTAGAGAACAATGGGTAGACTCTTTCACGGTGAACCAAGCTGTTAACATTACATAGCACATGTGCTTTCAGTAAAAGGTTGCATTTTGCCTCTTATATTGAGGGCCTGCCGGTTTGGTGTCAGAGATCACACACGTAGGGCCAGGCAACAGATTTCGGCTTGCAGGCAGCCACTGTAAGCCACAGCCTTTCGGCTTCTTCAACCTTCATAACATGTTAAAATGGTTTCAAACAGCAGCGCCCTCCTTTACCATACCAAGCACCCATTGGGTTGGCCCTTTAAAAGGAGGGGCTATACTGGCTGCGAATGCATTCCAAGTCTTCAGTGCAAATTAATAATTAAACATGCTTGCTTTTAAACCATGTATTATATTTACAAAGGTACACTCACCAGAGGTGCCTTCTCTGGCTTCATGGTCCGGGAGCGAGGGTTGGGAGGGTATTGTCTCCAGGGTGATGAACAGTTCCTGGCTGTCGGGGAGAATGGTTTCTCCACTTGCCTGCTGTGCGCTATCCTCCTTCTCCTCCTCCTCTTCATCTTCCTCATCCCCAAAATCCTCATCCCTGTTGCATGAGACTCCCCTCTTGCAGGTGTCCACGGACATGGATGGGGTAGTGGTAGGGCTGCCCCCTAGAATTGCATGCAGCTCATCACAGAAGTGGTGTGTCTGGGGCTCTGACCTGGAGTGGCCGTTTGCCTCTTTGTTTTTTTGGTAGGCTTGCCTGAGCTCCTTAATTTTCACACAGCACGGCTGCGGGTCCCTGTTGTAGCCTCCGTCCATCATGCCCTTGGAGATTTTTTCAAATATTTTGGCATTTCGTCTTTTGGAACAGAGTTCTGATAGCACAAATTCGTCTCCCCATACAGTGACCAGATCCAGTACCTCCCGTTCTGTCCATGCTGGAGCTCTTTTGTGATTCTGGGACTGCATGGTCACCTGTGCTGATGAGCTCACCACACTGGCCAAACAGGAAATGAAATTCAAAAGTTCCTGGGGCTTTTCCTGTGTACCTGGCTAGTGCATCTGAGTTGAGAGTGCTGTCCAGAGCGGTCACAGTGGAGCACTCTGGGATAGCTCCCAGAGGCCTATACCATCAAATTGCATCCACACTACCCCAAATTTGGCCCGGCGATGTTGATTTCAGCGCTAATCCCCTCGTTGGGAAGGAGTACAGAAATCGATTTTAAGAGCCCTTTAAGTTGACAAAAATGGCTTCATTGTGTGGACGGGTGCAGGGTTAAATTGATCTATGCTGCTAAATTCGACCTAAACTTGTAGTATAGACCAGGGCTTAAAAATTAATAAAATGCTCCAGTAACATCCAGAGCGGGTACGTCTACACTGTGATAAAAGATGCCGTGGATGACTTGGGATAGCAGGGTGTGGGCTGCAGATCTATAAAATTGCAGTGTAGATGCTCAGGCTGGAGCCTAGGCTCTGAGCCCCTCCCTTCTTGGGGCGGCGGGGGGGCATGTCTCAGAGTCCAGGCTCCACCCCAAGCCCGAATATCTATATTGCAATTTTTAGCCCTTCTGATCCCAAGTCAGCTGACCCAATCTCCCCCATCACCAGGCCACTGGCTGAACCTGGAGCCCTGAACCCCCCTCATTGGGCCCTGGAGTTTTTATAGAATGTTGGGGGTGGGGCTTAGGGAAATAATCTATGAGAATTTAAGACCTACAATAATGAGAGATTTAGCAAAATAAAGTTGCTTCAAAAATCATAAAAAACCAGAAGTCTGGCTGGTGAGGAAGTTTGATTTATACAGCTTTTGGACAAATACGTTTTTTAAGGAGGATTTGAATTTTGCCTTTGGCCAATGGTCAGACAAGACCTTTATATGAATACAAGAACACTGACTTCTGTTTGTAAAGAAAAAAGATGCTGATTCCTTAAAACTGATTCCTTAAATATCTATCTGCTCCTGCTAAACAGAGATTGAGTTGGTTTTCCTCAAATCATTTATTGTGGTCTTGACTTCAACAGATAGTTTGTAGTGTTGTCGTAGCCGTGTTGGTCCCAGGATATTAAAGAGACAAAATGGGTGAGGTAATAGCTTTTATTGCATCAGCTTCTGTTGGTGAAACAGACATGGTGACCTGAAGAAGAGCTCTATGTAACTTGAAATCTTATCTTTAACCAACTTAAGTTGGTCCAATAAAAGATATTACCTCACTCACCTTGTCTCTTCAACAGATAGTACAGTTACAACAAGAATCTACTCTGAGTTAGAAAGCTGACATGCGAGATCAGAAATGAGACCAGAACAGGAGCAACTTTGAATTTGTAGTACAAGCAGGGCTCAGTATTAAAGTTGCTGTTGCACAGCGACATGTAAATGCATAAAACTTTATCTACATCTATGAATGTAAACGCAAATTATGGAACATATAATTTTTAAAAATTAGCAACACTTAAATGAATTGCTATTATTATTATTATTGCTATTATTAGTACTAAAATTGACTTTCCTGCCACTCTTAGTGTGGTTAGTGGTACTGAGTATACTATAGGTAGTTTGTGTGCATGGGACTGGCCAGGAGTTCCTGCATTTTAATTCCAGCTCTGGAATTGGTTAGCTTTATTGCCTTGGATAAGTTATACCACAAAATATTGAGAACATGGATTCCAATAGCCCTAAAAAATCCAAGGACTCAGTTATGCTCTTGGATACTGCACACTTGAAGTCCAATGAGAGAGAGTTAGGCTTGCAAACCAGGAGGCAGAGAATTGTTTTTGGCTACCGGATTTTTGTTGTGTGTTTCATTTAAAAACAAAACAACAACAAAATCACACCAAATATTATGGAAAGATATGAATTAAACACTTCATAAAGAAACATCAGAGTTAACTGTCTTTCATTGCTTCCGATTTCCATTTCTGGGCATATTCCCTTTGAATCCAAGCTTTACAAGATTAGTCTCAGTTTTGTTGCATTTCTGGTGTGGAGGGTGCGTACAGACAACACTAATGTGATTGGCATACAGCAGGAAGGTTTGGAAGAAATGTTTTGAAATATCAAAATTACTGAGGGGCTAGAAAAACTGTTTTCAGCCCAGCTCTATGGCTTTCCACTAAAGAAGAGAGGGGGAAGCCTTGTCCCAGGAGGGGCTGTAAGGGAAACGAGGACAAGGGCATTGTAGGAAGTGTCCCTCGGAAACAGAAACAGGGTAGTTTTGAACTGAGGGCAGACAGTCCATGGTGTTAGGGTTCCAGGCCCAAGGGCTTGTAGTAGAAGGAAAGAATGGCCTTGCCTTTTTAAGATAAACCTGCTCCTGACCTATTTCAAGAGACTCTCATTCTTATTCTGTGTGGCACCAGCTGCAGGGGTGTTGTGTAATCTCAGCATCCGTAAGCATCCAAAAATCATGAGACCAGCTTAACTTTTCTGAGTGTTTTTTTTTTAAATGAATTTTGCAGTTTTATTTGCCTTCTGGTTTCTGAGCCTTTAGGTTGTTCTAGGGTCACATTTTCAGGCTTTTCTCTACAACCATGAATGAAATGAAAGTTGAAAATCTCTAATCACTTGACTCCAGCAGTGGGGGCTTTAAGAAAAACACCAGAACTGAAAGACTTGCTCGAGTTAGCAATTCCACTGTTGCCATCTGGTATTCTTGGTGGACTTGCCAAACAGTAGAGTTGCAGGGCCTGTACATCCTGTATCCAGAATGGTCTGGAAAGGGCTGGGAGTGGTAACCAACTGCTCAAAGCAACAGAAAATCCTCCCTGCTTTTGCTAGGCAATAGGGAGTTGAGGTACAGAGATGCTCCGTAAGCCCTTGTAATGGTTGCTAGGTAAACCCAAGGGTTATGTTTCTGGAAAAATAAGATACTATTTTTTTTTCTGAATGGGTTAAAGAAAACACTCAAAATGTAACAACACCCTCTAAGAAAATGAGTCCAAATTGCTTCTTCTAACCCACCTAATTATGCAGTAGGGTAAGCCAAAAAAAGGATCAAAAGAAATACCATGTGACTTCCACTATGTAATTCATCCTAGCTCAACATTTGAAATTTCCCAGAAAAAGCTACCTTGGAAACTTTTGAAACATCCAGAGTGTGCAAAATAATTTATATTCTAGTCTTCCACTTCTTTTGTGAACATGAAATTCTCTGCACAAATCACTGCAATTTCCTGAAGGCTCTCATCTGAAAGTTAGCAAAGTGTGAGCCAGATACCTGACCTCACATTACCAATTCAGTTTCCCCTTGCCTTTGCCATTTTAAGATAAACCCCTCCTGCCCCATTTCAAGAGACTCTCATTCTGATGCTGTGTTTGCACCAAAGCCGAGATGGGTGTAGATACATGAGACAATTATTTTAAACGCCAATATAAAACCATAATTTTGATGACTGACCATAACTGAATCTAGCACTAACTTCAAAAATAAAACTCAAACAAAACCCCTGAAGTCTACTTTAGAAGGAAGCACCATGAATGAAAACCTAGCATGCAGACAGCATGGAATTGAAAGGGCAAGTCGCTATATTTTTGATGTAACCGTTTGATTTAAAAAAAAAAAGAATGTCAATGTATGTTCTAGGAGCCTATCTGAACCTCTTAAAAGTTCAAATTTCTGAACAGTAAACTTCATGCAGCTATAATGAAAATGTGAAAGCAAGTGATTTGAAAGCAGAAAACTAATTTTTTTTGGATTTCATCTGAGGTAGCAAATGATATTATAACACCGGTTTAATAAGCAGTCCACAATGATTTTTTTTTAAAAAGAAACACCCACATTGATTGATTGGGAGGGATTTTTTGGGGGTGATAATCTACACTGAAATGTTAATTAAAGCCAAAAGGCTTCGAAAGAAGTATTTAAAAAAATGCAACTCTTTAAACAAAAAATCTTTAAAAGGCATTTGCTTCTAGCAAATCAAAGTATAGTAGAGAAAGAATAACATATGTTTTTCAAATCACCAAAAATGTAGACAAAGCAAACAACATTATAGATCTGAAAAAACTGAGACACTTCCCCCTAGGGCAGAAGGGCCTTGCTTGAATCCTGACAAAAGGCCCGTTTAATTGTTTAGGAAAGTAGATTACGTCTTTGATTTCTTTTATGGGATTCAGAGTTCAGAATCAGTAGTGTAACATGTGGTTTGTGTTGAGTTCATGTCAACACAATTTGTTCCAGGTCTCCTGTCTATAACTGTCCTGTTGCTATCAACACCAGACTAAGACGGAAGAAAAGAAATCGAGGAGTTGAGACAAAATGGTGACTTAAAAGATATAGTGTTCAGCACAAGAAGTCCTTCATGTGACCTTTCCTGGTTGTGCCCTGCAGTGATTCTACAGCTTTTAACCCTTTCCCCTCCTAATGATGCAGGGGGAATCCTCCATCACGAATAATTAGTGCAAAGAGATGAATAGAAGTGTCACTAGTAATTACTATAAAGTGGCACTGTCACTTCAGCTGGGAACTGTGAGGACACTGCCATAACTCTAACCCACTGATGCAATGTTCTCGCCTTTTTTTTACCCGAATACTCTGTTCTCTTTACTTAAGTGGCGGTCTTAAATATGTCTGGCTCTAATTTTTTTCCTTTGAAAGTAGGCTTAAAACAATTGCTGATTTCATGCTTACAACTTCTCTGGCTTTTTTTAAAAAATTTGTGTGATTTTGTTTTTACATGGTCTGGATCACAAACCTACGCTGAAGGGAATAATTTGAGTGTTAACAGACTATTATTTACAGCGCTGTTAAGAACAGTTCTACAATATTTCATACGGTCACCAACCTTGGCTGTGAATGAAGTGACTACGTTACCTTGATTCTCTTTGCTTCAGTTCTGCTCATATAGTAGAACCTGAGTTATGAACACCTGGGGACTGGAGGTTGTTCGTTGTAACTCTGAACAAAACGTTATGGTTGTTCTTTCAAAAGTTTACAACAGAACATTGACTTACTACAGCTTTGAAACTTTACTATGAAAATAAAAATGCTGCTTTTAACCATCTTAATTTAAATAAAACAAGCACAGAAACAGTTTCCTTATTTTGTCAAATCTTTTTTTTAAACTCGCCCTTTATTTCTTTAGTAGTTTACATTAAACACAGTACAGTACTGTATTTGCTGCTTTTTTCTTTTTCTTTTGTCTCTGCTGCTGCCTGATTGTGTACTTGCAGTTTCAAATGAGGTGGGTGGTTGACCAGTCAGTTCATAACTCTGGTGTTCGTAACTCTGATGTTCTACTGTATATCTAATCTGTAGAGGATATGTCTAGTTCTCTCTGTCAATGTGTGAGAAAGGAAACATGAATGATGGGAGGAGCTCTTAAATATGCTCTTGGGGCCTGATCCTTCACCTTCAAGTCAATAGTAGCTGGATCAGTCACACAGCCAGAGACTTCAGCCAGTAGGACCAGCCACAGAAACAGCCAAAGCAGGAACCTTGATACTCAGAGAATGTTCTACAGTTTCCTTTGGACTTTCTCTGCCCTGGGTTGCTTCCCCCCCAGTCTCATCACCTCAGCTTCACTCCACACCTGTCCCTCTTACCCTCTTCTCCTCTGTCCGTCCTCTCTCCTTTCCCTTTTCTTTCCATTCAGCTGAACCCCTCCCAACTAACCCCTTTCCTCATCAGTCACTGTTGTATTTAGATCCTTGAAACACTGTGTTTGGCCGTTACTGCCAGAGATCCCGGGGACAGTGAGAGTCTGACTAGCCCCAAAGCAAGGCAGTGCTTGAAAGGCAGAAATTGGCTCGATCTAAGCTGTGGTTTTTGCCTTAAAGTCTTCTGTTTGTAAAAGTTTCTTTTCTAAAAGCTAATATCTTTGAAAAAGAACTATCGTGTGTGCGTGCTGGGCAGAAGCTTGGGCTCCAGGGCCCTCATGTTCAATTAGACACGTTTCAGCCAGAGCTTCTGCTGCTAGTCTAGAGAGTGTTCTTACTCTACGTATTTGACTACAAACCCTTTTCTGTTCACCAGTATGATTGTGGGGAATAATTAAGACAAAATGAAAAAAACTGGACTCTGTTTTAAACCATACTCTGCCTGGCTGAGCAGTGAACAAAGCACAGAGGGCATGTCTACACTGCAGCTGGGAGTGCATCTCCCAGTCTGGGTAGACAGACCTGCAATGGTGGGGCTCGAGCTAGTATGCTAAAAATAGCATTATGTATGTTGTGGCTTGGGCTAGAGCTCAGTCTCTCAATCCTAGGGGGTCAAGTGCACTTGTCTGAGAGCCCAAGCCTTCCTAGTGCAAGTCTGTCTCCTGGCCTGGAAGGCTTGCTCCCCGCTGCAGTGTAAACATGCCACAGGGAGGCCCGAATTGCCCTCCCAGCTCTAACACATTGTATGCATCAGAACCTTCTATTTTGGAGAAACATGACTAATCCGACACTTAAATGCACAGTGATATAAAATGCAAGGCGTGTTTTCTGCATGGGAAAAGAAAGAAAATCCAAAATCTACAGTATAAAGGGTCTGTGGTGAAAGGCATTGAGGGATCTCAAACAAACATAATGACTGTGATCACAACCCCAAGAAGCTCATTTTTTAAGCTCTAGGAGAACATTTGATTGCTGCTGCTGCAAACCTGGCGAGGGCTGAAAACTAACTGCATTTTGGGGCTACACTCGTGAAGTCTGTCAGAAGGAAACATATACACAGGAGACTGAGCAGTATGTTTATTAGAGGTGACTCCCAGCCTAGACCATAGCTGCCCAGAAGATACTGCCTCCATTTGCACAGAGCTAGAGGAGGGTCACGGAGAGGTCAGGTTCTGAGAGAGCCACCCCAAACAATTCACAAATGCACTAAACATCATTACAGGCTCCAGTGAAGCAATAGGTGCTGTTGTAGAGCACTGCATCAGGCTGACCTTATCCATCTAAAACACTCCTACAGGATCCCTATGCAGGAAGGAGCTACATGCAAATGGGAACTCTGTGAATGCTTCAATCTCAGACATCAAGAGATGATAAGGTATAAATATTGAACATTTCAATAAATCATTTTAGGGACAAGGGCACTTGCTTCCCTGATCTCACTCTAACTACCTAAAGGGGAGGAACAAGTTGTCAAGACTCAAACAAGCTTTTCAGGATGTTTCTATACTGTGCAGAACAGTCATCTATGAAAAAGAAATTTCTCTTTTGGGACACACTCTGTCTTTAAGACACTGGAAATTTGCTTCTGATGCTGGCCAATTTTCTCCTGGAGTTTTGAAAGATGATTCTGCCTAAAGCATTTCTATTTCTACTTACATTTTGACATGCTTGTTTATAAATCTGACCAATAATTAACTTTTTTCTCTGTTATAATTAAAGCTGGCTGGAGGGAGACAATTCTATTTAATGACAACTTTAAAGATTTCAAATTTGTTTTTGTTCTGCATTGGAATGAAATGGAAACATTTTGAACATTTTAGTGAAAACAGGATTGTGTCGAAACAGCTGGTTTTGGATAGAAAAGTTCAGATTTTCAAGTCAGGCCTCAGAAATGACTAGAGAACCCAAAAAATCTTCCAGACAAAACCTTGGTAAAAATCACCACCCCTCCAAAATGTTTCAGCTTTGATTAAAACAGCATATTTTGTCAAAGGCTCTGACCAGCTCTAGTTCTGGTTTGGAACATATGGACAGTGATCTGAGCAAGTAACTTGAGAATTATTTTTATTTGCTAACACAAATTGTATATTCCTTCCCTGTAATATTTCAGTTTAGGACATAATAGTCTTGATCATTACATGAGCAGCTTTATCCTGACAATACTCAAGTGTACTATTTTCCTTCCAAGAAAATTATACAAATAGATATAGACACAGCCTATTAGAGTTAAAATGTAAAGGCTGCTGAATGCTTTTGTATTTTTATTCTTTTTCCTTCATAATTTTGATAAATGTCCCATGTGTTTGTAAACAAATAATTATAGATCAACATTTGTTCATCCATCTCACCATATACTTTGAAAGCAATAAACTTCTTCAGAATCCAACTCCAATGCATCAAATGCCCCTGCAACTATGTGGCTGAAACAAGACAATGACTGTGCTCTCAAATGAACTCACACAGGGTGTTTTTGTTTTATTATTATTATTTTTCTATCTCCCATGAGCAAACACTTTTCACAAAGTGATCGCTCAATATCTGACCTCTCAGTCCTCATCCTCAAAGGAAACCTGCACAGCACTTACAAAAGACAAACCTAGGAACTTAAATTCATAACTGTGCTGGACCCTAAACACCGTGTACTTAAGAGATACAAATTGTCATGAGCCATAAAAATCAGTGTAACATACCCTACTGTCTACTAACCGTTAATTTCCCACTTCATTTTAGCTGGTCTCCTGCAGCATGTACCAAACCCAATTATATGCTTAACAATCTGTGTGCTCCATGGCTTAGGGCTTTAGCTGGGGGCACCACGGGGAGGTGCTCCTGCGGGTTTGAAAATATTTACCGGAGCTCTGCTCTTGACCGCTTCGGCTGAATTTAAGCCTTGGTTGTGCTTCAAGGAGTAGGATTTTCAAAAATCTTCAGCATTGGCCTAACTCTACTGTCACTGAAATCAGTGGTAAAGCTCCCATTAGCTTCAATTTTAGGCCAATGAAAATCCCATCCTATTGCCCCAATTATACATAGTATACTAGGGATTCTTTGTTTCCATTTTTTGTGTAATGGTATTTTTAAACAGACTATTGAGATCTTTATAGCTGGTTATCTATTTTTAATTAGCTTTGGATTATTTCAAACAAAAAAAGGCTTATCATTCGCTGAAATAATGACTGGCAGAAAAGAGATGACCCTATTAACAGTGGCAAAAAATAAATTAAAACTGAAAATAACACCCTGTTGATATCCCTGACATGACATTACAAATATGACAGGATGTGCTATTAAAATCCATATGGAAACATAACAGACATGGGGAGTTCAAAAAATCTGTATCACCCTACAAAGTGGGGAAGACTAATTTTCCCTAATCTGGTTTATTATTTTTATTCTACATCACAATTAAAATATGTGTATTTTCAATATTTACAAGTCAAACATTTTATTCTGAAATCTGGATATGAGATGGCTCTATATCAGTGTTTAACCACATTTGAGGAGTTGACCAAGGAGCAAGCTGGAACAAAAATATTGACTTCTAAGATAGATACAATTTTGATTGAAAAAGATGTTAAGTAAACAGCCCAGATGAAAAAATGGGAGAGGGTTTTGGACAAAGAAATTGATCTCAGTGAGTGGGTCTGTATATGGGAAAGGGGATATACATCTTTAATTTCTGTAGCTCATGAAGAAAATGTTTATAAATTGCTGTATAGAGAGTATTTGACTCCAGTTAAGATCCATCATATTTTTGCTACTAGGGAGGCACTCTGTTGAAGAGATGGCGGGGAGAGGGGAATATACTTGCACATGTGGTAGATGTGTCCGGGAATTAGTTGGTTTTGGGAGAAAATTAATAGATACTCAACTTAGACACCATGCCAGCTTCCTAGATATTCCCTGACCTGCTTAAAGCTCCATTAATGGATCTGCATTTTAAACAGAATGACAAATTAATTTCTTCTTTATTACTAGCAGCTAGGATCTGTATTGTACATTATTGGAAATAACTGACCCCTTCTCCTATGTAATTGTAGTATAGTAAAATATGGACTGTTCTTGTAATGGAAAAGTGTTCACACCAAGTATGTGCACCAGAAACAGGATAGGTATCTAGAAGTTTGGTCACCCTTTCTAGCATACTCAGAAGAGGAGGGCTCACCAGCCAGCAAGCCAGACTCTTTTAAACCAGATTCTTTGAATATTATCGTGCTCCTGAACAGGTAATGTATGATGTAGTAGTTAATGTTTTATTGTAATTTTGCCGTAATAAAAAGTAAAGAAGTGAGAATACTGAATGAATACAACTTGAATGATAAAATCTGAAAAAAAACCCACAGGTTGCATGACATTAACAGTTGGGAAAAGAGTGGTATAACCCATTCCTAGGACTTTGTACTGAAACCTAGGTTACCATGGCTGGTGCAAGCAACTTTTAAAGGTGTTTGCTTTTAAATTTCATATCTGAATTCCAGGACTATTTTCTGCTATATGCTAAGTTTGAGAAATGCTTCTGTTTCAGGAAGCCTAAGTGCCAGATACATGAAATGGTCTATGTTATATGCATCTAAACTAGTGGACATGCTTACACCATGCCTTATTCAGCATAAGCATGTTCTTATGACCAGAGTCAAGTGAAATATGCACAAGGAAACTCAACACCACATGATACTCCTCCGTCTTCATATTTTATTTCGAGCATGAAAATCCTCAACACAAGAAGTCATCCTGCAAAGATGGAAGGAATATTATGAGACTGCACTTAACCATCCTGAAGTGACTCCATGCCCAGATCTGGACATGTTAGTAGTAGATACAATCCCTGACCCTGAAGCCTGTGTAAATGTACCTGTGCTGGAAGAGGTTTACTGTGCCATAAAGAAATTGTGAAGTGGGTGTGCTACTGGATCTGATAGCATAACACCTGAACTTCTCAGGTGTGGTATAGAGCCCATAAGGGTAGCATTATACCAACTTTTTGTCCAGGATTGGACTACTGGGAAAATACCAGAGGAGTGGAAGGAAGCGATCATCATCCAACTTAACAAGGGGAAAGGCCCCACACACTTGAGTGCAGCAGACACAGGCCAATAACTTTGTTATCTATTCCCAGAAACGTTTTTACACATGTTCTACTTGCTCAGTTTCAGCCTCTCCTTACAAAACACCATCACCCAGAAAGATTGGACTTCACTGCTGGGTGATCTGTAATGGACACTCTACTTGCTCTTTGTCTTTTATCTGAGATTCATTGTAAATTCACTTGTCCTTCAACAGCAGCATATGTAGATCTAAGACAGCCTTCAACTCTGTTGATAGAGCTGCCCTGGGAAGGCTCTACAAGGCATCAGCATTCCCAACATCCTCTTGGGGTTAATTCAAAATAATGATTCAGGGTCAGAAATGTGATATGAGACCCATAGGTCCTATACTAGATCAAGTATAAAGCAGGGATGTTTTCTGGCCCCCAGCCTCTTCTGCTAGGCAGTGGATTGGCTCCTTGAACAGATCTCCGTAAATACTGGCATAACTGTTTGGTTCAACTCCTTTTACCGACCTGGATTATGTGGATGTCGTCCTCTGCCAAGATGCAAATAACCTTAAAGATACACTTCCAGGACATGGCAGCAGCCCTTGGGTTACAGGGTTTCTTGGGCAAAAAGAAAAATCCAGTGTGTTGGTGCAAAAGTTGTGATACAAGAGATCTGTGCTGCTGGACAAACTGTGGATGTAGTAGATGACTTCATCTATTTTAGGCCGTACATTGTCGTCAAATGGGTGCAGCAAGCCAGACATCCTCAGGGGAATCAGTTTAGCAGCCTCAACCATGAAGGACCTACATACAAAAGTATGGATTTATCAGACCTGGGTACTTCTGGTCCTCCTACACAGATCTGAAACATGGATGTTGTTTACACAAGACAGCAGGAGGCTGGAGGCATTTCATATGCATTGCCAACAGAGACCGTCGGGCATTTTTAATGGTTTGATTTTATCAGTAATAAGGATGTATTATTGAGAACTGGCCTCGAGAGGATTGAAGTCCTCATTGTTCACTGCCAGCTGGCACTTTTTGGTCATATACCCTGCCTCAGAGATAAAGTCCCTGAACATTGAGCCCTGAAGATTGAACTTAAGGTCAAGAGGGGATGTTGCCCGGCAATGAACAGGTGCCACCCTCATGGTCCTCCATGATTAATTTGGCTACACCAGATCAGTAATAACCTTGTGGAACTTTTAAATGCCTGGAATAAAGCCATACAATGTGGCCATGGCCATTCGGCGCTATGAACCCTCGCTGCCAAGCGTATTGTTGTTATGAAAATCCCGTCAGGTTCATGTAAAGGTTCACAGAACTTTCAAGCAAGCATGAGTTGTTTTAAGGCTTTCCATGAGAACCAAGTAAAATCCCCCATTTCCATACAGTTTCAAACATTCATCTGTTTTGGTTTGATATTGTGGATTCATTTCCAACATGAAATATAGGGTAAAACTTGTGTGTGTATGAGAGAGTATGCGCATGCTTGTGTGTGCATGCATACTCCTTTACAAACTGAACAAGTATTAGAGTGGTAGCCATGTTAGTCTGTATGAGCAAAAACAACGAGGCGTACTTGTGGCACCTTATAGACTAACAAATTTATTTAACAAATTTGTATTAACGTCTATAAGGTGCGACAAGTACTCCTCGTTGTTTCTGAACAAGTATTGGCTCTAGTTCTGGCCTGTTTTGAAGGCTTTTATACAATGAGATCATAGATTACAGAAACTCCTGTAGTTCTTTTCTGTGTATGCCTATGCAACATTTTACCTTATTTATATAAAATGAAAATCTCTCCTTAAGTAGATGCCGCGATGTTGGCAGACCAGGCCACAGCTCATGCCAAGGTCCCCATGTCTGAGCTGGACACTGACAGATACATAGCTGAAACCTTTCTGGCTCTCTTATGGGTTAATACAGTATTGGTAGAATAGGTATTAGAATTATAAGAAATTGTGTAGTGTTTGGATTCTGTTGAATGCTTGTGAGTTGCTGCATACATTAATCTTGTAATAGGTCGAGGGACATCTACACAGAACACATCACCGGCCAGCGGCAATACCAGGAGGGATGAGCTGGAGTGCCGATGAGAAGCGCAGTGGGGAAAGTAACTGAAAGACTTTCCTCATGGATTGTATTTTCTAAATGGACAGCCTACCCTAAATTCTCAATTACTGAGGGAAAATCTTCACTCATTGTTGTATTTGTTTTCCAAAACCAACTTGCTATATAACTTTTTATGAGTGATGTACCTGAATACTTGGATGCTATCATCAAAACTGTATTGTTAACTTTATTCACCTAAATTTGGGTTATTGCTGATTATGCACTATATGTATCTTATGACTTTTAAAAACAAACTTTGTATTTGTGGATAATCTAAGCACTATACCCAGATTTACAGACACTCTTTT
Organism: Lepidochelys olivacea; assembly: GCF_965140295.1. Taxonomy (NCBI): domain Eukaryota; kingdom Metazoa; phylum Chordata; order Testudines; family Cheloniidae; genus Lepidochelys; species Lepidochelys olivacea. Next base: position 46,006,879 of record NC_140414.1, on the reverse strand, counting down.
CTTACCCTATGTTTTATATATATTTTTTAACTATTAGCTTTAATAAAAATTTTAAATCTGAATATCATATTGTAATGTAATATTTGAGGAGGTGTATTGTGAGCCTCCACTGCTGTATGAATCGCCACACGGGAGAGGCATTAGTATGAAGTGCTGCTCTTCTACAGAAATTGTTATGCCCATCCTGAAAGAGGAGACTCATTAATACCAGACAGGCTATGAGTAGATCTTACAACTGGAAACTCCCTACACCTGGATTCAGGAATCCTCAACAAAGGACTAATAACTCCTAGTGTTCTGCTGTGCTCCCCTTGAAGATGAGTGATGCAAGTGGCCCCTTCCCATTAGCTGAGTTGGCAGCTCCGAGCGCATGGCAGGAGGGGGATAAAAACCTCAAACAAAAGGAACTAGGTATCCCTATGCTGCTTGCACTTGGGGAGGGGGAAAGGAGAAGGGACAAAGTGTTTTGAGAGATCCCCAGCTGCTTAGCCTTGGTTAGACCTAAAGGACAAATAGAACATTCTGATTATAGAAGCCTCTATTATTTTTGAAACCAAAGATTGTAACTCAGTTTTTTGTCTATATTTGCTTGCTTTAATCTTGTAAATAACTTCCTAATTTCCCTTTCCTATTTAATAAATCTGTATATATTTTACTCTAGGATTGCCTATAAGCATTGCTTTGGTGTGAGACCTAAATTGCAATGGACCTAGGGTAAGTGACTGGTCCTTTGGTATTAAGAGTAACCTGAATTTTGCTGTGATACTTGGTGTAAGGGGCCATTTATCACAGAGATATGCTCACCTGGGTGGCAAGAAAAACTGGAGTACCCAACGGGACTGTCTGTGACTCCATGTTGAGTCTGTAAAAGTGCCAGAAAGGTTTGCACTTAGTGCAGTTGATTGGTGAAATCTGAGTTTAGAACTCAGAACCAATTAGGGGTTTGTGCCCTGGTTTTTAACTGTCTGCCCTTAAGTTGGTTCTCATGCTCTTGCATCACCGATGGGAGTGTCACAGATGCAAAAGCCACTGTCTTTATTTTTTGAAGTTGATCTACTATAGCTCAGTTATAGTAAACTTCCAGAAATAATGACAATAGCCCAGAGCTAAATTAATGAGAGCACACATTTTAATACAAGCATGCAATCTGAAATAAAATAGTCATTTGAGTGTTCTAGGTAAGTCCTTCCTTCAGCATACCCACCTTCTGCACATGATCTCCTGTCTGTCTTGTGGGTGTATGTTTGAGTTATGCTCACTCACCGGTTTTCAGGATCTTGATTAGGGCATGGATGCCACCCATTAGTTTAATTAAACAGACTACATAACAGGTTCTATTTTTATGCAAGGAAGTTCCCTCCTCTGTAATAAAGCACAGGCACATATGCCTCTATACTCAATTGCACCTGTTGATCTAAGAGCCAAGAAAAGAATACGTGAAAAATGGAGGAAAGAAACAGACAAATTATGGTTGCCAAGATGAGCTGCTTAGCATAGATTCCTTGAAAAAACATGAAGACCACTAGCAATGGGGGAGGGTGAAGGCGATTACTGAATGCTACAGAACTGGTAAATCTTGCCAGCAGAGAGACTACATGTCTGAGCAGTCTCATTTGTGAGATGAAAACAACCAGGCAAAGTGAATCAAAATCCAGAGCCTGGAAATACTCGTGGTCAGGAATAAACACAGAATGTGCTTTGTCTTTCCCTATTTTCACTCTGAGACTCTTTGCAAGTGGGCTGACATTGCTATCCCTTCTTGATTCTCTTAGCAGAGTCAATACGGGGAAGTGGAGAGTGCTAATGAACTATTCCATACTAGTCAGGAGGGGGGTGTGTGTGTGTGTGTGTGTGGGGGGGGGGATTGTATTGTCTAAGTTCACAGGAACTTTTGATGCCCAAACCTGGGTTAGATTCATGGCAGTTGGACTGCAGAAGATGATTCAGGAGAATCTGTAGCTTACCCTACAGATAAGACTTTTTGCCAAGCCATTCCTCTATTCAGTCAGGTGTTTTCTGATCCCAACAACGGCTTTTTGGCTTCCTTAAGAGTTATCCATCAAATCTGGATGGATGCTCCTCAACTACCACATTTTTTCCCTCCATAGAGAACTTAAAGAAAATAAAAATCAATGTATATGCTGTGGTTTTTACATAGATTCAGAAGGTCTGCAGCGTATTGCTCTGAGTTGTAATGTTTCCAGATTTAACATGATGGAAGTAACCCAAACTACAAGGGCGTGTTCTAAAATAGTCTTAAAAGGGTACATAAATCACTGTTTTTCCTCTGAAGGTAGGTGGCCTTTTGGTGTAAATTTGTACACAGGATAAATTTTTAGACCCTTTGAATTTTCTGAGTAATTTTGGTTTGGTTTCTCCTCATGTTTTAATAGCAAGGGTTAGAACTTTGGTTCAGGCTGAAACACTTAGTGATGCCAGCCTTCCATCGCCATGTTTACCAAACCAGCCTTAGCAGTTAGCACAGAAAACCACTACTCCCAATAGTGTAACAGTGTTAGGTTGGGGGGGCGGGGGTAGATTGGTAAACATGTATATGGAGAAGGGAAGCTTGAGGGAGGCAGAGTTAAGGATGCAACGTCTGGCTGGTGGTACATAGTAGTCATGGCATGATGAGGTGCCTGCGGGTGAAGGAAAAGAAGAAATGTACTGTTAGGTGGCTTAACTTTTCACTTCCTTGCATCTGTATCAGGTTTGTGTCAGGTATGTTGTGTGTAAGTAGCCGAGCAACCCTAATTACTTAACACTAACGGCAAGATGGATAAGTTTTTATTATTAGCCTATCAAAAATGTTAGGAACAGAGGAAGTGAGATCAACATTTTTAAACATCGGTGACTAAAGGTAAGCACTTTGGCCTCAATTCAAGAAAGTATCCCTACCTGATGAGATCAGTGCTGGACTGGATGTTAGGAGAGCAGGGTTTTATTCCCAGCTATGCCACTGACCTGCTGGGTGACCCTGGGCAAGTCGCTTCTCTTCTCTGTGGCTCAGTAGCTGCAGCTGTAGAATGGATAATGATAGTGACCTCTTTTGAGATCTGATTATAGCTCTATATAAGAGCTAAGTATTACTATTAAAATTAAGCATGTGCTTAAGTGCATTACTGAATTGGGATCATTGGGCCTGGTTCCAATAAAGGCAATAAGAATGAAGCCATTGCCTTCAGTGAGAGCAGCGCCAGTATTTAATCCATGTTTAGGCAGTTAAAAACGTGCCTTATTTTCAAAGGTGCTGAGAAGCCACAGCTTCATTGACTTAAATTGATTTAGACACACACATTTGAAGTTCTGCTTACTATTGACAGCAAATGAGTGGCAGTTCTAGAATTAGAACTTGGGTGTCCTCAAATACTGTTCTAAAATTCATTTCTCTAGACATGCTGCATATAACAGAAGCAGCCACCTCCAAAGCACACCCTTCTCCCAAGTCCAGATTTCCCTTTGCAGCAGTCTCTCTCTTGAGGCATGCCTACACTGCAGTTAAACAGCCTTTTAGGCCAAGCCAGCTGGCACGGGTCAGGCTTGGGTATGTAATTGCAGTGTAGACATACCCTTTGGGTATATCTAGATTGCGCACACACACACACAAAGGCCAGGGCAGCAAGTATCCTAGCCTAGGGTCAACTGATTCAGGCTCACACTAAGGGACTGAAAATAGCAGTATAGATGTTACTGTTCATGCTCTGAAACCTAGTGAGAGGGAGTGGGTGTCAGAGCCCAACCAGGAATGTCCAAACTGCTGTTTTTAGCCCTGCCCCATGAGCCTGAGTCAGTTGACTCTGGCTCTGAGACTTTTGGGAAGGGGCAGTGTAGACATACTCTTGAGAACACCACAGCCCATAGGTAATTCACACTATTCCCTCAAGTGGTCCCATTTATTTGAGTTTTCTGGGGGTAAACTGGCCCTCCAGGCCCCAAGGTTAGTTCAGCCTCTCTCTTGCGATAATTCAAAATAACACAAAGTCTTTAAAACCAGAACAGTAATTCTCACAATCTTCTTCCAGTTTCAGTTGGGCACCACCCCTCCTCCCTGAAGGCTTATCTGCCTCTTTCCCACTACTTCGGCACTGTAGTTTTTCTTTTCGCATAGGCTTTCCCTAGCTATTACCTACTCTGCTGACTCAGGGCCCTGCAGACTTCTTATTACACTGTCTACAACCATAATTACAATTTCTTGTACTTCTCCCTTCATTGTAACTTCCTGCTTCTTTTATACTGGAAACACCTAATGCCTCTCAGGTAGAGCTCCTTGTGAATCAGGGTGGGCTTAGCCCCAGGTTCTCCAACCCATGGGGCAAGCCACGCTGTTACAATGCACAAGAAATTGTATATTTCTGTCAGTTCTTTTATTCCTTTTTGCTATCAGGTAAAAAGCATATCTAGTCAGGAGTCACATCTGACTTATTACAGCTCTTGTCCATGTATCAAAAGAAGCTGTCACACAGGTAATTTAAAGTATAAAAGCAAAACTTTGTTGTTTAAATGGCTGTAACAAACCATATGCAAACTATAGGATGGCTATTTTTAAGAAGCGATTGACTGCAATCTAAATGCTTGTCACTTTTGTAATATGTACTGTTTTGAGTACAGATTACTGTAGTGATTTGGAAGAGTATGATAGAATATCTGTGTATAGTACAATAAATAAAGGCACTCTGTGTATTGTAATGTGGCAATTAAGCTTCAGAAGGCACCTCCATTCTAAGGGCTAAGTCCTGCTTCCATTGATGTCAGTGGAAGTATTTTCACAGACTTTAATGGGAGTTGGATGGCACTCTAATCCCCTACTTTCAACTCCTTGTAACTTTCTCCCATCTATAAATTAATTTGTGGAAGTCTCTAAATACTACAAGGAAAATAAAGAAATTACACTCTGTGGAATACTTCACAAGGGCTGCTATGTTAGTGAGGCCCTTCACAAGGCAGCAAAATCCAAAAGAACAAGTGGCCTACTTATTAAAAGTATAAGATATGAATACAGAATTTTAAATATATAGTCTAAAATACCATGTGTTTTTGAATAACTTTTTTTATCTTTTCCTTTCCCTTCTGCCTGCTTCAAATGCCTTCACACTTCCTTTTAACTTTATAATCAGATTTAAACAAATCAACCTCTCCACTGGAAAAATAATGCTCTTTTGCCAGTTACAATCTTCACTACATTTGGTAAATTGTTTGTATATTGAGGCAACTATATATGCATTCTGGATTGAATTCACAGCTAAATTTAATCTGTTTATTAATGAAAATTCACTGTCAGGTCCTGCTGTCCTTTGTAATACTGCAGTCTTACAGTTTATTATATCATCAGACTGTTAAGGTGGTTAGTATTCAAACTAGGACTGTGTATAGTACTTTTCAAAATGTAATGTCACAGTTTGTGCTTTATTTTTAACTATATATTTAATTTTACTGTACAGAAAAATATACAGATGTTTTTGGTTCTTTTTGCTCATGCTTTCTAAGTTTCTGAGATTTTATCTAAACTTCTTTGAACAGCAGTGCCTAAAATTGTAGCATTAACTGATGTCAAAAGTGAAGGTAATAGTCAGAATTTACCATTCATGCAGTGAGTTTATAGCAGGGGTGAATTTGGACTAATACATAGATTGGTAAATGGTATTTAAGCGTCTCTCCTTATTTAAAAATGTTTAGGGACATGTCATGCTCATAAAAGGTACTGGCTTGACAGACCATGTAGAATGAAATCTGTTCATAGATCAAGTACAGCACAGGCAGCAGCCATACAAGTTAATATTGGCTCTGAGATGCTGTAGAAGATATTAGTACTTGTTTCAACTTTTATCTATGCAAGAAGAAAAATATGTCTTTATGTTGCTAACATGCAGATTCTGGCTTCATTTTTATATAAAAACATAAAAGCAAGGAAAAATAAACAGTGATTTTTTTTTATGTATACATTATTGGCAGAGCTAAAAGCATTAGGGCTGGCTGAAAATTCCCCATCAGCTTTTTTCACCAGAAAACTGGGTTTTCAACTAAACAAAACTTTTTGTGGAAAGTGTTTGCTTTCTTTGGAAAAAATTGATTAATTATTTTCACCAGAAAACCATAAGCTCTGACAAGATTTTGGTTTGGAGGATTTTCTGTAAAAAGTCAACATTTTCTGTGACTCCCCCCGCACCCCCCGCTACTCTATTTTCTGTAGTTAAGGCTGAAAACAGAGAATTATAACAGAAAGTGTTAAGTGATTGCTAAACTTTTAGCAGGCCAGGCTGAAAGCTTCCATGCTTGGTCTGTGCTTCAGACTGATTTTTTTGTTTTTGTTTTCGAAAGATTCAACAAAAATAGTTTAGCAGTTTCTAAAAATGGGATAAGGGAAACAGGTAGTTTTGTCAGTGTTACTTGACAAGGAAAGGGAAGCATAACACATTAGGGAAAATTCCCTGGTTGGCAAAGCCAAAGACCATGAGAAGAAGTTTAGGTACATAAGGAACAAAATAAATCCTAACAAAGGTAGAGGCCCATTACAGCAGTTTTTAACATGTCAAATGCACTGAGCATGCTCTCTGGCACAGATCTAGAGCTCTGGATGGGGGAAATGATGCAGTGGCAGCAGCTGCCACCTTTACCCTTTTAGTCTATGGAAGGGGGAGTTTACCAGAGGCTATGACCATGAGTTCTAGCCTCATCTCTTCCAGTGACTGGGGTTAATAAATCTGTGAAATGCACAGAATTAAAATGGAATAAGGCCTCATAACCAATATTGCCAACCACAAGCATTAAAAATCATGAGTTAGGACCCCAAAAATCATGAGTTTGGATTTTTTTTCCATGGGAGATATATATATATATGGTTCTTTTTATTCACATTCTGGTTTCTGAGCCTTTAGGGTGACCTCAGCTAGTGATTTAAGTTATTTTTTTTCTCTCTGCAACCATGAGGCCTAGAATTAACTTAGTTTTTCTTTTAAAGTGAAAGCTAAGATTTTCATGCAATCTTTTGACTCCAGCAGCTGGATTTTTTACAGAAACATGGAATACTGCAAGACTTGTGATTAAAATCACAGGCATATTACATAGAGGTTACACCAGGTCACTTCTGGCTGGGTTAGGAATAGAACAAGGACCAGATTCTGGGCTGCATCTCTCAGGAAGTATAACACAGAAGGTACTGACCCGAAAAGGGGTTGCAAAGGTGACTTAAAGCCCCCCAGCATAACTTGGAGGAGCCTTGGGGTTCTGCTTTAACTTACAGCAGACTGACTGTGGGCTTCTCCACAGTGCAGAATTATCAGAGCTCAGAGTGCTCTGGCCATTGCCTCTTTTCTCTTTTCGAATCAATGTGCTGACTGCCTCTTCTTATCCCCAGGATAGCAGGCTGTGAGGGGACAGCTGTATAGTGCCACCTTAAATGGCCCTGGTGCTGGGGTTCTCCTTCTAGGGCTCCTCTGTCTCTCTGTGTCCCTTGTATAGTACAGGAGGAGCACAAAGACACTAGACACTAGAATCAAGCCTATGTGCTTAATAGGGCAGATCCCAAGTCTCAGCCACTCGGCCAGCCTGCCTTTCAGAATGAAAATGCCAAATGTATGTTTGACTATGTTGTCTGTGGCCATTAGACCTCTCTCCCTTCCAAAGCTAAGACTAGCACTGAAGGCTTCTGATTCCTAATACTCCTCTATTAGCTAACCAATAATTGTGTAAGTCAATGCATTTGTCTTGCTTCCCTTGCTGGTCCACATAGCATCTACTACTGCTACCAGTAGTATCTTCAGCTCAAGTTGTAGAAGTCTGTGCTGTGTACTGGATTCCAAATGCGCTGATGATCTATGCACAGAGGTACTATAGTTCCACATGATGTAAATTCTGATTTACAAAAACCAGAAACCTAAGATGATATATACAAACCAAACAACCCCCCGAGTTACAAATATTAAGGGTTTTAAAGCACTTAGAAGTAAGGAAATGCCAAAATTAAGGTTGCTTAATATGATCCCTTTGTGTATATGCATTATGATAGTCTTAATTACATGATCACGTTATTTGTTCTGAGACCCATGTCATTCAGTGCACAGGATGGCGTGTGAGTGAGGAAGAGGAGTGCTAGAAGAGTAAGGAAGTTCCTTTGTATATAAGGCATTAGACTGGGGACCTAGGAGAAATAGAAGTGGAAGTGGTTTTTTACCCACAAAAGCTTATGCCCAAATATATATGTTAGTCTTTAAGGTGCCACTGGACTACTTGTTGTTTTTGTGGCTACAGACTAACACAGCTACCCCACTGATACTTTCTATTTCTGACTCTGCAACACATTTGTCATGAACACAAGGGGGAGGGGGAAATTGTGGCTCCAATACTTTAAGAAGATCTGCTTGGATGGATTCTTGCACCTGTGCAGAGTCCCAGTGAAGTTAGGTGTCTCTCATTACTTGAAGAGTATGTTTCCACTTTTTGAGTATGTCTCCACTGCAGCTGGGAAATGTGTTTGAGTATTATGCAGCACAAATTAAAGAGAAATAAACATAGATTCAATAAAGAGTGAATAGAGGTTTTAGCCTTGGACTTGATAAAGAGCAGGATGCTTCCTGTGTGGAAATGAGACAGGGCATACAGGAGGGTAGCAGGTAAACTGTGTATTCCCAATGTTCTCCGCCCTAAGCAACTAATTGTTGGTTGGCTTTCACTGGGGTTACAAAGAGATAATTAAAGCCGGGAACTGCGGTCATTTTTTGTCCTGAGTGCTGGATTTTCCACACATCTATATTTGAAATCGAAATGCTGCCTCAGGATAACAATTAATAACTTGCATAATCAAGTGCCATGAATTCTAGTGGCAGTGTGGCCATCGTTGGAGGGCTTCAGTCACCTCCATGCATGGCCTTTGGCAAAGGACTGTCCAATACAATGCAGGATCTCAAAGTTATGGATTACTTGTGGCACCTTAGAGACTAAGAAATTTATTTGAGCATAAGGTTTCATGAGCTACAGCTCACTTCATCGGATGCATTTCCACTGAATGCATCCCATGAAGTGGGCTGTAGCTCACGAAAGCTTATGCTCAAATAAATTGGTTCGTCTCTAAGGTGCCACAAGTACTCCTTTTCTTTTTGCGAATACAGACTAACACGGCTGTTACTCTGAAAGTTATGGATCTTAAGTATTGAGCTAAACTGGGTCAGGAGCAGCCTAAGTTCCCTCTCCCGGTTCTCTGAAGACCGCCAAAGGTCCGGGGCCCAACGCGCTGGCCGGCGGGCCAGCCGGCCGGCCTGCCTCTAGCGAGCTGAAACAAGCGGCGCTGGATCAGAACATCACTGACCTTCCGGAAGAGCCAGAGCCGGAGCCAGAGCTCGTGGTTTCGGCCACGCTGCGACTGAGCCCTGACGTGTGCAATTTGGGGCGGCTGAAAAAATGCTCCCCTCAACCCCCGCCGCGGCGCTGCCCTAAGGAGCGGCGCCTTCTCTCTGCCGGGCGCTCCCCCGACCAACTTTCAGCCAATTGGCGCCCTGGCTCTCCCATCCAGCTGCTGAAGCCGCTGCCCAGCGGCCGCCGCTGGCTCCTCCCCTCCCCTCGAGGAGCTCGCCGGGGTAATCCTGCAACCGGCCCCTCCGTCCCTGCCCCCTCCCCCCATCTCCTGCCCTTTGCAATGAAAGTCCCTGTTAACTCTTCTCCCCTTTAGCAGGCGGCCCGAGTCAGTGCAAAATGCTGGGCATGTACGTGCCGGACAGGTTTGCCCTGAAGTCGTCTAAAGTTCAGGACGGGATGGGGCTCTATACGGCCCGGAGAGTGAAAAAGGTGGGTGATCTCGCCGCTGCTCCTCGGCACCCATGGGGTCGGCATGACGGGGAGACCAGGGGGCTGTGCGCTGCCTGGTGAGTGTATTGCAGAAGCAGCTAGGGCAGCTGTGTAGCTTGCAAGCTACTCCGCCCCCCCGCTTAGTTTCCAAAATGCTGGGTTCTCCAGAGAAAGCCTGCCACGTAGTACAGGAGTTCACTGCAGCGCCTTCTCCTCTCGCTGCCTGCAGGGCTTTCGAGTTCCAACTTAATTCCAAACTCCCCCTTTACCAGAGCTCGCTCCACCGTCTGCTTTGCAGCGGGCAGTGTCTTGCTGAAATGAAAAAAAAACAAAAAAAACCCCCAGCGTTAAACTGAAGCATGTTCTGGTGCATTTCACAGAAATCTATTGTTGGCACGCAAGGACTGAAACGGTGATCAAAAACAACAACAAAAAGGCACCGTCCCCTATGGAGCTTTGTTTCTTTGGGGAGTAGCATAAAATGGTTAGCCCAGCTCCCCGCACCTGTACATGCACAAGCAAAGAGTGGGTTAATCGTGTGCATAGGAAGGGGTTAGTAGGAGGTTTTTATTTTGGGTTGGTGTTACGTTTTTGTTTGTTTTTTAAAACCCAGGCAGTGCCCCTCTCCTGATCTATTTGTCCATTCCCATCTCATTTTCAATCTAAATATACCTCCCCACCAAACTCCTGCTGTTCTCTTACTTTTAACAGAATAAATGATTTAATTTGCTTTGCAGAATAATGAAACTGTGGCTGTGAAAGATGTGATACAGCTGAAACCTCAATTAAGTACAAATCCCTCTTATGCAAAACAGGTCACATCCCCTGACATCTGTTAATTAAATTGAAAATTCTCTTGATTATCCACAATTTCAATTATCCAGAAATATTCAGTGTCCCCCATTATATTTACATAATTGAAGTGGTACAGAACTAAAATGATCAATCCCGCATTAATTTAAGCTTCTACCTTTTATTTTTCTTGGATCTTTTGTTGTGTGTCTGTCCCACTTTTCAGAGTAGCAGCCGTGTTAGTCTGTATCCGCAAAAAGAAAAGGAGTACTTGTGGCACCTTAGAGACTAACAAATTTTTGGATCTTATTGGTTTGAGAGAGGTGCTATTTGGGCTATCTTGTTGTGTGTGCAATTCACCTAACGCCATACAATACAGTGAAATTCATCAAAATTATTACCTATTTCAACAGTCATTACAATTTTGGGCCTGATTTCCTTTTCTCTTAAGTATAAATTTCGTGGGTGTGAAACTGGTGAAAAAGGAAAGTAGAACTTGCTTACACTTAGTGCCAGAGTTCCTACATACTGTTTAGGCGGATGTCATCAGGTGGTGATTTTACACACAGTCTTCCAAGTACTTTTTCTTAGTTTGGTGGCAAATGTTCAATGTTAGGAAGGCATGTTAAATATTACTGTTAGTTTTGTTATGCAACGCTCTGAGTAAAGGTATCTGTGTGAGCAGCAGGCCTTGCTCTCTTCCTTGGTCTATGGAGGCCAGTGTTACTTCCTGGGAACCAAGCATCGGTGTATGGCTGAGATTCCTGAAAGAAGGAATTTGACTGCATGCTGTTTGTGACCACCTCTGTGCCAGGACTGGTGTACATGCATAAATAAAATAAATTGTTCATAGGATGTAACCAGACTCCATGTCACTGAGAAGTCTACCTCAGCAGAGGGGGAACAATACTAATTACACTATATTATAGCCATCTATTGTAATGGTCACCAAAGTAATTCCATTAACAATTTTTGGGAGGAGGTGCTGAATGTGAAATTAGACATATATTTCTGAGTAGCAAATTCTGTAGTGTACTCTGTGTTGTCTGACATCTTAAATGTATCTTTCTTTCCTGTGGTTAAAGTGCTCCTTTCAGATGTCCTTATGTTATCATTATTATTGCCTACCCCAACTGCTCAAATATAACGAGGCAGGCCCCCTCAAAAATCGAGTGATTTTAAAAAAAAAAAATCCCATTTTGCCTCCTTTTTGATTTGCCTTTGGATGTGAGCCCTTAGGTTGCACTCAGGTCATGTTTTCAAGCTTTTCTCTGTTACCACAAGGGCTAGTAACTTTGTATTTTATTTATTTTTTTAAAATGAAAGTTGAGATTCTCATGTAATCTCTTCTCTCTCTCATCTAGACTTTAACTCAAACACCCAAATCACAAAACTCTTGATACAGTCATGAGCATTGGCAACACTGGTTTCTCAGTGCTTTGCTGGAAATGGAACAAGATCAGTTGTTGCTGCCTGATTTTCTTTAAAGTTGATCCCTACTGTATTTTCTGCCCTTTTAGTGATAGGGCAGTTTGTCTCCTTTTAGTCACTGTTATGATAGATGTTTGTGTATAGTTTCATTCATTATTTTTTTATTGACTTGAGAGGAAATGAAGTGTAAGAATCTGGTATTAGTTAATATATATTGGCATATAATGGGATATTTGTTTGCTAGAACTGATAAATGTGTATATATCTGAAGAAAAGATACTTATAGTCCTCAAAAAAGGCTACTTGCCTCTGGGACCCTTATGTTGCAGAACATATTGGCTAGCTGCCTACAACTTCTGTTTCCTCTCCAAGGCTGAGAAAATTATTTTTACGTTTAAAAATGCCTGCAAGTTTTTAAAAAAATCACTTTAAAATTCAGGTCTTTGGGCAGGTCTTCACTTACAACGCTGCAGCTGCACCAATGTAAGTATTTCAATAAAGGCCTTGTCTACACTGCCACTTTACAGCACTGCAACTTTCTTGCTCAGGGGTGTGAAAAAACATCCCCATGAGCGCTGCAAGTTTCAGTGCTGTAAAGTGGCAGTGTAGACAGTGTACCAGTGCTGGGAGTGACTCCCCTTGTGGAGGTGGGTTTTTTTTTTTTTTAGCGCTGGGAGAGCTCTATACTATTGCTGCGTTCCACCCCAGAGATGTCTGCGTTTTGGTGGTTGGTGAAGTGATTCCTGTAGGTACTTTGTAAGGTGCCTGGGGATCCTTTGGGGTGACAGGATTTGTATAAATGTAAAATAGTGGAGCTAACTTGTCCCAGGTCAAGTCTATACTACATCGGCACAGCTGCGCTGCTGTAGTGTGTCTGGTGAAGTCGTGCTATGCCGACGGGAAAGCGCTCTCCCATTAGCATAATTATTCCACCTCGGCAAGAAGCAGAAGTTATGTTCGCGGGAGATCATCTCCTGCTGACATAGTGCCAGTGGGGACAGCACGGGAGGGGTGGGAGGGTTCACGTCCCGGAGCAATGTAAGTTGGACTGATTTTTAGGCTGGAGTGTAGACCTGTCCTTAGTCTGCACTACAAAGTTTTGTTCGCATATGTCAGCTAAGCGTGTAAAAAAATCATACCCTGTAGCACTGTCATAGCTCTTCTTCTCCCTTGCATTAATCCCATCAAATCTACGAGTATTGCGCCCCTCATTTGCCCATACAAGTGCTCTGTTCGGTGCTGTATCCTCTATAACACCACATCTTCCTTTATGACATCCTACCACTTCTTCTTGGGTTGGCCTTTCTGATTTTTTTTTTCCCTTCAGTCTTGATCTTTTGGACTCTTACCACATAGTTGTCAGGACTGTGCTTAAAACAACCAACCCACTGAGCCTGCATTCTCTCATTTTTGCATTTATTGGTATTGATTTGAGCATGTCTCTGTCTACATACATATTCTTCACATAGCCTTTCATTCATACACCATTCATCTATTTCAATATTCGCCTTTCTGTGGAACAGATCATTTGCTCATGTTTCTTCTTTGTTGCTCAACGCTCAGGGCCATATATTAAAAGTGGACAGACCACGCTTTTGTAGATTTTATCTTTTAATCTTATTGGTATCTTACTACACCACTTAGCTTTCTCCATTTGGGCAACACGTTTATTATCCTAGCTCTAATTTCATCTTCCATTTCCCCATTTTCCTGGATTCTAAAACTCAGATACTTGAAGCTTTGCGTTTTCAGAATTGTCTGCCTGTCCAGTTTCAAGGATAATTCTTCAGTGTTCATATTATTGAAATTACATGCCATATATTCTGTTTTTTCTCTGCTTATTTTGAGCCTATGTCTTTCCAACACATCTCTATTTTTCAAGAACCTATCTTTCTCCTCACCGCATAGAATATCATGTGCACCAACGTGCTGCCTTCTGTATGTTCCTTGTGAGGGTGTCTAGAATGAGGATAAACACAAAAAGGGCTTGTCAAGGTTCCTTCCCCACTCTGAACTCTAGGGAACAGATGTGGGGACCTGCATGAAAAACCCCCTAAGTTTATTTTTACCAGCTTAGGTTAAAACTTCCCCAAGGTACAAACTATTTTACCTTTTGTCCCTCGACTTTATTGCTGCCACCACCAAGTGTCTAACAAATATAATAGGGAAAGAGCCTGCTTGGAAATGTCTTTCCCCCAAAAATCCCCCCAAGCCCTACACCCCCTTTCCTGGGGAAGGCTTGATAAAAATCCTCACTAATTTGCATAGGTGAACACAGATCCAAACCCTTGGATCTTAAGAACAAGGAAAAAGCAATCAGGTTCTTAAAAGAAGAATTTTAATTGAAGAAAAAGTAAAAGAATCACCTCTGTAGAATCAGGATGGTAAATACCTTACAGGGTAATCAGATTCAAAACATAGAGAATCCCTCTAGGAAAAACCTTAATTGACAAAAAGACATAAAAACAGGAATATACATTCCATTCAGCACAACTCATTTTATCAGCCATTTAAACTAAATAGAATCTAACGCATATCTAACTAGATTTCTCACGGATTTTTTACAGGAGTTCTGACCTGCATTCCGGCTCTGGTCCCGGTAAAAGACACACACAGACAGAGAGAACCCTTTGGTTCCCCCTCCCAGCTTTGAAAGTATCTTGTCTCCTCATTGGTCATTTTGGTCAGGTGCTAGCGAGGTTATCTTTAGCTTCTTAACACTTTACAGGTGAAAAGGTTTTTTCCTCTGCCAAGGAGGGATTTAAAGGTGGTTAGCCTTCCCTTTATATTTATGACAGGGCTCAATGCTGACATAGCTGTGCTGCAAAATCCTCAGTGTATACAACATTATGCCAACAGAATGAGTTCTTCTGTCAGCTTTGTTAATGTCATTCAGGGAGGTGGTTTAGCCATGCCGGCGGAATTCCTTCTGTGGCTAATGCTGTGGCGGAATTCCTTCTGTGGCTAATGCTGTGGCGGAATGGAGCCATGGAGGCAGCATCACTTTTTTCCACAATGAATATAAAGTCAAAAATACCGAACACACCTATCTGATGCGCACCTTGCTGCAATCCTGAAGGTTTCAATTGCTCAGTCAAGGAGGCCAAACATCAACAAACTGACAGAGCTGAAGCACTGCCAGGTGCCTGGCAAACACTAAAATCTCTCTGGTAGGCGAAGAATTGTATGACAGTTGTATAAAGTTGTATGACGTTTTTACTATTTCTAAGAAATTGAAAATAAAAAATACAATATAAATGTTTTCTTTTCTGAACACCATCTTCAGTGACATTATTGGCCCACTGGGAGGATTTGAGGACTGGCCCTAGCCCTAAGGCAAACGGAATTTGAGACCCCCGATTTACACGGTCACTTTTAGGTTCTGCCTGTGTGTACATCTAATCTTCATCTCCATTGTTTCCTTGGGCTCCAGACTTCTTGTTTGCTGCTCTGTCTCATCCTGCTCTCATTGTGTTTTCTTTCCACGCAGCTGTCTGCAATGACCTCCTCCTCCGTGTGCACCAAGTGTCCTCACTCTCCTCCTTGAAATCTCTCTTCTGCCCTCCATTTGCCTTACTTTCCACTGCTAATTTCTCTTCCACTGCTGTCCATTTCTCTTGCAGCTTTTATTTTAAAATAAAAGAATTTATGTTGTCTGCTGTGTAATCTCTTTCCTTCTCCCATATTCTTAACCCTCATCCATCCTTTTCCAGGACCTTTCCTTTGTCTGTTATCTTAGTATTACATGTTTGTCTCTTGCCCTGCATGGGCTACCCTTATTGCCACTTACAGAGATGGGGAGGCTGGGGCAGCAGGACGTGATCAGGCACTGCAGGACTGGGTGGTGGATGGGGCCATGAGGGGTGGGGTGGAATTGGGGAGGTAGGCAGAACCGTGATTCTCCTTCCTTCACAATTCTGGCCAGTGCAACTAAGCCAACATAAAAGGAAAAGTAATCTGCTGCTGGAGAAGGACAATCACAGACTACTTTGCCTCTGGATCAAGAGAGAAACCAGGGAATTAATTGTGACAGTCACAGTTTACACCCTGGCCTGCTCCCGGGACAGTGCAGCTATGCAATGTAAGAGATAGGTGGTATTATTAAACACTTCCCTTTACTTGTGGGCAAATTGTAAAGTTACAATCCCATCCTTATGTGTTAAATTCTTTTGACTAGTGACCTTTTAAAGATCTCTGTTCAGGACCCTCCAAAGTTATGGAGCTATACAAATGTTTATCAACAGTAACCAAAATAAGAACATAAGATAACATAAAATAATCCATATGTCTACACCAGGGGAGGAAGTGTATTTTTAATGTCAGGTTTCAGAGTAACAGCCATGTTAGTCTGTATTCGCAAAAAGAAAAGGAGTACTTGTGGCACCTTAGAGACTAACCAATTTATTTGAGCATAAGCTTTCGTGAGCTACAGCTCACTTCATCGGATGCATACTGTGGCAAGTGTAGAAGATCTTTTTATACACACAAAGCATGAAAAAATACCCCCCCACCCCACTCTCCTGCTGTCTATTACCAATAGTCTAATAATAGTCTATTACCAGCAGGAGAGTGGGGGTGGGGGAGGTATTTTTTCATGCTTTGTGTGTATAAAAAGATCTTCTACACTTTCCACAGTATGCATCCGATGAAGTGAGCTGTAGCCCACGAAAGCTTATGCTCAAATAAATTGGTTAGTCTCTAAGGTGCCACAAGTACTCCTTTTCTTTTTAATGTGTGTTAGCAAACACATATGAACTAGTGTAAACAAAGCAGTTACAGTTTTAACATGATTTGACTGGTAAAGTAAACCCTTACCTCATCCAAGAAATACATGTTAAAGCTACAGCTACCTTGTCTACACTAGAATTTTAACATGTTTGCTAGCACGTGTTAAAAATACCACACTATTTTTCCGAGTGATGACAAGGCCTAAGTGTGTGTAGTAATGTGCTTGCTGATATTAAGGTTTAGAAGTATGTTTTCTGGAACTGTAGTGCTATCTTGTGTGTAAAGGAGAATCTGGCATTATGTTCTTTTTGCTTACAGGAACTAAATGATAAAAGTGACTTCTTAGCTGTTAGGACCTGTCTGTCAAGGTAACCTTATTTAAAGTGCACTCATACATAGAATACTTAGATATTTAATTGGGTTGTGTTGATATGTTTTTATCTCTGGTTAGAACTGTACTTTAGATTTCTGCAGTTCTTTTATCCAGTTCCAAGAATAAACATTGTATTAGGGATGCAGCGATAGAGAGAGACAGTCTAGTATTGGTAATCCATTTCTATTTACTGACTGACTAATGGCCTCTGAGCACTGCGACCCTTACTGCTTTAGTATATGACTAATGTTAAAAGATGGTGGAATATTAAAACTCACATTTGGAAAGGAAATGAAAAATGAGAATTAAATACTAAAAAATAAAATATAGTTTTCAGTCAAACCTTTAGAGAAGACAATGCACAATATGGTATAAGCTGGGGATTCAGTGCTGAAAAGTAAGGGACTGGATGATTCTATTTGATTAAAAGCAGAAGCCCTTATTCATTGTCTTTATACTTAGGAGTATAAAGACAGCTAATTTATTATAATATTGGTTTGGCTGAGCAGAGCAACACAGAGCCTTTTTCATGGAATCTGCTGCAGCTACTGGACTGCAGTAATCACCCCATTTCTAGCTTCTGAGTGTCCTTCCTCTCTCATTTTTACTTATGTGCACCTGATCTAGCCTAGAAGCCCTTATTCATTGTCTTTATACTTAGGAGTATAAAGACAGCTAATTTATTATAATATTGGTTTGGCTGAGCAGAGCAACACAGAGCCTTTTTCATGGAATCTGCTGCAGCTACTGGACTGCAGTAATCACCCCATTTCTAGCTTCTGAGTGTCCTTCCTCTCTCATTTTTACTTATGTGCACCTGATCTAGCCTCTAGACTCAGCCTGTGCTGCTGATTATGCTTCACCAAAATTGCTGCCATAAATGCTCACTCTTCCCTCCGAGAGGTTTGATCTTTGTCCATTACTCTCCCTCTCCTAGCTCTGTGGGATGAAGTAATGAAGAGCCTCGTGGCATTATCTCTTATGACTTGGTAGGAAGGAAGAGGAGATATCCTTTCCAACTTGGGTGGCACCTGTCTACTCTCCTTTCTGTGGCCGAGTGCAAAAGGGGACTGAAGATCTTGATGTCAGGGAGGAGTATGTCCATCTTGCAGAGGAAGGAGACAAGGGGAATGCTCTCAGTGTCCCTAGCAGGAGCTCTTGAACGCTGAAGAGCATGTTGGTGTTGTCTCTTGGAAAGATGGGGGAGAAGGAGCCACAAACAGCCATCCCTCACAGACTTGGGCCTTGATCTTGTGTTTTAAAAAAAAATAACAACAAAAACCCCCTGTAGAAGTTGCACTGGTTTAACATCACACTTTTAGTGAAACCGGTGGAGCTTTCCGTGTGGACGCTCCCATGTCTGTTTAAACCTGTTTTATATCAGTTTAGCTAGAACTACTTGAGTAAAGTTAAGCATCTGCGTAAAACTTTGCAGGATTGGGGTCTTGATGCCTTCTGTCACAGCAGAATTTTTTGGTATATGTCAATTCACATGTGTCTCTTTTTACACTTAAACTGTTCTCAGTTTATAAATCCAGTCTTTGGACACTGCTAAGTCACAGTTAACTTGTATTACTTTATAATGCTTCAGCAGTGAATAGCTATTTTGTGAGTCTGTACAAGACAGGAATACTTAACTTATAGTGTGGGAATTTCATCCCACCAAAACTAGCCGGAGAAGAGAAGATGAGAGGGGACATTTTAACAGTTTTCAAGTACATAAAAGGTTGTTACAAGGAGGAGGGAGAAAAACGATTTTTCTTAACCTCTGAGGATAGGACAGGAGCTGCACAAGCGGTTTAGGCTGGACATTAGGAAAAACTTCCTAACTGTCAGGGTGGTTCAGCACTGGAGTAAATTGCCTAGGGAGGTTGTGGAATCTCCATCATTGGGGATTTTTAAGAGCAGGTTGGACAAACACCTGTCAGGGATGGTCTAGATAATACTTAGTCCTGTCTTGAGTGTAAGGGACTGGACTAGATGACCTCTCGAGGTCCCTTCCAGTTCCATGATTCTGTGATTACCTGGAAGAAGTTTGAGGGACTGAGTATTATGCAATGTGGAAATGTGACCTGTATCAGGTAGATTGAGGAGTTTCTACCATGAATTACAAATCTTAAGGACTTTTCATGATATCTTTTTAATCTCTCTCCTAGTGATCCTACCATTTTATACAGGTGACCGTATATCACCTGTATTTTTCTGATGTTTCAAACAAACCTTGTCCCTGAACTTTCCTTGTTTTTTTTCCCAGTTGGCCTTCTGTGAGTTAGTCTAAGAAAGTCACAGAGCATGGAAGCTGAAAAGCCACCAAGTCTGATTGAGTGTAGGGAGGCAGGAAAGGGACATGGTAGACAAGAACGTATATTTAAAAATGTGAACACGTACTACATAAAAACACTTTTTTATTGAACAACAGAAAATTATGCCACAGAACAAGGAACATAAAGCATTTCAGTTGGGATAATGCTTTCAACAAAAAAGTATTTTGCAGCCCAACAATATACAAGTTCTGTTGCTGCAAACTGAAGACAACACTATATTTATTATAATAAAGTCCTAGTTAAATGGTTGACCATGCTGCTAATGTGGTATGTTTGGGACAAAACTGTTGGGGGAACATATCAATTCAAACTTTCATGGCATGTGTTGTGAATAACAGGTAATATTTTACATTTTTTATTTTGTTTACATAGGCTTGAATTAATTTATAGACATGTACATGCTCAGTGCTACTTATACAGATTTTTCTGTATGTTCAGAAACATCGGTGTTGAGCATTTTGATTTGATACGTCAAAAAGCAGTGCTGTAATCACGCAAATAAATCTAATATAAACTCTATCGCTGCCAAATACTTTACCCTTTATAAGGATGCCTGTTGCAAAATACTTTCGTATAACCGTATGCAGAGATAATATTGGTGCAGACGTTTTGTAGTTCTTGATTAAACAAATGTGTCATGAATTTCAGCCTCTTTCAAAATATAGAAAAATATTATTTGCCAAATGGAGGATATATGTGGTAGGGAAAACTGTTTTAAAATAACAGTGTCACAAAATATGAAAAGAAAAAAACCAAACATATTAGCTCATTGTGCAATAATGCCTGTCGTTCTACATGATAGACACTTTTGAAAGTAGTGTATGGACTTTAAGTTTTAGCCATCCAGTTCTCAGCTGCAGCCCTGTTTAATGTGTGCTCCTTAGAAGGATGGGAGGCTGATAGAACAAAATGGTCTTTTTCTTCTGAAGCTAAAGGTGATACAAAAGATTGTAGTTTGGTAACTCATGCATTCTTTGTGTCATCATTATTTAGGGTGAAAAATTTGGCCCATTTGCAGGAGAGAAGCGAATGCCTCAAGAACTGGATGAAAACACAGACTGCAGACTGATGTGGGAGGTGAGATCTATGGCGCTGATTTTGCAGACACTTACTATCACGTGTAGTGTTTGCTACCATGAGTAATCCCAAAGTGATATTACACCCAGTAGAAAGCATTTGCAGAATTAGGCTCTTAATTACTATATTAAATAATTTATTAACTTCGAGGGACTATTTTGACCCCAAGTAGGAGTTTTTACAAAGCCTAACATCAATATAAATGTTTCTATGATTTTTTTTAAAATGTATTTTAAGGGAAGCCATTTCCTTTTAAGGGAATAAGGAATAACACTTAAATTCTGCTAATTTATGAGACCCTAAGAATGAAACTGATTGCCATCCATGCTGAGGAATATGAAAAAAGTAAACAACAAGAAAGGTGAAAAGCTGATTATGAACACTGCAGCCTTTTTTAAAAAAATAACAAAAATGTAAATTAGTGATAGAGTTAAGAAATGTTTATTCCTCTTCTTCTTATTATTTTCTTAAAATTTTAGCGTGACGGTGCCCCTTTAAAAGCTGAACATATTGCAATGGCAGAGATTAAAAAATTATATTAGGGAGCAGCTTTGTGGCCTCATCATTGGGTTTGAGTTACCTAGGATTAGGTCCTGTATTTGCTAGTGTTTTGAAAATTTTTTCAAACATTGTTACAGTCTAACATGGTTATAAGGCTTTTTTGGGCCCCAGCCTCATGCTGCTTTCAAACTGTTCCAGTTGTATTGTAGATCTGTGCTGTAGGTTAGTGGGTAATTAGCTCCTCTCTTCTCTCTATTCTGCAAGTGTAGAGGAGGATAAAGAAAGGAACTTGTAAAAGGGCCTAAAAATTGCAGAAGGGAAGGAGCAGTGGCTGCATAGCACAATCTCCTCAAGCTTTGGAGAAGCTTAGCTGGATGGGTGGAGCTCTGTGGAACTGATGGTAAGGAAGAGCCATGGAGCAGCTACTCTGTGGCATGCTCCCCTCAATGTCCCACAGGTTGCTACAGAAAAACTGCATTACTTTTATATAGCACTTTCCACGTTCAGGGTGTTTTAAGTACGGATATTTGAAAGCAGTATTCAATAAGTCTGGAAATGTTTTTAAATCTTCATTGATATGATTTGGGCACTGTGTTATACAGGTGGCTACCATTTTTTTTTTAACAACAATTGCAGTACAATATATAGCTGTGACAGGTTGGACTCCCCCCATCTGGGATGCCACCTGATGTACTGGGGTTTCACTGAGCCTCTCTTGCTCCATCAGCCTGGATTCCCTCTCCCTGTTTTACTGGATTAGGCTCTCCGGCCTCTTGCAGCACACACACACAGGTAGGGCACACTTAGATGCAGATACAGACTGAAGTCAGCTCTGTGTGAGGGGACTCACCCAGCACTCAAGTGCACAATCTTTTTGGGAGATAAACCCAAAATAATCCTGTCTTGCACTGTATAGAAAGATATGCACAGCGCAAGCTCATAAAAATTCATCCTCTCCCTCAGTGTAGAGAGAGATGTGCACACCACAGTTACCTTAGTAAATAAACAAAAACCACAAACTGAGCTTAACATACTAGATAGGTAAGAGATAAATTAGCAAATTCTCACCGAGTGATAAACAGGTTGGCAGATTCTTAAGGCACAAGTTGTCTTGGCTTTCCCAGGTTTTTATTCACAGGCTAAAAATCTTTCAAGCGTGGGACCATCATTTTCCACAGTTCAGTCTTTGTTCCTCAGGTGTTTCCAGGTGTGGTGTTGTAGGAGGAGTGAGGACCCCCCCCCATACTGTCATTTTCCTGCTTTTTATATCTTCTCCGCACTTGCTGGAAAGCTCTTTTGCTGTGACCTGGGTCAAATAGTTCCCATTGTGTAGTGCTATCTCTGAGAAGTTTCTATTGTACGCAGTTCCTGGGGTAATCCTTGTGCTTGTGTGCATTTCCTCAATAAGCCATTAACATTATTTGGCCTTTTTACTGTCATACCTGAAAGACTGCTTGTGGGTGTTTCCAACCTCAGGACATATTTCAGCAACACATAAATAGCCAAACTTCATAACTTCACACATGACAATAGCACATACAATCCAATTAGATATTACTGTCTAGCAGATCAAGACTTTTAGAATGACACCTCACAAGGCATACTTTGTATAGGACATATCCGAATTACATGACCGTGAATATTGGGGTGTCAGGGTGTCACAATAGCTTTATGATAGTCCAGCAGGACAGAAAGCTCTGAGCTGCAGCTAGACACAGTAGTACTAAATGCAGTACACAGTACTAAATGCAGTAGTTTTCAGATTCACTCTGTGCTCCCCTGATACTATTCCTCAAATGTAAGTAGTACACAGTTAGGCCCTGATCTTGTAATCAGATCCATGAAGGCAGAACCTTGTACCCATATGCAGCCTGTAGACCTGAATTTGATGGGGTAGTTTTTATGGCTCGCCACTGATTGTATCTGACCAGAAGATTTATAGGTTCTTATCCAATTCAGACTACAGAGTTCAAGAACTCAAAGAGCTCTATATCGGGAGAGGACTTTCAGGATGCTTGTCAAGAACATGTACTCTGAGGACAATACCAAATTGATAAAAATTTTATTGAAATTAACATAAGAATAATAAATGCTGTGAAACTTATAACAGCAAAACAGTAAAAGAATTCCAAAACTCCTGGTGGTAACATTTCTATTTTAAGTACCTTAACCTAACCTACTCACACCCTTCCTTGAGGACCCGGTTATAGGAGATGAAGGACCAGCCTCACTCCTGGCATGCCCGATTACACAATGGTTCTGGCTTCTCCAATGGTAAGGAATGTTGAGCTGATAGCATGATAGAAGATAGACTAGATAGTCTATAGAATATAGGAAAACTGGAAAAAGCACTCCCAGAAACCGAAGCTTCAGGAGCTAGAAGAACCTAGAAGAGCTCTCTTACAAGGTATTTTATAGGATCCTGACCTACGTAATTCAGGCCCAACCTACTATACCCAAATTTTATTTCCATGCCCTAAGAAATTTATGGGTACCCTTCTCCTATAGGTTAGCGGATTATGACACTTACTTTCTAAATATATTAATAAGGATTATATCACTCCCAAACTGCCAACCTAGGCTCTCTTGGTGAACTCTTAAGTGGTGGTGTACCCTGCAGTTACCAACTGGTTGTAGATGCCAGATAAACCTGTGATGTGGTGTGGATAGCTCCTCCGTTTGGTTCCCCTAAGTTCAGGGCCATTCTTATCTGTGCCAAAGGTTGCCAGCTTTTATGCTGACATTTTCATAACTGATTATACTTTTTGCTATATAGCAGATCTTACTGGATCTTACAGGCCAGTAGGCTTCTTGCATTTCAGCAAAACTTCTTATTAGAGGAAACATGCCTCAACACATCCTAAATTCCAAGGAATTAATACTGATAAAATATAAGAATAAAATGAATTAATTTCAGAAAAAGAAACATATTAATTGATACTGCTGGCTGGATTAGTAGGATATAATAGCTAGCAAAATAATCCTATGAGCTACAAGCCCTACAGAAGTTAACAATATCAGTAGGGCTCCATGGGATCCAGAAGGGAGTTAAATTCTGCTGGCATAGATCCAATTATAGGAATAGGGCTTCTACCAAGAAAATCCAGCCAAAAACCCCCCAACTCAAGCAAGAGAAAATTTCTTCTGTTCAGTGCATATTATTCTGCAGTTTTGATCTTGTTCTCTGTTAGTGCCCTTCAAAGTGACAATATGGGTGCTCCCTCCCTGAATATTTCTTTGCTAACCATTTACATGGAGAGAATTTTTTTTAAAGTTCAATGATTTTAGTCCTGTTATACACTAGACCCAGTGTAGCTTGGTTTGGAAGCTTGGCTTCTTTATGCCATTGAAGCTCTGCTTTTAAGGAATTTATACCCATAATCAACTTAAAATTTTAAAATTGGGCCTGCCTGAGGCAGGCAAACAAGTTCCTGTAAAATTTAAATGGAAATTGTCACTAATTTTTTTCCATGTAGTTTTCAATAAAATTTCATTTTCTTTTGAATTTGTAAAGCTCCAAAATTCCCTATTTTATTTTTTTCAGCATAGCTTACAAAATTCACTACTAAATGAAAACAGGATTTTTCACATTCCAGTTGTCATGCCTCAGTATTATGGTTGGCTTGTGGCTGAAGATGGGGAGGGGTAGAACAACACAGGCTGATTTCTCCACCGGCTTTCACCTCATGAGGTTGGAGGTATAAAGGTTACTATACTATCAGTTGTTTATTGTGTGGCAGCAGGCAACCATGTATTCAAAGAATTATCTATGCACTTACTAAAAGGGAAATGAGGCTTAAAAAAAAAAATTAGTATTAACATTGCCAGAGTACATGCACACTATAACCTGGTCTCACCACAGTCAAGCTATCTGTAAAAGCACACTATGAATCAGATTCTGCATAGCTAAACGACATGAGAGAGAATGCTAAAAGACAGTCTCATTATACCCCAAATCAGTATAAATCTAGTGATGTGGGAACTGCAAAAGGTTCACAGTTGGATGGTTTATTCAAGCCTGTGAAGGCCTTCAACACTGACTGGTTCTCATTTTGACTGTTATGAGAGAATGTATGCAGTGCAAGCACACCTATGCTCCTTCGTTGTATGAGTTGGTTCTATATTCCAGGAGAGCAACTGATAGTTGTGGTGTCATGACAACTGGCTTGATTTCATTGGCCTTCATCAATTTTAAAAAAGTATACATTTGATGTCAGTTGTGTACTGAATGCCCTACAATTTGGTATCATACAACTATCTCACTTTTTCACTGCATTTCTATAGGTTACCTTCAAGCAATAAGATATTCTACCTGGGGTAGACTTTAGAACACATTGGGTAGGTAAAGGCACCAAGATGAAGGCCTGCTAATTTAGGTTGCTTATGGAATGCAATAGCCTTTTAAATTCCTTGTTGCTGATGTTTATATTGAATGTATCCTTTCTTTATAAGGCAAAAAATAAAAGCCAGACACATGTGTTTACTGACAACATTAATATGGCCCCATTGATAGCAAACCAGAAAATGAGGTTTTTTTTGGAGTTGTTCTAAAACCCCATTGCATAACATCTTCCTCCAACCTAGTTTTGAGAGTCTTGAAAAGATTCCTGCATACCAAATTTTATGATTTCCTGGATGTTTGAATGCAGGCAGTTCGTGTTTACTGGAGTTGATCTGAATACAAGTTCTATAATGTAATTTTAATCCTGCTGAGTAGCCAGGAGTTGAAAATTGGGTCCAGGAATGTATAAAGTAAAAAGCAGCTGAACAGGCCAAATAGATGGTTTTCCAGAAACTCTGTAGGGCAGTTACAGCTTGCTAAGTTAGTAGCCATTTACTTGGACCAAGTGTAATATGAATACATATTTTAATGACTATTAAGGCAAAATTACTTTAAAGTGTAAATCTGTGAATCAAAATACTGCATTTTTGGAGAGGACACCTTTACATATGAGACTAAGAAGGAAAATGCTCTACTTTTTCATAGATTGGATAAATATGGACATTGACAGAACATGTTTTCTCACTGTGTCACGTGTGATCTTCGCCTCCATTTAGTGGGATCATCTTCTAGAAAATTCAGGGGAAATATAGTCTTTCTGCTGGGCTCACCTGAAAAAATATTACCAAGATACGTTTCCGGTGTTGCACCATACGTAGTGGTTTGTAATGTGGTCTGTGCTTGGTCTGTGATGAGAACAACATTCTGAATGAGATTTTGTAAAAGGTCAAACTGAGACAGAACTATACTTCCATGGTTTTCTTTGGTCTTTGTAAAATATAGTACTTTAAAGAATTTCTGTGTTCTAGTGATCTGCAGTAATTGTGTTAAATAACTTTCTGAGAATATCAATATTTGTGATTGTTATATATAGCAGAATGTCCTTATTCTGCCTGCAATTCCTATGTGACTTGTACTCTTTTGAAAAAGTCAAACATTTACACTTGCTCATTCAAGAGACTCTCTGAAGGATTGATACAAGAGCATCCTGGATTCAGCTGTCAAATTCAACTCAGTAAAAGCTACAGCTTGCAATTTATTATTGAAGAGTTAAGGGGGTGAAAAAAATGTAGCTTAGATAACCAAGTAGTTAGAAATCATTTAAAAAAATACAACTCAAACATTTTTCTCGAAGGTCATCAGTCTCTTGGACTAACTACATGTCATACTGTTTAGATGCAACTAATTTTTGATGATGATCTGTGAAAGAGAGCTTTGGCCTCATAATTTTTAGGGCCACACAAATGCCCTGATGGCATTTATACGTTCAATGCTGAAGTCCATCTGTTTTATTTAGAATATAATCCAAAGCATGGCAAATAAAGCAAAGTTTAAAATTGCCCAAAGGGAAAATAAAGGCAGAACAGAATACTGTTTGGGCATCGTATTATTTTACATAACTTTTAACCTCGGGAGGCTACTTTAATGTTACCCCCAGTATTTGTTTTCTGCAGGTTGTGTGTGTGGGGGGGAGGGGGGAGAAGGTGTTCTCTTGCATATGTTTTTCTCATTTTCCCAAAACCAAGCAAGTGGCTTTTCATTTTGAGTAATGTTGGAATATGGCAAACATTGTTTTAATATTGATTTTTGGCAAACATTAATGCAGAGAGGACTGGAAGGACTTAGTCCTTTCGAAATTTCCTGACAAACCATGAAGAAATGTTGGTCAGGGTAAGCTGGCACATAATACACTTATAGCAATTAACATTATATATTTTAGGTTTGGCTTCTGTCTATCTGCCAAGATAATGCTGTAAATTAAATATGAGAGGAGCAGACATATGCTAGAAATCAGTCTTCTTATGGGAGCTACTGCTTATGTTTATTTATATTAGAGAATGAAACGACCTTTTGTTTCTGCTACTTACTCTCAACACTGTTGCAGTGACAAATTGGTTACAGTTATAAGACCTGACTTCCATTGACTTTAGTGGGCTTTGGATCAGACCCATAATGTTTCTGTTCAAGGTATGAAAAATTGAAAGTTTTTAATTAATCTTTGGTAGAATTATATTATCTTTCCTGCTAATCAGAAATGTGAGCTAGAATGGGAGGAGTGCTCTTTATACACAATGCAACAGCTCATAATGGTTCTGAGATTTCAAAGAAGAAAAAAATCTTGAACTGAAGCTTGTTCTGTTTTCTTGCTCCGAGATTAATGCTTGCAATGTCAGTGAATTGTGATTCAGCAATGTAGTCTGCAGTTCTTCTGCGACATGATGGAATCTTCTTCTGATGCTTTTATTCTTTAGAGAATTTTTACATTTAAGGCATCTTCTAAAATGGTTTGATTTAATGGCTCAGTAGGCAGCTTTGTTTACTCCTCTTTCCAGAAATATTCGTTATCTATTTCTCCTGCCATCCTCACAATCACGCACATAAATGTATGTGCCTGTATTTAAAATTACCACCACATCCAAGCTCAAACATTGGAAATAGAGTTTCCAGTTGTTTTTCCCTTACCCTGATTTTAATTTTAATTTTCAAATTTTGGCATAAATTTTGAAACTTACAGAAATGCTTTTCGGTGGGGTTTTATGGCCATCCTAATTTGACCAGTAATAATTTTTCTTACTGCAGTTTTTCATCAGTTATTTAGTATAGATTCATGTATTTTATTAAGTGTTTGGTTTAAGCTTGATTTTTATCACCTTTACTCACTTCAGCTCTAATAAAAGATATTGACTTCAGTGGTCTTTGGAACAGGCCCATTGAGTAGCACCTTGCTGCACGTTTAGTTGAGTGATTTCTATGGGACTACTCGGAGGAGGTGTGGCTTGTTGTGAGTGAAGAATTAAGCCCTT
This sequence comes from Lepidochelys olivacea, assembly GCF_965140295.1. Classification (NCBI taxonomy): domain Eukaryota; kingdom Metazoa; phylum Chordata; order Testudines; family Cheloniidae; genus Lepidochelys; species Lepidochelys olivacea. Next base: position 45,978,574 of record NC_140414.1, on the reverse strand, counting down.
AATTATTAAACGTCTTTAAAATATTAAATGTTTTCAAAATGGCTTTAAAATCAGGAGTTGATTGCATTAAGTGTTAGTACTCCAATTTAAACTTTGTTATAGTAGATCATACAATACATTTAAGTGGATCCTTATACATAGGGCCCTACCAAATTCACGGCCATGAAAAATGTGTCCCAGACTATGAAATCTGGTCTTTTCTGTACTTGTACCCTGTACTACACAGATTTCACAGGGGAGATCAGTGTTTCTCTAACTGGGAGTCCTGACTCAAAAAGGGAGCTCTGTGTGTGTGGGATTTGCAAAGTTATTTTAGGGGGGGGTCACAGTATTGCCACCCTTACGTCTGGGCTGCCTTCAGAGCTGGGCAACCAGAGGGCAGTGGCTGTTGGCCGGGCGCTCAGCTCTGAAGGCAGCTCCCTGCCAGCAGCAGCACAGAAGTAAAGGTGGCAATACCATACCATGCCAGCTTTACTTCTGCACTGCGGCCTTCAGAGCTCGGCAGCCGAAGAGAGGCAGCTGCTGACTGAGCCCAGCTCTGAAGGCAGCAGCACAGGAGTAAGGGTGGCAATACCATACCATACCCTCCTTCCTTCTGCACTGCTGCTGGCAGCGGCTCTGCCTTCAGAGCTGGGCTTCTGGCCGCCCAGCTCTGAAGGCAGAGCCGCTGCCAGCAGCAGCGCAGAAGTAAGGGTAGCAGTACCACAACTCCTGCTCCCCCATAATAACCTTGCAAACCCCACAACTCCTTTTTGGGTCAGGACCCGTACAATTACAACACCAGGAAATTTTAGACTTAAATATCAGAAATCATGAAATTTACGTTTTTAAAAAATCCTATGACTGTGAAATTGACCAAAATGGAATATGAATTTGGAAGGGCCCTACTTATACATCCTTACCTTTCTCTGGAGAAGAATCAGCAAGATATTAATAGAAATCTGAGAATTTTCTTTTAGAGAAATGAAATAGATCACATTTTAAACTGTAATTTTTATTACAGAGAATTTTCCCTTCTGAAAGTGTCCAATATCTGTGTAGTGTTGTATCATAAGACTTCATTGATATCAAAAGCTGGAATTTTATGAATGACAAGCAGTGAGGCATAGCATATTTCATGCATTGGGGGGAAATGAATGATGAGCAATCTCCTCCAGATGCGATTGTGTCTCAGTTGCAAGCAAACCAAGAATCACTGGATCAGGTGTTCCCAAGTTTGCTCTCAATTGATAATCTAATATCTCCTGTAGCAACATTAAAAAGCTAAGTCTGGATCCTGCAATCAGTTCTGTAAGGGCATATGTTTCCGGAACTCAGTGCAGTTCCTCATGTACAAGGGTGTCGTCTTGTTCTAGCTGCTTCATACTATCTACAATAGGAATTCTGGGTGGTTTTTTGTAGTTGTTTTTTTTTTTTTTAAAGCAGAGTGCAGTAAACAGTATTTTTCATGATCTCACTGTTTATATGGAAATATAGGTCTTTGCATTCTCACTTAATAAAAATCTCAAAAAATGGTCTCTGTATCCCAACTAATGTGTTTACTGCATGCAGTGCAGAGAACTGTCTGCTTATTGTCACAGGTGGTGTGTTGTTTTTTTCCTTCCCTGCCAGGTGCACACAGCACTGTATTTGCATTTGAGCTCATGTGCATATTTAAATAGTGTAGCAGAATGCACGACAAAGTTAAATAAAATTTGAAAAACTGGAGGTAACTTCATTGCAGGCTTAATAATGCCATCCAGCAAATGGCAAGGACCATGCTGTGGAAAGGTGTTAAAAGCAGCTTGGGCGTTATTATTTAGCTCTTTGAAAAATTGCATCTGGTAGCTTCTACAGTTGCTGGAGATGTGTGTTTTCTAGTACTTTTTGTAGCGGTACTGTGATTGAAACGTTGTTGCAGGCTTCAATGATCTCCAGCTTAGTCAGAGGGCAAAAAATCCTCCTGTATGAGGTCCCCATAAGTCTCAGTTACTTCATTTATTGTAAAAGAAATTTGACTGAATTAACTCAGTAATGTATTTGACACCATTGTGTTCAAGCTCAGATAGCTATTTTCCAGACATTAATATGAAAAGTGTTCTATCATCCACTGCACAGTGTAGGTTTCAGAGTAGCAGCCGTGTTAGTCTGTATTCGCAAAAAGAAAAGGAGTACTAGTGGCACCTTAATTTGTTAGTCTCTAAGGTGCCACAAGTACTCTTTTTTTTTTGCACAGTGTAGATATCTTCATACATTTTAGATATCTAATTATTTATAATGCTCTACTAGCATATTACCTAACTGCTGCTGATGCTAGAACATGAGGCTCAACCTGTCTGCAGATTTGCCCTTCTGTTTAGAGGGCTGCGGGCTGGGAGGATGGGGATCACGTCCTCTCTCTCAGTTAAATTAAATCCATTCTGCTCATTCATGGAAAGACTTTTCAATCAGAGCAATGATTTTACAAACATTACTTGATTGCCGTGTAATAGTGAAAGCACATGTTTTTTGGCCCAATTATTGAGTTCCATTTCCAGCTCTGACACTGACTTTCAGTGTGACCTCAGGCACATCATTTAACTTTTCAGGGCCTCACTTTATTCATGGGTAATATTGTAGATGCCTGAATACTTATTTACCTCACAGGGGTCTTGTGAGATTTAAACACTTAAAGTTTGGCCTTGTTAGGAAACCATTTTAAAAAAGCATTTCAGCTGAAATAATTGCCAACAGTTGTTTGAATCATTTTTAAAATCCTTTCTTGATGGACTACAAGGCCAGATATCACTTGCTGATTTTCAGGAATTGTACTTAAAACTCGGCATATCATTTTGCTGGACACAGACTAGACCCATTATTACCAAGCTGGAAAATATAATTTCAAATATATGTAATGATTCATGCAGTCAGGTGTCAGGACACGGTTTACTGGCAAGGTAGGGAACATGAACATATTGCCACTAGCAATATAAATGTTGTCTTCTTTTAAATAGGCTTTTTACAATCTCTTATGAATGGCCAGTATTTAGATATATACGTGGGGGTGTGGAGAATAGGCAATGCTGCGCTGTTAGACTCTTTGCAGAAGGCTCCCTCAGACACATCCAGCCTGAGTCTGTGATACATGTGAGTTTCCCTGGTTAAATATTCTTTCCTTCTTTTCCCCTTAAAAAAAAAAATCCATCGATTCCGTACAATTCCCTGTTGACAATAGTAGTGGCAGGCAGATTCTCCGGCAGCCTCTAGATGTGGGGTGGTTGGACGTATATGGAGCACATCACTTCTGGTCATAGATTCCAATGCCAGAAGGGACCATTGTGATCATCTAGTCTGATCTCCTGTATAACACAAGCCATCGAACGTCTCCAAAATGATTCTTGGAGCATATCTTTTAGGAAAACTTCCAGTCCATGACCCTTGGTAAATTGTTCCAATGGTTAATTATCCTTACTATTTAAAAAAAAAAAGTATGACTTATTTCCAGTCTGAATTTGTCTAGCTTCAACTTCCAGCTATTGGATGATGATGTAACTTTCTCTGATGGATTGAAGAGCTTGCTATTAAATATTTGTTCCCCATGTAGCTACTTATAGACTGTAATCAAGCCACCCCTTGATCCTTAAAGTCTTGTTTGGGAGTGTGTCATCATTGGTGGGTGGGTGGGTATAGGGTCCTTTGGAGCCAGGAAAGCCAGAAAACCGTAGTTTGTGTAGAAAGGGTTGGGGATAGGGTAGTGAGTATCTCCTAGCTGCGGGGGATTATAAGTGGGAGCCATTTTCCCCTGGGTGGTGGTGGGGAGAGGGCAAGTGTAGGCTCCATGTTCCCTTCCAGTATTGGCTCTGGAGGCTCCAGTGTCTGCCTGCCTGCCAGGCCCCAGCCTGATGAGGAGAGAGGCAAACTGCTGCATCTTCAGGACTGTTGCCCAACTGCTGCTTGGCACCATCTCCTCTCTTGCTTTCTCACTAGCACAGCTGGAGGAGCTGCTGTGGTGGGGGTGAGGTACTGAAATTACATAGTACATTTCTTATGCTTTCTTAATAGCACTGGTGGGGTATGAAGGAGGGGAAATCCCTTTGCTACAGTGGCAGCAGCTGTGGCAATTATGAGCACACCTGCAATACAGCATCTGTCTGAGTGGCAGCCATCTTAGTTCTGTCCCCTTGGATGGCTGAACAGTTTTACCAGCACATCTGAGCATAGGATTTTAGCACATATCTGTGAAACGTGTCTTTGAATGGCTCCTACTCCCCCAAACGTAACTTACTCCTGTGCTCCATGATCACACCACGAGGCATGGGGGCCAGCCGAAGGATTTTCGTGAAATGATTCTTGGAGGTATACCCCAAACTTAATTACTGACATCTACAGCGTCTGCATTTAGGTTCCCCATGCCTCAAACTGTAGAACTGGAGTCCAGCTCTTTGTTCCTTGTGATTGATTTGCATTAGTTTACAGTTTTAGGACTGTCTTTGCAAGGAGGCATTCTTTTATAAATAAAAGTTGTTTTCTTTCATGGGGCTCAGAGGCTAGGTCTGTTAAGAAAGGGCTCATATGAGCCCCCGCTGGCTCATCAGTGGGAACAGGGCGTCCGTAAATGTCACTTATCCGGTCCAGTGTAACATACAATGTTTTGAATATATTTTTCTTGACTTTTCGTGTGTTTCACATCTGTATATTTAATGCACCGTTATGTCTTTATGAGGTGAAAAAAAGCAATAGAAAATCTAACATGTCTTCAAGGGTTTTATGTGATTATTTTGGTCAATAGTTTCCTTATGTGTTAAATCCTTGATGCACATTCGCCATCTCTTCACGCGTTGGCAGGCACTGAGAGTGCCCAACTGAGATGATTGTAAAACTGAGATGAGTATAAATTCTTCCAATATAATTTGAGGATTAAGCAAATGAAAAAAACAGATTAAAAGGAAGGTAGAAGAACATATGGCTTTTATAGTAGGAACTTGATTGTTTCTCTTTTGCAACGTAAGTCAAGATCTGATGAAAACCTTTCTAGGGCCAGCTTGGTGGGCCTTCCTCACTCCCACTTTTGGTAGTTATTGCCAAATCCCAAAGCCATTAGTTTGTCTTTAATTGCTCAAAGATGTAAATCTGTGCTGTTAAACATTTTCATACAGAGATTGTGTTCTGTAGCTTACATATTTAGAACAGTGTGGGCATAGCAACGTAACTATTGTGGTGCTCACTTATGGCTTTCAGGTCTTTCTAGGCTGTGAGTACAACATAAACTTGTGCTATTGTGGAAATACAGAGCTTTCCTGTAAAGTTTGATTATGTAAATTCCATCTATATTCTTAATCCAAGCAGACCTATTTTGTCACCAAACCCCCCAGATGTGTTTTTAGAATGGGGAGTGAAGAATAATGTAGCCAGTTGAAACTACAGGTGGAAACATAGGTATTTACATTCTGCCAACCTGAGTTGGAATGTGGACAGAACACAAGGTATGCTTATGGGGAAAAAAATGCTATGGAATCTTTAGTGATCTCTAATAGCGCTTGGTTTTGTAGGATAAGAACATTTCATGCACTATACCTTCTGTGTGTTTCTCCCATCCATATACTGACCAGGCCTGATCTGAGGAAATCAAACAAGATGGGATGATTACAGATCAATAAACCTTGGTAGAGAGGTTGATTTTTCCCATCACTGGCATTTTAAGGTGGAATGAGTGTGACGATCACTCATTCATCAGTTGCATGTGTGCGGGTAAAATGTACCTTTCATGATACAGTGCAATCTTTTGAAGTAGCCCCTTCACTTATTGAAAGACTCATTTCCTTCACACTCTAATTAAATAACTTACAGCCTTTCCCCTGCATACTACATTAATTTGATTTTTATCATATCCTCCACTGCTCAGGTGAAAGTTCAGCCAGGTATAATTTAAGATTGAATGTGAGCATTGGGGCCACATATTTATACTTTCTGTCAAGAATAGTATAGAAAACAAAGCTTAAGGAAGTAAAGGGATTAAGAGGAGATGCAAAGTATGTTTGTACATGGGCCTTGACTGAGGAAAAGGCCCTGGAAATGATAGAAGACAAAAATACAATTGGAGGATTTGATGAGGGATGTGTTACAAGAAGAATATGACTTTATGAAAGGCATTTGATACGTTGGTGGGAGAGATGAGATTCAGGGGGACAGAAGGCTTCAGCTCAAAGATGGGAAGTATTTGGAGATGCAAAACAGGATAGAGCTAGAGAGGTTGATTTGTGATGCTATGGGCAGGATAGGATTACCTAGAGAGAGAATGTAATGGGAGAACAGCAAGGGATCTAGAGTGATAGCAACTATGGGAAGAGGGCAGGATGAAGAGCTACTAAGGGAAGAACAATATGGCAATAGGAGGAACAAAAGCTCAGGGAGGAGGAGAATGAGATCATTTGTGCTGAAGGGATCTCACCAGTGAAGGGAGATGAGAACAGTGATATGTTCCTTTAGATTCTCTAGAAAAAAGATATTGATGGCCTCGGTGAGGTAAGTGTCCGTGGAATAGAAAGGCTGGAAGCTACATCAGAGGGGATGAAAAAATGAGTTAGAGGAGGAAGTCTGCTTAGATGTCTTGGAGAATAAGGGGAGGAGGGAGATGGGGTAGGGTAGATTAGATTAGGGGGAAAAATCAGGATAGACAATGTGTATTTTGTAAGTAGATGGGAAGGAGCCAGAGGGAGGCAAGCAGGCATAAAATAAATTGGTAGGGAGGAGATGAGAGAAGGAATGAGTGGGACAAGAGACAGGAGGGAGGCCAAAAAGCTAAGAGACAGTAGGCATGAAATGTTGGCATCAGAAATATGTGAGGGACAGTGTTCCCTCTAATTTTCCCCACACATGTGTGGAATGAATTTTGTTACACATCACCTCCATATTGGTATGCATAATAAAAATTATGTGGTGGGGATGAGGCTGAGGGGTTCAGAGTGTGGGCTGGGGCAGAGGGTTAGGATTTGGGCTCTGGGGTGGGGCTGGGGATGAGGGTTTTGAGGTGCAGGCTGCCCTGGGGCTATGGCAGGAAGAGAGGACTCCCTCCTTCCCCGCAGCAGCACCTGGGGTGAGAGGCGCCTGTCCCCACCTAGGGAGCTCCAGGGCCGGGGCCGTGAGATAGGCACCTCTCCCCTGGCTGCGGCAGGTCTGGGGCTGGGGGAGACGTCTGTCTCTCTGCTGCAGCCATAAGTACCTGCATGGCACTTAATAGGCTGCTGTGTGGCCACGCAACTTAGAGGGAACTTAGGTGAAGGAGGTGAATGAAGGTGGAGTGGGAGAAGAGGAGGATGGAGTATCAAGGGAGGAAGAGGAAAGTGCCCTCTTGATTGTATCATTTTTGTTTTTGAAATATTTGGTAAGATCCTAAGCAAAGAAGGAATAGAAGGAAGTGTGTTTGAGGAGAGTCAGAGAGAGAAGCTGATGGGTGATGGAGGCACAGGTGTCAGTCAGGAAACAGACGTGGAGTTCAGTAAGGAAGAGATTGAGAACAGAGAGAGTAAACATAGTGGAAGAAGCTGACACAGTTGTTGGAGTTCTGAGTACTACATACGCTGCAAGATCTCATAAGCAGATAATGCATCGTGTGCCTGAAGGTAAAAAAATGTTCACCAATATCTGAGCATATGTGCTGAAAGCAGGATTCACTTGCCAAACACCAGGTGGACTGGATACTTTAAACGTCTTTGTGCTTGTGTTTAAAACATACAACGAAAATTAATCCAGCACTTTAGATAAGATTTAATCTTTCCCCTTTCTCTGAGATACTGTTTTTCTGGTGTTCATTTTGTTCAATGGTTTTTAATATTTCAGGTTCGAGGGAGTAAAGGCGAGGTCCTTTATGTTCTGGATGCCAGCAATCCACGATATTCTAACTGGCTGCGTTTTGTCCATGAGGCACCATCGCAGGAACAAAAGAACCTGGCTGCAATCCAGGTAAATTTGTTGAATTCTTACCATTCACTTCATGTTATTTTAATTGAGCTGGCTGCATTATACAACGTTTAAATAAACCAGCTACACAAACAAAACATCCTAAGAAAGTGTTAGGTTGTATAAACAACTGAATAGAAAATAATACTGAAAGTATTATACCATTTGCAAACTGTATACCCTCACCTTGAATACTGGCTTTCGTTTTGGTCACTCTGTACCAAAACCAGGCAGAAATGGAAGGAGTTGAAAGATGGGTGACAAGAATGGTGAGAGGCATGGAAAGACCCCCACAGAAGGAAATATTGAAAAGATTGGGGGTGTTTAAGTTTGTGAGGAGACAGAGTGGACATGACAGAGGTATAGGAAATAATGACAGGTAAATTGAGCGCTTGTATTTTCAAGTTGCCTTATAGGTCTTTGGGCATCATCAGTAATGATATACTAAAAATCCCAGATGTTTTACTGATTTGTTATAACGTAATGCCCCAGTACTGCACTTCATATATGTGCTTAACTTTACACAGTGTGAGTAGTCAGAGGGACTACTTTCAGTGCATAAAGTTAAATACATGAGTCTTTGCAGCATTGGAGCCTTCTTTAATATATAGGATGCCAAAGCTCTGACATTCGGTGTAATTAACAAAAAACAACCCATACGCCTTTTAATATGGAAATGTTTTGGTAGTCTGATGTTTTTACTGTTATGCAAATTTTGGGCCAGTTTCTGTAGTTACTCCAGGCACTGGATCAATGGGAGTTCTGTTTGTGGAATGGCTCTAGTAATGGAACCCTTATTTATTATTAAAGCTAAATACAACATCTCCCTGTATAGCCTTTGTGACAGACTGACAATTTCCTGCAATATCCTGAATGGACTTTATTGAATTAAGTTAAACCATATTGAATTAGTCTTTGGAGTTCATTGTACTAAAAATGTAATTGTGTATGTGTTATTGTACAATTGTATGTATTTCCATGGTAAGGGTAAATGGGAGAACAGCAGGGGGACATTAGGCAAATTCACTCATGTTGTTATATCTCCATAGAAGCCACCCCTAGGAAAGGTATGCATCTACTAGTTCAAACTGGATTCTCCAGGGACCCACTGACAAAGAAGGTTTTTGGTTGAGTGGCCTGGTTTTTAAACTGGCTCAGGGCTTTCTTCCTGGTCCAGTAAATGGACAGGGCCCCTAGTCCACAGAGAGCCCTGATCTTAGGGTACAGTTGGAAGGACTGAGCCTGCCAGAATTCATGTTAGGGTTAAGGTTAATTCTGGTAAGTTTATTAGCACGTGTGAAGGTTTATTGTTTTTAATATGTTTTTTCTGTAGTGCTTTTAAGCTTAAGAATAAAGTGGGCTTGCATAGGAAGTCTGTATGTTGTACTTGTGGCAGCTACAGTTGTTATCCATCTCTAAATAAAGAGCAAGCAGGTGTCCTGGGGCAACCTGTTTGTGCTGGGAAATACACAGTGAAGGCAGGGAACTGTGCAGCCTGGAAGCACCCCTGTCAGAAGAGGGAGAGATGTGGGTCTCCACTCAGAAAGGCAATGGTCAGGGAATTGGAAACCTGAGAGTGGGTGCCCTTGCTGAACCACTGAGGGTAAATACAGGTGTAGTTGCCCTGAACTGTGGCAGCCTTCATAAAGATACTGCAATGATACTCTGTTACGCCATGTTTTGCAATCATTGCAAATCGGACATTTCTTAATTTACATCATCAAAGTGATTTCAACTTTGATATCATTAACTCCAGTTACTTAGCTGCTGCTGCTGCTACTAATTACTAATTCAGTTACATTGCTGAAAAAGCAGTAAAACAATTAAAACATTAAAATCATTCATAATACAGATTATCTGTATCAAACACAAGAGAATCCTAATCTTAATGGTTCAATTGAATAAAGTGGAATATGCCATCATAATTACATAGAGTACAGGGCTAATTTTCTAATTAACAAGAGAAAATGGAATATTTAAATTCAGATGGGGTTCCAGACCTCTTGTTCTAACTGGCACATTGTAATTACCCTCATGAAACGTAGGAGTTCCCATAAGGTTAACCTCTCAAGACATTTTATTGTATGAAAAGGAGGGGTTCTTGTGGAGTTTGTTGGGATTATAAAGCTACTACTGGATTTTAATTTTGTCTCTCTAACCCATTGTTCAGTTTTCAGATTGTGCTGTGGGTAAATGCTCTAATGATGATTTTCATCACCTCAAACCATAGAGTTAGGAATAAAGATTTGTTACTGGTACTTACGATGAGCTATAAAATATAAGAATACTGGTAATTAGAGAGCAAAGATGGCTTAAGACAGAATGCTCTCTTGGTATCATCATTGCTACAAGTTTATCCTAACGTTGATTGCAAAGGGTACTTTACAGTACCTTTTTTTGAAGTCCATTACAAATTCCCCACACAAATGACCAGAAACCCAAACAGATGCTAAATTGCATCTCTCTTCACTGACAAAGCTTGTCTTTTCAATTATCATAGAATCTAGGTGGAACTTCTCGATCTAGACTGTGGAAAAACCACAGAACCAGATTCTGCCACCATAATTATTGCAGAGTAGTATCATATAAGGCCCTACTCAACATAAGGGTGTCAGAATAAGCCTGTCAGTCAATTCAGTGTTTGTTGAGCAGTTCATGGTCTTGGATTTAAAAGGGGATGAAGTGTGTATATGTCCCCCACACACAAATAAAATGAACCACATCACTGAGTGGACTGGAATATGTTCAGAAGAATAACTCATCCTGAGATGATTCTGTTGAAGGATCACGCTTAAGAGCACTGATGTCTAGGTTTTAAGATTTGTACAGTGTGCTTCCTTTTGGCCATATAAAGGGAGCTTACTGGGCTGAAGATCCATTTTTTTGAAGTAAGCTGGTTGTGCAACGTACCTGATTTGATAGCTCAGGTAAAATCTGTTCCTGGTATTGCTGGAGTTTAAGATTCTGTAATAAAACAGGATGCTTAGATACTTACTCCTTTGAGTCCAACAACCAGAAAATATTTCTAAATAGTTGTTTCATAACTAATACTGGCATGCGAGCACTAGGAACAGACTGAAAGGTTGGGGTTTACTTCTGGATATACCAATTTTCATTTCTGTGTACTCTACAAATCTGAATTGAATTGTGGGAGGCTTTTCTCACTTATTCCATTAAATGAGCTTGTGATAGAGGAAGTGTGGTCTGTTCCATTACCCTGAACCCAAAGAGGAAAAATTCAACACAGAAAAATCTCAGTAGACAATTGAGTTACAACTTTTCACCTCTGTTAGTATACAGCTATGGAGTCATTACACGTGGATTCCATTTATCTGGGCAAATCTTCATCAGTGTCGTCAACAGTGACATCTGATGCTGTGAGCTGAAATCTAGGCCATGCCTTGCAACTGACACACACATGTGACCTGTGAAATCTAAACAGTCCATTGTGTTTGTCATGATCAAAAGCAAAGGGCTGCTATTAAATATCTTATAGCAGCTCTTTAAAACCAAATTGGTCTGGGAAAGTATTGTATTTTCAATATTCTTAATGCTGTGCACATATATTTATCTGTTTTGCCAATTGTCATTTTGTGAAACGATCTCTGCTGTAGACTACTGTGCAGCAAAAGCCACTTGGTTGTTAATGTCAAAACTATTTTATAAATAGAATCCTAGACAACCAGAGCTTTAAATTCAGGTACTTTGTTCATTAACAACCAGACATTGCGGTGGTCTGGACTAACTCAGCAAACTATGAGTTATAATAATGAAATGGCAAAGGTTAATGTGAAAGGAGGTATTTACTGTGAAGCAGTAGAGTGGTTTAAAGTCATACTTAACAAATGTAATACTGGAAGATTAGTATTTGAGAATCAGTCAACACTGTAATAAATATAGTGCAACTGGACTATCTCAGTCTAACAGGCAAGAGTGAAGCCAGGGGGGTGGGGGGAGAACACAAGGAAAGCAAGGACAAACTGATAAGCTGCTTAATAAATTTACATATTACAGGACAGTTTTGTGAAAGTCTGAAATCTACTAGTGTCTTAACTACAAAGGCAAGATTAACTTGTTATGCAATAAAAGTAGTAAAATGAACATAGTGTTAACACTCTGGATGCTCAGAGGACTGAATTAAAATGGCTGCTTGATGCTTTCTTTATTATTTTTTTTAGGAAAAAGATGCAATTATTTAATTCCAAGGTCATACACATTTATCAAGTTGTTGAGTACACAGCATGTTTAGTGCTTTTCAGATATTCTGTTACTTACAAAAATGAGCAAACAAAATGGGCAGCTTTGGAAGAGTGAAGTGGCTATTTTTCTCCCACAGGTTTTGCAGACTATAGCTGCATTATCACTGTAGTCTGATATCAATAGGAGTTTGGGTTAAATTTGATGAGTATGTGCCTGAGAAACGGTAAAGCCACTTAGCAGCACTGTGGCTATTAGAGAAGTCTTAAGGTGATTATCAATTTAACTTATGTCGACTTTAAGACCCCTTTTTACTGCCAGAGTGATGCAAAGGGAGCCTTAGTGTAAATGAGAATCAGGCCCCAAATTTTTATTACTCTATGGCTTTCAAAAGCCTGTAGGTGGTTATTTGTTGGTCAGTCTAGCTACTGGTTAATAGTTTTGTTTGCTGAGGTACAGTGTTACAAGGTAGAAATTAAAAAAACAAAACAAAAACCTTTTGCAATCAATACTATAGTGACCACAGTAATTTCCTCTCAACTGTTTGGAAAAACTGTTGCCATCTGGTTGGTACTTTATGATAAATGCTGATAAATTGGTTAGTCTCTAAGGTGCCACAAGTCCTCCTTTTCTTTTTGCGAATACAGACTCACACGGCTGCTACTCTGAAACCTGACTTTTTAATGGTGACGCTCTTGGTCAGTTATGGGAGTTGGGGGGAGATGGTGACATTTACCATTTGGAATTAAAGCCCTGTTGCACAAGAACGCTTAGGCATATGTGTAACTAAGAACGTGGGCAATCTCAGTGAAGTAAATGGGACTTCTCTTGTGCTTAAGGATAGTCCTATGTTGAAGTTCTTTGATAGATTAGAGCCCAAGTCTCTCATGTATTGTCTTGGCTTCTTGGGAGCCAAATCTTTGATAAACTGTAACACATTTTGGCAGCCAAAGAATCAAGGTGACCTGATCTTCCCTTCTCTAGCTTCGAACGTGGTTCCAGTTCATATAAGGCTTTATATAACTGCTTCTGATGTCGGTGGGAGTCTTTCCATTAATTTCAGTAGGGACTGGATCCAACCTAAAAGGCTCAATCTTGCAAGATCCTGAGTATCTCCTGGAGGTGCCATTGTGCTGAGCTCCTGTAATGTCCATTGACTTGAATGGGAACTGGGGCACTCAGCACTTCCAGGAGATGCTCAGCACCTTGCAGGTTTGAACTCGTGAAGATCTAATTCCGTTTCAGGCTTGTTAAATTGTTGATTTTTGACGGTTTCCTGTGGCAGTGAATGTTTTAGGTTTGAAGTCCATATATGTGTTCCAGCGTCCCTGTACTTTTTATGTCTTAGTAAGTCAGCCTTTCTTAAATTAAATAATAAAATCTTTTAATCAGAGATTAATCCAAACTGGAACAGCAAATCCAAACATCCCTGAACTTTGAGGGGAGTTTGGCTTTAGACCCAAAGTCAGAGCTAATCTTCATGACTTTGCCTCATCTGTGTTTTTTTGTTTAAAAAAAATAAAAAATAAAAATTACATGCTCTCTTCTTTCAAGGAGGAAAAAGTAGGTCAGATCTCCCATGGCAAGCCCTGGGAATAGAGACTGGCATGAGCATTAATATTTGCTTTATTATTGGAATGTTGGTCAACTTACTTAGAAATATATGACTGCAAAAAGCAGCATAATCTCACCAAATCCATGTTAAGAATGCCTGATGTGCACATGGATATGACGTTAAAGAGTGGGTGCAATTATAAGTGAGGGATTCTAAAGATGGGTAGAGAAGAGGGACTTCAAACCAGCCACCCAGAAATCTACAGGCAAATAGTGTATCTGAGAAGATGAAGCATGGCACCTTGCATGGTCATCAGCAGTGTAGATGGAGCCTGGGACTTCTGGGTCTTAAAGCATGAACCTCTGTGCCTGGGTAAAAGACCTTGGTTAGCCAAGGCTCTAGCAAGTTCAGCAACCTCTACAGGTGTCCTAGCTATCGCTAGAGGGGGACAGAGTTCCACACGGAGTGGGTGTAGACTGCCTGTTAGAATGCTATGGGAGAGAACCTACCTGAGAGAGAAGAGAGTGATGTATAGAGCAAGTTGGAAAATGGATATTAATTTCCACAGAAAATTTAGAGTAAAAAAATCAAAACCCAAAATATTTTGAACAAAAACTGAATTAGTTTGATTCAGAAATGCCATTGTGGTGCCTGCTGGGAGTTGGGGTTCCTTGTGCTCCCAATCTTATCTATGGGCCAGGCTTCCTTGTTGTACTACACTTCCCAGATGCACCACGGCTCCCATCCTGGGTAGAGGAGGCCATGCATCATGACGGTCACATAGCAATATCTTAAACTAGGTGATAGCTCCAAAAGTGTGGTCCATTTTTAAAGTGTACAGAGGACAGCTCGGTTACTTACCAGATCAGCAGTCGTGGGTCACCAGTGTCCTTCGATGTTGATAGATGTTTGGCGCTGTGTGTGTGTTTCCTCTATGTGCCGCCCCTGCCCTGCACAGAAAGCTGGCACAGCAGACCTTGAACGAACGGCGTGATGGCCACAAGATTTGTTAAGGGTCGAAGGCACCCAGCCACGTTTATTGTTGACGAAGCATGGTACTAGTATCCTGCAGACTTTACCGGACGACTAATACGTGTATGCCCATAACAGTGGACCAGCTTAGTGCATGGCGGGACTTTTCATTTTTTCTAGGCCAGACAAAAATACGTTTCTCGAGATACTTTTTATACCCCAATACAAACAAGTTAGTATTGCCCCTCTGACATCGTTACTGCCTCCTGATATGGCTAATTATCACCCATTACCTTGTTGTACATGTTGGTTTGTTTAAAACATTTTTATTACATATTGTCATCCTGACCTTATCTTTTAGGAGGGGTCATTGTGTTCCTGTTATCCTTGGGGAACGTTTTTGTACCATCCTTGATATCGGGATATTGTGGTACCACTTGATATTGTGATGTGTTTGTGTGAGTACTTTGTGACTGGCACTTTTTAGGAATGTGTATTTCTGCAATATCAGCCCTGTTCTTGCCAGATTGTGTGAGCAGGTCCTGCCTCATACCAGGGCAGCCCTTTGAAACAAGGACTTATTTTTCAGTCTCTTTTCCTACTACACCCTTGACCTCCAAGGAAATTCTGTATGTGGAGCAGCTGCGGAATAAGTTCCCATAATATGTATTGTTACTTGTACTAATAATTATTTGTCTCGCACATAGAGTGGTAGATAGATAAGAAGATAAAAGGCCAACATTTCAAAGGTGTTTAGGAGACTAAAGATGCAGATGTCTAGTAGGATTTTCAAAACCACGTAGGTACCTAATGGTTGATTTCAATGGGAGTTACGCATTTGGGTGGTTTTGAGTTTCCCATTTGCCACCTATTTGCATCATTAGGTGCCTACATTCTTTAAAAATCTGGTCCGGAACCCCTGCCCTGAAGAATTTTCAGCCTAAACAGGCAACAAGCAAAAGATGGAGGAAGTTACTGCAATTGAATGGTGAAGTTTAAAATATGTCTTGTAGTCCACAGTATTTGTACGTTTAGTAAACTTAAGTGGGAATACAATCTTTAAAGGCATAATACCAGACCCTTCATATGAGTGTGTTAGATGCTTGGTGTGTGAGCAAATCATATATTTTACTTTGTTTGTGGGTGGTTTTTTTTCTTTTTGTTTTCCAGTGGTATACTTTCCCCTATAAGAAACAGCGGGTACATTTCCCCTACATGTAGAAAATTGCCTTGCTTTTAGAATGTGCTGTGCTGGACAATGCTATAAAGACAGCATCTGCCTGTCTTTGCAGCCTGTCTTTGCTGACAATGAGTGGAGAGAGCCCTTTTTACCTTACTTCAGATCAAAGCTACAGAAGATAATTTTTTCTTAATTTACATTGTAGTAAATTAAAGTTCTCTGAAGCACATGACAGTGTCATATAAAAACCAGCACCCTCCTAGATGTAGGCAAGAGTTAGGATGGTAAATGGATAGCTATCTAGATTGCACTTTGAAATACAGATCTTGAAAAAAAAATGTGTAATTAGATTTCTTTTCAAATGCCATCACTCATATAAGGGCAAAAAATGACGCTGGTCCTTGAAGACTGCTGCTTCCATCTAGTTTATTGAATTAAATAGTTTTCACTGTTGTATGAAAATTACTTTTTAAATATATTACAGACCTTCTGAAGTATTAGAAATAGTGTATTCCTGTTGACAGTTTAAATTAATCTTAGCATATTACAAAATTAAAAAGCATTATCTTGTCCTTGTGTTATGATGCTTCCTTCAATCTAGATATACTGTACAGAAGGTTCAATTAATTTTACTGGATGTTAATCAGATAAGCATTAAGATTTATGACAACACTTGGAAGTCTTCATTAAGTAAACATGATTCTCCTTTAGTTGCCTTGAGTAGCACCCAAAGCACTTGGCTTATGTACAGCAGAAAAGGCAGCCTAGTAAATCAGCTTATGAGGAGACAGCTGCTTTTGTTAAGTGGCTATATATTATCTATCTATCTATCTAAGCTTTGGTTAAGTAAACATTGTGAGACAGAGTATTTTTAGGGCTTTTAATTTTTAAACCAGGTACAGTATCTGGGCTAGAACTTCAGTTAGTATGAATCGGCATAGCAACAGTAATTTACACCAGCTGAGTATTTGACTTTAAAATTAGTGTGTGAAAGTGTGTATTAAATGTGTCTGTTGTAATTCTATAGTTTAAGCTTATGATCAGAGTAGAAAGCCTATTCAATAAGGAGGCTGGGGTCCTGTGGAAAAAAGCACTATGTAACCATGTAAGTGAAGGCTGTTATTATAATGCATACAGACACACAAAAGCTACATAGCTCGGGTTGCACAGGCTACTTTCATTCTAACACTTCCTAATTTTTGAGTGCTTTACTTTCCAGCCCTAAAGTTCTTGGTATGCTGAGGATGATGGTAGAGGAGGGCAAAGGTATATCACCTTTACTCACCCTTATCGTAAGCCTATCCCTTAGCAGAGGTTATAGATCATCCTCAGAGGATGTTCCAGCATCCAAGCCTCACCCAAGTGCAAGGACCCTCCATCCACATGCTCTACATCAGGAGAGAAAGCTGAGAAGGGCTATGCCAGCTGGTGCCACTTGAAGAATTGACTGTGTCACCTGAATCCTCCAGTAGCTATTTAAGCTGGCTTTGTGCCAGTAGGATTCAGGACCTGGCTCTAAGGTTTTATTTTTCGGTCATGGTGATTCATGGCTTCTATTTACTCATTGCAATAGGAAGGTGAAAACATTTTCTATCTGGCTGTTGAAGATATTGAAACAGATACAGAGCTGCTGATTGGCTACCTTGATAGTGATATGGAAGAAGCAGAGGAGGAGGAGGAGGAAGTGATCCTTAACCAAGAAGATGAGGACAATAATAATAATAGTAACAACAGCAATAAAGAACCACAACAAGCTGGTGAGAAAGGTACATATGAGACATGTGTGAGAACTAAAGTAGCTTTTTTATGTTAAAAACAATATCAAAACAAGGAAACTAAAACTTCCGACTAGTGAGAAATTGAAGATGTCTGTACACATATTTTACTCATTTGTGTGGCAAAACCGAGGGCCCTGTCCTCAGCTCCCTTGTGCTTGCGGAGTCATTTACTACCTCCATTGAAAGAGAATGTGAAATGGTTGTAAAGCTATTAGAGCAGAATGATTCGCTGCTGCAAATGCCAAAAGTGTGTAGAGCATCGATGAAGTGGGGCTCGACCTTTATATTACTTTTTACTCCCTGTTAGTAAAGGCAACATAGCAGAGGGAGAGTGAGCTGGATTCTGTTCTTTATTGTGGAGCATCAGCAAATTTCAGTAATCTGCACAACCATACTGAAAGGAATGAGGTTGCATAGGCATAACTGAAGGCCAAATTTGGCCTGCAGACCATTGATTGATATGATGATGTACCAAGAAGGAAAGAATCCAGTTTGTTTGCAGTGTTGGAATTTAGCAAAGGTAACCCTACTTGTCCTGGGATTTGGTATGGATAATCCTTTGAGAAACAGTGGACCCACTGTGCTTGGTGAATCCCAAGAGACCATTTTACATAGTCCCTTTTTATAGAATCATAGACTATCAGGGTTGGAAGGGACCCCGCAGGGGGTTATCTAGTCCAACCCCCTGCTCAAAGCAGGACCAATCCCCAATTTTTGCCCCAGATCCCTAAATGGCCCTCTCCAGGATTGAACTCACAACCCTGGGTTTAGCAGGCCAATGCTCAAACCACTGAGCTATCCCTCTCCCCAGAGTAGGACCTCACTTTTAAAGTAATCAGAAATATAATTGGCTAGAAACTATACCTCTACTAATGTTTGTTTTTTTCTCTCCCCCCAACTGTGTAGATTCTCTCAGCTGCAAAGAGGACCACACATGTCCAAATTGTGAATCCAGTTTTGCCAGCCAGGAGATCCTAGCTGAACATCTTCAGACGCTGCACCAAAAACCTAGTGAGGAAAAGGAATTTAAGTGCAGGAACTGTGGAAAGAAATTCCCAGTTAAACAAGCCTTACAAAGACAGTGCGTACACACAAGAGTGCTTTCTATAAATAACCCTTTAAACCAATCAGTAAGCTTAGTTAACTACAGTTTCTGTTGCCTGCAGCTTTCATGCCTCTTTTCCAATGGTGGTGTGATTTAAGAGGCTGGAGTTGCAGTAAATTTCATTGCCTTTAGTAATTGAATTAGCCTTTCATACTTTGCCCAGTACATTAATTTTTGAATATATTGACTTGCTGTATTTCATACAGTGCTTTAGTTTGAATCACTAGTGCCATTAATATTTAAATAATTGGTGCCTTTAGGAAGGCTTTCATGGGAGGAAAAAAGGCTGTGTAATTCATGTATTGTATTGCATATCAGAACTGTTTTGCTATGCTGGAACTTTGGTCTACATCAGTTGACTATTTTATCAAGGAGCCTCATGGAAACAGATGGCATCTCCGCTATCTCCAGCGGGTGACATTGTGGAATTAGAATAAAACTTTGAAGTAGGGAGATGAAGTTGTAAAAGGACAAAGAAAGATGAATAAAAACCAATTCATGTTGATTTTATTAAACCTTTGTGGGCAGAACAAAAAATAAATTGAAACATGAAAAAGAGGCAAGATTTAAAAGCAAATCGCTTTCAGTTCTGTCCATTATTGTGTATATTTATCCTTTAAAGTCATGTACAGTATACTTTACATGAAAACTTTCCTAATCTAATTGATATTATCCTGAGTTTTTCTTCTAATACACAATGCTTGTAAGTAAATCAAATTGTAAATTAAATGGATGTGCCACTTTTTTTTAATTGTAGATTTAGTTATAGAGGGTACCCCATTTAATCTAATTGTTTCACATCAGAAAAAGAGTAAAATAATATTACATAGCCGCATTAAACTGTTTCTGTAATGAAGTGATCTGTTGATTTCACATAGATAACGTCATATTAATCTCTTAAATGATTATCTCTTACTTCTAAGCAAATGCTCTGTGTGCTTTTCTGTAGTAGTATTTTGTAGAGGGAACAAAATGTTTTCAAGCAAAAATAAACTTTCGTCCTTCTAATCTATAATTTGGCATTTGATTTGTGCTAGGTGACTAGTTAAATTTATCTAAAAACTAAGTGAAAGCCTGTGCTATCGTCTTGGTGTAATTTGCAAAGAGTAAAAAAAGCTGAAAATGGCTGAGAACTTAAAAATGGGATGGTAACAGACTGTGAATCCCGGTGATGATTGAACCTGATTGAACAACTTTTCAAAATAAGAAAAGCTCTCAACCATGCTTTTAGCTCTTCCCAATGATTCAACTGACAATTGTGGGATCTTATTATTTTTATATATATATATATATATATATATACACACACACACACATATATAAACAGCACTTGGGGAGAAAAAGACAAGTGCATTGGTAATTGAGAATACCTTTCCGTATTATACTATGGCCCCAAACTTTAGCCATGTCAGTTCTAGGATATTAGAGAGGCAAGGTGGATGGGTAATATCTTTTATTGGACCAACTTCTGTTGATGAGAAAGAGAAGCTTTCACGTTTACACAGAACTCTTCTTAAGGTCTGGAAAAGGTAATCAGCATGTCATAGCTAAATATGAAGTAGAACCTCCAAAGATGAGCCTCAAAACTTAAATTCATAACTTTGCTAGTCCCTAAAAATCATGGACTGAATAGAGACACTAGATTTATGGCTTATTACAACAGTCAACCTAATAACAACCCCCATAACACTCCTAAGCTGCTTTCACACCACCTTTCTTTCCCTTCTTTGATTGGAAGGGTGTAAATGGGCCACTTCACCTTGAATGGTCCCTTGAAATATGAATTAACTACTTATGCTAAACAATCTGCTCAGCTTGTATTTAGCTGTGACACTCTGAGTATGTTTTCCAGATCTGAGGAAGAGCTCCATGTAAGCTCGAAAGCTTGTCTCTCTCACTAACAGAAGTTGGTTTAGTAAAAGATATTACCTCATCCACCTTGTCTCTCATATTTATGCATGTGAGTAGTCTCAGTGAACTCAGAGTTTGTAAAGTTACTTGTGTGTTTGCAAGATTGGGCCTATCTTCTCTGTTACCGCCAAAATGTTGTTTGCCTTATATTTTGTTTTATCTTTTCCCTAGCGTCCTTCAGTGCACAGAGAACATCAATCCAGGAGACACTTCAAGAAGTTTTCAGTGTTCTGTTTGCAATACGTCCTTCAGCTCAGAGTCGAGGTTTTGTGTCTGAGTTACTGGACTGCTGTCATAGCATTGCTGGCCTCCCTTTGCATGTTTGCTTTCAAGCTTATTAGTTTATGTGAAATCCTAACAGTGAAAGAAGTGAAATACTTTCATTCCTACCTGCTGTAAGTAATGCATGAGGTGGCCCTGGAATTCTGCTGCGTGGCATGTGTTAAGCTCAGAGTGCTTGCTATGAGTCTGTGTTCTCTAGCTGTGTCTTCATGTATTATTTTTCCTTTGCTGGTTATCCAATGTAGTTATGAGCAGCACAAAGAGGCATGCAGAGGGGATGCTAGATTCATATGCAAGGCTGATAGCTGCGGGAAGAGGTTCAAGAGTAAGGACGCGCTGAAAAAGCACAAGGAAAATGTTCATACTGGTAAGAAATGATTGAATATGACATTTTTAACAGGATTGCTGATCTGTTGCCTAACAGACCACTTTTTGTTCACAAACCAAAGCAAGAACCATCTTTCATTCCATTTCAAATGCTATTCTTGATACATTTTCATTTAGTTGTATAGCCTATTTCTGTAATGTTTTGATTTGAGTAAAATTAATGTAACCTTCCCACTTCTTCCAAAGGCTGTGGATATAACTAAGTATATCAGGAACAAAAGAAATCCTAACAATGGTAAATGGCCATTAGTAGAAGGAGATGGCAAAATTGTTAAAAATGATGGACAAAAGGCAGAATTGTCCAATAATATGTCTGTTCTGTATTTGGAAGGAAAGAAGATGATGTACTCATCTCTGATGAGGATAATGAACTACTCCTATATCCATTAGTAACTCAAGAATATGTTAGCATTTACTAGGCTAGATGTTTTAAAATTAGCAGGCCCATATGACTTGCACCCAAGAGTCTTAAAAGAGGTGGCTGAGATGTCTGGCTTCCTGGTGTTAATTTTTAATAAATCTTGGCATATCAGGGAAATTCCAGAAAATTGGAAGAGTGCTAATGTATGCCTAGCCCTTCTCAATATTAGCAAGGTGACCTGGGTAATTAATTAATAAATCAGTTAGCCCAGCATGAATCCTGATCAAAATAATGGAAAACTGATGCAGGATTCAATTAATAAAGAGCTAAAGGATGAGAATATAATTAACATCAGTCAATATGCTTCAGTTGAAAATGGGTCTTATCAAACAAACCTGATTTCATTTTTTGATAACTTTATCAACCAAATTTGAAATGATAACTTCATAGATATATATACTTATAATTTTGAAGGCATTTGACTTAATACCATATGACATTTTAATTTCAAAAATAGCACTATACAATATCAGTAAAGCTCATCTTAAATGGATTAAAACTACCTGACAGATCTGAAAAGGGGTTGTCAAAGAAGAATCATCTTTGAATGGGGTTGTTTCTTCTGCGGTTCTCCAAGGATCGGTAGTAGGTCCAACACTATTGAATATGTTCATCAATGATCCAGAAGTACATAGAAATCACTGATATATCTTGCAGATGACCTAAAGATTGGCAGAGTGGTAAATAACAATGGGAATAGAGCAGTCATTCAAAGCAATGTGGATCACTTGGTAAGCTGGGCCCATTTGAACAAAATTTGTTGCAATACAGCAAAATGTAAAACCAAAGAAACAAAGAATGTATGCCATGCCTACAGAATGTGGGACTGTATCCTGGAAAGCAGAGACTCTTAAAAGATTAGGGGTCATCGTAGACTAGCACTCAACGTGACCTCCCAGTGTGATGCTGTAGCAAAGAGGGCTAATGCGATCCTTGGATGTTGCAGAACCAGGGAGATAGCTGTATTATTTTGTATGCATTTTATATGTGCTCAGATTATCTGCTTGATATTATTCTGGCTGACTGCAGGGAGTTAAATCAAAGAGAGGAGCAAATAGGAAATGAAACAATGACAGAGATGAGATATGTACAGGGAAAATATGCAGGGTCCTTAAGAGAAACACTGGATGAGTTAGCCAGTGGGAAATGCCTACTTGCTTGTTGCCAGAAGGGCCAGAGATTGAGATCAAAAGAACACTAAGCAGTTAAAATTCTCTGTGTACAAGAAAAAGGAAGTAGGCTGGCAGCAGCTGCTCAGGGAGAGCAGAACCTTCCATTTTCTACTGGCATTGCATAATTAGGGCCAGCCTTATACAGTCATGCAGAGGTATCAAACTTTTCCATTTGTGCATTACCACTTCAGGCATGGTGGGGAGCAGTCACCAAGGGGCTGCTACTTTTCTGCCTGCTTAGGTGGGTGGGGAGTGGGCAGAGCCTTGATTCTGCTGCTCTACCATACTGGAAAGCAGAAGTGATAAAAATGTCCAAGGGAAAGTAATCTACTACTGGTGGGAAGTATTAGTGTTTACTTTGAAATAGAACTGTGGAGTAAGAAAGATGGTCTAGAAAATGATAGTACACTGTAGACTTCCCTTCTTAACTACAGGTTTTTGGTACATGGCTGTGATATATGCAGACTTTTTTTTTTTCTAGCTTAACTTCTTTAGTTTTATCCTAATCAATCTTCTGCAGACTGAAACATCGAGGATTAAGACATGTTTTGTTAAATGTAGTCCCCACAGGCTATGGAATGTTCCAGTTTCTAGCTACCTGTGGCTGCGGCTTATTGGAGATTAGAAGTCTTTTCAGCATTTTTAAGAGAATACAATTGTATATTTTCATACAGTGCTTAAACAATATCTATACTCCCACTTTATGTTGAAAATTTTCCGGAGAAAGTGCTAGTGCTGTATTCCAGGTTTTTGAGGTGTTTTCTGTAAATCACCCAAGTCTCTCACCCATAGAGTTGAGATTACCACCAGTTTATAAACTAAAAGTCTAGTGTATGTTCTGATGTCATGGTTGTTGAACACAACAGTCGAGACAGTCTGTCAAAATCAAGTCTGGAAAAGTGGATTCTGTGCTGAATATCAATGTCTTTGTATGCCCTCTGTGAGAGGTGGCTGCCAACGTAGGCAAAGTGTTCTACATTTTCCAGTTCTTCTCTATCAGTGTAGACCTTCCTTGCTAGGTCTGATGATTGACTGGGAGCTGGATGGTAGAGAATCATCTGCTACTGGAGTTCAGTTATTGTTTTTGATGATACTTTAGTTCTGGCACGGAGGCAAGAGAGGTTGAAAAGGTTGCCATCAGTCCAATATTGGATGCCAATGCCCTGTACTGCACGTTCTTGGATTAGCGTTTTCAGAGCTGCTAGGATAATGGAGAAGAGGATGGGTGCCAGTCCTCAATCTTGTTTTATGCCAGTTCAGATGCAGAGAGCTCAGAGCGAGAGCCACTACACAGGATGGAGGCAGTCATCTGGTCATGGATGAGTCTTACAGTTATAAGTGGCTGAGTGGTAAATTTGCTTGGGAAACCAAACTTTGACATGAATTTCCATGGAATCTCATGATTGATAGAGTCAAAGGCTTTGGTCAGATCAATAAAGGCCATATACAGCTCCTGGTGGTGTTATTGACATTTTTTCCTGGATCTGCCTGGCTGCGAAAATCATGTCGGTGGTGCCTCGTGATGGTCTGAAGCTGCATTGGGACTCTGGAAGAGGGAGCAGGCGATTAAGACAGATTCTAGCAAGAATCTTTCCAGTGTTGGAAAGAAGGGAAATACCTCAGTAATTGCCACAGCTGGCTCTGTCTCCCCTTTTGAAAATGGTGACTATGTTAGCATTATGTAAGTCAGTAGGGATTTCTTCAGTGCACCAGATTTTGAGAAACAGAAAATGAAGTTTGTGTGTCAGTGTTTCTCCCCCTGCGCTTTTAGTACTTCAGCTAGTATGCCATCAGGACCTGGGGCTTTATTGTTCTTCATTTGCACAATTGCTTTGCAGACCTACTCAGGTGTTGGTGGGTTGGCAAGAATTTCCCAGTTTGGGTGCTGAGGGATGGAGTCAGTGGTGTTGTCAGTCACAGTTGATTCTTGATTTAGAAGCTTTTGGAAGAGTTCCTTCCAGTGCTTGTTGATGTATTCATGGCTTTTCAGAAGAGTGCTACCCTCTTCAGATCTCAGTGGTGTGAGGCCATGTGAGCTTCATCCGTACAAGGTCTTTGTCTCAAAAAAAAAAAAATCTGCATATCATGTCTGTCAGTAAATGCTAGGATTTCTTTTGCTTTGTCCTCCCACCATTTGTTTTTGATTTCTCAGATCCTTTTTTGTACTTCAGCTTTAAGCTGACGGAAAGAGCTCTGCTTCTGACTGGATAATGGATGGTTTTGCCAGTCGCAGCAAGCTTTCTTCTTCTGGTCCAAGAGGGCTGTGATCTCAGTGTTCTTGTCATCTAACCAGTCCTGATGGCAGTGGGTAGTAGCAAGGCCGATGTATTCCTCATGGATGGTCTATTTTAGGACTTCCTAGTCTTCTTTGACTCTTGTGTTGTTGTTTCCAGGTATGCGTGTTGTTGTTTCCAGGTATGCGTGTTGTTGTTTCCAGGTATGCATGTGGTCAGTTTTTCACTGAGGTGTGCTTTGAAGTTCTCTCGGTGAACTGAGGATTGAAGTTTTTGGATGTCGTATTGCCATCTGTGTGATTTGAATTGCTTTCTGTGTTTTGGTGCTATCCTGAGGGACATGACTGACCTCACCAGACAGTGGTGAGTCCAGCAATCGTCTGGTCCCGGTAACTTGGATGTCTCTTAGATCCTACATTCTTACAATGACTTAGTTTAGGAGGTGCCTCTGTTTTGAGCGGGGGTGTTGCCAAGTTGGTTTTTTTACTTGTTGCTTTGTCTGAAGATTGTGTTTGTGATCACAAGGCCGTGCTCTGTGCATTTGCTGAGTAGAAGGATGCCATTGGAATTGGTCTTACCCACTCCTTTCTTCCCACTGCTGCTGCTCCATATGTTAGAGTTTCGGCCAACTCTTGTGTTAAAAGTCCCCTAAGAGGATTATGTTATCTGTTTTTGGAATGGAGGAGAGAATTTTGTCAAGGTCAATAATTTTATAGGCCCCATAAGAAAGGAGAATTTTAAAGATGGAAGTCCTCTCTGTTCCTGATTGGAGCTTAGAAGCTAGCAGACTGCAGCAGGAGTGAAGCAGTTCCTGTCAGGAAAAAGATCTTAACTTTTGTCCAGGCCCTGTCAGGGGTGGGGAAGAGAGGGACAAGAGGCTTGTGTGAAGAGGAAGAGTATGAGAAGATACTGGAGAAGGGAAAAGGCATAAGGACCGATCTAGAAGTGAGATAAGAAGAGAAAATGAAACAGAAGGATGACAAACACACACAAATTACTAGAAGAATAAGAAATAAAGGAGGACTTGAAGCCAGGAGAAGTGGGAAGAGAAGTAGTAAAATATACAGAAAGAGCAAGGCAATGAGGGAAACAGAGTAAAGATATAACTAAAGGGTGAGGCATGGAAGGAAACAGTATACAATGGTGGTGGGGGAGAGAAGCATGGGACAAAATGCCAATAAGGCAAAATAGTTTGTAAACGTGTGTATGCTCCACAAATGGCTTTGTGCCCTTCAGCCCTAGTGGGCACTGAGAAAAAGGCTCATTCTGCCAGCAAAGTGTCATACCTTGGAATCCCTAATTCTCTTCAGCAGCAGCCTGGTGGCCTTCACTGAGTATACAGATTCAAGGAATTTGACCCCACTTGGCTATAATCTAAACATATTACCACACCTGCATTTTGACAGAGGCTTCTGTCTGTAGTCTTGCTACATAAGCAATGGAAGTCACTAAAAAGTTTATCATGCTAACTTATGAGGAGACCATGGCACAGCTCTTAGAAGAGAATAGTCTGCCTCAAGGTCCAAAGATAAATTGACTCTTGGATAATTAGCTTTTAGTGCCCTCATCTGTAGGTTAGAATTTGGCTTACAGAATGCCATTTGTCTCTGAAATCAGTGTCAGTGAAACAAGCCCTTTTTATTTCATCCACCAATTCCTTGTGTTCAGTGACTGATAAAGACCTGAATGCAATAGAGGTTAGATGCCATCCCTAAGCACTGGCAAGGCAAGAGTGAGACTGACACAATTATCCAGGCCTTTGTTGCCTCAAGATCAGATTGACTCAGACCAGTGCCCCATGATCTATGCTAGCTTCGAGTAAGATTGTTGGAGGAATTCAAGATGTCGATTTTTAACTTATAAAGCCCTAAATGGTGTGACACCTGGTTTCCTGAGAGATTGGCCCTCCCTGTGATATACTGCCACAGTTGAGAACAGCAGTGGTGCTGAAACTGGAGGTCGCTCACTATAAGCAAGAGGGAGTGGCAGGCAGAGCATTCTCTGAGGCGTCCTCTGTTTTTTTGGGATGAGAGTCCAGATTTGTTAACCTTCTGAGCACACTGTAAAGCCCATCTTTATTACCTCATTGTTAAGGCTATTGGGATTGAGGTGGGGTATATTTATGGGCAGTCCTTTGTCTGTGCTTATGTTGTAATTTTTAATTTATGGGATAGGGGCCCAAACCACTCATGTATTTTAAATATTTGAATGAATAAGCGGATGGGGGGTGGGTCTTTATTATTCTTGTTAAACTGATCTGTTTAGGGAGGATAAAGATGAGATCCAATACAAAAGCTGATTTAATTATTTGTAAAATATGTGGAAATTGGAAAAATAAATAATTAAAAAAATGTACAGTCTTCAGGAGGACAAGTGCAGAGAAGATCAGACACTTGAAGCCTGGAAAAATCTTGAGCTGGAAACCTTCTGATGTGTTAATTTCTGATCTATGCTTCATTGCTCTTCCAAGAAACACCCAAGAAACATTTTGCCTACCGTTTAGCATAATCCCTTTCTTTTTAGTGTAATGTAGTGTAATTCTTGGATATATATCAGGAGATATGTCACATGGACCTTTGGTTACAAACAAAGAACTAAGTTTGTAGTAATTGTGCCCTGCATTACAACAGCTCTGTGCAGTACTAACATGAACTTGAAACCGCGGTAATTAATAGACAACCCTAATTAAATGCTCTGTCACTTTTTAAATGAACTGTGAAAAAGGAAGAGAAATACATTTGGTAGCTGATCTTTAACTGGGTTTATAGTTTTGCATGATAGATTAGATTTGTATTCATGATGCAGTTCTATTACAAATGCCCTAAGTTAAGAAAGTGTTAATGGAATTCTCTTTCTTACTGCACACCTAGCAGGGTAGAATGCTTACAACTTTTAGGCCAGGCTGTCATTACAGAAAATGGAAGTTTTGGTGTTGACTTCAGTATTATTTTTCATTGTTTCACTGATTCCAAACATTCTGCTTAACCTGTGACATGATGTTTTTGTGGATGATAATTGTTTTGGCTTCTGAATAACAACGTTTTTTAGTTGTGACATGAAGATTGATATTAGATTGATATTTCAATTTTATCACATTTTTTTTCTTGAAGAAAAAAAGTGAAACCTTTCTTGATTTACATTCCATTGAAAAAATAGCTTATAGGACACCTACAGAGAACTCCTGTAACCCAATACCATGAAGATGGGTTACAAACGTAAAATTTTCTGTCAGTCAAATGACCTGTGAAAAATCACACACCCAGTAGAAACATTTGGTTTCTTTCTTTGCACTTCCTTTTTAAGATGTTTCTTGTTAAGATGTATTTTGTTTCTGTCCTAGGAAATTCTAGGAAGAAGTTGATGTGCTCTGTGTGCAATAAGAAGTGTTCCTCAGCTACAAACCTTCAAGAGCATCGAAAGGTCAGTAAGATGAAAGCTGACCCACAGCAGGCTTTGACTTCACCAAGATGTAAGGCCAGGGAGCATGAGTCACTTGAGAGCTGCTGTAATACAAACTATTGGGTAGTCTTTTTTGTGGTTACAAAAGCAGTGCCTTTTCTTTGAGTATGAGTATTTATTTTTGTATCCACAGTAGATCAAACCAAAAATCCTGGTTTCATTCTAATGTATCTTTTACCAAATATAAAATTTCATGTGTGTGTCATGTTCACATTACCAAGCTAAAACAAAATTGTCTGCTTTTTATTTTTTTATTTTTTTTGTCTGCAGTTCACAAGGAGGGAAGTAAATCCAAGTGTATTTTAGCCATTAAAGTAAATCTGTGAATCTTTCTTCCTATGCAAAAATGCAAACAAGTTTTGTCTTACCACCCTTTGTGAAAATAACATCACAGTCCTAAGGGTGTTGTATGCAATCTTTTTGAGTTATTTGGTTAGTATAAAAAGTGCCACTTACCAAAAAATAATAATAATTTTTGTGCATACGTTGAAATAATGTGATCTTTAATAATCTGTACAGAAAGAGTTAATATCCTGAAAATAATGGAGTTAGTATAGAAATACAGGGTTATGAATATGAGATTCGGAATCCATTCTACCCAAAGGAAGACCCAGCAAGATTAATTTGATAAATTACCAGAACTTTAGAGGGCCCGTTTCTACAAAAACCTACATTGTAATGTTTATCAGATTAACTATAAGTCTCTAATAATGTCCAGTTATAACCTAAATCCAGTGAAGATATAGATGGTATCAATTAAAATAAGATGTTGCAAGAGGAGTGATAATCCCTTGTACTAGCTTTTTGTGATTTTACTTGCTAGCGTTAATGTTCTTCTGTACTTTTTCTTGAAAAAGACTTACCAATTCTACCATGCCTTCTCAAACCTAATCAAAATGCATCCTGTTTTGTTTTAGCATGGTACCCACAAACCATTGCACATTAAGATAGCTATAAAAAGAAAAGGAGTACTTGTGGCATCTTAGAGACTAACGAATTTATTAGAACATAAGCTTTCGTGAGCTACAGTTCACATAGTTTATGCTCAAATAAATTGTTAGTCTTAAAGGTGCCACAAGTACTCCTTTTCTTTTTGCGGATACAGACTAACACAGCTCCTACGCTGAAACCTAAGGTAGCCATGTGATGCTGCAAATCAGGAATGTCCCACTTTTGTAGGCATATCATTGTTAGGCTTATAGATAAGATCATTATTTTGTCTCAGTTGTTATAAATTCCTGCAGATCCTGCCAGCCAAACGATCCGTTGACAAGCTTTGCCTGTGGCACTAATGGCAGATTGATTGAATGTCTATTTATCGCTGATCCACCATCAAGTTTGTCAAACGTGGAAAATTACAATAGGGCAATAGGAACAAGAAGACGGAAAACAGTAGGGTAATTTGCCCAGCATCTTAGATGTATGTGCACAAATGAAAGGCGTATAGGGAAGAAAGAGGAAGAACTGAAGTATTAGTCCATAAGATAAATTATGACTTAATTGGCATCACTGAGACTGGGTGGGATAAATCTCATGATTGGAGTACTGGTAAAGAGGTGTATAGCTTGTTCAGGAAGGAGAGATGGGGGAACAAAAAGGGGGAGGAGTTGCATTATACATCAAGAATATGTACACCAGAAGGAGGCGAGAGGCAGACCATTGAAAGTCTCTGGGTAAGGATAAAAGGGAAAAAAGCAGGGCCATGTCACGGCAGGGGTCCCCTGTAGACTACCAAATCAGCAGGAGGAGGTAGATGAATCATTTCTAGAACAAATAACAGAAATATCCAAAATGCAAGACCTGGTAGTTATGGGAGACTTTTCCAATAGATGTCTGGGTAGTTAAAGTAATACGCCAAAACACAAAATATATAATAAGTTCTTGAAATGTATTGGGGACAGCTTCTTGTTTCAGAAGGTGGAGGAAGTAATCAGGAAGACAGCCATTTTAGACTTGATTCTGAGGGAGGAATTGGTTGTGAATATAGAAAGTAATTTAGGTGAAAGTGATCATGACATGATAGGTTTCATGATTTGAAGTAAAGGAAGGAGTGAGAGCTGCAGAAGAAGCACAGTGGACTTGAAAAAAGAGACTTTAACAAGATAAGATAAGGTCCTATGGGAAGAAAATCTAAGGAAAAAAGAAGTTCAGGAGAACTGGCAGTTTCTCAAAGAGACAATGTTAAGGGCACAACAGCAAACTATCCCAATGTGAAGGAATAGTGCAAACATGTAGGGATAAAATGAGAGGCTAAAGTACAAGGGAACTCACAAGGGACACAAAAGGCAATAAGACGAGGTTGTATAAATACATTAGGAGCAAGAGAAAGATGAAGGAAAATATAGGTCAATTAGTTAATGGGGAAGGAGAGTTAATAACAGATGACATCATGAACGCTGAGATGTTTAATGCCTATTTTGCTTCAATCTTCTCTAAAAAAGTTAATGGTGACCAAATACTTAACATAATTAATATTAACAGCAAGAGGGAAGGAACACAAGTCAGAATAAGGAAAGAACAGGTTAAAGAATATTTAGATAAGTTATTTGTGAACAGGTTAGCAGGGCCTGATGAAATTCATCTGAGGGTACTTAAGGAACTAGCCGAAACAATCTCAGAACCTTTAGCCATTATCCTGAAGAACTCATGGAGTATGGGTGAGGTCCCAGAGGACTGGAGAAAGGCAAATGTAATACTTGTCTTTAAAAAGGAAAATCCATGTTGGTTATTTATCCCCTAACTCACAGTAAGTAATACCCTTCCTTCACATGTGGTCTCACTGATCCCAGTGGAACAGGAGTGAAGTAATGTGAGTAAGTTTAACAGAAGCCTAGCCTTTTTAGAACTATACCCTGCAAAGTTAATACACCTCAGATTCACCTCTGCAAAGTTATTCAAAGAACTTTTGTCCTTTTTTAATAGGCCAAATGAAGATTTCTGATAGTATCACTTTTTAAAATGAGGAAATATGATTTGTTGAGGGTGCATAGACCTTGGTCAGATAATCACAATTCTAAAAATGTGTCTGACTTTTTAATCCCTCTTGATCTACCATCGTAGGGCTGTGTGTGCAACCAAATAATTAAACTGTTTCTGAGTGAAGTCATTCTTAATATAGGGAGAGGCAAAAAAGGCTTTTTTTTCCCTATGTGTAGAAATATTTCCCTCTGTTTAATTACCCACTAAGACCGCCATTTCCTTTTTTAGAAGAAAAGCAAATTGTGTGTAATAGAAGTTCATAAATTGAAATCAGACCGTTACATGGAATTAAAGAGCAATCTGGACTCTGGTACATTAAATAGTAGTCTACTCTAAAGAAAAACACTCATCTCCTGAAATAAGGTGTCTGAAATATTTGGGGAGGAATTACTATATTGTGAGGTGGCAGGTCTGTGGAATTATACAGATCTGAACTTCAACCCCAGAAGAAGAAAAACCAATGAAGCTGAAAAAATACAGTAAAACCATATGAATCAATAGGGAGAAGGGAATATAGAATTTATCTGGATAAACAGGGAATTTTTCCGTACAAATGATGTCCACTGAGGGGCATAACGTAATTTTGGATAAGGGTTTTTTGGAGAAATAAGACTTTTGTCCTGTTTACATTGAATAGTACGTAAATGGAAGGGCATGGAAGCCTTGTGGAGTATTAGAACTGGTCTTGAGACAATTTAAAATATTTAATTTGCTTCAAAATTCAGTCATTAGTGCAGCATCAAGTCCAGGCCCTAGATGATTGCTTGGACAGATCCATCCTGTTGGGTGCACGAGAACATTTGATATCTTTGCTAGAACTCTCTAGAAAGTTTTGACCTCTGGGGCTATGTGCATAGTATGGAATGCATTTGCATTTATTAATGTAGTTTAGGGAGAAGAAGGCTAGTGTTTGATAGCTGGATCTTATGATCCAGTAGTTGAAGGCTAGCTCTTTAATTGTGGATTAAGTCATTTTATCCTTATCTAGATTGTTTTTATTTTGTTAATCAATGATGATGTTAGTAATCTGATATTCTTGATAATGTTGAAATATGTTTTTATTTACAGTGGACTCCAATAGCATTTCATATTTATTATGCTTTCTAAAAATTATTAGATGTGTGTTATTTTGTTGTTAGAGAGACATGGTGGTTGAGGTAATATTTCTTATTGGACCAACTTCTGTTGGTGAGAGAGACAAACTTTCAAGCCCTTTTTGTTATTTATAAGCCCGTGCTTATTGGAAATAAATGAACTGAAAATATTTTTGCAAGTTATTCTACATTTATTTATTTTTTGCTTCATGTTTCCATATTGATGAGATTTAAAATTAATGTGATATTACATATTTACATAATCTTAGTTCCTGTGTGTTGTCTTAGTTATAAATGTTTGTTCAGAAGTATGAAGATTTGATTTTTGAGAGACACTGTTGTTCAGCATGGGATAATTAAGGAAGAAATCACAATATATCCATGAGTATTAACATAGCTACAAGCTAAGAAATAATTACAGTTTGTTAGAGATGTTCTGTATATCTAAGATGTGTGATCTTGTTTGAGACACATATTTAATTATCATTAAACACTCATTTTGCAGGTTCATGAGATCTTTGAGTGTCAGGAATGTGACAAGAAATTTATTTCAGCTAACCAGCTAAAACGCCATATGATAACTCACTCAGGTAAAAAAAAACCCTGTGGTTTTTCTTGTATACCAGAATTGGTCCTTGAGATATATTGCGGTATGTTATTTTTTTTATAGATGTTCTGATGGATTCTGCAGTGTTTGGGAGCTAGTTAAAGTAAATCTGGTGCCAGCTAACTCTCTTTGCACCAGTGGAAGGTCCAAATTTAATGGTGCAACCTCCTGCTCCTGGCAACTTCTTCATGCTTCTCCTTCAGGCTCGCTGGGATGGGAGAGCGCAATGCTGTGGGGGTTGGGGAACTAATAACATTGCTGTTTGCTTTCTGTAGGGGTTTAGGTGTCTAGTGGTTGAATGGAAGGGGTGCAGAACTGGGATATGACCTAGGCAGGGCTGTGATAAAAGGAGAGACGTTCAGATTCTCTAATGGACTCGCATTTTGAGCACAGAGCTCCTAGTCAGAATAAAGCAGTTTATACTCCACACCATGCAGTAGACCACACATTAACATATCAGCCTGCCTCGTGGCTGGTGGAGCAGGTCACCGTGACTGGCAGCATCTTATGTCTGCAGGTCTGGCAGCATTATATGAATTGACACTGCCAGCGTTTTTGATCATTGAAACCTGGCATTTCTAGATCTTTCATCCAGTAATTAGAAACATCAGCCAACACAATGGAGGCACGAACTTAGTTCTGTCAAATACATTAAAGTTTAAACATACAGGATTTTGTAACAGCGGAGCCTTTTAACATATCTGCTTTCTTGGTTTCAACATACTGCAATCACATTTATTTTAAAATAAGCTTTGTCCAGAGGCTTTTAGCTTATTTTTGACGCTTTTGGGTGAGACTACAGGGCTTGGGTTTGAGTCACCAGTTCAAGCAGAAAGGCTTTTGCATAGCAACTTTTGGTTTTCGAAACTAATATGATATGTATATTGTTAATTAACTTTTAAAACATTTAAACTGTCATGCCCTCTTTCACATTTGTAATCTGGAAACAGGCTTTTCCTCTTTGAAGTCATTCTCTTTTGATTTAAGCTAATTAATCAGAATTTAGTGTTAGCAATGATTATTGCAAAGAATGTGCCAATTTCTTGAGATACACCATAGCTCATCTTTTATGAAGTGACTTAACTGTCTAACATAAAGGGCATTAGATGTCTTTCTAATTGGTTTAATCTTAATTGGGTTGACTTAATTGCAAAAATCTCTCTGAGGAGATGACTGTCTCTGCCTTTCATCTTCTCCCCCTGTATAAACAGGAGATTAAATGTCCCCCACTCATTTTCTGCAGAAAAACGCCCCTACACCTGCGAGGTTTGCAATAAGTCCTTCAAACGACTTGATCAAGTGACTGCACACAAAATAATACACAGTGAAGATAAACCTTATAAATGCAAGCTTTGTGGAAAGGGATTTGCCCACAGAAATGTTTACAAGAATCACAAGAAGGTAAAGCACTCTGCTGTTGTTGTTTACAGGTCTGCCAGCCTCAGATATGCAGCTATTTTTCTTTTAAATGGTTGATCATTAAGCTCTGGCATGCTTATAAACATGAGATTAAAGTATTGGAAAATGTATTTTCTAGTGTTCTTTGTTATAACCAAGATCTCAAGATACTAAATGAATTCCAGTAAAATACAAACACACAGAAATGATTCTTCTGCTAAATGCACTGAATAAATCCCTATTTTGAGTCTTCTGGTTTGTTTTTATATGTTATCAAGTCAAATATTTATCTGATCTAAAAGGTCTCTAGTTTTTGGCTTACAAAAGAATGATCATATTTGAACAAAATGAGCAATAATGCTGTTGCAGTCATTCCTAATCGTACTTATCAGGAGATACTTTCAAACAATATATTATTTGCATTTGGTAGTGTTAAATAATACATTACTGAAACATCAGAAGAAACACTACCCTAATAATGTACACATGAAAGGATGCTCTATTTCTGTTGATTTAAACTCAAATCTGCCTGTCCTAATTTCTGTAATGCCTGTCATTACTTTTAACCCTACGTTACATTTTCAATGGCAAGGCTACCCATGACTGCTGCTTCAGAATTCCAAGACTGTAAAAAAAGAAATTATCTGGCTGATTTCCTGCCCAGTCTTTGGAACGCCGTGCTTCCCCCCCTCCACTTTGATGAAACTGATATACCTATACTTATAAGGTTTTCAGTGTGGCTCATGTTATATGCCATCTGGGAATTTGGCACAGGATCTTTGCACCATCTCTTGTACTTTCAGTCATAAATCATATGAAAGTAATAATAATGTCTCTTACAGGATGAAACAGTGATGACTCCCTCCCCCCCAAAACAGAACATATGCACAAGCATGCTGAAAGACACAGCTAGCTGCCATGTATATTATGATCATAACTTGCATGTGTAACTTCATTTTAAAAAAAACAACAATCAAAAAACAAGACCTTGCCAAGTGGATACAGTTTTATGAAAATTCTTGAAATACTTAATCTGGCCAGCTACTTCTGTATCTAAAAACTAAGAAAATCTACACATTTTGTTATGATAACCTTGATCTGATGTCCAATAGAGAGTTTTGCCTGAATAAGAACTTCAGAATCAAGCAAGAATAATGAATTAACTACCATATCCTTTTGGCCCCATACTGCAACCCTTACTTAAAGTCAGTGGCTTTGCTCATGTAAAGATTCTTTGAGTAAACCTTGCAGGATCGGATCATATATTTGCTGAAGATTACAGATTCTGCTAACTGAGAGAAATGTGCAAACTTTATAGTTGATCATCTGGTAAATATCTTGTTTAGTTTTTGTCATAATTATTCCCACACTTTGCAATAATACTTATTTCTTGAGTCTGTATGCTAGTAATGCAGAGACTGTCTTAGTCCCGTTAGATAAAGACAATGCACAGAGAAACAAAACAAAAAAAAAAATCTGTGCATTTAATGACACAACAGCGACAAGTCCTGTCAACCTCTTCAAGTCCAAGCAACTTACTTTCTTTAAAACACAATAAATCCCTGTGTACGTTGAACAAACAGCGTGGCACAAACTATGTGATAGAAGGGGTGCTAGTCTATTTGTATGGCCATGATTTAAGAGGACTGCACTATTCACAAGAGGTAGAGGGCTCAGTGACTTGTTGACAATGTAGTTATCCCAATGAGATGGAAATTTAAAACTTCATACCATCCTACTCCATCACATATTTCATTTATGCTTTTTTATCAAGTTTGTGGTTTTGTTTGTTTAAGTCTACATCCTCCTGATTGGGGTGGGGTGTGTGTGTGTGTGTGTGTAATCCTATGGGAATACTGTATCTGTTTTATTTTCTCTGGGTGAAAGTAAATGTTTGCACCCAAATCGGCTGACAGCGCTTTTCCAGTTTCAGAATACTTTTACTGTACTGAAGCAGCTTGGTTATAAATGTGCAGTAGGAATGGTGTGTGCTATGGTTAAAAAACAGACAAATAAACAGCATGTAATGGAAAATGTATTGTCAGATTTGAAAAACCTTTTTGGCTTTTACACTGCATTTAGCATTATATGGCAGTCTTTCATTTATAATAAGAAACAG
Organism: Lepidochelys olivacea; assembly: GCF_965140295.1. Classification (NCBI taxonomy): domain Eukaryota; kingdom Metazoa; phylum Chordata; order Testudines; family Cheloniidae; genus Lepidochelys; species Lepidochelys olivacea. The sequence continues at coordinate 45,941,810 of NC_140414.1, read as the reverse complement.
GATGGAAGTGTTTTCCCCTCTTTGAATTTTATATGTATCATTTGGATGAAGGTTTTTTTGTTTGTTTGTTTGATTAATGTTTAGAGGATACCTAAGTTGGTGTTGTGTGGAAGTGTCAGAATAAAGTAGTACTTTTAAACATGGCTCAGGTTCTGAGGAGTGCTGCCCACTGTGCAGGTTAAGACTGGGCTTTTCAAAGAAGCTGAAGAGAATTAGGTGCCCAGCTCTCATGGAATTTCAGTGGGAGATGGGAGTTAACTCACTTGGGATAAGTCTACACAGCAAAAAAAACCACTGCATGGTAATGAATCTCAGAGCCTGGTCAACTGCCCCGGGCTTGCGCTGGGAGCTAGAAATAGCAATGTTGACATTCAGGCTTGGGCTGGATCCCGGACTCTGAAACCCAATGAAGGGGGAGGGTTTTGGAGTCTGGACTCAATTCCGAGCTCAAATGTCTACACTGCTATTTAGCTCTGTGATTCAAGCCCTGTGAGTCTGAGTCAGTTGACCCACGGCTATGAGGCCTGCTTGTATGTTGTTTCTTTTTGTTGTGGGAAGGCAGGGACGGGGTTGTTTTTTGAAGTATAGATGTACCCTTAGGCTCCTCTGAAAAGCCCAGTCTACAGAATTAAATAGGCACTTGATATGCACAGTTCCTTGCTGTGGAAGAGGAGAGCAGTAGTATTTAGTGGAGGTGAGCAGTGTTGGAATTGTGCTGGAGAGAAACCCTGTTACCTTTCGTGATGGAAGATCAGACCTGATGAAAGTGGGCATATAGTACAAATTATTTTTGTACGCAGAAGTATCTGGCTTTGTTTCCCCCACCCTTTCATTGCCTGTTGACTACATGTCGCAGATGTTGTCAGGGAAGAGAAAGTGAAGATCCTTGACGAACTCAGCAGACACAAGGTGCAGAAGGGCCTAGAGCTAATCAAGGGGTATTCACTCAAGAAAAGATAGACAGTTGCATTGATGGCACTACCATGGGGGGTTCTACTAGAATAAGCAGCTGTATGTTGAGGTTGAGAATAGAATTCTACAAGACCCATGCTAGTTAAAGCTTCCTAGGGAATGTTGCATAGCAGCCCCTTCCCAGCTGCCTTGGTCTCATCATCCTCCAGAACAGATGCCAAGCCTTTTTAGAATTCCAGTGGCTAGCTGCAACCCCCCTGTAGGAATAAGAGTTGTGGGTGTCTTGGGTGCCACATCCTCCCTCTGTGCAGACTTTCCAACACAAGGTGCCCTGTGCCGGCCCAGATTCTGAATGAATCAAGTCTGTAGTATATGCATTTCCATGCCATGCAAAACACTGGAATGTATAACACTGGAATGTAATAAGGATAAAATTCAAATGAGGAAAATTATTTTCAAGCATCTCTGCCTGTGTTGCACCTTCCTCTATTTACATTACTGTGTGAGCTGCACTAATGCAGTAAAATGCTTACAAATATTCCCAGTGTAGATAGACCTTTTCTGTGCTGATACACTTTCCAAAAACCTGGGTTCAGTCCTGTATCCAAATTTTCAACATATTTCAAGGCTCAGTTTGCCACTGACTTTGTAGAAAAGAGCTTTGGATAACAACTGAGTGGATTAGATACTTTTCCAAGGCCCTGATTCAGCAATGTACTCAAGCCTGTGGATCGGGTTCTAGCCTAGGACTTGGAAGACCCATGCTCAGTGTCGTGCTTTGCCACCGACCTTTTGTGCAAGTCACTCAGTCTGATTGTGCTTCAGTTTTCCATCTCTAAAAATGAGGATGATAATACTTTCCTACCTTGCAAGGGTATTTTGAGGATAAGTACGTTAATAACTGTGAAGCACTGTGCGGTCTATGGATGAAAACTGCTATATATTTAGCTTTTATTTAAGTGTGTGAATAGTCCTACTGAAGTCAGAGACTACTCACATTGTTAGTATTAGGCAGTTGCTTAAGTTCCTTGCTGACTCAGAGCCTAAACTGGTAAATGCAGCCCAAGGAGTTCTATAAGGATAATGGGCACCCTCCTTTTTAACTGCAGAAACTACAGGCCTTGGTGCTTGCTGCTTCAGCTTGCTCCCAGTGGAGGTCAGCTGCATATGAAAGCAGCTGCAATCTGTTCTATTACATTCAAATTAGGGGCATCACCTGGGTGTGTGTGTGTGGCGGGGGGATTGGATATGTGATAGTCTACACTTGTATGATTAAATCCTGCTCAGTGTTTTTGCTACTGCATGTATATTAATCGTATTTTTTAAAATACAAAAGTTGGTGTATACAATATACTCTGTGTGTGTGTGTGTGTGTGTACTATTATACAGTATTTTATATATTTATTATACAGTTAGATATAATTTTGTAATAGCAGCTAAAGCGTTATTAGTTGAACCTTCAAATTTCATGTGAGCACATCAAAAATACTAGGCCAGTTTTCCAATTTGGAGTCTCCTACTCTAGAACCCATGTGCATTTCTAGCAAACCCAAAGAACGCATGGTGTGAGCAAGTAACTTGTGATTGTGAGAAGTGTGCGATGATGACAATGATGCATTCATCTCAAGGTGCACTTTCGCATCTATTACACATTTAGGTTTTTGTCTCAATTATGAGCTTTAGAAATACAGTTGGACTCCTATATTGTAGCTAAAAGGCCATATCTGAGAGAAGCTGCAAAGGGCTTTTAAGTGACAGTGGATGGGTCCTGCACCCATAGAACTAACAAACAGAAAAGCATTGTAGAGTAGGGTGTTTTGAATAAAAGGAAGTGACTTTTGCGCTCGTGAAAAGTGCCAGATTGACAGCCCTGGAGACTGAACCCTTCTATTTATCCACAGAACAGGTACAGCACAGACAGCAGCACTGCAAGCTTCCCCACAGTGTCTCATCAATATGTCTCAACCCTGTTCTGGAGGAACCACCTATTGAGGTGAGAAGGTAGTTCAGTCTCTTCACGCCCAGTCAATCCTTGGCCTCGCTGTTGAGAATGTCACTAAGGATATCAACTAATGCTAATTATGATGTGAACCACTAAGAACCAGACTGAAATGATCAATTTATTTTACATAGCCATTTGAGGGTCATTCAGTGGCCTTTCTGCTATATGTGACTCAGGCTGGATTTGAGCTACAGACTGAGGTGAAAGCCTCTCTATCCCATTTTCAGTCATTGCACTGTCTGAGCCATGCAGTCTCAAGGCACCTTCTTAAAGGTCCCCCCCTCTCTCTTGTGGACATACACCAATAAAAAGTTATAAAGTAGCAAGGCTTTGTTCTTTAATAACAAACAAAGGAATGTTTGAAAGAATAAGTATCTATGAATGAAAGAGTCCTGTGCTGATTTATTTATCTGATCATTGTTCTGGCTGTGGTTTTTGCAATCCACTACAGATGGCTATTAGTATACTGTAACATCTTGGTATTGCTAGCCATGAGAAAGGACATTTGGGTTAAAAATGAATGTGAGTATGTGACCCAAAAGGGCTACAGGCTGCACGTAAATAATTTCACTGCCCCTCTTTCCACCACTCTCCCACCCTGTTTGTGGAGTAGCTATGAATGTCCTATGACATTAGGGATTTCCCTGCCACGAGGAGAATATAGAGTGTGCATTTATGTACCATATTCATGTTTACCCTCAGGCTATGAAATTCACTGTTTAATGAACATAATTTTATAAACCATAATCCGTGTGTGTGATAAAACACTTCCAGTCACTCCCCTTTCCCTTGGGGCACAATAGCTTTCAATTAAGATCCTTGTGAGCTAAATGCAGTATTTAGAAGCGGATTCTTTAAAACTTCCCTTTATCAGAAAATTATAGGCAATTTGGTTAGATAACATATTGTACAGCTTCATTTACTGGCAATAGTGGGATAGTACTTCATTACAATAAAAAACCAGAGGAAGTGATTTGAAATTTACAGATGTAGGATAAAAGCTGATTCTTTCACAAGCTCCAGAGATCAGCATCAGCAGCTGTGAAGTTTGTTTACAAGATTCAGCCAAGCTTAGCTTTCTGTCTTGTTTATGACTTTGAGGAGGCTATTTCAGCTATGGTGAATTTTTACTGAGGTAAGCAAGGCTCTCAGTACAATACTTCTGTCTTCTGTTTCAAATTAGCAAATGAAGCTGAGACAGGGGGATAGGGGATAGGTTCTAGATTTGAGAGATTTTATTTTGCTAAATTTTAAATTGGTGTCTTGAGAATAGGCAGATCAGCAGTGGGCTACGAGTAGACTGTAATTAACTGAGAAAATGTGCTTTTGAGGGTGCACTTAATTTTGATGACGTTATATATTATTTGGTGAAACGTCAAATTCTAGCTTATAGCTTTCTTTCAAAATATAGATATTCTCTGTATGTGTACAGACTGACACAGACACACACACACCTTTTACGTAACAGAATTCCAAGGATTTGTGATGTACACCTATTTAATAGTTGCCAAGTTGTCTTGCAAAGTTCCACTTAAATGAAGCATGATGGTTATTTGAATCCTTTGTCACCTAGTATGCGGAACTGCCATGATGTCCCTTCTGAACTCAGCCTGCCAGCTACAATTATTGTAATAACACCTAATTGATTTCCCTGATCCTTCCCCCTGACTCATTCTCTTTCGTCTGCAGACCCACTCTGAAGAGAGACCATTCCAGTGTGAGGAATGCAAGGCTTTGTTCCGCACCCCATTCTCTCTGCAGAGACACCTACTAATACATAACAGTAAGTGTTAATTCAGAGAGGCAAAGGGCTTCATCAGTTCACATCACTGACTTGTGGGAGGAAATGCATTGTTACACAGTACAAAATTAAAGTACATTCTCGTTCAGTCTTGCTCCCAAATACACTAAATTGTGTTCAATTATTATTATAAAAATTCAATCCACAAGAGCCAGGAAATTCAGTAAAGTCTGAAAGTTTATCGTTGACTCCTCTTGCTGCACAACATGGAGGCTACAGATAATCCAGTGTTGTTCCGAAGTCCTTTGACAAAGGACTCCTGCATGTTCCAGATTAAGTTGTAGTATTATGCCCATTTATAGATGTGGAACTGAAACCCCGAGAACTGAATGACTTGCTCAAGGTCACACACAAAGTCTGTGTCAGAATTGAGAACCCATGCTATAGCTCCGAAGTCCCAGTCCAGACCCTGAGCCACAAACCAAATCTTTCTGTCAGCAGCATAAATGCTAGCAGACTGGACAAGTCACTGTGTCTCCTTTAGTCCTCTTGGATATGTATCTAGTCATCTCAATCATTAAGAGACTTTGCCTTGCTTTGAGGTTTTGGGGTAGAGGTGCCCTCTTTACCTCTTCAGCAGAAGACAGGAGTTAGTCACTTGTGAGAGTCTTTATTTCTTTTATATTTTGTTAAATGAATTAATTAAACATACCTTTATAAAAGTATATGGAAATTTCTCATTATTTTACTAAGATCACTGTAGCTTTGAAAACAGCACTATTTTGGGGGGCAAACTTTTATTTACTGCAATTTAATATACCAGTGTTTTGTGCTAAGTGAATATGCATTAAAGAAATTCTTGGAACTTTTTTTTTTTTTTTTTTAAGGCTTTCAGAGCTGCTCGGATCTATTTTTTCAGTGAGTACTTAAGTTTGTAGAATCTTGGTCTCCTGATAACCTTAGCCAGAGTGCTAAAAATCCTTATTCAATGTGTATATATACTCCACTGCATAGAAACCCCTTTTTTAAACACTAATTTAGGGACTAATCTAAAGCCCATTGAAATGATTGTTTTCCATTGACTTCAGTAGGCTTTGTCCCCCTTCACCTCCAAAATATCCCAAAGTAGAAGTGCACATTGAGTTACAGGCTCTTGCGAATCTCTATTTAAAATATATCTTTTTTTTGTTCTTTCAAATTCCCAGAGCTCAAAAATTCTTTTTGTTTTGTGCTTTAAACATCTTCGGGGGGAGGGAGGGGATAAAACACACTTTTGTGCCAATTTTATTTTAAAAAAAATTTCCAACTCCTGGCCTCAGGACCAACACGAACTATATAGAATATATAAAAAAGCATAAAGCAAACTTTTTACAGTTGTTACAACCTCCCCTCTTCGTGTATAGTTCCGTATAACAGAAGTGCAGACAGACCCTTAGCAAAGTGAAAGTCATCACTATCCTGTACTGAGTAAGAAATAGTTTAAATACAAGATAGTGGTTAAAACAAGGGTCCCTGCTGTTGTAAGAGCAGTGCTTGTGTTCCAGGTAAAGAACATTAAAACTCCACCCCTTCTGACCTCATCCTGAGATTGACTATAGTTATGGTCATGATCATGAGCCTGCCATTTATTTAATAACTCAAAAATAACTGAGAATCATAGGCATTGTCATACTAGAGCAGACTAGTGGTCCCTCTTGCAGCATTGAACTATATGAGCTGCTTCCGAGGAAAGAATAAAACAAAAGAAAATCCTACTAATGCTAGTCCAGTTCGACAACGCGGTGTCATCGGGAAGGAATTGTGTGGGAAACTTCTTCACCACTGAGCAGTAAATTCCAGGAAAGCATGGAAAACTCAGAATTCAGGCTTAACCTCCCTCATAAATTCCATCTGAAATCAGTATGTAAATTATATACAGTGTTGTTACTTTAAAAGTGGGGTACTCTGCAGGCAGCGGTATCTATCATACTTAAACCTTTTTAAAATAATGTTATATTAGCACAAAAATAAATATATTTAATAAAAGAATGCCTGAAAGTGCGATTCCACTCTGAAAAGTGGATCTATGAAAAATGGTATCATGAAGTTTGATTTATTTTTTTTTCGGTCTTTCAAGATTCCAGATCAAATGTGTTTAGTTTAGAGGTAAAAGACTTCCCCCTTTCCCCAACTGCCAACTCTGCAAATTCAATCTGGGATCTAAAAGTAAAGCTGAGTTCATCCCTATTCTTGCATATCCCTGCAAGATGACTAGGTCCTGCATGCTAAATTATCAGGGTGGATTTGATTTAAATCAAATTGATTTAAATCATGATTTAAATCACTAGTCAGGGGAAGACTCGATTTTAATCATGGATTTCTACATAAAAGTGCATTCTTGTTGGTTGTTATAACCTTAATACATATTCTTCACAACTCAGAGATAGATGTAGGTTTCATTTTTAGAAGGTACACACTATACATTTTTTAAGTGATTTATTTTGAAAACTTTTCAGGTTAGGTTTTACAGCTATATCAGAAAATGTATGATTGTTTGTTTATTTCATTTACCAAAAGGTAATTGAAGCAGATATTTATGAAGTCATTGGGAGGTGAACTATCTCCAATTCAACAGGTTAATCATTAATATTTGGACAATTTTTCTTGCCATGCTGTATTAGGAGGAGAACATCACCAGACAGACATTTAAATTCTTTTATTTAACTAAAACAACAACGTTAAGTAGTCTGGATTTTTTTTCTTCAAAGCAAACATATAATATTTTAACAAAACAAGCATATGAATTTTTTAATTTAGTTAAACATTCAAGTTTTTTAAAATCAGGTTTGTTTTTGTTAAAATTGTTTTTAACTAAAACAGTTAAATAAAATATTAAAAAAAATTAAAAGTTGACTATGTCAGCCAGGTCAACATGAGAAACTTAAAATATTGGCTTCTGCAGCTAACTCAGTTGTCTTCACCTTCACTTTCCTGTTTGTTCATAATCTGGAAAAGAGAAACAAGCTTTCCTGCTTTTTCAGGTCCCAAACGATTTCTCAGTTTGAAATGAATTCGTCCAAAGGAAGAAAATATTCTTTCTACACCGGCAGAAGAAGCTACTGCTGTTAAAAGAGAGAGTATCACTTCAACAGTCTCTGAATCCAAGTGCTTAAGTGACTTCCACCAGTTCACTAGTGTGACTTTCTTTAAAACATCATCAGCAAACATATATTTCTCAAGGTTCACCCTGAGCTCTGAAGTTTATTATAGTTGGCATTATGGAGGGATGATTGCTGGATGTCCATGTCATAGCCAACTCCTCTTCTTCAGCAGTTAAGGTTTGACCCTGGTCTCAAGTATTGAGAATATTTGCAAGAAAATAAGCTGGAGATCGTGCTTGTCCCATTCGTTATTTTAATGCTTGTAATTTAACTCTGTCATTGCATATTTCTCTTTTTAAGATCTCACTCAGTTCCTTCCAAATTTCAACAGCGTCAGTAACAAAAAGGCTATTTCCCTGCATTTTGTTCAAGGCTACAGAAGTAGTCTTCAGGGTACTCAGCATGTGTTCAACATTTCTCTTAAGCCCACTGTTGAGAACTTTGGCTGTGACAGTGGCATCTATTTTTTCATGATTTTATTCACAAACAACTTTTTTCACAATTTTGTTCATCAGATTAGGCCAGTTCTTGATATAGTGCTCAAAACAGTCCACTACTGCAGTCCATCGCATGTCTTGTAGGAGAGTTAGCTTGGTTCCTCCCATTTTTTTTTCAGAGCAGCTGCTGCAAAGTGGTTGTTACAGAAGTATTTTGCACTTCCAAACAACATTAGCCTTTATTTCTGGAACACTGAAGTCTTTGGCCAGGAGGTGCATCAAATGAGCACAGCAACCATATGTTGTTAGCTTGTGACTCTCTTCTAAATAATTTCTTCTTACATCTTGGATACATGGACCAAGCTGTGTGTTAGACATTTGAATTTTTTTCACAGTTTGTTATAGCTTTTACTGCTACTTCTTGTAAGTATTTTGCCGAGTGTGCGTTTCCTGATGTATCAATTGTTTCTGTAAGGAAAACATTCCCTTATTCTGTTGTCACACAACCACATACAATAGGATCATTGTGGACATTGCTCCACCCATCAAGATTCAGGTTAACAATTTTGCCCTCTAGACCTTTTGCACACTGCTCAATTTCTCTTTCATAAACTTTATCCAGCAATTTGCCTGCGACGTCTGCTCTGTTGGGTGGACTGTATCCTGGTCTTAATGACTGAACCATGTTAATGAAGTGTGGGTTCTCAATCATATGGAAAGGAGAGTTCGTTGCATAAATGAACTGGGCAATTTTTTCATCAGTTACCTCTTTTTGTAATCTGCTGGTTCTTATCACAAAGTTATCCAAGGTTGTTCTTGGATGATGGAGATTTTTTTTTTCTTTTTGCTACAGGTGATATACTGTGGCTATGTGACAGACATGATGTGACTGAAACGCTATCATTAGCAGATAACTCTGAAACTATAGAAAATTATAGTGATCTTGAAGGTGGATAGTCTTCAGAATCCTGTATGTTGAAGATGGATTCTCCTAAACAAAATAAGTCAATGCAGTATTATTACCATACTGCTCATTTAGTATTACTCATTGCATTCACTGACACTCAGTACTACTTTAAAAATGAAATTGTAAAAGGGAGATGTGCCTGTTTCAGCTATTTATTTTTATCACAATTGCATCTAAAATGATAGTACCATAGAATAACAACTATATTTTTTGCTCAAACATGAGAATTCAAGAATAGTCCAGAAGGAAGACAGGCAGTCCTTAAGAAACAAGTATGAAATAAAAAAGTTTACCATCCTGAAGATCCTGCATGTTCAGATCTGTTCCTTTCATCATCTTCAACGCAGCTTCCTCCTGAGAAGGAACACTTCTCATGATATTTCATTTGGGCATCCAGGCCTTGCATTTCTTTGTTGCACTCTTTGCATTTTGCACACATGCCTGTCTTACGCACAGGTAGAAGAATGTCATTAAAATATTCCAAAATGGGGTCTCTTTTATGGCCTGCTGCCCTTATAGGTTTTCCTTTCTAGTGAGAGAATGGTATGGTAGATCTCAAATCAATGAAGGCTACACTCAGAAAGACCTCAAGACTTCTGGGATATGTTGCTCAAACAGTTTCATTTTTGTTCTTACTGCCTGTCCCTCCCTTCTCACATTTGTCTCCAGACTTCTCCTCCTTGTCCAGATCCCCCACAGTCTTCTATTCATTGAACTTTTTGAAACTTTGCACTTTTAGAGAGAGGTAAGGGATTGACTGTGTGTGCACAAATTTGCAGAGGGACAGTAGGGTTGAGGTCTGTTATTTCTCACCTCTATATATTATTTATTTATTTATTTATTTTAAAACATTTTTGCCATTAACAAGCATGTTCTCTCTGGAGAGACAAATCCACAGTTTGAGAACTGCAAAACTAAGCATCTCTGATGGTATCTTGTAGACTGAGCACTGAGTCTCATTGAGTAGATAGAAAGATTAATCTAAATAATCTGTATAGAAGCCCCTGGAGGCCCCATAGGATCTCATTTATAAAACTTTTCTTAAACATTACATTACTATATTGTCTCATACTATAGAATTAGAATTTATAATCCCTATTCCATGATGAGAGATCTTTGAGTTATAATGTATCTTAATGAAAACTATCTTTAGATAGGCTTTTTCCTCAAAAAGCATTTTATCAAAAAAATCCAGTTTAAATAAAAAACATCCAATTTTTTTATTTTTTTTTTAAACTCATTGATTTTTATTCACCCTGTAAATTATGCTCTCACTAACACTTGTGCAACCCTTCTGACTTCAACACCAATGTAATTTATAGAATTTAGTAACGATTCTGTTGATAATACATGAAAAGGAATATAATCCATGCTATGCTCCTCAGAGCCAACAAGAATTAAAGTCAGTGAACACTTACTTTGGTTGCTAAAGTAAGCAGGTAGTACTCTACATACATACATACATACATATGTAGGAAGATCCACTGAGCAAGAAGACATGATTTTTACATACTCACTTTCCAGAGTAGACAACTACACTTGCAAAAACCTAATAATAATAATAAAAAATTAAAAAGCTCTTGCTACTGTGTCCAGCAGCAGAATTTGTAGGAGTGAAAGTTGGGGAATGCTTCTCTCCAAAAAACAAGATGAGGCCTATGCTCCTTATAATCTGTACCAGAAAGAGAGCACAGCAATGGGGAGAGCAAAGCCCATGAGGCGTGAGTCCCATGTAAGCCATTCAACATGATCAGTACATCTTGGGGAAAGATATTTTTGGGTATATTATACCAGTGCTCCATTGCTTTCCTGTTTTGCTTTTGGATGCAATTATAGGTACAGATTTTGCATGGTAATGCTCTGTGTAGTTTGGGTTCTAGCTGTGTGAGAAACACTCCCCTCCCTGTGCACTGTCACAAGAAAGTAAGATGCATTTTCACTTTTATTCTCTAGCTTTTTCTGGACTAAAGGCAGAAAATCCTGATTAGTATGTTTGTTTTTAATTTTAAAGTTGACTTCCCCTCAATCCAACAGAGCCAACGTCTATTGACTTGAAAATAGAGAATGGAAATACTTTCCCCATTTTGTATGTATGAAGTGACTTTTTTTTTAATAGCTCTAGAGCATAAGTAGTAGGTGGAAGAAATTTGGCTCAGAGAGAGTTCCTAGCCTGCAGACCTGCTTTACAGTAGTCTAGTGAAAATTGTTTGTGATTTATCAAAGTAATAAGGTGTAATACTTTGTGTACTGTAAAAAAAATATACTATGCACAGTGGATTTTGTAATGCAAATATTTAGTAGGAGATTTTCAAATGTACCTAAGGGATTTAGGTGCATAAGTCCGATTTGAAAATCAGATATACTAGTGCTCCTAAGTCCTGTAGGGGCTTTTGAAAATCTCCTCCATAACTGTCTACCAATGTTCTATTGCTTTGGTGCAGGAGTATGTTGGTTAGGAAAGTTTTCCTGTGTCTTCCATGATTAATGAAGGTGTGTTGTGAGGATAAATTGATTAATAAAGTAGAAAAAAGTCTATAAAAAAAGGGAAAAATTCCCTATTCAGTACACTGTTTGGATGGCATGCAGTTAATGAAGTATGGGGCCACACACTGAATAATGAGGCTTAGAAAAAATTATTGAATAGCTTCTTTGTTCACTGAGCGCTATCCATCTTGTACATTCTGGCTCTTACCCTGCATAACACTTAAAAATATGTGCTTAACTTTAAGCTTGTTAGTAGACCCATTGACTTCTGTGTGCTTAAGTGCTTTACTGGATTGAGGTGAGTACATAGCACCTTACAGGATCCATTAATGTATTTTGGAAAAAAAATAGTATATAGTCTATGCAATTAAAGACTTGACTATATCATAAAGTGTGCACACAAGGGGACAGAGTTAAGTTTGTGTCTACAGCCTCAGTTTTGGCATTTCTAACTTTTGGGTGCTTCACTTTAGAACCTTAAAAGAACATTAAAACATTTTTAAAATGGAATTGTATTTGTTAGAATTGTTATAACATTGTGGAAATACAGAACTGAAGCTGATTGTAGTGATTTACATTTAAATGTTTTCAGTATTTTTTCTTTAATGAAGCAGTAAGAGCTTGCAAATTACTTTAATCAGAATGTTAATTGACTTTACTTGCACGTAACACAGGTTGATGTTACTAAAGAAAGGGATTCCAAAAGAGACATCAGGCCACGAGTTTTAAAGGTAGAGAATGAAGAATTTCATTCAATATTTTGGTGCAGTTTTGGTGTAAGATCTTGTCTTCATTTGCCTCAGACGATGCTGCTTTTGCTCCCAACTGCAAAGTGAATACATTTTTAACGATTGATGTTATTGGAAAGAGAAAATGAGGTTCTGTAGGTTGAAGGATGCCCAAGTGTACTTGCTGAACCATTAAAAGAAGTTTTAATCTTTATTGGCTCTCTGGGTTGGATAATGCTGCTTACCAGAAGAGAATGGGTACAAGATCTACTTCCATGACAAGTAGAGTCTGTTATGAGGGAGGGCTGTTGCTAATGGAAAAAGGAAATGTTTAATTTATAATAGTTACGTCTTTAAATAGCAATGTCAGTGGAGAGGTGGGTTAATATGGTGTCATAAAAGTAAAGTTATGCAATAAAGAAATGAGTATTTCAGCACCATTGGCATGTACTATCAGAGTGGTCTTTACCCAAAGGCCATTGAAGTAAATGGGAGACTTTCCATTCATTGGCCTTTGGACTTAGCCCAGAATGCACAAGGAAAACTGAACCCAGTGGAACTGAGATAGCTGTATTGTCTAATAAGTGGTATTGAGAAAGTATCCTTGCCAGGGTTCAGGAGCCTGCAGATCAAAAAACTGGATTGGGAAGTAGGAGTTCCAGGGGATGATGACTTCCTTTGACTTCCTTTTCACTTTGACTGTTCTTTGTTTTTTATGCAAATGCATGGAAGTTACTTCAGGACAGATGCACCTTGATTTCCTGTTTTTACCAAGATTTTGTGGGCGTATAGATGTTTTAAGTATGATGGGTTTCTGAATGAATTTCATTTTATAGCTCAATACATAGTAATATACTCAGCAGGAGACTGAAATTCACTTCTATATTTAAGGTAATAAGAACAGTAAGATTTTGTAATTGTTTATCTCCAGTTTCACCTTCTTGGATTTTTTTTATCAAAAATTCTGTGTAGATTTTCATAATATGATACTTCCTCTCCTTTATTTTATTCGCTTTGATGACAATTAAAATATCATCACTGGTATCTGAGTTAGCATTCATGGAAATGAATGAGGCTGTTCTGATCTCAAAGCTATTGTTAGGGATTCTGTGCTAACTCAAGCAGGCGTCTCTGCATCAGTTATATAACTTAACATTTTGAAATTTTTCTTTGCGACCATAATAGCTAGAGACTTATGGTGTTGGGCATGCTGCTTTTCAGATTAGATATAAACCTGGTCCTGACCATGTGTTGTTATTCAAAATCATTCACTTTCGGCAAGGGTAGAGAGGTTAATCCCAACTTCCTGGCTAAATTATTTGGGTGATTACATTCTGCTTTCTTAAATAAAAATTTATATTGGATATGGTGTTCTTTCAGTTTCCAGGGACATATGTCAGTACAACTTCCTCCATGTGGCAGATTTGTGCACCGTGTTCCCTTTCTCAAGGGATTAGAGAGTTAACATGATTCCTGACGTTAGCTGGTGTGTTTATACCTTGCTTTTCTATTTTATAAGGTGAGAGGACCTTCAAGTGTGATCACTGTGATGCTACCTTCAAAAGGAAGGACACGTTAAATGTTCACATCCAAGTTGTGCATGATGGACATAAGAAATATAAATGTGATCTGTGTGACAAAGCCTTTGTTACACCTTCAGTGCTTAAGAGTCATAAAAAAGTGAGTATAATCAACTCCACTGAATTTTCATTCATTTCCTTGTTTGTTTACCCTCAAGACTGTGACTAAACAAAATATCCCTCAATGTTCCTGTATGGTGTTTTTTTTTCAGTAAAAAGTTATCCATTATTGTTAACGAGAACAAACATAATGTTTGCTTATTTCAATACTGGGGTTGCTGGTGGCATCCAGAGTCTAGAAGGTTCATAGGTAAAAGTCCTTTCTAAACACTCCAGCATTGGGTGTGTTGCAGAGGTGACTTGTTGCACTGCTCTTACAGCACTCCTATCTACCAGTCCATAGAGCGGCATTGGTGTCAGCTTTAGAAGAGGCCACTTGCTCACCTTCCTGGCCAGAGGTAAGGTGTCAACTTAAGTAGATGTTAATAGGAGTGAATGTGGAGAAAATAACTGAACAAAATGACCAGCCGTAATAAATGGTCTCCAGTGCTGCCACCAAATATAGAATAGGAGAGAATCTGCTAAAAAACATTGTGTATGTGTTCTTAACTTTACAGTTTGAATTGGCACCCACACGCTTGTGTATATGTATGCATAAAACACAAACCTTTATAACTTTTTGTTTTATGGATTAACAGCAAAACCAAGTGTAATTGTGGTATTTATGTACAGCAATTTAACCGTGAGACTATGTGAAGCACTGATTATTTACATTATAATTAGGTTCCTACCAAATTCACAGTTCATTGTGGTCAATTTCACCGTCATAGGATTTTTAAAATAGTAAATTTCATGATTTCAGCTATTTAAATCTGAAATTTCACGGTGTTGTAACTGTCGGGGTCCTGACCTAAAAAGGAGTTGAGGAGGAGGCTGTCACAAGGTTATTGTAGGGGGAGGTCGCGGTACTGCTACCTTTTCTTCTGCGCTGCTGCTGGCAGCGGTGCTGCCTTCAGAGCTGGGCAGCTGGAGAGCGGCTGGCTGGGAGCCCAGCTCTGAAGGCAGAGTCACCACCAGCAGCATCCCAGAAGAAAGAGGGCAGGGTATGGTATGGCCACCCTTACTTCTGCGCTGCTGCCTGCAGAGCTGGGGTCTCAGTCAGCAGCTGCCGCTCTCCAGCTCCCCAGCACTAAAGGCAGCACAGAAGTAAGGGTGGCAATTCCACAACGCCCCTAAAATAACCTTGTGACACCCCCCCTCCCCCGCAACTCCCTTTTGGGTCAGGACCCGCAATTGGAGAAACGCTGGTCTCTCCCATGAAATCTGTATGCTATAGGGTAGAAGCACACAAAAGACCAGATTTCACAGGCGAGAGACGAGATTTCACGGTCTGTGACGTGTTTTTCATGTCTGTGAGTTCGGTAGGACCCTAATTATCATGCTAGTGAGTTTAGCATTGAGGATGCTTATACAAACTAATTACAAAAGGGAATTTAAAGTTTGTTGCCACTCTGTCCTTATGTTGTCTTATAGTCAGTGCTTGTGTATGTGTTAGCACACAGCCTTCAGCCCACCTCAGAGCCTGGGCTTGATCTCAGACCTCTGAATTCTTGAACATAGTGGATTGCATCATCATCTTAGCTTTGTATGGCACCAAGCACGCAGTCACAAATTACAAATAGTAAAGGGGCCAGTTAAGGATAGAACAGATTTTTTTGGTGTTTTTTTTTTTGGTTTTTTGGTTTTTACAGTTTTAAATATACTTTACTTAAATATATTTAAGTGCATTGATGATCTCCATTTGTTTAATTTACTGGTATCTGTTTTGATGTCACAGTTATCTCATTTACTTACATTTAAATACATATTGTATTACTATTTCATATTTAATATTTATATTAAAATATTTAATATTTATATTACAATAGTGCATAGATGAGAAAATAGTATTTTTTGATAGTTACCTTTGATGGACGTAGTGGCAAAATCATCTGAACCTTTACTATGCTATAGCTTCCACACTGCTACTACCGATGAAGAATTTTAAAATTGGCTTGTTAACACAAAGCCAGAAAACGGTACTGAGAGAAAGCTGCAATAGAAAAACACATCTCTAGGGTGGGACACTTGTGAAAATTAGTAGATGATGGGTATCTTGTATTTAAGCTTTTCAACAGAGCTGGGGGTGGGGAGTTTGGAGAGTTCCTGTTCCTTTTCCACATTTTATCTTTGTTTAGTTCTTCCTCTTGTATCTGGTTCCATTTTCTTTCTGCTCCATCTTCCCTCTTTTGGGGATGTGCAAAGGACAGGGCGTAGGCAGTTGGCCTAATGGTCCTGGCTGGGCTGGTGTCCACAAGTCAAAGATGGCCACAAAGTGTAGTCAGCAAGCAGGGATCAGAGTAATCACGAGAGCCAGGATTGATCAGCTAGAGTCAGGGTTAGGGTCAGGCTGGGTCAGAGACTGGAGATCAGAAAGCAAGGTGAGATCTGAAGTCACAATAGGCCAGAAGTCTGTGCTGCTGTCTGGACAACTTCCTGGGAAACCTCCAGGGTTAAATAGTGGGCATGGGCCAATCAGAAGGCCACAGGATGCTATCACTAGATCTCCTTTAGGCTCCGCAGGAAGTACCACCAAACCTCCACAGTGTTCCTTGGATGTGGCTCTGTATGACCTTCTGCTGGCAATGTGGGAATGTCAGCTGTCCCAGGCTCTGCAAACTTGGGTTCTAGTTCCATGGATCCTCACAGGATGTGACTCTTTAGGATGTGCCTATCAAACATTAAAAACTTCGGCCAGCCGTGCCCCCTCAAGAAAATGGATGCTAGATTTTTGTGAAAAAACATTAACCAATTTCACCCAGTGCTGAATAGTGTAGTGTGTGTATGTGCTTTTTTATGCTTTTGTGTTAATGCTGGTTTATAGTCAGTTGGTTATGATGACTAAATGAAGCACGTTTGCTGAAAGCTTCACTTGTAATTTACTGTTTTGAGCAGATTAAAATAGTAGAATAAGATATGAATTCTTCAGTACAATGATGATCTGCTCTTCCTCCGACAAAGATCATCATGCTCATCAAATGGCTACTTAATTAGATTTTTGTTTGAAACTGCACTACTTTGAGATACCACAACAAAATGGTTTGCTTTCAATATCTCTGATTGATTTTTAATTAGTAATGATATGTTGAGTAAACAAAGTAAATTTAAAATTGTGATCTTCTAGTCAAGAAAATCAAATTCATATTATTGTGGTTAAGAATAAATATATAGATTGTAAAACCGTGTGTAAAATCTAAAAATAATCTAAGTAATTTTTTCCATTTTTTTCTTTCCATTTTAATGAATGAGACCGAAAATGTGTGGAAAAAAGAATTTGTGACCTTTCTCATTTACCATGTATCATCAGGGTTGTGTGTGATTTGTTTTGTTCTGGTTTTTTTGAGAGTACAGGAAAAAATTATTTTTAAAATAAGATTTTCATGGAATGCTACATAAATAGCAGAATCCACCTATAAAAAGATGGGCCTAAGAGGGTTATAGGAATAGTTTATGCTGCCACTGTCCAATCCTTTATGCATGTAGTCATTCAGCAGACTGGAAACCCTGATCCCTTCATAGGTACTGTTTAATTGCATAGAGAGTTTGAGGGTAGATCAAAGTTGAGCTACTTTATTCTCTGTAACATATGCTATTATGTTTAAATGTATATGTTTAAATAATTTCTAAAAGGAAGAATATTATAAATAATATTTAATACTTTAAATCTATTAATTTATTAACTTATTATATTAATATACTTTATATTATATAATAAATATTATTTATGTAAACTAAATCTAAGGAACAAATAGAAGAGTCTTTTAAAAAAAAACTCTTCTGGGGACACTATTTACCTAAAACACAGCGCGCATATGTTTATAGCTGTAGCTATGAAAATGCTAACTTGCCCTTAACACTGTCAAAACATAATGAGGAAATAAGTTTATTCCTATTAATTATACACACTGCTAGAAGTTTCTTGGGATAACCTGACCAATCCATTTCTTCCTTTAATCAGCCCTTGCTTCCAGTATTATACTTGGAAAGAATGTAACTCCTTGATATGCTCAGTAGGACTGATGAATGATGGAACTCCAGTCCCACTTCCAGGAAGTGACTTCTGAGTTTCAGGTTCCCAAAAAACCCAATATCATCACATCTTTTCTTTAGCTGTAGGCAAATGCTGTGTCTCAGTTGCTGTTTTTTCTCCTGGTTTCTTCCTGTCTGTTACCCAAGCAGAACCTCAGACTTGCAATTCTGTCTTGGCAAAACAATGTCATCATTCAGAATGTTCTTTAATATGTAGGTCTTTTCCCCTTCACAAAGCGTTATGCCAGCTCTTTTTCTTTAATTTTGAACATCTGCAGTACTGGCTAGAGCGAGGCACGCTGTAAGCATTTATTCATGTAGACCTTCCTTGTCACTTCTGTGTATGGCCTACAACATCTTTGCTTTCCAGTTTTAAGCAGTTTTCAGATGAAGATGGACATCCTGCAAACTATGGAATGGTTTTGTTTTGTGTAACTAATTCTCTTTGAAGACCAGAAAAAGCTGCCAAACCCTTTTCACCCATGACTGGTCTCAGACACGGTTTGAACACAGGAGTCCAAAGGTGATTAGCTAGTGTAGAAATACATTGTGCTTCTTAGCTATTCTTTTCTTATGTCTATTGTAACTGTTTACAAATGATCAGTCATTTCTTTATTAAGGGCCCCATGCAGCAAGATGCTGAACCATTTAACTCCCATTGGAACAAGTAGGAGACAAAGCCACTAAACAAATCTCAGGATCGTGGCCTAAAAAAGATGCCTGTGTGCCTGTTTTTGAAGCTTTTGGTTTATTTCCTGTTAATTTTTCTATTACAAGGTTAACTTTAATTTCAAGTGCATCTCTTCAACACTGATCTGAAGTCCTTTATTAAATCTTTTTGCAGGCAAATCTCCTATTGAAGTTCATAGGAGCTTTGCATGTGTAAAACCTGAGAAGTGACTTCAGAATCAGACTCTACTGTGTAGTATGTATCTTTCTGTTTTGAAGTTTGTTATGCCTTCATTTTAAAATAGCTGAGATGGCAAGTAGTATAGAATTCTGATCCCCACACTAATATGGTTTGTGGAAAAAATGGAAAATGTTAAGGATGTAAATATCATACAAAATATCTCATGTACTTAAAGATAATGGCATCTGTTTCTTTTAATTGGTTTTAACTGAATTTCTGAAGCTACAAAAACATTTCAGAGACGTGCTAATGATGACAGAATTTAATCTTAGTTTTTATCTTTTCAAAGTTTGAATTAAATGGTAATATTTGCTCCTTCTTTGATGAATATGAATCTATGCTGGTATGTTTGTGCATGTAGATTTGAATCTGTATAATTTATCTAAGAACTCTGATACTAACTATACAGTGATCAGTGTCATAGGAATACTTACATAGGTTGCACATACACATCTTTTATATATTTGTGTGTGTATGTGTGTATATGTATGTATGTATATATATATCTATATAATGTGCACACAGAGACATAATTATATATGAGTCAACATTTTGAAAAATGGCTTCTAATTTTGTGGACACAATCATATGTCCCTCCTCAAAAGATACAGTTTGTGG
This sequence comes from Lepidochelys olivacea, assembly GCF_965140295.1. Classification (NCBI taxonomy): domain Eukaryota; kingdom Metazoa; phylum Chordata; order Testudines; family Cheloniidae; genus Lepidochelys; species Lepidochelys olivacea. The sequence continues at coordinate 45,922,163 of NC_140414.1, read as the reverse complement.
TTGCAAAATGCAGTTGCTTTGTGTGCAAATCTGAGAGATGTCTGTCTGTTCAGCTTGTGCTCATGCAGATGTTTGAAGTAATTGTGTCTTTTATGGGTGCAATTAACAGTAATGAAAACTGTAGGTACAAATTTACAGCATTGATGTCTGATGGAAGATATTTCTCATAATCTGCGTATAACATTTGTTTTAAAAGCACATTAAATCCTTTATTTGAGAAATATAAATACTGTTGTCAAACCGAGGTCACTGGATGATGATTTTTGTGTGTGCAACGTTGGTCTAATTATGCAGGGGAAAATCCTGAAGGGTCTACCAAGTGATAGCCAGTAAAACACCATATAAGATTTTAAGAGGTTACATAATAATTAGACATGTACTAAGCCCTTTGTCTAAAAGTACCTTCCTGCAGCCCCTTGCACTTTGAGGAAATTCAGATCTGAATCTAGATCCAAACTTAAGCCCATCTCTAAGGGGGATGGGACAATTTCCTGGTGCAAGTGCTAGAGGAGCCAACTAGGGGGGGAGCTTTTCTTGACCTGCTGCTCACAAACCGGGAAGAATTAGTAGGGGAAGCAAAAGTGGATGGGAATCTGGGAGGCAGTGACCATGAGTTGGTTGAGTTCAGGATCCTGACACAGGGAAGAAAGGTAAGCAGCAGGATACGGACCCTGGACTTCAGGAAAGCAGACTTTGACTCCCTCAGGGAATGGATGGGTAGGATCCCCTGGGGGACTAACATGAAGGGGAAAGGAGTCCAGGAGAGCTGGCTGTATTTCAAGGAATCCCTGTTGAGGTTACAGGGACAAACCATCCTGATGTGTCGAAAGAATAGTAAATATGGCAGGCGACCAGCTTGGCTTAACGGTGAAATCCTAGAGGATCTTAAACATAAAAAAGAAGCTTACAAGAAGTGGAAGGTTGGACATATGACCAGGGAAGAGTATAAAAATATTGCTCGGGCATGTAGGAATGAAATCAGGAGGGCCAAATCGCACCTGGAGCTGCAGCTAGCAAGAGATGTTAAGAGTAACAAGAAGGGTTTCTTCAGGTATGTTGGCAACAAGAAGAAAGCCAAGGAAAGTGTGGGCCCCTTAATGAATGAGGGAGGCAACCTAGTGACAGAGGATGTGGAAAAAGCTAATGTACTCAAAGCTTTTTTTGCTTCTGTCTTCACTAACAAGGTCAGCTCCCAGACTGCTGCGCTGGGCATCACAACATGGGGAATAGATGGCCAGCCCTCTGTGGAGAAAGAGGTGGTTAGGGACTATTTAGAAAAGCTGGACGTGCACAAGTCCATGGGGCCGGATGAGTTGCATCCAAGAGTGCTAAAGGAATTGGTGGCTGTGATTGCAGAGCCATTGGCCATTATCTTTGAAAACTCGTGGTGAACGGGGGAAGTCCCGAATGACTGGAAAAAGGCTAATGTAGTGCCCATCTTTAAAAAAGGGAAGAAGGAGGATCCTGGGAACTACAGGCCAGTCAGCCTCACCTCAGTCCCCGGAAAAATCATGGAGCAGGTCCTCAAAGAATCAATCCTGAAGCACTTACATGAGAGGAAAGTGATCAGGAACAGTCAGCATGGATTCACCAAGGGAAGGTCATGCCTGACTAATCTAATCGCCTTCTATGATGAGATTACTGGTTCTGTGGATGAAGGGAAAGCAGTGGATGTATTGTTTCTTGACTTTAGCAAAGCTTTTGACACGGTCTCCCACAGTATTCTTGTCAGCAAGTTAAAGAAGTATGGGATGGATGAATGCACTATAAGGTGGGTAGAAAGTTGGCTAGATTGTCGGGCTCAACAGGTAGTGATCAATGGCTCCATGTCTAGTTGGCAGCCGGTGTCAAATGGAGTGCCCCAGGGGTCGGTCCTGGGGCCGGTTTTGTTCAATATCTTCATAAATGATCTGGAGGATGGTGTGGATTGCACTCTCAGCAAATTTGCGGATGATACTAAACTGGGAGGACTGGTAGATACGCTGGAGGGCAGGGATAGGATACAGAGGGACCTAGACAAATTGGAGGATTGGGCCAAAAGAAATCTGATGAGGTTCAATAAGGATAAATGCAGGGTCCTGCACTTAGGACGGAAGAACCCAATGCACAGCTACAGACTAGGGACCGAATGGCTAGGCAGCAGTTCTGCGGAAAAGGACCTAGGGGTGACAGTGGACGAGAAGCTGGATATGAGTCAGCAGTGTGCCCTTGTTGCCAAGAAGGCCAATGGCATTTTGGGATGTATAAGTAGGGGCATAGCAAGCAGATCGAGGGACGTGATCGTCCCCCTCTATTCGACATTGGTGAGGCCTCATTTGGAGTACTGTGTCCAGTTTTGGGCCCCACACTACAAGAAGGATGTGGATAAATTGGAGAGAGTCCAGCAAAGGGCAACAAAAATGATTAGGGGTCTGGAACACATGACTTATGAGGAGAGGCTGAGGGAACTGGGATTGTTTAGTCTGTAGAAGAGAAGACTGAGGGGGGATTTGATAGCTGCTTTCAACTACCTGAGAGGTGGTTCCAGAGAGGATGGTTCTAAACTATTCTCAGTGGTAGAAGAGGACAGGACAAGGAGTAATGGTCTCAAGTTGCAGTGGGGGAGGTTTAGGTTGGATATTAGGAAAACCTTTTTTCACTAGGAGGGTGGTGAAACACTGGAATGCGTTACCTAGGGAGGTGGTAGAATCTCCTTCCTTAGAAGTTTTTAAGGTCAGGCTTGACAAAGCCCTGGCTGGGATGATTTAATTGGGGATTGGTTCTGCTTTTGAGCAGGGGGTTGGACTAGATGACCTCCTGAGGTCCCTTCCAACCCTGATATTCTATGATTCTAATAATAACTTTGTAACTGTTACCAGGTGAATAAAGTCCTTGTGACAGCTGTATATCACTTTACACTGTAGCCATGACCTTAAGGCCCAATGTCTCCAAAGAGAACTGTTGTCCTAACTATAAATCCCCCCATCCAAACTAGTCCTTTACCTTCTGAAGAACTGGGTTGATTTGAAAGTGTGTCTGTCTTACTGTTATCACTAAGTATTCTGTGTATCATAAAATAGAAAATTGTATAAGAGTCAAACAGCCAAATTCTAAAGTTTTAACTTAGTCCTCACTCCAGCAAATATTCCTTTGAAGTCAATGGAGTTTTGCTGCAGTAAGGACAGAGTGAGAACTTCAGGGCATGTGACTCGTAATTTAAACAGTTTTTATTGTTAAGATAATTATTAAAAACACACTCTCATTTTAACCCCAGATGACATGAAGAAGTTAAATCTAAGACGCGAAGTAAGTCCCAACGAAGGGACTTATTGTTCTTTATTTTTCTTTTCATCCACATGTATTAGTCACACAAACTTGAATGGAGAATTGATCCATAGTGTATCTAAGATCCAGATTGCAGGGTTTGAGGTTTTTTTAATGCTTTCTTATTAATTTTCTCTTTTTTCCTTGTTAAGAGATCCTGCTAAGGATGAATCATGAGATCTGAGGATCATAAATACTAAATAAATACCAGACTTTAAACATATTCCTAAAAATATTTGTTTTTTTAATTAAAAAACAGATAATTAGTTTTTATTTTAAAAAATGAGAAGTACCTATCCTTTATCCCATTGGTCTCTTTGGTTCATTCTCTATTGTAACCACTACCATTTTGAGCTGCTATTATAAATAAGACTGGCCATGTATTTGAGCAACCAAGAACTCCTGCGGAAGTTACGTATTGCTTCAGGGAATACTGTGATTTTTTTGGTTATTCTGAATGAATTAGTAGTTGTCTATCTGGACTCCCCCAATGTTGCCATAGAAGATATATAAAACTTCTAAACAACCTTATCCTAATCAAGATGGATTTAACATTCATATCCCTGGCGTCATGGAGAGAAAAGTGCGTGTTTGTTGGATTTTGAAATTGTATCCCATTTACTTTAACTTCGACTACAGTGTAATGCATACCATGTGAGTTAAGGTATTTACTGAAGACTAAAGAATGTATAACTTTATAATGGCTGAGGATTTTTCAATCAAAATGAGAATTATTTTTCTGACCTGCGAAGAATTAAATGCAAAGTTTTAAAAACTGAATTTGTCAGTGGGATGAATGGTTTAGTAATCTTACCTCTGCTGTCCCATTTGAAATACAGTCAGTAATCCTAAATGAAGAATGTTAATGTTTTCAAACAACTCCCCAGAGAAGGGTAGACACCATCCTGTCTGTATACAATTCAGTAGACTGATAAATCTTTATTCAGAAAAGAAGGCTAGTGGTAGCCCTGAGATGGGAGTTGCTGTTTCCCAGTGTTTAGGTTATTCGTAAGATAACATGGTTGTGATCACATTGTAACTGTTAGGTAGAATCCCTTTTAATTCCAACAAGCTTCACAATATATGTTCAAATATTTCAGCCTTTCATTGTGGGAAGAGAATCAGTTTGAGCTTATTGAATGTTTTCTGCTTTTTCACAATCAATATTTTGATGTTACCTTTTATTTTTGTATTGAAAACATTTTTGTCTAGATAATCCTGATATCATGCGTAGTAAATACACAGTTTAGACGCAAGTACAGTCAAATAACTTCAAGTGACTGTAATTGTTACCGTCAATAATTGATAAAGTAACAAATGAAATAGGGGCCAGATTTTGACATCCTTCCTGTCTTTGAGTAGTACCTTCCACTATGAGTAGTCACATTCAGTAAATGTGCTTAGGTGTGGAATAAGTTGCTGTTCAATGTAAATCAATCTGTGCTGTTAGTTTCAGCAACATAGAATGTTTAGAATCGAATGGGAGAGCATCTTCTCCAGGTTAGTTTGAGCTATACTGTTAGACCCCAGTTAAGGAAAATATCCATATTAACATTAAGCACATACTTAAGCATATGCTTAAAATGCTTTCCTGAACTGGGGCCTCAGAGCAATATGTGAAAATCTGCAAGAATCCACACCCACAGCTTTCACTGCAAAGTGGTCCTTTCGTTACCTTTATGTTCAGGGTGGTAGTTTTGTTCCTTCAAAATAGCTGTACAATATGGCAGTATGACATTCTAGCCATAAAAGGGCCAATTATGCAAAGGTACTGAACACTACCTCTAATACTGAATGCTCTTAGTTCCCATTGAAGTCAGTGAAAATTGCAAATGCTCAGTACATCACTCTAGGTTGGTTTTTATAGTTGATAGGTAAAGGTATTGGCCAGTAAGCACAGTCTTAACTTTCTGATCCGACTGTGTTTTATCTATGCTGATGCATTTGATAAGCTGAGCTATGTCAACATTATATATCTCAGTAAGGCTTTTAATAAGGAAAGTAAACCTAGAAATTGAATTTTTAATCATTGTAGGAATAAAATTATTGGGAGGGACAAAGAGACCTCAAGAAAGTCATGTGTTCTATCTGTGTATGACTGATGGTGAAGTTTATAGTCTTAATTAGATTATCAGTTACTTTAAGTTTAAGAAGACAAGTTAGTGTTTTCATGGTAAAATGTATCTGATAATAAGATACAGAAAAGCTGAAGTTCAAGAAATGTGCTGCTCTTTCAGATAATGATGAAAGCAGTTTACCCAGGGGAGGAGTGGGCTCTTCTATTATCCACAGGGAATTTAGTATGTGTGTGTACACACACGCACATAGCCTTTTGACTAACCGTAACTAACATTTTTCTTATTTATACAATAAAAATATTAACTCTTATCTTGGTAAACCTGGAATATAGCTGTTGGAGTAGGAAGTGCAGTCTGAAAATATAACTGCATACAAAAATAACTCCAAATAGCTATAATTTCTTGTCTTCAGTATTGCCTAAACATGGCAATCTGTATTTTTCAGATCTGATTTCTTAATAAATCTCCCCACTGTATTTTCCACTGAATGCATCTGATGAAGTGAGCTGTAGCTCATGAAAGCTTATGCTCAAATAAATTTGTTAGTCTCTAAGGTGCCACAAGTACTCCTTTTCTTTTTGCGAATATAGACTAACACGGCTGCTACTCTGAAACCTTAATTTATGTATGTCACTCAAGTAAATTTAGGTGACATACATAAATGATAGAGCTGATCTTTTTACACGAAATGTGGACCAAATTAAGGGGTTTTTCTTGCTGTTTTTAAGCCAGCGGATAGTAGTCCAAATAATTTTGAGTATTCAAAATATAGACTAAAATGTTCTGAATAAAAAATAGCGAACTATGGTCTAACCTCAAAAGATGCTGAGTGGTTCTCAACTTTTTAGGGTTCATGAACATCTCGCAAGAAAGACTGATTTTTATAAGATCTCCAGCATTGCATCATTTGGTTCAAACTGGAAATACCACAAGAACACAGTCTTTCACGGTTTGTCTTGCAAATGGAGATACATATGAAAATAACTGTGTAGAATTTGAAATTGTGTCCACAGATGTTCATAATAGGTTTATAGCAATTCTTGCCTTGAAACAGACTTTTTTCTTCCAAAGCTGCCAGTTAACACAAGCATACTATGAAATATACACTTGAATAGATTCCTTATCAAAGTATGAGATGCACAAAAATATTTTACAGAAATTTCCATAAATTGATTAATCTAATATTTATTATTCATTAAATACATAGGGTCCATCTTGCAACCTATATGCATTGAAGTGAATTAGAGTTTTGTATGTTGAAGGACTGTCTGTTTGTTGAGTTATATTTAAACTCTGCTCCAAATTATGTTACAATTAGATCTCATAAGCCAGTTAGAACCAGAAGTTGTGGAGAAAGTTCCCTCACACACCAATTCCAGTTCTTTTTCCTAGAGAAACAATTATCTAAAGGACAAATCAAACTGTAGTCTATTTTGTAATAAAATAAAATAAGACTAGACAAAAACACAAGCTTTTAGGCAGTGGGCTTATTTTATTGAGGTTAATGCTGCCTTGAAGAAATCAAGGCACTATTTCCTGTTTTGTACTGGAAATAGTATTTGGCACTGAAAATATCCTGCTCCCATGTAGCGAGGTCCCAGCAGGGCCTTCCTGGCTCCTGCCCCCACTGGGCTGAGAAAGTCACACAGAGACCCTTGGTACAGTGCTCACCTGATGCTTTTATTTACAGGTTGTCTTCCCACCACCTTTCCACCATACACATAGTCCCCTTCTTACAGGCCACCAGCAGGAGAGAGGGGGAAAGCTAGCTCTCTCTGCTTCCCCTCACTGCCTTCCCTCTAATACAGCTTACAGCCTGTCCAGCTCCTCCCCTGGCTTCCTTCCCCTGGGACTTTTATCCAGCCCCAGCCTGATGAGGCAGCAGCTGTTCCAGCTTTCCCGATCAGGGCCAGGTGATCTGCCCACCTACAATTCACCTCTCTTAATTGGAGCTGGAGTGACAGAAGTTTGGCTAAGCAGTTTTCTGCTTAGTCCCCTGTCACCCCCCCCCCCCATTGGATATTTCCAAAAGCACATACAAATTAATCAAATGTTTATAAACCAAACTATTAAAGGAATTATAAACTCAGTGAAACTGTAGTTAGATTTGATAAACAGGTTTATTTTACAATCAGTAATGAGATTAGTTTAGAAACTTTAGCTATTTTGTGGACTAAAAGAACATCTATGATTAATTCTTTAGAATCTCTGCCTGATGACATGGAATCAAATATGGAATGACTGTGGAAGGAAATATAAGCTTGGAAGAAAAAAAAATAAAATAGAGAAAAAAACAAAAGAGAAATGGTCAATGTCAAGTCTATTGAATCTTCTGTGGATCCTCATTCTTTAAAGCTATGCAAAATCTTCTTTTCTTCTTAACTTTTTTTTTCTTTCCTTCCTATCTAGACACACACAGGGGAAAAGGAGAAAATTTGCCCATATTGTGGACAGAAGTTTGCAAGCAATGGAACATTAAGAGTTCATATTCGGAGTCATACAGGTACAGTAGCTTATGTGGTAAAGAGAACTTAGTTCTTTAGATATATAACAAAAATATTTCTAGCAATCTAACTACCGTTTTACACACTGGGTGACTTATCACAGCATTTTGAGATTTTTAGTGCTCTTTTTGCCTGATTAACTTGATTAACAGCTACCATGCTTCAAACATAACAATTACAAAAATCCCATTAGACTATCTGATTACCCATCTGTTTGTCCATGAAAGAACTTTCCTACTAATCAGCCTGCTGTTCTGGCCTGATTAATTTGGAGCAAAATCCTGCTACCCTTGTTTGTGTAGTCTCACATGACTTCAGTGCAGCTATGACAGTTAGCACCAGTTGAGGATCTTCCCCAGTGACTTGAATGGAACAACTCCCATAAGTAAGGCAAGCAGAAAATGGCCCTTAGTGTTTTGAGACATCACCATAGTTCCGATGGTAAAGAATATCGTGCTATCAAATATTGGATTGATGCAATCACATTGATTGACTAAAAATTTATTGCATATAAATTAGATGGTCAGTTTTGTTGTTTTCGCCTTTGGAAGCAAAAACTGATTCTATAAATGTATCACCATGTTAGTGATTTCTGGTTCTTGTGGGCAGTACAAGATGAGGTGAAGTTAGAGAGACGCTTCACACATGCCAGAATATTAGCGTGAGAGACAAGTTTGGTGAGGGAATATATTTTATTGGATCAGCTTCTGTTGGTGGAAGGGACAAGGTGGCAGGAGACTGGCTCATAGGCAGTCTAGTGTGTGGAGCAGGAATCAGGTCTAGGGCTCGGAGTCCAAATGCCTGAGCACAAGGCCAAAATAGAGTCGGAGATGGCGACTGGAGCCAAAGGTCAAAACTGAGTCAAAATCCAAATGCCAGCACCAAGGAGTGAGGCAGACAGTCAGAACCAGGGCCAAGGGTCAGAACCAGATTACCTCATGCAAGGGAGGCAGGAGCAGGGCTGGTTCCAAGGCATGAGCAAGACTGGAACAAGAGTGGGTGCACGACAGGGTCTAGGCTGGAGTAATGTAGGAGTAAGCAGGAGCAAGGCTTGGAGTAAGGTGAGCACAGGGAGGCAGACAATCTGTGGGTGTGTGCATTATGCAGCCACTGATCCTCCCAGCTGCTGGGTTTAATAGCAAGCCACCTGACTGCCTTAACCAATCAGGTGGTTCTGCTGTGGCCTAGCTGCGATTGTTGGCTGCCTGACAACTGGGCAGGTGCAGCTAGAGGTCCTCATTTCTGAGAGAGGCTTTCAAGCTTACACAGAGCTCTTCTTCAGGTCTGGGGAAGGTAACCAGAGTGTCTGAGCTAAATACAAGGTGAGAGAGAATTCTGAGCATAAAGGTTTCACACATGCTGTAGGAGACCACTTAAAATGGATTGGGCAGTTTTAGCAGGCAGTAGGATGTGTTACAAATTGTTGCCATGAGCCATAAAACCAGTGACTCTGTTCAGTCCATGTTTTTTAGTGTCTAGCAGCATTCTGCATTGAAGTTCCCTAGCTTGTTTTTTGAAGGTGGTATGCATTGAGAGGCATGTGTTGCAGACAAATTCTAGAATCTACTAAGGCTGTCTTTTAGGGACAAGTGGAAGGATCCTTTTGGGGTCTTATCTGCTGCATTAGGAGAGTGGGTGTGGGTCACTCTTGCCCTGTTAAGACTCTTTGGTCTGAATTTACAAAAGTCCCTGTTTTGGGATCACTGCAATGCACAAACTCACTTGATGCCTAAGTTTTCAAAGTAAAAGTTCCCTAGCGGTCTATGTTTCTGCCTCTGAGCATGCTGCCTCCCTGTAGATACCTGGGCCCCTATCTCCTGCCTAAGCCCCACAGCAATTCACAAACCGGGGAAGGCAGGCATTCCTCCACCTAAGTTGAGTGCAGGGCTCAATCCAGTAAGCATGCTCAGAGGGCATCTACTGGATCAGTCCCCTTGAGTGAGTTCAGACAAAATAGCTGGTGGGGGGCAGTCCGGAACAGGTCCCAGGGGGTAGGGTACTCCGCTGGGTTATAGGGGACCACCAGCTGAAGTCCCCTCTCCACCTGAGGAGGAAAAGGGATTTACACTGGAATCTGTTCAGGTGAATGCTGTCATCATTGGGCTGTGGGATATTCTGGTGTGAAGCTCCCTCAAGCTCTCCTGGTGAAGCTGTTGCTTTCTGAATAAATGGTCACTGGAGCAGAGGGACTGGATCCTGGGTCTCCCACCTCCCGGATGAATGCTCTAATCACCAGACTATAGAATGATTCTAAAGCTTGTACTTTCTCTCGGGCCCAAATGACTCTGGGAGAAAATGGAAACATAGCAACTTCTTGTGACCATTTTAAAATCTTCATAGACGAAAGGGTGCCAACATCAGAGTCTCTCAAATCTGCGCCCTTTCAAATGTCAGATCAAGCAGTATGGGTTTGAATCCCTAGATCTGAACTTCACCCTTATCTTTTGGTTTCTGGGTTGAATCCAGAACGACAAGGGGCCTGTTTCCCAGTTCTGGTTTTGATATGGTTTTGAAATCTCCCAAAAAACGTGCAAAATTGCAACAGTATAAAATCCAAATTCAGACCCTAGTCTTGATCCAGCCTCAGATTCCAATCCTATCCTATATCTAATCCAGATCCAAACATTCTGTTCCTAAGCCCAACTCTACTCAAAGTTGTTTTTGTCACAAAGTCTCTTTCATTATAATGTCCTGATACCCATTTGTGTGTGTCACATAATCTTGTGTACATAATTGCACCCAAACCATATTATTATTTTCAGTGTACACAGGATTTATACAAACATGCTGAAAAACAAATCAGTCATATTGGCGGATTTCAGTTACCACCCACTACAGATTTAATTCAAGTAATTGGCATGTAGCTGAAAGTTTTAGTGATGGTTTGCTTCCAGCATGAAAGGATGTAGGTTTGAGTTTGACATGCAAAGCTGCTGTTAACAAATAGGCTTCCTGTGACAGTCTGTTCACTTTTGCATAAACAAATTTGGGTTGCAGGAAGATGACAGCATGTGTATGTTTAATCACTTGGCTTTCTACTATGTTTGGTAAAAGTCTTAATCACTTTCTTCTACCATGGCTATCTGTTAAGATAAAAGCTGTTTTGTGATACAGTTTACACGTCTAAATGCATCCAGTGCAGGATACTGGTAATTTCAATAGTCCCATATCTGATCATGTAGCCAGACAAAAATCTTTTATGGACTGGCTAAAAGGATGAAATTAATTTATATGTTTAGCTCTTATTCTCTAATGAATGTGAAAGTTATCCCTCATAGCAGGTGTAAAAAAGAGAATTCTGCTGAAATAGTTGTATATAGTTTAGCTAAAGAAAATTAAAAAACAAACTAAAAATACAAAAGGAAATTAAGGTCAGGGTAGGCATAATAAATAATAAAGAACTGCAGTGCAACCTCTCCTTCCCTCCCTCTCTTTTTCTTTGTTCTTTCACTGACAACCCAACTTTTCAAAACCTTGCAAGACTTTCATCCACAAGCTTCAACCCATATCTCTTCCTCCTTCTATCCCCTAATGTATCTGTATTTCTTCTTCTGTCCTCCATATCTGTTTCTTCCACAACATTACAACCAATGGGAGCTTCAGGTGCTCTCTGAGGTGTGAAGGGCAGCAACCCCTTCCTTCTCCCCCCTCTCTCCCCCCAAGAAAAAAAATATCTTGGAGCAAATGGGCTGTGGGTGAAAGGAGCCTGTGGAGGCTCTGCCCTCTCCAGGAAGAGAGAAGAGTTCAGTTTTTCCCTGGTAACCAAAGATGTCAGCAAAGTTAGACCATGTGTGCCACCAAGATGAATCACTGAAGTTGTCAAAAAGGGGAGATTGCTGTTCATTGTGGACAATCTGTACTTCTCCAGTTAATTGAAAGGGTCAAAGTCGTGCTTCACCTTCTGAGGGGCTACATCACTGCAAAGGGAAATATGAGTTGCCAGTGAAGGGAATCCCTGTCATCAGAAAGCAGTGCAAAAAGTCAAGAATTCTTTTGATGGCCTTTAATAAATAAAGTTTATTACTTTTAACTGCTTTGGGAAAGACTTGACAGGTTTTTAGGAGATTATCTGAGCAGTAAGAGAGCTTGGCTGCTTATTAAACATGAAACCATCTTTTCTAAACGTTGCAATAATTTTGAAGACTTCATGCTGTTGGCATCCATTAAACACTGTGGTTTTGAATTAAATCAATGCAAAATTATACCCTCCTGTGTTTGTCATCACATTTCTGCATATCTCATTTCATTCTGAGCTATGAATGAAACAATCCCATCTTTCTGGGTCACCCCTCCCCAGCCAGAGCTGAGTTTTGACAAAGACTGAACATCACAGTTGTGAATGTCCCAGAAATGCCTTCAGGTCTTAGTGATTTCAGCAGACGTGGCTGGTGTCCCAATTCAGTGACATGGGTTGTCGCGTTCTCTCAGCATGGGTACTGGTGATTCATGTTGTATATAACTGTGTTCAGTGGGGCTTGTCCTGTTTTGTCTTAGGTAAATCCAGGCACACATGGGCTCAAATTTTCTTTTATTAGTAGGGGCTCTGGCATCCTGTACCAATCCAGCTGAACTCCTATATGGGATGCTCAGGTTACAACACTACATTGGCCTGAAAGAGACATACCATTACAAGTCTTATGTTATGGATCCAGTATTACCATATGATATATTGAATTTATTTTATATGACCTATTGTGACCCACTTTGACCCCATTTGCAGTCTCACCATGATCCACAGTTTGAAAGACCCTGCTTTACAAAGTATCTTTCACAAGCATAGTAACCCATCTCTAAAATTTAAAGTAAACGTCTTCACTGTTATTTAATACATGGTACATGTTCTCAAATGTTGTTACTCACAGATGTGTGCACGCTCCCTCAATAAGCAATTTTCTGTTCTCTTTTATCTTAGAATAGGACTCTGTAAATGAGGCCTAACAGTACTTGCCCTTTCAGCTGTAACTGCCAGTTTGGGGTGAGTGAAGCCGTCTGTGTGTGCATGTGTATAAGAAGGTGGATGTTTGGGTCTGAGCCTGGCATGTTGCTCTGTAATTCATCATCTGGGTTTCCAGCTCTGGAATGACAGAGACAGCGCTCTGTAGGTCAGCCGAAACACTATAGCACATTCTCTCCCTGCTATATCCTGTTGGTTTATGGCTTCTCAGGGTCAGAGGGAGCTGGGGTTAATTCAGCAAAAGAATCCTCTGACTGTGGCATAAATTCCATTGATTGTTCATAAATTGTGAAAGAAATTCTATGAACTGCTTTTTGGGGTTTTAAAGCTAAGGGCCAGGAGGTTAATTATTTGCCTAAAGTTTCAACCAACTTTCAGTGCTAACAGATACCGGCTGTTGTTTGTGCTTTCTTGGGTCTAGCTTTACACACAGTTATTAAAATGTGATAATAAATCACTGTCTCATATTTAAAAAAACTAATTGTGTGTCTCGTCTCCTAATTGATTATGCCATCTAAATAAAGAGTAGAAACTCTTAGGATACCGTATTTGAAGTTGTGCATCACGGTTTGGTGTATGATGAGTTTATTTTTACAGCTACTTTTTTTCAATACATAGTAGCAAGGACATGCTGAGTGTAAAGTCATTCCATTCTTTACCAATTCCAATACACAGGGTTTGGGAGCTGGTGATGGACAATCAATGATCTTGCACATCAGATTTTTGAAGATATTCATGCCTGTGATAATGAGTTAAGCATAGAGGGATAGGCTTGATTCTTTCTCTGTCGTCGTCGTCGTCTCCCCCCCCCCCCAAAACACACTTTTAGCCAAGGAACCTGAGCAAAAGCTCAATTAAGTCAATAGAAGGACTCCCAGTTACTTTGGATCAGGCCCTAAATGTTGTCCCAATGTATTTATTTCTTTAATGTTAAGAGCAGAATTGGCTCTGCATATCAGTATCGTTATGCATCAATATCTTGTCCATGAACAGCTTCCAAATGTCTTTAAATAGGTTGTCTCTGTTCAATAACCTGTAGATGATCTCCTTTTTTTTTTTAAATCTAAGACCCAAAGCTAAGGACTCTGCATTCCTAAACCTTTCAGCTTATACATCATTATTCTATTTATCTCCATTCAAGAGTTATATCTTCAAAAATACCTGTAAAGTCTCATGAAGCTGTCAGCTTGTTGTTGTCCACTAGTAGTGGATGAGAAAGATGTATTCTTAGAATAGTTTTCTTGAATGCAAGAAACTTCTTTAGATCAAATGAGTTACACACCTAATAGTTTGATTAATGTGTATAGTTTAAAAGAATACCAGCAGTGGGTTCACTGAGGTCAAAGGTTTTAATGCTCCTTTCTTGGGGAAGCAAAATCATTCCATTCCACTGATAGGTGCAAAGAATTAAACTTGAGCTGTTCTCGTTGTTTTAAGTAATGTTTGGTAGAGTTATGGCTAAAATTATTAATTTGATTATAAAACTAGTAATGTTCTATGTCTGATTATTAATTTGGTTCTTCCTTTATTGCAACAATTCAAATAACTTACTGACTTTTGCAGAATTGTAATTTCTGATCAGCCTTTGACTTTTAAAACAAACAGACAAAACTCCTACCATATGATGAAGCTTTTGATGGTCCATCCTGGTTGGATGCTTATCTGAAACTAATCTAGACTCTTCAAACCTCTACATTCTGCAAAATTAAACTAGAAATCTCCAAGAACAGACTTTCCCTATTGTCGCTCTAATGCCAAAGAATAAGGGATAGCTGAGTATGTAAAAATGAAAAAATACTAAAAGGTCTGGTTAAACAACCTGATCCCTTTTCTTTTTTGGAAAGAACAGTTTTTCAGGATTTCCCTTTTGGTAGTTCTAATTTTGCTTGAGAGTAGGAAACTCATTTGGTTGAATCACAGAAAAGCCGTTATGGTCCTCCCTCGTAGCCGAGGGTATACAAGTGTTGCCTCTTGGCTAGGGAACATCCACAAACACAAAGGTTCTGTTTTTATAATCAGGGGAGCAAAAACAAAATACAGAAATACTTGGCCACTTGTGTTCAGATCATGTCCAGTTAGAGTCCTGATTAGAATGTAGGAAGTATAGGTCCTTTCAACAAGAAACCTCCAGCCCAAGAAACACCTCTTAATGAACCACAGTTGAAGACCTTTTCTCCTTTTTTGGCAGGTAATGGAATCATTATGTCTCAATGCAAGATCTATTCTCTCACCCCAATGAAGGACTATAACCCCACCCCTCATATCCAGCTAAGTTCAGTGTATATAATTTTACAAGAATTTTGGCTTTTATGGTTCTGGTCCCAATTGGAAACCAGAAATATTGGAAAAACTGTATTGTATCTTTCAAACCATTATAAAATAGCTTGGCTTTCGACGAGAGAAATTTAAGTTGTTACTAAATGGTTTCGTTTATCCCTTCTGAAGCCCTGAACATACATTAGTACATTTAAATGATTGATGTTAAACCAAATGAAAAAATATTTGGGAAGGGAAAGGGTAAAAATACCTTTCTTCTTTATTGTCTGCTTTATCCATTGAGCCTAATTGTCGGGTTTGTAAACAGAACATTAGCTACAGTAGTTGGCCAAGCTCACTGCTTGAATAGTGACCCATTTGATATTACCCGGTTTGGCCTTGCTAGTATCCAGTGGTAACAATTTCAAAAGTGCCTTTTTGACCTTAACCACATAGGCACATTTGAAAATTTGACCCCATAACTGTAAAATTGGGGAAATGGAAAATGCATCTTATTTGCAATGAGATTTTTGTCTCCTCTGAGTCAATATATAATTTTACACTGCACTTAGGCATAAATAATTAACTGAATATTATCTTACAGTATTTGGAAGTTGAAAAAGTGCTAGAGATAATCCACTTGTGTGGATTATCACAAGATAATCCACCTGTGTGGTGATTTTTGTTCCCAGTATCCCTGGTATGGGAACTGTGCCATTGATTTCAGTAGACAGTGAATCATTTCTTAGTGACTGTTGTGTTTTCTTTCTCTCTCTTTCTCTCTCCCTCTGTATGTACATATATAAAATAATAATCAATGCTCTATATTCTTATGAACATAAAACTCCTGTTTACTTTAGTGGGAGTTCAGTGTGTGGAACGGTAGCAGTATAAGGTAAATGTATAAAGAGTGAGGCACTCCAGAACAGATAAAATTCTAAGCATATGCCACAGATTATAATTTTGTTCTATCTTTTAACCTTTTGTCCATCTCAACTTGCTATTGAATGCTGTCATCACCCCACATTATCTCTGACTAAAAGGGGCTCTTGCAACTCCCTTTCTGGGCTGCCCTATTGATCACCTGGTAGGGGGTGTTGCATATGTGATCCAGATGTCCATGTTGCTTAACCACTTCTCTCCAGGAGAATTGTCTCCGTTCCACCAGAATTGTGTGGTGATGGATTTTATTTTATTTTTTTTATTTTTTATTTTTTTTAACTCTAATAAACTTTAGGCTGCTCTCAAATCAGGGATTTAAACCCAAGAAATTTCAGAGCTGCAGTTCAACAATGTCCCTTTGAAAATCACCTTTTAAAAATATTACACTTGAAATGCCCCTTCTTTCGAGCCTTTAGTAATCTTTATAAGACAAGTTCATTGCATGTATATGAGTTGATCCTACAAGATGCTAAGTGCCTTATGGAAGGTTCTGAACGTCTTCAACACTCACAGGATTGGCTCCTTAAAAATAATTTTCTGCAAGATCGTTAAAAAAATAAATTTTATTTTAAATTAAGCCCATTGGGCCTGATCCAGTGCTCACTGGAATCAGTGGAAAGGCTGCCTCTGACTTCAGTCGACCCACTGTGCAAAATCTTCAACTGAACCAGCATTCAGGGCTCACATACTTTTAAACATACTATCTGATACATTAGTGCTCTAACTCTGTCAAATTCTAAATTAACTAATATAAAGAAACTCCAGTAAAAAATCAGACAGGATGATACAAGGCTAGATGAACCACATATAACACTAATAATTGTAACGAGGAATCACCTATCAGTGAGAGAACAAGCTACGCATTAGAGGTATCTCATGGATGGATATTAATTTTTTTTAAGTTAAATTAAACAAAATGAATGCCAGTGCAATGTAATTAGGCTTGGAAGTATTTGATTTTTATTGGTACATATTGATTTCACTGTACGTACGTACACACACACACACAATTTCCATTAATGATGATTGAAATTTACAGATAGGCAAAGTAAGAACAATGCTGCTTGAGAACTAGAGTTTGATTTTAGGATATTTACTTTGCATATTTTGACCTGTAATGTGGACAATTTGTGCTTTAACAGGTATAAACTTTAACTTTTTTAATCTCAGTGTCTGCTACATTAAATAACTGTCATCTGACCCCCACCCATACTTTCCCACAACTGAAAATTTAAATAGATAAAAATTAAAAAATGCTTACAACCCAAAATTTTGCACAACTGTGAACATTTTAAAAAAATGAAATAAACATTGAAAACATGCTTAAAAATAAATATTCCAAATAAAGGTTGGTAACAGTTGTGGGGGTTTTTTTGGTAGGGAGAGGAGAAAAAAGGTGGATATTGCAAGATCTGGGCAAACATGAGTTGCTGAAGATTTTCGTTTCTTAACATTATTGATCTTATTTTTAATCTCTTCCACAAACACAACAGATCAAGTCCCTTCCTGATCAGAGAAGGTTTACACCTGTAAATCCCCAAGTATTTATTGTGGCTGAATTGATCTGAAGCTAGGCTTGGAATTCCAATTTTTACAGTTGACTTTTGGTGGTTGTTAGTTGATCACAGACAAATCCCAAAGCATAGATGGATAATGTCACCTCCCCAGCAGCATTTATTATATAGCACTTGCTCCTCCTGTTTTAATGTCTAATACTTCTTGACTTTCTTAGAGTGAGAGAACCTCTTATTTCAAGACTTAAGATATATTCCAGTACGAAATTCCCTCTGGGCAAAAACTTAACAGGAACAAACAGAAGAAATGTATAGTTTTTATTATTTTTGAATATGCTTTGGAACAAAGGTGTTTTTCTTCTTTTAGGACAACTTGAAATTTAGTCAGTAGGGCCAAAAATGGCCTTTATTGTGCAATCTGTACAAATATTAGAAAGCACCTGTTCACTCAGTCTCATTAAGGAATCCACTATTGGCATTCTTTTGTGAGCAGGTGATCACTGATGTAAATAAGGGTAGTACTATCTAATCCAAAGCGGGGAAGGGAAATTTTGGGCAGGTATACTAAGGATTGCATGCCAAGTCTTGAAATCCAAATCAGGTTTCATTTATTCAAGGGGGGGGGGGGCCGGGAAGCATGTAATAATTTTAAAAGCTGACATAATACTTTTTCATTCCCCATACACCCATACTTACACACACACACTCATTTCTGCATCAGTTACGAAAAGGTTAGGATTTTTGCGTTGTACTAAAGGTTCTGTAGTTGCAGATTCAAATTTGGCTTGAATAGAACCCATCATTAATCATGCAGAACTCTAAGGATATCTGTGGGAGAGGGATCCGTGTAAATGAACTAGGTAACTACATGCTTACAGTTTAGTCCATGCAGCCAGTCTGCATGCCTAAAAGGGCCAGTTGCTCACATAAGAGCAAATAAACATAGGTATGTTCACATTTGGGGCACATACATGAAATGTTTTAGAAAATTTAACTGGTAAAGAAACAACAAAAATAAGAATAAGCATAAAATGAGTTAGGATCTTATTAAAGATGTTTTATCAGTCATCACTGATGCTATAGTTATGGTTGAGACGACACTTTTATAATTCAGTAAAACATGAGGTCTTAATGACTTTGTCCCCCCCATCAACCCCCAGTCTCCATGTCTGTTGAATGATAAAAAATAGAATTCTGAGCTGCATACCAGAGAGTTGTAAGTTGCAAATTTACAGTATGTGATGGCTGATCATAGGCAGGCTTTATCAGGTACAACATGTTGATATAAAGTCACAGTGTTGCCCTCTACTGGCATCCGCTGAAAGCTGTTAAACATCTATTCATCAAGAACCATAAACAACATGATAAATTTGTGAAGGACAGTATTAATAGATTTCAGACTAGCTCTAAGCGATCTCTGTAAGCAAAAGCCTTCCTCTGTAAGAAGAATGGGGGGTAGCACTTAGCTGTCAGCACTCATCTGCTTACAGACCTCTGCAGACTTTACCTTCAAAATACAAAAGCTTTAAAACATAAAAATGTCAGCTGGATTAATTAAATGTTTGAGCACCAGCAGCTCCTACAGAGTTCGAAGGCTCATGGCATAAATTAGGGACATCGGGGTCATGAGAGATAGTGTCATGTTTCAAACAGATGTGAAACTTCTAATTCAGAACACAGAATCACACAGCAGCCTTGTTAAAAGATACCTTTGCCAAGTCCATATATTTGTACTTAATAAGATAAGGCAGGGTGGAGGAGAGGGGCGTGTTTGCATTTCACAAGTACTCCATTGCCTTTGTTTCTGTTGTTTTTTTCATTTAGGTGGGATCTTTCCCCACAGGCATTAAAGAATGGGCCAGCCTATTAAAGGCCAAGTTGTACAACCCTTACTTGAGAGTTGGCCTCACTAAAATGAATGGAGTCAATGGCTCCGAGAAGGCTATACATGCAGCAGTGTAACCCAGTGGGTCAGCTGTAATGTAATCAGTGTGTGACTTTAAAAAACTATTTCTCTAGGCCGCACACTTTTGCAATTCCTCAACTTTTTGTTCATTCGGAAAAAAACATAGAACATCTTTTTGTCAAGCCCTCAAGGATGAGCACCTCAAACAGTGAAATGAAGACTGGAAAGGGGGCGGGGGAGGTCTGCCTTGCTCCAAGACCGAACGAATGTCCCCATAGTCAGAAAGCCCTCAGTATAAAGCTGTCCCTTCCCTTCTCTCACTCTGCGGCCTTGGGCAAATCATTGCAACTTGTCCTGAGTTTTCCCATCTTTAAAATGGTGATAATCTTTCTTGCTTACCCTACAGGATTGCTGTGAAGGTCAGTTAATGTTTGTATAGTGCTTGGAACCTGTCAGAGCTTTGCATGCATGCAAAGACTTTTTTTATGAACAATTGAGTTTTCCTAGATTGGCTTAAAGGGGGTTGTTGTATCTGCACATAAAGATGTGTTGACCAGGCATCAATGTGATTAGCCGGAACAGATTCCATTTAGTTAGAAAATTAGTTCACGGAGATTAGCTTGTTGAAAAATATGTTTGGTGATGGAAGCAATCTGATTTTGTTGATTAGCCTTTTGTGTGCAATTAGCCTAGATGCTGGAGTCTTATTCCAGTACATTGCCTAAAATACTCAAAAAGAAAAATGTACGTAAGAAATTGTAAAGCTTTATCACTAGTTTTAAATTATGGACTTGCTCCAGAAAACCTCTACTGAGTGGATCTGAATGGCCCAGCCTCTGAGTTATATGGTATAAATTCAGAGTGACTTCACTGAAGTCAGCAGAAACTGTACTGATTTACATCAATGTAAGTGTTCAATCCTGTGAGGTACAGAGGGCTTCTTGTGAGGTGCTGAGCGCTCTCTACTCCCACTGCGGTCACTGGGCACCTCACAGAAGCTGCTGTGCCTCCCGTAGGGCAGATCTTGCTGGCATTCTTTTAGTTAAATGCAACAAACGAACAGAAGTGGGTTTTATAATTAAATTGGCTTGTGACACCCAAATGGCTCTAATGATGAATAGATGTGAAGTGAGGGAAATGTACTGTACTTTGAGAACAGTTAATGACTAACTGTAAAAGTGACCATGTACTAGCCACAATAGAATTCATCCTAGCCCAGTTGTCACCAGGACTGCAGCTTTTTTTTTAAATCCCGCTCTGCATGTATTCATATTTTATGACAAAATCAAGCAGTTGAAAGTGATACTTTGATACAGCCTTGCATGCTGTCCAAACAGATCTTTTGTTCTTTACATGTAGTTTCCCTAACGCTCAGATCTCTTTCACTCTGTTTGAACTGCACATGAACACTAGAACATAATAATGTTTGACACACAACCATGCTGGGCTGCCTTGATGTACTGAGGCAATGCTTTCTTTCCGCCGTCTGCATTTGTTGACTCTGATGCTCATCTTATTTTCAGGTGAGCGCCCTTACCAGTGTCCTTACTGTGACAAGGCTTTCAGCAAGAATGATGGACTAAAGATGCACATTCGCACCCATACAAGGGTAATCGTTACTTTACTTAAATTTAATTGTTACTTAAGAACCATGATTGTCCACGGACAATGCAGGGAAATAAATTATTGCTGTTTGTAGAGAGGGAGGATGTTTTAACGATATTTGTGCTTCAAAACAGAGGAAAACGGCATAAAAATTAATAATCTTAGAATTCTATTTCTGATTCCTACAGTGAACTGTGTGTGACCTTGGACCAGTTGGTTTATTTTTCTGTGCCTCATTTTTTCCATATAAAAAGGGGGAATTATTCCTATCTTCCTAACAAAGTTGTCTTGGGACTTGTTCAGTGTTTAAAATCAAATAATAGGTTAGTCTCTCTATAAAAGCATCATTATTATTGAGAGAGAGAGTTAAATGCCCAACATTTTTGTGTTTCTCGCACCTCCAAATGTACTCTCTGGCAAACTCGGTCTGTCTTAATAACAACAATGGTACTCTGTGCATGTGCAGTGCTTTTACCCATTTAATTGATTACAAATATCAATTAAGTCTTAAAACAACCTTGTGAAGAAGGTAGGAATAATATCTGTAATGCAGGCTGGGAGATGTCTCTGAAGATTATTCTCTGACTTTAGGATTACAGCTATCCCCGGAGTCATCTGTTCTGGTTTAAAAGGCTCATCATGTATATCTATGTACTGAAGACAACCCTTGCCCCACTCTGTCCCCCTTGTGCCGGTCGAGCAAAAGGGATGGTTTTAAACAGCCAGCTGTGAATTCTGCTTGCATATGAGAATCATAGACTTTAAGGTCAGAAGGGACCATTATGATCGTCTAGTCTGACCTCCTGCACAACGCAGGCCACAGAATCTCACCCACCCACCCCTGTAACAAACCTCTAACCTATGTCTGAGCTATTGAAGTCCTCAAATCGTGGTTTAAAGACTTGGAGGTTCAGAGAATCCTCCAGGAAGTGACCCATGCCCCATGCTGCAGAGGAAGGCGAAAAACCCCCAGGGCCTCTGCCAGTCTGCGCTGGAGGAAAATTCCTTCCCGACCCCAAATATGGCGATCAGCTAAACCCTGAGCATGTGGGTAAGACTCACCAGCCAGTCACCCAGGAAAGAATTCTCTGTAGTAACTCAGATTCCAAACCCATCTAGCATCCCATCACAGGCCATTGGGCATATCTACCACTGATAGTTGAAGATCAGTTAGTTGCCAAAATTAGGCTATCCCATCATATCATCCCTTCCATAAACTTATCAAGCTTAGTCTTGAAGCCAGATATGTCTTTTGCCCCCACTGCTTCCCTTGGAAGGCTGTTCCAGAACTTCACTCCTCTGATGGTTAGAAATCTTCATCTAATTTCAAGTCTAAACTTCCTGATGGCCAGTTTATATCCATTTGTTCTTGTGTCCACATTGGTACTGAGCTTAAATAATTCTTCTCCCTCTGTGGTATTTATCCCTCTGATATATTTATAGAGCGCAATCATATCTCCCCCCAGCCTTCTTTTGGTTAGGCTAAACAAGCCAAGCTCTTTGAGTCTCCTTTCATAAAACAGGTTTTCCATTCCTCGGATCATCCTAGTAGCTCTTCTCTGTACCTGTTCCAGTTTGAATTCATCTTTCTTAAACATGGGAGACCAGAACTGCACACAATATTCCGGATGAGGTCTCACCAGTGCCTTGTATAACGGTACTAACACTTCCTTGTCTCTACTGGAAATACCTCGCCTGATGCATCCCAAGACCGCATTCGCTTTTTTCATGGCCATATCACATTGGCGGCTCGTAGTCATCCTGTGATCAACCAATACTCCGAGGTCTTTCTCCTCCTCTGTTACTTCCAAGTGATGAGTCCCCAGTTTATAACAAAAATTCTTGTTATTAATTCCTAAATGCATGACCTAGCACTTTTCAGTATTAAATTTCATCCTATTACTATTACTCCAGTTTACAAGGTCATCCAGATCTTCTCATCATTGATATATAATGCTACTCCACCACCTTTGCCTTTATTTCTGTCTTTCCTAAACAGCACATACTCTTCAATACCTGTAGTCCAGTCATGACTACTATTCCACCATGTTTCTGTTATCCCTATAATATCTGGTTTCACTTCCTGCACCAGTAGCTCTAGTTCCTCCATTTTGTTACCTAGGCTCCTCGCATTAGTGTACAAACATCTTAATTTTTGCTGTTTGGTCTTGCTCACATTCTTTATCTGATTAGGCACAGACATTCTACTGCCAGTCTCACCTATTAGACAGGTATGTACACTACCCTTCCTCCTTATGGCCATTCTACTACCCACGGCTTTATCCTTTCTTACTTCGTTTTCTTCCCGCTCAGTGTTAAAATCCGGCGTGGAGATTACCTGGACATCTCCCAACCATCTCCCTCAGATTCCTAGTTTAAAGCTCTCTTGATCAGTTGTACCATCCTCGATTCTAGAAATCTATTTCCCTCCTTACTCAGGTGAAGTCCATCCCATGAGAACAGTCCTCTGTCCATGAATGCTTCCCAGTGGCCATACATCCCAAAGCCCTCCTTATAGCACCAGTGCCTAAGCCATCTGTTGAGCATCATAATCTTGTCACACCTTTGTTGCCCTTCTATAGGAACAGGCAGAATCCCACTGAAGATCACCTAAGCCTCAATTTCCTTAAGCGTCTTCCCCGGCCTGGCATAGTCTCTCTTGATATGTTCCAGCAAGAATCTGCTGTATCATTTGTTCCCACATGAAGGACAATCAGGAGATTCTTTCCCACTCCCGTTAGGATCCTCTTCAGCCTCAGGTCCACATCTCGTATCTTAGCACCCGGCAGACAGCACACCCTTCTGTTCTCTGGATCAGCTCTTGTTACAGGCCTGTCTAGCCTTCTCAGTAAGGAGTCCCCAATCACATAGACCTGCCTTTTCCTGGTGATGGTGTGATTTTCCAGTCTATCCCTTCTTCCCTCTGGCTGCAAGTCTTCTCGATTCCTATTGTCCCTTGCAATCCTCTGCAACCGATTCTGCATCCTCCTGGGGCTCATATTTGGTGTTATCATCTCCATTGACTCTTGCCCTCTTCCTATAGAACTAGCTGCTCTTCTCTTCTTCCTTGCCCTCTCACCTTCAGCGATCACCTGCTGTGCTCCTTCTTCATTTTCCAACTCTGCAAACCTGTTCCTGAGCTCTGTTTCTCCTTCACTAGCCCATCTTTTCCTCTGCCTGGTTCTCTTAGTCATATGCTTCCACTGTCCACTTTTCTCACCCAGCAGTATCCCCTCAGAGTTCTTTGGTCCTGCTTCCAAAGCTTTTCCCTTCAGCCTCCTCATGTCTTTGCTCCATTATCCGCTCGAACCCCCTTCTAAACTCAACCAGAGTTTCCACCTGCATCTCCAATCCTCTGATCTTTTCTTCCATCAGCTCTATCAGGCGGCACTTCATGCGGATGAAACTCTTTTCAGGTACCCCCTCCAGGATCATGTACATGCCACAGCTTCTACATTCAGTCATCTTCACTGTGTCTTCCGCTACTTGGGTGATGTAAAGTCATCATAACCAGCCTTTTGCTATTTACTTCTGGTCTCCCATACCCCCACGAAGAAACCATTTTGGAGACAGATTCTAGGCTGGGTGTGCACAAACACCCCTTGTGGAATAGAAAAGTATTGTAAATTTCACTTTGTGTGGATAGATCTTGATCATCTGCATAATGCAGACAATGAAATGCTCACAGATGCACATTATTTTACAGTCTAAGGAAATTAGTCATTTCAAAGAAGTAAGAAGCTTTTATTTGCCAGAACTGGAATACTTACAGAATTGCTCTTCTGAGAAGTGTAATTCATTGGGATTTTCCTTCTGTTATTTATGCACTTAGATAGCCATAATAATGCTATAATGCTAAAGGGGTCGGTCCTGGGGCCAGTTTTGTTCAATATCTTCATAAATGATCTGGAGGATGGTGTGGATTGCACTCTCAGCAAATTTGCGGATGATACTAAACTGGGAGGAGTGGTAGATACGCTGGAGGGGAGGGATAGGATACAGAAAGACCTAGACAAATTGGAGGATTGGGCCAAAAGAAATCTGATGAGGTTCAATAAGGATAAGTGCAGGGTCCTGCACTTGGGACGGAAGAACCCAATGCACAGCTACAGACTAGGGACCGAATGGCTAGGCAGCAGTTCTGCGGAAAAGGACCTAGGGGTGACAGTGGACGAGAAGCTGGATATGAGTCAGCAGTGTGCCCTTGTTGCCAAGAAGGCCAATGGCATTTTGGGATGTATAAGTAGGGGCATAGCGAGCAGATCGAGGGACGTGATCGTTCCCCTCTATTCGACATTGGTGAGGCCTCATCTGGAGTACTGTGTCCAGTTTTGGGCCCCACACTTCAAGAAGGATGTGGATAAATTGGAGAGAGTCCAGCGAAGGGCAACAAAAATGATTAGGGGACTGGAACACATGAGTTATGAGGAGAGGCTGAGGGAGCTGGGATTGTTTAGCCTGCAGAAGAGAAGAATGAGGGGGGATTTGATAGCTGCTTTCAACTACCTGAAAGGGGGTTCCAAAGAGGATGGCTCTAGACTGTTCTCAATGGTAGCAGATGACAGAACGAGGAGTAATGGTCTCAAGTTGCAGTGGGGGAGGTTTAGATTGGATATTAGGAAAAACTTTTTCACTAAGAGGGTGGTGAAACACTGGAATGCGTTACCTAGGGAGGTGGTAGAATCTCCTTCCTTAGAGGTTTTTAAGGTCAGGCTTGACAAAGCCCTGGCTGGGATGATTTAACTGGGAATTGGTCCTGCTTTGAGCAGGGGGTTGGACTAGATGACCTTCTGGGGTCCCTTCCAACCCTGATATTCTATGATTCTATGCACTTCTGTAGGGAATTTATATATATATACATATTGTCTCCTCAGTCTGGCAGCTCGCTAGAGCCTTTTACGTAATATGTTGCTTACATGTATTCCCATATGTCTTCCACATTGCCACTGTTGTATGTAAGCAAAACACCATTAACACCTTTGAAACTTGCCAGCTGGCTTTAAAAGACATGTAAAATATGGGGCTGAATGAAAGATGGACTAAGGACTTACGTGAATATGAGGGTAGGAGGAAAAAGGAAATGGTTCAAGCTCTGTGTCTGCATGTGAGAATAGCTCAACCAGCCACACTAACTATTCAGTCTGCAGCAACAAGGAGACATTGGTAATTGGATTTTACTGAGTAGAAATGTATTTTCTATAAATGTTGTTTATTGCTAAAGAATATGATAAAGTTCTTCTTCAAGTGATGGTCTCTATATGTATTCTGCTTGAGGTGTGCATGTGCCTGAGATCAGAAGATTTTTGCTAAAACTGGAATTTTTCAAGATCTGTGGTCCATATCTATATTCCACTACCCACCCTCCTTCGTCTCTGCTGTGGAATCTTATCCTGAGGCTATTCATGGTAGAAAGGTAAATGAAGAGGCGGTCAGTCCACATTGCCATTTATACCCTCAGGAGGAGGAGAAGGTCACAGGTGCAGACCAACAGACACCGCTAGCAAAATTCTTCTTGTCTCAGGCACGTGGTGTCCATGCTCACCTGGAGTGGAATACAAATAGAGACCACACATCTCAAAGAACTCAATTTATTGGACAGGTAAGTAACCTTCAATACATCTGAGATGTCAAGACTGCCCAACAGGAGGCTGGAATGTCAGATTTCTCCTCTTTTTTGACAAGCAAGTGAGTGGAAATCCTTGCAGCCATGTTGTGGGCAGACACAGAATTCTGTTTGAATTCCTGACTTTAGTGCTGTCATGTTGTTTATATACCACTTAACCCATAGTTCTGAAGTTTAAAAGTCAAGTTTGTTTATATATGAGTGACATTTTATATAAGCTCACACCAGAGTAGGGATCTTTTATTTCAAAATAGTGGGGCTCAGTACTGGCATGTTTTGAGTAAACAAGATTATCGCTATAATTAAGTTGCTCTCATGCTCCCCTCTCCTTCATACCCCAACTCCATATTTGCATCTGGATAGCAGAAAACTTAATTTCCATGAAGGTGTAATTGTTTGAAAGGTAACTAATAGTATAATAAACACATTGGAAATTGTGATTTTTCTTAATGAAGGACCTTCCATTCTGAGCACTTCTGAAAATTTAGAGAAATTTTGACCATTCAACATTCCCTCCGCCGTCAAACCACTTCTGCATCCCGAGGGTTACACACTGCAAACCCCAGTCTGAACAGTAAATAGCTTTATTCAAATTTCAAATACATTCAGGTTAGGCCAAAATATTGAGATGTATTTGGTTTCTTAATGTGCATATTAGTTGATACGTTTTTACAAACTTTTATATAAATTTGGATACCTTTAAACCTGTAGTTCCATATGGACCTAGATACATAAAGGGACCTGGGTGTTTCAGGCCAACACGTAGGTGCCACTGAGATCCTCAGAACCCCTGCTCAGCTGACAATTAACTCTGGAGGCACCTAAAATTCCTTAATCCTGGAGAGTGCACCATTAAAGTCCCATAGATGCTCAAGGATATGTTGACATTGCATTCTAAACCTACGACTGTGGGACTTGGGCTTGTGGACACGGTGTTTCCAAGCCCTTGTTTGAGCATGCAGACTAAACTGAAAACCTGAGTTTACAATTCCTAGACCCAGGTACAGGTCTCATAGCCATGCTACGGTGTCTGTACAGAACTACACAGACCTTCTGACTCAGGTCTGTGACTTGGGTCACATCTACACTGTAAAATGACAGGGCGTCGACCCAAGTCACAGCAAGACTCAGGCTATGACCCACCTTCCTAGCAGGGTACTGAGTGCTTACTGACCTGAAACAGACTGAATTTGTGTGTGGGCAGAAGGTGGCTGCTTGGGCTCACACCTGAATTAGAGCCTAGGCTTAGTGTGCAGTGTAGACATACCCTAAATCTCTGCCAGTGGGCATACACACAGTAGTGTCAGTCTAGGCACCCAGGCGGCTAAGTCCCAATGGGATCCTGAGACTAGGATTTGCTACACCTATATTGCCTGTGGAGCCAACATCCATTAGGCATTCTCAGAGCACACCTAACCTCATGCTGGTGGGAGTGGGGGGCAAGCAAAAGAGGAGCCCTCTCTTATAACCTTCAGTACAGTGGTTTGAGCATTTGGGATGTGGGTTCACCTCTGATATGAGTGTTCTAGTATGTTGGGACCCTGGGGCACCCAAGGCTTCCATGGCTCAGGGCAGCCTACCCAGTGAAGCGCCCTGGAGCTGGGGATTCATTCCCTTTCAACATTTTTGGGTTTTGTTCCAAATTGAAATTTCATGACCTTAGAAAAGATTTGACTAAATATCATCATCTACACTTTGACCTTACTATTGTTTACATTGTTAGAAATACACTCATAGCAAACCATGAAAACTTGTCAACAAACATGTATAAAGCATTTTAAACAGTCACTGGTGACCAATAGCTGAGTATTTTTTGTTTATTTGGAGAAACTTTTTATTCAGTTCTCATCTGAACAATTTAAATATGGCCTGGATACTTAAGCATACAAATAATGTATACTGATGTTGTATACAGTATTTTGCGGTATAAAATGATTCATGGCTGTGTCCATGTAGTAATGGCATGCCTATTTTTCATACAGTGTATATTGTTGAATTGATATTAAGAGATGTAGAAGACATCCCACAAATGAAATAATTAAGTTCTGCTTAGATCTGCATTTAAAAAAAAAAAATTGGTGCTGAAAAAATTGCCTTAGTTACTTGTAGAAACAGGGCAACCCTTTCTGAAATCTAATCTTTTATAAACTCTCAGCTAGAATGTGATACTAATTGGTATTCAAGAAAACCTTTTTCTCTTTATTTATATTTTGTTAAACATGATTTTGAGTTTTATAGAGAAATAGACTTTTTTACCCAAAGTCAGCTAAAGGAGAACAATGAATACTGACCGTCTAAGTATGACCACCATTTATATCCTCTTCCTCTCCCCCTCCAAAGTGTAAGTTGTTCTGTTGTGTTGAGAGTAAAACATGACTGTGCAAAACAGAATACTTTTATGAATGTTAGCAATTGCCATTTTTGTTGCTGCCCTCTATACATTCTTCTCCATAGAGAAATTTCTATACGTTTTCACAGTGCTATGGAGCAAAACCTGAGTCGAAAGGCTTTGCTGCACTGAAAATGAGTTGAAATACAGCAGGGCTGATGGAAAAAAGATTTCTGTTCCATATGATCTGTCTCTGATTAGGTTCTTCTGGGAATAGGGTGACCAGTCTAATTGCTAGTTTTCAACATCGGGTTTCATCCTTACGGCTTTGTTCAATGTGTTCCCTCACTGTCCATGCCCCCAGCATGGCCACTTCTCTCTGTTCCTTACAAAGTTCCTTGTGGAAACATATGACAGAGTCCCATTGCATGGATTCTCCACAAGGCTGTGTTTCAGCTTGCCTTTGGTCCTAGTGGATTTAATCCAAAGCCCACTGAAGTCAAAACTTGATTTAGACCCTAGGTGTGCACAGATGCAGGTTGGGGATTTGGGTTTCCTGAAAAACTGAGCAATCTTCAGCCTCACACAAAATAAAACCGCAGAAGTATTTGACATTTTGACTGATTTCTGCTTAGCTATGATTGTTATCTTTATCCTTTAATGATATCCTTTCAGAGTTTACGTAAAAGCACATTTAAGAGTTTAAGTAAAAGTGTAAGATACATGAATTTTCCTTTGTTTTAGGAAACTGAAAAATAAAAAAGACAAGATCATGAACAATTACTCTTTCAAAGGCAATTTATAACTCTTAAGGAAAAGCAGAAAAAATGGACATTCTCTTAATTTATATGAATGGGCCAAAATCAAAATTTAGCTTTGCATTTCCAGTAATTCTTAATATTTTAATAAAAATAGAATAAACCAATAAACATTCTTAAGTGGCAACATTTCTTGGGGTTACTTTTTGGGTTAGGTGGCTTAACAGAGTTCTAGGTTTAATTTAATACACAAAATTCACTATAAAAGACTGAGGGGTCTAAATTCTGTTGCCTCATCTCTAATATTCTAATTTAACTTCAGGCATATCACAAAAGATTAAAAATTTCAATCTGTGATTTATGTCCCATTCCTTCTTCACCTTCCACCCCACCTTCAAACACATTTTTATAGTATAGTTGATTCTCACACACATTGACACGCAATTATTTTCATGAACTCCAAGGACAG
The DNA here is from genome assembly GCF_965140295.1 of Lepidochelys olivacea. Classification (NCBI taxonomy): domain Eukaryota; kingdom Metazoa; phylum Chordata; order Testudines; family Cheloniidae; genus Lepidochelys; species Lepidochelys olivacea. Next base: position 45,891,922 of record NC_140414.1, on the reverse strand, counting down.
GGATAGCTAAAAGTTTAAAGAGTCAGGTATTTTTCATTAGCTAAGCACAGAAATGTGGAATTAAAAAAAAATCATTTAGCACCATTATTCAAAAGCCTTATTCATGGTTCTAATGAAAACAATGCCACACTGTTTTGCTTAAGCCTTTAAATGAAAAACTGTAAAGTCTACTAAATGCAATAACAAGTCATGCACTTCACCAGCGTACACTTCACCAGTGGAACTAGGTGGCAAACCATCCACAGAACAAGAAAGGCTACAGGAAAAATCATTGCAGAGTTTGATTTAGATCTGGCAGCTGCTAAATAGTGCACGCTGTGGGTGGCCCTAGGTGTCAGCTCTAATGCTGGAATAAACAGAAAGGGAAAGATGGAGGAGCAGTCAAAACCTCCTCCAACAATGAAATGAGGAGAAAATACCGTCAAACTTGACATTAAAATTTTAAATAAGTGTAGATTTGTTTTAATAAAACCTACTATATTTTTAAAAGGAAAAAATCACAATTCCTTGGGTGCTTCTAAAGGGGAATGCATAGAAGTTCTTGATGTAGTTAGCTTACAAATCATATTAGCTTTGAGGAGATATTTTATCACGTTCTACCTACCTACCCAGTGAAATAGGTTTTGGGTTTGTTCCAAAATCATGTACAGTATATACCATGATGTTACTTGCTGCAGGGCCCAAAGCTTAATTGTTGAGAAGAAATAGCTTACTGCATTTTACTCAAATACATTTTTTGACTATTATTAAATGTAACCATATATGTGTACTCAAAAGCCATCATTGTGTTGAATCAGCATTTTCATTTCTTTTTAAAACATTTTTAATATATTAAGTTCCAGATTGTACATGGCAATAATGGAAAATAGAAAGAAGAGAAGGGCACTCCTAAATGCTGTTTCATCACTTGTATTAAATATTATATATATAATATTTGCCCATTGAAAACATAACAATGAGACGTGTTACTTTTGCAGTTCGTTTTAAATCTAATTACTAGTGGTTTGAATACTGCTGACTATAATGTTAAGAATACAGAGAGAAATTACAGTATAATGTGTGTTATGTTTCACTCTGTTACCTCTGTAGGTTCCTGAAGTTAGGTATCTAAATCAATGTTGAGGCACACTAAACAAGTGGCATGGTTTTCAGGAGTTCTCCCATTGAATGAATGCAAGAATAGGTGCAAGCACCTCTGCAAATCAAGCCAGTTATTTAGGTGCCTAACTTTATTTACCAAAATTTGACATTTTTAGCCTGTATAATTATTAGACAATGACCAGGCAGGGGACTGCTGATGCAGAAGATTGCTAATGAGGCCATCTAGTTTTTCACATTTAGGCCACCACATTTGATACTGCCTTTGGTAGCTTTAGTTTAGAGGCTAAGACTCAGGGCTTGTTTGCAGAAAGTGTGTGTGTGTGTGTGTGTGTGTGTGAGAGAGAGAGAGGTTTGTTTTTCTTCTCTCTCTCTCTCTCTCTCTCTAACATTTAATTAATCTGGAGTTTTATTACTGACTTCAGTGGGAAGAAGTTCAAGCCATGAATGAGCATGGAGGCTAAGTAAACTCCCGCTGAGGAATTCCCTCCAAATCAGAGTTGCATTTTATTGGCAGGACAATGTGGGAAGGGCTATCTCCAGGGCTCTCATTTGGCAGAGAACTCAAGGTGATTCGCTTGGCCTGCCAGGTGTTTCTTCCTTATCTGTCAGGCAAGGCTGTGCAGGTTCTCACAGACAATATGGCCTCAGTGTTCTGTATCAACAAACAAGGATTAGCTTGCTCCTCGGCTCTGTCTTAGGAGGCGCTACAGGTTTGGGAATTCTGGTCCAACATGCAGTTCGTCTCAAAGTATCGCACCTTTCAGGGGACTGGAATACACTGGCATATCACCTCAGCAGGTCCTTTTCCTCTCGCCATGAGTGGTCCCTCCACCTGGAAGTGATCAGCAACATCTTCCAGAGGTGGGGGACTCCCCAACTGGACTTGTTCGCCACGAGGCACAACAGGACTGGTCTTTCTCCCTCCTGGTCATTGCTACAATTCATCTTGGACTATCTACTCCACCTATAGTATCGAGACCTGGCTCTTTTGTCAGTTAAAGGCCACCTCGGCCTTCCATCCTTCAGTGCATGGTAGATCAGTCTTCTCCCACAAGATGGCAATCAGTTTCCTGAAAGGACTGGAGAGGCTCTACCTGCAAGTTGCAATAGGGTCCCCCTCTGGGACATGAACCTGGTGGTGATGAGACTCACTGGTCTGCTCTTCGAGGTGCTGGCTTCCTGTTCTCTGCTGCTTCTCTTGTGGAAAAGTTCCTTTCTGGTGGTGATCACTTTGATAAGAAGGGTCTCTGAGATTAGGGTATTGCCATCAGAATCCCCTTAAACAATGTTCTACAAGGACAATATACAGCTGTGCCCCTTCCAGGTTTCTTACCAAAGGTTCTGTCACAGTTCCACACTAAGGAGAACATCTTTCTACCGGTCTTCTTTCCAAAGCCTCATAAGACCCAACAAGTACTGGCTGCATACCTTGGACGTTAGGCTGATCGTCACCTTCTACTTCAAAAGAATTAAATCTTTTTACAAGTTGACACCGCCCTTTTAGCGGTAGCAGACAGAATGAAAGGTCTGCCGGTCTCGTCCCAGAGAACGTTGTCTTGGATACCCACATACATCAGGTTCTGCTCTGAGCAGGCAAAGCACCACCTCTGACAATCGTGAAGGCCCATACCACGAGGTCGTAGGCTTCACCAGTGGCCTTCCTTGTGCAGGTTCTGATCCTGGACATTTGCAGAACTGCTACTTGGTCTTCGATTCACACCTTCGCCTCCCACTACGCCCATTACACAGCAGGCTCGGGACGATGCCAGCTTCGTGTTGCAGACTGCACGTCTGTGAACTCTGAGTCCATCTTTGGAATACTGTTTTGGGAATTACCTAGCATGGAGCGGACATGAGCAAGCACTCGAAGAAAAAATGGCTACCTACCTTTTGTAACTGTTGTTCTTCAAGATGTGTTGCTCATGCCCCGCACTCCTACCCCTCTGTCAGAGTTGCCAGCAAGAAGGAACTGAGAGTGTGGGGGGCTGTCAGTGCCCCTTTATACCCATGCATAAACGCAGGGCTCAGGGGATGCTAGGACTAGCCCTACAGATACTACTAAGAGAAAAATCTCCAGTAGCTGTATGCATGGGCGCGTGCACACCTAGCTTGGAATGGGCATAAGCAACGCATCCAAAAGAACAACAGTTACGAAAGGCAGGTAACCGTTTTTTCTGTTTATATTTTCCCATTGGTGAGACATGAGTGAGTCCCAAACATCTGTCCTCTTGAAGATGATGCTCTTGCTAGTGCCGTAGTTGCTGTATGTGAAATCACTTTGTTTGCATACAGGAGATAGAAGGTATGAATCCCACAGGGCCTACATTTTCCTTTAGTTTCTGGAGTTGACTGATGATTTTTTTCCAAGTAGAGGGAAAATATATTTTGATGTAGGTGCTGCTCCTCTTTTAGGGATAGATCAACATCTGTTCACATTTGGTCATGATTGGTTAAGTAAAGCCTCTTTTCACTAAATCCCAAGGACAGAAATTATTTCAGGCTATACAGAACTTCTTTGCAGTAGATTACCATAAACAGGCAGAAATACTGTGAAATACAAGAAGTGAATGTGATAATAAAACCAAGCTACAGTATATACTAGAGCTGGTCAGGGGTGGGTGAGTGGGTGGGGAGTGTATGTGTGTGAAATTTCAACATGAATTTTTTTTTTCATTTTTATCAAATGTTCTTTGAAAATGTTCAGGTTTTTGTTGAAAACTGAAAATTTTCACATTTCAGTTACTGAAAACCCAAAAATGTTTTTGGTTTGCAATTGTGACCAAAAAAAATTTGAATAAAAACGGACATGTATTGTGAAAATGTCTGTTTTGCTAAAAAAGCCATATTCCATTGAATACTTGTTCAATGGAAAATTTTCAATCAGGTCTATTACATACACAATACAGTACAAGTAAAATGAAAGATCGATTTCTCCTGCTAAATTCTGACAGCAGCAGATACTATTATTAATTTAATAGTAGAAAATGTGGTATTCATAATGTAATGTTCTCTTGTCTATGAATCTTACAATAACTTAAATCACAAACCCTTAATATTTCTGTCTGGCCATTCCAAGCGTTAGGAATTCCTATCAGTGTTTGATCTAAGTGCCTATTTCCTGAATAAATTTTACACTGATAATTGTATATGTGTTGGACACTTTAAATAGACCTCTGTCTGTGAAGGAGACACTTGCTCTGATTTCTAAGCAATCTCCAATGGTTGAAAAGACATTTTATTAGCTCTTTCAGATTTTTCATGTTAGTACAAAACTTGACCTCATTAACTCATACCATCTGTGATCTAGGTGACTTATTCTCTCTTCTCAACAGGGGTTGTTACGTTGGTGGAGGGGACCTAACAAAATATTGCCAATGTTTTTGAGACATTAATCAATTTAATGCTTTCTGTAAGTCTGAAATGTAACTGTATAAAAATCAGCTAGATAAGCAGCAGACATGATTCTGCCTTTACCCTGTCTCCCCCTCAAATCCTTCATCAAGAGTAGAGTTGGTCCTTTAAGAAAAATAGATAAATACATTGTGTTACCATCTGATTAGTAGTAAAATTATCCTTAGCTTCTTTTTATGTGTTTAAAAAACAAAACAAAACCAAAAAACACCCTGTCACTGCCACTGGAATCCACAGAGGCTCAAAGGTCTGTTACCACAGCTGCTAAACCAATAGGTTTGCTTGTAAAGAACTACCCGATAGCCATGTCACGCTGCATCATCTGGTAATGTCTACAAGGGGTTTCTAGATCAAGCAGAGGTAGATTGTAAGATTTTCATTGGTGGTCTGCTTAACTGTGAAGTAGTTTGATGATAGTTGTTCTGTTACGATAGATTACACGTTATTAAATACATCTTTGAATGCAGATAGTATCTCATGCAGACAGCTCATGGTGTTTTACCAACAAGGGAAAAGATAACACCTTAGTTTAATAATAAAGCATTTTTTAAAAAAATCAGAACATACTATTTAAAGACTACCCTATCACAAAATTGATTTTTTTTAAAAAAAATATAGTCACTTTCATAAAGTCCAGGCTCATAGTTTTTTCTCTAACTGTGTTTCTTCCATTGTGAGTTAATATGCATTTTTGCAAAAGCATAACTGTACACCACATTTGCACAGAACTTTAGAGATGATCAGGATTACACCAGCCACATATCATCAAACAACTACAACCCATGCTCGATGGGTACCACACTCTGGAAAAAAGAAATCATCCCTGAACCCCCTTTTCTGGCCTTCAAACAACCCCCCAGCCTCTCCAAGCTCATAATCAGAAGGAAGCTCTCCACAGACCAGGACACACCAACTCAAAGTGGAACCAGACCCTGCCAGAACAACAGATGCAAAACCTACAGACATATCTCCACTGCTACATAATAAACATCCCCCACAAAACACCTCTCAAGATCCATGGATCCTACAACATGTGGTGTACCTCCATCCGGTGCACTAAATGCCCAATAGCAACTAGGTGGGTGAAACCAGACAAACGCTATGCTCTGAAATGAACTTAAACAGGAAATGATAAGCTAAAAACCCCAAATCACATGTGTGTGAACGCTTTTCATAAAACAATCGCTCATCTGACCTATCAGCCCTCATCCTCAAAGAAACAACACTTTCAAAAGAGAAGTGAAGGAGCTTAAATTCATAACGCTGGTAGACACTAAAAAACATGGCCTGAATGGATTTGTGGCTTATTACAATGATCTGTTATCCACTAACAACCCTCCAGCTGCTGTCCCCCATCCTCTTTCCTTGCCTCCCTATGACTGGAGGGGTATTAATGGGCCACTTCACCTTGGCCTCTTAAAATATGTGTTAACTACTTACGCTAAGCATTCTGTTAAGATCCTGTATTCAGCAAGTGACACTTTGAGTTAGTTTCCCAGACATGAAGAAGAACTTTGTGTAATCTTGAAAGCTCTCTCTCTCTCCAACAGAAGTTGGTCCAATAAAAGATATTACCTCACCAACTTTGTCTCTCTAATCAGCCACATCTGACAGTCTTACACAGACGTATTGGAACCAAGAATCAAACTGTAACTTTTACCTAACCACATACTGTTTTGCCCCTGGACTTGACCACTTTATATCCTTACGCTGGTCTAAATTACATTAGTGTGTTCAATTTTACTGCACAAAGTTTAGAAAAGTGGAGATTTGGCCTTAAATTGTGGTTTGTGCCTTTCTACAGCCATTTTACATTCAGTTGGCATAGATGTGAATGTTTACACAGGGGAAAAAGGTGACAGAGAATCAGGCTTTGTGTGCACTAATTGGAGAATGTTCTCTTCCCCCTCCCTCTATGCTTCCATGGGCAGGCAATTTAAGGAACGGTGTTTTCAAAAGCACTCAGCTGGTCTAACTCAGCTCCCACTGAAGTCAAGGGAAGGATTGCTATTAACTACAATGGGAGCAGTTAGGCTCTCACATTGCACTTCTGCAGATCCCACCCTAAAACTATAATTCTAATGTATGTGTGGATGGTATACTTAGATGTGTGAACCTGGGCATGTGTGGCCTATACAAGAAAGAGGTGCAAGTGGTGGATGGGGAACTCTGTGTAGAGAGGTTTGGGAGCTGGTGATGATCAGGATTCATAGGCACTGACTCTGTGGGTGCTCTGGGGCTGGAGCACCCCTGGGGAAAAATTAGTGAGTGCTCTGCACCCACTGGCAGCCAAGCTCCCCTCACCTCTGCCCCACCTCCTTCTCCCCTCCCCGAGAGCACTGCGTCCCCGTTCCTCTGCCTACCTCCCAGCATTTCCTGGCCAGCCCCCGCCAGACAGCTGTTTGATGGTGTTAGCAGGCTCCAGTAGGGAGGGGGAGGAGCGGGAATGTGGTGTGCTCAGGGGAAGAGGCGGGGCCAGGGCTGAGATTTGAGGAAGAAGTTACAATAGGGGCAGGGAGGCCGCAGAGTTAGGGTGGGGACTTTGGGGAAAGGGTTGGAATGGAGGCAGGGCAGGGGTGGGAAGAGGCGGGACAGGGGTAGGGCCACATGGAAGGGGTGGAGTGGGGGCAGGTCCAGGGGCAGAGGGAGAGTTGAGCACCCAGGAGAAAGTGGGGAAGTCGGTGCCTATGTCAGGATTAACTGCTGAAGTCAATGGAGATACACTGATATAAAATCAATGTAACTAGAAAGACTAGGTCCTAGATTTCTCTGGTATGGTTTACATGCTGCATATGTTAATTGTACTGCCACCTTGTATATGAAATGTATTTGAATTTCAAGAGGCTTTCTGGAAAAACAAACATCGATCTATCTGAAGAGCTTCTTTACTGAAGAGCTAGTATTTTACATGTTCAGTTTTGCTAAACAATTCCCAGTTCCTATGAGGATTTAGAAAATTATTTGGAGACATTTCATACAAAACCACAGCCATAAACCACACTTGTTTATCAGTGGCCCGGGGTTTGAGATTCTTGTTCACAAGCTTTACCTAAACAACACAATAGGTATTAGCCTGGTAGTTTTACCATCAAAATGGAAGAACAAGCAACCATATATGTTAATTTGTATACGGTATGTATTTTCTGTAAGAAAGACATAAGCACCCATACAAGCAAGTATTTCTAATTTTGTGTATTTTCATCCATCATGGTTGTAAGAGACTGGACACATACATCTATTTGATAAATATGACATAAGGGAGGTAGTTTTAAGTATTCGTGCACAGCTCTGAGCTGTAATCTAATAAAAGACATTAATGCAGTTGCTTAGAAGTCAGGGTCATGACCCATGATTCCTTAATTCAAAGACAAAGAAGATTTGCAATTTTGAGACCAGTAATCTTGAGGCATCTGTCTATCAAATCTATCAGTTTAAAAACTAAATGTCTCTAAGTGTTTACTTTGATAAGGCCAAGATTTTCAAAAACAGGAGCCTAAAGTTAGACTGCTAAATCTCATAGCTAGACATCGACCTGATTTTTGCAAACAAGGCTGAGCCCCCACTTGGGCTCCCATTGGCCTCTTTATGTTTTGTAAGAGGAAAGTTTTAAATCCTGTTTCTTTTAGCACAGATGTTTCTATTTATGCCCAATATACTTGAAACATGTAATACTAAATCACTTTGATGTTAATTACATTGTGATTGTCTCATCTCTAATTTATCTAATCAGTACAAAAAATACATAACTTTGCTGCCATGGTTGTTGTAGCTTGGACTCATGCTGCATTCAGACAATCTGGATTTATAACGCTAGCAATCCTAGACTCAAGTGAAGTCAGATTTGTCATCTTCCCAGCGACCTTCTGTTTGTTAATAGTTAGCAATGTTTTCCTTTGCTTTATGTTCTAAATCTTTCCATCTTTTAATTTCTTCAGTGTCTCCATTGTTCTTTCCAATGACACTTATTTTCTTTCCAACTTTTTACTAGTTTTTAATATATTTTTTTTTCCCTGCAGATTTTCTAGAGGGGAGGTTGCATCAAGCGCCATCTTCTTTTTCCACATTATAAATGTTCTCTTCTCCAAATATGTTTCTTGGAATAGAAACTTGGTTAGTTTTTTTTTTTTCCATAGTGTGATTGGTTTTGTTTTGAAAAAGCAGTTCTTTATACTGTGAGGTCTTCCTCCAAGACAAAAGCTTTTCTTTGACTGCTTGCTCATGTTGATTCCATTCTAGGTGTGCGCGTGCCACATGCACTGTTGTTGGAGACTTTTGCCTTAGTGATATCTGTAGGGTTGGCTGTGGCACCCCCTAGAGTGCCACACTAATGGGTCGGTATATGAGGTGCCACCGGTTCTATGCCCCCTCAGTTCCTTCTGACCGCCTGTGGTGGTTGGTCTGAGCACCTCTCTCCTTTGCCATGCAAGAGGTCAGCCGTTCTTTCCTTTTCGACTTCGTGTTCCAACTGTAAATAGTTTTGTTTATTGTAGATTAGTTAGTAAGTAGCTGTGAAGTACTGTAGTTAGTCAGTTAGGGCATGCCCCAAGCACAGGGTTTTAAGCCCTGCTCTGACTGTTAATGACCCGCACGGCAACTATCTGAAGTGCCTAGGGGAATCCCACATTAAAGAAAAGTAGCGCATCCGTAAGAACTTTCATCCCAGGACACAGAAAGAACGCGACGTTTGTTTGAGAGCCCTCCACATGGAGGCCGCTCTTGACTCCGCCTCAGAGCTGGCCTGGCAAGATGCAACACCCAGCACTTTGGCCTCGGTGTGTAGTGCACCCCTGGCACTGGGCTTTGCCCAGTGCAGACCCGTTCACCAGTGCCCAAGAAGAAGCCAAAGAAGAGAGATCTGGCACCAAGCAAGAAGGACCAAGGGGCATTGGGTAAAGGACCCTGTTCGGAACACCCATCAACGCCGACGCTGCAAGGTGGCACATCCCCAAGGGGACCTCCAACCCCCCTAAGGGATCTGCCACCGACACCAGGGAGCAGTAGGGGAACCCACTGATGGTGAAGTCAATGCGTTCCCAGTTCCCAGAAAGTGAATGACTCTCCCACTGCAGCTGGCACTGCATGCAGCGATGGACCCAGCAAAGGCTCCCTACAAGGTCAAGCCAGCCATGAAAGCCTCCCAGAAGGCGAGTGAATGGCGCTGGTCTCTGGAGCCAAGGCAGAGCCCTTTATCGTTGTGCCCCTGGTCTCCGCATCAGCCTAGGTCACCAGTTCACCACCACAGATCACCAGCACCGTGCTCCCGGTCTCTACCCTCAAGCTGGGCCTCACCCAGAGGGAACCGTTGGTCACTGTATAGTTGGTACCGGTCATCTTCGCGCCGACCCTGTCCGTGCCAACAATCACCATCACCTAGACCATGGGGACGCTCCCCAACACAGTGCAGCTCCCCCTACTCCCGGCATTGGTCTGACTATTTGAGGCACAGGTCACCCATGGCGACAGTTAGCCGCCAAACTCAGGCATCGACGGCCCCACCCTGGTCAGACTGGGCTCCTGAGGTTGCATCCACCTCAGCGGTGCTGGTTATGTCGGACTTGGTGCGCGAAGTGCTAGCCAACGCTGAGGTGTAGGGACAGGTTCCCACTCCGAGACCCCCTTCCCCTGGGGGAGATGATGCTCTGGCCCTCCCCCGATGGTTCAGTTGTTGTCCTCGTCTCCAGATGAGGTTGTGGCGGGGCCCTCCTGTTCTAGCCCAACAGATGACTTTAAGGAGCACCAAGCCCTGCTTCAAAGGGTGGCCACTAACTTCAGCCTAGAAGCAGAAGAGATGGCGGAGCATTCAGACACTTCGGTCAATGTGCTCTCCACATCTACCCACACAAAGGTCGTGTTTCTGGTGCATGAGGGGGTCCTAAAGATTGCCAAAACCCTCTGGCAAACCCCATCCTCAATTCCTCCCACTTCCAAGAAGGCTGATTAAAAAGTATTTCATCCCTGCCAAGGGGTTCGAATATTTTATACACTGACCCGCCCCCAGGGTCATTGGTTGTTGGTAGCCAATGAGAAGAACAAGCCAATGGCATTCTAGTTCCATCCCAAAAATAAGGAGGCCAAGAGACTGTACCTTTTCAGGAAGAGAATTTATTCCATGGCCAGTCTCCAGTTCTGAGTTGCAAACCACCAGACTCTTTTGGGGCGATATAATTTTAACCTTTGGGACTCCCTCCATAAGTTTAAGGACTCCCTCCATGACACAGGAGGTGGCCCAAGAGTTTGGGGCCCTTGTTGAGGAGTGTACTGCAGCGGCTCAATACTCTCTCCAGATGGCCTGGGGTGCAGCCGATTCAACGGCCAGTGTGGTTGCCTCAGCAGTGGTCATGAGGTGCAGTTCCTGGCTTCAGACCTCAGGCCTATCCCAGGAGATGCAGTCCTCAATACAAGATCTCCTGTTTGATGGAGCTGAGCCCTTTGCAGAACAAACGGACGCAAGTCTGTACAGTCTGAAGGACACTCGGGCCACCCTCCGTTCCCTGGGGTTAAATACGCCTCAGTCAGCAAGGAAACAATTCCAGCTGCCCCTGCCGCCAAGGCTTTGGCAGGGATCTACAAGGAGAAGGGACACTAGTTTTAGTCACCGCTGCCCATCCTTCTCCCATTCACCTACGCAGCCTGTTCCAGTGAAACACCACGGGGGCCAGAAGCGGGCGTTTTGAAGGTGCACTTGAGAGTGATGCCCCAGTCAACTGCCTGAATCTGCCCCATATTTTCCTCAGCTGTCTCTATCCCTACCATTCAGCCTGGTTGTGAGTTACCTCGGACTGCTGGGAGTTAGAGACTGTCGCTGGGCCACACCCCCTCCTATCCCTCCTCTTCCCCATCCCTCTTCAGGGACCCTTCTCACGAGCAACTCTTCATTCAGGAGGTAGACAACCTCCTACAGCTGAGGGTGGTGGAGGAGGTCCCTCAGGAAATGAGTGGGAAAGGTTTCTACTCCCACTATTTCCTGATTCCAAAAGCAAAATGGGACCCGAGATCCATTCTGGACCTGCAAGGACTCAACAGGTACCTCAAGAAATTGGAGTTTTGCATGATTTCACTGGCCTCCATCATCCCCTCCCTGGATCCAGATACTGGTACACCGCTGTCGACTTGAAAGACACTTATTTCCATATCTCTATCATCCAGTGACACAGACGATTACTCGGTTTTATGGTGAGCCAGCGCCATTTCCAGTTCACGGCACTTCCCTTTGGCCTCCCCTCAGCCCTGCAGGTATTTACAAAATAGCTGCTTACCTGAGGCATCAGGGGTCCAGGTCTATCCTTATCTCGATGATTGGCTCATCAACTGCAGATTGTGGAATCGAGTGCAGAGCAGTCTTGATCTACCTGCCAGGACCTAGGCCTGTTACTGAACGAAAACAAATCACCCTCATACCAGTGCAACAAATAGAATTTATCATGGCGGTCCTGAACTCCACACAGGCTAGGGCCTTCCTTCTGGAGGCCCGTTTCCGAGCCATGTTAGATGTAATCTCCTGTGTAAGTGGTCATCCACTCACCACCACCCACACTAGCCTAAGGTTTCTAGGACACATGGCTGCCTGTACTTACGTGATCCGTCATGCCCAGCTCCACTTCCAACCACTGCAGACATGGTTGGCATCTGTCTACATCCCCAAAAGGCACAACCTGGTAGTCAAGTTGCTGGACTATACCCCATCATCACTGGCGTATCAGTGTTGCAGGGAGTTCCCTTTGCGTCCTCGTCGCTAACTCTCTGGTTTCCGACACCTTGGACCTGGGCTTGGGAGCCTCCCTGAGCGAGCTCAGTACACAAGGCTGCTGGTCAGGGGTTGACCGCTCCCTCCACATAAATGTCAGGAAGCTCAGGGAGGCTCACCTGGTCTGTCAGGCTTTTCAGTCCCACTTACAAGGCAAAGTGGCTTAAATCCTGACCGACAACACCGCCACAATGTTTTATATCAACAAGCAAGGCAGTGCCAGGTCATCAGCCCTCTGGCAGGAAGCCCTCTGTCTCTGGGACTTCTGTGTGCAGCATGCCATTCATGTTGTGGCAGCGCACTTCCCCAGCACCAGGAACGTATTGGCAGATTGCCTCAGCAGAGCCTTTTCGTCTCGCCATGCATGGTCACGCCATGCTCATTGGCAGGTGACCTGTCCCATGCGCTCGTTCTGGATATCTGCAGGGCCACCACGTAGTCGTCCATTCATATGTTCACGTCTAACTATGTGCTTACCCAGTAAGCCCGAGACGACGCTGGCTTCGGTAGAGCAGTATTACAAGCTGTACATCTGTGAACTCCGAGTCCACTTCCAGGGATAATATTTGAGAGTCACCTAGAATGGAATTGACATGAGCAAGTACTCAAAAAAGAAAAAACCGGTTACCTACCTTTCATAACTGTTGTTCTTTGAGATGTGTTGCTTGTCTCCATCCCATTACCTGCCTTCCTGCCCCTCTGTCAGAGTTGCTGGCAAGAAACAACTGAGAGGGCATATGGCCGGCACCATCTGATATACAATCAAGAGGGCACCACGGCTGACCCTACGGATACTGCTAAGGCAAGAGTCTCCAACAACTGTGCACGTGGGCGTGTGCAAACTTAGAATGGAATGGATATGAGCACCCATCTTGAAGAACAACAATTACGAAATGGTTTTCTCCTTTGCAGAGAAATTAAAGGCTACAATTCTATTCTGATTTACACATGCAACCCCACTGATGTCTCTATAAAAGGGGTGTGTGTGGAAGATAGGGAACTGAGGGGAGAGAGAGAGGTACAGGGGTTTGTGTAAAGCAGGAGTAAGTCTCCTGATGTGGATTTATACTGATTTAAAACTGATCTAAGAAAGAAGATTAGAACTGTGATATCTTTAGTATGTTTCCTGTACTACGTATGTGAATTGAAATTTATATGTATAAAAGAGTGCAAGGTAGCCCCTCTGCAGTCAGCCAGGACTTCTCAAGGGGTAATATGAATAGGAGCCTAAGTAAATTAATATAATATAAAAAGAGTAAACAGAAAGCTCCTTATGGTTGTGAGTTCAGCCCATTGCTATGTCCCCTGTGTGTGGAGTCCTAACTTCCAGCGAAATTCTTGCCCTTTTCTCCCCCAAACTGCCCAGCCACTCCTATTGCCCTTGAGCACCTGTAAAATGGGCAGGACAAGCTGTGATAGCATCAACACTCCACTGACTGGGAACTAGGTAGGTTCCCTGCCCTGACAGAGAGGCAACAAGTAAAGCAGGTAGAATTTACACTATTTAAGGAATTTACACTATTTAAGAATTTAAGAATGTTTTGGCACATCAGTGATTGCCATTGGGTATTTATAGGCCACAGAGATATATAGACTGTTTACTGTGTTTTATTTTGAGTTTCTGTGGAATAACCTACATGGAGCACAGAATTCATTTTCAGAGAGTTTACAGAAAATGTGGTTTCCATTAACCACAATACAAAACCAATTAAGGGCGTGTTATGGAAACCTGCTTTTCATATGGTTTATCCATAAGCTTCCCCGAAAATTACAGGACCTAGTCTGTGAAGTCGCTACTCAGTCCGGCAAAATTCCCATTGACGTAAGAACTTCAGGACTGGACACGCTTTTTTTTTTTTTTTTTTTTTTTAAAGCTCATTGTTTGTGAGGAAATGGGTATGTTTTCTTGTATGTTGAAAATCATGCAAGCCACAAAAGTAAGATAATGATTTAAAAAAGCCACAAAGCATATAAACTATGTGTGAAAGCACTATCCTTCACAGCGCACTTATCTAGTCACTGGTTGCACAGACTGAGCTACTAGCAGGATTTGTGCTGTATACCACATTGTGATTTGTTTTCTCTCTCAGTTTATGTGCACTGAAAATTAAAATCCTGGAGAAATATTTCTCAGTAAGGGCAAAACTTGTTACATGCTTGAAGTTAAGCATGTGCTCTGGTGCTTTGCTGGTTGGGGCCAGACTGCACAGCACCTGACGGGAATACACTATACAAATAAGCCATCTATTCCCTGCATACTAGAGGTAGGGATTCAACAGTTGGAGGGGCTTCAGTACTTCTGTGACTCCATCACCTAAGTTTGGAGGACTGATTCTTCTCCTTACTTCCCTGGATCTGAGTGTATCTCCCAAAATGAACTAATGCTGTATGATTTGTTAAACCAAACTGCAACACTTTCTCCTCCTTAGCTGCCAGTAACAGGAATTACATTCTCCACTCTGAAAAATATTTGGACAGAAACATTATCTAAATCTCTATGAACTGTACAGCAGTTATGTTACTTACAGCATTAGTAGTTTCAAACTCCCTCTGGGCACACTACAGACTGCTAAGCAGGCTGATTTATTCTCCTGGACTCCATTTATTTTTTAAATAGTTGTACTTAGTTTTAAAATTCAGTGTAAGTTCCTAAATAAATGCCATGTGCTATATAAATATACATTTATCTCTATGTACTTATGTGAGGGAAGATGTCTATTTAGGTCTAGGTATTGTTTTTTTTAGAGGGGAGAACAGATGTGTGTGTTTGTGCCCGCATATACAAAGACTGTAAGCTCCAGAGACCGTGCAAAACTGCATGATAAAGGATTGAAAAAATGTGGGGAATTTGCCATTTTATTTCAGGAAAAAAGTGTATCCTTTGGCTATACTTCAATAAGCTCTATTTTTTCATTAAATACCAATACTACACTATGATTTTTTGGAGTTGTTTTTAAAAAGATGCAAAGATTTGTTGCATAGTTTTCAAATTGAAACTAAATTCTTGTTGTTCTTCCACCACAATGCATTTTAACCATGGATGAGTCTCACGGGACAAAAAAAAAAAAAAAAAGCATTGCAGAACAGGCTTATGTCAGAACAACTCTACCTTCTCTCACTAGGCTATTTAAACATTTAAAGTGACAGATCTTTAACATGTTTCTTCAATGCTCTTTAAGGACAAATTCCATGCTTGATGATGTGGGCCAGCACAATATATCACTTTTAACCCTAAACAGCAGCTACACAGGGACTGTAGGCAGAGCAGTCACCCTGGATGCTTGTGTCAAAATCAGATCCCGACTCAGTTGTTGTGTAGATGCGTCATCGTAACATAGTTGTTTAAGTACAAACAAAAGATAAACCAAAAGTCTCATAAAATACCTTGGTAACTTTCCAGAAATAACTCACTAAACCAAATAGGGTGAAATCCTACTCCTATAGAACTCAATAGCAAAACTCCCATTGGTTTCAATGGGACAAAAATGTCACCCCAAATCTCTTAATATAGAAGGCCTGATTCTCGACTCCATTACAATAGCTTTCTGCCACTGATTTCTGTGGAACTGTACAACTACAGTAACAGCGTGATGAATGAGGCCTAGGAACTCTGAGTTTGTCAGAGACTGAACGCTTGAGTAGTGTTTAAGTGACTTTTCCTACTCCTTAAATGACACTTTGTGTATTGCACAACTTCAGCTATGAAGTCACAACAATGACTTCGTATTACTGGGTTACATAGAATTTGTATTCACTTCCTACTTACTGATATTTTATCATTTACTTTCTTTATTGTTTTAATTCAGAACACAAAATCTGATAGTTTTGTTTTCTCAAATCCACAGATTTTGAAATTGAAACAATATGAAATTTTGGGCCAAACAGAAACCTCGCATGAAAGTGAATGACTAGTAGTAATTTGACTTTGAAAGGCCCTTTGTGTATTTAAAGCATTAAAAATGAGCATTGACTGTAAATGCAATGCCATTTTTATTCATTCATTCATTCACTTGTTTTTTCTGTTATGCTTTTGGACTACTGTAAATGAAGGACTTATGTCTTCCCATATAAGGCCTTCGATTAAGTTAAGTTTGGGAAGGTTGTAAAGGGCTTTCTAACTATATAAGCAGTTCTTGATATATGTCCTTTAAATGATTTATTCCAGTTAGATTATTGCAACCGTTACAAATAATCATGGGCTATAGTAGCCACTAACCAATAGTTCCAGTGAAAATACAGATGACTTGATGATTCTGTACTTTTTTGGGAGAGCTTGTGATGAATAAGTGATTAGCCTTCTGTCACCAACTTTTTAAGATGCTTTTTTTTCCACTACCTACTCCCCAGAAAAATGTGGATGGAAATCCTGAGATTCTAATAGATAACTCACTTATCTTTATGCTTTAGCCTTTCATAGAGGGGAAAGGAAAGGACATTGGGATTTTGTTTTTGTACCTTTCACATTATGAAAAACAGACCCCCAAAACTGCTGTGTTTGAAAGACTGAAACAGATAATTAATTCATAATGGGTGTTGAAGTGGAAACTGTCAGGCCACAGCTTTCCCAGCTTTCACTTAATCATTTGAAACTCATTTTCTGTTGTTTTCACTGACTGCAATCCCTTAGAGAGAATATAAAACTTGCACCATCCAGCATGGAATTCCACTCACTTAATGACTTGCGCTCTGTGTTAACTCACTTTCACTCACTGTTGTCATTGCTTACAGGAAAAGCCATACCAGTGCTCTGAGTGCAACAAGGCTTTCAGTCAGAAGCGAGGCCTGGATGAGCACATGAGGACCCATACTGGAGAGAAACCGTTCCAGTGCGATGTGAGTTGAGCTTTCCCTTTTTCTTCTTGAATTCAACCCAGGAGTCAGACTTTATCTTCCATGAGAGTATTGGCCTATATGTATTTTCACTTTACAGTTATGTGTAACAGCATAAACTTACGCTGTTTTATGGTCTTTGATTGCTTAACTAATGAGATATCACTGAATTAATTTTATGTAGCCTCTTTGTTCATCATTGCACACACTTATTTTATGGCTTCTATCCCTAAAAAGTTGTTTGCACCATTCTTAATGCAATTTGGATGTTGTGCAGTGCAAATTCATTATCATTTGAGGCATACCTTTTGTTCATTTATAAGGTCTTGACAAGTTAATAGCTGGAGATTAGCCTGGATGGGAATATCATTTACTATATTACAGTGGAATCTGAATGTCTATAATATATATTTTCCATATAATGGTTGCTGAATAACTGGAGTGCAAATTCAGAATTTCCAGTTTCTGCTGATCAAAATCTGAATTGAAACTGATTTTACTTTGGCGTGTGGTCACCTTGTTAAATGATCTCTAAAAGTTATGCATCTTCGGTAATGGCTGGAGTGCAGTTATATATTTTTATCATATATCACTAGCATGCTCTTTGCGATCTGTAACATCCCATCTTATAAATGGTGTAGAGTCCCTGTGTGTGGAGTTTGCAGAGAGAGTGCTGTATTGCTCAACTTTTGAAAATTGATAGTCATCTAAATGGTTGGAATATTCTTTGGAAGGGTTTTATGCTGAAGTACTAAATGCCTGGATTTAATAAAGTTCGTTACTCAGTGGTTTTAAAAAAGCACGCAACATTAATTCTGTGGTTTTTATCCTTTTGTGAATAATTCACAAACAGATCATGACTTTTATAAATGTATTCCTTATTCTAAAGTGCTCAACAAATAGTTTGTGAGCAAATTTCAGATGACTCAGAACTAGATATGGGAGCTGTGCGATAGCTCACCAAAGAGCTTCCCTACATGGTGCGTTAGTCCACACCAGAGGAGTGTAAATTCCAGTGAATACTAGAGTGTTGTGTGTTAACTGGCCTGTGTGGAGCCTACTAGTGTGCACTCAAAGTTCTCTAGCGCATGTTAACATAGTCCCATTTCAAACACTACTACTGTAATGCACGCTAGGGAACTTTGAGTGCACACCAGCATGGTCCACATGGGCCAGTTAGTGTGCGACATGCTAGTGCAGACTAGAATTTACACCCTTCTGGAGTGGACTAAAGCATTGTGTCAACAAGCCCTCAGTCACAAGGATCTGTTTGCTGATTAGAATGATCTGGCCTTTACAAAGTACTTCTGATTTCCTTTCATCAGTAAATAAATACACTTTGATTCTTGATTAAAAGGATTTCCACCACCATGCCTGAAATTAACTCTCCATAAACTTGGACACTGATGGGTGCTTGGGACAGAGCCTCACGCTCTGGTTGACAACTCCAAAATAGATGAGTTAGGCCCCATCAAGCTGAAGATCTCCTTCATGTCCCAAGCAATGAGTGAGTTGGAGAAAGGGAAGAAGCCCTCCAACAGTAGTAATAAATGTTTGAGGGCTTCACCATCTCTGGCTAGCAGTCAGGAACAGGAGCACTTCCAACTCCTGGTCCCCTTCTGCAGTAGTGGTCAGGGTAAGAGAGCACCCCCCCCCCAATGATCACAGGGCTTTAAATAAAAGTTGTGCTTTGAGTGTTGGGAGTTTCTCACCCTAAACTCCGTGACTGGGCAATGCATAGGGGTTATTTCAGGGTTAAAGTGAGGATAACTCCCATGGGGATGTACAGACCCTATGTGGAGAGAGAATTTGTGGTACCCAGGAAATAAAGAGCTCATTTACATGAGCTTTAACCCATAGCCACTCCTCAGCTCCCTGATGTGGTGATTCCCCCCATTTTTAGCCCTGATTTGGTCAGGTCTTGCCCCTTGTATGTACTGGCCCAGCACAGAGACAGCATGTGGGACTTGCTGCGGTTTGTGTGCTCAGAGACTGTGTATTTTGGTCTGGATGATACTGTTATTCTGTAAGACAAAATCCTTATAGAATTGTGGGGAAAATTATAAGAGCCATGGTGTTCACTAACCAATTTTGAAACCGTAGTATGATCTTATTAAATATACAGAAACAGAAGTGAGTCCATGTTGAGTACAAAAATATTTTCTGGGCCACCACAGTTTGCATTAACAGCAACATCTCAAGTAGTACACACATCTACAGATATTTAATCCCTCTTACTGGCTCATACAACATTCTGTTTGAGCAATCCTACTCCAGTTTATACAGGACTTCCTTAAATTTAGAGTCACTGTTGATGCTTTCTACAGCTTTCAGATTGCTTTACTTCCTCTCAATCTTTTCAGCCAACTTGCAATGTCTGTAATTTTCCTATAATGGCTGAGGCTAATGTCATCATCCGTAATTATATACTTGGCCTGCACACACCTTTAAAAATATCTATTTGCGGAACCTTTTTGGAGTATTATGTGGTGATAGAAGCAAAATGGAAAAATTCTGTCGTGCTGAATTAGAGAGGATAGAGAGTTTTCCTTCCAATTGGAGTCCCAGCTGAAGATGTTACAAACATAGAAACCAAACACTAGCATTGGTTAATCTAGTCCAATGTTTTGTCTCACACGTGGTCTAGTACCAGAGTCATTAAAGGAAGGCGTAAAAAGCTCAAAAGTGGATAATCTGCCCACAGAAGTTTCTTCCTGACTCCCATCAGTTACGGGTTGGTTTATACACTGAAGCATGCAAATTTATATTATTTGTGATTTTTTTAGTCCTATCTAAGGTAATAGTAGATATTCTCATTAGCTGGTTTAAAAAAAAAATCCTATTAAGCTCTTGACCTCAAAGACATCTTGAGTCAATGAGTTCCACAGGTTAATTATGCATTGTGGGTTTTTTGTTTTTTGTTTTAAATTCTTTGATCAGTTTTAAATGTCTTACCATTCACTTTTAATTATGTCCCCTTGTCGTCCTTTTGTTATAGGAAAGGGTTAATAGGAGAGCATGATTTTACTCTACATCATTCATTATTTTGTATACATCTATTATGTCCCCTCTTATTCCGCTTTATTTGTGAGCTAAATGGTCTCTTTTTTTTTTTCCAGTCTGTCCTCATGAAGACTCTCCATGTCACTAATCATACTTCTTGCTAGTCTCTGGACTCCTATTTTTGATGTATGTTTTAGAGGCATTAAAGCATCCGGGATAGAGTAACATGCTCATTAAGTCCTTTTTATACTGTGATTTTGTGTATGCAGGGATGGACTGAGATGTTATATAGGGCCAGTTCTGGCAAATCCTTACTTAGGAGGTTAGTCCAATAGAGCTACAATAGTTGCAGTGATTGGGCCAGTAAAAATCCTTTTAAGGTACGACAAATTTAGTTTCTTTCAGTGACAGTTCTGTGATCATATTGAGAGAAAAAAAGTCTTGTAATGAATGACTGATTTTTCTTACCTGGTATCAAGAGCGGTCATAATGACTATTCAGTGCCTTTTAAATAAACTCTTTATCCTACAAAAAGAAAAGGAGGACTTGTGGCACCTTAGAGACTAACCAATTTATTTGAGCATAAGCTTTTGTGAGTTACAGCTCACTTCATGGAATGCAACTTATGCTCAAATAAATTTGTTCGTCTCTAAGGTGCCACACGTCCTCCTTTTCTTTTTACGGATACAGACTAACATGGCTGCTACTCTGAAACCTCTTTATTCTAGGTGTCAAGCTTTGCCATTGTTAATACTAATGACTTTAGCATTTAGCACCAGGAAATGCCTCTAGTGCCAAAGGGTTAAACAAGATCAGGTTTCATCTCTTGAAGTAAAGCATTTTTATTGGCCTCATGAAAAGGCTTCATTTGTCCCTAACAGAAATAATTGATGCACCTTTACCTTTGAAAATGCTCCTTGGGTATAAATATTCTTTGCCTTCTGGAACCAGAAATAAAAACAGCAGCTTCCCCTCTTTCTTTCTTTTTTTTTCCCTAGGAGCAAATGTGATGGATGTTATGGTATTGAGCTTTAGTAAGTCAAAGTAATCCGTGCACTACTTTTGATTAGTGTATTACATTTATTTTGAAATCTGCTTAGTCTTTAATCTAAAATATTGTCAAAGTTTTTGTTTTAATGACTTCACCTTCATAAGGGTAACGGTTCAAAGTTGAATCCTGCACAGATCTCATTAATATTCATGGAAATCAGCTTCCCACATACTACAGTGAAAATTTTAGCATGTCATCTACTAAAAAAGTGGACTAAACTGGAATTGAGATTGTTTTAAATGATATCTGTCCTCTGAAAATATGCATGGTTTTATCAAAAAGACAAATGAACTGTAGTTGCTTTTATAGGTAACAGATGCTTCTCTAGGAGCAAGAAGGGCATGCATTGCCTATCCTGGTTTATTTCCAGTATGATACAATCTCTTCACACTCTTCTTTCAGGTGACCCTAAACATACCTTTGTGATCAGATGTCACCATCCTCCACACTAAAAACATTGATCATTGTAATGAGATTCAAGGTTCAAGTGAGCATATAGTAGGACTTTGTAAATCAATACAATGTTACAGGTTAATTACAAAATTGAGATAAAAAGCAAACTCTTTAAAACAATTTTACAGTTACACAGAAAGCATCACAAGAAGGATCATGTATTCAAGTAATGATTGTTATAACGTCTGGTCTCTGTTCCTTTCCAAAAAGGTGGTAATTAGAACGGTTTAAGGGCTTGAAGCAAAGCCTGGAACACGTAATGCTAGATCCTGTCATTGTATGACCACTGAAAATGAAATAATGTGTCCTTAATACAACCGTAATAAACTTTTTAATGTAAAAATATAGAGGAATTATTCTGGAGTTCTAGGCCTTGATTCAGCATTACATGGGAGGCAGTGTTGCCTAGTGGAATAAACAGTGGTCTGGGACTCGGGAGACGTGGATTCAATTCCTAGCTCTGCTACTGAGCATCTGAATGATCTTGCCCCCTCTGTGCCTCACTTTCTCTATCTGTGGTAATATAAATGGCTTCCTTTGTAAAGCACTTTGAGATCTACTGATGAAAAGAGCTAGGTGTTATTACTTAAGCATGTGCTTGTGTGCTTTGCTGGATTAGGCAATTAAATTGTCAGCTTTATCAGCCGAGTTCAGAAACCTTTTCCTTCAGCATTCCATGGTGCTTTTCTACTCCAGAACTGCTTTTCAACCAGTCAGAAAGCTTTGTTGTCATAATGTGATTTTTACAATCTGTAAACATAGTAATAATCAGGAAATGATGCATTTCATTTTGGGTGAATTACATTCTCAGTTTCAAGCAATATTTCTGACTGGTTAATCTTGTTCTTAACACTGCTACATTTTGTGGCCTCATTCTAAGGTTTAATCTTGGTAATGCACTCTTATTTTTGTATGGAATTTTGCGATGTTGCCGTTATTGAATTTCAGGAGGAATTAACATTGGATAACCTGTGTCTGTAAGCAGTTTATCCTTCTCTTATGGCAGACAATCTGCCATTGTTAAGCTGTCATCACTGTATAATGGGGATTCATTAGAAATTACTTACTCAAAGGTGAACTTGACATACTGCATTCTATTCATGGAGGTATTCACATTGGTTATTGTACAGTATATAGGCTGTGTGTGCATACAAATATATGTATGTATGTAATGCCTGTGTGGGCATATACAATGTAGGTTTCATGGCTGTCATGATTATTACAAAAATAGCCATTACATTTGACATTTTTAGATTTGTGTATGTGCATGCGTTTCAGCAGAACATGATGGTCACAGCTGGACAAACTTTATTCAAGCCTTAAGAGCTACAAGATTACTTCCTGGGTTGTATGGGAGTGTAGGAGAGAGCAAGAGATCAGCAAAAGCCACTGCACCAACATAAGACCAGAGCAATGGCCTCTATAAGTAACTTTTATATTCAGAAGGTCATAAGGTTCTCCTGTTGCCTGGGGTAAAAGGATAATTGCTTGATCACCACATTTGCTATTCAGAAGTCAGCACTGTTACGTCATCTCATGTGTTTAACGCTGCCCCATTGCAACAGCATATGTTCTGTTTGTTTGGAAAAAGGAAGTTATTTTGGATACAAAATATTGCCTTTGACTATTGCCCTTTTCTCTGACTGTCCTATGACTTTTCCGTAATTGGCATAAAGCAATTGCATTCCAGGTCAGAATAACCTATGTAGATAAACGTCCTGGACTGCTCAGATTTAGTTTTATTGAGTTCAAAGGGAGTCGCACGATTTGAAATGCAGCACCAGCCCTAGTTAGCACAACTACAGCTTTAAAACTCCACCTCTCTTGCTGGTGAATTCCACTGCTACTACCAAGGTCCCATACTTATAAGACACTCCTTTCCTGCGGGAAAGGTGGATGTCTGTGATCCCTGGACTGCAGCTGTTGTTACAAGAGTGCACCAAGTTTAACTCTTCAATCATCACAAGGACATACTTGCTTAAAAAGAAAAAGTTACCACCTAAGAAATCCATACACAAATACCAGTGTACCAAGATGAAAGTCAGTAGGTGAAAAAATACCTGCAATCTTTCAAAACAACTATTCAGCTATCCTACATACAGAAGAATAATTTCTGAAAATGGGTATGCAAAATCGATACCCCTTAAAATGGTGTCAACAGAATTTAACAATTCAGCTTAGATACAAACTGGTGGCATAAAGCCTAGCATGGTGGAACACCCCACCCCACCCCCCGGCTCATCATCATCACTCCCATAACTGCGTTGGTCATTGGGGCACCATCACTGATGAGCAATAAACCAATTGTCTCCACCCCTGACAATTGTGTGTCAGTGCTTGAGTGTCCACAAAATCCATTCCTGTCCACTCTTTTATGTTTTCAATCGATCTCTTCTTCTCTTCCCCTGTACTGTCCCTTGGAGGATGATCTTAGATAGGCCAGATGATCTTGTTACACGGCTGTACCACTTCAACTTGCGCTTCTTCAGGGTCGTCAGGAGGTCTTCATATGACCCAGCACATTGGGTGATGATGTTGCGGATCTCTTCATTAGTGACGTGGTTGAAGTAGCAGATGCCCAGGATTTTATGGAAGCATCTCATCTCTACTACCTGTATTTTCCATTCAAGTTCTGCTGTAAGGGTCCATGTCTTGCATGCATACAGAAAAATGGAGATGACCAATGCATGCAGCGGTTTCAGTTTGGATTCGAGGGAGATGTTTTTATTCCTTGGCTTTTGCTTTGCCAGTGTTGCTGCTGTTTGCACAGTTCTTGCCTGAATTTCTGCCTTGGATTCTTCATCAGTGATGATTGCCCGCAAATACATGAGTGGTTTCACTGTCTCCAGCTCTTGTCCACTGACACAAGAGCTGATCCCATCACGTTTGTTTGTCATCAGCTTGGTTTTCTCTGCATTGATTTCCATGCCAAATTTTGAGGAGGTTTCATCCAATTGTTTCACAAGGTTTGCAAGGTCATCTTTGCCGCCTGCCAGGCCATCAATGTGATCAGCGAACCGAAGATTTGAGATTGTTCGCCCCCCCCCAATGCTGACTGTGCATATGTGATCTTTTAGGGCATCAGTCATTATGCAGCCACCAGAAAAATGGAGATACTAGTGTCTTAGACAGTCCAGATTCAACAGAGGAGGATGACTTTCCAATACTATGTGAAGAGGTGGAGACAGCTGTGAAATCAATCAAGAATGGAAAGGCTACAGGTATTGACAACATCCCAGCCAAACTGATGAATTTCGGAGGAGAAATAGTAATAGATGTACTCAGCAAGATATACAACAAGATCCCCATGGACACAGTCACTAATCATCACTCTGCCAAAGAAAGGCAACCTGCAATTGTGTCAAAATTACCAGACCATAAGCTTAATTAGCCATCCCAGCAAAGTGATGTTGAAAGTCATATTGAACAGATTGAAGCCACAAGTGGAGAATATCATTGCTGAAGAACAGGCTGGCTTTCATGCTGGAAGAAGTATCCCAGAACAGATTTTCAACCTTCGTGTTCTATGTGAGAAGTACTACAACACCAGCAGGACATCTACCAGATCTCTGTTGCCTTCAAGAAGTTATTTGACACAGTATGGCACGAAGCTCTCTGGGCAACCGTGAAGTAGTACAGTGTTTGTCGTAAGCTTATTCTTACCATTAAACAACTGTATGCCAAGGCCAGCAGTGCAGTTCTCATCAGTGGCATAATAGGAAAGTGGTTTTGCACCTTCTTTCACCCACACTGTTCAACATCTACTTGGAGTGCATAATGACTGATGCCCTGATGTCCTCTTCCCCCCACACCCCCTGCTACTACAATATAAATAATCATATTGGGAGCTTACTTTAAGACCTTGTCTATGAAAGACATTTTTGTACCATGGCATAGCAAGTGTACTCTAGGCCACCATTATTCTGAGATCAAGGCCTGGATTATCTCTATATGTATTTTAGCACAATGTTTTTGCAACAACTTTCTATGAAATTAAAATAAAAACTTACCATGTCTCTGTTTCTCTGCTTTGTATTAATTCATTCCTTTTCTCCTCTGTCTGACACTATTTCCTCAGTCTTTGTCTATTTTATTGCCAGTTAACTTTCCTTTTCTCTATTCCCATTCTTTAAATAGCTACCATCATTCCCTTTGTTCTTTCACTCCCCCTATTAAATTCTATTTTCCTCCTTTCACTTCATCCTTATGTAACAGTCCTCTGAAGTTTAATAAGTATAGATATGATTCTATAGACATTACTCTTAAAAATATACAATAGAGAATTTATTATTCCTATTATAATTTTTTTAATATTTCTATGATAATCATGCCCAAATGCATCAGTAAAGATCAGACCCCCAGTGTGTGTGTTTTAAACTGACAGTGTCCCTTTAACAGAAATATATGGGGAGCTTTCTGTTTGTGGCCACCTTCATTTTGTTCTGCATGTTACTGTTCCTCTTCACTAATATAAGCACAGCATTGTGATTCTACTCCACGTTCATGCATACAAAGTTATTTCATGAGGGAGAACAACCTTCTTCTGACAGACATTCACAGCAGTAGCACGAAGAATACAGAAATTGCTGACAAAACAATGTGCTTTCTGTACAAATGTTCTTTTGTTTCAGGTTTCCCAACAGTGAAAGTCCTTCTTTAAAGTACATACATTTGAAAATTCAGTGCTCTTCATCCACCTTGCCTCTTGATATGCCTACAGTAATTCTAATTTGGTTCCAAAGTGCTATGAAAAGCATTTAATCAGTCATTATAGTTTAATTCTGGGCAAGCAAACACTGTCAGGGCATACAGTGAGTTTTTCTCTTTTGCTGGCTACGGGAAAGATCCTGGAACTTACATTTAGGAGTATTTTTTCTTGACTAGTTGCGGAGACATGAATGCACTTACTTGTATACTACTGCTCAATATGAGACAGGGTTACAGAATCAGAACCTAAGTTAAGGGAACATTGAATGAGCAATAGGCTACTTAGTGGATTATTCCCTATTAGTATATTTTTAGGTTCAAATCCAGCTCCCAGTGCCCAAGCCAAATATCCGGGGAAGAAGATTAGCAGATATACAGGGAGGCAGAAAGGAGAAATCCTCTGCACTTCTTCCAAACTATGGAATGGGTGCAGAGCCACTCTGTAGAAGCTGTGCAGGGTTGAGGGGAAGGAATGGAAATAGTATCATGTGACTCATATGACCAATCATGACTGACTAACAGTTCTTATTTCAGATGACAAGTGAATACATTGCACGAGCTATACAAAGAGTTTAAAATTCATTGAGTGAAGGCAAATAAATAATTTGGAAGAAATTGCAGTCTGACAGTCAATGTGCAGAAAAGCTAAATTTGTCAACTAACTTTTTTGTTCAGTTATTAGATTGGGCTTGGTCTATGAATTCACAATATGCAAGACATAAATTTAAGGCCTAATTTTGCAAATATGTGCACATGTGAGTACTTCACCCACATGAGCAGTCCTGCCAGCTTCAGTGCAATTCTTTTGAAGAACTTGGAAGCCATTGACTTCAATACGACTATGCATATGAACAAAGTAACAAGTTCCTCAGTGCTTCCAGCAGTGTGGTGTTTTGTTTTTTTTTAAATGCCCATGTTGCCAACTGTTAACCTAAGAAAACAAAGATACAAGAAACCGAGCAATATAACTTAAAGGAAGTTAGGAGTTCATCTTTCAAAATCTTAGCTCATGTTTTCAGTTTTGCAAATACATAATACAATGATACATGAGTTCCTAGCATTGATTTAAAATAAAACTTTCAGGTTTTTTGAAAATTTATTGATTTTTGTCTTGTTTTTCCTACTTTAGGTTTGTGATTTATCCTTCAGCCTGAAGAAAATGTTGATCCGACACAAGCTGACTCACAACCCCAATCGTCCAATGGCTGAATGCCAGCTTTGCCACAAGAAGTTTACAAGAAATGACTACCTCAAAGTGCACATGGAAAATGTCCATGGAGAAACTGACAGCTAACCATGGCTTATGCAAGAAAAGTGTGTCTAGTGTTCAAGAGTGTTCCATCTGTACATGTACAAACTCCAGACTTCTCACCTGATGACTGAGCAGAGTCAGGAAAAATAACTGTAATGTGTTCACAATCTTTTTTCCATTTTGCTTTGTGTTTATGTTACTAGAGTTTTTTTAATCAAGTAAAACACTGTTTGAAGATAAGAGAACTTTTCTTTCTCTTATAAGTTAAACCATTTTATTTGCAGCCTTGATACCTTAGATCTTGGTGGTGTTATCCTGAAATTTTGGACGTAGATCAGTGTATCTAAAGCTTCTGGAGCACAGGAAAGGCAGTTGGATAAATTCACTTTCATCCTGACTGACCAGTGATCCAAGCAAATTTTATTCAGATATTAACACCACGCTTTATTAGAACATAGTTTCTTCATACTTTTAGTGCCTTTAATCATTAGATAATTTTGTGGCATCTCAAGATCAATTTAATGTATGGTACAGAAACTGCAGGAGTCTTGACTCTCACGCACTTCATCAGCAAGAAAGGTGTAACTTCTAGTTGCCATTGTGTGAGACAAGTCAAGAGCAACGGCTGTGAACGATTAGGTTTAAAAAACATATTAATGCCCACAGTTGTAACTGGCAGGGCCAGGAGGGAAAAAAACCTGGCTTCTGCAGATACAATTGTCTGGTTAAGGCAAAAAATATGTATTCAATTTACTGGGGGAAATGTTGTTCCCTGAGGTTTTATCCTGTGGAAATCAGCTGCCCTGATTATCCCCCTTAAATGGCTTTGGTTTTCATAAAACTGTTAATGAGCACCAGGGAAAAAATATTGCATGCAACTGGGTAACATTCAAATTCTCCCAGATGTTAGAATAAGATTTGTATTCCACAGTTCTTAAAAAGAATTCTCATATGTTATCCATGTATGCTACTGTATAACAAAGAGCTCATTTTTACCTAATGAGACTGTGAAAATCATAACTCTAGCAGTAGATTGCATTTGAGGTCCTATACAATTCCTCAGTAGTCTTCACAGTTAAACATTAGGGCTCTGCCTGTGTGTTCACATTCATTATAGTTTACATGGACCAATACTGTTAAAAATAATTTGTAACTATACACCTTGCTCCTGCTAAAAGCTTCTCAGTTGCTGATGGGAAATGTTGTAAACTTTCTCCTGGACTGCAAGTGACCAGACAGACACTGGATGGATGAGCAAGAGGAAATAGAAGGTGAAATCCTGGCCCCACTGAAGTCAATGGTAAAACTCATATTTGACTTCACTGGGGACGGTGAATTTCAACCACTGTTTCCATTCTGGAAGGAAATGAGGGGGCCAGAAGCATCATCTTTTCTTTCTCTATTCATAATCTTTTATTTTGGATCCTATTCCATGGGATAGCCTACAGTCAATTCTCAAAACTGAAGAGAAAATATGTAGTTATCAGTAACATTATTAATTTTCACAAATGTGAACAGAACACAACATGGGTTCCTATTGGAACTCAAAAGAAAGCATATCACTAATAAGTGTGTTCTGAAGAAAAGACTATTTCAGGGGGTTGCCCACATTTCCATAGTCTTCACCATATTTTATTACAAGACTATTTTTTGGAGCACCTCCCTCCCCATTAAAGTTCTGTAGTACTGTGGGGCAACTGTGGCAATTGTTTACATGGTGACATTTTATAAGAAAGATTTTTAATGTACTTACTTGTCTTTTAATGCAATTAATGAGCTGGAAATAAGGAGGAAGCACCGTAACTTTGGGCCAGACTCAGCACACACTGAAATCAATGGGTTTTTCCATATATTCCAGTGGCCTTTTGTTTAGGCACCATGTGACCAACCAGGTCAAAGGGACCCTCTGCTCTATCTGGATGACACTAAAATCTGTCATTCAAAAACTTGTTTATAAAAATAGAGTAGACACAATAGTAATAAGCCAATGGATATGATGCCACACATATAACATGTAATTATAATGGGCCACTCTCAGTTACACTAATGTAAATCCAGTGTAGCACCATTGAATTAATCAGATTTGACAATAGTGTAACTGAGAAGAATTTATCACATGTATATGTTGTCATTTTATATTTGATACATTATAACCTATGATATTTCCTTTTAATTAAAATACAACTTATTTTCCTATATTTTATAACAGTTTGTCTCAATGTCCTATTTTAGGTGCAAAGCATGTGTTTCATTTTTTTTAATTCATTATTCAACAATGGTTGGTTCATTTTATTGCATTCAGTTTGATTTTTGAAATACTTATTGAATCTTATTTTATTAAGTAGGACATCTGTACATTTGGGAAGAGGAGAATAATTGGGAATGTTTTGTTAGTTTTGGAATCTCAACTACCTTTGTGAAACTTCAAAATGTAGATTTCTTTATGCATAGTTTGGTGTCTGAGAATCTGATGAAACTCTGAAGACTTACCAATTTTGTCTGTTTTAATTATATATATCACAGGTGTGTGAGACAAATACTGCAAAAGACTAAGTTGGATTTATGTTTACTCTATCAGGAAAGTTCTCGTGAAGGAGTTTACTGGCAAGGATATTTGCAGAAACAGATGATTTAAAATTAACTTGTTGCTGTTATTAGTATAAGAAATCTGATACCAAGAGTTACATTCAGCCAATAAGTGAACAGAAACATAACCCTGTGTTCTATTTTGGTGGTGGTGGTAGTTGTTGTAATTCCTCTTATTGGCAAAAATAAAATAAAATAAAAAAACAATTTGGGTGGGATTTGGTTTCTTTCCCCCGCTACCTTTCTCCTCCTCTTTTGTTTTCTCACTTTTTAGTGACAAAATATGAATAGGAGGAAAAGAGGGGGAGGGAGGAAAAAAACCCGAAAAGATATTTTTTTAAAATTGATTTTTTTATTTCATTTTCAGATGAAAATGTGTTCCTTTTCAAAACTCCATGGAACACTTTTCAGTTTATTAATAATTTCTACCAATAATTTGGTGAACAATTTTGAATAGTGATTTTTCTCAAATGTGATTATCTGCTCACAGATAATGCATGAACGGGAAAAAATTAATTTTTAGTAATTTTATTTCGTGTCAAAGCACTACTGAATAAATAGCAGCAAAAGTTCAATTATACGTGTATGTACTGTAACTGATAGTTGCAGCTGTGTGTTTGACAAGTTCTTTCATTAGCCGGGATGGTAATGGTCAATATTTGGAAGAGACACCTCCAGGGAAAACATAAGCAGGAGGTGCAGAAAGTGATGCTGAAGTTTCAGCAGGCTGTAACCTACCTCAGAGCTGAATCTTGTAATCATGCCCATCTGGAACTTCAGGAGTTTGAGTATATTAAGAACAAAAAGAATCCTAACAATGGTATTGGTCCATTACTAGATGAAAATGGAAGAATTGTCAATAATAATGCAGAAATGGTAGAAATGTACAATAAATATATCTGTTGTGTGTTTGGGGAAAAAACAGATGATAGTCATATCATATGATGATAACACCCTCTCAATTCCAATTTAACATCATCCTGAGTTACAACAGCAACTATTAAAAGTTAGACATTTTCAAATCAGGAGCTGTGGCTAATATACATCCAAGAGTTTTCAAAGAACTTGACTTTCAAAAAGTCTTGGAACACGGGGGGAGTTCCAGAAGAAGAAAGCCCATGTTGTGCCAATATTTAAAAAGAGTAAATGCAGTGACTCAGGTTATTTTAGGCCTGTCAGTTTGACATCGATCCCAGCTAAATTAATGGAGTAGTTAATATGGGGACTTGATTAATAAAAAATTAAAGGACGGTAATATAATTAATGCCAATCAATATGGGTTTATGGAAAATAGATTCTGTCAAATTAAGCTGTTCCTTTTTTTTTTAAATGAGATTAGAAGTTTGGTTGATAAAAGTAATAGTTTCAATGTAACAGACTTCTCTAAGGCATTTGACTTGGTACTACACAATAATTTGATTAAACAAACTAGAATGACACAAAGTTAACTTGGCACACATTAAATGGATTAAACTGTCTAGCTGATAGGTCTCAAAATGTATTTGTAAATGGGTTCTAAAGGAATTATTTTGGTGAAGTTCTGTGGCCTGTGTTATACAGGAGGTCAGACTAGATCAGTGGTTCCCAAACTGGGGTTCGTAAAATGTTACAGGGGGTTCTTGGGGAAAAATTCCCTAATGGCGGACAGAGCTGTCCCTAGGGACCCCGACAGGACTGGGCCAGCAGCCAGGAGCCCCTGGACTTCCAAGAGCTAAGCAGATCAAAGCAAGCATATCTATCACACTGAGGAGATTTAAACTTCAAGACTCCTTATAAGAAATGGAAAGGGAGGTGGATATTTTTTGCTGTTTTTAAAATTAAATAGACAGCTAGTATCGTTTTAAAAATTATTATGAAGAACAACTTTAAGCTTTGTTGTAACGTGCGTCGTTTGCCTGGACTGTTTGAGACCTGAATGCTTGTGTAGGAGGAACTCTTTGAGTTGGCTTCTTAAATACCTTCATGCTGTTTCACTTCTGATATTCCTTGATGAAACATAGGAGCCTTGTCTTATAACAGGCTTATTCAAAGTGATACAAGCTACGAAAGTGAAATCTTGGAAGAGTGTTGCCATTTTCATGTAATAAAAATACTGTAATGATAAATAATTAGTGTGTAATAAGCATGTCATAAAAACAAATTGTATATTTCCAAGATCACTGCTTTTATAATTTATACTCGGGTAAAGGAGAAAATCCCTGGAAATATTCATTTTTAGGAGGGGGGTTCTCAAGACTTGACATTTTAGTGAAAGAGGTTCACAGGTTGTTAAAGTTTGGGACCAATGGACTAGATGATCTCAAGGGTCTCTTCTGGCCTTAGAGTCTATGAATCTATGCATTTACTCATGGGCAAAAATGTTTGCAGAGCAGGTGCTGAGTCAGTACAGAACCAATGCCTGTCTTTGAAGCTGCAGGTAATTCTATTAGAAGAGCTGCTATGTTCTGTCCAAGAAGCAGTTGTATTTCACTGGTTTGGGGGGTAATGTGACCTATATTACAGTGTTCACAATACTGAACTGTATACTCGATATAAACTCAGTATAGAGCACAATTATAAACCCTGTTTCTAGTTGGCCATAACTTCTTAAAAAAACGGTTCTTTCAGAATAAAATGAACTTTCCATTGATTGTCTGATACCAGATATGGTTTGGGTTTTTTTTAATCTAAAGAAAATTCCCTTCAACCAATTTTAAGTAACAGGAGAGTGAAATATGCCATTTTACGTCTATTGTTCCCTGCTCCCCCTCCAGCCACCCCCCGCCGTGTGCACATGCTTTTTTGGCGGTGTGGGGAGGCTCTTTGATAGTTCAATGAGCAAAACAAAAATATTAATTTGTTGATATGATTCATGTGTCTTGAGTCAGACACAGCCAACTCTTCCAAAACAAAACATCAGTGACAGGAGACAAATAATCATATGTGAGGGGAAAAAATTAGATATTTGCAATGTTTCCTGTAGTATGTAACTTTCTTCATATCTTAGCCTTCCATTTTTTCTCTTTGTTCTCCACTGCAAAGTCCATCCCAATGTAAACTGATGAACTCTTGCTAAGAAACCCATCTTGCAGAAAACGCCTCCTCTTTTATATGGCACACTTGGAGAAGCTTATATTTTTCCCCAAACATTTTCCTGCTGTCTGATGTAGTTTACAGTCCACTTAACAGGTAACATTCTGAAAAACAGTCACGAGAACGCATACCTCATTGTGAGGAGGATTTCTTCAGAGTCGAGCGCAATTTCTTGACAAATACAGCATACCTATGCCTGAATCTAAAATACGCTGCCACCACCACATTTCACCTGATTACATGGCTTAGCAATGACTATATAGTCCAGCACACTGGACTGGCTCTTGACAGAATAATGTTTGTGAGCCAGAGCAAACCACCAAATACCAGTGGAATGTTGCAATAAAGTCAGTCAGTATTTATAAAGTCTTTTAAACTAGAACTCCCAGGTATGGCTACAACTGACAGCTGAAGGTCCATTTAGGAATATCATCTCAATGTAGACTAGGCACAGTAGAACACTGAATCTCAAATTACAGAAGCCAGAGCTCTAAAACAATATTTGAACCCACACTGGATTATTGAACTTCAGCAATGAAGGGCTGAAACCTGCCCTCTGACTGTGTGCAAACACAAGAGCCCTCTTTGAATAAGATGCCATGCAGTAGCAGAGAGCAGCAATAAATGGTGAACTTTTCCTTCTTTAATACACCACATTAACATAAGAAACAAATATAAAGCCTTGGATACAAGTTCCTTTTCCTCTTTTTGTCTTCTCAGGGAAGAACCATTTGCCTTTTCAGTTGATCAGAATGTTTCTCCTTGTTTAGGATGTTTTTTTAAAATAAAGCTTGAGACACCTATTCCAATGCTCAGATCATAACACTGATAACCAAAGATTAATGTAACATTTCTTTCAGACCTCAAGATCATTTACATAATCATAAATTATGGCATCAATTCTGCAAATTGTACATGCTTATTTTATGTACTGTGAATAGTCCTAGTAAAGTAAGTTAAGCAGAATAGTGGCCTACATACATAGAAACAAAAAATTAAGTTTGCAATTTTAAAACGTGACTCAGAATATTATGTTCCCAGAGTAATACAATTAATTCTCTCATCTGTGACACATATTTTGTATATTAAACTATTACTATATATCCAAATATACCTATATAGTGTACACATGAGGTTACTTACCCTATCCTTTTTCTTCCTTGTGTGTAGAAATTCATGACATAAATTAAATACATTTAATGCATTTAAAACTTATTCTTTACAGAATAATAAGATTTTGCTTGTGCATATTAATGTGAGTATTTTATGCTCCGACAGCTTTGGAACATTCACCTCATTGGAAGGATTAGGATAAGGGAGAGGTGAGTTCACAGCTCTGCTGTTGCTAATGTTAGATGGAATGTATTTTTGCAAGAAAAAAACGTTAGTCTGATGCCACCCGTAGAAAGGCTGTAATTTTTGGCTTTCACAGAAGTCTGGTGTCGTCCTACATTAAGAGCAATGCAGTCACACAGCTCCAAAGGAAACTCCAGGAAACACTGCCTCTGCAGGAGACATAATGCCTCTCAGACCTTCCCAAAGCACATGGGGATGACAGCATGCACAATCCCCTTTGGCTGGCCGCCTCTGATAGATGGAGCTAGGGGGAAGGGATGTACCATTAGCGATGAAAAGGATTGTAAGTTGTGTGTCAGATGGAAGCTTCAGCGCAGCCCAGCACTGCCTTTTTGGCCAAGAATAGTTCAGAATTTGACTAAGACACTGTAGCTAATTATACTTATCAAGCCAATTTTTAATTGACTCAAACCCTTATGAATGTTTGCTGAAAAAAGTTGGTTTTAACACCACAATATCAAAAATGTTAACAGGTGAATTGACCCTAGATTTTGAGGTGCCCCATGTGAAGTAACATGCCACATCCAGCTTCCCCTACCTCCTCGATACCGCCCCTACCCCAAAAAACCCTCTCCATCTGCCTTCTCCCTAGCCTTTTTGTCCCAGATAACCTGTTTCTGAGGCTCTTCAGCTTCTAGTGACCCATAAAATGGAATAGTTGCAAGTTTGAGCACAAGAAAAAGTTTCTAAAGACTAGGCCCAGTTGGATAATTCAACTGCTCCTTTGGTCTAATGGTGCCAGAGTCAGATAGGGCCACAAACAAAGAATCAGATGTGGTGCTTTGGCTTGCAGTTTGGACATTTGTATGTGCTGTGGTACCTCTAGAAGGAGGGGGCATATGGGATTGCACAGATCACATAAACCATAAGGCTGTTACTGATCAGTAGTCCCTCTTGAATTAAAAACATACCAATTCAAATTTTAATCAGTGAATACTGTTCTTAATTTCACCTAATTGTTCAAATAGATGTATTCCTAGTGTATTTGTAATACAGATATATATTTTTAAAGCCTATTATTTCCGAATTAGGCCTTTATTATCTTTGTAAGCTGGGACTGAAGTTAGTTGATCTTTTAATATCACATAAATAAGGAACAAAATGGATATACTGCTTCACAGCAAGGAACGTGGTGCATAAAGCTTTCACTGACACTTTCACTCTGTTCTATTTGTTCTGCTCAAGTGACATTTATATTTCAGGCTACTAAGTCGCTGCTTAACCTTAGCTATGTCTCCAGTTACACAAGAAATGAGATCAGAGGCCTTGTGTGACTGCACTCTGTCATCACCCTCCAACGACGAAAGAAACCAGGAGGAAACAACAACCCAGAATGGCACAGATAGAGAGACCAGATGCTCCGTTTCTGACTGAGGTAGGAGGAAAAGCATTTCTGAACTTCCTTTACTCTATGTGGCATAAGGTTAGTTACCCCAGAATGATACAGACAGCAAGATAGGGAAATAAAAGCAAACAAAACCTATGTTATTTATTTATTTATTTTTTGCTGGTGGTGGAAGCAAATGTTTTGTTTGGTTGGTTTTTTTTAATGGTAACTTGTTTTAATGCTCTTTTTTTTTTTTTTAAGTGGCTTTCCAGAGAGTGGTGCAAAATGCTTTGACTGACAAACCTTGATCTAAACTAACTGCCAGAGAGAGTGCAGCAGGGGTTTTATGGATATGAAACGTTCCAATAGAAGAAAAGGAGTACTTGTGGCACCTTAGAGACTAACCAATTTATTTGAGCATGAGCTTTCGTGA
This sequence comes from Lepidochelys olivacea, assembly GCF_965140295.1. Classification (NCBI taxonomy): domain Eukaryota; kingdom Metazoa; phylum Chordata; order Testudines; family Cheloniidae; genus Lepidochelys; species Lepidochelys olivacea. The sequence goes on along the minus strand of NC_140414.1, from coordinate 45,855,596 downwards.
GCTACAGCTCACTTCATCGGATGCTGTAGCTCACGAAAGCTTATGCTCAAATAAATTGGTTAGTCTCTAAGGTGCCACAAGTACTCCTTTTCTTTTTGCGAATACAGACTAACACGGCTGTTACTCTGATTCCAATAGAAGGGATTTTTTAAGTTGAAACCTTCAGTGCATTTCCTAAGAGTCTGGCTCTTTTTATTATTTTAAAGAGGTGCACAGTGATCAATAACAACCAAAGGAATCAACTAAGTTTTGAAAAGATTCTAATTGCTGGAGGTTTAAGTGTCTCATTGTAAGCTGAATAGGATGGCATGAAAGCAATGTGACTTGGTACAATTCAACAAATGCTCTGTACAGACCAATTGAAACTGCATCATCTAAGGAAACTATCTGTGTGCCTATGATTCTTTTCCACCCCCCTCCACACACTGTCTCTCACTCACTCTCTCTCTCACGCTTACAATAGAAACAAAAAACTTTGCCCAGGCCATTTCTGAAGGAGAATTGTCTCGCTGGAGTTAATGACCCTGAGTTATGCCTCAAGCCATCAACTCCTTCCAACAGGTTGTTAATCTTCAGGAAATACCCTGAGCTTAGTCATTATTGTTTAATTGAAATGAAGAGTAAGAGATAGAAGAACTGTCATCTAGGTTTCTGAAAATAATGTTAAATCCGGGTTCTAATCCTACAAGCATTCAGAGCAGCATTCAGACAAAGAGCATTGTCATTGCAGTAACCTATAAAGCAAGACACCTTTTCCTGACGAGGTGTAAACCCCAATTAAGCAAAAGCATGCATTTAAGTCTATTCATGGAAGATAAGCAGAAGGTTAAGTGTTTTGCTGAATAGGGATGCAGAGTTGAATTGGGGGAGGGCGGTATGTCTACACTACAGATGCTACTGTAGCATTGTTATACACTGTAGTGCTGTAGTGTAGACGCACACTAAAGCAACAGAGGGTTTTTCCATCACTGAAGTAACACTCTCTCTGGGCGATGGTAGCTCAGTCAAAGGAAGCATGGTTCTATTGATCTAGTCTTGTCAACAGGAACTGGTCATTTAGGTGGCTATAGTTTTGGCGCTCAGGGACTCTGAATTTTTCACACCTCTGAGCACCGAAACTATTTCAATTGTTTTAAGTTTAGGCCAGGCCTTAAATCTGATCTCTCACCAGAGTAAATTGGAAGTAATACCCTTTAAGTCAACAGTCACAGCAATGTAAGAAAAAGGACTTTCACTCTATCAGTATGATTTCTGCACATTATAGCTGCCAAAGGAGAATCAAGATAATTGCATTTAAAAAAACAAAACCCACAAAAACATTGTAAGATAGTAGTAATCAAGCAAAATTGAGGTTCCGAGCATGGACTCTTGTATAAGGCATTTGACTGAGTCAATATTCTATTCCTGGCTCTGCCAGTGACCTGTGTGTGACCTTGGGCAAGTCACTTCACTTTTGTGTCCCTCTTTCCCATCTCACCTTTCATCTTCTCTATTTAGACTGCAAGCTCTTCAGGACAGGAACCTTTTCACTATCTGTTTATACAGTGCCTAGCACACTGGGGCCCTGATCTTGGTTGGTGTCTCCAGGTGTAACTAATACAAATAATTGTTGATAGTAATAATAATTAGTAACTTGGAGGAAATGCTCCTATTATTAACTAGAGGGAGGGACTTGATTGTTGAAAATACAGTTGAGGGCTATTCATTTAAATTGGCCACTAATCCCCAGGAAATGCCCTTTCTTGGGGTTGTTGCTGTTGTTCACTGGAGAGGAAAATAACTGTTCTATATGGACTTCTATTTAATAGATTATGCAGTTTTCTGTTGGCTTAGAATTAATACCCCATAAATGCTACCAAAAAAAGTATTAAAAAAGAAGTTTGTCTTCTTTCTCATTAAACATACTTGCTCTGAAAAATATGATTTAATTTTATAAATGTTTTGTTGCATTGTGCTCAGAATGTAAGCTCTTTGGAGCAGGGACCATACCTTGGTATGTTTCTGCACTATGCCTAGCACAAAGGGCCCCCAGGAACCATAGGCTATAAATAATGATGATAACATTCCTCTCTTTCGATATGTTGAATAGTGGAAGAAGCGTCCATTCAGTTGGCCAAACAATGTTTTACTGGAGGGAGTTTGTTTTAATTTGTGTTCCTCCTCAAACAGGGCATTTCACAAAAAGGGGACCATTAATAAAAAGGGGTCTTATTATTCTTTTATGAAGGCAAAGACTGTAAGCCCTTAAATCCACAGACTCAGTTCCAGTTTAACAGCTGTTTAAACAAAACTGGGAAGAAGTACTGCAACAGATAGTGCTGCTGCAGGATTATAGGCCTTCACTGGTGTGTTGTCAAGGTTAACCCTTTGGTGGCCACTTCTATTAGCATCACATCTTCACATATTCTTTAACATATTATACCTGCCAGATTAAGAGTCTGTCATGTATCATCTTGCAAATCAATGGAATCCAAAATTCTTTCACCAAATAAACGCTTATTAGTAGATCTTCTAGGCTTGAAAGCCCATTTATCTTTACCTAATATGACATGTACAGGGCAAGAGCTAACTTTTCCAGCCAGGTCATTTATGCTGTGATAAAACACGGACATTTCTTTGTTTGCATCTGTGGATGACATGTTCATTTTCACAACAGACAGACTGAATGTTGTTAGGAACTACTTCATAAGAGGAAAAGAATAAGTAGGTTGGAATTAAATGTGAGTTCAGAGAAGATGCCCTGATACTGAAGGAGAAGAGTTTTTCAGTTATAGATAACTCTGTGTTTTTTGTGTCCCCTCACCTAGAGTTGAGTTGTAAATATCATAGGATAATAGAATCTGAGATTGGAAAGATCTGTCTGATGATTGAGCCCAAATCCCAGCAAGTGCATGATGGAGGTGGTATTAGTAATTAAACTTTTGCTATACTTGATCTTACCCAACGGACTATCAAAGAATTTTCTGTGAAAGCTACACCAATCAACTAAACTGTTAGGTGCACTGTACCATTCCCAGGTACAATGAGTCACATATGTAATGTTACTGCTGCATGATAGGGTAGAGGTGTATTTAATTCACATTTCTAGAAGCTGATATAATGCGGTCCGCGGGAACCAAAAAATCTTACCGCATTATATCGAACTTGCTTTGGCCCCCCTGCTCCTTGTCCCCTGACTGCTCCCTCCAGAGACCCCCCCCATCCCTAATCACCCCCAGGACCCCACCCCCACCCAACTGCCCTGCTCCCTGTCCCCTGACTGCCCCGACCCCTAGCCACACTCCCGTCCCCTGACAGGCATTCACTGGCAGCGGCAGGAAGCGGAGCGATGCAGCCCCAGCCCACTCCACTGAGTCAGCTCCCAGCTGTGGCGCTCCGCTTCCCGCCACCGGTGAGGGTGGGGAGGTTGAGGAAAGGATGCCCCTGCACTCACCAGCAGCGGGAAGCGGAGCACCACGGCTGGGAGCTGGCGGAGTGGAGCAGGCTGGAGCTGGGCTGCTCTGCTTCTGCTAGTGAATGCAGGGGGATCCCTTCCCCCAAACCCCCTCCCCCGAGCAACACAGCTGGGGCCGGGGTGAGGGAAGGGGAGCGGGGTGCTCCTGGCCCCCTGCTAATTACCTGGGCCACTCTGGGCCTGCGGGGCCCCCAAAAGTGCCCCCTACAGCTCCTGCATCCCAGACCCTGGGGTGGGGGGAGGCCTGCTTAACCACATTGTATGCGAATCCGTGTTATATCAGGTCCCGTTATATCGGGGTAGAGGTGTATTAATTTCAACAAAACCAAATAACTGATGTTTTCCCTGAAAGAAATCTTACAATCTGCCTTGAGTAAGGGGAAGTGTGTCATTACACTCTGTCCTGGAGCAGAGCAGGGATACAATTTGTCACTCTTTGACTCAGAGTCCAATTTGCTCCTCCTCTCCTCTTGCTCCAGGCAGGAAGTAAACTATGCAAGCCCTCTTCCTGGCGTAGCTTATTTCCCCATCTGTACTGGCCAGCCCATGGAGCGGGGGAACAGATCAAAGCATCTGTCCACTTCTCATCCCGTTGTGTGGACTGGGGAGTCAGGGCTTGGGAGCAGTTACTTTCTCCCCCTGCACTGCTCCTTGTAATATGGGTGGCAAAGTAAAAGGGCCTCCTTAAACCGCATGTAGCCAGGTTGATTGCTTACAAGGATATTTATCAAAGAAGGAGAGAATATCTACCTCCCCAGTCCTAAATAAATTACTGGCCCTTAAAACTTAGGATTTGCCTGTGATTTCTCCTCTTGGTAAAATGCTTAGCTTAATATAGCATTTCTCATGTTGAAACATTTGCTAATTAATCCAAATTAAAATGCAATAACAAACATGAATGCAGCTGGGAAGAAAACAGCTGATAAATATTACCAGTTTGCCATTGGAAGGCAGAATTTTCCCATGTTCTTTAACCATTAAGGGCAGATTGAGAACTCCTTATTCCTTTTGGTGGGCTCCTACTGAAGAATGCATGATGTGAAGCAACAATGACTTTATTGCCTCTGCAAGCGGTGATCGAAGCGGGGAGGGGAGGGCAATGGGCTTACAGGGAAGTTGAGTGAACCAAGGGGGCGGGTTTTCATCAAGGAGAAACAAACAGAACTGTCACACCGTAGCCTGGTCAGCCATGAAACTGGTTTTCAAAGCTTCTCTGATGTGCAAAGGGCCCTGCTGTGCTCTTCTAATCGCCCTGGTGTCTGGCTGCGCGTAAGCAGCCAGGCAATTTGCATCAACCTCCCACCCCGCCATAAATGTCTCCCCCTTACTCTCACAGATATTGTGGAGCGCACAGCAAGCAGTAAGAACAGTGGGAATATTGGTTTCGCTGCGGTCTAAGCGAGTCAGTAAACTGCACCAGCGCACCTTTAAACATCCAAATGCACATTCTACCACCATTCTGCACTTGCTCAGCCTGTAGTTGAACAGCTCCTGACTACTGTCCAGGGTGCCTGTGTACGGCTTCATGAGCCATGGCATTAAGGGGTTAGCTGCGTCCCCAAGGATAACTATAGGCATTTCAACATCCCCAACGGTTATTTTCTGGTCTGGAAAGTAAGTCCCTTGCTGCAGCAGTTCATACAGACCAGAGTTCCTAAAGATGCGAGCATCATGTACTTTTCCCGGCCATCCCACGCTGATGATGGTGAAATGTCCTTTGTGATCCACCAGTGCTTGCAGCACCATTGAAAAGTACCCCTTGCGGTTTACGTACTGGCTGCCAAGGTGATCCAGTCCCAAGATAGGGATATGCATTCCATCTGTCACCCCACCACAGTTAGGGAATCCCATTGTAGCAAAGTCATCCACTATGACCTGCACATTTCCCAGAGTCACTACCTTTGATAGCAGCAGCTCAGTGATTGCATTGGCTACTTGGATCACAGCAGCCCCCACAGTAGATTTGCCCACTCCAAATTGATTCCCGACTGACCGGTAGCTGTCTGGCGTTGCAAGCTTCCACAGGGCTATTGCCATTCACTTGTGAACTGTAAGGGCGGCTCCCATCTTGGTATTCTTGCGCTTCAGGGCAGGGGAAAACAAGTCACAAAGTTCCATGAAAGTGCCCTTACACATGCGAAAGTTTCTCAGCCACTGGGAATCATCCCAGATCTGCAACGCTATGCAATCCCACCAGTCTGTGCTTGTTTCCCAAGGCCAGAATTGGTGTCTCATGACATGAGCCTGTCCCATTGCCACCAGGATGTCCAAATTACCAGAGCCTGTGCTTTGAGAGAAGACTGTGTCCAAGTCCTCATCACTCTCGTCACCGCACTGCCGTCGCCTCCTCGCCTGCTTTTGCAGGTTCTGGTTCTGCACATACTGCAAGATAATGCGCAAGATGTTTACAATGCTCATAACTGCCGCGGTGATCTGAGAGGGCTCCATGCTTGACGTGGTGTGGCGTCTGCAGGAGACCAGAGTTGCAGGGGAAGTGGTGATTGGATGACCAGTTTTGCAGACCTACTGCACCGTCTGCTCCCAGGACACAACAGCTGAGTGGGCTGCACGCTTGCCGTGGTATAGCGAGACAAGAGCAGCCGAGCAGAGTTGCGGCGGATGACAACGATCATATAGAGGACCTGCAAGACCACCAGCAGAGTGGCAGCAGAAGCGGTCGTTCGATGACGACGGTTTGCAGACCTACTGCACCGTCTGCTGAAAGCAATATGGCGCCCACACGGAAAAAAGACGCAAAATTGTCTGCCATTGCTTTCACGGAGGGAGGGACGACTGACGACATGTACCCAAAACCACCCACAACTATGTTTTTGCCCCATCAGGCATTGGGAGCTCAACCCAGAATTCCAATGGAGACTGCGGGAACTGTGGGATAGCTACCCACAGTACAATGCTCTGAAAGTCGACGCTAGCCTCGGTACTGTGGATGCACTCCGCCAGCTTAATGCGCTTAGTGGGGACACACACAATCGACTGTATAAAATCACTTTCTAAAAAATCGACGTCTATAAATTTGACCTAATTTCGTAGTGTAGACATACCTATTGAGTCTATGCTCATGAGTCGGTGCTTACTGTACTAAAGGCTCTACAATCCACACTAAGAAGGAAAGATCTACTGGAGAACTGAAAATGAACTTGTTTCCTAATAGACTGACTTTCATAGTTCATGCTCATCTCTTTTGTGAGCATAAAAGCCAAGGCCAGCATTAAATTTTGTTCCTAATAACAAGTTTCTTCTAGTTGATTCTGCAGTTTCCTAAATTAGAGCCCCAGCTGGGTCTGGTCAGGATATGGGCAACAGTCATATCCACAAGGATGTGGTTCATCTAGCCAGGGTTCATCTCTCCATCAATGGAGCATAAATATTTGGATGTTTTGCTTCAAAAGATCTCTTCAGAGAGAGAAAAACAACCTTTACAGGCATTTACTCCAAAAGAATTTAGAGCCCACATAGTTAGTGTGCTCCAAACGGCTGTGGTGTTAGCCTTTTTCTAAAAGCAGATCCTTGCTAGATAAAGCAGCTGGTTTAACTACTCTTTCTCCACCCAGTATCCCTCATGACATGACTTTGAGAAGAGCCAGACAAAAAGAACAACAAAAAAATGTACGTTTTCTGAAATCCAAATAAAATGGATCACAAATCAGTCCTTGGGTCTTTATTGTATTTCAGACTTGTAATAGGTGTATCCACAGCTGTTCTAGATTTTGGTAATATGTTTGTAGACATACTGAGCGTATAGTCTGAGAATCACAAAAATCATATTCTCATTCTCATCTCACACTGGTTTAACTCCACTGACCTCAAAAAATAAAAATGTTTAATACGTTCACATAGAGAGAGAGACACACACAGTAGCAAAGAGCTTTTCTCAAATTCAGAATTTTTAAATGTTGAGTGTTAAAACTAAATCTGCCTATATCCCTTTGGAAGATGGAAACCCTGCCTACACATGAGGCTGGTTTTTTTGGTCTGATTGTCATTTTATATTTGTTTTAGTCGAGTGGGGCACAACTGACTAAAGTTAGAAGGGCCCTTTCCAATTAAGATGCATTGAATAACCTATAGGGAGAAACAACACAGCTCCAATTGTGTGGGATAGGTGGAGCTGAACATCTAGTGTATGAGTAAAATTTTCGTAGTACTGAAGTCTATTTGCAAAAGTGAACTTAGGCATTCAAGGCCAGATTTTGGAATTTGCAGCCCCAGTGGGCTCTGTGCCACCCATGGTCCCTACGGAGTGCGCGAGGCTAGTTAAACACCAAAGAAAGGGATTTTCAGAAGCCAGCCAGCTCTCTCATGCTCATTCATTTCCCTCTGTCCCTTGCAGTCTTTTGTGCAGGTACTGTGCTATTCTCCCCCAGCACCAATTATGGCCTGCCTCTGACAGATATCAGGTCTTAGGTGTACTCACAGCATACCTAGACCTAGAAACAGGTGTTCCCAGCCTCGAGAGCCTGCAGGGCTTCAGCTAGGGCTGCTAGCAGCTTCTTAACGTGGCAGGTGGCAATAGGGCACAGGCTGCTTTTGTAAATACTGACCAGCAAAAACTTAGGTGCCCCAGAGACTTGGGAACCTAGGAGAGGTTAGTGGCATCTGAGCTGTGGCTTTGAAAATGTCAGTGGCAACTACATGGTAGACTTAGGCACGTATCTGCCCCTTTAGAGCACCTTTAAAAATCTGTCCCCTAATTCCCATTGAAATCAATAGGATTTACAGCCAGATTTTAAAGGTATTTAGTCACCTAAAGATGCAGGTTGGTCCTTGGTATGTTTTTTCAAAAAGCACTCAAGCACCAAACGCTCACTGATGATCACTGACACTTAGGCTTCTTAGTGCCTGAGTCACTCAAAATGAGACATAGGTCTCGCAATGCCTAGCACCGCAATGATTCAATACTGTTAACAATCTAAGTGTTAAGTACTTCTGAAAATTTTACCCACTCTATTTAAAACCTACCAGCAAACAGTGTAGGATACCCCAGAGGAGAAACAAACTTCTCCAGTTCAAGCTTTGACTTGGGGAAACTGTTCTACCAACAGATTGGATCGTTTCAAAGAAGAAATCAAGAGGATGACCACACTTCTGTACATTTTTAAAGTTACATCTAGGGCTGGTAGTTAATAGTGACTTTGCAGTTGAAATCAATGCACAAATGTGAGACGAAAACTGTGGTCATTGCCTGTGGAACTGGAGGAGATCAGTGTCATAGATTTCAGAACAAATGAAAAACTGGGACTACATTTGGAAATGGACTTTCTATTTTCAACACATGGCAAGTTTGTGACTTTGAGCAAACACAATAGCAACAAGTTTTCCACAGTACGTGGTCAGTTCTGCTTTAAATAATGTCAAATCATTAAGTACATAGAGCACATGCTGTAATGCTCTTTACCTTTTTTCCCCTGGTATATTTTGTCTATTCCACGTGCACCAGTTTACCTGTGTTTCTGCCCTCTTGTGGATTTGAAATGTAATATATACTGTAGATTTATATTTATTGGATTTAAGTATCTGTAAGCATTTTATGGTTGTCTAATTTTCATTATGTAGAGAAAAGAAAATGAAATTAGGGTGCGCTGTGGCTCTGCTGGATTTATTTGCCTAAAATACTATTTACTCTCTTTTTTTAAAAAAAAAAACACTTGAAAGACACAGATTAGTAAAAATTGACTTAATTCATCAGAATCTTCAAATGTGGTCTTCATTTCTGATCCTGCCTATTCTCACACAGTTGCTCTTCCACTTTTGACTGCTTCAGGAAGCCAGAAGTAAAAACAAGGATGAGATGTATGAAATATCGCATACTTATTCTGAGGCTCATAAAGCCCTGGGAAACTTTTTTAAGGTCACTAAGAGATCAGAGCCTTCCACAACCCTCACATATAATATATAATCTGTATCTTGAAGCTTGCTGCATGTGCAGAAGAAGAAAGCTTCAAAGCTGGATACCAAGAGATTAGTCCCTGTACTAGCAAGAGCCAACAGGATCAGGCCTATGTCAAGCCACAAGGTGGAATTCTGAAAATGATGCCAGGAAATCTGAAACCCAGGTTTGAATATTAAAAACAGCATCAGTACAATGTGTGGCTGTTCTTAGTCATTCAAAATATCTTGGCCATGTTTATTTTATTTCTCTGTATGTTAAACATATAGATAGTCCTGTGTAATGCTGTGCAAAATTATAACTTAAAAAAAGCCATGGTCCCTGCCCCATAGCATTCACCGTCAAAGGTCCAGACCCTTCAGGAAGAATCATGTGGGTGGACCCCTGAGCATCGACAGAGCCCCATTGACTTCAGTGGAGCTCTGCATGGTTGCAGTTGTCCACTCCTGTGGTTCGGTTCCCCTGTCAAGGTCAGGACCTAAATTAGACATGAAGGTAAGAGATAATGGAAGCAAATAAGAGAAAGAAGAGTGAGGTATAAAACAAACAACCCATATATTGTGATGCTTTTAAGCAGAGATTAAGGTAGGGAATGGAAGTCAGCAATAGAGAGCTAGGGGATATTATATATATTTTTCTCTGTACCTAGTGTTTATTATTCACAATCCCACACTATCCAAGATGCTGATGACACCTTTTGGGATATATAATATCAACATTATATAGACTGTGTCCTGTTTTCTGGAGCAGAGGCAGACAGCAGTCTTCCAAAGGGCCTAGTAAACTCTTGTTACAAATCCTTACTAACAGATGGTTTTGACGAATTCGCTGGTATTTTAGATGATGATTGTGGTTAAGCATTTAAATCCCATTGATTTTCAATGGGACTTAGGCACTTAAGTCAACTAGGCTATTGTTAATTGCTCTTTGAATGCACTAACCCATGAAGAACAACTGTCCAATGGCCATTTCTCAGTTTTAAAATGAGTCTGAGTTTACATGGACAGTGAGTCCAATTTTTATAGCTTTTTTATAAAAAAGAAATAAATATATGAAAGTTCAGTGTTAGATTATTAACTTCAATGGACTGTATTCTCCTTTTGTTTACACCAGTGTAAATCAAAACTTATGCCAAAGAGCTAGTGTACTATATGTTTAGTGAAAATGTGAGCAGAATCAGGCCCTCTGGTTTAAAACAGTCACATGTTAATGCATAATGAAGTCTTCAAAATACGTTACATCACTAAATTAAAAAAATAATAAAGTTCTTCAGAATCTCCTACATGCAAATCCCATTGCTTTCAATGTTGTTTATTTTCATTCCTGTTTATACAATGTGCACATTGAAAAATGCTATGTATATCTAGGTTGCACAGAAGCTTAGTTTCGTTAGTATTCACCACTGAGAGATACCGATGTCCTAGAATCGCTTCTCTCTGCCCCATCCCTCTCTTTTCAACATTCAGCAAGATCTTATTTATCAAGTTCTTGACAAACTGCTACAGTCTGACATTAGGATCAAAACTGGTGATTGTTCACTGTCTTTAAGCTCCATTTATTGTCAGTAATGGCTGTTTAGGATCATTTGGGTCTATAAATAAAAATCTTAAGTGCTGCTGTGCAGATGTTGTTGTTTCCCCTTTTTTATAGATCTCTAGCTACCCAAAGCTGTTCATTGGCCATGATGTACAAGCAGCTATCCTAAGCTTGTTTTTCAATTCATAAACCATAGTTCTGCGTCCTTTTCAACTTTAGTGATTTTTGGGGTAAGACTTGAAATATCACTTCATTAATATATGTTTTATTAAATGATTGCTAGATTCTACTGCATGCTTCCATGTGTTATGTTGTTCAACATACTGGGGATAAATTTTTAACAGATGAAGCTATAACCAACTGTAATACAGATTATCAAAACATGTAATATTAATGCAATGCACATCATATGCCAGATTAATACTTGAATTTAAGGTTAGTATAAAGTAAACTGTAAACTTCCATATTGTTTAATCAGTTACGCTAATCAAATATTCATAAATGGAACCATACCAGGAAATGTCACTGAATTCTCATTGTGCCAGTTTTCAAAACAGCACCTGCCTTATGAGTGGAGAGCACATTTGTTTGTAGTTAGCTGACTGACAAATGAAAAAGCCAGAAGGTTTGGCAGCAGAATCAAAGACTTCAGACTGTAATTAGTTTTTATGTACTCAATGTATTTTTACTAAATTTGCTAATTTTAACATGAGGCTGGGTGGCCTCAAGGAACAAACACCAAACTGGGAGCCTTGTTTTAACTGAGTTCTAATCTGGGCTCTGCCACTGATACACTGGGTGGCCTTGGGCAAATCACTTAATCTCTGCCTCACTTTCCTCACTTGCTCTAGGGTCAAGAGCACACACTCAGAAATTATGAGACTGGCTAACAAGACAAAAGACTTTGGTTTCTTTTTATTTGCCCTCTGGGCAATGAGCCTTTAGGCTTTGTGTTTTTGATCTTTTTTTTTTTACCAAACGTGAGGGATAGAAATTGACTTTAAAAAAAGAAAGAAAGCTGAGATTCTCACATAATTACACGGGGCTTTAAGCCTGAGACTTGACTATAAAGGCTAAATATTCTGATGATTTCTGATTACAATGGTTATAACTATATCACCTCATAGTATAATATCGTAGGTCCTACTGTTATGCTGCTTTCTAAACATGGGCCCACTGTCAGTGAGTTTATTATTCCGTTCTCTGCATAAACAGGTGTGTTCTCACTAAGGTGCCAGTTGAAGAAAGGACTGAAGAATGTGCTTAAGTTCCCTTGAAGTCAGTGTGACTTATGCACATGCTTAACAGCCAACTTGTACTTGAGTGCTCCCCTGAACTGGAACCTTAGGATCGGATTCTGACGTGCTTATTCATGCTGTGTAGTGACTTATGCTGCAAGTAGCTTCTTTGTAAAGTAGTACACAGTGTGAATTGGGGTTTTAAAATTCATCCCCCAGTACTATAATACTGACTGGAAAAGCCTCTTCTGTAATCATAACATTTCTCCGTTAAGTGGAGAAAGATAGCTCCTAATCCACCAGCCTCCCACTGCATCTCATCTTGCAGGTCCAATAAATCATTCTTTCAGCCACTTCTCTTTACATCTTTATTTTCACCACATTTAGGTACGCGGTGGGGTTTTGCGTTGTTCTAGCCTGGGCTCATTGTGAGACATTAATATAGCTTTGACAAGGTACATGAAGTGGAACATTTTGGTCTATAGCACCAATGAAAACAGATGGGAAAGCGGAGCCACGTGTGACGTAAGATATGAAGAAATGTGGATCTTTCCAATTAAGCACAGGATGCTGCTGACAAATAAGTGACAGTAATTGATGCAGACCTTTGAGAAGCAATCTGTAACTACTGCACTCTAGGAAAGCTTTCTTTCGTTCATTTGCTGCATTAATGTCAAATAACGGCCTTGATTATCTCATAAAGCAGTGTTGGGCAGCAATTAAACGTGTCAGTGACAAGCCCTGCACTAAGTTTATCATCACTGATAAAATTGCAGATGACACAAAAAATTGGTGGAGTCATGAATAATGAAGAGGACAGGTCACTAATTCAGAGCTCTCTAGATTGCTTGGTAAAGCAGGCACAATATACATTTTAATATGGCTAAGTGTAAATGTATAGCGCTGGGAACAAAGAATGTAGGCCATACATACTCTATTCTGAGAAGGAGTAACTCTGAGAACGATTTGGGCGTCATGGTGGATAATCAGCTGAACATGAGCTACCAGTGTGCCACTGTGGCCAAAAGAACAAATGTGAGCCTGAGATGAATAAATCCGGCAATCTCAAGTAGAAGTAGACCACTGTTAGAGTACAATTCTGGTATCCAAAAGTCATGTAGATAAATTGGAGAGGGTTCAGAGAAGAGCTAGTAGAATGATTAAAGGATTAGAAAACATGCCTTATAGTGACAGTTTTAAGAAGCTCAGTCTATTTAGCTTAAAGGTTAACAAAGAGAAAGTTAAGGAGTGACTTGCTTACAGTCTGTAGGTACCTATGTGGGGAACACATTTAATATAGCGGAGAAGAGTATAACATGATCCAATGGCTGGAAGTTGAACCTAGACAAATGCAGACTGGAAATAAAGTATACATTTTTAACAGTGAGATTAATTAACCATTGGGACAATTTGCCAAGAGTTGTGGTGGATTCTCCATCACTGACTATTTTTAAATCAATATCGGATGTTTTTTTAAAAGACATGCTCTAGGAATTATCTTGGGGAAATTCTATGGCCTGTGTTCTACCGGAGGTCAGACTAGATGATAAAAATGGTTCCTTCTAGCCAGTGCCGGATTAAGGTACAAGATAACCAAGCGACGTCTTAGGGCCTCACAACATGAGGGGCCTCTAAAAAAGAAAAAACTGACTCAATTTCAAATTTTATCAAAATCAGTTGATACATAAAGTAGATATGGGGAAAAGAATATTTTTGTTCAAAGATGAGTCATGACAAATATATACACATCTGGCTACACAAATATCCTTACCCTTCACTAATTGTTCATGATTGCCAGGCAGGAGGCCAGGGCTGAGGGGAAAAAAATGATAATTGCACTTGTAAAATTAGTATTTCTACTAGTAAGTCTGCTATCAGTCTCCTAATGCAGTGTTTTGTTGGCCAGCTGCTACTGATAAAATTCTGACCATGTCTTCATAACTTCTTTAAACAAATAAATAATCTCATTGCTGTAAAATGGGGGAAATATGAGTGTTGTGAAGCAATCCTGCCAAGCTAATATTCCTGTGTTCGTTCGTTCTTTTGATCTGTACATAAGTACAATTGTGTATTTTAGTGTGCTTGCCACTTTCTGCTTCATGCACTATGCAGTCTTTACATGATTGTAGGTGAACGTCTTATGGACTTGGGTTGAGTGGATCTTAAGGAGGATAAATTTGTTTTGGCTTCCCTCCGTCAGTTTTGGGAACCTTCACAGTAAATATCAGAGAGTGCTGACGAAAGGACAAATAGAAGGTTTTGAGAGAAGTAAAGGAAGATATATCAAAATATTCTGAGTACTTGGTGAGCAAGTTATTTCAAACTATGTGCATATATGATTCATAGACTGTTAAAGCCTATAATAATCATTATATTTGCTTGCATATAGGCTAGTTTTTCTCACTGCCTCTCTAGAGATTACCAGTCTTTTTTCTGGTAAATTCTCTCTCTTTTTCACACATATAGCTTGTTGTCACTCTGTGTGTCTCAGGTGTTTACTCAAGATTAATTAGTGGTCCTGGGGGAGACAGAGGATAGAGAAGCAAACACAAAGAGAGATGTCTGTCTCGAAAAAAGACTGGGATTTTCTGCTTGGTGGGTTTGGAGCATGCAAGATAATATTTTATTACTGGTAGTATGCTATGTAAAAATTCTTATATAACCTTATAAATCACATACTATATGCATAATACATTGTATTTTTATAATATGGCAAAAGAAATATCCCCACATTTATTGTTTCAGAGCAAAAATTAAATTGGAATAAACATTTGTAAATATATTTATATATAGTCTGGATAAACTTTGTATTTCCCTAACAAAATTAATCAAACATTTTCCCATTTATTCATGTGAAAAGGATAATTTTCTTTATTCATGGTGTAAAAAAACTATATATCCTCTCTTGTTTTCCTGTGAGAACATAGGGCTTGTCTTCACTACAGAGGTAAGTCGACCTAAGTTACGCTTCTCTGGCTACATGAATAATGTAGCTGGAGTCGATATAGCTTAGGTCGACTTACCCAGTGTCTTCACTGCGCTGTGTCAACAGCAGACAGGAAACCAGCCCATAGATAAAATAGCACTCAAGCTTGGTCTACACTTAGGGGGTAAGTCAACCGAAGTTACACAACTCCAGCTACGTGAATAATGTAGCTGGAGTCAATGTAGCTTAGGTCGACTTAATGCAGTGTTTATACCATGCTGGGTTGACAGAGGACACGCTCCTGTCAACTTACCTTAAGCTTCTCGTTCCAGTGGGGTACAAGAATCGATGGCAGAGTGATCTGTGTTCGATTTAGCGGGTCTTCACTAGACCCCCTAAAATTGACTGCCGGTGCATCAATCACCGCAGTGATGATCCCCAGTAAGTGTAGACATGCCCTAACTTTCACAGAAATATCCTGGTAAAACAACACAGGTTTGGGGCATATATATTAATAAAAATATTATATGTTGTATAGATATATAAATTAAAATTAAAAATTTTACTGGTTTCAATAAAAACTTTCTGCTACTAATTTTAGTACCAATATTAGGTAATTCAGCATAACCTTCTATAAAAACAAAACAAATCAATTTATTGGAAAAATACAACCTGCATACAATTTTCTGATAGTTTGCTTATTACCTGGGTGTAATTCATATCAATAAAACTAACAGTTGACCTTTAAGTTTGTGGCTTATCTGCATTCTATATCCTCTATTACCTCTTGTATCCTCTATTGCCATCTTATAGTGTATTCCGAAAGGAATTCCACAATTTAGTTGCCCCAACAGAGAAGAAAAATTTCTTGAGAACTCTTCTAGTAAATTGTCTTTTTTTATATTGTATTGTTTACTTCTACTTTACTTCAATATGCCATTAGTTCAAAGAATGTATCTAAAATTTATTTCTGTGATGTCATAGTGAAGATTATTATTCTATTTTTATAACTTTGCTTTTGTACATAAGCAAATATAAAGCTTTCGTGTTTACATATTCAGTGTCCTTTCTGTGAAAATAGTACATTCCTTTTTTTTTATGGTATAGGGCCTCTTACACTTGACATAGTTGGAAGGCCTCGGAATGGCATAATCCAGCCCTGCTTCTAGCCTTAGAATGGATGAACAGTTAACAGTATCTATCTGGCTAATTCCTGCCTGTTTTCTAGTCCCACAAGGTAGTGAAATTCCAGCCTCAATGTATGGCCACTTTGGAGCTGGACATAGTTGCTGACCTGTATGTGTTAGGATGTGCTATTTGCTGTGAATACTCTAGGAATCCTTCAAGACTTATTTGCTAGTCAGTCTTAAACAGCTGACTTATGCCAATTTAGATTTGCCATTTAGGCGGTGGAGTTAGGGTTTTCAGGATGCCAGCAGATTCCAGTGACGCAATTTCTTCCCTAGCCAGGAACCTGTCTATGCATCATTTAATTTATTTATATATATATATATATATATATATATATATATATATATATATATATATATATATATATATATAAAAATCATAGTCTGTTGCCCAAATCTAATTTATTGCTTATCCACACTGCTAGAGCGTGAGTTTTCTGCTGCCTGACAAAGAGGAGAATCAGTGACTCAGACCCAGGCATAAGATCTAAAGGGTGTTTCCACGTAGTGAAGAGTCACTGAATTCCCTTTCCAGTAGGCAGCTGCTGCTCCCATCACTCTCCAGGAAGTTTCCTTCCAGGAGTCACCAGGGATACAACAATGGACTTCATTATTACTGGAGGCTGGCCAGAGTATTTCACTACAGTGCAATAATATTATTACAGTAAAAGAGCTGCTGAATGAGGCCTCTTGTGACCATAACATTTGCAGGCATAACCACTCTGTTTCCCATCCATGATTTAAATCTGTGGCCATCTTCCTTGTGATGATCAAGCATAGAAAACTAATGAACAATAACCTTTTCCTCAGCTTCCTATTTGCTTTTCAAGCCTCTTCCAGCTGCAGCAAACAGGTGTGCACAGCTGCAAGAGAGGGAAGAGCAAATCAACCACAGGAGGCTTGAGTAACAGTGAGGAAAAAGTGTGAATAAAAAGAAACATACACTAAGTTCTACAGCTGGTTATTCGGTTACACAGTAGTGCAACTAATGTGGCATGTGAAGTTAGTGGGACAAAGTAATTGATGTACACACAATTACAGTCAGAAGAAAACATTCAACATGCAATAGGGTAGAGTGCATAGTCCTGTTTAGCACTCAAACAGCTCTTTTCCTCAGAGAATTTCCAAGTACTTCACAAAGGAATATATCATTACTCCCATCTTACGGGGTGGGGTGGGGGGAATTGAGGCACAGAGTGACTAGTGACCTGGTATTTAGACATACTTAGCACTCACACCCCCATTGATTGGATTAGGATCTGTGGGTGCTCAGGACCTCTGTGAATGACAATTATAATTGACCTGCCCAAAGCCATGCAGTGAGTCAATAGCAGAGCTGAGAATAGAATCAAGGGGCTAATTCTCCATTGCCTTGCACCAAATCAGAAAGGTAGCATTTAGTCCCCACTTTACACAGGTGTAAATGGCTACAAGTAAATAAAGATGAGGAAGAACAGCATCAACACTATGATCTTGTAATAATAACCCTGACCCTTTTGATTCCACACTCAACCCTTCAGCTAGTATAACTGCAGCTGCACAATGGCAGAATGACATCTCCTCTTTATACAAGTAAAATCACTCTGACCATCTGCAGCTGTTATTTCACTAGTATATATCAACAGTGCAAAGATTACCTACCACAGCTTGCCAGCCACCAGAGAGATTGTAAATACTACACAGGTGTTCTTATGGGGCAGTGGTTGTGGGGAAGGAGAAAAGCAGTATCTGCTTCACAGTTTCTATGGGTTTAGTTTCCTTCTTTTTTTCTTTTCAGTACATCCTGCTAGGATTAAGTACAGCATCAAGGCTGTTACGTTATGGATGCAGGAGTTACCTTGGTAAAGGATTCCAAAAACCGAGGGCCCCTGCAAAATAAGATGTATGGGGCCCCAGGCAGATTTCCATAACTCACCTAACACGACTGGAGGAAGCAGGGACTTTGCAGCTGGGCATATCAAGGACAGTGGCCTTTAAGGCAACAGAGGAAAAGTAAGCAGCTGGGAAATGAGGATCAGGGAACTTGTCATTACAGATGAGTCAGAAGTGTTTCCTAAGTGAAATGGGGGGAACAGGGAGGACTTTGGATATTGCAAGACTGCTGGCCCAGCATGGTTCCTCTTTCAAGGTTTCTCCCCAGTTGTTTTCTGTGTTCACAGAAACACACTTCACTGCACAAGCCCTTTACTGTGCTCAAAATAAATCAGAGTCCTCTCTCTGCTTCCCTGATAGAACTTCTCCCTCGCCCCATATCTTCTTTGCCTTTTCCCTCCATCTTGTTGCTGTTGTAAAATCAGGTCTCAACCCTTTGTTCCCTGGCTCCTGTGTTCTGTGTTTAGATCTTCCTCCAAGAAATCTGGAAAGATGCACTCATCTGTTTTCCTTCCAAGTACAAGAATAAAAGCACAAAATGAACACTGCCTTCCCTGCTGATTTCCCCAACTTGAACCAATATGTTTCACAGTGTTTATGGAAGCTTTTCTCCTGAGACACCTGCCAGAGCGCTTACTGTTGTGATCAAGCATTGCTGCTGATTCCTGGGATAAGATCTGACCTAAGAAAATGTAATAGACACTGGAAGAAGCAAACAGGTTTTTTTGCACGCTATGGACTGTCAAGGCTGATTCCCCACTCTGTCCCTTTGAGTGCAGAAGGGGGACCACAAGGATTCTGGCCATTCCAGGCTTGTATTAAACTCCCAAGGTTACAGCTTTTCTCTGACCTTAGATGGGTAGATGCTGCCATCACCTAAGTGCAAAAAACCCCTTGAAAACTCAGAAAGGTGCACTTGGGAATTCCTTCCTGTGGGGTACCCTCAAGCCTCTTCCCCCCCCCCACTCGAAGAAAGAGCTGAGAAAGAGAAACAAAGGAAATCAGCTGTTGCCACCAGCTAATTAAACAACATGTGCGTAAACCTCTTAGGACACAAAAATCCAATTCTGTTCTTAAAAAAGGTAAATTTTATTAAAACAAAAGGAAAGAAAATACATCTGGAAACTCAGGCTATTGCTAGATTTAAAAAGAGCAAATACAAGAATTAAGCATCAAGAATAGTTCTTGAGGTCCAGTTTAAAGGTTACAAGCAAAATAAAAGCACCTGAGGTTAGCATAGGGGAGTCCACAACCATAAAGAAATTAAAAAACAGAGATAAACTTAATCGCGTCTTCCTAGACATTCCCTGATCTACGTACATATCTGGGGTTTCAAATAAGTAGTTTCTAGGTATGATCTGATGATTTTTCATACCTGGCCCAAAGCTTTTTAAGAGCATCGCTTCTCTGTTCCCTCTCTCCGGAGAACAACAGACCAACAAAGGGGAAGTTTTTCCTAATTTTAAAAAGTTCTAGCACTCCCATTGGCTTTTTTGGTCAGGTGCCCACTCCGTTTCTTTTACCTATGCATCACAGGGAGACTTTTTAATCCTTTACAGGTAAAGCAAGTAGAGAACAGCAACTAAGAGGGATTTTATAGCTAACTGGCTGACAGAGTGTCATAAAAGGGAGCTACCCACCCTTTCATTTATCACATGGCCAAAAAAAGCAACACTTCACACATGAGTCTGTTTCACCATCATTAAGTAGGGTTTGAACTGTCAGAAAAGTGGCATTTCCCAATGGCTTTGATGGGCCACATTTCAAAGTCTTGTTAGTTATGTCATAAAAGCAGTAGATTAAATTGCTGATTAAATACTTGTTGTATGATGGATGTGATGAACTATTTCACTAATCTGCAAGTACTATCAATCCGATTTTTGAAACCAAGGTTTTTATAATGTTCTCAAAATTGCATAAATATATGCAGTGAGCAGCCTCTTGTCAGATTCATTAGTTCATTCCAGTACAGTGTGCTGTACATTGATTGACATCTTCAATCCATTCAAGAAAGCACTTAAACATGTTCTAAGTCAATGGGACTTAAGCATGTGCTTGGTTGAATTGGGGCCTCTGAGGGTTTGGCCGGGAGTCTCCTGGAATTGGGCTCGATTTCCCAGAGGCTACTGAAGCCAATCCGGAAGATTTTAGAACACTAAAAGTGCGGTGGCACAGCGGGGCTAAGGCAGGTTCCCTATATGCCCTGGCTTTGTGCCGTTCCTGGAAGCAGCGACATGTCTGGCAGCAGCTCCTGGGAGGAGGCACGACCTGGGGTACCTCCTGAGTGCAAGTCAAGTGTCTTAACTTTAAGGCCAACCTCCCTCACTTGAAGAGAATTATAACTATTTAAAAAATTGATAGCGGCTGGGCAGATGCATTTTTATATTGTGTAACTCACTTATCAGGCCAAATTCTGTCCTAATTTATACATGGGTAACTAAGTTTCTCCCTTTCCTGAAAGGCTTTTTAAAGTAAGGTGTTTTTTTTAATTTATTTTTTATGAACATCACCAGACCCACTGCCAAATAGTCTGCACATGCACATGTTGAGTGCACTTACTGCCAAGGAGCGTGACATTCTCTGTGATGCTGGGCCATCAAAAAAGCATGAAGTGAAGTTTGGATGTGATTGTAACTCAGCCAGTGTTTACGCAAAAGAAACAATGATCTTCTTGTTATGGAGATCATTAATGAAACATCAGCACTGATCTGCAAATGCTACCATGTTGTGATCCAGCTGAAAAAGCACCTTTGTGTAATATGAGTATGTTGAGTAACTTACAAACTGGAAAAAAAAAACGTTTGAATTTTCAAGGACTATTTATTTTTTAACTCAAGCTGAATGAATAATCCAAAATGAATAATTAATTTAGCTTATTTTTCTGCTCAAAGTATATCTGTCTGGGGACCCTCACATATATTTGTAATTCAAATTTACTTAATATCTTTTTAAAATCTTTTATTATATGATGAATCTCAAATATTTGAAACCCAAGCTGTATTTCTTATTGGTCAGATAAGTCACATGGTATTATTTCCATTGCTTGATTGGATGAGGTACACAAAACACGTTCAGAGTAAATATATGTACCTGAGTGTCAAAATTTGGTTTGCTTACATGGTGCAACTTTGAAATTTGCTTATCATTAATTCTTTCAATGGATTAAAAAGTGTTCATTCAAATGTTTGTAATATGCAAACCCGTGGTTGAATGAATTCATTAAAACATTCCTATAATTATTTACATTATTTGTCCCACTGTAATTAAACATTTTCCATGCAAATACATATACAACAAAACCAGTTTTCCTCAAGCTTATTTCCAGCTTCTTCATTCTGCAGTCGTATTTCATTACAGAAAAAAAAATCTGTTACCAAACACAACATCAGGGGAGAGCAGAGATACATTTATAGTGAAACCAAACAACCTTTCAATCCTCTTCTTACAATGCTCGCCATTTCCAAAAGTGCTAAATACCTACCAGCTCTCAATGAAGTAAGTATCATTAAGAAGCCTGGTTTCAGACACTCAAGTTTGAATATTTTTGTCAATGGCTTTAAAACTCCTTCTCCGATGTTTTCCAAAGCTCTTAGTAAAAAGAATTCTTTGGGATGAGATATGGCATGTGAAATTCCATCTAATGACTGAGTCTCTTTTTGGGGGCATTGAATTGGGGAAAGAAGGATGAAAAATCTGATTCAAAGTTCAGCCTAGCTTCATCTTTAACTATGGAGTGGCCAACCCTGTTCAATAGTATTACTATTAATAAAGAATAAACTTCTGATATGGACAAAGTTTTCAGGCCAGATCCTCAGATGATGTAAATTGACATATATGCATTGAGTTCAATGGACTTATGTTGATTCACATCAGCTGAGGACCTGGCTTTGTGACCCCACTAATAAGAAGAGGACAATTTTTGTCAACCAAGGAGAGATTGCTCGGCCATAATAAAGGGGGGTCTCTCCTGTGGAACATGAATTAGTTTTTGTAGTAGACAAAGTAACTCATGGTAGCCAGCATAACTTTCATCTTAATACTTATCGTAATAGTGATCTTTCTGAGTAACACCTCCATGAAATGCTGCATATCACTGAAGACATTACCGTATTCAAAATATATGGGTCCCAGCCTGCAGCCAAGAATCCATTTGTTCTAATTCAAGGTATGACACTGTATTCCTGTGAGACCTTTGGCAAGGTGCCAAACTTCTCTACCTCAATTTCCCCATGTGTAAACTGGCGATGAACTTTGAAATAAAATGGAAACTCTTATGCTTGAAATTGCCAAAGCACGCATTCCAAAAAGTCAGACCACACCACGGTTAACGGAGAAGGTGGTTGAGCAGGTTGAAAAATGACACAGAGTGAAAGAAAATGGCTTGGAGATGAGAAAACAGCAAGAGTAGATAATGTGCCTGCAAAATTGTTAAAAGCAATTTGTGAATGTGGTGCGGATCTTATGTGGAAAATTTATAATTAAGTAAGCATGACTAGAAATTGGCTGCAGAACTGGATAAAGGGAATTTTTCTGCCCTTACTAAAGAAGGGAGACGTAACAGTGTAGTAACTATCATACCATCTCCCTGATATTGCACATGAGTAAAGTTCCATTTTATTTCATCCAGGATTGCACGAAATGAAGGACAGAAATAAAACTACCACCACCACAATCTTGTTTCAGATTGGGACAAGACACAGACGACCAAATGATGAATATCCATCACATCTAAGAGTACCGTTACCCATTAATCATCTGCTTCATTGACTACTCAAAAATGTTTGACATCCTCGGAGGATACTGGCAGACATGAGGATTCCAAAGCATCTCATTGAACTCATTGCATGTCTCTTCCTCCACCAACGTATCACCATGGGAACAGCTGTAGGTGACAGTAAGTGGTTTTTGACTGGACAGGATGCAAGACAAGGGTGTATTTTGTCCTCAACCCTTTTTAACATACATGCTGAATTTATCATCAGACAAGCCTTGGAAGGTTTTGACAAACTGGAGGGAGCTGGGATTTCCATTGATTGACACCTCTTAACCAACTTCAGATATGCTGAGAACACAATGCTCCTTGCTACAACTACTGAAGCAATGCAGCAGATGTTGGAGTCCATAAAAACAATTAGTGAGGAATATGGACTATTCCTGAATGCGACAAAAACAAAATGCATGTACACTGACATGAATAACAAAAACAGGATGTAAGCAGACATCACAATTAATGGAGAAGCTGTAAATGCAGTACTAATTTTATTATTTGGGATCACACACACACACACACACACACACAAGAAGTGTGTTCCAAAGAAATCAGAAGATGACTAGCGATGACTCACTCAGCTATGGCCCCCTTAAGAAAATGTGGGAAAACGGTGACATTTCAAAATGTACAAAAGCCTAATTTAATGAATGGTGAAAAGCCTAATCTATAGCAGAGTGACTTTTGGATATGTATCCTGGGAAGCTGATGCTGCTGACAAGAAGAAAATTGAAGCTTTTGAAAAGTGATGCTGACAAAGACACATGCGTACCTACTGGATAGAGGGGAAAAGGCAAATGCCTATTTAGAAATACTATTGGAGAGAAGCAGACTGATGTCAGAACTCAACAGACGCTTATGTACTTTGTACTTATGTACATGATGCATAGAGATATAATATTAAGAAGGAAAGGTGGAGGGTCATTTTAGTAGTGGATAAAGAGAAAGGAGATAGATGAATTGTGTGTGGCTGATCACTGGAAAGTCATCTGCTGACTGCTCAAAGTTAGCAATGTATTGTGAAGGTTTCCAAAAATTCTACTCTGATGTCACCAATATTCAGACATAAATAAATGGATTTTCTTATTTTAAATTGGTGATAGCAATCCTCGCCAACTACCAAGAATGTTGGAAGATACATTACTAATATTTGTGCAACAGTATGAAAAATAAATGTACTATGTAAAAGCTAAGCACTTTTCAGATTTTACTGGCACTTTACAGAGGATAGAAGAAAAGGGGCTTAAAAGCTGTAGGTATAGGAAAGACAGGAATTTGGATTTTTAATTTTAAATAAAACAACTTTTTGTGTTATGTTCACTTATCACATTTTAAAATGTTTTTTTCTCCAGATCTGGCAGTTATCCAGGATATGTTTTATTGGCTCTATGAGTGAATTAATTATAGATGGTACAGACTTTGTTTTATGACTCTTTCCAATAAATGTTAGCATGCTAAAGCTGCAGCCCTTTATAGTTTCAAAGCTGTACAGAACTGCCAGGCACACTTTCATTACAACTTTTTAAACTTCTGTTTTGTTACTGTTGCAGTTGATATTTATTTTACAAGCTTCAGCTGCAGTACAAGTCAGAGTACATATGGGCTCTTGTCTGGTGCAATCAGCAGTCACTGGGTATGAGAGATGCTCATAGACGGGAAGGAATATGTGCAGTTGGATCTGAATCTACCAGATGTCTCCAGCCATCAGATGTGGCCCATCCCATCATCAGTCGTGTGTGTGAGTGATTAGAAAACATTTTACAATGGATATAATTATCCTCTGATGTACAGAAGAATTAATGTTTCCAGTTCACATTATCTGTGCTCACATTGATGGTATAAACTGAACAATATTAAGTATTGTGGTTTATTTGATCAACTTAACTCCCTCTTTCCCTGACCACAAATGCAGCAGTGGTTTCTTACTTGAGTGAGGAGACCATATAATTTATGGTTGCCTAGGGATTATTTTATGGAGTACTATCTAACTTTTAAAATTTATCTTTGTTTTTGCAATTATTATTTTTCATTTTAATTTCCCCATATGGAAAAAATATGGTTTTGATACATGTTATTGCACACATATTTCAAATGTGACAGTATGCACACTACATTTCAAATACTGAAATACTGGCCATTTTACAGACTGGTTTAGATTTATGGACTGACAATATATTCTATAGTCTTATGCTATTTGACATTTGGCTAATTTTTGCGTTTTAATGTATAGGTCTATATAATACATGTTATCAAACAAAGAATAGACGGAAAACAGTTTTTCATTAAAGAAGAGCTGACAGTTTAGAGAAACCATTCTATTTAAAACACAATTTCAGTGCAACACTAAATTGTGAATTTTCTGGTTTTTTCTTTTTCTTATTTTAGTATCCGTCTTGCAGTAGCACCGAGAGGCCCCTGCTCTGTGCAAATATATAATGAGAAGACAGTCCTTGCCTCAAAGGATTTACAGTCTAAATAAAAGAAAAACAAGAGGTGGACACAATGAACGGATGGTGGGAGCACAATGTGACCATTGAGACATTCTTTGCTTTTTCCTCTTCTGGGAGTTTATTCCTTGCTTGAAGTCACAATCCTGTCTCTGTGACACCAACAGCCATTTCCAAAGCAAGTAACTGTGATGTCACAAATAGAGGATTCCATAACTTCAGGTGGGGAATAGGCTGCAGGAGCAAATGGCCTAAACAATAAAATAATCTTTCCTTTTAGATGACATAGGCAGAAATGGCTCTAACTAGAATATTTTTCAAAGTTTTCCAAGAGATGTCAATGATTTTTAAAAACACTCTATTTTTTCCACTTTTTTCATACGTATTTCCTGATAACTATGTAGCCACCCATGCTTTGTAGTAAGATATTATTGAACAATGCCATATATTAGGGGGTTCATTCCTATTTTCACTGTCTGAAGTCAATTTGCACAGAAGTAAGACAGAAGCAAGATTTGGCTAATGATGAGCAAATATGTAAGTAGTATCATTTTACAAAGGGTGAACAAAATCTTAGTTATGCCAGTTATCTCAGAGTTTCAGTCTGGTTCCTGTCCAGGTTCTGGGGTAGCCCAGATATGTCCCTTACTTAGGCTAGATTATAAGGTTACAAATCCGCCATAAATAAGTGTGTGTGAGATAATCCTATTAAGACAAAAATGGTGTGGAAGATGAAAGCCTTATAGGAATAAACAAGAATGTAGGCCACTCCCTGACTTGAATACAAAGAACATCCGACACCCCAAAAGTCAGTGGAAGCAGCATCTGACACACAAATTGTAAAAACTTTGGTCCTGATTCTATGAAATGTTGAGTAGATCTTTCTCATCATTCCACACGTTTAGAAAAAGGAACAATTTTTTGTTTTTGAAAAGTTGTGTGAAAATTTGCCTAGGCACATTATTGCTTAGCACACAACTTGAAGGCACTCAGCTACTAGGGCGATGAGCATGGTATAAGAACTTATAGAGAAGAGACAAGAGAAAATGTTCAGTTTCAAATTTTTAATTTAATTTTTCCTTTCCTCCTGTTTTTTCCATTTTCTTCCCTTCCCCCTTTCACCACTACAAAATTTGAAAGGAGGGGAAAAAAGGAAAAATAATAAAATCAGAAAACCAAAAGACAGAAAATGAAAAATGACATTTTATTTTCCATTGTTCCCCTCCACACCCCCACCCTTTAAAACAGGGGTGGGGAAAATCTTCTCTTGGCCATTTTTCAGTGAAAATGTTGAGTATCTCCTGAGGGCCCATGAGTGCCCTCAATTTTCAGCAAGCTCACAGGAAGTACTCTGGAAGCAGAGACAATCTAGAAGTACTGGCAATTTACTGTAACTATTTTACTCTGATCTATCAGACTGAGGCAACAGTAATTGAAGCAGAAGTAGCTGAGCCACTGGAAATGAATAAGACAATCAGGGTGAATGTATTTGGGCAAAGTATAAGAATCTGATCAAAGTCCTGTGTATTATCAGATGTAATTCCCTATTGTAATAGAAGTTTGCATGCTGGTACATATGTTTTTAAACAGAAGGACTAACTTCTGTTCAGCAGCCCATCCTTTAGTAGAAGAAAGTTCAAAGAAATGTAAAGCAAATGTCACTAATCCCACTGAACTTCTGAATTCGTGGTGCAAGTTCATGGGGTCACTTGTAAAAAGTGATGTAATATGCTGAAAACCTCTAAGCACAGCACATATGCTATGTGTAAAGCAAGCCAAAAAGTTAACTGGAGCACAGTGGCTGAAACATGTACTCTTTATCCACATCAAAGGACTGGACAGAAGGTGTTTGAGATAAGGACCTAGAATGGGTAATGATCTCTATTTCCTGACCTCAGTGACATGTATAATACTTGTATAGGAACAATACTAAAAACAGAATGAACTTTTTTGGTTAAAATTGGTACTGATTTGAGGAGAGAAATGAATATTAATAGCACAAGCTCCTACCATTGTGATGTTGGTAGGCCAGATGCAAGCTCTTGCCCAGGCTGCAGGTGTTAGCTAAGTACTTACTTAGCTGGAGACCAGAGCGGGTCACCTGTATGCTAGTTTTGCTCAGAATAGGTATTAGTCTCATGTGAGTGAAAGTTACTCATGTACTTAAGTATTTGCAAGACTGGGACTGGGCTCTAAGTCAGCACTACTCAATAGCCTCCATTCCTGGTTTCCCCTTCAGACCCTTTCCCAGCATCATCACACATATTCAGACTCACCATGTGTTATAACATCATTAGCTTGTTCCTCCAATATTATTTCAATCACCAAGTGGTTTTTCATTGCTCTTAAGCAAGCAAATGCTATAAACGAATGCCATGTAAGTTATCAAACTGAAAATATTATCAAGCTTCCCCCACTTTTTCTTTCCCTTTAAGTTTGTATGCAGCTTCTCCCAGGATAGGGATAAATGCTCTTTTTTAAAATGATTAAGAAAAAAATGCAGCAATCCAATACTTCTGAGCAGCTCTTCAAAACCATACCAGTGTTCTTGAACAATGGAGAAAAAGCACTAGTCCTGTATGGATGAAGAAGCCATTTTAATCTCCCAGCAATCTGTGACTCAGACTTTAAGGCCAGAAGGGACCATCATGATCACCAAGTCTGACCTCCTGCACATTGCTGGCCACAGAACCTTACCACTCCTGAAATAGACCCATAAGCTCTGGCTGAGTTACTGAAGTCCACAAATTATGATTTAAAGACTTCCTGGTAGAAGAATTCACCACTTACACCAGTTTAAACCAGCATGTGACCCGAGCCCCATTCTGCAAAGGGAGGCAAGACACCTCCAGAGTCTCTGCCAATCAGACCAGGGGATGGTTAGAAACGTTCATCTAATTTCAAGCCTAAGATTGCTGATGGCCAGTTTATATCCATTTTTTCTTGTGTCCACACTGGTGCTCAATTTAAATAACTCCTCGCCCTCCCTGTATTTATAAAGAGCAATCATATCTCCCCTCAGCCTTTGTTTGGTTAGACTAAACAAGCCAAGTTCTGAGTTTCCTCTCAGAAGGTCAGTTTTTCCATTCCTGATCATCCTAGTAGCCCCTCTCTGCACCGGTTCCAGTTTGAATTCATCCTTCTTAAACCTGGGAGACCAGAACTGCACACAGTATTCCAGGTGACGTCTCACCTGTGCCCTGTATAATGGTACTAACACTTCCTGTTCTCTACTGGAACTACCTCGCCCGATGCATCCTAGGATCACATTAGCCTTTCTCACAGCCACATCACATTGGCAGCTCATAGTCATACTGCGATCAACCAATACACCCAAATCTTTATCCTCCTCTGTCACTTCCAACTGATAAATCCCCATCTTATAGCAAGTGAAAATTATGGGACATTCCTTGAGAACATCCTTTGAACTTTGATAAAAGGAAATTCTTCTTTCACTTAATTTTTTTATTTCTTCTGTAGTGAACGCAAAAGCTATCTGCTAGCAACAATAAAGAAAACCGATTTGAACTTTTTGACACCAGAAGACAGCTGACAAGCTATCTGATGTGATGTGACTCGATGGATTAATGCATCCATTTCCATGTAAAGGACTTAAAGGTAGCTAAAGAGCCAACTAAATGACATATTAAGGGCACCTAGTAGAAGCATTAGTGTTTCAGACACTGTATGTCTCTGTGTGCACTCCAGACTAAAGAGATGTATTGGAATGCAATGCCAAAACAGTGTACAATCCAGGGGAAAATGCCTATAAAGACAATACATAATAGCCTATTTTATGTGATTGGGGTCTTTGTTACCTGCTCCCAGCAACCAAAATATTTTCTTTCCCTACACTGTCCGCTAAAAAGGTGGACAAAGGATCTTTGACACATTTTAGTACACTTCTAGCAAGCAGGAACCCATTGTGCGCGAATTAACACAGTTGACAACTATATGTTATGTGTTTAGCACATTTCCTATTGAACACTTGAGGTGAAACCATGGGGTCCTCAAGTGGTGCTCAGTATCATAAAGAACTGGGCTCATAACTAGGACTATGTTAGATAGAATTGGAAAAAGCACCATTGTGATAGATGAGTCCATCCCCTTGCATGGGAAAGATATAATCCATTGATAGAGAATGAATTAATGATACTGCACTTAATGTTAGTTAACCCTTTGGTTGACCTGTCAAATATATACAGTACAATGAGGACCTGACTCATCATTTTCCTGCCCCTTATATAGTCATACACACTGGTGCAAAATGAGTGTAATCCCCTGCCAACTCAGAGCAGTAATGTTTGACACCAGCCTCTGTACTCATTTACAGCTATGCAAAATGGGATGGCAACAGTGAATTGAGACTGAAATATTCCCCAGTTTTAAACACCCATCATCTAAACCTGCCAGGTTTAGGAACTTATGCCATGCCCATGTTTACAATTTGAATCTTCTGAAACTGGAGCAGCAATATAATCAAGGTCCATTTTAGTGAAAAGAAACTTAAAGCTTGATTTGTTTTGATGCTCATGTTTGTGCTGATCTCTCAGAACATAGCTCTGAGCAAAGAATATGTTGCAGGAAATAGGCCTGTAACCTCAAGGCAAAAAAGATAATCCTGCATCATGAAATAAATAAATAATAAATAAATAAATTCCATATGGACACTGCTGTCACATTCTTTTACCAGGTGCTGGAAAAGCACAGAAACTCCTCAATAGATAGCTTGCACGCAGTCACACCTATGTTTTAGGATATCAGAGCTTTCCACCTAACTACTGACACTAAATATATCCAGTGCTCAGGAAACATAGTAAACTGTTAAAGAGTCAACAAGGGTAAAATGAAAGGGAAGCTACATGAATTGACATAAAATATGTCTGCCACTGGAACCTCCATGGAGAGCACACAGTATTCCTCCTCTAATCAGAAGCAGACTTTCCCCTTCCAGCTGAGCCACATACTCTGTTTATTCACTTTTTGTATTAGCAGCATGGATCCTTCAATGAAAACTTCATTTCCCATAATATCTTCAGGGAAATCCATGAGGCTGGTAACAGATTATCACCACCTGTTACCACTGTGTAATAGTTGATTCTGCCCCACTTTGCTAGGTGAAATAGTCTAGCTGTGTTAATTGCAGTGATAGCAAACCACATGCTCAGTGGATGGCCACAGGACAGCAGGAGCAACTTCACAGACATGGCCTTTCCTGCCCAGTCATCAAAGTCCATATTCTATAAATTCAATAGAGTACCAGATATCTCTGAATCCAGACACCAGACAATAATTTGAGTCCACCTGTCTGCTGTACATCACCTTCCTCCACCTGATCCTTACATTCTCTCTCGATCCCATGTCTTCTTTTCCCCATGTCTTTTTTCACTTCGGGGCTCTCCTCACAATCTCTCTGCCTCCCCTGTATTTGTTTGTTGCTCTCTTGCGCTCATACAGCTTCCCTCCCTTCTGTCACCGGAGCTGAAATCATTCTCTAATCACCATAAAAAAAAATCCACTTCCTAAATTTAAACGACTGGAAAGCATGTATATGTGTGCACATATCATGGTAATAGCAAGACACGTACATTATATCCTGAAGTAATTACTTAATATAGTTGGTAGAAAATTTTCTGTTAAAAATCTTTTAACGGCAAGTTGGGGTTTTGATTAACTTTTTTTTTGTAAAAAATGTTTGTTTTCTATGAAAGATTTTGATTTTTCAGCTGATTTTTTTTATTTTCAGTGTTTTCATGAAAACTTAGAACCATTTTCCAACCAGTTCTACTGACCTCATATTTGTAACCCTGGAGGAATTTTCACCCCCACTATTTGAGTTGTGTCTTATAACTAAATTTTAAACAGTTCGGACTAATAACTGTGTCTTTCTTATTTGTGCAGCACACTTTTCACAGCTCAAAAACTGTTCATCCATTACTATCATAACAACAAAATTTCTCTTTTCCTCAGTGACTTTGTAGCGAATGTAGAAAGAGGTAAGGAGGAATCAAAAGATTTAAAAAACAAAACAAAATTATTAGTTTCATAGAAATAAAATTTTGGATATGTTGCTGTAATAAGTTCTTTTGGCCTCCTCATTTATTTATTTTCTGATTGCATTGCTCATGTAGGTTTTTTTGGAATGCATAAACATCTGTTTAGAAATCTAGGCACCAATCCTATGGATCTCTAAGTAAGTGCAAAGGTCTACTTGTGCAGCACATTGCTGGATCAGGGTATTATTTGAAAAAGAAATCTAGATACCAGACTGATTATATGTTTCTGATATTTCTTCATGTGGTTATGGTGGCCTGTGGTTTTTCCCCCCTGTTTAGGATGGGATTTTTAACAGGGCTCAGTGTTGGCCTAACTCTGATCCCATAGAAGCAACTAATAAAATTCCCTTGACTTAATGGGAATTGTTTTATAGACGGCAGATACAATATGAGATAGCTAAATTTTCTATACAAATTTACCCTTCCAAATTTTGTAGAGAAGACAATTTATGCAGTAATTCTTCATGTGACAAGAGTAGTTATCGGCCAGTCTGGATCATATGTTTATTTAAGAGGTTCTGTAGTTGTTCAGAATGGAAGTTGAGTGTAGAATGGTAGATGTAAATATCGATGTGTGTTACATAAATAGTTGAAATCTACTCTCTGGTTTATTGCTGATCAGTAGATGTTCATCATTTCTATACTCTACTTTTATATCTTATTAATAGATTGTCACCCCTCCCACCTCAATTTTAAGTGTTGGTTTACTCCACAGTAACGTTTTAAAAGAATAATATATGTATGAATTAGATATTGATTTAGAATGTATCAGTGTAAGCTTTTACCTTTTATTAACTCAAGTATATAAAGTATGCAGTGATCTGAAGTTTTATTTTATATTTGCCCACAAATATATGCTCTGTAGTCATCTTGTATTACTGAAAACCATTTCACGAAATGAAAAATACTTAATACTAAGGGCCAGAATATAATTCCCTTAGTCACACTGATGGACATGAACAGGCCCAATCCATGGGGTAGCACTCTGGTCCCAAATGTACAGTCCACATCTGAGATTATTAAAATTTTGTCTGGAATTCATACCTGTTATCACAGATAAAACTAATGATACTTTTGGAAAGGTTTTGACAGGTTCTTCCTATGGATATGATCCTCAAAACATTTGGACCAATATTCATTTTTATAAATCTGTAGTCTTCAAAATTAAGGAGTCATTGCCACTTTTTTCTTTTGAAATATATACTATGTTGAAAATCCAAATTCCATAAGTACTTTGCTTACATACCCTAAATAGAAAGTGTTGCTGATGTACAACTAAGGATTGTTAAATTCCAACAAACTAGATTTTCCACTGTTACTCATGTTTCCTGTAATTTTCTGAATTTGGTGGTTGGTTCTAGTAGATGTAGTATTAATTCTAATCATTCTGATTGCTCACAGAGAATTGTTTAAATACATGTTAAGTTTATATATACTGCTGTATCTGCAACACCAAAGCCTAATATGTGCATACTGTGAATAGACACTGAGTGGCTCTAAGGAAATGTTAAAAAGGAGGGGAAAAGGTGGACATTCTCATCTTGCTCACAGTTTTAGCTCAAAGGAATAGGATATGTATCCAGTTGTTATATAAATGTCTGCTGTGCAGTCTCTCAATCTTTTTTTTTAGGTTAGGCCAAAACCCAAATTTCTTGATTATAGTTGGAAGATACTGTATGGCCAGTCAACTCTATCATATACTTTTCTGGCAGCCTATGATACAGCAATTGCAGTGTTCTGATTATTAGGTTTCAAGCATTAACTATATTATTCCTTGAACATAGTCAGTTCCTAACCTTCCATTTATAAAACCCCACTCAACCTTTCTGTATAATTGTGAAAATATGGCTGTTTAGTCCGGCAGCCAAGATTTGTTGCTAACCTTTTCCAATTTACATTTAGCAAAGCAATTGGCTGGAAACCTCTGCATTGGTTTCCTGTTTTATCCTATTCTGGGATTAGTGCAATTAGAGCTGTTTTCATATCCTCTGGGATAGTGCCAATATTGAAGAAGTCAAACTACATTTGTAAAATAGTTATATGTTATTTAAAGGTTTTACAGATATTGCACAAATCTATCTAGCTCTGGTCAGTGATAGTAGTTGGTTTTTTTAAAAAATCATTTTAAATTGCAGCCTACATTTCTTATTTATGCTGACTATATGGGCTTCACAGTCAATTGTTTTCATTCAGATGATAGAGTTTTGAAAATGACACCTCTATCTGTCTTTCACAGATATTCATCTAAAAATTAGTTCAACAAAGAGTGATAAAAAATAAAAATAAAAAAATCTAACAGTGTTACTTATAGCAATAGGTTTATTAATACAAATATTAGAAGAGGAGGGGTTTTCATTTCCTTAGCACTGATCCTATAAAAGTTCTGGTCAAAAAAAGAAATTATAATTTTGAAAAAAAAATCAATGAATTTCAAAATTTTTGACCATAACTATCCTGTAATGTGTCAGCATCCGGTTAGAAGGTGATCAGGCAACCCACCAAATGGCTAAACCTGGAACAGTGGAATAGGGAGAATTGCTTCTCAGGGCTTGGCTACACTTGCGAGTTACAGTGCAATAAAGGAGCCCCGGGCGCACTAGCTCACTACCCATCCACACTGGCAAGGCACGTAGAGCACTTTGATTCCATGGCTACAGCGCTGCTGGTACTCCACCTCGGCGAGTGGAATAATGTTTGCTGCACCCATGCTTGAACAATAAGAGTATACAAGTAGGAATATACTACTAACCCCCTGACTAGGATGGTAACAGTGATTGTGAAATATGAAGGAAGGTTAGAGAAACTACAAAATCAGAAAACATAATAACTGACCATTTCATTGAACCTTATATTGAGCTAGGTAAATGTCACCTCAGGGCATATGCAGAGATAAAAATTCTAGACACCATAAATGACTGCTCTTTGAACAGCTCGTCCTGGAACCCACAAGGGGAAAAAGGCACTTCTTGATTTTGTCCTAAGTGGAGCATAGAATCTGGTCCAACAGATAACTATAGCTGAACCGCTCAGTAATAGTGACCATAATGCAATTAAATTTAGCATCCAGGGTGTGTGTGGGGGGGGGGGGGAGGACACGACAAAAAAACCTGAACACAGTAACGTTTAACTTGAAAAAGGAGAACTATACAAGAATGAGCACACTAGTTAGACAGAAATTAAGAAGAGCAGTCACAAGGATAAAATGCCTGTAAGCAGTATGAAGACTACTGAAAAAACCATAAAAGAGGCTCAGACTAAATGTATACTCCAAATAAAAAAAAACCACTAGGACCACCAAAAGAATGCCACCATAGCTAAACAGCAGAAAAAGGAGGCCATTAGAGGCAAAGGGACATCCTTTAAAATTTGGAAGTCAAATCCTAATGAAGAAAATCAGAAGGAGCTCAAACTCTGGCAAGTAAAATGTAAAAATATAATAAGGTAGACCAAGAAAGAATTTGAAGAGTAACTTGCTAAAGATGCAAACACCAACTAAAAATATTTTTAAATACATCAGAAGCAGGAAGCCTGCTCAACAGGCTATGTGGCTACTAGACAACAAAGGTCTTAAAGGAGCTGTCAGGATTCCTTCCCCACTCTGAACTCCAGGGTACAAATGTGGAGACCCGCATGAAAGACCCCCTAAGCTTATTTTTACCAGTTTAGGTTAAAACTTCCCCAAGGCACAAAGTCTTTGCCCTTGGATTAGGTAAACGCTGCCACCACCAAGTGATTTAACAAACAATCAGGGAAAGGACAACTTGGAGTTCCTATTTCCCCAAAATATCCCCCCAAGCCCTTACACCCCCTTTCCTGGGGAGGCTTGAGAATAAACAAGATGAGCACAAACCAGCCTTGGATTTTTAAGACCCAAAAAACCCAGTCAGATTCTGAAAAAACAGAACTTTATTAGAAGAACAAAAATAGTTTAGAGAACAACTCTGTATCTTCCATTCTGATCTTAATCTTACAGGCAGTCAGATTCAAAACATAGAGAATCCCTCTAGGCAAAACCTTAAGTTACAAAAAGACACAAAAACAGGCATACACATTTCCTCCAGCACAGCGAATTTCACAAACCAAAACAAAGAAAACCAAATGCATTTTCTAGCTAGATTATTTACTAACTTTACAGGAGTTGGAGGGCTTGCATCCTTGATCTGTTCCCGGCACAGGCAGACAAAAGCCTTTCCCCCCCCCCGCTCCAGATTTGAAAGTATCTTGTCCCTCCCTCATTTGTCATTTTGGATCAGGTGTCAGCCAGGTTACCGGAGCTTCTTAACCCTTTACAGGTAAAAGGACTTTGCCTCTGGCCAGGAGGGATTTTATAGCACTGTATACAGAAAGGTGGTTACCTTCCCTTGATATTTATGACAGGAGCACTCAAGAAAGACAAGGCCATTGCAAAGAAGCTAATGAATTATTTGCATTGGTCTTCACTGCAGAGGATGTCGGGGAGATACCCACATCAGAGTTATTCTTTTTGGGTGACAGATCTGAATCTATCCCAGATTGAGGTGTCAACAGAAGAGGGTTTAGAACAAATTGATCAATTAAACAGTAATAAATCAGCAGGACCAGATAGTATTCACCCAAGAGTTCTGAACAAACTCCAATATGAAACTTCAGAACTACTAAGTGTGGTATGTAACCTATCACTGAAATCAGTTTATGTACCAGATGACTGGAAGGTAGCTAATGTAACTCCCAATTTTTTAAAAGGGCTCCAGAGAAGGTCATGGCAATTACCAGCCAGTGATCCTAACTTCAGTAACAGGCAAATTAATAGAAACTATAGGGAAGAACAGAATTATCAGACACACAAACTGTCATAAATATAAAGGGAAGGGTAAACCCCTTTAAAATCCCTCCTGGCCAGAGGAAAACTCCTCTCACCCGTAAAGGGTTAAGAAGCTAAAGGTAACCTCGCTGGCACCTGACCAAAATGACCAATGAGGAGACAAGATACTTTCAAAAGCTGGGAGGAAGGAGAGAAACAAAGGGTCTCTGTCTGTCTCTATGCTGCTTTTGTCGGGGATAGACCAGGAATGGAGTCTTAGAACTTTTAGTAAGTAATCTAGCTAGGTATGTGTTAGATTATGATTTCTTTAAATGGCTGAGAAAAGAATTGTGCTGAATAGAATAACTATTTCTGTCTGTGTATCTTTTTTGTAACTTAAGGTTTTGCCTAGAGGGATTCTCTATGTTTTGAATCTAATTACCTGTAAGGTATCTACCATCCTGATTTTACAGAGGGGATTTCTTTACTTCTATTTACTCCTATTTCTATTCAAAGTCTTCTTGTAAGAAAACTGAATGCTTTTTCATTGTTCTCAGATCTAAGGGTTTGGGTCTGTGGTCACCTATGCAAATTGGTGAAGCTTTTTACCAAACCTTGTCCAGGAAGTGGGGTGCAAGGTTTTGGGAAGTATTTGGGGGGAAAGACGTTTCCAAACAGCTCTTTCCCAGTAACCAGTATTTCTTTGGTGGTGGTAGCAGCCAATCCAAGGACAAAGGGTAGAATATTTTGTACCTTGGGGAAGTTTTGACCTAAACTGGTAAAGATAAGCTTAGGAAGTTTTCATGCAGGTCCCCACATCTGTACCCTAGCGTTCAGAGTGGGGGAGAAACCTTGACACAAACAAACATCATTTGCTGGGGAAAAGTCAACACAACTTTTGCAAAGAGAAGTCATGCGTCACCAATTAGAATTCTTTGAGGGAGTCAACAAAGCATATGGAGATAAGGGTGTTCTAATCAATATAGTGTACTTGGATTTTCAGTAAGCCTTTGACAAGATACCTCACCAAAGGCACTTAAGGAAACTAAGTAGCCATGGGATAAGAGGGAAGATCTTTTATGGCATTGCCCATTGTCAGAAGATACTGGGCTAGATGGACCTTTGGTCTGACCCAGTATGGCCATTCTGATGTTCTTATGTACATGGAGAGAGGTGAACAGTTGGGTCACCCAAGGATCTGTAGTATGATCTGTGCTGTTCTACATATTCATTAATGATCTGGAAAAGGGGGTAAAGTGGCAAAATTTGCAGATGATACAAAATTACTCAAGATAGTCTGCTTTGGATTTAACTGAGAGGAGTAAAAGGGCTCTCACAAAACTGCATGAGAAGGCAACAAAATGGTATATGAAATTCAATGTTGATAAGTGCAAAGTAATGCACATTGCGAAAAATAATCGCAACTATACATGTACAAGGATATGTCCTAAATTAGGTGTTACCAACCAAGAAAGATCTTGGAGTCACTGTGGCTGGTTCTCTGAAAACTTTTGCTCAATGCACAGTAGTAATAAAAAAGGCTAACATATGTTAGGAACTATTAGAAACAGGATAGAAAACATGACAGAAAATATAATGCCACAATATAAATCCATACTGCATCCATAACTTGATTACTGTGTCCAGTTCTGGTCACCCCATCTCAAAAATGGCATAGTGGAACTGGAAAAGGTTTAGAGAAGGGCAACAAAGATGATCGAGGAAATGAAAAGGCTTCCATACAAGAAGAAATTTAAAAGATTGAGGTTGTTCAACTTGGATAAGAGGGATATGATAGAGGACTATAAAATCTTGAATGGTGTGGAAAAACGGAATAAAGAAGTGCTATTTATCCTTTCACACAATAGAAAAGCCAGGGGTCACCCAGCAGCTGCTGGTTCAATACACGCAGGCAGATGGTTTAATACAAACAAGTACTTTTTTCACATAACGTGGAACTCTTTGGCATGGAATGTTGTGATGGCCAAAAGTAAAACTGGGTAAATTCATGGCAGATAGTTTCATCGATATTTATTAGTCAAGATGATCAGGGATGCAACCCCATGCTCAGGGCAACCCTAAACCTGACCGCCAAGAGTGGAAAATGGCTGGATCCCTGCCATGTTCTGTACTGTCCTCCTGAAGCTGTTTTCAACAGTGGCCTGTACCAGGATATCAGGCAAGATGGACCATGGCCTGACCCAGTATGATAGATCTTACATTCTTAAAGCAATTTGAATTGTGTGTTTTTGGAAAGCATTCCCAGACGAGCTCTGTATATGCAGTATATGTGGGAATACACTCTGCAGGATGTGTTTGTAGAGGGACGGGATGGGGAAGGGTTAATCCTATATTGTGGGCTGAGGAAACCACACCCCCTTCACTCTACTGGGTATGCTTCAGGTACACTGGTATAAAAGGGAGTAGCTCAGCTCAGTTGTGGGTGACAGCCAAGGATCAGCCAAAGCCCAAATGGGGCAGAGAGGCCATAAAAGAAGCACATGCCAAGATACCTACGGTGACCTCACTGCATTTGGAGTTGCTGGGGACAGCACAGATCAGAGAATCCGGAGATAACAGACACACCCAAACCATGACAGTGGGAACTACAGTAGGAAGCAGCCCAGGGGAATTTGATAGGGGCCTGGTTAGGGAACTGGAATTTTTAGTGGGCGTGTTTCGGTTGGAATCCTCCCCCTACCCCATCTCAGTGGCAGTGCCCTGGGCTGGGGCCCAGTGGAGAGGGATGGCCCAGACCCCCCTACTGGGGACACCAACCCCCTTCCTGTGCATAGCAGCCCCCATCCTGATTGACGCTGGCCATTAGGCCTTACTGGCCTGCCAACAAGGGTGAATTTAATGATTGTAGCTGCTAGGCCTTACTGCCTCGCTAAGAGGGGCGAATCTATGGATTCTGGCTGCTAGGCCTTACCACCCTGTTTCCCTGGAATGAATTTAACAAATGTAGCCACTAGGTCTTACTGCCCTGCTAGGAAGGGTAAATCTATTGACTTTGGGCCACACTGCCCAGCTATTAGGGACGAGTACATTGACTTTAGCCATTACCCTGCTAAGAAAGGCAGTATATTGAATCTGGTTTAGGAGGCTGTGAGGGGCACACTCGCCCCATACTGGACAGGGTTTCCCCCCAACCCTGCCAGATGGGCATGTACCAATTTGCAGCAATAAAGAGCATCTTAGTGGTTTGAAAGTATGTTTACTGTAGGCATTTATACTGAGTGTTCTGAATATACTTGAAGGAGAAATGCATTGTATAATTGTGATTCTTCTTCTATGTCACATGTCTGGACCACTAACCTCTGCCTCACAATGAAACTCTCAAGGAAATATCCACAGTAGGTAAGGTAGAAAACCTGGAGTCACTGTGCCCAAGGAAATAATGTGTATCACCAATTCTCAAGCCACATGCTAAGATTTCTGTACCAGGATTGATCTATTTTGCTTCAGAAGTCAAATCCTAGATGTATAGAGCTGGGAAGTATATACAAAACACAGCATCAAAGGAAATCCCTGAAGCATTTGCTCTACAAGCTTCCTCGAGGGGGATTTCACAGCATCCATAGCATCCTATCTCAGTACACATGTCGAAATTCGAAAGATTCCCATGTTTATCTTGAGAAAAATGGCTACAACAGCAAGATTTATTAATTTATTTGCCACTGGAAAAGCTATTTCACCATTGTAGTCATCATTTCTAATGACTGGTTACATCGTCCAACCAACTTTTGGAGTTTGCTTATACAAGGAACTTTTCACAAAAGTTTATTTAAGTTCTTTAAATTTATAGAGGCTGAAATTGTATTTAGCATGCATCCAAATTCATACGGAAAGTGAGGGCAGGCCACATTTAGATCAAAACTGACTGTAAGCTGCTGAGGGAACAGAGAATTGGACTTATATGGTTTAAATACTTCAAATTCCTAGAAGATCCTGTCTTTCTGTAACAATTTCCTAGCAAAAGAACATCATCCCCGTTGCACTACTGAGACAAATTGAAGCTTCCCCCTCCCCAAGAACATCCACATCTCTTTAGCCAGACAAAGAGAAAAGTATAATTAACACAAAAAATGAAATGGGGGAAGGAGGGTGAAGTAAAATAGAACAAAATTATATGAGAGAAAAAGTGATGACCAAGAAACCTGCATCCATAGTAACCTTCAAATGTATGGAGGAAGATTATCAAGAATCTTCTAAAGTAGTGACCAATTTCACCCATAAATATTTGCATGTGTACACATGAGATAGTTAAACATATACGTGCTTGATCTGCACATGAAAAATTGAGGTATAAAGTTGGAGGCATCTTTGAAAATGTGGTATATAACATCTATTTTTTTAAACTTTTAATACAATGGATAGAGCTCTGCACAGGTACAAAATTTGTATCCATATCCGATTCTCAAACATGGTCCGCGGATGTCTGCAGGCTCTGACAATGAAGGTTACTTTGGGCAAAAAGCAAATGGGAAGTAGGATGAAACGCTTTACTTCTGATAAGAAAATAATTCACAAGCATGTTTTTTTCTGCTTCACAGACCAAGTATTTTTTGTTCTTGCCTTGAACTTTTTACAGAAGCAAGAGGCAACATTTACAGGTGGTAAACTCATTTCACCATGAAAAGTGGGGTCCCTTTTGTACCCTGCATTCACCTCTTTCCTTCCAATGAATCCTGGGGTAACCTGGTGGCCTGTGCCTGCCCTCCTATTTTTTACTCTGAAGGTCAAATGGCCTCCTCATGGGTCTTCGGTTTTGAAGGTGGGGAGGGAGAGTGTTGCAAATTTGCAGCTGTGCAAATATCCTCTGCCCACGTGTGCATAACATTTCAAACAATGCACTCAGGCTAAGTCTGAGTAGATTCAAGATACACTGCAAATATTTTACACCGCTCCAAAGGCATTGGCCAGCATGGTCAAGTGCCTGACATTTCTCTGACTGGGAAGCAGCAGTCACTGATCAGGTTGGCTAATCACAATATATAGCCCAATTCTCAAGGCTGGAAAATCAAATCAGGAAACATATCTTGCACTTCACCTCTATCTTACTATTATGTTTTATGTTATGTTTTTCTATATACAAAGAGGTACCATATACTTTCAGCCTGAATGACTTTATTTAGAGAAAACAACAAATCACACCAGTTACATAGCTACATACATCATGGTAAAGAAACCAGATAGCATTTCCCAGCGTCCGATCCAAGGTCCATTCTGGAAAAATAATAGGAAAATCCCAGATTCTGTGACTTCTGCAGCTTTATCTGCACAATATTCATTGTTTCTATAACATGCACATTTCTTGAGGACCTGTGAACTTTAGGGAAAATTATCTTCACTGTATTAGGCTGTTTTTATTTATTTTATTTTTAGAAATAGGTGACCTTGATCGGGCAAAACAAGACCCATCACCTGAACCTGAAATACACTCTTCAAAGGATTTGAAAAAAAATACTATTTTTCCCCCCTCCCCATTATTTTTCCTTTTCATGTTTTTCTGCACTTTGTTGTTCTGGTCAGGACAGGAAGCTAATGTATCTGGAGAAAACCTTCTCCTACAATTTTCTCCTCCATCCCAATTTTGTAGAACTAAGATGTTCAGATAAACATGCATAATTTTTATTATCTGATATAATCTGAACCTTTTTATG
Source organism: Lepidochelys olivacea (assembly GCF_965140295.1). Taxonomy (NCBI): domain Eukaryota; kingdom Metazoa; phylum Chordata; order Testudines; family Cheloniidae; genus Lepidochelys; species Lepidochelys olivacea. Next base: position 45,813,755 of record NC_140414.1, on the reverse strand, counting down.
TCCATCTATTTATAAACCATGAAAAATTATCCTTGGATTTGTCAGGTGTCCTCAACTTGAAACACAAAAAAGTGCAGAGGACCATAAAAAGTCCAATTGCCATGTCTGTATCCCATTGATGTTCAGAAAGTAGTAAAGAGTCCCATCATGGGTCCCAGTTGCCTTTTCTATTCTTTTTAAAAATTAATCTGACAATGAAAAGTTGTTAACATAAATTTAAAGATGACTTTTCACAAGACTCATTCTCCCTATAGCAAAGGGCAAGATATTGGATTATACTATACTCCCTGCCATAAATTTATTATTTCCTTTGAAACCATCAATTTAGAGGGCAATACCATAGTATTCATTCAAAAGCTTTAAAACTGAAACCTTTCCAGAAGGTGGAAAATTAAGTTTCCTGTCTGAGAACTATTGTGAGATAAAAATCTGCTCTTGCTTCCTGCTTCTCTTTATAAATCCTGTCTGATGCAAAAATGGCACTTACACTTTTCAAAAGTGATATTAGTTTCCTAAGAGAGAACCAAAAGTGCTAATTCTTGAGCCACTGAAAATTATTTCTTGAAATTGGTTATGGTATTTTAGAGAGTTTTAGTTAGATAAAAAGAAAGGAGCCACGATGATGAGAAGAATGCAAAAACATGTCCAAAACCTCATGATTTTCTAAGTGGTATAATCTTATGATAATCCCAACCCCATCTCCATTGTCTGATATCATTTTTATATGTGTCCTGTCATGCCTTAGATCAGTGGTTCTCAACCAGTGGTCTGGGGACCCCTGGAGGGGCTGTGAGCAGTTTTCAGGGCCACCAAGCAGGGCCAGCATTAGACTCACTGGGGCCCAGAGTAGAAAGTTGTAGCCCCACCGCATGGGGCTGAAGCCCAGAATCCTGCTACCCAGGGCTGAAGCTGAAGCCTCAGCAATGTAGCTTCATGGGAACCCCTGTGGCATGGGGCCCCCAGCAATTGCCCTGCTTGCTACCCCAATTCTGGTCCTGGATTTTATATGCAGAAAATCAGTTATTGTGGCACAGGTTGGGCCTCAGAAAGAAAAAGGTTGAGAACCCCTGCCTTAGATGGCTCTCTATAGCCAGACTTTTTGGAGTAAGAGCCATATCTTTTATATTCAAATCACCGTCACACTGGTAGCACTGTATAAATAATTAACAATCATAGTAAATGGAAAATCTTAAAATGCTTGATTCAATTTAAATGTTAATTTGTTTCTAGTTTTTCTTTTTTGTTAATTTATTTGAAATTCTGAGGCCTGAATTTTTAAATGGACTTCAATTGTATTTTGTAGGTGCCAATCTACAAACCACTTGGGCCAGGAACGAAAGAGGAACTCTGTAACTCATCCAACTGAAACTGCAGGTGGAATTCTACATAGGCAGAATTTAACTGCCTATGTTGGAATTTCGCCAAGAAAAGAATAAGTTAATAATGCTCTTCTTACAAGAAATATGATGGAATCTTTAAAGACAAGTGGCCTCTGTTTAATATCCCATCTGAAAGGATTTTGATCAAAGGAATAAAACAGTAATACTTGGTACTAAACTCTGTTCCCCTCAGAGATGTGAGGGTATCACTTGCATATTAGGATTCTACCTGTTGGATGTTCACAGGATTGTTTCAGTATGTGAGACACAAATATTCTAACGAGCATGTTTACCTTCCACCACTGTATCTTAACAGCTGAAACTGGGATGCAAAACAACATCACAGAAGTGTCAGAACATGATAAATGGTTTCAATTTCTGACTCTGGTGCAGATTTATACAAAAAGTGAGAAGGAGCTTTTCCTATGCTAAGGATTTTGTTTTGTTTTTTAAATTCTTTTAAGGGTGACTTTATAAAGTAGATGTTCATGAAAGATGAACAACAAGGAAGTGAACAGAAGACTTCAGTGTAGGCCCATGCCTAGTGTGACAAAGCTCTGTCCTTGTCTCAGTGGGTCCTGCACTTCCTGGTGGATTTTGCTAGCCTCAGAGGCTCACTGTGACCTTCATGTAGCCCTTCTCTCTCTAGAGGCAAGGGTCACAGCCAGCTAAGCCATTTTCATCATAAGCCAGCAAGGGAGGTGAGGAGAAGCAACCCTCCCTCACACACTCTTTGTTGTCTCCCAGTCTCGGCGATTAATAGGGGAGGGGAGGGGGGAGCCTGGGCCCTCCCTCTTCTCCAGGCTCCAGCCCAGGGACCCTAATAGTAGCAGCTATGGTAGATGACTTTTTGGAAATAGGATGTGTACAATTCCCTGGGCCACTTCCCCATAGCAGCCCCCACTCAAAATCTCCTTCACCCTTACCTCAGGGCCTCCTTCCTTGCACCTGATATGGTTTGTACTGTTTAGTTCCTCCAACAGCACTGCTTCCTCCTACAGCTCCTGACACGCACGGCCAACTGACTAACTGGGGGGCTTTTAACTAGTTTCAGCCAGCCCCTGATTGGCTTCAGGAGACCCAGTCAACTTAGCCTTCTCCCTGCCTTCTGGAAAGATCTTAATTGGCCCCAGGTGTCTTAATTGACCTGGAGCAGCTGCCATTTACTTATCCTGGTAACAGGGATTTGTTTAGCCTGGGGCTAATATATTTGTCTCCCACTACTTTTCTATAGCCATCTGGCCTTGCCCCATCACAGTAGTAAGAAAGGCACTGTCTACATCAGCTATAGTGCTGGAATCTGATAAGTGTCTTCTGTTCTCTGCAGGGATTCAAATTTATGAACTAGCTCAAAGAATCCTCTTGGGTCTAAAAGCAATTGATATGGTCTTCAAAATGATATTCCTGCAATCACAATATTTAGTAATACATAGTAATACATAGTTTTCTTTGAATTGATTTGTAAGGTTAGGGAGAGTATTTAGTGTAGGGGTTACGTAAAACCCCAGGAAATTCAGTTTCTAGATTATATCTGATAAACTGGAACCAATCCCCTTTTCCAAAGACCTGATACATGCCCTTCATCACATCTAACCTTGTTCTCTGATGATCTTGCAAAATGCCTCAGCACAATTCAATGATCTACTGAATATCATGATTCTGCCACATGGAAAACAATAAAAAACATGCAGTATCAATCAGACCTCACTATTTCCCTGAGAATTCAAACACCTCTTTCTCTCTTCATTTATTTATTTATATAAAATAACTGCTTATAAAGTTTGGATTTACATTAACGAGAAACAGTTGGTGTAAATAATTTCTATTCAAACTGTTCTACCAGTCCTAGGTAATAAAAGGAATATATCCTCTGCATTTGATGGACTTTATAGGTACAAAGTATTTCATGCTCAGAGGGAACATGAAAACAATACTGGCAAGCAGACTATAGAATTATTTTACTTAACCTCACATTTATCATAACCGTGAGGAAACATTTGGAAAACTAAGCCTATTATTGTTTGCTCTTATTTTTATACACCATTAGTGTGCATGGTGATTTACAGACTCGAATGAAGACAAGAGCCAGACCCTGAGGAATTTACAGTGTAAATTAGATAGCATAATAAATAATAATAGAAGACAATAGGAGGGGAAAGGACACACACACACACACAATGAGACTTACATGGTCATTAACAGACAGAGTAAGGGGTGAATTAGGTCTGGCCCTTGCACAGAGAAAAGAATATGGAGTCTCTCTCTCCCCTGTTCAATGGTCAGACACAAATGCAGATGCCTGTGAGAGCACCAACCTAAGGAATAGTACCGGGTGAGCACATCTCCTGTATTCTCTGGAAACATTTTCTGAATCTACATTTTCAGCTGGGTGGCAATGTCTTTAAATGTAGGCCAGGGCCTCTAAGGCACAAGTTGGTCCTAAGCCCCCAATTCAACAAGGTACTTATATTTAACTCTAAGCAGGTGCTTAAATACCACTGAAGTCAAGGTTTATCTTCTTTCAATAGAGGTGATTAACCTCAACAACATTCAAAATAACCAGTTCAGATTAGTGAGCCACTACATAGCTTTGGAAGTGGCTTGGTGTAAGCCTGTGATGCCTCTAACAAAAATGAACATGGTCCCTAGTTTGCTACTGTTGTCCACACTCACATTCACTCATCTTCCAGAGATGCAGGAGATGGCAGCATCTGCCATCCAACGTTCTGAATGGTTCAATGACTATTGTGTCCAAGGTAAGTTAAAGCCTGCCAGTTCTTTTGTAGGGTTGGCAATGAGGTATTTGTTTGGGATATTAGCATTATCCCAGAATTCTTTCTAGTGTTTTTCAGGATTGAAGGAGAACGCCTTGGGATGTCTATGCAGCACTTTGAAGCAAGCCTCCCAGTACCAGACTTAGCCTTGTGGGGCTCGAGCTAGTGCTCTAAAAATAACTGTATAGACTGTGCTTCAAAGTTGAGACTCAAGCTGGAGCTTAGGCTCAGAAACCCCCTTCTGCCCCCCAGGCCTCAGAACCTCAGCTGCAACTTCAAAGCACTGTCCATACAACTGTTTTTAGACCACTGATGCAAGCCCCGCTAGCCTGAGTCTGTCAACCTGGGTTGGGAGATTCACTCCAAAAGCATTTAAGAACTTTAGCCTGATCCTAAAAAGGCTTGTGAGATTTCAGATGCATTTTCAGAAAGTTCTGGAAGACCTCATGAATTGGTAAGTTCAATTGGCAGTCATTCAACTGTACTCATGAGCTGTGTGTGTGTTTGTGCCTCTCTCTCTCTCTGGAGTTGGGTGGGGGGTATATTTTCTAGAGAGGCTAAGCACTGAACAAATCTTGATTTTAATATTCCAATTATAATTCTCATCATGGCATTGAGCTGAACGTCCAGAGATTTGGTATTTGAGCTGCCTGCCCAGAAGAGGGCACAATATTCAGCAATCCAGTGTACCCGTGTTAGATTCGCTGTTTGAAGTGTGTGCGCTTCAGTACCCCTTGTTGCCAGCAAGTTTTTGGACAAGGCTAGTCTTTGCTTTTGCCTTTTCTCATGTCTTTTCCAGATGAGCTTTAAGAGTCAGGCTTCTGTTCAAGGTTACACCCAAGTACTGTGGATAGTGCTCATTGCAGACAAGCGGACTTTAGAAGTGGTTCCTTATCAACTCTATCATTTAGGTGAAAGGCTATTAGCAAGGTCTTGGAAGCATTAGGGTGCAGCTTCCAGTAATGAAAGTATCCCACTGTTATATTAAGATTGGAAGACAGGGAGTCACCAATAGTGGTGAGATCTTTGCCTTGTGCCACAAGAGCAAGGTTGTCAGCATAAATTATTTTACATGAAATTATGTCAGGTAAGTCATTTATGTAGATGTTGAATAGTGGAAGAGCCAACACAGAACCTTGAGGTAGACTATTATTGTGGGTGCATGCATTAAAAGGATGCAGTTATCTACAGTTGCTCAACATTGTGGCCAGGAGCCGCATAGTGCTACAGCTTTTAATTACCCTTTGTGCCCTGAGCAATAGCCCATATTGCCATACTGTGTTGTAAACCGCAGACATTCCTGTCAATGCCGTTCCAGTTTTCAATTCCTCTGGAAGACAGCCTGTGTGTGACTGGTAATGATAAGAACCTGGCCACAGCATCTTCATCTCAGTTTGAAACCAACCTGTTCTTTTGGCAGGATAGTCTCAAAGATAGGGGATACGTGGGCCAGTAAGACACTGAACTTGCAAGTTGTGAAGAGGAATGATATTGAGCAATAGCTGGTGGCATCATCTGGTGATTTCCCATATTTGAGGAAGGCAATAACTATCACCTCAGGCCAACTTTTTGGTTGAGATCCTTAAGGGAGTTAAGGAGATCAGTTTTCACTAGAGACAAGCCTGAGCAGCATGGCTTGGATATGGATTTCAATTTTTGCAAATTTCAGGGCTGTACATACCAAGAGTCCCCATTCTTCCACTGAATACCTTATATTGAAGACAACGTCAGAGCAGAGAGGATTTAAAACAATAGTTATTTAGTAGAGACTCTAGAGATGGCACTGAAACAGTCTTCTCAGCCAGAGTAAAAACAGATTTATACTACAATGCCTCTGCTTTAACTCTTAGTGCTGGTCTCTATTACATGTTAATAAATTTTTTTAAAAAAGCTTTTTATAGTTTCTCTTTCTAAGAAGTATAAATCACAAGAGTAGGTATAGCCGACTGCAACAGGTTTCAGCTAAAAACTGAAACGAAAGAGTGTAGCACTTACCTGTCTTGTATAAAAGAAACTGAAGAACTTATACCAAGGACATTTTATTATTTTTAATAGTAAAGCAAAAGACAAAGAAATAAAAGTACTTGTTAACCACAAACTAAAGCGTGTCAACTTTCAGAATTCTGGGTAACAAACTCTAAGAATCTATTCTTATTCACATTACTCACGTGTGTAAGTGTTGCACACTACAAGGATTGCAGAATCAGGCTCCAAGAGCCTGAATAAACTCCAAAGGATTTATGAGTTGAGTTTATTGGACAATACGCGCTACGGTCTGCTCTCAGTTACACAAGTGTAAATCTGGAACAGCACCTGTGATAAATGAAGTTGGGGGGAGTTCCCTTTATGGACACCCAGCCAGCCAGTTAGCTATAAAGTCCCTCGTGGTAGCTGTTCTCTACTTTCTTTACCTGTAAAGGGTTAAAAAAGTCCAGGTAAAAGGAAGGGATTGTGCACCTGACCAAAAGAGCCAATGGGAAGGTTAAAATTTTAAAAAATTGGGAAAAAAGCTTCCCCTTTGTGTGCTGCTGTTGTTCTCCGGGAAAGAGGGGAACAGGGTGCAGTTATGCTGTGAGAACCAGAAGGCCAGATATGAAAATCATCAGATCATATCTAGAACTACTTATTTAACACCCAGATATGTAAGTAGATCAGAAATGTTTAGAAAGACGCAATTAGGTTTGTTTCTGTTTCTTTCTTATTGGCTTGTGGACTCCTCTGTGCTAACCCTGAATGCTTTTTATTTTACTTGCAACCTTTAAGCTGGACCTCAAGGTTATTCTTGATGTTTAATTTTTAAGTGGGTTTTTTAAATCTAGCAAAAGCCTAAGTTCCAGATGTATTTTCTTTCTTTTTCATGTCCTAAGAGGTTTGTGCATATGTTGTTTAATTAGCTGGGGGCAACAGCTAATTCCCTTTGTTTTCTTTCTCAGTTCTTCCCTGGAGGGGTGTATGAAAGGGCTTGAGGGTACCCCACAGGAAGGAATTCCCAAGGGCGCCTTCCTGGGTTCCAAAAAGGAGGTTTTGGCATTTGGATGGTAGCAACATCTACCCAGCCAAGGCCAGAGAGAAGCTGTAACCTTGGGAGTTTAATACAAGCCTGGAGTGGCCTGTATTAATTTTTAGAATCCTTTCGGGCCCCCACCTTCTGCATTCGAAGTGACGGAGCGGGGAATCAGATTTGACAGCAACAGAGAAACAAAGAGCAGAGTTTAGCTCTCCATCTTTATGCAAGTCTCACCACATGGGTTAAAAGAGTGGGTGAAGAGACCATTGGCCAAAGCAGACTGAACCCCAAAGACAAGGATTTGTTGAGGATATAGACAAGCAAGGGCATAAGGAGAGATGAATTACAAATTAAACTTAAAAACAGGGGAAAGTTATACATCTTATGGGTCTGGAGGTATGCCAGAGCTGGTCCTGTTCAAGAGCCTTTTTTAACATAAATAACAAAGACGTTAACACACCGGTGAAGACTGCAACTGGTATCTCCATTGCATGCTCAAGTGTTGCTTAAAAACACACCGTGTACTTAGCATTTGCTATATATAGGGGTGACCGTAATTCTCCCAAAGGGAAAACAGGACATCGCCTGGGGCCGGCCCAAGGCTGGTGAGACCCCCAGCCCTCCCTGCTACCAGCCCATGCAACACCAGCCCGAGCGCCCCTCCTGCCATCTGCCTACTTGGGAGCCAGCCTGAGGTCCCCCTCTGTCCCCTGCCCACTTGGGACCAGCCTGAGGCCCCTCCCTTCAACCCCTTACATGCAGGGTTGGCTCAAGACCCCCTACTGCCCACCTGCCTGAGGTTGGCCCAGTCTGAGCCGCTATCCAGAGCCCTCTCTCCCATGCAGGGCTGGTATTGCTGCTTTCCTTCTCTTCCTCCCCCATGTCCCGCTACGCGTTTCGGTGGTGGCAGCATCTACCCATCCAAGGCAAGGGTGCCCCGTTAGGGATCACACTCCACTTTTGTGGCAAAACTGGGCATTTGTCCAGATGGCAAGTGCAAAAGGGACCACTGCCCAGTTTTGCCAAAAAAGTCGGGACAGCGGGGACAGAGCTTAAAAAAGGGACTATCCCAGGCAAAACGGGACATATAGTCACCCTACCTATACATCTTTTAGGATATTTTTGAAGCAGAGCGGTGGAGTAAAGGAGAGTCCATGCTGATCAAAAGGTCAATCTTAGTACGAATTAAAATATGACAACGCTGTAACACAGTAATTAATATCTACTTCATGAAGTCAATATAACAAATGGCACAGTAAAGAGTCACAATTGTTTTTATTAATAAATAGTACAAAAAGGGATTTAATAGCACAGATCATGTGTCCATATCTTATTGAACCAATTTGGTTGTTTTAGCTAGATCCTGAATACACATAAATAATCATTTATAGTACAATGCATAAATCCTTTCAATTATGCAGTCTAACTCAATAGTGTAAGAAAACCATATTTACTGGACTATACCAAAGATTTATTATTATAAAATAACACCTAAGAGCTAATTACAGTACTTGTTCCAGGCACCTTGTTATTACAGACACTAAATTATTATTAGATTACCACCACAAATATCACATTGTGTATTTGACTATGATGGGACAAGAGTGAAGATTAAGTGCCCAAAAGCTATAAAAGAGAGAAGACACCTCGGGGTATAATTTAAAAAATTGTAGATATTGTGAAGGGGAGAGATTCATAGTGGCACCCAACACCAAGAAAGTGAGAGTGTGATTTACAGAAAGTATCTCAGAAGGGAGATTTCTTGTAGCAAAATTGACTTTGGGAGTGTTTTGTTGGCTGCACCACAGAAGACTCTCCAGCAGCAGGAGCAGGCATGCAGGCAGCAATTTATCAAAAAGAATTAAAAATATCTGTCTTCAGTTTTCTGCTGTAGTTTTTGGTTTTGTTTTTAATATTATAGCAGCTAACTATAAATATAACTGCAAGGCAAAATGCCATATAGGCTGAAGGACAAAATTAAAAAGGAATCTTCCCTCAAACAAACAAAATACCAGGAAATCTTATCACCACCTTATGAAACTTCTCTATTTGGATCAAATCCATAATGCCTGCTGATTTTTACATTTACCTACATCTAGGCCATGATTCAGTTAAACACTTAAAAGACATGCTTAGCTTCAGGGCATAAGTGCCACTGAAGTAATTGCAAGGGACAACAAATCTATTCAGACTTCATTGGGACTTAAGTACTTGGCTGCCCTGGAGCCATACAGCAGGGTCCATTGCAGTGAAACGTATTCTGATGAACTTAGGTCAATGGGAAATGTACATATGCAGATCTCAGGATAGAATTTTGCTTCTGGTAAGTCAATCTATCATTATATTGGAAAATGACTTGGTAGCATAAGTTATTTTAAACAGAGACCAGTTTAAGACCAGCCCTTTCTGTCTTTTCTGCCCTTTAATTAAAACTGAAGATTCAATTGGCAAATGACATATTTGGAAGAAAATATGAGTCATTTAAACGAATGTATATTTTTATATTCTGCTGTTCACCATGTTGTATTCATGGAAAAAGTAAGCTTACATTGAGGACAAGAATACAATCTGTAGAAAAATGTCACTAGATAAACTTTGGCTGCTTTCAACTTAGATTGTAAGCTCTGTCAGTCTGTCTTTTCATTCTGTGTTTGTACAGCACCTACCACAATGGGGAGCTGGTCTATGGCTAGGGCTCCTATGCATACGATAATACCAATAATAAAACCAAGGGCAGTATGTTAATTTTCTTTCCTTTTTCTCACAACAGACACAAATTGGAAGAAAGATGATGTCCTTTCATGTAGCAATTTCATCATGGCAAACAGGCATTCACTTTAAGAGAATCTATTAGGTCTTCTCCATTTTCTTCAGCAATCTCTGGTCCCGATTCTCATCTCCCTAACTAATGACTAGTTTATATCAAGATTTAGATCCCCACTTCATCATTTGGGCCCATCTCTCAGAAGTGGATCTTAACTGGAATATTTCCTGAAGACTTTGAATTTTGAGGTAGTTATTACCCAAACTGCACTGTTCAGGCCCATTTCTGTTTTCTTAATTAGGATGAGCTAATTAAGAAGATTATAATCAGATACTTCTGTCAACTTCGGTAAAATTATCGGTTTGACATTGGGTGGTATATCTGATGTTCCTATTTTGTTAGTTAGCTCCTATTTTGCTCACATTCATTTTTATTATTCCATAATATTTCATATACCTTTCACATTGTCCCTTTAATACTACTTAATTCAAAACATAATAAAACATTAAACCAGGTAATTATGAACTTGACATATTCCCCTTAATGCTCAGCCTAAAGTAAGCAGAAATCTGCCCTAAACGAGCAGTTGAAGGTTGCCCGGTCACAACCACTGTCTGCAGCAATGTAACTTTAGAACAGCCCTGCAGCTGCTCTAAGTTATGTTGCGGGCTTTCTGGGACTTGGCTAACTCAAAAATCAAGGGAACAGAGTAGTGGTTACAATCCAGTTTCCACTTTGCTTCCCTCTGGTGTGCTGAGTGCAAACTCAGCATATCAACTGGGCACTGAACCTATTGTATGCGAGAGCATTTTTGTTTTCTTTATTTAAAAACTAAGTTATGGATAACTAAGTGTACATGCTCTGACCTAGCGTAAGGGAGCCTCTCTTTTGCTTTAATAGAACAGAAACCCTAGAAATCATGGTTCCAGTCCCTGGAATAATTATCTCTGTACAAAAATATGATAATTAGTGTGTGCCATCATCATTATGATTAAAGCCTCAGTATTTCTAACACAGGCAATAGTGATAATAAGTATCCTTACAATGTGCTAAACACAAGCACACAGATTCTGAGAAGATACCAATTAATATTTTAACCATGCTCATCAATAGCTTTTGCTATGGTTCCATTGCCTTTCATTCCCATTATAAATGATGTTCCACTATCTGTATATTTTTTGCAATAGGGACAGGACAGTACTACATGTCCTTCACGTTGGTTTGCTTTTCTTCTGTGTGATCCTGTGCATAAAATAATTTTCCATGTAGTCCTATACTGGGTGGGTGCAGGGGTTTTTGTGTGTGTGTGGGGGGTGGTGGTGGTGGTGGTTTGGTTTGGTTTGGTTCAGATAGAAAATCTATTCTAGAAGTAAGAATATTTGTAGGGAAACCATAACAAGAGACACAATAATTAACTAAAAATAACTTTAAATGGCTTTAGAAGTTACACAACAAACTCTACATGAGACTCTTGATACACAGCGATTCTCTATTGCACAGTAAGAATAGCATTGTATTGGAAGAACATGTATGATTTGTTCAACTACAAAGAGAAAGGAAGTTCACTTCCATAACTTTGCAATATGAATAACCTGCCACCCTCCAAGTTTCTCATTAAGCTTCTATTGAAATTTTTTAGTATTTAGTTAAATGGCAATTGACTGATCTAACACTCTATCACTGGAGAGATACTGGAAGGCTTTTCCACCATAAGAATGATACTCACAGCAAAGAAACACTCCTCTAGCCAAAAAATACCAACCAACCCCACCCGCCAAAAAGGTTACCCAAAAAATGTAAATTAATGCAAATCTAAACAAAACAAGACCAAAACCTTACCCATCTGGCAGCGTTTTTAGCCCAACAAGGCAGAAGAGAGAGAGAGACTCCATGAAGTTCACTAGGGACTTCACTTTTGCTGTTGATTTTATATGCAAGATGTCTTGATACTTTGGTAATGGCTACCAGTATAAAATTTAAAGTAGGAAGATAGGTGAGAACAGAAGAATTTCATAAAACTAGTGCATTCAAAGAGTGAATTCGCTCTCAGGGTAACTCAGTGCTTATGCGGATAATTTTACAACATACAGTTCATTTTCTAAAGCCAAAATCTGTAGCTGACAGATAGTGATTATAAAATGAAATCTAAGACTTTTTAACTCTTGGGTAGGATAATCTAATTATAGTTACACAAAAAAGAATAAATGTCAATTTGGCAAGTACATTTTCTTACACGCCTCTCTAAATGGAGAAGACATTAGCAAATTTCTCTTTGATATGTTGTGATACTGTCAAGTTTTAAAGGATTATTTTATGGTTCTCCAATGAAGTGGTTTTCTATTCACTCAAGCTGAGTAGAATTTTATTATTGTTGTTATTTATAACTATGTACTATTTATTTTAATCATTTTTCTCAATTATTTTTCAGAGAAGAGGATCTGTATCCACAGAACTAGATCCTCATCTATTTAGTCTTGTTATTTTAACTCAAACGCATATATAAAACCTTTCACTGGAGTAAGTTACTGTATGTATATATGTTATGTTTGTTCAGTGGTCATAACAAATTTTCCCCTTCTGTGGGTGTAACTATGAGCTTATCTCTCTCACACCAGATGTGGTATTCCACTGGGAAAGGAAAAAAATTAAATTAGGTGGTCTCTAAAAGTAGCATTTTTATGATCCCATACTTTATAAATATAGTTCTCCATTGTTTCTTGGGGGCTTTTTTCTTAACCTCAACATTTTACCGCATATTTATGTTCTCAAATTAGAATGATACCACTGAGCTATGCCAGAAAGAAAACAAAAAGAAAGAGGTTTGCGCATCCGAAAAGTACTTCTCAGTCAGGCTCGTCAACGACCTGTGTGTGTCTGTATATATATCATTCATGAAGTGTGTGTGTGTGTATATATATATAATTCATGAAGAACCCTCTTGAAATTAGGATTTATGAAAGACTTGGGATTTTGAGACTCTTGGGCCAAAATTAGAACTGATTTTAAAAAAACAAACGAACAAAAATACCGACATCTCTTTGCAACTAGCTAGGCCTTGTTGCAATTCCAGACCTGTATTAATTTATTTGCAAAATGTTGAGAGGTTCCATCATTCAAAACTAATGTGTGCATGTGCATTCAATCATATACATCAGTGGATGTATTTGAATGTGCATACCTATTTTTGTTTCAATGTTGCCAAGACAAACCTCCTCCTCCTTCCCAAGCCTGGGTATACTGTTTCTCTCAGAACAACACTGGAGAAAAGAGAAACTGCAGTTTAGACAGGGAGATGAGCTAGATCTGAGAAAGCTAATCGCTAGTAAAATTAGAGATTTTTGTCACCGAGTCATACCACCACCACCAGACAGGCACAATAGTGAGGCATCCGTTATGGTCTGGAACCAGTATGCAACATGCTGTATCAAAACTCCGGGTGTATGACAAATAGATTTAGTGGCAATAAGTGAATAGCAATGATTCTTCATGATTCTTTTGAACCCAACAGTTTCCACAAGTTTTTGTTGCCAGGTTGGATGCTCTTTTTCGCTCTTTTAAGGCAAAGTTTCTCCTATCTGATTCAGATGGTGGTAACACTGTTTAGTACTCCGATTTCCCCTTGACATTGATGGGAGCACATTATATTCACACGGAGTACTATTGTGTGAACTGTGGCATAAATGGGATATATGTGCATGTGGCAGGAGAGCAGAATACCTACGGTGGGTGAATCTGAAATTGAATGAAGAGCAAAATACTGTGCAGATATGAGAGGATAGGTCTGTATTCTACAGCTGGCCTCAGGAAAAGGAAAATATTACAGGTCAGGTGTGGGTGTGTGGGATAGGTGTTTGTCTGTGTTGCGTGTACATGCACATGTGGGATGGCAGAGAAGGAAAAGATATAACTAGTCATAGTTCAGTGCAAATAAGTGTTGGTTGTATTTCCTTTTCTTTTCTTATAGCTCAAAGTATTGGGTAGCACTAGTATGTTTAGTTGGATAGTGTAACGTAAAAGCGATTTCCAGAACTCATGAGTCTATGTTAAAGTGTTGGAAATGTATGGCTAAATCCCCAAAGGGTGTAAACTGGCACATTCCCATTTAACTAGGTGAGGTCTGCCCAATACTCATAAATAAAGTAAAATTCAATTGCAGCATGAATAGTAAATGCCCTGACAGTTTTTTTCAAGACACTTTTAAAAATTACAGATACAGCTGAAAGTAAGTTACACTGTGATGCAATATAGCCTAGTGGATAAAGCACTGAACTGAGATTCAGGAGACCTGCATTGTATTCCCAGCTCTCCCACTGACTTGCTGGGTGATCTTGGGCAAGTTACTTCACTTCTTTGCCTCAGTTTCCCCACTTTAAAAAGTGGATAAGTGATACTGACCTCCTTTGTAAAAGTACTTTGAGATCTAAGGATGAAAATCATGATATAAGAGTTTCAGAGTAGCAGCCGTGTTAGTCTGTATTCGCAAAAAGAAAAGGAGGACTTGTGGCACCTTAGAGACTAACCAATTTATTTGAGCGTAAGCTTTTGTGAGCTTATGCTCAAATAAATTGGTTAGTCTCTAAGGTGCCACAAGTCCTCCTTTTCTTTTTGGGATATAAGAATTAGGTATTACATTAGAGGACAATTACTTTAATCTAAATTAATGTAGCGCTCCATATGTTTCTGATGCAGTTCTATGCTGTGCTACATTAACTCAGATTAATGCTTACTTTACGTATATGTGCTTAGATATCCTAATATACAAGTACTCCAATTTATCTCATGACTTTGGAGAAAATCCAACCTATGCCCAAACCTATGGGGTCCATAAAAGATAATGGGGAAGCAACAACATATGGAAGGCGAGGATGCAGACAGGATACAATCCCAATAACAGAAAATACACACTGATACAATCTTAGGAAATGCACCCTGACCCCAGAGTCTGGGGTGTACTCAAAAAGAAGAATATCCCTCCAAATTAGCTAATGCATATTCTGCTGTCAACAACAAACGCAGCCATCTTTATCAACACGAATACCTTCGCTCCAGAAGGCAGTAGCAGCAAGTAGCATCCTTCTGTCACATTGAAATGGCTCCACATACTTCCCTCTGAGGGCAGGATATCTCTTGTGCCAGATAGGTCTTACTATGTGTCTGACTACTTGCAGCTGCACTGCTTCAGGCTGTAATGACAGAATTTGGCACTTAATTTTGGCTGATACATTATGCTTCCAGTTACAATCTCTGATGTTCATGCTTGAAGGTACAAAAAACACTGGGCCTGATTCTCCAGTGCTTTGTAGTTTGTGCAGTCAGATATTCTGCAAAAATTGCCTGAGAAGTAGCAATTGGGTTGCTCAGCACCATATGGTATCAAAACCTTGGTGTTGAAGCTGACCTGATATAATAGTTCAGATAAAGGAAATGAGAATGGGTCTTTTAAAGCAATAGGAGGTACTTTGTAGGGTCTAGCCTCAAATTCTTGACAGGATCTTCTTTTCTAATCCACCAGATCTTTTCTCTGCCTTTGGATATTCAGGTAACCTTAGCTCACTAGCAAGTTCCCAAGAACAGCTGGGGGATGATATGCAAAGTGTTCCAGTAAACAGCAGATGACAGAAAAGTGTTGAAAGAATATTTTATTTCAACAGTTTGAGTTGTCAGTTTGTTATTTCAACAGTTTATTCTAGGAGGAGTGAAAATAAGACAATTCTAAGGTGAAGTCTGTAAGCTTTTTCTGTTCAAGCTGAAACTTTTAGACAAGCTTCCGTATTTATGAGCAGGTATCGGAGTCTCTCAATCCTGGGACTACCTGAGGACTGGTTCACCACCTCCAAGATCAGTGAAATTTGTGCTGAGATACTGTTGTGCCTCCACAAATAGACAGGGTGTTCCTACTGTGGAAACTACTATTAATTTGTGCATGTGACCACATCAATCATTGATTAAAAACTGGTGATGCAGTTCCTTAGAATCACAAGTGATGGTAAATGTAGACAATAGACTGACAAAAGAGATGTAAAAGATTTGTTTTGTGCATCTTAAAAATGACTATTAACCCCAATTTGTCCACTATATGCTTCTTAAAGACTGTTGTTTAACCAGAATTTTCTCATCTGACAATGGAAGTGATAGGAGAGGGCAGCTCAGAGCCTCCAGAGGCTAGAGAGGTGGTGAAGATGACCACTTTCGGAATCTTTCACACAGAAAAGAGTCTTTTACAAGGCAGCTTGGAAAATGGCTTGTAATTCAAATGAATAAACCTGTGGTTTGGGTTTTAAGTTAACTGAACTTTCCAAACCTCAAGAGAAGGTTTGGTCTAAGTTCTGAGCAAGGATTCAGGTTGCTTCTTTTATCTTGTCTGGGTCACTGCTCCCTATTTAATTTGGCATGCTTTGACTTGATAATAGGATTCCTTAAAATCAATGTTTACATAAAGGATCCTGCATTCCTGAGCACACAACTCTCATTGGCTTTAATGGAGGTTTGCATTGTATAAGCAATGTGGGTTTGGGCCCAAAGTCAGATGTCTATATTTAACTCCTCTAAGATGATGTTGAGGTAAATCATGTTATTCCAGAGAATACATATTCAGAGAACTCTGGTGAGGCGAAATGTTGTATTTACTGAATAACTTAGCACAGTGGCAGAGAAAATAAATGCTGGGTACAAAAATATATTGTTCTGTAAAATATATGCTACGCTTAGCATTCAGTTACAAGGTATTATATTTGTGCTACCTTTATCATTTAAGCTGTTCAATTAGTATCTGTTAGCTATTGCACCTATTCAGTGAAAAAAACATTCTTGAGATATCATGTTTATACAAAGCTAGCAGCATAAATCAGCTGTATTTAGAAATTAAAAAACAGGCATGAAATACCTCAAAAGCCCAAGGTTTGATGACCTCTTAAACTGCAAAATGTGTCAACAGCAATAAATTCCACTTCCTATGTTCAAAGTGCACCTGATTGTATTCAACGACATGGTCACCCATGCTTGATACTCATCATCAAATGATGAACAACACAGTCATGAACTCCTGAAATGTACACCACAGTGTGACAAGATGCACCTGTCACCACTGTTTGTGAGATGAAAATGGATAAGCCTCCTGACAGCTGGATGCGAATGTTCCATTCTCAGTGGATCAGCAAGGCAAAAAGAGTAAAAACACTACTAAAGTTGAATCAAACCAGGATGTTACCCTATCTTTATAATCTCAGTTTTTCAGCACTTAGTTTTATGAAATAATTTAGGACTAACAAATTGTGGCTGGAGTCCTGTATTGGCTACATGGATGATAAAGAAATCTGATAGATTCCATAAGATGGTCTGTATAATTGAATCTTCTCTTTACTTCTGGAAATAGTAAATCTCAATTGAAGGATAAATTTGTGGGCACAAGTGACTTCTACCAAAAAAATTACTTCCACAAATGTGAACTGTATGATTTACACTTGCAATGAACTGAACGTGTAGATATTAGCACATGGATGTCTAAATATTTGATTTGTTCCCATGAATAAATAGTTAAATGTGCAACTGTTCACACTTGTGCCCGCAATTTAATTGCAGACTCAAAAATGCAGGAGCAAATTGTGCAGGTGTAAATTGCTTCTGCTAAAGGGCGACCACCTTTTTTTTAAAAAGCACTTCTAAATGAAAAATAAAATTATACAAAACCATGAATTCTGGTTTCCAATGTGATTTTACAATAATAGATACTAAGACAGACTCTCTAATCTAATCCGCTAAGCCCTCTGTGTGCCCATTTAAGTGCCAAGGGAGTTCTCCCCAGGCTATCTCTAGTCATTTTAAGGTCACAAAATTATTTTTTTCTGTTTCTTTCTCAGTAATCTTCTAAAATCTTTTTTTCCCCCTAAACAAAAATCCAGCATTCTTCTTGTTCAGGCCCTCATCACCTCCCATCTTGATTCCTGATCTTACCATTCTCTGGCCATCTCAACATTCATCTTCCTCACCTTCATCCATTCAAAATTTATCTGCTAAGATCATCTTCCCCGTCAGCCTGTCTGTCTACATGGATTTTCCCCCACCCCCATCAATAACTCTACTGGCTCTCTCTTTACTGGTATGAGCAGTCTCCTGAAGATCTACAGCTAGGTTCGACACTTGAAAGTAAGTCAAAACAAACCATTTAAAATGTTTAGAATTGACATTTCATTTAAAAAATATCAACTTGAAATGAAATGTTGAAACAAGCCATTTGGATGATTTTGTTTTCACTTTTTTTTTTTTAGCGAAAACCATTTGCCAAATTTGGCCCAAATTTGTGAATAGCATCAGTGTTCGAAAAATGTTTTTTCAAGTGCCTGGTCTACAATATTTCTACATACAAGACTTTATATATGTTTCATATCTCATATCAGTTATGTCATAACTATGCAGGAAACTAACTACTCTGGTTCTCAGTCTCCTTTAGTCTTTTCATTATTCTCAGAGAATCAAACAGGTCTGCAGTTTTTTCTACTTGTATTGTCTTAAGCTGAACCTTCAGAGTCAACAATGTGACTGTGTAAAAATCTTCCAGTATACTTAAACACATAAAAGATAGATATGCTGTCCTCAAACAACTCTCATTTCACGAAGATACAAAATTACTATGTCAGCCCTTATCCTGGCAAAGTCCAGATTTAAACAGCTAATCTCCAGAATTTCATTTGGGTCAGTTCACGACTCTTCAAACCAGTTGTTTTATAGTTCTTGGACTTCTATTGCCTTATGGCTTGATCCCGCAAACACTCAGGTGTTGTGTTTGGCCATAGGGGCTTCAGTAGAAATGCTCATATGAGTAAAGTTACTAACGTGTAAGTGTGCACAGGATCAAGTCCCACTATTAATAATCAAGCTCTGAGGAAATGATCCTGCATCCATTGAAGTGAACAACAAAGCTCCCACTGGTTTCAAACAAGTGCAGGGTGAAGCTTTAAGTCCAGACTATCTTGTCGTAAAATAACTTATTGGACATACCAGCACTCCAAAAGGCTAGTAGCCATTCACAGCAAACAGACATTAGGCCTGACAAAGTACAGCACTGAATGAAGGGAGAGAGAGCTGGATGTCTTGTCACCAATAACATAGTTCATCCTACCATTGCCACCATCTTCTGATCATTTCTCAAAAGAGATATTTTGCGCCTTTTATTTTGAGGTATGAAACAAAACAAAAATTTACAAAGCTCTGGCTATCTTTTTAATGATTAGTGTTCTGCATCCATGTTGCACCTTTCATCTGAGAAACTCAAAGCATTTTATTAGCTTTAAACATTAAGTTTCTGAATATGTATTTTATCTGTCATAGATGTGTCATTATCTCATTGTTAGGGTTTGTGTGTTTGTTTAGTACATGTACATCCTCCTGATTTGCATGAGTGATATAATTTCATTTAATTGTTGGACTTCAGAGTAGGAAAGATCATCATCATCAGCTAGAATAATTAACTTTGCCAACTAGAGTTAATTAAGATGAAGTCTGTCAAACTAATGTAAAAAATAATCAGTAGCTAAAAACTAACAGATAAAAGCAAGGCTTTTGCTTATTGGCTTTATTTTGGTCAGAGCAGCTAGTGTTATTTTTTGAAGACTATCAAATGTTATGAACTTTCATGAAATGTCTGATATCAGCTAGCTCTTTTGAGATTTTAAATTTCTCATCTCATTCCAGCATATGGAATTCTCCTCTGTTTTCACATTTGTATATTATTCAAACATCTTATAACTCTTCATTTCATCTAGGAAAATTATTTGTGTGTTGGGTGGGTGTGTGGGGGGGGACTGGTTCTACTGTATAAATACATATAACATAAACCAGTATCTAGGCAATGTAATGGGCACAATAGGTGAAATTCAATCCTGTGCAGAGGGCCAGCTAAATTAAGTCCCCCTCAGGTCCTCATAATAGGGAGCGAGATTCTGTGCTGCAACTCTAAGAGATGGGGAAGGAGCCTATAATGGCTTTAAGCCTGCTTTGCCCCCTTCCTATCGTGGGTTGTTCTTAGTACTGAACTGCCTCCCCGGCTACCTTATGCAGCCCAGGGAGACTTAAGTTCTGGCAGCCTCCCCAGGTCTATGGGTCTCAGCACTGCTTGGAATCTCCACAGAACTGTGTGTTTGGACACTGCCCCTCTGCTCCAACCTCCAGGCATGACTCCCTACACTAGACTTGTGAGGCAGTCCTCAGAAGGCAGCATTACAGCTGTCTTCTGCAGCGCCTATGCTGGAGGAATCCTTCCTTGACCAGAACCAGGACTTTTAGGGCCCCTTTATGCCATTCTTTCCCTTTTACTGGGCATGAAGGAGCCAGAGTGAGCATCTCACACAGGTTCTGGTGGGATTTAAATAGGATTTAGACTGTATTGGCCACTGTGAATATAATATGGTGAGATAGAACAAATTATATGAAAACATAAAAGGCCAGATTTAACCTGTGAGGGAAAAAAAACCTTACAAATATTAGTTAAATTGTCTCATTTTGCTATGTCACTTGAATGACATGTCAATTTTGTTTTGGAGCAAAGTGGAGTGGGGGCTGAAGTTGCCTACCCAGGGCTACCTATAATCGCAGATTAATATATTATTTTCCTTCATGACATTTCTCCATTGAGCCACTCATGAGTTATGCAGCCAAGCCAACCATCCCTTACTTATTTTCTGAAGTGTACTATACTACCCATCATCATGCACAGCAGCCTGTCTAGCTGCACAGACAGACACACACACACATCCAAATGCAACACATTAGTTCATAGTTAAATGATCCTCTTTTTTCCCCCAGTATATGTTTGAAACGTTTATTTTTTAGGACGTCTGCCTTTCATTGCTTCATACTCACATTCCAGTAATCAACCTCCTCCCCCCTCCCGTGCCCCATTCTACTGAAAACAGTACAATGTTTGCTGTTCAGCTGTGGTTTACATATGAATTTCTCATTGTGTTATAATAGGTGTAAAAAAGCTCATTGGGGGAAATTTGTCATCAAAGAATGAGCAAATAGGTATCATTAATAAAAGAAAGTCTGAGACCTTACCACGTGTTATGCCGGCTTGTGACTTATAGGAAATCTCTATCAATGCAACATGAGTGTATCCAGATAGAGAACATTGGGGCAATAAGACCAAAGCTATCAATTATCTCCAGACAGGCTTTCTTGAAATAGTCATGCCAAGCACCTGAATCCACTTTAATAGTGGAAGTGGACACATATGCTTGGGGAGTTCAAACCCTTTATGAGTAACATTCACTTATGATATACGAACAGAGACCCAACATTAGGGAAGATTTTAGCAAGTATGTGGTATTTGGGAGTGCATAGTTTAAACTTCCCTTTTTAGTGTGGTTGTGTTGTAGCTGTTATTATTTAGTAACGGTCAATCTGTATTCCAGTCTGTTGTTGCAGACATGAAGAGTTAGGACTATCAAGTGATCTGGCATAAATGAATGTTTCCATACACCAGCTACTTGCCTTTGGAGTAGTTCGATAAAAGGAGCTAATGAAAAATTAAATGAATAATGCTGCATGCTGAAGGAGTACTCCTTTTTGACAAGCTGATTGGCTAGAAACTTTTCATCACCATTTTTTGGACTCACTCCCAGGAAAATCTGTTGTATCATGCCGTTCTTTATCCAATATAAATAAATGAATACAAAAACAAACTTGTCAAACTTCAAAGAATTGTCTACAAAGTCAGTAGTATTTTGGTGCTACCTAATTTTCAAATGAAAAAATTCAGTATTATAGAAGAGACTGTGCCTAATGCTATACAATTTGTTTTCAGTATAATGAGAGAGCTCCATTTTTATTTAACATGAACAGCAATAGAATATCTATAATGATATAGAAGGTTTTATTCCCTAATTAATTCATATTAGGTTTCATTCCAAAATACAACAACTTGTAGTAGTCCCTGAAATAAGACTGTAGTTTTAAATAGTGATGGTTAACTATAGTAAAAATGCTTTGAAATCAATTTACACTTCCCTGCTTTTAAAGGAGCTAAATTCTGTAAGGTTTCTGTTTCATGGAGGTATTAGGTAAGGTTATCTGGGAGAACGGAGTCTGACTGAGACCTTATCTACACTATAGGGGTAAGTCTACCTAAGTTATGCAACGCCAGCTACATGAATAACGTAGCTGGAGTCGACATGGCTTAGGTCGACTTACCTTGTGCTTCTCCTTTTGGTGGAGTACCAGAGTTGACAGGAGAATGGATCTGCAGTCAATTTAGCGGGTCTTCACTGCATCGATTGCCGCAGCATTGATCCCCAGTAAGTATAGACATGCCCTGACAGTTTCACACAGCCTCTGAAACCCATTTAGAATCTAGCATGTAGATGAGTAACAGGACAGACAGTGGCATGTAAACATGGACATGAGAGTATTACAAAAAAAAACAACTTAGAGTTAATGACAGTGAAGATGAGTGGTAAATGCGCAGGAGCATGAGAGTGGGGTGGATAGTGGGGGGGGGGGGAGGGAACAAAAAGCTAGAGGATCCTTGAAATGAAAGTGGAAGGACCAGAAAAAGAGAGAAGGAAAAAAATAGAGGTTTGGGACAAAGAAAGAAAGAGGTCTGGCAATCAAGAAGCAGAATGCCTGGTGAATGAAAGGCATAAGGCTTGGCAGCAGAAACAGAGAGATGCCTTGAAGAAGAGAGACAGACAACAGACTTGCAAAAATGTCTGGCCACAAGAGAGAGAACTTTTCAGCCACATATGCTGTCCTGGCTAATAAGGATTGAAGATGCAGCCAACCTTTGAAGATCCATCCAGCCAAGAAGATTGTGAGGTTAAAACAAATGTATTTCTTCCAGCAGTATATAAATTTATAATATTCTAACATGTTTTTATAATATCCTGTCCCTAATTTTAGAGCTGTAAGAACAATGGGCTAGGTTTGTACGGTATTCCACTTTTACTATTGTACAATTATTGTCACATTTCATCACTTCCTGTTCTAATCTTTGTTGTTATGATGTTCAGAATAGTCTATTGCAGACTAGTTGCTATGCAGTTAATTGATAGTGTGTTCTGGATTGTGTGATGCCATTCTGCATAAAATGATATGGTAGGTAGTTGGATATGCCATAATGCACAAGGAAGCAAAAACATACTGCAGCGTGCCCTCAAAAATGAAAAGTAGTTGGAGAGAGCAGTGGATTCAGTTCCTGAAAAGTAGGGAGGATGAAAGAATGCAACAACCCTGCAGCAGAAATCACATATAGCTATGACCAGCACACATCCTCTGAGAGTCTAGTGCATGGCAATGGCTATTTCATGCCTGTGGTCAGAATCAGAGTTTGGATTCTCATATTTCTTAGTTCTCTATGACCTTTACATAGGCCTGTTGGAAATATCAAAGATGCACTGAATGATGGCAGACTGGGGACAGAGTGCAGGAAATACATGGTCGAACAACTTCCAGGGCTCCCTCTATTGCTGTGCTGTGTCCAGCTCACTGATGCTAGTTTTGTGCCATTAGCAAGACATTGAAAGTCACAGCTGCTCAGAGGAACACCCAATTTGAGATGCTATTTGTCCTGCTCCATCTGCAATGTTCCATGGGTTATCCTAGTAGTCCACCTGAAGAGGATTCTTCCCACCTTGCATCCAACCATGATGTCATTTGGGCAGCCTATGTTTGTTGCAGGAGTGTCTTTTGAGGATTTTGTTCCTTTTAGCATCATAGAGTCCATCATAGATTCATCAGCAAGGGCACCATAGCACTTTAGGAGGCTCTGCAGCCTTTTCTTCTAGAAAATTGTGATATGTTTTTTCATTTCATGTAGCATAATGGCAGAAACCATCTCTGCGTTTAAAACAGACAGCAGCACTATGAATGGCACATGCCTTTAACTGGGCTGTGAGTATAAGCTGAGGATTGACATTCTTTAGATATTTGTTTCCTCCTGGAACCACTTCAGTACTCAATGGTTACTAAGGGACAGGTTGTCTGTTCTGTAGCGAGGAGATACTAAATCAGCCCTGAGCTCCCTGTACAGGAAGAGGTTCTGCCCAATCTGATTCAAGAAACATGTTGTGTTTTGGGGACTGAGAGGGGGCGGGTCTGGGAAAAGAGATGCTACATTAAAATATTTTTGCCTCTCTTTAGGAGCTGACAAGCTGTTGCAGCCTGAGTGTCTTCAGGCTGAATAATCTGGCAAGAAAAGAATAGTGTTCTTCAGGCCTCTGGATGAGCCCTAATGGGTAGTGTAACATGCTGTATAGCCTGAAGTCAAAACAAAACCCATAAAAATATAACTCAGCTAAATCTTCAGACACTAAAGACCTAGATGCATAATCAATGGAAAATTATTTCACTGGGCCTGCTGAAAATTCTACTTCGTGGATTTGAACTTGAGCAACAAGGATGACATCTAACCCCAAAAGGCTTGTGTTCCTTGAACAGTTAATTATGGTTCTCCCATTTATCACAATCTCAGAAATGTAGTAGCACGGTGGAAACAAGTAACGTTTGCACCATGAAAAACTGCACACTGAAACGCTGTAATTTCCCTGATTTGAAACATTTCCGCAGCTTTTCATGACCAGAATTCTTTCCCCAGACCTCAGTGTGTTCAAGAAGCCTGTGCTAGTTAAACATACACAAATGTTTTAGCTTATGTTTCCAACCATTTTGAATGCTACTTCTTATGTTAGATCAATTAGAATTTCTTAAAATCAGTCAGAATACACTGACACAAACAACCCGGTATTCTAAATCAGCTTCTAAAATTGTACCTGAAAGTAGTATGTTGCTTTTGGACACACACACACCCCTTGACTTGTGTGCTCCATTGTCAATCCTCTTATATAAATACAGATTTTGTGCATGTAACAATTGTATAGGCAAAACATTATAATGGCTACACTGAGGCTAGCTGAAGATTAGACGCTCTGAATTGGTATGCTGTATATTGAATAATAGCTTTTTTAATTACCTCTTGTAGTTTAGTGACTGTGTGTCTTATTGATTTATATTCTTACCTATTCTTTGAAATGTAAACTGTTCCTTCACTTGCAAGTAGAGTTACTTCTTCAGATTTCAAGATTACTGCTACAATGATTACTATGTAACATCTTTCAATTTGACCAGCAGCAGTGGAACTGCAGCAATCTTTTATGCAATAGAAAAACTACTACTGTACGATCCAGGGACCTCTCTCGAGATATCCCTTATTTACCTTGAACATTTGACTGGTTATTCACTGATATTTACAATTTTCAAAAGTACTTTATAGCTTCCCAGCTGTAGCTCTGCTAAAATGAGATAGAATTTTGAGGGAAGCAACCAAAGAGATTTATGAAGAAAAATGAAAAATTAAATTGTATTGCCTAAGCAATGGCTCAGTGGGAAAGGATTACAGTCTACAAGTCTTTGAAGGATACGAACAATTTGTGGGAAATGGGCCTGGTCTTCCTTCAACTTGAAGAAAAGCTAGTTCCATTAGTGTCACAACTGATGTATACATCATCTCTCTTCCATATGGAGCAAGCCTTCACAAAAATTCATGGTGGGTTTCACTGCCTAAAGACTTTTTTTCCCCTGAATTAAGACACATATGACACACATACTCCCTCCACTTGCTTTGGACTACTGAATATTTCAGCAAACATTTTGTGCTTGAAAACTAATGGCCTGTTGTTCAAAGGCGCTGAACATCTGCATCTCCCACTGATTACAGTAACCCATGTTCTCCATTTAGCCCAGCTCCCTTGTTGGAGGTCCTTTCTTTAACTGTGGCTAGCAATTCATGCTTCATAGAAAGGAATTCTGTCTCTTTATACGTCTAGTCAGTTATGTAATACTCTCCACAAGGACTAAATTAATATTTGCCACCCCCACCCTTGCAAAGTTGCATTTACTCTGTGACAATTTGGACCCACATTCTTTAGCAAGGTCCCTGAATTTTGCTGAATTTTCGTGTGGCAGCTGAGAAGATCTGTAACAACTTCATTTAAATAAAAAATAAATCAACGTTTTTCATAAGTTAAACGTGAAAGTGAATAATACATACAATACAGTAAAATTCTGTTCATATATGGGATTCATCAAAATTAGCATCTCAGTGTTATTTATTTTGAGGATACTCTATTTTATAATCTCCACGTTGTCAATGCATATCAGGGATAGGGGGACAGTGTTTCACTGCCCAATGTTGATACAGGCATTGCCAATGTCAGGTTTCATGAGTTACACAAGGATGCTGAATAGACAAATTAACACTTATCAGAATTATTGTCTGAGGCTGCTTGCAGACACAGGATATTAAAAACTCCATTGGTTCACACTTGGTTCATGTTTTCAAGGTTTTTGTTAAAAAACGGTCTGCAGCGCTCACGGTGGTTAAATGAAAGCTTGGATTCTGGAGCATAATTCTGAAGCAAAAGGAAGATTCTGCTGCACTTCTGCAGCCAGGATCAGAGAATACATGGTGTCCCAGCCTTAGATCCTGAAGTGAGCAGTCTGATTATCCTATCATTATCTTAGTTTGCTTAACTACTGCTCTGATTAGTGGCAATAAAATCATTAGGACCTTTTAAAAATTCAGTCTCATTTGTTTCAATTATTTCCAGTACCAGTGAATTCCATCCAGTAGGTTGACTGTTTCAGCAGCATAAAATTTGGCTTTGGAGGAAAAGAACATACAGCACCTAGTTAACTGCTGAGCATGAGCAATGGAAGAACAAGAGAGTAAACTGTAAACAAATGTGTGTTTACTCTTGATATAGAAGTGGCATGTGTTTTCTGCACCATAGAAAGTGCTACAGAGATTATCCATATTTAATAAATACAAGACTGAAAATAAATTGAAATATCTTGACGCTAAACATCAAGCAAGCATAGATTATTTATGCTTATTCTGGAGCCTCCTCTTTGTCTTGTGCATCTGTGTGGTGCCTATATAGAATCAGAATTTTTGCACAGTATTTTGTGTGGAAAAACTGCAGTATTTACTTAGTTTTGGTGCTTATGAACCTTCCCTAAAGGTGTGTAGATTTAATTGTATTAGATCAAATGGATAGTAATTGTACAGAAATTCTGGTGCCATATTAGGTGGATGACAATTAGTATGACTGAAATCTATTAAAAGGTCTCAGATCCTCTGGTTTCTTCCTTTTAAATGTATCCCGTTGTCTCCAAGCAACATGATAAGGTCTGAAGCTTAAAACATCTGTGTCAGATATCAGATCTCCAGTGGAATTCAGTAGAGCAGGCTAGATTTTAGTTCATGTGCTCCATTTTGCCATTCCAGTTTATGTTCTGTGTATTTTAACAAAAGGACTACATACTGCCTCTAGAATTTAAAATTGCCTAAAGCTCTCTATTGTGCCATCATAAAAACACTTGTAGATCTCAGCTCATTTGGCATTTACACGTTCACCATTTTTATATACAGAGGGATGGAGGGATTTGGTGTACTTGCAAAACCCATAAGAAAAGTGAAGAGAGCAATTTAAAAAAAAAAGGCAATATTTTAGTTGGGCGAAAATCTGAAATCCTTGTTTTGGCCTTTATCTGCCTAACACTTCCATATGTAGGTAGCTTTGCACACACGATTAATTCCATGAACTAAACAGGGCTACCCAGGAGTAAATGTGTGCTGGATCATTATTATTTCTTAGCAGTATCCATGATACATTCGATACTTTCCGGACATCCAGAAATTGCTCACAATTGAGTTGCTCACAAAGGACAAAGAGAAGCAGACAGATTAGTGGTAGGGGAACAACAATAAGCAATTTATGCATAAGTCAACTTGATTCATTGCAAGCAGCACAGCAGAAGTGGGTCTTTAAAAGGGACTTAAGTGTGAATAGAGCAAAGGCCCTGCACATGAGTTCTGGAAGGTGGTACCATTCATAGGAGACCACGTAGGAGAAACCAAAGGGGTGACCGTAATAGAATTTGACAAATAGGTGGACAAGGATGGAGGCACCAATGGAATGGACTGGACTGGGGGCAATGTGAAGTTTGACAAGGAAGTACAAATAGGGAGGAGATTATATCAAGCTTTGAAGATGGTGACATGAGGCTCAAATGATAAACGAGCAGCCAGTGAAGGCATTCAACGTGGGAAGTGACATGAGTAGTTGTATTTTGTATGGATTAACCAGTGGGACGAACAAGTGTGTGTGTGTCTGGAAGGTCAGGGAGAAGGATGCTGTAGTAGTCAAGGTGCGATATAATGAGAACTTGAACAAGAGATGTATCTGTGGTGATAGGAAGAAAAAGGACAGCTCTCAGAGGTGTTGAGAAAGAAACATTGGCAGCATCAGGACCTTTGTTCATTTGCAAAGAAAAAGCTTTGCTAATGGATCCACAGAAATCCCCATTGGGATCGGGGCAATGAGAGGGAAATGAAGTGATTCACAAACAAGAGCTGAAACAAAAATTCCGATAATAAATCCAACCCAAAACATATTTTAAATTAAGAAATCATTGGAGAAGTACAGTATGGATTTGCCAGGGGGAGGATAGTGTATCAAATCTATATCTCAGAACATCTGGGAGAAATAAAACTGGTTAGATGGAGGGCCTTTGACATCTATTCCCACCTCTAATCAGATATATTTTATAATCCTAATTCCCTAATGGAATCTGGGACAAAAACATTGGAACAGCTATCATAGAATCACAGTGGAATAATATTTGTTTGCTTAAAACATTCTACAGCTGATCTAATATTACAGCTAATCCATCAAAAATTAATCTTGGGACTCTCTCAAAAATGGCTGATGCTGTTGCTAGAAATACTAACAAGTACCAAGATGTCCTACTGAAGATGAAAGTGTTACCACATGAGATTTGGGAATGATAGAAATAAAATCAATAGTTTGTAGCAGGGTATCAGCAGCAGAATCTATGGGGTACTAAATGTCACCTCTCGAGGTGATCCTTGTCTGTTCCTGCTAGACAATTTCTCACTTCAGTCAGTTTATACTGAAAATAAATAAATGTTCACCAGTGTTAAGTAAATGTCATTAACACTGTGATATAACTGAACAGCTACAGTTTTTACCAGCATGTGTTTTCCTGTGTGTGCATGCATGTATTTGTGTGGAAGTCATCTTGTACCAAAGATTCAGTCTCTTCAGTGAGGTTGTAAAGATTACCATTTCTCCCTTTGCCATTAATGATCAAAACAAGGTGGCTCACTGAACAAGGAATTCCACCACATTCAGCAAGAAGTGCTGGTCCAAAGCCCAGTGAAGTCAATGAGAATCTTACCATTGACTAATTCCAGCCACAACTGCTTGAGCGGTTATTTTCTATGCAGGAGTTTTCCCAGTGCCTCCGTTGCTGAATAAAGTAGGATATTTAGTATTTCTTCAGACATCATATGCTGTGCATAAAACTAAGAAAAGAAAAGTTTAGGCTAGACATCAGGAAATTTCTTAGTGGAGCCACTGGCCCCCGGAAAAACCATAAAGGTAGCTGATCAAGGTGGTCTCTTTGGAGGTATCCTAGAGTTGGTTAGAAGCAATCTTAGTGTGAATTATATGAGTAATCCTGCAAAATGCAAGTGTGGAAACAAGATAATAAAAGTGTTATTTTGTGCTCAGGTCTTTATCGACTGATATCTATCTATCTATCTATCTAGCAAAGAAAATGAATGCCTATGCAGTGGAGAGGATTGAACGGGGTAACAACATTTATAATATTGAAGCTATCATTTCAATATCTGGGATTTTATTTGAAACAAAGACAGAATATTTGTCACAATATTATCATATTTAGTACCAAAGATGCATGATGTTTTTAATCTGAAACTCTTGAGTATTTGGGTCATGACATTGTGTCCAGTGGAAGAGACGTGCAGGAACTGAAATACTCTTAAGTTTCACTGTGAATGCACTGATCTACCTCATTTTTAGAGGTTCCAGAACAGTGGTATCCAAAGTGGCCCTTACTACATACACTGTTCAATAGCCAGCCAGCAATTCCAGTACTGTAATATGAAACCTAGAAGGGAAGGCTTCTTTAGGTCAGAATTTGAGGTGGTTTTATGTATTAGACCTTTATACACTAAAAAGTGCACTGAGGGCTTCTGTACTCTAGACTGTGTTACAGTCTAGAGAGTGGAAACAGTCTACATTACTGGTTCTTTCCCTTTCTGGCCTGTGTTGTCAGGCACAGTTTGCAAGATACAGTTTAGGACTGACTCCAAACTTCCAGTGGGCTAACACAAAAAGCTATTCTAATGCCTAATCTATGGATTGGTGGAAAATTGTGTGTTCACAAACAGCTGAACATTCACGGCTGTGTCTGCCATCTTCCTAATTAAAAGAACAGTAAAGTGGCCTTCATTCATGGGGAGCATTGCCTAGAGGTCAGGCTTAGGCACTTCATCCTGGACAGGGTGGGGATTTAGTAGGATAGCCCAGGCACTCCCACTCCCCTTGGCATTGGCCCAGGGACCTGTGAGAGCTATCAAAAGGTCTGACAGCCTGGGACACCTTAAGGCTGTCCTCACACTTCCTAACACCCTACGATTGCCATCTGTGGTAAGGTGGCATGCAGGGCATAAGCTCACCACTTGGCACCTCCCTTGTGGCCACGTGTGGCATGGCAGGCACCTCGCTTTCAGGGCAGCTGCTGCCTCCTTCTATGGCTTGGCCCTTTGCCAGATCAGTTCTAAGTCAGACACCTGGTGGTGTAGTGTATAAATGAAACAAGGGAAACTAACGCAAACAAACTGAGTTAATATGGGACGAGGGGAGGCAGGGAGGGAATCTGAAGAAGGTCCTCCCTTCGCTCAGGGAGAGCCCTCTGGGAAGTTGTAGGGAGAGATCCTGCCTTCCCTCAGCTCTTTTACTCAAGAGCTGTGAGTTGCAGGTCTGCTGTCTTCCATGGCCTGTCCCCAAATGAGCTGCTCTGCCTCCTTTTAACTCCTCCAGTCTGTATCTCTTGCAAACATGGCGGGGCAGGGCTGGCTGAGCTCAGAGGAGCTCCTTAACCCCTTGTTGCCCAGCATGGGGTTTGTATCCCCCATCACAAATGGTTAAAGAATATGTTCACTTATTCTTTTACAGGAAAAACATATTGTGGCAGTAAGATGACAAAGAATTATAGATATTTATTAACTTTGTTTAACCTTTGGGCCATGAGCACTTATGTTTCTAGAGGAGCACTTTGGAAAAAATACACAGAGCAATTTGCTATATATTAAAAAATTGGAACTTTTTCCCTTAACTACATTTTAATTCTTTGTGTTTCAGAGAAAAGGGCTATCTGGCCATTACAAATGTCATCAACTTTTGTCTAACAGTTACTCAAGACTGTATCCTACTCAAAATTGCATGGAATGGTTTGAATTATCAATAAGTAATGTAAAGTTTGGTCATTAGGATCTAGCATATGGGAGGAAAAATCTTGCCACCTGCTGTCACTTTAAAAACTCCATTTTAAAAGTTTAATTTTCTCATCTAATTTAAACTCCCAAAATATTTTTGAAAATTAAAAAACTAAGTAGAGATGTAAGTTGAAACAGTTGTTAAGAAGTACAGTCTAATGGTAAGCAGAAAATATCTATTTATCTCCTGCATTTGGCATACAGGAAATTAGTTGCCAGAGGAATCCATCTTTTAGAAATGAAACAAACCCTCCATGGGCTATTTTATCATGGTGGTGACTGGTGCAGTATGATAGATGGCACCAATACAGCTTTAGTTTACATGCACATTCTAAACCTATTAACACTTGCTTGTTTTCGGAAGACAAGGAAAGCTACAGAATTCACCTGCTTTTGTTTTGAGGGGCTACATAAGGAATATTGCAAGACCATAAGGAACCAATAGAAATCCCAATATTATTTATTTCAAGACAAAATAATACAACTTTATTTAGTATGCTGTCTTTTATACAATCTGTATTCCAAATTGAGGCCTTACCCCAACTCCAAAGAAGTCAGCCAATGGAATTTTTTCCACTGACTTCAGTGGGCTTTGAATCAGGCCAATAAAGCATAATCCAGTGAACACCTACACTACGATTACAGTGCACTGTAAAGTTCAGACTTTTGAACTGTACCCGGGGTAACTTCGTTGATTTAGGAGTTTAACAGCTTTTGAGGAATAAATACAAAAACTTTTATCTGCCAGGATGTGAGCTAAGTAATATTTTCTTTTAAACAGTTCTATATAATTGTAACAATTGGTTTTATAAAACAAACTCTCTATAGACAGTGCTTTATTACATTTCACTTCTTAAGGGTGTACCAATCCATTTCTATTTTGCCTTCTTGTGAGCACATTCTTCCATCTTTTTCTGTGCCGTTTCATAGCCCTTTTACAATCCTTTCCTTTTGCTAAATCATTTAAATATAGATATTGCACCTACTTAAATATCTTTAAAACTACCCCTACAAATACTTAAATCTATAACAGATGCACATATGAACGCTGCAGTGAATGAAATGTATTATGGACACCAAGTTGTCATCAAATATCTCACCATCATATTTTCACTTGCTCATGTGGTGTCCACCTGTGTGGCTTATTGGCATGACGTTTGCAGTGCAAGGCTGAGGTTCAAAACTAGCCTTGGTCCTCCTTTCACAAGGATTTTGCATTACTCTCTAGTTAGCATCTGAGGGTAGGTCTACACTATAACTAAAAATGTGCAGCTGGCCCATGCCAGCTGACTCAGGTTCATGGGCTAAGGGGTTGTTTAATTGTGGTGTAGATGTTCGGGCTCTGTCTGGAGCCTGGGTTCTGGGATCCTCCTACTTCACAGGGTCCTAGAGCCTGGGCTCCAACCTGAACCTGAATGTCTACACTGCAATTAGCCCACTAGCCCAAGCCACCTGGCACAGACCAGCCATTGGTGTCTAATTGCAGTGTAGAAAGAACATTATGGTTCTTATAAGTATTTCTGTAGCACAGTCAGCATTGTTTTAAAGTGCACTAATATAATAAACACAGACACTGAAGAAATTTATCTGGATAAGGAAGCATAACTGGTATAATAAAAAACCTTCTAATAATTCTGGAAGCCAGGATCCTTACATGTTTTACATTATAGTTCAGTACGTTAACACTTGGCCACAATATGCCGTACTTCCTAATGCATCAGACTTATACAAACATCTGGGCTAAATAGCTTCATGACGATCCACTGAGAAAATTCAAAGGAGTCAATACTTTTAATTTTTTTTCCATTCTATACCTAGGAGAGTGGATTGCACATTGGGGTTATAAATCCATTCATCCGTCAATGCCTACAGGCTACATCTATGCTGCTTTATTAAGGGCTAATTTGTGGCTGGTCCTTGCATGGCTATGCAGTTTGTGGGAGGGCACAAAGAGCTCACTCTCCCTTTCCGTGGACCACGTGAGGGCTGCCCGAAATTACAGCTCTTTCCTGATGCAAGTGCAACTCCAAGAAAGAGATGGCTGTGCTCCACACTCCTCTGTCACAGATTCACAGGGTCTGGTCTATGCCTCAGCCTGTAACTATTTCCCTTGGGAGTAACCTCTTTAGTGTGCTGGGCTCCTAGGGCCCACATAGTTCCACCAGGGCAGGCACATGCCTCCAAGACTGGGCCTTTGGGCACCAGCAATCCTGATCACTCTCCGTGGCTCCCTGCAGTGAATCCAGCCAACCAGACTCTAATGGGAGGCATTTACTGTACCCTTTCGGGGAGCAATGTTCTCATTGAGTATTTGCAGCAACAGTAAGCAGCCTTTTCAAACAAGGTAACAATTTATTAGTCACCTGGCATATAGAATCTCAAAGTCCTTAGGTTAAAGTTTCTCTCTCAATGCTAACACACAGTCCATCGGGCCAAGCCAGAGCAATCCACCAGCCAAGCTGTAGTGGACTCCATTTTAGGCTCTGTCTCATTTTCCTTAGTCCCAGGGGAGAGCTGCAAGCCTCTTCCAAAAGGAATATGTATGCTGCTGGAATAATGTAAAAGGTCTTCAGCAGGAGCTAGAATCTGGTCCTAGATCTCCTCCTAGATACAGCAGACCCATGTCTCATTCACCGAGCCACCTTGCATTTCTGAATGAAACTGCCAGTTTTACACTTGGCTGTGCTATCTGTAATCTAAAGACCTCACTCCCCTTCAGTCAGAAGCAGAACCAAAGATTCTGGATTTCCAACATTTCTCTGATATTTAGCAAATATTGGGCAAGCCACTAGCAAAGTATGTGTCACATTGCCCTCTAGTGGTTGGCCCACATAGAAAACAGCAGCCTACTACTGCTACCCGTTACTCCTTTAGTTCAAATAGTAGCGGTCTGCTGTGGATCCAAAGGTCCTGGCTTCACTCTGCTGATGATCCATGCAAGGGATTAGTACATGATGGTATTTCTGTTTTTTTCAGTTTCATAAATTCCAAGGCCATAAGGGACCATTGTGATAATCTAGTCTGACCTCCTGTATAATGCAAGCCCATTGGCCTTCTCCTAAAATAATTCCAAAAGCATATATTTTGGAAAAACATTCCCATATTGATTTAAAAATTGCTAGTGATGGAGAATCCACCATGACCCTTTGTAAATTGTTTCAGTGGTTACTTAGTCTCACTATTTAAAACTTACACCATATTTCTAATCTGCATTTTGCTAGCTTCAACTTCTGCCCACTAGATCATGTTATACCTTTATCTGCTAGTCTGAAGAGCCCATTATTAAATATTTGTTCCCTATGTGGGTACTTATAGACTGTAATCATGTCACCCCTGCATCTTCTTTTTGTCACACTAAGTAGATTGAGCTCCTTTAGTTTATTACTACAAGGCATGTTTTCTAATCCTCTAATCATTCTTGTGGCTTTTCCCTGAAGTTTCTCCAATTTATCAAAATCCTCCTTGAATTGTGGACATCTTGAACTGGACACAGTTTCTAGCATCAGTAGCACCAGTGCCAAATATATAGAGGTAAAATAACCTCCCTGGCTCCTACCTGACACTCCCCGTTTATACATCCAAGGACTGCTTTGGCCCTTTTGGCCATAGTGTTGCACGGGGAGCACATGTTCAGCTGATTATCCACCATAACCCCTCACTCCTTTACAGAGTCCTCCACTAAAGTCCTCCACTCTGTAAGTATGGCCTAGATTCTATGTTCCTTGATCTATACATTTAGCCATGCTGAAACACACATTTTTTGCTTGCACCCAGCTTACCAAGCAATCCCGAGCACTCTGTATTAGTGACCTGTGCTCTTCATTATTTACCAGTCCCACAGGGTGTGTCTCAACTGCAAACTTTATCAACGACGATTTTATGTTTTCTTCCGGGTCACTGAAAAATGTTAAATAGCAAAAGTCCAATTACAGATCTCTGTGGGACCCCACAACCTCCACAAGTTTGGGTTTTTTTTTTTAAGAAAACCTAGGAAGTTACACATAACAAAAACAAACAAAAACAAAACCCACCACTGTGTTAAAAGATCATTAATGTTGCCAAGTTAAGTAAGGAAATGCCAGAAATAAGGTTGCCCCTTAATCTACCCAAAATGGTAGAGCCCTTAATAACCTATCACATACTGTCAGCTCTACAGGACCTCTGCCTCATTCAGTCCATAGGACAGATGTTGAACGAGACAGTGTCTTGCAGGAAAAAAAAGACAGAACTTTGTTTTAAGGCACAGGACTGGGGTCCGGGAATGACTGGGTTTTATTCCTGACTCTGCCCCAGACTGCCTAAGTGATGCTGGGCCTGTATAAGAATGCATACACTCAAGGGACCTGAATGAAGATTGCACAGACCACCTCAATTCTAGCATTTTCCAACTGTTGAGAGTTTGTCTTTGCAACCTTAACGTTCTTTTAATGTGTAGCATTTTGTATGTAATTTATATACAAGTAAAACCTTCTAGACATTGAAACCTGAGGTCCACATATATTTACACAGATATTAGCTTGTCCACTTTTGCCAAGGCATACACTGTATTTGAAAGAGGCAATGTCTGATTTCAAAACACGAAGTGTAGTAAATGCACATGTAAAAGTTAGTTAAAAAATACACAGACCTCAAGCCTGGCACTGGCCAGACTCAGCCACCCCGACTTACATCAGGAAGTACCTTACATAGGAAGTAGTTCAAATGAACCTAGTCATGGAATAAAGTGAGGAAGGGTGAGAGAACTGGGTTCATAATGTGATGAATGTCTCCCCAAAACAGAAAATGACATGAAACCTCTGTTCCCCCAGTTATCAGCTAAAAACAGTCAAGCAGTGAAAAAAGTGGTAAATCAAGTCAGGTCTCCTGAATCAGTTCACAGACTCAGTAAGTTATCCATATGTTTTTTCACAGTGATTATTTCTAGAGAGAATAATTTTAAATTTTCTATTAAATACATTTTTCAGGTTCAGTAAAATCAACATTTGTTTTATCTTCTAATATCTCAATCTATCAGTTTTTTTTAACTGACCTGTCCTCTTAAGAATAAAATAATTTGTATCTGAGGGTTTCATATATTTCTTTTCAATGCTGCAGGACATTTTTCTGACCATCTAGCAGATAGAACCGTGACAGGTGCCTGGGACTGTCGTCAGCAATACTATATTTAATTAAATTTCAATAAACATTTTATTAAAAGCCAAGTCCATTAAAGCTGAAGGCTAAGAGATTTATTTGAAGTTATTCTTGATGTTAATGCTAAGAAGCTGCAGCTTGAATTGTGGAATAAATGGCAAAGCTATAATTGGTTCAGACTTTTACAACTCGAACAAACTTGTTAATGTAGATTTTTCCAGCTACAGCAGCTATAGTATTCTTATTGGATTCATCATTAAGACCACACATCTCTCCCTCCACACCTTTGTGATTTAAGACTGAAGTTTAGCATTTCATTTGATATAAACTATTAACCTAACTGCTACAACTACTGCATACACAGCTTCCCCCCAGGACCCCAAACAAATTGACATGCACTATTAAAATCAAAAGCGGATATTAATTAATCCTCTTTCCTGATGCCTTCTTCCTGTTAGACTAAAGCCACATTAACTATTCTGCTACTGTACTAATCACTCACACACAACAGACGTAAATTTTAGACATTGAATATCTTTTCTGTGTCAACGAAAGCCCTCCGTGGGATTTTGTCATTTCCACCTGTGTGGGAGTTCATCTCTTTGTGTATGCATAGCTCCAGTTTTGCCATGGGTCTCCATCAGTATGGCTCATTGGTGGGTACAAAGTTTACATTTTATCCTGCTATTTGAGTTTATAAAATATGTGCTGTATAAACTACTTCCTGGGACTTTAAAGAGCTACACAATTCATCATTAAGAGAGGAAAGGGGACATATATCACCTCATTAGGTCAATGTGTATTTCCATGTGCAGAACATGAATGGGACTTGACATCCTTCTTGAAAATATGCCCCAGTGATGAATTAATATTACAGCTAGTAGAAAGTTTTTGGCTGAACTTCCAACAACAATAGCTTTTTCAAGAAGTGAAAATTTTCTTGATAAAGTTTCCATGTTCGTGAACATCTTGTCTGGGATTTTCCTGAAAGAAATTTCAGGAGAGAGAGTGAGAGAGAGAGAGAAAAAAAAAACATTTTTCACTTGTTGAGAAGTAAAAAAAGGTCAGTTTTGGTTTTTCATCTTGTCAACAAAACATCCACAAAAATTGTCAACATATATGAGAAATGTTTATTTTTCTTGAAAAATAATTGAAATTTGTTTTTGAAGTAAAAGAAAAACTTCTCTCCCCCTACTAGTTCTACTCAAAATAAAGAGTCGTCATGGTAGTCTTTTCCTCCTGCTGCTATTAATCTGCCTTTTGCAGCTAATGATGCTGCTGCAGTTTGATTGGATGTTGCTTCCACAACCTTCCAAAGCAGGCAACTCAGCCAGCTTTCTATTGGAAAGCGAGTATGACAAATTATTGCTTTGTTCTGATTATACCCCAAGTATATATTGGATACTTTAATGCATTGCACATAATGTTAGAAATATAATCAACCCCAAAGTCCTTCTGTAACCTCTTTTACATAAATTAAATTGGTGTGTGATATATTTTGTGGGTGATTCTAGGGTTATTGAAAGATGGCTCCATTAAAACAAGAGAGACATTTGTTTCTTATTTACCAGGAAGTAATACACAACATGTATTTTTTGGGTACCACAGAATCCTGTGTATTGTCAATCCCGTAAAAAGAATGTTTTCTTGCCTGGGACAACTGCCAAGAAAGATAGCACAGTGCATTTCACCATCTCTAAATATTAGATAAATGGCACCACTAAGCTGTTTAAGTGGCACACCAGATGTCTTCAAGCTTAAGTCACAAGACTACAACAATCAGTGTATCTATTAGCATAATTTTTTAATTTTTCCAGCTATGCATTGTTTAGTTTTATGCTGTTTTCTGCTCTATTTTCAGTGCTAAACAAAGCCATCCTACCATTTAAAAATATTTAGTGCCATATAAGGTTTTCACACCATTTAAAAGCCAATTCATGAAAAGAAGATACTTTTCCAATGCAATGTATAATCTCTCCTTGTCAGGTGATAACATTATTGGCACATTTGTTTCTATGAAGGAAATGCCAGTTTAAAAAAAACCAAAACAAAACAAAATCATCCTCTAAGTCACTCACACCTTCTCATGGTGGTGGTTGTCTAGATCAGGTGTTCCCAAACATTTTCATACTGAGAACCACAATTTAATATATAGGTTGTTTTGTGGACTCTCCCCCTTATTATTTGTGTGTGTTCAGATCACCTCCTCTGCCATTCACAATTGCATGACATCTCTGCAGAAACTACATGGTAAAGCGATATAAGGAAAATATTTAATATAATTTATCAGTCTTTTAATGCGGTTTAGCAGCTGGAAATAAGGAAGAGAAGCCAGTACCATATGCCTGGCCAGCTGTCCGCTAGCTACTTGGGAACCATTAGTTCAAATTAAAAGCGAGCATGTTAGAAAGATGGCAGTATCTTCTTGAGGAGATGTGGTTTGTTTTTTTGGGTTTTTTTTTTGTTTGGTATAACAAAGGGATACTGGCACAAAGACTTCTCATAAACAATAGGAAATGTACTGGCAGAGGAATGGACTAGGATGATTCAATATAAAAAAAAACTTTTCCATCTCTAATTTCTATGAGTTTAAGATTTTTTTTTAATCAAAAGAGGGCTCTTAACTATTTCAGTGTAAACGGCTTTGCTCTTCACATAATTAAAAACAGCTTGTGAAACTTGGCACTTGGAAATATATTACTGAGTGATAAATGGTAGACATTTGTCCTCAGTCTTTTGGGGGTAACAAAACATTAAAGATGTGCACATGCCTCACGGGTACTTGTGTAAACAAAACGATGATGTGCATTTCCTCGTTTGTTAACGAGAGCACTTGTGCAACAACTTGAGGCAGTGACTATTCCATTTCTATCAGCCGTCACAGAGACCAGAGTCTAGAAAATTAATTCACATCAGTACAGCACACCACAACATAAGCTGCTAGCACAGTCAGAGATAACTATTAGGATGATGCAGTCCACCCTGGCACTGAGAACCTCTGTTTCTGAGGTAACGGCTGCTGCATTTTCAACTGGTGACTGAACACTTGAATCCCATTCCTAAGTGACCATCTCAGTAGACATTTTTGGGGTGGTTAGATTACAGCTATAAACTGTTCTCATAGCTAGACTGGAGTAAAAGTTTTATCACCCCATATGGCAGCATAACAAGGTTATATATCCTTTGAGACTTTATTCTGAAACAGCCATCACTCACTGTAAATTTTAGGATAGCCTCGAATGGTTTT
Organism: Lepidochelys olivacea; assembly: GCF_965140295.1. Classification (NCBI taxonomy): domain Eukaryota; kingdom Metazoa; phylum Chordata; order Testudines; family Cheloniidae; genus Lepidochelys; species Lepidochelys olivacea. The sequence goes on along the minus strand of NC_140414.1, from coordinate 45,774,075 downwards.
CTTTCTAGGACTTCATTGGACTGCAATAAATAATGACAATAATCTTGGCATTTATAAAGCACCTTACAAAAGTGGCTGAGCATTATTCTCCCTACTTGACAGGTGGTCAAAGCTGGCCATGGAAAGTTTAAGTGATTTGTCCCAGGGCCACACAAGGAGTCAATAGCAGAGTCAGGAGTAGACCCAGGTTTTATTGTAGTAAGACACTAGATGCCTTTGCTCTAATCACTAGTTTGGATACCTCCTTTGACCTAAAAAGAAAAAGGCCTTTAAATCAGTTGTAGGGAATACATTTTCCATGAAAGATGTGGAATAATCAAATATTCGGTCAGTCTGTGTCATGCTCAGGAACTATTTGAACCATGATAACAATTTGATAGTTGAGTTCAATTGGGGGGGGCGGTAGGAGGAGGATTTCTGCCTATGAATTGCAGCCCTGACAGTAGTATGATTATGCCCGTACAATGGGTCTTTTTGTAAATAAAAGACTGCTGATGTCATTGCCATTCGATGCTAAAGTCACTTGGCCAGAACCTTAGGAATGGCCAGGGGATGCCTAGGGCAGTTTATAGGCATTTTTGCAGCTCCCTGATCCTTGGGCCAAAGGAGGCTCATCTAGTCCCAGGAAGCAATGCAGGACAGCCTCAGGCAAACATACCATTTTGACAGCCAGGACTCACCAGAATATAGCAGTGCTCCAGTACGCCCCTTACGCTGCGGTGGGCTGGCTATGCCAGCTCTGCTCTACTTGGCAACTTCCCCACACCCGGAAAATCCCTAGGGAGACAGTTAAGCCAGCTTAACAGTTGTGGTGCACCATCACAAGTGGTTTAAAACAGCCTCTGTGAGGGCCATTATCTCTTAATCATAACACTGAACATGCTCACTTTCTCCAAAAGATGAATATTTAGTTTTTAAAATAAGTACAAGTAACTAAGGAATCAGTTTTAAATTTTTATTTAGGTTTCAAACTCAGACACTGGCCCTTGTGAAGAAACATGGCTGCTTCTATGATTTATGTGGATCCTATAGTTAGTTTTCTCTAATCATTATTGAATAAATTCAGTGCTTGAAACAGTGAGGGGCTAACAGGACTGGCTCCAAGGAGACAGTGTGTAGGAGCCCATGCTGGTGATTATGTACCTCATTCCTGACCTTATTCCTTGCTCTGTCTGATCACAGCCTCTTGAGCAGAGATATCCAACCATGCTGAATTCTGTGGTGTTTTTGAGAAGGGAACAAACAAAGATGAGGCTGAGACCATCAGGCTTATTTTTCGAGTGAATTGACCTTGGCTTTGAACCCAAACCCTCTGCGTACTTGCAGCTTTAGGACTTAACAGTTTAAGCATACAGTTGTTTTAATAGTTTATAGTATACTAAGGAGAATATGGCCTGTTCTGCTTCACCACCGATTCCTGCACTGGGATTGCTATACACCTTTCAGCTTCACAGTTCATCTATTTGGATAACTGGCTCTACTTGGATAAATTTTTAATTTGTTTCCAGTGTACTCTGGGACATTTGTATTAAATGTACTTTTGTAATAAAAGCAATATTTAGATGCATTGGAGCTGCAGAATACTGGCCTTGATAGTAGAGTGGAACTGTTGTAGGGCAAGATTTTCAAACCATGTGCCAGATACTTGCAGGCAAAATTCAGGTAACTTCATATTTTAAGTTTAAGTCTGCAGATCAAATACAACTAGATGACCTAAAATGGGCATACAAATAAGTTTGTCCACAATTTTGCAGATGCAAAAATTAAGTGCAGCTAAATCTGAGCTGAAAATGTGGACTGTATAGAACACAAGGCCGGAAGTCAGGAACTCCTAAATTCTAATCCTGACTATTTCACTCTCTCAAAAGATAAATAGTCATTGTCATTCAAAAGTAGCTATTGATTTTGGGTGCATGGCATCACTGAAAAACCAGACGCTAGGTATCTTAAGTTAGGCACTAAAAATCTTCTGAAAATGTATCTGTAATTGATTTACCAAGTCCACACAGTGAGGCAGTGGCCTTGATCCCACAAACCCACAGCAACGTTTCAATGTATGTGGGAAAGAAAAACACACAAAACAACTCCAACTTCATTAAAATAAATTCCCAATGTATGTTACCTCTGGAGTAATACATGCTCCCCATTTCTCCTTCAAAGAGAGATCCTCCAACATGACAGTAACCAACCTTCTCTTTTATTTTACCCTTTGTGTTTATTTTATCCTAGTGAGAAAGTAGCATACCCAATTTAATCCTGATAATGAAACTATTATTTGCCTTTAAACAGGGTATCTTTAAGGTTGGTCAGGCCCAAAACTGACCATTTTTATTCTTCTCTCCCAAATTATGACAATTCTTTGTTTTACTTCATTTACGTTTAGTAATCTATTTAGTCCTAGACATCAGTGAAAAGAAATAGTTAATAAGATATGACCCAATATATTTGTCTGCCAAGTCACTGAGTGCTACATTTGAAATTCCTAGTAGAGGCACTCTACCCTAGGTGCTAGACAGAATTTTAATTCTCTGCTTATGGTATGTAAGTATATTAATTCAAAAGCCAAATTTTAACTTTCCTATGGAAAGGTACTCAACATTTCATCTTGGTTAGTGACTTCCTAAAAAGAGACAAACAAATGCAAATGACATTTAGCACAACGAAACAATGGACTTAGAAAAGTGTTTGTTTTTTTTTTAATGCAGACCAGCTGACTTGCCTCAATAAAATTTGCTATGATACTTTTTAGTGATGGTTTAGCTGTCTACTACCTTAAGCTGTCTTTGGTTCCTTAAATCAGGGCAAACTCCTAGGGAAGCCAGTGGTAGTTTGTTCTGAGGAAAGAGCAGAGCATCGTGTCCTGATGGTGTTTGAAATGTGTGAAGCAAAAATATATATATTTCCAGTTCAGAATATATGAATCCATGAAAACAGTGTTTTTGGAATGAAAAGATATTTTATTGTAACACTGCAATGCAAACAAAATAGGCTGTATTTGGATTCACATGTTCTCATTTTTCTAAAGATGGAATAACTTCATTTCTCTCCAGGTTTTGTTATAAGACCAAAATTTAGAAACAAATTCTTTTGATTAAAAAAATATAATTGAAAGGGGCTTAAGCAATGTTGCCGGCAATTATGATTCACTGAAGGGTTTACACTTTATAGATGTGATTTTTTGCAGGAAAAGTCACTTTTTCCAAAGCACACTGACAGATTTTTATAATACATAAAAATGGAGTTTATTATGGTTTTGGCAGATTTGTAACCCTATTAGTTTGTATAGCTCACAATATACCAAAGCAAAAATTCAGGTTTGGCATTCTCTGGCTCAGAAAGCTTATTGGATGCATTTCTCTGACCCTCATCTTAGGCAACAAATTTCCTTAGACCAATCCCTTTAACTCCAACCTGTCTGTAGGAGTGGGATAAAATACCCTGTACTATTCTCATCAGCTATTTCTCCCTGACCAATGGCATAATTCAGCTACCCAATTCAGCTACCCACCAAGTAGCTAAGGTGAGAAGCGTTCAAACACCTACATAAACCACATATGCACTTCAAAATAAACCTTTCAGCATAAATTCACACACTTTCATAACTCTGAGGTTTACCGGACAGCATAATAATTTTCCAAGGGAAATGGTGCAAGGCTTGAGTCAATTAAATCTACAGTACACGGAACACACTGTAGAACTGGAGAATGTACCAGAGGGAGCAATCGTGCAGGGTGGGGGCTAGAGAAGTTCTCTTTCAGCCATAAATTTCTATGATTCTGTGAAGTTTACAATCTGAGTTGGTGTTCAAAATGCATAAGAATTGCAAGCAACTGTAGACACTAACAGGGGTGCTGGAACAATTTTTATAGTGGTGGTGCTGAGAGCCATTGAACCAAACTGTAAACCTTGTATATGATGAAATCTACTTCAAGCCAGGGATTGGGGTAGCACTCCCAGCACCCCTAGTTCCAGCACCTATGGATACTAATATGAAAGCAGAGGATTTAGTGAAACAACTGAGGCCAGTAAAGAATTTACTCTACAGCGATTGGGAAGATTTGAGTGTGTTTTTAATCTTAACCTTTCTGCCTGAGGATCAGAATTAAGACAGACAAGGACACTGCTCTGTATGTTTGTTAAGTAATTTTCAAAGGCTTATAACTTGGGCAAATCATAAGCAATTTTCTACAGATCAATGAAAGCTGTAGTACCATTCCTCAGTAATGGCTATTTCTATATCCTATTTCACCACACAATACTCAGCTACTTTGGCAATAAGGCTGTTCAAAAAAAGGGTAACTTTTTAGAATGAGAAAAAAAATTTTTTTTCCTGAAATCCTTGTGTTCAAAACCATTGAATAATTTCCAACATTTTCAAAGAAAAATTTTACCTTTGGGAAGAGACCAAACCTGGAAACATTTATCCTGAAAGAGGGAAATCTCAAAGTTATCATCAAGTGAAAACCAGTTGGGGGGGGGGGGGGGGGGGCCTGAGGATGAATGCAAGTTATCATGCAACCTTAAAAATATACCATACGCTACCACTCCTGTTATTTGATATCTTTTCAGTGGCCTCAGTGAAATGAGTTCTCTCAGGCCACTTCTTCTCTGAATCACTAATGGCAACAATTGGCACCATTGTTTTTGCTTCTAATCATACCCTGAGGGCACACAGAAAAATATCTTCTCACCTCTTGTAGGTGGTCTTTTCAGGAGTTTATTACCCTTTGGTGTAACAGCCACAGAAGTGAATTTTTGTTTTTTAACCTTAAGTCTCCCTTTAACAGCAATGAAGGAGATCTAGAAAAATAATTTGGGAGCTTACTTTTAGAGAATCAAGTCAAAGTTCAGGGCCCATCTTGCACAGACCCTTCCCACGAGATCCACTGATTTCAGTGTGTGGGTGCAGAAGTCCCTCCACATGCATCACACTGCAGGATCAAGGCCTTAAAACAGTAAAGTACTTCCTCAGTATCAATAACAAAAAATGCCTTTAACCAACTCTTTTCTGGTCTAGCTAGTAATAATGGGCTACATTCTCCCAAAATACAGTTTTCTTAAATGTCAATTTCACTGCACAGCAATATGATGACTGGCAGGGATACCAAGAATGGTCCTGAGTGTTATGAATATCCAGTTGACTGCACTGAAAATTTATAGCATTACCTCCTATACCGATTTAAGTCATAACAAACACGTTCTCTTTGCCAAAGAAAGCATGCAAACTAACACAGGAAAAAAAACAAATTCATCTGTCCTTTTTATTTAAGAACCAGACACTGTCCTGGGATTCATCTTGTTCACTCTGTTGCAAGCTCTTGTCTTGAACTGACATTTCAATCCCTTCATCGATATCAGCATCTGAAGCAACAGCAGCTGCATCTGGATGGATCTCTCCTGAGCCACCCAATTTACCTTTGAGAGTTTCAGTTGTTCTATCCTCACTAGTCCAACTTTGTTCATTTTATCCTGCAAATGACAGATGTAACAGCAACAAAAGAGATATCCAGGAAGAGAAATGTCAAGTGGTGTTAGTATAACTGGAAATGGGCTGAATGAGCTCAGTGCAGAGAAAGTATTCTCTTGATAGAGAATTTAGGCCAAGGTTTTTAAAACTTGGGGGTCTAAGATTAGGTTCCTATGTCCATATTGAGGCACCTAAACAAATGGTCTTTCTTTCAGAGAGAAAAAGGTGGTGTTAAACTAGCTCTTTCTAGTCTTGAAACTACTACACAGTCACATTGCTTCCAGAGGTGACACCACTGCATCAGACAGGATTGGATGGATTACTAGCCTCATTCCTGGAAATGATACTGGTCAGATAGCAGAGGGACTATTAATCAGCCCCTGAATTTGGAGTGCTCGCCAATAAACAATGTTTTGACAAATTATATATATATATGTTCCTAGGTCAGAAATCTCACGTTCATCTTACCACTACTGAACCGGTTTTATTTTTGATCAAAGCTGCCTGTCTGTTTAGTTTCTGAGAGTGTTGTTACATATAATAAAAGAACTAAATCTCTGATACAAGTGTTACTTTATTTTTGACTTGTGTTCATTAAGGCCCCAGTCCTAAAAACACACACTTAACTCACATGAGTAGTTCCATTGTTCTCAATAGGTCTGCTCACATGGGTCCAGGACTAGTTTCAGGGCAGGCCTGCTGGTAATAGATCTAAACGTAATAATAAAAACGTCTAGGAAAGAAGCAGTTCAATAATGTTTTAACAGATCTCAGTCCATGCTGCCCATTTCTCCTAGGTCTTTCCAGAAAAAATAAAAATAAAAATAAAAAACCCAAGCCACAACTCACACCATAAAAGAAAAAAAAATAATTTCCCATTGGACTGAAAATAGAGTGACCTCATTCTGAGCTTTTCCTTTGATTCCAGCCTTGTTAGCTTAGGTCATAATGGTCTTACTCTGGGGTTAGGGAAGTTCCCTGGTGTGCTCAAGGAGTGTCCTACCTCTATCAGGAAACGTGCTGGGTATACGGAGATTGTCCCTGGCCATAGGACATACAAGATAGGCTCCTTATGCCCTTTCTTCTGGAACACCAGCACGAAGGCCAGTCACAATCTATCTAGGGTGACCAGATGTCCTGCTTTTATAGGTTTCAGAGTAACAGCTGTGTTAGTCTGTATTAGCAAAAAGAAAAGGAGTACTTGTGGCACCTTAGAGACTAACCAATTTATTTGAGCATAAGCTTTCGTGAGCTACAGCTCACTTCATCGGATGCATACTGTGGAAAGTGTAGAAGATCTTTTTATACACACAAAGCATGAAAAAATACCTCCTCTCACCCCACTCTCCTGCTGGTAATAGCTTATGTAAAGTGATCACTCTCCTTACAATGTGTATGATAATCAAGGTGGGACATTTCCAGCACAAATCCAGGGTTTAACAAGAACGTCTGAGGAGGGGGCGGGGGGTAGGAAAAAACAAGGGGAAATAGGTTACCTTGCATAATGACTTAGCCACTCCCAGTCTCTATTCAAGCCTAAGTTAATTGTATCCAATTTGCAAATGAATGCCAATTCAACAGTTTCTCGCTGGAGTCTGGATTTGAAGTTTTTTTGTTGTAATATCGCAACTTTCATGTCTGTAATCACATGACCAGAGAGATTGAAGTGTTCTCCGACAAGTTTATGAATGTTATAATTCTTGACATCTGATTTGTGTCCATTTATTCTTTTACGTAGAGACTGTCCAGTTTGACCAATGTACATGGCAGAAGGGCATTGCTGACACATATCACATTGGTGATATTATTATCATACACATTGTAAGGAGAGTGATCACTTTAGATAAGCTATTACCAGCAGGAGAGTGGGGTGAGAGGAGGTATTTTTTCATGCTTTGTGTGTATAAAAAGATCTTCTACACTTTCCACAGTATGCATCCGATGAAGTGAGCTGTAGCTCACGAAAGCTTATGCTCAAATAAATTGGTTAGTCTCTAAGGTGCCACAAGTACTCCTTTTCTTTTTGCTTTTATAGGGACAGTCCTGATATTCAGAGCTTTTTCTTATATAGGCACTTATTACCCCCGACCTCCGTCCCGATTTTTCGCATATCCTATCTGATCACCCTACAATCTATCCCTTGTTATTTTATGGCTGTAGGCTAGGATGACTTTCAGACCTATGTTCAGGATGGAGTCTCACTGCAGCCTAAGAGCCTGATCAAAACATCTGTTGAAGTCGATACAAAGATTCCCACCGACTTCAGTTGGTGTGAGATGTAAATGAGGCTGTTTAGTGACCTGGGAAGAGGGGGTGGGTGGGAAACCAACTATTTTATCAGAGTTGTAATTTCTGGGAAATAGCTCCTAAAAGCCTCTGTATTCTTACAATACAGTTAGTGAAAATGTCTAGTCCCACAAAGGACAAAAGGTTAATTATATTACTATTGCACAGTCTCATCATATGGACCAGATTTTCATATGGTATAAATTGGAGTAGCTGCATTGTCTTCAAAACCATGGGCATTTGTGGTTTAAAAATATGATTTTCAACCTGGTTGTGTCACTTTAATATGGGTTTTATAAGGCCCTGATCCTCCAAACTATTACACAGGTACGTAACTAATCATCTATGTGGGATTACTCAGGTGAATAAAATTACACGTGCCTAACTATTTGCAGGACCAGGAAACTAAAGCCTTAAATTAGCTACTTCCAAACCATGGTTATAGTCCAAGAAAGCAAATGTCATTTCTTTTTACATTCTTCCTAAGTGATATTCACATTGGTGAAAAGTATCAGATTGACAGCCCAGGGGTTTTCATTTCTGAAATGAACTTACAGGGAAAACAGCAAAGCCAAGTTAACATATGATGCATAGTCTATAGCATTTTGGATTCCACATCCATTTGCTCACTTATCTAAAGTACAATATATTTTAATTCGGTTTTCTTTTTGGTAGGGTATGGGGGGAAACAAAACATTTGAGCGCGCGATGGCTAACGTTGTCAGCACCTGAGAGCTCACCATTTTGCTCATTTGCAGGCAGCTGCAATATGAACTCCACCAGCTCCCTCAGCGCTGACTGAGGCACGCCCCTTTACCTCACGGGGGTGAAAAGTGATTCAGTTCCCTTGCTACCCCTATGGAGTCTTACCTAAGCAGACCCTGCCTACTATGCCAAATCTGATGTGAAGTACTGACTGCCAGAGACTAAGTTTGCCATCAAAACAAATTTAAGTTAAGTCTACAGACTAGACTTGTACTGGGAACCTTAAGTGGACAGCCACATGCTATATAGTATATATATTTAAAATATTTTTTATATTATATATATATATTCATTCAGGCATCACTAATTTGGGGGTTATCTAAGCTCAGTGTTGCAATTCAGATGTATTCAGCTGCTGCTTAACCTATCACATCATTACTTCCTGGCAAACCATATTGCTCAGAAAAATTTCAGCCCTTATTTGGAAAGTAAAACACAAAGAGTCAAAAACTTGACTCCAGGGAGGAAAAAGTGGCTGGAAAAAATATTACAAAAATGATATGTGAATATTCATTTTAAAAAAGGATTAAAGTATATAAAATACATTTATTTTAAAAATTGAGTTGAAGTCCTCCAAGAGGACTGTAAGTTAGACAGGTGAAATTAGATTTAGCTGTAGTGTAGGACTACATAAGGAAATTAAAGATAATCAGTTCTTTGGAAAAAACAACAAGCAGGCAGGTTGTATATACTTTCTTCTTCAGAGCTATAGACCAGTTTTGACAATGGCCCTGATCCAACAAGGTATACAAATGTGTGCAAATCTTAAGCATGTAAATAGTCTCATTAAAGAATGTGATTGGTCTCAATGACATCAAAGAAGGTATTGTTTTCGGTACCTTGCTGGATCAGGGCCAATGTCAGGCTAGGGTGGAGAAAGGAATTGAACCACCAACTGAATATCTTCGGAGTATTAGATTGTGTAATGCTAGCCACTATGAACAGAACAAATTCTCCCTTATGGTAAGAATACCAGTGGAAAAATAGCATGTTTTCACATAATGGTCTTGAAAAATAAAATAGACAATTCACAGAAAACTTCTGGAGAGGATACCAAGATATAGGAAATCATCTTCATCTCTTCTGCAATCTCGCCAAATTGAAAGGCTGTGCCACGGATATTAAGAGCTGAGGTAATAGTTATTTCAGGGATGTCCTGATAATTTTTTATTGCTACAGTGAGAAGACAGAATGTTCTGCTTGCCGAAGATAAATATAACTCCAGGGAGTGCTCTGCAGCATGGAGAAGGTGGTCCTTTGAGCTCCAGAGCCATCTGCTAATATCCATTTCCAGCCAGAGACCAGGGCCCAACTGACCTGTCCCCCCAGTAACTGAAGAGGTTCTCCAAAATCTCTGACGTGTCAAAAGGCAAAGATTTGTTTATTGGGAGCTCTACAAGCAGCCAAAAAAAAATCCCAGCCAAACAAACCAACAATCAATGAGAACAGAGGCCCCCACCCTCCAAACAAGATGGCTACTGCATAGCTGTGTCTATGATGCCTCTGATAGAGAAAGGTGCTGCAAACACAGTAGATATCAAGCTACAATACAACTACCTGTTACCTCAATTAACTTCTCTCTTCAAAAGCTGACAAGATGGGTGAATGAAGAAGGGAGACTATCAGTGGAAGATCAGGAAGAAGAGCTCTCTGCCCAGAAGAGACAGGTTTATCTTCTCTTTAATCTAAATTAGCCAACCTCAGGGGAAGGTTTCTCCACTCTAAGAGTACTTGAAGGAGCAGAAAAAGACAACCCTCTAGAATTTATTCCTCAACTCCTTTCAGAAATGCTCAACCTGCCTGATTTTAAAATTGGATTTAGAGAAAGCATATAGGTCCCTACCTCCTAAACCAGCCTCAAATACCAAACCTCATGCACTTATTCAATCTGAGAAATCTGACAATGTAAAAGAAAAAATAATGCAGCTAGCTTGTGGGGAAAAAGAGAACTGTTGGGAGGGAGGAGGATACAACAAGACAAGAATGATTTTTCAAGAGATCTGGTTGAACACAGATCAACCTTTAGAAGAGCAAGGGAAGCTTGTCAAGCACCAAAGGCTCCAATATTTGATAAAGTTTGTAACTGAGTTTCTTGTCAGGATTGGTATGGAAGTGCATCTGTTCCAAAAACTACAAGAAGTAGAAGATTTTTTTATACCAAGTTTACTTCCCAGTTATGTTGTTTAGCCTACCTGCAATTATGAACTTATCCATCACTGTAACTAACTAACTGACTTGGGCCCTCTCTTCTGCTTCATGCTTATACTTTAACTTTGGGACATGGACATTAGTTCTCATCAAATGACTGAAAAAGCAGCACCCCAGTAAGGGCGTTAAGGGAACACCTCATCCCAAAATTAATCTAAAAAAAGATGAACTGACTGGAAAGGATTTATTTAAATTGTGTATTAGTAATATTAAGTGCCTCTGCTCCTGTATTTGTGATGGGGAATTCATTTAGGGAAGTTTATCAAATGTTTCAAGAACAGATCAACATGAACCATTTGGTTGGGATTATACCAGGCCCGTGTGTTAGGTCAGCATGGATTTACACCAAAGAGATCATCGGGGGTGGTGCAGCTCCCTGTTACTCTGTAGAAATTAGAGGGTTCCAATTCTGGTTTTTAAAATTGGTGCTACTGGGAAACTCTGTTGTGTCTTACTGCAGTGCATCCTCAAAGACCAGCAGCTTGACATTCCAGTACTAGAAGTGCAAGAGACAGCTCTCGTCCCTGCCAGGTGTCATGGAACGCGGCACAGGAGATGAGCAATGTAGTTGTACACCCTGTGGGACAATGGAGCAGACCAACACGGGTTGATGAGCTACATGGACAGTGGTGTCTGTACTCCCTATCACCTCTTACTTCCCCCCTTCACCCTGCCACTGCTCAATCCTTTCCCCATGTCTCCTGCCTTCCTCTCCCTATTATACCCTCTCTCCACCACTTAATTCCCCCATACTTTCCCCTTGTTGCTCCATCCTCCCTCAACTTCTCCATAATACCTTCTATAACTCAAACCCTTTAGTACACAACTTCATGTTTAATACAGAAGAGTCATTTGTTCAATTGGATTATGTGTTGAGTTCTTTGGTTCAGTAATTTACAGTTTGTGGGAGTAGTTAGATTTGTCTAGTTAGTTATATGTTTAATATGGGAAAGGGAAACTAAATGTTTAGTTGTAAACTAAAAAGAGGAGGCAGCATGAACCATAAGGGAGTAATCCTCACACCATACAATGCGTCACCAAGTGTATCAGGCTGGAGCATCAATACTCTGGGGTTTGGTTTGGCGAACTAAAAAGATTACAAAATAGAGGATAATACCCAGGCATATCTTTTATATACCCAGGTTAAGAAATACAATGTTTGTGGCATGTGTGCTCCCTTTCTGTCTCCTTCCAATATAGTTACCACTTTGTGGTATGGGAGAAAACAATAGGATGCTGGTTTAAAAAAAAAAAAAAGATTGACAGAGTGTGTCTATCCAGCCCACCCCTTCCAGAATTTATGGCTTAGTTTTGTTTATAGTGTTAAGTGTTTGATCATTGTTGCTTTTTCATTGTTATATAATATTGCTTGGTAATAACTTAAGTTGTTATATGTTTTTACTTTAACTTGTCTTCTTGTGCTCTTCCGGCTCCAAAGCCTTCTTCTATCTATTCCCTGCATGTCTGGCAAGTAGATAGCAGCTGGCAAGGTTATCCAAAAATCCGTGGAATAAGCCTCAGACATTTCTTCATTCAGAGCCCCAACCCCGCCTTGTGGGTTTCTGTTTAGGGAGGAGGACGCGTAATACAGAAAATGACAAACATTCCATCACCTTCACGTGCAAGCACAAATAATTCTTAACACAGCCAAGTGGTCCTGAATCTTACATGTTATTTCCTGTAATGTAAAGGATCTCAACACTCCAATTAAAAGAAAAAAAAGTTTAGACACTAACAGGTTAGGTGGCAGCCAGGCAGGGGCTTGGTGGATCACAGCGGTGCCTAAAACTCAGACTTAGGGTGCTAAAACTTGGCCTTCGGCACCTAAGTCTCTTGTGGATCTGGTCCTATCTGCCTAAATAGTTGAATTTTATATATATTTATTTATTCGGGAGTGGGGTGGGGGAGAAACCCATCTTTGTATACAGTGTCAGTTTAATTAGCTGAGAAGCAGACAGGCCAGGCTCCAAAGCTAGCTTTAGCTCTTATAATACAAATAAATTGAAGCATGGGATTCTGTGATTCATTAGGTATTCTCTTTGAAGAGAGAGTTGTAATTTTTGGCAGTAGTGGGTAACAAGGCAGCTATACCAGTGAAAGGAATGGTTTTTATTTTCTATAGATCAGCCAGTTTTTGGCCACTGCTGCCAGGATTATAGACTTTACTAGCAATGAAAAATTAAGCCAGTTCCAGTGTCTTATTTTCAATTAAAATTTAATTGAAGAAAATATTGTGGACCAAATTCTGCTCAGACAACTCCACAGACTTCAGTGGAGCTGCCCAGATGTAACAGTAGAATGTGGTCATATGTCTTTAGGGAATCTCACGTCTCACTCAAGGTTTGCTGTTTAAAGGGGTCAGCTGTGAGCAAAAGAGAGGGTGAGCAAGGAAAGGAAAGATCTGGGATGTGTGAACTGGCTCCAGTAAAAGCTAGCCTCCGATTTTGTCTCTCTCAAACTGAACTCAACTTTATGAGTTTGGAAAAAGTGGGGCAAAATTTTAAAGATGTTTGTGCTCCTAATTTACTGGTTCCAGTTTGAAACAGAAGTGGGATGCCAAAATATCATAACACATCGTTTTTAAGGTATTTGCAGCTGATTCAAATCTTAAGGGAAAATTGTCAGTTTTCCAGCCCAGTTGTCATAGCAAAGATGATCTGAACTCAACCACTGATCTGTTTGAGGCTCAGCGATCCCTCATTTTTTTAAATACAAAATAAATTGAAATAATTGTATCCATTATATAAAAAAGGTTAAATATTTAATTAACAAGACTAACTCATATTAGAGCTAGACTGTTTCCTGGAATAGAAGAACAGTGAAGCACATCTCTTGTGTTCTCTAATGTAGGTCCTATTTCAGCAAGGTACTTTAAGCATGAGTAAATCCCACTGAAATTTAATGGCCCAAATTCAAAGCTATAAGAAATAAGAATTTCTTAGCTGAAAAGCACTCTTGTAAACCTACCTTCAAGCCTCAGCCTAGGAAGTGATCAGTGAGACTAGGGAATGTGGATTTATGGCTGAGGGGGGAGAAGAGAACAAACACCACACACACTTTAAAAATAAACTTATTTAAAAGTAAAAACATTCTATAAATAGAAGCCCCTTATCAAAAAGGTGCAAAATAGTCCTCAACTTTACATACATAGCTCTCTTATTCTGGAGACTCACACAGTTTACACTAGCTGAGGTTCTGCTCCCAGCGCTTATTTCCTTTGCCCCTCATTTCTGCGTTACTAATACTATTTAGTTAAAGACCTTTGTTGAGTCAGAGTTCAGTTCTTTCTTCCTATGCCTTATCTGAGTCTATTCTAGAAAGTTAGGTCAACCTACGTACATCACTCGGGCGTGTTAAGCCAACCTGAGCCCCATTCTTCTGTTGCCCTAGCTACTGCCTTTCAGAGAAGTGGACTTAGTACAGCGATGGAAGAACCCCTTCTGAGTTACCCACTGAGTATTCTCTGTTAGTGTGGTGCTCTATCCCTGTGGCTATCGAGAGTGGTGTAGAAAGACACTGGGCCTCTCCCAGAAAGTTGGTTTTAAAAAGCTAGTATGAAGCTTGTTAGAGGGGCTCGGGGCGGGGGTCCTGTAAGGAGGGGGACCATTTCAGGTGAGCCAAGCCACACGATACCAGGCAAATGAAACCAGTCTAACGGTATATTCAGACAAGAAAGGTTAATATACTGAACTGCTTAATATATAAATAATAATGCCTCTCTCTTGTAAAGTGCTTTGAGATCTATCAGTGAGGAACTCCTTTACAAAGGAGATAAGTATCATTAGCCTCATTTTACAGGTGGGGAAACTGAGGCACAGAGTAGTGAAGTGACTTGCCCAAGATCCCAAAAGGCCTGTGGCAAAGCCAGAAATAGAACCAAAGTCTGCTGAGTCCTTGTCTATTCCACACTGCCTTAAGATTAAAACCTCTTATATTAGGGGTGTTAAGCCTATTGGCTCAACTACAGCATACCACATTGAAGAGTTAGTTTCAACCTTGGCAAGTTTGGGGTTCGTTTTCAAACTACTCTGCTTCAGGAAGTGACTATAGTATCAATGACAACAATAGATAAAATTGCAGTGGGGTGTGCTTTACTGTTTAAGTATAGCAACCCTCAAATTCATTCTTATCCTCAAGATTTTTAAATGAGAGAACAGAATTTAGGCAGCACCCATATTTCTGTCTCTTCTTACTCTGGTGGCTCAAGCCTCTGACATGTTAAGTCTTGTTTGATACTGAATCAAGCTAAAAATAGGTCATGAAAGCAGCACTTCAACTGGCATGCAAGCTTGTTTAAAACACTGGCTGTTAAGTATGTAGCAGATTTGTAATAAGCTTCCAAATGCCAGGTGTTAGATTTTCACAGCCACATAAAGATTTGGCTAATTTCAAACAGAAGGCCTGATTGAAAAATGGCAAAAATGATCTCATAACAGGGGCTAATGAATGTCTGAGACATATGCTGTTACCAATTTGGGCATCACACTGTGTGGTCCTGATGCATTGCAACTCCGCTACTGTACATATGGGGAAGCATGGGACTGGAAGGCAAGATTTACAGTGGAAGGCTTAGCCCAGTCAGAGGTACATCTAAATCCTGAACGCTTCAAAGTACATCAGAACTAAAGCTTCACGTATGTAGAAAAAAAGTCAAGCTGAAGTTTGAACAAAAAGAGAGAGGATTACAATTATTGGGAAATCCAGTGGGAATGAGCGAGTCTCATGATTTCCTGCTTTATTTTCTCACTTTTACTATGAAAGTTGAAAGGAGACATCCTCAAAGATCAGTCACGTGGCAGACTAAAACACTCCTACAAATCAAGAAGTTAGCTTGGGGCTTGGAGTCTTTTGGTAGGGCGGTTGTGTATTTTGCCTGCAGGAGCTGCTTCTGAAGCAAAGTGCTCCGTGGGTTCCAGAATGAAAACAATATTTTTGAGGGCCAATCCTGCCCCTCAAACTGAGTATGTCAGCAGAACTCTGATCTGCTGAGTCTACGTACCCAGGGAGCACCAGACAAATCCAGATGTAGGAGGTAATGACCACAGTTCTGCTCCATGACCATCTAGTACCACATCCCTTCAGAGGCCGACGCTTTAGGGGTGGCAGTGGGGAGTGACATTGGCTAGAGGTATTCCAGGGGATAAGGTCTTCCTGATAGACAGCTGAGGAATGCACATGGGAATGGCAGGTTCAGTGCCAGTGTGTATTATCTTCCACTGGCCCGTACAGTTTCAAACTTAATTTCTTTCATTGCTATGGTTTTATCAGGTGATTCACACTCCATCTTAAATGAGGCCACTATTTCATTTCTTCGAACCAGATAACATGGGTTCTTTGACAGATCAATTTTATTTAAATAAATAACTTAGAAATATTCAGTGGAGTTTTTAAATAAAAAATAACTAAAGAGAACAAATCAGTCAGTTATATGAAGGGGCATAACTTCTCAGGCTACCTTAGATGAATACTTAATGTTAATCAATAAGTCTTGCTAAATAAATCTTGTTCTATGTTACTATTTTTTAATGCTGAAAAGCTATTCAATGAGGCTCAATAGTCATCTTCTAGATTAGTGAGGAAATCTGGGCATTTCACATCAACCTGTAAACCTCAGTCAAGGACACTGACAGTGGACAGGGACTCTGGCCAGAGGAGGGGAATGTGTCAAGACTGTCCACCTCGATGTTTTACAATTATTATAGAGCCTTTGAAAGCAGACAGTTTGAACAGCAAGGGAATACAGATTGCTTGGAGGGAGCAGAAAACAGATCATTCTTATGTTAATGAATTACCATACTGGGTCAGATCAATGGTCCACCTAGTCCAGTGTAGCAACCTTCTGATAGTGGCCAATGCCAGATGCTTCACAAATTCTCCAGTTCTTTCCAACTTTTAAACATGGGAACAAGAACTGTTGCTACAGTAGCTTCTTCTGTTCACCTTCATTGACCTTTTCCAATTGGAAAAGTTAGAGTAGAGTAGATGACCTTTTGAGGTATCTTCCAACGCTACATTTCTAAGATTATATATTGTCTGGTCATAGAGATTAAATAGTTTTATATGTATTATTTGAGTAACTGATTTATTACCCTGGCTCTCTCTGTAATTTAGTGTTGTGCAAAACCTGCTTCAATTCCATATTCTTGAGTTTCAGCACCTACACCAAAAGTTAATTTACCTGGATTTGTGACAACTGAGATTCAAGTTCATCCAACTTCAAAAAAACCATGTAAAACTTGGACAAAACTGACAAATTTAGTTGGCTCTGTTGTGAAACTGCTGAGTTTCATTGTTTCATAAATGAAACCTTGGTGACCAAACTTGGGCCCCTGAGGGTGAACTTTTAATCAAATCCTCTTTCTGTCTCTGGAAGCTAGAGAAGTAGAAGATATGGCAAAAGATCCCAGTGAGTGTCAGGTTTTTTTTTGTTTTCTTTCAGGCTTAAAGTTCAAAGAAAGATGTTTAGTTTGGGGTTTCATTATGAAAATTTCACACAGCTCTAGTGATATCTAGCATCCACTTGGTCTTGTACTTTAAGATCAGTAACTTCATGTTCCTGGCAATGGACGAAAAAAAACTTTACTTTTATATTTCTAAGTAGTGTTAGAAAAAACTGCAAAAACTTGTGGGATTTTTTTTTTTTTTGGTAGTTTGAATAATGCCTGACCTGAAGGGGTTTGTCTATTTTTGAGGTAATTGTAGAAATTTCTAACTCAGGCTCATGTATATTTCACTTACAGCTCCAGTTTTTCCTTGTTTAAAAACACAAAGTCCAGGCAGGAGTCTCAAGATATGCATGTTTAATTCTGAACACATCCTGTGTGAAACATGATCAGCACATGAAAGCCACCAGACCACTCCTGTTTCTTTAGCCATTCTTAGCACAAAACTGAAATGCATTTTCAAGTCAAAAAAGGGAACACTGTACATTTACACAAGTCTCTTCCTTGGGCTGTTGGGAAAAGACAGGCAACCAGCTAATGAGCTAACAAAACTAAACATAAAGGAGGGAGATCAAAGAGCAGTGGCTTTAGACAGAAGGCCAGCTGGACACCAGAAGGAAATGCAGAGGGTTTTGCTGGCACTGATGTAGAAGGATATATCAGAGCAACATTTGCACGTATACTATACCATACAAGACTATGAGCTAATGGTGAATAAGCTGGTTTATCCAAATATCATTTGCTATCTTGCATAGTATTACCATAATCTGATTCTTGACACAGTAGAAGTACTGGGCCGGATTCTGACCTCAGCTGCATTACTTTCAATCCAGAGTCACTCTGCTGCCTTAAATGAAGTTATTTACAGTGAAAAGCTGGAGACAGAAAGAGTGCCAAACAATGCCACTGAGACAATGGCAATACTTCTCCAGCAATTTCTGCATTCATTACAGTAAGCACAAATAATCGTTTCACTACAAGAGCTTTTCTCTGGCTCTTCATCCCTCACATTTTAATTTGAGTCATCTAGTAGTAAATTACAAAGGCAAAGTTAGGGAAGTGCATGTGAGAACCTTGTGAATGTCAGTTATGAGGAGCCTAGGCTAATTGTTGGGGATAGAAAAGGGAACAACTTCAATTCACAAAGGTGTTGTGGTTTCAGTCTGTTGACCTGTGAATCTGATATTTGGTTTGGGTTATGAACTGCATAGCTGGAGAAAACTGACGTGTACAATGGCTGTATAATATAACACATTCCAGTGCTCCCAAGGCACTGCAAATAATTGTTTAAACCTTTCAGAGATCTCTCTCCTGCTTTTAATGCCGAACATTCATAGCTATTTTTAATTGGGCTACATTTAAGTAACAATGTTTTGAGTTTGCTCTGCTCCATCTCATGCCATAATCCATTATAGATCCCAAACAACAGCTTCACTTTCCAGAGTAACCAGCAAGTGACAAACAAAAAAACCTAAACCACCCACAGAAAAGTATATTGGAAGAATGTCCCAATCATAGCAAACACAAGTTCACCACAGACAGAGACATTTACAAGATCACAGTATTAAATACAAATTTAGAGCAAAAGTAGTAGTGGTTTTTTTTATTTTTTTTTTTTAACACTAGTTTTGGAAACTTCATGAGGACAAACTCCTTTTTGACTGCCCTGCAAGTTCATCCCACTCATATTTTTATAAGCAACTAACATTGCTTTATGGGCCTAGGGTAACATTTTCAAAAGCACCTAAGTGACTGACGGGCCAAAGTCCCCTTTTTGGAAAGTGATTTATACACAACTGAAAAATTATTAAATTTAGGCTCCTAGAGACCAGATTATTAATGGCATTTAAGCATCTAAAGATGCAGATAAGCACCTGGTGTTAATTTCAAAAGCAATGAGGTGCCTATCAGCATCTTTAGATACCTTTAAAAATCTGGTCTCAAGTGCATAAGTAACTTTTTAAATTGGCTTGCAATGGTCCCTAATAAAGTGACACCATTTGCTCACATTTACCATAGTAGAATTCAAGATGCCACAGCATTTCCTAGTGAATATGGACAGCTTACATTTAAATTAGATAACGTAATCTCTGATATTACAGTGTGGTATAGTAAATATTGGCACTTTATATCACAACTAGAATTACTCTTACGCCCTAGGGCCTAATTTAGTCCTTGGAGAGAATTTAAAGCTGAATTTACAGCATGCAGCTGGAAATTTCCAATGAGAGAAATTTTAAGTTTAGAGTTTCCATTTGTCCTTAATTACTGACAACATTAAGGGAACCCCATATTACTGATACCACTAAATTGTAAAAAGAGGAATCCGGAAGTAAATGTAAAGTATGAGTGAACTGTGAACCTTTCTAGTACCATTTCTTTCAACGAGGGAAAAAAATCAGCATAGATAGCACAATGTGAAGTGGTCATAATTAGAGGATGAGAGAAAGAGAAAAATGAAAAAAGACACAAAAATGAGATGGACATATTGGAAGTCCTGTAAATTTGATGTACTGGTAGATATTGATTTTAATCTCCACAACTTCAATTTGTGTGACCTGAGGGTGAAAATTCTAGCAGAGATTCAAAATGAAAAAAAAAAAATGACAGACATATGCAGGGCCAGGGACGATGCTTTCACGTACTCAAACGCACCTCCATTGAAGTCAGCGGGGCTATTTGTGCAATAAGGTAGCACTACTCAGTTATCACAGTTTGGTCCATAGAACATTGGTCATCACAGATTTCATTCTTATATTTGCCCATCCAGCTCCATGTTGTCCCAGTTTTAGAATTATCTCAATAGCGTCTTAATGTTTTCAGTGCCCAAGGAGAAGGGTTGTTGTTTCCGGGGTTGTTGGTTTTTTAAGAAAAAGTTACAGAAAATTATGTTATGTCTCAGATTTCCCCAGTGAGCATCAACTAAAGAGAGGGTGTTCCCATTAATATCACTACTACCTGATTGGGTCTGTTTATGGTAACAGGTACACTTGGCAAGTTAGAGTTTGTAAAATCTCTCTTCTGAAGAGGCAATATTTCAAAAACAGATTCAACACTCTAAATAGGTTGACATTTTCCATTGCCAACATTTCACAAACTTCACAGCACTTTTCAATGTTTGCAGTGAGAATTCCACACACTTCACTACTATTTTGTCCATCACCAATCACACCCTTGGCCTGCATAACTCTCCCCACTTGCTTCTTCAAGAGGCAGACTTGCCTTCGTACCTGACCTTTTCACACTTATAACAACCTTCTCCTTCCCCTCCTGGTCCATCCTTCACTTTCCTCCATTTCTGATGTGACCAACCCCCCACGAATAAGCTGTCACCCACCTCTCCAAACAGAAAGCCAGGGCATACCTCATCTGTTGATGGCGGTGGGCCTCCTGCCACGGCTGCTGATTCTGCTGAGTCACCCGCAACACCACCTGCTGCCTCTGCTGATCCTGTAGAAGTTGCAAGAGAAAAATTTGGGTCTGCTGTTGTCACAAGTGGTGCAGTGTCTCCTTCATCTAGCTCTCTGCCACTGAACCACTACCACTTCCCTCCCTGATAGGAGGGGGTTCAGAGAGCCGGCTGACTACACCAGCTGTAACAGTTGGCTGCCTCCCATCCACTCCCTTGTAGCCAGAGTGCCACTGCAGTGCCATGCCTCTATTTTCTCCCTTCTTCAGGGCACCTTAAATTCTCAACAGTCCAAAGGAAATTAAAACATTCCCCACCTGGGGTCCAATTTATTCTGTCACTAAGTACACACTGGTCCACCAGGGCCCAACCCCAGTTTAGTATCGCTCCCCCTTTAGTTGAGAGTTTTCCAGCCTTCTTTCTCAGAGCTGGGTCACAGTTCAGTCTCTCTTCAGGAACCAAACTCCTCCCTGCAGCAGTGTCTCCAAGCCAGCTGCAGCTCCTCCTGAACAGTATCATCGCCTCCTCCTTCCCCAACCACAGCCACCTGCTGCCCTTTTATAGGGAATTACCTAATGCTACTCAGGTAGAGCTCATCCTGAAATCCAGGCTAGCTTAGCCCCAGACTCTCCAGCCCATGAAGCAAGCCACCCTGTTACATAGCCCACATCCATGTGCAGACATTCCCTTGACATAAATGGGAAGCTGGCTGATACCAGAGTAGATTGGGGAATAGCCCTACATGAGTGAATAAGTGACACATTGTAACTGCACTTATAAATACATTATGAATAAATGGGAGTTTGGTTTGAAAGCTACTGTTCAGCTAAATTTCGGGGTTTTGATCCTGACCTAAACTGATCCCATGTGTTCCTGGAGTCCCCCAATATTAGACTGCTTAAGCAATCAGCTGTAGCTTTTGCCTTTTATTACAAAAGAATGAACAGAGCAGATGGGAAGCTATATGACATCGGCATCTGTTTATCACATAATCCTAAACTATTCGATATCTTTTTAATCTAAAAGGTTTAAAATGAAGTTAAAGCTAGGTTTAGAAGAACAAAACCAGGATAAATCTCTGTCTGTAATGAATCTAATTGACTAATTGGCATCTGCTTGCAGTTGGCATTAACTATTCAAAGGCTCCAAAGAATGTTCAGGTTTCAAAACCACCAGTGTTTCTGCAAAGGAGAATGCTAGTATCGGTTTTATAGTTATAATTGTTAAGGGCTCAATTAATAAATCCTCATTGTCTTCTTTATTTAACATTTATGCTCACCAAGGCTTTTTGTATTATCCGCTGCATTCAGAAATAATATTCACATTAGTATTCCTTAAGAGATGTGTGGATTATATTCCTCCCTTATTGTTTTCAACCCATCTATGAACCTGCAGCATTGTAAACCCATGTTCTTGAAAACGTCACCTCAGCTTGCCACATTTTCAGCAACTATTTTTTCAAAACTAATACAAATTGGTATTTCCCCAGTTAAAGAGTGAGGCTACAGAAGGCTATTTCTAGGATTAAGATCCAATCTAGAGTTGACAGAGAAAATACTGGTACCTTTTCTAATGCATTATGAACAATAGGAAAGGTACAATACACACACGACTTCTTGTGCTAGTAATCCAAAAGGTTTTAGAATTGCAACTTGTGCTCCTGGCTCATGTAGCCTCCATTATTATTTTATTTTTTTTTAATTTTCAACATCTCTCCCTTTTTACCCTCTCTTCCCTGCTCCTTCCCTTCCAGTTTGTCCCTGCTTTTTCCTTCTTGCACGCAACTTTCTCTAGGTTAACCCCAGCTATCCTCTTTCTTTTTTGCTCTTCACTCCTTGAACGTCATTTCAGTCTTTTTTTAGTTCTTTTTTTATATTCTTCATCACCTTTGGTGCTTATTCTGCTTCTAATTTCCTTGTTTTCTCTGATTTGTTGCATTTCTGAATTGCTTAGATGTATATTTTAACTATTTGCTTTCCTTTTGGGGGCATCTGTCTTGCAATGTGACATGTGTGGGCAGCCCCTGCACACATCTAAATCCCCACTGATTTCCATGGGACAGGAAATCTGTAGGCAGTCCTATTTAGTTATTTGGTAATTGTGTGGGTTTATTTATTTATTTTGCTATTTTACTATAAAAGAGCCATCCAATGACCTGGCCACGTAAACTCAAATCAATTCATTGATTACTCATATCAAATCAAATAAACCTTCAGCAACAAATATAATAAAAGTTAATTAGCCACCCCATATAATCCCTACACCATTGCTGGCCAGCCCTACCTAGCAACAAAGGAGAAAAGATGGACCATGCAGAATGCTCTGAAAGCTAACAAACTTGGGTTGGTAACCATCCAAGGGGAGAAGCAAGTTCCAAAGGCCCAGGGTCGTAACAGAAAACGCCCAACCAGTGTCCCAGTGCTGGTCACTCGAGGTGGGTTCCCCTGCATAGATCAGACTGCAAGATCAGGGTCTTTCAGCCTTTACACCAACTTGTAACCATCTGGAGGATCATGTCACGGTGTGAGGCATGCTATTAAGAAATCAGGCCCATCATGTGGTCTCCCCTGTATTCCCTTCCTTTCAATAAAAAGCAGTGCAACACAAAAGTACTGTAATTAACTCCACCACAGGGAGTAACCATGAGTACTGTGGTACACCAGTCCCCTAGATGTCTAGTAGCATATTGGGTGTACCACGTGCCCAAAGGCAAGTACTGTAAGCTCTCCAAATGCTAGGGCCTTTGGGCTGTAGCCATTGGTGGATCCACATAAACACAAAGTCACATGAACAACAAAGGGTTGCTTTGCTGGGGCTGCCATAAACAAACAGTGCAATTACCCTGGGCAGGATTGCTTTAAGTTACAAAAAACCCACAACAACAGGTCCCAGGCCATCACCCAATTCCATCCCGCACAGGGCTACGAAGGTGGGAATTCTTCTCACTCTAGGCCACTCCTACATAAGGGCAACCATCCACTGGCCTATAGATCCCACAGCCTGAATCCTGTCGTTCAGCTTCATTCAGGCCCATCCATAAAGCCACCCCATTTGCATGCATCATCTGGCTATCCACCAACAACAGCTGCCACCGGCCCCTTTGCCAATAACTGGCTTCTTGCTAGCCTGGTTCCCAGCCCTTTAGTCCCAGCTCATAAGCTTCTTAGGCTCCTCTCCACAACCAGCACAAAGGATTCTGCCTTCTGTTCCTCCTCCCTCCTGAACCAAGTCCCCATGACCTCAGGTGATAGTCATACTTCTCTTTCCTGGGCTGAAGGGATCAGGGAGTCCTGTGATGACTGGAAGATGCTCTGGGAGTTAACACCAATACCCAATTAGGAACATCAGGTTTATTGCAGTATTGGAGGCCAAGTCATGCACCACCGAGTCAATGGCAAAACTCCAGCTGATTTCAATGGTGAGGGTAAAAGAGTAAACTAACAAGTCTGAGCTAAATAGTCCCTACCTGCAGATAAAATTCATGATTGAACACCTCTGTTAAGTTATTCCTTCAACATCTGGGGATCATCAAAACACCTTGAAAAATGGCTCATCTTTTGGTACTTTCAAGCTAATGTATCACAGTACTAAATAAGATGGTGCAGAGTTCAGCTGTGTGGCACTGACTAAACAGAGGACCACCTGGTAGCTCAGTCAAATTGTCTACAAGTCAGATTATCAATATTACATAATGTCTATAACACCATAGGTGTACTTGGTGCTTTGCAAATAAATGAATGACAGGTTCCTGCCTTGAGTAGCTAACAGTATGTATAGCCTTAATGTACCTCATAATTTATGCTGCCTTGCTCTGCTATATTTCCCTATCTTGTGTTTCTAGCAACTCTTTTTAACTGCTTATAAAAGACAAACTTGTACTATCAACAATCCTGTTTATCTTTTAAAAAAAATAATTAGTCACTAGGGTCCGAATCCTCCCATGACCTCCTCAGAGATTCAGATGTCCGCCTGCACCATAGAATCATAGAATATCAGGGTTGGAAGGGACCCCAGAAGGTCATCTAGTCCAACCCCCTGCTCAAAGCAGGACCAATTCCCAGTTAAATAATCCCAGCCAGGGCTTTGTCAAGCCTGACCTTAAAAACCTCTAAGGAAGGAGATTCTACCACCTCCCTAGGTAACGCATTCCAGTGTTTCACCACCCTCTTAGTGAAAAAGTTTTTTCTAATATCCAATCTAAACCTCCCCCACTGCAACTTGAGACCATTACTCCTCGTTCTGTCATCTGCTACCATTGAGAACAGTCTAGAGCCATCCTCTTTGGAACCCCCTTTCAGGTAGTTGAAAGCAGCTATCAAATCCCCCCTCATTCTTCTCTTCTGCAGGCTAAACAATCCCAGCTCCCTCAGCCTGTCCTCATAACTCATGTGTTCCAGTCTCCTAATCATTTTTGTTGCCCTTGCTCATTGCAGAACTGGTGTAGAACTTAAAAAATTACACACACCATGGCAAGGGTTGTCAAGAAAGAAAGAGGGGATGGGAATACAGATTACATTAGTTCTGAGACTGATGTGTGATGGATACATTTTGCTAGTGCCTCGGTTTTAAATTAAAAGTTTTGAGACAGTGTCCAGAATGTGGTTTGGAGTAGATCATAGAAATCACAGAAATATAGGGTTTGAAGGGACCTTGAGAAGTCATCAGGTCCAGCCTCTGTGCTGAAACCAGTAACCTAGACCATCCCCTGACAAGTGTTTATCCAACCCATTTTCAAAAACCTCCAGTGATGGGATTCCTGAGCCTCCCTTGGGAGCCTATTCCAGAGCTAAACTACTTACAGTTAGAAAATTTTTCCTATTATCTAACCTAAATCTCCCTGCTGCAGATAAGTCAATTACTTCTTATCCTACCATCAGTAGACATGAAGAACAAGTGATCACTCGCCTCTTTATAACAGCCTTTATCATATTTGAAGAGTAAACATGCCCAGTTTTTTGTAAACTTAGCTCATAGGTCACGTTTTCTAAATCTTTTATCATTTTTGTTGTTTTCTGATTGACTCTCTCCAATTTATCAACATCTTTCCTAAAATGTGGCACCCAGAACTGGACATAGTACTCCAGCTGAGACCTCACCAGTGCCAAATAGAGCAGGACAATTTCCTCCTATGTCTTGCATCCAACACTCCTGTTAATACACCCCAGAATGATATTAGCCTTTTTTGCAACTCCATCACAATGTTGACACACATTCAATTTGTGATCCACTACACCTGCCAGCAGTACTACCATCTAGCCAGCTATTCCTCATTTTGTAGCTGTGCATCTGAGTGTTGTACTTTGCATTTGTTTTTACTGAATTTCATCTTGTTGATTTCAGACCAATTCTCCAATTTGTCAAGTTTGTTTTCTAATTCTAATCCTGTCTGCCAAAGTGCTTGCAACTCCTTCCAGTTTGGTGTTATCCACAGTTCCATACTGGCTATTCCTTACAACCGTATTATCCTTTAGATGCTCACAAACTGATTGTTAATCATTTGTTCTAGTATCTTCAGGTATTGAACTTAGGCTAACTAGTCTACAATTCCCTGGGTCCTCTTTGTTCTCCTTTATAAAAAGTTCAGCAATGGAAAGAAGTAAATTCTGAGGAGGGTTTTGATGGAGATGAGTGATGTGCATGGTACACAGGGTCAGAGATCAGGAACTAACAAGAGAAAAGACATGGATCTGCTTGAGAGAGGAAGAGACCAAGAGAGCAACAAGGACCACTGAGCTAGCAGAGAGCTGTATGAGGACAATTTCCTAAAAACAATGTATCTGAATTCTTCTCATATATTTGCATATTATAAATTTTAAAGGGGTTCAGTCTGTCATACCCATGGTAATAGAAACAAAATTTCCTTTCACTCATGTGTTTCCTGTTGCTTTTCTACTTTATGAGAATTGCTCTAAGTCTGGAAACAAACAAAAAATGGTTTGTTCGGGGAAACTGTGAAGACAATGGGTTTTGTAAGGGTGAGTCATCAGCCAACTCAAATCATACTTTGTATTTGGCACTAAAAACAAGAGCCTTCATCAGACTTGAAAAGACTTTGTGGTGTTTCACGGACAAGTACTCGGTCATTGAAAAGAGACGCAGTTTTCCTTGACTAGGAATATACAAAGGAAAAAAGTGAGGAAGAAAACTATCCCAGCTCCTGGCTCTTCAGATCCAAGAACCTAATGTCCTAAAGTTTCCTTTATGCCTGACAAAGACACTATTTGACTCATGCCATCATTTCCTCTATTTCTCTGTCCTCCACACTCTTGCATAATTCTCTACTTTAATATCACATTCCACACAACACCTCGTTCATTCACTATTTGCATTCATTTTTTAAAGAATGCATGAAAAATACTGGAATAATTAAGCTGATGATTTTCAGAGCTCTTTAGTGGAATGATCCTTAAATTACCAGCAATAGCTGCGGACACCACAGAATCTCATGTGTGTCAACACTACTAAGTACACCCTGCTTTCAAATCAAAATTCTTAGCTTCCTGACACAGTTAATGTTGAAATTCTGACTTCAGTTAGGTCTAATGAGTTATTTGGAAATCTAGCTGGGGAGTTGCGTAGGAAAAACCATGTGAGAATGGCTTCATACCATCCCTAAAATTATCAGGGCTGTTTTACAGTTTATGTAAAGATTGAAGTGTTCCTCATGAAAAGAAGAATCAGGAGTTGGTTGTAATTAATAAAGAGGATTCTTTATGGATGCTGCTGACTGCAAACAAACCCCTGAGATTCTCCCTGCCTCTCTAGCTCCAAAAAAATTAAACACAGCTTGAGTTGCCAAGTGCTACCACACAGTGTCTCACTAAGATCCAGCCATAACTAGCAGTCATGCAATGGGTTATTGACTACACTTCATGTATCAGAAGACCTAGAATATCTCCTCAGATGAAGAATAGGACCCCACTGCTTCTCCCTGTGCAGGGGGAAAGTAAGCTGGCTTTTATATTAAAGACACATTGAACTTTAAATGGTCTCTACTATTTTAAAAGTTTCATTTTAAACACTCTGAATATCAAATTGACTCCCTTCTAATACCTTCAATAACAAGGTATGTCTCAAAGTTTAGTGACAGGAGCCCTTATGATTTGATTAGAATTTCTTTTCCATAATATGTGTGCCTGAAGGCAGTATTTTTACTACTATGAGCAGAGAATTTGTATTTAATATAGTTCCTGGCATAAAGCTTAAGGATGGCTTTAGAAAGAGATTTTCAGACTTACTCGAGCCCTTCTTTCCACCCCCCTTCTCATCCCCACAGTCTTCAGTAAAGCTTGTGTGTCCATTTTGCTCCAAGAAACTTGTTCCTAATCTCCATTTGAACATTACAGCAAAACAGCCGTCTGATGTGCAAAAGGCAGTTGGCCCCTGATTATACAGAAACAAATCACAAAGTAACAGAGTTAAACCCTCTGTGTATTTAAGCAATAATGCAGCTGTTCCTGTTGTTCCTCAGTGGAACTTGTGAGCTTGGGTCAGCATCTCGTTAATGGTGGCTGTTAAAGTCAGGACAAGCTATGTTTATTTATAAAAGGTCCATAAATGATATCCTGGTTGTTCTTGCCGTCACTGCAAAACAACAGCACTGGCATGCACAAGAACAACGCCCAGCTGAAAAAGGAGTTTAATGCTTCACCAAGCAGAAAGGAGAAGACTCTTTAAGGATCTTTATTCCTGTCATTGACCTGGTATAACACACTCACTCTTTATCAAGAGCCTCAGCATATGCGTTACGTGCACCATGAAGTGTGATGCTGATATTGGTTTGAATTGATTTACCCCTGAAAGCTCAGCTCCATTCCAGCATCAGGTTTTCTGTGATGACCTGTTCCCTGACCCTGTTCCCCCTTTTCTACCCACTTAGTTGGTTGACTTGAGCAAAGCACAAGGAGCACAAATTATTAGTTTTCAGTCTCATATAGTGACTGTGGAAGATAGTTGTCACCAATAAAGAGTCATCATTTTCCAACTGTTACAACATGCTGATATCTGCGGTACCACAGCAATTTCCTGTTCAGCAATGATAGAAAAGCTAACTATAATGAGAGTTCTGTGTGGGTAAGGACTGCAAGATTTGCCTTTAATTTTGCTTGCCTGACCTAAATTGAGTGCAGTCAAATGGTACTGTTGCTATCCATCTCAGTAATAACAGAGGTATACTTGCTGGCAGGACTTTAAAACGGTCCTGAAATATTTGAGGACTAGAAGGATATCATCAGATCATGAGACTCCATCATATGTGATGATATCATGGTGCAAGGTAGTGATGGTTGTTTTGCAATATCATGAAGCAACACATTGCCTTGAGGACAAAGTATAAGAGTCACAGTCCTGCGTGTTTGGCCCTTATAGTTTTGTCAATTCACCTCAGTCTATAAATACAAGACCCTTAGTATTCCATTCCTATCCTTCTATTAAGCCTAGTTATGGTAGTAACATCAGAACAGATGGGCCTTCTCTGACCTAGCCTAGTTCAGGGATTTCCAACCTTCTCCTCCCCTTACCCTTTTTTACCATCTGAAAGGTCAGAGCTTCAGCCTCAGATACTAAGAAAATAAATGGCTACATGAAGGATGAAATATGTATGTCTTCCTAAAAATGACTAAAATTTTAACCCAGAGCAATCAAGGGCGTATAAAATTACATTATGATTTCATCTCTCATAATAAGGCTATATGTCATTACCAAAATTTTGTGTATTTGCATCACTGAAATCCTACTGCATCTGCCCCAAATATTTATTTCCCTATTGAAAGAATCGTGGTCTAGCATCCAGTCTCAAGGGACCTGAACTGTAGGTTCAAAAGGTTTTGAAGAAGAAGGGGGGGGGAGGGAAGAGAGATGGCAAGTGTTGTAAGAGTATCTGTTTTATAGCAGTCATGGTTGTCACAATAAACATGATTAATTTGCTCTTTGTCACCAAGCAGCCTTTTAATTCTTAGATAGTGGCAAAGATGAATTGTGAGCAGGTTTCATCCTTCTATAAAGCTTTGAATTTAAGGAATGCAAATCTCATGGTGAAAGAAGGTTGGCTGAATTATGTGCGAGTTGCAATTTGACCAATATTGCTTTTCACAATAACCACTCTTACAGTGTCAGTCGTATTTCTCCCTTTGCATTAGAGTCCTATTTCTTTCAGTGGATAAAGAAAAAATTAGGCCTGCTCTTTTCCTCTCTCAAATGTACTTTAGTGAGTTAACATTGAATAATTAACATAAATTATTTTCCTTTTGCTGTAATTTATACAAATATATATTTTAGTAATCATTTGTCTTACATCTGTTCTCATTCAGTCACCAACATTCTGACTCCCATAAATTGTTTGGATTTTATTTTTATTTTAATTGTATCTTGCAAGTGACTTAAAATCAGATAGCTATGCTGTTACAAAATGGATTCTATAGAAAATAAACGTAATTTATCTATTATCCTCCACTGGTTTCCTTTTCTTTTTATCTAGTGTTCTTATTTCCTACTGAACTCAGCATTGATTCAAACTTGTGATACTGTCATTTATTATTTGTTGAGTAATGGGCCTTATTCAGCTGTAGTTGCTTGTCTGGAAAGACATTTTTGCCCAAGCCTAATTAATTTTGACAAATTGACTTGCACACCCAGTTTTGTACCTCTACCCAATTTTTATGAGAGAGAGAGAGAGATCTAGTTATGCAAAGCTGCAGGTCAGGTCCATATTTACTTTTTTGAATATCTGTCCTGCACCAACTATAAACTTGGCACTGGTACATGAAAAATCAACTTGCAGCCCTTGCTGGCTTATACAGAGGCTCAATAGGTATCACATTTGAAGCTTAGCCTACAATACATATCTATGCTGTCTCTGTGAAGCATTTTGTAATAGCAGTTTGTGACTTAAGGATGCTTTGTAATATATACATTTACACTGGTTATCCTTAACAATTTGCTAAATTAGATAGTCATGAAAATGACTATGTTTTAATGCATTTGTGAATGGAATGGTTATTTAGCTAAAACTACAAAATCAACTGTTCCGTCTGTTGGGGGTGACATTTTGGAACTTGGCCAAACAACCTAAGAGCAGGAAAAAGATCTCTCTGAAGTTTACGACCATGAGCAAGGCTTGCTTCTGTTTAATGTAGTTGAAGACCATGATACAATATCTGCAGTGTATATACTTAAATGTTTCAATTGGATGCACTATAAAGTGTTATTGTAAAGTGTTAAACTAGCTGCTGCTTGGCATTTCCGATCTGATATTAGGATGGTCATTTAGAAACCATAGTGGGGCTATTCCTTTCATCGTCAGTGAATTAAATTAAATAGGACACATGACTTGGTTTTACTTGATATAACCTTGATTTTAACCAGTTGTAAAGGGTCAAGAGATATCAAGAGCATATCTAGATTTAATGCCAGAGCCAAATACCCAGTCCTCAACCTACCCACCCAATTCTTGGTCTCATTAATGCATTAGTAACATTGTTTTTGTATGGGAAGATCATATAGACTTGTCAGAGTCCAAGGAATTCCACCTGAAGTAAAGCATGATAAATAATTCAGCTGATTGCTGGGAACAAGAACTTCAAAACAGCATGATGTCATTAAATGATTTCTGGTAGTTCAAAAAAGAACTAGATAAGTTCATGGAGGATAGGTCCATCAATGGCTATTAGCCAGGATGGGCAGGGATGGTGTCCCTAGCCTGTTTGCCACAAGCTGGGAATGGGCAAGAGGGGATAGATCACTTGATGCTGACCTATTCTATTCTTTCCCTCTGGGACACCTGGCATTGGCCACCATCGGAAGACAGGATACTGGGCTAGATGGACCTTTGGTCTAACGCAGTATGGCTGTTCTTATGTACTTATGTTCTTACTGTTAGACTTGGTTGCCAATCAATACAGTGTTTATGGTTATTTTGATTGTATTGTCTTCAAATAATTTTTAATTATCTGAATTGAAGAAAAATGTTTCTTCTTAAAATCTTCTTGTATTAAAGACAGTCATAATTTCTTTTTATAAGAACTTGCCAAAAAAGATGATCAAAATGTTGTTTACTACCTAGCTAAATTAATGAGAAAACCCTAAGCTAAAGCATCTGGATGAGAGTCGAGCAATTGCTCCAAACATTAAGGACCAATTCATTCCCACTGGCAGACTCTGAGCTGCTGAATCACAGTTGCAGGCACCCAGTAGTGGAAGGTTGTATGGAGTTGGGAGTGTAGCAGTGTAAGTTGCCTGCCATTCCCATTCCACTGGGGTAGAGTCTTGAAACTGCACACAATAATAGTCAGGGAGACAGCAGGGCTAGAGTGCCCAGGAAACATTCTCCACTTCCAGGATTTTTCCCACTAGGGGGCTGCTACCTCTTGGAGAAGCCCTGAGGGAGGGTGGTAGTAGTACCACTGTTTTTCCTCCCAAGGAGATGAGTGCCTTTGGTCATGCAGCTGTCCTCTCAAGTGCAAGACTCCCAAGGCCTGGTCTACACTGGTGGGGGGCAGGGAAAAATCAAAGTTACGCAACTTCAGCTACGTGAATAACGTAGCTGAAGTCGACGTACTTAGATCTACTTACCGTGGTGTCTTCACTGTGTAAGCTGACAGCTGATGCTCTCCCCTCAACTACACCTGCGCCTCTCACTGTGGTGGAGTACCGGAGTCGATGGGAAAGCACTCGGCAGTCTATTTATCCCGTCTAGACTAGATGCGATAAATCAACCCCCGCTGGATCGATCGCTGCCCGTCGATCCAGCGGGTAATGTAGACAAGCTGCACCCATTGGAAGTAAATCAAGCCCATTCAGTGTTTAGAACAATGGGACTGAATCATTAAAGGGATAATTAGAGGATATTTTTAGCTTTTGGAATGTTTATGTGACAATGATATTCCTAGGCTATTTACCTGCCTTGTCATTCACAACAAATCAAAAACAGTTGAGTCTACCTCTGCATTACAAATGGAAAGTAGATAAACACAAATAGCATCTCTGCATTTGGTGCGGTATGGCTCATATGTCCAATAGGCCTTTTCAGCCTATTTCTAGAGACAATGGACACATTTTGATATTCTGACAGAAAAATTAAATTGTTCTTTTATTTACACAATGGATACTAAACTCTTGGTTGACAATTATTGTAATGCTGGGCAAAGGGGTTATAGGTACATTTTTTGTAATTAAGAGGTGTGGCTGAACAGCCTTAGAGACTAATTTTCTCTGTTTAGCCACAGGACACACAGTGGCATTCCAACTTCCTTGCAACATTCTAACTTTCAAATATGCTTTAACCACACCTAGGAGGAACCACATCTAACCAGTAAAATATTAATTCAGTCCCATGCCCATTCAGTCGCTGGCCTCTCTGCAGACACTCGCACCACTGATGGCAGTTATTGAGAGGTTTTCTATTATAAGAACACCTATTTCCTGAAAGGCACATTGGACTCACCAGTTCCATTCACATAACCCACCAAATATGAATGGTTGAACCCCTTGCTTTAATGTATTTTTGAGTCATTCATATACATATTATCCCAATGCTCCTGGAACCACAGTGGAACCAGTAGCTACATACTATATACTATGCAGCTGGATTCAAAATAAAGACAACTTGCTGACCTTTTACCATCCATAAAAACTGCAGTAACACTAACAGAGATAGATTGAGATTAAAATACCCAGTAGCACAATATAGCACATATCCTGAGACACAAACAGCGTGAGAATAGGGGCTTTCGACATCTCATCATCATAAGCTGGGAGACTGTCTCCATAGCATTAAGTGATCACATACCATGATGAGGAAGACATTAAATCAAACCTGATAAATTAGATTGACAGAATAATGAATCAGAATTCTCTAGCAGTGGGTTTCGTCCTAGAAACCTTTACTCAAATGTATAGTCCCATTGATGTAGGGCTTGAGCCAACTCTTCTGAAATTAATGGGAGATATTCCATTGACTTTCAATAACCTTTGGATGAAGCTATTAATCAAGTAGGACAATTTATGAGAATAAAGATTTACAGAATAAGGTCCTGTACCTTGAATGTGTCCAACTGACTAGCAGTTTAGAGGTCTGAAACCATTGTGTGATATTACCATATGGTAACATATATGATACTATAGCAAGGCAAAACATTGTGAGCTAATGATAGAATTTCAGCTTTCAGCCTGTGGGGGGTTTTTGTTGTTTTTTTAACAGCATTAGTATGAAAACTGTTCATAACACCAGCGAACAGTTGGCTGCAGCTCAAATCAAGAGACAAAAGAAAGTTTTGCTTAATGACTAACACAGACAGCAGGTTGCAAATTTAGGCTAGCTTGATTTCATGATGCATTCCAGTCAGTAACATAAAACACAGGAAATATCTTACATGTGCTGCCTTTGGGGAACAAGGGAAGATATGGAAGTCAAGCATGGTTTTACTACATTTGCCAATAAATCTTTGCCATAGTGCTATTTTCTTCAGCAGTGTGGTATTAATTGCAAAGCAGTGAAAAGATCAAACAGCTTTGCAACCATCTGCTCAACATTGGTCACTGCCTTACAAGAACAGTGAACTCATCAGTGCAAGCAACTGTGCATTACTGTACATCACCCAACAGACACAGAGAAATCATGAATGACCTTGAACACTCTACCAACAGTACGTGGCCAACATCATTAATGGTGTCAATCCTTTATCTCCACATGAGATCTGACAAGCTAGGAGAGACAAGGTTGACTCTGGAACAGGTTTTTAACTTTTTGAGTTGGAAGTGCAGCTGAATTATGATACAATAAAATTTGCTATAAAGTAAGAAAGGATTGATATTGTTAAGACTGACAGAAGTATTCAACAAGAGTAAATACATTTACAGATAGATGGGACAAGCTTCGGTGGGCCTCATGCCCTTCTTCCACCTCAGACTATAATTCAGAAACTAATAAAATCACTAGTAGGGATGATGATCTTGTCCAGCTTTATGAATACCATTAAAGAATGTGCCTCCTTACACATCCTATAAAGGTGAGAAAAGGGCAACAGCTCAGTCACCATCCAATCACATTGGGTACCTTTGTCCTGATTCTCCAGCTATTATTACTACAAATTACTTTTTAGTGTGGCAAGTGAATGCTAGGCACTTTACAGACAGGTTTAAGAATAAAGTCCCTGCCCCAAACAGCTGCCATTTTAAAAACAAATAAAAATGAAGGGATGGGAACGATGCAGTTATGTATTGGAATAAACATCTTGCTAATTCAGCTATTTTTATTCTTAAATTTTATTTTTTTTTTGTTGCAACTTTCAGTCATTAACAGTTAGCCCTTTCCTGCAGTCAGGACTAAGATTGATAGGCCTCCTAAAAATGGATGAAAAGAAGAGGACGGATACGTTGCAGACTGGGTCATGCAGGAGAAGGTGCATGTGAGTAGTTCAATTGGTTTCAGTGGGACTATTCATGTGCTTAAAATTAAGCATGTGCTTAAGTACTCTGCTGGACCAGGACCAGAATATATAAAATACAGCCATAATTCTGTCCATGGTGCTGCTGAAAAATACCAGTGAAATTGCTAAGCTACAATATTTAAAATCATTTGAAGCCTCTAAAAAAAATCATGCTACTTGCAAGAGGGCCAGAGCTTAAGTTCTGTTTGGATAAGCACTTGCAATTTGGCTGCAGCTATCTGAATTTAATAAGAACTAATATAACCTATTGTGTTTGCAAAATGTAGGCATCTTATCCAAAGTCCATTGAAGCCAATGGGAATTTTTGCTATTAATTTGAAAGCGTTTTTGATCAGGCCCCAAAGAGAAAAGAAAACTTGCTGTAGGTTGACATTTCTTGGATTTGGAGTTATAGTCCCTGCTGCGAATGCAGAAATACATGGAAAAAAAAATACAAATTTCAGCATGGACACAAAATTGTTTTGATTACGTTCTGGAGCAGAGATGTGGGGCAATGGGAACACACTTTTTTCTGAAGTAGTTCACTTATAACTACAAAAACCCCTTTCTTTCAAAATTTATATTCCTTTATTGTTTCCTCCAATGGTTTCTTTTTCTTAAGTATTTTTGGATGTGACACTAATAATATACAGTATAGAAATATAATCATCAGAGTCACCACAGAGCCCAGGCTAGCAGATGTTCCCTGATAGCAGAAAGGCCACTCAGAGTGGCAGCCACCCAGTGTGTGCAGCCTTACCTCTCTTGGACACCCTGCCCAAAGAGTGGTTGTAGCTACCTGTGCAGGGGGCATGCCTGGGCCAACCGGTGGTACAGCGATTCTAAGCTTGGTTCTACAAAACTCCCATTGACTTCAATATTGTGGGATTAGAGCCTCAGTGAATTCCTATTACAGCCTACACCCATACGATTCCTGTAGAATCTCCAGCAAAAAGGCCTAAATTTTCAAAAGCCCAAAGATTCGCCCTAGAGCAGCGCAAATTAGGTCTATTTTTCAGATTGAAATATTTCAGCCTACAATTTAACTGAAGAATGATTCACATGAATACCAAAGAAGTAGTTAGTGTTTCATTGTTTGAAAGGTCCAATATGCTGCAAGACTAATATCCAGATAACATACATGTCATTATTTGGTCATATTTTCAGCCAGTGTGCCGGAACATTTTTTATAGTGGGGGTGCTGAGAGCCGTTGAACCACACTCTTTATAATGGACTCCACTTTGAGCCAGGGAGTGTAGCAGCATCCCCCCACACACACAGTTCCAGCACTAATGTTTTCAGCTTGTAAGCAGCCCATCCACTATTCATCTGCAAAAGCAGTGAAACCAGGCATCAGTAATAGCTGTATTTTCATGTTCAGCCTAAAAAAAGGCTTCAATTTGAAGTCTTCAGAGGTAATCAGGTATTGTGGACAAGTTTCTCAAAGCTGTTGCCTAAGCAGAAATACGCATTAATGCATTTTGTGAATGCTAAGCATTCATTCGTTTGGCAAAACATGTGATCACTACAGTCAAAGTGGAATTCAGACAGTAAGTTTTGAAAATCTAGCCCCATGTATACAGGCTAGATTTTGTGTAGTTTTGTGTAGTTTTAAAGAGCTGTGTCAAATCACTACAACTGGGATTGGTTGTGTTATTTTAACTTTCTTTAAAAAAAAAAAAAAAAGAGGGAAAATTCTTCAGATGAAAATATAAACAAAACACAAACATTTGGAATTTTTCATTATTCATCTATATCTATATGGTTATAGAACATTTTCTGGGACTATTGGGAAGGGAATAAACCTTTTATTTTTTCCAGTAGCTGTGCACTGAATAATGTTTTTTCCCCTCCACTCAGCTAGAAGAAGGTGGAACTTCTTTTTGTCTGCTTCAGTTTAATAGAAAAATCCCCTATTTTAAAATGTATTTTGCTTAAAAGGTTGCATTATTGCATCTTTGGGAACATCTGGGGATGATATTAAATGGATATTTTGATGAATGAGGTAGTTAATATGATTGAAGAGACAGTGATCAATACTGGTCTTTAATGTTTTTAAAATGACTTTGACCTTAACAGTATATTTCTTGTTAAACCTATAAATTAGGAGTTAGACTATATTTTTTGTCAATGAAAAAAATATAAGTAGGCCTGAAATTTGCTTTAATAGCCCTTCATATTTATTGTGCAGAGTGTATGACAGCTGTGATGCTTGCTCTGGTCAGTCAGCATTTTTATTATAAGCACTTATTTTCAGAGCTTTACAGCTGGCCCATAAAAATACACTCAGGTGAGAATTGGCAGGCAAGTTCACATCACCAGAGCACTTTGCGTTTCAAACATGCTATAAAATAATTAAGTATATCTCACTTTATATATATGCATATATAGGATTCAGATGCTTTTGAAGTGGTATAAGGACTATAATACAAACACCATTGGTCTCATCCTCATTTGCACAAAAGATAGTTCACACCATTCTGGTGGAGCAAAGAGGCTTTCCAGTGGGATTAAATTATATTTATACCCAATTTAAGGCTCCTTTACATAATTAGAGCAGCATAAAATGAAATCAGGAACATAGGAATTGTCAGACCAGGTCAGAGCTGAGCTCCATCTAGTCCAGTGTCCTGTCTCTGACAGTGGCCAGAGCCAGACGCTTCAGAGGAACATGTCAGAACCCTGCAGTACATAGATGTGGGAGAATAAGTCCCCCACATTAGATCTCATCCTGATCTCTAATAGTTAGATTGGCTTAAGGCCTGAAGCCTGAGGTTTGATATCCCTTTCAACATTTGTTATCCTTAACAATAACTCTGGATATTCATGATAACCACATAAATATCCAATCCCTTTAGGAATCCTGCTAAATTCTTGGCCTCAACAACTTCTTCTGGCACTGAGTTCCACAATCTAATAATTGCATGAAATAGTGTTTCTTTTTATTAGTTTTGAATTTGCCACTTTTTAATTTCATTGAATTCATTTTGCTTGTGTTAGGATACAGGGAGAGCAGAGGTTCCTGCTCTACACCATCTTTATTTTATCACATGTCCCTTCTTATTCAGCTCCTTTCTCAAGGCTTGTCTACACAAACACTTAGTTGGCTGCAACCTCAAGTGTAAGTCTACCCCAACACAAGTCTGTCACACATTCACTGCCAGCCTGGACCCTGGAGCCGCACACTTAAAGTTTTGTAGTGCACTTTGATCCACTCCCATTTCAAAGCAGCGTAGATCAAAGTGCACTACAAAACTAAGTGTGCGGCACTAGAGCCCACATGGATGCTAGTGCACAGTAGACTTACAACTCATCTTGCTGCAAATTAAGTTTTCATTTAGACAATCACTAAAGGTTAAAAAAAACTCACTTTTTCCCCCACGCTCTCTGCACAGAGTTTTTCCAGGCTCTTAATCTTTCTCCTCACCCTTCTCTGATTTGCAATAGACTTTCTGAGATGGGGTGAACAATCCTGCACAAACTACGCCATTGATTTATATAAAGGCATTATAATATTTTTTGTATCCTTCACCATCCTGCTCCTTATGCATCCTAACATCTTGTTAGCTTTTTGACAACAGCCACACATTGAGAGATCTCCCTTGGGCTGGCTACAATGATATCCAGGTCCATTTTCCAAGCTGATACAGTTAGAGTCATGTAAGAGTAATTTCAGTTTGTCCCTCCAATGCACATTATTTTGTAAGTCTTGACACTGAACTGCATTTATGATCGTATTGCCCATTTACCTATCGTGTTTAAGTCTCTGAAGTTCCTCACAGTTCTCTCCAATCCTGACTAATCTAAATAATGCTGTGGCATCTGCATATTTTGCTACCTTCCTACTCACCCCCCCCATTCCAGCCCATTCATAAATATATTAAACATGGGACCTAGTACAGAAGCTTGAACCACTCTTCTGTTCAACTTTTGCCATACTGATAATGGGCTCTTAACTTCAGAAGCAGTGGAACTTTGTCTAGGCTGCAGGGAGAAAGGAGGTAGTGGCTCCTTTAAATTCCCCACTGCCTTGGGTCTCAAGGGAATGGCAAAATGTGGGGGTAAAGGGAGTCACTTTCTGAACCAAAGAGGCTGGCTCAGAAGGGGCAGACCAGCATGTGCACTGGCAGAGGGAGGGTATTTCTATCTTGCTCCCATCAGCCATAAACACCTTTCTCCACAAAAACAGCACCACCCCACAAAGCCAGAGTAGAACTGGGTTTATCATCTGCTGTAGGCATTGTGCTACTCACCCGCTATCATTTAAGGTTGGGAAGGAAGTTTTCCCTTAACACCAGACTGGCCAGGGCAGAGTGGGGTTTTTCATCTTCTTCACAGCAGCTCAGGGGATCAATGGGATAAATGAGATTAGCTTAGACTGTCACAACTAAGCAGATGGCAGATACCTAGAGCAAGAACTTGTTTCACAGGGAGTCCACCATTCTGGTAAACCAGAGGTGGAAGTGGATTTAGACAAAGGTATCCCTAAGGAAGCTGGAAGCCCTCTCAAAAGGTGAGAACTATTAAGGAAAAATATCTTGCATGGTTCAGTTTATTGCCAGATATTTCCCAGATGAGCTAGTAAAGTTATGGCCTAATTAAATCTCAAAGTATCTTGCTTTACCTCCCACATGGCTGTGACAATTGACCATATCATCCTATTTTGCTTTCTTTCTCCTAGCCAGTTTCTGATTCATAAACAATACTTTGCTTTCTACCCTATGACTATGTAATTTCTTAAGCAGCCTCATGTGCTGGAAATCTAAATATTTTTATAATCAGGCTACAAGTAATTTATCACAGCTCAATCCCAAAAGCTTTATTGAGAACTGTTTTCAAGCAAATCCTGGTTTTTAAGAGTGTGCACAAGAGCTAAACAATACTAAATAGCAAATAAATCAAAGAAAGTCAGTGTTTGTACATATTCCGTGAGCAGAATAGGTCTATTAGTTGATTAAAAATTGTTCATTATACATTTACTCAACTCCACTGATGATTACAGGGACGTAGGATTGGCTACTACACAATGCTTTCAAAGGAAGCAACTTCTTTCCTTCTCAGTGCAATACCATTTATGAATGAATTTTTCATTAATCATCCCTGCATTGATCGATCACCTTGCATCTGGACTCCTGAAGTTTAATTGTACAATATGTATTGAGACACTGATAAAATTGTCATGTATTAGAAATAGTTAGAAACACTTTTGCCATGTTCCCTTAGAGCTCATGGTTAGCTGTCTCTTGCTATGCTCTTTGATTTGTCATGGTCAAATAGCCAAAGCTAATGGTATGTAAACAAACAAAAACCCTAAAATCAATTTTATAATGTTCACCCCAAAGTTTATAAATACACTTGCATTTAACAAAAGCATATTGACATACAGCTGTAAAAGTGATGTACACTTTATAAATATGGTAGACTGGAAGGTCAAATAGATCAGTGGCCCTCATGCTTTCCAGCCTACTGTAGCCCCTTCACGAGTCTGATTTGCATACCCCCAAGTATTTTGTGTACCCCCAAGTTTCACTTCACTTAAAAAGCTTCTTGCTTACAAAATTCAGACATAAAAATACAAAAGTGTCACTGAACACGATTACTGAAAAAGTGTTGACTTTCTCATTTGTACCATATAAATTATAAATCAATTGGAATATAAATATTGTACTTACATTTCCATGTATAGTATATAGAGCAGTATAAACAAATAATTGTATGAAATTTTAGTTTGTACTGACTTGGCTACTGCTTTTTATGTAGCTGGCTGTAAAACCAGGAAAATATCTAGATGAGTTTATGTACCCCCTTTGTGTACCCCCAGGGCTACACGTACTCCTGGTTGAGAGCCACTGAGCTAGATGACTCCTCTACTAAGCTAGTTCCAAAGTAAGTGATCCTTTGGTTCAAACTAACCCTCATATTGTTATACCTCTATGTCATTTAAAAATGCATAGTCCTTTGGACTAAGATTTTATTTTGAAAGGTATCAGCGGGAGACGAAGCAGTAGGGCTCATCTTTTCATTTGGGAGCTGTGGGATTGATTCTTGTTCTCAACCACCAGCACTAGGATGACTCCATACATCCATCATCACTGCAGGCTGCCAGTCTAAAAAGCAAGTAGTAAAAAACGGTTGGGCCTGGTCTGTACTAGGATAAGAGATTTCCAAGGCATAAAGAAATCTCTGCACATATACATTTTGTGTATCAGATTGTGTTTGCTATTCCACTCTTAGGAAAAGCCTTCCTGCAATTCCAGTTGTCCTCAATTTTTAAAAATGAAAAATAATTACAATTTTTTTTAATGTGGGAAAAGCCTATAGGAATTCAATAAAACTCATCTGTTTTAAACAGGTAGTAAAATTTTCAGCTCAGTGGTCCTGATCCTCTGCTGGTGTAAATCAGTATGGCTCTACTGACATCCGAGCAAAATTTACACTATCTGAAGATCTAGCCCATCTGATGCGTGAATCTGGTGATAATTCAATGGCAGCTTTGTGACTGAGCCCTTCAACTCAAATTGAAAATGCACCCCGATGTCTGTTTTTATTTATGGGGACAAGTTTGCCTTGATTAAATTTACTTTAAAAACATTATTACAGTTCAGAAAAATCCATTCACTTTTGCAGCATTTGTTTTGTTCGTTACATAACATTCCCCTGGGACTGGAATTTAAAATATAATAATATGAAACAAATTGTATCCATTTCCTTTAGAGTTGAAAATCAAACCCATCATTTCTCCAACTAATCTGACAAAACTGTAATCCACGATGTTTAATTTAAAGCACCTTACATAATAGCCACTACTGGAAAGTGGATTTACCTAGGACTGCAGTCTATGTAAACGTGGTGGTTAAAGTCCTAATGGGTTTGTTCTTATACAAGTTTGTTAGTGTAATGCCTTGGAGGGTCATACGATCTTTTGCTTACAATATGTCAAGGAAATTTAGTATGACAGAAAGGTAAGCAGAGTTTTGTCTGTTTAATGTCTTAAGGGCTCACAAACCAAACCCCAAAACAATAAATTGTTTTCTGCTTCTCATTTTAATAAAAGTTTTACTCATATCCACCAATATTCTAAGATTATCTAAACCAAAAAGCAGCAAGACCAATGGTTAAAGGAAAGAGTTTAAATAGATACTATCCTGCAGGTATCATTTGCAGAATTAATTCTAAGTGGAATAATGACTACTTTTCTTTAATAGTTTAGTTAATCAAAAAAGTGAAAGCTGTAAAAAAAAATGTAAGGAGGAATCACTTCTTGTAGAGTGACAGGTTTCAGAGTGGTAGCTGTGTTAGTCTCTGAGGTACCACAAGTACTCCTCATTCTTTTTGCTGATACAGACTAACAAGTGTATTTGGACATACGCTTTCGTGAGCTAAAAACCACTTCATTATATGCATGGAGTCTGATGAAGTGGGTTTTAGCCCACGAAAGCTTATGCCCAAATAAATTTGTTAGTCTTTAAGGTGCCACAAGTACTCCTCGTTCTTTCTTCTTGCAGGTCTTCCAAAAAAATGTAAAGAATAGTCAAGACGACTGTAGGGAAGTACACCTTGAGATCTGAACTTCTGCAGATTGAGCTATCATTCTAATCAGATGTTTCCTGTACAGTGTATTCCACGTGGCCTCAGCATTCTGCATAATCAAAACAGGGAGAGAGTAGCTAGTGAGGCTTGGAGGAATGTTTATTTAAAGAAGAAAGATTTGCCTGCCTCAGAAGCACTTTGGACTAGTCATCAGTGATGAACAAACTTCATGTTCGCACACCCCTCTCCCCTTGGCTTCAATGAAAGCTGAGTATGCCTGGATTTTTGAAGTTCAGCTAGACTCAGTGCCCAGTGTATGAATATTTTTATGAACCAGCCAAGCCTCTGCAATATAGAATGAGAAATCTTACAAGAGGAAGATTTTGTGCAAGACCTGCTTCCTGTGTGTGGATACACTAGAAATACCATGAGAACAATATCAGAGGGGGATACCTAGAATAACTGGAACCATAGACT
This sequence comes from Lepidochelys olivacea, assembly GCF_965140295.1. Lineage (NCBI taxonomy): Eukaryota > Metazoa > Chordata > Testudines > Cheloniidae > Lepidochelys > Lepidochelys olivacea. Next base: position 45,731,066 of record NC_140414.1, on the reverse strand, counting down.
GAATCAAGCATCCGTTTCTCACTGCCATCAAAGAAGAAACCATGTGATAGCTCTCCTGTTAGAGTGTTCTAAGACAAATATAATATGGATACAAAGGAAAATGCTTCATCACTGTTTGGATTCTAACAGGGCAGAATAACTGAACAAGATGATGGAGATCCCTAGAGTTATTCTGGGTCGCCCTGAGAGACTGATTACTAGCTCTCTCCCACCATTTGGAATTATAGACTGACTCACCTGTATGTACAGTTTACCTCCTTCCCCAGCTGGGACTCCTCTTTAACTGGGCCTGGGCCACACTCCGTGCAACCAGATGCCTTAACTGATCATGCCAGCTCCACTTAACCCTTTCATTGTCTACATGGTGTACATACCCCACCATAGGTAGTTTAATATAATTCACTAAATTTATGTAACTCTAATTTTGAATTAGCACCCATACCTCAGAGGCAGGGCGTTAGATATACGTGTACACAAAGAAGCACAAACCCAGAATCAGGAGTCCATATTTTATGTAAATAATGTGTGACATAAGAACAAGAATCTGTAATACTCCTAAAGCATTTAATAAACGTTTAAACATACAAGGCAAGATTCTCATCTGGCATAAATCGGCACAGCTTACTCAAAGGCTTCATTGGGGCCAATTAAAGAAAATTGAGCGATGCAGGTTTACACCAGCTGAGTATTTGGGCCACATGCTCTAACACAGGTTCTCAGATGGGCATGTTTAACATTGCTTTGACTTCCTGAAGTAGAAAGGGAAAGCCTAACAGTGTTTCTAAAAATAATTCAGCACCTAGTATTATGGAAGCAGAAAAACACTATTGATCTGAAGAAAAACCAAGCATCTGAAATGGGGCTTTGAACACATCCCTGTTAGTTCACCTGAAGTTGATCAGCAGGGACAAATAGGGCAATAGTGTATTTCATCTTCAAAGTCAGTCAGATATCAGACTTCTTGAAATAATTCTATGAACACTGACAGAGGGTGGAGGACTTGAGAATTGATCTGAACACGTCAGAAGGTCCCAGAAGCGAAACACCAGTGGTTAATCCACCAAGTTACTTGATTTCCTTGCCCTGCTCTCTATACCTTTGTTTCCATATTTTATCTCCTTTGGACTATGTTTGTTTTATGCTCTTTGTAAGTGTGAAGAAAGTAATTGTGGCATATGGAAGTAACTGAAGCTGGTACTTCCCATATGCAAATTTCCTGCCAGCATATTTTGCTTCCTCACAGCACAATTCCTGACTTGTCTCTGTTCAGATTATATGACTTTATCAGCTAGTAATCAGACAAATGTAGGAAGTTACATTTTTATTAATCTGAACATCTTTTCTCTAGGGATAAAATAGACCCTTGTTTTGGTTTTGCCCTGAAAGCTGGTATAAGTCTACACAGAGCACCTTTAAAAGAGTATTGCAGTTTTTCAATGACTGATTCTTATTTGAATGTATCACCTGTTATTTTGTTCCATATTTGAAAGAAAATGGTATTTGAGGCCCAACTAGAAATAATGCCATGTCTTCATTATTGGATACTTTGTGGCACAAAAATCAAGTTACTACTTGGCAAAGACTTATTTAAAAACAAACATGCTAATGGGTAAACTTTAAAAATTCAAAGCAGGGAAATAGCATTTTTGCAAGGTCTAAATCTAGTCTGGAACTTTCCAACTTAGCTCCATCTCTGTAACTGATAAATGCAAGAGCCACATAAAGACTGGAAGGAAAACAAGCATATATTCAAATCTCTTATCTATAAGCATGTGTGCAGAAGAATCTCAGATTCAAAGCTACCTTCATATCTTGTGTGTGTGCACATACACACAGTTGTTGAACCTGGGATTCTTCTACATTGGAACCAAGTGCATTGCCAACAATTGACATGTGTATTTTATAACTCATAGGCAAATGAAATGATGAGATGTACACCTGGTGATAACTGTATTATGGGTAAAGAATTATCTCTGAGTAGAGCTATCATACCTTTAGGTATTTTCCTACCAATGGCTGCAGAGATTTTCTACCAAATGACCTGTGTATCTTTTAAAACTGTTAATAAGGTTTTCTTTCAAACTCATGTTTCCCTAGCAACTACATACCAGTCTCTGGGGCACCGAGCCAGTAAGCTAAGAGCAATCATGTGGGGGACTGTTTCCTGCTACTCTGCCGAAGTTTTGGGAACAGGGCAAAAGAGCAAGATCCCTAGAGCTGCTACATGTGTCAACCACAGAAGTGCTATGGGGTGTTACAGCACCGACCAGACTGGAATGCATGGCTGCTAGGCTTCTTCACCAGCGACAAAGGACAGGAATAGGATGCATCTAAAAAGGCCCGCACATTTCCCAGAGTCACTACCCTTGATAACAGAATGTCAATGATTGCATTGGCTACTTGGATCACAGCAGCCCCCACAGGAGACTTGCCCACAACAGCAGCGGTGACGGTGAGCTGAGCAGGCTCCGTGCTTGCCATGGTATGGTGTCTGCACAGGTAACCAAGGAAAAAAAAAGGCATGAAACGATTGTCTGCCATTGCTTTCATGGAGCGAGGGGCAACTGACGACATGTACCCAAAACCACACATGACAAGGTTTTTGGTCCATCAGGCACTGGGAGCTTAACCAGAATTCCAATGGGCGGCAGAAACTGCGGGAACTGTGGGATAGCTACCCACAGTGCACCGCTCTGTAAGTTGATGCTAGCCACGGTAGTGAGGACACATGCCGCTGACTTAATGCACTTAGTGTGGACATACACAATCAACTGTATAAAATCGAATTCTAAAAATCGACTTCTATCAAATCAACCTAATTTCATAGGGTAGATATACCCTAAGTTCCTTTATGAATCTAGCCCTCTGCTTATTGAAAGACAGACGTATATTGGTGGCCTAAATCCTCAACCATAGACTTAATATGGAAGCTCCTTTGAACATTAGAAATTATTTAAAGAAAGTGGATATGCTCATAAAAGCTGAGAGTTGCCAAGGAAGCTTATGGGAACCTGTTGAGATAATCACAGAACTATGGAACAGCAAATAGGGAAAGAAACAAAGGAAACTGGAATAGAATATAGAAGTCTGGAAATGAGAACTTAACCTAGTGCATTGTTGTTATAATCACAGTAGACGAATGATTTGAGATATCTTCTGATTTTTTGACAGCTTTTCATCAACTAGTAAGCCTTTCCGGCTTCTACAGTTAGCTACTCTAATCCTGACTTTAAATCAGTTTCTGAAGCTAAATAAAACAATCAGCTGTCTAATATTTTTACAATTTGGGATTATGCACTTCAGACCACTGGGCACACTCATTACCACTGAACTGATGTCTAATGATTAAAAACTTATATGGATTGATGACACCAAACATTTTTTAAATGAGCAAAAAAGCCAAAACAAAAAACAAGATATTATCTTAAATTACATGCTGAATTTCATTCCAACTATTGGTGAGGGGCCAATATTGAAATAATAATGGGTCCATACCCTGCTAATGCAGGAACCAAGCCTACAGTATGATCCTGTGAAATGACATGAGAGATCTATTATGGCAAAAGCTAGGAAGCAATGATTTTCATCAGTTTTTCCTGGTAACTTTAACTGTTGACATGGTGCTAAATTAAGTATGTTGGAGGTGTTTCCATGCATCACTTCTAATAGGATACAGGTGTCAGGTAATTTGAGATTTCAAAACTAAATTTTCCTGGAGTGAATATTCAAACAGTTACACAAAAAAGCAGATGCAATGCTTTTTTTCTACCCTTCTGAAATGGGGTTTGGCAGCTATCAGCGCAGAGCCTATGGGGAAAGAGAAACTATATTTGATTTTAGCTCACTTGGTTTTCTCCTTTCAAAATCTGCATGAATGGGTAATAAAAACAAACCACTACCCTTTTCCACTCCACCTGCATCAAGCCCAGCTAACTTATCTATATGTAAATATAGTGCCAAGAGGTTGGGATGATCATACTTGATCCCCCTTTAAGGTATGGGGCTCACACACTGGCTCCACTCAACAGCCCAGAACCCCTGACAGTTTCAACTCCGGACAATGGGCAGGAAACAGCAGCCACAGTCCCTCTGCACCAATTGCACAGGCCACTAGTTACATGTAAATGCAGATCATCGTCCTGCCTCTGACCCACCCCCAAATGACTTTCTATAGTGGTCTTGCAGAGATCAGCTCTATGGCTTGCACAAGTCTGCATCCCCACTGTTCTACCCAACATCCTATACAGTTCTTATACAGAGCTTAAGTTCTGCAGAGGGCCTGGGCTGGGTAAATTTCACCATAAATGTGTAAATGTTGCAAAATATAGCAGTAACGAACAATTTTTTTTTTCAGTTTCAGATTTCAGCTTTTCAATAATTTGTATTTTCTGGTTTTCAACCAATTGCTATTTAGTTATTGGAATTAGTTTAAATTTCAATTAGATTTTCAGTCCAAATTAGTTCTATAGTAACAATTTGTGATATGTATTGCCTAAAAGTGTGCTTTCTACATCTGTTGTGCTTTGGAGGTACAGTAAGTCAATCCTTAAGCACATAAAGGATAGAGCAGTCTGTCTGTTGGTGTGACAACTTGATTCATGATTTTCCCTAGTATAGTAAGAAGAACTATAGAGTGAAGAAAAAAAAACATTTTTTCTGTAAAAATAGTTAAAACATCAATACTGATAAAATGCAAAGGACGGGATACTTTAAATCATCCATTTCTATTTGAAAAAAGAAAGCAGGGCATTAAAGATCTTTGACACAAAAGGAAGGCTTTCTAAAGACTTAAATATTTGGCTAGAAAATAACCAGACAGTAACTGGAGGAAACTATTGCCACCACTTATCTATACTACAATAATAGAAATTGCACCAGGAAAGGTCTTGAGTCAAGCCATAAAATGTAACCCCTAGAGAAGTAAATTATGATCAAGTAGTAAGCACTGGCATTTGAATCAATGTAAACAGAAGAACTAACAAGAACACTATTCTCTGAATTTATTCACACCACCCAGTAGGCAATTTAGAGATATACAAAGGGCAACACCAAAATAGAGAATGAATCAGCTGCATTTGGGAGCAGATCCATATCATAGCTCCATAAACCAGCGAAGATGTCTGCCTCGATATCATATATTAGCCACTGCCAGATCAAAATGATCATTCTGCACAGTACATTTGGAAGAGAACAAAGGGAATGAAGTTTTCCATTCCAATCGTGATCCAAATAAAGGTCTGCGGCCTAGTTAAACCAAGAGGTGCCCAAGAGGAGCGATCATAACGAGCTATGATTTTATGCCTTGCACTTGGAAAATCTTTCCCTCCATTGCCAAAAGGCATGCTGGGATCCACTTCCTTTGAGACACACCCCTTTATAAACATCTCATGGAAATAATAGTAATAACTGAACACTTTTTTTTAAAACCAAACATTTAAAAAACACATGAAAGATAGCAATCACTGAAATATTTAGCATCTAGTGATCCATTGTAGCTCAGAGGTCATTTACCAGACTGATCTCTGCTATTTTCAAAAGTGCCAAACTCCCACAGCTAAGAACAAGATAAGTCAGGTTCAATCAGGATAAAACAGAGGCAATGCTAGTTGGCAGAAGGAACCAACTATTGGATCTATTGGCAGAGCATTTCCACTCAGTACTAATTGCTCCTAGATTCCCAGGTAGGAGCTGAGGCATAACCCACTTTATTCATCTGAAGTTGACCATAAGGGTACAACAATTCCATGCTTACCCTGGCTTTGCTACCGTTGCCTCACACCTTCAAGTGTGTCACCACTGTCTTGGTGTACCAGGATTGCCACGCACTGCCAGTGTGCCTCCTTTCATCTATGTCAGAGAAAATAGCTCTCTCTGTCAGGTGCCCCCTAGCTGCTCAGGGCTTGCTCTGCAATAGATTTTCTTTGCTTAACTTGGCCCTCCAGCCAGGTCACCATTTAGTCCTCCCCTTTCGGGCTTACAGAGGGCAAGAGAACAACTATCCAGATGTTGTTGCCAGATGCTGTTCAGCCCCCTCCTCAGGCTCTGTGCCACTATATCAGTGACTGGCAGGGAAACTCAGGTCTGCCTGCTAAAATGGGTTCCAGCCCAGGGACCCTACAACCAGCAGGCCAAATCTGTTCAGACCCAGTTTTTGTGTGCTCCTTCCTACCTGCTTCTGGGTCTACCATGAGAGACTACTCTACTCCCCATGGCTATTTCCCCCTCCTAGCTTCTCACTAGATTTCTTATTTCAAGGTAGGATCCCGGGAGCATTCTCCCTCTGGGCTTGCTCCTGACAACCTCCTTCCTTTTTCTTTTTTATGTCAAAGCAGACTTGACTGAATGGTCTATAAGCACCACCAACTATAACTCCTTAATACTTAGCAATTCATATCCTTTTGCTCTGGCCTGTCTCTTCCAGGTAACGTAACAGCATGTTTTAAATAATATTCCACCTCCCCAGTGTTACTAAAACATAATGTTTTTTTTTTACCTTAAGACATTTGAATTCCTACAAAAGTTCTTCCCTTTCTTTATCAAGCCCTTACATACCCATAGAAGGTGATCAGTTGTTTCTTCTACCTTACAAAGTGCACACAATCCATCTTTGTGTCTTTTTATTTGAAAAAGATTTTTGTTTAAGCCACAATAGCCACTTAGTACTCTAAACAAAAGCACTTCATTAGTCCTGTCCAAGCCCTGAAGTATGTCATAATCCTCAATTCTAGCAACCCCCTTCTAAGCTCAACTTCCTGGTTTTATAGTGCTTCCCATACCTTCCCCAGCTAGACTTCATTCTCTCAGGTGATGCCAGGTGACCTAATTGACCTCTCAGGCCCTTGTTAACCCTATGATGGCTGATGTGGGGAGAACAGAACAGCAGCCATCCTGGTTAGACCAATGGTCCATCTAGCCCAGTATCCCATCTTCTGACAGTGACCAATGCCAGGTGCTTCAGAGAGAATGAACAGAACAGGCAATCACGGAGTGATCCATCCCCTGTCCTCCACTCCCAGCTTCTGGCAAAGAGAGACTAGGGACAATGTCACAGTCAGAGTGCATGGGGCTGCATCCCTGCCCATCTTGGCTAACAGCCATTGATAGACCTATCCTCCAGGAACTTATCTAGTTCTTTTTTTAAGCCTATTATAATTTTGGCGTGAGGGAAACCCTGGCGCACGTCTATATGGAGTGCGCCAAGTTGCAGCCCCTATTCCGGCTCCTCACCAATCTTTTGTTATGGTTTTGGTTGCACTTTTCTCCTCACCTACGCACTCCCTGTCCGTGACCCCACTAAGTCGCGGGACCTCCTGGTCAACCTCCTCCTGGCCCTGGCTAAAGCAGCCATCTATAAAACCAGGGTGAGAAGGTTGGCCGATGGAGTCTCCTGCGACTGCGGGGCCTATTTCCGATCCTCTTTCCGTTCACGCCTCCGAGCGGAGTTCCTCTGGGCGGCGTCCACCGACTCCCTTGACGCCTTTGAGGAGCGGTGGGCGCTGTCCGGGGTTCTCTGCTCGGTGTCCCCGTCCGGTTCCCTTCGTTTGACCCTTTGACCGCACTCCCGTCCCTGTTTTTCATTAGTTGTCCCCCGTAATTAGTTGGCTCTCCAGGCCCTGTGGATCTCCCCCTTAGGCTGGGGGGGGCTCCTTTCGTAGTGGACGAGCTCCGCCCGCCCACTTCCTGGTATTAAAATTAGATAATTTTGGCCTTCACAACATCCGCTGGCAACAAGTTCCACAAGTTAACTGTGCATTGTGTGAAGAAGTACTTTTATTTGTTTTAAATCTTCTGCATTATTAAATTCATTGGGTGACCCCTAGTTCATGTGTTATGAGAAGGAGTAAATAACACTTGCTTGTTCACTTTCTCACACCCATCAAGTTTTTATAGACCTCTATCATATTCCCCCTTATTGGTCTCTTTTCCAAGCTGAAAAGTCCAAGTCTTTTTAATCTTGCCTCATACCAAAGCTGTTCCATACCCCTAAATCATTTTTGTTGCTATTTTCTGTACCTTTTCTAATTCTCATATATCTTTCTTAAGATGGGGCAACCAGCTCTGCACCCAGTATTCAAGATGTGGGCATACCATAGATTTATAGGGAGGCCTTATGATATTTTCTGTCTTGTTATATATCCCTTTCCTAATGGTTCCTAACATTCTAGGTTAGCTTTTTTGACTGCTGCTGCACAGTGAGCAGTTGTTTTCAGCACACACTGTCATACTTGGACAATAGATTTTATCAAAGGTGTATGTATGCTAGGAAAATGCATTAAAATTTCATCTGAGATTTGCCAAAAAGTCACCAAGATGGATGTCCTGTATGTCTTTGAAGTCCAGCAACCCCTAACTGTTCAACAATGGAATTAATAATGCCAGTATTCAGACTTAAGCTGCTCCTCAAATCCCCATGTAATTGGCTGGTGAAACTTTATTCTTGCTGTTTCTCACATGTTCTAGGGCAAAAAATTGTTAATAGAGTCCACGCAGAAGGAGTAATGCAGTTTGATTGGATGGGCAAATCCAAACATCAAGGGTAGTGTTCCTCCCCCTCGCAGCATTGCTTGCTTATTGAACAGTTAAGTCAATGTTTTATTCAAATCAGGAACAGCATAGCACCTGCTACTTCATTTACTCTTTATACACAGATACCTTTGTAAGATTACAGGGAAAAAAGAGGCAGTTAATAGTGTACTGTACGTACATGTCTGGCTAATTTGGTGCTGTACATTAAAGTGGAAGTGACCCTCACCCAATGCCACACTATTCTGTGACACTATGTTTTAGACCAGAGTTTTTCAAACCGTGGTCGCGACCCACTCCTGAATCATGGCATGTAAGGCATTAAAAGTCCTGTCAGCGGTGCTGCCCAGTTAAGGCAGGATAGGGCCTACCTTTTCCAACACCATGCTGCGCCCCAGAAGTGGCGAGCAGCGGGTCTGGCTCCTAAGCAGGGGGACCATGGGACTCCATGTGATGCCCCTGCCCCAAGCACTGGCTTCGCACTCCCCTGGCCAATGGGGTGGGTGGGGAGGGTGCCTGGGGGCGAGAGTCGCACACCTCTGCCTAGGAGTTGGACCTTCCGGGGTGCAGCGTGGTCCATGGTGCCAGGACAGGCGGGAAGCCTGCCTCTCTACCCTAGTTGCACTGCTGACCAGGAGCCACTGGAGGTAAGTCCACATCCCAACCCTGCGCCCAATTCTCTGCCCCATCCCTGAGCCCCCCCAAATCCAGAACCCCTTCCTGTACCCTAAACTCCTCATCCCTGGCCCCACCCCAGAGCCTGTACCCTCTGACCCCCCTGCCCTAGCTCCCCTGCCTAGCCCAGAGCCCCCTCCCACTCCCTGAACCCTTCATTCCCAGCCTCACCCCTGCACCCCCACCCTCTGCCCCGAGCCCCTCTCACACCCCAAACCCCTTATCCCCAGCTCTGTTGGGGCACAGGCATCAAATTTTCTTCAACTGGGTTCCCAGGAAAAAAGTTTGAAAGCCACTGTTTTAGACCACATACTTGCAAGCTTTCCCCATTTAGTTTCTAGGTACCTATTGAATATTCATAATGCTAAATATTCATGTGATCTCTGCCACTATGATATGGGCATTTAAAATTAGCATTTTGATATATTTTTTGTATTAAAAATATGAAATGCTTGGAAATTGGCGAGTGTTTTTAACTAATTCAGCTTTTCACAATCTTTTGCAGAACCTACTTTGTCTATACAGCAGAAGAGGAAATCAAACTAGAAATGGATCTGGTTTCGTCTGTGAGAGGCCACAAATGATTGAAACTTGAAGATGCTTACTGAAAGTTACATGCACAATAACTACAGGACATTTGTGATACTGAGGTACTTCTAAAATTACTGGTGTGAAAATAATTTAGGTTGCTTTATATTGACCTAAAACTTTGATCCACTTTAACACATAACATGCTCAGAAATAGATAGATGGTTCTGATAACTATTGATTGTCTAGAGAAGTCCAAACTATCTTATTTGAGAATGAATTCTGTTCTTGTCACTATTTCATCTCAATTTCATATTAGTTATTCAAAATTGCATTCCAGTTGCAAACTGTGTAATTAATATACTTATAAATAGTTAGCCACATAAGAGATTCAGAAAGCTGGCTTGAAGGTTCTCAAAGTGTAGATTTAGTAAAGTGTAAATTTTTTTCTTTTCCCAATAAAGGAATATGTTTACTAATAGATTTGTCTTGTCAAGTGTAGTAACATTCATTATTTTCTGTTTCAAGTAAGTACCTGTATTGCTGGGTCCTTGTGTAATTTGATCTTTGAAATCACTAACTTACTACAAGAAGTGTAATGGTGCATTGTTACGGAACAGAACAGCATCCACAGGTACAGTAATTTACACTTATGGAGTGGAAGACCTAAGAGGAATTACTGACTTTGTTCACTTGCTGATTAATATGCCAAATACCTGAAAAAAGCAAGGGTAATACATCACAAAATATATTTTGGTCATTTAATTTGTTCCTAGTGCTTATACTTTAATTGTATATCATGAAGTGTATTTTTCAAAATACATTAATGAAATCATAGTAATATAGAGCTCACTACAGAACATGAAATTAAATTTTTGCTGAGAGTTGGGGAGAAATTACTACATATGTATGTGGATGAATAAGTGCACAGTTTAATAAAGTTCTACTATGCTTCTTTATATATGACTTGCTACTGAATATGTCTGTGTGGCATAGTCTTTCAGTACAATTAAATTAGAGCTGGAAACAAGAGCGATATTCATTTTGAAAATAAAATATATTTGAATATCAACTGCTTAGCAAACTACAGATATGCAGGTTAGTGAATTTTCTCTCTGGTTTCATTTCTAAATGATAAAGAATATTTATCTAAAGATTAGAAAACCCTTGTATGTGTCTCTAGCTAATGAGAAACTCTTACAAATTAGGAGAGATTTGTTAGGCTATTTTCAATTCTAATTAAATGTTCACTCCCTTTCTAGCCCTAACTGAAAAAGGTTCGTAAAGGTACCTAATTTTAAATACACAATCGCTAGAAAATTCTACATAGGGTCTCATGCTACAGTCCTTATTGAGGGATAACTCCCAGGATAGTTCTGCCCAGTTTTGGACAAATAAATCAAGCCTTAAAAGCTTTACAATATATGAAAAATAGCTAGGTTAATTAATCTGTGGAATGACGCTAATGACTGCTATCTGTATCATTCTGGAGGGCTTCACAAACTTGAATTGACATTTTATCTCCTTTTTGGTAATTCTGTAGAAAGTGGTTCTCATTACTGTATCTGCTTCCTCCTCTTGTCAGACAAGTGTTAGGCTTCCTTCAGATACACAAACACTTTGATGCTGTTCAAAAAAAGGTAATGGGTCAATTATTTCATTATGAATGTTATCTTATGTTTCAGCAACTCCTTTGCTCTACCCTCCATGCTTGGAGGTGATGGGATGGGGGTGAGGATGCTGGAATTTTCTTGTAGAAAAATACTGGTTTTCTCTATGTATTTCATTATTATATTGGTGGGGGCTTGTAATACAGTATATTACAGTATGGGTACTTGCAGGCTCCTAGTGATAAACAAGCTGACGCACTGCAGTTAAAAAGCTCCAGAGTGCAGACAGTCATTTTGCTGAAGTGTCAGTATTTTCAAAATACACCCTTATAATATACTACAGAAACGGTCATAAGTTTTATAATATTATGATTACCATAGAATACTGCAGTGTCTTTTAAAACAAATACTAATTTTAAAATATGTATCCTTGCATAAATATGTGCACCGCAAAAAACATTTGGACAAAGCGCTTGGTGCCTGTTCCAAAGCATATTGAAATCAATGGTCTAACTTACTTCACTAGATTTTGGATCAGGCCATGGGATACTGAGTGCAATGGGAAATCAATGATACTTCTATCCTCGATTCCTTTTATTATATTTATTTCTGCCACAAAATTAAAGGAAATGAAACCACAAACTCAAGGAAATTTGAGCTATGGTTAAAACATGTTACAAGTTTTTGCTCTGTTGTGAGGTACACAACTGGGTGAAATCAATTGCCAACATATTGCACAACCTGAAAGTGAGCTTAACCATTTAAAGAACTTCTTTGCTAGCCATCTCTTAAAGATGACAGAATCTAAAGCATCTATTGTACCATCATTTTTAAATAAAACAAATTTTCTCGTCTATAAGTTATTCTCTTCTGTGTCCTCTTCCTGTTTGATCCTAATGAGAAGCATTCATGTTGAATTTATGACATTACACTAGTGTTCCTGGCAACAAGCTATGCAATGTATGGTCAACAGAAGAAAAAAAAGCTCTGAAATGCTGTACTTCAAAGGAAATGCAGTACTTGATAGCCAAGTGCATTGCTTTTCTATGAATATCTTTATTAATAAGGATACTTGTCTCTTTTAGGATCTGATCCCAAAGGCCACTGAAGTAAAAATAAAACAAAAAAGTCTCCAACTGACCGTAGTGGGATTTGGATCAGGCCGTTTAATCCCTCTCTCAGGATCTCAAAGCATTTTACAAACATTTAGGAATCAAACCTCAACACACCAATGAGGTAGGAAAGTATGATCCCAGTTTACAGATAAGTAAACGGAGGCACAGAGGTTACATCATTTGCCCAACCTAACACAGCAGGACAGTGGCAGACCTAGGAATAAAACAAACACTCAAGTCCTGGAGTCACCATCAAGCCACTTATGCTTCTGGGAACTGATCCAAAGATGACTGAAGACATTGCTGGAAATGCTCCCATTAATTTCAGTGAGTAATTTCATTGGAGGCTAATATTGAAGTTAATCTAAAATTTTCAGACTGCAATTTTTCAAACATCTCTAGGTGATGTTAAAGATCATCTTTAGTTGCCTGGTGAAGGCTCAGCATGTATGAATATCTGGTACCATGAGTCAGTGAGGCCCAGATCCACAAAAGGGACTTAGGCATTGTGATACTGAGCATCACAACATCTAACTTTTAGGTGCCTAGAAAAATCTCAGGAACAACCTCACACTTCACAAACCTGAGTTGATTGCACAGGATCCTGTGCAATCAATGGTGAGAGAGCGGTGCCTTACAACATGATCCACAAAGCCAGCACATTAGGTGGGGAGCCACTTAAGCTAGCCAATGGGAGATGCCAACAAGAGGGATGAGTTTGGCACCTATGTCTGGACAGCAGAGAGGCAACTTTCTCTGATTGTGATTCAGAAACTGGGGAAAGACAGGTGCTTGACTGCCTAAGTAGTATGCAAGGTCTTATTCACTGTGTGTGCTCAGAGGTCACCTTCCTGTTTGGGCTCCACTGGAGAGTTCACACAAACAACCTGGGAGAGGGCAGAGGGAGGAGACAGCCCTCCCTTATAACCTTTAGCCCAGTGAAGAAGGTACTCATCTGGGATGTGGGGAACTCCACGATTCACGTCCCCCCCCCTCCAGCTAATGAGAAGGGATTTGAACAAGGATCTGCCACCTCTCAGGTGAGGGCCCTAAACACTAGGCTGGAGAGTTGTTCTAAATCCCCTTCTGGACCAATTAATAATTAAAAGTGGAACAACATGAATAGGAGAGACAGACCTACATCAACTGTTCCATAGCCTAGGAGTTAGGTCCCTCACCTGAGAAGTGGCAGATCCATTCTCAAATCCCTTCTCCTCCTCAGGTGTACTTCAGCAAAGGGTCTCTCACATCTTAAGTGAGTACCCAACCATGAGGTTAAAGGTTACAAGAAAGCTGGAGGGAAGGGAAGGATCACTGGTTTTGTGAGCACTCACTCTAGTAGGTGGCCTCTGAGTGTGCCTTCTGGATTGAGCCCCACGTGACTTAGGCAGCCCAATGCCTACTTTTCCCAGTTTGTGCAACGCTCTGGGGCTTAGGCTAGAGACAGGCATGCAGGTGTCAGAGTGAGGCTGCAATGCGCATGCTCAGAGGCAGACACATAGGTGCCTAGGAAATTTTTACTTAAAAAAAATAATAAGTAGGTAATGAGTAACTTTAGAAGCCTACAGTGTTCAGCAGCAGGCAAGTGGGAGTTTTATGGATTGCAGTCACACCTAAACGCAGGCCTTTAGCACTTTGTGCTAAACCCTAAGTGTTCAGCTCAGGACTTTTTATATGGTTCTCTGAAAAAAAGTCAGAGAAATATTAATATATTCCATCATTTACCTACTTTCTTGGCCCTGGTCTACAATACAGAGTTAGGTCAACATAAGGCAGCTTACATTGACCTAAGTGTCTACACTAAAACGCAGCTCCCACCGATGTAACTCACCCACTACAATGACTTAACGCCACCTCGGTGACAAGCACAGTGCTTAAAATCAATGCAGTGTCAGTGTAGACACTACGTTGCTTACATCAACTGTTGCTGCCTTTCAGAAGCTGTCCCACAATGATCGTTAAATCAGTGCAAGGGCTCCTGGTGCGGATGCGCACCACTGACACAAGAAGCATAGTGTGGACATGAAAAAGCAGTTACATTGACTTACAGCCACCACAGAACTTAAACTTAGGCTGACTTAATTTTGTAGTGTAAACTTGCCCTGAGCAGTTGCAATAGGAGACAAAATAATCTGCTTCATAGACATAGCACCAGTTTCAATAGATCTAAGCAAATACAATACAGAAAAATTATAGCTTATCTCAGTTCCAAATTCATTCATGTAACAGAAGTTTTAGGGGTCAAAATGATTATTAATGGCCTCAGCTACCAGCCCTGTGTTGCAGGCTTTTCTTATACTACACTCATTGGTTTATCATCATCTGATTTTCCTAATTTAGGGTTCGGTCATTTGCTAGGATTCTGGCAGGTACTCAAGAGAGCTTTTCTGTGTCAATATGTGGGTAGCAAACCAAACAAAAGAAGTAACCCTCCCTATACACTCAATAGAGAGAACGAAAAGGGTCCTCCCACACAGAGTGGTTTATAGGATCAGGGCCTAAGTGTGATCATAAATGAAGGAATTTCCCTTACCAAATGATTTGAAGAAACAAGTATAATCAGTAGTCTAAGGCAGAATATCTTGGTTTATCTTAACCCAACTTTCCATTAAGCTATTACGCTTTTTTAGTCTCTCCCAAAGAGATTTTTATATTCAAGTGATTCTTGCCTGAATTATTTTCTATTTTCAATATTCTATACTTAATGAATCAGAAAAACAAAGTTAATCCAGAGAAAATAATCTTATGGTGGTGGTCTCCAGATGCTGCAGCCCCACAGAAGCAATCCCCCTGTTCTTTAATTGCAGACCCAATAAAGCAGATCTAATACAGTAACAAGACTGGCAGGTGCAGGTAGAGAACATACTGTGAGTGTGCTAAGAAATGGCCAACACAAACAAATCCTAACTTTGGCAATCTTAAAATAATGGCTGTTACTGCTCCAAAGAGGAAATAATTAAAGCCATTTTCTGACTCTAAGCATCTGATACTAGTGGTTTTCCATGGCAAATTACCAACATCTGCACTGCAAAAACCCAGCTACTGCTGCAATTATATAGCCAGGATAACTGCAGAGGTTCTAGAACTTTTTCATTTTCTATAGGTCCTCTAATTAAATGCGACCTATGATTGATAGGTAAACTACACATGATGGCAAATTAGGTTTCTTGAATTCCATACGGTTTCATTTACATTTCTAATGCTTAATATCCTGTGAAAAAACCAACAGGAAAAGCTTCAAAGAGAAAAATTAATAGACTCAAAAGACATCTCAATGTGTTTCTTAATCATGTAACAATTTCAGGTTTCTAGACCAATTCAGCATTAAGATTTATACAATGTATTCATTCCCACAAGAATGGCGGCTTCTCATTCCCACACACTGGTGCATAGTAAACATAAATCTTACCACACAGGCTGAAAATCCTTACCTATGACTAATAAGAAGCTAAGGAACACTGGAACTTTTCATTAGCATAGGAATAGTGTTAATATGTTAAATAGGTTTAAGCCAAATATTCACTTTTAAACACCAACAAGAAAAGGAAATGCAAATGAAGCAGTAGTATATGGCCTTGGCTGTGATGTGAAATATTTATCTTTCAGAATTGTCTTTTTGAATTAATAATAAAACACAAAATTGCCCAATTATTATACTGCTGATGTTGTAGCTAAGTGTCAGATTTTTCATTTATAATCCCCTATTATTAGGGGTTTATTGACTTGGTTGTTAAATATCTTAGCTTGAAACTTGGCACCCTATACAAATTCTTAGCTTCATATATTTTTTTTTAAGTTTAATAAAGGTTCAGACATACTGCAACTCCAATTAGAAAACATAAGCATATTGTCTGAAGAATGAAACATTTGCTGAGGTGAGTAGCCTCAGATTCAGTGCCTTCAGTGCCTCAGATTTTTGGGTGCTCAACTTCAGACACCTTTCAAGAGGCCCGATTTCAGAAAAAACAAACAATACTCTGAAAATGAGGCCTCTTTAAGATGTCACAAGTTGGACACTCAAAAATTGAGGCATGCAAAAAAAATAAACTGGTCATTTTTGAAAATCTTGGCCAAAAATCAGAAAGAATAGTGCCTTCAGAAAAAAACTAAGGAAAAGAAATGCTGGATTCTAACATCATGTAAGTGTGACCCGGTGGCATACCTATATTCACACCATACACAAGTACAAGAATAGTTTGTATAAAACATGCCTTGTGAGCTTTCATACAACACCTGACAACATACTGTTCATTAATATAATTGTAAAATGACTTAACATGCAGGTGTGCCTTATGGCAATAATACGTTGTCACAGTTGTAGCTTATCCCAGTCCCATGCAGCAGGCTAGGGGTGAGGCAGGCCTAGGTATGACATAAGCATTGGGACAGAGAAGATGGACTTCAGCATTATACACAGGCTGAGGCATTCCTCACCAGATTCTAAATTCTGCACACAAGGAAAAGGTAGGTGTGGAATTTGGTCCATATTCCAGTGGATAGGGGGCAAAGGATAACTGGAGCTCCGTCTCATATTGACTGGTCCCATTTACTGCCAAGAAACAATACCGCATGGACTGATGAGCTTCTAGGTAATATTAGAATGGATATTTACAGTTATACTAATGCATTAGTATAACTGGTTTAATAAAGTTGCAGACATTTGTTCACATCTTTACTGTTTCTATTTTCTGACCTCAGTAGCTACCAAAATAGAATTAAAGAAAAATTTGACCTGAGCTTTAATATAGTTTTGAACAACTGGATCTATTTCTAATCAGTGCTTTAAACTCTCAATCCAGTGCAGAACATGGCAGAAGACAACCAAGTGAATATTTCTTTCTACTATTATTCTTCATCTTGCATCATAGATTCATAGATGTTTAGATAGAAAGAAAGATGATATTATATCCACATTAACAGCACATTAAAATATCATAATTACTGTTTTTTCAGGGAGAACCAAATGAATTAATATTCATTGGCCATTTATTTTAATGTTACCAAATTAAAAACAAATCATGGGGTTGTGCAAGCCTATTTTGTATTCAGGGGTATCTAGGCATAACGGATGTGCTTATCTCACAATGGAGCTCTCTCTCAGATGATCTTATATTAACTGTTAAAGAGAGGGTTTTACAGAAGACTGAAAGGAGCATGCCCACATACCCAGGACATCAATGGGTATTTTGGCGTTGTCCCAACAGACCCAATTGCCATTTCCATATTTACAAAACAGTCCATAGGACAGGAAGTCTGATCTCCTGGAGGAGGTGGGGTAAGGTCCTGCCCGAAATTTAGTTGGCGAGAACAAAAGGAGAGCAAGTTACATCAGCATTTTGCCATGTAGTGCAGTTTTGAGTTTCCACTAGAATGTAACCAGTCCCAAACGGACTGAATTGCAACTGCCCATTTACAGACTTTCCCTCTGGGGAGTTTCAACAGGCTAGTTCTAGATTTCTTTCCATGACATATAAAACTGCTTTTTTTAATACCAAGTAGGCGGTGACTGGAGAGACCACAACACTCAGGGAAGGACATTCTTTTAAAAAAAAATATATATATATCAAGCTGACTTGACTATCTGCAGACACGAAAATTATGCCATCTTTGAATGTCTTGATGCAATGTGTATAAAAAAGGGTTGCAGAGAGGGCTCGAACCTCAGCAGGTATAAGCCCTCATAGCACCATTGATTTCCATGAAGCTGAGAATCTGGCCCTGTGTGCTACTTATCTTAAACTGAGTGCTTTCTATTCCCAAATATTTGCATCCCTGAGCAGCCCATCAGGATGGAAAACTGAAGAGAGCTCACAGGATGAAAGGGCCAGCTGACCACCTCTGTTTTGGTCATCTTCAAAACAAAGAACAGTTATAGTGCAGGATGTCTAAGATTTCAAGACACCGGAAGCTTGCCTCTCACCATGATAAAGTAAACAGTTACCTGCAGAAGTATGTTTATGCTTTCTACCATGGTTTCTGATGGCCTGAATCTCTCATACCTATTACAGGCAGCTCACTGAGCAAACAGAAGTGACAAAGGACAGCCAATCTTTAAAGAAACAGTCTCTGGTCAGGAAATGTTCCAGTGAAGGACTGCACATGGACTACTCTAGACATATTAGATGAAAGCTATAAACTGATGTCTGATATTAAATTTCTCCAGCAGAGCTGTAAAGAACCTTAGTAAACCCCTTTTCAACATCTCATGCTAGAAGCCATTTTTATTCATTTGCATAGTGCAATGATGTTTGATGCTAACGGAACAATACGATTGGTCTCTCCCATGCAAGATGTGCCTATGTGAATGAGAAGTGACAGGGCTAGATATGGCCAGTTGCTAAGAATTTTGCCAATACCTTTTTTCTACATGAATTAATGATATTGGTTGATGTGATCTGCAGTATTCTGGATTTTTATCTTTTTTTCCCCAGGAGTACTATTATGTGGACTTCCAAATAGGAACTGGGCAATTTTCCTTGTTCAAGGGAGTGACTGAATGTTTGATGTATTTGAGACATTAGGAGCTTCTGAAAAGATTTACCGAACTCATTGCTAAAACCATCTGGCCTTGGAGATTTGCCATTTGGAAGGTCCCTTATAAGATTTTGCAATTCATCTGTTGACATCTCTGCTTCAAAATGCACTTTTTGTTCTTCAGTAATCCACAGGATTTTTAGGTTCCTTAAACAAATATGTATTTTTTCTCTAGTAGAAGTTCCTGAGGGTGAATAAAGTTTTTCATAAAATGTTAAAAATGCCTCTTATTGCTTTTTTATTCAGCTACCCTTATTTTCTTCTGTTAAAATTATGCATATAAAACATTTGTGACACTACTGAGATGGCATGATTTTCAAAGCATACTGATCACTTCCCCCACACACACCCCTAAAATACCACTACTGTAGGATTCATGAGAGAGACTTGAGTCTTTGATGCGATATTTGTCAAGCTGCCTCTAAGTTTCATTTTGAGTTTTTGTATTTTGAGAAGTACCAATGCTCAGCTGTTAGAAAATAAAACTCAAAACTCTTCAAGACCAGTTGTTCTACTAAAGGACTCCTAGATTGCATCATATATATGCATACATGCCTCCAGTCACACTGCATTCTATAGAGTGCTCTGCATTTCTGGTCCTTTTTTTCACCTGCTCCACCTGAGTCAAAAAAAAAAACAAAAAAAAACAACACAACACAATTCCTCAGCAGAAGTTGAGCAGAAATATGGTTGAGTTCTCTCCATGGTTCTGGCTGGGAACCACAGACAAAAAGGGAAGCAAGGGACAAGGAGCCCCAGTGGGTAAAGTTTGCTTCTATTGTTCCAGTTACGGTCAGAGTCCACTGACCACAGACTGAACTCCACATGGATCACCAGCAGCCCACCTTGAGGTGCCAGGACAGAAACCCTCTGTAATGGTTATAGTATTGTTAACTCCAAATTTTTCATGAGTTGGTCCCTCCAAAATTATGAGATTGGTTTAAAAATCATGAGGCTTAAAAAATTGGGTGCCTTTTCTGCATTCTAGACTTTAGGGTTCACTGGGTCATGTTTTCAAGGTTTCCTCCACATCTATGAGGGCTAGAATTACACTTAAAAAAAAGTAAGCAAATATTCTCTCATGATTACAGCAATTTAGGAGTTAGGACTTAAGAAAACCACCACATATGATAAAAATCACAAGAGTTGGCAACACTACATATACACTTATTACTTCATATTTTAAAGATGGCACCAGTTATGTAGCTTATATATTCGTAAATTCAATAAATATTTCTGATCGGTTTTCTAAACAATATTTCCATAAAGATAATCCTTTTTCAGAAGGGAAAGGCCTGGATTCACAAAGGAACTTCGGCAGTGAAATGCTGAGCAACACAACGCCCAACTTCTAGATGCCCAGAAAAATCACAGAAACCACACTGCGATCAACAAACCCTGAGTTAGGTGCATGGGCTCCCTATACAGTGCACGGAGAGAGAATGTACCTTAGAATAGGATCCACAAAAGCCAGTACACTAGGTGGGAACCTTTCTAAACTAGCCAATGGGAGATTTTGATGAGAGGAGTGTGTCCTAAGCCCCACCCTTCTCAGAGATAGGTACCTAAATTGAGGCTGTAGGGAGGAGCCCATCTCTGCTTGTAATCCATGAAACAGGGGAAGGTAGCTGGAGGAGCACCTTGCCTGCACCCAATCCGATAGATGCCTGACAATGAGACTTGGGAGCCCAAGTCTGGGATTTAGGCACCCAAGTGATTTTGTGGATCTGGGCCAGACATTTTTGTGTTTGACTGATGAATGATAAAATTGGACCTTTTTGCTGGATCTCTTTAGTGAATGCCACCCTATGAATGTGAACCACTAAGCATGTTGCTATTCAGTAGGTTAGCTCAAAGAAGCCACGAGGAAAAAAAAAATCATAAAGAGCCGATTTGTCACTCCCTGTAGCTGTTTATGTAGCACTATAAATTAATGACTGCCAGAAAAAATGTCCACATAGGTTTAACAGGGCAGGAGCCCTTGGACCCTTATATAGGCAAAAAAAGCTTGACCTTGCAATCAAGAGGCAGTACAGCCATACATCAGTATTTACAATGTGTACATCAGACATCTGTAACCAAATTCACTGCTGGTGTAAACTGGTACAGTACCATGGAAATCAATGGAGCTGCACAAATTTATACCAGCAGAGATTTTGGCTCTTGGTCTGCTAGTGTAATCAAAGGGACACATTAAGCCATGGTGTATGTGGGAGAATTACCTAGGACTTAGAAAATTGCCCCATTCTTACTCTAGGAACAAATGAAATTCCCCCCCCCCATACACACAATATTTGTATACTTCCTCCATGCCATATTCACAGTTCTTAACAATTCAGATGCTTCAATAGGTTTCATTTATTTTAACTGAAATGGTAGGAAAAAAGCTACTTAGTTCAAATCTAGTTTGAATTTGGAATGAGAAGTAAAGTATTAAACTGTTGACAAATTGATTTAGGGTGAAACTTAATAGCAAGTATTTTTTGACTATGGCAAAATATTGTTTGCATAATAGTGAGAGCGTAGAGATGATGCCCAGTCAGCTTCTGTTTAAACTACAGTTTATCATTTTGAGGTGTTTTTCTACAGGTAAAAACATATCACTTTTCCTTGTTCTGTTAGTGAGTTTGAAATGTACACATTACTAATGTGGAATCAGTAAACAAGAAGGCTCTCTAAATCTGTTACAATAAGGTCTATATAGAGCCTAAACAAGACCATGTAAGTTGAGGGTCAAAAGAAAAAATCTTCCACACATAAAACTGTCATTCCTTTGGCTTTGTGCTTAAATATACTCCTTTGCACACTTGGACTGCTGAGTTGGTTGCATGAAATATTTTCAGGCTTAGAAAGCTTGCATATATCCAAACTTCTGCATCCTACGTGTGACAACCTTTTAAAAAAGTGTCTCTGTCCTAACTGAAACTAAAAGAAAATGACAATGTACTGCAATTGCTCTCTGCACTGCCATCTAGTGAAATTATATTACTAGGTAGAATTAGACTGATTCTTTTAGTTCCAATTTGTAAGTGAAACAGCCATATGCTGACGGCAGAAAGGAATTTTTCTGTAGAGAACCCAGCATTTGTATGCAGGGTGATTCATACTATTAATACATAGGATGATACACAGAGAGAGAGAGAATAGATTCCACCAATGGCTAAGGTACATCAGAACAAGAGAATTGTGATTTGAAATATGAGATTCTGAGTATACAGTAGTGAGGCCTGATCCTCATAAGTCTCAGCAACCTGGTAGACCTTTAAAACTTCAGAGTTTTATGGAGAAGTCCTATAGTGTTTCACAGGGATGAAACCAATAGACTTCTATAGAAATTACTATAAAAGACCTATTACAATTCATGTTGCTATTGATTTAATAGCACTGTAATATTGTGAAATCTCATATTACTCAACCTTCATTACTTTTGCAAAAATATACAATAGAACATCTACTGGTCCACAACGAAGGATCACTTTTGCCTGTGGGTTTCTGATGGGAGTTTAAGGTGTTGGTTTGTTTGTTTTTTTTAAAATGCTTGGACCATGCTAGCCAAGAGATTGCACATGCAATACACTACTGCACAAAGTGCTTCAGCAAGATTAGCCTTGAGAGCTGCTCTGATAAGTCTATCTGCCCTTTCTACAGCAGAAGGCAGAAGAATCCGTTTAGCAGCAGATCCTTAGAGCTCACCTGGCTTATACTGGCCCCCTCCACTGTGCATCCCTTTCATGGCCAAAATTCTGACTCCCCTTGCACATTGGAATTGCACTGGTTCTAGTGCCAGGGGAGCTTCCACATCCACAGGCACATGGTGTTACAATAACTCACGATGAATCTTTCACTCATTACTGCAAGATAGTGAGTTTCTACTGAGCGTGTATTTAAAGAGCAAGGTAAGTGTGCATGTGCATAAACATTCTGATTCTGCATAGGTTGTTACGGGTTGATTAAAAGTTGACTGTTGTCATTGCCAGAATCATTTATGTGCCAGTTGTAGCCTGCTTTTCCACCATCTTGGGAGCCAGATGTCTTTGAAAGAAATATCAATTGAATTACTGTCATGTGCAGGTCTCTCTCTCCTCCTCCCCCAGGTCTTAGCTGTAATATACCTCAGGTGTATATTTTCAGCAGTCATAACTTCTTCATCCTGGTCTGCTTCAGTAGATTATTAATTAATAATATAACTAAGTTTAGAGAGACAAGGCGGGTAAGGCAATATCTTTCATGGGACCAACTTCTGTTGGTGAGAGAGACAAGCTTTCAAGCTTACACAGAGCTCTTCCTCAGGTCTAAAGTTTATATTTGACTTGAAAAGAAACAGGTTTGTTGTTTGGTTGGGGGTTTTTTTGGAGGAGCGTGGGGTTTCTACCCTTCATTGTTACAAAGCAAATGACATCTTAAAACTTTTGAATAGTTTTGGAATTGCAATAAGCAGATCATTGGGCTCTAGTCAACCCTTTGGAAATGCCATATTTCTAAGCCTTACTAAAAGATAAAAAATCAAGTGTAATTAAATATAAAAAGCCCTCTCCCCCTTTAAGTGATGCTTTTTCTGTTCACCTTCCCAAAACTACTGCACTGCACAAACAGCTCCTTGATTCTGGAGTTCTGTATTCAACATTGTAAAAGTGTCTAAAGAAGCTGAGAAAAGTGGTGATCTGGCAAATGAAATACTAGCACAGGGAATGGCAAACCACTTTGTTCTGGAAACTCCTTGTTAGAGTCTTACAATGCTGAGTCCTAAAAAGGAGCAAGGAATAGAGCAAGATCTTGTGGGATTACCAACTCAAATGTGTGGGAGACTTGTGGGATTTTCAAAAACCTCATTCCTGCATCCCTGCACGAACCCATTTCTTTTCCGCCATCAGAACCATACTTTATAAAACAAATATAAATCTTCAATTCAGTTTACTGAGCACCACTTAAATGAAAACAAATTGCAGTCACTACTGACCAAGGCCAAATTTGAATCAGTGACCTAGAGATGAATCACTTTACCAGTCCCTTGAACCAACTAGTCCCCAGGTACTAAGTGATCCTGAATTGTGTAGACTTTACGAAACATTTACAGTATGCTAGAGTAGTTAGGCAATGGTCATGTTGGTTATAAATAAGATGACAAACTGGTTTAGTGATCATTCCCTATATTGCTCATTCACTAACATTTTATTTTCTGCAAAATTCCATTGTATACTTTTGTTCAAATATCTGCCTTGCTAAATTTGAGACTATGGCATGTGAATTCTTGAGTATCTAGTATACAGTAACAAGAGTATAAGATAATTGCACTTTGCCATATTACTTGTGCTGTCTTATGTGACAAAGACCTGCAGAGAACAGGAGACTGCAGATGTTATAACCCCTTCAGTTACAACTGTTGGAAATGTCACCCTAACTGTATCACAAGCATACCTCTGAAATGCCACAAAGTACATTAATTCAATTATAAATCAGTCTTATTAGCAAATAGCAAAGACAAATATAAATAATGTAGCTAGAGTGCTAGCTATTTTTCATATCAAACTGTAGAGGAAGAAAGAAAGGTTTGATAAAGTGAGCCATTCAGCATCCTAAAATTCATTTCACTCTATAGTTGATACTTACTCTTTGTTTTAAAGATGCTAAATTAAATGCCTCTCTTTCGTTCCCTCCAGAATTGTTTATATGGGAGCTCACCCATCCCACGCACGCACTGAGTCACAAAAAACATCAATTCCTTTATACGGTACATTAAAACAGCTGATGATATAGCACTACAAGTCACTTATACGTCTCAGGCTAAAAAATTGGTACAATGGGTTAAATGGCATGGCTGATGGGTACAGGAGCTGTATTGATAGGCTGGTGATACTATGCCAGAGACAAAGACTCATGTTATTAGTAAATATTTCCTGGCTCTGCATGATGAATTTCTTCTGTCGAACACCAATATTCAACATAAAACAATTAACAAATGTAGAAGATTTTGGGACATGACATCATTTTGAATTTACCTTTGTATATTTTCCTCGTCTTTGTAAGTATTAGCGTTTCCAATTCCATACCAAAAAAAATTCAATGAAAAAAATTAAACCAACGCTGAATGTATACATAATGGAATTGCTATAGTAGTATTTTGTAAACTAATGCCAGTGGTAGTGAATGATTTTGTGATGTGGACACTCGTCTGCTAGGAACTGGACTGAGACTACTTTCCTATTTCCACCAAAAAATAAGTTATGAATTTTCACTGTGGTGGATTCATAATAGTTATCTAGAAATTAAAGACTTCATATTAATTTACTAATGTCTCCAGTCTCATTTTTGCTTTTAAACATTTTTAGGTAAAATATTGTTTTTCTTATTGTGGTATTTCCCCAGCTTTAAGTTTTCATACACTCCCTGAAATTTAAGGCTTTAACTCCAACTGTATTTGTGCCCCTTGTGTCTGAAAATTCATATAAGTGAGTTTTACTCATATAAATGTTCCCAGAAAGTGAATTTTAACTTTGAACACTTAACTAAATGTAGATACTTTATGGGGGAAAATAGACACTCGACACAGCAGGAGACTTGTAGGAGCATACATTTACTCAGAAATGAGAAAGGGAAAAAAACAAAACAAAAAAGTTAGCTTATTAGCTAGAACAAAGGGCAATGACACAGGAAACAAGAAGTGAAAAAAACAGCCACTTTCAGATTAAATCTGGCAGAAACAAATAGCTTCAAAGGGCCAGCCTCCAGAAAGGCATGCTGGGAAAATGTTCCTGAAAGAGGGCAAGCCTGCACTAGGGAGAGTTAGTAAGGATCAGATATTTGCAAGAGAACACGGTCCTGCAGAAAGAGCTGCTTCTATATTGCATATATGATCATTCTGTCTGAAGTGTGGGTTCCTAGAGTACCTCCTCTTTGCTAGACAAAGGTGCAGTTATATGAGCCAAGCAAAGATGTGTTCTCACCCTCTGCAGCTAGTGGACTTTACTGGTGGCAACTCAGGCATCTAGGGTCTTTGAGCATCTACTGGGTTAGGCATCGGCTAAATGCTGGTTTTGTGAATACCAGTGATGCCTAAACGTTGGACTTGCACTAAGTCCCCCTAGAGAATCTAGACCTTAAGATGAAATCTTGGGCCTATGGAAGTCAGTGAGAGTCTTTTCATTGATCTCACAGGGACCAGGATTTCACTGTTAATCTCTTATTGTATGTACTACACATGGACATCAGGCAACCTCTGAGTCTTCCACAGGAAGAATTTAAAAATAAGATATGTATTTTAGGACAGCCATTTTTCATTCTAATTAAAATATGACAGTAGAATTAAAAGTGATTATAGAACATTTGGTTTATTAAAAAAAACTGATCAGCAATATATTGTGCTAGTTAATGCTAGGATTTTATTTTCTATACCTTTAATTCAATGATATCATCAAGTACAACCCTCTTCCCCCTAACCTCATCTTTTTCAGGCAGAAAGGCAGAGAGACTTTGCTAATAAGGGCAGATTCCTTGCTGTCAGGCCTTACACTGCATAAACTCTACAGATCTATCATTAGTTCTTGTCATCTCTTAGGGACTCCTGGCCTGGAGCCCAACAATTGATATAGTAGAGAGCTTCCAGCTAAAATAACAGCCTCCACATCTTTATCTTCCCATCCATCAGATGGTTGGTGGAAGATTGGGCTAATTTGTCACTCTACCCACTTGGAAAAGTTTGATAAATGGTTTAATTAGATTTTTTTCAAAAAAGAAATCATATTTCTTGAGAACTTGGGGTTGGAAAAACAATACCTAAGAGATTGAATTAGAAAAGGAAAATATTTTTTTCTTCAGCAAGGATCAGAGGAAGCACAACTGTAGCACAGTGATGAGTAGTAGAAAGTGTGCAATTGGTTAGAACAGATTTAAAGCAAAGAGGCCGATGTGAACACACACATACTCTGCACTGTAGCGACTCAAAAGCAACCAGCAGAACATACATACAGAGAAATGTCAAAATACAGAATCCAATTTTAAATAGGGACCTGGTCACTTATATTAGAGTGACCTAGCCTGCACTTCAGCCTTGGCCCCACTCCCTGGGTTGGAACAGAGAGGGAAGGGCCAAGGCCTCCTTCCCAGGTGATCTCCTCCCCTGAAGGATCAAGGACTGAGCAGTCCAGAGTCACAAGGATGGCTACGACAACTGGCCCATGCAATGGACATGCTAATGAGCACACTACATGTTCTCCTTTCAGTGCCTACACAATCTGGCCCTGAGAGTTGACACATGGGGTGTACACTCACCCAGAAGCAAAGGAAAGCCAAGCTGCTTAGAGTCCTTTTGTGTGTCCTGTTTCAGCTAGCCATAGGATTCATAATGGTTGGGTGATGTTTCCTGCATCTGACCTTACATAGTGTGTGTGTGTGTGTGTGTGTGTGTGTGTGTAAGGCCAGGTGCAGAAAAAAGATATACGTATATAGCATTTATGACAGTTGTAGATCCCTACACGTTAGAGAGACAATCCAGACAGATCTGACTAATTGTCTCTCTGGATTGTCTCTCTAAAATCATCTATTTTATTTGAATTATTGATTAAGTCCTCTCTATTCTGATAAATTAATATGACAGACATTCTCCTCTTTCTGATAAGCTGTCTAGAAACGGAATATAAATTCAGAATACTTATAAAATTTCACCCCCAGGCAAAAAACTTTTGTAAACAGAATAAATTCTCAATTAAAGAGATTTCAAATCCTTGTCCATACAGTACACTAATATAAAATGACATCGGGGGTAACTGACCCTGCCCTTAGGAAAGGTCTTATCTTTTGCACTGAATTAGCAAGGTCTTTTTCACAAGTCCTAAAGCTGTCAGTTTGGGCTTTTGTCAAAGGAAATTGTTTCTGGTTTAAAGTGTGTGAAGTTTGTGAAAAGAAAGGCAAAACAAAATTGTGGTTTAAACAACCTCCTCTGCTCTAATCCTGAAAACCAGTTCTCAAGCAAGTAGCCCCATTTAAGACATTAATTCCCTGTAGTGGTCAATGGGACTAATTGTGGGAGGGACTTCTGATTTAAGTGCTTCTAGGTCAGGTCATGAGACATTACTGTAGAAAAACAGAGGAATATCTCATGAATTAACAATAACTAAGATGAAGCAGGATACTGCAGGAAAGTAGTGCAGTGTGTGGGTTACACAGATTGTAAACAAACACTAGTTTGAATCCAGTTAAAATTAATAGGGACCAAAAGTTACTATCTAGTGACCTTTATGAAACTAGTTGATGGTTTCAGTCCATTTGCTAATGGACTTTCACTTCACAGAAACTTCCAACTTTGCTAACAATCTTGGCAAAGAGAGACCAGTGAACTACTCCTGCAGGTGGCCTTTCTGGGTCAGGAATGCTGCAATTTGGCAGAGCCGTGAGGAGAAGATGACCGCTGACCATGTATCGGTTCTCCTCAGTGGCAAAACAGAGGACTTCAGTTTGTACTGCCTTCAGATTGACAGTGTTTATGGACACCAAAGATTAAATTCACTTCTCTTGCATAAAGCCCACATAATTTGGTTCAGGGCAGGTGAATTCTCACCCACAACCTGGGCCATATTACATGGCTACAGTACAAGCCCTTTGCTTCTTATCCTGCTATCACTAATCCAGTCTATAGTCTGGAGTATTGACTTTAACCCTTCCCTCCATGCCAGGGTGTAGTATCTTGGATTCACATAAGCAGAGAGCATATGGCCCACCCCCAGGCTAAGCCCCATGATGGCTGTCCTCCATGCGGATCTTCCACAGGCAGACACCTTCCACAGCAGACTTAGCTTGTGGAAGCATCCTGTAAGATTGCTTCATCCATAGACATGTCCCACAGTGGAGCCAGGCAAAAGAGTGAGAGCCCTGTGCTGGGTCCCCTATACCACAGAAGCATTTCACCCTAAAATAGCTTCAATGTAGAAAGCAAAAAAGAGTACTAACCACAAAAGGCATTCTCAGATCTTAGAACATAAAAACCATCCTGGGTCCAATCAATGGTCCATCTACCCCAGTATCCTGTCTCCGACAGTGGCCAATACCAGTGCTTCAATGGCTCTGTTCTAGACACTCCCCCTGGAGTATCTCCTTCTGGCAGTCAGAGGTTTAGGGTTCCCCAGAGCATGGGGTTGCCTCCCTGATCATCTTGGCTAATAG
This sequence comes from Lepidochelys olivacea, assembly GCF_965140295.1. Classification (NCBI taxonomy): domain Eukaryota; kingdom Metazoa; phylum Chordata; order Testudines; family Cheloniidae; genus Lepidochelys; species Lepidochelys olivacea. The sequence goes on along the minus strand of NC_140414.1, from coordinate 45,701,929 downwards.
CCACTGATTGACCTATCCTCCATGAACTAACTGAGTTCAAAAACTATAAAATACTTTTGACCATCAAAACATCCCATGGCAATGAGTTTCAAAGGTTAACTGAACATTGTGTGAAAAAAATGCTTCTTTTCTATATTAAAACTGCTGCCTATTAATTTAATCAGGTAACCCCTGATTTCTGTACTGTGGCAAAGGGTAATAACACTTCTCTATTCACTTTTCCCACCCCATTCATGATTTTATAGACCTCTATCATATCCGCCCCTTCTCTTTTCTAATATGAGCAGCTCTAGTCTTTTTTGTCTCGCCCCTTGAAAGTCATTCCATAGGCTTGGCCATCTTTGCTGCCCTTCTCTGAACCTTTTCCAGTTCCTTGATATTCCTAGATTTGGCTTCTTTATATATGTGTAATTTACCCTACATTCCACATGATTGCTTCCTTTTATGGTCTGCTCTTGAGCCGGGAGAAACAAGTCTAGTGGTCTCATACATCATACCTCACCAGAAGGCTGCTCCTGCATACCTTAACTCATATGAGTAGTCAGACTCCACTGGGACTGATCATCTGAGTAAAGTTACTCATGTTCGCAGGATCAGGACCCAAGCTAAGTGTCTATATCATTAGCGGACTGAGCAATGACCTGAAAACCAAGTTCACTTTCAGCTTTACATCTCCACCAGGAGCTCTGATTTATCTAATTAGAGAAAGTAAAAGTTCAGCAAACTGGCTACACATTGGGACATGAAAAGGGCATTTAGGGGATTATTTCTGAATTAAGGGTGTGGGGGGAATCTGAGTTTTTGTTCCATAGAAAAATACTTGTTTGCTACAACAGAAAAAAAAATGAATAGCTAGAATCCAATATCATTTTTGTTTTGCTATTTTAAATTAACCAAATATATACAATATGTTTTACTGTATTTTGTAAAGTAAGGACTGTCAGAAATCATACTCACTAAATCAGGGGTAAATCTTTTTGATTCATTGCCAGTTGTGGATATTAATATTTTAAATCAGTCCAATATGTTTTGAGCTGCTATGCCACTTCGTTTACTTTGAAACTGGAACCATTTGTAACAAAATGTGTAGACCAATATTAAATCTATAATATACATAGATATTTAAAACTCATGGAGCCCTTCAAACTTTACAAACACGTGCTGGATTTTAGAGTTGACAGGGCTTTCTATCCAGGTGCATTAGGAACTAAAATTACATTGGCTGAAATCCTACAGGTATTTTGGAAAGAAAAATCAAAAAGTCTACTCTCCATTTACAAAGGCTGCAAACTCTCCACTCTTTCCTGGTTCACTTAGATGAAACTCAAGGGTAAGGGCTAGATTAGGCACCTAAAGATGCAGATAGGTGCCAAGTGGGATTATTAAAAGTGCCTAGTGCTTAGGGACTCAGGCATTGCAATGCTGTGTCACACCTGTCAGGAGCCTTGGGGGACAGAGGGAGGGGGAAAGAAAAAAAAAAAACAAACCACCACCACACAGGAACACCACTGTAATCCACAAAGCCTGAGTTAGTTGCTAGGTAATGAATGGGGTAGAGGTAGGTGTCTTAGAATGTGATCCATAAAGCCAGCTGTTAGTCAAGGAGCTGCCTAAGCTATCCAATGGGAGATGCAGACAAGAAGGGTGTGCACAAGCCTCACCCCTCTCTCAGAGTTCAGCACCTAAAACTGGGCTACAGTGAGGCATCTATCACTGCTTGTAATTCACAAACCAGGGGAAGATGGGCATTCAGCTGCCTGTGACACAAATGTGGCTCACTCAGCTATAGTCATTCCAACTCTTTCTCTGGCCCAAGTAATATTTAATTATTCAATTACTGAACTGGAGTGGAATAATTTCAATTGGCAAGATTGAGCAAGCCGTACAACAGAATATTCAATTGCTTTGTGAGCCCTAGCAATGCCTATAGAGGTGTTAGACACCTGTTAAAAATGCCCTCTCATCAGGGGGACTTGGAACCAAGGACCTCAAGCATGCTGGGTAAGTAAGTAAGTACCACTTTCCTCCCAGTGGTCACGTGTGGAGTTAAGCAACCTCTGAGTATGCCTACTGGAGTGGGCCCTGCTCATGATTTGGGTAGCCCAATGCCCAACTGTAGGGGCAAGGTTGCGAAAGATTGGCAAAGAGCTAAGTGGTGGACTGACTACGTGACTGGATGTAAGCGGAGGATGCAGGCAGTTTCAATAAACTTTGTCCGACAGACCCTGCCAAAAGATATTGTAGCATAGCTCAGCATATTTTTGCGTGTAAACAAGTTAGTTTATGTAATAAGCATAAATCATACATACAAGAAAGTAACCAGCTGTTGACCCCCTGTAACCCTGATAAGCACAGAGAATATAGCGCCGCAGAGGACTCCCCCCCGCCCCCGGCGGAGTCCTGCCTGGTCAGTTGTCCTGAATGGCCAGAGTCCCCTGCAGCCCTTCCGCGCGTCCTAGGGGCTCCCCGGCAGATTGGAGCGTAAGTTCTTCCTTCCTTCAGTAAAGCATAGTTTACTATTCTTAGGCCAGAGAGTGTCCTCCTTTCATGGGTATCTTCTCCCCACCCACCCTCATGGGCACACCAACTGTCTTTGCCTGGTTTGTGAATCACTCTGGGATTTAGGCAGGAGACAGCTGCCTGGGTGCTTAGAGTGAGGCTGCAGTGCACGTGCTCGGACGGAGACATATAGGTGGCCAAGGAGCTTTTACTGAAATAACTTCAGCCCCTACAGGGCTAGACAACCAAGAGGGAGTTCTGTGGATCACAGTGATATCTGAAAACAGGACTTAGGCAGCTAGGTGCCTTTGTGGATCCTACCTTTGGTGCCTAACTCCCATTGGGCATGCCTGTAAAAATCTGACCCCGAGTCTCTTATGCCATAGCCCTGAAGCAGTGTTCCTCATCTGTGAAACACTTAATGGTAATAACAGGTGAACTTAACTCATTTAGGCACTGACTATGCAACTGACTGCATTCAGACATTGTGGACAATGAGGCTGGATGTGAGTACAGGGGTGTCTGTGTGCATTGAGTTGTAGGGTCTTAGAATCATAGAATCATAGAATATCAGGGTTGGAAGGGACCCCAGAAGGTCATCTAGTCCAACCCCCTGCTCAAAGCAGGACCAATTCCCAGTTAAATCATCCCAGCCAGGGCTTTGTCAAGCCTGACCTTAAAAACCTCTAAGGAAGGAGATTCTACCACCTCCCTAGGTAACGCATTCCAGTGTTTCACCACCCTCTTAGTGAAAAAGTTTTTCCTAATATCCAATCTAAACCTCCTCCACTGCAACTTGAGACCATTACTCCTCGTTCTGTCATCTGCTACCATTGAGAACAGTCTAGAGCCATCCTCTTTGGAACCCCCTTTCAGGTAGTTGAAAGCAGCTATCAAATCCCCCCTCATTCTTCTCTTCTGCAGGCTAAACAATCCCAGCTCCCTCAGCCTCTCCTCATAACTCATGTGTTCCAGTCCCCTAATCATTTTTGTTGCCCTTCGCTGGACTCTCTCCAATTTATCCACATCCTTCTTGAAGTGTGGGGCCCAAAACTGGACACAGTACTCCAGATGAGGCCTCACCAATGTCGAATAGAGGGGAACGATCACGTCCCTCGATCTGCTCGCTATGCCCCTACTTATACATCCCAAAATGCCATTGGCCTTCTTGGCAACAAGGGCACACTGCTGACTCATATCCAGCTTCTCGTCCACTGTCACCCCTAGGTCCTTTTCTGCAGAACTGCTGCCTAGCCATTCGGTCCCTAGTCTGTAGCTATGCATTGGGTTCTTCCGTCCTAAGTGCAGGACCCTGCACTTATCCTTATTGAACCTCATCAGATTCCTTTTGGCCCAATCTTCCAATTGGTCTAGGTCCTTCTGTATCCTATCCCTCCCCTCCAGCGTATCTACCACTCCTCCCAGTTTAGTATCATCCGCAAATTTGCTGAGAGTGCAATCCACACCATCCTCCAGATCATTTATGAAGATATTGAATAAAACCGGCCCCAGGACCGACCCCTGGGGCACTCCACTTGATACCGGCTGCCAACTAGACATGGAGCCATTGATCACTACCCGTTGAGCCCGACAATTTAGCCAGCTTTCTACCCACCTTATGGTGCATTCATCCAGCCCATACTTCCTTAACTTGCTGACAAGAATACTATGGGAGACCGTGTCAAAAGCTTTGCTAAAGTCAAGAAACAATACATCCACTGCTTTCCCTTCATCCACAGAACCAGTAATCTCATCATAAAAGGCGATTAGATTAGTCAGGCATGACCTTCCCTTGGTGAATCCATGCTGGCTGTTCCTGATCACTTTCCTCTCATGCAAGTGCTTCAGGATTGATTCTTTGAGGACCTGCTCCATGATTTTTCCAGGGACTGAAAATCAGTTTTCCTAGCCTGGTCTTGCTGTGCTGCAGGATTGGAAGAGGGCAGGAGCTAGAAATGCTCTTTGATCTCTTGCATGAATGTACTTCTGAACACATAGCATTGATTCTAATGTGACCATGATACCTAAACCTCCCTCTCCACAGCTTAATTTGTCCCAGGGCTTGCTGGGGCTGAGTAAGTCTGCTGTGAAAAGTAATATGAACAAACATTTTTCACAGAAGCAGACTTACTATCTAGCAAGTTTTTTAAAAAAGCAACCAAAAAAGCAAAAGAAATAACAAAAAGACAACATGCAAAGCACCTTATCTGTGTTTCTATTCTGTTTAGGTCCAGAAAAGATTACTTTTATTACTGAGTCTGAAAAACCCTTACATAAATAAATTACGATGATTTGAACATGTATATATGCATATTTGTTTTTCCTAAAGTTAATGAAGTATTTTAGGGAAAAATTGTCAGCACAGCCACGAGCAAGAGTTGGCAGCTGCACTCTGAGGCCACCAAAAATTTGGTGGTGAGAAGCTTTGCCCCAGTGCCCACCTAAAATGTGGCCATTCTAGCTGTTTGAACAGGGTGCACTGTGGGAAAACTTCCTGTAATGTGAAGGGTAGACAGGCGAGTCTGAACAGCCTGCTGAGCAGTCATTTTGACCAGTGTGCTCCCAGCTACTGGAGCCAGCAATATGGAAGAGGTACTTTTTGAAGAACTTCTCTTGCTTATGCTTTCACTCCTGTGTCAGGAAACGGGCAGAGCTTCTGAGAAACACTGGTGGACATTTTGGCAGTGTTTTCTGACACAAAAGGTACCCGACAGTTTATAATGGAAAGGAGGAAGAAGAGAAGGCGGCAGAGGAAGAGTACCCAGGTATTGCAGACTCGAGCTGGCTGGCACCTCTCAGTACACTCTGTACAGCCTCTGATGCCCTCTATATAGATCAGTGCTTTTGGAGCAGGGCCAAAAGCACAGCCTGGTGGGATCACATTGTCACGCAAACTTGGGGTGATCAGCAGTAGGTCCAGAACTTTCGTATGGGGGGGGGGAGAGGAGGGAGAGGGAGAAGCTACATTTCTGGAGCTTTGTGAGCAGCTTGTCCCAACCTTCCACCATGAAGACACATGCATAAGGCCACCCTTGCCAGCCCAGAAGCAGGTTGCTATAGCCATCTGGAAGCTGGCTACCCCAGATTACTACAGGTCCATCGCAACCCACTTTGGTTTTGGAAAGTTAACTGTGGGTAAAGTGGTCAGAGAGGTTTCTGAGGCAACTAGGTGTGCGATTTAGCCCAAAGTAGCACTATTCCCATCAAATGATATTGTCATAATGGAGTCACTGTCCCCACTGTTATTGTGGGGGACCCTGCATGCCCCCTTTTGCCTGAGTTTATGAAACTGTACCCTGATTCCAGAGGCCCAAAAATGTTGGTGAAGACTGTGGCCATAGTCTCTTCTTAAAGCCCGCATATTATTTATTTACCATAGTAGGAACCAATAAAAAAAATTGAAAAAACCCACAAAATCCGCATACATGTCTCTCTTACCTAGTGACTTACTATCCCAATAGCAGCCTAGGCAGACCTAACTTCTTCAGACACCTAATGGGTGTCTGTCAGTCTGAAAAGCTCCAGGATGATAACCTGCACAGCTACACCCTTAAAGTGAGAGAGAAGCAGCTCTTTTTCCAGCCAGAGATTTTTTTGATCCGCTTGTTCCCAGCCTTAACCCTGCATGCCAGAACAAGTTTCATAACTTGGCTGGAGTCAGAATTTTCACTAATAGCCAGGGCATTGTCCCTTAATAACCCTCTGAGTGTTTACTGCAGAGTTGTTTATCTTGAACATTCTTCCTACTTGTTTTCCATACAGCCCCCCGCTAAACTAAAACAATACAGTCAACATCCTAACAAGCTATACACACCCAAATTACAGAGCAGCCCCACATCCACCACATATGAAATAAAAATCTGACTCATTGTTTAGTTGAAACTCTGGTTCCCCAATGCAAAAGCCAAACAAAAAGGTCTTTGCAAAGAGGATCAATGTATTGGATGAGGGGCTGTAATCCTCCTTCCCAACCTGTAGGTAGGGCATGGGGCACCTGTACATCTGCACCACAATCATCAGATTCCATAGCATGTACAGTTAGCAGAAGGCTATTCCCCCTTATCTGAGTTTGTAGCCAATGGATTGGTGTTTGTGAATGCACTGGGGATACTCCCACCATTCTCTTGGACATAAATCTTGGAATGTTCTCCTGTGGCCAATGGGATACGGAGGTTGCAGAATTCTTATCCCTGCACTACACAGTCTCTATACTTCCCCACAGAAGTGAATGATGTTTCCACTGTATTTTTGACCTGACCATATACGGGCTCTGAGGATTTGGCAGATACACAGTTATAAAAATACAGCTTTTACCTATCAATTACGACAAGATATTTCTTTCCTTCTTTGATTTGAAGGGTGGAGCGGGTTTTAATTTAACTTTTGAACATGGACTTATTAGCTTTTTATGCTTCATCTTAAGTTAATTGCCTCTATGATCTAGCTTTACTGAAATAAAAGGGTGTCTCATTCATACTATATTTAAAAATAATTGGGAAGAAAGGTAAAATTTAGGAGCTGAATAAGAACATTTATGGGGAAATGGAAAAACAACTTTTTTTAAAAAGTTATATCCTTTTCTCCCCATCTTTAATGTGTTGCCTAAATAGACTGATGTTGAGATACTGTACAACCACACTATTTTGCAATTTAACAATGTCTGTTGCCAAGCACGCCTCCTGTAATTCAACTTATTACATTATTTCCTTGAGAGGGGAACCTATATTCAGTTTAAATTTGGTTAAGCATCCAAAAGATCAGATGTTTATCTAAAACTTATCTGGAAAATAGGGTGCAAATCTTTCAATCAGGCTTTTGGGGATATTTTCAGTGCTCTGTAAAGGGGCAGAAGTAGTGCCACAGGAAACAGCTTTCCCTGTGTTATTTTGTTGCTTCAATTTATTATTAATGTAATTTATAATAAAATATTTCCCACTTTCCTTCCTCCAGAGATACCTGCTAGAAAGCAAACACCAGGTTCTGATCACACTTTCTGAGGTTTAACACCACTGATTTCAGAATCAAGCGTTAAGTTATTATACTTATTTTAAAAAGGGAAAATCCACATCTTTCTATAATGAAGTGTTCCCCTTCTCACCAGCCAACTGGGATTCTCTAAAGTTCTAAAAGCTGACTGAGAAGATACTTTAAGAGTATTCCAGAACTTTAGGGAATCCTGAATGGTTGGTAATGATTTTTGATTGCTTTTAAGCAATTGAGAATTTTTTTAAGGAAACTTCTTTAAGAAGTTTCTTTCAGATCTGATTGGTCAGGGGAATTTTTTTGATATATTTGTGTTGCAGCAGCTAAAATTTCCTTTGCTTAGGTTAGTTAAAAACAACCTGTTTGTAAAACTACATACACAAAAGGTCTCCGTTCTAAATGTCCTTTAAGAGCATTAGGTCTCATGCCAGCACACACACACACACAATTTTAACTGCATATTGGAAAAGTCATTATTTGTGAGCTATGTTTCCTCAAGTAACATTGGTAAAACACCTAAAATTCCCTCTATTTAAGCCAATGTAAGCCTGTGAAATTTTTAAATTTTATGCAGCATTTATAGAGACTTCCTAGTGTTGAAAACAATATGTAAAAACCTTTATACATGCCAGAAGTATTGTATACTGTACATATTTTTAATATTGAAAATGGAAAAAACAAGGTCAGTCACATTTGCCTTCAGGCTAGATTCACAGGAGGATTTAGAGATTAAGGTGGGAATTGGATGCCTAAATCCAACATTTAGGCACCCAGTTGCTCAGCTGCCACCTAACCCTGGAGGCACCTAGTTTTCAACCATTAAAAAGTCTCCAAGGGGCTTAAGTTTCTTCCAGTAAGCATGCCACAGTGGTCTCTGTCTCGGGGCCTGTGTGACACACTCATGCTCCAGTGGGATCCTCAAATGAGTTGTTACCCTGCCTCTCTCACCTGAGGGACTAATCTGGTAGGTAGGCTCAGAGCTTGTCTACACACACAAAATTAGGTGGAGGGGAAGGCAGTGGTGGCCTCCTTACAACCTTTAGTCTAGTTGTTAGGGAACTCAGGTTCAATTCCCCACTCTGCCTATTGCAGAAAAGGGATAGGAACATGGGTCTTCTACCTCTTGGTGTTATACTCCAACGACTGGACAATGGGATATTCCTATGGGGGGTTTCCCTCAATCTTTCCTATTTAAACTATTCCACAGCATAAACAATGAAATGTGCATTGGACCAGAGTGAGCATGAGAGTGATTCTCGTCCAGGGGTACAGCAATCACCTGAGAGTGAGAGATCCAAGTGCAAATTCTTTCTGTACATCACCTCTCTACTGAGTGCTTCCTATTGGCTAGCTTACGAAGCTCCCTCAGCATGCTGGATCTCACTCATAAGAATGGCCATACTGGGTCAGACCAAAGGTGCATCTAGCCCAGTATCCTCTCTTCCAACAGTGGCCAATGCCAGGTGCCCCAGAGGGAACGAACAGATAATCAAGTGATCTATTCACTGTAGCTCGTTCCCAACTTCTGGCAAACAGAGGCTAGGGACACCATCCTGACTAATGGCCACTGAGGTGAATAACTCTTCCTTGCATTGTATAGGGAATCCAGGTGTCTAACTCAGGGCTGCAAAATCCACTGTGTGGTAGGGTGCTTAAAAGTTACATGTTGTAACACTCTGCCTGTGTGGATCTAGCTCTTTCAAATGTGGACCTTGACTCTGCGAACACTAACATACATGCTTAACTATACTCATGTGAGTAGTCCCTTTGAGATTAAATAGTGTACAGTCTACTTATGGTACCTATATGGCCACCATCACTGCAGTTTGAGCACCTCAATCTTTAATGTATGTATCTGCACAATACCTCAATTCACTGATCTGGAACAAAGGGCAGAGAAAGGCCAAGGTGTCACAAAGTCTATGGTACAGCAGAAGACTTGTATGCTGGTCTCCTATGTTTTAGGCTACTGCCTTAACAGTGGAATGTCCTTCTCTAAAGTGATTTCGGTGGGACTTCTCATGTGAAGAAAGTTATGCACATATGGAAGTGTTTCCAGGATCTGAGCATTGGAACCAATGGCATCTTGCATTTACACTAGTCACCCAGAAAACAATAGAATGCCTTGGCACTTAATATGTACCATGCATGTATCAGAGGGGTAACCATGTTAGTCTGTATCCACAAAAACAATTAGTCTAGTGACACCTTAAATAGTAACAGATTTGGGCATAAGCTTTTGTGGGTAAACACCCCCAGTTTATCACAGATAAATAGCTCAAATTCTCACCTAGATTTTTTTTTAAACCCACAATAATCCTTGAATTTCAGGCAGAAATTTTCCTTTTACGTTTTTGTTTTTAAAAAGTGGGTCATCAAATGCAATCACTGTAGCTAAATACGCAAGCAAAACCATAAAACTACAAGTCCAAATGATTCTAGGCTCCAGATTTTAACTACAGAAAGTGACCAAGAGTTAAAAAACTGCCATCCAAGACAGAATAGCTGTAGGAACACAATAGCTGTCCAGTATGTTAGGTCTAATGCCAAAATTTATCCACACACTGTTAAAAAGTGTGTTTAATTGAAACTTATTTTCCCACAGTACCCTGCAAATCATGAAAACCTTTTTACAACTAACAGATTAATGAAAAACACTATGGATTGAAGTCCAAATCGAAAGTGATACATTTAAGATAACATTGGATTTATTTACCTTGTTGGACTTTGCTGCACTCACTTGTTATTTTGGTTCTGATGCTGCCACCTGTATGCATGCTAAGTAGAACCTTAGTCATGCAAGTCATCCTGGGGAAAGAGACCACTCAGCCTGACTTAGCTTCCCAAGTATCAACTAGAACAGTGTTTCCCAAACTTGGGACTCCGCTTGTTCAGGGAAAGCCCCTGGTGAGCCTGGCCAGTTTGTTTACCTGCTGCATCCGCAGGTTCTGCCGATCGTGCCTCCCACTGGCCGCAGTTCACTGTGCCTGGCCAATGAGGGCTGCAGGAAGCGGCGGCTAGTACGTGCCTTGGCCCACGCCACTTCCCGCAGCCCCCACTGGCCGAGCATAGTGAACTGTGTCCAGTGCGAGCCGCAGTCGGCCAAACCCAGGGATGCCGCAGGTAAAAAACCTGCCCGGCCGGCCAGGGGCTTTCCCTGAACAAGCGGTGTCCCAAGTTTGGGAAACATGGAACTAGAGCAATGTAAAAAACACCTTCAATTTACAAATACTTGGAAGATGAAGGGGTAATCACTAGCAGCCAGCATGGCTTTATCAAGAACTAGTCATGCCAAACCAGCTTGATTTCCTTCTTTGACTAGGTAACTGATTTGGTGGATAGGGGGAATAGGGTGGACATAACATTGTTCATAGAATGAGTTTTCTTACCACCGATGGAATTACTAGCTAGACATGCTGCCATAATAAAAATGCCTTAGGCCTGTGCTTCGTTTATATCTAGCCTAACAAACAGTCAGGAATCTGGTCTGCAAAGTTATTATGTGTGGTTTTTTTATATATATAAAAATATACTTCTCTTAGAGATGGAATTGGTACTAGCCAGATATGAGGAAACAAGACTTGAGCTCACACAAACACAACAAGAGAAGCCTGAGGTCTAATTGGCAGCCAGGGAAATTTTGCTTACATGATCAAATAATGCTATGCTTTCCATTTAGAGATGAAATTATTGCTATTGGAGCTTATACCATAGAAAAAAGAAAAATAACTTCATGTAGATAGACAGGAATGTAGGCACTAACAGAAGGTAGTGATTTGTAGGACTACTTATATAAATATGTATTTGTGTGTTTGTTATCGTCAGAGGCACTTTGCTGAATAAGATCAAAAGATATTATGGAGATCAGAACCTTAATACTCAAAACAATTCACATCGTGGCTGTCATCCTTTATCATGTGGAAAAGGCTCAGCCATTCAAATATTTAGAAGATCCACGACATGCTTTTTCACAGAGTCATCTTTTGAAACAAACCTGAAATGAACCAATGAAATTCACCCTCTCCAGCTTCTGATCTACCCCCCACCCCACCCCCCCCCCGCCCGAAGAAAAAGATCAGTAAAAGGGTCACAGGTTGAAAATAAATTCAGACAAATCCCCGCTTGTTCAAATTGTGAACAAACCTGAAACACAGTCAGTTTTACAGCTGTCATTCCATGCTACTCCAGTGACACCTATCCTGTTTTCTAATCCTCTGCACATGAACTACTCATCTCAGGTGAATGCCACATGGAAACTGACTAGCAGAAGCCAAAGAATGGTTTATTAATTTACATCCACTTTGGCATAACTTCCTAAACCTCTCTGAATACTGTTTGCTCTTCTTTGGAAACATACTGAAAGTCTTGGGTGTGCTCTTCAGTGTGTTTTCTGTGAATGCTGAAATTGCATTCAGTGAAAATCAAACAGGTTTTATTCCCTCCCCATCTGAGCTTACAAATGCACCACTTGTCAAGCTGATTTTTCTCCTCCACCACCACCAGTTACTCTAACAATCCTCAGGTATTAGCCTCTGGACATTTTAAAGAGTTATGATTCTCAACTTGTAACCCTATCAATCTAAATTCAGACCAGGTGTGAAAGAATTCCCAATAATGGGAATGACAGCCATTTTCTCCAGGACTGAATTTGGCCCTATATAAGGAATCTTCTGTTAAGCAAAAGCACAAAATAAAAAACAACCCTCAAGATCTAAGTTAAAGAGCTAGCTTCAGTGCCTACTAAGTCAATGGGAATCTTTCCATTAATTTCAATGGACATTGGATCAAGCCCCAAATGAGCAGGACTATTACATTACATATGGTACCAGGACTGAATTTTACAACAATATTGCAAGTGTATTCTCTCCGTATAGCCATGAGCACTTTAACATCATGTATAACCAAATCTGCCAAACAATACATATAAAAAAAGTATTTCCAAAAAAAGGGAGGAAGTTTTGTTCTTCACACTTCATTACGAAAGAAACAAAACATGCAGTATATTAGTATTTGCACACACTTAGAACTTGGTATTCATTATGCAACACATTTGTTGCAATTCTGTAACCCTTAGATACAATTTTTTAAACAATTTTTTAAAAAAAATTCTCAGTATGTTTATTTTGCATCTAGGAAAGAATGTGCACCCTCTCTAAGGGATAAACTAACACTTAAAAATTCCCAGAATTTGTAACCCAGGATGTGCAGCCTCACCCATTAGGGATGTGTTTTTATTAAGCGTTAGAGAGTCTGGTACTATCTTATTGAGATATTAATGACCAAATTCTTACCACTTCAATTTTATCTTCTAAAATCATGTTGCTGCTGATTAAACTATTTCCATGACTTTTTAAATGAAAAACCAGAACAAATGAGTCTAAGTTTCCTTGAACATGGGGATTAGCATCACTCCGAGTTTTTTGGACTCTGAAAAAGATTAAATACAATTTTAGTTGCTGTTTTAATCCTGTATGATTTTAGTGAGCTAGGCTTCATGAAGTCTGGTCTCTATTTCAATGGATGCCAGCACAAAATTTGTAGTCACATTTGTGTCACCTGCAAATTAATTCAAAGTGCAAAATCAGAGTACTTGCATCTTTGGAACTTGATTTGCATCCACAAGTAGTTAGAGCACAAGTTTTATGCCCACAATTCAACTGTGGGGACAAACATTTAAATCCTAATTTTGGGCCACAAGTTTACAATTTAAAACTGAAGGGGACTATTTTAAAGTGCCTAGGATACTTTGAAAGTTGCCAACTTGAAAGCTGGCAACCATTTCACTAAAGCCTTAGCCTTCATATCTAGCAACCCTCAAACCTGCCACTATGACACAATCAAAATGCATGACCACCAAAATGTGGAACACCTGTTTTGTTGTGCATAATTGGCAGAAAGCAGTTTTTGGTTTCAAACAGGTTTGAAACCAATGTGAAAATAAATACATTTTGAAAAGAAAACCGGAAAACCAGAAATTCCATCGTGTGTAACCACAAAGTTCCCCCAACTGGGACATTATTAGGGTTTGAACCCAAGACTGTCAAAGCCCCAGCACAAACCTCTCCCACTTGAGCTAAAGGTAGCTTAAATGGCTTTTCAAAGTACTTTTGGATACCCTGAACATGAAATAGAACAGAACTTAATTTTATATATCCTATTACTGAATATATGGGGGGGGGGGCATGGATCAGCATTCATGTCACACTCCCTGTCAGTACCCTGCCTGAGCCAGAGAAGCTCATGATCTGACCAGTGGACCAAATTCAGTGATGAATCCTGGTCACGTCACCTAAGGCATAATTTCACATAAGCTAATGCATTCTGTCTTGTTACCAGATGACTATTTACTGACTCCTTAAAAACAACCATATATGAATGTTACCAGCAGTGCTAGGCAGTCTTCCCATCCGTTACCCCTACAGCGCCACTTCCCCAGTGGCTGTGGTAGGGGAACCCAGGCCCACCCCCTACAGATTCCAGCACAGGGACCTGCTAATCCACAGCCAACACCTGTTCCATTCTGGACCTTACTGCCTTTTCCTGAGCCTTTCCTAAATTTCTGGCTCCCTCACTTCCTCTAGGTTTCCCAGAGCCAGAACTCCCTCCTCCCAGGGAGTAACAGTAGGCTATTTGGCTCTGTAGCCCCAAAACACACCTTCCTTCTCCCAGGGAGCGGTGGCAGACTACTTCCCCTGCAGCCTCATCTCTGCTATCAGGTCTCTGGCTTTACAGAAACCCTGCCTGTTCCTGCACAGGTGAACTTCCCCTAATTAAGACTTTCCTCTTAATTCTCAGAACTTGCAGCCTAGTAGGTTAATAGGGCCATCTGGCCTCCGTTAACACCTTCAGAGCAAGTGTGGGGTGAACAGCCCATCACACACAGTCCCACTTAAGCTCTACTTTGCAGTGGTTTATAGACTTTGTGCAAAGGAGTGCATATCTCTGCCATTTCCCAGATAGGGAATGTCATATCCCATTCAATATGTGAACATAATGCTGTGCACATAATAAATATTGGGTGGAAAGGCCATGGAGACCTCCTGGAAAACTACAGATACATGCTTTCAGAAATGATTCTGCTTAAATATTCTCTATTTTTATTCTCGTTTTCCTATCATTGATATGCAGGGGCAGGTGATTTTGAGCTATAAAGTCAAGATTCAGCTAAAGACTTCCCTAAAGTTTGGGAGTGCTTTGATTTAGGGTTTTATTTGGACCCATTTCTAATATATAAAAATATTATGCACTTTTGTTTTGAGATTCTCAGATGAGAACTACAATTTACAAATATTAATGAATTAGCCCTCAGAGTATTATTAGCCACATTTTACTTCTGGGGAAACCGAGGTACAGAGACATGAGCAGACTTGTCCAGGACATTGTGGCAAAGTTGGAGAGGGAACTCAGAAGTCCTAGCCCTGAACCACAAGTTCTTGCAATATTAGTGACAATCACAGCACACAGACAGAACCTTTGTAGCTAAGTATTTCATCTGCTCTTAATGCTTATCCCCCACTTCATGATAGAACTATGCTGGCAAGGCAACAAACCCTTATCCCAGCAAGCAAACAGATCATTCAGGTTTCTGGTGAGATACAAGTTGCAGAAGACTAGCTTTTAGATAGCAAGTATTGCATGCAGCAATGGAAGAAGATGTATTCAATTGAGTATGACAGGAAATGACAGTTCTATAATCTATTGATCAAGGAAGGTTGACATCAATCCAGAATTAGCTAAGCCAAAGAACAAGATAATAAAGTAGCCATCTTGAGACTGGGGAAGCTAATGGCTGTTCAGTTTAAACAGTTATTCGGTTTATTTGAGACAATACATGGGATAGACATATTCCTACTGCAAACTTCCAGCTGGATGACCCTGTCCTGTTACAGGTTCCCTAGTAAGAATCTGTAAACACAATTAAATGTGAAAAATCTATTAGGAAGTGACTAAGGACATAATTCAGGGAATACTGAAGGAGGCCCGATATCACAACAAATTGCCACATCTCTTGCACCAAAAGGAATACCACAACTAAACATCTGACTTGGAGGACTTGCTAAGAAACTGCTTACAAGCTTGCAGTAGAGAAGTACTCCTACATAGGGCAGATTCAAATGGGACTAAAACTGGTAGGGTATTTAGCAGAGAAAGTTTCATTTGACTTTGTACTTCTTAGTAAAAGAGATGAAGTATTCCAGGGGTAAATCGACCTAGAATTATGCTACTCCAGCTACATGAATAATGTAGCTAAAGTTGATGTAGCCTAGGTAGACTTGTTCCAGTGTCTTCACAGTGCTAAGTCAACAGGAGACTCTCTCTGGTTGACTTCCCTTACTCTTCTTGGAGAGCTGGAGTATTGGGGTTGACCAGAGAGCGCTCTGCCATTGATTTAATGGGCCTTCACTAGACCTGCAGCAGCATCTATCTCCTCATAATGGAGGCCAGCCCTCAGGTTGTAAAAACGTAGATTTTATGCTTGAATCTGCCTCCCTCATATGACATGGTTCTTCATAGTTATTTTGTAACAAATTATGTCACACAAATCTAATGCATAGAGCCCTTTGTCATTTTATCACCCACAATCAGCAGCATTACACACATTGTTAAAGTGTATAACAATAGACCTCACTAGGCCAATCATTCCCACTAGCGAGGTGTTAGAATATGAAACCACTAACAAACATCAAGCTATACGGAATAGAAGAGGACTTCAAGCCTATTAATTCAAGCACATTCACAGCAAAGGCAATAAGCTCTGCCTAGATTCAGCATGTTTTGAAAGTTTGAATAAAGACAATCACCTAATGGGCAGAAAAATTCAGCCTAAAAAGTGAAAGGTTTAGAAAGTTATAGCAACTAAAAAAAATAACCTTTAGAATAGAAGTGCTTGGCCCATTTTAAGTGACAGCTATACATAGTATGTGCGCCAGCTACAGACCGATAATCATTAGGGGGCACTGAAGTCAATGGAACAATGACAATTTACACCAACTGCAGAACTGTCCCAGGGACTGTCAATTAAAAACTAAATGCAAAACTGAAAATTCTAGAGATACTTAAGCACATGCCCAACAGTAAGCACATGAATAAAAAAATTCATCCTGGAAAACAAATTGATTTTATATTTGAATGGCATCAAAAATATTTAAGATCCCTTTTGTAAAGTTCTCTCACTTTTGGAAAAGTCAAAAAAGCTATCACCATTTTCTTAAGAGCTACCTGAATTATTGTCAAAGTCTTTATACAGCAAATAAATATTTACAACAGCAATATATAGAAATATACTCCAATGTATGGGCCTTTACTATCTGTAAATGCAGTTACTGCTTTTCTTCTTTATTTCACGCTAAGGATATGGTACAGTTACAACCAACTTAATCAAAAGAATGATTTCATATATTCTTTTGTCTTAAAAAATAAACTCAATCTCAGCTGTTTTCATGTATGGTCCATTGAAGTACAAACATTGGTGAGAATTCATATGTCTCAGCGTTTTTGTTTTGGTCAGATGTGTCTAATCTCACAGTTTGTTGCTTTGAAGTTTACACTATGATTTTATGGAATCCAAAGACTGATTTTGTAGCAGCATGCAGCCAAGCATGCCAGTTTAGATAAGTATACCTTATTTTAATCAACACTTATTAGGTTTGCCTTTCATTCAACAAGTCATCTGCACTGATTTATGTTCTGTCAATGGATAGCACCATATATAAATCACTATTAAAAGGACTGTATCAAATTAAAAACAAAAACAAAAAACCACACCCACACAATAATCCTGCCTTACAACCAAAACAAACCAGCAGTAGAAAACCTCCAGTTGTAGTTAAATATCAGAGATAGGGAAAAAACAGCCAAAGCATGCCTCAAACTGGATTCTCACCCGTTACTGACTGGGTTGAAAACATTTCACATTTTGTGCTCAGTAAAATAAAGCATTTTGCTGTTTATTACCACAAATGAAACTGGCACCATAACCTTTAAGTGGCCCCCGAAGCTGAATAGGAATCATTTCCTGTTTTTTTTTGCAAAGGAAGATGCCTTCAGATTTGGTCAAATGATAAATTTGGAACAGGAGGCCTCCTTTAATTCTAGCAATCCTATCCCTCCCACTGGGCTTTCCTAGAGGTGACAGAGTTGAAACTCCCAGGTTTTATTTTCAGAACATGGTCATTTCTCATTTTGATATTTTATGAGTTTTCACTAGTGCTCTAACAATCTCAGGGTTTAACTCCTACACATGTGTAGGAATATTATTCTATTGTAATCTCAACTCACCCATCTCTACTGTAATTCCTGCCCTTTGCCACCTGGTAAGACCAACAGAGACAGTGGGGTCCTCTAGATTTCACGAGCCAAGAGAAAGCTGAAAATGAGAACTGAAAAGCCACACCCACAAAAAATTCCTGTAATTCGATTGATATTCAGTGGGTGATGACTCAATGTTGGTCGGTCCCCATGGCTCTATTGCCTCTTAGCAAAGCACAGAATACAGCTGGATAAGTAAGCCCTAAATATTGCATGGGGAGAAGATGTGCATTTTTTGCTGTTTTTAATTTTGTTCTTTCCAGTTGTTCTGAGTCATAGTATTAGTGGTGGCAACAACTAAAAAAAAAAATCATTGTGCTCAAACATTTCAGATTAGTTTGTGGCAAATATGCATTTTCACTGCAAAAAGGTGTCAACAAAACACAGCCCAGTCCTTAGTTCTCCTCATTAATCCAAATGTCCTGGTTGGAGGCACTGAGAAAGAGTGAGGGGACGAGTGAATGGAATTCAGGAGATTAAGTTATCAGGGAGTTAAAAAAAAAATGGTAGGAGCTTCAAATATTTTGTTCCACTCACTCCAGCAGACAATGCAAAGCTTACTCTGAAAAAATATTGGAACCAGTTGTAGGGGTAACTAAGTCATGTAGTAAGTATGTATGCACGCAAAGTTAACCAAATAGTTATTTAAGGTCAAATACTCCTACTTGTGGGTTATTCTCAAACAAAAATTGGGGGGCAGGAAGGGGAGAGAAAATGGAGGAAAAAAAATCAATGAGTTTCAATTAACTGAATTTCATTGTAGTTCTCTCTCTGGAAGCAGTTTCCCCATAAGCATTCCTGAAGAAGTTACCAGTTCCATCTGCAAACTCATAGTTGCCCTGTGTTCCAGTGGCGAACACTCTGCTCTCCAATGGTCCCCAAACTCATCTAGCTCCCGTGAATCGCATGTCCAACAGGGACAATGTTGAAGGAGGCTTTCCTGAACACGGCTGCTCCTGGAGCCTCAGCCTGGAGGGGGTGACTCTGTATGATGGGGGAAGAATCTGGGAGAGATTTTTCAGCCTCCTCCTGCCCTTCCCTCTTCCCCCAACCCACTCCCTCACTCACTCCCTGCATCCAAGTTCCCTCTCTTGGGGACAAAGAGGAGCATGCTGTGAAGGCAGCACAGTCCATCTCTACACTCCTCTAGTCTGCGCTCCTAGGTACAGACTTCCCTCTGCTCGTGGAAGTGAATGGGAGAAGATAAGCTTATGTCTCATTGCATGTATTTCTAATGTGTCCATCACTGCAGTATCAGGTTTCCATTCATACGAAGAAAGAAAATATTACACTTTCCTAGGCTTCAGTGGCCAGCTCTAATACATATTTACAGCAGCTGCTTTCAGATGGTCATCACTACCCCTAACAGAAATACTTCTGGGAATCATTCAGCCACTGACTGGCTGGCACAATAAAGTCATTCCCAGAAAAACTGTCTCATGCCCTAGTGTGGGTATGCTGACATCATCCTGAGAATAATGACTAGACACAGGCTAACCAGTTGATTGCTTATCCAAACTGCACCTCTGATCCTATGGAATGGCACAATACAGATGTCAGCAAGTCCACAACAATGCATGGATTAATTACCCTCTAACACTGGGAGAGTCCAATAGCATATAGATAATTAAATTTGGCGCCTCCAGGGCAGGGTAACCTTTAAAAAAAAATAGATGATCAATGTTAGTTCCCATCTAGACATAATGAATAATTCATTAGGTCAAAGCAGTTATACAACTGCAACCCCATGATAGAAACTTTTTTATTTCTTCAAACACTGAATAATTACACTGACTTTCTAGGGCAAACTCCAGAGCGTACCAGTGTTACTGGCTTACTTAGCAATAGCGTTTCTGACTTGAAAGGCAGGGTATGAATTAACTTCCACTTTGATATAGCTCTGCAAAAGTAAAAATACATTCTTATTCTAATAAATCCACGTATTAATTTATTCAACAAGATATTTTTAATGCAATAAGGGATCTGCATGAAATAGTTTTCTTGGAAATTATACAATTAGAATCATAGAATATCAGGGTTGGAAGGGACCCCAGAAGGTCATCTAGTCCAACCCCTGCTCAAAGCAGGACCAATTCCCAGTTAAATCATCCCAGCCAGGGCTTTGTCAAGCCTGACCTTAAAAACTTCTAAGGAAGGAGATTCTACCACCTCCCTAGGTAACTCATTCCAGTGTTTCACCACCCTCTTAGTGAAAAAGTTTTTCCTAATATCCAATCGAAACCTCCCCCACTGCAACTTGAGACCATTACTCCTTGTCCTGTCCTCTTCTACCACTAAGAATAGTCTAGAACCATCCTCTCTGGAACCACCTCTCAGGTAGTTGAAAGCAGCTATCAAATCCCCCCTCATTCTTCTCTTCTGCAGGCTAAACAATCCCAGCTCCCTCAGCCTCTCCTCATAATTCAGGCGTTTGAGGTGGGTTAAGTCTTACAAAAGAGATAATTAAAGACTATGCAAGATTCCCAGCTCATATAGATGTACCTATGCTCACTCTGCTTGACCTAGCTGGGGGGATGGCTTGGGCTAGCCACTCAAGTACTTACCCCAGCTAGGCAGGTACCCTCTTGAGACAGCTAGCCCTATCTGCTGCTCATGCTACGCAACTGCTGTCAGTACGCTAGCGTGAGTGGAGCTAGTGTGGGTACATATATGTGAACTAAGAATCACATCCCGGCTCCAAGTGTAGACATAGCCAAAGGCCTGAAGCCTGGTATAGTAAAAAATATTGCACCACAAAAGCCATATTTAATTATTACATACCAGGTTTGACCTTTGTACACAAATACTTTCACAGAGACAGCATGGTATCCAGTAATGGAAGATGCTGTACACGTGACTAAAATTGTAGAATAAAACAGTAAGATATTGTATTGCTGGAGAAATAGGATATGATCATATAATCAAAGGGTGTATCAATACACACACACACACACGAAAAGTTAAGGTTGCATGGGTAACCTTGGCTTTTG
Source organism: Lepidochelys olivacea (assembly GCF_965140295.1). Taxonomy (NCBI): domain Eukaryota; kingdom Metazoa; phylum Chordata; order Testudines; family Cheloniidae; genus Lepidochelys; species Lepidochelys olivacea. The sequence goes on along the minus strand of NC_140414.1, from coordinate 45,681,149 downwards.
TCGTTTCCAAACTACATGTGGAAACTAGAGCAGGCCAGGAGGGCTGGTGTAAGTAGTAAGTGGCCTTACTGCAGCTACAGGACAGCATATTCTCAGATCTCTCCTGATCCCTGCCAGCCTCATGGGGCTGAAGCCCTGACTTATATCCCACAGCTAGGAATCAGATCCAGTCAGTAGGTTATGCTCAATTGATTTCCAACACCTGTGTGCTGGGCTTCCCTCCAGAACAGGTGTTAAGGCTGATTCCCCACTCTGGGGCTTCAAGTGCAGAAGGTGGGGGCCCGCAAGGATTATAAAAATTAATACTGGCCACTCTAGGTTTGTATTAAACTCACAATGTTACAGTTTCTCTCTCACCTTGGACACGTAGATATTGCCACCACCCAAATTCAAAAAACCCCATTGAAATCAGAAAGGCACACTTGGGAATTCCTTCCTGTGGGGTACCCTCAAGCCCTTTCATCCCCTGTGTGGGGAAGAGCTATGAAAGAAGAACAAAGGAAATCAGCAGTTGCCACCAGCTAATTAAACAACATGTGCACAAACCTCTTAGGACACCAAAAAATCCAATCCTGTTCTTAAAAAGGTAAATTAAAAAACTAAAAAGAAAGAAAATACATCTGAACTTCGGCTTTTGCTAGATTTAAAAAACCCACTTACAAAATTTAATCAAGAATAACCTTCTTGAGGTCCAGCTTAAAGGTTACAAGCAAAACAAAAAACGTTTGGGGTTAGCACAGAGGAGTCCACAAGCCAATAAGAAATAAAAGAAATAACCATAATTGTGTCTTCTAGACAGTCCCTTATTGCTTTCATATTTGGGGTTTCAGATAAGTAGGGTTGAGCTATGATTTGATGCTCTCTCATACCTGGTTTTAAAACTATGCTGTAAAAAGCTTCAGCCCTGTCCTGTCCTCTCTCTCCAGGCAACAACAGACAAAGGGAAAATCCCCCCCCCCTCCATTTTAAGAAGTTCCAGCCCTCCCATTGGCTCTTTTGACCAGGTGCCCACTCCTTTCCTTTTACCTGTGGGCTTGTTAACCCTTTGCAGGTAAAGCAAATAGAGAACAGCACCAAGAGAGATTTTGTAGTTAACTGGCAGGCTGGGTGTCCACAAAAGGAAGCTACCCCCCTCTCTCATTTAATCACAACAGGACCCGTTGCTCCCTAACCCCTGCCAACCACTTAAAGGTGCAGACTTCCCTGTTACCAGAGGATATAAGAATAAACTCAGGCCCAGGGGTGTCAGGCAGACTTCTACTCAGGGGGCTAGCCCTTGCTGAGGATCTGTGCCACAAAGTCCACACATGATTCCAGCTGCAGTGTAGACATTGTTTTAAGACTATGTCCCCAAACTTTTCAGGGTCACACACGCCCACACTTACACCTGTCCATGTCCCCCCAACAAGGGCCACAGCTTGTGGGGGGAAGAGGCAGAAACACAAATGGGGAAGGGTCAAGGCTGCAGCCAGATGGCACTCCCTCCCAGCCCCCTTGGGGGCTGGCACAGCCTGCATCATGCTCCCCCAAAATATTTCTCCACACACTCCCTAAGGGGGCACACTCCACAGCATGGGGACCTCTGCCTTAAAGTCAACTATACACATGAACAAGTTCTTGTTATATCTTTCATTTCTTATTAGAGGATTTTTCTATGTCGGTGGCTTTTCTCTAAAGTTCTTTCCAGTATTGTGTTGGGATTACAATCCCTAGATCAGCCATGTCATAGGGTGCACTCACCACAGTGGCACCTCCTGCTGGCCATCCTGGGGATCAGCTCTGGCAACTTGCACTCTCCCTCGGGTATTATCTTCTCCTGCTTCCTCTCTGTGGCTTGGCCCTCTGATCTGGTCACTAAAGTCCTTCCTTTCTGGGCAATTCACAATCTTTCCAGACTTGTGGTCTGGCTGGTGCCTCCAACATCCTTGCTGCTCCACAGTGGCTGGTAGAGGATGGGCCTGGGTTACCAGCCCAGGGACCCTATAACAAGCAGCAACAGTCCCTGTATTGTCCTACCTCTTGTTGTTATTTCCCAGACCTTCTTCCTACATCTCTGGCTCCCTCTCCTCTCTGTGTTTGCCAACCTCCAACTCCCTCCACTCAGGAAACAACTACAGTCTTTCCCAGCAGTAGCCTTGACTCGGTTGTAGCTACCTGGCCTTGAACAAGCCCTGCCTGTCCTTAATTAGCTGCCTCCCTCCAGCCTAAATCTCCTTTACTTGCAGTCTAATTAGCTGATTGGGCCCACATGGCCTAATTCAGCTCTTGCAAGGCTAATGTGTGGAGTCCACCCATCACAAGCCTCATATGACATGCTCCACTGAATGTTTGCTATTTTTCCTCCCCCAGCTTTTCTTTTTAAAAAAAACACAACATATACTCTGAATTTCTGAAAAAGCAGCAGCAGCAGTACTAATTACTCCCATTGCCGCTTTTTGCTCTACTGAAGCCTTTTCAGTTTGCCTGTTTCATTTTTAAACAGGAACATGCAGATTCTGATTCATACCATAGTTAAATCCATTTTTCTTGAGTTTTAACTCTTAGTTCTCCTTCCTTCTCATGTGACTTTTTAAGGTATATTAGGAAGGGAGACACATTATTGGGGAGATGCTTTTTTCAAGCATTAAAATATCTGCTCTTCAAGAACTAGTCCTTACTGTAGATTGCAAACACACACCCATCCCTTCCACATACGTTCCTTTTGAGCAGTTCTGCATTCATAATTCCTATGTTACTTTCCTAATACCTACTCAATACATCCTGGTCTTTCCTATGTGTATCCAGTCTAGGTTCAGATTTTAATACAAAACTCAAAAAAAGGAAAATATTCAGTCTGTAAAGTTGTGTACTGTGTGTACATCTGCTTTTTTGGAGCTGGTATCTTTGCAGAGCAGTTATAAACTGGGAATAGAAAATGGCCCCCATTGTCCAAAATTGGGTGTGGGGAAATGAATTACATGTATATAATGTTCCAGTCCTGCAAACATTTACACAAGGATTTAAAATTAAGCCGTTAAATTGAATTAGCAGGATCAAGCCCATGCTTTGTAAAAAGTACAAAGTAATATTTAGCAACATACTTTGTGCCATGTTAGGTTCCCATTTTTATACATTTTTTTTGAAAAAGTACATACCAACAACAACAAAATAGAAAGGTATGGTGTGATTATTACTTCCATCAATTGCCACTGAGTCTTATATCTGTCAGTTATGTCTTGTTCCTAATTAGCTTGTAAATTCTTCAGGGCAAGGACTTAGTTTTATTTATGTTTATTCCATGCCCACTACAATGGAGCCCTGATTCTGATGGGGCCTCTGGACACTTCCATAATACAAATAATAAAGAATAGTAGTAAAACCTCTGACTTTGCAAGCATAGTAATATTTATATCAATATAATTTCAGTTTTTCATCTCATTAGTGGAACTGGTTAAACTACTCATTTTGATAGAAAAATCTATTTCAGATTTACTTCATACTTTGGTTAGAGAATTGTTTGTGAACAAATCCTTATTTTTGCAAATACTTTCATTATATCTATAAGCATTTATCAAAACCTTTCGATAAATAATTTTCAATTTTCAGCCTATGCGCTGTCCATGAGTTGTTCCTTTCAGCTAGTGTTTATGTTGCGTGAATGGTCACATAGTATTATTTTTTGCTCTATGATTGGATGATTGAAACTTATTAAACAGAACAACATATTTGAAAAATTCTGAATTTTCAATGAACAAACATTTTCAGTTAAATTCATGAAACTTTTGGATTCACAAACATTTTCATGAATACATAGTAGTGGTCTGAATGCTGGCAAATACTATGACCTCATGAATCAGAGCAAACTGAATTCAGTGCTTTTATGTATGAAAATACATGTCAGTTGTTTTTACAATCTGCTTAGTTTTGCTAATGAATGTGTAACTCATATGTACACATGCATAGTCCATGTATGTTCTTTTTACTCAAACCTGGCTGGCATCGTGCAGTTTCTGGTGGATAAATGAGAACATTCACATATGGTAGGAGAGAGCTAAATTAATCACAAGAGAGTAAATTATATTAGAGGGGCAAAATATGTACTTCCCTCTCCAAATGAGCCATGATGTTGCAATAATTTCTTTTCCATGAAGGGGCTCTTAGGAAATTTAGTAAATAAAATAATCTTTTGGGTTTTGCCTTTTTTTTCTAAAGTTTCAAACATTTTTCTAAAAAACTTATCCCTGGCAAAACTATAATCACCCAAACTATTACAGACAATGACCTAAATTTACAGAAAGCCAAAATCCACTGTGTTCTTATTTCAAATGCAGATTATTTACCCTTTTCCAACCAAAGGAAAGATGTGCTAACCAAGGTCAAATTACTTTTATGGAATTTTCTCATGACAGCACTCCGGCAACAAACAGGGCAAAGCCACCATTCTTGCTGCACTAAAGGCTATTTTCTTTGCTCCCTGGATTCCATAACACAACAAAGTAAATTACACCCTTCAGAGGTGTCAGAAACTCATGGTCAGTGTAGTTGGTCTTGAGCAGGAGGCAAGACCAACCTCCTCTGACCTGATGCTGGTGGAGGTTGTGTCAGGGGGCATTCCATAGGTCAGGGATCAACAGAGCACCTTATGCTCCAGCTCCCTGCCTGCTTCCAAACAGTTCTGCCGCACCATTTATGCAGAGGTGGGGAGTAGGCAAGAGAGGAAGAGCTGGGGTAAAGCTAACTGTGCTGACTTCAAACCAGCCCAGCATACTCTCATATTAGAGAAATCATCTATTGTCCTTTTAAAGCCTCTTTAAGATCACTTCATGCCACTATGGTAGTATAAAGGGACTTTAATGGGGCCAAAGAACTGGTCCTATAAGAATAACTTACCTATTACCACCAATCTTCAAACAAATAGCTATGAAATCTGTGTTTCAGTATCTAATGACATTATCTAGCCAAGTGGCAGCTTGTTTCTGTAGTGAGGCAATATTACATATTATGAATGACATCTGTATGTCTAGCAATATATTATCCCAAATGGCAAATATTTTATTCCATAAGTTTAGTTTCCTTTCTCCTGCCTACAGAATCCTTCCAGCAAATGGTCAGTGCATACCATACATCCAGAGGAATTGTTGTCAGAGATCCCTTCTAAAGCATGGCACATCACTCTTCCCCATAAATTAGCCCAATATATTATGTTTTTTATTGAGCAGAAGAAGATATAAGGAGTTGTGCTGCAAACACCCACCAGAAGTGGCATAAATGTTCGTTATGTAGCTGACACCACAGATTCAAACTGGAGAGCTTCATTGCTCCATTGTCCAGCATCAGTGCATGAAATGGCCTGCTTCTATAAAACAGACACATTTAACTGAACAGACCAAATTAGCCCTCCCCCACCATCCCCATTATAGGAAATACAGCAGATGTTCCCCTAATTGAAACAATGGAAGGATATGCATGGACTAAGAGCTTACAAGAGGAGTAACTCTCTAATGGTTTTTAAGAGGAAGAAGCACATAAATGACCTTTCAATGGATGAATTCCTGAACAGACCTTTATAAAATGAAATCATCACTCAGCTGTCCATAAAGGCACTTTTCTTTAGAAAATCTCACAGTCCAACGAAAACATGCCATTTTTAAATACTAACCCATTTTGCCAAGTAATATTCTGTCTTTCAGAAATGTATTCATCCCAGTATTGATTTATTCAGCATCTTTTCCTTCCATTTCCCCTTTACATTCCTTACCGTGCCTGTACCTCTCTGATCTCAGGACAATAATAACCATTGTTGGGACAGTACAAGAATTAAACTGCAATATCTAGCATAGAGATGTCCTGAATGAATAGTGGGACTTCATTTAGAAATCCCGTGGGATTAATATAATGATGAAATCCAAACTGAGAGCCTGATCTGATCTAAAATTCAGAGACTACATGTGAATTCCATAAATTCTTTTAATTCAGCTAGTTTCTGCTCCACTTGCTTTGGGTTTTTGTTGCCAAATCTGCACAATAATGTGGAAATTATCAAAGGGCAGATTGCTCTCTATAAATAGATCAGAGGGATAAATGATGATGATCATGATGGTCCCTTCTCACCTTGAAATCTATGATTTTATGAGTAAATAATTCATCCAGACTTACAAAGGTTCTAAAGCTCAAAAGGAATATTGTGGTTATCCACCTCTTGTCCAATTGCTGAATAATCAAAGCCCAGGAACTTATTTTAATAGTACAGTGGGTTTAATACCCAGGATTTTACAAAGATTTACAAAGATTCATCTGAATCATATCCACACAGCAACAAACAAAGAAAAAGCTACACAAAGCACAAACCACTTCCACACCCTGGTCATTTTCTGAATTGTCTTTTGCAAGTGTGTATGGCATTTGTGTTAGTATGGATGATCATATGTGTTTTTATAGACCAAACCTCTCCATCCTGCAGTGAAGTTAGGGTTCTGTATTTCTGAGATCCCAGTCTGTTGTCATGGAACTACATGTGATGCCACCCAGTCGGAGTATTGATGATACTACAGGTCTAAGTAGAGAGATAATTAGTGTAGAAAGGAGAAAGCTTAACTGGAACACATATTTTAATTACAAATATGGCAAAAACATTATGCACCCTGTTGAGGAGCTGCCACCTTTGACTCACCTCCCTCACAAAATCCTCCCCAACAGTTCTTGCAGGGAAGTCCTCAGCCTGCCTTTTCTCTCACTGTAAAGTCTACTCAACAGTGTAGGATCCTCAGGGGAGGGGTCTGAGTAGCACATGAGGGACCTTTGAGCAGAATCCTGGCAATGGAGTAGGAGCTCTTTTCCCCCTCTCAATTTAATTCCACTATCCAATCAATTCTGAGTTTTAGTTCAGTTACAATAGTTCCTAAAGTGGCACTGGAGGAATTCTGAGTGGAAAGCTTATGCAAATACAGCCATCTCTGAAGTCATACTTCCCCCTTTTCACCAATAGATAGTAGCAGAGAGTTCCTTCCCCCTGGAGCTTCAGGCCACAGGGCTTACTCAATGACCTAAACCTAGGAAAAACTATAACAATACAGCTCGCCCATTCCTCCCATAGAAGAAGTCACTTGATTAGTTTACAAGGGAAGAATGTATTCATTTCAGAAGTCCATGAGGGCTGTGGTCATTCTCATCTTGGGAGTAAATTCCACAGTTTAAGTCCAACTCCTGCACTCATAAACCTCCCCCTATTGGTTAACAGTTTCATTGTTCCAGTGGAACCTAGCTGTACTGGGAGGTCATGGTTGAAGAGGTGATCTCTGAGGTAGGTAGGGCCAATCCCATGGAAGGTTTTGACTATCAGGAAAAGATCTTGAGCTGGACTGTGTTTGAAGTGCAATACTAAAGTAAAAGCGGCAAAGAGTTCTGTGGCACCTTATAGACTAACAGACGTATTGGAGCATAAGCTTTCATGGGTGAATACCCACTTAATCAGATGCATGTAGATGAAGTATGCATGTACATGCATCTGACACAGTGGGTATTCACCCACGAAAGCTTATGCTCCAATACGTCTGTTAGTCTATTATGTGCCACAGGACTCTTTGCTACTTTTACAGATCCAGACTAACACGGCTACGCCTCTGATACTAAAGTAATGCATCCACACCTAATTGTGTTGCTCAGAACCCTCATTAAAACCATCTTTAAAATTTCTCCTTTTCTGTGATGCCTCCAAAAAATCTTGACAGTGATTATGCTAGTAGTGTACTGTGACCACTGTCTATCATGCTGACCAACATCACCTGTATTCTCCTGCTTTTCTGTCTGTATCTATTTGTTATCTCATGGCTTTACCTAGATTGTAACTTCTTTGGGTCAGGGTCAGACTTTCTGTTCTGGGTTTGTCCAGCATCTAGCACCACGGTGTTTGGTTCTGGTCCATGACTAAGGCTCTTAGGTACTACAGAAATACCAATAATAAAAAAGACAAAGAAGAAGGCTGCAGACTGCTAAATATTTCATCAGTTGGAACAATTTAGGTCATGTGGTTTCATTCCTAGAAATAATAAATTTGCAAAGAAAATAAAACCTGGAGGCAGAGCTGTGTGGAGGATGGAGATTCAATTTTGTGAAGGATTTCAAGATCTAAAAAATTTGGCTTCATTCTGAATCAGAATGAAATACAAACATTTCAAAATTTTCTGTGAAGGATTTTTTAATGTTATTTTGGATCAATCAGAATGTTTTGTTTCAACGAAATCTAATTTTGTATTACATTTTAATATGTAGTATAAAATTCAAAATGAAAAGTCATATCAAATGGAAAAATCAAAATGTTTTGTTCTGGAAATGTAAAAACTGGATGTTTCAATATTGTCAGAACATTATTTTCTGCTTTTTCTCCAAAATGAAATTTCAGTGATCCCAGGATTTCCACAGAGCATTTTGATTCCAGTGGAACAGCATTCTGTGACAAAAAATGGTTATGTTTAAATATTTCTGACCAGCTCTGCTTGGAAGTCACAAATGCATGGCCAGCCCTGTGTCTGATAGGATGTGACACAATCTTCTCAACAGTTAAAGACTGAGGTGGGCAATTTTTTTGCCACTCTGTTGCTCTCCACTCTCTATCATCCAGGCTCTTGTGTGAATTAGTAAAGACAGAATTTTACATATTTTGTAGGTGGTCATACTCCAAAGACACACATGAAGACTTCTTGGTCTATGTTTGTCACTATGTGTTACATCTTCCCTAAATGAATTAATAGTAGTAGTTAATTTCAATCCTATCTCTGATCTAATAATAAAGGAGAATCCCAGGGAAATAATAAATCTTCAGTTTCTTCCCTTAGTGATATATGAGGAAAGATTGGAACTATTTCTCATAATACAAGAACAAGGGCACAAACAACTTTTACACAATACAAAACTGGCCTATAGAATCCGTTTCCACAAGATATCTTTCAGGTCAAGAGCGTAATATGACTAAAAATTATAAGGATAAAGAGAGCATTACCAATTACACTGATGGATTAAACAAAGTTAAGTATTTTTAGTAGGGATATAAACTCTTATGTTTCAGCGCATAAGCCAACCATTAGTGGATGAGGGTTAGGAAGAAACTTCTCCTAGGTGTAGGTTATTACATAATAGCTCACTATGGGACTTCTTGCTCCTTCCTCGATAGCAGCAGGTATTGGCCACTGCTGGAGTCAGGATACAGGACCCGATGGGCCATACAACTGATCTGATATTTAGTCTGTACACTCTTTTGTTCTGTGCTTGTACAGCACCTAGCATAATGGGTTCCTTGGCATGATGGTAATACAAATAAGTAATAATTATTATTAATAATAAAATGAATGAATAAATAAATAAATAAATAAGGCAGATCATCAGTCCAAAGAGGGATTCAGTGCATCTAAATAGGTTTTTAATATTGCTATTAGCTGAAAAAATGAATGAAATAAAGAGTCCATTAATAAGTTTGAAAAAGTTAGTGGTGGAAAAGATAAGTTTGTTTAGGGAGAATAGCCATTTTTGACCCATCCCGTTAGAAGTATTTTGCATACTAGGTTATAGTTTCAATCATATAATTTTCCACAGTTTTTAATCAGTCTCGATATTTGAAAAAAACATGACAATCAAATGGTTGCTAGGGGTGGGGTGTGGAAGAATTTTGGTAGCTTTTGAAATAAAAGTTTTGGTATTTGGTTCTGAGGGTTGGTGGGGTTAATGTATCTACCTTAATACTGAATAACCTTGCTTTTTGTTCAGTAAGTTAGATTCACTCAGCGTTGTGTTAACATTGCTAATTTGTTCCTATTTAATTGTACACAATGTGCCCAAAGACATTTAATAAGTTTACACCTCATTTTGTTTCCCAGATAGAGAGGTTTTGTTTGGATTTAAGCCTTTTAAAAACAAAAAACCAACCTCTTCAATTCTAGTACATTAAAAGTAACATTTTTCTTACCAGATCAAAGAGGAGAAACCATTCAAATCTAAACAGATAAGCCTCTAATGAGATGATCAGTGGATTGTTTCTTTGTTGTAGTCTAAGCATTTACAATAAAGTAAACTGCACGAAAGCACTTAACAGACTTGTCTAATGTGGCAGGATCCAACAGGTATAACATAAGCCAGACAAATAACTTTAGCAATTAGCCTTAAGCATACATCTCTAACCTATGACCCTTATTGTTCATCATGGCTGGGCCACATGTTGTTAAACAATATTAATCTTAGCCTGGCACATTGCCAAGGCAAGAGATGTCACAAAGAGTTTCTAAAAATGAAGGAAGATATAAGCACTTATTTATATAAGAACAAAATTAAGATATTGAGAACAAAATTAAACAAGGAACTAAGGGTCAAAAACAGAACAAAACATTTAATTGCCTATATACCCATGGTAGGAAAATGGGTAACAAACAAGAGGAATTGGAATTATTAGTTTATGAGCATAAATTCAATTTAGTTGGTATGACTAAAATCTGGTGGGATGATTTGTATGATTGGAATGTTAAAATTAATGGTTATAACCTATTCAGGAAGGATTGAGTGGGCAAAAGAGGAGGGAGAGTGGCACTCTATGTTAAAAATTACTTATTTCTGAGTCACTGATAACTGGGAAGAAAATTATTTTGAATGATTATGGATCAATATTCTAACAGATAAAGCACAGGATGGGGTATTAGCTGATATGTGCTACAGACCACAAAATCACACTAGGGAATAGGTACTTAAGGAGCCAGTTGTCCTATGTATAACATGTAGGGGGAAATGCTGTGTGATCATGGGGAACTTCAGTTTGAATGACACATGCTGGAGGTCTCATGCTGCCAGTAATAAAATATCATTGGAATTTCAAAATATTATAGGAGACAATTTCCTAACTCAAAAAGTATTGCAGCCAACATGGGGAAATTCTATATTAGACCTCATCTTGACAAATAAAGAGAAACAGATCACAGAACTGAAAATTAATGGTAGCTTAGATACAAGCAATCATGACTTGAACACATTTATAACGTGCAAACAGAATAAAATCCAGACCAGTACTTGGTGCTTTAAAAGGGCCAATTTCCCAAAGCTGAAAACAATTATGAGCAAATCAGCTGGGAGAAAAAATTTAATCAGAAAAATATGAGTGATAATTGGAAATTGTTTAAGAACACTTTACTAAATGCCCAAAATGCCACAATCCCACAACTGAGGACAAGGGCTATACTGGTGAAAAAAAACAACCTGGTTTGAGGGGAAGTGATGGCAGCTATAAAAAATGAAATATAACAAATGGAAGAAAGGGGAAGTTGATAGTAATAAATATAAATCAGAAGCTATAAAATGTAGAAAATTGATAAGGGAAGCAAAGCAATGCAAGCAGAAATATTTTCCCATTAGAATTGAGGACAATAAGGAAGAGTTAAAGTATATTAGGAACAAGAAAATTCCAACAATGGTCCATTAGAAGACAAAAATGGCAGTTTCATCAATAATAATGCAGAAAAGGCAGCAGTGTACAATGAATGTTTCAGTTGTGTATTTGGGAAAAACAACAGATGATGTAGACATGCCATATGAGGATAACACTCTTTCCATTCCACTTGTATCTTAGAAGGATGTTGTGACATTGCACTCTATATGTTTATGGAAATGTGCTTATGAGTGTACATATGACATAACTGGAATATGCTTTGTGCTAGATATGAATTGTAACATATCTTTGCAAAGGTTTTGATCTACTGAATATATTCATCCTATTTGTATGCATGTATCATTTTTATATCTGAAGTTATGAGCGTTGGCTCTGTGCTTGACTTTGAAGTGTTTGCTGTAGGACAGTGGTTCTCAAACTAGAGCCACCCCTTGTGCAGGAAAAGCCCCTGGCGGGCCGAGCAGGTTGGTTTATCTGCCGTATCCTCAGGTTCAGCCGATTGTGGCTCCCATTGGCCACGGCTCACCGCTCCAGGCCAATGGGGGCTACGGGAAGTGGGGCGGGCCGAGGGATGTGCTGGCCACCCTTCCTGCAGCCTCCATTGGTCTGGAGCGGCGAACCGCGGCCAGTGGGAGCCGCGATCAGCCAAACCTGTGGACGTGGCAGGTAAACAAACTGGCCCGGCCAGCCAGGGGCTTTCCCTGAACAAGTGGCGGCCCTAGTTTGAGAACCACTGCTGTAGGAAACACATAAGGGAGATTTAGCCAACATATTACGAAGAGACGATTCAAGTAATGGGGAGTACTTAACTAAAAATGGACTTTGAGAGACACCAATTCACATCTGAACTTTCCTGGGAATGTTCAAACTAACATGTAAACAATGGCGTTGGCCTGCAAAAAGCTGAATCATTCATGGACATGTGACTTGCCCAGGTGGCTACAAACTCCATCTTGTTGCTGTGATTTTGCACAGAAGAACAAAGGGGTTTCCATCCACAAGAGAGAGAATATAAAAGGCCCTGGAAGCCTCACCATTTTGTCTTCAGCTGGCTCAAGAGATGGCCTCTCCACCCCAAAGAGATGCCTGAAATTGGAACAAAGGACTGTAACTACAGGGGTGTGAGTGATTGCTGCATGCAGGCCATAAACTACAACATTGGTCTGAAAAGGATTGTACCTGAGATAACATCTAGGGTGAGAAGTCAGCATTTGTAACTAGATCCTTAGTATATTAAATAAGCCTTGTGTATTTTATTTTATTCTGCTTGGTAACTTACTTAAAATCACTTTTGTTTATTAATTAATTCATAGTAAGTGATTAATACCTAGTGAAGCAAGCAGCTATGCATATCTCTCTATCAGTGTTATAGAGGGTGGACAATTTATGAGTTTACCCTGTATAAGCTTTATACAGAGTAAAATGGATTTATTCTGATTTAGGCTCCCAGAAAGAATGACTACTGGGTGCTGGAAAAGTCCCTGTTAATATGGGAGTGGAGGGAAGCCTTTTCTGGTAGGGGGTTTGTTCTCAGTGGTATCCCAGCACATCTAGTGACTGTCTTGAGGGAGTTTCTGTGACCCAGCCCATCACAGATGTTAGACAATATCTACTAAAGTTAGACACTTTTTTAAAATCAGCAGGTCCAGATAACTTCCATCCAAGAGTTTTAATAGAGCTTGCTAAGGAGCTCTCTGGACCATTAATTTGGTTTTCAATAAGTCCTGGATATAATACAATGCAATGGCTGGAAGCAGAAGCTAGACAAATTCAAACTGAAAATAAGGCATATGTTTGTCATAGTGAGGGTTATTAACCATTGGAATAATTTACCACCGGTCATGGTGGATTCTCTATCTCTGGCAATTTTTAAATCAAAATATTAAAAGATCTGCTCTAGGAATAGTTTTGGGGGACATTCTATGGCCTGTGTTATGCAGGAGGTCAGACTAGATGATCACAATGGGCCCTTCTGGCATTGAAATCTATGAATGGTGGAAAAAGTGAAAGTCAGAGGAATCCCAGAGTCCCTTAGTCATTTACATAACAATATGCACTGCACAAACTTCCTGGAAAGAGCTTTTCCTTTGGGAAATTAAAAGATATACTTTCACGAACAATACTGTGTTGGCCCAAACTAACAAAAGTTCATTGATACTGGTGTTAAGGCTGGAGTGTCAGAACATTAACATTTTTTAAACATAGTTTTGATTTTTAACTGTAAAATAAGAGGAGTCATTAATCTTGCTTTTGATTATAAAATGTTCCACTTTAGAAACTCTTTAGGAAAATGCCAAAACAAGAAATGAAAGCAAAACACCATTCACTGTACAACTATCATTTAAAAATGTCAACTCATATTAGCACAAATGATAAAGCTAGCAGCTCACTTGCAGCAGAAGGGAATATGATTTCTCTTTCTTTATTTGATGTAATTCCTTTTAGCAAAATGGAAGACATCTGGACTGTTTTGGTGGTAAGTGGTAATCAACTATAGTTAGGCTTCATTATAGGCTTTGACCATTAAATCCTTTCAACTTCATGAACCTGATGACAGTAAGGCAGGGAGATTCATGACAAAAGCAGTTTTAAAGACATGCTGAAGAAATTAGTGGGCCTGATTCCGATCTCACATTGGTGTAAAACAAAAGTCACTTCATTGAAGTCAGTAGCGTTACACTGATCCATTTAAGTGAGACCAGAATCAGATACAGCATATTTAAAACACCACAAATTTATTTTGCTTTGAAAGGCAGACAATAATCCCAGACAATAATCCATGACTCCATGCATGTCAGCCAAGAGAGTCTGACTAGGGAAACAGAAGACCAATAGTACAAAGTTGTCACCTTTCTTCTCACTAGAAGAACATTCATTTTGTTTACAGCTCCTCTCTGGGGAACTGAAAGATGAGCTTAGATAAGAGGTAATAGAGGAAATGATGGAACGACTTTACTGTTTGTTTCCCCATCCCTTGACCTTATGGATAGCCCTGACTGATTAAGCTCTAGTTCTTCTATTCTCTCATGAGGTACTCAGGTACTAACAAGGAGAATTCATTAAAACAAAATACCTTCAAACTATTAAAATTACTAGCGTTAATTGGTATAAAAGGAACTTCTTACATTTGTATGATTCGGGAATATACTACAAACTGGTGTCACAGATAGTGTTATCAGATTACATGTCCTTCTGGAAAAGCCTTATTTATTTTGATCAAAGTTGTCTGTCCAGATACACTTCTTGTAGCATTTTAAAGACATATGGCCTGATTCTCCTCTCATTTACATAGACTACACTGGAGTAGGCCATCATTATAAGGTATGTCTTCTAATCCTTTAATCATTCTCATTGGTCCTCTCTGAACCCTCTCCATTTATCAATGTCCTTTTTGAACTGTGGACACAGTATTCCAGCAGCAGTCACACCAGTGCCAAATACAGAGGTAAAAATAACAGTTATACTCCTACTTGAGATTCCCCTGTTTATGCATCCAAGAACTGTGTTAGCCCTTATGGCCATAGCATTGCACTAGGAACTCATGTTCAGCTGGTTATCCACCACAACCCCACATCTTTTTCTGAGTCACTGCTTTCCAGGATTGAGTCTCCCATCTTGTAAGTATACCCGACATTCTTTGTTCCTAGATGTATATATTTACATGAAGCCATTTTAAAATGTGCATTGTTCATGACCAGTTTACCAAGTGATCCAAATTGCTCTCTATTCGTAACCTCTCTTCTTCATTATTTACCACTCCCCAATTTTTTTTTATCTGCAACCTTTATCACCGATTTTATGTCTTCTTCCAGGCCATTAATAAAAATGCTAATTAGCATAGGGCCAAGAACTGATCCCACTAGAAACAAACCCACTGGATGATGATTCCTTATTTACAATTACATTCTGAGACCTCTCAGTTAGCCAGTTTTAGTTCCATTTAATGTGTGTCATTAATTTTACATAATTCTAGTTTTTTAATCAAAATGCCAGGTTGTACCAAGTCAAACACCTCTACAGAAGTCTAAGTATATTATGTCAACACTATTATTTTTATCAGCCAAACTTGTAATTTCCTCTAAAGAAAATCTAGGTGGTTTGACAGGATCTGTTTTTCATTAACCCATGTTGATTTGCATTAATGACACAACTAATTCTTTATTAATCGAGTTCTGTCTCAGCTGCACCATTTTCATGTTCAGGATCTAGGAGAGACCGACAGGCTTATGATTGCCCAGGTCATCCCATTTATCCTTTTTAAGAATTGGCACATTAGCTTTCTTCTGGCACTTCCACAGTGCTCCAAGACTTGGTGAAAATCAATTGTTCTCTTCAGAGCCCCTACACTGAGAAATCAGGATCTCTCCCCCATTGAGGAGGTTTTGTTGCAACACCAGCAATGCAGTTTTATGTTTAGGTAGGTAGATACTGGTGGAGAGTTGTGATTACTGCTCCTATGTGTGTAATTTGTAACCAATCCTATTATTTTTGTTGCCCCAACTCCACTCATTTGTTTGTTTCATGCACATATTTAGGTTTGCCTATTTAGATTGTAAGTTGTTCCAGGCAGGGGCTATTATTTACTATATGTTTGTATAGTGCCTATGACAATGGGGCCTGTAGTGGGGTCTACAAACCCCACACTGAGCACAGGGGATTGTGAGGGGGAGGGAGGAAGAAGTATCTTGTGTTTACAAGCAACAAGCTTGATCACAACCCCATGCAGCTGCCAGATCAGCCAACCATGGAGGCAGGCACCCACCTCAGCAACCAGTAGAGAAAACAAGGCCTGCTATAAAGAGAAGAGTACAGTGACAGAAAAGGAGGCAGAAAGGTATGGGATAACAAAGGAATAACTCTGTACCAGGCTGCTTCCAAGAAAACAGCCAAGAGACTGCAAGCCCAAAAAGTGAAGGGCTGACAGACTTAATTGGGGTGAGAGTCCAGGAACTGACCTGACTGAGAACAAGCTAAGGAGGATCAGTCAGGAAAAGCTGGGACCCCTCAAGAGATGGTAACATGGCCTAATCAGGCAGTGAAGGCTTGTAAGTGCTACCATAATATGATAAACAACAACAATACCTGTGCAGGGGGAATGTGTTTAACATGACACTGATATACAATAAGGTGCTCCGTTTTCCCCACTAGGCTACCTCCAGAGTACTGCTGGCCCCTGTAGCATAAATAGTGTGTGTACAAGGGAAGATCCTCAGCTGAATTAAATCTGGATCACTCCATTGAAGTCCTTGGGGCCACCTGGAACTGACAGTCTCATCTGGAGGGCAAAGTTTGCTCTCAGTTACATCCATGCAGCCACACTAAAGTCAATGGGCAATAGCTGGTGTTATTTAGTCTTTTAACACAAAATTATATTACTTTCCTTGTTAAATACTACTTAGTGCAATTCACATACAGTATGGTCAAGTTGGTGCCACCCTTGGTGGGTACTTACTCACGTGAGTAATCAACTTGGGGACAAAGGTTTGCACAAGTCTAGCTCATCTATTTAGATACACATTTTACTTACCAATGTGCTGCAAGGAGCTACTGAAATGTACATATTTAATATGGTATGTGAGTCTAGATCAGGGCATGTCTGAGGGATGGGCAACCAGGGGTCACCGTAGGTGTCAATATTAGGGGTTCCCAAAACACTAAATGGGGGGACCCCCTGTGGAAGTTTGTTTGGTTTGGGGTTTTTTTTACTTGTGACTTGGGTGGGTGGGTAGATGGGTGGGTGCGCAGGCATTGAAAATATTTTTTACCCTGAGTGACAAAGCACCTAGGGCCATCCCTGGTCTACATTGTGGCTCTCCAGGCACAGCAGCACAAGCAGGGAACATATTGCAAGAAGTCTTCAGTAGACGGCATACATATTTTTATTTATTTATTTTGGTATGATGTATCAGGCACTTTGTCTGAATATTTCTTGATTCTCAGTCAAATATAAATAAAAAAATCAGATTTCATTGTTTTTTCAAAAGTAAGGGGAAATCAGAAAAAACAAAAGAACAAATATAAAGGGGGAAAGTACAATTTAGACAATTTGATCATCAAAACATACCATCCAATAATCAAGAACTTGCATTATAACCAATATAAGATACCAATACAGATATCTATTTCAGCAGTACCTGATCTATCACAAATTCACTGAATAGGTATATTAAACTTTATTATTTCTTCATCATACTGTATAATCAAATCCACTTTTAATTAAAACAGTCTCAAGGTACAATAGGTATTTGTATGCTACTTAAATCTTCACTGGACAAATGCAGGAAGGAATTTAGCACCTCCTAGAAGCTGCTGAGTATTGATTTCTTGGTTTTATTCCTGATCAATCTCAAGGTAATATGCATCCACCGAGGTGTGTGTGTGGTTTTTTTTGTTTTTGTTTTTTTTTTATAAATTAAACCTAAGCTGCAAATCTTGTATTCAGTCACAACACTACCAAGATGAGTGTGTGTCATTACAGTTATTGAAGGATTTACAAAGTGCTGATCCTGGCCTGTCTTCAATATCTGTGGAGAGCAGGCAGAGGGTCAGGCTAACTCTTGGTAATGAAAATATTTGTTTTTCTCATATGCCATAGTTCTGCTCAAAGAGCAGATAGGGCAGGGAAATTAATATAACCATAGTAATAATAATAATAATACTTTGGTACGATGCTTTTCATTCATGGATCTCAAAGCATTTTACAAAAGGAGGTAACTGTTGTTATCCTTGTTTTATAGATGGGGGAAAATGAGGAATGGAGAAGTTAAGAGACCCAACCTAGGTGACACGTGGCAGGCCAGTGGCAGAGCCAAGAAAAGAAACCAGGTTTCCCCAATTCTTACTCCTGTCCTCTTGTCATATTGAGGAGGCAGCGTGATATTCCTTGGCCATCAGATTTAAGGGGGAGAATTTTTAAGACACAAAGAGCAGGTAACGTTCAACTTTCCCATTTATGCCTTTGAAAATCTCCCTTTAAATGATTAATGCCAAGGTAGACAAGCCTACAATTTGACTTTAAAGAGATTTAACAGGGAGAAAAAAAATAATGTTGTGGGAGGGAGGGTGGGGGAAGAAAATTGTTGAAGACATTTTGATCTCCCACTATATATAGTGAATACTTCAATTATCTTCAATGACATGAATTAGTTTAGTATGTGCTTTTCAAGTTTCATTTTGATACAAACTTTGATGCTGCCTTAGGATTGCAAAATAGAATGCTTTTTTATAGACCCTATGTTCACCAGAATGAACATCACAAATAAGAAACTTTAGTGGATAGAATTAAGGAAATGTTAAAATGTCACTCCGTCCTGCTAATAAAGGAAGTTCATGATTACAAGGTCAACAACGTCAAACATAATGAGTAAGCGTGTAAGAATAAGCTGTTAGCACATCTCTTTCCCCCCCCCCAAGAGATGCTATAATGTTTAAAATAAAGCCCTCATTTTCAGCCTGGAGGTTAAGGAGAGGTTACCAGCAAGGTTGCTGTCTAAATGTAAAGATTTAACTAGCCGTTCAAAACAAGAAAACTTCTTAAAAATCAAAACCACTACCTTTATGGGATAATGAACTCAAAAGTTACACTTAATGCATCTGAGAAGGGAGGGGGAGGCATAGCTGGTGTTCTACCACATTTCCACCCTCCTCCGATTCTGAGGTACAGTTATGGGTCAGTTCATTCCTCATCTTAAATTAGAGCACTCTCAGAGCTGCTCTAGCTTGCACTATAGAATTGTCCCTTCAAGACTCTTTCATCAGCTCAGGATCTTTGGAGTGCAGTGGATTCCAGCCATGTCTTTTCTAGGAGCAGGTACTAGGTACTAAGGAGCCAGCTATCCTGATTTGTGTCACTTGTGGATTCCTCACTGAAAGGGAAGCCCCTAGCTGCACCATTTCCATTATGTCACAGACAGCAGAAATGGGATGGAGAAATGGCCCAGAAAGAAAAAGGTTCTGTTCAGAGGTTATACTTATGGGAGAAAGAACATTAGAGTTTTTATAAAGAAGAAAAAACACACAAAACATGTTATATTTTTAAACCCATGAAGTATTTTTGTACCTGCTTTATGCTAAAATGTAGAATCCAGTGCTCCCATTTTCAAAGGTGAAGCTATTTGCTCTTTTCCGTTTACAAGTATATTGCATCAGTTTAATTTTTTAAATCTTAGAGAGATTCTTGGCTCTCCTAATTTTTTAAATTATCTTCTGCTATAAATTGGTTTTACACCTATGATGCAGTGGGCTTCCCCTTTTAAGAGAGGAGTGTGAGATCCTAACCCTGTACTCATTTGGGATTGTGTGGCAAAGAGGGGGATGCTCCCTGCCTCCCACGTGAATAAATACTTTTGCTAGAGCCCTGCACAGGACTATTTTTAAATGCCGCTCCCATCTGTTCCTGCTATTATGGCAGCAGGTCCTGCAGGACATGTGGGATCCCAGTCCCACTGCAGCCCTTCCAACTAGTCCCACCCAGGGCTCTAACTTCCACTACTCAAATGTGAACAGGTACTGAGGTGGAGCAAGAGTAATAGAGCTCTGAGATTTGTAGTAAGACACAGGCCCTCCTCCCTCCCCAGATTTCTCAGCCAGGATGTGCAGAAGACACAAGCATTTGGTAAACCCAGGAGGACAGCAGAGATTAAGCAGTGGGAGACTTAAATTTGGTAATCCCCATAATTGCACTGTCACATACAAAGTGGGAAGTGTCATATACTGAGCTCCATCTACCCCACTAGGATCCAGCTCTGTTGGAGACAACCTACCTGTTGAGGAACAGAGCTCTGAATTAAGTCTATAACTCTGTTATATCAGGTTTCAGAGTAGCAGCCTTGTTAGTCTGTATTCGTAAAAAGAAAAGGAGTACTTGTGGCACCTTAGAGACTAACAAATTTATTTGAGCATACGCTTTTGTGAGCTACAGCTCACTTCTGAAAGCTTATGCTCAAATTTGTTAGTTTCTAAGGTGCCACAAGTACTCCTTTTATGTTATATCAGATCATCGGAGAATAAATGGCAATCTGCTTCTGAAAAGTGTCTTAGTCTGAGGGCCAGCATTCAGCTGGCACGCTCCTGGACAGGGTAACAGAATGGTGATTGCTTGGATAAGAGGGACGAGTGAGAGGTAAAATTAAGAGCACCTCACCACAATATGGATCCTCTCCCCACTCTGTATCTGTGCCCCCTCACAAAATATACATTATAGCTAGGATGTTCAAAGCCAACTAGGAGATTTGGACATTTATTAAAGTTCAATGGGATTTGGGTATCCAAGTCCTTCAGGCAGCTTTGAAAATCATGCTTGAAATGTGGAAAAGAATACTTTTATTCATTTTGTCAGGCTTAGATCATACAATCTGAAAAATGTATAACAGGTATCACATTGCTCATTAGAATTTATGTATCTGTATAATATGGGGGGGGGGAAGGGGAGAAGGCAGTCAAACTATCTGGTTAGCTTGCATGCATTTGATCAGGGCAATGGAAATCAGCTATGTTCATAGAAAGAACCATCTTTACTGCCTTTTCCAAAATAAAAATCCACTTGACATTAGCTCAGAACACAAGCAACAGTGATCACCGTCTCTTGTGGGGGTAGGAGAGTGGCGCATGGGAAGGGAACCTTGGCAGTGAAAAAATAATCTTTTGTGTAGGAAAGTGGGAATGAAAAGGCACTTCACACTATAGAAAGGCTCTCCCCTTTGGTCCCTCCCTCCACAACAACTCTGGGGCTGGGGTTCATGGAAAGGCTGACCTGCTGCTGCCTTCACTGAGACTCAGCCAGAGATTCACGGTATGGAGTCATGGAAAAAATGCGGGAAATGTTGTTTCCAAGTCTGCTGAACATTCAGCAGCTGGTTTATTATTGCCCTTGCCATGGTTTTTGTAATTATAAAATATTTGGATAGCAATCACTCTCCGTTCTGTCCATTGACAGCTTGTCCCCTGTAGCGCCTCACTCTCTAACCACCTTTTTATTGCTACACCTGCCTTCTCTGGCCCCCTGGCAGTTTTGGAAACCACATTGACTGTTATTCTTCATTCCCTTCTCAATCTCAAGCCCTACTGCCCTGTTTTCCACTGGCCCCAGTGACTTTCAGAGCCACCCCACCTCCAATACTAAGAAAATTTGTTGTTTATTCTATGCCACCCTTTCTTTGTCAATGTGGCATTCATGAGCAAGCATAATCCGAGACCTAACACAACGTTTATTCAGCAAAGCCATTTGCTTTCTACATCAAACCTAAACACCACTCTTTCTGTCCATCATTTGCCAAACTTTGTCCTTCTGAACACAGGTATGTAGAACATCTTTGCTTTTCTCTAACTGTGGCCCAGATTCGGATACCACTGTTCATGCTCAATAGTACTTAGCACTATTTATTGAAATCACTGAGAACACTTGCACCATAAGATATTGTTCAGCCGGAATTAGTGGATCAGAATCTGCCCCTGGGATATTTCTGCCAAAATTGAAGGATTTAAAATAGATATTTAATTAATTTGATGAAGCCTTTTCTGTTTAAAAAATCCTCAATATCAATTTGAAACAAAGCAATCCAAATTAGTAATCCCAAATTGTATTATAACAATTAAAATAACCCCAGCTGTACATAAACAGTGCTCTTATCAAACAACGTTAAATATTGAGTGGTTGGTTAATACCACTTTATCACAAACTTTACTTCAGTCTCAATCATGAAGGCATAAAAGCAAAGCTGACATTGCATTAACCTAAATGATCCTGTGCTAAATAGATTAACAGTTCTCAATTTTCCTGTATCTTTTTTTATTATCCTTCCTCCACCAATGCTTTGAAGACACACATACATTGGTAACATCCTTGCCATTAACTCTTTTGTATTAGCGAACCATATGGGGTGTGAACTCGTGAAGTACCACTAGTTTTGGATTACTGAAGCCATATGAATGGAAACTGATGGCTTTTGCACAACTCTACTCTAAGTCATGGGGGGAGGGGGCAGGATCACAAGGCCAGGGAAAGCCCTGAAAATGTGGATATTTATTAGAACTCGTTGGGAATTTTCTGTTTGAAATACGGTTTTAAAATCTTGTTAATGCAGTTTCCAAAACTTCAAAATTTTCCTTGGAAAATGTTGGCTACATGTTTCAATTTTCCATTGGGAAAATCAAAATGAAATATTTGTTTTGGGGGTCAGCTCAACCAAAATTGAAACATTTTGGTTTGATCAAAAAAAAAAACCACCAATTGAAACATTTCATTTTGGGGTCAATTCCACATTGATCAGCATCCTGTAGGCTGCTGTGGTGTCATGGAACTTTGAGTTCAGGTTCCCTCCTGCCCCCACTTTCCTCTATGGGCCAGGCTAGTCTCCCTTGATACACCAGTTTCCCATTTTGATGAACTGCTATAGTACATCATGAGAACTTGGTGCAGCCAGGGAGCCCTGCCCAACAAGGGGCATGACACACCCAAAACACAGCTCCCAAAAAGCACTGCAGCAGCTTAATTAATGCTGAACCAAACCAAAATGAAACAATTTTCATTGGGGTATGTCAAAACATTTTGTTTTGATCAAAAATGTCAAAAGAAAGCATTTCAACAATTCTGATTTGAAATTTTTCAGAACTTGCCATTTTGTGAAAAAAATTGATATTCCATTTTTTAATCCTGATTGGAGACAAAAAGCACATATCTTAATATCACAACTTCCCATGTGCTGGAACTCCTGATTTTATATCAGCTCTATATTTACCCTACACTTAGTTTAACTTACGTGACCATCCCTTCTACTAGTCTCCCTCCTTCCACCAAAACAGGCTTAATCTCTTTCCTTCAACCCATCCTTCCATTCCCATGTCCTGTAACTCGGACTTATTCCTGACCCAAATAAGCTCTTGACTTTGAGACAGAATAGGGATTTAGAGAAAGGGAACTCAAAGTTCAAAAAAATGCCACCTCACATGGGGGCGATGGTAAATGTGGTGGGTTTGGCCCTTGTCTCTCAATTCAGGCCAGCAGCTCTGTTCAGATCCCACCCACTTCAGGGCTTCCTTGAATCAAAAGACTTTACACAACATATTTTCTTCCTCATTCTTCTAGAGATCCTAAGGATCCCATTGGATTTGACAACCACCACCAGTGCAACAGAGGTTTCCAGAAGTTCTGAGATATCAAGATGGATTGGAGGAAAGGAAGGAAGCCGGTTAGGTGCGAATGGGAGGAGATACATCACTAAGCTTTTTAGAAACTAGCAAAAAGTTTAGCTTGAGGTTTAGATAGGTTTACACTTTATCCAAGCTAGCTAATCTATTCAAGTAAGGAGCTCTACTGCGAATGCAACTCTCATCCTCAAAAGTGATCATTTCAGTTTAGCTCTGAATGTTTAGCTCAATAATAGCAACCTTTCTAAAATTATCAACATTTTTGTTGTACTTCACATCAAAATGGTTTCACAAGGAAACTGCTTGCTCAGTATTGGTTTTTATTACAGCCACATACAGTATATCAAAGCTAATGTATTTCTTACCCAGGGAAATTCATAGGTTGGCAGCACAAAGTCTCCCTGAAATACAGCTTAGGTGTCCCTATTGCATTGCAATCCAAATTCAGGCTGGAGTCCAAAACTGTGATTTGTGGGGAGGATATTTTGTTTTGACAACCCAATGTCACTTTACTTTCACATAATCAGCCCTTTTCATCATAATTTACTGGCTTCCAATAACAGTGACAAAAAAAGAAAAACATTTTCAAGTGAAAATAGGTAAACTGGGTAAAGATTATGAGAGAAAAACATTATGTAACTATATTTCAACTATGTTATGCTGGGTGATGCTCCCTGCTATCACTTCAGGTACACAATGGAAAGGCCCGACAGTACTGATGGCCCATCAGCAAGAGACAATGGACTGTAAAAGAGCTTAGTCTTCCCGGGGAATGTGTGGGTCAGCCTGTGAAGAATGGCTACAGGGGCCCTACAGAGACATGTGTCCATGTCACCTGATACTGGAACCCATCTTGAGTTCTGTACTTTTCCACAAGAAAGCTGGGGTGGGAGGTCAAACTAGAAAAAGAAGGCCTCCTGGTTTATGCAAATCCTATTTAAGGGCTGGGGAGGGGGGGAGTGAGGTAATCCAGGTCATCAGTTCTCCCTGCTACCCTACGCAAAATGACTGCTGGAAACAACTAAGACTGAACTGGAGGGGAAAGAACTGGACCCAGGCTAGAATGGCATCTGGCCTGTGAAGAAGATTATTAGAACCACATTTAGGGTAAGAACTTACATGTAACCAGTTTTAGCGTGTTAAGTTTTGTTTGCATGCTCTATTTTCTTAGTAATCTGCCTTGTTCTGTCTGCTACCTCCTTAACTACTTAAAATACACCTGTTATAGTTAATACATTTATTTCTGGTTTCAATATAACCCAGTTTGTTATTTCTAATGGGGAGGGGTGGCAAAAAGTAGTGCATACCCTCCTCCACATTGAGGGATGAGGTGAATTTTGTATAATTTTGGGTTTGTACTCTGGGGGGGGCAGCAGGGTGCACATCTGGGTGCTCTTAAGCTGAGCCTTCTCAGAGTGGCTCTGTCTCTCTGTGCAGCTGGGTGTGGCTCTGCCTGTGTGCTTGGCTGGAAAAGGCTGGGGAGCCTAGTCCAGCAAGACCAGGTAAAAGGGGGCCCAGGCTAGCAGAACAGCCTGCCTCAGTGGCGACCCAGCACACCAGGTGACATCCCAGGGGGTCCAGCCCATCACACCCTCACAATAAAAAGATTTTTTCAAAACCTTGTCTTTGGGTTGGTAGAGGAAACAGCAAAGAATTCGATCCTGGGGACAGGAAGCTGCTATTGTCCCTCCCTTAACTACTATGGGGATTTTTTAATTTTGAGCCCTAAGGAGAAAGAAATCCAGGTTATTTTTGCCTGATGTAATTGTTCAAATATCAGAAGCTTAAAATAAATAAGTAAATGAAAATATACCCAAGAGATTTGGATGCACCTGGACCGTGTTCCACAGGGATGCGTCCAAAGACATGCATTGTAATAACTTGGCTACTTGAATCAAGTCCATAACAAAGAAATTTCCAGGAAAATGTCTTGGGGTTGTGGATGGGCAGCAGAATAGTGTTCCCCCAGCCCAGACACTCACGCCCTTACCCCCAAGAGTGCAGGGATCCAGAGGGAGAAACAGTCTGATGCTGGGTCACAGGCTTACATGGAATTTGCTGCGCACTGCCACCTCCTTTCTTCAGGGCGAGCTAGGAACCCTCCAGTTGCCTCCCCCTTCCCCAGCCTTGTCTTCTATTTGTGAGCTAGGCTCTGCGAGGTCTAGCAGCCCTGGTGGTGGCCAACATCCCTGCAGCCCATTTCTGTGGGGAAAGAAGGAAATACTGCGGGCACAACATTCATTTCTGCAAAATTCTTCATTGGACAGAATGATGCAGAATTCCCCTAGGAGTAATAATTATTGTTTATAAAGTTTTCACTACTAGAAACAGGTTAGAAATGGATTAGGTAGGACAAACATGAGTTTTGACAAATAATTAGCAGATGAAATTGCACAATGAAAAATTTTACCATAAACAGCCTATTTGGAAATTAAGCATCTCTAGTTCTCAAAGGCATCATTGCTTTACTAGAAGTTTAATTAAACAAGACAAATATTTTAGAAACAAGTGAAAATGCTCCTGTAAGATGTCAAGTGTTAGGGATGCATGCTTGTATAAACATTTCAATGATACTGGATAAATTTATAAGAACAGTTGTGATTGTGTGCGTATTTCTCTATGTAAAACAGACAAGCAGCTGTACTAAGGTATGATGTGTAAGTTACACACATCATGCCAGGTCCTCAGCTGCTGTAAATCAGCATAGCTCTATATGAGTTTCTGGCCCATCACCTCTGAATTTGGTCAAATTAAGTTTAAAAGGAATCTAAGTAAGTAAATGTAAATAAGACTACAAAAGCTCAGTAACTTTGAGGACATTTGAGTGAGTAAAATATGTGGTGTCAAGACTGAAAGAAAACACAAGTTATACCAACTAAGTGTGACCAAGGGCTTGTCTACATGGGGACACTCAGGCAAATTAATCCAAATTCACTAAAAATATCAAGTAAAAGTGGATTAGTTAAACTGCACTATACCCCTGTGAGATCATTGATATGTTTAGCTGAATTAAGGCCATGAAAAGTGCACCACTCTGTCTTGTGAAATTGTTCAACTTATTTTATATCTGACAACATAAAAACTTATGTTCTCTAGGGATTTTGGACTAGATTTTCAAAGGTATTTAGGTACCTAAAGATGCAAACAGTTGCCTAATAGGATTTTCAAAAGCACTTAAGTAGAAGTTTAAGTCCCACTGATTTCAAAATCCCACTAGGCACCTATCTGTACCTTTAGGCACCTTTGAAAATCTGTTCCCTTGTGCCAGGTACATGAAATATGCACAGGCCATCTCACAAAAGTCCAAGACAAAAAAAAAGAGTGCTTTATTTTACCTGATTTGAAAAGGACTTTGAAAAACACTTAAAATCCCCCAGTTAGTTCTCTGAAAGCCGTACCTCTCCCCCTTTAAAAAAAATACAGTTTTTTCCCTCCCCCCCAAAAAAGACTTTACATTTTTGTTCACATTTTAAAGAGTTTTTATACAACAGGTTTGCCAGATGTCGATCTACAACTATGCACATGATTGTATGAATTCAGCACCTTTCCAGCAATGTTAGCTTAAGATTTAATAGCCAATGACATGTTTTATATAAACATAAAATATGAAGGATTTTCACAGGTTTAGTGCACCAGAACTCAGCTGATTCTCCATAACATCATCTCTAGTGATTTTTTTTCATTACTTTGCTTTATATTTTCCATAACACTCCAATGAATAGGGAAAAAGCTGTAATTAAGGAAACTGACTGAATGAAAGGCCACGACGATACAAAACTGAAATTTATTTCAGTTGCCAAATAGTCAGCGAAGTGAAATTTATATTCTAATAATTAGGGTCAGAGCACACAGCTCTTACTCACACGAGTAGTCATGAGAATAGTCCAGGGATTGCAATTTGACTACCCATAAATGCAAGTGTTGCAGAATTGGACCTTTAAAAAAAAAGAAAAAAAAAAAGACTTACTCCTGGTAGGTACCAGGGAGAAATACCTGATAATTTAACCTGTTCCTGTCCACTTACATACAGAAAAATTGGCACTGAGACTACGGTCATGGGAAAGTATTTAAAACACTGATGAAGCTTGCAATTAAGGCACTAGACTGGGAGAGCAAGGCTCAATTCCCAGCTCAGCCACAAACTTCCTGTGAGATGCACTTCATCTTTCTGTGCATCAGTTCCCATCTTTAAAATGAAAACAACAATACTTCCTTTATTGTCCATTTAGACTGATCTTCAGAGCAGAAACTCTTACTCTGTGTTTGCCTAGTGTCTAACACATAGAGGCTCCAACTGAAATTGTGGGTCCAAGGTGTTACTGAAATAACAGACAGTGAAACATGTTTGCAGGGATTTGTGAAAGAACCTTTGATTTTTTTGAGCCTGATTCTGCTCTTATTCTGGTGTAACTCCACTGGCTTATTTGGAGGTGCTCCAAATTTACATTGGTTTATTGGTGAGCAGAAGCCGGCCAACATATTACTGTCAGTAATAAACGTGTGAGAATCTACTGTGAATTGAAAATGCATGTTTTCACATCAAAAATGTGCAGTTGTGTATTCAGAGGGATCCCTACAACAGGGGTGTCCTATTTGCACACACAAAGGGTTGTTTGCCCACACAATCTGTGTTTTGAAAATGCAGTGGGTGTATGGTTTTTCTGGTGTAGTTTAGGCACTTGTATTAGGAAATTGCCACTATGTTTAACAAGTAATATACTAAACATACTAAAAATAAGAATGTTCTTCAGAAAAGCATAAGTAAGCTAGGGATTTTGTCTTAAAATATGTCAGTGAGGTACAATGGATATTAAATGAAAGTGCATTCCATCCTAAATCTGCTCTAGATGAAAAAGCTTTCTAAAGATGTTGGTGTTATGATGCATTGAAGTATCAAAAGAGTTAGTGTGCAAAGCATCAAAATGTTCATTCTTAACAGCTATTTAAAAAGAAAGTGAGATACTTTGATCAACAACCAACTGTACCCTTAAAGGAAAAAAAAAGTGAATTTGTACTATTTTATGAAGTATGGTCTAAATAGAAGGCCAGAAAACTTTTCTATTTTCCTTCTGAAAAAAATTGCTTCATTTTTATTTTACAAATATCAATAATGTCAGTTCTGGGCCACCTTGTATTATTGGAGGAGTGGCTGGCGTTCTCAGAGGTGCATTTTTAGCTTTCCCATCTGGGGGGTGGGATTAGTGGTGGTGTTGAATCTTAGCATAGATCTATTTATTTTTTGTCTGGTTTTAACATCTATCAAGATAAAATAATTTTAAACCATCTCAACCTTCTCATTTAATGATGTTTTATTTTCTTAACAGCTGTGATGCCATAATTCAACTAGTTCTCCATTTGTCCATAGAGTCTGCCAAGAAAGATAGGGTAGACGAGACCTTCTTTTGTCATGTGAAAGAAATAACCAACTCTTTGAGGTGTATGGGGAGGGGAGAGAACAGAGAAAATCCGCAAAACAAAAAAAATTAATACAGACCTCTGTTTGTTTGTGGTTGTGTTTTTGTTTTGCTCCTGCACCTTAGATTGTAAAGCGTTTGGAACATAGAATCATAGACTATCAGGGTTGGAAGGGACCTCAGGAGGCCATCTAGTCCAACCCCCTGCTCAAAGCAGGACCATGTAGACAGAGACATTGGGGCAAAAGTTTAAAACATAGGGTGCCTAAAGATAAACTTCTAAATTCATATTTAGATTCCTAAATAAAAAAGTGACCCAGTTATCAGGGTGTGCAGTCCATGAGAATTTTACTCCTTTTCTTTTATTTCTGGAAAGCACCTTGCACATTAATGGTGCAGTATAAATAACTCTGCATGTTGATACTTGCTAATGGTTTGAGCATATTTTAATTTTACTCTG
The DNA here is from genome assembly GCF_965140295.1 of Lepidochelys olivacea. Classification (NCBI taxonomy): domain Eukaryota; kingdom Metazoa; phylum Chordata; order Testudines; family Cheloniidae; genus Lepidochelys; species Lepidochelys olivacea. The sequence continues at coordinate 45,651,733 of NC_140414.1, read as the reverse complement.
TATTCATTACCTTTCTCTCATTCATACACCATGTCTGCATCAAAGCAAATTTAGGTTCACAATATCCAGATTTAATAACCTGACCCCAATCCAGCAAAGAGTTATATGTAACTGGCACTAAATGTAAAGTTAAGCACATCCTTACACTGATTACTGCTTCAGCACCTCTAAGATTAGCCTCCTAACTTTTCCACAAATAGTTAAAGGCACCAGTCTTCATCATTACTGTATACTGACCAAATAAAACAACTCTGGTGTTTCCAGCCTAATACTATATTTGAGTAGCTTTTCCAAAGACAAACATTACAAGAATTTTCAAACAGTGAAACACAAAGTATCATATCTCATGAATCCTCGCTATGACCCCCATCAATCTTTCCAGTACTATTTCCAAAAATATTTTCTTCTGGCAGAAGAACATACACTCCAAGTTGCAGGCAGATTGGCCAAGTTAAGTGGTGTCAAACTCAAGCTTAAAAAGGTAATATGGTCATGTCCTTTACTATTGGTTTGCTAGTAAGCTCCACAGGTTCCATCATTGTGATCTGTACAGTCAACTTAATTGGCCAAATCTCTTCAAGTAAAGGCAGAAATATTGATTTATTACATTGTATAAATCTATTTATAGCTTGGCACCAGCACATTTAACAGTTCACTTTTTTTTTTTGCAATGTAGACCTCAAATAGATCCTTTGGTCAAATCAATCTATTAACTTTAAAGCGCCTAGAGCTAAAATTAACTATGGGAGGCAAGCTTTTGGGGTGTGTAACCCAAAACAGCTGGAATGAATCGTATTAACACAAGCTCAGTTTGATTTTAAGCAGCCTCAGTGCAAAAAAAGAACTAAATATCCAAGTGTTGATTCTCCTCTTATTTAAACCAGTTTTTACACCAGTTTTACTCTGCTGACTTCAGTGAAATTACTCCAGATTTAACCAATGTGAAAAGAGACTCACGCTTATTGATTACGATTTTAGGCTGTGTCTACACTTGGAGGTCGGGTGTGGCTCCCAGCTCATGTAGACATAGCATGCTAAAAAAGAAGAAGCGTGGCTGGGGTAGCATTGGCAAGGGCGAGTGGCAGCATGGGCTAGTCACCGCAAGTACAAACCTGCCTGGAGCCTGTGGGTGCATATGTGGGGTGCCAACCTGTGCCTCTGCTCACCACTGCCCATGCTACCGAGACTACACTACTACTTTCAGTCTTCTAGCTCAGTATGTGTACACGAGCTGGGAATATCAATCCCAAGTGTATCAATGTAGCCTTAGAATGGGTCACTTGCATTGTATTTTGTACTTGCAGTGTACTGTTATACTGAAGTTACAGTAGGCAGGGAGTAAGACTATATGTGTGTCGTCCCCTTAGGAGCGTATTTCATGTGGCTAGGACAGGGTTGAATATTTTAGGTAGGTAGAACCCAGCAATTAGTTGTCCAGCCAAGGGGGATTGCATGGGGCTCCTTTCAGAGCTCATCAGCACTGCTTTGTAAGCTGCTGAAGGAGCCATTCCTCTACACTGCTCTTGTTACTTTAATGTATAATAGCAATTATCTTCCCCACAGGGATATTTAATCAAGCAGAAAGTCTTAGTGGACCCCTAAGTATAGTCCATAATTACCTATACCTGTTCAAGATTAGCTCTCTCCAATAAAGTAATAACACAAGTCTCTAGTTGATAATTGTTCGGCTTTAATTGGGGAAAAATACTTTTTAAACACCAAAGGAAAGAGAAAAAATGACGTATGGAGGTCAGAGGAAATACCAGAATGCAATTAAGAAAAGAAAAATTTTGGCCGAATATCTGGAGGATAAATTGCTATAGTGAAATCTATTGGACTGGGGAACAGCCTCCACAGATAAGTGGGTACTAGAAGCCATGTGCCTTGAGAAATTTAATATTGGACTAAACAAAACCCTAGAAAATAAACCAACGTAGAAATTCTGCATTAGAAGGAAGACTAGATGTGGGGGTTTAGGAACCTGATCCAACATCCACTGAAATCAATTAAAAGAATTCCTTGAGCTTTCGATCAAACCCAGAAGACCTGGTATGTAAATTGCACTGGGAAAGTACCTGTGTCCACACTGCAGACATGCAGTTGGGCATGCATGCAAAACATGCATATGTCTGAGCTGACAGGCCCACTTTGTGCATCTTAGATGAAATCCTGGTTTCATTGAAGTCAATGGGGCCAGGATTTTATCTTCCATGTAACTGTCCCAATCCAGTACGTGCCTTCCACATAATATCATTTTTCAATGCACTGAGGCTGGGAAATTCAAAGGTGCCTAATGGATTTTGGCACCTTTCTCTCTTGGGCTCCTTTAAAAATCCCAGTCCCAGCATTTTCCAGAGCTGCAGTCTCCTCCTTCCTAAAATGAATGTTTGGCTCAAAGAATCACATAACCTGAAAATAGAAAAAAGGAAACTCCAGTAAAAGTGGTGAGCTATATTTAATAGGCAACATTAGTAGAGTATGGGTCTTTAATTAGTAGGAATGGGCACTTTTGTTTAATTTATCCCACTCACACATAGGGATTCAAAATGTAAACTTAAATGTGAATATCAGGTTGACTTTCTCCTTAGAAGCATATACTCAGCTTACATTGAAAACTACACTGCAGTTACTTTGTTCTTTTTGATACAAGCACTTACCATGAAATCAACTTCATAGAAACAGACTATATTCACTGGTATCCTCTGGTGACCTGAAGCAGCTGTACACCCAGCTTAAAAAGGGTCTCTGGCTGCTTTGCATCACCAAAGCAGTACGAAGCAAACAGAGGACACCAGTAAATCTGGCCCATAGTATTCTATAAAGCTTCTCACACAATGTAATTAAAAATTCGTTAGACTTAAATAGTTAAATGGATGCCTTCATTGCAAGAATCTCAAAACACTTTACAAACATGATAATTTTTAGCTTCACAACACACCTGTAAAATAGGAGATATTCATCTTCTTAAAATTCATACTCCTTAGGCTTTGATTTTAAACAAGCAATTCTCTCTCAGCTGAGACATTTTTGCATTTATTTACTAAAATTCAGGTCTAACATGATTAATTATAAAATGGAACATGAAAAAAAAAAGCTTTGATTTTTACACTAACTACCTGCAGAAAGAAATGTGCACCTGTTGTGGAATTTGATCTGGACACATTTCTGTTTTATGTAACAATATTTGTTTGTTTTTCCTTTTCCAATGGGTTCATTCATGGTTTCTGGTGGTAATAATGAGGAAGTATTTCCTGATCTGTAGCTCTTTTGGGAGTCACTTTTCCTTCGATGATTCTGAGTAGGATATTAGCAAGAGTTATTGATTAATCCAAGAAAGTACTTCTAAAACCACCCAGTTCTTCCGTCTATCATCTATAACAAAATGATAGCTGTGTATTACTTTTTGTGCCACTGAATTGTTTATGTGAGGGCTGAAAAAAAAAATGGCTCTCACCTCAAAGCATGTGCTCCAAGGTCAGGATATGATGTCCCATTCTCTTGCTGAACTGAAGTTAACTCATGTTGCCTTCTTTTTTGAGAATAGTCATTTTAAAGAGCTACAAAAGTTCTGAATGGATATAGTTGTTCATTAAAAAGCCGGGGGTCAACTTGCAAACTTTTGGAAAGCATGTGGGTAACAGAATTGCAAGTGTAATATTTCTTGGCTGCATCGATATTTGCAAATACTGGACAGTACAGCCCTTGATTCAAATTAAAACTATTTATGAAAGTCAAATCCATTCTCCTTTGTTTCTGTGCTGTAACTACTAGAGAGTGCTTCCTTTTTTAATACTGAAATTTATGTCTTTTTATAAAGAGTGTCAATCACCCTTCACCAATTGTAGTGAAGGGCTAAAGAGGCCACAAGGAATAGCTACTGTCCTGGCCCTTAAGCAGATGTTCGGTTTTCCATATCAGAATATCACTGCTTTTCAGTTTGTCTCAGCTCCTGGGATGGGATCAGAGAGGAACATCACATGCCATGATCTAAACTAAAGCACAACCTCAGAGTTTGAAAAACTTGTTAAATAAGATTTTCTTCTTTTTACTAGACACTTGCCATTTGCACAACAATCGTGTTTAGGTATCTTCCTTAGAATGATTTACTAGTGTTTATTTCATGACCAGGAAGGAGGGATGTCTGGTGGTTAGAACATGGGAACGGAAGTCCAGAGATCCGAGTTCTGTTCATAATCTGTCATTCTGTGACCTTGGGCAACTTACCCCTCAGTTCTGCATTTGACACATCCATAAATTAGAAATAATAATATTTACCCCCCCAAAGATGTTGCATTTAGACCATCTCAGATAAAGAATCCATCTTTACCCTATTTCTAAGTTCTCCCTTACCTTGGTGTTTAAGGTGCCTGCCATCTTTGTATCTAAGTGCAAAGTGGTGGTGTTAAACAAATAAGCTAAACTACAATTCATGAGTACTAAGATCATGATGCTATTTTTCTCAACAGTGAAAATAATAAACCTCTGCAAAGTGTGTGTGTATATAGATAGATAAATCAAAGAATAAAATTGAATTTCCCCCAAAAAATAAGGGGAAGCAACCTACCTGGTCCAGCTGCGTAGCATTACCTTTAGCTTAAGCATCTCTTGAAAGACATATTTGGTCCTGATATGCTGAGAGCATCAGAGACTCGAGAATTGCTGCTGATGTAGAGGTTCACCCAACCAGTTGTAGCCTGTTATGACTTCCTGGTCACAATACCCGTCCTAACTTAGATTGCTGACACCAGCCCTGCAAAAAAGATTTGTTTATATCGTTGAACCTTTTGGCAAGTTTTTACACATTTCTTCTTTGCTAGGGAAGTGAAGTATTGTCTACTGATACTTGTACACTCATTCACTATGAATGGATAGCTAGCCTTTGCTAGCATAGTGACCTCATGTGTAATCAAAATTAAAATCTATACTGCTCTGTCAGTAAGAAGAAGAATACAAAACAAACACACTATGACCTCCATCAGGTTTGAGGGGTTAGGTAGCAAATATAAAAGCTTTCTTGTACTGCCACATGTTTTGAAAAATCAAGTCATAGATTCAGCACAATAGGATGTGATGTGATGACCTATCCCACTGTGAACAGTTCTACTATCAGATATTTTATCCAGCAGAGGAGATGAAAATATACATAAGATACCTCGTACATCACAAGGATTGATATGACTAATTGTCATGGAATTTGATTTTCCCATTTGCTATTCATATTTTCTTTATCTTTTTGTTTTCCTTTCTATTCTTCCTTTGCAATTGTCAAGGAAGCATCTGTGTGCTCCATTAAACAACTGTTACACATTAAAACCCATTGCAGTCTGCCAGAAAGGAAAATGGCATCTTATTTTAAAACAATATGTAATTGTTACTGTCTTGCTGCAAGTTACACCCTTGAAAAATGATGGGGACTTATTTAGCAGCCACTGATAATGAGAGAAAGCATTACAACTAAAAGCAAAAAAGTAATTGCTCTATCATTGGGGAGTACAATTCTTTCAAATACCATACTCCTTTTCCTTAAAATATTGAGGCCTGTGTTTCCCTATTTACCATAGTTACATTCTTTATACCATCACTTTCAGGGTAAAATATTTAAGGTACAGTACAATAACAATTTTTTTGAAGTGTCTTCTCTCTCCAAAATGTAAGGAAAGAATTTTTAATTTACTCAGATGTGGTGCTACAAAGATCGTGTTTCTGCTTGACAAAAATGAAAAGAAAAGCTCTGGTCATAAAGCACTTTGTTTTTTTAAGGCATGGAAACTTAAGGTCTAATGCAGAACTGACTCTAAGTGAGTCTGGAAGATGTCTAAGATTATGGAATTTCTTGACCCCATCAACATGTATGTTACCAACATAGGCCCTGATCTTACAGTGAGGTGCACACAGACAGAAGCTGCACAGAAGTCAAGGGAGCTCCTCTTCAGCTTCAGAGCTTGTTGGAAATTGAACAAGTTTCATTGGCTTGGTGATGTGATTTATTTTTTAAAACTGTTTCTTTGGCAACTTTGAAAGTGACTGCTGGCTTTTCTATCATGGGCACAGAAAAGGCTACCATCTTCCATTCAAATGGGTGTATGGGGCAGCCATTTTCAAAATGGAGAGGGTTTTACAGTCTAGATTCGTTACTACAAAAATCCTTGATCAGGATACACAGGACAAACAAACAGACACAGGGATGAAATTAAGTGGCAGGCTGCATCTTTATTAAACACAACACTGGAGAAGGGTGCTATCTCTCCATACCAAGCATGTTAAACTGGTGAGAAGCATTGTAGAACTACCTCTTACCACCAAACCCCACAAGCTCAAATTTTAAAATTGTTCTTCTCAGACCTAGATAAATTAGCACTTTTGTTTCCTGGAGTCTGTGCTCCAATTTACCTTGATCATTATGTATGCAAGGCTCTTTTTCTCATATACGACCTAATAAAATGATTAAGAATGGAGTAGTAGATGAATCTGAATTTTGTTAAGTGGCCTCTCTCCCAGAAAAAAATTTCAGCTGTCAAAATGTCAAATCATTTTGACTTCAGAATGAATGAGGACAGGGAAACATTTATAAAAGGTGAAAAGGACTCTCTCAAAAATAATGTACAGCTATGAGGGGGAGGAAAAAAAACTTTCCAGATGCCATGCAACAAGATTTTATAAATCAGGCCCATGTATTTGAAACAGATTAATAACAAATACATTTGGAAACATAGGACTATACCCCCCATCAAGAGGTTCTCGTAACTTCAAAAACCACTCAAAACACTTTGTTTTCATGTTTTGTATGACATCACCAGAGCCCCTCAATAGAATTAGAACCTCATTATTCACAGCCGTCTGCTATATATTCTACATGCATTTCACACTATGGACCTCACACTTTGGGGGAAAGACTAGAAAATATTTGTATAATAAATTATAGTAGGATTTTTGAAAGGCTGTGCAATATATTATATACAAATTGGTGAGAAATAGCACACAATATTTATGCTCATTGTTCACTCGTGTGGGTTAGGACTATAACTCAGGAGAGGTGAAAGCTTAAGCACAGTAGCAAATTACTTTTAGCCACAGACTCAGTAGCAAAACCAGAACTAGTAAAAGTACAGAGTTTTGCAGGGAGATGTTATTTGGCCACAACACTATCCTGTTGCTAAATTCATCACCATAAAAATTAGACAACTAGTGATGGTCAGATTTTAATAATTTTGTTCTTGGATTACATGGATTTTCGACGGCTGATTAAATCTTTGGAAGCCCAATGTACTGGTCACTTGAAATGCTGCCGTTTCCAGCCACTCTTTAGCTACAATGAATCACTTGCTGGTCACACTATTGAACTCTTTGTTTGTATTTAGTAGTAGCACCTAGGAGCTCTGGTAATGGACCAGGACTATAACAGGGAGCACTCACTTCTGCAGTCCTTTCTCCACTCCTGGCACCTCCTGTAGATAGTCAACCTCACATAGCTGGTCTTTGGTGGCTTGGCCCTCCAGCTGGGTCAAAGTCAAAATGAACCCCTTCCAGGGTAGCAAAGAGTCCAATAAAAACTGTTGGTCTCAACTGGGTCTTTAACCCTGGCTCTGGGCCCTTTAAGTTCAGCCCTTTTCTTGGGCTTTCCAACAAGCCTTTTCAGGGTTTACACCACTTTGTCAGTGACCAGTGGGAAAACCTGGGCCTGCCAATTACTCTGGGTTCTGACCCAGGAACTGTCTAAACAGCAGCCACATACTGCTCTATTCAGTTCATTGCTGCTACTTCCCGCTTCCAACAGGTTAAAGTTCTCAGGTCCTTTCTTTCAGCTTAAGCAAATGCAGGCAGTTGAGCTCCTGTGGCCAGGGAGATCCCAGTCAGGAACTGACCCACTAAGGTCCTGCAGTGCCTTTTATCTGAGCCTGCTGGGCTCAGATTGGCTGCTTCTGTGCAGCCTCTTTAGGCAAGCCTGGAGGACCCACCTTCACTGCTCCTTTTCTGGGGCGGGGTGCCTCCAGCAGGGGCCAAGAAGGTCTGTCGCACCCTGTCACAAGGTCCCTATTGTGCTAGGCACTGTACAAACACAGAACAAAGACAATCCCTGCCAAAAAGAATAAAGTTGTAAGTGAGAAATTATCAGTCAGCTTAAGTATAACTAAATCATCCCCTCTATGGCATATTAATATTTAGACAAACACCATAGCAAACCATGTATTGACATTTTGAGCAGCACCTTGATCATAGGAAGAAGATAAGGAAATACACCTCTGTGGTAACAGATATGGAAATATAGTAATGAAAACGGGATTACATACTCAAGTTATATGGAACGGATGTCAAGAGAGCTACGTCAATTTACACCAGCTGAGAATAGAAGTATAGACACCATGTTAAACACTTAGCTCTATAAAAAAAATCACACCCTTAATGATGGCTTTTGACATAACATATAATATTTAAGCCTGTAAAGATCATTAAGTGCCTTTATACCTTTGAAAGCATTTGTTGTTTGTGCACGTGCCCAAATACTGAATCTTTCCATTTCAATGACGTTCTTCAGAATTCATGACCTAATGAAGGATCTGTACACACTTTGGTCACAACCAGTGCAAATCTCAGATGTTGTCAGACTGACAACACTTCCTAGAATCTCCTGAAAGGAAATATTTTAACATGATCATATTTAAAGGGCAGAAAGGGTCTATGAAACAACACAAGTAAGTATTACACTATCATGGAGCTATAAAGTTACTCTTTGGATTGCCATCCCATATCTTAAAAAGTCTTTCCCCCCCCCCCCCAACTATGTTAGTTTTGATAAATATTCCTTTTAACAAAACTTTTGATAAAAAAATATTCCTGTAGGAATCACTCTCTTCCTCAGAAACTTGCCCAGCTTCTTATTATGTACACATATACACACATGCAGACTATTTTCTGTTTTACTCCAGGAAGCAATAGACTCTAAAGACTAGCTGATCATAGGAAGCGGAAGACAGGAGAAATACTATTTTGTCTGCCTCACCTTGAAACTCCTACATAAAAATCTGGCTGTTATCTGTAATCAAGACACTGTGTCTGGAGATGGCAAGTCTTTCTTCTCACATGGGCGTTTTGGATGTGGTTTATTCTTAATAATCTTGTTGGGGTAATGTGGATGATTAAATAATGAATCAGCACAATGCTACTTACTGAGATTTCAGAGCGAAATGGCTTGTCTGAGCCAAATTTGGAGAACCTGAAAGCCAAATTCCTAGTATATTTTTGGCAGGAAGAGGGGCTAATACATCTATAATTTATAAAAGTGACTGTGAAGAATTTGTCCATGCCCTCCCACTGGTGAGAAAGCTAAGTGCATGCTGTCTAGTAGTTGATGTCATTATACCACATAATTCTCTTTGTAACTGAAACTAGTAGAGGAGTTTGGCTTTATTAAGACTGATCTACCATTAGTGGAATATAAATATGACTGAGTGTAATCGCTTAAATTTGTGACAGCCAAAGGTTTGCCAGCAGTAGATTTCCATCAGTGTTCAGCAGGGGATTTGGAACACTGGCCAAGTTCAGAATCTTTAACATGTCAAAGATTGTGTCTCATGACTTCCTGTGCACACATACATACAGATTGATGAATCACTGTTAAGAAAAGCTTCATTTTTTCCCCTTCCACAAGAAACTGGTGAAACATGAATTCTGCCTCTTTCACTGGGTGTGCAAACTATTGTGCAGAGTTCCAATAAAGACACTTCATCACCCTTGCCATAACACCTCATAGCCCCTTGTTAACTCTTCCTTTTTTACAGTAAAAAGGCTCATCTTGCTTAAATATCCCTGAGGCTACAAGCAAGAAAATGTTAAACTATATAAGAAAACACTTAAACATAAAAACAGATGCACATATGCACCTTGGGGATGTATGTGTTTTGATACAGGGGGCTAAACACTGTTCCAGTTCTCTTATTGTGAATAGAGTGACTCTAATGAGCCGGTGAAGTTGCTCAGAATTTGTACCAGTGTAAGTGAGAGCAGAATTCAGCCTAGAATTGTCATCAAGCCTCTCACAATCACATTTTCACTTATTCCTTGTGGTCCATTCACACAGTATGACTTGTTGACAGTTCCCTGGAGATTGACCTTATATTTCCAACCTCCTGTGAGGTTTTTCCTCCCAGACTTTATATTGGTTCTATTCCCTTTTATTTAAAAACTAAATATATAGCAAATAAGCCATAACAGTAAAACCTGTGTGGTGTTTCTGGATTTTTTATTTTTGACTAGTACAATAGCAAATGTTCTCCCAGCTTTAGTTTCTGCATTCACTTCATTGCTTATACAAAATTGCCCCAGCAAATATGGATGACTGTTTCATGGATGAACTCTCCTTTATCCTCTGCTGCTCCATTCTGGACTTCTAAACTCCCACTGGATGAAAAAATGCAGAAAATCTCAAATAGTCAAAGGTTCGGTATGGATAAGCATCCACAACAAATTGTTATCTGGACTGTATCCAAACTCTGTAACTTATGAGGGACCCATATCTCACAAAGTTCTCTCCCTACATCTGCTGTGAGGAGAAGACTACTTATGGCAATGACGGTCTCACCATTGTTGAGAAGCCATTGTACCGTCATCCCTGCTAATGACAGAATGCCTACACTGGAGTGAGCTAAATAGCAGAATATCTTCAGGTAAGCCCTTTTTCAGCCCCAGATGACAACCCAGTTCCACACCTGGATGATCTTACTTATATGTACATATAAGTTTTGCAGTGTCCAGCTGAATCTATATAATGCTCCAGCACTTCTATTTGGAATTTTCATATGCTCTAAACGTGCAATAGAAACTAAGTTGTTCCTTGGTGCACACTAGATCACAAAAGAATTAAAAGTGGGTGGGGGAAAAGGGGGGAGATCAAGTGCTAGCACAAACTCTCTGGGCCCTAAAGCCCTTCTGCAAAGGTGGATGAAGGATTGGCAATAGGAGGACTTCTGGAAGGCAAAGATTGGAAAGGCAGCAGAGGGGAATGAAGGGCTCTTTGACTCAATCTGAAAAGGTTGACACCATAGCTTGTCTCCATTTGCTCATCTGAAACAATACGAGAAAGCCAAATCAAGTAATTTAAATTTAAGCATGTAAAACAACTGGCATCTTTCCTGAGAACTTGTAAAATAAGTTTTTACCAAAGTTACATTTTTCAGATTACATAGAAATAAATCAGGAAACATCCGCAAAAGACAGAAGCAATAGGATTTACTGTTTGTCCAAATGGTCCCAATTTTAAAGGGGAGGAAAAAAGGGAAGAAAGTTACTGAGTAATTGTAATTCAAGTAACCATCCCTCGCCACTGTCCTGTCTTATAATTTCTACAGTATGAGGGTTGGAACAACAGAAATCCACTCTGTCATTAATCTAAGCTCTTTTCATATCTTCTGAAAGAAAGGCATTACCGCCTATGATTACTGATGTAGAATCTAAAGTCATGGATTGGCATTTGTGGATTGACATCTGCAATTTCCCCTAGTCTGTATTCATGTTCTTTGTCAAGCCAAGCCTGTGGCCTTTCATTTTGTTTTTACCAATGCTGGATACAGTGAGGCTTTGCATTCCATACACAAGATTCCAATCCGTTACTCTGATTTCATACAGTGTAATATTTCATTGAGGCCAATGGAGATAGTTTGAATTTAAACTTTATTACGGAGGTCAGGAACTAGCTTTATAATCTTGCATGGTTCCTAACCTCCACTAATGCTTGAACGAACCTTGGGGAAAAAAAAACACACATTCCCTCAAATCACTACACTACCTCCCAAAATGAATGGCATCTCCTTATGTACTGGCATGACAAAATAACAGTAGTGAACAATAATATTTAAATAAACCCAAGAATTACCACTCTTTGTTTCAGAGTAGCCACCGTGTTAGTCTGTATCCACAAAAAAAAACCAACCAGGAGAATATTTCCAACACACCTCTGAACAACATACTAACCCACAGAATCCTTCCTTGCAACATTGCAAAATGAAGGATTCTGCATGGACTCCTCCTGAAGGTCGAAACAACAGGCTGGACTTCTACATAGATTGCTTCTGTCGACGTGTACGGGCTGAAATTGTGGAAAAGCAGAATCACTCGCCCCATAACCTCAGCCATGCTGAACACAACACCATCAACAGCCTCAGGAACAACTCTGACATCATAATCAAAAAGGCTGACAAAGGAGCTGCTGTCGTCATCATGAATAAGTTTAAATATGAACAAGAGGCCGCTAGGCAGCTCTCTAACTCCACATTCTACAGGCCATTATCCTCTGATCCCACTGAGGATTACCAAAAGAAACTACACTCTTCTCAAGAAACTCCCTGAAAAAGCACAGGAACAGATCTGTGCAGACACATGCCTAGAACCCTGACCACGGGTATTCTATTTCCTACCCAAGATCCATAAACCTGGAAATCCTGGATGCCCCATCATCTCAGCCATTGGCTCCCTAACAGCAGGATTGTCTGGCTATGTGGACTCCCCCCTCAGGCCCTACACTATCAGCACTCCCAGCTACCTTCGAGACACCACTGACTTCCTGAGGAAACTACAATCCATCCTGATAACACCATCCTGGCCCCTATGGATGTAGAAGCCCTCTACACAATATTCCACAATATTCCACACAAAGATTAACTACAAGCTATCAGGAACAGTATCCCCAATAATGTCACGGCAAACCTGGTGGTTGAACTTTGTGACTTTGTCCTCAACCACAACTATTTCACATTTGGGGACAACATATACCTTCAAGTCAGTGACACTGCTATGGGTACCCGCATGGCACCACAGTATGCCAGCTTTTTTATGGCTGACTTAGAACAACGCTTCCTCAGCTCTCGTCCCCTAACGCCCCTACTCTACTTGTGCTACATTAATGACATCTTCATCATCTGGACGCATGGAAAAGAAGCCCTTGAGGAATTCCACCAGGATTTCAACAATTTCCATCCCACTTCACCCTAGACCAATCCACACAAGCGGTCCATTTCCAGGACACTACGGTGCTAATAAGCGATGGTCACATAACCATTACCCTATACCAGAAACCTACTGACCGCTATACTTACCTACATGCCTCCAGCTTCCATCCAGGACACACCACACAATCCACTGTCTACAGCCAAGCTCTACGATACAACTGCATTTGCTCCAATCCCTCTAACAGAGGCAAACACCTACAAGATCTCTATCAAGCATTCTTACAACTAATACTCACCTGCTGAAGTGAAAAAACAGATTGATAGAGCCAGAAGAGTACCCAGAAGTCACCTACTACAGGACAGGCCCAACAAAGAAAATAACAGAACGCCACTAGCCGTCACCTTCAGCCCCTAACTAAAACCTCTCCAGCGCATCAAAGATCTACAACCTATCCTGAAAAATGATCCCTCACTCACAGATCTTGGGAGACAGATTAGTCCTTGCTTACAGACAGCCCCCAACCTGAAGCAAATACTCTCTAGCAACCACAAACCAAAAACACTAATCCAGGAACCTATCCTTGCAACAAAGCCCGATGCCAACTCTGTCCACATATTTATTCATGTGACACCATCATAGGACCTAATCATATTAGCCACATCATCAAGGGCTCGTTCACCTGCACATCTACCAATGTGATATATGCCATCATGTGCCAGCAGTGTCCCTCTGCCATGTACATTGGCCAAACCAGACAGTCTCTATGCAAAAGAATAAATGGACACAAATCTGCCATCAGGAATCATAACACTCAAAAACCAGGAGGAAAATATCTCAACCTCTCTGGCCACTCAGTAAAAGACTTAAGGATGGCAATTCTGTGACAGAAAAGCTTCAAAAACAGACTCCAATGAGAAACTGCTGAGCTTGAATTAATATGCAAACTAGACACCATTAACTTGGGTTTGAATAGAGACTGGGAGTGGCTGGGTCATTACACATATTGAATCTATTTCCACATGCTAAGTACCCTCACACCTTCTTGTCAACTGTCTAAATGGGCCATCTTGATTATCACTACAAATGTTTTTTTTTCTCCTGCTGATAATAGCTCATCTTAATTAGCCTCTTACAGTTTGTATGGCAAATTCCACCTTCTCTGTATGTGTATCTATCTTCTTCCTATATGTTCTATTCAATGCATCTGATGAAGTGGGCTGTAGCCCACAAAAGCTTATGCTCTAATAAATTTTTTAGTCTCTAAGGTGCCACAAGTACTCCTGGTTCCCCCCCCCCCCCACACGCTCCTTTGTGCCTTTCACTACTTAGTATACATGTTCTGGCTTCATACTTCCAACACTCAGTTCTGCATTATTTTTTCCTTCAGAAAACATTCAGACCCAAAACTTTCTAGCGGAAGACTAGAGGTTTAAAACTAGATCAGTTAATTGTTGAAATCTAGATAATAATCTTTTTTGTGAGTGTATAAAGCTTTTTGACATTGTAGATAAGATGCCTATAGCCTTTCCATGGGCTTTATGGATTAAGAAACAGTTAAACATACAAACCATAAATGAATTACAAGAGGGAGACAAGCTATAAAAGCACCTCTAATTCTCCAAAGGAGCATTCTGAGTATTTCCACACTTATCAGGTTAACTGTACGGATATGATTCCATAAGTAAACTCCATGCCAGATGTATGTGGAAAGGAAATTGTGTACTGCGTTTAGCCACATGATATAATCTTCTTAAAGTAATCTCAGAGGTACAAATCGAAAAGACTTAAAGAAATGTTAAATATAGTCACCACCGTATTATGCCTTATCCCATCTTGTTCCTTTCCTTTTTAAAAAAAACAAACAAACATACTTATATGTAAAATGTCATTGTCTAATGACACTGACATTTATCAAATAACACTAACCTCACTGTTTAGTGTTTTGCTAACTCTAACTTTGTTGATGGGTATATTCCACTTTTAGATTCTTTGGAATGCAAAATTGTGACTTAATAAAACATTCCTAATGCTGACTGTAAATATTCTTGCAACTGCACCTGGTCTGAATATACTGTGTAGTAAGCCATATACCCCAGGAACTATCCTGAAAGGAAAGTAAGTGATGAAGGTGCAACAGGCTATGCATCAAAAAGTTATTTCTCTAAAGATCAGCTCATTAAGAAGCAGGCATTTGAATGAAATAAGATTCCTGGGGCGATTGTGGCACCAGAGAAACCAGAAAGAGAAGCATGAAACCCTCTTATACACCATGACCAAGCAAAAGGCATTTTTACCTAGGCAGGATTCATAGTTAATATTCTGATCTTGTGCCTAGTCTATTGAGGGCCTACTGTTCTTTTGTGAATGATCTGGTTCTTGTTCAGCACATTTACATGCAGCACTAACTATTCAAATGGGCTCAGTCACTTCTGCTACAAAATGGAGCTCAGACAAAGAAACGACATGTATCTTTAACATTCTTTAAACAAATAAGAAAAATCATAACTTTTCTGGTTTGGCATAAGCCTGGATGTTAACTTCCCCATTCAATAGAATGGGCATTGTATAGATAAGCTACAGCTAGTCAAAAAATTCCAGGATGAATTTGTTTTTTGCTGACCAACTTTTTTCCCCTCGGTTTTTAAATCAAGTCTGATAGTTGGAAATAGCTTTATGGCATAGCGTTGGTTTAATTTTGCAATTCATAGCAATCTTCACAGCTTAATTAAATAATTGTTAGGCCAATTTCTAACCATGATTCAAAAAAGAAAAAAAGCTCAACAATTATTAGTAATTATCAGCACCCTCAACCAGACTTAACAGAGCAGGATAGAATGAAATAAGAATCTGCTAGAAAAATACCAAGCAATACATCTTTTGCAAAGCAGAAAATTAAAAAACACAAAACAAAAAAACCCCTCAATGCAACAAAGTGCTAACAGACACTATTGTCTGACAGGATTAATTTAAAAATGTAGTTGCAACAAATAGCAGGTATACAGTGGAATAGCATGCCTGTTACATTGTGTGCCAAAGTAGCAGCTCAAAGGTCTCCGCAAAGGATCACAAGGTGAGAAAAGTCAATGAATTATGTAACTAACTTCTAGTGCAATTATTTTTAGCAGATAGTTCACAAGTTGGAAGTCTGTGAAATGTGGTTAATGTGGAAGTAATTGGGAGTTGTTGGTGAACTCAAATGCCTGCTCTGTGAACATGTCCCTAATTATAAATAGGCATCAGACTTAAGTTCAGATGAATTAAAGTACCCATTACAGCTGGAGTGTGGAGTGAAGCCACAGATTTAGCCACGGGTACAGTTGCCAAGTTTTTGATTTCTTGGCTCCGTTACCCAATCATCCTGCTGAGATATTTGTACATTTGTATGCACAAAAAATATGTATTTGCATGTCCATCACAGCAAAGCTATATAACCCACACTGTATATTGCTGCCAGCTGTGCTTAATGGACTTCATCCAAAGTGAGCAAAGACTGTTAAGTTAAAAATAACAATCTGAAGGAAACTCTTATCTCAACCAGATATTCTGCTTTGCTCATGTTCCTTATTCATATTTCCCTCTTTATATACACAGAGTGGAGAGAGAGAAGTGGTCTCCAGTGGGGACAGAATGATAGAACATGGTTGTCATGCAGGGTTGGGTGTGTAGCAGGGATGTGGGGTGGTTACCTTTTGGTACAGCAAGTTGTTTGTTCATAGTTTATCATGACAGATCAGAAAATATGAGACCCAAATAAAACTGCCAAGATACTATAGTCCTCACAGCAGAAGGAAATGGGTTATGTATCTCAAACCTGCCAAAAAGACTATGGAAGCCAAACTCTCATTTTGTGAGCAAAGATGTAGGGACAAATATCACCTTGTTGGCTGTTAAGACCACCCTTGAGAAACCATATTTAGGCATAAAGGTGGTGAAAGGTTGAGGTTTGTTTTGTTTTGCAGAAGGTCTGGGTGTGTATAACAGTTTTGTCCAGGCACAATTGGCGTGTCTGAATTGGCTGATCCTGTGTTCTGAGATAGTCTCCTATTCAGAACTTGTAGAAAGGAAAACACTTACCATAGTCTGTGTATTGTGCTAGATTATCCTGGTTTTATAAGTGGTAGTCACAGTTACCATCCATTTAGATATGTTTTGAGGCTTTATAAAGTTTTAACAACTGCAAAGTGTCAAAACATACAAAAGTATGCAGCCAGTCTGAAGTGGCTATCTAGAGACAGATTTAATTTACCATCACCAGGGATGTAGAAAACTCTTAATGTTCAGTGTAAGATAGAATTCTCCTTGTGGTATGAACAACAGAGCAAGTAGTAGTTTCTTGAGATAACCGATTTTAAAAGGTTGTTCTTTTTACACATGTAACATCTTACTAAATTACACATTTTGACAGTAACGTTCAAATCATACAAAAATTATCTCAACCAATCTAATCTTGGTTTAGGGCATTAGTAACCGAATCATACTAAACTCATACACTTGTCTCATTGTTTGTTTTTTTAATAAGAAGATTTTCTGCCTTTCAATACAATTAAGTGAGATTTGAGGGGAAGGGGGTTAATTTATTCAACATGCTGGTCATTACCAAACACCAATCAAGTCTCAAAGTGCTTGTACGTATTTGTTGCATGAGTTTTAGAGTTAGACAGTTCTTGTTTTCCATTTGGATTTTATTGAGCTTAATAAATATTATTTAAACCACTAACAACAATATATAGGATAAATTTAAATTGCATATATTTTTGTGACAAAGGATAGTTATTACCAATGCAATAAATGTTATGTATACAGATAGACCTGCCATAACACTACATACTTGGAAAAAAGCAATGATGACTTGAATGGACATATAATCACTGTGACTCAGTAGTGGGTGAAAAGAAAAGGAATACTTGTGGCACCTTAGAGACTAACCAATTTATTTGAGCATGAGCTTTCGTGAGCTACAGCTCACTTCATCGGATGCATACCGTGGAAACTGCAGAAGACATTATATACACACAGAGACCATGAAACAATACCTCCTCCCACCCCACTGTCCTGCTGGTAATAGCTTATCTAAAGTGATCATCAAGTTGGAAATGGCCCTACTGGAAATGGAAGTGTGAAGATTGTTCATCACAAACTAACTTATCATAGGGCATTATCTATTACTTGTGTACTAACTTTTATCTCTGGTGCTAGGTATGTATATTTTGACACTTAGCCAGCTTGCCAAGGCCCCAGTTAAGCCAAGAACTTAAGCCCGTGCACAACTTTGTTCAGGAGCAGGCCCATTGAAGCAGATACTGTTCATGTACTTAAAGTCAAGAATGTACATGAATCAGGGCCCAAGTAAATATTTGGATTTAGACTACATAGCTGAAATCTTCAAAGAGTTAAACTGCTGTCTTCCCCACATCATCAGTGCTAAGATGTATTACTTGAGCCTATTTTTTTTTTATAAATGCTGTGTTGTCTGTGCATTATTCAGCAATAAATATTACAATATAGTATGTCATTGTTATTGCTGTCTAGAGCCAGATCCTCAGAAACACTTGAGCTTGGCACATATGAGATGGGGTAGTATAGGTGACTTTCTGCCACCATTCAACCCAGGCTAATCCTGGGAGCAGTCAGAGATTGGTGCTTGTGATGTGTGTAGGAAGGGCACAGCAGACCTGGAGGTCACTTCTGGTTCATGTCTGATGTTCCTAAAATCTGGCTTCAGGACTTTGATTGGTTACCTGCAGAGAGCAGGAAGGAATTCCCCTCCACCCCCCAATGTATTCTCTTTGGGGTGTTTTGTTACATTTGTTTTTTTGTCTCCCTCCCCCGCTCTGAAGCATCTAGAGATAGCTGTGGCTGGAGAGGAGACACTGGTCAGGGTGGGCTGGTGCTCTGAGGCAGCAAAAACCATCCTCTTTCAAGTGTTTTCACATGATAGGGTCTAACTGATTGCCAAATGTGAGGTGGAGAAGGAATTTTCCCCCAGGTGAGACTGGCAGTGATTATGGGTGAGAGCAGGGGGAGTTGCCTTCCTCTGAAGTATGGAATGCAAGTCACTTGCCAGGAGTATCTGCGTATATTTCACTTAATCGGTTCCCTGCCACTGACGGGCCCCTCCTATTCTCTACCTGTGGCATATAATAGATTAGTCTCCTGTAGGCTGGAATACTTTGGTCTAATTTCAGTTGTGGGGTTTAGTGTATGGTGTTGGTGGCCCATGATAGACAGGAGGTCAGACTACACGACCTGGTGGTCTCATCTTGCCTTAAACTTTGTGACTCTATGACTAGCTCAGTCTCCAGTGCTCTAACCTCTGCCTGCTTTAATGCCCCCTGCAGGATATTCCATTGACACCAGACAGATATAATGTAGCATTCTGATGCCCTGATGCATCCATTATGCTAGATAGTAGGAGTGAGTAGTGCATAAGCAGCTATGCCAAATTAATGCCACCTGGTGATTCTCCTATGTAAGAGAAATCTCCAACTGGCCCTTTAAGCCAGCTCTCTATCTCCTTTGTGCTGACAGAGGGACTCAAAAGAACAGAATACCAGCCAAGATCTGGTCTCTGGTGTATATGTATATCGCCCCTTTACTGCGGCCCTCAATTCCAAGCTCAAATCACTCTGTCTCCCCCGTCTGCTTTCATTTGGACTTTTATATGCCCCTGATGGAATGATAGATACATAGCAGAAGTGAAGCCAAATTACACACAACTGTCCTCTTCTGATAAATTGGGCAGTTAGTTACCCTAAAACCCCATGAGCCATATAATACTTGGACTAAGAATAGCATCAAAGCTCTTTGCACAGCAGCTGAAACTGTGCCTGTAACTGCAAGAATGACTGAAGTCTATCCTGCTCATAAGCTTTTTGATACTTTATCCCTTGTTTATCCCAGGAAGAGCAATAAAATTCTCTTTGCAGTTTGGAAGAGAGAATTAAAGCATGTTGGAGAGAGACTTTCCTGACGGAAAAAAAAAGTACCTGTGAGCCCATCTTAAGGCAATGATGCTGTTAGAGCGCTGAATGATTTTTCTGTAGTTTCTCAATACCCATCTGTAATAAATTTTTATGAGGGCTTGGAAGGGAGAGAAGCGTGGGCCAAGGAGCAGGTTTAGTGGTTTGGAAAGCTGTGTAATATGGTACTGGCAACTCTTTGTTTTACACTCACTGAAAGGTTCTGCTGTATCATTCAAGTAATATTATAAATCATTTCCAGGCCATCAGTATTCCCCTTCCTGGTCTTCTGAAGTACTTTTTAGGTACCAGATTGTCTCCTACCCCACCCCAAGCTAGAGAACCAGGATGCTGTATAAGCTCCTTTAATGGGGCATGTAGTACTGAACTATCCTCTGCTGCAGGATTCCAGCTCAAAGGAAGTGGTACAAGGGAGGAGATGGTCTCATGGATCATGGTTTAAGGGTACTGTGAGACTTGTATTGAAGACCATCTACCGCAAGCAAGGCGCAGTCTTAAATCACTCTGAAGAATCTCCAGTAGTGTCAGTAAAAAATTTCGGATCCTTAATTAAAGAGCAACTTCTAACTAGCTATTTATTGTTGGTTTAAAATAGGCTAATTTATTAACAAAACAGTTATGTCTAAACTGCACAAACATACAACAGTGTCTTCCATCCAATATTTCAAAGCATTTTAAAAGTATTAATGAATTAAGTTTCAAAATAAACCCATGAGATAAATATTTCTATTGGAGAAATAAGGAAACAGACACCAAGTGGTTAGGTGACTTGCCCAAGTCAAACTCTGGGTCCAGACTGAGTTTTTCCTGAGTTTACACTGTGGCAAAGCAGAATGAGGTGGTGGGACCATTAGGAAACTGGTTATAGCTCCCTAATTCTTTACCCTATCTCAGTACACTGGAGAGAAACCAAAGGCTGCTCTAATCTACACTAGATGCAATACTCCCCCTCCCCAGGGACCATCTACTGATGGAGGAGATCCAGACTGCAGCACATTCTAACCATGTCTCTTCCAAAGAATAGGATCCAGACTTCCTAATTCCCTTTTCTGGGCTTTAAACACAAGATCAAGCTGCCATCCATCCACTGTATATGTTATATTACTTAGAAGAAAATTAACACTAATTTCCTTTCCTACTCTTTTCTTATTCTATAAAGAGATTTTCAAGACAGTAAAGTTAAACTCACCCAATATTTTGGGAGAAGCTATTAATCAGCTGTAGAAGTCGAGATCTGTAAACTGACCACATGGCTGGAGTCCTAGACATTGGTAACCACATTTCAAATGATGTTACAGATATCACATATCATTTGTCTCTTAATGTTGCTACCAGTTTTTCCATACTGTCTTTTCCACTCAAGGACAATGTTCCCTTGTAAAGAAATTTTTTGTACACACGGCCTGTCAAAAATTTAAGGGAAATTTAAGAAATTTAAATTTCTCTAAAGCATTCAGTCACGAGGCACATGCACTCAAAGCAAGCCCCACAAATGGTCTCTCCTCTCCTCCAAACCCCCAGACTAAGAGCTTGTCTACAGGGTGGAGTAATGTGCACTACAGGAGTGTGATTTCTGAAGTACGCTAATATGTTGCATAGTAACAGATCTATATAGACCCTGCTGGTGCACACGAAAGGTGCCATTGCGCACTTTAAGATAGTACTATGTCATGTACATCACAATTTGAGATCCTGCTGGTATGAACAAGAGAATGCTCCTGAAATCTGTTGTAAACAGGATTTGAATCAACTTTTTCTTCTAAAAAATTGTCAAATTGTTTGACTTGAATGATGGGGGTTTTTTGTTCCAGTGATACAAAAAAAAATCAGCTTTGGTTCTAAATCAACTCTTTTTGGTACAGCCACCAAACCAAAAAAAAAAATCATTGAGGAGCTTCTCTTGGCATGAAGTCATGGATGGTCTTATGCTTGTGCCGAAGGCCAACCCAGGAGATATTATCCATAAATCCTGGTAAGAAAAAAAATGTATTAAATGCCTCCTCTCAGCAACATCATGGAGATCTTCTTGTGGCTGAACTAGATTTTTAATTTCCCATAAATCTGACAGTGTTTGGATTTAATCCTTTTTCAGCCCATTACAGAGAGAAACCTAAACTCAGATGTTCACTATCAAATCTGGAGGCAAATTTCTCCCAAAGTTCAAAGGTGGGGCGGGGTGGATGTGAGTGTAGTACCAAACGAGGGTAAACCCATCCTCATCATGGTATCCACTCATTACACTCTACCCCCATATCTCAATGTCTGTACTTTGACCCGTTAAACTTTTGCCCCCAATCAGGGAGATTGCAGATTATGTATTCCTTACGCCACCTGTTCCTAAAGCGAATTTTGCACCCCTTGATAATCTGTACCTTATTCCCTGATAACCAGAAATTTCTATGCTTAAACTCTGTATCATCTTAATAAAATTAAGAATTCAGTTCAAGCCCATTTCTAGTTATGTGACGTCAGTAGCCTGGGATGATCATCGACGTTACAACACTATCACCCACTTATCCCTAGTCAGGGCTGGCTCCAGGCACCAGCGTTCCAAGCAGGTGCTTGGGGCAGCAATCTGCAAAGGGCGGCAGTCCGTGTGCCCTTAGGGCGTTTCCACGGCAGTGGCAAATCAGCGCCAGCTTCTATCTTCAGCCACTCATGGTGGCGGCAATTCGGCACATTGCTTGGGGCAGCAAAAACGGTAGAGCTGGCCCTGTCCCTAGTGAAATACTTTTGACAAGTAACAGCCACATAACAAAACCACAGTGGATGGAATGGAGGGAAGGGCAGAGCAGAAGCTTGGAAAGGTTGTGTCTAAAAGTATGTGCTCTTAATTCAAATTAGCTAACTAATGCTGGTTAAAATTCCAGTAAAGACGTGGCAATTCAGCTTGTAACTCAGGTTAGCAGGTCAAATTCAAACCCAGCCTCCCTTATAGACGTTAACTTGAGCTGCTAACCTGAGCAAGAGCATCTTTTTTGTTTGTCTTTGTATTGCAGTGTAGACATACTGTAAGAAAAAAGTGAAGTAAATTGAAATGCATTTATTTGGTAGATAAGGGCACACTAAGCAAGATTGCAGGCTATGGATTCAGAGAGAGATATGACGTAATTAGTATAACTAATGTGGCTCTATCTACACACTGTCTGGAATTTCAAAAAGCCAGGATATGGAACTGATAACAATCAGACAATAGACACAACAGGGCAGGAGGCAGAGGTTGAGCATGTAGATGAGGAAAGACATTGTGTCTGTGAGGAGAAAATCAGATGGAGCTTGGACACCAGAGTAGATGGCCAAGAGAAATGGAAAGGAAACAAAAATTAAAGGGTAAAAATAATTCTCCTAGGAAACATTGACAGATATTCTGGACAGGATAAGATGGAAAACCAAAAAATGATTTTGGAGATAATGGCAATCTGGATAAAAAAAGTCTACCACATTGGTCACGCAAGATTTCAAATCCCCTGCTTTGACCAATATAAGAACTATGCAAACTAATGACTGGTTTCAGAGTAGCAGCCACATTAGTCTGTATTCGCAAAAAGAAAAGGAGTACTAGTGGCATCTTAGAGACTAACCAATTTATTTGAGCATAAGCTTTCGTGAGCTACAGCTCACCTCATCGGATGCATTCAGTGGAAAATACAGTGAGGAGACGCACAGAACATGAAAAAAGAAACTACAGCATTTGCTCAAGAAACTCCCTGAAAAAGCACAAGAACAAATCCGCACAGACAGCCCTGGAACCCTGACCTGGGGCATTCTAGCTGCTACCCCTGATCCATAAAACTGGAAATCCTGGACACCCCATCATCTCAGGCATTGGCACCCGGACAGCAGGATTGTCTGGCTATGTAGACTCCCTCTTCAGGCCCTACGCTACCAGCACTCCCAGCTATCTTCAAGACACCACTGACTTCCTGAGGAAATTACAATCCATCAGTGATCTTCCTGATAACACCATCCTGGCCACTATGGATGTAGAACCCCTCTACACCAACATTCCACACAAAAATGGACTACAAGCTGTCAGGAACAGTATCCCCGATAATGTCACAGCAAACCTGGTGGCTGAACTTTGTGACTTTGTCCTCACCCATAACTATTTCACATTTGGGGACAACGTATACCTTCAAATCAGCGGCACTGCTATGGGTACCCGCATGGCCCCACAGTATGCCTACATTTTTATGGCTGACTTAGAACAACGCTTCCTCAGCTCTCGTCCCCTAATGCCCCTACTCACGCTACATTGACGACATCATCATCTGGACCCATGGAAAAGAAGCCCTTGAGGAATTCCACCATGATTTCAACAATTTCCATCCCACCATCAACCTCAGCCTGGTCCAGTCCACACAAGAGATCACTTCCTGGACACTACAGTGCTAAGAAGCGATGGTCACAAAACCACCACCCTATACTAGAAACCTACTGACTGCTATTCCTACCTACATGCCTCCAGCTTTCACCCAGACCACACCACACAATCCATTGTCTACAGCCAAGCTCTTTGATACAACTGCATTTGCTCCAACCCCTCAGACAGAGGCAAACACCTACAAGATCTCTATCAAGCATTCTTAGAACTATAATACCTACCTGCTGAAATGAAAAAACAAATTGATAGAGCCAGAAGAGTTCCCAGAAGTCACCTACTACAGGACAGGCCCAACAAAGAAAATAACAGAACGCCACTAGCCATCACCTTCAGCCCCCAACTAAAACCTCTCCAACGCATCAAAGATCTACAACCTATCCTGAAGGATGACCCATCACTCTCAGATCTTGGGAGACAGGCCAGTCCTTGCCTACAGACAGCCCCCCCAACCTGAAGCAAATACTCACTAGCAACCACACACCACACAACAGAACCACTAACCCAGGAACCTATCCTTGCAACAAAGCACGTTGCCAACTGTGTCCACATATCTATTCAGGGGACACCATCATCGGGCCTAATCACATCAGCCACACTATCAGAGGCTCATTCACCTGCACATTCACCAATGTGATATGTCATCATGTGCCAGCAATGCCCCTCTGCCATGTACATTGGTCAAACTGGACAGTCTCTACGTAAAAGACTAAATGGACACAAATCAGATGTCAAGAATTATAACATTCATAAACCAGTCGGAGAACACTTCAATCTCTGGTCACTCGATTTCAGACCTAAAGGTTGCAATATTACAACAAAAAGACTTCAAAAACAGACTCCAATGAGAGACTGCTGAATTGGAATTAATTTGCAAACAGGATACAATTAACTTAGGCTTGAATAGAGACAGAGTGGATGTGTCATTACACAAAGTAAAACTATTTCCTCATGTTTATTCCCATACCCCCACCCTCCACTGCTCCTCAGACATTCCTGTTAACTGCTGGAAATGGCCCACCTTGATCACTACAAAAGTTTCTCCCCACCCGCTCTCCTGCTGGTAATAGCTCATCTTAAGTGATCACTCTCCTTACAGTGTGTATAACACCACCCATTTTTTCATGTTGTGTGTATATAAATCTCCTCACTGTATTTTCCACTGAATGCATCAGTGGAAGTGAGCTGTAGCTCACGAAAGCTTATGCTCAAATAAATTGGTTAGTCTCTAAGATGCCAATAGTACTCCTTTTCTTTATGCAAATTAAGGAAGTGTTGCATTACCAAGAAAGTTGAGGAAGCTGTAGAAGATTGTTCCTTCATTCTTCTGACGGGAGAGGGGAAGGGAAATAGATTTTCAGAAGTGTATGTTCAGAATTGTTCATATGTCAAGAATCTTAAAATATCTAAGGTTCTTTTACAACAACAATAAGGTTCCTCATGTTTTTTTTCAGCCATTTAAAATATATCTGAACAGTGGTTTATTTTAGAAGCTTAAAAATTCATGGATATGGGCATTTAAATACACTTGTGAATGTTGGGGGAAGATTTTCAAAAGGGCTGAAGGGATTCAGGAGCATACATTCCAATGTTTTTCAGTAAGACATGCTTAACTTCCTTAGCCCCTTGATAATTTTCCCCCATTGTAATTTACTTTTTCATTGACTTCTGATTGCTTTAAATATTTAACCTTTTCAGAGCTATGAATGGCAGCACATGGGTGACAGTTACATAATATATATATATTTCAAGCTTACATCAACATCATACATTAGGCTAACTAAGGGCAGGGTTCCTTTATCTGTTAAAAATAAAAAGAAAAAATATTTAAAAAGGAAACATTACAGCTGGTTAAAAAATGTTAAATATAAAATAAATTGGAGCATGAAACCCCAAAATCAAAGCATCTAGATCAGCTTATAATATTATATGTGCCTGTCAGACAAATGGTAAAAGAAAAAACAAAACATAATAAAAAATGGAAAATTCAGCACAAAGGATAAGGAAACATTAGAAATGATTTACTTACATCTTTACAACCAGAGAATATGAAAATTGCCCAAGTCATAATAATCACATGTATAGGGACCACAGGTGAGGAATTTTCAAATGTGTAGGTAAGAATGGAAATGGTTATGAAAGATCAGAGGCCTCAAATTCACAGTGCATCAGACAGCATGTAGCTCAGGGTAAAACATGGCACATGAGCTGACAATTTCACAAGTTTCCTTTATTTTAAGAGAACCCCAAGAAATGAAAATGTTTAATGTAATTCCACAATTGAAAGTAATGAGGAAAAACTGGAGGAATTTCATTAAATTAAGGACAACCCATGAATATGGCTTAGATTAAAAGAAGCTCTTGCTAACCAATCTGTTGAAAGGTTAATATTGTACTATTTACCCATATGTTCAGAAACTACTCCACAACATTTCATTATGGAGAGTGTGTTCAAAGACCATCATGCTTCCAGGACACGCATCCACCCCCCAATGATCTTAAGCAGCAAATACCATCAAATATTAGAACCAACAATTTCTAGTTTAATAGAAGGCAATACTCTTAAATAGACATAGTAAAAACATCATGGTCCAAATTCCCATGGTCCAAACTGTGTAACTGCCTGACAGGTCCCCTTTTATCCACATGCAATAGAAATTCAGTAATTACCAGACTTAAAACTGAACATGCTTAAATCAATCCTATGGCTCAGGTTGGCCTCATGTTAATGCCACACCAATAAATTAAGTACACTGAGCTCTTTGAGTCCAGCCCTGGCTGTGTGGCTAGTCTTCAAAAGTCCTGTTCTATATTTTAATTATAGTGCCTGGACCAATCCTACACCCACACACTAACATTTACTCTGCATCTGGAGTTGTCCCTTCAGTTTTACCTGCTCTTTGCAGTCTCTGTCCCTGTCTCCATCTCTGACATATGCAAAAGTTCTCAGTAGCTCCCACTGATGTCAATAGGAGGTGGTAGGTATGGGGTATTAAAGGCTATGTTACAACTGTAAGCTGTCACTTTAAATTTTCAGGGTTTCCTAGCCCTACTTACAGGATGGGAGGTTCTGTTGGGAGGCATGTGATCTGGATCTAGCAGCAGTCAGTCTGTAGCCAGCCAGCCTAAAATAAGGTGAGGAGTTATACTGCTCTATTTTAGGGAGAAGCCTATTTTGTCTGTTTTTCGGTTCATATGTATTATCATTCTGAATTCTAAGAAATAAAGTAGTGCTACATTTCAATCTTCCAGAAAAATAAAAACATAAAATACTCTAAATTCTCTTTGTGTATGTCAGGAACATAACACTAGGTGCTCACTTTTTTTTAAAAAACAACCTATTTAGGAACTCAAATAAGGATTTGTGGGCATAACATCAGAAACGCAGTACTGAAAATGTTGGCTTTCCTTCTTATTCATTTAAGATCTTCATAGTTGGGATTAACCACACCTAAAATTGTGGGCCAGCTGAAAAGTTAATCATTGGCCTACTTCTAGTCCTGCCATGTTCTGATCAAGGAGTATGACTGGAAAAGATTTTGTCACAGTAAAATTATGCAAAATTCACAGAACTTTCAGAAGTGAAAATAAATATTTTCACACTATGGTCACAGCAACCTTGTAAATCCTGCTTGTTAGGTCACTTTGATCCAGTCCTCTCTGAAAGGGAACTAGACCGAACAAACTAACAAACTGTTCCGGTGGTCCCTGCTGCTCCACATTAACAGTGTTCGTTCACTTTGATGTAGTCCTGTTTCAAAGAGGACTAGATCAAAGCAAACTACCTATTAGTGTGCAGCAGCTGATCAAAACAAATGGACAAACTGTTAGTTTGTGGCAGCAGGATCCATATAAGTTACAAAATTCAAGGGTTCCATGACACTGGTATGACATAATGGTATCCCTATCTATGAACAACCATACACACAACCCCAAAGGCAGGAAAAGCCTGAACGATAAAGGTTTGACATTGACATCTGTGGCAGGCCTGGCACCACATCACCCCTTTGTGGCAGGGGTAGGAAGGGATGTCAGAACCTAGCCACTCCCAAGTTCATGCACCCGTCTCTCTGGGGGTGGCTGGTTACGGCCTAATGGCCTCCTTCCACCCAATCACCCCTTGGTGGGGGTAGTGGGCCTAGCGGCCAGAGTCCAAGTAACTCGCCCCAGATGTCTGGGCGGTATGGCCCAATGGCCAGGGTCCATATAAATTGCTCCCCACACTGGAGCAGCTCCACCTAATGGCCAGAGTCCATACAATCCCCCTCATAAGCTGGGTAGTGCAGCCTAGTGGCCAGAGTCCAGATAACTCACCCCAAGGGTCAGGGCAGTGTGGTGCAATGGCCAGGGTCCATATAACTCACTCCCCGCATGGGAGTAGTGCAGCCTAATGGCCAAGGCCATACAATCCCCCTCACAGGTGAGGTAGTGCAGCCTAGTGGCTAGAGTCCATAGGATTCCCATGGGGCTGTTCCTCCTCAGGAGCTGGTAGCATACCTCCTTCCCCTCCAGCAGTCAGCCCAGACTGAGCAGCTCTGCAGGCTTTTATATCTGTTTTCCAGATGGAGCATGCCCAGCAGAGCTTCCAGGGCGTGGCTTCCTCTGCTAGGAAGGGTTAACCCCTGCAGTGCCGTCACAACATCTCTATACAGAGAACACACATTGTTACCACTTTCCTTTCAAAATCAACTTAGCACAGATCAATAGAAGAGGTTATGGAAAGAGGCCCCGAAGCATTCTCTTAGCTAATTTTATATTCATAGTAAGTAAATATAATACAACGGGAAAATATCCTTTATAATTTTAGCTTCAGTGGTTCCACTACACTTTGAGAACAAGTAACCAATGACAACGAAAAGGCAGTGATGTCTAGAGTTTGCAATGGGTCTGGAAGTCAGGACTCATGGGTTCTATTACCCATTTTTACCACTGACTAGCTGACTGAGATGCTTGACTTTAATGAGAGCTTTGCTTGCTTTTCAGGCTGAAGGATTGGGCCCTTTCCTTCTTTATAAGCTTATCCAAACTACTTGTCTACCTCTTAGGGTATATTCATGTTTGTAAAACGTTTTGAGATTTTAGGATGAAAGGTATTATAAGAGCAACAGTTACTATTACAATAGAGCACATTACTGAAAGGACTCACCCTGCCACACAATGTATTTACAAAGCCATGTGATTTGTCAAAATCCATTTCTTCATTACAAAGAGAGACAGACAGAAAGAAAGAAACCTGGACAGAATGACTGTTGAAGAAAAGGGATACTGCTCTGCCAAGCACAGCAACTGAGATCTTAATTAAAATTACGTATTTTCCACCCCCTAATCTCCAAGTCTAGAAAATATTTAAAGGCCTCTGGAACCTTCTACAATCCAGCAGTTTTTCTAGCTCTTAATTAGTGGGCACACTACACATATGGCTTTGTCTCACTAGTGTTTGCAGTGTTGTATCTGTGCTGGTCCCAGGATATTAGACAGATTAGGTAGGTGAGGTAATATCTTTTATTGGACCAAATTCTGTTGGTGGGAGAGACAAGCTTTCCAGTTTATGCAAAACTCTTCTTCTGGACTGGGAAAAAGAAAAGGAGTACTTGTGGCACCCTAGAGACTAACAAATTTATTTGAGCATAAGCTTTCATGAGCTACAGCTCACTTCATCAGATGCATGCAGTGGCAAATATTTTCCACTGCATGCATCCGATGAAGTGAGCTGTAGTTCACGAAAGCTTATGCTCAAATAAATTTGTCAGTCTCTAAGATGCCACAAGTACTCCTTTTCTTTTTGCAGATACAGACTAACACGGCTGTTACTCTGGACTGGGGAAGGTACTCAGAGGTCTGGTCTGCCCCATAGACCTTTATAGATCAGTATAAATACATCAATCAGGTGTGTGAAAATCCACACCACTGAGTGACATAGTTATACAGACCTAACCCCCTGTGTAAACAGTGCTATGTCTGCGGGAGCTCTTCTCCCTGACTAGCCAACTTTCATTGTGACAAGTTTTGTCACCAGACTAGGGGTACAGCACTGGGCCTAGTGAAGACAATGGCAAAACTCCCATTGACTTCAAGGGAGCCAGGGTTTTACCCTTGGTTACTGGTTGGGAGAGCTAGGGGGAAATTTCTATTTACACAGAGAAACTGAAAATGTTCTTGCAACTTGAAAAAAGTGAATGGTGCACAAGGTCTCAACAATCTGCAAACCCCCCCCCCCCACACCCCTTTTTTTCGCCTTCTTTTCGTGAGGGGATGTGAAAATTCTGATCTTACCTCACTGGATGTCAATGCCTGAGCTTCAGCTACTGCTGAAAATTCTTTAGGCATTATGTAATACTGCAAAAAGTAGGGGTAGGGAGGGGCTATTGGCTGTTAAACACAGACCAAGCCCCATTTTTTTTTTGGCCTTACCATTTGAGTCATATAATTCTCCTAACAGTTCAGATTAACAAACAACAGCAGAATGCTAATGTTTCTGATCATTCAGATAAGGAAACTACTGAAGGAACAGAGTAAAATATTTTTTTAAACTTCTTGTAATAAGCTTGCATCCAAACCTATTTTAAAAACTCTAATCCTCCCTCTACCAACTCCCCAAGAATTGCAGTCCAGCCTCCTTTATAACCTGGCACATTTACAGTCACAGCAAATGTTTGAAACCCTTTTTAAAAAGTTATTTTAATAGGTACTGGCAGGTGGTCTCTATGAAGGGATGGTTTTAAAGAAAAGTCTTGTATTCTCTTCACACCATACAACACATGCAGGGGCTTTTATTTAGACAGTGTAAGCAGAAGACATGGATGCTAAGAATTTAACAGTTTAAACACGGTGTGTGTTAGGACAGGGATCCACATACAGTAGTTTTACTCCAATACATGTTTTTATTACACTTCACACCATTTTCTAGACCTTAATGCTTTCCATTATTCTCTTGTTTATAGGAGTAAACTCTGTATGCATGTAACTCTCTATTAACACTGATAACGATGTGTAAATCCACACACATCAAAAATGTGTGACTATATGCCTTTGTGTATTCTAATGTTTTCAAGTTGGGAGAAAATTTTGATAAATCAGGAGTGGCTTCCCCCTCCCTTTTCCTCTTTCTTAAGTTTTATTGCCTTGATTAGATAAAAAAAATATGGAGCTGCCAATCTGTTTTCTTTTCAGGTCCTCTCTATCCCTTTTAAAATTAGTTACAGCCTGCTTTTTGCAGCCAGCCTGACTTACTTTAATTACCATGACTTGTGTGGTTTAAAGATTGTTTTATTCAGTCTGTCTACTTTGTATATGTTTTCCCCCTTTCATACGTCTCTCTATATTTTGGCACTCAGAATCCTTGTTCTCTTTTCTTCAGCGGGTTAACACAAGGTTAGTTTTATAGCATTGTCCATACTCTCACAGAAAGGCTTCTTTGATGCTGTTTTGTTTAGTCCCGTCTTTGCTATATTTGTTTGTGTGCTGTGAATCTGTGGGCCTTTATGCGATCCAGGCTAATGGTTCTCTGGCACCCAGCTTTCCCCTAAATGTCTCTGTGCAGATTCAGAAACACCAATACCCCCAAAAGCCAATACATCTTGGTCTCAAAATTCCAGAAACTTGAGATATAAAACGTATAGGTAAAGAAATAATGATGTATACATCCTCATGCATCAAAATGAGGTTATTCACTTTGTACATTCTAAATCTTTTAATCTGGGACAAATTCTTGATACATCAGAGATTAAAATAGCAACACGGTAGGGGAGGAGAAAAGCATGGCAAGTTTCAGAAAACTAATGTGGATATTCTGGTTTTATTAAAATACCTTGCAAGAAAATGAAAGTCACCTGTTCATCTGGGGCTTTACTGTTGTTAAATCTAGTTTTGAAAATATTTGCAAAAGATCACACTCTCTAGCTATTGCCTTATAGTAAAATGTACATCATCATAACAGGTGCAGTGAATAACCAGTGGCACAATGCCTCACAAGGGAGAGCTTGAATTGATTAGAGTTTATCTACTATTGCCTATTTGGTACTTACGGTCTGATGGAGCCTTTTATTTAAATAGGTGGGAACGTGTGCTGAATACTTGAGCGTAATAAAGAAAAAATTTAAATCAGAGCTGTGCTCTGAACACATTGGGCTCTGTCATAGGTGTTGCAACAGAACTTTTCATACCCCCACGGACCTCCCTCTTAAAACAGGCTCCCACAGCATGGTGCCTTTGCAAAGCAGAATACGTGAATGGGAAGTATTCTGCCGCATGCGGTACCATCCGAAACAGCACAAAAAACCTGCTGTTCCTTGAAACAGACGATTCAATAAAAAGTCACTGAAAAAAAATGTTTGTACCTCTTTGGATACTTCACTTTCCACGCATTTAAAATCATTTGTACTGACACATAAAAAGATGTTTTGTTTTGCAAATGAAGTAAAAAAAAATCATAAAATAGATAGCATTAAAAAAAGTTCCAGCAGACCTACGTACACAGTGCTGTACCTTAAAATAAACTGAGTAAGTCTTTGAGTACATGCCAAAAGCTAAAATTCTATAGATACAAAATACAAAGGATATTTCCATTCCCTGACACTCACAGTATACTAAATCTACCAAGAAAAGAGTCTACTGGCATTTTTGCATTTAGAAAATGGAGAGGGAATCCCTTCCCCTCCCCTATCCCCAACGGATCATTAACGAGAAAACCATGTGAAAAAATTGGAATGATGTAAGCAAAGGAAAGAAGATTAGTTTTCAGTTTATACTGAAAAACAATAACAATGGGTGGAATTTTCAAAAGCACTTAGCACTGGTCTTGAAGACTATGTCTGAGCTCTTCAGAAAATGCCAACAGATATCTTACCTTTATATAGCACCATACATCACAAAGGGTACCGAATTATATTACAAATACATACAATCGTACAGCAATAAATGCAGCCACCTCTGGAATGGCATGCAGCAACCAACCAGAACACAGACCATTATATAACAGTGGAAGGAGGAAAGATGTTGGTCAAGGTCACCAGCACAAACCCCGACTGTTGTAAGAAAAATGCCATACTGAGTAGACAGATTTTTAAGGTATCATCAGAAAGACACAGGGACACAGTAAACTGCATGGCACTCATTCATCTTTAGCAGAAACATGAAGTGCTGATGTGACCTTGAGGAAATTTGAAGTTGCAGTTTTAGGGGGAGCTAGTCTTTTTCAAACATATTGGTCTGATCATCAAGCCACACCTATAACTTTAAGACCTTTTCTAGAACAGGGAAAAAAATGTTAACACATTTTAATTAAGTGTGCATTGGACACAGTCAATCCTAGCTCCCCTAACTGTAGAGTTCTTTTACAGTGTGGGACACAGAATTCCTACCGTAATCACTATGAAATCAGCTTGACAATCTCAGCATTTCTCAAATGCGGCCACCATGGCTGCATGCAGCCACCAGGGCCTTTTCTTGCGGCCACAGCCTCCTGGGCGGTGATTGGTGCCAGCACAGGTTGTGCCCTGCCCACCTCTGGAGCCACAAATGCCAGAGGAGCAGGCAGCCCATGTGAGTTCCCCACCTTCCAAGGGCAGTAGGGCTCAGGCTTCCAGCATCAAGCCCTGGGGTGGCAGGTGGGGGGCAGCAGACTCCGGCCGTGGGACTTTGGTCTCTGGTCCCAGCCATATAACGGCAGGTGCCAGCCCCAGGCTCACCACCCCTCCATTGTCCGTAGCCCCCACTGCCTCCCTATCCATCTTCCTATCCAGGGCTTAATTTGTCCTCCAGCTTGCCAAGGCTGAGTAAATTTGCTGTGAAAAGTGATATTTGTAAATATCACTTTTCACTGCCTCCCAGCTAACTAGCTAGCTAGCAAGTCTGCTTCTGCGAAAAGTGATAGTAACAAACATACAAATATCACTTTTCACAGCAGGAGACTTACTAGCTGGCAAGTCTTTAAAAAAGCAACCAAAAAAGCAAAAAAAAAACAACAAACAAACAAACAAACAAACAACAACAGACAAGAACATGCAAAGCACCTTATTTGTGCTTCTATTCTGTGTAGGCCCAATAAAGAATAGAGACAACTGTACATTATTTTTATTATTGAGTTTGCCAAAAAAAAAACCCTTTATGAATAAATTACAATGATTTCGACATGTATATGTGCATATTTATTTGTTTTTCCTAGACTTAATTAAGTATTTTAAGAAAAATTGTCAGAGCAGCCACCAGCAAGAGTTTGTAGTCACACTTTGAGGCCACCAAAAAATTTGTTGTGAGAAGTCCTTTGATCTTTTGTGGAGACAGCTCTCACCTAGTTGGTAAAAGTGACAGTGATAAGTAGAACATTCCTTGCAAATTTGATAATCCAAGGACAGATAATCCATATGCAAAAGGGATACATGAATGATAAATTTACTAATGGGGTTTCCCTCTCAGGCCTTTCCTTCCTTCCTTCACCTATGAAATCTAAGAAGTAATTTAATTTGTTCATACTTTTAGGACATAGGCTACGGAATTGCCAGATGGCTTTCAGGCCATGGAGCTTGTCTGGATCCCATTAACACTCACAATATGCACTAACTATCACAAAGAAGATAGGAAAAACCTGTGCTTCTCTGGAGACATTTTCAAGCCATATTCTAGGTGGATTTAAGACCTGCTGAAGCATAATTTTGTATTCTCCTAAAGTAAGGAAAACACAGTCAAGCTGTCTAGGAATACAAGTACTTCAACTGAATGTCTCCCATGTATTTGTCCAGGAAGTGCCAGAGCATACTGGGAACATTGGTGACACCTTGTGCTATCCTGTTGAACATCCAAAAAACTCAAATAGCATAGAAACACGATATGAGCAAAGAGATTATACTTCCACAAGACACTGAAAAATACCTACCTACGGACTCCCTTATCTGAATGAGCTACGGTAATTATTTGCCTGCACCTTGTCAAAAATGAAGAGTCATTTTTCAACAGTATGGAACTACCAAGAAAATATTAAACAGGCCATTATGATCTGTTTCTGCGAGATTCTCGTAGCTACTGTATCTTTTGTAATTCCATATATAACACAATCATGGACACAACTATATAATAGTATACATATTAATAATAACTACATTGTCGATATGGTTTTAAAAATAGTTTTCTTCAGGTTTTAAACCCAGGGTTTTAAAACCTAATTTAGATACCTGAAATAAAAAAAATGATTTTTAAATGTTTTACCTTGATAGTGTAAAGAGAGCTTCCGGCCTTTAAAAAGACATCTCCTCTAGTCTAAAACAGTGTATTATGAGGACATTAACAAAGGAAATTACTTCCATTAATTCTGATCCACCACAAGTTTTAAAAGAAAGAACTGTGAAACTTAAAAGGAAACCCAGCAAAAAGTGTTTTATGAATCCATGTGAAATATTTTAGTTACAATGAAATAGAATGCTGATGTCTGCCAGACACCCTGAAGTTGGTCTCCTGTGACTAATTCTTCTTAGCTCATTTGTAAATTAATCTCGCAGTGTTTGGCCTTTCCCTCCCACAATTACTAAACTAACAAAAAGCAGCCTGTACTAGCAGACTACAGGCAAAGGATGAAAACAAAAACTACTTCACACCCTTATGTGGCCATATAGAATAGGTTTATCTCAAAAATAGTATATATAGATATTATTTTAATATTTTTTAAAAATTTCAAATATGCTACTCATATCGCCTCAAAGCATTTACTTAGTATTTCTTAGACTATGGTATATTCCCAAGCAAACAACTTTCAAATAAATTTGAGCATTGCAATGCCCTTAATTATTTGATTCGCTATAGCAGAAAAGAGCTGGTCTCAACAGGCGCTAAAGAAATATAGTAACCTTCATATGAACTTTATATGCAAAACTATAGCGCTTAGCAAAATGAAGATGAATGCATGTGGTTCAGTAAGGCCTTCAAACTTTACAGCTTGAAAGCACATTTCCCATGTAAAAAGGCACATCTATTAGGGACCAATGTGGAGAAGAAGGCAAGCATCCAGAAGACTAATTGGTCTAGCTGGGCTCCTCCTCCACTCCCCTTTACCTTTAATAAGTCTTTGCCTGGAACTCTCTTGCTAACCTACCTACTTTCAGTTCAGTATGGGACTGTCTTATTCATGTATTTATCATTCAGAGAGGCCCCAACTTTTCATATTTCCTATTCCCATAGGAAAGCGTCCCTATTCAAGAAATCACTCGAGCACATACATAAGTAGTTTCCTGAACTGAGGTCAGAGGACTGATCTCAAGCCTTCCATTGAAATCAATAGGAGTTTTACGAGAAGAGGTCTTGTAGTTGCAGGATGAATCTGTGTGAGGACAGACTTGAACAGAGCTGAATTTGGTTTGGTAAAACGCTTTTCATGCTCTTGGTGTTTCACAGCAAAGTAATGAGTTGGAGACTGGGCAGTAATTGTATAGACAAAAGTGATAGCCTCTATGTATTCATGGATCTCTCTCTCACACACTCTTAGACATTAGGTCCTGTTTTATGGAGAGAAGGAACATTAGCTTGCAGTCACAGGCCATAGTTAAAGGCAACTCATTAAATGACATTAGGTCTTTAGCTGCCACCCGGACAGGTATCAGAGACAACGAAGATAAAGCAAGTGTCCTTTATCAGAAAGAAAGCTATGAGGTTAAAAAAAGATGGGTTTTTTTCATATCCGGTCCAGAGTCTGTGCATAATGAGAGGGGGAGAAGAACAGACACAGAGGCATGCTTTTCTGTGGCCTGGTTTTCCCCTTTGGAGTAAAAAAATAAATAAAAATGCACATGGGAAAAAGATGCTGCAAAATTATTCCAATGCAAAGAAATATAAGCTGCTTACTATTCTCCTTTCAAATCTACGTATACTTGCAGTGCAAGCAGCAAGTAGTGGGTGTAGCTTCAGTATTATGAAAGATTGATACAAAGCAATGTTCATAAAAACTTAAAAACTAAAACTGCGTACTGTAAAAGCACCTTCATTTATGGCTCCCAGAGACACACCACACAGCAGATTGCCTATAACATCGTGATAGACTCTGAAATGAAAGATCTCTACTATGCATGGCACAGAGATACTGGCAGCTGTTGATATCAGCAGAAGCAGGCAGATGGAGAGTAAGATGTAGAAGATGTGTGGGAAATGGAAATGCTGTCTTGAAGCCCAGGGAAAAAATGCTAATTGAAGACAATTGGGGTAAAATAGCTCAGCTGATTCAGAGTGAAGGTGCATGAACACTACTGCTATGCCATGGCTAATAGCACTGTCCAGACAGTATTAATTCTGCATGCCTGCCAGCTCTGGAATGGTAATTTCACTGGTGTGTGTGTTGCTAGAAACGCAGTGTATAGTTACATTTAAACACCACAGTAAAAAGAACAAGGATTATATCCATAAGAGAGAACTGACCTATTTAGAGACTAATTAATAAAACAAATCAGTAATGGACGGAGGTTCCCAACCCCTATATACACTTGAAAAACATGTTGAACACATTCTAGTCCAAAACATGTATATTATCAGCACGTTACCATATCACAAATAAGCTGTATAATATTATTTGTAACCAATCTATCCTGCTTGTGCCCAGAGTTCTCCAAGGAGCAATAGCTCATACTGGTACCAATATTTATCAAGGCTGATGTTCAAAGTGGAAAGGGCATGGATTAGAGATATTTGAGTAGAATCAGATAAACTATTCATAGTTTTTGGTGGGGGTTTGGGGGGGTGAGTTTTGCCCTTCTATTTGCAAATTACCTGAGATACGTTTTGTTATTAATTTATTACTGATTTTTAATGGCACTTAAAGGGGGTAGGAGGCTCCCAAACCAGAAAGATGACATGATCCCTGTCTCTAGAACCCTACCAACTAACATTAACCAAGATGTAACAAGGAGGCAACAAGACAGTAAGGTGGAGCAGGGAGAGGGATAACATATCTTCAATAAAATTATAGTTTCTCAGCAAAAGCTAGTTAACTGTGCTGATGTTAAGTATGGTGTTGGGGGGCTTTGTGGGGAGCAGTTATTCAGAGTGATTAGAAATATAGAAAGCAGTTTATGCAATACAAGTGAGGACTCATTCCCAGCTGTCATGTCTCACCTCTGCATCTTACAGCTGGAAAACACTTAGTCTACACTACAAAATTAGGTTGAATTTATAGAAGTCGATTTTTTACAAAGCAATTTTATACAGTCGATTGTGTGTGTCCCCACTAAGCGCATTAAGTCAGCGGAGTGCGTCCACAGTACAGAGGCTAGCATCAACTTTCGGAGCGTTGCACTGTGGGTAACTATCTCACAATTCCCGCAGTCTCTGCTGCCCATTAGAATTCTGGGTTGAGCTCCCAATGCCTGATGGGGCAAAAACATTGTCGCGGGTGGTTTGGGGTACATGTCGTCAGTCGCCCCTCCCTCCATGAAAGCAACGGCAGACAATCTTTTCAAACCTTTTCTCTGTGCGGGCGCCATACTGCTTTCAGCAGACGGTGCAGTTGGACTGCTAACCGTCGTCATTGAACGACCGCTTCTGCTACCACTCTGCTCTCCTGCTCTGGCAGCAGACGGTGCAATACGTCGGAAAAACTGGTCTTCTGACCACCGCTTCCACTGCCACTCTGCTCTCCTGGTGGTCTCGCAGGTCCTCTATATGACCATCATCATCGGCCGCTTCCGCTGCAACTCTGCTCTCCTGCTCTTGTCTCACCATACCATGGCAAGTGTGCAGCCACTCAGCTGTTGTGTCCTGGCAGCAGACGGCGCAGTAGGTCTGCAAAATTGGTCATCCAACCACCACTTCCCCTGCAACTCTGCTCTCCTGCTGACGCCATACCACAGCAAGCATGGAGCCCGCTCATATCACCATGGCAGTTATGAGCACTGTAAACACCTCGCGCATTATCATGCAGTGTATGCAGAATCAGAACCTGCAAAAGCATGTGAGGAGGCGACAGCAGCATGGTGATGAGAGTGGTGAGGACATGGACCCAGACCCAGACTTCTCGCTAAGCATGGGCCCTGGCAATTTGGACATCCTGGTGGTAATGGTGCCATGGAACGCTGATTCTGGAACTGGGAAACAAGCACAGACTGGTGGGACCGCATACTGTTGCAGGTCTGGGATGATTCCCAGTGGCTGTGAAACTTTCGCATGCGTAAGGGCACTTTCATGGAACTTTGTGACTTGCTTTCCCCTGCCCTGAAGCGCAAGAATACCAAGATGAGAGCAGCCCTCACAGTTCAGAAGCGAGCAGCGATGGCCCTCTGGAAGCTTGCAATGCCAGACAGCTACAAGTCAGTTGGGAATCAATTTGGAGTGGGCAAATCTGCTGTGGGGCTTGCTGTGATCCAAGTAGCCAGTGCAATCACTGAGCTGCTGCTATCAAAGGTAGTGACTCTGGGAAATGTGCAGGTCATAGTGGATGGCTTTTCTGCAA
This sequence comes from Lepidochelys olivacea, assembly GCF_965140295.1. Taxonomy (NCBI): domain Eukaryota; kingdom Metazoa; phylum Chordata; order Testudines; family Cheloniidae; genus Lepidochelys; species Lepidochelys olivacea. The sequence continues at coordinate 45,612,015 of NC_140414.1, read as the reverse complement.
TGGGATTCTCTAACTGTGGTGAGGCGATAGATGGAACGCATATCCCTATCTTGGGTCTGGAGCACCAAGGCAGCCAGTACATAAACTGCAGGGGGTACTTTTCAATGCTGCTGCAAGCACTGGTAGATCACAAAGGACATTTCACCATCATCAGCGTGGGATGGCCGGGAAAGGTACATGACGCTCGCATCTTCAGGAACTCTGGTCTGTATGAACTGCTGCAGCAAGGGACTTACTTTCCAGACCAGAAAATAACAGTTGGGGATGTTGAAATGACTATAGGTATCCTTGGGGACCCAGCCTACCCCTTAATGCCATGGCTCATGAAGCCATACACAGGCACCCTGGACAGTAGTCAGGAGCTGTTCAACCATAGGCTGAGCAAGTGCAGAATGGTAGTAGAATGTGCATTTGGACATTTAAAAGCGCGCTGGTGCAGTTTAATGACTCGTTTAGACCTCAGCGAAACCAATATTCCCATTGTTCTTACTGCTTGCTGTGTGCTCCATAATATCTGTGAGAGTAAGGGGGAGATGTTTATGGCAGGGTGGGAGCTTGAGGCAAATTGCCTGGCTGCTGATTACATGCAGCCAGACACCAGGGCAGTTAGCAGGGCGCACTGTGCATCAGAGAAGGTTTAAAAACCAGTTTCATGGCTGGCCAGGCTACGGTGTGACAGTTCTGTTTGTTTCTCCTTGATGAAAACCCGCCCCCTTGGTTCACTTTACTTCCCTGTAAGCCAACCGCCCTCCCCTCCCCCCTTCAATCACCACTTGCAGAGGCAATAAAGTCATTGTTATTTCAAAATCATGCATTCTTTATTAATTCATCACACAAATAGGGTGATAACTGCCAAGGTAGCCCGGGAGGGGTGGGAAGGAGGGAAGCACTGGGTGGGGTGGGGTGGGGTGGGGGAGGAGGGGAGAACAAGGCCACACTGCACTTCAAAACTTATTGAATGCCAGCCTTCTGTTGCTTGGGCAGTCCTCTGGGGTGGAGTGGTTGGGTGCCCAGAACCACACCCCCGCCCCACGTTCTTGGGCATCTGGGTGAGGAGGCTATGGAACTTGGGGAGGAGGATGGTTGGTTACATAGGGGCTGCAGTGGCTGTCTGTGCCTTTTCTGCACCTCAACCATATGCCGGAGCGTATCAGTTTGATCCTCCCATTAGCCTCAGCATTGCATCCTGCCTCCTCTCATCAAGCTGCTGCCACCTCTCCTGTTGCTCCAGCCATCTGTCCTCACGTTCATTTTGTGCTTTCCTGGACTCTGCCATTGTCTGCCTCTATGCATTCTGCTGGGTTCTTTCAGTGCGGGAGGACTGCATGAGCTCAGAGAACATTTAATCATGAGTGTGTTTTTTTCGCCTTCTTATCTGCACTAGCCTCTAGGAAGGACATGATAGTGGCAGCGTTGAAACATTTGCAGATGTGGGAGGAAAAAAAGGGAGAGTAGTATTTAAAAAAAGACACATTGTCCTTTTAAAAGGAGGGGCCGATGTTTTTGGGTTAACGCGCAGCACAAACCCAGCTAACCCACCCACACACCCAATTCTCTGGGATGATCGCTTCACCCCTCCCCCTTCACATGGCTAACAGCAGGGATGATTTCTTTTCAGCCACAGCCAAACAGCCCAGCAGGAACGGCCACCTCTGAATGTCCCCTTAATAAAATTCCCCTATTTCAATCAGGTGACCATAAATGATATCACTGTCCTGAGGATAACACAGAGAGATAAAGAACAGATGTTGCTTGAATGCCAGCAAACACCGGGATCATACACTGCCGTGCTTTCTTATGCAATGATTTCAGATTACGTGCTACTGGCCTGGCATGGTAAAGTGTCCTACCATGGAGGATGCAATAAGGCTGCTCTCCCCAGAAACCTTTTGCAAAGGCTTTGGGAGTACCTCCAGGAGAGCTTCATTGAGATGTCCCTGGAGGATTTCCGCTCCATCCCCAGACACGTTAACAGACTTTTCCAGTAGCTGTACTGGCCAAGAATGCATCCTAAGTCTTCAGGGCAAATTAATCATTAAACATGCTTGCTTTTAAACCGTGTATTATATTTACAAAGGTACACTCACCAGAGGTGCCTTCTCCACCTTCAAGGTCCGGGAGCCCGGGTTGGGAGAGTACTGTCTCCAGGGTGATCAACAGTTCCTGGCTGTCGGGGAGAGCGGTTTATCCACTTGCCTGGTGTGCGCTATCATCTTCCTCGTCCCCAAAATCCTCATCCCTGTTGCGTGAGACTTCCTTGCAGGAGTCCACGAACAGGGGTGGGGTAGTTGTAGGGGCACCTCCTAGAATTGCATGCAGCTCATCATAGAAGCAGCATGTCTGGGGGTCTGACCCCGAGCAGGCGTTTGCCTCTTTGGTAGGCTTGCCTGAGCTCCTTAAGTTTCACACGGCACTGCTGCGGTTCCCTGTTGTAACCTCTGTTCTTCATGTCCTTGGAGATTTTTTCAAATATTTTGGCATTTCATCTTTTGGAACAAGGTTTGGATAGCACGGATTCCTCTCCCCATGCAGCGATCAGATCCAGTACCTCCCGTTTGGTCCATGCTGGAGCTCTTTTGCAATTCTGGGACTCCATGGTCGCCTCTGCTGATCCATGCTGGCCAAACAGGAAATGAAATTCAAAAGTTTGCAGGGCTTTTCCTGTCTATCTGGCCAGTGCATCCGAGTTGAGAGCGCTGTCCAGAGCAGTCACAATGGAGCACTCTGGGATAGGTCCCAGAGGCCAATACCATCAAATTGCGTCCACACTACCCCAAATTCGACCCGGTGATGTCGATTTAAGTGCTAATCCCCTCGTCGGGGAGGAGTACAGAAATCAATTTTAAGAGCCCAGTAAGTCAACAAAACAGGCTCGGTCATGTGGACAGGTGCAGGATTAAATTGATCAAACGCTGCTAAATTCAACCTATACTCGAAGTGTAGACCAGGGCTTAAGAACATAACTCATTTCATTTGCAAAACTGTGACAATAGCTGCATTTCAACTTTGCCATGGTGCTGACATCTTGTTTGTAGCAAAGCTGTAGGGTGACATTTCAATTTTGTAACAAAAACATGTCTCTCCCTATCAAACGATCAGGAAACAGGCCTTCTCAAATTACTGCTATAAGCAGCAGAGAAAGCAGGAGAGGAATGCTGTTCTTGTTACTGAGCCACTGGACTGGGAAACAACAGAGCTCGGGTCCATTTCCATCTCTGCCACAGACTTCCTGCATGATCTTGAACAAGTCATTTAGGCCCAGCTCCTCAAGATATGTAGGTTTCTAACTTCCACTGAAATCAACAAGAGCTAGAGGTCTAAGTAACTTTGTGGATCTGGGGCTTAATCTTTCTCCCTCAATTCTATCTCCTCCTATAAAAAGGGATAAAGACATTCCCTTTATCTGTCTTGAGTACTTAAACTGTAAATTCCTTGAGATATGTACTGTCTCTTACGATGAGTTTGTACAGTGCCTAGTACAATGGGGACCTGATTTCATTTGGGATCACTAGGTGTGACAGAGCTGGAATTGGAATCAGCTCTGTTGTTTCCCAGTCTAGTGGCTTAGTAACAAGACCCTTGCTCTCCTGCTTTTTCTGATGCTTATTGCAGTAATTTGAGAAGAATAATATAGATTAATTTCAGGTCCTGTTATTCCCCATTCACATGCTAGTCTTTGCTACATCAAGTGAGGAAATGGAGCCAGAATGTGGTACACTACAAGGTAAAAAAAAAAAAAAAAAAAGGGGTCCATAGAATGTCATATGGATTAAACACTAAGTTTCACGGAAGTGCACATATAATAAACTACTTTAACCAGATCTACTAAAAGTAAAGAGCCGAATATGGCATAGGTTCCACTGCTCTGATCATGTATAGGAACCAGCTGAGATTTTGACATTCTGAGGTTGCAACATGTGGATCTTCACAAGTGCAGATTCAAGCCCTGGAGATTTTTTAAAACATCTGAAACCCAATGTGCAATACATATGAACATTTGGAAGTCATACTGTTCGTTATGCATTACCATATAATTGCTTTAACTTTTATAGAATGCAGTCATTAAACTGACTCTCAAAATAGTATAACACTTAACAGAACCTTTTCAGACATGTGTCTTGATGAAGATGAATGTCTCTGCTGTCTGTCTTTACATACAATATTTACTTTAGCTGTAGATGCAAAATCTTTGCCCTGGTCTACACTAGGACTTTAGGTCGAATTTAGCAGCGTTAAATCGATTTAAACCTGCACCCGTCCACACAGTGAAGCCCTTTATTTCGACTTAAAGGGCTCTTAAAATCGATTTCCTTACTCCACCCCTGACAAGTGGATTAGCGCTTAAATCGAAGTTCCCGGCTCGAATTTGGGGTACTGTGGACACAATTCGATGGTATTGGCCTCCGGGAGCTATCCCAGAGTGCTCCATTCTGACCGCACTGGACAGCACTCTCAACTCAGATGCACTGGCCAGGTAGACAGGAAAAGAACCGCAAACTTTTGAATCTCATTTCCTGTTTGGCCAGCGTGGCAAGCTGCAGGTGACCATGCAGAGCTCATCAGCACAGGTGACCATGATGGAGTCCCAGAATCGCAAAAGAGCTCCAGCATGGACCGAACGGGAGGTACGGGATCTGATCGCTGTTTGGGGAGAGGAATCCGTGCTATCAGAACTCCGTTCCAGTTTTCGAAATGCCAAAACCTTTGTGAAAATCTCCCAGGGCATGAAGGACAGAGGCCAAAACAGGGACCCGAAGCAGTGCCGCGTGAAACTTAAGGAGCTGAGGCAAGCCTACCAGAAAACCAGAGAGGCGAACAGCCGCTCTGGGTCAGAGCCCCAAACACGCCGCTTCTATGATGAGCTGCATGCCATTTTAGGGGGTTCAGCCACCACTACCCCAGCCGTGTTGTTTGACTCCTTCAATGGAGATGGAGGCAATACGGAAGCAGGTTTTGGGGACGAAGAAGATGATGATGAGGAGGAGGTTGTAGATAGCTCACAGCAAGCAAGTGGAGAAACCGGTTTTCCCGACAGCCAGGAACTGTTTCTCACCCTAGACCTGGAGCCAGTACCCCCCGAACCCACCCAAGGCTGCCTCCTGGACCCAGCAGGCGGAGAAGGGACCTCTGGTGAGTGTACCTTTTAAAATGCTATACATGGTTTAAAAGCAAGCATGTGAAAGGATTACTTTGCCCTGGCATTTGTGGTTCTCCTAGATGTAGTCCTAAAGCCTTTGCAAAAGGTTTCTGGGGAGGGCAGCCTTATTTCGTCCTTCATGGTAGGACACTTTACCACTCCAGGCCAGTAACACGTACTCGGGAATCACTGCAGAACAAAGCATTGCAGTGTATGTTTGCTGGCATTCAACCAAAATCCGTTCTTTATCTCTCTGTGTTATCCTCAGGAGAGTGAGATATAATTCATGGTCACCTGGTTGAAATAGAGTGCTTTTCTTCAGGGGACACTCAGAGGAGCCCATTCCTGCTGGGCTGTTTGCCTGTGGCTAAACAGAAATGTTCCCCGCTGTTAGCCACAGGGAGGGGGGAAGGTTGAGGGGGTAGTCACGCGGTGGGAGGAGGCAAAATGCGACCTTGTAACGAAAGCACATGTGCTATGTATGTAATGTTAACAGCAAGGTTTACCCTGAAAGAGTGTAGTGACTGTTTTATAAAATGTGTCTTTTTAAATACCGCTGTCCCTTTTTTTTTCTCCACCAGCTGCATGTGTTTCAATGATCACAGGATCTTCTCCTTCCCAGAGGCTAGTGAAGCTTAGAAAGAAAAAAAACGCACTCGCGATGAAATGTTCTCCGAGCTCATGCTGTCCTCCCACACTGACAGAGCACAGACGAATGCGTGGAGGCAAATAATGTCAGAGTGCAGGAAAGCACAAAATGACCGGGAGGAGAGGTGGAGGGCTGAAGAGAGTAAGTGGCAGGCTGAAGACAGGGCTGAAGCTCAAATGTGGCGGCAGCGTGATGAGAGGAGGCAGGATTCAATGCTGAGGCTGCTGCAGGACCAAACCAGTATGCTCCAGTGTATGGTTGAGCTGCAGCAAAGGCAGCTGGAGCACAGACTGCCACTGCTGCCCCTCTGTAACCAACCGCCCTCCTCCCCAAGTTCCATAGCCTCCACACCCAGACGCCCAAGAACGCGGTGGGGGGGCCTCCGGCCAACCAGCCACTCCACCACAGAGGATTGCCCAAAAAAAAGAAGGCTGTCATTCAATAAATTTTAAAGTTGTAAACTTTTAAAGTGCTGTGCTTAAAGTGCTGTGTGGCATTTTCCTTCCCTCCTCCACCACCCCTCCTGGGATACCTTGGTAGTCATCTCCCTATTTGTGTGATGAATGAATAACGAATGCATGACTGTGAAGCAGCAATGACTTTATTGCCTCTGCAAGCGGTGATTAAAGGGAGGAGGGGAGGGTGGTTAGCTTACAGGGAAGTAGAGTGAACCAAGGGGCGGGGGGTTTCATCAAGGAGAAACAAACAGAACTTTCACACCGTAGCCTGGCCAGTCATGAAACTGGTTTTCAAAGCTTCTCTGATGCGTACCGCGCCCTCCTGTGCTCTTCTAACCGCCCTGGTGTCTAGCTGCGCGTAACCAGCAGCCAGGCGATTTGCCTCAACCTCCCACCCCGCCATAAACATCTCCCCCTTACTCTCACAGATATTGTGAAGCACACAGCAAGCAGTAATAACAGTGGGAATATTGGTTTCGCTGAGGTCTAAGCGAGCCAGTAAACTGCGCCAGCGCGCCTTTAAACATCCAAATGTACATTCTACCACCATTCTGCACTTGCTCAGCCTGTAGTTGAACAGCTCCTGACTACTGTCCAGGCTGCCTGTGTACGGCTTCATGAGCCATGGCATTAAGGGGTAGGCTGGGTCCCCAAGGATACATATAGGCATTTCAACATCCCCAACAGTTATTTTCTGGTCTGGGAATAAAGTCCCTTCCTGCAGCTTTTGAAACAGACCAGAGTTCCTGAAGATGCGAGCATCATGGACCTTTCCCGGCCATCCCACGTTGATGTTGGTGAAACGTCCCTTGTGATCCACCAGAGCTTGCAGCACTATCGAAAAGTACCCCTTGCGGTTTATGTACTCGGAGGCTTGGTGCTCCGGTGCCAAGATAGGGATATGGGTTCCGTCTATAGCCCCACCACAGTTAGGGAATCCCATTGCAGCAAAGCCATCCACTATGACCTGCACATTTCCCAGGGTCACTACCCTTGATATCAGCAGATCTTTGATTGCGTGAGCTACTTGCATAACAGCAGCCCCCACAGTAGATTTGCCCACTCCAAATTGATTCCCAACTGACCGGTAGCTGTCTGGCATTGCAAGCTTCCACAGGGCTATCGCCACTCACTTCTCAACTGTGAGGGCTGCTCTCATCCTGGTATTCATGCGCTTCAGGGCAGGGGAAAGCAAGTCACAAAGTTCCATGAAAGTGCCCTTACGCATGCGAAAGTTTCGCAGCCACTGGGAATCGTCCCAGACCTGCAACACTATGCGGTCCCACCAGTCTGTGCTTGTTTCCCGAGCCCAGAATCGGCGTTCCACAGCATGAACCTGCCCCATTAGCACCATGATGCATGCATTGGCAGGGCCCATGCTTTCAGAGAAATCTGTGTCCATGTCCTGATCACTCACAGGACCGTGCTGACGTCGCCTCCTCGCCCGGTATCGCGTTGCCATGTTCTGGTGCTGCATATACTGCTGGATAATGCGTGTGGTGTTTAATGTGCTCCTAATTGCCAAAATGAGCTCAGCGGCCTCCATGCTTGCCTTGGTATGGCGTCCGCACAGAAAAAAGGTGCGGAACGATTGTCTGCCGTTGCTCTGACGGAGGGAGGGGCGACTGACGACACGGCTTACAGGGTTGGCTTCAGGAAGCTAAAATCAACAAAGGGTGTGCCTGTACATCAAGGAGTATTTCAGGCAGGACTGCACGGAGGGTTCCAATAAGAAATGGTGCACCTAAGTTATCGTTGTTATTGGAACAAGGAGGTTAGCCTGGCCTCTGATTGATACATGGCTAGATTTACCTCGCTGCACCTTCTCTGTGAGTGACTGCAGTGTGATCTAGACAGGGGAGGAGGAAAATGAGTACAAAACAAATCTGGTCTATTTCTTGTTCTGACCCACTCCATCTATCTTTTACATCTTTGGCTGGCAGCAGACGGTGCAGAAGGACTGCATGCCATCCACATCTCATGGCTGCTTGGCAGAAGATGGTACAATACGACTGCTAGCAATCCTCATCTCTTGCCTGCCTGGCAGAAGATGGTACAGTACGACTGCTAGCAGTCCGTATCGCCTGCCCGCTCACCATAAGACGGTTCAATAGTACTGCAGGACTAAAGAGAATGACCTGGTCAAGTCACTCTAAATTTAGTCCCTGCGCCCATGTCTGCCCAGGTGGTCCCAGCCGACGTGGCCAGGAGCACCTCGGACACGACGAGGACGACTACCAGTCGTATTGCACCGTCTGCTGCCACAAGGCAATGGGTTGCTGCTACTGTGCAGCAAAGCCGTACCGCGTCTGCCAGCACCCAGGAGACATAGGGTGATGGTTACCTGAGCGGGCTCCATGCTTGCCGTGCTATGGCGTCTGCACAGGTAACTCAGGAAAAAAGGCGCGAAATGATTGTCTGCCCTTGCTTTCACGGGGGGAGGGAGGGAATGGGGGCCTGACGATATGTACCCAGAACCACCCGCGACAATGTTTTAGCCCCATCAGGCATTGGGATCTCAACCCAGAATTCCAATGGGAAGCGGAGACTGCGGGAACTGTGGGATAGCTACCCACAGTGCAACGCTCCGGAAGTCGACGCTTGCCTCGGTACTGTGGAAGCGCTCCGCCGAGTTAATGCACTTAATGCACTTAAAGCATTTTCTGTGGGGACACACACACTCGAATATATAAAACCGATTTCTAAAAAACCGACTTCTATAAATTCGACCTAATTTCGTAGTGTAGACATACCCTTTGATTCCACCTTAAATCTTTACTGGTGCTCACAAACTCAAGCAGTGTGTAGGGAGGGAAGTATGTGTGATATATATATAGCAATATACATATATGAGGCTAAATTATTTCTGGCATGGAATTATTTTACTAAAGATGCTCTGAGCAGCAGGGGGAAATCTGATATATGAAACAGTAGGCCCCTGCCAATTAGTATCTGACAGATAAGAGCCTTTGCTTAATTTGTGTTATGAAGTTTATAAGAGATCTGTTCCTTCAATGATTTCACAGTCCCCTCTGACTTCACTGAAATCCAATTCTTATCAGCTGGAATCCTGGCATACTTTCCAGGCACAGAAAAGAAATATTCCATTTGGAGGGAATGTGGAGATACTGCTTTTGTTTTAGAGAAGGAAATGTTTTTGTAGCTGCACTCCTCCTCACAAAAACTGTGGAGAAGGAAACAAAACTAATTTATTAGACACACAGGGGTACAGTTTAAAAGCAGTACATGAAGATTTCACGACTTGACACCCATTAACATCAGTAATATTCAGTAGATAAATCCTATATATGCTACTTTGGAAAGCTACCCTCAGGCTTTCACTCATAGGATTTACTGTAATTGTGTAGAAAAGGTTCATTTTAAAATATGCAGTAAGCAAAAAGACTCATTGAAAAACTCTGCTAGTTCATTCATGTCTTCTACTGAGTTATAGCTTTAAAAGTTGTATAGGGTGGCTATGTAAAAACAGGGACAGGCAATGCTTTTGCATGAAGGTGTCTCAAAGTAGCACAGGTATTTGTCCTTTTGGTTTGTTTAATTGGCAAATTCACTTATGCTCAATTTATTAGTCAATTCTATTACCGTTTGGGAAATGCAGGCACATCAAGGTTTTATTATAGATATGGTTTGGTAGTGATTCCATTATTCCACCACATAATTAAAAGAAGTGTCTCACATCTTGTATCCAACACAAAACCAGATTAATTATTCAACATAATCTGCCAAATCCTCAATCCTCAATCACAGTTGCTCAGGGAGCAAGAGCTGCCATAACCTCTGTCTTCTTGTGTCTTATGGCTCTTCACAGAGCCAGTTCTGAAGCAATTCAGGTTCAGCAGCAATATGAAAGTGGGGAGTGTGGCCATTCAGGGCAGATGTAAATGAGACTTCCCAAGCCCTTTTCTAACTGGAGCACATGAATCTCTGCACAGTCACTGTCCCTACGCAAAAGAAGAGGGATTGAAGCGAGCATCTCAAAATGGCTCCCCTCATGCTAAGCCCCAAAGACAAAGGACTATATCTACGCCCTTGCTCAATAAATGACACTGATGTTCTTTCAGTTGTACTCACAAGGGGCAATATATTTAAGTCACTTTTTCTGTCACAGAGAGAGGGCATTAAAAATGGCCACAATCAGAAAAGAGACAAGTACCCAAAATACAGGAGATTTAACATTAGTAGACTTGATGGTCTGCTAGAGTACAGTATTAGCCTACAGGGTCAAAAAAGGTGAGATCCTGCTTCTTATATATTTGCATCTTAAAAAAATATTGTTGGTTTTAAATCATGTATTTCTGCCCTTTTTGCAAAGAAACAAAAGAACAGAGTGGGGCGAGGGGGGAGCTTTTGTTGCTTTTCTCTTGATTTGGCATATTTGTAATCATCCTTGGGAGTTTCAAATCAAGTTTCCCCACAAAGAAAAGAGATACACTTGTTTCCATTCTGAAGCACTAACCTCTGATTTTCACTCCTTCCCTGCTTCTGGGACCTGGAGACTTACAGTTGCCTTTTAAATGTATGTACCTCTCCTGTTCGAGGTGCTTATTATTAATACAGTTTAGGAAAAATGGGTATAAAGATCACTTCTCTACCCAGTAAAAAAACTTAACTGCTTTTTTCATGTCTTCTACAAGTGAGTAAGCAGCTACAACTCAAAAGTTTCCCAGGTGTTTACTCTTCTTATGCTCAATAGCAGTTCATGTCTTCTTCAAAGCAGTTGTACCATGTTGGCTATTTTCCCCACAGGCTTCATTCTCTTGGCCCATGAAGAAAATGTAAAGGTCAAGCAGAAGGCCTACTTTGAAATGCAGAAGTCACCAGTTAAAAATAAACTATGGAAGTTCTCTTATACCATACCTCGTATGTTAAACAAAATTTTCAAGGAATTCCTATAGGGAAGGGTATGTAAACATATCAAGTTTTTCACTTTGTTGAAGAAGGGCCTGCCGATTCCATTACAGAAATAATCACTCTAGGCCCTCACAACACAAGTAGCTTGTTTCAGCTCTTTCTAGCAGCATTTTCTATTTCCCTGCTTCCACACTGAGCCCTCTATTTCTTTTCCTTCATCCTCATGCCCAGACTCCCTTTTAACTATGTGGTTTTACGCAATTCTTCACTTCATCCACTTGCAATCCGTGCTCACAATAATTCTCCACCTATAGTACAGAACTGTATATTTGAGTGCAACACACTCTCATCATCAAGTCCTTCACTCCCTCAGGAGAGAGCAGCCAAGTCAGTGATATTGTTGGCTATTGAGAAAGCTGTGTGACTGAACATCAGGAGCTGTTCTCTTAAACATAAGAGGTGGTCACTACTTCCTGCCTTTTGATTTGGGACTGAGAGCCAGAGGACTTTACTGAAGCTAGGCCAATTTAAAACAGCTGAGGATCTGGCTTTTAGGAAATTTCTCAGGCCTGCCTCCCAAAATCTCAGAACTTATGGACTTGATGGGTCTGTATCTGTGATAGTGACATTGATTCACAGCAAAACTAGTTTGGCACTATATAAGTAGCTTACAGGAGACAACGTCATCTAGTGTACAGAACATTGGACTGGGAGTCAAGAGACCTGAGTTCTGTTCTTGACTCAGCCACTGACCTGGTATGTGACATTGGGCAAGTCACTTCACTTCTATGTGCCTGTTTCTCCTCTAATCCTTTGCCTGTCTTGTCTGATTAGACTGTAAGCATTTTGAGGCAGTGATTGCAACTCACTATGTGTTTGAAAAATGCTTAGCAAAATGGGGGCATGATCTCAGTTGGTGCCTCCAGGTGCTACTATAATACAAATAATGAAATTATAGTAATAGTAATAAAAAGTAATAATTATTGTCGTTGCAAAGACGACAATTTGAGACCCATCACTGTCCAGAGTTGCTTGAAGTCAATTTATCTTAATTTAAAATATACTTTTTATGTCAATTTATGTCATACATGAAAATATGACCTCTTAACTTTGGGGACAAGTGTTTAGGAATAGAGGAGATTAAAATCTAAAGCTTTTCAATTTACCACTCTGCACTGGTGGTATTGTGGCCACTGCAACTGACAATCAGAAAAATCCTCTAAACAATTAGCAACTAACAATCAAGCAACAGAATGAAGTGGTAAAATCAAACCATTCTGCTGTCTAAAGAAACATTATTTCCAAAATCTCAGGGAAAGGTCCTAATGAGCCAGTCTAACATAATACTGTAAAGAAATTCATTGTGTTTTATATAAAAATGTTAGTTTTATTACAGAAGTATATGGTATTTGATGTGAAATTAGATCAATGTTGATCCTAAATTTAAGAGTTTAAGAATTCTAATATTTAACTAAAAAAATAGCAGCAAGTCAAATTCTTAAACCAAAATTATCACAGAACCCCATGCTGGTGCTCCTGTGTGCTGCACTGTCTGCAGTCATCAGGCAGAGCAGTGACCTCATGCCTGCACAGCTTCACCTCGCTGAAAACTTAAACTTGCTTGCTCAGTCCTACGAATGAGAGTGAGCAGCTATAAAGCTTTGCATTAAGTTATACTGGGACGGATTATCACATCAGCCCCCCAGGTACATTACAGCACAAAACAATCTAACACAGTACAGCATGAAGAAATGGAAACAATTACATTTTGTATTTTTTTGAATATGTCAAAAAAAAAAATAATAATCTCACCTCTGCCCCCTCCAGATCAGATCAAATATAATCTACCTAAATTTGTAGCATGATAACAACTAAAAGGAAGTAAATAATGTGCTCCTCCGACTGGCTATAATATGCATCCATGTTTGAAAGCGGGACTTAAGGTAAATTCAGTACATTTTTACTGAAAACATCATGGTACTATCTATCTAATGTTATTAGGCCCTTGTTCTCTACAATGGGTACTTTGAATACAGATGGAGCCAATTCTCCTTCGCTTATTTAAAAGAGCCATGCCAACTTTAAAAACCCCTTTACACTGCTACAGCATAGGAAGGTCTGCTGTCCTGCTATCAAATATCTAATACACTGACCCTGAAAATATTCTACACATGCTTAACTTTATGCACTTGAATCATCCCACTGAAGTCAGTGTCAAAACTAGGCAATATTTGGAAAGTAAATAAAAAAAGATAAAAAAAACCTTCCAAAAATAAGTCAGGGTTATATCACCAATAGGCAATGATTAAAAGCAAGAAAACAATACAAAAGGACAGTTAGAAATGGGCTTAAGATACAATGAATGGGACTTTGGTATTTGTAATAAAAACTTCATATTTTTTCCCTTTCCCCCTGTAGTTGTCTTTATTAGGCCTTGCTGCTGCAAAGGCTTATGCAGGTGCTTGCCTTTACTAACATGAGTAGTCCCAGTGAAATCAACTGACCTTCACAAAAATCAAGCACTTTGCAGGACTGTGGCTTTAGACTGTGGGCTTTTCAAGGCAGGGATCTAGCCCCAGATCCATAAAGCGATGTAGGTGTTACTGCAATTTCTGCTTGGCTGCCAGTGCTGCCTAATCCTGTAGACACCTAAATTCACTCAGCACCTAAATTTATGCTGTAAAAGTCCCCAAACGAACTAAGTTTCTGCCTCTGGATATGCACACTGCTACCTCAGACAGGTCCCATCTTATGCTGAAGCCCCAGTACAATCCTCGAACCAGGTGAAGATAGGCGTTCTCCCATCTGTCTTGCCTGCAGGGCCCAATCTGGTAGGAGTGCTCTACCTAACTCCACACGCACCTGAGAGATAGAAAAACCCTGTTCAAATCCCTTCTCCTCATCAGACAGAGGGAGGAAATTGAACTGGAGTACCCACCCAGAATGTGAGAGCCTAACCTTTAGCCTACTAGAAGAAATGGTACACAGGAATAGGCAGGCTTAGGACACACCCCTCTCATTGTCATCTCCCATTGGTTAGCATAGCATGGCTTTTCTGGATCCCATTCTTAAGTATAAAGAAAAGGAGGACTTGTGGCACCTTAGAGACTAACCAATTTATTAGAGCATAAGCTTTCGTGAGCTACAGCTCACTTCCTCAGATGCATATCGTGGAAACTGCAGCAGGCTTTATATATACACAGAGAATATGAAACAATACCTATTCCCACCCCACTGTCCTGCTGGTAATAGCTTATCTAAAGTGATTTCCAGCACAAATCCAGGTTTTCTCACCCTTCACCCCCCCACACAAATTCACTCTCCTGCTGGTGATAGCCCATCACCAGCAGGAGAGTGAATTTGTGTGGGGGGGTGGAGGGTGAGAAAACCTGGATTTGTGCTGGAAATCACTTTAGATAAGCTATTACCAGCAGGACAGTGGGGTGGGAATAGGTATTGTTTCATATTCTCTGTGTATATATAAAGCCTGCTGCAGTTTCCACGATATGCATCTGAGGAAGTGAGCTGTAGCTCACGAAAGCTTATGCTCTAATAAATTGGTTAGTCTCTAAGGTGCCACAAGTCCTCCTTTTCTTTTTGCGAATACAGACTAACACGGCTGCTACTCTGAAACCATTCTTAAGTATCTTTCACTCTCCTTTCATTGTAATAGGGAATTGAGGTGCCTAACCCAGGGTTTGTGGATTTCTGGGATTTTCAAGGTGCCTAAAAGTTAGGAGTTGCACTGCCTTAGTCCCTTTGTAGATCTGGGCCCTATCTTTTTGTATGTCTGAGAAGCTGGAAAATATAAAGTGCCAAGGTAAGGCAGGTGAACTGGTTCTGTTTTGCTCTTCTTACAAGAATGAACAGCTGTACAAAAAACCAGCATGCATCTTTTAAGTAACTGGAAGCAACAGTTAAACAAACAGTAATCAAGACATGAAACCAGCAAATAAAAATGCAGGCTATGTGTACACTGCAGCTGGGAGCGTGCCTTCCAGCCCAGATAGACAGACTCATGCTAGCTCGACTCAACCTAGCACACTAACAATAGGAGCATTGAAGTTGCTATTCCAGCAGAGACTTGGGCTAGCCACCTGAGCTCAGACCCAGGGGTTTCAGGTGGACTCGAGAGCCCACACTACCCCGCAAACTGCAACATCCATACTATTATTTTTAGTGCACTAGCATGAGCCCTGCTAGCATGAATCTGTCCACTTGGGCTGGAGGCTCACTCCCATCTGCAGTGTGGACATACTTTTAAAGGTAATTTGATACTTAGGTATTTGTTTGGAAAAATAGCTGGCCTCATGATATCTACTGGAAAATATATATAGAATCATAGAATATCAGGGTTGGAAGGGACCCCTGAAGGTCATCTAGTCCAACCCCCTGCTCGAAGCAGGACCAATTCCCAGTTAAATATATCTTCCTGCATGTCATGAAAAACATAGCATGTCAGACTCTGGTCTCAATAATACTAAGTAAATATGAAAGAGCTCCACTAAATTCAAAATTTCCACTGAAGTTATATTAAAGCAACTGAGATTAGTGTCTGACCTAAGTTTTTGTATTAAGGGCCTGATCCAAAGTTCACTGAAGTCAACTGGAGCTTTTCCATTGACCATTGGACCAGGCCCTAGAGAAAAAACACGGTATGCTTCTTACACAAGAATGTTCGTTCTTGGAAAGGCCTGTGAGAGATACATTTACATTTTGCATATGTGTCTTTTATAATGGATTTGCAGATTTACATTGTCTTTAATGGGACTACACAGTGCATGAAGATAAGCATGCGTGAAAGTTTTTGCAGGATTGGAGCCAAAGTATTCTGTGGCAGGCGGAAAGTATTATGAATTGATGTTTTGATCTTGAGGTTGTCTATGTGGAATCACCTGTCTTTTCAGTGTTAAAGAAAAGTTAGCCTCATAGTGGTCAATTAAGCTTCTATAAAAATGAAATTAATTCATAACTATGTCATCCTTCAACTTCCCAAATCATTGCCATACTCGCTACCACTGAGTACCTGATACTGTAAGGCAACTTATTATTGCTCTGCTTCATAATGTATCCAGTATGTCATTTTTACAACATAAGTGTGTGTGTTTTTAATAATTGCCTAAGGGAGTTTTTACATTTTAATATTGCTGTAGTTTCACTGGAAACTGTTCTGCAGTGTATGAAGTCATTGGGTCTTGTTTATCTTTGCTGATACTGTGAAAGCTACATTGAGGGCCCTAACAGACTGTAATGTGTTTCCTCTGTTGGAGAAGGAAGGGTTGAGCAAGGCTGTTTTAAAGCTGGGAACACTAAAGTTATTCTAATCAATATCCTGGTTTGGGACAAAAGTAATCTTTATTCTACAGCAATTACATTAAAACAAGCAGACATTTAATTTGAACAGAACTGTGTCTAATTCACATATTAAACAAATGTTTTCAGGTAACAGACAATTTCATAAATGACCCCAATACATATACATTTTAATATATATCTGATAATCCCCCCTAATGTGGGGAAAATATTGATCACAGAACCATTTAAAGTGTATTCTAAATACTACTCGTTCACACATTTCACTACAAAATATATTGAGCTAAATTCTGCCTTCATGAGAGCATTCCCAGACAACCCATTGAAGTCGTTTTGGGAATGGCTATCATTGAAGGGAGAATTTGTCCCGTTGATTTAAATGTAGCTAGAATGATGGGGCACGGTTCCTGTTAAAAATCCAGTTTTTGCCAACAGTAACTCACAGTCGTATCTGTAAGTGCATAGTTCCCGTCTATAGTTAGAACAGGAGATAATTGCAGTAACTGTGTGGTGTCTGTTGGCAAATATTGATTCTTTTAAATGAGAACAAGGCCAGGAGAGAGTGTATGTAAAATGACAGGTTTCAGAGTAACAGCCGTGTTAGTCTGTATTCGCAAAAAGAAAAGGAGTACTTGTGGCACCTTAGAGACTAACCAATTTATTTGAGCATAAGCTTTCGTGAGCTACAGCTCACTTCATCGGATGCATACCGTGGAAACTGCAGCAGACTTTATATATACACAGAGAATATGAAACAATACCTCCTCCCACCCCACTGTCCTGCTGGTAATAGCTTATCTAAAGTGATCATCAGGTGGGCCATTTCCAGCACAAATCCAGGTTTTCTCACCCTCCACCCCCCCACACAAATTCACTCTCCTGCTGGTGATAGCCCATCCAAAGTGACAACTCTTTACACAATGTGCATGACAATCAAGTTGGGCTTTCTCACATCCCCCCCACCCCCATACACACACAAACTCACTCTCCTGCTGGTAATAGCTCATCCAAATCAGTTGGATGAGCTATTACCAGCAGGAGAGTGAGTTTGTGTGTGTATGGGGGTGGGGGGGATGTGAGAAAACCTGGATTTGTGCAGGAAATAGCCGGATGAGCTATTACCAGCAGGAGAGTGAGTTTGTGTGTGTATGGGGGTGGGGGGGGATGTGAGAAAACCTGGATTTGTGCAGGAAATAGCCCAACTTGATTGTCATGCACATTGTGTAAAGAGTTGTCACTTTGGATGGGCTATCACCAGCAGGAGAGTGAATTTGTGTGGGGGGTGGAGGGTGAGAAAACCTGGATTTGTGCTGGAAATGGCCCACCTGATGATCACTTTAGATAAGCTATTACCAGCAGGACAGTGGGGTGGGAGGAGGTATTGTTTCATATTCTCTGTGTGTATATAAAGTCTGCTGCAGTTTCCACGGTATGCATCCGATGAAGTGAGCTATAGCTCACAAAAGCTTATGCTCAAATAAATTGGTTAGTCTCTAAGGTGCCACAAGTACTCCTTTTCTTTGTGTGTAAAATGACCATCTGGCAGATGGCAAAGTGACAGTCTGAGCTCTCCTAAAATAACTTTCGTATCAAACTTCCTTTCTCCAGATTGTGTCCAGAAAATGGAACAAAAGCTTTCCCACTTTTGTTTCCTCTATATATGAGCCAGCAACAATTTCCCCATGCTACCCAAACCCCAGGAACTGCTCCTTCCTAGCACAGTAGAGCCCAAGACACCCCAAAGGGGATGATGTAGGGCAAAGAAGAAATGAAGCCACTAGTCAGCTAGTCTTGGAACATGAAAAACACTGTGTGTGTTACAGGACAATCTACACACTGCAGTCAACAAAGAGTTGATAGCAAATAAGAAGTGCTTCATTCTTTGTAGGTTGAGTCTTTCAATTCCCACATCTGCGTAACTTGTACTACCATAGGTTACAAACAATAGGCAATAGTTTAGCCACATTTACATCAGTCCAGCTATGTTGCCTGTCCATAAAGGAAAGAATAGTTATGGGGAACAATATAAGAAGTTATCTGTAAATAAATATGTAGCCTTAATGACAGTGCTTTATTAGCTTCAAATCACTATACTTTGTCAACTGAGCATTAGTGACTTCCAAGTTATAAAAGGAGCAACACTGCATAAATGTTCTTTTCTGTTTGGTTATTGGTATGCTAGAACTCAGCTTGAGCTAGTCATCGAAGGGCCAAAAAACAGTGCAAGTATAGTTCTGACTACAACAACATACTCTACTATTTTGGAGCCTATTTAAGTTTTTGAATATTAACAGTTACATTCATTAGTTTCTTAAATGGCAGTGTTGATTTCTGTCTATTTAAACTTCTAAATTTTACCTTTATGACAAAACCATGTTACTTAATACATTTAACTATCATTAGAAAGAAGGCGGGGGAAAAACATGAAGAAATACACACACCATAGACAAAGGACTGGCAATATAAATGTGAGGTCAGGCTTCCCTGCTGAGAAAGCTGAAACAACAATAAGCAGCCCAGCTGACTCTGTATTTATTGTCCAAATGTGTGTGCCTGGGTCTAAGACTTAAAAAACAGACTTCTGAAAAGTGTTTGTCGAAGAGAGACCAAAACAGCAATACAATAAGTTACACATAAATAAATAATATTCAGCCTTTGCAATAAGAGTGCTTTATCATCTTCAAATCACTGTACTTTGTAAAGTGAGCAGTACTGACTTCCAAGTTACACAAAGAGCAACACTGCATAAATGTTCTCTGCTGTTTGGTTATTGGTATGCTACAACTCAGCTTGGGCTAGTCATGTAAAGGACCAAAAAAGGGCCAAGCACAGGCTCCACTGCAAATCTGCCAAAAGCCCAAAGGTTTGAGATTAGAACTGGTAGAAAAGATATAAAACAATTTCATGACAAATTTCAAAGTTGTTTCCTAGGGTTGAAACTGAGCCATTTGCCAGTTCTTCCTTTTTTCCACATTTTTTAAAAACAAAACGTGTACATCTGTTTTCTACAGCTTTTAAAAATATTTCTTCTTCTTCTTTTTTTTTAATGTGATTTTCTCCTTCCTCCCATCCCCAGACTTTTCTTGGGGGAGGAGGCAACATGGAGCAAAAAACTTTGTAGTCCACTCCCCACACAGGAGCCAGGTACAGTCATAGAGCCTACAGAGCTAGTCAGACTCCAAAAAATTATCTGCACCTACATCGTTACTGCTTAGATTTTTGATAAGAATTAGTAAGAGTTAGAGAGCTGCACAGGGAGTTCTTTGATTATTTCATAAACGTCCTGGATGAAGATTAACTTCTTCCCCTTCAGTAGACTCATTTGCCATGAAGTGGGAAATGGTAAGTTGACTGACATGTAAGGACATCTAGTTTTATCGTAGTTCTATATCCTGTACTGAATTTATTTTGTATCTTTCTCATACTATTATTTAGTGAATCCCAACAGATATTCCTATACTACCCTAACTCTTAGGGCAATAAGGCAGACACATATTCTGCTGATGAAAAAAGTACAGTGACACCAAATTGTTAGGTACTTTCATTATTATTTATATTATGATGGCACCTAGGCACCTCAGCTAAGAATCAGAGGCCCATTGTGCGGGGCACTGTACAGACAAGCGTGTCTGTCCTACAGAGAATTTACAGTCTAGCTACCAGAAGGATGCAACTGGAAATCAGACAAAGTGGGGGTGGGTCAGAGGATAAGTACCAAAATGAACAGAGTTTAATAGAAAAGTAGAAGTCTCCGCTTGCTTGCTACCTACTTAACCAATCTATATCTGGATTTTAACCTGCTCTGCACTGATAACCATAGCTCTGACAATAATAGATCTTTAACATAAAACTGGAGGAAAATCAGATGACAATGAATTTTCCTCCAGGACAGATTGGCAGAGGCCCTGGGTTTTTTTTTTTTTTTTTTGCCTTCCTCTGCAGCGTAGGGCACGAGTCACTTGCTGGGGGATTCTCTGCACCTTGAAGTCTTTAAACCATGATTTGAGGACTTCAGTAACTCAGACATAGGTTAGGGGTTTGTTACAGCAGTGGGTGGGTGAGATTCTGTGGCCTGCATTGTGCAGGATGTCAGACTAGACGATCATAATGGTCCCTTCTGACCTTAAAGTCTATGATTCTAAGTGAGCTTTTATAATATTTCTGAACCTGTTCCTTATAACAATGAGGTAATTTACAGTAGATGATAGGATTCAGTGTAATCCATTTTGGCTATTGAATACACTAAGGCACTAAATTTAGCAACTCCAATAAAGTTAACCCAGTTCAAGTCATTACAATTTGACTTTGTGCACCACCCATAGAGTGTATGCTTTGCAACTACCCTTCCCCCTTCTGCACTCCCGTTTTTTTATGTTGACAAATCATAAAATAAATAGCGACAACTATGACATTCCTTTTGTTCTACAGTGATTAGATGCTTATTTTTGAGTAATTGCTTCATTTATTTTAATGGAATATCAAGATGATACCAAATGATTAACATTCTTTTCATGCCAGTTGTGTACATTGGTGTCCCTATTTTTAGTCCCTTGAGGCTTTAGCATTGAATAGTTAAGATGTATTTCTAGATTCCATTTGAAAACAAAACAAAACTCCAGAGTATAAGCTTCAGGTATTACTGAGATGTGCTAAGTAAATAATCAAAACTCAGGAGTGTTGGGAAATTGGCTCTTTCACATTATGTTTCTAGTGCTCTCATATTGTCTTAGCAAACCTCTGCTAAGACACTGTTGAATCAAGGCTCTCATTCCTCAATTACATCATTAAGGTCAACACACAGGATTTGTCATGATCACTTTAAGCACTTGCCAGAAGTAGGGGAGAAGTAAAACAGTGGGTACAAGAGGGAAAGGAGGAGGGGATACCCTGATAAGGGGCACAGAGTGGTAGGGTTAGGAAATGGTCTGGGAACTTGAGGGGAGGGAGGAAAAGCAGCAGTGAATGAAGTGGTATGACATCCAGATGAAGGAGAAAGCAGCATTTGTGGAGGTGGGATGGGTCCAGGCACTCATGGGTCTGGGGGCCTGACCACTTAGATTGTGCATGTGCAAAGCAATAATGGGTGAGGTGGTGAGAAGCAGGTTCAGAAAGGCTATAAGGTGTATTCCAATTTCTTATGAGGAGATGTGGTCAGTTTTCAAAGACCTGGTCAGAAAAGCCATTCTAGGAAGCCTTCATTTCCAGACTCAGACAGCACCTAGCTAGAGCATGTGTACTGAAGAAAGTGAAAACCCAACTTTTTAGGAGATTTAGAGGCTGCCAGGCAAAGCCAACCATGTATTGTCCAGGCTCCAGCTAGATGATATGGGAGAAGAGAGGACAACAATTAAATCACCAAGAAAAATGTTTACATCAAAGAGGAGGTTCAACTGTTGACTTCAGTGAAGTTATATCTATTTAAACTATCTCTGAACTTGGCTTGACTTTTCTTCCATATTTGCTGCAGCTACTTCTCTGTAGGGACACCAACATTGTTTTAAAAATGAAGCTGACAGGATATTAGGCCCCAAGGGGGAAAAGCATGGTGGTGGCAGCAGTTTGACTTTTAGATGTTTTTCCTTTGGCTGTATTTGGACTACTGTCCACTTCAACAGTTCCCCCACATCACATCCCAATGGCTTTATGGTTTCATTGCTAAATCTCCATTACAAACACCAAATATGCTTTTTTATTTTGAACCTTTCTGGCACAGATTATATCAATAGAGAATAATAATGAGAATGTAAACAGACCTCCTGAGGTCCCTTCCAACCCTGATATCCTATGATTCCTATGATTCCTATTTAAAACAGCCTATTACAGGTTTCTATGAATTATACAGTTATTAAGGGAATGTAAAATAAACTATCATACTTTTATCTTGAATTTCTTGCCTCACTGACTGCAAACCACCTGTGATCATAACTCTGATGTACTGTAGGTTTCTGTGCAAGTCTGAAAGGATATAGTGTGCTATTGTAGCTGGTTACCTCAGAGACATACTGAAATAGTAAGTGAAAAAGGACTTAGTTTTCAGCAGTTTATGCATTTAAAATTGAAACTTGCCCCTTGATATTGTAGAACAGTGAAATATTGATTTTACAGGTTTCAGAGTAACAGCCGTGTTAGTCTGTATT
The DNA here is from genome assembly GCF_965140295.1 of Lepidochelys olivacea. Lineage (NCBI taxonomy): Eukaryota > Metazoa > Chordata > Testudines > Cheloniidae > Lepidochelys > Lepidochelys olivacea. The sequence continues at coordinate 45,589,449 of NC_140414.1, read as the reverse complement.
TGCAAAAAGAAAAGGAGTACCTGTGGCACCTTAGAGACTAACCAATTTATCTGAGCATAAGCTTTCATGAGCTACAGCTCACTTCATCGGATGCATACTGTGGAAAGTACAAAAGGCGTTTTTATACACACAAACCATGAAAAAATGGGTGATTATCACTACAAAAGGTTGTCTCTCCCCCACCCCACTCTCCTGCTGGTAATAGCTTATGTAAAGTGATCACTCTCCTTACAATGTGTATGATAATCAAGGTGGGCCATTTCCAGCACAAATCCAGGGTTTAACAAGATCGTCTTGGGGGGAGGGGTAGGAAAAAAAAAGGGGAAATAGGTTACCTTGCATAATGACTTAGCCACTCCCAGTCTCTATTCAAGCCTAAATTAATAGTATCCAATTTGCAAATGAATTCCAATTCAGCAGTCTCTCGCTGGAGTCTGGATTTGAAGTTTTTCTGTTGTAATATCGCAACTTTCATGTCTGTAATCGCGTGACCAGAGAGATTGAAGTGCTCTCAGACTGGTTTATGAATGTTATAATTCTTGACATCTGATTTGTGTCCATTTATTCTTTTACGTAGAGACTGTCCATTTTGGCCAATGTACATGGCAGAGGGGCATTGCTGGCACATGATGGCATATATTACATTGGTAGATGTGCAGGTGAACGAGCCTCTGATAGTGTGGCTGATGTTATTAGGCCCTGTGATGGTGTCCCCTGAATAGATATGTGGGCACAGTTGGCAACAGGCTTTGTTGCAAGGACAGGTTCCTGGGTTAGTGGTTCTGTTGTGTGGTATGTGGTTGCTGGTGAGTATTTGCTTCAGGTTGGGGGGCTGTCTGCAGGCAAGGACTGGCCTGTCTCCCAAGATTTGTGAGAGTGTTGGGTCATCCTTCAGGATAGGTTGTAGATCCTTGATAATGCGTTGGAGGGGTTTTAGTTGGGGGCTGAAGGTGACGGCTAGTGGCGTTCTGTTATTTTCTTTGTTAGGCCTGTCCTGTAGTAGGTGACTTCTGGGTACTCTTCTGGCTCTATCAATCTGTTTCTTCACTTCTGCAGGTGGGTATTGTAGTTGTAAGAATGCTTGATAGAGATCTTGTAGGTGTTTGTCTCTGTCTGAGGGGTTGGAGCAAATGCGGTTGTATCGCAGAGCTTGGCTATAGACAATGGATCGTGTGGTGTGGTCAGGGTGAAAGCTGGAGGCATGCAGGTAGGAATAGCGGTCAGTACGTTTCCGGTATAGGGTGGTGTTTATGTGACCATCGCTTATTAGCACAGTAGTGTCCAGGAAATGGACCGCTTGTGTGGACTGGACCAGGCTGAGGTTGATGGTGGGATGGAAATTGTTGAAATCATGGTGGAATTCCTCAAGGGCTTCTTTTCCATGGGTCCAGATGATGAAGATGTCATCAATATACCCCCATCATCTCAGGCATTGGCACCCTAACAGCAGGATTGTCTGGCTATGTAGACTCCCTCCTCAGGCCTAACGCCCCTACTCTACTTGCGCTATATTGATGACATCTTCATCATCTGGACCCATGGAAAAGAAGCCCTTGAGGAATTCCACCATGATTTCAACAATTTCTATCCCACCATCAACCTCATACACATTGTAAGGAGAGTGATCACTTTACATAAGCTATTACCAGCAGGAGAGTGGGGTAGGGGGAGAGAAAACCTTTTGTAGTGATAATCACCCATTTTTTCATGGTTTGTGTGTATAAAAACATCTTCTGTACTTTCCACAGTATGCATCTGATGAAGTGAGTTGTAGCTCACGAAAGCTTATGCTCAAATAAATTGGTTAGTCTCTAAGGTGCCACAACTACTCCTATTGATTTTACGTACATTTATCCTATATGCAAAAACAGTGTTATTAATTATCTAAAGATATGTCCACAGTGGCCAGCATGTTCAGATGATACCATTCATATTACATCGATGTACAGCCCTGACATGACCTCTAGTATCTAATATTTTGAATTGAGGTGTGCAGCAGGGTTTGTAGCAGTTTTTAGATCAATAATGCTAGACACAAAATTGAAAGACGTTGATTTTGTGTCAGGGCATTTTTCTCAATCAGAACATGTAGCATATTCTAGCTATTTAAAATATTGTCTGTGGGGGGGGGTGGGCAAAATTGTGAGGGAATGTATACTGAATCTATCATTTAAGAAAGCCTATGCTCTGTCTGCTCTCAGCAATGCTATCCATATATAATGTCTAAAGCAAAAAGTCTTTTTGACTAGATTAACTTAAAGTGCTTCATTCTTTCAGTGGTCTTTGATTTTTTATAGTAAATGTCTTTCAAACATGTCATCAAGTGGAAATAATCATGGGTACCCATAAGAGGTAGCTGATCATATCTGTTTAAAGAAAAGGAGTACTTGTGGCACCTTAGAGACTAACAAATTTATTTGAACATAAGCTTTCGTGAGCTACAGTTCACTTCATCGGATGCATGCAGTAGAAAATACAGTGTGGAGATTTATATACACAGAGAACATGAAACAATGGGTGTTACCATACACACTGTAACGAGAGTGATCAGGTAAAGTGAGCTATTACCAGCAGGAGAGCGGGGGGCAAAAACCTTTTGTAGTGATAATCAAGGTGGGCCGTTTCCACCAGTTGACAAGAATGTGTGAGGAACAGTGGGGTGTGGGGGAATAAACATGGGAAAATAGTTTTACTTTGTGTAACGACACATCCACTCCCAGTCCTTATTCAAGCTTAAGTTAATGTTGACCAGTTTGCGAATTAATTCCAATTCAGCAGTCTCTCCTTGGAGTCTATTTTTGAAGTTTTTTTGTTGAAGAATTGCCACTTTTAGGTCTGTAGTTGAGTGACCAAAGAGATTGAAGTGTTCTCCAACTGGTTTTTGAACCTTATAATTCTTGATGTCTGATTTGTGTCCATTTATTCTTTTACATAGAGACTGTCCATTTTGGCCAATGTACATGGCAGAGGGGCATTGCTGGCACATGATGGCATATATCACATTGGTAGATGTGCAGGTGAACGAGCCTCTGATAGTGTGGCTGATGTGATTAGGCCCTATGATGGTGTCCCCTGAATAGATATGTGGACACAGTTAGCAATGGGCTTTGTTGCAAGGATAGCTTCCTGGGTTAGTGTTTTTGTGGTGTGTGGTTGCTGGAGAGTATTTGCTTCAGGTTGTGGGGGCTGTCTGTAAGCGAGGACTGGTCTGTTTCCCAAGATCTGTGAGAGTGAGGGATAATTTTTCAGGATAGGTTGTAGATCTTTGATGATGCACGAGTAAAGTTTTAGTTGGGGGCTGAAGGTGATGGCTAGTGGCGTTCTGTTATTTTCTTTGTTGGGCCTGTCCTGTAGTAGGTAACTTCTGGGTACTCTTCTGGCTCTATCAATCTGTTTCTTTACTTCTGCAGGTGGGTATTGTAGTTGTAAGAATGCTTGATAGAGATCTTGTAGGTGTTTGTCTCTGTCTGAGGGGTTGGAGCAAATGTGGTTGTATCTTAGAGCTTGGCTGTAGACAATGGATTGTGTGGTGTGTCCTGGATGGAAGCTGGAGGCATGTAGGTAAGTATAGCGGTCAGTAGGTTTCCGGTATAGGTGGTGTTTATGTGACCATCGCTTATTAGCACAGTAGTGTCCAGGAAATGGACCGCTTGTGTGGATTGGTCTAGGCTGAAGTTGATGGTGGGATGGAAATTGTTGAAATCATGGTGGAATTCCTCAAGGGCTTCTTTTCCATGCGTCCAGATAATGAAAATGTCATCAATGTACCGCAAGTAGAGTAGGGGCATTAGGGGACGAGAGCTGAGGAAGCGTTGTTCTAAGTAAGCCATTAAAATGTTGGCATATCGTGGGGCCATGCAAGTACCCATAGCAGTGCCGCTGATTTGAAGGTATACATTGTCCCCAAATGCGAAATAGTTATGGGTGAGGACAAAGTCACAAAGTTCAGCCACCAGGTTTGCCGTGACATTATCGGGGATACTGTTCCTGATGGCTTGTAGTCCATCTTTGTGTGAAATGTTGGTGTAGAGGGTGGCTAGGATGGTGTTTTCAGGAAGATCACCGATGCATTGTAGTTTCCTCAGGAAGTCAGTGGTGTCTCAAAGATAGCTTGGAGTGCTCGTAGTGTAGGGCCTGAGGTGGGAGTCTACATAGCCAAACAATCCAGCTGTCAGGTTGCCAATGCCTGAGATGATGGGGCATCCAGGATTTCCAGGTTTATGGATCTTGGGTAGCAGATAGAATATCCTTGATTGGGGTTTTAGGGGTGTGTCTGTGCAGATTTGTTCTTGTGCTTTTTCAGAAAGTTTCCTGAGCAGATGGTGTAGTTTCTTTTGGTAACTCTCAGTGGGATCAGAGGGTAATGGCTTGTAGAATGTGGTGTTAGAGAGCTGCCTAGCAGCCTCTTGTTCATATTCTGACCTATTCATGATGACGACAGCATCTCCTTTGTCAGCCTTTTTTATTATGATGTCAGAGTTGTTTCTGAGGCTGTGGATGGCATTGTGTTCTGCATGGCTGAGGTTATGGGGCAAGTGATGCTGCTTTTCCACAATTTCAGCCCGTGCACGTCAGGGGAAGCATTCTATGTAGAAGTCCAGTCTGTTGTTTCGACCTTCAGGAGGAGTCCACGCAGAATCCTTCTTTTTGTAGTCTTGGTAGGAAGGTCTCTGTGGGTTAGTATGTTGTTCAGAGGTGTGTTGGAAATATTCCTTGAGTTGGAGATGTCAAAAATAGGATTCTAGGTCACCACAGAACTGTATCATGTTCGTGGGGGTGGAGGGGCAGAAGGAGAGGCCCCAAAATAGGACAGATTCTTCTTCTGGGCTAAGAGTATAGCTGGATAGATTAAAATATTGCTGGATGGGTTAAGGGAACCATTGTTGTGGCCCCTTGTGGCATGTAGTCGTTTAGATAAAAAGGACATTGAACTCTTTTGTAGAGAAGCAAAGTGTGTGTTGTAAATGGCTTGTCTAGTTTTTGTAAAGTCCAGCCATGAGGAAATTTGTGTGGAAGGTTGGTTTTTTATGAGAGTATCCAGTTTTGAGAGCTCATTCTTAATCTTTCCCTGTTTGCTGTATAGGATGTTGGTCAGGTGGTTCCGCAGTTTCTTTGAGAGTGTGTGGCACAAGCTGCTAGCATAGTCTGTGTGGTATGTAAATTGTAATGGATTTTTTACTTTCAGTCCTTTTGGTATGTGGTCCATCTGCTTGCATTTGGAAAGAAAGATGATGTCTGTCTGTATCTGTACGAGTTTTTTCATGAAGTTGATAGATTTCCAATCCATACGGCTAAATTCAGTGAAGTGAGCTGTAGCTCACGAAAGCTTATGCTCAAATAAATTTGTTAGTCTCTAAGATGCCACAAAGTACTCCTTTTCTTTTTGCAGATATAGACTAACACGGCTGCTACTCTGAAACCTGTCATATCTGTTTAGTGATTTTTTTTCAGAGCATTAGTGGCTATGTACTTTGCGTTTTCCCCTTGCTAAAAAAATTTGGGTGAGTGTTGAACAGGCTTAATATTTCTTTGTTATTTGGCATCCAAACATTTAGAAACCCAGTAAAGAGCTTTTTTTTTTAAGTGAGTATGCTGAGCATTTGCACAACAGGATGAAATAAAAAAGTCTTGTTGGTTTGAAATTTGCCTCAAAGTAAAGTGGGGGAGAAGGGGGAAACTACCACTGTTTTACATGTTATGTCAGTAGTGGTGGTCATGAAAAATGAAGAACTAATAGCAATGGGAGAGCCAGGCACAGGGCTGTGCAGATTTCCCACATAGATTAGCCAATGAGCTACTCAACGGGAATGTCTAATCTGTAACAGTGCACAGAAGCTCATGTAGACAAGACTTTAGGCTCCCTAAGACACTGAAGTGTCTCTCCTGAACTGGGATTGCTATTCATCTTAACACATAGTGTTTTGATGTGGACAAATGTCCTCCAAGCAGGACTGTAGCAGGGTTGCCGTTTACTGAGTGTATCCTGATGGCCTGGGTCACTTTACAGCACCCTACCTGTGTGTCCCCTCTTGCAGGCCTCTGAAGAACTACATGCAAGCTTTCACATTGATAATACCACTCCCTGCCTGGGGCCTGTTTAAGAATAGAAATAGTTCTTAAAAGTCCTCAGGGTTCCAAAAGAAAGTCCACCACTGCACACAAGTCCATACCTAACTCTGGTGTCTTCTGTCACAGCCGACGCTCTTCTTCTGTCTCAGTCCATTCTGCCAGTTCTTCATAGCCTGAGCTTATACTTCTGGCACTAGCCTTTAGGCCCCCAAATATCTAGGCCCAAACTCCCATCAGGTTTCCCTACAGGAGCCTCCTGCTCCCTGGGCTCTTTCTATCACAGCTCCTTGGGTCTCAGGGGCTTCATTCCTAGGGCCCTTCATACTCTTTGCAGTGTCTCTACACTTCCTGGGCTTCTCCTCCCCATTGAGGGCTCCTGCTGCTCTTTATTGGGCAATTGCCCTGCTCTTCCCAAGGTGTGACTCATTCTGTAATCAGGGTTGGTTAGCCCCAGCCCTGAAGAGCCAAGCCACCATGTTACATAATAAAAGTCACCTGAGTTATTTTCACTTAATAAAAAGGTTTTGTTTTTTAACTGTTAAAGCTCCAGCAATGTTTATAGTGCTCACAACTACTACAATAAAAAACAACTCAGCGTGTCACAGCTAAATACAAAGGTATGTCTACACAGCTGATGTTAAAGCGCTGCCACGGCAGCCCTTTAACATGGCTGTGTAGTCGCGGCTCCAGCCCCAGGAGAGAGCTTTCCCAGCACTGTAAGAATACCACCTCCGTGAGGGGACTAGCTCCCAGCGCTCTAGCACTATCTTCACTGCCACTTTACAGTGCTGAAACTTGCATTGTTCACACTCCTGAGAGAGGAAAGTTTCAGCTCTGTAAGTGGTCGTGTAGACAAGCCCCAAGATTGAACTAGTTTAGCATAAGTAGTTAGCACATATTCTAACATGTGCTAACTACCTATACTAAAGTTTAAACTATCTGTTTGATCTTGTGTTTAGCTGTGACACTCTGAGTACCTTTCCTAGACGTGAAGAACAGTTCTGTGTAACTCAAAAGCTTGTGTCTCTCACCAACAGAAGTTGGTCCCATAAAAGATATTATCTACCCACCTTGTGTCTATAATATCCTGGGACCAACCCTGCTACAGCAACACTACACAACAAAACAACAAAAACAAAACAAAACAAAAAACCCCAAACCCTCAACATTTTGGATGTCACACTGTCATTACAAATAGATTCCATAGAGTCCCTTTGCTTTTAAAATAACTTTACATGATTAACAAACTTAGTAAGATTTCTAATATGAGTGAATGTTCAGCTCCCTTGACGGTAGAGACTTGGTGAGTTTACAGTTATGGCATAGGCAATTAATTTAAATTTCCTTGTTTCTGTTTCATTCAAAATGGACAGAACAGAAATTTAGTGCTAGCACATTAAAGACATCCAGACTTTCTAATGTTTCATTTATTTCAATGTAGTCATCTCTCAATATTTTGAAAGGAAGATACATATTTATTCTTAGCCAAGTGGTTTCTGTGGGTAAAAAAACTCAAATTATGAGAATATAAATCAAACTCACAGAATACACTAAGAGGTACTGTATATTTGTCTCAATGTGCTGGAGCAAATATTGAAGATTATATGATTAAATAAAATCTTCCTTCAAATACAGTTGGCCAGAACCATGCTCAGAATCTGTACCTGCAGTCCTTTGCTATTGATTATTCTTGGAGCAGTACACTGCCCAGCTAGTCACCATCCTAATGAACTGCAGGGGGGAAATCATGGTGTCTTTACTTTCCTAGCAGGTGGTGCCCCACGAGGCAGCCAGTACCTAAAGTCATCTGTGGCATTTCCCCACCTAGGACTACTCCACCTCAACTCAGAAATGATATATCAACCAACTACTGAAGCTTATTCTCTCAATGTGGGAGAGTAACTCCTTACAAAGATGCTGGTGGTGACGTGTCATTCCAGTCCATGACTGGAGTGCTTCCAGTTTGACATTCTACCTTGTTAACTTTTAGAACTGATAATTAACTCTGCCTCCTTATGAAATTAGGGAGACCAATCTAGCCACAAAAAATTAATTAGAGAAAAGCCAAGATGAAGAAACAACTAAATGGATGAAAGGGAACAATTTTAGCAAAAGAATAAGCTGGACAAGGTTTTATTTTATGCAGATGTGTAGTTTGCATATCATGGGAGTCAACAGCACTCAAGTTTCCAATAACTTCTTTTCTGCTTGACCAACTTTCTTTGTTATTTGAGTCTCTGTAGGACTAGGAGCTGTTATTACAAACATATACATTACAGAAAGAACATTAGCTGACATGGAAGTTTTTTTGCATGGTTTTCATCAGCTACTTTTACCAGCATTTCTTTTACATCCAACTGAAACTGTACAACAAAAGAAGTGAAATATTATCCACAAAATGTGAGCATAGCTGAATATAAAAATAATCACTCGCTATATTTTAAACATGAAGGCTCTTTTAGGCAATTTAAATTGCCTATTTGCACATGCAATTTATGTGCCCAGTTTTAAAAATGCATCCTCTTTTCCCATATCAAATAAAAAAATACCAATCATCTCAAAGCACAAATTCAGAAGTGAAAATAGTCCATTGTTAGGGCCAGCATTTTGAAAACAAATACATAAACATGTGCTGTTTTGTGAGAGCATTTAGATGCTTCAAGGTTCACAAATCCTCATACCCAAAGCTGATATCCAGAACATTGGCCACACAAACTAAGAGGCCATCGTAAGGCATAGTTGAAAGTCTAGGTCTTAATGCCTTGATACAACCATAGCAGAGATGAGGAGCCATTCTCCTTTCCAACCTAGAACCTCAAAATGAGCTGAACAACAACAAATCTGATGCCTTTCTATTTAATTCTGACTGTAGCTCTGTTTGCCCAAGGAAGAGTCTATTTTACTATGGAACACAGACATTCAGACTGATTCAAATTGCAGATATGATTAGGAGCCTCTGATTTGCATGAAATGGAGCAGATTGCAGGTGCCGTCACTTTCAATATGGGGGCGGGTGTGTGTGGGGGGCGGGGGGAGTTCTGCTGAGACTACCTAACCCACAATATTTGATTTTGATCCAAGTGTCCACATCTAGGGCTCATAGTTTCCTTCAGACCACAACTCTACATTAAAGACTTTGCAGTATTCTGTGGGCTGAGCTTTGACAATAGAATTAAGCCTTGATCTGCTCTGATCATAGCTAGTCACTGACACTTCACACTCCTCTTTGGAGAACAATGGAGACTCCCCTTCACCCCACAATTACCTACCCAGAGCCTTCCCTTGTGCTGTGGGCACTACTTACTCCCTCTTGGACAGAGGGTGTCCCCTGACATAGGGGAAGGAGCAAAACCTAGCAGTCTATAGAGAAAATCCATTGTGGGCTAAATTCAGTAAGCAAATACAACTACACTGACTCTGATACACTTCAATAGAACTATGACCAGATCCATTGACAATCTCTTTCCCGCAGCTCACAGCCTGCCTCCAACACATATATTTGGCTCTGTCCCAGGCAATTATGATGGAGAAGGAATTCAAAATCATAACCTCTTTCCTTCCATTTAGAGATGGCCTACGGTATTTGAAGCAATTGTTTTAGTGCTTCCATCCCATTATGACAATCTTTATAAAAAATTACGCACCATGAAATGTGACCTACAGTAACTCAGATTGGATACCAACTATCAATTCCGCACTCATAGCACTGCCAGAGAAGGGTTATTTTGAAACACTCTGGAAAGCTTTACAGATTGAAAGCGTCAATGCCAGCACGTCTCAAAAAAAGGAAAAAAAAAAAGTGTGTTGACGCTATAATGTGTACAGCTGCAATATGGAAGTATGGAGTACTGAAGAGCCAAGAAGAGAGTGGGGGAAGCAAGTTTGGTGCTGGTGACTGATTTACCATTATTAATTTAATTGAATGATGTTCGTTATGAGCATTGCATTCCGAGCTAATGCAGGACGTTTCATCTCATATTCCATCGAGGCTAAGGAATCCATCCAAAATTACTGAGGGTGAGAGAGATTGTCAGCTAAAATGATTCCAAAAGTTTCAGTACTCCTGAACCTGGCAAATAAGCCTCCTGCCCACAGAAATTCCTCTTAACATCTGGTGCTGTGATGGTGTTTGCACATACACAAAGACAGGAGATTGCTCTTTATACATTTGGGCATGCAATGTTCAAATTCTATATTAAGGCTGCAACGCTTGAATGGTAGGGTCAGTATAACCCTTCAACAAAATTATATCACACATTATACCGTTTCCTGGGTATATTATGTTAAATACATGGGAAGTAGGAGGGGGAATCAAAAGAAAATAGCTTGATCATTCAGAAGTGCTGCTTCAGTTGGAGAAGTTCAGCATGTTACAATCATTATGAATGAAATCACATTGCAAAACAAATGAAACTGGCTTGAAAACTTTCTCCTGAAGATCCTTACTAATTCTCACTTTGCTCATCTGCAAATGCATTAACCCTGACACACAAAAATGCTCACCCTACTTTCAACTGAGATTCAATACACGAATGCTGCAGGGAGGTTTCTCATTAATGAGGCTTTAATACTTTTATGTACAACAACATTTCACAATATCCTAATCAATGCAGTGTGTAAAACAACCCACACCTGACAAGTAAAGTATCCTTGATTTTTTTATCATCTTCTTTTATTTACTATTCATCCAGGGTCCAATTGTATAACTCTTACTCATTGCTGAGCACTTACTCATGTGAGTAGTCCCACTGACTTTAGTAGGACTTCCTGTCTTCCTGCATAGGAATTGCTCATAATTATGCCCTGATTTGGCAATCCAAAATTCATTAAATTTAATTGAAAGATTCTTATTGACTTATCATAGAATCACAGAGCTGGAAGGGACCTTGACAGATCATCTAGTCCAGTCCCCTGCCCTCATGGCAGGACTAAGTATCATCTAGATCAACCCTGACAGATGTTTGTCTAACCTGCTTCAGGGGGTTTGGCTGAGTCCCAATACTGTTTTAGGCTTTGCTTGCTTCATTAGAAAAAAAATACTAATTATCATTTAAGTAATTTTGTTAAAACAGTAGAATGTTTATGGGAGCTTAGCTTTCATGAGACTTTCCAACATTTTTTGTTTGACTAGTATAATAAGCATATGGGAGATAACCATGGAGAGAAAAAAAATAGAATTTAAGACGTCCTTTTTCAAATTGGACTTGTCTATTAACAATTAATCTTTTCTGAAGTGTATTATTTACAAACAGGAAATATAACTACCTGTTGTGTTATATTTTTTCTAACTGAAACATGTCACAAATCACTCTGTTTTTCTGATCTCAGCCTTTAATGAAAATTAAATTTATAAAAACAAAGACCATCGGCGAGATAATGGATTAATTTTCTTCTGAGTGAAAGGAACAGCAGGAGGAAACTTGTGTTGTGATTAAAAATGACAGCATGCTGCTGCCTGCAAACCAGCACAATTTTAAAAAATCATGGGAAAAGCAGCTTGAGTGAAAAAGGAGGGTGAAGATTAAATTTTTGAAGAACAATTAATTTTACAAATACTATTGCAAACAAATTGTGAGTTGAACTGTAAAAGCAAATCTTTAACAAAAACATTACAACTAGTTTTAGAAACACCGAATGAAGCCAAACACATATCTGATGGTTCTGAAGATACTACAAAACAAGCGTAACTTAGATCTTATACCCATAGTTACTGATATTTACTTAGGCCTTGATCCCGCATAGACTTACAAGCATGCTGAACTTCACACTATATGTATTTCCAAACTGACTCTGATAGAATAAAGATAAGCATGTGTGTAAAACTTAGCAGGACTGGGGCCTTATACTGATATTTTCAAATGAGCTTATGTGAACTGAGTACCTACCCTTTGGCTCCTTGAAAATCCCAGTCTGAAGATATGAAGTGTTAATTATTTCAACTTTTAAAATTTCTTTATGTATAAAAGTACTGCACAAAAAGATATCACTCAGGTCTGGCTCTAGGGAATTCTTCGGCTCCAGGTAAACTGGCAGGCATTTGACCCAACTAGTCCACAGTCAGCCAAAGAAAAAAAAGTATTGAATATTTTCTTGCCTTAAGTATCTGACTGTTCTATTTGAATGGAAGAGCTGGTCCTGGTGCCATTAAAATCTTGACATTTATTCCCGGGAGTTGATATGTTTACACAGTCTCAGAATTCCACATTCTAAGTAGAAGTGAACATAATTATTTTCATTAAGATCTCTGTGTGATGTTACACTCCATATTCCTCATAGAAATATTGTTATGACATGAATATGGCATAACTAAGATTTGTTTTATGCAAAACATAAAACATAGGATATGTTTTATCCTATCATTGGAAAGGTTATGATTTGCTGAATGTGTTTATCCAATTTACATGCATGTATCATTTCTGTATCTGGGTTAGGAATATTAACTATGTAAAAATTACAACTGTGTTTTCACCTGGGAAACGCCCACTAGAGAGTAGACAAAGAGCCTGGACGAGACATTAAGGAGAACAATAGAACTTTGAAAATGCTAATCTCACTCCTTCCTGAGAAGTTTACTGGGAAGCTGTATTGATACTGCAGGGTCAGGTGATTGTGTCACCTGATACTGGACAATGTCTTAACTTGCTGGTACTTTTCCACTGTAGGGGGATGGGGATCAAAGAAAGGATTCTCGCCTTAGGTAAATCCTTTTTAAGGCCTGGTCTCTCTTCCATTGCCGGCCCAGGAAGGAAGACTGCTAAAAACACCTGTAGGGAAAAGCAGGGTTGAGTCCAGGCTGAGACAGGGTCCAATCTGTAAAGAGAAATAACTGGAACTCTATGTGACAGAAACTGCAACTTGCCTAAAACAACATTGAGGGTGAGATATTACATTTTGGAACCTATTTCTTGAGTGTATTAAGACTAGTTTGCGTGTTTTATTTGCTCAGTAATCGGCTTTGTTCTGTTTGCTATCCCTTATAATCACTTAACATTTACCTTTTGTAGTTAATAAACTTATTTCTTGTTCATTTCAAAAGCCAGTTCGTGCAATTCATATCGGGGAGGGATGGGGGCAGAAAGCTGTGCATATCTCTCTCCACATTGAGGGAGAGGGCGAAGGCAAATTTTTATTAGCTTGTGCTGTGCAGATCTTTCTATACAGTGCAAGACAATATTATTTTGGGTTTATACCCCAAAGGAGGTATGCACATGAGTGTTGGGCGAATCTCCGAGCTGAACCCTCTCACACAGAGCTGACTTTAATCTGTATCTGCAGCTGGGTGTGGCCTTATTGGTGGGTGTGTGCTAGCAAAGGCTTGAGGGCCTGGCACAGCAAAGACAGGGTGAGGAAGCCCAGGCTGGTTAAATGGGCAGACGCAGTGGTACCCCAGCACATCAGGTGGCATCCCAGACTGGGGGGTACAACCTGTCACACTGTGCATATGAAGTTTACAGGTGTAGTTCAAGCAGAGGGCAGCAGATGCTGAGGACACCTGAAAACAGACAGGCCAAACTGCTGTCTAGGAGACCATTCAGAAGCAATTCAGAGCTTTAGAAATCTGATTCAAAAGATTTGGCACTACCTTTATTGACTACCCAGAAGAGCTTCCGCTGGAGGAGGGACAACTATGATCTGCCTTGCAAATTTGTCCTGTAAGGAATTCTTGCCAAGTTTTTGAAACTGTCCTCCCACTCCATCTCAGCCTTTGTTAGGGCTCAGTTCGATGTCCCCTAAAGTCAACGGGAGTCTTTCCATTGACTTCATTGGGCATTGGAGAAGACCCTTTCAGTACTATCTTAACTCCTTGAGCTAGGGTGACCAGATAGCAAGTGTGAAAAATCAGGACAGGAGTGGGGGGATAATAGGAGCCTATGAAAGAAAATCCCCAAATATAGAGACTGTCCCTATAAAATCAGGATATCTGGTCACCCTACCTTGAGCTAAATGGAATTTGCCAGAGTTATGGTATTACATGTTCGCCTATAACATCATTCACCCAGCCTCTGTATCACTCCCTCAAAATATGTGGGAGGGGAGGGGGAAGGAAGGGATATAATTTAATGTTTTTATTAAATGAGGTCCCTTGATGCATGTGTATTAATTGAACTGGAAATAGAAATTAAAGAGAATGAACGCATGTATAGTACAACACAGTACATACTAATGAGGCACATAGGAATTTCATTCACTGTTCCATAACAAAACATTCATATATCTAAATATTGGTGAATTAGTGCTTGGGCTCTGAATGCAAAGACAGGCTTCTTCTGCAAAGACAGGCTTTGTTGTCTGAGATAATTGACCTAGAAATAGTTAAGACTCTTAAACTAAGCCAAGGGATGTTAACTTAATTTAAATGGCCCAATGATACAATAATCCCCTGCTTAGATTTACAGTATTGCCATTATATTCAGTTTTATATCTACTGTTATTTATTTTGATGGTTTTGAATTTTACACATGGGAAAGCTGCCAAGGCTTTACAGTAAAGTATTTAAACATCCCTACAGTGATGTTAAAACCTCCTTTTCCTCCTTCCAATCCTTTCTCTAAAATAACTTCTTTTGACTGTCTCTCCAGTGTAGATCTGCACTCCTGCATCCACTTAATATATATTTGAAATATGTTATCTAATATACTTTACCTGTATGTACATATACTGTATTATAAAAAAGTGGAACTAAAATGATGCATATGAAAATAAGAAATCTTCATAACTTTATATGTCTCCCTCTTGCTCTTACCACGTGCTTGATGCCAACTCTCCATTTATCATGTCATATATAACCTGGATTCTAAGCTCCTCAGGAGGGACTGTTTCTGTCTGTAAGGGTCCATACCTGCAGAAAATTTGCAGATGTGAATAAAGTTGCTCCTGTCAACAGTTACACATATGGGCTGGGTCCCAAACCCATTGAAGTCACTGTGAGTATTTCCATCAATTTCAATGAGCTTTGAATCAGTCCCATGTGTAACGTTGCTCAAGTCAACAAGTATTATGCAGGATTGGGCTAGAAGTTATTATTGTGTATTTACATTAGCACATTATGGGCAATATTGTAATCTCTTTCCAAATATACAGGAATACATATGGAAGAAATGGTTTAACAAATGGTTTCTGTCCCATTTCCCTTAAGGATTGACAGCAAGAATTATCAATGGCTTCTTTGCATTCTCATTTTTAAAAAGCAGTGGCATTACTCCAGCACTTACCGTGGCTTTATACACCTGAAGATCTCCAGCTATCTAGACAGTCCTGGACTACTATATAATTATGAAGAATATCTTTATAATGTCCAAGGGATTCTCTATTCCTGAGCACATAGAAACTGCTTTTTGCCTTGGTAGCAGTGAAAAAGATTGCCTATAAGCAAGCAAAAGACACCAAAAGGCAGCTTCATCTGCCGTATGTACTTAAAGACCTATATGGCACCAACCAGGCCACAGTTTTATGGAGACTTCAAAATCACATGCTAAAGGACCTGTTCAATTTTGCATCTATATTTTTACACATTGGTGACATGATTGGATGCATTGGTCAGGTGAAAATGGCTAGTTAGGCACTTTGCTAGCCATTTGTATGTGAAATCAGGTGATTTATAACAACTGTGTGTGTTTCAGAGTAACAGCCATGTTAGTCTGTATTCGCAAAAAGAAAAGGAGTACTTGTGGCACCTTAGAGACTAACCAATTTATTTGAGCATAAGCTTTCATGAGCTACAGTTCACTTCATCGGATGCATACTGTGGAAACTGCAGAAGACATTATATACACAGAGACCATGAAACAATACCTCCTCCCACCCCACTCTCCTGCTGGTAATAGCTTATCTAAAGTGACCACTCTCTTTACAATGTGTATGATAATCAAGGTGGGCCATTTCCAGCATAAATCCAAGTTTAACCAGAACGTCTGGAGGGGTGGGAAGGGGTAGGAAAAAATAAGGGGAAATAGGCTACCTTGCATAATGACTTAGCCACTCCCAGTCTCTATTTAAGCCTAAATTAATAGTATCCAATCTGCAAATGAATTCCAATTCAGCAGTCTCTCGCTGGAGTCTGGATTTGAAGTTTTTTTGTTTTAAGATAGCGACCTTCATGTCTGTAATTGCGTGACCAGAGAGATTGAAGTGTTCTCCGACTGGTTTATGAATGTTATAATTCTTGACATCTGATTTGTGTCCATTTATTCTTTTACGTAGAGACTGTCCAGTTTGACCAATGTACATGGCAGAGGGGCATTGCTGGCACATGATGGCATATATCACATTGGTGGATGTGCAGGTGAACGAGCCTCTGATAGTGTGGCTGATGTTATTAGGCCCTGTGATGGTGTCCCCTGAATAGATATGTGGGCACAGTTGGCAACAGGCTTTGTTGCAAGGACAGGTTCCTGGGTTAGTGGTTCTGTTGTGTGGTATGTGGTTGCTGGTGAGTATTTGCTTCAGGTTGGGGGGCTCTCTGCAGGCAAGGACTGGCCTGTCTCCCAAGATTTGTGAGAGTGTTGGGTCATCCTTCAGGATAGGTTGTAGATCCTTGATAATGCGTTGGAGGGGTTTTAGTTGGGGGCTGAAGGTGACGGTTAGTGGCGTTCTGTTATTTTCTTTGTTAGGCCTGTCCTGTAGTAGGTGACTTCTGGGAACTCTTCTGGCTCTATCAATCTGTGTATGTAAATTTGAGTATGAAAGTCAGCCCTCCGCTTTTTAAAAAACGCTCCCTAAATAAGCTTTCACACTGCTGCAAATAGGAATTTCTGACCCTTCAGAACCTATTTTTATTACCTAGCCTGGGTCTTGAGCTTTTGTGTGTGTGGTATTGGTTTTTTTTTTAGTTCTCCACCAAAAGTCAATAGTACAAGCATACACAAATCTGACCTGTTTTCTCAAATCAAGAATAAAAGAAAATCCAATAAAATATCATGATCAGTGCCTACAGATTACAGAACTACTTTTCTCAGGCCATTTTTTTTTAAAGAAAATCACATTCAGTGTAATAGAAAAATTGAATCCATCCTTTGAAATTTAGAGGCCGAATAAGAAATTGTTTATCTACTATATGACCTCTAAGAAGGGTATCCAATTAACAAGGCCTTTGTGAGCTATGTCATAGTTTATCTGCTGGTTATCTTGGTCTGCAGTGATGCTGATGGAATGTGAGATAATAAGCCCCAGTCTCTCCAAGTAATACTCAGTCCCAAACCTCTTCCAGAACAAAAACAAAAGCCATTCTGTGACCACCAGAAACCTGATTAATTGAGAGTGACATTGTGGGTCTAGTACTGGTGACCCAGTGAGTGGGTCTTGCCCTGGAGGTTTAAAGTCTCATGTCCTTCCAAGGCAGTAGTGAAACATACAACAAAATTGCTAATGCCTAGACATTAGCTTACTACTGTTTACAAATTTCAGGATCACATATGGTCTGCCCATTGTTTGGCACAGAAAGTCACGATCAGAATTGGCACTCCAAGCTGCTGACAGACTGCCAACCCATGGTGCAGATGGTGGCAGCTCAAGAATGCTAATTACCAATGACATTAATGATGAGGTAACCTGTCTTGCTTCAGATAATAAACAGATGGAATGTGTTTCCTATTAAAAATTAAGATAACAAGTTGTTTAGCTTTAATGTTAAACAATAACAGAACTAAATTATCTGTTCTGTGGGGAAATTTGTTTTCCACTAATTGCTCTAAACAATCAATAAAAGAATTATTACTGGCATTATCCCACTGGGAACAGAAGCAATGGAGTCAAAGTCAATTAGTTTCCTATAGTACAATGCGCTCAGATGGAAAGAATAAAAAAATCAAACTATCAAGTATGTGCTTGCAGTAACAAAAAAGGATTAGCGAGGTCTAGGCAGAGTGTTTCCACATATCTATTGATTTTTGTGTATGTCTGGAGTTTCCAATTTTATTTTGGAGGCTTCCAAAAAGGATTTAATACATATATCATTGTCTTCTTAGATCTTAGAAGGCCCACTCTTTTACCAGAAAGCTATGGTTTTGAACCTTTAAAAGTCATGATGAAGTCGTCCCAATAAGTACAGCTAATAGCCCGATTTTAGTTTTTCATTCCTCCATGATGGAAAATGTTATGAATGTGGAAAAACTTCAGGGCTCCAAGAGAGTTTAGTGAAGTCCTATCCGGGGGTTCTCAAACTTCATTGTACCATGACCCCCTTCTGACAACAAAAATTACTACAGGACGCCAGGAGCGGGGAATGAAGCCTGAGCCTACCCTATCCCTGCTGCCATGTGGGGGTAGTGGGAGGGGCAAAGCCAAACCCCAAGGGCTTCAGCCCCAGGTGGCGGGCCTGTAACCTGAGCCCCGCCACCCAGAGCTGAAGTCCTCAGACTTCAGCTTTAGCCCTAGGTGTCAGGGCTCAGGCTTTGGCCCAGGCCCCAGTAAATCTAATGCCAGCCCTGGCGACCCCATTAAAAAGGGGTCGGGACCTACTTTGGGGTCCCAACCCACAATTTGAGCACCGCTGTCCTATACCAATGGTAGAAACCTTCACTATACTTCACTTCCTGCTATCTGCCCCTCTACCGCGATGCTCAGTAACAACTATGTTCAGGAGAACAGGAAAAAATAAGTCTTGGAGGCAGGCCTTCCACATGACAGAGTGCAATGCAATTTTCCTGTTACATCAGAATTGCAAGAAGGAACATTTAGCAAAGTGATCCGTTTAGATATTGTAACTAGTATCTCTTGAGTCAAAACATGTACCTAGGGCAAGTGAACAAAAATGAAGAGCAGCCCATATGACAATATTCGGTAGCACCTGGGGTACATTTACATTTTTAACAGACTGTTACAGTAACTTGTCATTATTGTCTCATCTGTCTCTCTACTATGCCCAAATGCAAGGTCCCTTATTTATTTAATAACCAAATTTACCCGTTCTACATAAACCTGGAGTTATTACTGCAAGTTGTCAAAGACAGCAGTGGTTCTCAACCAGGGATCCGGGGCCCCCTGGGGGGCCTCAAACAGGTTTCAGGGGGTCTGCCAAGCAGGGCTAGTGTTAGACTCACTGGAGTCCAGGGCAGAAAGCTGAAGCCCCACTGCATGGAGCTAAAACCCCCACCACCGGGGGCTGAAGCCAAAGCCTGAGCAACTTAGCTTTGCGGGGGGGCCCTGTGGCATGGGGCCCTAGGCAATTGCCCTGCTTGCTACCCCTTAATTTGAGCCCTGGCTTTTATAAGCAGAAAACCGGTTATTGTGGCACAAGTGGACCACGGAGTTTTTATAGCATGTTTGGGGGGCCTCAAAAAGAAAAAGTTTGAGAACCCCTGAGATACAGTGTACTGAATCATGAAACTGGGATTACACTTTTTACATAATCAAAGGACTCAAAATTCCACATTACTTCATGTTTTCCTACTGTAATACACTTCATTGTATCACTCAGTTTGGGTCCATGCCATACAATTTATAGGCTAATGGCATATATCTTGAACTGAAAGGTTAAGATCTATGGATTCATCTTAATTTCAGTCAGACAAGTATGCATGGAGCTTTCTGTGAGTCAATACCAGGGGGTTAACTTCTCCCTTGGGCTGAGCTCAGGACTACTGCAATAAGACATGGTTAAGAAGCCAGAATGCTTTTCCAAAGTCCAGTTGAATGACAGTGCTTTTTTCCTTAAATCATGCCATCAGGACATTTTTCCTGCTCAGGTTTATTTTTTCTGCCATTATGTCCCTAATTTTACATTGGGCAAAATTGCTGACCACCCAAGATCTTAATGCACGAAGCAGTTATATTCAGCAGTGAGGTAATGTATTTGAAAACACATTATCTCCCCGTTTCTGCTTTACACTGTTGCATACAGAGAAGTTAATTGACTTTCCCATGCAAACACAATCTCAAAAGCATTCAAAAACTTTTGTTAAAGGGCCACCTACTTATTCCATGAGTTATCAGAACAACACAGACAGCCTATTTAGAAGTGAGCAACAGTGAATGGCTAATCTGGGCTGGGAAAGGTTTACATGTATAGTCACAGTTCCCTTTATTCATAGCTTGTAAACAGCAGACAAGCCCTAAAGCTACTAATTTAGTGCCACATTAAAACTCACTCTGTTTTTTTAACGTTTGCCTCTGGCAAAGGCAAGTTCTGGTGACTTTTTTTTTTTTTTTTTTTGGCCAATGTAGGACACTGGTTCAATGCGACCCGGATGCTGGATCTTAAATGTCTAGAACAAAGCAAAGGATGCTGTCTGTCAGCAGCCTTGGTTAAGGAAGTATACAGGAGAGTCTTAGAACAGTCAAAGAAGTTTTGTCTGCAGGTCTTCTTCTGCACAGAAGAATAAATTAGGTTTGAGTTTTGTTGGAAGATGAAAATTCTCCCTTTGTTACAAAAGATTTCCCTGCTACACTGGCCTCTCTGCTGCTTAAAATGGTAAAGAAATTTCTTTTAGACACTAAGACATCCCAATGCCACACAGTGTAGGAAATCATGAGACTACAATTCTCAGTATTTCTCCACAACCAAGCTTTCTTGGATGACTTGCCACAGAATAACTGGGAATATTCCCTTCTTGATACATGTGTAACAAGCATTAGTTATTTGTAAACAGAAGTTTCACATACCTATTGAGAGGAGAATGTACACCTACCTATATGAAATAGAAATCAGATGCACGTGGGAATATCATACTTAGACTATCTTGGTGATCTACTTTTTTTTTTTATATATATATAGTGGCCTACCAAATGAAAAGAACCTCTATAAATTCCTCTTCTTCTTTCAGTAAGCACAAATTTTGTACTCCTTAGGATTCATGTAGTATAGATTAGATATTTTCTTCCTGTGATATTACAAAGGCAAAATTCTATAGAATGTCAAATGAGTTCATAAAAATCTATTCTCTTCTTCATACCCATCTAGTTATACAAGCCCAAGTCCTACTTTATGGGAGTTGAACCCATGCAACTGAAAAGTCCACAGTAGTTGCATAAGTATAATTTTGAGCAGAGTTTGGCTTATGAGCTGAGTAAAATACACTTGATGTTAAACATTTCATAAACAAAACTGGAATCCTAAAACGTTATCAGTTATATAGGGCATTCCAGGCACACAGGAATGTTGTCTAATTAAAGTTACTCTTAAACAACTAGAAGAAGTATGTCAGCACTCATCCTATACTTATTTTCCCTTCCATAACCAGGAAACAGTATATATGTGTTTATAAGGATAAAACAAAATTTTGTCTCACGTCTTGTGCTCCCTGGGTCATCTGAAATGAAAAGAGTAGAATTAAATTCTTGCAAATAGTAAACAGTTCATCCCTCTCAGTGCTCTCTGCTAGATTTCACTACACACAATGCAGTAATTGCTTTTGCTTGACTTGTTCAAACAGCCATTTTCATGATTTGACAGTTGGGGCACTAATATATTTATGCCCTTGGTAATCGGCCAGCATTGCTTGTAATTAGGTGCAAAGTTAATTAAGTGCAATACATCTAATAACTGCCTGCCAGTAGTTATAAAGTTTGACTTAATGCATGAACTGTCAAGGTGTCAGAATGGTGTGTTTAAAAAGTAAGTTGCTATAAGAAAAACAATCCTGTGAACAATGCATAGAAAAGTGCAGTGAGTCAGTTGAGAAAAAGCAAAATTATTCAATCCCAGCTACCTCCAATATTGGGGAAAGGCTCCCAGATCCAACATGGTAAATTACATCTTAATTTGATGGACTCCAAAGACCAAACCAATAAGTTTCCTATCTGATAGCCAGTGTCTTGTAAAGTCCTAATAACAAATATGTCTAAAGACTAGTACATATTAGAATTTATTAAAAAATAAACTGTTAGTAAGAGATATTAAGTTTAAAACTTGATGAAATATATATATGGGAAGCTGGAAAAAACTAAGAAGGTCCATATATGTTCGGTAAATACATTTATGGAACTGATTGTTTTATTTTATAACAGATAATTTTAACCTCAATACTGTTTACTATGCAAATTACATTTAATCATCTGACTTTTCTTCTGATGAGTATGGTAAAACTTTGTTCACTGAAAATATTTGTAATAATTTTTGAGATAATCATGCAATTTAGTTATTTTTCAGCTACTAATCTTAGTGATGCCACTTTTCATTTGGGCAAAGACTGGCCCCTCCCCAGTCCTACTCATTACATTATTTTAACTGGAGAGGGGTGGGGAAAAGCATTTAATTTCCAAGGACTAATCATGTCTGGGACTAATCACGTCCAGGTCTCTAGCTCTAGAAATTCAAGCTTAATGCATTGTCAGCTGAACTAACTGACCAGTTTTTCTATTTGAAGCCATCAAAACTCACTATACTTTACCCATAAAACAGAAATAAAGGTGCTGTATCTCCACCCTGTATAAACAGAGTAATAAATAGAGCCACCTAGCTCCCTCTCCTTGAGCTAGTGTATCATCAGGATACAGTAATGAATTATAAACAGATTAGGCGACTATGAATTTGACCTAAAGGGTCTGATTTTCTAAGTTGTCTATACACAGTTGCACACCTTACTGATGCATGCAGTTACTGTGAATGCATGTGAAAACAGGCAATATAATACACAGCTAGTGTGAGCAGTTACCTGCACTTTTTAACACCACTTAGATTATTACTAAATTAGCATAGGAGCATACAAATTGGGTATGCTGGACAACTGAGTCTAGAAAATTACACACAAATTGTCTTTCCTTGTTTGCAGGGGAAAACAGACAACATCGAAAGGGCCTGATCCAAATAGACAACTAATATGAAGGGCCTGATCCTGTTAACTCTCCATGCATGGAAGTCTAACTGAAGTCAACGGAAGATCTGCACATATAGGACTTGCAGGACAGAGCCCGATACCTTCCAAAGCAACCTACGTTCAAGGACAAATTACTTATCCAAGTGTATTCACTGAACAAAGCTTGTTCTTTTCAAAAATACATTACAAAAATCCATGTAGATAAACTAATCTGTGTGGTTAGCTGGTATAAACTGATATTTGATCTGGGAAATTATGCTAGAGATTGACATGAAATTCATAATGCTTGTTGTGTGGTGCCCAATGACAAAGGTAAATGCTAATAGCTCTGAAATTCTAATGATTGCCAAAGTACTCTTCTGAGCTTTGATTAGGACTTGTGTTGTGCAATTATGCCTTTCTATAATTACTGGAAATTACCATCATGATATTATTCTCATTTTTCTTTTTATTCCTCTGAAATTGTAGAAATTTCCTGCAGCTAAAAATGGATTTCATTTGCATTACTACAAGCTTTGATTGTTTAATGAAAAATAATTTCAAGCAAACCCTCATATTAAATTGTCCTTTTAAATTTTTTTCAGTTGTCAACATTATATTGAAGTGCTCCTTTTTTCATTTACTATTTGGTTTTATTTTCACTAACTGTGCCCCTGCTTTATTGTTGAGAAAAGGAAATAACAAAAGTCACTTTTATTTATATTTACCTGCTAAGCTTGGAATTCCCACTCTGTACTAGCCACCCACATATTCAATTTTCTTTCAAATCTCTCCTTAGAATGCTTTCTGTGAGGTCTACGTATGCTAACCCTTGTCAGCAAAAACACTATCACTAACTCATACAAAAACAAAACAAGAGATATTCTAAAGGGGCAATCTAGGTCCTGTTAAAGCCAAGGGGAAAGCTCACAATGGGCCAGGATCATGCCCTAAATTAAACACTGCCCTTCAGACCTCCCAGGTTATTCAAGTGTCCAAATTTTGCCTGCTCTTGAGATTGTAAACTCCTTGGGGCAAGGACCATGTCTTCTTTTGTATGTTGCACAGCAAGCAGCACACTGCAGCCACTTCAATAAATCCATACACAAGTCAATAATAACAACACAGTGTGAGGCTTTTCTAATCACCCTTTTCTATTACCCCTCAATCCCTTTTGGTGAAACATAATGCTTTTTCAGCTAATCCTGTTTTGGATCAAATCCTACTCATGACAAGTCCCTTGACTCCAATGGGAATGCTAATGGAACTACCGTTATAAATCACACAGGCAGGGATGGCCATCTTCTTACTAAATGCTAAATGGCTATTCTGGAAAATTGTTTCCTCTTATTTCTCCACAGATTCAAGTCCCTTCAGCCACATAAAGGACAAAGTCTGCACTAGTGTTCAAAAGAGAAGGGGATTCATAGATTCCAAGGCTGTATAACTCAGGCCTTAGGATTTCCACAAAATAATTCCTAGAGCGTATCTTTTAGAAAAACACCCAATCTTGACTTTAAAATGGTCAGTGATGGAGAATCTACCACAACCCTTGGTAAATTGTTCCAATGGTTAAACCCTCACTGTCAAAAATGTAGACCTCGTTTCCAGTCTGAATTTGTCTATCCTCAACTTCCAGCCATTGGATCATTTTATGCCTTCCTCTGCTAAATTGAAGAGCTCTCTATTAAATACTTGTTCTCCAGGTAGATACCTATAGACTGTAACCAAGTTATCCCTTAACCTTCTCATTGTTAAGCTAGACAGACAGACTCAAGGAGCTCAATCTATATAAGACACATTTTCTAATCCTTTAATCATTCTTGTGGTTCTTCTCTGAACCCTCTCCAATTTATCAACATTCTTCTTGAAAGAAAAAGTGGGTATAGGGATCCTGACCTCTCCCCTGCACATAGGACTGCCAGAATCTCAGTGCTTGTGGGCTCTGCCTGCAAGGTGAAGAGGGTTAGTGCCCTCTGCAGAACTAGAGGCCACACAGGGAGACCAGAGTTAGCGGGGTGAGCAGTGGCCTTTCCTCTTCCACGTCCACTAGCTGTTGAATACCAGTCCATACTGAACACATGTAAAGGATGCAGTAGTTGCCACCTCTGAGTGTGCTTCCCTCTCACAGCTGGAGGCTTTCACTCACCTCTGTCTTCCACAGACAGAATGCCTCTGGCAAGTGTGCATCTCTGCATGCAGGTCAGTGCCATTGTAACTTTAAAATTCTCAGTATAGCCCTAAATTATTAAAACCAATAGCCACAATTTTCAAAAGTCAGGACAGGCACCAAGTTTCTAATCTGCTAGGGGGGTGCTTCCCCCCAACAGCTCTGCCCAGGCCCCACCCCCATTCCACCCCTTCCCCCAAGGCCCCATTCCTGCCCTGCTTCTTCCCACCCCTGCCCCTCCTCTTCCCTATCCAGTTCCGCCCCCTCCCCCAAGCGGGCTTCACCCTCACTCCTCCCCCTTCATCCCCAACGCCTCCTGATGCTGCGAAACAGTTGATCCGCGGCAGGCAATAGGCACCGGGAGGGTGGGGGAGGTGCTGATTGGCAGGGCCCGGCGGCAGTCAGGGAGGCAGAGGTTCTGGTAGTGGGGCTGCCGGTGGGTGCTCAACACCCACCATTTTTTCCCATGGGTGCTACAGCCCCTATGTTTGACCCCCAAAAATTTGAGATAGAAGAAGCTGCCCAAATGCTGAACCAGCATAAGAAGATGGTCTATAGATCTATAAGTGCTATTTATATATACATACATACACATACATACATGAATTTTCCTTTAAGCTATTTCTATCATTCCCTTCTATTTCTTTTTTTTTCTCCAGTGTTTTTCACTCAGCTCCATTTTTCTCACCTCTCTGTTTTGAATACTTCCCCTCCACACACACACACACCACATTTCCTTCTAATCCAATAAGTATGGGGCAAAATTTCATACCCATGATAGTTAAATGGATTCAAAATTAGAATGAGTTTGTCCCTGCCCATTGTGTACATTCAGGCAGAAAAGGCAGAAGCAAATGAAGAAAAACAACTAATAATCAAAACGTCTTTTCTAAGGATATGCAACCCTTAAATGTTTTGGTTTTCATTTTTATCAAGGATAATAGCAAATATAGAGAGAGTTATTTTGTTATGTGGAAAAAATTGAGCCAACGTTGAACATCTGCATACTGTATCTTTTGAAACAGCGCTCCAACATTAAGGTTTTATAATGATAGCTAAGGAATGTAGGGTTTTGAACAATCACATATACTCTACAAAACCACAAGTTCTTCTTCTCATCTGTTTGTCAGAGTGGATAATTTTTCACTGATTCCTAGCCTCTTCCACTGAATCATTGTTCTGTAGGGTTGTGTATGTGTGTAGTTTTGACTAAAAGGGTGCATATTTGGTCATCTCTGATCTGAAATATTAGTTCTGTGTAGCCTAACACATTAGGGACTTCCAAGTGAATGAAAGCAAGTGCCACTGATATTAACATTCACAGTCTCCTACACATTTACCCCGATCTGCTTTATATTAACTCCACTCAAATGCACATTATTATAGGAAAGTAAGGGCTAGACTTCTATGTACACAAAACAAGGTTATATAAACAAACAAGTAGTAATAAATATACATGGCAGCAAATTATGAACAAATTTTGTCCTTGCAAATGGCCAGACTGTCCCCATTTGGGAATAACATTTCAGGGCAAATGAGAAATATGTATGGGTGGGATTTAATCCTGGAAACACTGCTCCATTTCACCACCACCGTCCTTGACTAACATTTGCCCTCAGGACTATCCTGGTATATTAAAGAGCTACTTAAATTGCCTAGAAAAGGAGGCAAATCCTCCAGACATGCTTCTGGTGAGATAGCAACGATCCCTGGCCAAGCAATTATAGTTATCCCCTTTATTCTGAGCTCCCAAACAACAAATCAAAACCAGGATCCAGCAGCTGTAAGTTTCACATCACATGCCATTTCAGATCTTGGATCAACACATGGTGTCTGGTAGAATAACCCCAGGCACTTTGTTACAATTGAATCATAACTAGTGACACTCTTTCCCATCCTACCTACAGAGGACTCTGCATGTGTTCATACTCATTAAGACCTTGTCTACACAGGCGTGCATATTTGGGTTGTTGACTGTTTCCCCCAGACCTGGGCCAACTGCTGTGCAGGAGATTATTAGGTAATATTAGTGCTACCATGTCAGGGGCAGTATCCCAGCATTCTGTGTGTCACAGGAGACACTCTAGGAACCACCTTGCTTAATGTTGTTGGTACAGTCCTCCACTTTCAGACATTCACTCATGGCAGTTCCTGCTCACTTTGTCCTTCTGCCAAATTGGGTGGAAGACATGGAGTAACTGGATGATGATCTGTTTCTGCTCCTGTGCAGAACATTCCGACATGCCAAAGACTGCTGGGCATGAGTTTGAATGACAATCCAGGCTGTGGGAAACACTACAAAGGTTCATGATGCTAGTGTGCTGAGGAGATTGGGATTGTATTTGAGGGAGGAAGAAGGGACTTTATGAACCCAGAAATGACATGGTGCTCTATGGTGCATCTATACCAAAGTTATTTTGGGGGACCTCATGCATCCATTCCTAACTTGGCTCATGAAACTATGTCCTGACATCCAATGATCCTGGAAAAAGGGAATTCAGTTACAAACTCAGTAGGTGCAGAATAGTCATGAAGTGTGCATTTGGTAGATGGAAAGCTGGTTGGCGCTGCTTACTTACCCTGGATCCCCATGTGGTCAATGCCAGTCACAAAATCATCACCTGCTGTGCACTGCATAACTTTTATGAGGGTAAAGAGGAGTGCTTCCATCCAGAGTGAGCACAGGACAGGTCTGGTTTACAAACGCCATATAGACAGCGGGATCTCACCCAAGTGCACACTAGTCATGGGTCTCAGCAGGACAGGGAAATCAGGGATGCCACATGTGCACACTTCCTGGAACATCAGGGAAGCAGAGGGTGACATCTGCCAGTGCCAAGGGACATCTCCACACCCTGTGCAGGTGCTAGAAAAGCACAAGGGAACACGAGATACATAGCTTTGTGAGGGTTTTGTTCCTCTGTAGCCCAGCAGCCATTAGCCATTCATTTCTGTGACTATTCACTCATTACAAATATTTCTAACAGGGCACCTCCACTGGTTTAACACCTTAGAGGTTGGGTTTGTGCTGTGAAGGGTGGTGGCCAAGTTGCATTGCAATCATTGTACAATGCTTTTGTGTCATGTCCACATTTGTTTACAAGACTGTTATTGGGAGCACTCAATCTGTTTTAGAGACCTTATCAAAATTTGCTTTGGGGTGAAAGGGGTAGGAATTATCACATTCTTTCTTTTCACTGTTCACGGTCACTGGTGCTAAGTGCACTTACCATCTGTTACAGAGCACTAACGGGAAGGTTTGGAGTGGGGTGGAGGAGGGACCATTGAATCACTGTGCAGAGGCAAATGTCTTTGGTTATTTTGTGTTTTGTTGTTCCATGTATGAGCAAAGCCATAAAGACATTTATCTACTGTGAC
This sequence comes from Lepidochelys olivacea, assembly GCF_965140295.1. Classification (NCBI taxonomy): domain Eukaryota; kingdom Metazoa; phylum Chordata; order Testudines; family Cheloniidae; genus Lepidochelys; species Lepidochelys olivacea. Next base: position 45,561,102 of record NC_140414.1, on the reverse strand, counting down.
GTTCCCCTGGTGTTATCTGGACCAGTGATCTGCTAGGTCACTCCCATCCTCGACTCTGGGAGCCAGCCTTACCCTGCTTTGCTGTGAGAACCCCTGCTCCTGGGTTGTTCCTGCACAGCCTCTAGCATATAAGCTGCTCCCAGCTAGGTGAGTGAGCACTTTTGGCCAGCCACTGCTTGGATTGTGCAACGGAATGACACAACCCAATATCTCTGGTCCCAGACACAACCCTAGGAACCTCAGTCTTGCAGGGTCCAGTTATACCCGCTAGAAGCTGCAAGCTTATATAAGTTTGTCAATTTAACAATGAAATTGTACCAGCTTGTTATCTCAAGGGGAGTCTCTGACACCCTTCAAACCAAATGCACAGCTTCAGGTAGAATAAACAAAAATTTATTAACTACAAAAGATAGATTTTAAGTGATTATAAGTCAAAGCACAACAAGTGAGATTTGGTCAAATGAAATAAAAGCAAAATGCATTCTAAGCTGATCTAAACATTTTCAGTGCCCTTACAAACTTAGATGTTTCTCACCACTGGCTGGCTGGTTGCCCTTTAGCCAGACTCTCCTCTTTGATCAGTGCTTCAGTTGCTTGGTGGTTGTGTCTGTAGATGGAGATGGAAGAGAGAGAGCCTGGCAAATGTCTCTCCCTTTTATCATGTCTTTTCTTCCTGCTTGGGTTTGCCCCCCTTCAGAGTCAGGTGAGCATTACTTCATCGTAGTCCCAAACTGACCTAGGCCAGCGTCCTTTGTTTCTGTGAGGCTGGGCTGGGTTTGACCCATACAATCCCTGATGAGGTGTGAACTGCCCCTCTGCTCCTGAAAAGTTTTTGCCTAGGCTTGTTTTAAGCCATGAGGATGCATTTTCAGCCTAATAACTATACACATGAAATTACAACATATAACATTACTATAACAACAATGTGCAGTGCATCATGAGCCTTCTGATGACACCCAACATGACAAACTTTGCATTGGATACCATACAATCATTTTATAAGGATGAACATGGGGGTTCAGGGGGTTCCCCCGAGATACAGCGTGTCACATCTACCCATTTTATGTGCTGTGAGTTCTGCTGCTTTTAGAACTACCAGTACTTTATAAGCACATAAGAATGCACTTTCCTCATCCTTCATGTGTATTCTTTGGAATTCAGATATTTATGGACCAGGGGTAGGGACAGAAAGTGTTTGCAGTCTGATGGCACCAGACAATTACACTATTCAAATTTATGTGCTGAATCTGAACCCAATCCTGAACCTGAAAATCTCTTATGTCCATCATACTTAGGAAGGGTCATACACAAGTCAAGGCACGTATTACGTTTATTAAAAGTGGTACATAGCATGCAAAATTGAAACCTTTTAGAAAGCAACTGTAAATCAAAAGGCAATGGGTCGGATTCCATGAACCATGGTCACATGTCAAAACAGAAAATGGAGATGGCTTTAGAGTCCTGTGGAGAGATATTTCTGCTGTTGGTCACCCCTCTATATATTGCTGAATGGAGGGTTTGGTCAGCTATGGAGGTGGACCCAGCACATTTGTGTTGCCATTGACCCTAAAGAAACACCTGCAGCTTCTTCTATTCCAGAAGTTTGCTGAACTATGGAGGAATGGGAGGCAATTAGACTGGAAACAGACTATATTCTCAACCAGCACAGGGGTGCTGAAACAATTTTTATAGTGGGAGTGCTGAGAACCATTGAACCAAACTGTAAACCTAATATACAACGGAAACCACATCAAGCAGTATGTGTCGCAGCACCCCCCACACCTCTAGTTCCAGCACCTAGCTTCTACCAAATGCTTACTAGCGGTTCATGGGAATTCAATAAAATCATTGATTTATAACAGTGTCTTGCTTGGGGGACCATTCTGGGGTGGAGCATAGAGGGGACTAGGCTTAAAATCAGACAAAGCACCAGAGCAAGAGGGAAGTGTGGGGGTCCATTGTAACTTATCAGGCTTGGGTTCTGTTTCTACCGCAGCTTTGGACCTACCTCAGGTTTGTCAGGTGGCCCTTCTTCAACCCTGTAAATTCTGTGTAAAGAGCCGTGACAATCACACAGAGCGGGCAGAAATGGGTGGGTCTATAGCCTCTGCACCAGCCTGCAGAGCTAACCGGAGAGGGGAGCTACTGGCCTGTGGGTGACCTTGAGCAAGTCACTTCACCTTTCTGTACATCAGTTTCCCCATTTGTAAAGTGGGGATAATGATAATGACCTCGCTTGTAAAGCACTGTCAGATCTAGTGATGGAAATACCAAGTGAGCTGTAGCTCACGAAAGCTTATGCTCAAATAAATTGGTTAGTCTCTAAGGTGCCACAAGTACTCCTTTTCTTTTTGCAAATACAGACTAACATGGCTGTTACTCTGAAACCATACAAGAGTTGGGCATTATTAAAAAATGTTGCAATTTGTCCACTCACATGCCAGGGAACTCACAGATAGGTGGCGTTGCTGTGTCCCAGTGAAGACCTGGGCCTTAAAGGCAAAGTCTGGTTCTAAATTCAACCCACCAATTCATTCATTTAGGTGAATGGGAGTTAAGTGCCTAACTCACTTGTGCTTTTGTAAATCCCACTACGTGGATATCGGCATCTTTAGGCACCTAAATACCTTTGTAAATCTGACCCTTAGAAACCTGATCAAATGCCAATTAAAGTCAATAGAAAGTCTTCAGACTGCCAAGGGCTTTGGATCAGCCCCATAGGCAGCCAGCAGATGGTAGCAATTTTTAATTGCTACTGACCTGGATCACACTCAGACTAGCCACTGATAAAATCAACTGTGCAACTGCAGTTTTGTAAAGATGGGTGACCTAACCTACAGTTACAAGTATTGCTCAAATAAACCATCTTGTCAGTGGATTTTTCAAACTGAAACCTGTATCTTGATACATTAAAAACAAGTTAGTCCTCTGTGCGACGGTGATATTTACTGCCTGTACTAGACAAACTGGAGGTTGAGGAATAATCCAGATCTCCTTTTGAATTTATCTTTGAATGGTGAATGTTTATCTAGAGATGATTATTAAAACAAAATTTCTGAGCTTGCCATACTGTGTGGTTTTTATTTTGCTGGAGGAAACTAACCTTAGAGGCTTCTCTGATCACATTGAAGTACAGCATAAATTTAAACAGTTCTGTTTTGTAAGTATCTTCACCATGAGATGCATGATGACTTACCTTTTACCAGGCCTTTACCTGATTTAATACATACAAATAGCAATCATTTCTTCTGTGGACATTAATAAGTTGCCTTGGCTCCCAACTCTAGAGTTTCTGCCCTAGTCCAGCGTTTTAAGGAAGATAGCTGTGCTCTCATGATTAACCAAAGCATATGCTTTACCCACCTGGCCTGCAGACTTGTTTGGGTTAATTTGTGAAGAGTCAAAACATAAATAAAATAAAGCTTGTGAGCCCTGAGTCCAGCTCAGCTGTGTTCCGCCCAGTACTCGAAGGATGTGGTAGATATGTGGCTTAATGCCAGCTTTTTACCTGACTGATCCTGGGGCTGGTCAGGGTCAGTTCAACCAGCACAAGTTAGAGAAGTGTCAGAATTTCTCTAATTTGTACCAGTTGAGGAATGCCAGAATGCAGCAGTATTTTGGCCTCAAGCCCTCTCCACGGCATACCTTTGATGTTGCCTGTACTTCAAGTATGCCAGCTCTATACCACAGGCGCCGACTTCCCCAGTTCCCAGGGAGAGGGGGTGCTCAACCCCTGTTCTGCCCAGCCCCCCCACTCCCCACCCCTTCCCCCAAGCCCTCACCCCCACCCTGCCTCTCTCCACCCCGCCCATCTCCTCTCCCTATCCCCCCAGCACCTCTTGCATGCCGCTGAACAGCTGATCGTGGCAGGAGGGAGGTGGTGGGAGGGAGGGGGAGGAGCTGAGCCGTGGGGTTGCCAGAGTTTTTTCCATGGGTGCTCCAGTCCCAGAGCACCCAGGGAGTTGGCATCTATGCTCTACACTACCTGCTTCTTGCACCTCCTGAAGTAGGGACCATACCACAATGGGGGAATCCTCAGCTACCAGGTGTGACATTTCCCAGGGGTACCCAGGCTCATAAGGCACCTTGCTACCACCTGCCTTTAGTATGAGGAAATCTTGTCTATAGCTCCTGTGTATCAGCTCCCTGAGTCCACCAGTCTCAGGCACTACCTTCCAGGCCTTGCTCTCTGTACCGGTTAGCGATAGGCACACATAAACCCCCAAGCCCTCCTGAGCGTCCCTCTGGAGTGCCCAGCCCTTGTTCCACTGAGCAGCCAAAGAACTCAGATTCACAGCTCCCAAAGGAACAGTATACACACCAGCTTACAAGATTCAGCTCAAGCCCACCACTCCGCTTAACACACAGCACTTAGATATATTCATACTGAAAACATATTTATTGTCAAAAAACAGAGATTCAAATGATAGTAAATAAGCATATTGAAAGCAAGTGGTTACATATTTAAAAAAACATAACATTTTCCAGAGCGTGAACTTAACTCACAAGACAGTCCCTTATCTCCTACAGGACAGTTACCCCAAGTCCTTTTCTCAGTATTTTCAACTAGAATGTTTGATATCCTCCTTTTCTAAAATCAAGCCTGCTGGCAACTTGCCTTCCTAGATTGAAGGATTCCAGGGTGTCTCTCTATACCTCCAGATATATGAGACCAGACCTTTGATATTCACCTGAAAACAGGGGCCCCCCACCACTGTTTACCACTTCTTGTTAAGTTCCTTCTGAAATCTATGCAAGCCCTTCATTAGCATTTGACTGAGTGTACCAACAGACTTCTGCTGCAAGACAATACACAATGGTTCAGCAGAGAGATAAGTGTCTCCCATCTCCTGTCTGCAGAAGTTTGTCTCGGGAAGTGTTTACCTTTGAGTGACCTGCCTGTAAGCAACCAGGCCAAGCAAACATAATTTTCAGCATATATACATAACTCATCACATATTTTCTGTACATACATCTCACAGTGATTATGACCATCAGTGCAACACCTTCTTTCAGTAGAAACACTACATGGTGAACCCAGGGGATCCCTGGTACCTTTATGTATCCCTGTTGTTAGGGGGCTTATTCCTTCACCCACTTACTTCCCTGGTCCTTCTCGCATGAACAGAGAGCAACAATACCCAAAGTCCAAAGGTGCAAACAATTCGATGTTTATTGGGGTGAACTTTCAGCAAGCATGATTCCAGTTTCCTTCCTTAGTGTCCCCCTTCCCAGCTCTGACACCACAGAGCCTTACCTGTGTCCCTGTTCCATTCCTGCCCTTAGCTAAACATGATTCCAATTTCCCTACCCCCATTCCCTGTTCCCATTTCCCCCCCACCCACTTCCTGTTGACTGCAAACTATATACTAAAACTTGAGTTCTGCTTAGCTATACCTTAACCAATCATTTTCCTGAAATTTAACTAACCAATCCTAACATAATGTAACATGATTATGTAACCAATTATATCCCACCACCTTAAATAGTTTACACCCAGCAAAATTAATTATACAGCAGACAGAATCAATCACAGAACCAGACAGAGACCATGCAAATAAACAATAGCAAAGTGGGACCTATAATGACAAAACAATATAGAAGCGAGGATTTCACATCCCAGCTATTGGTAAGTGAGTTCTTGCCAGACAGGATGCTATCAAACTAAGTTTCCTTTTACAACTTCTAGGCACTTCCCTTTCTCTGGAGGCGATAGAAATACAATCCTGTCCTGATAATGCCTAACAGCCCAATAGCACCTTATTTCAATGTGACTAAGTTGGAATGTGAGGATGTGACTGTTCGCTTCCCAGCTTATGGCTGCCTCTGCTGCTTAGCCAAAGGCCTTAGCCTAAGCACAGGGCCTCAGACTGTCACAGTAAGAGAAGGCTCTTACACCGGCAGACAGTGATTTTGATTCTTTCTTTTATACCTCTATAACTAGCCAAGTGATAAGAATTCACCTAAATTCTTAGAGTATAGGCCTTTACAGACAGGCCTGAATATCTATATCCTAACACCTGTGCCCTCTGCCATCAAGAGATTCTTGGGCCACACAAAGTTAAGGCAGATGTGCCATCAGAGTGGCATAAAAGGGACTCTATTAGGGCCAAAGATCCAGCCCCTAAATGTTCAAAGCATGGTACAGCTCCCACTTCCCTCCCCTTGTCCTGCTTTCCATTAACTCAGCTCAGCATCACACCACTCTTGGAAAGCAAAAGGTTGCAGTTCCAAGGTTATACAAATAAACAAACAGCAATCAGAAACATTGCAGAAAGTCAACATGCTCAAAGCAATGCTGTTGACCTAGCTAACAGACTGACTTTCTCCACCTGGAAAGAAAATCACAGGATAAAGGAGGGGTACCACATGTTTACACCCCTCCACAAGAGGAGCACTGACCTCACTCACTTGGAATACAAAGTAGGTTGCTGTTTGAGTTTCCTTTGATTGGTTCTGTATTTATCTTTAATCCTTTTGGCTTAAGGTTAGTAACATAATTGAATCAAACATAGGGTCTGAACCTGCTCCTACTAAAGCAAACAGCAAAACTCCTATTGACTACAAATGGAGCAGGACTGGCCCAAAGTGAGCAAAGAGTTGTTGCTGCATCTGTACCTGTGTAATTGATTAAGAAACTAAACATGTTATTCTGGTGCAGGTCTTTGGTATAACAGAGCATTCAGGAGCAATACTGAGCTCTATGCTATTTAGTGAGACCAGCAAATCAAGCATCAGAAGAAATTCCAAAACTAGACCAGTAGCAAAGACAATGCTGTGGATGAGGAGTAGGAAGTTCTATGTGGTAAAGTAAATTTGCAGAAGTGGTCCCAATGTCCTTGTAGTGAAGTGGATTAACCTATTTGTATAGACAGAGATTTGACACAAACTTTGAGGCATGAGTACATCTGAACATAAATTAGCAGTTATGATATTAACTTAAGGGCAGGTTTCCACTGCCACCTTACTCAGCAGACTCTACAATTAAATGACAACTTTAATCTCCACAGAGATGTGGAGAAGGGTGCATCAAGACTTTATTTGGCTGGGCCTTCCATTTTGGCCAGCAGCACATTTTCAGACTTTCCATCACCAGATGGTCTGTGTAGCAGTGCAAGACTCACCACTGTGGTGCCTCCTGCAGGCCGTTCTGAAATTAGTTCAAGTCCTTCCATAGGGCGCCCTCCTCTGATGGTGTCTTGCTCACCGTTACTCCCGTTTTGCTGTCTCCACCACTCTGTGACTCATGTCGCTCCCCGGACCACGGGATCCTCTTCTGGGCACAGCCCTCCAACAGTGCCCCGCTCCACTGTCTTCCCACCTTTCAAGGGAACTGTCAGTCTATAGTCCCACCACTCACCTTGGTGGCCTGCTGCAATCACCAGTCTAGTCCCTCCAAGGGCAAATTGCATACTGTGTTGGCCACTTCCCTCAGGGCTAGTGGAAGTGCCCTAGCACATTATCTGCCCTTCCTCCAGGCCCTCAGTCTGGCAGCATTCAGCCAGAAGCCCCTTCTGCTCTGCTCTGCTCTGCTCCCTGCCCAGCACTGCTCTAGCCATGGTATTCCTAGGCAGCCAGTCCTTCTCCCTAGCAGGCCAGGGAGAGACTCCCTGTGCTCTGCTGAGCAGCCCTTTATATATGACCCCACTGGCCATGATTGGCCGCTGCAACAAGCCACCTCCCAGTTGGCTCGCTTAGTGAGTCCTCCTCTAATTGGAAGGTTCTGTGCAGGCTCCCTCTGGCCTGCTTTAACCCTTCTTCCCTGTGTGGGGCAGCTGCCCCACCACAGTCTGCCAGACAACTGTCCAGCTTCTGTTAGCACAGACCCTCAAGCGAATTTGGCCCTGACACTAAAGGTTCATCCTATTTATTATTTTATCCCTTAATTTTTAGAGTGTTTTCTTTATTGCTCATGAAGATCATTGGGCTGCCACCTTCAGAAAATTCGACTTGTTTTTTCGCTACAGAACAGGTACAACAACGGCAATCAAGAGGCATTTCATAGAATCATGGACGATAAGGGTTGGAAGAGACCTCAGGAGACAATTCCCCCACCAATCTTCACGTGATGGGTCCACCTCTAGGAATAGGCGGTGAATTTGCTTTCCAATTCCCATCAGTGATTGGTCTCTCCTTTGAGAACATTAAGAAAGGCATCTCTATTAATACAATTGAGGTTTGTGATGGGCACTAGCTATCCATTAGAAAAAGGACTGGGACCACCTACTCACTTAACTGGATAATCAAACAGCCATCAGATAGTAACAGACTTAGTAGGCCAGAGGATGCCAAAGCTCTGCTTAGCACTCTGGGTGGAGTACTGTCTTTGGTGATTTTCCTCCATGGTTTTCCACCTCTAGATTCTGGGGCAGCTGGAGGTTTACTCAGACCCCAGAGCAGCCCTGAGGCTACAGGCTGTTCTTCAAGCCCAAGATCTAAGGAGAATAGCAAGCTCCAAGCACACTCGCAGCGAAGGCCAGAAGCGTGTGCCATAGAGCTGGCTTTACTGGCTCTAACACATCCCTGTGCAAGGAGGATTCCTAGCTCGTCCTTTTAGCCAGCTCTCTGTCTCTTTGCCCTGTTGTTCTGGGGAGTATTTGAAACAGCAGTTTAGAAGAGACGCTCACTGCACTGGAATGGCATTTGTGGACTCCACCCCTTGGGGACTGTTTTCATAAGATTTCCTCAACATTACTAAATATTCTTAATTATTCTCTGAATAACTTTGGTAATTAATTATTGGTCAGTAATTACTGATTGGTCAGCAACACTTTGGTACTTAATCATTGGTTCACAAGCAGTTTCTTGTGAGAGATGCTGATAGTCAAAATCCAAGCTGTGCCTGGTCTGTTTTAATTAATATAATTATAAAATTAATTATATAATTAATATAAATATAATTACTATAAATATCATTAATTTTAATTAATATAGCTCCCATGAGAATGATTTTATTTGCTGGTTAGATGATGGGGAACTCTCAGAAATTGGTTTTCAGCCGCAGATAATGACATTTACAAGTTCAACATTTGTTTTCCACTATTATTTTCTAATAGATGCTTAACCGTCACTGTTTTTTCCAAATATTTGTCAGTGAACTTGTTTACTGGAATACTGGCAGAAAGTGAACAAAAAAAGCATAGTTAGCCAAATTCAATTTTTATTTCAGTGAACATTTGCAGAATTTCTTTTCAAAGAAAATAAAAAGATAGTACATTTTCAAAAATATTTTCACAACTCTCACTTTAGATTTATCTATTTTCTAACTTTCAAATCCTTTGATCGGTTTTCTTACATTAAAATTTAAAATCATTCCTGCCTTAGCCACCCCAAGCTTATTTTTATTTATATTGTCCAAAATCTCATTTAGTTAGAAGGTGTGCAATTAGACATACCTATAACATTCCACTGCCCAGCAAATTCAATATCTAGGTAGCTGTGATATCACTACATATGACAGAGTGAAATGCAGAGTGAAGCCAAATAAAAAGGTGTTTTCCTTACTACTTTCCTTACCGCTTTATCTCAATGAATAGAGCTTTTGATCCCCCTCTTTTCTCCAACTTAGAGGTAATACTTCAATAAAATGGAACAGAGATGAGTAAAATCTGAAACACAATAATGCTAATAGCTTTGAAAGTCTTACGCCATTATTGCTGCAATTATGAAAACATCACTCAACATTAACTTCCTACGCAAGGCAGCATCTGATTTTCCTTCTCATTCCAACAGTAGCGCCTACCTAGCTAAAAGCTGATATAAACGGTAAGCTGAATCAATGCCTCACCAACCCTCCCTAAAATTGTAACAAGTTCATAATAGTAAAGGGGGAACGTTGGATAATATTAGCACTTCAGTTTCTTTTAATTTTTTATAGACATTAAGCCCGCAAGATATAAGACAAGAAGTTGCCAGTGTTTCTTTTTTTAGAATGTTCTGTGATCATGTACACTACATCGCCTGCACATTCCTAAATCCTTTCATATCAGCTATTTCTGCTCTGATCTAAGCTTCTACTGAGTTAGAGTGACTTAGAAAGCAGTTAAAGCCCAATACCCTCAAAACTGCAAAGAGATATTTCTGGCACAGAACTCTTTCTTGCTTATGGATACATGTTCACTGACAGTTCTGGAAGCTCTGGATTCAATTTTACCACCACCTGCCCACTCCAAAATAAAAGGGCTTCCAAACCGACTGAAAATGGACATGTTAATTGTGACACTGGCACCATCTACTGGAATGTGAATAAAAGGGAAAACACTGAAGGACCCAGAAATGAAACAATCAAGGAACATTTCCCTCATTTCTTCCAATATAATATTGCACCTTGAATAATTTTAAAATCATGTTCTCATCACCTAAAAACTTTCCATTTACATCCTTACAAAATTTTTTGTTTAGAATTTTGTTACTGTTAACATTCAACTGCATGCAGCGATATGTTTTAGGATCTTTCCAAATCTATAAGATTGCCTTTTTGGTTTTGTACAGGTTCTGATGTGCCATGTAACTATTCTCCACCCACACACTGAGGAGGAACTGTCAGCCATGTTCTTAACTGTGCAAAATCATCCAACTATGGTCACACATTAGGAAGAAATATGACCAGAAAACCTCAGTATGTAGCTTTAGTTCAAAAGGAAATTTTCCTATTCTTGCTTTTCTAGATATTTCATTCTCCCCTAGATAAAACACATTTACTATGCAAACATCATAATTAACCAAACAGTAAATTGTAAAATTTGTGCTTAAAAATGAAGTGGAAAACTTTTGTACATTAAAAAACCTTACAAGATTGGAGCTTTCCACTAGGTTTGTGTATATGTAGGAAATCACTAAGTGGAGCTTTGCAAATTTTTACCACTAATGGAAAGACAGTTTCCCAGAAAGGAAACAATTTGCAGCAACATTTTACAACAGTACTTTAAAAGGGCTGTGAAAATGAAGGTAAGATTGTGAAATACATGACAACCAGCAACATTTCACACTGAATATTATTACATTTATTCTTTTCAATCTACACAAATTTTCTGCAGCAAAAGGTCAAGAGAGATACTGTATGGTATCTCTGTCACACCTTGTTTCATTTGTGGTGATACAGAATCCTGACAGCCATCCAGGAGAAACTAAAAAGATCAAAGTGTATAGTATTTGGATAAAGTAAGTAGGAGAAAATATTAAGGAAATTTGCCTAGGACCAAAATCTACACACAATAATTTCACATCAGAGGGAAAAAGAATTCACCCTGTTACACAAATCAGTGATGACCAGTTAGGGGTTTATCCACATTAAGAAGGTGAAGGCATTCTAAGAAGATAGTAAATAAATTTTCAATTATTATGCTGGAACAATAACAAGAATTGGTCATTTGCAGCTATGATCAAAGAAATGAAGTCAAGGGAAGGGATATGGATATTGTGTTGAGCCTTCTGGACATCTGAAAGTACAGGCTTGTCATTGCTACTAGGGTTTGCTGATTAATGGTTGGCTTGAGTATTAAGATTTATTGTATTAGACCTGCAGTAGATAATTGGATAATCCCTCTAAAATGCAATAATTTCCATCAAGTTCATAAAGTTAATACACTCCAAACCTCCAAGCAGCAGAATAAAGACAGCTAAGAATTTTGTTTCAAAAGTCATTGGCAGAAGTGTATAAATGAGCATGTTTCTGTTAAAAGAAGCTTGTATCAGGATTGTATTAACACACAAAGAAAAAAAGAAATAGAATTTTAAAATACTTCCTCCGCATGTTCAGGCACTGGATTTGATTGAAGGGGGAACAGGCAGTTTCTGATCTCACCATTTTTGCACTAGAGTAATTCCATTGATTTCATGGAATTATACTCTGGGATCACTGGTGTAAGATCAGATGCAAAGCCAAAGTCAGATCTAACAAAAATATTGCTGGTCTTTTCTATTTGGGGAACAATAAATCTAACTGTTGTGTAATCTGGAGACAAATTTTCGATGTAATGCTCAGGCTTTTACCTTTGTGGCTCTTATTAAAGTAAACAGGAGTCATGTGGCTTACACCCAACCCTACACTTCTAAAAAACACCTAAATAATAGAGAGGCTAATGCCAGAAAACTCAAAGTTTAAAAAACAAAAACAAATCACACCTTATTCTTCACTCTCCAGGTTATCAGATGAGAAGGAAGGTACAGTTGGGTTAGATAACAATAAAATTATTACTTGCATTACAGTAGCACTTAGGAGCCCTAATCATGGATCAGGGCCCCATTGTGCTAGGTGCTATACAAAAACAGAACAAACAAGTGGTCTCTGCCCCACAGAGCTTGTAGTCTATGCACTTTATCTTTTTCCTGCCCTTTGTCAAATTTGTATCACATACTTTAACTTCATCTAATGACCATTTTCAGCACTTCTCTATTTTATTTAAATTTCTTTGCATTGTAGTCATTGAGAGTATTCTTCAGACATTTCCCTTTATCTATGTTAATACCTATGTACAGGAAACAGTTTCTAAATGAAATAATTTTTAAAATTTCTTTTTTACTTCATTCCCAATGCCCAAGGGCTTTAAGGCCACATCATCTCAAATCCCAAAGCCCAATGCAGTTAAAACATCACCTGGCTTCATGTAAATCTGTCATGTTTAACATAATTTCAATGCCGACTTTAAAGTTGTCCCCTATTTGCTCAAGGAGGGCAACATGTTTGATGGAAAAGTTTGTGACTTCTACTCAAGACGGTGTGAGAATGGGCAGAGTTTTTTGAAAATATTTTGCAGAGTCATAGTCCAACCTGGTTGGTTGTCACAGACTGTGGAACATGTGTTATGGTGTATGAAACAATCCAAATACAAATCCAAAGAGGAGATGCTGTGTGCTGGATCTTTAAGTATATAACACTGCCTATGGGGGGAGAGGGAGAAAGGCTCTGAATCAATTTCAGATGGCTGTTACTAGAGAGATACTCTCAAAATTTTGACAAAGATTAAAATTTGATGATATGCAAATAGATTTTTGCCAAGAAAAGTGTTTTCCTCCATTTTCTATCCAGATGTAACTGTTAGAGAGTGAATAACAAATGCTTCTGGGTTTTTTTTCCTGTCACACACAATAGTTTTATTTGTTCTCTCTGTTTGTCTTAATTCAAAAGAAGTCATTCAGACTGATAGCACATCATTTGCTGGTATGTACAGCTGTGACAATAAATCAGATTATCTTTTCACAAGGCCTGATCCAACTCTCAAAGTCAATGGGAGTCTATTTACTTTACTCAGAGTTGGATTGGGCTCATAACATACATTTTATACTCCCTAATATAGCATGGTGTGATGTCATTTTTATCTTTAGTATGATATGTCATCTGATGACACCACCCAGATTTCTTCATGAAAACCAGTTCTGGCTCTACCACCCCAAACACCATTACACTGATTAGTACTCGAGGATGTTAGTTTTTTCAGTAGGGAATTACTCTGGGTTTACAGAAAGAAAGCTTCCTAGGTTTATAATAGCTCACTTATGACTGAACAAAAAATGCCCATCTTTTACTTTAAGAGAATTAACTCATGGCTCTCACTCTGAGTCTTCGCCTCCTGGCTTCCGAGGATTCTAATAGAAGGGGAGGGTTATCCCATCCTACTAGAGACTAATTCACATGACAAAAGAGGACACTCCACTGAAAGTAGCATACTGTTACCACACTGCACCACAAGTACTTAGACTTGTCTCATCAGAAGAGAAAAACATTGGAGATGAAGCAAATATGAATGCATTAAACAACGACACCAACTAAAAAATAGTGGCAGTTGCATTGGGATCCATTTTTTTAATCATTAGGCTTTTGAATACTTGAGAACTGTCATAAGAATCATTTTTTGTGTGTCTTTTTAGAAAGTAGATTCTTCTTTCTCTGTTATACCAATAAAATAAAAACCAGCAGGATCTTATTAAAGGGAAAAGGCAAAATACCACACTTATCGTGAATACAGAAAGAATCATAGTAAGCAGTTAGTTATAGCTATAACATTCCGTTCAATCTCATATTTATTCACACATTCATTCATACAAACACACACACAGGTTCTGCAAGGTTGTTATCATAGTTACCAGCCTTAGAGTTGCTCATGCCAAGCCACTGGCCAGGTGGCCTGGACATGAGGAGGGAGCAGGGCCTTGTTATATGCTCATCTGATGCTCCTGGAAGTTGGTTTGCAGAATCAGACCCCAAAGTTCTCACTTTCTAGAATCCGTTTTTATAGGAATTTCTTCCTATGCCAGTCTATGGGAACTGCTTCATCATGCTGTTGCTGAATCAATCAGCAGATGGTACATTCCTGACGGCTCCGTGCTGCTAGATGTTATCTTGTTCTTTGGTTCTCCCATCCTTGAGGCTGTTGGGTGGATTCCAGTCTGCCCTCCGGGGGTCCTCTGGTTATTTCCACTTGACGCCTTCTTCAGCCGATGGACACTGGATTCTTAGGCTGGCACCTCCCTGATCATACAGTTATTATCCACACCAAGCATCTATCCTCTATCTCTATTTTAATCACAATTGTTAATACAACAAAAGGGCGGGGAGTCTCTGGGCGCTGTTTCTGTTGTTACAGAGTATTGCTTTGAGTCTCTCTCTGTGTGAATTGCTTTGAGAACAGACTCTGTCTTAGAATGTACTAATGCAATTAGCAGCTTGCAAGTTTCACACATAGAGGGAGAGAAACAGTACCAAAAACCAAGAGACTTCTTAATTAGTAATACCCTGGAAATTAAACTATGGGGAATCAAACTCATTTGTGATTTTAATACAGTACTTCTTTAATATGATCCAACATCTCTATTATTATTCTTCCACACAGAGAGCATTAGTTACAACATAAGGAGTAATCTTACATTTGGTGGAAATCACAAAGCTGTTTGTGGTTTGTTGCTGGATCAGTTCCAAAAGGTGCTATGAATCAGCTGGGAATTTGTCCAGACAAATCATAGAAGAATTTATTAAACAAATAGACCATCAAATATAGTCTGTAGTGTAATCAAGCTTCAAGGTTTATGATCAAGAAATGGCCCCAAATATGTCAAATGATAATCCCTGGCTAAAGGATTCCCTGTATTCTACCTTGCATAGAGAAGTAGCGAGACTATCTTTGTTTACTTTGAGAGTAATTGTTTCAGTTGGCTTCACTATCTCCAAACTGACTGAAAATCCCTACAGAAATTCCCTTGAACTATAGTGATGCCGTCAGAAGGGGAGAGGGGCGGAGGAAATCACTTCTGCAAACCTTTTGTTACTTTAATCTCTTTCAGAACATTTGGAAAAAAAAAGTAGTGAGAGTAAACCTTGAGTCTTCTACTATATATCATAGCTGTTCTCTAAACAAATAGTGAATCCTTTTGCTGCAATATCCCTTTAACTGTGCATGCTTCCTGTCTCTTCTAATTGTAGCCAGTATCCAGTGCAGATAAAAGGTCAAGAGATCCAGTGGCCAGGAACGAGGCTCCAAGAGGCAAAGGCAAGGGTTTAAATTAATGAGGAGGGAGCAAGGAGCCAATCCACTTCCGTCTCCCTCTACCTGGCCAATAGGAAAGCCAAGGAGAGGAGGGGCCTGGGACAGGACGGGTAACCTTGTATCCTGGTGGCTTTTGCTCCGCTATCCCTCTGAATGTTATCTATTCCCCTGCAGTCCATTTCCACCCATTGAAGTGGCACTCTAGGTCTGATTATTCAGACTGTAAGCTCTTCAAGGCAAGGAATATCTTTGTATCTTGTACAGCACTAAGGGTGAGACTGTAACTTCGTGCCAGCTCAGGGAAGTAAGGTGTATTGTCACTCACCTGTGCTGGATACTTGTACCCCAGGTTGAGTACCGGGGCGGGGAGGGAGAGAGCAGCTTCTATAGGGCTGCAATTCCCCAACCCCATGCTGATGAGTTGGAGGGGGATAGCCATCCACATCTCCCTACACCAGAGCTCCAGCCAGCAGTGCAGAGGGGGAGAACTGGCACAGATTACTTTTCCCCTGGAGCAAAGGGTAGTGCACAGTTGCAATGCCCCAGGAGCAAGTAATAAAAAACACTATATAAGAGCTACTTGTCAGTAGATCTCAAACTTCTTTACAAAGGATGTTATCCCCTGTTTTACAAATGAGAAATGGAATCACAGAGAGGCGAAGTGACTTGCCCAAAGTCACCTAGCAGGCTAGTAGCAGAGCTGGGGATAGAATCCAGTTCTTCAATCAAAGTCCACAACACAAGTAAGCAGAGTTTGGGCCCAATCCTGTATTTCTTTCACACCCAATTAACTGAAGGTTATTTTGGAGTTCATAATATATATAAACCAGACCTCTTATTTGTGATACTAATAAGTATTTCTTAAAATGTACAGCATTATCTGAAATAAACTACAATTATTTTCATAATTTTAAGGTTTTCAGTGTTTGGTTCCTACATACACAAATTCCTCTCTTGTACTGTAAACACGCATTGTGTATAGCACAAACTTCTGAAATAAAAACCAGCAGAGCCACTATATATATTCTGTCATATTAATATATATCATCTGTTTTAAAAGACATTTCACATATACAAGGAGACAGATGAGAACAAGAATACTGGAGTCTAGCCATATGTTATATATTTTTAAAAATAGAGATCACACTAGGAAAAAGAGCCATCGAAATGGCTACTATAGGGAAAACAAACTTCTCTATGTGTACTGTGCCTTCTGGGATGCATCAGTCCCTACAATACTACAAGGGCAGTTGTCAGTGATTGCAGCTCTCTGAAAAGCAGTAATGCTAAACCTGAACTGTAAGGGATGGCTGCTCCCTTAGAGATAACATTATCACAAGTATGAAACTCAGCCTGGGCTTGCAAACCAAGCAGCTAACTGCACCTGAAAGACAGTTTGGTTCAAGGAAAGAAATCAATCTCCCTTTTCTGAAAGTGGCCTTGAGATGCAAGCTGCCTGCTACAAATCACTTCCAAAAAGTCAGAGTTTGTTTGAGGTCTTAGTGAACCAGCTGTCTAAAAAGTGGGAAAAAATGATGCCAGAAATGAAAGGCAATTAACACTGAAGGCAAATAACACTCCCAATGATTTGAGAGACTTGTTTAATGTCAAGTTCTATGATAGACCTAGGAAGATATTCCGGCTTGGGTTTGATCTGGAACTGGTCTATGCATCATCTGCATCTTCTCTCCAGGCCAAACTTAATCCCAGTGTTAACAGATGCAATCCCATTGACTGATATATAGTTGAGCTTGATACAGTACCTGCAGAGCCAGCTCTAGGCACCAGTGTTCCAAGCAGGTGCTTGGGGCAGCAGTAAGAAAGGGGCAGCAGTGTTTCCGTGACAGCAATTCGGCAGCAGCTTCTCTGTCCTACTGGCCGCGGCGGCAATTCGGTGGCTGCTTCTCCCTTTTGCTGTCCGCGGCGGCAGTTTTTTTCACTGCTTGGGGCGGCAAAAACTGTAGAGCCGGCCCTGAGTACCTGGAACCAAATGTAGCTGGTTGGTTGAACGGTTCCAGAGATACAAATACTGGAAAATATGACCCTGGTGTTAGTGGACCTAACTCCACTACAGTCAATTAAATTGTACTCATTTCAACTACACTGCAGAGTTGTAAAGTGTTTATTTGTGTTCAACAAATAGAGAGAGGTGACAGTCTCAGGCTTTAAGAATCCTTAAAAATATTGAAAGAGCCATAGAAGAAGAAGAGTTAATCAGCAAGAGCCTAGAAACAGAATAATCTGTAACAAAACCAATAAAACCTCACCCAAAAAACAAAGTTCCCATCTCTCAACTTCCCTAAACACTTCCCCTCTCATCACCACACACTTAAACCTTCTCCCAATGACTGCAGTGTTGGCCTTTGTAAAATGAACTGAAGATCAACAGATTCAGTGCATTTGGATCAAGGACAGGAGACTTAATTCCAGAGCTGAGGAACTCTTAGAGAATGCTCTGCCAGCAGCCCCCAGCCATTTAAATGGAAGGTCTGTGTCTCAAGCACCTTCACTGATGGCAATGTCATTGAAGAGAGAAGCAATCCCTCAAACAGACAGGTTCCAAACCATGTTGTTATGTCTATACTATACTGTCACTATTTTCATAGGCTTTTCTGTGAAACTGCCTGAACGTGACACTTAGAGATCCTCAAATGTATTTCTAGGGCCAAATCCTCAGCTGGTGTAAATCAACATTCCACTGGAGTCAATGGAACTATGACTATTTACATCACCTGGGGATTTGGTCCCAGGTTTTAAATCTTTATTTTTCACCCAGCACTGACAACAAAATGGCTTTCTGGCTGGGATGTGACAACTCACACTTTTAATATTATCCTCCAAGGATGAGAGAGTTGAAAATGTTGTGATTCCATTTTCATTAGTGAAAAATTTCTCAGTCTGGGCTGCTCGTGATGCAATACATTTCAGACATTCTTATTCTCTGAATTAATGCACGTGGGAGCAGCTAGTGTCCTTCTTTTCACATAAAAGAGATCGTTATAAAACAAAAGGCACAGTCAAACTACACTAGAAACGCCCCTGGAAAACTGGAATTCTGCATTCATTGTTAGACTTTGTTTTGAACCAACTGGTGTTTTCAACTTTGCACCACTCTAAAATGTGCATAGAATGATGGCAGTCCAATATACATTCAGGATGCAGAAATGAATTTTGAAAATCCCAGACAAAAGCATTCTTAAACATTTAGAGTTTGAATACAGTATAGACAACACATGCAGTTATAGGGCAATGAAGAACGAGGCCATGCTTTTTGTATCTGTTTTTACTGATGTAGACTGTAGGACTATTGGGATCTTAGCGGCATATTTACAGTCGTGTTCCCTGGGGTGGTCTGTACAAAAGACCATTTAAAATCTGAGGTATTGTTCCAAACTACA
Source organism: Lepidochelys olivacea (assembly GCF_965140295.1). Lineage (NCBI taxonomy): Eukaryota > Metazoa > Chordata > Testudines > Cheloniidae > Lepidochelys > Lepidochelys olivacea. The sequence continues at coordinate 45,542,225 of NC_140414.1, read as the reverse complement.
TCACTGGGTGAGCTGTTCATTGTGGCTCCATCAAAGGAGACCATTAGCACCATTCTGGTAAATGTGAGTGTGTGGCTGACCTAAGACAGAGAGAAGTGGAGGAGAGAGGGCACAGGGAGGCAACTGGGCCTTCAACATGACTGGCGAACTTCTCTTATTTTGAATTTAGCCCTGGTCTACACTACGAGTTTAGGTAAAATTTAGCAGCATTAGATTGATTTAACCCTGAACCTGTCCACACGACGAAGCCATTTTTGTTGACTTAAAGGGCTCTTAAAATCGATTTCTGTACTCCTCCCTGATGAGGGGATTAGCACTGAAATCGACATCGCCGGGTCGAATTTGGCGTAATGCGGACGCAATTTGACAGTATTGGCCTCTGGGAGCTATCCCAGAGTGCTCCATTGTGACCGCTCTGGACAGCACTCTCAACTCGGATGCACTAGCCAGGCACACAGGAAAAGCCCTGGGAACTTGGTGAACTTCATTTCCTGTTTGGCCACCATGGCGAGCTCATCAGCAGAAGTGACCATGCAGAGCTAATCAGCACATGTGACCATGCAGTCCCAGAATCACAAAAGAGATCCAGCATGGACCGAACTGGAGGTACTGGATCTGATCGCTGTATGGGGAGAAGAATCCATGCTGTCAGAACTCCATTCCAAAAGACGAAATACCAATATATTTGAAAAAATCTCTAAGGGCATGATGGACAGAGGCTATAACAGGGATCAGCAGCAGTGCCGCATGAAAATTAAGGAGCTCAGGCAAGCCTACCAAAAAACCAAAGAGGCAAATGGCTACTCCAGGTCAGAGCCCCAGACATGCCACTTCTATGATGAGCTGCATGCAATTCTAGGGAGTGCCCCGACCATGACCCCACTCCTGTCCGTGGACACCTGCAAGGGGGGAGTCTCACGCAACAGGGATGAGGATTTTGGGGATGAAGAAGATAATGATGAGGAGGATAGCACAAAACAGGCAAACAGAGAAACCATTCTCCCCAACTGCCAGGAACTGTTTATCGCCCCGGAGCCAATACCCTCCCAAGGCGGGCTCCTGGACCATGAAGCTGGGGAAGGCACCTCTGGTGAGTGTACCTTTGTAAATATAATACGTGGTTTAAAAGCAAGCGTGTTTAATGATTAATTTGCCCTGAAGACTTGGGATGCATTCACGGCCAGTACAGCTACTGGAAAAGTCTGTTAACGTGTCTGGGGATGGAGTGGAAATCCCCCAGGGATGTTATTAAGGGGACATTCAGAAGTGGCCGTTCCTGCTGGGCTGTTTGCCAGTGGCTGAAAAGAAATCATCCCCACTTTTAGCCACATGGTGTGGGAGGGGGCGTTCAAGCTGAGCTGTTCATGTTTGGCTGGCAGCGATCTTCCCTGATACTAGTCACGCGGTTGGAGGAGGGGTGAAGCGATCATCCCAGAGAATTGGGGGTGGGGGGTTTAGTTGGGTTTGTGCTGCACGTTAACCCAAAAACCGCAGCCCCTCCTTTTAAATGGCCAACTCAACAGGTGCTTGGTATGGGAAAGGAGGGTGCTGCTGTTTGAAATCATTCCTACATGTTATGAAGGCTGAAGAAGCCGAAAGACTGGCTTACCATGGCTGCCTGCAAGCCGAAACCTGTTGCCTGGCCCTGCATGTGTGATCTCTCACACCAAACTGGCAGGCCCTCAATATAAGAGGCAAAATGCGACCTTGTACTGAAAGCACATGTGCTATGTAATGTTAATGGCTTGGTTCACCGTGAAAGAGTCTACCCATTGTTCTCTAAAATGTGTCTTTTTAAATACTACTCTCCCTTTATTCCCTCCCGCAGCTGCAAATGTTTCAACACTGCCACTACCATCTCCGTCACAGAGGCTAGTGCAGATAAGAAGGTGAAAAAAATGCACTCATGATGAAATGTTCTCTGAGCTCATGCAGTCCTTCTGGACTCAAAGAGCCCAGCCAAATGCGTGGAGGCAGACAATGTCAGAGTCCAGGAAAGCACAAAATGAACGCGAAGACAGGAGAGATGCGCGAGAGGATAGATGGCTGGAGCAACAGGAGAGGTGACGGCAGTGTGGTGAGAGGAGGCAGGATGCAAAGCTGAGGCTACTGGGGAATCAAACTGATATGCTCCAGCATCTGGTGGAGCTGCAGGAAAGGCAGGAGTACAGACCACCGCTGCAGCCCCTGTGTAACCGCCCACCCTCCTCCCCAAATTCCATAGCCTCCTGACCCAGATGCCCGAGAATGCGGGGGAGGAGGGGCCCTCCGGGCACCCAACCAATCCACTCCAGAGGACTGCCCAAGCAACAGAAGGCTGGCATTCAATAAGTTTTGAAGTGCAGTGTGGCCTTGTCCTTCACTCCTCCCCCACTCCACCTGGTGCTTCCCTACTCCCCACCCCTCCCGGGCTACCTTGGCAGTTATCCCCCTATTTGTGTGATGAATTAATAAAGAATGCATGATTTTGAAACAATTACTTTATTGCCTCTGCAAGCAGTGATCGAAGGGAGGAGGGTGGTTCGCTTACAGGGAAGTAGAGTGAACCAAAGGGGTGGGTTTTCATCAAGGAGAAACAAACAGAACTGTCACACCGTAGCCTGGCCAGTCATGAAACTGGTTTTCAAAGCTTCTCTGATGCGCAGCGCAGCGCAGAGCACCCTGCTGTGCTCTTCTAATCGCCCTGGTGTCTGGCTTTGCATAATCAGTGGCCAGGCGATTTGCCTCAACCTCCCACCCTGCCATAAATGTCTCCCCCGCCTTATTCTCACAGATATTGTGGAGCACACAGCAAGCAGTAAGAACAATGGGAATATTGGTTTAGACGAGGTCTGAGTCAGTAAACTGCGCCAGCGCGCTTTTAATGTCCAGATGCACATTCTACCACCATTCTGCACTTGCTCAGCCTACAGTTGAACAGCTCCTGACTACTGTCCAGGGTGCCTGTGTATGGCTTCATGAGCCATGGCATTAAGGGGTAGACTGGGTCCCCAAGGATAACTACAGGCATTTCAACATCCCCAACGGTTATTTTCTGGTCTGGGAAGTAAGTCCCTTCCTGCAGCTGTTCAAACACACCAGAGTTCCTGAAGATGCGAGTGTCATGTACCTTTCCCAGCCATCCCACGTTGATGTCGGTGAGATGTCCCTTGTGATCCACCAGTGCTTGCAGCACCATTGAAAAGTACCCTTTGCGGTTTAAGTATTGGCTGCCAAGGTGATCCAGTGCCAAGATAGGGATATGTATTCCATCTATCGCCCCACCACAGTTAGGGAACCCCATTGCAGCAAAGCCATCCACTATGACCTGCACATTTCCCAGAGTCATTGCCCTTGATAACAGCAGCTCAGTGATTGCGTTGGCTACTTGGATCACAGCAGCCCCCACAGTAGATTTGCCGACTCCAAATTGATTACCGACTGACTGGTAGCTGTCTGGCATTGCAAGCTTCAAGAGAGCTATCGTCACTTGCTTCTGAACTGTGAAGGCTGCTCTCATCTTGGTATTCTTGCACTTCAGGGCAGGGGAAAGGAAGTCACAAAGTTTCATGAAAGTGCCCTTACACATGCGAAAGTTTCGCAGCCACTGGGAATCATCCCAGAACTGCAACAGTATGTGGTCCCACCAGTCTGTGCTTGTTTCCCGGTCCCAGAGTCAGCGTTCCACGGCATGAACCTGCCCCATTAACACCAGCATGTCCAAATTGCCAGGGCCCGTACTTTGAGAGAAGTCTGTGACCATGTCCTCATCACTCTCGTCACCACGCTGCCGTTGCCTCCTCGCATGCTTTTGCAGGTGCTGATTCTGCACATACTGCAGAATAATGCGCGAGGTGTTTACAATGCTCATAACTGCCATGGTGATCTGAGCAGGCTCCATGCTTGCCATGGTATGGTGTCTGCAGGACAGCAGGGTTGCAGCGGAAGAGGTGGCTGACGATGGATGCCACAAGAACAGATATTTCTAGAGAATGACGAGAGGACCTGCAATGTGGATTCATGAAAGCAGGAGAGCAGAGTTGCAGCGGAAGCAGTGGATGACGGCGGTTAGCACCGCGCACATTTCGGGAGGAAGAACACACGTACCCGGGAGTCCATGACAGACAACATGGAGAAATTCACTATTGAGACAATAGCAACAGAGCAGAATTGCAGCGGAAGTGGTGGATGACGACGGTTAGCAGACCTACTGCACTGTCCGCTGAAAGCAGTACGGCGTCTGCATGGAAAAAAGGTGTGAAAAGATTGTCTGCCGTTGCTTTCACGGAGGGAGGGGCAACTGACGACATGTACCCAAAACCACCCGCCACAATGTTTTTGCCCCAACAGGCATTGGGAGCTTAACCCAGAATTCCAATGGGCGACGGAGACTGCAGGAACTGTGGGATAGCTACCCACAGTGCACTGCTCCGTAAGTCGATGCTCGCCACAGTAATGAGGATGCACTCTGACAACTTAATGCGCTTAGTGTGAACATACGTAATCGACTGTATAAAATTGATTTCTAAAAATCGACTTCTATAATATCGACCTAATTTCGTAGTGTAGACATACCCAAAGTGTTGGTCAGAGAAGCCCCAGATGGTTTTCAGAGAAAACTGAGGTTTTAAAAAAAGGAGCTCTTTACAGGAAGGACAGCCATACCCAAACAAGTTAACATACACCAGGAGATGCTATACTGAGTGACTGAGTCTTATCGTAATGAAAATCTATTCCACTTCTCAAGTGGGCATTTCTTTGCCTGAATATTCCTCACAGTTCTTCCATCTGGAAAGCAACACATTCTAGGCCAATTCTGCTCTCAGTTAGGCCCCAATTCAGTAAAAGACAAAAGCATGTGCTTAAAGTTGGCATATCCTTAAGCACCTTGTGGAATCAGGCCCTGAGATCAGGCTAAATCAGGAGGCATGAACCTAATGGAATTAAAGTAAAGCTGGAGAGAGATCAGAATTAGACCCAAGAAAGGCAAGATGGGGACTTCTGGTACAGACAAACAATACATTAAAATCATCTTAACAGCACAGACCTGTGGAGTATAGCAGAGTAGCTTACCCACTCAAGACCATCAACCAGCCAGAAAGTATGAGAGGCTTCCTTTTTAAAAGAAGAGTGAACATTTGTTGAAATTGTACAAGAATTGTAATTCCTTAAACTAATAAAATGAAACAAACTGGTGGCTAGTAAAAATATGGACAGAGGTCATTTGGGACTAACTGAATGTTGCACATTTGTCCAACTAACACTGCATTCTGCATTAAACCAGCAAACATGAAATTTACCATTAAAAAAGGAGAATTTTGTAACACATTGTGTTATGTTGTAAGTTCTATCATGACAGTCACTAGCAGACAAGAAAATGGAAAAAGGAAGTGCAGACATGGGAAGCAAGTTACAATGAGCCACATGGGAAATTATATAATAGGATGGAAGTTAGTAATGGCTGATTTTTTTTTTTTTGCAGAAACTTATGTAAAAAAATAAAAAACCTGGGGAGATGTGAGATACCAAGTCTTGCCAAAATTTGTTTGCCTCTGAACTAAGCAGGGGAGATCTTCAGATGAGAAACTGTTTGTAACAGCGTTGGCTAATAAAAAGTAAAATTTATAGCCTTCTCATTGTAAATGTTGCCCCAGATGTTCAACCACAAAGTACATAGATTAATCACCCAAACTAACGAAGGGTTTTATTGATCTTTCTTCCAATGTCAAAGGTATTCTTTTACCAAAGAAAGCATAATATTCAACCAAAGAGCAAGCCGCATATGGGATCTCAGGTGACACCTTAAATATCTTGCTATAGAATTATTGAAGCAGTTAGTATGAGAATTATAACAAGACCAAAGTCTATTTCATACTCTTCTTTTAAAAGAGCAGAAACGGAGCAGTTTTCAGAAACTGGATTGGACACTGATACTCTTACTAATATGAGCAATATGGAAAGTTCACATAATATAAAATCTTAAAACATGAAAGTCCTAATCTGTGAGTCTCCTTCCACAGAATTCTACTGTACTTGTTTTTGATCAGATTCAATTTCAAGCGGAGTTAGGTTAATGTTATAACATTAGCCTATTTTCTGAGTTTCTAGCTAGTTAAGACAATAATAGAATTACTTATATCTATGACCTCAGTGCTGCACACTGGAAGGCATTCCAGTGCAATCCTTCACATCATCCATCAGTTGCTTTCAAGACATACACAGCTGTATTCTGATACATCTTCTTCATCTCTATGTAACACTTGTGCTCTATAATCAAGTGCATCCCAGTGCTGAAGTTGTTGATGTGAAATCCCATGCGGTTCGCTCAATAAGCTTGATAAAGCATAAGCCCTCATCTCAAAATGCCTCATCAGTTCAAAATTAGATTTTTGCTGTTATTCATACGGTTTAAACTAGAAGGGACCATTACAATAATCCTCATGGTAACATACTATAAAAGGGAAACCAGTAAAGATTAATGGAACCCACAAAGGAAGATTTTTGGATGCTTATAGGAACCGAACCTTCAACCTTTTCATGTTTCCCACAAAATAGTTTTATATGCAGCTCTTCAGTGTTGAGGCTTGTTTCTTGTGTGCTTTTACATCTACCTCAGTTTTAATGCTAACATTTGCACGTCATTTAAAAATTATATCACCCTTGTAGAACTAGAAACAAGGCAAGAATTATGTAAAAAAGAAAAGACTTATTTTAGTCCAGGGGTCACATTTGAGCAAGGAAAACGTGGCGAGTATAAGATAGGCCTGTAGACCAGGAGTCAAAAGCCAAAATCTTTTCACCTCATCCCAGCTCTACTTTTTGTATCTGGCTGCTACGTAAAAAAACCCAGAACATGGTTGGGAGGTAGTTGCCTCATTAATTTCATTTTATATATTGTCCCTGGTAAAGATGCTCTACACTTGATGGCATTTGCTTTGGTGGCCCTTCTCCCTTGGTGGGGCACAGGGCTGGGCATGCACGTGTAAGGCACACCTTTCTGTACATTACAGTAGTTCTGATGTGTGAGTCAACCTCACAGCTAATCTCCTGCCTACCTTCTGTGCATTAAGAGTAATATGTGGAGACGCAGTGCCTAGGCCACCAGAATGGGAGTCAGGAGAGCTAGTTTTAGTCCCAACTCTGCCACTGACCTGCTGAAAAACACTGGGTAAGTCACTTCATTTCTGTGCCTCTGTTTCCTCCACACCCACTGTTTGTGCAGTGCCCAGCACAATGGGGCTGGGGCTTTATACGCTATTGTAATGCAAATAAACATGCTGCATTCCTCATCCAAGGAAGACTTCGAAACCTGAAGATCTCTGCCCCACTGTGCTCTACTCTCAGCTAACATCTGCATCCTCTCTGCTGCCTTCCTTCTCCCTGGCAGCTCATCCCTGCCCCCCAACTTCTTTCCTTTCCTCTTCTCAGTCACAAAGAGTCAGCCTGTTCTACCCTTACACTGAATAGTACTTAACACCATGAAGAGGTCAGAGATCACATCCCTTATGCTTTATTTTGTTTACATGACTATATATGTCCAAACTAGAAAGCTGACTGATTGCAGCATTTAACACAGGCCCGCTAAGAATTCATCACCACGGACTTTTAAGTACTAGCCATGTTGGTGCTGGTAAACATTTAAAGAAAAAATATTGCTACTTATAATGGACAATGTAGGCTCCCAGTATGATTTCTTTTTCTTTTTCCATAAACATTTTTGGTGCTGTAAATAAGTTCCACACAACTGTTTTGAATCTGACAATATAGGGTCACATAATTTAGACTTTATGGACTAAAGTTAAAACATATAGCCAGCCTACCACCTATTGTGTTTTCCTGCAATATTATTCTATGACATTTGTAACAACACAACTGTTAGCAACAGTAAATACAATCCAAATTTCACTTCCTTTCACATTCTATTTTTGTTAATGGAAAATAGCTGAGACTTTAATAGGAATAATCTTATGCAGATGGAGGAGGCCCAGATGCATTTAAGCAAAGCAATTCTTTGCCAGTCAGAAGGAGTCCAGTGGACAGATGGGTTGTTTGCTAGTCATTCAGAACACCCTTGGGACAAGAATCTCTTAGATCTGACCAAGCAAGCCAATAGAAAAAAAGATGCACAGTACACCAGGACCATGGTGCTCCACTGGGGAAAAGAAGAGCTTCCTCAGCCAGAAATCAGTAAGAACAATGTAAATGAGGTTATGCATAAGAGTCAAATAGGCTACACTGGGAATGGAAAGATGTAAGTCCCATAAATCAAAGAGAAAGACCTGGTAAAGGGCAATATTCAACTATCTTACAAGTTAACAAGGCTGGAAGAAAAGAGAAGAGAGAATTTCCTTAGAACTCTTACCCATAGAACACAGAGATTGAGGCTTGGTCCTACACTAGCAACTTAAGTCAGTATAACTGCATCGCTCAAGGGTGTGACATCTTTATACCGTCCCAACCCCCGGTATAGACAGCTTCTGCCACTGATATAGCTACTGCCACTCGGGGAGGGGGATTACCTGCATGGATGGAAGAACCTCTCCTGTTGGTGTAGGTCGCATTGTCACTGAAATGCCACAGCTGTATCGATGCCACTGCACCTTTTTAAGTGTAGACAAGCCCTTAGAACTAAGCCGGTCAGTTATGACTCCAGATAAAACACAGGTGGAAGCCAGCAGTACCAGAAACCCATAGAAGTCATATGTTGTAACCTCAACAGAACCTACTAACGAAATGAGTACCAGAGAGCAGGATAAATAGTGAGTATACCATCAGAACTGACATTAGTGATAGGCAAAGATCATGTGGAATGTGGAAATTGCTGACATGTATCAAAATATCACACTTGCCCAGTTATCTCTAAAATACCTGCACTTAACATGAGTCTGAAAATGGTTATGGTTAGAGAAGGCTGGTTTTTTAAAACTCAGCATCATGATTACAGTAGCAAAACAGCACATGTTCATCATAGTTCTGAATGCTAAAAAGGCAATGTTTAGTCTAACCACTGTACAATAGCTTTCAAGTCATTTCTTCAAATACTGAAAACCTAACTTTCTCATTCCCCACTGATCCTGCTATTAATAACTAGGTCCATGGGATGGATGAGACTTCAACATGCACCTCTTATATTCATCCCTTGCTGAAGGGAATACCTAGCCTCCTGGGAATAACAGTCAAGCCCAGCGAGGTTAACACACTCCTTTATTGTTCTGAGGTATGTAAGTAATTTTACTTATTCTCCAATGTGAACAAAATCATTTTTCATCCACTCAATTGCCATTTGATACAGAGTTCTGGTGCAATGAGTAAAGTAAATGTAGATCAAGTATTCAGAAAGGAAGTGTAAGCCATTAGGTAACCATTGGGAATAAAAGCAGAAGATTGCATTGAAACAAAGTTAAAATTGGATTGATTCCTTGCTACTCATTCCAACATTTTGGTTCTCATTCATTTGAGGCACTGTTTGTAACAGCAATTATACACGCCAGGAACACACCACCACCAAATAATTCTATGCCAATAACGTATATTTTGTTATGAATTTACATTTCTATTGCTTTATTGTGATATTGTTAATATACTGTGGTGGACAGTAAACACAAGTAGGCCAATACGATGATCCTGGAACAAAATGTATCTTGGACATGGTATGAAAACATCAATATACTTAAGCCAACATTTAGCTCTCAGCCTCTCACTTTTGGTTTTAACCAGCAATGTTGCCAGCTGTCTCAAAATGTATAAACAGTTCATAAACCGTAATAGTTCTTTTAGGCAGCTGTAAGTCCATTTTTCTTTCTCAAAAGCCTTTGTGAAACATAACAGTTTCCAGAGTGAGTAGATAATTCACAAAGGACATACAAGAAATGCAGAAGAAACATGTTTTTCCTCTTATGGATTAAATTTGGGTTTGTAGAACATGCCTGCCACTTATCCCCACAAATCTAGTCCTAAAAGGGGCATATTTGCTAGATATATAAGGCTAGATTCTAAGGTAGTATAAAACAAACTAGTTCCATTGCCTATAATGGACCTATGTCAGTTTTCACCAGCTGAGGATATGGCCTGTAGCCTTTTAGATATTTGATTTTTTCCTTTTTCAGAAATGCAGCATTGGATCCTGACCCATATGTTTTTTAAACATGTCATTTCTTTTATTCAAAAAAAAAAAAAGTAAAAATCATGATTAATTACAACTGGGCAAAACAGTACCAGTTGTTAAAATCTATTTGTCCATAAAAGCAGTACCATTTATACTTGGAAAGAGGTTCAGACCTTTTATCCTACATGTAATTGATGTTCATTACAAAGGGCTATATTTTACTCCCCCCAACTGCCTTCAGAGGAAGGAAGCATATGGATATAAATGACTCCAAAAACCATAGCCACAATAATTTCTATATACAAATTCTACAGCATAATTTATGCCATGTGGGGAAAATGGAGAGTGGACCAGTAGAGGTAGGGAGAAGCAAAGGAATAGAAGCTCTGTATGGCATGAGCCCATGGCAAACTAATAGCTAAAAGATATCCAGATATTCATTCTGCTCTATGTAGCATTTACTGCCTCCTTACAAGTCATGTGTCCCCATCAAAGGAGACATGAGTGTATGTCACAGAACTACTAAGGCAGCAACAGCACCAGACAGACCCCAGCATCTGGAGGAAGGGGGGAAAGGGGAACTGGAGAGGTGCCTGAGGGCAAGACATCTGGCCTGGGATCCATTATTTTGGGGCCATTTTTCACCTTTGGGTCTTCCTCTTCACAGACTCACGGGGCCAGGCCTCTGCACCTTGCTAGAGGTGGTACTGCCTTACAGACAGGAAGATCTGACAAAACTTGGAGACCACAAAGCTATAAGTGAGTTAATGCTTCCCTGGCATGTATTTTTCTCACATAAAGAGACATACAAATATTAGTGCAGAATCAAGGGGTTGCAATCTCAGATCCTCTGCTGATTCTATAAAGCAGTGAATTCATAATGGTAAATGTATGACATAACAATAAAGTTAATTGCCTCCATATTTATATAATTTCTTTTTCCAAGTTTACTGCTGCTTCAGATTCTGCTATAATTGATACATCCAAGTGTAATATATCAAGCTGCTCATAAGAAGTTTTCACCTTGAGAATTCTAATGCATCAGATTCTATCACTATTACAATGCAGTAGTTTCTAAAACTCACCTATTCAGTAAGCTACAGGGCAATAAAGTAAACTGCAACATATACCACCCTGAATCAGATAAACGGTAGCATACAAATGCACAGCTAACTTTTCAAAACTGACTAGTGAATGAGGGCCTTTTGGAAAGTCGCCTTGAAGGATTTTGATTTTCAGAAGTGGTGGGTATTTGTCCTCTTAAAAAAATATCAAGCCCAATAAGATGTCCCAAGTTGGACACCTAAAATGCAAGCCCCCAAAACACTACCCTTTTTTTGAAAGTTAGGCCTATGTTGATAATCCTGGTCACACAAACAACAGAAAACCTATTAGGTAGATTTATGATGCTTCTCTATCTGGTTATTACACTTTTTAAAGCACTCAGATGCTTTTAGGTATCTGACTACAACTTTATTCATTAAAAAAAGATTAAAAATATCACCTAGAAACTGAACAAATAGTCCCTGCAGTTCAGAGTCAGAAGACTCAAGTCTGAAGGAAAGACCATAATTTCCAGAGTCTCTTTGGCCCTCCCTGTAGGATAATCGGTCTGCCATTCCCTAGGTTCCTGCCTGACATCAATCCTGCAGCTAATACTGAGGCCCTCTTTCTATAAAAAGATAACCAAAAATTTTGTCCCACCCTAGAGTTGTATTTTGGAGCAAAAAGGAACCCTTATCTTATTAAATCCTAAGAACCATGTCAAGTTTAAATATAATTGTCATGGGCTCACCTTAGCCAGTGGAACATCTCACAATGCTCACCTAATCTTTCAGGAATCCAAATAATCAACTCAGCATGGCCCATCTGGGCCTTACAACCCACAAAACAAATAAAACTCTCCCACTGATTCAAACAAAAAAGTGCAGCCAGAGTTAGACCCTGGCCAGGTTAGGATTCTTAGGTTAAGACAGATAAAAGATCTTTCCTCCCTGTCCCAGTTTCATACAGAATTAACCCCTTTAAGAAGCAGTCAGCCATTTTTATCCTACCTACTGGGCCCTGATTGACTTATGCCTGCTCTGCAGCCTTCTAGCCAGTAGAGAGGATCAGTACTCATTGGTTCTATCTACAGCTGATCCTGGTACTTCTAGACACCTCCTGGAAAACTCAACTTAGTGCTCTTTCCCTACAAAGACTTTGAGGCAGAAGGTGACAGTGAGCTCACAGACAATATTTAGAGGATGCAGTAAAGCCATGTCAAACTTGGCAGTTTTCCTTTGCAGGGTTTGTGTGAACACTTTCTTCTGTTTCATATTCTTGAGATTTTTGCATCTCCTGAGCTTCAATTGAAATGCACGGTTGAAATGCACGGGTCAAATTCTCATAGCAAAACCTTAAGCAAAACTGCCAAGTCTCACCTATCTTTCACATCGCTACCAAGTAAAACCACAACTTTTTCATGACTTGGATGCAAAATCAGTGGCTCCGATAAGCTTGAATGGCTTATCAACCATAATGATTCTTTTGACCAACATGATTTCAGCATCAAGTTTATAACAAAATGTGAAACCTACTAAGATTCACTGAGTTTCAGATTCTCTTGTGATTCTTTGCATGACGCTAGTTCTGATAGAAAGTGAACATGAGAGTGGGATTTGCTTGGTGACTCTGGTATAACCTGCTATCCTTTTGTAGCATAATATAAACATGAATTCTGCCACATTAGTCCCTTCTAAATACATTAATTAAGGTGATTAACCAAGGACATAATGTTCTGATTCTAAAGAGCCTGTTCCTGCTTCTACTTGGTATACATCAAAACAGATTTGTGGAATATCAAGCTGTTGGTACTGTGCTTCATTTAATTTGATGGCTTTCTTTGCAGTAATAAATGTACTTAAAATTTATAGATGAAGCCAAAGTTTATAGCCTCCAAAGTTCAGGTTTCAACCTATAATAGGTGTTCAGTTTCAGGTATTAAAACTTTTACTATATTTTTCAGTAGCACACCCTCAATGGCACATTTTTATGGCTACAAATGTACTATTAACTTCAAATTCAATAGCTTTCTCTTTTAAAATCATCATTATTATATAATCAGTGCCAGGGAAGAATTACTAGAAGTCTACTAGCAAAATCATGAAACTGAAATGTGCATGTTTTTACTAAGATACAAAAGGTTAGAGGCAATAAATTATGAAAATGTTTGCATCAAGTAGAGAAGTGTTTGCTGACACCTACCAAAATTATTGCTGGAGGAGATGGCTTAGTCATGTCTGAACAGCGTACATTCTCTGAAACCACAGGTCCAACACCCAACAGTCACCTCAGCATTTCGTCCTTCCAAGGTACACTAATACTATGCTTCTTTCAGCAGAGACTTTGAGGAGGTGCTGTTTGTTATGCAAGAGAAGTTTGCCCGGCCTTGGACTGTCTTAGAAGATCATTTAGAAATTACAATTGATTAAGTAGCTGTGCGCCTGCTCTGTGGAGTAACGAGATGGGAGAGCACAACACAATAGTGCTCCATCCTCTACAAAAGCTACTGATGCAATTCTGGAACCATTTAAATGTTCCGGTTCTTGTCAAGAAAGTACTAACCGGCTAACGTTTGGCTACTGAAGAGACTGCAATTGCTTCTCTGAACTCCAGTTCGACAGCTCCACTCAGTACAGATGTTGTTGTTGTCTGAGTCCAGGTCAGATAATCACGGCGGTGGGGGTTAGGGACAAAGCATTCTCAGCGGAGAGTCCTCAGCTGTGGAACTCACTACCACTAGAAATTATGCAAAGCCTGAGACTTTCAACCTGCCGAATGTAATTTAGTTCTACCTTTATAGGCCCCTTGATGCAGTAAAGTGAAAAACTGTGCCATGGCAGTACGTGGTTCTAGTTTGAGTAAGAAGGGAAGAGTCCAGTTTATTTCCTAGAAGGAAATAATGCCTTTCTAAAGTTATAGAATGGAGCCCAAAGAAGGGGTGAATGAGAAAAATCACAGATGAAAAAATGAAAGTCTCATGGAAAGTCTTCCAATGAGAGTTTTTTCTTCTGATGTTCTGGGGCAAAACTACTCTTCTCACCACTGCTGTGCAGTACCTGGTGCATTAATTAGCTCCCACACACAGGTGGCTGCATTTTGGCAGTTCTGCTTGTATACTGGTACAGGCAAAGATTCTCTAGGCTGACCTTTAGGGGCTGTTCTAACTCCCACCAGTCAAGCATAGGTGGAGCACATAAGTCTCAGCCACATTCTCTGCACTAGGGCCAAGCAGAGGGCTGAGGGTACATGAGCTGTATGTGCCAAGGAAGTTCTCAGCTGGGCAAGTCAAGCTACCTCGAGCAGCACAAAAGAGCTGCAGTTCACCTGAGCATCTGCCCCACAGCTTTTAAGCACTTTGGTATCATGAAGAATGAAAGGTGCTAGAATACATATAAACTATCATCCAATAGCAAAATAATCATTCTGCTCCTTCACTCTTGTTTTTATTTGTTTCCACTTCTAGAACAATGGAAGAGTGCCTATTCTCATGTTCTAGGTGCACTTAACAAATATTTTAGAAATACAGTTCTTATAAAATTACAGATTCAGCAATTTAATGATGAAACAAGAGATAGAGAAAAATACCCACACATCCCAGTACTTGCTAACATTCACTATTCCCCCCTCCGCAACCCATCTTCCCCAATTCAGGAATATGAGAATAGATAGATCTTGAAGCATGCCTTACAGTCAACAAATCTGGGGTGTTTCCAACCACAGCAGGAGCAAGTTGGAAAGCAGATTTCCCATGGAAAATGACCTGCCAGGAAATCCTACCTATTAAGCAAAAAGTGCTCCAGCTTGAACATCTGCAGTATCAGACAGGAAGAGAGGCAGTCTGCCAAATTTGCAGGTTGTAAGCTACTTCGGGCTTTATAGGTCAAAACTAACACCTTAAACTTCACACAAAAATTGGCAGCCAGAGCAGATCATGAAACACTGACAGCTGCCTACAGCAAGATAACCCATATCAGCAAGTGGACTACAACATTCTGCATTTGTTTCCCTCAACCAACCACCATCAGTCTTTCCTAGACTGTATCTCAACTAGGTACACTCATTCATGCCCTAATCTCAATCAGTCACTGTTTAAGGAATTTGACAGCACTGGGTTGACCCGATGAAATAGAGATGGCTGATATACTCAACACACTGCATTTGTGTCTCCTCACTAATCCTCTCAACTGACCCATGTGCAAGGTCAAATTTGAGCAGACCATGGGTAAGGAAGGAACAAGTCCTAGTTAACACAAATATACTTGATAATTATCAGTTGCTACTTGAACTATATAATATACTTAAAATGCACATTAAGTTAGATTTAAATCCAATATACTTGAAAGATATCTCTGGTAAAGTGTACATCTTTAAAGAACTCCCTTTGGTCTATGAATATTAGGACTCTGCAAGTTCAAATATTAGGTAGCTGAAGCTGAAGTTCCCCAGAAACTGTCTACAATCTCAAGGCAGCCACAGGGGCAAAGTAGTCAAACATACCAGATGGGATACAGTCAGACTGAAAGAAGCTAGGTAAATAGGAGAGATGAATGAGGAGCAGTGAAGAAGAAAGATTTTTCCCCCTCTCTCTGCATGTTCTCATTTGGGCCATGGTTTGTGAGGCCTCTCTAGAATACCAGAAAACTTCAAATGTTCATAAGGGTTGTGATGAAGGCCCCACAGAGTTCACAGAGGTTGGTGACATTCTTTTCCATCTTGGGCTTGATGGAGTTTCCTGCTCATGCAGAAAGTCAAATCATTCAAGGATATGGAAAACTGCCTTTATGCTTCATACCTGCGTCACCATGTATGAGTATATCAACGTATGGCATCAGACTTGCCATTTTCTATTGTCAAAGTGAATTGGGTATTTCAAACACAACCATAAATATTTCATGATGGACAAAAGAAGGAAATGGCTCTAACAGCACAACTCTTCCAAGCTATCATTATTTTACAAACCAGTGAGTCTGCGACTCTTTATTTATGAAACCAGTAGAATGACAAAAGGCCTATCACAGTTTCAGCCAGTACCCTAAAGCAATGTGGCTCTTGGCTCACTCCTAGCAATCTGAAGAGTTCAGTCCTCCTAGTTCCAGCCTATATGTATTTACCTTTCCCTCGTGCCCTCTTTTCTTTCTTCCCCCCCTTTTAAAAACTTTAGTACCCATGTCTTGACATATTGAACTCTGCACTCCAGGCTGCTTTTGATTTGTGAGGAGAGTTACAATAATTAATTACAGAGCATGGTCTTCTGTGACTAAACATTTTGCATTTATAGGTTCTTGATGTAATCCAGAACAGGAGGCTAAACCATATTTAATTTGTCCAACACGTTTTTGGTTAAAGCTCCATCAAATGAGTGACTGGATTCCCTCCGATTCAACTGGAAGAGTCACTTTGAAGAAAGCGTTTATTAGCAACATTTTCCTTGTTACAACAGGAGGCCCCGAAGGCCGGGGGGAATCAGTTGTTGCTTGTAACAGTCAAAACTGGCTAATTCCCTGCTGGATAATGTGTCAATAATAGGTTAGATATTATTTTGAACTGGTTTTACAGGGAGCACACAATTAAAGAAAATGAGTCAATTTCTATAGGTTGTAAAAGTCTATTCTTTGAAATGCCCTCAAGTTTGACCCTTACATCTGTAGTACTATAGGAACATTTTTGAGCTACAGCAGAGGTTTACCTACTGATCATCATGTGGAATCTTTACACAGATGTTGCTGGCGGAATAGGAGATACATAACTGAAGGATCAAGGCATTTAACACAATTAAATCATAGCTCATTCCTCCAGTCTGGAAAAAGATCAAACACAGACAGATTTCCTTTTTTTCCCTAGTCTAACCTTTTTACCCTGACTTTTGTATCTGTTCTTAAGGCTATTCATTCTATGGATTTACACTCTGCTCAGCACCATAGCACATTAACATGAAGAGTCAGTGGACATGCGGCTTTGACTGAAAAATCGTAAGTTTAGAATATCACTAGGTAGCATTCTTTTAAAATGCCATATTTGATATTTCATTACTTTTTTTTTATTTTCAGAACGAAGCAAGGAGGACATGGCACAGAACAGCAGCAAAGTTGTCCAATAAGCAACAAAATCCACTTCAGAGAACTTTTATAAAGAACAACATCCTGATATATTTTAAAGAAATCAAAAAGAAGAAGAAACAACAAGGAATACCTTCCATTACATAACTCCGACAGGCCTAAATTCCTCTAAATAACTCCTCTGCCCACACTGTAATCCTCAAGTGGAAGCCAGGGAGTTTTATAGAGGGCTTCCTTACCCAGAACCCTTGGGACGAAGGGAAGTCCAATCCTGAGCTCTCCAAGTGATTGGCAGCCCAGCTAGTCAATCAGCTCTATTCTCCCTCACTCTGGGCTCTACAAGAGCTTCATCCCATCACAGAAAGTTTCTAACAGTTTTGTCTCATACACTGGAACTTGTGCAGTCTATAATCCCATATCTATTTCAGTTCTTACGAATGAATCCTTAATCATGATATCTGAGCATCTCCACAAAAAACAACAAAAATTACATAGCAAAGGTCTCATTCTAAGATTGTTTCAAATTTCAGGAACAAGGTTCTCTGGACTTAGGCCCAGATCCTCAGTTACTTAAGCTCTTAACTTTCACTGAAACAGTTTCAGTGGAAATTAGGAGTCCAAATACTTGTGAGGAGTTGGGCCTTAGTGCCTATGTCACTTGAAAATGAGACTTAGGATAACATTTTCAAAAGTGCCTATGTGATGCCTAAGTCACTTCTGAAAAATGGGACTTAAGCTACTAAATTTCTGAACATTTTACTCAATGAGCTAAATTCAACCCCAGTGTAATCAGGTCTAACTTTATTAGTATATTTGGACTTGCTCCCAATTATATCAGATCTGAATTTGGCCCAATAAATTTAGAAACTTGAACAAATAAAATATAATTTAATTCCTTTAAACTTGGCTGTCATTTTACTCTTTTACCCAGCAATTTTCTCATCTTTATTCCCTTTTCCTCTTTCAAACTCCCCTTTTCGTTCCTCTATTTGCTTGTTTTTCTATCCCCTCCATGCCCCTTCACTATCTTTCTTTCAGCCTGATTAAAAACCACACAGTTTCTGGGCATGTCTACACTAGAAAAATAGAAAGGAGTCGTAGGGTGAGCATAATCCACTTTAACGGTGCTAAACTCTGTCTACAGGAAGAACTAAGTGTTGTTTTGTGTTAGCTATCATGTTCAAAATGCCATTTAAAATGCTAGTCTAGACAGGGCCTGTGACTCAGAAGATGGTGGCTGCTGCTTTATTATTGAATAAGGTGTAAAAACTTGCACAGATATAGTATATAATAAGGTGAGGGAAAACTCTCTGCCCATGTCAAAGTACATAGTGTCTACCGAAATATACTTAGATTTTGGTAAGCAGCTAATGTTTCCTGCAGGACTGATTTATTTTTGTAAATATTGTGACAAAGCTCTGTCCTTGCCACTGTGGGTCCCGCGTTTCCTGGCAGATTTCGCTAGCCTCAGAGGCTCACTGTGACCCGCCACGTAATCCTTCTTTGTCTAGAGACAAAGGTCACAGTCTACTGAGCCATTTTCATCATAAGCCAGAAAGGGAGGTGAGGAGAAGTTATCCTTCCTTGCACAGTCTCTGTTGTCTCCCAGTCTCAGTGATTAATCAGGGGGCAAAGGTTGGGGGGGAGCCCGGGCCCACCCTCTACTCCGGGCTCCAGCCCAGGCCCTAATTAGTATCAGCTATGGTAGCTGAGCTTTTAGAAACATGACATGTACAATTCCCTGGGCTACTTCCCCCCAGAGCAGCCCTCATTTCCTCAAGCTCCACTTCACCCTTACCCTTCACCCTTACTTCCTTGTGCCTGATATGGTGTGTACAACTCAGCCTCTCCAACAGTGCAACTTCCTCCCACAGCTCCTGACACGCACACCCACCTGACTAACTGGGAGGCTTTTAACTAGTTTCAGCCAGCCCCTGATTGGCTTCAGGTGTCCCAATCAACCTAGCATTCTCCCTGCCTTCTGGAAAGTTCTTAATTGGCCCCAGGTGTCTTAATTGACCTGGAGCAGCTTCCATTTCACTTAACCTGGTACCAGGGATTTGTTTAGCCTGGAGCTAATATATCTATCTCCCACTACTTTTCTATAGACATCTGGCCTTGCCCCGTCACAATATATTTTATGATTTTCTCACATGAAGTGCCAGCAATTACATTTAAAACAACATTCATGTACAGGGTACATTTAAATTAATTACATAGCTCTGACAAAGTATCTCCACTTTTGCAATTGGTCACCCTGGGCTGAATCCTGATTTTCTCTCCAACATGGCAGTAAGATGTGTGGCAGCTTCTTATCCACTGTATAGCCTGGTTCCAACAGTGGGCTGACCAATCCAGAAATGGTTGGGCCCAGGTACAGAAGAATATCAGGGCGTTTCTGTGTTCATTCTATATTCAAAAGCCATGGAGTTGCTGGGCTATGTAAATTAACTCTGTTCCCGCAAGCACCCCTCTGAAAATCCTGTTGTGCCTGTAGAAAGAGCCAGGGACACTGTAGTGGTTTCCTTCCATTTATGAATCCCAAAGTAACTGTTTATCTTTTGGGGCAAATGAGATCTTATGCTCCATGTCAGGTGTGGGGGTGGGGAAGATGGTTGGCCCAGTGATGCCCTAGGTTCTCTCCAAGTCATCACCAGAGTGTGATTTTTCACATGTGAGACCTTTTTAAGTTTTCCTCACTAAATGGGTCATCCTCCCCACAAGAAAGCAATGAATGTGCCCAGTGCCTGTTTGACATCAGCCCAACAGCACTCAGGTTGGATTGGAACAGAAGGTAGGAAATGGATAATAGCATAAGGACTATACAGATCCCCTGAGAAGGGGAATTATACCCTTAGGTCATTGTAGTTGTGGATCCTGGATGCGTCATGTAGATTATATATTGTGGAGACATTTAGGGCCAGTATTTGGCCTCATGAAACTCTATTAATATTATTTAGAATACTGTAGTGGGTAGAGGCCTCAGTAAGGATCAGGGCTTATTGTATTAGTGCTGAACAAATAATGAGTAAAGAGACAGTCTCTGCCCTAAGTAGCTTTCATATGTAGCCTTCAACAGATTTGTCAATCATATAACAACCCTACCTACAATTTAATGACCCTAATAACTATGTGTGCTTTATCAATTTAATTGTAAGGAGGTATTACACCACGACCATTCATCACTAAGCATGCCAAGTAAAAAGAGAGAGAGAGAGAGAGAGAGAGAGAAAACACCACAAAAAAAAAGGAGAAGCAAATTTGAGCTGCATCAGTCTAATCAATTCACCCCTTAGCTTCCTCTCAGCTGTGTCCCCCTTTTTTGGTTCTTGAAATTAAAATAAATAAATCCCCACATAACCTTGATCTGAGTGAAATCATCATATAATAACCTATACATTAAATAGTTATTGGAGATGATCTTCAGCATGTCCTCATCATTATTTTCTAATGTAGTGTGTAAAGAAAAAACAATTTGGACTATTAAGCATATGTGCTATTTAGCAATGTGTGCAAGAGAAACAAACAACCATATGTGACAGACTGATGAAAAGGCTAACAGTCAATTTTGTAAACTTAAATATGTGCCAAATGTGGGAGTCTGATTCTGATCCTACACGTGTGTCAATCAGAGGTAATTTAACTGAAATCTCTGATATTACACTGGTACAAATCTGGCAGGAAATCAGAATCACGGACCAGAGTGCTAAATGGTATCCCAAACTGAACCTAAAGTAGTCAGGGTCCTTTTCTTTTAAATAAATACATACATACATTTTTCTCTTATTTAATGTGGCACAGTGTGAGATTTTTGTATAAGTTTCTGTGGTTTTATGTGCAAACATGTCCACTTTAAATGAAATATTTGCTACTTTGCTGAAAAGTTGCCTTTAATTTTCCTCCTATGATTAATATCTAAGAATTATTTTTGAAGAAAAAGTTTTATTTTCATAGCCCTCTTGTAAATAATATTTTGAAGCCTATTTCGCTATTTGTGTAATTGTAAACAATGAATCAATCATTTTTCAATAAAATCTATAGTAACCAAGCTAACCAAAAATTCCTTAGACTACTTTGGCTAGATAGATTCATGATGAAGAAAATAAACTGAAAACACAAATCTTGACTAAGCATAATTCTTGCCTTTAGGCATCATCAACACAGATATTTAAAACGTTCAATATTTTTGTAGCAAGACTCAGGTACACTGTTTTTAATTTTCTGTTTGGTTTCATTTATTAAATTAGTAGGTAATAGTGATAGTCCTGGTAGTAATTACACATGGAAACAGAAAACCTGTAGTAAACCTAGTAGCATTTTAAGAATCCAGTCATCATAAATTCATCTGGTATTTACTGAAGTAGCCCTGTTCATAATGAATTCATGATGTATTGTTATCAATGTCACATGTACAATCATTGTTGTTCTACTGAAATCAACATTATTTAATTTACTCAGTGGTAGTGTAAGATCAATTTTGTTTCAGCAGTAATGGTTTGTGTAGCTTTTCTGCATGGTACTTCCTATAATACAAAAAAGGAAGATGTCATTAGATAAAGTGCAGTATAGTATGTGCTTTGAACTTTACTATACACTTTTCCCCCACAATAAGCACAAAAGTAGCCATAACTTTAAGTATATAAGAGCTATACAAATTCAAGAGTGACTGAGATGCAGTTAAGTTAATGTGGCACAAGTTACGTCAGCTGAAAAGAAAATGATGCCATCTCTGTACAAAGACACTATATAGTGTGTTTCATTTCAGTATCTTTGCTTTGTCAGACTTGCTAAAGAAGAAAAAAAAGCAGCATTAATATGCAGAAGGTTTCTCAGATACCAAGTGCACACTTGGGGCATGACAAATAATGAATTAAGCAACAGATTCAGTGGCTTTGTTTGGAAGGGAAAGATGTTCTAACCTGTACTGCTATATTCTAGGAGCTGCACAAGAATGAGTAATTTTATTTTAAATATACGGTATCCAATTTGCTATAGTAATACACAAGGGACATGCAAATTACAGGCGTACTGCTGTTTCTTATATAATTCCAGAAATGAGGGTTACTACAAAGTGAAATCAGAGAGAATATTTTCA
Organism: Lepidochelys olivacea; assembly: GCF_965140295.1. NCBI lineage: Eukaryota > Metazoa > Chordata > Testudines > Cheloniidae > Lepidochelys > Lepidochelys olivacea. Next base: position 45,519,946 of record NC_140414.1, on the reverse strand, counting down.
GCTCTCTATTGAAGATGTTTACAAGCTCACTCAAAAATCTTAGTTCTACTCCTTCTACTCCTAAATGACTTGGTGTTTCAGGTTATGGCTCATCATTTTCAACAGAATGTATTTTTGCTTGAAATTTTAAAATGCTAACTTTAAAAAATGAGTTATGGCCACTGTGAAATATTACATGTGATGTTTTATTGAACAAGAGTGTCTGATAATCAAATCTATTATCCCTTTTTCAACTTAGGTCCTTTATATTTTTGGGCTTACATGACAGGCCGAGGGCCCAGACTTCCATGAGTTCTTTGAATTGATGGCTCAGACCATCAAACTTCCTGGTCTGACATCAAGTGACATCCCTCAACGTTGTCATTGCATCAGCACTTCAAGCTTCTTCAGACATAAAACAGAAATGTCTATGAGTTTACTGGCTCAGCACCAATGGTTAAAGCAGATCAAAAAGGATGAGGGAAATTCATATATTATAACGTTTGGATGTTTTCATTTATAGATTCCAAAGCCAGAGGAGACTACTGTGGTCATCCAGTCTGACCACCTGCATAACACAGGCCATAGAACTTCCCCAAAGTAATTCCTAGAGCATATCTTTTAGAAAAGCATCCAATCTTGATTTTAAAATTGCCAGTGATGGGGAATGCATAACAACCCATGGTAAACTGTTCCAGTGATTAAACTCTCACTATAAATATTTACACTTATTTCCAATCTGAATTAGTCTAGCTTCAACTTCCTGCCATTGGATCATGTTATACCTTCTTCTACTAGATAGATGATGACCCCATTATCAAATATTTGTTTCCCATGTAGGTACTTATAGACTGGGATCAAATCATTAGTGTCAATATGAACCATCACCAATGGGTCCTTGCCCATCATCTTCAGAAGCCTAACCAATCTTAGAGTGGCATCTCCTGTTCTGGCTCCAGGAAGGCAGCTCATCATCCTGTTGTCCGCTTGTCCCTTGCAGAACGTTCTTTCTATTCTTCTGAGTACTGAATACAAACATAGCTGTTTACAGCATGCAGTGAAGTGACATTTATCATCTTGAATGATGAAAAATGGCACAGAGCAAAGAATGAGGACAAGTGAATGTGTATGAAAGAAGCAAGCTTATAGAAAGCCAAAGTATGTGTATGAGTGTGCACAAGCACATACAGTGTGGGGCTGTGTAGAGGAACAACGCTTGTGCTCCTAACCATATTCCTCATCCATATTCCTTCTGTGGAGAGCCAGAAAAGACAAGAGCCACTGCATTTCCCCTGGATTCTAGGCGGGTGAAGGGAGCTGGATGTGCCATGATTTCATTCTTTCCAGGGGATAGCTAGCTTGAACAATTCCTCTCCTCCCATCAGGTACACATGCTGTTCCCCAGTGGGTATGTAGGCTTGGAGTCCCAGAAATGCCTTACGCAACAGCATCTTCTCAGAATCCCATTTCAAATTCTTCTGCCCAATAATTCCTCTCTCCACTGACCAGTGGCAAAGCAGAAGGGAGGCAGAGCAAAGTTCCTTACATGTGTGTGGTTAGGCCCTGTCTTTAAATAGAAACCATGAAGACCTAAAGGGCAGGGAAATGGAATGCAACAAGATTTTTTTCCTTTTATTTCATTGTCAGATTTATATCTGAGGCACTAAACACTGTGATTTCAATAGCATCTCTTTCACAGGTTCTTTTCGTTTTACTTATCGTATGATCTGATAATCTTATTTCTATTACTACTTCCAATTTCCATCCATAGAGATTCATCTCCAGCTTTGGTTCCTGTATGCTGCCTAATTCTATTTGCAGTTAGTATTTCTTTGTCCCAGTGACACATTTCATTGCTCTTTCTTTTAAACGGCCACTTGCCTGGAAAAACTGTATTTCCTTCTGGAAAATGTTATACTTGCTCCTATTACAAGTAACCCGTAAGATTAATGTAACAAAGATTAGTGAAATATTTCTGCTCTTCTGTCTCCATTTCAGTTGTTATTTTGTGCATTAGACTGTTCTGTTGACTGTGCATTCCCTTCCCCAGCCTCTGTAAAAGGACACTCACCAGTGACAGCCATGGCAGAGCTGAAAGTGACACGGAAGTGAGGCAGCAAACAGGATGGTGTGAGCACAGAAAGAAAGGGGAGGAGGAGATGTGAGCTCTAGCATGTTTGGTTTTGTTGCTCTCTCCACCTGCCCAAAAGAGCCTTCTGCACATAAACGGGGAGTAGAAACAAACATTTTAAAAATTCAGCAATCCTATGTATGCTATTTTTTAACAATTACTACAAAAAATTCAAGGTGTCAGTGTACCTCAAAGGGGTCTGTATTACTCAGTGTTCATCCCCATTAATTTTCATCACCCACCAGGTTTCTGTTATGGTCATGACTGCATCACAGCCATCACTTCTTGACTCAAAAGTTTCGCTCCGCTGGTGGTACCACTATGAAAGTGTGTATGTTTCAGTGAAGGAACAAACACAGCAAACAAATTGAATAGTTCAATATGAGTCATCAGCTGCATTTCTGCATACAGAAATTTTTAAAAATCTAAACAGGGAAGTCTGGAAAATCTCCCCCTGAAAATATTTGTGTGTAAAATAAGGCACTTTGGAAGTTAATTAGGAGCAGACAAGTTTTATACTGAATAATATGCTCCCTGAGGGAAAAAAAACATAGTTAAGGGGAATTCAGGGAAGTCTCACCCAAGTTGTTTGAAATAGTTACTATAAGAATTTAATTTTTCACAGAGTGACAAGGAAGGTGGTCAAATTTATCCCTGAGGTAAACCCACTGGCAACATTAGAGATTAATTTTGCCCAGTAAATAAAATATACTGAACATATGACATTACAGAACTTAACTTAAATATTTAGCCAGTCAAAGGAGTGGAGGAGGAGGCATGTTTTTCTGATCTCATGGAATCAGGCCAAGCCACATGTGTGCAAAATGCCCTCATTATTCTGTCTACCTCTAATACATTCAGAAGCAGAGATGTTTCTTTGAGGATTAAAGGAGTGATATAGCAACTCTGGATATAGATCAAAATTGCCAAGAGGAGGAAAACGACTCACAAGAAATACCACAACAGAGAATGAAGTGGCCATCAACCAAAAAACAACAATACAATAACTGTAGATTCCCAAACAATTTAACCACACTACTTTGATTACACTATTAATGTAATATAAATACCCGGAGTATCTGGTTTATAACAAGATAAATGCCAGCACGGAAAAGTTATTAGCTCCTCCATTTCACTATCTGGAATCCAGGGGCCTTGCTGGAAGAGTAGTTGACTGGCTTCTTTCCATTCTGACTAATGAAATATTTATTTTTCTTTCTGAGTGCCAATCCCACCCTTTATTATATGAAATTATTTTTAAAATTTTCTCTACATCCCAAATCAAAGCTGGACAGTAAATACATTACCATAGATGCTGGAACAGTTTTTATAGTGGAGGTGTTGAGAGACATTGAGCCAAACTGTAAACCCTGTATCTAATGGAAATCACTTCAAGCCAGGGGATACTGCCACACCCACAGCACCCTTAGTTCCAGCACCTATGTACATTACTGGCCATTATGGCACATTTTCAGTATGACAGCTTAGATTCTGGAAAAAAGGAGGCAAACTCAGGAGAGGTGGGTATACACCATACATGTCCCATACACTCACCTAGTTTAGTCTGGAATGGACTAAAGCTGAGCTGCCCATGTGAGAAACAGTCTCTTCTCCTCTCTCTGGAACCATTTCCTGATAGGATATGTACACAACAGAGCTGGTCAACATTCTTGTTCAGCAAAACCTTTTTTCCTCTAATAAACAGGACTTTTTTTTTACCAAAATGAATTTTTTTGTGGAAAATTTTCAAAGCTTTCTATATTTTCAATGAAAAACCAACATCTGAAGTTTTTCACTGAATACTAAAAAAGTTTTTTGAAAACTGAAAGACTTGGTGGATTTCAATCTTGGCTTTTCATCAAAACCAAAAATGTTTAGAAGAAATTTTTTAAAAATTCAAAAATTCTTAAAGAATTGGTATTTCTCAATTAACTTTAAGGTACTGTTTCTTTAAAATTGTAGCAGCAAACCAGGCATCATGGGGGCTAGAGAAAGATGCAGGCAGAATTTCTCCAGTGAAACACACAAAGAGAGTAGCTGTAAGGATAATGCTGCTTTCTTGATCCTAATCCTAATCCCGGTCCTTGTTCAATGTTATAGAGAGTTGATTTCTTCTAATTCTTTATCGTTGTCATATGATACATCCCAAATCAGGATCTCTTGTAACCACAGATTCTGCAGCCTCAGAACCAACCCTGCCTGCAGCCTCTCTCTCATTCCCCAAGTCAGCTGCTGCCTTTTCAGCTCATACAGGCAGCTGGTTAGCCAAAAAACACACACACAGCTGAATAAAATAAGTGGCCTTGCTCAGCTTGCCTGTTCTTAAGACCACTCCTAGCTCGGACACTTATTAGGATGTGATTATTTGGCAGGATATACTCAGCACAAGCCTGCTGAGAGCTTATAGAGTAGCTTGGGAAATGATTTTTTTCCCCTTGGAAAAACTTGGCCAAAAACCATTTTCATTTTAGTCAAAATGTTTCTTCCAAATGTTTCTGATTCTGTCAACAAAACAAAAAAAACAAACATTTCTGGTTTGCTGAAATTAAAAAAAAAAACCCCGATGAAGTGAGCTGTAGCTCACGAAAGCTTATGCTCAAATAAATGTGTTAGTCTCTAAGGTGTCACAAGTACTCCTTTTCTTTTTGCGAATACAGACTAAACACGGCTGCTACTCTGAAATCTGTTTTGTCAGTTTCAACAAAGCCAGAATTTTTTTCACAAAAAAATTCATTTAGTCAAAAAGCCATTTTCTGCCAAAACACATTTGACAGAAAATTTTCAAGTAGCTTTAATTCCTAGTCTATCAAACTTGTATGGACTCTCCAACAGGTCTCATGAACCTAAGCTATTTGTAGCTATACCAAAGGTTTTGATCATTCCTGACTTATCTGGTTGTGAATGTGGCATTACAATACTTCTGCTATTGTTAGCTAGGTTGGCACAAAACACATCTGTGACGTGCTGTACCCCATGTTCACCACCTTTATCTGGTTAAGATATATTTTGTACAACGTATGCCTTGTGAGGTATCATTTGAAAACTCATAGTCTGCTGAATATTACTATCCTCTTAAAAGGTATGTAACAACACTGCATGTAAAATTATAACATTTTACAGTGCGACTGTTACTGAAATACGCTGTAGTTCTGGGTAACACCCACAAATCATTTTCTTAAAGACGACGGCACACTAGCATGCCAGCAAGGTGCTAAAGAGCCATTACCTGCTTAACTGGCCATTCACCAGCAGGGGACAAGGTATAAACAAGAAATTTACATTTCATCCTAGACACAGTCCAAATGTCACATACACAGGTAGCTATTTGTCTACGCCCCGGTGGGGAGCTAATCCTCAAAGAGAGGAGAAGGGTATAAAAATAAGAGACAGTGACCTCCATATCACCCATCTCCTCTTCCAGTCTCTCTGCTTGCGGCATCAATGAATACCTGAAGAACACTGAGGGAGGGGTCCCTGGCTGAAAGGAAATTCAGCATGTGAACTGGTACAGCTTATGGTGAGAGAGATGTCTTGCTTTTAAGTTCATGTAGGTATTAGCTTGTGGTTTTATCTTCTTATTTCTTTTGTAACCAGTTCTGACTTTTATGTCTTATTGCTAGTAATCACTTAAAATCTACTTTTCTCTAGTTAATAAACATGTTTTATTGTTTTATCTAAATCAGTGCGTTTGGACGGCAGTGTTTGGAAATTCCAACTTAGGATAAGAAGGTGGATGCATAATCATTACCCAGTGTTGCCATGATGGACTTACTATGAGCTTGCGCTACCCAGGAGAATACTGAGCAGTGCAAGATGCACATTTCTTGGGAACAAGGCTGGGACTGAAGAATTTGCGAGTGTTGCCCTGTATGTAGTTCATGAGTGGCTGGGAGAGCATTCATGTATTTAGCTGGGAGTGAATTTACTGGCTGATAACTGCATGAGCAGACCAGGAGTGGCTGTTCTGGCAGCAAAGCAATGTAAAAGGCACCTCAGGGTACAGTGTTCAGCAGACAGCACAGTTCAACAGTGCAGATTGTACCCTGGGGAATGTCACAATGTCATGCATGTCTATAACTTATTTCACCAGAGATTTCCCCACCTACTTCATATTCTCTGTAGTGGTTTTACCATTCTCAGCAGGATTACATTTCACTTCAAACTGTTCCTCAATTTCATCCTGAAGAATAAAAATATTGGTCGGTAACAGAACCACAATGCTTCAGTTTAATAAGAACAGAAACATTCACAGACCTTCACATCCCATTTTCATAATATTTTGGTTTCATTCATCTTGTCCTTGATGAGATAGCTGCTGCCAGCTAACATTTCTCAGAATACCACTAGACAGACAAGCACGTATTGTGGATATTGATGATGTCTTCTCATTACAGTATTATATATTCCCTTGAAAATATGAAACTGACAATAAATACTACATTGGCTTTTGATCAAGCTCTTGATCCTGTAACCTACCTCTCTGTTTTAATAATACCTACCTCAAGTTCTTCCAATAGGGTCATAAAAGTACTACTACCTTCATATATATGCTGGACAGTACATTGACTGCCCTCAGACAACCATGGAATTAATGTTTCTTTTTGAAGTGGGTGCATTGTAATTGTCTTCATCAAGTGCAGCCACAAAGTGTTTATAATGCTTTAAATGCAGTCTTTAATTAGCAATGGTAAGATCAGCAGGTGTGCTGGGGAAAATGGCATGCAACACAGCCTATCACTTTTGGATGTGCAAATAAATGCCCAGTGGATGTGATTTTTTTTTTAATTTCGTGGGACACAAGAATGTCTCCATAAAATTGTCACTTCAAGGGAGGAAGTGTTAATTTCATGCAAGTGTAGGTGGAAAATATATTTAATTAAATTTAGTGGCATGAAGTTCATGGAATATATAGTAAGCATAGAAAAACGGCAGCCCTGTTATATGGATGAAGAATGGAAAGGCACATAAAAGGTAAAACCATCACCTGAGTTTTCTTGCACAGTGCTCGTGAAATAATGAGTTTGCTGAGTCAAGCTCGTAAAAATGAATATAAATATAAAACTATGCCTCAAAAAATGAAAAAATCCCAGTATTTCATTTAAAATGAATATTAATGTTCTGGTAACACGGCTGCTGCAAGGTTTTCATAGTTTCCTGCTAACCTTCTCTAGAATTTGCTATTATACACCAAAGGATCTTTCGCAATTATTATTTGTATTACCATAGTGCCTAGGATCCACAGTCATGGCCCAAGACCCCATTGTTTGCACAAACACCAAACAAAAAGATGGTCCCTGCCCTCTTTTCTAGGTGGGTCAAGAGTTTCTCCAATTCATGCCCCCCATCCCTTTTTTGTATAATGCTGTATATAAAACAAGAAACAATGTACTGCTTATCCCAGATCTTTGATTTTTAGCAGGATATGCCAGTGCTTTCCAGCTCTGGGCTCTGTATATTACTTGAATTCACCAAAATGGAAGAAGTCTGTTTCTGCTCCCTCTTTGCCCACCACCAATAAATTCTGACCTTTTTATACCTACTAGTATACTATGTGCACTCAGGTAATTTCATTAACATACGTTAGTTGGAGGTATCAGTGTTTGTTCTATAAGCTTGTGCTCAGTATTAACAGAAAGTAAGCCCAGGGCTCTTCCTAATTGAATGGATATCTTGTTATTTTAGGCATTAATAGGCAAATAGATTTACCAACGAGCTGATCAGCTGTATAATTAAATACATTGAGAAGCCATATCCTACCTGAACATGAAAGGGGAAAGAGAAATCTGCTCTCTGCAGGAAATACATTATGCTGCTTTTACAGTATTTATTGTAAATAAACAAACTGATATGTTGGTCTGGTTTATTAAAAAAAAAGGCTACAAATAAATTATTTGTAAGCAGGAATAATATAAGCATCAGAATAATTATTGCAAAATAAATGTGCGTAACCAGAGAGTCCATTTTTGATAAATTAATAAAAGTAAGAGAAGCATCAGATTACAAATATCCTCTACAATTCTTGTTGCTACTTGTGAGTTGTAGAAAGACACCTGGCTTTTATGGCAAAGTTTGTTGTCCTTTACATCGTGTAAATCTGGAGTAAATATATTGGTTTCACAGGTTAGCTGAGCCTTCCTTGCTGAGAGTTCCCGTTGGGATATTAGTCAGCATTCCTGAGGAGATTCCCATGTGGGGTTTGTCATGTCAAGCATGACAAAGCAACAGAACCACTGTACTTCCACTGTGGGGGGCCTGCAGAGAGGCTGAGTGAGAATATCCACACTCACTGCATGCTGCAGAGCCTCTCTCTGCAGCAGCTTACAGGGGTGTTGTGAGAAGAGCATGGAAATAGCCAGTAAACTCAACCTCTTTGTAGATCCACAGGCTTCACTGTCCCTCCCTGCAGTTCTGTAAGAGAAGTGCAGAGACCCCAGCTCTTAGTACAGCTTGTAATCTACAGGTGGGGCTGCACGTTCTGTGCACGCCAAAGTCCCAGGGAGATAGAGGGGATTCATGTCCCAAGCCCAAACCACCGTAGATCCCCTGCACAAAACTCCATCACTAGGATGATCAAATTTGGCCTTGAGAAGGAAAGAGAAACAATCACAAGGACCAAATGTACTTACTTATAGATATAAACGAATGCTGATAATACAATTGCTCACTCAAACTTTGCATTTCCTTCAAAGTGTGAGAAGGAAATGTATTATGAATATGTATCATTTACTCTTCTATTACCTGCAACAAATATCACAGGAAAAATCCATCAAAGCAAATAGAAAATTGTCTGAAGTGGAATTAGTATATGCAAAATACATCATGGTGAATTCAAATGAATAATACTTAAACCTTGACTTGATAATGGTTGTATTTCATTCCATCACACCTAAGTTTTATATATCTTATTCCTCTTATTGGTTCTTTATATTAACTCAGGACAATTCTGTTTTTCACTTTACTCAGATATGGACAAATTTGGTGATTTATAAAATCTGTCCGCAAGCTGTTGAAAATTTTAATATATCCCTGATTTAGACATGTTTTCAGTTTAATTGACATTTTCTTATTTGAAACACAAAAATGTCCATTGAGGGAAAAAAATTAGTTTTCACAGTATCATGGCAATATCAGTAACAGCAGACAATAAATTACCAAACATGATTTCTAGATTAAAGAACTTTCCCCACAAAATGAGGAATTTGTGTGTCAAACAGAACAGAGAGTTTGATGGAGAAGACATATTTTTTCTGGACATAATTATTTCACTTTACAAAAATGAGTCCAATTGTAACAGGATATCACATTCTGAAGGCAGCAAAGTTGACCTGTTTAATAATTAAATTAATCTAATGTAACTATTAATTTTCAAGCTAATTCATGAAACAAAAAAAAATTAATAATGGTACTCTCTCCAGACAGGAGAAAAGACAGAATCCATGAAATCTCACTTTAATGCAGTGAAAGACAGACACTTTCTACTATAAATCTTGAATGGAAATAAGACATTCTATATATTTATACTCCTGCAGCCACAGCTTATGTCCTGTTCACTCAAAGAGAATGAGAGAGGATCTGCAGTTGGGAAAAAGAAAAACAGAGGGGCAAGGGAGGTGTGAAGTGCTGGCTACCTTATTGATAAAAAAAACTAAAAATATATTGACTTTTGTTGAGGTGAATGTCAATAATTATTGACCCAATAGGAATATTTCAAATAAGAAGCTCAGAGATAATACATCAGTCAATATTTTATTTCAGATCAGTGTGTAGTTGTTTTCATCAATAGACAATATTTGTATTTGGGCAAGGAGCTGTTTATTTGTATTTGTATTTGGGCAAGGAGCTGTTTATGAAATATATTGCAGTCACCCATTTTTCAAAATGTTTTTAAACTATCCCAGTCATTTAAGTGCATCATTAAGCCACCTATGCATGAGATCTTCAAAAGCAACAATTTCTTCTGTACAAGAAAACCAGTTATTCAATGTAGAAGGAAGGAGATTCTGCCATTAATTATTTTTTGCCTAGTAAAACAATTGCATACCACCACAAATTCATGTTTAAGTATTTTTGTGATGCTAGTGGGACTCTGTAGGTTGAGTGCTCAGATGTCGCTAGCCAGAGACAACATGAGAACTCTCTCAGCTGGGGCTGGCTGTCATGGGTATATTCCCACTGCCACTGTCTGGCAACTGGCAGAACATATCCAAGGATACAAAGTTCTTTACAAACATAAGTTAATCATTGTAATTCTAACTGATAACACCCTATGTTATAGATAATGAAACTGAGGCACAGATGGGGTAAGTGACACACACAGCAACTCAGAGAAATGAGTGGGAATAGATCCTGGGATTCCTGAATCCCAGTCCTGTTTTAATCATTAGAACACACACCCATACGGAGATAATCTCCCCTTATATCAAATTCATTTGGTTTATCACATATTTTAGGGGGGGAGTCACATTTTTTTTATTTTCTCTAATAAACCATTTGAAACAGGATCGGTATTGCTTTGGTTATGCTCTTTTGTATAGTCCTGTAGAATTTTTACCAAGCGTGGCCTGTGAGGTTTCTTTCCTTCATCTTTTTGGTTAATCTAGATAATTTTGGATCCAATTTTGCTGCCATCAGCCATTTTTACATCCTGACTAGTGAATTAGTGTACTTGGTGCGTTACAATATTTTACTGAAATATCAACTCAGTTTTCATTGGAGATGGAACTCTGGTCTCAAGCTATGTACATTCCATATCTGTGGAACCTTGGCTAAATTTTCATTTGCCCTTTCATTGATAATTATGGTATTTGTCTGGTCATGATAACACACAATCATTCAGCTGGGGGAATCTGTAGAAACCTGAAGATCACAAAGAGCTATTATTTCTTTTAAATCTATATGCAATGTGATATGTCAAAACACGCAAAAGGATAAACTAAAATTAAGGCTGCTACAGAGATGAAGTCTAAACATCATTAATCTAATGTAAAACAGTTACATAGCAGCAATCAGAGACATGCATTCACTGTAAGAATTGAGACACTCAGCAGAGGAAGGTCAGCAAATTGGTAATATTTTAGAAGGGAAAAAGTTGCTCACAGCTTTTGAAGAGTTTAGGAGTCCTAAAAATATACTAGGGGCCCCATCAGTTACTATCAGCTACCAACATTTCAAGCATTTAAGATTTTACTTGGCAAACATTGAATTATTGTCTTAAAGCATTTCTGGAAATGATTCAAGTAAAAAAAAAAAAAAAAGGTGAGTTTCCAATTACAAAACACCCCTAAGCATTCCTACTGCTGCTAAAGTGGCATGCTCTTGTCATTTTCTGCCCCATATGTCATTCTGAAAAAAGTGGCTGATTTTCCTAGTTTTAAGGACTGTTGTGAAAATATTGCATAAAACACACTATCAGCTACTTATAGAAAAGCACAGGTTAAAAAGAGATTAAACGAAAAATAGTTTAATTTACAATGGGACATAATAACTTTGGATTCATCTTACGTTCAAGACTCACAGGCACATGAAGGAAAACCTACCAGCGGCGGAATACATTGCAGCTCCTTTAGAAAGGATCAAGAATACTGCTAAGTAGTTGCAGCACTGAGTGAAACTCTACCATGCCTTATCTCCGTGTTTCAGGAGCTAGATGTTTCAAATACAGCCACTTTATTGATACTAAATTCTGCAAGCACTAAATTTAAGGGAGGCACTACTGTCAATAGTCACTGGGACTTGGCTTTTGAAGGAAAGGGGAATTATGGAAAATGTAGTCCCCAGGGAAGGATGGGGCTGATGGTAGGTGAAGGCTCAGATGGGTCACATGAGAGATGGGTCACATGACAAGGTTAAGTAATTAGCCCAAATTCATATTACAAGTCACTCCCAGAGATGGGAACACAACACAAAAGTACTGATTCCCATTTCCCTGATCTATTCACTAGAAGATACATTTCATCCAATTTTAAGGCACTTCCCTCTTATTTGTATTACAGTAGCTGTAGTCATTGATCAGGGCTCCACTTTACTAGGCACTATACAAACAAATAATAAATAGATGGTCCCTGCTCCCAAAAACTTACAATGAAAATATAAAGTGAGACAACAGATGGATGCAACAGACAGTCAGGGGTGGTGGGAGAAAGCACAAATCAACAATGAGACAACCCCTAAATGGGATACATAGTGCTTACTGAATTATTTTCTCTTGTTAAGCAGATAGTCTGTAAGCTTTATTTGTCATTCTACAGTAGACTGTCACGTTGCAGTTACATAGCATTTCGGCAACAATTTCAGTAACAGCAATACCACATGGGTCAATTTATGATCCCTTTTTGTTCTGTTCTACAATGCATTCTAAGATCAGAGAAACAGCTAATCTATATGTCATTGCCTCAGGCTGCTGTTTTGTTTTGTCAGTCCCCCTCCCCACCCCCACCTCCCTTTTCCCTTCTGAAACTGACTTTAATATATTTAAGAGACTTAAAAGAACTAATCATGTCAAAGTTGTGACAAATCAGTCAGACTAACTACAAATGAGGTACAATATTGCTTTAGATAGACCAATTTTCCTTGGTATTAAGAGTGATCTTAACCTTGAAGAGCTTGGTGTAAATATTTACCCTTGAAAAGAGTGGTTCCATTTGCCCACCAGCTTAGCTATTTTAAAAAAAAAAAAAAAAAAAAAGCTCACCAAGAGAAATAATGCCATATTTTTACTCAAATTAGATTTCAAAGAAGGGGAGAAATGGAGGAACAATTAATGTCAAACTGCTTCTCACATTACCGACCCATCTGGTTTCAATTTTTTCCTTCTGGCAACATCTCATCAGGAGGCTTGGATGATGCCATCATTGCAGAGAGAAGTTGCTGGTAACAAGTATGAACTTTCAAAAGATTAGACAAGATTAAAGAATTTTCCCTCCTAACAATATTGGCAGCACTGACTATTATGCAACAAGTTTCAGTAGACTGTTCTCCAAGGCCAGTTATGATCTAACAATGAAGTGGTGGTAATCAAATTGTCCTAGTAAACCCTTTCTTCACTTGTTTTTCTTGGCTACCTTGCAAAGGATTCCAGCTGATTATCTTTAATTGCCTTTTTTGGTCTTCAAAGGAAAAAGAAAATCTAAGAGAGCCTTCCCAAGTTTTCTTACAGCATGAAAAACTGGAAATGTGTCAAGAGCTAAACTCCAAGAAAATTCTGAACATAGCACTAAGTATTATTTATTACTTGTAGAGTGCCATTTTAAAAAGCGCTAATTAAAAAAATATAGGAACTTTAAAAGATTTGTTCTTCACTTTACCTGTGAGTTGAAGGATGAATTATGATGCAATTGTAGCCACTCCATAGTTAAGATTGTAACTGAGTTTTGTGAGCTTGATTTGTGCCCCATCCCCTCCACAGCACACCTACTCATTCAGCCCATTGGAGTTTTCCTTACACAAAGACAGCATCCTTTCTCACTTTCAAGTTACTGATGTAAACCAGATATTTCTTGCCCATATTTTCAAACACATGCACTTCCTGTCAAACAATCCACATAACCCACATGTTCCCTAAGCTTTCATCCACTATTAATCAACACAGCAGAAAAATATGATAAAGTATTCCTGTAAAACTAAGAAGTTGCTAGTTATATAGGGCTAGATTCCCTGGTGCAGCAAAACTGCATTGAGAGGGACAGGGCAAGATGGAAGATGGAGAATACCGGTCAAGATGGTCAATTATTTCCCATGATCCCAAAGTCTGTCTCTGCCAGAGTTACATCAGTGCAACTCAGTTCATAGTCCCAGAACTTCTGGCCTGAGCAACACAAAAAGAAATGGCCACTCCAATCTTGCCATCTCTCCTGCTCACCCAGCCACATAACGAGCAAAGAGATCCACATCGTACACAGAGATTGGGAGCGGTAAACAGGGTAGGAAGGCAAATTAAGTAGAAAAATGCCTGCAAAGCTCCTCAAATTACCATGAGGACAGACTGGATGCCAGACCCTGGCCAGCGTCACAGTGGGTACTGAGTGCTGGTCATAATGCAAGCGTAACACACACGCTGATATAGACAGAATGCATAAGATCAGGAAAGGTGGTTGTGTTAAATTGCACCAGGCCCTTATGGTCAGTCTGTATTCCCCAAGACACTGAGGATGAGCAAAGAATACTGGCAGGCTAACCAGTCCTGGGACTTGATGCACAATTGAGTCAATCAGAAAACTCATGGCAATCAAACTGTTTTTAGTCGGATGTGAACTCCATACTCCTACCTCTGGTTTAGATTAGTTATAGCAGCTATATTTGTTACTGAGGTGATAACATTTGTCTCTGTCATCCTTACAAAGAAGAATGAGCCCACATCCCAAACCTGTGAGTATGGACATGCAACCACAGCATAATCCATTGGACAACAAGCACACTGTTTGGTTGGACTCTGAGTGCAAAGCCATGCAATTCTCCTGCCATGGCATCTCTGGGATAAACTCATGCCTGCATTCTCTAACCATTCATTCTGGCACAGCCCAGGTTGTTGTCTCATCCATTTGTGTGAAAACAATCTAGGATTTTGTACGGATTTAATCTGGTCATTCACTCTAAACAGGATTTGGCTGTGATCTTGCGAATGTTCCAGGGGATTTGCCTCATAGGTGCAACAGTTTTTGACTATCCAGAAGATGGAATGGAACCATTCATTTTAGTTGCTGGTGTCTAATCAGCAGGACCCTGCCTTGGAATGGTGGTTTAGTAGGGACCAGGAGGCATTGGCCTTGACCAATTGAATTTGCACAGCAAGGAGACAGCTTCCCTGTCTGTCATAAATTGAGGAACCCCTCACCTGTATCCTTAACCGTCGCACAAAAAAGGGTAGTAAGGATCTCAGCTGTGGAGGGAGATTATAGAACAGTTAATACATGGAGATGAAGCCATGGGGCCTTCAGGGCCATTGTCTGCAATCCCAGTTCTGTTACAATAGGGGTAGGATTATGGTTGCTAAAGCACATCTGTTTGTTGTCATTAACATGTTAATAATGTTGCATCCATTAGCTTTAACTTATACGGAGTGTCTGTGTCTCATTCCTTGTTGTTGTTCAGGAGGTTGCTTTGAAATTAGCCCAAGTAATACATTACTTCCAGAGTAGTTATAAAATATTTAGAAGAGGGCCACATGTACAGAGAAAACAGGATAGAAAAAAAGATCGCTTTCTTTCATAAAAAGTTCCCTGGTATTTCCCCTATATCATAGAATTATAGCTTTTGCAGCATACCCCATTTAGAACTCTAGCTGGCATTTCCCAGCATTTTACAACAATAGAAGTTTATTGTATTAATCACTCTCCAACTCAAATCATGTCTAGAATATGAAAAGGGATTCAGTTCCTGAATAAATTATGCTCCCCAAACTTACTGCTCTTTCCACACTGAAATGGACATATCTACATATTACTCTTCCATTGTTTTCTCAGTTTGATTCTATATGTTAAGGGTGTATTATTCTGAGAACAGGGCACATGATGTGTGAATGACTGTAGATCCAGCCTGGGAAAATCTATTCTGGTTAATAAGATGCAGGCTATAACAATTCAAAACAAAAGACTTTTGTACTTATTTGCATGACAATACCCAGCGTGGTTTTCCTGTACGCTAGCACAGACCTGGTGTCAAAGCTCTAGGGAAAAGAACAAACATTCTGAGATTGTGTTTGCAGCAAAAAGTTTTCTTTTCTCTTTCTTTCTCTAACACTTTGCTTTGCAGGTGAGAACTGTGATGATACACCCACTTTTTGCTTCCAGATTTTTTTGTGATGTATTTTGTACCTCCCATCCATCTACATGCTAGTTATTTATATATCACCAGTCACCATACATTATCTAGATGCAGCTATCTCATGTAAGTTCCAATCTTATTCCTTTTAGAGTCACTGGGAGTGTCAAGCTGTCTGAAGTGGCTCAGGAGTGTGAGTACCAACCCCAGGGCATACTGTTAAGAAGCAGGGCACAAACCCCAAACTGGCTGTGAGTTCTACACTTAGATTTCACCAACCAAGTATCAAGTGTGAACTCCTCAAGCACTGCAACAGCCTTAACATGGAGTCACAGACGGACCCCTTGGCACTCCTATCTTGCCACCCAGACAAGCTTGCCTTTGTGATAGATAGTTCCTTACAGCAAAAATCACAACAATATTTAGGTTACTCCTAGTCCCAAAGGACCAGTCACTTCCCCAAGGTCAATTGCAACTTAAACCCTACACAACAAAGACAACTCTTGAAGCCAATCCTATAATAAATTAACTAAAAAAAAAGAAATTAGAGTTATTTACATGGTTAAAGCAAGTAAACATACAGACACAAATAAGTTATGATCTTAGGTTCCAAAAGGTAATAGAAGCTGCTGTAATATGCAAGCTCCATAGTCCCCTAGAGATAACCCAGGCTAAGCAACTGGGGATCCCTTGCTTATGCTTAGAAATTTTGCCACCCCAAACTCCAAGCAGCACAGAGATCTAGTTTCTTCCTGTCTGGGATTTTTATTTCCTTTCCCCATGGTTCAAAATGATGGGACAAGACCACATGCACATCTCCTTTTGGTCTTTGATATTTCACAATGGCTTATTTGCTTTCAGTGGGCCTTCTTGGTGGGCAGGACCTAACACCTTCTGTAGAAAGACCGCATTTTACATCTGATGACCTGTTTGATGACATACACAATTACAGAGTTTGACAATGCAAACACGCAATATAAACTTAGAGCATGGGGTACAGATGTTATAAATGAGATTACTACATGAAGCATCCTACAAGAATTTCATAAAGTCTAAACTCTAAACACATTCTTATAAACCTAACATCTATTTTAACAATGCTAACACACAGGTGAGCCAAAGTGGTTTCCAGCTATGGATTGGTCAATGTTCAGTTGAGGCCTAGGGGCCTTGGCATGAGCTGGCACCTGATCTGCCAGCATCACACAGAGTATTACCAATGACTGGGGAAGGATCAAGGATCACCTTACTTCAGGTTTCAGAGTAACAGCCGTGTTAGTCTGTATTTGCAAAAAGAAAAGGAGTGCTTGTGGCACCTTAGAGACTAACCAATTTATTTGAGCATAAGCTTTCATGAGCTACAGCTCACTTCATCGGATGCATACTGTGGAAAGTACAGAAGATGTTTTTATACACACAAACCATGAAAAAATGGGTTATTATCACTACAAAAGGTTTTCTCTTCCCCCACCCCACTCTCCTGCTGGTAATAGCTTATGTAAAGTGATCACTCTCCTTACAATGTGTATGATAACCAAGGTGGGCCATTTCCAGCACAAATCCAGGTTTTCTCCCCCCCCACCCCCAACACACACACAAACCCACTCTCCTGTTGGTAATAGCTTATCTAAAGTGATGACTCTCAAATGGCCCACCTTGATTATCATACACATTGTAAGGAGAGTGATCACTTTACATAAGCTATTACCAGCAGGAGAGTGGGGTGGGGGAAGAGAAAACCTTTTGTAGTGATAATCACCCATTTTTTCATGGTTTGTGTGTATAAAAACATCTTCTGTACTTTCCACAGTATGCATCCGATGAAGTGAGCTGTAGCTCAGGAAAGCTTATGCTCAAATAAATTGGTTAGTCTCTAAGGTGCCACAAGTACTCCTTTTCTTTTTGCATCTTACTTCAACAATCCCATCATGATTATGTATCAGAATTTACAGATTAAAATTTAAGTGGCAATAAAATGTTAAGCATCAGAAAATGTCTCACCCAAAAGGCAATATATTAATCAAAACATACGTAGCACACTGGATAGCCTCTCATCTCCTTCCCACTCCGTTGGTATTTAATAACAGAACAGACATGCTAACCATTTCAAATGGTCTGTCTGGACATTTCGATTTCCAGCATTCTTTTGAAAAGGTCTGAGCTATTCTCAATTAAATGATAGATTGAAATACACCAAATTATCTCATGTAAATGATTTCAGAGCAGCCCAATTTTATTTTAATATAAAAATAAGGAAACTTCTAACCTGAGATTCCCTCGGGAGTTAACATGAAGCAGATTAGCACCCAAATTACCACCTTTTCAGTTGTTTAATTGAGGTTATTAAAGAACCTTTGTCTAATGGGTGTAACATTACCCATTACCACTGTGACATGACGTCATATAACACTGCAATGTTGTCAATTTAGAAAAGCCTGTTAATGTTTTCCTTTTCCAGACAGAAATGTGATTCCTGTACTAGCTGACAATTCTCCTCAGAATTGTCAACATTTAAATTGGTTTTAGTGTGATAGAAACCAAGGTTAAAAATAAAAATCTGACATTTTTTGCATACAGTTCATTAACTAACCGTTATTAGGCTAACATGGAACAGCATATTTTAGCATCGTTAAACTGCTCTATATTTTCATCCATCAAAAAAAGAACTACCTTTCCCCTTATCCTTCTCTTTAAAACACAAGGAAGTGCTGAAAGAAATATTATTTAAATAATATAGGCAGCATTTATTTTATACCATATAATTCATACTTCTATGAATTACAAACTAAACAGGAAATGGTGACCCATCAACAAAGATCTTATGCTAACGATTGAATAAACCTGCAATAATATAACAGGCATTTTGATACAATTTATGCCACTTCATCCTCCATTTGCAAAACTCTGCCATATTTTTTTCTGTGCACTACATGAAATTTGCACAATACTTTTCTATAATGTGTATAGTGAAAATCATTTACCCAAAGGTCAACACTTGGAGTTTTGGAATACTTTTAAAAGTTTATAAAATTGTAAAAGCCAGCATCACACATGACACTTGCATTCTTGTCAGTGATCTCAAGGGAGACCACAGAAAGAATAGGCTTGTACACTGATCTAGGTAGGCTCTTGCCCTTACCAAAAAAGACAGACTGTGAGCGAAGTTCGTGCGGTACTTGTTAAATGGATAGAGTGTTGACCCCTATCTGAAGCAGTAAATTCATTTTACAAAATCAAGTGAATTTGAATGCAGGAGGAAAGAATTTTATAAGTGTTATGGAAATTAGAATAACAACAATTTATACTACTGAAAAATATTTGCTTGTGGAAAAAAGTAATGGTTAGATGCTGGGTATGAAATAAAAACAGTTAAACAGCTATTAAATCTAAAAGTAGATTATTTCCCTTGGGATAAATTTTTAGTTTCCAATTTTAAGTTAAATGTCTCCTTGACATTCTTATCATGTTTATAAAATTGGCAAAAATTTACCTAGAACTGGGTTTTAATTAAATATTTTTAAAGCCCATGAAGATAAGTGAAATAAATATATTTTATGAGCTAAATGAAAGGGCACAGATTTCATATGTAAACAGTGCCATCTTCTGGTAGTCCAGATGCAAAGCTAGCATAAAAATCCCTCCTAATTCATTTGCATAAATATCATTTGAAAATAGTTAGGGTCTTTGTAAAGAAATTAGCCAATCGTTGTTCCATATTAATAATTACTCTTTTTTTCAAAATTAGTAAGAAAATTATTTTATATGAAGTAAGGACTTGATCTGCTCCATTCAAGTCACTGAGTGTTTTTCCATTGACTTTGATGGGGCTATGGCAAGCCCCAAATCAATTTCTTCTTCCAAGAAAGAAACAGTCATCTGAATAAGTACAGTTTACAAAACACATGCAGTACTACTTACATTATTCAAAACAAAAAGTAAATCTCACAAAAAAATCCTACAGGTTTATACATTTTTATTTTTAATTTTAAAACTCCACTAAAAAGAAATTGACTTAAATTTGCAGACAATTTTTTTCCAATTTTCATGGCTGACTATTCAAGTTTTGGAGGAGCTATGTCAAGAAAAAAACTGAACTTCAAATAATCATGTCTGATTCCTCTCATCAGAGTTATTGGGAGAGGAAGAAAGAAGTCAAGGGTCCCAATAGCTCTCAACAATTACTTCAAGTTCCCTTTTTTCCCCGTACGATTTTACAGTACTTGTCTGAAGCATATAGTTAATCTTTGGAGATTTAAAATGATAGGTGAAAGAGCACAGGATTAAATGAGTTAGAATACTAGTCCATGATTTACATTATTATTAAAGATGGCTTTAGCCAACCAAAACAGAAATAATTGTTTAAACTATTTTGATTGTTGATATTAAGTGCCAGTATTTATCCTGTAAATCCAATACCACAGAGATACAAAACTACAAAGGGAACCTTTTAAAAACAACTACATCAACAAGAAAGAAACTGAATTAAGTCAAACAGTACCATAATATATATCAAGAAGTTCAGAATTTCACAAAAACAATAACTTCCTTAGCACTTAATTCAAGAGTAAAATGTTCTCTCAATTATTTATGTAACCTGTGATGGCTCAGTACAGGACCTTCACTTGTAACACAGAAATGCCCACACATTGGTGGACTATCACACTTATTGTGCTTTGCTCTAGCCAAAAGTGATTTAATACTGATCCCACCTACTTCCTGAGAAACAATACATTTACTAAAAAGAAAGTCAATTTCATGCATTTTTCACATTTTATTTCTATTGCACACTGACAACTCCTGACCTATTTTAAGTATTTTCATAATATGCAGAAGCACTTCAATGCACAATAGCTAAACCTTCTATGCTTAGGGTGACCATATGTCCCATTTTTCAGCTCTGTTCTGGCCATCCCTACTTTTTCACTAAAACTGGGCATTTGTCCCTGATTTGTGCAGGCAGCGCTGCCTTCAGAGATGTCCCCCCAGGCAACAGCCACCGCTCTCCAGCTGGACACTACAGGTAGTTCTTATGTCTGGGTCAACCTGGGACAGCTGTCCACTGCTTGCACCACAGGATAGTGAGGAGTTTACTTAAAGGATTGTGCCTCAAAGATATAAAATCCCTTCCCAAGCAGCCTGGTGTTCTGGTCAAATGAGTGTGCTGCCCACATTAGAATGGTGCACCCTTCTCTGAGTTCAGTGACTGCAGTCACGGGTCTTTGAGCAGGATGCACAATGTGTACGGTGACAAAGCGGAGAGCTGTGGCTGTTGCCAGGGGCGGGGGGTCAGGTCTGAAGGCAACGATGCCCGCCAGCAGCAGCTGAGGAATTTGCTGCTGGCAGGCATCGCTGCTTTCAGAGCTGACCCCCACTTGCCGGCTGCAAGGCAGAGCAGAGAAGTAAGGGTGACATGGTATTCCCACCCTTACCTCTGCGCTGCATCAGAGTCTGAGCCTTCCTTACTGTGAGGCTCAATATAGAATGGTCAAGTTGCTCAGGAGGCTGTATAGAAGCACTAAATTAATTTTCCTATCAGCTCAGTGCAAGGTCAGCAACAAGAAGGTAGGATCCCCATTTATTGGTGGGCACAAAACATGGCTACATGGATTGTTAGCATCAGCAGGGTTGAAGGATGGCGTACGCAGGTCATTCGATGGGGGTTAGTGGCAGTGCTCTAATTTGTAAATGCTGATTTTTGTTGGTTAGCTGAGTTGCAGCTGCAGCTGAAAGCAGCGTGATGGTCTCTTCACAGCTTCAATGTTTGCCTAGAGTGGGAGCCTGAGTGATGAGACAGTCTGAAATAGGAAGGGTTTTTAATTGCACATTTTGTGGTAGCTAAGAGTCCCCCTGAGCCAAAAAGGCTGCCTGCTGTAGAGGCAGAGTGCTGTGTTCAGATGCTGGGCTGAGCCAGTGTTCAGAGAATGCCTTTTGAAGGGACATTTGCAAATAAATTCTACCCTAGTGATTCAGTAGCAGATTTACCAGGCCATGGAGATCTCTGGTGTAAACCCTTCTACTTGGAGATTAACTTGGCCCACAGCAAGGAATTGGTTCAGCAAAACAGGGGCTGTCAGGAGCAGGGTTCCGCTAGAGGCGGACTGACATTATGTATCCCAAAAATCCCTATAAGGAGCATAAACAGTTCATTCACACACATTCTCTCTTGTCAAGAGCTGGTTGTGTTTGAAGTAAGGGTGGCAACACCACCATGCTACCATTACTTCTGTGCTGCTGCTGGCGGGGGCACTGTCTTCAGAGCTAGGCACCCCTGCAAGCAGCTGATGCTCTCCCTTGCCCAGCTGTGAAGGCAGTGCTGCCACCACTCACGTGACGCTTTTGCTCCTTTTGTGTGCGTGGGGGGTGGCGGGGGGTGGGGCTGTGCATACCTGTGTCCTGAGAAGAATCAATAGTTTGTGTGGGATCATTTTTTGCTATAAAAATGTCTAGGAAATGTCTGTGTCATTGTAATGAAGACCTCCAAAAACCATTCAAGTTTTTAAAAAAAGACACTTCAACATTGGACAACAGCAAAGTTGTATGTGAGGCGTGTGGAGCACATTTCTCAATTGCCCACAGCAGTCAAAATGACATTACCCAGAACCTTCAAAGCAAGAAACACAGAGATGCAGATAAAAGTAAGTGTTTAACACCAAGTGCTTCAGGATTTTTTCTGAAGCAAGACACAGAAGCTGAAAAAGTTTTTGCCAGTGAGGGAGTGTTTGCTTACCACTCCGTGCAGTACAGACAGAGTTTCCGGTCTAGTGACTGTACATTACAATTAATTAGGAAACTGTACCAACCTAGAGTTTTCATCTGCTCGCACAAAACCTGAGGCAATCGTTTGCAATGTCTTACCCCTTTATCCATTGAAGAAGTGCAGCTTGAGTTGGACAAGTGTTCCTTTATTATGCTTAGTGTGGATGCATCGAACAAAAAGAAGCAAAAAACTATTTCCTGTTCTTATATGGTATTTTCTCCCACTGAGTGGAGCTTGCACAAAAATTATTGACTTTTCGTCTCTACCCAGAGAAACATCAGATTTGCCTTGTGCATTCAGCCAGCAAGCGATTGAGAAGTACTCTCTTATGTTGGAATTTGTGCAGACAACATTAATACTAACTTTAGGGGTGCCACACATTGTGGGGAAAACAATTTGAGGCGAAAGCTCCAGGCCAACTTAGGAAAAGAGATCTTCGGTATTGGAGGCGGTGCACATATTGTGCGTAACTGCCTCTGAACTGCAGTCGACTGTCTTCCTTTAGATGTGGAGAGCTTTGCTGTAAAGATTTACAAATACCTTCATATCTACACAGTGAGTGTTGAAGAGCTGAAAGATTTCTATCGATTTGTTGAAATTGAGGATACCAAATTACTAGAGCAGGTATACATGAGTCCTCTCATTGGGACCAGCAATACACAGGATTTTGTTGATTTTCAATGGGCTTAAAGCATATTTTCTTTCTGAAGATAAATGCCTAACCCTGCTAAAGAAGCTCTTTGATGATACTGCCACTCAACTGTGTCTTCTATTTGCCACCAAACAAACTGCCATGTTTCAAAACATAATGACAGAGAAAACGATTTGTCAGTGACAGAAGTTGCACTGCAAATATGTTCCCTGAATGTTAACTTATCGGAGAGGCTTGGAGAAAGATTTGTCACAACAGAAGTGAAGAACCTACTGCACCAGAATCTTGTAGAATGCAGGCAAAAGAAAGAAAAGGAATTTTACGATGTAGTAGACAATTTTTACACAGCATGCCTGTCCTACTTAGAGCACTGGAGACCCTGCCTTTGAGTGCACCAAAAAGTCTGAGTGGGCTCTGCTGAGCAATATGCTGCAGTGGGAGCAAATGCAAGACAGCCTCGCTGCATGCCACACCAGAATTCCCACTTTAAATATGTTGGATGAGAATAGTCTCTTTGACGAGTGGTCTAGTGCAAAATCAATTGTCTCCAGTTGTCTTTCAGACTGGAACCATCAGAGAATGCCCGTCACTGAAAGGTGGCAGAAGAGTTTGAGAGATGGACCGTAATGCAGTACAATACACAAATCTAGCCAAGCCTGTGGAATCTGTGCTGTACCTGCCGGGTAAGACTGTACCTGTTGAACGTGTCTTTTCAATTACGAATTGTGTATGGTCTCCTGAAAAATCACATCTGAATGTCTCCACCATGAAGGCTGTCTTGTGTGTGTGAGTTAACTTTTCTCTAGACTGTACTGAATTCTACGACAAGGTGCTGAAAGACAAGCAAATCTGATGAAAAAAGCATCATCAGAGAAATACAACTGGTATCAAGCACCTTCACACCCTGAAGAACGACAAGACAAGAAACAATGACAGTAACTACTGAGTTTTAAGTAAAATAAAACCATGAAATATATCTTTTTTGCATACTGTAAGTAAGCTCCTCTGAGCACTCACCATCTCTTACCAGTGTCCCGTTTTCCGTTTACAGAAATATGGTCACCCATCTGTGCTGTAGATCAGAGGTGGGCAAACTATGGCCCGCGGGACCATCCTGCCCGGCCCTTGAGCTCCTGACTGGGGAGGCTAGCCCCCTGCCCCACCCCTGCTGTCCCACATCCCCCGCAGCCTCAGCTTGCCGTGCCACCAGCGCTCTAGGAGGCAGGGCTGCGAGCTGCTGCCGGGCAGTGTGGCACCATGGCTGGCTCCGGCTGGGCCACGCAGCTGCCAGACATGCTGCTCTGAGCAGCATGGTAACGGGGCAGGGATCAGGGGAGTTGGATAAGGGACAGGGAGTTCCGGGGGGCAGTCAGTGGACAGAGAGCAGGGGGCAGTTGGATGGGCCAGAGGTTCTGGGGTTGGGAAGGAGGTCAGGGGATGGGGAACGGGGAGGTTGGATAGACATGGGAGTCCCAGGGGGCCTGTCAGGGGACAGGGAGCAGGGGGGGTTGGATGGGTCAAGGGTTCTGAGGGGGGGCAGTTATGTTATGCTATACAGAGCACACGGGATCTTTCATAAGAGAGAAGGCAAATACGCCATATTTATTGAAAATACAACAGTTAGCATATGCTTTTCAGTCACACACACATGCACACAGTCCTGCCAGTTGATGTTTTTATCGTTACCGGGTCTGGAGCCTGGATCAATCTAGTGGCCAGCCAGATTAGTCACAGAGGGGAGCCGGGCTTTGTCAGTCGCGATCCAATGCTCCTGGAGTAGTGGCAAGACGAACCCAAAATCCCATGGCAAAGCACGCTATTCTTATAGTTCCTTTTCTCTGTTGAAGTCTATGGATTTTGCTGTGTCAGTTTGTGACAGGTTACTTCTTAATTGGTGTTATCTTCTGATGTAAACATTCCAATACACCTCCGATAGGGTTATCCTGCCCTGGTTCCGATTTAATCAATTGTCCTGTTTTTAGGGATGCCAGCCTTCACCTCAGTCTAGTCAATTTGCCCTTCCTTCACTATGGATGCGCGTTGATGATTTTCTGGTGTTCTTAAGTCTCTTTACTCCTTTTTCCTTGACCATCTGGCTGTAACAATGGCCTTCACAACTTATCTTTTCCTGATGCATACATTCCTCATTCACACACACAGTCTTTTTAAAGAGACCTTTGAGAATACAAACAGTGTCAGTTTATTTTGAATCTCCTTAACATAGACGCAATACAAGATCCTGTCTTGTACTTACTAAACCTTAAAAACAATGAAATGTACATTTAACTAGAGTGCCTAATTTGTAATACATATAGGAAACCATAGTAGACATTATAACTTATCCTAAAACAAAAGGGTGACCATAATCAGTCATAAGGATTGTTCTGGTCTGTCCCTGCCTTAACATCAGTACAGACACTGGCAGTCTGTCAGATGCATTCCTACCAATGTCCCAGAGGGTCATTCCTTTCTGCTATTCAAAAAGGGTGGCTAGTAAAATGAAATCGAGACATACATTTAGAAAAGCTGGATGTGCACAAGTCCATGGGGCCGGATGCGTTGCATCAGAGAGTGCTAAAGGAGTTGGCGGATGTGATTGCAGAGCCATTGGCCATTATCTTTGAAAACTCATGGCGATCGAGGGAGGTCCCGGACAACTGGAAAAAGGCTAATGTAGTGCCCATCTTTAAAAAAGGGAAGAAGGAGGATCCTGGGAACTACAGGCCAGTCAGCCTCACCTCAGTCCCTGGAAAAATCATGCAGCAGATCCTCAAAGAATCAATTCTGAAGCACTTACATGAGAGGAAAGTGATCAGGAACAATCAGCATGGATTCACCAAGGGCAAGTCATGCCTGACTAATCTAATTGCCTTCTATGACGAGATAACTGGCTCTGTGGATGAAGGGAAAGCAGTGGACGTGTTGTTCCTTGACTTTAGCAAAGCTTTTGACACGGTCTCCCACAGTATTCTTGCCAGCAAGTTAAAGAAGTATGGGCTGGATGAATGGACTATAAGGTGGATAGAAAGCTGGCTAGATTGTCGGGCTCAACGGGTAGTGACCAATGGCTCCATGTCTAGTTGGCAGCTGGTATCAAGTGGAGTGCCCCAAGGGTTGGTCCTGGGGCCGGTTTTGTTCAATGAGTCAACAGTGTGCCCTTGTTGCCAAGAAGGCCAATGGCATTTTGGGATGTATAAGTAGGGGCACTGCCAGCATATCGAGGGACGTGATCTTTCCCCTCTATTCGACACTGGTGAGGCCTCATCTGGAGTACTGTGTCCAGTTTTGGGCGCCACACTACAAGAAGGATGTGGAGAAATTGGAGAGATTCCAGCGGAAGGCAACAAAAATGATTGGGGGACTGGAACACATGAGTTATGAGGAGAGGCTGAGGGAACTAGGGATGTTTAGTCTACGGAAGAGAAGAATGAGGGGGGGATTTGATAGCTGCTTTCAACTACCTGAAAGGGGGTTCCAAAGAGGATGGATCTAGACTGTTCTCAGTGGTAGCAGATGACAGAACAAGAAGTAATGGTCTCAAGTTGCAGTGGGGGAGATTTAGGTTGGATATTAGGAAAAACTTTTTCACTAGGAGAGTGGTGAAACACTGGAATGCGTTACCTAGGGAGGCGGTAGAATCTCCTTCCATAGAAGTTTTTAAGGTTGGCTTGACAAAGCCCTGGCTGGGATGATTTAATTGGGGATCGGTCCTGCTTTGAGCAGGGGTTTGGACTAGATGACCTCCTGAGGTCCCTTCCAACCCTGATATTCTATGATTCTATGATTAGTACCTCTATTCTTATAGTACAATTATAAAATCCTGCTCCTACAGTTAGGGGGTAGGAAGTGGGAGGGGGCGGACGGGGGCAGGGGCCAGGCTGTTTGGGGAGGCACAGCCTTCCCTACGGGGCCCTCCATATGGTTTTGGAACCCCTCAGGAACACCTCAGGCCAAAAAGTTTGTCCACCCCTGCTGTAGATCCAGATCTGGAAGAGGCATACCTGGATAAGAGAAGGGTCAGTGGCAGAAGAAGCCAATATTAAAATCAGAAGAACCTCTGGACGAAAAATGTGGAGTCAGAGGTGAACAGAGAGCTCATGTATAGTAACAATTATTTAAATTGCTAAATATTAAAAAAGATATTAAATGAGTGGAATAGTGATGTTACCCAGCAGGAATGGCAGCCTACTCCGTACTCAGGAAGGCAGAAACAAATTCTGCTTCCATCAGCTACCCAAACTTGCACCTCAACACCCCCTAAAGTTGCCTAGTGGAAGTCTAACAGTCACACCTAAGAAAAAAATAATCATTTTGTCAAAAGAAGTGAGAAGTTTGCCATGCCAGGAGGAACTATCTCAGCCCAGTGAAGGAGTCAAGCTGGCATCTGTGATGTGGTGAGTAAACTCCAGTCAAAGCAGGGAGGGATTAAAGGTCTAACCTGCAGACAGAGCATCTTCAACACCTGCCATAAATGTTGAGCTTGGAAGATATTTCGAGACTCTGGTGGTGGGCAGCACTGTAAAATCTTAAGGAGACTTCAGGACGGAAACAAGAAATAAAAGGAAGAAAAGCAAGTTTTAGACTGCTGGCTGCCTCAATAGAGGGAGGATCTCTCTCTTCTAAGTCCGGAAAGAATTGGAGCTAAAAGCCATGAGAACTACAGGGAAAGAAGCAGCAATAAGGCTGTCCTGCCAATGAGAAGACTTGCTTTTCCAGCTGGATTTACAAAGCCTAAGAGCTGCAGTTGGCCAGTAAGATGCAAGGGTTTTTCTAGGGAAGAGAAGTTTCATAGTACAGACCATTTATCCTTGGAACCAGATCCATCTTTTCAGCTCCTGCTGAAGCCTTTTGGGTTGACACAGAGCTACTATGCACTAGCTAAACCAAATTAGATGGAAAAGGAAAAAAAGTATGTTAGCCACCAAGGCTGATACTAATGAACTTTTGTTGGAATTTCAAACATAAGAACAGATACACACACCTAATTACTGGCTATAAAGTAAAGCAGCTGATCAGGAAGAAAGGAGAAGTACATCTGAAGCTGGAGCAAACTCTGATGTGACGCTGAACCTGTAGACGTGGGTGAAACAGCAAGTGCAAAGTCTTGGTAATCATATTCAGTAATGAGACATGGAGTAACAGACCACAAAGAGTTCCAGAACATTTAGAAAACAGGAAATCCTGTTCTGCTAAAGCCAAAGATCTTTTAGGAATTATTTTGCAGAAGTGGTGATGGATATGGTGCATGGAGACCTTTTTTCCTTCTCCCTAGAGTTGGCAACTGCCCAAGGGACATAATTGTAATATTATACCATTTCCAACAGAAGTAGTAATTATGAGAAAAGCCAAGGACGATAAAGGATCTCTCCTTCCAGGGCCACAGAATCAAAATATTTCAAGATCTCTCAGCCATAGTGTTATGAAAGAAATGGAGCAATGATTGAAGAATTATGAGAAAACTAAATAAAATATAAATAAGGTTTCCTTTTCAAAACTCTCCTCAATAAAGGCTACCTAGTGAGAAATCTAAAGGAATGGTAGAAAATAATGTGGATCTCAGGACTTATAACAAGGAGCATAAAAGAAGACAACCAGAGGACAATAAGAAAAACAAGTGGGAGGGAGAAATCTCTGGCAAGCAGCTAAACCCACTCAAAAACAAATTCTCAAGTTTAAAAAAGGAACAAGAGCCACACCAGAAACAGACAGAAATGAAGATGAGCACACCTCTGAAACACTCAGTTTTGTTTCAGAGTAACAGCCGTGTTAGTCTGTATTCGCAAAAAGAAAAGGAGTACTTGTGGCACCTTAGAGACTAACCAATTTATTTGAGCATAAGCTTTCGTGAGCTACAGAAGTGAGCTGTAGCTCACGAAAGCTTATGCTCAAATAAATTGGTTAGTCTCTAAGGTGCCACATGTACTCAGTTTTGTGTATTTGCAGGCATAAACAACACAAGATAGAAAGATAAAGGGCATGCAGCTATGTATAAAGAACTGTATTTCACTGACCTTTAAAATATTAAACTTTTCAAACTGGAGAGTAATCAGACATTGAAGAATACTACAAATTAAAAAGGATTAAAAAGCAATAAAATTAAAAGACTTCCAACACCAAAAAAATAAAGGGGAAAAGTATTATACATAGGCAATTTATTATAGTTAGATTACATTTTCATGTCAAATAAGACATACAAACAAAATACTAATGTGTTGATTGAAAAGCAAATATAATGGACTAAAAGACAGCAAAATCTAAACTGCAAAAAGCATAGATAGCACGGTGAGAGGAGCATGGAAATAGAAATAGTATGAACTGCACTAAGGCATAGGCAAGCTCTGAAGGATACTGCGAAATACTGTATATCAGATCCACTGAACACAGTTTACTCCTTTAATGAGTGGGGTTTAGGTATCCATAGTAGATTAAGTGTCTCTTATGACCTGCCGTGGATCAGCAGTTAAATTAATCTTTGAGACAAATCAAGAAAATACGATTTGAGCTGCATGGGATTGTGATAACAGAAGGTTTAAATCAGTTAGTAAATACACCAAAAAGGTCATATAAATAATAGAGTCTCAAGGCAGTTGTATTGAGACAACATGAGAGGGATTTCTTCATCACCAAAATTCAGTTAATTGCCATGGGAGTCATTGGGGATGTAAAGGAGCTAAGTTTGTATGACATGACGTCTTATCCCACACTTGTGATTTTGCTTTTGCTTTAGGGTGATTAAAGAAACCAAGCAGTCAGACAGCTTTAGTGATTGAAGGCAACTTACTGATTGTTGTTTCTAGACATATAATTTGTTCCAGTTGGACCAAATGTTTTTCCGTGTTAAAGCGTACCCAATCAACTAGAGCAGAAATATGGAAAGCTTAATAACAGAAAGGTCATTTCTCCTAGTCCAACTGGTCCATACAGTGCATTTGCTTTTTCCCTTTATTCCTAAACTATACAGCCAGAGGATCCATTTAAAATATGTGAAAGCCAGCTGGAGGGAACCAAGGCCAGGGGCTATAATAGAGAACATGATGATGCCTGAGAACTAGAGGAAGAAAGAAAAAAGGCACGGGGCCAATTTGTAAAAGACAGTTTCTAACCCAACTGTATCGATCTAGATATTACTGCACACATAAATTTACTGTCAGGCACACTTTGATACAAAGCTGGCATCAGCAGATTAAAGCATTGTTGCTGTGATCTTTTGTTTCAGTAGCCAAACTGGCAGACCTGACAGGCACCAGTAATCAGGTGAATCAGCAGTGGAGAAAGCATGTACTGTGGAGACACATTCCATCCAAACTGCCACAATAGTGGATGTGACATGTTTCCCCCCGGGGTGCCACCTGAAACTGGGGTATCACTGAGCCCTCTGACCAACCAGCCTGGGCTCCCTCTCACACTGTGCTGCTGTGACAAGCAGCAGACATGCTCCCAGTCATACACCTCCACCAGCATTCACAGGTAGGGACATACCCAGAGGCAGTTACATGCAGGCTCTCTGATCAGCCACTGCATGTGAACCAACAATAGAGAGGCTACAGCCAAAATAACCACCAGCTTCCCAGCCTAGGACACCAGAGTTGTAATGTCCTACCCTGGTCCAAACCCCAACCAGTATGAATTTATTATCGAGTTCGCCTCCCCCTCAATGCGGAGAGGACTAAGCAACAGCCTTTGTCCTTTAAGCTACAATTCCTACGCACTTCACTCCAAACTCACTGGTTTAGATTAAACTTAAAATAAATTTATTAACTACAAAAGATAGACTTTAAGTGATTATAAGTGACAGCAAACAGAACAAAACAGATTACCTAGCAAATAAACAAAAACGCAAACTACACCTAAGATACTAAAAATACAGGATATGAATTAGCAAATTCTCACCCTGGTTGATTATACAAGCAGGCTAAAGATTCTTAAGGGACAAGCTGCACTGGCTTTCCAGCTTGGAATCCTCACATCCATCACACACAGGCTAGAAATTCTTTTAACCTGGGTTCAACACTTCCCGCAGTTCAGTCTTGGTTTCTCAGGTATTTTCAGGAGTCTTCTTGTGTGGGGGAGTGAAGAACAACAGATGATGTCATTCCCTGCCTTATATAGCTT
The DNA here is from genome assembly GCF_965140295.1 of Lepidochelys olivacea. Lineage (NCBI taxonomy): Eukaryota > Metazoa > Chordata > Testudines > Cheloniidae > Lepidochelys > Lepidochelys olivacea. The sequence goes on along the minus strand of NC_140414.1, from coordinate 45,488,560 downwards.
TAGCAATATGGTGGGAACCCTTTGTTTCAAAACTTGGTTCCCAGACCAGTTTGTGGAAAAATACTGACACCCCAAGATGGAGTCCAATCCAGAAACATGTGAGCTGGTCACATGCCATTGCAGTGTATAGCAGCCATTGCTTACAGGCTGGCCAAAACACCCACAGGAAGGTTAAGCTATTCCACAGTCCATTGTCTTTGCTGTTGGGCCATCAGCCCTGTCTGGCTTCTTCATTGTTGTACCTAAAAGGCCGACTGTGGGTGTTTTCCAGAGTAAGGCCATTTGAAATACAGATTCCCTAGTCAATATTCATAACTTCAGATACAAAAATGATATATGCATATGTTAGGGGGCCTATTCCTTCACCCACTTACTTCCCTGGTCCTTTTCGCATGAACAGAGAGCAACAATACCCGAAGTCCAAAGGTGCAAACAATTCAATGTTTATTGGGGTGAACTTCCAGCAAGCATGATTCCAGTTTCCTTCCTTAGTGTCTCCCTTCCCAGCTCTGACACCACAGAGCCTTACACCTGTGTCCCTGTTCTCATTCCTGCCCTTAGCCAAACATGATTCCAATTTCCCCACCCCCATTCCCTGTTCCCATTTCCCCCTTTAGCAAAACATGATTCCAATTTCCCCACCCCCATTCCCTGTTCCCATTTCCCGCACACACACACACACTCACTTCCTGTAAAACTTGAGTTCAGCCTAGCTATACCTTAACCAATCATTTTACTGAAATTTAACTAACCAATCCTAACATATTGTAACATGATTATTTAACCAATTATACCCCACCACCTTAATTAGTTTACACCCAGAAAAATTAATTATACAGCAGACAGAAACAATCACAGAACCAGACAGAGATTATACAGACAAACAATAGGGAAATGGGGACTACAGTGATAGAACAACAAAGAAATGAGGATTTCACATCCCAGCTATTGATAAGTGAGTTCTTGCTAGACACGATGCTTTCAAACTAAGTTTCTTTTTACATCTTCTAGGCACTTCCCTTTCTCTGGAGGTGATAGGCATTATCAGGACAGGAGTGTCTTCCTAACAGCCCAAAAGCACCCTCTTTCAATGTGACTAGTTTGGAATGTGAGGATGTGACCAGTCGCTTCCCAGTTTATGGCTGCCTCTGTTGCTTAGCCAAAGATCTTAGCCTAAGAACAGGGCCTCAGACTGTCACAGTAAGAGAAGGACCTTACACTGGCAGACAGTGATTTTGATTCTTTCTTTTATACCTCTAACTAGCCAAGTGATAAGAATATACCTAAATTCCTAGAGTATAGGCCTTTACAGACAGGCCTGAATATCTATATCCTAACAGCATACAAATAGGATAATCATATTCAGCAAATCATAACCTTTCCAGTGACACCTCACATGGCCTGTCTTGTACAAAACGCATCATAATTATACCATATCACTGTGAGGAATATGGGGTGCAGTGTCACAGTGGGCTCCTTCTGATCCAAGTGACCCAGCAAAAGCTCCAGCATTGGTACTCATTCACCTTCCTTTTAGACATCCATATATTCAGAACCACTCCTAGTAGGACTCCCAGAGGTCTCAGCAGGAAGCTAGAAAAGCCCCCTGGGTCTCAAGCAGCAAGTGATTCAATATCTGAGACATACTATGATAGAAGTATGGTATACTGGAGAGCACATATATGTAACACTGAAAAGTTAGTGAATTATTAACAGCTTTGTTATCCATATTTTGAAAAGCATGATTAAACTGAAAAATTATTTACCATTTTAAAAGCCCTTTTTACACTGAAATTTTGTAAACTGAATATAGATTAAGAATGTAAACATTCCTTTGTATGCTCTAAAACAAACACACAGACACAAATCTTTCTTAAAACCTAGCAAGTCTCACTTGGGCTTCACTTTAAAGCAAATTATTCAGATAAGACTAGGTGGCAGTCTCTTAATAAATGATTTGAGAGAGGTAGGGCTGAGCAGCACAGTGCAAACTCCCTTCACTGGCGCTTCTGATGACATGCATAGTGGGAGAGATATCTGTTGGACTTGTGTGAGTCTCTAATGAAAGTAAGTATGAACATTTCCCAGAGGTTCTCTAACTGTGCCAGTAGATGCTGATTCTGGATCTTACAATCATATTTATTCAGGTCATCTTTTTCAAAACCTGTTTTTCCCATGCGGGGCACGGGAATGTATTTCAACAGGATTGAAAACATGTTCCTTAGTTTTCCTGTCCTTTGAACTGCTGTGCTTTTACTTCTCATGTATAGAAACAAATTCAGAGTCTTGCAGACAAAAAAAGGAGATGACGTGGATGTATTCTGGCTATACTGAAAACAGGGATGTGTAATGTTAACCGAACGACTCTCCCCCTTCCAGAGTATTAAAACTCTTCAACCACGTGTGAGGGAGGATAAAGACGCCCCAGTGTCCGACCCCCCTCCCCGCAGCTGACGCGGCAGCCCCCCTTCCCGCCTTGCTTGCACCTAACGTTTGCTTTTGGAAACATGGGATGGCCACCCCCTCTTTGCAGTCACTCGCAGCCCTTCTCCCCGTGCGCGCGCGGCGGCTGCCAGCCAGCGCAGCGTCCCAGCGCGTTTGCCATTTCAAGCCTCCCCGCCGCCCTCCGTAGCTCGACGCGACGCTGTCTCGCGCACGCCACGCTGAAGGCGCGGAGGGGGCACGCGCTGCAGCGTCCCCCCTCCGGTCTGCGCGTTCAGAGGAGCCGCCCCCGCAATAGATAGAACGTGCAGCTCCCCAATCCCCGCCAGGCAACACTGACAACTTCGGCTGGCCCGCCGAGGCAGAAAAAGTTACTGCGCCTGCGCAAGGGTGGAGGTTCCGGGAGAGGCGGCGCGTGCTGGAACTGTTAGTGTCAGCGGGCAACGCGCATGCGTCAGCGTGACGCCTACAGGACCTAGGGTGGGCGAGAGCCTATGAGGCGCCTTTGTGGCCGCGGCGCAGGGGGCGGCGCCTGATTTGAACGGGCCGGCGGCGGGGCGGGGGACTGGGCCTGTGCGGACGTCGTCTGTCCGCGCCGCCGCTGCCGCCGCGCCATGGCCAAGCAGCTGAGCCGGGAGCAGGGCATCACCCTGCGGGGCAGCGCCGAGATCGTCGCCGAGTTCTTCTGTGAGTGAGCGGGGGCCGCGGCTCCGGGGCGGGGGCGAGGAGCGCGGGCGCGGGCGGGGGGGTCCCTGCAGCACACCGCGGTGCGCGCTGCCCCCGGGAGGGAGCCCGGAGCCCGAGGCAGCGCGGTGACCCGGACACCGCTCGGGGAGTCCCGGGAGCTGCGTCTCTGCCCAGCTACTCGTGGTGCGGCGTTTTGTTCCCTTCCCATCCCGGTAACGCGGCGGAGGGAAGGGGCCGCCGAGCGTGGGGCTGCGCGTGCGGGTGGCGTCTGGGAGAGCCCAGTGACTGGGCCGACTCTACCTGCCTTTCAGCTTATGGCATCAACAGCATTTTATATCAGCGTGGGATCTATCCCTCGGAGACCTTCACGCGCGTCCAGAAATACGGGCTCACTCTGCTCGTCACTACAGATCCTGAACTTAAAAACTACCTGAACAACGTGGTAGAACAGCTAAAAGGTACAGCAGATCAAATGCACCTAGGTGGTAGTTCACCCGATGTTATGAGCTTTGAACTCCCATGTTTTCCTCACCTGGCATAATTCTTTAGAATCATGATGGGTTTTAGAGAGTGGCTTGCATATGAACTGATGTTTCACTTATGAGACAAGACAGACTATCTGTTTTATTTATATTTACCTATTCTATTTGTTTATATTGGGGAGCGCCTTATTTTAGTAAACACCTATACATTCTAACCAGTCTTCTGAGGCAGAGCCGTGTATTCGATCTCTTCACCATTCAGAGCTCAAATGTGAATTTATTAATTGCTGAGAGGTTACATTAGTCTTAACATGTCTGTTCAGCATGCCTATTTACATAGCCAACTTCTCTGGATCATATTGGTTTTATATTTCTGGATTAGCTATTAGAATTGGAGAGAATGTACACCTTGAAACTTGTCACTAACTTAATATAGTCAAACTGAAGACTGCATAGCATTCTAACTGCTTTTCCATAAACCGTAATATTACTAGTGCAGCTAGTAAATGGGGTTAATGAAGGCTCACTCTACTACATTATCTATATTTTCTGACTTGGGGAAGTTATTTTTCTCTTGCTTCTTTCAGACTGGTTATGCAAGTGTTTAGTACAGAGGCTGGTGGTGGTAATCTCTAGTATTGAAAGCAGTGATGTTCTTGAAAGGTGGCAGTTTGACATTGAATGTGACAAGACTGCAAAGGATGAGAGGTAATGTAGTCAAAATTACACTGTTATAAACCCTTCCTGTTGACTACTGCTAGTAGTTGATTAGGTGCTAGTATTAAAGGCCCTCTGTTTTGTATTTATAAACTGTGCTGCAAAAAGAATAATCTGGGTCAATCTTTTTAAAAAAAAAAAAAATTCCCAGCTGTAGTGGGAAAACACACCAGCTCAGGTCATCTTTGACAGCATTTTGTAGCTTTCGGTCTACTGGTGTGCTTCACTGTAAATCAAATGGAAAACTTTTTTGATCTCAGATGAATATGTAACTCCCATTTACTTTAAAAGGAGCTGCATAGAAAAGGTAAAATTTTCCCTTTTTTTTTCTCCTTCACTCCTTACATAAAGATATAGTCTACTTCAGCAGCCATTATAGACCTCCATGGTGGTACTTACGTGTTTGTTTTTTCATCACTGTTCTGCTTCTTGATTTCTCATATTCAGAAGCAGTTGCTTTGGTAACAGTAATACCCCATAAACTCCAGATCACAGGGAAATCGAGACAGAGGCTGGTATCCTTAAACATTGAGAGGCTTCATGGAAGAACAATGAACTGAAATTTTAAACTATCATTTTGGTTATATTTTCCAAACCTTGACCATCCATCTTGTATTGTACTATATAATAATTGTCCCTCACCCAAGAAATGCAAGTCTCAATTGCACAATCTGTCCCTTTATTGTATGGCAAGAATAATAACCGCTTTTAAACAAAAAGAAAAGGAGTACTTGTGGCACCTTAGAGACTAACCAATTTATCTGAGCATAAGCTTTCGTGAGCTACAGGCTGTAGCTCACGAAAGCTTATGCTCAGATAAATTGGTTAGTCTCTAAGGTGCCACAAGCACTCCTTTTCTTTTTGGGAATACAGACTAACACGGCTGTTTACTCTGAAACCCACTTTTAAACAATGGAGAGAGAGCTAGATTTGGAGAAACTTCTCATTATAACAAAAGCTTCATTTTTCCCCCCCTATATTGACAATGTATTACTCTCTTGTAGCGTACCAAGAGAGAAATCTCAGAAAGCTATCCAGGAGGAAATTCGATCTGTTATCAGACAAATAACTGCCACAGTAACATTTCTGCCTTTGTTGGAAACATCCTGTGAGTATTCCAAACTTTTGTGTGACTAATGAAACACTTTGTGTAGAAGAAAACACCTTAAACCTGAACTGAAATTTTATCAAAATGAGACTACCACCTTTCTAATTATAAGCTGTATACTGCTTATGTAGATTTAAATGACAATCTAATGCAAAATGAAGGATTTAAGTATGACACCTGACCTAATGTCTATTCTGCAATTATATAACATTCTATATGCGAGTTGTGTGCTTTTGCAAAGAAAGCACAGTTAAATGTGAATACTGTACATCTAGAACTATATGCTATGCCTGGTTTGCGATCTCACTTCAATTGAAAAGCATTTATTTAAATGTCCTAATAGTTCTAAACATGTTTTCTCTTCCTCTCACTGAAGTATTTGAAAAGCTATTTCTGGTGAAGTGACCCTCTTCAAAAAAGAGATGAACCCTGCTACTGAATTTAAAATTCAACTCTGAGTTTAGGCATACATATTTGGCAAAAAAAGTTTGCCTACTATGTATAGCAAAAACGTTCTCCAATAAATTACTATAGAATAACTTAATAGCAAATTACTAGTCTATAAAAGTTAGTTCACAGCTATGCTCAAATACAGTCATGGCTCAAATGGATATTTAGGCCCTGGTACTGCAAACGTACAAGTAACTTTTGCACAAGATGTTTTGTTTATACAATAGAACTACTGAACTGCATAAATGAAGTAAAAACTGAAAGGTAAGCACTGACTTGCAGATTTGATATCACAGGTTGTGTTTTTCGGTGATCTTTTTAGGGGCTAAGAAGAAGATTGAAAATTGTTAGTCTGAATATATGTATGTTTCAAACATAAAAAGCTCACTGTTTTTAACTTAGCCTTGTTATACCAATAAAATAAAAACCAGCAGGATCTTATTAAAGGGGAAAAGGCAAAATGCCCCATTTATTGTGAATACAGAAATAATCATAGTAAGTAGTTAGTTATAGCTATAATATTCAATACAATTTCATATACACACACACACACACACACGTTCTGCAAGATTGTTATCATAGTTACCAGCCCTACCTGGAAGTTGGTTTGCAGAATCAGACCCCAAAGTTCTCACTTTTTAGAGTCTATTTTTATAGGAATTTCTTCCTATGGCAGTCTATGGGAATTGCTTCATCATGCTGTTGCTGAATCAATCAGCAGATAGCACATTCCTGACGGCTCCAAGATGTTATCTTGTTCTTTGGTTCTCCCATTCTTGAGGCTGTTGGGTGGATTCCAGTCTGCCCTTCGGGGGTCCTCTGGTTATTTCCACTTGACGCCTTCTTCAGCCGATGGACACTGGATTCTTAGGCTGGCACCTCCCTGATCATTCAGTTGTTATCCACACCAAGCATCCATCCACATACATCCTCTCTCTATTTTAATCACAATTGTTAACAAAGCAAGATGAATACAACAAAAGGGCGGGGAGTCTCTGGGTGCTGTTTCTGTTGTTACAGAGTATTGCTTTGAGTCTCTCTCTGTGTGTGGTTGTTACAAAGAATTGCTTTGAGAACAGACTGTCTTAGAATGTACTAACACAATTAGTAACTTGCAAGTTTCACACACAGAGGGAGAGAAACAGTACCAAAAACCAAGAGACCTCCTTAATTAGTAATACCCTGGAATTTAAACTATGGGGAATCAAACTCATTTGTGATTTTAATACAGAACTACTTGAATATGATCCAACAGCCTCACATACACATCATGTTTAGCTATGTGTAGCATATATATGAGCTGGGTTTTGCAGGGGGCTTTTGGTCAGTGGTTTGGAATCTCTGAAAATGCATAACCCATCTGAAAGGTATACATAACTATTGATAACTCTTTTGCCTACAGGTGCCTTTGACCTACTCATTTACACAGACAAAGATTTGGCAGTGCCAGAAAAATGGGAAGAGTCAGGACCACAGTTTATTGCCAACTCTGAAGAGGTCCGTCTTCGTTCCTTCACTACCACCATTCACAAAGTAAATAGTATGGTGGCCTACAAAAAGGATTCCTTTCCTTGATGGAATGAATAATGTGGTGTGTGTCCAGAAACTGCCGCCTTGTAAATCTGATGCTATGAACTGTAGTTTCATCCTGAACAATGTTTGTGGTGTGGGTGTTTTTCTGTATCTTTTACTCAACTTTGGATCAAAATAATAGCAAAACAAAGCAGTTCTCTTGTTCACATTACACCGTATGCTGTGCTGAGGCCTTGTTGACCTATTGTCATCCCTCTAATGAGAGACAAAGGATTTACTTAAGAATATGGCAGTGTCTTATACTGAACAGTATGCCAAATCCATTCTAGATTGGAGCACCAAGAGCAATATCAAACACTTAACCCCTCTAAAACCTGGCTTAGAAAGGCTGCTTAGAGATAATGCACTTTTGATTGCCCTGGAATACTTTTTGAATGGCAGCTGTTACCTAATCTTCAATATGATCTCATAATAATAGGTGCACACTAACAGACTTCTAAAAATATACTGTTGCTTGAGAAAAATGGTTCTGACAAATAGGGGTTGTTCTTGATAGCAATTTAGGTGGATAGTGGTGTTAATGAAGATGATCCTGGAATTAATTCACTGAAGTCTCATCTGTTCCTCCTACCTCTCTGCTCCAGGACAGAAATTATAAAATCAGTCCTCTCCACTGTGTAATGAAAGGTCTGGATATGAATGATTGATTGTACTCTAGCCTAAACCCAAAATCTCTATTGTTTTACTCTGTGGGTAATGTCTTCATGTTAATATTTGTCTTATTTTGTATTCATGTTTTATAGAATAAAGCTCTAAAATCTTTAATGAAAACTTTTTTACATTTATGCAGTATCTGGGAACTACACGTTTCATGCGTCTTAGACAATGTCCTTAAATTTGTGCAAGTCAAACACTATTCCCTCACGAAGGCTTAACGTCACTATTGCAGTTTCTGTTACTTGTTTCACCTGGTGTTAGTTTTCTAACTCTGAAGATTAGAATGAAGTCTCACTCCTGCATGGGCTTACAGGATTTGTGCACAAGATAAAAAAAAAAATGATTTAGTGGTACTTGGTGTATAAAATCCACTGCTCTGTGTAGGTCTTTATATAAAAGAACATTGAGTGAGGGTCCTTAAAGGCAAAAATAGTACCTGAAACTGCTTCTATTTCAACTCAGTATCCCTTTTAAGCAGACTTAGAAAATGACAAAGTTGCATGGACAGCTTTTAAGATGCACACCTCCAGAATTTTAAGATCAGATCCAACTTTCTTTATCTGTGCATATTACAATCTTAAGAACACTCAAACATACTGTCACAGCCGAATCCCCACTCTGTCACTTTAAGTACAGAGAGTGGGGGGGCCTGCAAATGTTCTAAAAATTAATACTTGCCATTCCAGGTTTGTATTAAACTCCCAGGGTTACAGCTTTTCTCTGACTTTGGCTTGGTAAATGCTGCCACCACCCAAATGCAAAAAACCCCAACCGTTTGACCCAGGAAGGAGCACTTGGAAATTCTTCCCTTTGGGGTACCCTCAAGCCCTTTCACCCCTCCCTCCAGGGAAGAGCTGGGAAAGAAAACAAAGGAAAGTTGTTGTGCTACCAGCTAATCAAACAAGCACAAACCTCTTAAGACACCAAAAATACAATCCTGTTCTTAAAGTAAATTTTATTAAAAACAACAAGGAAAAAATTACATTTACTTAGGCTTTTGCTAGATTTTAAAAGAGCAATTTCAAAAATTAAGCACCCAAACGAGCTTTCTTGGGGGTTCAGCTTAAAGGTTACAAGCAAACAAAACCATCAGGAGTTAGCACAGAGGAGATCCACAAGCCAAAATAAGAAATAAACCTGATTGTATCTACCTAAACATTCCCTATCCAAATAATTTCTTCTTCATACGTGGTTCAAACCTTACACAGCATTTCTGCTTATAGCATTGTTGCTCTGTCCCTGTAGCCCAGAGAACAACAGACAAAGGGAAAGTTTTTCCCAGTTTTAAAAGTTCTAGCCTTCTAATTGGCTCTTGGTCAGGTGCCCACTCCTTTTTTTCTCTTTACCACCGGGACCGTTTAACTTTTTACAGGTAAAGCAAGTCAAGAACAGCTACCAACAGGGATTTTACAGCTAACTGGCTGGCTGGGTGTCTATCAAAGGGAGCTACCTCCCCCCTTCATTATCACACATACTGTAGGGGAGTAGAGTGCTAATTTCAAGACAATAATCTGATCAAATGAGAATTTAAGAGGAAGGCTAAATACCTCTTCTGATGGTAGTTATCAGATTTATTCTAATATACCTTCAAGTCATTTTGGCAATAAGGCTCTTTTGAAGAAAAAAATCTCTTGCTGTTAAAAACTTAGATTTAACTCTTCATTTAAAAAAAACCCAAAACTTTAGCTAAAGAGGTTTCAGTCCAAAAAGTGAGTGTGAATGATGAAATTTAGAATGGAAAAACCTTATGCAGTCATTCTTACTTACCTGTTTGCAGAAAAAGTAAGTTTGGGGTTTTTTTATAAGCTGTGTATTGCCAAAATACATTATAGGCAGAGCTGGTAGCTCTGCCCATAAAAGTTGCCTGACTCTTATAAGATGTTATCTTTAGTCCAGGGGTTCTCACAACAAAAATTTTTTTGTTGTTTCTTTGCTTTTTTGGTTGCTTTAAAAAAAAAAAATTGCTAGCTAGTAAGTCGTCTGGTGTGAAAAGTCCTGGGGCAAATTAAGACCTGGATGGGGAGGGCGGCTGTGGGGCCCGGGGATGATGGTGTGGGTGGTGAGCCTGGGATAAGAGCCAGCTATCGCCTGGATGGAACCCAAAGTCCCATGGCTGAAGGCTTCCCACCCACCCTCAGGAAAGTGGGGCATTCACCAGCTGCCTGCACCTCCAGCGTTTGTGTTTCCAGAGGGGGGGCAGGACCAAATCCCCACTGGTGACCCTGGGAGAGAGCCTTCTTCTTCTCCCCCACCCACAACCACAGCCCAGAAGGAGGTGGTCACAAGAAAAGCCTCGGGTGGCTGCATTTGAGAAACACTGCTTTAGTCGCTCATAACTTTCTCAAGCTTCAGTGGTTTGAAATGAAATTTCACAGTGGGCTGAACTTTTTTAGAAAGTTTCTGACAACAGTCCAGTTTCTGAGAACGGAGTTAGGGGAAAATGTTTTTGTTTTTACACCATATTAAAAATATAATCTTAAAATGATTTTGTTGAAACTTTAATGACCTTATTCTTTATAGCTGACTTTCACTTTAACCAAGGTTAAAAAAAAGCTCAAGCTTTTTTTTTTTTTTTTTTTTTTTTGGCTATTCCTATGAAAATCTGCTCCTATTTGTCCAAATTATAAGCCTTTGGAAAAATCTTAGTTCACAGCTAAAAATGTGGGTTTTGTATGCATTGAGCTCCCCTTAGCTCCCTACATATGACTAGACTGTGCAAGTGCCATCCCTACACGGTACCTGAGCGTGCTCTGGCTAGGGGTGGGGGGACAGCGGGACATTTCCTGCAATTGCAGCTCCTGGTATCTGCAGGCCAGCAGCCTATGAAAACAGGGAGACTGTCTCCTTTTCTCTCAGTGCAGAAGTTGAATACAGTGGAGATGGGATGATCAGCTCTGGGGAAAGGAGTAGATTGGGGGAAGGAGTTGATGAGCATTGAAGAGGGGGAGCTGGGGCAGGCTGAGCAAGGAGACTCAGAAGGAGTGGGGATGAGGTGGGACAGAAGTTGAGAGGATGGGGAAGAAAAGGTCAAGACTGAGGGGAACAGGCAGAATAGTTTGTGTCCATTAAAGCAGGGGTTCTCAGCCTTTTTTCCTTCTGAGGCCTCCCCCAACATGCTATAAAATGTCCATGGGCCACCTGTGCCACAACAGCTTTTTCTGCATATAAATGCCAAGGCCAGCATTTGGGGTAGGAGGCAGGGCAATTGGCAGGGGCCCCACAAAGTTAAGTTGCTCAGGTTTCAGCTTCAGTCCCAGGTAGCGGGACTTGGAGCAGCAGCACTTCGGCTTTGCCCTAGGCACAGCAACGCAGCAGTGAATCTAATGCTGGCCCTGCTTGGTGGACCCCTTGACACCTGCTCACAGCCCCCCAGGGTGCGCTTTGGCCCCCTGCTTGAGAACAGCTGTATTAGAGCACACTCCCCTATAGAGCCTGGAATGGAAGCCAAGTTCTAGAAGTCTCACCATTCCTGTGCAATCAACATGTCTGTGAAGTCTACTGACAAAATGGCTCTCATCCCTCTAATGTTGGCAGCCTACCTATGATTGCTTTGAGTTGTACAGTGGATCTATTGGTTCCAACATGCTGGTGCCACAGATGGATGTTAATGTGATGCCACATGAAGTAATTCCTGTTTTCTTCAGGTTTTTTTTTTTTTAAACAGCTAGGAAATTATACCACATAAAGTACATTAAACAAACATTATAGGTTACAAAGTCAAGGGATCAAACATTAGGAGTTGCCAAAATTAAGGTTGCCTGTGCACTCTATTTTCACACCTTGTGCATGCACATTATGCTACAGTCTAATTATATGATCACATATTTTTCCCCCACAGCTCCCTCATCTCATTCGGTACACAGAATGGAGCTGCTCTGGCTATGAATCAGGGCTACGTAGTGAAGGAGACTTGTCTTTAGGACCACATGCCTCATTTGTTGCAGAAATTGGAAGGTTCATAGTGAATGAGGTAGGGGATTGTAGGAGAAAGGATGGTTTCATGGTTAAGGTAGTTGAATGCTGCCCGAGAGAACTGGATTCTGCTACAGAGTTCCTATGTGATGCTAGGTAAGTCACTTACACCAAACTCTGTCAGTATGTGTGCACCTCTTTTTCTAGGGTCCAACTTGAGATCCTGGGGTCTGAGTTGCAGAAGTGCTAAGCACCCACAGCTGCTAACTGACGTAAATAGGAGACGTGCTTTGAACATATTAATTGCCAAATAATGCTAAGTACTCTGAAAAATCAGGTCTTCGGCATCCAAAATTATTGGACACTTTTGGCCTTAAGCAGTCTGGACAGTATGCACTTAAGTAGCTATTCACTATTTTGTTTTCTCCTTTATAGTTCAATGAGTGGCCCCATGCCTTACTTATTGCATACTATTCAAACCCTGCTCTGGGGACAGAATTGTTAATTTCCACATAGGCTTTTATAGGATGCTCATCACTATAGTAGCTGAGGCTGAAATCTACAAAAGGACTTAAGTGCCATGAAATGAAGATAAGCGTTCTTATCCCCATACACCCATCTCTGCTATAGTGCCTGATCTGGCAGGTATTTTCAGAGCACAACTAACTGCACAAAATAGCTGGCAGGGGAGGGAAAGATAATCTACCTCCCTTATAGTCCAGTAGTTAGGGCACTGATGTGAGACACCCTGGTTCAACTGCCCCCTGTGCCTGATGAGAAGGAAGTTGAACTTGTGCTCCCCAACTCTGAGGTGAGTACCCTAACTACTGAACTATGGTATATTTTTTGCGGGGGGGGACCCTCTCTCAGCCTTTCCCAATGTAGCTGGCCCAGTGTGTATAAATTACTAAATATGCATTGAGCTAGAGAGAGAAAATCATCCTGTAGTCCAATGGTTAAAAGAAAAGGAGGACTTGTGGCACCTTAGAGACTAACCAATTTATTAGTTAGTCTCTAAGGTGCCACAAGTCCTCCTTTTCTTTTTGCGAATACAGACTAACACGGCTGTTACTCTGAATCCAATGGTTAAGGCATTCACCTGTTAGGTGGGAAAGCCATGTTCAAATCCCTTCTCGTCAGGCAACAAGGGCAACTGAACCAGGATCTCCCATGTGAGTGCCGTAATGATTAGGCTAAAAGAATTATAAGGGGGGCTGCCTTCTCTTACTCCTTTTCATGTGGAGGAAGGCATGTTTTAAGGTGACCTACTGGATCGGCCCCTGCAAGCAAGATGCGCGGGCAACGCCTATCTTTACCTGGTTTGAGGATCCCGCTGCAGCTTTTGTGTTTGTGATAGGCACTGGCCTCAGGCTGAAGCAGCAGTATGCCTGTCGCGAGCAAGAAATTTAGGCATCGAGATACTTTAGGTTTCTCTAGGGTTAGGTGGCAATTTAACAGAGAATGAGGGAGAGATCCTGTAGAAAAAAAGTTTGTGATCATGTAATTAAAGGTTTTCAGATGCATGCATATATAGGACCCAAATGAAGGCACACGCAACCTTAATTCTGGCATTTCTTAGCTTTTGAGTATGTGACTTTGTCACCTTAACGTTCTAATAGAGGTGGGTTTTGTGTGCACGGGTATACGAGTGTGCTTCTGCCTATACAGTCATGGGCTTTTCTTTTTCCAGCATTTCTACACCACCATACTATGCACATAAGTACTAAAAATAATGAAGAATCTTGAAAAAGGTAAGGGTTTTTAGCAAAGCATTTTCTTCAGTAGTGCTTATGGTAATGTAGACTGCAGGTCCAATTTGGAGCATCTTGACATATCACACTGACTTGGCTATCAATGCCCTGGGCCAAGTTTTTAAAGGTACTTGGGTACCTAAAGCCAGTCAGGCATCAGGTGGAAGTTTCAAAAGCCTGTGGGCATCTTTAGGCATTTAAATACCTTTAAAAATCTGGACCTGAGTAACTGTCTGTTCCTAGTTACAACAGAAAAGGTCCTTGCCTCTTTTATTTAATCTTTCATTGTCTATAACCAATAGGCCTCGGCACACTGATAAGCCAATTTGGTTCAATGTAAGTACAGCTGAAACCGCCTTTGCCTGGTTCACTGTATCTGACAGCAAATGCTCACTGCCAGTGTATATTTTATAAAATTCTGCTGAAAGGAATAACTCAAAATTTAGTATGAATCCAAATTTTAATCAATCACTCTTATACTGCTGTTGAAACAACATTCAGAAGGCCAGCTCAGGTTTAAAATGGTTCTGCTAAGTATAACTAGAAATATGAAATGAAAACAAGGTATGCACACAGTTGAGGTGATTCTGAGCTCTGGCATTGAGAAAAATTTTAAAATATTTTTCTGGTGAAGTTTTGGGACTTTTGTCAAACAAAAACTGATTTTTATAATATTACTAGAAGTTAGAGATGGAAAAAACCTATCAGGTTACCTATTAACCCCTCCCCATACAGAGCCATGCTATTCCTTAGTATTTTTTGTGTTACACATACTACATTTTCTATTCTGTGTAGTCCTAGCTTTAAAGATCCCAAGCAGTGAAAACACTACTTTCATTGTAAGATTACACTACTTAAATTTCTGCTGGTATCTCTCTCTAAATAAGCCTCTTAAAACCTCATGTTGGTTCCATGTGCTGTGTGGCTGAGTTAGGGATGCTGCAGCAAATCCTTGCTTTCCCTGCCTTTTGGCTTTGTGTTTGTAACCCTACTGCATTAAAATAGGGTTCTTTTATATTCCTTGTATGTAGTTTTATTATTACATGGGGGGAAAAAAAAAAACAAAAACCACACAGCACTGCCACTTGTTTATTTTCCACTAGAGGTCATCAAAACTGTAAAGTTTAACAGAAGGGAATTCCCGAGGAAATCTGGGTGGCTGCAATGGGTAAACAGTTTTTGCTTTTCCAGTTTTACATTATTCACTTATCAGCTATTTCATGTAGATATTCAAAATTTCTGCCTCTTCAGAAAATGTTAACTGTGGACTTTTAAGTGCTGAATTATATCTTAAATAGAGTTCTAACGAGCAAAAAAGATTATCAGTCATGGAAAGATTTCCAGAGGGGAGAGATTGAAAGACTCGGACTGTTTAGGTTAGAGAGAGACCATAATAGAGGTATGCAGATAATGATGGACATAGAGAAGGTATAGAGGGCATTCCTGTTTAGCCTCTTTCATAATATAAGGAGATATCCACAAATTAAAAGACAACACAAAACAACTGATAAAATGAAACTCTCTTTACAGGAGAGAATAATTATCTTGTAGAACTTATTACCACAAGGTATTATTGATGCCAAAAGTTTAGAATTTAGAAAAAGAATTACATGGTATATGATGACAAAAATTATTGTAGGAATACAGAAAATTAGGAATATACTTACTCATACTTCAGGAGGTACGTTTAACACTTACTGGGAGCTGGACAGAAAGAGCAGCTAGAAAAGGTTAATCAATGGGTGATTTCTGGGGCATCTAGTGACAGCCACTTTGAGACAGAACATTAGAACAAACAAACTGTACCCGATCCGTCCACTGGTAATTCCTATTTAAAATCATTTGGGCATTGTTTCTTCATGTATCACCACTTAAGTAATTTTTCAAAAAAGATCATGGGGAAACAATGCTGTGGAAAATTGAATTTTTCCAAGGGATATTGTTCATATAAATGCAATAATTTACAAGTGCTTGCACAAGCTAGAAATCTAAATACTAAGAAGGGTGAACGAGAGTGCCTGATACTAATGAGGAAACTGATATAATAATAGACATTACAGCAACTTGAAATGATGATAATCAATGGGATACTGTAATACTAATGTACAAAATATATAGGAAAGACTGAGTAAGTTGTACTGATGGGGGTGTGGCACTAGAAGTGAAAGAAAGCATAGAGTCACAGAAAACATCTTAAGTGAATCAAACTGTAGCACAGAATCTCTATGGAAAGAAATTCCATGTTTGAATAATAAGAGTAACAGTAGGAGTATACTATCGACTACCTGATCAGGATGGTGATGGCGACTGTGGAATACTCAGGAAGATTACAGAGCCTACAAAACTAGAAAACCAGGATGGGATACACAGATAGAACTTCAACACCATTAATGACAGCTTCTTGGAACAGGTAGTCCTGGAATTCACAAAAGGAGGGGCAATTCTTGATTTAGTTTTAAATGGTTCACAGAATCTGGTCCAAGAAATGATAGGGTTGCCGACTTTGTAGTATTTAAAAATTGGACACTCCAGCAGGGGTGCCAGAACCTCCTCACCCAACCTCTTCCCCTGAGGCCCTGCCCCCGGCATTTGCTCCTCGCCCTTCTTCCCCCCCACCCCTCCATCATGTCTCTCGCTGCTTCTTCCTGCAACCCCTTTCAGCCCAGATCATGACTCGCCTGCACAGTCAGGAGCTGTAGCCCCCCCAGATACAGGTAGGAGACGCTAGCTGAGTGGGGGCTGGTGCAGCTGAGGACCAGACACCTCCCTGCCTCCAGTAACCAAACTTTGGGTGTCCAGTCAGTACTACTGACTGGACAGTCAGGTCCCCTTTTCAACAGAACTTTCTGGTCAAGAACTGGACACCTGGCTATCCTAGGTGATTATAGCTCAGTAATAGCAACCATAACGTAAGTAAATTTAATCCTTGGGCGGGAGGGAGGGAGAGAATATTAAAGAAACCCACCACAGTAGCATTTAACATCAACAATGGGAACTACACAAAAATGAGGCGGCCAGTTAAATGGAAATTAAAAGGAAAAGTCACAAGAGTGAAATGCTTGCAAGCTGCATGGAAACTACTTGAAAACGCCATAATAGCACTTCAAAATAAACATATACCCAAAATAATAATAAAAAATAATAAAAACAAAACAGTAAGAGGACCAAAAAAATGACATCATGGCTAAAGAGTAAAAGGGGGAAAAGATATCCTTTGAAAATCAGAAGCCAAATCCTACTGAGGAAAAGACACAGGAGCATAAATAATGGCAAATCAAGGCAAAAATATAATTAGGCATGCCAAAAAAAGAATTTGAAAAACAATTAGCAAGATACACAAAAGCTAACAGCAAAAAAAAGTTAAGTACATCAGAAGCAGGAAGTCTGACAAACGACCACTGGAGCTTGAGGTGCTAAAGCAGTGGTGGGCAAACTTTTTGGCCCGAGGGCCACATCGAGAAATAGAAATTGTATGGTGGGCCATGAATGCTCACAAAATTGGGGTTGGGGTGAGGGAGGAGGTGTGAGCTCTGGTTGGGGGTTCGGACTCTGGGCTGGGGATGAGGAGTTTGGGGTGTAGGAGGGTGCTCTGGGCTGGGACTGAGGGGTTCAGAGGGCGGGAGAGGGATCAGGGCTGGGGGTGGGGAAGTGGTCCAGGTTCCAGCTGGGGGTGCAGGCTCTGGGGTGGGGCTGGGGATGAGAGTTTTGGGTTTCAGGAGGGTGCTCCGGGCTGAGATTGAGGGGTTGGAGAGTGGGAAGGGGCCAGGGAGTTGGGGCATGGGGAGGGGCTCAGGCTCTCAGCGGCATTTACCTCAAGCGGCTCCCAGCAGTGGCATGTCCCTTCTCCGGCTCTTAAGCTTGGAGTGGCCCCTGACCCTGCTAGTGCCAGAGTGGCGCCATGTGGCTGCTTCCGGGAGCCCCGGGGTGCAGCCCCCGACCCGGCGCCCTGGCTGGAGCGGGGATGAGCCGTATGGTGCAGCCCCCGACCCGGCGCCCCAGTGGGAGCTTGCAGACTGGCTTAAAATGGCCCGCAGACCATAATTTGCTTACCCTTATGCTAAAGGATCACTCAAGGAAGAAAAGATCATTGTGGAGAAGCTAAATGAATACTTTGCATCAGTCTCCCTCACATCCTCTGCAGTGAAGATTGATATACCTGAAACATCCTTTTTGGGTGACAAGTCTGAGGAACTGTCGTAGTCTGATGTGTCAATATCAGAGGTTTTGGAACAAATTGATAAGACAGTAATAAGTCACTGGAACCAGATGGTATTCACCCAAGAGTTCTGAAGGAACTCAAAAGTGAAACTGAAGAACTATCATCTGTGGCATGTAACCTACTGCTTAAATCACCCTCTGTACTAGAGGAGTGGAAAATAGCTAAGGTGACACCATTTTTAAAAAAGACTCCAGAAGCAATCCTGACAATTACAGGCCAGTAAGCCTAACTTCAGTACCAGGCAAACTGGTTGAAATTATAGTAAAGAATAGAATTATCAGAAACATGGATGAACATGATACATCAGGGAAGAGTTGACAGCTTTTGTAAAGGGAAATTGTGCCTTGCCAGTTTATTAGAATTCTTTTAGGGTGTCAACAAGAATGTGGACATGGGTGATCCAGATGACAGTGTACTCAGACTTTCAGAAAGCCTTTGACAAGGCCCCACACCAAAGGCTCTTAAAAAAAGTCAGCAGTCATGGGATAAGGAGGAAGGTCTTTTCATGGATTAATCTCATCTAATTAAAAGATAGGAAAACAAAGGGGAGGAATAAATAAATAGTTTTCACAATGGAGAGAGGTAAATGGCAGGGTCCCCTAAGTATCTGTACTGGACTAGTGCTGTTCAACATATTCATAAATGTTCTGGGAAAGGGGGTGAACAGTGAGGTGATCACATTTGCAGACAATACGAAATTACTCAAGATAAGACAAAAGTTGACGGCAAAGATTTACAAAGGGCTCTCACAAAACTGGGTGAGTGGGCAACAAAATGGCTGATGGAATTCTATGTTGATAAGTGCAAAGTAAAGCACACTGGAAAACATAAAAACTATGCATGTTAAATGATGCATATAAAATAAATTAGCTGTTACTACTCAAGAAAGATCCTGGAGTCATTGCGGATAGTTCTCTGAAAACATCTGCTCATTTGCAGCAGCAGTCACAACAGCTAACAGAACATTAGAAACCATTATGAAAGGGATAGAGAAGACAAAAAATAAAGGCCACTATATATAAAGCCATAGTACATCCACACCTTGAATACTGTGTGCATTTCTGGTCACCCCCTCTCAAAAAAATGTATTTGAATTGGGAAAAGTATAGAGAAGGGCAACAAAATGATTAGGGGTATGGAACAACTTCCGTATGAGGTGAGATTAAAAAGACTGGGACTATTCATCTTAGAGATAACTATCGGGGGATATGATAAGAGACCTATAAAATCATGAATGGTGTGGAGAAAGTAAATAAGGCAGTGTTATTTACCTCTTCACATAACACAAGAACCAGGGCTCACCCAATGAAATTAATAGGCAGCAGATTTAAAAACAAACAAGGAAGTACTTCTTCACACAACACACAACCAACCTGTGGAACTCATTGCCAGGGGATATTGTGATGCCTAAAAATATAGCTGGGTTTAAAAAAGAATTAGATAAATTCATGGAGGATGGGCCCCCCATCGATGGCTATTAGCCAAGATGGTCAGGGATGTGACCTTGAGCTCTGGATGTCCCTAAACCTTTGACTGCTAGACACTGGGAGTGGATGACAGGGGATGGATCACTTGATAATTGCCATGCTCCATTCATTCCCTCTGAAACATCTTGTGCTGGCACTGTTGGAAGACAGGATATTGGGCTAGATGGGCCATTGGTCTAACCAAGTATGGACAACATCCTTTTCATCCATGATGGTTATGGCAGCTGCTGGTCATGCTTGAGGAGTGTATCTCCTGTGCCCTGTAACTGCAGGAAGATTCAAACCTGGACCCCACAGTCTGTAGGCAAAGAAGCTCTATCACTTGAGACAAAAAATAAGGGCCCAACCCCACACACATGCACACCCAAACTCAATTTGCTCAGCTTATCTCAGCTGACAATTGCTCTTTGCATTCTTTAGATGCTGCGGCAGTTCTTTTTCACGATGGTTCTCTTTCTCCTTCACATAAAGTGACTGAGTCACTACGAATCCAGTTATGTTTCAATATATACACGTAAATGAAAACATTTTTCTACTAGGAAATTAGCCAGATTGAGAATTTATGCTCAAGATGTTTTATTTTAGCCTGATACTTTGTTATGGGTCTTCCAACTACTGCCAGCCTGGTTTGAAAGTTAATAGATACTCTGTCTACTGATATCTAATTAATTTGTCTACAGAATGAGACCACTTCAATAGTTACCACTAAAATAATTCTGACTTGGGGAACCTCTTTCTCTTTTATAAGGCTTTGGCATACTTGTTTGCATGAAGTTTAGGTTTTGAATTCATCAGTACATTTATGCTGTGACTGGATCCGACTTTGTGTATACACTGCACCCTAAAGAACATATGATGTTAATCTGCAATGACCCACTGATTGAATCAGAGTCCCATTGGTTGACCTGTGGCTGAGAATATGAAGGATCAAGCTGTATTGAAATAGAGTAAAATCTGAATGCTGGGTTAGATATTTTGTTAATTACATATGATCTAAAAAATCAGATTATCGCTTGGTGTCTCTGTTGGCGTTCTCTATGTGTGTGGTATAAGTATTCACTGCTCTAGACTAAGAATTTTACTGAAAACCTTATAGTCCAAGGAGAATCCCGATCACCTTTAAGAGGTTATCTGCATTTGTTCACAATACCCATGGTTTAGGAAGATCCACTTCTGCTTGATATTTGTCAAACACCCTGCTTTCATGATTTAAAAATAAAGTAGCTTCAATACTTGCCCTAGGGAATCCCAAAACAGAGGTTCTTAGGCTCAGCTCCCTGCTTTCCATCATTGCTCTCTGCATACTCAGATGCAAAAACCATTGTCCTGTCTCACTCTTTAATACATTACTGCCTTCGACCCAAGGGTGGGAGCCAAAAAGCCTGAGACTAAGGGCATGTCTACACTAGAAAGCTGCAATGCTTTAACTGATATAATTTTAAACCAATGTAGATAAATCAGTGCAAAAAGGCTGTATGAACACTTATTTTGATTTAAACCAGGTTTATTTTGTTTTATCCTAAACTGATAGACCACTCAATGTGAAAGAACATCCACCCAGGGATTTGCATCAGTTTAAAAACTAATTTAAGTTAAACCTGTGCAAATTCTCCATGTGGACATGTTTAAAGCAGTTAACATTATAGCTTACTAATTTAACACATCCATGAGGTTTCTGATGGAACTATTCAACAGAAAATGAAGTTACAAGTGGCTAAGGCCTATGTCATGTGTGGAAGAAGAAATAAGACAGAAAGAAGTTTGTCTTTAAAAAAAAAAAGGAGTTACATGCTATATGACAGTAACAGAAAAATTCAAGAGCTTTACAGGTCACCTTTAAGACTTCAAGTAGAGGAAATTTGCATTACAGGAAATTTGCATTGCATCAAGTAGAGGAAATAAAGCATACCATAAAAAAGGTAAAAAATGTCTTCACTTGTTCTTATGCATCCATAGCAATATTCCAGTGTTTTTATCCATAGATCTCAGATATAATTGCTCTCATTTTACAGATTGGGAAACTGAAGCACGGAGAGGAACCAATTTACCCAAGACCACAAAGTCAGTCAGAGATGGGAGAAAACACAATTCTCCTTATTCTGAGTCTAGTGTACGCTAACCCATACTGTTCCCTAAGATCTTGCAAGACTTAAGTCAAACCCAAGAGTTGAGTGACACTTACTGTCCAATACAAATCTTCAATAAGATCTGTACAAGAATCGTTTTCTATTAGATGGAGAAAAAATGAACACATCCACTTTGAGAGGAATTGAAAACAGATGTACTACCAATATCACTGTTTTCAGCCTATGACAAATCTATCTATGCCCTAACATTTGTTCCCCAAGTTATGTGAAAAAGTCATTTTTACTGATGCGCAGTGGTCTCTTCCTTCCTCTTTTCACACACTCTAAGAGCACCATTCGCTCCCCTTCCAAATGGTTCAGATTGGCAATTGCAGCAGCAAGCCATGCTCAGAAGCACTTCCTTTGCAAATGACTGCAAATCAGCATAGGTACTCCTCTCTAATGAGTGTAATCCCACTTAGTTTCATACTGCAATCAGAGCACTGCTTTCCAATTTCTTCTGCCACTACTCGTTAGGTTTAGGGATACTCAATTCTCATGTTCAGTACAGACAGCAGCTCGGTTTTACCAAAGAAAACTACCCTCCTGAATTCCTCTCTCCTACTTGATTTATTACACATACCCTAACCTCAATCAACAGCAGAGTTTGATAACAATTTATTTGAAAGTCACGGAGTAAGAAAGGACTTCTTTACAGCTTTAATCAATGAGGTAAAGGTCAAATAAGTTTTCCTTTAAGGGAAATGGGGAGTCCCTGAAAAGGCTGATTTATGAGAATCTAAAAGGCATCCTATGATATAGCAGCAGAGGATCACCACTTTTGCAGTGGGCTAAACATAGTCTGGATATTTCAGAAATTCTAGAACATCTATTAGTTTGTTTACTGCTAGCAGCTTGCCCAGGAACAGTGACTAAGGGATGTATTTAAAATACACTCCTCAGCCTTAACTGTGCATCAGGAAGGATAAACATCTTACCAGGCAACTGTGATACTAAGGGAAATTTGTAGCTGGAGGAAAGTGCAGCATCACTAGAGACAAACGGATTCTGTTTGGGAGTGCTGAATCAAGATCCCCAGGCACAGTCAGCTACAATGAAGGATTAAATAATGGTGGGGGAACCCCCATCTTCCAAACCCCTTGTTTGCAGGTACAAGTTCGTTCCAAGGACAGATCCTTCAAAAGGAAGATGGTGTAAAACCAACAATAGTAAAAATTTGGTTTAGTGATGTCTGTTTCATCAGATGTACAGGGAAGCTCTGCTCCCTGGAAGTTCAAGTCACTTCTTGCTCACATTTGATAGCAATGTGACTTCTTCCCAGAGAAGGAACAGTACTAAATCCATCTCCCTCATGCATGACTTCTCCTTGAAGACAGAAGTAGTTAGTAGACAGGAGATGTAATGTCACATTGCTCAGATCGAACAGTCTGCAAGAATAAACGTACAGCATGGAGCAGGAGACAAAAACCTAAAATCCTCATATGGACCCTAGAGGACAAGGAGGAAAAGAGATATATCAGCTTTGTTAAGAACGTGACAAGTACAAAAAGTGTCTGGCTTCTAAGGAAGAGTTCAGTGAGACTGCTGATGTCTAAAAGAAAATACAGTGGCAAATCTAAGAAATATCAACCCAGTGCTGTCTTATTTATAGGGTACCCAAAGAGGAATCTCCTTCTTTAGAGATTTTTAAGGTCAGGCTTGACAAAGCCCTGGCTAGGATGATTTAGTTGGGGATTGGTCCTGCTTTGAGCAGGGGGTTGGACTTGATGACCTCCCGAGGTCCCTTCAAACCCTGATATTCTATGAAGAGTTGTAAGTGCTTCGCTTGCAATCTAAATATCTCCACATTGACAAGCTGCTAGCTTTTCACTCCAAGATCTCCAATTTCCCACTGCTCTGACAGTCATTTCTGTACAATCAACAGTCAAGTCTGAAGCCAGTACAGGATATTTTTAAGAAATAGATGGTATGAATAATTTGCAGAACCCACAGCAATCAACAGCATGGTACATGAAGGAAATAACCACTCCTCACCTGACTAGTTCAGCTGACGTATGAGCTTGTTGATTCCCTCGCCTCGGTACCCAGGTTCACCTATCTCCTTGAGGAGACCTACTTTGTTACGTGCAGCATGGCGAGCAACAGAGAGATGAAATGGCCATAAGAAGTTAGTGATTTCTGTGAAATGCTGCCCAGCTGAATAAATTTCATGAATAAGATCTTCCAGGCAAATTACATTAAACTTTCCTAGGGGAGGAAGGGCATACATAAATAAATAAAATAAATAAGGAGATGCACAACTATAAAATCCTTCTGCACCTCACCAGACAACCCTCACATTTCCATCTTCTTTCTATGAGTCGCAGTCTCCCCATATATCACAAACCATTTAAGTTACAGACCCCACGTAAGTTCCCTGTAAGCTGCACAACAACCTATTTAGCACCGCGCAGGAGCTCAATGAACCTGCCACGGCTGGGGACCAGCTGGGGGAGGGGCACCCCTCCCCGGGCCCCCAACCTACCGCAGCTGGGGCGGCCCGAACCTGCTGGGGCTGAGGAAGGGGCACCTACCTTGCAGCCCCAGAGCTGCTGCGGGGAGAGAGAGTACTGAGGGGAGTCTTCTCTCCCTGCCGTAGCCCCAGAGCACTCTCCTGCACCCCAAACCCCTCATCCCTTGCCCCACCCCAGAGCCCGCACCCCCAGCCAGAGCCCTCACACCCAACCCTCTTCCCCAGCCCTGAGCCCCCTCCCACACTCTAAACCCCTCGGCCCCACCTCACCACATGAATTTTGTTACGTACACCAATATGAAGGTCATGTGTCACACATCACCTCCATATTGGTGCACATAACAAAATTCATTCTAAACATGGGTGGGAAAAATTAGAGGGAACACTCGTCCCCCCTTCCCTCAGTTCACTGCCTTAAGGTCTTCTTCCTCACCTAGATGCTCCTCTATCAGAGTGTTGTCTATCAAAGGGACCCTCTTCTTGTTGATCTTTGCTTGACCTCGTTTCAGAATGAGCTCTCGTACAGATTTCAGATTGGGATGTCTGTACAAAATCAAAAACCTGGTTGTTACTGCGGGAGGTATTAACAGTGCAGCACAGAGTTAACCAAGGGGATCTCCTACCTCACTGTCACGTCACAGAATAAAGAGTGCTAGTATTTGAAGCACATTTTTAGATATCAAGACACCAAGTTGTGAACTGAATTGAAAGAGCTAACTAACCAAGAGGAAAATAACTACATAAAAAAGCCACAATGAATATTTAGTTTACCACTGTATTATAAAAATCAGAGGAGTACTCACCCCCATGCTACATAGGGCTCCACAGTGCGCAGCATCTTCAGTGAGGCTGGAGTCAGTTTAATGAATGTGCCACTGAAAATCTTCCTCAACCGCAGCATCTGTATCCCTCTCTGCACCCTTTGACTCACTCCTTTAATCCTGAATTACAGATACCACAGTGGTAAGTGTACTTCTCCCACCCAGGCATCACCCCATGATCACTTGTAGGATGCTACATCTTGATAACCCCCGCCTTTTCCTTTTCACTGCAGCAAGTGTAGATCAGGAAATGAGCCTGGGCAAGTACAAAGGAAACCAGCAAAAGGATGGAGATGGTACAAAAGAAGAAGTTCCTTACTCTGCAATCCGCACAACAAAGGCCAGCTTGTGTCCCTGAGGTAGCACCATTTGGCCAGGCTTCTGTTCCATGCGCTTCAGCCGGACCTCATCTCTGAGTTTGCGTCGTGAATCTCGAACAAACGTCTCAATACGTTTGAATTGTATCTGCTTCCCCTTCTGGTGCTAAATACAGAAAGATGAGAGATGATCATCTCTCTCAGAAGGTGTATATGAAAGGTACATGTGGTCAGAGGAAGAAAATGAGATTTAGGGCCTGATGTCAAAAAATTCTGAAGCGCATGAGGTCAAACTCAAGAAACAATCTTGCGGTGCTGTGTGGCACAGTACAGACCTCAGTCATTAGCTTCAACTCACGAGCCACTAGCTCATGAACCTGAACCTTTTACCTGAGCAAATTAGGAAAACGTATGTGGAGAAGTGCAGAACATATACCTGAACAGAGTGAGAAACTAAATGGAGCCCTCCCTGTGCAGCCCAAAGCAAGGCTCCACAGCTAAATATACTGCAAGACAAAGCCATAGGTCAGCAATAATCTAGATACCCCAATTTAAGCCACATATGAGTGCAATGACTAAATCTAGGCAAAATGTTTCAGCCAAAAACTTTTTTCCATTGAAAAATATATATTTGGATTGACCAAAACATTTCACAAATTTGTGCTGATTTTGGCAAGTTATTTCAGTCAAAAGAAAAAACAGACACATACTGGAAATGTCCAAAATGCTTGGTTTTGATTTTGGGGGATAGACTACACACCAAAAATGGAGATAGAAGATGTGGTGGTCCCCGATGACCTTGAGCCCTGTGGTCAGGACACTCATATGAAGTGTGGCAGACCTAGGTTCAAATCCCTGCTACGGAGCATGCCCCCCTCACAAGTGAGTGCTCTAATCCAGGGGTTTTCAAACTGCGGGTCGTGACCCAGTACTGGGTCACAGAATGGAAGGCATTGAAACACAGCAGCTCTTCAGTCAGCACCGCCAACGGGGCCATTAAAAGTCCCACTGGCGGTGCTGACCGGCTAAGGCAGGCTAGTTCCTACCTGTTCTGACACGGTGCTGCATCCCAGAAGCAGCCAGAGCAGGTCTGGCTCCTAGGCGGAGTGGACATGGGGATGTGCATGCTGCCCCTTCCCCGAGCACTGGCTCCACACTCCCATTGGCGCTGGGGAGGGGTGGTGCCTGCAGGTGAGAGCCACGCAGAGCTGCTTGCACACCTCTGCCTAGGAGCCGGACCTGCTGCTGGCCGCTTCCGGGGCGCAGCGCAGTCCACGGTGCCAAGACAGGCAGGAAGCCTGCCTTAATACCCCTGCTGCACTGCTGACCAGGAGCCACTCAAGGTAAGCCCACGCCCCAACCCTCTGCCCCAGCCCTGAGCTCCTTTGGGTTGCGGGCATCAACAATTTTCTCCAACTGGGTCACAAGAAAAAAAGTTTGAAAACCACTGCTCTAATCAATCAAACATTCTCTGTCCCAATGAATAATTATTTCATACAAAGTAACAACAACTTCAACAGGAGAGACTGAGGGCTTGGCTACATTTACATTTTATAGCGCTCTAACTTGCTGGCTCAGGGGTGTGAAAAATCACCCCCCTGAGTGCAGCAAGTCAGAGTGCTTTAAAGCGCTAGTCTAAACAGGCTCCAAGCGCTGGGAGCTGTGCTCCCAGTGCTCTGAGCCAATCCCCTTGTGGAGGTGGATCTCCCAGTGCCCACGAGCGACCACACTCCCACTTCAAAGCACTGCCACAGGAGCGCTCCCACGACAGCGCTTTGAAGTTTCCAGTGTAGCCATGCCCTGA
This sequence comes from Lepidochelys olivacea, assembly GCF_965140295.1. Classification (NCBI taxonomy): domain Eukaryota; kingdom Metazoa; phylum Chordata; order Testudines; family Cheloniidae; genus Lepidochelys; species Lepidochelys olivacea. Next base: position 45,461,514 of record NC_140414.1, on the reverse strand, counting down.
GATAGCCACTCTACAAAACCCACTAGATGAAGATTATGCCACTCACCTCGAAGGTGAGAGATCTGAATCAGGCAGATTGAGGTACTGATCCTGAATTTCCCACATCCTGGACAAGTGCTCTAACTACTGGACATGGGGATGGGGAAGAGAAAGATAGCATCACTTCCTCCTCTATTTTTTCTTGAAAAATGATTGCTTGGGCATTAAACTCCAGGAGAGGGGTCATGATTGTGAATCCTGACCAGAGATAGGCTCTTAAATCTCGGTCAAAGGGAGGTGCATAAGTCCCTTTGAGGGGTGGGGCTTCTGTGCAACCTGTGAGCTCTCTACAGACTACAACTAACTAGTCCATAAACCACAATGTGGAACCAAACATATTTGCTGCAACACTTCTTTATCCAGGGTAGACAGGTTTGGGTTGGCAAGTCAGCTTGTTACTACAATTAGGTAAACCACAAATAAAATCCCCAGACCACGAACACATATAGCAATTACAACAGCCATCCCCAACTGCCTTACAGCAATCCCACAGCCTGTGCGTTAGAAACTGTGCCTCTTCCCACATCTAACACCCCCCCCCCACACACACACACACTCTCTCTCTACTGAACTACACAAACGCACAGAGCCCTTTCCCTAGGCAAGATCCCACAAAAGCCTCGCCTGGGGGCCCGCCCGCAGAATGTGCTTTCGCAGCCTCCGCCTTAGGGACAAGCTGCCGAGACACGAGAAAAGGAGCCGCTGCTCTCGCCGGCCTGTCGCGGGGAGAGCGCAGGGTGCCCGCAGACGCAGGGCCCGTACCTTCCTCTTGTCCAACAGCGCCTGCTTTGCCTGGGTGGCCTTGAGGGCCTGATACGCCTTCCTCTTCTTCAGCAAGTTCTCCGGCACCAGGGGGATCTTCCTTTTGGGTCTAACGCAAGAGGACACGGCAAGCGACACTCGTCACGCATCAGCCCCGGCCCGGGCAGGAGAGTCCGGCTACCGGCGCTTCTTCCCGGCCCCCGCCCCGCTGCGCCGGGCCTGGCCCGCGAGCTCGGCCCGCGCTCAGCGCCGGGCAGATCCGGGACCGCCCGCCCCGCTCCCGCCCGCGGGAACCCACCACGCCGCGCGCACGTGCGTCCCCTCCCGCCGCCCCAACGGCGAACGGACCCCCTCCCCCCACCGGCCGCTTCTCGGTAGCGCCCCGGGGCCTCCCGATCCCAGGGGCCGCCCTCCCCGCAGATGGAAACGAATCCTCCCCGCCAGCCCCAGCTCGGAAATTAACCACTCACTCCGGCTCCGCCATATTTCCTTCTCCGCCTGAGTCTGGAGTGACGCCACCAGTGCGCATGCGGCTACTTTGCCAACGAGCCCCGCGCCGCACACGCAGAGGAGCTGCCATCACTGCGCATGCGTCCGGGTACCACCGCCAGCAGCCTCTCTATCCCTAGACGCTGTCTCTATGGTTGGGCTCGGACTTCCACCTCTGTGCTCGCGGGCTTGGGAGCGGAGTGGTGACGAAGAAGGGGGAGGGCGCGTTCCACCGTCCGCCTCGTGCTGGGGCTCCACGTACTGCTGGAGCGGCGCTGGGCCCCGGCTGAGGCTGCATTGGGAGGCCTGGCAGCGCGGGAGGGTTGCTGGGTCAGAGCCGCTGTCAACACCGTAGGGCGGGCCCGGAGGGCGTCTGTCTGCCTGCGCTGCAGAAATACAGCCCCACGCCTCGGTTCCCCAAATCACCAGATTAGCTTAAAAATCGAGATGGGGGGGGGGGGTGGTGGTGGTGGTGGTGGCGGCGGCTCTCTAGCTGCCTTCTGTTATTTAACCTGGTGGGCTTATATCTTCCGCCTTTGCACTCACTAGAATGGGTAACACACTGTTTTTTGTAACATGAACACTAAAATGCTCATGTACTCACATGACTCCCGCAGCCGGGGCTTCAAAAACAACACAAGCTAGCATGGGGGTTGAGATTAAAAAAAATGGTGAGAGTAGGTAATCTCCTGTTGGGGGAGAAAGTGCAGTCTGAGGAGGCTAAAATACTGCTCTTAACATGCCTGGAAACCTAGAGGACCAGTCATTCCAGGCATCAACCCATGCTTCAGCTGCTACTCTTTCCCTCCTGCTCAGGATGGATACAAGTGGTCAGGAGGAAAAAGTTCTGTGAGATTTGCAAGGCAATTGTAATAGTGCAAGCAATTCAAAAGGATGTCAGCCTCTTCAAAGATCATGCAATTGGCTTAAAAATCATGAAATTTTAACAACATAATAAATTATTTTTATTTGCCTTCTGTTTTGGAGACTTTAAGATTCACTTGGGTCACATTTTCAAGCTTTTCTTCACAACAACGAGGGCTAGAAACTTAATTTTAAAAAATGAAAGCTGAGATTACCTGATCACATGCTTCCAGGAGCTGGGATTTTAAGAACACCTGACCAAATGTTGTGAGAAGGAATATGGGAAGCAATTGGGGAGTGAATTTTGGGAACCACACAGCCATAGTAGCTGAAGTACCTTCAATGCCTGTGTCAGCCATGGGACACCCAGCATGCTACCAGCCAAGGTTTGGTACTCCTGCATGCTGGTGACTCCACAAAAGAGTGATGTTTATGCCTGGAATAATGTAACAATTATGTTAACAATAAGTTCTTCAGGGCAGACTCTATGTGTTTGTTTGTATAGCACCAAGCAGCATGGGGCTCTCTTATTGGAGTTGTTAGGTGGTACTGCTATTAAAAAAATGTTGAGTTTCTTGCCCTTTTTACTTCTAAATCCCACCATCTGTCCAAAAATTCAACTTCCCCTTGGCCTCTCTGTAACTCATCACTTATTATCCCACTAGGGAATGTATTTACTTTACAAACCATGGAAAAAATAAAAAAGTATCTCTCTGCATCATATAATCAAAGAGACAAGGTGGGTGATAATATATCTTATTGGACCAACTTTTATTAGTGTCTCTTTCACCAACAGAAGTTAGTCCAATAAAATATATTATCTCACCCACCTTGTCTCTAACATCCTGGGACTGACATGGCTAAAATAACACTGCATATCATTATAATCAAAGTCCTTTGGGGCACCCTATCTCATTGCAGTATAATAGACACCAAGAACTTGAAATCTAATAATTTTCAAGCACAAGTTGAAAGTTAATATCATTATAGGTATTACACTTACAATGCTAGTTTTTGTGCTATTGCAGCTATAATACCCAAACAAAATCACTTTTCTTTTTCTGTAAAGAGGCAGCCATATTTACAAATGCTTCTTGCTAATTTATGAATATTGCTGTTATCTTTTCACAAAAAGTACCACAGATAATCGTACAGACAATACAACAAGCATTATAAGTTCATAGATTCCAAGACCAGAATGGACCATTGTGATCATCTAGTCCAGTGGTTTTCAACCTGTGGTCCGCAGACCGCTGGGGGTGTGCAGGCTATGTCAAAAGGATCAGCGAAAGGTTGTGTTACCATAAAACAGTGGTTTTCAATGTGTGGTCCATGGATCTCTGGGGATCCGAAGACCATGTCTAAGATTTCCAAAGGCGTCCACACCTCCATTCAAAATTTTTAGGGGTCTGCAAATGAAAAAAGGTTGAAAACTACTGAGAGTCTAACTTCCTGTGAAACTCATGCCATAGAACTTCCCCAAAATTATTCCTACAGCACGTATTTTAGAAAAAACATCCAATCTTTATATAAAAATTGCAGTGATGGAGAATCCACCACAACCCTTGGTAAGTTGTTCCAATGATTAATTACCCTCACTGTTAAAAATGTACACTTTATTTCCAGTCTGAATTTGTCTAGCTTCAAAGTCCAGCCATTTTATCGTGTTATATCTTCCTCTGCTAGATAGTAGAGCTCATTATGAAATATTTGTTCCCCATGTAGGTACTTATAGACTGTCATCAAGTCTCCCCTTAAACTTCAACAGCCTATAGTGTTAACCTCTTGCCATGAACTAATTGCTCATTTATTCAGCATTCATTCAGCTGACTTCATCTTTTCACTTAGCTGAACACAGGATTAGAACAGAATGAGGAATTATTTTTTGCACCTTTCTTTTCCTGACAAGTACAGACCTGTTAGATGAACATTGGTTTCCATCCCAGAATTTTAATCACATTAAGTATCTCACTCTGCTGGGTGTAAATTAAAATGTACTTCTATTCTTAAATTTTCCTTACAGTCCCTCTCTTACTATATCAAGGTAACATTTGGAGCTCCAAGTCGGTAGATTCTTTAACCTCATTCTGTGAGGTTCAACATGTTCCATTCATGGGCCACTAACTTTCTAAAAGGAAATAATTAATTCTGTTTCAGAGTATAGCACTAGAGACTTTAGGGATATCATTTTACAGACAGTGAACAGGAAAACTTGACTTCCTGAAGCACTTCTGAATATTTTCTTTAGCTTCTGCTAATTGACATCAAGGAACTTCTAACTGTAACAGATGCCCTTTTAAATATTTTAGCATTTTTAATGGCTAATGATAATTAACCTGGGAAAAACTGAAGGAAAAATGAAGCCTAAAGGACACCACAGTGTGAAACAATGTTTCCTAAATGAGTAAATGATTTACTTCTGAATAAAGGCTCAGTAACTGTAACCCTGAATTCAATGGAACTACTTACTTGATTAAGAGCTGCTAGCTTAGGCCCAAGATGTGTGCAGAGTACAAAGCAGCAACATTTTATTTAATGGGGCTACTCACAGAGGATGATGCCACTCAGCGTAAGACGTAGGAGAATCTGACTCACTGCTGGCAGTGGTTGTAAGAGCAGGATGCTGATTCTAATATATTCCTACTAGGAATGTCTGAATTTATCACTTTTTGTGTTGTGTATTTGGTCAGCTTATTATTCCTGTGATAGATTTGTCTCTTAAACTTGGACCAATAAACGTGAATGTACTGTATTATAAATGGAAAATGCAAAGAGAATGTAAGACTGGAGATATGGTCCATTCAGCTCTCTCTCAGGCTTAGAGGAACACTTTCGGGGTTACAAGGAAGATGCTATGATGCAAGTAGTACTGTCTGCAATGAATAAATATGATTTGCTTTTTCTAGCACGTTATAATGTGTAAATCATTTTGAATCACATCCTGCAACCCTCAGCCATTTAACTAGTCCTAATCATGCAAGTAGTCCCATTGCTTTCCATCAGGCTATCGGTGTGAGTGAGATGCAGCCCTTTAGATGCCCCCCCCCCCCCTTTACAAGTGCTTTATAACATCATTTGTAACATATTTTAAAATAATGTATACTTGGCTCTACAATAAGTAGGAATGGGTGAAAAGGTTTGGAGAGTTAGTGTAAATAGGTCACCATGCTTGCTCAGCTTGACAACTCTGTTCAGGCCTGTGTGACCTTTCCTATCCACATCTGCTAATTGGTCTTCTAGCCTCTCCTGACACATGACATGGCTGTTGATGACATGCCCAAACACGTCCCTCCAACTTAATACTTTTGCCTTTTAGTAATTACTTGTGATTTAAGGTCGTTCCATTTATTCTCAGTCCATGTGATAGTGTTCATAACCGGTGGTTTGAGCATTGGCCTGCTAAACCCAGGGTTTTAAGCTCAATCCTTGAGGGGGCCATTTGGGATCTGGGGCAAAAATTGGGGATTGGTCCTGCTTTGAGCAGGGGGTTGGACTAGATGACCTCCTGAGGTCCCTTCCAACCCTGATAGTCTATGATTACCTAAGATAATTTACATTTATTTTGAGATCAGGATTTAGGGATGTCTATCAAATGCTGTACCAAAATCCAAATCTGTTACATTTACCACTTTTCTGTCAACGGCTAATTTATGGCGACTGAAGCTTCGTGTCCTTAAATCAAGTACCATTGTGCTGATCCCCAGCATTACAGGGATATTTCACAGTGTTTCCTCACCATTGTGGAGGGTCAGGAAACTGATGCTAGCACCAGTACTTGTGTTGTGGCTGAAATATGCATACCTTGGTGGGAGGGCGGGGATGCCCTGGACAATTTCCAGGATCCCAATGTTCAGCTTTAGTATCATGGGTAATGCAGCAGCACATGATACTGTATGTGACTGTCCTTGTTGTGGCCAGTGCTTTGCTGGCATTGCAGTAACCACTGTGATTTAAGAGGGAGCCATGTATATATGATTGAAAACAAGATCATAAGCCACCGCTCTACATCTACCGCAACTGTTTCTTGAGTAATGTGCATGCAACTTCTGCATATACAGACTTGCCTCATGTACCATTCCATTTTTTCCCTTTTCCACTTAAAAGAAAAGTTTGATATCTTTTCTGAATGTCATTTCCTTTTACTTCTAATTATGAGCCAAATTCTTTTTATTTGGGCTGTGTCGAAAGCCACTGTTTTCACTGTTATTTTCAACCCATATTTTAACCAATCATCTTTTTTTCTGCAGTGTAATCTCAATTTCCTCATAAATCCCACCCCTTAATCCTAAACTAAGTCTAGTTTCCATTTTTTATGCTTATTAAGCTGAAATTAGGGTGACAGAAGCTTGTCTCTTAATAGTTTTGGTCTATTGCATTTCATTAGGGTTTAAGAAACTATATGTAGCAATGCAATATATAGCAAAAGCACACAGATTTTTTATTATTTATAATTTTTATTTTTCCAAATTAATATAAATATACCACACACATACCAAAATGGCAGATTCATCATAATACACAAAATAAATAAAGAAGGTTAGGATAAAGGGAAGGGAGAGGAAGCAACAGATCTATCTTCAAGGTCTGGTTTATCATAGACCTCTAAAATGGCAGCTCAAATTGCTTTGAATTTTTCAGGCATTCCCTTTCTCCAGAATGCAAGTCGTTTGTTAGCTGTGAGGTCAGCCATATTACTCAGCCAGGCATCAATATTTGATGGGGACTGACTTTTCCATCTTTGCAGGATTAATTTTTTAGCGACCAAAGCTACACATTAGAACCACGCAGCCTTGTTACCAGGTAATCTCCAGGTATCAGGAATATATCCAAGGATGGAATTTAAGAGGGAAGGCTCCAATTTTGTATCCAATATCAAATTAGTCCTTTGACCCAGCTCATACCAGAAAATCTTGATACCAGGGTACTCCCAAAACATATGAGCTAATGTAGCACCAAAGGAGTTACATTTCCAACAGTGGTCAGCATTTATGAGGCCTATTTACCATTAGCCTATGTGCGGATCAGTATATTCAAAAAAGTGTCTTTTGGTAAATAAGCCGCAGCCCCAGGTCTATAGCTGCTTTTTTAACATTAGACTCAATTGTATTCCATTGGGTTGGAGATAGTTGTGTATCCAAAACTCTATTCCAAGAAACTCTCAAATTACCAATCTTTGGCCAAGTTTTTTGGGACAGAAAAGCATAAAAGGATACCACTGGCTGAGAAATTCCAGGAAGTTTTCTCCAAAATAATAAAAGTTCTGGAGGTTCTTGAGCTCCCAATGCACCCAATCCAAATATATTTTTAGGAGATACTTGCATGCCCCAGAGCAGGGCGAACAAAATTGTTGCTGAAGATCTACAAATGGTTTAAATATATTGTCGGTTAGCTGCAAATATAGTCATAATTCCTCTGTCTGTCCAATCCCTCCACATCAAGGTTTCGTCACTGATTTTAAGGATAGTATTGCTCCATAGGACTGCCTCTGCATGGAAGTCAAATTTCACCACATTTGCCTCGCAGCCACTATTGTGGGAGCTCTGGAGCCATCAAATCTATAATAATTTGACCCTACAATGCCTGAAAGGATGAGAGGGTATATTCTCAATCATTCTGGACCCAGAGTCAGGTCTGTGTGGTCATATCTAACATCCACAAAGGGAGATATGATAATTTTCCAAGTTGGGAAAACAAAAACATCTCAGAGATCGGGGGAGCTATGATTTGCTCACAGCCAGTCTCAGTTTCTGATCGGGACCCCAAAGGAACATTCTGAAAATATTATTGAATGGATGAGATTCTCAGATGGTGTAAAGTAGCATGTTTGCTTCTGAATAAAGACAATTTATGACAACTGAGAATGTGAGCCAATGATTTCCCACATTTTGTTATCGCTTCTTCCAAAGCAGAGACTATCTGTGCTGTCTATGTTTTAACTCTGTGATTGTATCATTGTGGTCATTAAGCATATTTAGAGTCCCTCTATTTAAAAAAATCTGAAGGTATGTTTTGAGACACTCACATTACAGTCTGGCCACCACATGATTTTGTCATGTTACCACAGCAATTTTCACAAATACCCACTATAACAATAGAAATTTAGGGCCAAATCCTAGTTCTGTTGAAGTCAATGAGAGTTTTGCCAATGATTTTAGTGGATCTAGAATTTATGTATAAATCACTAAAATACGGTTAAAAATAATTAAGAACAATTAGCTACATACATGTCTTGTGGGCATCTGCCAGCCAGGATAGCCTCATTGATTGTATTGTCCTAATTGTTTCAGATGGTTGTATATTCTGCATTATACAGGAGACATTAGACAGCACATTATGAAAACATAATTTAAGATTAAGCAGATGTTACACTGATGGAAGGCATTATTAATCAGAATATGACATATACAGGCCAAAATTTTGCTTCAAAGCAAAAAAAAACAACCAAAAAAAACAGATTTACTGGCAGGAGTACAAATATACACAGTTATATAAAAGATCTTGGTTCATGGATTGGATTAAAGCACCAGTAACTACAGTCACAGGATTCATTTCTTTGGACAACACAGTTTTCTAGTATAACTATATGCAACTGAAGTATTGATGAAGCAGAAAAAATACACCTAGTTAAACCATAGAATCCATTGCTGTTTGTGTTATGTCCAGCAGGCCTTTTATTAGTTATTATTAATTCTTATAATTTGGTTAGTATTTTAAATATTCCACCTACCTGACCTACTCTTTAAATTCATGACTGTCTGCCCTGTAGTCTTCTGCTCAGCTTAACTGAAAAAAAGGGCACCCACTCCGTTTGTTATTTAATTATTGATTCATTTGCTATGGATGAATTTGTAAATTCTAAAACACTCTCATTTGCTTGGAACGAAATACCATAGTTGTATCTTGTGTTGTGTCTTCCTCTCCCCCAATATCTTGCTCCCTCAAGAAAACCTGGACTCCAGTTCATTTTCCTTATCTGATTTCAAATTAAAATCTTGTCTTCGGTGATGAAGTGATACTTCTTTGAATAACTTGTGTTGGGTTTTTGAAGAATCAAGTTGGCTTGAGCAAATATGGGACTGATTTATAAGTAATATGACTGCATGTTCACACTGTGTGCTTTTAACATCTAACACAAAATAATTGACTACAACATTTAGTAGACACAGTGTAAAGGGCTGGGATATGTCAGAACCACGTGGAGTGAGCCAAAAATTAGTGACGAGGGGTAGAAATCATTCATAACCATTTCTTCAAGCCTTTCTTAACTCAGATGTTCCCTTTTTGAACTATATTAAACATTAATGCCAATATTTTAAGCGTGGGTGCCTGGAGCTTCTTCCACCCCTTTCCCTCAAGATGCTGAGCTCCCTCAATTCCCATTGTTTTTATCTGGAACTAAGGACCCGTAGTATTTCTCAGGATTGGGCCCAATATTTCTATAAGGGACACTAAGTAACCCCGTCTATAACTACCTACACTTTGCTTTTCCTAAAAATTTGTCATGTCTTCCTTTTTCCCCTGCTCACATTACAGTAAAACTGCTTAAAGATTTTCTTTTCTTGCCAGAATGCACACTGAAGTTAAAGTTGGCTGACTTGATCATGCTACAGCTGCAGTGTTATGCAAGCATGAGACTGTAAATTCCACACCACTTTAATAAATGTGGCTTTTTATCTGTCACTCAGTTGAAAGTATAAGAATGACTGTATTTCACTCAGAAAATAGGAAAATTCATCAGGAGTTCTACTTCAAAATCAACTGACTGTTCTATTCAAAGCAACTAAAGCTCAATTAACAACTTTGTTGTAGCATTTCCCCCCCCCCCCCCATCGCACTCAGAATACTAGTTCCGAAGTAACTGGATGACTCACAGAACTGGGACTGGCTATGGAGCCTTTTCCGCCTAGGCCACCCGTTTGAATCCAGTGCACTTCAGCAGTGGTCAAAAATCATGAATAAGTTGAGAGACCCATTTGCAGAGTTTCAACTAGTGCACCACTTTGCATGTGAACCTATGTTAACGAGGACAAACCAATTATTTGCGGAGGCAGTGCAACTACAGAGCCATTTGGGAGATGGCACCTTTGGTAGTACGACCAGCTCCAGTTGAAGTGCAGCACTCATGCTGGCTGGCAGCGGGGAGAGGATTGGGTGAAACAAGTGAGGGTGCTTCTGAGCATTGTTCCCACTAACGCTATTGCCTTGTGCCCACCACAGAGACAGTAGCAGCACTGGAGAGAACAGCAAAGTCAAGGTAAGCAGAGAAAGTGGCAAAGGGCACAGAGGTCTCTGAATTTATTAATTCTATTCTATTCTGTATATTGTATGGCCCTCATCACTGACTACTCCCTGAGATCACTCTCTGCAAGGCTGAAGGTTGTCAGAGAGAGAATTAGAGCTGAGGGAGACAGACATTTTGTTGGGTAGGCGGAGAACCAGAGGGCAAATCTCCTATGAATCTTTTTTTTTCTAAAAAATCTATTTGAACCCATGCTTATGTATGTGACTTTAGAGGTCTCAGCTCAGTTCCTGGCGGAGTGCGACGCCATCACAAAAACCAACAGCACACTAATTGGCATCCTTGTTGGCATTCGCACTAGAGAGGCCATCTGAGCATGGAGGCTGAACTACACCACCACAGTGCTGCCTCCAGGTTAGGATGGGGACACATCAGTCTGTTGCTGTATGCAAACTTGTGATTCATTGGCTTGTGCTTTACTATGCTATTATCTATACTGGATAAAAGGAACTTCACTTTCTTTAATGTGGCGTCTTTCACATGGGCAATAAATTTACTTAAGGAAAACAACTGTAAATTAAAATAAGAAACAAAAAAGAAAACACATCAGTTCCACAGGGATATACTTCAAGAGCAAAGATAACATGGGACACTAGGTCCTTTAAAATTATTTGTGAACTGATAAGAAGAGAAATGTATTGCAAGTGCTATTAAAATGTCATCTCTTTCTGTGGTAACTCCAGTGTTGAAGCGGGAAAGTATTTAAAAAATGATACAGGAATCCAACTGATGTTAAAACATGAAAGCGTTTAAATGATGTTCTCTCTAGTGGGAAATGCAGAAGGACAGCGGGATGCTAAAGATTGCACAGAAAAACAGAAAGGTCATCAGCATACATTGCCAGGCATAAAAAAGACTAGGGGAAATGAGTTCCCTGAATAAGTGGCAGGTTTGTATTATTTCAAACTAATGTTATCCAGTTGGGCCTCATCAACAAAGGGAAATGGGTAATAAGGGCATGCTGTTTTTTGGCATATGAGTCAGGATACTTAGGAACTTCTAATACACCCATTACTATACTATCTTGGCACCAAATCCAGTATGAAGATTTGCAATAGGTTTGAACGTAAAAACAAATGTGGCCTTTCCCTATTTTATTCTGGAACCCATTACTCCACAGGCTTCTCCTACTCTGTCTGATCAGACATAAGCTGCTTATCTTCACTTTCATCAAGTCCCTTCACGGCCTATCCCCATCCTATTTATCATCTCTCATTTAATGTTGAGATGTTGACTCTTGCTCTCAATCAGCCCATGATTCCAGCTCCATCATCCATTTTTAAAATGTTCAAACAAGCACTTTCATGCCTTCATAAATATCCACAAAGCCACCTCATTTTCCTCCTTCAAGAGCCTCCTTAAAATGCACCTTTTTCATGGTGCCTACAAAATTTTTTGGACAAGAACTAGGCTACTGGTGTGCTGGGACCACTCTCTATTGTCTCACTGTTTCCTTTAAACCCTCCCCTCCCCCCCGACATCGGTCATCTCTTGTCTTATACCTAGACTGTAAGCTCCTTGGGGCAGGGACCATCTTTTTATTCTGTGTTTGTACAGAGCCTGGTCCATGATTAAGACTTGTAGGTTCTATAATAATAATAGATAGTAACTAAATTTAAGTGAACATCTGTTAGACGTGTGATTCATAAAAAATCAGGAGACATTTCAGACTTAATTGGAATGATACAGGGAGAATTCACATGAAATTTCTAGGAGCTCATTGAATTCCCCTCCTTTTTGCTAATTATGTTTATGCAATTTTTTCTAGAGCTGTTATTTTCTTGCAACCTCAAAACAGACAGTACAATGAAAGAGAAGACAGACATTCAGCTCAGGCACTGACATTGCTTTGAATATAGCAGTCAAGAAGAAATAAGTCTTAAACTTGTCAAGACTGACCCAGTGCTTCCTAACTGTCAAACACAGAAAGCCCACATCATAGTTATTTTCAATAAAGTACAGAATCTCCTTAGTTAAGGGCCTTCTTAGTTACAACTAATAGTTGCTATAGAGGTGAGCAGAGTTATGCGATAAGATGAAATAATTGGTAGAGTTGTTGGTTAGAAAGTTTGCAGAGGAAAGCTTTAAAATAAAGGAAAAGTCTTTGGTCTGATTTTGTTCTGCAGTGAAAACCCGTAAATATATCTTGCTTTTTTTTTTGTTTTCCTTTCAAACGATTATCTTTTACTCTAAAAAAAAGTATTGAGTGCCCTCAACTCAGTGGGAATTAAGGATTCAGCATGCATTTCAATAACACTGATAATAACAACTTAGGTTGGTGCCCTCTCCTAGGCCCATGGAATAGGCAGCATTGAAAGCAGGACACATTTAGAGAAGCAACACACTGAAAGGTGTATGGCATTAAAGGTTGGGGCAGTGTACCATAACAAATATGTATTTTTCAAGGAGAGAGAAGAATGACCCAAAGGGGGTTTACCCATGTTTGTAATTGGCGGGGTAAACAACAACTGCATGGAACATCCTCAGTCCTGTACGGGAAGGAGAGGAGCAAGAAAGACAATGAGAAACTGAAATTTCCATGTTAAAATCAAGAAGAGGTCTTCAACCTCATTCCTAGTACAAGATTCCATATTCAAGTTTTGAGCACACTACTTGGCATAAAGAAAATTTTTTACAGCTAAAAATAATCATTCCAAAGTATTGCCATGAAAACTATATCTACCCAATATTAGTCCTTCATCCTATCACAATTCAAACTTCCTCCTTCTCAGATATGCCACCCCAGTGATATGAAAGTGAAAAGAAAATGTAGAGGTTTGAAAAGAAGAGCTTGGTGTAAGCTCGAAAGTTTGTCTCTTTTGCCAACAGAAGGTGGTCCAAAATAAGGTAGTACCTCAGCCACCTTGTCTCTCTAAAAGAAACATAGGCAGGAGAAAATTGGAGTGGAAGAAAAAATGATACCTACTGGTAAGTGCTTCATGCTGTAAAGTGTGGGATAGTGGAAGGACTATAACATCCACAGAAGGGATAGTAGTCCTGCTTTTACCACATTCTGTGAAGTGGAAAAACAGTAACAACAGTAATGACAGCAATTTAGGGCATGGCTGGGCCTCACTCTGCTGAACCCTAAAAAGGTGAATCCTTCAGGCCAGGGTTCTGTACTTCTCTTCTAGCCCATGACATCCATGAACCAGTTTTCAATATCTTTGTTCTTTTAAACATGCAAGAAACAGACAATTAGTGGATGACGTGATTGGTTGTTACAATTAGGTGATCGGATACTATGGTGATTTGGGGGGAGAGGAGTATTAAACCCTAAAATAGACAGATTTACTAATGGGGTGAACTTGAGATTAGTTACTTTCCCACCCACTTTTCCAACAATGTCCTTAACTTTTTTTCCATTAACAAGAATGATCTTATGCGTAAGATAGGTAAGAGAGGTCTCTTGCACTGATGGGAGAGATATAGACCAACTTAATACAGTGCAATAAGAGAATTTGTTATTTGTAGTGCCTTTCACATTATATCCACAAATGTTTTACAAACTGAATTTAATACAGTTAGAGCAGTGGTTTTCAACTTGTGGTCTGCGGACCACTGGGGATGCACAGACCATAGATGACCCATGCCTGCTGACAGTGGGGGGCACAATCCCAGAACAGCTCAAGTCACACCATGCCCCATGCCCTCGCAGCCATCCCCTTCTTGGAAAGCAGATCCCCTCCATGCAGCTCCCAGCTGTTCCTCTGCTCCTGCCTCTGCCTGCCTGGTGCAGCTCGCGGACTCAACTGCTCCGCAGGGAGGTGGGTCCGGCTACAACATGTGACCGAGCAATCGGGGGGGGGGGGGGGCTGTGACCCTGCATGCCTCCCCCCATGCATTGCCTCTGCCACAGACTATGTTTAAAGGGTCCGCAAAAGGTTGCCGTTACTATAGAACAGTGGTTTTCAACCTGTGGTCCCCAAACCTCTGGGGGTCCTCAGACTATGTCTAAGATTTCCTAAGGGGTCTGCACCTCCATTTGAAATATTTTAGGGGTCTGCACATGAAAAAAGGTTGAAAACCACTGAGTTAGAGAATTAAAGAACAATTAATAGCAAAAGGGAGAAAAAGAGGATGAAGAAATATGAGACTGGGAGAAAAAGCGTGTTTTCAATTGATCTGTGAAATGAGATGGAGGGTAAATGAGTGAGGAGATACAGGAAGATTTAAGAGTCTTAGAAAAACAGTTATAGTTAATAGCATTTTTATGCTGTTGAAAGGAATTACAAAGGGAAAGAAAAAGGGGTTCTGATCCAGTAATAAGACGACATAACAGAACAGCAAGTTCTGTTCTCTGCTCTTAGAAAGGGAGAAAAGGCTGAAAATGATTTCATAGATTATAAAACCAGAAGGGATGATTGAGATAATCTAGTCTGACTTCCTGTGTAACACAGGCATTAGGACTTTCTGAATTAATTCCTGTTTGAACTAGATCATATCTTTAAAAAAAATCCACTTCATTTAAAAATTGCCAGTAATTTACAACTTTTGGTAAATTATTCCAATAATTAATTACTCTCACTGTTAAAAATTTACACCTTATTTCTAGTCTGAATTTGCCTAGCTTCAACTTTCAGCCATTGGATCTTGTTTTATCTTTTTCTGCTAGACTGAAGACCCATCTATTATCAAATTACCCTATGTGGGTACTTATAAAATGTGATCAAGCCACCCCTTAACCTACCCTTTTCTAAACTAAACAGATTGAGCTAATTGAGTCTTTCACTGTAATCCTATAATCATTGTCATGGCTCTTCTCTGTCCAATTTATCAACATCCTTCTTGAATTGTGGACACCAGAACTGCACACAGCATTCCAGTAGAAGTTCTACCAGTGCCAAATATAGACGTAATATAACCTTTCTACTCCTGCTCAATAGTCCCCTGTTCATGCATCCAAAGAAATTAGCCCTTCTGTCTCCAGCATCGCACTGGGTACTCATGTTCAACTTATTATTTACATTGACCCTCCCCAAGTTCTTTTCAGAGTCACAGGAAAGAACCTCCATCCTTTAAGTATGACCTACATTCTTTATTCCTAGATATGACTTTATATTTGGCCATATTTAAACATATATTGTGTAACCTTTCTGCCCGTCAGAATTGGCAGCAACAAGGGCTGGGTTCAGTATCTAGGGGTTCCATTCCAATAACACAATGCAAAACCACTGAGTTATATACCTATATATATATATATACCATCCCCACTGGGCGCCTCTAGGAGGCAATACTTCCCCTCTCCCAAGCACATAGTCTGAGTGTAGCAAAAAGCCTTTTAATAACAGAGAGAAACAATGTGGCATTATGTTGGGGAAACACCACCAACAGGATTCATAACACAACCCATGAGCAAAAACCCACCCCAAGCAAATTGGGCCGTGTCCTTTCCCTTTGGTTCTTGAGTCCAGCAACCCAAAAGTCACCCAAAGTCCCAAAAGTCCAACAACCCAAAAGTTGTCCCTGGTCAGTGCAATCCCAGGGTTCAAAAGTTTTATCTGCAGAGTTTTACATCCCAACCTGGCTGGAGATGGGCGGAGTAAGGGGCACCTTACAGGATCCAAAGCCAATTGCCACGCTGCTCTGCTCGCCATCCCATGAGCCGCTCCAGCTGTCCCACAAACTGTTCCGCAATATATCTTCAAGCCCCCCCAGTATTTAACATAACACTCAGTAGTTTTAGCTCTTTTGTGATTTGAGCTTGTAGTAGGGGAGCTTCAGTGCTGGTGCACCATTGGCCCAAAGCAAATTCAGCTCAGCAGCCTGTAACTAGACTCCTAATAGAATCAAAATTAGCTCTGCTATTTCACAGTGGAGAGAGGAGGCAGTGCAATTGGCATATAGGGCCCTCACCAAAGGCCCATACCACCAGGTATTAATACCTATCCCCAGCCTCTCTCTCAATTCACTGAGTTTTGGAACCCATGTCCCTTGCCTAGCAAGTGCTACTTAGTTGATGGTGAGTCCCTCCATCATAACAAAAGGCCAAGTACAGTTCCACTGTCCTTGATTCACATAATCAGGGTAATAACAATTTATTCTTCCTGCCCCAATAACAGAGAAACTGGGGATCCCACAGCAGCCAAAGTGACCATTTGGGCAGCTATGGGCTCATGCTAGGCGGGGTGGGTGTGCCTATGCGAATGAGATCAGCCCCTGAAGTTCTTTTCCACAACTTGCCACAACTCACCACCAGATGTCAGGGTGGGGCTCATCCTGACTCTGCTTACAATTGTTTGCTTGACTGCAAGTTATTAAGCTATTGAAATTGCTCTTTGTTAGTAACTTGTCCTCTTAATTATTTACCACTTTCCCAATCTTTGTCTGATCTACAAATTTTATCATTGAAGATATTATCATTTTTCCAGGTCATTCATAAACATATAGGTCCAAGAAACGATCATTGCAGTGACCCCCTTAGAAACACCCATTTGATGATGAGTCAGTATCCACAAAAAGAAAGAAGATTCCGGTGGCACCTTAAAGACTAACAGATTTATTTGGGGATAAGCTTTAATATTTTTATTAAATGTTAGTCCGTCTCCACATGATAGTTGTTTTTGTGAAATGGAGATTTGGACCACCAAGTCTACTTCTTGATTAAATCACTGGAATGTGTTTGTTGATAGAGCAGTTCATAGGCCTCCTTCCAAATAATATAAACTTTCTTCGTAAAAGATCTGAAAATGGGTACAATTTGAGATCACAAGGTATTTGCCCCATTAGAATGTTCCCAAGATTAGATCAGAGCTTGACAAAATAAATCTCTGGCTCCTTTCCACAGGGAATTAGCGATAGCCAAATTTCATGTTAGGAGCTTGGTTCATTGACTGAAATGAGAGACTTTTAGTCAGCACTTGGTACTTTTACTGTTAATGACATCACAAAATGGCAAAAGAGACTTCATATCATTTTAAATATTTCTCTTAAATGTGAGTTTCATGCTCAGAGAGAAAGGAAGGATGACCTTGTGGACAATGTACAATAAGGAGACCTGGGTTATACCAACAATACAGAAACAAGACATTCCCCAACTAATTGTGCGTTTTTCTTTACAAACCTTCCCCTCTCTTCTCTTGTTCCTGCCCCATTATTTGTTACCTTTAGTCATTGTATCTTCTCCAAAATTCAGGCTCTGATCCTGCAATCAGATCCACATCATTGGACCCTTTTGTCCAATAGAATCACTGTTGATTTCATCACAGGAATGAGGCCTTGGAATGTAAGAGTTTAGAGAAAGAAGGGGAGAAAGTAAAGACCATCCCTCTTTTTTATGTTTGTGAAGCTGCTCTTACTATCTTTTTTGGCACCTAGTACCTTTTGAATGTTATGTGCCATATTTTCAAACTGCAAGTCAAACATCAGCCTAAATACCTCTTCTTAGAGTCGCTGTGATGCTTCATAATTAATATTCATAAATACTTTGGTTTATAATTAAGTTTGGATGCAATTATATAACTATGCGAGTGCAATGTATTTTATTATTAAATATCCACCCAAATTTTAGGATTTATAATGGAAATATTGACAGCATTTAACTTTGACAACATGTGAATGGCAATGTTAGTAAGTACAAAGAAAGGAAAGGAAGGTAAAATGCCTTCATTCTATTCTATATAGGTTCTTATATTACCCTCATCACTATAGTATCTGACAATGGGATTAACAAAGGTACTTAATAACCTAAACCCCAGATTTAGATGCCTAAATCTGAAGTTTAGGTGCCTAAATCCCAGTTTTAGGCCACAGAATTCTGTAGGTGCCTAAACTCACTTGGGTCCTAAATATTTAGGGTAAAAGTTCCCTCAGCACCTAAGTTTTTGTTTCTGGGCATGCACACTTGCTTCACTTTAAATGTCTGGATGTCTCCCTCCCTCCTATGGTCCAGTGATCCTCAAACCAGGGGAAGATGGGCATTCACCTGCCTATGATTTCAGATGTTGTTCGACTGAAATATTTCATCTTTTGAAAATTTGTAGACTCAATCACAAGTGAACAAACCCCCCTGAGAAAAAACAGACAAACAAACAAACCACCGAAACTCCTCAATCAACTTGCACACCCTTTTGGCAGGAGAGCAACATAAACTGAATAGATTGTGTAATCTGTTTAAAAGTTTTAAGGTGAACTGCAATTTTGTCTTAAGAACATAAGAATGGCCATACTGGGTCAGACCAAAGGTCCATCCAGCCGAGTATCCTGTCTGCTGAGAGTGGCCAATGCCAGGTGTCCCAGAGGGAGTGAACCTAACAGGTAATGATCTAGTGATCTCTCTTCTGCCATCCATCTCCACCCTCTGACAAACAGAGACTAGGCACACCATTCCTTACCCATCCTGGCTAATAGCCATTAATGGACTTAACCTCCATGAATTTATCCAGTTCTCTTTTAAACCCTGTTATAGTCCTAGCCTTCACAACCTCCTCAGGCAAGGAGTTCCACAGATTGACTGTGTGCTGAGTGAAGAAGAACTTCCTTTTATTTGTTTTAAACTTGCTACCCATTAATTTCATTTGGTGGCCCCTAGTTCTTATATTATGGGAACAAGTAAATAACTTTTCCTTATTCACTTTCTCCACACCACTCATGATTTTATATACCTCTATCATATCCCCCCTTATTCTCCTCTTTTCCAAGATGAAAAGTCCTAGCCTCTTTAATCTCTCCTCAGATGGGACCCGTTCCAAACCCCTAATCATTTTAGTTGCCCTTTTCTGAACCTTTTCTAATGCCAGTATATCTTTTTTGAGATGAGGGGACCACATCTGTATGCAGTATTCAAGATGTGGGCGTACCATGGATCTATATAAGGGCAATAAGATATTCTCCGTCTTATTCTCTATCCCCTTTTTAATGATTCCTAACATCCCGTTCGCTTTTTTCACTGCCGCTGCACACTGCGTGGACATCTTCAGAGAACTATCTACGATGACTCCAAGATCTTTCTCCTGCTTAGTTGTAGCTAAATTAGCCCCCATCATACTGTATGTATAATTGGGGTTATTTTTTCAAATGTGCATTACTTTACATTTATCCACATTAAATTTCATTTGCCATTTTTTTGCCCAATCACTTAATTTTGTGAGATCTTTTTAGAATCATAGAATATCAGGGTTGGAAGGGACCTCAGGAGGTCATCTAGTCCAACCCCCTGCTCAAAGCAGGACCAATCCCCAACTAAATCATCCCAGCCAGGGCTTTGTCAAGCCTGACCTTAAAAACTTCAAAGGAAGGAGATTCCACCACCTCCCTAGGTAACGCATTCCAGTGCTTCACCACCCTCCTAGTGAAAACGTTTTTCCTTATATCCAACCTAAACCTCCCCCACTGCAACTTGAGACCATTACTCCTCATTCTGTCATCTGCTACTACTGAGAACAGTCTAGATCCATCCTCTTTGGAACCCCCTTTCAGGTAGTTGAAAGCAGCTATCAAATCCCCCCTCATTCTTCTCTTCCACAGACTAAACAATCCCAGTTCCCTCAGCCTCTCCTCATAAGTCATGTGTTCCAGTCCCCTAATCATTTTTGTTGCCCTCCGCTGGATGTTTTCCAATTTTTTCACATCCTTCTTGTAGTGTGGGCCCCAAAACTGGACACAGATGAGGCCTTGCCAATGTCGAATAGAGGGGAACGATCACGTCCCTCCATCTGCTGGCAATGCCCCTACATATACATCCCAAAATGCCATTAGCCTTCTTGGCAACAAGGGCACACTGTTGACTCCTATCCAGCTTCTCGTCCACTGTAACCCCTAGGTCCTTTTCTGCAGAACTGCTGCCTAGCCATTCGGTCTCTAGTCTGTAGCGGTGCATGGGATTCTTCCATCCTAAGTGCAGCACTCTGCACTTGTCCTTGTTGAACCTCATCAGATTTCTTTTGGCCCAATCCTCTAATCTGTCTAGGTCCCTCTGTATCCTATCCCTACCCTCCAGCGTATCTATCTCTCCTCCCAGTTTAGTGTCATCTGCAAACTTGCTGAGGGTGCAATCCACGCCATCCTCCAGATCATTAATGAAGATATTGAACAAAACCGGCCCCAGGACTGACCCTTGAGGCACTCCACTTGTTACTGGCTGCCAACTAGACATGGAGCCATTGATCACTACCCATTGAGCCTGAGAATCTAGCCAGCTTTTTATCCACCTTATAGTCCATTCATCCAGCCCATACTTCTTTAACTTGCTGGCAAGAATACTGTGGGAGACCATGGCAAAAGCTTTGCTATAGTCAAGAAATAACACATCCACTGCTTTCCCCTCATCCACAGAGCCAGTTATCTCGTCATGGAAGGCAATTAGATTAGTCAGGCATGACTTGCCCTTGGTGAATCCATGCTGACGGTTCCTGATCACTTTCCTCTCCTCTAAGTGCTTCAGAATTGATTCCTTGAGGACCTGCTCCATAATTTTTCCAGGGACTGAGGTGAGGCTGACTGGCCTGTAGTTCCCCGGATCCTCCTTCTTCCGTTTTTTAAAGATGGGCACTACATTAGCCTTTTCCCAGTTGTCCGGGACCTCCCCCGATCACCATGAGTTTTCAAAGATAACTTTTTGAAGTTCTTCACAGTCTGCTTTGGTCTTAACTATCTTGAGCAGTTTAGTATTATCTGCAACTTTGCCACCCCGCTGTTTACCCCTTTCTCCAGATCATTTATGAATAGGTTGAATAGGATTGGTCCTAGGACTGACCCTTGGGGCACACCACTACTTACCCCTCTCCATTCTGAAAATTTACCATTTATTCCTACCCTTTGTTCCCCGTCTTTTAACCAGTTCTCAATCCATGAAAGGATCTTCCCTCTTATCCCATGACAAGTTAATTCACATAAGAGTCTTTGGTGAGGGACCTTGTCAAAGGCTTTCTGGAAATCTAAGTACACTATGGCTACTGGATCCCTCTTGTCCACGTTTGTTGACCCCCTCAAAGAACTCTAACAGATTAGTAAGACATGATTTCCCTTTACAGAAACCATGTTGACTTTTGTGCAACAATTTATGTTCTTCCATGTGTCTGACAATTTTATTCTTTACTATTGTTTCAACTAATTTGCCCGGTACTGATGGTAGACTTACCGGTCTATAATTGCCAGAATCACCTCTAGAGCCCTTCTTAAATACTGGCATTACATTAGCTATCTTCCAGTCATTGGGTACAGTAGCTGATTTAAAGTTCAGGTTACAAACTATATTTGTATATAGTTCCTCAATTTCAAATTTGAGTTCTTTCAGAACTCTTGGGTGAATGCCATCTGGTCCCGGTGACTTGTTACTGTTAAGTTTCTCAATTAATTCCAAAACCTCCTCTAGTGACACTTTAATCTGTGACAATTCCTCAGATTTGTCACCTACAAAAGATGGCTCAGGTTTGGGAATCTCCCTAACATCCTCAGCCGTGAAGACTGAAGCAAGGAATTCATTTAGTTTCTCAGCGATGACTTTATCGTCTTTAAGTGCTCCTTTTGTATCTCAATCATCCAGGGGCCCCACTGGTTATTTAGCAGGTTTTCTGCTTCTGATGTACTTAAAAAACATTTTATTACCACCTTTTGAGTTTTTGGCTGGCTGTTCTTCAAACTCCTTTTTGGCTTTTCTTATTAAATGTTTACATTTAATTTGGCAGTGTTTATGCTCCTTTCTATTTACCTCACTAGGATTTGACTTCCACTTTTTAAAAGATGCCTTTTTATCTCTCACTGCTTCTTTTACATGGTTGTTAAGCCATGGTGTGTCTTTTTTTAGTTCTTTTACTGTGTTTTTTCATTTGCGGTATACATTTAAGTTGAGCCTCTGTTATGGTGTTTTTGAAAAGTGTCCATGCAGCTTGCAGGGATTTCACTCTCGTCACTGTAATTTCTGTTTAACTAACCTCCTCATTTTTGCATAGTTCCCCTTTCTGAAATTAAATGCCACAGTGCTGGGCTGTTGAGGTGTTCTTCCCACCACAGGAATGTTAAATGTTATTTTATTATGGTCACTATTTCCAAGAGGTCCTGTTATAGTTACCTCTTGGACCAGATCCTGCGCTCCACTCAGGACTAGATCGAGAGTTGCCTCTCCCCTTGTGGGTTCCTGTACCAGCTGCTCCAAGAAGCAGTCATTTAAAGTATCGAGAAATTTTGTCTCTGCATTTCATCCTGAGGTGACATGTACCCAGTCAGTGTGGGGATAATTGAAATCCCACACTATTATTGAGTTCTTTATTTTGATAGCCTCTCTAATCTCCCTCAGCATTTCATCATCACTATCACTGTCCTGGTCAGGTGGTCAATAATAGATCCCTACTGTTATAGTCTTCTTAGAGCATGGAATTACTATTCTATGGAACACATAGAATCAAATGAAATAAAAATCTTAAATGAATCCACATTTTCTTTCACATATTGTGCCACTCCCCACCCCCGCACAACCTGTTCTGTCCTTCCAATATATTTTGTACCCCAGAATGATTGTGTCCCATTGATTGTCCTCACTCCACCAGGTTTCTGTGATGCCTATTATATCAATATCCTCCTTTAACATGAGGCACTCTAGTTCACCCATCTTATTATTTAGACTTCTAGCATTTGTATACAAGCACTGTAAAAACTTGTCACTGTTTATTTGTCTGCCCTTTTCTGATGTGTCAGATTCTTTATGTGAATGTTTCTTGTCTGATCTGGCCCAAACTTTGTCCTCTTTCATCCCCTCCTCCTGACTAAAAGCTAGAGAATCTCTATCAATAGACTCTCCTCTAAAAGAAGTCTCTGTCCAATCCACGTGTGCCTCTGCAGCAATCGGCTTTCCCCCAATCTCTTAGTTTAAAAACTGCTCTGCAACCTTTTTAATGTTAAGTGCCAGCCGTCTGGATCCACTTTGGTTTAGGTGGAGCCCATCCTTCCTGTATAGGCTCCACTCTATCCCAAAAGTTTCCCCAGTTCCTAATAAATCTAAACCCCTCCTCTCTACGCCATCGTCTCATCCACGCACTGAGACTCTGAAGCTCTGCCTGCCTACCTGGCCCTGCACGTGGAACTGGTAACATTTCTGAGAATGCCACCATAGAGGTCCTGGATTTCAGTCTCTTTCCTAGCAGCCTAAATTTGGCCTCCAGGACGTCTCTCCTACCCTTCCCTACATCATTGGTACCTACATGTACCACAACCACCGGCTCCTCCCCAGCACTACGCATAAGTCTATCTAGATGCCCCGAGAGATCCACAACCTTCGCACCAGGCAGGCAAGTCACCATGCAGTTCTCCTGGTCATCACAAACCCAGCTATCTATGTTTCTAATGATCGAATCTCCCATTACTAACACCTGCCTTTTCCTAATGACTGGAGTTCCCTCCCCCGAAGAGGTAACCTCAGTGCGAGAGGATACCCCAACATCATCTGGAAGGAGGGTCCCAACTATGGGAAGGTTTCCCTCTGTTCCTGTTGACTGCTCTCCTTCTCTGGGCCTTTCATCCTCCTGAACAGCACAGGGGCTGTCTGACCGGAGGTAGGACAAATTTACAGTGTCCCAGAAAGCCTCATCAACATACCTCTCTGCCTCCCTTAGCTCCTCCAGTTCCGCCACCTTGGCCTCCAAAGCCTGTACATGGTCTCTGAGGACCAGGAGCTCCTTGCACCGAATGCACACGTACACCACCCGTCCACAGGACAAGTAATCATACGTGCTACACTGAGTGCAATCAACAGGCTAGCCCCCACTCTGCTGCTGGGCTTCTGCCTGCATTTTCTCCTACAGTTACCTAGGTTAATGATAGGGTTTTTGTTTAAATCAAGAAGTGTTGATTATAGTTTAGTGTAAAGGTTTTAAAGAATGGCAAGTGTACCTTGCCCCCTTTCCACTCCCCTTCCAAACTCCCTCTCAAAACTCCCTGTTAATGGCCCCTGTTTGCAAAGCTCCCTGGTCACTTGCTCACTGCTTCATAAAGCCCTGGCATCCTTGATAGACCCGCCCCCTGACTAAGGCTCAGCCAGTGAACAGAGGCTTCTAGATTTCAAACCTTGTTTAGAAACTCACAGCTTCCCTCAGCACACGGTCCTTCAAACAAACAAAACAAACAAACAAACAAACACAAGCTCAGCACACAGCACATAACCCCCAAACACAAACACACACTACAGACAGCCACTTCCCCAAGGGTCCTGTATTTGCTCCTCCTTCACCTGGAGAACTCCCTCTCGAAACTCCCTGTTGGTGGCTCCTGGTTGCAAAGCTCCCTGGTCACTTGCTCACTGCTTTATAAAGCCCTTTATAAAGTCTTTTTTAATGTAACAAACAAAACTATATACAATTCCCCCCTGGTCCCCCTCCAAAAAGGCATTGGTTTTTTTGTTCAAAAGTGTAATTTACACTTAGTTTAAATAAAATGTGGAACAAACCCCAGCTTCCTGAAGTCACAAATAATCTCACCAATTGTCTTCCGAGTTCAGAATCACCAAACATACCTAAAAGAATCATTCAATTTTGAGAGCCAGATCCTCCAGATCAATTGATTTCAACCTTGTTCACTTCCTAATAATTTTCTGGAAATGTTTTCTTTTGGAGCTAAAATTTTTCAAACTCTACCTCAGCTCAAAGGTGAATTTTCAAAAGTCTTAAAAGAAAACGTTGAGTTGTTTTTAGCTATTCAAATATAAAAAAAACCTTTTACAAAATCAGTGCTTTCATGCTCCGTAATAACTCAAAAACTGATTAGTTTATATATTTAATCTTAAATAATGAAAAGTGACTTTGAAAGTTGTAAGTAATTCACTTTAAAAATAAAAAAAAAATTAACTGGCAATAAACTGTACTTAAATTTCATGGCTGTTTTTGTACTTCATGAGAGCTGAGGCGATGAGGCCAAGAGCATCCTTGGTTATATAGATTGGAACTTCAGAGAGATCCTGGTTTTTCTGTTCACATTGTATAGTTTAGCATATCAAGGTCCAGAGCTAAATCCTGATTCCATTGTAGATAATGAAAATTTTGCATGTGTGCGGCTCAGTCTTTGGTCTTATGTATATGTTCATTATATTAATACAATACAACCCTGTTTCAAGCATCCAGTCTCCTAAGACTTCCTGGTAACTAAACACTGGTGTTCTCCCTCCACAAATTGTGAAGTTTGTATAGTTTATCCAGAAAAGGACATTCTTTTTGAGGATTTAATTTTTCTCTCAGACTTTTTTTTATAAAAAAAGTAAAGCTGGTAAAAAATATTCAAAATTTCATGGTCTTTTTCTCTGTTTTTTTTTTTTTTTAAACCAGCTTATAGTTTGGTCAACATTTTTCAAAATTGAAATTTCAATTGAATAGTTTTGTGAAAAATTTCAAAAATGTTTTTGCTAATATTTTGTTGTATTTTTCAACTGGTTCTATTTCAAGCTGATATGGTTTTTTCTTTCTTTCTTTTTTTTTTTAGAAACTTGATTATACAGAAGGTTTTGTGACTACTGACCTAGAACAAATTATTGCCTTGCCTTTTCAAATTTTTGTCTTCCTGACTTAGTTACACTTGATCTCCTGCTATTCATAATTATTATTCACGTAAATTAGAACTAAACTTTTTAAAGTTCTATAGTGGACATTAATATTTACATCTGTTAATAAAGTCCTGACATTTACAGCTAAAACAGTGGTGAAGTCTATTTAAAAGCTTCCATCAGTGAGATGACTATAAGAACTGAAATGTAAATTAATCTAAATTTACTTCAGAAACACTTGCAAAGACTTGAATAACGATCCTGAAATAGAAAAAAGTTTATATATTATAATAACAATGAAATGTCACTTCCTCTTGTGTCATATCTAATTACAGTGGAGCATAGATTGTAACACAAATATAACTTCAGCTTTTAAAAATAAAAATGGGGAAAAATAGACAAATTTATTTGTGGACTCCACATGTCTCCATGATCTCTTCTTCTGCCCATGGAAATGAAAAGCTGCACTTTTATTTGAGAAAGAAAAGAGTGATTGAAATATGGCTGAGATGAAAGACACTGGGAGCAGAGTAGCTGTCTTTTTCACACTTAATAATTGGAAATCCTGCCTCCCACTAGACTGTCTTTTTAATTGGACCTTCAAGTTATAAATGCAACTAATTATGCCGTTTAGTTAACAGAAGGATGTTAATAAATAGATCTCCGCATGAACTACTCATAACAATATTGCAGGAGGGGCAGCCACAAAAGAGTCAGAACAGAAAGTACAAAATAGCTTGCAACTATAATTTATTTTCATTTCAAGACCAATTTATCCCTTACAGTACAGAGACTCCAATAAGAAATTAATTCTTTGTAATCCTGGTCTTTACATTCTCTCCTAAGAGTCTGTGATTGAGATACAAGGTGTTTGCACCCTAAAAATAATCCCATAACCTTTTCTTTGTTTTAAGTACAAAAGACACATCATTCTTTTTTCATGCACCCATTTGTCATCAATAAACTTCCCTGTCAAAAGTCCTTTTAAAAGTTCATTTTTTTAACTGAAATAATGATCATAGAAGGGAATTAAAAGGTAAGAAGGAGGAAATAGCCTTCCACTAATTTATATGCAAGATGTGCCCATGAGTACTAAATAAAGCCATGATGCTGAGTGCTGTAACAGTGCATAACAAAAGGACATATAAGCACTTTTTGCCTGTTAATTTATTCAGGGAAGGTTTTGGTTAGAAGGTTTTATTTTATCTGCTAGTTTGTGACAACTGCCTGATTAGGACAGAGATACAGCATATTCATATATGGCTATTTCAAGAAAATTGAACCTCTTTGCAAAGTCTAGAAGACTAAAATGTATAAGGTAAGGAACACTCCTCACCAAGAAATATATTTGAAAATTCTCTATACTGCTTTAGCATCAAATCTTGCCACTTCTCCAACCATGGGCACAAAAGGCCCTAAACAGAAAATTGCCACAGATCCCTCATGTGGAAGACTGGGGAGAAAGTCAGAGAAGGAGTGCAGAAAGGGATGGGATAAAGGAGTGGAAGCCCAGCCAAAGAATCATTATCTACTGAAGGATGCTCTACCCAAGAGGTAATCAATTTTTTTTGTCAAGGTCCAAATTTCTTGGTCAAGGAATACTCAAGGTCCAGACTCCAGAGAAAATAATACAAAAATAACAACAATAATGATAATAATAAATAAAAATATTTCACAGTTCATTCAAAAGCATCTGGCAGTCCAGATTTGGCCTATGGTCTGCCTATTGGCTAGCCCTGCTTCTACACTTTATTATTAATAATTTTTACTGTGCTAGGCACTGTACTGTCAAATAAGAGTCAGTCCCTGACCAGGGAGATTATAAATCTAAGATGACAAAAGACAGAGCAAGGGAGAGGAAACAGTATACAACATACAAACAAAATAGTCAGAGTGATAATAAGCACATCTCTGTTGGTTTTCCCATTTTTCCCCAAGTACCCAGAATAGATGACCTACAAAGTGGTGGAGGTGAGGGATGCCAACAAAATATGTACAATATATCACATTTATGATAAGATACATACATTATGCAACAAAAATGATTTGGTAAAATTTTGGTAATGAAAAGTAATCTTTCCATCAGTGAGCAATCTCAGTTCAGCAAGAAATAATCCTGATGCAGGTATTCTACAGAAATATATTCTGATCTTAAAATATTTTTTCTCTGCATCTGACAGGCTGTATGAGGATATATATGTGTGTGTTTGTGCTAGGAGCTGTGTACTGTATATATAGGGCTCTACCAAATTCACGGTCCATTTTGCTTAATTTCACGGTCATAGGATTTTAAAAATGATAAATTTCATGATTTCAGCTATTTACATCTAAAATTTCACAGTATTGTAATTGTAGGGGTCCTGTCCCAAAAAGGAGTTGGCTCCAGGCACCAGCAAAACAAGCAGGTGCTGATGGTGGTACATTTCCATGCCACCCCTAGAAATGTGCTCCCGCCGCTCCAGCTCGCCTCCGCCTGCTCCCCTGAGCGCGCCACCGCCGCTCTGCTTCTCCCCACTCCCTCCCAGGCTTGCCACGCGCGAGCAAGCCTGGGAGGGAGGGAGGAGAAGCCAAGCGGTGGCGTGCTCGGGAGAGGCGGCGGTGATGGAGCGGACGTCGAGCTGGGGCGGGGAGCGGTTCCTCTACCCCCCTCATTACTTCCTGTGCTCCCCCCCCCCACTCACCTCCGCTTCGCCTGCTCCCCTGAATGCGCTGCCTCTCCCTTGCCTGAGAGGGAGTGGGGAGAAGCAGAGCGGCGGCGTTTTCAGGGGAGCAGGCAGAGTGGAGGTGAGCTAGGGCAGGAGGCTGCGGGGGGGGGGGGGGGGGAGCTGCAGGAAGCAATGTGGGGGGGAATGCGGCACGCCTGGGGGAGGAGGCGGGACCGGGGATTTGGGGAAGCGGTTGGCAAGGGGCAGTGTTGGGGCAGAACCAGGGGTGGGGGGGCAAGAAAAAAAGTGGGGGGGGGGCAAAATGTTTTTTGTTTGGGGCGGCAAAAATCCTAGAGCCGGCCTTGGTTGTGGGGGTGTCACAAGGTTATTGTAGGGGAATTGCAGTACTGCTACCCTTACTTCTGTACTGCTGCTGCTGCCGGGGCGCTGCCTTCAGACCTGGGTTCCCAGCCAAGAGGGTGGCAATACCATGATCCCCCAAAAATAACTTTGCCGCTCCCTTTTGGGTCAGGACCCCCAATTTGAGAAACGCTGGTCTCCCCATGAAATCTGTATAGTATAGGGTAAAACTGGGTGGCAGGTGAACCAGTGGCTGGGGGAGGCTAGACCCTGAGGACTCACCCTCCTTCCCCACACTCCTTGCACACAGCCACCAGCCTTGAAGTTATGCTTTAGTCAAACAGAAGGTACTGGGCTTAATACAGATGAAATTTAATGGCATCTAATATACAGGAGATCAGACCAGATGATCTAACGGTCTCTTCTGGCCTTAAATTCTATGAATCTATGAGAAGCCTCTTTTAATCACAATACTGTGTTTTACACTGACATTGATATTTAGTTGAAACAGTTCATTTTTCTTCATATATTTCTAAATCTAGAAAACCATATTAAAATTTATCCTCACTTTTCTGTTACTGAATTATCTGTGAACAAATATCTGGGTTAATTGATGTTTTGGTTATTCAAAATCATTTGGCAGATGATTTATCCAAATGTATTTCAGACTGTGAATGGCTCATGAACTATTCACAGCCACTGTTACTTTGTTTGCTTTTCATAATTTGCACTGTGTGACTGGTCATGGTATTCTGTTTGCTGTGTAATTGAATGACTACCAAACCCACAAAGAGGTTTCAAGGTGACCACACAAACTTTTGCAGCATGAATACTCTTATAAATACATACATGCACTCGTATTAGCATTACTTTCTCTTTCTACAAACAAAAATCCATTGGTAAGAATGTTTGTTGAAAGTAAGTAGGAGGAGTCACGAATCCTGCCAAAGTAAATTTGTGGCTTTTACTGGAACAAAAGTTTGTGAATATTTTTTTGCAGTCTTCATCCAGCACTAATTAAAAATAATATCAGTTTGGCTGAGACAAACACCAGTAAAAGTAAGGAAATGTAAACCTCCAGCTGCACTGTGTTTAGATATTGCAGCACATATGGTATGTGCAATCACTCACTGTTCCCAATAAAGGACCATATGTGTTACAACAGCTATCTAAAGGAGGTAGTGATACAGTACCTTTAATTCAGAATTTCTTTTTTTATAATTAACTTGTGTCTCAATCTTAATTCTGCCACAACATACTATGGTTATTTACATTTAATTTTCTTTATATTTTTAATGTTGCCCATTTCCATAACCAGTGTCACTGCCTGTGACATTCCACTGATGACAGTTTGCCAATACATTGTAACATTGTCTTAATAGATTTATATTATCTAGCATTTCAGTTTCATACATATACCAGCATTCCTGTAGACTTACAATACAAGGAAGTTTTCTTAAATTTTGTTCAAATGAACAGAAATGTTGTCTTGATATAAGAAGTTATAAAAAGTGACTATTAAATAGAGTCCAGTGGAGGTGGCAGCTGCCTTAGGAGGCGTTGTATGCTGATCTCTTTGTGGCAGCATATAGTAAACACAAACATCTCTGTGGACTGGAGGAGATCAGTGTCCTGTACTAGATGACACACCAAAGAACCAGGTGGAATAGGGGATAAAGGGTGCTGCATTTCCCTTCCCAGAAATTCTAATGTAACACAAATGTACCCCTGGGGTGTTGCTTTTTTGTTTTAAAGAGGTGGGGGCTGGGCTTGTGAGGGAGAGTTTTGGTGGAGCAAGGTCTGGGCAAAGGAGGCAGAATCTTGGTCCCCAAACCTGATCTGGCTTTTACCCAGATAGACGGCTCTCCCTAGTTTTATATAATCTGCAAATTTAGACACTGTTCCACTCTTGTAAGTGTACATACAGGTCACACAAAACTGGGTGCAACATAGCTTCTCGCATGGCATTTTTGTTGTTATCTCCTTTTGTCCTAGGCTTAATCCTTTTATTATTTGTTTCAGTCCACTTTTAGTAATACAGTTCTCAGTCTACAAAAGAAGCATGTCATCTCTTACTGATCTGGTATATCAGGCATCAGGGCAAAACTTCACTGAGTGCTTTTTTTAAAAACTTCTTGAATTCCAGGTAGATTGCATCTTATTCTTACATCCTCAATTACGTTAATCAGGTTTGTCAAACCGACCTGCCCTTTGGGAAACAATGCTACCTGCCAATGTCTAATTGGTCTCCCATGTTGGGCCCTAATTAGTCCCTAAGACCGTCTTTCACTTACAAAAGCAAGCTGTATTTTTCCAGTTCTTTCCTCAAGCTCTCTTAAACAAAGCTGCTTACTTCCACTTCACAGGTTCTACATCTGTTGCTCGTGAGGTGTGAAATATTTCCTTCAGAACTTTACCACTGCCATCTTATTAAAAAATTCTAGTGTGTACTATAAACTGCCATTCCCACAAGTTTAATCTATCTTAATGACTCTAGGCGTCTGTTTATTTGTTTTTCATGTTCCTGTAATTTATCTTCCTCCTCTCTAAATCTTTCCCTGTTTTTTGGCATGCCTTCTGAAAGATATCTACCATCAAATGACACATGCTAGATATATATAAAGAACTAGAATTAGCATAAATACAGGTAAAAGGATTTGTGCTTGGTAGAACCATGGTAAACAATGGTGGAAGTCCCGGATGTTGGAAACTACTCAAGGTTGCTACAATGAAAAGCAGATGCAAATCCACTTACAGAAACACAGAGGTTTAAGTGGGCAGCACGTGTGGAAAATGGGGCACAGGTAGTTCGGCTGAACAGTGTGCAGATTCAGCGGCTCTCTTCGGTGTTTTATGCCTGCAGGGTTCCTGCAGATCCCCAGTGGAAGTTAAAGCTGTCACCTACTGTCCATGGTGGAAGCCTAGCACATGGCAAAGATGGAAATATTACCTTAACTCTGAAGGAGTGAATCTCCCTTGAGATGCAATAAGCTTGTCTGGCACAAGCAGCACCCCACGCACATACTTTATGCTTCCCTGCTGCCGATTTGCTGAATTAGGCCCATAATCTCTTTAATCTTCCTTTGTGTGCTGGGCCCTTAATGAATGTCTCTGTCTACAAATTCACTTTACAGTGTTAATAATTTTGTTTAAAGGATGAAGTTGTACCCATATAGCTACAAATACACTGAGATTGAGAGAAGGGGAATGAAAGATTATTTTGATAAGGATCTGAAAAAGAAAGTCAGAAGACTTAGTGTGGGGTAACACCTAGGGCTGGCTGGACCAAGCAGTTTAAAGAGGTATGAATAAGACTTAATTCAAAGAGAGATTTAGGATCCAAATGGCCATGCATCTTATCCAGGGCCCACTATTTTTAAACATTATGGTTTCCACATAGTTAAGAACCCAAGATTCTGAGATTGTTAAAGAATTGGTCCAAAATGCTAATGGGAAGCTCAGAAGACCACGGAAGCTAGAACGGATGATGTCGAAGAGTTTGTCCTCCTGTGTTCAAACCCCAGCTTCAGTGAATGATTGATTCTGTGCTTGGGCTCTGTGTTCCTTTCGAACCAAATGGAATCAGTTCCAGAGTGAAACATCTTTACAATAATATGGCTGATAATATTAATATTAACTGATTGCTAATAACTGATCCATCTTCTGAGCTTGGCAGAGCCTTCAAAATCCTCATGGGGGCAGAGAGCTGGTCCCCTCCCCAATCTTCACAGGTAGCTATCTGGTCTGCTTGCTTCTTGTTGAGTCTTTGTAGAATTCAAACCTCCCCCATCCACACTGTATCTTCTGCGGTTGGCAGCCTTCTGAGTCTCATTTTCAGCAGCAGAGGCACAAGAAAATATTCTTTTGGTCCTGCTGATTGTCTTGTCTATTTTCTTCTCCTATTTTCCCTTCACATTTTTTGGAAATTGCTTGAGGTCACTTGAATTCCATCATTTGGGGCAAAATTTTATGAGAGCAACTTTTGAGACATCAGTCCCATAGAAGTTGGACCCCAACCCTAATTCTCCATCTCAAACCTCAAACTTTAACATATCTAACCTGGAATCAAACACAATCTACCAGGTCCATCTGTTACTATCTGTATCCATTCTGTCTGTATCCCCATTTTAAATATAGGAAAACTAAAAGAGAGATGTGAAGTGACTTGTCCAAGATCCCACTGTGAGTCCATCAGCGGTAAAACCAGGAATAGAACTTAGGACCACCTGATTCCAAAACTAGAGCTCACTTCTCAATGCCATGCCACTACTAAAATCATATTTTGCAATCTTCCATCATGACTGTTTCCTGGGTTGCATGTTGGCCAGGAATACTGTATAATTAAGAACTGCCAATTAACTTCTGTTCCTAGAGCAATCTTATGCAGGCATTAAATAATCAACAAAGATGTTTAAAGATCATTAAACAGAATTTAATGATCTAATCAAATGCCATTTGTAAAGCAATTTTCAGTAAAGTGTTCTCTGTCCAGAGCTCTCATAAAAATAAGAAAAACATTTCATAGTAGCTCTGAAATAAATAACATTTTATCAGAGACACATTCAGTTCTAAATCTGTCTGAAACATTTGGGTTTGGGTCAGGTCTGGTTTATATTTTTTATTGTATATGTTCCTGTGTGATTGTTTTCCTGAATTTTAATTGTACAGTACCCCGTATCAAAAAGCTGGATTCTTCCCTCCAGTCCTCCTGAGGAAAGGGGAGGAAGAAACAGACATAACTGGGTCAGAGGGCACACAAGAGGGGAACAGTAATTCCATGGAATCCCCCTGTCCAGGCCTCTCTGTCACATTTTGTGGGGTTTGAGCTCTGCTGGTTGGAAGGAACCATGCTGGGACTGAAAGGGATATGTTTGGCGATGCACTCTGTGGAATGCTTCTCCACATAACTAGAGTGAAATGCTGGTCCCACTGAAGTCACTGGGAATTCTGCCATTAACTTCAGTGGGGTCGCGATTTCACTCGTGCTGAATGTCCATGTGGGAGTTAATGCTATGCAGGATCAGCTGTTGCTCTGTGCCTGCATGCCTCTTGGAGATGAAGTATTTCAGATAGGTGTGGCAGCGAGACCAAAGTGAGCGTGACTTTTATACGAACGTGGTGTGTGGACCAGGGAGTAAGACAGAAAAAATTGTAGTGAATAAAGCAAAAGTAAAAAAAAGCTTAATAAAGGCTGAACTACAAAAAGGAAGTGTGGAGACAGAGAACAGGAGTAAAAGAAACAACTTCAGGAGTGTAGGGTTTCCAGAGGGGGTAACAGATAGGCGAGACACTGGTTTCCTTTTTGTAGGTCCCCAAATTACTGTGTTTAGAATCTCTAGTCCTGCTAAAGAGTGAAGTTGCATTCACTACAGATTTAAAGACAGATCCGGATTAAAGAGCAAGGCCAACTGCTGCAAAGTATTGTCAGTGCAATATTAAATACATCATAAGAAAAGACAACTTTGGGGATACCTGATAGTAGTCTTCAAATATGTTAAGGGCTGTTATAAAGAGGATGGTGATCAACTGTTCTCCATGTCCACTGAAGACAGGACAAGAAGTAATCAACGTAATCTGCAACAAGGGAGATTTAGGTTCAATATTAGGGAAAAAATTCTAACTAAAAGGATAAAGTACTTAAATAACTAGGCTGTGGAATCCCCATCACTAAAGATTTGTAAGGTGACCTGTCAGGGGTGGTCTAGGTATTCTTAATCCTGCCTCAGCAAGTGTGTGTTGGGGGCGGGGAATGGATGGACTCGATGACCTCTTCAGGTCCCTTCCAGCCCTACTTGTCTATGATGCTCTGACATGGCTTCAGCTGGGAAGAAGCTGTATTTGCTTTGGAATGTCTATCAAATCTTCCTGTACCAAGACCAATTCAAAGATAATGTGAGCATGAGGAAGAAGTTCATGGAAGCTCATATAGGGCCCAATCCTGTGAAGTGCTGACTCACTTCAACTCCCATTGACACTCTGCATTTTGCAGGAACACTCTCACAATGAAAGACCTAGGGTGTCATATGGCACTTTTATGGTGTCTGCCTTTTTAATTTTTGGCCTTGCTAAAGGAGCTCTCTGGGCAATCATGAAGAATTACAATGTTGGTCACAAGCTTATTCGTACCATTAAACAACTATATGCCAAGGGTAGCAGTGCAATTCTCATCAATGGCACAATAGGAGAGTGGTTTCACACCACTGTTGAGTCCGGCAAGGCTGCCTTCTTTCACCCACACTGTTCAACATTTACTTGGAGTGCATAATGACTGATGCCCTGGAAGATCACATATGCACAGTCAGCATTGAGGGGGCGAACAATCTCAAATCTTCGGTTCGCTGATTACATTGATGGCCTGGCAGGCAGCAAAGATGAACTTGCCAAACTTGTGAAATGATTGGATGAAACCTCCGCAAAATACAGCATTGAAATCAGTGCAGAGAAAACCAAGCTGATGACAAACAAACATGATGGGATCAGCTCATATATCACTGTCAGTGGACAAGAGCTGGAGACAGTGAAACAGTTCAAGTATTTGGGCAATCATCACTGATGAAGGATCCAAGGCAGAAATTCGGACAAGAACTGCACAAACAGCAGCAGCAGTGGCAAAGCGAAAGCCAATTTGGAGGAATAAGGACATCTCCCTGGAATCCAAACTGAAACTGCTGCATGCATTAGTCATCTCTATTTTTCTGTATGCCTGCGAGACATGGACCCTTATGGCAGAACTTGAATGGAAAATAGAGGTAGTAGAGGTGAGATACTTCCGTAAAATCCTGGGCATCTCCTATTTGACT
The DNA here is from genome assembly GCF_965140295.1 of Lepidochelys olivacea. Classification (NCBI taxonomy): domain Eukaryota; kingdom Metazoa; phylum Chordata; order Testudines; family Cheloniidae; genus Lepidochelys; species Lepidochelys olivacea. Next base: position 45,425,796 of record NC_140414.1, on the reverse strand, counting down.
ACATCACTAACGAAGAGATCTGCAACATCATCACCTAATGCGCTGGGTCATATGAAGACCTCCTGGCGACTGTGAAGAAGTGCAAGCTGAAGTGGTACAGCCATGTAACAAGTTCATCTGGCCTATCCAAGATCATCCTCCAAGGGACAGTGCAGGGGAAGAGAAGAAGAGGTAGACAGAAGAAGAGATGGACTGACAACATAAAAGAGTGGACAGGAATGGACTTCGCGGAGACTCAAGCACTGACACACAATCATTGGGGTGGAGACAATTGGTTGATTGCTTATCAGTGGTGGTGGCCCAATGACCAATGTGTTTATGGGAGTGATGATGATGATGAAAAGAGCTGATGTGCTATGAGATAAAAGATAAATTCAAGAAGCTAATTAGATGTGTACTAATTTATCAGGCTATTATATGGGCTTTAGTAGGTAAGATCCTTACCCTCGCTTAGCCTCTGTACCATGGCCACTGTGGCATAAAGGGGCTCTAAAAGCTCAATATCTGACCAGAGAGAAATTCCCTGGTGCAGGCAGTGCAGAAGTCTTCTGTAAGTCTGCCTTCCAAGAACTCCATTGGCAAGGTTTGGTGTAGTGGGTGAGCCAGGGGCTAGGTTGTAGACAGAAGGAGCAGCTGAGCAAGTTGGGGGCAGGGCCACTGCACATGGTGCTGAGGAGATTATGTGTAGTGCTGTGACTCATAGGGCAGCCCCAGGGTAAATAAGGCAAGGCTCCAGATTTGTCTAGGTTATGCCAGGTGCCTGTCCAGCCCCCCGGAGGAGCCCAGAATCAGGAGGGCACAAAGATGGTTAAAAGCTATCATAACCTCCCTACCCCCGAGCTGTGAGTCCTATGACGTGACTTCTAGGGTATGTCTGCACAGCAATTATACACCTATGCTGGCCCAGATCAGCTGACTGGGGCTCGGACTGCAGGCTGTAAAATTCCTGTGTAGATGTTCGGGTTCAGGTTTGGGCTGGAGCCCAAATTCTGGGACCCTGCGAGGGGGAAAGGTCCCTAAGTCCAGGCTGCTGCTCAAGCCCAAAGCTTTCCACTGCAATTTTTAGCTGGGTGCCTCACGAGCCTGAGGCAGGTGTCGTGGGCCAGCCGTGGCTGTGCCATAAGTCTTTCATTCCAGTACCCTTGGAGTGCTGCACAGAATCTCACCGTGTAATTACAAAGTTATTGACAGGAATTATGGGTGAAATCCTGACCCATTGAAGTCATTGGGCATTTGCCTTTATCTTTTACATGTTTTTACAAAGGCAACTCTTTCTTGTTTTTAGTAATTTCCATTTTATTCACTTAAATTCCTTCAATTTTGACAAAAGGCCCTTTTTCCCTGAGAGATACATTTTGGGAGTGTTTTTGCTTTTCAAACTGCTTATCTCTTTTCCCCTGCATTTTTGAGGCCAATGGTCAGTGGAATCCCAGAGTTGCTATGCACCCCTTTATTACGTACAGTAGCAAAGTATTTGCTGTACTTCATCTCACTTGTTTCTCAGCTGATTTTTCACAGTCATATTAAAAACTGGATTGCAGTTTGAGCTTGGTTTTGTTGAATCTTTTGTGTACATAGTGAAACAGCAATGGGTTGCAGTCGTTAGGAATTTTGAAGCACTTTCTCACTTAAGTAGGTGAAACAATGAGGATAGATTTCAGTCCTGGAGGGTAATATCATGAAACTGCAACACTGCATGAGACTTTTCTTTCTGTTCGAAAGAGTTCCTCTGTTACCTGTTGGACTGGAACTGAAAGGAATATCTCTCACAAGTAAACATGCTACTAAAGATACCATGCCAGATCCTCAGCTGAGGAAATCAGCATAGCTCTGATGACTTCTTTGACAAAGTGGGATATGCCTGTATGAAATTATGAACTCCATTTTGTATTATGTGCTGACACGTCTAATCTTGCCAAAGGGCAGCCTATTATGATGTATTCATTACAGCTGCTCAGGCTGGAGCTCTGGAAACATTTGTGTAAGTGATTGGGGGAGCCTGTGAGATTTAAGACATTGATTTTGAGTGCGTCCTATGGTCCAAGATTAGAAACAGTGATTAGACTCTACCCAAACTCAGTTGACATGGGAGCAGATGGGACCCAACAATTGGGTTCACGTGCACCAGATTGGTGAGCATACTGAGTGGCATCAGACTAGGTCATAACAACTTAAATGAAGCCATGTTCATTTTACACTAGCTGAGGATCTGGCCCACAGTATATTTGATCTACTCCAAACCGCTAAGTATTTGATATTTGTCAATCATGTTACTACTACAAGGCTAGTTCCAAACAATAATTCTTAGTTATTACTTTCAGAAGGTACAAGAAAGTAACTCCTGTTAAATGAAAACTCAGGGAGAATGATAAAGACCAGAAAAAAAACAGGCAGCTGGTTTCAAGTCAGAGTAGTGGATCTTTGCTCTCCAAACATCAGAAGAAAAGTCTTTGCAATAACAGAATTACTAGCAAAGAACCTTGTTTGGCCAGAAAATGTCTTGACATCTTTGCATGACTAGATGAGGTCCTGGAGAAGGAGAAAAGACTCCTGGGATGACCAGTTCTGTGGACTTTATCACCAGATATAGGAAGTTCCAATAATTAAAAATGGCAAATAAATGACTACTGTCAACCTAGCAAAAACATTCAGAGATTAAATATGACCAAAGATCTCGAAAATATCTTTGAAGAGGGAGAAAATGTAATTCAATTAGAGTTGCTCAGAAGACAGTCATAAAATAACTTCCTGTTAAAAGGGACTTTGTCCAGAACTCTTACCAACAATAATAATAAATATTTTGGATTTCTGAAGAGCCCTTCACCCAAGGAGTTCAAAGAACAAAAGAAAAATTATGTAGCAGATAATTAACACTGAATGGCTGGAAATTAAATAACCAAGGAAAAAGTTTGCAATAATAGATAGATGTCACAAAGACAGGCCTGCTCAAAAGATAAAGAACTGCGAGATAGACTTTGGGCCAGACTGTGCCCAGCCCTGCATGAGGTGCAAGAGTCTAGAATGCAGAAGATGCTATTTCCCCTGCCTCCTTCATGGACACGTGAAATCACTAGTCCCATTTGAAAACCTTGATCTAAAAATTGAGAAACAGTAGGCCAGATTGTACTCGCCTTACTCCCACAAATAGTCTGATGGACTTTGAGACAGCCCAATGGTTGTAAAATCATTTATTTTTCTCTTGAAGTATAATCCCTTATTCTATCTGGTATATTATGCATTCTTGGCCACGTAGATCTCTTACCTCTTGCTTTGAAGTGTCTCTCCAGCATGTTGGAAGCCAGGAGGATTGTATTACAAAAGAGAGCAATGCTTTCCTGATGCATGCAGAATAGATGACTGAGTTTGCAAACACTGCAAAAGGGAGAAATAGTAAGAAAATATTATGAGGTGTTTCTAGAACTATACTGAAGGTGCTACAAATAAAACCACATGCCCTCAATTTTTAGTACCTTTTCTTTCCTTGATAAAGGCCACTAATCTCCAAAATATGTTTTTGTGGGTCTTGTCTTCTTTAAAAAAAAATCTCTCTATATAGAGAACCAGAATTTGGGCCAAATTATTTGCTGCTATAAGTTAGCAATTACACAAAGCTGAGAATTTAATGAATTTTTATGGGACATACACCAAAGAGGATCTCAACACAGAATCAAATTCTTGAATTCTTTCAATTAATTGAAATAAACAAACATCCATGTTGCATTCACAGCAACTTTGTTATCTGGGATATTGGTAGTACTCAATGCAGCATTTTCAGACCTTCAGATGATGCTTGAGAGAAATAGTTACAAAAACAATGATGGCAAATAGTCAGATACTGAAATATTTAGGTATATTTTAAGTTATCTGAGCTCATAGATGTCATATGCTGTTCTTTACAAAGAAATGTCAAATAATGAGGTGGAAGCTAAAAATAAAAAGCGTGACTATCTGCTAATTGTAGAGATACAAACAAGCTAGGAGCTATTGTAGATAAAAAAGTCTTTAAGTCTTTTCTCAGTCTGTTGTAAGACAGTCTGCGGTTATATGCTTGAAAGGAAGTGGATGGTAATCAGATCCCAATATAGGAAATGGAATATAATGAAAATAACACAAAATTAAAAGTGACCCATTCTGAAGAATGATTTCAATGATTATTTTGCTGCTGTGAATAGCTCTAATTGCCATGCTAAATACAACAGGATTGTGTGAGAATTTTGAAAGAAATAATCTAGTCAGATGATTTTTGAAACCATTTCCTACAATAAAACATGGGTTACAAATAAGCAGAACTACCATCTCCAGCTTTTCATGATGGTATTTTGCAAGTTATTATGAATTTTTTGACTCTGTATGTCAGTTTCACATGAACAAAATCTCCAGTTTGAAACTTGTGCAGTTCAACACCTTTCTTATGATTTACATACTGTGTATTTCTGTTTGTTTCTAACACATTCACAAATACTTCCATTGGAAGGTTTGGTTGAAAAAGCAGAAAGTGTAAGCCCTTGACAGGTAGTAAGTCATCTATTGGCCTTGTGTCCTCTTAACAGTTCGAAGGGTGACACTCCTATTGTTGAGTGTGGAGTTGTTCTATAAGCAGTGTTTCAAATAAGGGTTCTTTCCATGGTCTCACTTACAAACTGATAAGTTGCAAATTTTTTCACCAGTCTGTGCATTCTCTCAACTATACCATTAGCTCTCAGATGGTATAAAGAACCTGTTTTGTGCTTGATGTCATTGCTTCTGAAGTAGTGTTGCATTTCAGCAGAGGTCAATTGCATTCCATTGTCAGTTACCAATTCTTTAGGAAATCCTTCTTGGTTGAAGACTGATGACATGAACTTAATCGCTATTTCTGTGGTAAACTTTCCAGAGAATGTAACTTCTGCCACTTTGAATGCTAGTCTACCATTACAGGCTGATTGTCCAATGCTCCCATTATGTCAAGGGCCAGTTTCTCGCATGGACAGTTGGAAGAGTCAAGTGGTGTGAGAGGGATGCTGAAGGTTGCTGTGACTTATCACATCTAGCAGTCTCTCAGAAAAAAAACCCAAAAAACCAAAAACACACTTTTAAAAATTACTATTTAGTACAAATTGCCATTGCATCTTCTAGATGCAAAATTTGATACAGAAATGTGACTTCAGGAATGAATTCTTGTAAAGGTCCAGATGAATCGGTTGAAACTGGAACTTCACAGGGCAAAAATTTCAGTAAAGGAACACAAACACAAAAACACACCCCCAATAGCTCTAAACTCTGCATTAGCCTAGGCTGTGTCCTCTGGACTATTTGTTTCAGAGTAGCAGCCGTGTAAGTCTGTATCCGCAAAAAGAAAAGGAGTACTTGTGGCACCTTAGAGACTAACAAATTTATTTGAGCATAAGCTTCCGTGGGCTACAGACCACTTCATCGGATGCATAGAATGGAACATATAGTAAGAAGATATATTTATACATACATACAGAGAACATGAAAAGGTGGAGTAAGAGGCTAATTAATTAAGATGAGCCATTATCAGCAGGAGAAAAAAACTTTTGTAGTGATAATCAAGATGGCCCATTTAGACAGTTGACAAGAAGGTGTGAGGATACTTAACATAGGAAAATAGATTCAATATAAAAAGAAAAGGAGGACTTGTGGCACCTTAGAGACTAACCAATTTATTAGAGCATAAGCTTTCGTGAGCTACAGCTCACTTCCTCCGATGCATATCGTGGAAACTGCAGCAGGCTTTATATATACACAGAGAATATGAAACAATACCTATTCCCACCCCACTGTCCTGCTGGTAATAGCTTATCTAAAGTGATTTCCAGCACAAATCCAGGTTTTCTCACCCTCCACCCCCCCACACAAATTCACTCTCCTGCTGGTGATAGCCCATCCAAAGTGACAACTCTTTACACAATGTGCATGACAATCAAGCTGGGCTATTTCCTGCATAAATCCAGGTTCTCACATCCCCCCCACCCCCATACACACACAAACTCACTCTCCTGCTGGTAATAGCTCATCCAAACTGACCACTCTTCAAGTTAAAATCCAAGTTAAACCAGAACATCTGGGGGGGGGGGTAGGAAAAAACAAGAGGAAACAGGCTACCTTGCATAATGACTTAGCCACTCCAAGTCTCTATTTAAGCCTAAATTAATAGTATCCAATTTGCAAATGAATTCCAATTCAGCAGTTTCTCGCTGGAGTCTGGATTTGAAGTTTTTTTGTTTTAAGATAGCGACCTTCATGTCTGTGATCGCGTGACCAGAGAGATTGAAGTGTTCTCCGACTGGTTTATGAATGTTACAATTCTTGACATCTGATTTGTGTCCATTTATTCTTTTACGTAGAGACTGTCCAGTTTGACCAATGTACATGGCAGAGGGGCATTGCTGGCACATGATGGCATATATCACATTGGTGGATGTGCAGGTGAATGAGCCTCTGATAGCGTGGCTGATGTTATTAGGCCCTGTGATGGTGTCCCCTGAATAGATATGTGGGCACAGTTGGCAACGGGCTTTGTTGCAAGGATAAGTTCCTGGGTTAGTGGTTCTGTTGTGTGGTATGTGGTTGTTGGTGAGTATTTGCTTCAGGTTGCGGGGCTGTCTGTAGGCAAGGACTGGCCTGTCTCCCAAGATTTGTGAGAGTGTTGGGTCATCCTTTAGGATAGGTTGTAGATCCTTAATAATGCGTTGGAGGGGTTTTAGTTGGGGGCTGAAGGTGACGGCTAGTGGCGTTCTGTTATTTTCTTTGTTAGGCCTGTCCTGTAGTAGGTAACTTCTGGGAACTCTTCTGGCTCTATCAATCTGTTTCTTTACTTCTGCAGGTGGGTATTGTAGTTGTAAGAAAGCTTGACAGAGATCTTGTAGGTGTTTGTCTCTGTCTGAGGGGTTGGAGCAAATGCGGTTGTATCGCAGAGCTTGGCTGTAGACGATGGATCGTGTGGTGTGGTCAGGGTGAAAGCTGGAGGCATGCAGGTAGGAATAGCGGTCAGTAGGTTTCCGGTATAGGGTGGTGTTTATGTGACCATTGTTTATTAGCACTGTAGTGTCCAGGAAGTGGATCTCTTGTGTGGACTGGACCAGGCTGAGGTTGGTGGTGGGATGGAAAAAGAATAAATGGACACAAATCAGATGTCAAGAATTGTAACATTCATAAACCAGTCGGAGAACACTTCAATCTCTCTGGTCACGCGATCACAGACATGAAGGTCGCTATCTTAAAACAAAAAAACTTCAAATCCAGACTCCAGCGAGAAACTGCTGAATTGGAATTCATTTGCAAATTGGATACTATTAATTTAGGCTTAAATAGAGACTTGGAGTGGCTAAGTCATTATGCAAGGTAGCCTGTTTCCTCTTGTTTTTTCCTACCCCCCCCCCCCCCCCAGATGTTCTGGTTTAACTTGGATTTTAACTTGAAGAGTGGTCAGTTTGGATGAGCTATTACCAGCAGGAGAGTGAGTTTGTGTGTGTATGGGGGTGGGGGGGATGTGAGAACCTGGATTTATGCAGGAAATAGCCCAGCTTGATTGTCATGCACATTGTGTAAAGAGTTGTCACTTTGGATGGGCTATCACCAGCAGGAGAGTGAATTTGTGTGGGGGGGTGGAGGGTGAGAAAACCTGGATTTGTGCTGGAAATCACTTTAGATAAGCCATTACCAGCAGGACAGTGGGGTGGGAATAGGTATTGTTTCATATTCTCTGTGTATATATAAAGCCTGCTGCAGTTTCCACGATATGCATCTGAGGAAGTGAGCTGTAGCTCACGAAAGCTTATGCTCTAATAAATTGGTTAGTCTCTAAGGTGCCACAAGTCCTCCTTTTCTTTTTGCGAATACAGACTAACACGGCTGCTACTCTGAAACCTAGATTCAATATGTGTAACGACCCAGTCCCAGTCTCTATTCAAACCCAAGTTAATGGTATCTAGTTTGCATACTAATTCAGGGTCAGCAGTTTCTCACTGGAGTCTGTTTTTAAAGCTTTTCTGTTGCAAAATTGCCACCCTTAAACCTGTTACTGAGTGGCCAGAGAGGTTGAAGTGTTCTCCTACCGGTTTTTGAATGTTATGATTCCTGATGTCAGATTTGTGTCCATTTATTCTTTTATGTAGAGACTGTCCAGTTTGACCAATGTACATGGCAGAGGGGTATTGCTGGCACATGATGGCATTATCACATTGGTAGATGTGCAGGTGAACAAGCCCCTGATGCTGTGGCTAATGTGATTAGGTCCTCTGATGGTGTCACTTGAATAAATATGTGGACAGAGTTGGCATTGGGCTTTGTTGCAAGGACAGGTTCCTGGGTTAGTGGTTCTGTTGTGTGGTGTGTGGTTGCTGGAGAGTATTTGCTTCAGGTTGGAGGGCTGTCTGTAAGCAAGGATGGGTCTGTCTCCCAAGATCTGTGAGAGTGAGGGATCATTTTTCAGGATAGGTTGTAGATCTTTGATGATGCACTGGAGAGGTTTTAGTTGGGGGCTGAAGGTGACAGCTAGTGGCATTCTGTTATTTTCTTTGTTGGGCCTGTCCTGCAGTAGGTGATTTCTGAGTACTCTTCTGGCTCTGTGTCTCAGAGCACTTGCTGGTGGCTTCAAAAATTTTTGAGGATCACATGGTACTGGCTGGCTCCTCATTTTCCCAGCTAACAGACACAGAACTAATGGAAGGGGAAATTAAATGAACAGCAAAAGGAGATGCTGTGATTAGCTTCTCCACCCCTGCCCCTCATCCCCCGAAGCACAAAACACATAATGTATTAAAGTCTATAGTACAAATACTTTCCCAGTGATACCTTTCCTTGTAAGCAATTGCTATTTTTGCATTTGGGAAGGTTCACAGTTGTGAATGGAAGAAGATAATTTCTCTTTTAAGATGTGGTCCATATATATTATAACAATATTTGAGAATGCCTGTGCTCAGGAGCCTTTGCAACAACCACAACTGTGTCTGCTCTGAGAAGAGAATTGGTCTCATAGGGGTCAGCTTGAGGTTGAAGCCAACTGAGAAGAACAAACAGATAGTATTTCATTTGAATGTGCAGTTATAATTAAAAAGTGATCAGAAATGGTATCTTCCTATGCCACATAAAACATTTCCTTCCTTTGTGTCTGTTACTGACAAAAGCCGTGTTGTCACTGCAGAACCGATACAGCTATGAGAGCGTACACTGAATTATCTGCTGCATCATCTGCAAAACAAATGTTCATCTGGATTGCAAAATATTCATTATTTGTAAGGGACCAAAAGAACACAGCTTGATTTTCAGATTCCCAGACTTGAATTTAATGCTGAAAGTTAGAAATACCACCTTTTGACTGGTAGAATGAACAAATTTTCATATGAAAGTCATTCCGAAAGAAACAAGATCTTTATCGTCACTTTTCTAATTAAACCTGTGCTTTCAGAAGAGATTACTTCAGAGAAGTTAAATTTTGCATTTGTGTGAAGATGGTCTCTACTGAAACTGAAAAACTGTAGGCCAAAATTTCCAAACTTGTGTGTCTAAAGTTAGGGTATGAAAATCAAGTTTTAGGCACCTGATTTCCAGATGTTGTGAGCACCTGGGCAGTGGCCATTAAAGCCAAAAGGAGTTGTGGATGTTCAACATAACTGAAAATCAGGCCACTTAATATAGATGTAGGCAATAAGGTTTAAAATTTGGCTTTGTATTTGGTAAGATTTAATGAAAGAATACCGTACAATTCTTTTTCAAGTGTCCTATTGTATGTACAAGGTATGCCATTGATTTCATCAACTGTATTAAGTAGATATTCAATGCAGAAAGGGAAAAAACATCTTTTACAACACCTCAGAATTTCAGTTTCTTGGATCTAGGCTCCATAACATACTTCAATTAGATTAATTTTTTTTTTTTGCGCTTTCAGTGGGGAGTTTGGGGATGTTAAATATGAAACCCTTATCTTTACCTACTGAAGCCATGCCATGCATATTGAGAAAGTATATAAAAGTGACGACTGAAATAGACACTCACTAACATCATAAGCCTACTGAAAGCAAAAGTCTTCCCTTATCAAACCAAAATATATACAGAAGTACAGTGGAAACTTTTAAAGGCCAAACAAACAAATTAGAATAATGCAGTTCCTATTCAAATGCTAACGGAATAGAAAAGTGATGTGAAAGTGAACTGTTAGATGGATGCACTCTGAATCAAGTCAACATAAAATTAAAGAAAACAGCCAAACTTCCTTTGTTAAAGGAACAAAACATCTGTTAGCAAAACAACATTCTGGTGCAACAATGTTTTGGGGTTGTTTTTTTATTTAACAAGCTAAAATTGCATGAAATGGCCTTGGAACTCTAGATAGTGCTTTCCTTTAGAGCAGCCTAACACTGAGAACTGGCATCTCATTTGAGGGCCCTGCACAGGATAGTGCTTTCTTGTGAATACTGGATTACTGTTATGTTAAACTTGTGATGCCACTTTTAAATAAATAATCACTTGACACTTTCTTTTAACTCATACTTTTTCTTAATGCCAACATGCTCTGTTTACATTTGTGGGTTGGCTTTATCTTTCACTTTCTGTAGTGCATTGAGCAATGATTGACCATAGTAATAAGTACTATATGGTTTGAATGTTTGTACCAGAAGCAAAGAAAATAAAATTGTTGAGATTGTTATTAATGTTTATCCTGCACTGAGCAAACAATTTAACAGTTTCCCTTCTACTCCATGCCACTGTTCCTATATGCAGACAGATACATTCGGTCTTATAAGAACGAAGGAGCAGTTCTGGGATGCAGCTTCTTTGTGCATACCCTTGCACAAATGACTTTTTGGCTCCTGTTTTATGATAACTAGGCTTACTCCCATGCCCATTAAAGTCAAAAGTCCCATTGACTTAACTGGGTTTTGGATCAGACTGTGTTCTGATGCCTCTTATGTTCCTACTCTTTTTACCAAAATTTAACGAGTAGCACAAAAAATAAGGCTGAAATTATGTATGGCAGCATTAAGATTTTGCAAACCAAATTAAAATATTAAGGGGAGGGGCGGAATTGCAATGAAAGACCATTCTTAACACGTTTTTCTTTTCCTTTTTAATTTGACTGTAATTAAATAGTAAATTTATTACTATTTGACAGCCATGCAAATGGCTCCACATCTTGCAGCACTGTACCTGTGCCCACCACAGATGACATTACGTGAAGATGATAGGTCTGAATGTGATCAAATTCACAATGGGAATTTAACAAATCTGGAGCTGGTTTTGATCATTTAATTTTGGTCATTAAAATAAAGGAAGTTTCTGCCAGTGTAATGCTAGACATAACAAAAAAGGTATAGGGTTTTCAGGAACCACTCTCTTCCTGCTTTCCAGACGGTATACTGGTTAGAAGAGCTCTGCTCATGTCTCAAACCTTATGAGAATAGTAGGACCGCTTCTATCTAATAAAACTCATGGTTGTACAATCATCTCTGTCCTTCAAGTTATGCAAAGATGTGATATGGTGTTTTATTACCAAACCAATGGTATCTGTGATCATTTATTTTAGAACAGTATGTGGCCTTTTAATTGTATACTTACAGCCACCTTTTCAAAAGCCTAATATCCATCAGCTTCAATTTAGGCACCTACATAAAGTGTCCAGCTTTTCAAAAAATCCTCGGTGTCTAGCAACTCCAATAGAAAACAATGGGAGCAGCTGAGCCCCAACTGTAACACTGAACACTTTTGAAAGTCTCGACCACGGGAAGGCTGCATATATTACCTATTATGTCATCCTGGTCATCCTCCCCAACTCCACTGTGTTCTACACTCACTTGTCTGCATTTGGATTTCAAGCTCTGTGCGTCAGGGACTGTTATTTTTATATTTGTATGGTCCTGATTAGGGCTTCTGCGTGATACTGCAATATGGGGACATAAATAACATTGACAAAATGAGCAATCTTATGAAAAACGTCCATAGAGTTTAATAGATAATATATAGTCTTTCTAGTGAGTCATTCTTAATAAAAAAAAATGTATCCCTGCAATAGGATTCTTATAAGACTTAAGAAAAAACTATAGAAATGGCACCACTCTTTATTAAACTTGATAGGTTTATGAAGTACTAGGGACTATTACATATCTATACAATCCTATTTGTTTCATTCTCATTAAATTCTAAGACTTTTCCATAATGTTTTTTGTTTGGAATGACTAAAAAAAGCAGATTTATGGGGTAAAATTCTGATCCCACTGAAATAAATGAGAGTTTTGCAATTGACTTCAATGGGGCCAGGATTTCTCTCATTCTATAAAACACAGAAATACTCTACATAACCCTAATTGACTTTGATGGAATTACCAGCCTAAAGCTGTTGATGTAGAGTTCTTAAATACATCATACCAGTGTCTCATATGCCTTGCAGCTAGTATTTTAAAAAAAAATGAATTTGAATGTAATGCAATGTACAGTTGATTATTCAACTCACCAAAAAGATCATATTAAAAATATGTGGGGCTTTCTCAAGTCTGGTCCATGGACTCTCCTCTGGCCTGCTGCAGTTGCACTCCATCTATGGCAAGTCTATTGGAGGGAATCCTGCAGGGCCTTGTGTCTCAGGGAGGTTTCTCTGGATATGTTGGAGGGTCTGGAAGTTCCTGATTTCCCCCATACACCCTGTTTTTCATTGGGCCCAATGTGTGTGAATATTATTATGATTATTAATTGGGACCCAATCCTGATTCCACTGAAGTCACTGTGAGTTTTTTCCATTTGCTTTAAAGGGACTAGGATTTGGCCATAAACATGTATCCATGAGAACTCCTAAAGTGTATTGCCATGGGAATTGAAGCACCACCAGATATCAAAATCCCTTCTACACTTGAAATCGCATCATATTAATGGATATTTCACAGACAATTATTAACCATCTCATTTCATCCCAACCAGGCTTTTCACAAACAAATCAAATCACAAACAAGTCATATTATGACCAAAAGCGCTTTTCCCTTTTTTCAAAAAGAAAAGGAGTACTTGTGGCACCTATTTACCAATTTATAACCAATTTATTTGAGCATAAGCTTTCGTGAGCTACAGCTCACTTCATCGGATGCATACTGTGGAAACTGCAGAAGACATTATATACACAGAGACCATGAAACAATACCTCCTCCCACCCCACTCTCCTGCTGGTAATAGCTTATCTAAAGTGATCACTCTCCTTACAATGTGTATGATAATCAAGTTGGGCCATTTCCAGCACAAATCCAAGTTTTCTCACCCTCCGCCCCCCCACACACAAACTCACTCTCCTGCTGCTAGTAGCCCATCCAAAGTGACCACTCTCTTTACAATGTGTATGATAATCAAGGTGGGCCATTTCCAGCACAAATCCAGGTTTTCTCACCCGCCCCCCTTTCCAAAAACACACACACACAAACTCACTCTCCTGCTGGTAATAGCTTATCCAAAGTGACCACTCTCCCTACAATGTGCATGATAACCTGGATTTGTGCTGGAAATGGCCCACCTTGATTTTCATACACATTGTAAAGAGAGTGGTCACTTTGGATGGGCTATTAGCAGCAGGAGAGTGAGTTTGTGTGGGGGGGGGGCGGAGGGTGAGAAAACCTGGATTTGTGCTGGAAATGGCCCAACTTGATTATCATACACATTGTAAGGAAAGTGATCACTTTAGATAAGCTATTACCAGCAGGAGAGTGGGGTGGGAGGAGGTATTGTTTCATGGTCTCTGTGTATATAATGTCTTCTGCAGTTTCCACAGTATGCATCTGATGAAGTGAGCTGTAGCTCACAAAAGCTTATGCTCAAATAAATTGGTTAGTCTCTAAAGTGCCACAAGTACTCCTTTTCTTTTTGCGAATACAGACTAACACGGCTGTTACTCTGAAACCTTTCCCTTTTTTGACTCTTCAGTACCTAATTTTCTTGCATTAACCACATTATTTTTTTTAAGTGAAGCTTTTCATGAAAGATTTTTTAATTTTAGAAAATCCTATTTATTCACGAATCTGCAAATGTTTCAAGGAAATATTTTTGATATTACAAACCAAAATATCTTTAAAAGAAAAAAATATCAAGGGTTGTACTTATGAATGAGAAAAAAAATCTTGGTTTGCAAAAGAGTTTGAAAAAAACAACAACTTTGCTTATCTTTGACTTTGTGGCATAGATATGCGATAATAATATACTTTTATAAACACACTGTTGCAAGGATGAAAACTGTCAAAGGTATTTATGCTATAACTGGGAATACATACGTTACAATTTGTACACTTTGGATGGATTGTGTTTACCTTGTTGGAAGTAACATAAGGGAACAAATTCCTACTTGGTCTATACTAGGTATAATTATTATAGCACAGACTTACTACTAGACCTGGATGAATGCTGTGGAATTTGAGGTTTTGTTAGCTTCAGCAATCTTAAAAGATTTTGTGAACTGCCAAAATGAATCTAGACTATTTTGTGATTCCTTCCCCCTGACCATCAGCAGAACTCCTGTGGTTGTTTATTTGAGAGATTCAGTTACAGGATACATTCTTCTACCAAGGGAAGGTGATATTCAAACAATGAAGGAAACTATGAAAGATACATTTGTACACAGCTGCTCCTTTATCCAGGGACATGAGTAATCAAGACAAAACTAGTGACCAAGTTGCATTACAGATGAGTTAGTTGCAGGGCTGCAATGCAATTGATGAGAAACACATAAGACTAGATTCTCCAGTACAGTAATTCTGTTTTGAGACACCCTAGCAGCACAAAATACCATTAAACTGGGCTTAATTGGCCACTTGGAGATGCTCAACCCCATCTTCCCATACCAAGCCAGCATAGGACTAACCTCAAGTAACAGAAGTTGCAAAAATGGATTAGTGTCAACTTTACTCCTCCCCTGCATTCACTCTTATGCCGAGTGCAGCTTGGTCGTACCAGAGAATCTGGGTCCCCCCATGGATTGCGTTTTTTTAAAATGTAGTAAATGAAAGAGTTAGGGCCATGATGAAAGCTTCCAAATCACACTTCAGGCTGCTCTATGCTGAAGACTGGCCAGCTGCCCAATGTTTGAGGAGGGCCAATACCTACTCCAGACTTGTGCCAAGCACGTTCAGCCTGATAGGAGAATTGGCCCAAAGCTATATCATACCATCAGGTTTTAGGAAGACCCCAGTGTTACATTTGAATGCATGAAAATGTATATATTCAATCTAGTATATTACTGTGGAAAAAACATTTATATTATTTTCTGTTGTGGTAGCTCCTAAGAACCTCACAAAGGGTGTAAGCCCCCCATTTTACCAGGCACCAAGCACGCACAAAAACCATCCTTGTTCCAGAGAGCTAATGATCTAGGATTTTGTTAACACAGAACAGGTGACTAAGAAGACAAGGTAAGAGTAGAGACAGGTATGTTTTAATAAATTAGTAGACAGTGGTCTCAAATGCCCATCTGCCTAACCAAAGCTATGGTAAATAACTTCTCCACTAAAACATTTGCTACAAAAGTGCACTCCAATCCAGTGGGAAAAGCCTACTGTCAGATAATATGTTATCACAAAAACTTTTGTTCTATTTTAATTCCAAGTGTCTGCAGGGTGGAACAACCTATATCATGAGGGAATTACCATGTGTTGGTAACTTTTTAACTTTGAGTTCTGAGGACAGACACCAACTGAAATTTTCCTAATCTAGCCCCAATTTCCCATGAAGGAACTGGTGCTGAGATATCATTCACACATTTCTGACTGTACCTGAGATCTGTTAATTATAACGGACACATACTGCCTCATGCACTGCCTAAGTTGTTTTCATTCTATTTATGCTAGTTTCTTTCAGCCCCTAGCCTCAGTCCAATAATAAACCCACCTGGTCATTTGTCATTCAGGCCATACAATCAAGTCTAAAAATTAGTACTAAGGGGGAAGCATAGAGATATAAAGTCAAATCTACAATTCAGATAACAAATTTCCTACTTTGATACAGCTGGGCAAAATTGTCAAAAATATTTTATTTGAAAAAAATTCACAAAATGTATATTCACAGATCATTTGTCCAGTTCTACAACATGGGTGAATGATAGGGAGAAAGCGTGGGATGTATAAAATATAGTGAAAAATATACTGAAGTCTGTCAAATTATTCAACAAATATTATTCAACAAATATTATTCAAATATTATTCAACCAGTGCTACTTATTGAAGAAACAGCCCACAGATTCAAAATGTGATTTAATGGAAACTGCTTCATTTTACTACATGCAAAAATTAACCCTCTGCGAAAAACCTCTTCAATATGCCCAGCTATGTAAGTAGCTTTTCACTAGTGAAAATCAAAAGCGATTGAATGCTGATATTATATTTTCATACAATACTCCTTGTGTAGACAACCTACATCAGCCTAGGAAAATCTCTGACAAAAATTGCAGTATCATGCAAAATCTAAGTTTTAATTTTTGTTTAAGGTTCTAATGTTTCTGATTTAGAAGGCAGCCTATGAAACTCATGAAAGGTGTCTCTTTACTGTCTCCAGCTAAACTGACTGAAACAATAAATAACAAGAGATGAGTTGTTTGAAGTTTTGTTATAAATTATGACAACTGTTACGCAGCATTTATATGAGTAACATACCAGATACTTCTAGCAAGTGGAATTTGTTCAGTGTAGCTGGATGTGGTTGGGTATGTGCTAAGATGTCAGTCATATACTTGAACAAACATTGCATAGTTGAACTGCTTCTTTTTAACTTCCAATGGAATCTATGCATTTCTCCCTGGTTCTTTCCATCATGGAGTGCCTCAGGAGTCCATCCTTGGCCCTCTTCTCCATGTATCCTCATCTTCCGGGACATTTCATTTATAATTTCAACACTGGTTAGCCCCTCTAGTTGTGACACAAAACTTGCATTTCCCTCAGCTAGTTTTCTGAGCTTTTCCCCATCTGTCTTGTCAGAAATTGGCTACTCCACACTAATAGCGTCAATGAGAAAAAGCCTCCTAATAAGTCAAATTCCTCTTTATTCCATTGCTCCTATTCTGCCAGCATTCACCTTAATTCAGACTTGATCACAAATCATGAACCTGTCCTTGGTCCCCTTTTCTTTTCCCTCTACCCCTTACCACTGTGTAAGCAGCCAACACATATTCAACTACCATCTCTATGCTGATGACTCAAAGATCTACCTCTCTACTCCACATCTGTCTCCTTCTGTCCAAACTAAAAGCTCAGCCTCTCTCTCTGACATCTCCTTGTCCATGTCTAGCAGTCAGCTTAAGCTAAATGTGGCTAAAACAGAGCTCCTTCCCCGCAACCCGCAAGTCTTGCCCACTACCTCCTTTCTCAATCATTGCGGACAGCACCACTATCCTGACAGTCACTAATCTGGGCATAATCTTCAATTTGACACTCTTTCTAGGTCCACAAATCTAGGCTATATCTACATCTTGCCAATTTTTTTTCTGCATAACATCTAAGATACAGCCTTTCCTAACTAGCCAGACTGCCAAAACTCTGTGACAAGCTCTCATAATCTCGTATCTCAATTACAGCAACATCTTGTGCTCTGGCCTTGACAAATGCAATCTTGTCCTATTCATAGCCATTCAGAATGCTGCTGCAAAGATCATTTTCCTGGCCCTTTGTTCTGATCATGTCACCCCTCTCTTTGAATCCATCCACGGGCTCTCTTTTTTCTACTGCTTTAAACATAAGATGCTTGTCTTGACTTTTAAGGCCCTTCAGCCAGTCCCCATCCTATCAGTCATCTCACTTTAGCTATCAAGCTGTGGATGCTCACCTCTGAACAGGCTCCAATGATGCCAGCTTCCAGTGCCCACTTGTTAAATCTTCAGACACATACCTTCATGCCTTCTATGCTGCCCCATAAACATCTGCAAAGCTTCCTCATTATCCACCTTCAGATACCTTTTCATAGCTCCACTTTGCCATGATGCCTGCCTAAAACTTGACAATGGCTAGGCTGCTATCCAGTGGAGAGACCACTGGATATCATGCTGACCAATACTGTCTCATTGTTTTCTTGTACTCCCCTGGGTGTCTGTATCCATCTATTGTCTCTTGTCTTGTACTTAGATTA
Organism: Lepidochelys olivacea; assembly: GCF_965140295.1. Taxonomy (NCBI): domain Eukaryota; kingdom Metazoa; phylum Chordata; order Testudines; family Cheloniidae; genus Lepidochelys; species Lepidochelys olivacea. The sequence goes on along the minus strand of NC_140414.1, from coordinate 45,407,721 downwards.
TATGTTCTTTGGGGCAGAGACTGTGGTTGTGGACCATGACTAGGACTCCTAGCACTACCATAAAAACAAATTAAATAATAATAATAAAAACACCACCAGCCAAGGAAGCTTATTACGTGCACTTTGCTGGAAATATTGTGTTTGGTTCCAACAATATATATTTAGCATATGGACAACGTAGCATGGTATTCACCTTGCATAATTGAAATGAGGTTTGAGAGTGAAGACCTTGCGTGGGGGTGGAGGGAGAAATTTCCTCCTTTGGGTTTTATATTGTTTTAAATATGCCTGCAATTTAGTGCAATACAGTCTATTCCAAAAGCAAAATATGTTGCCCTTCAGAAGTATTGTTCTGAGTCTCTGACAGAGACGGTTTAACAGTACTCAGAGAGGTGACTCCATAGGATAGGAAATTATTCTGAACTTTGTGGTAGAGTTTTAACAAAGAATTCCTGGGGACTGCCTCCAATAGCCACTTCCAGCACATCACTGCATCCAGATCCTACCACAAAAACTTCTACAATGTTTTCACCATTCAGTGGTACAATGAGCTTTGCCATCCATTGTGTGACTAAGGCAGTGAAAAGGCTAGAACCTTGAAAACTGAGACTTGCCTTTCCTGTTATTTTGCCATCTGTTAGTGGAATGAGGTGGAAACTTGATATGCTTTCAAATATGAACTGATCATCTGCATTTCAAACCTGGCAACAGCATGTGTGAATTAGCTGACTGAGAATAGGCAAAACAATATGTATGGATTAGCGACAGGAATCCATTTGCAATTCCTATGTCTTTTCAAACAGCATTTTTCAGAGATTGCTCATATGAGTTTCATGTCTGCAGCTTTGGTTTCTTATTAAAATTAACATAAATCAAAGGAAAAAGAAAAATGCTCTCTTTTGAAGCTTATGTTGAACATAACGAGAAAAATATGAATACTAAGTCCTGATACATTTGAGTAGCTTTGTTGTTAGAGATGGGGGTGGGCAGAGGAGATTTTTGATTGGAGTTAATAAGATATTATCAGACAAAACAAATATTTGTAATCTTTGCAGTAAAATGAATGCGTATTGTCATCATGTTTTACTTCTGTTTTCTTTGATTGCTGAGAATTACAGCAATTTAACATACCTAGGTTTTGCTTATTCTCAGTCAGCTATATCCTTGTAAAAGGATCATTCAACTGCTTCTGGAAATAAACTGTAGAAGTGGAGTTCTGCAGGTATTAGAAATGTTTATGGATGGAACTGATGAATCCAAACTAAGCTGCAAACCAGATGTTGCTTAGCTTCATATCTGATCTTTGAAAGCTTTGAAAGATTTTCTGAGGAGATTTTTTTTATAATGTATCTAAATAGCGGCACATAAACTTGTCTCCATAAAATCAAGAAGTTTCAACTGGAGAAAAAAAGGCTCACAGTTATCAGAGGGGGACCCCAGCAAATGGGCCAATGCATCATAGGGAGTGGGGAAAAGTTCATTGGCTTTTGCTTTTGAATGTCAACACATATTGAGGGATAAGATGGAAAAAGCTTGTTTTTTTAAATTAATATTTTGTGGATCTGTGAACACAGCAGATACAAAGATAAAGTAACATCCTAAATCTTATCATGTCTAGTTTTTAAAACCCGATCTCCTGCAGCAGGGAGCAGCAGTAGCACAGAAGAAGGGAGTTGCAGTATCTCCAGTCACTGCCATCTGGCTGCTTTCTTACTCCTACAATTTCCTGCATTAGGAACCTTCTTAGCTTTATAGTCCTTTAAGCCTTGGAAATGTCACCTAGCACATTACCTCTGTTTCTGGTTAAAGAGAAAGAAACAGTGGTCCCTTCAGGTGACACCTGTTGGTTTCAGTGACCAGGATCTCCGGCACTGAAAATGCCAAGGGAAAAGACAAAGTTTCCTATTTTGACATTTCCAATATTTTTCTTTTTTCACTCAAACAATTTGCCAAAATTTATTCAAATTAACCTTCACCCATAACTAGAACTGAACCAACCTCATATTAGAGATATGTTAAAAAAGGAACACACACACACACACACACACACATAATTTGCACCCCTACGCTTTGTACTTCTTGTGTTTTGCTGGAACCAGAAACTGAAATATCTTGAGAGAGGCTGCTCTTGCACTATTCCTTTCCTGGCTGTAACCAGGAAATACTGGAAGTCTTACAGGAAAGCCTGTTCTTGCCCGATTTCCCAAAGCAGAGGCTTGGGTAAGTCTCAAAAAAGCAGATAATTATCCAAAAGTTATCTTAACTAAACCTACAGCCTTTTTTAAGATCACCCTTCACTAGCTATTCCATAAACTATATTTTCTGTCTTGGATTACTGACTAATGCCGATAGCGTATCTTGACATTCATCTGGAAAGAATTTTCAAATGTACCTAAATTACTTAGGAACCGAGATGCTTTTTTTTTTTTTTTTAAACAGTGACTTTGGCACTTTCAATGCGACTAAGGCACAAGGGGCCATAATTTTAAAGGTATTTAGGCCCCTAAAGATGCAGATAAGCAATTCTGAAAATATCACTAGGTGCCTAGACACCTAATTCCCAATGAAAAATCCCAGTAGCAATCTATATGACTCTTTCAAAATCTGGCCCCTATGTACTTAAGTCACTTTTGAAAATGGGATTGTTACCCCATTTTGACCCAACTGGCTAGTCAGAGTTCGGGCCCTAGGGATGTCCCAGCTGGGAGTAGAAAATGAGGATAATCTGGTGTTTTTGTTGCCGCAGTCTTGTTTATTTACAAGGAATGTGCAAAGTCCTGTTTCTCTGACTGCAGGAGGAATCAAAACCAAAAGGAGCAGTTTCTTAGCTTACAGGCCCAAGCTTTGTTCAGCCAGAAGCCTTGACCCAAACCTCCCTCTAGGCTTCTTCAGAGTCACACCAGGCAGCTGCTTGGCTTTCTTGCTCTGGCCCCGAATCTCTGTAGCTGTGTGTGTTTTGACCCTATCTCCCTCTTTCTCACACACACACCTCTTACGTAAGCAGTATATTCAGCAAAACTCCTGCACCCACTCAGTACAAAACTCCAAGGAGGGCTCACAACCCCTTGTGTCTTAGGTGGGAGGGCTTGTGATTAACTTATCCAGGCAGTTATGTTAATTGAAGAGTAAGTTCATGTCCTGTCTCAAAAAAGAGGGTTGATCTATGTAGTCACCAGTACAAATCAGTATAACAGGATTTAGGCACCTAAATCACTTAGGCACTTTTGAAAAATTTATCCTGACTGGCTAATCTGTTCTGGAGGCACAAGAGAACATTCTGGGAGCTTATTTATACAAGTAGCTATCGCACCACTAAAAACGTTAGATTTGATCCTCCATAGCGATGTGCAACACGAGGAATTAGGAATAGCAAAAATATCTTGGATAGATTTTATGCTATTTTAAAAACTCTAGTGCTAAAATAATTAATGAATAAATCCCAATATAAGATCCCTAAAATGAGCATGAGCATGAGAACACACACACAATTCTCATTACCATGTGTGCCTCATAAGGTCAGATTATCTGCTGTCACCCAGATCTGTTTAATGCAGCAGAGGAGGGTGCCCGTTATAGCTACCCCATTCCCTGCTCAGCTCCTTCTCAGCCACAACATAGGTTAAAGCAGTACGGGAGCTGCTCTACCTCATGCCAGCTGTCAACTATCTCCAAGGGACTGTCTGTGCAGTGTTCTGGCTACCCCAGCAACACTCTGGCCAGGCTCTCTTCCCATCCCTGTGGACTCCCTACACAGTGTGATGCTGAAGGAACCAGCTGCATCAGCTCCCTGCTTGCAGAAGACTCCTCCAAACTGGGGGAAATCACCAGCTGGGGAGATGTGGGTTGCTTAGATTCCCCTCACACTGCCTGAGCAGATCAGGGCAGTGAATCCAGCCCAAGGTGCCTAGGTAAAATGGTGATAGGTCTATTAGAAATACAAGAAGTGATGCAGGATGGCAAGGAAATACCCCAAATGTTCATCAAACTGAGGTCTGCATTCAGGGTTATTCCTTTAAACAAAAAGAAAAGGAGTACTTGTGGCACCTTAGAGACTAACCAATTTATTTGAGCATAAGCTTTCGTGAGCTACAGCTCACTAAGCTCACGAAAGCTTATGTCAAATAAATTGGTTAGTCTCTAAGGTGCCACAATTACTCCTTTTCTTTTTGCGAATACAGACTAACACGGCTGTTACTCTGAAACTTTCCTTTAAACAGGGGATCAGAGGTGTTTTTTCTAAGTCCTATTGTTTTTTATATATTTTCCTGCTGCAGTCTAGTCCAAAGTACTTCAGATAATGCTGAAATCCTGTAGATTTTACTAGGTGGATATGTTTTTTAGTCTCTTTTGGTGAAATATTGCATTCATAGGCTCTCCCTGCGTTCACTGGGAGCTTTACCTGAGGAAGGCCTGCATATTTTGGCCCTGTCATAAATATAAAGGGAAGGGTAAACACCTTTGAAATCCCTCCTGGCCAGGGGAAAGCTCCTCTCACCTGTAAAGGGTTAAGAAGCTAAAGGTAACCTCACTGGCACCTGACCAAAATGACCAATGAGGAGACAAGATACTTTCAAAAGCTGGGAGGAGGGAGAGAAACAAAGGGTCTCTGTCTGTCTATATGCGGTTTTCTGCCGGGGATAGACCAGGAATGGAGTCTTAGAACTTTTAGTAAGTAATCTAGCTAGGTATGTGTTAGATTATGATTTCTTTAAATGGCTGAGAAAAGAATTGTGCTGAATAGAATAACTATTTCTGTCTGTGTATCTTTTTTGTAACTTAAGGTTTTGCCTAGAGGGATTCTCTATGTTTTTGAATCTAATTACCCTGTAAGGTATCTACCATCCTGATTTTACAGGGGGGATTTCTTTATTTCTATTTACTTCTATTTCTATTAAAAGTCTTCTTGTAAGAAAACTGAATGCTTTTTCATTGTTCTCAGATCCAAGGGTTTGGGTCTGTGGTCACCTATGCAAATTGGTGAGGCTCTTTACCAAACCTTGTCCAGAAAGTGGGGTACAAGGTTTTGGGAAGTATTTTGGGGGGAAAGACCAGTATTTATTTGGTGGTAGTAGCGGCCAATCCAAGGACAAAGGGTGGAATATTTTGTACCTTGGGGAAGTTTTGACCTAAGCTGGTAAAGAGAAGCTTAGGAGGTTTTTCATGCAGGTCCCCACATCTGTACCCTAGCGTTCAGAGTAGGGAAGGAACCTTGACAGGCCCTTTTTCATTATTTACATTTTTACTTTCTTCATCAGTTCTTCAATAGCTAACTTAAAGCAAACAGTGATCTCCCTGATTGTGACGCTTCAGCCACCCACATTATATATATTGATTGCACTGCTCCTGACAGTCATAAAAATCACGGTGGATAGCAAAGTCAGATCACATTGGGCTAGCCCTCACTCAGTGTACTGCTGAAAAGCACCAAGGTCACCTTACAGAGTATGACCAAAATCATCTTATATCAGTCACATTAAGCAAGCAGACAATCCAGATCAAAGTGCACCAGAGACCAATATTTAGCGCTTGCAAGATGTAGCCATTCGTGATATAAATGTTTCTCTTCCTTCACCTATGTCAACAATTTAAATGAAAGTTTTATATACTTTCACAATAGCAAGACAAAACCTAGCTTCACACTGAGATGTGCAACAACAGAACCATGAGATGGACTAAACTAAAAGCACTGACTCAGCTTCCTTGTCCTTTTCACAGCTGAAAAAATTGTAAAATCTCAAACCAACAGTAATTAACCTGTATAGCAATGAAAGAAACTAGTGCTCTCTAAATAAATGGCATGCATGGTACAATGTACTGTACTAACATAGATAGATATTCAGAAAGTATTAAAACAACCTATCTCATTCAGACACAGAAAACCTTTTAGAACAACTTTCTGAGTTTGTTTCCAGGTAATGTTAGCTGTATGCTAACAAACCCTAACCAGAACCTCCACGTTGTTTTCACCCTTATTACTGGGAGAGCTGATTGTGCTGCTGAGTGTAAAAAAGGTTGCCTAACAACATTATGCCTAACATTATAAACCTTCATTTTCAAATTGCCTATAGCTTATCAAACTTTAACCATTTAGGTTGAAATTTGCTGTCCTTGGTCTCTCCCTCAGGCTGGATATATATATATTTTTTTTTCAAATGAGAGAAAATAGTTCAGCTATTTTTAAGGAAGAACCTACTTCCTATAAGATGCTTTGCCAATGTTAATGTTTTTTTCCATCTGTTTTTTGAAGAGCTTGAGTGTTTTAATGGTGTATAGCTGTAGCTTATAATTTGGCAGAGAGACAGTCTGAAGGTCAAAAAGATGTCTTTTGCTGTCGCCATGAAAATCCATCCTGATTGGGCTGAGTTATAAACTATGGAAGAATCCCAGTTTGCATGTGCGTAGTAGAAATTGTCATATGTTTGCTGAATGTTCCAAATGTACTGTTGATGCACTCAGGCTCCTCAGCATCTTATATTTTATTAATGCAATATGTGTAGGACTAGAAATCCAGACAAACTTTCTTTTGCATATCATAGATTTTTGTTTTCTTAAAGCAATTAAAGCAACAGCAAAATATTACTAAAAAAGAGACAGAAAAAGAGGGATAACCAGTCTCAGATGTGTTTCATACTAAACTAGTATCTTTTATGCATCTTAATAGGATATTAATGTTTGGTGGGATTGCTCACTGGCCCTGCATATTAACTTCACTAAAATTTAAGCTCCAGGGACACAGCTGGTATAAATCAGCAGTATTTAGTCAGTTGAGTTACATCGGATAGATTAGCTGATTTTCTTTGTGTTCACTACTCAGGCTTATGCCATTATTTCAGCTATTATTTTAAAGTAGGTACTGGATATTTTCTAAGATGCTACTGCAGTCCTAACTGACTGAAAAGGGGCTCAGCCCTGAATTTCTTACACATCTAAAATCATCACTGGTCAATAGGAGCCTCGGTTGTGCATGCTTGATCACTTTGCTTCATCCTAAGAAGAGTTCAATAGGAGTAAAATACAACAAACAGCTGAAAAACATGTCATTTCTGCATGATTTTTCTAACTTTAAAAACACAAGGAGTCATTTTAAAATGTTTGAAGACAGAGTCCTAATAAACCTCTCAAATTTTATGACAAGTTGGACCATGGCGTTTTAGAAAGGATTTGGTTTGGATTGTTAAACACTCTATAAGCAGAACGATATCTTGGGTTTGTTAACTCTAGTAGTGCTATATTTGGACTGGAAAGTGGTCATGGGTGAGTATGAATAACCATTAGAAGGCAAGTTAAAAGTCTCAAATAGATTATATTATATTCAAGGAAGAAACAACTTGAAAGTATCTGGGCAAATTTCCACGTTGCCTGAAGCAACACTTTTTCCCATGACATCAGATTCAAAACAACCACTATATTATAGCCCATATGTTGATTAAAGAAAAATCCTAGCAGCGCAGAGGCATAGACCAGCCTTCTAAACAGTGATTGTACCAAAGCTGGATTGCTTGAAAGACAAGGAAATTAACAAAGCAAACAATAAAAAGCCCCCAGTATTCAGGATAAGGAACCTGTGTAGGACATCTCAGCAAGATGTTGTGAATACAGAGGTAAGAAAAAAGCAAACAGACTGGATATAAATATATATTTAGTCTAGCTTGATCAATACAGTAAGTGAACAGTACTCTGAATATACAGTAATCTACAAGTAAATGAAGAGATAGATGGCTATGGATAATGTGGTTAATGAACACAGCTGTGTTTCTAAAGTCATGTGACATTTCAGTGAAAAAACTGGACTCTGGAGTAGGGTTTGATCTGGGTTACGAGGATAAGTTAGAAGGTACAGCAAGAAAACTCCCTGTAAGGTAATGGTGAGGATGAGCATGCAAGAGAAGGTAACTGTAGAGGCTTGTCAGAGGACTGATACGGCTTTCACAAGCAAGCCTGCATTTTTAAAGAGGGAAAATAGAATGTGGTTTGCTAGAGATGTTAAAGCAAAATCTGTAGAGTATGTTTAGTACATCACGACATCTAGCAACTTAAAGTGACAGAGGCAATTCATAAATATTACATCTAACAACAAAACAAGTCATATTCTCAAGGCAAGAGATATACTTGCTATAGTTTAATGAATTGATGGTGTATAAGAAAGAGAATTAGGGATCAACTGTCTTAAGTAGGTGGGACCTTAGATCAGTAATGTTTACTATAAATCGTTGAGTTCACCAAGATGTTCTTTTATTAGATCTTGAGATATCTGACCATTTGATCAGCTTTAATAACAAGTTGCAGGATATCTTTATTCTTTCTTCATCTCCTACAAAATTTATTGACTCCAAAATGAGATCAGAGCCATTGTAAATGAGAACAAATTTGGCTAGAGGGTAAAGCAGGCAAATTGCTAATTTTGACTAATATAATGATGTTGGCTCAGGGTGCTTCCTAAAGACTAATTACTAACTGGGAGGAGTTGATGGGCTGTTGTTGGTCATTAAGGCCTGGGAAATGTCCTGGACCAAGACTGGACAAGATTGTTATAAAATTAAAAGAAAAAGAAAAAAAAGTTTAGCTAGATAGCATTTTTTAATGTGTAATCTCCATTGATCTGTGCAGTATTTCTGAAAAAAAAATCAGTGCCCTATTCGTTAGCCAGCCATTTTAATCAGCTCTCAAAATCCCATTTAGTTTATAGGTTTCCTCTAATTTAAAATAAGATAGAAAGCATTTTGCAGCAATACTGTATGTGTAATTCATTTAAACACCCTCCATTTAGTTTAAATCATCGGATGCTATTGGTCAATGTTACATTAGTCACTGAAAGTGTTTAATAGAAAAGCCATACAAATAAACCCCGCAGCAAGAACCCTAAGCCACTTGATTTAAATCTGCATATCAGTTTTTTCCAAGCTGGAGTTTGGCCTCTAGGGATATGTAGGTAAACTAATATACACCAGTCATAATTAATCTTAGGTACTGTCAACAGAAATTTACAAGTGTGCTCCTTCCAAGCAACATCTGTCCTCTTGAGGCAGCCCCAATAGCCACCTGTTATTTATCAGAGGGATCTTAAAATCCCTCCTTTTAATTATTGTCTCCCACATCTTTGATAACATTACTGGCGTCACCTGTGGTAGATGCTCAAGGTAGTAAATTACTATTGTATTTTTTTAAAAGGCTTTTCAGAAACTTGATGTGAAATAATATTTCACAAGTATACAATGCTTTGCATGTTCAAAGAGTTGTGCAAACTTTAAGGGCCCAGTTCATGAGTCTAAAGCAGCTCTTGTACACCAGACATTAATAAAAGAGAGTGGCCAGATTTGGCCCCTAGGAAATGCCCCTACTACGAAGGGCTTCCCTGGGAGGTCTAGTGCTAATGTAACGTGACCCTCCCTTGCAGCCCCATGCTAGGGTCATGGCCAGGGAAAGGGGTATGGCCAGACTGTTTGGGTATTCTTGGCAGCTGCAACAGCTCCTTGGGGCTGCAGTTTAGAACAGCCTTTAGACTGCTCTAAAATGTGAATGACCAGCCCCAGAATACAGGCTGTTCAGATATGGGTTAAAGCCACTCTTGTTGCCCATCAGGTCCTACCCTGAGCTGAACTTAGCTAGAACCTGTAATAGGAGCCTCATAATTCAATATATTCAGTTGTGATAGATAGACTCTATTAGAATGTCCTGTTTGACATTGTAACAAAATCCTAAAATGGCCCAAATATATGTCCTCTTCCTTTGCAACTTTGACTTTCCATTCCATTCCCTGATACTTCTCATAGAGGAAGTGACAGTATTGCAAACTATTATTTGACACCCTTTGATTAAGTTCCACTTTAGAGAAATAGTGGTATATGGTACATTAACTTCTATTGCTTTCCTTTGAACTGTGCCATTGCTGAAAAATTTTCCAGATCTGTTCAGGAGGTGCTCTTGACCAGTAAGGCTAGATGAACCTGCTGTGTCTCAGTAATCTATTAATTTGAAACAATGGTTCCATAAGTATAAATGCAATTGTATGTCAGCAATGAAAGGGTTAATTTGTGTGCATGAGAGTTGCATGGATAAATTCCTACCCAATGTGTTGGAAATAGGCAACATCCACCTTGATTGCATTGGCCTTTTAAAAGTAATGTTACCTCCCTTAATATTCACCCCTTCTTGTCAACTGTTGAGAATAGGCCACTTCCACCTTAATTGAATTTGCCTTGTTAGCACTGACCCCCCCCCCCCCACTTGGTAAGGCAACTCCCATCTTTTCATGTGCTGTGATATATATACTGCTTACTGTATTTTTCACTCCATGCATCTGATGAAGTGGGTTTTAGCCCATGAAATCTTATGGCCAAATAAATTTGTTAGTCTCTAAGATGCCACAAGGACTCCTCGCTGTTTTTGCTAATACAGATTAATACAGCTACCACTCTGAAATCTGATTCCATTAGTCAATTTCAACATGCTCCGCATAAACAACAATAAGAGGGTGTTCAAATATTCATGAGGCTTGGTAATAAATAGTGTATTCTTTCTTTTCTTATTCCTTGACCCTAAATCTATGCCACTTCAGACCCTTGACTGAAACCATGGGAACATGTTCTTACACAACCGTGATGATCCAGGGCTTAACCTATGCAGTCACTCATACTAAGTAATAGTCTTCCGTTCATCCTATTGAAATCTGTATGGGTTGGTGTGGAGTAGGATGTTACTCATTATGAGCAAGACCATCAGAATATGACCTTAATTGGTATATTTTAATTGGTATTTTATAGTAAGCAGTGGTCTGATCAGAAGCCCACCTTAAGGGTGAAAAAGGTCTCTAGTATTTTCTATGACTGTATTTCAGGTTCAGAGGAAGAGTGAAATTTGCTTGCATATTGCAAACTTCGTGAATCACACTGATGGCTTCTTGATTAATTAGATCAGCACAAGACACCTGAATATTCACAACACTCACAAAATAACACCTCTGCAATTTTTTTTAATGAATCATGCCCTCAGTGATTTCAGACACTTCACCTCCATGGATCACAGTTTTTATATTTGTACTTGATTGCTCTGCAAAACTTAGATTGGTATAACATGCTGCAATTCATTAAAATAAAAAAAGAGATTCTTTCAGCTGCTCACTCATTTAATGGGAATATTTATGCAATGGGTGAAAAGTAATGGGGATGAGCCACTGTGCAGAAAAATTAAGTGACCTAAATATTCACTTAAAAGTTAGACTGAACCAAATCTGAACTTTTTCAATCTTGAAAAAGTGTTTAGCTGCTAAATCTTAATTTTTGTGCATCTCAGCACTTCTTGGTTTTTTTGGCTGAAGGTGGAAGTTCTGAAGTGACTGTTCCTATTGTGTTTTCTGCATGACCATAACCAAAACATTCTGGAAGTCTCATGAGAAAGCCTGATAATAAGAGATTTCCGGCCCAATTTCCAGATCACAAAGGTAAGTTTGGATCAATGTATGATGGTTTGGATGCTTATCTAAATTGAACCAAATCTCCAAACCTTTCTTGGTTCACTCACCAAGAACTGGACCTTGAACTCAGCCTATCCATTGACAACAAATTGTAATGTTACCATCTGTTTTTACAAATGTTTTCTATTGCCTCTGGTTAACTGATAGATCATGAGGCACATTATTTGAATTAATTATATTTCAAGGATTCATTTCAAAGTACACCTAACTGTGCATACAACTGTAGTTAGGAATGCATTTTTAAAAATTTAATTTAATTCAAATACAGAAAACCTTCACAAAAATGCCTCAAGATATTTAAATCAACATATGGTAAGAATCTATTCTATCTCCTTTCAGTCAAAATCATAATCTGGCTGAAAAAACATAACTGAATGCATCCTTTGAAACAAGTCTTATTTCTCCCCTCATCTTTTGTTTGTGCTTTTGTTTCAAATACAGACCACAAAAACCAAGTTCCAACTCTGCCTTCCTGTTAGAATGTGCAGTTGTGCAAGTCAAACATTCATTTTCAATTAAAATAATAATCACTTTGGGAATAGGAGTTTATCTTTCTTAAAGTGAGGCCAAAGAAGCATTGCCTATTAAAAAGTGTTACTCTCAGGTGCAGCTTTTAAATAGATTTGGCACTACAGCAGGAAAAAATGAGGTCTCCAGACTTTCTCCTATAGTCAGCGCCAATGAGGTCTCATTTAGCCTGCAAGCAATTTTGATAATCTCAAGGATTATTTTAATAGTAGTTTCATAATAGAAGACTAATATAAATACTAGTTAAGTTTTATAAAATCTCAGCATATGTAGAAGCTGCATTTCAGAGTAAAACAATATATAACTCTTGGCAAGCTCCCACATTGAAAAGCTAGCACAATCAGGTAAACTGCTGTTAAATTTATTTGAAGCCTGTTTATGGTTTAGAAAGTTGTTTGTTAGTTGGTGGGCTATCCCTTCCCCAACCCCCAATTCATATTTAGGTGGAAGTCTAATTTCATCTTCTTAGAGTCATTGGATTTGTAACTGCTAGGAGTACAGTTAATTCAGACAGTGACATTTACTATAAGATCTCAAAGGGTGGGCCAGCTCTCAAAAGTCAGTTTGTAAGAGTGTCACTGTGGGGCTCCACATGTATTTCTCCTAGCTGTACTTTTTCTGTTATATATGATCAATGTACAGGTTGAAGGGTTGGTTGGTTGGTTTTTAATTCCAGCCTTAAAAATCCAGTCAGGGCTCCGAGGGTCAAGCTGCAATTTATGGTTCACTCATCCCCTGAAATACAGGTCCATTACACCTCTCCTTCAATGGCTTTGCACAGGTAGAACTAGTTGGAATTTCATTCTGTTGAAGACCTAGAAGATTAGAATAACATTAATCTCCTTATTTCTTAGTTGTGTTGGCTTTGTAGGGCTAACAGGAGTAAAAAGCAGGACAGTTATTTTAATCACTGAGCAGACATGACTTTTAATACACCTAGAAACTAGCTCTGTAGGGCAAGATGCCATTCTTATGCAATCACTTTTCTGAGAAAAGGCAATCTTTATGGCAACCTTCTACCCAAATAAAAAATCTGACAGAAAATTTGCCATTTTCTCTTTCCTATGGATTCCATGAAAGAGCTCTACAGACTAGAGAGAAATGTTGTTCTTGAATTGTTTAGATATCGATTGTTTTCTGAGATGAAAACAGTTGGCATTTGTGATCATCATACTCATATTGTCTGTTACATTCACAGGCTTCCTAAGCAGTCTAATCAGAGATTTCCCTTCAAGGTTTCAGGCTTTCCTTGTACTCACTACAGCCTGTAACACACACTCAATTTCATACTTACCTGCTTCACCATTGGGTCACTCCAGTCTACCAACCTTGACCTCTCTTCTCCCTCCTTTCTAAAACTCTCCTTGGGGGCTTTGTTCATTTGAGTCACCTCATCGCTTCTGGGTTCTCAGCCCTCTCCCTCTCAGCCACTGACTTGCTTCCTTTCAATTTAACCCTGTATTTTTGTGTTTAGCTTATGGCCTTATGACCAAAGGACCCAAGGTTTTGCTCTTTGAAAGGAAAGGCAAAAGCATGAATAAGTGACAAAAGCAGAATCTCCTGCTCCCATTACATCCCTATCTCATCCATCAGCAGTGTGTGTATGGGGAAGAGGGTATACCCTATTGGGCTACAACTTTACTGTGAATAGTGCAATAGAGGCAAGCAAAGGAAAAAATAAATGATTTTGCTATTATTCATTAGGTGAACAGTAGTTTCTCTACACGTATTACCAATGCCTATGTCCAGTCCCACTCTGCCATCTTTACAGTATACCTCACTCTCTCACAGTAGGTGCCTTGGGATCATTGCACAATCCTATTAAAGGAGTGGGTGGTACTGAGTCAAGGGCTGTGGTTTAGAAGACTTTCTATATACTGATGTATAAAATTCGTAGCCCAGATTAGGATAAAACATATTACGTTTGCACCATAAGGGTAACTTTACTATGCCAGCACCAACACGTTGCTATTAGCCCTGCCTATGTAATCAAGCCATTCTGACAAGCCTAGAAAAGCCATTTGATACTAGGGATGAGAGATTATGAGCAATGAGTGTATGGGCATTGTCAAGGTTCCTCCCCCACTCTGAACTCTAGGGTACAGATGTGGGGACCTGCATGAAAAACCTCCTAAGCTTATCTTTACCAGCTTAGGTCAAAACTTCCCCAAGGTACAAAATATTACCCCCGTTATCCTTAGACTGGCCGCTACCACCACCAAACTAATACTGGTTACTGGGGAAGAGCTGTTTGGACGCGTCCTTCCCCCCAAAATACTTCCCAAAACCTTGCACCCCACTTCCTGGACAAGGTTTGGTAAAAAGCCTCACCAATTTGCCTAGGTGACTACAGACCCAGACCCTTGGATCTTAAGAACAATGAACAATCCTCCCAACACTTGCACCCCCCCTTTCCTGGGAAATGTTGGATAAAAAGCCTCACCAATTTGCATAGGTGACCACAAACCCAAACCCTTGGATCTGAGAACAATGAAAAAGCATTCAGTGTTTTACAAGAAGACTTTTAATAAAAAATAGAAGTAAATAGAAATAAAGAAATCCCCCCTGTAAAATCAGGATGGTATATATCTTACAGGGTAATTAGATTCAAAACATAGAGAACCCCTCTAGGCAAAACCTTAAGTTACAAAAAAGATACACAGACAGAAATAGTTATTCTATTCAGCACAATTCTTTTCTCAGCCATTTAAAGAAATCATAATCTAACACATACCTAGCTAGATTACTTACTAAAAGTTCTAAGACTCCATTCCTGTTCTGTCCCTGGCAAGCGCAGCATACAGACAGACACAGACCCTTTGTTTCTCTCCCTCCTCCCAGCTTTTGAAAGTATCTTGTCTCCTCATTGGTCATTTTGGTCAGGTGCCAGCGAGGTTACCTTTAGCTTCTTAACCCTTTACAGGTGAGAGGAGCTTTCCCCTGGCCAGGAGGGATTTCAAAGGGGTTTACCCTTCCCTTTATATTTATGACACGCCCCCCAAATCTCAGCTAGGGTGAAACACTGGCTGGGATTTCTTCCTGGAGCTCTAGGAAAACAGAGTTAATAAGACACATGCATCTCTAAATATACTACCAAGTACATAAAGACTAACAATATTTTCCACATCTCAAGGACGATTTTAACCAGTTGATTCTGGGAAACTTTCACGGGAGAGTGCATCAGCCACTTTGTTAGAAGCTCCTGAGATGTGTTGGATGTCGAAATCAAAATCTTGGAGAGCTAAACTCCACCGAAGAAGTTTTTTGTTAGTTTCTTTGACGGTGTGAAGCCACTTTAGTGCAGCATGGTCGGTTTGCAGGTGGAAACGCCGTCCCCAAACATATGGGCGTAGCTTTTCCAGAGCGTAGACAATGGCATAACATTCTTTTTCAGTGACTGACCAGTTGCTTTCCCTCTCAGACAGTTTTTTGCTGAGAAACACTACAGGGTGGAATTCTTGATCAGGTCCTTTCTGCATTAAAACTGCTCCCACACCACGCTCGGATGCATCTGTGGTTACTAGGAACGGTTTGTCAAAGTCTGGGGCCCTTAGTACAGGGTCAGACATGAGTGTCGCTTTAAGCTTGTTAAAGGCCTTCTGACACTTTCCGGTCCACTGAACAGCATTTGGCTGTTTCTTTTTGGTTAGGTCTGTCAGTGGGGCAGCGATTTGGCTGTAGTGCGGTACAAATCGTCTGTAATAACCGGCCAAGCCTAAGAAGGATTGAACCTGTTTCTTTGACTTTGGGACAGGCCACTTTTGGATAGCATCCACTTTGGCCTGTAGGGGGCTGATAGTTCCTTGACCCACCTGGTGTCCAAGGTAAGTCACTCTGTTTAGGCCTATTTGACACTTCTTAGCCTTAACAGTTAGTCCTGCCTCCCTTATGCGCTCAAGGACTTTTTGTAGATGTTCCAGGTGGTCTGCCCAGGAATCCGAAAATATGGCCACATCGTCAAGGTAGGCGACTGCATATTCTCCTAATCCCGCTAGGAGACCATCTACAAGTCTTTGGAAAGTGGCGGGTGCATTTCGCAGCCCGAAAGGGAGTACATTAAATTCATACAGCCCGAGATGTGTGATGAAGGCTGACCTTTCCTTGGCAGATTCATCTAGCGGTACCTGCCAGTACCCCTTGGTTAAGTCCAAGGTAGAGATGAACTGGGCCCGTCCCAGTTTCTCTAATAGTTCATCAGTGCGTGGCATTGGATAGTTGTCTGGGCGAGTTACAGCATTTAGCTTACGGTAGTCCACGCAAAAACGTATTTCCCCATCTGGTTTGGGAACTAGAACCACTGGAGATGCCCATGCACTTTCAGAGGGGCGGATTACCCCCATCTGTAACATATCCTGGATCTCCCGTTCTATAGCAGTTTTAGCTTGAGGAGACACCCGGTAAGGGTGGACCCTAATTGGGTGAGCATTACCTGTGTCAATGGAGTGGTATGCCCGTTCAGTCAGTCCTGGGGTGGCTGAGAACGTAGGCGCGTAGCTAGTGCACAGCTCCTGGATCTGCTGTCGCTGCATACGCCCAAGGGTCATGGAGAGGTTCACCTCTTCCACACCACCAGCACATTTCCCTTCGTAATAGACACCTTCAGGCCACTCAGCGTCGTCTCCTCCCTGGGCTGTAAACTGACAAACCTTTAATTCTCTGGAATAAAAGGGCTTTAGAGAATTAATATGATACACCTTAGGCTTTCGGTTGGAGGTGGGGAATGCTATGAGATAATTAACAGCTCCCAGGCGCTCCTGGACCACGAATGGCCCTTCCCACGATGCTTCCATTTTATGGGCCTGGAGCGCCTTTAAGACCATGACCTGGTCTCCTACTTTGAAGGAACGCTCTCTGGCATGTTTATCATACCAGACTTTTTGCTCTTTTTGAGCATCCTGTAAGTTTTCTCTAGCAAGGGCTAAAGAGGTTCGGAGGGTGTTTTGTAGGTTGGTTACAAAGTCCAGAATGTTAGTTCCTGGAGAAGGTGTAAATCCCTCCCATTGCTGCTTCACCAACTGCAATGGCCCCTTAACCTCACGGCCATATACAAGTTCAAATGGGGAAAACCCTAAACTGGGATGTGGTACAGCTCTGTAGGCAAAGAGCAACTGCTGCAATACTAGGTCCCAATCATTGGAGTGCTCATTTACGAATTTACGTATCATGGCCCCCAAAGTTCCATTAAACTTCTCCACCATGCCATTTGTTTGATGATGGTAAGGAGTGGCAACCAAGTGATTTACCCCATGAGCTTCCCAAAGGTTTTTCATAGTTCCTGCCAGGAAATTAGTCCCTGCATCTGTGAGGATGTCGGAGGGCCAACCTACCCTGGCAAAAATGTCTGCTAGTGCCTGGCACACACTTTTAGCCCTGGTGTTGCTTAGAGCTACTGCTTCCAGCCATCGGGTGGCAAAATCCATGAAAGTCAGTATGTACTGCTTTCCTCTGGGTGTCTTTTTCGGAAAAGGACCCAGAATATCCACAGCTACTCGCTGAAATGGAACTTCAATGATGGGGAGTGGCTGGAGAGGAGCTTTGACCTGGTCTTGGGGTTTTCCCACTCTTTGGCACACCTCACAAGACTGGACATAGGTAGAAACATCCTTGCCCATTCCCTCCCAGTGGAATGACCCCCCCAAACGGTCTTTGGTCCTGTTCACCCCAGCATGGCCACTAGGGTGATCATGGGCTAAGCTCAAGAGCTTGGCCCGGTATTTAGTTGGAACTACCAACTGTCTCTGAGGATGCCAGTCTTCCTGGTGTCCCCCAGAAAGAGTTTCCTTGTATAAAAGTCCTCTTTCTACAACAAACCTGGATCGATTAGAAGAGCTGAGAGGCGGTGGGTTGCTCCGTGCCGCCGTCCAAGCTCTCTGGAGGCTTTCATCTGCTTCCTGTTCGGTCTGGAACTGTTCCCTTGATGCTGGAGACATCAGTTCCTCATGGGATTGTGGACCTAGGCTTGGTCCCTCTGGAAGCGATATAGGGGATGGAGCTGTTTCTGTTGACTGTGAACCGCTCTCCGCTGGTGCACTATGTTGGGATTCAGGCTCCGGCTGAGCCTCTTGTGTAGGGTTATCGGCTGCTGCCAGTTCAGGTTCGGTGGGGCCCTCTGGTGTTGAGGTTGCAAGTACTGGATTCAGTGCTGACACGGGGTCTGGTGTTGGTTGTTTGGCTGGTTCCGGTTCTGGGACTGGTTCTGTCTGGGTCTCTGGGACTGGATCCACTACTGCTGTTGCAGACATTGGCCTGGGGTCCAGGTCCATCACCTCTGACTGGGTCCTGATAGAAGTTTCCGGAACAGAGCTAGGCCTCACGGCTTGTTTAGCCTGGTTGCGGGTGACCATTCCCACCCTCTTGGCCTGCTTCACATGATTGGCCAAGTCTTCCCCCAACAGCATGGGGATGGGATAATCATCATAGACTGCAAAAGTCCACATTCCTAACCAGCCCTTGTACTGGACAGGCAACTTGGCTGTAGGCAAATTGAAAGAGTTGGACTTGAAGGGTTGAATCGTCACTTGGATCTCTGGGTTGATTAAATTGGGGTCCACTAAGGAAGCATGGATAGCTGACACTTGTGCTCCGGTGTCCCTCCACGCGGTGACCTTCTTCCCACCCACACTCACAGTTTCCCTCCGCTCCAAGGGTATCTGGGAGGTATCTGGGCCTGTGGACCTCTGGTGTGATTCCGGTGCAATGAACTGTAATCTGTTGGGGTTCTTGGGGCAGTTGGCCTTTACATGCCCCAGTTCGTTACACTTAAAACATCGTCCAGCTGACGGGTCACTGGGGCGAGGAGGGTTGCTGGAGAACGGGGTGGTGGGACGATAAGGGGTCTGGAGGGTTCTTTGGGAGGTAGGTGGGGCTTTGGGCGGCCCCCGGTAATAGGGTGTGGTCTGGGGTGGTCCCTTCTGGTCTCCGCTCCAACTGCGACCAGTTTTCTTCTTCTCTGCCACCTCCACCCATCTGGCTCCAATCTCTCCTGCCTCAATTACAGTTTTGGGTTTCCCATCTAGGATGTATCTTTCTATTTCCTCAGGAACACCCTCTAAGAATTGTTCCATTTGCATTAGGAAGGGCAAATTTACTGGAGATTCAACACTTGCTCCTGATATCCAGGCATCCCAATGTTTTACAATGTGGTAGGCATGTCGGGTAAATGACATGTCTGGTTTCCACCTTAGGGCTCTGAACCTCCGACGAGACTGCTCGGGTGTTATCCCCATTCTGACTCTCGCCTTGGATTTAAACAGTTCATACTTGTTCATGTGTTCTTTAGGCATTTCAGCTGCCACCTCAGCTAAGGGTCCACTGAGCTGCAGCCTCAGCTCTACCATGTATTGGTCAGTAGAGATGTTGTACCCAAGGCAGGCCCTTTCGAAGTTTTCTAAGAAGGCCTCAGTATCATCACCTGCCTTGTAGGTGGGGAACTTTCTGGGATGGGAAGTGGTACCTGGAGAAGGATTGCTAGGGTTTGTTGGTATATTCTGCTGGGCCTTTATCCTCTCCATCTCCTCCACATGCTTCCTCTCTTTTTCCTTCTCCTCCTCCTTCAGCCGCATGAGTTCTATCTGTCTTTCATGTTCCCTTTGTTTTTCCTCAGCCTGAAATTTGGCTAATTCCAGCTGTAGTCGAGCTGAGGATTTGGCCATTCTAACCTCTCTGTTTTTAACTAACTTTACACCCGAGGTTTAGAAATAAACAAACAAAACTTGGCTGTAAAATTTTGCTGTGCTGGAATAGAATACCTATTCTCTGATAGTGATTGTCAGCCTACAGAAAAAGACAATTCCCTTGTCTCTGCTCTGGGCCCAAATTAAAGCAAAAAACCCCCAACTACTTGGAAACCTGCTTACCCAGCCCAAAGAAGAAAAAAAATTTCTTTTCAAACCTGTGCTCCTTGTAAAACAAAAAAAAAATCAAAATCCTAAAAAAAACCCTGCCACTTTTGTCTCCAGGCAAATGGGTAGAGCACACACCCCCTATTTACTTTTAGGAAGAAAAGAAAAAAAAAAAAAAAAAAAACCTCTGGGTTGGAAGACTGTGAATTTCCCTGCAGGAGTTAAGTACCCTGCCTCCAGGCAAAGAAAACCTGCAATTCACAAGATAATCCCCTTTTGTCTCTGCTTGGCCACAAAGCAGAGAGAAACCAAGCTGCTTTCAGTTTCAAAGCTGCTTCCTGGACTTCCTAAAAATTCCTTTTTAAAATCTGTATTTCTAGTTCAAAAAATCTCAACTGGATCTCAAAATGATTTCAGGTTAATCCCACCACTGTGCCACCATGTCAAGGTTCCTCCCCCACTCTGAACTCTAGGGTACAGATGTGGGGACCTGCATGAAAAACCTCCTAAGCTTATCTTTACCAGCTTAGGTCAAAACTTCCCCAAGGTACAAAATATTACCCCCGTTATCCTTAGACTGGCCGCTACCACCACCAAACTAATACTGGTTACTGGGGAAGAGCTGTTTGGACGCGTCCTTCCCCCCAAAATACTTCCCAAAACCTTGCACCCCACTTCCTGGACAAGGTTTGGTAAAAAGCCTCACCAATTTGCCTAGGTGACTACAGACCCAGACCCTTGGATCTTAAGAACAATGAACAATCCTCCCAACACTTGCACCCCCCCTTTCCTGGGAAATGTTGGATAAAAAGCCTCACCAATTTGCATAGGTGACCACAAACCCAAACCCTTGGATCTGAGAACAATGAAAAAGCATTCAGTGTTTTACAAGAAGACTTTTAATAAAAAATAGAAGTAAATAGAAATAAAGAAATCCCCCCTGTAAAATCAGGATGGTATATATCTTACAGGGTAATTAGATTCAAAACATAGAGAACCCCTCTAGGCAAAACCTTAAGTTACAAAAAAGATACACAGACAGAAATAGTTATTCTATTCAGCACAATTCTTTTCTCAGCCATTTAAAGAAATCATAATCTAACACATACCTAGCTAGATTACTTACTAAAAGTTCTAAGACTCCATTCCTGTTCTGTCCCTGGCAAGCGCAGCATACAGACAGACACAGACCCTTTGTTTCTCTCCCTCCTCCCAGCTTTTGAAAGTATCTTGTCTCCTCATTGGTCATTTTGGTCAGGTGCCAGCGAGGTTACCTTTAGCTTCTTAACCCTTTACAGGTGAGAGGAGCTTTCCCCTGGCCAGGAGGGATTTCAAAGGGGTTTACCCTTCCCTTTATATTTATGACAGGCATAGTGCAAAAAAAAAAAAATCACATTGTCAAAGAAAAGAAGATTTAATAATACATGTAATAAAAATCCCCCTACACTCAAGGAATGAAAAGGGCTGAACCTATAACAGCAAAGTTGACTATATACAAATTTAATGGGACGTTTCATTTCAGAATGTTGGGACTATACTAGTGGAGGTGGATGGAAAATTTCTCTCTCCCCCCCCCCCCCCCGCATTTTAAATGGTGGAGGAAAAAAAGCTATGCAAAATTTTGCTTTTTTGGGAGGGTGGGGGTGGGATGGGAGGGTGTGCTTTTTGTAGCTGGTTAGAAATTTTTCCACCTGAAAACATTTTGAACTAAAATGGGAAATATGACTAAATTATTAATGCTTTTGTCCAGGGTTGTGTATGGTATTCCCGCCCTTGTTTTGCATGCAAGGTGCATCATGACCTAGGTTCAGAGCCCAAGCCTGTAAATTATTTGATTTGGGTCCTGTGTCCCTGCAAAGCCCCCTTGAAGCTTATGGGGCTCCTTACAGCCTCCAGGTTCTCCCCTCATTGCAAGATGGGGGCCCTACATACTACAGTACCTATCTATATGTGCAGGTAGATAGATGTGCGTGTGCATGAAGTTGAAGATTTTTCCTTTTAGAGTACCCCATATTACTGTTTTCAGTGTGACCTTCTACTCCTCGCTCAGGATTGCCACATTGGTACTGCAGTGGTAGGTGATCAGCCCAGGCTTTTCCAGAGCTACCTAATAATATTGTTTAATATCTTGAATGCCGTATCCTCCCTCCTTTACTGTTTAGAATCCAGCTCTGAAGATGATACAGTATTTTAGTGATACAAACTGGTAGAAAGTTAGATGGGTGGGTCATTCAAAATACTAACTATTGTTATTACAGAAACCACCTTCCTATTCTAGGACACCACTATTTTCCCCATTCTTTTGATTTTAATCTTGTGTGATATTAGAAGCAGGATGTTTTGTGCAAGTTTTAACTTTAAATTTTAAAAAAAGGTAAGAAGATCATCTAAAGAAATAACCAAAGCTTGGTGCATACCTTGAGTTTTAAAGTGACTTTTTTAACTGCTGTGGGAATCTATTATACAACAAACAGCCACAAGTAGCCTCACATAAATCATCTTCTCAAAGTGTGCGGTTAGGATATTTTTTTAAAGTTGAAACTGCACATTGAGTGAGGAACCAGTATAAAAACTGTTATTGTAACATGCATCCTTTACTCACATCATGTGTCATCCTGTGTTATATTAAACATCCTAACAGCATCCAGATTAGCCATCTATGATGAAAACAACATATTGTGCAACATACAATGCTATGTACCAGAATTATGAGAAAAGTCAGGATTATGGAATAATTTATCAATATTCAGCAAGTTACTATACTTAAGTTTGAACACCAGAGTGGTTTCAGAAGATTGTTTTACACAGCTTTGGATAATAACTTCTTTATTCCACAGATAGTAAGAGGTCAGATTCTCTTTTCCATTTTTAGGTTCCTCAGATCAGGAGGGTGAAGGCCACAGGCTCTGTGGAGCCCCAAGGCTACTTGTATCTATGGGGATTTTTTTTTTTTTTGAGGAACTTTAAAGTAACATTAGACTATTATGGTCTAAGTGTGATTCATTAACATAATTGGAACCAGACCTTATTTATCTCCTTCCCAGGTATTAAGCAGCACTTTCTAAGACTTCTTTGAAATTGCAAGAGAACTTGTATGGATGATTATTAACCATCTTTGTGACAGTAGTGCTTAAGGGCTAACCAAGAGTGGGACCCCATTTCACTGGGTGCTGTCTAGATTACCCCTACCCCAAAGATCTTACAGTCTAAATAGACAAGACAGACACAGGGTGGGGGGAAAGGGGAGTAACACACAAACAGAGCACTAAATGATGGTGGCAAACATGTTAGTTCCACTTTTTGGGAGAGGGTTTCTAAGGAGGGGTTTAGCTGAAGGGAGAAAAAGGTAAGATGGGAAGGCATGGAGCAAAGCTGAGGTGAAAAGAGAAGAGGATTGGAACAAACAGCCAGTCAGCACAGCGGCAGATAAAGCCTGAGGACATTGCCTGAGGACATTCGACAGGTTTGGCTGATTCTGGTCATACTGGTTGGACTATCTAGCTAGCTCTTCTCTGCAACTTGCCCCTAGGGCCACGGGGCAGAGGCATTATCAGGGTTCTATTGCCCTCCAGAGTGTCTTCCCCACACAGTTCTGGGTCCAAGGGGTAATGGGTCCAGGTGGGCCCCCTTCTATTTCATCCCCAGAGGTGCAACAATCCTTGCTGCTGGTTCCACAGGTTGGAGTCTCTGACTTAAATACTAGCAACAACTGCATGATTAAATTATTCCTTTTGAATGAAGGTAATTTTTTATTTTATCAGGTACTATTTATAGTATACAAGTACCAAGAAATCTGAATGAAGATGGAATTATGTATGGAATTTACCTTGTAATTATATATCAGTTGCAAGAGTTTATGGAAAAATAGAAGAGGTATTCCATGAAAATACTTGAAGACAAGTGTCAAAATTTTAATTCACAGGGTTTAAAGCTGACCCATTTTCATTTTTGAATTTGTTATTTTTAAATATTTAAATTTTCTTTCCCCCCTTTCCTTTTGAAGATTATCTTAAAAGACAGGTGGTGGTGGAGGAGAAGGAAGGAAAAATAAGAATAGGGAAAAAACTACCGAGAAAAATAAAAATGTTAGCAATTTTTTGGAAAACAATTTTTTGAAAAAAAACTTCAGAATACCATCTGACAAAACCATTGTACTAGACAGGACTATAGGCACACCCTAGAATTTTAAGACAAAATCATTGATCACATGTCAGAAACAGACCTATGGGGAATTACTTCAAAGTTACATCCGTATAACTGAAGCTTGGTCTACACTTATGTTTGCTACCATAGCTATGTCAGCTGTCCAGCTATCTCTCCCCCATCCACCCAGCCCCATGCCAGCAAAAGCCCTAGGGCAGATACTGTTATACAGAGATGAAGTCCTTTTGCTAGTACAGCTTATTCCATTCAGAGGACTGATTTAAGCTATATAGGCAGAAGAACTCTTGCCAGTATTAAGTTGCATCTAGACTGGGATGTTTGCCAGTATAGTGGTACCATTGTAGCTATGCTAGCAAACCCTTCTAAGCATAGGCAGGGCTTCAAAAGAATTTGGCCCTTGAGCCTTTTTACATTCTTCAGTGGTAGCCTTTAAACTCTATAAAAGATCTTTGAGAAACCCTGCTCCTTCATTTTTGAAAACAGAGCTAACAGCTCAATTTATTCATGTGCAATAAAAACATCAAGAAAAACAAAGTGATTTGTGCTTTTAGCCTGCATTTTAGAAGGCAATAAAGGAGAAAGAAGGAAAGCTCAGTGATGGAGTATAAAAAATATCTGAAGGACAAAAGTAAGTATTATTTGATCTGTTTTATACTACCTGACAGATATTATATCTACATTTAGGTAACAAGTCATTTATATCTATGCAAAAGCAAGCAAGTGAATTTTGGGCCAAGATGTCTTACTGAAAGTAATAAAATCCTTTATTCATACTCAGTTTCTATCTCAAGCATTTAATAACTTGGAAGTGCTATACTTTTACTCACAGTATCATAAACCCAATTGCGCAGAAGAATGGAATCAATCAGCATCTGCTAAAAAATTTTTTTTCTGACATGGAAAAAGATAATTAAGTTATTTAAGTATTTTTCCTCATGGAGAAACATGGCTACAGATGGGGAAAACCATCAGATAGCAACATTTTGTTATGCCACACAGGTTTCTATAGCTTTTATATTTTGCACAGTAAGCAAATGAGATTCCTAACCACTGAATTTCTTACAAGAACACAAGAATGGCCATACTTGCCATTGGGTCAGACCAATGGTCCTTTTATCCAGGTATCCTGTCTTCTGACAGTGGCCAGTGCCAGATGCGTCAGAGGGAATGAGCAGAACAAGGCAATTATTGAGTGATTTATCCCATGCTGCCCAGTCCCAGCTTCTTGCAGCCAGAGGTTTAAGGACACCCACAGCATGGGTTGCATTTCTGACCATCTTGGCTAATAACCATTGATGGACCTCTCCTCCATGAACTCATCTAATTCTTTTTTGAACCCAGTTACATTTTTGACCTTCACAACATCCTTTGGCAACGAGTGCCACAGGTTGACTGTGTGTTGTGTGAAACAAACTTCCTTCTGTTTGTTTTAAACCTGCTCCCTATTAATTTCATTGGGTGACCCTGGTTCTTGTATTAGGGGAAGGGGTTAATAACACTTCCTTATTCACTTTCTCCACCCCATTCATGATTTTATTGACTTCTATCATATCCCCGCTTTAGTTGTGTCTTTTCCAAGATGAACATCCCAGTCTTTTTAATCTTTCCTGATAGGGAAGCAGTTCCATATCCCTAATCATTTTTCCTGCCCTTCTCTGTACCTTTTCCAATTCAAATATCCTTTTTATTTTGAGATGGGGACCAGAACTGCATGCAGTACTCCAGGTGTGGGTGTACCACAGATTTATATAGGGGCATTATTATATTTTCATTCTTACTCTCTATCCCTTTCCTAATGGTTCCTAACATTGTCTTCGCATTTTGACTGCCGCTGCACATAGAGCAGATGTTTTCAGAGAACTATCCACAATGACTCCAAAATCTTTCTTGAGTGGTAGCAGCTAATTTAGACCCCATCATTTTATATCGGGGTGGGCAAACTTTTTGGCCCGAGGACCCCATCGGGGTGAGAAACTGTATGGAGGACTGGGTAGGGAAGGCTGTGCCCCCCAAACAGCCTGGCTCCCACCCCCTATTCGCCCCCTCCCACTTCCCGTCCCCTGTCTGCCCCCTTCTGGGACCCCCTGCCCCAAACCACGCCCCCTC
Source organism: Lepidochelys olivacea (assembly GCF_965140295.1). Lineage (NCBI taxonomy): Eukaryota > Metazoa > Chordata > Testudines > Cheloniidae > Lepidochelys > Lepidochelys olivacea. The sequence continues at coordinate 45,381,612 of NC_140414.1, read as the reverse complement.
CAGGATCCCACTCCCTGTCCAATCCCCCCTGCTCCCTGTACCCTGACTGCCCCGACCTATCCACCCCCCTGCCCCCTGCCAGCCCCTCTGGGATTCCCACACCTTATCCAACCCCCCCTGTTCCCCAACCCCTGACCGCCCCAGAACCTCTGCCCCATTCAACCGCCCCCTGCTCCCTGTCCCCTGACTGCCCCCGGGACCCGCTACCCAACCCCCCCACTGCCGCACGCGCACATGTGCTGCCGCTGCCCCCTTACCATGCCGCTCAGAGCAGCAGGAGCTCACAGCCCCGCTGCCCACGTGGTGGCGTGGCTTCGTGGGAGGGGGAACAGCAGGGACCAGGAGCTCAAGGGCCGGGCAGGACGGTCCTGTGGGCCGGATGTGGCCCACGGGCCATAGTTTGTCCACCTCTGTTTTATATGTATAGTTGGGATTATGTTTTCCAATGTGCATTACTTTGTATTTATCAACATTGAATTTCATCTGCCACTTTGTTGCCCAGTCACCAAATTTAGCAAATTTGAACTGCATGAGACTCATTAGAGAATTTGTCCTTCCAAATTCTGTATTCAGCCTGGTCTTCTACTATGCTGAAGCATTCTTAAACAGAACAAAGGATGTCAGCCAAAGACACAGCAGGCATTTGTGCAATTAAAGAGGTTTGATAAATTTTAAAATGTGTTATTTTCATTGCAGATTGAGAGTTTCTGATCAAGTGAAAAACTTCATCACTTTAGGCTCTGATCTTGCAACTGGCTCTTTGTGCACTAAGTCCCATTGAATTCAATTGTAAAAAGTGAATTCTGTAATAAAAAACAGGATAGTGTTGTTTTTATAGATTATGTGCCCAACTCAGCTTCACTTCCACAGTCCCATTGACTTCAGTGGAATTACACAGGCATAGAGTAAAAGTTAGCTGCATGGATATTAATATTTTCAATGTGAACAAAGTTTTAATTTATAATGGATCAGATAATTATATTGATCACTTACAGTATAGGATTTCAGAAGTTTTATCTGACAACTATTGTGTTTAATGACTGACAAATCTCAAGAAGATCAGAAGTTCATTTTAACATGCAACTTAACATTTAGATGCGTATTTTAAGCTTTTCGGAACTAGCCAAGCCTTTTGGTTCTATTAAATTGCATTGTTACTCTCATGAGAATAGCCTCTCTCATAGTATTTTGGCAGTTTTACTTCCTGTCCTTACTGAAACCAGAAAATGTTAAAGCTCCAGGGAAAAGGGCAGGGGGAAAGGGACAGAAGTTAACCAAACATCTCTGAATCCCTAAAAAGGTTTTCCTTATGGAAAAGCCCTATAGAAATCAATAGAAGTTTATAGTTTTTCTATAGTTTTCCCATTCTCTTGTAGAATTTAATAGTATTCTATGGGATGGATAAGATACCTATGAAAAGGGTATTATTGTGTGATATTTTGTCAGTTTTTATAAAAAGAACCTGAGATTGCTTACAACAGAGAAACACGTCATTTCAGTAACTACCATACTGAATAAAATACCACCCTATCCAAAAAAAAATCAATATATGGGAAGATAATTTTTTAAAAGAAAACGAAAGGATTTGAAGGGAAGGTAATAACTACAGAGTGCAAAGGGAAGTTTGAAAAAGATTGTTCACAAACAAGCTTTAATGTAATGTGAGAGCAAACTCGACAATGTAAGACCCACCATCAAAAGCACAGTCAGCTACTCAATGGTGGAAAATAGAGCTAGTCAAAAATTTTCAGAAATCTCAAGAGTTCCATGCAATGCTTTGCAAAAAGAATGTTCAGCAATTTTTGTCCAGCACTAACTGTAAACAGTGCTGGACAAATAGAGAGAAAAAATGGCCCACGGACAACATCTTACATGTACTCAGGGCCAACACCATGAGTGACTGTATGATTGATAGTGCCAATTTCAACTCAAGACACCTCTTTGTAGACAGCCATTGTAAAGAATGGAGATTATGGAAAATTACGATATAAAATTTGATCTCTTGTATTGTTGGAAAGATCTCTTACTTTAAATGACAAGCAGACAATAGTTCCTTCACAGAGGAGACTCTGTGCATAGAAATGATTAACTCTCATATGAAATCAGTATTGTGGATATGCAAAACTTTGTACTGCACATAACAATCCAGCTGAATAACAGCATGAATTGTGTGCACTCGTGTCAACATATCATGCCAAGGCAAGTCTTAAATTTCTGTAGCAGCTGATTAATATATAGTTCCACATTGCAGTGGTCATTTGGCTTAGCGAACACTGTACTAGGTCAACTATTTCTTACTGCTTGCCAACTGAGTTGTATTCTTCAGCCCATTACTCATTTTTAAGGAATTCATAGCAATAAATGAATACTGAATGGTTGACAACAAGTCTGATTTTAAAACAGACAATTACTTTTTGCAGTTACATTTTTCCTCATGTTGCTGCTTGTCAGTGACATGTGCAGTAATCTCATTTAAATGCTGTGACTTGCTAAATAAGCAGGGTTCTCCCATCTGCATAATACTAGTAGCTTCAATTTAGTTTCTTCTGTATTATGGAAGTTTATCATAATTGCTTCCGAAAGTTTAATTTAATACTCAGTCACTTGTATATAGCCTGTGTAAAGGCCTGAATATTGAATAAAGCTATCCATTTTTAAGCATAACTCCTGGTGCTAAGTTTAGCATTAAAGGTTCTGCAGGCCCCATTAGGTCCTCAGTGAATCTATGCAACCCCACCACGACGCTGCAAAGTGAGAGGTTCCCAGAGCTCAAGTTGCAGCCCGAGCCTGAATGTCTACACCACAATCAAACAGTCCCTTAGCTTGAGTCAGCTGGCATGGGCCAGCCTTGGGTGTCTAATTGAAGTGTGGATATACCCTTAGTGACACCTGTGCAGGCCCTTTGCTTTAGGTGTTCACATTGCAATAACTGCTTGGAATGTAGTAAATAATTCCATTGCTGTACACGATGGAACAGAATCCAGCTCCTCTCCCCCCCCATTTTTTTTTCTTTTCCACCAGTGTTGGCTCTACAAGAACAACAGTGGAAAAAACCTTAAAATCTTATTTTTGTCACTGAAGCCAGCACGTAAGACTGAATATACACAGGACCCAAATTACTAAGAAGGTGACATTTGTACATTGTCACTACTCAGACTAGCACTGTGCTTTAAGCATAATTTAAAATATGCAAGTCAGACCTGCTGTTGGCCTATACTGATAAGTACTTGAAGAACTGCCTCAGGCCCTTAAAGAGGATAATTTCATGACAAAGCCTAATTATTGTTTAAGGCTGGAATTTTGAAGAGAGCCTAAGTGACTTAGGAGCACTAGTCCCATTGGAAAAGGTCAAGGGGACTTGAACTCCATATTTTCAAAGGCAGTTAGGTGTCTAAAGATGCCAATAGGTGCCTGGTGGAATTTTTAAAAGTAGTCAGTGGAAGTGGGGCACCTATCTCACTTAGGTGCTTAACTGCATCTTTAGGCACCTGTAAGATAATGTACTCACCACAGCATCCCAGCTTGTGTCAGGGTGCAATGCTGTAAGAGGTCCTCATCTCCAGCACCTCCTGCAGGCATCTGCCTCTCACCAGGTCTTCTGTGCCTCAGTCCTCTAAGCGAGTCACATAAAGTTCAGTCCCCTTTCCAGAGCATTGCAACAAAAAGGTGCAACTAAAAGTTCACAAAGCCTCCCAACACAAGAGGACCTTCAGTCCTCCTTTGGCTATTTCTTAGCTCATCCTTTGAATTTCTCTTCAGTCCTACCCTGGGCTCATTATTCCTTGTGCTGGGCCTGCATGCCCCTTCCTCCAGGCCTAATAGGGGAACCCAGGCCCACTCACTACCCACAGCTCGGTCTTCTCCTTCAGACATGCTGTGGTTTCTCTGGGCTGCTTCCTGCCTCTAAAGCCCCTTGTGTTGCTTCCCCACAGTCTTCCTTTAACATCGCCTCCCTTTGGGTCTCAGGCTTCTAGCTTCACCTCTCTCTGCTGAACTAATTTCTCTTTTCTCCCTGGCTTCACTGAGGCACAGCTACTGACCCTTCCTCAGGGGTTGCCCCACAGGAGCCTAACCTATTCCCCATACATTCTCGTACCTGACATCTGCCTGTTTCAGCCCTATCTAAGGGCTTCCACTTCCCCTCCTACCAGAATCCAACCTACTCTCTGTGGGTTTCTCTTAATAAGACAGTCCTGCCTTTTCTATAGTCTCCCCATCAGAATTCCCTTGGCTTACTTAGAAAGCCAGGTGCCTAATGTTCCTTACTTACCTCCATCCGTTCTGGCCTGGAGGCAATCTCAGGTGCACTAATTTGCTCATAACCCCTTGTCTAACAGGTCATGGGAGCAAGCCCCAACACAGCACTTCAATACCTTTGTAAATCTCGCCTTCCTGAGCTTTTGAAAATCCCACTTTAAGTCAGGTTTTCTTGAATTTTTCAAGAGCTATGCTGATGTTTTTGGCTCCCTCCTCAGCTTGTTTTGTCCATATGTCTCTAATTTTGTCTGTCTCTCTCTAATAGATTGTCTCGGATCATTCCTCTAGAGGTCCCCAAAACTCTATTCTCAATCCCCTTTGCTTTCTTTTTCTGGCTTCTTATGCTTGCTTTTCACTCTTCAGTCTCAACTACCTTTTAAACAGACACTCAACTCTGTCCCTCATTAAAATCCTCCCCCAGCTTGCTCTCCAACACAAACATGTCAGCATTTGCCTCTACCTTAATTTCCTTTAATTGGATGTGACCAAGACAGCCAGCCTTCTACCCTCAGTCACACCTAAATATGTAACTCATACTTATCCATTGCTTTCCTCAACTCTTGACCTAACTTTCACCTCTCAGGTCTGGAATCTTGATTTCATCCTTAATGCCAAACCCTCTTTTGTGTCTCATGTTGAAATTCCAGTCTGTTCGGATCACCATCGCACACTTTCTGATGCACAAACATATCCACAGATAATTCCTGTCCTGAAAGACTCCTCATCTGTATCTAAGGACTTCAATAGCCATGCCTTCAATGTTCATGTATGATCTTAGCTCTCCCTATCCCTCTACTCATTCCAACCTCACTAGTCTATATCTTTTTATCTAGGCATTTATACTGCACTCATCATATAATTTCTGAGTACCTACTCCAGTCTCTCCTCTCTGTCTTCCCCACCCCTTCTTCTTTGTTGGATGTTTTCCGTTGTTGCCTGGTCCTGCAGCCTTGGACATTCTGTCCACCTCTTGTTTTCAGAAATTGACCAGTCCTTTTCAATCCTAAAAACATATAGATTTGACATATAGATTTGTCCTCAATAAATGACAGGGATATTGTAAACAAGGATTCTTGAGGGCAGTTGCTGGTATCTCCTAAAACAAACTCTTCAGCTATTTTCTAACTGCTAATCCTTCTTGCTACCCTTTGTCAAGCTGGAGTTGAACTGCTGTTTGTAGCAGGATATAGTGGCGAGGATAAAGCCTATCATCCAGAATCAGAGAGAGAAAGATCTTTAGTCCATGAAACAGTTTCCTGGTAGGAACCCCAAGCCAAGGGGAGGGAAAGCTTGAATTGTGTCAAGTTTGAGATTTTAAGGAATGTTGTTTCACTTCTCTGTTGTAGCTGCTAGTGAGGTTCAATTAGAAAATTATTAATAAAAGTATTTAGTAAAGTAATGTAAAAGTAATGATTTCATTTTAAGCACATTTTCCGTACCAGATGGTGCTCTATGAATTGTAACCTTTTACTGTGGACTTAACAAGCTGTGGGTTTCTGTTAATCGTCACTTCCAGCTTTCAGTGTTTTCATAAGCCACTAATGAAACCTGCTGTTCCTGTTTACTCACACAGTCATTTCCTAATGCTTTTATTTAGGATACATATAACTTAGGCCCAGATTATTCTTCATTACAGTTTCTGCAGATTCATCAACATGGTTGGAGAGAAGAAAAAGGACAGCTGAATATTCTCAATTAATTATTTCCAAGTGGTCAGCTGGCCCCTGCTGTGACAGAGGCACACTGCTACTTGCCAGCTGCCTGCTGGTGTCATCAGCTGCATTGTAATATGAATAGACAAGACAGACAAAGGGCCTTGTGCAGGAAGCGCACTGCCACTGCCTAAACATAGGTTAGTTGTTAGTGCCAGATTTTGCTACCTTTACACATGCTGAGTAGTCCCTTCCTCCTTGATATCAATGGAACTATTCAAGGAGGAAGGGACTCCTCAGTGGTAGTAAGAGGATCAGTATGTGGCCCAGTTGGGAACCAGCACTGCTAACAGCCATCCTTGTTAGGGAACTGTTGCTGCCTGTTAGTGCAGAACCATTCAGCACCTCTGAGGAAGCTTTGTTGCTGGACTTGCTTTGGAGGTGCAGTGCAACACTGGCATGCCACTCCCAGGCAGCTGACCAGAGAAGTACAACTGGAAATATTCACTGTGATTTAATTTTTGTTGATTTTTAAAATCCATGAATACGGAAAAAAAACTATACAGCAAATCCTTCTGGTTCCACAGTACAGTGTAGTCGAGGGCCATTCTCCTCTCAGAGCACATATGTACAAGAGTTAATTAATTAACAGGAGTTAGTAGGAGCATTAAGTAGCTTTGCTGAAGTATTGTATAAACACTGTCATGCCCTGAAGAAACTCACACAAGCAGATCATGGAAGTTCGCAGGACTTCTCACAGAATAAGATATTTGCCATCATGAGTAAGAAGGGCAGAATCAGGTCCCTGATTATTTCTTTTCTTCCTCTTCTTTTTTTTTTTAAAAAAAAGGAGAAATAATTCATGTAATAAGCACAATTTTTATTAGTTAGTTGTTGATTGAACTGGTTCTGATCAAATAAGAATTGACACTTCTGCCATTGAATGGCTGAGAGAATTTGAATGAAATATACATATATAGCCTATTGCAGGGATCGGCAATGTTTAGCATGCGACCTGCCAGCGTTTGATAAGCAGCATGGACAGATGGATGTCACCGCTTCCAGCAGCCCCCATTGGCCTAGAGCAGTGAACCGCGGCCAGTGAGAGCTGCTATCAGCCAAACCTGGGGACGTGGCAGGTAAACAAACCAGCCCCACCAGCCAGAGGGCTTACCCTGGCGGGCAGCATGCCAAACGTTGCCGATCTCTGGCCTATTGCCTTTATGTTGTCCAATCAAATGAGCTCCTCTCCATCCATCTCACAAAACCCACCACTGTAATATGTACAAATTGGTGTTTCCATTCAGAGTCTCAGCATTGTCCAGGGGTTTTTGGGGCATGGGATCCTCATTGGTCCTTTCTTGTTTCAGGCTGAAATATATTGCCAAGGCAGCGTAGAGAGGCTTGCATTGCTGCTGATCTTTGTGCTTTATTTACTAGGGGTTAGAGGTAAAAGACTTCAGTCTCTTGAGTCATCATTACAGCACCTTTCAAGAGCACCAATTTAATAAAAATAAAAGTACAGACTCCATCATTCTCCCATGCTTCATATCTGAACCCACTTTTCTGCACCTTTGCAAAGTTTGATTAATTTTATCTCCTTCATTTCACATGCACTATTGCATTTTGGGGAACCAGAAGCAAAATACTCTATGAAGGAAGGCTCCTTCCTGTGGTATTTTCAGCCTATCCAGAAACAGGCAGTACCAGAAATTTTGGGGAAAAGTATGTTCTTGTGAGACTTTTAGCCTAGTTTTGCAGACAAAAGGTTTCAGTAAATAGGACAGGCATGCATGTGCCCTTTTTGGCCCTTATCTAAATGGAATCTCTGAACTGTTGTTTCATCGCTGTTTTGGTTTGGTTGAATAGCTTTGGGACTTAGAGATAAATATTACTATGCTAAACAAAAGGCATTGCTTTTCATCCTGAGAATCGAATCACACCCATAATCCTTGGACTCAAAGACAAACACAAAAGAAAGAGGGCCTTGCATATGCAAGGTACAGCTGCTTAGGATTCCTAGATTTCCTTGCAGTCAGACTCGGTGGGCCAAATACAAGGTGATACGTAGTGCTTAGGGTACGTTATATATTGGTAAGCGCCCATGAGACTTTACTCTTATTCATCTATGCTCATTTGGTGAGCTGTTTTCTTCTTGTCATGTGAAAAGCTATTACTTTCAGCTGTTTTTATGTGTAAATAACTCGGATGAGAATGCTCTGCTTTTCCAGATTTTTTGGAATGTGGATTTTGGGGTAAGTGTATTATGCTGGATTTACTGTACTTTTCAGTACTCCTGTCTCAGTTATTCAATATTAAAACCATATTCCTCCTGCAAGAACCACAATAGTGTGACACAACATTGGAAAAATGGTATTTAAAGTTGTATGATAGAAAAATCTCACCATCAGTGTAATAACCAGCTACCGAACAACATAAAAAGACATTCAAGCAAGTTAAGTTCAGTAGTCATTTTTCTATTGGTGCAGTTTCTCCCCTATACTTTTTGTTGCTCTTATACTAATGCCATTATACTCCTACCAAAGTATTATTGTTGGACACATACTGCAGCATTTAGCTGTTGATGTACATTTGGTTACAGAACTTTTAAAACAGTTACATACAGACCTATATAATGTATGTGTTTTGGCATGTTATCCAAAGAGAACACATTAAGAGCCACATACAGCTTTTGATCCACAATGGAGCTTCTACTGAGAACAATGGGAGCTGTGCCCATGAATATAGGGCAGAACTATATATGGCCATAAGACGGCAACAAGAATGTCATAGTTATGTTTACGTTTTTATTTCCCTCTTTAAGGGAATATAAATGTATAATATTTGTGATACAGTAGGGGTAAAAATGATACTGAATTATATAAGTTGTGAATTACAAAAAGTTACGTTCTAATTTAAAATTTCCAGTATTTTATAGTATGTATGATTTTTTGTTTCTTTGTTTGTTTTTAGAGTGTCATTCATTATAAAAGAATGCATCTCAGCCACCCACCTCTGGGAAAGCAGCTAATCACGTATCCCTTTTGTTTTTGTACAATTTATACATGTACCTTATATGAGAAACAGCTCCTTTGGCAACTCAGTGCTAGATGCTCCTTAGGAATTCGATAGAAAACACCATATTCTCTCCCCCATTTAGAGCCAAAGTAAAGAATATTAGAATCCTTTATTTGAATTTATAATTGTGCAGCATTTAACTAACTCATGCTTTCTACAGACATAAGACCACAGTCTAATCTTTGCTCAGAACTTCTTTTGACATACATGGGCATTCCACTCATCAGACAAAAGTAGAGTACTGTCTTTAAGGTCTAGAATTTTCAAAGAACTTAGCTCTCATTTAGACACATAAATAACGGGCAGATTTTCAAAAGTGTTCAGGCTCCAGCTGCGTCTTTTGTGATACTTATAGCCAGATTTTCAAAGACCTTAGCAACCAATATGCAGAGCCCTTCTGAAAATCTGGCCACTTATTTTGATGCCTAAATGGGAACTAAGCTCTTCTGAAAATCCAGTCCTAAGACTATCATCTGTTTCAATGGCCCTTCCTCAGATACTTGGATCATTCACGCAATCCAAGCTTTGCTAGGGGTAGTGATTGAGAGCATAAATAATTCCTTTCACGCAGGGCAATAGAGTCCAAAGGTCAGGCAGAACTTAGGTATGGCTGCCCTTTTCCCATGCACCCTCAGATATGTCTTTTTCCCATGTGAGTGGCTAAATGATCTGTTCTTTGGGGAAGTTTTGGAAAAGAGCCAAGTGTGAAGAGATGACTAATAGAAGAAATTTCTTCTGCTCCAATTACTGCTTCCATGCATTTGGCTAGCACACATAACAGACTTTACTGGCTACTTTTCAAATGCTTTTACAATGTACTGTAGAGATTCAAAGCTATGGATGTACACTATCAGGTAGTTATTTTGAAAGACTGATGAGAGAGAGAGAGTGGAAGGACATGTCACTTGTGGCAGCTGTATTATAAATAGCTTCAAAATTCATTTTTTTCATATGCAAGTGACTCCGTTTTCAGAACATCTGAGGTTGAACACTGTGCACTGAATGTATTTTCCTTTTTCCCCCTAGTGTAACTGGTGACTTCACATGATAAAATATCAACATTCCATTCCATCCCATTATGAAACCAAGGAAATAAGAGTAAGGAGCCACATTGCTCCCAGCACACAGGGGTCCAATCTGCACATCCTTATTTGCCAATATCCACATCTTTTAACATTCATAGTATATCTTTTTAACAGTACATATATTTTAATTTTCGGTACAGATACATGTAGATTTGGTGCCATCTGCTACAGTGTGTGTTCGGAGTTATTCAAAAGCATCTACTATAAGAACCATACAAGAACTGTTTTTTCCTCTCAGGGCTAGATTAAGAGATTTTAAGGCCTGAAGGGACCATTAGGATCATCTAGTCTGACCTAACATAGGCCATGGAATTTCACCCAGTGATTTCTATATCAAGCTCAATGCTTCTAACCCTAACATAGCCACACATGGTATTAAGAGGAATAAGGTCCCTTCAGCCCCACTGTGTAAATGCACTAGGGCTAGTAGGATCTTGGGTCAGAGTCTGCATACCAGATGCTCCCTCCAGAGGACAGGTTGGTGGAAAATGTAGCTAGGTCTACCTAAGTGTTAGGTGTAGACCAGGCCCCACAGCTGAGGGCTGCAAAAGCTTTCATGCCCTGTGCAACCTTTAGGTTGACCTAATCTGCACTGTAGATGCAGCTTGGTCAACAAAAGATTTCTTCTGTTGACTCAGCTACCACCTCTCGAAGAGGCGGATTTACTACAGTGACAGAAACAACCCTTCTGTTACTGTAGCAAATGTCTACACTACAATGCTACAGAGGCATAGCTGCAGTCGTGCCACTGTACTGCTTGTACGGTAGACACACACCCTGGGTGAAATTTTGACTCTGGCCCCCATGCACCAGCCAACATTGCTAGCTGGATGTAGAGGAGGGAATAAACTGCATTTTTTTCAGAAAAAGAAAAGGAGGACTTGTGGCACCTTAGAGACTAACAAATTTATTTGAGCATAAGCTTTCGTGAGCTACAGCTCACTTCATCGGCTGCATTTCAGAGTTGCAGTTAATCTATGTCCCTCCTGGACAAAGGAGGAGAGGAACTGCAACTCTCAGCTGCTTCTGGGTGGTACCATTCCTTACACAATCTGACCTTCAGGGTTTATCACCAACTATCAGTGGGCTAGATCCCGCTTTGATGCGCCACTGCAATCCTATGTCACTTACGGCACATCTCTGCATCGCACGGGGAGTTCCAAGGTATAGCAGGAGCAAGAACAGAATACAATGTGTTCCAATGATCCCAATTGCTGAAGTGACTCCTTGGAAGCCCTATCCTCTGGCACAAGACAGAGCTCTCTAACTTGCACTGGGAGCCAATTTGGCCCCTGAAAGCTTCCAGGATTTGAAGCTGAAAGGTGGCCCACTATTTCCAGTCTGTGGTGCAAATTACATGAATCGGAATTACCTGTATATTTCTATGAAGATATCTCAGAATTAAAAACTACAGAGAAAGTATGAACCAGACAGTACCTGAATTTTGCCAGGCTTTTCCACTTTCCAATTATATAGCTGTAATCATCAGTGTATTAACCAGAGAGAGCTAATCCAATACAGAGTCATTCAGTACATGAGCAGGTAATCTAAAGCCCTGTTACCCTACGGAGTATGATTTATTATACTGCTATTTACTGTCTCAAGATCCCTCTTTACATTTCTCATAACAAGTTTTATTGTATTCAGAATAACCTTAGTATAAATATCTTTCTTTCTGCCCTTGAAGCACTTCTTTCCTACTGAAATGAGCTGGGTGGGCCATATACCATCCCAGAGTATATTATCTACAGATGACCAAAATGGCTTTGGTTTTTGCAAATAGAGTCTCACAGGCATGACCCAGAAAACATTCAGATTTTTAAGCAAGTGAGGGTATGTCTATTCTGCTATTAAAAAGCTGTCACTGGCCCATCTGTGCCAGCTGACTTGGGCTCACCGGGCTTGGACTATAGGGCTGTCTCATTGCAGTCATAGGTGCGGGAACTAGGGATGCAGGGGGGTCCTGAAGCATTCCTGGTTTTTGTGCGGGGTCCCACCTGCTATGCCGTGCCCAGGATCCTGGTGCTGCTGGCCCTGCACCTGGGGTCCCGACTCATGGCTGCTGGACCCGTGTCCGGGGCTCTGTTCCTGGCCCCACGCCTGGGGGCTCAGATCCCAGCTGCTGCTGGCCCCACACCAGGGACACGCGGGGTCCCAGCCTTGGCCCCCTACCCCTGTCTGCATCCCCCTCCCCCAGCCTCAGCGCTGCTGCTGGCCTCAGCTCTGGGGGCTGGGGTGGGGGGCATGGACAGAAGTAAGGGGTGGTGAGATAAAAAGTTTGGGGTAGTGACCACTGGCTTTCAGCACCCCCAGGCTGAAGTGCAGGCTCCAGGACCCTGCAAGGTGTGAGGATCTCAGGGCTCAGGTGAAGTCTGCACTGCAATGAAACAGCCCCACAGCATGAGCCCAAGTCAGCTGGCATGCGCCAACTGTTGGTTTTTAATTGTACGTTGACATACTCTAAAGGGGATTTTTTTTTTTTTAAACATTAAGCACCTTGCTTAAATACAAGTTTCCTTAGAAAAACCACAGAGGTCTGCAGTTGAAATGTAACAGTGAAGTTTTGCATTTGCAATTCCCTATTTTTCCTGAAACAAAGAGAATTTGATTATTTCCCCTCCCCACTCAAACCCCCAATTACACTATATGCTGTGGCAGAGTTTGATATTAAGGGAGCATAAGAAATGTATGGGAAGAATTGTAATATTGTCCTGGAAGGAGGGGAAATTGGAAGCAAAGACTAATAAAGCAGACAATTATTAGAATCTGGGAGTCCCCGTAGTTCCCTAATTTTGGTTTTAGAAGCAAAGCCCCTTTCAACTGGGAATAACCATTTGTCAGCTGGCGCACAGGAAGTGAAAGGTACAACACACAAATGCTGTAACAGACAGGATATTGTCACCCCAGCTGCAGTCTTTCCATTGCTAGTCTACTTGCATTAATTAATAATGAACAGCCTGTCAACATTAATTACCTTTAATAGACAGAAGGTTCTGTTTAAGAACATAACTGACATGCTGGATCACATCAATGATCCATCTAGTCCAGTGTCCTGTTTCCAACAGTGGGCAATACCAGAGCTTTAGGGGAAGTGTACGGAACGGGGTAATTTCAGACAAATTCACTCTCATCTTGCCCTCTTGGCTTACACAGAACTCTTCTTCTCTGCATACTTCCTGGCTTCTGGCAGTCAGTGTTTTAGGATCACCCAAAGCATGGGGTTACATCCCTGACCATCTTAGCTAATAGCCCTTCATGGACCTATCCTCCATGAACTTATCTAGTTCTTTTTTGAACCCAGTTATACTTTAGGCCATCTCATCACATGGCAATGAGTTCCACAGGTCAACTGTGCATTGTGTGTAAAAATACTTCCTTTTGTTTGTATTAAAGCTGCTGCCTATTAATTTCATGACCCACAGGTTTTTGAATTGTGGGAAAGGGTAAGTAACACTTATCTCTTCACTTTTTCCACACCATTCATGATTTTATAGACCTCTATCATATCCCTCCTTGATATATCCCTCTGTCATATCCCTCCTCATCTCTTTTCTAAGCTGAATAGCCCTAATCCTTTTAGTCTCTCCTCAAATGGGAACTGCTACATACCCTGATCATCTTTGTTGACCTTCTGTGAACCTTTTCCCATATCCACTGTATTCTTAACAGCCTTCTCCAATCTAGTGCTCCAGTCCTGCAATTTATAACATGCAAGCCACCCAGCATCCAGGCAGAAACCCACTGAAGTTAACGAGACTGTTTATGGATGCAGGAATCTGCCCACACATTATAAATCGCAGCACTGTGGTCTATGACTGGAGTACAGTGTGTTCCTAAACAATGTGGGGGCACAGTGGTCTAGCAGTGACAACAAAGAGCCAGGAACCAAAAGAGTTCTGGCCTGGGTTGCCATGAATTCATGAGCATTTTCCCTTTATGTGGTCCCGAACAAGAAAACAGATTAGAAGAACGATTTTTAAACAATAGCATCAGTGTAATTATATAAACAGAAGTGAAAAATACTGACATTGTTAAAAATGGAAAAGGGTCTCAACAATGAAAAAAATAGAGATTTTAATATTTCTAGAAGTTAAATTGCAGATTATTTAAATCACTATAAAGTGGATATTGGAAGCTTTTGCATTTAGTGTTAAAGGCAAATGACAGAATGCAGCTCAAATTTGGGCTCAGCTACAAATTCACTCTGTGATCTTGTGCAAGTGTCTTGTCCTGCTTGTGTCTCTATCAACCCTGTTGGAAGACTTGGTAGTAAAAAAATCACCAGCATTTCAATGAGTTCCAGATGCTCTGTTTAAAGTTCAGTTCTCCTCAGTACATATGTTACAAACAACAGCTGAATGAGAAGACAGATGCCTGATGGCTGGGTTTTAGACATGTGTATGAAATTTTGTAATCTTACATTTTGCTTATGTTCCAATAACTAATGAGAATCCAAAAGAACCTCTTTTGGGACTGGAAGAAACCCCACAGGATTGGTTATTTTATCCCTAATGAAGGTAATACAGGGTTAAAACAGAACAATGTTGATGTCATCTTAGCTACAAAACCAGATGATCGTATCACTTATTATTATATATTTACTTTGCAACATATTGTGGTTTACATTGAACTACCTACATTAGCCAGTGAGTATACAAATGACTGCTGCTTCTTATATGAAATACAATTATTTCGCTATTACCTTGCCCTTCACTGGTCTCTGTTTCCCTGTCCCGTAGGGTTGTTTTGTTTTATTCTCTTTACCTGTTGGAATTTTAACCTCTTTGGAGGGGACCGTCTTCTTCTGCATGTACTGTGCTGGTTGAAGCTGAAGCTGAGCAAGACAGGGATGATGCTGGTGTGCGGAGGAATTTAGAGCCACAGTACAGGTTTCTGTGGTTGAAGGAACCCGTCACATGCACTGAATGAAGCAGAGATGCTGTGGAAAAAATAAGGATGAGATCATGGAATTAAAGACTATCATAAGAACTAGGGGGACAAATTCAGGTGCCACAGGCAACTGAAATTCTGGTGTATCCTAACTTTTGAGTGCTTGACTTTGCAACCATAACCTTTTTTTAACTCTTTTCTTTTTTGGATGTAATATAAATACATGTTATAAAGCATTACACTTCAGCGGTAAGTTTTCATACAGCCTGCAGGAGGACACTATGCAGTCCCGCATTTCCTGTTGACTCAGATTCTGACACACTGGGAACTCTGAAAGACCGAGACAGAATATACAGCCTACAGGCTCGATTGCAGCAGTATCGGTACTGTGTTTTTTTTTAAAATGATTTCTTGTTGTTTGTTAAGGACGTGATTGAGAACCCCTTGCTCACCGGGAGTAGTACTTTACTAGGAATGCAGTCCCTTTGGTTTGATTGGGACTAGCTGAATAGTAAGGCACTACTGAAGGTGAGCATGGAGTTCCCACTCCAGCACTAAATAACTGAGGGCTTGTCTACATTTAAAAGGCTGCAGCGGTGCAGTGGCACTGTGGTAGCATTTCAGTGAAGATGCTACCTGCACTGATGAGAAGGCTTCTCCCCTCTGCCTATGTAATCCACCTTCCCAAGAGCCAGTAGCTACGTCAACAGGAGAAGCCTACTGTCTACATCGGGAGTTAGGTCAGTATAATGACACCCTTGGGTAACATAGTTATATTGACATATATTGCTAGTGTAGGCCAAGCCTAAGTTATCCAAAAACCTGTCTCAGCCAGAGAGTCAAGAGGCGAGGATGAGGTCATGCAATTGCTCTGGTTAGTAATGCACACATCTTGAGGTCTTCATAATTTTTTAAGTTTTGTTAATGATACTGTTACTGTGCAAGGAAGACTAGAGTTATAGGCCTTCTAGAAGTTCTTTTAAGAAAAGATTTGAAGGATCTAACATGCCAGATGGGTTCACAAAGGGATTTTCATTAATACGTTTCTAAGCCTCGTTGAAGACTTAGATTCACAACATATGGATCTTGATCCACATTTCAAACCTGCCAGAATTCTGGGGTCTTTAGATTCTGAGCTTTTCTTTGGCCCATTATAGAAAAATTGGGGTCAAGTGCACAATTCAAATCTGGATCTTGATTCAGAATCTGAAATCTCCGTCCCAAGTTTAGGGGCTTTGATACCAAAATGATAGGTATCTTAGAAATACTTAGATATATTACAGAGGGAAACATGTACATTAGATAAAGTTCAGGGGTGTTCAGATCCATGGCTTTGATTAAGGCCCATCTCTAGTTTAAATCAGCTCTTTTAGAGATGCTTTATTCTTTGATCTCATAAGACTCTAGAGCATATATTTTGCTTTTGGAATAGACTCGATTGCACTAAATGACAGGGAGGTTTTTGGGGGGTACGGGAAATCTGTGCTAGGAAACCTCTGGAGATTCCTACAAATTTTAATTCCTAGCCTTCTTTAGGATGATGTGCTCTATTATTAAATGCACTCAATATATTTCCAGCACGATGCAACTTAATACGAGCTTACTGGGTGAATGTTGCTACCTCCTTGATTATGAGAAAGGTTTATTGTTTAAATAGGAAAAAAATAACAGAATTCTCATCATCCCTTGTCTCTGTGAGCTCACACCCCTGGTTCACTAGGTTGGGAACAGGCTAATGGGGAATATTTTGGGGTAGCCCCTTGTTAAGATATTGGCAGCGCTTCACTGTGTTACTGAGTATTCCCATGTCCTTCCTTTTACTTCGTATAGTATGTCGAATACAAGTACTGGGTTTAGCTCATTTCAAATCTTGTTGTCTAAACCAACTGGCTTATTTTAAATACCGCTGCTGTATTAAACCATTGGGCCCATCCACTGCTAAGGCAGCATACCATTCCTTGACAGAGGATATATCAGATTCGAAACGGACACTACACGACATCTGTTGGTGTCAATGATTAGAAACGGACATGGGGGAAGATTCATCTAAATAGATTCTTAATAAGGATGGCTATAATCATTGCCAAGGTGCTGGGCATCAGATTGTTCACTATCTATGTCTCCCTGTACTAAGTAATTAGAACATTGCTTCTCATTTCTGACTCACGAATAATACCTCCAATGTCTCCTCACATCACTCCCAAATCTCCAGTTACAATGCCACATCACATTGCCATCTAGTGGCTAAGTATATTCACTACTCCTAACAGGAGTATAGATATGGTTTGGGGTTTCTCTGTGTTACTCTACTACATGCTGGTTTTTATTCCAAGACCCTTACTGTGGCACTGTATGTGAGCATCCACAAAAGCCTCCTTATCTTTCTGCTGCCTCCAGAATGTGACTGAAAATAACCTCTCCCACTATTTTAAAACCCAAAGGAGGTAAGATATAAAACAAAGAGGCGAATAAGCTACAATCTAGTTTTCTGATGGTTACATGTGTCTTATATGTACAGTACCACATTTTAGAACAATTTCTAGATTCTAGAAACAATATGAAAACATTCATAAGTGAAACAAGTTCAAGGGCCTCAACCTCATGAGGAAACCCTGACAGATTTTAGCACAATTTCTCATAATTGCCAGGCAGACTGCATGTAAGAGAGAATCCCTCCTGGAAATGCAGGAGTGTTGTAGGTCAGGCTCAAAATGCCTCTTGAAAGAAGTTTGCACTTCTTGGGACCAGGCTGTTCCTATTTCTAGCCAGTGTGCTCAGTTTTTTCTTTCTGGTTGTGTGGTGTGATACAATTAAAACCCTAGAATACTTGAAGTTAAGATCATTCATGTTTATTTGGGAAGCGGGCCTCTTGGGAATTAGCGTGTGTTGTAAGTCAGAAAAAGAAAAACCAAACCTTTCTAACCACAACCACCTGAAAGTATGTCTGTATCTGAATTATCATCTGGTGCATATATTTAATCTTTAAAAAATGCATCATATTATTAAAAACAAATTCACACTCATTTACTTTCTGGGAACTTGATATTCATTTCTGCAGAAGGCATGGCATGGTCACTTTAAAAATTAAAGTGCAGGAAGAAAATAAATGGAAAATGTTAAGAACAAATGTATTTATGTTTTACAATGATCTTAATTCTCTGCCCATGAATCTGAAGAATTCTGTTTAACATTAATAGGTGAGAACATAATTTCATAAAATCTTATCCTACAAACGCCCAACATCTCTCCATTTTGCGACAATACCTACTCCCTCCCGCACACCAGCAATGACCCTGTTGAATAGTTCAGGGTATATGATCAGCTGTTTAAACAGCTATAAAACTGATATTTACAGTTTGCTTTTTAACTATGTGAATTTCACAGGTGCCCATAAGGAAGAATGAATGTATAAGGCCTGATTCTACCACCTATACTCATTTTGAGCAGAACTGAGCCCACAGAATTTACCTACCAGATTTTAACATCACTCACACCACTGTAAATCCAGCATGTTTCACCAAAGTCACCGATGTCAATGTTGTTACTCCTAATTTACACCAATATAATAGAGATTAGCCCTAGAGCCAAGGAGACCTTTCAGGTCATCTAGTCTAGCCATTTTACAGTGCACCTTGCATTATAGCGTCATTGCTCCCCTCCTATTTCATTTTCACCTCCTCCTGTGACTTGTTTGAAGTGCACTTCTTTACATTGTGGGAGATTCTCAGGGTCATAGTTAGCGTTGTGGTTTTGTTCTACTATACGAGTTCTTCTCCATTCTCCCAGGCTTTTCATATGACAGTATTAATCTGCATGCACTGATATAATTAGACTATAATTGGACAGAATCAGAAAAAACCACGAAGCAAGCAAGCCTGCCAAACTCGTTGCAAGTTCTCCACATTCACTTGTCTTACAAGACTGAGAAAAGTCAATGGGTAATTCTGAAGTCAGAAAAACATTAGAGCAGCAAATAAATGTTGTGTGGTTCAGTGACCTTAAAATATCGGACAAAAAAGGTAATGTTCTATCTTGAAACTACAGGGGTCTGAGGCAAGTCATTATTCATGGGCAGGATGTCATGTATATGGGACAGAAGATATCTGTTGGGGAGTTCCATGCAAGATAAGTGGAGAATAGGGTAAGCAGAATGTGCGGGAAAGCAAGCTTGTGATTGGCCTTGCCTGCCAAATCACCTTCCCCCAGCCTCCCACTTCTGACTTGAAGTTACATGCCACACGTCTCTTTCTCCCTATCTAGCCATAATGAATATGCTTTCCTCTGTCTCACAACTTTTATTTTTTTAAAAAAAGACCAATTTGGCAAAAATTGAATGCACATCTGTACTTATACATCTGCCTTCAACAACTGTACTGGTATCTATAGCAGCAGCACATTATGGTCCTAAAGAGCAAGCCCATTATGTGACTAGCAGGAAGCCTGCTATCTCGAAAGGATTAGGCTGCTTGCATTTAGCAACATTTCATGGCAGCTCAGATTGGTAACATCTTTAAAACCTCTTATTGTTCCCTGCTAAATATTAATATAGAAACAAAACATTTGCAATAGTAAATAAAGGCAGAGTTGTGCCTATCATAGGGTGATTTCCCGAGAGTCTTTTCCAGCTTCAGTGGTGACCACCAGAACTCCAGGTGCTCTTCACCACCACCGTGCTTTTTCTGTCCTTTCAACAGACCAGTTGGTTGATTCCACTCCCAGTTCCCTCCCCCCAACACTGCCTTCCTGTGTGCTCTCATACTCCCAGCTTCTTGGGGGTGGGGTTACTTTCACCCACTTAGCTCCTCAGTTGTGTCTCTACTCAGTTAACTGGTACCCTCTGCTAACTGCCTTTCAATCAGGTCCCAATTAATGCCCATGGTTGGGGATTTGAGTTGACTCAGTACACTCTGTTACAGTGCCCTATTTAAAATATGTGATAATACAGTTCTTTAAAAGGCCTTGGACTAATATCTGGCTAACCACATATTTGACACCACTCAAAGTCTACCTACTAGTGCACTCCGCTACAGACAGAAATAGAGTAATCTGAGGTCTTTGAATACTGTGTAAGTGGTTGGGACAAGGTGATTTAATACTGATGTTTATAGATTGGTAATGCCCAGGGAAAATTAACACCAGTTGACCACTATATGAATTACTATGTGAAGCATCCATTCCTGTATTGTTTGTGCACTTAATGCTCTCACTGACGTTTATGGGAGCTTTGGGTACAAGTGTTTTACAGGATTAACCCTTAAACTCCTAAGAATAATAGTTGGCAAAAAAAAATCTGCCAAAGGTTTTTCTCCTATCTTAAGGGCCTGATTCTCCACTGTGAATGCATCTTCCATTCCACATTACATATTGATTTACATCTGTGCAAAATCGGTATAAAATGCAGCCATATCAGAATGGATCCACCTCACTCACATGGAGATGACTACAGAAATCAGTTCAGTCTATCTCAGGCTCATATCAGCTTTAGGACTGCTCTAAATTACATGCAGCTGCAATGATCATCAAAGGATTGTTCCACCGTTGTCTGTCCCCTTGCACTGTTCTGGGCATTCCCATTCCCACTCCCCTCGCAGCCAAGGCAACAATGCCTCCTCCAGGGCTGAGAGCTTGGCTGGCATTATGTTGGCTCTATATCATTGGAAGACTTCCATGGTGGGAGAATCTTCAACTGGTCACTTAAACCAACTGAAGTCTGTTTTGCACAGAAGCCGTCAGTGGGGATCAGGCCTGGCCAACTATCTGTGGCAGATCAAGTTCCTCGTTATTTATTTGCAGTAGACGCTCACTAATTCATACCACGGACTGAGAGCGCCATTGGGTATAAACTGTTCAGGAAGGATAGGGAGGCCAGAAAAGGTGGGGGAGTTGCACTGTATGTAAGGGAGCAGTATGATTGCTCAGAGCTCAAGTATGAAACTGCAGAAAAACCTGAGAGTCTCTGGATTAAGTTTATAAGCCTGAGCAACAAGGGTGATGTCGTGGTGGGAGTCTGCTATAGACCACCGGACCAGGGGGGTGAGGTGGACGAGGCTTTCTTCCAGCAAGTCGCAGAAGCTACTAGATTGCACGCCCTGGTTCTCATAGGCGACTTCAATCATCCTGATATCTGCTGGGAGAGCAATACAGCGGTGCACAGACAATCCAGGAAGTTTTTGGAAACTGTAGGGGACAATTTCCTGGTGCACGTGCTGGAGGAACCAACTGGGGGGGAGCTCTTCTTGACCTGCTGCTCACAAACTGGGAAGAATTAGTAGGGGAAGCAAAAGTGGATGGGAACCTGGGAGGCAGTGACCATGAGATGGTCGAGTTCAGGATCCTGACAAAAGGAAGAAAGGAAAGCAGCAGAATACGGACCCTGGACTTCAGAAAAGCAGACTTTGACACTCTCAGGGAACTGATGGGCAAGATCCCCTGGGAGAATAACATGAGGGGGAAAGGAGTCCAGGAGAGCTGGCTGTATTTTAAAGAATCCTTATTGAGGTTACAGGGACAAACCATCCTGATGTGTAGAAAGAATAGTAAATATGGCAGACGACCAGCTTGGCTTAACAGTGAAATCCTTGCTGATCTTAAACACAAAAAAGAGGCTTACAAGAAGTGGAAGATTGGACAAATGACCAGGGATGAGTATATAAATATTGCTCGGGCATGTAGGAATGGAATCAGGAAGGCTAAATCACACCTGGAGTTGCAGCTAGTGAGGGATGTTAAGAGAAACAGAAGGGTTTCTTCAGGTATGTTGGCAATAAGAAGAAAGCCAAGGAAAGTGTGGGCCCCTTACTAAATGAGGGAGGCAACCCAGTGACAGAGGAGGGGAAAAAGATAACGTACTCAATGCTTTTTTTGCCTCTGTCTTCACGAACAAGGTCAGCTCCCAGACTACTGCACTGGGCAGCACAGCATGGGAAGGAGGTGGCCAGCCCTCTGTGAAGGAAGAAGTGGTTCGGGACTATTTAGAAAAACTGGACGTGCACAAGTCCATGGGGCCGGATGCGTTGCATCCGAGAGTGCTAAAGGAATTGGCGGATGTGATTGCAGAGCCATTGGCCATTATCTTTGAAAACTCATGGTGATCGGGGGAAGTCCCAGAAGATTGGAAAAAGGCTAATGTAGCGCCCATCTTTAAAAAAGGGAAGAAAGATGATCCTGGGAACTACAGGCCGGTCAGCCTCACCTCAGTCCCTGGAAAAATCATGGAGCAGGTCCTCAAGGAATCAATTCTGAAGCACTTAGACGAGAGGAAAGTGATCAGGAACAGTCAGCATGGATTCACCAAGGGAAAGTCATGCCTGACTAATTTAATTGCCTTCTATGATGAGATAACTGGTTCTGTGGTTGAAGGGAAAGCAGTGGACGTGTTATTCCTCGACTTTAGCAAAGCTTTTGACACGGTCTCCCACAGTATTCTTGTCAGCAAGTTAAAGAAGTATGGGCTGGCTGGATGCACTACAAGGTGGGCACAAAGTTGGCTAGATTGTCGGACTCAATGGGTAGTGATCAATGGCTCCATGTCTAGTTGGCAGCCGGTATCTAGCGGAGTGCCCCAAGGGTCGGTCCTGGGGCCGGTTTTGTTCAGTATCTTCATTAATGATCTGGAGGATGGTGTGGATTGCACCCTCAGCAAGTTTGCGGATGACACTAAACTGGGAGGAGTGGTAGATACGCTGGAGGGTAGGGATAGGATACAGAGGGACCTAGACAAATTGGAGGATTGGGCCAAAAGAAATCTGATGAGGTTCAACAAGGATAAGTGCAGAGTCCTGCACTTAGGACGGAAGAATCCAATGCACCGCTACAGACTAGGGACTGAATGGCTAGGCACCAGTTCTGCAGAGAAGGACCTAGGGGTGACAGTGGACGAGAAGCTGGATATGAGTCAACAGTGTACCCTTGTTGCCAAGAAGGCCAATGGCATTTTGGGGTGTATAAGTAGGGGCATTGCCAGCAGATCGAGGGACGTGATCATTCCCCTCTATTCGACATTGGTGAGGCCTCATCTGGAGTACTGTGTCCAGTTTTGGGCCCCACACTACAAGAAGGATGTGGAGAAACTGGAGAGAGTCCAGCAAAGGGCAACAAAAATGATTAGGGGACTGGAACACATGAGTTATGAGGAGAGGCTGAGGGAACTAGGATTGTTTAGTCTACGGAAGAGAAGAATGAGGGGGGATTTGATAGCTGCTTTTAACTACCTGAAAGGTGGATCCAAAGAGGATGGATCTAGACTATTCTTAGTGGTAGAAGAGGACAGGACAAGGAGTAATGGTCTCAAGTTGCAGTGGGGGAGGTTTAGGTTGGATATTAGGAAAAACTTTTTCACTAGGAGGGTGGTGAAACACCGGAATGCGTTACCTAGGGAGGTGGTGGAATCCCCTTCCTTAGAAGTTTTTAAGGTCAGGCTTGACAAAGCCCTGGCTGGGATGATTTAGTTGGGATTGGTCCTGCTCTGGGCAGGGGGTTGGACTAGATGGCCTCCAGAAGTCCCTTCCAATTCTGTTATTCTATGATTCTATGATTGTGAAATTGTGATTTTTGTGACTTGGCAAGTAAATCAAACAACAATTTTAAAAAATCCAGGGTACTGCATCACAAAATGTACTTTGTTCTTTTGTTTGACAGGTGTAGTTTCTTTACATTACTTCCTTGTAATCCAGTAAGTGTTTTGTAGTATCAGTTGTAAAAAGTAGTAAAGGCTTATTAATACGAGATATCAATACAGTAACTGCTGTTAATTAAGAAAAGACCAACATTTTATGTGTGCATATGATAGGTTGTGCAGATTAGTGAAGGGCATGAATTAGTGACCTCCTATGGTATTTTCAGAACCTTTCCAGCACCTAACAATATGTGCCTTAACATTTTCTTTTAAATGGACTGTTAAAATGTGAGCCATCCTAGAAATGACAAAGTAGTCCAATGTTGCACTTTGTGCCACTGTTTTAGCTGATATGTATTGCTCATCAAGATCTACTTGTTTAAACGTTGACCATTTTATATATGTGGTAGGGTGCCAAAGACATAGGTATCTAATAAGATGGCTAAAGTTGAAAAGAGACACAGTTCTGCCATCTATACTGTGAGGAAGATGGGACTTTTCTGAGAAGATATACTTCCAATTGCAGTCACTTGACGTTATGGCAAGGAACACCCTGCAAAAATTTGCAAAGCAACCACAGTGTCCTCCTTCAAATATCTCCTTAAAGCTCATCTCTGCCATGATGTCTACAAAAAGCCCAACAATTGTTAGGCACCTAGTGTGTGGTGTCTGCTGCTTATTGTGTTGATCAGAATTGTTACTTTGTGCTCCCCCTTCTCTTTCTTGTATCCATCTATTGTCTCTCACATTATATGTTTGTACAATACCTAGCAACACAATAGGGCCCTGGTCTCTAGCCACTACTGCAATAGAAATACAGATAAAACTGACAATTAGGGATACATGTTTGATTTAACTTCTCCTATCACACTCTGTAAGTGCATGTTCTCCACTTAAACAGTACTTCAGCCACAAAAATCAGAATAAAATATCCTTATTGCAATTTAACCCATGAAAATATTCAATATCTAAGATCTTTTTCCTCACCTCCTGGTGGTTCAGTAGACATATCAATATTCTTTTTCCTGTACAAGTGTCTCTTATGATGGGACTAAATGTGAACAATAAGGCAGTGCTGAATTCCATTTCAAACATCCTGATGTTCTCCCTGCTGCTCTGGTCAACCGGGCTTTGGGCAATTTAATAAATGCTTTCAATTTCTGTATCTCTGCTCAAGAACAGAGAAATCTACAGCTGCTGTTCTGTGAGGACATCACAGGGCTGTGTCAGACCCTCTGGAGGTGATGGGAAAGTGTGAAGAGGTCCATCTGCAGCTTATTTGCTATCAGTATAAAAAAAAAAGAGTGAAATGACAAATCTTTGATTGATTGTTGGCTTTCCAAAAATTCCTACTCAGTGGTAACAACATTACAGATGAGTTATTTCAGGCGGGAGCCTGTGGCTGTTTGATAAAATGCAGGAGTTCTGATAATACATTTAACATAGACTTGGTAGATAATTTTCAAAGATAGACAACACTTGGTCAAATTCACCCCAGACATAGCTTCACTGATCATTTTTAAAGGAGTCAGAGAGGAAATGTATACATATAGACTTGACTTTTGCTTTACAGAAGCTAAACGCAAATAAAATTAACGGAATCTGAAATTATTAACAAGAATACTTGAAATATCTAAGTCTGTGCACAATGGCTAAATTTTCCTTAGACTCTTAGAAGCATGGTAAATGGAAGCTGACCTGAGTCTCTATAGAGTTTACTCAGGACAAAATTTTGCTATTTTTGCCAGGGGAGTACAGCTTTTCGCAAAAGAAATAATTAAGTGCCTTCTTCAAAATAAAATAATGAATTGGCCCCAGACCTAGAATTAGCCAGTTTAGCAGCAAAACCAGCTTTGGGCATTGAAATGAGAGTTTTCTGCTTTTGGTAAGAGCCTTTCAACTCTGTTGACTTCTATGGGCTTTCACCAGGGATAAATTTGGCACTGTATTTATAAGGACATGCAATTTCATACAGCTGTTCATTGTTCAAGTAAGGTTATACAGGCTTTATAGAAAGAAGCTATTTCACTTTCTAATTCACCCGATGAATCATATACAATACGAAAGTAATAACAGATGATCCAGTTTGCTATTACTGACATAATACAAAGCCTATGCTGACACATTACCTGGGTACCCTGCACTGAAAGTGAAAGATTACAGTAAAAACATGCACAACTGTTCCCTTCTGTATTATATTAACATGTCTTTCATGCCATTGCAATGTAATCAGTCCTCAGTGATTTTAATTATAGTCTATTTAGTTACGTAAAAATTGGGTCCGGTTTCTCAGGAAGAAAGGAAGGCTCTTCGTAGTTCATCAAAAGTGCACATTGCTGTGTGATGAACACTGTTCACAAATTAAACTACAAGAAGCAAACTTAAAAGATATGGGGTCAGCTCCTCATCTGATATAATCCCTGTAACTCCGTTAATGTTAACACTTCACTGATTTACATCAGCTGAAATTCTGGGCTATGATGAAGTTTGGGCTCACTGCAGGACACACATGGTTGGACCTTTGTCCAAACTTTATCCAGATATCCAACCACTTAAGCCTCTAAAACTGATCTAGGAATTTTGTAAGAATAAACATTTTTTCAGAATTTCTAGTTGTTCCTACTTCTGGCAGGCCTTCATGGTAATTCATCACCCTGGGCTCATGACTACCTTGTGTGAAAACAATTCCCATTGATGTTAATGGGAGTTATTGGCATTCAGCCCCTCCAGGAGTTGCTTTTCATGTTGGAGTACTGAGCCCACAGTGCACAAATAAACTAATAAACTAACCAGTTGTCATGGACCCAGGATACACAAGTCAGATCTACATTCAAATCAGAATGTTCCCATACCTCAAGGATGTTTGGCTCTTGAGTTTTGGGTAGGCCACATTCACATCTGAGGTCCAACACCTTATTCACTTTTTACTCAATCCTTACTCAGCTAGAACTATTGCTGAAGTCAATTCCACCTCATTCTACTCATGGTATGTGCAGGATCTGAACTTGGAACTAGTCTTTACAAGTGCAATATAGAGATTGTGCTGCTCAGCAGCTGGAAAGCCCCCTTCCTGCTGTCACACCTTATCCTTCATTTTCAGCAGACCCTGCACATACCAAAACAGTTAAGTGAAATCATGAAGGCTGGGAGGGGGGGAAGGCGGTGGGAGAGATTGCCTCATTTTACGATTATTCAATGGGCATCTCAGATTCAGGGAGACCTCAGTCCCAGGGGACAATTCTGCAAAGAACTGTGTGAGAGTACTAACCAGTGCTAAATGTCCTATTGATCCCATGATAAAGTTAATTGAAAATATGTAAATAAATTATTCAATGAGGGTTTTCATTATTCACTCAGATTAAACAGGTGGGTAAATACTTCATTTTTGCACACAAACACACACACATATCTAGGTAGATAGATGTGAATTAAATGAATTGTAAAAAATATCAAATAAAATATTCACATTTTTTCTCATTATTCTTGTAGCTGTCTTCCATGGCATAGTTCTAGGAAAAAGCTTGGGATTAAAGCACTGGGCTGAGACTCAGAAGATCCAGATTCAATTCCTAGTTCATCCACAGACTTTGTGTGTAACTTTAGGCAAGTTATAAATGGCCCAATTTTCACAGGTGCAGTATGCATGCAGATCCTATTGTCTTCAGTGGGAACTGGGATTTGTTCAGCACCTCTGAAAATCAGGCCATAAATCTCTCTGTGCCTCAGTTCCCCAGCTTTAAAACAGGGATAATTATGTTTCTTTACATCACAGGGATGCTGGGAGGATAAATGCACAGATACTTGTAAGGAGCTCAGATCCAATGGCAAGTGGGCCATGGCAGCACAGTACCCAGATAGACTGACCATTTGTAAGAAGGCTCTGAAATTTAAATGGGAGCTAACTCAGCACCGTGTCACTCAGATCCCCACCAGGTTATATTAATTGAGTTCTGACTGAAAGACAGGCAGTTGGCAGAGGAGGCCAATTAACTGAGTGGAGATACAGCAAAGGGGCTAATTGGGCGGAAGTAGCCCCAGCAGTTAGGCCTACATAAGTAAAGAAGAAGGAAGTGCCAGGAGGAGTGTAGGAAGCTTGAAATAAGGTAGAAGATGCAAGCATGAAATTTTTGCTAAGTTTTCAGTGGGGCAAAGAATGTGCTAAACTTTGTTTGTCTTCACAAGGGTTTTTCTTATGATTTTCCTAATTAATCTCAGGACAAGCTGTAGCAAAAAGGTCATGACTTAAGTGCTTTAGCCCACAGAGATGCATTTCCAGGGAGATGTGTGTTTTTAGTGTTGCTAGGGTAACTCTAGCTAGGGAAAACAAGAGAAAAAGGAAGCAAAAACAGGTATGGAAAACACTTTAACTTCACAAAAAGATGAAAACAAGTGTCTAGAAAGTAGTTAACAATAAGATGACAGATAGCCAGAACTTTAAACAGAATGACTACAGGAAAGAATTAATGATGCTTTCAAAGACCTCATAGGGCTTTACCTTGCATCCCTGAAACCAACAGCAGCTTTTCCACTGACTCCAACGGCAGCAGGTTTGGGGCTGCAGAACTTTGCAAACAAATCCAGAACTCACAGAACAAATCTGTGGAACTTTCCTAACAAATCCAGAAATGAGGTGACACTTTCTTGATTCAGGATTTGTTACAAACCTTTCATGAAAACTTGCGCCGTGTAGTAAGTTACCCATTCCCAAGGGTTGCTGCGTAGAGATTTACAGTTTTGACCTGACAGTGCAAATCTATACGAACTGAACCCAGAATCAAAGTTTGCTCTAGCCTGTGGAGACTGAAGCCACAACTAATCTAATCTAATCCTGTATTACTTGATGTTACTGGGCTAGGTCCTCAGCTGACTTCAGTAGAGCTATGCCAACTTACATCAGGTGAAGATCTGGTCTATGAAATCTACTAGCTAAAAATGAAAAATCAAACAATGATATTGAAAAGGAAATTAGTTTTTAAAGAGCTTCTCACACCTCAAAGAAACTTGGACAAACATTTTATTTAAAGAAAAATTGTTCATACTGTATGCCATATATTTTCTGAATTTGTCCTCCATAGTTCCTGTTATATAGTTTGCCTTCTGTAAATGTAAACCCCAGTCCATTTTGTGGAATATCACAGTTGTTGCTATGTGGGATGCATGGGCCAAAGCCTGGGGCAGCATCCAGTGGTCAAAGAAAAAAGAAAAGGCATTCATAGTTAATTTTTCATTAGCTACATGCATATTTCAATCACTTTGATTTGTTTGTATGTTTGCATGATGGCGCACTCTAAGACTCTCTGATCACATAGCCATGGCTTTCAAGGCATGAAGTCCCATTTCTTTGCTAAATTTGAGACCAGTATGCTAGGCAACATATGAGATGAGGACAATGTTTTACCTCTTATTCTTAGCTGGATTCCGCCAGAAAAGAGCAATATTTTTACTTTTCTCCCGAAAGGGCACCACTGATAGCTCGTTGCAGCATTTACTGTAATGAAGACTTAATTTCCTACCACCTGAGTTCTTTGAGTAGGTTGTCAGTACAAATCCACACTGTTGGAGACTGCGTGATTTTATCACAAACAAAGGATTGTGACTCAAGATGGCCAATAACCTGGAGGAGAAGGAAAAATCCTGAATTCATGCATATGCCTGTAGCAATAAAAAGGGAAGAGAGTGAGATGCAGGAAGATATGATATACCAGCAAAGCTGTCTCTAAATAGGATGTTGCCCAAAGATTCCCAGGTAGCACCAACTTGTAAATCTATTAGGGGAACCAAAAAAAAAAACTTGGTGATTCAGTTCTGTTTCTTTACGTTTGGATAGTCATACAGTGCTTATCTGAACTATCTGTGCTTTTTTGGACGCTGTGCATTGAAAGGGCTAACAAAACTAACAAAACTCTGGAAGTCACTACCTGACTTTAACTCCCCACAACACACAATCCCTAGAGGGACTGTCTCCACATTCAATTTTTTTTTAGAGGGCAACAGTCACAGATCGCCATATTTGGGGTCAGGAAGGAATTTTCCTCCAGAGCAGATTGGAAGAGGCCCTGGAGGTTTTTCACCTTCCTCTGTAGCATGGGGCACGGGTCACTTGCTGGAGGATTCTCTGCTCCTTGAAGTCTTTAAACCACGATTTGAGGACTTCAAGAGTGCAGACATAGGTGAGAGGTTTTTCGCAGGAGTTGGTGGGTGAGATTCTGTGGCCTGCATTGTGCAAGAGGTCAGACTGGATGATCATAATGGTCCCTTCTGACCTTAATATCTATGAATCTAACACAAGGCCTTCTTGGCTGAACTTACTGTTCTAAATTCCAGCAGTGAAATTCATGCATGAAATTCAACTCCAATAAAAAATAAATACATTCACTTCTTCAGTTTCTTCTTCTGAAAGCCTGGATGGTTGTAGCTGTTGACTGGTGATCTCTTCAGTGGCCTAAACTGGAATTATAAACTAATAAAGTCTGGGAGGAATTAACAACGGAAAAAATGACTAGTATTAAGAGAGACAATTACAATAATAGTTTGACCCCATCACTTCTTTTCATCAAAGAGGCAGAAACGATCATTGTGGCCTGCATATATATAATTATTTATATCATATGTTACCTCTTCTGAGAGCTACATATGCATACATGAGCGACTGTGGTTCTGTGCCTTTAACTCTCTGCACTTAGCAGGGAGAGAAGTGTAATTTAACTTTGCTTAGGGGTGGGTTTTCAGTCCTGGCAGCAATTGTTAGGAGGAGGTTCAAAGCTATAGAAGGGGAGCTCCAGACAGGTTTCTTTATTGTACATAATGGGTCTGATTCACCAGGACCAACAGTTCTACACCAGCTTACTTCCATTGATTTCAGTGGTGACATGCCAGCATAAAACTGGAGTAACACAGTGGTGAATCAGGCCTATGATATATTAATTGATCACAAGCCAGATCATCAGCTGTTAATATTAGCACAGATCCACTGAAGTCAATGAAGTTACACTGATTTACGCTAGCAGAGGATCTGCCTCAATATCTGCCTATATCAATGTGCTGATATATGTACACTTATATTAACGTGAAATGCATGGTGTGTGGTACATTCATGATACATTCAATTTCTATCTATCATGAGCCTTTAGTTCCTCGCACCTTATATAATTGTTGACACCTGTGCAAAGTAAATGCAAAGTGGTATAAAATACAATCATTCTGATTTGGTAGCATTTCATATCCACTTTGCACGGATGTAAATGGCCACCAAGATCAAAGGAAGTAGAGAATCAGACCCCATTTTATATGTTTAGTCATGTAGGGTAGAAATTGGCATCACTCAGTGGTATGCAAACTTTTCCAATCATGCCTCCCCTTACCATTAACAAAATCTGCCCATGCCTCCATTATTGCATGGCTTCCTCAGAAGCTGAGCTTGGGTTGACGGCAGAGGTGGGGGCGGAACTGGGGATGCGGGAGGATCTGGGGCTAGAGGCAGAGCTGGCCTGGGGGCAGAGAGGGAATGATGGTAGAGTTGGGCTGGGGGCAGAGCAGGGTTAGGGGTAGAGTGGGACTGGGGGCGGATCTGGCCTGGAGGTGGACCTGGGCCTGGAGGTGGAGCAGGACTAGGGGATAAGCAAGGCTGGGGAAAGAGCTGGTCTGGGGCAGAGTGGGGCTGGAAGCATGGCACTCTCTCCCCACCCCCTGAGGGGGCTGGACTGGGCCCTGCTGAACACCAACCCAAATATTCCTCCATGCTCCCCTGTGGAGCGCACCTCACAGTTTGGGAACCACTGGCATAGCTCCTTTGATGTAATATATATTCAGTTCAGTGCCTAGGAGGTCGCCATTGTGGCCTCCATATTTCAGTCCTTCTCCCCCTCAATCTAGCTGCCAGAGCTCTGGTGATGCCAGGGGCTAGGCTGATCATCAGTTTGGGAATCCGGAAGAGATCTTTCCCACATTGAAAAATTGACAAACTGCTGTGTGGATTTTTTCACCTTCCATCAGGGAGATCTGGCGTGGGGAGGTTTAAAATCAAACTGTCACAGCTTTGGCAGGTTCCTGTGTGGTTGATGGGTTAGAAAGGGTTTGACGTGATGTCTCAGTAATCCAGTGAATTGCCTGGGAACTGGTGCTGGGCACAGCAATTCATGGTGAGTGAAGATGCCTCTGTGTCTCTTACAGCTTTTGGCTCCCCTCATCTTAGCTCTCCTACTTCCAGTGCAGAGGAGAGAAGTGGGTTAAGACTCTAGCCTTCAGTCAAAGCCCCTTGACAGGCTTGAGGATGTAGGGAGGCATGGACTTCACACCAACCCTCAGGTTTATAGACCACTGGGTCCATTGGTGCTAGTTGAGATCTGCACAGGAACAAGCCTGCTGGGTAGATTCGGGTGGTTACTTCAGTCACATAATAGTTTTAAATAGAGTCACAATCTGCATTTGACCATATTATGGTGTCTGTGTCTCATTGTTTCCATTTCCATATCAGGTATCTTCATGAGTATTTTCTTTAAGACTGAAGAAAAATGTATTGGGGGGGGGGGCAGGGTCAATGATGGGAAAAGCAAAAAGAACCCATCAGCAAGAGATAATCACCTACAGAGGTTTGATTTATACATGCTTCACTTGATACCTGACTGATGATGGACCCTGGTGGAATTCCTAAAAGAAGACTCAAAAGACTTAATGATCAAGGGGCCACATTTTTGGTGGTGCTAGGCAATGTACTAACAAAACAGCAAGTGCATTAGGGAAGTGCAAATTGTTTGTTAATTTTAAAAGCATTAGTGACTGGAATGTTTAGACAGAGGATGGAAAAATGAGATACTAATAGCACTGTGTCCTGTCTGAGAAGCATAATGGGTTGTTGTAAGTGCAGGATTTTGAACTTCAAATGGTGAGCTCAGTTTGCAAAAAGAACCATTTGTGCTTCTTTGTGGTTTATAGGCATTTTTCTTAGATTTTTTAAAATAGTTTATTTCCCTAGAAAGATTCATGTAAAACAGTTTGCATTTTCCCACATCCTGCTAAGCTGAATCATTTAGTGGCTTGAACTATAGTAGTTGAGGGACAATACATTTCTTGCTCTAAGCTCACATTCCTATTGGTTTGATCACCAATATCCAAAGCTATCTTGGGTCGTTCAACACCCTAACTTTAAAAGTTGATAAGGTAATAGATTTATCAGAAGAAAAAACACTGTAAAGAAATGTCCATTTCTTGTGTTACACGTTATTGCTATAGATTTTATAATAATTTTTAAAAATATATTTATATTTTATAATAATAGATTTTTATACTATTATGGTTGACAGAACTGGTGTTAGCAAATGGTACAGAGCCAATACAGAGGTCTGAAAATATCTTCAGAAAGTCCACGAAGAATGGCTTTCCTCTAGGTGGACTGGAAAAATCATTTCATTAGTGTCATGTGATTGTTTTCACTAGATTTTTGCTAATGATCTAACTTTGCAAAAACTAACTGAATCTCTTTGTGACTACGGAAAGATTAGCTGATGTGGCTTATGGCTGATCATCATTCTTAAATCCCAGTTTAGACAAAGCAGAAATATTTTACTATAATACTCAAAAGTTTATAACCTCATTGTGACATTCCTATATCATAAATTATAAATTATCTTATGATTTCCCACCATCATACAATAATTTAAGCCAGCTATGTAAGGGGAAGAACTTGGGAAAGAATTACAGAATAGAACACTTGTTAAGGGCCATCTGGCTAATGACGTTTTCTTCTGTGCATTCACGTCTCAGCATTCCATATACCTGAGACATTAAATCAGTGAGCATAGAGAAGTGAGCGTTTAACATGAAATAATAAATCCAATTCTTATCAGCTGCCAGGTGAAAAACAAACAAACCATGACATACACTTAGTTCAATACAGCTTCCAAGGTTTCAGGCTTCAATTACTGAAAGGTATGAACAAAGCAATCCGTTAATAATAAGTTAAGTTCTAGCAGAGTGAGTAAACAAGTGGGCAACTTAGTTCTGTTGCACTTAACAGATGGCTATAGTCTTGGTGTTGCCAGATAGGTTAGAATTCTCAGCAGAAAAGATTTTTTTTTTTTTATAATTTACCATATATTTCCAGCTCAGTCGAAAAAGGTTGGCTTTGATATTTAGTGAAGTGTCTCCTGATATGGACATTTTTTTTTTTAAGAGAATAGAATAGAAGTGACCTCGCAATGGTGCTTTACAAATAGTCCAGCTGGCAAAGACCTTTCATGCTGATATTTGTTTTGGTGCAGCAAATTGGCAACAGCACCAAAGAACCAACAAGAGGGATAAGGAAGCCAGTGGAAGAAATATGGAAGGAATATGAATTAAAAAACAAAATGAAGCATCAGTTTAAATTATAAAAAAAGAGCAATCCAGCTTTAAACAGTTTATTCCTGGCCCTTCACTCATAGGATATTTCCAATGACAACATGGTATGAGCAACACTAAGTCCTTCATAAATCATATTGCAGGCAGATTTATGGAAAAGAGCTCAGATCTTTCTAGTTCATGATTAATTCTGTGTGTGTGTGCGAACGCGCATGTGCTGAATGCTTAGGGCTTTATTCACGTAACTTTTTTTATGCTTATCATTCTATATGGCCAAGAACAACATTAGTTTACCTCCTACTCATCTAGTAAATTATGAACTACCTAAAATGAATTCACAAGGTTTAAGTTTCCCAAATGAGAAGTCTGTAAATGTTAAACCAATGAAAGAAGTATTATAAAAGAAAATAGTATAGATTATTTACATTCCTTCAAGCAGAACTTAGCACTTAAATTCTATGGAGATAGGTGCTAAAGAAAAACTAAGGGAGAGAGAGAGGGAGATAAAATCATCTAGCCATTTGCAGCTTGATCCAAAGACCAGTGCAGGACTCCCATTGACTTTAGTGGCCTTTGGATTGGCGGCTCTGTTGCATTAAATATCTGCATCGATTCATTTGTCTACTTCAGAGTGTAGGTTGTTTGGAGTAGGGATCATGTGCCTTATATCTGTGTGGGATTAAAATAAATCATGGGTTTCTCCTTTGAAGTCAAGGAAGTCATGCATATGAAACTGATATGAGTAAGATCAGAATCAAGCAGTATTCCCCTATATATTCTACACGCTGGTGGTAATGAATATATAAATAAAATATTAATAACTGCAAAGAAAAACAAAACCTAATGGCAAGAAAGGTCTCATTTACACCTTGAATTATTCAGTTTTATTTATGCAGTCACTCCATTACTTTCAGGAGTTACTCCTGGTTTACATTAAAACAACAAGGAGTCCGGTGGCACCTTAAAGACTAACATATTTATTTGGGCATAAGCTTTCGTGGGTAAAAAACCCACTTCTTCAGATGCATGGAGTGAAAATTACAGATACAGGCATAAATGTATCTGTAATTTTCACTCCATGCATCTGAAGAAGTGGCTTTTTACCCACAAAAGCTTATGGTGCCACCAGACTCCTCATTGTTTTTGTGGATACAGACTAACACGGCTACCCCTCTGATTTACATGGTCTTACATGAAAGAAGAAATAGGAAAAATGAATTTCAGGAACAGCTGAACATGAATTTAATTGATTTTGGGAATAGTTTACTTTCCACATATCGAAGCTCTTTCTACCAGTGGGAATAAGTAGATACAGTCAGGACAATGGAGCAATGAGGCCACATGAGATTGTACCAAGCCAATGACAAAAGGGTATGTTCTAGATTAGTGGTTCTCAAACTTTTCTTTCGTGGGCCACTTAAAAATTGCTGAGGGTCTTGGCGGATCACTTAATAATCTTTCCAAATGTTGTTTGTACCATTAGCTAACTATTGTAAAGCACTTTGGATAAAAGCGCTATATGAAAAAAAAAACAATAATTTAAAAAAATTTGTTATACAAATAAAAGCACACAACTTATATTTTAATATCAGTAAGTCTTACCTTTCTAATACAATGTATGTGCTTTCTCTCCCATGCCATGGCAGCCCCTGAGCTTGGACTGGGAAAGAGGGGGGTCTCTCCCTGGGAGCCGCAGCCCTGCAGCTGAGGAAAGTCGCCTCTTTCTCTGGCCAGCACAGCCCTGCACATCCCAAATTCCTCGCACCCCCCTCTTCTCACCCCACTGTCCCCTCCCACCTACCTCCTATTCCCCCCAAGGCCACCACCTCACCTTACATGTGCGTCTTCTCCAGGGTCCAGGCATCTAATTAGTAGAGCCACACCTGTATGGTTGGGCCCTCATTCTCTCGTGGGTGGCCACCCAGCTGCACACCTTAGAGGGAACTATCCGTGGACCACCTGAATGGAGCTCGCGGACCACAGTTTGAGAACTTCTGTACTAGGCTTTGATCACTCTGTTTTGAAACCACATCAAAGCACCTCTCCCATACAAAGGTTTCTTTATTTTATGGAGACAAAGTGGGGGAGGTAATAACTTTTACTGGACCAATTTCTGTTGCTTAGGGTATGTCTTCACTAGCAATGTTAAAGCACTGCCGTGGTTGTGTAGTCGTGGCACCAGCGCTGGAAGAGAGCTTTCAAAAACACTGTAAAAAAAACAAAAAACCACACCCACGAGGGGAGTAGCTCCCAGCACTGGTGCACTGTCTACACTGCCACCTTACAACGCTGAAACTTGCAGCACTGGGGGGGGGGAAGGTGGTGTTCACACCCCTGAGCGAGAAAGTTGCAGCGCTGTAAAGTGGCAATGTAGACAAGGCCTTAGAGAGACAAGCTTTTGAGCAAGCTCTTCTTCAGTTCTGGAAAACTAATTCAAAGTTCCACAGCTAAATACAGAGTTAGAACAGATTGTTTAAGGTAAGTAGTTAACACACATTTCAAGAGACCATTCAAGGTGAAGTGGCCTGTTAACACACCTCCAGTCATAGGGAGGAAAGAAGGAGTGGGGGGAAGCAGCTGGGGCGCAGGGTTGTTAGTGGGTTACAGATAGTAGTAATAAGCCATAAACCCAATGTCTCTATTCAGTCCATGATTTTTAATGTCTAGCAAAGTTATGAATTTAAGCTCGCCGGCTCATCTTTTGAAAGTGTTATGCAACATCTTTTGTCTCCACGGCTTGCCTTCTGGCATGATATCTGACCGAGGATCCCAGTTTATTTCCTGCTTCTGGCAAGAATTTCTATGCCATCTGAATATTGAGGCCCTAACCTAACAGCCTATCACCCCAGCACCAATAGGCAGGCGGAGCAGATCAATCAAGTCCTTGAACAATACTTACATTGTTTCCTAAAAAACTATCATCAAGATGATGGGCTGTCCCTGACGCCTCATGAGGAGTTTGCTTACAACAATGTCACACACATCTCCACTAAGCAGACTCTCTTTTTTGCTAACTATGGTTTCCATTTTTGTGCTCATCCAGAGATTCCCTCCTAATCATCGATCCTCGCTGTTACGGAACTCACAGCCCACCTCAAGCATATACACCAAGAAGGTCAGAGGCAGTTAAGAAGTCACTAAGGCAACCTTCAAATAGTATGCCCACTGATCCTGCCAGCCAAATACCTGACTTCCGGGTAGGGGATAAGGTGTGGTTGTCCACCCAGAATCTGTGATCAACTAGCCCCTCAGTGAAGCTGGACCATAAGTACCTGGTGCCTTTTCAGATTATATTCAGGTTATATTCCAGTTACAGCTACCAGAGTCCCTCAAGATTCACCCAGTCTTTCATGTCTTCTTCTAACGATTATTCAACAACCCCTTCCCATTCTGTACTACTCCCCCTCCTCTGCCTGTAATCATTCAAGGCCAAGAAGAATACACTTGGTTCAGCAGATTCTAGACTTCAGCTCTGAGGAAAACTGCAATATCTAATTGACTAGGTGGATATAGCCCAGAGGAGATTTCATGGGAACCAGAACGCTTCAATGCCCCAGATTTCCTGAGCGCCTTTCATCATGCTTAGCCTGAGAAACCAGGTTCTGAGGCCCCTAGATGGCACCCTCAAGAAGAGGGGTATTGTCACAAATCAGGGCCTGGAGCAGAGTTAATCTCCAGGCCGTCTCATTAGTACAGCTGGCCTGCAGCAGACTGCTTTATTAGCCACACCACCTGATTGGCTGCAAAGGCTAGCAGGCTGGCTCTTAAGCCAGCAGCAGCAGCAGCTCCATGCTAGCTTCTCAATGCTCATACACACCACTGTGCCTGCTCCTGTGATTCCTTGTTTCTTCTGTTCCTGCCCTGCACCCAGCCCTGCTTCTGTACTGCCCTAGGGGGAGTGTAGGGAAATCCCTGAGAGCAAGATGTACCATTCAGCTCTGGATTATTAAGATTGATAGCTGTCACCTGTCCTTTGTTGCAAAGGGTGAACAGAACTTCTAAAATATTATCTTCTGTATATCCACTGAGAAATCACTATTTAGCCAAACTGCTGAAAACCATCTACATAGGTCTCCATCCCACAGCTGCAGAAAAAAAAAGTCTCTTTGCACTGACACTCTTTCTTAGAGTTCTGAGCTACGGGGTGTGCAGGATGGATAACTGGGGAGGCACTGTTTTTTTGGAGGCATACAAACTCTCCACAAGACTGAAGACCTTTTCCACAAGAACGAGTTATGCGTTTAAAAAAAAATAAGTTCACGGTGGGGTGACAGATATCAACATTTTCTTTTTTTGGAATAAGCTTTGTTTAGTTTCCATTAAGTAATGAGCTGTGAAATGATGTGCTGTTACAAGAAGAATCTGAAAGAGACACCTTAAAAACACTGAAGGAAAGCATCATCCTATGGGACCATGCCATTGTACATCCTGGTGCC
The DNA here is from genome assembly GCF_965140295.1 of Lepidochelys olivacea. NCBI lineage: Eukaryota > Metazoa > Chordata > Testudines > Cheloniidae > Lepidochelys > Lepidochelys olivacea. The sequence goes on along the minus strand of NC_140414.1, from coordinate 45,343,265 downwards.
AGTAGGCATTCCATCACTGATACGTGAACTTGAAATAGCTAAAGCTGAAGATTTGTTCCAGAAACATTCCTGATAAAAATGTTTTCCTGAAATACATAATGATTTTTTTAAACATTCCAATATTTTTACTGGTTTGGTAGCCCTGACATAAGGCATGAATTACAAACTTACAAGTAGACAGAATTCTGCATTCCTTTTGGTGGAAAAGACAGGCACTGGTGATTTTTTTCAAGACAGAACAGGGGAACAGGCAACATACATTTTTTTTCTTGAACTTTTTGCACTTCTGGGCGAACAATGCACAGGGAAAAAATATTCAGGGCCAGATTCTGATATTTTATTTATCCAGGGTAGCACCTTATTTTGTAATTAGTTCAATTGACTTCAGTGGGACTATTTGTGAAGTATGGAACCATTCATTCAACATGAATAAGTATATCAGAATTTGACCCACCATGAATTCAGCTTGTTTTCCTGTTGGTGAATTGTCTTTGGACAGAAAATAATTGTAACTAATTTTTTGCACCATATGAAGTTGTTCAACAGTTTTTTGTATGAAAAGCAATATGCCAACCTGTGCAGTATTTGTGAGACTTTTGTTGTATTTGAGTACCCTATACAGTATTCACAATTCTATATTTCAGCTGTTGCCTCACCTAATGATATTGTTTCTATTCCCTGATTGGATGACCTTTAGAAACTATTTCCATTGCTGACTGAAATAGAGTTTATTTCATCATGAAATAAATTTCATTTGATAATTGAACTAATCTGTTACAAGCCCATGCTTTACCCTCCAGATATTATACACACACACACACAAAGGGCTGCAAATACATTTGCTGAAAAGTTTGTGAATGTTTCTTCTCATTGTTTATTTGTTCAGCTCTACTCATATCATGCATTCTATGTATTTCAAAATACACTTGCAATAATAGGGTAATAAAGTTGAAGACCACATATCCATTTCTTTAGGACCTGTTACTTGAGAAGATTTGAAGCTAAGGCTTAGTATATTTCTGCATTGGTATTAGACAGTGTTGCTTTAGTGAAAACACATTACCAGTCCTCATTTTTAACTCCAAAACAAAGGATGAGATTTCTCATTATATCAAGCTGTGCATCCTTACACATATTCCATTATCTGAAACCATGCATAGGTATAGTTGGGAGGGGTTGGGGGGGTGGTTGCCCCCACAAATTGCAAGCCTCGGGCAAGTGTGGAATTTGCCCCCCACATGCCGTCCCACTGGCCTGACTGGAGCTGAACCCCCCAAATATAAAAGTCAAACTATGCCTACGGAAACCAGGAATATGTGAACCTCAAAAGATTCAGTTTTTATATCTGGGTTATGCTTTTAGGCCCTTAGGCTCTCAGAGTATATTATAACCAAACCAAACTTCCATTTGTAACTAGGGAAGTGGATTGGACTGAAGAACTTATGGATCTAAAGGCAGAGGAGGCCTGGGATTACTTCAAGTCAAAGCTGCAGAAGCTATCGGAAGCCTGCATCCCAAGAAAGGGGAAAAAATTCATAGGCAGGAGTTGTAGACCAAGCTGGATGAGCAAGCATCTCAGAGAGGTGATTAAGAGAAAGCATACAGGGAGTGGAAGATGGGAGGGATCAGCAAGGAAAGCTACCTTATTGAGGCCAGAACATGTAGGTATAAAGTGAGACAGGCTAAAAGTCAAGTAGAGTCGGACCTTGCAAAGGGAATTAAAACCAATAGTAAAAGGTTCTATAGCCATATAAATAAGAAGAAAACAAAGAAAGAAGAAGTGGGACCACTAAACACTGAGGATGGAGTGGAAGTTAAGGATAAACTAGGCATGGCCCAATATCGAAACAAACACTTTGCCTCAGTCTTTAATAAGGCTAATGAGGATCTTAGGGATAATGGTAGCATGACAAATGGGAATGAGGATATGGAGGTAGATATTACCATATCTGAGGTAGAAGCGAAACTCGAACAGCTTAATGGGACTAAATCGGGGGAGACCAGATAATCTTAATCCAAGAATATTAAAGGAATTGGCACATGAAATTGCAAGCCCATTAGCAAGAATTTTTAATGAATCTGTAAACTCAGGGGTTGTACCGTATGACTGGAGAATTACTAACATAGTTCCTATTTTTAAGAAAGGAAAAAAAAGTGATCCAGGTAACTACAGGCCTGTTAGTTTGACATCTGTAGTATGCAAGGTCTTGGAAAAAATTTTGAAGGAGAAAGTAGTTAAGGACATTGAGGTCAATGGTAAATGGGACAAAATACAACATGGTTTTACAAAAGGTAGATCGTGCCAAACCAACCTGATCTCCTTCTTTGAGAAAGTAACAGATTTTTTAGACAAAGGAAACGCAGTGGATCTAATTTACCTCTATTTCAGTAAGGCATTTGATATGGTGCCACATAAGGAATTATTAGTTAAATTTGAAAAGTTGGGGATCAATATGAAAACTGAAAGGTGGATAAGGAATTGGTTAAAAGGGAGACTACAGCGGGTCATACTGAAAGGTGAACTGTCAGACTGGAGGGAGGTTACCAGTGGAGTTCCTCAGGGATCGGTTTTGGGACCAATCTTATTTAATCTTTTTATTATTGACCTCGGCACAAAAAGTGGGAGTGTGCTGATAAAGTTTGCGGATGATACTAAGCTGGGAGGTATTGCCAATTTAGAGAAGGACTGGGATATCATACAGGAGGATCTGGATGACCTTGTAAACTGGAGTAATAGTAATAGGATGAAATTTAATAGTGAGAAGGGTAAGGTCATGCATTTAGGGATTAATAACAAGAATTTTAGTTATAAGCTGGGGGCGCATCAATTAGAAGTAACGGAGGAGGAGAAGGACCTTGGAATATTGGTTGACCACAGGATGACTATGAGCCGCAAATGTGATACGGCTGTGAAAAAAGCTAATGCGGTCTTGGGATGCATCAGGCGAGGTATTTTCAGTAGAGATAAGGAGGTGTTAGTACATTATACAAGGCACTGGTGAGACCTCACCTGGAATACTGTGTGCAGTTCTGATCTCCCATGTTTAAGAAGGATGAATTCAAACTGGAACAGGTACAGAAAAGGGCTACTAGGATGATCCGAGGAATGGAAAATCTGTCTTATGAAAGGAGACAAAGGAGCTTGGCTTGTTTAGCCTAACTAAAAGAAGGTTGAAGGGAGATATGATTGCTCTCTATAAATATATCAGAGGGATAGATACTGGAGCGGGAGAGGAATTATTTAAGCTCAGTACCAATGTGGACACAAGAACAAATGGATATAAACTCGCCATCAGGAAGTTTAGACTTGAAATTAGACAAAGGTTTCTAACCATCAGAGGAGTGAAGTTCTGGAATAGCCTTCCAAGGGAAGCAGTGGGGGCAAAAGACCTATCTGGCTTCAAGATTAAACTCAATAAGTTTATGGAGGAGATGGTATGATGAGATAACATGATTTTGGCAATTAATTGATTTTTAACTATTCGTGGTAAATAGGCCCAATGGCCTGTGATGGGATGTTAGATGGGGTGGGATCTGAGTTACTACAGAGAATTCTTTTCTGGGTATCTGGCTGGTGAATCTTGCCCACATGCTCAGGGTTCAGCTGATCGCCATATTTGGGGTTGGGAAAGAATTTTCCTCCAGAGCAGATTGGAAGAGGCCCTGGAGGTTTTTCGCCTTCCTCTGTAGCATGGGGCACGGGTCACTTGCTGGAGGATTCTCTGCACCTTGAAGTCTTTAAACCATGATTTGAGGACTTCAATAGCTCAGACATGGGCAAGAAGTTTATCGCAGGAGTGGGTGGGTGAGATTCTGTGGCCTGCATTGTGCAGGAGGTCAGACTAGATGATCATTATGGTTCCTTCTGACCTTAATATCTATGAGTCTATATTAACATTGAAATAGAGCAGCACAGATATTTGACCGTACTAAACAAATCACAATTAACCAAAAGATTGCTAGAAATAAAAAGTGAGGCTGGATTTAGCCTTGGGATTTGCCACCATAGATGCAGGGATCCCAGTGGAGGAAAGTTGATTCAGAAGGTTTTTGCAGAGGTAAGCAGAGGACGTATGTGGACTCCTTGCACAACCCTTAAAGTTAGTTGTGGAGGGGATATGGCAAGAACAAATCCATATTAAAGTACTGCTCAGGTACTCTTTCAGATTAAAGTTGCTCTTCTCTGGTAGGACATCCAGGGAAGGGTGGCAGTGGGCATACTGCCTGCTCCATCACCTTGCAGTATAAAGGGTATCACTGGCTTGTGAGATCTGATGGAAAATGGTAGACACTGCAAGACTCCATTAATTTACACCTATCTTGGGCAAGAAAGGTATTAGTTAAGCATGATGAAATTAAAAGTGAAAATGTGTCCATTATAGACACAATGGGGTAAATCATGAAGTGGTGTAAATTAGTATAGCTCCATTGAAGTCAATGGAGCTATGCCAGTTTACACCAGCTCAAGACCTATTCCTAGGACTGAAAGCAAGCAATTGCCTTTCAAGGCCTGTGTATACAATGGCCTGAGAGCCCTTCAGTTCTATCAGATTCTGTCAAGGTTCCTTCTCCACTTTGAACTCTAGGGTACAGATGTGGGGACCTGCAAGAAAGACTCCCTAAGCTTATTCTTACCAGCTTAGGTTAAAAACTTCCCCAAGGTACAGACTTTGCCTTGTCCTTGAACCATATGCTGCCACCACCAAGCGTGTTAAACAAAGAACAGGGAAAGAGCCCACTTGGAGACGTCTTCCCCCAAAATATCCCCCCAAGCCCTACACCCCCTTTCCTGGGGAAGGATTGATAAGGCTTGATGTTTTGTTTCTTGCATTTGCTCAGGAAGTAGACATCACTCTTAAGTTTTGCTTCCTTTTTCTTCTTGTTGTGGAATTTCCATTTTACTGGAAGGTCAACTTTTCAGTGAAGATCAAAGGGATTCAGAGTTCAAGCCTGCAAATTACTGAGCATTTTGGCCCTGATCCAGCAAAGCACTTAAGCATGAACTTAACTTTAAGCACAAGAGTAGCTCCTGTGACTTCACACATGCTTAAAGTAAATCCCGTGCTTGGGTTCACAATGCTCAGTGCCTTGCAGGATCACACCTCAGTGCAGTTCAGGAGATGCTGTCACACAACTTCCATTCAGATTAATGGACAATGTATGGCTAAATCCCCTACACTGCCTGGAAAATCTCAGTGCAAACATTTACGAACTCTATGGCTTTGAACAATTTGCAGAGCTCAGCTTGAAGTGGAAAACATTATAAAAGTTGCTAGGGAAGCTTAAGAAAGAAACCTTCCTAATCAACCAACAGTGGAAATGGTGGGTGCCTCTTAATGCATATGCACAGCTGGTTGGAAAAGGGAGAGGAAGGTAAATTTGTGAAATGTTTCAAAAATATTCATTGCCATTTTGTTTTTGGCTAAATTCCCTCTTCCCCCCCCACCCCAAGCTCCATTCATAGATACTGTAAGGAACACTTAAATGGAGTAAACTCTTACGCAAGGTCAAACCATGCCAAGCCAACATGGGGTAGAGTCCAAAATGTCTGTTAAGATGCAATGCATATGACATCCTAGATATGAAATGTGGGCAAAGAGTTTGCCAAAAATGTTAATGTTGTGAAAAAATATCAGAGTGTTTGGTTTGGTTTGACTATATTAAATTTGTCTAAAAGAAAACAACATAAAATGTCAACCAGCTACATAGGGGCTGGCTGGTGTCCAGGCAAAAAAAATTGTAGTGGAGGAGGCCATTTATGTAAAAATGCCAAAACCTGAGTGCCTTGTCATTGATACAATGTGAATGAGCCTTATTAAATACCACTGGAGGAAATTATGGTATTTTTGTTACACAGAGTCCTGGAATGGAACGTATAGCAGTAATAATAAGCTTAATGTTTGGATAGTTACATTATAAGCAACTTCTGGTTTCAATGACACAAAAATGTAGACTCTGACTGCTCTGCCAAGCCTGCCAGGTAGAATATATGTTTGAATAGAATTTATGGGAAAACAAAATGTAATGTTTAACTATCATGCATTGCTATGGACTAATTGCCTTAGATATTGATCTTATCCCAGCACAATTCCCTTGGAACTGTTTTGCAATGTAGCAAACTCTATGCATTGTTTTACACTATATAAAAATTTATCTTGGTGTGTGCTGAAATTATAAGGTAACTAATCTCAACCCTAGTAGGATTTATCATACAAGATCCTGAGTGCTGCCCATGAGGTGCTCAGCAGCTTCTATTACCCATTATGCTATAAAAGGCACTCAGCAACTTTCAGGATAAGGCCCATTGTGAACAAAATTTTCTTTGATTCTTACTGACTTTTGTAGGAAGGCTCTTTCATAATGTAACATGAGTTCCATATTTTTAATGTAATCTGTCCTGACATCATAATGCCCTGTACTTTGTCATGAAAGCATAATTAGACCGTTTCATATGTTTATACAATTTGTGTAAATTTGCATGGTCTGTGTAACATACCCATGTTCCTTGTTTTTAATTGAAAAATGGTTCCCTTATTCTTCTCTTGACATAAATATTCTGTTTTATGTCATAACTTAATTCCTTTAAACCAGTGTTTTTTCAACTTATGTTAAGAAATAAATCAAGCGTGCTGTGCACATCACATTTTTCATCAAGTGTCTGGCATGCTTATTGCTTATATAAAAATACAGCATTGTTTAAAAGAAAAAGAAAATGTGACTTTGTTGGGAGAATGCATTCACTTCTTTAAAGCAACTGTTCCCCAGAGAAAAAGGGAAATTCATAAAAACAGCACCGTTTCATAGTTTAAGCAACAAATCTCAGTTTCAAAATTCAGGGAACCACAGAACGAAAATGAGTTTACAATTTATATCTATAGGGATTATTGTATTTAGATGTATCACTGAAATACAAAATGCAACATTAATAAAAAACATGTAGAATATGTATGTAGAACAGTATGAACTTCGTCACACATCTCGTAGAACACAGTTACCAAGAAAACTGATCAACAATGAGACCATTATCTGTTGTATTTCTATGTGTACAAGTCCTACCTGTTGGATTCATTTGATTCCTCCTGATGAATCCTGGCTTTGGGCATGATTCTCTTCTACTGCCATTGATTCCTGGTTAGTATTAGTGACCTGCTGGATTACCACTGGACTGTCAGCTAGGTCTATGTCCTTTTCAGGTTCCCCGAATAGAACATAGCTTACAGGCCTAGGAGGCTGATCAAGTCTCAGCAAACATTTGTTTCTCATCTTATCTGGATTTATGCTTACAGTTTGGCCCAGCTCTGGATTACAAGATGCCCAGAACAAACCAAACCAAACCAAACCAACATAGTGTTTTTCGTCTCTTTCTTCAGATAAAGGAGCTTGCAAAGGGTAGCTTTAAGATATCTTTGCTCTCCCTCACTTCTGGGACTTCTTGCGGGGACAAACTGGCCTCTGGAATAATATAGAGTAGCCTAAGGGCTGCTGTAAATAACACCTGGCTGCAACAATTCCCAAGAGGCTGTTCCACAGTCAGGGATTGCTGGAGTGCAGTGGCAATTCAGCTTATGCCGCTTTCCTCCCAGAATCATCTCTGGCACACATTCACAGCATGACCAGTAGGTAGCAGTCCCAAACCAGTTGGGTAAGGTGGCTTTCCACCTATTTCATATTTCAGGATAGTACAAAACAGGGGACCCAATTTAGGTCTAAATATGTAGGATGGTGTGTAGGGTTTTTGTTTTGTTTTGTTAGTTTTGAGAGAGAGAGAGAGAGAGCACAGTGATTCTTGGGGAATCATAGAATTGTAGGGCTGGTAGGCATGTTGAGAGGTCATCTAGTCCAGCCACCCCATGCGGAGGCAGAACCAAGTATGACCATCCCTGAAAGGTGTTTGTCTAATCTGTGGTTAAAAACCTACAGAGACTGGGATTCCACAACATCTCTTGGTCATCTATTTTAATGCTTAATTATCCCTATAGTTCAAAAGTTTTTCTTCATATCTAACCTAAACCTCCTTTGCTGCAGATTAAGCCAATTACTTCTTGTCCTACCAACAGTGGACATGGAGAACAATTTATTGCTATCCTCTTTAAAACAGCCCTTAACATGTTGGAAGACTATCGTTATATTCCCCCTCAACCATCTTTTCTCAAGACCAAACATACCCCCTTTTTTTTGTCCTTTCCTCATCGGTCAGGTTTTCTAAGCCTTTTACATTTTTGTTGGTCTCCTCCAGACTCTAATTTGTCCACATCTTTCTTATAGTGTGGAACCCAAAACTGGACACGATATTCTAGCTGAGGCCTCCCCCGTGCTGAGTAGAGTGGAACAATTACCTGCCGTGCCTTAGATATGACACCTTTATTAATTCACCACAGAATGATATTAGCCTGTTTTACAACTACATCTAAAATCTATAAAACTACATCTACAGCTACATTATTCAATTTGTGATCTAACACCCAGACCCTCTTCAGTAGTACTACCCCCAACCAGTTATTCCCCAGCTTGTAGCTGTACATTTGATTTTTCCTTTGTAAGTGTAGTACTTTGCACTTGCCTTTATTGAATTTCATCTTGTTGCTTTCAGACCAATTCTCCAATTTATCAAAGTCATTTTGAATTGTGATCCTGTCCTCCAAAGTGCTTGCAACCCCTCCCAGCTGGGTGTCATCTGCAAACTGTATAAGCATACTCTCCACCCCATTAGCAAAGTCATTAATTAAAATATTGAATAGCAACAGCCCCCTGTGGGACCTCTTAGATATGTCCATCCAATTTGACCATTGATAACTACTCTTTAGTACATTTTGTCAACCAAATGTGCACCCACTTTACAGTAATTTCATCTAGACCACATTTCCCTAGTTTGCTTATAAGAATGTCATGTGGGACAGTGTCAAAAACTATACTAAAATCAAGATAAATCAGTCTATTTCTTTTCCCTGTCCATTTGGTAAGTAATCCTGTCAAAGGAGATTAGGTTAGTTGGGCAGGATTTGTTCTTGACAAATCCATATTGGCTGTTATCACCCTATTATTCTCTTGGAAGGCTATTGTCAGGAAAAAGGCCTTGCAGCTGTGTCTGCCCCATCTTGGAGCAGCCTGTAAGCACAGCTGAGACACAGCAGGGCCACCTGATTGACCACTCTACATGACTACCTGAGGAAGTCAGCAAACCTGCTCTTAAACCAAGCAGCATCAACTGATCTCTGGCTGCTCAGTATATGTTCCTGTAGCTATGATCTCTCCTGTGCCTGCTTTATTCCAAGTCTGCCCCAGCCCTGCTTGGTGCCTGATACTGGCTATGACCACCCATGTCCCATTTCATGACACTATATAGAAAAGGAGTATTCTACACTATGATATAAAGGCTGTTTGGTTTGGGCTTAGCTTGATTTTTTGGGCAAGCTACATTGCACAGCTGGAGTACTGCAGCTTAGAATGCTCAATTCTCAGTCCCTGATAGCTGAAACCTGGCTCTATCCAGCTGCAAAATCTATATGGTGCACAGTTGTCTTGGGGTATTGTGTGTGGGAAGATAGTCATGTCTCAATACATTAAGGACCTTGTGGATTAAAACCTGAGCAGATCCTCTATTGGTGCAAATTTTCAGAGTGGCCATAATGTCAATTGAGCTATAAAAATGTATACTAGCTGAGGATCTGCCACTTGGGCTTTAAAATACTTTTCTGAAGTGACTGGGCAGCCAGCAGTGTTTACAAAGCACAGGTGAGACATTATTGTACTTCATTGTTAAAGAGCTGTTCTGTTACGTACTCTCCCTCCATTAAAGTTAACGGAATTACTGCAGATTTACACTAGTGTCGCTGAGTGCAGATCCACGCTGTAGTCTTTTTCCTAATTCCTGGATGGCTGACTTCACTTTTTTTCCAAAGTATTGTAATTAATAAACCCACGTGTCTATTTTATAGTGAAGATTAAGGTCAGAATTTACATTTTTAATGCTTACATATTCCAGTTTTAATATTAAATGTCAGAATTTAACAGACTTCTCTCTCTCTCTCTCTCTCTCTCTAGCTGTAAAACAAAAGAATTTGCTCTTTTAAATTTTGATTAGGTACAGTATAAACAGGCCTTGGAATCTAGACAATAATCTGTACTAGGGATGAATGAACTCTGAACATGTTTTCTTAACTGCTGTCAGAGTTAAAAAGCATCTGTAACTATGTGCTGGAAATGGCCCAACTTGATTATCATACACATTGTAAGGAGAGTGATCACTTTAGATAAGCTATTACCAGCAGGAGAGTGGGGTGGGAGGAGGTATTTTTTCATGCTTTGTGTGTACATAAAAAGATCTTCTACACTTTCCACAGTATGCATCCGATGAAGTGAGCTGTAGCTCATGAAAGCTTATGCTCAAATAAATTGGTTAGTCTCTAAGGTGCCACAAATACTCCTTTTCTTATCACCATATGATAAATCTACAATTAGCTGGAACATTTCAGTAGCTCTGGGACACCAAAAGTACTGTATATTGGCGTCGGGGTGGGGAGGCGACTATTTACTCACATGTTAGACTGATCACCAAATTTGGAAGAAGTTACCCTCTAGTGTACTGTAAAGGACTTTTGGGGCTCTTTTATTATGGTTTTTCCTTTTCCCTAACTCAGGGTGAGTGAACTGTGGGGGTCTTCTTTCGGTGGACTGGATAGAGTATTGAGGACATTGGATCTATTTGTACTTCTGTATTTATTTTATAAAATTGTGCCTTGATCTTCATGTAGGCACTCTTTAATAGATTTTTTTTAAAACCAATATATAGAAAATATCTGGCAAAACCTTTTTAGAGAGACATTCACATTATGGCAAGTTTGAAAATAAAAGGAAAATTACAGCATGTTTCATAAAATTGTTGACTCATATTTCTTCTTTTTCAACTAGTGACTTCAAAGCATTTGTATTTTGGTTAAAACCAGTCTAAGATTAATATTATTTTATGTATAAGAGCGGTGATGGATCAATGGGGAGCTGCTCTTATGATCTCTTCCCCAGGCATCAAGTGACAGGCCTTGACCTGAACTCTTTCCAGTGTGGAACTCTACATTCACCCCACTTTAGACTGGATCACCAGGCTACAACACCCCTTCCCACCATCCTGACATGATTACAGGGCAGTGCATGATATCCCCTTCCAGCCCCTCACGGGTGCACCCTCAGGTTTTGCTAGCTTCACCTGTCTCCAAATGGAGTGGAACCCCAGAGCTCTACCACACTGGACTCCAAGGTGGCACCCCCCTTTTGCCAACAATGTTATTATGGCAGCTTCTATATTAACAAAGTTCTTTCTAGGAGCAAAGATGAAAGCCCAGTGTTCTAATCTCTTAAGTAGAAAAGTGAGGCCTTTTAATCAGCATGTCAATGATTAGAAATGAAAGAGGGAGCTAAACATGGGATTTGAAGGAGACCAGTGAATATTTAAAGGATTTATCATCCTTTTCACACAAAGATATACAGCAAAAAGAAACAGAAAGGTACAAATAGACCTTTTAAAACAAAAAAGGGATGTATCCATGACCTACCTGTTCTCTGCTTGCCTGTGTGGAGCAGGGCACAAAGAAGTGGGGTAGTAATTAAGGTTATAAAGGCATATAAATCTGTTAGCATTGATAGATTAGAGCAGCAGTTCTCAAACTTTAGCAACTTGAGGACCCCCATTTTGATTTAAAAATTTTCACAGACCCCCCCAAGGCCTCCGCTCAGCTCCAGACCAGGCCCCCACTCCATCCCTTCCCCTAAGGCTCCAACCCTGCTCCTTCTTTTCCTCCCCTTCCCCTGAGTGCATCCTGTCCCTGCTCATCCTCATCCCTTCCGCAAGCCAGGGAACAGGTGTTCCACAGCGTGCAGGAGGCACTGGGAGGGCAGTGGACTACAGACCCCAGTTTGAGAAATGCTGTGTTAGAGTTTTAAAAATAGTTTAAGAAGCAATTACTCCCTCTCCCCATCTAAAATCTGAATGACATAATACCAGTTTTGAGAGAGGAGCTCTCTCTGATAGAATGCAAGATGCTTCTCTTTAACTGATTTTACTGATGGAAAGGTGTTACAGAGCCAGTTCAAAAAATACTATCAAATCTACAGCTGCAGGAGACACCCAGCAGGCCCTCACGGGGAACAGGGAGCCAGCCAAGGACAGATTGAAAGGATGTGTGCTATTTATTGTTCACTTTTCAGTACCATGTGGTGTGGACTGTGGAGTGTGACCTCCTTCATGCTGGAAGAGAATGCTGTGACAATAATTTGAGCTCTCTGGGGAATCAGGAAGTTTCTTCTTTATCAGAGGTCCTGGAGGGCATATCACAAGTTCCTAGGGCACCTGGCATTGGTCACTGTCAGAAGACAAAAAGGAAAGGAGTACTTGTGGCTCCTTAGAGACTAACACATTTATTTGAGCATAAGCTTTTGTGAGCTACAGCTCACTTCATCGGATGCATTCAGTAGCTCACAAAAGCTTATGCTCAAATAAACGTGTTAGTCTCTAAGGTGCCACAAGTACTCCTTTTCTTTTTGCCAATACAGACTAACATGGCTGCTACTCTGAAACCTGTCAGAAGACAGGATACTGGAATAGATGGACTTTTGGTCTGACCCACTATGACCATTCTTATGTTCACCACCCTCTTCTTCAACAGAAATTCTCCACCCACTCTTCGCCCCAGCAGGTTGAAGATTAGGAATTAATTCAGTAAATTTACCAGACTGGGTCAGATTAAAACTTTCTTTTTTAAAGCGAGCTGGATGTTGATTCCTGACTTACACCAATGATACTGTAGCTTTAAGGTTAGTACAGAGGCCTCAGGTGTCAGAATTGCCAGGCAGCCAGCTGAGGCAGGAGCAGATGCAAGCTGGAGCAGAGACTAGTTAATGTGGAAATGAGCATTGGCTATAGTGGGAGCAGGGGAAATCTGTCAGAACATGGCCGGCTCCAGCTTTTTTGCCACCCAAAGCAGTGAAGGGGGGGGAAAAACCCGATTGAGCTGCCGCCGAAGAGGAAGGGAGGGAATGAAGGACCCGCCGCCAAATTACCGCCAAAGACCCGGACGTGCTGCCCCAATAGTGGACGGAGTGCTGCCCCTTTCTATTGGCCACCCCAGGCACCTGCTTCCTTTGCTGGTGCCTGGAGCCGGCCCTGGTCAGAACTACTAGGTAATGGGAATGCTTCCAGCCAGACAGTGATGTTGAGTGGATAAGTGTTGTATCAACCAGGAAAGGTACTAACAAGCTTCAACAGGACTTTATTTTCAAAGTGGAAACCTCTTTACCAGGCTGCTGCTGCACCCTCTGTAGCTTTCTCTCAACTCCTCCCCCCTTCTTCCTGTTTCCAGTCCTTTCAGACTCCCAACAGCCAATGCTCCCAATTCTAATAATTACCAGCAACATCTAAACACCACAATAAGAGAGACTGATTCCCTTAGGAGCCTATGTACCCGCTTTGGGATCATTTGGATGGGTCCTTGTCTGTGGATTAGCTGAACCCTGGTTGAATGGGCTGGGACCTATTACAAGACCTGAGGTATTTGCTTCTGACTCATCATGCTCTCTGGCTCAGGGATAACTCCTCAGACTCAGGGATGACTCATCACACCAAGTTTCAATTTAGCCAAATACTGTCTGTCTTCTTTCAATTAAGTGTCTCTGGATAATTAAAATACAGGCAGATATTTTTTTTCATTGTTCTAGGGCAGCTGCATGCCAGGCCACAGAGTAGGTGTTTTAAGTCTGGTATATTTCCTTGACTTCACTGTATGTATTAGATTGGATGAAAGGAATTCACACTGGTGTGTCCTGTAGAAAAAGTCTTTGATGGAATTATACAGAATTACACCATCTGGAGATCTTACCCATATATGAACCTGATTTTCTTCTTTCTTACTCTAGTGTAAATTGTAAGTCATTGAACTCACAGTGATGTAGAACTAATTAATTTGAGAAAGTACATGATGGTATATTGTGGTATAAAGGCTTTATAGGCATAGATAGCAAATGGTTGCATTATTTGCATAGTGAGTGGTTTGAATTAATCCATAAACTCAGAGCACAATGCTGCAAATATAGCCAAGAATTTTGTTTAGCCTCAGTACTGAATAAATCTCTCTCTGGTAACCTAGGTCTCTGAACTGTAAATGTGCCTGAAACGCAACCCATTTTCACCCATGGCTCAGTCCAATCTTAGATGAAACAGTCTGGGTTTACTGAAAGATTTGGGTATGGTGACAACCCTGAATTTCATCTGGTTTGTGGGAGTGCTCTCAAAATTTTGCCCAGCTCCAAGCATACTGTATGTACTATCTAGCAAAAACAATTGCAATGTTTTCTGTACTCAAGGAAGATGATTTGGTGTTTTATGTTTTCACAGGTAGTTTTGACCAAATAAATTTGTGCCACGAGCTGAATCTTGGGAAAAGACCCACAAGATGTCACTGCATTCATTTAAACAAGAAATGCAATAGTTCAAGGACACCACCATGGTGCATAATTTAAGGAAAAGACTAATGTAAACATGACTTGCAATTGCATTAAAATTTGCTTGCTCTTGCTTCACTGAAGCATGTATAATGTAATATGGCAGCTCAAAAGATACTCCCTTTCTTCTCTTCTCTCAGATTCCCTTTGCTGATTAAAAAATCATATAGTAGATTTTAAAAAATAAAAACAATAATCTAAATTGCCCTTACTGCTCTTATGAGTTATAGAATGTGTAGCTCATTCTCTACAAACCACGATCTGTGCCCACAAACACTTCACAAGTACAGTTTAAGGGGGTGTCTGTACTGCATCTGGAGGATAGCTCAGTGGTTTGAGCATTGGCCTGCTAAACCCAGGGTTGTGAGTTCAATCCTTGAGGGGGCCATTTAGGGATCTGGGGCAAAAATTGGGGATTGGTCCTGCTTTGAGCAGGGGGTTGGACTAGATGACCTCCTGAGGTCCCTTCCAACCCTGATATTCTGTGATTCTGTATAATATTCAGCTCAAGTAGATATACCTGCACTAGCTCTGATCAAGTTAGTGTGCTAAAAATAGAAGTATACCCTCAGCAGTGAGAGCGGTGGGACTGGTTAACAATCATGTCTGAGACCTTAGGAATGTACTTGGGAGGCTAGCTCCTCCTACGGCTCATGCTGCAGCAGCTACACTTCTATTTTTAGCATGCTACCTGGATCAGAGCTACTATGGGAATGTCTGCTCAAGCTGGAAATTACACTTTCCAGCTCCAGTGTCAATATACCCTGAGAAGCCAGATTTGAAAACATGTCCCTCAGAGTCCTGGCAGACTTATTCTCCATCCCATTCTCCATCTCCATCTTATTCTCCATCCCATTCCTTATGCATGCTAACAGCTTGTTAGTTTTCTTTTATTGCAGCTGCACATTGAACAGAGGTTTTCATTAGCTTTCTACTATGATGCCCAGCTCCCTTGCCTGTGTTCACAAAGTTAATTTAGAGCCCTTTAAGCAGTAGAAGTAGTTTACATTTTTTCCCCTCCATGTGCATTACTTTGTATTTGTTGACATTGAACTTCATTTGCCATCATGTTGCTGATTCTATTAGCTACGTTAAGTTTCTCAGAAATTCCTCATAGTCCTGTCTAGTCTTGACAAACCTAAAAAACTTTGCATCATCTATATGTTTTGCTACCTCACTACTCTCCCTTTTAAGATGATTAATAAATATATTAATCAACATAGGACCTCGTACAGAACTTTGAGACACCTTGCTGTTGACCTTTTGCCATGCTGAAAATTGAACATTTAATCTTATTTTGCTTTCTGTCTCCTAACCATTTTTTGATCCATGATAATACTTTGCATCTTATCCCACAACTACTTAACTTCTTTAGTAGCCTCTTGTACTGGATGTTGTCAAAGGCCTTTTGGAAGTCTAAATAAAGGATAACTGGTTGATAATAATGTATCTATTATTTTATTGACTGAATTCTTTGAATATGAGAGACACTTTTCTTTTTCAGAAACAATACTGGTTAAACCCTATTATCTCATGATCTTCCAGGTTTTATTGTCATATTTCTAATTTTTGCTGCAACCTATTTGCCAGGTACAGGTGTAAGAGTTATTGGAGTAAGATGCCCCTAAACTCTTAAATATCCTCCAAATAGCTGAACTAATGGCTGTTTTTAATAAGCAGTTGCATATTTTTGTTAGCAGCTCAAACTTGAGTTCCTTCAGAATTCCTGGGTGAATGACATCTGGGCTGGTATGCAGTGTTGTTGTAGTTGTCTTGGTCCCAGGATATTAGAGGCAATGTGGGTGAGGTAATATCTTTTGTTGGACCAACTTCTGTTGATGAGGGAAGCAAGCTTTCGAGCTTACACAGAGCTCTTTTGCTCTGGAAAATGTTTGGTCTGGAAAATGTATTCAGGGTGTCACAGCGAAACACAATGTGGAACAGATTGTTAAGCATAAATAGTTAACACACATTTCAAGGGACCATTCAAAATGAAGGGCCTGTTAACATCCTTCCAGGCAGTGACTTACTGCTTTTAAATTATTGTATGCAGTGTAGTTGTAGCTGTGTCAGTCCCAGGATAGAGACAAGGTGGGTGAGGTAATATTTTTATGGTCCAATAAGAGATATTACCTCACCTACCTTGTCTCTGCTTTTTTAATTATCAGTTTGTTCCAGCACCAACGCCTGTGACACCCCAAACTCTGACTCTATTTTGTTACCAGAAAAAAAAATAAAAGCAGACTTACTATTGTGTAACAGTCACCTCAAAGGAGGGGACAATAGGCAAATGGATAGCTAGCTAACCTTACCTCTACATATGCTGCAGATCTGATCGTGCAAAGGCACTGGAAATACCCGCTTTACCTGATGGAGTATTTTCAGCTTCTCTTCATTCACAATAACACTGAGCCCTTTGCAAATGCTAATTGAGCCTCACAATACTCCTGTAAGGAAGCTATTTTACAAATGGGTAAGTAGAAATAGAGTGTATGAGGAGCTTGCCTCAACCACAGAGAAAATCAGTGTCCGAGACATATTAGAGTTCTGGCTTTCCTGGCATGCAGGCCTATGCTGAAATCATTGGATCACTTTTTTTCTCTCACTACTTTTAAATAATAATTGTGTCCACTGTAGCATTCTGGAATGTGCCTTGGAGCTTGAAAGTCCTTGGGAAAGTTTTTTGCAATATATCACAGATAAACACAATGGCAAAAATTTGCATAAGGCTTTTATGCTTCTATCTTTGCGTGTCCAATTTGTGTCATCTTATACCTGATTCTCAGTGGTCCTGGAGACCCATAGCTCCTACTCATATCCTCCAGAGATGCAGATCTTCACTGCCTCTGAGAATCAGATACAAGGTGTCTCAAGTTGGGTCCCCAAAACCTGAGGACAACAAAATGAGTGAACCCTTCTGAAAATTTATCTGTAAGTGTATTGTTTGTTTATACTAAATAGCCTGTAATCTCCAGTGCCTGACATTCTCTCTAATTTATTTGAACATTCTGCAGCAAGGTTATATTTCCATGAGCCCTCACTGTGCAAATATTTCCCCTGAGTCAATTCTTAAGACAGCTCTTCTAATATGGTTTTGAGTTCAGCATGTTTGCCACCCTCTCTGCAAAGTTATAGTAACAAATTAACAATCACTGGCCATTGTGCTAAAAATGAGCCTCTCCTAAAGGGAAAAAAAAAATCTATTCCGTATTGTTAGGGATAGTAATGTTTAGTAAGTACTTAGGAGGCAGATTGACTGGAGACAAGGCACAGCACCTATAAACTCTACTCAACTCAGAGTGAGCCTGTTCAGCCTCTGAATGCTTCTGGCTTGTAGTGGGCATTTAAAACACAGTAGTTAGAGTTTAAACACAATTTTCAAACTCAGTTCCATACTAACATTACATCACTGCATGAGCATAGTCATTTCCTTGCTAGTAACTCAATACTTATCCTTACAGAGGGGATTTTTTATAAGATTTTATTTTAAAAACAAATATTGTTTTAGCTTTATATATAACCTCGAGTTGTACAGTGCAATGTATACACCAATGTGCTAGAATAATCCTGTCAAACTAATCATTTAGTCAAAGAATTATTTTATTAAGGTAATGTAATGCATAAAATATCAAGGTATTTGGTTGATTGGCTGAAAAGAGGAGAAGGCACTTGATCAGATCCTTAAAGCTGTTCACTGGGGGCTGATCCTGAAAGGGGCCGGGTGGACACCTTCAACTCCCAGAACTTTTCAGGGTCAGGGTTAAACAGTCAAAGGAATAAAGGCCCAATAGAACAAAGTGCTGTGCACATTCTGGGATGTGGGTGTGCTGAGATCCCTCAGTTCTCCTTAATGTCAATGGGAATTGAGGCTGCCCAGCATCTTGCAGAACTAGGCAGTAACTGCACTACATCCAATTGCAGAATCTCAAGTGGAAGAGAACATCCGTCACCCAATAGCTGTAGGCACAATCTGGTTTTGTATCACTATATGCCTACAGACTGGAGCAAGTGAAGCTCCAGTGACATCAAATGTTGCTTCAAAGAGAAAATGAAATGTATTTAACCCTGCTGGTTTTGCCTTTCTGCACACATTGATCAGCTACAATTAAAGGGCCTTTGACCACAACAATTTTTATTAGAATAGCTTCTCTCTCAGCTGCTGTCTTCTCAGACTTTACATCATTTTCACTTACCAACTTCTTTGGGGCATATTCCAAACTGTCTATGGGGGGAAAAAAGTACCTCTATTCCTCCTGTTTGCTATTAACCAATTAGTTTATTCCTTTTATTAATTTTAACAATAACAAGGATGTTTCTGGGAGGGAGGGGGCCAGCTTCTTTCCCCAAGATGAATGGCTAGGTGCAGCTATATTGCCTTCTGCTTTACCAGCAACTATTTCTATTCATCTTTCAAAGCATTTTTTTCAGCACATTCTCTCTGAGAATCATGAACGAGCTCTCTGCTTGACAAAGGTTTCTATCTTTTTTGGTGCCGAAACAAAGGGTCTGGAACACAGGTGAAGTACCTGGCCCAGGATCTTTTTAGTAAATCTAATCTAAAAAGCTGGAGTTTTTTCCAAGTGGAAATGACCATTGAGCAATTTTGCACTGTTTATAATTCATAGTGACTTCTCATTAATATTTCTAATGCTTGCTGGAAAATAAAATGGTGCTGTGCAGCACTGTAGGGGCAATAGTCAATTTTAAACAACTTCAGATTTGTCTGTCTACTTAATTGTTCCTCTTGTGGCTTTCAATTAAGGTTGTTCCTTCAGTCACTTGATTAAACGGATAGCAGCAGAGCATGTGCCCTCTTCTAAAGAAGCAAATGGTTACTTTGAATGTGCTAGAAAATCTATCATGTAAAGCAGTGGTTCCCAAACTTGTTCCGCCACTTGTGCAGGGAAAGCCCCTGGCGGGCCGGGCTGGTTTGTTTACCTGCCGCGTCTGCAGGTAGCCAAACCTGTGGATGCGGCAGGTAAACAAACCGGCCCAGCCCGCCAGGGGCTTTCCCTGCACAAGCGGCGGAACAAGTTTGGGAACCACTGATGTGGTGGAACTATTTGTAAATTCACTGATACAGTGTACATTGAAGAAAGTTAATCAAAACAACTTCTGTTATGCTTTGCAAAGGCAGCTCTCAGGCAATAGATGCACTGAGGGCCCACAGAAGGGCATCCAATTCGAAAATCAAACTCAGGAACTAGTGGTAGAAAAAAATGCTAAAGTACGACAAATGAACAAAAGAATAAACACAACTCTTCTGAGATTTAAGGGGGGAACTGGCAGAGAAGGAAAACAGGTTAGACAAATCCAGAATGTCACAAATATGTTTCCATGGGATCCTAGAATTCAAAGCAGATATGTTTCTAGAGTTTGATGAACTCAATAAGTGGGTGGGAATATCTTCTGTTTCTTTATACAAGTTATAAATTTCAGTATAGTTTGTAGGAAAGTCTGTCTGCCTCTGCCTATATACATGTGTACACATGCATACTCTTTCTCTCTCTCTCTCTCCTTTAAGGAATAAAACACAATGTTTGGAATTCCTGGAAATTCAAAGTTAAGGTTACACTTAAAAAAAAGACAAAGATTAGAAAGCATGAAAATATGATCATCCAAGCATATGAACGCTGCACCTCTGTTTCCATGCACAGCGCAGTCTAAAATTCCAGCTTCAAAACTCACAAACTCATTGGACTACTATTTATATTACAGTAGCCCCCAACCAATATCGAGGTCCCATTATGCTCGGAATTGTGAAACTCGTTCTAAAAGATAATCTATTCCCTGAAGAGCTAACAGTCTAAATTTACAAGAAAGACAAATTGTAAGAGGGGAAACAGAGGCATGAAGAGGCAAAGTGTCACACAACAGGGCAGTGGCATAGCTGGAAACAGAACCCATGTCTCCTGACTCTCAGACCAGTACACTGCCAGTGTAATCTTAACTGCATCTCAGATCATAATTTCTTTTCCCACTAAAGCAGCATTTGAAGATTCTATCTATCGCTCCCAGAAAAGTACTTATGCTTTCTTTAAGACAAAGTTGCTAGTAAAAGACTTACCAATTCAGAACAATGATTTGTGATGATTCCCCAAAAATGTATAGTATGGATTCCATGTTGTGATCTAGGCCTGGTTGACACCTAGTTATGTTGCGGGGTGGGGGCTGTGGTGGAAATTCACACACCTGAGCGACATAGTTAAGCTGACCTAAGCCTCAGTGTAGACAGCACTAAGGTGATGGAGGTATTCATCCATCGACCGAGCTACTGCCTCTTGGAGGACTGGATTAATTACAGAAATGGAAAAACACCTTCTGTCACTGTAGCAAGTGTCTATGTTACAGTACTATAGTGGCACAGCTGCAGCTGTGCTTTTGTATCAGCTGTAGTATAGACAGCCTCATTAGTCTACACATGCAGATGTTATAGATCTGATCCGAGAGTCTACGCCAACTGCTTTGCACTGTTCCGACCCAGCGTGTGTAAGGGAAATACCTGGGAGGCATAGATACCCCACCCATGGATGGAAGGGTGTTCCTAGGAGATTGGGTAGGTGACCATGCCATCCTTATGCTCCAGCAATCCCTGGCAACTAGAATGGCCCTTCAGGGCTAATAGGCAGCAGCGTGTAATTTAGAGAAGCACTGAGGATGCTCTAAATGACAATGGGAACAAGACCAGCCCCAACCCAGGCCCCAGACTGGAAGATCACAGATGTAATTTTATCCCAGCTTCCCCTCTTTACACTAGTTGTACCAAACATAACTTGACTGCAGTTGAGAATATGTCCCATATCAGGATCTATAAACCTCCTAAAGGGCCTGTCATAAATATAAAGGGAAGGCTAACCACCTTTAAATCCTCCTGGCCAGAGGAAAAAACCCTTTCACCTGTAAAGGGTTAAGAAGTTAAAGATAACCTCGTTGGCACCTGACCAAAATGACCAATGAGGAGACAAGATACTTTCAAAGCTGGAGGGGGGTGGGAAACAAAGGGTTCTCTCTGTCTGTGTGTTGCTTTTGCCGGGACCAGAGCAGGAATGCAGGTCAGAACTCCTGTAAAGGGCTAATAAGCAATCTAGGTAGATATGTGTTAGATTCTGTTTTGTTTAAATGCCTGATAAAATAAGTTGTGCTGAATGGAATGTATATTCCTGTTTTTGTATCTTTTTGTAACTTAAGGTTTTGCCTAGAGGGATTCTCTATATTTTGAATCTGATTACCCTGTAAGGTATTTACCATCCTGATTTTACAGAGGGGATTCTTTTACTTCAATTAAAATTGTTCTTTTAAGAACCTGATTGCTTTTTCATTGTTCTTAAGATCCAAGGGTTTGGGTCTGTGTTCACCTATGCAAATTGGTGAGGATTTTTATCAAGCCTTCCCCAGGAAAGGGGGTGTAGGGTTTGGGAGAATTTTGGGGGGGAAAGATGTTTCCAAGCGGGCTCTTTCCCTGTTATATATTTGTTAGACGCTTGGTGGTGGCAGCAATAAAGTCTGGGGGCAAAAGGTAAAATAGTTTGTACCTTGGGGAAGTTTTAACCTAAACTGGTAAAAATAAGCTTAGGGGGTTTTTCATGCAGGTCCCCACATCTGTACCCTAGAGTTCAGAGTGGGGAAGGAACTTTGACAGGGCCCAACCCACAAGATGTTAAGCACACTCAACTCTCAATGTTTGTCCTTTGAAAGTATCTCACTACTTTGTGAATGCAGAGACAATGCTTGCTGCTAATCTGCATACCTCTGAAAACCACTGGTTTCCTAGAAGAGTTGACTGAGATGTCTGATATAGTGATGAAGTTCCCAATTCTTATTTTCCTGAGAAGCATGGTGATAACTTCTCTGATGCAATGGCCCCAAACCTCTTCTCTATGCTTTCTGAAGATGATCTCAGTGAACCCCCCCATACAGCTATTCATGTCCTGGAACTGATTTCTGGACTGCTTGTGGCTCCAGAGAAGCCCCCTGTGATTGAGTAATCACCACTTCCTCTAAACAGAAATTAAAACCTTCCTGGTCTTTAAGTAAGAAGAAGCAACCATAGTGGACTGCTGCTGGAAGTTCAAAACATCCTTGCAGATAACTCCACCCTTCCAAAAAGCTTTGGAATAGAATATTTAGTAAATTTAGTAATGATTTGGTTAATCATTAGCCACAGCCATTAACTCTCTGGGACTCAAGAACCCCCTCCCTCTCCATCACCCCACAGGTTCTCTGGTGACCTGTGACAGAAGCAGAAAGGAAGAAAACCCAAGCATCAGTGATGTCCTGGCTGTGGAATAAGCAAAGAAATTTCCTCTTCTCCTTCACCATAGCAGCTCACTAGAACATCTCCACTGAACTATTCTGGACCATTAAATACATTGTTAGCCCCGATGCCTCCATTCAACTCCAGAACCCAGGACATCCTACTGTGAATTCTCAACCCACTTCTCAGAGGAAATCATTTTAATCTGAGATGGCCTTTCAGAACACCAAGAACCATTCAACAGATAAAGGCCTGATGACATGGTGCCTTCCCTTATAGCCCCTTCACACAGCAGGACAACATCCTAGAAGCACTATAGGAAAACCAAGCCACCACCT
Source organism: Lepidochelys olivacea (assembly GCF_965140295.1). Taxonomy (NCBI): domain Eukaryota; kingdom Metazoa; phylum Chordata; order Testudines; family Cheloniidae; genus Lepidochelys; species Lepidochelys olivacea. The sequence goes on along the minus strand of NC_140414.1, from coordinate 45,320,186 downwards.
GCAATTCAGATACATGCTGTTCTTGGCTCCAGAAAGAGTCAAGAAGACCTCGGAACCACTACTAGCTGAGATCACCACCACCTTCTTTAGAGGGAGGAAAACTACCTCACACTTTAGAATGCCATACTCTGACCAGTGTTTAAGTTTAAGAGATCATCACTTGGCAAAATTGACCTCACTAACTAATTCCCAGTAACCTCCCAATCCTGATCAGGGCCCTAGACTGTTAAGTACTGACAAAATGCCTTTTTTTTGGCTAGAGTTGATATAATCAAAGCTAAACAATGACTGCTCTGTTTTGTCTTGCAAAAGAATATACTTAAATGCATTCATCAGTATAAAAGGACTGCTGTGTAATCATATGTTAAGACTGTAGAAGTGGAGTTTTCTAAGGAAGATTTTTTTTCTTCCTTAGCCCAAGTTTGTTTGTTTACAGAGAAGACAATTTTGTCTGAAAGTACTTCCTGATGGAATTCTTGGAAAGAATTAGAATTCTTTTCTTTTAATAACAGACAAGACCAGAGTTGGCAGTCTGATCCTTGAAGAGTTAAACTGAGCCTGAAGTTTGCATAATATTTTGCAGCATATGAAGCCTTTTGATATACGGGTGAGTTTTTCTGTTTCAGTGGAAAAACTGGCTTTAGGCACATTACAGAGACCACATTTAATAGCCTCTAATGGAGGACCGGAGTGAAGTAACAATAACCTTTCTTCCTCCATTGTCTGTAACTGATTCAAACCAGAATCCTCAGTCTCTTTCTCACTGATCTCCCTTACACTGATGAAACCATAGAATTTTCTGAAGTTGCTTACAAAATACGGCATTCCCCCCCCGCAAAAAAAAAAAAAGAAAAGAAAGAGAGAGAGAGAGAGAACTTCGTCCACTGTGATTTGTGTGCAGAAGGTAGCCTTATTCTGCCCTTCTGCTGTTGAATCATCAAATCTGGATTGTAAATGCAGGCAATACACTGTTACAGACTGTGGAAGTGGGAGTACAGCTCTCATTTGGCAGCTTGCTGTTATCTGGATGTTCCTAGAAAAGCTTAGATAAATTGGCAAAACCTTCTCCATTTCCTGTCACCAACATAATTTCATAGACTGAATAGATTAATCATCAGCATATGGGCTAATGGTAATTAAAACTCAGAAACGTGCGTATTTGAAAGGAGATGAAAAACCAGCCAATAGATCGGGGGCAGGTGAAGTGTGGCCTACATAGGGATGCAGCCTACAGTGATACAGTAACTTATTGCCAAGGCAAATTAGATCAAGCAGGGTAATCTCATGCTGGGATTTGTAGTCTGTGATGATTGCACTTCTGTGTATGGGCTTCTGAATAGATATGCTTTATTAGGGTGGGCCCATCTTCCTATTAATAATTCCTTCCTAATAATAATAATTGTCAAAATATGGCATGATTCATACAAGTATCTCAAACCACTTTATCAACATTAATGATTTAAGTCTAACAGGGAGGTAAATATTAGTATACCTGTTTTCCAGCTGACTAAACTGAGGCACATATAGAGGTTAAATTACTTGCCCATTGTACATTTTAAATAATCAATTCCTTAGGGCAGGGCCTATCTTTTTTATAACTTGTTTATATGACGGTTGTTGCTTAAAAATAATAAGTTACAAAACGAATGAATGACAAAGCTCACCCAGCAAGTCAGCAGCAGTGCTAAGATTAGATATCAGAAGGCCTATCTCCTAGTCATGTGCTCTAGTCATCAGCCCACACTTTCTTCCCACTGCCTTAAACATTAGACAATAATGGGATCAAATCATATGGAAACATCATTAAAAACTCCATTTCTGTGCTATGAGAGAACTGCAGTATAGAGATCCCTGTGTGTGAAACTGTCTATGGGTGTGTTAAATACTGCTTTCGCTTGGGCCATTAGCCTCACTTAATATCATCCCTGCTCCAGGGCACTGACTCTTGCTTCCTGTCTTTTGGTAAGTATTATATTCCTGATCCTTGCACCACATCCAGAAGTTGATCTGTGAGATGTAAAATCTTCTTTACCATCAGCAGGACAATTCAGACACACAGGAATGTGGTTTCTAAGTGAGAATGATCCCCCATATCCAGGATGAAGTCTTCATGCACCCCAAAGGTCAGGCTACGCATGATCACTCTTTTACAATGGATATCAGAGAACAACAATTGTCAAATCTGGCTTCACTTCCAAGTCGTGCATGGCCTTTGCTGGTGCATGATATTTGCTTTCTGTGTTCTCAGACTGACATTTCCATACAGACCTTGACTACGAGAAGAGTGCTGGCAGCTGGAATAGTGTAGGGTGAAGTGCTTTTTCAGTGTTTCCTAGCTGTTACCTACCCTTCACCCTATAATCTGACTTTGTGTGAGTGAGTGTGTGTGCACAAAAAAGTAACAGCCACAAAATATCAAAATAATGTTTTCCTTTCTAAAGTAACTGCCTGTTGTTTTTCTCTCATATTTTGAGTCCATCTGTGACTTCCCTGGCTATGGATGTGCAGAGACATCTGCCTAATTTTGTAAAAGTGTTTACTTCTAGGGGGAAGTTGGAACCTGCCAAGGAATAATTGTCAAGGCCCTTTTTTGTTTTCCTTTTTATATCTGTTATTTTTGAACTAAAAGGGTTTGGCTCTCCTGTCTCACCAGTGTAAATCTGGATTAAGTTCACGGAGTTACTGGTGTAGCCATCAGTGTAAAGAGAATCAGGCCCTTAAAACACAAGACAAATGTACCCATCCCACAGCATATCCATGTACTTTATTTGATCATACATAAAGACTGTGTGTACACTAATTTTTTTCTTCCTCCCTCCCCCAACATATTTCCAACAGTACTGCACCTCCACACATGGTAGCAATTTCAGAGGGTTACAGGAGACCAAGTCCCCTGGGTACAGCCAGTCTTTTAACCAATATGTCTTCTAGACCTGGTCAGGGCAGAGCAAGATGACACAGATGTCGTGTCTTGTATACTAGCTCTTCCACTAGAGCTAGTAGCCAGTGGAGCTCCCCTGGTATTAGAGTAAAAGCTGAACAAGTCCTGCACCCTGCCAGTGTAGACAAAGCCCACAAAATTCTTTTTCTGAAAGCTGAATCTTTGTATAAAGAAAAACAAAAATAATATTTCAGTAAATTTTTCAATGTGAAATAAAAAGAGTGGCATTATCAGCCAGAGTTGTCACTTATTGAGGGTATTGATCTTGGCACGATCTAGGTGCAGAATACCCAATGAAGTCAAATACGCATTATGAGCCAATTTCTGTGTTCTGCTATACTGGTATAATTCTGGGGTAACCCTGATAAAATCAAAGCAATTACTCCAAATTTATACCAGGTTAACGGAGAGTAGAATTTGACCCACTGTGTGCAGATGATTACAGGGTCCAGTTCCTTTAGCTGTCACTGGACAGTAATTGAAAGGATGACTGTAAAGTTGATTGCAGTAATTAGTCCTGGTGTTTTTGACGCCATTTCTTTTCCTAATCCAGGATGTGGTATATAATAGCTTTAGAAAAGTTAGTTGATAGCAAGGAAATTAGGCATCATATCCAGCCGTTATTCTTAAGTATGATGTGTGCTGTTCACAAGGTGGGACAGCTAGCCTAAATGACAACTAAAAGCAGGATTCTAATTAAGATTTTTGAAAATGACAAAACTCCCATTGGCTTCAATAAGAACAAGATCAGACACCAGATTTTGACATATACAAGCTTGCTCTTGTGATATTGCCAACCCAATTTTGCAGACCTAGGAGGTTTAGGACTTTACAAAGTTCAGATAAGTACCCAGACGCTGATGTGTTTATCAGAGTCCAAGCTCCGAAACTTTAGAGGGTCATTTCTCACTACAAATTACCCAACTGACTTTTGGTTCTTTGCTTTATCAGTTCAGTTCTATTGAGCTCATTTACCACAAGGCAGCCAATAGTATTAAAAAGCATACATTTTATGTTCCAACTCTGCAAGAGATGTGGAGCATTTCCTGAGAGAAGGGGCTTGCTTAATACCTATAGAAAACCATGTCACATTAAAATTTTTGCAAGGCATGGCAGTCAATATGTGACTTAGCTGCTTTGTGGCAGGGAGGTCTATTATTGTGATAATAAGGATTATGAGGTCTTGATAGAAGGCAAAATCTTTCATTCAAATCTTTCAACGGTTTTTGGTTTTTTTTAAAGAAATATTGCTCTTGGTTATGTTTTTTTCCTTTTGTTTTGAAGTTTGCATCTAGAAGCTGCCATTCATTCTTAACAAGTGAAAGTAGTTTATTTGAAATAAAAGGGCACTGTGATACAAGATGCTCAAGCTGAATAAAATGCAAATAGTAAACTAACAACAAATATTTTTGCTCTCTTAGGACCAAATTCTATTCTCAGTCATACCAACAGAACATCTGGTTTAAATTCCCAGTGTGAGAGAACTTTGTGTATAGCACTGGAAATACTGAGTCATGTGATTTAACTAAAACACTGGGGTAGATTCTTATCACAGTTACACTGGTGGGTAGCTAGAGTAACTTGCAGATTTACATTCACCTAAATGTGATCACAGTTTGACCCAATATGTTTAAAATGCAAAGCTATCGCATCTTAGCTACCAATGGTATGCAACTGAGCATTACATAAGCAGGTTAGTATCTAGTCATGTATCTTATATATAACCCTAAGATTCCTTTATGGGTAAAATGGCAAGTCTTCTTCCTAGAGGTGTATTCCATGGGTTTGCAAGAACCCCTTCTTAAAGTCCCACCACCAAATGGAAGGCAGGGTTTCCTATGAAGGTGTCAGACTCAGCACTGTTAGACCATTCCTACCAGATAAAATTAATCTGCAGGATTCCTGCTTTGAAGAGCACTATTTTTGCTTTGGAACATACCAAGTGGCAGGTATTTTCAAAACAAAATTAGGTTTCCATAGAAGATTAAAAATACTCACTAGGCCCTCTCCTGTGGCAAACTGCAAAGCTGAATACTGCCATGTTATCAATACAGCTAGAATATTTTTCAGAAACAAAGTATAAACATGTAGCTAATGCACTTAATATAACTTTGCTGAGGACTTTTGCTTCCTTTCTTGGTTATGGTTATGAGAAAGTGTTTGTTTAAAAGGGGGCAATGAATAGATTCCCCAGCCTCCTCTCCTCTGCCAGCACACACATGCCTCTCTGCATGTTGTGTAACACAGGGTGAAAAGGAAAACAAATGTGGATCGTCTTTTTAAAATATTTGCAGCATACCACTGCTTCTTCCTCCTGTAAATGTACACTTAAGGCACAATCGATAGGAGTTTTGCCACTGACTTCAACAGAAGTCAAGTTTAGTCTCTCAGAATAATCAGAAAAGTCTTTGAACTTAATTTTGCTTTCACACTGGCATGAATCCAAAGTAACTCCACTGTGTCTCTCCTAGTGCTTTCATATACATGTTGAATAGGATGGTGGAGAGGATAGTAATCTGTGGAACTCCACAGGTGAGAGCTCTAGAGATGGAGGTACAGTTGCCCACTACAAGCCACTGGCATTATTAAGAATGGAACGGTTTCAGCGATTCTAGTGTGCCACTGATACCCACTGCTTGGTCTCTGATATGCCCCAGCAGGAACTCATGATTGGCAGTATCAGATGCTATAGAATGATCCACTACAAAGAATATGGATGTTGCCCATTGTCCATGGCTCATGGGAGATCATGCAACAGTGGGAACAGCACCATCTCTTTGGTGCCTCTGTGTTTCCAGCGTGAATCCAGGTTGATAGTAATTAAAACTTGTTACCATCTGAAGGCTGTTTGGTAGCATATGGGAAATAAGTTTTGTGATCACTGTTCACTCTCCAGTGGATAAGTGCCACATAAAAAAGCTACTACCATAAATGTCATTAATTGGCAAACTTGTTGACAGTCCTTAGGGACACCAAGGATTTCGATAGGCCTTGACATTGAACTCTCCTTTCACTAATATAATTAGTACATCCAAGCCTTTGTTGCGGCATGTTGGATACACCTACATTGCAAAAAATCCCTGTGGCAGTGAGTCTCAGAGCCCGATTCAACTAACACAGGCTAATGGGGCTCATGCTATGGGGCTAAAAGTAAGAGTGTAGATGGGCTCCGAGACCTACTCCCCACCTCCAGGTTTCTGAACCAGAGCACCAGCCCAAGCAGAATGTCCACACTTCTATTTTTAGCCCTGTAGCACAAGCTCTATGCACCCAAATCAGTTGATCCAGGTGCCGAGACTCACTGCCGCAGGTTGTTCAGGTGGTTTGTTTGCAGTGTAGACATACCCACTGATACTACAGTGCACTGTGGAGAGGGACCCACACAACTTGCCGTATCTGGTCTGAGGGTAAGTAGAGTGCTTCATTCTCTAGCCTTGTCAAACCAGCACCCTTCACAAGCACCAAAAATTCATACACAAATAAAGTAGCAGGCTTGATGCTGATCTACTGCTTTTCCTCTTGTTTCCAATTTCCAGCCCTGGCGTCTCTCATGAAAGGTCTTCTAGTTACACCAGAGAGCGCAAAATAGACAAATTACTTTCTAACAGCCACATGGATACTATCACCAGGTCCCCATGAGTCTGATTCAGAAGACTACAAGACAACTGTATTTATTAGCTCTGGATCCCTTTGAACTGAACTTCTATTTCATCTCTCTATGTCAAATGTCTGTCAATAATGGTCCCTCAAAAACTCTGGCAGCTGGCTAGAAAGCAGATGCAAGAATGCATCTGCATTCCAGATAGCTCAGCTGTATGAATGACTCTGCTGATGTGTCTGAGGAACACACTACCTGTCATCCTGTTTGACAGGATGAATTGGAAGGAAGATCCAGGAGATACTATTCGAGAAAGGCCATGGCACAATTCAAAAGCATTTTTTTCTTGCCACTCCTCTCTTTTTATATATTTGCTCATACTGCTTGAGTTATTTCTCCTCCATCATAGAAGGGCAGTGCTGGTGAAAATTAACAAAACAGCAGGTACAGCCCCAAGTATTGATTTTTGAATAATTTCTTTGGGTACTGAATATACAATCATACACTTTTTCAGATTATCTAACTACCCCTGCGTATTAATCTAGGAGTACTCATGCAGATAAAGTATTTCTATTCTGCTCTGCTACTGATGTATAAGCAATATGATCTGCACTGCAACTAGCTTGTCTGTGACCAATTATGTATTTTCCAGAAGCGAACATTATTGTTTATTTTAGAGATGTTCTTTTCCTGAATTGTTTTCTTTAAAAAGTTTTGTTTCATTTTGTTATACAGAGCTTGGTAATTAATCTACCCTACTGAGGAATAAAACTTCAGCAATAGTTTTCTTTCCATTTTTGGGCTAAGTCCAGGTTAACCTGAAACCCAATTGCCTTTTTAGACAGCAACAAAGAAGGGAAAATAATGAGAATTATTTGTGACTATATCTAAGGCTTTTGCATTTGAGTTTGCGGCTCTTTTTTTATTTCACTTTCATGGATGTTTGTGTGAGCAAAATTTTGTTGGCACAAATGGAAGTGTAAAGTGAATTTCAGGCTCATAGCAACAACAAGGAGTCCAGTGGCACCTTAAAGACTAACAGATTTTTTTGAGCATAAGCTTTCGTGGGTAAAAACCCCACTTCTTCAGATGCAGGGAGTGAAAATTACAGATGCAGACATACATATATTGACACGTGAAGAAAAGGGAGTTACCTCACAAGTGGAGAACCAGTGTCGACAGGGCCAATTCGATCAGGGTGGATTTTGTCCACTCCCAATAATAAATGAGGAGGTGTCAATTCCAGGAGAGGCAAGGCTGCGTCTGTAATGAGCCAGACACTCATAGCAGGCTCATCGCAGATATTCATCTCCAAATTTCTTTCTTGGTTAACGAAATTTGTTCCAGCAGAATCAGAGATTTGTTTTAAAGGTCAAGTCATTCAGGCAGTGAACAGAAACACTACTTGTATATAACAAAAAGGCACCGTCCCAGCCCCAAAGATCTTACAATATCTGACAAGAACACACTGAGTTCAAGAGACTGGTGATAAGTACTAGCGTTAGTATTAGGATGCTGATGGCAATATATTGATGTTAGTGTTTGTGAGACTAATGGAAGAAGTATTTTTTCAAGCGGAATTTGAACGAGAGAAGTTAGGACCTGGTATACAGGAATACAAGACTTTTTCAGGTCTCAGGAGTAAATAAATGAATAGAATAGGAAAAGGAAGTGAAGGAGATATTGAAGCTGGCACCACTGGTAAAGCAAAGGGATGTGGTGAGGTGAAGCAACAATAGAGATGTAATGGGGTGGCGTAGTGCAAAACCTTGAAGAGGTAGACAAGAACTTTAATCTTAATTTAGTAAGGGCTTTGAGGGGTGGGAGTTACATGATAAGAGTGCTGGCCAGGAAGAAAAATTTGGCTACTTCTTTCCGGAGGGGACCAAGCTGGGGAACAGGGACGCCAGTGAGCTATCTGGATTCTAAGATATGGGGCTATGGGAGAAAGAAGTGAATGATTTTGGAGTGGCAGGTGTAAAGTAGTTGAGAACCGTGTTAGCAGAGGGAGAGAACCACTGAACTTCCCCTTGGAATGGAAAAAATGCATTTTACTCCTATTTCTTTTCACTAGAGTATCAGCGTCTTCCAGGAACTATTGTACTGCTCCATTCACTAGCACAGCTCTTCAAAAGCAGCAGGAATCCTGAGAAGCTCAAATAAAAGCTTTATTTTTGTGTAGGAGAGGCTGCTGTGATCTGAAGTTTCCCTGCGGTGACAGAAAGGAATCCAACTGTCCTAATGCCTTGAACCACTTTCAGTGAGAAACAGCTAACCCCCCAGGCAAAGACATAGCGATTTAGTGCTGCTAGTAAAGAAAAAACAGCACTGTATTTCAGCTGAGAGCTCAGTAGAACTATATCTGCGCCCATTCCAAATTCTAAAATAAGGAGTGAGGACAATTCAGCTTTCTTGTAGCTTTCACTTCAACTTTACTGACAGGTCAAAAAACTGCTCTTTTTCTTTACTTTCCCTCGTCCCCCAACCTTTTTCTTTTGGTTTCTGAAATATTCTTTAATTCCATTTCCTGATCATTTTGTGTGTGTAAATAGTAATACTCCTTTCAGATAAATTATCCACTCTCAGTTAGTTTAACTGCAGCCATCAATAGGGCTGCAGGTTTGCAACTAAGAGGAGAATTTGATTCAGTCACTTTAAAAGTGTCATGACTCAAGGTAACATGAAGGTTTATGACTCATTTAAGCTAGGGATGGACAACAAAATGGACTGACTAAAATAAGAGAGCATCTTTCACCTTCATGCAAAAATTCAGACTGTTCCTTTTCAGAACTTTCAACAAAGTCTGGTTGTTTTTTCTTTCTTTTGCCATTTTTCATTTTCAGATCCTTCTGCGCTTGTGCTTCCAGCCAGGCTGCTCTTGTGATATTTTTGGAAGCAGCAAGTACTGGAAAGGTAAGGGGAAAAATTCTGTTCTCGTGAGATTTTTCAGCTCATTTTGCCAAGCCAAGAGGTTCAGATTAGCATTGTTTTGTGCTAAGGCACACTGTAAGATGCAAGAAATTCAGGTACATTTCCTGGCTCTGCTAGGGACTTCTGATATGAGCTTGAGCAAATTAGATTTCTCTGTGCATCAGTTTTCCCTATATATAAACTGAGGATAATATTTATCTCCTCACAGGAGTATGAGAAGATAAATTCATGGATGTTTGCTAGGCACTCAAATATACAGTTATGGAGACCATAAAAGTACGTTAGAGAAATAGTTTGGCCAAGTTTTCAGCCACTCGTTAGGCTTTCATTGCACTAAAAGAATGTGCTCTAGTGACTGCTTGCTGGTTTATCTAGTGCCCCTGGGTGCTTCAAGCAATGCCTGAGGAAGAAATGTGGCCCAGGCCGGCCTATAGTGCAGCTTATGGTAGTCATGTAAGGACAAACCTGATCCAATTGCAGATTTTTACTGCCAAGCGATTTATATCCAGTTGTCAAGAAAGAGATGAGTTCAATCAAGTATTTTGGTGGTGTTAACCTATTTTTAAAAAAACGAATAAACTTAAATGCAAACTAAGTAGCTTTTGGAAAGTTACCAAAAAAGTCCTGGGCATTGCATTTTTCCATCCCATATTGTAAATTTGCCTAAAATCTATGTTTCCAACCCTTCTTCTAAATATGCTCTTAATCATTCATTTATATCAATGTATATGAATGTAAAGTGTCCATCTGGAGCTCTAGATGCCATAAAATCTTAATTAAACACATAGACATATCCATCTGGAGCTATAGTTTTTTTTTGTGGTACTTTTTAATATATTTTTCAAAGTACCACAAAAAAAATCTCACAACCACCACAAATAAAACCCGCCCCTTTAGCCCACCCTCTACCTCAGACACCCCTTGCCCTAAACGAAAGGGTGGAGAGAACTACAGTGTGTGAGTTACTCAGCTGTTCAGTGGCTGGAGAACTGATTAGTTGGGTCTTAGGTTTGTAAATACTATGCTGACATCAGCTCATTCTGTGAATTGTGACACAGTGTGTCACATTTTATTTTTTCATTCTGCTCATGAAACTACTGGACCAAGTTAGGCACAACAAGCACTCCTGTCTGCAAGGGACTCTCAGCCTCCTTCTTCCTTAAGATTTAGTTAAAACAAAAAATAAATACTTTTTTTTTTTTTCCAACCACATTTCTGGCTAAAAGGGAAGAAAATTCTGCAGAGTTTTCCTACAAACAATTGTCTGACATAGCCAGCATCTTTGGCTCAGCTGGGGGGGAATTCCAGGCTTCTGAAGAGTCTCTTTGATATTCCTAACTGATTCAAAATACCAGCTTCAATGAAAATATGTGCTTCTTGTCGTATCACGGTCCGAGTGTATCCAGTTCTTTCTGACTGATTTACTCTCCTTGGGTCTGATTCAGCTCATACTATTAGCACTGTCATGATTTACTATTTGTAGCACAGTAGCGGCTAGAGGCGTCATCTGAGATTGGAGCCCCAGTGTGCTAGGCACTGTACATGCACATGGTAAGAGACAGTTCCACTACTTATACACGTGTGTAAATCCATTGATTTCAGTGGAATTACTCTGGATTAATACCAGAATTATGGTCTTTCAGTTTTTGGTGACTATGCACTGGGTCCATTTTGTTGGTTTGTTTTGTTTTGTTTTAGCCATACAACAAACCCTTTCCATGCACATTTATCCAACCTGCACATACAAGTACATGCTTCTGTGTAGATATGGGACTTAAAAAAAACACAAAAAACTTGTCCCCATATTCATTTTGCAACGGGTATGAAAACGCGACTCCTGGAATGTAGCATTCAAAGCACAAAACTCCATCCATAGACCCAACTGCAGTACTTCTCTCCCCTTCCTAAAAACCTATTGTACCGTGTTTCTGCTGCAGAATGGCAGCTCTATTTTCTTGTAAAAGGTGACTTCGTGTCGCATGTCAGTGAATGATTTCTGTATACTGGGGACCTGGATGCCCTCAACCCCCGCTGAAGTGAAGGGGATCTGAGGGAGCTCAGTATTTCCCAGAAAGCCCTTAACATCTGGCAGGATCTGGTCCACAGTCTGGGGCGTCTTTTGGTGTCCTGTGGACACTAATGCCCAGTCCTCAAAGGTATCTAGGTGTCTAATTCCCATTGATTTTAAATCAATGGGAATTAGCAGCCTAAATACCTTTGAGGATTTGGCCCTATATAAATATCAATTGTTAATGTAATTTGTTCTTATCGGTCTAACAATAGCTTCTAGGAAACTTCATTTCTGCTTTATTCTTGAACGGACTTTGCCCTTCTGAGCTTTGCTTCTTGTGGATGTGTGCTGTTCATGCTAAATAACATTTTACTATCAATTGCTTCCTGTGTCAGATTCTATGCTGACCTATTCATCAAAAGCATTTTCAGCCCAAATGAAAGGCTTCTTCACAGGACTCTGACATAACAGCTCTCCACATGTTTTTCTACACTTGATTCAGCTATATTTCTTGCAGACATTATTGGTTTGCTTTAATGCAGCAATGCAAACTGTGCCCTTTTAAGCCATTTATTGCTAGCGACTGTTAAACCTGTGCCCATCTGATAAAGTTGCAGCACTGACAAAATTATATTTAAAAAGGAAATGTTTTCAGTTTTTAGCACTCCCCTGAGAGTCCCATCTGATCAACGTATAAAACAAGTTGTTATAATATATAAACCATTAGAATATTTCACTTAACAAATACATCTTTGTGCCAGATTTCAAATCAGTTGTAATACTTCACAGTGAGGAAGTGTTTTATGTTAAATAATATATTATATGCTAATGTTAAGAAGCAGGGCCAGATTTTTAGCTGGTGCAAATCACTATAGCTTCATTGTAGTTAATGAAGCAATGGTGATTTACACCAGGTGAGGTGCGGCTAGTAATGTGCTAGGAAGAAAATTTGTAGTTATCTCTATTAAAACATAGTTAATTCCACCATTGTAAGAGATGGCTAATTTATTTTCTTATAGATCCAAGTATCATTGAGACAATTCTGAAAGGTGTTGAGTTCTCTCAATTTCCAGTGCAATCAGTGGGAGCTGATCATGCTTTGCATCTGACAAGATCAGGCCCTAAACAGCAGCACTGGTCATAAGTTCCCTTGAATCCCACGTACCATTTTATAGATAATCAATTGTTTCATCTATATTGGGTACATGTTAATTGTTCCTTCAAGCTACCATTGTTGTATGTAGTGTTGTAGCCATGTTGGTGCCAGAATATTAGAGAGACAAAATGGGAGAGGTAATATTTTTATTGGACCAACTTCTGAAGTTGGTCCAATAAAAGGTATTACCTCACCCCTCTTGTTTCTCTTCAAGCTACTGACAGTTGCATAGGTCTGAATTTGATTTCTACTGAATCAAGTTGACCTAATTTGAGCTGACCACTATTTCATCCTCTAAATAACCAGACGTTCACATAAAAATGTTTACAGCATACATCAGTCTAATACAGACGACTCAGATTTTAGATGGAGACTAAGTATATTAAGCCATTGGTACAGTCTCTTCCTTGTATTAGTGCTTGCGGTTAACTGGAAAGGTGTACTTAAAAGTCTTGTGTAATGCTCCGATTGAAGTGAGATGGGACATAGGATATAGTGTAGAAGGATTATCCTGTAACCTGACATTTGGTACAGATTGCCAAAAGGCATCACCATCACTACATATGCCCTACACTAGACTTGAAATCAGTCCTGCTCCGGTGTAGGGTATTAAGCAGGACTGGCAGCAAGTGACTTCTGTGTTATAATTCCACCTCTGACAGAGATTCTTTCTGTAGCCTTGGTCTAATCACTTAACATTTCTGCTTTAATTCACCCATCTGTAAAATAGCACTAATAATAACTACTTACTTACCTTTCTCATAGAGATATTGTTATGATAAACATGCTTAACATAAGAGCTTTTCATAGGCACAAATTATATTTAGGTGCCTAACTCCCAGTGAAAATCATTTTCTCTTGCAATTTGAAAGTATATATATTATAACAGCATTCATTGTGCTATACACTGTAGAAACACACATCAAGAAACGGTCCCTGCCCCAAAGAGCTAACAATCTAGAATGGGTCAGAGATGGAAGGTAAGTAGGAAATCAAAGAATGGATGAAGAGACTAAGCATGGAAAGACACACAACCTTTAGGTAAATTAATGTAATGTATCTCTATGTCTTTATTTTATTGTATTTCCCTGGCAGACATCTTACATCTCTGTTACGGCTAGGGGATGGCTATCTTGAGCACTTGCACTGTAATATTGCCAGTTCCTCTAGATTCTATACCTAAATAACTTCAGAATAATTCAAGAGGGCCAAAGTCAGCAGGAACTGCAGGTGTTCCGCACTTACCGAATTTATTCCAAAGAATATGACCTAAAATTACAAACATATTTAGAAAACTTCGCACAACTGGAGCCCCTTTGCCCCCAAAACTCTGCCTTAATTGGAGAATTATTCTTTGAAAAATATTTCTAAATGTCAGTAACTATGCACGGATCCCAGCACAAGCACCTCAGCAAAGTGCAGCAAGGAAGGCTGGTGGTGGCCCAAATTATTTAATAGGAGGGGCCAAAGAGTCACCTCACTAACCCTCTCCAAAATCAAAATGCCAGCAACTTTTGCCCCATCTGGAGTGGTTTTAATTAGTAACCTAATAGTGAAAGGCTCTGTAGCCCACTATGATGCCCTGAACCAGGGACAGTCAGCCAGATCGTGGGCCAAATATGGACCTCCAAACACTTTTGAATGGACCTAAAAATCTTTTTATTACTTATTATTATCATTGTTATTATTTTATTATTATTTTCTCTGGAGTCTGAACCTTGACGTACATTGACCAAGAAATTTGGACCTTGACTGAAAAAAAAATTGAATACCTCTGCTTGAACCATTCAGGCTCTAGATTCCCACTCCCTAGGTCAGCTAAAGCTGGGGGAAAAAACTGAGGCGGCAGAATTCACAGCCACAGTGGGGAACACCTCTCATCAGCTTGCAGTTGATCTAATAACAGCAATGGTGGGCTCTGAATAGTTCCATTCAGACTCCCTTGGCTGAACAAATGTCTACACCACAGAAGTCTTTAGGGATGGGACATGAAAGCTGAAGGGGAAAATGTAAGGATCCTGAACAGAGTATGCCATACCCTTCCAAAAAAATCAAATAGGATCCAGAAATAGACACATATTAGTAGGTAACAACCTCTTTCAATCTTAACTGTTCTTGTAAATTTTTTTGTTGAGTATAATTAAATGAAATACAACCCCAATATATACAGTTAGCAGTGCTGTGGCTCGTATTAGCTGCAAACTAATTTCTAAAACATTTTTCCTATACTTCTTCAGAATAGTGGAGATTTAAGTTCAAAACCAGCCATTCTTTTAATTTATCCATCATAACATTGTGATTAAGTAATCTGGCTGTTCACTTTGTTTACTGTTTTATTTCCATTGCTGAGAGATTGGTAAACTGGAAGCGTTTTCACTGACCTTTCAGAATCACAGATTAGTATAATTAGTATATTACTTACTTATCTGAGTCTGTCACTCCATGCTGTAAACTAATGTGATAACAATTTTCATCTCCACTGCATTGCATTTGTGTGGTGTACTGTGTGTTTAATTTTAAGCTCCATGTGGTTTTTTTCCACTTTGATTAAGAAGGTGCTTGAGTATTTGATGATGTGCCCAGATCAGCATGAGGTATTTCATGGTGCAGCTTCCAGCATAATGGGTCCCTGAATGGAGCCTTTACACAGAATTGTAATAATTAATAACAATTATTGTTTTACCAGAATCAGTGACCCACACTGAAGCAGCACTACTTAATGACCTTACCAAACCTGAATGTCATTTTACTGAAGTATATGTACTCCCAATGGTTTAGCCAAATAAACTGAAACCTTTTTAAAATTTAAGAATGGTGCAGGTTTGGTAAAGGGAACATTTCATCATTCAAAACTGTCTATTAGATATAGCTATAGAAAATGTTCAATAATTGATTACTTAGGAATCTGGACAAGATCAAGTCTGAGTTCTGAGTACCACAGTAATCCCATAAGTCAGCAATTCTTAAACGTTAGCAACCTGAGGACGCCCATTTTGCTTTAAAATTTTTTGTGGACCCCCAAACCTGCAGCTCAGCCCCAGATCCCATCCCCACTTCCCCCCTTCCCCCAAGGCCCCACCCCCACCCCACCTCTTCCAGCCCTGGCTCCACCCCGTCCCTTCTCTTCCCCACCTCTTTCCACGCCCTCCCTGAGCACACCCCATCCCCGTTCCACCCCCTCCCTCCCAGCGCCTCCTGCACGCTGGCAAACCGAGGGTACTCCAGGGGGTCCGCTGGCCCCACTGATCAACTCCTCCCTCTCTGTCCCTCAGCTCCTCTCCCTCCCTCCCAGTTCCTCCTGCACACCACTGAACAGCTGTTCCTGCACTGGGAGGCACTGGGAGGGGGGAAAGGAGTTGAGGGAGGAAGGAGGAGGAGCTGATCAACAGGGCCGGCTGACCCCCTGGGGTCCGCGGACCCCAGTTTGAGAAATGCTGCCATAAGTAAATAAAGTCAGTCAAAGGGTATACGTTTAGATTCAAAATTGTTTAAAAACTGGGACACTGACTAAGTGTCTGTTTTAGCTATCAGTGGTGGACTACAGTATAATACTGTGAGTAGGATGACATCTACAAATCCTCCAGGCAAGTTGAAGAGTGTACAGCAATATGCTTTATAATACATGTTTATTTTACAATGCAATCATTAGGTAGCACTTCACTCCACATGGTAAGAGGGGAAGAAATCAAACCAAATTTATACAAACATTTAGGCACCTCATGTCTCGTATTATGAAGATTTCAAATTAATTTTAAGCTAGAGATAGTGCAGCCTCGAAATGCTTCCCTCGCCTGATAGCACCAAAATACATCTCAGGTAATCCACCAAAGTGTAGATTTGAAAGTTCGTTGCAAGTCCCAAAAGTGCCAATGGGTGGATTAATTATCTGTTTATTAGCCCAAGCTTAAGTACAATAAAAATTAAAGGGAACAGAAGGCTCAGAGTCAGAGAAACATTGCTCTGAGCAGAATCTTAGAATACTGGAGAAGTTCCACAGGACTGGATAAAAAGCTAATGTCAGTACATAAAAAGGAGTAAATGGCATGACTCAGGTAACTTCAAGCCGATTAACTGACATATGTCTCTGGCAAAATGATGGGAAGGGTGATACGGGATGCAATCCACAAAGAATTAAAGGATGGTAGCATAATTAATGCCAATCAACATGGTTATATAGAAAATAGGTCTTGCAAAACAAACTTTGTATCCTTGTTATAGCCAAGTTGGTCCCAGGATATTAGAGAGACAAGGTGGGTGAGGTAATATATTTTATTGGACCAACTTCTGTTGGTGGAAGATAAGCTTTTGAGTTTATGCAGCCCTCTTCTTTAGGTCTGGGTAAGGCACTCAGTGTATGTCTACACTTAAAATGCTACAGCAGCATAGCTGCGCCACTGCAGCTCACTATAGCACTTTATTATAGACACTACATACACTGACTGGAAGGATTCTCCTCTTGGTGTAGGTAATCCACCTCCCCGAGAGGTGGTAGCTAGGTCGATGGAAGAATTCTTTCACCAACCTAGTGCTGTCTATATGGGGACTTAGGTCGAATTAACTATGCCGCTCAGAGATGTGGATTTTTCATACCCCTAATTTTCAAGTGTAGACCAGACCTCAGGGTGTTTCAGCTAAATACAAGATGGACCATTGGTTAACAAAAGGCGTGAACACGTACTGTACTCAAGGTGAAGTGGGCAGTTAACACCATAGGACAAAAGAGGCTAATGGGTTATAGATTTTTGTAATGAGCCACAATCCAGTTTGTTTATTGAGTCCATGATTTTTAGTGTCTAACAAAGTTATTAATTTAAGCTCCCAGGCTCATCTTTTGAAAGTACTGTTTAGGTTTCCTTTGAGGATGATAACTGACAGGTCAGATGTGGCGAGATAATTTTGTGAGAAGTGTTCATCCATAGATGATATGGGGACTTTGTCTTTTATCATTTTTCTGTGACAGTTCATTCAGGAACATAGTGATTGTCTCATTTCACCTACACAGTTGTTACTGGGGCATTTAGTGCACTGGATGATGTACACCACATGTTGTGATAGGCATTTGTACCACCCATGGATCTTGACAGATGTGTGGTAGGGGGTACTGATCATGGTAGTAGTAGAGATAACATGCAAATCATGCAGATAAATGCAGGGTCTGGTGTCACTTTAAGTTGGTGTGTTCTGGTCTGGGGGGAGCTTGCTTCTGATGATGATCTTGATGAGGTTGGGGGTTGTTTGAATGTCAGAAATGGGGTTCAGGAAAGACTTCTTTCAGGATGTGGTTCCACATCAAGTATGAGTTTTAATTGTTTGATACACCATATGGATTCCAGTGTGAGGTGGTAGGTGACAACTAGGAGTGTACAGTCCATGTCTCCATTCCTCCACATACACATCTTGAGTGAAATTCTACCTCACTGAGTCCATGGGAGTTTTTCCATTGATTTCAATGGACTCAGTATTTCACCCCTTATTTATATCCAGCGCAATCCTGATTCCATATTCAACATGATCTAAATTGCAACAGTACCCAGGGGAGTCAGTGCATGCTGACTATAGCCTTTTGACAAGGATATTAACCTTTTGTATCTCTGACCCACGTCTAGGACCAGGAGATAAAGAACAATCTCTCTTGCCAGAACTCCTGTGCATCATGGAGTGGCTGGGTTATTTGCCTCATTGCACTGGTTCAGTAGTGTGGAAGGCATAAGTTCTTATTGGGTTCCCAGAGTAAAGGACTGAATCTATGACAGTGTTGCCACAAAATCAGGAGCTATTCCAGACATAATGTCAAGCCTTATATTAAAAAAAAAAAACCTGAAAAGTCCTCCAAGGGGTCAGCAACATGCCAGATCTCATCTTGATTGTGTGAATTAAGAATTCTCCCACAGTTGGAGCCATATGAATGATGGGGAATTGCATGGAGCTGAGCATGCATCTGCACAGCAAAAAGGAAGCTGAGAAAAGGTTGGCAATGCATTAGTGGGTGCACTCCTGAGTGATTTCTGATCACCAGTTTGACAGCCTTGTTATGTCTACATTAAATGACTTCAAATCAATTATACAAGGCAAATCAAGTAATTACAAAAGTTTCTGAGAAAAACCCACATATTATTGTTATCACATATGCTAAACTTCTGTGTGAATTTGATGCAAGGAGCCACATACATCATGTGCCAACTTTGGGCTGGCCAGAATCTCACTGGGGAGTGCAGTGAGTACTGCCTCCTGGCACCTCTGTAAGGAGCTGCTTGTTCAAAGGCAGTGAGAAGAGGAAGTCCTTCCCCCATGCCCCTCTACAACAGCCGAGCAGGCCCCGCTGATTCTGGCATACATTCCCCAGGAAGAATTCTAGCTCACTAATCTAGAATTCTTCCTGGGGACTACATCTACAACCTGCCCCCTACACACACCATTCAGAACTCCCAAGTGAACCAAGGGCAGTATGTTGCCCTTTGACAGTCCCATAACATAAATGCATGGAGCTCTATATAAACAAGGAGCTTAATTCAGACCTCAGTTCTTCCAGGGAGTTGTGCTCAGCTACATCAAGTCTGAATTTAGTCCCAAAGTCACTTTTAAATGCTTTATCTGTGTCTGGCCACGTTTCCACTGCATATTCTATACTGGGTTGGAAATATTGCTGAAATTCCTTTACTAGCCTCATCCTTCATGAGTTTACAAAGATCAGAGGATTAGAGCTGTTCCATGCCCCAATGAATTTACAGTCTTGCTTTAAACAACACAACAAGATCTTCAGCTCCTATGGGAGAAAATATTTTTCCTAAGATTTTCAGTGGAAAGCAGAAGAGATAAAAACTAAACAGTAGACATCAACTAATAAGTTAAACTTTGAGCCCAAAGTCTAAGCCAGGGGCTCTCAGACTTCATTGCACAGCAACTCCCTTCTGACAACAAAAATTGCTGCATGACCCTGGGGGTGGGGGGTGTCAAAGCCAAAGCCCCACTGCCCGGGGGAGGAGGGAAAGCTGAAGCCTAAGGGCTTCAGCACCAAGCAGGGAGCCTGTAATATAAGCCCCACTGCCCGAGGCTGAAGCCCTCAGGCTTTGGCCCCAGACTGTGGGGCTTAGGTTTTGGCCCCTGGAGACCCCATTAAAATGGGGTCGTGACCCACTTTGGGGTCCTGACCCACAGTTTGAGAATGGCTGGTCTAAGTTATTCTTTCCAGACAGTGAAATAGGAGAAGCAATTATGATCCAGTTGATAATCTGTATATTACAAACAATTGGAGAAGCTGCTAATTTCCTGAGGGTGAGAAAAATGTTGGCTACTGCTTTGATGGAAGAAAAATACTGTATTATGTTCAAATCAAAACAGGAGGAAGCTACTACTTTGTATGGCTTCCTGTAAGATATATGCAATGCTATCCCAAAGGAGAAAGCAGTGCAGGTAGCGCGGTAGCAGCTCTGTGAAGTTGTGTTTTATTTGGGAAGCATTTTTCCAGTAATTATTAGGAAGGGGTTGGAGGAATAAACTTGCAAGAAATTCTCATGAGATTATAAAATTAAAAACATGTTCCTTAATTGCAAGGAGTTAGATTCTGGCCCTCCCTTTGGCCCCTTTTTATCACTCCAGAAATGCAGAGTCTGGAAATAAGTAGCCTGCTAGGGATTCCCCTAACATGTGGAAAATCTCTGGCTAGCGTAGAGCCAGCATAGCTTGCTGCACCCATTTCATCCCAGTCCCTCTGATCGTTTGGAACAGCCCTAAGGTTACTTTTAGTTGTGCTGGGAGTCAAAGCAAACCAATCGCTGGCCAGCCTCCGGGTCAGAGGATGGCAGAAAGGTGGTGAAAATCTACCTTGCTTCCCCCAATTCCCAGCCCTGCCAAACTCTGCTCCAGGGCATCTGTGGAAGGAGTCCACTAACACCATTGCTATCAATAAAATGGATTTACTTCTGTAAAACAACTCTGTTTATGACTTTATAAACAGAAACACACAAATAATGACACAATCTCTAAACCAGTCTCTTTTCTCTCATAGCACTGGTATTCTGTTTCTTTCATTTGAATATGTGTGGGTAAGAAACATATATATAATAAAGGGTTTCAACAATAGGGAGCTACTTTCATGTTTGCTGGTACACTATGCTGAATATTTTGTGCATCTCAAAATGAACTTTTACATGTTTTATCTGTTTCTAGGTGCATCTCCTTTACACATTTGAAATTGGGTTAGAAATAAAAACTTCATCATACACATTAAAATAGTTTTTAGGTTAGTAGAATAAAAGTCCTTCATTGAAGACAAACTCCTTGCAGAATTCAAGGAATGTGGGTCTGTGTCCAAGCAACTTGACTGATGCACCAAAAATAAAATAACACACAAAAAATGAAGCCTGAACAGTTCAGATTATCAAAAACTTAAGGACGTTTCTGAGTTTTTAATTCTTGCCTGATTTTTAAGAGAATCAATTTGATATGACTTATCATATGAGAACTATGATAGTTCTGCTCTAATATTTTCCAGTTGTGTGGATGTAGTGAGACTGTAGCCTTTAGTTCCATAGTCTTAAATTCCATTCCTTGCAGCTTTTTTAAAAAATAAATTATTTTTAGTGAGTCGTGTGCACCTGAAAGATGCTAGATGATCAGCCCTAGAGACTGCAGATCTTTCTTTATCCCCATTCTGTCCCACTAATATTAATTATTATTTATTATGGAAGGGAAGCAAAGGTGACTAAATAAAGGTATGTCTTCACTACCTGCTGGATTGGCGGGCAGCCATCGAGCCAGCGGGGATCGATTTATTGTGTCTAGTCTAGACATGATCAATTGACCCCCGAGCGCTCTCCCATCGGTTCTCCAGTGCCGCAAGAGGCTCAGGCAG
The DNA here is from genome assembly GCF_965140295.1 of Lepidochelys olivacea. Taxonomy (NCBI): domain Eukaryota; kingdom Metazoa; phylum Chordata; order Testudines; family Cheloniidae; genus Lepidochelys; species Lepidochelys olivacea. The sequence goes on along the minus strand of NC_140414.1, from coordinate 45,298,698 downwards.
AGTCGATGGGGGAGCAGTGGCAGTTGACTCACCGCGGTGAAGACACCACGGTAAGTCGATCTAAGTACATTGATTTCAGCTATGTTATTCATGTAGCTGAAGTTGCGTAACTTAGATCGATTCCCCTCCATCCCCTCCCAGTGTAGACCAGGCTAAGCCACTTTTACTTCTCCACTGATGCTGGGGACAGACAGGGAATCAGCCCCCCATCCAAGCTGGAACAGCCATACAGTTGCTCTGACTTACAGCACTGGCAGAATCCCTTAGGATTCCACCACCCATGACTGTCAGAATGCATTGTGTTCCAGCTCTCTCCCCTTGTGCCCCTCACATGCCCCTCCTTGCTCTGGAACACCCTTGATGTGGATAGGGAGATTATAAGTGACATAAAGTGGGCTACATTGGCTTTATACAGCTGAGCAGCATTCCCCTGCTCTGCATGATTAAAGTAGTTTTAAGTCTGTAATATGCACCAGTGGAGCAATGCAAAGTGGGCTTAGCTAGGGGTTGAGGATATGTCTCTGTGGGAAGAACAATATCAGTAATGGAGAATGGTGAAGAGGGGCAGCTAAGTGTTTTAGCAGCGGGTCTTTATGTGCCAAGATCAGAGAACAGCACTGTTTCAATGTTGATAAATGACTGCATGCTGTACTATAGATGGAAGCAGAATTTCATTTTGGCAGTGACGTTGACAAGTGTACAGATCACCTCAGTACAAGGATTTTAGATGGAAATTTTCCACAATGGGAAAAGAATCCTGCAGGCACTACACACAGAGAACTAAGTTTGCTGACAGTATACCCCTTAAACACCTATAGCTGCCTGTGCTACATTTCAGGTGGCAATCACAGGTTTTGAGAAGCAGATTTTCAGAAAGTGAGGTCACTGGATGACTTGCCATGTCTGTAGCTAAAGCGAAAGACTAAAATACACAGAAGAAAATGCTTATTCCCTTTTATGGGGAAACATGTAGGAATGACTTATTATTTCAAAGGAGAATGAATAAACATAGACTCTCTTTATGCATAACATAGCACATGAATAGATCAGTCTCTAAACTATATACTTTTCTATTTGTTGTTACTGACAAAGATGTGTTATCACACTCTCTATAATTTATATGTCAGATCAGGCAAAATCATATTCTTATCTTCTAATTGTCTCCTTGCTTTGTGTTGTTTTCAAAGCATACTAAGCAAGAATTCAGTACATCTCAAAGCACTCCCAAACCCTACTATGTCTTCAGAAATCAAGCATTAACACTTTTGTACAATAACTTTATGCTGGAAGAGCATTCTGGCTCTTATACTGAATGTGACAGATATTGCAACCCCCACGTAATGCCTTTGGGGACCATAGTATTACAGTTATGAATAGTTTATGTATGATTGTGTTCTACTCCATGGAATATGGTTACCACAGCTCCTCTAAAAAGAAAAGGAGTACTTGTGGCACCTTAGAGACTAACCAATTTATTTGAGCATAAGCTTTCGTGAGCTACAGCTCACTTCATCGGATGCATACTGTGGAAACTGCAGAAGACATTATATACATAAAGACTATGAAACAATACCTCCTCCCACCCCACTCTCCTGCTGGTAATAGCTTATCTAAAGTGATCACTCTCCTTACAATGTGTATGATAATCAAGTTGGGCCATTTCCAGCACAAATCCAGGTTCTCTCACCCTCCCCCCCCCCCCCAAACTCACTCTCCTGCTGGTAATAGCTCCTCTGGGAGCTAAAACAGTAGAGGGTGATTACCTTAGAGATTGTAAATAACTTCAGAGATGTTTCACCCCCTGGGGTGGTTTACATAGACTGGTTCAGGATGCATTTCCCAGAGACTAAGAAACAAAGAAAGGGCTTTTGGTATGAAAAGATAAACTTGAACTAAATCATGACCTTCTTCCTGATCCAGCAAACAGACAGGCCCTTCTGTCCAAGGGGAGACCCTCCCAAACATTGTAGAAGGGTCGGAAAGACTTTGGTCTACTTGGACTGCAAAAGACTGATAGGTGGGTGACTCCTGGTATGTTTGTGTGTGTTTAAATCTGTTTATTTTTATTGTGTTTTTTCTGTAATACTTTTACCTTAAGCATAAATGTGTTTGTTTAGAATGAGCTGCCTGGTAACTTGTAACTGCTGGCAATACACACTTCATAGCCCTTGGAGAGAAGGCAACACACAGGCACTGGCCATTGGCAGGCTGGTTTGCTGGTCAGTATAAGGCAGGGAGCTGTGCAGTCTTTAAACCCCTGGTCAGAAGGGAGTGGGATATGGGCCCCTGCCCAGAGATAGGCGACAGCCCTAGTCCCAAGACCTGACTAGGGTACTCCTGGAGTAGACCATGAAGGATGAATATAGGTGCAGTTACCCTGAAACTGTGACACTGAACACGCAAATATCCTGCTTTGCCACAAGTAGCTTTTGAACTTGAATAGGGTTTACTTGTTCATAGATCATTACTTAGAATCCTTTCCAAGCTCACAGCTATTAGTGCTGTCATCTGAGCTCTGGGAACAAACTGAAAAGCCTCGGTGTGAGCTGAGATGCACAGTTCTTTCCTGTATGCTTTGCAAGCCAGAGTTTTGGAAGGCTTTTTCCACTTTTAGCCTTCACATCTTTGTTGTGTTTGGCTTTTATATCCACTTGTCACCTTAAAAATGAAAATAGCATGTTCAGGATAGTACAAATAGTATATTCATGGAAATATGCAGTGACAATCTCATTCCCTACCCCCTAGCAGTTCCATTTGTACTTTTGTGGAAAAGGGTATTCTAATCTCTGTTTGGATAGCATGCTTCTCAGCCACTAATGTCTTACCACTGTGACTGCAGGAAGATAATCTCCTGTACTAGCTACATTGTCTCTTATCTATGGGCTAAATCATAGCTTTGTGACAAGCCGGAACCAGAATCTGCCTCCGGGATTTCTCCTTGCTTTGTGTATGGGAAAATGCAATGTATGCTCTCCTACCTGGTGTAGGTAGTGTGATCAGTTTATACCCCATTGCTCCTGTGTGGCTGTGCAAGCTGGGCCATGCTTTAGCTCTAAATTTCCACAGTGCCCAGAACCATGGTGACCCATTCTCAATTGGGACCTTTGTGGGGAGCTACTATAATATAAATGTTATTACTATCAGTGCTACTTCTACTAATAATAATCTGAGATGTGGGATAGCATGTGTTGCAACTGACGTACACAACACACTGAGAGGCCTTTTGATTTAGAGGCAGATTGTAAGGAACATTTCATATTAGAGAGTGAAACATCCATAGGAGACCTGTAACACTCCCTCTGTGTTTGTGTGTTGTCTATGATTATTTACAATGGCACTATATTTCTTTTGTAGTACTAACTTGATAGTCCACCCAAACACATATATATAAATAAAGCAAACCAGCTAATACAAACACACCACCATCATGTTATCATATATGTTCTGATATATCACCCTGGATTTGGCTCAGCCAAAAACAAAACAAACAAAAAAACAAAAAAACAACCATAGGTCACTGTGAAGACCTGACACTGTAGTAGCCTTCAGAGGGATATTTCCCCTAGATTCTAAAATCAGCAAAATTTGTGAAAAAGAATTTTTAAAAATCATTATTTGTACAGTGGGAAGAAAACTGAAGGAAAAAAATGTAGAGAAGATAAAAGAATATCAATATTTTCATGTATTTTTCAGTTTGTTCTGTGCAATAATCCAAAATATTTAAACAACTTAAATATAAGTGAAGGCTCCTATTTCTTATCAGATGACAGACTGGAAACATATGTGCAGATATCGTAGGAACATAGGAATTTCCATAGCGGACCAGACCCAATGTCAAACTAGTCCAGTGTCCTGTCTCTGGCAGTAGCCAGTGCCAGATGCTTCTCAAGCAAGTGTAAGAACCTCACAGTAGACAGATGTGAGATAATCTGCCCCCTCATTAGGTCTCAACCTGGTCTAATAGCTAGAGATTGGCTTAAATTTAGAAGCATTAGATTCCTTCCAAAATTTGTTAGTGTTTACTATGACAACTCTGGATATATTTGTTACCCGTATAACTGTCTACTCCCTTTTTGAATCACATTACGTTTTATGCCTCAATGATTTCCTTTGGTGATGAATTCCACAGTCGAATTGTGAGTTGTGTGAAAAAGTATTTCCTTTTATCAGTTTTGAATTTGCTACCTTTTAATTGTTCTTGTATTATGAGAGACAGCTCAGAAGTTCCTGACCTATGTTTTCCATACTGTTCATTATTTTATTATTTTTTTCATGTCCCTGCTTATTTGATTCCTTCCAATCCTTTGGACTAGTGGCTTTTTTTAATAAGATTACATACTTTTGTTAGCAACACTCAGCAACTTCATACCTTAGCACCTTCAGAACTCTTGGGAATATGACACATGGGCCTGGTAACTTACTACTTTTAAATTAGTCATTCGTTTCAGTGCCTCTTCCTCCAACACCTGAATCTCTGAGAGTACGTCATCTTTATTATCAGAAGAAAGCAAGTGTTGGGTAAGTTTCTCCTTGCATCCTTGGTAGTGAAGACTGATGCAAAGTTATCTTTTAGCTTTTTAGCAATGTTCTTATTTTACTTAATTGCTTCCTTTAACCCCCTGATAACAAAGCAGATCTGTTGTTTCTGTCCCAGGCTTCCTGCTTCTGATGTACGTAAAGAATCACTTGTTCATTTTACACCATTAATTTGCTCAGTCCATTCTGGCCCTTCTAATTTCCCTCCTACTTATTGCCTGCTGTAATTTATGCTCCTATTTATTGGCTTCACTAGGGTCAGATTTCCAAATTTTGAAGGATTTCTGTTTAGGTCAAATAGCCTCTTGAATCTTCCCATTTAGACACATTGGCTTATTTCTGATTTTCCTAGTTCCCTTTTTCCACAGCTGTAGACATGCCTTCCAAGACTATTATAAAACAAATTAGGGAAGTTCATGTTGTTTCCCTTTCTGCGTGCACCACTTTATTACAGTTATGTGAAATTCATGAATCATACACAAAGCCCAAACATTTGGATTTTCTGCACCCATTACCTGAGGAGTATAGAGTATCTGTTCCCTCAGGCTGCATATTGTAAAGCTATTTTATGAGCAGGGCCAGTCACCACTACCTCAGCCCACACTCCCAAACTCTGCATCAACCTGTTTGGAACTGCAGTGGAGTCCCCCTAAATAGCATACAAGAACTGCAGAGGTGTGCATGGGTATCTGCTCAACCCACAGTCTTCCAGCCTTCATCACAAGTTTATGTGCAGCTGAAAATATTGTATTGGCCTTCTGGAATGAGATGATTTACACCCTGTATGAATATCTCTCAATCCTACTTGATTACAAAGTAGGCCACTCATTTTAAACTCCTGTTTCCCCCTTTCCATAGAAACCTGCTGCTATATGTGAGATGTTGCCATCAGAAATTGAAACGGAGGACAGGCAACTACGCATGTTAATAATTGTGCTTCATCTCCAGTCTCCTGTGCTACAATATTTGATGCTTCTCATTCCTGAGTCTTTGTCACAAATTTAAAACCCCTAAATCTCACATTTATTTATCCCTGTTCAAAGTTCTAACCTTTGATATTATGAGGGCTCTCTAAATAGAGAATCTGGGATTCAAGGGCTGTGTGATTCTTCTGCTTGGGTCATACTAGGGGTCAGGCACTTAGCCCACAATTTTCAAACCTGGGCACCTAAAGTTAGAGAAAATAGGAGCTGTGAGTGCTCCGCACCTTTGAAAACCAGGCTACTGCTGTTTTGATATCCACATATGGACTGAGGAACCTACCCTGAGGAAGGCAAGATGGAAAATGGGGGCTTTAATGCTCTGTGCCTAGACCTGTGTTCCAGTGAGATGTTCTGGAAAGGGGTTTCAATCTGCCACCTTTTATACAAGGGATGAAACATGCTACTCTTTAAAAAACAATACTGTGGAAAACCCAAGGCCCTGAAAGCACACTCAGGGTTCGCGGTTCTGTTTTTTCAACTTACTTTTCTCTCTTTCTAGGGCCTCCTCCTGGGGCATCTGCTCCACCAGGCTTCACCTTCCAAACAAGGAGCAGCTCCAGCGTGTGGCACGCAAACAAATGTCTCATTTTTTTCCTTCAGTCACTTAATCAAGGGCTCTCCTGGCACTGCCCTGGGCTGCAGCTGGGGGGACGTTGTGCCCCATGTGGCTCGCTCCTGGGCGCTCCCCTAGCAGAGTGCTGCTGTAAAGCCAGGTCCCTCTCGCCTTTGCCCCCGTTTGAAGCAGGGCAATCAGCGCGCTCCGCTCCCCTGCCCGAGGAGCAGCAAGGGCTGCGCTAGCCGGGGCTCGCCTGCAGCCGCAGCGAGAGATTTTGCGGCCAGCAGCTCCTGGGGGTGCTGGCGCTGCGGGACAGGACCGGAGCTGGAGTGGCGGCGGAGCTGGCTGGCTGCCCGCCCGCCGCCTGCCCCGGGCAAACACCTGGGAGCAGGAGAGAGGCAGAGCGCGGGGTGGGGCGCTGGCTGAGCGCCAGGGTCCAAGCTCCGCGCAGAGGAGGAGGAGGAGGGTCTCCTGAGCGCTCCTGTCTCTGATTAGACAAGAGGCCGTAGGGGACGAGGCGAAATCAACAACAACAAGCCGAGCGCGGCGGCGGCGGCAGTCCGAGAGGCGGCGGGCCAGGGCGCGGGGACGGCCGCGAGCGGCTCGGAGCATGGAGCGCAGCTGCCACCCCCTGCCGCAGCAGGAAGCGGTAGAAGCCTGGCTGGATGATCACTGGGACTTCACCCGCTCTTACTTTGTTCGGAAAGCTACCCGGTAAGAGCAGCGGGGGGCGAGGCGAGGGGGCAGAGCCCCCTTCCCCGCACCCGAGCCCTCGGATTTCCCCGGCGCTGCTTTTTGTTTTTTGTTGTTGGTTTTTTTTTAACAAGCACCTTCCCCTCCACCGCTCCCCTCCCAACAGCTGCCAAAACTGAAACCGACACACAGCCGCTCTGTTCCGCTGCCACCCAAGTTCACAGGCAAGCGCTTCCCGGGGTTTTGCTCCGCAGCGGGCTCTGCCTGCCCGGCCTGGCCCCCCCGCCGAGCCGAGCCGCGCCGCGCCGCGCTGCGCCTGGGTGCTGGGGGGAGGGGAGGCTGTGCGGGGTTTGCAGTGAGGTTGGGTGGCTCTCGGCGCCCCCACGCTGCGCGCTGTCCCCGGGCGCTGCGAGGCACTGAGGCAGCGGGGACTTGGCGTGCAGTGCAAGGGCAGATTGACGGTTCTGGGAACCCGAGGCCTGACCTGGGTCTAGGGATCGCTCTGCAAACCCACATCGCTCCCTTTGCACAGTAGCCGCGGGGACATCCCCTCCCCCCGCTCCACAGAAATCGGCCGGGGCCCCTGCTAACATCTAACCTCGCTTTTTTGTTGTTGTTGTTGTTGTTGGGGGAGGGTGTCACTTGTTAATGGCCACACGAGGCGCGGCTCTCCGGGCTCCGCACGGCGGGCCGGGGTTGACATCTCCGCAGCGGGCGGCGGCCGCGTGTCTGCCGCGCACAGCAGGGCGAGGCGGGAGAGGGGCTGAGCGGGTGGCCGTGCCAAGTGGGTTGAGGCGCCTGAAAGGGCTGGCCGTGAGCTGTCTGGGCGCTGCGTTTGGGGAGCGAGCTGGCGCGGGGGGTGCCTCTCCAGTGAGGGGAGTCTGGCTGGGAGTGGGGAGCCGGGGACGGGACCTGGGGGTGCTTCTGCAGTTGCGGGGGGGGGGATAGGGGCTAAAGGGAGTGGCGCTGTGTAGCTGGAGGAAGGGGGGTTGCACCCCAGCATTTGGGGAGGGGAGCAACGACTGGACTCGTGGGGGAGGGGGGTGCGGCCGGAGCCGGGGTTCTGCCGGGTGAGCACGGGCAGCGGTGGGGATGGAAGGGGCTGGGGAGATCCGCAGCAGGTAAGGAAGGCGGTGGGGGGCTGGGTGGTGCTGGATGGTGTCAGGGAGCGGGTGTCTCCACGTGGACGAGCTCCGCGTGGGGAAGCGTCCGGGGGGGGGGACTGATTCGGGGTGTCTCTTGGAGGAGCACAGCCGGGTGCAGGCGATGGAGAGAAGTTCCCAGTGAGGCGGCGTAGACACTTAGGGAGCCCTCGGCAGGGATATTCCCCGCCAGGGGGCAGCGCTGCACACCGCAAGAAGAAGCTTGGGGACAGCGCCAGTGCTAAGAAGTTTTCCTATGAACTGTTAGTGGCGGGTGGCTTGGATTTTATTTATTTATTTTGCAAAGATTGAATGTAGAGATAAGAGGCGCTCGTCTGAGCTGACGCCCCTCTGGCTTGTCATGCTGCCGTTTGGAGATAAGACGAGGTATATCTGCTTATCATTGTCACTGACCCCTCAGCGGTGGGATTGCTGGTTGAAAGGGAGTAAATGCAACTATTTTTAGAAGGGGAGTCGGGTTTCCATTTTGAATATTTTCCTATAAACAAAGCCGTGGGGATGCAGAGTGCAGGCGGTCTGCAGCTCCCACGGCATATCGGAGTGCAGGGCTGGTTAGTAAGTTGTGTAATTCGGTCCTTTGAGTGCACGCACCATCTCTGCGGATTCACTCTTGTTCCTGAGCTGCTTGCACCATCTGCTATCGCTGCTGATTTACTTGCCTCCCAAGTCACTTAACAGGGATGGATGGGTTCTGAATGAGTTTTGCTGCTGCCCCTCTCTGCATGGGATGGGGCGGGAAGAAGCGAGATCCCCATTAATTATTGACTTGCAGCGAGCAAGAAGGCTTCAGGGGTCAGTCACCTGCTTCTCTGTGACCATCTGTGCAAGGTCCCTTCTCCCCTCCTGCTGCTTTCATATCAGACAGGCTGTCAGATTCATCTCTCTGGAAAACAGCAATCCAAATATGCTATCTTTAAAAAAACCAAACCCTAAAAATAAGTTAAATAGCTTTAAGAAAAGTAAGAGCTGGATGGGGATAACTGGCATGTGTGGTTAACCTTTATATTTTTATGGAATACTGGTGTATGGTATATGAGTGAAGGATAGTTTGTTTATCCATGGAAAATGGGGTGGTAGCATTTTAACCAGCTTTGAGAAGTAGCATTTAATCAGGTCAGCTTGCCACACTTCCATTGGAAACTGGAAGTAGCACTGAACAAATACAAATGCTAATTAATAATAACCATTATGTCGATTTGTTTTCCCCATGGAGTAGGTTGGCTGGTCTTTTTTTAACATGCAGAAACAGTTGTATTTTTGTAAAGGTCTGAAAAGGCAGGGGTTCACAAAATACAAATTAATCAGGTACCTTTGACTAACTGAAATACCTTTACATTTTTATAAGATTTCTACAGAAAACTGTCAGCTTCAAATGCTTGTTTGGCAACTATCCTGTTGTTTTTTTTATAGCGATGGAGATGTCACATTATTTTCAGAACTGTCTACCAGTCTGACTTAACTGTAGCAGCTTGTTTATTTTTTCGGTTTTGAACTTACTTTATAAGTAGGCATCTATAACAAAGAAAAGGCAAGTTTTCAATTATTTGATGGCCTGTCTGGTTTTCTTTGTATACTCTCAAATTACACTTCATAAACCTTTAAGAGTTTGAAGCAATCAGTGTATTTAGTAAAAACAACAAGGAGTCCGGTGGCACCTTAAAGACTAACAGATTTATTTGGGCATAAGCTTTCGTGGGTAAAAAAACCCACTTCTTCAGATGCATGGAGTGAAAATTACAGTGTATTTAGTAAAAGATATAATTGTCTACATTGTGGAATTATTCTGGAATATGGCTTGATAGAAAACCCTGAACTTGATTCCATGTTTGTTTGTTTTTTAAATTGCATAATATGTGCTACAGTAATAATTACATTGAACTGAGGTGATTGCAGTTTACTTTTCATGTTTCAATTGCTTAACGTTGTACTTGTTCTGTCTGGTAAATGGGATTTCTCTGAGATAGTTTTTAACTTGTACTTTTAAAATCTAATTTAGTTCTGCACTTTTTAGTTTGTTTCATCAGTTTATATCTATATCTATACACACACCTTGAATCAATTTGGTAACTCATGAAACAGGCACATCACCTGTTAGTCTGAATTCATATTGCTATGTATAATTACCTTTATTTTGCTGAAGAGCTTTTCTGTTACATTTTCAAATATGAATACAAATGAGCAGAAACAGAATTGAGCTCCATCGTTTGTTGCAAGGTTAAGAATCAAAATCGAGAATAAACACTGAGTGTGTGATTCAAAACCCAGTTAGTGTAACTCTTTCCATTGATTTCAATGGGCTTTGGATCGGGATCTTATTGAGCAAGTATCTTTGCAATATTAAAATCAATTATACAAAATAGTCCTCTCTCACTTCATGGATTAATTTGTGCAATTCCTTACTCATAGAGTAATCCCACTGACTTCAGTAGGAGTACTCACATGATGAAAGAAAGAAAAGATTAGTTTAGGTGGTTTTATCTCAAGTATTTTATAAATTTAGAGCCACAGTATCATACATATTCTATAAAATCAGGCAATATTTGTCTCTTTTGTATAGATCACATTGTCATTAATGGATTTCTGTGTATGGTTTATGGAGAGACCACATTTCCTAGAAAGCAACACTTTAAAATAAATTATATATTTCAGTTAATTTATAATTATTTGTAAGCTACACAGCTATGGAAGCTTTGCTAGTCAGTATTCTGGGCCCATGTCAGTATGGGCTGCAAGACTGGACCACTTGTGTGCTAAATTTGCATAGCATTGTTATCATTTTTATAAAAGTTAATTGTATATCAATAGTTTAAACCTTATATCAGTTATGGCTATAAGCTATGATCTAATCCTGCAAGGTGCTGAGCAAACTCCAGTAGGCTGCTCAGCACTTTTCAGGAGGTGCTCAGTGTAGGCCGTATTACTTCTGTTCCACAGTTCCACAATACTGATTAGGTGGATGAATGAATTGTGATGCAATATGTTATATTTTGATATGAAAGTGTACAACCTGGGCCTGATCCTACAAAAACTTATCCAAATTTGAAACTTTTACCCACATAATCCTTTCTATTGACTACATGGGAATAAGGACTAATCACTTGATAATGGTTTACAGTATCAAGTACCCACAGGTATTTTATTACTTTGTTTTGCACAAGGCACTAGAAATATACAGGAAGTGTATAAATAAATATTAAATGTGAATTTTTATGATAGCTCTGATCAAGATGCAGAACGATGGTTCAAATTTGTCCCTGGCACTCTTAATGAAGTTACACCGGAGCAAATATGGCTCAGTTTATTTAGCCTGTTTAATTTTGGCTTACTCAGATACAAAATTTTTAGTGGTAATAGTTCATACTGTACATCTGTTGGTTTGTTGTACCACTTCTTCACATTCCTGTTTCCTTAGTTCCTACTAAAATTAAGCTATTTATTTTTTTAAGAATTCCCGTACTAAAATTAATCTTCCTTTGTGATGTTTTTTCCCCTTTCAAAATTTTCAAATTTTATTTGTAAGAGTGGCTTTTTCAGAAAGCGGAGGAAATGGTTTTCAAATTAAATTTAATTCTTCTCATTCTGGTACAGCATATGGACTTTGTTTTAGAATCTATCTTTTGATTACCCATAATATTATTGTAGCTTTTTCATAATTGATGTTAAAAATAATTCTTCTAATGTTATTAAGCATGGTGTACTGAATGGTGTACAAGTTTGATTGGTATACTGTATTGGACTAACCTTGCATTCCTTGTACCCACTAACTTCTGTTACAGTTAGGGGTGAGTCTATTATCACTATCAATTTACTGATGGTATACTTTTTGTATTACTTTTGGAAAAATGTTATCCAGGCAGTTTGTCACACCACTTTCATCCGCCAAGCTTCACCCTTACTTAAAACTCTCTTCAAGAAACCAGTATACTGTATACAATATTTCTGGTTTCCTTTATTGTTCCTCTTAAAAATACTCATGTGACTTTCTCTTAGTACCTTTCGCGCTCACAGACAAATTCACTGTTCACTGCTGATTCACTCAGCTCAGGGGAAAATTGTGTTCCAGCTATAGGCAACTTCATTGTTCCATAGAGGTATTTTTTTCTGGCTTCCTAAATGTATGGCATGATAGATAAAAAATATTAAGTTAAGCATTGCTTTTGTCCTAATGGAAGTAAGACCCCTTGCTATAGCTATCTTGGGTTATTGTAACACAGGTTGAATATATCAGTGATATGTGAAAGGGCAAGCATAGTTTATTTCTCTTAATGACAGCTCCAAGTATTTCATTTGGGCTGGTTTCTCAGTTCCGAGGTCTTCAGTTTCCATGTTCAGGGAGATATTGGAAAATGCCTTTCCTCTTGAGCCATCTGTTTGGTGTTTTAGCTTTGTAAGCTTATGTTAGTTATAAACCTTGGGTGTTGTCTCATAGTTTTATTCATAGTAATATGCCTATGCTTAGTTTGTTTCTATATAAGAGGAAGTTTATGCATTTTTATAATAAGTGTACAGAAGTTCAGACTGTCAAACAGATTCTGAATATGTGTTTTGGAGAGTTATTTTTGAATGATCAGATTTGAAAATACTTTGGTAATCCCCTGTGAAAAAAATGAATCCTAAAAATATAGAACATTTTTACAGGACTGAGTCAAATCAATCCCTGGTGTAACCTTGTTGACATTAGTCATGTTACACCATTCTGACCATAGTATATTTTTTCCCGTTTGCACATTTTGTTCACGTTGTATGTATTCACAGAGTTTTGCCTGAGAAAGGAGTGGAGGAGGATAGGGGTCTTTTCTGTAAAAAACATGAAAAGTGTTTCTTTTAAAAACTAGTTTGCTTAAAATCCTTTTCCTCTAAGTAGTCCACACATTCTTAAACACTTTTCTCAGGAACCTCAGCTCCCCAAAGAAATGTATACACTGCATTAAGACCACTGCAAAAATTTAAGACCCAAATCCAACAAATGCTTAGGCATGTGTGGAAAGTTACTCATATGAGTCAAGTTACACATATAGGCAAGTAAGTTACACTTATGCCTACTTATTTGAAAGAAAGGGGTCTGAAAAGCAGAAGATCAATGCAGCTGCAAAACTTCCTATGAATTCAGAGAAAGCAGGGTCAACAGACTACCCTCCCCCTCCACCTTTTATACAAAATGCGGGGGGAGAGGGAGAGAGCATGATTAAGCAGTGCAGGTGCAGGCAGTTTCCTCTTGGACTTTGCTGGGAGCTTTGTGTGCATCAGGGCGAGAGGATTAGACCCTAACTTTTTGGTACAAGAAAATAAAGTGTGAGGAGGGGAGTATAAATTCCATTTGAAGGAGGTGGGAAGGTGTGATGGATAGTCAGAGAATCTTTACCATTGGGTTAGTATTTCGTAGCCATAGGAATTCACAAAAGTTTTGACTACTGGCTTCTATTGAAGAATCCTCCCAGATTGCAGCTACTGATCGTGAATGAAGTTCACCCCCTGTGCAGCAGGCTAGCACAAGGCTATATACTACTTAAATCTCACGTAGGTCTGACTTTGAGGCTTAAGTGGGATTTAAGTGGGGCATAGACATTGTGCTGGCCTTCTGAACAGGGGTGAAATTTAAACTGTTGCTCAGAATGTCTTCAGGCCAAAGAGTGCATGTTCATGTTTTCATAGTGTATTTGCATGTTTTTGAATGTTTGTCTAAAGGTGAATTGTGTGGAGAATGTAAGATCCAGGTCAAGTACTGCAAACAATGCTGCTCAACCTCCTACAGTGTTTCCTGAATCAGACTAATACTGTGCAATCTATTTTCATTTTGAACATTATATTAAAGAAAAGGTATTTTGCTTTGTCAGAGACAAGTATAATTACCAAAGTCACACAATGTAAGTCTCCCTCTTCTTTACTGTCCAAGAAACATAAATAAATTTACATGGAATAATTTGTGATTTATATGAATTGCTCAAAAAACAGCATTAGCTGCAAAAGACTCTATTTACAGGGTGCCAGAAAAAACCCTTGTTCAAATGGCCCTTGTGAGTAATTCAATGGTTGTCATTTCACATTAGGCCTGACACCAACCACAAAATATGTTTACTTAGTAAAAAAATATATTTTCCCATTTTTTTATGTGCTAAGGGTGAATTCACTGCTGTACAGAGGGCCAGCCCAAAGCCTCTGCTCCACTTAAATCCTACTTAAGTCCTATTTTGGGAATTTAAGTGGGACTTTGGTAGTACATAGGGGTGAATTTCACCTTTAGGGCTTAAACCTTTTTCCACTAGACTCAATGGCAAAACTGCTATTGACTTCATAGGAGAGTGAATGGGGCTGTAGTTATTCTGAGGCTGGGACAAGAAACAAACATATTATCAGGAAAAATAAAAGATCCCGTTTTATTATTTAAAACCTTGACCTTTGTATCGCTGTAATTTTGCTGTGCCTTTTTTGTATTGTGAATGGAAAATCCCTTCTAGGGCCAGCGTTTTTGAGGGGGGAAAAAAAAAGTTAGGCCTACAGTTTAGTTGTAAAAGTTGACTTGTAAATAGCCAAGAATAATAAATTATCATAAGGACATGCACTTTTTGGTATCCTCACTTCAACCAACTAATCAAATTATATGTCCTATTTAAGAAAAAAAAACACCAGCATCAGGCAAGATTTAAATTGTATAACACTGAAAAATCATTAATTTCAGCTCTAACAAGAATACTGTATCTGAATCAGGAGCCAGAGTTCTTAATTTACATTTATACTTGGCAAAGAACATGTTTAATTTGAAGACCATGAGTTGTCCCATTCACTACTCACATGTTTAAAGTTAAGCATGTGCATAGGAACTTTGTTGAGCTGGGCCCATAAATGGACACTACAATCTTTAAAATCAAACTTCTATCTTAAAAAAAAAAGTTTGCTTACTGTTGTTATAAATAACACATCAAGGGATGAGAACAAAATAACTTTCTATGTGATTTCAGTTATGTGCATTTGACAGCACTTTGTATATTGTTGTTTTTCATTATTTCCACTATGTAGTCATACAATTTCTCCTACTTGTGTAGGTCTTCACAAAGCAAGAGGGGAGAGGAAAACATTTTTAAAATGTATGAAAATGGGAAAACCTCAACTCTTGGTAAGGGAACACGGGGCAGGTTTAGAACCAGAAACTACCTTAAACTGTTTTGTTAAAAATCAACTAGATTTCAAGTTGATGGTGATCCTTGAAATGATTTCCACATCTAATTTACATCAAAAAACTGAAAAGAAAATTGTTGCCGTCTAGTGGTTATTCTGAGAAAAGCACATCGATAAAGACTAATTATTGGGCCTATCTTGAAAAACTGTTGACTTCAACAGCAGTAGGATCAGGCCCTAAGAATTAATGCAACTGAATGTTGGCATTCTATACTAGATGAATTCAGTCATGAGTGCCTTTCTTCCAAGGATCTCAAAGTTCTTTACAGATCCCCTGGCTGGGATGATTTAATCGGGGATTGGTCCTGCTTTTGAGCAGGGGGTTGGACTAGATGACCTCCTGAGGTCCCTTCCAACCCCGATATTCTATGATTCTATGTTAAGGCAATTACTTTGCGACTCTTATTGACACAGGTAGTATCACCGCTAATGTGAGGAAGGCGATTCTAATTTCTCCTTAACTCAATAAATATCACCATAGGGTTTTTTTGGGGTAGTTAAAGATAATATCTGTTTTGCAGATGGGTAAAATGAAATGCACAGTGGTGAAGTCACTTATCTAAGGTCACACAGTGAATTAGTTGCATAAGAGCAGTTAGTGGGGAGCAGTATTGTCTGTGGGATTGAATACTTGACCAGGAGTTGGGAGAGCTCAGCTCTACTCCCAGATCTCCCCCTGGCCTGCTGTGTGACCTGGGGCAAGTCACTTCTCCTCTGTGCCTCTGTTTCCCCTTCCACCCACTTTCTGTCCTTGTCTATTTAACTTGTAAGCTCTTTGGCACAGGGACTGTTTCTCATTATTGTACAACACCTAACACAACAGGGCCCTTATTTCAGATGAGATCTCTAGGTGCTGCTGTAATACAAATAATAAATAACGAGAGCTGGGGTTATGTAGCTCTGTACAAGGGAACATCCTTATACAGAAGGATATGTTTTCCCCCAAATAGTTTATTCTCCATTTTCAAAAGTAATAACCCTCATTCCCCCTCAACCCCACCCCCACTCCAAAAAAAAATCCTCTCAAAATGTTTTCTGCTGGAAGATGTCACCTGGCAAATTCGGTTCTCACCATACTCTGACATTCAACATCTTATAATGAGAGGGAGGTGTGGATGTGACAAAATGCAAATGACTTTAAAAATAGCCATCACCTACTCCCATTCATGAACTCTGGCCTCAATTATGGTTGCCACAGTGCAGGCTTACTGGAAGAAAAGGATTCAGGAAGTCAGTAAGGAGCAAGTGCGGCTGTAGCTGCACACCAAGCAATGTTTAAAGGGCTACGCTGGGGTGAGAGCATGTTACAGTATTGAAAGGGTCTCTAGTGAGCAGGCTTCTTGCAGCACCTGGTATTAGTATTTGCTCCTGTTTTATACAGACCTAATCTCTACTGTCACTGCTGCAACTGCTCCCTCATGGCAGTTTTCTGGCCCTAAGGTTCTTAGGGCCAAATTCTGCAAATATCTATGCCCATTGAAGACTACTTGTGTGAATTAGGAGTGTTTGCAAGATTGACCCTTAATTTAGTCCTTTTCACATCACATTTGTCTCATAAATAGTGCTTTCTCATTTATTTCCACTAATCTCTCTTGTAGTTCAATAGGTGTCTGGTACTGATAGACCTTACTTATATGGCTTATTGTATACAGAGAAAATAAGTGTTATACTTGTCAAGCATGGTTAAATGGAAAATGGTACTGAAAAAGCAAAAACAAGTCCTCTGATTGATTTTTAAAATAGATTAAAACAACTATGTTTTGCATTTCATCCAAAATAAAATATTAGTTCTTCAACCCATGCATATAGCTGTGTGAGAAAACGGAGATGAATAATTTCCTTATAAGAAGTGTTACTCAGAACAGGTCAATAAAATTGTTGTTATTCCAGCTGAATTTAAACAACTTTACTGTTGCCTAAATTCTGCAAATGCCTAATCAGTTTAAAGTATAAGAATATATTTTAGGAGAGTTATAGCCATAGGATTTTTCTCTCGTCTTAATCTACACAATTTCGTAAAAAACCCACATACTAACCTGCTAGCAGGTTACTGGACCACCATCAAAGAGACATTTGGGGGGAAACATAAAGTCTAATAGTGCAAACTCTCTTTCCAATAAGGAGAAGGTCCTTATTCAAAGGCAGTGTGACTACTTGGATGAGAAAAGTCTTACACAGTCAGGTTCTAAATCCCCCCACCACCCCTGTGAGGCAGGAAGATAAGTTTTGAAATCCCTACTTTATAGATGGACAGGATGAAATGGAAAGATTGAATCACTCTAGGGCCATGGAGTCAGAGCTGGATTTAGAGGCTTTTGTTGTTTGTTTGTTTGTTGTTATTACATTGGTAAACCTGTGCTATGGCACTTTACAAACAAATAAAGTGGCAGGGCTTTTCTCTGAAAAACCAAGTCCATGCTGTAACCAGTACACTGTGCACCTGGTTCTCCACTGCCTTTACATTTTATACGGCCATTTACACCTGTGCAAATTGAATGTGAAACACTACCAGGTCAGAATGATAGCATTTTACTCTTCCTTTCATCACATGTAAATGATCACACAGATGCAAGGCAGTAGAGAATCAGCTCAGTGTGCCTCCTCTAATAAACTGGTTTCAGAGTAGCAGTTAGTCTGTATTCGCAAAAAGAAAAGGAGTACTTGTGGCACCTTAGAGACTAACAAATGTATTTGAGCATAAGCTTTCATGAGCTGCAGCTCACTTCATTGGATCATTTTATTATTTCCTCTAACAAACTGTGGTCATTCAGCAGGTGGGTACAAATGTATCATAGACTTACAAATGATAAGTATGTGAGTACATTTGGCTGATTAATGAGCAGGTTAGGAAGGCTATTCCATCTTGTTCTTTGCTTGTATAAATGCATTTACATCTGATTTTACAGTATTTTTTTAGTCAGGTTCCACACAATCTGAGAGTGGCTTAAAAATCATGAGTTTTTAACATAATAATAAATGGGTTTTTAGTTGCCTTCTAGTTCCTGAGCCTTTAGGGTGCACTCAGATCACATTTTCAAACTTTCTTTGCAACCAGAAGGGCTAGAAGCTTATTTTTGTTAATGAAAGCAGAGGTTTTCAGCTAATTGCTTATCTCCAGAGCTAAGGCTTAAAGAAAAACACCAAATATCGCAAGTCTCATGCTGAAATCACAAGAGTCGGGAACACTGATTTTAATCCAGGGATGTTCAGAGTCTTCTTATACAACTTTTTTTTAATAATCATCTGTTTATTTCCTCAGGGGATATTTTTGGCCATTTCCGTAATTTTTTTCCCTCTAAAAGATTTCCCTTCCCTCCTTTGATCAAGAGAATGATTAGATGTTGGCTTCTTATTATGTCCCTTACTCAAACAGCTTGCAGTGTGAGTTTGCTGACATGCCTCTTGAAAAGTATGAGTTCATGTATTTCTTTTGTACAAAGTCTCCCCTCCCACATTTTAACATCATCTGTGGGAGCTCAGCATATTAAGAGCTATAAAGAAGTCCTTGTTAAAATCAGAGTTATGATAATATATTAATCATTCTTCCTATTGATGTAGTTTTTCATATGAAAGTATCATTTCATAAGCCGTTTGGGTGAAACCAGATCTCTTGTTCAAAGAGAAATTATGATGACACTGTAATGAAGACAGATAATTGAGAATACTTATTAGTATATTAAATAAACCCTGAATTTAATTCCTAATATTTTTTTAAATAATTAACCCTCTCTTTCACAGCAACAGTGGAATCATTTATTGCTCATTCTATTGCATTTTATTATCTGACATCATTTTCCAGTAATCAGACTGGTTTAATATTCATGGGTGCTTTGTAATAGATGTTGATGTACACAGTAATAGTAATTATTATTATTATTTATTATTTCATACACAAGTGTGCTAGGCACGTCACAGAAGAACTGGAAACATATGGGATGAAATCCTGCCCCACTGAACTCAGTGACAACACTCCCATTGATTTTAATAGGGCCAGCATTTCATCCAATTTACCTACCCAAAAGAGCATGCAGTCTAAGGCCCTGATTCTGCAAAAGACTTACAATTGTGCTTAACTGTATGGCCTGTTAGTGCCATTAACCTTGACAGGATTATCTCATAGTGTGTGAATAATAAGCACATGTGTAAGTCTTTGTAAGATCAGGACCAAAATACTGTAATTGGGAGTCCAGATAAAGATCAGATTCTGCTTTCCGTTATGGTGTGATTAAGAGCAGAAATTGGTCAAACAGCTCTATTAGATCATTTTAACCAACTACTGCCCCTGAGGGAAAAAAATATTCTCTCATATATGACCCTGAAATCCTTACTGATGTGTAGTCTGCAGTCACATTGCTCCTTTTCTTGGACAAGTATTCAGTACATAGACTCACCATATTTTAAATCTGTCCTCATTCAGTGAATCAGTTTTTAACTCCACATCTGTGTAGTTCTTAGTCCCAGTCAGGACTTCAAGTCATATGTCAGTGCTCACACCTTCACAAGGGAAGGCAGATATGCTTCTTTTTGAGGTTATGGCTTACTGTAATATCTATTGTTTAGAAGTATAGTTGAAATAAAAAACTTTAGAGACTAATCAATCTCCTTAGCTTTGTTTTGCTAATCATTTTCAGCAGCCCCCTTACTGCTTTGTATTTTACAATACAACAACCAGGCTGTTTGGGGAGGCACAACCTTCCTGGCCCTCCATACAGTTTCGCAACCCCGCTGTGACCCTTGGGCCAAAAAGTTTGCCCACCCCTGCTCTATCTGGTTGTCATATGTGGGTTGGGAAGGAATTTCCCCCCAGGTCCAATTGGCAGTGACTTTGTGTGTGGGAGGGGGTTTGCCTTACATATCCCGATGCTGCAGATGATCATTTGCCAGGATTATCTGGATAGCTCTCACTTAATTCCCTGCCATTTCCGGGGCCTTGGGCATTGGTACACCTCGGTCTCTCTTATTTCCTCTCAGTGGCACATAATAGTCTAGTCTCCTGTAGGTGGTAATCCTTTGGTCTAATTTCAGTTTCTGGGTTTGGTGTGGGGGTGCTGGGTGGTGGCTTGTGATAGGAAATCAGATGATCTGGTGGTCCTTGTGTCCTTAAACTCTATGACATGACTAAGGATGAAGTATTTGAGATTAGTGTAGTCATAATTTTCAGCTTTTATGCACTGAAAGCTATGTCATGAGTAATAATTTTCTGCCTTATTCAGAGTCATTTATTTGATCAGAAATATTTCTTTTTTATAAGACACATGATATTAGTGCTTAAGTCTCAGTGTTGGCTGGAAATGAACAACATCGAGTTAAAGAGAAGCAGGTGTTTCACTAAATCAGTGGTTCCCAAACTTGTTCCGTCGCTTGTGCTGGGAAAGCCCCTGGTGGGCCGGGCCAGTTTGTTTACCTGCCGCATCCGCAGGTTCGGCCGATCGCGGCTCCCATACTATTTTATGTAGTATTATGTAAAAGGGTTGGTCCCTTTAAATAATTATGATTGCTTGGGGATTGTTAACTCATAGTATTTATTACCTTTCACTTCTGTTTTGCAGAGAAATGGTCAATGCATGGTTTGCTGAGAGAGTTCATACCATCCCAGTCTGCAAGGAAGGAACCAAAAACCACAGTGAAGATTGCTCTTGTCCTGCTCATCAGACTACCAGAGCTGAAAGCCCCAACCCTGGGACACCAGTAAGGAAAATCTCTGCTTCTGAATTTGACAGGCCTCTAAGGCCCATCATTGTCAAGGACTCTGTTGGAACCGTAAGTTTCCTTTCTGGCTCTGGAAAAAAGGAACAGATGCCTCTGCAATCTCCAAGGATTGGGACTGATGCAGGGGATCAGTGCTCAAGACTCTTAGAACTAGTGAAAGATATTTCCACTCACTTGGACGTCACAGCCCTTTGCCACAAAATTTTCTTGCACATCCATGAGCTCATAGCTGCTGATCGTTATTCCCTTTTCCTGGTCTGTGAGGATAGCTCCAATGAGAAGTTTCTTGTCAGCAGGCTGTTCGATGTTGCAGAAGGTTCCACCTTGGAAGAAGCTTCAAACAACTGCATTCGCTTGGAATGGAACAAGGGAATTGTGGGACATGTGGCAGCTTTGGGCCAGCCTTTGAACATCAAAAATGCATATGAGGTAAATATGGAAATTTTGTGTAAGTAAAAAGAGGCCAGATCTTCAGATAGTGTAATACATGCAGTTCATTGGAGCCAGATTGATTTACACTAACTGAGGATCTGGCCTCAAATATCTCTCTCTAAAATATATGCACATTTGGCTACATATGATGTTTGAGGAATGGATGTTTGAAAACAAGTGATGGACATTTGAGAGTAAGGGTCAAGTTTTGATCCTGGCCTTAACCAGGTCTCTATTTTTCCACCCACAATTATTTGCGTTTGTATTTCAGGACACTTAGAAATGTATGATTTTGATTGTACCAAGAAATTGGGTATTTAAAGTGGGCTAAATTATGGGGGCAAATAATTGTTTGCATTTTTAAAAATAAAAATATAGGCTAACATATGAACATGTACTTCTATATGAATCCTAAGGCTGCATAACTGGGCATAATGGGATGAAACTGAGCAAAGGAAAATGTAGGCTGAATATCAGGAAAAAACCCTGATAATAAGATACATTGGGCTGTGGAAAAGTCTCCCAACTGAAATGGTAGAATCCCTATTACTTGAATGATTTAAGCCTAGACTGACAACCTGCAGAATATCCTGTAAGAAACAACGCTGCTTGATAGATAAAGCGGGTTTTGTGCATTCAGAGTTAGGGATAAGGAAAGAGAAGGGTTCCCAAGTGGAACAAACACTGGAATTTTGACTTGAAAATTACCACTTCTAGTTGGTCATTTCTTCATCCTCCTGAGTGGATTTTTTGAGGATGTGTGATATTGCCAAACAATATTTTCCAGCAGCAATACATATAAGGGTGATATAATGTGCTTTAATGGTCATCGTTCATGAAGACTCTGATAAGTATTTTCTGGATTTGGGCCTAAGTATATATTTCGCTTTAAGCACGTGAGATCAGTGGGAGTATTCATGTGCTTAATGCTAAGTACGTACGTAAATGCTTTCCCAGATCGGGGTCATTGTACTGAGCTTGAAATCAAATGTTGGTGAATTAATAATCTTCCTTTTAAGTACAATTTGGTGCATTTTAGTGAGACGATAAAATAAAATCAGTGTTCCAGAATGATACATACAAATAAAACAAAAAACAAACAAACAAAAAAACCCCAAACCAAACTCAAAATGAAAAGGAAAAGAAATTTAATCTCATTGCACAATTTATACTTGGAATTTTTTGACAGTCTGTGCTAATTCTCATTGCATTTTATGTAAATACAAGGGGTATGATTTTTTTACTCGTGGTACATAGTCGCAGACCTATAATGCCAGTGGGTCTACACTTTAACATAATTATGTTACCAAATGTGAAATTAGGATTAAGGCTGGGATTCAAAAGTGCCTCACTGAGTTTCAGTGGGATTTGGTTGCCTAACTCCCTTATGATCCTTTGAAAATCCCAGCCTAGATGGCTATAACTTTGGTGAGAGCAAAAATATTATATTGCCAGTGGAGTCATTTTCAGTGTTTCCATCTTTTTGCAATAATAATAGGGATTTTATACATACACAATACAAATCAGATTTTATATGGGGTGTTTCTTTTTCTTCTGGACACCTGCCCTATGCCTCACACTCAAGACCATTCTTCCTATACAAGCACTAGCTTACCCCAAAGTTGTGGTGGCAGAGGATCCCAGAACCAAAAGCTCTTTCTTTTCAGTTCCTATCCTGGTATGTATTCCTACAAATTCCATAATGCTTACAGTTTGCCAGCTCCCTATTGGGCTGATTGCACTGAATGACTCAAATTGGTGGTGAGAATTTGTTCTGATTGTCAATGACTATTTTTAGGTACATTACGAATAAGTCTTGCAGGAACAACAGTGAGTTTTTAGAAAACGGTTATTTTTGTATTAAAGCTGCTTTCTGAAGCTCATGGGCTTGACTTTTCAGTGAGCATAGGAGAGAGATTTAGGAAAGCATGGGAGCTTGTCAGCATCCTCCTGCAAACACTTTTCAACACTGAAAAGAAAAAAAAGTACATTTCAGATGTTTTTGGTGTATATTCCATAAAAGCCCATTCTCTGACTTTTTTCCTCAGATGGGGTGTTACTCATTTTAACCCCCAAATGGAAATCCTAATCCTATTAATAAGACTTACTTAGCCACGCCGGCCTGTCTTTTGGTGTGTTTTGAAAATTTCCTCTCAGAACAAAAGATGTGCTAAAAATGGTTATGCATGAATATCCAGCCTGGACAAACAGCTTTTCCTAAGCTTACTGCATTTTCTGACCTTTGTATATATCCACAAGTGTTTATATTCATTATAAGCAGTTTGTTTTGTACAGTATTGCTAGAAATTCACTCAGTCAGTAATAACTTATATTTACATAGTTATTGTCTCACAATGGAAACATTGTGACCCTGGGTAACAGTTAAGAAAAATGCTATAATTCCTCTATGGGCCTATAAACTGGGGAAATAAACAAGACATTCTTTGAGTGGGTACTTAATTCAACTTTTTCCGCCCTGTCAGGATCCCCGATTCAATGCAGAAGTTGACCAAATCACAGGATACAAGACTCAGAGTATTCTTTGTATGCCAATAAAGAACCACAGGGAAGAGGTAAGCTGCAGTACCTTGATCATCTTATACAATAGCGTATATGTAGCTCTGTTAATTCGTTTAAACACTTTTCACCTGTAAATCATTATCTCACAGTAGAAAAAAAGCTTTTTTTTAAATGACCTGCCTGCATATCATTCGATGGAGTAAAATTTTACTCCCTTTTCTGCTTCACTGATGTTAACCAAATAGAGTTGCTGAGAAGAGCTTACACACAATTTTTTATTTTAAAACAATGTTGTTTCTATTTCCAGTTACAAAAAGGTTTCTGCTTCCTTATACACCCAAAACTCCCAGTTCACTTCAGTAAAATCAATAGGAGTTTTGTGTGTGGAAGAAATGCAGGAAGAAGTGGTAAAAAAATGAGATTCTTTCAAACTATAGCTGCTTATCATGTATGTGCTACTATCTTTAAACGTGTAAAATACATGCCAGTAGTGCCCAATAACTTCAAATCCTAATTACAGTCCCGCTTATTGTCTCATCCATTGTATAAGCCATGAGAAGGGACTTTTCCCTGCAGAACCCTGTGATTCTCTTAAATTGAATGAAAGATGATCTTCCTTTTCTCTCTTTTCTGAATCAAAGATACTCCTCAAATGTTGTTTTACTGTGGCTTTTCACAATGCATATAAATCTTATCTTTAGATGACACTTTTCAGTTTTTAACGCTATGTAAAATGGTGACCATAACGTTCTACCAAATACCTCACAAGTTTAAGATATCAAGCGGGGGTTCCCTTTCATAGACCCAGGGCAACATTTTCAAAAGTATGTACGTGAAGTTAGGCACCTGTATCCACATTTTAAGTACCTAAATAAAAATGGCGTGATTCAGAGAATCTGAGCACCCACAGCTCACATTACCCTTAATTGATTACACTGGGGTGCATGCGATCAGAATCAGGTCTTCAGATTCTCTGCACAGCTCTCCCCTCCAGTCCTGTGTCACTTCTCACAGCAATACTCCTTTAAGGTCTGATCCTGCTACAACTAGAATCAAGGGAATTTTGTCATGGACTTCAAAGCATAAACAAAGTAGGTCTCTGTTGGGTGGCAACAGCTAAAACCTAACAACAGCTAAAAGAGAAAACTAGAAAATGAGAAATTAAGTGAGGAGTGACATTATGCTGAGGAAATTCACCATCAGCTATCTGAGTAGAGTGATCCTGGTTTCCTTCTCACACTGGTGTAATTCAGGAGTGACTCCAATTAAGCCAATGCAATTACACTGGTGTAAAATTAGTGTTAGTGAACAGAAAATCAGGCTCATTGTGTTTTTATGTATTGCCAATAACTGAAAGAGCTTCTTGAAGCTGGAAGGAATAAGATTCAACCTCATACTGTTCTCCATCCTTCTCAGGATGTTGGCACAGCATAGACTAACCAAGGAGTGCCCCAGAAATTTTCAGACAGGGATTTGCTGTCCACTAAGTCTTCCTTTTTCAGAAGAGTTCACAGTTTGTGTCTAATCAGTTCATACTGTTAAAAATTGCTCAAAAAGCTGATTTGAAAATACCATTTTCCCTTTTTTTCTAACCCTTCCACTCTCCCAGTCTTGTTGCGTAAGACACCAATCTCCCATATTTAACCCCAATTCTCATTTTTACCTTGTATTATCTCATTCATTTGGGTCTGATGATCCTGGCTGACCCAGTGATTAAATGTGGCATCTCCTACATCTGACTTCTGTTTCAAAGTGTTTTTTCACTGCTCCAGGTCTTGTAAGGAAAGTGTTTCAAATTTATAACCCACCACCTCACACTGATCATGAACATGATCACTGTTCTCACAGTCAAACATTGCCCCCACTTCAAAGTGCCTCCCCATGTTAATTGGCAGTAGCTGCAACTGGCCATGAGCCAATCAGTGAGCAAGCAGAACGTTGTGTGCACTGACATCTGGCTGGGAGAGTGGCGCTGGATGTATGATTGATGCAAGATGGAGGGTCTATGTTTTGTCTAGGTCACATGCTTTATTTATGTGCATTGGAAAAAACACAAGAATGCTATAAGCCAAGAACTTAGAATCATAAAGTCATGACAAAATTCAGCTGGCCACAATACATGGGTTCTTACTTCTTACTCTGGTCATACATGAGAAAGAATTAAGTACAAGTATTCTCTGCTCATATGTACCAGCACTCACTTGTTGGGCTGAATGAACCTGTAACTGGCAATATGCCGATCCTGAAAAAAATCTTAGCTACGTTTCCCCTTCTAAGCACAACAGGAGTTCTAGATGAAATAAAGCAGGCACCTATTTATTATGAAAATAGAAAACAAACTGACAGATTAACAAATTGGCAAAGGCTAAAGGAGGAGGGGGGAGTGAAGTGTTACTTCTATATGCTGTAAACTGGAAGATCTAAACTTTGGAATTTCTCTTAGGGGACTCTTTTGTTATTTTAAAGTCTCTTACCAGAAGGTTCTCATCACCCTCACTTTAATGCTCTGCTGACACTTTTCTGGAATGAGATTTAATTCAGTGAATCAACTCCTCAATTACCATCTGCTTTCAGCTTTTTTTTTTATTAAAAGCATCTTCCACCCCAAACAAAGAAACCACCATGGTTCCTCCATGCCTCCCCAACCTAAAAAACAAAAACCAGACCAAGCCTTTGTAATGATATTGTATCTAGCAGCTAAAGAAAACTGCTTTAGTGCAAAATTTCACTAGTCACAGTCCAAATATGTAGCCAAATATGTCTCTGAGACACATCTGAAAATAAATACTTAGAAAGAGAAGCAGGTCTTTTCTACCTGGAAATTTGGCCCCTGGAAAATACATATGATACATATATTATTGGTATGTTTAAAGCAAAAAGTCAGTATGTGATCTGCAGAAATATCATGGCTGAATATCAAACCTCTGGGTCAGTTGGGGAATGAAGATTTTTCCAGAAGAGATGAAAAGTAGGCTCAGATTAGTCTAAACTTCCACGTGGAACCTGAGCTGAGGAGCCTTCATAGAAATAACACAAGATGAGGAGTAAGTTCTTCAAGAAGCAGAACCCATGGAGAAGGACTAATGAAGAACTGTAGTGGTCTTATCAACAAAAAGCACCATATGCAAGAGCAAGAACCTCAGTACTTCACAGACGCATAAAGAATGGAAGTAAATATGTTAATAACAAAAAGTAAACTTTTATAAAGCATTTTTTCTACTTATTAATTATAGCTGAAAGAGCCAATAGAGACTAGGCATATCAGGCCCGGGACTGGAAAACACTACTGTCTGTACTTTTCAGGCTCAGAGCAATGGGAGATTTACACAGTGCTAGCTCTGTTTGTGACAAGCTCCTATTTTCCCCATGAAGAATTACAGATGCAAGCTGGACAAGCTTTGAGTAGCACTGGAAGGGTTTTGAAGCAAGTTCTGATATCTGCAGGCCACTGCTGCACAATCTTTGGTAACTAAATAGAGCTTCTATCCCATCCTACACAACAAACATTGCCACATAGTTTGCTTTGGCATTCCAGAATGTGCCATCTGATGTTTATAACTATTTAGAAAAATCAAGAGGGAAGAAAGATGAGAAACCTGACTCTTATACTACAAATGGAAAAACAAACAAACTGGCCATGAGTGAATCCATTTCAAACTTATCTGTGTTTAAAACTGTCATACAGTGACTGCTAAGCCATTTGAAACGTGCCATTTGTTCCCTCTGGGTTTTTTCTTCTGGCAATTCTCTAATGACAATAGATAACTCCATAACCTGATACCCTCTTAGTTTATGAAATCAGCCACACTGACTATGAAAAGTAAGAGAAAACACACACAACTCTAAAATTGACTGAATTCTTATCATCAAGGTACAATGACCACCAGTAAAAAGTTATTAGCCAACTGTTACCATATAATTACCATGGTTATTTCTTGTTTTATTTATAAGGGGAAACTGTGGTATTTGTTGGCCACAACTGTAGCTGTAGATCTTGATTATTACCAGTTCAGTGCTACAGTGCATTTTCAGAAAGCAGGATTGTTAAAAGTACCTTCCTTCTGCTGAGAAGATAGCTCATTCATTTTGGTTAGGAGAGCCATAACACAGCCTTCCAACATTCTTAATGCACCAAGAGTACTCCTCACTGCAGGAGAGAAGCGTACACCTATATTCCCAGGGCTTAAATTCTTATAGAGTATTTTTGGAGGGCCCCCCACCCCCTCTATAACATGCTATAAAAACTTCAGGGGGTTGAAAATATTTACCGGAGCTCTGGTCTGGACAGCTCCAGCTGAATTTAAGCCCTGTGTATTCCTCTGTATATGTGTTGTTCCAGATCAGCCATGATCCAGCAAATAACTTAAACACATGCTTAACTTTGAAGCCAATAAGATTACTTACATGCTCAAAGTTCAGGATGTGTTTAAGTGCTTTGTTAGACTGAGGGCCTGATGCTCAGCTCTATGCTCAGCAACCTTTAAGCAGTATCTTTCTCTGCAAGTTTAGTTCAGTGGGACTAAGGTACTACTCAACATGAGTAAGGGTGGCAGAATCAGACTCTTAGCGTTCTGTTCCAGGAACGGGAGTGTGGGATAAATGCACATTTCATATGTGATCTTGGACCAAGTCACTTCTCCGTTTTGATCATCAGCGGTAAAATGGGTATAGTAACACTTCTTTACTTCAGAAGGGTGTTGTAAGTTATTTAATTTATTAATATTTGTAAAGTGCTTTGACAGCTTCGGATCAAAGACACCGTATGTATTATACATGCAAAGTATCGCTTATCATAAACTAACTGCACGGAACAGGCAAGCAAATACCTTGTAGCCTGAGATTTCATGATTTATCAGCAAGAGAGAACAGCAGCAGAAGCCCTGGGATGGTGGCAGCTCAGAACCTTGATCTCTACTGACTGCATAAACTGAGTCTCAGAAGATTTTTTCCATCCCTGAGGTATACTTTTGGTCCTCTAAAATGACTCATGGATGCCTAAGAACACAGGAGCATCACTGATTTAGCCTCAGGCACCTTTATGCTTGAAGTGAGTGGGTTCCAATCTCATTTGGTTTTGGATGGATTCATAGATCTGAAAGTGGACTACAGAAATTGCTGTAAATCGTCATCTCCACTTCTGAGCACTTCTCCATGTAATTTTTCAGACTTGTACATGACCATTATAAAACCATTCCTTACAGAAACATCCTGTAGAACTGCACAGTAAATTATTTTTTGTGTGGAATTTTGTGGATAGAATTCTAAGTTAAATTCATGGTTGGTTTGGAAAGAAGATAATTCTATATGAAATTCTATATACTGTCTAGAGTAACTTCTATAAAATCCTATTTTGGTTTCACCCTTATTAACTGTATATAGGATTTTCCCATATGGGAGCTTTGAGCTGAATTAACTCCCAAGCTCTGAGCAGAAGTACGTAAGATTCAACTTCCTGCTGGTCTGCTAGGTGAATGTTTCATTCTGGAAAAGATCACTACAATTGTTGGATTTATTTAATTTTTTATTTTTGCCTGGTCTTCTGTCACTGGGAAGCGCTTTGCTACAAATCAGGGGTGCTATGCTTTTTATAACAGCTTTTTTGTTGCTGTTGTTTGTTGCTGTCTTGCTGACTTTTATTTTTATAGGCCTTAGCCAAGGGCACTAATGACAGTCAGCCTGGGAAGGTGGTTCTTACCTTCCTCCCACAATGTAGACATAGTTGACTTATGCTTATGCCTTGATGTTGACGTTGCCTAATGAGCACCTGTACATTTTGACACTCCAACGGTTAGCTAAGGCTAACATTATGGTGAAGAGCATTAGAAATGAAAGTGTTGTTAGTTAAAAGCTAGAGTCTGTAAATAAATATCTGAGCAGGACTGCATACTTTTGTGGCCATGAATCACGCTCAGCCTCTGCAGGGATGAGGAAGCAGAATAAACCTAAAATCACATAGGCCATAATTTCATATCAGTTGGGTCCCTTGTTTTTAAGCCAGATAGTGTTGAATTTCCTCCTCCTGTCACCATTATTTGGTTTAGTGAATCATCTTTCTTCTGGTGTTGGCGTTATTGAATCATTAAATCTTCTCAGGAAGCAAAAGAATGTTCTTAAAGTCAGTGAAAAGGAAGTGACTGTGAAAAAGGGCACTGACTCTCTTTGAAGTAGCTTTCACAGAATTAGGCCTGAGAGTGGAGTGTACAAAAATGCAGCAAGAAGCCATCCAGATAAAATAAAATTCAGAATGCAGCCATCAGCACTGAAGAAATGTCTGCTGTGTTCCATGAAATCCTGAGGGGGTGCACTGCCACTGATAGAGATAGAAGTCAGCAATCCATTTCAAACACTTAGTGACTGTGGTGGCCTCTGACAATTAAAGGAATTCTCTCTCTCTCTCTTTCTCTCTCTCTCTCTCTTTCCCTTTAGGCCTTATGAAAGGGGATAACTGACATTCCTGAAGCCAAAAGCCTTCTATCTACTGAACAAGTAGCAACAATAGAAGCTTCCCCACACTGTCAGCTATGCTTTGGTGGGAGGAAATGAATATGAAGGGCGGTTATTCCCATTTATTTCTTGGTCTCCCTTCTGTGACTGGTGACAAGGGAGCCCGCTGAATTACTGTCAGTTGTGAAGTTGCATTTGTGTTGTTCGGTTGTCTCCTATATACTGGAGAGACACTACCAAAACATGTAGCCTGTGATCCAATGGGAGTATTTCCATTGACTTCATTGATATCTGGATCAGAACCTTAGGTTCCCTCCTCCCCGACACACACACACTCTCACTCCCTCCCTCTCACACTCCCCTTCCCTCTCTCTCTGGGCCAGATTCTGATCCTAGCTCCTGCACACTTCTCTGTGATGTGTGAAGGGGCTGCAATAGCCTGGGGGACAATTCCCCTTATATAGGAGCTGCATAAGGTTGGAACATGCAGTACTCTGCTTCCCTCCCTCACCACCACAGCATAAGGGCTGTGCTGTGGCTGAAAAAGGAAATAACTAACACTCAGCATTGCAGCCCATTGGCAACCATAGAGTGCCTGTCATAAATTAGAGGTCTCCTGATGTAGGTAGATTGCCTGTATTTCAGTCCTTAACCCTCCCTGTGTCTCTGAACTTCCAGTCCTAAATTCTTCCCTGCCCACTTCTGCCTGTCATTCCCCCATCCCCGCTCTTTCTAAACCCCATCTAAATCCTCACTACTTGGGCTCTGGGAATACAAGAAGTATACAGGACATTTTTGTGGGCACATTACGAGAGTAACGAGAAAACGAAAAATAGCTAACTTGGGTTCTGTTGCTAAACTATTCAACTTTCAACCCAGTTCACACATCACCTGCTTATTAAAGAATTAAGGAAGGTAAAATATTGGGCCTAAGGAACAAGACATTGTCTAATAAAACATGTTTTCTTCTTATTGCTGATTCTTTAACACCAATGCAGTGTCTTCATCAGCTAAAAAGTGCTTGAGTGTGTGTGGATTGTTAGTGTTTGCAGCATCCTTCAGGGCTTACAGAGAGCATTAGAGGAATTCTATAGAACCCAAATATGTAGATCCTTTGCTTGGTGCAGTGTGGATTCCACTCCTCCAATATACATGCAATTCAGACAGGCTTCCCACATTTTTGTGTTCATAGGTTCATAGATTTCAAGTCCAGAAGGGTTCATTGTGATAATCTAGTCTGGCCTCTTGTATAACAGGTGGCATAGAACTTTCCAAAATAATTTCTAGAGCAGATCTTTTTGCAGTATATCCAGTATCATTGTCACAATCACTTTGGGGCCAGATTTCCATCAGGTGTAAACTAGCCTAGCTCCTTTTGAAGTCAATGGAGCTAAACCAAATTACACCAGCTGAAGATCTGACCTATTTTCATTTATGATTTGCTTGCAAGAAAATTTTTTGAGGTGTTTTGGTTTTATACTAAGCTCTAAAATACAGATCCTATAATCTTCATGACCTGTGTGCTGGCATGTGAAGCACATTTGTCCTAATTACCTAATTACTCCAGAGACTGGAACAGTTCCTCTGGAGTTTTATATGTCTCTTCCTAATTGGCTGCCTGTAAGAACATTTCCCATAGTTTGGCTCAATAGCTTGTCCACCTGAATTGTTTTTTCTCATTATTGTCACTGGGCCAAATCTCACAGAAATCAGTACAGTTTGTTGGAATTTGTACTG
Source organism: Lepidochelys olivacea (assembly GCF_965140295.1). Lineage (NCBI taxonomy): Eukaryota > Metazoa > Chordata > Testudines > Cheloniidae > Lepidochelys > Lepidochelys olivacea. The sequence continues at coordinate 45,266,752 of NC_140414.1, read as the reverse complement.
TTGTCAGTGAGGTCACAATCCGTTTATCTTGTATGTAGAAATGGCAAACACCTCTAAAACATCTTTAAACATTTATAGTGTCACTGAACCAAAAATTGCTAAGGTTGGTTATCCACATCGAATTTTTATCATCATAAGAAAAGCCATGAATTTCTAACCATTTTAGTCCTTTTTCTTTTTTTAAACACCTATTAAGGGCTTTACAGGGATCTAAAAGAGCGCAAGTTCTCTTGGTATGCATCTTTCTCTTGGTAAAAGAAATCTGCAGTGCTAATGAGGAGAGACTAAATGGTCTTTTTAGTATATGCTAACATAGTCCTTTTACTGTTTCCTCATGGCTCTTTAAGCACCACAAGCTTTCCTTTCATAGAGGAAAGGTGTTTACACAGGATAAAAGTGCTCACCTTTCGGATGCCTCAGAGAGCCTGTGAGCTCATTAAAATTGTCTTAGCTTCTGTGGTTCAAAGCTAATAAAAATACAAGGCCAGTGGTGTGAATAAAGACCTGAGCATCAGCCAGTGTGCCTATAGGTTACCTCAAGAGCATGTGAGGGGGCTAGACAATGTACTTACTGTTCAGAGGCTGCAGCTGTACTTAAGGAAAGCTGCACCTCAGTACGGCAGTGTGAATGCTCATAGGATAAGAGGCACCGTTCATAGTGTATAAAGAGGGTTGCCAATTTTGGTTGGATATATTCCTGGAGATTTCATCACATGACATAATCTTTAATTAAAGATTAATCTTTTAATTCCTGGAGACTCCAGAACAATCCTGGAGGGTTGGCAACCCCTTGTATAAATCATATGCACATTCCTGTTCCCATTGAAGTCAATGAGAGTTTGCTGTATGGAGAATTGAACCGCATGGTCCTCACAATAAAGTATTTATTTAAAATGGACATTTTTGAGTCTATAGCTGGTATCAGAGTGGCAGCCGCGTTAGTCTGTATTCGCAAAAAGAAAAGGAGTACTTGTGGCACCTTAGAGACTAACCAATTTATTTGAGCATGAGTTTTCGTGAGCTACAGCTCACTTCATTGGATGCATACTGTGGAAACTGCAGAAGACATTATATACACAGAGACCATGAAACAATACCTCCTCCCACCCCACTCTTCTGCTGGTATAGCCTATTTCCCCTTGTTTTTTCCTACCCCCTCCCCCCCCACCCAGATGTTCTGGTTTAACTTGGATTTAAACTTGGAGAGTGGTCAGTTTGGATGAGCTATTACCAGCAGGAGAGTGAGTTTGTGTGTGTATGGGGGTGGGGGGGTGAGAAAACCTGTATTTGTGCTGGAAATGGCCCACCTTGATTATCATGCACATTGTAGGGAGAGTGGTCACTTTGGATGGGCTATCACCAGCAGGAGAGTGAATTTGTGTGGGGGGGTGGAGGGTGAGAAAACCTGGATTTGTGCTGGAAATGGCCCAACTTGATGATCACTTTAGATAAGCTATTACCAGCAGGACAGTGGGGTGGGAGGAGGTATTGTTTCATATTCTCTGTGTGTATATAAAGTCTGCTGCAGTTTCCACGGTATGCATCCGATGAAGTGAGCTGTAGCTCACGAAAGCTCATGCTCAAATAAATTGGTTAGTCTCTAAGGTGCCACAAGTACTCCTTTTCTTTTAGCTTATCTAAGGTGATCATCAAGTTGGGCCATTTCCAGCACAAATCCAGGTTTTCTCACCCTCCGCCCCCCCCCCCCCCACACACACACAAACTCACTCTCCTGCTGGTAATAGCCCATCCAAAGTGACCACTCTCTTTAAAATGTGTATGATAATCAAGGTGGGCCATTTCCAGCACAAATCCAGGTTTTCTCACACCCCCCCACCCCCCTCCAAAAACCACACACACAAACTCACTCTCCTGCTGGTAATAGCTCATCCAAAGCGACCACTCTCCCTACAATGTGCATGATAATCAAGGTGGGCCATTTCCAGCACAAATACAGGTTTTCTCACCCCCCCCCCACCCCCATACACACACAGACTCACTCTCCTGCTGGCAATAGCTCTTCGAGACTGACCACTCTCCTTACAATGTGCATGATAATCGGGGTGGGCCATTTCCAGCATAAATCCAAGTTTAACCAGAACGTCGGTGGGGGGGTAGAAAAAAACAAGGGGAAATAGGCTACCTTGCATAATGACTTAGCCGCTCCCAGTCTCTATTTAAGCCTAAATTAATAGTATCCAATTTGCAAATGAATTCCAATTCAGCAGTTTCTGAATAGCTGGTAGTGGCCCATCTTGCAAAACAATGACGTGATCTGTGACACTGATATTTTGGGAAGACTCATGTGAAAGACTTTAAATTATCTTCTCTCCCATTAAGAGAAAACTGTTTTTCCATCCTCCTTAAGTACTTGCTTAACAGTTATAACTTTAATGAATAACAGTTAAACACAATTATTCAGACACATGCACAGCAAAGTTCTTTTTATGTTGTCTGTACTAAAAGCAGGATGGAAAATACTGTTGTTTTAACCGTTCACTGGACTTTATGCTGCTAGGGTCACAAATAATGCCGTTTCTCTGGAGCATGGCCATGACTTGCTGCAAATGTGCCAAAAATTCTGAATTGAATTAAAAGCATAGTTTCAAATAAACTGTAGTGCATCTCACTATGTAACTTTTCAGATTCTCATGCTAAATAACTTGGGCTCCTTCTACACTGGTGAGTTACATCATCATAATTTGCCACCAGTGCAGCTCCACTGTAAGTAGCAATGGAAAGGTAGGGCAAATGTGACCCAGCTGCTTTTAGCATGTCTCTGAATAGGATTTGAAACAGTGATAAAGTTCCTGGATCTTATCCTACTCTTCAGCTTCCACTCTTGTTAAATTTGCTCTCACTGATAGAGCTGTCTCAATGTTGATTTACAGTTATAAAGTGTTCTTGTATAGAAAAGGCCAGAGCAAATTTTACTTTTGCCAGCCCTTTTAGGTCACAATTCTTGGTTGGTGTCAACTGGCATAGCTGCCTCGAAGGCAGTGGATCTATGCCAACTTATACCAGCTAAGGACTCAGATTCCAACCTTATCTGTCTAATAGGTGCTCTATGAGAGAGACCGATTGATTACAGTAGCATGTAAAATATGGGGAGAGTAAAAGGATATAGGAAAGATACATAGATCTATATTCATATTGTTCATAATAGTAATAAATATAATATGAATCAAAGGACTTTTTTTTAAATGGAATGGCAGAAGCATTAAGTAGAACAGTGTTTGGGCTTGATTCTCCTCTCATTTACAGGGTAAATCAGGAAAAACCCCACTGTTTATCTTCAGAACCCATCTTTCCTTCCTAATGGAGCCTGCCATTAAATCACTAAGTTAAACTTATGACACTGACATCTTTCATGTGGCAAAAGATCATGAGCTCATAAGCACAATAATAAGTGTAGGTTCAAGAAGAAGCTAAGCTAGTTTGTGGGATGAAACACTCTTTGTCAGCACATAGATAGTTGTAATAATTGCAAGGGGAGCACAGATAAATACTGTCCAAGTGAATAATTTCTTTGGACAAATATTCTCTATCCTCAAATTTGCTCCAGTGAAAATCTGTGTTTAAAATCCTTTGTTTTTGTTGGCTTCTGTCACAGACCCCAGTTTCTAAAAAGGATGTCCATGTCCTTCATCTGAAAGGCCGGGCTCTAAATTGGTCACAAATTGAGGACCAAGCTTCAGAGCAGCCCTGCAATTTAATTTCTGCCCAGGCAGCAGAATCACGCCCTTCAGTAGAGAGCTGGAGTCAGTGCTAAGCAGTGGTCTCATTTCCACCCTCATCTGTGTGAGTAGTTTAGCCAGTTGCTGGCCAGATGGATTTTTGGTGGATAGGAAGGATTAGAGAACCCATGTGCAGCTTGCTGCAGCGGCTGAGAAACAGCTTTATATGATCAGAGGATACATACAGAGTGGGGAACAAATAAAGAGAAGCAAATCAAACCAGAGGGGGAGCCATTACAAAATCTGGGCTGGGGGTAGGCATTGGGCCTTGGCCAGAAGATTAAAACTCAAAGTGAATTGCTAAATTTTAAGATGGGGATTGTATCTGAGTTTCCTTTGGGTATAATCCATTAAGTGATTTATAGGTTGGTAAATGGAATTAAGTCAGAAATTTTTGAATGCACAGTGTTGAATTTTCCCTCCCTCAGCCTTTTGAATCCCCATCTTCTGTTCGAAAGTATGTGTGTATGTGGGAGTGGGAGAGGGGTTCCTGCCCAAGACCAAACAGAAATTTGAGCCTTGATATGTCAATTGCATGTGTAAAAGGTCTCCATGATTAAATTTTGTTATCCTGGAAGTGCAGCTACATTGGAAAATTAGGCCCTCGAACTCTTGGGCACGGTAAGAAATAATAGATCAGATCCTGGCCACTTCAGTGTCTGCTTTGCTGCTAGTCTGTTGCTTCAAAGCAGCCAAAAACCCAATTTAGCCTCTCTCTGAGAATTCCCCTGGCACAGGCTTCAGGATGGGGGATAGAGGGTGTCATCCTTCCACCTTTGCCAGCCTCAGGCTCACAGCAGAGCTGTGCCAGATTATGGATCTAATCCAACAAGTATCCCATAGAGGCAGATGACTGCAAAACTAAACTACTGTTCCTTTTATTTTACCCTTCCTTTGAGGTAGTTTGTTCAAGTGGGATATTCCTGCATTGACCAATACTGTGAGAAACACATCATGCAGTCTTCACTTGCTACCTGTATTAATAGATAAAAATTGTATTAGCATTTAGAAATCAATTTGATTTTCTTCAGCTTTAGTGCTGCCTACAGAATGCTGTTAGTCAAAGAGTGTCTGAACATGCCCTGGAAGTTGCTCAGTGGGAGGTGAGAGCATTCAGCACCCCCCCAGGAGGCACGCTGTGGCTTGTCGAATTACTTAGCAAGTAAATTTCCACCATGTTTTGAGCAAACACATTGCTCTTCCAGGTTCATTCTGCACCTTTTATCTAAATAAGCACACTGCATCAAAAGGTCACTTTTTTGGCTGAATTTCTTCTGTCCAGTAGGTCCCAAAAATATGAGAAATTCAGATCTTAATTGACCTCTTCTGGAGGATTATTTTCTGTATTCTAAGAAATAAAGTTTTAATCTCACCATAGAGAGAGCATTATGTCAGGAAACTTGAAATCAGAAGTTCCCCCAGAACGGTTTTGTATACAAAAAAGATTCAGTTAGGAATTTAAAGTAACTTGAAGGTAAACAAGCTTTTATAAGAGTTCATCCTAGCGGGAAATACAGCTGGTCTGTTGATTTCTGTAATCATTTCAGAGATTACAACAGAAAGTATTTTTCTGATTAAAGCAACAAGGAGTTCTTACTATCTGGGGAGTGACATGATATATGCAGATTATATGATATGTAGAGGATCTTTGTTATGTGAGGCCAGTTGGATGTTCATTCTAATGCCTTTGAGAAGACAACCAATATCCTAATTTACAGATGTTTTGTTATGTCCAGAGCTCTAGTGAATAAGGGCATCAAACATAGACTCATGCGACCTGGGTTCAATTCCTAGATGAGTCACCGACTTTCTCTGTTACCTTAGGCCTGTCTCTTATCTATCCTCTGCCTCAGTTCCCCATCTGCAAAATGGGATACTTCCCATGGCCGCTATGAGAATGTAATCCATTAATTGAGAGGTGCACAGACACTATGGTGGTGAGCTATTTGGATAGAGTGCAATATTCACAGTGTTAACAGAGGAAATATACCTCCGTTATGGTGCCTGCGTAGTATGTTTTTAGGAAAAGCCTAACTTTTAAAAAATCCCTTAGTTTGAAGAATAAATGTGAATCTGGTAAGACTATTACGTGTATTATATTTATATTCCTTGTTTATCATTGACAAGAAAAAATCCACTTTAGCAAATTATTTGGGTACAAATTGGGAGAAAATGCACTCAGATTCTAAGAACAAAATCCTAGCCTCTACCAACAGCCCCAGGAAACAGGGGCTTCACCACACAAAAACAGCAGAGTTACTCCAAGGCCACTACTACAGGCTTGTGGTTGCAGAAGTGCCCGTAGCTGTTGCTGCTCCCTGGGAATAGCTTGGTTGTGTGTAATCATGGATCTACACTCCTCCTCTTCCTCAGACCTATCTCTGGCTCATCTCAACAAACTCCTTGTGTGCTGACCTACAAGGGGTCCTCACCAAGCAGAAAGTGGAGACCCCGTACACAGGCTATTTACCACCAGCATCTCAACTCCAAGTAGTAGATCTGCATTGATTCCATTGTATTCAAGGCCTTCCACGGCTGCAGAGGAGGAGGGGGAGGATTTGTCCCACAGGGACTAGGGCCATGCTTCAGCAAGGTACTACAATATGTGCCTATCTTTAAGCACCTCAGCAGTCACACTGAAGTCACTGGGACTACTCACATATTTAAGGTATGCAGGTGCAAACATATCTTGTTGAACTGGGCCTAGTCTAGTACAATTAAATCATCTACATCAACACAATATTTAGTCAGCCTCAAAGGTAAGTTAAAAAGTAGTTTTGAGTACTGTTCCTGCCTCTGAATTCTACTGCAAATTTTTGTGGCAATCACATTTTTTTTAAAAAACATGTTTTTATTATTTATTATTATTATCATCATTTGTCTTGTGGTAGCACAGACGAGCCCCAGTCATGGACTAGGACCCATTGTGCTAGGTGCTGTACAAACACAGAATAAAAAGATGGTCCCACTCTCTTGTGTGAAAGATCCATACAAACAACTGGGGAAACTGAGTGACTGAGTATGGAAAATGTCATCAAATGCACAAAGTAAAGAAACTGGCAAATATGGGGAAAATGTCTACACTCTTTTTTGTATTATAGCAATCTTAGTGTCAGTAACAGTAGTAGGTAAAAACATTTTATCAGTAGTACAGTTTTTTTAGTTGAGAACATCCAATACTAAAGAGCTAGTCAGTAATTTGTAAAAATAAATACATGAAAACCATAGACCCAACTCTCTAACTAGCCAAATGTTGAGTATAAAAGTACCCGTAATCAGAGCTTGTCATCTTCTGTAAATATTGCTTTCCAGACAGTGCAGAGGCAGACTCCTCCTGGTTACCGAACTCTTCTTTATTTTCATTGCATTAGGTTGTTGGTGTGGCTCAAGCTATCAATAAGAAATCTGGAATTGGTGGGATATTCACAGAGCAAGATGAAAAGGTATAAGGGATGTGGAGAGAGAGAGAGAGAAAGAATGTGTGTGTGTATCAGTGGTTTTCTTTTATGACAGCTAGAAATTTTGAAGTTATCCAAACTGCACTAATCTTTGAATAAGTAAAAAATGGTTTGATGAAACTGAGGCATTGCAGAAATGTCAATGTGAATCAATTTAATTTCTGAGTCAGTTTGGTTTCTCTCTTCTATTAGGATTCACGTTTCCATGCTTTACTGAATGTATTATAAAGGGGTGTAGGCTTAACAGCTAGTAGTTGAAGTCACCTTATCTCAAAGAAATGTCACAGTGGGCACTCGGTAGCAGCTTAACATTAAAACTAAAACTTGCCAAGCAACTTTTAAAATTACTACATAACAATTTCTGTGTACACTAGTTGTAGAAAGAAATAAAGCACTGGATAAATTACAGTCATGTCTGACATAATCAGTAGTGCACAAAGCACATAGATTCTGAACTGTCACATTGCAGGCACTTTCAGAATGCTCTCAGATTTAACATGCAAACTGTGGTGCACCACGAAAGGCTTAAGTCAGGCCGAAGAAGTTGACTTAAGCCTTGGCAATAACAAAGTAAGAATTTACTCCTTCCCTGTAACAATGGAATGCATAATGAACATATGCAGGACATCAGAATTAATCCCTTTCCTGAAGAGAAACAGCTCTTGGCTTTGCTACTTAAGCAAGATTCGATTTCCACTTTGAAAAATATTTAATTCCTTATATACTAGATGCTCATTTTGTGTGTTCAGTTTTTAATGGTGAGATTTTGGTTGGGTTGGATCCCCAAAGCTGCTTCTTATTCCAATACAGTTCTCCCAGTATAAAACATGAAGATCAATCATTGGTTTCTAAAAAAGATGGGAGATTCCTGAAGAAATGGCAATAAGAGATCAAGACTAACCAAAAAAAACATGTTATGTATAATATATATACATAACCTTCAAAAATAACCTTCAACATACCAATTACTACCACAAAGTGAAAACAAAAAAATGCAGTGTGTATATCTTTGTTTAGATATCAAGGGTTTTTTGTTTTGTTTTTTTCCAAATGCTTAAATTTAATTGGGAGTATTACTCCTGAGGGCATTATGCACCAAAAAAAAAAAAATTCTGTGCAAAAAAAAAATAAATAAAAATTCTGCGTACTGTATTTTAAAATTCTGCAAATTTTATTTGTCAAATAAATGTGGAGGCTCCAGCATGGCATTGGGGAGCACAGGCCACTGGCTGCACAAAGGTGGAAGATCACTGTGCTGTGGTGGGGGCCAGCAGCTCAGCCAGGAGAGGGCCTTCAGGGGCTAGGGGCTGGTGGCTTGGCTCAGCTGGGGTGGGGGGGCCGGTTGCTCAGCCCAGTGTGACTGGGGTGGGCAGGTTCGGGCTCCTCTGGTTGCGGGGGAACCCTCAGGGCTTCTCCTGGTGGGGGGGGGGGGGTTTGGGGGCTTTGTTGTGCGAGGGAGGGGGGCCTTGGACAGAAGGGGTGGAGTCGGTGGGCTAGCCTTCCCAAAGCAGGGGTTCACCTACTGCCCATGATTGGAGGGTTACTGCATAAGTTGCACAGATAATAAGGCACATACCAAAGACCATTGTTTCTTCTTTCTGTGTATTTACAGGTTGACCACAAAACTGTACTGCCAGAGTTCTGGCCATAGCCAGGATGATTTGATGGACTTTTATTAAAAGATATAAATAAACATTAATATTGAAGCTGAAAGCTTGGAAAGAGAAAATAACAAAAACCTGGTTCTTCAGACACATCCAGTGGGCATTTTGGATGTGAAAATACAACCTTGTTAGAAACATTTAATTATCTGTTTTTCAGGATTTTGCTGCTTATCTGGCATTTTGTGGAATTGTTCTTTACAATGCTCAGCTATATGAGACATCACTGCTTGAAAACAGGCGTAATCAGGTATGTCCAACAGGTTTATTCCAACCTGGGATGTGGCATTTGTGATGGGCAGGTAGTAGTTAGTGCTTGTTATCTACAGCTTCTGACTTTCACCATATGGTAGATGTTCCTTGCAAACGTTAATTATTTATATGTCTCCTTGTGGGGCTTCCTGTGCCTCTATTAAAACCCTAGTACCAGCTGGGATACTGGGCTGGCAGCAAAATATTGAGTACATTTCAGATTTTTTTAAATTAATGCTTAAAATTTAATTGGGAGCATGCTGCTTTAATACTTCATCTAGAGAGTTATTCCTGGACTCTGTGCACCTTGTGGAGGGCTGTGCATAAATACCTATAAATTCCTTCCTCATCAGTAACCTGGGCTCTTCATAAAGTCAGAATGTGTCTTGCTGCATGTATTCCAGAGTGTGAGGCTTGTATAGCTCAAGCATTTCTGCGAAAGTTATCTTCATTCAGCCTGTTAGACTCCCTTATACTCACAAACAACCACTTACTGTATCTGCAGTAACAGTGGGAAGCAGAGCTGATCTCTCTCTGTGTGTTTCTAATTATGCATCTTTTAGCCATCCTCTTTGTTAAAGAGTTATTTATACCACTGCTTTTTATTGAGGAAAGAATCTGGATCCACCACACACAATATGAAAAAAGGCGTGTAGAAACAAATGGGCAGAAACTGTTCCAAAGCTTTCCAGTAGGGTAAAATTTCAAACTTGTTCCTTGAGTTTACAGATCAATAAACGTGTCGGGCTAGATTCTCACACCTGGTTCCATACCCTTTGTGCCATGTGAGTGGGGAACAGGTGATATAATCTGGCCATATCTGGCTGGTTGAGAATTCTCCCAGCAGCATCTCCTAAGTCTATCAGGCTATAGTTAGATACTGTATCTAGCTAGCTACACTCTTTGCCTCTCTCATAAAAGGTGTTCACAATGGATGCCATTAATGACATCCCACATAGCCTGTTGCTCTGCAAAAACTTAAATTAAAATGTATTCAGGTGACCAAAGTTATCAGACTGGGAAAAAAATCCAAGAGGGTAATAAATATAATTATCGTTTAACTCATAGTTATTAGAATTTTCACAAAGGGTTTCTTTTTGTCTAGGTGCTTCTTGATCTTGCTAGCTTGATTTTTGAAGAGCAACAATGTTTGGAAGTAATTTTGAAGAAGATAGCTGCAACTATAATTTCCTTCATGCAGGTGCAGAGGTGCACCATTTTCATAGTAGATGAAGATTGCACTGTGAGTATCAAGTGTGACTTAGTTTAAAGGGAGTAGTGCTCTCGTTCTTTAGAGGCCCCTTGGGTCAGCTTCTCTATTTCCTTCCTCCATTTTGATTTGGTCACATTTTGCACCCACTTTGCACAATTTAAATTACTACGTAAGTGCAAGGAACTGGAGAATCAGGCCTCCACTATAAAGAAGAGGGAAGACAAAAAGACAATGGTTGCAGTGTACTCTTTTGCTCACAGTAGCAGATTCCTTCTGTCCACACTTCTTTTACTAGCCTTCCATCACTGATCCACTCCAACATTTTCTTCTCCCATTCTCATGCGTCCTCACCTCTGTTTGTACGACATCCTTTCAGTTTGGATGTCAGTTCTTCGGGGCATGACCTCTCTCTGGGTCAGATTCTGTGGTTTGGTGCAGCCATTTTGCACTGCCAGGTGGTGTAATCTGTCCCTAAGGTCATCTGAACCATCCCAGAGAGGATCACCTCCAGGGGTAGTATACTTCTCCCATGATAGAGAGCTGACATGAGCTGTTACATCACTCACTCGCTCTGTGGCTGGTGTAGCAGGGAAAAGGGGATTGGCCGGAGGAAGAATGACATGGCCAAGACCACCTGCTCTAAATGAGACCTTGGCTTCACTTTGGGCCCTTTGTGGCCATTGCAGCCCAACATAAATTAGAGCATCCCTTGAATAAAGCTCAGGAGAAACTGCCCTGCAGAGCAGTACTAGCATCACAGGAAAGCAAAAGAGAGATTTATGTGACCTATGCTCCCATTTGCATATGCACTCTCACACACACACGCTCTCTCTGATCTATGCTCTGTGCAATTTAGCCAAAACCCAAGGTCTGGCCCAGTTCCTCTCTGTGCCTCACTTTCTCATCTATACAATGGCGATAATGATAATTCCCTGCCTCACAGGGGTATGTGAGGATAAATTCATTGGTGTTTGCAAAATGCTCAGATACTACAGTGATAAGAAGCCATAAGGAGATCTAGCGATACATTTAAGGCTTATTGTTGCTCCTGGGACTTTCTACATCTAAGAAAAGTGACATGACTGAGGTTGATCGCAAATACACTCTTAGTCTGGAATTGTAAATGTTAAAATAGACTCTTTGCTAACAGTTAGCTCCAGAGCTATTTGTGAACATGCCTGCCCTCACTTGGGGTGAATGTTCCCTGGAGATGCAAGGGATTTCAGTGACACAGGGAGGTTATATTTCCCTGTTCTGGCCAGAATTGTCATGGGGTGGGTGGGGGTAGGGAGTGTAAAATACAAGGATTTCTCTCTTTTCCGCCTTAAGGCAGACTCTGTGTAAATAATTGCAGCTGACTTTCTCCTTATTACTATTGATACTGTTAATCAGGATTACGAATATTACTAGTTTCCATCCAATAAGAATCCTTTTTGTATTTATAGGATTCATTTTCTAGTGTGTTTCACATGGAGTTTGAGGAATTAGACGATTCAGCTGATGTCCTGAAGAGGTAAAATAACTTGATATGAATTTCTGTTCATTACAGGCAAATGGAAATGACTGAAGAGTCTTTGCTTTTACTAACTTTTCATGACAAATAACTTCAATAAATAGAATTAGGCAATGCGTTATTATCTGCTGGAGGCTTTTACCCTGAGATATGCATGCAGTGTTCCCATTGGTCTCAGCAGAGCTGGTCACACAGTTGTGTCTGAGGGCAGCTTTGTTTAATTTTCTTCATTTCATGCAGTGTTTTCAAAGTTAAATACTCCTGGATAAGGTGTGCTCTATACCTTTTTCCTGTTAACTATCTCCCCAAAAGCCTGTTAGCCTTCATTTTAAATGTAATTGTTTTAGATTTTGATAACAGTTTTAACATCACAAGTATTTTCTTCGAAAGAAAGAGAAATTAAAGCAACACAGAAAATTGTACCACCCAGCACAACCAACTTTCAATGGCCCCTAGAGTATGGCCCCCATAACCCCCTAAACGTGGCTCTAAGCACAGAATGGGAAGTATGGCACATTAATGCAGCCTTTTTCTGTGGATTTAGAAGGGATGGGAACCTAGAGGAGTATACAGGGCTTTCCCATGCCACCTTTTGCTTGTCCTGTCCTGCTCTGCAGAGACCAGCAGAAGGGTCATTGGTAGTAAGCAGCAGTATGTGAGCCAGAGTACACCGTACCATCCTATCCTGCATGCATACAATGTCATTCTCCAGTTATAGAGCCTTTACAGAAATATTTCTACCCTGCCACTTAGTGGAATGCCTTGCTAGCTTACATTTCAAGCAGGGCAGGTGTCGGAACCTTAGGAAAATCTAAAATTTTTGGGTGTGGTTTTAAATGCTGAAAATAATCTAGAAAATAAAGTTAGAATGTTGCAGGTAAAACTTCACGTAAACAAAATATTTTCATATAGACTTTCATATTGGGGGGCAAAGTCCAATATTAAATCAGTTTAATTCCACCGCATCGTTTTTGTTAGTCTCTAAGGTGCGACAAGGACTCCTCGTTGTTTTTGCTGATACAGACTAACACGGCCACCACTCTGAAACTTAATAATTTAGTACCCTAGGAGTTCTGGTTAGGCCTTAATTCTGATTACATGGCTTTGCATAACAGCGGCACCTACTGGTTAAACATGTATTATTACTATTATTTTATTATTATTATTATTATTTATTAAAAAATTGCAATAGTACCCAGCGACCTCAATCAAGATTACACCCCACTGTGCTATCATCATCATCATGTTCCTATTATGCCTCTGGCGTTTAGGGCAGTGACGAAGCTCCTCCACTCCTGTCTGTTTCTGGCAAGTCTTTCAATTGTTCCCCAGCTGTGCTCCAGGTTTTTCAGCTTGGCTTCCACAGCTCTTCGCCATGTTGGTTTTGCTTACCTTCAGGTGTTCATCTTATTGCTACTCTGGTGATGGAATCAGTTTCCATCCGAAGCACATGGCCAATCCATCTCCAACGCCTCCTGGCAATGATGGTGCTCAGATCCTCTTGGCTGCACTGTGTCAACAGATCTTGGTTTGAGATTGTTCTGGGCCAGAAGATATGGAAGCACTGTACAAATACACAAGATAATATGATCCCTTTCACAACAAGCTTATAAGTATGGCCCTGATCCTGCAATGACTTAAGTGTGTGTTTAACTTTAGGCATATGAATAAAGTCTTGAAGTCCCTTGAAGCCAATTAGGGACTACTCATGTGCCTAAAGTTACATACATACTTATATCTTTGTAGGGTCACAGTCTAAGAAAGAGTTTGCAGCCTACAAATAGCTGTACCAAAAGACTATCCTGTAGGTCTGTGCAGATGTACAAAACACAGGAATTCAGTTCAGGTAGGCACAAACTTCTAGTCTGGAATTTACCCGTGAGAACCATTCACTAGAAGTGCAAACAGCTTTGCTCAGTTGTAGTAATCATAGTAGAAGCCATCTGTATTTAATTAGTGCAGTACTTTTAATCAAAGGATATCAAAGTACTTTACAAAGGTGGGTAAGTATTATTCCCATTTTATAGGTAGGGAAACTGAGGCACAAGGTGGTGATTGGCAGAATCAGGGCTAGAATCCAGCATCCTGACTTCCAAGCCCCTTTTGCAATAACTCCAGGACACCATTCACTTAATTATTCAATCTGGATAAAAAGAAAAGTCAGAGGCAATAACTGAATTAACGTGCCCATATTAAATAGATTCTGAATTTAACCTCAGTCAGAGAATCTGTACATAAAATGCTGGAATATCATCCATTCTCTAACTTTTTCTATTTATTACAAAAATGTTATTTTATGAAGCACTGAGGGCTAACTTTTCAAAAGCATGAAATTAAGTTGTACACAGGGCACACTATTGGATATGCAATGTACAGCATCCAGTTTGAGCATTTTGTGCTCAACTGACCTCTTTTTGCTGTTGACTGTTTCACATATGCAATTCTCGCACATATGTTTGAAAATTCAGCCCAAAGATTCTGGCTCAAGATGGCAAAAGGTTTTGGTCTATTTTGGGACTTGGACTACATGCCAGCACCAGAGAGTAAAGAGGGAATGCTTGCTTACTCCCTCTCTAGAGCAGGTGGGTGGCAAATGGGCAGGCCTTGGCTTCTTCCATTCATACTTCTCTCCTGCTTGCCGGCGCATGCTTCTGAGAGTAGTTTATTGCTTGTAGAGGCCAGCAGTGAAGTCTTCTCTCAGGCTGAGAGCAAGGGAAGCAGGGAGGGAATTTTGGTCCACTGAGTCATAATTCCTTCCCTGAAATATTCCTGGGGCAGCACAGCTATGTGCCGCCCTTTATGGTGGGCTGTCTTATGATCCATCCAGACCACTGAAGGCTGATGCTCTAAAGTCACAGTTTCAGGGGTCATAAAAGGCACAGTGACATGCATTAGGTAGAATAAATTATTATAAAAGGTACTCTCTGATACTCATCACATAATCCGTGAGCTGAGTTGAGCCCAAAATCAGGCCAGTCTTCCGAAGTGCAGGGTTTGTCCCTAAATAACAGAATTTGTTATATAGAAAAGAATGCTTTCCTGTCTCCAGTGTTGTGCATGGATACTTTGGACATGTGCATTTACATCTGAAAAATAATAGAATCCTACTCACAAGTCAAAGAGAAAATGGAGAAGCCTGATGGGAACAGGTATATCGATAGAAGATGGGCGGTCGGGGAAGGGCTAGGACAAGAATGAAAGTGTCGTAATTAAATACATAAGTATTTAGCAATTAAAAAAGAGATGATTGATTTTGTAAAGTTATTTTAGGCCCCGATTTGGGAGAAACAGATGTTCTGTGTCAATAATGCAATCCCCATGCAATTAATTGTTCGTTCATTCATTCTAAGAACACATTTTACATGAACTTGAAAGCAGAAAATTCATAAATGTTGCCATCTGCTCTCAGTTGAGAAATATGTGAATTTCATCTATTATTGATTTTCAAATGTATCAGATTTCTAGATAAATATTATTTTTGAAGTGCTCTATTTCTGTGAACATGCATTCAGCTGGTTGAGGTAACATCTTTTATTGGACCAACGTCACTCATCTTGTCTCTAATATCTTGGGACTGATATGGCTACAACTAAATGGCATATATTCATCTGTCATTCATTTTTATCCTTCATTCTTGTAGACTACATTGATTTATTCCTAAATTTAGTATTTTTAATACATCTCTAACTATCCTAACATTTAAGAGTATAATTTCCTCTGGATGCTTACACAAGACATAACTACGTTTTACAGCTTATCTACATCAGAAAGTTGCACTGGTTTATCTTAAATAAGTTTTTAAACCAATTTAGTTAAATTGGTGCAGATCCCTGTATGGATGCTTATATTTCAGTTGAAATCAGGCTTATTTCAGTTGAGCTTTAATCAGTTAGCGACAAGTTTAAACTAAACTGAAATAAGCCAAACTTAAATCAAAATGTCTGCACAGGGGTTTGCACTAAAACAGTTAATTTTTAAACTTGAATTATACTCGTGCAGCTTTCTCATGTAGACAAGTCCTTATCAGAACCACAAATATGTAGAGAGAACTTGTATGAATTTTAATAGAAGTCACTTGCGTGCCTGGAGTGCTAAATACACCTACACATCTCCCGCATTTCAGTTGTAATTGAGTAAACAGAATAAACACATGCATCAGAGATAAGAGTTATAATGTTACTCTCAGAATATTGTTATTTGTTTGGTCTTTTGTAGTGATGTGCACAGTATGGAATGGCTGGACATCATCATCTCTGTTAGCTCAATTTAAATGAGACGTGGATATGCAAAATTGGGCTGTCTGAGTCACCTAACTGTAGCACAGCCTACGATTATGTGTTGGGTTGGACATGATGGTGGATCTGGGCTTGGGAATTGATCACACCTTTCCCTTTGATTTACACATGATATATTTTACATTTGCTTAGAATTATTGCATGTCCCAGTGTCATATAAAGAATACCATGAATAATATCTGTCTGTCCTTGCTGTTCCATCAGGGACTATGATGCAAACAAAATAAATTATATGTATGCTCAGTATGTCAAGAATACCATGGAGCCTCTTAATATACCAGATGTCTGCAAAGACAGAAGATTTCCATGGACAGTAAGTAAAGTGAAATTGGGTTCGGAATCCAGTAATAAAAGACACAGATGATTTTTTGTGCACCTTTCATATATGACCAAGTCTTGTGTGTGCTACCCTTATTACTACTGTCATTGCTGTTTTTATTGACTGCCGATGCTCAGAACTGTTTAAACTTAGAGGAAGATACGGTGCCTGGCCCAAGAAGTTTACAGACAATACAGTTCTGACACACAGGGGGCCAGGGGGGCCAGAAGATGGATTCATCACAAAGAAAATCAGTATAAAAATAAATCTAACTTTACTTATTTACTAGAGAATACATTTCCTAGGCCAAGAGAAAGTATGTTCTAAGGGAGGTTTGAATGAAGACAGGATGGAGGCTTTCCACATCAATCCTGAGGACTGGCCACCACAGTTTGCTGTAAGATTTGGGAGTAGACTCAGAAGTTCTTTCTCTCACTTTTGGTGTGGGAGAGGTTAGCCATGATATAGATGTGAACTGTTTGCTGTTCTGAGGGAGGTGCAACTGCACTTCTCTTCAACACCTCATGCTTCCCAGTCCACAGAGCAGCACCAGGAAGAGCCAGCTTGTAGCAGGGTGTCCCAGGGTGACCACTTGGATAGAAACTCGAGATTTAGGAAGGAAGGGACAATTGGTAACAAACAGACCAGTGTAGTGAATGCCCAAGCAACAGCTCTAGTGCCTTGGCGTCCCTATCAGCAAAAAGCAAACCTGTGCCTCTTACTCCCAGAACAGTGCCTGGAAAGTCACCTGGTCGTCTTGTTACACTTTTGCAAAGGCAGGTTGGTTTATTATAAGCTAATACATTTGTAGGAAGCCTCTTAGATAGTGGATGAGGGAGAGAGTTGGTGGGGGGAGGGAGTGTATTACTGTCAATAGATGGGCTTCCACTATACTCTCTCCCTTCTGGGGTTAAGCAGCAAGCAGGGCAGAAGGTACAATGTCCAACAAGATTGTTCCAATAACTGGATAATAGGGGCTGCTGGAGAGTTATGCAGTGCTTCCACTTTCAGCTGTGCATGGTTTAGTCACACTGGGAGCTAAGTGCTCTGCACTTTGCAGGATAGAGCCCACAACTAGCCCCATTTAATAGCTCATCGTGGGGGCGGGAGGTACAAAATAGATGTCCTGGATTAGGTAGACAAAGAAATAGGTTACTATTTGGCAGAAAATTTAAAATACATAAAAGAAACATTTTGGGACCAGTTTCAAACAGGTGTTTGTTTAGGACAAGCCCTTTGATTTGGCAGCAGAATTTGAATTTTCTGCTCATGCAGAAATGCATTGTTCTCTGGACTCTAAATGATTTATTATGCCGAAGAAAAATGTCGACATGTGTTTACTTCTAGATACATGTGCACACATGGACAAAGAAGAAACAGTAGTACTTCTGGAGAGGAATTCTAGATAATCTATTTTTTCAGCACAATGACATTGAGTCCATATCTTATACTCCTTTCCTGTCTATTCTCCCTCCCTCCATTTCTCCAAACAACTGATCATTGGTCTATTTCCTATAAGCTGTGTGCCTTGTGGGGTGCTTCAAAGTTCACTCAAGTCAATGGAGAGACTCCATGGGCCTTGGATTAGGCCACATAGGAACATTACCTTGGGGGCCATTGGTTCCCCTCCTCCTCCAAGCACTTAACTAGCTTTCATGAAAGCCCTCCTTCAGTTTCTCTCAACTGTAATTGCTGGAGAGTTAGGAGCAAAGGAACATTTGGGACAAATAATGGTTGCAGCTTGGAAAAAAGGTTAATGGTTTAAACACTAAATAATAGGGGAATCAGTGGAAGAGACAGGAGAAGAGGAAACAGAAGAGTGGCAAGAACAGAAGGAAATATTAGGGAGGGACAAAAGAGGAGAAAGTGGGAAGAAAAAATGGAGTGACCATGGACAGAAGGAAAGGACATGCATGAAGAGGGAGGAATAAGAGTAAAAAACAGATCTACATGGAGTGGATAGGATAATTTTCACCACTGACTCAAGTTAATGGAAAAACTTGTCACCTAACCAAGTAGAAACCTTGTGCATGGCTAACACTTTAGAAGGGCAGCATGCAAGGTCGCACTTCGGTCCACACGGGCATAGAAAATAACTGATGTCTGTGTGTCATTTTGAGGAAAGCAAGCAAATCTTTGGTTGATTGCTGATGTTCAAAGATGGAGAATTGGTGTATGGGGATGAGAGATGAATCATGAAATCAAGGTTCCCTACCAGTTTCTTTTCTCTCCATCCCAGTTTGGGCTTTAGGACTCTCGATAACCCCCAAAGCATTATTAGCTCACTTTTCATCAGCACCCTGCAACTGTTGCAAATTGTTGTATTTATAATGATTGAGCTTACCATTGAGTATTCAGACAGACATCCTCATACCTATGTAACTAACTACTGAGCAAGTGTATAAAGTGCAGCAGCAAATCTTTGAAGCTATGTGTCTGTGCACCTGAGAGGAGAGTTGAGACAATAGTTGTTACCAGCATAAATTAACACATTGCAGACAAGAGCAACACAGTATAGGTCACTGTATTCCAAACTCTGGTCTGTGAAGAGCTGGCTGGCTTCAGGGGGCTGGTGTTCCTCCTATTTTCCAGTTAATTTCACACGTATCAAGGCTCTTAATTGCATAGAAGTGCCTGGAGTCATATAAAGCATTACACATTACATCATCCCTTTGAAAGTTTTCTACAAAGCATATGCTCTCCTATACCGTAGGCAAAATGTTCCTTTATTTGTGCAATGATCGTGCCTGTAAGGCTAAAGAAAAACTAACCCAGGCAGCCAAGAATCAAAGAAACTTCTGAGCTGAAATATTAGCATGCTAATATTTTTTTCCTTCCCTTTTATGGAATCAGACATTGGGCCATGCTTTGTTCTTAGTTATCCCCATGAGATTCCAGTACTAGGTGTAACAGAGCAGAATTAGGTCTGTTTTCTTTCATTACTTAAGAATCCTCACAACTGGGGAAGTAGAGAAGGTATCTTAGAGCCCCACTAATTTCTCCTCAGCTACCCTAAGTTGAAAATCTGTCCCGAGTGTACAATACAGTCATTTTCATTCTAATGAAAGGAACTATCATAAAATGAAAAAGTGGACCCAAATGACTGAAAATTCATCTTGAAACTTTGTTATTACTCATTTATTTATTTATTATTCCCTAGTACCCATTATGATAGATGATGCACAAACACAAATGAAGACATGGTCCCTGCCCCCAAAGAGTTTATAGTGTAAGAATTACAGTTTTATAATCTGCCTTCCTTGCATGGCCTGCCAATCAGGGCTCATGAATAGATCTCTCTGTAAGTTTTTAACTATTCTTTATTTGCTTAACAGAATGAAAATGCAGAAAATGTAAACCAGCACATAAAAAGTTTGCTTTGTACACCAATAAAAAATGGGAAGAAGAATAAAGTGATAGGTATTACCATTTTGATTTGTTTACATTTCTGCTTGCACACTGCATGCCCAGTCGTTAATCAAAATATAATAACATGCATCTAACTGTTGTCTTTATGTGAGATAAAATGTATTGATATTATACTGCTGGATACTTCTGTATAATTTTGGATACTTGTGTATAATTGCCTTACTCTGGAGTAAAATCTCAGCAACATGAAATCTAAAATCACAGGAGAAAATCCTTAAGCACAATGAAATAGTTGTCATGCTTTTAATTCAGGGCACCATCATACTCCTTTCTGTCATTTTTTTACTTACTACAGATGAAAAAATACCAATAACACCTCAATTATTTTTTTCTACTTTTTCTGTTTATTTCCTTTGTGCACCTGCACTCTGCTGGTAATTATTTTCATGGTATCCCATGTAGACAGTCAGAGTTCCTTGTTCTTTGTATTGGTCTTTTGCATCGCAGTTGGTAAGAGAAAAGCTTTTCTTTAAAAAAATAAGAAAATATAAAAGCCTGAGACATCTAGCATATAGACTAAGGGGGAGAAGAAGCACCTGAAACTACTTCCACCTCTTCTTTTATATTTGATTGTTTAGATTTCATGTTGATAGGGACTTCTTAACATTTACATATGCTCAATTAATGTAACAAATTATAATGTAAAAATACTAGTCTAATCAATATTGTATTGAGGAATAGGAAGGACAGTCTATGGGATGATCTCTCTAATCATCTAGCTCCTTTGTGCCATTCAGCTGGTGCAAAGAGGCCAGAACTGATCACAACTAGTCAGCAGAAAATCCCCCTGTTGGAGGGCAATGCCCAGGAGAGGTAAGTGTGCTAGTGCTGAAATCTTCACCTGTCAAACAACTCTTCTGGCATGGGAGCGTTTTGGGGACAGGGAGCAAGCGTAGTGGAGCTGCACCTATTAACCATCCAGCAACAGTGGTGCAAGTTGGAGCTCGCTCTAACGCTCATCAGGGGTCTGAGTGGCCTGATTACAGTTCTGGAAATGGTTCTGAGGAAGCCCCACACCCAGGGCAGGAAGCAGAGGTCAACCACAAGAGTGAAACCCTAAGGCTCACACATGAATTTCTACTAAGTCCTTACACACAAGAATTCCCATTGTCTCAATGGGAGTTTGGACTGATTGATTGGAATTCACTTGGGTAAAGGCTGAGCCAAAACTAGGGAAGGGCCTCAGGATCTCCTCCATAGGTATTTCACATAGCCCTAGTCTAGACTAGGAGTAAAGATGTATTTTAAAAACAACTAACATTTTAAAACTTTAATGTGGACGTAGAAAGATTTATTATAACAGGTCAAGGTAGACTCTAGTGGGTAGCCTGGGGTTCATCTCGACTAACATACCTGTTAAAATACAGCTGGCCATGCATATTGGGATTTAGGTAACTTGGAAGGCTTTGTGTAGATTCTTGAATAAAGCATACATGACCATGGAAAAATAATGGATGGGATTCTGGGTGGCACCTGTAAGAGGGGCAGCACCGAACTTGCAGCCCAAGGGATGTGAGAAGCTATGGTGGTTTTAAGCCACAGTGTGGGTCTTGATATAATGCAGACTGCCTTGGGGGCCTATATAAGTTATGACAACCTACCTATGGGCTGAAGCCCTACATGTGGTGATGCTGCCCCTGATGTGTCCCTCCTGTCCCCAGCCCCGCCCCCATCACACTCTCTACTACAAGGCTTACAAGGGAGTTCTCTGAGAGCTGTCTTACAGCTGTTTTCCTCAGTTCCAGCATCAGGAGAATCCTCCCCATGCCAGATCTGGGTGTTTGGAGTCCCTTTACACCACTCCAGACCCTTTAGCCAGAGTACAGGGCTCAGAGCTTGAGTGAGGACTCACCCTAGGTATTCTTTGTCATTAAAGTCTCCGTACCATAGGCCTTTAAATATGTTTACAGTGTGAAAATTTTCTAAAAAGAAAAGTGAATCAAACGAGAAAAAGCTACAAAGTGCATCTAATGAATGATCCAGTGACTAGGTCGTGCCAAAAGTCACGCTTCACACTCAGTACAACTTCATGAAGATCCTGCCAAGCAGCTAGATGTTACCCATTTCTCAGAATAATTCAGCATCTATATCCTTTAGCTAGTGGAACAGGCCCAAGGTAATAAATGACACTTTGTCACATTTTTCATGTACTGCTGATGTAATCTTTTCGTATAGTCTATAACAAGTTTTATTACAAGGTCTTGTTTGTTGTTTGAACAAAGCTGTAAATAGAAAATCTACTTCTATTCCCCTATTACACTTGTGTAAATCTAGAGTAAACTCCATTGAAATCCCTGGATTTTACTTACTGATGTAACTGTAAGTAAGTGGTGAATCAGCCTCAAAGTACAGAAAAATATCTGCAAGTGGGTGAATATAACAAATGTATGCTCTTGTGTAAAGTTACACCAGGTTTTATATTTCATACAGTTATGAGATAGTTCTTTAAGAAATCAGTGGTTTCAATCATTGTAAAGTGAGATGGTTGCTACCCTGTTTTGCTTGGTGAGTACAATTGTATAATCCTTTCAAGGGGTCCTTATAGCTCCAGATTTTGTCTCACTTCTTTCTGCTGTTTCTCCCATTTAGTGTAAGCATCTCCATTATTGCTGTAGGTCAACCATCCATTCTTCAAGTGAGCAGTTAGTTTTCTTTTTAAAAAAAATGAAATAGGAACAAAAATAAGCGGGTTTTTATTTATAATTTTTGTTGCATTTCATGATGGTGGTCAGAATGTTTCTTTGTGTTAGTAAAGGAGCAAACACCAGGAAAAGTTGATTTGGGGGTTAAAATGAAAATATTTAAAACATGAGCATTTGTCTCATGTTAGCCCTGGCTGGGATGATTTAACTGGGAATTGGTCCTGCTTCGAGCAGGGGGTTGGACTAGATGACCTTCAGGGGTCCCTTCCAACCCTGATATTCTATGATTCTATGATTCTCCTGCCACTTTCTTATTTCCTGATGAGTTTTTACACTAAGATTTACAAGGGCAGCTCATGTTTTCACCGCTTTTTCCCTGTAGCCTGCATATTACTTATACGGCTCTCAGAGCACTGACACATAATGTCTGCCCCTCCTTGCTCTTTCTAGGCTTCTACGGCTTCTGTGACAGTACAGTGGCAATGCTGTCATTGGTCCTGTAGGGTAACATTTTCAAAAGTATCTAAGTCCCATTTCAAAAGAGACTAAGGACCTTAAAGCCTGTTGACTCTCAAACAGGATTTCAGTTCCTAGATGTAAGCCATTTTTTTGAAAGTGGAACTTCAGTTCATACAGTGCATCTGCACTTCGAGCTGGAGGTGTGATTTCCAGCTCAGGTAGATATACACATGTTCACTTTGATTGAACTAGGGATCTAAAAATAACAGTGTAGTTGTAGCAGGATGGGCTAGCCACTGGAGTAAGTATATAGGGAACATTCTGTAGACAGCTAGCTTGTCCCACCACCCACATCATCACAGCTACACTTCTGTTTTTGGCATGCTAATTTGACCAAAGTGAGTGCACATACGCTACCCCAGCTGGAAATTCTACCTCCAGCTCAAAGTGTGAATGTACCCTAAAGTCACTTTGGAGCCTTTGAAAATGTTATCCCTGTTCTGTAAATTTGCAGGATTAGAAACCATGTATATGTGCCTTTTCCAGAATCAAGAAGTTACCCAAGACTATATAATGGGGACAGTTCCTGAGGGAACTGTCTTGTGTTGGTTTCTGACAGCAGTTGCCATCCAGCTTCCCTATCTCTCAGCCACCCACACCGTCGAATTCTGCAGAATCCTAAGTGTATGTTGTTTTGTAGAAAGGGGTTTCCAATGACTACATATGGGAAATGGGGGAATACTTCATAGTCAGTGCTCCTATCTCCATATGTATTTTTGGGCCTCATTTCATGGAGACAGATTTGTTCTTAGTCGCCAGCTCCATGTAGCTGATGGAAACAGAAGGTCCTCAGAGAGGAATTATCTTTAACTTGTCTAGTTCTCAGGATTTACATTTATACCAGCTGCTTTTATGGGACTGTAGTGCACTGTATGATCTCTTGTTTTGAATACTCTACAATCCACAGAAAGCTGAGTTGAAGATTGAAATGATTTGGACACAGTTAGGAATTTTTCACTGTGCTTGTTACTCTGGGACAGACTTTTAACTCCTCATACAGGTTTTTCTATTGTTTGCTGTTCAAATTCATGATTAAAAGTCTCAGGCAGGCTGCATTATGTAGGTATATTTTTATTTTTAAGCTAAATGTCTCTGACAAGAACAGTAAATTTTTTTGGGAGAGCAGCTTTCTCCATCTTCAACAAAGCAAGAAAACCTTTCTGTTTGGTCTCCTTTTGGGCCTGTATACCCTTTAAATATGTGTTGAGAGCATTATAGAAACCTTCTGTGGTTTTTGTAAGTATGCCCCCCAAAAGAATTTGGGCTCCTTTAATTCTGATATGCATGGACCCACTGATGCCTCGTGGGAAAACTTTTGAAAAACATTCTATTTAGAGAATGCTTTGGCTTATATGTCATGCAGTATATTTACTGTAATTATCTCCCCCTGTTTTTATTAATAGAGGCATTTACATGAAAACAAAGTCTATGTTTTTCAGAGTTCATCTGATCTTCTGGTTTAGTCACTGCTGGAAGTCATAATCCCCTATTCATTACATCACAGTTGCTATGGAAATGATTATAATGTCATAAACAGCACTAAACGGAGAGTTGAAAGTGAGATCCATGAGATTGTCCCACACCCCCAAAAGAGTCTAGTGATAGATCAGTTCCTCTTCCACAGAGGGAAACCAATCCATTTCCCAATTAATTCGTATTCGTTGTTGTGTATTATCTATATAGCTGTAGTGCTGAAAGATCCCAATGAGGGATCAGTGAGCCACTGTGCTAGGCACCATACTCCTACATCACAAGAAGACAATTTTGCCCCGAAGAGTTTATAATTCAATTACAACATTTTTATTGATTTCAGTGAAAGCAGGATCTGGTCTGGGAGAATTTCCCATAATAGGGCATAATTTGGCAAAAAAGGGACACTTACTGTGCTATAAGTAGATTGGAAACTGTTCTGTGTACAGAACCTTTACGTTTCAAAGAACTCATTCCATACATAGGTGCAGCAATCATTTTGTTCTCAGAGTTGCTATAGACTGTTACAGAGAAGACACATCAAGACTTGGATATTTCTTGTTGTTTTTCCTTAATCTACAATGAGTAATTTTAGACCTTAAGTGTAGATTGCTAGCAATGGTGGGAATTTTCTGTAAACATTCCATAGTGTAGACAAGGCCTTAAAAAGGTGCTGATTACACCCACTCTTGATATAGTTGCAAAATAGTTTCCATTATAATTCCCGCCCCACCCCAATTCCCCTTTTCAGAAGCTGAGAGCAGCTCTGGCATTGTTGAGACTGTGACCCTAAGGCTGCACATTATAAGAAACAAAAAGTCAGGGATCCAAATTCTTCTCCCATTTATAGTGGTGTAATTCCAGAAGCAAGAAAATGCAAAAGTTACAGTTCCAATAGCAGTTTTAGTTGGGTGTCACCCCAAAATAGTGTTTTGTATTCCTGTTGTATTGGTGAAATATATAATTTAATATATTATTGTTTATACTATTAAATGTATGGCATAAAAAGCACAGAATATGCAATATGACAAAACTATATCTTCGATCATAATTTTTCCATTTCCTAACTCATAATTTTTAATTGTTCATCTGTAACTTTCCAGTGGCATAATTATTTACATTTGATCAGGCAAGTGTTTGCCCTCATAGTCAAAAATGTTAGAGGCATAAACACAGAAAGTTCTGTATGTATGTTACCGAACAAAGTCAGTTGAACTTGGTGATAACATCTATAGCTGTTTATTTTTAATAATAAGCCATCTGCAGTTAGGGCTTGATCCAAACCCAACTGAAGTCAACAGGAGGCTTTCCAGTGACTTAAATGGGCTTTGATCAGGCCCTGTATTGGAGAGACCACATCTCCATCGAACAGTGGTGGGCAACCTGCAGCTCATCAGGGTAATCCGCTGGTGGGCCGCGAGACAGTGTTTACATTGACTTCCTGCAGTCATGGCTGCCCGCAGCTCCCAGTGGCCGCGGTTCGCTGTTCCCAGCCAATGGGAGCT
This sequence comes from Lepidochelys olivacea, assembly GCF_965140295.1. Taxonomy (NCBI): domain Eukaryota; kingdom Metazoa; phylum Chordata; order Testudines; family Cheloniidae; genus Lepidochelys; species Lepidochelys olivacea. Next base: position 45,240,739 of record NC_140414.1, on the reverse strand, counting down.
ACAGGAAGTGGCAGCCACTACATCTCTGCAGCCCGCGCTGCTTCCTGCAGCTCTCATTGGCCAGGAACGGCGAACCGTGGGCACTGGGAGCTGCGTGCCTGTGGACAGTCAATGTAAACACTGTCTTGCGGCCCACCAGTGGATTACCCTGACGGGCCGCAGGATGCCCACCACTGCCATAGATCATAGCAAGCACACTTGAACTTTGAGCCTGAACTTGAAGTATTTTCTGTTTTTGTTTTTTTTTTAACTTTCCGGTACTGTTTCAAATAAGGAAGTGCAAACTTTATGTGCCACTATCCTGACATTCAAAACTGTTCTTTTGGCATGATTACAAAAATCTAATTAGCCTCTGAAGGACAAATTGTCTTTAGGGATTAAGTCAATCTAAAGTACTTTTAACAATAAGTCAAGAAGAAAACTGCCCTGTAGAATTTTGCAAGATAATGCAGGCTATACAGAGCTACATATCTGCATTGTAGATCTTCATGAATACTTGTAAATCCACAGACCAACATATAGTAGTGTAGTTTTTATTCTTTGGTGTATTAAAATAATTCTAGTAAAGTCCTTTTATAGCATTCTGATTTGTGTCCTGTATATATTTGCTTTAAAAATACATTGATTATTTGTTTTATAGACTATCAGAATTCAGAGAGCTAATATCTTGTTATGTTTTGTTTCACCTAAGTGTGGTATTTTAGCAATTGCTGTATTACTTCTTTTCATTCCTGTGACCTGATGTAGGGGTTTGTCAGCTTGTAAATAAGATGGAAGAAAACTTGGGCAAAATCAAGGCTTTCAACAGAAATGATGAACAGTTTCTGGAAGCCTTTGTCATCTTTTGTGGCTTGGGGATCCAGAATACACAGATGTATGAAACTGTGGAGAGAGCCATGGCCAAGCAGATGGTGACATTAGAGGTGAGCTCAAAATCTAGGCAACCCTTATTTGGTGCAGTATATAACCTAGTTTTGGTCCAAATTCTGCTTTCCCTACTCACAACCTGAAACTACTCAGATGAATAAAGTGAGCAGAATCTGGCCCACTGTGTTAACAGGAGCTATACTTATTTGCTGCTTGTTTCTGTGTTTGCATGCATAGTATTTTATTTGTTGTATTTGAACTGTACTCGTGGGATCCAGTGGTAGACATGAATGCTGCCTTCCCTAAACACCGTGCTGCACATTGACTACAGTGATCAACATAGGTGGCTTGTCCAATTGCACAGAAAGAGGAAATGGTTTGGGGGATTAGGGGTGTCCTCTTGTCTGAGGTTTTCTGTGATGATTTTGGCTCAGTCCTTTAGACAAATCAGAATATGCAATAACAGCAGGATTAGGCTTTCTGCAACTTCCTTGAGCTCCGTCAAAATATATTAAGCATAAATGTCATCTGGTCCTAGCCTTTGAATTGTTTACTGTTAGGTTTAATGACCATGGTGTTAAAGGAGGTTCTGACATGATATGCTGAATTACTTGGAAGATAACTGTAAGCCTGAAACTTAAATTTTGTAGACTTTGGATCTGTCCAATATGTAAATAAGAGTGCTTGCAAAATTTCTAAAATGTGGATTATATACCCAATAGCTTCTAAAGGAAACATTACAACTCTCATGTAAACATGTAGTTAGTCACTTCAAGCTGGGCAGATGATAACCGTACTGTCAAGTAATTTCAGTGCTTTTTAAAAATAAGATTGGGTGGTTTATTTACATCTCACATTAGTGACTCTGTTGGTTTATCATTTAAAAAATAAAATTCTGTAGAGGCTGTAAAAAAATGTCTTTTTTTAAAAAAAGCCAGAGCTGGACTCTTAGTTGCACATATGTTTAAAGGAACCCAACGCAGTAGCATTCTCCTCTCTTTTATTCTCACAATTAAAAAATTATATATGGGGTGGGGTTTTTTGTTAATTTAAAACAAAATATTTTCTCCTAGACTGAAACCTCTTCTTCCAAATTTTATCCAGGACAGAATTTTCTTTAATGTCTGAGTTATAAACCCATGAAAGAAAGAGACTTATTTTGGGAACAATGTCATCCCATAGTCATAGCTGTGCTGTGATATATTTGTCTTTGAAATGGGGTATGAAAGCTTTCCCAAGAGAAGGAGTTTTGGTGATATTTTTTTAAAATCAGAGCTCTTTGGTCACGTATAGATTTTCTTGGCCTGGCTATATCAAGAAGCTGCTATGACGAGCATTCCTATGCCCATGCAGAGCTCCATTAAAGTCAGTGCATTGCAGGCATAATCTCAATTTATTTCTCTTTTTAAAAAAAAAGATTTAGATGCTTTTACAGTGCATGCTTTTATTTGTATTTCGGTTTCTTCATTCCTTATCCCATAGGTCCTCTCATATCACGCTTCAGCCGCTGAGGAGGAAACAAGGGAGCTGCAGGTAACAGCGGTAATAGCATTTTTTAAATAATAGTAAAAAAAATGCATTCTTAATATATGGAGCAACGAAGGATGGTCCAATGTGCAGGGTAACATTTTCAAAAGTGCCTGTGTTAATTAGGTATCTAAGTTACAATGAAAACATATCTGTTGCTGAGTTTCATTGGTGTATCATGGGTAAGGCTGCGTTTTAGTCACAGGTATTTTTAGTAAAAGTCATGGACAGATCACGCACAGTAAACAAAAATTCATGGCCCATGACCTGTTCATGACTCTTACTGTATACCCCTAACTAAAACTTGGCCAGGGGGCTGCAGGTGCTCTGAGGGGGCAGTCTGGAGGCACCACAGGTGCTGGCGGGGGGGATGGCCTGGGCTCCCCACTCGTGCTGGAGGGGAGGCGGGTGGCACGCAGCCCAGGACCCCTGCTGGTGTTGGGGGTGGGGAGGGTTGGCGGGGCTGGCAGGCTCCCTATCCAGCTCCTTATGTCCCTGCAGCTCCTAGGGGAGGAGCAGCCAGGGGCTCTCCATGCGCTGCTCCCGCCACAAGCGCTGGCTCCTCAGCTCCCATTGGCTGGGAACAGCAGCCAGTGGGAGCTGTAGGGGCAGGGCCTGCAGGTGCAGAGCCTCCTGGTGCCTCCACCTAGGAGCTTCAGGGACATGCCAGTGGGAGCCAGGGAGCCCCTCCACCCCAAGGTAAGTGCCGCCCTGCACCCGAACCCCTAGCCCTGAGCCCCCTCCCACACACCCAAACTGTTGCTGCTGGCTGCTGCAGAAGTCAGAGGTCACATTATCCATGATCTCCATGAAAGTCACGTTATCCATGATCTCCGTGACAGACATGCAGCCTTAATCATGGGACATGAAAAGACAGCAGTGCATCATGGGAGATGTAGTCTAGCCAGGGAGCTTGGTCCACAGGGAGAATGGGGGCACTGAGGTCTGAACCTACAACTACCATGAGACACCACGGCAGCTCGGGCAGATGCAGAGTTTAACATTATCCCAGAATGAAAATTTTAGATATTTCTGGATCAAAATTTTTGATAACTTTTCATTCCACAAAATGTTTTATATTGCAGGTTTTCATCTGCTTTGGGATGAAAACAAATGTTGAAATATCAGAATTTCCACAGGACAGAAATTTTGTTTTTCTATCTCTACCTAAATACTAATCCTGGGATATTATAATTAATGTATTCCCCTCCTTTTCTCATTGTGTACTTCTGTAGTTAACATCCACTACCCCATGAGTCACTGCATCTAGTAGGTCAAGGCATGTTTCATGCCTCTCCAGTTCTGGGACATATTGCTGATGCCCACTGTTTGTCCTTCCCTGAATTTCTCAGTCACCACATTCTTCATTATAAAATTGAAGTTTGTTATCATTAGGTATGCTTCTAACTTAAATGGATGGCCTTAGATATCTCTTTTCCCTTCTTATCTGTCTGTGTGTCTGGTATCTTATCTGTGTGTCTGGTAGAGGACTCCTGGCTTTGATACCTATTGTCCTAGTCCCTAGGAGGCAACAATTATGTTTTCTTTTTTGGCCACACTTCCTTGGGCCACTTTTCCCCAACGGAGATACCACCCAGGAGAACATGTCTCTTCTTTCTAGTGGCTTCCATTCAGGGCTTGCCTCTTGATCACTGATTGGGCTGCTGATCTCTGTTGGGTTCTTAGTCTGAGGACAGAATACTAACTGCAGCCAAAACTGTTAAAACAGTTCTTTTCTGCATTATCTTTTATTCTTACAACTTTTAGTTTTCATTGAAGCCACATTCCTCCATCTTCCTTCATTTCTCATAGCCTCTGCTATTCTCTGCATTCTCTCAAATTGCCTTATCTTTCCTGAAGATGCCTTTTGTCTCTTTCCAGTTTTCTTACTTTATGACTTTTTTCTCTTTGGCTTCATCTGCCTCTCAAGCCTCTCCATCCTTTCTCCAAATCAGAGAGGGCAGTTACATTTCAAGATGGGTATCCCTTATGTTCTTTCATTTGTTGTGCATGTCCCACATCAGACTGATTTTGATCCTTAATTTGCCATTCTTTTTAGTTCATCAATGACTGCAAAGTGCTTTGAGAGCCTCTGATCGAAAGTGTTATGGCAAATGGTGTTTCATACTTTGGAATGTCTCTTCACTTCTTGGAACCTCTTAGTGTCAAGGGACTCTGCTACTGTAACAGCTCCCATGCTGCACTCTCCTGTTTGCTTCTCAGCTAACTTTTTCTGTGCTCTGTATATTGCTACCAACTCAGCTATTGCCTTGTTTATGGCTTGGTTTACCACTCAGTACCTCAGTACATGTCAAACTTTTGTTTGGATTCACTCCGTTGCTGACTCTTCTCTCTGAGACCAAAGATAAGCTTGAGGTCAATGGTGGTAACTGAAGTCAAGAGTTTTCAGACAAAAGGCAAATTTTGCTAAATGTGGGAATGCTTTCTAGATTTGTTTATTAAAACAATGTCAGGGGCAAATTTGGCCTTCAGACTGAGGCTAACATCGGGAGCTTGCTTTTTCCACTTTCTCTGAGCTTGGCACTTACGCTGTTATAGTCTCTCATGTGTGCATCTAGAGAATGTAAAATAACAACACGTTAGTGGCTTAACAAGCTACACCACAGATCTTCTGGGGAGGCTGCCAGTGGCTAATTTCCTCCCAACCATCTGGTGGCTCTCTCAGGATTCAGAGATCATTAGTGAACTGTTTTCCTTCTGTAGGATTTGTAAGACCATGAAGGGCCTCTGGTCGCTAGCCTGCTCCACTTTCCTATTGCAGAGACAATAGGCCTTTGTCAGTCTTGCTACTTTGTGAAATAGGTCTTTATTTTCAGTGAGCCTCCTTTACGTGAGTAGAAGAATTAAACTGCACATGATAGTGGTAGATGACATCAAAAAGAAAACTTGCATTCTGTTTTGCATTTCATCATTCAGAGTTTGAATAATACTCTAAAGAATCACTCTTTTTATTGCCTATAACATCTTCTTGGAGGAACTACTATTTTTTTAAGAGGAAAGAACCCAAGCCAAATCAATAGACCTTCTGCTGGTCATAATTCACAATGTGATGAGCACTACTGAGCATGCCAATGTTTGTTGGTTTATTTATGTTGATTTGTACAAAAGAGGGAGAGTTTTCTGTTCTGTTTTTATATACCAAGGCTCTGGTGCCTCTGCCATATGTTAAAAATACAATCAAACCAAATGCACACAAAAATAACTGCAGCCTCCCCAAAACCACAAATGGAAAAACATAAGTCACACCAACCACAGACTCCAGCCCACAGCGCATTCACCTTCCCTTTCCAAAAGCCTGGAAAAGTGATTGGATTTGTAGCATGTGCTGAAGGCCAGCAGTTTGTGCTATTGTGAACAAGGATGGGGACTGACTCCAGAGTGTAGCGTTCCTGACAGAGAAGGCCCTGCCAGCAGCTTCCTTTTTTTAAAGCTGGTTGGTGCGGGGGGATTCCAGTTTGAGTGTCTCTGCTGTACCACTGGAAACCATACCCTGAGAGATGTGGTTTCTCACCCAAACGCTTTAGATCTTTATAGATCAAAGCTGGCATTGGCCTAAAGAGGAGAAATTATTGGAATCTTTTTTCCTTCAAATTTTGAAATTTCATCAAAGTTCAAAACATTCTGACTATTTCTGTAGCTGGGGAGAAAAATGGGGAAATATATTTTGTGAATAATTTCTCAATGTTTCCAGTTTGTTTTTTGAATTTCAACATTTCATATTGTGACCTGTGCTGGGTCAATGGCAGGACGTTAGGTTTCAAGGGTATGTCTACATTGCAGCTGCGAGTGAGCACCCAATCCTGGGTAGACGGACTCAGACTAGTAGGGCTCGAGCTAGCGTGCTAAAAATAGCAGGGTGGATGTTGTGACTCCATCAGAGACTCAGACTAGCCACCCAAGCTCAAGCCTTGGGGGTTGGGTGCCCCCATGCAGCAGGAAAGCCCATTTGCCAAAGATGCTGCCACTTCCCGCCCTAGTATCATTATCTGAGTTGATTTAGAGTGCAGCCCCTTGTCCAGCACAGTGCAGTAGTCTAATCTCAAGGAGACAATGGCCTGGATCCTGGTAGCAAGGTTCACAAAAAGGAAATGATCTCAGTGTCCTGGCCAGGTGTGTATAGGCAAAGAAGCTCTCCCAGTCACTGCTGCTACATGATCATCTAACAGCAGCTAGGGATCCAGTAATGCCCCAGATCTTTAACTTGAGTAACAAATGGTGGGTTCACACGCTCTGTTAAAGGGCCAGATAAGATCTTTGCCATACCTTCAGTTGCTTACCCCATCTCACCAGCATCACTTGTATCTTAATACTGTCTGGAAGCATATTAAACCCAGCAGTATGAGTCTGTGTAAGATGATTTAAGATCACCTTCAATCAGCTCGTCCTTATTCAGGCTTATGTCCCTATCAAACCCCAGGTAAGGCATTTGGCAGCATTTGAGTCAGATGAAATTCAGAAAAAGAGCTGGCTGTCACCAGCATACTGAAAACACTGCCAGCCCAAGCCTCATCACTAATTCTTCCAATGACTGAATATACACATTCAACAACAGAAGGCACAAGATAAGAGCTCTATGAAACACCACATGAGAAAATCCTAGGCTTAGAAGAACGGCTGCCCACAACTACCTTCTGAGACCTCTCAGAGAGGACTGAAACCATGGAAGAGTGACCCCCCCCCGCACCCCATCTACTCTCACTGAGGTTTGCAAGTGAGCAAGGTAGTTGCACTTATAATGCAAATTGCTGCCATGCATCTAAAATGAAAACTGACACCTAGGACAATTGCCAGATGGATGTTTTCACCTAAAATGATTGCAGATCTCCAAATACCCATTCAGTAATTTTCAGACAGTTCCCAGTATAGTATTACAGCCCATTATCTGACATGTCAGTAGACTCTTTGTTCTTAAAACCAGGGTAAGAAGCTGATCTTACTCTTCCTTTAAAAAAAAATCTTTAAAAATCTGTAGTCAACAAACCCCATTTCTGATATACACTCATGAAAGCATTTTTCTTAGTTTGTTTACATTTTTAGCAACAGAATAAAACACTTGGAAATGGCAAAAAACTGAGCTGTTTATCATGTTTATCATATTTTTCTGGAGCCATCTGGCAGCTGTTTTAGGAGGGTTGGAGGTCAAACAACTCTCAAGATCAAATGGATCATTTTAAGTTGGTTGGAAGTCGGTGCTCCTAGGCCCAGTTTTAACTTAAATACAGGGTAAATGTTTGTTCCTAAATCTGAATGTATACTCTGCATTAGGAATATGTATTTCTGTCTTTGGCTAGAAAGAACAGCTCTGTTTCTACTTTTAACCTGTTTAAGGTCCTGATCTGGGAAAGTACAGGCATAAGTCTATCCCGTTTTAGAATTGTACTTTAGCACATGCTTGAGTACTGTCCTAAATAGGGTTACTTCTCTGAAGCAGAGTCTAGTTGCTGGAAGACATGCATTTTTGCACCCATTTACATGTGCTGAGCAGTTAGCCCATTGGAGTAATAGGCAGCAAGTAGCTAGGGCTAGAGGGACTCAGCCACCAAATGTGAGCTATGTTGCCACTACCCAGTGGCCCAGCAGCAGGACAAGCAAGGGGAGTCCCTGGAGCCCAGTGGCAGGCAGTGAGGTGGATCTACAAGGCCCTGGCACGGAGCTGCAGGCAGAGTCCGTCCTGAGTGTGTCCAGTGCACTGCGAGCCAGACCCCATTCCTGGCATGGTGGTGACGAGTCTGTCCCTTCCCTTCCAGCAGAGCTGGGGCTGGTGTCTGCGGGGGAGAGAGGAGTGGTGAGACAGAAGGAGGAGAAGAGAACAGTAGAATATCAGGGTTGGAAGGGACCTCAGGAGGTCACCTAGTCCACCCCCCTGCTCAAAGCAGGACCAATCCCCAACTAAATCATCCCAGCCAGGGCTTTGTCAAGAGGAGGGGAAGGGGCTGTGGAGGAGGGAAGCCAGACCCAGCTACAGCCAGCTGTGGTCACTGGGCTTCTTGTGCTCCCAGCCCCTTGCCCCTCCAAATAATCCACCAATACCTGACCTAGCCCTCAACCACTGCTTAAACCCATCCAGCTCCCTGCTGCCCCATCCCCAAATAAACACCACAACCCTCTCCTGCCCCGCACATAAACCCAAACTCCAGAAGCCACATTATTCTGCCACAGCCCCACCCATCCGCCTTCCCACTACACCAACCCTCATCTCCCCAATAAACTCACCACATCACAAACCTGCCCCAAGCAACACCCTTATGAAATATGACCCTGCCTAAGCCCTCCCTCCATTCCCTAAAGCCCCACAGACCCTCCCCGCCATTGCTCATGCCCCTCTTAAAACCTCCCAATCCCCGAAATAATACTTCGCTCCCCCCAACCTCCCCTTTCACTCCTGCGCCCTGTCAGTCCATGACCCCTTACCCCCCAGGGCACTTCTGCTGCCACCAGCACCCAAGTCCGTCTACCGTACAGATCACCTCAAATGTCACCACCTCCTGGCTGCACCAACCCCCTCTTCTATCCTTCATTTGCTCCAGGCACTTATGGCTCCCCCAGGAACTCCCTGCAGGGTCCCTCACCCCTTTAGCCCTGGCATCAACATCCCATCTTCACTTTGGGGTGTTACATGGGGCTGGTGACTGTTTTCCCCCTCCTCTACACTCCCCCTCCTTGTCTCCTTGGGATGGGCAGATGGTTAGCCCTCCCACATTCGGAGGAGCCCACCACAGCAAGAGCCAATGGGCTGGAGCGCAGAGCCATGCCACTGCCAGGGCGAGTTGAGGGTGCACACCCCCCTCTGACACTTCCCAAGGGTACCCAGGGTGGTGTGAAAGAGACATTGGTGTGAAAGAGACCTGTCTGTACCTGCCATGGATCAGCTCCCTGACAACCCCGGCCACAGGCACTACAAGTACTCCCTTCTGAGCCCCACAGTCTCTGCTGTCTCTCTGCAGACAAACAATAAGCACACACCAACCCCTGAACCCTCTGAGTGTTCCTGTGGAATGCCAAGCCTCTGTTCCACTGAATACTCACAAGACTGACAGATTTCACCACTCCTGAAGGAACAGTACCCCAGCTTATTAGTTTTAACTCCAAATCATCACTCCACTTAACACACAGCACTTAGATATTTTTTAGTGAAAATAAGAATAAGTTTATCATCAAAGAACAGAGATTCAAGTGATGGAAAGTAAGAATATTGGAAACAAAGGGTCATATATAAAACAAAATAATAACATGCTTTTTAGAGCCTATCTTAACTTCTACAGGATAGTTTACCCCCAACTGCTTTTCCCAGTATTTTCAATCAGGTTGTTTGAGATCCCTCTTTCATAAGATCAAGCCTGCTGGTGGCTTGTCCTCACAGACTGAAGGAATATTGGGGATTCATAAGATCAAGCCTGCTGGTGGCTTGTCCTCACAGACTAAAGGAATACTGGGGATTCATCTGCATCCCAGGTATAGTTCCAAAAATTAGTTCTCTTTTCTCCTAAATGGGCCCTGCTGTTCTTGTTAGTTCTTAAAGCCCCCACAATCTACTCATTAGCATTCTGCTCAGACTGTAAATGGGGATCCCTTGGGACCCATATAATACTCAGGTTTCAGAGTAACAGCCGTGTTAGTCTGTATTCGCAAAAAGAAAAGGAGTACTTGTGGCACCTTAGCTCACGAAAGCTTATGCTCAAATAAATTGGTTAGTCTCTAAGGTGCCACAAGTACTCCTTTTCTTTATATAATACTCAGTTTCACATGACCAGCCAGGGAGAGATAAACATCTCTTCCCCCACTCCTGACAGGAGTATATGGGTCACCCTTTGGTGACCTGCCTTAACATACAGACCTAGAGAGCATAATTTGTAGTATCTATCCATAGCTCCTCACATATTGTCCATACATGCATCTCACTATGATCAGTATGACACAGGCTTTCATTAGAGAATTTACATGGCATTCTTTGGCAGACTAGTATGTAGATACCAGACCCAGGGAATCTCTGAAACCCTTATGTACCCCTGATCCCTCTGCCAGTTGGCATCAAGAGGTCCTTGGGTCATACACTCACCGGGGCTTCTCCTCCACATTGGGCCAGGATAGAGAGAGTGACCCATATACACTGGAGAGCAGAGCCTGTCAGTTCACTCAACTCCCCTCAAAGAATATTTTCACAGGTGATTATGATTGGAGTCCCTAATTGGGGCCTCCAGACACGATCAAAATACATACAGTAAGCAACAGTAATTATAGGCCAGCTCATTGCATCACAGTTATGCAGAGAAAGGTAACGGTAGCTCCTCTTCTTTCCTTCCCTCTTCTGTGCCGCTTGGTAATTTTACTGAGGTGGAAAAAGTGAACATATTGGATGAAAGAAGTGGTTGTTTGGGAGGTTAATACTACATTTAGAAAAGTGCAGGCTAGGAACAATAGTTAAAAAGGCTTTCAAACAGCGACACAGGAGAAGGAGCTCTGTTGCCTCTGGGAACCGAAAGGAGAAATAACCAAGCCACAGTTGTGTTGATGTATAACTGGAAAATTGTGGTTTCTATCTCTCAGTTGGGGAGAAGTTTGTTGCTTTTCTTCCCATGTGGGCATCAAAGGCAGGAGATCAGTGAATAGAAAGAGATAAATTATAGAAGAGGTCAGAATGCAAGCATGAGAAAATGTCCTGGTGAGCTCCTGCTGTGTACATCCTTTTACCTCATGAAAGATCTGGTTGCAAACGCCTTGTGTTTGCTTCACTTTGTATAGCTAGGGAGAGAGTTGATACACCACTAAAAGGATGATGATGATATAGCAAGCCATTGCACTTTGCATTATTAAAATCCTGCGAGTTCCACCCCCTAAGACAGCCAGGCTCATATCCTCTGTGTTTAATATGCCTCAAAACAGTTGAAATTTCTCACGAGGGGATGTTAATTTATTGGGGAAAAGAACAGAGTCTCCCATACTGAGAATCACAAAATTACACCGACTGCAGTGTGACAGGTTCCCCCTGGGGTGCCACCTGGAATTGGGGTACCACTGAGCCCTCTGACCCACCAGCCTGGGATCCCTCTCACACTGTGCTGCTGTTACAAGCTGCAAAGCCCTCCGAGCTTGCACTTTCACCAGCATTCACACAGGTAGGGACACACCCAGCTGCAGTTACATGCAGGCTCTCTAACCACTAGCCTAGGACCCCAGAGCAGTATCGTCCTGCCCTGGTCAAATCTGGCCAGTATATGGGTTTAATACCTGGTCCGCCTCTCCCTCAATATGAAGAGGACCATGCACACTTGTGGTAACCAAGCAAAGATTTTCCCCAGACACCTTAGTCAAACACACACTGTTTGGATTAAAACATAAAATAAATTTATTACTACAAAAGAGAAATTTTAAGTGATTATAAGTGATAGCAAACAGATCAAAGCAGATGACCTAGTAAATAAACAAAAATGCAAACTGAGCTTAACACACTAGATGAATTAGCAAATTCTCACCCTGAGCGATAAACAGGCTAGCAGATTCTTAAGGCACAAGCTGCCTTGGGTTTGCAGCTTGGGTTTGCCAGGTTTTCATACACAGGCTAGAAATCCCTTTAGCCTGGGACCATCACTTCCCCCTGTTCAGTCTTTGTTCCTCAGGTGTTTCCAGGTGTGCTGTAGGGAGCGTGAGGTGCCATCATGATGGCATTTCCCCCTTTTATATATTCTTCTCACTTACTGGAAAACTCTTTTGCTGTGACGTGGGTCAAACAGTTCCCATTGTGTATTGCTATCTCTGAGAGGTTTCTATCATATACAGTTCCTGGGGTAGTCCTTGTGCTTCTGTGCATTTCCTCAATAAGCCATTAACATTGTTTGGCCTTTTTGCTGTTGTACCTGAAAGGCTGCTTGTGGGCGTTTTCAACCTCACAACATGTTTCAGTAACACATACATAGCCTAACTTCCTAACTTCACATACGACGAAAGGACCTACAATTCAACAAGATATTAATGTCTAGCAGATCAACTTTTAGAATGATACCTCACAAGGCATACTTTGTGCAAAACATATCCTAATTACATGACCGTGATGAATAAGGGGTGCCAGGGTGACACACACAGAACTACTTTTTCCCCCCCTTTAGCTATTTTGAGTGAGGTGTAATAAATCTTGTGATGCAATGTATTTATTATCAACATTTTAGAAGTGGAAAAGGTTGGCAATTCAAGGAAGGCTAAGTAAAATAGTAGTCCTAGTTCACTAAATCATTGTTTTTGCACTGGGAAGCAATGTGAAAAACTTGTAGCATTTGGAGTTACGTTTTGAGTGGCCATTAGGTTTCCCAAGTGGTTGTATTATTTCCTATGGAGAATATTGGCAGCATGGCCCCTTCACCTACCAAGGCCCAAATGTGGGACACTGGGTGAAACCAAAATGAGAGACAAAACTATTAGGGAAAGCAGTTTATAGTAATGTAGGATTCCTTTTTAAATGCCAGTTTCCATAACCTCAGTTTCATGATTCTACATTTCTGATTTAAGTAATACACACCAATAAAAGTGAGAAGAAAGTAAATGCGGCTGTAAAAGGAGGATGTCATTTCTACCAAGAGAGAGCTGAGCAGCATGATTACAATACTAGAGTTAATAGAAATATTCCTGGGCTTCAGTAAGGATAAAGGTGAAAGATAAAACACAGGCCTCCTTTTTATCTTTCACTGTCTTGATTTTTATCTGATTTTTAAAAAACATATCAATAGATATATAGTTGAAACAGCTGTAAGGGAACTGCACTGGAAAATCCTGCCTTTTTTTATTTGTTACAAAAAAACGGTATGAGCTTTTGGATCATAGTGCCACACTCTGCTTCATTTATCTTGATATTTATTTCTAATATCCTTAATGTAAAAGCCCTGAAGATGCCGCAAAGAGGCTTATATAGTAATATCACTGCTGTATAAAGAAAGTGAAAATGTTTGGAGACATTGGAATAGTTAGTGCTAAATGTAGTGCCAGATTTTGAAAGTTAAGTTGCAATGGGTGGAGCTGAAATTTTCCATGCCAAGGGTCAGCCTCACTGTAATTTTTTTTTTCTTTTTTTTAACATTTCAGCAGTACAATTTCAGCCATTTCTGCGAATGAGGTTAGAGGAAAATTGGTAGTTTGATCCACTTTAAAACAATTCTTACTGTTTCTTTGTTTAGGTTTAGTGCTTCCAGGGTTTAGAGCAGGAACTTGAAATTTGACAGGATCTTATGGTCAAAGAAGTGCCTTTTGTGTCCCTAATTCACAAGCCTCTGAACATTTTCGGTGGAGCATGTTAGAACGTTGCAGCTAAAACCTGCTTAAAAATCAATGGCATGATGATGATGGCCCTCAGTAATTTAGGTGATAGAAGGATGGTCCAGGTAACCCTTTTAATAATTTTGGCTTATGGATAAATTTACATTAATTCTAAGAACCAAATAAGATTAACATTGAACAAACAAGGATCGGGACAGATAATCAAGGGAATGTAGTCACCAGCTTTCAGTACAATGCAAAGGTAAACTTTATCAGAATACTGCTGTTCTCCTGATGCAAAAAGATGTGATTATTCCAGACTTTCTAACTGCTACTGCTCAGTTTGTTCTCTTTTATTTTTCCCAAGACGGCTGTTGTGCCATCTGCACAATCTCTCAAGCTGACTGACTTCTACTTCAGTGACTTTGAGCTTTCCGATATGGAGACAACACTGTGTTCAATTCGAATGTTCACAGATCTCAACCTGGTGCAGAATTTCCAAATGAAACATGAGGTACGGAAGCTGCAGAATGCTATTTACATGTGAAGGGAAAACATCAGACAACTTCACTTCAAAAATGTGTGTGTGTCTGTGTTTTATATACTCCTCAACACACTGCCAAGACCAATTTTAGGATGAAAGACTGGATAGCTGGGGCAATTGCTAGTGAAATACAGAGCCTTTCAACTCAATCATCAATTCATAGATTCATATATTTAAAGATTATTAGAATTTAAGATTAGAAGGGACCACTAGATCATCTAATCTGACTCTTATATATATCACAGACTATAGAATTTCACCCAGTTACCTCTGAATTGAGCCCAATTACTTGTGTCTGACTAATGCATATCTTCCAGTTCAGACAGAACCAGGGTGAAAGTGAGACCCAAAGTCCTTACCATCTGTTATAATGAGTTGGTTTCTATCCAGTTCCTAACGTGCAGGTGTGTCTGCATCATAAAAAAGCACCACCACAATTGGCACCCGTGTTGGAACCCTCACCAGAAACACTGAGGCATTAATGGACGTGGAAAATTGAGCTATCTTTTCCCAACAGCCCTGATCCCTCCATAGTAAGGTTAAAGCATATTGGCAGGGTAGCAGCTTACATTGCTCTCGCCTGTTGCTCATTGCTCTTTTTTGCAAATGGATGATATTAGTTTTCCATTGCTGTCAATGTGACACCTTTTGCAAGAGCACTAAAATTCCCTTAAACAAACTGATATCAAGATCCTTAGCTGGCATTAATCAGCATAGCTACATTTAAGCCAACAGATTTAGACCAATTTACACCATGTGAAGATCTGGCCTTTTTACCTTTCACTTTCATAAAACTACTGTAAAATCCATGTCTTTTTGTTCTGTAAAACACCTAGCGGGGATCTGCATAAATAATAACAACAAACAATATGATAAGCTTTAAAAGCCTTTATATCATACTTACATGATTTACAAGGTCCATCTATCTCTTCTTATGCTTTGATTCCATCTGGTGTGAGGCAGGAGCTCATGTTCACTTTCCAATCTACTTTTCCAGACAACTTTTAGGGTTCCCTCTAATTCAAAATGAAACAGGTTCTGGTGAGCACACAAATACTGTGAACAAATTCTTCATTCACTTAAATCAGAATAACTCTAAATTCTAGGTCTACACTAGTGTACCTGGAACCATAATTTAGCTGTTGGTTCATGTCACGGAGTGGTAACTTTAGGAATACAGCTGTCCACATAATAAATAAAACAAATCTGCAATTGCCTATAAATTGTTTAGCAAACTCTAGGTTTTGGAAGTGAGGAAGTTAAACTAAGAGACTACACAGATTTTCCTTATCCATATTTTTACATAAAAGTGTGTCAACATTAAATTTTACTGAAAACAAGTGAAAAGGTAATTTTTCTGCATTAAATCTACAATAATTAGAATTCTCTTTATTTTATTTTTGTGTGTGAAAAGACTAAAGTTGTAATGTATTTTGGATTTAACTGAATGATGCTGTTTGTTAAAGGTTCTTTGCAGATGGATTTTGAGTGTGAAGAAAAATTATCGAAAAAATGTTGCATATCACAATTGGAGACATGCCTTTAACACAGCCCAATGTATGTTTGCTGCTTTAAAATCGGGTAAACTTCAGGTATGTTTGACTGTTTTCACCCTAAGAGCCTTTTAATTAACTAAGTACTGTAACACTTGCACAGGCCCAGTTTTGATCTCAATATGTCAGTCTGGAATATCTCCACTGAAGTCAGTGCATCTTCTCTGAAGACTTCAGAAGCTGACCTTAGAATCATAGAAATGTAGGGCTGGAAGGGATCTTGAGAGGTCATCTAGTCCAGCCCCTTGTGCTGAGAGAGGACCAAGTATATCTAGACCATCCCTGACAGACATTTGTGTAACCTGTTCTTAAAAATCTCCAATGACAGGGATTCCACAAACTCCCTTGAAAGCTTATACCACAACTTAACTACCCTTATAATTAGAAAGCTTTTCCTAATATCTAACCTCAATCTCTTTTGCTGTAGATTAAGTTGATTATGTCTTATCCTACCTTCAGTGGACAATTGAGCACCATCCTCTTTATAACAGCCCCTAACATATTTGAAGACTTTTATCAGGTCCTCCCTCAGTCTTCTTTTCTCCAGACTAAATATGCTTAGTTTTTTAACCTTTCCTAATAGGTCAGGTTTTTTAAAACTTTTATCGTTTTTTTGCTGTCTTCTGGACTCTCCAGTTTGTCCACTTCTTTCTTAGAGTGTGGTGCCCAGAACTGGACACAGTACTCCAGGTGAGGCCACACCAGTGCCGAGTAGAATGGGACAATTACCTCCTGTGTCTTACATATGATACTTTTGTTAATACACCCTAGAATATTAGCCTTTTTCTCAACTGCATCACTTTGTTGATTCATATACAATTTGTGATCCATTTTAATCCCCCAAATCCTTTTAGGAGTACTACTGCTTAGTCAGTTATTCCCCATTTTGTAGTTGTATATTTGATTTTATTTTCTTCCTAAGTGCAGTACTTTGCATTGTGTTTATTGAATTTCATCTGGTTGATTTCAGACCAATTCTCCAACTTGTCAAGGTTGTTTTGAATGCTAATCCAGGAGTCCTCCATAAATTTTATAAGCATATTCTCCACTCTATTATCCAAGTCAGTAATGAAAATATTGAATAGTACCAGACCCAGGACAAACCCCTGGGAATCCTACTAGATATGTCCCCCAGTTTTACAGTGAACTATTGGTAACTACTTTTCAAATATGGTCTTTTAACCAGTTTTGGGCCCAATTTATAGTAATTTCATCTAGACCACATTTCCTTAGTTTGCTTATGAGAACGTCACGTGGGACTGTGTCAAAAGCTTTACTAAAATCAAGATATATCACCTCTATATCTCCCCCCCCCCCCATCCACTAGGCAGTAGCCCTGTCAAAGAAGGAAATTAGTTTTGTTTGACATTATTTTGTTCTTGACAAAATCATGCTGGTATTCCTTTTCACCCTGTTATCAGTTGGGTGCTTCAAATTGATTGTTTAATAATTTGTTGCAGTATCTTTCCAGGTTACAAAGTTAGTCTGACTGGTCTATAATTCTGCAGGGTCCTATTTGTTCCCCTTTTTAAAAATATGTACTGTGTTTGCACATCTCCAGTCATTTGGGGCATCACCCATCCTACATGAATTCTCAAAGATAATTACTAACGGTTCTGAAATTGCTTCAGCTAGTGAATTTCCTCAGGCCCGGCTGACTTGAATACATCTAAATATTCTTTAATGCGTTCTTTCCCTATTATGGTTTGTGTTCCTTCCCCCTTCTTGTTAATATTAATGTGTTAAGTAGCTGGTCACAATTTACCTTTTTAGTGAAAACTGAAGCAAAATAGGCATTAAATACCTCAGCCTTCTTGATGTCATCTGTTTTTAGCACTCACTCCTTGTTAAGTAGAGGACTACACTTTCCTTCATCTTTCTCTTGCTTCTGTTGTATTCTCCTCCCTTCTGAACCTCCTCTTCTTGTCTTTTGTGTCCTTCCGAGTTATAACTCATTTTGTGCCTTAGCTCTACTTGCTTGTGCTATTCTTTTGTACTCATCTTTAGCAATTTGTCCATGTTTCTGTATAAGATTCCTTTCTGATTTTCAGGTCATTAAAGAGTTCCTAATGGAGCCATATTGATCTCTTACTATTCTTCCTATCTTTCCTTTGCATTGGGACAGTTTGCTGTTGTGGCTTTAATATTGTCTCTTTGAGAATCAGCCAGCTCCTTTTTCTCTGAGATCCATGGGAAGAAAATCTTCCATCCAGTTCTCTACGTTTGTTAAAGTCTGTATTATGGTACTTATTCTTCTCCTCTCACTTTTTCCTTTCCTTTGAATCATGAAATCTATAATTTCATGATCATTTGTACTCAAATTGCCTTCAGATTCACAATCAGTTCCTCCCTGTTAGAATCAAATCTAAAATGGATTTCCACAGGTTATTTCCTCTACCTTCTGACATAGAAGTTTGTGTTGTTAAATTATTGCTGCAGCGTATGCAGCTATGGTGAATTAAATCCTATAGGCCTGGTCCTGTAGATGCTTCCAAAGAAAATGGCACAAACCAGACATCTACAGGATTTTGTCCTTTCCTTTGAAGTTAAATAATTGCATTTTTGAGTTTTATGCTTATATCTTACATCAGTCAGGAAGGTGCAGCAGAAAAGAGTCACCTTACTACAATGTTTTTCTTCATAAATATCAAATATGACCTTTTTTAAAATTCAGGAACCCTTGTTACTAATTTGTTTGTGTCATCTTACAACAACTTCTGTTGGGAGAAATTATTGTACACATTGTATACATTCCATCCTGATTAACAAGAAGCAGAAGAAATGGCATGGAATCAGAAGTGGCCTTGAATAAGATGCTCTCAATATTTTCTGGTTACGGAACAGGGGCCGGGGGGAGCAAGCACTGGTACACAGATCTGCCTAAGATAATCACAAAGCCAGATATTTCCAGACTGATTTGTTTGCTATCCGCACTTCAGATCCCATTCATCATCTGTAGAAGTGGGAACAGCCCCACTGAATTTGACTGACCGAATTTGTTCTTCAAATGGTATATATGCCAGTTAGCCATGTAGCTACCAGCTGGAAAGGAGAGAGATTAAAATTTTCAATTCCTGCCCTTGTGGTTGTGCAGTGGTGGTGTTCTCACGTTCAGAAGATATTGTGTGATTCTGTAGTTTTTCACCAGCTTCTGTTTCTCACTATGTTGGAGTTATGAAATGGCCACGGAGGAGTAGCTATGACTTCTACTCTTCCCCCACTTCTTGGCAGGATAGTTCTGCTCTGGGTTCTGGAAACATATACATTAAAAATGAGCCAGGCTGTGTTTAATTTTGTTTTCTGTGATCCTTAAACTACCGTCCCTTTATTGGCCCAGTGATCAACGGAACATTTGACCTGGCTCTATTGTTGGATCATATTAAAGGAGTTCTGTATTAAAAGCACAAATGAGTTTGATTCCCCATAGTTTAAATTCCAGGGTATTACTAATTAAGAGGTCTCTTGGTTTTTGGTACTGTTTCTCTCCCTCTATGTGTGAAACTTGCAAGCTGCTAATTGCGTTAGTACATTCTAAGACAGTCTGTTCTCAAAGCAATTCACACAGAGAAAGACTCAAAGCAATACTCTGTAACAACAGAAACAGCACCCAGAGACTCCCCGCCCTTTTGTTGTATTAACAATTGTGATTAAAATAGAGATAGAGGATGTATGTGGATGGATGCTTGGTGTGGATAATAACTGAATGATCAGGGAGGTGCCAGCCTAAGAATCCAGTGCCATCAGCTGAAGAAGGCGTCAAGTGGAAATAACCAGAGGACCTGCAGAGGGCAGACTGGAATCCACCCAACAGCCTCAAGAATGGGAGAACCAAAGAACAAGATAACATCTAGCAGCACGGAGCCGTCAGGAATGTGCTATCTTCTGATTGATTCAGCAACAGCATGATGAAGCAATTCCCATAGACTGGCATAGGAAGAAATTCCTATAAAAACGGACTCTAGAAAGTGAGAACTTTGGGGTTTGATTCTGCAAACCAACTTCCAGGAGCATCAGATGAGCATCTGACAAGGCCCTGCTCCCTCCTCATGTCCAGGCCACCTGGCCAGTGGCTTGGCATGAGCAACTCTAAGGCTGGTAACTATGATAACAACCTTGCAGAACCTGTGTGTGTGTTTGTATGAATGAATGTGTGAATAAATATGAGATTGAATGGAATGTTATAGCTATAACTAACTGCTTACTATGATTCTTTCTGTATCCACAATAAATGTGGTATTTTGCCTTTTTCCCTTTAATAAGATCCTGCTGGTTTTTATTTTATTGGTATAACACTATTGCCTGATCAGTCCAAACTCCAAAGATAATTCTTTGATGAGGTTTTGACTAAAATATGGGACCAATTTCTCAAATGATGTAAAGTGGTACAGCTCCATTGAGGCAGTGTGATCTAGTTGATAAGGTACTCAGGAGACAAGGGTTCAATTCCCAGCATTGTCACTGGCTTGCTGGGTGACCTTGGGGAAATTACTTCCCCTCCCTATGCCTCAGTTTCCCCATATATTAAAAATATGGGGATAATGATAGCAATCTCCTTTGTAAAGCACTTGGAGATCTACAGGTAAAAGGAGCTATATAAGAACTAGGTATTATTGTTATGCTTCACACCAGAGGAGGATCTAATCTATTATTTTTAATACATCAACCTATTCCTTAAAAGTCTAATTCATTTGAGGAAACTAATTGTCCTATTCTGACTAAAACCATCAAAGTTCTAGAAGGTATACATTGACAATACTAATACATTTCGTAGCAAATCTGTATTGCAAAGCTAACAGACATCTTCTTGTATTTCCTATTACATACAGAACAAGCTGACTGACCTAGAGATACTTGCTTTGCTGATAGCAGCCCTAAGCCATGATTTGGATCACAGAGGGGTGAATAACTCTTATATACAGAGGTAAGCAAGTCTGTTAGGAAGGGAAGGAAGAGCACAGATATGTTTTCTTATTTCACCGAAATTAATAAAAAAACCCCAGAAAATTAGACAGAGTAGAATCTTGCTAATGTGCACTAATGACGGGAGAGCCTTTGTGAATTAATGAGTTTTGCAAATCAATAAATCTGAGAATATTAGGATAAACACACCATGACTAGTAATTTTAACTGATCAGCTACCCATGTTTCTCATGAATTCATTGAATGCTGGGTAAAATACTGGATGTTTAGGCTAAAATACAGATGTAAGACTTCATAAAAATGTATGTTTAATTAATAAAAACAGAAGCTAAATAAGAAATTACAGAAAATAAAACAAAGCTGGTCATTTAGTAGTATGTAGGAAGTTTAAATGAATGAACTCAACACAGGATATTAAAACTTATTAAGAAGTGATAAATTGAAGTCTTAACTCATAGTGCTAAATGCGTTCTAATTCCATACTACTGTGTGATGTTGCTTTTGGTATCAATATGGAACTATTGATCCTTAATTCATGTCCTTATCAATTTGCCCATCAACTTTAAATCATTATAGAACTGTCAGTGACAATTCAATCAGCAAAATTGAAAACCTAGAATTGTAATTTCAGAAATGTCAGTCCAATAGCAATTTGCCTTTGCAGATATAATGGTAATTCATAGCCAAACCATGCACACACAAATATCATACACTGTCCACAACTAAGAACTTTGGGTGAAGTTCACCCCTGTGCAGTTGGCCAGAAGAAGGCGCAATCACCACTTAAATCTTGTTATCCCGTCAAAGAGACCACTATTTTATGTGCGGATTAGCAAATTTCTGTTGTAGTACATGATTCCAGTTTCTCAATATTCAACATTCAAAAGAATATTTACTTCACCATGTCCTTGAGACACCTCATGCAAACATAGGAACTGCCCTGCCAAAATGGACAATGGTCATTCTATTCCAGTATCCTGTTTTATATCAGTAGCCTGTGCTCATTGCTTCAGAGAAAAGCAGTCAATCTTCATAATGCATCTGCTGTTATGGTGTAATATTAAACCTTGGGCTGAATTGGAACTGATGTCCTTTATATTAAAGACTCCATTTACCAATCTCCTTTCAAGGCCATGGAAGCTCCATTGAAGTCAAAGATACAATTCCCATTGACTTCAGTGAAGCACATATTTTTAATAGGTCACCTAAACTGTGGTCAAATATTTTGAATTTGCACATATTTGTGCACTCAGTTAGTTATTCATTCAGCATTTGCAGATGCCATTTGGGAGATATTTGAAAAACTGGCCCTAAAAGACACATTTTGTAAAGAATTCAAAATCTGAAACTTCACAGATAAAATATTGTTGACATTATGTTCTAAATTAGAAACCATCCTTACATAAACCATCCTTATGGTACGCCACACCTCTGACCTAACCCCCTGTAGCTATGTCATTGTATTCCCTGTAGTGTAGACATGGCCTGAGTCACTTTTCAAAAGTGACTTAGACACTTAGGAACGTAAGTCTCCTTGAAAGTCAATGACACTTATGCTCCAATGTGACTTATGGTGATTTTGAATTTTTTTCCCACCGATATCTAACATTTAGGGCTTGATTCAGCACCACCGAAGTCAAAGAGAGTTTTGCCATTGTCTTGAATGGGAGACAGATGAGACCTCTATGTATTGCTTTGATTAAATGAATAGTTTGATTAGACACTATAGTTATAAAAGAATTACTGTGATATCGCAGCAGTGTCTGGTTCTGACCAGGTTTGGGGAAGAGAGACATTATGCATTTCTCAGCATCTCTTTCTGACGGAGTTGGAGAGTAGTGTTGAAGCTGACTTCGGAGGAAGTGGCTTACTTTATACTTGGTGGGCACAGTAAGGTGTTGTCAAGATAGCCCATAGAGGAGGAAAAGTATATGCATGTGAGAAAGGAAAGACTGGGAAATATAGGAAAATAAGTAAAAAGTGAGGAAATTCCTGCCTCTCAGGTCTGTTGATCCACACTCAAATATTGGGGCTTAGAATTGTTCCAAGTATGGTAATGTGAGACCAAAAAAAAAGCTAAAAAGCTGAACTGATGGCAATCCTTTGTCCCGCAAATGGGGAATCCAGTAACCCACAAACAAACAGTGATTGGAACCAGTTAGCTATGTTTTTCCTTTATTTATTTAAAAATAAATTTCCTGGAAAACATCTGGATATGCGTCATCTGCTCTTCAAAAATGTCCTGGGAAAAAGTCATAGACAGCGAAACCCAACATTCACACATGCCACAAAGCAGAGTCGATTACAACTTTACATTTTTTCATTAATAACAGTTCCAGGGATTTTGTTTTTAAATCTCTCAGGCTAGTAGAAACCAAATGAAAAGTAAAAGAGTTTTCCAGAGATGAATTATTTTTTTCAGTTGGGGGAGGGGGAGTGATACTTGGCACAAGATTCTTTTCTTGAGCAATAGGTTTAAAAAAAAAATAAGGGAATTATCCTCCTAGCACATATTACAGGAAATGGACTCAGTTTTAGGATCTCTTGGCAGATACACAGTTTTTTCCAAATGTGTGTGTAAAGAAGGTAAGAGCAATGAAAGAAGGTTATATCATCAAATCACTGTATTCAGAAAGAATGGTGTCCTTTGGCCTGGCCTGTGGGCCTAATGGAAACGCCATGCAACGATCATGTTAGGAACGTGAGTTTATTCCCACCACTGGTATCTTTCTTCCCAGAACAGCAGAGGCTGCAAGTGCTGAGGAGGCAACACTCTTGGCCCCAGTTTGGTACAGTAGATGGGAACGTAACTTGTGTATTTCCTTAGTTATGTGCATCTCCGATCAGGATGAAATCCTGACCCCACTGAAGTCAATGGGAGTTTTGCCAGTGACTTCATTGCAGGCAGAATTGCACCCTAGATGTATTGGCAGCCATCGTAGGATACGCACACACACTCTCTTGCACTTTTCCCAATAATCCTTTGCACCAGTCTCCTAAGAGGGGCACAATCCTGCAGTTCCAGTTACTCATGTGAGTAAATTGTCCTCATGCAAGTAGGCACATAGGACTGTATGTCTAAGTAAGGATTATTCGCATGGGTAAGGATTTGCAGGATCAGGTTATAGGTGACTATAGTGCCTGATACAGGGTCAGCAGTGGAACAAGCTTCAGAGGGAATCCCAACTAGTCCTTAGCTGAAGGGATCAGGGCAATGATATGGAGATGAGGGTCAAATGGTTAAAAACAGGAGATTTGCCAGGCTCAGTAATAAAAGCAAACAACACCATTGCAATGGAGAAGAAGGAGAAAATGGAGAAATCTTCAGAGAAGAAGTTTCCCTATTTTATCCAAAATTAAGTAAGCACAATAAGCTCAATATCCTATATTACAATATAGGATTAAACTTTGCATCCGTACAGTTAATTTCATACTGTTTGTTCTATCAGTGGTACAATAAGGGCTGCACAACTCACATGCCATTTTTCTTTGGATTTTTTGTTGCTCACAGGAGAAATGATGATAGCTCAGTAACTTGTTCATTATATATCAAAGCATTTATTTTGCAACAGAATGAGAAAGAAGACTGGTGTGCAGTCACTAGGGTCGCAAGCTAAGAAGGGTATGGCTGGCACTGACTCCTATAAGACCTGATCCAAAGCCTACTGAATTCACTAGGAGCTTTTTCATTGACTTTAGTGTGCTTTGGGTTGAGTTTCTATTGCCATTTGCTACTTACAAGCTCAGTAGTTGCAGAAAAGCCACCTCCCTAGATTGTTTATTCAAGAAGTCACCTGATAAGTAAATGTAGGTGTATTTAAAAAAAATTGACTCTTTTGAAGTTTTATGTGTTCTTTTCTTTTTCATTTTTAGACTCTTGACACTTAAAGAATCTTGTATTATTTTCTCATTGCTTGTGTGTTAGTGACCTCTACAGGCACAAGTTTAAATCAAAAACAGAACTTTGGAGCTGTCAGTATTTTGAAAAAGTAATCACATTGTTTCTGCATTTGTGCTCCCCTCTACATCTCTCTAAATGCATCCATTCTGTTTGCCTAGTCACATGGAAGAAGGGGAAAAGAGAACCAACGGGGAATGAAGTGTTGGGGGGAGGAGAACAAGTTGTGTTGGCTACTGTTGCTAAGTGATTGGTACCTTTAAGTTGCTTTCTCATTTTCTCCAAGTGATATTTTTACTCCTCAGAAGCGAACATCCACTGGCTCAGCTCTATTGCCACTCAATCATGGAGCATCACCATTTTGATCAGTGCCTGATGATCCTGAATAGTCCGGTAAATGCCTCGTTTCTGTGTGTGCATTGAAGGAAGCCCTAGCCTATTTCACTTATATTTTTAGTTTCTGGATAGATTCCCAGTATTATACATTCCTAAATGATCTTTATTCCTTTTTGGGTAAAGAAGGCAAATACATAGCCCCACTTCTGAGAGTCACCAAACCTTTCCAAATGTTTCCTGATAAGGGAAGCCTTGCTACTCTCATTTTGAGTATCTGCTTCCTTGGACCAAAGAAAATGAGAAGCTTTGTTGCCACTCCTTTAATGAACTCCTGTTTGAAGTGTTGCTTGCCTTGTAAGGTATATCCCTGCTTACACATGCACACAACAGTTCTGAAAAATAAATTAAGTACCTTTTGGCTAGAGATGAGCCTGATCCAAGCCCCAGAAGCCAAACACTGACATTCAGAAGTGAATCCAAACCGAATTGAAATAAATATGTAAATAAAATGACCGCATTCTTAATCTCCGGCTACATTATTTATTAATTATGAAGACCAGCTATTCAGCATGCACAATAGTTTAGAAATAGCACATTTACACTATTCATTTCATATCAGTGGCGTGGTAATGTTGGCCTACCTAATAGTACAAAGTGATTCACCTTGATTCACCTGACAGAAGCTAGGATACACTGTAGATGTGATCTCCTTACATCATCCCCAGTATGCTTTGGTTTTGCAGTGGGTGACTGCAATGACTTATTTTTTATGCTGTTTTGTAATTGAATGAGTCTTATATGTTGTTGACAGTATGTTAGGTAAGTTGGTAAGTTCCTAAGAAATATAATTGTCTGTTACAGTCTCTTTACTGGAGGAAAAAAGAAGAAGCTCCAGGATGTGGCTTGTGGAAAATGAATTCTTTGGGATGAAATAAAGACTTTGAAGGGTCTTTGCTCCCTGACTGCTCTGTCTCTTGTATATCCCCTCATAAAAATACTATAGTATTCTAATGTACAGTCATTTACTCTGATGCTGCTACAGAGCTTTGGGCTATTATTCAAGAATACTATAGTATGTTTTTATGCAGGTGCCATGGGCTGGAGAATGCAAGAGAAAGCAGAGTAGGAAGAAACCATCAATTACAAGAAAACAACTCCCAGTGATTTAGAATCTAGGAGGGGATGTAATAATTTGGTGACATGTTCCAAGTTTTATTGTTAACACTGCTTTTTTGTTGTTGCGGTTTTTTTTTTAAAGGGAAACCAGATTCTCAGCAACCTTTCCATTGAAGAATACAAGGCCACGCTGAAAATGATAAAACAAGCCATTCTTGCCACAGACTTAGCACTGTACTTTAAGTAAGTTAGAGATGCATTTGGCTGAACAGCTGCTGAAAGGTGTTTGGATTGTGTCAGACTGATTGTGAATCTTTCTCTTGTTTTTACTGGTTTTAAGGAGAAGGGGAGAGTTTTTTGAACTTCTACAAAAGAAGCAATTTAACTGGGAAGATCCTCTGCAGAAGGAGCTATTTTTGTAAGTAAATGGCAGATGTTTAAAAAACAAACTGTACTACCAACTATCAGGTTTTCCACTTCACACTGCTATTACTTTCAGTAGAGCCAACATAAATCTGTTTAATCTGGGCCAGTACAAGCTGACACAAGTCAAGTGGGTCAGTTAATGAACACCTGGATCTGAATATTGTTAAGAGAGCTGCAGGGGTTGTCTGATGAACTCTGATGAATGACTTCTTGTGGCCTTCCTTCTGAAACAGTCAACAAAATTGCTAGTTATTGTTAGTGATGACAGTGATTTTTATAATGCGGCACCTGTCCACTAGCTTTTCTATTGTTCCTAAAGGGTATAGGACTCCTGACAGAATGCTGTGTTGTTCTTTTGCTGTAGGTGCATTGTCTTAAAGCACTGAACTGTTGTAATCTGTAGCTGAAAGATTCAGGGAGGGCTGCTTGTTTTGAAGCAAATTCATTTCCCATGAAAGGAAAGAGATTTAAGGATAGAGACACGAGGGACAGAGAACAGCCACACCAACAGCACTGCAAGATTTCCCAGGCTGCCTCACCAGTGTGCTATCACCCTGTTTTGAAGGCACTGCCTCTGTAGGCAGACTAATTCAGTTAACGTCCATGTCCATGGCTCATTCAGTCCTCAACCTTCCTCCTGGAGCAGCCAGCAAAGGTGTGAGTTATTGTCAATGATGACAGTCGTTTTTATAATGTGGTACCTGTCCATTAACA
The DNA here is from genome assembly GCF_965140295.1 of Lepidochelys olivacea. Classification (NCBI taxonomy): domain Eukaryota; kingdom Metazoa; phylum Chordata; order Testudines; family Cheloniidae; genus Lepidochelys; species Lepidochelys olivacea. The sequence goes on along the minus strand of NC_140414.1, from coordinate 45,213,579 downwards.
GATGGACTGAGGCCAGCTTTTTTTACCTGGGCCTTTCCTGTGGTAATGGATTTGATCTCAACTGATTTGCTCAGATCAGATGACATAAGAGACAGGCACAGTACCGCGTTACCATTCCTCAGTCATCTAGTCCTGCATTAAAGGATATTTTTGTCATCTTACTGTAATTTTATCAGTTAGCCTGGCTTTGATTTTATTTGATATTGGATACTGTATTTATTAGCTTCTAGACTGAATGGCTACATGAGTTTCATGTTACAACAAATGATGAATTTTTCTTTGTTTTTACAGAGCAATGCTGATGACTGCTTGTGATTTGTCCGCAATAACAAAGCCATGGCCAATTCAACAACGGGTATAAACTTAATTTAAGATTTTTTAAGCGTTTGCTATTCTTTATAGCTTCTGCTTCCTAAGCCTCACCTTCCACTTTGCAAAGGTATTGGTGGAAGGCGCAGCCTTTGGGAGCAATCCTCAGAAGGTAAATGACCTTTGTTTATATGTGTATTTATCATCATTTCAATTGTGAATGGCTGGCTAGATGCTATTTCCAGTTTGCGTGTGCTGCTGTGGTAAATTCAGATGTAAATGTGAGTGCACTTTTGTGCCTAGGGTCTCTCAATTTTGTGTGTGTTTCCAACTTAATACACTTTAAAGGGGCCTGATTTTCAAAGGATGGATGGTCAACACTTTCTGAAAGCCAGAGATCAGCTATCTCAAGTTGGACACCCACCAACAGAAGTGCCCAAAATCACTAGACACTTCTGAAAATCTTAGGTGTAACCTCTAGTTTAAAGATTTGTCTCTTATCATTATTATGCTTCACTTTACCCATCAGCAAATTAATGCTTACCTCACTGGATTGTTGTGAGTTGAGCTTATTGACATATAGAGAGCAAATTTTGGAATAGGGTATGTACTAGTACAATGTATTGTAATATCTTAAGAGCCTCTAGAACATACTGGGTCTGATTGGGCCCTGATTTCTAACCCATGCAACTCCACCCAGGTCAGTGGAGTTAGACAGATGAAATGCATGTACTAATAAGCTCGTTTTTTTTTTCAGAACTGATGTGTAACAAATGCTAGTTGTTTGCTGTGTCTGGTTGTGTAGCGAAAACTTGGTGCTAGACAGTTAAAACATATACAATCTAGGTTTGTTTACTGCTAAAAATGTTTCATTTGACATCGTGCTATTTGACTGAAACAGCTTAGTGGGCCTACCTCAATATTAGAGATTTTTCATTTAGGCTCATTTAAACCAACTGGGACTTCATGCAGGCATACGGTTACAGAATTATTTTCAGAATCAGGGCCTTATTCCTTTTCCATTCAGGGCAGACACCCAGCAATAACACTTTCTGTTTTGACCCTAGGTAGAAAGTGTAAATCCAGGCCTTTAAAACTAACAAACAGCTTGTGACATTTCTTACAGATAGCTGAACTTGTAGCTACAGAATTTTTTGACCAAGGAGATAAAGAGAGAAAGGAACTCAACACAGAACCAACAGTAAGTAGGAAAGCCATGTGTGGTAGCACCTTTTTCAAAATTATTACTGCCAATAGGACTTCCCTTTCCTATTTAAATGTTGTTTTTGGTGGTGGGTACCAGAGTATGGAAAGAGCTTTTTCCCAATCATTCTGACACTTAACGAGTAGTGCAAACTCGTCTCACCCTCTTAAAGTGGGCTTCAGCCTCCACAGATGATCTGCACACTGCCAGTCCAGGAAAAAGACTCCAGAAGTAGTTCATGCAGCCAAGTTATCTACTTGACAACATATTGTGCTGCTACTTTTCTTACTATTCTTGGATTTTTTTTAAAACTTATTTTAATATAGAGCTGACTCACCTTGGGTGTTTGCCATGAAAACTGAATACTTCTTTTTGTGTTTTCAGGATCTAATGAACAGAGAGAAGAAAAATAAAATTCCCAGCATGCAAGTTGGATTCATAGATGCCATTTGTTTAGAGCTCTATGAGGTACTCTATTTGAGAGGGGACTCTTTTCGTGGATTGTACAACTAACTAAACAAGAACTAGTACTGTAGCCTGCAACAAGTGCAGAAGCTCAAGTTAGAACCAAGTTTGCTGTTCTGTAGTTGAATAATATATGAGAAATCCTTTACTGTTTATTATTCAATATTTAATCTGGTCAAAAGACTATTTCAACATTTATCACTAGCTGCTTACTTATTTGGTTGAAGTGGTTTGTTGTAATCATTGCAAAACCAGGTGGAGAGGCATTGTTGGACCTGGGGACTAGGAGTTGGATCCCTGGGTTCATAGAATCATAGAATATCAGGATTGGAAGGGACCTCAGGAGGTCATCTAGTCCAACCCCCTGCTCAAAGCAGGACCAATCCCCAATTAAATCATCCCAGCCAGGGCTTTGTCAAGCCTGACCTTAAAAACTTCAAAGGAAGGAGATTCCACCACCTCCCTAGGTAACGCATTCCAGTGTTTCACCACCCTCCTAGTGAAAAAGTTTTTCCTAATATCCAACCTAAACCTCCCGCACTGCAACTTGAGACCATTACTCCTTGTCCTGTCCTCTTCTACCACTAAGAATAGTCTAGAACCATCCTCTCTGGAACCATCTCTCAGGTAGTGGAAAGCAGCTATCAAATCCCCCCTCATTCTTCTCTTCTGCAGACTAAACAATCCCAGTTCCCTCAGCCTCTCCTCATAAGTCATGTGTTCCAGACCCCTATTAATTTTTGTTGCCCTTCGCTGGACTCTCTCCAATTTATCCACATCCTTCTTGTAGTGTGGGGCCCAAAACTGGACACAGTACTCCAGATGAGGCCTCACCAATATCGAATAGAGGGGGACGATCACGTCCCTCCATCTGCTCGCTATGCCCCTACTTATACATCCCAAAATGCCATTGGCCTTCTTGGCAACAAGGGCACACTGCTGACTCATATCCAGCTTCTCGTCCACTGTCACCCCTAGGTCCTTTTCCGCAGAACTGCTGCCTAGCCATTCGGTCCCTAGTCTGTAGCGGTGCATTGGGTTCTTCCGTCCTAAGTGCAGGACCCTGCACTTATCCTTATTGAACCTCATCAAATTTCCTTTGGTCCAATCCTCCAATTTGTCTAGGTCCCTCTGTATCCTATCCCTGCCCTCCAGCGTATCTACCACTCCTCCTAGTTTAGTATCATCCGCAAATTTGCTGAGAGTGCAATCCACACCATCCTCCAGATCATTTATGAAGATATTGAACAAAACCGGCCCCAGGACCGACCCCTGGGGCACTCCACTTGACACTGGCTGCCAACTAGACATGGAGCCATTGATCACTACCCGTTGAGCCCGACAATCTAGCCAACTTTCTACCCACCTTATAGTGCATTCATCCAGCCCATACTTCTTTAACTTGCTGACAAGAATACTGTGGGAGACCATGTCAAAAGCTTTGCTAAAGTCAAGAAACAACACATCCACTGCTTTCCCTTCATCCACAGAACCAGTAATCTCATCATAGAAGGCGATTAGATTAGTCAGGCATGACCTTCCCTTGGTGAATCCATGCTGACTGTTCCTGATCACTTTCCTCCCATGTAAGTGCTTCAGGATTGATTCCTTGAGGACCTGCTCCATGATTTTTCCGGGGACTGAGGTGAGGCTGACTGGCCTGTAGTTCCCAGGATCCTCCTCCTTCCCTTTTTTAAAGATTGGCACTACATTAGCCTTTTTCCAGTCATCTGGGACTTCCCCCATTCGCCACGAGTTTTCAAAGATAATGGCCAATGGCTCTGCAATCACAGCCACAAATTCCTTTAGTTGCCAGCATACCTGAAGAAACCCTTCTTGTTACTCTTGACATCTCTTGCTAGCTGCAGCTCCAGGTGCAATTTGGCCCTCCTGATTTCATTCCTACATGCCCGAGCAATATTTTTATACTCTTCCCTGGTCATATGTCCAACCTTCCACTTCTTGTAAGCTTCTTTTTTATGTTTAAGATCCGCTAGGATTTCACCGTTAAGCCAAGCTGGTCGCCTGCCATATTTACTATTCTTTCGACACATCGGGATGGTTTGTCCCTGTAACCTCAACAGGGATTCCTTGAAATACAGCCAGCTCTCCTGGACTCCTTTCCCCTTCATGTTAGTCCCCCAGGGGATCCTACCCATCCATTCCCTGAGGGAGTCGAAGTCTGCTTTCCTGAAGTCCAGGGTCCGTATCCTGCTGCTTACCTTTCTTCCCTGTGTCAGGATCCTGAACTCAACCAACTCAGGGTCACTGCCTCCCAGATTCCCATCCACTTTTGCTTCCCCTACTAATTCTTCCCGGTTTGTGAGCAGCAGGTCAAGAAAAGCTCCCCCCCAGTTGGCTCCTCTAGCACTTGCACCAGGAAATTGTCCCCTACATTTTCCAAAAACTTCCTGGATTGTCTATGCACCGCTGTATTGCTCTCCCAGCAGATGTCAGGAAAATTAGTCACCCATGAGAACCAGGGCGTGCGATCTAGTAGCTTCTGCAAGTTGCCGGAAGAGAGCCTCATCCACCTCATCCCCCTGGTCCGGTGGTCTATAGCAGACTCCCACCACTACATCACTCTTGTTGCTCACACTTCTAAACTTAATCCAGAGACACTCAGGTTTTTCTGCAGTTTCGTACCGGAGCGCTGAGCAGTCATACTGCTCCCTTACATACAGTGCTACTCCCCCACCTTTTCTGCCCTGCCTGTCCTTCCTGAACAGTTTATAACCATCCATGACAGTACTCCAGTCATGTGAGTTATCCCACCAAGTCTCTGTTATTCCAATCACGTCATAATTCCTTGACATCACCAGGACCTCCAGTTCTCCCTGCTTGTTTCCAAGGCTTTGTGCATTTGTATATAAGCACTTGAGATAACCTGCTGATCACCCCTCATTCTCAGTATGAGGCAGGAGCCCTCCCCTCACAGACGTTCCTGCCTGTGCTTCCTCCCGGTATCCCGCTTTTCCACTTACCTCAGGGCTTTGGTCTCCTTCCCCCAGTGAACCTAGTTTAAAGCCCTCCTCACTAGGTTAGCCAGTCTGCTCGCAAAGATGCTCTTCCCTCTCTTCGTAAGGTGGAGCCCGTCTCTGCCCAGCACTCCTCCTTCATGGAACACCATCCCATGGTCAAAGAATCCAAAGCCTTCTCTCCGACACCACCTGCGTAGCCATTCGTTGACTTCCACAATTCAACGGTCTCTACCCAGGCCTTTTTCTTCCACGGGGAGGATGGACGAGAACACCACTTGCGCCTCAAACTCCTTTATCCTTCTTCCCAGAGCCACGTAGTCTGCAGTGATCCGCTCAAGGTCATTCTTGGCAGTATCATTGGTGCCCACGTGGAGAAGCAGGAAGGGGTAGCGATCTGAGGACTTGATGAGTCTCGGCAGATTCTCCGTCACATTGCGAATCTTAGCCCCTGGCAAGCAGCAGACTTCTCGGTTTTCCCGGTCAGGGCAGCAGATAGATAACTCAGTTCCCCCTGAGGAGAGAGTCCCCGACCACCACCACCCGCCTCCTTCTCTTGGGAGTGGTGGTCGTGGAACCCCCAACCTCAGGACAGTGCATCTCATGCCTTCCAACCAGCGGAGTCTCCTTCTGCTTTCTCCCCCCAAGACGTATCATCTGGTCCACTCTCCGCAATGGTACCTGTGGAGAGAACATGAAAGCGGTTAGTTACCTGTGTCCGCGTTGCTGGAACCCGGACATTTCCCCTTCTTCTTCTGGAGGTCACGTTGCCAAGCTTCTTCACTGGCCTCTTGGCTCCGCTGTGCAACCTGCTCTAAATCTTTAGAGCTTTGTGCCCGTAGAAGCATAACCAGGTTCTATTCCTGGCTCTGCCACCAAGTTGCCATGTGCTTTTGGAAAAACCTCACTATACCCATCTATAAGATGGTACCCATCTACTTCACAGTAGGAGTGTTGTGAGGCTTAATCAAGGATTGTAAAGTGCTTTGAAATCATGGCGTGGGAGATGCAGTACAAGCGCAAACCATTACTATGTTAACTTGGATATTTACCAAGTTTCAGATTATACACACACAACATGACAGAACCCATTGAAACATTTTGCATTCTAGCAACAAATCGCATGCTGCGTAGCCAGGTACTTGCTCAGATTATGTTGTATATTAAAATTTAGTTAATTTCCTATCTTTGAGACTAGAGGAAAACCTCCTCAGGTTGTATCATGTATTCTGGGTGCAGTTATTGAGATCTGAAAATTGGGGAGCAAATGGGAACCTAACCCCAAAAATCTATCCATTGGAAGTGGGAGCAAGATGATTTCACACATTCATCCCTCATTCTCTGTGCCCACTTCAAAGCCACTTTACATGAATTGCACATCTGCAGGTTGAGAAGAGGCAGGGCTGGGGGGCTGGATGCTCTCTAATGCCTCTGAAATCCACAGGACAAATGATCAAGTTACTGAGGACAGAATCAGCAGTCATGTGTGCAGCTTCCTATTCCATGCTTTGGAAATCCAACATCAGGGGAATATAGTGGCCATTGTTATTGGAGAGCCCCAGACAGCTCCTTCTAGTGGAAGGTAGGCAGCTGTAGGGGATTGAGTGGCTGTGTACTACAGAGCCTCTGTGCAAGAGACGTGTACTTCTGCAGATGCATTGTGATCCATACAGATCTCAGGGTCCACAGGGCTGAATATCTGGCCTTTTACAAAGGGGGAAGACAATCCAACCCCCAACGCAAGAATTCTAGGGAAATCTCCCACTCTGAAATGCCCAGAGGAGGACTGGGTCTCATGTGAACTAGTTATCAAAATATATTGGGCCAGATTGTGCCCATCCCTTGGGTGGGTGTGTGAGGGAATGGGGAGCACAAGGCACTTCCTTCTTGTTCCTGTGCTCCATAACAAAATTGCATTTGTTGAGCACCCCTGAGAACAAGGCATGCTCCTGGCTAGTGGCAGTCGCCACCCAAATGATGTACGCAACGACATCTCCTGCACTGATCAAGATATAAGGGGGGTGCACACTCCACCCTTTATGAGGATGTTGCACTTCGCAGGGGCTCTGGGACGTTGTACCTGAAGGAGACACAATGCAACCTTGGGACAGTGCTGCTCCATGCTGTGCTCAGTGCAGGGCTGTGCCTGAAATGCACAACTGAGCCACTAAACCTCATATGGTAGGAACTGAAACTCTGTAGCAGGGTGGCAGTTTCTAGGATCCTATATAGGAATGCAGGACCATATGGACGAAAAGTTATTTCTGCTGATTCATGCTGCCAGGTGGGTCTTGTTATATCCAGGTTAAAAGAGGGTTTGGTGTATCTCTAAGGAGCACCAGGATCCTACAGGTAAATGCATGGAACAGCCCAGCTTTGGAGAAAGCTTAGGCTAGGACATATGCTTTGTTGTTGTCATTCAAGTTAACAGTGCAGGCAAGCCCCACGCAAGAGCTGTGTTTGGAGCAGATCCACTGTAGATTTATTCTATTTGGAGAAGGGTGGGGACTCTACCTGCTTTCTTTAATGAATAACGCGTAATGAAACAACAAAGCAGTTCGTATAATGTCACTTGGGAAAGAACAAGGAGCCAGTTCACTCTCCAGTGTTCTAACACTGTAAAAATGAACAATAAGCACAATTGTAACTTCGGCCTGCCCACTCATTGGCTCTTTCGTGAGCTTTCATCCCGTCCCTAGGAGTTTGTCACACGTGCTGCTGGCAGCACTGAATGTCTGGTTTACCATTTTACCAAAAATCAATCAAGTCCATGTGAATGGGCTTGATGCAGGAATCACTGGGTGAAATTCTATGGGCCATGTTATGTAGAATGTCAGACTAGATCAGGGGTTCTCAAACTTCATTGCACCACGACCGCCTTCTGACAAGAGAAATTACTACATGACCCCAGGAAGGGGGATGAAGCCTAAGCCCACCAGAGCCCCACTGCCCCAGGTGGGAGGGGAGGGGGGCAAAGTCCAAGCCCAAAGGCTTCAGCCCCAGGTGCGGGGCCTGTAACCTGAGCCCTGCCGCTCAGGGCTGAAGCCAAAGCCCAAGCCCCCCACTTCCCAGGGCTGAAGTCTTTGGGGTTCGGCCCCGCTGGGTGTGACTCAGGCTTTAGTCCCAGGCCGCAGGGCTCGGGCTCTTGCCCTGGGCCCCAGGAAGTCTAAACACCAGCACTGGCGACCCCATTAAAACGGGGTCCTGAACCACAGTTTGAGAACCACTGGACTAGATGATCATAATGGTCTTTTCAGACCCTAAAATCTGTGACTCTATAAATAACAGCAAAAGTGTTTCACTCATTTCACTGACTTTAGTGCTGACATTTGATTAAACCATTCTAGAATTTTAAAACCCATTTAAATGTATACAAAAAAATTAAATGGTATAGTTCCAGTGAATTGTGCCTAATGGGCCTGATTTTCCTCTCAACAATGTAAATCAATAATAACTCCATTGAAGACAATAGGCCAGTTGCCCAGTTCTATTGGTGGCAATGGAACTATATTGATTTATACCAGGATATGGCCCAGTGGAGTAATACTGGTGTAAAACTATCATAAGAAAAAGGAGAATCAGGCATCACCATCTTTTATTGTTTGAATGAGAATTAAATTCCATGAGTGAAATCCTGACTGATTTCATCCCATACTCATTAACTTCAGACTTCACCCCTTGTGCTTCGTATAGTAGTCACTTAATATGTTTAACAGACAGTGGGCCCAAACACAGGACTCTCACTCATTACTTCTGTCCCACTGAATTCCAGAAGCCTATAGGAGTAAAGGGCTATGTGTTCATTACGTGTGACTGTAAATGAGGAAGAAAAAAAAATCACAAAAATGTTCATGGATTTAACATTTTTCATCAACATTTTGTGTCAGTGGAAGTTTCTCCACCTTCCCTAGTATTTATCCATTCTATTCTAACCCAAACATTGACTCCAATTCTCTTTCCAAAACTTGTTCTCTGCTTCACTTTTATTAGTCCATGTCGGCCTAATACAGTAACTCACTATTGCTTGGTCTACACTAGGAGATGAAAATAATTGAGAATGGCTACTAAACACAGCTCTTCTCTAGACCTTTCTTAATCAGGTGCTGAATACACTGGGGCCTCATGTCCCTTGGGTAACTGTTAAATCAGTAATTGCATCAGCAATAAAGATGGCCAAAGTAGCGTGGTCTGCATAGGTCAAATAATCAAGTTCATATTGGAATTGGAGTGAGAGGGAGCCTTTCCTAAAATCAGTTTTCCAACATAGCTCCACTTTCTAGTATAAACAAGCCCTATGTTTCAAACATATTCTAGTCTAGTGCCTCCAATGGGCACATCTTAAGGAGCAGGAAAACTGTGGTTTTAGTTATGCATTACCAGTCTGATTTGTTTTATTTCTTGCAGGCCCTGACACATGTATCAGAAGCCTGCTACCCTTTACTGGATGGCTGTAGAAAGAATAGGCAGAAGTGGCAATCCTTAGCTGAACAACAGGAGAAGAATCTGATTAATGGAGAAAGCAATCAGCCCAAGCGGAACTGAGATTCTGATTTAGCAAATACAAGTTTGAGTTTACTCAGAAATTACAGTAATCTGGGGATACTACATTTTGCTATACACTGTAGGGATTTGGTGTATTCTTTGCCACTATTATATTTAAAATTATATATTTCCCCTGCCATTAAAAGCATAGCATGACCATTTTTATGTGAATGATGTATAATGATTGTATATTTCTTGTATTTCATTTAGGTGAAGTAGAAAAATAGAACTGCAGAGTTAGTTTACTCTGCTCAGTTCTACACAGAGGTACGACGAGTACAGTTACTGAACTGCCTTTGAAAGCCTTTTACTTTACAGATGTACATAGTTGTTTAGTGTTTCGTGAGTGGCCAGTACCTTAAAGATGACCATATATGGCACTTTTCTTCCTCTTTTATTCTTTGTTATGTAACCATAAGTAATAAGCAATGTTGTTTGTTCTCTTGCAAGAAGCCTGGAGGCAAAAAGGAGCTTGGGGATTAAAATTCACTCTAAAGGCCTAACCCAACAATTGTTATGCAGACAAAACTCTCATTGAAATCAATGAGAGCTTCATTTATATGGGAATGCAGGATTGGGCCCCAGTTGACAAAGCACAGGGACTTGTGTGATATACTATACCGATGCCTTATGATGTTACAAGAATGTCTCAACAAAATGGTCATACCTTTTTGAGAATTTAAAAAAAATACTGTGACTTACTAAACAATCAGGGACCTAAAAGAGATTTGCAGTGGAAGTGCCAAGAAATTACACAGAGATGGTGAAAGCTGCTCAGTGAGATGATACGACAGCACAACTCACAATGTAGCTAACAGACTGTCTTGAAAAACTTGTCAGACACAGGGCTGGGAGAAACAGAGAATGAATGTGAAGAGAAGTAAACTGAGCTAACCAGGATCACTATTGAGCTGCTGATAATATATTCATACTGCAGATGAGTTTAACGTCATCATAACCAACAAACTGACACAAGAGAAGGAAAAGCACAGGAGAATGAGATTGTGAAAGCATGTGATGAAAAAACTGGCTCATTCAAGAATATGATCTAGAAAAGAGGATGTTTCTGGAGATTGTTAGTGAATCTGATTCACTAGACTAGTAGCACTAAAAAAATGACCATGACCACTTTGAAGGCTTGCTTGAGATTGCAGATGTTAACTTTGGAAACTAGAATGTTTTTATTATTAAAAAAATAATTTTTAGCACTTCTTCTACTAGGTACAGTTTTTAACCAGATGAAGTCTTAAAGCAACAAGTGAAAGGAAGACTGAAAGCAAAAGCAAGTGAGAATACTGCAGGGACTTAACATTTTTATATGAGGCATAAAAAGCATTCGGAGACAGTGGATTTGCAGCAGATATGGAGGAAATCATTCTTTTAACAGAGGAAATGCCTAATAAAAATTATTTTTAATAGACCACTGGGCATGAATTCAAGAAAGTGTATGGACAAGACAAACCCCAAAAAAATAGAATAAAGGGAGCACAATTCCCATGTGTAGCCATGATCAGTAGATTAAAAATGAGACAGGGGCTCATAAGACTTCTCAGAAATGCAGATACAACATAGGCTGTGTAAATGATGATGATTTTCATATCTACAACAATATTTTGTATTACATACCAGCAGTAGTGATATATCATATATATATGAGGTCTATATATATAGACCTCATATATATATACTACTATATATATATATAGTATATATACTATATATAGTAGTGATATATATATAGACCTCATATATTTCAGAGTGTGCATTCAGTTTGCCTGAACCATTTAAGTCCCCGCAATTTTAGTTGGAAACTGCAAGAAATTTTTTTTTCCCCATGAGATTTTCAGTACCATCTGCTTACAGTTCATCTGGAAACGCTGTGAAAACAGCCTCTGTTTATCTTCCCTCCTGCTTCTGGTCTTAGAAGGAATCAAAAGAGACAGGCACTCAAATACGAAAAATAATAGAGGAAATGTTAAGTAAATGTTTCAGAATCTTCCAAAATATTATTTGATTCCAGAGTCTTCCAAAATATTATTTGATTCTAGAAATAAGGAAGTTTAGAGTAGGCTGTTCTTGTTGTTTACTGCAGCATTTCAGTCAACCCAGTTAGTAGCAACTGATTTAACTCTAGTTTAAGATCCCCTATGAATGTCAGTACATTGTTATTGCAGCCAAATTTGAAAACATTTGCCTATGAAAAAAATATTTTTTCTAAGTCCAATGAATAATAATGAACAATTCTTGGGGTATTATGATATGCAGTACTCTATGTGTATCTATGCATACATAATACGAGGTGTGTGTATGTGTGTGTGTGTATGTAACATTTTATATATAGGCACAAACTCAGTAATCACCCTTAAAAACTTGTTATTGCTCCTTAGATAAATAAGATTACCTCAGAATGTGCTTTTTCCTGTATTCTCCTTTTTATTGTAGGAATTTGCATACTGCAGTTACTGAAGTTTAATTATTTTCTTATTTAAACCATTTATTTTATATATAATATATGTGTGGATAAAATATTTATAGGTTTATTCTTGTTAGTGTGATCAAAAGCAAAACTTAACTGGGGATGACACAACAAATCAACTATAGTGATAAAACTGTTAGTGATACAGCATTAATATTAAGAACCCAACTATTCTGTATCTTATTTGCTGTACTGTGTGTGTGTGTATAACATAGTTTTTTCATGGCCTGATTTATATTTTTAAATAATGCAGAAGAATGCTGGAGCCATATCTTTGGCATAACAAACATGTAAATACCACATAGTCATCATTTTTTACTTCCACTGATAAATATACACAGTTATATAGTATTTGCATATATTTAAGGTATACATACATCCCCACAAAATCTTTCCCTATAGAGGAAAGTATATGTTGTAACAAATGTAGAATTCTATTCTACATAATTTTTTTGTCAAAATATTGTCCTAACATACATGCATCTTTATTTATTTATTTTAAAAAACCACATACAAATTCTTTAAAACTATTGGTTTAGGGCCTTATGTTTTATGTATTTTAGGCAAATTGAGAGCATGATCAGGGCATTATATCGTATTTCAGTCTGCCTGATTGCAGTTTTTGTTTCAAGGCTCTAGCATGGTTGGTTTGTGTGCAGATAACAGATATTTTTTGTCTTTGGCAACATAGGTGACCATGCAGATACAATAATGGTTCTCTGCCTGAAGTACATTGTATGTGCAGGGAAATTTTCAAAGCCAACAAATTTATTTAGCTGCACAGTTATTATTTTCATCAGGAGTTGTGTCTAAATGCCTTAATGATCTGTGTGCCAAATTCTGCCCTGATGTATACCCTGTGCACCCAGTGGACTCAATGGGAATTGTACAAGATGTACATTGGGATACAATTGAAGCCTCTGTTGACCCAATCCTACTCCCATTGGAGTCTTCAGGAATTTTGACATTGACATCTTTAGGAGCAGGATTGGGCCCTCTGTGTTCTTCATATTTCTTTGAATCAAGATACCAAGAAAGACCAGTGCTAATGTGATACCAGATTTTGCCCTCAGATGTGCATGCATACATGCATTGAAATCAATAGAAAATGTGTTCTCACATCCCAGGGCAAAATTTAGCCCCTTAATACAGGCCTTTGTTCTTTTCTTCCCCTTAAACAAAAACAAAAGAAAAAAATCTTATCACATATATTAACATTCACCTAAAGAGTGAGTGGTCCTGCTCTTCTCCTTAAAAAAAGAGGGAGGCTCTTAAGCTAATAAGATAGGAATAATAAAACCTATCTATTCAGCAAGTTACCATCTCTGTAATATTAATTGTAGAACAAACAGGCTTCCTATTATTTCACATACAGTAAAAGCAGCTAAGGAAAATCACACAGTAGATTCTTAATAGCTACCTATTTGTACTGTTGAGTATAAATCAATAGCATCTCATCAACCAGTCAGTCTCTAATGTCTCCCAGCAGGCTGAAGCTAAGTGGGTCACCACATGCTGCTTTCAGATGGTGGGGATGCTGACAGGCTATTGATTGTGAGTTCTTTGTCTCTGTGAAACATTCAACAGTGGCAGGGCTGTCTCTCTCTTTACAACAAAAATTTCAGTTTTTCAGAAGCCTGCTTTTGCCTCCTGAACATGCAACCCCAAGTGCATGCAAAAGTGAACTTTTGAAAATCCAGCCCAATGTATTTCATTTGGGGATGGCTCTGAGATTCCATGTTCAGGTGTGGAATCTAATCCAGATCTAAGATTCTTTAGTTTCAGGGGCATTTGGTGCCAGTATTCTGGTTCAGCCCATTAGAGAAGCCTAAAGTCAGGTAGGTCAAATCTAGATCCTAAAAGTTTGTGGGGCGCTGAACCAGTGTTTTGGTTTGATCTCATCGCAGCTGTGAAACAATCAAAGCAGAGACTGCTGACTCATGCAAATGCAAATGATTTATAATAAATTATGAAGCTGTAAGGGAGTATCTCTTAAAGGCCTGATCCTGTGGGTAGAATTTTCATTAGCTTTAACTGGGAGTTTGGCCTCTGAAAGGGTTGTAGAATAGTCCCCTATGTGAGTAATCACATGCAGTCTACATTCCATAAGCACTCTGCTATTTCTAGAATATCCCTGGTCTGTAACAATTTATGAGGTCTGTTCTCCCTCATAAGAACTCTCCAGACCCCTGCATTGCTTTAAAAGATGGGTCTGAGCCTTTGGTTCAGACACTCATAGAAATGAAAGCCATCATCTGAGTTGGGTCTGGATATTAGTGACATTTTACTAGATACAACAAATTATGACATCAGGCTATTTCTATGTTCAGCGTTGCCAGTTGAATGAAAGTTGTATGGAAAGGCTTGTTTTCCACAGAGAAGGTTGGTTTCCATGGAGAAATTCGTATCTAAGCACCATTTGTAAATGTATATTAATTAAGTGTGCTAAACAGTGGCTTCTACTAACTGCCACACCATGAGCTTGTCCATTCCATGATATTGGGTCTGATCAAATGCCCACTTGAAGTCAATGGAATGATTCCCATTAACTTCAGTGGAAGCTGGACTGGGCCCCATAGAGAGTTACAGAGCGGGACAAATTTATCTTTATTCTTGCCTACACCTATAAAGACCCTGGACCAAATTCTTGTCCTCAGTAACACCTACACAGTCTATAGTTCATTCAGCCAGCCCCCATTGACTTCAATGGTACCACAAAGGTGTAACTGAAGTTAGAATTTGAGCCTTCTGTGTATGAACATGATAGACACATGCATGTGTCTGTTAAAGAATGTAGTGTGAAAAGCACTGTACATAGTTTAAAAATAAATTTATATTATAGTTTAATAAAAGGAATTGTAATGAACTGTCACTTGCCACTGAGCATGTCTATTTGTATTCTTCTACCTTTTCAAATATTTTAACAAATATATAGTTTCTGGGCACAGTATTTTTGTACTAGGCTAATGAGGTTACTATGTATATTATGTTCAGCTTTAAGTAGTATTAAAGTCTTTTGAATGTTGATTTGTTCTTGCTTCTTCAATTTTCCACACTACATAGTTATTCAGCATAACTTACTTAAGTTAGACAACAACAGAATTGTTTGTCCTAGTTACTGTATAGTTGATAAAAGAAAGAATATACAGGTAGGTAATATTCTATGATCAAACTGCTACTCAACTACTTATTCCCACATTCTCTTCTTTGTATTGTTTTTCATGCTTTGTAAAATAAAAAAAGGAAGATGTCAACTATGTTTTGCTGTTTGGTCATTAATTTTATTGTGGATAAATTTACAAAGCAATGTCATTGTCCTGATCCAAGAAATTGCCTCTAATTGTTTAGGTATTGTAATTAACTGCATTCATTTATAAACCTCTGTTGATCCTGGAGATCCTGCTTTGGAGCATTAGAGAATTTTTGCCTTACTGTCAGGAAATTTCCTAGCCATAAGGTTTGTCATAACTGAAAACCAAAGGCAGTGTTTCCTTTCAAAAAACAAACAGACAAAAAACCACAGAAAAAAGAAACTGGCTGTTATTTCCCACTAGAAATCACTCCAATTACACATACCAGGACCTATCACAAGTTGTCTGATTTTTCAGAAAAGTAGGCTTGGCAAATATAGCTGCTGTGAAAGGTGCTGTGTGAATAAAATTAGCCCCCAAAGGGCAAGTCATATAACAGAGGTTACAAGAGTTTAATCTGGTGAGTTTTTTAAAAAAGGGTAAATACACTTGGATCTGACAGCACAATCTTGTGCAGACTGCTGACCCTGGCTGCTAACTTAGACCAACAGGCCTCTCAGCACTTCTTATTCTTTGCCTTGTTAGGTTTTGAGCAGCAGCATTTCTGGCTCTAGGAGTTTTGCAGCTCTAGGCAAAACGGGTGAGCATGCATGCAAGCAGCAGTCACTCCAAATAGTCATTAAGTACCAGATTTTCTGAGTCTGCACACAACCGTGGCACACCATTGCCTGTTTGCTTAAGCTAACCCCCATTTGCATGTGCACTTTAAAACCATGTAACTATATTCTAACAAGTGCACAGCCACTTAGGGTATGTCTGCACATCCACAGCTGGCTCACGTCAGCTGACTTGGGCTGATGGATAAGGCTACGATTATGTCATGGAATCTGTGACTTCCACTGACCTCTGTGACATTTTCTGCCCTGGGGCTGGAGCTCCCAGCCAGCCCTGCCCTCGCAGCCCCCAGCTCCCAACCTGGTGGGGGGACCCTGCTGCTGCCCAGCTGCTGCTGGCGGACCCTGCAGCTGGCCAGCCACAGCGGGGGGCTGGTGGAACTGCAGCTGCCCAGCTGTGAAAGGCAGGTTGGGGGGACCTTGCACAACTGCAGTGGGCAGCCGATGGACCCCCCCGTATCTGCCCGGCTACAGCCATGGCCAGCGGCTGGGCAACCCTGTAGCTACCAGCTGCCTGGGTCGAGGGGACCCCACAGCAGCCCAGCCCCAGGGGCAGGGGAACCCCAGAGCTCCCACCCACCGCATTGGTGGGGGACCTGGGAGCCCCAGCAGCAGTGGGTGCTGAACCCACCTACCCCTTTTGTCAGGGATATTTTTAGTGAAAGTCAGAGACAGGTTATGGGCTGCCATGAATTTTTGTTTATTTCCCTGAACCTGTCCCTGGCTTTTACTAAAAATATCTGTGACAAAAACTTAGCCTTACTCATGAGGCTTGGGCTACGGGGCTGTTTAATTGAGGTGTCGATGCTTGGGCGCTGGGACCCCATGAGGAGGGAGGGTCCCAGGGCACAAGTGTCTACAGCCCTGTAGCCTGAGCCCTATGAGCCTGAGTCAGCTGACACAGGCCAGCCACGGGTGTTGAACTGCAGCGTACCTTTGGGAACTTCAGCCATCACTATGTGACACACCATGGCCACGTAGAACGTCCCAGTGATAATGGGAGTCCCCTGCCACTTACCAAAGAAGAAGCACCTTTAAATATTAGCAGTATGACTCAGCAGTTCTGGTTATATCCAGTAGAGTTCAGTGCTTTAACATCTCAGTTTATTAAAATCTCTACATGCTTTAATAATCTTTATAACAGTTTAGTGCTACATATTAACCATTTTTTGCCATACTTTGAATCAGCCATTAATAATATTAGGATCTGCTATTCAAAAGACCTCAGTTGCCTTAACTCTGTTCCCATTGACTTCAACAAGACTTTTACTATTGATTTCAATGGGTATAGAGTTAGACCAACACTGAGTTCTTTTGAAAGTACCACCCTATGCCTATAACATGTCCGTTTGCACATACAAATTAAGCAATTGTACCTATATGTGCACACACAAACCTGAGAAAAACTTGATCCTAAACATATTACAGCCTCTAATATTGCTGAGCATTATGGATGTTCAGTGACTGATATGTAAGCATTATTATCTTTCTTAGCACCTACCTTACTTCCTGGTATGTCACACTATAAATAGATGTGGTCCAGCAATTCTATAGGGGGGAAACCAGGAAGAAGGGGAGGTGGGGGACTCTTACTAGTAAAATCATCATTTGTTACTTCCCAACATCAGAGTTGCTATAGGCTCTGTACAGTATTAAAAATCAAAAACTCAAATAATTTGCTGGAAACCAGGCCCAAATATGTATACATTTTCTAGTTACAATTATTACATGGTTACAATTTTTCATGTTGAAAGTTTTCCCACCAGAACACATGATTTTGTTGAAGCCAAAATTTTTCATTGGGAAAATACCAATTCTGAGGAAAAATTTCTTCTGGTGAGACATGTCAAAACAAAAACTGTTGTTGAACTGACCTTTCAAAAGGAAACTCTGGCATTTGATGTCAAAATGTGGATTCAGAATGACCATTTTTGTTTTGATCAAAGATGTAAAAGTTTTTCATTTCAACATTTCTGATTCAAAACTTTTCAGAATTTTCCATTGTTTGAGATGTTTTAATATATCAAACTTCTCTTCTGTTTTGGAATGGACTCTAATTTCAAATTTTCCTGCGGGATAAAAATTCCATGTTCCAAACAGTTCCAATATTTTTTTCTCCTGAGTCAGTACTGATGTTATGAACAACTGAAGCTTTTGTGAGTTATAGCCACCAGATGGGATGGAAGAGAGAGTCTCCTTTCCCTAATGAACTTCCACCTAGTGGTTACAATTTACACAATGTGAGACTAAGTGAAATAGTGTGTATGTGTCAGTGTGTGCTACTGTCAATGCTGCTGCTCCTACGGTTGAGCTGTGGAGGCTGACCTCTGGGAGCCAGAAGAGAAGGAGCAGATCATAATACGCTTACAGCCCATTCAAGAGCCATGTTGACAAGCTCCAGAGAGAATTACACACAAATTTACCTTTGCATATAAGGGGAGAAGAAGAAGAATCACGTTCCCAAAACTAGAAATTTCACACAAAGGTTTGCCTTTTCAGTTAGCAGACCCCTTTCACTTGAGCCCACAGTGATAGCATGTCCACCCCACACAAGGCCCAAAAGGGTTAAGGTGGCTTGGTGGGCCAGTTGACTGCCCAGGCTACACCTGAATGAAGAGCTAGGGAGCAGGAATTAATTAGAGAAAAGGCTCAGCTGAGCAGGAAAAGAAGTGGCCTGGATAAAGCCGAGGAGCTGGGAGCAGAAGGGGGTTGCTGGCAGGGGTGCAAGAAGAGGGTGAGCCAGGGGACCATGGCCCCATTACTTTTTAAAGTGTGAGTGCTATGCCCTTCTACTTTTTACCAGCCTTAAGGGCAAGTGATGGGGAAGGGGGTGGAGAGGAGCAAATGGAGGGGGGCGGGGATCTTGAGGGTAAGAGGCGGCATGGGGACTGGGCCTCAGGGGAAGGGGCAGCCCAGGGGTGGGAGCTCAGAGAAAAGGGCTAGCATTGGGGGTGGGGCCATGGTTTGGATGCCAGTGCCCTCCCCGCTCACACACACACTTTTAGGGAGCTTCTGCCTTTCTTGGCTGCTGGGAAATAGGCTGTAGTTACTCTGTGGGAGGAGGGAGTTGGGAGGCTGGAAAACCTGGGGTGAGGGGAGAGCCAGGAGGTAAGGAAAGAACTCAGGGAAAGGCAGTAAGGTCTAAGGGGGAAGACTTTGGCTATTGACTAGCGGGTCCCTGAGCTGGAACATGGACTAGAGGGTGGACCTGGGTTCCCCTGCCAGGCACTGGGGAAGTGCCACCAGCTGGGCAGTGAATGGGAAAACTGCCCGAGCTCATTATTAAGAGGGGACCTCGATACCCCAGAAGGGGGAAACATGCTGAGTGACCAGGCCAGAGGGCTGAGTCAGACAGAGAAACCAGGAGCTCCTGGAGCAAGAGAGGGGCTGCAGACCCAGAGAGAGAGAGGTGGAGAGATGGCATGCAACTGTGGGGAGGGGTGTTGACCTCATGAAGCTAATCCCCAGAACGGCCAGGAGGAGACATCATCCTAGCACTGAGTAGCGCATCCTGTCACAACATGGTGGAGAATGTAGGCACACGATTACCTAAATAAAAGAGGAGGGTGAAAGACTGTAGGTGATTACAACTGATAAAAGGGGAATGCAAGAGACTGTGGTGGACTGTGAAGGGCCACATATAAAGTGGTCATCCCTGATACATGGAGGAAGTGGAAGGCCACAACAGAAAAAAAGGTAATGAAATAATGGAGCTGCAGTATGTGGCAGAGTATTTCTGCAGAGGGCACTTATACAGAGATGAATGTGGGCCGATACGGGCCAGTATGGCATACCAGTAAGAAGTGGCCACCAGTACACAGCCCACGTTAAAACGCTGCCATGGCAGCACTTTAACGTTGCTGCCCACCCCCCAGCCAGAGCTGCCGACTGGGGGGGAAGGGTCCGTTGCCCTGGGGCCTGGCGATTTAAAAGAGCAGCAGGCGGAGCCGTGGGCCCTTTAAATCACTGCTGGAGACCCAGGCAGTACAGGCCAGATAGCATGGTAGGGCTGGCTGAGGGAGGCTGACTCCCAGCCCCGCCCCTTCTGCCTGAGACCCTGCCCCTTCTGGGGGCGTGGAGCCCCCAGTAAGCCTTTTATCTTACTATCTTATCATACTTATACCTTCTCAGGCTGGACTCCAGAGTTGCCACCCCTGCAGAAGGGAACCAACAAACGGCAGGGAAGGATCCAAGCCCTGCTGAGGCAGGTGCTGCGGAACAACAGAAAAGATGGGAGTCAAGCCCTGTGATACCACTGTCAGCTGCTCTGATTAGCTTCTCTTCGTCATTCCTGTCTAGCTCACCTACAGTATTGGAGGGAATAAATCACAACAGGTTGAGTAGATGGTCACTAGAAGGATGTTCTCTTTATCCCCATTCACCTGGATGATGCTTCTTAACAAACCAAATTTGAAACAAATTGAAGTGGCTCTGGAAAAAAAGAACCCTATGAAAGCAGAAAATATTGTTTTTAGGAAACCAGATATAACTTATTGGCATTGATGCTGCCAGTGGAAGTTGAAAAGTAAAAGCTTTCACATTTGCTATTTTGATAGTATAAGTAGAGGGAAAACATTACTTTTTCCCTCTGAAGAGTACTTTTATAAGCCATGTGCAGGAATAATAGCCATGTAGAAGATAATTTACAGAATCGTTGTATAGGGTCGCAGCCTGAAAACTATGGAAATTCTTCTCAACACAAGGGGAAAATATTTCCTATATTATCAATGTAAAAGACCTGTACATTCATCAAACATATCCTTCTTCTCAACCGAGAATTGCTCCTAATTCTTGCAATGCAAGTTTCCTCCTGCCCAGTCCAGTTAGGCCCAATTCTACAGTCCTTATGAAAGTGTACTGCTGATGGGGAGAAAAGAGGGAAGGGTGGCAGGGTGTTCAGTTTAGTCTGTTTTTTTTTTTTTTTTCAATGAACAGATTAGTTGGGTGTGTTCCTAACAGATATGAAAGAAGACAGGCACTTTCTTTAAAAACCTCCATGTTACATATGGCTAATCTAACCACTATCTTGCTATCTAACATGCTATCAGTAAAGTGCTCCCATGAAATCTCAGTCCTTAGGTGCAATATCAAGAGGTTATTATGATTACTGGATGGATATTCCTCCTTTATCTATAACTAGTAATGTGTAACCTTGAATGTTTAGGTTAGGTTTAACTGAACTCCAACAAACTTCCAAGTACAATGCCCTACGGCTGGAATATTTGGCTAGATTAAATTTTATAGGCATCTAATAAGAAATATAAGATGTGACTGTTATATATAGGTACAGAAGAGTATAGAATATCTGCTGGGAATGAACAGAGATGTAATGTCCCAACAGGATGAGCTTAATTTACTTCATTGGGAGAATGTACATGGTAGGGCTGTAGGCTCATGCTACTATATAAAGTTGTACAGGAGAAACCTATTTAAGTCTGCTGAATTTGGGAGTCTTTGCTCCTGGCTCAGCCAGGGATCCCAGGGCTTCTAAGTTTTTGACATTTCTAATTTTTTTCAGAATTTTACTTTGAACCTTTGGAAATTAAACATTTTGAATTTTTTTTTTTCAAAATGAATTTTTGGGGGAATTTCCCTTTGTGGGAAATTTCTACTTTTAGTTCCAAAATGGAACTTTTTTTTTTTTTTTTTTAAATTTCAGAATCCCCAAGGAAGGGAAATGCTAAATTTTGACCAGTCAGTCTTCTCCTTCCAAAGTGCTGATTAAGGTAGTGACAGTTTCTGGATGCTCTGGCGGGTCAAAGGGTTTTAATTTCAGAACTTATACTCACTGTGTTCACAGTGACCAACTTTTGTGTCCACCTCTTAAATCTGTATGTGTGCTGTAAGAACACATCTCAGGAATTTTAATTTTGATTCATGAAGTAAGATGGTAGGTGGACAAGAAGTAACCTAGAGGCTTCCAGACAAAACATGGATACCAGGGGAACGGACTATTTGGGTAAGAATAGCCAAATCTCCCATAAAAATAAAGATGCAGTATAAATTCCTAGACTGAAATTAAAAGTGGGATTTTTCCAGAAGCACTTAAATGACTTACGTGTCCAACTCCCCTTGAACATCTACCTAAAAGGGAATAACATCCAGAAGAACCAGCCAGGTTAGCAGTAGAAGGAACCTTGTGTTTAGCCCCCAAGCAAGTCCACAGCCATCAGTTTATCCAAGTAGCTCTAATAGTCATAGGTTCTTAGAATCCACTTGCTAGAAAAGTGGCATTGCAGACCTTGGTCTGACACCCTTAACTTTCTCTGTGTAGCTTGGGTTCTGCTATGGTGGCAAATTATAGGACTGACAAGGCAAGGAGGAAAGGGATGCTGCATGCCTATCAGGGGGATTAGCAGAATGACATCTCTTGTAAACACATGCATGTCCCCCTGATCTTTGGAATGTCATTCAATTTCCATAGTACAGCTTTACGTGATATGTTCTTGATTATCAGTGATGGCATGATTAGATGACTGTGCTGGTTAATTATTTCTTTCCACCCACTTCAATTAGAGGTCAGTACCTGGCAATACAGATCAAACTTCAATGTTAAAATGTTGTGTAGTCTATTTTCTGCACTTTAAAACTGATTCAGATTGGAGAGGAGGCCTCAACCGGAAGCCTCAAATTCAACCAGGTAGGACTCCATGCTATACAATGTCATGCCATGAGCAATACTAAGGGACAGATTTTTCAATAGTATCCTCAAAAACTGAAGACACAGTTTTCAAATGCAAACCTGTGGTGTCAAAAATTGCACAGACAACCTCTTAGAGGAAGAAAAAGGCATGCAAAACAAAAGCATGCACAACACCTCAGTCACGGGGGGAAAATGACTACAGGCCTAATTAGAAAGGCCAGGTCGAGGCCTCATTTGGGATAAAACAAACAAATGAAAAACAGTGTTTATTATAAGAGCCATGGCAGAAAAGATTTTAAGATGAATAAAGCTGGCATAATTTTTACCTGTGAGAAAATCAAGATCAGATTTTACTGTATGAATATTCTAAAACTGCACAGGTGAATTGTGAGGGTGGAAAAGTACAGCATGTTCTATCATTAAAAGACCACGAGGCTTCAGAGGGACAATGAATGTCTATGTGGCGAAGTGTGTGGGGGCCCAGAAGGGTCCCATGCTCCTCCCCAAATGCTGGAGGGCAAGGGACCAGCAACCACCATGGCCAGAGCCAGAAGGGAAGAGGCAGGGCCAGAGCTTGCCAAGTGCAGTACAGCGGGACAGAGCCCCCCAACCCCGGCAGGTAATGTGGGATGGGGAGGGGAGGGGATGGGGAGAGCATGGGGCCCCGGGCTCAGGGCGGGTAGGAGTCACGTGGGGAGGTCACGTGCCCCCCCCCTTTAGCTGGTGCCCCCTTTTGTGTGTCTCCCACGTGTTGCTGAACATCAGGGGGGAGGGATAGCTCAGTGGTTTGAGCACTGGCTTGCTAAACCCAGGGTTGTGAGTTCAATCCTTGAGGGGGCCATTTAGGGATCTGGGGCAAAAATTGGGGATTGGTCCTGCTTTGAGCAGGGGGTTGGACTAGATGACCTCCTGAGGTCCCTTCCAACCCTGATATTCTATGATCACAAATACAGGTCCTGTGGCAGATCTTTCCATTTATCTGCCAGATCTTCAGAGGCAGATTAAAGCAGCATGCTTGGGATTCAGATCCCCAGGAAGAGAGGTCAGCATGGAGAAATGAGATAGAGCCAAAGCAACAAATTGTAATGGAGAGTACAGAATACAGATGATAACTGCCCACATGGCAAGTTGACTTGAGCTGGCTAGTCAGCTTGACCTGGGAGAAAGACCAAAGACCCATGAATGGAAGAAAGACAATAGCCCAACTGTGAGATGAGTGTGTGAAGGAAGATTTACCCAGGAGTGGGAGCTGTTGGGTGGAAGAGACTACACAGAAGTTCTGGGTGCACAGAAGTTTTGGTGAATCCAGGACTCCTTTTAATTAGCACCTGGAAGCCCCCTGAACACAGAAGTAATTTTCTTTAAATGTTCGGAAGAATTGTGGGATAGAGAAACCCTTCCTGGCCCACCACTACTCAGAGTCCTTTTGTCAGTAGGAATAGTTTAAGGTGATACTTTACAGAGTGAGCGGTGTTAATAATAATGAGGTAGGGAAGTCAAGCAGTAATAATGTATTTAAGCAAAAACTGAACAATGGCATGATCTTTATCATGTTCAGCTCAGTATTTCCTGAAAGAGATTTTTTCCAGAGGCTACTTGAGAAAGAGAAGTTTTGAAAGGGGATTGAGGCAAATTCAGTAGGGTAGCCCTCGAGCAATTCTGTCGAGTGCTCAGTGATCTGAGTTGAGCAGGCTTTTGCCAAAGTGAAATCCCGTTAGATGCAGCTCAAGTTACAGCCTCATGTGACATCAATATTTAGGTCCTCCAAAGATACCAGCAACTCCTTATAGCAAGAAAAGGAAAAGGGAGAACCTGACAGATACCTCTGATGTGAAAAAAAATAAGTATTATAAAACCTTTTAGAAGTGTAGGAGGCCGTCTTTATCCAGCACAAAGGAGCACTAAAAGGCAAAACAATTTTTTTTTTTTTTTTAGCTTCATAGTTCACTTCCCTGAGAGATTGGGACACTGAAATTGGTGGGTAGCTTTTCACAAACAAAGCAGGGTAAAGCCAAGAAGTAGGTTGCTTCTTTCAGCATGCTCCAAAGAAATGGGAATAGTATACCTATTTGCTGGACATTATATGCTTCCAAATAATGTAAATCAAAGGTCTCTTTCCACTGTTTCCATGCAAAATTGAAAATGTTCCTAGTTGCTGACAATAGAGGAGCATAGGCAGCTAATTTTCTACAGCTGTAAAGTGTTAGGAGTGCTTGGTATTATGTTGGACTTGAATTTAAGGTGCAGAAGCAGCATTGCAAAGGCTTTCTATTTTACTGGATTGAATAGGAAAAATACATTATTCAGAAGTTGCATGAGGCCAGTGGCAATAGATTCAGAGGTGGGAAAACTATGGCCCGCAGGCCACATCCGGCCCGCGGGACCCTCCCATCCAGCCCCTGAGCTCTTGGCCCTTGAGGCTAGTCCCTGGCCCCTCCCATGCTGTTCCCCCTCCCCCGCAGCCTCAGTGTGCTGCGCTGCCGGTGCAACGCTCTGGGCGGCCAGGCAGCGTAGTTGCAGAGCCACGGCCTGACTCAGCGCTCTGGGCGGCCAGGCAGCGTAGTTGCAGAGCCATGGCCTGACCCAGTGCTCTGGGCGGTGCAGCTGTAGCACCTGGAGCACTGGTGGCTGCCGGCAGCGTGATCAGGGGGCGGGGGGTGGTGGTGACTAGAGGGCAGGGGAGTTCGGGGGCTGTGGTCAGGAGTCAGGGGTGTGGATAGGTGTCAGGGCGGTCAGAGGGTGGGGAACGGGGAGGTTGGATGGGGCAGGGGTGCCGGGGGGGAGCAGTCAGGAATGGGGGGGGTTGGATGGGGGGGTTGGATGGGGCGGCAGGGGGCAGTCGGGGTGGGAGGTGGATGGTCAGGGGACAGAGAGCAGGGGGTGGTGGATGGGACAGGAGTCCTGGGGGGCTGTCAGGGGACAGAGGATGGGAGGTTGGATGGGGCAGGAGCCCCAGGGGAGCCGTCAAGGGGCGAGAAGCGAGGGGGTCAGATAGGAGGCGGGGGCCGGGTCACGCCTGGCTGTTTGCGGAGACACAGCCTCCCCTAACTGGCCCTCCATATAAATCTGGAAATCCGATTCAGCCCTCAGGCCAAAAAGTTTGCCCGCTCCTGCAATAGACTCACCACTGTAAAAACCATGAAGAAAATAAAGTTAATAATTTATTAACCATCAGTAAACTGCTATGAACTATAATCAGACACAAAGCATCTATAAACTTAACCTATAGTATCTGACATATAGGGAGACTGATAATTTTGGAGATCAAAGGAAAATTCCAGTGTAATAAAAAAGAGAATTACTATATCTGCTTGCAAAAGAAGAGTAATTCATCACTGAGGGCTTGATTATGCCTTGTAGACACAGCACACAGTAAGCCTCTAACCCCAGTGCTCCAGGCAGCACAACAGAGCCAACATGGGGAAAAGTGATCTCTATCTGCTAAGGCCCAGTAGATTACTTCCCTCCCCACCACCACCCACCCCCAGCTCCCAAGCAAACAGGATGGGCAGGGAAGGAATTGTCACTCTCCAAGTCACACTTCCTTTCCAGGGTTGCACACTGCACCTTACTCAGGGCAAGACGCAGTTTTAATTTTGCCCTTAATGCAAAAGGGATGCAGTGCTCAGTGCTGGAAATGATGTTTAATGTCTGATATTTTAACCATCAAAACGATCTTTTATTTTTCCACCAAAAAAAAAAATTGCCTGCTTTTTTTGAGTGTGCAAAGTTTGCTTTTTGCAAATTTGTTTGGAACTTTTCCATAAGCACTATGTAATGTTAACCTGCATTTAGACATTACTATAGAGACTTAAATGTTGTTGTTAAGGCAGCTCCCCTCCCCCCCCGCCCCATATATATATATATATATATATATATATATATATATATATATATATATATAGGACTATGCAATTTTGCTCCATACTCTGCATTTCTTTACTCAGAGTGTTTCACATTTTATTTTTTAGGGTAGAAGAAGGGGCATGTTAGTTGTGCTACTTTATTTTGCTTCTCTGGTACGTTAGCTGAATAAATACACTGAAACTGGCTGGAGTGAAAAGCCATTCTACATTATCTGGCATAACAATCCAAAGAATTATCTTAATTGATTTTGAAGTTACACTTTTAATGAAAACTTACCTTCTGTCTTGCAATCTGCAAAGGTAGAGGAGCTCGAACTATTGCAATGACATCTGGCACTGTTATAATTCTACGTGTAGAGAGCAATCAATCACACAGTGTATCAGCCAAAGTCCAATCTAGCGAGCTACCACTCAGCCAGCTGGCACTATTCACCTGAGCAGTAGGGTAACTTCAGTGAATTAAGAAAAGGAGTACTTGTGGCACCTTAGAGACTAATGAAGTGAGCTGTAGCTCACGAAAGCTTATGCTCAAATAAATTGGTTAGTCTCTAAGGTGCCACAAGTCCTCCTTTTCTTTTTGCGAATACAGACTAACACGGCTGTTACTCTGAAACCTTCAGTGAATTACTACTTTTCACCACCATGTGTAACATGAACACAGTAACTATTATATCTTTTAAGACAGAGCAGTCAAGTATTTCGTAGTTTGACAAGGTGGGGCGAAAAGACAGGTCACTTGAATATCCAGTCACTTGACCCTGAAGAGGTCACATGATGAGCTGAGCTTTAGCCAGCCACATCATCCTGCAAAGATAAGACAGATCATAAATTCCCTTTTTAAAGCTGAGCTGCATCTCAGGTTGACTAGAAGCTGTCTCAAAGAAGCTCCTGCTTCAGTCAGAAAAATGGCGTTTGATGGCAACTGGAAGGTAGACAGAAGTGAAAACTATGACAAGTTCATGGAGCAGATGGGTAAGCTTTTACTTTTCCAGTTCCTCATTATTGTCTAAGAGCAATCACTGAATGCTAGTGCTGTCCTTGGTCCTCCTCCTGTTAACTGCCTCTCTGCTGACCTCTCCACCTGCTGACTACTTCATATTTTCTTCCAGAATAATCTTTTTTTTCCCCACTGTAGAAAGAGACAGCATCAAGATTTTGGGACAGATTCTGATCTCTGGAGTAACTCTCTTAATGCCAGTGGAACTACTCCTGATTTACGCTGGCATAACTGAGAAAAATTTTCCCACTTCACTGAAGTTTTTTTCTTTTTTCTTATGGAACAGTCCTATAGAATTTAAAAGAATTATAATCTTTCTGTATAATTCTATAGCATGAATATGATTTTCCATTACATTTGATAAGGTGGGTTTAAAAATACATAGAAAGATCATTCTCTCTTAATATACAGGTTTTAGACTTATTTCTAGAGGACCTATTTATTTCCTATAGACTGCATTTGGTTCCGTCCCTATTAAATTCTATAGCACTTTTCCATAAAGTTCAGAAAGAGAGCAAGGTAGATTACTGCAGAAATATTCATTGACATGTAAAGTTCTGCAGGCAACATGCTGACTGGTACTGAGGTGTAATTTAGGTGTCTAAAACTGGGGATCCCATTTTAGAAGCTGCTTTTGAGAATGTCCCCTATTATGGCTGATGGGCTTCAATGTCTGGAAGAGTGAAGAGGAATTTTCATGTGCAGTTTTAGAAACAGGGAAGACAATATAGAGCTAAGCAATCATTTATGTCTTGTGATATTTAATTAATTAATTTCTGATTAGTTTAATTGCTCGGGGTGGGGGGAAGGGGAGATTGGGAATTTTCCTGCTTTTTCGGCCACAGGACTAAATCATCAATGGGGAAAATGAGTTTGAAATGAGTTTGGTTCAGTCAAAGTGCACCCACAAACACAAGGCACCATACTGAAAGATTAGGCACCTGGAAATAAAACAGAAAAAGAAAAATAGAGATTAAGTTCTGCACGTATGACCAGTCCAACAAAGGAGCTGATTTGCCACTGCCTTGCACCCTGTGTAGTCATTTAAACCTCTGCAAAGTGGGTGGGAAATGCAATCATTCCCTTGGCAGTGTCTTGCACCAACTTTGCACAGGTGAAAATGGCTACACAAAGTGAAAGATGAAGGTGAAGAACCTGGACCAAAGAGCTCCAGCAAGGCTCATAGTTTATTAAATTCACTTGCCCAAAAAAGGTAATTGGAAAATATACAAACCTGATGCTGCAATTTAAGTTGCTTGATGTCCAATTGTTTTTCTAGGTATTAATATAATGAAGAGAAAGCTAGGAGCCCATGACAACTTGAAAATCACTATTCAGCAAGAGGAAAACAAATTCACTATCAAGGAATCAAGTACTTTTCGAACCATAGAAATAATATTCATGCTGGGAGTCCATTTTGAATACACCCTGGCTGATGGAACTGAGCTCAGTGTAAGAAATCCACTTTTATATGATAAGCCTGTATTTAATAAAGTTATTGCTGGGATGTTTTATTCATCTTTCTGATTTTATTTTAAATTGTACTCTGTCTAGGAATGTGAACCCATGTAGCAGAGAGCAGAATCTGTCTTTTTAAGCATAAGGCCAGAGCAATGAAATATTTATTCACTTGCTTTATATAAAAATCAAATCCCTTACAATGAACAAGGATATCAATGTGGTGTGAGCTAACAGGAGTGTATTACACTTGCCCTTTAGCAGTTGCACTGGTTTCATGTTTGCCTGAGCAATGTCCAAGTGTTGACATTACTGTAGGAAATTCAATGTGACATCGGACTGGCTACCTGAGAGACAATCTTCTGCCACATGAACTACAGTGGCAGCTGAAATCAGTTAGAGGGATTGACTAAAAAGGATCTAGGAGAAATGCTGGTACCACTGAAGTCAAGGAGAGTTTTGTCATTGACTCTAATTGAGCCAGGATTTCATTCCCTAGCTTTGAACATGATAGGTTTGTAGGCAGAGCCTTCTTACAGGCCCCTAATTCTGCAATTCATTGCCTGAGCTGGTCTGGTGAAGCAAGGGTCTTTTGGCTCTTTGAGTGCAATGAAACACCCACTGTCTCTCTCAGACATTTGTCTGAGAAGTAGGGAGGGTCAGAGTCCATTGTAGGGTGTGATAGAGAATGAAATGGGATTGGTTATTTGTGAGGGACTATTCTTTCTA
This sequence comes from Lepidochelys olivacea, assembly GCF_965140295.1. Lineage (NCBI taxonomy): Eukaryota > Metazoa > Chordata > Testudines > Cheloniidae > Lepidochelys > Lepidochelys olivacea. The sequence continues at coordinate 45,183,987 of NC_140414.1, read as the reverse complement.
TGTCAGAGAAAGTGGCAGATTAATGTATTCATTTAATTATGCGTATGGACCCTGAGGTCTGTGGGAAGGAGAATTGTAGTCACCCAATACATATTATAATATTTATTATTATTATTTGTATTACTGTAGCAGCTAGGAGCCTTAGTCCTGGACCAGGGCCCAATTGTGTGAGCGGCTATACAAACACAGAACAAAAAGATGTTCCCTATCCCAAGAGGCTTACATTCTAACTATAATACAAGAGCCAACAGATGGATACAGAGAGGTGGGGGAATACAAGAAAACAATGAGACAATACTGGTCTGCATGATAAGCAGTGGTCTAAGCACACGAGCAGCCTGACCGTTGTCAAGCTTTATCTATGCATCATGGTAAAACAATTCTGAGTAGGGATTTGAAGGTGGATAACGAAGCAGCTTTGTAGTGGTTTCTGGGATGCAAGTCCCAAGCATGTGAGATAGCCTGGGGGAAAGCATGCAAGTGTTTGTCTGGAAATTTAACAAGTGGGCAGTGGAGGCTGGCATCATGGGCTGATCAGAGGTGAGCACAGACCGCTCAATGGTGAATACGAGATGATATATAGGATGGGCATTGACTGTGAAGGGCCTTGAAAGTGAAGATAAGTAGCTATATTTGATATAAAGGAGAAGGGGGAGTCAGTGGAGGGATGCAAAGATGGGTTACATGGTCAAAGTGACAAACTAAAAGAATGCTTATATATATGTGTGTGTGTGTATGTGTTTATAAACTTTATATATATAATCAAAACTAGAAGTGCTTTGGTTGTTGTGGAGGGGGTAAAACTCCTTTACTATACCGGCCATTTTGCGAAAACCTGATATTCATTGCTTTACCACTTTGGTGCTTTTTTAACAGCCAAAGAATACATATATAAGATCAACATTGTCATGAATTCCTTAGATTTTTTTATTTTTACACTGTAGGGTACTTGGAATCTGGAAGGAAATAAGCTTGTGGGAAAATTCAACCGGAAAGATAATGGGAAAGAGCTCAAAGCATTCAGAGAACTGGTAGGAGATGAATTAATTCAGGTGAGTTAAGTCAATTTTTTTCCTTTATGCACAGCATCAAACTATAAAGATCTGATCCCTCTCTTAAAGCTGAATGAAACTGGTAAGTATCATTAATTTATTTTTTAAAAAGCCTATTTTTTATTAAAAATTTAAAATTTTGAAATTCAAGAAATCATTGAATTTCAAATATTGAACTTTTTTGACTTACTCTAATCTTTCTATTTTCCTATCCACTTGCATTCTTTTCAATTATCTGAGTGCAGCCTGAGCTAACTCTAAAGGAGCCCAGTGCTGAGTCCATGCTTATTCTGACCAAAGGTCCTGAATCTGTTAGGTTCTGTTAAGGCCATTCTCACAATAGGATCTGAGTTCCTCACAGCTGGTAATGAATATGTCTTCTCAAGCCCTTATGAGGTAGAAAAGGTATATTATCCACATATTTTAGAGATGGGGAGTTGAGGCACAGTTATATTAAATGACATCCCAAATCACACAAGATGTCTATGGCAGAGCTGCACATTGAAATCTGGTATCTTGAGATCCACTCCTGTGTCATAACCACAAAACTTCCATCCTCCCTTAATGATCCAGCCTTAATCTTCACGCCTGGATTAAGGGCTTGTCCACACTTGAAACGCTACAGGGGCACACCTGCAGTGCAGAAGCGGTGCCACTGTAATGCGTCAGTGTAGACACTGCCTATCCCAGCAGTTATATGGGCCTGTGGTGCCCCTGCTCCAACAAATTCAGGGCCTGGGGGCCTGGCTCCACCAATGTTTGAGGCCAGGTCTCTCCCCCGGCCCCACCTGCTGCCCCCGTGCACCTCCCCTGGAGCATCCCTGCCTGCATCCTGGGCAGCTGCCCTGCTGCTCTGCACTGTGCTCCCTTGCCAGTCACTGCTGGCTACAAAAGGGAGAGGCACCGGCAGCAGGCTGAGGCAGCGGCTACAGAGGGAGGAGGTGCACATGTGATGGGAGCCCTCCCTGCCCTCCTGGCACCCACCACAGGGGAGGCAAGGGGGCTTCCTGGACCTGAGAGGGGCCCAGCCCCTAGGAGCATGTGCATTGCCGGTGTCGGGTGAGTGTGCTGCCTGGGGGGAGAGGGCTGGGAGGCCTGTGGAGTCCACCTCTCTGGCCCCAGCCCTGGGGCAGCCTGCCTGCACCCCAAACTCCTCATCCCCAGCCCTGCCCCACCCCAGAACCCGCACCCTAAGTGAGAGCCCTCACCTGCCCCCGCACTCCAGCCCTGAGCCCCCTCCTGCACCGTGAACCTCTCATCCCCAGCCCCACCCCGCAGCCCTCATCCCTGCACCCCAACCCTCTGCCCTAGGCCTGAGCCTCTCCCACACCCCAAACCCCAGAGCCCTCAGCCCCAGCCAGAGCCCTCAGCCCCCCACATCCCAACCCTCTGGCCTAGCCCTGAGCCTCCTCCCACACCCCAAACCCCAGAGCCCTCACCCCCAGCCAGAGCCCTAATCCCCCCGCACCCCAACACTCTGCCCTAGCCCTAAGCCCTCTCCCACATCCCCCAGCTCTCACCCCCCCACCCTCTCACACATTGTGCAATATAGGGAAACTGTTAAACTCTTACTGTTTCCAGTACATTTTAACATTATTTTAAAATATGTATCAGCTTACAAGGCAAGCGTGCATCGGGGGGACTTGGACCCGTTCAGGCACCACCAAAAAGTATACAAACCTGCTGCCCCTGAGGAGGGGTTCTCCTGTCAGTGTAGGTAACCTACCTCTCTGAGAGGCAGTAGCTAGGTTGATGGAAGAATTCTTCTGTCAATCTAGCATTGTCTATGCTGAGAGTTAAATTAGCTTACCTATGTTGCTCAGAGCTGTGGATCTTTCACACCCCTGAGCAACATAGCTGGGGTAAGCTAACTTCTTAGTGTAGACCAGGCCTAATTAAGGGAGTGCGGGTCTAGGTCTGAATATTTTAAAAATCCACAGTCCTTACCTATAGTCTTTCTCTTTGATTTTGATGGAACTACTCACATGAGTGAGGGTTACTGATGTAGTGGTTACTGGACTGAGCCCTTAGGCTGTAAACCTGTGATGGATAATAAACACTCTCTTGATGGGAACTGTAAAATAAATCTCAATGGAAACAGTAAGTGATGAAAGTCTTTTCCTCTTCATTAATCTCTTTCAGACTTACATATATGAAGGAGTTGAAGCCAAGAGAATCTTTAAAAGGGTTTAAACCTCAAGCTCAGAAAGAAATCTGATGCGACAACAATCATGTTGTATGTGGCAACTATTTCCCTTGCCCAACAAGCACCAAGTTACTGATTGATTAGTCTTGATTTAAACACAGGCCAACATTTTGCACTTCCAGTCTGCCAATATTACATATTTGTATTACATATCAATAACTGTTTTGATATATGGCATTGTTAAGGGCTGTAGAAACTATTTACATTCTGTAAATGAAAATAAATATTGTTTCTGCACTGATTTTTCAAGTGGCAATTTGCTTTTATCACCATAAAAGGTGTTTGTTGTTGTAATGTTTCTTCATGTATTGTATATTGAATCACATTGGTTGTATAATTTTAAACAAACAAAAAACAAATAACCTCCCCTGCAAAAAAACAAATCCCCAAGATCCTGCAGCCCTTCCACATACATAACTCCCGGAAGTTTGTGTGTCTGTAGATGTAAAGATTGTGACTCTGATAATATAGTTCATTTCCGAGAAAGATCAATCCAACTCCTGCTGATGTCAATGGGAGTTGGATCAGGCCCTTACTATACATTTACTTGTTTGTTTTTTCAGTGAAGTCATGCAAAAACAAAGGACCTCTAGGACAGCAAATCCAATAATCAATTTTAAATTAATAGAGATATATGTGGCCCATGCCCTTATCTAATTTCTTTTCTAATATTTTTACTGTAACATTTTGGAACAGGTTGTAGATACCAGAGCTGTAATCCAATCTAACTACCTATTATTTGATGTAATCTGTGTATGGGCCAATTCAGAAGAAATTTGGCCTTCTGTGTTTTTCCTTCTATATTCTCTAGCTCACTAGCCTTTTCCATATGATTTTTTCCAATGGGATTGTCATGAAACTTTGCTAAATAAGATAAGAGAGTACAACCAAAGTCTCTTTCCAACACAGCACAGGAAATGGAGATATATTCAGTGATATTAACAAACTCAGAGAACAGGTAGGTAGGATCCCCACGGGAAGAAAAGATAATGGAAAAAGTAGTTCAGGAGAGGTGGCAGTTTCTCAAAGAGACAATATTAAAGCCACAACAGCAAACTATCTTGTTGCAAAAGAAAAATAGGAAGACTCGTGAGAGCTGCTTAGTGACCTGAAAAAACAAAAAGGAATGCTACAAAAAATGGAAACATGGATGAATTGCTAAGGATACGTAGAAAAGAGTAGCATACAAATGTAAGGACAAAATCAGAAAAGTTAAGGCACAAAATGAGCTACACCTTGGGACATAAGAGGCAATAAGAAGCGAATCTGTAAATGCATTGAGGCCTCACCTGGAGTAGTGAATCCAGATAAAGAAAGAGAGAGGCCAGAGGGGAGCAACAAAAATGATAAAAGGTTTTAAAAATCTGACCTGCAAAGAAAGGTTAAAAAAACTGGACATGTTAATTTAGTTTTAGGAAAAGAAGACCGAGCGGGGACCTGATGGTTTTCAAATATGGTAAAGGCGGTTATAAAGAGAATGGAGATCAATTATTCCCTGTGTCCACCGAAGCTAGGATAAGAAGTAACTTATCTGGGGCTTAATCTGCAGCAAGAGAGATTTAGGTTAGATATTTGGAAAAACTTTCCAACAATAAGGCTTGTTAAGCATTGCAATAGGCTTCCAAGAGAGGTTGTGGAATTCCTATCATTTGGAGGTTTTTAAGAATGGGCTAGACAAATACCTGCCAGGCTGGTCTAAATTTGCTTGGTCCTGCCTCGGCACAGGGGGCTGGACTAGATGACCTCTCAAGGTCCCTTCCAACCCTACACTTCTATGATTCTATTACATGCATTCCAGATACTGCAGTAGCAAGTATGGAGGAGGTGGCCAAATAGCCCATTTTTCAAAAGAGATTCATATTTAGTGGTCCTGATATTTGGAAACACCTGCACCTGAATATGATTATTATTTGAACTGACTTTCCACCTCCCCACTGCAGGACTGGACTCCATTTCTTTACCTTATATAGACTTCTGAAGGAAAGGGGTGGAGGTCAGACACAATGGTCCCCTCTGCAAGACCTAGAGGTTACCTCTATGTCCTGCTGCAGAAGAACTCAGTGAAAGGGAGGCTGTCCCCATTCAGGAAACGCTGGAACCTAATGTCTGGGGAGAGCAGCCATACCAGACTGGCTCCCCAAAGAATCAGGATAGGGGAAACATGTCCACTGGTTGATCCCTAGAGAAGTTTATAGGAAAAGGTTGTGTCCTGGCACAAGTCAACTTTTCTTTCTCTTGGGCTGTTAAGGAATCACATATCCAAACAGCCCCAGGAAATTGATGTACCAGAAAACATCTTCCTTACCCTCCAACAGCTGTAAAGAATTAGATCTGACTGAAAACAACCTTTGTTTTCCTCTGCCTGAGGCCAGTGGAGGGGAGAGTTGGGATATGTCCTCTCCTCCAGCAGGACTTGGAGGAAAGGGATTGAGGTTTCTGCTGGCCAGGCTGTAAAGCTAGCTGTACAGCTTAACTTCTCTAGCTCAGGTCTGTCAGCACTTCTGGAAGCAGCAGATGTGGGATGGCTGGTTAAATGCTCAAAGAACATGAATATGGATAAATAGGGCAACTATTTGTGATGTTTATAGATTCTTAGATTTTAGGACCAGAAGAGAACACTATAATCATGCAGTCTGGCCTCCGGTATAGCACAGGCCATAGCATTTAACCTAGTAATTCCTGCCATGGAGAAATTATTCTTTCCCACTATTTAAGTAAACACTATCAAGCACAGTAACTTGTGGTTGAGATAGAGCACTGCCTTCAGAAAGACATCTAAAATCAACACAAAGGTTCCAAGTGGTTATGAATTTACCATAGCCTTTGATAAGCAGTTCCAATGGTGTCCTCTCATTGTTAAAAAGTTGCATCTAACTTCCAATTTGATTTTTTCTAATTGCAGCTTCCATCCATTGGATCTTGTTATGCTTCTGTTTGGTATATTAAAAGCCCCCTAGTGGCAGATGTCTATCTTCTCCCTGCGTAGGTGTTTATATATCATGATCAAGACCCTCTTAACTTTTTCTCTTTAACAACACATGTATTGAAGGCAATCTCTCATTTTTAGGCAGGTTTTTCAGATCTCAAATAATTCTTGTAGCTCTTCTCTGGATCCTCTCTAATTTTTCTACATCTTAAAGTGTTGACAGCCAAACTGGACTTGGTATTCCAGTATTTCAGTCTAATCAATTCAATATAAAAATGCAAATGTAAGTAAAAGAATTCCCTAATTCTGTTTGATATTCCCCTGTTTATACATTTAAAGATTGCATTAGACTTTCTCAATACAACATTACATCAAGAGTTCAAGTTCAAAATTACATACAAAATTACTGAAGACAGTTAAGACCCAGACAGACTGTGAATAGCTACAAAAGGATCTCTCAAAACTGGGTGACTAGACAACAAAATGGCAGATGAAATTTAATGTTGATAAATGCAAAGTAATGCACATTGGCAAGCATAATCCCAACTATACATACAAAATGATGGGGTCTAAATTAGCCGTTACCACTCAAGAAAGAGATCTTGGAGTCATTGTGGATAGTTCTCTGAAAATGTGCAATGTGCAGCAGCAGTCAAAAAAGGGACAGAATGCTGGGAATAGTTAAGAAAGGGATAGATAATAGGAAAGAAAATATCATGTTGCCTCTATATAAATCCATGGTATGCCCACATCTTGAATACTGTGTGCAGATGTGGTCGCCCCATCTCAAAAAAGATACACTGGAATTGGAAAAGGTTCAGAAAAGGGCAACAAAAATGATTAGGGGTATGGAACGGCTTCTGTATGAGGAGAGATTAATAAGACTGGGACTTCTCAGCTTGGAAAAGAGATGCCTAAGGGGAGATATGATTGAGGTGTATTAAATCATGACTGGTGTAGAGAAAGTAGATAAGAAAGTGTTGTTTACTACTTCTCATAACACAAGAACTAGGAGTCATCAAATGAAATTAATAGGCAGCAGGTTTAAAACAAATAAAAGGAAGTATTTCTTCACATAATGCACAGTTAATGTGTGGAACTCCTTGCCAGAGGATGTTGTGAAGGCCAAGACCATAACAGGGTTCAAAAAACAACTAGATAAATTCATGGAGGATAGGTCCATCAATGGCTATTAGCCAGGTTGGGCAGGGATGGTGTCCCTAGCCTCTGTTTGCCAGAAGCTGGGAATGAGTGACAGGGTATGGATCATTTGATGATTACCTGTTTTGTTCATTCTCTCTGGAGCACCTGGCACTGGCCACTGTCAGAAGACAGGATACTGGGCTAGATGGACCTTGGTCTGACCCAGTGGGGCCATTCTTATGTTCAGCTGGTCATCTACAAGGATCCCTAAACGCTTTTCACAGTCACTTCTTTGCAGGATTAAGTCATCCATCTCATAACTCACCACTCATTGTTCCTATTCATTTGAGCTTGCATTTGTATTAAAACACACTTATCTGGTTTGTTCCCAGTTTATCAAAAGATCAAGATTTCTCTGTGTCAGTGACCTGTCTTCAACATTACCTCCCGCCTCACCAATCTTTGTGTCATGCAAACTTTATCAATAATGATTTCATGATTTTTTTTCTAGATCACTGATAAAAATATAGAGTTTGATTCATCCATCTCTTTAAAAAGAGCTAAAAGGTGAATTCACACTAAACTGGTCCTGGATCCACAAACCTTTACCACTTACCATGGTAGCCACACATGTGTGCTACTCGTCCTTGAGTTGCTTGGCTCCTAGCCATTCCAACCCTGCCCCACTTCCCTTGGTTCACATCATTTCCTTAGGGTTCTGGTGAACACCTTGGACTCTAGATGCATCTACTCCCTGGATATTGTACATGCAGCAGATGGCTAGCCAGCACTCTGCCATGTATTATACTGCTTGCAGCTTCTAATCTCTAGGATCCTCCAAATCCCAAGGCTCCTTCTTGAATCTTTTCCAGAAAGAATACATTTAAATAAACTTTGGTGATATTAATGGCTTTTGGAGCAGCTATTACACAGTAATTATTCTGGCTATTTCTTTCTTAATCTTCCTGGACTTTCTTCCTTCTGGGCATTTAAAAATTTTTCTTTAGGTGAATTTTTTGGCAGTTTCTGTAACTTCACCGACCAGAGCTATTATTTTCCACAGAGTCTAAGAGCTCCATCTACTGGTTAGATGCTATCATGAAACACTTTTAAAAACAGTAATAGCCTGATTCACCAACTAATATTCCAGTTGAATGTGCCATAAAGAATGGGGCACCCAATCCTACATTAAGGATTAACTAAATTTGTTTTCAAAAAATTACATATATCATTTATTTTAATATACTTATGTATATCAATTTATTTTATCATACAAATATATATATATGTAGCAGGGCAGCCTGCCTCTTTAAGGGCCTGTGGAACCAGTGAACAGCAAGCGTTGGCCTAAGGAGAGCCTGTGACATTGCACCGCATAAGGCTTTATGGAAATATACTTATGAATGTATATATGACATAACTGAAATATGTTTTATGCTACATATGCCACGTAATATATCTCTGTAAAGGTTATGATCTATTGAATCTATTCATCCTATTTGTATGCATGTATCATTTTTGTATTCGAAGTTATGAATATTGACTGTGTACTTGCTTGATTTTTAAGTAGCCTTAGTAAAGCATTTGGACAGCTTCTTGAGAAAGGAAGGTGCAAATTAAGTGCCCAATCAAGAAACACTTAACAAACAGGTTTCAGAGTAACAGCCGTGTTAGTCTGTATTCGCAAAAAGAAAAGGAGTACTTGTGGCACCTTAGAGACTAACCAATTTATTAGAGCATAAGCTTTCGTGAGCTACAGCTCACTTCATCAGATGCATATCGTGGAAACTGCAGCAGACTTTATATATACACAGAGAATATGAACCAATACCTCCTCCCACCCCACTGTCCTGCTGGTAATAGCTTATCTAAAGTGATCATCAGGTGGGCCATTTCCAGCACAAATCCAGGTTTTCTCACCCTCCACCCCCCCACACAAATTCACTCTCCTGCTGGTGATAGCCCATCCAACTAACCAATTTATTAGAGCATAAGCTTTCGTGAGCTACAGCTCACTTCATCAGATGCATATCGTGGAAACTGCAGCAGACTTTAACTAACCAATTTATTAGAGCATAAGCTTTCGTGAGCTACAGCTCACTTCATCAGATCACTTCATGGGCTATCACCAGCAGGAGAGTGAATTTGTGTGGGGGGGTGGAGGGTGAGAAAACCTGGATTTGTGCTGGAAATGGCCCACCTGATGATCACTTTAGATAAGCTATTACCAGCAGGACAGTGGGGTGGGAGGAGGTATTGGTTCATATTCTCTGTGTATATATAAAGTCTGCTGCAGTTTCCACGATATGCATCTGATGAAGTGAGCCGTAGCTCACGAAAGCTTATGCTCTAATAAATTGGTTAGTCTCTAAGGTGCCACAAGTACTCCTTTTCTTTTTACTTAACAAACAATGGCTCTTGGAAGGCTCCAATCCACATAAGAAGTCTTCCCAGAGACATTCAAGATAGCATGTGGGCAATGGCTGCTGCCTGTAAAAACTGAGTCATGCATGAACATGTGACTTGCCCATGTGATTCCAAAACTCTATTTAAACCCCTGGGAGACCACTCTATTTTGTCTTCAGCTGGCTCAAGAGATAGCCTCTCCACCCCAAAGGATACCTGAAAGAAACTGGAACAAAGGACTGTAACCACAGGGGGTGTGAATGATTCCTGGACCCAGACTAGAAGGAGATTAGTCTGTATAAGGAAGCTTACTGGAACTCTTCTGAGGGTAAGGTTTTATCTGTATTCGGTTTTCTTACCGTATTAGGCATAGACTTGAGTGTTCTATTTTATTTTGCTTGGTAATTCACTTTGTTCTGTTACTATTTGGAACCATTAAATCCTACTTACTTTATTTAATAAAATCACTTTTTACTTATTATTTAACCCAGAGTATGTATTAATACTGGGAGGGGGAACAGCTGTGCATATCTCTCTATCAGTGTTATAAGGGTGAACAATTTGAGTTTACCCTGTATAAGCTTTATACAGGGTAAACTGGATTTATTTGGGGTTTTGACCCCACTGGGAGTTGGGCATCTGAGTGTTAGAGAGGGGAACACTTCTTACGCTGCTTTCAGTTTAGCTTGCAGTTTGTGCGACGTGCTTCAGACCTGGGTCTGTGTTTGTGGCCAGCAAGCATGTCTGGCACAGCCAGGCAGGGCTCTGGAGTCCCAAGCTAGCAGAGGCAGAAGTAGTCTTGGCACATCAGTTGGCAGCCCCATGGGGGTTTCCGTGATCCAACCCATCACAAAGCCCCAGCAGATAGGTGTTGGAAATCAGCTGATCCAGCTAAGCAGCAGCTAGTGATTGGCTCTGATTCCCAGCTGGAAGATATAAATGAGATCCCAGCTCTCCAACAGAGAGTGAGAGAGAGAATTTTTCTAAGCAGTAACAGAGGGTTAGTCTGCTCTGAGGCTAAAGAAGAACTGTAAAACTTAAGCAACTAGGGAGTGAAGGACCAGGTCAGGACTATCACTTTTGTTACTTTTTCATATTTCTTACATTTGTGTGGCAGAGGAATAAAAGAGTCTCTGTAGAAGGCTAACACAGAGTTGGGCTTGGCTGACTGTTTTGTCCCCAAGCTGGTGGACAGACCCATCAGACAATAACATATTTCTGGAGCTAGCATACATTATGAAGATGGCAATGTTAACTTAAATGGGACTAATCACATGAATAAAGATGTGTAAGGCTGGATACTGAATGTAAGTAGAAGTAAATAACTTTCACCCCTGGTTCAAATCCAACTACAAGACCAAAACTGAATGTGATGGAATTTTGTATGCTCATTGGGGAAAGATAATGGCCTTTAAAGAAAAATGAGAGAATGGGTAAAGAATTGACCTTGCAATGAGCTTCAGGTGAGTAGATTGACCCCTGTGCCTGTATGAACCCTATTAACTTCAACGGGGCTCCATGCAGGTATGGGGGCCTACCTACCAATTTCAGGATTGGAATCCTAATAACAAAAAACATGTTGCGGAACTGAACCTGTGATGCATGGCATGCTGTCAATATTACTACTATACTATAAAGGACAAAACCGATGAGGCAGCTTCCAAATTTTCAAGGATTCAAACGAAATGTTTTTTGAGCCCATGAACACACTCTTCATTGACTAAGAGAAATATTGAGTCTCATGATATGCCTTTTCCTTTCCCCTTGAATTAAGCATGCTGCCTCTGCAACCCTAGATCTTTCTGGCTAAGGAAGTGGGAGAAAAGCAATAGAACTCCAACCCACATAGTCTACTGATCTAGAAACCCAAGGGAGGTGAGGTAATATCTTTTATTGGACCAACTGCTGTCTGTGAAAGAGACTAACTTCTGAGCTACACAGAGCTCTCCTACTGATCTTCGGCATCTGTACCACACCCAGCACTGTAACATAAGTATCTGACACATGGCTACCACTAGGCTACAGGATCTGTTTTGACTTGTTTGTTTGGAATGTGTTTCTACAAGTGTTGTCATGTGAAGGTGTGATTGCTAGGGACACTACTTTATTGCTACTGAATACCAGAGAAAGGAGACTGTGTATCAGTGGATTTATACATGAAATCCTCAGGTAAGTGACACAAAATATGAGGTATTATCATAAATACTCACTGGAGACTATGTAACACCTCTAGTAAAGCATGTCCATTGGACTGCTCATCAGCTATATGTTTGTGGTGTCAAATAAAAACCGCACATCCTTCAGCTTCAAAAACCCAAATCTCTAGCAGTCTCTAAATCAGACTCCCCATTAGCACAGAAAGGTGTTTATGCCCTTTGTAAGCCATGGACAACCTGATCACACACTTAAGCCAATACATGAAATAATAATTTCAAAAGAATAAGTAACATCAGCTGTTGTGCTAAGAAACTTTGTTTCGTTCTGGAGTGCTATGCAGAATAAAGCAGAGTGCCATAATTTCAAAAGCCATTCAGAAAATGATTTACCTCAGGAAAGGTGTTATCCACAACTAGACTATGTATGTAGATCTACAGATTAATTTTTAGTTACTCATGTTGATACTGCAGTTTAAGAACACATTTTACTTAATTAATTCCACATACTTAACTGGAATTTTATTAAGGCCATGTCTACACTTACAAGCTTACAGTGGGATATCTGTATGAGAGCTCATGTAGCCGTGTTATGCTGATAGCAGAGAGCTCTCCCGTTGACATAATAAAACCAGCTCAATAAGTGACATAGTGCTGTGCACATGAGCACTTATGCCAGCAAAAGTTGTCACTCGCGTGTTTTAAGGACTAATTAAGTGGCTTTAGGTAGTAAGATAGCTGGAAACTGTACAAGCCACCACCTAATGTGACAAGTCACAGGGAAAGGCCTGAAGAGAAGCCAGCCCTGTGGGCTCCAAAGTTCCCTGCTTGCAGACACAGGGGCTAGGGTTTTGTTTTGGCAAGCTGTGTGTGTGTGTTAAAGGAGAAAGCCAGTGGACAGGGAGAGAAGCAGTTGTGAGCACAGCTCTGAGAAAGAACAGAGACAGAGCTCCATGGGGCACAGAAATGACTGGAGGGGCAGACTTGCAAACTGAGTGAGGAAACTGCTGCTTGTTGTTGTGGTGTTTTCTAGTGTGTTCAGGGAAACGGACTTTTGTGTACATTCCTTGTAAATAGATGGATTTGCACTTAAGAAATACCTGACTGAAATTAAACAGAAATTAAAAGGTACAGTGACTAGAGTGAAATCCTGCCAGCTGCATGGACACTTTTCAAAGACACCATAATAGAGACCCAACTTAAATGTATACCCCAAATTAAAAAAACACAGTAAAAGAACTGAAAAAGAGCCACCGTGGCTTAATAACCATGTAAAAGAAGCAGTGAAAGAGATAAAAAGGTATCCTTTAAAAAGTGGAAGTCAAATCCTAGTGAGGTAAATAGAAAGGAGCATAAACACTACATTAAGTGTCAAAATGTAATAAGAAAAGCCAAAAAGGAGTTTGAAGAACAGCTAGCCAAAAACTCAAAGGGTAATAACAAAATGTTTTTTAAGTATATCAGAAGCAGGAAGCATGCTAAACAAACAGTGGGGCCCTGGACGATCAAGATACAAAAAGAAAAGGAGGACTTGTGGCACCTTAGACTAACAAATTTATTTGAGCATAAGCTGTCATGAGCTACAGCTCACTTCATCAGATGCATGCAGTAGTAAATACAGTGGGGAGATTTTATATACACAGAGAACATGAAACACTGTTACCATACAGACTGTAAAAAGAGTGATCAGGTAAGGTGAGCTATTACCAGCAGGGGTGCGGGTGGGGGAGAACCTTTTGTAGTGACAATCAAGGTGGGCCATTTCCAGCAGTTGACAAGAACATCTGAGGAACAGTGAGGGGGGCAACAAACATGGAGAAATCGTTTTACTTTGTGTAATGACCCATCCATTCCCAGTCTTTATTCAAGCTTAAGTTAATTCAAGCTTAACCATTAAGCTTGTTAATTAAGTTTGCAAATTAATTCCAATTCACAGTCTCTCGATGGAGTCTGTTTTTGAAGTTTTTTTGTTGAAGAATTGCCACTTTTAGGTCTGTAATCGAGTGACCAAAGAGATTGAAGTGTTCTCCAACTGGTTTTTGAATGTTATAATTCTTAACTTCTGATTTGTGTCCATTTATTCTTTTACGTAGAGACTGTGTCCATTTTGGCCAATGTACATGCAAGAGGGGCATTTCTGGCACATGATGACATATATCACATTGGTAGATGTGCAGGTGAACGAGCCTCTAATAGCGTGGCTGATGCGATTAGGCCCTATGATGGTGTCCGCTGAATAGATATGTGATCACAGTTGGCAACGGGCTTTGTTGCAAGGATAGGTTCCTGGGTTAGTGGTTTTGTGTGGTATGTAGTTGCTGGTGAGTATTAGCTTCAGGTTGGGGGGCTGTCTGTAAGCAAGGACTGGCCTGTCTCCCAAGATCTGTGAGAGTGATGGGTCGTCCTTCAGGATAGGTTGTAGATCCTTGATGATGCGTTGGAGAGGAGGCTTTAGTTGGGAGCTGAAGGTGATGGCTAGTGGCGTTCTGTTATTTTCTTTGTTGGGCCTGTCCTGTAGTAGGTAACTTCTGGGTACTCTTCTGGCTCTATCAATCTGTTTCTTCACTTCAGCAGGTGAGTATTGTAGTTGTAAGAATGCTTGATAGAGATCTTGTAGGTGTTTGTCTCTGTCTGAGGGGTTGGAGCAAATGTGGTTGTATCATAGAGCTTGGCTGTAGACAACGGATCGTGTGGTGTGGTCTGGATGAAAGCTGGAGGCATGTAGGTAGGCATAGCGGTCAGTAGGTTTCCGGTACAGGGTGGTATTTGTGACCATTGCTTATTAGCACAGTAGTGTCCAGGAAGTGGATCTCTTGTGTGGACTGGTCCAGGCTGAGGTTGATGGTGGGATGGAAATTGAAATCATGGTAGAGTTCCTTGAGGGCTTCTTTTCCATGGGTCCAGATGATGAAGATGTCATCAATGTAGCGCAAGTAGAGTAAGGGCATTAGGGGACGAGAGCTGAGGAAGCGTTGTTCTAAGTCATCCATAAAAATGTTGGCATACTGTGCGGCCATGCGGGTACCCATAGCAGTGCCGCTGATTTGAAGATATTCATTGTCCCCAAATGTGAAATAGTTATGGATGAGGACAAAGTCACAAAGGTCAACCACCAGGTTTGCCGTGACATTATCGGGGATACTGTTCCTGACGGCTTGTAGTCCATCTTTTTGAGGAATGTTGGTGTAGAGGGCTTCTACATCCATAGTGGCTAGGATGGTGTTTTCAGGAAGATCACCGATGGATTGTAGCTTCCTCAGGAAGTCAGTGGTGTCTCGAAGATAGCTGGGAGTGCTGGTAGCCTAGGGTCTGAGGAGGGAGTCTACATAACCAGACAATCCTGCTGTCAGGGTGCCAATGCCTGAGATGATGGGGCATCCAAGATTTCCAGGTTTATGGATCTTGAGTAGCAGATAGAACCCCGACCAGGGGTATTCTAGGGGTGGGTCTGTACAGATTTGTTCTTATGCTTTTTCAGGGAGTTTCTTGAGCAGATGGTGTAGTTTTCTTTTGGTAACCCTCAGTGGGATCAGAGGGTAATGGCTTGTAGAAAGTGGTGTTAGAGAGCTGCCTAGCAGCCTCTTGTTCATATTCCGACCTATTCATGATGACGACAGCACTTCCTTTGTCAGCCTTTTTCATTATGATGTCAGAGTTGCCCCATAACCAACAAACATGTGGACAAGGGGGATCCAGTGGACATAGTGTACTTCAATTTCCAGAAAGCCTTTGACAAGGTCCCTCACCAAAGGTTCTTACATAAATTAAGTTGTCATGGGATAAGAAGGAAGATCCTTTTATGGATTGAGAACTGGTTAAAAGACAGGGACCAAAGCGTAGGAATAAATTGTAAATTTTCAAAATGCAGAGGGGTAAGTAGTGGTGTTCCCCAAGAGTCAGTCCTAGCACCAATCATTTATGAATAAGTTAAATAGGATCTGGAGAAAGGGGTAAACAGTGAAGGGGCAAAGTTTGCAGATGATACTAAACTGCTCAAGATAGTTAAGACCAAAGCAGACTGTGAAGAACTTCAGAAAGATCTCACAAAACTAAGTGATTGGGCAACAAAATGGCAACTGAAATTTCATGTGGATAAATGTAAAGTAATGCACATTGGAAAAAATAACCCAAACTATACATACAATATGATGGGGGGCTAATTTAGCTAAAACTAATCAGGAGAGAGATCTTGGAGTCATCGTGGATAGGTCTCTGAAGACGTCCACACAGTGTACAGCGGCAGTCAAAAAAGCAAACGGGATGTTAGGAATAATTAAAAAAGGCATAGAGAATAAGATGGCGAATATCTTATTGCCCTCATATAAACCCATGGTATGCCCACATCTTGAATAATGCGTAGAGATGTGGTCTCCTCATCTCAAAAAAGATATACTGGGATTAGAAAAGGTTCAGAGAAGGGCAACTAAAATGATTAGGGGTTTGAAACGGGTCCCATATGAGGAGAGATTAAAGGCTAGGACTTTTCAGCTTGGAAAAGAGGAGACTAAGGGGGGATATGATAGAGGTATATAAAATCATGAGTGGTGTGGAGAAAGTGAATAAGGAAAAGTTATTTACTTGTTCCCATAATATAAGAACTAGGGGCCACCAAATTAAATTAAGGGGCAGCAGGTTTAAAACAAATAAAAGGAAGTTCTTCTTCACTACGTGCACAATCAACCTGTGGAACTCCTTGCCTGAGGAGGTTGTGAAGGCTAGGACTATAACAGGATTTAACCTCCATGAATTTATCTAGTTTTTGTTTAAGTCCATTAATGGCTATTAGCCAGGATGGGTAAGGAATGGTGTGCCTAGCCTCTGTTTGTCAGAGGGTGGAGATGGATGGCAGGAGAGAGATCACTTGATCATTACCTGTTAGGTTCACTCCCTCTGGGGCACCTGGCATTGGCCATGGTCTGTAGACAGGATACTGGGCTGGATGGACCTTTGGCCTGACCCAGTATGGCTGTTCTTATGTTCTTACTGATGTAGCCAATTTCTCCTCCCAGTGGAATCGACCATTAAGGCTCCAATATTGACTAACTGCTTGCCCCAAAAAAGCAACACCACCTATAAGCCTCTGCCAAAACTGATTTAACCTGCCTTCCAGGTCCATTGCTGAGAGTTCTCTCTGCTGAGGGTTCCAGTATTACTATTCAGAAATTTATTGGCACATTTCTCTGAAAGGCTTTCAGCACAATTTGGGGAAGGTCACTTTGAGCCTTCTGTCTCTGGTAAATCTGAGTTGCCTTAACTCTTTAGAGTTAGAACAATACTAATTCCTAATCCGGTGGCAGGTTGCTAAACAGCATGATGCCATTTCTGCCATCTCTTGCTCCTTTCTTTGAAGATCAGGCACCATTTTTCTTTGTCACTTTTTGGTTAGAAGTCTTCTGATGCCTGACATTTTGAATATATTCTCTTTTTCATTCTAGTAGAAAGTATTTCTTTATCTCAGAATTCCTCTCTTGCATTGGCTGCATAGGCTCTCCTCTCTGGGTTTATTGTGCTTCATCTCTGCCTCTTTACAACCTCTAATCTGTGGTCACTGAGTCTATATCTAGTGAGAGTGTACCTCAGGCTTGGATATTTCACTCCAAGTGGTGGGGTAGTTTGCTAGGTGACAACCAGGGTTTATGTCTAGTTTTAAACTGAACCCGACTTCATTCCCATATAGTAGAATAGGTTGGATTACAGCCATCAAATAGTTTGAGTAGTAGTCTTATTGGAGAGGTGTAGATATCTAATGGTTTCTTTATGGTGTTGAAGACCCACAGAGTTTCAGCCACATGAGGACAATTGGAAACCATCTCAGATTCCATGAACCTCTGTTGATACAAACATGTGTATGATAGTTGAAATATTATGCAAGTTTGTTTCTCTAGAGTTCCATTTATGCTAGAGGAAAACTGTTAGCCACAACTGTTTATAATATGGCTCTTCCCAGAAAGGTGCTTGTACAGTTTCCTGGGCTAGACTAGAACAAAACTAAATCATGTTTAAAAACATTTTGGGCTAACCGTTTCCATTTAGTGTAAATGGGAACTAAGCACGGGCCGGGAATCCTTGTTCTTAAAGCCACCTTTGGAAGGCTGGGATGGATGGAACAAAAGAAGGAATGTTTCACCGATGTTACATATTTTAGGCAGTAATTTATTTTAAAAATAATGATAGAAACATAATGTGTTTATCAGATAACAGCTGTGATCCATCTAGTCAACTCGCCTGTGTGGCAGTGGCCAGAGGGACATGCAAAATCAACCGTAACGGGCAATTGTGAAATCACATGCTCCTATAGGAGAACTTGCTAGTGGATGCATTATGCCCTGTGGGTTTCTGTTTGGGTGGACGTTTTCGGAAGCTCGTGTAGGAGTTTGACTTACCCTGTCTATAGCAAAAAGAAAAGGAGTACTTGTGGCACATTAGAGACTAACAAATTTATTTGAGCATAAGCTTTTGTGAGCTACAGCTCGCTTCATCAGATGCATTCAGTGGAAAATACAGTGGGGAGATTTATATACATAGAGAACATGAAACAATGGGTGTTACCATACACACTGTAACGAGAGTGATGATCACTTCCGGTGAGCTATTACCAGCAGGAGAGCCGGGGGGGCAGGGAGGGACCTTTTGTCGTGATAATCAAGGAGGGCCATTTCCAGCAGTTGACAAGAACGTGTGAGGAACAGTGGTGGTGGGGGAGCAATAAACATGGAGAAATAGTTTTACTTTGTGTAATGACCCATCCACTCCCAGTCTTTATTCAAGCCTAAGTTAATTGTATCTAGTTTGCAAATTAATTCCAATTCAGCAGTCTCTTGTTGGAGTCTGTTTTTGAAGTTTTTTTTGTTGAAGAATTGCCACTTTTAGGTCTGTAGTCAAGTGACCAAAGAGATTGAAGTGGTCTCTGACTGGTTTTTGAATGTTACAACTCTTGACGTCCGATTTGTGTCCATTTATTCTTTTATGTAGAGACTGTCTACTTTGCCACAAGGGGCCACAACAGTGGTTCCCTTAACCCACCCAGCAATATTGTTAATCTATCCAACTATACTCTTACGACAGATTCTTCTGCTGGGCTATCTCGGAGCCTCTCCTTCTGCCCCTCCACCCCCACGAACATGATACAGTTCTGTGGTGACCTAGAATCCTATTTTCGATGTCTCCACCTCAAGGAATATTTCCAACACACCTCTGAACAACATACTAACCCACAGAGACCTTCCTACCAAGACTACAAAAAGAAGGATTCTGGGTAGACTCCTCCTGAAGGTTGAAACAACAGACTGGACTTCTGCATAGAGTGCTTCCGCCGCCATGCATGGGCTAAAATAGTGGAAAAGCAGCATCACTTGCCCCATAAGTGGCAATTCTTCAACAAAAAAACTTCAAAAACAGACTCCACTAAGAGACTGCTGAATTGGAATTAATTTGCAAACTGGATACAATTAATTTAGGCTTGAATAAAGACTGGGAGTGGATGGGTCATTACACAAAGTAAAACTATTTCTCCATGTTTATTTCTCCCCCCAGTTCCTCAGACATTCTTGTCAACTGCTGGAAATGGCCCACCTTGATTATCCCTACAACAGTTCCCCCTCCACCCACTCCTGCTGGTAATAGCTCACCTCACCTGACCAGTCTCCTTACAGTGTGTATGGTAACACCCATTCTTTCATGTTCTCTATGGATACAAAGTCAGGTTTTAACTGAGAGCTCATTCTTAATCTTTCCCTGTTTATGCTGAAATAAATGTGTTTGTTAGTCTCCAAGGTGCCCTAAGCAAACTCCTTTTCTTTCTAGGTCTATAAATCCCCACTGTATTTTTCACTGTGTGCATCCCATGAAGTGAGCTGTAGCTCAGGAAAGCTCATGCTCAAATAAATGGGTTAGTCTCTAAGGTGCCCCAAGTCCTCCTTTTCTTTTTGCGAATACAGACTAACAGGGCGGCTACTCTGAGACCTGCCTCTAGCGTTCTTTCTTTGTGTACTTCGCCCCTACAGCGGGGCGCGCGAGGGGGAGCTCTGACGCACGGGCTGCCTGCAGCGCCCCTCCCCCGGCCACGGCGCTCGCAGTTCCGGCCGCGAGCGCAGCCGGCTGGGCAGATACGTTGCGTAAGTCACATGCGGAGGCAGCTCGCCCCCGCCCCCCGGCCCAGCTGTAGCGCTGTCACGTGACCAGCCCCGCAGGCGGCCGCCGGCTGCTTTCATTGGTGCAAAGAGCCGCCGCCCCTGCCCCGGAGCGAACAGGTGCGCATGAGCGGTGGGGCCACGCCCACCGCCCCGCTCTGGGAGGCGGAGCTACTGCGGACGGGGAGCGATGGAGGCCGCGGAGCCGGAGCGGACCGCGGCGAATGGCGACTGCAGCCGCCCCCTGTCGCTCTCCGGACAGTCCTACTGGCTCGACGTGTGGCTCTTCGTCCTCTTCGACCTGGCGCTGCTCGTCGTCGTCTATCTGCTGCCCTGAGCCCGCGGGTGAGCGAGACCCGGCCCTGCTCTTCCCCCGGCCCTGCTTCCTCACCGGCCCCGGCCCCCCCCGTCGGTGTCTTGCGGTAACCCCGCCCCCCCCGGCTCTCCGCTGCACCCCCGCCTCCTGCGCAGCCCTGCTCTTCTGGGCAGCCCCGGGTGGTTATTGTTCAGGGGGCTTCATTTACGTGTGGGAAGCAGGGCCCGGCCCGGCCCGGCCCGGGTGTTGCCCCGCGCTCTTGGCCGTCGCGTGTAAGTTGGGCGAGGGGACCGTAGACTGCTTTGCCCAGGTTAGAGAACGTGCTGGCTGCTCGTTCTTGGAGCAGCCCAGGTGTGGCCATGCTTTGGAGCAGGGACTTAAACGTTAGCACGGGGCAGCCTGGTGTCTGGATCTGCCTTTTGCTGTTCCTGTAAAAATTCACCCGCCTTGTAAACTTCTGAAACGCTGCAGTTTGTACGCGCTCAGCAGGGGCTTGTTAGCAGCTTAGGACGGGGAAGGTTCTGAGCATGCCACACCCTGGTGCCGAACAGGAGTTTCCTTGCACTTGTAGTTTTGGGCTGCCTCGCGCTGTTGTGGGTCTGGGTCCAGACACCAGAACAGAGAGCTGGGAGACGGCCTCTTTGTGGGGCTCTCAGTGCCCTCTCGCTGTGCCCAGATAGCTGGGTGCTACCTGATTTGGGAACATGCGCCAGAATTGCGGGGGTAGGAGCCAGTGGGGGACGGATTAGGGAACATAGGCTAGGATTTGGTGGGAGTGTCAAATTGAGTGGCTGGACACGGTAACCAGTATGAGAGGCGTGAGCAGTGGTGACTGGGCCTAAGTGAAGAGAATGGGACTAAGAACCAGGGTAGGGAACAGGTGGGACTAGGGTTGAGAGGTTGGAGGGGAACAGGGCAGGAAGGGGTCAAGCTTGGGTATGAGGGGGAAGGAAGGAAAAGTCTGTGCTTACTAGATCACACTCCCCTCCAAAATCTGCAGTGGAGTCACCCTTCTTCTGCTGTCAGCGTCTATGCAAGTGGTAAAGTCTGTTGCTTTTAGAAGTAGAGGATGACAGTCTGTCAGTTACTCTGTTAGCTCAAGTGACAGAGGTCTGTGCTGTGAATCTAAATGTCCCAACCCTGTTGATGACCCATTTGAGTGTCAGTGTGAAGCCACATGATGGAAACTAATTTTTGTTTGCTTTTTTAAATAAAATCTTGGAAATGACACACACTATATTAAGAGTATTATTGAGGATGTAAAGTCAAGCTAGTTAGGAAATGCCAGAATGCCCGCCCAGTTGTAAGGAGTGCCAAAGAAAAGCCCATGAGGAGGGTTTGATTAAGGTGCAGGAAATAAGGCATAGGGCTGCACACTGAACAATGGGAATGTAATATTAAATAGTTGCTCATTAAGTGAGCACTGTCCATCCTGTGCACTGAATGAGCCAGGAATTCAGTGGGAAGAAATACGATTCATAGGCACAAGGGTTCTGAATTAAAGTTGTCTTAATTCTGGCATTTCCTAACTAGACTGCTTGACTTTTCAACCTTTATGTTCTTCTAACATAGATTTTTGGTTGTGTGTGTATGTACATATACCCACGATCATCCATCCCTTCTTTCCAAATAAAACACCTTGCAGTTTCCACCAATTACTCATGAGATTTCCAGACTTGACTGTGTATATCTGCGACAGGATGCTTAGCTAAACTACAAAGCATCTTTATATCTGTGGCTTTGTCAATAAAGGGTAAGTGCAGAAGTTAACTATCAGTAATGGCACTATAATGAATATCACTAACAGTAAAGCTGGCCGTTGCTAATATACTTTTCCTGAGTGGTTGTGTCTTGCTTGAATATTTCTATTTTAGGTTTAGGAATCATGTAGAAATGCATAAGCCCAAGATATCCAAAATGAGTACAGAGCTTCTGATCATGGTTTGCATCTTGCATTAGAAGGTATAAGTTCAGATCAGAAATGTCAGTTCTGTCTCCATTTCTGTGGGTGGGAAATGACGACAAATAAGCCTTATTTAACAGTGTTGCTGACTAAAAGAACGTCCTGTCACATCTTGCATCTCTGTGAATGATAATTGCAGTATTTTATACACCTTGGAGGGCTTTTTCAAATGGCATCCAAATGTGCAAGCATAGAAAAACATTACTCCCTTTGCAAAAGGAATGCTGGCACACACAGGGCCAAAGTTCGTGCCTGTGATCTCATTGGTATATTCCTGGCTCTGTGCTACCTTACCTTCCCCACCCTTTTTCTAGAATGTGGTAGGACAGAATGAGATGTGGGTGAAGTGTGCTGTGGTTTGCAGCCTGCTTGGGGTAATGCTCCTTCAGGAACTGTTAGAAGTAGTACAAGTTGGAGCAGTCCTGAATCTATTCTAACTTGTTCCAAGGGCCTAATCTGCTCCTGTAGCCTTAAGGTACAAGGAAGCACAATGGTTTAAAAGCAGTCTTCCCTTTCTCAAAGAGAATTGTTGTGTTGAGCAGAGTGCTGGCACATGTAAGACTGGAGGTGACTAAGCTCAGTTGGGTGTCTTAAAGTGGAAATCTGCAACTAGAGCTCTGATTAGATAAAGTATGGTGAATAAGCCAAAGTTCTGACAAACAATCTTTCTACCAAAAATAGATCTAAAAGCTTTTGAATTTAAAGAAAGTTCTGTCCATGCAGTTTTCCCATTTACTTTTTTCTCCCTATTCTAGTTCTGTTTCTGTTGTGCTTCATTTGTGACAGAAATTAACTCTGAAACTTGAACTTTCAAGCAGAGATTAGGAGGAAAAATCTATAACAAACATGTCAAACAGCCACAGTGCTATCACTGGTAACACAGCAAATTTCAGATGTTTAAATTTCAAATAGTGATACTATTGACAGATCCTGCTCTGGTTGGTAACATATTAGTATTAAATATAAAGTCTTAAGTAGATAAACTTTTTGAGAAGTTTATAGCTCAAACAGCACTGTCCTGGTATAAAGGTAATTAAAGTCTGATGTTCCCTTTAGTATATTGAAGAAAACAGCACCTAATGTATGGGTATAGATGCTTCCTACATTGAGGGAAGGGGTTTTTCCCTCTGTGTAGTTAATCCACCTCTCCAAGAGGCCATAGTTCTAACCCTATCTACACAACAGATTAGGTTGACCTACTGATCAATGGTGCTCAGGGATGCAAAATTTTTCATAGCCTTGAGTGATGAAGTGAGGTTGATCTATTTTTTTAAGTGTAGACGTATGCTTATTTCCTTCCTTCCCCTCCTACTGACCTTATACCACTGAAAATGTAACCTGCCTTTTCTGTTCCTTATAGTGGCAGCTCCTGTTCAAGATGATGATCCTTATTTATGAAAACATTCTTTGGAAGAAGAAGATGATGCATGCAACAGGACAATGAGAAATGACTCTCAAAACTGTTGAGCCATTGAGTGCTAGTGATACACATTGATCCATTCATGGATGTACGGATTTGAGGGGGTCCAGTTCATCTATAGCCTGTTTGCCCTTGAAGTAATGTAAATTGTTCAAGTTAAATTACTTGAAAAGTTTGAGGATATTCTAGTTTCCATGGCAGTAAGATGGATTGCTCATGTCTTTTACATAATGTTTAGTGTTTGAATAAAGATCAATTGAAAAAATGGAACTTCAGACTGGCTGAATAGCCCCATCTGTAGAAGAGATGGATTGAAATAGAATTGTGTAGGAAGATGTTGCCTGGTTTCTCCTGGGTTAGTTTATTAGTTATAGGTTTCAGGTTTTATAGGTTATGCCTAAATTTGTTTAGTCTCTAAGGTGCTACAAGTACTCCTTGTTTGTTTAATTGGGTATGACCTCCTTTTCTGGCCTGGCAAGATCAATTCCCTCTTTGCAGCACTTCCATGCAGCTCTATCCCTCTAAGGCTTTTTATAGGAGCTCTGTCCAGAGACAGGTAATGGCCATAATAGTAAGGTTTTATTGGTGTCTTCTTAAATTACCCAACATGACTCTGGTTACTGTGCTGGTTGATTATAACCACTATCCTTTCCTAGAGGAATAACCTGTAGTGCTGTAAGTACACAGGGTCCTGTTCCTTTCTAAAGGGGTCTTCCTCTGTGCTAACCACTAAATCTCCTCTGGAAGATCATGCAGGTTTTGACATCAGAATCCCATTGTAATTAAGTAAGGAGTGTAAAAAGGCAAGCCTGGCTGCTTAAAGCTTTCCTACATTTAAAGGGCTGCCCTGGTAAAGATGTCACCTACACCACTGGGGGGGCTTTTCCTGTTGGCATAGGTACTCCACCTTCTTGAGAGGCTATGTTTATGGCAGAAGGTGGACCATTGATAAAAATCTTAGAAGAATGGAGGTTGCCTGGTACGTGGCGAGATCCTGAATGCAACTAGCAGAAGATAAACTTCATTTTTTTTTGCACCTCCAGCAAAACAGATGGTTCAAACATGAGAGATCTGGTCAACTTCAGTATTTATGCTCTGCAATGTTAAGCAAGCTGTCAAATATAAAGGGAAGGGTAAACCTTTAAAATCCTTCCTGGCCAGAGGAAAAACCCTTTCACCTATAAAGGGTTAAGAAGTTAGGGTAACCTCACTGGCACCTGACCAAAATGACCAATGAGGAGACAAGATACTTTCAAAAGCTGGGGGGAGGGAGAAACAAAGGGTCTTGGTCTGTCTGGATGATGATTTTGCTGGGGACAGAACAGGAATGGAGTCTTAGAACTCAGTAAGTAATCTAGCTAGATATGCATTAGATTATGATTTCTTTAAGTGGCTGAGGAAATAAGCTGTGCTGAAAGGAATAAATATTCCTGTCTTTGTCTTTTTGTAACTTGAGGGATTCTCTATATTTTGAATACCCTGTAAGGTATTTACCATCCTGATTTTATGGAGGTGATTCTTTTTACTATTAAAATTCTTCTTTTCAGAAACTGAATGCTTTTTCATTGTTAAGAGCCAATGGTTTGGGTCTGTGGTCACCTATACAAATTGGTGAGGATTTTTACCAAACCTTCCTCAGGAAGTGGGGTGCAAGGGTTGGGAGGATTTTGGGGGGAAAGACATTTCCAAACAACTCTCTCAGTAACCGGTTAAATGTTTGGTGGTAGTAGCGAAAGTCCAAGGGCAAAGAGTAAAATAGTTTGTACCTTGGAAGTTTTAACCTAAGCTGGTAAAAGTAAGCTTAGGTCCCGCCCCCCGCCCCCAGTCCAGGTCTGTACCCTAGAGTTCAGAGTGGGGAAGGAACCTTGACACAAGCCTTCTTTTTTTAAAACACTGTTTGTGGCTAATATGTTTCAGTGAAGATGTATCATCACTGATCAAATTAGATAGGTGTTCCAGCATTTTGTTTCACCACTTTTAAATCACCTGTTTAAAATAATACAGAGACTAGAGGTAGCAGCCACCATAGTAGTTAGATTTTTATCTAATAGTCTGAACAAGCAGAAAAATGTAACTTGGCATGAAAATAAAATTCTAAAGACTGAAAAATATTAGTTACAATACCTGTTAAATGCATTAACACATTACAAAATGTCTGTTCTTATACAAATCTATAACCAGGACACTTATAAAAAAATAAATAGGCACTCTAGCTAAATCAATGTCAGATCACACAGTTAAATATTAAATAAACATAGGACCTGTAGAGTAAATATAAAAACTGAAGGTGTCAATAAAATAGTGCACATAAAACTTATCTGGTAAACAGGTCATATACAAAAGATTTTGCCTGGGAAGACTGCTTCAAGGAAAGACTAATTCATCTAAATGACTTCAATGAAGATTGTTGCATTTCAGAAGAACTTAAGAAGCTATTCTTGAATATGCTCACTAGCTTTCCAGAAACCAAATTCACTTGTGTTAGGAATTCACTTTGTTCCTTTGTATATAAGTATGAATGTTTGCTATGCACATTTAAGAATATTAAGTTTGCTCTTATATAGTATTCAGTGTTGTTCTGTTCATATGTTAAATTACTGCAATTTCAAATAAAAGATTTCTGGAAAAGCTTGACAAGTTCTAATACTATGTATTTAAAAGATGACATTTTAATTAAGTAGCTGTGTACATTAAGTAATGCCTATCTGATATGGGTTAAAAATGTCAGCTATTTTGAACAAAAACAATAATGGTGGGAATCTTCCATGCTTTCACACATCCAAGTGTTCTTAAATCAAGTTCTTTCTCCCCACCCAGTCTTATCCAGAATGTAAGGATTTACAGTAAGTTCAATTTCATTTGCATTCATATCTATACATGTTGAAAATATTTGCTTTATATATAACATCAATTCCAGAATTCATTGTTTCAAATGCTACTGGGTGATTGAAAAGTGTAAAGAGGCTGGCTTGAGATATTTAGTCTTCAGCATATCATGGTAGCATATTAAAAATGACAAATCTTATATTGAGTTCATGGTAGGATATTGGCAAAGTAAGCACAGCTTCTGTTTTATATTTTGGATAACTTAAAATACACATGATTGTCACCATTTGGCTGAAGCACTAATTCACATAATGTACAAAAACATTTAAACCTGTCTGACCATAGAACAAGTATAACATACATATGTAGCATTAAGCTCAGAACTAAAAGGCATTTTACACTTATTTTTAAAATTGGGTGGTACTGATTAGTTATGCAAGCCATGAGCTTCAACTACTCATTTTACACAGTCCTGATTTGATAGTATTCATTACAAGTTACATTAGTTATTTCAGTGGCTAACAAATGGTACAAAGCATGAATGGATTACCGTGAAGCTGAATTATGAGCCTCCCTAAAGGGTGCAGATTCAATTAAAAGCTTATCCAAAGGGGATGTAGATTTGTTTAGCCATTCATTGAAAATACAATCTAGAAGTGTTTTGGAGTGGGAGACTGCTAGCTGGGGACAAAAAGTTCTGTAACAGTAAGTCTGACTGACTGATCCCATAAATTTGCTCAGGTTTATGTGAACCATAGTGATGTATTTTCAATAGGGAACGGGAAAAAGACAGACAGGTAGGTACACAGTAGGGATGAGTTTGCATACAGCTGCTAAATCAATCTGACCTGAAGACTAAGGTCTTGAATGTAAATGTACTGCTTCTTAAATTAATCTGGTGTAGGTACATGTGACAACTTCATATCCTAAAATATATTTGTTTCTACAGCACATTGCAGACTATATTAATTTGTAGCTTACATAGCTAAATTAAATTTCAGTAATAAGTTAAGGTATCACAGCTTTGCTTGTGGAACACGGAGTAGAATTTAAATTAAAGGAGCAAACAGTTGGGTAAAAAAGTGTACAAATATGGAACTAGAGTTTTAGGATAATTAAAAAATTCTAATTCCCTTGTAAATTCCTTTCTCCTGTCCATGTAGACTAGACCAATTTGTAAAATCACTCATTAAGGCAGCATTCTGAGTACTAAAAATCCAATTCTCTGGTTAAACTTGCATTAAAAAAGACACTTAAGGATAAAGGAAATTAAGTTAGACTTTCACAGAAGTCAGATGAAGAAATAGGGAACATTGTTACTCATTAGGAAAAATGGTTCCATAAAGCAGATGTTCTGTATGTACCATGCTATGTATGGTACTGTACTTATTAGCATATCACTAGCTAGTTTAAAGGATTACAGGTTAATTTACACCTTCTCAGTCTGTGGCACTAAGCCACAAGTGTATTAAGTTCTTCAGTAAAATGAACAATTTTAAGTTAATCTTGTATGTGACTGATCTACCTTGGTATTAATTAAAAGCACACACTTTTAAGGGGACCATTTGTAAGAGACTTACAAACTTATTCAGCATCATTACATGGAGGTAAACATAGTTAAGGCAAGAAAGAAAAAGACAAATCCATGAACATAGGGCCAAAACTTTAGCACCTTTTCCCCTGCTCACCCAGATTTGCAGAATCATTGAAACAGTCATCTCTCTTAAAAGCATGGCTGACAGGACACCTAAGTATGCAGTGTTGTAGTTGTGTCCATCCTAGGATATTAGAGACACAAAGTGGGTGAGGTAATATCTTTTATTGGACCAACTCCTGTTGGTAAGAGACAAGCTTTTGAGCTCTGGATACCTGTCACCAAACATTGAGAAGTCCATGCAAAATGCATAAGGAGGACATAGATTTGACAATTTACCTGTTGCAGTGTATGCCTTCTATGCTAGGTTTGTATCTCTGTTCAGATGTGGGATGACTGGAATCAAGAGTACCATGGTATACAATGCCCAGATCTAGTCCAGTTGGTGGTAGATGCTTATCTTTGTGGAAGCCACCACTGTTGGCAAAATACAGCTTGGGTCTCTGATGGTATTTCATCCTGTATGTATCTGTCATGCAACTATCTACTGAAAAATAGGTTGTTAGACATACACTATCATTTGCATCAGGAGAGCTAGCCCTTGGTCCTGTGTGCTGAGATCCTTTATTAAAAATACTGCCAGATACAATCTGACAGTCATTAACTGATGAGCTAGGTGCGGAATCCAGTTTGTGAATGGTGTGCTCATTCCCTTGAAATGTTTCTTTAAATCTTTCTTCATTTGTAAATGCACCTTCTGATGCAGTTTTTGAAGCAATAGCTGTTTGCCTTCCAAAATTTGAAGGGTTACTCTGCAACACTTCTGGCAATTTTAAATCAGCTGTGGATTCATTTTTTGATCCCAGCAAAACATTCAGAGTATATTTCTTTGGAGGTAAAGGAGGTGGAAGATTTTGGTAAATTACTTCTGGACTCTGAAGATTATTAGTCCTACCAAATGACTGAACAGCACATTCACCAGATAAAGACAGCTCTGTGTGGGACTGTTCTAACAGATTCTGTTGTACTAACGATGCGAGCTCTGACTTTGATCCAAGAGTTCTTGTATGAGGAGACTGCAGCTGAGATGAGAGAAATTCATTGTTTTTCATTCTCTTTCCACACACAACTAAGAGTTCAGTGTTACAAGGGTGGGCTGAGCTCTCAGCACTGTAAACTGGCATACTGATTGTCTCAAGTTTACCTGGATTAAGCCACTCTGAAGAGCTCTGTTCATTTAACTTGCCGATCTTGGTTTCTCTATTAACGTGGTCCTTAAAATTTGGCTGTAGAGTCGATGAAGGGAATATTTTCCTGTGTGGCATCTCTACTCTAAAATATAAATGTGCACAGGTATTTTGGAACCAGTCAAGAGATTTCTTCACAAACATTTACACATGCAGTTTTTTTTTTAAAGCATACCCCACACCCATAAATCCTAAGTACTGTGAATGTATCTTTTTTATAATGGTGTTCTTCGAGACACTTAAATATCCTTTACTCTGATCTGACTGGAGGATTCAGAGACTTATTTAACAAATATTCATTTAGCTCCAAGGTATATCAAATCATTGCAGATATTCTTTCATAAGAAATTTGAAGGATTAACAAAGTTCTGCAAAAGATTCATAGATTCACCTCCAATAAGGAAAGAGGAATCTTGCTAAAGCACGGAATGGAGTCAGGTCTGGATTCTTTTCCTGATCCTACCACACTGACTTTTGGACAAGTCAGGTATGTCAAAAATTTGAAAAAATGTCCACCACTTTTGGTTGCTCAATTTTACACTCCAGGTCCTGATTTTCAGAGAGGCTAGGCACCTGCAGCTCCCACTGACTTCAGTTGGAGCTGTGAGTACACATCACTTCAGAAAGGCAGATCTAGGTGGTAGGTAACTGGCTACCCCATTTTTAACTACAGTTTTCAGAAGACAGTTTGACCAATCATTATTTGTTGTATGAATGTACAAAAGACATCACTTTAAACTCCTGATCTAGTTAAGATGATTAAATATCAGATAAAGGGCCAGACTGTTAGATGCCTAAATCCCTTTAAAAATCTGGCCTAAAATTTGGTTCTCTGTTGGCTGATCCTTATAAACATCAGTCAGGTTTCCTTGCGTTTTCAAAAGGCAAATTTGTCAGCCAAGTCATTTTTGACACACTAGGTACAATATTAAAATAATGTCTGAAGACTAGGTTTGAAATGCATTTGGATACATTATAGGTTCTCTTTCAGTCAACAAATGGAGCTCCACATGGACACTGTATTTCAGAGAGAAAAGTTTCACACTAAGAAACACAAAAGTTAATTACCTCTTCAGTGGAGGACTGTGCATCTGCAATTGAGATTCTGAAGGAAAGTTAGTGTGTGGTCTGTAATTAGCTTCCATAGTCATTTGGTTTTTCCTCAAGTCTGGAAAAAAATAGCCCAGTTTTACTTTACAATAAGTAAAATGCTTCCTCTTTCTTAAGGGTTCATTACAAGTTACTTACACTAACAAAACAAACCTCCACTAAACAGGATACTGTTCATTATTTTCAACATTACAATGAAAAGAATATGGATCAACAAAACCACTTCCAGTGAAAAACCTTCTACACTGTTTTTCACAAGTTCGATTTGTTACACTTCAAAAAGGGGCTTTTTAATAAGAAAGACCTAATAAAATATCTACATACTGAAGAGCTTAATTACTAAAAATATACCTCTGATTTCTCTGTTAATATCACATGCTTAAACACCTAGCAAGTGATGGACACAGTTCATTTCTAAGATTTCTATATGCTGTGGGTCCATGGAGGCACAAGGTTAAAGGTTAACTTCAACTCCCAGAAAAGTATATAGAACAGGTATTTAATCGTGCAGTATCTGTGTTCAAGATATATTTACTATATATGCTATTGGTATCCATGTCCCCCATGTGCATAAGGTCAGATTCTTTTCACCAGCAATGTCCACTGGGACCATGCCTGTGCCCTAGATGTTCTCATGTCCCCACCATCCAAGTGCATAAAGGGGCAGAACAGGCCCAATTACCCTTAGTTACTTCACCAATATAGAATCACAGAAAGGTGGACACCATAGCAGCAGAGAAAGAAGAGTCATTGAATCCACATGGACAACACATTTTGAAGAATCACAATTACTTTAAGTAACCATTCTTCTGAGCAATTGTTTACATGGATTCCATGTCCCTCTTCCTGCAATCTGTGGTGCAGGTGTGGGGAGTTTGCAGGTAGATTGCAGGAAGAGGGACATTCTTCAAAAAGACAACAGAGGATGCATGATTTCCAGTAGAATGAGCTCTAATGTAGCAAGGTGAATTTAACTTGGTTAACTTGTAACATGTTCTTATATAGCTGGAGACCCACTTACATAACCTCTGTGATGGTATACATTGCCCCTTAACTATCAGCAAAGGCCATGACTAGATTGAGCATGTTCTTGAATGATTTTGCCTTGTTGATGTAGGAAGACAGTTATCCTTACTACACTAATTGCGTGTGAAGTTTAGCTTCTCCCAGGGTTGAATGAGGTTTGAGACAGAAAACTAGGAAGCAAATCGATTGGGTCATATGGAACTCAGACCACCTTGAAACTTCAGTGATGCCTAAGAGAGACCTTGTATTTATGAAACCCTGTATAAGGGGAACCTGACATGAAAGCATAAGTTTCCCCTACCCTTCTAGTTAATGTACCAGCCACTAAAAAAGCAACTGAAAAATAGCAACCTATTCCCTGTACCAAAGGTTAGGGTGCGAAAAATCAATCCTGCTAATACCGTATTGACGCCTTTAAGGAATCTTGGCACAGTAGTGAGAGAAAATGTAGTATGGCCCTGCATAGGAGGGTAATGCCCAGATATTGCTCCTAAATGGACCCGGACCCTGACCCTTATGGACCTGATAAAGTTCAGCTTGTTTCACAGCTAACCATCTAATACTGCTGAAACTGGGGATGTCAAGAGAGGCAGCTGGTGCTGAGATGCCCTAATGGAAACCCTCTTCCATTTTGCTTGTAATAATTTTGCTTTGTAGTCTGGTTGAAGGTTTCCTTCTTTGGAACAGAATGTTCTGAACTTCAGTTGAACAGCTTTTTTTGGTAGATGTCAGCCAGCCGTATCCAGGCTGTCAGATGTAATGAAGCAGTGTTCAGGTATAGGATTAAGCATTGTTCTGAACAACAATACTGAGCAGGGCCCGTAGACCAATGGGGGGGAAGGGGGGAGGACAGGCTGTGTTGAAAGGTTCATCAGTTGTGAATACAGGAACTGCCTATCCTATGCTAGGGCTATCATATATGCTCTGTCCTATGTCTTGATTCGCCCTCCTCAGAACCCTTGGTATCACAATGAATCAGCAGAAAGGCATACATCAGTCCTGGCATCCAGGAGATGAGAAGGGCATCTGTCAAGGGGCCTGGGCTCGAAACGCCCCCTGGAACAAAATATCTGACACTTGTTGGCCTGGTCTGTGGCATACATATGTTTCTAGGAATCCTCACTTGCAAAAGTTATTCTGTAGTACTGAATATTTAAAACAGACCACTCTTGGTTGTCTGAGAACTTCCAGCTGAGTTGATCAGCTAAGGTGTTCTAAAGGCTGGGAAGGTGCTGATCCACTAGGTGTATTCTGAATAAGATCCTACAATTCCAAAGCTGCATAGCCTCCCAACAGAATGGAGATGATCTTGTTCTTCCCTGCCCGTTGACATGCACAGGTATGAAGTTGTCCGTTGGCACTTGTACTGTCGAATCCTGAAGAGGCAGAAATATTTGCATGCCAGGCAGATGGCTCTGAGCTCTAGGACATTTATATGGAGACAGGCTTCTTGACGAGACCATAAAGCCCTAAATCAAAGGTGATCGAGAAGATGAGGAAGAGGCTACTGAATAGAGGACTCAGAGAAGCAGCTGTATTAGTCTGTATTCGCAAAAAGAAAAGGAGTACTTGTGGCACCCTAGAGACTAACAAATTTATTTGAGCATAAGCTTTTGTGAGCTACAGCTCACTTTATCGGAATGCATCCAATGAAGTGAGCTGTAGCTCACGAAAGCTTATGCTCAAATAAATTTGTTAGTGAATAGAGGAATGTCACCCAAGTCTCGGTAAGCAGAGGGTAGAGAAAAGTACTTTCTTGCAGACCTGAAGAGGATCAGTCTTTCCACCAGTTTAATGAGATTACTTCTTGTGGGACCATGATCATCACATGCACATGGTGTCTACTGTAGATATACTGATTTGAACACTTGAATAGAGTATGGGTGAAATCTGGCAAACTATGTCATACAGGAGCTTGAAGCCATGTGTCCAAGAAGTCCAGCATGTTTTCACTGATTTTCTTGGGTGATCTTGAAGTTGGTTGGTAAGATCTATTATTATTTGGAATCTTTCCTTTGGAAGGTAAACTGTTGACCTAGAGACCACTGCTCCTGCTCCAATGAAAGCTATACTCTCACCATAGTGGATTTCTCTCTGTTGACTGAGATCCAGGAAGGCAAAAAGCTTTAGGGTTACCTGAATTCAGTTGTTCACCTGGTTGGGGTCATCTTCCTTGAATTAGTTAAAGTATGGACAGAACTGGATTCCTGCCTTTTTTAGATGAGCTGCCACAATTGCCAAGCACTTGATGAACACCCTTGGTGGTGTGGAAAGACTAAAAGGCAGGACCCTGTATTGGTAGTGTAGCGAGGCAGAGTGGTTCCCTGCCGCCCCAGAGTGGGATGAGCCCTTCTCCACACCAGAGAGAGCACAGCCAGCGAGTCCCATGCCCGCCCCCCAGAGGTCAAGGCACAGGACAGGAAGTATAAAAGCCCAACCCCAGAGCTCACTCAGGAAGCAGCTGCTGGAGAGGCCAGACACCGCCGGCCTAGCTCCCAGTTGGGAGACCCCGGTGACCTACGGCGGACCTGAGGACTGGCCTGACCTGCCAATGCTTGACACCGACCAGAGCCTGGAGGAGCTGCCCAGCCTGCTCCTTGCCAGTTACCCAGAGGACCCCATGGTGCTTGACCTCACAGAGGACACGCACCGGACCCAGGTATCTCCAGAGGGAGAGTTCGGAAGTAGCCCGGGGGCAGCCAACCCTATTCTGGCTGCAGCACTGCCAGAGTTTATGTCAGTGTGTTGCGGCCAGGATCCCCACTGACTCCACAGCAAGCCTTCTGCCAAGATTTCTTAAAATAAGAGGTGGTTGCCATCAGGAGGCCAAG
Organism: Lepidochelys olivacea; assembly: GCF_965140295.1. Classification (NCBI taxonomy): domain Eukaryota; kingdom Metazoa; phylum Chordata; order Testudines; family Cheloniidae; genus Lepidochelys; species Lepidochelys olivacea. The sequence goes on along the minus strand of NC_140414.1, from coordinate 45,149,639 downwards.
ACATTAAAAATATTTCTCAGGCTTTTGACAGTGGCATCAAATTTGTTGTCTGGTGAAAGCCCCAGACTGAAGAGGAAACAGAATAGGATTGCCTATGGTGGAATCTCTCTCTCCTTCAGCTGATCTGAGGTCCTCTTTTGTCCGATAGTAATACTTGGCAGAGGAGTGCTGTCTGAAAGATGGCTACTGGCATTTGCACTTTTTTCTTGAAGGAGGAACCATGGGTCCAAAGAGCAGAAGTCAGGAAAAAAGGTTGCTTTATCTTAAGAACCTCATACTCAAAGACATTCTGCGAAAAATGTCTTAAAATGTTGTTCAATAGAAAAAAAGTAGACATTTTGTCTTGAATTCCTCCTCCCCCCCCATAATATATTGACCTGAAAATATAATAAGTTTAGATCCAAAATTAGAATGTGGGCATGGAAGAAGTTTAACTTTTTAAAGTAAAAAAAATAAGCTAACAAATACATTTTAGCCTAACAGTTGCTACTAGGTTTTCTGTAATTATACTTAAGCTTTTAACATGCAAACTCTAAATTTATATCTTACATATAAATCATTTGGTTTTTATTTTTATCTAGATATGTTTTACACACAAAATTGCTCCTTACTCCCCATAAAATGACAAATGTGAACTGCGGTTCCTAGCTAAACAATTCAGTTAATGATTTTACTGAATTTTGTTTCAGGAGCTGTGAAGTCCCTCGGTTGGGCACAAGGAGGCAGCAGCGATTTGCAAGCAATCACTAGAATGTCACTGGGGCAGGCGTTCAATCACAGCCGCTCTCAGACACCGGGAGGTTGTGCATTTGGAATTCCAGCTAATTTAAAAATAGCTGTGCTATTTTTCTCTTCTGCTGACATGGAGATCCATGCATGGTTAAAAGGCTGGGGGGGGGGGGGGAAATCTATAGGGAATTTTGGCTCCAGGTTCTTTGCAAACCTAAATACAGTATGGCAGATGTTACCATACTGCACAGCAGAAGCCTCAACACCATCATAAAAAACTCAAACAATAAATTAAAGATAATTTTGGCATTTCTCAAATACAAGCCAGTCAGATTTTTGGGATTTACCTTCTCACTTAAATATCTGAATAGATAGCCTTGTTTTTAAAAGACAACAGCCATTCTTCTATCCACCGAGTAATCTAACTCCACCACCACGCCACCCCAAAAAGGTGAAGATTGTATTTCCACATGCTTTAGAAAATATTTTCTATTGTATTGTCGAAATATTGCAAATAAAATATACAATACCCAATTTTAGTAAACAAAAGGAACTTCACTTCTTTATGAATGAATGTGTCCAGCAGTTCAGATTTGATTATATATATTTTAGAATAAATGTAGAACTATTAGTAAGAAGCCAAAGTATGACTGACTGACAGTATTTTCTGTGTGACAAATGTTTTTTTTTTAAGGTTATATTTGAAGAATTTACAGAGGGATTTAAATTTGGGACTGAACCTTGGAAAAACTAGACTATAGTATTACTGTCATGGATGTTTTAACAGAAATGAAATGAAGGACCTTTGTAATTAACAGACATCCACTCTTGTTATATACCCTCCCTTCACTTGGACATGCACATCGCACTTGCTTATGTACTTTCAGAAATCATTGTTTAAAAAAAGATCTGATAAGGCTTAATCTGATTGTCAGAATTAGTTTCATCTTGATCCATGTTAGGTTTCACGGTGCTTTCGCTCTACTCAACCCCCAATTAAAAAGCGCATAGTATTCTTAATTTTACAAGTAATTCATCTGCACACATTTCATGACTTCTCAGAAACCTGCAAATTAAACATTTCCTTACCTCCACTGCATATACACATTGATTTAATAACTAGAATTGCCAGCAATGATTTCTACCCTCCTACACCACTTTCTCCAGTGGGCACCAACTAGTGGGCAGCTTCTCTCTCCATGCTACAAAATTAAGCACAAATTTTATTTGGGTATTTATTAATTGTTCCTTCCAAGTTAAAAAGAATCAAAAAAGATCTTTAAAAAATGGAGGGCCTGAGTTTTAAACTGGCTATTGAGTGCGCGATTTTAAAAGCCCCCTAAATAATTACAATCCAGAACTTTCCCATATTAGATTAAAATAGTTCCTCTTCATTTGGGGGAGGGCAGGGGAAGAGATGGAGGAGAGGTAGGCTCTATCACTTCTCTCTCCTGGGGCAAGCATCATGTTCCACTTTTCTCCGCCTCCCATAGGAGAAGGAAGAAAGGGGAGAACTGGGCCTCACTCCATCCAGCTTTTCCTCCCTACAGAGGAAGACTACATTGCTTCTTTACATCCCGATTTACATACTCCTGATGGTTTAATCTCCTCCTTTTCAAGGAAAGTCCAGTATGTGGCAGCGGGCCCTAGGTTTTGTCCCTAGGGTTCATGCAAACTTTGCGTGTGGGTTTCAAATAGCAACCTGGCTGAAAGAAGGGTCAAGACCAAAATAAGAAATTAAAGCACACATGTAGACAGAACAATGGATCAGATGTGTGTGAAGGGGTGTCTTGCAATAACTTTAAAAACTGGATTTAAATTGGTGTTTCTTGTAAATATTACCAGATTTTTTTTGTGTGGGGCGTGGGGAGAAAGATTTAGTTTAAGGGATAGATTAAAATCTTGTGTTCTTGTTATTTAAAATTAGAGACTGGGATGTCATTTCACACTTACTTGCACTGATGTAATTGTTATAAAAACAGGCTTTTAAAAGAATCACATTTGTCATCACAAGACATTTTATCCTCTAACTATATTTGACTAGAAGGAAGACTTTAGACAATTAAATATGGAGTAAGTCACAACTAAAGCCACTCTAAACAAATATTCTTGTTATAGTTCATGGTTCACATTATGCAAATTAAATAGCTGTACACTTCAGTACACAGATCTGTGAATATAAAACAAGAGAGACTGTCATATACGTTTACTGTGCCTTTAAAGGCAGTGACTGGATTTTGTTAAAGAAGCAAAGATTAATATGTGAAGTTCATTTGGACAAAATTTAAAAGACATATTCCTATTTTTTCCTTTGTAAATTTATGCTTTGAATTTTCACTAGGGGAATGAGACATCACATTTCTCCTGAGTAAAAAGTATCCTTACACTACGTCTCTTTCTTCCCCCGTTTTTACTCAGGTAGGGATGTGACGTGACACCTATCCTCAAATGAACTGAAACAATTTGAGCCTTGTGTTTGAATTCATTGTTTTTTTCCCCCCGTTATTAATTCAAAAAGATTTCAAACGAACAGTTGGTTGTCTGATGCTGTTAAAACAATTGTGTTTACAACAGATGAGACACTGTATTAGCAGTATGACAGAGCTAACATTTTATTTAAAAAGCACTGCAGGCTTTAGTAATGCAAGGAATTAGTTGTTAATTCCTAAAGAGAAGAGAACTGGGAGCCGAGGACTAAAGATCTGTATTATCAGTTTTACCCTTAACTCACTTCACTCATTTGCAGAATGTGCAGCATTTCCCTTCAAGATCCTTGAATAAGAAGGTGCTATGTAGATGGGGAAGTAGCCATGGGGAGCAGAGGAAGCTCAGATGCCCAGAGGTGCCAAAGAATAGGAGGAGGAAGTAGGACAGAGCCCAGGAAAATAGCAATCAGGTCTTGGAGTAAGTAGACCATAGCTGCAGAGCACAGGGTCCCTGTGTGGGAACATGGAGTACAGGGTGGGCCTGGATTCTCCTACCAGCTACTGGGGAAGCTGCACCGCCTTAGACATAGAATGGAGGACTGCCAGGAAGGGCAGGGCGACAGTTAGTCTGGAGGGATTTTGACAGACCTCAGAAGAGAAGGTATTGTGATCCAGTTAGAGGGCCAAGTCATGAAGAGGGAGCAGCCAGAGTCCCAAAGACGGCTACCCTGAGTCCTGTAAGACTGCGACAACAGCTGAGTGACCGCAGGAAGGGGAGCTATTGGTAACCAGTGGTGAGCTATTCCCCAGGTGAGCCATGAGGAGGCAAGCCAGCAGAGAGTAGTGAACCCTGTTACAGCCTCAAAACCCCATTCTAAGGAGAGCAGCCTAAAGGGTGACAGGGTAATTCCACTCTCCTTCAGTCCCTAGCATCTGCAGTTGTTTTGTGAACACTTAGCCACCAGGATTCAGGTGAAGACTCAACTCCTTCTACACGTCACTAAAACCTTTATGATGAAAAAGGCTTTAGTTATTATGGAGCTTCACTAGCTACAAACATCCACAATACTCACAAAATATTCCATAACCCTTTATCAATTCTCTAAAGTCCTAAAATCTCTACATATTGATGACTAACAAAGGCCAAAGAGAGAAGTGTCTGAATATTTCCACATCACTGCATTTAAATGGATAGTTAACTTTATATATATAGAGACTGATTTCCAGTTCACCTTTTCCATCCCATTCATCAGGGTGAAAAGATATATAACAAGAGTTGTTTTAATGAGTCATTCATACATGACCATGGCAAAATAAATTTGATTGAAATACTGTAATTGATATTTATAAATTTTATAATCCTCTTGCTTAGTAGATAAGTATGGAGTTTGGGACACATTTATTGAAATTTTACTGCCTCTGTCAGAAGATACAGAATGGATCTAAGGTCAATGGAGAATAACCATATTCAGTTTGGAAATAAATTATTATGATAACATATGATTCAACAAAAATGTGATAAAGCAGGCAGAGAAAAATCCCAATACAATATGTAGACCTACCGCATTATGTCAGAGAGGGAGTCATCATGAGTCAATTAATAAGTGCTCTCTCCATTAATTAGCATGGACAGGTGTCCACATTGCAAGAAATTCCATTAAATAGGCTTAAGTAACAGGCTGTCTGTAGGCAAAAAGATGGGAGATGAAAGTAAACTTTCCTCTCACCCACGAAGGAGGTCTCTTCAGCTTAGAAGTTTGAGAAACACTGGCAGGGACAGCTGGAAAGCTTGCATTGCCACTGCTTATGCCATCTCTCCCTTCTAAAATAAAAGGAGTTCAGTCTCTTGTGCAGTCAAGCTGGCAGCTTTCTTGAACACTAAATTCACTAATAAATAGGAATGACTATGCAAGTGTTGTATCAAAACTGATCAGAGTGAACAGCTGAGTCAAGGGTGGGATTTTCAAAAGTACTCAGCACTTTCTAACTGTACAGTAATTGATAGCAGAATTAAAACAAAGTTAATTCCATGATAAAGATGGAGAGGAGGGGAAAGGGGAAACAAGACAAAACCTAATCAAACAAGTAGCCAGTGAGAGCTGGAATCTGAACTAGATTGAATTCCGTTTTTCTGTTCGGGGTATGTGTAACTTTCTACAGTAATATTTCTTGTACACCCCATCCCTAAGAGGTTAGTACAATAGCTGGTCGGGGACTTTGGTTGGTTTAGTTTGACTACTTATTTCCTTAACTTAATTGAAAGGCACATGAAGTGCCAGACAGACATCTTTTTTGTATATTTTAGACAAATCAAAATAGAATCTTTGGCCCAATGCAAACTTAAAATTTACAAGTTTCTTTAAACAGACAAAAGCATCTCTATTTCCCTCTGCCTCCAATAAGGTTTGTGGTTACACCTATGTATCTGAGCATATGCCAACCTGATTTGTTCCTTTAACTGCCCTTTATCCCAACATTACTCCCCCAAGTGAACTGTTAGAATGCACTATACCCATTACTTACAATTTACACTAATTACACTTGCTTTAAAAAGGAAAAAAATTTGTTGCAACTTGTAAATACCCATTTTGACCTGGAAGAGTACATAGATTCTGAATAGTTTAACAGTAAATATTTAGTTACTGAAGTGGAATATTTAGGATTCTGTATACAAAACATCAGCATCATTTGGAACTTATGCATTTTTGAGGAAATATTTGCCATACAAATAATATTTTTAAATGTAGTATTTGAACACAGTTTATTCAGTAACCTCTGAATACCTCAGCAACTGAAAATTTCAAATATTGTTTGGTTATATCTAATTTGCATTAGGTACTGAAGGTATCCTTTGATACATTGCCACTAACTTATTCCTACTGCCAGTGAAGACCAGTGTCCATTCTCCCACTGATACACAAAGACAATACAACAACAATTTGTAGTAGCATAAACGTAAAGGGCAAATATATTCTAGGTAATCCACACAATATCTGGCAATTTAAGTTATTCACTTCATGTGACAAGGAAACCAGATTGAAAAAGTAGTCCTGTATATCCAATAAAGAATTAGAATAATGGCAGAGAAAATATACTGTAGATTTGGATTTAAGGTTAAAAAAAACCCCAAAAAACCAAACTACACGAGTCCAACAGAGGAGTAAAAAAAACAGCTAGGTAATTATAAAATCAAGTGTCTTCTTAGCAAGTGGCCTAATGTTCATTGCCAACAGCTGACAGATTGCTTTGTACAATTACAGAAAATGTAACTTTCACAGACATGAGGTCATGATTTTGGCTGACCTCATACTATTTCCTGTAATATTTATATGCTGAGGCACTTACCAACCTTATAAAAATCCAGACATTTTAATATGTAAAGGAAGTTGATTTCCTTATTGTAAGTATTTCCTCCTAATATTGCTACATATAGGATGAAAACGAAAAGCTTCTGACTGACGTGTACAGCTATTTAAGATCTGACTTAGTACTGAGTTTATACCCAGCAGAAGATCTATAGTTCTGGAGAAGAAAATTCCTGAAGGGCACCCAAGGAATTTAAAAAGGCTTAACAAAAAAAATGTTATACATTCTCATCCTCATAATAGAAAGATACTTATAATGGCTGTCGATTGTTGGCGAGCAGTAAAAATGGAGATTTCAATTTAACAAGTGGTAGAGAAAAAGTTTTGAAAGGCAGACAGAGGAGATGGAACTCTGGGACTATTTCAAATAAGGGTATATAGGCTAGGTTTGGAAGGACTAAATTTTTATTGGTAAATGTTGATTTCACCTTTGTGACCCAGAGAACTCTTGGTGCCAACTGGCAGGGACAACAGGAGTGCATAAGGGCTACAGGGATCCCTTGGCTCTGGCATTTACTTTGCTAGTTCACCAAAGTATATTATGTAAAGTTTCTAATGAAAGCTAGTGTCCTACGAGTCCTCAATGATTGTGAAATGATGGACAGCATGTACATGGATAGCATGCAAGGAGTTATGCATATATGATACTGAAAATTATGTTCTTAAGTTCTCTGATTTGAGGCTGGTCACCAGTAAAGGGGTGAGAGAGGTTTATGTTTATCCATCTGTCTACACATAAATTGCGTAACGTAAGGTTCACAATGGACAACCCACTTACAATCTGAGCAGAATGCTAATCAAGTGATTGCGAAGGTTCCAGAGGAGAAAAAAAAAGTACATGCAATGAAGGTTATCCTGTCTGCAAGTGCAGACAATGAACTATAACTTTAGGGACAGGAAAAACACCCCTCTGAATTTTTCCACTGAGAAGGCACAACAGCATGCTTGTTTCGTAAAGGAAGATCACAGCCAAGCCTGGCTGTAATACCATGGAAGGATTTTAGGTGAGCTTTTGTTTTGTCTTATGAATATATCTTTTTAGTTAAGTTTAGCCTCTACTATGCATGTTATGATTTTACTTTATATGTAATCCTTGACTTCCAGTGTTTCTGCATGCTATCATTTGACTCAGTTCTATGTTGCATAAACTTGCTTTCTTTACAAACAAAGCAAAGTGCTGTGTGTTAAGTGGAGCTGTCTTCTATGATATCACTGGTAAACTGTGATGTACTGTTCCTTTGGATCTGGGAATTCTGTGAGCGTCCAGTGGATCAGGGGCTAGGCACTCCAGGCAGATACTTGGAAGACTTGTGGGTTGGACTGTGCCTATCATTAACCTGTAAAGAAAGAGTAAGGCCTGGAAAGCAGTTCTTGTATTGCCAGAGGCTGGTGGTATTGGGAAACTGATCCACAGCAGGCACAGACAAGGTGTCGTCTTGCTAAGGGCAGGCAGTAGCAAGGTTCCTCACAACCCTGGGTAACCCCAGGAAACATAACCCCTCTCCCCCTCCCCCCCAAATATTTCCATCAATAATAACTGAAATTTACAGCTAGGCAAAGAAAGACGCTGTTTGAGAATGTAAGAGTTTGATTTAAGGATATTTCATTTGAATATTTTGATATGTGATGTTGACAATTTGTTCTAACAGCTATGAAGCTTTAACTTTTTGAATCTCTATGTCTAATGTCATTGGATAATTACTGTTCAACCTCCACATTGTCTCCCCTCCCTCCCACCGCATGATTTCCCAAAATTATGAACATTTAAATCTATAAAAAGTGAAAAGCTCAAAATTATTAAAAAAAGTTGAATTCTGCCATGCCTATGTATAGCATACATAAGGAAGGATAAGTTGTTTGTGTGACCTAGTGATTAGAGCACTGCACTGAGACTCAGGAGACCTGGGATCTATTTCCAGCTCTGCCACTGGTCTGCAGGGTGACCTTCTACAAGTCACTTCCACTCTCTGTACCTTAGTTTCCCCCATCTATAAAAAAAGTGCTTGGAGATCTACCAATGGAAAGCACTGTATGAGAGCTAAGTAAACTGTAGAAACAAAGGCAGTCTAATTCAGCATGCTGAAAGACATGGGTAACCAAAAAATTGCACTAGCGCACTGCAATCTGAATTAGGTAACAGTCAACTCAGCTTTACAATGAAACATGATTTAAGTGATAATTCAAGGATTCAACAAATATCAGTTAACTAACAGAGAGGATCTTCTAATACATGGGTACGTGACAGTCTGATGAGCCTCATGACCAGATTGGGGTCATAGGGTCTCCCAAGCTTTTCTCTGTTGCAGCAAAGGGTAAACAGTATGGAGAAGACAAGAACTACTGTTCCAACACACTTGAGTGGTTGGTTGGTTGTTTTTAAAATCACTTGGTGTGGTTTCTTAACAAATGAGGCTGCCTAATAAAGGAGCTCTCTCATACAGATTTATTAAAAGTTGTAAGTGTTCCTAGAACATGTAACATGGTTACCGAAATACCAAACAGCATCAGTTTAGCCTGGGTTACCAAGTTGTGATGTGAAAAACTCAAAATTATTAAGATTAGTCAGAACACTGAGTAATGGAACAGTATTTGAAGAATAAATCAAAATATCAGTATTCATTGTGGAGAAAGAGAGCCAGCTTGCCACCAGGAAGACAGGAGAAGGCTACAAACACATAGGATATGTACAGAATGGAAGCAATGCATCTCTCCATGGGAAAATGGTGGCCCAGTGGGACATATTCCCAGTACTATATAGATTCTGTTCAGATTCACCCCTATACAAATTAACTTCACGTGAACTTGCCCATTTTGCCAATGCAAATCTAAGACTTGGTCATCTAATATTAAGCAGCAACAGTTGGCATAGTAAGAGAAGGAGAAATTCACTTTTATTGGGTTGTCAACTCTGCAAATTTGAACTACCAGTAACTATGCAAAGTCTATCTGGAACCTTTCAACTTTTTACACAGTATTAAAATTTAGTAATTGTTAAAATAGCAATTTTGGACAACAGCACATCTAGAGTTTCTTTAGAAAACTTTGTAGTAAATATGCAAGTTAAAATTCTCACCATCAAAATAATTTCTGTTCTGCTGGGAGGTAGACTGCAACACACTTTCAGCATATTTGATCGACAGATTCTGGTCACTGAAAAATAAAATAGACCTTGTAGTTTAAAATTTAAACATTAGTGCACAATTACAGTTGCCCGTATATGTAAGTGTACACACAAAGAACTGCATGTATTATAGTATAAAACATTAGTTTGGCTATAAAAACATTAATTTAGGACCTAATCCTCTCCTTACAAAATTTACAAGTCTTACGGTTTAAGCAGTATACTCTGCAGGTGAGCAGAATATCTATAGTTGGTTCTCAAAGTTATCAGTGATTGAAAAATGATGTGCTGGATGTGAAAGGTGACTGACAACTTACATTAGTTGGGAACAAAAATTACTTGAAACTTGTCCTTAATGAAGGCCTGGGAAAAGGCAGGATATAGTTTTGAAAATTTCCCCTTAAATGATAAATATTCCAAAGCATAAATGGGAGTTAGGTGCCCAATTCCCATTTTGCCTTTAAAAATCTTCCTCTCAGTTACCAGAGTGAGAAAAAGACACCTTTTAAAGAAAGGACAAGCTCTCAACTCCAAATATTGATGAAATTTCCAAATGGGCACATGCAAAAAAATGTGGTCTTAAATATTTAACTTTTCAATTCCTCCTCTCCAGAAAGTTTTTATATTATATACAAACATACATACACAAGCACACAGACACACAAAATTTTATAGAGTAGTAGCTGTGTTAGTCTGTATCAGCAAAAGCGAGGAGTCCGGTGGGTTTTAGCCCACGAAAGCTTATGCCCAAATAAATGTGTTGATCTCTAAGGTGCCACAAGGATGACTCATTGTATTTACACAATTTTATGTTATTGCCATTTTCTTCAAAGTTTTTTTTAATTTTACCATGCAGTTAGAACCTTCCTTATGCACTAAAACTTAGTTTAATACCTTCAAGGCAGAAAAACATTACCATGTCAAAGTTAGATTGTCTGAAACAAGCAAATTGGTCAAATACAATCAAATGTGGTGTTACAGAGCCAGAATTACATTCCCACCCCCCTGCCCCTATGTAAGCCTTAATGGAAAAATAGCACTTCATTTTGATTTGAGCATCCTGAAAGATTGCAATAATACATACTATTGATTCAGCTTCAAAGATGAATCTTGTAAAAGTACATGAACATCCAGCTACAAAGAGTAGAAGAGTTACTCTTCCTCCCTCTCTCCCACAATTGTCAATTGCTCAACAGACTAATAATCTAAAACTCTTTTCAGCGCTGTACAAGCTATAGAAGGAAAAAACAGCTCTGCCCCAAAGGACTTTTAACCAATATAAGGGAAAATAATGGATCAGACAGAATCTGTGGACCAGATAACATCAAAACTCAAAGCAATTAAACTGGAAGTTTGCTTAATTTATGTTTAAATATTACCACCTACTGTAATGTTCTTCTTTAGAAATCTTTAAAGAAAAAGTCTGTTTTGAAGAGAGATCTCAGTGAAGAGAAGAATGGTCTTATGTTGGGCTATAGACTGTTTTATTATGCACTTTTCAGATTTACATTATTAGATCTGTGCTTATGCTGTGGTAAACAATGGATAGATTTACCATGGCAGTTGCCACACAAAAACTTTGGTAAAACTCATCCTCAAAATACTACTTCTGGCAGAAATTTTCAGCAAGGGTACTTGGCTTTGGAATTTGCTTCCTTCCTTATTTCAGAATATGGAAATTTTCAGGTCATGCTGTAAGACCCATCTGTTTACCTCTTGGGGAAGAAGGGGGTTGATTGTGCAGAGTGAACAATTAATGGGACCATAATCTGGGGAAATATTGCATGTCATTTTCCTTGAATGAAATATGGGCCCAAGTGAATGTTCCATGTCACTTTTACATAAAACTATTCCAGAAAAACCATTAAAATAAGTATGGCTTAATTTTTGTCATTCTTGACACAGGAGAAATGGATTTTATGATTTTTCATTCCAAAAGAGTTATATTTTGACAGATATTTACCATCACATCCACCTAGATACAAACAACTGAAAATATATCAAAGTGTTACAAGTTTAAACCCTAAAATGTTTGGGGGTTAACACAGCAGAGCCTTGTGCTGACCACTAACCACTGACCAGCTAAAATATTTTTTAAAAGCATAAAACCTGTTTACACTAGGCATAACACATTTTAAACACAACCTATTTTCCTAGTCTAGACATGCATTTACTCATTAACATCTTGTTTGTATCAATATTAAAACTGAACGAGGAGTACTTGTGGCACCTTAGAGACTAACATTAATTTGAGCATAAGCTTTTGTGGGCTAAAACCCACTTCATCACATGCATGCAGTGGAAAATACAGTAGGAAGATATATATACACACCTACACACACACACCATGAAAAAATGGGTGTTGCCATACCCACTATAACAAGAGTGATCAGTAGGAGAGAAAAAAACGTTTTGTAGTGATAATCAGGATTGCCCATTTCCAACAGTTGACAAGAAGGTGTGAGTAACAGTAGGGGGAAAAATAAGCATGGGGAAATAGTTTTACTTTGTGTAATGGGTCATAAAAGTAAAACTTTTGTCTGTCAGGGTGTGAAAAAACACTTCCGACTGACAGAAGTTTTACCAATAAAAAGCACCATTGTGGGCAGTGCTTTGTCAGCAGGAAACACTTTCCCACCAACAAAGTTACCGCCCCTCATTGGGGGTGGTTTTATTTTGTTGGCAGGAGAGCTCTCTCCTGCCAACAAAGAGTGGCTATACAGCGTATCTTACAGCGGCACTGCTGTAACAGCACAGCTGTGCCACTGTAAGGCACACAGTGTAGACATAGCATTGGAAAAGTACATATAAAAAATGGTATAAGCAACTTGCCACTGAAATTCAGTTATTTATCTGCAGTATTTCTACTACCAAAAATAGTCATTGGCTAGGAAAGTAAGGACCATTTTAAGTGGCAGAGCTTGGTGCTTTTAAAAAACCCCACCATGGTTCAGAGGAAGAGAAAATTTGGATTCCTAGCAGGTAGAACCCACTACTCAAGGTCTTCAGTATTAGAGAGCCATGAAAATAAGCTGTTGAAGGTTTATATCATCTAATGTTCATTGTTTCAGTATATTACAGTTTGCAAGAAGTTTAACAAACAGTGCTTAGGATTTGTTGAACTGGTGTGTTATAAGCTCTTTGAGGCACAGATTTATTTGGCGCACTTTACCCACTGAACTGCAAGATGTACATCTAAAGTTCTATATAAATTAAATGTTTCATTCTAGATTACATGCAACAGTGCTTTCACACCATTCTCACCGATTTGTCCATCAGCCTTCTCATAAATTCTACTCGCTAAGGTACATGTAAGGGCTGCAGAATTGGTCCAAGTCTCATAAGAATTAATGAGAGTTTTGAATGGTGAAAATGTTGGGCCATGGTGATTATACAGAATTCATAATTAGTCTAAGAGTTTATTTGACTTTGCACTGGTTTCCTACACAACCTCCCCCATTCTCTAGGGCCCAATTCCAGCCTTTCCTAGTTTTCCACAACTGTTTCCTACAATAAAAGATGGAACGTTTCAGACAGTTAACTTTACCCACAATCCAGAAAACACCATATGGCACTAAAACAATTCACACTTGGTTAAGACTCTTATTTAGAGTATTTGTTAGCATTACCTGCAGGAAAGAGTTTCTTTAATACCCTTGATGTCCAGTGGGCTAGTTCCTTCAACAATAGGCGAATCCAGATTGGCAGATTCATTGCTGATATGATCACTACTTTCATATCCAGACTCAGTCCTTTGCATCTGCCAACTGTCAGCATGGATTTTTCTCTCTGTAAATCCTTTAATTTTCTCAGTATTTCCTTTTCCTTCTGAATCCAAGGAACTCCGACTTCCTGTCTCCTGTTTTGTTTCGTCTTCATAAATAGTCATTAACCCTTTCTGGGTTTGGTTCTCTTTTGGCCAATTGTTAAAGCTCTGCTCCTTTTCATGTTTAGGTTTACTGCTTGGACTTGCCTTATGCTGTGGGCTATGCTGCTTCTTCTCAGTCTCACGGAAAATGCTGTCCACATTTAGTGTCTCTCGCATAGGTTTCCAACCTCTGTTTCTGCTTCTGCTGATACTTCCTTTGTCCCTAGAATCTTGGCTGCTGTCTGTATCATAGCCAGTGGCACTGTCAGCTCTAGCCCTGCTCATCATTTTCTCCCCAGCAGGAAAAATGTCTCTTTTATTTGACCCTAAGACCTGGGCAGCAGGCCTGGGTTGGTTTGGTACTCTTTCATGGTTGTAAGGTCTTCTTCCCTGGCTACCATATAGGCGCTGATCAGTGTAGTGTGTAAATCCATTTCCAGCAGGAGGTGATCCGGACTTAAAATGAGAGCGGTCTTCCCCTATTAGATCTTGTAAAATGAAAGAGAGAAAGAGAGAGAAAGAGCTGTATTGAAGTTCTCCTTCAAGTACATTCTTTTCATAAAAATCTTCCCTGTCTGACGTTGTGCATAAGACAGCTATTTATTCCTGCTATGCCATCACAATTTAAAGAAAAAAACAAAGCCACCTCGAATGGCACAAATTTTAAAAACATCTGTAAGAGTGGAGACTTTAATCTTGGGATTTTTTTTCTTTAACTCAAGTAGCAAATTTAGCACATATCAATTTGTCTAGATTAAAAATGTTATTTTAGCCATTTGTTTCTAAAGTTTGATTTTTAAATGTACCTCTTTGTCTCCCAGAGTCTCTTCTTGGTCCTCTATCTGCAGCTTTTCTTAGGTAGGATGAAAAGTTTCTCATATCAACTGCCTTCTGGGCACACTCTTTGGAGATGTCCTTTAATTTGTCCTTCTGATCACTGTGCCCTAACTTAACTGCAAAAATATTATTGCATCTTATCTAAATAGCCATGGCAAAAAGCATGTATAATTATTCTTACTATACCTTCACTTTCAAGTTAATGTTAATAGAATTACTTAAAAAAAAAAAAGACCACATAACCACCTTTTATCTACCTCAGATTTTAAAAATCCCAGACAGTCTGCACATAGCAAAATCCATTAAGGTTAATACAATAATATATAAAACTTACCTTAAAGGGATCCTTACAAATATAAAGTTATAAATTTGACAAAATATGTACATTAACTGCGCTTCATATAATCAAGATTTAATTTTAGCTATTGAACATACAGTAACTCCTCACTTAAAGTCGTCCTGATTAACGTTGTTTCATTGTTACTTTGCTGATCAGAGAACATGCTTGTTTAAAGTTGTGCAACGCTCCCTTATAATGTCGTTTGACAGCCACTTGCTTTGTCCACTGCTTGCAGGAAGAGAAGCCCGTTGGAGCTAGCTGGTGGGGGCTTGGAACCAGGGTGGACCGGCAGCCCCCTATCAGCTCCCTTAAGTTCCCTGTGCGGCAGCCACCCAGCAGGCTATCTATTGCCAGCGGTTCAGCTGTCCCTCCCCCGACTGCCATGTGCTGCTCCTGCCCTCTGCCTTGGAGCTGCTCCCCGGAGCCTCCTGCTTGCTGTGCAGGGGGGAAGGTGGGGGCTAATGTCAGGGAGTCCCTCTCCCCCCTGCGCCACGTTTACCCCATTTCCATAGAGCGGGGTTGTGGGGGGTGAGAAGATACGACAGGGCTCAGGACGGTGGTAGCTTCCTGGCAACAGCTTCTGTCTCAACTTGCTGATCTATTTAGAGTGGGGTCAGCATACTTAAAGGGGCAATGCACATCCATCTCTCTCTCTCACAGTGTGTCTCTCTGTCTTTGTCTGCCATGCTGCCTCCCCTCCCTCCATTCATGCTGCCTTGTAGAGTGTGAGGCTTCCTTAACGAGTTAACCCTTGAGGGCTCAGCTGATTGCTAGTTTATCATTTAGCAGTAAGGCATTCCCTGGGAAATATCCCACCCTCTGACTTCACCACCTCAACCAAGCTTCAGAATCATCATTGCTGTGTACCAGTATTAAATAGTTTGTTTAAAACTTTATATTATATACAATATACACATACACACAGAGTATAATATAGCCTTTGTCTGGTGAAAAAAAATTTCCCTGGAACCTAACCCTGCCTATTTACATTAATTCTTATGGGGAAATTGGATTCGCTTAACATCGTTTTGCTTTAAGTTGCATTTTTCAGGAATATAACTACAACGTTAAGCGAGAAGTTACTGTATTTGATCTGAATGAAAATCAACCTTTAGGGCTCATACTAAAACAAAGCAGAGAGTTAATACTTATTACTGCATCAAAAGCAAAGCTTTGTTTTTGAGAATATAGTAGAGTTTCAAGTAAATAATCTGTAATCTGTTTTATTTAAATTGATATTTCCCAGTCAGTGAGCAGTCTCCAATTTTGGGTCACCCTGGGTTCCAAGTGAGTTAATAGCAAGTTGAACGTCTTAAAAATTTACAATGAAAGAAAAAAGTACTTTAGCCATCAAGTCTGGTTTCAAATCGTAAGAAAAAAGTAATTTTAGCTAACATCTAGACACTAGGAGACAGGTGGGGTAATTAACAGAGAAAAGAAATAAATCTCTTAATTAAGCAGAACCAGTTTCTCTTGGTTAGGTCCTTCATTCCTTCTCTCTTACTGGTCTTTAAGGTGTAAACCACATTGGCAACCCAATAAAGGGAGGCGGGGGTGTGGAAGTGAGGGCAAGTTGTGCCCTTCCTGCATCAGCATCACTCAACTGTGATATCCTGATAGGAGTATTTTGTAGTTTGTCAACTTGAAAATCTGATTTACACAAAAATGGACTGATGTTTTAACAAATATAGCAGAAACCCACCATAAAAAGGAAGTGACTATTGCCACTTATGCTTTCCAAACATATGACAAGGAAAGATCAAATAAAAAGCAAAGAATTATATTAAATAACTACATCCCAATATTATTACAATAGTGGATTTTTAGTGGGGCAGGAGGGCAGTGGAGACTTATGTGTATGTATAGTCATATGGTGGCTAAGTTCAAATATAGTTTTTCACGTCATTTAATCATTCTCCATGGTAGGTGGACTGAAAGTTCAGTATCAATGATGTAACTATTTCAGAACAAGCTTTGCAGCTTAAGAAAATGGATCTAAAGTAACAGTGCTGTGACAAAAGTTAGCAAACTACATATTTAAGAAGGTACTTACCTGGCCCCCTACCACCACTTGCTTGAATAGGGCTTCTACTGAATGCTGAATTGTCTGTCTGAAATTTTTTAATGCCCTTCTGACTAGCACATTCTCCAAATCCATTCTCTTTTGTGAGATCTGACTTTGGAATGGATGACTTCTCAAATCCTACAACATTAAACATAATTAATCTTCAGAAATGAAATTCTTGCTCATTTAGATCTTTACCACATTTATTTTTAATTCCAAGAATTAGAAAGTTTAGTTTTGGATCACTAAGTTTTACTTAATAGTTTACTTAATAGTTTGTGGCATACAAGAAGATTTTTGTAATATGTTACATATTATGCAATTTGCCAAAAATAAATATGGGGATGGCATTCAATTCTGATTTTCTTCCTTGAGATGGCCACCATCAGGCAACAGTGCACAAAGTGAATGGGAACAGGCCAAATCCAATTTTCCTTTCGTCATCACTTTCAAATTTTATAACACAGATAGGACCACTAGAAAACAACAGCCAAACACTACAGAGTTGAAGGGCTAGATTCTGACCAGGCACAGAGACTACACTGCCCTTCCATAATGAATCCCTAAATAAGATGTTTCCTGCAACCTCAAGGCTTCAAGGTTATGAACTGTTATCACTTGCTCACAGTTTTTCCTCAAAACATTTTTTCAGTTTTATCCTATTTTGGGGGTATCAAAAAAACCAATACAAATATACCGTCACCCATCTACTCTCATGCAGACAAACATGCCATGACTACATATTCAATACTGTTTACCAAATAAATACAATTAGTTATACTATTTAGTCACAAACAAAACAGAACCCCACACAATAGAAAAATCAAAGTTCTCTCTTTCTCGGTTAAGTGAGATCACTTAGGTCAACATAAGACCATAACAGCAGCCATACTGGGTCAGACCAATGGCCATCTAGACTAGTATCCTGTCTTCCGACAGTGGCCAATGCCAGGTGCTTCAGAGGGAATGAACAGAACAGGTAATCATCAAGTGATCCATCCCCTGTCGCCCATTCCCAGCTTCTGCCATACAAAGGCTAGGGACACTTCAGAGCATGGTTTTACATCCCTGCCCATCCTGGATGATAGCCATTGATGGACCTATCCTCCATGAGGTTATCTAGTTCTTTTTTAAACCCCATTATAGTCTTGGCCTTCACAACATCCTCCAGCAAGGAGTTCTGCAGGTTGACTGTACCAACTTAGAGAAGTAAGTTTTACTATATTCTTCCAATGTGTAATTTTAGTTTTTTAGCCATGTGAATTTTTACAGTTAAAGAACGTTTCTAGTTAGGAATCCTTTAACTGTGTGTCAATCTACATTTTTACATTTGCAACAAAACATTATTTTTGATAGTTCTAATGTTAAGTATACACACACCAAATGCTATCAGGACATTTAGATAATTATTGATAAAGGCACTTAAGATCAGGACAGCTAATCAATTACCCCCCAGATATTGGTCATATTCTATTAAAAATGGTATTAGTCAAAACTTTTATTACCCAAGTCATCTCCATGTCCTGCAGCTGCTTTGTAATGAGACCAGTGAATGATATGCTTAGGAGCATCTTCCGTTGATACAGCTGTACCATCTGGGTTAGCATAAAATAGCAGCAATGGCTGAAAGTGACATCGAATGCACTTGGAGACCACATCTTTCCATTTTGTTCCAACCTAATAAGAAAATGCCCATATTTTTGCAAATATAAAACTAATTGGTACTTAAAACCCAAATTTCAGCATATCTTTATAAAACAAAGACATTTTACATGAATTGAATGTCTGATCCTGAAAACACAGAACAACTGCAGCTGTACTATTCATTTTAAATGTATGCAAGTTAGGGCAGAAAAGCAAACATTTGCATATGAGTCAGCATAGTAAACATCAACACATTACAGATACCAGCCAGAGTTTATCATATTCATTACTTATTAAACCTATATTTTTAAGAAAAATCGCACTAACATCTACTATCCAATTATTGCACATTTTAAGAACAGTGAAGTTCATTTTTTTTTATAACACTTAAAACTGACTTGTCAAACTACTTTTCATGAAAATGAGGACATTTGTTTGCATTTTAAGTCTGGTGTCAAAAGAATAAGTTCTGTTTTAATGCAGAAAAAATATTTGGGGCGCAACGTACCATTAAAAAAATAAAGGTCATTAAATCTAGCAGCAATAATACAAAGCCTACCTCTTTCACATTTGCATCATCGAACAGCACCCACTTGCAACTCTTCGTATGAAAGGCAAAGGCACAGTAATGTCGACTCGTGTAGCAAATCATACCCACAAGAAAAAGTTCACTATTTTTGGCCTGTTCATCTGTAACCCTATAGAACAGCTGTAAAAATGATTATGTATAGATTAAAGAAAAAGCGTGTCTGAGATTGTAAAGTTAGATTAAGTCAAGGCTGCATGCATGTCTTCTTGTGTGTCTATCTGCATTATGACAGGAGTTACATGAGCATGTAATTTCTAAAGTATCCCTGCCTCATTCTGTGTACAAGATGACTGATGCTCAGAGAACTAATCCATTGTGTGATGGACAAGTATGTTTTTAGGACTTTTGCTTCATTTGCTGCAGAAATTTGAAGGTATACAGTGAATGAGGTGAAGACTGCAGGAAAAGAAAGGATGGTCTCATGGTTAAAGCAGTTGAATGTCACCATAGAGAACTGATACTTTGGAATCACTTAAACCAAGTTTTCTACAAGTGGCCACTCACTAGGTGTTCATTTTCTGGGTACTCAATGTCGATTAGACCTGTGCCTTGAACATATAAAACACTATAAAAATGCTATGAAGTCTGAAAATCAGGCCCTAGCCATCTCAAGTTAGCAGACACTTGACAATTTTGCCATTACTCTCGATGCTTCAGTTCCCCAACCATAAAATGGGGTTATCATCACTTTACCACAGATGTGTTGTGAAGATTAATATAATATTAGTTCACACAAAATATACTCCCTGATCTATTTTTTAAAATGTTAATTGTAATTCCAAAGTTAGGTATATATCAACTTATTTTAAGAGGAAAAAAAAAAAGATACGAGGAAAGGCATGAACATGATGCATCAGCTGTTGGGACTGAAATTTTAAAAACAAGATAGATTAGTTTTAATTCAGATACCCCAGGAAGATAAAGTTGTGTTGCCAGATTCCGCATGACATCTTCTGTCAGGTCAGAATGTTCCGAATCCCAGACTAAACCAATTGTCACAATCTCAGGGCAGTTCATGAGAACACGACGGATTTTTATTTTTTGACCACAGTTACTCTAGAAGAAAAAAAAGTGACACACAAAAGAGTGAACATGCCAACAACTTAGAAAATGAGAAAGTTATTGGATGACCAGAGTAAAAATAAAGAAGTTCCACACTTCTTTCCTAGCCTCAAGTTTAAATTTATTACCTCTAAATTGTCAGTAGCAACCATGAAGACATGTAATCGCATACTGTTATAAAATATTGGACACACATCCTGATCATGTCATCTTCAATGTTAGCTAGGCTTCATTCCCCCCAACCGCTTATGGCAAACTTATGAGATGGAGGACACTGACTTTATTATTATTTTCTTCTCTTTGATCACTGTTTAGTATTTTTCTGGAATATTTCTCTATGGCCCTGAAACAAACAGTACTAGAACACAAAGGCAGACAATTATATGAGAGAGAGAGACAGAGTGAGAGGAAGGCAGGCATAAGCAAGAAAGAGGAGACTTGAGATGAACCAAATGGAAGACAGTCTGTTTTATCAAGCCATACCACTACCAAAAACCAGCCTAAAGGAAACTGCATTTAGTCAGCATTTATCATTCAGGTTCATCAAGTACAGCCATGTAAGTAAGTGAAGAGCTTCAACTAACAAAACATGGACTTAAGTACCTCATTTTCACAATGGCCATTTGTGTGTCAACAATTTTGTATGTGCAAACCCTCATACACAGATGATAGCTGCATGCATAGGTAAGTACTGAAACTGTCGCTCAAAGAGTAGATAAAGCGTTTGCATGTTTAAAGTTGAGCTGCACTCAAATGCAGTTCAAAATATTACTGAATCTGAATCCTAGGAAATTATTTCCTGTGTCTAAACCACAGAAATGTAAGAATTGTTTATTCTGTCTACTTACAGGGCACTTCCTGAAGTCATCAGTAGTATTTGCTGCCTGTAGCAATTCTGCAAACATTTCTGGCTTGAGACGCTCATGCCTTTCCATCATTCTGTCAACTTCATTGCTGTAAACATGAAATAAAAACACATTTCATTAGAAATCATTCACCTTAATAGTAAACAGATTTAAACTACCTCAGTAATGCTTCAAAAATTTAGTGTGGCAACGTATACCTAAGAATTAATGCAATTATTTGCCAATATTTTTTCTTTAGTGAATTTATTTCTCCTGAAATTGTAGATTAATCAGCCCCGAAGCCCTCTGTCAAGATAGGAGGGTTATAATGTGGACTGCAGACAAGCACACGTTTCCCTACAATTGCACTGCAGTGTGTCTTAAACCTGACCCGATTATGTTTCAAGTGAGAGGGTAGTCCACTAGGAACTATGCCATAAAATTAGTTGATCTTAGTAAAGAGTCTGCTGAACAGCAGAATTTTTGTATGGAATAAGTTAACTTTAACCTCTTACTGAAATAATCAGCTTGAAAAAGTTTACAATTGATGGAAGCAAGAGGTGACTCATTAGAGGTTAACTCTAATGTATAGTAATTGTTTTCAACCATAGGAACAGAAATACTGGGTCAGACCAAATGTCATCTGACAGTGGCCAATGCCAGGTGCTTCAGAGGGAACAAACAGAACAGGTACTCATCAAGTGATCCATACCCTGTCACCCATTCCCAGCTTCTAGCAAACAGAGGCTAGGGACACCATCCCTGCCCATCCTGGCTAATAAATTCATGGAGGATAGGTCCACCAATGGCTTATCTAGTTCTTTTTTGAACCGTTATAATCTTGGCCTTCACAACATCCTCTGGCAAGGAGTTCCACAGATTGACTGTGTTGTGTGAAAAAATACTTCCTTTTGTTTGTTTTAAACTGCTGCCTATTAATTTCATTTGGTGACCCCTAGTTTGTTTTATGAGGAGTAAAAAAACTTCCTTATTTACTTTTTCCACACCCGTCATGATTTTATAGACCTCTATCATATCTATCCAAGCTGAAACGTCCCAGTCTTATTAATTTCTCCTCATATGGCAGCCATTCCATACCCCCAATCATTTTTGTTGCCCTTTTCCGAACCTTTTCCAATTCCAATATATCTTTGAGATGGGGCGACCACATCTGCAATCAATATTAAAGATGAATTTATATAGAATTTATATAGAGGCAATATATTTTCTGTCTTATTATCTATCCCTTTCTTAATGACTCCCAACATTCTGTGTTAGCTTTTTTGATTGCCACTGTGGGAACACCGCTATTTACCTCTCTCCATTCTGAAAACTGACCATTTATTTCTAACCCTTTGTTTCCTATCTTTTAACCAGTTACCAATCCATAAGAGGACCTTCCCTCTTATCCAATGACTGCTTACTTTGCTTAAGAGCCTTTGGTCAGGGACCCTGTCAAAGGCTTTCTGAAAATCTAAATACACTATATCCACTGGGTCCCCCTTGTCCACATGCTTGTTGACCCCCACCTCAAAGAATTCTAGTAGATTGGTGAGGCATGAGTTCCCTTTACAAAAACCATGTTGACTCTTCCCCAACAAATTATGTTCATCTATGGGTCTGACAATTTTGTTCTTTATTATAGTTTCAACCATTTGCCTGGTACTTAAGTCAGGCTTACTGGCCTGTAATTGCTGGGGTCACCTCTGGAGCCCTTTATAAAAATTGGTGTCACGTAAACTATCCTCCAGTCATTTGATACAGAAGCTGATTTAAATGATAGGCTACAAACTACAGTTAGTAGTCCTGCAATTTCACATTTGAGTTCCTTCAGATCTCGAGTGCATACCATCTGGTCCTTGTGACTTATTACTGTTTAGTTTATCAATTTGTTCCAAAATCTCATCTAATGACACCTCAATCTGGGACAGTTCCTCAGATGTGTTACCTAAAAAGAATGG
Source organism: Lepidochelys olivacea (assembly GCF_965140295.1). Taxonomy (NCBI): domain Eukaryota; kingdom Metazoa; phylum Chordata; order Testudines; family Cheloniidae; genus Lepidochelys; species Lepidochelys olivacea. The sequence goes on along the minus strand of NC_140414.1, from coordinate 45,126,787 downwards.
CTCAGGTTTGTGACTCTCCCTCACATCCTCAACCATGAAGACCGATGCAAAGAATTCATTTACTTTCTCTGCAATGCCCTTATCGTCCTTGAATGCTCTTTTGATCATCCCCACTGGTTGTTTAGCAGGCTTCCTGCTTCTGATGTACTCAAAAAAATGTTTTGTTATTACTTTGAGTCTTTGGCTACCTGTTCTTCAAATTCTTTTTTGGCCTTCCTAGTTATAGTTTTACTCTTCATTTGTCAGAGAGAGTTTATGCTTCTTTCTGTTTTCCTCACTAGGATTTAAACTTCCACTTTTTGAAGGATGCCTTCAAAAACCATGAAAGGAAGATAAAGTCCATCAGGCAGGGAGTTTGCCCATCAGTTTTCATCTCACTTCCATACAAGAGTTCCCAGTACACCAAGAGAACATTTTAAAAAAATATTATGTGCCCTTCTCTATGCTGTTTTATGGATATATAAAGAAGGCCTGAAGAGTTTATTTCCAGTGTTTGTGGAGGGATTTCTTATATTATAAAAACCTCCACATGACCCTCTCTATATAAACAGCTCCACTTTCAGGTAACGCACAAAGTTCACAAAACACACAGACACACTGGAGATACTCCTGCAAAACCAGAGGAGACCGGACCTGATGACATTAGATTAAAAAAACCTCTCATACCTCAAGGAAAAGCAACAACAAAAATTAAGAATCCTTTGCATGTCACCTTTAACTATTTTAGGAATATTCAAGAGTTTTTCTAATAAGAGAAAATTTAAGACAAGCATTTGAATTGGCATGCAAACCATAAAAAAAAAAAATCACAATTTAATTTAAGATTCCACCATCTTTCTTGTCACCTGGGCTCATAACCTTGTCATTTTTCACTCTTTTCTTTCACACTACTAAATCCTGTTACTTTTCCAATCTATAACTTCTCAAAAATCCATCATTTCCTCTCCATTATCACAACTAAAACCTTGTCTGGTCACTGCTCATCTCACTCTTCAACTATTGAAACATATTTCTCTCATGCCACCTTCCTGCCTTTTACCCCAGCATATATCCATATTACTGCCAGTAGTAGACCAGCTTGTCTGCTGTTCCAAGAAATATACAGAAGTGTTTATACAAATATAAATAAGGAATCTGAAAAAGATACAGTAGTGGGCGGTAGGGGAGAGGGATTTTTTGCATTACTAGTATTTTAGTGACCATAAATTTTCCATCCTTCTCAGAAGGCTAGCTCCAGTAGGTGTTTGATCCTCCTGCAGCAGTCAATGACACAGGTGAAATAAGCACTGCATGAAGTATTTTTTTATTACTTCAAATTAAAGAGCAGTCAATTTAGAGCACTTCCTTGTTCAGTGACAGGTTAAACAGAAGGGAAAGCTAGTTTTGCACCATATCCTTGATTCTGAATACCTCGATCAAGTCCTCTCCACCCTCTTATTTGCTATTTAAAATTTTTTTTTTTGGATCATTTATCATATGTCAATTTCAGCAAAGAAAAAACATACAAAATATGAACATTTATAGGACTAATTTGCATGGAATTTTGAATTTTGCAGGGGAGGGAGGAGTTGGACAGGGGAATGAGGAGAAAAGGAACTTACCACAGGGCTGTTGTAGAAATGTAGCGCACAAATTCTGTAAAAGGCAAGGGATCTGATGATGCCCCACAACTTCGGCATACACACTACAAGTAAAGAGGATGTTTTTATTTTCACAAATTCATAAAATTGGAAATAAAACAGATAAAGTTGTAACACAAAGATCTTACCTGTTCATATAGTGTCATAGCAAACTTCTGATGAGTGATGCAAGATTTAGAAGTGCACATGTCTGTTTCACAGCTTGGCACAAGGTGGAAATGAATTCTCTCAAGTATATTTTCCTAAATGAAATGACGACGTTGTAAATAGCTGGATTTTTATCTCTTATCAATTCACTTTCTGTGAACATTACCAGTAGTGTATTATTCCGGCCACCGCTCCTGTTAGCTCCAGCAAATTTACCTCCTAAATGTTGGCAGGCAATTTGCATTGATCACTATCCTGGTTCATGACAGCCTATACCCAATCAAAGTTTCTAGCATTAAGAAAACAGAACTGCAAAATAAAATTAGTGTTACCTGAGTGGCCTTCCAGACTTTGGTCTCCTTTGTAAAAAGTCAATTTATAAGCTGGGACCAAAGTTCTCCTTTCTGCAAGAAGTACCTTAAGGGTATGCCTACACTGCAACATAAGCCCGGGCTCAGACTCAGGCTTGAGCCCAAACCTCCATTCCATCTACACACAAATTGCTCAGACTCAGCTCAAGAGTCCTAGGGCCCTGCAGAGGTGGTAGGTCTGAGCCAGAGTCAAGCTGGGATCCAGGATTCAAACTCTATTGCTATGCAGTGTAGATGAAGCCCCCTCGACTGGGGTCCCAGAAGTCCACCAAAAGTGTCCCACAATCATAGAAATGTAGGACTGGAAGGGACCTTGAGAAATCATCAAGTCAGCTGTGACAAGGACCAAGTAAACCTAAACCACCCTGATTGGTGTTTGTCCAACTTGTTTCTAAAAGCATTGAACAATGGGGACTCCATCTCTATCCCTGGAAGCCTATTCCAGAGCTTAACTACCCTTATACTGTAGTTAGAAAACTTTTCCTAATAGCTAATCTAAATCTCCCTTGCTGCAGATTAAGCCCATGACTTCTTGTCCTACCTTCAGTGGACATGGAAAACAACTGATTACCGTCCCCTTTATAATCCCTTGGGCCAACTGCCTTTGTCTTCTCTATCCCAAGAATTTCCAATTGACTCCAGAGAAATGAAAGCAACCCCCTACTAATGTAGTTCACCAGTTTGGTGAATCTGCATTTAAACCATTGTCACCTACTCGGTAGTTGAAGCAAGGCTCAATGGCATAATCATCATGGATCAGTGAGAAATACAAAGATGGAACAGAGACGCAATGACAGATGATAGCTGATGTCTATGAATGCAAAGAAGTTTCTTGTCTCCACCACTGCTATGACAGTCCAGATAGTCTTGTGAGAAAGAAAGGAGTTAATCTATGTCAGATCTAAAAACTAAGCTCAGGTCCTGTGTGGGACCTTCACCCTGCCGTGAGAAGCCAGGGAAACCCCAAGAAACATGACCCCGTCCCTTTGAATGCATGGCCTCATCCAGCATGGGAGGAGCTAGAACTGAGGCAGAGACCTGGAGAAGTGTGTAGTGGGGTCAGAGTGGCCTCACATCATATTTTTTCCCTCTTTTACTCTGTTTACAGGATGGAGGGGAGAGCTCTGTATTTTCCTCTGCTTGAAGTGTCTGCATCACAGGGTATCATTTAAGTCTCTTCCCCCCACCCCCCCGCCGAGCACTGTTAGGAGCGGTCATCATCCTGAGGGAAGCGCTACCAAGGGGCTTTGTACTGGGTGTGCCTTCCAGGTATTCCCTTCTTTACTCTGATGGAGGGCAGTTCATTCAAGGACTTTGAGACAGTGGATGGAAGACGCTGAATGTTTTCTTGAAGAGAAGTCCCTTCCCTGATTCAAGAGCAAAGAAGGGTGTTGAGGTTAAAGACCTGGAAATGCTCTATGGAAGAGTTGAAAGTCTAGTGCTCTGGCTTCCTCCTTGCTCAAAGTAATATTGCTGGCAAAAGAACTCTGGTTCTGAACATAGGAAGGAGCTCTGTGGCACATTCATACTGAGAACTGGCCTCTGGAACTGAAGAAATCTACCTCTTGCTCCTTCCCTCACCAGGCTTTTGCTGGTCCCTGTTGACTTCCCAAGAGATCCTGTTATAAGTTTCTCTTCCAAAGATCCAAACAAAGGCTCCCAGAAACAAAAGTAAGCCAGTATAGTGTGCCAAGCTAGATGATGATAGTGTTAAGTCTCCCCTTTCCTATCTTGGGTGGCAGGTGTGAATTCTTCTAGCAGCACTGGTACACATCCAAGAGACACTGGATTCCCTGTGTGGTGTGATCAGGAAACTTTGTGGACTTGGCTTCTCTCCTAAAAACTTGCAAATTAATCTATTCACCCATCTCCTTCTGCCCAGAAAAGACTGAGGCTGTAGGCAAGGCTTTGTACCCGTTCCCTGTACATGAAAATAGTAGTGCAAATCCAGGAGCAGAAACACTTTGTGCTCAGACACTATGGTGACCGTGGAGGGGGGGAACCCTACTGGAACCACATAGAAATGTACTCTGCTGTTTGTGGTACTGAAGCTGTCCAGAGTATCTAGAACAGAGGTGGGCAAACTACGGTCCAAGGGCCACATTCGGCCCATGGGACTGTCCTGCCTGGCCCTTGAGCTCCCGGCCAGGGAGGCTAGCCCCCAGTTCCTCCCCTGCTGTCCCTCCTCCCCCACAGCCACGCCGCCATGCGAGCGGCGCAGCTTGCGCCCTCCCACCCACCTCCCAGGCTTTCCAATAAGCCAGTACTGCTGCTGTGAGCAGCATGGTAAGGTGGCGGGGAGCAGGGGATAGATAAGGGGCAGGAGGTCCCAGGGGGCAGTCGGGACAGGGAGCAGGGGGGTTGGATTGGTCGGGGGCAGTCAGGGTATGGGGAACTGGGGGGTTGGATAGGCATGGGAGTCCCGGGGGGCCTGTCAGGGGGTGGAGGTGTGGATAGGGGTCGGGGCAGTCAGGGGACGGGGGGGGAGGGTTTGGATGGGTCACGGGTTCTGAGGGGACGCAGTCAGCCGGCGGGAAGTGGGAGAGGGCGGACAGGGGTGGGGTCCAGGCTGCAGAGGCCCTCCATACAGTTTGGCCCTTGGGCCAAAAAGTTTGCCCATCCCGATCTAAAAACTGAGGATACACCACAAACTGCAGCAAGAAGGGTCAGTGCTAGGTCGGCACAAGTTGTCGAACAGCTAGCGGGTGGAGCTAATCAAGCTAGAAGAACCAAGAGGAACAGTGGCCCAGTTGCAGACTGGGACTGCTCCTTGCAGAAAATTAATCTAATTATAGTAGGCTATAACATGAATCAAAATGAAATACTATTAAGCTTGATATCAATCTTGTTAATCGATACAAACAGCACCTCAGTAACCAATTACTGTAATTAGTTACTAGATCACTTCCATGCAATCAGGTATCAAATCGGTGCATTACAAACAAGCAAGTTTTTCTAAGCAATCTTTTCATTGCTTTTCAGAGTATGAGAAACAGGGCCAAGTCCTCAGAATTCAATGGAGATGTGCCAATTTACACCAGTAAAGAATTTGGCTTACGTTTCAAAAGGTCTTGTCCCATCAGTTTCATTATGAAATATGAAGGAGAGTAGTAATAACTTAAATGAAGCAAGCAGTAATTTTTTATAAAGCTGCTCTGAAAATCTTAACCATATTGGGACAGACGGAATGTTTACTTAACAGTCATGTAGCACTACATGGACACAAGGTGATTTATTTTCACTAAGGAGCTTACAATCTAGATCAATTTACAAAAAAAGGAGAGAAAGTGTGTCAGCCATCCCAAATTTGTGCATGGAAAACAAGAGTTGAAATACAATAAAGATACAAGTCATTCATTGGAGTCTACAAGCCATTAGAAACAATTTGAAGCTACTGGTACAATAGTGTGCCCCATCAGGGATGACAGGATCTGTATGAAAATTTAAGACTCTCTCTACATTAACATTTTTTCAGGGATCTCCCACCAATGCAATGAGCAACTTTACATGACAGCATGGTAAAAGAAGTCTATCTTTGTCTACATTAGCATTCCCACCATTGGTTCTAGTAACACTCTGGTGCTAAACAATAGGAGGATTTCAGATAAGATTTGCCTACATGAGCATTTAAGACAGACATACCTCAAATCTATGATCAGCAGGCACCATTTCATGTTATATAATATTTGAAGCAATTACCTTTTGTGGACAACCCTCACATTAAATGAGCTGAACACCAGGCAACTGACTAGTCTACATGTCCAGCGAAATATTTCTTAGATGTGTGAGCTATGTTTTAGTACATGAAATACAAACAGAAATGGCTATGTCACACTTATTTAATCTAATGAAAATGTGAGTTTCTTTCACTGTGTTAAGCACATCTCATTGATCAAGAGTATACTGTATTTCATTACATTAAAATAGCAACTCAGTTGGGTAATCTGAAGAGCACAGTTCAAGTCTTAGAACTGCTGACTGGGTTCAATGCTCTTTCTGTACTGAACAGCTTATTTTGAAAATTTTTGTACAAGATGGTACTTTCAACTGGAGAGGAGAAAAAATCACTGGTAAATGCATAATATCCACTTGGTAAAAAATAATGAAACACTGTGTTGTACAAGGGCCTTAATAAATATAATAAATCCTTCAGGACCTATTCCACTACTCTGCAAGAGTAAACTGTCAGAGTTTAATGCAAGGAGCCAATTTGGCAACGTAACAAAACACAAAAAAACCCCAAGAAAAACTCTTAACAAGAAACAAATTAACACCATTGTAAATACTTACAAAGCATTCCGCTGCATCATCCATTAAGCCAAGCTGAAAACGCTGTTCATCTTTAAAGCTTTCAGCCAAGGCATGCCTCATATTATCTGATGGTAGTGCCTTTTCTCGACTGTGTTGAAACTGTGCAAATATTGTCTGGAAGTAAGTGAAATGATTGATAACTTCACTGACATTTCTTTTTCATATTATATCAGCACAGGCCAACAATTCATAAATAAATGTTACTGCTGAAAGGAAATTATGCCACTGCATTTAATACAAAATTCTGTTTAAGTAAAAAAATCCCATTAGCTTTCTTTACCTATCCAATATTAAATGGATATAAAAACATACAATGTAGTAATTGTACATTTTGAAATTGATCAATCGTTTCCTTCCAAATCAATCTCATTTCTGTGTTTTTGCTGAGATGTGGTCTATTATACACTTTACTCTGACTAAGCTGAGCCATATCATTATAGAGCAGGCAAGCAGATTTTACACTTGGCCTATTAAAATCATAAAAATGTATAGAACTGTGATTAATACTTATTCACGGCTTTTATACTGTCCATATTTATAAGCTTACTTTATATCTTAGTCACTAAAATAGTTAGCAAGCCATGCGTTATCTATCAGTTTAGCTTTACAGCTGGTGTGCATTCCACATGGATGAAATGTTAGAGTAACCTGAGCATTATTTAATGAATGACTGATTTTGTAAAAAATAATGTAAATAGGTAGATTATAAAGATACACCTCTCTCTAAAATGGTAAAGAAATATGCAAAATACTTGTTTAGAAATTATACACTTCCTCCGTTAGGGATGGCTACGATCAGCACCCCATTTGTTTTGTTTTTTTAACAAGAAGTTTGTATAGGGATACTAAAAAATACTATAATTATGTCAGTTAACTGCAGAACCAGTGAAAGTTATAAGAAACTGGGTCAGCTGACGCTAGAGTTAAGTATACTGTGGGTGCGTGCTTGAAATAACTATGGAACAGACTTATTGAAGGTTACATAAAGACCAAATAACTTTAGCCCAGCAGAGGTATTTGTATGTACTGGTCTAGTTATTCAAAGCTAAAAAATTGAGGGGACATGAAGTTAAGTAGTTGAAATAATTTGAGACATTAAACAACAGGCAAAAACTAAGGTGGTAGGTGAAGTCCATTTCTAGGAATTAGTTTTAGGTTTCAAATTCTTAGTCTTATAAGGAAAGTCATATCAACTCTAAATTCTCCACTTCTTTGGATGCTCTGTCCAACAGATCTTCAGATACAACAGTTAAGCTAGTCTTGGATGTTCATGAAAAAAGGTGATGCTACAAACCATATTCCAGTTAATATCAAAATGGCAGTACAATATTTAACTTCTCCCCTGCCCCCCAAAACACCAGTTACGATGTTATTACTTTGATAAAAATTACAAGCAAGGCCTCCAGAAAATGGAGGTTAACATTTATAAAATCAAACATTCAGTTCACTTTGATTTGTAAATATTTATCATGTGCCACCTCTCTGCTCTGCCCGCTGGTTCAGTTTTTGGATTCATCAGAGTATTAAACTTAAGAATCTTGAGATCCTGTATGAGAACAGGACTTTTAATAATTTAAATGCCTTGCCACTTCCAAGAAACACAAGCAGTAGGCAGGGTTGTATAGACAGTCACACTCATGAACCAAAACAAAGATTTTTAGGTCTACCTTCAAGCCTTTACAAAAGAACAATTGAATAAATTCTGAACAGAAGAAATACAGAAAACCTTTGGGAATTTCTCCCCAAACCCCCACATGTAGGACAAAGTGTTCTTCCTATTCTCTTATTTTTAACCCTCCCATTTTATTTTATTTTAATCACCCTCTGTACCTCAAAATCCAAATCTTGTTGCCCGATTTCCTTTCAACTCCCTTTCATTCAGTCTTCATTTGCACCATTCTAGTCCAGTTGTGCTGCACAGCATGTAATACTACTTGTTCAGAGGCACTTTGAAACCCACACAGCCCAAAGGAAATGCAGCTGACAACCAAGCTGTTCTGCTCCTTATCTGTGTGCTGTACACACACCTCGGACCACAAATTCAGGCAGTACAACAGATAGATGTACTCCCAAAAAGCAGGGCTGTACTTACATACAAAGTAAATCTCTTCATTGAATGTATTTTTCCCCATATTCCATGTTGTATCAGCTACTCTTAAGTTCTACATATCACTACCCATTCCACATGATCATATTAGAATCTCAAACGTGTTTACTGTGGAATTTCAGTTAGCCAAGAACACACACAGGAATAAAAATACACACAAAGCGTGTGAGGTTTCCCCTTACCCCCTTAATCTTACTTATTTGGCTATTTCCCCCAATGTTAAACATAGGCAATCAAATACTACAATAAAGAAGGTAGCATAAAAACATGGACTAGAACAGAACATTTGTTTATGAACTTCAAGGAAATTTTGATGCAGTTTTAGATGTAAATGTGTCAGACAATAGTTGAAATATTTAGATTTGATGCTGATGTACAAACATATAGCACTTACGAGCTTTATTTTAATTATCCAGTAACTACGATAACTGCTCACTGCTTTCAAACGGGGAAAAATAACCCAAATACACTTAAAGTCAATTATTCAGTTACAAACGTCTTAGAACTTATAAAACAGGGTTACCTTTTGATAAGATATGGTCAACTTAAAACTTAAAGCACAAGATTCCAAAACGGCAAACTGTATCATGCTAATTATTAACTTTCAAACAGTTTAAGTCATCTATACAAGGGACAAAGTTGGAATTCACATTTTGTTTAAAATATAAATGTGCCTCTGCTACATAGATGTGAACAAAATTTTGAAACATTGGCTGCAATTTACATACATCTAGAGATCAACTCCTCATTAGTAAGGTCTCTCTCCACAGCAGACTGAACACGTGTACCAATGGTTAGTGTCTGAAAAGTACTACTTTATTCTGATGAAAATTAGTCTCCTCATTTCATGAAATAGATAGAAAAACTGGAAGTACAATTTGATTTAACTTCCATTTGAAATATTCAGTATTTACCTTTAAAGCACAAAATATGCAAGCATCTCCCTGACAGATATGTCCAGTTAGGCCTCTTAAACTCCGTCGGAATATGTCAAGCTGCCATAAAACCTACAAGAAAAATAAAGTGGAACAGAAAATAAGGATCCTAGTCCAAGGACTTCTTACCTAAAAATGTAAGATTCATTTAACCATATTTATTAGACTATTTTTTTTTAACTTTATGTGGCATGTACAATATTAGCATAATTACTACAAGAAATAAAGATAGATGCTAAAATGAATAAAGTACATTTGAAAAAGTCAGAGTACAAAATACTTTTATAGGTGGGAGGAAGGGGAAAGGGACAGAAAAAACAACACACTCCTCCTTATAAAAGGACATTGTTGTCTATTATCTCTCCTCCAAATCCTCTGTTAACATCTGTGGATTGGTGGGTGGTAGGACTGTCTAAAACTATAACTAAAAATGGACTTTGGGTTTAATTTTAGGGCACCCTAAGGGAAAAGCAAAACTAAACTGAACACAGGTCAGGTTGTTCCCGTTAAAATGAATGTAAAGCAGCATATTCATTCTGCTGTATCCATATCATTCCATGTTGGTTTAAATAAAAATACAGCCAGACAATTTAAAAATAGTAACATTTTGACAGCTGGCATAGATCCATTGATACTGCAAACTCTTTGTCAAAGGACAAAATTGCCACCATAATCTAAAGAGTACTGCAATGTAGTTACGCTGGTATGATCTAGAAGGCTACACATTGTTTGTATTGTTTAGCTTTTTACATAAAACTGTTTTACAATAGATCTCACTAAAGTGTAGTACAACAAGAGACCGATGTTCCCTTTCATCCTTTTTAAAGATAGCGTAAATATCAAGAATAGGAAAGATGCCCTACAGCAGGATAACGAAGGACAAACAGAAAACACAGCAATATGCATGTTAAAAATTGAATTTCACTAAAAATTTTGACAGGTTTCAGAGTAACAGCCGTGTTAGTCTGTATTCGCAAAAAGAAAAGGAGGACTTGTGGCACCTTAGAGACTAACCAATTTATTAGAGCATAAGCTTTCGTGAGCATCTGAGGAAGTGAGCTGTAGCTCACGAAAGCTTATGCTCTAATAAATTGGTTAGTCTCTAAGGTGCCACAAGTCCTCCTTTTCTTTTTACTAAAAATTTTGTTTGACATCAAAACCTTTTGAGATCCAACACTACTCAGACTGATTTTTGTTGGTATTCTGCCCACTGGCAACATGGGAAAGATCATATATTGTGGAACTAGGTTTTCTCCCACGCTAACAAGGGCTTTTTATTGGGCTGGCATCACAGTTAGGAGAATAATATGCATTTGTGGGACTGACCTATAGAACATAAAAAATAGCTCTATATTTAGGCACAAAATAGCTGCCCTCTGAAAGGAAGTTTATCACCAGGAGAATGCCTTTAAGCTTTATTTATGGTAAATTTTGAAACCTACGATGGTATTTAGAACATGTTGATAGATGAACTACAGTTCTAAAAAACATGCAGTATGTAGCAAGACATACACATGTAAGAAAATTTTTAAATATATTTTTAATATATATGCTTTTATACAGCAAAAGCAAATCTATGTTTTATTTCCTTGATAAGAAGGGAACATGGAACAAGTTTCTGATCATAGATACTATATAGATTTGTTGCTATATACACATGCCTGAGATTAGAATCAGGTCTTTGACCAAAAAAAGGATAAAACAGAATTCATTCCAAGGTACCAACAAAAACAATTTGGATTAAGCAGCATAGATTTATACACTAAATTCTCAAGTGACAGTAGTTTAGGTGAAAAAGAAAAACCCTGGTCCAATTAAGAAAGTTGTCTGGTACACTTTGTGAATTAATATGACTACAAACATATCCTGCCCAACATAAATTCAGTATGGATCATCATCAACAGATTAAGAAAAGCATGATCACAGTCAAAACCATAAATGAAAAACTTACTGTACTTCTACAGTGCAAGAAACATATACATTACATAAAAGCTTTAAGAGCCTTTCAAAAAGAACAGATATGTATTCATAATACAATTTTCTGTAAACATCAACTTGTTTACCAAAAAAAAAAAAAAAACACGTGTAAAAGTGGTGACAATCTTTTCTTACCTGTACAGCACTGTTAAGAAAGCAACTGTTTTGTCCTGGCTCATTTAACAAGCCTTTGGTAGGGGCCAAGGACAACATACTTCCAGGCTGATACACTTTTCCAAGGTTACCCGCAGGTTTCCGCAAGAACTTCGCCCACGCCATTATTTTTTTAAAATGTATATAAAATCAAGCTAGTTGCACTTTTAATATTTTTAAGGATATGATGAGTGCAAGGCAAAGAAGGACGACTTATGAGAAGTGCCTTAAAGTCATGGCATTCTGTTCAGATAGCACAATGGCATCCACGTAAAGAGTTTGTCTTCTGCAGCTATTGGCTATTTATCAGGAACAGTCTGTCCTCTGAACTTGTAATCCCACAAAAAGTTTTGGAGCTTTGGAGACTAAAAAAGAATGAAAAATCCATAAAACTGATGATGTCCTGTTAAGATTAAAATATTTTGAAGGTCCACCTTTGTTAGAATGAAAGTTCTTGCTGAGCATGCCAAGCAGTATCTGACCTTTCCTTCTAGGGATGTCTTTGTTTCAAAGTATTACTGGAAAACACGAGTTGGAAGAGAATTCTTAAACACTATGGCCTTAATATATTACAAAAATAGAAAATTCTTGTCTGGTTTTATATTGCTGTTCTCTCATTTCCTTAAGTCTTCCTTTTCCTTCTAACAGCATAGGGTCTCTCCCCACTGGTCCATGAAATATATTCCAGTAGAGAAAACTCCGTATTTTATTTCGTTATTTTCCCAGTAAATCTGTAACAGAGAAAAAAAAAGTTTTAAAGTACGTCCTTTAGAACAGTATGTTAAGAGAATAAAACCAGGTAACAATTAAAGGTAAATGGAGTTTCATAGAGAGAGGAGTTAAACACTATTAAATGGAAAAAGTGTTAAGATGGAAAAGGTCAATTTGATGTGGTTCGGTATTCATCATAGTCCAGATATTGTTTGTTCTATTAAGACCATAATCAGATTAGTTTGGGTGTTGACTTCTGAAACCATACAGCACAGTTGCATGAAATCTGTTTTTTCTCACTTAGGACCTCAAAGTTGAATTAATATTGGGTTGCCTTTGATAAGCTGTATATCATCATGTCAGGGTTCCCTCCCCACTCTGAACTCTAGGGTACAGACATGGGGACCCTGACATGGTGGCAGCACAGTGGGATCATTTTGAACCAGAAGCACAGACCTTAGGATTTTAAAAAGAAAATATTTTTTCTTTTGGATGCTTGAAGTCAGGGAGGTTTTTTTGTTTTGTTTTTAAAAGGACACTTTTGTTTTTAGCTGAGAGCAGCTGGAGGTTTTTTTTTTTTTTTTTTCCTTCTTCTTCTGTACCTCAGGGCGAAGTAGTTAAGCTACAGCAAGATAATTCACAAGCTGGGTTTTGTTTTGGTTTTTTTCTTCTCTTTTTCTTTCCAGCTCTCAGGTTAGGCTAGATTAAGCGCAGGGAGGCTAGGATGACAGAAAGTGATGTCCAAAAGAAACTAGATTTAGCCAAATTGGAAGCTGAAGGAAGAAAGAACGTACATGAAAGACAACTGGAATTAGAACAGATGGTGATTGATGCACAAGTGGCCAGAGAAAAGCTGATATGGAGGAGAGGGAAAGAGAGAGGCAGCATGCTGAGAAGGAGAGAGAAAAAGAGAGGAAACATGAACTGGAGGTGATGGCGTGGAAATGACAGAACCCTTCAGCCGCTGGCTCCACCTCCCCAAAAATCCACACATGGGAGCGACTATGTCCACAGTATGATGAATCCAGTGATAGTGCTGAATATTTCATCACCTTTGAGAGGCTGTGTACCCTCCATGCAATTCCTGAAGATCACAAGATGACCACATTGGTAGCAAAATTGACTGGAAGAGCTCTGGACATATTCAACAAGATGCCTATTGAGGATGCTTCTGACTATGGTAAATTTAAGGATTTGGTTTTGAAGCAATTTCAAATTACACCTGAAACTTACAGAGTAAAATTTAGAGCCCTTAAGAGAGGGGCTGGACTAAGTAATGTGGCTTATGTAAACCAGATGAAGGATTTGTTAGATAAATGGGTCAAAGGAAGGGGTGTAACTAGCTTTGAAGGAATGTGGGATTTGGTTGTCCATGAGCAGTTCCTGACTATGACCAATGATGATGTAAAACAGTGTTTATGGGATAAGAAAATGGACTCAGCAGAAAGTCTTGCTTCTTATGCTGATCGATACGAGCAGTCCCAGACTACCAGAGAGGCAGGGCAAATGGGAACAAAACGGATGGAGGTAGCAGAGAGGAACAACCCTGGTCGCAGTTCGCGGGGATAGCAGAAGGGGCACCCCAAGACCACCCGATACTACCGGGGGCAGCCCCAGGCCCCACCTACACCCCAAGGAAAACCTCAGATACCTTATCATCCCACCACACCATTCTCCAGCAACCCACCTCGCCCCAGTGACCAGTCAGCTGGGCGATGTTTTAAATGTAACGAGCTGGGGCATGTAAAGGCCAACTGCCCCAAGAACCCCAATGGATTGCAGTTCATTGCACCGGGGTCACACCAAAGGTCCTCAGACCCAGATGCCTCCCAGATATCCTCAGAGTGAAGGGAAACTGAGTGTGGGCGGGAAGGTGGTTATCGCGTGGAGGGACACTGGAGCACAGGTGTCAGCTATCCACCAATCCCTAGTGGACCCCAAATTAATCAACCCAGAGGCCCAAGTGACGATTCAACCCTTCAAGTCAACCTCTTTTGACTTGCCTATAGCCAAGTTGCCTGTCCAGTACAAGGGCGGGTCAGGAATGTGGACTTTTGCAGTTTATGATGATTATCCCATTCCCATGCTGCTGGGGGAAGAGTTGGCCAACCATGTGAAGCTAGCCAAGAGGGTGGGAATGGTCACTCTCAGCCAGGCTAAGCAAACCTTCACACCTCGCTCTGTTCCTGAGCCTTCTACAAGGGCCCAGTCTGTGTTACCACAAACCCAGACTGAGGTGTTGGAACCGGACCCCATGCCAACGTCTGCAACAGCAGTAGTGGATCCAGTCGCATAGACCCAGCCAGAGCCAGTCCCAGAACTGGAACTGGCAGAGCAACCAGCAGCAGAACCATTGCCAGCACTGAATCCAGCGCTTGCAACCCCATCGGCAACTCCAATACCAGAGGGCACCACCAAGACCGCACTGGCAGCAGCAGCTAAACCTGCGCAAGAGGCTCAACCGGAGCCTGAAACACAACATAGTGCACCAGCGGACAGTGGTTCACAGTCAACAGAAACTGTCCCATCACCTACATTGATTTCAGAGGGACCAAGCCCAAATCCTCAATCCAGTGAGGAAGCCGAGCAGGAAGCAGATGAAAGCCGCCAGGGAGCTTGGATGGCAGCACGGAACAACCCACTGCCTCTCAGCTCGTCTAATCAATCGCAGTTTGTTATAGAAAGAGGACTTTTATACAAGGAAACTCTTTCTGGTGGGCACCAGGAAGACTGGCATCCTCAAAGACAGTTGGTAGTTCCAACTAAGTACTAAGTAAAGCTCTTGAGCTTAGCCCACGATCATCCTAGTGGCCATGCTGGGGTGAACAGGACCAAAGACTGTTTGGGGAAATCCTTTCACTGGGAGGGAATGGGCAAGGACGTTTCTACCTATGTCCAGTCTGGTGAGGTGTGCCAAAATGTGGGAAAACCCCGAGACCAAGTCAAAGCCCCTCTCCAGACACTCCCCATAATTGAGGTTCCATTTCAGCAAGTAGCTGTGGATACTCTGGGTCCTTTTCCAAAAAAGACACCCAGAGAAAAGCAGTACATACTGACTTTCATGGATTTTGCCACTCGATGGCCGGAAGCAGTAGCTCTAAGCAACACCAGGACTAAAAGTGTGTGCCAGGCAACAACAGACATTTTTGCCAGGGTATGTTGGCCCTCCAACATCCTTACGGATTTGGGAACTAATTTCCTGGCAGGAACCATGAAAAGCCTTTGGGAAGCTCATGGGGTGAACCACTTGTTGTTACTCCTTACCACCATCAAACAAATGGCCTGGTGGAAAAGTTTAATGGATCATGGGGGGTCATAACACGTAAGTGAGCACTCCAGTGATTGGGACCTAGTGTTGCAGCAGTTGCTCTTTGCCTACAGAGCTGTACCACATCCCAGTTTAGGGTTTGCACCATTTGAACTTGTGTATGGCCGCAAGGTTAAGGGGCCATTACAGTTGGTGAAGCAGCAATGGGAGGGGTTTACGCCTTCTCCAGGAACTAACATTCTGAACTTTGTAAACAACCTACAAAGCACCCTCCGAACCTCTTTAGCCCTTGCTAGAGAAAAACCTAAATCATGCCCAGGAAGAGCAAAAAGCCTAGTATGATAAACATGCCAGAGAACATTCCTTCAAAGTAGGGACCAGGTCATGGTCTTGAAGGCACTCCAGGCCAATACGATGGAAGCATTGTGGGAAAGGCCATTCACGGTCCAAGAGCGCCTGCGTGCTGTTAACTCTCTCATAGCATCCCCCACCTCAAACCTAAAGCCTGAAGTGTACCATGTTAATTCTCTAAAGCCCTCTTATTCCAGAGAATTAAAGGTTTGTCAGTTTACAGCCCAGGGAGGTGAGGACGCTGAGTGATCTGAAGGCGTCTACTACATAGGAAAAAGTGACGATGGCATGGAAGAGTTGAACCTCTCAATGACCCTCTGACATATGGAGCGACAGCAAATCAAGGAGCTGTGCACTAGCTTCGTGCCAGTGTTCTCAGCCATCCTAGGACAGACCAAACGGGCATACCACTCCATTGACACAGGTAATACTTGCCCAATTAGAGCCCAACCTTACCGGGTGTCTCCTCAAGCCAAAGCTGCTGTAGAACGGGAGATCCAGGATATGTTACAGATGGGTGTAATCCACCCCTCTGGAAGTGCATGGGCATCTCTAGTGGTTCTAGTTCCCAAACCAGATGGGGAGATACGCTTTTGCGTGGACTACCATAAGCTAAATGCTGTAACTCGCCCAGATAACTATCCAATGCCACGCACAAATAAGCTATTGGAGAAATGGGGATGTGCCCAGTTCATCTCTACCTTAGACTTAACCAAGAGGTACTGGAAAGTACCACTGGATGAATCCTCCAAGGAAAGGTCAGCCTTCATCACCCATGTAGGGCTGTATGAATTTAATGTGCTCCCTTTCAGGCTATGAAATGCACTCGCCACCTTCCAAAAATTTGTAGATGGTCTCCTAGCAGGATTGGGAGAATCTGCAGTCGCCTACCTTGATGTGGCCATCTATTTTGATTCATGGGCAGAACACCTGGAGCATCTACAAAAAGTCTTTGAGCGCATAAGAGAGGCAGGACTGTTAAGGCTAAGAAGTGTCAAATAGGCCTAAACAGAGTGACTTACCTCGAACACCAGGTGGGTCAAGGAACTATCAACCCCCTACTGGCTAAAGTGAATGCTATCCAAAAGTGGCCTGTCCTAAAGTCAAAGAAACAGGTCCAATCCTTCTTAGGCTTGGCTGGTTATTATAGGCGATTTGTACCGCAATACAGCCAAATCGCTGCCCCACTGACAGACCTAACCAAAAAGAAACAGCCAAATGCAGTTCAGTGGACTGAAGAGTGTCAGAAGGCCTTGAACCAGCTTAAAGCGACACTCATGTCTGACCCTGTGCTAAGGGCCCCAGACTTTGACAAACTTTTCCTAGTAACCACAGATGTGTCCGAGCATGGTGTGGGAGCAGTTTTAATGCAGGAAGGACCGGATCAAGAATTCCATCCTGTCGCGTTTCTCAGCAAAAAACTGTCTGAGAAGGAAAGCCACTGGTCAATCAGTGAAAAGGAATGTTACGCCATTGTGTACACGCTGGAAAAGCTACGCCCGTACGTTTGGGGACAGTGTTTCCACCTGCAAACCGACCATGCTGCACTAAAGTGGCTTCATTACGTTAAGGAGAGTAACAAAAAACTTCTTCGGTGGAGTTTAGCTCTCCAAAATTTTGATTTTGAAATACAAGACATTTCAGGAGCGTCTAACAAAGTGGCTGATGCCCTCTCCCGTGACAGTTTCCCAGAATCAACTGGTTAAAATCGTCCTTGAAATGTGGAAAATATTGTTAGTTTTTATATAATCAGTAGTATATCTAGAGGTGCATGTGTCTTACTAATTCTGTTTTCTCCTAGAGCTCCAGGAAGAAGTCACAGCCAGTGTGGAGCAGGGTGTCCAACACCATCTATGATTTGGGTGGGGCGGGGGGGCTGTCATAAGCATACAGCTAAGGGTAGCATAAAATCCCTCCTTTACCTGTGAAGGGTTAAATCAGTTCCATTAACCTAGTTGGCACCTGACCAGAAGGACCAATGGGAAAAGAAGATACTTTCAAATCGGGGAAGGGGAAATTTGTTTGTGCTCTTTGTTGTTCTCTCCAAGACAAAGAGAGAGACCAAGCAAGTAATCCAGCTCCTACTGAATGATACTATTTCTGTAAGTAATAGCAAGGAAATGCATTAGAGTATCTTTTGTTTTAGCTTGTGAATTTCCCCTATGCTAAGAGGAATTTCCCTTATGCTAAGAGGGGAATCCTCTGTGTTTTAAATCTTATTACCCTGTAAAATTACCTTCCACCCTAATTTTACAGAGGTGATTCTTTTACTTTTTTTCTTTATTATAAAGTTCTGTTTTTAAGAATCTGATTGGGGTTTTTACTGTCCTAAAAACTCAAGGGTCTAGTCTGTGCTCACCTTGTTTACTCTCAAGCCTCCCCAGGAAAGGGAGTGAAGGAGTTTGGGGGGATATTTTTGGGAAACAGGAACTCCAAGTGGTCCTTTTCCTAAATCTTTGTGGTGGCAGTGATACCGTCCAAGGACAAGGAAGAATTTGTGCCTTGGGGGAAGTTTTTAACCTAAGCTGATAGAAATAAGCTGAGGGGGTCTTTCATGTGGGTCCCCACATCTGTACCCTAGAGTTCAGAGTGGGGAGGGAACCCTGACATCACTACTCAGTAAAGGTTTTGATTTGATAATCCTAATGTTTCTTTGTGTGAAATATCTACTGATAAATATTGTTTTTTTTTTAAAAAAATCGAAACAGATGATAGGGATGGATTTACTTGATACCAGATTATACTGTATTCTCATTATTTCATAGAATTGTCTATGAATGTTTTGAAAAACATTTCTTTAATAATATGGCAATTGGGTTAGCTGAATTCTCCTACATTTTGTACCAGTATCAACTGAACTGGCCACCTGAGTACTCTGTTGTCACACCTCGTGAATCTTTGCATCAGTTCTGGCTTCTCAACGTACAGCCATGAAGTTGTTACTCTTGTATATGCATTATATGACAGCAAGAAGGTTATCATCGTTACATATTCAGAGCCAACATTTTAAACTCAAAATACTGGATTATCCATTTAGGTCTGCATCACAAAAGTCACTGGCATACTATAACTTATTTCAGAGAACAGCCCAAAACAAACCCAAGGATTAGCTGCTAGGCAAGAAGAATTAAAAGTCATGTGTATAGAAAAGAGAAAAGGAACCAGGGATAAAAGTTCGATGGTAGTGAGGCCAGGAAGCCAGAATTTCACCCCAGATCTTAAAGTGCACATAAATAAGCTACTAAAAATAATATACTAACGGTTTTGAAAGCACAACTTCATCCCTATAATCATCTTTTCCCCCATACTGTGGCAACCTTAAACGTCATTTAAGTGCCAATTAAGGATTACAATTTTTGTTTAGAATGCTGTAAAGAACAGATAATTGTTTCATCCAACTATGTAGTCCCAACAAACATTTTTATGGCTAAACAATTCAACATCTTTTAAACTGTAAAGAAAACGAGACTGCATATAGAACCAAAAATATTTGCCTTTCAAAAACATCCCTAATGAGAAAAAACTTTGCACCCCTAAAATTATCTCCCTTTTTATTCCTAGATTTCCTCTCATCTGGATGCCTCATCTTTAAAGGGCATATTGGAACTCCGTGTTAGTAAGAATCAATAACTGGAACTTCACCAAAAGTCTGTGTTGACTAGTGCATAACCCCATGATTTTGGTTTACTGATTTTACTGTATCTTAAAAATGCAGGAAACAAGAAGCATGATCTGCAACTGCATTGAGCAAAGAATTTAAGAGATTTCAATATAAAATTTAAATCTCTATTTAAAAATGACCTCAAAGTCCATGGTAATAGGTTATTACCAAAATGTGATGATTTCATTTTCCTTAAGATTATTTAAATATACCCAGAAGAAAAAAAGCTCCAATTTAATAAAAATTGTGAATGCAAACCAGTTTAAGAAAACATCTTATAGAACCTTAAAATTATTAAAACAAAACACCTGAACGTGAGAAAATTCTAAGGGGAGAGTCTTATAGTGAAAGTGTCCTTCGTTACGTAACTGCCATTCTTCCAAAAAGGAGCAAATGCAATTTAAGCAAAGGAAGACAGAGATGAAGGTAACTGCATAGTACTGATCAACATGAAAAAGGACTTCTGAAGTCAAGGCAAGCAGAAGTGACAACAGATATGCAAAGTATTGTTGTTACAGTTGGAAGCTTTACTGTGAAACATAAATAGATAATAATGGAACACTGCACTAAGGAGGAGTTCAGAGAGGATGCAAGGAGAGCAGTGCTGCAGAGGCCAATGTCACTACTCAAGGAATCAGCACTTCAAGGGCTTTCCTAGCATACTGAAGCAGCAGTGCTACAGAAGACCCGTGGCGCACCAATACCTCAGCCCAGAGAGAGAGAGAGACTGACACTATTCCCATAGCACTGCTGCCTCTGTACGGTAGAGAGCTGATGCAACAGTGCCAGGGAATTCAGATCAGAATCCAGAACTACCATTATTGAAGGAAAAGCTGAAATAAAACTACAGTCTTTTCAGTTAGTGTAAATCTAAACAACATTCTTCCTTTTCCCCCTCACAACTATCAAAAGTCTTTGTATATTTCTGGGTATAAGATTTGTGTGTGCATACTAGAAAAATATACCTAGCTTGTGATTGGACTGGAATGAAACAAGTACATACATTGTTTCTAAAACAAAGTTATGCCAAAGAATTTTCAAAATAAAGGAGTGTTTAATTCCGAAAACCTTATAGATTTGTGTATAGCGTTTTACAGATAGCCTAGAAACAAAAATCTTCCACGATGTATGTATTCCTTTTCCCTAAATTTGATCCAACAACTACAAAGACTCACTGCAAGAGCTGCATCAAAACAAATTCTACACTCACTGTCATGGCAATTCACAATTCTCACTCTTTTATCTAAGACTCCACAGAAATAAAATGAATTTGACCAAAATAATCACATCAATGAGATGCATGTTACATTTCACAATGCTCTAATGAAATTCCAAAGTAAATTTACTGTCCTGTTTCAGTAAGTTTTTTCTGCAAAGTCAGGGATTGACCCATGAGACATAGTGATACTATGTTCACATCTAAATTACTAGTACTACTACCTCCAAGAGGGAATCTAAATAAGATTCCTAGGTCACACAAAATTTATAAACCTGTAACTGTAACACTGCAATGATAAATCTGGAGAACTGTCTCTTAAACCACCACATTTATATAACGATATGCTCAAATTACTGTTTCTCCGAATACAAATGGCAAATTGGCATCTGTTATATTAATTCTTTAAGTTGTTTGTGTCAACCTAAGAAAGAAGCCAAACAAGTTGATATTTAACTGCATATCAAACATTTTAGAGGTCCAAGAACAGAATGCCATAAGACTTAACTGACTGTGCAATCCTCACGATCATGCACCTTAAAAGATGCTCCCACAATTCTTCCCCAAGCAAAAAAGTCTGTTCACTTGGAGCTGCACCTCCCTCTAATTGAGCATACAAGCCCATCACCAGCTAGATAGAGGTCTAGTAGAATTTTGAATCTATTACCCTACCTCTCTCACCTTCGCTAGCATGCTAGAGTCACCGAGAACCAGCTCAACACAAGTGACAGGAAGAACTTGAATGCCCTGAGAAGGAAGCCTTAGTTCTATTCCCACTTAACAATCTGACCAATGACACCAGTCATCAGTGGTGTGGAGCGGCTAGAGTCACCTCTTTCCTGTCCACAATAACACCCCATTGTTATTATTCTATATTATATAAATTCTGGTTACACAGGACTTGGTTTAGAGGGAAGTAAAGGCAGCTGTAAAAAAACAAATAAGTATAACAAATGGAAGAAAGGGGAAATTTATATTAGTGAATATAAATCAGAAGTTAGGAACTGAAGAAAACCGGTAAGCGAAGCAAAGGGACAGAAAAATCTATGGCTAGCAGAGATAAAGGACACTAAAAAGCAATTTTAAAAATATATTAGGAACAAAAAAGATTCGGACAACGATAATTGTTCATTACTAGATGGAAAATGGTACAATTAATAATAAATAAAATAAAAATACAGAAGTATTCAATAAAATATTTTCATTCTGTATTTGAGGGAAGACAGATGACAGTATCATATGGTGACAATCCAGAGATACCAGTGGAATGAAAAGAATATGTTAAACACAACAGAAACCACTAAAGTCAGACATTTTTAAATCAGCAGGTCCAAAAAACTTGCATCCAAGAGTTTTTGAAGAGCTGGCTCAGAAGCTCCCTGGACTATCAATGTTGATTTTCAATAACTCTTGGAGCCCTGGTAAAATTCCAAGATGGGAAGAAAGCTATTGTTATGCCAATTTTTTAAAAGAATAAAAAAGGACGACCATACCAGCTTGACCATTGATTGAGCGAGTTAACGGAGCAGCTGATATGGACTCTATTAATAAAGAATTAAAGAAGGGACAAATAATTAATGGCAATCAACATGGGGTTTAGGAAAACAGATGTCAAACTAACTTGATATTGTCTGTTGATGAGATTACAAATTTGGTTGATAAAGGTAACAGTATTAACTCACAGACTTCTGTAAGGCATTCGACTTGGTACTACACAACATTTTGATTAAAAAACTAGAACATAAAATTAACATGGCACACACTAATAGATTAAAAACTGGCTATCAGATAGGCCTCAAAATGTAACTAAATAGGGACAGTCATTGAATAGGTGCGTTTCCAATGGGGTCCCACATGGATCCGTTCTTGGCCCTATGCTGTTTCACATTTTTATCAATGACCTAGAAGAAAACAAAATCATCACTAATAAGGTCTGCATATGATAACCATTAAGGGAACAGTAAATAAGAGAGGGAACAAGCAGATCGTTCTGAATCAGTGACATCACTTGGTAAACTTGTCAGAAGCAAACAATATGCATTTTAATATGGCTAAATGGATATAGCTACGAACAAAGAATGTAGGCCATAACTTACAGTATGGGAGGCTCTATCCCAGAAAGCAGTGACTGACAAAAATTTGGGGTTCATGGTGGATAATCAGCTGAACATGAGCTCCCAATGTTATTCTGTGGACAAAACAGCTAATGTGATCCTAGTATGCATAAACAGGGGAATCTCGAATTGGAGTAGAGAGATTTACCTCTGTATTTGGCACTGGTGTGCCCACTGCTAGAATACCATGTTCCAATTCAAGAAGGATGTTGATGAGGTTCAGAAAACATGCCTCAAAGGGTATGTCTACTCTGCAATGAAACACCTGTGGTTGGTCATGTCATCTGACTCAGACTTGCGGGGCTATAACATTTCAGTTTAGACATTGAGGTGTGGGCTAGAGCCCAGACATCTACACTGCAATTTTATAGCCCCACATGTCTAAGTCAGCGGACATGGGTCAGCTACACGTTTTATTGCAATGTACACATAAACTGAACAGACTGTGCTCTTTGGGTATCCAAGAGGTTAAGGGTGACTTGATGATAGTCTAAGAATCTATACGAGAACAGATATTTAATAATGTGCTCTTCCTGTCTCTGCTAGACTGAACACCACACTCCAACAACTGGAAGTTAAAGTCAGACAAATTCAGACTGGAAATATGGTATACACTTTTGACAGAGAAGGTAATTAGTTGCTGGAACAATCTACCTAGGGACATGGTGAATTCTCCATCACTGAATTTTTAAATCAAGATTATATGTTTTCCTGAAAGATACCCTTTAGGAATTATTTTGGGGAAGCTCTATGACTTCTGTTATACAGGGGGTCAGACTAGATGATCACAGCAGTTCTTTCTGCTCTTAGAATCTATAAATCTTATACTGTGTGCAACCACTATTGTGAGGAAGACATTAAGCAACATGACTACCATCTGTCACATTTGTTCTCTCATCCTTTCCACAGCATACACACAGTGAAGTAGGAGGTGGGGGGATTTTATTTATGTAGAGAGACAGAGAGAAAGAGAGAGAAAGACATGTTACTATGCTTGTTAGAGAAGGCAAGGTCAAGGAAAAGAGCCTTGCACTTCCGAAGGTGGTGTAGTCTGTGATGGTTCTTAATTCCTGCGGGCATTGATTCCAGAGTCATTGGCCAGCCTCTGAGAAAGCTCTGTCTCCTGCAGAGATGAGTTCACTCTTACTGTAGAAAGTTGCACTATGCCAGAGGAGCAAAGTTGTCAACCACAGTCTTCATTCCAGAGCTTTTGGCAGTCTTTCAGATACCCTGAGCCCATGTAACTGAGCACCTTAAAGAAAAAGGACCAAAACCTTGTACTTGACCTGATATTCTACAGTAAGCCAGTGTTTGGATTGGAGAACTGGACTGATGTGTTTGCAGTAAGCCAGTAATCCTGAGGAGACAATGCTGCAGCATTCTGTACCAGCTGAGTTTCCTAAGCACTGAAAGGTCCATGCAAAGATATGCTACATTGCTGTACTACAGTCAAGATGATGAAGGCATGAACAACTGAGGCCAGGTCATCGTTCTCTAGGAAGGGATGGAATCTTCTAGCCAACCAAAGGTGGTAGGATGTTGCTAGGTGACAGCTTTGCATCAGTGAGGAATCCAGGAGTACTCCTGAACTACAAACTAATTTGACAAATTGTGAGCAAGTACCTTCAACCAATGGAGACTGCATTGCAGCTGCAAACTCTTCAGAATGCTTTTCTTATCCCATTAGAATAGAATAGCAGCAATGTAGCACTCAGGGACCTGGGCTTCAGCCTCATGCGGTGGGGCTTCAGCTTTCTGCCCTGGGCCCCAGCAAGTCTAATGCTGGCCCTGCTTGGAGGCCTCCCTGAAACTTTGAGGCCCCCTAGGGGGCCCCACATCCCTGGTTGGGAACTACTGTTCTAATCCATCTCCCCTTGAGCAGGCAGAGTTAAGTATACCTAGACCATTCCTGACAGGTATTAGTTTAACCTGTTCTTAAAAACCGTCTCCATCTGAAGCCTCAGCAATGCTCAGTAGACAACAGCAATGTATCTCCCTGTGTTTTACATGCAACATTCCTGTGAATACAGAATAACATTGGTCCTCTTTCTTTCTTTCTCTCTCTTTTTTTCTCGGCACAACAGAACATTCCACTACAACCTCCTGATTTTTTTCAGCAGTACTACTGTCCAGCCAGGTATTTCTCATTTTGTAATTGTGCGTTTGATTTTTCCTTCTTAAGTGTAGTACTTTGCACTTGGTCTACTGAATTTAATCTTATTTATTTCAGGCCAATTCTCCAATTTATCAAGACCATTTTGAATTCTAATCCTGTCCTCCAAACAGCATTCAACCCCTCCCACATCGGTGTCCCCTGCAAATTTTATATGCATACTCTCCACTCCATCACCCAAATAGTACCAGACCCAAGGCAGGCCGCTCTGGGACCTCAGTTGACATGCCCTCAGAGTTTGAAAGAGAAATATTAATAACTACTCTTTGTGTATAGTCTTTCAATCAGTTGTGTACCCACTTTATAGTAATGGTGTAAATGAGGTATTTCCCTAGTCTGCTTATGGGACTGTGTCAAAAGCTTTACTAAAGACCAGATAGGTCATGTTTACTGCTCCGCCCCCACCTGCAAATGCACTATAGGATGCTTTGGCAGGATTTGTTCCTGACCAAATCAATGCTGGCTAATACTTATGACCTTATCATCATCCAGGTTTGAACGAACTTTTATAATTTTGTTCCAGTATTTCTCCGGGAATCAAAGTTAGTCTAACTGGTCTATAATTGCCCAGTTCCTTTTTAGTCCTCTTCTTGAAGAGGACTAAGAGCTATGCTTTTTGCTCACTCCAGTCCTCTGGAACCTCACCTATCCTCCACGAGTTCTAGAAGATAAACACTAATGGTTGCTTTGTCTAGTTTCTTAAATACTCTAGGGTCAATCTAATCTAATTTACATATTCTTTAACCTGTTCCCCTATTCTGGCCCAAGAGCCTTCACCCTTGTTAATATTGTGTTAAGCATTAATTGAGTTAAACATTAATCACCTTTTTAGAGAATACCCTGTATGTTGCTTGGGTTCAGCTTCTATTAACTATTCTTCATCCACAAGCTAATCTTTTCCAAGCACTGGACCATCCTAGTGGTAGTGCTACGGTCACACATAGCAAAGGGTAAGTCATCTGATTAGTGCTAGCACTTTCCTTTGCAGTGTCCAGAATTTTGTGATGCATCAATGCACTGCACTCCAGAAATGCAGGTGAGCATAGGTGGAGGAAGCTTGTGATGAGGTCACAATGAAGCCTCTTGTCTATAACAGAAAAGTTGTGCCACTAACTAAATTAATTTAGAAACAGATTTCATTAATTCAATACACCCACTTGTGCACTCATTTCAGTTTAACAATGACTAGTATCAATTTAACTTTTATCAACTTAAGCTAAATAGAAAAGACAGAAAAAAAAATGAGTGTCAACACAAGAGGGTGCACTATATAAGCTGCTAAACTGATTCAGTTCAATAAGTCCTTGTTTTAAGATCTAAAATGAGAAGAAATAAGAAGCGGCAATAACCAAATGCATTGTTAGGGAAAGAGCAGAAGAGGAAAGAAATTAAATGGGTTTAATTTGAAGTGGGGAAATCAGACTGGAATTTTGGCTAGTGATTTAATGAGATCATTACAGATATGAAGTGAGCTGTAGATCACAAAAGCTTATGCTCAGATAAATTGGTTAGTCTCTAAGGTGCCACAAGTACTTCTTTTCTTTTTGCGAATACAGACTAACACGGCTGTTACTCTGAAACCTGTCATTACAGATATGGTCACTTTTTCTGCTAGAAGCAAATGACAAATCCTGCAATCAAGACAGGCTGAATTTCAGTGTTCTCTACAGCATTTAAGCGGATATTAAAATAAATAAATAAATTCTAGTCCTGGTTATTTGGTCTTCCTACTGTAGTGTAGTGTCTCAAGGCCCCAATCTAATCTCTTTCCAAATGTGAAAGAACTGAGTGATGCCTCTTCTTGAAACTACAGAATGAGACAAACCATTTACTCTGGAGGTGTGAACCTCATTCATCTCAATAGGATCGTAACTCAAAAGTCAATTGAGAACAGTGACCAAAAGATTTAAGTTTCATTTCAAGTGCAGATCCAGTCTGCTCTGAACTACATTAAGTTTGTCATAACAACTGGTCTGTTTTGTAACAGTAATAATATCCAAATATTCTACTTTAGTGCAGTCACCTGCCGGACCTCGTCTAGACATGATAAATCCATCCCCGAATCGACGCCTGTACTCCACCATGGCAGGAGGTGTAAGTGGAGTCAACAGGGGAGCCGCCGCAGTCAACTTGCCGCTGTGAGGACGGCCAGGTAAGTCTAATATACTTTGACTTCAGCTATGCGAATAGTGTAGCTGAAGTTGCGTATCTTAGTTCAAAACCCACCCCCAGTGTAGCCCAGGCCTAAGGGTATGTCTAGAGCAGGGAGATGGGTTTTCCAACTCAAGTAGACATACGCTTACTAACTTGGCTCAAGCTAGCACCTAAGAATAATGGTGTGGCTGAGGCAGCATGGATGGTAGCTTGGCTAGCCACCTGAGTGTATACCCTGGGGGTCAGGTGGGATGATTGATTGTATACTGGCGGCTAATCCAAGCTCCCGCCCTTGCTGCTGCCACCACACAACTATTCTTAAGCACTAGCTCAAACAGTTAGTGCATGTATACGTACCTGAGTTGCGAATCCCATCTCCCAGCTGCTGTATAGACATACCCTACAAAAGCTGTCACTCTTATGTTAGCTTTGAATAGGAAACCACATACTTTTAAGCTTTTGAGCAAAATATTGGCTTAGAATACCAATTCCGTTCCCCAAGTCCCTGCCTATGCAAAACAAAACTACCACTGAAATAGGAAATCAATAGCATATTTAATCTATTTAAAGTACAGTTATTCTCCCATAGAAGTTCCAATGTTCTACCCTAAACTGATAATGTAACACCAATTTTCCATTTGTTTACTTTGAACAGAAATGAAGAATAAGTTTTTGGTTTACAAAGTAGCCTAACACATTTCATGAGGACTCCACTTTAGAAATACCCATCATTGCAATGCTGAGCAAAATTTCCCCAAAGCAACAGGTCATCTTTGGATTTTGTCATAAAGAGACAAATTTCCACTTAAATAAAAGTATCAGCATACAGTTTAGTACAACAGCTTTCACCAAAGTCTCTTAACAACCTCTTTCTGTTCAAGTCTCAGAACTGGTATTCTTTGCCTTCCTTGTGTATTCAACACAGTTAATCATGCTCCCATTTGAAATTTTTTCCTGCCTGGGCTCTTATTCTATCTTCCTGCCTCTCTAATCATTCAGCATTTTGGTTTCAGGATCCTTCTCATCCCCATTCCAGCTTTCAGTGCAGGTTTAACAGGCTCAATTCTTGGCCCCCTCCTCTTTTCATACCACAACCTCTTTTGCAGATCTCATTCGAAGACATGCCTTTATAACTATAATCTTTACACTAAATGATTCACAAGCTTATCTAAAATATTGGTTGGGCATCCACAAGGGTATGTCACAGGCCATCAGATTACACTCAACACAACCAAAACGGAGCTCTTTATCTTCCCCCTACAAGCACTCCCCACTTACACCATCATCATCCCTCAAGTCTGTAATCTGGGAATCCATCTTTGACTCGGACCATTTTCTCAACATGTGGAAGGTATCTAAGTCTTGCCACTTCTTCCTGCACAACATATTTAAGATGCAGCCTTTCCTCTCTGTCCATACAGCTAGAACTCTGGTCCAGATTCTCATTTTACAGCTTCAGTACTATAACATCCCCCTTTTGATCCTCACAAATGCCACCTTGCTCCCCATCCATTCAAACACAGCTGCAAAAAATTGCACCCCCCCCCCACACACTTCATGCATTTCCACTGAATCCCCATCTCTACTACATCAAGTACAAACTACTTGTCTTCACTGTAAAACCATACATCGCTTTTCCCTGCTGTACATATTATTTATATTGTACAGAGCCACCAAAACAGCCCTCTGTTCCACAATACCAGCCTTTGTTCTCCTTTAGTGAAGTTTTCCAACAAGCACCTTCTGCATTCTCCCATGCCACCCCATATACACAGGCAGTTCCCTGTAGTAATCCTCAAAGCCACTGCCGTAGCCTCCTTAAAACTCACTTATGCTCACAAACATTTGGCATGACTAACCAGTTTGCTGCTTATTACACTAATCAGGATAGCGTCACTGTTATTTTGTGGTACCCCTGGCTGTTTGTGATATCCACCTGTTGTCTGTCATCATATTCTTTGGAGCAGGGAATCCTCTTTTTATTACATGTTTGTACAATGCCTTGCTCAATGAAATCCCGATCTAGGACCCTCTAGGCACTACTACAAGTAATAAAATAACCCTGAAATGAGTACATCAAGAGTTTCTTAGACTGAGATGGCATCACTGGAACAATGCTGCACTATCAACACAATCTAATTTAAAGTGACATTATTGATCTCATATCTATAAATGAAGTTTGCTCTAATATATTTGGATGGAAATCACTGACCTCTACTGTACATGCACAGATGCATGATCCATTTCCTCTCTGAAGAGATATTTTTAAAACATTACTTTTATGTAAAAGTTGCTAAATATTTAATCAAATGAAGCTGTTTAATCATGTTTAGTAGGAGGACTCTTGAGAAATGTGTTATCTGCTCATGGTGCCATACAACCTTTAGAAGGCAGGTGCTACTTAGCTATACCTTAACAATTTCTGTTAAAGCATCATTAGTTAATACATTTACTATACATAAAAAAATAGAGGGCACATTGACAAATATCTGTAAGAACAGGCTTCAGTGTCTAAGGCTAAAAGTTCCACTCCCCATACTATTATGTACTAGTTGCTCAGCTACTATTCTCCAAGCCACAGAGATTTGTATATTTCACTGTGATATGTACTTTGTAATGTATTTTGAGATTCTAAGGGGAAAAAGAGATTTTTGCAAGATTAGTTGAACTACGTTTTCCTCAATCAGACATTAGTACAAACAATTTATCATTTCCATAAGTAACATTGCAAAAGATTCTTCTGCAGCAGGTATCATCAGTTGTTGTGAAGCTTGAGATGCTTTATATGAATACTAATGCAGTCTTTGTATTTATTAATACTGACTTTATATATATACACACACATACACTGTGTGTGTGTTTCTATACGTACACACCCACCCACCCCCCTTCTGAGGAGGCTTTCTACAGAATTCTGTTAAAAATGTTAATATATTTCATACATGTTGAAAAACTGTGTATGACTCTGATTCAGTGAAGTATATCCTTAGAAGGGTTTTTATTATCTACAATACACATTTATAAACAAAAATAGTTGATACAAATGTTGTGACTTTAATAATAATATTGTTTACTTTTGTTATAAAAACCTTTATTGGTAACAAACAGCACCACTTTGGTTAATCAAGCTGCAAAACTCTACTTTTCAAAATATAGTATGAACTCTCACCCTCTTAATACCTCAAATTATGTCTTCATTCCATAAGAATAGGATAGTAAAACAGAAATGAGTCAACCATGTTTAGATTCACAAATGTACAGTAATTTCAATACATAATCCAAAGTAGCCTCTGGGGACCTAATCATGGAAAAGATTTATGCTTAATTTTAGGCACTCTGAATGGTCCCATTGACTTCAAAGTTAAGTAAATGCGTAAATCTTTATAGGATTAGGATGCAAGTAAATATATTTAGCAGATGCTGCATGTTTTCTTTTATGAAGCACACCAGGAAAAAGATGGTTTACAGAGAGAATGGACAATACAACTACATTTCTCCATGTTTGTTCTTAAAGGTCTGAAAAGCTTGTCAGACAATGAAAGTGCACAGAAAACCAAATATGTCCAATTAAGGAATAAATTTACATAACTTCTACATTTCAGGCCCTGAGTGTGCAGTTCACACATAGATATTTTATATGAAGAATGTTTCAGAAGCTATCTATCTAGGAGATGTATATTATGCTACAAGTGATCAAATTTCAAGCAATGGAAATCCACTCCATTATACCTGTACTTGCATTTCCTGTTTTCAAAGAATGTTTACAACAGGTCCATAAGATACTACTTAATGTTTAACCTAGCTGTCACATGCCTTGATAAAACCTTTGCATTATACATAAATATGAGCTTGCATTGATTTAATATTACAGTCGATTAGGAAGGGACTAAATCAATAAGTTTGTTTATAGGAGTTGTAGTAACATGTAAAGTATTAATATCTTTTTTGAAATACGTTTTAATGTAAACACACCACTGTTCTCAATTTAGAGGGCAGAGTAGCATTTAATCCCTCGTTGCACCACCAATGTAACCACACTATCCCCCCCCCCCCTTCCGCCATATATGCCGTTTAACAAAACGGCCACTTGAAAACCAAATAATAAGCAGAAGCATCGCCCAGAGGAGAGAGGCAAATAGTTACCCCGAGACGTTGGCATCTCTTTAGAGCCAGGGTGGCACTACCGACTTTAGTAAAAGACATTTTAACAACTGATCACGCCGCGCTGGGAGAAGGGGACGGGTGGGAGGAAGCCTGAAGCCAAAGGGGGTTAGGAAACAGGTGGGGAGGTGCGCTCAGGCTCCGCGAGGCTGGTGAGCACCAAGACAGCCAGGGCCATGTCACTGTAAAGTCCCCCCACCCCGACACAGCCCCCACCGCAGGGCAGAGCGGGGGCAGGCGGCTGCGCTCGGCAGGTCCCCTCTCCCCGCGGGCGGGCGCGCAAAGCCACAGGGCGAGTCCCCGGGGCAGGCGGACCGACCCCCCGCGCCAGGGCTGATCCCTGCCGCCGCCGCCCCGTCCTTCCGCCGCGCTGCCCCACCCCGCAGCTCCGGGAGCCGCAGCCTGGCCCCGGGACCCCCCGCCTGGAGCGGCGGAGTTGCCGCTTGCCCACGCTCCGGCTGCAGACCCGCGGCTCCAGCGGTCTCACCTCCAGCCCCGGACGGCCCCGCACGCAGCACCCGTTTCTCCCGGCCCGGCCCGGCCGCGACTCCGCTCCGGCTCCGCCCCGCCCTTGGCTGGTAACTTTCTTCCAATGCTCCCCGGCTGGCGCGTGACTTCTTAGGTGGTTTGGCGGCGCGCGCCCGAGAGCCGGCGGCGCGAGGGGAGCGCGTCTCAATAGCCCGGATCGTCAACAACCACAGCGACCTCCGGCGCGCCCCGCAGGTGAGGAAGACGCGGTCTTCGCGACCAGGGCGAGGAGGGGAGTTGAAAGCACCCTGACGCCGATTGGAAGAGCAGGGGAGTGACGTATGGCGCGCCAAACCAATTAAAAAGTCGTGTCCCGCCTCAACCGGAGAGCGCCTGACGGGAGGGTCGATCCGCGGGGGAGCAGCGCATGCGTGGTTAGTACTTGTGACTAAAAATGTACTAAATACTGTAGTGTTAAAATGGCAAGATTTGGCCACATTCCCTCTCCTGCCCCCTGTATGTTTAGGCAGGTGGGTCCAGAGGGTGGACTCTGCCCCCACCATCCGGGCAAAGGACTCTGTTTGGCTTGCAGAGGGCTTTGTTACTTATTAATACCACAGTAAAAGAGTCACTCACGATGGAGTGGCAGCGAAGGCACACGTCCCTGCGGCTCCCCCCGCTGTCTGTCTAGACCAGAGCTGGTGATCCAGCCTTCAATCACTGATTGTCAATTAATTTGAGTTGACTAACACACTTGTAAATTCAAGCCTGGGCAAACCCTGTCTGTGTTCAAACGGGATCACAACTCTACGTATAGCCACAAAGGCCTTCGTTGAGAAAGTTTTAGTGGGTTTTACAGGTAATAACTGAGCCCTGGTCTACACTAGGACTTTAGGTCGAATTTAGCAGCGTTAAATCGATGTAAACCTGCACCCGTCCACACGATGAAGCCCTTTATTTTGACTTAAAGGGCTCTTAAAATAGATTTCCTTACTCCACCCCTGACAAGTGGATTAGCGCTTAAATCGGCCTTGCCGGGTCGAATTTGGGGTACTATGGACACAATTCGACGGTATTGGCCTCTGGGAGCTATCCCAGAGTGCTCCATTCTGACCGCTCTGGACAGCACTCTCAACTCAGATGCACTGGCCAGGTAGACAGGAAAAGAACCGTGAACTTTTTAATCTCATTTCCTGTTTGGCAAGCTGCAGGTGACCATGCAGAGCCCATCAGCACAGGTGATCATGATGGAGTCCCAGAATCGCAAAAGAGCTCCAGCATGGACCGAACGGGAGGTACGGGATCTGATCGCTGTATGGGGAGAGGAATCCGTGCTATCAGAACTCCGTTCCAGTTTTCGAAATGCCAAAACCTTTGTCAAAATCTCCCAGGGCATGAAGGACAGAGGCCATAACAGGGACCCAAAGCAGTGCCGCGTGAAACTTAAGGAGCTGAGGCAAGCCTACCAGAAAACCAGAGAGGCGAACAGCCGCTGCGGGTCAGAGCCCCAAACATGCTGCTTCTATGATGAGCTACATGCCATTTTAGGGGGTTCAGCCACCACTACCCCAACCGTGTTGTTTGACTCCTTCAATGGAGATGGAGGCAATACGGAAGCAGGTTTTGGGGACGAAGAAGAAGATGATGATGATGAGGTTGTAGATCGCTTGCTTGCTATGAGCTGAGAAACTGGTTTTCCCGACAGCCAGGAACTGTTTCTCACCCTGGACCTGGAGCAAGTACCCCCCGAACCCATCCAAGGCTGCTTCCTGGACCCGGCAGGCGGAGAAGGGACCTCTGGTGAGTGTACCTTTTTAAATACTATACATGGTTTAAAAGCAAGCATGTGAAAGGATTACTTTGCCCTGGCATTCGCGGCTCTCCTGGATGTACTCCCAAAGCCTTTGCAAAAGGTTTCTGGGGAGGGCAGCCTTATTGCGTCCTCCATGGTAGGACATTTTACCACTCCATGCCAGTAACACTTACTCGGGAATCATTGTACAACAAAGCATTGCAGTGTATGTTTGCTGGCGTTCAAACAACATCCGTTCTTTATCTCTGTGTTATTCTCAGGAGAGTGAGATGTCATTCATGGTCACCTGGTTGAAATAGGGTGCTTTTCTTCAGGGGACACTCAGAGGAGCCCATTCCTGCTAGGCTGTTTACCTGTGGCTGAACAGAAATGTTCCCTGCTGTTAGCCATGGGGAGGGGGGAGGGTTGAGGGGGTAGCCACCCGGTAGGGGGAGGCAAAATGCGACCTTGTAACGAAAGCACATGTACTATGTATGTAATGTTAACAGCAAGGTTTACCCTGAAAGAGTGTAGCCACTGTTTTATAAAATGTGTCTTTTTAAATACCGCTGTTCCTTTTTTTTTTCCCCAACAGCTGCATGTGTTTCAATGATCACAGGATCTTCTCCTTCCCAGACGCTAGTGAAGATTAGAAAGAAAAAAAAATGCACTCGTGATGAAATGTTCTCTGACCCCATGCTGTCCTCCCACACTGACAGAGCACAGACGAATGCGTGGAGGCAAATAATGTCAGAGTGCAGGAAAGCACAAAATGACCGGGAGGAGAGGTGGCGGGCTGAAGACAGGGCTGAAGCTCAAATGTGGCGGCAGCGTGATGAGAGGAGGCAGGATTCAACGCTGAGGCTGCTGCAGGACCAAACCAGTATGCTCCAGTGTATGGTTGAGCTGCAGCAAAGGCAGCTGGAGCACAGACTGCCACTACAGCACCTGTGTAACCAACCGCCCTCCTCCTCAAGTTCCATAGCCTCCACACCCAGACGCCCAAGAATGTGGCATGGGAGCCACCGGCCAACCAGCCATTCCGCCACAGAGGATTGCCCAAAAAAAAGAAGGCTGTCATTCAATAAATTTTAAAGTTGTAAACTTTTAAAGTGCTGTGCTTAAAGTGCTGTGTGGCATTTTCCTTCCCTCCTCCACCACCGCTCCTGGGCTACCTTGGTAGTCATCCCCCTATTTGTGTGATGAATGAATAAAGAATGCATGAATGTGAAGCAACAATGACTTTATTGCCTCTGCAAGCAATGATTAAAGGGAGGAGGAGAGGGTGGTTAGCTTGCAGGGAAGTAGAGTGAACCAAGGGGCGGGGGGTTTCATCAAGGAGAAACAAAGAGAACTTTCACACCGTAGCCTGGCCAGTCATGAAACTGGTTTTCAAAGCTTCTCTGATGCATACCGCGCCCTCCTGTGCTCTTCTAACTGCCCTGGTGTCTGGCGGCGCGTAACCAGCAGCCAGGCGATTTGCCTCAACCTCCCACCCTGCCATAAACGTCTCCCCCTTACTCTCACAGATATTGTGGAGCACACAGCAAGTAATAATAACAGTGGGAATATTGGTTTCACTGAGGTCTAAGCGAGTCAGTAAACTGCGCCAGCGCGCCTTTAAATGTCCAAATGCACATTCTACCACCATTCTGCACTTGCTCAGCCTGTAGTTGAACAGCTCTCTGACTACTGTCCAGGCTGCCTGTGTACGGCTTCATGAGCCATGGCATTAAGGGGTAGGCTGAGTCCCCAAGAATACATATAGGCATTTCAACATCCCCAACAGTTATTTTCTGGTCTGGGAATAAAGTCCCTTCCTGCAGCTTTTGAAACAGACCAGAGTTCCTGACGATGCGAGCGTCATGTACCTTTCCCGGCCATCCCACGTTGATGTTGGTGAAATGTCCCTTGTGATCCACCAGAGCTTGCAGAACTATTGAAAAGTACCCCTTGCGGTTTATGTACTCAGCGGCTTGGTGCTCCGGTGCCAAGATAGGGATATGGGTTCCGTCTATGGCCCCACCACAGTTAGGGAATCCCATTGCAGCAAAGCCATCCACTATGACCTGCACATTTCCCAGGGTCACTACCTTTGATATCAGCAGATCTTTGATTGCGTGGGCTACTTGCATCACAGCAGCTCCAACAGTAGATTTGCCCACTCCAAATTGATTCCCAACTGACCAGTAGCTGTCTGGCGTTGCAAGCTTCCACAGGGCTATCGTCACTCGCTTCTCAACTGTGAGGGCTGCTCTCATCTTGGTATTCATGCGCTTCAGGGCAGGGGAAAGCAAGTCACAAAGTTCCATGAAAGTACCCGTGCGCATGCGAAAGTTTCGCAGCCAGTGGGAATCGTCCCAGACCCGCAACACTATGCGGTCCCACCAGTCTGTGCTTGTTTCCCGAGCCCAGAATCGGCATTCCACAGCATGAACCTGCCCTATTAGCACCATGATGCATGCATTGGCAGGGCCCATGCTTTCAGAGAAATCTGTGTCCATGTCCTGATCACTCATGTGACCGCGCTGACGTCACCTCCTCGCCCGGTATCGCTTTGCCAGGTTCTGGTGCTGCATATACTGCTGGATAATGCGTGTGGTGTTTAATGTGCTCCTAATTGCCAAAGTGAGCTGAGCGGCCTCCATACTTGCCTTGGTATGGCATCCGCACAGAAAAAAGGCGCGGAACGATTGTCTGCCGTTGCTCTGACGGAGGGAGGGGCAACTCACGACATGGCTTACAGGGTTGGCTTCAGGGAGCTAAAATCAACAAAGGGGGTGGCTTTACATGAAGTAGTATTTCAGGCAGGACTTCACGGAGGGTTCCAATAAGAAATGGTGCACCTAAGTTATTGTTCTTATTGGAACAATGAGGTTAGCCTGGCCTCTGATTGATACATGGCTAGATTTACCTTGCTTCACCTTCTCTGTGAGTGACTGCAGTGTGACCTAGAGGAATGAGTCCCCTAGACAGGGGGTGGGGGAAGCAAATGAGTACAAAACAAATCTGGTCTATTTCTCGTTTTGATCCACTCCATCTATCTTTTACATCTTTCGCTGGCAGCAGACGGTGCAGAAGGACTGCATGCCATCCACATCTCATGGCTGCCCGGCAGAAGATGATGCAATAGGACTGCTAGCAATCCGTATTGCCTGCCTGCTCACCATAAGACGGTTCAATAGGACTGACTGCAGGACTAAAAAGAATGACCTGGTCGAGTCACTCCAAATTTAGTCCCTGCACCCATGTCTGCCCAGGCGCTCCCAGCCGACGTGGCCAGGAGCACCTCGGACATGACGAGGACGGCTACCAGTCGTACTGTACCGTCTGCTGCCACAAGGCAATGGGTTGCTGCTACTGTGTAGCAATGCAGTACCACGTCTGCCAGCACCCAGGAGACATAGGGTGACGGTTACCTGAGCGGGCTCCATGCTTGCTGTGGTATGGCGTCTGCACAGATAACTCAGGAAAAAAGGCGCGAAACGATTGTCTGCCCTTGCTTTCACGGAGGGAGGGAGGGAACGGGGGCCTGACGATATGTACCCAGAACCACCCGCGACAATGTTTTAGCCCCATCAGGCATTGGGATCTCAACCCAGAATTCCAATGGGCAGCGGAGACTGCGGGAACTGTGGGATAGCCACCCACAGTGCAACACTCCAGAAGTCGACGCTAGCCTCGGTACTGTGGAAGCACTCCGCCGAGTTAATGCACTTAGAGCAATTTCTGTGGACACACACACACATTCGAATATATAAAACCAATTTCTAAAAAACCGACTTCTATAAATTCGACCTGATTTCGTAGTGTAGACATACCCTCAGATGATTGGAAGCACTTTACACCTCTCAGCTATTGTTTCAAGGTATCTGCATACTTGATCTTCTCTTTAAAAGAAAAGGAGTACTTGTGGCACCTTAGAGACTAACCAATTTATTTGAGCATAAGCTTTCGTGAGCTACAGCTCACTTCATCGGATGCTGTAGCTCATGAAAGCTTATGCTCAAATAAATTGGTTAGTCTCTAAGGTGCCACAAGTACTCCTTTTCTTTTTGCGAATACAGACTAATATGGCTGCCACTCTGAAACCTCTTTGAAAGCATGTATTCTTCTCAATTAGGGGTTGATACAAAATCCCATTGAAATGAAGGGGGATCTTTCCATTGGCTGCAATGGAATTTAGTTCAAACGTTTAGTCACTAACTATCCTATACATGTGGGTTACCCAGAAATAATCACAATATCCCACGTGCAGTCAAATGAACAGCTTTTACTCTGATCCATAATGGATTGTTCAAAATACATGGGACAAAATAGCACTGGACTTGATTGCCTCCATATTGCAGAGTTAGCTCCTTTCTAATTTGCTGTCCAATAGGATTCCTAGCTCTCTCTTAGCATTACTGCTTTCCCATTTTGTTCCCTTCCATTGGATATCTATGGTTTGGATTATTTCCCCACAGATAATTTTGTTATCTGTTCATATTTCTAGTTGCTAT
This sequence comes from Lepidochelys olivacea, assembly GCF_965140295.1. Lineage (NCBI taxonomy): Eukaryota > Metazoa > Chordata > Testudines > Cheloniidae > Lepidochelys > Lepidochelys olivacea. The sequence goes on along the minus strand of NC_140414.1, from coordinate 45,088,575 downwards.
ATTTTTTCTGTCATTGCTAGTATTTGGAACATCTCTTAGTTTAAATATCATATGCATATTTAATTAGCATACCTTTTACTCCATCTGCTAGATCATTAATGAATATTTTAAATATTACCACACCCAACATCAATCCCTTAGAGTACACTATTAGACACTAAGTTGGTACATTATTCATTTTTCCATTATAAACTTTCATTCTGTATAACATTGTTCTCTTCCACACTAATCTGAATTAATTTTATGAGCAGTGTTAATGAGGTACTGTCTCAAATACTTCACTATAATCCATAAATATTGCATCTACTATGTCTTATTTATCCATTTTGTTTATTTTATATAAAATAAAATCATTAAGCTTGTTTGCAAAATTCATTATTGGTTCCCTTTCCTTGGCAGTGATTATTTGATCTTAATATTTGTTCTGTTATTTTACTAGCGACAGAAGTAGAGTTGCTGGAAGTTTTCCAAATTTTAAGGTTTTTTACAATTTTTTAAATCCATTTTTGAACCAAATAATTTTTTGATGAAAACTTTCACCAACATTTTTCAGGTTTTTTGACTTCATCATAATTTCAAAATTTGGACGTGTTTAAAAACAGTAAAAAAAAATCCACAACATTTTTACTAGATAGATAGAATTAGATACTGTAATTAGAGCACCTTTAGATAGAAATTAGAATTACACCCAGTAACTACCAGCTTCATTATTCTTTCTTTTTATGATTAGTGCTACATTTGCTTTTCTTTAGTCTTCCAGTGTTTTCCCAGCTTTCTATGACTTTTTTCAAAATAATTGGAAAATTCAACAGCTAATTCCCTTAATATCTTAATATGCATATCATATTGGCAAGATTACTTATATCTGTGTATTCCTTTACCAGCTGTTTCCTGATAGCTGCTTTTACTTCCTATTTATCCAAGCTTATTTTCTTTATTTTTCTTGTTGAAGACAGATTTTAAAACAGAGTTCAACATCTCACCTTTTTTAAAACTCATTGTTAATTATATCTCTGTCATTACTTATTAATGTATCTAATATTGCTTTAGCACTTCTTTTTTCCTTTGATATATTTGTAAAAACCCTTCTTATTCCAGCTACCCCTTTGGCTAGCATCAATTTAGTGCTCAATTCTGCATTACTTCACTAGGATGCTACAAAGATTTGTGGATCCTAAAGCAGGATTAGGGAGGTTATTCTGAGTTTTTGCTTATCTTTTCCCTTTTCTCTGTGTATTCTTATTCTGTTGCTTCTTACTTTTTCCAGTACAAATTTGTTTTTAACTTCTGATCTTTGAGCTGTCCCTCATGAAGCCATATTGGCTTATACCCATTTCTTCTAGTCTTTCTTCACAGAGGAAATCTAGTCTGTTGCGTATTAATTATGGTATATTTTAAGATTCCCTGCCATTTTTCAGTCTGGAGAATTTTAATACAACTGTCACACTATTCAGACTGAGAATGACACAAGTGGCATAGGAACCCTGAAAGGAACTTAAAAGAGAGGTTTTTTTAAAACTAGAATAAGTGGTACAAACTCATAACAGTACTATCGGGATTAAAAGATTTTCTGCTGTAGTCATTGTCAAGACATGACCTTTAGCATACATAATCAAGGGCTGTGGAAGAATGTGATCATGTTATTAGAATTGATGTTCATTTCTGTAGAATATAGGGATATTCACATCCTAGCAGAATGTTTAAAACAGTCGTAAAGTGATTGTTTTGTTCAAAGGGAAAGTTAAAATAGGAGGTATAGTTCCAAACTGGATGACTATGGGGAGCAATTAATTATGGCCCCAGTCTGGCAGGATATCCGCACCATGTTTTCTTGGGAATTACGAGAGTAGATGGGATCTTAGAAATTAACAGCGGGGGGCGGGGATGGGGGGGGGGGGAAGAAGTAAGACACAGGGCCCAATACAAGTGTGGGGAGACCCTTAACATGTCGGAGGGTCTTTTCCCATATATTGGATGTATTGGATGTTTAGAGAAGACCTATTTAATCAAGGGCCATTCAAGTTTGGAAAAGATGTGCACCAAAAAGGGACCCCTGCCCTGGAAAGTTAGGGAGATACCAGGAGTCATTGTTATGTCTATGTCTATTTCAACAGTGCCGATATCTTTTATTGCAAAAAAGTTTTTTGTTCAACTATTCAAATGGGTGTTTCTGTGCCTTTATATTCACTCCAACTTTATGCAACTTACACAGTGGACACACAAAACATTTTCCCATGATGAAGACATATTGGCCAGGTTTTAACAGGAACTGGGCTAGATCTTCTAAAATTCAATAAGCCAAGCATGCCTTTCAATTGCTTGTTTTTATTTAACCTCCAACAGGCAATTTTTTAAACATCCTTTTTTCTTATGAAAATAGGTACAAATAAACAATAAAGGATTTAAGGGGGCTGTGCAGTGCGGGAGAAATACCTACATGGCACAGAGACCAGGTCCCAGTGATCTTACCACATCTACTGTGTATATTCCAAATTGCATAGTGGAGATTACAGTGGCTGTGGAGTAGCTGGGGAGATTCTTCTCCCTTTCCCATTGCAGATTTCCCCAGTACAGTTAATGTACCATCACACTCAAAATTGCTGGTAAACCACTATGAAAGATAGTTTCAAATGCGTAGACACAATGTGTTAGCCATAAACAATGTTTGAAGTATGTCAGGGTCTTCCGAAGCGGGGCCACTGTAAGCCATGAAGGATCACAGGCGTTATCTCATTAGGGGAGCTTTCACAGAGCATAAACACTCACCCCTTTTTTCTTCTTCCTCACTTCACTCTAGACATGACAGCAAACACAAGGTAAACTTTGCTTTTCCTTTATTTGTTTCATCTACACTAAACATTGTTAATGTTTCTCCAGTTTATTTATCAACAGTGCTATAACTTCTCTGAAAATGCTAAGTGTAGTGCCAGGAGCAGTTTCCCTGAAGTCATCTAAAGTTTATTTATTTCCTATTTTCAAAGATGGATCCCTAAAGTTGGAGTCCTAAATCCATATTTGGGCCCCTAAATAAATGACTTGATTTTCATAAGTTCTGAGCAACCAGCTGTACCCATTGACTGCTGAGTGCTCATCAGCCCCTTGTTTAGAAACTGAAATATAGAGTTGACAATCAAACCCTAGGGACCCATTCTTGAAAATCTTGGCCATAGGGTTTTCCGCAGGAAAATTTCACTGTTCTGTTTTGTTTCAATAACCTGTGGTGAAATGCATGCACCCACTCATGGACACCAAATATACACTCACAGACCTAATCTCAAACTGATGTCAGATCTAGGAAGGGTTGATAGATACTGTATACTGTGCTGTAAGAAGAGGATATGAGTGCTGTTGCCTTGTAGTACACAAAGGTTGCCAAACTTACAGCAAGTTCTGGATGATTTGTGTTCCCTCCTATCAGAGAAACACACTGGTATCTGGCCTAGGGCAATTTCCTCCTGCTTATGTTTTCATTCTCAAACCAAAACTATGCTCCTTTTTCTATCCTGCTGCTTTCCACCTTCCTTCCCATGCTGTTTCTGCCCTCACCATTGTTATTGTTCACAAAAGACTATCTGGCAGAACTATAGACTGAAGTACCATGAAACATGATGAGCCTGGGATTTTTTTCCTCAGACTCTTTGTGTTTTCCCTCACATTCTGGCTTCAGCATTGCTTTCTCCCCAGCCATCCCCCAGTCAGTCAAATATATTTCAAACATTGCAGAGCTTTAGCACAGAATAAGCACGTTCCAGTTTAGTTCAGAAATGAACACCTGCTGTAAGTGGTCAGCTTGCTCACCTTCTGCCTATTTGAACTAAATATTCTTGTTTTTATGTTTCCCTGAAAATATCTAAAGTGTTCTGATTAAGAACTCAAGGAATGACTCAGTGCTGAAATTTAGCTGTTAGAGTTACTGAAGGGGAAAAACACTTTTATTTAGTCTGACCTCCCGTAATGAGATAACACCTGTGATCCTTCATGGCTTACAGTGGCCCAACTTCGGAAGACCCTGACATACTTCAAACATTGTTTATGGCTTACGCATTATTTCTGCTCATTTGAAACTATCTTTCATAGTGGTTTACCAGTAATCTTGAGTGTGATGGTACTTGAACTGTATTGGGGAAATTGGCAGTGGGAAATGGACAAGAGCCTCCCCAGCTACTCCACAGCCACTGGAATCTCCACTATGGGATTTGGAAGGGATGAATATAAACAGATGTGGTGTGGTAGCACACAGGGAGATCTCTGGGACTTGGTCTCTGTGCCATGTAGGGATTTCTCACTCCCTTCACAACCCCCTTAAAACCTGCTCATTCCTTTTCCCCCTCCCACCTCAAAGGAAATGCACTAATTCTGTTGCAAGAGGGCCTCTACACCCATAGAAAGGGGGGAAAGATTTGTAGCTACTTTGGTTATTGTTTATTTGTATCTATTTTCATAAGAAAAAAGAATGTTTAAAATATTGACTGTTGGAGGCTAAATAAAAACAAGTAACTTTTAGAAAATGCATTAAATTCTGTCTTTCAGAGACAGCAGTGTGAAAAAATTCCTGCATTAATAAGTCTGCTGGTACAATCATCTCCCAACTTGGCAGAGTTCAGAATGTTCTTTTTGCAACCCTTATTGAACATTTTGATCTCTACTTGTTTTTGCAAGAATAACTGGCTCACTTCATTCTCTGCTACTTATACTCTTACCGTGATTTAGGGATCTCAGAGCCTTTCACAAATATTATTGAATTTAGTCTCACAATATCCTTATGAGTTAGGGAAATATTATTATCTCAATATTACTAATGGGGGAATTGAGGCACAAACAGATTAAATGTCTTGCCCAAAATCAGCCTGTGACAGAGCCTGGATTTCCTGACTCCAAACCTTATCCTTTAGTAACACAAGAACAGCCTTTCTCCTGTTATCCATTTTCTGTAAACTTTGTGTAGTAAGTGTAACTTTCATTTCAGTAAATAATGGCTGTGACTTATATGAGCTGATTTCTAACTTGATTTCTGTACTATATAGTCATTAGGTATGGACATTGAGAGTGAAATCCTATCCCATTTTAGTCAATGGGGGTGCTATTCACAAAGGGTATGTCTACACTACGAAATCAGGTCGAATTTATAGAAGTCGGTTTTTTAGAAATTGGCTTTATATATTCGAATGTGTGTGTGTGTCCACAGAAATTGCTCTAAGTGCATTAAGTGCATTAACTCGGCGGAGTGCTTCCACAGTACCGAGGCTAGCGTCGACTTCTGGAGTGTTGCACTGTGGGTGGCTATCCCACAGTTCCCGCAGTCTCTGCTGCCCATTGGAATTCTGGGTTGAGATCCCAATGCCTGATGGGGCTAAAACATTGTCGCGGGTGGTTCTGGGTACATATCATCAGGCCCCCGTTCCCTCCCTCCCTCCGTGAAAGCAAGGGCAGACAATCATTTCGCGCCTTTTTTCCTGAGTTACCTGTGCAGACGCCATACCACTGCAAGCATGGAGCCCGCTCAGGTAACCGTCACCCTATGTCTCCTGGGTGCTGGCAGACGCGGTACGGCATTGCTACACAGTAGCAGCAACCCCTTGCCTTGTGGCAGCAGACGGTACAGTACGACTGGTAGCCGTCCTCGTCATGTCCGAGGTGCTCCTGGCCACGTCGGCTGGGAGCGCCTGGGCAGACATGGGCGCAGGGACTAAATTTGGAGTGACTTGACCAGGTCATTCTCTTTAGTCCTGCAGTCAGTCCTATTGAACCGTCTTATGGTGAGCGGGCAGGCGATACAGACTGCTAGCAGTCGTACTGTACCATCTTCTGCCGAGCAGCCATGAGATGTGGATGGCATGCAGTCCTTCTGCACCGTCTGCTGCCAGCCAAAGATGTAAAAGATAGATGGAGTGGGTCAAAACAAGAAATAGACCAGATTTGTTTTGTACTCATTTGCTTCCCCCCCTCCGCTGTCTAGGGGACTCATTCTTCTAGATCACACTGCAGTCACTCACAGAGAAGGTGCAGCGAGGTAAATCTAGCCATGTATCAATCATTGGCCAGGCTAACCTTTTTGTTCCAATAAGGACAATAACTTAGGTGCACCATTTCTTATTGGAACCCTCCGTGAAGTCCTGCCTGAAATACTCCTTGATGTAAAGCCACCCCCTTTGTTGATTTTAGCTCCCTGAAGCCAACCCTGTAAGCCGTGTCCTCAGTCGGCCCTCCCAGCGTCAGAGCAACGGCAAACAATTGGGCATCTGAGAGTGCTGTCCAGAGCAGTCACAATGGAGCACTCTGATGGGGCTAAAACATTGTCGCGGGTGGTTCTGGGTACGTATCGTCAGGCCCCCGTTCCCTCCCTCCCTCCGTGAAAGCAAGGGCAGACAATCATTTCACGCCTTTTTTCCTGAGTTACCTGTGCAGACGCCATACCACGGCAAGCATGGAGCCCGCTCAGGTAACCGTCACCCTATGTCTCCTGGGTGCTGGCATACGCGGTACGGCTTTGATGCACAGTAGCAGCAACCCATTGCCTTCTGGCAGCAGACGGTGCAATACGACTGGTAGTCGTCCTCGTCGTGTCCGAGGTGCTCCTGGCCATGTCGGCTGGGAGCGCCTGGGCAGACATGGGCGCAGGGACTAAATTTGGAGTGACTTGACCAGGTCATTCTCTTTAGTCCTGCAGTCAGTCCTATTGAACCGTCTTATGGTGAGCGGGCAGGCGATACGGACTGCTAGCAGTCGTACTGTACCATCTTCTGCCAGGCAGGCAAGAGATGAGGATTGCTAGTAGTCGTACTGTACCATCTTCTGCCAGGCAGGCAAGAGATGAGGATTGCTAGTAGTCGTATTGTACCATCTTCTGCCGAGCAGCCATGAGATGTGGATGGCATGCAGTCCTTCTGCACCGTCTGCTGCCAGACAAAGATGTAAAAGATAGATGGAGTGGGTCAAAACAAGAAATAGACCAGATTTGTTTTGTACTCATTTGCCTCCTCCCCTGTCTAGGGGACTCATTCCTCTAGGTCACACTGCAGTCACTCACAGAGAAGGTGCAGCAAGGTAAATCTAGCCATGTATCAATCAGAGGCCAGGCTAACCTCCTTGTTCCAATAAGAACGATAACTTAGGTGCACCATTTCTTATTGGAACCCTCCGTGAAGTCCTGCCTGAAATACTCCTTCATGTAAAGCCACCCCCTTTGTTGATTTTAGCTCCCTGAAGCCAACCCTGTAAGCCATGTCGTGAGTTGCCCCTCCCTCCGTCAGAGCAACGGCAGACAATCGTTCCGCGCCTTTTTTCTGTGCGGACGCCATACCAAGGCAAGCATGGAGGCCGCTCAGCTCACTTTGGCAATTAGGAGCACATTAAACACCACACGCATTATCCAGCAGTATATGCAGCACCAGAACCTGGCAAAGCGATACCGGGCGAGGAGGCGACGTCAGCGCGGTCACGTGAGTGATCAGGACATGGACACAGATTTCTCTGAAAGCATGGGCCCTGCCAATGCATGCATCATGGTGCTAATGGGGCAGGTTCGTGCTGTGGAACGCTGATTCTGGGCTCGGGAAACAAGCACAGACTGGTGGGACCGCATAGTGTTGCAGGTCTGGGACGATTCCCAGTGGCTGCGAAACTTTCACATGCGTAAGGGCACTTTCATGGAACTTTTTGACTTGCTTTCCCCTGCCCTGAGGCGCATGAATACCAAGATGAGAGCAGCCCTCACAGTTGAGAAGCGAGTGGTGATAGCCCTATGGAAGCTTGCAACGCCAGACAGCTACCGGTCAGTTGGGAATCAATTTGGAGTGGGCAAATCTACTGTGGGGGCTGCTGTGATGCAAGTAGCCCACGCAATCAAAGATCTGCTGATATCAAGGGTAGTGACCCTGGGAAATGTGCAGGTCATAGTGGATGGCTTTGCTGCAATGGGATTCCCTAACTGTGGTGGGGCTATAGACGGAACCCATATCCCTATCTTGGCACCGGAGCACCAAGCCGCCGAGTACATAAACCGCAAGGGGTACTTTTCGATAGTGCTGCAAGCTCTGGTGGATCACAAGGGACGTTTCACCAACATCAACATGGGATGGCCGGGAAAGGTGCATGATGCTCGCATCTTCAGGAACTCTGGTCTGTTTCAAAAGCTGCAGGAAGGGACTTTATTCCCAGACCAGAAAATAACTGTTGGGGATGTTGAAATGCCTATATGTATTCTTGGGGCCCAGCCTACCCCTTAATGCCATGGCTCATGAAGCCGTACACAGGCAGCCTGGACAGTAGTCAGAGAGCTGTTCAACTACAGGCTGAGCAAGTGCAGAATGGTAGTAGAATGTGCATTTGGACGTTTAAAGGCGCGCTGGCGCAGTTTACTGACTCGCTTAGACCTCAGCGAAACCAATATTCCCACTGTTATTACTGCTTGCTGTGTGCTCCACAATATCTGTGAGAGTAAGGGGGAGACGTTTATGGCGGGGTGGGAGGTTGAGGCAAATCGCCTGACTGCTGGTTACGCGCAGCCAGACACCAGGGCAGTTAGAAGAGCACAGGAGGGCGCGGTACTCATCAGAGAAGCTTTGAAAACCAGTTTCATGACTGGCCAGGCTACGGTTTGAAAGTTCTGTTTGTTTCTCCTTGATGAAACCCCCCGCCCCTTGGTTCACTCTACTTCCCTGTAAGCTAACCACCCGCCCCTCCTCCCTTCAATCACCGCTTGCAGAGGCAATAAAGTCATTGTTGCTTCACATTCATGCATTCTTTATTCATTCATCACACAAATAGGGGGATGACTACCAAGGTAGCCCAGGAGGGGTGGTGGAGGAGGGAAGGAAAATGCCACACAGCACTTTAAGCACAGCACTTTAAAAGTTTACAACTTTAAAATTTATTGAATGACAGCCTTCTTTTTTTTGGGCAATCCTCTGTGGTGGAGTGGCTGGTTGGCCGGAGGCCCCCCCACCGCGTTCTTGGGCATCTGGGTGTGGAGGCTATGGAACTTGGGGAGGAGGGCGGTTGGTTACAGAGGGGCTGCAGTGGCAGTCTGTGCTCCAGCTGCCTTTGCTGCAGCTCAACCATACACTGGAGCATACTGGTTTGGTCCTCCAGCAGCCTCAGCATTGAATCCTGCCTCCTCTCATCACGCTGCCGCCACATTTGAGCTTCAGCCCTGTCTTCAGCCCGCCACTTACTCTCTTCAGCCCGCCACTTACTCTCTTCAGCCCGCCACCTCTCCTCCCGGTCATTTTGTGCTTTCCTGCACTCTGACATTATTTGCCTCCATGCATTCGTCTGTGTTCTGTCAGTGTGGGAGGACAGCATGAGCTCGGAGAACATTTCATCGCGAGTGCGTTTTTTTTTCTTTCTAAGCTTCATTAGCCTCTGGGAAGGAGAAGATCCTGTGATCATTGAAACACATGCAGCTGGTGGAGAAAAAAAAGGGGACAGCGGTATTTAAAAAGACACATTTTATAAAACAGTGGCTACACTCTTTCAGGGTAAACCTTGCTGTTAACATTACATACATAGCACATGTGCTTTCGTTACAAGGTCGCATTTTGCCTCCTCCCACCGCGTGACTACCCCCTCAACCTTCCCCCCTCCCTGTGGCTAACAGCGGGGAACATTTCTGTTTAGCCACAGGCAAACAGCCCAGCAGGAACGGGCTCCTCTGTGTATCCCCTGAAGAAAAGCACTCTATTTCAACCAGGTGACCATGAATTATATCTCACTCTCCTGAGGATAACACAGAGAGATAAAGAACGGATGTTGTTTGAATGCCAGCAAACATACACTGCAATGCTTTGTTCTACAATGATTCCCAAGTACGTGTTACTGGCCTGGAGTGGTAAAGTGTCCTACCATGAAGGACGCAATAAGGCTGCCCTCCCCAGAAACCTTTTGCAAAGGCTTTAGGACTACATCTAGGAGAACCGCAAATGCCAGGGCAAAGTAATCCTTTCACATGCTTGCTTTTAAACCATGTATAGTATTTTAAAAGGTACACTCACCAGAGGTCCCTTCTCCGCCTGCTGGGTCCAGGAGGCAGCCTTGGGTGGGTTCGGGGGGTACTGGCTCCAGGTCTAGGGTGAGAAACAGTTCCTGGCTGTCGGGAAAACCGGTTTCTCCGCTTGCTTGCTGTGAGCTATCTACAACCTCCTCCTCCTCCTCATCTTCTTCTTCGTCCCCAAAACCTGCTTCCGTATTGCCTCCATCTCCATTGAAGGAGTCAAACAACACGGCTGGGGTAGTGGTGGCTGAACCCCCTAAAATGGCATGCAGCTCATCATAGAAGTGGCATGTTTGGGGCTCTGATCCAGAGCGGCTGTTCGCCTCTCTGGTTTTCTGGTAGGCTTGCCTCAGCTCCTTCAGTTTCACGCGGCACTGCTTTGGGTCCCTGTTATGGCCTCTGTCCTTCATGCCCTGGGAGATTTTGACAAAGGTTTTGGCATTTCGAAAACTGGAACGGAGTTCTGATAGCACGGATTCCTCTCCCCAAACAGCGATCAGATCCCGTACCTCCCGTTCGGTCCATGCTGGAGCTCTTTTGCGATTCTGGGACTCCATCATGGTCACCTGTGCTGATGAGCTCTGCATGGTCACCTGCAGCTTGCCATGCTGGCCAAACAGGAAATGAGATTCAAAAGTTCGCGGTTCTTTTCCTGTCTACCTGGCCAGTGCATCTGAGTTGAGAGTGCTGTCCAGAGCGGTCATAATGGAGCACTCTGGGATAGCTCCCGGAGGCCAATACCATCGAATTGTGTCCACAGTACCCCAAATTCGAGCCGGCAAGGTCGATTTAAGCGCTAATCCACTTGTCAGGGGTGGAGTAAGGAAATCGATTTTAAGAGCCCTTTAAGTCGAAATAAAGGGCTTCATTGTGTGGACGGGTGCAGGTTTACATCGATTTAACGCTGCTAAATTCGACCTAAAGTCCTAGTGTAGACCAGGGCAAAGATACTTAGGTGCCTAAGTCCCATTTTTAGGCAACACTGCAGTCCACAAAACTGCTCAGATGCCACCTAATCCTGTAGGTGCCTTAACTCATTTGGTGCCCAAGTTTTTGCGGTAAAAGTTCCCTAGGCACTTATGTGAATGCCTCTGAGAATGCACACTGGTGCCTCACTCTAGATGTCTGGACACGTATCTCCTGCCTAAACCCCAGAGCAATTCACAAACCAGGGAAGATAGGCATTCAGCCAGTAGTATGCAGGGGCCCAGTCAAGTTGGTGTGCTCAGAGAGACCACATTTTACCCCGCTGATAAGGTCATACAAAATAGACAGGAGTGGGGAGGGAAGGAGAACCTCCTTTATCACATTTGACCTAGAGTACAGATTACTCACTCAGAATGTGGAAACCTTCCAATTCAAGTTATCCTCCCCTCCATCTGATGAGAAGTGATTTGATGAGGGATCTTCACCTCACAGGTGAGTGCTGTAGCCATTAGGCAATGGAATAGTCTGATGTGGGTCTCCCTCAATCTCTCCTATTAAAGTTGTTCCACTTTAATTACACAATTAAATATCAATTTGGCCAAAGAAAGTGTTAGAATGACTCTATAGCCTCGTGGTTAGGGCACTCATCTGAGAGGTGGCTGCTCCCTGTTCAAGTACTTTCTCCCCACAGGAGAAGGTGGGACTTGAACAGAGGGTTGCCCACATCCTGGGTTAGTACCCTACCAACTAGGCTAAAGTTCACCCTCCTTTTTCCCTGCCTGTTTTGTTTCAGCCCCACAAATGACTGGAATGCCTGTCATCCCCTGGTTCATGGATCAAAAACAGAAATAGGCACCTCCCTGCAGCCCAGACTTAGCACACATCCCTCTGGTCAGCATCTTCCATTGGCTAGTTTTGGCAGCCCCTGCCTAGTATGCTGGCTTTGTGGATTGCATTCTAATGTGCCTATCTCTCCCCATTCATGGTATAGGAGTCTAAGCACCTTACTCAGGCTTTGTGGATTGCAGTATTGTTTCTGTGATTTTTCTAGATGCCTAAAAGGTAGGTGCTGCAATGCTCAGGGTTGCAATGCCTACATCCCTTTGTGGATCCTACCCTGGGAGTTTTGCTGCTGACTTTTTACGTGGATCAGAATCCCATCCAGAATGTAGAAGGGTCCTAAATACGATGTCCAAATTTCACATTTGGATGCTCATAGTAGCACTTAGCTGTATATGTTTATAATGTACATTCCTAAGTACCCTCATCCAAATGAGGGATGTGGCTGTCTCATGGAGGAGCCCCAATTGAAAATGGGACTTCTGATGTGTATTTCTTATGTGAGTTTGGTATAACAGCGTCTCTGATGTTAACAGCATTTAATTGACTGACCCATAACATTTTAACACCATGTTTCTCAAACTTTATCAGTGTTGCGTACATTTTAATACAGAAATTATCTTCTGGAGCACCTTCTGTCTCCCTCACAATATAATATCTCTGTGGCAACTACAACAACTACAGACATGGAAAGTAATATTAGGAAATAATTTAATGTATAATGCCTTTCAACAAAATGTAGCCTCTGGAAATAATGAGGAAGAGCCAGCACCATGTGACCAGCCAACTTTCTGGGAACCACCAATAAGTGCTTCACAGGACTGCTTGTGATCTATGGACCACAATTTGAGTAGCTCTGCCTTAACTTATATAGTATTTCATTTTCCATATATGTCTTTTATTATCCCTTTTCAAGGATAGTTTGTTATCTTCATGTCCTAGGTATGTCTCAGAACACTTTGTGCAGGTTACTATGATGTGTCAGGAACGGCAGCAGCTGGTCATTAGGTTTTAGGCCATACAAAAGCTGAGCTGGAAAATAGTTCTTAGGTACCAAGAAATTTCCATACTGGTTCAGACCCATTGTCCATCTAATCCATAGTTCTGTCTCTGACAGTGGCTAGTACTGGCTGCTTCGGAGGAAGATGCAAAAAACACAAAAGTGGACAGTTATGGAATAACCTGCCTATTAAGAGAATTTCTTCCTCACCTCTGTTTGGTGAATTTGTCCTTGTCATAACATATTCCTCTTTTTGTTGAATAATTCTGTTTTTTATTGTAGTTTCAATCAATCTACCTGAATTTTGGAGGAAGAATCAGGACAGTTTCCATCTTTACCAATGCACTCAGTCCAACTTCCTATATGGTTAGCCCTATTCCTTTATTCTCACAACATTAATTCTGCTCTTGGGCACATATTGGATTAAATAGTGGCATAAACTTCACTTACAAATATTGTTTGATATACTTTGTGATCTGATAGAAATAAACTACATGTAGAGTGAAATCCTGGCTCCACTGAAGTCCATGGCAAAATTCCACTTGCCTTTAGTGGGGCCAGGAGTTCAATCCTTCATGTTTTCTTCTATCTTCAGATTAACCAGGTAATTTCTGCCTCTGAGATTTGCTCAAAATAAAATCCTATTAAATAAATTAAAGCACACATTATTGGGGTTAATATAATCTGGATTTATTTCCAAAAGAGTGAGATATTTGGATTATGAAGAAGAACAATCAGACAGATTGACACAATCAGGACCTCTGAGAAGTGTGTATGTAATTAGGGAACTTTACATCAAAGTACAGGATAAACATGAGAACTTCTTCAGTCTAACATTTCTTTCTAAAGGCAGATACTTGGTAACCTAAGACTGTAATATGGGAGGCACATTCTCATTTCCTGGAACCAGCTATCAAAGACGCTCTTTATGCAGCAACTAGAAGAACAAATTGGCTAAAGATCTTGTTGAAACAGGGAGGAAGACCACATGGATTTAAGGCTAGCTTTCTTTCCAACACATAGATGCTGCCATCTCCAACTCCACCTCTGTACAAACAACATCATAGTTACAGCTGATACCTGCATATCCTCAGCCTTATATAGCCATAGGAGGCCATGAACCCTGACTTTTCTTGACATTTGTTCTGGATAAATAGGAGTACATTGCATTTACCTTTGAGGACTTTTACTCTATGGAGTTTTTCATCCAAGTACTCCCCTTCCACTTGATTTTGCTTACTCTAGTAGGAGGAGAATATCACACAAAATATATTGCATAATTTGAAAAACTGAGGACCTAGTTCTCATTTATACTAAGGCTCCTTTACGCATTCTGGCAATGGAAATGTTTACTGGAGCAGTGTAAAGGTGCCATTCGTAAATGAGAACAAAGCACAGAAAATTTTAGGGACAAGAAAGGACCTTCTAGCTCAATATACATATAAAGGACTTCTGGCCTTTTCAAAATGTGCCCTTACTTCCTCTACCTTCGTGCATTTTTATCATACCCTACTATCCTCTCCTTTACTGGAAACAAATATAAGTGTCTCATGGACTCATTTGTACTCTGCTTCAGTTACCTTTGCTGGTAAATTATTCCTTAAGGTTGTTTACCTATGCATAAAACAGCTGTACCTTAGTTTCCCATTTAATCCATTTTCTGTCATGTTTCTTAGTTTTAGAAGAACCAATGTTTAAAAAAAAAAGTTTCTCTTGACTTTGCCAGTCCCTGGAAACTTTTATTCTGTCACGTCAAGGCCATCTTTTTATCAGCAAGGATAAACCCAAATCCTTACTCTTGAATCATGAATTAGACTGTTCAGCATTGCCCTTCTCTACATATCCAAAGACAATAATATATTTCCAGTGGTATTGTAACTGCATGGAGTATCCCAATGGCATCTTGCAAGTGCCTCACAAAGTAAATGCCCAATCCAAAACCCATTGAAGTCAATGGAAAGGCCCTAAATTTCCAGTCCTGCAAATTGAAGCTCCCTGAGTGGACCTTTACACAGGTACAGAGTTTGTGTACTTTAGTGGAACTCTGCACAGTAAAGGTGGATCAAGCGGATCATTTTGCACATTTGAGACCTAGCATAGTATGATTTGGAGTGGGAGGGGGCTGCTGCGTCACTGCAGTGCTTAGTGAAGACTCTACCTATGCCAATGGGAGAGCTTCTTCCATCAGTGTAGGTACTCCAACTCTATGGGAGGTGGTAGCTATGTCAACAGGAGAAGCCACTGGCAGTTAGGTCAGTATACATCACTCAGGGGTGTGGATAGTTATACCAACATAAATTTGTAGTGTAGGCTAATCTGCAAATCCTTTTCTTGATTAAAATGCTGGATTATTCTGTTATTTATCTCATATTCCCCTGACTTGATCCATGCTCACAGAGTAGTTTTTTGCAATTTGATGCATTGAAATGTGTTTGTCATCTGCTGGCTCAATCATGAAACAATTCTGATCCCTTTGAATCTGGCTGTAAAGCTCCTCATTATTTACTTTACCTCTAGTCTTTTTGTGACACCTGCAGAATTGGGGAGCTCCTATTTAGTATCATTACCCATATCATTTTGTATGTTAACAACAATAAATATGCTAAAACTGACTCCTGGGCT
Source organism: Lepidochelys olivacea (assembly GCF_965140295.1). Lineage (NCBI taxonomy): Eukaryota > Metazoa > Chordata > Testudines > Cheloniidae > Lepidochelys > Lepidochelys olivacea. The sequence goes on along the minus strand of NC_140414.1, from coordinate 45,073,195 downwards.
GGATGGGGTTAAATTTTAAAAAGCACTAAGGCCCAACCTCTGTTTCGTAGGTGCAATTGACACCTGTACAATTTATGTTCAATCTTGTGCTCCAAAATCAATTGCAGGTGAGAAATCAGAGAATTTGTGCCCCTAACTACCTGACTTGAACCACAATTCAAATGCCTGTGCAATTTTTGCAGGTACAAATTACAACCACAAAAGTGGAGGGTAGGCTTCAACTCATTTGGAAATGTACCTCCATCACCTCTTTCCAGTGTTAAAACTATTCACCTATGGTTACTCTTTAACTCTCTTAAGCCTTTCGATCTCCCCATTTTACTTCTTATTCTATGACTCTTTACCTCAGTCACATCTGATCCTTGCTGAATCACTCACTTTTCTAGCTGAAGCCATTATGGATCAATACTATCAGTTAGAGAAATGCCTTTGAAAAAGTAGTGTCTTGATGCATTTCATTTGTCTAGCCATTGTTACGTCATATAGGCTATGGCTACACTACAGCTTATGTCAACAAAACTTATGTTGCTCAGGGGTGTGTATTAGCCACCCCCTTGAGAGGCATAACTGACTTAAGCGCTGGTGTGGACAGTGCTATGTTGGCGGAAGAGCTTCTCTGCTTGCAGGGACTGGGGTGATTAAGCTGATGGGAGAGCTCTCTCCTGTTGGCTTAGAGTGGCTACACTGGAGAGCTTATAGCAGAGTAGCAGCATAGGAGCAGCTGTACTGCTGTAAACTCTCTATTTTAGCCATAGCTGTAGGGTGGGGTTTAATTGTGATCTAAAGTTTGGGGTTGCATGTAGTTGTGGATCTTGTAAAACTTTATACACCTCTGCTTGTTTCACAAGAAAAACAGGCATATGAATGTGTATATTTGTGATCAGAAAGTTAACGTGAGTCACATGCATCATGAGCCCCTTAAGAATGGACTCAGCACACATTAAAAGAGAGCTTTCACAGCCTATTCCCCCAAACTAACATTCTTCATTCAAAATGTAATGTTACCATATTGTGTATTTAAAAATATAGCATGCAAATGTTGTATCCTTCCTAAACAAACGATAAAATTAATGAAAAATCAGTTATTACTTTGATGTTTTGCGTCTTATTAAAAATGTGGTTGTAATCTGAAAAAGACACTGTAAAAAGGGCACCTTCTTATTTAGTTTATCTGCTTCATGTGTGTATCTGGATCATATCAGCTTCTGTTCAGCCTAATCCTTCACTTTCCTAATACATCGGGGCTTACTACTGTACAACATGCAAGAAAATTCTTACACACTGTAGTAAGCCCCAATTCTAGTCTGTAACCTGGACAGAAAAGAAAAGCCACTTATGCAAATATACGTTATGGCTATTGAAGGGCTAGGGAAGTATTGCTCAAGCAGGGTACTCATTTGATATAATGACCTATCTCATTTTATTAGTACTTGTTTGGCGTAAGTACTTCACTCATTCAGGTCTTTGCAGTTGTGAATAACAGAGCCACCTCAAACTCATGTAGGTATAACCTTTGTACCTCACCATACCATTCTATAGTCTCTCTCTTTCTTATAACTATATCTACTGTATACTTTCTACACGCGTCTAGCTAAATTTACTATTGGTGGTGATACAAGAGTCAGCAAAAACATAAGTGATAAGCCTGCTCTCACTGAAGAGCTTTAACCTCATAGGGAACAAGATTGGAACCCAAGCTTCATTTCCAAATCCCAGGATAAGCAGGCAGTACTGACAGTATATTGAACAAATCTGACATGGTATCAAGAGGATCTGCTAGGACCAGAATAGAAATGGAATGCTATGATGTCAGAGTCATTTTTTCCTCATCACAACTGCTCCTAATGTGGCAATGCAAAGGTTTGAAACAACATTAAGTTTTCATTAAAGAATAAAAGTGAAAAAAGTAAAATGTATAGACAGTCAAAAGTCAAAAATGTGTCAGTGAATAGTTGCCAAATTATTTTATTTATATTAGGTTTGTAGATGAAATTAAACTCATGAAAAGGGATACTGTATCAGAAGTTATTAGTTAAACTCCAGCTACCAAGGGAGGTTGTTGCAAGGAGCATCTATTAAAAGTCAAAATAATTACACGTTGATTTTTTATGGTCAGCTTTCAGCATTTTGTATCAAATATAAAACAACAGCTTCCTTTTCACAGGTCATCCGTTTCTGGAACAGTGTTGGAATCCGAAGGCTGGATGAACACTATGGGAATATTCTCAGACGTCCATCCCTTAGGAGTCCTGTTGAAGGACCTCCTGGTAGAAAGAGGGTTAGCGAGGATCATGAACCTGGGATCATTTAGCAGCAGTAGATTAAAATCTGGTACCTTGAATTTAACCAGCTTTGATGCTCTCTCAAAACCACCAAATGGAGTGGCAACTCTGTAAAGATGGTGGGAGGGAAAAATAAAAGTGAAATGTGATTTTAACAATACCCATTTTTCTTTTGCCCCAAGAGCTGAAAAAGAATAATCTGTTTTTTGTTTTGATTTGGTTTGATTTGTTATGACATTTTTTCAGTACAGTAATATGATTCCTAGCTTTCTGAGATCTCTTGAAAAACTTTTGGAAAAGCCATATGTTGATTATTTTTCTGGCAAATTCTCTTCAATGCCCCTCTTTTTTGTTCCCTTTTACATACATGTTTTTATTCTCGGCCTCTCTCATAGTTACAACCAATTGTTCAATCATTTTTCCATCCAAATATTGGGTAACAAAGTGAGTGCCTGATGATTGCTGATTTAGTCACTGAAGGTATTTTGTGAATGATAGAATCATAGAATATCAGGGTTGGAAGGGACCTCAGGAGGTCATCTAGTCCAACCCCCTGCTCAAAGCAGGACCAATCCCCAATTAAATCATCCCAGCCAGGGCTTTGTCAAGCCTGACCTTAAAAACTTCTAAGGAAGGAGATTCTACCACCTCCCTAGGTAACGCATTCCAGTGTTTCACCACCCTCCTAGTGAAAAAGGTTTTCCTAATATCCAACCTAAACCTCCCCCACTGCAACTTGAGACCATTACTCCTCGTTCTGTCCTCTTCTACCACTGAGAATAGTCTAGAACCATCCTCTCTGGAACCACCTCTCAGGTAGCTGAAAGCAGCTATCAAATCCCCCCTCATTCTTCTCTTCTGCAGACTAAACAATCTCAGTTCCCTCAGCCTCTCCTCATAAGTCATGTGTTCCAGACCCCTAATCATTTTTGTTGCCCTTCGCTGGACTCTCTCCAATTTATCCACATCCTTCTTGTAGTGTGGGGCCCAAAACTGGACACAGTACTCCAGCTGAGGCCTCACCAATGTCGAATAGAGGGGAACGATCACGTCCTTCGATCTGCTCGCTATGCCCCTACTTATACATCCCAAAATGCCATTGGCCTTCTTGGCAACAAGGGCACACTGCTGACTCATATCCAGCTTCTCGTCCACTGTCACCCCTAGGTCCTTTTCTGCAGAACTGCTGCCTAGCCATTCAGTCCCTAGTCTGTAGCGGTGCATTGGGTTCTTCCGTCCTAAGTGCAGGACCCTGCACTTATCCTTATTGAACCTCATCAGATTTCTTTTGGCCCAATCCTCCAATTTGTCTAGGTCCCTCTGTATCCTATCCCTGCCCTCCAGCATATCTACCACTCCTCCTAGTTTAGTATCATCCGCAAATTTGCTGAGAGTGCAATCCACACCATCCTCCAGATCATTTATGAAGATTTTGAATAAAACCGGCCCCAGGACCGACCCCTGGAGCACTCCACTTGACACTGGCTGCCAGCTAGACATGGAGCCATTGATCACTACCTGTTGAGCCCGACAATCTAGCCAACTTTCTACCCACCTTATAGTGCATTCATCCATCCCATACTTCTTTAACTTGCTGACAAGAATACTGTGGGAGACCATGTCAAAAGCTTTGCTAAAGTCAAGAAACAATACATCCACTGCTTTCCCTTCATCCACAGAACCAGTAATCTCATCATAGAAGGCAATTAGATTAGTCAGGCATGACCTTCCCTTGGTGAATCCATGCTGACTGTTCCTGATCACTTTCCTCTCATGTAAGTGCTTCAGGATTGATTCTTTGAGGACCTGCTCCATGATTTTTCCGGGGACTGAGGTGAGGCTGACTGGCCTGTAGTTCCCAGGATCCTCCTTCTTCCCTTTTTTAAAGATTGGCACTACATTAGCCTTTTCCCAGTCATCTGGGACTTCCCCCGTTCGCCACGAGTTTTCAAAGATAATGGCCAATGGCTCTGGTATATGCTCCAGCCTCTTCCCCTCCTATTTTGAGAGTCAGAACATATTGTCTTCTAGACATATTAAGGACCAGGTTCTACTGTCTTGTGCACTACAGACCTCAAGAAGGTGAATTAAAGAAGTAAGGGCCTGATTCTGATCTAACACCGCTATAATTCAGAAGTAATGAAGTTGAAGTCAGTGGATTGACAATGTACGACCATATCTGCTCACAAGTGTTGTTGTATTGATTTAGCTAAATTGGTTTAGAAACTGGCTTAGTTAAATTGGTGAAAAACAATGTTGTAATTGAAACCTACTCTCTGAAGAAGACTTTATGCCTCAAGGGCCCCGCCTGGGGTTTTTTTTTTGGTAGAGGCTTGCAGAAACCCAGGCCGAATCTAGCCCATTATCTGCTGCCAGTATTTTTAATATTATTTAAAGGTACCGGTAAATGTTCCTGAAGTGATTAGCTTAACAAATCAAAAGATAAGAAACACTTAGCAAGCATATACAGTTAAATGAATTGCAAATATTTTAAAACAATATTTCCACATACAATTTGTGATTTCTTTTGTACTTGCAGACTCCTGGGCTGAGAGTTTTCTCTTAGCTGTTCCAGAACCCCATGTGTAAACAAACCTGACCAAACAGAAATAAATTGTACCAAATGTGGCCATACCTGTTGGTCAATCAAATAGTTTTCCTGGGATATATCTAGATTATGGCTAGTAAAGAAGCAATTTGTTAACTGGACCTTGATTCTTGGTTGCCAGAAAACCATATAAGTAGTGGCACAGCCAAGTGAATTCCAGCTGAAAACGGAGACCTTTCAGTTGGCCCACTTGGTTTTCTGGGTTTGATACAGAGTAATAGATCCATTGGTCTAGAGTTCCTGGGGCTACTGGTCCTCCAGTGCAGACCAAAACAAATAATTGAACACCAGCAGGAACCAAAAGAGAACAATTGAAGATTTTACTGGAATGTTAGCAGGCTATACATGGTAAAACAATACCCACTGCCAGATGAGCAAACTCCAAGATTCAACAAAAAAAATCATAGGGAAGTATCTACTATAGACCAGACTGCTTTATGTGGTGCATAGAGATTGCTCACTAAAATTTTGCAGTTCGGTACATAGAATCCTAGAACTGGAAGGGACCTTGAGAAGTCATCTAGTCCAGTCCCCTGCACTCGTGGCAGGACTTAGTATTATCTAGACCAGTCCTGACAGGTGTTTGTCTAACCTGCTCTTAAAAATCTCCAATGATGGAGATTCCACAACCTCCCTAGGCAATTTATTCCAATGCTTAACCACCCTGACAGTTAGGAAATTTTTCCTAATGTCCAACCTAAACCTCCCTTGCTGCAATTTAAGCCCATTCCATATCCTCAGAGGTTGAGAAGAACAATTTTTCTCCCTCCTCCTTGTATCAACCTTTTATGTACTTGAAAACTGTTATGTCCCCTCAGTCTTCTCTTTTCCAGACTAAACAAACCCGGTTTTTTCAATCTTTCCTCAGAGGTCATGTTTTCTAGACCTTTAATCATTTTTGTTGCTCTTCTCTGGACTTTTTCCAATTTGTCCGCATCCTTCCTGAAATATGACACCCAGAATGGGACACAATACTCCAGTTGAGGTCTAATCAGTGTGGAGTAGAGCGGAAGAATTACTTTTCATGTTCTTGCTTACAACACTCCTGCTAATAAATCCCAGAAGGATGTTCACTTTTTTTGCAACAGCATTACACTGTTGACTCTTATTTAGCTTGTGGTCCACTTTGATCCCTAGATCCCTTTCCACAGTACTCCTTCCTAGGCAGTCATTTCCCCATTTTATATGTGTGCAACTGATTGTTCCTTCCTAAATGGAGTACTTTGCATTTGTCCTTTTTTACTTCAGACCATTTCTCCAGTTTGTCCAGATCATTTTGAATTTTAATCTTATCCTCCAAAGCACTTGCAACCCCTCCCAGCTTGGTATCATCCGCAAACTTTATAATTGTACTCTGTGGGCCATTATCTAAATCATTGATGAAGATATTGAACAGAACTAGACTGAGAACTGATCCCTGCAGGACCTCACTCATTATGCCCTTCCAGCATGACTGTGAACCACTGATAACTAGTCTCTGGAAATGATTTTCCAACCGGTTTTTGCACCCATCTTATAGTAGCTCCATCTACATTGCATTTCTCCAGTTTGTTTATGAGAAGGTCATGCAAGACCGTATCAAAAGCTTTACTAAAATCAAGATCTACCATGTCTACCACTTTCCCCCCCATCCACAAAGCCTGTTACCCTGTCAAAGAAAGCTATCGGGTTGGTTTGACATGATTTGTTTTTGACAAATCCATGCTGACTGTTATTTATCACCTTATTATCTTCTAGATGTTTGCAAATTGATTGCTTAATTATTTGCTCCATTATCTTTCTGGGTACAGAAGTTAAGCTGACTGGTCTGTAATTCCCTGGGTTGTCCTTATTCCCCTTTTTATAGATTGGCACTATATTTGCCCTTTTCTAGTCTTCTGGAATCTCTCCTGTCTTCCATGACTTTACAAAGATAATCGATAATGACTTTGATATCTCCTCAGTCAGCTCCTTGAGTATTCTGGGGTGCATTTAATCAGGCCCTGGTGACTTGAAGACATCTAATTTGTCCAAGTAATTTTTAACTTGTTTTTTTCCTATTTTAGCCTTTTCTGATTCTACCTCATTGTCACATCATCCCAAGAAGAGCCAACTCTGGTTCCAAAAATTGATCCTGGCAAGGTGGTAAGTGCCTCATGAAAGGTTCTGATCACCCACACTCCGTGGGAATGGAAGGTGGTTTTTGGATCAGGCTCCAAAGCTACATCTTCTGACACATAAAGGACCAGATTTTGTAGCAGCAGCCGCTTAACGCACCAGATTCTCTTTGAAATCAAAGGGAGTTCTTCACACACACACAGTGACTGTCTAAGTGAGCCTGGAAATTTTCTTCCAGGTTACACATGACAAATTCTATACTGTACCTTACTGATTAAAAATAATTACTTTATAATCAGCACAGAGTGAGTGCAGTGACCTACATGTTATTGGAAAATAATGATCATTTTAATTGCTGCTCTAATTAAGATGTCTATTCTCGTGGTAGTGTTCATGTAATCTTTAATGTTTATGGATTTGTAAGTTAAAAGGATAATCAACGTTAATTTTTGTGTTTGTGTTTCAATATTATTATTATAGTATTTTATATCATGAAATAATTGTTTCCCTTTATAATTCTGTCTATATGTAGACCACATAGGAATAGATAACACATTCAAATTTAAAGGAGTACTTGTGGCACCTTAGAGACTAACCAATTTATTTGAGCATAAGCTTTCGTGAGCTACAGCTCACTTCATCAGATTCATACTGTGGAAAGTACAGAAGATCTTTTTATATGCACAGAGCATGAAAAAATGGGTGTTTACCACTACAAAAGGTTTTTCTCTCCCTCCACCCCACTCTCCTGCTGGTAATAGCTTATCTAAAGTGATCACTCTCCTTACAATGTGTATGATAATCAAGTTGGGCCATTTCCAGCACAAATCCAGGTTTCCCCCCCCCCCCCAACCCATTCTCCTGACATTCAAATTTGTATGTCTTATGAAAATCCACTAAATATCTTTTGAACTCACAAAAAAAGAATAACTGCTATACAAAAGCTGGCCTCGCTGGGTTATGCATTAACACATACCTGTGTGCTATGCAGAAATACACGATGATCTGCATGAAAGAGAGTGCAGTAATCAGCTAATAAATGTTAATTCGTCCTTCATGGCATCAGTACATTTTCCTGTGAGAAATAACTTGGATGACGACAAGGTGCTGTAATACCCTGCACTGTTTGGAAACTAAGCAAATAATCTGAGCTCTGATTCATGGTCTGTAACCCAAAACCAGTGCCTAAATTCTGAATAGTCATTGCACAATATAGGAGAAAGAATGATGGTTCCAGGTAGTGGCAGCAGGAAGTCTAGGGGGTGGTTTAATATTCACTTTGCATATTCCTAAAAAGTGGATGCATGATTTAAAAACATCATGGCACATACGTGTATTTTTTAGCCCCGGCTCTATATGTGCACATTATTTTTTTCCTCATTTTTAAAATCATTATTAAATTGTCCCTATAAAGGAGAGAATTTTTATCTGAAATTTTTGGAGGTTAACAGATTGAGAGAGAGAGTTTTTAACTATACTGGTTTAGCTGCTATAGTTATATAATTAAAGTAGTAAAAAAAAAAAATCTTCATTTGCCTAGAGTTCTTTAAAAAATGTGAATAACATTTCCTAAACATTCTGCTAAGAGCTGTGCAGAGACCTGCCCCTGACACACCCACACACTCTGGAGAAAGTAGAACTCAAGTGGTATCGCCTCACCCACCAGGATGTCTTGGGGAAAAACTGAAGAGGATTGGAACCATGCAGAGACACCATTGGGTAGGACAATCTGAAGAAGCAGCCAAAGCAGGAACCTTTGGACATTGTAGAGACCTTTCTACAGTTTCCACTGGACTTTCTCTTGCATGTGCTGACTGGCTGTTTCTTCCAACCCTCTCCTTCCCCTCCCTCACAGTCTCTTCACCTCACCTTCATTCCCTCTTACCTTCTTCTCCCAGTCCCTATGCCTCTCCCCCTTGCCTCCTTCTCTTCAATGTCCCTACTCCCTGGACTTTCCTTTTAATTTAACCATTTCCCTCCTAACTAAACCCAGTCATAAAAAATATATAAATCATGGCACTAACAAAATGTTTGCTGCTGTCTGCTTGTGTGTTATACACTTTCCCCTGTCCTATGTCTGTCTTGTCTATTTAGATTGTAAGCAATTTTGGGACACGGACTGCCTGCTAGACTGCGCTAAGACAGTGCCTGCCTCTTGCAAGTTGAGGGCACTCGACATGAGACACTTAGCATTTTGTAGGATCGGATCCAGGGTTTGTAAATCAATAAAGCAAAGCACTAGCCAGCTGGACTGGATTCCTTAGTGTTTTGGAAGCAATAGATTGGGACGGGAGAGGCCTGAACAAGGACTGATCTAGTTGGAGAGGAAGAACCAGTCAAACCTGTTTGTTGTCAGATGCAGGCATGCTGCAGTGCTTTATTTGTCACCTATAATTCTATTTTTGACATTTTTCTCCACTGGAAAGAGAGTGGAAGGAAGGGATTACATTAATTTCCTATTATAAACTAATTAGCAAAAAGAATTCACACTGGCTTTTCCATACTGATTCTTGGATAGATTCTTCCAGGCTGACATTCTTACCTTTGTGCCAGTTAATTTTCCTTGTGCCCCCTGGGACACTCATCTCTAAAGGAAAGCAAGTGGTTTTGCCATTTCCTATTGCATGTCCATTAGAGTAGGGTACCTCTAATTTTCACCAGGAGCTCCCCAGGTTCCTTACCAGCAGAGTCTGCTCAAGGTATTCTCTGAGCCAGTGTATTCTGGTCACCCTGACTATGCAGTCTACTCCATACCACAAATATTTTAGATTGCACTGACGATCTGTAAGCCCTTTGCAGGGAGGCAGGCAACTTCAGCTGCTTTTTGCTGCCACAACCTCCTCCTTGGTGGATTTACCAGTGCTGCCAGGCTCCTGTTGTGTAAACCTAACCCCAAATCAGACCATTAGCTGTATTAATTCCTGAGATCTGATCCTACTCCCATTAGAGTCAATGGTTAAACTCCCATTGATGTGTGGTCACGATTGAGCCCTGTATTGCTGGAAGGGGCAAATGATACATTTCCGCACAAAAAAGTTCTGAATCCTTTTCTAGCTTCAGTACACCTCTAAAATAGTCCTGATTTAAAGTCATCTATGTCTGAGTCTTATTCAACAAACCTAACTCACTTCTTAGTCAGGAAAAACTTCTGGTGAAGTCACATTGATTTCATTAGTAATGGTGCTTGAACAAGCAGATCTGAAAGGATCCTAAATTTGGTCTCTAAAATCAAAGAATGTCATTTTAAGAAATATAGCTGAATGTACTAAGAACAATTTGAACACTATGTTTGGAGTTCCGTGCCAGGCATGCCATCAATCCTACTCCTTCTGCTGATTAATGGTGAATGTACCTATGCGTTGCACTGTACATGGGTTGCACTGTACATTACCAAATCCTGAAAGTGGTTCTTCCTGGTGTGACACAGTGGGATTGGAAACCCTGACTGATACTAGCTAACACAGTGATGTCACTATGACATCACAATTCATCTATTAAATATTTTATCAACTGCATGTTCCCAGGATTGTAATTAAAGAAACCAATTAGCTAGACACTTTCTGCACTAATAGTGACTAGAGATCATAAATATAAAGGTATCATACACATCAACCAGTCAATCTAGGCCTGGCATAGTTTGGTGCTTTTTTCCAGATAGGACAAGGTATGTTTTTATTTAAAATATGAAGGATTACATCATTCTGTCTTGCATTTTGAATTTACCATTTCCACTGTTTAAAACTTTCTGGATCAAATATAAGACCAAAACCTGAATTTCAGTGGCAGGTTTCAATTTGTTATAACAGGTAGCAGGGATAGTATTGACCCTTCCCATGTACAAATGCACAAAAGAGGAATATGTACCCCAAAAGATGCAGTTACACCACATCATCCTTGTGGAAAAATAAGACTGGTAGCGATGAGAAATGTGCAGTGGACAAAATCTTATCTCCCTGAGAAGCTGAAAATCTACAGAAGACAGCACTGGATATCAGCCAGACCTCAGATCACATGTTTATAGCAATTCTGCTTCAGTGCAGCCCCCTAGTTCTTCCCTTTTCCAGCAACGGCAGCATGTATCTGACTCAGTTGCTATCTATAAGTGTCTGTCAGGTTTTCTGTAGTGCTAGTAACCATAATAGCTAAACTGTGCTGCTATTGTTCCCATGGTGGCAGTTGTGGTCACATGAGCTCTCCAATCAGTATCTGTCATATCATTTTCTGAGGGGAACATGGCATATTTAGGGGAGGCTATGCAGTGCCATGATGTGATAGTTGTATTTCCCTCCTCACCCCCATAATTTAGGTCCACTTGCTTACCTCCATGCTCCTGAATGTAGATGTTGGTCTTGACAATTTCCTACAGATCTACATTCCCACTATCTCTCATTTTCTATGGAAGCAGATTGCCACACAGCTGGGTTTGTTTGTTTGTTTTTATTTTTTGGCTGGTTTTTTGGTTTGGCTTAGTGGGAGCTAAACAGAAGCCATTTAAGAAAAAAAGTGTGATTTTAATAAAAGAAGATATTGTGCACAATATGAATAAAAGTGGGAGGCACAGTCTAGATGTTTTTTAAAGCCCCCCAAAATAGTTCCAAGTTCCAACCAATGTCAACATAACACGAGGTTCCAATGAAAACCACAGTATGCCAGCTACCGTGTAAATAACTTCTCTTTCAGCTCCCTGCTGGCTCCACACTCAGTACCTTGTTTTGAGTGCCTAGTTTTTGTTTTTGTGACCATATTTTGCAGATTTAAAATTGAAATCTCTTAGTTTAAGATGTCGACAGAGATTGCAATGGCCTGTTAAACATGATGGAGGGTCTGATACTTCAGGTGATTGAACAGCTCCTGTGAGGGCTGAATGCTCTCAGCTTCTCCAGGCTTTTAAGGGCAGCAGGTGAGAGTTGAGGGATCAGACCCTAAAATACAAATCTGTTGACTATGGATTGTAACATAAAGAAACAAAAATTGATATTTCCTATTATAGTCCTTATGAACCAAACTCTAACCAGAACTCTCCTATGCACAGTGCTCACTTAGCGCCTGATCCAGTGCCCACTGAAGTCATTGGAAAGATCAAATAAGCTTTGGATCATGCCCTTGCTGTGTCGTATTTATTCCATCAAGTCAGGCGTGCTAGAACAATTTGTATAGTCGGGGTGTTGAAAGCCATTGAACCAAACCGTAAACCCTGTATATAACGGAAACCACTTCAAGCCAGGGGGTGTGGTAACACCCCCCAGCATCCCTAGTTCTAGCACCTATGCATCAAATTCCTCATTTCATTGGATATTGTGTTCTTCTCTTACTTTTCCTTCTTTATTTAATTATTTCTTAGTCTTTTACTATGACCTTCCTCTTGTGTTGTTTATGCTAGAGCTTATTTTAGAATCCATTCTTTAGATTTAGACTAATTGTGCTTTCCCCTTTAAAGTCTTTGGTGTATGTGCATGCACGCATGTGTGTGCGCGTGCCTATGAACCAGTTTCTTTCCCTATAGTTTGGTTAAAAAAAAAATTCCACTTCACATAACTATCTCTGCTGTCCTGTAAAATTCGTCTTCCTTCCTAAATTACCTGTTAAAGCTCCTGTAGTCAGGCAGATCTGGCTTTGCTTCAGGCTTAAACAGTCTAGGGTATAAAGCCTCCAACAGCTCTGGGTCATTGCTGATGGCTTCTATCCAGGGGGACTGATAATATTTTGGCACAGAAGTAGTGTTGAACCTCTCAGGAGGAATTTCCTTTAGTGGTCCAGAATATCCTTCATGGAAATAAATCAAGGATAAATAATTATAATCATACATTGCATTTTATAGCACTTTTCACCCAAGTATCTCAAGGGCCAATCACACATATTTATTACCCTTAATTCTCACTACAGTCCTATGTAGTAGTTAAGAATTATTATATAAGCATTTAACAGAAGGGTAAGCTGAATAACAGAGAGTGTTAAGTTACTTGTCCAAGACTACAAAGAAGTAGGAAGCAAACATAGGGGATTTGTATCACTTTAGTTAAACCAGTGCAAAAGGCTTTGTAGATGCTCTTATTTAGGTTTAAGCGTGGTTTATTTTGGTTTAGCCTGTTTCTTGTTGATTTAAGCTCGTTTAAACCAAAGTACCAGTGTCCACATAGCCTCTTGCACTGGGTTAGCTAAATGAGATTAAAATTAAACCTTTAGTTAAAATAATTCAGTTCTGCCTGTAGACTAATTTTTGGGTGGGCTTTTTAAAAGCACTAAAAGGAGTTAGGAGCACAAGTCCAATTGCCTTTCAGTGGGACACGTGCTTCTAATCCCTTAGGCACTTTTGAAAATCCATCCTGTATGCCTGGTTCTCCATTGTCTTCTACCATGCAAGCAAGTGAAGAATCAGACCCATTCTCTCCCTCATCAGTGAGGGACAGATTCTGACATGCTTACTCCTGTTGATCAGTACCTTACTACACAAGTAGTTCAATTTACTTTAGTGGGATTACTTCCATAATTTGGTGCTACACGACAAGAGTAAGGGTGGCAGAATCTAGCCCTTAGTATATAGTTGAGAGTATTAAAAACAGCAAGGGGTTGTCCTAAGATTTGAGCCAAAATTATTTGTTGGAAGAAGAGGGAAAATTATTCCTAATTTTTTACCTCACTAGGTTTCTAATTCTCTACATTAACACTATTGCTCCATTTCAGCATAAAAAACACTGTTTTGTTTCCAAATCAGAAAAAAAATTAGAGTTCAGACAAATATTTCTGCAGACAAAGAGCTCAAAGATCGCACCTCAACTTTGGAAACAGAAATTGCACCCATTCACATTGTATTGGGCTTATGGATACACAGTGTACTAAAGCTCTTAGTACTTTTAGCAATCACTGATAGAGTGGCATTGATCCCGTTCACATTGGCTGGAAAAAGTCTACACAAAACATGCATGCACTGAATAATGTTGAACAAAGAATGACTTTGTAAAAACCTCTGCCTGCTTATGGATAATTCACAACCAGGAGAAAGAGCTACATTCACTGAATAAATTATTTGTCACAAATTATTTGGCCAGCTCTAGTCTTTAGACTTCCATGTAGCTCAGGGCTTTAAATAAAGAAAACAGGATCCTTGCAACCAAGGTCTTTAAAACAGAAAAATATCTCTGCAGCCAGAGAGACAAATTCTCCTCTCGGCTATTCCTACATAAAGGGCTGAATCAGAACCTGCAGTGACTTTAGATTCACATTTAGAAGCTGTAATACAATTAGTGATGCTGAAGCTCAGATGGCTGAAAATTTTGGAGCAGATAGACAATTAAGATTGGTAGGATCAGATCAATGGGGTTATGCAGATTTAGGGTCTGATGATCTGGCCCCAGATGTTTATTCAAACTTATCAAATATACTTTGGCCTGGAAATCAGGCTGAAAATTTAATTAGACTAAATGTCTCCTGTTTCTAGGGATTTCTAGTATTTCATGGCATTAATTAGCTCATAGATATCATGAGAATAGCCTCTCCCAACTTATCTATGTATTTCCACTTGTGTGTGAAACTAGACAATAGAAGTATATGAAGATTTTTATAAACCACACTGAAGCAAGTTAACAACTCTGATTTGCATTTAAAATGAAGATTCATATAAATTCTTTAAAGTACTTCTAACCTCATTTGAATCAATTTGCTGATCCCTTATAAATATCCCATTAATGATCATGTAAACAAAATGCTCTACTGTTTTCTGTGCTGTGAAATAGCTGAGTACTCAGTACATGCACAAATTACAATAGTTTGTACTTTACCTGGTGCAATGTTTTCGGGATTTGGTGGGCTCCGTGGGTCAGGTGTATTAGGAGGTGTCATTGGTGCGTGCTGTTGGCCAGCTTCAGCACTGCTAGTTTCCATTTTAACATTCTGCATAGGTTCACTACGCTGCATTAGAATAGAAACAAATACCATGGATAGCACGTGCATATCAAGAGATGTTATTGACTCTCTGAAGTATGGAAGTCTTATCTTCATATTACAGATGGAAAACCGAGTTGGGGATACAGTAAGTGACTTGCCCAGGGTCACACAGGAAGTCTGTGTTGAGCTGAGAACTTAACTCATCTCCTAGTCCAGGACCCTATCTACTAGATCAGTGTATCTCAGCATTTTCACTTTGGTGACCCCTTATTCAAAGACAAAGCTGTTTGTGAAACCCTCCACATGTACTATAAAAGTAAGAGCAAAAATAATTTAGGTGTGTCTGTGTTTCAAGAGACTAATAGAGAATACTAGACCTTGAAGGGTAAGTGTGTATGGGAAGTGGGGGAGCAAGATTCCTTTGGTTTAGATTGCAATAAAAATTTCAATGCCTTAGGACTCCCGTCCCCCGATTGTCTTTTATGACACCTCCCCTTCCCCACAGGTCACGAACCCACTGGATGAGAAATACAGCCCTAGATCATCCTTCCTATTCTAAGATTCAAGCAATCTGGTGGATTAATGTAAAAGCCATTGATTCTCTATAGATGCTTTTTGTATACCAATTGAAAACACATCAGCCACACAAAAAGTCTATACACCTTTGTGGGAATGTTTTTTCTTGTTTTACAGTAGTCACAACCACCTTAGTGCAGGCCACCTCTTGGAGATTTTTGATAGGCTGGAGTTATCCCCACCTCCCATCCGGTCATTAGTTCTAAGGAAACATCCAAAGCCTTAATCATTGTTTCTTTAAATACAGAATCAGAGGCTTGTAAAAAAAAACAAAAACAAAAACAAAACAGTCAGTAACTTATTTTTAGCAATGAGAGACAGTCTAAAAGGAACTTAAATATAGAGTGTGTTGGAGTAGGATTTCCTTAAGATAGAAAAAAACAAACACTTTTTTTTTTAAACTTGAAACAAAGGAAATGTTTTTGATCAGGTCAGTACATTTTAGAATGCTCTTAAGGTTTATTGGAAAGATCATTTTAATCATAGCAGGCAAAATGATCCACTCCAGTTTAAGGCACAGAGTAGATCAAGGCCACACAAGTGCTGACCAAACTGGCATTTAAGGGAGGTCAGTAGAAACTAAAAAGGCATCATTCTCTCCTTTCCCCAGGGTCTGTTTGAATACTGAACGGCTGCAGCTCAGCTTGCATTGTGGAGAATACCAAAGAGGGAGCAGAACAAGGAACTGACAGCAGAAATCCTATGTGAGTTATGGTGCTATTATCAGACTTAACTTTGGCTGCATAGCTCCTATTGCCTGTTGCATAAGGAGTTAACATGCAGCTGCCGGGGAAGGAGCTGTCAGCAGCATATTTCCTCAGGAACTGGCCAATTAAATCTGTTTTATGGCTGCTTTGCATTACCAGAGCAGTGCAAATCAGCCAGAGTGTACTGGTGAATCTGGTCCACAGGCTTTCAAAATCTTAGGCCCACATCCTCAGGTAGTGTAAATCATTCATTTCAATGGAGCCATGCTAACTTACTCCAGCCCTCAGATTTTTCAGCTTAAATAAATATTAAACCATAAGGTCAAAATGTTCAAACTTGGATGCCTAAAGTTGGACACCTTTGGGTGGGATTTCTAAAAGTGCTCAGCTTTCAGATAACTTTGCTCTTATGGTGTTAGTGGGAGCAGCTAGGCCAATGCTGAGTGCCCTTGAAAATCCAACCCTATATCTACATTTAGGACCTAAATAAATGGCCTGATTTTCAGGGGTACTGAGCACTCAGTATCTTTGAAAATCAGCACTTCTAAACATCAAAACTTGGTCCTGGTCCTCTTTTAATTTCGACTGAGTGAATGAAAATCTGGAAGCTCCAGTCAGTCACCAGCTGTTTTCCTTCTACTCATTACAAAAAAGTGGATATAAAATCTATCTTTTTGTCTATGACAGGATTTTGGGACAGATTCTCAACTCTGGGCAAAGTCCATTTATTGAGCTGAAAAGACAGGGGCTTCTGAACGATAACAGATCACAGAGCTAAGATTTCTTCCTTAAATAGGTAACAAGGCAAGATATTGGAGAGTTCAGGCATGATATTGAGGATTTCAACCCCTTTTATGAATATAACCTTATAGTCTCTGATTGCCATGGACTCCCTCAGCATTCTGATTAGTATGGGCAGCGGGGAAGAGGGAAGGCTCTTCTACTAGTCTGCTACCCAAAGCTCCACATCATGAACTGGGCCAAAAGCATCCAGGAATCCAGCAGATGATACTGTTATTTTATGGCATTATTTTCTGATGAATTATTAGTACTAATAATTCTGTTTCTCTAAGACCAGTTCATAGTAACTTAGTCAACCTGGCTTCAGTATAGTACCCACCCTCCCCCCATGTTTACAATTGTAAAAGAGTTGCTAAAATAGCTTCTCAGAGCAAAATACCTGATGCTGTGGTGCAATATATAGTTTTCCTTGACACTTGGTGCTTTGCCACTCCTGAGTAATGTGCTACTCATCCCATGCTCATGCCAATAAAAATGTTATACTACGTCACATCAATACTTTATTTTTTTTTATATATATATATATATATATATAAATATATATATATATAAATATATATATATACATATACATATACACACACACACACACACACACTTTTTCTTGCCCCAAATGAAGAATCTGATCCAACTCCAATTGAAGTCAATGGAATTCTTGATTCACTAGCAATTGGACTGGACCCAAAAGCATTAGCACCACCATCTAAAATATCTTTGTAAGTTTTAAAAACTGTTGGGGGATGGGAATTGCTATTTAGCAATAAAAGTTTTGTAGGTTAATTAATAATAATTATACTTATATATACACCGATACAGCTCTCTTCATCTTCAAAGCAGTTTAAAGATGCTGGGACAAATTGTGCTCCTCAGTCACATGCTTTCACGTCTGAAATCAGTGGGGAAGTATGCATGGAATTGAGATGCAGACTTTAGTTCATTAAGGTCCTGAACCAGCACTGAAGTCAGTGGGGCTACTCACTCACTTACAGTTAAGCCGGTGTTTTATTGTTTTGCTAGACTGGGACTGAAATGCTCAGAACCTTGTAGATTAATTAGCCCTAACTAATTCACCTAGCTCTCATGTGTGTTGTGAAGTTTAATCTATAAATGTAATTATCACTGTTTCTACAAATGTAGAAAACAAGGTGGAGAGGTTACATGTATTACCCCTGTCATAAATAGAAAGGGAAGGGTAACAACCTTCCTGTATACAGTACTATAAAATCCCTCCTGGCCAGAGGCACAAAATCCTTTTCCCTATGAAGGGTTAAGAAGCTCAGGTAACCTGGCTGGCACCTGACCAAAAGGACCAATAAGGGGACAAGATACTTTCATATGGAGAGGGGGATGGAGGGGGGGGGGGAAAGGATTTGGTCTGTCTGTTCTGTGTGCTTGCCGGACACAGATCAAGGAAGCAAGCAATCCAGCTCCATTAGAATCAGTAAGTACTAGCAAGGGAATGTGTTAGCCTATTTTTGTTTTGGCTTGTGATTTTCTCTGTCCTGGGAGGAAGGTGTATTCCTGGTTTTCTTTTTGTAACTTTAAAGTTTGGCCTTGAAGGAAATACTCTGTGTTTTGAATCTGATTGTCCTGTAAAATTACCTTCCATCCTGATTTTACAGAGGTGCTTCTTTTACTTTTTTTTCCTTTATAATAAAGTTCTGTTTTTTAAGAATCTGATTGGGTTTTTAGTGTCCTACAAACCCAAGGGTCCGGTTTGTGCTCACCTTGTTTATTTTTCAAGCCTCCCCAGGAAAAGGGGTGTAGGCTTGGGAGGATATTTTGTGGGACTAGGAACTCCAAGTGGTCCTTTCCCCGATTCTTTGTCTAAATCACTTGGTGGTGGCAGCATACCTCAGTCCAAGGACAAATAGAGATTTGTGCCTTGGGGAAGTTTTTAACCTAAGCTGGTAGAAATAAGCTTAGGGGGTCTTTCATGTGGGTCCCCACATCTGTACCCTAGAGTTCAGAGTGGGAAGGGAACCCTGACAACCCCAGAAGGAATGAATGTCAAAGCTAGTATTAGAATATAGAAGCATCTGATTCCCAGTCAGCAGTTCCTACTACCCTGCCAATGTGCCTCAACCCTATTCCTTAGGGGCCAGCTCAAGGGGCAGTTTTGTCCCCATGGCCCATTTAATTCCTTACTCCTTTGCTAAGAGTGCCAGCAAGGAAGACTATTAGTGCCAATTGCACAGGTGATGTTACTGGCTAGGAACTGGAATAAGACCACCAACATAGTTTTCATAGTAATAATAGCAATAATAATATTAATACTTGCTGTTTATATAGAACTTTGCATCTTCAAAGCCTTCAGCTGTTATTAACAAAGTAATCCTTACATCATTCCTAAATCAGCTGTCACATGGTAATGACTTTTGGTCACTACTGACCTGAGTCAGATTTTGATGTGAATACTTTCAACTTGAGGCCCTTGAACCTTGTTGTCCCATTCTGTGGGACCTAAAAGCAGCACCCAGATCTGAGCCTTTTTTGATTTGTCTAGAAGACCACAAAATGATACAGCTCACTTTGAGCTTCACACTGGCCTTGTTCCAGGTCATGGTTCAGTTCACATCTTTTCCTAAAGCTATGGATAATTCTTGCAGTCAGTACCATGCAAATCATAGGTAACCCCACACCAGTCTCACTGTATTGTATTTAGACACTTGTAATACAAAATACTCACATTCCTTTGCTTATTTGCTAAATAATGATAGTTTTCATAGGTGTACTTGTCAGATCTCCTTTGACGCATCTTAAATAGCCTTGCACCTCTGTTGCTGGGTATTGATAGTTCCTCCACCATGATGTCTCTGGGGATGCTGATTTTCTTTCCAAGGTCTAGGCCATCTGACTCTGTACCACAACAGACAAGCATATGCCTTATGAAATATTCTTCTCTGCTTTCCTTAAATGCTGCTTTTTGCTAAATAATGCTTATTATTATATTCCCTATATCTGTAGTCCAACAAGAAATGCACCCCAGTTCCCCAGTAACATCCTCCTGCTCCATGCTGTATTAGTGAACTCAGTCATTTTTTTGGGGAGTTATGAAGTACACTGTAGCCTGGAATGAGCTTCTGCACTGAGAGCCAGATTTACAAAGGTGATGAGCGCCCACAGCTCCTGTTGATTTCAGTTAGAAGTGTAGGTGCTCAGCTTTTCTGAAAATCAGACCCTTGGTATCTTACAATATAATTTCTTAGTGATCAGTAAAATCCTACTTTCACTGAAGTCAGTGTCAAAACTCCCCTTGACCTCAGTCCTGGACCCGGCCTAAATCAATATATATCCTGGACTGGACAGAGAAAGAACTCCTCAGCCTATTTTACACATATCTTCCTATTTCTGATTGCTTGCAATAGTTTTTGTCTCAATGATTCATTCACATTTTTTAGATTTTTTAAGGCTAGCTACCTCCTGTAACAGAGGTTTGAATTGGCTGGGAGCCACTACTTAATAGTTTTATTTAGAGAATTTCAGAATAAAGGTCCAGTTTATGAAAATGAAAGACGTAACAATGAATTAAAATATACTTCTAACAACTTTTACATGATTCCTTCAGAATAATTATCTATTTTTTTCCACACTGCAATTAACAGTTCTCATCAATAGGAGAATTACAAGCAACTCTTTTCAAAAGATTAACAAGTGCTGGAAATCTAATTACTGCTGTCAGTGTTACTTAGGTCCCTGCTTGGGGAAAAGATCACTTCCTTGGCTTTACATTGTAATTCTGGGGAACTTTGATAATGAATATGCATGCATGGGTGGTGGTGGAGGGGGAAGAGTAAGAACCAGGGTTTTCCCCAGGAATTGAAATTGGGGGTGGGGGGGGTTGAATTTACAGGGAGCTGGAGGAGGGTCAGGGCCGATGAGGGGTGAGACCCTGAGTGTGAAGGTGGCTCTATGGCACCATAGTAAAAACTGAAAAATGTTTCATGACCATTCAATTAGATTTAACTCATGTTTTAAAATCATCACAAAAATTAAAGTTGGCTACTCAAGCCTTCTATGAAGCACTACATCTACATCCTTATTGGTTTCTTGTTATAATTTTGCACAACTCTGTTAATGAACAAGATGAATGCAATGCGTTCATCTTTGGTGGCTTCCCGTGTGTCTGGTACTTCCATTCCTTTAATTGGTATTCTCATTAGATCATTCACATGATCAGGCAGAAGGCAACTTCTTTCAGAACACAAAATTCTATTCAATGAGGCAAAAGAATGCTCAACTGTAGCTGTTGTGACTGGGAGTAACAAGAGATGAATTCCTACTTCTTTCATCCCAGGAAACATAGCACAAAGATTGGGTCAAGCCACTAGTGATGATAAAAAAAGAAGTTGAAGTCAAATCTTCATTTATTCATCGTATGATATTCCACTGTGTGTTCAGATTCCCTATTCTGCCCTGAGCACATGGCAGCCCCTTTGCTGGTAGTGCCTCACTCCACTCAACTGTCGGTGTTTTATAGGACCTCTGTGTAAAAGCTATGTAGAGGTTGAGTAGAATCTATCAGTCACTGTTGTAGATTTTTAAGAATCAAATCTGTGTACTTTTTCAGTTGTCTTAAACACTTCTTGTCCTCTTCACTTAAGGATTCAATATAAATGCCTTCATTACTCAACTTCTGGACTAAAGTCTTTGCTTCTTCCAGTACTTTTTCAATGGGTAGCTCTCTGATTGATCCAAATGTAGCTTCTATTGCTGGACAAAGATCTACTACTGTTGTAGCAGATGCCTGGATGACATTGTTTAATGACCCAAGTGGTTTCAAAAATAGACTTACAAGGGAGAGAATGGCAATAGTTTTCTCTGAATGTAGTAGCAAAAGTAATGCACCAGCCTCACTACTTAGATCCATCCCATCTTGGTAGATACTTTCCAAAGCCAGTAATAATGGCTGGAGTAATTTTAAGACAACAGCCAAGGATCGCTCATGAGAAAGCCAGAGGGTTTTCCCAGGTTGGACTAATTTGAACTTCAGTCCTAGTGTATCTTCTATATTTTCCAAGATATTCAGTCTTTTTGGACTCTTGCTGAAAAAAGAATATAATGAAGACACTAAATTTATAGCTTTTTTAATGTCTTTTGAAGAGTCTGCAGCTCGTACTAGCACTAGTTGGAGTAGATGGCCTCTGCAGTGTGTATAGGAGAGATTAGTGTTACACTTTTCTCTGAGCAAAGCTTGTACTTCACCGTGTCTTCTAGAGAAGTTTGCAGCTCCATCAAATGCACAAGCAGCCATCTGTTTGGGGTCCAATTGACCAGCATTTAACTCCTCTAAGATGTGGGTTGTCACAGCTGCAGCCGATGTGTCTTCTACAACTTGAACATCTAGAAATGCATCTATTGCCCTACCACTGACATGAAGATAACGTACACAATGACTTAATACTTGATGCCCATTTGCATTGTTGCATTCATCAGCCATGTATGCAAATTTTTTTGTGGTGAGAGAGTTCTTCACTTTTTCAACTGTTGAGTCTTTCACTGTTGCACCACATACCTCTAGCCAGTCAGTTGAGTTTCTTGCAGAAAGATAGTGAACATTTGCTGGTCTTGTCCAGAACCAGTGTTCAACTTCAGGATGAACAAGTGACAATCCACTTAACATTGGCCTCCATTTTGTAGTGTGTGGTATCTCTTGCTTAAATAGCAAGTATGATGCCACAGCCATGTTTGTTCTCCTGAACTGTGTTGTGTCTCCAGCATTCTTAACAGCCTCATTAACACTCACCGGTGTTGTCCTTGGTCAGTGGAGACTCAGAGTTCAGAGGTTCTCTCTCATGAGTTCACCTCCCAGGTTGGGGGAAAGAAGGCACCTTGCTCATTCCTCCAGCTGCTCACTGTTCACTCTGGCCACTGTTATTCATTGTGCCACCGTTCACTCCATTGCTCTGTTGCCAATGGCCCTGCGCCGTCACCTTCTGCTGCCACCTGCCACTGTGACCTCTGCAAGTTGGTCTCTTGAGGTTCCACCCAGCTCTCAGTGATTTCAGCTGAGCTCTCAGTGGGGGAACCTCGCTGCTAGTGCGGCCTGGGCCATCTCTTCCACAGAAACACTGTCCCACAGCAGGTCTAAGCACTTAGACCTGATTTCAGCTGTAGTGGTCACTTAACAAAACAAAAGACTATCTATGGAACCTAATCAGCTCTGTCTTTAAACAATGGAGAGGGGCAGGTCAAATAGTACTTGTGACTCAGGCAGACCATCAAGCAAAACTCCTGTCCCCACCTTCTCTCTTGATGCCCTCAATCAGCCCAGGCTAAGTACAGTTCTACTGCCCTTTACTCATACAATAAGAACAACAACATTTCATTCCCCCCTTCCCCGCGCATTCAAGTGATTTGTAACCCAACCCCAGCCAAAATCTATCTCTTGGGCAACGCAGCTCTGTTTGCTGAATACCTAGGTAGATTAGGTGTGAATGTAAATAAAATCTGGTCGTGAGGCCTTTCCCCCCAGCCCCTAGGTCATCACTAGCTGTCAGGGAGAGCTCATTTACAAATCATAATTTGAAACTATTAGGTTGGCCAACATCACCAAAATGAATGCACTGACATTGTCATAAAAAACAACAGCTGTATAAGGAAGATAGTCTATGTTTATACTTTTCAAAGCTATTATACTTTTTCAGATACACATTTTATCATACATGTATATGCTTTTAAAGTGTGTATTCATGTTTCAATTTCAGTTCAGATTTCCAAACAATCACTAAAACATGATTTTTTTGTAACTAGTTCACAAAACTGGGGTGGGCGGGGTATTGGGGCAGGGGGAGGAAATCCCTGAGTAAAACTGCGGGCAGAGAACCCTGTATGGCATAACCTTCATTGGTCAGTCTTATGGAGAAGTTCTGGAAGTTGGGATACTAGTGGCACTGAGTATGCTGACACTGATTTGAAGAACTCTTGCCATTTGGTGTCCTCAATTTTAAAGCCCTTGCTTACTCTTTACACCATGATAACTTCAATGCTTAGCAAACTATTTTGTTATTCATTTCTTACTGCCAGGGTTTGGAAAGTAGCCTTTTTCACATGTGGCCATAATTAGATCATCCAGTAAAAATAATATTGTTAAGCATCTTCTCTGACTTCGTCATTTACAGTTACCCATGCTCATTATTTTAATAATTGAACTAGGGTATGTCTACACTGGCAGAGTTACATCACCAGCAATTACATCACCGCTCAGAGAGTGCTGAAGGGAAACCACTGTTGTGTGTTCATACTCTCTGCTGCTTGTGCAATAGTGTGTTCACACTTGCAGCAGTATTCGGAGCGGTGCACTCTGGGCAGCTATCCCTCAGAGCATCTCTTCCTCTTTTGCCGCTAAGAGTTGTGGGAAGGCGGAGGGGGTCACAGGGCATCTTGGGTCCTGTCCCAGTGCCCCATGATGCATTGCTTCAAATCCAAGCAATCCCTGTGCTTAGTCCACATTTGGCCCCATCTTTCAATGGTTTGTGTACTGCATGCTCTGCCTCTTCGGTCTGCAGGAATGGATCCTGCAGTGTTGACAAATATGCTGCTTGCTCTCACTAACACATCACAGGTGGCAGTGGAGTTATTCCTTAAACTACAAAGGCAAGAGCAGTTTGACATTGATCTTGTCATATGTAGTAGCTACGACATGAGATTGCTTGTGGCATTCACGGAGGTGTTGACCACACTGGAATGCCATTTTTGGGCTTGGGAAACAAGCACTGAGTGGTGAGATCACATCATCATGCACATCTGGGATGACGAGCAGTGGCTGCAGAACTTTCAGATGAGGAAAGCCATGTTCATGGGACCGTGTGATGAGTTCGCCCCAGCCCTGCGACACAAGGACACGAGAATGAGAGCTGCCCTGTCATTGAAGAAGCACGTGTTGAGTGCACTGTGGAAGCTGGCTACTCCAGACTGCTACCAATCGGTCGCTAACCAGTTTGGAGTGGGAAAGTCGACCATTGGACTCATGTTGACGGAAGTGTGCAGGGCCATTAATTGCATTCTGCTCCAAAAGACATGACTCTGGGCAACATGAGTGACACTGTGGATGGCTTTGCACAAAAGGGCTTCCCTAAATGGGGAGGGGTGATAGATGGCACTCATATTCCAATTCTGGCACCAGATCACCTAGCCACCGAGTACGTTAATTGGAAGGGCTATTTCTCTAGGCGCTTGTAGATCACCGTGAGCGTTTCACAGACATTAACACAGGCTGGTCCGGAAAGGTGCATGTCACACGCATCTTTTGGAATACTGGCCTGTTCAGGAAGCTGCAAGCTGGGGCTTTCTTCCCGGACCAGAAGATCACCATAGCGGAAGTCGAAATGCCCATTCTGATTCTGGGAGACCCTGTCTATCCCTTAATGTCATGGCTTATGGGAACCTTGACAGCAGCAAGGAGCAGTTCAACAACAGGCTGAGCAAGTGCAGAATGACTGTTGAGTGTGCTTTTGGCCCTTTAAAGGCCCGCTGGCATTGCCTATATGGAAGGCTGGACCTGGCCGATGACAATATTCCTGTACTCATAGCCATGTGCTGTACGCTCTGTAATATTTGTGAAGAGAAGGATGAAAGCTTCACTTAGGGCTGGACTGCTGAGGCTCAGCACCTGGAGGCTGAATTTGAACAACCAGAGACCAGGGCTATTAGAGGGGTGCAGCGCAGGGCCATAAGGATCAGGGATGCCTTGAGGCAGCAATTTGAAGCTGAAAGCCACTAATATTTGTTGCTATGCTCAGGAGTGCAGTGCTTGTAATGCTAGGAGGTGATTGTGATTGGTGTAGCCGATGCACTGTGAAGGTTTAAGAAAATTGCCTGTTGCTTTGCAGGGCTCTGTTTGCTTTCAGTTAATGGAATAAAGATTGCTTTCAAACCAAAACAATTATTTTATTAAACAACAACAACTAGAGGAGAGTGACAAACAAAAAAACAGATCAGCACCGTAGAGGATGGGGGAAGAGAGGGTCCCAGGAGGAGGGTGAATTCCTGGGACAGTTAAAGATTTGTGTATGTCCAGATATCACATGCAACCTTGTCCTTTGGAGTAGAGTGCAGTGGGTACTGTTCTTCAGCAGGGCTAAATTGCAGAGGGACGGGTGTTGCCCTCAGGGGCAGGGGAAATCAGTGTTCCAGGACTGTACTGTACACTGAGCACGTGGCTCTTGGGGAGAGCCAGTACTGTAGGGGAGGCCTGATAATCATTCCTATTCCCACACTTTCCACAGGCTGT
Organism: Lepidochelys olivacea; assembly: GCF_965140295.1. Classification (NCBI taxonomy): domain Eukaryota; kingdom Metazoa; phylum Chordata; order Testudines; family Cheloniidae; genus Lepidochelys; species Lepidochelys olivacea. The sequence goes on along the minus strand of NC_140414.1, from coordinate 45,047,011 downwards.
GTTCATTATGGAAGATATCTCACTGCTAAGGGTGAGCAGGGAATCAAGGGAGGGTCTTCTCCAAGACTTCGACTTCCACTCTGGTCCTTATGCAGCTCGCCTGTGTGCAGCAATGGTCCCCCGCCCCTCCCAGTGAAGGCAGAATGGTGCAGGAAAGTTACCCTTAATGGGGCAAGAAACAAAGCAGCTCTGCCAAAGAACCTGCAGCAGTTGGTTGCCCAGTATCTCCATGAGAGTTTCGTGGAGATCTGAGGCACATTCCATGAAGTGAGGGAGTCAATCAACACCCTGTTCCACCGCTCATACTAGGTATGTGGTGATATGCTCATCATACAGACAGAAGCCTGCTTTCTGCAACCCTCTTGCCCCCAACAACTCACTTTAGCAATTCCCAAAATCAAAGCCACATACCAGGGGCCTCCTCTCCTGTTTGCGCTTCACCAAGCTCCGACCCCTGTGACTGATTAGCCTCCTCTGGCGTTGAGAAGATCTCCTGGCTGCATGTATCTCTGACCTCTGAGTCATCCTCTGCGTCTGGGTCCCCCTCCCCCTTTACGTCCTCGGTCCATTCTCGACTGGCATGCGAGCCATCGAAGTATCCACAGTGGCCTTCGCAGTGGAGGTGGAGTCACCACCGAGTATCACGTCCAGGTCTTTGTAGAACTGGTAGCTCGTGGGGGCAGCACTGGAGCAGCAGTTTGCCTCCCGCACCTTGTGGTAGGCGTTCCGCAGCTCCTTCGCTTTGACCCTACACTGCAGTGTGTCCCGGTCATGGCCCCTTTCTGTCATTCATCATGATATCAGTCCATACATATAATTCCAACGGCTGGAACTCAGCTGGGACTGGACAGCCTCCTCTCCCCAAATGCTGATGAGGTTCAGCAGCTCGGCATTGCTCCAAGCGGGGGGATTGCCTGGTGTGTGGAGCAGGCATGGCCACCTAGAAAGATGCGCTGAGACCACTGCACGCGTCCCTGAGCAAACAGGAAGGGGACTTTCAAAATTCCCAAGGAATTTAAGGGGTGGGGCTCACAGTTGGTCATCTGAGGGCAAGGCAGTAGAGTTCAAACCAATGACCAGAGAGGTGAGAACAGGTATTGTGGGACACCGCTCGGAGGACAATCACAGCACTGTAATCTACTAGGGTGTCTACACTGGCATCATGGCGCTGTAGCCCTGGCACAGAAAGCTGTACGCCTCTCGTTGGGGTGGTTTTTTTACAGTGCTGCTACTGTGCAGTTTCTGCGCACTAAATGGCTTGGCAGTGTGTACACCTCGGGAGTTACAGCGCAGAAAGCTGCTTTACTGCACAGAAACTTGCCAGTGTGGACAAGGCCTTAGTCTCTGTGGGTGTTTATAAGCTTCAGGACAAGATATGAAGTAACATCATGCTATGCAAAACCGCATTGAGGCTCCAATATGAATCAGTTTTTCTCCCACTCCTAAATCCTTGATCTTCCACTTTCACTTGCACTTGCAATCAGGTAATCATCAGCACCAGTCAGCTGTGTTTTGAGCTGCACTGCTGCCTGCTACTTTGTCTCTGTCCCATTCAGGCCTTCTCCTGTCATGGGTCCTACTTCCCAGTTCCAACAACATTTTCTTAATCCAGATATGGAATCAATTCAGTCCAGGATCAGGTGAAGGCTTGGGTTGTTTCTCATACCAGTTCCCTATGCCTAATCTAGAGTCAGTTTTTTAAAAGAGAGGTCCAATTGTGTGTGTGAAAATGTGAGCAATTGTAAATTGAGTGTTGCAGTTACCTTGACTACAATTGCAAACTGGATATTTACACATGCCTTTGCATGCATAAAGTTCTCATCTGTACTCATAATTGCAAGAACTGTACATGTAAAGGTAGGCACATATTTTTGAGCATGGATCTTAAGCCTCTACATTTAAAAATTTGACCCATTAACTAATTTTGAATTAAAACTGGATGTGGCCCACAGCAAATGCCTAAATGACCCATTGGATGATTTAACTGATCACTGTAATCAGCTTTAACAAATGAGTTACCTAATAAGATACTTCAGAGACAATTATATCATATGTGGAACATCTAAATAATCCTTAGTTGGCTTCAGTACAGCTTGTTTTACATAGTCTTTAAATACAAAGATATGGGATCCAGACATGGCATCTACAAAAATATTAAAAATGTCTCTCAGATATTAAATGGTTTAATATAACTGCATTTAAAAAATCTAACAGGTATATTTACAACAAAATGTGAAAGGAATGGGCAGGCACTTACACGGGCAGATTCTTTTTTATACATATACAAAGGGCCTGATCCTACTTTCCTTGGAATCAAATTTGTCAGTTATCTAAGTGGGTTATTTGTCAGTAAGTTATCTAAGTTATCACAATACATGTGAGCAGGAGAATAAATCCAAGAGTTTCATAAGTAGATTTAAAGTTAGGTCCTTAATTTATAGTTAGGCACCTAAACCAATGGCCTGATTTTCAAAAGTGTTGAGTTTTAACTTCCACAGATTTCAAGGGGGACTGCTAGATGCTCAGCACTTTTGAAAATTAGGCAACTTATTAAAGCACCTAAATAAGGTTCTATGGGTGGAATTTTCAAAAACATCTGAGTTAGGAGTACAGTCCCAGTGAAAGTCAAGGGGACATGTGCTCCTAAATCACGAAGCACTTTTGAAAGTCTCACGTTAAGCACCCGCTTTTGAAAATCAAGCTAAGATTTTCATAGCTGTTTCCATTTCCCTCAAAATGGCAACAGAAAAGTTGAATGGCTGCTTAAAAGATCAGCCAGTGACTATGTATTGGAGAGAAACGACAAGAACTAATAAGGTTTATTAATCCCAATAGCTAGCTTTGAGGAGAAGGAGAATATTGATACAAATATTTTTGATCATGCATATTAAAAGAAATGGAAAACAGGAAAAAAGATATAGACAGATAATCATGTTTTGTATATGAATAGTCTTGCAAAATGGAATCCAGTCATGATATTAGCCCCAAATAATATTCTGAAAGGCTATCCAAGCAGAATGTACATCAGCTGTTAGATTACTTCATTCCTTCACAACAGTTGTTCATCTGAAAATAGCTTTCAAATGAAAAGAGACAACTACAAAAGGATTAGTTACCATAGGCGGCATGATACCCCCACTAGATTATTTATGGCAGAATACCCAGAGAAAGAGCTGTAAGAGAGTTAAACTGTAAGATTAAAAAGAAATGTTAGGAAGGAGCGAAAGGAACATAGGACATACAGTAACCGGTTTTAGCTCTATACCATTTCCGTAGATTTCCTTCATAATGGCTGATGCTTGTTGTTTCCTCTCTTTGACCATGGCAGAATGTGATAACATTGTGATTGTCTGGTGGGGTTTTCCTCACTGAAAAAAAAAAATCCACATTTTTACATTGTTGAGCCAGTGTGTAGAATCCAGTTGACTTTTATTTCAAGCATTGTCTTCAGAATAATTAGTGACTATACTTATTTCTCATTTGGCTAAGATGTCTTTTTAACAATGCCAAAGACACTGGCAATCACTCCTTGCAAACATCTGATCAGAGACACATTCTCCAACTCAAAGATAAGAAGTCCTGAGTGACATACTGTCTTACATAAATTCTGTAGCAAGATCTGTGGCAGTGGTCTGGGCCTTCTGATTTCCACTCACTATGTTTAAAAAAAATGCAAATCTGTGATTTATTTCAAATGCTGTCTTTTGTTAACCCTTGATCTACAGTCTCAAAAATAGGAAAAATTCTGGCAAACTGCTGAAAGTGACAGCGAAAAGGTTGATGAGCTTGTTAAAGCATCTTTAAATAAGCAAAGAAAGTGGATTCCCCACTAGATAAAAATATACATCATATTTTATTCCTGAGATAAGATGTTACTTAAATGTCTTCTATGCAACAGATTGTAGGACAAACAATGTCAAAATATTTCAGGAAAAAATACACTTACCCTGTTAGGCTTTGTTGTGCAGAAAAAAGCAATCCCAACCCCTTTTGGTGAAGTTTCTGGAGTTTGTTATGAATGGGGATGACCTGACTGGTCCTGGATGGTTTCTATCCTTCTGGTTGGGTCTGCATGGTACCTAGTACGAAGACAAACTGGGGGCTGACCCTCTCCAAAGAGACTGGCATCCAGCTGACATCAGCCAGCTATATATAGAACCAAACACTTCAGCTAGTCATATCTTCCTGGCGAAAGAAGAGAACAGAAAGGATTCAGCTGTACCCACCACAAAGAGAGTGTATCTCTTCCAGAGCTTATTGGGAGATTTCGTGGAATGCTCTCTTCATACTTGTTCAGATCATCCCATCATTCTGAAAGAAGAATAATCTCCATGTTATAACCAGGGGAAAGACATTTAAAAATAAGGTGATAAATATATGATGAGAAAGACTATATTTGATGGGAATGGAATGGGCTAATCCTTCAGTGAAAGATAAAACCATGCCTTTATAGTAGTTGATGACTAAAGTTAGTGGCAGACGGTTGATGTACAAAGCCTACTCTTAAAAAGAAATCAGAAACCTGCAGTGTTATTTGTGTTAAGACAATACTTTCACAATAGGCTACAGTTTCTCTCAAGAAATAGTACAAGAATTTGTCTCATAATGATTTTTTAAAATTGATTTCTGAAAACTGCAATAATTTAGAATCCATTAATACCCAATATACTGTATCACTTTATGCTAGAAACTTGTTTTATGTAGGATCACAGGTGTCCCAGGACAGTAGCTACCTTGTCCACCTGCCAAAGAAAACATTCAGGTTGTGCCCCCCCTCCTTTTTATGTATAAAAGGTATCTCATGGTAGGGGAGAAGGAGATGAGGAGGCTGTTTTTCTGGTTTTGTTTTTGTTGGGTTTTTGTTCTAAAGAAGTTCTGTTTTTTGCTCTCTTTTTTTCACATCAGAAATTGAGTTCTTGCCTTCCTGGAAGACTCAGTAGATGACTGGTAGGAGAAAGGCTGAGGACAGGTATTAATACCTGGTGGTATGGGCCCCTGGTGAGGGCCTGACATGCTAATTGCACTTCCTCCTTTCTCCACTGTGGAATATCAGAGCTAATTTTGATTCCATTAGGAGTTTAGTTACAGGTTGCTGAGCTGAATTCACTTTGGGTCAATGGTGCACCAGCACTGAGGCTCCCCTACTACAAGCTGAAATCACAAAAGAGCTAAACTTACTAAGAGCTGAAATCACTGACTGTTGTGTTAAGTAGTGGGGGAGCCTGAAGGCACATTTTGCGGAGCAGTTTGCGGGACAGCTGGCAGAGCAGAGCGGCTCTTGGAGCAGAGCTGTTCGTGGGATGGCTGGAGCGGCTCATGGGACAGCTGCCAGAGCAGAGCGGCTCTTGGAGCAGAGCGGTTTGCGGGATGGCTGGAGCAGCTCATGGGGGCAGCTGGCAAAGCGGAGCAATTCGTGGGATGGCTGGTGGAGTGGAGCGGAGAGGTGGGGGAAATTGTCTTAGGACCACGTAAGGTGCCCCTTAACTCCCACAGTATTCTTGCCAGTAAGTTAAAGAAGTATGGGCTGGATGAATGGATGATAAGGTGGATAGAAAGCTGGCTAGATTGTCATGCTCAACAACATGGCTCCATGTCTAGTTGGCAGCCAGTATCAAGCAGAGTGCCCCAAGGGTCGGTCCTTGGGCCAGTTTTGTTCAATAGCTTCATTAATGATCTGGAGGATGGCGTGGATTGCACGCTCAGCAAGTTTGTAGAGGACACTAAACTGGGAGGACAGGTAGATACGCTGGAGGGTAGGGACAGGATACAGAGGGACAAATTAGAGGATTGGGCCAAAAGAAATCTGATGAGGTTCAACAAGGACAAGTGCAGAGTCCTGCACTTAGGACGGAAGAATCCCATGCACCACTACAGACTAGGGACCGAATGGCTAGACAGCGGTTCTGCAGAAAAAGACCTAGGTGTGAAAGTGGATGAGAAGCTGGATATGAGTCAACAGTGTGCCCTTGTAGCCAAGAAGGCCAATGGCATTTTGGGCTGTATAAGTAGGGCATTGCCAGCAGATGGAGGGACGTGATCGTTCCCCTCTATTCGACATTGGTGAGGCCTCATCTAGAGTACCGTGTCCAGTTTTGGGCCCCACACTACAAGAAGGATGTGGAAAAATTGGAAAACATCCAGCGGAGGGCAACAAAAATTATTAGGGGGCTGGAACACATGACTTATGAGGAGAGGCTGAGGGAACTGGGATTGTTTAGTCTGCGGAAGAGAAGAATGAGGGGGGATCTGATAGCTGCTTTCAACTACCTGAAAGGGGGTTCCAAAGAGGATGGATCTAGACTGTTCTCAGTGGTAGCAGATGACAGAACGAGGAGTAATGATCTCAAGTTGCAGTGGGGGAGGTTTAGGTTGGATATTAGGAAAAACTTTTTCACTAGGAGGGTGGTGAAACACCGGAATGCGTTACCTAGGGAGGTGGAAGTTTTTAAGGTCAGGCTTGACAAAGCCCTGGCTGAGATGATTTAGTTGGGGATTGGTCCTGCTTTGAGCAGGGAGTTGGACTAGATGACCTCCTGAGGTCCCTTCCAACCCTGATATTCTATGATTCTATGGTTGTGACATCACAGTACAAAGGAAGTGAAATCTGGATAATTGAGTTTGGATGTGATTTTTATTCAGATTCTTTAAAACAGATATATACTTGTTAATACCTTGTAAGCAAGAGGCCCCCTCCTCCTAAAAAAATATATACCCACTGTATAAAATTCAAACAAACATACTCCTAACCATGAACCTCAGCCCGAGCTTTCTCCTCAAGTTTGGCTTTTCCTAAACTCAACCTTGTAGAACCTCTCTGTTGCAGACCATAGTTCTCTCTGCCCATGAGCAAGGCTCATTTTTAATCCTTGTTAAGAGTCAACAGAAACCGCATACTTGTATACTTGACAGTAATTCCACTGCTCTTTCATGCAGAGTTCAAGCATCTGATAAAAAGGGTGCCTTGACAAACACTTGATAAAAAAACTGTTTCTTAAAGATTCAGTACTTTTCACCCATTCAGTAAAAGACCCAGAGAGCTCCCTGTTTCTATGAGACCTTTAGCAAGTCCTCCAGCAAAAGCCACGAAGACCAGTCTTGATAAACCTGAGATTTCCAAGGTAAAAAACAAACCACAAAACCAATAGCAACCTCTCTACAAAACAAACAAAAAAGCATATACACTTAAAAAACCCTTTGAAACCATCTTTATACACCATACAATAAGAAGGCAGGGAAGCAGAGGAGCTAGGAAAGCACGTGGAATGAGGGTAAAGCGGAGAGACTGTGAAGGAGGTGAGACAGTGTGTGTGGAGCATAACTTGGGTCATCACATACCTCCTTTAACTCTGACTACAGCACTTGTTTTTTTCTCATTTCCTGACTACACATAGTGCATATGGAGCAGACAGTCAATATTTTGCCAAGACAGCCAGAATTTGGACAGGCGTCTCAGTGCTAAAAATTCAGAGTTATGCCTCCACAGCAGGTAATTTACAGATTTTCATCTGTGTATAGACACAAGGAACATGAGAATTTCCCCCTTACAGTTGTTTTGTCTTCTTGCTTCGAAAGTAGAAACAGTTGTAAGGAAAGAAGATACAAAACAACAACAACAAAAACAAAAATTCAAAAGAGTAATTATTTCTAACAATCCTAAAGTTATTTTGATCACTTAGATCAGTGCTTTGTTCTTATGGGGGTTAGGTATTGGGTCTGGTATTTATTTTTGTATTTGTGTTTTCAGTATTTTGTATTTGTTTTCAGTGCAAATCCTGAAGTCCTGCTCAGTTTTTGTTCAGCCCATGTACAGGTAGAAGTCCCACTGATTTCAACTGGAGTTATGTGTTTTATTTATATTTATGTTCGTCTGAGGCTTTTGCTTTAAAAATAGGAGCCATTTCTGGGGCTGATACTCATGACATTTCAGTACCTGATTAGTGGAAATGCCATGAGAAGATCAGGTCTCACATTCTTTCAGCACTATAAATTGCCTCTAAAACAAAAGTAAGTAACACAAATATGGAGATATTTCATTTTATTTAAATTTACCCCCAGCTATATTTGTCTTAAAACAGGTAGCTATGGATTTTGTACACAAGTCCAAATTTTTATGGCCCCAGTTCAGGTAAGCAGGTGGCTGGAAAGTAGCTAATGGAAAGCCAATTTTTAAAAAGGGCTTCAGAGGAGGTCATGGCAATTACAGGCCAGTATGCCTAACTTCAGAACCAGGCAAATTTGTAGAAATTATAGTAAAGAAAAGAATTATCAGACACATAGATAAACGCAATTTGTTGGTGAAGAATCAACAGAACAAAAACAAAATGAAATACTTTTTCACACAGTGGACAAGTAACCTGTGGAACTCATTGCCATGGGATATTGTGATGGCCAAAAGTATAACAGGGTTCAAAAAAGAGCTGGATAAGTTAATGCAGAATACGTCCATCATGGCTGTTAGCCAAGATTGTCAGTGATGCAACCCCAGGTTCGGGGCTACCATAAACCTCTGACTACCTGAAGGCAGTGGTGGATCACTCCATAATTGTCCTGTTCTGTATGCTTCCACTGAGGCTCTGGTAATGGCCAGTGTTGGAGACAGGATACTGGGCAAGGTGGACCCTGGTGACACACAATATGGCAGGTCTTATGTTCTTAAAGCGCTTAAGAATACGGCTAATTTTAATCACATACTTTAGTACTTTGTTGAACTGGGGGCTACATTCTATTTGCTCCTTTCCCATTTGTTTATCTCTCTGGCTTCAGTGTCATATCTTACTCTGAGAAGAAAAGGATGGCACCAAATCACAACAGAAAAGTTCACTGTGCAGAACATTTAACTGTGAACTTTATGGTTTAAAAGTTGAACATTAAACAGCCTCTTTGTGAAGATTATTCAAAGGCCCAATCCAACTCCCATTGAAGCCAATGGGAGTTTTCCCGTTAATTTAAACAGGATTGGTCATATAATGAGTTTCATCTGGGGTATCGATGCGACCAGTAAACTTTAACTGTAACATTTGCAAACAGAGAATCTGATCCTGCAGTTTACTATGGGTATCTCTACATTGCAATAAAAGTCCTGCAGCAGGGCCCTGTCTGGCCAGGTCAGGTGACTCAGGCTCACGGGGCTATAAAAATGCAGTGTAGACATTTGGTCTTAGACTGGAACCCAGGCTCTGAGAACCGTGGGGGGGAGTGTCTCAGAGCCTGGGCTTCAGTTGGAGCCCAAATATATGCACTGCTATTTTTAGCCCAACAGTCCAAGCCCCAAGTTAGCTGACCTGAGCTCTGAGACTTGGTACCAGTTTTTTTTGCAGTGTAGACATACCGTGAGTGCCCCCAATTCCCATAGTAGTTAGTAGAGATCAGGGTGTTCAGTATCTGAAAATATCAGGCCATGAGTTACTAAACCCACTGTGTGTATATGTGACTCTCATAATGTCCATAATAAGGAATTAAAAGTTAAAGAAGGTTAAAGACTTATAGCACTGTGATACAGCATACCAAACCAAAGCAAATCATGCATTTCAATGAAAGGAAATATTATTAAGCTAGTGGTGAACTTGAATACTTTAGCCACCCGATGAAAAAGGACAAAAATTACCTGTCTTTTTCCTCTATTGCATTTTTATTTAAACTCAGTAAGACCTTTCCTTTTAGTATTGTCCTTCGTAGTTCTTTGTGGGATTTTTCTTACCATGTTGCTTTCTCCAGATTGCATAATTTACCAGAAAGGAAGTGCAGCCTTAAAAGTGAGGGGGGGGAGGGAAACAGACTACCTACAACCATTTCTTTTCTGCATTTCTGTTTTTCATTCTTATACACACCAGGGAATCAGTTCAGGCAAAACTCAAACTGAGGTCAATGGGAGTTTTGCCTGAGGATCCTATTCACTTCCGCAAAGCACTTAAGTATGTGCTTAATTTTACACATGTACTTATATTCAACTCTGGGTCCTGATTCTTCAAAGATTTATGCACAGGCTTACCTTTACTACCATGAGTAGTCCCATTAAATTGAACTCCTAGCAACAGCAAAAACTTAAGCACGTGTGTAAGTGTCTCCAGGATCAGGATTCTGTTCAGTGCCTGAATGAGATTTGCAGGGTCAAGTCCCTGGTATACTTTCAGGCTTTTATTTATTTATTTACTTTCATTTTTTTTCCTGTGAGGAATGTCTCCCTCTATCTCTTTCTTTCTTTTTTTGTAGTATTCACTTTCCAATAAAGAGAACAGTTCTTACAGAAGGAGAAAAAGAAAGAGGGGGATTGTATACCAGATTGCCAAGAATATAGTCAATGGTAAATTCAATACTCAACTTCAGGTTTGTTTTTGTATAAACTCCTTAAATTCAGATATTTATTGAAGGTTATGGTGGTGACTGTGGACCACTTGGCAGAACCCAGAGGGTAAATTAAGTAAATTACGCTCTCATGCAACTTGAAAGGTGAACTGCAAATCATAGATAGACAGACAGACAGACATACTCAAACTTACTTGTTTTATATTTTGACTGTTCCTTGATTTTGCAGTTCTGCTGTCAGTTTTGAGTTAATTTTTTAAAGCTCTCTCAGTCTTATAGTCTAAGGTAAGTAGTATTGTCCAAAAAAGAAAAAGAAAAAATAAGATAAAAAGGAAAGTAAGAAGTGAGAGATCAGAAAGGCATCATAAGCATAAGGGATGAGTGGACTTTCCTCTACAACAAAATGTCCACCCCGTCTTCTTTTTCAATGCTTTCTCCCACCTGTGCCAGCAATGAAATTGTTAAATTTTTAACCACAAATGGAAAACTCAAATGTTTGGTGCCCAGCCTCACCCCTCCACTGACAATTCACCCCCAACACACAGGCTATTGTTGTGCCAAAGTCACGTGACATGTTCATAATGAGTGGAACCAAAGTAAATAGAGGTGGATACCTGGAAAGAGCTACTGTTCCATATGTCAAGAAACAAATTGCCAAAGCAAGCCTACTTTTTTTTCCTATTTGATTATATAATTCCAGTGTCTTATCCAGAGACTTTATCACATTTTCCTTCACGGCTCTTGCCAATGTTTATTTTTCCTTTAATACAGTGAAGCATTTTCTGTGACAGTTATCTCACCTGCAAGAAAATCTGCACCCTTGTCTCACACAAATTTAGCATGACCTAATTTTAAAAAGGGAAAAGAGTTTGTTTTTTCTTTCAGTTGAAACCTTCTCCAACAGTGAATGCAACCCAAATACAACAGCACTAGAACCCCCAGTGAACCGAAGGCTCTGATCCTCCCATCATATCCATGTAGCCCACGAAAGCTTATGTTCTAATAAATTGGTTAGTCTCTAAGGTGCCACAAGTCCTCCTGTTCTTTTTGCGGATACAGACTAACACGGCTGCTACTCTGAAACCATCCATATGGGAGGATTCCTGAACACATGAAGAGTCCCAGTGAAGTCTCAAGGGTTCTGCTTGAGTGCAGGGTTCCACCTGCATTGATCTAATGCCAGGACCGGTACAATAAAGAGAAAGCAAGACTGACCTGTCTATTTCAGTGTCCAAGTTGAGTGGAATAAAAGAAAACTTAAATGTAGAGCTGGTTGGGAAGATACTTTTTTTTCTTCACAAAAAATGTCAACAAAAACAACAATTTTCCATTTCCATCAGTATTTCTCCTCAAAATGTTTCAGGTTTTTCAGGTTAAACCCCAAACAATTTCCAGTTTTGCTTACTGAAAACCAAAAAGATTTCAGTTTTAACACTGAATAATTTCATTTTTTGATTGCTGAAAACTGGAAATATTTTGGTTATGGGATGTTCACAAAAACGCCAACATTTTGGATGAAAATCTGAATTTTGTTTTTTATAGAAACAGATTTTAACGAAAAGTTCTGTTTAGTCAAAAAGCCAGTTTTATTCAAAAATAAAAAGTTTCAATGATTTTTTTTCAACCAGCTCCACTTAAAAGTTGAAAAATTAGTTATTTAAAAAAATTATTTCAATTTTAATAACTAAGGTGTTATTAAGGCATAAGGGTGGAAATTAGCACTTAGATGATGTGATGTGGTACTGTACTGTACCATGCATGCTCTGTAACTATGATGGACTTGGACAAGTAAATAGATAAAGAAATTTGTATCCCCTTTAACTTTCCCTTTTTGTACGTATGCTTCTCTTTTTTTCAAAGGTACAGCTGCACTTGTGGAGGCATTTAGAGTACAGACACTGCACGCCCAGTTAGCATGGGTATAAATAGCCGTATAGACAGTGAGGCACAGTTTAGGTGAGTAGAGAAGAGAGCCCTACACATCTGCATTCCCGGGGCATATACAGTTCTCTATATGCCCAAGCAGTGCCTCCCATGTCTATATTGCTATTTTTGCTGCCTCCCTGCTGCTGGAGCTTTTCAATACAGCATGTAGATACACGTGTAGTACTTGTGCTGTACACACCAGCATAAGAGTAGACAGAGCCTAAGTGCCACTAGCACTTTCTTCAGAACTTTCTTTTCAACACACACATTTTTCCGATTCTTTTCTGGAATTGGTACCAATGCCTTCTGTGAGTTAGTGTCCTCGTGTGATACCTTTGTTTCTTTGGGGAGAAGGGTTATTTTGTAGGCCTTATACCTCTGTCCTGCCAATTCCACTAACATTTTAGAGAGCACTAAGAAAACAACACCTCATCTCTTAAGGTGTCCTATCTATAAAGTCTTGCAGAAACGGAAGGTGACAGTTACTCCTTACAGTCTATGTTAGCATGTGGCTGGATTAAAGCAATCTTGGGCACTAGGCAAGCCCACGGCTCTGCTCCTGCAGCCTCACCCCCATGCCATGGGACTTTCCCCTATGCAGAGTACTGGTGGCAGGGGCCTCTCCCCTCCCAGAGAGGCTGAGGCAGTGCCATGGGGCCTCCTTCTCCCAGGAGTGTCAGCAGGACTTCCCACTCTTTGAGGCTGAGGTGGCAGCAGGAGCCTTGCTAGTACTTACCCCAACAGCCAGGCTGTATCTGCCTCAGTGGGTGGGCTGGGTATATTGCACTTTTCTGCCAAACACACAGAGTCCTCTGCTTGGGGTGGTTTTGGTGGGGCCCCTCAGAGCTGTGGGTTTTGGAGAAATGTAGGGCTGGAAGGGACCTCTAGAGGTCATCTATTCCATCCCCCTGCACTGAGGCTGATCCTGGGGCTGATTACCCTTTAAGGGGAGACAGGCTCATCCTTGCCCGCAACATAGCAGCTATACCTTAGCTGTCCTGATCTGGCAACTTAATTATAAGTAGTTACCCCAGCTGTGAAAGGATCTAGAAAAACTCGCGAACAAGGAAAGCTCAGTTAGAAAGGCCCCATGAGAGAGGAGGCGGGGAGTTCCCACTCTCTGAAAGGGAGACTGAAGAAAGCTACAGGGATGGAATTAATGCCTGTGGTGGATCCTGAAAGCGGGTAAGGCCCAGAAAAGCAGTTGTGAGGATTGGTGTTTCAGCAGAGAAAGAAGGAGGAGAAGGAGAAAGATGGAGAAGCTAGAGGCCTGAGGGGCTGTGTTAAGCACAGGTTTCAGGGAAGCAGCACAAAGGGCTTAGAGGTAGTACGTTGCCTAGGGAAGTAGCTGTGAGTCTGAAGGAGCAGACTTAGCTGTGTAAACCAGGGTCCATGGGCTGGAACCCAGAACAGAGGGTGGACCTGGGGTCCCCAACCAGCCCTAAGGGAAGGGTGTACAAGCCCTATGTAAGGACTATTGAGCCCAGGGGCTGAAGACTAAGCCTAAAGGATGAGCCAAGGATAAGCCCAGAGGGGTCAGAGGGATGAGTTGTGTATAAAATCTGACCACTGTAGAGTCAAAATGAAAGCCAGCAGGGGCAATAGAGACAAAGGCTCCTGCAGCACCACACCCAGATGCAAGAGGGTGCTATGGTGATGAGTGCAATTGCTTACAACCTTTCTCATAGCTATTGTTGCAGATTCAGATAGACATCATTGCATCACTTCCTCTCATGTCATACTTTTAAGATTTTCTTCATATCCAGGAGGGTTATACATTTACCACTTAAAAAAAATGAAAGCTGAGATTCTGATGTAATTACATGACTTCAGGAGCTAAGGCCCTAGACACAGGTCTATGGTGCCTATGACTTAATCTGGCCCTTATTCTGCTGCTTGCCAGGAAGCTTGAGTTTCATACATGTAACTGCTGTTTGAGATGATCATGAGTTGAAAAGTCAGACATTGCTGCTGGTGGTCATAAGGGTGGTGAAAGGGTTTTTTTTTTTTTTTTTTTTACCTTATTTGCTTTTGAACATTAGTCAAAAATGTGGTAAGCCACCAAGCTGTTTATGATGCTGTTATGTGTCGCAGTGTCATAAACAGCTGGCGTGTGCCTGAAGGATAAGCACCTAAAGAGCAAAGTCACAGATCTTAAACTTTTCATGAAAAGTAAAATGTTCTCTGTATTTCTGGCACTGCTGCATCCGCTTGGAAATGGGTACTTTTAGTATCATATTGAACTCTCATTTCCTTTCCCTTTACCCAGTGAACAGGTCAGCTAGAGGCCTGCAAAAAAGATCAGCTTTCAAGGAGTCAGTTGCCTGACACTGTTTAATTTTAGTTTGGCTTTTTTTAAAAACAACAATTTCAGCTGCATGTTAGTGGTATTGTATTACCCCCTTCCTCTCCCCAAGGAAAAATAAGTTCAGAGAAAAGTTTCTAAAGTTCTTAGAGTTCTGCCAAGGCTTTAAACTTCTTCACTTTGGTGAGAACAGTCAGATTACTAAACTTGGCAAAACTGCCCGGGATGGGAGGGAATGTTAGTCTGAAATATCGCCAAGGTAAAAGGTCACAGGACGTGGTTGTGAGAGACATACTTCAAAGGCAGAATGTGGTGCATTCTTAAATTGTTTTCTGATATTCAGGAGATTAAGGGGAAATGGCACGACTAAATAAGCTGGAATAGAGAGTTGTCAGTTTATTTCTTCAGCACATACAAAGTAATGCTTAATGCTGATTTTATTTAATCTCTAACCTCTTTCTGATGTCTGTATTTCTGCAACATTTAATGAAAGCACTGCCTCCTCACTAGACCCTGATCAGTAAAGCATTTAAGCACATGCCACTTTCCACATCTGATTAGTTCCACTGATTGCACACAGCCCCCGTACTGTCAGACCCAAGCACTAAACAGTCATGAGTCATGTCCCCAAAAATCATGAGACTGGCTTACAAATCATGATTGAATTAAAATAAATTTTTAAAAAATGTACTCAGGTGAGTGCTTTTTTCTGGTTTTTTATTTTTCAGGTGCGCTTGGGTCATGTTCTCAAGCTTTTCTCGGCAACCATGAGGGCTAGAAATTTACTATTTCTTTATTGAAAGCTGAGATTCTCTTGAGTCCAGGAGCTTGGACTTAAAGAAAAAAATAAATATCATAAGACTCAGGATAAAATCATGAGAATTGCAACACTGCTGCCTTGCCAGCATGGCTCAACCCCAGGCCTCCCCCAAACACACATAGATGTGCAGAGGCATAGGTGGCAGAGGCATAGCTGGAAGCAGCAGCCCCTCAGCATATCCAAGTCCAGCAGTGCACAGGGAGTGGGCTTGGCCACTGGGGTATGGGGCAGGGGGTCTACCCCAGGGCCCTGAGTCCAGCTGCGGCTGCTGTGTGGCCCATCATCCACTGTCTTACTCAGGCAGCCAGAGCCCAAGCCACTCAGCTCCAGGAATCAGGCAGGGGATCTTCCTCATACGCTCTTGAGAGCCCTCTGGGGGTCCCCTCTCAGCCTCCCTCAGTGGAGAGGAAGCCCCAGAGCTGTGATTCCTGAAGCTGGGTGGCTTAGGCCTTGGCTGCACAGGTCCGGGGGCTGGCAGGTCCCACAGTGGCTATAGCTGGGTTTGGGGCCCTGGGGAAGATCCCCTGCCTCACATCCCAGTGGGTGGGTCCTCTCCCTGCTCTAAACCAGGTTCAGACCTGCTGAGGGGACACTCTTTCAGGGGCAGTGGAACTGGGTTGAGGGCGAGAGCTATTGCCCCACAATGGAAAAATTGTGGGGGGGGATGAGCTATATTTGTGCCTTCACGCATCATTCCCTGTAAACTTCAGGCACGCATGGAGGGAAGAAGCAGGAGTGGAACCCAGAGGGACTGAAGTGGCTTCTGTGAACCCATAGAAACACTCAACCTGAGTTCCCTCCATAGTAAAATTTGGGTTGCACCCCTGCTCAAGCCTAATCTGTAGTTAAGAGGATAGTGTAGTTGCCATAAGAATGGCCATACTGGGTCAGACCAGTCTTCGATCTAGCCCAGTATCCTGTCTTCTGACAGTGACTGGTGCCAGATGCTCCAGAAGGAATGAACATCACAGAACAATTTGTTGAGTGATCCATCCATTGTTATCTAGTCCCAGCTTCTGGCAGTCAGAGATTTAGAGACACCCAGAGCGTGCAGTTACATTCCTGACCCTCTTGACTAATAGTCATTGATGGATCTATCTTCCATGAACTTAGCTCATTCTTTTTTTGAATCCAGTTTTATAATTTTGGCCTTCACAATGTCCCCTGGCAGCAAGTTCCACAGGTTGACTGTGTGTTGTGGGAAGAAGTACTTCCTTATGTTTGTTTTAAATCTACAGCCTATTAATTTCTTGAAGGGGTAAATGATACTTCCTTATTCACTTTCTTCCAACCATTCATGATTTTATAGACCTCTATCATATCTTCCCTTAGTGATCTCTTTTCTAAGCAGTCTTTTTAATGATTCCTGATATGGAAGCTGTTCTATATCCCTAATAATTTTTGTTGCTCTTCCTGACATTTTTTCTAATTCCAATATATCTTTTTTGAGATGGGGCTCAGAACTACATGCAGTACTTAAGGTTTGGGCACACCATGGATTTATATAGTGGCATTATGGTATTTTCTGTCTCATTATCTATCCCTTTCCTAATGGTTCCTAACATTCTGTTAACATTTTTATCTGCCGCTGTCTCTTGAGCAGATTTTTTCAAAGAACTATTCATAATGACACTACAATCTCTTTACCAAGTGGTAACAGCCAATTTGGACCCCATTATTTTGTATGTATAGTTAGGATTATGTTTTCCAATGTGCATTACTTTGCAGTTATCAACATTGAATTTCATTTGCCATTTTGTTGCCCAGTCACCAAGTATTGTGAGATCCCTTTGTAACTCTTTGCAATCACCTTTGGACTTAACTATCTTGAGTAACTTTTCATCATCTGCAAACTTTGCCACCTTACTGTTTTTGCAGATCATTTATGAATATGTTAAACAACACCGTTCCTCTACAGATCCTTGGTGGACCCTTCTATTTCCTTCTCTCTATTCTGAGAACAAACCATTATTCCTAACTTTTGTTTCCTGTCTTTTATCCAGTTACTGATCCATGAAAGGTCCTTCCCGCTTATCCCATGACTGTCTTCTTTGCTTAAGAGCCTTTGATGAGGGACCTTGTCAAAGACTTTCTAAAAGTCCAAGTACACTATACCAACTGGATCACCCTAGTCCACTTTTGTTGACCTCCTCAAAGAATTTTAATAGAATGGGGAGACATGATTTCCCTTTACAAAAGCTATGTTGACTCTTCCCCAACATATCGTGTTCATCTACGGGTCTGATAATTCTGTTCTTTACTATAGTTTCAACCTATTTTCCTGCTTCAGAAGTTAAGCTTACCAGCCTGTAATTGCCAGGATCGCCTCTGGAGCCTTTTTTAAAAATCAGCCTCTGGTACAGAGACTGATTTAAGTGATAGGTCAAATACTACAGTAAGCAGTTCTCCAATACCATAGAGTTCCTGGTGACTTATTACTGTCTAATTTATCAATTTGTTCCAAAACCTCCTTCACTGACACCTCAATCTGGGACAATTCCTCAGATTTGTCACTTAAAAAGACACGTCACATTCATTGCAGTAAAGACCAATGCAAAGATTTCATTTAGCTTCTCCGCAACAGCCTTGTCTTCCTTGATTGCTCCTTTAGCATCTTGATCATCTAGTGGAACTACTGATTGTTTGGCAGTCTTCCTGCTTCCGATGTACTTAAAAAAATTTTGCTATTAGTTTGTGTGTCTTTTTGTAGTGGCTCTTGAAATTCTTTTTTGGCCTGCCTAACTATACATTTATACTTGACTTCCAGAGTTTATGTTCCTTTCTCTTTTCCTCAGTAGGATATGCCTTCAAATTTTTAAAAGATGTCTTTTTGTCTCTAATCACCTCTTTTACTGTTTCAGAGGAGCAGCCGTGTTAGTCTGTATTCGCAAAAAGAAAAGGAGTACTTGTGGCATCTTAGAGACTAACAAATTTATTTGAGCGTAAGCTTTCGTGAGCTACAGCTCACTTCATGTGTTGTTTAGCCATGGTGAGATTTTTTTCATCATCTGACTGCTATTTTGGATTTTTTATTTGGGAGTATATAAATAATTTGAGCCTTTATTATGGTGCCTTTAAAAAGTTTCCATGCATCTTGCAGGCATTTCACTCTTGTGACTGTTCCTTTTAATTTCTATTTAACTAGCTTCGTCATTTTTGTGTAGTTACCATTTTTGAAGGTAAATGCTATTGTGGTGGGTTTCTTTGGTATTTCCCCTGCCCTGACAAGAATGTTCAATTTAATTACATTGTTGTCTCTATTACCAAGCCGTTCAGAAAGTCTCATCTACTTGCCTCTCTGTCTCCCTTAGCTCCTACAGATCAGTCATTCTGGTCACAAGAACCCATATTCTGTCTCTGAAGGCCATGAGCTGCTTGCACCAAACACACATGCCACCTGGCCACAAAACAGGTAATCAGACATGCTGCATTCAGTGCAATAAACTGGATAGCCCCCACTATGCTCCTGGACTTCTGCCCACATTATATTTACTCTTGGAAGAGTGTTTTGTGTTTGTTTCCCATATCCATTTAACTCTTGATCTCTCTAGTGAGACTGCTAAGAAGGTTGATAATTAATGTTAATGGTGATGGCAATATTTTTTTTACATTGATACCTGTTCAACAGTGTCTAGGATGAAAACTTTGGATCTGATTCTCCACCCATTTATATAGGTGTAAATGGGGAGTATCACACATAAGGTCAGCTCGTGTCCATGTGAGGAGAACTGGGCTTTTTGCCCTCTGCTCACTGGAGCCAAATGTTGACTTGCAACACCAGAACCTCAGTGAGTGACACTGGCTCAGACTCCCATAGAGGAGATTCTGGGTCTAATTGTGCCTTCAGTTATACCAGTCTAATTGCAGAGTAACTCCATTTATTTCAACCGCTCTGCACCTAATGAGGTTCAGTCTGGACTTGAGAAAACTGAGATGCAAAGAACTTTAAAAACTGCTCTCAGCCATTAACACTTGACTCTGTCACCACATGTAAACTGTCTATATGAAACACATTGACTTAATGCGACTGTCCCTTTTCCTTAAATTTTGGGACCAATCCTTTTTGTCTTTTTTTTTAGGGTAGTCCAGTGAAGTCAATGGGACTGTTCATGTGAATAAGGTAAGTGGGATTTGTTCCTTTAGCTGTTTTATAATTCATGTTGTTATTTTTTCCTTTCAGAATAAGAAAGTCCAAATCTCAAAAGCAACTCTACAGTAATAAGCCACTGTGAATGTAAAATGGAGAGAGAAAAATCAGTAGTGAAAATAGATTTCCGATTAGAAAAACAAAGATAAAGCCTGATCCTACAAACATACAGCTGCTCAATTTTACTCATGACATCAATGTGATAACTTCTGTGAGTAAAATTAAGCACATAACTGTTTGCCAGATCAGGACTTTAGTAATCAAAGAATGAATTTTCAAATACCTCAACAGAGTTCTCTTAGTTCACAGAATTAGTTGACGAGAATTGGAAATGAATTTGAACAGAAAATATGGGCATCTGAGTTTTCTGTCACTCATGACCAGGCATGAGAGAACCTCAAGTATGTGCAACAAGTATGGTTGAAATAGTTGTTCAATCTAAAGGAATTTTAAACTAAACAAAATCTGTCCCTCTGAAAATCGCACCTGAATTCAGCATGCATAGAAATTAAATTGGAACGCTGGGTGACTGGGAAGTGTCAGGGCATATGCTCACAAGGGATTAGGGTGGTCAGAAATAGGCGGGAATCAGGTGGTCAACTGTTTTCCTAAAGAAAATGTTTGGAAGGAAAATATCCTTATGTAAGAGTTCTGAACAAATAAACTGACCAGCTTACTTTTTTTTTTTTTTTTGCTTACTTTTCTTTCCTTAAGAAAGAAAACAGTCATCAGCATTTTCACTTGCTTCAAAAAATAGGCAGCCTGGCTGGCAGCCATAGGCAGCCCTGCTGTGAAAACATTTCTTTTTGGTTGATACTAATATTTTATGGTGACCACAGTCAAACAGGTAAGAAACACAGTACAGAAAGTTAACACAGCAACTGTTGTAGTGATGAACTGAATCAGTGATTCCAACCACTTTTTCCTCTCACTAACATGTAAAGCAATAACTTTTTCATTCCCTATAAAATGACACAAACAAAAGCAAGCAGTTTTCTAAAACTGTCTCATCCAATCTACTGCTGAAGGAAGCTCAAATATTATTTTATTATTTGAGCAGAATTGAATAGCAGAGAGCAGTTGCCAAACGTCTTTAATCCTACACTCCTTTATTAATTATTATTTACTGTTTTACAGCAACCAAATGTGTTGGGCCTTGTTACAGTATCTTCCCTTTGTACTTGTTCAGTGGTTAGTCTAATAAGGCCCTGATTTTGACTGGGGACCTCAATATAATTAATAAATCATCTTAATTCCAATTTGTTTGTTTTTTATAGTAAACTTACCACTAGGATCTTAGTTTCAGTTAGCATTTGCCCTTTGATTCTTTCCCCTAACTGGTAAGCTTATTGGATGTATCTCATTTTCTCATAGAATTTTAAGGATCAGTTTAATCCTTCGTGGAAGCAGAAAATTTAATTCTGATTTCATAGCTATGATCTTTTCCACAGAGGTCCATTTTCTACCTAGAATTTTCCTTTTCTAGTTTTTTCATTTTCTAGACAGATTCCTTTATCTGTACGAGGAATATGATCTAACATGACTTCTAATTACTGCTTTTACAGCGTCCCACAATGTGCCAACACCCACTTTATTATTACCATTAACTGAAAAACATTAGGCTGGTTTTCCCTTAAGGGAAGTAACAAGTTCTTTTCTGCAACAAAGAAAAACATCTCTTTTCTCTGCTTTATGATAAACCTCCAACAGAGTTCCTTCCAGTGGTAGGAACATGAGACATGATCAAAGAGTACAGTCTCCCAACCTCATGACTCGATATACCCCACATCACTAATAATTTGTTTAAATATAATCATGTCTCTAGTGTGACTTATGTTGTGAAGTTTTTTTCAGGAGGATATAAAATGTCTTATGTAGCAGCTAATTTAAAATTATTAATATGTTTAGCTATTTTTTCATCAAATTTTGGTTATTTTTCACTGTTAGGCTATGATCAGCTGTTGTAGGACCAAGGGATTAAGTGAAAGTACTGTATCAATTTTATATTTCATACATTCTTTAGTGTCGTTTCACATTTAGGATTAATGTAATATCAGTTTAACATCAGTTACATCTACTGTCAGGAGATTATATCCTGCCTTTTCTGGTGGTTATACTCAGTGATCTAACAGATCTCTTCCATCACTATAAGCATATCGTTTGTTTTGATGAGAGTATATAACTTAAGGAAAATTATTTATTAAGAGTTTCTAGGGCTACTTCAGTCTGTGACCTATAACTTGGACCCACTTTTCCTTGGTTGGTGAAATTCTGCCAGGGTAACTGATCTATTGGTGATCTATTGGTGGAGCTTATCATTACATGTCTCCAGGAGGGCAAAGGGCCAGCATCTCCTAAATCAGGATGAGTTTGTCATTTTTCCAAAAGCCCTGAGTAAGGGGCAGAGTGTAGTTGTGCTACTCCAGGAAGAGATCAAATCTTCTATCTTTCCCTCGTTCCCCTTGTTCCAGTAGGGAAGTAACCTGCTACTGGATATAGCTGGCACAGATTACCTTCCCCCCTGCACCAGCTCATCTGCACTGGCCAGATCACATGCACTGGGGGTGTGGAGTCATTGTTCTACCCACTTCCTGACCACCCACTCATCAGCACAGGAGAGGGAGTAGCAGTCCAGCAGAGACTGCTATCCCTTCTAATTACAACCTCCAATATAAGTAGCCGATGTAGCAGGGTAGTAAGGGTAGGTCTACATTGTAATAGAAGGTGTGATTGCAGCACAGGTAGGTGTAGCCATGCTAGCTTTAATCTAGCTATTACAGCTAAAAACAGCAGTGAAGAGGCAGCAGCACGGGTTAACACCACAAGTAGTAACAGAGTCCCAGGCAGGCTTGTACATCTACACTGCTATTTGTAGCCATGCTAAATAGATTAACGATAACATGGGTATATCTACATACGCTGCAATCGCACCTCAGATTGCAATGCAGATACACCCTGAGTCCATGCAAGGGCATGTAACACAGGTTGTAAATGTGCACTAAGTGATTATTAGGCCCATACTCAGAACACCATCTCTTGATGCAAGCAATCTCAGCAATAGTTGCTGTTCACCTAACCTTTCCAGAGCAAGGTTACTGAGAAGGTTTGAGCAAGGCAGCTCTGGGGAGGCTCAAAGGTCCTTAGATTTCCTTGATTCCTTTCAGTCTGGTTTTAAGCCTAGGTACACCATGCTAATTGCACTATTCTCTATATGGTGAGGGTTGTGGGAGGGAGTTCTTCTAGTGCTCTGGACATTGCGTCAAGTTAATTGTGGTCCTGTATGGTCTTTTAATGGTTTTTCCTGGGGATATATTGATAGACCCACTTTACCATAAATTGGAACATATATATATTCTGAAGTACATTGTAATAAAAATGGAGATAGGTCTGTCATTGGAAGCATCTATACAGCAGAGTTCTGCTCCCTTTAAACTTATTGGCAGAGCTCCTGTTCACTTCAATGGGAGTGAGGCCAGGTACACTTTCAGCAACATACAGGATGTTCTGTTAAACACGCTTCATACCAGCATGCAGCAAATTTCTTTCTTCTTTTAGAATTGTTATGTTTTTCTAAATTACCTTCCCATTAATCATAATAGCTGCTCCCCATTTTCTGTGTAATTAGCCTGCCCTGTGCAGCCCTTCCCAAGTGTGAAAACATTTTAAAGAAAACAAATAAACACTATGATTGGTTCAGGGAGGGGACAGTCAGCAAATGGGAATGGGGGTTATGCTGCTGCAGAAGAATGAAGCCATGATGTGTCTCTGCACTCACTGGCTTGCAATGCTGTGTGGTAGTATCAACTGCCAAAGAACATTTTAGGTGACCCATTCCCCCATTGGCATGTGCTCCACGCCCCTTAATGTCAGTGGGAACTGCATGTGTACACTGAAGGGAGACCAGATCCACAACCGAGAAAAGGTAATGTCAAGTCCTGCAGGCTTATCCTTTTATTTTTACTTCTGAAAAAAAGTTTGACTGGATAAGTAGTAGTTTCTAGCAGGCAAGGATATGACTGGCAAAGAGACTCAATCCCTGTGCTTGTTACTAGGGCCACTTGTTTTATTTTGGACTATTTTTAGAAAGCACTCAGGCCAAAATTTTCAAACTTGTAAGTTTTACCATTAGGCATCTAACCCTATTTGTAGGCACCTAAATAGAAGTGGCCTGATTCTAAGAAGTGCTCCTACAGCACCTTTTAATTTCAGGGATTCAGCACTTCTGAAAAGTAGGTCATTTTTATTTAGATGCCAAAATATGGATTTAGGTAACTAACTCTAGGCACCCAAGTTTGAAAATTTGGGGCAATGTGGCTCTTGTACTTTATAATTTGATGCTGGGCAAATGGACTTTTGGAGCAGCAGTTTCTGATTATGAAACCACAAGGTTAGGCCTGAATTATCTGAGTGACTGCCTGTCTCCCTGTGATACACTACAGCAAGTGAGACCACTTGGGAAATGTGATATGGTGCATTGATTCCCCACTGGGACATCCAGGAAAGGTTAATAGATGGACTCTGTACCCCTCTAGCTGTGACTAAGAAGCCAATTAGCAACAGCTGTCATAGAATGCTGCAGAGAGTGGCCTTCAGGAAACACCTCAGTAGCTGGCTGGGAAGAAGCCATATGAGGAGACAGAACTCCAAGGCAGGAGGAGTGAAGTTCATGGCCCTGTGCAAGATGTGGACAAACATGGAAAAGGTAGGAGCAGTCCAGGGAAGCAGTGAGGGATTGTAAGGAGTCACACTTGACTGCCTAACACAGGGGCCCTGAGTTAGAACCAGTGGCGGATTAATGATTTCGCCGCCCGTAGGCCCAAAAATAATTGTCGCCCCCTCCCAGCAGCTCCCCGCCCATCCCCCACCTCCACTCCCTCCTCCCATGAGCGCGCCACCGGGTACTGCTTCTCCCCGTTCCCTGCCAGTGCTTGTGCGCAAAACAGCTTCGTGAAGGAGGGCGGAAGGGGGAGAACATGGCGCGCTCAGGGAGGAGGCAGGGCTGGGGAAGGGATTTGGGGAAGGGGACCAATAGGGGCAGGGAGGGGGCGGGGAAGGGGTGGAGTTGGGGCAGGGCCAGGGGCAGAGGGCGCGAACTGGCCCCGGGGGAAGCAGCCTATGGCTGCTATTATAAATTTGCTGCCCCTGCAAATTTGCTGCCGTAGGCCTAGGTCTTGTCGGCCTAGGTGTTAATATGCCACTGGTTGGAACCCAGAGGAGAGGGTGGACCTGGGGTCACCTTTCCCAGCAAGAGGGGAAATAACAAGCCTCGGAGGCAAAGACTGAGTCCCAGATGGGGGCTGAAGTCCTGGCATGAAAGCCATTGGACTTTTTTTCTTTTCCTGTTAGTCCAGTTGGGGACTGAACTGAAAGCTGACTTGGCTGGAGGGCAGGTCATGGAAGCTACAGACTGCCACAGCAGAGCAGAAGAACCCCTGCAGTTCCATGTGTTGGCATGAGGAGGTGCTTTGGCAGTGAGTTTGCTCTGTGACGCAGAGACTGAGATAAAAGCCTCTAGATTTAAGGATGAAAGGGCTAGTGACAAGTGGAGGTGGGTCCCTGGAATTCACTTCCCCAGTCCTTCCAACAGAGCCCATGTTTGTCAGCTTTCAGAGCATAGTACAGCTTTCCCCAGGAGATGTTGGTTGGGCTGGGGATGTGAACTCTCGAGGTGCGACCCATCCACTGAAAATTACCTTAGGTATGTCTACATGGGCTAGCATGGTACTAAGATGTTGCACTGTCATACAATTTAAACCCTTTGCAGGGCAAAGACACTGTACAATGGTTGTTCTTAGTGTTACTGGATGGTGTCCCTCTGGATAGTGTCTAAGTGTTATGAATAATCCTTGTGATTAAATTTCCATTTTTGTAGTTGTTGTTGGAATGGTTTTGCTGGGGTGTGTAGATCATTGTAAATTACTATTTCAGAGTTGTTTTTTTTTTGAGGGTGGACAGTAGTGTTATGTATTACTTGTTGAGCGTTGACACTGTTCTTTCAGTGACACTTGTATTCCTCTGGCCAGTATACCTGATTTACAGCTCTACTTTCACCAACATAACATTCAATAAAATGTATCTAAATAAGTCTGACATGCTGAGTATATAACTCTAAAGGATGAAGAATGAAAGATCCAAATATTAAATCTTCACTATTGTCACTTCTGTTTTTGAGCAAGGAAAAACCTATGCAATGAGCAGTTATTTGTCATCTCCACTCCTTTACTTTGAATGGATATTTTTCCCCTTTAAGGAATGAACAGTTTATTCCCTGCCCCTTCCTGACTGCTCACTTGTTTTGCAAGGTTGATGTCATAACAAGCTGTTTTGCTTTTTCTTGGTATGATAGCTTTTAGAACATGTTAGGGTTTTATTTGTGAGGCGGGGGGGGGTTCTTTCACTTTGTTTTTCATTTGTTTCTTTTAGCTTTACAGACCTTCTTAGTTTAGAAACACTTAATTATTAATGGGTATTTTTTCACTGGATGATTAACAGAAAACAAAACTCCTACTAGCAAATACTTTCCATTGTATAGCAATCCAACCATACCAAAGATACTTTCCATTCTCAGCCCTGACTTCCTACAAATACAGAATGTACACCCCATGAATTATGCTGGAATCATGCATATACAGTTGTATTTGACTTAGTATTCCTACATCACCTGGCCACTCTAATTATGGGCAGTATGCCCAGTTGAATAACACAGTTTACCGACACTGTTACACACCTTAATACATATAAAGCTTATCTGTAAAATCAAATAGAAGCTGCTAGCTCTTGCAGATTATTTACTTTACTGAAATCCCCTGTTTAGGATATTGAATACAACTAAATAAAACAAGGAACTATTAAGCACAAAAGCAGTGAAGCTTGTCACCTAAAACTCCAGCGTTTCAACCAGCCTCTACCAGAGCCAGTTGTCAGGGACAGGCACTGCACGGGTAAACCTCCTGCACGCAGGAGTTGGGGATTTCTTTGCGGCCATCCATGAGCGTTGCACTCACTCCCTTAGAACATAAGAACCACCTCTCATCTTGTCACTGCCCAGTCCAAGGGCAATGCACCTTTCTTCAAAGTTGCTATTATGAGTAAAAGCAAAGTGCACATTTAAAACAAAACAAACAAAAACTCCATTTTTTTTTCCTGGGGAGAGGAATGGAGAAGAAACAGCACCCAATGGTTTTTAGTCACATTGCTTTCAGTGCTGCATGCCTCAAATACCAATTAGCAAGGGTGTACATTCTCAAGATCTTTCAGAAACCGTGCCCATTCCTTGTGTCTAGGGCAACTATACATCACTGGGATGTACTCTGGAAATGGTATTCAATTTTGTGCTACCCTTGGATGCCCAATTGGTAGCAGTAGTGAGAAATGTCCCTTGTTCTACCTTCTGTTGATAAGACAGCCATGTCTACTCTGAAACATGGAAGCCTGAGTACAGGAATTCAACTGTTTTTTGCCCTTTATACGTGGGTATCACGCAGTTACTGCAGCTGGTCCAGGATGCAGCAACCCATCTTCAACACAAGAGAATATTACACTGCTCCCAGTAAGTATTGGTTCTAATTCAAGGTACTAGGCCTTCCATGTCTCAATAAGCTAAAGCCTGATTAGGTGAAGGACTGCCTCTCCTGCATCAGCTCTAAAATACTGTAATTACCAGGTAGGCATGAGCAGCTGTTGGTACTCAGAACAAAGTTCATCAGAGCAGTCAGGAGGCATCTGTGATGAAGGACACCCAGTTGTGGAACTTTGCCATAGAAGAACTTTCAGAGAGCAGAGTGCAAGATTCATCCATTCACCCTCAGCTTAATTTAGGAGAGGAGGCAATATGCTCACACTCACTAAAAACAATGAATCCCAATCTCCAAGGTGGAGCAGATACCATCACCAAACCAGGACTATGCAGATGCTTGATACTGACATGCATACACAAACCTACCTTTATGTTGGTGCCTAGATGCTGCTATGATTGATTCATTTTAGATAGAGAGAGGTCTTTGGTAATGGAGAAGAAAAAGATAATGTATTAGTGATATATATTCAGGGCTGTATATACCTTGTCTTGGGTTTTTTTTTCTTGATATAATCCTTGAAATTGGAAGCTAAATGTAAACAAGTAGTTCTTATCATAACTGGATTTGGAAGGTAAGGAAGCTGACTTATATGCATGGAACCAAACAGGCACACCTAAGTCTGCCATGACTTAGGTGCTCCATGTAGCCCCTTTTAATCATGCCAAGTTACTTTTCATTATCCCCTTCACTGACCTACCTTTTCTTTCTCACATGGTCTTAATATCAGTAGAGAAAGTGGCCAACTTGTTTGTTTTTGTGTCTGCAAAATGGGAGCTGTATACATGTACTTACTTACTATAGCTCTGACTGTAGAATTCTGTGTTAATTTTAAGAAGTACTCATGATTAATGGGTGTGTTTATCTTCCCACTCCTTTTGCCTCATCTTGCTAAAAGCATTTATATTTAATAGGAGTTGGCAGTACTAGTAGGCCAGCACTGATCTACCTTTAAGTTTTTGTTTATAAAAATATTCTGTTGAGAGATAGGTGGAATAATAAAGAGAGTCTATCTAGGAATAGAGGTAGCAAGCCCCTTTGATAAAGTGGAAAGTTATCGCTGTAATGAGAAGTTAGGGTTATTTTCAGCAGTATTCAGGGAATTGCGGTAGAGATCCCTACACCTTCTCTAACAACTGCATATTAGGTCTATTATTCCCCTCCATGTTAATGGAAAAAACGACTGAATTAAAACTTTTGCATTGGTGGCTAATTGCCTTCTTTTGGTACCTGGTGTGACAAAGCTCTGTCCTTGCCTCTGTGGGTCCCACGTTGCCTGGCGGATTTCGCTAGCCTCAGAGGCTCACTGTGACCCTCCACATAACCCTTCTTTCTCTAGTGACAAGGGTCACAGTCTACTGAGCTATTTTCATCATAAGCCAGTGAGGGAGGTGAGGAGAAGTTATCCTTCCTTGCACAGTCTCTGTTGTCTCGCAGTCTCAGTGATTAATCAGGGGCAAAGGTGTGGGGGGGGGGGGAGCCCGGGCCCACCCTCTACTCCGGGCTCCAGCCCAGGGACCCTAATAGTATCAGCTATGGTAGTTGACCTTTTAGAAACATGACATGTACAATTCCCTGGGCTACTTCCCCCCACAGCAGCCCTCATTTCCTCAAGCTCCTCTTCACCCTTACCTCAGGGCCTCCTTCCTTGTGTCCGATTTGGTGTGTACAACTTAGCCTCTCCAACAGCACAGCTCCTGACAGGCACACCCACCTGACTAACTGGGAGGCTTTTAACTAATTTCAGCCAGCCCCTGATTGGCTTCAGGTGTCCCAATCAACCTACCATTCTCCCTGCCTTTTGGAAAGTTCTTAATTGGCCCCAGGTGTCTTAATTGACCTGGAGCAGCTGCCATTTCACTTATCTTGGTATCAGGGATTTGCTTAGCCTGGAGCTAATATATCTATCTCCTACTACTTTTTTATAGACATCTGGCCTTGCCCCGTCACATGTTGCCCCCCTCCCACCCCCGCTCAACAGCATAGAGTTGGGCATCTTGGGATGCCAGGCAATATGCTTGTGACAGACCATCAGCATTGCCATGGTGGCATCCAGCCCTGTGTTGTATGCGGAACTGGAATGGTTGGAGGGATAAGAACCACCTGGTGACCCTTGCATTCTTATCCTTATTCCGCTGCATCCACTGGAGGGGTGCATGGTCCGTCACAAGAGTAAATCGCCGGCCTAAGAGGTAATAATGCAGTGTCTCAATAGCCCATTTGACAGCAAGGCATTCTCTCTCGACTACTGCTACTACTCGACTACTCGATTTCTGATCTCTTGGGAGAAGCTTTCTGCTTAGTAGAGGATCGGGTGTTCCTCTTTTCCCACCATTTGCGACAGAACTGCCCCCAACCCCACCTCGGAAGCGTCTGTTTGTAAAATAAATTCCCTGTTAAAGTCCGGGACTATGAGTACGGGGTCATTACAGAGGACCATCCAAAGGTCTGTAAATGCCCCCTCTGCTGCATCGGTCCACTTTACCATGTCTGGACCTCGGGCCTTCAACAGGTCCATTAGGGGACTTGCCCTAGTGGCGAAGTGGGGAATAAACCATCGGTAGTAGCCTACCACGTCTAGGAACGCATGGATCTGCTTCTTTCGGGTCGGCCGGGGCCAGCTTTGAATTGCCTCTAGCTTATTCATTTGGGGCTTCACTATGCCCCTTCCCACAATGTATCCGAGGTACCTAGCCTCTGCTAGCTCTATGGCGCATTTAGCGGGATTAGCAGTGAGGCCAGCCCGCCTTAAGGTGCACAGTACTGCCTCAACTTTCTCCAAGTGGGTTCCCCAGTCTGGCATATGGATGATGACATCATCTAGGTATGCAGCTGCATAACTGGTATGGGGGCGCAGCAGCTTATCCATGAGGCACTGGAATGTGGCTGGGGCCCCATGTAGCCCAAAAGGGAGGACGGTGTACTGGAATAGCCCATCCGGGGTGGAGAATGCTGTCTTTTCTTTAGCTTCTTTGGTCAGAGGAATCTGCCAGTACCCTTTTGTCAGATCCAGTGTAGTCAAGAATCGGGCACTACCCAGTCAGTCAACCAGTTCGTCGATGCGTGGTATGGGGTATGCATCAAACTGGGATATTTCATTCAGTCGGCGAAAGTCATTACAGAATCTCTTGGTACCGTCAGGTTTAGGCACTAGAACAATTGGACTGGACCACTGACTGCAAGATTCTTCAATAACCCCTAATTCTAACATTTTCTTTACTTCAGTCTTGATTTCTTCTCTTTTGGCTGCTGGGATTCGGTAGGGTCTCAATGTTACCTTGGCTCCGGGGATCGTGCGGATATGGTGATAGGTCTCCGTTGTCCGCCCTGGTTTTGTAGAGAACACATCTCGGTTGCGATTAATCATGTCGGCTGCCTCAATCTTTTGGATCGTCGTCAAGTCGGATGATATCCTCACTTGCTCGTGTAAGTTATCCTCCTGGGGAAGGGTCTCCTGCATGACTAAGCATGCCTCTCAATCATATCAAGGTTTTAGAAGATTGATGTGGTAAATTTGCTCTGATTTCCGGCGGCCTGGCTGCCTCACCTTATAGTTCACCCCTCCCACGGCTTCGATTATTTCGTAGGGTCCCTGCCATTGGCCCAACAGTTTACTTTCTGCTGTGGGCACCAGTACCATCACCTGATCCCCTGGTTGGAACCGTCGAAGCTTCGCTTGGTGGTTATAATGGGTTCGTTGGGTCTCCTGTGCTCTCTCCAAGTGTTCCCGTACAATGGGCGTAACTCGGGCTATCCAATCTCTCATCTGCAGTACATGCTCAACTATGTTCCTTCCGGGATTTGGCTCCTCTTCCCAGGCTTCTCTGGCTATATCCAATATGCCCTGAGGGTGGTGCCCATATAGTAGATTGAATGGAGAGAAACCCATGGAGGCTTGCGGAACCTCCCGGATGGCGAACATGAGGTAAGGCAATAGGGTATCCCAATCTTTCCCATCCTGGCTCACCACTTTCCTGATCATGGCCTTGAGGGTCCTATTGAACCTTTCCACAAGGCCATCTGTTTGCGGGTGGTATACAGAGGTCCGTAGGGGTTGTATATGGAGCAATGAACAGAGATCTTTCATCAACTTGGACATGAAAGGTGTCCCTTGATCAGTCAGTATCTCCTTGGGTAGCCCAACCCAGGCAAAGATCTGTACTAGCTCCTTAGCTATTGTCTTGGAAGCTGTGCTGCGCAGGGGAACAGCTTCTGGGTACCAGGTTGCATAGTCCAGTACAACAAGCACATGTTGGTGGCCCCGAGCTGTCTTCTCTAGGGGCCCTACCAGATCCGTTCGAAAGGTACCTCTATTATTGGAAGAGGTATCAAAGGAGCCTGCAAGTGCGGGCAAGGGCTATGTAACTGACACTCCGGACAAGAGGTGCAGTATCGCCGGACATCTTCATGTGCTCCTGGCCAGAAGAACCTCTGCAGGATCCGTGCCTGGGTTTTCTCTACCCTTAGGTGTCCTCCAAACAGGTGACTGAGGGCGAGACTCAATATGGCTTTTTGATGTTTTTGTGGCACCAGAAGTTGTTGTATCTCTTGCATTTGCACCACGCGGTACAGGAGATCTTTCTTCACTATAAAGTAAGGTCCGGGACCCTGGACCTTCCCATCCACGGGTATCCCATTGATCTCGGCCACCTCTTTCCTGGCGTTATCATATCTGGGGTCCTCCGCCTGGTCCCGCCCAAAAGTCTCTCTCCCGGGACTAACCTGCCCAAGCTCCCAGGGGCTGGCTTCTGCTTCTTCCAACAGCTCGCCGCCATCATGGCTGGGGGCAGCTTCTGGTTCACCTTCTGTGGTGGAAGTTTCTCTGTTGGCTGCTCGCGTCCATCTGCCTACTAGGGAGGTCTTCTGGTCCTGGGTCAGGATCTGGGTTCCCAAGGTCTTCGCGGCCTCCCTCTCTTTTTTTTGTCTTCTGGGTCTTTTGGGGGGCTGAGAACAGATCCTGAGAAATCTCAGCGAACATTGGGGGTTGACATTCCCCCGGTGATGAGTTGCTGTCCTCAGGGTCCCCACCTCCCTCCAGCCTCTCCGGGGGCGGGGGGGTAAATGATCAAACCCTGGATAGTCCGTCCCAATGACTACAGGATATGGGAGTTTAGGAACTACGCCCACGGTCACCTCAATGGGGTTTCCCTGAACCTCTGTCTCCACTGGGATGGTGGGGTAATGGCTCACTGCCCCATGCACGCACATCACTGCTACGCGTTTGGCTTGTAGCAGCTGACTACTTTTTACCAGCTTACCCGATATGAGGATGATAGCACTCCCAGAGTCCACAAGAACTGTAGTCTCTGCTCCATTTATCCTCACTGGCCTGGTGTAATTATGTGGGGCTAATGTGACCCCCGCAAGGTGAATAAGGGAGCATGGGACCTCCCAATCCCCCAAGTTACATTGCATAGGCTCCTCGGTGCTGGGACACTGTGCTGCTATGTGTCCCCACTCCCCACATGTATAACAACTATAATTACTTTTAATCACTCCCCTATCCCAGGGTTAGGGGTTTAGTCCTGGGGTTCCCCCCACTCAGGCCAATCCCTTCCTTCTGGGGTCCCTGCTGGTTTTCGCCCCCCCCTCTTCTTCCACCTAGGACTCCCTGCGGGTTTGGCTGCCCAACTTTCCAGGGTTGGGGTTGGGGTCGGGTGCTTGCTTCGAAAGGGGCCTTCCTTGGGTAGTCAGGTCAGTTCCCTGGCTGTCATCTGTCTTTCTACCAGTGTGATCATCTCATCGTACGTGGACGGATCGTTTTGGCCTACCCATTTGCGGAGATCTGGCGGCAGTCCCCGCATGTAATGGTCTATGACCAGGGTCTCCAAAATCTCCTCTGGCCTGCACACCTCGGGCTGTAACCACTTCCGTGCGAGGTGTATGAGGTGGAATAGCTGGGTCCTCGGGGATTTGTTCTCCTGGTATTTCCACTCATGGAACCCCTGGGCCCTTACCGCTGCCGTTATCCCTGATCATGCTCGGATCTCTGCCTTCAGACGGGTATAGTCAGTGGCATCCATGGCAGGCAAATCAAAGTAGGTCTTCTGGGCCTCTTCACACAAAAAAGGGGTGAGAATGCTGGCCCACTGCTCCTGGGGCCACGCCTCACGCTGAGCAGTCCTTTAGAATGAGAGGAGATATGCCTCTACGTCATCTCCTGACATCATCTTTGGCAGACAACCAGTGGCCCTCAGGGTTCGCATCCTGTCAGACCTCTGGGCCTGGGTGGTGAGGATCTTCAGCTGGTCTACCACCTCTCTCAAGAGGGCATGATCTTGGGTTGCCTGGCTCATCAATAATTGATTGGTTTCCTGCTGTAGCTGTATAGACTCCTCTTGTGCCATTGCCTGAACCTGGGTGGCCACCTGCTGGGTTGCTGTGGCTTGTACCAGAGCTCTTACCACCTCCTCCATTGTGGTACAAAGCAAACAAACAAACAAACAAAAAAAACAAAACCCCTGTGCACTTCTTTTTTTAAAACCTCTTTCTTCCGCCATGCTGTGACGAAATCCCACTTCTGACACCAGTTGTGACAAAGCTCTGTCCTTGCCTCCGTGGGTCCCACGTTTCCTGGTGGATTTTGCTAGCCTCAGAGGCTCACTGTGACCCTCCACGTAACCCTTCTTTCTCTAGAGACAAGGGTCACAGTCTACTGAGCCATTTTCATCATAAACCAGCGGGGAAGGTGAGGAGAAGTTATCCTTCCTTGCGCAGTCTCTGTTGTCTCCCAGTCTCAGTGATTAATCAGGGGGCAAAGGTGTGGGGGGGGGGGAGCCCGGGCCCACCCTCTACTCCGGGCGCCAGCCCAGGGACCCTAATAGTATCAGCTATGGTAGTTGACCTTTTAGAAACATGTCATGTACAATTTCCTGGGCTACTTCCCCCCACAGCAGCCCTCACTTCCTCAAGTTCCTCTTCACCCTTACCCTTCACCCTTACTTCCTTGTGCCTGATATGGTGTGTACAACTCAGCCTCTCCAACAGTGCAACTTCCTCCCACAGCTCCTGACATGCACACCCACCTGACTGACTGGGAGGCTTTTAACTAATTTCAGCCAGCCCCTGATTGGCTTCAGGTGTCCCAATCAACCTAGCATTCTCCCTGCCTTTTGGAAAGTTCTTAATTGGCCCCAGGTATCTTAATTGACCTGGAGCAGCTGCCATTTCACTTATCCTGGTACCAGGGATTTATTTAGCCTGGAGCTAATATATCTATCTCCCACTACTTTTTTATAGCCATCTGGTCTTGCCCCGTCACACTGGGTAAATGGCTGTAACTTTTAACAATACTGTTTATCTTCTTGGCAGCAGGAGCTATACATTTTAAAATATTATTAAATTAGATTTGACTAAGACACTTAAAAATATCGATTACAATTGTCCTTCCTTGCAAGAAGTGACTGCTCCTGTGCAGTCAAGATACATTGGTCCAAACAATCAAGGACTCGTATTTGTGTATGGCTGAGGAGATTGTGGCTAGTAAACACTTTGTACATAAACTCAAGGAGAAACTCTTAGACTTTGATTATTTGGGTAAAATTTCTTTGCTTTATTATATATTCTATGGAAGTTTGCACAGTGGGATTGTAATTGTGAAAATCCACATGGTATGAGGATGGGTCATGTTTCCATGGGAGAAGGGCAGATTTTACATAAATAAATACATCTTGCATTTTACTGTCTTTTGAGTTGAATCACTTCTCAAGCTTTTTTTAAATATGACCCTTCTCATAACCTGATCTAAGCTCTTATACTCTCCATAGATGAGGTAGAAGGATTTTGCTTGATGTACAGGATCATGGCTTAGATTGTGACTTCAAAGACTTGTGGCTCCAGTGTGGT
The DNA here is from genome assembly GCF_965140295.1 of Lepidochelys olivacea. NCBI lineage: Eukaryota > Metazoa > Chordata > Testudines > Cheloniidae > Lepidochelys > Lepidochelys olivacea. The sequence goes on along the minus strand of NC_140414.1, from coordinate 45,012,092 downwards.
TTTCTTAGATCAGTGGGAGTGTAATGCCCTGGTTGTTGTGTAAAACTCTACCATTACTAACAGCTAATTGATTGCTTGTGCATAGATGTGTGTGCCAAGAATGCCTGAATTCTAATTGCAGCTCTGCCACTGACTCACTGTGTATGGCCTTGAGCAAGTCATTTGATCTTTCTGTGTCATAGCTTCTACATCATTTTAATGGGATAATTATACCTACCTACTTCATAGAATTGAGGTCAGGAATAATGTTTGTACAATGCTTTGAAAATATAAAGAGCTCTGTGTAAATGCCTACTATTTATTCTACTTTAGCTCAAGCTGTAAAGCTGTAGTTTTTTTGGAAACAGAAGGCCTTGAGTTCTGTTCCCACTGCAGCATCTATGTGGTTTAGCTGGTAATTGTGCAGTCTGTACAAGTATGCAGACACTGATCATTACAGATTGGCATCTGGCTGCTGGGTAGCACTGCTATGACCTCCATATGCTCTCTAGCTTTATCTGGGAAGAATATGTAACATATTGGCTTGTGTGCATTGCATACTACTGCTCTCTACTGGATAGAATCAGATTTAAGAATATATGATTGTCTTGCTGTTTTGTGCTTTGGACCTTTCAAAGAATAGAGCAAACCTTTTTCTCTTTTTTCACAAAAAGTAATTTGACTTTTTTAAAAATACATTTGCTTTATCTGTGCTTGTGCTTTTTCATCTTCTCTTTCCACAGATATTAGAGTAATGTGAAGTTTGTTGGCATGAGTATGACTGTTCATGAAAACTGAACATTGCAAATACACCAGCTTGATTAACGGTGCTGGAAGCATTTGTGCACTCAGCCAATCAGTGAACAAAAACACCCTGTGATTTCTCTGGCCAATCACTGCTAAGCAACAATTCAAAGTTTGAATAGTCCAAAGAATTCTATAAAAAGGTTTTTTTAAATGAATACATATGGCAAAGTGACAAAAGGCTGATGGAGAATCTGAGGAGAGATTAAATTCATTGACTAATTTATTTGTTTGCAAATTATGTGCACAGTTCTGGTCCTGAACACCCCTTCCAGTGCCCTCAACTCCTTGCAAAATCAAGCTCTTATTGAAGATGGATCTGTTCTCTGAAAAAGCTATTCTATTGAATTAACAGTTGTGTGTGTTGCACAGATGTGGGAAGAAAGTAACTTATTTTCCTCTGATTTTTATCTTCCAATTTTTCTGATTGGGTTAGTGTCACCAGTGACCAATGACCTACAAGAGGTCAGGGAAAAGATATGTTATATTTGGAACCAGCAGAAAAGGAGATGGACGCAGACACAGGTAGCTGATAGAAAAAATTGTCTGCTGTGGTACCCTTTATTGTTCTTGCAGCAAAACTGAAACTAACACAAAAACGAAGCTTTGAATTAGGGATGTGGGGGAGTTCTCAAACATTTAAAGGGAGAGGATGTCACAAATCCAGCCTTCCAAGGGGAGCAGTAGGGGCAAAAAAACCTAACTGGCTTCAAGACTGAGCTTGATAAGTTTACGGAGGGGATGTATGATGGTACTGCCTACAGTGGCATGTGGCCCATTGGCAACTGCCAGTAGCAAAAATCCCCAACTGCTGGAGATGGGACACTAGAGGAGGAGGGCTCTGAGTTACTACAGAGAATTGTTTGCCAGGTATTGCTTGCATGCTCTGGGTGTAACTGATCACCAAATCTGGGGGGAAATTCCTTCCTCACCCCAAGTCAGTTTGGCAGAGACCCTGGGAGTTTTTCACCTTCCTCTGCAACATGAGGCATGGGTCACTTTCAGGTTTAAACTAGTGTAAATGGTAGATTCTCTGTAACTTGAAGTCTTTAAACCACGATTTGAGGATTTCAGTAACTCAGCCAGAGGTCAGGAGTGGGTGAAGTTCTGTGCTTGGCAATGTGCAAGAGGTCAGACTAGATGATCACAGTGGTCCCTTCTGACCTTAAAGTCTATGAATCTGCGTCTGTTAGCCAGCTGGCCTGCTGATATTACTGCCCATCATGCTGACTAGTATCTCAGCTTCCTTGTGTTCTGTATCTGTCTGTGTCCACCTAAGCTCCTTAGGTCAGGGAGAGAGAGAGTGTACGTGTGTGTGTGTGTGTGCGCATGTGTGCCTTGCACAGTGGGGACCAACTGACCAGCCAGAAGAGCTATAGGCCTGTGCTCACATACTCATACAGTCCCTCTAACCCTTACCAAGTTTTGGAAATGGACACTTAGCAGTCTAAACTGGGCAGGAAATGATGATTCAATTTCAAGACTTTGTAATTTATTTTCATTCTGACATGGACTGTCAGAACATCACTGAAATCAAACTCTCTCTGCAAAATGTTTCAATCGCAATAAACTGGCAAATTCAGACAAACTTTATTGGAATTTTTCTGACCAGCTCACTTATGCTTATGGTCCAATGCCCTTATACACAGGTTCACCTCCACTGCCTTACAGTGCATGCTTTCTTATAATCTACCTACTGTGATGGGGTCAGGCCAGATGGCTATAGGAGAATGATCTTATTGGGTGCTGGGAAATGGGCGGGCGTAAGCCCGGCCACAGCTAAAAGCCTCTCCCCCAACCTGTGGAAGAACTGCTGAGCCCAGAACTCAACTAAATTCGGGGGACAACAAAGGAAAAAACTAGGAACAGGCATGAGGGTCAAAGGGCCAAAACTAGGGAACCTGAAGGGGACACCAAGCAGAGAACCCCGGACAGCGCCCACTGCTCCTCAGAGGTATCCAAGGAGCCAGCAGACGCGACCCAGAGGAACTCAGTCGGGAGATGTGAATGGATAAAAGAATGAAAACAGGCCCCACAGTCACAGAGCACCCCCTTAGCCAACCTCCTGTCCCGGATATTATAAATGGCCACCTTGGCCATAGCTGGGAGGAGGCTGACGAGGAGGCCACTTGACTTCATGGAGCCACGGATGGAGTGTGCATAAGTAAACAGGTGTGGGGAAAAGTGCAGCCAGAACCCCAGTAAGAAGTTCTGGAGGAGCTGGAAGAGGGGCTGCAACCTGGCACACTGAAAATACAGTGTATTTTCAAAATATTTTGAAAATACAGTCTGTAGAGCCCCCAGAGAGACCCAGTACAGTTCTTGCCAACCCTCCCCCTCCCTTCCCCAGAACCAACTTCTGGAGATCAGCAGGAAACCTGGGGCTGGGCACAATGTGTTGAGCTGGGTGCCAGAGCATGGACAGGACCAGTTTGGTGAAGCACCAGTGCCTTCCCCCATAGGGAGAAGCACCAGAGCAGTCCTGACCACCTCTGCAGCCACTCAGCCACCAAGTAGATGGCTTGACGGGTCTCCGTCCGCACCAGGTCACCCAGGTCCTGGACCATGAGGAACATGTCATGGGCATATGCCGACAGAACCAGCCACATCTCCGGTTCACGGAGCACCATCCCAGTCAACCTCGTACGGAGGAGACTGAGGAAGGGTTCAATGGCCAGAGTATACAGCTGGCCTGACAGTGGGTAGCCCTGACTTACCCCTTGCCTGAAGCTGACAGGTGCAGTCAGGGTCCAGTTGAGCCTGAGCAAGCACTCTGTGGAGGCGTACAGCACCTGGAGAAAGCCCACAAACTGGGGCCCAAAAGTGAACACCCACAGAGTACTCAGGAGGTATGCGTGGTCTATCCAGTTGAACGCCTTCTCCTGATCTAGAGACAGGAGGGCGAACGACAGACCATCCCTACATCCTAGCTGAAGGAGATCCCGGACCAATTAAAGGTTATTAAAGATGGTATGGCCCATGACGGTGTACGTCTGGTCTTTTCTGGATGGACCATGTCAGCCAGCACAGACTCCAGCTGCAGCGAGATGGCCTTCGCAAAGACCTTATAGTCCATGCTGAGGAGTGAGACAGGACGCCAATTCCGAAGATTGCAGCTGTCCCCTTTCTTTGGTAACAAGGTGAACACTGCCCGCCAGCACGACAAAGGGAGGACCCCACTCCCTAGGATTCAGCCCAGATGATGGCAAGGTCTGGGCTGAGGATGTCCCAGAACAGGTGGTAGAACTCCGTGGTCAGCCCGTCCATGCCTGGGGACTTATTGATCGGCATGAGATGGAGGGCTTCTGATAACTTGGCCAGAGTGAGAGGCAACTGCAGCCGGTCCCGGTCGCCTACACTGACTGTTGGGAGTTCATCCCAAAGTACTCCGCAGGCAGCAACGTCGGTCAGATCCAGGGAGAAAAGACCAGCATAGAAGGCCCTGGCCCTCTCATGCATCTCCACCGGATCCATGAGGAGGGCACCGTCCTCTGAAAAAAGGCAGGTGATGTGCTTTTTAGCCCCCCTCCTTTTCTCTAGAGCATAGAAGAAGCGGGAGTCACGATCCATCTCCCGCAGGAGACAGATGCGGGATCGAACAAAGACACGCTAGGCCCGAAGGTCGTCGAGGGCCCAGAGCTCCTCACACTTCTCCCGGCATGCTCCGCAGAGGGATGGATCCCCAGGGCTGGCAGCCAGACGCCTCTCCAGCTCTAAGATCTCCCACTCCAACTGCTCTATCATAACATCCTTCTGCTGGCTGCCCTTCGGGTGTAGCTATGTCAGAAGAGCCGGGTGCAAACCTTCCCCAGGTCCCTGCTCTGAGGGAAAGGCATGCCTCTGCCCTCGCCAGGCCAGCCAACGCTCCCGGAAGGACACCATGAAGCCCAGCAGGCTATTGTTAAAATGCCAGTAGGCTGGCCCTGGCCTCTCTGGAGTAAGAGGGGCCGTTATGGCCATCAAATGGTGGTCCGAGAATGCGGCCGGCCGAACGCTGGAGGTTTAGGAGAGTGATATAGATTCTTTAATAATAGTTACAGCCCCAGGATAAGCAGGTCCGTTTTCCCCTGGTAATTGAACAGGGGTTACTCCAGGTTAATTAAGACCCCTGGGGCCAATCAAGGGCCTGCCAGAACCTGTTAAAAGCCTCCCCTCCAGTCAGATAGGCATGTGCAATAGGAGCTGTGGGGAGTAGGTGTGCTACTAGTGAGTCAGACCGTGCAGCTACTGACAAACGCCAGGAGGGAGACCTCACAGATACAGAGGTGAAGAGCAGGAGAAATCCTGCTCAACAGGCATACAGCCCTTTTGGGCCCCAGAGGTTTTGGGGGAAAAGACTCTGCCAGAGGGGAAGAGACTGATCTGGGTGTCTGGCCTCCACTACACCCAGAGGAGCTACCAGAGACTACGAGGCTCTCCTCCCCCTCCACTGTCGGGGAGGCTAGAAGGAACTTTGTCTGAGCAGGGATGGGGACAGTAAACCCACGGATGTGGGGAAATTCCCAGGTAGAGATGAATTCCCCCATCCCACTGCTAAGAGGAAGTGTGGAACCCACTGAGGTGGAGAAGGAGCTCTGCCACGCTACCTACCTACTGTTTGTTCTTATATGGCCCCTGAATGCCTTAGATGAGTCTGTCTAGCCATCACAATGCATTGAATATTTTGTTTAAAAGGCTTGATCAATAAATTATAATACACAATGTCTGAAAAAAAGAATGAAGAATAGCAAAAAGGAAAACCAAGATATAACCAATCAGAGTAAGACATCAACAGTGAAGTTCACCTCTGGCACAAGCTGTCACAGCTCCATTGCCTTTGGTGGAGAAGCCCCCATTTGCTCCAGTGTTGAATTTAGCACTGACATTTTCATTCTCCATGATATCTGTAATACAGTTGATAGCAGAGGTGTGGTGAGTAGAAAAGATGATGAAGGTGTGAAGGAAAAACAAAGCCACTGTTGCTGCTGTCTAGAAGTTATTTACCCAAATTTCTACCAACTGTTATCCCAAACTGGTATTTAAGCTGCCATTCAGTTTAAGTTAAACACAGAGGAGTCACTAGAAATAACGAATATCCAAAACTAAACAGTCTGTATGTAAACCTGCCAGGATGAAAAACAGTTTTTTTGACTAAAAAGAGAATCCAGCAGAAGCTCATCTTAAAACTCAGGAAGAGATGAGTTTTTAGTGATCCTTTCCTCTGAGAAGTCAGCTTCTTGCTTTTGAGCTTGAGAAACTTAACAATTTAGAGTTCAGAACCATCTTGGCCTCACCAAAATAAAAGTCTAACAGTGTGCTCACCCCAACACAACCCTTGTTGAAATTTGTCTGACCTGTTAATTTCCCCCCTTCCCTCCCAGGGTGAAATTGACCCCTGTGAAGAGGGCCAGGGCCAGAACAAAACCTAATTATCACTTAGGACCTATATTGCTGACTATATGTACTCACACAGAGACTCTTGCTAGGTATCAGAAAGAGGGTAACATTCTTTTAGGAAACCTATTATTTTTTTCACTTACATTTTTATTGTTGTTGCAATGGGCCTGACAATATTATAGGGTTGCTGACTGTGGCTAATCCAATGCCCTGGGTTTACCACCTACTGTATTTTGTAGTACTGCATATTCCCTCTTTGGGTGAAATCCTTTGGCTTCACTTGGGCCAGAATTTTACCCCATTTGTCTAAAGGATTCTCTTTTCACGATTATCCTTCTATTCGCATTTTTGGGCCAGGTTTAATTCTCAGATACCCATAGGTCAGTATATGGGTTGGTTCACTTCACCGATCTTTTACTTTGGTGCCATTGGCAATGCTGTGGAGTTTAAAACAGTCTGAAGGGGAATAAGAAAAGGCAATGGAACATCACGGCGGGGGAAAGGAGAGAGTACATGGAAGCAGAGGAGTTTCTCAGAATTTAGAGGTTTCCCTGTTTTTGCTAGTATATTAAGGTGACTTAAAGATGGGATTGTTTTTTTTTTTTCCAGGTGGTTCATTGGACCATAGCAGCAAAGCTTTGTGCTTCTCCATGTATCATGGTATGCTAACTATTTAATGAGCTAATTTGCATGTTTGCATATAACTTGTAATTCCCCTTAAATTTGAGCTAGGTGGAGCAGTGCTAAAGGTAGGACACAGAGCTTCACAAAGCTTGGTAGCTGTGGCACGAGTGCTCAAGGATGTCTTTGGACATAGCTGCATGGGGAAGTGCGGGGTAACTGGGATGCTGGCTGCTGGGGGCTCCTGGGTTGCTTGACCAGGAAGCTGATGGGGGACTGACATTGCTCATGAGGGGTAGAGGCTACTGCAGGCAGGTGGGTGCTAAAGCAACAGGGTGCTCAGCCTGCTGAAGGACAAGGAGCTCTGAGGGGTGTGTGTGAAGGGGTTGTAGGTGAGGCCCAGGATAGAGAGTCCTTGGGAGATTGAGTGGGCTGGGGCTCTTTCAGGAGGGAGAGGTAGTGTTGGGGCACCAGGGGTGCTTTGGGTAGCTGGGCTTGGGGAGAGACACGTGCCGTTAGCTGCGGGGAGAGGGGAGCCTAAGGCAGCATCTAGGCCCCTCACCTTGTGCTGTTACTGCAGCCTCCCTGTTCTCCTGCAGAAGAAGCAGCTAGAGGGGAAGGGCATGGCTGTCAGATAAACTGTGCCACCATCACTACCTTGGCCACAAGGGAGAACTGTAACCTAATGCTTTCAGCTTTCCCACAGCTCAGCCAGATGCATGAGATTCAGATTCTAATGCAGATCAGGATGCCAAATCCATGAATGTCATGTGAGATGCATAGCCCAGGCAGCCGTATGGGCCTGATTCCCCATTTCTCTGCTTCTGTGTAGGCATTTATATTTGCACAAAGGGCAAAAGGCCACCAGATCAGAATGGTAGCATTCTACACCCTCACAGTGTGTACTTAGTACAGACATATATGACTGCTTGAGTGCCGAAATAGAAATTGAGGTAAGCGCCTCAGTTTAGGGTGAGGTAAATTATATTTTTCTGATCTGTGAAGTCCTCTTGATGGCTCCTGGTTCACCACAATAGTCCAGAATACATCATTCTGCAGCAAATTTCAGAAATCCCCACCCTCACAACTCATGTTGTCCATGGCATTTGCAATGCCACATAATGACGAATCTTATGGTACAAGAGGATTTCAGACAGAAACTTCAGTTAGAATTTCATTCTCTGCTGAATGTGCCAATCATCACCTTGTTCACTTATTTCCATCTAACTTCCCTATTCCCAGCTCTGTCTGGATTTGTGTCTCTAGGGTACATCTACACTGCATGAAAAAACCCTGCGGCCATGTTTCAAACGCCAGGCTCCAGACACAATGGTGTATCTACACTGTTATTTTTAAGCCTGTAGTTGTGTAGTGTGAGCCCAAGTCAGTTGACCCAGTCTGTAAGACTTACTACTATAGAGTTTGTTTACAATGTAGTTGTGCCCCTGGACTACAAGACTCTGCTCCAGAGACCTATTTGTAGCTGTGTTTGTACTATGCCCAGCACAGGATCTTTGGGATCTCCCTAAATGCTTGTTAATTCCTGTTGTTCGAATTTCTTAACCACGTCCATTTTGAAGACATGTAGTTTAAAAGTCAAATACCAGACTTGAATTAACATAATGGTCTCCCTTTTTTCCCCCCTGCAAAAGCTAAATATGTGTATGTGCACACATCCTTCAAAACAAATAGGTTGAAAGAAGTGGCTGAGTCAGCTGCAACAGAGCTGTTACTTTGAGTTACTCATAAACTCTTAAAAAGAAAAGGAGTACCTTAGAGACTAACAAATTTATTAGCGCATAAGCTTTCGTGAGCTTATGCTCTAATAAATTTGTTAGTCTCTAAGATGCCACAAGTACTCCTTTTCTTTTTATGGATACATACTAACACAGCTGCTACTCTGAAACCTGTCATAAACCCTTGCATGTGGATTTTTCAGTCTTTGTAATAATACTTGTTTGGTTTTGTTTTATTTCAACGTACCTGGTCGCATTGATGTTTTGGCCATTAAGCATTAAAAAAAAAAAAGCAGGGGGGAGAAAGTCTGACCTCTTCCTCATTCCTTCTCTCAGAAATTATACAGCTTTCACATTGGAAATTACATCCACAGCCTGATTCTGAACATGCCCAATCTTTGGGGAAATGAGGATCTGGATCCTGATCTGAATTCAGTGGCTTCAAACTGTATATTGGGATCAACCAAGTTTTGACCCAAACATCTCTGAATTTAGGTGAAGTTTGAGACCAAATCTAGATCTGGACTTTGCAGTTTAAGTGCATCTCTACATGGGGTTAAGGTGTTCTAAATGAGTTTATCATGAAATAACAAACAGCTGATAACTTTCATCTTGAATAAAACAACAGCTTTGATAATAGCTAAACTCATGCAACTTTTCTCTTTACTAGTATTGTTTGTTACACTGAACATTCATTGCACTCAACTAGTTTCTTTATACCATACTTAAGCACCCTAGAATTTAAAAAAACCCAAATATATCTCTGAATAGCATAAATATAGCTTCCCCTTCATATATAAATGCTTAATTATACCAAAGACTTACAAAGTGCCATTGTCAAGTTTTACTGGTTTCCAAATTTTAGCTACATGCTCACTTTTCTTATCTTTATATTTCAGCCAAATCCTACATGCCTTACTAATGTAAAAGGTGCTATTGACTTCATTGGGACTAGTCACATAAATGGAGGAAGCAGGATTTGGCTTTTTATGGGCCAGACTGTAAACACTTTCTTCAGATTGATGAGCAGCTACTGACCTGGGATGTGTGACAGAGTTAGCAGTGAGTTCAAAAGAAATAGCTACAGAGGGACAGGTTGCGAAAACAGCAACTTTTTGTTTAAAAAAATAAAACCCCAATAATCCAGTTCTTCTGAAGAACCCCATAGTAACTAACAAGGTGTTTACATGCAACGGTGATAGACAAATAATTCTGGAGGGAGGCAGATCAGTGTCAAGCTTCAAAGGGGAACCATGCTGAGAGGTAAGAATTAAAATGTTGCAAACTGCCCTGAGAAAAACACATGTAAAATGACAATTTCCTCCGCTTACTCAGTGTGAAGATGAAATTCTACTTACTTTGACATACTGTCATTTGATCTGATAATGACTTAAGCTTCTAGAAGCTCAGACCAGCTGTGGGGTTGCAGACTGGTAAATTCAGTGAATCTAAAAATGGTGCAGAATAAGCATTAAACTTTGTTTTGCTCTTATTCATTTTTAAATTATTAGATTATTTCAAAACTAACATGAATAGGGAGAAAGCAACATTGCCTTTCATCTGATTGGTGAAATCACTTTATTAAATGATACAATTTACATCTCTGGCATGCTCTCTTCAAATAAAGTGTCCTTTGTAGTGAACAAACAGTATGTAGAAGTGAAAATCCATTTATAAGGCTAGCATAGACTTTTCCTACAATGCAAAAATGTCATGTGACTAGATATTTAATTGTAATACAGCTAACTAAAATGAAAACTAATTATGAACAAGAAATGTGAATATCTATATTCTAGTATAACTACAGAAACTAAACTCTTGGTTACATTTGCATATTCAAATTCTTTGCATATTAACAAAGACAACTCTGAAGTTTAAAAGTCAGTTCTAATGTAAATAGTAGTCATCTAAGATATCGGGGGGGGGGGAGTATTTTCCTCACGTTAACTGAGTAGATCTGTGCATTCACAAACAATAAAATGTAAGAAACACTTTAAATGAATATTCAGAGCTGACACACAACACAATCACACGATTTTGGGTGAAAAATATTTTTGCCAGAGATGGGATGAGGGAGAGAAAGAAGAATGAAAGGTGCAGAGTGATGCTTCAGAAAGGTCTGTATGCACTGTAATATTAGTATCTGAGGCCTGATATTGTGGCGATTGAAGTTAATGACAAAAATTCCATTGAAATGAATAAGAGCAGTGTGTGAACCTCAGTTATCCTCTGGAAAAGAGCATTCCTATTTGTCAGTATAACACAGTGATAGATTTACGTTCTCTTTAGACTTGGTGTATTTACAAACCGGTTTCTACCCCCCCACCCCCCTTCAAAATCCTAATGCTTATGGCTACCTTCTAGGTTTCATTTAGGTGGAATTGACTTACCCTAGTTTAAAGCAGCCAAAGAGACAGCTACGTAACACACAGCTTCCTGTCTATACAGGGTGATGTGTGGAGGGGCAGTACTGCAGCTCATCCTGCAGCCTTTACTCAGGCTCATTACATTTGACATTGATTCCATGGACATTTTCCTGAGTAATGGCCACAGAATTGGTGCTACTAAATACCTGATCCAGCTCCTGCTGGAGTCAATGGGAGTCTTTCTACTGACTTTAGTGGGAGATGAATCAGTTTAAGTGTAAAAGCCCCTGCCCTGAATAGGATAGTGATGAAAAGTTGTGTATAAAAATTATAGGTATTCTTCTAACCATCCATCTGGAAGTATTCTGGGCCTTATATATATATATAATAGGGATTGTTCCATTTTTAGGGTTCGATCCTGCAAACACTTAGGCACATGAGTAAGTTTACAGCAAGTGAGTTTACAGTAAATGTTTGCAGCACTGGGCCCTCATTTAGTATAATTTTTGTTTCATAACATTTGTAATATTTTAAAATATGGGCATTTTTGGAAATGTGGTGTAGGTGTTTTATTTCTAACCATGCATTTCCATACTTCATTAGGATGCATGATATTATTTTCAAAGGAAATAAAAAGCTATTTTCCAGATTCTGAAAAGTGAAATGCTTTTTTCCCCTAAAGTTGCATTTGGCCAAATTATTATTTTTCTGAACATTGCTTAATTCTGTTCCCAGTATAACAACATAAAGGATACAACTCAAAACAGAAACCAGATAAGAAGTCAGCCTCTTGCAGAAAAAATATTACATTGGTTTATAACCTGGTTTCTGTGTACGCTTTCTTATTATGCATGTGAATTTTAATTTTCTTTTCAAATTGCTCTGCTTACACCTATAATATGGTTTAAGTACAGCTATTCAACTATATTTCAGCAATATTTTCAAGTGGCCGTGCTTGATAGATATTTGAAGAATGTCCAACAACTGAGGATGGTGCAGTGTGCTCTGTAAAACTGGGTATTCATTTAACACCGAACACTATCTAAACTACCCAGTAAGCTTGTAGTATATAGCTTAGCCACATATGTTGCTATTAACTAAATGAACTGTAAATGTAAGATATGTACGAGCAGTAACAAAATTTTTTACCATCTCTCCAACTCCATCAAGACCTTTTTAACACTCTAAGAACGCTCCAAATATGTGTTGCCTTAACTAGACTCAGACCATGTAACACTTATCATAAACCATATTCCGCATACCTCCTGCACATAACATGAATTGTCCTTGCTATATAACCTATTTTGGTCTTCCAAAATGAGACTACAAATCTAAAGCCTTTCAAGTATTCAACTACTAGTAGCAGAATCTGCTGCACTAAATGTTCAGAAAGTTAAACATTTCACAAAGAAATAAACGTAGTTGTTATCCAACACCCCCACATGACTGACATGTATTTGTTTGATTGTTTATTACAGTGGTCACTTGCAACCCAATTTAAATTTAACCTGACTATATTAAATACTTCTCCGATTCATTTTGTTATTCAACTATCATATCAGTAGTTCATCATAACATCACTCTCTTTCCTGCTGTTTTCAAACTAGGGTGGGTAATTACAACAGCCAAAGCTTAAAATGGAGAGTTACCCCCCTAACTTCCTTGAAATCCCTCTGAACTGCATGATTACATATTAACATATGTTAATGTGTACCAGAGCTTCAGGTAAAATGACTATAGAAGTATTGTATGTTTATCATAGTAAAACTAAGATTTACTTTGCAAGAATCCCTTTTTACAAAAAAATTCTACAGAGAAATTATATGATCAATATGCTGAGTAAACCTTTCCAAAGTTTGGAATTCCATTGGAAAAATAACCTTCTGAAGTCTGGCTATGTCTGTGTCCTAAAATTCAGATATCAAATATACCCAGAAATACTACAGATCCCACCAGAAAATTTCATTTTAAAAAGCTTTTTCATTCTTTGGAAATTTCATTAACTCATCTGTAAATGTTTTTGTATTCTGTCCAATTAAAGCTTCTACATGTGCTTTGTCAGAAGCACATTGATTATCCCACCTACACAAATTTGACCTTTTTAAAAACAAACAAAAAACCTGTCGCCTGGGAATAAAATGGAATCTAGTCTAGAACTGAAACCCCTGAAATATCATGAAAACTGCACCCTTCTACAAAACTTCCTCATTCTTTCAGTTCAGAAACTGTCAGCCAGCAAGAAGCTATTCAGACAGGTCACTTTATTCCTCCAACTGTGATCTAAGGCTGGTGAAGCTGGCAGGAAGGAAATATGCCAGGTTCTTCTGTCTTTCATGTTTGTTGCTTCCATCCCCTTGGATGTGGATTGTAGTTTGAGTTGGCCATTGACAGGCAGTAGTCGGACCTGGAATCCATGGACATCATGTCAGGATCTGTTCGGGATCGCTGACCATAATATGCATACTGAAGCCGAGAGCCACGCTGAAAAGTGGAGTTGGGGGCAGACATGCTGCTCTTTGGTGGGGATGTGATACCAGACTGCCTCGTTCCAAATGATGCAAAGCTAGCATGAACACCTGGGCCTGGAGGCACACAGGAAACCCTTTGTTTCCAATCATCCGGTGGCTCAGGGAGTGTTTTCCTGCGAGCAGCTGATACTACATTAGTAACAATGGATTCTTGAATGTTTTGGGGGCCAAAAGCATCATCCACTAGGCCAAGAGGGGACTTGGCTGCTGCTTCCCAGGGAGTCAATCTCTTGCCAGGCTTGTCAGCTGCTGCTGCTGGTTTGCTGAAGTAACCAGGGCCAGGTTGGAACATCACAGGTGAAGCAAGGGACATGGCTCGAGAGGTGAGTGAAGAAGGCCTCTCAGGAAGTGATAATGAGCAGCCACTGCCTCTTTCCTAAGAACAACAAAACCTCAAATATAACCACAATAATTGAATATCAATGACAGAAGCCCTTTTCCTTCATTTCCAAACTGAAGCGAATTATTGTTGGGCTATTGGCATACAGTTTAGCATGTTAGTATATGAGAGAGTACAAGAACTTGCCGGCAGCATAAGGAACAGCTCTCTAAAAACACGTCACCCTACATGTAGCTGTGTGTGTGTGTGTGTGTGTGAGAGAGAGAGAGAGAGAATTCAAGTGTTTGGGAAAGACACCAGATTGACAGACCTGAAGAAGTCTTCTATTAATGAACAGGTACAGTATGGATAGCAACACTGCAAGCTTCCCTCCACCTCCTCTACCCTGCTAATATGCCCTGTCCTCCCCAATAGGTGGAAAAGGAGATGGGTGGGAAACTGCTCTTACCAGTCTGACTATATCTACAGGATGCAGGCATAAACTTACTTGGTAATTGGCTCTGTCCAATAGATCTAGTCAAGAGTGTATTTTATCCATTCTATATTAAGGAGCTCTTTTCCACTGAAATTATTAAATTTATCCTGGGTGGCAAGGGGACAAAAATGAATGAAAAAAACTAAAAATGCCAATGCAATAATTTGCCTAATACCATTGTAGGACATTACTTAACCTTGCTCCTTTTAAATGACAGTGCCCTAAAAATTTCAGAACACTCTGACCCATTTTTAGGAGAAATCCATTCATATTCCACAAATCCTAATCTTCTTAGTAATGCAGCACTTTCAAACAAAAAATCTGTTCACGAGAAGGGTTTTGTCCTCAGCAGTCTTCATTCAGCAATATACAGTACAAGTACCCCATTTTTGCACGCATGCCAAATGTGCACTCTGCATCAGACAAATCACATGGTTCCTAAATTAGGAAGAACAATATGGACAGAGACTACTTAACTGGCTACATCCTCTGATTCATACCCTGAAGTCTGGGAACAGCCTTTAATTCCCATACTTTGTTTGAAATCAGGCATTAAGGTCCAGATCCTCAAAGGTATTTAGGAGCAGAACTCCCATTGATTTCAATGGGAATTAGGATCCTGAATACCTTTGAGGATCTGGCTATAAGTGGCCAAGGGCTTTGCTAAATGTCTATCCTGAAAACAGTGGCCTGAATTACCTTTCCTATATAACTTTCAAAGACCAGGGGCTTAACCTAAACTAAGCCTCCTGAAGTCAACAAGAGCCTGAATCATGCACAGTGAAGATTTATCCATTAATGATTTTGTTTAGTATTCAATATTGTTAATGCCATACTTCACTTTTTTTCTAGGCCCTTCCATCAGAGGATCTATATGCACTCAGCAAAATTTAATGACCTATATATCATATTATTAGATCCATTTCAGAGATGTGGAAACTGAGACAGGAATGGCTCAATTTTCAAAGTTCCTGAGCATCTGCAGTTTTTATTGATTACAATATGTTTGTTCAGTCACTACCTATTAAAACCTAGGCCATCAGTGACATAGCAAAGGTTTCATAGTGTTCTGTTTTACAAGAAGACAATCCTCCTCCTTGCCCATTTGAGCTAATCACCAGCTATCCCCAACATCAGAAAGAAATGCCACACACTTATTAACGCCCTCCCATAACAAATGGCAATTTTCCATCTTGAGAAAAGGACTGTACTTTGTACACTTGAGTTCAATTAACTTTTAACCTATAAGGGTGCACATTGATGTATGAGTCACCAAACAAACTAACTTTTACCTGGATAAGACTCAGCTTGGCACTCAAAATGTACACTTTAAATAGAAAAGGAAAAATTATTCTTTCTTACCCTACAGAAACACAGGAGAATATAGTTATTTTGCCTATGGATTAAATGATCATACCATTAACAGTGAGTTGGAGTTCTTCCGGATCTTCATATCATGAAAGGGCAGTACCTGTAAATGGCTTTCTGTTCAGTAGCGATCACAATGCAGATAGATAGGTGTTCTCTGTGGCCAGATTGGCCCATGTGTGTCCTCCAATCAGAATTAAGGATTCCCCTCCACCCACCTTCTAGCTACTACAAATGCTCTCCTCAGTTGGTAGCACAGTCAATTGCTTTCTTGGCAAGTAAAGTTCATATGCTTCATTTAACCACTTGGCAAGAAAAGAAATTTTAAAAGGTTGTGAACTTATAAAGAATTCTGTGCAATCTGAGACACAATTTCTATTAAATAAATTACTCTGACAACCTGAACAGTGACACTGTTTACAAGATAAGATTGTAAAGGTGGCAGGGGGGAGTTCCCATCTGAATTAGCAGGTCATCAGAGAGTTCCAGATTATTGTCTCTGCTGAACAGAAAACCATTTTACAGTTAAGGAAAATTTCCCTTTCTGTTCAATGGAGCTTCCAGTTTAGACAGAAGAGTTCTAAGTCCATCAGACCATGTAGGATCCCAGAGATAAGTAGGGGATGGGAAGTATACTATTCAGAGAATTGCTGTCATAAGGATCTGACATTCAAAGGCAGTATTAGCTGAAGATGCTATGCTTGTCTGTCATGTTTGGAGAAGGTCTCTAGAGCCTTCCAAGTTGCTGCTGTCATGGTTTTGACTGCAGAGGTACCTTCTTGTTCTGCCCAGCCCTGGTAGAGTGGGACTTAATCTTAAAAAAATAATAATAATAAAAAATCCTATCCAATAGAAATTGATAGGCCAATGAAATACATTCAATAATCCATCTAACAAGTGTCCCCATTCCATGACATGAAGATGAGGCCTTCAGAGATGCAGAGTAGATAAAATTTAATGGCCTAGAGCATGTTGGATTAGGGTAAAATTTTTTTTTAAGAGGGGGAGTATCAGAATAGGAAGAAAAAATTGTTGGAAAATCAAACATTACCCCAGGATACTGGAAACCCTTCTGAGGACAGCTTTATCATGGTATAGGGTGAGGAAGGGGAACTGATAGAAGACAGCTGAAAGTAACCTTGTAGAAGAGAATTTCTAGGGATATTGTAGATAGGAGTTCAAAAGGAGAATAGCACATGGCTTTGACAACCAGATTTAGGTCCCAGAAAAACCATGCTTTACCAACTCAAGGGCTTAATTTGTTCATAACTAAGAAGAACCTCATGATCAAGGGGTGGTAACCAAAATTCTTTCCAGTCACAGACCCTCTAATGGCTCCCAAAGCATACATTTATCTTTTTAAGAGTTGTCGCAGAAAAAGGAGAATCTATGCTACTGAGAACTGGGATGTAATGACATTCTTTGGCTTGCACTATTTGAAAAAATATTCCAAGTAATTTAATATGCCTTAGACATGGAGGATTTTGCTCACAAATGAGCATATTATTCATATTGTCTTGCAGTTCTGCCCTTCAGATGACAAACCTTTTGGAAGAGTGTCTCTGGATTTGGGAGTAATATTAGACATTGGGGGAAGAGGTCCAGATTGGTAAATGGGAAGAAAGGATGGGTTTATCCATTGTGCCTCAAGAATGATGCATCTGATCATCCTTTGCAAAGTTAGTGATAGTTAGTTAGATAGATAGATAGATTGCTTGAACTTAGTTCTCCCCCCTCCCCCTTTTGTGAGACTTTGGGGGATAAAATGACTGGGTAGGAATGCAGGTAATGTCATCCTTAACCCTGAGAGGGAGAACATATCAAGTACTTAAGCTTTTCTGTCCTTGTATCTACTGGAGTAAGGGATTGCCCAGTGAATCCCCTGTGAGATGAAAAGGTCCATGATTGGTTCTCACTGGGGAATCCATCATCTGGAATATTTAGGAATACAATTTCCATGCCCCCAGGTACAGTGGAGTGACTGAGCCACTACTGGTGCTGGAAAGCATTGGACAAATGAATCACCTTCAAGGTTGATAGGTGAGATTCTTTTCTACCTCTGAACCAGTACAGCTTCCCAAAACAGATGCTGATATTTATCTTTTATTTTCATTTCTTGTCCATTTACCCAAAATAGTATTTGCATCTTTCATTATTTTCTATTTGTTAGACTAACATATATGGGTTTGTCATTAGCCAATTGGATTCATGCTCCATTCTACATACTGTATGAGTAGCCACCACTTGAGAGATACCCTGGAGGTGCTGGAAAGAAGGATTGGGTAATCTATAGAATGGTGTCTCTTGTCCCAGTGCAATACCAGAAATCTCCTGTTGAGAGTTTTATCCTGGATCAGGTACATGATCTGCATTACTGAGACTATTCAACGATTAATTCTCTCATGATGGTGAGGAACAAATCACTTTGCCTCATAGAGAAGGAAATTCCCAGTCCAAGATCAAACCCAGAATAATTGTCACGTGACTAAACACAACACAATGAGTTTGCCAACTCTAGCTGATTCACACACAAAAAATGGAGTTCTAGTAGCATATTCAGGCCTGTTTTGGCTTTCCTGGACTGCTTGAATTCTTAATACTTTCCCTGAGCTAACATTAGCAATTACTTAAGTTTAGACAACTTCCTGATGAAGTCATTTGGCTCCTCAAGATTAAAATGTATGTGAGAATGGCATTCCTCTTGATCTACTCAGGAGACAGATATAGTAACCTCTCCTTCCTTGGAGGAGGAGCCAAGGTTCCCCCTCTCCCCCGGTCATTTCCATGTAAGTTTAAATCTCTTTAACGGAAGTATGCTTTTCTGGATCCTGAGGGGAAGGATTTTTCCAGGACGTATTCTTTGGAAAGAGGCTGAAATAAGCAAGAACAAATTTGCCCTTCTTGGTGAGAGGCTTATGGAATTCCACTATTTTGGGACATAGCTAGGAGGTTGGAAATGATCCTGCCACTGTCTAGGTGGGTACTTACCTCAGAACACACTCCACCACACTCCTGAACCTTGGATTTGTCTGTCTGGTTCACCAGTGTGGAGAAAGGCACTACCATCATTACCTTGTGTCTTGGACTAACTGCAATCCTAAAGTAATGTGCCTATAGTTGTTGCGGAGAGAGGCTCTGACAGAAGTTGCTGACTGAATTCTCTATGGTGTTCAGTGAGAGACTGGTGGTGATTCTGTTGAAGTTAGGTAGAGCAGAAATTTGAGAGCCAAGCTCATGTTCCCAGAAGAGGAAAATATCTTTGACTACAGGGTACCTCAGTTATACTGGACCAGAAATTTTTCTGAACAGAAATAGCAGCCACCTTCTAGTAAAAACAGAAAATAATTCTGTTTCATTCCCTCTGTTCTTGCTACTATTATTTTTTTTTTAATTTCTTGGGCTTTTTAAAATTAATGGGCCTGACTGTGTGCTTTCTTATACTGGTGCAAATCAGGAATAGCTCTATTGAAGTCAGTTTGTATAAAATAGGTGCAACTGTGTGAGAGAAATCAGGCCCAAAATAGATCAGTAAGGCTGGACTCATAAATTAGAAAAATAAATACTGGCGGTCAAAGCATGAAGTCAGTACATGGTTTTTACTCTCCTTATCCAAACAAAGCCTAGTTTCAGTGAGATTAGAACTGAACTGAATAAGGATTGAGTAAAACCTGAGAAAGGATCTCAAGAATTGACCCTAAGAGGAAAATTGTCAATTACAATGTAATTCATCATAATTCAAAATGTACAGACATTTAAATAGGAAATTAATTTGTGTTCCTGGCCACAATTTACAATATGTGGCAAAACCTGTTTTACTTCTTTAGTGTACATTGCTATCTGAACTAAATGTATGATGCAGTGATTAGTTTAGCTATTCATAAAGGTGTAATGAATAACTACACAGAAATTCCATTTTAGGCCGTTACTCCTAGTACCTTCAATGATTTCAGTGGAGATACTGTACCTTTTCACTGATGTAGCAGAACACAACTTGGCTCTAGGGTCCTGACCATAAAAAGACTTGTACACATGCTTAATTTCATGCACAGTGAGTAGTCCCATTGAATTCAATGGGACTGCTTGCATTCTGTAAAGTTAAACATGTGCATAGGTCTTTGCAGGGTAAGGGTCTAAAGTTGTATTGGCTATACTGTACTAAGTCGATATTATGCAATATGGTATTTTATCTTTATGCTTCATATGTCTGATAAGAAATGTAACTTCATGGACTGGATTTGCAATAGTATTTGTGCAAGTTTTTGCAGTTTTACAGAGAAAACCATAAAACAAAATGAAATAGTTATTTTCTTCTTGGGGCCAAGTCAGAAACCCATTTAAATCAATGAGGGTTTTTCCATTTGTTTTTGGGGGATGGTGGTGTTTGATTCTACTGTCACTACTGTACTAGGGAAGGAAAGAAGTCTCTTTTTAACAATTTTTCAACTTTGTTTTACTATGGAGTTTTAAATGAATATATTGTTTGCTGAGCTGACAAGGTTCTGAGGGCCTGATTCTGTCATGTGAACTTTATATCAGTGTAACCTCATTGATTCAATTTGCACTGGTGTAACACTAGAATCAGGCCCTGAATTCCTCTCTATATCCATAGAAGTAATACAGCACAGGCAGTAACAGTACAAGATTATCCACTGTGCCCTGCCAATATGCCTCCATCCTTACCTCACGTTCACCTACCCACTAAGTCCTTGGCCTCCCAGCTGAGACTTCCAACGAGTCTTCCAATTGGTGCCAATTATGGTGGTGGCTGTTGTAATGAAGACCATTATCCACTAGCAATCTGCATACCTCTGTGTGTGTGTGTGTGTGTGTGTATAATTACATAAAATCAGGTAATAATTTTGCAGTCACTTTCTCAGTTTCTTAGTAAGAATACTTCTATTTTGTCTGCTTCCACGCTGTTCTGGAATTGCATACTCCCTAGGCTTCATTGCCGAAAAGTGCTCCATCTTTTTACACACTTCAAAAAACAGACCTTTAAGGATTTTCAGGAATGTGTAGTTTATGCTAAAAACACAAGCATATCTCCTATTTTTTCACAGGTAAAGACTGGGAGATGATACGTTAATTTTATATTGTTGTCATTAGAATTACTACTTTGTCACTAGAAGAGATGGGCCTGAACCAAAACGCTGGACCTAAGCATTCCTGAAATTGGATCAAAATCCAGATTTTAAATGCATGACTGACTCCTATCAGTAATGGGCTATTCAGAACTCTGGACTTAACCACACAAACTCATGGCTCATGCCAATCTTTAGTCACTAGAATTCACTCACAATTCATTTACCAGACAGTGTTAACAGCACAGTGATACTCAACCTCTTGTTCTCAATCCATATTCTGTCCTTCAAGATCCATCAAGCAGTTTTTATTATGCCATGGCTTGGAATGTAGCTGGCCTTACGTAGAATATACAAAACAGAGATGACACATGAAGCAGTGGGGAAAGTAACAGGCAAACAGAGAGGAATTAGCAATCTCTTCCTTTCCCTGAAGCATTAAATAAATTTAGAAGAAGGGAGATCGAGAAAAAACTCCCTTTTAGCTTTCCCTTCCACCAGCCAGAAAGGGAGCATGGAAAGAGAAGAGATATGGCATCAAATGAAGCAGCAGAAAGCTACAAAATAATCACAATACCTTGGGGATATCCTGTTGCAATGTTTTCGTCTTCGTGTGATGAAAGAACATCATGATGTTGTGTGTGATGTTGCAACATCATGACAAGTCAGAATGTCACTCTGTGATTATTCTGTGCTTTTCCATTAGTCTGGTTGAAGCTCTTCAGGAAAGAATACCACTGCCCTACAATAGTTACTGAATGGAGGCAATGGTTTTTAGATAAGAGGAGGATGAAAGACAAATAAGTTGTCTACCAGAATCATAGGGAATCCCTAGAGCTGCAATTGGCTTCTCCAACATACACGAGAACAGTTGAAAGGCTTGTTACATTAACATTTAAAAAAGAAAAGTATTTATAAATGTGTTCAATAAAGCAAACATTTATTTTACCATATACATATCTTTAATATATTTGAAGTGTATATTCCTATACACTAAAGCAAAGGTAGCATTATTCCCAAAAGTAATTTACTGAATTAGGTATATAGAGGTGAATCAATGCACACACAATTATTATTTGTGTGTGTGTGTGTGTGTATATACATAGAAAATGTGTGTCTATGTCTATATGATTTGTGAAATAGACACAAGTAATTTGGAAACACCATAATATGGAGCTAAGCATTATTTATTAGGTATGAATTAGGCATCCGAGCTCCAATTTTAGTGTAGGGGGAGAACAAGGTGCCTAAGTAAGGAATTCTCAGAAGCCAGCAAGCCAGGCAGGGAGGAGTCCATCTCCACTTGGGATTCTCATCCATAAACCCTCTCCTGGAATCAGAGAGATGGAGATTCCCCACCCACTGTAACTCATAGTTCAGTGCTTAGCTCTGTCCTGAGATGTGGGAGACTTGTTTCCAAATCCCTGCTCTGCCTGATTTGGAGTTGAAATTCAGAGACATGAATCCAGATTCTCCCACATGTCAGAAAAGTGCTTTTACACCCCCAGTTATGTCCCCTGTTGAAGTTATTCCATGTTGTATAAATAATTAAATATTCATTGGGCCAGAGACAGAGAGAGAGGAAAAAGCAAGAGATTGACTCAATAGACCAGTAGTTAGGGCATTCAGCTGAGATGAGGGAGAGTCAGGGTCAAATCCCTGCTTTGGTGGAGAGTTAATTATTTATACAAAGTGGAACCACTTCAACAGGAGAGACTGAGAGTGCCCTATCCCAGAATACCCCATATCCTGGGTGTTTAGGAAACTGTCCTGGGAGACCTGTGTACAAGGCCATCCTCCAAATAAGGGAGAGTGTCCTTAACAACTGGGCTGTTGGCTATAATGTGGGGTGCACGTGCTCGCCCTGGCTGTCCTTTGTTTTGTTTGAGTTAGGTGTACTCAGAGCATGCCTACTGGATTGGGCCCTGCAGGCAAGATAGGCATGCAATTGTCTGGTTTGAGAATCCCACTGGCGGTGAGGCGTGACCCAGGATGCCAAGCAGCTCAGTGGCATCAGGATTTAGGCAGCTTGTTCAAGCTCACTAGTGGAAACTGATGTGCATATAGGGTTAGGTGGTAGCTTTGTGGTTTTGTCAGTGTTAATGGTGCCTTATTGCTGGATTCAGACACCTAAAGAGGCAGTTAGGTGTCTAAGTCCTTTTGTGAATCTAGTCCTTAAGAGCCTACATCGTTCTCAGAGAAAGTCAATGGGACTTGGGCTCCTAACTGCTCAAGTCACTTTTGAAAAAGGGAGTTTTAGGCTTCTATGTCACTTTGGGATTTTGAAAATTTTGCCCCAGTCCATAATTCCATGTCAAAGGCATGTTCAATCCTGAACTAACATTGGCCTCCAGCTGGAATATATGCAGAGTACCAGTATTGCAGAAGAAGGAGAAAAGAAGGAGGGAGGAAAGGGGGGAGGTTGTGCCACTGCAAAGGATGTGCCGCTTTTCCAGCTTTTAAAGGCCCAAAGTGGCGTCACCCATTTCAGGGGCATTTTACATTGCACAGTAATAAAAATTTCAAGCTATAAATGCAACCATTGGGAAGGTGGGGGGAGAGGGGCTTGATTTGACTGCCCCGAACCAAGGTTTCCAGGCTCCATGGTTCTAGAGAAGCTCACCACACAGGCTGCACTGGAGCTCAGGGCATTCCCATTTATAGAGAATTTCAAAATTTTTGGTTTTCATTCCAAATCCAAAGGAACCCAAGTTTCAAAATATCTAAATCCTCTGCAAAATGGAATTCCCTTTCTATGCACAGCTCTACTGCTAACCACAGACAAGTCAGATATTGACTTAGCTCAGTATTCTTTAAGCAAAGGAAAATGGTTGCTTTGGTTTATCACATAACTTTCACATCAGATCTGATTGTAAAAACACAATAAAGTTTTATCTGTAATATGCAAGGGACTGGAGATTCTTTTGGCTCACAGAAATCCCTATTTTCAATTAAACAGAGGAGTGGACATGGCATATTTCCCAGAGGAAAGAGCATTTGCTGCCACCTATTGGAGTTTAACAGTAGCATGTTCAGTGTGCATGTATAAGTTCTGGTTAACTAGGATAAGAAACCAAAGAGCATTTCAAAATAGGTGCAGTTTATGAGTCTGGGTGGTTTATGTTCTGGCTAGAAAACTATTAATGATTTAAGCTGTGTGAGCTCCACTTAAAGGCCAAATCCTGTACTGACCAAAAATAAAGAGCTGTGTCTGGCAGAAGGCTAACCACCAGCTGTCCCAGGTACTTATCACTGGTTACTCTGGTGACTGAAGAAGAGTCATTATTTTTGCTCCAAATGGCTGTTGTGGCTGGATTTGGGGGGTAAAGAGGATTCCCCAGTGCCATCCTTGCACTCAGTTCATACCACATCCATATATTGTCCTTACACTCCATGGTACAAAGTTGGTGTGTACAGGGGAAAAGTCAGGAGTGTGCATACACCATAGAAATTTGTGTAGGCTACAGATGCATACAGCTGTGATCCTTCTCTGATCACCTGCTATGAACCACTGCCTCCCCACACACACACACACATTCTCTATCCTGCCATGGAAAGTGAAATAGGATTGCCCCTGCCCCCCATAGTGCACATGTATTTTTAAAACAAACATGGATCTAAAATAGTAGTTTCTGTCTCCCCTGTGTTGTATGGACAATGAAGCAATCTTAAATGAATACAAAAATAAAGCTGCTGAGTAAATGACTCTGTCCCAAAGTGCAAAACATAAATACAAAACACACAGTATATTCTAGGCAGGGCTGGTAGTTCCATCTACTGTAATGTTGTCCAGCACTTTCCACTATAAAGACCTTGTTTTCAGTTGCTTATAACTTTGCCAGTATGTAACCATTTTAGCTGAACATTTTCATGTGTGGTCTGCCTCAGACTGATTTCTTTTGGAAGATTTTAGTCAAAATAGTTCAGCTGTTTTAGAGAATGAGCTTTGGGGAAAAGACATTGTTTTGCTCATTATAACATTTTCTGGTGATCTGTTATTTAAAAAGCTCTAGTGCCCCCATGCTTTGGAGCAGGAATTTGAAATGTGGCAGGAAGTGGCCTTTGTGTCATGGATGTGCATTTGCCATACCCTGGAAAATATGCTAAAATTTGGCCAAGATATAAGCCTTTGAAAAATTGTAGAGCGCACATTTTCAGTACAGACTTTAGGAAATTTAGCTGCTAAAATCCAGGAAGAGTCTATCTGGGGCAGAGCAGAGTTTTCCCTGCAACTGGGCTGCTGAGTGTCATGCTAGGTCCAGCTCTAGGCACCTAAACTAAGAACAAGGAGATTCTCTCCCTGTGCTCTCAATGACCTGGACCAAGGCAGTGGGGAGGTGGAAACTGCCTGATTCAAATGAAGACGAGACAAGAGCTGGACCAACAGGGGTTGGGGAAAGAAGTTGAGACAAGGTGCCTTGGGGAAGAGGGACACTGGGACTGGGAGAAGGAGGTGGGAAAAGACTGGGACTGGCTGGGTAAGGAGATTGCAAGCCATGGAGGGAAATGGGAATGGGGGCAGAGCCAGTAGGGTGGAAGGAGACTGAGCTCAGAAGGGTGGGAACTGGGACTAGCTGGGTGAGGATATTGCGACTCTGAGGGGGAGACTGGGACTAGATAGGTGGGGAGAATGGGACTGGGATGATGAGCCAGGCATGGGGAAAAGAAAAGACTGGGACAAGCTGGAGTAGAAGTCACACTTGGTGGAGAGAGGGCAGAAGAGTCTGTGCCACTGGAACACACTCCCCTCCAGACCTGGAATGGAACCCATGATGTCTGACTCTGAGTCTCACCATTCCTCTATGGTGAAACCCACTGGCAAAGTGTCTCATTCCCTTCTGTTGCTGGTCCACATAGAGAATGACAATCTACTACTGTTGTCAGTTACTCCATTAGCTCAAGTGGCAGAGGTCTGAGTGGTGGATCTAATGTTCCAACCGTGATGATGACGCGTGTGGGTGTCAATATAATACCACGTGAAGGAATTTTTCAGTTTTTTCAGTTTGCTTTTTTTTTTAAACCTAGAAAATTACCTGCACAAAAATCTGTGTTAAAAGAACATTATTAAGGTCACAGAGTTGAACACGCAAAAATTAGGAAATGTCAGAATGTAGGTTGCCTGTGAAGAATGCGATTTGTTGGGGAAGAGTCAACATGGTTCTTGCAAAGGGAAATCATGCCTCATCAATCTACTAGAATTCTTCGACGGGGTCAACAAACATGTGGACTAGAGTGAACAAGTGGATAAAGAATGCTTAGATTTTGAGAAAGCCTTTGACAAGGTGCTTTACCAAAGGCTCTTAAGCAAAGTAACCTGTCATGGGATAAGATATTGCTCCCCTGGATCAGTAACTGATTAAAAGATAGGAAACAAAAATTAGGAATAAGTGGTTTCAGCAGAGAGAGAGGTAAATAGTGGTGTGCCTGAGGGGTCTCTACTGGGACCAGTACTGCTCAACATATTCATAAATGATCTGGAAAAAGGGGTAGAGAGTGAGGGGCAAAATTTGCAGATGATACAGAACTACTCAAGATAGTTAAGTCCAAAGCTGACTGTGAAGCTTTACAAAGGAATCTCATAAAACTGGGTGAATGGGCAATAACATGGCAGTTGAAATTCAGTGTGGATAAATGCAAAGTAATACACATTGGAAAACCGAATTCCAACTGTACATATACAATTATGGGGTCTAAATTAGCTGTTGCAACTCAAGAAAGAGATCTTGGCATCATTACGGATAGTTCTCTGAAAACATTCACTCAATGTGCAGCAATAGTCACAGAGTGTTGGGAATCATTAGGAAAGGGATAGATAAGACAGAAAATATCATATTGCCTCTATATAAATCCATGGCCCACATCTTGAATACTGCATGCATATCTGGTTGCCTGTATCTCAAAAAAGATACTGTGGAATTGGAAAAGGTACAGAAAAGGGCAACAAAAATGATTAGGAGTATGAAACTGCTTCCGTGTTAGGAGTGATTAATAAGGCTGGGACTTTTCAGCTTGGAAAAGAAACGACTAATGGGGGATCTGATAGAGGTCTATAAAATCATGAGTGGTGTGGAGAAGGTAAATAAGGAAGTGTTATTTACTCCTTCTCATAACACAAGAACTAGGGGTCACCAAATGAAATTAATGGGCAGCAGGTTTAAAACTAACAAAAGGAAGTATTTCTTCACACAACGCACAGTCAACCTGTGGAACTCTTTGCCAGAGGATGTTGTGAAGGCCAAGACTATAACAGGGTTCAAAAAAGAACTGGATAAGTTCATGGATGATAGGTCCACCAATGGCTTATTAGCCAGGATGGGCAGGGATGCAAAACCATGCTCTGAAGTGTCCCTAGCCTTTGTTTGTCAGAAGCTGGGAATGGGCGATGGGGAATGGATCACTTGACCTGTTCTGGTCATTCCCTCTGAAGCATCTGGCATCGGAAGACAGGATACTGGGCTAGATGGACCCATTGGTCTAACCCAGTATGACTGTTCTTATGTTCTCACTTTAAGTTGGCCCCTTGTGCATATGCACTACGATAGTCTTTAATTACAAGATCACATACCATTTTTTCCACGGGCCCCCTACAGTACCACCTTTTTCAGACTGCTATGTAGATAGAAAGATTAATAATAATAATTCTTTTCCACAGCTTGCTCATTTACATCTGAACTGTAATTACCTAGCAGCCCTGTAATTTATTTACCTTGTATACCCAGCAATGTGAAGGATCTCTTCCCTTTTAAAATTCCTTATCTCAAGCCGTATAACAGGAATCAAGAACTCAAGCTTTAAAATAGTTACTGCTACTATATTAATTTGATTGCCTTAAACAATCAGCCTTGTGCCAGAAAATAAATCCCCAAACACAGGTTAAGAGAAGTATTTTCTCCCCTGAGTAGAGCCTCCTCAGTCTAGGGCAATGCATAGTTATTACTAATGTGTTATAAGGCTGTGAAGATCCGTATGATTATCCTTAGGTTCTGCCCACACTGAATTTCAAACTGAATTATGAACATTGGTGTGGGCAGAGAAGGGATTTTTTTCCCCAGGAACAGTGAAGACAAACACAAGGCTTGACTGGTATGGGGCTTGTCCTCGCTGCTCAGGGAATCTGCCTAGAATCATGATAGCACCACCGTTTGGTAATTACTAGCATTGCTCCAGTGAAGTAGGTAAGGGCCTGGAGGTTTGCTGCTAGAAAAGTTCCCTCCAACATAACATTTCACTGAACTTTGGGGGGCTTGTGTGAGTTTTAATTATTTTGCTGGGGAAAAAAACAAAAAGCTTCCTGCAATAAGTGCTCAGCTGGATATCACTTGTCAAACATACCTCTTGAGTGGCTCGAACTCTTTCCTTTGACTTTGTCAAGGGAGTAGGTGGTGGTTGTGGGCTATGAAGTTAGAACAGTCATATATCTTCCCAAGAAAACTGCTGGCAATGAATATATTCATAGCTTTTGAATCCACTGTTTTTGATGATCTTATTGTCAGTTTGCTTCTTTGTATAAAAATTCCAATTTTGAGCTGAGTAGAGTCATTATAAGATAACATGCTGCCAGGCTGTAATAGTGAAGTCTTACACTTGCCAGGTTTAACTATAAAAGTGATCAGTAGAGTCTCGGGTGTGTGACTGTAAGCGAAGCCAGTTGCATCATGTCCAGTTATAGGGCAATGTTGGAGCAATCTGTTTTTCCATAATGAATCAATTTTAAAAAATTAAATACCATGCAAAGTCACGTAATATCAATAAAAGTCGTGAAACAGTATAGGGGAAAATCTTCCAAAGTTCTTATGGGAATCAGTGCCATTGCTTCATTGGTATTTTCCCCATCTCCCTACTGCGGGAGTCTGTCTTTTTTTAAAAAAAAAAACCTCACATCTTCTCCACTGATTCATGCTAGGAAAGAACACTGAGATTCCCATACATTTGAAGGCTATATGTACAGTACATGAGAAAAATCATGGCTGGTGATGGACATAACTAAGAATAAAAAAAATTGCCAGGCATAGCAAATCTAAAGGCTGGAGATCGATCAACTACTGAAGGGCTTTAAAATTAAATTATAAACCTCCTGAATAACTTCCTAGGGCTCCTTTTTCTCGAAAGCAACCTAACGACAAAGATTGGTGAAGCCTTCTTGGGTGGTGGTTCTCCTCTTCTCCTGTTTTCACTGCCCACCCTTTCCTTGTAGCTCACTCTCCTCCTCGGCTCTGGCTTACCCTAGTTGTGGCAGTTCTTCCCTCACACAACCAGTGCTCTCCCACTTGTCACTAACACTCCCTTCTGCCTCACACTACTGCCCCTTACTTCCTATTTGTTGTCTGCTTGCTGATACCCTGGCACATTGATAATGCCTTACTTCAGACACAACCTAATTCTTCTGAACGTTCATTACAAAACCCAATGATACCAGTTTGGCAGAAAGGAAATGTGGAAATTGGCCAGAAAAGATGGAGGAAAGTATTGTTGCCTGGACGGTTGGTGGTAGCAGCACTGTGTGATGTGGCAATTTAAATATGAACCTTGTGTCTCTGGTTCCTTAATGTCTCAGGCCAAAGAAGATCAGAAGTTGCATGGAGGGTAATACGATTAGGCTACAGGGACAGAGTGAGTTGAAGGTCCCTTGTTATTCAAGTGCCTACTGCTAGCTGATCTGAGTGGCATTGGCCTCACACAAGTCTACTCATTTTCCCTGCTAGCTGTAGGAAAGGCACTGAGCCTGTGGCTACTTCAAGGTAAAGAGAATGTCAGGAGGTTAAATAGTAGGTCACCCAAGAACCATTACATGTGCATGGCCTTGATTAGACAAAGGATAGATGTAAATATATTCCACTGCAAAAACTACCCTTCATACTAGTGTATTGTGAAGCCCAAAGAACTTCAGGACCAAAGGAACATGTATATCCTACTGCCATGGGACATCCTAGGGCATATTATTACTCTTACAAAATGGTTCCCTATGTCTAAGGGGCAGAAAAAGGAGGAACGAGTCTTACTTCTAACATAGTTATGTTTTTACTCTTTTTAATGTTGCACCAGAAAAAACATTTTTCCTTGCAGTATATTTTCCATTTATTTCTTACTCAGTTAATTTTCACTGTCTAGGAATACAGCAAGACTCTAGGCTCCTACAGTACCAGCATATTGACAGTGGCTTTCAGGATATCTTTCTCTTTTTTAACCCAAGCTACAGCCTTGCAACCTGACCCCAACCTGACCCAAACCAACTACAAGTATCGGGGTCAGGTCGGGTCTGAAAACAGCCTGACCATCTCGGGCTTGGAGTGGGAAGGCTCTGATCACCTCCGCTTGCCCATGTGGTTGGCATGGCAGTGGCTGCATGCCCCACACCTGCCAGCCGCCACCACCTCGCTGCACTGCACATGCTGCATTGATGCTAGGGTCAGCAGGCAGCCAAAGATGGATTGTGAGCATGGGTCATAAGGAGCAGGAATCCCCCACCAGCCAAGCCCCCAGCCCAAGGTGGCAGCACTAATACAGGTTTGGGGGGAAGTCTCATGTCCAGGTCAGACTGGGTTGGGTCTGAAAAGGACTCAACACGCTCAGGTCAGGTTTAAGTCAGCTGTCCCTGGGTCATGTTCAGGTCCCAGTCAGCTTTAAAATTAGGCCCAAGCAGACTTCTAATGCACGCTGCACAAATTTATTCTGGAGGCAGAACATTTGAAGTCAGTGCTGTTTGGGAAAACAGCAGCATTTTTTGGGGGGGTGGGGTGGAAACCGATTTAATCCAATTGCTTCCATGTTCTAAAACCTCCAAAAATTGCTTCTCATGGAGAAATGCCCACAGCACAAAACCCAGCTATTCAAACGCTGTCCTTTAGTTGTCTCAGAAGAAAGCCGAAGTTTGAATAGCCATGGAACCTCAGACCTAGAACTGGTCCCTCTAGAACTGGTCAGAATTTTTTTTTCCCATGGGAAATTTTGATTTTTTTTTTTAAACAAAACACTGAAAGTCCCAAACCCAAACAGTTTTCAATTTAGTTTTTTCAGCAGGAAGTCAAACATTTCCATGGAAAGCAGATATTTTCCATGAAAACGTTCATTTAGTCAAAAATTGAATTTTCTGTCAACCTCCCTCCCCCCATCACCACCACCACCAGTTTTCATGGGAAAAGCTTGACCAGCCCTATTCCCTTCCGCTCAGGGTTGAAGCATAATGACAGGGAAGGGTGGAGTAGCTTATACTGCTGCTGCCTGTGCTGTGGCTAGAAGGATAAACAGCCTGCAGCATTGGGTTTGTCTATCACATTCCATGAGCACTTCATTTGTTATTAAAAAAGTATCGGAAAAAGTTTTAAAGTATACTCCAAGTATACAACATTTCTGAAGGGATACAATTTCCTCCTTAGCCACTGTCAAACAGCCAGGAGTTTGAATAGACAGTAATGGGAGGAGCCTGGATCCCTGTGTCCTTTTGAACCTTGGCACCACTAAGAGAGACCCCTTTATTCTCACATGCCCCCACACCAGCTAGAGAAGACCACCAGAAGTTAAAAGGTTCTCTGCCAACCTCAAAAATAAAGGGACTCACAAGACTGAGATAATTTTCTTGGTAAATTTATGAGTCCTGGATTGAAGTAGCTGATTTAATGGAAACCTCTACAGAATTTAAGCTCCTCTAGCACCCTGAAGTATGCAGCATAATTTTATGTGGTAATAATTAAATACACTGAAAACAATATGAAGATCTTAAAGAATTTTTGAACCAGATCATGAACATATTGGAAGTATGTCTGCTATGGTCTGACTTTGACTTCCATAGTCAAATGTACTCATTCATTGTGCCCAAGCCAGTGTGTCCTCATCAGAATATATTAAAAATAATTCAGTAAATCAAATGGCTCCTTTACATATAAACTATTGGTTTTCTTCAGCTCTGTGTGATATCATCCTTGGCCTCTAATTTAAACCTGAATGACAATACTCAGCTGTCCTCTAACGTCTGTTTCTCAGGAGATGACGTTACAGGTAAAATAGGTAATTTAAATAGCTCAGTCTTACGCTGAAATGCTATTAAGAGCTGTTGACTTACCATACTATTAGAGATGGGCTTGAAGCAAACCAGAGATCCAAACACTCACAAAATGCATGTGCCGTGTGTGTGTGTGAAAGTATGTGGTAAGGGGAAGGTAGTGTTTCAGAATCTGAAACTCGATTCAGACCTAGATGGGGTTTTCAAAAAAGTGTAAGTTCATTAGGTGCATTAGTCCCACTGAAAATCATTAGGGATTGTATTTCTGACTTACTTGGATGCTTTTGAAAACCCAATTCTTAAGGTATAGCTCCTCCTATATCACTGCAATGTGTCAAACCAAAAGTCTGGAATTGAACACCACTGGAAATTCAAAATCCAGACACAAATCCAAATTTGCAACTTGAACTCATCTCTCTCTTTTGGATGAAGTACCAATATGCTTAGCTAAAAGTTATCTTCTAAGATTGCAGCTACAGAAGCTTGCATTTTACTCATCTCTGTATATACGCGCAGGGTTTTAACTGATTGCCTAAATGCATTTTCAGCTTGTCTGTGTGACTGCATGCAATGCATTTTTCTGTTCAAATTTTTCAGGCGAATTTAGTGCTAGTGGAAGGTGCTGGCTTGATGGCCCAGGAAACTGAAGACCGCTCTTTATACCCACAACATTTTCACGTTGCGCTGCCAGTGAGGCTCATTCCTCCTTGGGAGGTGAGCACCTCTGGGGATGAGAGTGTAGGCCAGTCTTCACGTCCATTCAGTCTTTGTCCTCTCTGCAGATACTTCCAACAAGAGTGCCAGTTCCAGTTCTGAGTGGATGGGTGGGGTGGTTTGGTGATGCAGACCCCTCTACGTGCTGGAAGCTGGACTGAGATCGTCCATTCCTTTCACATAGGCCACTCAGCAGCTGGTCATGACTTCCAGTAATTAGTAACCCAGGCCACAGCTGAATGGGGGATCAAGAGGTGAAAGGCACTGTATCTTATTACTAGAGTCCCCAAGCACTCTCCATACCCGCTTGAGTTAAAAATTAGAGCTGTCAAGCAATTAAAAAAATGAATCGTGATTAATCGCACCATTAAACAATAACAGAATACCATTTATTTAAATATTTTTGATGTTTTCTACATTTTCAAATATATTGATTTAAATTACAACACAAAATATGTGTACAGAGCTCACTTTTTATTTGTTTTTGATTACAAGTATTTGCACTGTAAAAAAACACATAAGAAATAGTATTTTTCAATTCACCTCATACAAGTACTATAGAGCAATCTCTTTATCATGAAAGGTGAACTTACAAATGTAGAATTATGTTTGGTTACAATTTGCAAGAGATAATGCTGCACACGTCTTGTTTACAATGTCACCTGAAAGTGAGAACAAGTGTTCGCATGGCACTGTTGTAGCCAGCATCGCAAGATATTTACGTGCCAGATGCGCTAAAGATTCATATGTCCCTTCATGCTTCGACCACCATTCCAGAGGACATGCATCCATGCTGATGATGGATTCTGCTCAATAACAGTCCCAGGCAGAGTGGACCAACATATGTTCATTTTCATCATCTGAGTCAGATGCCACCAGCAGAAGATTGATTTTCTTTTTTTGGTGGTTTGGGTTCTGTAGTTTCTGCATTGTAGTGTTGCTCTTTTAAGACTTCTGAAAGCATGCTCCACACCTTGTCCCTCTCAGATTTTGGAATGCTCTTCAGATTCTTAAACCTTGGGTTGAGTGCTGTGGCTATCCTTAGAAATCTCATATTGGTACCTTCTTTGCATTTTGTCAAATCTGCTGTGAAAGTGTTCTTAAAACGAACATGTGCTGGGTCATCATCCGAGACAGCTATAACATATATGCAGAATGTAGGCAAAACAAAACAGGAGACATACAATTCTCCTCCCAAGGAGTTCAGTCACAAATTTAATTAATGCATTATTTTTTTAACGAGCATCATCAGCATGGAAGCATGTCCTCTGGAATGGTGGCTGACGCATGAAGGGGCATATGAATCTTTTAGCGCATCTGGCACGTAAATATCTTGCGATGCTGGCTACAACAGTGCCATGCGAGCACCTGTTCTCACTTTCAGGTGACATTGTAAACAATACATGTGCAGCATTATCTCTTGCAAATTGTAACCAAAGATGTTTGTCTGAGCAATTGGCTGAAGTAGAACTGAATGGACTTGTAGGTTCTAAAGTTCTACATTGTTGTTGGGTTTTTTTTAGTGCAGTTACGTAACAACAAAAAAAGCTACGTCTGTAGGTTACACTTTCATGGTGAAGAGACTGCACTACAGTACTTGTATGAGGTGAATTGAAAAATATTATTTCTTTTATCATTTTTACAGTGCAAATATTTGTAATCAAAAATAATAATATAAAGTGAGCACTGTACACTTTGTATTCTGTGTTGTAATAGAAATCAATATATTTGAAAATATAGAAAAACATCCAAAAATGTTTAATACATTTCATTTGGTATTCTATTGTTTAACAGTGCAATTTAATCGTGATTAATGTTTTTAATCGCAGTTACTTTTTTTAGTTAATCGCATGAGTTAACTGCGATTAATCAAGAGCCCTATTAAAAATATAAGT
The DNA here is from genome assembly GCF_965140295.1 of Lepidochelys olivacea. Lineage (NCBI taxonomy): Eukaryota > Metazoa > Chordata > Testudines > Cheloniidae > Lepidochelys > Lepidochelys olivacea. Next base: position 44,977,813 of record NC_140414.1, on the reverse strand, counting down.
AGTTCAAAGTCTTCTCACCAAGAGGAAGTTAGTTTTTTAGCGTGATTACAATATACAGGTGTCATACTGTTCAGAGAATGGCTTTTATTGGGGAATACTCTAATGTCCTAGTCTTAAAGTGACTAGATTTATTCGGCAATTTTTATCTGTCTAGATAGCTAGCTATCTGTTCCTGAAAAAAGTGTGATACCCCACTACCCTTATCTCTGGCAACAGTAGATTAAGTTCTCCTGTGTAGATATTATCTTTTTTGATTTGTAACTTTAGCTAATTAAGGTATTTAATACTATTATGACATTATATGAGAAAGAAAGAAAAGATGATCAGTCTAGATAGTAAATGAAATGCATGGAAAATAGAAACAGCAGGAAAATACATAATCAATGTATCCATATAAATGAAAAAAAAGCAAACAGGTAAAGAAGAATGGACAAGTTTAATGGTAGAGGAAAAATACAGCAGATTGACAGTGGAAAATGGATGGAAATAAGGAGATCACAAGAGGATTAAAATATTGATACCATATGCTCTTGGGCAAGTTATGTTTGCAATATAGTTCTCTCTTTACTTTTTCATGCAGAACTGATTGGTTTTCCTGCAGTTTCCAGCAGTTATCCTTGATTCCTAGTGTGAGTTGATTCACGCAGGCTGTGGTCCCTGATTGTTCCCCATCACGGTCATAATTCAAAACCCACTGAAGCCAGTGGAAATTTTTCCAGTGACTTCAGTGGTCTTTGAATCCAACCCCTGGTGAACGGCATTGTCAGGGAACACTTGACTTTCACATGTACAATAAAGTTTATTGTTCTCAAACTTAATAGCAGTTAATTTAATATTATGGGGATAAATTGGGGAGGTTTCACTCACTGATGAGCACTCGCTCATGCATATAATAGTTCCACACTGAAACCAATCGGATTACTTGAGTTAGTAAATACTTAACACTCTGTCACTGCTCCATAATCTGGCCCACAGCCAGTTGGATGGTGGCTCGAACAAATATATCTAAACTAGACTCTGCCACCTTTACCCACACTGAGTAGTATGAGTATTCCCTTGGGTAAGATTCTGACACCCTTACTCATGGTGAATAGCACTTTGCTTCAGAAGTGATCCCACCGATTTCAATGGAACCACTTAAGGAGTAAAGTGCTACTCAGCATGAGTAAGGGTGTCAGAATCTGTCCCTTTGATTTCAACTGGCCTCTCTGACCTGGAGTAGGATATAACTCAGCATGAAATTTAATGGCAGAATCTGGCCCTCTCCGAGTAGGGGTTTGCGTGGCAGCAGTGCCTTGATCCTCCTGGTCCACAATACATGAAGTAAAGGGTGAAAGTGCAAGAACAGAGTAAAAAGAATAACAGCTGAAAAAGCACCATAAAGCCCAAAATGCAAACAGGAAAATGTCTGTGAGATACCAGTAATAAGGTGAGGTAATAATAATGACATATCATTATACGCTGATTTATATGGCATGTTCTAGTCTGGTTGCAAAAATCAGTACTCTTATTATGTATCCCTTCAATTCTTAGTCACTGTGCTTTCATGAGAAAGTATTGCATCACATCACAACTGCATAACCCAGCTCACCCATTTTAACTGTTCAACAATCCTAATTTACTAGCTTCTATAATGAGTCATTTGTTGGAGTCAAGGCAAATGGTTATTAAAAATATGCCTGCACTGGGGGTGCAAACTTCAGTTTAAAATTTCCTAAAAATGGAAAAACCTTAACACCTTTTCCAGCCACTTTCCTATTTCCTCTAAGTCAGTCTTTTTCAAAACATTCCAACATTCCTTATGGTACATTCTCTGTGAAATCAGAGAAGCAATTCATGATTTTGGATCAGAGCTGATCCACATAACTTACACACTAAGGCCCTGATCCTGCAATCAGAAACCTGTGGGAGAATCCTTGTGCCAATGCACCATCTTCCACTGAAGCCATCGGGGGTCCGTGTGGGCACAAGGGTCTGTCCGTAAAGATCCAACTGGAGATCAGGGCCTAAAACTGTATTTTGTATGCTACATTAGTACTAGATATTATTATAAGGCACTTTTAAAAATAAATCTAAAATCAATACATGTTGTTTAATTTTACTCAAACCCTTGGGCCACCAGAGCACAGTTCAGAAAACCAGTATGAAGGCTATTTCTAATTGTTTGAAATACAGGGGATACTGCTCACTGTCATATTTGTTTTCATCTTAAAGCATAAAACCTAGCATCCGGCTTACTTAATACAATAGTATGTGTCCATTTCAGGATGTTATATGTATAAAATGTGTGATAATATTCATAAGTGTTATCATCTAATTTTATAACCATTTTGATTCATTTTAAAATTTTAAATAGTTTGGACTCAGATTTGAGGGGATACATCTGAAGTTATTAAGTAAGCTAAGGACTGCTATATGCACTCTTGGTGTGCCAGATCACCACTGCAAACAATTCATTGCAAGCAAAGTGGACACTGAGTTGCAACTACAAGATTTACTCTTCAATGATTGATGGCTTCCACACCTGGGCTGTGACACCAACTTTCTTTGCTGAAAACTTTGGCCTTGGAGCAGTAAACAAAGAGGATGTGATTGATTCTTGCTTAGAAAATGAGGGGTAACCACTAGGCTCGTAGGACTCATTTTTTGGAGTGGATGAATTCGACTGGAACCACGGTTGTGAACTGTAGGCTGGTACGGAGTACACTGAAGATGCTTGGACATTAGCAGAAGAACCAGCACTGAGTGGTCTTGAAGGCAGAGCATATTTTGAGGCAGACACTGAGTCGAACTTTGTAGACTGCTTAGTAGGTAGGCCTTCCTTAGTAGCAGAAGGAGGTTGAAAAGTAAATAAAGATGCATTAAGTTGATATGGCTGATGCTTCATAACATCCAAAGCACTGAGAACTTTCTTAGGTTTTCTTTTGGTACTTTTGGTAACAGCAGGTGATTTAGATTGGGGTTTAGTAGCAGCAAGAGGGTAAGAGGGGGACTGGATGGGATTGTAAGCAACAGGTGGAGGTGCTCGAACATTAGATGAATACTTCCAAGAAGCTGGTAAAGATGGAGTTGGAGATGAGGCCCGTGCCATGTGTGCCTGCACAGTTTCTGAGTCTACCACATACTTCTCCATTCGGGATTGCCTTTTGGCAAATAACTGTGCTCCTTTTCCACTAAAAGCTGGTGGCATCTCAAAGGCTGGCCCCATTCCTCCAGCGAATGCAACATTTCCTATTGGTGTGGTAGGTGTTTTGGGTGTATAATTTTGATTTGATACTGCTGCTTGAGGCCCTTTAAAAGGACCAGCTATGTTAAGAGTACTTGGAGGTTGGGGAGGATGAGGAGCAGGCTGTGTTACTTTGATTGGTGCAGGAACTGAAGCTTGTGGTGAGTTTGGAGTTGGGAAGGCAGGAGGCTGGGCAGAAGCCACAGCTGGAGGTGACCAGACTGGTGAAATGGGAGTGACAGCAGTAGGCGAGACTTTGACTGAGGGCTTTGGAGCAACAGGAGGAGGGGTCTTTTGTTTTGATGCTTGGATCTGCATGAAATTACAAGCCTCTGCTCCCAAACTAAGGTAGTCTTCTTCAGGTCCCGATTCAAAGCCAGTTCCAGTACCTCGTTTGCCTTCTGTATTCTGTACAAGGGACAATAGGGCAGGGTTAGGACTCACTTTTGGAGGTTCTTTGAAAGTAAACATAGGCTTTGCAGTGCTTCTTTTCTTTGCTTCTTGTAGTATTCCAGTTCTTTTGGCTGGCACTGCAATCCTTTCATCTCTGGATGCTATCTGCTCTGTTGGTGACCAAATAGCTGACTGAGCTCTGCTGGCCACTGGACTCGAGATTGCTCTATACAAGCCTTGAGGCGGTGGGCTAATTGAGGAATAGGAAGGTGGTGCTGGTAAGTCTGATAGAGGGTTAGTCACATTTCTTGTTGGTGAAAATGGTGGTGCTGCTCGATTCTGTATACCAGGAAAAGGTTTAGCTGTTCTGTTTAATGGTATTGATTTATGGGCACCAGAAGACTGAAAGGAGATGTTTGTCTCTGATGCTCCCCCAATGCCATTTTGTTGTACCATTTTGCCATGACTGTGGCTCACCTCTATGTAGCTTTTGCTCACACAGCTCTGCATTCTTGACGTTTCTTTCTCTTTTGCCTGATAGGATGAGGAGCTCACTTGTTTGAAGCTCTCTTTTGGAGTGGCTTCTCTTTGTTCCTCTGCATGCATTCCGTGCGACTTCACCTCTTCTTGCTCAGCTGTGATCTCATCCATTCTCTGTCGTCTCTTGGCAAACATGAGGGCCCCCTTGCCCTTGCTCTCTGGCAGCATCTGCATCTCGTCTGCACCTTTTAGTTTCTTTTCAATCTCAAGCAGACCAGTGTCCCAATCAAATGTCACAATCTGGCCTTCGTGGTCAATGTCAGAGAAGAAATCTTCATCTATTTCTGACTCACTTGTTCCAAATAAAGTTACCTCAAAAGTGTTTTCTTTGTCACCTTCTTCACCTTCCCTTTCTTCACCCTCGTCGTCTTCACGTTCTAGTTCCCCAGTGCCGTAGCTGACTAAAGTGTATTTTCTGGCTCTTTGGCGACGCTTCTTGAACATCAACACCCCCTTGGAATTGGGATTGGGAGCTGCCGTCAGCAGCAGGGCAATGCTTTTACATTTAGATTTGGCTTCTTTCACCTGCTTCTCTGACAGACTCTCGCTCCGCCGGAGCCCTGTGGGAAGGATCAAAAGATATAATTAAAGAAATACACTCCATAGAAATATGTGAAGGTGTCTGACTACAAGCAATGCAACATCTATATGGAATGCCACTTCCTAAATGTGCTCCTCTCCTCTCTTCTTTCTTTTCATTAATACTGGAATCCTACCTGGCAGCAGGACTGACTTCATATCCGTAGTTTACATGTATTTCTACGTGTGTTTTTAATATAATATATATATAAATCTATAAGGAAGGTATTAAAATTAATCTTTTCCCACAGTAACTACTATGGCACAAATTCCATAGCAATAATTCTTCTTTGTGAGACATGCCTCAAAGTTTAAAGACAACACAGTTTTCTATAGGACTTTGCTAGTTCAACTTACAAGAACTTTTTTGTGTCACATATCTATTTCTATCATTACATACATATTATATTCTATGATTATACATATAAAATCTCTCCTATATGCACTATACATTATATATATAATACATTTATATGTATAATATTACAAACTCACATAAAAATACGTATAAACTAGGGATATGAATTCAGTCCTGCTGCCATTGAAGTCACTGGTAGTTTGGCCTTTGTGTTCAATGCAAACAGGTTTAAGCCCTTTAAAAGGAAGAAGTGCTTTCCTAAAAGGTAATTCATAATAATAAATAATAGAAAATGGACTGAAAAAATAATAGATTGTTTATCATAAAAATGTATTTTAAATACATTAACAGGGTTAATTGTGTAGGATATAACATTTCTAGAGTATTTCTTTAAAACACGTAGCAAGGATAGCAACTTCCTACAATAAATGCTGTTCTGGAACTAGTTCAGGAAGGCATAACTAACTCCTAAAGAGTATTCAATAGTATATTATAGTTCCATGTATCTGTTAATGCATAAATTAATGGTCTTAATAATTTATATGGACTGCAGTTGGCCTCACTACATTCTCTCCTTTTTTTTTAAACTAGTGTGCATCCTGCTCCTTTTAAAATTAATGCTCAAATTCCAATTAACTTCAAAGGGAACAAAATGGATTGCTTGTGTATTATTCATGGTAGGGCAATAGAGCAATAAAAAAATGTTTACATCTAAAGTGTTTTTAACGTACACGTAATAACCTCATTAAAGAAATGTATGTAAAGCATTTTATAATTGATCCTTTCAGTCATGTCAGGAAAAAAAAATATGGAACGCTGGAAGCTGATCCTTCTCTTGTTGAAGAAAAATGTAGTTTGCCATTATATTAGGTGAGAGCATGACCAGACCCATGGTTTTCACAAAAAATGATAAAAGAGGATAGAACATGGGTCCAATCCAGCAAAACTTCCACAGGGCCAAATGCTGAAATCCTCTGCTCAATTCTTAGTCAGGCAAAATTTTTAGTGAAGTTACCAGGGGAATTTGTCAGAGGAGGGGCTGTACAACCAGAACCATTTTTTGAAGATTAAGGTAGTTACTATAGTATCTAAACAGTATGGACCGATTCTGCAAATCTAACTCACAAGTAATCCTTACTCATGCAAGAAGTTCCATTGGCTTCAAATGAGGCTACTCTCATCAGCTCAAACTACACTTGTGGGAAAGGATTTGCACCTATGATTTTGTAGCAAGGAATAATTTAAAATATTCTCTTAACAAATATTTTTACAGCTTGTTTACGTCCGGTTTAACCAATAGATTCAAAAGAAAGTTTAAATGAAGAAAAAATGCCTGCTTGATTAAATTTAATCAGATTGCTATTTGCAGGGAAATACCCCTGTTAAAGAGATCAAAACATCACAGTGCTTTATCTGTTCTAGTTTAGAGTCTTAAACACCACATAACAGCTTTTTGCTTCACAAAACAAACATGTTTTATATGCACCATACTTGCTGCTTCAAGCAAATCTCTTATGTATCTATGTATGTCAACGGTACCTAAAGTCTTAGATAAGCTCTTTAAAATGTTTTTATCATTCAATCAATATCTCTGTATGTATAACTAGTGTTTATTCTTCAGATACAGTTGATTTAAAATTTACAGTCCTGCCAATTGATTCAAAATAATTCAGATATTATATGGGAAAGGGAAAAAAGGCAAAATATTTGTCCTAAGCAGAACAAATTTAATGTAAGTACATTTTGTTCCACATGATAGTTCATCCTGTACTAAATAGGATTTGCCTCACACTTACCCCTATCTTATTAGACAGCCAGTGCATTACAGAACTGACAGACCCTGTTCTACAATTGCTGCTAGCTTCACTGCCAAAATATAATGCATGTGCACTCTTCTTTTATACTCCATTTAATATGCCATAAATATGTGGATTACATACAGATACTTAAAGCGTAAGTAACGGCTTAACCCACATGCCAATAAGGATGGAAATGGTTATCATTCTAAAAATATGCTTACAGAGGAATTAGCAATGGGTTAGGAGACTTATTCCAACACTGCATATAAAATAACTCGTTGCTACAGTATATCATTGCTCACATTCAAGCACCTTTGCCATACTGCGATTAAATCCCTAAACAGGATGCTTGACATTGTCGGAAAAGAACAAACAAGCAGTAGAAATTACCTAAAAAATAAATATGTGTGTGTGTGTGTGTGTATGTGTATATATATATATATATATTTTAAAGCAGCATTGGATTCAATCACGTTTTCAGTTTGTTTTCAGTTAAACTCCTTAGATACATTTTGAGGCTGACCTCTGGGTATGGAAGGCAAAAGAAATAGTAAGTTCACTTTACAGTCCAGAGAAGACTTACAAAACTCAAAGGATCATATAACTAGCCAGTAATACACATGCTGGTGTCTGTCAAACTGACTTCTGCAGGCATCATCAAGCTTTCCTACTAGCCTTCTTTATTCATATCTACTTTTAACAGCAGTGGCATAGCTTTGATTTTTAAAGATGCAGTTGAAGAGAGACAGTTTTTTGCTATAAATGGAGAAATCCAGAACACCCAACTACGTTCAAGAGATGATCTTGCTTATTTGGTTAACATTCTACAAATCATCCTTGTAATGTACTTTAGAAGCCTAGCACAATTTACCTCTCTTTGTGCAACTAAAAGTACTTGAATTTCCAAAGTGAGGTGTCACATTTTAAAATAAGTAGTCTTTAAAATAAAGTAAAGTAGGCTACTACAGCAATGTTGTACAGTACTGTGAAAGCATGGCTAAATATCTGGCCTGTCACTTTTGCAATTTTTTTGTTTTAAAAAGACACATGAATCTTGAATAGAAATATCAATTTAAAAACAAAGAGAGAGAGGAGTTAGAACACTTGAGAAGAATCTCTTTAAAATATTTACAAATGCAGGCACTGTTCTGAAAAGCTGTTTCAAGTTACAAAATTTACCCTCAAGTCAATGCAAATGATTTAGATGCAACATACTTGCGTGTCTTGCCCTGTGCTTGTGAGGTCTGCTGTGATCTCTTTCTGAGTGCTGGTCGTCTTCTCCCTGCTCTGTGCCTTCTGATGAGATTCCAAAGGAGACTACAGAAGGAGGTGCTTCTGATTGCCCTCCTTCCTCTTGAGAATCAACACACCCCTTTTCAGCTAGAGACCTGGACACTTCCTTCTGTCTGTCAGAGCAATCTAGGATCACTTCCACTATGGGGAGAGATGGATCGCTTGCTTCTGCTCCTTGGATCACCTTGACCTCTTTGCCACTAGGAATCTGGAATGTTTTGCTTGACCACTGGACAGTGGCCTCTTTTTCACCCAGGGGGACTGCAGTTATCGGGCTAGTCCCATCTTCTTGCACAGTGGGTCCAGTTTCTGAAGGGGTACATTTTTCAGCTCCCAGGAAACTAACAGCAGGAACACTGGTGCCCTTGTCCCTGTCATGTGAGAGGGACAACTGCAGCTCAACCACAGTGCCTGGCCTCCTTTCTTTTGTCTTCTCTTTGAAAGCAGCCTCATCTGTCAAGACTACTCTTGAGGTTTCTATCACTTTAGGAGCAATTTTGTGGCATTGTATTGTCTCCTTTTCTTGTTTTGTCCCAGAAAAGTCAAAGTCACTTTCCTCTGCTCCAGGGGGAGCTTCATTGTGTATCTCTGTGATGTAGAATTCCCTCTGGGGCATTTCCGGGGCTGTTCTGATTTGCAGTGTGGTACTCTCCCTATACTCCTCATTTTTTACGTTATCACGTTTTCTGTTTTCTGTTTCTGGACTCAAGCTTTCATTTAGTCCATTGGATGATCTGCACATATATACACATACACACACAAAAATAATAATTCAAGAACATAAGCTGTTGTAAGTACAATTACAAAAGAGATTTTCTTGTTTAAATGGAAGTACATATTGTATTTTCCCAGGTCCCTGCCCCAAAGAATTTACTATCCAAGAAGGCAAGTCACATATAAAGGGCAGGGAGAGAGCGATAAATACTTAAAATACTTGTTTTAAAGGAAATTCCGTGTTTAAAAGTATCATCATCCCTCTGTGTCATTAAATGGTTAAACTTTAAGGGCCCAATCCCATGACATATGCCTCTCCCTGTGAAGTGCTCAGTGCCTTTAACTCCCACTGAAATCAATGCAAGTTGAGGGTGCTCAGTACATCACTGGATCAGTCTATATATTTTAAAATGGGACTTTTCTGATTGGTGAATCTTGCTTTAACCCTACATGTCAGACTATATCTTCATTTTTCTATTTATTCCTCTCTTCCCTCTCCCCCATTATAGGTTCCCTTAAAAGTATTATAAACTTTACTGTAACCTCCAGTTCCCCCTTTCAGTGCTGTATGCCTCAGGCGTGTACTATTAATTTCAGTAGAAACTATTTCAGTGCAGTCTGACACAGTGACATATTATTCATTTTTACATTTGGCTGTAATGTAGCAAAACTTTTTGGTAATTAATAGACGCATTAGGTGCCCTCAATAAACTACAAAGCATCAAGTACTATAAGAGGAGTTTGAAATCAAAAGCAGGCTCCTGGTATTCTAAAACTATTGGATCACACTGCAAATAAAGGCCAGAAATAGCAACAGAAAATGACGAGGTAAATCTATCACTGAAATGACTTTAACTCAATATAACTCACATTTATAGCTTCTCTGCATACTGATTGAATCAAACTGGATTTGCCTCAATTAGGAAACAATGTATAACATCTATTAAACCACATATGGGGCTACATAAGGGTCAGACAGACTTTCATTTAGGAAACCCTGTGTCTCTATCTGGATTCTATCATGTTGTGCTATTTGGACAATCAGTTGTGCGGCTGCTGACTGCAGACAAAATTGTATGAATCCATAAACATTTCCTTGTAGGATATAAGACTGGGTGTGGGCCAGCTAACTTTTAGCCTTTATTGGTAGTTGAACGAGTGTGTGTGTGTGTGTGTGTGTGTGTGTGTGTGTGTGTGTGTGTGTGAGTGAGAGAGAGAGAGAGAGAGAGAGGGAGACTTCCACCTTAAAAGGCCCTCACTACTTACAGATATACTGTTTATAGACACTGATATGTGTCCAGTGGTACAGTACTGTATCTGGTCTTTTTTGTTTTATTTTTCATTCTATTTTGTCAGATTCATTTTTTTAGGTCTGCTCAGTTCACTGGAAGATTTGCAAAATCTCTGAGTACCCAGAAACTTGTGGTATAATTGCAGGAAGGAAGTAGAGCTGTGTGGAGGGAACGCAACAGGATTTGGTCCAAAATGGTGTTTACAGACTGAATGTTACACTTCAGTTTGCTATGCACTGAGCATGAGCCAATCTTTTTACTTTCATGGAAATATTTCATGCTTTCCTCCCGCAGCAACCCTCTGCCTAGTCCCCAGGTCCTCACATTCTTAACATCCACTGGGAGCTTTCTACTCATCCTTGAGTGCTTCAGGAAAGGCTAGTGGCTCTCTTCCCATTCCCACTGCTTCTTTGATACCTCCCTCTAGAGGCTTTCTGGAAAGTCAGTAAGACATTCCCTCCATATGGTCTCTTTAGGGTAGCTGCCAAGCAGGGCCTTTCCCTCTCCACTTGCAACCAATCCCAATCCCAAGGATTTTGCAGGGGAGCATCAGGAGTGTCACGGTTCCTCCCCCACTCTGAACTCTAGGGTACAGATGTGGGGACCTGCATGAAAAACCTCCTAAGCTTATCTTTACCAGCTTAGGTCAAAACTTCCCCAAGGTACAAAATATTACCCCCGTTATCCTTGGACTGGCCGCTACCACCACCAAACTAATACTGGTTACTGGGAAAGAGCTGTTTGGACGCGTCCTTCCCCCCAAAATACTTCCCAAAACCTTGCACCCCACTTCCTGGACAAGGTTTGGTAAAAAGCCTCACCAATTTGCATAGGTGACCACAGACCCAAACCCTTGGATCTGAGAACAATGAAAAAGCATTCAGTGTTTTACAAGAAGACTTTTAATAAAAAATAGAAGTAAATAGAAATAAAGAAATCCCCCCTGAAAAATCAGGATGGTAGATACCTTACAGGGTAATTAGATTCAAAAACATAGAGAACCCCTCTAGGCAAAACCTTAAGTTACAAAAAAGATACACAGACAGAAATAGTTATTCTATTCAGCACAATTCTTTTCTCAGCCAATTAAAGAAATCATAATCTAACACATACCTAGCTAGATTACTTACTAAAAGTTCTAAGACTCCATTCCTGTTCTGTCCCCGGCCAAGACGACTACAGACAGACACAGACCCTTTGTTTCTCTCCCTCCTCCCAGCTTTTGAAAGTATCTTGTCTCCTCATTGGTCATTTTGGTCAGGTGCCAGCGAGGTTACCTTTAGCTTCTTAACCCTTTACAGGTGAGAGGAGCTTTCCCCTGGCCAGGAGGGATTTCAAAGGGGTTTACCCTTCCCTTTATATTTATGACAAGGAGGTAGCCTGACTCCAGTGCAGAGAGTAGCAAGAAACCTTCCTCTAACCAGCAAAGAGCCAGAAGCATTTAAAGACTTAAGGTGGGATTTTTAAAAGCTATAAGTGTTGGACTAACTCTGCTCCCATTAAAGTCAATGGAAAAACCTCCACTACTTAGTAGAAGCTGAATTAGGCTAACACTGAATGCTATGGAAATCCCACTCTGATTATAGCAGCCAGGAAAATAGTTAAAGGCTTCCTAGCAAGCGCACAATAAGAAGTGAGGCTTCCCTACTCATACCTGCAAAAGTAAAAGGTTAATGGTGCTGGGATGCAAAGATCATCCAAGGAATATATCACGGCCCTTCACAGCCTAACCCTACCATACCTATCATCTCTCATTCACAATTGAAATTTCGACTCCTGCCTCCACTTGGCCCATGATGCCAGCCTCTATTATCCATTTGTTAAATTTTCAAACAAGCACCATTATGCTTTCTCCCATGCTGCCCATCCCATTTGTGATGTTGACAATTAGTATTTTAACGGTTATAAAGCTTTTTGAATCTCAGGGTCTACTATCATTAAATAATTATCTGACCCTCCCCATACTGCAACTGCAAAATTTCCCATAACTGGAAAATTTAAAAGTTTAAAAAATGCTTAAACCCCATAATTTATGGAAAAAAAACATAAATGTGAAAACTGAAAGCTATACAAATAAAAAAGCTTAAAAATAAACATCTATATTATCTTTTGACATTTAAAATAATAAAAATCAAATTCTGCATTGCCTAGATATATTGATTTATCTTAGTTAGGAATAAGAGCTACACTACAGTAGGTAAGCTGGAATCCTCAGCTATTCCAGTGATTTCATCAAGCTGAGTAAATTAGTCAGCCCACAGAAACAAGCAAACATAAAGCATTCAAACCCATCTCCTATTATATATTAGATTAATTCCACTCAGTGACTCTCTCCCTCTCAGGGCAGAGCACGCTTTTACCCTACTGGACACATTGGAACTGTCCTACTGTACAGCTGTGGAAGTCCCCAGAGTAACTCTGTCTTACTCATTCAGAAGTCTCCTGAAAGCTACAGGGGTGCACATGCTGAAACAGGAACACTCCAGCCTTTCACAGGATGTTGCTCTGTTAGTATTCAGGGAGCCTGGACATAACCCTCCTCGCCCTTCTGGTCTCCTTTAGGAGAGCTAATTTTGGAGGGGGCACTAGTTGAGAGCACTGGCAGAGTTCCCTGCCCCTTTAGTCTTTAAGGTGCCACCAGACTCCTTGTTGTCCCTGCCCCTATTGTGGCTGGCCTCTGCATAGGAGGAAAGGTCCTTGGGTCGTCTCCTTTTCTTACCCATGTAGAATTTATACTATATATTAGAGGGGTAGCAAGACTGAACGCAAGACTCAGAGAGTTTTATAAAGGAGAAAAAATATCTCTATCACCAATCTATAGATGGAGAAACTGAGTCGTAGAGAGGTTAAGCAACTTGCCAAAGGGCACATAGTGAGTAAGAAACAAAAATGGAAGTCATATCTCCTGGTTTCTAGTCCCTGTTCTGCATGGACTATCTCTCAGGAAACTCTTTGTCATGTCATCTATGCACTGTGCCCTTGTCATGTATACAATCTTTGTTCTGCTTAGGCCTCATTCAAAATGCCTCTCTTGTATCACTCCTGCACACTCATATTCCTTCCTTTCCACTCCCTATACTTAAAATTCCCTCTCACCCTTAAGTGCCAGATCATCCTTGTGACATCCCTCCTGAAAACACATTACTTTTGGTAAGGCTGTCACTGGTAAGCCATAATGCACGAACCAGAGAGCTGTGGTCTTTAACTGGAGAGGAAGGTTGTTCCAGTGGTTAGGGCACCTGCCTGGGAGATGGGACAGATGAGTGTAATTCCCTGTTCTGCAACACATCTTAGGCAAGTCACTTAGTCACTCTGTGCCTCAATACCCTGTCTGCGAAATGGAAGTAATAGTAATTCCATACCTCACAGAGGTCAACACTCCTTTGAAAATAAGTCCATTAAAGATTCTGAGGCACATGCTATGGTTACGGGGGGGGAGCATATAAGTAGCATAGATAGATAAAAATGTGCCATAAGGAGATAGTACCCTGAATCGATGCATCATATGTACCTGGACTGTGCTGTCTGAACTATCAAGTGAGCACTTTGTGGCCAGGAATTGTGTCTTCCTTTACATTTGTACAGTGGCAAGCAAACTGTTGGTGATAAATATATAAATAATAATATTACTATATATTGGAAATTCACAGTACATGTCTATAAAATGGACATGCATGCACCACCATGTTTTGCCAGTAAGTTTAGGGAGCAGAATGTATGCCAAAGCATTCTGAACATTTCTTTACCTCTTGATAAGCAGCTGGAGGGCATCAGTCAGACCTTCCATAAGAGTGATAACTTCAGAATAGGTTAAGTCTGCACAGGACTTGCCGTTGATAGACACCACCTCATCCCCCTCACACAGCCCAGCCTTGGATGCTTTGCTCTTGCTGCGAACCTGAGATGAGTTAAAAGTAAATTAAATTCAGAATTGTATAATTAGAGTTAATTACAGCAACTCCATCCCCACATTCTCAGTAGAAAAAAAATGGGTTCGTGTATATACTTATTTATAGTACAGTAATACTGAGGAATCCAAATCAAGGATCAAGCCCTGTTGAGCAAGGTATTTTACTGGAACATAACAAAAGATAATCTGTCCCAGCGAGTTTACAATCTAGGTATCAAACAGAATGCAAAAGGCAGATGAAACAGACCAACGGGGTGGCAATGGCATGAAAGGATGAGGTAACAGTACAAAGAACAGAGTTCAGCAGAAAAGCAAAAGATGTAACTCACCACTCAGCTGGCTAATGAGAGACTACCAGGGGTTTATGTAGATAGCCCAGTAAAATGAGGATCTGACATCCTCTTAGAAACCTAGGCCAAGTTTTCAAAAATGAGTCCCTAACGTAAGGCTCCTCAAGGCCAAGATTTTCATACTTGCATGCCATTTGACTTCAATGGGAGCTATGGGTGCTCAACACCTCAGACAATGGCACAAACACTTTTATTTAGGTGACTAACTATAGGCACATCACTCTGGAAAAAATGTTCCTCAATTCAGATTTAGTCAACTTAATTAAGTGCCCTGATTTTCAAAAGTGCTGAAGTGAATGGGTGCCACTGGAGGCTCAACACCTTTGATAATCAGGGCAGCTCTTGAATGGACTTAGCAGCCTAACTTTAGGTACCCTTGTTTTTAACCCTAATTTTTGTACACAAATACATACACCTGCCACAACATTTTCTTGCTCTTGAACAACAGTTCAGCTCTACAGATGAGTTAATATAATGTGCATATTTATATACGGTACAGAGAGAAGGAGAAAACAAATGGGCTAAACTGTAACTGGGCAATTAAAATAGTATACAACCTGTTGCAATGAATCACTGTTAGGAAGGAAACAAGTCATCATGATAAATCAGGTAAGTATCATGAGAAGAAATCCTATCTAAGTAATTACTGCTGTAAGGGGGAATAGCATATTAAAAGATCAACGAAGGATTTTCAGATGTATTTGTTTTTGGCTTCTAAACTATGCACACTCTCTTGATGCCCTTATGAACATCACATGATCAAATAACCATTCACAGAAAGTCCAAAAATAAATAAATAAATAAATAAACTCTCTAAATCCCACTAGTTAACCCTCAAACTCTTTCTCCGTCACCACCTCCCCTCCCCAAAACTTTTGCCTCTAGTCATGCTAGAAAAAGTCAGGAAGAATAAATGGGGTCAACAGGTCCAGGTTCTTCCAAACAAAGGCAGAAAACAAACCCTATCGTTTGGGATTCCTCTCCAACAATTCCTCATCTCCAACGCCTTTGTGATTAAATTGGAAAGATGTCATCTCCAGATGTCATGACCTGGACTATCTCAGCTGTTGTAGTATCACATGGGGAGAGCAATGGCATCTAAGATCTAGATCTTAGGCATCTAGCCCCCAACCCATTTAATTCATTATGAGTCCAAAACAATGTCTTAAATTATTGGAATTGGAAACTACTTGTTGAAGACACTCCTCATTCATTCCTTTTAATAAATAGAGTGTACCTCTTCTTAGTGCTAACAGAAGCTGTAAAGCCACATGGAGGAATACTCTAAAATGATTGTCACAAACCATTTAGGTGCCTAAGATTCCCTCATGCATCTATGTATTCCTCCCAGGGACCTTAAAGCACTATATATTCATTAGCCAAGCCTCACAACACTGCTGGGGAGTACAGTTGGTGAGGGACAGATAGGGATCGCTTCGCTAAATAATAAAGGGCATCTAGCTTTGTGGTGAAAGGCGACAGCTATTCAAGAGTGCACAGCAACACATCAAAACAGTTTAGGACAAGAAGCGAAGACAGATGTTGTATATCCTGCTGCAAATGAAGGGAGAAGTTCAGCAGATAGAAGAATGTAATTACCCAGCATGGAATGTGGCTATAACTGCAGGGTTAACAATTCTACTTTCGCAAAAAGTGCAGTGGGAACTTTAATAACCAAAAGTGGCTAGGATTTACATCACATCCATGGAAGAACACCTCCTGCCTTCCACTGCCCCATTACTGATGCTGGGGTATTAAACTAGTACTGGTGCAGAGGAAAGAATGTTACCTGTTGGGATTACCCAATACAGCATCTAGGTTTCCCATCCAAGTCCTAACCCAATCTAACATTTGCTAACTTGTGCTGTGCTCTTGCTAGATCTTTCGAGGTGGTACACACACAAAGAAAGCTTCTTTAATTCTTCTTTGTTGTCCCAAAGGGTTTTATTCTCTCTTCTCAGCTCCTTAAGCTTAGGAGTATACTGATGGGAGAGCCCCATTATTGTTTTAAGCTCCTCTGTTCAAGAGCATAACCAGATCTGTCAATTAGCACAGCCTGCCAAGATTCTCATTAAAGAATCTATCTGATTTTTTACTGCTCCGGTCCTCTTTCCATTTCCAGTACAACATTGTGACCCATCATAGTTACTTTATAAGAAACCATAGACATCTTCAACACCACTCAAGGAATGCCATCCAATTAACTGCTATTTATAAAATACATATTTGGCAAATGTTGTTATATTAACCAGGAAGCGTGCAAACGTGTATTATAAAACAACATATATACACAAAGGGGCTGTCATGGAATCTGAACTCTGAACTCTCTATCTTTTGGACATGTATGAATACTTCAGCCTTAATATTGTGTTCATAGGTTATGCCATAGACATAAAAACACACATACACATAATCAACAATAATCTTATTAGCTATTTTATTTAATGTTATCACAGGCTTGGTACAGTAATGTAAATATGTATAGTCCTCAAAACAATTATTTGCTAACCGTGCATCTTGGTATGTATACCACACTCATTGGTGTGGTGTCGGCCCATTGTTTCCAATAGGATTACTCCCAGTTTGCACTGGGGCCATTAGTATCTGAGCTTCTGTATAGGATCCCATTTCTGGAGGCAATTCTGTGAGGCAACCCATTTCTGGAGGCAATTCCTAGATTCATAATGCTATTTGAAAATAACAGTGGGACTATAATCCTTTTTTGCTGCTGCTGGCCATTCATTTTGACTGTTAAAATTTATAAACACCGGTGTGTCATAATATGGCCTTCTGGACATTAGAGAAACAATAATCCAGTGCATACAGGAGCCAGTCGCCACCTTGCAGAGCAGCTAACATCTACAAATATGGAGTGGTATGCTGTGTTTATCCTTTTCTAGCAGGACTATAAACATCCTGGCACTTTGGGAAGCAATGATGGCTTAGATAGTCTTTAGTATGTTTCTCTGCATAAATGAGGTTGGATTTATTTTGTTTTTAAACGTGGATGACATTTCCCTTAAAATGTTTATAATACAATATAACCCTTAAAGTAAATATTTAGTAGTCATGTTAGAAACAAATTAAATTTACACCAGTTTTTAAAATGCAGAAACATTAACAATAAAAATATATGAACATTGAAACAGTGTAAATAGAAAATAAATAATTGCTGTGATTTTCACTATAGAAATAAGGAATTCCTATGATGTTAAGGGAAATCGCCTGTTTCTGTCCTTTCACTTCTACTGTAGGTTGCCAATTTGAATCGGCTCAGGTCAGCAATTATTACCCAGTTCATAGCTGTTTGGTGATCTATGTGAAATAAATCAGGGGTCTCCATTCGTTGTCCAGTGGCAAGATGTCTACATGACTAAGCTGACCAGTAGTATGTATCATCAATTTTTAATTAGTCTTACTGGCAGCATCAGAACGAAATGGGCAGCAATTTTCACTCTCCCATTCTTAGACGTGATCCTTTCAGATTAGGGCTCAGGCACATTCCATTGCCCTTCCTACTACCTGGACTTTTCAGTGAGGTCCCAAACCTGTGAGGTGGTGAGCACTTTCTTGAGCTTCTTGAGAAGTGCTGAAAACCTGCAGCTCTGGGAGTTGAGGGATGCTCAGATCCTTAAAGGTGATCATCTTGTGGGACTGGGCATAAATAAAAAAATATTCATCTTCATGGCCAGGCTAAACATACACAGCTTTTCTGTCAGCACTTCAGTTATTATGTTGTCAGCTACCAGGAAGTGTTACTCTGAATTTCCTGATTTACCAGTATAAGTCAAACCCTTTACATGATTTTGCTGTCACACTGTTGTACTATATTTCCTTTTATTTTTTATTAAATATTTGTAAAGTTCTCCATTAACAAATAGTCTTTTATTTTTAATAATTCCCCTTCTCCTTCTACAGCTCTCCATTCACACCTCTGCTCCTGTGGCTTCCCTCCTTCTCTCCTTTCCCTCCACTCCAAAACTGACCTCTTCTTTTTACCCACATAGTAAGCAAGCTCTTCTCCTGACTGTTCAGAAGCCCCCTTCCCAGCATAGGCCAGCCAGCCAGCACCTAGCTACACTCTGCACCCTTTGTGTTCATTGAGAGGTTTCTGCTGAAGTCAAGAGGCAGAGAGCACTGAAGAAGGAACTAGAAGCCAGCTAACTGGTAGTAGCTGTTGGACAAGAAGGTGCTGCTGTGCTCTGAGTGCAGAAAAACCACGTTGGCTTGCTATTGGCCTAATCTCAAGATATTATCAGGGATTGTAGTTTACCCATAACAGAGTGGGTAAACTAGTGGTAGTCAGAAAATGGGGTGGGGGTGGTGGTTAACCCCACTGAATATTTCTACAAACTGGGAGGGAAATGGTTTTCATCAAAATTTTCAATGGAAATCTTTGACATTTAATTGAAAAAAAAATGAAATTTTTCTGTTTTCAGGTTTTTGGTTTTCTGACAAAAGATCAAAAATGTTCAAGGAAAGCAGACCCTTTCTGCATTTATTTACTGCAAATTATTTACTCAAAAACCCTATTTTCCATTACAAAGTCTCAACAGAAAACACTTTTACCAGTCCTAGAGAAAACTGAGAGCTGTTTTTTCTGCTGACAGCCATGTAATTTGATTACACAGTGGAAACTGAGGAACCTTTCTTCAGTTGTGGGGAATTCAGCGGCAAGACTCTCATCCATGTAAATCACAAGAGACTCCACCAAAAACTCACGAAAGCTTATGCTCAAATAAATTGGTTAGTCTCTAAGGTGCCACAAGTACTCCTTTTCTTTTTGCAAAAACAGAAGAGTGTCACTAGTATAAAATCAGTGAAGCCTCATGGCTCAGCCTGAGCTTTTTTGACACTATCTGCTCCCACCTTCTTTGGGCTAGTGTTTCTAAAGGAATCAAAAATTTCCTCTCTCTAAAACTACTAAGTAGGTTGTCATTACTAGGGAAACTTCTGTAAAATTCCAATAGCTTCTCGGTGTTTATAATTAATTTTGTCATATAATCATCACTGCTGCAGCCTTCCACCACTTGTGCTGAACCTGTCTAGACACCAGCTGCTCTGCTGGAATGTTCTAGTGCTTTACTTCCTTCCCTCTGATGCAGAATGTGTTACTAGTGATGAAAGCTCCGTCCCTGAATGTGGGACTCCTTTTTTTGATCATTCCAGTTATATACCACCTGCTGTTTAGAACTGCAGACTACTCCATTATTTCTTCACAATACAAAATTAACATTACCAAATAGTGAAATGTCAACATAAATGGGAACTCTTATGTTTGTCACATAGGCAGGACAGCAACACCATGTTGTAACTGCCAATACTATGCATGTTCATTAGGTTCTTCTGCATTTTTGTATCATTGTCAGTTCATTGTCCTTGTGTATTCTGAAATAGTTGAACAGTGGAAAAAAATGCAGTTTTTGGAAAATAAAACTATCCTTATTGCCTATCCATTATTGAATATAGGCAAAACCAATAATCTATTCAGCACTATGTAAATATCTCCTGATAGTAAACTGGATATTATGCTGATTTGTTTTAAGTTGGTACAGCATGTCTAACTATTACTTGTTATAATGTTCAAATTTTCAGATCATCTCCTTCTGGACAGTTTGATTACAGGACTTGAAGAATGGCTCTGGATTATTTTGACAATTTGGCAAATTTCAATAGGACTTGGGTGCCTAACTCACACAGACTATTTTGAAAATCCCAGCCAAACTATTGTTCATGCTACAGAACTGCTTAAGGATCCAGTCCTGCTCCTACTGAAGCCAATTGACTTGACTAGAAGCAGGACTCAGCACTAAGAAACCATAGGAGACTATAAGAGCTCTACTGGTATTTGTTAACTATTTCAAAATCAACCAAAGCATTTTAAGATCAGATGATGCTTGCTGAAAATCTTTTTATTTAGGTGGCAAACTTACCAAATCCATATTTATAATGACAGTACTGATAATCGTAGGATTACTGCTAGTTGCTGCAGTAATCAAATAAAAATGTTAATTAGATATATTCAAATATGCTTCAGAGACTGCTCAGTTTAAAGATAGCTTAATATAATCATACATTTAATTTAATATAGTTAGACATTAAATTTACTGTAAGAAGTGTTTCATTTTTTCTGGTAATCAATATTTTCATTAATTTATTTTCCCTTGGTCACAAAGTTTATGATCTCTTTTCCTGAGAGTCTTTCTTTTATATTTATGCTAAAAAAATTATGAAATTTCATTTCCTCTGTTTATAAACCCTACAGCAAATACACAGAATTGCAAACCCATTTAAATGTATTAACAAATTATCTGTCAGTTTAATAGAATTAGCAGTGTACAGTACAGTATGTGAGATTATCGGCAGGAAATGGAAGTATCGAATGGTGCAAACTGTTAAAGGATATTAATGCTTTTTATTTATTATTAAGTCAGAGAATTAAAAATATTGTGACTGAAAATGAACTTAACCTGAATTTAGCTTATTATAAACTACAGACCCTAAGTCCTAATTCTGCAGTCCCTTACACAGGAGTCCTTCCCTGATCACACAAATAGTCTAATTGATGCCAAAATCATGAGAGAGATGTTAACTCTGGCTTAGTCCACATCAACATACGTTAATCTTCCTCAGTTTTCAACACTGCTACAATTCCTTTTCTGAGTCTTCCCATGCAGATATTGTCAGATACACTGAATTCCATACTGATTTTGTGCACCTATGGCCACTGAGACCACCAAATTCACTGCCCTTATCATGTAAACACATTTCGCTCAGGGCTCCAGTAGCGCTCAGTGATTACTCAGCACTTAAACTGCTTGCAAGAGCTCTGCTTTATTCTGTGTCAGGTTGTAACTACTGTGTGTAAATTATAAGAGCTTTAGAGTGCCCCACCCTGACTCTCTGTCTGGGAAGCACAGCCTTTAAAGCTAGGGTTGCCTTGCCTTCTGGCCAGTTTTTAACCAGCTTGGCTGATTTTTGTACCGCTTTGTCTTAAAAAGATTTAATGTGCCATTTTTTCTTCATTTGGGATGTTAGCATGCTCTACAATTCACACTCTCCTAGTCCAGACTGTGGCGCCATGTTAGGTTAAGGTTAAAAAAAAAAGTGATAAAAAAACATAAACATACACATATTGTGTTAGGGGTATTTTGTTTGTTTGTTTTGTAAATGGTTATCTAAAACATTTTAGTAATAATTTGCTATAGTTGGCTCTGGGACAGGCAGCCATTGACTGTTTTTTCTGTGTCTCAGAGGTGGTGGCAACCCTATTTAAGGCACAGCTTCTAATACCACAGCATTCATATTTCCTGTTGTGTCATTTACTTCCCCCATCTCCAAGTTTTATATCTTCAAGCAGAAATACATTTACCATTAAATGATCTAGACTGCCCTACGTTACACATTTATAACATCACGGTCTGGGTATACATGAAGGTACAGAAATATAAAACAATGCTTGTCCCCTCTGAGCAAAATGGGCTTGATTCTCTGTTGCTTTCGCTTTATGTAGTTATTTATATCAGCTCAAAGTGAGTACAAACATGCTACCAAATCAGAATTCTCTGCTCATTTGTAGTAACAGTGGCACTTTACACTCATTTTGCACAGGTGAAACTTTCTAAAGAAAATGTAAGGCAGTGGAGAACCAGGCCCTGTGCTTGCTGCTTTTGGTGATTTTCATTGTCAATGAATATATACAACTTCCTATTTTGAACGCAGCCCTTTCCCTCACCCCTTGTATGTTGTTTGTTTTGAACTTGCAAACACATATGCGTGCATAAATTTCCTCACGTGAGTAAAGTTACACAAAGTGTTTGCTGGATTGAAACCAGAGAATTATTTGCTCTTCAGGACCACAGATTGTAACTTCCCATAGGCATATGGGCACTTTCTAACACTTGGGTGCTACTAGAACACACATTGTAATAAAGTGCTGCATGCTCTGTCTCCTGCATTGAGCCAGAGTCTTGCTCCTTCTGTGGGTTCTAGAGCAGGCAGCTGCATTCTACTTGTAATGTCTTCGTGCTCCCGGAGCCCTAAACTTGCATGTTACATTTGTGAGCATATGCTGTAACTGTTCGTACATTACAGAATGTCCTTTTATAATGTTAGTTACACATAGATATTCAGGGGTATTTTGAAAACAAAAATATGCTTATTCCAGACATAACTACGTGGGTGGGGGAGAGTCCAGCCAGTCACATGGCCAAATCCATGACCTTTCCAATCCTTTGTCCTTCTTTTATCCCTTTTGGTCTCCTCCTCCCCCCCTTCATCCGTAATCCTGTCACTATTTAAAATAGTATTCATAGACGTAAATGCCTATGTTTGGTCTGTCCTCCCTCTGTTGCCAGTAGCCATCAAACTACTAGACTTCTGTTGTACTACAAATCAACACCTCTGGAAGCAGTGACACCCTGTGTCAATCTCTCCCTATGCCCTGATTCATTGTACAGAGCAGGTCAAATCCTGTGCCGGCATAAACTCCATGGAAGTCAATGGAATTAGACCAGTAGAGATTTGGACCCAGGGTGTGGAGGGGAGCTAACAGTGACTTCCTAGTCACTTGCACAGGCGGGCCTTATATTTAAAAAATAGTGAGACAGACTGAAGAGAGAAGGCCAAGAAAACGTCTGATGATACCATGGGCTATAATAGAATTAAGGTAGTGTTTTAGCTGATTTAATATCTAGACTTAACAATAGCTGGGTGCATGGTTACATACAGTAATTGGTAAGCAGAAGAATGGAAAACCTAGAGCATAGTCATATACTGTCTGTAGAATGCTGATTTACATGAAAAGCACTGTTATGCCCAAAACAGAACTCTTCAAATCTGTAGGGAACCTAAGAAGTTCCAGTTTCCAGGGGACCTCAAATGCTGTCACTGGAGGGTCATGTTCTCAGCTCGTATAAATTGGCATGGCTCCATTGAAATCAGTGGAACTGTACCAATTTACACCAGCTGGAGATCTGACCCAGAGTGTTTAATCAGCTCCAGAACTTGTATTGTTTAGCTCCCCAGCCCACTCTCTCTGACATTCCCCAAGGAATATTTTTGATTTATATAGTGTAATCCCAGCAAGAGCCCTTGTCTTTGATCTCTTTCCAAATCCAACATATTTGCATTACAAGTCTGGAAATATAGGCTAGAAACAGAAAAGTGCAGGCTGAAGAGGGAGAACTCCATGATTCACCCATGAATGTAAAGTTGGTTTTTCATATCAGATAACTTTAAATGTAAAGTGTTTCTCTCTACTGTAGGGTAATCTCTTTATTGGGGCGTAAATAATAACATGAGAGTACAGCACGAGGGAGATGTAGGGAGAAAAGAAGTTGTGTGTTTACACGCTCACACATTTTTCTGTTGCCCACATCTATATTCAGTTTCAAATGTAATCCTTTTGCACTTGCTAGATCCAACCTAAACCATGGCTTTTCCCTCCAGGTGACAGAAGGCCTCATCCTACACCCATCTGAGTCAATGGGAGTGTTGCCATTGAGTATAACAAGGGCAGGATTAGACCCTAAATTACCTGACATTGGT
Source organism: Lepidochelys olivacea (assembly GCF_965140295.1). Classification (NCBI taxonomy): domain Eukaryota; kingdom Metazoa; phylum Chordata; order Testudines; family Cheloniidae; genus Lepidochelys; species Lepidochelys olivacea. Next base: position 44,953,810 of record NC_140414.1, on the reverse strand, counting down.
GTAAGGGCAGAACAGTGGTGTATCAGCCACACATTGTACTAGACTGTGGGAAATAGATGTCAGCTGAGGATTTGGGTTTACTTGTAAAAAACACTAATACATTTACAAAACTTAAATCACAGTGAATCATGTGATTGTACTACTTCAACAAAGGTTCAGTGCTCATCCCCTGGCTAGAGAATGCAGTATTTTTACTGTGTACATTCTAATCAGATTTATTGGTTTAACTACTTAATGTTACATCGCATTGTTTAACACTCTGGTTTTCTTCCTGTTGCTTTATATATGAGGAATTCCATTTTGCATTGTCTCAACTCAGAGATGTCTATGTGCAGTACCTGCTCTCTCCCCTCATGAAAAGAACTGGACCCTAACTATCAGACATAATGCAGAAGTTCCAATTTTTGTAGTGCAAATCAATCAAGTGATGGTTGTAATAAAAAATTACACACATGCTGCTACAGTGGAATATAGAAGAAGGTCCCACTGTGTATGAACTGTGGAGTATTTGTGTTACCCAGAGCCAGAGAGCAGACTTACCTCAGTAGATGGAAAAGCTTGCCCGAGTTTCCAAAAGCTATTCCTAAATGTACTAACAGTATAATCTTGCTAATGGTTGCCTTTTGCTCTGGCAGAAATCCAAGGCTAGCAACTGAAGAAGGGATGAGGTAATGACCTCCAAAATATTGATCTGGTATGCTGACGACACAGCAAATTTCCCAACAGTGAGCCCTGGGCCTTACTTTAAGGCTATGCATTATACTGACAGACGTGCTGGATGAGTGATGGTTTTCTCCAGTTATTATTTTTATTAATACAATATGATGCTTGGTGTTACATTGCACACTTTTAGTTGGCATTTTGAAGTGTCCTGTTTTATATAGCAAAGGATCACACCAACTTCCTCTACTAATGCTCCCTTTGACTTCAAGTGTGTATGACTAGGGGCACGGCTACACTAGAGAGTTTTCAGCAGCGCAGCTGCACCAGTACAGCTGCGCCACTGTAAACTGTCTAATGTAGCTGCTCTAAGCCGATGGGACCAGCCCCTGCAAACAGCAGAAGCTATGCTGGTGGGAAAAGCTCTCCCGCTGACATAGAGCTGCCCACACTGGCGCTTATATCAGTGTACCTTATGTTGCTCAGGGGGTGATTTATTCGCACCCATGAACTACATAAATTATGCCAACATAAGCTGTAGGGTAGACAGCATAGAAGAAGAAAAAGGGAAATACTGCCACTCAACAAGTTGCAGTGGGGAAGGTTTAGATTGGATATTAGGAAAAACTTTTTCACTATGAGGGTGGTGAAACCCTGGAATGCGTTACCTAGGGAGGTGGTAGAATCTCCTTCCTTTGAGGTTTTTAAGGTCAGGCTTGACAAAGCCCTGGCTGGGATGATTTAACTGGGAATTGGTCCTGCTTCGAGCAGGGGGTTGGACTAGATGACCTTCTGGGGTCCCTTCCAACCCTGATATTCTATGATTCTATGATTCTAACAGGATGCCAGTCCCTGACCTATTCCATTCCCAGTCTCACTTTTTTTCCTATCACCCTTCCCTACTGGTGGCCTGCTGCATGCTGCCTGACTTATTTTGCAACCCTAATGAACTTTTATTTTTTCTTGTACATAGCATCTATATCCTCCTTTTTTCTACTGATTTTTCTTTTTCCTAGGCAGAGAGAATAATTGAATTGCCACTGCCCTTTTGAAATAAAGCGAGAACAATGCTACTTCAGTGAGCGTGTTTTGTTATTCAGATAGCATCACAATGATAGGGTACTTCCTCTCCTTTTCAGCACTGGTTGTGAGATCAAAGATCCTAGAAATGGGAGAACACTGTGGCCTAAAAATGCATTGCCTGTATTATAGCAACTGCACCAAGGTAGCCATGGTGGAAGTACTAGCTTACAGCGAGCTCACATCTAACTTTGAGCAATAATACAAATGCCTATACCAGAAGGTTAGCACCAGTGCAGTTGCAACATTATTATCATGTATTATTTATTGCTGAGAGTGCCATCAATGTGCTAGACACTTTCTAAACAGAAAAGGCAGCACTGTCCCTCTGCTAAGAAGCTAATAATCAAAAGACGTGTAAACAAAGAGTAAGGGGCATGCATACAACAAAATATGATAGCCTGCTTCATGGTAATACAAGGTCATGTAAATACAGTTTTGAAATACTAGAGGTTATATAGAAAAGGAGTACTTGTGGCACCTTAGAGACTAACCAATTTATTTGAGCATAAGCTTTCGTGAGCTACCGCTCACTTCATCAGATGCATCTGTGCATCCAGTGAAGTGAGCTGTAGCTCACGAAAGCTTATGCTCAAATAAATTGGTTAGTCTCTAAGGTGCCACAAGTACTCCTTTTCTTTTTGCGAATACAGACTAACACGGCTGCTACTCTGAAACCCAGAGGCTATATAAACTCTTCCCTGTTCCTGGCTCTTGCTGCAATATGTCACTGCACAGCCTGCGGCAAAGGAGGAGGCAAAAGGTGTTCTAATAGTATTTCTGTCACCATTAATGTAGCATTTAGGTATGTGGGCCCTAAAAATAAGTTAGCTCTCAGACCCAGATGTTCATTTCTTAAAGGGACACTGCCAATTTTTTTAAAAAATCACATTTCTGAATTTTTGCTATCTACTGTTGTTATAGGTAGCACTCAAGGTTAGCAAACTTGAAAAAAATTGGGGTGGGGGGAACAGGTGAGGGAGGGAATTACTTCTTTATATTCTCCATTTGTTTATTTTGAACATCAGACGGCGTTTTCTGTAATGTCTCTCTCACATAGTCACTCAGTTTCCCCTTTTGGTTGTGTGGGGCTTTCACACAGCAACAGGGGAAAGAAAAACTTCTAAAAGAATAGGAAAACATGATTTTAAAATCACATTGTGTTTCTGTACACTGGCCTATTTTGTCCCCATGTGCCAGGCAGATCCCCTAATGGATCTGTGCCCGGAGACTTGAGGCAACAAGGGACCAGAAATAGGCCCTACAATCACAGAGTACCTCCCATCCAGCTTCTGCCTCCTGATCTGATGGATGGCCATCTTGGCCAGCACCAGGAGGAAGTTAACAAGGAGGTCTCGTGACTTTGTGGGGCCATGGAGAGGGTGTGTGCAAATCAACAAGTGAGGAGGAAAGTGCAGCCAGAACCTCAGCAAGAGATTCTGGAGGAGCCAAAAAAAGGGTTGAAACCTAATACACCCTACTTTGTTTCAACAGTGTCAGAACAAGACATCTCAGTTTTTTCTAATGATTTTCCTTCCCTCCCCCTTTCTTTTTTCAGTTTAAACTAATCACCACATTAAATCTAGTGTCTATACTAGCTTTTGTCCTAGAAAAGCTCCCACTAATTTGGGTATAGATGAAGCACTGGTTTAGACAAGGCTGCAGGTGCCAATAATGTGTTAAGAATGCACATGTTGCCTAAACTTGCTCAAAACAGGACTATGTGACATAGTGATAGAAATGCTTGCAACCACCAGGCTCTTATCTACACTTTATCTACCAATGGTGATAAAGTGTTACCAATGATGATAATTCCCACCTTATCTATCACTGATGACACTGCTCTGATGGGAAGATTTTCAGAAAAAGACTAATGTAGATGAAGCCTTAGGGCCTGATCCTGAGGTGATAAGCACCTTTAACTACCATTAAATTCAGTCCAGTGTTTGGATAGCCTGGGGTCAGCCTACAGGAACAGCCATAGTTGGAGAAAGGGACATTTTGTGGATCCGAGTTAGGCTTGGAATGATAACAGTTCATTTGCTTGGGCTAGGATAAGTGCTAGGATCAGACTGTGGGCCTTAGCTAGGTTAGACTGGGTCTGTGTGAACATAAAAACAGTGAATTATAAAGGTCATCAATAACAACGTCTCTGGGATCTGAGATAGGATTGGATTACTCACTTTGCTGCACTGCAAGCATGCATCACTTCAAACCAAGTGTCGTTTTATAGAGAGTTAAGTTTTGTACTTATATCTGGGATTATGTATTGGTTTCTGTAAGTATAACAACAAAAATATTAATTCCATAGAATGTATTACTGGCAGGATTATTCTTTGTTCCACAGTGTTCTGAAAAGAATGGTGCCTAGAAAAGTGCGAGAAATCTGGTGGTTGGGGTTTTTTTTTTTGCTTTTGTTTTTTGGAGGGATAGGGGAGGTGGGTGTTTGCTGGAAATCTTTCTTCTCCACTTAGCTTCACCTCAAGAATATGTTTGTGAATCCACTGGTTCCTCCTGCCATCTTCATCTGATCCCCCTGCGCTGATTTTCCTGACTAGCTCATTCCTAATTAATGATGTGCGCACCATAAATTCACCCTACTAGCAGGCAAAGGAGCCACTCGCTACCAATATGCACTTACATACACATGCTCCTATCTCTATATCCTGCATCAATTACTCACTCCTATGTGCCTATCCAATCTCATTTTCATTCTATCAGTCATCTGCCCTAATTCTGTTGACCTGGGAGGTTTCTCATTACAAACTCAGATAAGAGATAACACGCTTGATCCTTAATGCAAAACTAGTCCAACAGGAGCTACAGTTAAATCTTTATTCTATCTTCCTGAAATGGTCTAGTTTATGATAATCCCCTAACATTATATCATGAGTTTTCAAATATACAAGTGTAACCCTTCTGCCCGTCAGAGTTGGCAGCAACAAGGGCCAGGTTCAATATCTAGTTGATCCATTCCAATAACACAATGTAAACCGGCTCGAGTCCCCACCCAGTGACCTAGGACAAATATATACCACCCCCGCTGGGCGCCTCCAAGAGGCAATACTTCCCCTCTCGCAAGCACATAGTCTGAGTGTAGCAAAAAGCCTTTTAATAACAGAGAGAAACAATGTGGCATTATGTTGGGGAAACACCACCAACAGGATTCATAACACAACCCATGTGCAAAAAAACCCACCCCAAGCAAATTGGAGCATGCCCCTTTCCCTTTGGTTCTTGAGTCCAGCAACCCCAAATCACCCAAAGTCCCAAAAGTCCAATGACCCAAAAGTCTCTGTCCCTGGTCAGGGCAGCCCCAGAGTTCAAAAGTTTATCTGCGGAGCTTTACCTCCCAACCTGGGTGGAGATGGGACGGGGGTAAGAGGCACCTTACATGATCTGAAGCTGACCGCCCCACAGCTCCATAGGCCTTCGCTTCGCTCCGATAGCTGCCCCACGAACTCCTTCGCTCAGCTCCGCAACCCACCAGCAGCTCCCACCGTCCCACGAACTGCTCCACCAGCCGGTCCACAAACTGCTCCGCGGCCCACCAGCAGCTCCCGCCATCCTACGAACTGCTCCACCAGCCTGTCCACAAGGCACTCCAGCCGTCCCACAAACTGCTCCACAATATATCTTCAGGCTCCCCCACTACTTAACACAATGCTCAGTGATTTCAGCTCTTAGTCAGTTCAGCTCTTTGGTGAATTCAGCTTGTAGTAGGGGAGCCTCAATGCTGGTGCACCATTAGCCCAAAGTGAGCTCAGCAGCCTGTAACTAGACACCTAATGGAATCAAAATTAGCTCTGATATTCCACAGTGGAGAGAGGAGGAAGTGCAATTAACATGTAAGGCCCTCACCAAGGGGCCCATGCCACCAAGTATTAATACTTGTCACCAGCCTCTCTCAATTCAGAGTTTGAAAACCCATGACCCTTGCCTAGCGAGTGCTACTTAGTTGATGGTGAGTCCCTCCATCATAACAAAAGGCCAAGTACAGTTCCAAGCACAGTTCCCATAATCAGGGTAATAACAATTTATTCTTCCTGCCCCAATAACAGAGACACTGGGGATCCCACAGCAGCCAAAGTGACCGTTTGGGCAGCTATGGCCTCATTCTAGGCGGGGTGGGTGTGCCTATGCAAATGAGATCGGCCCCTGAAGTTCTTTTCCACAACTTGCCACACCTCACCACCTGATGTCAGGGTGGAGCTCATCCTGACACTGCTTACACAAGCAAGACATTTGTCTATCTGCTTGAAAGGAATAGCAAATGAAGCATAATGAGAAACAAGTGTATTTTTATAGGTTTCTTTTTCACTAAGTACCACAGCTATCCCCATCAATGATGTCACCGTGTTATGACGAAATGTGCACCCAATGATGTATTTTTTGCCACTTGTCTCACTGCTGGCGCAGCAATTCAGTCAACACCAAAAGGGCCATGAGATGAAAAGGAGTGGTTCTGTCTCACTTCTGCTGAGAATGCAATGGCTTTACGTTATTAAACGCAGGGACTGCCTTTTAATATGTGTTTGTACGATGCTTAGCATAGTTGGGCCTGGATCTCAGCGAGGGCCTCTAGGTACTACTGTAATAAAAATAAATAATACTCAAATCATGCAATAATACAATGGAATAAAAAAAGTGAGTAGCTGTTAAAGGAATAAAACCATTAAAAGAATAATCTTCCTGTACTAACATACACAATAGGGTTCTTTTGAGAATAATACCAGTCCCAGTATAGATGGCCCTTAAAAACAAAACCACAGACCTGAAAGTCCCCTGGATCCAAACCTGCTCAGCTGAGAGCACAAAGTTGAGAGTTGGTTCCAAACCCAATGATTTGGGCCCATTTCTAAGTGGAATATCCAGTCAATCAAATGATCTGATTATCAAACACATTTAAAGGTCCCAACCTGTTTCTGTTTGAGTGATTCTGCAGCTCCTTCCATTTGGTTTCACTTATCAAGGTGAAATTCTGCCAAGTTCTGCCATTCTTTGATTGGTTTAATTTCAAACCAGGCAAAACTTGCAGAAGTTTCACACAGTTTCCCCGTGTTCGGTTGAAAAGTGGCCAAGAAATGTTAGAGAATCTTGCTGAACTCCTCAGTGGACCTGGCGTAAGTTTAAGGCTTGTCATGAAACAGGAAGCCAGGCAAGTTTTTTTTCAGCTGGTGGTACAAAAGTTACACGCAAATCCAGTTAGCAAGCTCCTAACTTGCTTGACAATTTCCCCTCCATCCCCAGCTATCCCATTTCAGAATAACTTCCTGATCACTGTTGTCCACACTAAGGATTGCAACATGCTTAGCAACTTAGCTCTGACAAGGGAAAACTCCACCAAGCAGACATGTGGACTAGGTTTTGTTTTCTGTGTGGAGATGTGCATGTGAAAGAGCTGTCATACATGCACCTTGCCCTGCCATCCCTTTGCTCTCCCTGACAGCTCTTTTCTTGTGAGTCAGCAGGGGATTCTGAGTTTCATCAGTTTCAGACTCCTGCTGGTTCAGAATAACAACTAACAGGGCAGCAGAGGGATGAAGATCTAAAGTTCATGCATGCATCCATAGCACATACATGCCCACAATGGGAAGCCAATAAACCCAGTGTTCTGACTTAGTTTTATTTGTGTTTCCAAGCTGAAGAAATGAGGTTTTAAGGCTCAGCAAGCCTCAGGCAGCAGTGCTGGAACTAGGGGTGCTGGGGGCACAGCATTAATAACAACCAAATACCTGGTTTCTGCTTTCAGCACTCCCACTATAAAAATTGTTCCAGTACCTCTGCCCTCATGTTGAAGGGACCGATAATAAAATAAACGATTGGTGGAGATTTTGAAACAAAAAAATCTCATTTTTCAACGGGATATGTCCCTTCAAGAACTCATTGGGGAAGCAGTTTGTCCAGTGATTTAAACTGAGACAGAACTTCTGGATTCTAGTCCTACTTCTGCCACTGACTCTACCACTGGCTTGATATATTGCCTTGGGCAAGTCCCTTTGGCCAAAATTTTTAATACTGGCCTCTAACTTTGGTTGCCCAAATTGAGACAGCTAGTGCCTCAAAATGGTCACGAAAAAATTAAGGCATCCAAACTGAAGGGGGTATTCCTGAATATTGGGCCTTTAGCCTCTTTCAGGTCTTGTCTAAACTCAGAGGTTCCACAGGTTCAATTTAAATTAGGTTTTAACCTGATTTAGTTAGGTTGATGGTAACCCTTTGGTGGACACTCTTTTCAGTTTGAGTGGCTTATTTAGATTTAGTTTAAACATGTTCCTAATTGATTTTAACCTAAACTGAAATAAACCTGGTTTAAACTGAAATTAGAGTGTCCATGCAGCTTTTGGTGCTGGTTTAAAAATCAGACTGTAAGTGAAATTGTGGCAACTTTCTTGTGTTGACCAGCCCCTGTACAATAATACACCCTTCACGGAGCTGTTGTGAGGATTAGTAAGTGCTCAGGAATTGCTTTTTGGTCCTTAAATAAAAGGTGCTACAGAAAGTTTTTCTATAGAATTCCAATCAAAGGCTTAACTCTGTATATCCCAGATATAAAGAGTTCAGATATGAAATCTGCATTGGAATCAATGGGTCCAAATCATGGCCATCTCCTCGTATAAGGGCTTAAGGCACCAGGGTCCATTTGCATTTGACTTGTTGTTTAGAAATAATATCATTCTTAGAATAGCATGAAATGCATGAAATTACATGAGCAGCGACGAAAGAGAATAATCAAGCAGCAGGATATTTTAACGAACATTACTTGGTTGTGGGAAATGGTATCTTCCTTTCCTGACTTTTAGCCCTCAGCTATGAACTGTCTACTTGTGGGCAGCACCCAAAGCACACACATGCCTGAATAGGGCTGATCCAGAGAGGTACTGATACCACAGCTCCCATGAATTTCAAGGCTCGGTGTGCTGCAGGATTAGGCCTACCCTTAGGTTTCTTTTCAAAGCAGCTGCCATTGACTTCAGACTTTGTCATTTGTTGTTGACAATTGTCTTGTCATTAACAGGTTTCAGAGTAACAGCCCTGTTAGTCTGTATTCGCAAAAAGAAAAGGAGTACTTGTGGCACCTTAGAGACTAACCAATTTATTTGAGCATGAGCTTTTGTGAGCTACAGCTCACTTCATCGGATGCATACTGTGGAAAATACAGAAGATGTTTGTTTTTATACATACAAATTATGAAAAAATGGGTGTTTATCACTACAAAAGGTTTTCTCTCCCCCCACCCCACTCTCCTGCTGGTAATAGCTTATGTAAAGTAATCACTCTCCTTACAATGTGTATGATAATCAAGGTGGGCCATTTCCAGCACAAATCCAGGTTTTCTCCCCTCCCCCACCCCCCCAAACAAACCCACCAGGATTATCATACATCTTCTGTATTTTCCACAGTATGCATCCGATGAAGTGAGTTATAGCTCACGAAAGCTTATGCTCAGATAAACTGGTTAGTCTCTAAGGTGCCACAAGTACTCCTTTTCTTTTTGTCATTAACAATAAGCTATCACTGACTTCAGTAGGAGCTGTGGGCACTCAGTGTCTCTGAAAATCAGGCCATAAAGGCCTCTGTGTTCCCTTTTCCCTTTGCTCCTGTTCAATGGCACAATCCCTTTTCCAGTACATGTATTTTTCTGTTCCTTAGCAAAGCTGGTCCACGTTTTTCAAATTTCAAAATTAAAAAGAGGAAACAAGTTTGAAAAAGCTTTGGTGGAAACAATTTTCTTTTTCTTCCACCAACTTTATTTTCCAGTGATACACTCCTCCAAATAAGCACACTGAGAAGGTCAAACGAAAGATGCCATTTTAGCTAACATAAGGAAATTAGATGATTTCTCCCAAGTGCTCTCTTCCTGCATATGCTCGCCTTTTCAGCTCCTCACCCCTAACAATGTGAAAATTACAGCTACTGGCAAGTTCAGGCCCGTTGGCTACTTCCGACACCACTGACTAGTTTCCAGTGACCACACCATACAGCTTTATGTACTGTTGGACAGGCAGGGACTTTACAGAAATCATCTAACCATTGCTTCATCATTCAGAGCTCTCTTATTCCTATAGGGCACTTATATGTCTATGGCCGAGTCAGGGAATACAGTTCCAGTATAACATGACAGAAATTCTGTTTGCTTATTATATATTTTCTCATCCCTGTCCTCTCAAACCAAGTAGTGGTTCCTCCAGTTCAGGGATATTTCACAGTGGCAAGGCCATCTAGAGAAACCGGCACTAATGCTGGCAGTGCTGTACTTGCTCTGTGGAAAAGGGAGAGCTATAGTCTCCACGGCTGTAAATCCAGCACCTCTTGCCAAAGCATTCATTCTTTTTTATTATTCATTTTTTAATATTGGATGCTTGTTGGATGCTAATGAAATCTCCTGTCATCAGAGTACAAAACAGGCCAGATCATGCATATTTGACATTTGTGGGACACTTACAAAGGAAGTACAGGGCACACCTTCCAAAACTCCAGCTTGAAATATAACAGTTTCCATATTGCCTGGCACCTGTGTCAAAGAGAATTCTATTTTTAGAGTGGTGCTCCACTGAAGCAGCTATATAAGGTTGTGCTGAGGAGATCATTGCTTTTGTATAACATATCAGAATGCCCATTATTCACTGGGGGAGGAAAAGGGCCTGATTCTGCTCTCATTTACACTTGTTTGTAAATCAGGAGGAATTCCAGTGAAGTCAGTGGTTTAAAAAAAGAAGTATGAGATCAGAACCAAGGCCAGTATTTTCGTTTTGAATAGTAAAGATACATATTCTCCTTTTCCCCCAGAGCGTAACATCTTAAAGATAATGTTCTAATCTTTAAAAATATGAGAGCGGGTTCATGATTAAACCAAATGATGCAGGGGAACATGGATGTTCCAAGTACATGGAAATGAGATCTGTTTGCATAGTAAGCTAACAATAGCCTCGTAAACTAGTAATAGACTAACAGGGGAATCCCACTAAAGTTTCTACTCTTGTTCCATGAAGAAATTACTGGATAGGATACTTGATATCTACTATAGTGGTATTTAGATTTGATAGTAATTTGTTTTCAGCTATAATTCTATTAGTTGCACTGGATTTGCAACAGTGAGGACTAAATGAGATATCAGGGCTAAATTACCACTGGGTCCATTTCTGCTATAGAATTTAAGCATCAGGATAAATAAAGGCAGCACTGGATTGATTCTAGTCTTCTTTACATTGGCTTTACGCAGTTGTATGTAACTTCTCTGACTTCAGTCCTGATCTAACCTGTTTTGCTTCAAGTAATTAAAAGTATAAAGAGTCAGGCTGTCTCAGGCTGGACTAAGTAACAGCAACACACAAATTATAGGAGACTCTAAGGATGAGACACAGCAACTGGAATCAGTGTTCACATTCCAATAGCATAAGGCAAGGCAGCAGTCAGTGGCATGCTGCAGAACAGGATAAGGCAGGCCTGGCCTGGTGGCAAAGCAGAAGTCTGGGCAATAATTGCTGAATAGTCATGATCAAGACATTCTCCTACCCACCAAACATGCTGAGCCAGGAACAGCAACACAAGGGCATTCTCTGCTTCTTTGTGACATTCGAAACTCACAAGGAAAAGCTCTGCACAGTCTGGATCATTTCGTTGCAGAACTATTAAATCAAATGATTTTCAGCAGAAATAAAGTGCCAGTCTTTATGGCAAGCAGTTCATGCATGGCAAGGTGCTCCAGCTCCAGTTTACAAAACTCTATCCTTTTTCAAGCTATATAACTCATCTTTTAAAATAGCTGCATCACTTTTGAATATAATAGAAGAGATTTAAACAGAACAGCTGGACAACCTTATGGTGACACAGAACATTTTCCATGTAATTGTAGGGACTGTTCAACATGACATAAGAAAGGCTAGAAAGAAGTTAGCAGGCTAAACAGAGTTAAACTTTTCAAGGCTTTTAAAATAAAGCAATACTACCCTCTACTGGCAAAGTTCTAAGCCATGCCAATATCCAATCAAAGGAGTTTCAGAGTAACAGAGTATAACCAGTACTTTTTTGTTAATTAGTTATAATCCAAAACACTATCATAATTGGCAGGTAATTACAGTAATTAATATGTTGAATTTCAGAGAACAAGTCATACAGCAGTTCTACCACAAGAAATTTAGTAGGACTTCTAGTGCAATGCAGCATTCACTCTAGCGTACTAAGAAAATATCAGCTGCTCATCCCTCCCATTCTACCCTTAAAGCTTCTAATTCTCCTCTGAACTGCTCATCCCTCTCTCTCCATCCATTCTACAAGGCATTTTACACTCTCCCAGGTCTCTTCTCGTATTCGTCTAGTACACCCAGAAAGCACCCAAAAAACCTTCCTCCTCACTGCAATTCTCTTCTACTTCTTGAATGTCCCCTCTCACCACTGGCTTCTTCATGACACACACAAAAGACATGAATACCCCATTTGATCCACTTCCCAGATGTCAATCTCAGACCGGATTCCTAATATGCCTCTCCCCAATCCCTGACCAGTTCCTCTGTGGGACTGGCCTTCTACACCCCTTAATCACAGCTCCCTACTCTCACCCACCAAGGAACTGTAAGGGTTAATTCATATCTTTGTGGACTGCGCATTTGCATGCTTTTATAATGGAAAGGAAAATATACGGAACTATATTCACTGCGGTACTGGGGGCTGTGCCTTTAAGGGTTGAGTTTCTAGACCAAGTCTGGGTGGGGCGCTCTGCAGCTCTTGTTATGCACCTGAGCTGGACTTAGACCCAGGGTAAAGCAGAGTTCTTGTAAGCACCAAGGCCCAGATCAACAAAGGGACTTAAGCGTCAAGTGAGCTTAGGCACCTACAGGATTAGGTGGCAGCTGTGCAGGGGTTTTATGGATTTTAGTGGCACCTAAAACAGGAATTTCGGCATCTAAATCTGAGGTTTAGGCACTTAAGTTTCCAAAGTAAAATTCTCTAGGCACCTAAATTTCTGCCTCTAGACATGCTCACTGCTGCCTTGTTCTAGGCATTCAGCCACCTAAGCCCCAGTGTGATCCACAAGCCAAGAGATAACGGATGTTTCTTCGCTTAACGGAACTCATTGTAAGTCCTCATCCAGTAGGAAGCTCAGAGCATTTCTACCAGATTAGGCCCCATGCAAAACCTGGCCAGAGGAGGTTGTGGTGCCTATATTGTAACTTGCAGCCAAATGGTTAGAGCACTCACCTGGGAAATGGGAGACCCTGATTTAACTACCCTGCTGCCTGAGGATTTGAACAGGAATCTCCTGCCTCTCAGGAGAAATGCAAAAGTGGTGCCACTGAGAGAACTATTAGCACTGAAAGAAAAGTCACAGGCAGTAAAAGGTAAATGGGGGAAATTCAGGACTTACAGTGGTGATGTTATCCCCACTAAGGGAGTAGGTGACCTAAATGTATATGTAAATATCAAACTGGAAAACACACCATTTGTAATAGTACCAGGGAAAAGAGAAGGAAACTTTGGCTGTAGTCCATGAGTGTAAAAAGTTTCACGTCTTTATTTATAGAAGCCCTATTTTAAGCTGAAACTGCCCATAACCCACTTACTGCCATTGCCAAAAGGGGCCTGATAACTCCCTTTCTTAATGATATAGAGATTATTCTTTCAGTTACAAATGTATGCTCTGCAAATTGAATATAAACCTGGGAGGGATTTGGTGACTGCAGGTTGATATATACACAATCTTGCTCTTGAATTTCCTCCACTGCCCTCTCAAGAGCTGTCATAAATATAAAGGGAAGGGTAAACCCCTTTGAAATCCCTCCTGGCCAGGGGAAAGCTCCTCTCACCTGTAAAGGGTTAAGAAGCTAAAGGTAACCTCGCTGGCACCTGACCAAAATGACCAATGAGGAGACAAGATACTTTCAAAAGCTGGGAGGAGGGAGAGAAACAAAGGGTCTGTGTCTGTCTGTAGTCGTCTTGGCCGGGGACAGAACAGGAATGGAGTCTTAGAACTTTTAGTAAGTAATCTAGCTAGGTATGTGTTAGATTATGATTTCTTTAAATGGCTGAGAAAAGAATTGTGCTGAATAGAATAACTATTTCTGTCTGTGTATCTTTTTTGTAACTTAAGGTTTTGCCTAGAGGAGTTCTCTATGTTTTTGAATCTAATTACCCTGTAAGATATCTACCATCCTGATTTTACAGGGGGGATTTCTTTATTTCTATTTACTTCTATTTTTTATTAAAAGTCTTCTTGTAAAACACTGAATGCTTTTTCATTGTTCTCAGATCCAAGGGTTTGGGTCTGTGGTCACCTATGCAAATTGGTGAGGCTTTTTATCCAACATTTCCCAGGAAAGGGGGGTGCAAGTGTTGGGAGGATTGTTCATTGTTCTTAAGATCCAAGGGTCTGGATCTGTAGTCACCTAGGCAAATTGGTGAGGCTTTTTACCAAACCTTGTCCAGGAAGTGGGGTGCAAGGTTTTGGGAAGTATTTTGGGGGGAAGGACGCGTCCAAACAGCTCTTCCCCAGTAACCAGTATTAGTTTGGTGGTGGTAGCGGCCAGTCCAAGGTGTAATATTTTGTACCTTGGGGAAGTTTTGACCTAAGCTGGTAAAGATAAGCTTAGGAGGTTTTCATGCAGGTCCCCACATCTGTACCCTAGAGTTCAGAGTGGGGGAGGAACCGTGACATGAAAACCTCCTAAGCTTATCTTTACCAGCTTAGGTCAAAACTTCCCCAAGGTACAAAATATTACACCTTGGACTGGCCGCTACCACCACCAAACTAATACTGGTTACTGGGGAAGAGCTGTTTGGACGCATCCTTCCCCCCAAAATACTTCCCAAAACCTTGCACCCCACTTCCTGGACAAGGTTTGGTAAAAAGCCTCACCAATTTGCCTAGGTGACTACAGATCCAGACCCTTGGATCTTAAGAACAATGAACAATCCTCCCAACACTTGCACCCCCCCTTTCCTGGGAAATGTTGGATAAAAAGCCTCACCAATTTGCATAGGTGACCACAGACCCAAACCCTTGGATCTGAGAACAATGAAAAAGCTTTCAGTGTTTTACAAGAAGACTTTTAATAAAAAATAGAAGTAAATAGAAATAAAGAAATCCCCCCTGTAAAATCAGGATGGTAGATATCTTACAGGGTAATTAGATTCAAAAACATAGAGAACTCCTCTAGGCAAAACCTTAAGTTACAAAAAAGATACACAGACAGAAATAGTTATTCCATTCAGCACAATTCTTTTCTCAGCCATTTAAAGAAATCATAATCTAACACATACCTAGCTAGATTACTTACTAAAAGTTCTAAGACTCCATTCCTGTTCTGTCCCCGGCCAAGACGACTACAGACAGACACAGACCCTTTGTTTCTCTCCCTCCTCCCAGCTTTTGAAAGTATCTTGTCTCCTCATTGGTCATTTTGGTCAGGTGCCAGCGAGGTTACCTTTAGCTTCTTAACCCTTTACAGGTGAGAGGAGCTTTCCCCTGGCCAGGAGGGATTTCAAAGGGGTTTACCCTTCCCTTTATATTTATGACAAGAGCATTTGACAAAAGTGCAGTGGAGGAAATTCAAGAGTTAGATTGTGTATATATCAACCTGATTTTAAAAAATCTGTCCTCTACAAAAAGTAATTAAGGCTATTAGCACAAGATGGTGGGGGCAGCATATTCCCAGCCCCTGTTGCCAATTTAATGGGGAGCTCTCAGTGTTAGACGTGATTTTGTTTAAATA
The DNA here is from genome assembly GCF_965140295.1 of Lepidochelys olivacea. NCBI lineage: Eukaryota > Metazoa > Chordata > Testudines > Cheloniidae > Lepidochelys > Lepidochelys olivacea. The sequence continues at coordinate 44,938,361 of NC_140414.1, read as the reverse complement.
CACCGGACTAGTGATTCCTAAGATATTATAGAAAAATATGTTGAAAGGATACATGAAGGTCAATTAGGGATTGAAAAATCTAAAGGAAAGGCCAGAGACATTTTATATAGGCCTGAAATGAATAGTGACATGAGGAAGCTGTTAAGACTTGTTGCATATACCAAAAATATAGGCCAAGTCAAGCAAAAGAGCCCATGTAGATGGCATAGGAAAAATTGGCCTGTTGGAGCAAAATAGGGATAGTATTTTCCAGCCAACATTAAACAAATCTATGCACTTGTCATAAACTACTATGCTCACATCCCTGAGATAGCCTTACTAGAAGATGCTGTACTATAAATAGGAGATTAGCTAAAATAAATTTCATATGCACAGATGTGGTATACTTGGCACAGTAATGTCTGACAATGGACCACAGTTTAGTTCAAGCAGTTTGCAGTGAAGTTTGAGGGTTGGTGGAAAATGGTGCCAAAATAATAAAGCACCTACTGAAAAAGGTTGAGGAGTCAGTCTCTGATCTGTATTCAGAACTCTTCAATAACAGAATGGCACCAGTGAGGTATGGGTTGTCACCTGCTGACATCTTATTAACCAGAAACCCCCCAAAAAAGAATGCCTGCTCTGTTAGAAGCTGATGGCAGAGTCACTGGGGGGCTTTCAGATGTATAAGGAGACAGATAAGTCAAAACAAGAAACTCAGTATTGTTTGGAGTCCCAGAAGCTGCTGTCACCACTACTTCATGAAAATTATGCTGTGAGTATCTGCAATGGGAAACAACGGTCACAAACAGCAGTGCTGTCACAAGAGGTTGCCCTGTGGTCATAAGAGTCCAATGCCCCCAGACGGACACACACTATGGAAGAATAAGTGACATCGTCCCCAAATCCCAGAAGCAGAAGCAAGTTAACAGGTGCTGAGTCTACTGTTTTGCCAGAGAGGGTCTCCAACAGGCAACAGCCATAGCAGATTGAGACAGTGGATTCCCAGGATATACCACCAGAACAAGTGGCCTTGTCAGCTCTTGAGAGCAGCACTGTTGATTCAGGACAGGGCACTCAAAGACCAATTGAACATTGTTAGTAAATTTACTTATTAGATTGGTTATAAATATTAATAATTGTGTGTTATTGTTAGTTATGGCTTGGAAAGGAAGATGTGATATTAGGGGGGTGTACCTTTAAGGGCTGAGCTTCCCAGAAAGTGTCTGGCCAGGGTACTGTGAAGCTCTTGTTAAGATCAGAGGCTGCCTACTGAATCAGGCTTCTGAGGCAAGTTAGCAGAAAATGGAGTATGACCTCCCTTAGTACCTTTAGCCTAGTGTATAGGTTACTCACCCAGGATGTAGGAGACCCTCTGGGTCAAGTCCCCCTCCTCTTGAAGGAGAAGAGATGGGAACTGAGATCGGCTACTGCTCAGGTGAAAGCCCTAACCACTAGGCTATGGGACATCCTGATGTGGGCACCCTCAATCTCTCCTATTGAATTTGTTCCACTTACCCCTAAGTAATTGAAAAATTAAATATTAATTGAGCCAGAGAAAGAGTTTGAATGACTCTATAGCCTCATGGTTAAAGCATTCACTTAACAGTCATCTGCCACTTCTTCAAATCCCTTCTTCTGCACAGGAGGAGGGGGGACTTTACAGGAGAAGAGGCTTTTGTTTCCACTGCACACTATTGTTGACATGTCTGTTAGATAATTCATTTAATGATATTAAACAATATATATGACTGAAGGATATGATTGGAGGGAAATACCTAAGCCTTTCTTCTCTTTGTTCAAGATATTCTGAAAAATACAGCAACTTGTACTGAAATCCTGCTCAGGCATCTAGAATAGACAGATAAGATTAACTAATAGCATTACATTATAAACAAAGAACACCATTTTGTAAGTCATCTGGTTAAACAATGATTTCATCAGACCTTTTCTGATTGAATAGACAGAGGTTAAATCAGCAAAGCAAAAAGCACACAAAGTTACTGAAAACAGCTGCATCTTTTTATACAAAAACCTGCATTTAATTAAAGACCATGATTAGAAATATGTTTATAAATGCTTTGGTCATTACTTTATTGTTTTTGTTTTCAATTTAAATGGAGTCATTTGATGTAACTGTTTCAGAATATATGCTATGGCAAGTATATTCATAATATCCCAGATCAACAAGTGAAATAAACTGGGTTACAGGGAATCTTATACTAAACCAAAGCAAACTGGTAAAATGTTTTTTAAAGTTACTTTAATACTTGTGGAAAATGGAATTTGATCCAGCACAGGCAGTAGCAATATACAAGTGTGAGGAACTGTTGTCACATCAGATATATGCAGACAGCACAGGCTACGGAGAGAACTGAATCTTTAATATTAAAAATGTGTGCCCCTGCCACTCCAGCTGAAACAATAACTCCGTTAGCTTTAAGTAAATAGCAGGCTGTTATTTGTTGTTGTAACCAGCCGCTGTATGGAGGCTTGGTCACAGATTAAAGGGTCTTCATTGCCAAAAAAACAAATGTTTCCTGAACTTGGGTTAGCTAGCTCTGGTTAAAATAGCTATAAGGACACGATAACTTGGCTTTTAACTTGGGTAAACAGCTCAAGTTTAACTCCAATTCTCCTATAGGGTATAACTGGAGCTGCTAAACAGAGTTAAAACCAAGTTGCCAAATCTTCACTGCTATTGTAACAAAAGCTAAGAACACACCTTTGTTTCCGTGAGTGAAGTTTTACTTGCTTGTCTGTTCCACCTCACAATATGACACAACCTGACCCAGAGAGGAGCTATCTTTTGGGGAGTTCAGTCTGAGTCCTTTGATTCATTCCTGAAAAGGTTTCCAACTTCTGTCCATTTTGATGGTTATAGGAACATAACCAGTTCCACAAGGAACTGGACTGAATACTAACAGTAGCCACTAACAGAGGCCGTAAGACAGCCTGCAGCTGGTGGCAACATATTTTATTTTTAAATTAAGCACGTTGCAAAAACCCTGAGAGATAATTGCAGCCATTTGATATTCTGAATAGAATTCTTTCAGGTTATCTTTACAGAAAGACTAGTCAAGCACTTTAACCCCCAGTTTTTTTCTTTTAGGGTGCACCTTGATCCTGCAAGAAGCAGTAATGAGCAAAGCTTATCGAAGGGATACAGTCTTCATGTCAGCACACAGCCTCACCAGCCAGCACACAAGGAATGTTCACAGATGAAAAACATGTTCTAAGAGCCTACTGCCCGCTCTTACCCCACCTCCGCCAAAACAACCTGAAAGAGAAGGGGAAGCAAGACAAACAGAAGCAAGGAATGAAAAAGCAGAAGGAGCCCTGCTCCACAGAGAGTGCACTTAAGAAAAGGTAGGATTTTTAATAGGGATGAAACTAGTAAAGTAATACAGAAATTATTCTAAAAACCTATGAAATCTAAATAAGCTTTATATCCTATGTGTGTGTGAAGATAGATAGATAGAATTTATATCCCTGCTCTGGAATCCTATGGGTGAAATCCTGGCCCTAGTAAAGTCAATGGGAATTCTGCCATTGACTTCAGCAAGGCCAAGATTTCTCTCTGTATGTTTAAAAAATCATAGAAAGCTGCTGGTTCTCTACTGAATTCTATTGCATTTGTTTAAGGAATGGTCCAAGGGACAAACAAGAATGGTGGTTGTCTGTGGAGAACCCTTGCCCAGGGTTCCTTCATGGCACCAGAGTTGTGCATCTGGGAGCAGCAGCAATCCAGTAAATGTTTTGGTTTTAAGTAAGAGATGAGAGTAGTGGGAGCAGCATGTGGAAAGAGGTGACTATAGTGACAAGACGGGGGCGGTGGTTTGAAGAAACTGGCACACCTCCTTTCCCCCACAAAGCAATTTGTGCACATCTTCTAAACTGTGTAAGACTGGCACTGGTGCCCATGGAAAAGAGAAGAGTTCAGAGAACTCTCCACCGTCTCGCTGCTAAATTAGCTGGACCCACAGCCAGATTCAACCCCAAATCCTGGACCACTGCAGACCTACCAAGTCTACGGTTTTCCTCTATAAACTACAAGTTTGTTGCCCTTTTTCTAGTCTAGAGGGACACTCAAGCAGTTCTTCTCTTTTTTCTGATGCCAGTGCAGGGGTGCGGGAGGGTGGGCTTCATACGATTTATGTGTTTTAATGAGAAATAGTCCTGGCACTAAAATGTTTCATAGTCCTCTCTGTTTCCCTAATATCTCTTATAATTTAGGTTGTCCAGATTAAATTCCCCAGACCCTTTCACAAGACAGAATTCTAAGCAACATTTCTCTCAAACTTGATCAAATGTCAAATTTCTTGTATCATGCTATCCAAGTCTGAACTTTTCAATGAGAACTTCTTGCATGTCCCTTGGAATTTTCAGGTTATTTCCTGGGTTCAGAGAGCAGGAGGAAAAAAAATAGGAATTCATTTTTATTTTATCCCTGACTTTCCAGTGTCTGGAAAGTACAGAATGGTTCTCTTCTGTATTTTAATGTCTTCCTGTTCTGTATTCCTTGAACTATATGCCCACACAATATTCAGAGAAGGGGGAAGGTAAGTAAGTGTAATGTGTTTGATGTTCATGTAAACATCAAACACGTTCTATAATGTTAAAAATGGGAACAGCTGCAAAAGTGTATCCAGGAAATTTAGATTAAGAATTGTGATCCTATAAAAAACTTTAACATCATGATTCATAATGCACTCTATTGTGTGTCTGTGTTCTGTTCTCTGTGTGTAACTCTCCTTTACCGTTTGATGTATGACAGTTATATTCCTTCTAAGAAAAATTTATATTTCCAGTGTAGCATGGTGTTGAGATTTCTGCTTAACAGTCCATATTAGAGCAGATCCATGCTAGGAACAAATGTATTTGAAAAGGACATCACACTTCTTCTTACCAGTGTGCAGTGGAACTTTTCTTATTGAGAACCATGTTATAAACCCATGCAACAGAGTACAGACTATGGTGATAGGCCGTTGTGTAATTTGACTGGCAACGTTTTCTGAAAAAAGTCTCTCTCCATATCAGTTAGGGAATAGCATATTAGCAACCGCTGTGTTTAAGCATGGTCATTGCTAAAATGGTGTCAGCCACAGTGTGGATAGTGCCTAAATTGTCTTCTATTGGTAATTAAATGTCAATCAGTATGTAAATTAATACTGCCAGGACTGTGCAAGCCCTGTACACTGTACAAAGATCTTAGTTTGGAGACCAGGCATGTACACTGTTAGCTCTCTGAGATAGGGACTGTCTCTTCAACTTCGTTCATACAGTACCCAACACAACAGAACCCTGATCCTGACTGGTGCCTTTGAGTGCTACCAGGGCTGATGAGAGTGTGGGGAAATGGGAGACAATTGTACTGTGGCCCCAAGCTCAGGAAGGGCCCCGAAACATCTGTAACTGGGATGAAATGAGGAGTAGGGGGCAATGAACATGGTGTACCTGAGCCCCAAATTTCTCTCAGCAGATCAGGGTGCTACTTTTATATATATATGAAAAAAGATGATGAGGTATGGGAAGTAGCAGGAAGCTAATGAGTGCCTCACTCACCAGTACTCTATATCACTGATGCACAGTGATAGTTTGCTGTGTGTTCTGCCAAGATAATGAAAGCGGTACGTGGGGAGTGAGGGAAGCGCATTAACCACTTAAAGGTAGTGTTCTTGCACTTTGGATTGAGAGAGGTTTTCAGATTCAGATCCAAATTTTGCAGCTTAAGGCCAAGCTCTACACAAAACAGACATTTCTGAAATATACCATATGATATTAATTTTCAGTGAATGTACAATTCATGTATACAAAAACCTCAGCACAAGGCATTTCCTGGGGATTATTAATTGGCTGGTTTTAGTGGTCTCTTGGCCATCTATTCATCTTGGTTAGTCATTCTGAATCTCAATGATCGTTGCTCAAATAATTATTTCAGCATTGTTTGAATGCACACTGAGAAGAAGTGCTCAGCAGATTTATGAATTAGGATCTAAATACCTATAATATGGCATTCTCGTAGTGAATCTGTAGAAGTGGCTATGGAGGTCCTGTCATACTAAACATGACAGGCTATGGTGGCCCTGTCATACTAAACTAGCATGGTATTATACCAATCACAAATTCCCACCCTTTTTTACTCTAATGCCCAGCTCTACAGGACTCATGTTTTTGTTTTTCTTTTCTGTCATTGTAGGTAACATTTTCAAAGATATTTAGACATTGCTCCACTTAGTGTTGCAAGGTCTAAGTGACTTAGGAACCTATGTTCAATTTTCAAAAGAGACTGAGGCACTTATCAACTGACTTTCAGTGAGACTTAGACCCCCAAGTGTCTGTCACTTTTGAAAATGAGAGTTAGAAGCCGCTCTCATTTGGATATTTATGAAAATTTTACCCTAAATCTTTCTGTGATACAGAGTAATCTAGTACAAATATCTCACTTTCATAAAACAATTCCAAATTTCACCTTTGGTGAACTCCTTTGTTGTTTTAAAGGAAAGCTCTGCTATTAGTCGAAGGTCTTGCTCTTCACAAGAAATAGTTCAGATTTTTAACTGTTTCATTGTTCCAATGTTTCCAAGGCAGGTAAAGTTTCATCAGGCATGTCAGCAAAACAAAATGTTCCCTTAAGTTGGTAATAATGGTTTTGCCTGAAATCAACAGATTCTGTATCATTGTTCTCATCTAGGGCAGTAGAGGGCAGTGAAGCCACTGCTGAGGGGGAGAAAAATTCACGACCAACTGGGGAGAAATATCATATTTCTTTACAACCACATTTTTTGGTCATTCCCCATCAGAAATCTATGCCACAGTTCATATGTGTGGAGGACATTTTTAATTCTGTGATGTACTAAATTAAACAAAATTGTTTTAGTTTGGGGGCCCAATCCTGGTCTTATTGAAATAAATACAGCTTCTTCAATAACTTCACTGGGAATTAAATCAGGCCCAGTGGGTACCAGAATTGTCAGATTATACTATGTGATGCACAAAAATAAATTATGCTGCAGAGTTTATTTCCTTGATGTGCTGCAGAGGGAAAGAGAGTAGGTAACTTAGGAGTGAGTGAGAAGGAAACAGAGAGGGATTGAGGTGGAGAGAGAGACAGTCAGACGGACCACAGGAGGAAGCAAAAATCACAAAAATGGAGATAGCCAATAGTGAAGACAAAGACAAAATTCCATGTGATTGGATGTAGAGTTCAGAAAATGGGGTTTTCCCCTCATGGAAAGATAATAGTAACTTTTCAGTGAAAACCTGAAAACATTTAGGCTAAAATAAAGCATCAGGGTTGGAAGGGACCTCAGAAAGTCATCTAGTCCAACCCCCTACTCAAAACAGGACCAATCCCCAACTTTTGCACCAGAACCCTAAATGGCCCCCCTCAAGGACTGAGCTCACAACCCTGTGTTTAGCAGACCAATGCTTAAACAACTGAGCTATCCCTCCTTTCTGACATAGGTGAGAGGTTTTTCACAGGAGTGGGTGGGTGAAATTCTGTGGCCTGACTTGTGCAGGAGGTCAGAGTAGATGATCATAATGGACCCTTCTGACCTTAGTATCTATGAATCTATAAATACATTTTCAGCCCAAAATTTCCAGGTTTTGGTTTTCTGACAAAAAAACTAAAAGTTTTCAAAGAAAGCAGATACTGTCTGCAGAAATTTTTGTTCTGTTGAAAATCCAGTTTTCTGAAGAAAAGCAATTTGATAGGAAATTTTCAAACAGCCCTGTATGGAGCATAATTGAAATAATTATTAATAATAACAAAAAATAAATCAGAATTCTAAAACACTTGGATTATTACAAATTGAAGATCTTGCTACTAAGGCAAGCAATGATAGTTGTTAAAACATGATCTTTAAATTTACAGCATCCCTTTAAACTAGGTAAGCATAAAAATTACAAGGTTGAATAATCCTTATCCACCAGGGCATAAACTGATCCAGCTGAGATTAGAGAGAAATGCATCCCACTTGTTTAGTATTGGCCAACTAGTTCATTCTGGTATAGCCATTTCTGTGCCCCTACATCTTACTTCTCACACATTGTTTGATGTTGTACCATAAGTAGGGCTCTACCAAATTCATAGTCCATTTTGGTCAATTTCACGGTCATAGGATTTAAAAAAAAGTAAATTTCATTATTTCAGCTATTTAAATCTGAAATTTCATGGTGTTGTAATTGTAGGGGTCCTGACCCAAAAAGGAGTTGTGGGTGAGAGGGTCACAATGTTATTGTAGGGGGAATGGGATACTGCTACCCTTACTTCTGCGCGGCGGCGCTGCCTTCAGAGCTAGGCAGCTGGAGAGCGGTGGCTGCTCGCCAGGAGCCCAGTTCTGAAGGCAGAACCACTGCCAAGAGCAGCGCAAAAGTAAGGAGGGCATGGTATGGTATTGCCCCCCCTTACTTCTGTGCTGCTGCCTGCAGAGCTGGGCCATCAGTCAGCAGCCGTCACTCTCCGGCCACCCGGCTCTGAAGGCAGCAGCGCAGAAGTAAGGGTGGCATGGCATGGTATTGCCACCCTTCTGCGCTGCTGCTGGCGGGGCGCTGCTTTCAGAGCATGGCACCTGACCAACAGCCACCGCTCTCCGGTCGCCCAGCTCTGAAGGCAGTTCAGAAGTAAGCGTGGCAATACCACAGTCACCCCTAAAATAACCTTGTGACCCCCTTGCAATTCTTTTCTGGGTCAGGACCCCCAATTTGAGAAACTCTGGTCTCCCCATGAAATCAGTATAGGGTAAAAGCACACAAAAGACCAGATTTCATGGTCTGTGACATGTTTTTCATAGCTGTGAATTTGGTAGGGCCCTAATCAGAAGACGTGTTCCAAACCTCACTGTGAAGAAGAAACAAAAGAAAAAGATCTGCTACGTGCTGAAAAAGTGACTGAGTTATAATTAATTGAATCTTCTGTAAGTGCCTCTTTTCTCTTGGAGGAAAGACACCGCTGTTTAGTAAGGGTGGAGGAACTGAAAGATTCTGTCTTTAATCAAAAGACTGTTAAAAATGATGGGCTTGTAGAAAACAGCTAATGATTATTACCTATCCATACAAGCATTTATGAGTCACCCATTCCTGCCATATCTGGATACATTTTACAAGGTTTAGATGTACTAGCAAACTGTATATTCCAAAAAAAGGAGCATATACTCTTTGATCAGCTGCAGCACTAACTGTGTAACTTTATAGGGGGAAAACCCAGCCAGTAGGCTTAGTGAGAGGGAATTACAGAGAGCTGTAGTGCAAGATATTAGGATGGCCTGCTATTAAAAATAAAACAAAAAAACCCTCTTGGATTGTACTCTAAATATGGCCAGGTTTGGTCTCAGACATATTCTTGAGGGAGTGAGTGTGTATAAAATGCACCCTTGAGAAAGGCAGTCAAAACACCCCTGCTACACATAAATGATTGGAAATAGAGGGATGATGGTGGCCTAGAGGGACAGAGTGTGAGATAACCGAAGTGTGGACTGTTAGGATATAATGACCAGAGCCCTGCTTTTCAGCTAGAAGTTCATTGGCAGCCAGTGCAGAGGGCAGAGCACACATATAACATGATCTCACCATTCTGCTCTACTCAAAGGCAGGCAGCTATATTTTGCACTAGAGGAAGGTTCTTTAAACATTAACACCAGATAGAGTGCACTGTGGTCATCTAAACATGGATGATTATGGCAAGGTCTGCATCTGCCTCAGGTCCAGATTCTCAGCTAGTTCAAATCAAGATTGGTCTGTGAATCTGGCCCTTAGTCTCTTGGTCAGCCATTGATTACCAAAATTCTCACCATTTCTGGAATATAAATGCTTTTCAAAGTATGTTCTAAAAGGAGTTAATTGGTAGGCTGATTTAATGCACAAGTTCTTCACCCCTTTTTGACCCAAGTTCATATCTAACACAGGGATTGCGGTATGAGTTTGATCTCAATCTAGCGAGTGCTCGCTCCCCTCACAATTAGGGCACATTTCAACACTATGAGTCACCTCTGCTGAGGAGAGGCCCAGCATTATAAGAGCAGGTCAAGATTGAGTGTAAATAGCTACACAGGAAGATTCCACCAGTACATATCTCTCAGGCTTGGTGTACACTGAATTTCTGGAGAATTCTCCTATTGTTACTGTAACGACAGGTAGACATGCTGGCAAGAAATAGAAATTTTAGTTCCTGGACCCAGTCACATGACCTAACATGGGGTGCCAAAAGTTAATATTCCTGTCATATGATACTGGACCATATCTTCTGATTCCAGGGGCTACTGCTACAGTTACCACCATGTTGTGTAGACCTGCTTTGAGCAGCATTAAATTACACTGTGATAACAACATCAATCCACTGTTTATACTGGTTAATAATGAAACAGAGGAAGATCCCAGAAAGACTAATATAGGCACAGGCTTAGCCAGCGCTATTACCTTGACACTTACATATGGATTTAATACACCTCTTTCTTTGTGATGTATCTATGAACAGAAACATTAACTTTTGAGATCAATTTGAAGAAAAAGTGCTAGTATGTCACCTCTCTCCTCCCATTAATACACACATACACACCTGGACTATGAAGAGAGTGAAAAAAATCTTCCCCCACAGTTGGTTGTAACTAGCTCAGATATTTATTCCCTTACTCCCTACCCCCGCTCCCTTCTCCACCCCTCACTCAGGCTTTAATTAGACTGCTGTTAGGGAAATAAAATAAAATATATTGTAGATAAAATCAGCATAGTGCACAATAGCAGAGGGAAGGGAAATATTTTCCAAGGGCAAGCTCTTAAAAATACCACCACAGAAGCTTTAACCTACATTGACAGCAGATAGGATATTGATTATTAAGGTGTCATCTGAAAATCCTATGTAGTAAAGTAAATGGAACTCACCTTGTCTATCTTAGAAGGTTAAAGGACTGAGTTAACTCTGCCAGGTAGTTGTTTGAAACATGATGTGTAGCCACCTCTCTGCCTTTTGAGGCCACACTTCTCCCCTCCACTGTGCATGGTAACAGCCTAAGTATTTCAGATGTCCTTCACAGGATCCTAATTACCTATAGCGAACATTGCTGACTGATGGTTTCTCAGCAACCCCGTGTTCTTTGATCGTCCTGAAATCTACCTTCTCCTTAAAGTTTAAAGCTACAACCAGTAAAATTTGGAAACATGCTATGTTATAGTTTAGATTATCCTGCCTCCTTGAAACAGCTGCTCCCACCATTCACTGAACCCATTGCTGAAGTAACATCCGATCTGAGGTAGGTGAATGAATCATGTACTAAGAAGGACCTAAATGTGGTACTGTAGTTAGGCAGCTAAATAGTTGGGGAGAGAGGAGAGCTAATTCCGACTGGCACTAGTTAAAGTTTCCCATTAAGTTCAAGTTTCTTGGCCTCACTTTCAAGGGCCTTTAGATCTATTCCCTCCCTAATTATCATTTATTGTTTCCCACATCCCCTCCAACTCTGCAATGACAGCCTTGACCTCACCACCCATGTGTTTGTTTCTCCTACAAAAGTTTCCATGCTTTCTGCCACGCTGTCCCATATATACAGAATGAAAGGCCACTACTCTCTCCTTCAGATCCCTCTTCAAGACCCATTTCTACCAAGGTGGGCAGGGGGGGGGAAAGTGCATGTTAATATACTACTACCCAAATTCAGGGTCAGATCACTCCCTCTTTTGGTAAAAGTCCTCAAGTTTTTTCCTCTAAGAGTTTCTCCCATATTGTTCAGTCAGGAGTGTAGGCTTGGGCCCGCTGCAGTATGAGACCTAAGTCCAGTCCCCAGACACATCGGATGAGAGCCTGGTCAGGTCACTCTAATGTCAATGGGAGTTTTGCCTTTGACTTCAGTGGGACCAGGATTCCACACATGGATCTCAGGAAGCAAATGCTATTTACATAGAGAGTGCTTGTGTCTGTATCCCAACACTTCAGTGCCTAGCACAGCTGCCCCGGCACTCCCCTGAGAGGAGATTCTCCACTGTAGAGGGGGACCATGGGGAAGTTAACAGAAGTCATATTAGCTTTGCTCCCTAATTTCTGCAGGGAAGAGTTGGGGGTGAACAATGCACATCTCACAGCTTGCTCCCACTCACCATTGGCCTGCCCCTCTCCTTGTATGAGTCCTGTCTCTGTAGAGAGCACTCCAAAGGTGTCAGGGAGTGGTAATGGTGCCATGAAGGTAGCTGACCAACCCATTCCTTCCACACAGGAGGGGCAAAATCTGTAGACTGAGCATCCCCTCCATTCATATGTACATAATGACTCCTGAGAATGTCCAAAGAGCATGCAGAAATGTCAGGCCAGTTTCAGCTGTTCTGTACTGATGTTCCTATAAGAGCTGGGAATGAGTTCTTCAGGTTACCAAATGGGAAAATCAGAAAGGCATTCCCATTATTTTCTTTCTGCAAAAGAGAGTTTGCTCTCTGACCCCAGTTCTCACACTGTAGCAAATAGCAAACTCAAATGGGACTTGCAAGAAATATGAGAAACACAGACATTTAAAAAATGTTTTCTTAGAATTAATCACTCAGAATAGGAAGCATCTGGATCTGGATAATCTAAATTGAGGGAGAAATCAGGGAACCAGCAGATAACATTTTAGTGCAGAACTATATCTTAACATAAACAAATAACTCTCTGATTTCTTTTGAAAACCCCTGTTCTGAGCCCGGTACCAGAATATGTAATACAGTGGTTGGATTTTCCAGAAAGAAAGTCCTCAAAGCCGTAGTCTACTTGGGGAAGCAGATCTGAACAATCATTGGCCTGGGCTCAATTCTAGCTGTTGCGTTTGTGATGAATTAGAAAAGGACATTTTTCCGATTTTAGTGGAGTTTTAAATGGAACTGTGGGAGCTGAAGAAGAAGAAGAAGGGAGAGGGTATTGTAATTTCAGAGGGAAACAGACCAACTTTTTGCCCTGAAAAACCGTTTCCTCAGAGGAAACTTGGATTTGATTAATATTGAATGGAACATGGGAGTAAACCCTACAGTCCTGCATGCAAGCCTCAAAGTGGGGGCAGAGATGGAAAAATGTGTAGACAGGAATTGTGTAATTCTATGTGTTTGTACCACACCCAGCACTGTGGGGTCAAACTGTGATTAGAGCCTGGGGTACTGTAGTTAGATGTTCAGATGCATGCATATGTTCTTTTTGTGTGCTGCATTGGCTCTGGCCAGATAGCCCATACAGTAGGCTCCTATCAAACTGTCCAATAAGACCACAAGACTTGGTTTACTAGTGAAGGTGCCCAGCCAGGTTTATTGTCAATGTAGCACGGTAATGGCACTTGGCAGATTCTACGAGGATACTAAAGACATGTAAGCTCGTGACAACGGCCGCAGCTCAGTTAGTGGCAGGACTTTCCACGGCTTTCTAGGCTAGCCAAAGACACTCCCTCTGAGATACATCTTTACACACAGATACAAACAAATTACATATTGCCCCTGACGTATCACGGTGCCATGCTCTGATGTATTAGGGTACCACCCATTGCCTTGTACTTGTTGGTTTGATTAAAACATTTTTATTTATTATGCTGGTGGTAATACTAATAAATAAGTGCAGTTTCCATGCACTGACTTTCCTGTATCTTCCCCACACAGCAGAAATATAAGGTGAAATCCAGGCCCCATAGAAATCAGTGGCAAAACTCCCATTTACTTTAGTGAGGGCAGGATTCCACCCATTATACAGTGGATCTCAAGTCTCATCTAGTCCTCCTAACATCGTACAGGAGCAGCCATAGCCCAGCTACAGGCAAAGCCCTTTTTACTCAGGCTTTGCTTGCAAGACCAGACCTTTTCCCCTTACTGTCCAGTTTAAATATTTTTGGCAATATTTTGCTGAATCAGCAGCATTCCCTTTGCAGAGAACAAATGAACTAACCATCTCTTGCTGTTTTTGCTTTTTCTGTTTAGCTGGAACGTGCAGGCTTGTTCTACAGACACAGTGTACAGCATTTCCAAGAGCCAAAGGTCACCCTGAAATCTCACAGCACACTGTACAAAAGCCAAGCAAGGAAATGCTCAACAAGCTTTTGGAGAGCAGTATCCCAAAATATCAGTTTATTTTACTTGACAGTCATGCTAACCCCATATGCCTCATGCCTTGAATTTTCCACCTGGCTTGACATTAATACAGAATAGCTAACTATCTTCAATACAATGTGGTCTCTAGTTATAGGATAGTGAAATGTCATGAGAGAGGCACATCCCTCCATCCCTTCACACAAAAAAAACAAAAAGGAACAGTGTCTCATTTAAATAGCCTACGCAATCTATGCTGTTTGCAATAAAAGGGTTAGATTTTGCTCTTTGTTAATCTGAATCTACACCAGTGCAGTTCAAATCAGAATCTGTCTCCAGATATCTTTTTTCCACTATAGCATTCTTCTTTAAAAAGACTCTATAAAACATTGCAGCATTCTACTATAATATCGTACTAGCTGGTGGCATTATGTAATATTAATATTGTTTGCTGTAGTGGGGCCAATACTATAACATTTCTCTCTTTTTTTTAAATAAAGGTATATAAATGTTTCATCATATACATTCTGAGAACAAGAATGTGTTCTAAACAAATACTCCTACATTTGGACCTGATTCACCACTGATTCTTCCCTAACACGATATAAACCACACCTATTGACTTCAGCAATAAGTACTCATATTCTGCAGTGGGAGAATATGACTCTTTGTTTATCAGTTTTTAAATGGGTCAAAGAATAAGGTAAAACATTACAGTTCAAACCAGTAAAAGGAACATAGCTTTTCAGTTGGTACATTGGACTGCACTGCATGCATCTCACTAGTACTTAGGCACTGTTTACTGATATGGGAAATTGAACCAGGGAAAAAAAGAAATCAGGAAGTTACTGTCTAAATATGTCCCAAATAAATGGGATGCAGCCTATTTGGAAACATTGTCCCTCTGGGTACAATAAAAATAACAACAGGATATAAATGAATAAAATCATGTCAAGGTCTAAGGAGTGGAATGAGTTGGGGAACTTCTGCATCTTATGTGTACAAAAGTCCTTCATGTTTTCCATCGACTTTGATAGTTTTCAGTTAAATGAGATATAAATGCACAGTCTGATCCTACTTCCTCACAGTCAAGGGCAAATCTTCCACTAACTACAGTGAGAGCAGAATCAGGCACAACAATTTCAAAAAGGGCCAGACTCAATGGCAAGCAAGTGTGGATAAAATGAGAACTCCCCTCTTCCAAATCTTTGCCCAAACTCTGATCACACCATTTTTGAGGATCAAATAAATGTAGCTAAAATAAGTATGAAAGTTAAAGCAACAACTAAAGAGCTTCTGCCCTTCTTAGTTTTCATTGGAGCCAGAAGTGGAAGTGCCAAATGAATACAAGTTTTCATGAAATGTTAATTCCAGCTTAAAGCTAGATAGTTTGGATAAGCATATGGACTTCAAAGCCCTCAGTTGAAATACCAGATTTGCAGAGGTTCCATCACTGCTATTTATAATATGTACAAACATGTCATCTGTGAAGCAAAATGTGTACCACATTATAACATTGTAGGTGTAGCTCTATTGTGTATTCACAGTATCTAAGAATCTGCTAGACTTTATGCTGCCGGATGTATGTACTGATCCTAGTCCTCACTGAGGCAAAACCATTCACTGAAGTCTACAGAAATTTCACCTGTAAAAGTCCTGTAAGATCAGGACCATTATTTTTAATCTTCTATTACTATATTTCAATTCCAAATATTTAAAATGATCCAATTTCTGTGACTCTCATTCTGGAACACGGACATCATTGTGACAAGTTTAGAATTACAATTGTAATTATTTTCTTTATTTCCTATCCTGTTATTTACTAAAGTCTAAATTCTGCTGCTGGGGAAATCCTTCACTAATTCCTATTTTCCTCCTTTCCTTCTTTGTCCATTTGCATTTTTTGTGTGGTATGTGTGTGTAATGAATTTACCCCCTACTCAACAGTAGGATACTTTAAGTGATCTCATTCCCCTTAAGCAATAATCCATCTCTCCTCGAAACAAAAATAAAACAATCTTGTGCTGTTTTAACACAATCTAAGAGATAGAGAAGAGGGCAGCTCAGGGGACAAATATCAGAATATAGCTACTCTAGATCACTGGTTCATTCTAGCCAAGGTAAATGACTGAAAGTTGTTACTGTCTAATGGCTGTTCTGTAGTCTTCGTGAAGAGTTTGTCCACCGAGTTCTCAGTGCAGTTATCTACATCAGAACTGCACCCTAGCTGACTGGCTCACTATGAAGGTTACCAGCCCTTCTCACCCCTAAAGGAGATCCCTCCAAAACTGGGTGAGGCAGGCTGTCTGGGAGGTGTAAGGAAGCTTGTATTTATGCTCCTTGTGCTGTACCCATTCTGGATAGAGATGATTTTAGTCTTCAGGGCTGACATTACATCACTTTTCACCAGCAGTACTGTAAGTTATCGCACACAACGTGTAAGTAATGACACAACAGAATGTAATAAAAACTACATATTTTACTTGCTGAGTAAGATTAAGCACTAGACGCAGTCTTACACATTGAGCAGTAGTAAGTCTTAAATCCCCTGGTCAATCAGCTCCTTCACTCATGAGTGCATAAGGAAGAAAACAGGGGCAAGGATTGGGCAAAGAATAGGTGTTTGTGGACATCTAGACTTAAGAGCTATCACCATCATTCATTCCCTTAATTCTGCTACTAGAGAACAGCAAACTGGTAGTTGCACAATGGCACACATCAAAGCAGGACTCAGTAATTTTTTACTCTGTGCTTACATGTGCAGAATGCCAGTGCTGTGAGGGAACAAGTTCTCCGTATACATATACATCAGTGTGAACGAGAAGCTCGAATAACATATTGTTTGTGACATGAAAAAATAACATCTCTGCCTTGTCAAAAGTGACAGATTAAGACTTGGGATCAGGGGCAGGAGAAAAGGCTGAGTACATTTTTGGCAGAAAACATGAATGATATTGTTATATTAGATGTTAAATTCACTTTGTGGGCTGGAGAAGAAAGTCCACATGACACACCGAGGTTTACTCTAACAATTGCATAAGCTCTCCAGAGTTTGCTGTTAGGAGAGGAGGTTTTCAGGAAACATGGCTCTTCGAATGAGATCGTTGGAAGGATATTGACAGATCTCAAAGTAGTTGCACATTGACAGTATTATGAGGGAGAAGCTGTTCACTGAAGTTATTTTAACTTGCAGAGTGTGTCTGGTTAAAGGGACATATTCTCATCTAGATGCATGGGGATTTGTACCTATAATTAAACTCTGGTGAGAGTTTATAGGCCCTTCCTGCTATCAAGAGAATACAACATAAAACAGTCAGCATGATCAAATCTAGACTGTTGAATCTTTGCACTACAGTAAAATGATAGGGGGGGAAATGCAGTAAGAGAGAATATTGTTTCACTTTGCCATTTGGGGCTTATTATACACTACATTGGTTCTCTCCACATCTATCAATAAACTCTTGGGGTGAAATCCTGGCCTTACTGAAGTCAATGGCAAAACTTCCATTGACTTTAACAGGTCCACAATTTTACTCTAGAATTCTAGTTATACAGTTAGTTGGTGTCTTTGTAATTCATCCTTCCCCCACAAGGTTGCACATGAGAAGGGCTGCTCTCTTCTTTCCATTGCTACAAGGTGGCAAAGTGGCTTTCCAAAACCTAAGTAGAGGTTTGCAATGGCTACGTTTGGTTACTATTTTCTTCTGCTTGGTTATTGTTTTCTTATTTTTGTTTGTCTTAAGTTTTTTCATTCCAAAAAATGATTTTTGTTGCTGCAGACCCATCCACAAAGAGAGCATAATTGAACATACCTTATCCCCTGAGCTGTGTTATAGACATCACAGATTATGTTGGTGCATGAACAGGAAGCAAACAAAGCTGAGTAATGTTGTCTTATGTTCCATAAGAAACAAGGGGGCAAAGGGAACACTGTCAGATAGATAAGTGCATAATGGATAAGAAAATTATTTTCAAGCTTCTAAGAGAGTATTACCTGCAATAATAGATAAAATACCTGTTTAAGTAAAAGGTATATGAAAGTAACTCTTTAAGGGAAACTCAAGCTCCACCTGATTTCTGCATCTATGCTTAACCAAGTAGTAATCAGGTTGAGTTGTAACTGTGGTTTTGATGTAAGGATAAATGGAAATTCTTGGGATTAGGCGCCCACAAATCAGACCGAGGATGGAGGGAAAGACTTGTATTTCGTGCGAATACAAAACAGTAACACTATTCTTCTTTTTTATTCTCTATTGTCCTTTTAATGTCCACAAAAGTCTACACATGAAACCTATTTAGCAAATTCCTTGGAAAGTGCAACAAACTTCCAAGTTAAATTTGGAAGCTGTGATTGGCTCTTTAAATAAAAGAGGCTGAGCCTTATGTTTTAAATACTGAGTTGATGTGCTGGCTGATATAATAAATTCCACCAACTCTGATACCCTCATATGGTTATGTGAAATTCCTCAGTTGGTGGCAACAGATCCCTTGGAAAGAGATCTTGGCTTTTGTTGACTTTTTTCATTTTTATTTTTTTACAGAAACTAAATTATATAGCTGCTGACAGTTTTATAGGCTGCAGTTCAGCCATGTACTTAAGCATGTGTCTAACTTTAAGCATGTATTTCCATTGAAGTCAATGGGGGTAATCACATGCCTAAAATTAAGCACATGCTTACGTTCCTTGGCGAATCACAGTATTTCAGACACTAGTTACAGCTGAGGAAGTAGATGGTGGCTACAGTGTAAGAGTTGCAGAATCAGACCCAAAATGTGGAAATAGCTGCAACTGTTTTTGAGAAAAATGCTCTATGCTTTTTTTCTTATACGCACCCACATCCCCACAGGCAGTCACTGGTCTGTTGAATGCTTAGTGTATACTGTGATTCTCATAGAATCTGCATGCACATTTTTTCAGTTGTACCTTTCCTCTGATTTTAGTTGCACATTCCATAAATGGTGATGATTAGCCTGTATAAATGTTCTTTTGTATTATAGATTCAACTCTGCGCAAATGTGGGTTCAGATATCATACTATCATACCTATTACAAAAACATTAGTGCACGTATTCAGAAAAGAAAAGGCAGGTATTTTAGAAGTATTTATTTCTAAAAAATATAGAAACATTAAACACTCAGTTTTGACATCTTAAAATTGAATAAACATTGTTACCAGTAGAGCTATGAAATCTCAATGGTTTTGCTTCAGGAGTGTGTGTGTGTGTGTGTGTGTGTATACACACTGTATTTGGTGTCAATGCACAGACATTCACACACCTTGACAGTCACATTTAGTTTTGAGTTTGAACTGAAAAAAATCTCACTGCAAAACACAGTTAAGATTGCCACACTTCACCTATTTTCACATAAAAACTAAAGCAACGACAACAAACATTGCATGATTTTGATGCAAGCCCACATTCATATGAAACTGAGCTCAGGTTTGCTTAAGGGTATGTCTACACTACAAAATTAGGTCAAATTTATAGAAGTCGGTTTTTTAGAAAGCGTTTTTATACAGTCGATTGTGTGTGTCCCCACACAAATGCTCTAAGTGCATTTAGTGGGCGGAGTGCGTCCACAGTACCGAGGCAACCATCAACTTCCGGAGCATTGCACTGTGGGTAGCTATCCCACAGTTCCTGCAGTCTCCGCCAACCATTTGAATTCTGGGTTGAAATCCCAATGGCTGATGGGGCAAAAACATTGTTGCAGGTGGTTCTGGGTACATATTGTCAGGCTCCCTCTTCCCTCCCTCCCTCCATGAAAGCAATGGCAGACAATCGTTTTGCGCCTTTTTTCCTGGGTTACCCGGGCAGACGCCATACCACAGCAAGCATGGAGCCCGCTCAGCTCACCGTCATCGTATGTCTCCTGGGTTCTGGCAGATGTGGTACTGCATTGCTACACAGCAGCCGCTCATTGCTTTTTGGCAGCAGACAGTGCAGTATGACTGGTAGACATCGTCGTCGTACTCCTGGGTACTCTTTTAGCCGACCTCGGTGAGGTCAGTCAGGGGTGCCTGGGCAGACATGGGAGTGACTCAGCCAGGTCATTTCCCTTTTTAAGTTTCATCTCATGGAGATTCAGTCCTACCGGCAGTCGTACTGCACCGTCTTCTGCCGAGCACCCAGAGATGACGATGGCTAGCGCACCGTCTGCTGCCAGCCTAAGATGTAAAAAGATAGATGAAGTGGATCAAAACAAGAAATAGACCAGATTTTGTTTTGTATTCATTTGTATTCATTTTCTCCCCCCTCCCTCTGTGAAATCAACAGCCTGCTAAACCCAGGATTTTGAATTCTATCCTTCAGGGGGCCATTCTGTTTCTCGTTGATGCAAAGCCACCCCCTTTGTTGATTTTTAATTCCCTGTAAGCCAACCCTGTAAGCCATGTTGTCAGTCACCCCTCCCTCCATCAGAGCAACGGCACGCAATCGTTTTGCGCCTTTTTTCAGTGCAGACGCCATAGCACTGGGAACATGGAGCCCGCTCAGATCACCGTGGCAATTATGAGCACTATAAACACCGCAAATATTATCCAGCAGGATATGCAGAACCATAACCTGCAAGAAAAGCGAAACCAGGCGTGGAGGAGGCGACTGCAGCGCAGTGACGAGAGTGATGAGGACATGGACATAGACTTCTCACAAAGTACGGGCCCCTGCAATGTGCACATCATGGTGTCAATTGGGCAGGTTCGTGGTGTGAAACTCTGATTATGGGCCCGGGAAACAAGCACAGACTGGTGGGACCGCATAGTGTTGCAGGTCTGGGATGATTCCCAGTGGCTGCAAAACTTTCTCATGCGTAAGGGCACTTTCATGGAACTTTGTGACTTGCTTTCCCCTGCCCTGAAGGGCAAGAATACCAAGATGAGAGCAGCCCTCACAGCTGAGAAGCAAGTGGCGATAGCCCTGTGGAAGCTTACAATGCCAGACGGCTACCAGTCAGTCAGGAATCAATTTGGAGTGAGCAAATCTACTGTGATGCAAGTAGCCAACACAATCACTGAGCTGCTGATATCAAGGGTAGTGACTCTGGGAAATGTGCAGGTCACAGTGGATGGCTTTGCTGCAATGGGATTCCCTAACTGTGGTGGGGCGCTAGATGGAATGCATATCCCTATCTTGGATCTGGAGCACCAAGGCAGCGAGTTCATAAACCGAAAGGGGTACATTTAAATAGTGCTGCAAGCACTGGTGGATCACAAGGGACGTTTCACCAACATCAACGTGGGATGGCCGGGAAAGGTACATGACGCTCACATCTTCAGGAATTCTGGTCAGTGTTAACAGCTGCAGCAAGGGACTTACTTTCCAGACCAGAAAATAACCGTTGGGGATGTTGAAATGCCTATAGTTATCCTTGAGGACCCACACTACCCCTTAATGCCATGGCTCATGAAGCCATACACAGGCCGCCTGGACAGTAGTCAGGAGCTATTCAACTATAGGCTGAGCAAGTGCAGAATGGTGGTAGAATGTACATTTGGGCATTTAAAAGTGCGCTGGTGCAGTTTACTGACTCGGTTAGACCTCAGCAAAACCAATATTCCCATTGTTATTACTGCTTGCTGTGCGCTCCACAATATCTATGAGAGTGAGGGGGAGACGTTTATGGTGGGGTGGGAGGTTGAGGCAAATCGCCTGGCCGCTGATTACGTGCAGCCAGACACGAGGGCGGTTAGAAGAGTACAGGAGGGTGTGGTGCGCATCAGAGAAGCTTTCAAAACCAGTTTCAGGACTGGCCAGGCTATGGTGTGAAAGTTCTGTTTGTTTCTCCTTGAGGGAACGCCCCCACTCCGGGTTCACTCTACTTTCCTGTAAGCTAAGCACCCTCCTCTCCCCCCCTTCGATCATAGGCATAAAGTCATTGTTGCTTCACATTCATGCATTCTTTATTTATTCATCACACAAATAGGGGGATAACTGCCAAGGTAGCCCGGGAGGGGTGGTGGAGGAGGGAAGCACCGGGTGGGGTGGTGGAGGAGGGAAGGACAAGACCACACAGCACTTTAAAACTTATTGAATGCCAGCCTTCTGTTGAAAGAAGGCCGGAGGCCCTCCCACCGCATTCTTGGGCATCTGGGTGAGGAGGCTTCAGCCCGCCATCTCTCCTAGTGGTCATATTGTGTTTTCCTGCACTCTGAGATTGTCTACCTCCAGGTATTTTGCTGTGCTCTGTCAGTGTGGGAGGAAAGCATGAGGTCAGAGAACATTTCATCGCGAGTACGTTTTTTTTGCCTTCTAATCTTTGCTAGCATCTGGGAAGGAGAAACATATGCAGCTGGTGGAGGGGAAAAAAGGGAGCGTGGTAGTTAAAAAGACACATTTTATAGAACAATGGGTACACTCTTTCATGGTAAACCTTGCTGTTAACATTACATAGCTCATGTGCTTTCATTACAAGGTCGCATTTTGCCTCTTATTGAGGGTATGCCGGTTTGGTGTGAGAGATCATAGAATCATAGAATCATAGAATATCAGGGTTGGAAGGGACCCCAGAAGGTCATCTAGTCCAACCCCCTGCTCAAAGCAGGACCAATTCCCAGTTAAATCATCCCAGCCAGGGCTTTGTCAAGCCTGACCTTAAAAACCTCTAAGGAAGGAGATTCTACCACCTCCCTAGGTAACGCATTCCAGTGTTTCACCACCCTCTTAGTGAAAAAGTTTTTCCTAATATCCAATCTAAACCTCCCCCACTGCAACTTGAGACCATTACTCCTCGTTCTGTCATCTGCTACCATTGAGAACAGTCTAGAGCCATCCTCTTTGGAACCCCCTTTCAGGTAGTTGAAAGCAGCTATCAAATCCCCCCTCATTCTTCTCTTCTGCAGGCTAAACAATCCCAGCTCCCTCAGCCTCTCCTCATAACTCATGTGTTCCAGTCCCCTAATCATTTTTGTTGCCCTTCGCTGGACTCTCTCCAATTTATCCACATCCTTCTTGAAGTGTGGGGCCCAAAACTGGACACAGTACTCCAGATGAGGCCTCACCAATGTCGAATAGAGGGGAACGATCACGTCCCTCGATCTGCTCGCTATGCCCCTACTTATACATCCCAAAATGCCATTGGCCTTCTTGGCAACAAGGGCACACTGCTGACTCATATCCAGCTTCTCGTCCACTGTCACCCCTAGGTCCTTTTCTGCAGAACTGCTGCCTAGCCATTCGGTCCCTAGTCTGTAGCTGTGCATTGGGTTCTTCCGTCCTAAGTGCAGGACCCTGCACTTATCCTTATTGAACCTCATCAGATTCCTTTTGGCCCAATCTTCCAATTGGTCTAGGTCCTTCTGTATCCTATCCCTCCCCTCCAGCGTATCTACCACTCCTCCCAGTTTAGTATCATCCGCAAATTTGCTGAGAGTGCAATCCACACCATCCTCCAGATCATTTATGAAGATATTGAATAAAACCGGCCCCAGGACCGACCCTTGGGGCACTCCACTTGATACCGGCTGCCAACTAGACATGGAGCCATTGATCACTACCCGTTGAGCCCGACAATTTAGCCAGCTTTCTACCCACCTTATAGTGCATTCATCCAGCCCATACTTCCTTAACTTGCTGACAAGAATACTATGGGAGACCGTGTCAAAAGCTTTGCTAAAGTCAAGAAACAATACATCCACTGCTTTCCCTTCATCCACAGAACCAGTAATCTCATCATAAAAGGCGATTAGATTAGTCAGGCATGACCTTCCCTTGGTGAATCCATGCTGGCTGTTCCTGATCACTTTCCTCTCATGCAAGTGCTTCAGGATTGATTCTTTGAGGACCTGCTCCATGATTTTTCCAGGGACTGAGGTGAGGCTGACTGGCCTGTAGTTCCCAGGATCTTCCTTCTTCCCTTTTTTAAAGATTGGCACTACATTAGCCTTTTTCCAGTCATCCGGGACTTCCCCGGTTCGCCACGAGTTTTCAAAGATAATGGCCAGTGGCTCTGCAATCACAGCCGCCAATTCCTTCAGCACTCTCGGATGCAACTCGTCCGGCCCCATGGACTTGTGCACGTCCAGCTTTTCTAAATAGTCCCTAACCGCCTCTATCTCCACAGAGGGCTGGCCATCTCTTCCGCATTTTGTGATGCCCAGCGCAGCAGTCTGGGAGCTGACCTTGTTAGTGAAAACAGAGGCAAAAAAAGCATTGAGTACATTAGCTTTTTCCACATCCTCTGTCACTAGGTTGCCTCCCTCATTCAGTAAGGGGCCCACACATTCCTTGGCTTTCTTCTTGTTGCCAACATACCTGAAGAAACCCTTCTTGTTACTCTTGACATCTCTGGCTAGCTGCAGCTCCAGGTGCGATTTGGCCCTCCTGATAACATTCCTACATGCCCGAGCAATATTTTTATACTCTTCCCTGGTCATATGTCCAACGTTCCACTTCTTGTAAGCTTCTTTTTTATGTTTAAGATCCGCTAGGATTTCACCATTAAGCCAAGTTGGTCGCCTGCCATATTTACTATTCTTTCGACTCATCGGGATGGTTTGTCCCTGTAACCTCAACAGGGATTCCTTGAAATACAGCCAGCTCTCCTGGACTCCTTTCCCCTTCAAGTTAGTCCCCCAGGGGATCCTGGCCATCCGTTCCCTGAGGGAGTCGAAGTCTGCTTTCCTGAAGTCCAGGGTCCGTATCCTGCTGCTTACCTTTGTTCCCTGCGTCAGGATCCTGAACTCAACCAACTCATGGTCACTGCCTCCCAGATTCCCATCCACTTTTGCTTCCCCCACTAATTCTACCCGGTTTGTGAGCAGCAGGTCAAGAAAAGCACCCCCCCTAGTTGGCTCCTCTAGCACTTGCGCCAGGAAATTGTCCCCTACGCTTTCCAAAAACTTCCTGGATTGTCTATGCACCGCTGTATTGCTCTCCCAGCAGATATCAGGAAAATTAAAGTCACCCATGAGAATCAGGGCATGCGATCTAGTAGCTTCCGTGAGCTGCCGGAAGAAAGCCTCATCCACCTCATCCCCCTGGTCCGGTGGTCTATAGCAGATCACTCACGCAGGGCCAGGCAACAGAATTCGGCTTGCAGGCAGCCATGGTAAGCCAGTCTTTTGGCTTCTTTAACCTTCATAACATGTGAGAATGGTTTCAAACAGCAGCGTCCTCATTTCCCATACAAAGTAGCCGTTGGGTTGGTCATTTAAAATGGGTTGGCAATTTAAAAGGAGGGGCTGCGGTTTCCGGGTTAACGTGCAGCAGAAACCCAACTAACCCCTCCCCCCACACACACACAATTCTCTGGGATGATGGCTTCACCCCTCCCACCACCACGTGGCTAGCAGCAGGGAAGATTTCTGTTCAGCCACAGGCAAACAGCCCAGCAGGAATGGGCACCTCTGAATGTCCGCTTACTAAAACCACCCTATTTCAACCAAGTGACCATGAATAATATCACTCTCCTGAGGGTAATACAGAGAGATAAAGAACAGATGTTGTTTGAATGCCAGCAAACACTGGGACCATACGCTGCAATGCTTTGTTCTTCAATGATTCCCGACTGCGTGCTACTGACCTGGTGTGGTAAAGTGTCCTACCATGGAGGACGGAATAAGGCTGCCCTCCCCAGAAACCTTTTGCAAAGGCTTTGGGAGTACATCCAGGAGAGCTTTATGGAGATGTTCCTGGAGGATTTCCACTCCATCCCCAGATATGTTAATAGACTTTTCTGGTAGCTGTACTGGCCGCGAATGCCAGGGCAAATTAATCATTAAACATGCTTGCTTTTAAACCAGGTATAATATTTACAAAGGTACACTCACCAGAGGTACCTTCTCCACCTTCAGGGTCCGGGAGCCCGCCTTGGGTGGGTTCGGGTGGTACTGGCTCCAGGTCCAGGGTGATAAACAAATCCTGGCTGTTGGGGAAACTGGTTTCTCTGCTTCCTTGCTGTGAGCTATCTACAACCCCCTCCTCCTCATCATCATCTTGCTCGCCCCCAAACCCTCTTCTGTGTTGCCTCCCACTCCTTGGACGGAGTCAAAGCACAGGGTTGGGGTAGTGGTGGCTGCACCCCCTAGAATGGCATGCAGCTCATCATAGAAGCAGCATGTCTGGGGCTCTGAACCGGAGCAGCCATTTGCCTCTCTGTTTTTTTGGTAGGCTTGCCTGAGCTCCTTAATTTTCATGTGGCACTGCTGCGGGTCCCTGTTATAGCCTCTGTCCTTCATGCCATTGGAGATTTTTTCAAATATTTTGGCATTTCATCTTTTCGAACGGAGTTCTGCCAGCACTGATTCGTCTCCCCATACAGCGATCAGATCCCATACCTCCCGTTCAGTCCATGCTGGAGCTCTTTGGCGATTCTGGGACTGCATGGTTTCCTGCGCTGATGGGCTCTGCATGGTGACCTGTGCAGGTGAGCTCGCCACGCTGGCCAAACAGGAAATGAGATTCAAAAGTTCGCGGGCCTTTTCCTGTCTACCTGGCCAGTGCATCTGAGTTGAGAGCGCTGTCCAGAGCAGTCACAATTGAGCACTCTGGGATAGCTCCTGGAGGCCAATACCGTCGAATTGCGTCCACACTACCCCAAATTTGACCCAGCAAGGCCAATTTCAGCGCTAATCCCCTTGTCGGGGGTGGAGTAAATAAATTGATTTTAAGAGCACTTTAAGTCGAAAAAAAGGGCTTCGTCATGTGGACGGGTTCCAGGGTAAATCGAGGTAACGCTTCTAGAATCGACCTAAACTCGTAGTGTAGACCAGGCCTAAGACTTGTCTAAATGGGGAAACTAAACAGCAGAAGTATATGCTGGTGTAACTCCTCATGTAGACACTTTATTCTGGAGAAAAAAATGACTTTATTCCAATATAATTACTCTGTTCTGCTCCTCAGTTTTCCCATATAGACAAGACTTCAAGGGTGGGTCAGGTTTGAATTTCAAGTCTGTAATTAATACTTGAAAATCAGGCTACTATTGCTTTGATTCCCTTGTAAAGATATTGCTCTGCTCCAGTTGATTCTACATCCAGATTATGATGTTCTGAACCACGTTAGAATTAAATTAAAATGCTTTTCTGTTTTTAAATTGTTTCTCCATTTTGAGATGGAGCACAAAAATATGCAGAAAAATAGATGAAAATAAACAAGATCACATTGCCTTTTGAAGCTTATAATGGGTATCTGCACCCTAATTCAATCCAAAGAAGTGATTTAGTAGCATTAAGATGAACTGTTAGAGACTTTTCTGATTTAATGTATACATTATATAATAATAACAATGGTTAAATTATCCTTCAAGGGCCTAATCCTTCAAGGTGCTGATTTTAGGAGTTGAGGGTGCTCAGCACCTCACAGAATTGTGACCTAACAACACACACACACATACTTGAACCAGTAAATCAAACATTTCAAATCTGGTGAGTGCTTCAACTTTGTAGAAAGAATCTACTGCCTGTAGCTTCTTGTTTAACAATTTCCCTTCATGGAAGTTGGAAGTTACTCATGTGGCTGTTGTTAGTAGGCCAGGACCAAGAGATTTTACTCTACCTAGTTTAGTAAATCTAGAGCTTATTAGACACAGGTTATATATACACCTGAGCCTGATCATCCACTGAAGTCTACATTTAAAGTCAATAATGTACTTAATGCTGCTATCTGGGGATATGAAGTAAGAAAATAGCATTCAGCATTATTCACTTACCTAAAATGCCAGAAACAACAACTGCAATAGATTAGGCTTCATGAGCCTGTTGGAGAATCACTTGTGCATTATTTCAGGCATTTTGTATTAGCTTTGCTTGCTTGTTAAAAATAACACACATTCTAGTCTGAAAATTCTGTACTGGAACTGGGTATTTTCTGAACATTAAGACTTTTTAAATGCTTAATTTTTTTATCTGCTAAAAACAAAAGTGCTAACAATGGGATTTTGAGAGGGGGTAGATAATAAACTAAATATGGACATTAAAAATTAAACCAACATTATTAATCAACTTGATTAAGTTTCCCCTTTGACTGATTCATCACCAGTGGGAGCGCAGAACATGTAATTAATGCAATGCCTGTATTCAGTCAGAACAGCTGCTTTAGGGAAAAAAGGGAAGGGATTTGAGATTTATACCAGAATCATGAAACTACAACCATTAAAGGTCTTAGTGGCTTTTTAAAAATGCAAGAGAGAGCCTGAGGGTTTGGGGTGGGAATCAAAGATGCAGACTCATCCTCTAATATCCAATTTCTGAGACAAAAAAGAAAACAAGACAAAAGTAGTGCCTGGGGATGGAAAAAGAAGATATAAGGATCATTCTGCGTGATTGGAACCAATTACGTAGCTTTTTATTGCACAACAACACAGGATCAGTGTTGCAAGGGTTGTTACTTGCCTTGTGTTATGCAGTTCCATATTTTGTTCTTTGTCCCTGTCTAAAAATGAGTAAGAAATCCAGAATGTCCCTTCTTAATGAGTGTGTTACTGTTGCTAGTAATGGCAGAGTTGTACACTGGGAGATTTTTATAATACCAGTTCTCCAACTTCCCCCAAAGAGTCTGGCAGCTTTTCTTTTACACTTTCTTGGTCTCGCTCTCTCTAGCCAGCTGCTTTGGGAGGGGCTGGTATAATGTACTGGTTTTGCATGTGTGTGATTTCATCTTTTTATGGCCACAGAGAAGATAAAGGACCATCAGCTTCTGATAATAAAAGGGAGCCGAGAATGGGATGCCTTTGTTTTCAGACTTAAAGGGAAAGGGCTCTGGTCTTGGTTCAGTAGGAATGTGTGTGATTCTAACAATTGTGCCTGTCATCAGCAGCATATAAATTTGCTACACTTGGAGAGAAGAGAGGGAGACCTCTATTTTTACAGATGCAACAACAGTAAAGGGGCCTATTAGCCCAATCCACAAGTCCTTACTCAGGCAGAACTCCTAATATTTTCCTTGTCATCTCCTGGGCTCTGTGTTCTGGTTTATGAACTTAAACGAATAAAACCAGAAAAGATGTAAGAGCAAAACTGACCTTGTTCACCTATTTCTGACACTCCTCAGACTCTCAGTGCGCATTTGAGAGTCTGAGAATGTTCTTATGTTAAAAAGTGGAAAGTTAATCACAAGCTTAACTACAGAGAGACCAAAAGCTCTCCAATAGTGTATTCTTCCGTAAATATACAAATATGACACCATCATCTCTTACTTGACCTTGACACTGATATATTTTCATATATTTCTATTTTCAGTATATGTTTCACAAATTCATGGTTTGATGTTTTTATGGTAATAGGCTGTAATTATATAAATGTTACAAGTACTGTACAAAGCTGAGCCAGTTATTAGTGTCTTTGCCTGTAAATAAAGATTTGGCAGGGGGAGGGGAGGAAAGTGGAGACTAATGCAGGGTTTATAATCATGAACTTGTTTCATGTGGTTTTAATCAAACGTGGGATATCTGGAATTAAGGGTCACCACCCTGCTAGGCACCTTGAGAGGAATTTCTGTTTCAAATAAGACTAGGGCTGCTGCTGACATGAATGTGTCTGTGAAGTTATGTTCTGCTGGAAACCAGGCATAACAGCAAAAAAAAAAAAAAAAAAAGAAAGCTAGTATAATGCTTTGAAGAAGGGAGATTGTGGCGTTTCATAGCATGTCTTATTACTCGCCCCACCAAAAAAAATTTTTTTTACCTGACCCAAGCTCATTTTCCAAACACATATATTGTATACTGTAAATTATTTTTCCAATTTGGATGGTAACAGATTGTAGCTGACTGATAGGTTACGGAGAACTTGTTTTTGTTCAGTTTAAACTACTCTAATCTAGAATTTGTAGGTTAGATTCCAAGGCCAGAGAGGACCACTGAGATCATTTAGTCTGACCTGTATAGCACAGGCCATGAGATACAAGGATTGAGAATGAGATAAAAGGAATTAAAATAGAATATTCATTTGATAGGTAATAAAACCACTTTTAATAAAAGGGAGGTATATCAATGAGGCAAAGTTGGAATGTAAATTTCAGCTTTCCAGAACTTTGTGGTAGTGATGGTGGTGCTGCTTATATTGAGATTTTGGTTTGGCAATTTATGGAAATAAGAGACAGGGAACAGATTCTGTGTCTAAGAATCATGGTGTTTGGATCCGGAACTTTGCTTTTGGTTTCCTCTTTAAAAAATCACTTGAGAAATCCAAAGCACAATGCAGTTATGACGGAGCAGAGATAACTGTTACCTGTTGGGCTCATCAGCACCAAAACACAGCCGTTTAACAACGTTTATTTTATTTTGATTTTATTCCTTATAAATACTTATTTACATCAATTCATGTCTATATAATTATTATATGAGATGGTTTGTAGTTTGAGAGGGAAAGCAACACAAATCATACATTCCTCTTGAAGATGTCAACATGACTTTGGACATTTAACTGGAATTTTATGCTGTTTTCCCAGCACTACTGTGCCATCTCCTCAGATTGTGTAGAGTACCTGATTTGTTTTTTCAGGGAGTTGTACCACTAAGGCCTTGTAAAATGGGAGGATAAGAGAATTTTAAACACATAGGCCGCAGTTCTATAAACACTTAGGCATGTGCTTAACTTTAAGCATGGGAGTAGTCCCATTGAAATCAATGTTTACAGGATCAAGGCCAGAAAGTGATCCATGCCTCATTGTTCTCAGCATTTCCATGGCATCACTTTGTTATTAAATAGATCTTATATAGCTGCTACTGAAAGTAGCACTGAAGTTTCTAAAATGTTAAAAGTCTCGGTCCCCTATGCGAGTGACAAGTGTTATTATTTAGCTGGTCCTACTGCTGAATCTCAGTGGTGCACATCAGCATGGAAAAATATGTAAAATTAAAAGAAAAAATATTGGACCCAATCCTCCCTCTATTGAAATCAATGGCAACATTCCCAAAGACTTAAATGGAAGCAGGATCAGAACTAGAAACATGCTCAACCCATCTCCTTTTGTATTCTCACCTTTTCCATCTTCTTGCTGTTTAAAGAGAACAATTTTTTTTTCTGCTGCCAATATCCCAGTACTTCAGCGATCAAAAAAATGCCTTGTGTGACTGCACTGCTGGTGCTTGTTTAGGACAATCTTTAATCAGATCTGTCACAGTCACATGAAAATGAACTGCCTGATGTGTTTTGCAGTATAAGCAGAGGACTGCAAGGGAAGTACAGGCTTTGGCTATATTTGCTGCCAAAATCTGTACTGTTTTAAGATGAAATCCCAACTCCATAATATTTAGTTTGGGGTGGAAAGGAAATGGAAGGAAGATGGAAAAAAGTCTTTCCAGTATACCTATTTATCATACTCATTGCATATAGTGGTGGAAGAATTTTACTGTCTGGTTTGAGTGATGATGTGGATGACATTGGTTAGTGCACAACAGGACATCCCCAAGGCTGACCAGCCCAGCCAATCAGAACTTGATTTTGACTTCATTCCAATTTGTGTATATGCAATATCTTTGAAAATCGGGCCATGTGCATCCCTACCCGAACCATATTCTGATCTGGAAGATAATGCTGCTATGTTTTGAAAATAAGCACAGCACACATCTGGCAGTGTTAAGGACATCAAGGGGGGGTACATTGCACTTCAACCTTAACAACAAACAGGACCAGTTCAGCCTTTTCTCCCAGCATTATAAAATGCAGCACAATTTTTCCAAGCTGTTACTACTGTTTTCACCTGTAGACCATGCATATTTTGCATAAACATTTTTAAATGGCAGGTGTTTGGCTGGTGGGTGAGTGGATGGATGGCTAATACACACACACTAAAGCCATCCCATTATCTAAAGTAGTATACAGCATTATTCAATGATAAAACTGTTAACACAATGTACTGGGCCATAAAAATGACTACATGATAGTTATTTCAGAAGCCCTTCTTTTTTAGAAAAATATGATAAATACATTTTAGAAAAGCCAAAAGTTTACAAAAACAAAAGTCAGCATTTCTTCAAAGCTATCTCAAATATACAGACATGCCCTTGTCATGAATCAAAACAGTTCTCCCCACACATCCACCCCTGGCTTGAGTAAACTTATTCAGCTGCATAAATGAAAAGAATGTCATGCTGAGTAGCTGTCCAGTTCTATGAAACAGGTAGATCGACTGTCATTATTGTTTATATCATCTTGTGCGCACAGAATCTATAGGAAAGTGATTGTTACACTTAAGTTTAGTGTTCTTACCAATTTGATAAGCCTCAGACTCTCACATAGAAATTTAGTTCCATATCATGTAATATGAGTACAGATTAGCTTTATTTGGCATTGTTTCTTTAATATAACAGTCTCTCAAACACTTTAAGCAGCTAATGGCTGAGGGAGAAAGAAATTAGAAAGGCAAGAGAAAAAAAGACATGTATTACAATACATTTGAAATGAGATGGAGAGTCTGTGAAATGCAGGAAGGCTGTTCCAGATGGCAGGAGGAGCAAAGGGAAGGCTCTCACATCAAAGTAACAGGAATTTATGGGAGGACATAGAAGAGGCTAGGGCCAGATAAGCAGGGGGGAAGTGTAGAAACACAAAGAAAGACCAAGAGTGGGAGGTAGACTGGGGCCAGTAGATGCAGGGCGCTTGAACTGAGTCCTGATATTATTGTGGAATCCAGCGGAATTGCTTGAGGACAAGGATGATGTGTTCTTGTTCCTTTTTATATGTGAGAAGGTAGGAGCAGCATTTTCCATGTGTTGGAGTCTGCAGAGGTGGTATTTGGAGAGGAGGGAGTTAAACATAAGAAAACGTCCAGGAATAGATGAGGATCTGAACAGAGGTAGAGTTCAGGAAGTGATATACTCAGGCACTATTTTAGAGGTGATGAAAGACAGGTCTGCAGACACAGAAGGTAAAGGAGCAGGTGGATAGTCTAGTATCATAAATATTTACCAAAAGGTTGTGTCTGACTATTAAGTTTAGATTTTAGGTTAAAATATTGCAGTTATTCTAGTATGAGGCTACTTCACATGGGGTCTTAACTCCATTAAAACTCTCTTCAGCCTCTTCAATCTGCCATGACAAGCATACATTTGGGGCCAATTCCTTCGCTGGTGGGATCAATCAGCATAGCTCTGTTGAAGTCAATCAGCCATTCTGATTTACACCAGCAGAAAATCTGCCTACAGGTTCCTAAGAAGAGTCTGACTGAATATAGACAGCCAGAGCTGCAAAATTTGGATCTGGATTTCAAATCTTCCAAAATCCAGGAGTGTTTATAACCAGAGATTTGACTTGGGCATTGCAGAGAGAGGAGCCAGATGCAGCATCCTGAACTGGATCAGGATTGGGATTCTGAATCCCTCATTCTAGCATTTTGGTTTGGGCCCCATCTTTAATTCTGAGGGAGCACACAACTGACCAGGCAAACTGATTGCTAGGCCCTGTTGTCACACATGCTCTGTGTCCCATGCTGCTTTGTATCAGAAGTCATTATTGCAGTTACCCAACTTGTCTGAAACTAACCATGCTGTGTCTCTTGGATATTTGGATTTCAGTTGCCTTTTTAAGGAACATATTAAAAGTGATATTTTGCAGACTTGGCCATATTGTGGGTTACTTTTATCAGAGATGGACTAAACTGCCACTTGGTATTTTTGCTGTTGGCAAGAATGGCTAATTGCCAGCTGCACTGGTCTGCTTTCCAAAAAAGGCATTCAAAAAAATCTTGTAAGCACTTTCGTTTTTTATTTCTCTATTTAAAAACCATTTTAAATAGTGGGAATAATTCTTTTACACAATTAGTTTTCAAGTTATCCCACTGATCACTATTTTTAAGCGCTGAGTTCAGGGGCTTGTTGTTTAGAAATGAACGCAGACACATATGAGGATGGAAGCTGTCCAGGAACATATTGCTTTGAGTTAGCAGATGTATCCTCAAATAGTTGGGTCCTCTAACCTTGTAAGAAGGAGCACTAAGAGGGGAAGGGAATAGGAATGGCAGAGACTGAACTCCTCGATTTTAAACTTGACCTCTCACGGACATTTTTTCTGCTCATGGAAAAAAATTAGAAAGAATATGGGTCCTCACTATGAAAAAGCTTGAGAACTCTGTTCTACAGACATTTGCCTTTTGGAAATTTTGGGAAAGGAAGGGAAATATATGTACACATTCCAAAACATTTTTTCTGAGGAAACATTTCTATGTAAACTTCCATTAGCATATTTTCTATTTCACTTCCACTGGCATATTTTTCCCTGGAAATAATTTTATACTCCCTCCATATACCTTTTTATGAAAATGATTTGTTTGGTCTTATGTTTATAAGTGAAAAAGTGGTTATTTTAGAACCTGAAGGTATTTCCTCAACACTCATTTGAGGGAACCACAGTACCAGCATATCAGGATACTTTTCAAGAAACAGTAATGGATGCTAGGATTTTCTCTGTGTAACATTATATTGGGTCCTCGATTAGTCAAAATGAGCTGTGAATCATTTCAGTATATGCCACTTTCTCCTGTTTTCATTATCAAAATATTTTATGTCTCTCAAATGATACTTTGTGACAGAGTGCTGAGGCCTAACAGATGGGTCAGCACTCTGATCACTGTGGCCTCAATTAGTTTCCCTAACAATGGCTGATTGAGCAAATTGGGGGGAATTAGCAAATCAGATGGGGAAGCTGGAAGAGTTAAGTAGCTGATTGGCTCATCAGCTGACTAAATTGACAAAAGGTAGGAAGGAAATGTTAGAAGAGGGAGCATAGGACTAGCAGTGCCTAGACTGAAAGTGATTGCAAGGAAGGAAGGACCGGCCAGCCAGCCAGGATGAATGTGGGCTGAAAGCAATAGGGTCATAGGTATTAGAATTGTTGTATTGCAAATTGTTGCTGGAGGGGACTTGAATAACATGGGGTGGACACTAAAAGAAGGGAGTCTGAGTGGTTTCTGGTGTGACTCAGGGTGGGGGACAATATGGTCTGTTACATACCTGCTTACAAGTTCCACTGTGATACAAAAGAGGTATGGATAGTATGTATATATGTTGTGCTTTATATATACCACAGCCACTGACCTGAAATGCAATACTGTACCTCTTGGACTGCACTCGATTGTATAGATATCTATTTATTAAATGGGATAATTGAAATGCATAACCACCATTGCAATCAAGTATTTGTTGACTGAGAACTGCATAAACTATTCCTTTGCAGATTAAACCCTATAAGCGCCAGGACAACTAATAATTTCAAGATGCTTCCATTTAAATGGGGAAAGATCTCTAAATAAATAAAACAAATACTTCAAAAATCACCTTCACACACTTGCAACTCAGCCAGCATTGATTTTTGAATGTGGGACAGTTGAGGTAGGTTCATGGGGCCAAATTCAGCTTTAGTGAAACTAGCTATCTAAGAGGAATTTTAGACCATGAATTTTGTTAAATCATCAAACTGTCTTCTAGAACAATAGTTCTTACCATTGGGTGCATCCCAAAAGCAAGCTGTGAGGTCTCACCCCTCTGGAAGAGAGCAGCAAACCTTGTAGCTACTAGGAGCCAGCAGGAGTCCACAGCAGAGGGAAGGAATAGCTGGCTCCATCTTCCTTCTCCTGCTATTCCTTCCTCAATCTCTCTTGGCAGAGATGGCTCTGTGCTATGTGGCAGTCTGCCACTGGATGAGGAATGGACAGTAATGACAAATGGACACAGGGGATCAGACCCAAACACAGAGTGTAGCCCTATCTTGGGTGGGTGCTACCCACCTCTGACAGACCTGAGAATTTGTCGTTTTCTTACACTTTGGCAACCCGTGTCTAGCTTGTTATATCAATGAAGTCTCATTGAATTGAAATTAACTACCTCCTCTCTTCTCCCAACTCCTCAGCTGTCAGCTCTGGCACAGGCCTTCCAGGGACTGCAGATCCACCTTTACAACCCTTTGGAATAGCACTTCTACTGCTGTGGAGGTGGACACTGAGCACGCAAGGTAGAAGGAGAAGGAGAAGCTCCTCATACCTCACAACCCTACTGTCCCCAACAGCACCACTCTATCCCAACCCCCAGACACCAGTCCCCCAACCACATAAGCTCTTCCTTCAGCAGCAGCACCAGTCTCCTCTCTCTTAAAACCATTCCCCACCCGCCACATATTTTTGAACTGCAACCCACAAAATGGACACCAAAACAAAATTATCCCAGGACTCAAATCCCTCTATTCTAGGCATCCATAAAAGACTGTGGGATGTCAGAGATCATGGATGGAACTCTTGGGGAATTTTGTGGATCCTGGACTCAGAAATTATCAAGAGTTCATGCTTTAGACCTGTGTCAGATATACTGTAGAAAAACAATCTTGACTTTGTTTGATCCCTGGACTCCCAAAAATTAGAATATTTCTGAGCTTGATTCAAACATACATGAGATTTGTTTGGTTAGAACATTCTGAGTATCTCAAACCTGGTATATGAAGGAATTTTGTTATTCCAATTTAGCCTTAAAGACAAATACAACTGCATCATATTGCAATTGCCCTCAGAATGACTCTAGTGTGTTTAAAATAATGAAAATTCAAAATGTCCAACATTTTCCTGTAATCTTTGAAAGAGTGGGAAACTGGGCACAGGATGATTTTAACAGAATATTGTTCATTCCAGCTTTATAAATGAGCTCAAAGCAGGCTTGATCCAACTCCCATTGAAATCTGTAGTGTCCTTTCTACTGACTTCAGGGTAAACTGGATCAAGCCCAGAGGGAACACTGAAGGGGAAAATTCCTTAATGCTATATCAAAGAAAAACTATTTTTTTTGTAAATCATCCCACTGATGCTTTAGGAGACATTAATTGATCCACATGGCCAATATTAGATACACATGTTCACAACAAAATTAAGACATTGCAGCTGCTGAATATTTAATGATATAAATAGGTACGTCTTTAGATGTGATAAATATAGTAAACTTCTCCACAATATATACGCACTGTGAAAAAGCAATTTAAAAACTTACAGATATACCTATCTTTGTGGGGGACTGAGAACTTGGTTTAAAATGAAGTAATTGCAAAATGTTTACAGAGTAGAGATTTTTTTTGATTGTACAGTGAGAAACTGACCAGTTATGACCCAACAGACTTATGCCATCATTTCTTACTTCCTTGGGAGGTTCTTTAACTTTAATACAAAATGTTTTTTTTTCAGTGTATTGTACTTCTTTCCAGATGGTTTCTACAGAGTCTTGGCAAATATACTCCAAGATTAGGATTGTTGCCCCTCTAATCTCTCACTTTAAATAGATATTTTTATCCAAGAGCTTTTACAAACTGTTTAGCAGATCTATAACTAGGCTCATTATCACAACATCCTGGCCTATTGCATGCATGTATTATCTGAACATTCAGGTATTTTAAGTGAGGAATATGTAAAAGACCATTGCTGTTCAGATTCAATGTACTTTACACAAACGCCTCTTGGTTGAATGGAAATAAGCAAACAGCTAATGTCAAAGTTAGATAAATTCCACTTCTCAGGTGGCTGGCATGATGTACTTCAGATACAAGTCAGCATGCTCCCTCCCAATTCTGGGTATTGCACCTTGAAAAAGAGAGAGAAGGTGGGTGAGGTAATATATTTTATTGGACCAACTTCTGTTGGTGAAAGAAACAAACTTGAAAGCTTGTCTCTTGCTCAACAGAGGTTGGTCCAAAAAAATATTACCTCACTCATCTTATATATATTATAATATAGTACAAACACACTTCTCATATGCATTCCTAATAAGGATAAACGTGAGTCCTATTAGGACTCAATCTCATGATCCTTAGGGCCAAATTCTCCCTTTTCCCACTGAAGAATTGGAGTATTACTGGGGTTGCGCTAATGTAAATTAGAATTTGTCTCTGACTTTAAGTGTTCTGACCTGAGTTCAGACACAAAATTCTGTCCCAGTAAAATCTAATATAGTGTCTGTAAAAGCCAAGGAACTCTGTTCCCTTTTCATCACCTGTTCTCTTTCTGATCAGACTCTCATCTTGGATGACACACTGAAGTAAGCTGAAATATATGTTAATGTCTCTTTAGGGTCACACCATGCTAAGCCAGCAGTTTCTGTAGTATAATACTGAGCAGTATTGAAGAGTTAAGAAGTTCTGCCCTGTGCCACTGTCCCAGCTCATCCTGATAGGTTGCCAATGGCCAGACAACAAAAATGTGGAAGCAATGTGATACCATTTGGGAGACTTGGTCATATAGGCTTTGTTTACATTAGAGAATTTTAGGGAAAAAATCTTACCAAAGCTTCTACCACTACAGCTGCTCTGTTGATGCCTGAGGAAACCCCACTGTAAATGAAGTTCTGGTGACCGCTGATTAATTTTACCACCATGTCAGTTAGCCAGCAGGTGTAAGGAGCCACAGGTCTAGAACCCTGGGCTGCAGGTTCCTAAGAGACTGATTGCTCTATACCACTACTGGGGAGCCAGCCACAGCACTATCTGACAATTACTGGATGGTTATGCATTGTAGGAAGTACTGCCTGAAGAGGCCAGAATGACAGAATGCTCCAGCTGCCTGATTGGTCCACACCAACTATTTATACCAGAAAGTGGGTCCTATGAGCCCTCAGAGCAACAATGCAGACTCTGGTTTGTTACTGATATAGACCTTGTCTTTTGATCTGCCTTTGACCCTGGTGCAGCTTGATGTTGGTAACAGTTTCCTGACTCAGCTTGGTAACTAATCTCAACTCCTCCCTTTGACCCCAGCCCAGCGGACACTACTGGCTTGACTGCCTATGCCCTGGCCATTACAGCAGGCGAGAAATCAGCTGGGGAGAAAATGACAAATGCATTTTAATGTAGCACTTGTTTGATACAGCATGCTGGTTTGTATGGTTTATGTAATTTAGAATGAAATTACTTTGTTTCTGTAGAAAAAGAAAAGATTGGAATTTGACCCATCCTGTTTAGGTTTTGTAAGGGTTCCAAGGAAGCTAAAGTGTATGAAGTACAGAAAAAGTGTTGTAATATCTAGGCAGAGCTGAGTGAGCTATTTTGTTCCTGAATATATAGAATTGTATAATTTTGTATAATTTGTATAATTTTTCTTCTCTTTTGGAACTTAATGCTTTGTACTGCCAGCTATAGAATCCCAACACTAACTCTGACAGAGCAGAGCAATGCAATTGGAATTTGCCTGTGAGCATAGGTGCTGGAACTAGGAGTCCTGGGTGTGCAGCAGCACCCCCTGACTTGACGTGCTTTCCATCATATGCAGGGTTTACAGTTTGGTTCACTGACTCTCAGCACCCCCACAATACAAATTGTTCCAGCTGCCTTGCCTGTGAGAATAGAATTTTTGGTAAGTAAATCAGATCAATTTTGTCTTAGAGAACAATGATAATCTATAAAATATTTTTCTTTAAAATTTACCACCGTCATGCTCAATACAGAATCTAATCTGGCTCTATCTTATTAAAATCCTGTCTGAACTCTCTATTCTGTAGCTGTGCTCTGCAAATGAGTCATACCATAACAATTCCCACTTTGTAGCCAGTTCTCCAGAGAAGCAGAAGAAAAAAGAAACAACTTCCTTTTATGGGAATCAGACCTGTTTGTAGTGATAAAACTCTTTCCATTTCTATTTGAAGACATTCTCCATAACCTAAGACTTGATAGTTATAAAAACACTACCTACTTTATTTGGATTCCAAAAACATGCATAACTATAGTTCTTTGTTTAATATGTTGCTTTAAAGTGTATGTACGTACATGCATAGATACTGTACAAGTTACACATGTGAAATTTCAAGAGAACACCTTGTTTAGTGCATTTATCAACATCACAGCTTGGAAGTTTTGTTTAATTTTATTTTATTCAGTGTTTGAAACAAGCAATCTGTATGGGGTAGTGAAAATTGTTTAATAATATGTGGCCACCAATTAAAGCACCACAGCAGTGGCTATTGAAGAATTAACTTCTGGCAAAAGTTATCACACCATAGTATCTCAGATACCACAGCAGTTTCCTGGCCTTGGCATAGAGGGAAGTTACTGTGTTATTTCATATCACTGTGTGGTAACTTTCTGACAGTTATCATTGTGATGGAGACCACAGTGTATCACAATAGATGCAATTTTAACTTCTCACCATATAAGTGTAGTATGTATTTAATTGGGTTAATGTGCCTCTATGTTCATCGCTAACTGTGATTATTTCAAACTGTTACAGTAGAACCTCAGAGTTACGAACACCACAGGAATGGCGGTTGTTCGTAACTCTGAAATGTTCGTAACTCTGAACAAAACATTATGGTTGTTCTTTCAAAAGTTTACAACTGAACATTAACTTAATACAGCTTAGAAACTACTATGCAGAAGAAAAATGCTGCTTTTGCCTTTTTTTAGTAGTTTACATTTAACACAGTACTGTACTTTATTTGCATTTTTTTTTGTTGGGGTGGGTTGTGTCTCTGCTGCTGCCTGGTTGCGTACTTGTGGTTCCAAATGAGGTGGTGGTTGACTGGTCAGTTCATAACTCTGGTGTTTGTAACTGTGAGGTTCTACTGTACTTATAACTTTGCTACTGATAAATAATATTCTGCTTTCCTAACTTTGCCTAAGCAATACCATATAGGGGTGGACTTAGCCATTAAAAATATGTGGCTTTCCTTATAGGAAATCCATTGCAGGAGCTGAGTGCTTTGCAACATTAATGAATCTGAGAAGTAGGAAACTATTTTCCCCATTTTCAGATGGGGAATTGAGGGGGCAGAAGGTTAAAATGACTTATTGTGCAATAGTACTCCTGATAGCACAGGACTAGGTTTAACGACAACATTATCTTTTCCCTCGTGCAATTATTTTTAATGGAATTGTATTCCAGTAATGCCTAGAGGCTCCAGCTGAGATCAGGACACCCTGGTACCACACCCTGTGGGTGCAAATGGGAATTGAAGGGCATCCTGGCTCCTCTTCCCCTAAAGAGAAGAGCAGGTGTTGCAAAGCTCATTGGCTCCTCTCCTGCATGGGGTGAGGTTGTATGTGCTGAATCCCTCTACGCCACAGCCCCTTAACCCTCATTGATCTTACCCACTTTCTTATTATAAAATGGGGTAGAAAATGGCCATGGGGTGTGGAAACATAGTGAGAGTCTGGACAAGGAGAGGGAATGGATTTGGAGGACAGTGGAGTTTAGGTAAGCGATTAAGGCAGTGAGGGGCAAGAAGAAGAGACTGCTTTGTACATCTTTCTATCCTTCCCCCACTCTTGCATCCTTCCTTGCCCCAAAACAATGTTTCCTCTCACAAATTCAGAAAAAATAATCCTATTCTCAACACCATGCACTAGAGCTGGTTGAAAAATTTCTGTCAAATGTTTCCAGGAAAAATTGGGTTTTTAACTAAACAATTTTTTTCACAAAATGTGTCTGCTTTCCATGAAGAGTTTCAACTTCTTTGCCAAAAAAGAAAACCCTGAAACATTTCTGGTTTTTCGCCAAAAACTTTTTATATTAAAAAGTCATATTTTTTTTCAGAGAAAATGAACTTTGGGTTTGTCTAAACACTTAGTTCATGGCAAGCTGGGATTTGCATCTACCCTTCACTCTCCTGCCATGGACCAACTATCCATGTGGACCCTGCTCATATGCATTAACAGTTCATTATTGTGCTTTGATCCAGTCCAGGTTCAAAAATAGATCAAAGCACATTAGCAAACTGTTAATGTTCATCAACAGGGTTCACATAGTTAGTCTGTGGCTTGTGGAAGATATTCAGACTGCAGTGTGCTGTGAATGACCTATATGTGGAGACAAGACTCTTGTTTCATTTTTATTGTAAGTTTTTGCAGAGGGCAAAAAACATCTTGCGATGAGCTGTACTGTTCAGTGACCAAAAAATACTGTTCCCCACCACACATTGACCAATTAGTATCCTGCCTACTAGGCTTATCTATTAGTACTGCCTCACCACATAAAAGCCAATTAATTCTGCCCTCCCACACTACATACCAGCCACTTCATTTTATACACCCCCCCATTACTTTTTGGCCCCATCACCCACAGACCAGTTAATCTGGCTTTGCTCTCACCTGTTAATTCAGTTTCTCCCCCTCCCATGCACACATTTCTCATCAGAGCCCCTCAGCTCATTTTAATTCCCCTACCCTCCTCTTCTCCCAAAAGCCTCCTCACATACTTTCCCAGGCCAGGAATGGAAAAGGCTGATGGCATCAGTATTGCCCTATCCCAGCCTTAGGGGTTTCTTGACACTCCCTCCCTCCCACTGGACCAGTGTTGTTGTGGGGTTAGCTCCAAAACCTTAGAAACCAGGGCATGGGACCCCCTCCACAAAGCTTGCTAGAGCATCCCAGGCAGGATCTTCCTCAAGGGCCTGGCACGTTGTTGACTATGGGTTTTCCTTAGAGAGGGAGGGAACAGTTGGGATGACAGGCTTTTCACAGGAGTGGAGTGGGTAGAATGGAGGGGAGAATCAGCTATGAGTTGTTGGGTTCTTTCTACTCCCTCTGTTCCTGTGAAAAACATTTCTGCTTAGCTCTGCTCCACTCCTGCCTTCCCCGCTCCTCTAAGAAGCTAACTATCATT
The DNA here is from genome assembly GCF_965140295.1 of Lepidochelys olivacea. Taxonomy (NCBI): domain Eukaryota; kingdom Metazoa; phylum Chordata; order Testudines; family Cheloniidae; genus Lepidochelys; species Lepidochelys olivacea. The sequence goes on along the minus strand of NC_140414.1, from coordinate 44,895,867 downwards.
TCAGGGTAGGAGGAAGAGACAGTAAGATGAGCCAATACCCCTTTCCTAGGAGCAGAGGTTGGAGATAAGGGAGCAGAAAGTGCTAGCAACTCAGGGTTGGATCTACTTTCCCTTCCTCCTTCCGTCCTGTGGAAAAAAACATGTGTTGGCCCAGATGCCAGGCTCTCCCTCCTCCCAGTCTTCCTCTCATCTACCTGTTTGGCTGTCCTGTCCAAGGAGGTGAGAAAATGTGGACAGGCAGTATGGCACTGGTGTTAGGGCTTGTGCCTTTAAGGACAGTGAATCTGAGTAGAGTGCTGTGAAGCTTTTATTGTGCACAGCCAGCTGAAGTCAGACACACAATAAAGCAGAGCTCTTGCTCTCTTGCAGCACCTTAAGAACTGAGTTGGGATTTTCCCCACAGACCTATAAAGTCAGAAAACTAGTCTGTGGAAAACTGATAGTATGGGAAATTTTGTTCTCTTGTCTGCCCATAGTGATGGTGAAGAGTGAAACAACAGTATTGCCAACCCTAAGCATTCGAAAACGATGGACCGGGCCCCAAAAAGTCATGAAACTGGCTTTAAAAAGATATTTAAAAACTAATAAATTTTGGAGTTCTTTTTCTTTGCCGCCTCGTATAGCATCACATGGAGTTCACAGTTTCAAGTTTTTCTCGGCTACTAGGAGGACTAGAAACTTACTGTTTTTTTTAAAACAAGAACTGCAATTTGCAGATAACTTGATTCCAGTAGCTTTGGCTTTAAAGAAAACTGCAGATATCACAATATTAATGATAAAACCACAAGAGTTGGCAATACTTACAATGCTACATTCAAGCTTTTTTAACACCTGATTCTTGAAGTGAAAAACAGGATTTTATCTTGATAATAATTTTAATCCTATAATGGGGGCATTTATGCATATATATTTCAATATTTTATTGTACATTCTACTTAAAGATGATCTGTAATAAGGATTGATATAAGAAACGCCGTTACAAACTTACTAAAAATTTAATTAAATATGAACTGGTGGCTCTTTAATACCACAGAACTAGAGATGGATTTTTCAAGTAATATTCCCACCAGTCTAGCAACAAACCACTGGCGCTATTGGTTAATTGAGAGGTTGAGACAACACAATGCTTTGTAACATGGATTTATATTACCAAAGGAGCTACAGTAGAGTTCTATATCATTAAAGTAAATTAATCAAAACATCAGGGGAAATGTTGTTGAATTACAAAGGTTACACTAGTCACAAAGTTTAAAAGTTGAATTTATAAGCAAATCCAGGGAGCTATGTCATTTTGGGAAAGGGCCAAACAAAAATTTAGTTTAGCCATTTTTAACAACTCTTACATTAGTTCCAGAATGTGAGAATCTGAAGTATTTTTTTCAATTAGTAACTTGACAGAGTTTTATTTAGTTACCTTCCACCAGTAATAATTTCCATACAGTTATATGGTTCCATTACTCCTGAATGATTCCAAAGTACTTTATGGACTGGGCCAGATTCGGTCCTGGATTTCATAGTGCTGTGCTAGAGGTGTATCTACAGCCCCTATATGTAGGCCCCACTTCACATACTACTGAAATGCAGTCACTCTAACTGCAGCACTGTAAAAGATGGTTTGCAGGAGATAAACTTAAACTATAGGGAGGATTTAATGTAGTTGCAAAGTTGGAATTTGGCTGGGACACTAAGATTAATAGCCCAAGCATTGCACAAATAAATAAATAAAAGCAAATGACCAAGAATAGTCAGGACGCCAGTTTTATATTTCACCTGACATATAGCACCTCTAGCAGCGCAGTTCTTCCTGGCACCATGGGGGGACACTGGGTCAGTACTAACTCAGCAGAAACAGTGCCACCTACTGAATGAATATCATTAATTTCTGCAGCATTTCAGCTTTCCCATGGCAGAGAGACCTTGCAATGCTTAGGAGATCATAAAGTGATATGGTTTAAGGTAGTTGTACAGTTGCCAGTTTTAGGAGTATAACACAATGCCTCTTTATGAAAACATAGTACTAAATGAAATGAGGTTTGACTCCTCATTGCATCCCATGGTGGACAATAGCCCGTCCCTATAGATACTACAACAATGGGATGGATGGACAAACAGTACAGCATGGCAGGCAACCACGGGCCTTCATTTGGGCTGATTGTTGCTTAGAATCCAAACCTGTGTCTACTTTCATTTTGCTTGGCACTACTCACAGGGGATGCCACGAGAAAGCGGTCATCCCTACTGTGTCTACTGCCATATCCTCTCAGAGTCACAGCAACTCTGAGGTGCAGAGACAAGCACACTGATGAAGTTCAGAAGCCCTAATTTACATCCACCTGTTTGCAACCTGGGAGGCAGTTTCTGAACTAGGCTTAACAGGCTACTGTCAGGAACAACCAGAGTGCTGCCACAATACAGAAATTTGTCTTAGTCCAATCCTCAGAGTATAACTGTGGAGCAGCAAAGCAGATGGTCAAACATGGTGTAGGAATGCACAATGAAAAGACTGGAGAGAGTGGACTGCAACACCTTGCTGCCCTTGTTGTTCAGCAATCTAACTGCTGCATCAATCTAGATATCAACTTGTGATGGATACAAAAGATGTCTCCACCATTTACCAACAGTATTGTCACAGCTAACAAATGCCCAGCCTTAGCCACTCCCCTAATCTCTCCTTCTCAGAGAAGAGGTGGTTTACCAGAGTACTTTGGAGGTAGTGTGAAAGTTACTTTCCCACACCTGCTGTAACAGTACTTGAGCATGTACAAACGACCTCATTTTAAAAAACAAAAAGATAATACTACTCCATGTCATGTGGGGTTCGTTTGTTTTTTTACAACACTTAGGAAAACATGGAAGACAAAGAAGCAGTCAGTCACTCTTAAAAGTCAGACTCCACAGGGCCTTTCCAAAGTTATGACTAAATCATGCCTTCCTTACAGGATTAGGCTCTTGGGTGGGTAATTGGATAATTCGGGCTACTAGGGGGACAAAGTTTTGTGAGCCATTTAGGCCCAGATCCTCCAAGGTAGTTAGATGCCTAACTTCCTTAAACACTCCTCTGAATTTTTGCTCTTATGGAATCATCACTGACTTTTATATATTTATGGATGTCAAATATTTGACATCTGCTATAAGATAATTACATCTCTAAAGGGTAATATGCTATTCATAGTTGGCTCAGGTTTCATTGTTGCATCATAACCATAACATCCAGTAACCTTCCTGTTCCTATCATACATATATTTTTCTAACTGGAGAAAATATGCCAAAAAACTCTTCTGGTGAAGTTCCATTGACTTCAGGGGCATTACACAGGGGAGAGAGATGCCCCATTGCATCTAGTCTTACTATAATAAATAAACACTGGAATTTTAAATGTTCAGCTTGTGTTCATAATTTTGGTATGAAAGAAAAGGGAGCAATAGAAATAGAAGGAGGGAAGAACATGCAGAAATGCTACAGGGAAATAAATTTGTATATTGTTCAAATCATACTCCAGCTGCTGAAGTGATAACTAGTCTAAAGCATTTTCTAAAATTAACAAAAGCAAAATATTGAACATGATGATGACAAACATCTGGAATATATAAGATGACATGAAATAACTACCATTTTACAGATTTAATTTAATAACTCACACGGTTCAAACAGATTAGCCTATCCCCCTAAAATACCTACTTGCCATTCAAAATACTTCACCCCTGTAGCAAGCTTTTGACATATATAGCGGGGTGGAGAAACTTACTGACTCTCTGAGTTGCATGTGACAATCTTCAGACATTTGAGAGCTGGGGCATACTTGCCGCGGCTAGGGACTTCAGCACGGTGGGAGGCGCTGGCTGGGGTTTGGGGTTCAGCCTGCTCCTGCTGAAGCCCCAAGCCCCAGCAGGAATGCCTTACAGGGCTGAAGCCCCGAGACCCCCCTTCCTGCTTGGCACAAACCCCTACCCCACCACCCCACTGTGAGGCAGAGGTCCCAAGCTCCCCCCAGTCTGGTAGGTGGAGAATGGGGGAGGTGTGGGGGGATCCACGAGCCGCACTTTAAAGTGTAAAAGAGCTGCATTTGCCTCGCGAGCCACGGTTTGGCCACCCCTGATATTTAGTTATATTAATATAAGAGATGGATTTTCCTTTTCATTTGGTGTTTCTATTATTGCTTTGATTATTTTGTAGACTCTTCAGCTATTGTTGCAGCCATTGAGTTAAAGAAACTTCACTATGGACAGTTTCCAAAATAGTGCTAGATCCTTCCAGTTTATTTTAGGAGCAAGCATAGCTTGCCTACATAAGAAAACAGAACATTTTAGTTTCTACAGAGTTAAAAGGAGCAATTTACAAATACTTGTGCTCATGGAGATTAAGGAAGTGGCAGCTATAAAAACAAAAATCCTCAGTGTAATATTTCCCGCTCGATCTGCACCCACTCCCAGAGTAAGGTCAAATACAAGCTCAAAGAGATGAGATACAAAGAGAACAGGAAATGGAATTCACTCCATCTATTCCTTCAATCACATACACTGTGCCTTTTTCAGAAGCCCTTAGTGAAAAGAAAAATAATGCAGAGGAAGTGTCTGACATTGACAGCACATTAGTCATGGAGGATAGTATCAGAATGAGTGTCTGCTGTGATCTGTGACATAGTGGGTCCCAGCACTAGGCATCTTTTGAAGGGATTGAGCTAAGATTAAGAACAGGAAATCACCCACAAGAACAAAACCAACAAATACAAAAATACTCACGTGGACAGGTATTGAATTAGTTCATGAAAATATTGGTCAAATTCTGCCCCAGGATGCATGTGATCCATACCACTTCAAGTCAATGGTTATTGCATATGCTTTTTTGGCTCTACTTCAGCTTATTTTTTTAAAGACACAGCTATTTGTCCTACACAGCTCAAAATTCCATTATGGTAAGTTATCATTTAAAGAATTGGTGACACTGATGATAATAATAAAGAAGTCATTTTGTGACTGAGAGCACTGTGAGCAACAGAACAGGAATGTAATCTAATGTGCTGCTTTTCTTCCCCTAAAAAAAAGACAATCTGACTCATGTTGTCTAAGATAATGGCTATGACTTTGCTGGGCGCACTTTAACTGATCTAATTCTGGGAGGAAGGGCCATTTTGACATTTTGTGTTGTAGCAACTGTGAGTAGCCTCTCAAGTTTCCCTAGGAATCACTCATGTTAAGAACTGGATAGCCTTTAAACAAGTCACAAGTCATTGCCTTTATACACAAAAATAAATTAAAATGAAAAGTCAGAGCTCAGTTTCCCTTTCTCCATTATTTTGCCCTGAAACTTATCTTTCTACTAAAAACCTGGACACGTTCATTAATAAAGTAGCTATGTGTAACTAGGGAATTCTTCTCTATAGCTTGTGTCTCCTACTTATACTCAACCCTCTTTGACCTCCGTTCTCTAATCCTTACTGAACAGTCTGCTTATAGTTGTGCTGAAGAATTAATGTGACTCATAATATTTCAGTGTGAGTATGACTTAAGGCACAAACCCATACAAAAAACATCCCTTCAAGCACACATGGGAAGTCAGGAGCAGCCCTAGCCATTTTGTCGGCCGGGTGGAAAATGTTTTTGGCTTCCCTCCCTTCCCCACTTTAGCAGTGGATCAACCTCTCCCCTGCCCCAAAATGGCTGGCCAATCAGCAGAGCAGTATAACAATCTGGTGCTCCCTGGAAGCTGGCACCTGGGGGTCTACCCTAGGACCAGTCATTTGGGAAGTACATCTGTGTCACTGAATCAAAGGGAAATTATGTTGCTTTTCAAATCTATTTTTTTTGTTCCATTTTTCCATTCAGGAACCCAGGAATCTGTATAGGGAATAATCCCTACTTCTGACCCCTCTGAAGGCGTGAAAGATTCTGAACCTAGTGGGACCAGCATGGTTCAGCTAAACAGGCAGTTGGCTGTAGGAAGTCACTACAGGGAGTCTGCACCTCCATTATACTACTGATCTTCCAAGACCTGTTGCAAAAGCATTTTAAGGTATGGGGGCATGGATCTGTGATAGTGCTGCCACAGGGGTAAAAGAGGACACAGTGGTGGAGTGACCCGGATAGGAGAAGGGAGAGTCCATCCTCTCTCACACACGCAGCTCATTTACACAGGCTGTATAGTGGCAAGTGGATTTCACCTTGGACATTCCCTAGAGTGGTCTAACCCTTCTGACCAGTGATGCTCCTAGAGGCTTTTACAGCAGGATCTTTACTATGAACTGGTTCTGAGGGCTGGTCTGCACACCGTTTATGTACTGCTTTAACTGTGTCAATCTGAAACCACTTTAGTTAGAGCAGAACAGTCTGCCAGTGTGGACACAGTTATACCATGTATAGACCCCTTTCTTCCACAGCCATTAAGGGGTTAATAGGTATGCTTGCTATCTCCTCAGCTGTAGCTAATTGCTGGGCCAGCAACAGCTGGGAGATAAGAAGGCTGCAGCTCAAAGGAGAGGATGGTTCCTAGAAAGACTACTGAGAGGAGAAGTTGAGTCTGGAAAAAGCCTATAAGAGAGGTGAAGTAGGCAGCAGCAAGGGACTGGGAGGAACTGGTCCTAGCTGCTTAATTCAGGGTTCCTGGGCTGGAACCCAGAGGGGTGTGTGGATGGGAGGATCTGAGTTCTCCAACCATCCCCAGCAAAGGGGTCAGGACTCTCCTGGGGGCTGGGATTATTCACCCATTCCTAGGGACATAGGACTTCTGGTCTATTGGACTGATTGTTTATTGCCCTGGAAGGGGTGAGACTATCAACAAACCAGCTACAGTCATAAGGAGAATCCATCTGGCACAGAGCTAGATGAGTTGTGGGGTAGGAAAACTGAGGCAAAATCACCATTCTACCTTGCAAAGCCATGGAAGGGGTGGGTGCTGGCTGGCAAAGTCACACTGGGCATACTATTGTAAAGATGCTTGTGAAAAAACATCTATACCGTTATAAAGCCCCTTTGTACTGGTATGATTGTGTCCACACTAGGCTTTCAATTTTACCTACCCTTTTTCAGATATCATCAGTTTCCACTCCTCCTGGCTGAAGACCATACTTAGTTCTTGGATACACATTGTACAACTCTCGTAGGAGTCAATGGAAATTCCTTGGACATATCCAAGGACAGAATTTGGCCTTTAGTGACTAATTCTTTTTAGTGGATCTACATGTATTTACCCAGTGACACGCTTTGTGTATCTTGGCTTCTTTTCCCCCCCCCGCATCTCTTCTCACCCTCTGCCCTTCCGACTGGGTGCAGAGCAACCTGAAGTGAGGCTATAAAGCTACTTCATATCAAATAGCAGAGGGGGCTAATTGTGTAGCAAACTATTCCCCTCTCTTACCCAGGCAGCAGCATTGCACAAAAGCATTTCAGAAGCTAATAGGACCAGAAATCTCAGAGAAGTCTGTTCATGTGAGATTTCCACCACATTTTGTAGCTTCAAGAACTTTGCTATACTTATCTAAACCCATCCTAATTTTTAGACTCCATGCTGCATCCAGTGGGGTTGCTGAACTCCCATTGAAGACTGGGGAGGCTATTGTTACCTTGCAGGATCAGCCTCATTTTGGAGGTTCACTTTTCACTTGTTAGAAACCTATTAGCAGAAATTTTAACATTCTTTAGCAAGTGAATGAGCAGCAGCAAACTACATGGGGCAGTGTCAATAGGTGACCTGTTCTGAGCAGGTTGCAGGAATGTAGCCATGACTCTGACATAGGGAGAGGATGTACACCAGAGATGGTTCCTCCTGGTTTGAAAAATGTACAATATTGTAGCAGTTTCCTTTCCAGCTTTGGTTGGCGCACACCAAATGAAAATGAAAATGAAGTGAAGGGGGGAAGGTACATTGATCATTTTCAACCCTCAAATGCTTCAGTTCAAGGTTTGGGAGAAATTTCAGGTTGGTTCCTATCTTATGTGAATTGGTTTACTCACCCTTGGTCTGGAATGCCTGGAAAGAAAGTATTTGTCACTTGGACCTGTAGCTTCTTCCCCACCCTTTTCAATTTCAACTAAGATTTTCCCAAAATGTGGCTCAACTGCTGTTCCTTCATTTTCATTGCATGGCCCAGAAGTATGATGAACCATGCTTGCTCTTAATTGTTCTTCAAAGCTGATTCAGGAGGAATCCAAAGGGCCCAAGTCTGATTTGAACAGTTCGCTGCGGCTCTAATTTTAATTTCAATCAATAACACCAAGCATGAGTCTGTTAATTCTGATCTATGCAACTTTTTCCAGGACAGCTATGCTAATCATCAGTTGAAGAAAACAACAACTGAGTGACACACAAGAGTTGTACCATTATGCCACCATTATTTCAGTGAATGCATTTGAATGCTTCATTTAGTCATGTAATGACATTAAAAAAAAAAAAAAAAAAAAGACAGGCCACAAGGATGATCTTCCCAGACCTAATTATTAACTCCTTTGCCTTGTTCTCTCCAGTGTAGTATAAAAACACCCAGGATCTTCTCATATTAGTTGAATTTAGATTCACTAAGTTGCTTTTCACAATTGCTGTACAGTTTACTAGAGGAAACCCCTAACTATGACGGTTTGAAACTCCCCCCGCTAAATAATACAAGATTGTAAATCACATCATTGTTTGAGTTACAAATGATCCCATGAACTCAGAAAGCTTCTGGTAAAGTTAGTCTGATGACCCTGAAAAATAGAAGACTCTGATAACTTTGTCACAATCTAGGGCCTGATGCTATCTTCACTGAAGTCAATGGAAAGATTCAAGATGTTCCAAGCAGAAACAGGCCCAAATTGTAAAATTCAGATGATTTAAAAAAAAAAAATTGGGGGGCATTAATTCCAGGATTTTTGTCCCTCCTGGGACCTCCTGTGACCCCACCCCCTATTCAACCCCCCCTGCTCCCTGTCCCCTGACTGCCCCAATCCCTATCCATACCCCCACCCCCTGAGAGGACCCCAGGGACCCCACCCCTATCCAACTGCCCCTGCTCCCTGTCCTCTGACCGCCCCCCCCCGAACCTCTGCCCCATCCAACCGCCCCCTGCTCCCTGCCCCCTTACCATGCCGCTCAAAGCAGCAGGAGCTTGCAGCCACACCGCCTGGTCAGAGCCAGCCACGCCACTGTGCTGCCCGGCAGGAGCGACGGCCCAGAGCACAGGCGGCGCAGTGAGCTGAGACTGCGGGGGAGAGGGGACAGCAGGGGAGGGACCGGGGGCTCAAGGGCTGGGCAGGATGGTCGTGTGGGCCAGATGTGGCCCGCGGGCTGTAGTTTGCCCACCTCTGATCTAAAACCTAAATAGACTGGGTTACTTGCCCAACTTTCAGAGGTATATCTAGGCAGATTTTTGGGTTGGGTCCATCTCTAGTACAGACTGTAGATTTGGTTCAGATCAGCACCAAAAGTCTTTCTTTCAAACCTGGCTGGATATTTCACAGTGGCAGCCTTCCCCCACCCCTGCAGTTTATTACAGCTATCCCCCACTGTGAAGCACTCTTGGAACCCTTAATGTACAAAGTTTCCCACTGATGGCAGAATTCCTAGGAAGGTTAATTTAGGCAAGAAGAAGTATTTTAAGTGTATCCTACTTCATAATTAATTATTTTAGGGCATCCACAATCTGCTAGGTACTTTACAGATATATAGACACACATGGTGGCTGCCCTGAAGAGATTACAGTCTAAATTCAGACATGATATAAGGAGTGGAAGTAATAGATAGCAAGATGTGGAACTGGAGGGGAGTGGGGCAGACAGTTGTAATGTTTTTGATACTATATACTTCTTGTTCTGATTTACATGTATAGATATCCTGTAGGCAGTAAGTAGTTCTGTAAGAAATGATTTCATCAGAAAGGCTAAAGCAATATCAAACTTTGCTGCATGATATGCAACAGCTTCCACGAAGAAAAAGCACCATAACTAACACATATTTCTCAACAATGTAACTACCTCCACATTCAGTTAAGCAGAACTTGTAAGACTGTATGAAATAGCAACATCTGGCAATTCTCAATCATGTGACTGCATGATGATCAGATGTTTACTCAGCTCAGGCATATATACATGTTGATAGTGGGATTTTTGGATTATTATAATTGTGATCACTTAAATTACCAGAAGCACCCCATATAATCTCTGACAGGTAGCACACATCTGGGAGCTAAAGTCAGCCCAGATCCCGTTATCTAATTAGTTTGTCCACTAAAATAATACATAAAGTAAACGTTGCTTACGGTACCATATGTTTAATAATCAGTTACATGAAAACCTGTTGTGCACGTTCTGTAACTCAACCCTATACTTCAAATTGAAGAACAGTTCCTTTGTCCTGGTCAATAACCTATATAGACCTGAATCACTGAGAATGTGAATGAAACCATGCTGGTTGTCTAGGCACCAGGCCGCCCTGCAAGCCTAGCATTTTGCACATTTTGTTTTTTATTTTAGTATTGCTATGAATAAGATCAAACAAGTACCTCCCTGCACAAAACGTACCTTCCAACACATTAAGTAGTTTTATGTGTTCCCAGCTTCCTTAAAATAGACAACCTTATATAGTAATAGTTCCTTCTACTTGGAAGAATCATGTGTATAAGTCTTCCGCAGCTATTCTGGAATATTATTTTGATGACTGTTCAGGGAAATGGCTATGCAATGTTTACTTATTTAGCAAAAACTTTTTGCTATTCCCTCACAATGTAGGAAATTATTCCTCCCTCTTAGATAATTTCGATATCCTTTTTTGTAACTAACTCAATTAAATTTGTCAACAGGTGTTTGACATGAACTCTACAAAATATAACTTGTAGAACAACCTACTGAATGGTGCGCAGCAGTTATATTAGCTGTTCCCTGCTAGCTTCTGCACTTCTATGGCAAGCGATAGTTTGTTCTAAGCAGAAAGTTTTCAGAACCTTTTAGAGATTCCAAAAGAATTCTGTTTCTTATTGGTGGCAATCAGTCAAACAGCAAGTAAGAAGAATAGTTCATAGAGTAAGGAAAGAGAAGTGTGGGCAAAAAATACAGCTCATCAGGCAGCTTTCAGCAGAAGCGGGGCAGGGAGCGGGGAATGGTATGCTTAGAATCCAGTTAAATAAAAGTGTTCTATTCACTACCTCAGGATGGAAAAAGCAGAACACCAAATTAGCAGAAAAGTGCAGCAAACAAAAATATCCAAACAAGATAAATAGTTATGGTCACTTCTGGCAAGAGGCATCCAAACCCCAGCAGATTTTTGCTGATCCCAGACAAGGCAGAAATATCTACCTGTGTTTTCCTCCCTCGCCAAATGGAAAAAGCAGGTCACTTGTGTGTAAAAACTCAGCAAAAGGTGACCAGGCTAGCCCCCTACTGGGATCTGGATTCAGCAGTCCATCCATATTCAGCAAAACATTTAAGCATGTGCTTAAGTCCACCTACATTCAGCAAATGCAACTTAATCACATGCTCATAGTTAAGCACATGCTTATATTCTCTGCTGAATTGGGAACAATTTTCAAAGTTATTTGGGTACCTAAGATGCAGATAGGAGCCTACTGGGATTTTCAAACCTAACTTGTCACCCTTGGTGGCAGAGAGAAGCCAAGGATTTGAATGGGCATGGAGGACTAACTAGATGTGGTTCCTTGACGTGATAGCTGAAGAACATTTGTGGGGTATCATGAGGGAGTTTGTACAGCTCCAGTATGTGCCCCCTGTATTGTATGAGGGTTTGTCTATGAGGGAAAGCTTCACCAAGTATATTTGTCTGTGTACTTAAACCACTGTAATTATGTAGGTATAACTCCCCATGTAGATACTCTTATTCCAGAATGAGTGGCTTTTGGGGGGGCTTTCTTTTATTCAGCTTCCAAAGCAACATAAGCTTAACCAGAAAAAGGCACCTTGTACCAGTATAACAATAACCACACAGGTAGTCATACAAGCGTTACTATAGTGACTTAAATTCTCACCTTACCCAATGCACATCTAACTTTGCTGTGTAGACAACACATCAGTAAGCCAAAGTCCTCTAGTTTCTAGTGCCGTCATATAGCACACTTCATGAGCACCATTTTTTTTTAAAAAGTACAGATTGAAATGTCTTCAACTCAAGACTGTATAGCTTATCCTCTGTATAGACTTCCAAGAAATGCATGGAAATGAAACATACATTCAGTAGTAAACACGTTTTTAGCATTATATCATTGTCATTACAGTGCCTAAAAAGTATGCTAGGTGCTCTTCAGGACAAAAAAAGGAGATGTGATTTCTACTCAGAAGAGCTTACAATTTAATGTTAAACATGATGCAAGCAGTGAGGGTGCAAAATAGATTACTCCACCTCTGTCCCCCAAATAGTTCATTCTGTCATTTCATTTAAAGCTTTACAGGATTCACACACTTTTGCAACAAGCATCTATTCTAACTGTTCAGGGCAGTAACCGATCTCTACAGCAGTCAGGAAAGGTTTCCCACATGCTTATGACACTTAACACATACAGAGCTTTCAGTGTGGCCATTATACTCAGATATACTCTCAAAGAGCCAACGGGATGACTTAAGCAAGCCTTGCCCCCAAGAAGATCAAACCAATATCCTTATCTGGTTCAAACTGGCATAATTCCATGGAAGCTGAAGAACTGGCTTCCTGTGTATGATACCCCTGTCCTGATCAGGAAGAATGGGAGAAGGACCCAGCAAAGGCAATAGGTAGTGGATCTAGAACTGAAATGTATAGCTATGGAGACAATCAGAGAAATAGGGGTTGGAGGTTGTGTATTAATCAGGAGGAAAGGATCCTTTCATGTGCCCCAGTCAGAACTGCAATAGATGGCATATTACCCAGGGGGCCCAAGTTTGAAGCTCAAAGTTCCAGTCAACATGAGAGAGCTCAGGGCTAGATTTTTTTTTAATTTAATTTAATTTTTTTTTCAGAAAAGCTCAACTCCGATTTAGGTGTTTAGGCACCCAAATGAAGTGGCCAAATTTCAAATGTGCTCAGCATACATCCATCTCCCATTGTTCTCAACGGAAGTTGGGTACTCAGCTCCTTTAAAAGATTTTGGCCCTCATACTCAACATTATACTACACTGGAGTGTGAGCAGCAAATAAAATGCTATGCCATAGCCGGTGTAGGTACCACCTATGCTGATGAGAGGGATTCTCCCATGAGTGTCAGTCATCCACCTCCCCAAGAGGATGTCTACACCAGGGGTTAGGTTAGCATAGAAACATCTCTTAGGGATGTGGATTTTTCACACACCTAAGAGATGTAGCTATGCTGATATAATTTCCCAGTGTAGACTAGCACTGGTGTGTGCTCAAATCTTGCTGCTTTGTCCATCCTCAACTTGGAGCCTGATCCTGCAGCCCTTCCATTATCGTCTAATGTGACTGGTGCACTCACAAGGGCTGCAGGGTCTGATGAGAAAAGGGAACTACCTGAAGAAAGTGGGAATAAAACCATGTTATATGAGGAATGGTGAATCGTTCCTTATATAACATGGTTTTATTGGTCCCAATTTTTAAGCCCCTCAACCTGCCCTCCAATTTTGTGGTGTCATTTTTGTTCCTGCCAGCGATAGTTGTAGAAATGAATTCTGGGTTCAATCAGGTAGCTCACTCTCTAAATGTGCTCATTGTTGCCCACAATTAATTGCAGGGACAAAAAAAAGTTCCTCCAAAACTAGAAGCAATTTCTTAAAATAAAAGCCATTTTACAGTGTGATAGGCTCTGAGCATTAATCCCCTGAATAATGGGCCCCTTCAATAGTTTCTGCTTGAGAAGATACGTGTAAAGCAACCCAGGTTCCACACTGAATGCGAGAGCCCCCTTCCGTGATACGCACAAGTACTGGAGTTATCCTTTCTAATGACCTGACACAATCCTCAAGGATATTATAAACATCATTTTCTGTTGTGCTGTTTTGCTGCAAATTTAACTAAGAAACCTTACTATCAAGTTAATGGCAGGAAATACAAAACAATAAAATATAATGTCATACAATACACTTTAAATGTTTCCAGCAAAGGGTTCAAATGATGAAGCAAAGCACTAACAAAGGAGCTAATGTAATTTTAGTATTTAGATACAGACTTTACTTTCTTAAGTTATTTATATTGAGCCAATATGTACTCTCTCCCACTGAAAACTCTCTTGGCATAGAGTTTTGAAGTTTATCTATTAGAAACAAACACAAATGAATATTTGCCATATATCCAGACCATATTGTATTTGCATAAATGCTTTTGGAAAGCATGCCAAAAACAGTTTGGTATGGAGGCTGCATATCCAAAACAGGGTATACAGTCGTGTCAGTTCTGCTGTGCACTACTACACTAGTGCCTTAGTACTAAACTCTTCCATTGGCACTGCTGCTGGAGTACGAAGCTTTCCTTCCTTCCCTCTGCAATGAAATTACTTAAAAACTCACAACCCTACACTTTGGAAGCTCCCTCTGGTAAAGGTATATTACAAAGGATTTCTTTTTCATTATTTAGTCAGTGCCAGAAAGACAAACATAGTATTTCAGCCTCAGAGTTCAAAACTAGGCACTTTCCACTTGATTTTGGCAAACTAAATTTATTGTTTCAATTTTCAAAATGATTTTTAATCAGATCTCTGAAATGGCCTCCTGCTGCCCCACTGAAGTGAATGGAAGTTTGCCATTGACTTAAATAGGAGCTGGATCAAGTCCTATGTGCACAGGCAAAATTTTATTGGTTATTAAATTGGGTCAGTATCAGTTAAAGGACTTAATAAAACCTTCTTCAGAAAAGAAACACAGCCCCTCAAAACAACTCCTCAGGCAAAAGACTGTGTGTAAATATGCCTTACTTGCCAGTCCACCCTAATGAGACTTTCCACTGCTGGGGGCTTCATTTTATGGACAGACATCTTTAGCCTTTAGTGCTGTCTGCCTCATACCCTTCACGAGCACTAAAATCAATAATGCTTTAAAAAATAAAATCGGGAGGATTCCCCCCTAAACTTTCAAGGTATATATTTTTGATTACTCAGCTAATGCATGTGCATATATTTTCCTATAAGGCTCAAAGAGCCAACAATGTTAAAAAAAGTAAGGGCCAGATTCTCAACTGGTGACAGTCAGAATAGCTCAATTGAAGTCAGTAGGTCACCAGCTGAGGATCTGGTCCTAAATATTTATTTCTGGCTTCCTGAGCCAGCAGGAGCTGGAGAAGCTGCACAGATTTTGCTCTTATTGGTGCCTGGTGCAGTATGAGTACTGTGCAGAACTGATGTGCTCTGGAGGGAAATTCAGCCAGCCTCTACAGCCAGCGAATAGTAGCTCTGAAGTGATGCAGCACACAGGATGAGGAGGTGTGGAACAGAGAGGGAAATAAGATAATCCATGGAGCACTCTCAAAGACAAGACAACAACAACAACAACACAAAAAGCCCCACACAACCCCCCTGAAATCAATTAATTTTTCTGTGTTCAGCAGCATGGCTTTATCATTTAAAGAGCTGATGGAAAAGTAGAGGTTTTCCCCCCAAGAAGTTTTAAGTATTTTCTCTGAATTATTTTTGCTAGGAATAATCAAACAGAAAACCTCATCCTGTAGGTATGACTCCAAACTTAGCATTAATATTTATGGCTAATAATTCTGTAAATATTTAACAGAGTTTTACTTAATTAAAAAAAAAAGAGTTTGAGCATTCTATGGATGTGGTAAACTAGAGCTATTCTTTTCAGTGACAAAATGTTTATGTACATATTATTGCTCCAAGAGAATGAAGTGGCTTTACTGAGTCTCATCTATTAGAATGCGTGTTTTCTTTAAAAAAAAAAAAGTACTTAGCTATTCAGAGTAATAGAGAGTACAGAATGGTTGAGACCAGTATACTAAGGCTTTGATTCACATAATACATAATACATGTACTAAGGCCTTGATTCACATACGCATTCCCTGTATCAAGGGAATGGTTCTGAAATAACAATGAAACTGTCTAAAAAGCCAGGCTGCATGAAATTAAGATGATATTTTTTATCTTTATGTTCATGTGCCTTCTGTGTCCACCTTGACATAAGTGAAGGACCTGGATTTTTTTTAAGTTTTTAATTTTATAAAATATAAAAACTAAATTAAAGAAAAAATAATATCCAGAAAATCACTTCAAAGAAAAACATGACTTTCCCACCTAGTTATGTGAGTTTTCATAGTAAACACTTAACATCCATTATATATATAATGGGCTAGATTAATTCCTCCTATAGCTCTGTTGAAATCAGGTAAGTTAATGGAGTTATACCATGGATTAATTTGATCCATTACATGTAACAAATATGTAAGCAAATGAGTTCACATGTAGCTATGTCAAAGTCTTGTTAACTTAAGATAGGAGACTTATTTGCA
Source organism: Lepidochelys olivacea (assembly GCF_965140295.1). Taxonomy (NCBI): domain Eukaryota; kingdom Metazoa; phylum Chordata; order Testudines; family Cheloniidae; genus Lepidochelys; species Lepidochelys olivacea. The sequence goes on along the minus strand of NC_140414.1, from coordinate 44,879,514 downwards.
GAGTAGAATTATTCAAGCATCATAAGTTCCAATACTCAAACCCCATGACGCTTCAAAGGATATTCAATCCTTTCTCCCCCTAAAAGAAAAAAGATTTACCACTAAAGGTAAAGAAGAACAGTCTCTAATTCCCTGTGAGGTTGTGGGAAAATTAACACTATTGAGAAGTGTGCCTCACTGCTTATTGATTTCTGATCAGCTCTGAGAATACACTGGTAAAAAAAGATTATGCCAATAAAAAGATTCCTCTCTGAAGGTGTCACACTACCATGTTTTATCTCTGTGGGCACAAACTTTGGGTCTGATCCTTCTCTCATTGATATCAGTGGCAGAACAACCTATAACTCAATTGGTAGAAGGACTGGGCCTTTTTTGAAAAAACAATATTAGAGACTTTACATGCTTTTTTAGCACAACTGAATTTGTTGTAGGCTTCAGAACAGTCTTTATAAAATGGAATAAAATCCACTGCAAATTTCCCTTCCTTTGTTTTAAACCATACCAAGCTACAAGTGCAACTAAAATCCTATTGCACTGAAATGTCAAAAGCTGTGTATTTGGGGGTGGGGATGGGGGGAAAGAGGAACCATTTCGCAATTCTTTATCCACTGACCTTGCACCCAAGAAATTTGCTTTCACACAAAAGGCATTTTTTTTTCTTTCCTCAAAACATGAAACAAAGTGAAAACCTTTACTTTTTAGGTTTGCGTGTTCTGTTGTAACTATTATTCACAGACCTACCTGAAGCCATGAGATATTTGGCTAGTTTAGAGTTCAAATCAAACAAAACCAACTAGGTTCTCTCCAAACATTTTTAGTGCTCATAAACGTTTTGCCATAACTCTCAACAAAACGTTTTGCTGTCTCTGGATAATTTTTTTTAGACTGTTTTACCTCAGATTTAGTAATGAACCATATGGCAGTTGGTTACATAATTATGTTAGACTCAAGAACTTCTGCAACAAAACTCTCTGGTTTCGATATGGGTTTAATTTCACCATATTTTGTTCAAAAGGAACCTGAAACCGAAAGTGAAATGCAAAGGGTTTGAAACAACCTGAAACAATACTGAGAAAAGTTCATGCTCGCGTACAATTCATTAGTGTTTTATAAGCCATATAGGGGTTGGGTCCTAGCCATGTTAGAGATTGACTCTCTCCCTGTATTGTGACCCCGAAATTAAAAGCAGCTGAAGGGCCTGGTATCTGAAGACTGACAGCAGGATATGTTCAGCAAGGGGCCTTTTAGGACTTGTCTAGACAGCAAAAATAAGTCATGCTAGAAAATGAGTTATAAAAAAATAAATGTAGCTGAAGAAAAGCTCTGTGTAAGCTCAAAACTTGTCTCTCTCTCACCAAAAGAAGTTGATCCAATAAAAGATACTATCTCATCCACCTTGTCTCTTTCCATTTTAACTAAGAGTTTTAAACACTATTTTGGGCAAGTCATGTTGAGTTAGTTGATCATGGTCAACCATAGGGGAAGACTAGAGTTATCCTCAAACAGCTGTTGTTTTTTAAACTAAACTAGGTGCACATTAATTGAAGTGTGTTAGCTAATACATTCCCAAACATAACTTGTTTTCCCAGTCTAGACAAACCCTTACTCTGAAATTCACTCCTCTTGCTGGTCTGACAGAGCTCATGCTTGTTGATATGAAGGGCACCAAGTAAACCCCAATCTGCCTAGGCACCCAGAACCTGTCAGTGCAGCCCATCAAGTAGACAGGGCTGGCTGACCGGGAGATCTGCCAATTCAGAACATCTCTCGGGGAGTCACACAGCAGGCCCCTGTTGAGCCCTGGCTAGATTTTACCAGTACTCTCCCTAGTTGGTCATGATAGGAAAAGGCATGTTGTGGGAAAGGTATTGACAAGTTGGGGTACCAAAAAAGTTCTTGGCCTTGTGAAGGAGCAGCGTTGGGCCAGTCAAAAGTGACAGCTTTCAGTCCCTAGTGATCTGGGCCATATCATAACCAGCAGCTGAGGAATTAAAACTCTGGTACCCATAACCAACTTCATGAGACATTAGTCTACAAAGAGTCACTGACAAATATATATAATATAATTTTATTTTTATAAAGCTTGTTCTAAAGTTTTTGCATTACTTGGCCATTTGATTGGTTTTAATTACAAGTAAAACACATATTTTCCTTAATGATCCTTTCTAAAAACGATTGGTTCCTGCTTTTAGAGATTAGTCACAACTGTAACCACTTGGCTAGTTCTCCCAACCTCAGGGTTCAAATGGTTTAGTGGTTCTGGTGAGTTAGTTTTAGGACACATCCAAACTATCCCTGGTTCTGGGTTTGGGTTTTTGTTTTTTGTAAAACCCCTGCCTTTACCCATCTTTGTCTGTAACAGAGATGGGTCATACCTGAACCTTGTGTCAAAAGTACCATGGTTTTGCTTTGCTTTGACAAAACAAAAGCTACCCCAGTTCTATCCATCTCCTTTGACTTTTGCATTCCTTGATGTTTCCACTAGGTGGCAGGATTCCACCATCACCTACTATTGATGAAGTTACTTGCAAAGAAACATTTGTGTGCAAACAGGTTTTGATTCTTTTAAACAAAAAACGCTGGTAGAGTATTGCAAAATATTTAAAAATAAACATTAAGAGACAATAATACTTACAAGTGATAAGTGAAAAATATGTTCAATAAACTGCAGCTTGATTATTGAATAAGATTAATTTTATGGCTGAAAATAATTCAGAGAAAACAGAATGAAAGATGTTATTTTCCTAGCAAAAGAATGGACACAAGCCCCTGGTTTTAAACAAGTAAAATCCTTTTCTCCCATATCTAATATTTCTGCTATATTGGAAAAAGTAACTAACTCAATTAGTTTAATGCAACTCTAATTAGTATGTATATTGCCAGCTAAAAGAATTACAAGATTAAAGAACTAGCTTAATAATGCCCCAAAATCAAATTCCTAAAAATGTAGCAACCTACCTAGTACTGAGTACTATGTGATAATGAATATACCCCTTTTTTTTCTTGTTTCCTTTTTTATTTTATTGGTATAAAATACATCTTAATCTCTGGACTTCAGGTTAATCTGCCAGGATTTATTATATTCACTAGTCCAAAATCTGCTCTCACAGTATTGAATTTGTGCCGATACCATAGCTGTGGACAGAACGGCCCCTTGTCTAAAATGACAGGATGCGGCAACCCAGCTATCATTCTACAATTCCTAATCACCATAAAAAACCACAATCTGTAATAAAATGAATATTTGTTTTAAACCAAACTAATTTTTTTTAAAAAATGTTCTAAAATTTTATGGTTTGAGAGCATTTTCTTTCAAGTTGTTTTAGACTTTTTTTTGTGTACTTTCACTTCATATATAAATATAAACTGTGATACGCTCAACAATTTTCAGGGTATAATCCATGAAATACATACCAGGGCATGTTTGGCAATGATTAAAGCTGTTTCCAGAGAATGTACTTTTCATTAATATGAAGTGATAACTCTCTGGGTAATGCTTTCCAGGAGTCCCAAAATAGTAGGAACACTTTCTCGTGCTAAATCATTTATTTATTCCATGCCAAGACTAGAGAAAGTGTTGCAAATCAATAGTCAAAACTGGGATTGCTAACTGGGGACCCCATCCTGTGTGGTGCTGAGTGACTTCCACCACACCCAATGAATTCAGTGGACACTGAAGGCACTCATCACCTCATAAGCTTGTGCCCTTCCCATTCAAGAAAACAGCTGTGGTACTTGTAGGTAATCAAACGGTAAGAATTGCCTATCATTTAAAAAAATCACAATCTGCACCTGTGGAAGCAGCTCCCCAAATACATTTCCAACAAACATAGCAAGCCCCACAATAAAACTTGCCTCAAGGTTTCTGACTGGAAGCTATATAGATCACAACAAGCTTCTTTCTTTCTTTCCCTCCTTGTCATAACAGACTGATAACATCTCTCTCATTGTCCTACCTTAGCGATTTGCAAAGGCTGCTTTTGCTCCTTGCCACCTTGCAATCTAAAGCCCCAAGGTGCCCCTCCACTCATGGAAATGCAGATATAATCCCCTGTGCCCATTTTCCTGGTGCGGTTAGGCAGAATTCATCTGCAGAGGAAGATGAAAAGTTCTCTAGCTTTTGTAGATGTTCACTGAACTTGAGGCTCGCCTGCCAGGCAGAGCTGGAGAAGCAGAGCACCACTCTGTTGCTGCTGTTGCGTACTGCTCTCTATAATGTAGTAATTCACAAGAATGCAAGAGCTCTCACAGATCAAGGGCCCAGCCCACTGTTTCGTCAGACTCTCCTATGCTCAGCCCACCTTCAGAGTAAAGTAAAATAATGCTGAGAAACCACACACAAAAGAGACTGAGCCATGAGGCTAAAAAAGCTATATTTAACCACAAGAGCCTCTGCCTGTGACAGCTACATCAAAACACCAGAGCAAGTAGTGTAAATTTCCCAGTGATGATTTAAGATCACGTTTATATTTTGTACATGGAACCAGGCTTGTTAAACTTTAATCTCTGTATTTCTTGATCTCACACTCCAAAAAAAGAAGGGAATAGAGGATATCAAGGGAAACTCCATTAAGATCAGCTGAATAAATTATATTCTTAGATTCCTACTACTACCCACTATGCACTCGCTGCAGCTTTGGGGGGGTAGGTAAAAGAGGCAGTTGTGACTTCCTCATTCTGGAGCTGGTTCTATGCTGGCCCAGTCCTTATGCAGCCTTCAGGTTCTTCTAAATTGTGCCAGCCAGTTATGGTCATAAGCAGTGTTCCCTCTAATTTTTCCCACCCATATTGGTGCACATAGCAAAATTCATGTGGCGGGGTAGGGTCGAGAGGTTTGGCGTGTGGGAAGGGGCTCGGGGTTGGGGCAGAGGGTTGGGGTATGGGGGGGTGAAGGCTCCGGGCCAGGGGTTCAGGCTCTGGGGTACGGCCAGGGATGAGGGGCTCAGGGCTGGGGCAGAGGGTTGGGGTGCAGAGGGATGAGGGCTCTGGCTGAGGGTGCAGCCTGGGTTGGGGCCAGGGGAAGGGCGTCTATCCCCCAGCTACAGCAGGTTCGGGGCCGGATGAGGGGTGCCTGTCTCCCCAGCCGCAGCAGGTTCGGGACTGGGGAAGAGGCGCCTGTCCCCTGGCGCAGCAGGTCCAGGGCTGGGCTGGGTCGTGGCTGGGGGAAGGGCGCCACAGCAGGTCCGGGGCTTGGGGAGAGGCATCTCTCCCACCCTGCAGCCCTGAGCACCTGCGCAGCACGTAATAGGCAGCTGCGCGGCTGTGCAGCTTAGAGGGAAATTAGGTCTCAAGGCACCAGTATGCCCCCAGAGCATCACTGAAGCACTTCAGCCACGTCTCCTTCCTCTCAGACATGCACCCAGCATGCCCACCACTTGAGAAGGAGGGACTAGACATGAGGTGTAGCAACTGGCTTTACTGACACTATCCACAGATGGATGGAATTCATCCACCAGAGCAGGCCATATTATAGAATAGGAATGAGCTAGACTTGGACTTAACAGTTAGTTAATGCGCTTTGATCTAGCACTCAAACAACACTAGCTCAAAGGGCTCTAATAAACTGTTAACATGCCTTAGCAGGCCCCCACACAGTCAGCTAGACTGAAGCAGGCTTGTGTGATCTAGATTCACTCCCTAGCTTGCCACAGTCTTGGTTCTGTAGACAACCTCGTAGACTCTCTGTGCCTTAGATGGCCATCTTTAAAAAGAGCATAATAGCACATCATTACCTCTCAGGGGAGAGGATAAATACATTAAAGATTGTAAAGTGTTCAGTGATGGGAGGGTATATAAGTACCTTACATGAAAAGTAGGAAAAATTGGCCCCTAAATTGTAATGCCTTCTTGGATGGACTGTATTTTCTTATGACTGCAAAGTGTTATGCAGATCTATGACGCTGGAGAAGAAACACTATCATACTTTGGTATATTCAAAGATTACTTTTGGGAACATCCTGGCAGATGATCACAATGAATTGAGAACTACTCTTTGAAAGAGGATACCAATCAAATACCTCAGACTGAAGAAGCTGTGCCTGCTATTAGTGCTGTCAATTAATCGCAGTTAACTAAAAAAAAATTAATCACAATTAAAAAAATTAATTGTGATTGATCGCAGTTTTAATCGCACTGTTAAACAATAGAATACCAATTGCAATTTATTAAATATATTTGGATGTTTTTCTACATTTTCAAATATATTGATTCCTATAACACAGAATGCAAAGTATACAGTTCTCACTTTATATTATTTTTATTACAAATATTTGCACTGTAAAAATGATAAACAAAAGAAATAGTATTCTTCAATTCACCTCATACAAGTACTATAGTGCAATCTCTTTATTGTGCAAGTGCACCTTACAAATGTAGATTTTTTTTGTTACATAACTGCACTCAAAACAAAACAATGTAAAACTTTAGAGCCTACAAGTCCACTCAGTCCTACTTATTATTCAGCCAATCGCTAAGACAAACAAGTTTGTTTACATTTACGGGAGATAATGCTGCCCACTTCTTATTTACAATGTCACCTCAAATTGAAAACAGGCGTTCGCATCATAGGCGCTGACTCCATGGGTGCTCTGGGGCTGGAGCACCCACGGGGAAAAATTAGTGCACCCACCGGCAGCCAAGCTCTCTTCCCCTCCACCCCACCTCCTCCCCCCGGCCGAGCACGCCACATCCGCACTCCTCCACCTATCTCCGAGCGTGTCCCACCCAGCCACTGCCAAAAAGTTGTTTGGCAGCGTAACAAGCTCTGGGAGGCGGGGGAGGAGTGAGAACATGGTGTGCTCAGGGGACAAGGTGGGGAAGAGGAGGGGATTTGGGGAAGGAGTCAGAATAGGAGCAGGAAGGGGTTGGGGTGGGGACTTTGGGGAAGGGGTTAGAATGGGGGTGGGGCCTCGTGGAAGGGGTAGAGTCAAGGCAGGGCAGGGGCAGAGGAGGGTCGAGCACCCACAGCAGGAGCAGAAGTCAGTGCCTATGGTTCGCATGGAACTTTTGTAGCCGGCATTGCAAGGTATTTATGTGCCAGATGTGCTAAACATTCGTATGCCCTTTTGTGCTTTGGCCACACTTCCAGGGGACATGCTTTCATGCTGATGATGCTCATTAAAAAAAAAGTGTTAATTAAATTTTGACTGAACTCCTTGGGGGAGAATAGTATGTCTCCTTGTAGCGGTGCAGTCACCCCACTCTGGCCCTGAAGGAGTTAAAAACAGCCCTGGGAAAGGGCTGCCCCAGGGAGCCAATAGGAAAAGGCTGGGAGGCAGCCAATCAGTGCCAGGCTGGGCCCTATAAAAGAGCTTCAGGGCCAGAAGGAAAAGGAGTCTCACTCTAGCCCTATAGTGGGAAGGGCTAGCTGCCTGGGAGCAAGGTACCTGAAGCAGAGCAGTACTGGGGAAAAAGGCAAGAGGAGCTGAGAAGCTCCAGCCTGGCAACTCTCTAGCTAAGGCCTTATGCAAGGCCTAAAAGGGTACTGAGGCTGCAGAGGGGTAGCCCGGGTTAGGCAGAGGCAGCTGGTCTGACACCTTGCCAATGATGAGTGGCCATTACAGACTACAGTTTGCCCCAGTGAGAGGGTGCTAGATGACGACTGGCAATAGCCACTGAGGAAAGGTGGGCCTAGAGGGAGGGGGTTCCCCTGGGAGGGGAGACCCAAAGTGTGGGAGTACTGCTGGGGCACAACCCTGAGGTAAAGGGGCACTGGGGTCCGGGAGGGACACGGGGGCCTGAGGCAGGCAAGACACCGGCCAGCAGAGAGTGCTCCGAGGCTAGGAAAGAGCTAATTCCCAGATGACCAGCAGGAGGCGCTGGGCCGGTGAGTCCACGACCTTGCTACGCTCCTGCTCTGTTTTAACCTCATTCTGCCCTATATTTCAAGTTATAGCAGTCTCCAATGAATTTGTTAGTCTCTAAGTTGCCACAAGTACTCCTTTTCTTTTTGCGAATACAGACTAACACGGCCGCTACTCTGAAACCAGCACATGTTGTTCGTTTTAAGAACACTTTCACTGCAGATCTGACAAAACGCAAAGAAGGTACCAATGTGAGATTTCTAAAGATAGCTACAGCACTCCACCCAAGGTTTAAAAATATGAAGTGAATTCCAAAATCTGAGAGGGATGCATGCTTTCAGAAGTCTTAATAGAGCAACACTCTGATGCGAAAACTACAGAACCCGAACCACCAAAAAAAAAATATCAAACTTCTGCTGGTGGCATCTGACTCAGATGATGAAAATGAACATGCGTTGGTCTGCACCGCTTTAAGCAGAACCCATCATCAGCATGGACAGATGTCCTCTGGAATGGTGGTTGAAGCATGAAGGGATATGTGAATCTTTAGCACATCTGCCACAGTGCCATGCAAACACCTGTTCTCTCTTTCAGGTGGTATTGTAAACAATAAGTGGGCAGCATTATCTCCTGCAAATGTAAACAAACTTGTTTGTCTGAGCGACTGGCTGAACAAGAAGTAGAACTGAGTGAACTTGAAGGCTCTAAAGTTTTACATTGTTTTATTTTTAATGCCGTTATTTTTTGTACATAATTCTACATTTGTAAGTTCAACTTTCATGATAAAGAGATTGCACTACAGTACTTGTATGAGGTGAATTGAAAAATACTATTTCTTTTGTTTTTTCCAGCACAAATATTTGTAATCAAAAATAAATATAAAGTGAGCACTGTATACTTTGTATTCTGTGTTGTAATTGGAACCAATATATTTTAAAATGTAGAAATCATCCAAAATATTTAAATAAATGGTATCCTATTATTGTTTAACAGTGCAATTAATCACGATTAATTTTTTTAATCGCTTGACAGCCCTACTTGCTCTATGACTCCGGACAAGCTAGTCATCTCTTTCCTGCTACCACTGTGCTCTCTCTTCCTCAATTTACAAAGGGCAATGATGACTTGATACAGTAGATAGAAAAATATGTTTCTCAACCTTCAACTTTTTACTACCTCCAGGGCAAAATATTTTTACAGCTTGATACAAAGGACAAGAGACAGCACCCCCCCCCCCACCAGCTAAAATGACACAGCATTTTCATATAGCTGACCTGTGGTGCTGCTGTAGTAGAAAGTGAATCTCATAATCCATCCAACCTTCAACTTTAAGAGCTTCTATGATCAAGTAGTGGAATTGTTTGTACACTATTATCAGGACACTTGAAGCTTGTTTTTAGGCTTTTTTAAATCATTAAGTCAAAAGGAAAAGATAACATTTATCTTCCCATATCTGATCTTCTGCACAGCAGTATGAGTGCAGTGTTATATGAAAGAGAACCATAATTACATGCACCTGTGTTTGGATGGTCACATATCTGTTTGTGGAATGTGTACGTGGACAGAGATTTCTACCTTTTTTGACCACGTAAGAGAACTGTGTAAAAAACTGTGACTGGAAACAAACAAAACACAAACAAAGGTTAGGTCATCACTCATCAACAGAGAGACTCTAGCACTGAGTAAAAGCCAAGAACTGGTTGACTCTAGTGCATACCATATGAGAACTGCCTCCCTACAGCCTACCTAAATCCTTGGCATCTGGGCTGCCCTTTCAGACATGCCTAAAAGCTGTTTCCTCCACATCTATTTCTGTTCTTTTAGGCAATATGGCAAGGAGGAACACTCTGAATCTGAACATATAAAGACAAAGGGGGGCACAATAATGGGAATAAGCTGAATCTGCATACCTGTACAGTGTTACTGACATTTCTTGGAGTTTAAAAAAACCTGGTTTTCTACAGTAGTGCAATAATGCTGTAGTAGCGATAGTTTGGGGGCTATTACTGTAGAATGCTTTAGCAGGTAGTCATGGAGTATAAAGCCAGATGGGACCACCAGATTACCTAGCTTGACATCCTGTATATCGTAGGCCACCAACACCACCCAGTACTTGCACACTAAATCAAGCAACCAAAATTAGACCATAGTATTACAGCCCTACTATGTGTGCTATTGGATTATCCACCTTTTGAAATCTAAGTGGTGTTATAACATATTATTCCCTTGATATGATAGAAGCAGAGGCAACATTTTCCAGGGGAAGAAGGGAGCTGGTTTGATGGATGGAAGGGAAAACTCTAAAGTGATGACAGCAGCTGTTGGCTCACTTCTAACCTGGAGCATACACTATTCTGTGATGCTGGGACTGAAAGCCAAGATCACGGTCCTGCCAGGATCCCAAAAGCAATGTATAATTCTTCTTTTCACTTTTTTTTTTTGCGTGTTAGTACAATTGTATTCAGTTCAAGTGACTTCTATTTTCTTAAGACCGTGCTTGTTGCATGTACCCAGTGACAAAAACAACTGAAGTTTGTGACTCCCACATTCCCAGAATGGAGAGGTCAAAAGCTTCCTAATCCCTAGGAAATACTCTTCAATGAGCACTAAAGAAAAACCTATTTGCCGTATGATTTTCTTAAATGTTTATGCATCAGAGTATCTTGCTTTTTAATGCTATTCTTATCTTTTTTTCCACATTCTCTGCATCCTTTGGGATTTCTGCTCAGAAATCAGACAAGAGTCCCTATAAAGGCGGAGTAATCCATGTTTGTGACATTTGTGCAAGATAAAATGGAGGCTGATATAAGCCGGACTGAAAGGAATAAAACAAAAGTTTATCCTGCAACAATTTTCTCAACTGCCTCTTCCTGCCCCCTCCCCCTAAAATAACAAAAACACTGATAAGATTTTTATTTGGCCAAAGCTTCTTGATTGGCTCCAGCACCAAAGTGAATTATATCTGGCAAAACTTAAACAGAAAAAATGTTGATTGTCCCTGCTGACTCAGATCTGTTTCCCCACCCTCCCACCCCGCAGTTGGTAAAACTTGGCCTGGATCTGATCTGAGACAAAAATAAATTCCCTGTATGAAAAATGGCAAAATGGAGATGCTGTATCAAGCTCTGTGTGCCTGCTTTTGAAGTTTTTGATACCTAAGATGTGGATTGGTCTTGCCATGTCATCACAGTTTCAACTAGCAGCTCTTTATATAGGTTATTTGATCATTACAATACTACCCAAGTGATACTGAACACCTTCACTATCAGTGGATTTGAATAAAATCAGCTTTCAGTTGGGTAGCTCTTAACAGGAGCCAGATCAAGAACATGGATCTCATTGCCAGAAGAAATAAGAATGTCCACCACCCTTACCTCAGTCAAAGCTATCTGAAAACCGTTCTCTTCACACAGGCTTTCCTCCAGTAATACCCTTGCTGTCATGGATTCATTTAAAAAAATAAATAAACCCAAAACTCTTGAGCTTGCTTCTTGGTAGCAGGGAGAGAGAGAGAATGAGCAAGAGAGGAGAGAGATTATCATCATCAAACTTACAGGAGGCGTTCAGAGACTATGGTGATGAGGGCCATATATAAGTATATAGATAGGTAAATAAATAAAAGTAATGTCCTCTTTAATATGTATGTCAGTTTCCTTCTGTAGCAGATATACATAGATGTTTTATTTGAATTCATAGATGTTAGGTTTATAAGGATTTCATTACAGATAGGAAGTCTGGATAAAACAGTTATATATGCGTGTCTTAGCTTTACAACAACATATCAACCACTGCTACAATAGATTCTAATTATATCTGCTATAAAATAATTTTAAAAACAGACCTTCTTGTGATCAGCAGTAGAATGTGACTTTTTTAGGATCTGAACAGGAAAATCAGCATCAAAAAGGCAAGAGTATTTTTGCCAATGCCTTTCATTTGTTAAAGTTACAAGGAAAATGCCTTTAAACAGCCAGTTAAATGGGAAAGAAGGATAATTATTCAGGAAAGCATAAATTACAATCTCATCTACATAAAACAAAAGTGACCTCCTAAAATATTCTCTTCCTGATAAAATATCTTGCTCATGCAAATCTAACTGCAGAAGGCCCAGCCTTGAGTAGATTCTCAAGCTAAATCATGTTGAACAGAATCTATTCTAACAACTACAGCAAATGCAAGCAAATTATAAAATCATAGATTAATGCAATTTATCCCAAGCCTAATGTAAGTAAACAGATATGTCTCTGCTTAATTCCTGCCCTAGAATATTAATAAATTTTCTGTCATCCTGTATTTTTGAAAAAAAAATTCTAACATTTTTCCACCAATAAGAAGTAAAAAAGGAACAGACCCACAGTTAAATAATTCAATTTTCACAAATGGTACAAAATAAGAGGCAACTGAAAACATGCTGAGGAAAACTTCAAGTCCACAGCTCAAGTCAGATAACACTCATTAAAGTTGATTGCACTTCATCTTTTCTCCTCAAATTCCTCTCATCCTGCACCAGAAAAGAATAGAATCCAGATGTTGTGATTACATGAAAGACTTAGCAAAGTATTGGAAACAAAAGAAGGCCTGCTAACTGAAGGCAAATACTGGCAGAGAGACACTATTATTAAAAGAGTAATACCAAGCGCTTTGTACAAAAAAAAAGAAAATAACGACAGTATGTTATTGTCAGACAATGTCAAGGAAACTGACCCCCATACCTTCAAAAATACACCTACAAAAAGAAAGATTATGAAGTCATTACTCACTTGAGTAGTATGATAAACTGCTTACCAAGTCTTCAGAATCTGGTATATAATGTGGATTATCATTTGTGTTATGTGGTACAAGTCATGGATTTCAGGATTGTTTCTGCCCCAAATTTCAAATATATACTAGGAAAACCAGAGAAAGGATCTGGATCTACTGATCTACAGCTCTTAGAGATTCTCTTCCTCAGATATCATGGTGATAGAATTATGAGAATCTGAGTTCCTAAAGCAATGTTGATAATGTATTCAAAAATTAAATAGTTTTCTCTGAACTAAAATACACAGGGATGTGCTACCAAGTTTTAAAGAGATTAACTTTACAGCCTGCCCTGGGCACAGAGCTGTGCCTAGCTCTGGGACCCCATGCATGGGATGGGTCCCAGAGCCCAGGCTCCAGCCCGAGCCCAAATATCTACATCGCAATTAAACAGACCCATAGCCTGAGCCCCATGAACCTGAGTTAGCTGACAAGGGCCAGCCATGGGTGTTTAATTGCAGTGTGGACTTAACCTAAACGGCCTCCTCAGTGTGGGAGCAAAACAACACAAGTCAACTGAGTTCAACTGGAAACCAAAAATTTTTCACGCCAGGCCCAAGAAGGCCCTTCCCTTTTCAGTGATTGGACTCATCCCAGATAGTCTTAATGGGTTTACTATGTGTGAAGAGCTACACAAAGGAAGCCATTTGCAGCGCACAACAGCAAGGAGTTCTACTGGTCCTACAAAACCCAGGAACTATGCTATATATTCTTCAATATCACCTACTGGCACATTATCAACGGGGAAATGACCATCTGGTCACACAGAAAAAGAGACTGAAATTTCCAGAGACAGCAGGCCATAGGGCCTGCACCATTTAGGGGAAAGCTGCAGCCTGTTGAGAAGGGGGGACTGAGTGGTTGCTGGAAGGGAAAGGCTCCATGATACATTAGGGGATGGGGGCTACTGGGAAATTGGAGATAGAGTGTTGAACTGCAGGAGGAGAGAGGAAAGTACGGGTAATTCAGATAAATATCCACAAGTTTGGATGACTATGTGAACAGAACCTATGTTTAGTTCCTTGTCTGGTTTGCCCATCACTAGCTAGAACAAGCTTCATTCACCAGGAGATATTCTCCTTAGCTCCTGGGTGAATGAAGAAGTAGAGGGCCTACTTACCAGCTCTCCAGAGGCTGCAGGAAGGGCTTCCCTCAGAGGCACTGGAGCTGGGATGTAGGGGAGAAATAATGTGTAGAACACCCACAAAAGGTTATGTTAAAGGAGAAGGTCTCAGGGACTGTTTGTGGGAGAGAGAGTAAAACTCACATAAAATGAACTCACCAAAAAGTTTGTGAACCTGGGCAAATTTCATGAATCTGGACCTCAATCTGCCTGGTGTCAAGTATCATTATGCTAGTAGTTTTGTCCAACCCTAGTGCTTGGCTTTAGCAACTCAAGATTAATTTCATTTTGACTCTCTGCAGAAGAATATGCAGAAATGGTTAAATTTCAGTTCCATTAGTTGGGTGAATTTCTGCTGAAACTATCCAAAAATCAGGGCTCCATTTTGTGTGTGTGTGATGTTTTCCTTTCGTTTTACACGGAAGAGTTACCTAAGATTCCATTTTAATAAAGACCACAACTACAGCTTCTTTACAAAAGCTTTTGGATCTTGAACTAAACAAGGTATATAAACTCTGTTCTGCATTTACATAATACTCTGCACTGACCTTTCAGTTACCATAAAAGGTGAAGCTTAGCACAAGACCCCTTCATCTATCTATTCAGTTTAGGCAACCTGCTTTTATAATCTATCATCTTCTTACTGAAAGAACTCCATGCAACATTTGATGACTAGTTAATCTACTAAACTAAACTCTGCCCCAAGTGACACTTGTGTAAACCCAGAATAACCCTGTCACCATTAGCAGAACAACTCTAATTTGTAAATGGCATATGTTAATGCAGAATTTGGCCCAGAATGGTCTATTAAACTGTAGCTGACCCTGTTGAACTGAAGGTTTAATACTAGCCTGACATTTATATACTAGATCTAAATTTCCTCTCTAGTTTTCATTTACGCAACTGTATTTTTTGGTTTTGTAGAACAGAGTATTTCAGGACATTTACATATAATACCAGTTAGTACCAATATGATCCATTCACTGAATATAACTCTAATAAATCAGAGTGAGTGATTACACAAAGGGTTACTATCAAGTATAAAAGTTGGTATCGGCAATTTTTTCTTGCTTTTTTTTTTAACAATCTTTTTTACATGAAAATCTCATAAGATTCAATTAATCACTGGTCAAACCTAGGTGCAATTCTCACTGAAGAAATTAGAAATGGAAGGACTGGGCCTCAGGAAACCTGGGTTCAACTCCTGGCACTGCAAGAAATTTACTGTGTGACGTTGGGTAAGCACCACAGTTCACTGTCTATAAAATGGGAACAATAACCTCTCCCTGAATTTTTTCCTACCTTGCCTATTTATAAATGTATTTATAAATTCAGGACAGGGAACTATCTGTTGCTATGTATATGTACAGTACCCTAGCACAGTGGACTTTGATCTCTATTGGAAGTGCTAGATGCTATTGTTACTGTAATACAATAACAATAAGTTGTAGTTTGCTTATGCAGGACTGGATATGGCCCATGAACTCCAGTTTCTTCATCATACGTTGTCCACTCTTTAGCTGCATATGGCTATCATTTCTGTAACTCTCAAGGTATGTGCGGCGTGCTTGGGATTGTATTTAGTGGGTAGCTCTCCTCTTAGACTTCTCCCTCCCACAGAGAACCTGTCTTGATGATGGTTGGTATTCTTTTATTTGCATTACTGCAGCACTTAGGAGCATAGTCATGGACCAGAACCCCATTGTACTAGGTGCTGTAAAAACACAGAACAAAAAAGACTATGACACAAAATATCTCATTAGACTGTATCCATTTTTCTTTTTGTCTTTTCCTTTCTGTCATTGTCTTTACTTACTAAATACCTCAGGATACAATCCACTGACACGTTGTTTATCTCAGACTAAATTCCTACCAACTCACCTATATAAAATGTTGGGACATTTATTTTTAGGGGAAAAAAATCAAATTTGGATGACCAAAGCTAGATGCCTAACTTCAGTCATCTGTGACGTAAAGGCCCTGGATTAGGACTCAGGAGACTAGAGTTTAATTTGTGACTCTGCTGCAAACTCTGTGTGATCTTGGTCAAGCTGCATAATCTCGCTTTGCCTCAGTTCTCAGTTTTCTACTTGTAAGTTGTATCCTTTCCTTTCATCTCTTTTTCTGTCTTATCACTTGAAACTGTAAGCTCTTCAGGGCAAGGGCCGTCTCTTACTTAGGGTGACCAGACAGCAAATGTGCAAAATTGGGAAAGGGGGTGGGGAGTAATAGGAGCCTATGTAAGAAAAAGACCCAAAAATCGGGATTGTGCCTATAAAATCAGGACATCTGGTCACCCTACTCTTACTGCATAATTGCCTAGCACAATAGGGACCTGATACTGGTTGGAGCTTCAATGCCTATCATAATAATTGTAAGAGGGGAAGAAAGAATAAAGAGAGCAATTAAATTGGATCGCTGGAGTTCAGTCCCAGGTTTCCTGAGACTCTCCCATTTTGACCCACCAAAGCCCCTGTCCTTGTTGATGTGGCTGTTCAGTTTTGGCCCAGCACTACTGACAGGGGGAGGAGGGCATAACTGAGCTAAAAATGAGTGACTGGCATGCACCAGGTCATAACGCCACTCACTCAAATTTGGTCTGCTCCTGTCAAGGGGGCCCAGCCAAACCTGAGCAGCTATGTGACCCCATGAGCCAGGTTGCAAAACCCAGAGTGTGGAACTGAGCCCAGCCAGTCCCACAGAGCAGAAGACACTGCTGCAGAGTGCGTACAGGTTGGGTTTGCTTTGCAACTCTTTTTCCTTCTCATCAAGAAGAACAATTTTTCTCCCTCCTCCTTGTAACAACCTTTTATGTACTTGAAAACTGTTCTCATGTCCCCTCTGAGTCTTCTCTTTTCCATACTAAACAAACACAATCTTTTCAATCTTCCTTTATAGGTCATGTTTTCTAGACCTTTAATCATTTTTGTTGCTCTTCTCTGGACTTTCTCCAATTTGTCCACATCTTTCCTGAAATGTGGCACCCAGAACTGGACACAATACTCCAGTTGAGGCCTAATCAGCGCAGAGTAGAGTGGAAGAATTACTTCCCATGTCAAGCTTACAACACTCCTGCTAATACATCCCAGAATGATGTTCGCTTTTTTTTTGCAATAGTGTTACACTGTTGACTCATATTCAGCTTGTGGTCCACTATGACCCCCAGATCCCTTCTGCAGTACTCCTTCCTAGGCAGTCATTTCCCATTTTATATGCATGCAAATAATTGTTCCTTCCAAAGTGGAGTACTTTGCATTTGTCCTTATTGAATTTCATACTATTTACTTCAGACCATTTCTCCAGTTTGTCCAGATCATTTTGAATTTTAATCCTATCCCCCAAAGCACTTGCAAACCCTCCCAGCTTGGTATCATTCACAAACTTTATAAGTGTACTCTGTGTGCCATTATCTAAATCATCGATGAAGATATTGAACAGAATCAGACCCAGAACTGATCCCTGCAGGACCCCACTCATTATGCTCTTCCAGTATGACTGTGAACTACTAATAACTACTCTCTGGGAACAGTTTTCCAAACAGTTTTGCACCCACCTTATAGTAGCTCCATCTAGGTTGTATTTCCCTAGTTTTTTTATGAGAAGGTCAAGTGAGACAGTGTCAAAAGCTTTACTAAAGTCAAGATATACCACATCTATCACTCCCCCCCATCCAAAAGGCTTGTTACCCTGTCACAGAAAGCTATCAGGTTTGTTTGACACTATTTGTTCTTGACAAATCCATGCTGACTGTTATATCCTTGCTTGCTGGCTTATTTCTGTAGCCTTTCGCTCCCTTCCTCACTGGAGCAGCAGGTTATATACTTTCTGCTGGGAAACTGGCAGGCTAAAAAGGGCCACTGCCCAAGAATACTTAACTGCTTAGCCCCTGCTGCTCCTAGATGCTTCACTGCAGTGCTGAGTTTTCTCTCCCAGGATCGGCTTGGGAGTGTTGCAATCTGGAGGACCAGTCCACTCCATTACAACTTCCCTTCCCTCACTCCTCTTATTCTCATTGTCCTACAGTCTGCATTCACAACTATTCATTAGATCTGTCATATATAATGTGATTGTTTTTAGCTCCATTAAAAAAAAACTTTACTGGTGGAGATGGGGAGGATGTTTAGTTGAAATTTGAGTTGGGTAAACACAGAAAAACAGTATTCTTGAAAATAAATATTCTGGCAATTAAAATAAATATTCTGGCCAATAACACCCATCAACTTACTTTGCTGGTATTTGCAACCTCTTTTATTTGTAAATATTCAGAAAGAGGATTTTTTTCCCACAAGAATGTTTATGGAAAGCGAAAATCTGGTAAACACTAGTGTGAATAAATATTCACACTAAAGTATTCACAGCTGAAGAGCTCTCATGACCATTTCAAAAAGCTCTTTTTATCATGCAATAGTTTCATCCACTGTTATGAATGTTCATGGATAAATAGGAAAAAAGCTCATCCTGCTTATAAAGTTTGGTCATCCAATCTGGGAGGAGAAACAATACCATGTGACTTACAGTGACTTACTCATAGTGAGCATTTTACAAACTGTCAGTTGGCTGAAATTTGGTACTCAAACTATTCACTGGATAACTGGAAATAACAGGTGTGACAACAGAAAAAAGAGTAAAATTAACTGAATAATTAGTTTGCTGTAAATAGTTTGCCTATTTCTTGTTGAGATATGCAATCTCTGAATTTACCTATGACAATACACTTATCTGAGCTCTTTATGCATGGCAAGAGTTTAAAATATTCAGCAAAGATTTATGAAATGCTAAATGAAAACCAACAAAAGTGAAGCTACTTTAAATGCCTCTGGATGAAAGGGTGAAAAATATCAAAGCATTTGAGAAATGCCAGCACACAGTTCACCAAGCAAACATCAAAAGTGTTGCATAACTCTCTGTACTGTCCTTGATTTGGAGGTCACTGACGGTTTCATGTCTATTTAAATGCATCACACTTAAAGCACGAATCTTTAGGAGTTTGTGAGTGATGCTCATATTTATAGTCTGCATGGCATAGTTTTATTTCACATAAATATATAACACGGTAGTGAAGTTATTTTATATTTTAAGAAATTACTAATGCTCCTGTCTACAGCTCTTGAATAGCTAGACAATCACTGTTAATTAAAAAAAGGATTAAAATTCCTTAGCTGAAACATCACAGCAATATTCTCAGAACACTGGATCCAAATGATGAAAATGTTCCAGATCAGCTTGCCAGAATGCTCATTTCATTAGTATGGCAGAGTAGCGGTAGCCAGTGTGAGTAGTCAGAGCCTTGCAACTTTCTGATATTTAGCTGTCTGGATCCATTCTTTGATTTACCAGGAGATCCATCTGAACCTTTTAAAATAAAATAGGCATATGTTTTGTAAAACACATTCCATTCATAATGACACATCTCTTGTATTTCACTTTTCACCCATATACCTCAAAGTACTTTGCCATGGAAGATGCGGAATCTTAGATTTAGAGAGGTGAAGCAACTTTCCCAAGGTCAGACATCAGACCTGAAATAGAAACCAAGACTCCTGATTTCCAGTCTAAGGCCCTAACCATGGGCCCACGTGGCCTCATAGGAAATAATAATATTTTGCGCTTCTATAGCATCTTTTCTTCAGCTATCCTCCATGGAACTGCATTATACCATGGACAAACCATTAACAACATTTTCTGGAAATGGCATTCCCAGCAAGACAAGCTGTCATGTACCTTCTTTTGGTAAACATCTCTTAGAGACCCCTTTAATGTCATGTGAAGCTTATCTCTACATGACATAACTTTGTTTACTGTACTAGTAAAAGGAATCAAGCTGAAATCCAGGAGATTTGCTAATAACAGAAAAGGGTGCAGTTTTCTTTTCTAAATTTAGAAACTATTGGAGTTTTATTAACTACTCCATATGATAAAGCAGCTTTTTAGAAAAAATCACATGCATAGTGTTACCCTCATCTTCCTCACCAGCATGGTTTGAATTTCAAGCTGTTTTATGGTATAATTTGATACAAACATGGAATGCTGAACTTATTGCAGGTATTGTTCTCTTACAGATATAATGCTCCATATCATGCTAGCATGTACATCATAAACGTTAATAGACTGAAGGGCTGTTAAAAACACAGTGGATGTACTAGTAATCCCTAAATTCAATTCTGCACTCCTTACTCAGAGAAAACTGTTATTCAGTTCAATAAGAGTTTTCCCAATACCAGGCCAAAAAAAAAAAAAAAAAATTAGTGAAGCTCAAGTTAAGATTGAAAATACATATTTAAAAGTAAAATATTCTTACCTACTTTTTGATAGCTACAAAGTTCTTATATCTCAAATCCAAGAAATTCAAAGTTAAAGTTAAACTTACAAGAACCTCAAACATATAAAAGTATGAAAGATGACACTAGCCACCTTACCTCAGTCTCTGAGAATTATGATGTCAGTAAATCCAATGTATGTAGCCCATGTAAGCGGGAGGACCCTCAGGCCCATATCAGCATTTTTCTCTTCCTCCTCCATACTCTCCCCGCCCCAACCTCTCTTAATTTGGTTTTCACTCTGCTCCATTTGCCCCCGCCCCTATTTCCCCCTCTCCAGAAGTCCCTTTTCTCAGTCTCTAAATGGAATATGAACCCAATAATGTTCAACTTTGAATTGAAATTTCAGACCCTGTTGTCAGATGATGTTACATAGTATTGTGATGACCATGGCATAAATATATAGGTGGGTAAAGTATAAAAGTAGTCAGGAGGGTCAAAGACATCCACATTTACTTAGACTGTAATCTCTTTGGGGACAAGGGCCATCTTTTCTGCATTTGTTTTGTACAGCAACTAGCACAATGGGGTCCTGGTCCATGACTGAGGCTCCTGTGTGCTACCACCAGACAAATAATAAATGATAGTGATGAATTTGTTTACCTGGAACCCGTAGAAATATAAAATAATGAGGAAAAAATTGTTGGCCATCATGGTATACAAACAAATCACATGACAGCAAATATTTACAAGGCAGCACACTTAGGCCTGGATGACACATTAATAAGTATAACAAAAACAGTGATGTAAGCATTAACTACTGTATACATGTTGTTGTTTAAAGAAAAGCAAAAGCAAAAACACCTCAAAAGAACTGCTGTGCCAAACTAATGTGTTTAATTCTAAACAGAACTCCTGGTACTTCTGTGAGTTCAAC
This sequence comes from Lepidochelys olivacea, assembly GCF_965140295.1. Taxonomy (NCBI): domain Eukaryota; kingdom Metazoa; phylum Chordata; order Testudines; family Cheloniidae; genus Lepidochelys; species Lepidochelys olivacea. The sequence goes on along the minus strand of NC_140414.1, from coordinate 44,858,595 downwards.
TAACTGTGCTGAGTACCTGTGGAATTCACACATTGTGTGCATTAAACAATTATGCAATTTATTTGCATTCCCGTTTTAATTTGCTACCAGAAAATAGCAATGTAGAACTGCCAGTATCATGAGAATTAGATTTCACTAGCTTTCAGGTTATCACTAATGGAGCAACAGGTTGGCCTGACACATATTAGAACCCTATGCAAAGAGCTATTTGAAGGACACCATTGATGAAAATTATAGAGGGAATATTTCCCTTAAATCTCACATTTTCTTAAGGCAATCCATTTTGATATGCAAGTCCTGAGTCCTGTATTGTTACTCACACATGGCGTCGCTACAATGACTTCAATGGATCAGGGCCTAAATGATCAAAAATGAGCAGGAAAAATCCTCAAAGTCTTCCTCTGTGACCCAAGATTGGATCTGAAATCTTGTACAGAACTAGACAAATATCAAAGGAAAGAGGACTGTTGTTTTTCTCATTTTCAGATCTACCTGAAAATATCCTAAAGATAATGTCAACAAACCCTCTCTTTTACTCCTAGTTTTCAGTTCCTTACTAGATGCAATAGTATACAAATTTAGAATCAAAGCCCAAATTCTCCTTTCAGTTACAGGCAACCACACTGTCTCCAAATTATGTTGTAAATTAAATTTGTGTAATATCATTAGGCTTCAGTAGTATTGCACATGTATAATTTAGCATATAATCTGGTTACACAAGTGCCAATCAGAACATAATTTAGCTTGCAGGATCTCCAGTACTGATGATGGTGCATAAGAAAGAAAGAACCCACTTTGACTCTCAGACCCTAGAATAAGATTGCAGAACTGGCTGTTACATAAACATATTTGTATTCACAATGTGGGCAAATTTCATCTGGAGTTATTGAGGGACAATAATCAGGAAACCTCGCAATGTCATTTTTACCACGTTGCTTTCCAGAGCAGAATTACACTTCACGCTTTAATGGTGTTCCCATATGTCTTACATTGAGGACACATATGTTTGAATGCCTAGGAGTTATAGCATCAGATAAATACTAATCCTGGCATAGTTCTTAGAAACTTGGTCAAATCCTGCAGAGAGTGCTGAGTGTTTCTTCTGAAGATTCTCAGTGCCCTCAAATTCTGTGAAATCAATGGAAAATGAGCCTACCCAAAACTTCAAAAGAGGCTATAGTCCACTGAAAGATGGGCCCAAAATGAAAGGAAGTAAAAATTATCCAGGGATTTTTTTAGCTATTTTTTTTTTCTTTTTCATCTCATCCTGCCAATTTCAGTGGAGCTAACTTCAAGAGGAAGAAATGTGATAGTCAGTATTCAATGGCAAAACTCAGTGCAGGGTTCATATGTGCTGAATTATCCACAGCTGCATAATGTTTAATAGCCAAACTCGAGGTACTGGCAAACAGGAGGACCAAAGGGGCTGAGTCCATTATCTTTGTACAAAATATTCAACTTCAAAACTTATATAGGTCACTTAAACAATAGTTATACTCCCCTTAGTAGTGCTGTGTTTCAGAAAGAATTTATATTACTTCAGATAAGCACACTTTTTTATAATCATGAGTATTTTTTATAAGAAGAGAACAGGCACATCTCAAACAACAGCAGTCACACTGAGGAAAGACAACTGTTTCTGTACCTTGCTCATTATGCAGCCACTGGGAATGCTCTAGCGAAAAGCATGATTACCTAAATATTCCATCCTCTATCCCCAATTCTCCATCCTAATTATAGTGATGTGAGTTATCTGAAAATTTTGATTCATTTTTTCCAATATATATCATATGTCTCCAGTAACACATTTAGAAACTGCTAACCTTGTAGCTGTTCAATGAGACATTTCTATCTTTTAATTTTAATGGGCATTGTGATTTTTTTCTGATTTCTGATTGTATTAGTAATTTTTATGTAGTAATGTTTTTGGACAATTTTTCTTATGTATCCATTACTTTTTAACTCTATTTGACAAAGCATGCGTATATGCAGATACAAATTACATTAAAAATCCTACATTAAAATAACTCTAAGGTTGCAAAATCAAGCATTCAAAAGATAGAAAATGTTATGCAACTTTAATTTTGGCCCCTTGTGCATATGCCTGATGATACTAGTTTTTAACTTAAATGATATGCTATGTTTTTAGGCAAGTTCCTGCTTCATTCAGTACATGGATTGCTTTTTCCTAGCTTTAGCTTCAGGTTAAGCTTAGGGAGGGAGGGGCTTTTTTGCCTGGGAATAACCACTACATTCATTTTAATAGTACTTTCTTTTCTTGTATTGCTCCACATGATTCTACTGAATTAATTAGAAAAATATGGAAGACCTTCAGTGACCAAAATAATCCTGTAAACTCCCATGCATGATCACTAAAGATAGAGTAGCCTAGTGGATAAAATAGCTGCATCATGTTTCACACTTAATGAGTTCAGTCTTGAAAATAATGTTGCACCTCCCTCATGTGTAATGGAGTGATGCTGCACTTGGCTTTTGAAGGATTTTTATACAAACTGACACCACTTCTTAATTTTTGTTATGATTTTTCAGAGAAGAATGGAGTTCATAAACCATCTGCCAAATTAGGCTATTTATGCCTTTGTTTATTAGCAACATCTCACGTACAAACTAATGAATAGAAAGGTTATCTTGATACATACTAAGGTCTCGATCGTTCGAAGACTTACACATGTGCTTAATTTTATGCACGAGCGGTCCCAATGACTTCAGAAGGACTACCTGTGTACATAAAGCTAAGCACGTGTCTTTGCAAAATCAGAACTAAGGGGTCATATTCAGCGTTCTCTACTCAAGCAAAACTCCCATTGAAGTCAATGGGAGTTATGCATGCTCAGCAAACTCTGAGGTGCCTCAGATTGGGAACTCAAAAATTAAGGTGTTCAAAATTAGTGGAAACTCTTTAAAATGTTAGTCTTCACCTCTCCATGCCGCAGTTTACCCACCTGTAAAATAAGAGCAATGTTTTTTTCCCTGTCTCCTGGGTGTTGTGATATTCAATTACAGTTAAGATTAAATGTTTGCAAATTCTGCAGCATTTGTATGTTGAACCACAATTCTCTATTGTCTTCAGATTTTTCTAAAACTGGAAAACCTCCAGCTCTTATATATACATACAACAGAAATCAACAGAATTGAGGAATAAAATGTTTCTTTTGTATTTACTTATTTGGAAAAATACTTCTGTCACAAAATGAATCGTTTCCATATTGACCTAGGGGAAGGTCTCCAAATTAGTCACTGGGTACAGGTATAAACAAAGTGACCTGCAGCAATACCACTTTACGCTGGGTTCCCATCTGCTCTCATAAACTAAATAGCATCAGGCCAGCTCTGTGCTAAGGATGGGAGATGAACAAGGAACACCCAGATATTGCAGAAAGTGATTTAGTGAGTAGCACTTCTCCCTCTGATTCAGCAAGGACTCAATACCTCAGCGTGGTCTATGTTACAGAGAGTGGTGACTTTTTAAATAAGGTGAATAAACAAGATCCTAAACCACCAGTAGTCATTAAAAAGTCTAAGGCACGTTCCCAATGTAGGGTATTAAACTCTCTGTGCTGGCAAAATTCCATCTTGGGTAAATTACTTTCTGCTTATCTGAGTTCACCTTGCATTTTCAAATGGATATGGCATGTTTCTCCTCCTGCCTTTTAAACTATTGTTTAGTGTTGCTATTCATTGTTAAAAAGGTGCCACCTCTCACTTCAGAAGTGGCGCCATTATAGTGATGAAGTGATTGCCTTATATAACTTCTATAACAGCTTGTAAAGTGTTTTGTGATTCTTTGAGTTATATAGGTGCTATATAAATATAAAATCATTATCAATTAAGTCTGCTTAGTGGGGGCTGCTGTCATAGCCTTACTCAGCTATTTGTGGGTGAAGCAAGTCAATTAGGTCTACTGCAAATGACAAAAGGAGTGGCCTGAAACTGTATGATCCTCAGCCTACAAATCTCTCCAAGAACAGTGGGTTAATCCATCAAGGTGTTCTGAGAATGTGAGCATGTAGTCAGGAGGAGTTTGACCAAGTCCGAGGCTCCAACAGCGGGAACCATAAAAAAAGAGGGCGGTAGTAATTTTAAAGTGTCTCTGATGGAGTACCAGAAGAGGCACTTCAACAGAACAGGGCACTCAAGCAGAGTCACCAAACTGGGAAAAGGGAGGAGATAACAATATAAATAAAAGCACCCCAATATCCTGAGAGCACCCAGCCTCCTGTAAAGAACTGGTACGAGTTATTTGGGTTGGGGCAATAATCAGGCCTCAAGTCTAGTTCTTTCTTAAAGCCCCTTGAATATGACCTGGACCTAGCACTCAGCAACCTCCACAATTTATATTTATTACTAGCAGCCTAGTCATATATGATGATTCTGTGCCGGGTCCCATAACTGTGGCAATCAAAACAACCAGTCCCATCTAGCTAGTTACCCTGGAGTTCTAGCTCTTTGGACTCGTTATTCGAGTGACAAGTGATCAGGGGAGAGACTGCCCGTCCCATTGGTTTATTCTGAGGGGCAGAAGGGAAGATACATAAAGGTCTAAAAGTTGCACATTAAGTTAAATAGCATACTATGATGTAATTTGCAAATAAAAAATGAAAATATAAGATCATTTATAATAATAGGGAAAATAATGTCCCAGCCAGAGGACTCAGTGAACATTTGGAGCCAGGGATCAAAGAGCTTGGAAAGGAAAGCTCCCCTTACAAACAAATCATTGACCTATGTAGAGGTCCTTCCCCCTCCCCCGTACCCCTTCACCCACACACACACACTTTAAGGTTGTGTACTATATGCTGTGAGATATGGAATCAGTCTGCCTTATAGGAAACATTCCTTAAATAAAATTACAAACTTTACTATAGACATGAACAGGCAGGCTTCTGCACAGCTTCAATGCCAGCTTTGTCTCTCTTTTTTTCATCATGGACTACCCCTGCCTGGAACTCTATACAATTCACACAGACATCTACTGGCCATCTTCCTGAAAACACCATCCTGGCCACTATGGATGTAGAAGCCCTCTACACCAACAGTCCACACAAAGATGGACTACAAGACGTCAGGAACAGTATCCCCAATAATGTCACGGCTAACCTGGTGGCTGAACTTTGTGACTTTGTCCTCACCCATAACTATTTCATTTTTGGGGACAATGTATACCTTCAAATCAGCAGCACTGCTATGGGTACCCGCATGGCCCCACACTGTGCCAACATTTTTATGGCTGACTTAGAACAACGCTTCCTCAGCTCTCGTCCCCTAATGCCCCTACTCTACTTGCGCTCTATTGATGACATCTTCATCATCTGGACCCACGGAAAAGAAGCCCTTGAGGAATTCCACCATGATTTCAACAATTTCCATCCCACCATCAACCTCAGCCTGGACCAGTCCACACAAGAGATCCACTTCCTGGACACTACAGTGCTAATAAGCAATGGTCACATCGCTTTTACAGATCCAGACTAACACGGCTACCCCTCTGATACTTATCACATTGTGGAAACTCCGCAATGTATGTCTTGCAAAAGATTAAAGGAAACAGACCTCTCCCTATACCAAACTATGAGGGTACCACTTGCAGCAGTGAAACATCTGTTAGTCTTCAAATGGTAATCCTTTCTGCAAGGTGCAGCGTGATTTATGATTCCCTCAGTCTCCGGAGGCCTTTTTGATCAATTTAAATGGTTTCACTGGGTCTGTTTGGACTTTTTAATCTGGGTTCTCTTTAATATTGTCCTAAAATTACAGTTTTTCATTGAACCAAGGTCTGTTTGCTGCTGGTAAGGGTGGTATCAGATTCACAAGTGGCCCATGAGATCACCCTATACTAAGGGTCTCTGTTCATGATATGTAGGGCCCTACCAAATTCACTGTCCATTTTGATCAATTTCACAGCCAGAGGGTTTAAAAATTGGTCAGTTTCATGTTTTCAGTTGTTTACATCTGAAATTTTATGATGTTGTAAACGTGGGCTCCCAAGCCCAAAGGTACCCAGAGGTGCGTCCTATCCTTCCCCAGCCCAACAGGGACTAGCAGCTAGGAGCCCCCTGGCTGGGGTGCTCCTGGCAGCAGCAGGAGATCGGACCCACCTTCACAAGCCTCCTCCAGCTGAAGGAACTTCCAGGGCTGCTGCCCAGCTGGAGCTTCCTCCAGCGGGGGAGGCACTCCGAGGTGGCTCTGATCTCCCTCCCCCTCCCTCAACCGCACCCCTGACTCCTGGACAGTGGCCGTGCAGGGGATGGACAAGCCCTGTCCCTCCCCAGGCCAGCTGGGACTTGCAGAGAGGAGCCCCCCAGCTGGGGTACTCCCAGCAGCAAGGGAGAGATCAGATTTCATGGGGAAGGGCTTATTTTACAGCCTGTGACACATTTTTCTTGGCCATGAAATTGGTAGGGCCCTGACAATATGAAAATGTGCATATAGCTCAGGGACTCCAAATTAAGCCTTGTTTTTTTCCCTCGGTGGTTATGGCTTCTGTCACTTTAAAAATATATTTTAAGTATTTTTATGAGCTGGGTTAAACTTTGTTATGGGTTGAGTTAAAACCATATTGAACCTGGTGTTTGAACATGCCCTTTGCTTAAAATAGCTGGCAGAGACAGTTAAGGGGCCACATCTAAAACAAGGCCTAATAGTCTGCTCAGAAACTAGGTGGAGGTTTCCTCAGAATATTATTCTGACCAAGTGGACGTGTGTGAAAAAGACATGCTGGGTTGCAGGCAAAAAACAGGGAGAGACTGAGACCAGAATAAGGCCAGGTCTACATAAAAAGTTAAATTGACACAGCTATGTCACTTAGGGGTGTGAAAAATCTACATCCCTGAGAAATTTAAGCCATGTCTACACTCAAGCCCTGCACCATCAGAAATCTTTCCCCCAGCTAGGGTCTTAGACAGTGATCAAGTCACCATTTAATGTTCTCTTTGATAAGCTAAATAGGTTGAGCTGCTTCAGTCTCCCACTTGAATCATTCTTGTAGCTATTTTCTGAACCCTTTCTTATTTTTCAACCTCTTTTGTGGATGCCAACACTGGATACAGTATTTCACTAATGGTTTTGAGCCAGCAGGGGGTCATGTTTTCCAGCTCCCCTCCACCACCACCAGCCAGACTCAGTGACAGCCTCTTTAAGCATAAGCGGAGAGTCTCAGGACTCCAGGAGCTGGGGCTTTAAGGAAACAGCAAATAACGAGACCCTGCCGCGTTTTCCTCCCTCTCTGCATTAATTTTCATCCCTTTCCCCTTCCTGACAGCTGCACAGCCCCCTAGCTGCTGCACCACTCCCCCCACCCCAGCCCCACTGCGGCTCCTCTACCCTTCCTTCTCCAGTCCTCGCCCCGCTCTGCTTAGGGAGCCGATTCGGCAGGCAGGTGAGGGCGGCGGCTTCAGGGTTGTGACTGCGCTTGCTCGGCCTCCTCTCTCGGGCATGCGCCTGAGTGAGGGAGCGTGGTTCGAGCCGGGCTGTGTGCGCCGGCGCGTGTCCGCGGCGGCTCCCGGCGCTCGCTCCCGGCGCTCGCTGTTAGACGTGGCAGTTCACTGGGCGGCCGCGAGCCGAGAGGAGCCGGGAGCCTCGCGCCGGAGACAGCTGCTGTGTGACCGGCCCCGAGCGTGCGAGCCCCAGAGACACGGGGGAGGGGGGCTGCACACAGTGCACAGGTAATGGAAACCTGGGGCGGTGGTGGGGAGCAGGCTGCGTTATGTGCGCTCAGCAAGGGGGTGCACCCGATATATACTACCTGTTAAAGTGCTGCAGGGGCTGCGTCCTAGACACACAGCACTGGCGGGGGCTGCAGGGTGGTGCACGACCTATGAGTACAGCTTGGGGGGTGCGGCGTGAGGGTGCACCCTGAATACGCACCAACTGGGACTTGGTGGTGCAGCCTATATACACATAATTGGAGTACAGTTTGGGATGCGTCTTATATGAACAGCACTGGAAACTTGGGGAAGGAGTGGATACTATCTATGTACATAGCATTGGGAGGACATGGGGAGGGGGGTGCATAAGGTATATACAGAACTGGAGACTTGGGGGAAGAGTGCATCCTATATATGCAGCGTTGGAGTATGTTCTCAACACGGAGTTGGAGTATTGTGAGGGACTTGTATCCTGTATGCACAGTATTGGGGAGCAGCAGACTGGAGTGCATCTTATACACACATCCCAGGGTGAGGGACATGCATCCAGCACCTGAGAGCAATGGGAAGGGGTGTACCCCATATACTAGGTAACAGTGAGATCAGGGGAGCATGCACCCTACATGCACGGAACTAGGGGGGAGCCCAGGTGAAAATGTATTTCCTACATGAGTAACCCAGGTTGGAGGAATGTCTCTCATACACAGTATTATTAAGGGGAAGATGCATTCTATACACAGTACAGTAATGGGATGAAGAAGGAGAGGGCATTGCTGTTGCGTTACACTGTGTTGTAATTGAGCCTATTATATTGAAGTAAACAATAACTGCAGTCTTAATAATAAATTGTGGGGGGAATTACATTTACTCTTCCACAACTCCTTGCAAGATGAATTAACTCCAATTAAATATACTTCTATATAAAATATACACACAGTCTTCACTGCTTTCAGTTTGGACTGTTGTCTGGCTTTCTAGTATATAATATGCCAAAATTGTACTAATTATCTAAGTGTAAGGTGCTAGGGGCAGGGACTCTGTCTCCCTCTATGGATTGTGCAACACCAAAAACACAGTAGCACTTAAATCATAAAAATAACAACCAACTCCCTTCCATTGGGGTGAGAGTGTTTTTATATTATAGTTAAAGTCCCTGATCTTATAGTGGAATCTGTGTGGATGGGCCTGTGTGATTTTCGAGAGCCGCATCGATTTCAGTGGAACTTTGCATGGGCACAGCAATTATGCTGAATAGACACAGCTGAAGGATTACAACCTAGCTGACTACTGATATCATTTGAGTTAGTGAAGTGTCAGGGAGGGCTTTGTTGTTTGGGGTTGGGAAAGACATAATAGCAAGAGAAGGGAGAAAATAAAACTTTTTTCTATTTATATTTATATGTAGGTATATCAATAGAGAAACTTGTGAAAAGGACAGCACATACAATAGAAAACCCCTGGTTTAAGAGGCGATCTTAAAATTTCCTGTGTAGTTTCCTGTACAGTTTTGTACATCTCTCATTAAAGTCCAGCATTGACTAGTGGATCATTTTATGCTGGTATCTTGGGTAGTATTTTGGAGCAGGTTTCCCTGTGTGTTCTATATATATGTATATCTGTGTATGAGGAGGGTTATTTATTATAGATATGAAATACAGTATGAGATGAGTCAGAACAGTAAGTTGGCATTATGTTTGTGTTTGAGAGTCCCTCTCCTTCTTACACATTATCTCTCTGTTTTTTTTTAATGTGTGGGAAGTTTGACGTGGCAAGGTTTTTTTGTTGGTTTTTTTTTTTTTTTTGGGTGACTGAGTAGTGGAGGAAGTCATTTCCCTTGGATACTGTCAGGGCTAAGAAAGGTGTTGGCTGCTGAAACCTTCTTAGAGTGAATATTTCTCTCTTCCTACATACTGTACGTTAGAGCTGACTGTTAGGTAAATCTATTCTAGAGTGACCAAAGCTCATGTTGCCACGTCTCGCTCTGCTGGGGAAAAAAAAAAGTACTACTGGCAACAAAGCACCCTCTGGGCTTTCTCTCTTTTTCAAGCTTTGCCTTAGTAGCTAAGGAACAAATGACAGCTCTGTCATCTTATCTGTTTGGAACTGCTGAACATTCAACAAAAATTTCTTAAACAAGTGGGGAATCTTGTGTATAGGAGAATTGTGAGCTATCACCACGGGACTGGGTGTAAGGAGATCTGGGTCTTGTTCCCGGCTTAGCCGCTAATTTCCTGTCTGACCTGGGAAGGACGCTTAGGCAACATTTTCCAGGAGTGCCCATTAATTTGGGATGTCTCATTTATTGTGTGTTTATGTGTGTGTGCGCGCAACTTAAGGCCCCTTGGGTGCTGAGTACTCACAGCTCTCCTTGACTTCATTTGTGGTTTTGGATGCTCTGTATCTCCGAACAATCAGTCTCATGTTGGTTACCAAAAATCAGTTGATTTTATTTTTTCAAATTTTGAACTTAACCTCTCTGGTTACATAAGAACATAAGAATGGCCATACTGGGTCAGACCAAAGGTCCATCGAACCTGGTATCCTGTCTACCAACAGGGGCCAACGCCAGGTGCACCAGAGGGAGTGAACCTAATAGGTAATGATCAAGTGATTTCTCTCCTGCCATCCGTCTCCACCGTCTGACAAACAGAGGCTAGGGACACCATTCCTTGCCCATCCTGGCTAATAGCCATTAATGGACTTAACCTCCATGAATTTATCCAGTTCTCTTTTAAACCCTGTTATAGTCCTAGCCTTCACAACCTCCTCAGGCAAGGAGTTCTACAGGTTGACTGTGCACTTAGTGAAGAAGAACGTCCTTTTATTTGTTTTAAACCTGTTACCCATTAATTTCATTCGGTGGCCCCTCGTTCTTATATTATGGGAACAGGTAAATAACTTTTCCTTATTCACTTTCTCCACACCACTCATGATTTTATACACCTCTATCATATCCCCCCTTAGTCTCCTCTTTTCCAAGCTGAAAAGTCCTAGCCTCTTTAATCTCCCCTTATAGAGGGTTTGGTTTGGTTTCTTCACTATGTAAAAAGAGGGCAATGATAATTACCTAACAGGGCTGGGTAAGTAAATAACTTTAATATCAGTAAAACATTTTCACATCCCCTGTTGAAAGGTGCTATGTAAATGCAAAGTAGTGTTATGAAATGTGTTAGCCTAGCTCAGGCATAGGCAACCTATGGCACGCGTGCCAAAGGCGGCATGCGAGCTGATTTTCAGTGGCACTCACACTGCCCGGGTCCTGGCCACCGCTCGGGGGGGCTCTGCATTTTAATTTAATTTTAAATGAAGCTTCTTAAACATTTAAAAAACCTTATTTACTTACATACAATAATAGTTTAGTTATATATTATAGACTTATAGAAAGAGACCTTCTAAAAACATTAAAAGTGTATTACTGGCATGTGAAACCTTAAATTAGAGTGACTAAATGAAGACTTGCCACAACACTTCTGAAAGGCTGCCCACCCCTGGTCTAGCTCAACACTGCCCTATACTTCAGAGTTTTATAGTCATCTTAATTTTTAGCCCCACTCAGGGAAAAGCACTAGTAAGTATGCTTGTAAACAAAACCTTCCTGTAACAAACAGATGCCCAAAGTGTTATTACAGGTGAGATCCAGCTTTCAAACACAATGAAACGAAATTCCTGGCATCAGAAGGTCTAAAGTCACGTGGGAGTTGGTTTTTGTTTTGCTTTAAATCAAATGCTAATAAAACAGTGGGGGCAGAAGAATGGGGAGAGTGGTGGCTGAAGTTATCCTGTGGCTAGGTGCTGGCAGCACCCTGGGAATGGGGTGGCAGCTTCTTGTCTATTGAAACACTTATGCATTTGCTAGAAGGATACATGTTCTGGTGACATTGAGCAGGTTTGTCTGGGCAATCAATGGAAAACAAGATTGGATCTGTCGGAGTATAAAGCAGAAAGATAAAGGAAAGCGGTAGCTAGCTAGCTGGTTGGTTGGCTGGGGTCTGTAAAGGCTAACTGGAGGGAGACTGCCCAGCCAGCCATCAGCTGTGAATATGAACCCAGGCTTGGTTAGGAAGCAGGTCTCCTGTACCCTGTGTTGTGATTACTGAGCCTCCTATGCCCCATTGTCCAGCCTGCTTCCCTGTGACCAGAGGTTGGCTGGGGAGGTCTGTAAGGAGCACAGCTGGGTAGCAGGGAGTCAGGCTGGAGCAATGGGGTTAGGGAGGCACTGTCAGATAACTGAAGTAGCTGATGTTTGACATATGTGCCGGCTTCTCTTGGAGTAATAAAAATGGCTATGACAAAGCGAATAACTTTTTGTTGTGCTTAAATCTGAAGGGGGGCCAAGGCCTGAGCTGTGGTGCTAATGCAGATGGGTGAGATGTTCTGGATTTGCAGTTATAGAGATGAATTCATCCGTGCACTGTAGGCCCTTTGCTCCAGCTAAACCAGCATGAAAGGACCTTGAATCCTCCCTCACTACTGGAAATATGTCTGGTTCAGGAGGCTCACTGCACAGCTTGCTTCTGCAAGATAGCCTGGTGCAAAGGGGGTATTGGGGTAGGACCAGTGTTTGCTGGAGTGGTCCTGCCCCACCCTCATTCTGCTTTTTTTTGCACTTCCTCTGTATCTTGTGGGATCTGTGGTGTCTGGGGAGCGGACCCACATTCTGTTCTTTGGGGGCAAATGCAGCCCGTTCTCACCGCCTCCTAATAGAACAGTTCAAAGAGTTTTCTTCCACAAAGATCACCAGCCCCCCCAAAAAACCAAACCCCCTACTCTGTAGTCTTTTCCCCTGGGATAGAATGACTATGTCCAGATAAATTAAGTGATTTGTTCAAGTTCACACAGTAAGGCTGGGGAAGAGATGGGAACAAAAAGTTGTTCTCTTCTTGACTCTGTTTGTGTTGCCTTAAGGTTTTCATTGTATCCCTTTCAGTAACAAAAATGTGAGTCTCGTAGGATGCTATGGAGTAAGAGTTGATAGAAATCTTTCCTTTACAGACTCGTAAGGAAGACTCCCATTTGGAATGAGAATAATATCGGAATGAGCCAACAAGGTTATGTTGCAACACCTCCATATTCCCAATCCCAACCGGGTATTGGAGGTTTTTCTACAGGCTTTGGACCACCTACATCTTCACCTCTTTATGGGCATTATGGCAACCCAAACCCATCATACTCGGCATCTCAGTCAGGTAAGGCAGTACTAGTGTACTATATACTCAGGGCCTGATTCTTAATTGTCTTGCATCTCATGTAATCATTTACACCAGTGAAAAATTCTCTGTTCTGATTTGGTGGTGTCTTATACCAACTTTGCAAATGATAAGACAATATGCAGAGCAAGAAAGAATCAGGCCTTTCATGTATACTTACACTGCATGTGAGGTTTGCTTTGCAGGGAACAGTAAGTAGTATTTGTGTTTGGATACCACAGTGATAAGAAATGCCTAATATATGCAGAGAGAAGGAAAGAGTTAAAAATCTTTTCTGAAAACAAAGAGAGGTGTTTCCTAAGCTAACCTCTTTGATGGGAGGTGTCAACTTCAGAAATGAGCTGTTTTCTGCTGTAGGACCAATAATTGATTTAAAAGATTAATGAGATCCTAACCGGGATCTAGACTGTGAACATCCAGTTGGTACTGTACTCAGTATTGTACTCATTGAGATTGTCTTTTCAGTGGTGGGGTCAGTTAAAAAGAGGAAAACATAGGCCAGCTATCTGATCATATAGGAACCAATTGGCTTCTAATAGGGAAAATAGCCTGGCTAGTTTTTATAGGCTGGGTGGAAAGTTGCTCATTATATCTCAGTATGATGTGTCTACTGATTAATACATTGTAATTGACAGACATCAGATAAAGCAAAGCAGGACAAACATGTAGCTGCAGTGAATATTTGTACTTACACCTATGTCAGGATACAAAACTCAAAAAAAGATTGCCAAACTGGGGCTCCAGATTTTTTAAAAAGTAGAGAATGTGATTGAACTTATATAGGATTGATGCAAGAAAATGACCAAAGATTTATACTGGCAACCTATATAAGACCAGATTCTCTACTCGCTGACCTGTGTAAATCAGGTGTCATTTCAATGAAGTTAAAGGAGTATATACTGGAGAGAAAAATCAGGGCAGTAGCCTTTAATCAAAGAGTAAGGCTTAAAAAGGGGGCGAGAAAAACTTAACAACATTGGTGGGCAGGATACTGAGTCTGCAAAGGGAAATGACATACAAGTTTTGGCCAACATCAGAGAGGCGGGTAGAGCACATATTAAGGTGTTTGAGCTGTCCTTCAAGGCTTTTATAGAAGGTAGGTAAAAGAGGACTATAAGAAGATGAAAACTTAGATTAGGATTTACATTTTTCAGATATTAAGCAGGATCGACAGCTAATTAGAAGGCTGATTTCTTCTTATTGCATAAGATTGTATATGTAGTTTGTTGAATAGCCTGTCTACTTTTCTTGTTCTCATGAAATGAGTGACAGGAACAAATTCAGCCTAGAGCGAGGAGCCAGGACTCTTTATCAAATGCAGTGCAACCTTCATACCAAGACTGAGTTTGGACAAATGAAATCGAAGAACCTCTAGAAATTAGAAGTTTTTTTGATATGGAATATTCAGAAAGGAGAGTACCAAAGTTGGTAGCCATCCAAACTTTAACTTTAAGGAAAGTTAACCTAAAAGAAAAATAATCCAAGAAACACTGATTGGAACATTAATTGCGTTACATTATTGTTCTTTATAAATTGTAATCTCCGTACCGTTGGTCAGCAATTTGGATTTCTCAATGTTTAAGCAACACTCCTACTGTAGGGATACTGGTTACAGGTGAGCTGCATTCTTATGGTAAGCCTGTATTGTCAGGCTCTTTCAGTTTTCTGAAAAGCACTGTCTTACTGAGGAAAACTTAACTGTTGGTGTTTCTTCTTACTAAAAAGCTTAATGAGTAGGCTAGGAATTCCCAAATAAACTTTCCGAATAAAAGTGCACAGGTCCTTTCCTGCACTAATTCGGAGACTCTTTCCTAGCTCTTAATTTTTTTTCTCATCTTTCCCTTCCCTACCTTTCTCAGAATCCTTTTCACCTTCCTACTCTGATTTTTTTCTTTCCTTTCCTGCACAATCTCTTTCCTTCTGTTTCTCCTTCTCTTCCCCCTTTGTTCCACTGTAGTAACCTGGGAACAAGCACCTGCTGCCAACCAAGAAGGGTAATAGAGGGCCTGCAGCTGAGATGCAGCAACACAGAGTGCTGTCCTGGGGAGAGATGGCCAATGAGAGGGCAGTTTGAGTGATGGGGCTTGGGATCTACTGGAGAGGAGGTATTTAGAAGGTGGTTAGAGAAGAAGGAGGCGAAAAGAAGCGTCACTAATGTAAAAAGGGGATTTGCTGAGCAAGCTGTATTAGAGGAAGCTGGACCTTGAAGGGCAGCATGCTAGGAGCCTGGCTGCAAGGGTTATAGATCGTATGCCCAGTGAGGTTGACCATTGGGACACTGATGGAGGTACAATCTGGGAAGTGGGCGTGATCCTCCGGCTTGAGGATCTGTCGTTTGTGGGTGAACCTGTTGGAAAGAGTTGTGGTCATCACAGTGCCAAAGCAAAGGAGTATCACAAGCCGGAGAGAGATGAAGCTGGACTTTGAAGCCAGGGTGAGGAGTTACTGATTCCCTCTTGGGGTGACACAAGGTGGTGTTGAAAAAACTTTCTATTTCGATGGTAACTTAGTTTATTTTCCTAAGCAAGTATTTGATGTTACCTTATATAATATTATTATTTTATTATTTATATTGTTCCTGTCAAATTTCTGGATTTACCCCTTTATAAAGTTTAACATTTAAGGTTGTCGCCATAGCATAGCTGAGGCCTAGGTTGCTGTTTATAATCTGTGCCTGTTAGTGTACAAAAAACAGCATCCTTGAAAGCAATAAAGGAATGGGAAATGCTGAAAAAGAGAGGAAGGTGAGAAGGAAGTCATAAATGGTGAGCATTGTTGATGGATTTTTTTAATTAATTTCTGTGCCTAGCTCTGAATTCATCCAGTCTTGGCTATTGGTATTGAAACCGTAATTCTTATATCTCCCAATTGTTCTGTTCCAGTAAGTCCTCATTTAATGGATTTAATGCATTTTTATATCTATTATAAATGTATTTAAATGTGACTTATTTTAGGTATGTTGAAATCTACTGTGCCTTTTGGGTCCTCTGCTCCTGTTGGATCTCCACCTCCTGGCACCCATCAGTATAGCCAGACCAACCTCCAGAATGGCCCCCATTCAACTGGACATCAGCCACACAGGTGATTTTCAAGAAATAGCATGGATCAGATCTAACTTTTTCTTTATATATTTTTTTCATAGCTGATCCATAGGTATTCAGCCATTTCTGACCCATCTAACTTGAGGACTGTTCAGTTTCCAGGTTTAGCTTTTAAGTGAAAGTGAATTTTGGGTCACAAGTTGCTTTGAAATGGTCAGCCAGTCTTCTGGGGATAGGAAAAAGGAGAAAGCGTCCAAGAAGGAGTAGGTAAATTTTAGGGCTGTCGATTTATCACAGTTAACTCATGATTAACCAGGGAGCATTTGATTTAAATCACTAGTCAGGAAGACTCTATTTAATCATGGATTTCTACATAGAAGTGCATTCTTGTTGGTTGTTATAACCTTAATACATATTCTTCACAACTCAGAGATAGGTGTAGGTTTCATTTTTAGAAGGTACACACGATGTATTTTAAAAGTGATTTATTTTGAAAACTTTTCAGATTAGTTTTACAGCTATATCAGAAAATGAATGATTGTTTGGATATTTCATTTACCAAAGGTAATTGAAGCAGATATTTATGAAGTCACTGGGGGGGGGGGTGAACTATCTCCAATTCAACAGGTTAATCATTAATATTTGGAGGATTTTCTTTCCATGCTGTATTAGGAGGAGAACATCACCAGACAGACATTTAAATTATTTTATTTAAGTAAACAACAATGTTATGTATTCTGGATTATTTTCTTCAACAGCAAACATATAATATTTTAACAAAACAAGCATATGAATTTTTGAATTTAGTTAAACATTCAAGTTATTTAAAATCAGGTTTGTTTTTGTTAAAATTGTTTTTAACTAAAATAGTTATGAAATATTTAAAACAACAAAAATTAAATGGACTGTCAGCCAGGTCAACATGAGAAACTTAAAATATTGGCTTCTGCAGCTAACTCTGTTGTCTTCACCTTCATTTTCCTGTTTGTTCATAATCTGGAAAAGAAAAACAAACTTTCCTGCTTTTTCAGGTCTCACACGATTTCTCAATTTGGAATGAATTAGCCCAAGGGAAGAAAATATATTCTTTTTACACGGGCAGAAGAAGCTACTGCTTTTAAAAGAGAGATTGTCACTTCAACAGTCTCTGAATCCAAGTGTTTAAGTGACTTTCACCAGTTCACTGATGTGACTTTCTTTAAAACATCAGCAAACATATATTTCTTGAATGGTTCACACTGAGCTCTGAAGTTTATTATAGTTGGCATTATGGAGGGATGATTGCTGGATGTCCATGTCAGAGCCATCTCCTCCTCTTCAGCAGTTAAGGTTTGACCCTGGTACCGAGTATTGAGAATATTTGCAAGAAAATGAGCTGGAGATCGTGCTTGTCCCATTCGTTTTTTAATGCTTGTAATTTAACTCTGTCATTGCATATTTCTCTTTTTAAGATCTATCTCAGTTCCTTCCAGATTCAGCAGCATCAGCAACAAAAAAGCTATTTCCCTGCATTTTGTTCAAGGCTACAGAAATATGCTTCAGGGTACTCAGCATGTGTTCGACACATCTCTTAAGCCCAATGTTGAGAACTTTGGCTGTGATAGTGCCGTCTATTTTTTCACGATTTTGTTCACAGATTGTCATCAGATTAGGCCAGTTCTTGGTACAGTGCTCAAAACAGTACACTACTGAGTTCCATTGTAAGTCTTGTGGGAGAGTTGGCTTGCTTCCTCCCACTTTTTTTCAGAGCAGCTGCTGCAAAGTGGTTGTTTCAGAAGTATTTTGCAATTTCCACATTAGCCTTTATTTCTGGAACACTGAAGTCTTTGGCTAAGAAATGCATCAAATGAGCACAGCAACCATATGTTATTAGCTTGGGACTCTCTTCTAAATTTCTTCTCATCTTGGATACATTTGCAGCATTGTCTGTTACCACGCTGTGTACTAGACATTTGAATTTTTCCCCACAGTTTGTTATAGCTTTTACTGCTACTTCTTGTAAGTATTCTGCTGTGTGTACATTTGTTTCTGTAAGGAAGACATTCCATTCTTCTGTTGTTACCCAAGCACATACAACAGGATCATTGTGGACATTGCTCCAGCCATCATGGCTCAAGTTAACAATTTCACCCTCTAGACCTTTTGCACACTGCTCAATTTCTCTTTCATACACTTTATCCAGCAATTTGCCTGCGATGTCTGCTCTGTTGGGTGGACTGTATCCTGGTCTTAATGACTGAACCATGTTACTGAAGTGTGGGTTCTCAATCATACGGAAAGGAGCGTTTGCGGCAAAAACAAACAGGGCAATTTTTTTTATCAATTACCTCTTTTTGTAATCTGCTGTTTCTTATCACAAAGTTATCTACGGTTGTTTCTGGATGATGGAGATTTTTTTTTCTTTTTGCTATAGGTGATATACTGTGGCTATGTGACATACATGATGTGACTGAAACACTATCATTAGCAGATAACTCTGAAACTATAGAAAATGATGGTGATCTTGAAGGTGGATAGTCTTCAGAATCCTGTATGTTGAGGATGGATTCTCCCAAACAAAATAAGTTATTTAATTATTATTACCATACTGCTTATTTAGTATTTCTCATTGCATTCACTGACATTCAGTACTATTTTAAAGGTGAAATTGTAAAAGGAAGATCTGCCTATTTCAGCTATTTATTTTTTTATCACAACTGCATCTAAAATGATAGTACAATAGAATAACAACTATATTTTTTGCTCAAACATGAGAATTCAAGAACAGTCCAGAAGAAAGAAGTATGGAATTAAAAAAGTTTACCAACCTGAAGATCCCGCATGTTCAGACATGTTCCTTTCATCATTGTCAATGCAGCTTTCTCCTGAGAAGGAACACTTCTCATGATGTTGTTAATTTGGGCAACCAGGCCTTGCATTTCTTTGTTGCACTGTTTGCATTTTGCACACATGCCTCTCTTACGCACAGGTGTAGAGGAACTTCATTAAAATATTCCCAAACTGGGTCTCTTTTACGGTCTGCTGCCATTATAGGTTTTCCCTTCTAGTGAGAGAATGGTATGGTAGATCTCAAATCAATGAAGGCTGCACTCAGAAAGACCTCAAGATTTCTGGAATATGTTGCTCAAAGAGTTTCATTTTTGTTCTTACTGCCTGTCCCTCCCTTCTCATATTTATCGCCAGATTACTTCTCCTTGTCCAGATCTATTCTGTCCCCACCATCTTCTATTCATTGAACTTTTTGAAACGTTGCACTTTTAGAGAGAGGTAAGGGATTGACTTTGTGTGCACAAATTTGCATAGGGACAATAGGGTTGAGGTCTGTTATTTCTCACCTCTATATATTGTTTAAAACATTTTTGCTGTTAACCAGCATGTTATCCAGGGGTGAAAGTAAAACTGAGCTCTTACCAGAATGGGCCCAGCTCTGGCCTCCGTGGAAGGGACGGGGCCTTTGGCGGAAGGGGCGGGGCTGGTGTGTCAGCGTCCCCCAGCCAGCCCATCTGCGCTGCCTGACCTGCATCGCCCGGGGCTCCAGTGGCGATTTAAAGGGCCCGGGGCTCCAGCAGTGCCTTTTAAATTGCGGCCCCGGGGCAGCTACGTCTTTTGCCCCGCCCCACCCCGCGCCACCCTTTCGGCGGCCTGGGGGCGGGGAAGGGGCAATGACATTAAAGCGCTGCTGTTCGGACCGGTACTGGTGGCCACTTTATGCCGGTACGCTGTACCGGCCCATACCACTTTACTTTAACCCCTGATGTTATCTCTGGAGACGCAAATCCACAGTTTGAGAACTGCAAAACGAAACATCTCTGACGGTATCGTCTAGACTGAGCACTGAGTCCCATTGGGTAGATAGAAAGATGAACCTAAATAATCAGTACAGAAGCCTGTGGAACCCCATAAAATTGGGTCCCTAATCCATGAACTATTGGAACTCATTTACAAAACTTTTCTTAAACATTACATGAATATATTGTCTCAGACTATAGAATTAGAATTTATAATCCCTATTCCATGACGAGATCTCTTTGAGCTATAATGTATCTTAATTAAAACTATCTTTAGATTGCTTTTTTCCTCAAAAAGCATTCTATCAAAAAAAAAATCCAATTTAAATTTAAAAAAATCTAATTTTTTTAAAAAATTTTTTAAAAAAAATCATTGATTTTTATCCACGCTGTGATTAACTCAGAAAAAATTAATCATGATTAATCGCACTTTTAAACAATAGAATATCAATTGAAATTTATTAAATATTTTTGGATGTTTTTCTACATTTTCAAATATATTGATTTCTACTAGAACACAGAATACAAAGTGTACAGTGCTCACTATTGATTACAAATATTTGCACTGTAAAAATGATAAAAGAAAGTATTTTTCAGTTCACCTCATACAAGTACTGTAGTGTAATCTCTTTATCGTGATGGTGTAACTTACAAATGTAGGTTTTTTTGTTAGGTAACTGGACTCAAAAACAAAACAATGTAAAACTTTAGAGCCTACAGGTCCACTCATTCCTATTCTTGTTCAGCCAATCACTAAGAGAAACAAGCTTGTTTATCTTTATGGGAGATAATGCTGCCCGCTTCTTATTTACATTGTCACCTGAAAGTGAGAACAGGCATTTTTGTAGCCGGTGGTGCAAGGTATTCATGTGCCAGATATGCTAAACGTTCGTATACCCTTTCATGCTTCAGCCACCATTCCAGAGGACGTGCTTCCATGTTGCTGATGTGCATTTAAAAAAAAAACACATTAATTAAATTTGTGACTGAACTCCTTGGGAGGAGAATTGTATCTCTCCTGTTTTACCTGCATTCTGCCCTATATTTCTGCCCTATAGCAGTCTCGGATGGTGACCCAGCACATGTTCGTTTTAAGAAGACTTTCACAGCAGATTTGTCAAAACGCAAAGAAGGTACCAATATGAGATTTCTAAGGATAGCCACAGCACTCGACCCAAGGTTTAAGAATCTGAAGTGCATTCCAAAATCTGAGAGGGATGAGGTGTGGAGCATGCTTTCAGAAGTCTTAAAAGAGCAACACTCTGATGCAGAAACTACAGAACCCAAACCACCAAAAAAGAAAATCAACCTTCTGCTGGTGGCATCTGACTCAGACGATGAAAATGAACATACGTTGGTCCACTCTGCCTGGGATTGTTATTGAGCAGGATCCATCATCACCATGGACGCATGTTCTCTGGAGTGGTGGTTAAAGCATGAAGGGACACATGAATCTTTAGCACATAAATATCTTGTGACACCAGCTACTACAGTGCCATGCGAACCTCTGTTCTCACTTTCAGGTATATTGTAAACAAGAAGCGGGCAGCATTATCTAAGTAGGACTGAGTGGACTTGTAGGCTCTAAAGTTTCACATTGTTTTATTTTTGAATGCAGTTATTTTTTGTACATAATTCTACATTTGTAAGTTCAACTTTCATGATAAAGACATTGCATTACAGTACTTGTATTAGGCGAATTGAAAAATACTATTGCTTTTGTTTTTTACAGTGCAAGTATTTGTAATCAAAAATAAATATAATTAAATACCAAGGCATGCTGATTTAACACACAGTATTATGGAAAATATCTAACACAAAGAATGCTTGATAA
This sequence comes from Lepidochelys olivacea, assembly GCF_965140295.1. Lineage (NCBI taxonomy): Eukaryota > Metazoa > Chordata > Testudines > Cheloniidae > Lepidochelys > Lepidochelys olivacea. The sequence continues at coordinate 44,837,061 of NC_140414.1, read as the reverse complement.
ACAGTAAAGTGAAATTTTTAAAATTGTACACTTTATATTCTGTGTTGTAATTGAAATCAACATCTTTGAAAATGTAGAAAACATCCAAAAATATTTAAATAAATGGTATTCTATTATTGCTTAACTGCGATTAATTTTTTTAATTGCTTGACAGCCCTAGTAAATTTACAAATAAATTGGGAACTATTCTTCTATTCCCAACTTCTGTTTGGACTTATTTTTAAGGTGGAAGCATAGATTGCATAAACAACCCAAGATTGTAGTTTAAAAATATTTGTATTATTACAAAATTTACAATTAAAAGCTTTATTGTAATAGCGATATGTATTCACTGTGCACCTTAATATGCTACTGGTGCTGGGCTGCTGGTATATTTAGGTGATTGAAGGCAAATGGCTTTTGTCCTTTTTCTTGCAATACATCCATGCTAGACACCAATAGACTTCTCATGCTCATTCTTGTATATTGGTGCATTCTGCTTTTCGGAGGAACAAGTCAGACCAGCTGTTTCAAATGAATGTTGTGCTCTGGAATGGCTATTGGGGTTAGAAGTGTAAATCTGATTCACTGGGGAAAAACACTGATCTTTGGATTCGTGGATCAAGTAACTATCTAATGCAGACTGAGGAATAATTTGGACCATGTGTTTCATACAACCTTTATGTAGGATATATTCCCTGAATAGAGAATCACCTTTGACCTTCTTTTCTATGTTTGATTAGAAATATAAAAATAGAAAGTGAACCAGCACTGAGAAAAGCTTTAGTATTGATTACACTTTTTTGTCTCCTCTACTTGGAGGAGACAAAGGCAACAAACAGGTGTTAGAAATACCATCTGTAATAGAAGTTACATTAATTTTCTGTATCTTTCTGTATCAAGTTTTCTTCTTATGACTAGAACCTCTTGATTTGTCATATAATGATGATTGCATTACATCAGTTGCCAGCTAATAGAGAGTAGAAGCTTGTGCATGTCTGTGCATTAATATTCAGTTTGCCTGCTTAGCAGTTTCTTTAAGCCAGCTTCCAACGTCACAGACAAAACTCAACAGCATGCCCTAAAGATATGAGGCTTTGTCAAATTCTTGGAGGCTGGTGGCTGCCTTCTCTTGATATAAGTTCTGTGATTTACTTTGGAGAAGAAGGTTGATGTTTGGTGAGCTTTGGTAGATGTTTGGGGAAAGTAGAGCGAGGACAAAGGGTTACAGGAGTGGGTAGAACAAGAAGAGTGTGAAATGAAATAGGGAAAGGATAAAATGAAGATGGCAGGAGGGATAAGAAGGAGAATGTGGAGGAAGATAATGAAGAGGGAGAAAGTTGACCACAGAGTGGTTCAGTAGCAATATTCGTAGTTTGTATAGTTTATAAATAAAAATATGTATGTAGCTGCCTTAGAAAAAAAGAAAATAGCTTAAATAAAATGGCTTCCAAGGAGTAACAAAAAGAATTGTATGGTAAGTTTCTAAATCCTTAGCTGTAACTATTTTTGGTTGCATGTTCTTTATTAATTTGGTGCTGTCTAGCAGCAATGTCTTAGACATCAGTGAGTCAAACTACTGTCTTCACATTTCTATTTTAGTTGTCGTCCAGATATATTTGTGAATAGTTTATTTTAAATAAAAATGTATTTGTGTGTGTTTTAATTAGATGTCAAAATTAGGAAGTTTTAGTTATTGCTAGTATTGTGGTAGAATCTAGAGGTGCCAGCTCATATTGGAGCCCCATTGTGTTATGCCCAAACACTTTTAGTGAGAGTCAGTTCCTGCTCTGGGTAGCTTGCAGCGTAAATAGACAAGATAGATGAAGGATGGGAGGGGAATCAGGGACATGGAGTAGCAAGGTGACTGACCTAATGTCAGGTCAGTGGTGATGCCAGGACTAGAATTACATCTCCTGACTCCCAGTCCTTTACTTCATCCGCTGTATATTGTGTACTATATCCTGATCCTATCCCTGTGTACTGCACATATTCTTACATTAGAAAGAACTGGTATTGTAGTTCAGGACAAAATAGAACAAGATAGCAAGAAAACAAAGTTATATTTTTCTTAAAGGAAAGGGCAGTTCCTTCATGTTCAGAGGTGAATTATGGTCAGAACAGTGTAGAGACCAGAACACCACCCACTGCTTCCCACACACAGGCTGTTCCTCTTTTCTCCGCATACAGAGATTCTTCAACTCTCTCCCCATTATTCCTCTCCCCCGCACCCCGATACATACACACACTCTCCCCTTGTTAATACAGTAGGAATCTTCCTCATCCACCCAAAACTAAGGCTGTCCCCTTGTACCCCACAGGTGGAAAAGGGGACAGATTATTTGACGTTTGGGTTCAGAATTTCAAAAGAACTTTTTAAACTGCACCAGTAAAATCTTACATACAGGTTTAGTTGCTTCTAATAAGTAATTATGTGTGCAAATGAATATTTGTTCTCTGTATAGGCACACCGTTTCCTCTGTGTGCGCACTTCATTTCTATTGTCATAAAAATATACATTGTGTGGGGATAATCTGAGGAGACTCCTTTGTAATTTTGGCCCTTATAGTCAGAGGTATCAGTGTCATTTGTGAGGAGATACTAGACTTTCTGGGTTGTGATTGGCTGAGATGATTTTTTTTCATATATATATATATATATATAACATAGTTTAATTTCTCTTCTCAGGTTTCAAGGCCCTTCACCTCGCAACAATGCAGCACCTTCCTATCCCCCATACTGCCCTCAATCACAGCCATCCTATCCAAATACTGCATCCTCTTCATCCACAACACAACTGGCTAATCAGCTCAGCACCCTGCAAATAAATAACTATGGTAATGGTTGCGTTATCATTTATCCATTTTCATCAGCTAAAGCTATTAGTAAAATATGATGAAAGAGCCAACAATTTATCTATTTTGATGTTTTCATAATGTTAAATAAGTCAAAAGTAAACTGTAGATTGCTCTTTGAGACCACTGTGTTGAGCAATGTTACTTACTCAGGTTCCTAAATGTCAGTCTCATCCTGCTCCTTCAAGTGTGTCTACCTTTAAATGTTCTTGTAAGAACCATATAGGGCAGTAGTTTTCAACCTGTGGTCCACAGACTAAGATTCCCAAAGGGGGCTGCACCTCCATTTGAAAAATTTTAGGTGTCTGCAAATGAAAAAAATTTGAAAACCAATATAGCCTGAAGATTTCAAAAGTGCTGAGTGCTAGTTTAACTGTGCTATCGTTAAAGGTAATAGTAAAATTCCCATTGACTTCTGTCGAAAGAGAGTTAGGGCAACACTATGAACTTTTAAAAATTCCACTTTACTGTTTATCAAGCATTCTTTGTGTTAGATATTTTCCATAATACTGCTTGTTAAATCAGCATGCCTTGGTATTTAATTGCTATTCCCACTAATGGATATTGAGACTAATTTTAGAAACTTGTCTTTTTTTAAAGTTTGGTTTGTCTTCGAAAGTGACTTAAAAAAAAAAGGTAACTCAACAGATATGCTTTCTGGGTGTACTGAAAGTCATATCTGCTCACTTTAGAGTGCATTATGTCTTTACTCCGATTAACGCTGTAGAATGAACACAGCTATGAGAGGAGTGAACTGGACTCTATTCTTGCTTGCATAACATCATCAGAATTGTTAACAAAGTTCTACTTAAGGGCTTTATTGTGCCCTCATTTAAAACTGTGCACCTACACTGAAGACAATGGTGTTGCATAGATGTAACAGATGGCATAATTTGAAGACCATTACATTGCACAGTTGTAATGAAATCAGAATTTGGCCTGTAGAATCTTTTACCAGTAATGGTGTTTGAGAGTGAAAGAGCCCAGCTTGACTTTCAGATCCCAGGGTGAATTTGCTGTGGTGCCAATTAGAAAAAACTAATTTTTATTTGAAAATCAAGAAAACTGTGAAGTGAAGTTACTGGGACAGAATAATCATGGGACTCCTTTTGTCATTTTTTACAGTTACTTTTCAGAGTTGACCCGCACTTTAGTTTGATGTATAAGTAATTAATAATGGGGTTGCATAATTCACTAGCATAGCAGTAAACAGACTTAGCTTCCAGTGATGAAGTTCAGCTATATCCTGCTTTTAAAAGACCTGTTTCTGAAAGCAGATAACATAGGCATGAATTTTATGATGTTTGAAAGGTAATCTGGAGCTAAACACTTTGTGCTTTTTACAGTAGTAGCACCATTTTATAGGGAACCTTTTTGAGTCATTGTGCCAACCTCTGTGCTGACTGCCAAGTTCCCATATGCATTCATTTTACTTGTGCTGGAAGAGAGCGAGTGCTGTCTTTCTAGGCATATCTTTAAAAGTTTGATACTTTGATTTCTGCAATAGCAACCAAAACTTGAATGCAAATTAGAACAAAATCTATGAAAGCAAATTAATTGCTCAGGTCCACCTTTTCACATCCGCGCGCCTATTCTCTTTTCACAAAACATCTGGGTGAAGCATTTGGGTCTGCAAATTTTGGGTTTGTGCAAGAAGACAACTAGAAGACAAGAAGATGTGTAGTTTTCTAATATGGCATGCAAATGAAAGACTTTCATTTGCAAGCAAGCTGTGTGAGTGCCCAGAATATGTGTGTCACCCCTTCCGTGTTGGGGACTGAACTCTGAAGGTTTGGGAAATATCTGTTGTAAAATCATTTTCTGGATGAAGTAGGGATCCAAGAAGTTACAAAATAAGGTTTCTAACTATGCTATGATATGGTCATGAGCCAAACTCTGTGGCCTTTCATCAGGCAAAACTTGGGTCATTGGGCATTTTGCTCTATTTAGGAGTGGAGAATCTGGCTCTCTGACAATAAGAAAGTGCATGTATTTTCTTACCTACTCAAGCTGATGAAGTTCCCTTGGAATGAGGATTATATTGGGATCATATAAGAAATACTGTGCTAATACAATTAGGGATCACATAATTCTGAGAGTTATATTATGTTACTAAACCTGTTTTCAGCTTTGCTGGAGCTACTGCTGGGTTCTTGTTGAAATATCAACTCTCACATTAGTTTTTGTGCTTTTTGTTGACTCTGTTGCGATAGTTCTTTGTTCTGTTCCCAGCAAAGATTGGTTGGTTTTTGTGTTTGTTTTATTTTTTAATAGTAGAGTTTAAATTTAGTCTGTATGCAAACCTCCCATTGACTTCAGTTGGTTGGTTCTATAGACCTACTGAAAGTTACAGAGTGCAAGCTTAGGGCTGGATCTCATTCATATCAGTTTGGAATTTACCTTTGACTTGAATAAAAGCAGGACTGGGCTCCCATCTCTGTTTGTGTGTCTTATTTTGGGGTTTTTTTGACTGTCACCAGTGTTGTTTAGAAGGATTAATGAGGACAACTACAAAGTGGTATGATACCAGATAAAACCTTCCAAATTCAGGAGTAGATCCCTAGCTAGCATAAGTTCAGTATCACTCCATTGTCTTTACTAGTTGCTGACTCCAATGAAATGAAACCAGTTTATTCTAGCTAGGATCTTGCCCTCAGTTTGTGCAATTAATTGCAAAGATGGGGATGGGGGGAGCTTTTAAAATATTCCTTAGCCTAACGGATTAAATGCACTGAGAGTGCAAATGCACAGTGACATTATGCCTGCTTTACACAGGGCTAGATTTGGTCCAGCATTTTTATTATACTTCTGTAAGATGTTTCAGACTAGGCAAAAATAATTGATTTGTGTTACTGTTAATAGTTTGCCTTTAGAAAATATTTTTTTGCCATTCCCCTGTCATTTAAGTGTAGACCTTAAATAGTCCTTAGTCTACTGAAGGTATACGTTTTACACTGCTCTGTTTCTCCTACTTACACTGATATTTTGGTTGACTCCAAAGCGAAGCAAGAAAAGAAAATGTAAGATTTAGGGACCAGATCCTCAGCTAATCTAAATTGGCATAGCTCCACTGAAGTCAGCAGATCCTAGGCTATGTCAGTTCATACCATCTGAGGATATGGTGGGCTTATATTTTGTAGGTGAGGGCTTTGTTTACTAATTAAAATGTCTAACTAAATATCTTTTAGTGTTTTAAGCTTTTTGAGCAAGAAGTCATTCTACAGAGTTTTAGTTGACGTACTTTTATCTCTCCTGAAAATTCTTTCTTACAAGGTCTGTCAGGTGAAATTTGACTCAAAACGTAAAAAAACCAAACATTTACAATATGTAAGCCCCAAAGCAATATTTCTATAAGCATGATAATTTCATTTGGAAATAGGTTGTTTTTCTTATGAGCAGATAAGTATTCCTGTGCGGTGTGTGTAAAACATACATTGCAGCATTTAGTACCTGAGAACCTGAAACTGAAGAGGATTGTAAACAACATGAAATGAGTGGCATGTTTTTTCTCCAATGGACCAATCCTAGTAAATTGGAGAAAGTAAACACATCATAAAAAGAAAATTGGATATTTCAGTATTCTTTGCTTTTAATAACCTAAGCCTAAACTTTTAAAAGTAACTAGTCCCAGATCAAGACACCTTAAGGGCATAACTTTTCAGAGGGTTTGTACTTAACATTTTGTGAAAATCAGACCTCAGAGTGACAAGTTGGGCACCCAAAATTACTAAGCACTTTAGAAAACTTAAGCTGTGACATGTTATTAATAAGGATTATTAGAGGCACTGTCAGTTTAAAGTACAGTATTCTTACATAGGCTGAAAACATATTAGCAACTAATAACATTAAATGATTGTTAGTATGTTATCATTTTCGAATAATTTGATATATCACAGGAATGTTCTTGCACAGGTCCTGGTGCTTCTCAGAGTTCTCTCATGCCTTCTGGGATTCCAACATCTTTTCAAGGTCCATGTCCACCACCACCACCAACACAGCAGCAAATGGCCTTGCCACCTGGATCTCAGATTCCTCCGGCACCAGCAAATAACCTGAATGGCGTTTGTACTCCACCCTCACTGCCTCCAGTGGCCATGCAGGATGGGATCCCAGGATCTGTACCCCCAAATGCCAACTTGCAGCAACTTCCAGGACAACCTCCAGTGCCTGGGTATCATCCACAGCATGGTAAATATGGATGTTTGGTTTCTTATTTAAAAACATGCATTAAATATTGTGCGATAGAACTGCTGTCATCTCATGAGTAAAGCTGAAACTAAAGGGGCAGTTTCACTTTTGACACGTAGGACTTAATCAGTCCTTGGAGACACTGCTGACTACACCACAGCAGCCACATGCAGGAGGAACTTTGGTACCTGGGCATGTCATGCCTAATTTTAGGCTTATCCTTCAAACAATGAATCATGGGTATAAAAGTGCAGGAGCTTTTACTTGCACTTGTAAAACTGTATCTACAAAAATAGAAGTCAGGCTAAGGCCTTTGTAAAATGTGGCTATATCATATTATAAAACTACTCTCTCTCCCTTTTTTGGGGAGGGGAGAAACTGAGCTGAAAAGTGTTTTTCTTGTTTTGTTTTTGTTTTAAATTATTCATAAATACTACTTCAGGGAGATTTTCTCTTTCCCCCTCTCCATCCCCTCCCACAAAGAAAGCATATTTTGCAGGAAGTGGGAAATACACTGTGTTTTATTTCATTAACATTTGTATGGCAAGATAAAATGCCCAGACATTGGATGGAACAATGTAAGAGCTTCATGACAGAGTTTAAATGCTTTAAATTTGATGAACGGGCTTTTGTAATTCTGCAGCCAACTATGGCCCTCAGATGGCAGGCTCTCAGCTCTCTTATCCTGGTGCCTTTCCTGGGGGTCCAGGACAGCTTGCTGGTCCACAGCAGAGGAAGCTTGATCCTGACTCCATCCCCAGCCCTGTAAGTAATATTGTATTTAGTTAAAAGTGAATGCTTTCATATTAGAATGTTACAAAGAAATATCAAAGCTAACTTCATGTTTTTATGTTGTTGGGTTTTTTAGACTTCTAAAATATGCTGTGCCACATGGCTCATAGAATATGTTCATAATATAACATAATTCTTTAATTATGTGGTATTCTGTACTTAGAGGGGTTATGTTGTCACTTTTAGATGAAGTGGCAGCAGCATGTAGCTTTAGTGCCATTTCTGGAAAATGTCCATGAATCTTGTTAGAAAATTAGTGTAGACTTTCTACCCTGCTAATTCATTGCTTTTTTTAATGTGAATTCTGCTGTGTAATATCACAGTATGGTTCCCTTCAGCAACACCTGATCTGTTCCCAGGGATCCATACACACAATTACTACTCGCAAACGCTTCAAATAAACCACCATCTCCTGTTACTACAGGAAGATCTAAAACTTTAACTGTATCTGAAATATTATAATTTGAACTAAATGCCCAGAGGGTTGAAAAAATCACCCAAAGCATCGCTGGGGATCTGTAAATGATGGACAGTGAAGCAGTAGGATGTACAGGCCTAATCTACTGTTGAATTAAAATGGCTTTTGGGAAAACTTTTCTACTGTTTGCCTGATTTTTCCCCCCCCCTCGCTTTCTTTTATGCTGCTGAAGGCGGTGGATTTACTCTTCGTTTACATGGGTTGGAGTGAGATCAGAATCAGGCCTTACATGTTATGGCAAACGTACAAAATGTTTTGAACTGTATTTAATCTCTTGGCTGGTCATCTCCCTGTTGCAATAAATTATTTACTCAGCCACTAATTGCTAATAAGATTTCACACTCCTCTAGAAATGCTTTATGTTCAAAGACCTCTTTATCCACTGTTACTGACAGCAGCCCTGTGGAGTCTAACCTTGCACAGCTAATTGGACTATTAGTTTCCCAATTTTAGGTATTACGTACTTACAGTTTTTACTGTCCTTCCATAAAAAAGGAGCATCTATTCTTTGCTACGTCTTAATAATATAGCCATGCAAATGAACTACTTCAGGCGCTCCCCTCTGCCTTATCACTAACATAACTCATAAGCCAGCAACTGAACGCATGTCTCATCTTTTATATTCTACTGCCAGAGTTGTCCTAGTCTCTCTTTGCTTGGGCAAGCCAACAAACTGAGGACAATATTGGACCAGAGGAGGGGGAATTGCAGGGTGGGAAAACAAGTTCCAAAGCTGAGGAGCCTTTGCCAAAAATGTGCTGTTAGGTGATAGAGTGTATCCCTGTGTTTAATTGGGGCTCCAGCTCACTGAAATATTTGTAATATTTTGTCTTGGACTTAAATGCATATATCTGTTAGCTCAAAAATGTTAAAGGGTGTGATTTCAAAAACACCTAAGTCACTAAACACCTAAGTTACTTTTACCCAGATTCTCAAGGATTTAGATGCTTAGCTCTAGTTAGGAAGTTAGGAGCCTAAATACCTTTGAAGATCTGGGCTTTAGGTACATGTGAAAACCCGACCCAAAGCTACAAGTGGATAGACAGCTGCACCATAGGCGCCGACTCTGTGGGTGCTTCGGGGCTGCAGCACCCACGGGGAAAAATTAGCGGGTGCTCTGCACCCACCGGCAGCCAAGTTCCCCCAGCCCTTACCCCCTCCTCGCCTGCTCCTCCCCCAAGCGCACAACGTCCCCACTCCTCCCCATCCCTGCACTTTCCGCCTGCCGTCTAACAGCTGTTAGGCAGCGCTTAGGACTTTCCAGGGGGGAGAGGGAGGAGTGGGGACACAGCACGCTCAGGGGAGGAGGTCGTAAAGAGGGGGGTAGGGGTGGGAACTTGGGGGAAGGGGGTGCAATTGGGGCTGGGCGAGGGTGGTGCGGGCAGGGGGGACGAGCACCCATGGGGCAGAGGGAAAGTCCACGCCTATGAGCTGCACTATTGACTATGCATTTGTGGAATTTCGTGTGTTTTCCACCATGTGTAAGGAAGAATTTACATTAAAGAAATATATTGTTAATACTCCATGAAGCAGCGTATAGCTGCTGGGGCAGGAGGCTAAGACCACTTCCTTGATCAGTTTAGACTCCATTTGGGTTGTCTTTAGGCATGGATGAAGATGGTATATAACAGTTGACACTGGAGAGAAGGAACCTTGAGGGAAAAGGCTCTCAGTTGCTCACTTCAGATGTAACTAAGTGTGACAAACTATTATTTTAAAAATATAAGTGTTTTTATGACTTGCAAGTGTAGGCATTGCCTTTAATAGGTAAGTCATAGAATCATAGAATATCAGGGCTGGAAGGGACCTCAGGAGGTCATCTAGTCCAACCCCCTGCTCAAAGCAGGACCAATCCCCAACTAAGTCATCTCACCATTTCCCATAAAGCAGTATAACGTGTTGAATTCTATCTAAAAAATATCCCTGGAATAATCTGATGTCTTGTTTCAGTTACCTTAGGAGAATAAACAAACTTGACAGTGACAGCAGTGTTAAAAAAAGGTTGTTAAATGGTTTGTTTTAGCAGCACAGTAAGGATCAGAACAACATGTTTAAAAGAAAAGAGATCTGGGTCAGTGACTGTAAAGGGCAAAGAGCTAATTGACAATCAGGAATAAATATCTCCGTGTGTGTTAGTTATGTTTATATGATAAAATTACAATAGTGTTGCCAGCTAAATGCTTTTTTATGTATAGCCAATGTTGATTAGATTTTTCTACAAATGTTAAAGATTCATCTGAGCTCTAACAACATCTATGAAATGCAGCATCTGTACTTTGTCAACAGCTAGTTCCAAGAATGATGATATATTTCTGTCAGTTAACTCTTCAGATTACCGTTTACGTGCGTTTTCTACAGAGCTTAGTCTGAAAAAGGTTCACTTCCTTCAGCCAATGGACTTTTTTTGGAGTAAATAATTGGTTTTCCCTTTGTGCAAGCAGCTAGCAATCGGTACACAATATGAAGAGTAGAGAGGAAGTCAAGCAAGCTAAAATGCAATACAGAAATGTTGTAGCCATTTAAAGGGACAGAGTCACGTTGGGAAAAGTTCAAAATGGTACTTGCCCCCAAGATTTTTCCCAGTGTATTGGGAATATCTTTTGAACAACAATCAGTGGGCTCTATCCTGATGTATTAGGCTCTATCTCTGCTGTCTGACAGAGACTTCATGAGTTCTCCCAACCGCAGTTAAATTTCAGGTACAAGCTAAGCTGCTATAAAACAGGCTTAAACAAATGTAAGACTGTCCACAAACAGCTCACCAGTTTAGCTAAATCTGTTCAACAGAACACCTTTAGTTAAATCATTTCCACTTCTGTATTTTAGGTGGGGCTGAAGAAGCAACTTGCCATGCTAATTTTGGCCTCAGGTGGCTATTCATTTCTGTGTCCACCCCAGGGGCAGATTAAAATTTCACCCAGCGTGACAATTTGCCTCCTGGAGGCAGCTGCTGGCTTTAGAAGACCTGCCAGCTTGGCTCTTCTGACGTTTGTTACTCAGGGAGAAGTCTCTCCTTTCATTGGAGAACTTTGCTGAGATTGCTTCCCCATTAGTCCATTCCTGTAAGTTTTCTTGCAGAAGAGGGAATTGAGCATTGACTGTCTGACCTTCTTGGTTTGCCCATTATCCAGGTGTACTATGACAAAGTTCAACGCTAGGCAAATAGGAACTAAGAAGGGGTATGAAACAGTTATGGGCATAGATATATGTATATTGTTTTGATCCTCTTTGGACAATACATGCTACAATATACTCCTTTTCTACTATGCACATCTATAGAGATAATGAATGCTAATAGGGTTGCCTGGGGTGAGCGTTTACCTGTAAACTCTCTATGAAATTGAGGAAATCCATAATCTCCCCTATTTCATGTTTTTCTCTTTATTTCTGATTCATCAGATTCAAGTAATTGAAAATGATAAGGCTTCCAGAGGAGGTCAAATCTATGCTACAAACATCAGAGGCCAAGTTCCTCCTCTTGTCACCACAGATTGTGTGATCCAAGATCAAGGTAACTATTTGTGTGATCACTTTGGGTTTTTTCCTAGTTGAAATGAAGTTAAAAAACAATTATTGACTGAAATTTTCAAATTTGGTTACTTCAAATTATGCTCCCAAATCCATGTGGGGAGGGATAGCTCAGTGGTTTGAGCATTGGCCTGCTAAACCCAGGGTTGTGAGTTCAATCCTTGAGGGGGCCATTTAGGGATCTGGGGCAAAAATTGGGGATTGGTCCTGCTTTGAGCAGGGGGTTGGACTAGATGATCTCCTGAGGTCCCTTCCAACCCTGATATTCTATGATAATTAGGCACCTAGACAGAGGTGGTGGCATGACTTTCAAAAATGCCAAGAGCTCCTGAACCTCTCATTAATTTCAATGGGATATGTGATTGCTCAGCACTTTTGAAAAGATATTTACTAATTAGATGCTTGTGCCATAAATAAAAGGCAAAACCCATTCATGTATCCTTAATTCTCCTTCATTTCCATTGTCTGTTGTGTCTGTAAAACATTGCTAATTGTTCTTTTTCACCTTATTCGTTAAGGTAGCATGGAAGAGAAATGACCATACAAAATGTTAATAGTTCAGAGCAATGCAGTCACCATTACTGTATTTCCATAGCAGTATTGTGTAGAACAAAACAGTGTGTGTGAGAGAGAGACAAAAATGCAAACTTGTAGCACGGAAATATTCTGTGTACCAGAATTGACTGAGATCTTTAGACCTCAACCTTGTATACACCATAAGCACATGCCTAGTTTACAATTCTGAATGCTCCCATTGGCTTTGTTAATATTTGGCTTCACTGAGATTATACATATGCCTAAGCATTTCCAGGATCAGGGCCTTGCTGTGCTGTTTGAGGGCTGTCTGCTCTAGAAGAGGCTGCGCGACTGGCAGCTCCTCCAGTAGAGGCAGTGAGAATAGGGGAGTGTTCCGCTCCTCTCAGGATCCGGCCCTTAGTACTGCCAGCTCCTTCATAGCAAAACAACATAGCATCTAGCGTGGCTTCCAAGTAGAGCCTTGAATCTGACAGGAGTCACCTGAGCACAGCCCTTTTTCCTAATAACATAATCAAAAAAGCCTGAGAAGAATAGCAACCTTGTGCCCTACAATCGACACGTAAACTCGTGTCACAGTTCAGAATTACTTCACTTCGTAGCAAGAGTTGCACGCCCTAAAACAGTCGTTCTCAAACTTTTGTACTGGTGACCCCTTTCACGTAGGAACCTCTGAGTGCGACCCCCCCTTTTAAATTAAAACCACTTTTTTATGTATTTAATATCATTATAAATGCGGGAGGCAAAGTGGGACTTGGGGTAGAAACTGGCAGCTCGTGACCCCCCATGTAATACCCTCACGATCCCCTGAGGGGTCCCGACCCCCAGTTTGAGAACCCCTGCCCTAAAAGCACTGCATATGAGGGGTAACCTGGCTGGCTTTCCATGTGCTGAAGGACATTGTCAAGGAATATATGCTGTATCCTTTCCCAGAACTGTTGGGATTTATAATAAGCGTATTTCAGTTACAAGAATAAGCCTCAACTATGAAATATGAATGACATTTTAGTCAATCTTCTTCTCATTTGAAATAAAATATTTGAGTAGTTTAATTGTATAAAATAGTGGAAATAGCTATGAAGATTTTTTCTAATTAATGAAGGAATCCTCTTCACCTTCCCCTGTGCGCATGCTGCCGTTTTAAAAATTTTTGGCCTTTAAGATGGGCAGGAAAAGTAATGATTGAAGGAATCATGCAGACGCACTGCTGAGTCCATGCTGGTTAAAAAGGTTAAAAATTGACACTTGCCAAGTTTAACTTGTAGTATACTGGTCATTTCTATTCCTGAGATTCAAACTATATGGTCAGAGTACAAGCTCAGTCACTGGGTTCAGTTTTTCCTCTTGTTTATGTAGCTCCATCCATTTCTTTCTTGGCAATCTGCCAGTCCCCCAGCTAGAGTGCTTGCCGATCTCAACTTCCACACGCATTTCGTGATGGCAGAATTTGTGCATGTTATAACTCAATACAAGACTCTCCCTCATGTAAATTAAATTTGTGATGCCATTAGCTCCGCCTTCATCTAACTGTGTTTGGATAAAGTCTAGTTGGGAAAAATGTATAACTACATATTCTTCTGGCTTTTGGAGGGGAGGGAAGGGAAGGGAGAGAATGTCTTTTAAGCAAAGAAGTCTCTTTCAAATAACTAAGTAGTACAGTTTCAGGCTGAACTTTTAAAAGGAGTCTGAGAGTGAGATGCCTAGCTCCCATTGACTTTCACTGGCAGTTGGGAGCCCAGCTCCATGGGGTTCCTTTTGAGATCCCAGCCATGATTTCCACACTAAAGGGTTTTCTACTGGAGCATCAATAGCATATTCATGCCAGGAATAATTATTAATGATACAGCAACATATGTGTGGAAGACACTGACAAGTACTGAAAGAAAACAAGGTTCCTGCCCCAATGAACTTTAAATAGCTTTAGTATGCTGAAACATTGAGGAAAGCCTATCAAGAAGAGGTGTAGTGGGATGATAGCCCATGAGAGGAAAGGGTGCAGAAGCTCACATGGGAAGAGGAGGAAACTTTTGCTAGTATATTTATTTTATGTTCAGTGTTTATATTTGAATTGTCACTTTGCATTACTGTTTTGGCTTTGCTGTCCTTTTTTTTTTCTCTTACAATCCCAATGTGGATAAGAATCCATGACGTTTTTAAATAAAAAAAAATTGGATATTTAAAATTTTTTAATTAAATACAGGTTTATTTTTTTAAATTAGTCTATTTAAAATTAAATTTGAAATTGAAACCTATGTTAAGATCAAAACTTCTTATCTGTTAAAATCATTTAAATTTAAGTTAAAAATAATTCAAGAAACATGTTTGCCAAGTTTTAAAGGAAGTCAAACCCTTGCTGGAAGTCACTGGCTGAGCACCTGGAACTAGAGTTTGTTGAAGTGCTAACCCAGCAGTAGCCTCTTTTTCCAGGTGCAGGGAGAATATTTTCTTTATTTCAATGTATTCCACTAGTTCAGTTCCATTATTAATTTATTCAGAGTTAAGAAATTAATTGGAAGTTGGAAAAAAGCAGGAAAACTTGTTTTCTGCTTCTGACGTATGAATAAAAGGTTAGTGTCAGAGGGGATACCTACTAGTTCTAAAATCTTGAAGGACGTGGTAACTAGGAACAGTTCCATTCACTAACTACAGTGAACACTTCCTTTGTTTAATAAATTATTTTTAAATGCAAAACATGTTTTGATAAAAAAAAATTTCATACATATGCAACACATTGAAGGTAGCTTTATTGAATAAAAAATGCTATTTTGACACTAATAGCAAGTAAAATATTAATCAACATCTAGTAAAATGTTAAGCTGTGTAATTTCTTAAATAAATGTGTATAGATACAGTTTATCCTCCTGGCTAGCAAAAAGAAGCACCAAAATTATGTAAAGATCATATTTAGGTGAAAATAAAAAGTTCTAATTGTTACCAAGCAATGAAAATCAACTTTTCTTTAAGAAAATAACTGAAAAGTGCAAATGCAGAACACAATTAAAATTCATTATTTAAATCAAGGTTTCCTGCTTGTTGATTTAAATCATGATTTAAAATAGTGATTTAAATTGCTTTGATTTAAGTCAATCCACCCTACATAACCCTATCTCATAATATGTTCTTTTAGGCAATGCCAGCCCTCGTTATATTCGATGTACTGCCTACTGCTTCCCATCCTCTTCAGATATGGCCAAACAAGCTCAGATTCCACTGGCTGCTATCATCAAGCCTTTTGCTGCTGTTCCACCAAACGAGGTAAGGGATCAATAAATACCTATCCAAAAGACCTACTTCATGGTTTCTCATATTATGATTTTATGTGACAGACTAGTTCTTTCGTGGTCAAGTATTTGTATTTACCCCGGCATTTTGGGGAGAAAATCTACATTTCTTGCAGTGGTGCAACTCCACTGGTGTTAGCAAGAGTGCAAATGCTAATGTAGACAGGGTTTGGTGTCATCAGGACTACAAAATTAGGCATCATAGATTACCACGTACCCATACCCAGCTCCACAGCAGATCTGTTGCTCCTGACTCCTTAGTTCCTGTCCTCATTCTTGGAAACAGTTCAACAGTTTTGGCTGAAATTTTCCAGAAGGATTTAGCATGAGGTAGACACCCAGCATGAAACATTCTAGCGTGGCTGGTAAAGTTTGACAAACAGAGTCTTATCATTAGAAGTGTTGCGCAATCTTAGTAGGCGGTGCTGAGCCCCCTCCGAAAATTCCTCATCTTTTCTGCTTCTGCTAAAATATGTAGCTCTGTTTTTAAGTCAAGATCACAGTGAATAAAAAGGCTCTTTCATATGGAGAAAACCTTACAAATATTAAGCAATATCAATATCAATTTTTTGTTTTAGAATTGCTGATGTTTTCTAATACTGAAGCCATATATTTCTTTAAAAAAGGGATTCCTCTTTCCCTTGTGAACTATGGTTTTAAATCTTTTGCTTCTTTGTAGCCTTTTGACTTGACCAAGGTAGACTATAAAATATCTGTGAGAGAGTGTGTGTGCACTAATATTTCAAGTCTCTCACCCAGTACTTTCTGACTAGAATTAATGATGGCAGGTACAAAATACCCATGCCTTCGGAATACTGAGTACTTCACAGGAGCTCCCATAAATGCAATCGAGCAGCATTCTGCAGATGGGGCTCACGAGAATTAGGTGCAAAGTGAGAATCCATCTTTGAATAAGTTGCAGCTCACTTTGACATTTGATGGCTTTTTGATAAAGGAAGGGAAACTCTGGTTTTTACTGGTCATAGTGTCTCATTTGATTAGCTGTAATGTCTCCTCTCTTCTGCAGTTGCTAAAACGCTCAATGCTAGCAACCAACAAGTTTAATTTTGTTTCTTTTATTTTAAAAAAACACACACACAAAATAGCACAGAATGTATTATTAGGACTCGGTGAACCATGGCTACAACATGCCCGCCTGTACGCTATTTTTGCAGACTCTTTGGTGTGACTTGGATCAATTAAAGGAGCTGCAAATGACAGTTGAACTATAAAATTGATTTTATTTACCAAGTCAATGGCACAGTTGGCATTTGGTTTCCTTTAATACTGGAGATCTAGATAGATAAATTTTCATTATGATGGCAAGAACATTATAAAATACCTACATTATTTGCACTGAGTCCATCATGATGAATGTATATTGTGTATACCAAGTCTCACCGATATAAATAACATTTTAAAGGCTATGAGCGAGGGTTAGGTTCACTCAATTGCATAATAGTCCTCTGGGTGCAGCTTAAATAGTAAATACATAAATTGTTATTAATTGGCCTGTGTGGTTCTTTGGGAACCATTTACGCTTCAGGATGAATTCAGAATAGGATATAAAATTCACCTGTTACAAATTGCGTTCTTAATGGTCAGTGTTGACAAAGGAGTTTGTGGATTGTTTTTTGTTTATAGGAATAAAACTGCTGGAAATGTAGGAAAAACCTTGTCTTGTGTCAATATCTGAGTGAATTGATGTGCCAGTACAGACTGTGGTGATAGCATCCAGTGGTGCTTGCTCTTCCCTTCTGGAGTCTGTTATCTGGAGCAGGGATTCTGATTTCATTATTGGAGTTATTGTTTGCATTGTGGAGTAAGCCATGTTACTAGGCAATCCAGCTGAACAGAAGTTGTGTATAAAGTACTCCCTCACCTTTGCTTTTCTGGCAGCATTTCAGTTACTCTAAACTGTACCTAAGCATTGGGGAATAAATGAAAACATGGATAAATTCATCCTGTAAACAAATTCAGGTCTGAGGTTGATAGAATTGTGTATGCTTACTTCAGGGCTGAATTTTGTCCAGGGGGTCATAGGTGTGGAGCCTGTAGCTGGCTGGAGAAAGATCCCCTGCTTTTGAGGTACATGTTGGTACCAACTAGAGAGTTGCACACTTCGCTTCTTCAGTAGACCAGTTGGTACGCCCTATGAGAGAAAGCAGCAGCTTCATACTGTATGCTGCCTGTGATGTATAGACAGACACAGGGGGCACCAGAGAGATTCCTCTCGACGCAGCATTTTGGTGGTGGTTGTGGGGAATGGACATGGAGATGATGTGGGGAGGAGTTACAGACACTCCTCAGCCCCTGAACTCAGAGCTGCTTTGTTCTTTACCCTCCAGATACTTGTTAACCTGTCCAGCCACACACCTGTGGACCCTTCTTTTTCCAGAGTCAGTATTTGCAGAGCTTGAGATGATCAACCCAGAGTTCTTTATAAACAGGCTCTGCTCCTCACCCTGCTCATCTTCCTCCCTCATGGTCCCTGCTTTCTCCTGCGGCTCTCCAGTCCCTCTCCTTCGGGTCTCTGCTTCCCTCATCACCATTGCCTCATCTTCTCTCCACTCCTACTCTTTCCCTGCTCCCTCCAGGTCCCCACTTTCTCCCCCCTCACACACAATTCCCCCCCCCCCCCCGCCCCCCATCAGTGGTCCCTGCTTCTTTCTCCCCATGCTGAAAGGCTTTTTTATGTCTGTTAGATCCCTGGCTACACAGTCTCCCCATGCAGCAAATTAAGCTGCTGCTCAGATTGGTATAGGCAGCAGCAAAGGGTGTCAGAGAGATTTCTCTATCTGCAGCACCCAGCAATTGGTAGCTTGATTTTCCTCTAAACTAAGCTTTTCGGATTTCCCTTCAATTGACTAGAATACTCCCTGAAATTTTGTAACTGATTGACTGTGGTGTTCAAAAATTATCATGTTCCATACAGACAAACAGAAATTCCCTCAGGTATAGGGCTCACTTTACTTGGCCAATGGCATATGGAGATGTAGGGGAGAGATCTTGGAAGCTAAATGTAGACTATGAGGTAGAAGCGTTGGGTCCAGGGTCTCAGTGATAGCTTTCTCTGAAATGCTTCTGGTCCCACATGCAGGTCCAGCTTAGCAGAAGGAACTGCAGAGTCTCAGTGCATGGTTGAGAAGAGGAATTTAAGTTTATTAGGCACTGGAGGGTATTTTGGGGAAAGAAAAGCATATACAGAGGTTTTTGGGATACTCCTTAATCAAAACAGAAGCTGACTGCTGGCATTGTAAAATAAATAAGATATTGAGGGAGTATTTAAACTAAGAGCTGAGGGAATGCTGGCACAAGCTGAGGAGCACTAAATTTGGACAGAGACATCTGTTAAAGGCATCTGTAATACAGTGGTGTCTGAGTATCCAGCAAAGAGTCGGATACAAATTACAACTGAACTAGTGCAGAGACAGGATCAGAACAGAGGTAAATTCTGTAAAATCATCAAGGTGTCAGATTAAGGAGTTAAATAAAAGCAGGCCCCTAGTCAAGAACAGAAACAGCAAATGCCTGTATGCAAATGCAAGAAGTTTTAAAAGCAAAAATAAACAAACTAGAATGCCTTGCAGTAGACAAGGACCTTGACAGAACAGTCATTACAGAATCTTAGTGGAATGACAAAAGCCAATGAAATACTGTTATACTTGGTTATAAACTACATAGGAAAAACAGACCAGGCCAAAGAAGCAGGGGAGTAGGGCTGTATCTAAAGGATTGCACAGAACCTATCAAGATAACAATTCTGAGTGGAGAGGAGTACACAGCTGAATCTATGTGGATACAAATCCCAACCTGTACGAATGTAAATATTAGTAGGGCAATACTACCAGCCTCCAGACTAAAAAAAAAAAAAAAAAAAAAAATTCCAAGAGGAAGTAAAATCTAACGCATTGATGATAATGGGGACTTCAACTACCCACATATAAAATACTGAAGACACAGTTTAGGGAAATAATTTCTCAGCACTTCAGTGATAGTTTCTTAAAGGCTAGTTGTGGAGCACACAAGAGGAGAGGCTAATTCTTGACTAGTTTTAAGTAAAACGCAGGAGCTATTTCAAGTGACAGTAGCTGAGCCACTAATAGTGACCACACTATATTTAGGTTCAACATTCTAGGGGCAGGTAGGGCACCAAAAAGTGACACTGAGACATTAATTTGAAGTAAAATTCTTAAAGGTGGCATGGATACTACTTAAACAAATCCCAGTAACAACCTCAGAGAGTGTGTGTGTATATATATATATATATATATTGCTGCAGAAGAAGGGAATCAGAAAGACTAAGCCTATACGGCTAAATGACAGGGTTTGAGAGGCTATTTGAGCCAAACAGAAATCCTTCAAAATTTGGACTTCTGATCCTAGTGAAGCCAATAAATAGAAGTATAAATTATAGCTGGCAATAAGTAATAGGGAAAATGGATTCCTAAGAATAAGTAGCTAACAGTGTAAAATGAATAAGAAATTCTTGAAGTACATCAGAAGCAGGAGGTCTGCTAAAGAATTGGTGGGTGTGCTGGGTCATCAGGGTTTTAAGGGAGTAATTAAGGAAAATAAGGACATTGCTGAGACTCTAAATGGTTGCTTTGCCTCAGTCTTCACTGACGAGGATTAGGAAGATACTTACCCTGGACCTGCTCTTTTCTGGTGATAAAGATGATCTGTTCTGAGATTGAGGTGACAGAAGTGGTAGTGCTGGAGTAAACTGATCATTTAAAATGCAATAAATTACCAAACCCAGGAGTTGTAAAGGAGCTCAAGTACGAACTAGTCGAGCTGCTAACAGAAAATGTTAAGCTGTCATTGAAAACAGCCACTGGTCCAGAGGATTGGAAGGCAGGAAATGTTGTACATATATTTAAAAGAGGTTCTAGAGGTGAGCTGGGAATTATAGATCAGTAAGTCTTAAATCTTAAATCTGGAAACTGGTTGAAAGGAAAATTAAAAACAGAATAACAACTGGACTTTTTTTCTCCCTTGCCAAAAGGCTAATTACTGTAGACATTACAGTATCTTATTTATACTAACTCCTTATTTATTATTTCACAGACAAATCAGTTCTTTATCTTCAATATCTTGATTTGGATGATCTATGAAAAGTATTTGTTTGTGATAGTTTTTTGAGAATACACTATCATTGTTTGACAGGACTTATTTTTAGCTGGCACTGTTTTAGCAACAGACTGTAAAAATAAACGTAACTCTCTGAGTTATCATCATAGACCAGACCCTACATAAGTTTGTTCTGGAGATGTATGAATGTTTCCAA
Organism: Lepidochelys olivacea; assembly: GCF_965140295.1. Taxonomy (NCBI): domain Eukaryota; kingdom Metazoa; phylum Chordata; order Testudines; family Cheloniidae; genus Lepidochelys; species Lepidochelys olivacea. The sequence goes on along the minus strand of NC_140414.1, from coordinate 44,816,136 downwards.
AGCCTGGATAAAGCATGTGATCTTTGTTTAACATTTAATGCTGCTTGCTATTAATATTATTTTAGAGGAGTATTTTACATTTTTAAAAAGCAAACATTCAACAATTCAAAAAAATTAAATATAAAGTTTTCAGTGTTTATAAATATAGGTGATTTAGTTTGTGTTTAGAATTATTCTCTAATAACTAATGTGTCTTGCCCTGTTTTACAACACCACCTAATTTTAATTTGACTTCATTTACAGAAATATTTGCTGGTGAAAAAATTATTTTAAAATAATGTGTAATTTTCTTCCTTTCAAAACAGTAAATCCTCTGGTATTTGACAAGATTAGCATGACATAACCATACAGAACTATAGTACATTAACCAGATACTTGAACTTTAACCGGTAGTCCAGGAGTGGCATTGTCCAAGGAAAACCCTGAAATCAGGAATGGAGTTATCTCCCATAAATGAACAAACAGTCTCTGATCTGGAAGCTGGTCAGTTTTTTCAGTTAGAGAAATTTGGAGGAAATTATTGGCCTCAGTCTAGTTGGGCTGGAAGGAAAAGCCACGTTTGTGGCGATGGAAAGGATTAATAAACTAACTTTGAGAGAGACCATCCCCAGTAGCTTTAATTAGAAAGGTCCAGTGCTTCAGTGCTGTTAAGCTAGAAGAAGGTAGGTATCCAGTAAGGTGAGTGGTAGTAACTGGCTGTAAGGAAGGTAAGTGATAGACATATGTTGTAAACATCATCATTTTGTCAAGAGCAAACTTGTAATGGCTGTAGCCGATTTTAAACAGCAAAGTAAATCTACAGTGCCTTTTGCTCTTCCTATTTTTTCTAAATCTTTGCAAAGAGCACAGAAAGCAGCCCAGCTCCAGAGTTACTATTATTCAGCCTCAGTTGGTAGATTCATATTAGTTGCCTTTGGTGAAGCTAGCTGGCTTGTCACAGATCACTCCACTGCCAGGTGTGTCAATACTGCATCCATTCATTCACTGCTCATTCCCATCTTTCATCCTGGAGACTTAGGAGAATCCCCACAAAATCACACCTCCCTGCAGTCTCCCTGGCTTGTCTTAAAATAAGCAGCAGACTTAATACAAGAACTCTGCTGTGCTCCGGGGAGTGGAAGGAACAGAGTTGTTCTGAGAGTCAAATGTTCTATTGTCTTCCCAGCTAATGAGGTCAGAACAACTCTGTCCGAAAGGGACTGGCTATCTTATGGGTAATGTTCCTCCAAACAGATATGATGCAGACAGAGAATTAGAGCTGAAGGATTTATTAACACTATATAGAAGGCTAAAATCATAAAGCATAAGATGGATGGAATAGACAGAATTCACATGACTAAGTTATCCATGCTACTTGAAAGCTTTGTCATAGCAGAAGATAATAGGCTTAAGAAAACTTTCTGAAGGACTGGAAGGAAAGTTGCCTATCTAGCTATCTGTCAGTTTATTTTAAAATGTCATGCCCTTTTTCATATTGGTTTATATGACAGTTGACTAGTGACTCCAGCATGTGTTTGAGGCATTACATCATTAAGAGGCCTCTCCTCACCCTCACTGTTACTCAAGAGTCTAATGCTAAAGCTTATGTGTGTTCTCAGTTAGGGGAATCTGACCTTTTCCTATATGCAGGAAATTAATTTGTCTGCAGTAGAGTTTGTCTCTGGGTTATTCAAGATCTCTTCACATCACTTGAATTCAAACGAAGGTATCGATCATGCAGAAACTTCCCTCCCTCCAGTCTCTTGACTAAAGATTCCTTCTTTCACACTCAGATTCTAGAACAAAGGCAACAGCAGTGGAACCAGGGACCATGTAACCTATGAGGACGTGTCTATTCAGTTCCATTTTCCCTTGTCACAATCAGGATCTGAGACTCTTGTTAAATTGTGAACATTTCCAACGTTCCATTCTCCTCTTCAGGTTGATGGCTGACTCCTCAAGCCTTCACAAAGGTGTTGTTAGTGGGGGGTAGCTTCTCAAAGCAAAGTCTAGGTCCTCCCTGTCCTCCGGGATTGGCACGTCAAGATCCTTATCGCAGAGCTTCTCTCTAGTGCTGAAGAAAATAAGGGTGATCCAGTGGGTATAATGTACTTGGATTTTCAAAAAGCCTTTGATAAGGTCCCTCACTGAAGGCTCTTAAGGAAACTAAATGATCATGGGATAAGAGGGAATGTCTTCTCATGGACCAGTAACTGGTTTAAATGATAGGAAAGAAAGGGTAGGAGTAAATGATCAGTTTTCATAATAGAGAGAGGTAAACAGCAGAGTCTTTCAAGGATTTGTGCTGTTCAATGTATTCATTAATAATCTGGAAAAGTGACAAAATTTGCAGATAAGAAATTTCCAAGATAGTTAAGTCTGTGATATTAGACTGTGCAGAGTTACAGAGGGATCTCACAAACCTGGGCAACTGGGAAACAAAATGGCAGATGAAATTCATGTTGACAAATGCAAAGTAATGCACATTGGAGAAAAAAATCCTAACTGCATGACTAATTATGATGGGTTCTAAATTAGCCAGTACCACTCAAGAAAGATCTTGGAGCCATTATGGATGGTTCTCTGAAAACTTCAGCTCAATTTCAGGCAGCAGCAGTCAAAAAGGCAAACAGAATGTTAGGAACTTTTAGGAAGGGATAGAAAAAAAGATGGAAAGTATAATGTCACCATCTAAATCCATTGTACGACCGTGCCTTGAATATTTGGTGCAGTTCTGGTTGCCCTATCTCAAAAAGAATGCAGTGGAACTGGAAAAGAGAACTGCTACAAAGATGATCAAGCATATGAAACAGCAGCCACATGGGAGAAACTAAAAATCTTAGGCTGTTTAGCTTACAAAAAAGATGTTTAAGGGGGGGTCGTAGAGAGGTCTATAAAATCATGAATGGTGTGGAACAAGTGAATAGAGAAATGTAATTTACCCTTTCTCACTATCCAAAAACCAGGGGATGAAATTAATAGGCAGCAGATTTAATACAAACAAAAGGAAGCACTTTTTCATACAATGCACAGTTAACCTATGGAACCCATAGCCATGGGATGTTGTGATGGCCAAAAGCATAACCAGGTTTAAAAAAGAAAAGGAGTACTTGTGGCACCTTAGAGACTAACAAATTTATTTGAGCATACGCTTTCATGAGCTAGAGCTCACTTCATCGTACTCCTTTTCTTTTTGCAAATACAGACTAACATGGCTGCTACTCTGAAACCAGGTTTAAAAAGTAATTGGATAAGTTCACAGAGAATAGGTCCATCAATGGCTACTAGTCAAGATGGCCAGGAAAGCAGCCCCATGTTTGGGGCAACCCTAAACTTCTGACTGCCGGAAGCCAGTAGGGGAAGACACAGTTGGATCTTTCCAAAATTGCCTTGTTCTGTATTTTCCTCCTGAAGTCTTGGTACTGGCTACTATTGGAGACAGGATACTGAGCTAGATGGACCATTGGTCTCACCCAGTATGGCAGTTCTGATGAGAGTTGCCATTTATACACCTTATCTTCCCAGCATACTTTGCTGCTGAGCAGAAACCTGGAACATAGTAGTGCTGATCTCAGGGGTTTCCTTTACAGCATACACTCTCCCAAGTCCCAGTTTGGAAGGTCGTCCAGAAGCAGTGAGAACTGTGGTCCTCACTAGAGTCTGGGTTTCCTAATCGGTCAGGAGAAACACTTTCTGGAGCGTACTGTCTGTTAGGCCACAAAAGTGCTCTCTATCAGCTACAAATTTGCAGAGTCAAAGTGAGCAAAGGATGTGGCCCTTAGAGTTGTTGAACCATGGATGAAGATAGATGAATAGAGTCTAAAGCATAAAAAGGAAAGCTTTTTTCTGCAAACTGGATCATTCTAGAGTTTTATCTGCTGTTGTGGTGACTGATGATGAATATTTTATTTTAACAGTCAATAGAGATTATGAAAAATCTTGTTAAATTTACTCATTTTTTGGTTGGGGGGCTGATGAGGGTGCAGAGGAGAACTCCCTTTTGAAGAAATTGTTATCTTTAAGAATATTTTGGAGCCACACTTGCCGCTTTTTGTTAAAGTATAAAACAAGTATTAGTATCCCTCCTAAGCCATAGAGGCTTCCGCTTTGGCTGGAATAGGTAAACAGGGGAGTCCCATATAATGATCATAAGCGTTCTCATCATATAAAATACCAGTTTCGTTTCTTGACAAATTAAAGGCCCTATCTGTCAATCAGAATGTTTTTCCTATCATGACAAATCTAAGCAAATTTAACTGTGCAAAAGAAAGAATAGGGAAATGGGAGAGTAATAGTCACCTGAGTAGCAACGTGTTAGTTTGTTTATATAATTTAGGTTACTAAGAATAAAATTATTTGAAGTTGTTTTTAGATAAGATCTGTAACTTAAAATAGCTATTGGAATAGCCTCTTTCCCTGTGCATGTGAATTTCTCTATGCAGACGTCACCATCCAGAAAAGGGATAAGATTCTCCTCTTCTTCACTTGCCAAAGTTGATCATAGCAACAGCAATAAATTAAACAATGTAACGTTGTGCAAACTCTGACATTAAGCCTTAAGGGACATGACTCAGTTTCTAAGGTAACATTATACACTATGAGCAGAGTGTTTGACATGCAGTTTTTAGTAGGATCAAGATGGAAAGTTTACAGCATTTGCTTTTAAAACTGAAACGATACTTGACCTCTTTTTGTACATTTTATTTATTGCTGCACACTTCTTGCACCATAAGTTTGATTATAATTGCCCTCTAGGATGAGTTTCCGTAAAAGGGATTGACTTCTTTTGAAGCTGACGAATAAGCAGCTGACCTGGATTTTATGGTCTGGTGTTTTCATTTTATTGGATTTTTCCTTTCGGTGTCACATGCTTCAGAAGAGTTCAATATGTCATTTGTTACTCTAGGAAAAGGTGTCTTTGGTGGTTCTACTTGACTGTCAGATACATATTACATCAGACTGCATTTAGGGCCAGATCATGGCTGGCACTGCCTCAGCTCTGCAGGAAAGTAAGCCCCCAGTCTGTTAGGGTTTTAGCTGCATCTTGGCTCCAGTTGCAGTGGGGAAGCAGGTCCTGTGGCTGCTATTCTCCTTGGAGAAGGACTGGGAATGGTTGGCCAGCAAAGCCAACAGGGCATGCTAAGTAATCCACACAGGTACAGGGTGGTGCAAATTACTCCCCTGGCCCTAGAGTAAAGGGGCATCAGGGAAGATTGTGACTGTGTAACAGTTCCTTCACAGGGCTCCTGAGATGGTGGTTTAGCTCCACACTGCCCCTTACCTCATTCAAGCTCTTAGTAAAGTGTAGCAGAAAGGAAAGCAGATGAAACATTTCAAATGTCTGTAAAGTGCATGGCATGATGGGGCCTTGATCCTGTTTGGGGCCCCTGAGTATCACTTCTGAACAAGTCCTAATAAAAAGAGAACTCAGTTATAAATCACTAATCTTACTAGATATGGTGCTTTTTAAACTGACAACCAATTTTGATATCAAAGCCACAAAGATTAAGCTGCTACTTTCCAGGGGAAGGACTCTTGAATTAATGTCTCTTTTACAACATTTGCTCAAACGTTTTGGTACTGGAAACAAATACATTCTTCTGTATTTTCTTAATCATTTTATTCTTCTTATTCTTGCCAAATACTTCAGTGGCAGATGTAAACGATCACCATTGGCCATGTTACTGTAACTGGGGGCCTTATGCAAGTGGAGCCTTCTTTCACTTCATTCCCAGTTCCACTACCCCCAACAGTTTCTTCCACTAGGAATGGGAATCCAATAGTATTGGCCTTCAAGTCACATTTTCAAATCATCCACCGCTGTTTAAATCACTGCCATGAAACCTGTCTCTAGTCTTTTAAGTACAATTTACTATAAAGAAATATCCTACTGCTATTATAAAACATTCTCTGGCATGGCACTATGTACAGTCAGTCAGCAAAATATAGTTTCCCTAACCAAAATCTTAATACTAGTCCCTCATAATGAGAAGACCAAATCCAAAAGAGAAACAATTCAGTGTCTGCAACAGGAAACATGGAGCGAAAAAATCTTCCATTTATCAGTCCTCTGATGCCATAATCCTTAAATCAGGGATGACTGCTGTCTCAAAAAATCCTGGATATCCATGGAAGAAGGAAAAACATACACCTGACATCTGTAGCATGCCCTTATACTAATAGGCTACTGCATAATGAGATCCAACTTCATTTTTCATTCTTTCTGGAAAGGCATTAATGACTGTTATGTACAACCCTCTTCTTATGTAGCATCCAGTCCAGGTGAAGAGGTACCCTTAAACTCACAAAGCTACACTTAGATTTATTTGCAAGCATAAAATTGTGTTCCTCCAACCAAAAAGCATAAAGAGCATATTCCACAACCACCACTTGGAGTGTTGCTTGATTGGCTATCTTAGGGGTATTCCACAACCTATTAGAAATGGTAACAGCTGTGTTTGTGTTTAATGGTCTTTGACCTTTATAATAGAATTAATCTGTTGGTGTATCCATTATGTTTGCACATGTATTGGGTTGAACCAGTATTTCACATTGTGTGTGTTCCCTTTTTCCAAGATTGCCAAGTACATGATAACTCTGAGGGAAACTGACACAGATACTTGCATAGAGCAGACAAAAGAGACTTCATCTTTGTCGTGAGGAGCCAGCAGTGTTGTTACTTGCAGCTCAAACTCTGAACTGTTCATTCTTCTTAGAAGCTCTTAGGGTCCACATGTAATGCTGGAAGGGCATAATGAATGGGGTCCTGCAGGGATCGGTTCTGTGTCCAGTTCTGTTCAATATTTTCATCAATCAGTTAGATAATGGCATAGAGAGTACCATTATAAAGTTTGCAGATGATACCAAGCTAGGAGGGGTTGCAAGTGCTTTGGCAGATAAGATTAAAATTCAAAATGACTTAGACAAACTGGAGAAATGGTCTGAAGTAAATAGGATGAAATTCAATAAGGACAAATGCAACGTACTCCACTTAGGAAGAAATAGTCAGTTGTACACATACAAAACGGGAAATGACTGCCTAGGAAGGAGTACTGTGGAAAGGGATCTGGGGGTCATAGTTGATCACAAGCTAAATATGAGTCAACAGTGTAATGCTGTTGTAAAAAAAATAAAAGCAAACATCATTCTGGGATATATTAGCAGGAGTATTTTAAGCAAGACACGGGAAGTAATTCTTCCTCTCTACTCGGCTCTGATTAGGCCTCAGCTGGAGTATTGTGTCCAGTTCTGGGCGCCACATTTCAGGAAAGATGTGGACAAATTGGAAAAAGTACAGAGAAGAGCAACAAAAATGATTAAAGGTCTAGAAAACATGACCTCTGAGGGAAGATTGAAAAAATTGGGTTTGTTTAGTCTGGAAAAGAGAGGACTGAGAGGGGACATAACAGTTTTCGAGTACATAAAAGGTTGTTACAAGGAGGAGGGAGAAAAATTGTTCTTAACCTCTGAGGCTAGGACAAGAAGCAAGGGGCTTAAATTTCAGCAAGGGCAGTTTAGGTTGGACATAAAGAAAAACTTCTTAACTGTCAGAGTTGTTAAGTACTGGAGTAAATTGCCTAGGGAGGTTGTGGAATCTCCATCATTGGGGATTTTTAAGAGCAGGTTGGACAAACACCTGTCAGGGATGGTCTAGACTCTAGATAATACTTAGTCCTGCCTTGAATGCAGGGGACTGGACTAGATGACTTCTCGAGGTCCCTTCCAGTGATACTATGATTCTATCTAATGGTCTGCATAAAATAAAATAAATACAATTTTGAAGAGAGGAGCACCTCGTGTCACTACATTTACTGCTGTAAATGGCACTAAACCAAATATTTGTCAATTTTTGTGCTGTTTAAGAATGGCTGTCTGTATGTGAAACAAATCAAAATTCCCTCTCTCTCTAACTCAGATTTCTGTTTTATTGTGAAATTTCTGTAGCCATTAGAGCTAGACTACATCTAGCTGTTACTTATTACTCATCACTCCTGTATACAAGCTTCCTGGAATCTGCCTCTTTGTCTTATTATTTACTGTTCTATATTGTGGTAGCTCCTAGGAGCCCCAGTCATGAACCAGGACTCCATAGTGCTATGCTCTGTACAAACACAGAAAAAAAGGCAGTCCCTGCTTGACTTTTGACTGTTTTAAAGTGCTGACATTTTGAAGGTCTTGTCCCCCATAGTTTCTTGATTATCATCTCACATTCCAATTTCATGCTCCTACTTATATCATCAGTTAATCCTTCACTTGAGATGCAGCATGTTACTACATTCAAATAAGAATCAGCACTTCAAAGCTGAGAAGTAGCTGGAGAGCCCTTTCTTATTCATGCTTAATGTACCCTGTTTGGAATCCATAGTCATAAAAATATGTAGTGCTCTTCCTTAGTGTCAATACTAAGCATTTTAGATTTGCTCTGTCCAGCTGGTACAATATTATTGTATTAAATAAATGAGCTGATCTAAGTAGGAAAATTGTCTCTCTTTTCTACTGGAAACGGTGGCTCAGTCATTATACGAATAGCATATTAATATTTATAACAGTATACAATTTACAGGGAGAAGTTACTTTTTAATACTCCGTTGTACATTTTGAGATTTGATCTTGCATTTCCTGGTTACTCAGTGTATTATGCATCTGCACTATACTGTCTGTCCAGTTTAAGGCCATGTTTGCAGCCCCATCAGGAAAGTGAGAGTTATATCTCAGTAAAGACCTTACAGGCCTGGATCAGGCCCTGATGCTGTAGGATTGGATCAGGCACCAAATTGCTTCAGATGAAATCTTTGTAGGAATGGCACCAAGAACACTGATAGCGTTCAACATATAACAGACAACAATAATAGGCCAAATCAGTTCTGGCTTCAGAAGGAATTTTGTCTGGAAAAAAAGTTGCAAGATAAAGCACAAAGGGAAGTGCTTGTCTTTACACTTTAATGTGAACCATTAAAGCCAACTCCAAACCTAAGGATTATTTGTAAACTGGTTAATCTTTCCCAAAAATAAATTACAATTAATCTGTCAAAAACTGTTGTGAGATATGTACTCTAAAAACATGTATTTAATTGAAGCAACAAAACACAGAATTATGTATTTTAAAGTTCTGACTAATCATATTGAAATAAAGTTTCATTTCTGCTTAATTTAAGAACATGATGATGGTCAGACTGGGTCAGACTAATGATCCATCTAGCCAGTATCTTGTCTCTGACAGTGACCAATGCCAGTTGCTTCAGAACAGGACACTTTTGAGTTACCTGTGCCTGGTCATCCAGTCCCGCCTTCTGGCAGTCAGAGGTTTAGGGACACCAAGAGCGTGGGGTTGTCACTGCCCATCTTGGCTAATAGGCATTGAAGGAGCTGACCTCCATTAATTTATCTCATTCTTTTTTAAACCCAGTTATACTTTTGGCCTTCACAACATCTCATGGCAATGAGTTCCACGGGTTAACTGTGTATTGTGTGAAGTAATTCTTTTGTCTGTTTTAAAACTTCTTATTGTACTAATCTATGATTTTGATTTGAGAACCTACATTTTTTGTTTTCTGTAAACTTTGTTCACAGATGTCCTTTTTTTGAAACTTTATAAACATAGTATCAGGGCATATCCTTTTATACATCAGTCTTACAATATTCTTGTAATGGGTTGGATCACAGAAACCCCCTTGGAGACTGCCACCTGATGTGTTGAGACTACTTCTGCCCCGCTTTCCCTGCCAGCTTGGGACTTCAGTGCCCTGCCTGGTTTGAGCCAGACCCGCTAGCCTGCTGCAAACCCAGACCCAGGTCTGAACCATGTCTCTTGAAAGCTGCAGGCTTAACTGAAAACAGCTTAAGGGTATGTCTACACTACGAAATTAGGTCGAATTTATAGAAGTCGGTTTTTTTGAAATCGGTTTTATATATTCGAGTGTGTGTGTCCCCACAGAAAATGCTCTAAGTGCATTAAGTGCATTAACTCGGCGGAGCGCTTCCACAGTACCGAGGCAAGCATCGACTTCCGGAGCGTTGCACTGTGGGTAGCTATCCCACAGTTCCCGCAGTCTCCGCTGCCTATTGGAATTCTGGGTTGATATCCCAATGCCTGATGGGGCTAAAACATTGTCGCGGGTGGTTCTGGGTACATATCGTCAGGCCCCCGTTCCCACCCTCCCTCCCCCCGTGAAAGCAAGGGCAGACAATCATTTCGCGCCTTTTTTCCTGAGTTACCTGTGCAGACGCCATACCACGGCAAGCATGGAGCCCGCTCAGGTAACCGTCACCCTATGTCTCCTGGATGCTGGCAGACGCGGTACGGCATTGCTACACAGTAGCAGCAACCCCTTGCCTTGTGGCAGCAGACGGTACAGTACGACTGGTAGCCGTCATCGTCATGTCTGAGGTGCTCCTGGTCGCCTCTGTGAGGTCGATCAGGAGCGCCTGGGCAGACATGGGCGCAGGGACTAAATTTGGAGTGACTTGAGCAGGTCATTCTCTTTAGTCCTGCAGTCAGTCCTATTGAACCGTCTTATGGTGAGCGGGCAGGCGATACGGACTGCTAGCAGTCGTACTGTACCATCTTCTGCCGAGCAGCCATGAGATGTGGATGGCATGCAGTCCTTCTGCACCGTCTGCTGCCAGCCAAAGATGTAAAAGATAGATGGAGTGGATCAAAACAAGAAATAGACCAGATTTGCTTCCCCCCCTCCCCTGTCTAGGGGACTCATTCTTCTAGATCACACTGCAGTCACTTACAGAGAAGGTGCAGCGAGGTAAATCTAGCCATGTATCAATCAGAGGCCAGGCTAACCTCCTTGTTCCAATAACAACGATAACTTAGGTGCACCATTTCTTATTGGAACCCTCCGTGAAGTCCTGCCTGAAATACTCCTTGATGTACAGGCACACCCTTTGTTGATTTTAGCTCCCTGAAGCCAACCCTGTAAGCCGTGTCGTCAGTCGCCCCTCCCTCCGTCAGAGCAACGGCAGACAATCGTTCCGCGCCTTTTTTCTGTGCGGACGCCATACCAAGGCAAGCATGGAGGCCGCTGAGCTCATTTTGGCAATTAGGAGCACATCAACCACCACACGCATTATCCAGCAGTATATGCAGCACCAGAACATGGCAACGTGATACCGGGCGAGGAGGCGACGTCAGCACGGTCCCGTGAGTGATCAGGACATGGACACAGATTTCTCTGAAAGCATGGGCCCTGCCAATGCATGCATCATGGTGCTAATGGGGCAGGTTCATGCTGTGGAACGCCGATTCTGGGCTCGGGAAACAAGCACAGACTGGTGGGACCGCATAGTGTTGCAGGTCTGGGACGATTCCCAGTGGCTGCGAAACTTTCGCATGCGTAAGGGCACTTTCATGGAACTTTGTGACTTGCTTTCCCCTGCCCTGAAGCGCATGAATACCAGGATGAGAGCAGCCCTCACAGTTGAGAAGCGAGTGGCGATAGCCCTGTGGAAGCTTGCAACGCCAGACAGCTACCGGTCAGTTGGGAATCAATTTGGAGTGGGCAAATCTACTGTGGGGGCTGCTGTGATGCAAGTAGCTCACGCAATCAAAGATCTGCTGATATCAAGGGTAGTGACCCTGGGAAATGTGCAGGTCATAGTGGATGGCTTTGCTGCAATGGGATTCCCTAACTGTGGTGGGGCCATAGACGGAACCCATATCCCTATCTTGGCACCGGAGCACCAAGCCGCCGAGTACATAAACCGCAAGGGGTACTTTTCGATAGTGCTGCAAGCTCTGGTGGATCACAAGGGACGTTTCACCAACATCAACGTGGGATGGCCGGGAAAGGTGCATGACGCTCGCATCTTCAGGAACTCTGGTCTGTTTCAAAAGCTGCAGGAAGGGACTTTATTCCCAGACCAGAAAATAACTGTTGGGGATGTTGAAATGCCTATATGTATCCTTGGGGACCCAGCCTACCCCTTAATGCCATGGCTCATGAAGCCGTACACAGGCAGCCTGGACAGTAGTCAGGAGCTGTTCAACTACAGGCTGAGCAAGTGCAGAATGGTGGTAGAATGTGCATTTGGACGTTTAAAGGCGCGCTGGCGCAGTTTACTGACTCGCTTAGACCTCAGCGAAACCAATATTCCCACTGTTATTACTGCTTGCTGTGTGCTCCACAATATCTGTGAGAGTAAGGGGGAGACGTTTATGGCGGGGTGGGAGGCTGAGGCAAATCGCCTAGCTGCTGGTTACGCGCAGCCAGACACCAGGACGGTTAGAAGAGCACAGGAGGGCGCGGTACGCATCAGAGAAGCTTTGAAAACCAGTTTCATGACTGGCCAGGCTACGCTGTGAAAGTTCTGTTTGTTTCTCCTTGATGAAACCCCCTGCCCCTTGGTTCACTCTACTTCCCTGTAAGCTAACCACCCTCCCCTCCTCCCTTTAATCACCGCTTGCAGAGGCAATAAAGTCATTGCTGCTTCACAGTCATGCATTCGTTATTCATTCATCACACAAATAGGGAGATGACTACCAAGGTATCCCAGGAGGGGTGGTGGAGGAGGGAAGGAAAATGCCACACAGCACTTTAAGCACAGCACTTTAAAAGTTTACAACTTTAAAATTTATTGAATGACAGCCTTCTTTTTTTTGGGCAATCCTCTGTGGTGGAGTGGCTGGTTGGCCGGAGGCCCCCCCACCACGTTCTTGGGCATCTGGGTGTGGAGGCTATGGAACTTGGGGAGGAGGGCGGTTGGTTACAGAGGGGCAGCAGTGGCAGTCTGTGCTCCAGCTGCCTTTGCTGCAGCTCAACCATACACTGGAGCATTCTGGTTTGGTCCTGCAGCAGCCTCAGCATTGAATCCTGCCTCCTCTCATCACGCTGCCGCCACATTTGAGCTTCAGCCCTGTCTTCAGCCCGCCACTTACTCTCTTCAGCCCGCCACTTACTCTCTTCAGCCCTCCACCTCTCCTCCCGGTCATTTTGTGCTTTCCTGCACTCTGACATTATTTGCCTCCACGCATTCGTCTGTGCTCTGTCAGTGTGGGAGGACAGCATGAGCTCGGAGAACATTTCATCGCGAGTGCGTTTTTTTTTCTTTCTAAGCTTCACTAGCCTCTGGGAAGGAGAAGATCCTGTGATCATTGAAACACATGCAGCTGGTGGAGAAAAAAAAAGGGACAGCGGTATTTAAAAAGACACATTTTATAAAACAGTGGCTACACTCTTTCAGGGTAAACCTTGCTGTTAACATTACATACATAGCACATGTGCTTTCGTTACAAGGTCGCATTTTGCTTCCTCCCACCGCGTGACTACCCCCTCAACCTTCCCCCCTCCCTGTGGCTAACAGCGGGGAACATTTCTGTTTAGCCACAGGCAAACAGCACAGCAGGAACGGGCACCTCTGAGTGTCCCTGAAGAAAAGCACTCTATTTCAACCAGGTGACCATGAATTATATCTCACTCTCCTGAGGATAACACAGAGAGATAAAGAACGGATTTTGGTTGAATGCCAGCAAACATACACTGCAATGCTTTGTTCTACAGTGATTCCCGAGTACGTGTTACTGGCCTGGAGTGGTAAAGTGTCCTACCATGAAGGACGAAATAAGGCTGCCCTCCCCAGAAACCTTTTGCAAAGGCTTTAGGACTACATCTAGGAGAACCGCAAATGCCAGGGCAAAGTAATCCTTTCACATGCTTGCTTTTAAACCATGTATAGCATTTTAAAAGGTACACTCACCAGAGGTCCCTTCTCCGCCTGCTGGGTCCAGGAGGCAGCCTTGGGTGGGTTCGGGGGGTACTGGCTCCAGGTCTAGGGTGAGAAACAGTTCCTGGCTGTCGGGAAAACCGGTTTCTCCGCTTGCTTGCTGTGAGCTATCTACAACCTCCTCCTCATCATCATCTTCTTCGTCCCCAAAACCTGCTTCCGTATTGCCTCCATCTCCATTGAAGGAGTCAAACAACACGGCTGGGGTAGTGGTGGCTGAACCCCCTAAAATGGCATGCAGCTCATCATAGAAGCGGCATGTTTGGGGCTCTGACCCAGAGCGGCTGTTCGCCTCTCTGGTTTTCTGGTAGGCTTGCCTCAGCTCCTTCAGTTTCACGCGGCACTGCTTCGGGTCCCTGTTATGGCCTCTGTCCTTCATGCCCTGGGAGATTTTCACAAAGGTTTTGGCATTTCGAAAACTGGAACGGAGTTCTGATAGCACGGATTCCTCTCCCCAAACAGCGATCAGATCCCGTACCTCCCGTTCGGTCCATGCTGGAGCTCTTTTGCGATTCTGGGACTCCATCATGGTCACCTGTGCTGATGAGCTCTGCATGGTCACCTGCAGCTTGCCACGCTGGCCAAACAGGAAATGAGATTCAAAAGTTTGCGGTTCTTTTCCTGTCTACCTGGCCAGTGCATCTGAGTTGAGAGCGCTGTCCAGAGCGGTCAGAATGGAGCACTCTGGGATAGCTCCCGGAGGCCAATACCATCGAATTGTGTCCACAGTACCCCAAATTCGAGCCGGGAACGTCGATTTAAGCGCTAATCCACTTGTCAGGGGTGGAGTAAGGAAATCGATTTTAAGAGCCCTTTAAGTCGAAATAAAGGGCTTCACTGTGTGGACGGGTGCAGGTTTAAATCGATTTAACGTTGCTAAATTCGACCTAAAGTCCTAGTGTAGACCAGGGCTAAGAAGTGTTCCTGTCTCTTAACACTCAGATGCCCAGCTCTTAATGGGGTCCAACTCCCAAATAAATCCATTTTACCCCATGTAAAGCTTGTACAGGGTAAACTCATAAATTGTTCGCTCTCTTTAACACTGGTAGAGATGCACAGCTGTTCCCCCCCCCCTCGCCGAGGTATTAATACATACCCTGGGTTAATTAATAAGTAAAAAGTGATTTTATTAAATACAAAAAGTAGGATTTAAGTGGTTCCAAGTGGTAACAGACAGAACAAAGTGAATTACCAAGCAAAATAAAATAAAACACGCAAGTTTAAGCCTAATACAGTAAGAAAGCTGAATATAGATAAAATCTCATCCTCAATGAGATGTTTCAAAAAGCTTCTATCACAGACTGGACACCTTCCTAGTCCGGGCACAGTTCTTTTCCCTGGTACAGCCCTTGTTCCAGCTCAGGTGGTAACTAAGGGATTTCTCATGATTGCAGCCCCCTTTGTTCTGTTCCTCCTCTTTATATATAATTTGCATAAGGCGGGAATCCTTTGTCCCTCTCTGGGTTCCCACCCCTCCTTCTAAATGGAAAAGCACCACGTTAAAAATGGATTCCAGTTCAGGTGACATGATCACATGTCACTGTAAGATTTCAATCCCTCATTCTTCCCAGCCTGACTCACAGAAAGGCCTGCAAGTAAACAGAGCCATCCACAGTCAATTATCCTGGTTGAGGGAAGCCATCAAGATTCCAAACCACCATTAATGGCCCACACTTTGCATAACTACAATAGGACCTCAGAGTTATATTTCATATTTCTAGTTTCAGCTACAAGAGTGATACATTTATACAAATACGATGACCACACTCAGTAGATTATAAGCTTTGTAATGATACCTTACAAGAGACCTTTTGCATGAAGCGTATTCCAGTTACATTATATTAACACTCATTAGCATATTTTCATAAAATCATATAGAGTGCAACGTCACAATTCTGTCTGCTGTCTGTAGCTCTGTTGAACATGGAATATCATTTAAACTGAAGTGACAATAATATATGACCTCAAAAGAGCTGCACATTAGTATGGTTCCCCAAAAATAACTCCTGGGGCTAGCTGCATTCTGCTCAGTAAGGAAGTACCTGTTTGGAGATGTTCTCATACTTTGGAAACAGTTATCTAACATGTCTGTGTGCCAGTATCCTAGAAAAGCAGATTCCCCCAAAACAGGTGATTTCAGAAAGGCATGTTACCCTATATGTTTGTCCATTGAGCGATTTTTGCTGGTGAAAAGGCAGCTTGTAATATATAGCATGACTTGATACGTTGATAATGGATCTAGTAGTGTTGAGTAATTTGTGATTGACACACTTGCAAGGAGGATTTTGAGAAATACGTGGCAATTCTTGTTCACGTGTATTTCCAAAGATTTTGTGTTCCTGTCAAATATAGTCAGGCTTCCGAAGTGAGGGCCAAGCAACTGCACAAGCTTAGAAACTCATACCTAGTAATCTATGTGCATGAATGCTAGGTGCACCCAAATGTATGTATGGAATTGAACGAATTTTGAAAGTCTGGCTCCTAATGCTAATTAGGTTGAGATGATTATGTCTGATAAAGGAACATCTTCCCTGGAAGCCTTCCCTGAACCTGAAGGGCAGAACAAGGTGGATGGCAGAGACCTATATATTTATGTAGGTTGAACTCTTACTCACATTTGGCTGAAGTATGGATATAGAACTCTTCCCTGCAGCCAGATCTGTGCACACAAATCTACCAAGGAAAACAGGGTAGCATGCTCTGTACGTTTTGCTGATTGGATGGTGCAAAGAGACAGTTTCCTTCAACATTCAGAATCTGCATCCTTTTCTCTTTTCCCCTATGCATGTCTCATTTTCTTCATGGAGTCCCACTCCACTGAGGGGCAGTGAAGGTGCAAGTGCTATTCTTCTAATGGATCAATCTATGGCTCTGTTCCTGCAATGTGATTTCAGTGACCGCCCGCATGGGCACAAGGAGTTCTGGACAGTGGATCAGAGCCTAATTTAGTAGTGAACAGCCTAACCATAGTGAGAGCAGTAATTCAACCTGATTTATGTCAGGAGTGAAGCTTTCTTTTTGTTAGAACTTGAGAGAGAATCTGATTTTGGAGTGACGCCACCGGTATCTCTAGGGCTGGTTTAATATTTCATTGAGCCCTAAGAGACAGTCTGAACAGGAATATTTTCAAAATAAAACTCACTCACTCTGAGACTAGTGGTGGATTAAGTTAAGATTTAATGGCTCAGCTGATCCAGGACTTGCACTCCAAAGGAACCCTTACGTTCCTGGGAATGATAGGCCTCACGGTATCTATCCCTTATGGCTATCCCCCTTCACTTTAACATAAACAGGACCACAAGTTTCTCCATGTTGCTCTCAGCAGACGCTCTCTCTCTGGTCAATCCAAGCCAAATGTAGGCTATAGAGCACTAGCTTTACTCATTGTTATTGATATTTATTTATATTATGGAGATATCCAGAGGCCCAGAATCAACAGATAGGCATTCCATTTTGTTCAGACTATGTTACAGTCTCCATCTCGCAGAGAGCTGTAGCTGACTACTAAATACATATGTTTAATACAAAGAATAGTTATATAAAATTAGTTTTATTATTTTTATAATGGTAGCGCCTAGGGACACCAAACAAGGTAGGGCCCTTTTTTTGTGAGGAGCTGTACAAACAAAATAAAAGATACAGTAGAACCTCAGAGTTACAAACTGACCAGTCATCCGCACCCTTTGTTTGGAATTAGAAGTACTCAATCAGGCAGCAGCTTAGACCAAAAAAAGGAAATATAGTACGGTACTATGTTAAATGTAAACTACTGAAATAAATAAAGGGAAAGTTTAAAAAAATTTGACAAAGGAAGGGAACTGTTTCTATGCTTTTCATTTAAATTAAGATGGTTAAAAGTAGCATTTTTCTTCTGCATAGTAAAGCCTCAAAGCTGTGTTAAGTCAATGTTCAACTGTAAACTTTTGAAAGAACAACCATAATGTTTTGTTCTGAGTTACAAACATTTCAGAGTTACGGTCAACTTCCGTTCCCGAGGTGTTCGCAACTCTAAGGTTCCACTGTACAATCTAAACAGACCAGATAGACCAAGGGTTGGGAGGGAAGGGGTGTAACTCACAAGGAGAATGATGGTTTGGAAACATCATTGGAATTCAGTGATTATTTTTTGTTCTTGTGTTTTTTTGTGTTTTTTTTTTATTTCTTTAAATAATTGGAGTTTTGTTAGGAGAGGGTTAGCTAAGGAGAGAGATAAAGGGAAGGAGAAGAGACACTGAAGGAAGAAGGATATAAGAGAGTGGGTAGGTAGAACGAGGCTGAAGCAAAAAGACTTTGAGGAAGAAGACAGGAGGGAGTTGAGCAAACAGACTGTCATCAGAAGGGAAAAAGTGTCCAGTATAAAATTGTAAAAAGCCATTGGGCACTGATGGCTTGTTTTAAAACAAAGGATCAGTTGCTTAATCTTCATTAATTTTAGCCATTTCAGTCAAGCTAGAAAACCTCCAAAGCTTTAAGAAAGAACTGAAATGCTTTGAAAAATTTGTTAATCTTATGTTCTGTTTTAGAATCTGAATGATCAAAAATGCATCATTTCCCCCCTGAGATTATGATCCAGATTCTGTAAACCCATAGTAACTCCAGTGACTCCAGCACAGCTACTCTGAAATTAGGGTTGTTACCAAGTTTACAATCTGGTCTAAGGGTTTAGCTTTATTCAGTAATAAATTTTGTTTGTTTCCTTTAACTTTGTTCTGCTTTTAGCGAATAAACATGTAAATATTGGGGGGAACGGAGGGAAGGGGAACACAAGCAAATCCTCCAACTAAAACAATGCTAGTTAACTTTCATACCTGCTGTCTATATACTTTTTGCCAAGCAACTCAACCTACTCTCTCTCTACCTCTTAAACTAAAGTGATAGATGGAGACAATATAATAAATGGGCTCAACTTCATTTATCTGCCCATTTATTATATTGTCTCCATCTATCACTTTAGTTTAAGAGGTAGAGAGAGAGTAGGTTGAGTTGCTTGCTGCCGCTTAATGTTTGGAAAATGACGCCCATGATTATTATGGAAGAGGCTGGTCTGTTCAGTTTCTTGTTTTCCATCAATACTAAATATGGAGCCTATTTATACACAAACTCAAGAGCCAGTGGCCACTTTACCCATGAGGGGGGAGGAAATCTCTGAGGATTCTCTTCGCTGGGCTTTCTCCCCTACTGTTCTACTGAGAAAGATGGTGTATGATGGGGCTGGCAGCCACAATCTGATTAAGAAAACTGCAGGCTGTTTGAATTAACAAACAATAGGTCTGACTCTCCACTAACTTACACCAATGTAAACTGAAAGTAACTCCATTGATTTCAATGACGTTACAGTCGTGTAAAATTATTGAGGGGAGAATTAGGCCCTATATATGTAGTGGGTGGTACTCTTTTATTACACTACAAATAATGCTGTACTATGCCAAATCAAGGGGAAATGGTGTTGGCCTGGTATTTCTAAATCAATTCTGGACATTATCCCTCTCCACTGATTTTATGACAGTTTTGCAGTTGATTTCATGAAACATGAGCGCGTTCTCTTCATATGATTTTCTGGTGCACAGTGACACCTATAGAAAGTAAGTTATAGCACATAGAAATATGGTTTTCATATCCAACATTACTTTTTGGCTTTAGGTAGTTACAGTTCTTTTGGAGTATGCTTTTGTGTTTTTTTTTCCTTCAGTAAATATTTGTAATTGCATTTAATATAAAGCCTTGCAAAATTATCATGAACATATTCCAACCCAGATACAAAAACAACTATCACACCCTGATAAAGAGAACAGTAACAATTCTTTTAAAATGTATAGTTTTTTACTCCCCATCCAAAGAAAATTGCCCATCCTGAGTGGGTGGCTGGGTGGGTAAACAGAAATTTGCAAGGCTTCAATGTTGGGTGGGTATCTATATGTAGCTATTAGCTGAGGCTTTCTTTTTGATTTAACAGTACTGTTTATGCTGGCCTTGCCCTTCAGATCACTTTAACTATTATCAGATGTCTTTCATTAGTAACATAGTCGTTTAAAATAAAATGGAGATGCATAAAATGTATTGTAATGAGATGCAAACTTCAGTAACTTTAAGGAATGATATAAATATGTGCATCCAGTACTGCTTTCAGGGATATTTACTGTCATGATATTAGGTAAGAACTTTATAATACTGTGGGTGTCCTGCATGATGGTGGTGGTTCTACCAGAGTATATAATTTTGTTGTTTTAAAGAGTATTTTTTTCTAAATAGCCTGATCCTATAATGTGATTTCACTGGAATTGAGCTTGATGTACTCTAATGTATGTTAGAGTAGAATCAGGCCCAGGGGAGGTTAAGAGAAATAAGTATTCTTAGGCTGTATCCTACAAAGGCATATGTTTAACTAGATGCATTGTGCATAGTCCCATTGACTTTATGGGGACTGCTTGTTGTGTAAAGTTAAATGTGTGTCTTTGCAGGATTGGAGCCTTGGGCTGCTGTGTCTCCTAACTTGTGTTAATGAAACAGCCTCCTTTGGTGACTACTTTTTTTTAAAGTGGGTTTAGGAGGAAAAGTAAAAATTCCACTCCAAATGTGAGAACAGGAGAAAGATCTTGTTTGGGTTTTTTTGTTTATGAAATCTGTCTCCAAGAAAGTAATTTATTAAATATGGAGAAGGCAGTAGACCCATGCGCAGGCTCTGAACTTAAAAAGAAAGTGCACTTTTCTGGCATTAATTTTAGTGAGGACTCTTCTTCATGCTTTGTGCTTAAAGATCTAGTTTTCTTTGGGGCATTTTTTTAAAAATGCAGTTGAGACAGTTTTCCATTTTCTTAAGATATTCGTGTTTTTTTCTATGTTGTGTTGTGAAGTAATCGCCCGGTACTAAATGTATTATAATTGAGGTTAGAAAAATTATTTGATTAATGTGCATAAATACAAATCCAATGTCTGATTTTTATCAGGCCCTGTCTACACAGTCAATTTGGTGGTAATAACAGTCAATTTGGTGTTCAATAGATCTGAGGTTGTACAGTGTGAGTGATGCAACCTGACATGCCGTGGTAGAATAGCACAACAGAATGACACCTGGAAAATTGCAAACTAATTAGCAATCACAAAAGTGTTTAAATTTTATTTTTAAAGCACATGCAAGTGGTGCCCTTTGGCACCCATGTCTGAAAATTTTCCTCGACATTTTTGGCAAAAATGTTGCTAGCTGACATTATTGGTTACTTTGTATTTGACTCTGCCTTTGAGTGGGAAAGAAAATAAACTAATGATACTTCATTGGAGCAGAAGGACATATTTATGCAGTAAAATTTTGATAATATATGTAAAATCTTTGCCAAAATGTTTAAAACCCTTAGGAGGAATAAATGAATGAAACAACTGCCTCCATAAAAACATAAACAAACAATAAAAGATGTTGTAAACAGTGGGTACTAACAGGAAAAATAAGGATTGCTATTTACCAGTATCTTATTCACGTCTGTTAAACTGCAATAAAAGACAAAAGTACATTATAGTGCTGTTTTGGAACATGCACATTCTTTGTGAAGAGACAGCATAACTTAGATGCAAAGCTCCAGTGGATTTACTAGTAGAAATCTTAAAGCTTTTAACATTCTTCCCCTTTTGGAGAGTTACCTCATATTATCCTCTGGATTTACTTTTTTATTGTTTAGGTTCACTAAATGGGGGCTGAAGGTTAGAAAAAAATGTAAAATGAAGTTTGTGCATAAGAAACCATCACTGATAATTGAAGAGAACACTGTTTCATTTATTTACTGGCTTCCAATATGCCTTTGCAAACCCATGAAATATAATTGCAGGAATCCTTCAATTACTGCACAACTGTTACTGAGGGAGACATCTGGAAAGTGTCTCTCATTAATTCTGATTTTGACAGAGGCAGTAATCAAGTCTGCTCAATGTAATGAAACTGACCAGAGTCTGAGATACTACATTTGTTTGTGGCTTGTATTTTCCTTCACTGAATATTAACATTGTTTCTAAATCTTGCACTCTAGCAAGTGACCCTGACATTCTGTAAGTTTTGACATGCTCTGTACAAAAGAGCGAGATACTACATCAACAGAGACAGGTGTAGGAGAAAATATCCTTGGGCTGAAAGCCATATATGTTGGATGTGAAGCAGATTGATTCCAGAAGAGCAGAATGTCTTTGCAGTTCCCTGGGAGTTGTGGAACTGCTTTGTTTGGGGAAGGAAAGCCTGGAGCACTAATGTAAATAAACTTCCCCCATCCTCATAATTACCTATACTCTACCTGTACCCCTCTACCCATGCGTAACCTGCAGCACTTTCTACAACCTCAGGATTGGATTAATTCCCATCATGGGCCCTTTGTCTCCCAAGATCCAATCATCCAAAGCATTGTAATTTAATTATAATGACTTTAATTAAATCAGAAGGACGAGTAACATGGAAATGACATACCAGCAAAATAATCAAGTTAGCACAGTCCTTGTTTAAAAGCTACATCCTGCCCCACTGGAAGAGGAAGAATTGAATGATCAGAGAAAGCACTATTCTCTCACCCCGAGGGTGAGCACAACTCAGGGTTGAAGCACATTGGCAGAGAATGGTGAGGACGCTTGCACTGATGCAACTCCTGCTGTACCTGCTCTGTGGGCAAGTGGAGGACCTGTGTATCATCAGAGCTGGCAATTCAGTAAACCTCACAAATACTAAATTAACGTATTTTGAAAAATATGTTGGATCCTTGTACTCGGAGTTCTCTTATAACTTCTGGAAATCCTGCTGTCTCTTTTAAGCAGGTTATTAAAGATAGTGGTTTGGACAAACAAATTTGAGAATGAAATCCATCCTGCCAACTGAAACACACACAAGGAACGTGACACATGTTCATTTAGACCTCATCATTTTGTATGTATAGCTGAGATTGTTTTTTCCAGTGTGCATTACTTTGCATTTATCAACACTGAATTTCATCTGCCATTTTGTTGTTGCTGAACTATTGTAAATTAAGGGTATGATTCAGGAGAAGCACTTAAGCACATGCTTAAGTCCCATTGAAGTTCAAAAGGACATCGGTATGCGTAAGAGAGATGCTTGAATAGAGATGCTTTTCTTATTCAGGTTCTGTATGAATCTTATTTTTAAAAGTCTCATTTGTGCATGTAATTGTGGCTGCTGTTTGCAGAGAATAACTGTGATAGTGCACGAAAATGCTGATATAGGTTTCTAAGAGCCAAATTTTGCCTTCCTTATTCATACTGAATAATCCCTTATTATGCAATTAGTCGCACTGATTAGGCTTAGTAAGACACTATTTGTTGTGAATAAGAATGGCAAAATTGGGCCCTAAATGGGGGTAACTGTAGTGCAGGCCAGTTCTCTCCCGTTTTAACTGAATTTGGAAGGGTTCATGCAGCTCTAATGAGAAGACACTTACCACAACTATTGTAATGGAACACTTCAGCAAGAAGAAAACTAGCCTCTTCTGTAGCTTGCCCACTCTGAGGAGTGCATGAGGCCCTGCTCTTATCAAAATTTAAGGTTTCAGCATTTGGGTGAATCCTGGATAGAGTTTAGCTGATCAAGAAGCAATAATTAACAAGAGAGTTCAGATGCATCAGTATATTTCCAGACTGTTTTTAGGTTTAGTATTTTAGTAATGCTTTTCATGACTCTATTTTCCATTCTGTGTAGACACCTCTTTATGTTGTTAACCATGGGGAGACTGGGCCAATTCGATGCAACAGATGCAAAGCCTATATGTGTCCCTTCATGCAGTTCATTGAAGGGGGAAGAAAGTATCAATGTGGATTTTGCAACTGCATAAATGACGGTAAGTGACATTTATCTACTATTTGTGTATATTCATTCATTCATTAATGCTAACCGGAAACTGCATCTGTAGTATTATTTTCTTGATTTACTTATTTGGAGTCAAATCCTGGCCCCATCAAAGTGAATGGGAGTTTTTACCATGCATCTCTATGGGACAGTCAGTACTTCATCTATGGAGTCTTTTTGGCATGTTGTTCTCTATGATCCAAATTCTCCATTCCTAGTCAGACTGAATAACTTATTTAACTTTTGAAAACATTTATTGGTCAGATTCTCAGCTTTTGCAAATCAGCTTGGTTCTGTTGAAATCAGGGAAGCTGCTCTGATTTTCATGGAGGATCGAGCCTTTGCATCTTGTATCAATAGAAAAGATTTCAGGAAATATAATTGAACAAGTTTGAAGAAATAGCAGTACTTGAATATGTAACATTACAAAAAATAAAGTTCAGTCAAGTTCTTCTGGTGACACCTTCACTCTTCTGTTTCCTTTTATGGAGGTGAAAATATGGAATTGGATTTCTTCACTATCACTTTAAACTGGGCATAACAGCTCTTTAACTGGTGCTGGGGAGACAGAACATTGCAACAATTAAACCGCACTTTCTTTGATGATGTGGCCGTGAATGGATACAAATACTAGACCCAGTTATTCTTTCTGTTATGGCCCTTTTGCTCCACTCCACAAAGGCACTGTAAACTTAGTAAAGCTAGCAGTTATGGAATTCATCCAGTTTAGGCTGAATCTCAAAACGACTTAGGCAGAGTAATGGGGGCATTTCCAGTGAAAAGTGCTTCTGCTCCTTAGTGGTTCTCCTGCTGCAGAGCAACTGGACACAAATTTGGCCCCTGTGGCTGCTCTAAACAGTCCTCAGACAGTCCCAGAATAAGGACAGCATAATCATGGTGTAAAGCCACTTTTGCTTTCAGCACCGCTCTGTTATTTTCTATATATTCCTTTACCATGCAGCCGGAACAGAGAATTGGGGCCCTATGTTTGATGTGCAATGCAACCACAACTGGAAGATGATTTCTTGACAACATCCTGTCATATGATGGGCCTTCAGCTAGTTGTTCTGCGTATGAAAATTATTAGTCAGATGTGCCCAGTAGGATTCCATATGAATTATTTTTTAAATAGTTTACTAAGAAAATATGCAGAAACTCTTTGGTCAAATCCACTTTTAAAAAGAAATGTTCTGTAACAAAATATAGCCATGCAAAACAATGAAATCCTGTCTGTAGCTTCATCAAAAGTTTTCTTTTTTAAATGCTTTGTCAACACAGGATATGTTTTTGCTCTATTCCAAACTGCCAGCTAGTATTTCAAATGAAAATAAATGTATTTAAAAATGCTTAAGTGCCTGGCAAAGAACAAATATTTAGAACAACGTAAGAGTAGTCATGTCTGTGACCATGCATTTAATGGTTAAATCACCTATTAATCTTACTGTGACAAGCTTGGTTTTCACAGAAGATACCATGCCATATTTGTTCAAGTGTGCTGCATGTGACTCATAAGTAAGCGTTCTTTTGCTTTTGGCTGGATCCCAAATCTTTGCCAGAACTAGTCTTTCTAGACATTTGTATCAAGTTGGATTTCCTCAGCAGGATCACAGTGGTATAGTGCTTTCCCTAATACAGTAATCTTTTCAGCTCTGAAACATGAACCTTGAAAGATTCATGCCAACTCCTTTTTGGCTTGAAGCTCAATCTTTTGGGCATAGTATAGTAGATAGCAAGTTTTATTGTTTGTTCAATTTAAATTCTCATAAACACATACTGCGTGCATTATAAACAGTGTAAATATCGTCATGTATTCATTAGAATATCAGTTTAAAGCATACTTTGTACTTCTATGGTGCCTTTCATCCAAGAGTCTTAAAGCACTTTACAACCTTTAGTTGAGCCTCAAAACTCCCCCCGCAAGGTAGGTAAGCATTATCCCCATTTTACAGGTGGGGAAAACTGAGATGTAAAAAGCTTAAGTGAAGGTATCCGAGAACTAACTGGCGAAGGGTTGCTGCCTTCTCTTGCTCTAAAAATTAGAGAAGAAATGTTATTGCCATCCTCCAGTTCAGATGCAACTATTTAATTTTCTTAGGACTCATTTCCTAAGGTTGTCAAGAATCCTGCAGTGTAATCTGTGTGATTCACTTTTAGTTGTGAAGTCCTGCACCTCTCCTCTATGATTGCGGAATGCTCCCGACACAGTGGAACAGAACAGAAGGCCAGGATTTGTAAACCCTGTTAGAGCAACCTTCTGTGCAGCAGGACTTGTGGGTGGAGTGGGGCTGTCTGGTGGAGAGGTGGGGCTGATGACTCTGACTCTGCAGATCCATCGGCATCTCTCACTGGAACTATGACAGCTTCAGTTTTGCAGTAGCTAGCCTGGAGTAGTCCTTCTGTCCTTGCATCCTTGGAAAGGCAGATTCTTCTCCCCAGCCTGTACCATCCACAGCTACTCAAGCTTGTGCAGGATGAGTGCGGAAGATTCAAGTGTTCACGAGAGAAAACACCCAGTCTTTCAAACACAGTAGGAGCACGCATGTGACAATAAGCACAAAATAACTTTTTTCTTTTTAAAACTGTGCAGTTTCTGCATAAAATTAGTTTCCCAGCTAAGCATTTGCATTCCTTCCTCAAGTGGTGAAATGGGAGACTGCATTTGTTCTGTTGTGTTTATTAAAAGAAGAAAAATTAGTTTTACTGTTTTTCTTTAGTCCCTCCATTCTTCTTTCAACATCTGGATCACATTGGCAGAAGAACAGACCACTATGAGAGGCCAGAGTTATCTCTAGGATCATATGAATATGTCGCTACATTGGATTATTGCAGAGTAAGTATTTCCAGCATGGAAAACTGTTTACAAATGTAGGTAAAACAAACTGAATTTTTTAAATACCTAAAGCAGAATAAAGCTTTTTCTACTTCACACCAGAAGTTCAGAAGTCTATGAACATTTTTAAAATTGAAGCATGGAATAATATACCAAAACTAACCTCCTCCTCCCCATCCACCCCCACATAAACACTGTTGCTCGTGGTTTCTGTTATAACAATTGTTGAATTATATCATTGTCAAATAAGAATTACAAGGCATTGCAGCAAAGGTGGTGGATCCACTAAGTTTCAGCTGGGGCCTTGATTTGGTCCTAACTGTATGGCATTGTTCTAGAGGCTACAGTTGAGATTTTCAAAGCAGTGTCACGTGTTAGTCACATGTCTTCTATTAATTTTAAAGGCAGATGTGTGGCTAAATCTCATTCTCTGCTTTGAAAATCTCAGCCTAAGAATTTGACCTGAAACTTTTCATTTCTGGGAAAACTGGTGTGTTTGACCACTATGTTAGCTGTGGAAGTATGGTTTGGTCTTCATATTATGAACTCACTGAGGGCCTCATCCAAAGCCCATTGAAATGAATGAAAGTCTTTCCCTTGATTCCGGTGTACTTTGGGTAAGGCCCTTAAACTAGTTGGGGAGTGGAGGAATTAAGAGGATTCCCAATAGAGCTTGAACAGTTCAGCATGGTTAATTGTTAAAATAAATCATAATGGTTGTGGGTGGCTGAGAGATCTGAGCTTTGGGTTTGAAACAGACTACTTGGAGTCCCAATTTCATAACCCAGCAGGGTCACATAAACCCTTTACATCTCTGTGGTTGATAAACTGAGTTTTCTCTGTTCTTTGTAGATGTGAATGATCCCCTGGTACTTTTGGTAAAAGTAACGGTTTGCCTAATGTTCTTGGCTAAACATACACTTCTTATCCCCACTTGTGTGCACACAGGTTGCTGTGCGCAGCATATCTGCTTGGCTGCCTTCCTACTCCAGAAGTGGCTTCAAATTGTGAACCTGTCCTTAACAGGAGTTCATTTTTTAAAATAATTGCAGACACGTCTTGTGCTTATCTTCAGAAACAGTTTAACTCAGTCAGATGTCTAAGCACATTGTTCTTAGAGCTCAGACATCTAAACACCTTAAATGGAGGAAAAGATTTTAAAATCCAGCCCTTTGTTAATTTACACCATGTACAGCATTTGTGTGCAACCTTTTAGATTTTTCTGTCTTCTTCTGTGGGGAGGTCAGTAATAGCTTATCAAACTCCTTATCCATGTTAGAAATGTGGCCAAAAACTAACGTAAGCTTAATCCAGAAAAGTGTTGGTAAAAATAAAGTGTAGGTACATGTTAAGTCTGTTGTAAAATCAAGACACATTAAAAATGCCCCCCCAACCCCCAGTGAGACTGATAAAGTAAATCGCTTTCTCAAATTAACATTAAGTAGCAGACCACATCTCTGAAGATAGATTGGGCTAGTATTTGATCATGGTTCCTGTTAATAGTAAATTGGTGACAATTAGTGACTGAGCAGTGATGGAGTGTTTCCACTCACAGAAAACACGTGTGGTTATTTATATTAGCTTACATAAAGAATTATTTTCCTACAGGCCCTAATCCTGCAAGGAGAAGTGTGTGGTTGGATCCCTATGTCCACATGGAGCCGTATGGGATTCAGGAGGGTTCAGTGCAGGTGGAGGGATCTGTCTTGGTGGTTCTAGGGCACAATCAAGGCCTGAAAGGACAAAAAATGGTTTATCGTTTTGGTTATGTCCTAGATTTGTTCGAACACACATGCCACGCACATAAAATAATTTGAGAGAACTTGCTGGTATTTTCCCAAGTATGAAGTATTTAAATTCTTATTTGAACATGCCTTTGCTAGCTTTTAGCTTAATTCACAGTATGTCAAGTGTGATGTTCTCCGTCCATGATGGAGCTCTAAGACATCCACATTCAGTTCTCATCGTAGACCAACAAAACTCCTATTAGCTTCAATGGAGGGAAGATCAAAGTAATGATAAGCTTAAGAATTCAGTCGGAGCCTGCATAGTCTTGAATGCCCTTAACGTCCATTGAAGTCAGGGATTTGGCTTCAGAACATCAACTTATTGCTAAGATTTTAGTCAGTATGTGTTTTTGTTGTTAGTAAACTTGAGGAACTCAGCAGGCTGATTAGCTGACCTCATAGTTCACTGGAGGCCTGATCCAAAGATCACTGAAATGATTGGGAACCGTTTCATTGACTTCACTGGGATCTGGATCAGGACTCAGATCTGAAATGAGCTCAAGTAGGAATGAATATATATATATATTCAATCCATTTACTGTAGCTGAGGTTCCTGCACAATATAGGGAGGGGGAGGAATAGGAATATAATGCGGGAACCTTAGCTACAGTAAATGGATGTCTCTCCATCAGTGTCAGTAGAGCTGTGCTCATTTATGGCAGCTGAAGAGCTGCCCCATAACTTTTGAAAATTAATTTGTCTATTGGGTGTGTCCACTAAAATATCTTCAAGATACTTTTTGTTTGTTCTAGAACAGTGTTTCCCAAACTTGGGATGCCGCTTGTTCAGGGAAAGCCCCTGGCGGGCCCGGTCCATTTGTTTATCCGCCGCGTCCTCAGGTTTGGCCGATCGCAGCTCCCGCTGGCCGCAGTTCGCTGTGCCCGGCCAACAGGGGCTGCGGGAAGCGGCATGGGCCGAGGGACGTACCAGCCACCGCTTCCCGCAGCCCTCATTGGTCTGGAGCGACGAACCGTGGCCAGTGGGAGCCGCGATCGGCCGAACCTGCAGATGCGGCAGGTAAACAAACTGGCCCGGCCCGCCTGGGGCTTTCCCTGCACAAGTGGCATCCCAAGTTTGGGAAACACTGTTCTAGAATATGATTCTTTTTGACGCTTGCATCTTCAGGTAATAGTTTTATATCCAAAGCTCTTGACACAAAGCTTAATTCATTCAGGAGTTCTGAGAAGTAGCTTTTTGTCAAGGAGCATGCTATTATAATCTTCTTGTTACAAAAGTGCACGTTGGTGTGGATTTGTTTCAAGATTTTTTTTTAAAAAATAAATCCATTAGAAATATAAAGCCTCTTTGGAAGTGTTAAGCTATTGCCTGTTGGGAATCTGACAGAGTTATTTGATATTTTTTTCCTTTGGTCTGAGTCAGTAAAGTTTGTTTCTTTTCTAAATCTCAGACCAAAACTGAAGGATCACTTCCTTTGGGCTTATCAAATGATGAGGATGAACAGCTACAGAAAATGTTAACAAATAACAGCTGTTTTGTATTATTGCTCTTCTGTTAGGCGGATGTGGCAAAAGCACAACATCTCATTTCTGTCCTATATCTGTCAGAAATTAGCCAAGATCTTTTTATAAACTGCTGTGGGATTTACAAAAGTATATTTGATTTTTTTGAAATAGGGTCCAAATACTGAAATAAAAACAGCTTGTATAAACATGGCCTGATTTTCCTCCCAGATCAGTAGAACTCCTGCCTTACAGTGGTGTAACTGAAGGGAGAATGAGGGCCATAATTTTAAGTTGAGGGTAAATGTATGGGGGATGGGAATGTTATAATTGAGGGGATAGGTAATGAGAAAGTGGAGTTTCATTTATAGGGTTGTGTTTCAAATACGACTCAATAAGTGACTGGAACTATTTATCTGATGGCTGTGGAACAGCATACATGATTGGCTTTGGACCATTTCCTAGTGGTTGGGTGTCCACCTCATAAAAACAAACAAGCAAGCAAGCAAAAACACCATTGCACGAGACCTTAAATAACAATCATTGCTAGTTTTAGTAGGGAAGCTAAAGACTGAATAGTCATGGAAACTGAACTGCTGTCACCCCTAGCAGTGCCTTTAGAACAAAGCCAAGGAACATTTTGTGAAACATTTTAGGCCAGGTCTGTACTACAGAGGTTTGTTGCTTTGTTTGTAGCTATCTTAGTGGTGTGAAAAAACCATACCCCCAGCCAACATAGTTATGCTGGCGAAGCCCCTGTGTAGACACAATTATTCTGGCAGAAGAGTGCTTCCATCAGCTTAGCTAATTTGTTTGGGGAAGTGGTTTAGCTACTCTGATAAGAGCAACTTCTCCTGTTGGTATACGCTGTGTCTTCATTAGGGAGCTCTGCTAGTACAACTGAACCAGCAATAGCATTTCTAGTGTAGGTAAAGGGTTAGAGAAGATTGCATCGCTGCTGCCCATGCCGTATTTGATTTCTGTTGTGAATAAAGGACTTCAGTGTCTGGGTTGCATTAAACACACTTAAAACCAACTTCACCAAACAAGGACATTCCACCAGAGAAGTAGGTTGCATCATGGATCGGGCCACCCAAATACCCCAAGAACCTCCTTCAATCTGGCAATAAAACTCCCTCTGACTGTGCACCCTTAGTTGTTACTTACCCTGTATATTTTGCAGTGTGGAGTGGTATCATTAAACAGTGACAACCCATACTCAATGGCGGCGACCACATTCTTAAAGAAATCTTTCTTGAACTCCTTCTTCTGGCCTTCAAACAGCCCCCCAGCCTCTCCAAGCTCATCATCAGAAGCAAGCTCCTCACAGACCAGGACACACCTGCACTCAAAGCTGCAGCAGACCCTGCCAGAACAACAGATACGAAACCTGCAGACATTTCTTCACTGCTACAATGATCAACAACCCACCTCTCTGCAAAGACACACCTTTCATGGTTCCTAAGCATGCTTAGGCAACATGTGG
Organism: Lepidochelys olivacea; assembly: GCF_965140295.1. Lineage (NCBI taxonomy): Eukaryota > Metazoa > Chordata > Testudines > Cheloniidae > Lepidochelys > Lepidochelys olivacea. The sequence goes on along the minus strand of NC_140414.1, from coordinate 44,785,040 downwards.
TATCCCCACCAAAGGCCCTAGTACAACAAATGGGTGAAACCAGTCAATCACTATGCTCTTGAATGAACTCTTTCACAGAAAAATAAGACAAACACTTTTCACAAAACAATCACTCCATACCTGACCTCACAGTCTTCATCCTCAAAAGGAAACCTGCACAACACCTTCAAAAGATGAGCCTGGGAGCTTAAATTCATAACTTTGCTAGACATTAAAAATCATGGACTGACTAGACACACTCGATTTACGGCTTATGAGAACAGTTTATAACCCACTAACAAACCTGCACCCCTCCCTGGCTGCCATTTTATTTTTCCCTTCCTTTCCCTGTGACTGAAGCGATGTTAATGGGCCACTTCACTTTACATGGCTCCTTGAAATACATGTTAACTACTTATGCTAAACAATCTGTTCCACTCTGAGGGCTAGTGTACACTGGCGGTGCTAAAGCGCTGCCATGGCAGCGCTTTAACATGCCTTGTGTGGTTGCGGTGCAAAAAAATACCTCCACGGGGGGGTGAAGCTCCCAGCAGTGGGGCACTGTCTACACTGGCACTTTACAGCACTGAAACTTGCAGCGCTCAGGGGAGTGTTTTTTCACACCCCGAGAGAGAAAGTTGCAGCGCTGTAAATTGGCAGTGTAGACAAGCCCTGAATCTGAGTATGTTTCCCAGACCTGAAGAAAAGCTCTGTGTAAGCTTGAAAGCTTGTCTCTCTCACCATCAGAAGTTGGCTCAATAAAAGAGATTACCTCACCCACTTTTTAACAACTTTATAAATAAATGTTATATATAGAAACTTGGTGTAGCTTAGTACAGTATGTTCATCATTTTTACGTTACCTGCAGTACGAACAAGAAATAACATGTAAGAAGTTTTACCCAGAAGAATCAATACCAACCCAATATGTTGCTGGGTGCCTAGCTCTTGTTTACATATAAATGATATGAGCTCATGCTTTATTTATCTTGTATAAAATCAGCTGTTTCTCAAAGTACAGGGGGCCTTTCAGTGGTTCTAAATTCAGCTGTTGTCAAGATTTGCTGGAGCACAAAGCATGCTTATTCACAGCCAGTCAAAGTGCAGGAGTTGCACTTCTGAGGAGAAAAACGTCTCCCAGGCTGCAAAAAGAAAAAGATATTATATGTTGTTAAAAAGAATATTGTAGACAGAAAAGTTTGGTATCATTTGTAATGCTTCTGGTGAAAGTTTTTTATCAGGCCTGGTCTTGGCCCTGAAAATGTTGAAGAGCATGCATGTCAGAATAAAAAGCACTTAACACAGCAGGGATCCTGAGGAGACTTGAATAAAGACAGTTAAGAAAGATGATCTATCATGAAAACATTAATATAAAGTACATGTAGAGTACAAAGAAAACACACACAATTCCTATCAACAACAGGACTCTGAATAGGCATAGGTTTCAGAGTAACAGCCGTGTTAGTCTGTATTCGCAAAAAGAAAAGGAGTACTTGTGGCACCTTAGAGACTAACCAATTTATTTGAGCATGAGCTTTCGTGAGCTACAGCTCACTTCATAGGCATAAAGGCCAGTCCTAGCTAATCTCAGCGCAGGATCAGATCCTAAAGTGACTGAGTTGTTTTGTTTAATTCCGATTGGTCTCCTATAGCTTATCAGTGTTAATGCTGATGGAAATTGAATTGAAGAATTTATGCTAGTGAAATGCTATTATACATATATACATGGAATGGAAAAATAAAAGATGTGCAAAGAGCCAAAGACCTGTTGTTTAAACATTTGAAAGTTTACAGAAAACTTCCTGTAATATTTGTCCACTTCCAATAAACACCTTCACATTGATGTTTTAGACTAGTAGGAAACTATTATCCTGTAATAATGGTTTATTCCAGAGATGGTGCTTTTCAAAGATTAGATCATCATTTTAATTATTATTTATTTATTTAGTATAGGTGTCAACCATCAAATAATTATTTGGATTGCCTGTTTGAGCTGTCTGTAGATTTTGTTGGACTTAATGTGTCACTCTTTATAGTTTTGCTTTGTGGATGTGGATGATGATTGTTTCTTTTCTGTAGAACAACAAGCCTCCAAACTCACCAGCCTATATCTTCATGATCGACGTGTCCTATAGTAACATCAAGAGTGGCCTTGTTAAACTCATATGTAATGAGCTGAAGACTGTGCTGGATAAACTTCCAAGGTAAAGAGATCACAGTGTGTTTTGTATAATTTTCCTCATCTCAGCAACTCACTTGCTGAACAGAGAAAACAAAAAAAGCTTCAGAAAATATCAAAATTATGATAAGTTTTAGGACAATAATTGGCAGATCACACTAGACTACATATTTAACATTGTTGACAGTTCTAAAATAGTTTGACTGGCATCGAGGCTTGCTTAACTCATTAAGGGTAAAGAGCAGTTATGCAAGTTAAAGATTTGGTTGGTTTTTATGGTTTTAGAAACTTGAATAAAGACAGTTAAGAAAAATGATCTATCATGAAAACATTAATATAAAGTACATGTAGAGTACAAAGAAAACCACACACGATTCCTATCGCCACCAGGACTCTGAACAGGTATAAAGGCCTGTCCTAGCTAATATCAGTACATGATCAGATCCTAAATACTGTAATTAGATTTTTTTTAAAACACATTTTCGTCAAGAATTTTTTTTGTTGCTTTCATATAGTTTTTAATTCCTTTAAGGGAATTATTATTAAGATTATCCATATAAGGCAGTCTAACAAAATTTGCTGATTTTCCCCCCCACGTTTCAATGCATCTTTGCACTCAGCAGCCGTAGTTAAAAGCTTTTGCAGGAAGATGAGATGAAATTATAATAGATATCACCCCCCTCATTAAAATTATTGTTATTGTTATTATTTATTATTATATGCATTTCTGAGATGCTAAAGGAATTGCTCTTTGCCTTTATTGTAAGGAGAAGGGATTGCTGTTCTCCTATGATGGCATGTGGATGGCCTAAGTGGGTCCAGCAGACAGGCAATTAGCTCCGTGCCCATGCCTCTGTCAACCGTATCCCATGGGGGCAAGGTTTATGGTAATAAGGAAGTATATCTGCTGAGGGCAATTGGAGCTAAGGGCTTATGCCAGGCAGTCCTAATGAAATGGCTCACTGATAGGCAGGAGAAAGGGCAAGTGAAGCGGGTAAGGAGTAAGCCCAGATCCTCAAAAGTATTTAAGCACCTAAATGCCTGGAAGGATCTGGGGCTAGGTTACCCCAGGAGTCTCAGAAAAGGCAACTCCCATACCAAGTTAAAAGGGATTAGAGTTTTCTGTAGCCTTATCAGGACCTCTGTTTTTCCCCTACTTGCTTAAAACTGTTCAACTAAAACTAAAATGTTCCAATTTGGGTGCTTAAAACCAGTCCCTCAAATGTATATTTAGGCACTGAAGTCTCTGGAACTTGTGGGTGCTCATCACCCTAAAAGTCAGACTCTGAATATTAGGAGTTAAACCCCTACCAGGCAGGCTCTAAAGAGAACTGTGATGTGTTTGAGCCATGTTAATTAACGCTGTCTGCTTCCACATCCATGACTAATCTTTAGAATTGTGAGAGAGGAAACTGCAAAATTCACTATTGAGGTGATATGTGAAGAGTATCCTCTTATAGAATTGCCTAGATGCATGTTGCTTAAGGGTGTTTTGGTTAACTAGCTAATGTGTGCATCTCTTTTCCACACAGTAAAGGAATATATAAGTGGAGACTATTACTAATCCCTTGGCCTTGTCAAGATACTAAATGTTGGAATAGCCTTCTTGGTGGTTACCTCAGTAACTGTGTCTGAGTGGCAGGGTAGAATTAGAACCTTCCCTTCGGAAATGATTCATCTGTCTAGGTGCAGTTTGCGAAGTTATTTCAAATAAGTCATAATGTAGCCCAGGAAGTATAGACCATTGATTTATTTTTGATCAAAATAATCCTTTTATGATCCAGCTGTGTTTCCATGAGCCAAGAATGGCAGATTAACATTCTACACCGACATGAGAATTACAGATTGGAGAAAGGAAAAATGAGTATTTTTACATTTTAAATTAACTTTGTGAATCGCCATAGGCAATTCATTTTTAAGATATCTTGAAAACAGCGAGATCTGATAGGAAATACCATGTCAGGATTCTTTTATGTAGCTAATTTCTCTTTATTGCTTGACCCTCAACAAAGTAGGAATTGTAATAAAACACTGTTTTTATTTCACCTTTTCCCCCTGCTTGTGGGTACTGGATGTCCAGAGCATAAGCATGGGCTCATCCAAAGGTCAGATCATGGGCTAGAGTCTCTGTTGGGATGACTCTACTGAAATCAGTGGGGTTATGCAAGCAGAAATGTTGGCCTCAAAAATGATACACTTTGACTAGCGGCTGATTTGTAGAGAAAATATTTCTGTAGTAAGATAAGAGGGCTTTTTATTTAAACACTTATCTTTACAGTTGTTGTTCCACTTAGTGTTAATTAACACTGTTGTTATTTAATGACTGTATATACAGCAGGGACCAAGAGAACAAAACATACAGGGCCGATTAGTGGGAGCATGTACGTGTCCATGGGCAGGATTGTATCCACAACCAAATGCTGACCGTGCTATGGTAGAAATAAAATAAAAATTTGTTTTTTTAAAAACAACGGGCAAAGTATTTCCTCAGAGTTTTTAAAAATATTCAACTGCAAACAATCAGGACCAAATCCTGACTCCTCTGAAGTCAAGGGGAGTTTTGCCATTGACTTCAAGTGGGAACAGGATTTTACTGTCACTGAAGGACAAATATTTTTTAGAGTATGGGTTCTCTATCTGGACATTGTGAACAGGTTTCGAGGTCTCATTTGCCAAAACCTTTTTTCTGTTGTAACATTTGGGTGGAGCAAGCTGAGACCTGATTTTCTAGAGAGTGGCACATTGGTTGTTTGTGATTTGCACTAGGTCACAAAGAGTACATTTTACCCTGGTGTAGAGGAGCAGCCAATGCCTCACTCAGGTCCTCATGATGGTGGTTTCCATCCTATCAATGTGCTTTTGAGGGGCCTCAGTACATCACAGATCAACTCGTAGACTATTGCAGACTGCCACAGAGAGAATCTGGCCAGTCTTTTCTGGACAGAGATGGTGTCCAGCTGACAACTCATATTTGAAGGGTAAACCCGGGGCAATCTTCATTTATCTTGACAAATGAATTTTAATTTTATGACTAGCTGACAGAGTTCTTCTCTGAGATAAGTAATTTATTTGCGTGGGTGAATAAAATACCTGTGGTTTTTATCATCATCCTTATCATAGGAAAGGGTAGGTAATGATGCTGTTCCTAGGCTGGTAGATTTTTTTTTTAAACAATTTTGCAAAACTGTTAAATAGTATGATAACTTTTTAGCATACGGATATATGTACTGTAGTATATTTTATACACTTAAATTCCTAGTAACATGAGACTTTGCACATTGGGGTATTAAATTTTTGTGGGGCATATGAGTGAAACCTCTGGGAGTTTGTTTGAGAATTACAGTATCTGGTTTGTGGATTAGTGACTTTCTATCATGTTAATTTGTTCCATGCACAAATGGCAATCATACACTTTTACACTGAATGACTTCTGTTGTAGATTGATTTTCCTGTTTCCCTTAATCTAAATAATCCGAGTCCTTTCACTGCAACTTCTGAGTGTCTTGTGACTGTTAAAGAATATGTAGATGTACATCCCTGAGAGGTAGGGAAATGCTGTTCTCCCCGGTTTACAGATGGGAAACTGAGGCACAGAGAGATTAAGTGATTTGTCCAAGGTCACACAGGAAGTAGATAACCGAATTGAACCTGGATATCCCACATTTTGTTTTGTTTCTTTTTATTTTTTTAAGCAATGTTGTTGTGTTTTAATGGGGGAAAAGAATCAGACAAATGTTCTGACCGGCACTAGTAGTAATGTTGCTGCCCAGAGAGCTGTAGAGGTGCTATCTTCATAAGAATAAGGGCTGAATCTGCTGTTTACAAAATTCCTGGAAGAGGGACAGCTGTGAGATACGCGGTATGGCAGCCCCATACCGGTTGTTGACCTGATAGGAGCAAACAACAAGCAGTATTGAACAGTTTACACGGTACATAACACAGCTATGGAGGGAATGAAAGTGGCTGATAAACAGAAAGAAGAAACATGAGATTGACTCTCACAAGTCCCAAAGTACCATTAGATCACCAGAAGATGTTCCCAATAAGTGGAATTACTGTTCCATCAGTCATTAGCAGTAAGTATCATTGAACTTTAATCTGTTTCCAATAAAGCAGATTTTTCAACTAACTGGGTCTCCTTTTTAGATTATATGTGACTGTTGCTCAGTTGATTCCATATTCGGGACTTGCCCTTTGGATGGGAGGCACATTTGATAAGATAGATTTAAAGAAACCAACCAAACAAACAAAAAGTTTATATCAATTAATTTAATTAGATTATATTAACTAGCACTAACTCTACGATTGGGACATTCCATCTTGATGTTGGTTGTTCTACCACACAGACGTTATCTACCAGCACCCTGGCATTTCAAACAAAGACTGGCAAAATAAATGTTACAAAATTATTTCCAGTTCTGTTTTATATTTTTCTCACAGAGAAGAGCAAGAAGAGACCTCAGCTATTCGAGTTGGCTTTGTCACCTATAACAAAGTTCTCCATTTCTTTAATGTAAAGAGCAACCTAGCTCAGCCTCAGATGATGGTAGTATCGGATGTTGGAGAAGTCTTTGTTCCTTTGCTGGATGGTTTCCTTGTCAACTTTCAGGAATCACGATCTGTTGTGAACAAGTAAAGAACTAATTTTTCATTTTTGAATATGAATTGAATATTCTTCATTATTGCTTACAGCAAATAATGATCCTTCCAAAAAGTCAGCCAGAAATCTTGGAAGCAGAGAGATCACTACCTTGAAATAAACTGGATTATTTGTTTTTATCTGAAAGTCTTAGAGGCGAGCAAGCATTTAGAAAGCTTGTACCCTAGTTTTCCAGTTCTGAAACACAGAAAAGAGCTATCAGCTGGCCTTTTCAAAGCTGAGATAGAAAGCAAAATTTACCCCATGTGTGACAGAGAACACAATGTACTGGACATTGCTTACAGAATATTGGAAAAGGGATTGGAGCATTGTGTAGTATACTGCATGTATTTCACTCCACTGACATGTATGCTACAAGCTAACCATGATCTTATGTTCCTGAAGTCCTCATAGTACAGTTACTCCCCAAATTTAAGCTACTCTGCTTTTTTTATTTCAGTATCATGTGTGACTTGACATTATTTTATAATTAAATTTAAAAGTGTAAATTTTGTAAAATTTAAAATCCAGACAGTTTTATAGTGGCTGGAAACCTACAAATTTGCATTACTAAAATTCCTTTGAATTTTATTTTAATGGAAAGCAAGTTATTGTGTAAAAAGGCTTTATGTGTTACAGATTTTTAGGTATTAACACAAGTATTCTAACCAGCTGAAACACTTGATCCTTTTTCCCTTTCATAGCTTGTTGGACCAGATTCCAGAGATGTTTGCAGACACTAATGAGAGTGAGACTGTCTTTGCTCCTGTTATCCAAGCTGGCATGGAAGCACTAAAGGTTAGAACGTTCCTGTGTGTGTGAGAACAAAGTCTTTACTAGGATAAGCTACGAAAATTCACTTTGCTAATGACTTTGCCAAGTTCTCCCACAAATTGCAGTGGGAAACCAAAAGAAACCACTGATAGTTTCCAGAACTTAGATTCCATTATTGACCGGGACGGGCGGGTGAATGATTGACAGACACCTGGGATGGGTTTCAGCAACAGGCCACAGCTTTATTAATTATACCTTGGGGAGGGGCACTACATTGCCCGCCCCTGGTTCTCATGTAGCAGGCATTTAATTGGGCCCAGTAAGAATTACTGGGCTTTTACCACAAACCAGACAACTCAGGTAGACCCTCCCCAGTCTATCTCAGGAACTCAGCTCAGTTGTGAAACTCTTCCTTCCATCACATCCTCCACAGAAGGGTGGTGGAGTAACCCACAGGGCTGGGTGGGGGAACCTCTGTCCACAAAATCTTCAGACGACTCCTCCACTCTGAGCACTAGGTCCAATTGCACATTCTCGAGGCTCATTTACCTCTGGGCACTGGCCCTGTTAGCCTTTACCCGAACTGGACAACAGCTGAAGGTAGTGATGAGTCAATAGTCATAACAGTGTGATATGAACCTTGTATCCCACTATTTCTAACCCAGATGTACCTCCAGGTGGCTGCCAGAAAGGTGAACAAAAACAACCCACTGGACTACAAGCCAGTTTGGTCCAATGGAAAAAATTACTTCCTGACCCCCTAAAAACAAGGGGTCAGTGAGACCCCCACAGCATCATAAGCAGCACAACTATAAGTAGAGGGAGAGAGGGAGGGCAGGGCACCTAACTGGACAGTTTTGAACAAGAGGCTTTTGAAAAGCCAGGGTTAGCTTAAATAGGTGGTTGCAGGGAACATAGCAGCCAGTCAGCTGGCCTTGCCTCTTTTGCCCAGCCAGTGACTAAGCAGAGAACCAAAGTGGGGGTTGAGGGAGGCAGTAGCCCCTGCTTCCTTCCCTACCACACATGTGTGTTGGACTTCTTTCATTCCCTGCTGGCCAGTCTGAAGACCTCCCCCCACTAAAGGTGGTAAGGGGGTATTCTAGCAGCACCTTCGAGCCACTATACTGAAATTTGGGTCGGTGTTTCCATTTTAATATCTATTTTCTGATTTTTGCTCACTGAGAGGCAAATGCAGACCCTAGTGCCCAGTCTGCATAGACTGGACACTTGAGAGAAGAAGGGGATCAGGCTGTGAAGCAGCTATGGAGGTTACTTCAGCCTGGAATCTTAAGTAATGTACTCTGGGCACTTACCCAGCCCACTTACTCTTATGTATACAGGGAGAATGAGAAGAGTCAATGCAGTGGTGGGACCCTCAGTCCTGCCCAGGCCCCAGCCCCAAGCGTACTCTTCTTTGTGTACAGAACTGCATTAGTTCCACTGAACAGGACACTGCCACGGCTTTGCAGGAGAGGGCTGGATTTTCCTCTTAATCAACAAGTTTTAGTAGCTTGAATACATCAGAAGGTGAAATACCCTGGACACAGTGCATCTCCAGTGTTTTCCCATGTGCCTGGTAAGTGCTAACAGTGGCAATTAAAAGAATGCCACCAGGCTGCACCGTAGCTTTTACAGGGACAGAAAGCAACAGCTAGTGGTTTAAAATACAATCACTTTGATTATCTGTGAACTGTCTACAAAGAAAGCAAAAACCCACAAGATGATAATCTTCTTGCACTAAAAAAGGAGACTATTTCCTAGGCCTTTTTGAGCTATTAATTTAATAGCTCTTCTCATGAACTATTCTTCAGTATCACAATGTACGTGTGCAAAGATGATGTATTCATTTAATCTGTTCTTCTGTCAGGTCCTTTTTCTAATGGTATTTACTTTTAGTTTTAAAAAAGTAAAATTGCCATTCAGAACTATACAGAACTATACAAATTCCCTCCGATGTTTGCAAAAAAAAAAAAAAAAAAAGGGGAATGACCCTGATATTAACCTGTAAAGAATAGCTACGAATAGTAACTGCTATTCATAAGGCTTTTAATGCAAAGAGCACACATTCTATGTGCATATTAACAAGAGAACCATTCCAGTCTAAAAGGGAAAAAATAGGTTAAATTCATACTGGTGGAGATATATTTTTGGCCCAGTACATATACATAATTAAAACTGTCTAGCATATTTTCAATTCAGAGCAGTTTTAACCAAGAGCAATGCTAAAGTAAAAGGACTTTCTGATTTTTAATAATGTGATAAATAAGATGATGCTATTAAGCTTCAATAAAAGATGTTTGTTCTAACATAAATTGAGGAAATTGACATACACATATTTTCTTTTAAAAAAAGCCATATGTCTGAGTGAAATCCCAGCCCCATTAAAGTCATTAGGAGTTTTGCCATTGACTTCAGTGGCGCCAGGTTTTCACCCCCAAGAATTTAAAAGTTTACATTGAAACTATCCACTCAGAATGCAGTTCTCTCATGTCAGTGGGACTGTCAAGGTTCAATTTTGAATTTCCCAGCTTTTCTCAAGGTGCCAACACCTTAATTTACTGAAACCTTGGTTTGTTTTTGTAAAGTGCATACACTCTTGGCTGTGTGTAGTACAGTGTCACTGGAATTGCAAGTATAATTTAGGTGTGCAGTCACACACATTCGTGTGTCTTTTTTTTTTTTTTTTTAAATCAGGAACTTTAATATTTAAACAAATCACAAAAAGGGCCATTATAATTTTGGTTTCCACTCCAGTGGGCAATCTCAGTGGGAAGATGAAGGATTAAATAAATGTGGATTTATCACTTCTGGATAGAAATGTCAATTAAAGTAGAACAGGGTTGGGATACTTGTACTGTTGCTGCATCTGCTGTTCTGGGAATTGAGCACATGAGTCGGCAGGGTGGCAATCTGAAGCTGTTGACAAATACCAAATTTTGTTAAAATTTTAAGTGTAAAAAAAACTTGGAATATAATTGCATTTACCGCATCCCTTAATTACAGGAAGAAACTTTTTTTTACATGTGTAGATACTGGTAGTTTTGACTTTTCCATCTAGAAGTGTAATTTTTGATGCCAGGCATTTCCCTCAAGAATTCATTCATTCATTCTTAAATTGAAAAAAAAACCTGAATAGTGGCTCATGTGCATTGAATTAAATATTTTTAGGACTTTTACAAAAAAAATCTTTTAAAAATATTACACATTTATATATAAAAAATTAGAAAAATGCCAAATGGAATAGGCATCTCTCACGAAGGAAAGAAATAAACAAATATACAGTAAGTACAGGCACAAGAAAATTATAAACCTAGTAATGAATTCACTTTATAACAGGTCAGTCTGGACCTGGCTGGAAACTTCTTGTGTACATTTATTCTGCAAGTCATCCGATTAGCCAAGTAGACTGTTTTTCTTTGTGTTCCTATATCTGTAACATCCCACACTTTTGCCAGTCGTTCTGTTCACTTCAGTGCAGAACATTCCTATTAGAATCTAACAACTGCTGTCCTGCCAGCTGTGAGCAATTATTAAAATGATCACACTGACGGTCTTCATAAGTAGGTGAAATGGAAGCTTAGGTAAAATTTTGGCAGAAGACTTGTGGTGGTGGTGGTGAGTTAGTTGAAGAATATAGAGAACTCCTAAATTCCTAAATACCGTATGAGGTCATTTTCTTAAAATTTACCACCTATGCTAGATGCTGGACTTAGCAAAAGAGGGCCAGATCCTCAGCTGGTGTAAACCAGTGTAGCTCCACTGAAGTCAGCATAGCTTTGCTAACTTTCAGCAGCCAAGGATCTGGCCCAATGTCTTCTGTGTACACAGACAGCCCATACTGACTTCCCTACAACCTATGTGCATCTGGTCTGAGTTGGAAGGACCACCTGAGAAGGTTTTTTCAATTTCAGCATCCATTCAGTCTTTGGATTCCCTGCTGAGACTTCCATCAGGGTGGTAGCTTTGTGTGATGTGGACACTTGTTCAATAGATACTGGACTAAGAATACAAACTTACTTCATGCAGGTGGCCAAACAGTTGCCAGCACCAAGCCACATGATATTTGCAACCTCGAGCAGAAAGGCTGTGGGTCCCTTTACCAATCTCTTCAGCCATCCTCTAACCCCATAATTTTTCTTTTTGGGCTTGTCCCATATTGTCTGTGGGGTCTGATCCAAAGCCCATTGAAGTCAGTGAAAAGAGTTCCTCAATTAGATTTTGTTCAGGGCCATAAAAATATCATGCCTGGACAGCACAAGGTTTTTTTCTGGCTAGCAAGATATATAAACGTACAGGATGAATACAAAGAATCTTAAAAAATCTGGAACACCATAGCAATCCTTCTTTTAGCCTAACTGTTAAGCTTTGCTCAAATATTAAGGGATCCCATGAGCAAAGTTAGGCTATTGTCTTCAGACCCTTTAAAGATTCCTTGACTTCAGCCTGGGTGTTCATATACCCCTAGTGATCCAAGAAGAAAAAAACTCTCTCATTCCCCGCAACATATGATTTAAATTGGAAATTGTTTTTTTTTAAAAAGAACTTCTCCAGATATAGATATATAATTTTTATTGACATTATTCAAGTGGAGAAAAAAGAATTGTGCGGGGGCCAGATTCTTCTGTCGTTGTTCACACACCACTCTGACTGCAGTGGGACTCACTCATGCATAAGAACTACAGAATTGCACTGTCTGTTTATTCTTTATTGCATCTTGTTGTTTAATATTTATATTGCAGTAGTACCTTCTATTTAACTCATGGGCGTTAAAAAAAAAATTAAATTGACAGCAGTCTGGGATACGTATTGTTAACTTTGTCCATCGAGACTAGATTCCTATGTGGAAATCACTGAAACACCACATATGACCAGACATATCTATGTTAGATTAAGCTATTTATGGATATTAAATTCCCAGTGATTTTCTTTTGGGATTTTGGTGCCATGAAGAGTTCAGTCTCTAAACAAATGGACAATTTAGCTTACGAGGATTTAGGCAAAATTTACAATTTTGTTTACGCAATTGCATGAAAATCAGGTTAATCTGTTTATACCACCAGCAGAATAAAAGGTTGTTACTGTGTATTTGTAACAGGCAGCAGAATGCGCTGGAAAGTTGTTTATCTTCCATTCTTCATTGCCGACTGCTGAAGCACCAGGGAAGCTAAAAAACAGAGATGACAAAAAACTGATCAATACGGATAAAGAGAAGGTATTTCCTATTTAGAACTTACAATGATTTGAGAAGAAAATTGCGATGATTTTTGTTGTTAGGTTTCTTCAAAGAATGGGGTAAATTTCGATAACTGCATATTAATTACTTTTATAAAGTTTATTATGTTCCCATCATCCTGGTGCATGAGTACTATTTATCTAATTAACTCACATTAATGTCAATCCTAAATCAACAACAAAGTAATACTGCCCTAAATCATAGAATCACAGAATATCAGGGTTGGAAGGGACCTCAGGAGGTCATCTAGTCCAACCCCCTGCTCAAAGCAGGACCAATCCCCAACTAAATTATCCCAGCCAGGGCTTTGTCAAGCCTGACCTTAAAAACCTCTAAGGAAGGAGATTCCACCACCTCCCTAGGTAACCCATTCCAGTGCTTCACCACTCTCCCAGTGAAAAAGTTTTTCCTAATATACGACCTAAACCTCCCCCACTGCAACTTGAGACCATTACTCCTTGTTCTGTCATCTGCTACCACTGAGAACAGTCTAGCTCCATCCTCTTTGGAATCCCCTTTCAGGTAGTTGAAAGCAGCTATCAAATCCCCTCTACACCATAAATGAAGCCTGCACAAGGAAAAAAAAAAAAAAAACGCCATTCCCTTAACAAGAAATTTTGCTTACTGTTAACTCAGTGCTTTTTTTCCTCCAAAAACTTATGTTGAATCTCAGCATTTTGATGCAGTTTCCTAGAGCAAAGATGACCAGATAGTGGCTGGCATAGGTTTTAGGATCCCTGGCCTAGTTCTCTACCTTAAAAGTTGAACTTCAGTGCTATCTGTACCTGTCCTGGGCTTCTGCGTGACACCTCCTTTCTAAATGGCTGCGTGCACACTGGGGTCTGAGGCATCACAAGTCCTAGCTTCCACAATTTGGTAGGCTCTGGGATTCAAAGGGTTCCATGCTCCATTGTGAGCCAGGCTTCCCAGCAACACAAAAGGAATGTGCTCAGTATTGGGCCCCAAGTTCATTTTTTCATTTATGAGACAGGCAAGGAAGGGGCATCGTTTCAGTCGTCTTGGCCCAAAAAAAGGGCATCAAGAAGCAGAGGAATGAAGACACCTTGCCTGAGACACCTTGCCTGCTTCTTGTACCCTCCTATAACCAGACCACAGTCATGCTCCCCTTTCACAGTGATATATGCATCTACATCCAACTGCGTATCCTTTCCATTCCCAACCCATCCAACTCTCTCACACTTCCACACTTTCCAACAAACCCTGGTCTCTACACGAGTTTTTGTTGTGGCACTAGATACTGTTGCAAAACTGCCCCTGTGCTGGTTAGTATGGATCATCCCCCTCCATTTGTGAGCAGGACCTACATTTAGCTAAAAATCGATGGCCGAATTCTGCTCTGCTACATGCATGCAGCTGCCACTGACTTCAGTGGGAGTTGGGTGTCTGAGGGCTAAATTGGGCTCTCAAGAAGTTAGTTTAATTGCATTAGCTGTGTCATTTTTAATTTTTCGAGTAGATGGTTGAATTTTGACATATTCTCAACAATATCTTAGGTGATGTCCAAAGAGAAATTACCATGACTACTTTTTTTTTAATTCTCTGCAGATACTTTTCCAGCCACAGGTGAATTTTTATGAGTCCCTGGCCAGAGATTGTGTGGCTAATGGCTGCTGTGTGAATCTGTTCCTCTTCCCAAACCAGTATGTGGATGTAGCCTCCATGGGTCTTGTCACAATGTACACTGGAGGAACTCTTTACAAATACAACAATTTTCAGGTAAGTGCTAACAAATTCCCTATCTGTCAGATTAGTTGCTAGGAATTTACTGTTTTCTTTCCATTATAAAGGAATATCTAGTCTAGTCTAGCATAAAAAATGAGTGAACCTGAGGAGAGCTTGTGTGTGTCCACTAGTGGGCAGAATACAAAACTTGGAAGTGACCAGTCAAGCTCAAGTTAAAGACTTTCAAAAACATGTTCAGTCTCTGAAATGAGCTGGTTAGTATCTTAAAATGAACCGTGCTTACTTAAATACATTAAGACATTTGAATGCATTGACTTCTGAGAAGGTACAGCAATCATTGTTGAACATCACAAATGGAAATACTTATGTCCAAAAGGAAATGGACATTCTTTGGAGAAAAATGAGAATCTAATCATTTACTCAAAAAGTTGTGGGTGTTTCCCAGCCATGACAAGACCAACATGCTCAGGATTCATATCTTTCCAGTAAAGCAGTTTATAGGGTGAAATTCATCCCAGTGTAGAAGGGACCCATATTTGAGAATTTCTGTAGGCAAAAGGGGATTTTCTCTGTGCTCAAAACTGATCTGCACGTGCATTTTCTTGCTGACCAAGCGGGAAACACACACAATGCACACAGTCCTGGCTGGGGCCTTAAAATCCATCCTCCAGGCACCCATCTGCCAGGAAGGTAATGTCAGTGCAGCAGCTCAGTAGTTGTCAATGGAACGCACCCTGACTCACAGGGTGATCCCTTTTGGGAGTAGAGGAATTCTAAACGTCCAGGATTGTAGGAATGTTTACTGTTGAATTGGATTATTCTTGCACATCCTCATATCTGTTCAAAGGGACATGCAGAATACTGCAGATGGCTCATGTTTAAAGACTACAAGTAAAGAGGAGGATGTTTTACGTACACATCCATTTAAAAACATAAACTGTTTTAAAGACTATGTGGCATTTTTTGCTGTTTGCTGCCATCCAGTGGTGGATGTCAGCTTTGGTTTTGATTTGTGTTTTTAGGTACATTCTGATGGTCCCCAATTCCTGACTGACCTCAGGAAGGACATAGAAAAAAGAACAGGATTTGATGCAATCATGAGGGTTCGCACAAGTACAGGTAACAGTACCCTTTTGGAATAAGAATTAACTTGAGTGCACGTTTCGGTTTTATGCCACCATATTCATAGTTTCCTGGAGAAGAGAATTGTTGAGTGCTAACAAATCATATTATTTTAAATAATAGCATGTTGGAAATTTTGTACATGTTGTTTCTACGATGCCTCGGATTATTTTACACCTTCAGGGCACTTTGCTAGAAATAGAGGTTGAGGGTCTACTTGCAAAAAATGTACATGCCTTTACATTTGAATATGCAGAGTTCTGCTTGAGCATGAAATTAATCTGCACATACAAATACAGATTCTGCTCACATTACACACACCTCAGGAGCTTGGTTTTTATGTAAACCACTTCTATCAGCCGTTGTGCACCCACTTGTTCCCAGGTTTTGTAAAATCCTCTGTTGTAGTGAAAACCTGTTTTTCCAAACAACTATTCTTCCTACAAATGGAGGTATTCCAGGACCAGCTTTAAATAGAGCAGGTGTCCAGAGGGGCACAAACTCTTCTGTGGATGTTGCAGCCCAGCACCAACTCTGCAACAGTCCTTCCTTTACTCTGGCTCAGCTGCCAGATGGGGAGAGAGTCTTCTGTTACCATGCCTCTTTTTGGCAGTGAAACCAGACATGGCGGCCTACCAGAGTACCTGGGGCCGCTCAGATATTGAGGTCACTCTGTAGTTCCACTCTCATCCTGCACAGCATATTGAACATCAATGAATAATGGGTCACAAAGCTACATTGCTTTAAAAAAATTACAAATACAAAAATAATTTTCTTTGATTTGTTATCTGACTCCAGGTTTCAGGGCCACTGACTTCTTTGGTGCCATTTACATGAACAACACCACAGATGTAGAGATGGCAGCAGTAGACTGCGACAAAGCGATAACAGTGGAGTTCAAGCATGATGACAAACTGAATGAAGACAGTGGAGCCTTAATTCAGGTGACAAACGTTATATCTGTGTCATTCCGTTAGATAATGTGCCAGATTTATTTTTCAGTAATAATAAAATACCTCCCACTCATGGGGTGGATGTAGAGTATTGACTTGAGTCAGGCATAATTTAGACAAACTCAGAGCAGTCTTGCCAGTGCCGTTCTGCCAGTTAAGATTCAGAAGCATGTTTTAACGGACAACAAAGTAGCAGTAATGCTATTCCTATACACCTTAAGTAGAGAAGGTCGAATCTGGCCATAAGTGATTGGCCGAAGGTCATTCAAGTAGTCTATGGCAAACCCACATCTGAGTCCTAGACCTCTGCTGTCGCCACCATCTGCATGTAAGTATGACTCCCATTAGGAAACTACGGTCTTTCAGTCAGAATCACAGCCACCTGGCATGTTGTTGCAGGACACCATAATTGGTTGGCCCATAAAGCTCAAAGTTCTTGCAGCCATCTGTCAAGTCATTTCCTCACATGAGGCCAGGGAATTAAGTTCCACATAAACTTCTGCCAGTGCACCATCCATGGACTCTTAGCAAACACTTCCCAACATGTCAGCTTGCCTAGTAGTTGTGGTGGGCACAAATGAGGACTCAGTTGAAACTTCTAAAATACATTTCATGTTTGACTCCAAAGGTGAATCTCAGAGTATGAACCCATTGCTGTGCCAACACCCTGCTCACTTCTACATTTGTTTCTCATTTTAATATTAAGAGGTAAACGTTTCCATAGGTTCAGATTCCTTTGTTTAAAAGCTTGGTTTTTAATTATAAAAATAATTATGAACATTATTTTAAAATTGTTTTTTAATTATAAAATAATTTCAGGATTTTTTTAAATATTTCTCATCCTTAAAGAAATCCTTACAGAAATAAACTACACCTGGACTAGGAGAGTATCGTCTCCCAAACTTGATTTAAAATAAATTATGTGGAAACATTATTATAAATCAGCAACTATTTGTAAACACATACAAACATTGAGTCAACTTCACTCAGGAAATGGAGTTTCTTTGTTATTTCTCCATTGGCAAGGGTAGGGCTTGGTCCTACTTTTTCCCTAGAGAAGAAGCTCAGAGCGCCTCTCCAGTGCCTGGGATCCCCCGGTAGCCACAAGCATTGGGCGTCCACATGGAAACCTTCTGCCCAAGCGTCCAACTTCCTGCATATCAACTCCCTATGTAGGAACCATGTTTACCAGGGACTCTGCCCACCAGGAAATTGCATATAATGCCCCCTCTCCTGCTAGAGTGGTTATACAGCACAGAGATGGAAGTTGTACAAGATTGTACTGCAAGTTGGGTTGGGGGGTTTTTGTCTGTGTGTGTAGTCTATGCCTCCTGTTCAACCCCATCACTTTGCAAGACCGTGCCTGACCTAGTCTCGGAGGAGCCCTGTGGAGCCTCCCATGACAGAAGGCCCGTCAGATTGGGGGTGATTGGGAAGCATGTTCTGGAGATGTAGGACTTCCTCCCTGCCTGGAACCGCAGGCATTCATGGAAGTGGAAGGGGAGGATGGGGATCCTTGTCAGGAGCGAATGGATGCACATCTAACGCATATGAAATTGAATAGTTGGGAGCGCTCTGCTAGCCAAGGCTGATGCCATCACTGCTTATGCTTTAGCAGTAAAGTTAATATCTGTTCCCAATAATCTGTCAATGGGGGTATTCTTGGAAGTTTAGATTTAAAAGCTGATTAGGGTTCAGAATTTTCTGCCTTTAAACTTATTGGCGATGCTTGTGATACATCCATCTAAGGAATGTAACTATCCCTCAGTGTTATCAATGAGAAATTGTCACCAATTATTATAGCTGCTTATTCGTGACTTCTCTTTTTAACCCCCCAGAAAATGTGACCGCTTATGATCTTCAAAGCTAAACCACAAAATTACCTAAACTGTTATTTTTGCGGTTTTCCTTTTGTCATGCTCCTAGAAACATAATGTATGACTCAGTAGTTAATCCTTGGGTAAATACAGTTCTATAAAACATAACAGGCCTTGTGTGAAGTAATTTCCTAGGGCCACGGTACAATATTGACACTGGATGTACATTCCTTGTAGACTTTAATTTTACATCTCCATTTCAAATGGGAGCTGTTCATAAAGGGTCTGATCCAAGCACACTGAAGTCAATGCAGTCTTTCCATTTACTTTAGTGGGCTTTGGATTAGGCCCATAAAGAACAAAACAGTGAGTTTCATTCATATTGGTGCATTGTGAAAAGCATTACAAGGTACAATATCCTGATTAATACAATGCAGGAAATGTGTTTGCCAAAAAAAGAAATCCTGTTCTCAGTTCCTTTCTTATTCCATACCAGTTCCCCTAAATACTAGCACCATATTTAAACAAAATAGAATCAGATTCCAGTGCAGTAAATCAGAATGATAAAAAGCACTCAAGTGTTAGAGAACAGCTTAACTTTTTGAGATTGTCTTATTAATCTTTTCCTCATATTCTTTTCCTTCCTCCCCTTTTTTTATCATGTGGTGACAGCAATAATGTGATGTGTCGAATAGTTGTCAGATAGCTTCTGCCTATTTTGTGGCATGTATTCATTTACAGTTACTTGCTGAAATGTTTTCTTTAATAAAGTTTTTCAAAAATTAAACAGTTAAAACCTTGTGACTTTCTAAAACAAAGTTGCTGCCAGTTCTTGCTGTTTTCCAATGATGTCATCTGTCTGTGGCGCCATGAGAGCAGCAAGCTTTTTAATCACTCCTGTTGTTGTTGTGTAAATTTTAAGATTAGTTGCTTCTCTGATGGGTTTACACATCAGTGTATTTACATTATGAATGTTGAGGAAATTGTTCCTAAAGCTCATTAACATCTGATGAATGTTGCTAGTCCCGCCTCGCATAAAGCATCTATTATTGCTGTCTTATGTTGAAAGTGCCGAAGACCAGTCGATGGTGGGTTTTTTTGTTTTATACTAAAATAAAGTTAACTGTGGTGAAAACTAGAACTTCTCTTATCATTGCAGTGTGCTGTACTTTACACTTCGATAAGTGGGCAAAGACGACTCCGCGTACACAATATTGGCTTAAACTGTAGTTCCCAGTTAACAGATCTCTACAAGAGTTGTGAAACTGATGCACTTATAAACTTCTTTGCTAAATCAGGTACATTTATGAACTGTCACTTATATTTTTTTTCTAAAACAAAAATATACATATGGAGCGTGATTCTCCTTTAATTTAGACTAGTGCAAATCTGGAGTTACACCAGTGTACAACAGAGAAGAGGTTCAGGACCATATATTTTCTAAGCAGCAGACACAGCTTTTTGTATCTGGAATATACTTAGACAAAGTTCTTAAATATTGCTGAGTTATTTGTAAGTCAGGCAGCTGAAACAGATAGTGACTTAAAATAGCTGCAGAAATAATTTTACTTGCTTTCTTTAATATTATATGCAGGTTAAATATGGGCCTCTGAAACAAAGTTTTTTATGTCTAATTAACTTTAGGATGATCTTTTCTTTATTCTGTAATGGTAGCTTTCAAAGCCATTCTAAGCCAGCCCTTGAAGACAATCAGAGAGATCCTGGTGAGTCAGACTGCTCGTATGTTGGCATGTTACAGAAGGAATTGTGCCAGCCCATCTGCAGTAAGCCAGGTAAGATGCAGTCCAAGGAAAACGCTCTATATCGGAACTTGAACCTGAGATAAATAACTTTGCAACATTGCAAAAGCAGTGATGCCACAGATTAAAATTTCAGAGTAAGGTTTAACTTCCTTTCATTCTCCAGAGGGAGTTTTTTCTCTTTATCCCCCCCCCTTTTTTTAAAAAAAGAAAAGCAGTGATTGGTTACATTTGAAGTGATGGGTTTTAAATAAGAGTTCTGAAAGTGCATGGTATTTCTCATTATCAGATATTTGACTTATTACAACCATCTGTCACCCACTAACCCCTCTTTTTGTCCTATGACTACAAGGGTGTTATCAGGCCACTTCACCTTGAACGGTCCCTTAGAATATGTGCAAACTGCTTATGCTAAACTAACTGTTTGACCTTGTATTTAGCTGTGACACACAAAGTACCTTTCCCAGACCTGAAGAACAGCTCTGTGTAGCTCAAAAACCTGTATTTAGCAAATGGTGTAATGCTAACCATAGAGCAATATGTAGGTGAGGAGGGAAGTTTGAATTCCCTAGCTTGGAAGTTCTTTAATGTTGCCAGCCAAGGAGCAGCTAGTCTAAAAAGGGTTTTCCCCGGCTTTCCCCAAAACCCTATACTGATAAAACACTGATGACACACTGCTTGTTTGTAGTTGCCAGCAGGGTTTTAGTACCAGTGTAGTAATCAATCACACTCTGGAGTTGAATCCAGGTTGAATGAAAAGCTACTTTAACTTGTAAAGAGAAGGGTCATACTTTTCACAATACTGTGTGGTGATCTACTCTGAAGGTAAAGTAGAATCATAGGACTGGAAGGGGCCTCGAGAGGTCTAGTCCAGTCCCCTGCACTCATGGCAGGACTAAGTATTATCTAGACCATCCCTGACAGGTGTTTATCTAACTTGCTCTTAAAAATCTGCAATGATACTGATTCCACAATCTCCCTAGGCAATTTATTCCAGTGCTTAACCACCCTAACAGGAAATTTTTCCTAATGTCCCACCTAAACCTCCCATGCTGCAATTTAAGCCCCTTGCTTCTTGTCCTATCCTCAGAGGTTAAGAAGAACAATTCTTCTCCCTCCTCCTCCTAACAACCTTTTATGTACTTGAAAACTGTTATGTCCCCTCTCAGTCCTCTCTTTTCCATACTAAACAAACCCATTTTTTTCAATCTTCCCTCAGAGGTCATGTTTTCTAGACCTTTAATCATTTTTGTTGCTCTTCTCTGGAATTTCTCCAGTTTGTCCACATCTTTCCTGAAATGTGGTGCCCAGAACTGGACACAATACTCCAGTTGAGGCCTAATCAGTAGTGATTAGACAGGACATGTGAGGCAGTTTGTCTGCTTTAAATGCTTTTTCTGTATATAGTAGATTCAGGGTATCTGTGCCTCTACAGCGTGGTCCAGTGGAGAAGGCTCAGAACTGGGGATTTGAGACCTAGGCTCTGTTCCTGGTTTCCCCATTGGCCTGCTGGGTGACCTTAGGCAAGTCACTTAATAGTTCTGTGCCTCAGTTTTCCCATCTAAAACTGGGTGTTATATTATATTTCATTGCAGAGTTACATAATTAACGTATCTTTGTTTTCTTCCTTGAGGTGGAACCTATCAATTTAACTGACTGCTGATTACACTCACTAATAAGATTATAACTGTTGCTTTATTTAAAGCATTTATTCAGGTTAAGTCACTCAGTGCCCATTTATACATTAAGAATGTTTGTAACCACACTGGCATTTTAAATGTTTTAAACTGATTTACAACAGGCTGATGTTTTATTCTGAGCATCACATTTTCATACAAGTACACCAAATACTGCATTCTGTGACCAAGTGTACATTAGAATAACATCCTGCTCTCGTTACCCACTCACCTTCCGACTTGTTTATGATTAATGTAATATTGTTCTACATCCTTCACTTAGAAAATTGGGTTGGGGTAGAGAGCTGAAGTAACTTCTCCTGCATTTTATTAGTGCTTAATTAACGATTCCAAATATATTTCATAATTGACATATCTTAAAAATAAATGGTAAGATAGTATACTTAGAAGCAGCTTATAAATCCAATAGTAGACTGAGTATATTAAATAACAAGAACTTTGTCTTTCAGCTTATCCTTCCTGATGCGATGAAGGTGCTACCGGTTTATATTAATTGTTTATTAAAAAGTTGCGTGCTAGTTGGCAGACCGGAAATTCCAACCGATGAAAGAGCTTATCATAGGCAGTTGGTCATGTCTATGGATGTTGCTGACACCCAGTTGTTTTTCTATCCACAGCTTCTGCCAATTGTAAGTATACATTAGCAGTGAATCTTTTCTAGTGGGGAAAGGCTATTTTTACAGGTTTTTCAGTAGAAGTGATAAGTGGCTTAGACATATAGAAGGCTCTTTATATATTGAGTGATTCCATGTTGTAGAGGTACTTTCTTGCTTTTGTGTAGTCTTCCGCTGATCAAGCAGATTGTCTGAAATTTCAATCAGATTAAAATGACTTGAGAAAGTTACTGACCAGAAGAAATAACTACATGGCACTGAGGACAGTGAGACAGCAGTTTATAGCTGTCTGTATATGCACGGATACAGTCACTTTGACCCAAATGTTTAGATAGTTTGCTAAAGAGTAGATGCTCTTACTCTGCTCAATAGTGTGATAATAACCTCAATAGATAGTTTCCTTCATGCTGTTTGTTTCTTCTAAATGTCAGTATTAAAGGATGCTTACATTGTTGATTAACAGCTTTATTGGAATTTTAAAAAAATCCTGAATTAGGGGTAGTGAAAGATGACTATCGTTCCACTTATGCACAGGACAGGTAGTTCTGTCTTTCAGAAAGAATTATTATTAAGGGTAGCTCAGTAGCTTAATAGAAAATAACTACAGTAACAATTTATAAGAAGTTTTTTCTCTCTTTTCACTTTGTTCACTTCGTGAATCTGAAAGCACTTTGTATAATCAGTTTCACTGTGTCACCTCAATAGAAAGTCAGTCACTGTTCCCCTTTTGTGTCCTTCAAACAGCACGAGGAGAGAATCTCTTTTTAAAGATGCATTTCAAAACAATAAGAATAGGCAGGAGATTCAGGGGTAGGTAGTACAGCTTCTAAACTGAAATTGACTAGATTATGTTTATGTAAAGGGTAGCTCTACTCTGAAAAGTGGCTGTATTAAAAAAGGTAACTTCTTACCCAGCAGATTCACTCCCTGTGCGTATTCAAAGTAGTGCCTGCTTGCGTCAGTGATAACAGTAAGTTTTTACCACTGTCAGCCCTGCAGAGGCAGTACAGCTATGAGAGAGTGAGCTGGGTTCTTTCCTTGCTTTCAGATCATTCACAGGATTGTTAACTAAATTCCAGTCAGAACTGTGCAACCCAATTGTCTCTGTTTAGACAGTCAGTTACACTAAGGTGCATCAGTGTGGTACAGGTATAATTTAGCAAACCCTTTGGCCTGCAGAATCTCATGGGAGGTGATGTGTGAGCTAGAAAGAACACAGCCTGACTTCAAAAACTTACTAATTGAGATGTAATAAATGTGTTATGACCCTAAAATGCCATTTTTACATAGTTACTTTTTCAGAGTGTAACTCCCCATTAGCAATAGAACTCGACGCTTCTTTATATGACATTCAGCTACACTAAAGAAAAAAAGACTAACTGAATTCACTACTTTTTCCCCTTTGTCCTGCAGCACACTATGGATATAAAGAGTGATGCTTTCCCCACTGCTGTCCGTTGCTCAGAGGAACGTCTGTCTGAAGGAGGGGTATTCTTCTTGGCAAATGGGCTAAATATGTTCTTGTGGCTGGGAGTCAGCGCCCCACCAGAGCTTATTCAAGGGATCTTTAATGTGCCATCCTTTGCACATATTGGCACAGAGGCTGTGAGTATATTGTGGGGGAGTGGGGACTGGGCTGCAGAAAATGTGATTTCTATATAAATGGGAAGCCATTCTGTTGGGAAATTTAATTTCCAAATAAATAAGTGGTCCAATGGTTACACCACTAAGGTCATAACTTTTTGGATTGAAAGAAGAGCGTAGGTAGTTTGAGTCTCTCTTTCTGTGCTGGTCACCCATTGAGGGCACAGAGACAATACTCTGTGATTTAGGTGACCAGCAATCCAACAGGAATAGCAGCCACTGGACAGTTCACAAAGGGCTGAAAATGAGCAAATACTTCTGAATAATTAATACATTTGATGAAATGGTCTTAATTGATTTCTAACCAAATCAGTGATTAAGGCTCTAATTCAGCTGCTTTGGATTGCATTGTCTTATGGGCACCCAGTGGCCCTAAACTAGGCAGATCTATTCCCCAGAGGATCCCCTTACATAACGAAGCCTTGGATGATGTAGTCCAGCCAGAGTAGCTCCTACATTACTAACCCCGCCCCCCAGGGGTACTAGCATGGGGGTGCGGCTGGGCAAAGGGCTCCCTTGTGCCCCACTGATCCCCGACAGCTGTAATAGTCCCTCATGACTAGCCTTTGGCAGCCAATGCAGGTTAGAGCACCATTTAGGCTTCTTTAAACTGCTGGATGACTGTGACCAACTCAACACACCGTGATCAAAGGAGCACAGAAGACCACTTTCTTTCACTACCCTCTCAACTCAGCTGAGGATCTGCCCCCAAATTCATAATCATATTAGTAATGAGTAGTTAAGCCAGCTTAGCCTTTAAGTTGCCTTATGAGGACACTATAACACACAATGCTAGATTTGCAAGGGTCAACACAAATCTGCAACTTCAAGTACTAGTTCACAGTCCAACTGCTTTGCACAGTGTTACTGGAGAAAAGGTACCACAAATCAGCTTCAGAATTTTCCACAAAGCCCAATTATTTGTCTGTCTAGCATGGGGTCGTTTTTTCCCTTTTGAGGAGATTGTGATGGCGGGGCAGGAGCATGGATTTTAGCAAGTGGGCTACTGCCTGGGGAGTGACTGCCATTCCACCACACTGCTGCTGCATAAATTCAGATCTAGTTGGCCCTCTTCCAGGCATCCCCCCAAAACCTCTTTTGCAGAAATCACTTCAGAGCTGGTGCAAGTCCTTCCAGGAGCCACAGGGCAAAGTGGTCATTGCATCACTACGGCACCTGCTGTGCTTGTGCAATTTTACTACTGGTGTTTAGTGGTAGAAAGCTCTGCTCCAAACCTCAACTTCTGCATGACTTTACCCTGAGAAAAAATGCTATATGTTTGTTCATGGTGATAATGGAGAGTACATTTCCCTTTCATTCTAATGGATGGTAATAGATCCATACAGTGGATGGAATTATTTTTGAAATTGCCTGCACCAAAAAACCCTAGCATATTGATTAAGCATAGTGAGGCAGAGTTAAGGTAACAGTGGAAAAACCTTAGCTCTGAACTTCTTCCCTCTTGTGACAACACTATGTTCAACTTTGAATGTCATTTTTCTTTTTCATGTAACTGCTATGGGTTGGGTATTAAGTAACCCTCCTGTTGGTTTTCCCATTGGAAAACTGATATTTCATTGAAGGCATACAGTTACTCATCTGTTTATATCTGGCCATTGGTACATCTTCCTGTTTGAAATGGGAACTGGTTACACCTTTCACAATCTGCCAGTATAATTTTGTGCGGTCTTGGACAGCCTCTTCTACACAGCCCTCAATGTTTAGTCACTAATGTTAGCATTGACTCTACTAGTGGTAGGTGTGTATAGCCATGTAACCATTTCATCACCTCTTACTTCTGTTATTAGACACTACTCCCTGAAGTGGACAACCTCTATTCTAAGAAGCTCAGATCAATAATGGATTACATCCAGAGCAACAGACCTTACTCCATGAAGGTAGGAGAGAAAATGAGAATGACTTTATTTTACTTCAAAAAACTAATTCCTCTTGTCCTAAAGAATATTTGTGCAATGCTGGCTTTGACTGGAAATTTGTAGCAAAGGGACCCCTGTTCAGAAACCCTTATTGCTGCATGGGGTTTTGACGTCAGCAGGTTCTGTATCAGTGGAAAGACCTACCCCTATTCAGCTTTTTTTTTCTTGCTGGATGAGAAATTGTAGCTATCTCCCAAAGGGCTGGGTTAACTCTGCTTCCCCTGAAGTCCCTGGCAGTTTTACTATTGATTTAAATAGGAGCAAAGTAAGGCAAATGTAGTAAAAGCTTTAAGGCACATAGCACAGTTCACATGCAGTAATTAAATCAGGGTGGTGGTTTATCAGGGGCTTGCTTTTGAATTGAACACATGCTGATTATTTAGGGCAAGATTTTCAAAGACAGGTGCTTAAGCTGTTCCAAAATATTTACACATGCACCCACAGTATCTGCAGTACTGTCATACCCAGACAGCTAGTCACCATGAGGGTTCTGCTTTGTTAGCATGGGTACGTCTACATGAGCTTCAGCATAGACACAGTACAGATGTAACCAACTGATCTAGCTAGCTCACAAAAGCAGGGAAGATGTAGCAGTATGGGCTCCCATGTGCTGCTATGTCCTCACTGCTATTTTTAGCTAGCTAGATCAGTTTCCATGAGTTACCGACCCTGTGGAAGTGAAGTGAAGTAGTATACTTGGCAGTGCTCAGCTAATTTGCGTATAAAGCAAAGCAAACCCTTGCTGTATCCTGAATAATCAGTATTTCTCATTCCAGCTGCTAATAGCAAAGCAACGGGAACAGGCAGAAATGCTTTTCCGACAATACCTGGTGGAAGACAAAAGTCTTTACGGAGGAGCTTCTTATGTCGATTTCCTATGCTGTGTCCATAAAGAGATCTGTCAGTTGCTCAACTAAAGGAAGCTTGACATACCAATGCAAGGAATATCTGATGAAGTATGAGAGACCTTCCATTTGGTGACTAACTCCAAATGGTGCTTAACTAAGCTTTTCCTATGCTATTTTTGTACAGTTTCTAATTTCACATATTAGCGCTTATTTTCAGAGTATCTAGTTTACCTATTAATATGTAGGAAATTCTGCACTCAGGTATAAATCTTTTGGGAGGGGCTTTAAAGAGTGTCTGTTTCTAATTGACAGATGAAGGCATATTTCCTGAATATAATTCACAGAACATTCCAATGTCCTCAGTTATCTACTCTGGGTTTTTTCATATAAAGTGTACTATAATTGAGGAAAAAACTAGTTTTACATTTTGATATTTAATCAGGTCTTTTAAACATGGAAAAATTTGCAAGTGAGGGCAAACAGTTAAATATCCAGTTTGCAATAACATTGTTCAAGTGGGCTTCCATGGGGCCCTGTTCCTTTTCTGGTTGTCACCATATATTGTGTTGAGCAGTTGGGATCATCTATATGGTCCCTAATGAAGCACACAGCAAAGTAATTCTTTCCCTGACAAATGCAAATATTTACTTCTACAGAGGCAAACTATCGAGGGCTAATTTTGGCTTACTTTCTACATGTACCACAATGAAGCATGTTGTTCAGGCAGCTGGTTCATCTCAATCTCACAAATCATGGTGCTATTAAAGAAAAGTGTCGCACTCTGAACTACTTCTGTTTAACCAGTTGCAGAGCTATAAGCATGTTTACCATGGGAGTGCAATAGTAATGGGGAGCTAGGCTAACTTTGCACATGACATCCTTGCTGTTGAACAGGGAAGGCTTTAAAAATTACACAGGGTCATGACTGAAGTCTTGTGGAGATGAACTGGCTCTGTATGTAAGTGAGGCATGGTGCAATGGTCTACATCCATGTGTGGATAATCAAGGATACAGAAGCAAGAAGTCTACCTACAGCTGGTCTCTTTGGCTTCTCATCATGCTCAGGAGATACAGAACTTGGCCCATAGAAACTACAGTGAAAGAAGGGAAGGGTAGCATAGTAATAAGTGTACCCACCAAATCCAGGGTAACTTTTGTTGTACTTAGCTGTAGTCAATATAAAGCGAGTCATTTACTAGTGTGTCTTCAACACACTAGTGTTGGTCTATAAAAAAAGTTTCTAGGTCTGAAACCTTACCTGTTAAAGATTGTAATCTAACTATACTGAATTAGGTTATTTACCAACTGGAATATTCATAGCTTTTAACTTAGACAAATATTCAGACCAGAGTTGTGTTGCAAATTTTTCTTTTCTGAAACTCCAAGAACAGTTAGCACTTGTTTTAACCAAAGGTCACATAGGATGGAAGCAACATAATTTATTTACATATTAGTTGTGTATTTCTGTGACCATCTAACTCAAATATATTAAGACAGTTATTGCTTTAAAAAAAGCTAGATCACTGACTGATATATTAATATTGATATTAAAGGCAGCGTTTGGAAGATTAAAAGGCAGTTTGCTTTAAGAGTTCTGTTGATTAGATAGTTTCCTTATATCAAACTGTTTGCATTCACACAAGATGAGAACATGATGATAAATCTCACCTTCAGAGCTTGTCTTGACAACGTATGAGAATTTTGGAACTCTTTCTTTCCAAACAGTGAAAGGAAAGCAAATAGCCTTCAAAGTGTAGAGGAGAGACTTCAGAAGCCTGCAAAAAATTATGTGCCTTTTAAGAAATGTTTTAGCACATCAAGTGAATTAGAAGATCATGTAAAGTGGTTGTAAAGAGTTCAAAGCTCTCTTGATCAAATGGGGGTACTACAGAAGGACACTAAACTAAATTCAACTGGGAACTAGAGCTGATATTTCTTCACCAAGATAGATGGGAATTTGGAGGAGAAAGATTTGTTGCCATTCCAAGTCAGCATATATTATGAATTACACCAGCAACTTTTTTAAAAATGTAAACAAATGTTCATTAAATATCATTACTGTGTGTGAATGTTCATTTGTTGTCATATGCTCAGTTGCAGATTTGGTACATCACCGTGTAAGAGGCTAGGTGTCTTCAGCATGTGAACTGAAAACACACTTAAGGGGCTTTGTTCAACTGGCAGTGTGCAAACTGTCTCGTACCAACTAATACAGCTATTGACAGTACAAGGGACTGGAGCTGTAGAAGTTTTTGTTTGCCAGTACCTGAACTGGACTTTAGGTGTGATGGGAGAGGGAACTAAACTGGGCTCACTGTCACTGGTTATTAGTTTCAAGTATGGAAGAGTTTTGTAAAGACATCTGGGAATTTGGTTGCGATGAGTCATCTCTGGTACCAGTTCTAGGGAAGCAGTGACTGAAAACTGCTGGCAGCCTCCATTCATGGTGCTGTATAGCACTTTATACTGCACTGCAGAAATTGCAAAGGCACTCAAGCTGTGGTCTAATATTGCTCCCATTGAAGTTAGTAGAAACAGACTTAAGTGGGTATCAGGAAAACTAGGCAAATCACTAACATTTGGAACTATAAACTTATTTCACTTTAGGATTTTATTGCCTTCTCACATATTCTGGCAACAGTAGTTTCTGGACTTTGCAAATGCTTACACTAGGCAGAATTATTTATGGGGTAGCATTTGAACTTTATTTCTAGCAGCACCAAAGTATAGCAGATCCTGGTTGTCATGTAGGGGGCAGTTTAGTGGCTATAGGATTGGAGAAGGAGTCAGAAGAGCTTGGTTCAATTCCTGGCTCAGCCACAGACTTCTTATGACCTGTCACTTACACTTCAGGTTTCTCCCATTTCAGCAGATGTGTCAAGAGACCCATAGATATTACAGTAACAAGAGCCATATACTTACATAGACAGATGATGCTGGTTCACTCCTCAGGTCCATGATTTCAGGCTGTCTGCAGACAGAGGAAGAAAAAACTGTCACAAGGACTAAGATGTTCATATAATATCATTAGGGATGGCCTGCCTCTGCTAAAAGGCCTTGAACAAGAGAGGCAGCTTTAAGATGAAAGAGCACTTTATAAATGGAGAAAGTTATTTATGGTCTCTACTAGTCTGAGGTAGTAAATCCAGATGCTGTACATATACGATATCAGTAATACATTTGGAAGAGATCAGTCACCCTGTATTAGAAGTAGTATCTTCAAATACCACCTGGCTTTTAAAAAGTTCATTTTACTGAAGTCAGTCATCATCACAGAATGGTGAACAAGGCCCTCAGCTCCGCCATGAATTCACCGTATACTATATTAACATAGGCAGTTGCAGACCAGTTGATGGTGGATTGCTGAGTCTCCTTGTTCTTAGCTGCTAAACTGCATGAAGGCAGCTAAAAATGCATTATTTTCCTAATAAAAAATTGCTGTGGGTAGCTCAGGCAGATTAGGGGAGCTGGGCTACACAGTTCTCTCTCTATTAAAGAGGACCCACAAGGATTTTTTGAAGTGTTAGTGTTGTAGACTTTTTAAAAAACTCCTTTGTGTAAAAGGCAGCCTGAAGGTATTTTATCTCAAGCAGGAGGGGGAGAACCCACACACTTACCTTGGACATATCAAGTCTAGTCTTTCCAGGCTTTGCTGCAGGACAGCTTCAGTATATTGAGAGATCTCACTTTAACTGAAGATGGTGGGATACTGAATGAGTCCTTTAGCCCAAGTCGTCATTAGATGCTGTGTACAGAGAGAGAACATCTATTTAATTCAAAAACTGGAACTAACAAATGTAAACATTGATTACCCTCTTCCCATCTCATTTGCTTAGCTTTCATCCTCTTGTGATATCAGTTCACTAGTTCTGTGGTCCCAAAAGAGTATTTCAGACTGAACAAGACCTGAGTTTAAAGACGACCAGCAAATTTGTTTAGTTTTTTTATATAAAAAAAAGAGTACAAGCCCAATTCCTATCTTTTAGGATGGTTCACCATATGAAAACAAGTTTGAGAATCCTTCTGTCCTATGTTAAGATTGAAACCCCCACATCTCCAAAGTGTTTATTTCTAGTAGTGTCTGGGGCTAAGAATAGTGTCAAATTCTGTGTGTTCCGGTTTTAGCTATAAACTAGTCAACCAACTGAACTGAGACAGAGCAATGGCTAATGGGGCACGACCCTAGAATAAATCCACTACACGTACTGTTAAATGGGCTCAGATCTTCATATAGTATCATTAAGGATAATTTGTCTCTGCCAAAAGGCCTTGAGAGAGAGAGGCAGCTGTGAAATGTAACCTTCATTTATAAAGTGCTCTCATTTATAGTCTCTGTAACTAGACTAAGGTAGTAAATCCTCATGCTGTGCATATACAATATAAGTATCACACATGTGGAACAGAACAGTAACATTGTTCTAATACTCGCTTTGCTATGTGACATTGGGAAAGTCGCTATACCTTTGCCTCAGCCCTTACTACCCCTTTTTTTTTTTTTTTTGGTCTATGCAGATTGAATAAACTTTGACACAGGAGCTGTTTGCAGCATCTAGCATAATATGCTCCCAATCTTATTTTGACAATTTGGTGCCACTTAATGCACCAAAGTAATCTGTAAAGGTGAGGACAACTCAAAAGTAATATAGAAGTTTCAGAGTAGCAGCCGTGTTGGTCTGTATTCGCAAAAAGAAAAGGAGGACTTGTGGCATCTTAGAGGATTGGTCAGTCTCGAAGGTGCCACAAGTACTCCTTTTCTTTTTGTTAATATAGAAGTATAACTGAAGTTTCATTTCTATTCCACTAGGTGGTGTTACTGACTAATTTACTGTGCAAAGCTCACAATATAAGCCAACGTTAAACTATTTATAAAAAAGAGAAACAGTTTCCTTAGCTGCCTTACAATTTCAAGAATCACTTTTCAGGTATAGGTTTTATTACTTTATATAGAATTGCTCTCCAGACAAGACATTTTGTTTGTTTTACCTTAATGAAAGCTACTAAAAGGCTGTACACAGGGCTATTTCATTCAAACACTTCTCTATTTATGAAACAAAAAGGCACATAGACTAGTCTATCCTAATTAACACATTGACAAGTTCCATGCAACTGCTTTTAGCACAATAACTACTCACTTAGACAAAGCTTCACATTTTCCCCAAGTCAAATCTTGATTTCTTTTTAAAAAAAAGTTAAATATTGGGAACTCATTTGCCCCAGGGATATTTCAGATGGCTAATACATAAATTGTTTAGGTTTTATATAGATAAAGCCACCAGCTTCTGTGAATTAGTCTGAAATGGCAGTTCAGTGAAACCTGGGTCTCTCTGTCTGGCCTGCCACCATCACCAGCACAACAGCAGCTACAAAGCTATAATTCAGTGCATGAAGGAGCCGCAATTATTATCTAATAAAAGCAAATTCTAGAGAGCTTTTTACTTGACATTAGGGGCTATAATCTTGTTTGCACTTGTGCAACAATCGTTCGAAAAATAAAATATTTGCATAGGCAAACATAGCCATAGCCTGCTTCTCTTATTGAAAGGCAGTGGGAGGTTTGCAAGTGAGTTCAAGAGAAGCAGGACGGGATCCACTTTTTTGCCCATGAGAGTATCATTTCTGTGCGGGAGTTCAAGAGCTGGGTTCTGGCTCCTTTGGAAAGTAAAGAGAGAACAGACAAATCTTCATCTTAAAATGACTTAAGATTTGACAGAGCAAAATAGAAAAGAAGAAGAAATACATTTTAAATAAGAAGAGTAATTGCTGCAGTGGTGCATGTCCACACACTGTCCTTGGATCAGTGGTGTGCATCCTCACTAGGAGCACTTACACTGACCTAATAGGGACAGTGTGGGGAGCCGAGAGCCCGGTTTCTCAGCTCCACTGGCAGCTACCTGCCAGGAGCCTGGCTCTCCACAGGCTCCCAGCCCGCTGCCCCTGCCAGGAGCCATGCAGCCTTGTCAGTTTCACAGCTTCAGGCCAGAGCCATGAAATTGACAAGACAGCCAAGGTTCCCAGCTGGGAGCAAGAGAGTGAGGGGGAGGGAAGCTGCCTGGGCTTCTCCTCACTGCTCCCAGCCAGGAGCAGGGTCCAGCTGCCTGGCTCTCCAGGGAAGAGGGGGCAGCTGGGCTCTAACTACTAGGCTTTCTTGTCAATCTCACAGCTCCTGCTGTGAAATTGGCAAGACAGCCAACAGCCCAAGTAGCACAGTGTCTACACAGACACTATCATCTTAAACTACACTGACATAAGACCTACACCTCTTTTGGAGGTCTAGTAGTAAGGCACTTACATCAGCAGGAGCAAGGCTGTACTGTAGACACTGACAATTAGGTCAATGTAAGCTGCCTTACGTCGACCTAACTGTGTAGTGTAGATCAGGCCTCAGTCACCTCTCAGCCCTTGTCTACAGACAGAAGTTGTACTGCTTTAACGGCACAAGTATAGGTAAAGTAGTACATTACCCCTGAGTGTGGACATAGTTGTATTGATTTAAAAGTGCTTATATCGGTATAGCTTATTTTTTTACAGGGTAAGGGGAATAAGGGGATATACCAATGTACCTTTTTACCAGTACAACCTCTATGGTGGATACATAACTATATCAGTAAAAAAAAGCCCCACACCCAACAGTTAATACTGGTACAAAAACTGTACAGACCAGGCCTAAGTTTAAAATAATTTACATAGCACTAAGACTACATACCCTTTTACAAATAGAGTAAGACATGTTCTGATCCCCAAATAAGTTTAGAATCTAAACAAAACAAGACTGGTTAACAGCTCGTAGAAGGAAAGGTGTGGGATTATTTATAAGTAGAAGAGGGAGGTGAGATTGCTTGAAGAGAAGCTGCGAAGGAGGAGAAAGAGTATGTTTGGTGGATGAGGACAGGAAGCAATGTTTCACAATATGTTTCAAAATAAGGCGGGGCTCTCATTGGACCAGTAATACACCTTTCATCACTATCTTGCACAGTAAGAGACAAGGATGTGATGCTGATACAGGACTTGATCTGGCAAGATATTCAACGCTCTGGCCCTGATCCAGCAAAGCACTTAACCACATACACAATTCCATTGGAGTCAATGGGACTGTTCATGTACTTCAGGTTAAGCAGGTGGCTGATTGCTCAGCATCCTGCAGGTTCAAGCCCAAAGGAAGACACACAGATGCTGCAGCTAAACTTGTCTGTGCCACAATTTGGTGTTCATAAAAGCAGCCAGTGTACTGGTTACAATACTTCTCAGGAAATGAAGCTTGAGTATGCTAACCACTGCCAAAAACATTCTGAATACCTTGTTTTCTGTGTCTGCAGTATCAATTCAATTAATATTTGTAAAGTGTTTTAATTAATGCGAAGCATTATTCAGAATTCAAGTGGAATTCTTCTATCAGAAGCAACAGCATTATACGGGTATTCGAGGCTTTCATTAAAGAATGTATAAGAAAAAACATTTCATGTTTCATCACAGAGCATACATGTCTATACTTGTCTCCCGCCCTCCACACCCATGTGGGAAAGACTTGTTGACAATGGAAGGAATGATGGAGAATAAACTCTTCCTCATCTTATTACATATGCTGTGCTAGCCAGACACTTTCCATCAGCCACATATTTATGGACCTTCTCACCAACGGAAACATTTTCAGAGCAAACATTTATGCACTAATGAAAGTGGACAAAAAGGTGGAATGAAAAAAGACAGCTGTGGAGCAACTGAATTATTGGGAAGAAGTTTTCCTTTGTATATAACACTTCCCCATCCTAATAAATACAAAATAATTACAGAATTATAATGTTGACATAGTAGTAGATAAGTATAAGATTTACTTACCTTTAAACTTGATGGTCAAAACATTCTTCTGCCACGCAAGCATACGACCACTAAAGACAAATGAAGTTTTTAATGTGAAACAAAACATGGAAGAAACCTTTGACAGAAGGTTTATTTTGCTAAGCTGTGGATTTTTCTCCTGCGTAAGAAAAAAAATGAAACCCCATAAGTTGTGATCAAAAGATGCTATGGACTAACCCCCCTATAACCAATGTTAATCTACTATAGCATGGCTTTATCAGCAAGTCAAAAGTGGTTTTCAAAGCACTAGAACCATCCAAGTCACACCTATGCTTTTAACTCACCTGTATCTTTCACAGTACCGCTTCCACTGTAGAAAGAACCTGAGTCCTGTCAAGTAGCACACTAGTTTTCTCAGCAAAATGGATGAAGAAAGCAAAGCAGTGCTGAGCTGGGATAGACTGCTGGGGTAAACAAAACCCCACCCCTAAAGAGACTGTAGTTAATGGTCAGATCAGCAACCCAAGACAGCTGAAGTCAAAAATAAGATTTTTAAGAGGCCTCTGCATACCCAATGTATGAATTAAGGACAGATGCCCATTTAGGAAGGTCCCCGGTGATTGAAGTGGCATAAATCTGAATGCTAAGGAGCTCTTGTTTTTACCTCCTAATGAACTTTCCAGAGCTGGAGAAAAGTCTAGGATATAGCATAGAACAGGCCTTGGCCACACAGTCCGTTACATACATTAGAATGGCCAAACTGGGTCAGACCAAAGGTCCATCTAGCCTAGTATTTTGGCTTCCAAGAGGGGCCAATGCCAGGTGCCCAGAAGGAATGAACAGAACAGGTAATTATCAAGTGATCCATCCCTTGTCACCCATTCCCAGCTTCTGACAAACAGAGGTTAGGGACACCATCCCTGTCCATCCCGGCGAACAACCATTGATGGACCAATCCTCCATGAACTTATCTAGTTCTAACCCTGTTATAGTCTTGGCCTTCACAACATCCTCTGGCAAAGAGTTCCACAGGTTGACTGTGCATCATGAAAAAATACTTCCTTTTGTTTGTTTTAAACCTACTGCCTACTAATTTCATTTGGTGTCCCCTAGTTCTTGTGTTATGAGAAGGAGTAAATAACACTTCCTTATTTACTTTCTCCACACCAGTCATGATTTTATAGACCTCTACCATATCCCCCCTTAGTCGTCTCTTTTCCAAGCTAAAAAGTCCCAGTCTTAATAATCTCTCCTCTTATGGCAGCCGTTCCATACCCCTAATCGTGGAATGGCTGCTGCATGAGGAGAGATTAACAACACTTGATCAGATGCACTAAATCTTAAAGAAACTGGGCTAAAGGGGTCTATTTAAAAAGTTTACATTAGACTGTCCTGACATTGCCTTGGAACCTCAATATCCAAGGGAGGAGGGAAAAAATCCTTACCTTGCTCCAGAAGGGAACCAAAAAGGCATCCAGCCCCTGGCAACGTAGGCCCAGAACCGGGGTATTGGGTTATGGTAAACTTTACAGTTGTTCACCAATTGATGGAACAAAGCCATATATGCTCATATATCCAGGTGAAAACTGTGGATACTATTCTTTAATATAGCATTGAACACCCACAAGCGCTACATTAACAGAAGTTTAAGGCTGCAAAGTCAAGCACTCAGAAGTTAGGCAGTGCCAGAATTAAGGTTGCCTGTGAGACCTAAACTTGGCCCCCTTGTGTGTATGCGCATTATGACTGTCTATAATTACAGGATCGCACTCTTCCCCTGGCCCCCCAGGATTCCTGCCTCATTCAAGTGCACAGCATGAACACTGTTCAATTAATGGATCATCATCCAGGGTTTCTTTTTATCCTCAACATTCATGGTGTGTGTGGCCCCAGGTCTTATGTATTACACACCATCCAAGCCCTGCACTGAATACAAAGTTATTAATTTCCTCATAGGCTATTCTATGGTATCTAAATTCTTAATGACCCATTAATGAATTTATCTTCACCACACAGACTCTTAGGAGATGAGGTGCGTTGTGGTAAATAATACTTAAAAGTATTTTTAAGAAAAAGCAAAAGTTGCAAAAATAGTGTTTTAAATTGTTGAAAGTCAAGTCATTAAAGCAAACCTTTCCTAAAACAACATCTTAGGTAACCCCCCTGGTTAACAAAATACCAACTTAATATAAGGCTGCTATCACATTGATGGTAAAAAAAATCTCAAACCACCAAAACAGAGGGCTCTTTCAACACCGAACTTGGTGATTTTTTTTTTTTTTAAGTTTTGTTTTTGACAACTTTGGGTGTTGCAAATAACTCATGAATGCAAAAGTGGTTCTGAAAGAACAATTTTTTGCTTCTTTTTAAAGGAGACAACAACACACTTGAGGAAAAAATGCCATCAGGGCTACAAATGAGCAAGTTTAACTACTAATGCATAAAATGTTCATGGTTTGTATAAATGTACAGCTTTAACTGTGTAAGCAGCAAAAAAGGGGGAGTTTTTTTCATCTTTGCCCATTCTGGGCATACAGCCAAAGACGTGATAAAAGCTGGTTTGTTCTAAAACATTCTACAGACATATAACAGCTGCAATTTTAAGTTTTGTTTAAGCTACAAATAAAGTGAGTTGTAAGTTCTTCGCTTTAACATCTGGAAAGTTTAATATGTAATCAACTAAGATTTGTAAATGCCAGTTTTGAGATAAGGAATTTGCAAACCTTGAAATATAACCAAGTACTCCCCCCGCCCATTTTCCTTTATATAGTTAAGGTTTTTCTTTATAAATATGATTTTATGAACAAATATCCAATCCTAGGAAAAATTAGTTCATAAAAAAGAGGGATAGCGTTCTGGTTACTGGGCCAACACATTTTCATTAATTGTTAGCTCAACTGTAAAAAGTATATCAAAGTTCATAAGGTGTTACAATAACTATAATACCAAATGGTAATGGAAAGTAAGTTAAGTTGCTTTCAATAATGTTATAAACAGGCACAGGAGAACCAGACAGACAAAATTAACCCAAACAAAAAAGGCCATATTGATAATAATTATGCTTAAAATTATGCTTACTAAAAACAGGAGATGTGGAACCAGAAATAGTTAACCAAAATTCGTGTGGCAGATATTAGGCCTAATTGGTAGACATAATATTGAGGAAGTGAGCTATTCCATCTGCCATTTGCTTTGTGGGTCCTTAAAGGAAGAGACTTCGGGAGGGTAAGGACAGACAGAGGCTACTGGAGTGAGCTTCACCATCACGGCTATCACCCCCACCATCTCCCTTCTTCATCCTAATACTAAAGGACGCCTTGACCAGATCAAGCACAGGGATTCAGATGACATGTAGCCATCCCTATCAGCTCAAGCTGAGTCCCCAGTCATCATCTGAAATGAAATGGGATCAGTCTAACAGCAGCAACAGTACCTGTCCATCTCAATCAACTTCTCTTTTCCCCAAAAGGAAAATTATGACCTTTAATACTATCTAAGAGACAGCCAGACAAGGTTCCCCCCCCCCCCCTTATAATTCTCTCCAGCTAAAGGGAAAAGGGACAAGAAAGGTTGTTAAAATGAAAGCCTTACCTAACACTTCACGTCAGATGCTTTAACTGTTTTTCCTCCTCCTCTGTATCTGTAATAAAAAGTTAGAAGGATTTGTAATGGTTGGTTTGCCTTGGTAGGCTGAGGTCTCTGTATACCAAACCCTAGACTTTGTTTAATGCTGGACAGTGACAAAGGTATGTTAACACTTTTGACCTATTTCAGAGTAGTAGCCGTGTTAGCCTGTATCCGCAAAAAGGAGTACTTGTGGCACCTTAGAGACTAACAAATTTATTTGAGCATAAGCTTTCGTGAGCTACTGCTCACTTCATCGGATGCATGTAGTGGAAAATACAGCGGGGGAGATTTTATACACAGAGAACACGAAACAATGGGTGTTACCATACAGACTGTAACAAGAGAGTTGTCAGGTAAGGTGAGCTATTACCAGCAGGAGAGGGGGGCAGGGGGAACCTTTTGTAGTGATAATCAAGGTGGGCCATTTCCAGCAGTTGACAAGAACGTGTGAGGAACAGTGGGGGGTGGGGAGGACGCAATAAACATGGGGAAATAGTTTTACTTTGTGGAATGACACATCCACTCCCAGTCTTTATTCAAGCCTAAGTTAATTGTATCCAGTTTGCAAATTAATTCCAATTCAGCAGTCTCTTGTTGGAGTCCGTTTCTGAAGATTTTTTGTTGAAGAATTGCCACTTTTAGGTCTGTTATCGAGTGACTAAAGAGATTGACATGTTCTCCGACTGGTTTTTGAATGTTATAATTCTTGATCTCTGATTTGTGTCCATTTATTCTTTTACGTAGAGACTGTCCAGTTTGGCCAACGTACATGGCAAAGGGGCATTGCTGGCACACGATAGCATATTATCACATTGGTAGATGCGCAGGTGAATGAGACTCTGATAGTGTGGCTGATGTGATTAGGCCCTATGATGGTGTACCGTGAATAGATATGTGGACACAGTTGGCAACGGGCTTTGTTGCAAGGATAGGTTCCTGGGTTAGTGTTTTTGTTGTATGGTATGTGGTTGCTGGTGAGTATTTGCTTCAGGTTGGGGGGCTGTCTGGGAAGCAAGGACTGGCTTGTCTCCCAAGATCTGTGAGAGTGATGGGTCGTCCTTCAGGATAGGTTGTAGATCCTTGATGATGCGTTGGAGAGGTTTTAGTTGGGGGCTGAAGGTGATGGCTAGTGGTGTTCTGTTACTTTCTTTGTTGGGCGTGTCGTGTAGTACAGAAGTTACCTACTACCATGGGTACCTGCCATTAGAGTGGGATGGAAACATACTTCGATAGTGGGTTTCACACCTGTTTGCTAGACAAAGAATGTTGAGACTCAGGGAAAATGGATTCCTTTCCAGGTCCTGTAGGGGAGCGTGCTTTAGTGGTTACAGACCCTTCCACCCCATCCCTCTCCTTCCACCTCCTTCTCCCTTTCAGCTCCTACCCACCCCACTCCCCAATTTTCCCCTGTGACTATCCCTCCCGGCTTCTACTCATCACCCCCATGCCTGACTCCTGCTCTGCTACAGTCCCTGCCACTCCTATTCTCCTCCCAGCTCAGTTTTCTCCCCTTTGTTTCTATCCCCCTCTGTTCCTGTCACTCTTCCCTTTCCAGCACCTGTTCCTCAGCTCTACCCCTTGCCAGCTTCTCCCCCTGCCTGCCCTCCACCCCTCACTTTTCTACAGTCAATCAGGCCAACTCCTCCTCCTCCTCCTCACTAACCACACCCCCAGAAGGGAAGGCATTGAGCGCACAGGGAAAAAAGTTTCCATTCTCCCTCCAGCAGGACAATTGAAAAGAGAGTCCTATTCAGCTGCTGCAGCCCTGTGATGGAGCATGTTCAATAACTCTGTGGGGAAGGCACATGCACACTCCAGTCGGCATGTAGAAGCTGTGAGGGGCTGGAGCATGATCAGAGAATTTAGCTGTCAAACTCTAACAAGTCTCTATTGAACATACAGATTTTTCAAAGGCCTATAACTTGGCCACATGCAAACATTTCTGTAACAGAAGGGCAAACGGACATCCCACCCTGACACCAGGACGACCAACCGGACACATTTCAAGTCCTTGTTCCACAGAACGAAGTTGTGAGAGGTTCTCAACAAAGCAGATGGGAATTTTCAGCCGTAACAGTTTAACTCTGGCAAAGTTACATGTAACTGCAAACAAGATTGTACAATAGAAAACGCTGGCCAACCTTAACTATAGGTGTCACTAAAATACCACCTACCACCAAAAATAATCAGACTAATAAAAGCCCACTTATACTTCAGAGATACCAGGTAACTTTCTGGACATTTTAAACAATCTTTAATAGGCTCTTCTACATCTTTTTGATTATAACTAAAACTCCAGATCCTTACTAGAATATCCTACCTGGCTGAAATTTGGTGCAGTTTCTCAGCATACAAACAAACTTTTTTTCTTTTTTTTGTGAACAGTTGTTACTGTATACAAAAATAGGTGGTGTCATTTATTAAGTGCTTTTATTTACTCTAATTATCCCTACGAGAATACATCATAATGGGTCAAAAAAAGAACAAAACTGACAGACAGATGCTTGTACCATAACAAAATGAAGACTTTCAGAGTGTTCTTGATACAATCATGAATGGACATTTCCTATCCCCTAGCCACAGTTTTCCTAACATTGTATTTAATCCTTTGAAATTAAAGGTCACTAAAGCCAATGGAAGAATCTTGATGAATTAAATTTCTTCATTGGGATCCAATGTGTGGTTGCTAGTGAAAAAAAAAAATATTCACTGCAGTTGGATTGAATGCCATTTAACCCTCTCAAGTGGAGGGGAGGGATAGCTCAGTGGTTTGAGCATTGGCCTGCTAAACCCAGGGTTGAGAGTTCAATCCTTGAGGGGGCCATTTGGGATCTGGGGCAAAAATTGGGGGTTGGACTAGATGACCTCCTGAGGTCCCTTCCAACCCTAATATTCTATGATTCTAAGTGTATTCAAAGTTACCTTAAAGATAGGATCAGACTCCAATCCCTTGCAAGGAATATGAATACATTAACAGTGTTTGGATCTTAAAGAACCAAAATGCTTCTAAACTTTAGAGATTTTTTGAAAGCTGGAAAGTAATAAATAAACCCCAAAAGGTCAAGGCTGGAGATCAGGTGTTCCTACTTTAAGGTAGTACCCTGCACATAAAAGGTTCCAGGTGCGTAATGGATTGGAATAAGTATTAGGGGCAGACTATACAATCTCTCTTTAAATGTGCTATTGTCTGTTTCACAAACTTAAATCTTATTTCAGCAGTTTTAGATTTTTAAGTTTTCACTTGACTGTGTACATGAGGTTCCTGTTATACTTGTTTATAATAATGATATAACTATGGAGAGAGACAAGAACCCCATTGTCACAGAATACGCCTTCCAACTCCTACATAAGGGCTGAGAAAAACCAACCAATCCTAGTCAAAGTTCAAAGAGCTGGCATGCCTACATGCCATTCAAAGAGCTACAGAGCTCTCTGCACTGTGGCTGGTCCATAGAACTCTCTCACCACCTGCACTATGACTGGCCAAAACCGTTCTTTCATTGGTGCATTTCCTTGACTTCCATCAACATAAACTGACAAAATTTACAATATTCACAAAATGATGACTAAGGGCTTCCTACAAACCTCAAATTCCTACAAACATCCTACATCCACCAGTACCTTCACATAAAGAACCAAAGAGACATATCCTAAGTTTCCACAAGTACTAGAACCTTTGGAAGATCACTAGCAATCACTGTAGAAATACATGAATTGCGTTAGATACGTGGCCTACAAGGGATGCTAAGTTATACATAACCAGGCAGTGCTAATGGTATACTATTTCATGGAAAGACATTCTGAAAACATTTTCCATTTTTTCAAACAATTTAACAGTACATTTAACATTTCAACAAATTTATTACAAGTGACAGTATATGAGAGCAAAAAAGACTCAAGATGGCTAGTTTTACACAGAAAATTAGTCGATTGAGTTTTAAAATTCTTTTGAAGCAGTATGTTTAGCTGTCCCAATAGGCTAGCCCATGTCATTGTCAAATCCTTTGCTTGCTGCACAAATAGAACTTTGAAGACCACACTTTATAAGTAACTTCCTGAACAGACAGACAGGACGAGAACTAAGCAGCTATACTAGAATATGCTGCAGAAATAAGAAAGGTGGCATTAAGCACGTGACAAAATTTGAAATGGAGAACGTTCTGTTTGGTTCCGTCTTCAAGAATGGGAAGTGCTCGAATTAGCTAAATATGTTAGATAAAAGACTCACCTGATGTCCATAATTGGCTAAGTGTAATCATCACCCCTCTCCTGTGAAAATGCTCCTATCAAGAGACAGGATGGCCATTAGTAACGGGATACAAAGCCTTTCCTTTCAGAATACAAGTGCAAGTGTGGCCCAGGTCAATAGTGATCAGAAGTTACCAAATGGTGGCATTTTTACAGCCTATCTGAAAAGGTTATAGCTTCACTTTCTCATGAACAGAGGTCATCACCACAAAGCACTAATGTTGTCAGTCAAGGATAGATCAAATATGGATAATGTACTATCTTGTCACATGGAGACGCAGTCTCTCTGCATCAGTGCTGACACAACAGGGCACACAGCCCTAGTATACCTCTGAAGCACAGAAAACTGCCAGGATGACATTCAAGAATCCATATTTTCCTGAGAGTCAACATCATCAGTTGACAAGGAGCAAGTTTGTTTGTCAATGTGTATATGAGACTTTCACTGGCATCAATGGGAGCAGTGTGCATCCAAAGGCAGTTGAAGCCTTAGGAGCGATTAGCAGACATTTATTGCTTTCCCATCTTAAACAGTTTTCCCAACTCTGCCATTCTGACCTAAAGCAAGACATCTCAGTTCTCCTTTAAGAGTTATTTTTAGGTTAGAGTGCAGTATCGAGGATTCATTGCTCCTTTCATATTTTATGCCAGAATACTTGTTCTTCAACTGTAGAGAAGGCATGTATGAGGAAGAAGAATCAGAGGAAGAAAGCACTGGGTTAATATCACTTTCCTCCTCACCTTACAGAAGTTGTTTTCAGTGGCATGAGGGTGCCATCTGTAATGTTGAGCATGTACAATAGTCAAAGGTTGTGGCCCACAACTATTAAGCATTCTGGCTTGTTCCAGATGCAATCCGCTGCAAGCATCACTGATGTTCAAATGAGCTACTGATATTCTAGAAAATCAAGGATTCAAGGACCCCAACTCAACCAACTTCTACTTCGAGTCACTCCTCAGCTTTGCAGATGTGACACAGGTAGAAGTACAATGTATATAGTGGAGAGATTTATTCACCCATCACCAATTGCCATTTACAGTTACTAAAATCAGAGTCCAGTAAACTGTCCAAATTATAAAGCACGGGGGGGAGGAGGGGGGGGGAGGAGGTTGTGTGTATTTAAAAAAAAACCATTAAGCAAAAAAATGATGGGAGATTTCATCCATTAACACAATAGGAACCTCTGTTCCTTTATAAAGAAAAGCTGAATTGCCTAAGCAGAAAACCAACAAAATAAAAACTTTAAAGGCAAATTGAAGAATGAATAAAACCTACATTTAAATAAAACCAAAAAATTCTAGAAAATATTAGGGAAGATGTTTATCAAAAACAATACTGAAATAAATTTCATTATTCACCACTTTACAGGACATTCATTTAAAAGTTCAGTAGATAAGAAGTACAAGAGTCCCAGGGACAAATTCTAGTCCCGATGAAATCCACAGCAAAATCCCTTAGACTTCAGTGGGGCCAGGATTTGTTCATAGGCATCAAGTACTGTACAACTGATTTACAGAGCTGGCTTATCTAAAAACAAATACCACACAGTTACAATAAAGGTGAATCACTTTCTCTTTCAAAGTTGTAGTCTGAAGCTGATTTTCTATAAGACATTCTCATCCACACATCACTTACTATTTAAAGATCCACTGACAAAGCAAAGCTTGAACACAATTTTTCAATCTCTGAGCATTGTGTTTGCAGGTGAAGTTTATCCAGATTTCTCTGGAAGCACTTTCCCTCTTTATGGCTTTCTCCCCTTTCCCCAAATACTACCTCCACTGGGGCGGTTTCATTATTCATACTGCATTTATTTTGTAATAAAAACTTGGCTTTCCCTAGTCACAAATAAGACAGTAAACAGGCAAAGGGCAAGATTCTCTACGTTAAATCAATGCATGTCTACGTAAACAAAAGTCCTAGAACAAATATGGATGACTGCCACTTTTTGCTTTCCATGAAGCATTACAAGTGACAACATAGAATTGTTTCTGGTTTTTCAGTCCAAATATCAAAGATAAAAATGTTTTAAATATAAGTGAAAAATAAAAATACTACAAAACTACTCCCAGGAATGACTGGGGA
Organism: Lepidochelys olivacea; assembly: GCF_965140295.1. Lineage (NCBI taxonomy): Eukaryota > Metazoa > Chordata > Testudines > Cheloniidae > Lepidochelys > Lepidochelys olivacea. The sequence goes on along the minus strand of NC_140414.1, from coordinate 44,740,386 downwards.
AATTTAAAACAAATAGAAAAAAATAGAGCTCTATTTATTCAATATTACTCCTCTGTTATGAATATAGGGGAGGAAGAAATAAATGCTATTACAGACACACCATTTTTCCTTCCATAAATACAATGCAAGTCTGTATCATCATCATGCAAATTCAAATTGCATCTCTGAGTCCTGACCCATCATATTGATAATGGAAAGAAACTGATACCTACACAAAAGGTAAGGGGGGGGGGGATCTGTTCAGCGTTTATAGGGAAGCATTAAAGAAAAAAGCTGAAAGATTTTTTATTTTTTTTTAAGTTGGAAAAGATCAGAGCAAATGACTCCTCTTCAAATCCTATTCACAGCTTGGGGAGATAACCCCTTCTGATGTTCCCAGGCTGCTCTGACCTCCTTCCTGGTGAATGAAAGCTGCCAGGAGGCTTCTCAGCTCATTGCCATCAGGTGCTGGATCCCAACTGCCAAGTAAGGTGATGTGCCAGATGTGGGCAGGCAAAGTATCTGGAACTGCTTGCAGAAAGCACACTCAATTAAAAAAAAGTCATCTGGATTGAGTCCCTGGAATGACTCATCTTGGTGGAAACAGGACTAAAAAGATATGAAGAAGAAGAGGCATAGGACCAGAGGGAGAACTAATGACGCAAATGTAATCAGCGTGGGGGGAAGCCTCCTCTGTGGGTACCTCCGCGGCCCCCTCTGAATCCACCCCTTTCACCCCTGAAATTAGTTCTATTCCTCTCTCTGCCTCTCTCTCCCCGGCCAGCTGAAGTCCCGCCTCTTCCTCCTCCCCTAGGAGCTCCACCTCCTCGGTCCGACTTGGATTTTGGTGGTGGTGATTTAGGTCGAAGTCGCTCAATCTCTTCTGTACAACCAGTCAGATCTGAATTTGGAGCCGTGAAGTAGGAGGCATAGGTTTCTGCATTAAAGTTGCTGTTTGTGAGGGTGGGTCCCACAGTCAGCCAGCCTAAAGAAAAACAGAAGATAAAAAGTTAGCAAGAGCAGCAAACTGAATTTTATGCTTTAAGGACAGACTTGTTTTTTCTTAACATCTTCATGTGGATGTTGGATAAAGCTCTGAGTTGATAGCAATGTTTTCTGAAAAAAACAGTTTTGTTAGGTCTATAAGAAGCCAACAGTGAACCCTTCTAAAAAAAGAAGTCTGCACGGAAAAGTTCCCAACTTATGGAAATGTGAATATTTCAGTTTGAAATTTACACTGGGTTGAGTGACAAGGCAGGTGAGGGAATATCTTTTATTAGACCATGTTCTACTGGTGAGAGAGACAAGCTTTCAAGATCCACAGAGCTCTTCTCTTTCATCAACAGAAACTGATCCAAAAAAAAGATATGACCTCACACAAGTTGTCTCTCTCCTACCCTGGGACAAACACAGCTACAGCAACACTACAAACAACTTGGTTGAGCAGGCATGTATGTGAATGCATAGTCCTTAAATTGACTAATTTACTTAAGAATCAAAATACCACTCAGGGAAAATGAAGTTACCAGAAAGATATTCAGGTTTAAGTCTGTACTGTACCTCATGACACTATGAGCTATATAAGTGGTCCAGTACTTCACCCACTGAAGAGAATTCCTGGAAACTGAACTTCCAGTTATATATCACTTACTAATGAGAAAGACAGGGTTTAGTGGACTGAGTGCTAGCAACAAGGAACAAATTAAAATCCAGGCTCTAATACTAACTTCCTGACCTTTGCCAGGGTCAGCTAAAACTTTGCATCACTCCCCCCCAGGTCCCAATTTTAAAATAGGGAATAAAAATACTGGGTTAGGTTTACATCCATCAGTGTTGTGAGGATTTGTTAGAAGTTGTTTGCAAAGCAGTCTGAAGATGAAAAACGCTACTTAAGTGCTAATCACCACTGGCGAGCAAAAGTGTGCTCTGCCAATTTTTGCCATTGCCTGAACAAACAAAAGAGAGGGGCCACTGTTATTCTACTGAGCTAAATATATTGTAAATAAGCATACAATACAGTTCCAAAGAACATGAGGGCCCGTCACTAGCTTAAAATACAGAAGCAGCCCAGTAGGTGACTAGAACATGAGATTAACGAAGTTATGTGAATCTCTGCAGTACAGTCAAAAGAAGCCTCAAGGATGCAATGTTCTCTCTCCCTCAAATACATGTAAAACTAAATTAAGACCGAGAACACCATCTAGAGAACAGTGGAAGGCTGACTAGATATAACAGAAGCTGGTTAGTAATAGATGTAACTTGCTACTGAAGAAGCCAGGCTACACGTTTGGGAGTGTACTGTTTGCAGTTGCTGTACCATTCTCCTTCCCATCCCAGATGGACTAATTTTGTTTTTATAATAAAAGCAAGCCTTAGCTCTTACAAATCGCAAGGCATAACATGTCTGCATAGTGTAATGCACTTCCCTAGTTTAGTGAAAACTAGTTACTCCCATTTACTACAACACATTGTTTTAATAAGAAAGCTACTTAAAGAGTCCATAGAAATTGAGACCGCAGCTTTGGAAGTTCCCTCGCAAATATGCATTTTCTTTTTAATAAATGTGTTACTATGCTGAACAAGTTGTTTAATATCCAAAGCTCAGACTAATGGGATACACAATCTTAGCACAGTCATTAACCAGGGGATAACATTCAGTGAGAGTAACAGCTGGAGTCAGCTGATTTTATCTTACGAATGGTAACCATTCCTCTGGCAACTACAATGCTTTTTTAAAACCAAATCCAGTTAGACTGCCAAAATCCACTTTTTATAAGGTTAAAATAGCATCTACTAGTGTTGCAAAACTTGGTAACAAGTGGGCATGAGAACGAATTCTATTCTAAGTCAACACGTTTTTCCTAGTGAAACTGCATTTCATTCAGGAAAGCAATGAAGGGAAGGGCCCACGACAGAGGAAATGTGCAACATTTTAGACTGAAAGTAACCTCAAAAGGTCTGATGCATGCACTGGTAACTTCTAGATTAGGCATGCAGTGGCTGTTGTAGTTTTAGACTTGGAGCCAATACAGGGACGTGTCAAATTGCTGGCAATGCCATTCAAGCTCACATGGCTAACCAAGGTAAAATAGTTTTCAGGAAAGAAGCCACACACAGGTCATGATTCTGACAAGGTGTAAAAGGCCATCATAGCAATCGAAGTATTTTATCTGACATTAGCTCAGCAATAATGAGGAAGAATACTTATAGCTGGCGAGGACGTTGATGTATGTTAAAAGAAAGGCATCCCTCTCCCTCTAAAAGCAACAGCTGCCACAGACTTTCCAGATTCAGCTGCTTTTTAGTGATTGCTTGGTTGGTGATGTGGGAGGAAATATTTTCTTAATTTACTTGAAATCTATCACCTGGCCTGGGACACATCTGTCTAAAAAGCTCTTTAGGATATTCACACAGATGAGAATTTACAACCAGCAGTGAGTGTTATTTTCTACCTTGCACATGATAAAGACATTCACATTCCAAAGCTGCTATGGAGTTTGGTCTTCTATTTCTTTTTTAAAATGAAGTCTGACAACAGAGGAACGACATATCAAAATGGCTTTAAAAGGTATAAAGTGTTTTGGAACAGTTTAAGCACAGACACATTATACGAATAAGTTTGTACAAAAAAGCTTGTAAACCTGGAGTTATGGCATTTTGTTCATTTTTAAAAGTAGACACAAATATCTGTACATTTTTAAAAGACAACTTACTAGTAAGCAGTGCTAAGCTGGATTCTTGGTCTGTCGCTGTACCCCTCACCGGTAGCCACATAAGCAGCAGCAGAAGTTATAACCCTAGAAACAGAATAACCTCCATACACCACTCCAGCAAGGAGGGGAAGGTACATCCCTTTCTTTGTGTGTATACTGTTCCATCTATAGATACACACCCTAATCTGCACTTGCAAGTGCCTCTTCTATTCTGATCAGTAGTGGGGGGGGAAGGAGGGGGTGACAGTAGCCCACGACTAATACTAGGGTACAATTCCTATGCTTCTTCACTGCTGGCAGAGTTCCCCAAATATGGCAAGTGATGGAATGATTCCCCACTTTCCCCGCCACCTCCCCACAGCCTGCACTCTCCACAATCATCAGAGTGGAAATCTTGTTTGCAAGGTGGAAGTCTTCTGCCCAATAGATCCTATGTCCTCCCGCTGGATGAGCTCCACGTTGGAATCACCACCACAAAATTTACTGTTGGCCACATGGCTTCCTTCAGTCAGATAAGGATTACTGAAATCCCTTTTATTGGACTCTTTAAGGTTAACATGATGTCTGACTAGTACAAACCTCGGCAATATAAATGTACATTAGACTAAATTCTATTTTGTATCAACGTTTTCTTTCTGACCTCATGAAATTCCATCTTATATGGAAGTTATCAAGGGAAGGGACAATCAGATTAAGTGAACTTTCACTTATTTCATAAAATAAATAGAACATCTACCTGGTCGGATTGTACTATCCCTTCCAAAAAGATGAAGGCGTCTTCTTCCAAGGCAGAAGTGTTCAATGATGTGAAAAATCTCTACAGGTTTTTCTATGTTGCCAATCTCAGGCTCTTCAGTGATAATTAAGTCAATATCAACATTAGCATGGATGAAGTCACCATCTGTACTACGGCGGACTGTTCCTTTAATACCCATAAGGCAGTGTTCCTAGACAGAACAAAAAAAAATTATGGAGGGTGTCATCCTGAAAGATTCTAAAGCCCATTACAAACCATATATGTACAATGCAATCATCTCTGGATTTTGGGAACTGAATAGTGCACAGCACAATAAAGTGTAGAAAATGTTCTAGCAAAGCCACATGGCAAACTCCTATCTTTATGATAATCAGATAGGACTGACCCAATATGAACTGTTTTTAAGGTCTTATCCAAAAGAATGGAACAAACAGAAAAGGTACCAAAAACCCTTCTAAAACAATGAGAAAAGAGATCCTAATTTAAAGAGTTCCTGATTGTGGTCCCTTTTCACAAAGTCACACAGTGCTACAAATCAAATTATTCATGGTCTGAAATAGGTATTTATTATGGACTCTAAAACTGTTTCAGATTACTACTAAAAGGGCATAATCATGAAGAGGTCTAAGGTGGAAAAGAGTCCTTAAACAGATTTCCTGAATCCAGTACAGTGCAAGCTGGTGCTACAAACAGTACAGAGTCAGACAGCTCAGTGCTGTTTCTCCTTCATTTTATTATGCATTGGCACAAGCATTATATTAAATCATGATGTTAAGGTAACCTGTGAAAAGAAGATTCCATAATTTTTCTCCTTTATGGCCATGAAAGGATCAAACAATAGAAATGAGTGTAACAGCCAGTCCTTTACAGATTTCTTTTCATAGTATGCCTTTTACAAAGCTGGTCTCCATCCACCAATTCCTTCCTATAGCCACCATAGTATACAAAAAAATAAAACCAGTGTAAAGTGATTAGTGCAGTTTGAATCAAAGAACAGTATAATGCTTGAATTAAATGAAACAAGCACTGTGTTTCTTTTCCTTCTATAACATAGTAGGAAGTGACCAACAGAGGATCTACAAATGGGGAACCTCCTTACTGGATATGAGAGGAAATGAGGGCTGTGCATATTAACGTCAGAGTTCTGTTTCTGGGAGTACTACATTCCAATGAGAAATTTTCCTCAGATCATAAAACAATGATTTACTAAGCATCACCAGATGGTTCTCAAAAATCGCAGTGTATAATCATTTCCAGATTTTTGGCAGAAGGGCTAGAGGTTAGAGAGCGACTGCAAAGAAGCAAAGAAAAAAGTGATCTATCCAACATACTGAGCTTAGTGACAGCACTTACATTTTAGGTTTTTACCATTTCTCAAACAAATATTCAAGTAGAATAGGATGGAGCACAGAAAATCCCTAGGCAAATCACCCATCATGCCAAGTTTGATAAACCTGGTGGTTACCAGCATATCAGTGAAAAACAATCTTTCTAACATAGGGAATACGGTTTATAAATGCCTCAGGTATACATTACATTTAAGTAATATCTCTCAATGGCGGTTGTATCAATTTCTTGTCTTAAGTTTTGACACTTGATACTGTATAGAAATACTATCAGTGAATATTCCCTTCTTCACATTTGACAGAGAATATGAACTTGGCCATCTGACAGATCAGAATAAAATTGGCTCTAATTTCCCCACATATTCTTGTTATATAACCAATTCTGACACCAACCTTGATACCAAATTCATGTATACACAACAGTACACAGGCAAATTCTCAGTTACCAGCATCAACAACCTAACTCCTTTGACAAAACATGAACCTTATCTATCTCCAATGTACATAAAACCTTATTTTTATTCGTGAAAAAGTTGTACAACATCTGGCCTTTAACCACCATACACAATAAATATACATCCACACCTACCCATATTTACGTTAGAAAAGCATATAAAGGACTGGTCCAAATCCCATTTAAGTCAAAGAAGTAACAGTTGGATCACAACTAAAATAGTAACAACCATTAAGATTCTGTTTAATGATCTAAGCATATCAATTGGTGATCAGGTTAGTGAAATTTTAAATTGTTATAAGCCAGGCATTGAGAGACAGCTCCCTGTATTCACTAATACAAATGTGTTCCGATTACTATGTTAAATGAAATATCCTAAAACAGTTCCTAACGACTGCGGCCTATTTATGATTACCACTATGACTCTCACATAATACGTTGTTAAGCTTTCTAACCTACAACCTACTCTTACTACACTACTCATTCAAATACGCATCTAATTTAGTCTACATCATCAAGTAAATATTTAATTTGAACCAAAGTTCATCGTGCATCCATATGCAGTGAAAAGCCTCTTCCTTGTAGGACACTAGGAGATGGCTGTTATACAGCTGTAGTCCTTAAGGTCATGTTCTTTAAAAAAGTAGAAGAGGATGCCTGTGTTTGTTTTTCAACAGCATTTTTACTGTCAAAGTTAGATTAATAATGTGCCTTTACAGCGCCCATGTCAATTTATAACTTCAAGCTTTAAATGTTTAAATAAACATCTTTAAATAAATACTCAAGTTCTGTAGTCAAACTAAGTAATTTAATCAAAAGCTGTTATTCCCAAAAAACCTGTTGCCATTCTGATTTGGAAGAAGGTTTGTTTCTAAGCAACTGGTGTGCTCCAGAATTAAATAAATCAATCAGTTTCTATACAGGACTAATCTAAATCCCAGCCCAATTTCCATCTGTCATTTGAGCAAGTAATGAGGGGAAACATTTGTGAAGCCAGCATTTGCTCATGTAACGTGTATCATTTACATTTCAATAGTGGTTTTTAAAATCTGACAACCTAAAAGTCAAAAACAATCAACTCTACCAACAGGTAGGCACAATGAAAACAATAGAAAATTGTACACAGCTTTTATCTTCCTGCAGGTTGATAAACGGGAAAGCATTTCTACGATTCCCTTTCCTGTCTATCAACATTTCAATGAGACTTGAATGAATAAGAACATTCAGAAAATCAAAAGAACTTCCTAAAGCAACATTAGATGTGGATGATGACTGTATATTTAATCAAATTGAGTAAAGAATCTAGAATTGATGAAAAATTAATTACCCATTCTGTGAAAAACAATCTATGCAAGAAAGTAAAAAATCTAAAATCCTAGCACCTATTTTTCTGAAACTACAGAGACCACCAATTGCCATAGAGCACCTGATGTTTTTTTAGATCAACTGAGGAGGGAGGAGAAAAATTCAGGCAGAGCTGTACCTTTGTTCTTTGGAAAACAGCTTTAGGGTCCAGAGTCTTGGTCTTTCCAGGATTGTTTTTATTGGTTTTAATCCAACAAATATCTTCACATCGTCTGTAACCCCACTTGCGTAGACACTAAAATATTTAAACAAGAATAGTCAAAGATAAAAGATGTATTATATCAAATACTGGAACAATGTATTTAAGAATTAAGATTGACTTAGTAAGAGGTCATAGGTTTGTCTTCTGTGCTTGTTTGAAGGAGGGGTCAATCATCAACATATGAAACACTTATCTCCACACTTTAATTTTAACCATGTTCTGAAATCAAGTTTCCAAACATTGTTTGCATTCATACTATCTCATGTGTCTACATCACCCTTTTCTGGAAGTGTCACACCATCTCACTCTGTTTGGTGCAGCTCCTATGGAGCACTTGGGTAGCTGGATACTGGCGTTTTTATCTCTGTGACAATGACTTTGCTCAGAGCAGGTTTAAACAACGCAGTGGTGAAAATGCGGGCAGCTGTTTTAGTTCCATCTAAAGTAATGCTCCCACTGTTGCTACCACTGGTACAGCTGCATTGGTAGTTCAACAGTGGGAGACTGCACAAAAACAAATGTGAACAAGGACACAATGTTTACAAGTGCTATAATAGCTCTCTTTAAAAACTGTTCCTGCCTCCAAAGGAGGTTTGTAATTGGTGGAGACTAATGCCCAGTGTCTGCTAGCACAGACTGAAAAAAACCCTCTACTCTGAAACTGTGCTGGCTATTTATCACGTTTGAAAACTACTCAACTTACATAGTTTTGCTTCAATGTGACCAGAATCAAGTTTGCAGCAAAAGTTATTCAGTGAGCCTGTATCAAAAGAACTTAAGTAAAATGTACTATATAGAAAGAAATTAATGGCTATATACTGCCCTTCATTTGAATACAGAACATTTCATTGGCCTGAACCTCTCCCCCCTTCAGTATAACAAACAAACACAGCTACTCTGTTCAGCTAAATAAGCTACACTGTAAGAGAGATGAAAGAGATTTTAAAGCTCAAACACATTTCTACAGGGAACAGGATAAAAAATCTGACACAATAAATAAGAGTACACCTGAATTTAGGGTAACTACATATATATAGATAGCTATATATAGATATATGATATATACAGATCTATATATAGATATATATAGATATAAAAATTACTGCATAACAATAAAATAGTCATGCTCTAACTTTATACAGCTCACTAAAAACATCATTAAGAGCCTAAACTCAACCTGTTTAAAAAAAAATAAGAAGTCTAATATGTAAGAGTTTCTCGAAATTATGATATGACAACACTGGTGCCAGCCTGACAACGTTCACTGAAAAGCACACATTCTGCTAGGATTTGTTTGGATTTCTGTACAGACAGTGATGTAATCACCTAGAATAAGGCATCCTACTCCCACAGCAGCCACGAACAAACGAGAGATAAAACAGTAAGGTAGCTCTTTGGAGACCACAGATGTATTCATCCTCAGATATCTACAGCTACCCATAAGGAAAATAAGTGTCTAAAGGATTAATGCTGGATTAATTTCCCCTCTGCATCTCTCACAGTAACAAAAAGCCCGTCAACATTTAAAACTGAGGAGTCTATGCACAGAGAAGAGATCATCATAGCGTTCTTGAGTAAATATTTATTTTGTCTCAGCCTAGGTTTAGTTTAAAATATGTTCTTACCACTCTGCCAAGATCCAGACCCTCCCCTGAGCCACACCACAGAAAGACAAAAGACCTTAGGGATGCAATCTCTTCAATTTCCAGTTTCATAATCTACAAAAACAGAAAGGAACAAAATGTTAAATGCTTTCTGAATTAAGACTTTGTTTAATATATGTAGTATGGTCACAGATTATATCAGGAACAATATTTACATGCATAACATTGCCACCGCAACCTTAAGAATACATATTACTAGTGTTAATCTAGACCCTCATTCTCTTCACTGGTGCCCTTTCAATACATTTGCTGGAGAATGGATTTTAAATTATTTTACTAGTACCCAATCAGTGCCATCCATTCCCACATGTTCTGTTACTCTTCACGCTGACCTGGGCCATATATAGCAATCAGAACACTTTAGAACAGTGGTCCCCAAAGTGTGGTGCGCACCCCCCAAGGGAGGCCACAAAAACATTTGGGGGGGGGGGAACAGGGGAGGGGGGCGTGTGCAGCAAAGCCCAGGCCAGCCCCCATGGGGGCACCCAGCCCCACTCCAACCCCATCTCTGCCATGCCCCAGCTTCACTCCTGCACCCAACCCCAGTTCTGCCCCCAGCCTCAGCGCCCGGCCTCAGCTCCATTCCTGGCCCCAGACCCAACCCCAGCCTTGGCCACCTTACTCCTGTCCATGCCCTCCCCTCTCTTCACCTAGAGCCACAGCCCCATGGGGAGCGGGGCAGTGCGACCGTGAAAAGTTTTGGAACCACTGTTTTAGAATGGAAGTAGGAGAATGGTCAGCACTACTCAATTAAAATGAATGCACTACCACTGCTTCAGCCACTTTTGGAAACATTAATACTTGTTGGCCATAGTGATAAGTATGCAACTTTAAATAAATCAAATATACACAGAAGAGAATATTATGGATTTAAAGTCCAAAAAGTATCTATAGCCAATATACAGTTTTCTTGAAAACATGGAGATTATCTTAGTCTCATCTCATTAGCAGTTTAAACCCAGAAATACTCAGCTAAGTCTTGTGACCAGTTTTAGATAAGTGAAGCAAATACATAGTCATTTATATGAGAGGCATTCCTTTCATTTCCAGGTTTAAATAGAAAAAAATATCAAGATCGAGGCTCAAAAACAAGAGTAACATTTAGAGTGAAACAACTTCAGGTTAAATAACTAACAGATGCATGCAGGTTGAAGGGATTATCTGTAACTTGCTAATACATCAAACCAAGTCTCATTTACTGCAATGGCAAAAAAAAAAAAAAAAAAATGCAACAGGAACTACTGCAAGATAAAATAGTGAAACTTATAACAAGTTGCTCTCCTTGTACACTTTGTTTTTTCTTCTAGATTATTTGATGTGTTATGTTTCTCAACTGCTTCAATGTTTTTCTTGATGAATCCTAATATTGAAGTCTATTATCATGGGTATGGTATGACTATTTCAAACTCATTCATTACAGTTGGATGCAAGTTTGCTTCTCCATTACCAGTTGCTTCTCCGTTATTTTTGCCTTTCATGTGTGCCCATTGAACATCTCCACATGTAGATTGGTCTGTGGCTCTTTGTCTGAACGGAAGCCATAGCTGTGGTCTTAAGTCATGACAAACAACTTGAGATGGCCATGGGTGTGTAAAATTAAATGACAACACACTGGGGTAACAGAACTAAGTCCCAAGACCCCATCTGTTTTCCTCGGGAGGTTAACATGTGGGATAACTGAGGGAAAATTATATAGTTCAGAGCTAATTGAGATTAGAACAAAGTGATTTTCTTCTTCATTATGTTGGAGTGGAGGTCATTTTAAAAGTGTATTTTATGTCTAATTTTCCTAGTGCTAACATAGGCAGAGTACATACATTTAAATAAAATAAATACTACAGTAAACATGACCTGAAAAGGGGAAAAAAACTGGATTTATATGATTTTTTGCTTCTTTATGATATATAAAGTCTGGAAAGTTTTATCAAGGAGCTTCCTTCTTTCTTTTTTACATTAGAAACTCTGTTCTTGTCTATCTTGGAAAAGTCTATGGAGACTTGACATTTAGTAAAAATGACATAAGAGAAACAACAATTAAGGGGAAGAATTTTTAATCAAACTTTTCAGAATTATAGTGGGCTTTGGTTGTCTTCTGTTAATACCTGTTTAACTCCAATACATAATGAACACTTGGGAGAAAGGATGTCTGTTAAAGATTCAATTATTGCACCTGTTCAATTAAGGAGCAAGTGATCCTCATACACATCTGAGACCTCCTCAAGAAGTTATCCAGCAAAGCCAAGAAAGACAAGACTGGCTATTCCTAAAATTTCTAAGATTAAAAACAAGCAGCAAAAATGAAGGGTTTTTTGGATGTGGGGATTGTTTTAAAAATCCTTTCAGGCCTTCTTTATACATTATGATGGGCCAAAAAAGGGCATAAGCCTAGTTTTGAAAAAATCCTTTGAGAGTCACCTTTAACAATTTAAGTGTGTAAATACAAATACACACACACACACACACACCCCTTAGTTTTTGCAAGAACTCATTTTTCTCACACAAATCCTATGTAAAAATGCTGTACACCGAAATCTACACTTCAATCTATTTTATAAGGTATTTACAAAGACTTTTTGCACAGTAAGAAAAAAAGCTTACATCATCCCAAGTCCAGCATTTTTCATTGGCCGTGATGCCAGTCTCTCTGTAGTATTCTTCCAATGGAGGCTCCAAAAGAATCACATCAAATTTGGACTTTAGTTCTCTAATGTCAAAGGCTTCCAAGTCCGCTTGTAAATACCTATTTAAAGAGATAATAAACTATGACAAATTGCTTGGACAAAGTAGAACTGCAGTTCCCAAATTCCCACAGAGCTCTTGCTGGGGATCAGTGGAAAGATTTGTCTCCTCTTGGTTTCTAGGGGCTACAATGCATTAAATACATGTAAAAATATATTAAAGTTACCTTGAACATAAGTAAGTGCTGTAGTGACTACACAGATGTTGTGGAATAACGAACAGGAAAGTAGAAGATCCCAAAAAGTGGTCTACACCATTACACTATGAAAGTCCAATATAACTAAACTAATGATACTTTCAAAGAGGAGTCCTTTTAAGACACAGCAATAAGAATTTAGAGATAGCGAGTAAGGAAAAGGGCTAGACAACCGTCCACACATGATCTGGTACAGCATCAAGGTACAATCATTTACATGGAACGTTTTTGACAAATATCTCCATTTAAGAAAGAAAAACCAGTTGCTGCTCAGCTATATTTATATATACTATTCCCCCCCCCCAAAAAAAATCAAAGTGACAAATGGCAATGTTAAAATATATAGTTTCTATCTGCACTATATGAATCCTATATATATGGAGGGCAATTTGCATTCCCAATATGTAGAATGTGTTTTAAAACACTATTAGAAACTTTGCTTTTCTGAAATTCTGTAGGAACAGGGAGAAAAACAAAGAAATTTAACAAGGCAAGCCACCTCAAGCCAGTCTCTTGCTTCTCTTATTGTAAAGTAGAGCTAGATACCAATGTGGTAGCTACTATGCACGTGTGGAAAAGATACTTATTGTGAGAACAGCATTTTCAAAATATTTAGGCCACTGAACATTAAATAAAATGTCAAATTTTCTTAAAACAAGGTTTTCTTGTGGTTTGAAATTACATTGTTCTAGGTCAAGCTTTTTCATATATATTTCTCCTTTTTGGCTGCCAGATGTATGTTTACATCTGAATGAGGCTGAAAGCACAGTCTACAAAAGATATTTTACAGGCTTCATGACCCATCATGCTCTGGTAAGAAAATCTAATTTATATACAGACATCAATTAAACGCTAAATTAAATTATCCAAAATAAAATGGTTGCATTCTATTGAGGATTCTGTGATTTAATTTAGATTCACAAACCAGAAATAGAAAGTGTAAATCTTAAACAGGTGCTGAAAGATAAAAAGATTTGTGGCGCAGACAGCCAACATTAAGAGAGTCTGGAGAGCAGAAACCAGTTTCTAACAAAAACACTTACATGGGGGGAGTGTTAGATTTAGATATTAGTTCGTCCTTTAGTCTGATGAGCTCTCTAAGTTTGGGATATTCTTCAAACCTGTCTGCTAAACCTGAGGAAAATAAGAAAATTTGTTAATTTTCAATCTGTTCTGTGAGAATGAAATCTATACAGACAGCCAGTAGACAATCCCAACAAGTATCCTGAAGTAGAGCCAGATATTTTAGTAACCATATTTTATTTAAAAAAAAAAAACAAAAAAAACACAACCTGTTCAGGTTACCCCAGTACTTTATAAAAGCCTGCTATCCTCAGTCATCCATGCCCAAAGTTACTGAATATTCCAGTGCACTGAACTTCTCTACAGTAATAAAGTATAGAAATATTAGAAAAGATTATGAATGATACCTTGTCCAAAAGTCTCCAAATTTTTCTAGAAGTCCATGATTCACTTTTGCTCAAATTAATTTGGGCAAAAGACATACAGTGGAGTTGTTTTATGTTTTTTTCTGTAATTTTAGTTTAAGTTTATTAAGTATACTAAAGCAGGGTGGATACAAACATTTTGTGGTAACAAATATATATTACTGTTTCTAGAACAACTGTTTGACCTTTAAAGACCACTTTTAATAGGCAACTGACTGTGGCTGGTCCCTTAGGCAGTCACTTAAGCCAGGTTTAATTGTAACTGTAACACTACCATACACACATACACAAAAGTTTTAATTTCTTAATTACTTAGACTTAATTTTAAAAACCTGTATCAGAAAGGCATAATTTTGGCTCTGATATGTGTAAGACAGAGACCTTGTTATACTCTTAGCATTTAAACACTGGCTGTGAGCACTGCTCCCTATAAACCCCCTACAACTAAAAAAAAAAAAAAAAAAAGTTAAATGGAAGTATTTTTGTAAATCCTAGTAGTACCCTAAATAGGAGAAAACAAAAAGATTGTCATGTAGTTCCCTCCCCCAAAGAAATATTAGCTCAACTTCATAAGTGACCTGCAAAGCTTTTCTTTCTTAAATTTGTCCACTTTGTCAGCTTATGAGACTTGGAAACCATAAAGATTCACTTGTACTTTATTTTTTTTTTAATCAAAATTCTTGTCCTGATTATTTTAATTAAGAATAGTGGCTATGGCCCCTGCCTCCAATTTCATGGAAAAACTGGTGTCAGAGATTCTTAAGCTCCACCACAGCTGACATTACAGCTATTTGTATCCAATGAAATGCAAATAGTATCTTTTTTCCCCCCTCTCACATACATATTTTATTTACACATTGCATTAAAACAGTTATGTTTTTAGTTACAGCTGCTACTTTGTTGCCTCCCAGCACATTGTGTGTGGGAAGTGGAAAAGCCAAAAATCTCAGACAGTAGGAACTCAAACCAGCGGAAGGCAAAGGGGTATTTCCAAAAGATGATCTTCAAGGATGAATAAGAGTCTATTTAAAAATTTAAAAAGTGATGGATACTAAAATAAAAATAAAGCAGGTTCTATTGCATCAGGAGATAAATTGATCTTGCAAGAGAAGGAATCAATGAAAATGAACTGGTGCTGACAAGGCACCCTGTAACTTTCAACAGAGATATATCAAAAAGCTATTGTCAGAATTGCATCTAAAATACAGTTTGGGTCTACATACATGTTTAATATTCAGTTAGTAACTATGATCAGCTAACAGTGCATCACACCTACCAGCTGCCTCGTATGGCACACAACTGTCTTCCTGTAACTGGTTTAACATATTTGTTTCAGAAACAGGACACCACAGTCATATCCATGTAATCAGTTTGGCCAGCCCGCCTTCCTCCCAGCTCTGCAGGCAGAAGAACACCCCAGAGTGTATTGCCTCAAATGCTATTGTGTGCATATCCTCTGGGCCCTCAATTCCCAGCTAGCACTATGAATACCTGCCTAGAGTTGATTAGAAGGATTGTCCAATGATTAGAGCAGTAGCCAAGGAACTGAGAGAACCAGGGTCAAAATATAATCTTTTTCCAAATAAATCTGTGTAAAGTGAAATCTGAATTTAATACAAAATATCAGACTTATTACAGTCTCTTAAAACATTAAAATAAAAAATAAATATGATGAATCCAAGAGCCTCCATCAAAAGCTTTGAGTCAAAGGCTGCTTTTCTATATAAAAAAAACACAGGGAAAACATCTAACTATGACTCAATAGGTCATGTATTGTATTAAGGGCTTGATCCCATGGTGGGAACCAGGGGCTATGCTACTGGGTGCAAGAGACTGGCAAAGTCATCACAGGCATTCAGACCCAGCTACTGACTCCTGGAGACATCATGTACCTCACCAGGATCATCCACTGAGCCCACCTGTGTTGTCTCATTGTCCTATTTTATACCTTCTCCCTACCTGAGCTCTGACTGGTTCAGTTCTTAAATTATGAATATTTATGACTCCACCCATCATGGAAACTTACTCTCCTGCTCATGAAAAAACACTGATCTTCCCAGTAACTACCAGACCTTGCTTCTGGATGGTTCTGGGCACTTCCAGTAAATAGTCTTGTTCTGTCTCCTTGCATGTATACACAAAGATACAAATAAACAGAAATCCATTAATTTCTCAACTAACTCCTTCTCTGTTGCTAAACAAATAAAATACTGCAATTCAAAAGGCACAATTGTTACAGCAGCAGAAACTTTGGGTTGTTGTTAGTTCTTTTATTTTTCTGGGGGAAAAGGGTAGAGTAGTTAAGTACCAGAGGAGAAGGAGCACAGTGCAACCAGAAAAGAGAAACACTTGGGTCAACACAGAGCACTATGGGGGGAAAAGGGACAATATTCCTTCAGAGAGTACAGTCTCATGTTGTTTTCAACACCTAGAAACCGGAGGGGGAAAAAACTGCTATGGCTGCAGGTCAGATTTGGGAATATTTTCAAGAAATTCCCTGTACCTCTGGGTAAAAAAAGGAGCATGTGCCAAATGCAAACAGTGGAACAAAGAGATGCAAACCCTGGTTGTCAGAATGAAATGTTATGAAAAATCCTCCTCAGAAGGCAATGCCTTTGAAAACGATGATGTGGACATGTCTGAACAATCTGGATCAACTGGTTAGTAAACTTATTTTTGCACCATTCTTATGGACAGCCCACCATGTCTTACCATACGAGTAAATAATTTAGACGGTCATAAATTTGTTTACAGAGTAGATTACCTCTTTATGAATCAAAATATAACTGGCATGTTAGTTTATTGTGGAAGTATTTATCAAATACATTTTTATTGTTGCTCCTGGACTTCTCAAACAATTTTTTATTGGTCAGTATAATCAAACATCCTAGGTGAAGATTTCCTGTTTAAAAGTAAAATTTTATAAGGCACTTATGAATTTTAAAACTTAAAAAAAAATGGTTTTTTTACAGCTGTTTGGTATGTTCCTAGAGATAAGGGTTTGAGTAGATTTAGGTAATCCTTATAATTTATTATATTCCCTATAAAACTCTGTTTAAAATAAATCATATGATTTAAACACTAATACAAACAGCTGCAGTAGGAAGGATCTTCCATTTACAATTTCTTTTAAAGCAATGCACTGAGTAAAGCTCTGAGTGATTGACTTGATTTTACCATTTTGTTTCAGGGTCCAGCTTAGACATAGGATTTATGAATGTCCATCATCTCCAATACCATTAACTGCAGAGCCATCTGGCTGATACCAGCAGCAATGCTGCAAATGAACATACGTCAGGCAGAACCATACCTGCATCAAAAAAGACTTTCTTCATCATCCAGTAAAATCATGGATGAGTTCATAATCAGGACTGACAGATTCCAGAAAGTTTCCATAGATGAAAAGACTGCTTTGTTAATTTCTGCATCGAATTTTCCTTTTCATCTTGCTCAGAACAAACATTTCATTGACATGGTTCAATCATTACAATCAGGCTACACGCCACTCTACAAAGTAGACGTTGCTGTAAGATTTATGCATACACTGTATGAGAAAAACTGACAGGAAATTCATTAATCTGAGTCTCGATGGATGAACCAATTTACAGAGTGAGCCAGTAATACGTCTGTGTGAAACAGAAGATGGGGTTGTCTATCTTACAAAAACAACTAATACATCAGGAAATACCCATACAGAATAATACATAGAAGTAGCAGTAAAAGCTATAACAAACTATGAACAAAAATGCAAGCATCAAGTACATAGCTTTGTCACAGACAATGCTGCAAATGTAGCAAGTCAAGAAGAAATCTAGAAGATAATGAAGGGAACCTGAAACTTTTACCATATGGAGGTAGTGCTCATTTGGTGCATCTTTTAGCCAAAGACTTATGCCCAACTCTAGGAATAAAGGAAAGTGTTGCTGAAATTGCAAATTCTTCCCTAACAACCACTTTGCTTCAGCTTCACTGATGAGAGCAGGAGGATCCAAACCAACTGTCCCCCAAATGTACAATGATATTCAATGGTTGACTGTTTTGAGCTATTTATTTAGAACTGGCCTATTCTGATGACAATTTGTGAAGAAAGTCATGACAAAACAGATGGCACTATCAGTCAAAATAGTCAACATCAGACTAAAGAGAAATGTGGAAGATATGTTGAAAATACTGAAAGCTTGGACAAACTGCAGAAAGATTGTTTCTGTATTGCTGATGCTGCTGAAATTCAGAAAGAACTTTGAAAACAGACATACCCAAAAACAACCCACAAGCAGTAAAAAAGAGGATGGATCAAGCACTCATTCCACCTCATTTTCTTGCCAATATTCTCAACCCAAAGTATGAAGATAGATGCCTAGCTGCTGAAGATGCAGCTGCTATGATATGGGAATCACCACCAATCATAATAAATTTCAGGCCTAGAGGTGAATCATTCAAGCAGTACATGTTTGCTGATGGTGTTTAAAGAAAGTCACACTACTCAACTGGTGGATGTCACTAGCTAGCACCTGGAAGCAGAGTTTGTTGAAATAAGTGCTAAATCAACTTTGACAGCAGTGACCTCTTCTGCAGGCACAGAAAGAATATTTTCTTCCTTCAAAGCTGAGAAATCAACTGGGAATTGAAAAAGCAAGAAAATTTCTCTTTCTTCCAGTCTATGAATAAAAACAAAGAGGGAGTGGAGGAGATCTACTGGTTTTAGAAGTTTGAAGGACAGCCTAAGTAACTTAGGAGGCTATTGTCTCATTTTCAAGAGACTTAAGCAAGTAGGAACTTTCACTTAGGCATATCTGAAAAATGTCCCAGGTTGATCTAAATAATCAGTTTAATTCATTGACTACAGTTAATCCCGCTGTTCCTTTATAAATCATTTAGTTGTAAATGTGAAACATATTTTAATAAGTGTATATATCCAAAATATCAAAAGGTTGTTTTAATATAAAATAAATTTTATATGCTGCTTTGTGTGTTTGTTTAAATTCCAGTTACCATCCTAATGCAGCTTGACACAAATCATGAGCAAAAAGTTAAATTACCAATGACCAATATATCATTCATGATTTTCTAACACACTGAAAATGTACCATTAATAAGAATCTAAAAATATTAAGCTATATAATTGCTTAAATAAATGTTCATAGTCATAGTGTACCCTCCTAGGTAGCAAAAAGATACATCAAATCTTGAGTAAAGGCTCTGTTTAGCTGTAAATCAACATGTTTTAATGTAGCAACCAGTGAATAGATTTTCTTTAGAAAATAACTCAAGTGCAAATGGAAAAGTTGATTAAAATCAAAGTAGTAAAGCAAGACTTTTCATTTGGTGATTTAAATCACCTTGATTTGAAATCAATCCACTCTGTACCAAAGACTGAGAGACAGTCAGATATTCTAACTGTGATGTGGGCCCAAGTATCAAAGAGAGATTTCCCACAGTATACATATATAAACAGAGCTAAGCTACAAGGTAGGTGCAAAAGCACAAATATTTTTCTGATGCCTGAAGAGCTGCCACATGGAGACAAACTGGGACCATGCCCAGGACCCTAAGTAATCACCAAATTTTTAAATTAAAAGTTATAAAATTTATTAAATTAAATATTGATATTAAAAGTTTAAAAAGCCCCAAAGTGGCAGTTTGGTGCCTATAACGAGAGAAAAAGGAGGCTACCAATTATCTCTCCAGTCTTATGTCTGCAAAGTGTGAGGGTCTAGAGAAACAGTTGTCCAGAGACTCCTTTTACCTGATCCTCAAATAGGTTTCTTTACTACAGAAGAGCCCGACTGCACACAACTGCGGTTCTCAATCAGGGTTATGCAGAGGTCTTCTGGGGGCGCATCACCTCATTTAGATATTAGCCTAGTTTTACAACAGGCTACATAAAAAGCACTAGCCAAGTCAGTCTAAACTAAAATTTCAAACAGACAATGACTTGTTTATACTGCTTGACATGCTATACACTGAAATGTAAGTACAATTCTATTCCATACAATTTATTTCATAATTATATAGTAAAGATGAGAAAGTAAGCAATCTTTCAGTAATAGTGTGCTGTGACACTTTAGCATTTTTATGTCTTATTTTGTAAGCCGGTAGTTTTTAAGTGAGGTGAAACTTGGGTGTGTGCAAGACAAATCAGACTCCTGAAAGAGGTACAATAGTCTGGAAAGGTTGAGAGCCACTGGCATATGACACCTCACGGAAACAACAATTTCAATTACATTTATTCTGTATTCCTTTTATGGCTACACAATACGTCAGAGCAAATATTAACAAGGCAAGCTCTCATTCACTTATCTTCAGACATACAGATTATTCATTATTCTCTCTAATTGGTAAAAATAGTGAAATAAGTCTTTCAAGCATATGAACATCTCATTCACTCTGAATATAAAAAGAAAAGGAGTACTTGTGGCACCTTAGAGACTGAGGGGGGGGAGGAGGACAGGGGACGACCTTTTGAAGTGATAATTAAGGTGGCCCATTTCCAGCAGTTGACAAGAACATCTGGGGGGGGAGGGGGGATATGAAGAGAAATAAACATGGGGAAATAGTTTTACTTTATGTAATGACACATCCACCCCAGTCTTTATTCAAGCCTAAGTTAATTGTTTCCAGTTTTCAAATTAATTCCAATTCAGCAATCTCTCGTTGGAGTCTGTTTTTGAAGTTTTTTTTGTTGAAGAATTGCCACTTTTAGGTCTGTAATCGAGTGACCCAAGAGACTGAAGTGTTCTCTGACTGGTTTTTTAATGTTATAATTCTTGACATCTAATTTGTGTCCATTTATTCTGTTAAGTAGAGACTGTCCAGTTTGACCAATGTACATGGCAGAGGGGCATTGCTGGCACATGATGGCATATATCACACTGGTAGATGTGCAGGCGAACGAGACTGATAGCTTGGCTGATGTGATTAGGCCCTATGATGGTGTCAGCCTGGACCAGTCAACACAAGAGATCCACTTCCTGGACACTACGGTGCTAATAAGCGATGGCCACATAAACACCACCCTTTACCGGAAACCTACTGACCGCTATACCTACCTACATGCCTCCAGCTTTCATCCAGACCACATCATACGATCCATTGTCTAAAGCCAAGCTCTTCGATACAACTGCATTTGCTCCAACCCCTCAGACAGAGAAACACCTACAAGATCTCTGTCAAGCTTTCTTACAACTACAATACCCACCTGCTGAAGTGAAGAAACAGATTGACAGAGCTAGAAGAGTACCCAGAAGTTACCTACTACAGGACAGGCCCAACAAAGAAAATAACAGAGCGCCACTAGCCGTCACCTTCAGCCCCCAACTAAAACCTCTCCAATGCATCATCAAGGATCTACAACCTATCCTGAAGGACGACCCATCACTCTCACAGATCTTGGGAGACAGGCCAGTCCTTGCTTACAGACAGCCCCCCAACCTGAAGCAAATACTCACCAGCAACCACACACCACACAACAGAACCACTGACCCAGGAACCTATCCTTTGAACAAAGCCCGTTGCCAACTGTGTCCACATATCTATTCAGGGGACACCATCATAGGGCCTAATCACATCAGCCACACTATCAGAGGCTCATTCACCTGCACATCTACTAATGTGATATATGCCATCATGTGCCAGCAATGCCCCTCTGCCATGTACATTGGTCAAACTGGACAGTCTCTACGTAAAAGAATAAATGGACATAAATTAGACGTCAAGAATTATAACATTAAAAAACCAGTCAGAGAACACTTCAATCTCTTTGGTCACTCAATTACAGACCTAAACGTGGCAATTCTTCAACAAAAAAAACTTCAAAAACAGACTCCAAGGAGAGACTGCTGAATTGGAATTAATTTGCAAACTGGATACAATTAACTTAGGCTTGAATAAAGACTGGGAATGGATGTGTCATTCCACAAAGTAAAACTATTTCCCCATGTTTATTCCCTCCTGCCCCGTTCCTCAGATGTTCTTGTCAACTGCTGGAAATGGCCCACCTTGATTATCACTACAAAAGGTCATCTCCCATCCCGTTCCCCCCACTAGTAATAGCTCACCTTACCTGATCTCTCTCGTTACAGTGTGTATGGTAACACCCCTTGTTTCTTGTTCTTTATGTATATAAATCTCCCCACTGTATTTTCCACTGAATGCATCAGAAGAAGTGAGCTGTAGCTCACGTAAGCTTATGCTCAATTAAATTTGTTAGTCTCTAAGGTGCCACAGGTAATACTTTTCTTTTTGCGGATACAGACTAACACGGCCACTACTCTGAACTCTGAATATAGATATACCTGACTCAGAATATGCAGATTTTCTTAGGAGTGATAATCAGAGCTCTCAAGATGAATATCCTGTTTATCCTGGAAAGCAGTTTGTTATCTAAAACCTCTTATTTCAATACCTTATGCCAAAAGATTTTTTTGAAGTGTTCAAAAGACTGTGATAGTATGTTTATACTGAGGAGGCACCCAGATGCCATGACTAAGATGTGCTAAGAGCTGTACAAACACACAATCCCTTCTCTGAATATCTTACAGTCTTATAATTGGTTCACAGTGAGATAAAATATTTCAGAGATTTTTTTTTAAACTACGTTGCCATGAGGCATCCATGTTGGAGGACAGGACCAAAGGATATTATTTTAATTTTACAAACTCAAAACACAGAGCCAGGTAGCACTTACCATAGCACTTTTCAAACAGTTGCGTAAATTCACCATTGGCCTGAACATGTGAAACTACATTGACTTAAATAGTTATGCTCTTCTATATTAGTAGGCTAAATTCATTGCTAATGAATTCTCAGAACTAACTTATTTTGCAAAGTATTATTTTCCCATTTTATATGGAATGCACAGATGTAAAATGAGTTCTCTGGGGCAGCACAGTGAAATCAACTGCTAAACCAAGATTAGAAAACTGTCCATGGGACCTAGGGACAGTTGATCAGTCCACTAGACCAGAGATTCTTTATCTTTGTTTTCCTGCTATAAAACTCCAGGGCCCAGTTGTGGGGGCAGAGACTTTGACTTCCATTGGGGTGCGGGGGAGCGAGGGTTAGCGGGGCTCAGGCCAGCTGCGCACAGTGGAGTCCAGGGAGGGAACACCACCTTCAAACCAACTCACCTCAGGAGGCCACCCAGACTGTCTGGGTTGGGGGGCAACCAAAAATTACAACTCAAAGCGGGGACTTAGTCCCACGGGGGCGGCGCCGAGGCTTTGGGATTCAGTCCCATGATTCCTGGCTTCAGCCTCGCCTGGGCTCCAGGACGTGGAGATCCAGGTTTCAGCCATGGGGCCCTGCAGCCCCCCTGAAACAGCTCACAGACCCCTGGTTGAAAGCCACTGCACTACACCACACTGGAACATGAAATTCACCAGTTAAAAAGCTTTTAAAACTAAATAGTTTAAAATAAAGCGGGCAATAGCATTTTCTTACCTCTATAACACTGATACTGACAAAAAACCAAGTCCCAAGTAATTTTATAAATGGAAGAACAGAGAGACACTTCCATTCCCTTTCTTATTTTCAATACCAAAAAAGACAGCATGCCCAAATACAAACAATTACAGTTTAGGGCGGGAGAAGGAGGGGTCGGGAAGAAGAGCAAGAGGTGAAGCTATATTACAGCAAACAGTGAGAAACTTTCTTAGTTAATTGTTTGGGCTATTCTGACATACCCACATCTCTGATAAAGTTCTGCGGCCTGTGTCCTGTATCCACAAAGTGTTGACAATAATCATTGTGAGGATTTAAGCTCTGGGTTCCCTATAGAAAAAAGGAACAAAAAGGGGGAGAGATGATTCAGGTCATGCACATTTCCAACTGATTTTACATACCACATGGCAAAAACTTTCTAGCTTACAAAATACTGTTCTGCCCCTTCCTCAACATATCATTCTACATCAGTGTTTCTCAAACTTTTGTACTGGTGACCGCTTTCACATAGCAAGCCTCTGAGTGCGACCCCCCCCTTATAAATTAAAAACACTTTTTTATATATTTAACACCATTATAAATGCTAGACGCAAAGTGAGGTTTGGGGTGGAGGCTGACAGTTCGTGACTCCCCATTTAAGAACCTCGCAACCCTCGGTTTGAGAACCACTGTTCTACACTGTAAAGATTCCGCAATACACAAGTTATGTATTCTTATAAATTTTAGCCACTGGCATGGGTTCACTGATACCATGGCTCGTTGCAAGCCTGAAACAGGCGAAAAATAGAACAGGCTGATAACATGCACTTTTGTGTCAGACACTGGCCAAGTGATTCATGAATAATTTAAAGGCCAAGTGTTAATTTCATGTTATCCATAAAGACCCTTCATTAACCTCACATTCAGAGGCATAAGTTCATCCCATAAAATATCTCAAACCGCTTCAGTTGCTGATACAGCTTAATGCAACCACATGATGGGAGAGCAATGATTGCAAGGCGCAAAAGGGGATTACCTTCAGAAAGGTACTGGAATCTTTGTAAATCTCTTCTTCATAGGGCAAGTTCTCTTCATCCTGATGCAGCTCTACTTCATCCTTTGGAATAAAGCAGATTTTATATGCATGTAGGCACATGCTGTTTCTCTCCTCATTATGACTCCGCTTCTTAATGAAGGAAGAAGTGGGCTGTCTATGAATATAAGCCTCCTGCAACAGTAGATCATGAATGTTTCCAATGCCAGTTTTGGAAAAGAAATATAACTGACATGTTGCCAAAAAGGGCACTCTTTCTCTCATTACTACGCAGCTCGGGTTACCAACAAGGCCTTGAAAATAAGTAAGCATGTATAAAGCACCATAAATATATGTGGTGCTTTACACAACACAAAATCAGATATGCACTATCCTGAAGAGTTTACACTCCCTTTTTATATATACCTACTAAAGTATTTTTTTGTGCAGGGGAAACCAGAAAGCCTTAGTAATTAAGACCCCCTCTTGTGAGTTACTGCTAATGTTTTAATGAGTCACCACAGCCCATCATACAAGCCAACACTTAACTCCTTCTCCCCAACCATATCTTCAAAAAATACCTAACAAACAACTCAAAGCTTTTACAAAAAGGGTGACTGGCTAACTGCTACCGTTAAAAAACTACAAGAAATTTCCTTTCCCTGTAAAGGTAATCATCATGTATGTATGCTCAAGACTACAAAACTAGAAGGATGCCAATCTGGTACATTCACAATCTAAAGTACAACAGTGTCCCGAGCAAGTGCTGATTGGTTTCTACAGCAATACAAATCGTAAAATAGGCTACAGCAGCTAGTAGCAAGTAGAAGTAGCATGTGATCTATCAACAGTTCACAGAACACAATTTGAGAAATGCCAATATAAAAATACCTCTCTATTCCTTAAGCCTAGCAGTTAAATAATTCTTTTTAAATGGCACAGAGGAGAGAAAATATCAGTGCTACATACAGGATTTCACAACAACTCCTGAGAAACACAAAAAAAACTGATTTTGTACTCAAAAAAGTACAAGTTGCTCTTTATTTACTTTGACTTCAGTAATGTTAACATGGCAACTAGACATTAATGAATTATCTACATTACTAGCTAAGGCTCTTCTATCTTAAGCAACAGGATTTCAGTATCAGAAATTCCCAAGTGTCTGGATGGGGCAATGATTTAGTGCACTACTTCTCATGTCTGAAAACCTGGGCTCAACCTTGCTTTAGATAACACAATGAACTTTTTAGTCTCCATTATTCACTTGACAGATTTTTGTCTGTATAACAAAACCACAACATACTTAGGCATTATTAGCCACCTATGCTCACTATAGCTCTGGAATTAGAATACTTAGAGTGTTGCAGGTCCAGACTGCAGTGAGAGATAAGCAGTAAAACCTGAATCAGTACTATGTCTCTTGTTTTCATAAACCTGACAAATCAATCTATAACTGTTTATTAGTGTTATCCCAAGGGGCATATTCAGTCTAGTGCAGGCGTTCCCAAACTTGGTTCACAGTTTGGTCCTGGTAGGCCACGAGACGCTTTGTTTACCTGACGTCTGCAGGGACAGCCTCTCACAGCTCCCAATGGCTGCAGTTCGCCGTTCCCAGCCAATGGGAACTGTGGGAAGCGGTGGCCCACAAAATATACTGTACGTGTACTGCAAAATATTTATTCTTGGCCAGCAACTCATCTCCCATTTTGGTAATGCAACCTCTTTCTCTTTGGCCTCAACACATACATATCACAATTTCTTTTCATACAACATTACTAGTAACATGTTCCTAGCCCATTCCTATGACCACATCACACCTTTCTTTGAATCTGTCCACTGGTTTGCTCACCCTTCACCACCATACTCATCTGTGCTATCAAGGCCCTCTCTAACTCTGCCCTTCCACATCTATTCAAACTTGTCTCTTCCAATACCGCCCATATTCTCACAGTAATCATCCCCATATTCCAACGACCTCCATGAGAAAATAATTAAGCTTTCAGATGTTACTATGTACCAAGACTAGAACAGTGCACCACAACTGCATCCAAGGGGTTCTCCTCATCACCTAAACTTCCTCGCTAGCTTAAAGACGACCCATGGAAGACACTTAATCATTAAATATATATGTTAAACAGCCCTACATGACAGGTTTCAGAGTAGCAGCCGTGTTAATCTGTATCCGCAAAAAGTAAAGGAGGACTTGTGGCACCTTAAAGACTAACAAATTTATTTGAGCATAAGCTTTGAATGCATCCAATGAAGTGAGCTGTAGCTCACGAAAGCTTATGCTCAAATAAGTTTGTTAGTCTCTGAGGTGCCACAAGTCCTCCTTTTCTTTTAGCCCTACATGAGGCATATCAATACCATGAAATATAATCTAACAGTTTTAGTGACTGACTTCCTGAAATAAGTTTCCCACAAACTAATCTTTTATCATTCAGCACAGAAAGTTCACCACTTTAAAAAAAATCTGTTTCTTGGATTGTTATTTCACTGTCTTTTTAACCTTATATTCTTCAATTTCTTCTTCATCAGCCTCTCCCTCATCTGGATATTTCCGTTTTGCATTTGGTGCTGAAGTATCGTAAGAAGCCCTAAAAACATATAGAAAAGTCATAGATATAAAGCAATTTCTCTCTCTTTATTACATTAGAACATATTTCATAATCTGGGATTATCTGCAATGGGTGCATATTAGTTTCTGAATTGAATTTAAAAGCCTGGTTTTAATCTATAAAGCCTAAAATGGCTTGGGACCGCCTCTCTCATAATACCATACTGCCACAGCTTTGTGACAAAAGAACTCTTTTAAAGAGTTCTAACTTATTTTCTTAATTGCTTATATTGCTAGAAACTTAAAATAACACATTTACTTTGCAGTGTTTCAAACTGACCAGACCCTAATGGTCAGATTATCAGTTCAGTTGAAGCAGTGTAAATCCAGTAATCATTCCTATTGAAGTTAGAATTTCATTAGTGTAAATCTGGAGTAACTGAAATTAGTTTCTGTCTCCAAGGATTAGTTTGAAGATGGGGGCTAAATCCTGCTTGCCTTACTCAAACAAGCAGTCAATCACTTCAAAGGGATTTTTTCTGTGATTATGGTAAGCATGTTTTGGCTCTAATATTGTTAGAACTTGGTTGGCTAGGGTATTTCTTTTACTATTTCTGCGTTTATGTGTGTTGTACAGTTTTACCTTTTGTTTTTATAGTCCTCCAGGACTGGCTAACAACCACCTCAGTTCAACATCCAGTGTTGTACCAAGTGCTAGTTAAACAGATCTAACAAAGGCCTCTCTCCTAGTCAATTAAGAGCTGTTTTAAGGTTTCCCTTTGCAATCACAAGTGAAAGAATGGAGTTCTGTAAACACAGGAAAAGTAGGGACACTACTATGGCAAGGCTATTTTTAGAACAAAATCTCAGTAAGACAATAAGATTTATGAGCAGAGGCCTTTGATTGTGAAATATTTTTTAATTCTTCTTTTCTGATGTGGACTAACATTTCTTTACTTTTGTTAACCTGGATGAAAAAAAAATGCTTGTCTTATGAAACTGATCCTGCTCTTTTCTCCCCCTCTTTCAAAAAACGATAGGTTACATTGAGCAAAAACTGATTTTTAACAGAGAACTGCTTCAATACAGACCTGCAGGTTTCTCTCGTTTCAGCGATTTCCCTCTGATCATCTTTGCTGTTCAATACGGCACCAATACTATCCGCACTTTCAGCTCCCAACTGAAGGAAGGGCAATACACACACAGAGACACACATATTACACCCCAGCAAAAAGTAACGGCCACAACCACCTCAAACCCAGCCTAAGCCCGCTAGTTTCTGCACCGGGGATGCTCTGATCACTGACCCCTCGCTATGCAACACTGACTGGCTCAGACACTGGCTCCTACCGCTACGTTCAGCACACGCTGCATTGGAGACCAGCAGCGCAGCAGCGTCGGGACGGGGCTGGGGGGCACACGCGGGCACGGCCCGTGGCACGCTGCCTCCCCCGCGCCACTAGCGCTCTGGGCCCGCCGCCGCCGCCGCCCTCGCCCTCGGGACCTAACCACCAGGAGCCAAAGGGGGGCGGGGAGGGGACCCACGGGGCAAACCCGCACCTGCCAGCGGAAGGCCTAGCGCGCCTGCCGCAGCTGTGTGGGCGGGGTCAGAGCAGCTGAGACACACAGCCCTCCGCGGCGGGCGCTGCTCTCCGGCCCGGCCCGGCCCCTACGTTCCCTCGTGTCACCCCCGCTACCTGCTGGGCCAGGAGCTGCCGGCGCAGTTTCTGTCGCTCCCTGATCTCCTGAAGCCGGCTGTTCATCGCCATGCAATCGAGGCGGGCTCGCCCCAGGCGCTTCTTTAAAACGTCATTTCCGCTTCCTGCCCTAACTCCCCCAGAGCCTCCGCCAGGCCGAGTCCCGAGCGCGCTAACCACGTGACGCAGACCGTTGCTCGCTGCCCCCACCCCGGCGGCCATCTTTGCTCAGGGCAAGAACCCTGGGAGGCCCGTTCTTCGCACGGGCAGCTGTGGTGGCTATGGCTAGACTGTGTTACGTGTCTGTTAGTAAACAGGCACCAGGGAGGGAGGGGCCAAGTGCCCCAGGATCACATGGCCTCATCCCAGCCACTACCGCGGTCTGTCGCTGCCTCACCCGTCCCTCCAGTGTTGGGTGACCAGATGTCCCGATTTTATAAGGACAGTCCCGATTTGGGGGGCTTTTTCTTATATATGCTCCTATTACCCCCCCACCGTCCCGATTTTTCACCCTTGCTGTCTGGTCAGCCTGCTGCAGTGACACCTCCCAGCGCGCCCCCACTGTAGGCTGTCCTGCAATGACAGCCAACCGGAAGGCACTGTTTGTCCGATTTATACTGTGCCTGACTCTGGACCACACGTGCTAGTGCGCGCTATGAAAGTAAACTCTGTTCCTTAGTTTTCACACTCGTGTCCTGTATTTCCTTGGCTCCTTGCTGGGCCCTGTACGTGTGGGGCAGACATGCCATGATTAAGGCCCTACCAAATTCACGGTCCATTTTGGCCATTTTCATGGTCATGGAATTTTAAAAATAGTAAATTTTACAATTTAGGATATTTAAATCTGAAATGTCACAGTGTTGTAACTGTGGGGGTCCTGATCCAAAAGGGGACCATAGCGGGGCGTCGCAAGGCTATTGTGGGGGAGGGTCACAGTATAACCACTGTGGAGGTTACTGCAGTCTGGGGAGGTTCCTGGCAGTGAGTCTGACCCAGCCCTAAGAGTGGTCCCTGCAGGCGAAGAGGAAGTCCCTTCCCTCTGCAGCCTGTCCAGACTAGCATCTGGAGACCAGCACATGGTAAGAGCCCCCAGCTCTGTTCCTCCCCTACACTAGCCAGATTTCACAGGGGATATCAGATTTCATGGTCTGTGATGCATTTTTCACAGCCATTAATTTGGTAGGACCCTAGCAATGATATGTCTTACAGTCTCACAAGTCAGCACTAATCCCAAGATGCAACAACACAAAAATGCCACAATACGATATCACCACATTGCAATAAAATTTCATATCAAAACACAACTCCTTCACTTCAGAGTGCAACTCAAATGTGGAACAATGCAATATTCTCATATTGCAACACAACATCCACATTAAAAATGCAACATTCTATTGCCAAAATTACTGGAAAATAAATGGACTACCGTGTTCTGCTTTTAGCAACAAAGCCATGAACCAGAATCCAGACTGCTGCGCTGGGCATCACAAAATGCGGAAGAGATGGCCAGCCCTCTGTGGAGATAGAGGCGGTTAGGGACTATTTAGAAAAGCTGGACGTGCACAAGTCCATGGGGCCGGACGAGTTGCATCCGAGAGTGCTGAAGGAATTGGCGGCTGTGATTGCAGAGCCACTGGCCATTATCTTTGAAAACTCGTGGCGAACCGGGGAAGTCCCGGATGACTGGAAAAAGGCTAATGTAGTGCCAATCTTTAAAAAAGGGAAGAAGGAAGATCCTGGGAACTACAGGCCAGTCAGCCTCACCTCAGTCCCTGGAAAAATCATGGAGCAGGTCCTCAAAGAATCAATCCTGAAGCACTTGCATGAGAGGAAAGTGATCAGGAACAGCCAGCATGGATTCACCAAGGGAAGGTCATGCCTGACTAATCTAATCGCCTTTTATGATGAGATTACTGGTTCTGTGGATGAAGGGAAAGCAGTGGATGTATTGTTTCTTGACTTTAGCAAAGCTTTTGACACGGTCTCCCATAGTATTCTTGTCAGCAAGTTAAGGAAGTATGGGCTGGATGAATGCACTATAAGGTGGGTAGAAAGCTGGCTAAATTGTCGGGCTCAACGGGTAGTGATCAATGGCTCCATGTCTAGTTGGCAGCCGGTATCAAGTGGAGTGCCCCAAGGGTCGGTCCTGGGGCCGGTTTTATTCAATATCTTCATAAATGATCTGGAGGATGGTGTGGATTGCACTCTCAGCAAATTTGCGGATGATACTAAACTGGGAGGAGTGGTAGATACGCTGGAGGGGAGGGATAGGATACAGAAGGACCTAGACCAATTGGAAGATTGGGCCAAAAGGAATCTGATGAGGTTCAATAAGGATAAGTGCAGGGTCCTGCACTTAGGACGGAAGAACCCAATGCACAGCTACAGACTAGGGACTGAATGGCTAGGCAGCAGTTCTGCAGAAAAGGACCTAGGGGTGACAGTGGACGAGAAGCTGGATATGAGTCAGCAGTGTGCCCTTGTTGCCAAGAAGGCCAATGGCATTTTGGGATGTATAAGTAGGGGCATAGCGAGCAGATCGAGGGACGTGATCGTTCCCCTCTATTCGACATTGGTGAGGCCTCATCTGGAGTACTGTGTCCAGTTTTGGGCCCCACACTTCAAGAAGGATGTGGATAAATTGGAGAGAGTCCAGCGAAGGGCAACAAAAATGATTAGGGGACTGGAACACATGAGTTATGAGGAGAGGCTGAGGGAGCTGGGATTGTTTAGCCTGCAGAAGAGAAGAATGAGGGGGGATTTGATAGCTGCTTTCAACTACCTGAAAGGGGGTTCCAAAGAGGATGGCTCTAGACTGTTCTCAATGGTAGCAGATGACAGAACGAGGAGTAATGGTCTCAAGTTGCAGTGGGGGAGGTTTAGATTGGATATTAGGAAAAACTTTTTCACTAAGAGGGTGGTGAAACACTGGAATGCGTTACCTAGGGAGGTGGTAGAATCTCCTTCCTTAGAGGTTTTTAAGGTCAGGCTTGACAAAGCCCTGGCTGGGATGATTTAACTGGGAATTGGTCCTGCTTTGAGCAGGGGGTTGGACTAGATGACCTTCTGGGGTCCCTTCCAACCCTGATATTCTATGATTCTATGATTCTATGAATCCAGATAATATGCTAGATGTATATTTCCATAAAAGTTAGTATTTTTTAAAATTAGATTTAAGGATACATGATATGATTACCACCATATGGCTTTCACCATTTGAAATGTGGTACAGTTCCTAACTGTGCTAAGCCTGCCTTCTGCTATCCTCTTTATCAGTTGCTCTATTTTCTCACATCCTAACCTTAACCACATCCTATCACACCTAATAGCTGAGATTTTTATTCCATATCTGTCTACAAATCTAGGTTCTTATATGGCCCCTATGGCCATAGATTTTAAATGGCTGTAACTGAGCAGCATCTGTTGGAGAGTAAATCACATCAGTATTTAAATATTGTTAGATACTATTAGATACTATTTGTTCGATAGCAAATCACACCAGTATTTTTCAGCCTATTGGGCAAGACTCCAACTAGGTCACAGCCTATGATTTGAAGGGGAAAAAATCAAAATCAAAATCCTGAAGATACTAGGGCCTACCAGAAGCAAATAAAGGGGAAGCAAGAAATACTTACTGCTGTCAGCACCTTTGTACTCCTCATCTTAACTCTGTTGCAGTGAATCCCTCCCTCCTCTAATCTCAACACAGCTCTATGCTCCCAGGGAAAGTAGCGCTTCAAAATGCTGCAAAGTCAGTTTTATTCGGTTATTCCACATTTTCCAATCCCTAGTTGATCAGAAAAGTGGATTTGGAGAGACAAAAGTCAGGGGCAGGAGGGGGAAACAGACAGGTATCTATACTCAAGCATCTGTAGAAGCTTTGTAGCCTAAGAAATCTTGAGATGAAAGCCATCACCAATAATAGATGGAGCTATTTAAGCATATTTTAGATAAAGAAAACAAAACTGATCAGAGAAAATCATTCATGGAAGGTAAAGGAGACCAGACTGTTGACTAGGCTGTTTTGTAGTTAGACAAAGGAGAAACAATAGGAGAGTAGTGTATGAACTGGATCCTAGTTACCAAATGTTTGATTGGCTGAAACTGCTTAATGACCCTTAAGTATATCATTTTGGGATCGAATTAATGCCATAAAATGAGTGCTTTTCAAGACAACCATGTAAATCTTTGTGAAGAAAAAGGCCACTCATCCATCATCTTTTACTGTATGTGTCCCTGGAGTATTTAAACATATGGCTTTTTCTTGGGTTCATTCCTGATTTAAATTTAAAAGAGAGAGAGAGAGAGAAAGAGAGAGAAATGTAGGTGAAATCCCTTTTAGAACACTCAGTTGTAATCTCCCATTCACAGCTGCTGCCAATACTGACCTTTCAACTGTGTCATTTATATGAAGTGTTTTGTGTAAGGGATAAACATCAGTTCTACAGAAATGCCCAGTTAGCAAGAATTAGGATGATATTTAATGAGGATTTGATTACCATGAAACCGTGAAGTATGTGTGTGCATGGAACAGTTTTCTCATGAATAAGTGCAATTTGCAGTATTTTGCTGGAGAGATAATATGTAGGCTAAAATGTCAAGAAAATATTGGGGAAATTCTAAATAATAAACCTAACTTAAAATGTGTAAGCATCATCATATCATGGAGTAATTACACATATTACTTTGCAGGTCTATGGTGGCTTTTCTTCAAAAGGATGCTGTGACAGATATGGCAAGTTCCTGCAACATCCTGGCAAACCTTATTAAATTAAGTTTAAGTATTTTATGAGTTCATTGCATTAAAAATCCAAATATTACTGTGGACCGTATGTAACTTCTCTAAGAGCCATGACGAATGTAAATCTTAGGAAATGTTACGAGCTTCAAAGGAGTCTTTGAAACAATGTGCTAGCTAGATAAACAAAGGTAAGTGGGATTCCTAGGAAATACTTGGGAGGAGGAGAACGCCACTTCTCACTTCCAGACCCATCCTTTTGATGCTGCTGCCTGAGGAGAAACTCATTGTCTGCTGATATCTGTTTCTTTAGGACCAGACCAGAGACCCAAAGTGGATAAAAGAGTGACTCATAAATTCATGGGTGTGTTTGTTCTGAGCTAATGGCTGTTATGAACTTTGCAAAAAGAAAAGGTGTACTTGTGGCACCTTAGAGACTAACCAATTTATTTGAGCATGAGCTTTCGTGAGCTACAGCTCACTTCATCGGATGCATACCGTGGAAACTGCAGTAGATATTATATACACACAGAGACCATGAAATAATACCCCCTCCCACCCCACTGTCCTGCTGGTAATAGCTTATCTAAAGTGATCATCAAGTTGGGCCATTTCCAGCACAAATCCAGGTTTTCTCACCCTCCGCCCCTCCCCCCCACACACACAAACTCACTCTCCTGCTGGTAATAGCCCATCCAAAGTGACCACTCTCTTCACAATGTGTATGATAATCAAGGTGGGCCATTTCCTGCACAAATCCAGGTTCTCTCACCCCCTTACCCCCCTCCAAAAACCACACACACAAACTCAATCTCCTGCTGGTAATAGCTTATCCAAAGTGACCACTCTCCCTACAATGTGCATGATAATCAAGGTGGGCCATTTCCAGCATAAATCCAGGTTTTCTATTTAAGCCTAAATTAATAGTATCCAATTTGCAAATGAATTCCAATTCAGCAGTTTCTCGCTGGAGTCTGGATTTGAAGTTTTTTTGTTTTAAGATAGCAACCTTCATGTCTGTGATTGCGTGACCAGAGAGATTGAAGTGTTCTCCGACTGGTTTATGAATGTTATAATTCTTGACATCTGATTTGTGTCCATTTATTCTTTTACGTAGAGACTGTCCAGTTTGACCAATGTACATGGCAGAGGGGCACTGCTGGCCCATGATGGCATATATCACATTGGTGGATGTGCAAAGGCTTCACCTGCTGAATTGGAATTCATTTGCAAATTGGATACTATTAATTTAGGCTTAAATAGAGACTGGGAGTGGCTAAGTCATTATGCAAGGTAGCCTATTTCCCCTTGTTTTTTCCTAACCCCGCCCCCCCCCCCCCCTCAGATGTTCTGGTTTAACTTGGATTTAAACTTGGAGAGTGGCCAGTTTGGATGAGCTATTGCCAGCAGGAGAGTGAGTTTATATGTGTGTGTGTGTGTGTGTGTGTGCGCGCGCGCACGCGTGCGCCCCCGCCCCCCCCTGGGGGGGGGGGGGTGAGAAAGCCTAGATCTGTGCTGGAAATGATCCACCGTGTAGATTTGTTCCCGTGCTGTAGCAGGGAGTTTCTTGAGCAGACGGTGTAGTTTCTTTTGGTACTCAGAGGATAGTGGTCTGTAAAATGTAGTGTTGGAGAGTTGCCTGGCAACCTCCTGCTCATAATCCGACCTGTTTATTATGACTACAGCACCTCCTTTGTCAGCCCCTTTGATTATAATGTCAGAGTTGTTTCTGAGGCTGTGGATGGCATTGTGTTCTGTACGGCTGAGGTTATGGGGCAAGTGATGCTGTTTGTTCACAATTTCAGCCTGTGCACATCTGTGGAAGCACTCTATGTAGAAGTCCAGTCTGTCATTTTGACCGTCACGCAGAATTCTTCTTCTTGTAGTGTTGGTAGGAGGGTTCCTGTGGGTAAGTGCACTGTTCAGTGGTGTGTTGAAAATATTCCTTAAATAGGAGACAACGAAAGTAGGCTTCCAGATCACCGCAGAACTGTATCATGTTCGTGGGGGTGGTGGGGCAAAAAGAGAGTCCCTGAGATAGGACAGACTCTTCCGCCAGGCTAAGTGTGTGGTTGGATAGATTAACAATATTGTTAGGCGAGTTGAGGGTACCACTGTTGTAGCCCCCTCTGGCATGTAGGAGTTTAGATAGTTTACTGTCCTTTTTCCTCTGTAGAGATGTGAAGTGTGCATTGTAAATGGCTTGTCTTGTTTTTGTAAAGTCCAGCTACATGGAAGTTTGTGTGGAAAGTTGGTTTTGTATGAGAGTCTCCAGTTTTGAGAGCTTATTCTTGATCTTCTCCTGTCTGCTGTACAGGATGCTGAACAGGTGGTTCCTCAGTTTCTTTGAGAGTGTGTGGCACAGTCTCTGACCATAGTCAGTGTAGTATGTCAACTGCAATGGATTTTTTACCTTCAGTCCATTTGGTATGATGCATGATATACAGGTACAATTGCCTTGTGGTATGATAGGTGTGTTACTTGATCCTTGTAAAAGTCCCATGCTCAGAAAGTTCCCACTGTGTGACTGTTAACTTCCCCCTAGATTTTACCTGTTTCAGTGCTGCCTAATTTTATAACCTTTTTTACATATGTATGGCATACTATTGATTGTTAGATAAAGGATGGGACAAAATACTTTTCCAGTGGTACGTCAGATACCAGATACAGTACATTAAGTTCCAATAAAGCACTTGTTCTCTCAGTGGAATGTCAACAATTCAAACAACATTACCATGCTATACTACCACATGGAGCTTGCAAGTGAGTACAGCCGCAAAAATATTTTAGAAAAAAAGAAATGCAAACACTTCGATTTTTTAAAAATATTTTATGTTACAGTTTGAGAGTAGGACTGTGACTTAGGCAAATCTCCAGACTGTGACACAGATGTGGCAGTAATCCTCCTGCAGAGTCCCAGTACTCTTCACTTTGTGAGAAAACAAACAAGAAGCTTTTTGATGCATTACATATGAATTAAACCCAAATCACTTTTAAACATGAGTGGCCCAATGGGCTTCAGGCCTGCATATCTAAAGGGAAATTTGATTCCTGGTTATTTCGGAAATAATACGTCTTATTCTCAGTTATTTCGTTCTCGCACTTGTGGTAAGGAGGGAGGAGTGTAGGGGGGAAGATGGCTTTAAATCACGTTTATGCTTCCTGCATTCTGGGCTATGCAGGAGCCTGCCTTGCTTGCTATGTAAACTAGGGCAACTCTAAATTATGCTCTGTCTCCTATGGCCTCCAGTGAACCCTAGGTGCATCTTTG
Source organism: Lepidochelys olivacea (assembly GCF_965140295.1). Classification (NCBI taxonomy): domain Eukaryota; kingdom Metazoa; phylum Chordata; order Testudines; family Cheloniidae; genus Lepidochelys; species Lepidochelys olivacea. The sequence goes on along the minus strand of NC_140414.1, from coordinate 44,703,807 downwards.
CAACATTCCAAGATACATCTGAGCTGAAGACTGGGAGCTCTCTCTCTCTCTCTCAATGCTGGTGTTAAAATTACTTTTATGGCTACTTAGTTTCCTGACTTTTCCTTATCTAGTTTCATTGATTCTAAAGCATTGATCTTTTACACTTTGCTTGCATTTTTGTGATGGTTCAAAGGGTGTTTCTTGCTGAATTTTTATAGTGTTTTTCCTCTGATTTTTGGGATTTTAACCTTTTATTCATCCTTATTGAATTTATTCCAAATGGTTATACCACAAAAACCTATTTTTGGCCAATTAGCAATTGAAACAAATGGAAGAATGAAACAAGGATCACCAGGCTTGATTCAAATGCCTCTGAATAGGCTTCGGTTCCCGGTGCCTTCCTGAGAGAAACTGATGAAACAGTAAGGAAATATCAAAAATTGTCACAGTATTCTAACACATTTTAATCTTTGTTCTCCCCAAATAGATAAATTGTTCCTACACTTGTCAGACCAGAAAATGTGAACAGCAAGAGCTGGAAAATAGGAGTATTTAGTTTTATATTATAACCAAAGACAGTGTTCTTTCACCATGGAGAAGTCTAATGTGGTGCCAGATGTTACTCCGTGTTTCTGTTGTACCAGCTGGGTATTGGATGTCAACAATTTGATGCAGAGCAAATCTAAAACTGAGACAAGGAAATTACAGCAGTATGGATTAATGCAGAAAAATAATATTTTCACTCATTAACTTTTCTCAAGGAGATGGAAATTTCATACTACTATACTTCTGAATTCTATAAGAAGATTTAATACCTCCCTTAGTGACTAGTTACTACTTATACCATCCCATCTATAGAAACTCCATGGAAAAATAAATGCTATTTCAAACTACTGTACACTTTGCTAATACTGTTGGCTGTAATGAATACAGGAGAAGTCCCTGCACAGTAACAAAATCACTTCCTCTTGGATATATGGACTTCCACAAATATATATAGCTATGATGAAGGAGAAGTTTGTATGAGTATGCATGCTATTTTTAGAGCTAGTTGGTAAGACAAGCTAGTTTTAATTCTATTCTAAAGGCTGTGGAAAATAGAAGGTCATGTTATATATCTGTACTGCTTTAAAATAAAAAGCTAATATTATTGCAAAATGCTGTTTGCCCTTTCCTCTTCTTTTGTAGGTGGTGCCATTTGGCTTTCTGAGGTGTCTACGTTATATGCACGTTGTAGTCAGTTATTTTCTATTAATAAATATTGGGCCAAAATAGGCCAGTCTGAAGCCAAAGGGAGCTGCATTTATGCAAACCTCACATCACAATTTAGCCTATGGCTTTGGTTTTGACAGCTGACCTTGGAGAATATTGTTTATAGTGTCAGATGCAGAGAATAAGGGCATGACTCCCTGTTGCTCTGCACCTTTTACTACTGAAGGCATTCTGTGCCAAAACATTAAAAATTATAACCCCCAAAAATAAAAATTCTGCACACAATTCTTTAAAATTCTACACAGTTCTGCAAATTTTATTTGTCAAATAAATGTGGAGGCTCCAGAATGGCATGGAGAGGACAGGCCACTGCTGCACAGAGGTGGGAGATCACTGTGCAGCTCCCCCTGGGACACGGATTCAGCGGTGAGGCGGCACCCAACCCTGACATGGCACAAGGACCGGGCCTGCCCCAAAAACACCCTAGGGCTTTGCCCCTCTGATCCAGGTGCACCAGGTGTGAGCAGGCGGGCTCAGCAAGGCAGGATCCAAGTGTGGAGGGGCTTAATCAGGGGGTGAGGGGAGGATCCAGGTGTGGGTTGAGAGGGTCCTGTGTGGGGCAGTCTAGGTGTGGGTGGCTCAGTGGGGGATCCGGTGAGGGGGGGAATCTGGATACACTGGGGCTTGTTGGAGGGTTCTGGGTGCAACGGTAATGGGACTCTGCGGGGGGGAGGGGTCCATGTGAAGCATCAAGTAAATAGTTGGGGCTCAGATGGGGGGGGGAGATAGAGCTCAACAGGCAGATACAGGTGTGGGGGGCTCAGTGGGGGGTCCAGATGCAGCTGATTGGGGCTTGATGGGGTGGGGATCCCAGTGTGGGTGGCTCATCAGAGTGGTCCAGGTGCAGGGGAAGTGAGGCTCATCGGGTTCTGAGTGTGTGGGAGGGTGAGGTTCGGTGGGAGGGTCTCGGTATGAGGGTGTCTGGATGCACAGGGGCTGGGCGGATGGGGGAGCAGCTCCCTGTTCAGGGATCCCTCCCCCTGCAGCTGAGGAACAATGGGTGCAGGAAGCGGGGGTGGGGGTGGAGTTTGCAGAGCTTCTTTCAGCTGGCAGAGAAATCTGGGGGGTGGGTCTGACCCAGCCCCGGATGCTGTGCAAAGGAAGAGGAAGTACCTCCTCCCAGCCCAGCTGGGACTAGCAGCTGAGCCTGCCACAGGGTAGGCGCCACCTGCCAGGTCTTTCCCAGTCCTGCCTCCTGCCCCACAATGATTTACCTCTCTGCCTGATGCCCTGAGCCCCTGAAACATACTGCTGAAGAGGGTCAAATGACCACTCTTGTGGCGTACCTTTGGTTCCTTGTCAGAAAGTCATTTTTCTGCAGGGAAGCAAATAAATCTGCGGGGGGACATAATTCTGCACATGCACAGTGGCGCAGAATTGCTCTAGGAGTAATCTTTTGTAATTTACACTGGTACAAAGTGAGTGCTCAGTGGATATAAAACACTACTAAACAATAATGGTACATTTTACACCCAGTTGGCATTCACGTTGCACTGATGTAAATGACTATGCAAGGTGCAGGGCAACACAGAACCAGTTCCAATATATTGGGTTAATAAACCACTGCTATTTCACTCTGCACTGTTGTAAATTACTAAACGAGGTGCAGAAAATTGTGCACAAGCTCTTGTCTTAATAAAACACTATCTCAGTTCAATCCTCCTTCCTTTTGCAAAGCTGAAGCCAAATTATGTCCAATTAAATGCTCAATTAAATTGCTAAATTAAGACCACTGAATGATCAAATAGATGCAATGGATGGAATGCCATCTTTCATCTCAAATCAAAGAAAGAGAAAATGGTCTAGTACGATTTGAGCACAAGACTAGCACTCAAAAAGTCTGGGTTTTATTCCTGGCTGTCTCACCTACTTCATATGTGACTTTAGACAAGCCACTTAGGCCTATTTATTGAAAAACGCCTACTAATTTTGGTAGCCTCAATTCTTGAACCCACTTGGAGCACCTACAATTCCCATTGATTTCAGTTGTGTGTGCTCTCCAACTCTTTATAGATATGCCCCTTAAATTACACATCACACCCTCTTGTAAATGTGGTACCTATGCTGGTGTACTAATTGGTTGTACTTGCTATGGAGAAATCCTGTTTCTTGTTTGGGAGCAAGGCTCCTTTAAGCCCAAGTTTTCCCAATTTGCACACCACAAATAGGATTTAGCCCTTTGTAACAAAATATTCTATATTTTCTGTTGCTACCTCCTGAAGTAGTAAACCAGTTCAACAGAAAAAGTAAGTATTTTCCTATGTACTACATATGGCCTGAACCATTTACAGCAGTAGTGTAAGAGTAGAATTTGCTCTCTAGTTCCAGGCAATTTAGGCATTCCAATTTTGGTTAGACCACTAGATTGTAATACCCTGACTCACATAAAAGATCTTACTCCATGTGAAGACAATGGAACTATTCACAGAGATACTAACAAATGTGAGTAAGGGTATTACAATCTGACACTGGCCTTATCATCACTGTAGTATATTGCATACACATTATACAACAGTCACATCCAGCTAGCTTGTAAAAAGTCCATCAATGATATGTTGCAAATATTTTAATAAGCAGTTCCCACAAAAATGTTCCCTCATCTGATAAACCCAAAGTATCATGTGAATTAAGTCACAATCCTCCCTCCAAAATAATTGTCAAATTTTAACCAAAAATGTCCTACAAGTCCTCAAGAGTCCACTTCAGCGCATCACTTGGGACATGAACGTTAATGGCTCCATGCTATGCACTGTGAGGATGAGTTCAAAAAATGCATCTAGTTTTCTAACTGAAATGGCTGCACATGTTTCAAAAACTAGCATGCTGGAGTGCTTTGTGTTGAAGCCAGATGGATGTTGTATTGAATCTAGCCCTGCATTTATTTCTTTCACACTTTAAATACATTGGGTCAAATTCAGCTCTCAGTAATGCAGATGCAAATCTGGACTAACTGCAATGATTTTAATGGAGTTACTCCACAGTTTGATGTAACTGAAAGCAGAATTTGGTCCATTTATTTTGGTCCAGAATTTTGGTCCATAATAGAAACTGAAACCATTGTAACTGAAAGCAGAATTTGGTCCATTTTCCTCAAAGGCAGTATAAACATAATTGCATAACATCTGCTGGCTTTATTATTTTAATTTGAGAAGCTCCAAAAAAGTGTAAATTCATTCTGCTCCAAATACCAAAGAGGCATATTTTCATTTGCCTCATTGTGCACTGACTTACAGATGTAAATCCATGAGCAGTGAGATGAGAAAACATTTCACGTATAATTTTTTTCTCTAGCTCTGTTTCACACAAAATATATTTATTTTATACTGCCAATTATATCGAACAGAAATGGTGTCCTGTCATGCTTATGATTTGATGTGATAACATTTTTATTCTTTAACATACTTTACTTGTGCCATTTCATGGGACCATACTAGCACTGCTTTACTTCTCCTTATTGCTTTTATTAAATAATAATAAAGTTAGATATACAAAGCTGCACTACCTACTTTAATATTCTAAAGCCTTTATATACCAGAAAACTCAACTTTTTAGAGGACCCTCATATACTCAATATGTTTCCTTTGTTTAAATTTGCAATCAATATTATTCCAATATTTTCCAGCACACTTCACCAATAGCGATTACATGTTTTTCATTATTTATTATTATTGTTGTTATCATTCTTATTGTTAATAATTATGACCATAGCATCTGGGAGCCCCAGTCATGCACCAGGACCCCATTGTGCCAGGTATTCTACAAACACAGAACAAAAAGACGGTCCCTGTCCCAGACCAATTACACTCTGTCATTTGTTCACATTTTAAAATTTGTCATGGAATTTATGGTTTACCTTCTGTCCCTAATGTTTTGTTGTTAACATGTTTCCCAGTAATGTCAACTAACTTCACTTTACTTCTTGACTCTTTCCCCAGTTTACATGGGGTTAGAGGTACTCACAATTGTCCGCCTCTCCTTCCAGCCCATGGCACTGGCTTTTAGATCTTGAGGTTCCATTTCTTTTCTTTTCAAACTTCACAAGACAAAGTCTTTCCATCATATCCTTGATCTTTCACATTCTTTTTTTGATGTCCTCTTCCTCCCATGATTTCTTTGCTGGTTGTTCTTCTCTCACTCTTATTACATACCCAGCCCAACTCAAATGTTCATTCTCCAGCCTGTCTATCACTGATAATCCTAAATTCATCTTCCCCCTAATTTCTTCCATGCACACTCTGTCTACCCTTCATGTGCCTGCCATTCTCCTCAGTATATTATTTTCTATTACCTGTATCTTCTTTTCTTCTATCTTTGAAAAACACATCAGTTCCAAACCATAGAGCAGGCAGAGACAAAATACAAGCGGCATACACTTATCCTTTCAGATGGTTACTTAACGGCCAATCCCACAGTACTCCTGCCACCAACTAGTAACACTGCTAGTAACTAATAATGTTATCCATGAAATGTGGCTTTTTAAAATACTATCATTTTGTAATATCTAAGTCCTAATGTTTTCTAATTTTTATTATTCCATAAAGTGCTTTTTAGACATTCACACAGTTCTTTCATTTTAACATTCATAGAATCTCAGGGTTGGAAGGGACCTCAGGAGGTCATCTAGTCCAACCCCCTGCTCAAAGCAGGACCAATCCCTGATTTTTGCCCCAGATCCCTAAATGGCCCCCTCAAGGATTGAACTCACAACCCTGGGTTTAGCAGGCCAATGCTCAAACCACTGAGCTATCGCTCCCTCCCCCCTATTAATGGAGGATGTGAATTAAAATTTTGACTCGGCACTCATGAGGAAAAATTCCTATTGAAGTCAACAGGAATGTGTAAGTGGTGTATTTTTGGGTCCCATATTAGGTAGATTTCAATTATATATAAGTATATAATTAGCATATGCTCATGACAGAATGAGGGCCATGTATGCTGATAAACATATAATAAAGGGAGCTTGTGTTGTTGTGGTTATGCTCGGGGTTGGGGAAAATCATATTGAAGCTGAGGTGTGTAATAGGTGCCCTTCATTCAAGACAAATTTAAAAAAAAATTAAGCACCTGTATGGAATAGCTGACATGACAGGAACCACTGCCTAGAACACAGGCCACATGCAAGGCTGGAGTAGGAGCTGAGCCATGAGGGGTTTCTCCTGGAGTGTGAATGCAAACACACAGGGCTGTGTGTTGTTTGAGGGAACTCTGTAGGAGAAGAAGGATCATGAACACCACAGAAACACACAGAGAAGGCAGCAAAGCCCCAGAGATTACCAGAGAAGCACTTGTAGCATGACCCTGAGAAAAGAGCATGAGCTTTTAGGTAGAGTGCTGGCAGGAAGGGGGCTTGGAACTGTGAACAAAGAAACCATCTCCTTCTGTATACTTCCCACTGTATTCAGGGAAACAGGATTTTGTATATATTCTTTGTAAATAAAGAGGATTGCATCAAAGAAATACCTGATTCCATCATCAATTTCTCCTAACAGAAACAACCTCTTATCCTGAATATTGGGTAACCACTTGGGCCAAAAGGGATACCATTATTACAAATATTTTGTCTTTCTGAAGCGTTTATAGTAAGATTGTTCCCAGTCCAGCTTTTTATAATATACTATTTCTGTAGGAGATTGATTCAAGATTTTAAAATGTAGTCCAAAAATGTTTCAGGTTCAGCCCAAAAATCAGTCTAGTTTTGTCAAAATGTTTGCTGAGGATCACTAACCTTCAGGTGAAATTTGGTTAGTTTGAGAAAGCAGTGATGGAATCCTTAACCAGATACAATGTGATTGTTTCAGCTGAGTTTCACTTTGAATTTGGGGGTTATACTTCTGAATCTGAAATTGAAAGCAAAACTCCAGGAGGAAGAATCCATGTAAACTTAAAAAAAGTGCAAACATGAAACCCCTGCAAACAGAAACACCAGTCTCACACAGCTCCAGAAGTCAGAGATAAGAGACACAAATTTAACTGTTATTCTTTATAATCTTCATTTAGGTCCAAGTCCTAGTCCAATATGGCAAAACTCACAAAACTTTCCCCAAAGTGAAGGAAAATCAAAAACAAAGAGGTTTTGTGATGTTTAGGGCCATTAAATTTAACAGTACATTTTAACTGACATAATATTTGGCCTTATCTACCTTAGGATTTAATGGTATATTGTTAGAACATGTCAACTGACTTGTTCTAATTAACATGGTTTAAAAGTCTAATAAAGACAAAGTAGTATATCCTCTATCATAACATTTTATTTAATTTAAATATAAATAACCTGCTAAGTTGATCAAGTTAAAGCTAAGGCTCCCCACCAGATATTAACTCAATTAGTTTTCCATATGTTGTAGGCAGCGTGACTTGTCTACATTAACCTTTTGAAGGACGTTAGCTGACAAGTTCTAACAGCACAAGTTTTATCCTCATCTATTCAAAGGGTAAAATTTTCAAAAGTGCCAAGTGACTTACAAGCCTAAGACCCATTGACTTTCAATTAAATGTAGGCTCCTAAGTAACTATTGAGATTTTTAGTTAAGGCTTGTGTGCCAAGGTATTGGTAATACTCATCCCCTTTCTTTATCTCTGAATGACAGACTATCATCTCAGCCAAGATGAATAGAAATGTAAAGATGAATTAAACTGGAATGGCAAAGGATTTAGTTTTCTACATTGCCATTAGGTTATTGACACTGTTATCAGAAATATATGGCTTACAAAGAGGAATTAGAGAATAGATAAGGAAAGGCAGTCAGTCAGGAGTCAGGAGAGATTTAGGAACAATTAAGTCAATAGTGAAGATTACAAGTAAGCAATGTGTCATGGTAGTGAGTCTTCCCCCCTTCTGCACCCTCCATTTCCCTGCATATCTCATAGTTTCTGATTAACATTCTCAACATTCTATGACAATGAGGGGGTTCTAAGCGCAAACATCCACTATAGGGCTGCAACAATGCCAGAATTGTTCCAGCTACAAGGGGCTGGTTCAATAGTGCAAGGTCACTTCAGATCCCACCCTGTATATACCTTCTTCCCTCTACCCCAGACAATAATCTAGCCTCATTTATTTTAATGCTTATCGAATTGCATTTGAGAATTTCAACCAAAATATAAAAAGGAGGCACCAGCATAGAGGACTGTAACAAAGTGCATCTTTGTGTTTGTGTGGTTCTAATACTTTAGTCAACATGAAATGTTTTAACAATTTGTTCAACTCTGTGCATTTATAGAATCAAATTAAGGGAAGCACCAGGGTTATTTATATTTAATGTCAAGTTTTAAAAATACATTATTTTGTGCAGTTTGTGTTAGTTTTTCACACAAAAGATTCAAATAATAAGACAATCAAAAGTAATACATATGGACAAATGGGGTAATTCCCCTTTTTACAGTGGCCAATATACACACATGAGAAGCCCCTCTGATTTTAATGAGAGTACTTATGAGTAAGGCAACGATGATTTGGCTCAGCAACACAGCCAACAATACACTCCATTTTTAAACAGTAACTCTTTTTGGCTAACTAAAACCACAAATAAAACAACACAAAGCATAATCCTAACATTTTTTCCCAATAACAGAGACTTGTATATAGCATCATTTATATTGAGCCTGTCCTCAGTTCTTGGGGAAAAGGAGTATTTGAAAATGCAGCAGCCTTGGAAGAAAGGACTAAAAAAAATATTACTTTTTTTTTTAAAAAAGATTGAACAGCATTGAATAGTTTCCCAGTGCCTCCTGGGATGAGAATTACCATTGTTAATACTTTTTGGTAACACAGTGTTTAAATCCTTCAACTAGTGATGAAAACAAAGTCAGACACCCTGAAGGCAAGTAGAATCAAACTGTTTGTGTCTCCCCCCACACTTTAAGTCAAAGAAATGGTGTTCCTTAAAAGCAATAATAAATTCTGGAAGGGGTGGGTATGCTATTCTTATCCAGTACCACACTAATGATTATAGAATGCAGCTGCTATGACTTTTTGCTCAAACCTATAAATATGCTTTCCATTTACTATATATTTTGATTGCATTCCCTTTCAAATTCAAATTGTCACATGTTTTTAAAAATATAATTGTCTATGAGGGATTTGTGGTGTGAATATTTAGGATTTAATCTCGAGAAGTGATGAGCACCCATCAATTTCAATGGGAGTTGAGAGTGCAGATGCAGAGCACCTTGCAAAAATGGGCCGTTACGCATTAAGAATAATCCATAGTAGTTCAATTTTCTTCTTTTAGCCTTGGCTAGAAAACGAATGATGGTGGAAAGAAGAACTGGCAACAGACTGATTTACTTTCAGTTCTAGCGTGGTCAGACTTTTTATTTTCACAGATTCATATATTACAAGGCCAGAAGGGAAAATCTCATGTATAACACAGGCCTCAGGTATAACATGGGACATAGAACTTCCTTGAAACAATTCTGAGAGCATTTCTTTTACAAAAACATGCTATCTTGATTTAAAAATTGCCAGTAATGGAGAATCCACCATGACCTTTGGCAAACTGTTCCAAGGGTTAATTGCCCTCTCTGTTAAAAATGTATGTCTTATTTCCAGTTTGAATTTGTCTAGCTTCAATTTCCAGCCATACTCTCATGTTATACCCATCTCTGCTAGATTTAAGAGACCACTGTCAAGTATTTGTTCCCCATATAGTTTCTTACAGATTGTAATCAAATCACCCCTTAAACTTCTCTTTGTTAAGCTAAATAGATAGATCTCCTTGAGTCTATCACTATAAGGAATGTATTCTAATCCTTAAATCATTTATCAACATCCTTCTTGACTTGTGGACACCAGAACTGGACAGAGTATTCCAGCAGCAGCTGCACCAGTGCCAAATACAGTGGTAAAATGACCTCTCTACTCCTACTTGAGATTCCCCCCATTTATGCGTCTGTAGTAGAGTAGTTGGAGGGCTAGGTGGCCTAGGGTTAGCATACCTGGTTTTCAGTTTCTCACCTCCCAGCAGGAAGGACCTTCATTCTAGTTCCTAACACTTATATGTGGCTTATCCTCACCTCAGCATTTTCAGTGTTCTTACCCTCTCCTTACTAGAGGGGGCGGTGGAGCGAAAATGAGGTTTTATGCCCCTCTTGCAACAAGGACAGTAGTAGGGGAGCCTGGGCCATCCCACTCCACCGGGCTCTGAACTAGGGCCCTCCGAGGGTCAATAATATTAGGCACTCTAGAGTGCTTCAGAGCTGCCTCTGTGGATCAGTTCTTACCATCTGTCTCCCGCAAAGTCTTTAAGTCCAATATAAGATAGCATAAGAAAAGAGAAGACAACTAAACCTTCAGCCCCAACTATGATCAGCAGATAGTCTTCTTCCTCACAGTGAGGCTTCTTTGGCATCCTTGTTCAAGGGTCCTCAGGATAGGTTTGCCTTTCTGCCCAGCCTTGCCCCTTATGAGCCCTTTTGGCCACAGCATCACACCGATAGCTCTTGTTCAGCTGATTATCCTAAAAAAAAATTCAAAGTTACTTCTACCTAGGATAAAGTCCCCCATCCTGTAAGTGTGACCTACATTCTTTATTCCTAGATATATACATTGACATTTATCTGTATTAAACCACATATTGTTTGCTTGCACCCAGATTATCCGGATGATCCAGATCGCTCTGTATCAGTGACCTGTCCTCTTCATTATTTACCATTCCCCCAATTTTGTGTCATCTGCAAACTTTATCAGTAATGATTTTATGTGCCATTGATAAAAATGTTAAATAGCATAGGGACAAGAATTGTTCCCTGCAGCACCCCACTAGAAACATATCCATTTGATGATGATTCCCCATTTACAATTAAATTTTGAGACCTATCAGTTAGCTAGCTTTTAATCCATTTAATGTGTGCCATGCTAATTTTATATTTTTCTACTTTTGTAATAAAAAATATCATGTGGTAACAAGTCAAACATTTTACAGAAGTTTATTACATCCACTACAACATTACCTTTCTTCCAGTTTTCTGGAACTTCCCCAGTCTTCTAAAACTTATTGAAAATCAACATTAATGGTACATCAAATCCTCAGGCAGCTCTTTTAAAACTCTTGGATGCAAGTTATCTGGACCTGTTGATTTAAAAAAGTCTAACTTTAGCAGCTGCTGTTTAACATCTTTCTGAGACATGAGTGGAATGGAAAGAGTGTTATCATATGATAAGACTACATCATCAGTTTTCCCCCCTGCAAATATAGAAGAGAAACATTTATTGAACACTTCTACCTTTTCTGCATTATCACTGATAATTCTACCAGTTCCATCCAGTAATTAATCAATACCATTATTAGGATTCTTTTGTTCATAATATACTTAAAAACTCCTTCTTATTGTCCTTAACTCTGCTGGTCAGAAAAATTCTTCTTGTGTCCCTTTGCTACCCTTATCAATTTTCTACAGTTCTTAGCTTCTGATTTATATTCATTACTATCAACTTCCCCTTTCTTCCATTTGTTAAATGTATATATATTTTTATATAGCTGTCTTCACTTCCCCACTGAACCAAGTCATTTTTTTTTTAGCCAATATGGCCTTCTTCCTTGATTGTGATATTGTAGCTTTTGGGCATCTAGCAAAGTGTTCTTAAACAATTCCCAATTATCATGTACATTTTCCTCATTACATTCTTGCTCCCAGCTGATTTGGCTCATCATTGTTTTCAGCTGTGGGAAATCAGCCCTTTTAAAGGACCAAGTGTGTCTATATATTACTGGTCTGAACTTTGTTCTGTTTGCACATTATAAATGTAATCAATTCATGATCACTTGTACCTGAGCTACCATTAATTTTTAGTTCTGTGATCTGTTCCTCGTATCTGTCAAGATGAGGTCTAATATAGAATTCCCCCGTGTTTGATGTAACGTTTTTTGTTAGGAAACCATCATCTATAATATTTAGATGATAACATTCCAAGGATGGTTTAGTACTGGCAGCATGAGACCTCCAGCATATATCACTCAAATTGGAGTCACCCATGATCGTGTAGGTTTTCTTCCTACACATTATAGATAGGTGAATAAGAAGTCCGTCATCCCGCTCCCCTAGTGTGATGTGGTGGTCTGTAGCAGTCACCAACTAATACCCCATCTTGTTCTTTATAGGTTAAAGCCATGGGCAGCACGTGAACCGCCGGCTGTGGGAGGATAGCCCTAGCCCTGCCCCTTCCGCCTAAGGCCCCGCCCCTTCCATGCCCCCCATCCCTGCTGGAGCCCAGAACTACCCCCTCATAGCCGCCAGCCTCCACCCCAGGCTAGTGACCCCAGCCTCCCTTCCCCCAGCTCCGGAGCGGGCAGCACGGCCACAGCCCTGGAGCACTGGGAGGGCAGGCGATGCAACCCCAGCCTCCCCAGCCCTGGGAGGGCGGGTGGCGCAGCCCGAGGCAGGGCCACCCCACAGGGAGATTGGAGCAGCTGTGCCGAGCAAAAACGGGGTGGCAGGGGGGGCTGCGGGTGGAGCGTTAGCAGGGCCACACCTGGCTGTTTGGGGGAGCACAGCCTCCCCAGCCTATGGTACCCGCTGTCCATGATTAAGGCACTGATCCATAAGCATTCAAGATAATTTTCTTCAGAGTTATCAGTGACTTGGAAACAGGCACCATTTTTTACATAGAGTGCAATATCCCTCGGCTTTTCCCCACTCAATCATTCCTAATAGGTTATAACCATTGATTTAAACACCTCAATTTTCTGATTTATGTACAGTGGTGCCGTTTCCTCAAATCTTTTAAAAAGATTTTCAGCGGTCTGATTAAAAAAATAGAAGTAAAACTGACTTTTGGCAGGACATGGAAGTTTTTACACTGTCAGTGTCTCCAGCACTTAGAGACAGACAGAATACTAAATTTAAATATCAAAAAGCACCGGGAGAACTAGATATGATTCTTTCCTGCCCCTAAAGTGAGTGATGCATTGAGAAGTGCTTTGGAAAATAAGGCAACATTTTCCACATTAATCAGGACATCTTACATGGTCTCAATAAATTAAATCTACTTTAATATACTTTAAACAGAGAAGTGCAGAGGGATGTGCCCATAGCTATTGGAAAATTGCAGAAACATAAGCCCACTTTGTGGGGATTTCAACAGATATTTCACAGAAAAGACCTGGGATTTTGATTCTTTGTTTTGTTCAATAAATAAAACATATAGGCCATAACAATGCATAAGAATGCAGAAAGGGCAAAAGGAGCCTTCTTTTGCATTCCTACATGTGGGCCAGCTATAGTCACAGGAAGGTGTTCAAGCACTGTGCTAATCTAGAACTGCTGTCAATTCTTAAGGCTAACAAAATTATCCCAGTTCCAACTAGTATTCAACCTTTTTACATATTCGTGTATGGGTCTATTCTGCATGTTTCAAATATTTTTAATTTTATTGTACATCATGTTGATACTTTTTTCATATATAAATATACATGATTTCTCATAGAGACAGATTCAAATGCATATATGAGTCAGGGTATACTTGTTCATGTTCCATTAATATAGTAACTTGATGAAATGAAGATGAATAGAATACTTGAGAAGTTATTGCATTTATTTACAAAAAGAAAAGGAGTACTTGTGGCACCTTAGAGACTAACCAATTTATTTGAGCATAAGCTTTCGTGAGCTACAGCATCCGATGAAGTGAGCTGTAGCTCACGAAAGCTTATGCTCAAATAAATTGGTTAGTCTCTAAGGTGCCACAAGTACTCCTTTTCTTTTTGCGAATACAGACTAACACGGCTGTTACTCTGAAACCTGCATTTATTTAGCTGCAGGTTAGTGCTAAAGTAATTCCTCTATCCCTCAGAGATTTTGTAGTTCCTTGGGGAATTTCTCTTATTTACATTTTATATATAAATTGGGTTCAGGTTTCCTAGAGGACATCTGAGAAAGTCCCTGCCGGAAATAGAAATATTAGTAGCCCTAGTATCACTGTTGCTAATCAGAGGCTGACACTTGGACTGGGTGGAAGAAGGAACAAAGAGTGCTCTACTCATCTGTCTGTGCCATGATGTCATTACTGCATATTAATTTACATCTCACAAGAATGAGGTGCCATATTCTGAGTTAGACACTGTTAAGGTACATAGGAAAGGATTCATATCCAAAGGCAGACTGAGTGGGGACACTCACCTCCTAGAGGTTCAGAAAGAAAGAGATCAGTGTGATGTGACTACCTGGACTACTAATAGGTGACTAACTTGTCAAAGCAACTATATTTATAACCCACTGTTTAACTGATAGGGCCTTCTACAGCATTAATGTCAGAAAAATTGTGAAAAATCATCTGTCTTACATCTATGAACCAGCTGTCCATATCCAGGCACAGTCAGGAGTGCTGGAATTAGAGGCGCTGGGGGAGGCAGCATTGGTTCCCATCATATAAAGGAGTTACAGTTCTGTTCAATGGCTTTCAGCACCCCACTATAAAAGTTGTTCCAATGCCACTGTGCACAGCTCCCACTGATTTTAGTGGAAGGTTTGAATGAATAAGGACTCTGGCCCTGTAGCAGGCTATGCTAATCAGGAGAAATGTTGCTGGCTTCTGGAAGCCATTTTCTACATGAAAGAGCATAGACACTTCACACAAAGGAGCTTCTCTCACACTGCTGATCTTTGTGTCTGAATCAACAAATGATTTAACAGAATATCTATGGCCAGTGCACTGATTTTTTTTTTAGTCTGGACAGGGTTGTCTCTCCAATATAAGATTCGAATAAATCACTTGTGGAACCTCTTATGAAAGGGGTGGGCTCAATATATAGCTACCCCCAAAAATCCACATATTCCAGTCATCCCTGTTGAGAAAGAAAAGTCCATGTTTTTTAACCAAACTATTTAATAGATATTATTTGCCATTCTGCCTCTCCAAAAAAGCCTCCTTGCCTTGTGTATTTCAATTGAATTAAAAGGTGTTTGTGTCTTTAAATGTCTTTTTCTATACAGTAATCACCACTTTTAAGTTTCACCTTTTACCAACAGCTAACACACACCACCGTATATGTAATACTATACCTATTTTGTAGTATAAGGAAATAATACATAACTTAGAAACCATCATGTGGTAATTATTGCTACCAGTATAGTCAGTTGTATGTGCAGTTACCATGAATATATGTGCAACTGTGGCAATTGCATGTACAAATTACAGCTCCAATCCTCCAAGACTTATTCATGTACATTTATGCACATACTTTATGCACTGAGAGTCATCCCACTGAAGTCAAAGGGCTATTCAATGTACATAAAGTTAAGCATATGCGTATGTATCTGCAGAATTGGGAACTTAAAGAGTATGTATTTTTGATTGTGAAAATGCTTGCACATACTTCTGGAAATTTGGCTTTATTTTCCAGTAATGTGCAAAATACAGCCAATGAAAGAAAAACTTGTATTTGAAACAGAGGTTTTAACATGCTGTTACAGATATAAAATGGTCTTACTTTTGTGAAAATTTTCTAACTGGAAGTTTTTCTCTGTAGGGCCATTTATCAAGCAGAAATTGCTCCACATTTCATATATTTCAAATGTTTACTTTTTTTCTATGCAAAAATTATAGTTCCTTTGAAATTCATATACAAATACTTTTGAGGGGTCAAAATGATCTGAATCAAAATGGCAAAAGTTTTCACTCACCATTTCACACAACAAGCATTCACTGATTTCACATAGCTCAATATTCTATTTAATTTTTAACGAAATTATTTCACATATGCCTATATAAGCCAGCTTTTATTACACCCATGACCCTAAAGAGTTACAGTAAATCAAGTCTTTTACGTTTAAATACGAATCTTGCTTGCCTTGTACAAGATAGAATTTAATAGTTTAAAAAAGTTTCTCCTATGATCTCATTATGACATAGACTGTGTCATGCAGTAATGGAAATCCCATCAATTACCGCCTGCTCAACTATAGCCTGTGTAATGCAGGGTCACCCTGTTGAGTTTATTTATTATCACAGACAAAAGGCCTATTCTCTTCCATACAAGTATAAAACTAAATACATCTATAACTCAGACTTGGCAGGACTCCAAATTTCTACTGTCTATGATAGTTTGGTAGAGATAATGGAATTAAAGAGGATAATTTATTTTGCAGAAGCACTGACTTACAGCCTAAATATTTTGAATCATATATGGGAGTGGTTCTCAAACTGTTTCATATTGTGGACCATTTCTTAAGGTAGAGATCATCTTGTACACGATCCCTCCACCGATCCTCCCAATCCTGATTCCAAACCTTCCCTACCGCTATTATAAGGCCTGTGCCAATGCCCATTAAAGTCAATGGGAGTTTTTGCATTGACTTAGTTAGGTGTTCAGTTGGGCCCACCATGCTTGGTTACATTAAAAAGCAATAATGCAGGGAAGTATTAGGAAGTTATAAACTCACTTCAATGTGATGTATGTGCCTATTTGGTTGCATTCTCCCTCCCCACCACATTACTTCCCTGGAAATTTTACATATGATAGAATCATAGAAATTGCAGGGCTGGACATGTTAGTATCAAACTTTCCCATGCAGCCTGATCTAATCTAATTTGCATGACCCCTTGTTCTAATCTTTCATATTTAGGCTGCTTGTTTGAATCTAGACCTGGTCAGTAGGGACCAAAAATTATTTGGCTAACATTAAATGAGTTACAAGTCTCAATATGGTTCCTAGTAAACGAACTGTCCAGATCACAAAATTCACCCACCACTCCAGCTTCTTATCCCTAGAGCTGGTCAGGTCACAGTCAGGGTTGAAACTCAAAGATGGCGGTTGCTACATTCCTGATTCCAGTGCTATACTTGTTCAGTTGATAAATAGAGGACTTCAGTCTTCATGTCTGCCAATCTGACTTTTTCATAACCATTTGCTAAAATAAATAAATAAATAAATAAATAAGATGTGTTATATGTGCTGACTCCCATTTAAGAAGACTGAAAATCTGAAGAACAAATGACGATGAAGTAACCCTGTACATATGAAATGGGTGTGGTACAACCATTTTCCATATCCAGCCTAAGAGGAGTAAATTTGTCTGAGCTCTGTCACCCCCTCTCTACTGCCCAGAGGGCCCTTTTTCTGCTTTGAGCAGGGTGGAAAAGGAGTAAGACGGTCTTGTAGAACTGAGTAACATGAGGAGTAACTATAGTTACACTGTATAGTTTGAACGCAGGTGGCCAGTTATGTAACATGCACAAGCAGCAATCCTGTCGCTTGCCTTAGAGATTTGAACACCTAAAGTTGTTTTTTTTTTTTAATCATTTTTTGGGCAGGATTTGGGCAAATCCTACTCTTCAGTCCACAGTGTGGAGTTCTTCTGTGTTCTTCTGGATCTGTGTTGCATATTCTGCCCTTGTTCCACTTGCAATCCTCCCATAGGCAACACTGGACATTCTACACACAGAACAAATACAGGATATGCAAGAGAGAAAGCTATAGTGCAGATATAAGACCACTGGAGTGGAGACCAGAAAGAATAACGTTGCCCTCTGATTGTTTTAATAAACACTGGGTGTGGAACAAATGGTTTAATACACAACACTTGTATTTATTTAGCAAACTATGTTGGTCACTTTGTGTTTGGATTTTACTTTTCAGTGTGGGGTGAGAAGAGATTTGAGATGTATATATTTTAAAGGTTATGATTTTATTAACATACATTTGGTCTGATAAACGATTTTAAAAAAATCAAAACTATAAAAGCTGCTATTTTAAGTAAGCTCCGCTGTATGACTCATTAAACAAAACCAAAATAATCACTTCTTGTGACAGGTTTCAGGGATCTATTAAATAAAATTCACACTTTTTTTGCTTTGGAGTAGGCCAAATGAATCCAAGGAATAAATCAGTAGATGTTTTCCATTTTTCTAATTTTGACAATAAATAAGATTCCTGCTTTTTAACATTCACAATTCATGATTCTATTGACTGCCAGTAACATCAGTGAGAGCAGGATTGGGCTACAAAATGTTTTATTTACCTAAGGCCCAAGCCTGCTCCCTTTTGTGTCAGGGCAAATAAATCAGAACAGGATCCGGTCCCTACTTCTGAACATTAACTCTTGAATGTTGACATCAATGGGAGCTGCTGATGCTCAGCACATTTGACAGTCATGCACAAGATATCTCAGTAATGGAGGCAGTCAAATTTAGTGACTACTTATGAAAATTTTGACCTGGGAATTGTGCTATTGATTTCAATGGGAGAAGCACAGGGCCCTTACTCCCCAGTCAAATTTTAAATTCTTGCTACTGAACACTCTTTAAATGAATGTGGACAAACTGATTCTTTCGAGCTGGTCAGATCACACAAGCTAATCATTCTCTTGTTTTTTTGCCTTGTAAATAATTTGATGTTTGGACCATGAAATGCTTAGGCATGGACAAAGCCCAGCCAAGCCTGTTGGCATTTCATACATACTAAGGCCCTAGTCCTGCAACTGACTCCATGTAGGTAGACCTGTGCCCCACATAGAGCCCCACGGGCTGTATGCAGGTAATTACATCTATCGTTACAATCATTTGCAGGATCAGGGCTTAAGAGCAAAACCTGCCTTCTTCATGCAAGTAGCTCCACTGACTTCAATGGGATTGCTAGTAATAGCACTGCTCCTGTAATAGGACCACTTGCTCACAGTGAGCAAGATTTGGTCCTTAAGTTTATGTTAATTTATCTGGTGATATATGTTTTGCAGAAGAAAGAATGGCTTTTGACTTCAGTGGGAGCTGAATCATTTATTTCAATGTCACTTTAACGGATATTTTTGATAGTTAAAATTGCTTTGTCTCCCAATTTAAAAAGACAAAGAAAGTCCATTGTCTACATACATAATTACAGCCCTTGTTAAACACAGATTTATTTATTTTAAAAGGTTATTATTTTCTCACCATTCTGTGATAGCACACACCTTTTCAGAAAGGGTTATCATTCAGGGATTAGAAATGTATTTTAACACACAAATGTATGATACCATTGGAAGTTTACGAAGTTATCTGATTTGCTTTTCTTATTTTCATAATTTGGTGATGTTATTGAACAAAACTTTTTCTTTCATCTGTGTACAAGATTGTACCAATTTTCACATAAAACAGCAAAATCATTTTAGGGGAAACCAGATTCACTCAGAACTTTTAATATTTGGTACCTTCATTCAGGAATCCTTGCCATACAAGTCTAATATGAGAAGCCTGAAAGAATAGATGATTTCTTGTTTACAATTATGATTTTTTTAAAAAGAATCCTTTAGAGTTCTTGAAGCATATAATATAATTTCATTTTAAACACAATATAACTGTCATAATTATTTTTCATTTTCATTTTTTAGAATGCTCCTGGTAGGGCCATCCAAGCTGCTAGGGAAAAAGCAGTTTAATTTGGGGGTTGAGGAGTAGGCCAACAATCTATGTAAATGAGCCAAGTTTTAGAAACAAGGTAGCCATTCCACAAACAATATGGTAGACATGAATGGCAGAATCTTTTTCACTCCCCAAGTGACATTTGATTGCACAGATTCAGATTCAAAAATATTCAACAGATAGGGCCTTCTCCTACTTATTCTGAAATCAATGTAATTGTCTTAAATGGGAGCAAGATTTGGCCCCTAGTTGGTAAATCTCAATATATGGAACATCAAGAGATCTTTCATCTTACTGCAAGCTAATTTATAACCATTGTTTTAAAACTGAAGCCTTTTTTACTAGTAGGATTACAAAGATTATAGCCAACCATGGTAAACATAATAAAAATAGTTTAGGACCCAAATCTACACATGTGAGTAATCCCAAACTGAGCCACCTTGTGTTCTGAGGAGGGGATCATTGAGGAGGCAGGGAAAGGAGATGCATTTACTTTTCTGAGGCTTGCCTTCTTGTTTCTTTGGGGAGAAGGGGAGTATTATGTGGGATGCACCAGTGCTGAAGCCCCAATTACATCCCAAACCCACCCCCCGTGGAGATATTTCCACTAGGAGCCACAGGGTAATACCAGGGAGGGGGCTTGGATGCCTCAGATGGAACACTCTTTATTGTACACAGGAAGATCATATAATGCAAGATACCCTGCAGGCTCACACATCTTGGAGAGACAAACTGAACTACAATGCTAAAGTAACCAGGAGACTAAAAGCATTGCCTCAAGTCTGGCAGCATAGGTCCTGCTGGCAAGCTTCACCACACAATTCTACCAATTCCCTTCAGTCTTGACCTGCAGAACCCCTGCTTTCTGGTCATGGGCAAAGAAAAAAAGCCTTCAGGTTAGGAAAACTGTACATTGGTTTTATTATTATGTCCAAAAATGTTCTCTAGGAAATAGGATGACACTGCCCAAGTTGGGTGAGTATGATTTGAAGTATAGGGTAAAATCAAGCATATTAATGCACTAGGCTAACTAGCCATCATTTGAAAGTGGTATACTTACACACAATTTACAAGTGATCATAGTGATTTTGCTCCTAGGCTGAAGTCTTGTATGTCAGATTTCAGTATAGAATTTTTTAAAGTCATCTTATAACCCTTTTCAGTTCTGATAGACTCATAACTACACCAATGCAAATATATATGCTCTAAAAGAGAGAACAATATATGCATTCAAATTCACATGATAGTTCAATGATTACGTGCAAGGGGGTAAAAATAAGGTTGCTTTGGAAAACTTAATTCGGAATTTCTTGATCTTTAATATACCAAACACAGAGCTGCAAAAATGATTTAATCAGAAAGGAGCAAAACTAAAACCCTGGATCCAGATACCACAAGCATTGTCATTCATGTCTGACACCAGGATCCTGATCCAGACTGAAATTTTGTGCCTTGAGCCCCTCTCTATTTATGAATAAAAGCTTAAACCCATAACTGTTTTGCCCCTTTCTCTCAGTCAGGGACAACTGTCACAGACGTACTGCTGTGGGATGTGATGATATGTGTTGGGGACTTTGTGGAAAACTGGAAAGTGCAATTGAAGAAGAAAACTATTTTCTCTCTCTCACTCTCTGTGGACATCTAATACAAGAGCAACCTGAGTGTGGACAGGTTCAACCCAGAATGACACTGCCTACCAGCAACAAACATTGGGGAGTGAGGGAGGAGGAAAACTACAGAGAGGAGAATCCAGAGATTCATACTACAGACAGAGCTGCCAAGTAAAGCACACTTCTTTAACCAAAGAGCCTCAGACTTTGTAAAATATGAATAGTATAGATTTAAAAAAACAATGGCAATGGGTTTGTGTGTGCCTGTTTTAAAAGAACAGTCTGTGACAAAAAGGCAAACTGATGGCCAACCAGATAAAAGGAGCAAATCAAGGATTACTAGATCATGTGGAACCCCAATGCCTGAGGATGGGAGGATTACTATTATGCAAAACACATGGTTCTGGGGGAGGCAGGAAGCACTTGAAGACATTTTCCCCTTCTGCATTTGTTTTCAGCCTCTTTGTGTTTTCCAGACCTGTTTGGGAATCTCTGGCCTCTCTCTCTCCCAGATCCTGGTGCTGGGTGTATTTCTCTGTCTTTCAACCTAGACACTCCCCATCCCCGAAGTTTCATTGTGAATTGGTGTCCAGGCTCCTCCTGCATCTCTTTGTGAAGGTGTCAAAGAGACTGTAAGATTCCCCGGGGAGGTTGGGGTAGGGGGTCCCTTGTGACAGTGAAGATGTGATGAAGGGAGAGAAAGAAAGGTTGAGAGAGGAGGACCAAAGTGAGCGAATTTGCTGGGTGCAGACAAGCTGGGGGAAGAGCAGAGGGGGCTCCAAGGAGGAAGGGTAGTGGGGAGAAAGCAAAGGGGGATTTCGGGGGAAGGGGGCAGCAGAGACTCCAGGAAGAGAGGCAGGAGAGGGTGTGGAAGAGGGAGAGTTGGGGGGGGGGGACCAAGGCAGGGAGGGTTTGGGGTCGCAGCAGAGACGGGATGAGAGGGAGATGGGGTGGGGATGAGGACCGCATCAGTGGCTTGAGGAGGGAGTGGTGGGGGGAGGCAGGAGTCAGGGATGATGGAACAATTTTTATAGTGTGGTACTGAGAGCCATTTAACCAAACTGCAAAACCTGTATTTAATGGAAACCACTTCGATCCAAGGAGTGCCCCAGCACCAGTGCAGGGCCGGGACCCCGGAGAGGCTCGACCCCGGAGAGGCTCCCTGGGATGTTCACACCTACTCTCCGGCTGCTGTTTATTGTCGTCCATGCCCCCAAAGGGGGCGCCCAGCGGAGCGGGCGGGAGGAAGCGGAACTGGCCCTCCGTGGGTGCCTGGTGTGGGCTGCCCAGCTGCTGGGGTGGCAGGAGAGTGAGGCCACCCCATGTTCTGCAAGGGAGCGTGCATGTGTGTGTGTGGGGGGGAGGCTAAGGGCCCGCACCCTGGGCTGGCGAGGCTCTGCCAAGGCAGGTAGCAGCAATTCTCGGCCCCCCCCCCCTTCTCCCGGGGAGCTGAGCGGCTCCGCTCCGGGGGCAAGTACCGCTGCTCCGGAGCTTGAGCCGGCCAGGGGGGAGGGTGTGTGCGCGCCGGGGGAGGTGGGGGCAGGATTAGAGGGAAGCGGCGGCCCCGCCCTCCCCCTTCACACTGGGATAGAGCCGAGGGGGAGATGGCCCGGGAGAGGCGGCATTGGCACCATGACATTACCCAGCCTGCTGGTGGCTCTGATTTTAGGGACGACCCCCGCAGCGGGCAGCTTTGACGCGGCCTCTCTTAACCCTCCCCTTGCCCCTGCTCGCGGCCCGCAGCATCCCCGCTCGCGCCGCGCCGCGCCGGCCCCCCAGCACCGGCCCGGCTGCCCGGGGGGCGAAGGGCCAGGGGGGCGCTTTGTCAACGTGACCGAGTTCGGCGCCGAGTGCCTGCCCTGGGCGGAGGTGCCCGCTTTCCTGCAGAAGACCCCGCAGGGGAAGGGGCTGCGGGGCCAGCACAACTTCTGCAGGAACCCCGACGGCAGGAGCAGACCCTGGTGCTTCTACCGGAACAGCCGGGGCAGGGTGGACTGGGGCTACTGTGACTGCAAACAAGGTGAGCGCGCGAGCGAGCGTGCGCGCGTGGGGGGGAGAAGCGCTGCACGGGCAGCAGCGGGCACGCGGGCTCCAGCCTGTCCTCAGCCGGATACCTGTGGAGGCGGCTGCATCCACTGCGTGGGTGGTGGGTGTGCGCTGCTTGCAGCTGGGTGTATTGCGTGCCTGTCGAGATGGCTGTGCGTGTGGGTTGACTGCGCGCCGAGGGGTGTGCTGGCTCCGCCGTGTCCCGCGTGTGTCCCTTTTGGTTGCCATGCGTGAGTGTGTTGGCTGCAGTGTGTTTTGTCCGGGTTGGTGTGTGTGGTTGATATGGGTATGTTGTGTGCTGAGCTGTTCATGTGCCCGCGCTGGGGTGTGCCGGTGTATTGAACACGTTTCCCTCGGGGAAGGCTGTAACGAGCTGGCTGTGCTGTTACAGAATGTACACGTCTGAAGTGGGTGCAAGTGATCATTTCTGTAAAGGGGATTTTGGCAGAGCCATATTTCACTAGAAGGGAATTTTGTACAGATAGATAATGACTTTCCTTCGGTGAGTCTTAGCTGAGCTGAACTTCATTTTCACTTCACTGTAGAAGTGGGTGAGGTTAACACCAATTTCCCTGCTAACAGACCTTTCAGGGAACAGGACATTGAAAAACATATATCTCTTAAAAAAAAAAAAACCAGCATGTTTTTAACCTTTTAAGGTAATAGTACATTTGTTTTGCAGCATAAGGGTCCCCTTGTGTCTTTTTTCTGGTAATATATTTCTTACACTGTTTGAACAGAAAAGTTGTATCAAGTATACCACTAATTCAATTTACAATAATCTCCTTTTTGCACTTTGGTGCACTTCTCTGGAAATTTGCTAAGCAAAATAGGAAGCAATTGTTTTAATCAGGCAGCTTGCAGCTATTCTCTTTCAATTTGTTTTTTAAGTCTTGGGAAAGTTGGGTGTACAAGTTAATGCTTCTGCTTGACAACTTGTATGTGTGTAACCAGCCCAGAGGGCCAGATATTGCATGCACTTATTTACTCACAAAACTCCCATTGGTTTTAATGGGAGTTTTGCCTGAGTGAGGACTGAGGGGGGATTTCAGCAGTAGATCAGCCATAAATGTCACCGCCCTTAGGAGCATTCCAGGGGGTCAAATTTGTACATGGATAATCTGATCTTTAATTATTTCCCTAGCTGTAAACATTTCCTTCTAGATCAGGCAAGTCTGCCTTCTGTTTACATCTATTTTCCCCAAAAATAAGTTTAAACTTTTGTAAAGAAATAAAATAAAAAAGTTAGGAGACCTGTTGTTGTACAAGTTCCCTTTCATGTCTTTTGTAACATCATAGTGTAGGTACAGGAGTATATTTTTTTATTTGATTTTGTTTACTTGGGTTTTCTTATACTTTTCTTTCTTTTTTAAGGATTGATTTCCTTTTCAGATCCTACAACAATAGTAGTTGGGAGTGCTTTTCTCTCTTTTTCAACAATAATTGCAGTGTGTGAGAGGTTGGGAATGAGAAAAAGAAGGTGATGTGAATTATGAGATAATTATACCTTTTGCTATGATGCATAATGTGAAATGTATGTGGAGAATAACAGCTACATTGTTTGTTTATACATAAATAAAAGTGATGGACTCCCTTCATTCACCTGTTTGAAATTTATGTTCAAAATCAAACACTGTTTTCTGTACCCTTACTAGAAGATAGAAAGTGGTTATGTATTACAGGTGTTTACTTGGGGAGAGTACCAGGCAGCTCATAAGGGAGTTGGGAGAGAATAAATAACTACTACACCCCTTATAATACAGTCCTAATTTTGATGAAGGGTTTGCATGTTGGCCTTTGTATTTATTTTTTCATTTTAATAGTTCTTTTCCCAATATTTCAGTCTGGTTCCCAATGGTCTTTGTGAGCATCTTAGACCAACAGAGTCAGGAGTTTTTAATGTGTCAGATTCTACAAAAATAACCAATCTGCTTCCATTTAGATCAATGGCAAAACTCCCTTTAAATTCAATGGGAGTTTTATTTCAGCAGAATGCTCTTAAAAGGACTGCAAGATTTGGTCTAAATTTGGCTTCTTCTCTGTTGATTTAAGCTACCACTTTACAAAAAGGAAATTTACGTCTAGTACCAGTCAAGATAGAAGACATAGCTATTCGTTAGTAGCTAACTCTTTTCTGATTCTTTTGAAATTAATAGCAAACTCCCATTAATTCTAATAGGACAAGTGTCTAAAGCCTTCTCAAAGAAATACCAAAAATTCTAGGCAGTGTGTTCAGAATGTGTCTGATGAAACATGGCAACAAGTCAGCCCCACTTTCTATAAAGACTAATATAACACTGACTCAAAATAAATAGTTTTCCATAAAAAGAAAAAGAAAGCTATCTCAAAGATGTGATTTACATGAATAAAAGGCAGAATGTTCAGAGTTAATCTCACTCAGTCTATCACTCACAGTGCACATGTGGTATGGAAGCTCATGCGTAGTTTTTTTTTAAATTATTTTTTACAGGACTCAACGTTTATTTAAAAAACCCAAAGTCACAAACAAAACCATGGTGTAATAGTGAGGCTCTTCAACAGCCAGGCAACACCCCAGGTACAGCAAGGACTAAGACTCTGCAGGACTGACTGAGCTAAGGGCCAGGAGTGCAGACAAGCACTTGTAAGTGACCAGTAAGATCTTGCTTTGCTTCTCTAAGTTATACCAGCAACAATGCTTTAGAGGAGCAGACAAGATTGTAAATTACATATTTTAAACTCCTGTCCCTACTCTAGAGCTGCACAAGCAGCCAGGAGGCCTTTGATGGCTGTTATATTTCTCAGACGTCTGTGCTCTAGAGCAATCTCAGCTGTAATGACAACTGAAGGCAGAAGTCTGAGCTTGACATGCTGCACTTAATCTTAGTGAGAAATCCTGCAGAGTTGGCCACTATTTTCTTGCTGCCCTGTATCAGGACAGAATAGCCATTCCAGCCCAGAAGATATAAGGAATGAACAATTGTTAAACAGCCGATCTCAGGGGGATTGCCTTTTGCTGAAACTTGGCTTCCACTCCACATCCCCATCCAAAGGGCCAGGACAGGACTAACTGCAGAGGGACACAGCCCCTCTGTGTGCTAGGACAGATTAGGCAATTAGTAGATTATAGTCTGGTGATTGGTTTTCTGCATCTGAATGATCTTGCCAAAGCCACCTCTTCCCACATCATAGTCTGTCCGGTACTCGTCTCGCACCTGTCCTCCAGTCTTTCCTCTCCCAAATTGTCATCCCTCCTTAAACCCTGCATCCCAGTCAGTCCTGATGATCCGGTGTCCAGTTGGGTGCAACTGATAAACCTCATTGCATGCTCAGCATCTGCTCTTGTGTAATATTCCACAAAGCAGAAGCCACAAGGTACCTGCAATAGCTAGACACTATGGGATATGTAAAGTCTTACTCTGAGTTTCTGGCTTTAAGTTTGTCTTATCCTTAATGTTAATAGGACAGACCTTTTGTGCATGTGTGTGTGCACTTAACTGCTTTATGTTTTAACATTAGTCAAACAAAAAAAATCTCATTTAAATTGTGCTTTGTCTGATCAGTGTAATCCCAGTTTTTATAATTTAAAATATTTATTTAATTTCCTTCCTTCTGAATTGATAAACATTTGGATGTTACTTACTTTTTGAAAGCAACCTAACAAAAAAAGTGTTCATGATTAGCCAAAGAAACCATAAATTAAAATAAATGACTACAATACTACCCTGTCAAAATACTTAATAAGAAAATGTTAATATAAACAATGTTATGGTTGTACAACATAAAACTGCTCTAATGTCTTTTGTTTGAGAATCTCAGAGAGAGGTGTTCTTTCGCCTCCATTTTTCAAATGGGGAAAACAGGTCAGAGAGTTTAAGTGACTTACTCAAGATTGCATAAATTAGTGGCAGAGTTGGAAATAAATTCCAGGTCTACAGAATTTCAGGGCCTGATTTTCTTCTCATTTATACCAGTTGTGTCAGAGTAACTACATTAAAGCCCGTTGAGTTACCACCACTTTATACATTTGTGAGAGCACAATTAAGCCTCTGGCTGATCAGTGTATACTTCCTCCCTGTAATTTTATAGTCTATAAATTTGAGGAATTTAAATAAAAAAAGCATGGGTTAAAAATTATACCTGAAAGTTACATTTCTCTCTCAGACAGAAGCAACTTCTTTGGAGCCATTCTGATTACAGTTCTACACTATCCCCTGATTATCCAATTAGCTAGATAACTGCAGCTCCATTACATGCCTATCATTTCAATTTATTTTTAAAGGAGTCTTCAGCCATTAATCATTGACATGATGAACTGTAGTGCTACAAAGAACTATTTCAACTAATACATTCAGTATTTAGAAATCTTCCATCTTAAAGATCCCTGAATGTGCAGTAAGACTGTATACTAAAATCCCTTGCTAGTTCTTGAAAAAGTAGTTCTCATAGATGCACAATATCCATTTTTCCCCCAAGGGTAAACTACTTGGATTAGATCATCATTTTAGACTGAGTTTAATGCTCATGAAAATGAGGTATTAATAGCATTGGCTACAGGGAGACATAGTCTGATCCAGTACCCACTGACATCAATGAGAGTCTTTCCATTGACTTCAGCAGACATTGGATCAGGTCCTCAGCACACCTTGAAGTCAATGAAAAGATTCCCATTGACTCCAGTGGATGTTTGATTGGGCCCATAACATAAGCAGTTCTTGCACTAACATCCCCATACAGACCAGTCAATGCAGTTCAGTCCTTAATTAGGACAGGCCCAGTTTTGCAAGTCCTGGATCATTCTCTAACTTTGCTGAATTACTGAAGGGGGTTAAATGGTGTGGAAAAATGACCATTACATACAAGGATAAGACCACTAAACTAATTTTCAGTTTGGATCTAACTAGCAGTTGATCCCAGGCCTTCAGGGATGAAAGACTAGTGCAATGACTTTCCAGGGCACTACCCGCTCCAACATTTGACTTTAAAACATATGTTTTTAACAGTTCATTAAGTACTAGCCCACAGTGTGTTGTATAGTATATCCCAAAATGTAAATGAAAATACAGATGTTACATGTTTGCATATGATTGCAAACTTAAGATATTTCTTGTGCTTTGCTCTACCATTGTAACTTCAGAACAGCTAGCACCAGAACTAAGGGTATCAAGTATCAGCCTCCATCATGCTTCTCAAAAATAGATTTACATCCAAGTTACAAACCTTTGAACATAGTAGCAGTCTAGAAAGGAAATGCTGGCACACCTTTAGCTAACACCATAAACACGTCTGCTGTAAAATTTGCACATAAGCAATTGGAAGTGATCCACATCTCATTTGATTCAAATAGAATCTATCCTGACACGTGTTCTTGGTGAGATGTAGAATACAGACAGCTAGAATCTTTGGATTTAGGAGCAAACTAACAAGAGGGGCAAGTGGGACAATCATACTGTTTATACAAGCTGCAAGAAACATGAAGCCCATCTGTTTTTTAGAGTTAATTAAAAGTTGGTTGAGAGTTTTTTCCCTGTGTCTCATCCTGAGCCTATGTGGCAGGTGTTGCAGAGCAAGTCTCAGCAATAGTTGAACAGATACCCTTACTTGCATTTAGAAGCAAACCCAACCTGGTTTAAACGGTAACACCAGCTATGAAACCCATCTGACTTGGGGCAGATCCCAGAGCAACTAAAATTACCAAACTGAATATAAACACAATTGACTGTCAGTAACATTGGATGAAACTGATTGAGAAACACAATACAAATTTCAGAGTAACAGCCGTGTTAGTCTGTATTCGCAAAAAGAAAAGGAGTATTTGTGGCACCTTACAGACTAACCAATTTATTTGAGCATAAGCTTTCGTGAGCTACAGCTCACTTCATCGGATGTTTTTCCTCGGTAATATAAAACATGTAGAAGTGAAAGGGAGTTTCTGCTGAGAGTGTAGGTTTATAGTCCTGTATATGTGATTTTTCTGATCCTCTTTCTCCATTCTGAACTAGATTAAGGCAGTCTGAGGTCCTAGAGATACACGAGGACATGCACCCCGACCCCTCTCCTACGCAGTAGCCCTGGCCTTGTGCCTCATCCCCATGCCATGGGGCTTTCTCCCTTCCCAGACAGGCAGAGCCCCATTTCTTCCTCCTAAGATTGGCAACAAAGTCTCCCTTCCCTTGAGAGCATAGGGGGTGGCAGCACAGGTCCACTCTCCCACACACAGAGGCTGGGCGTTAAACTACTTAGGGAAAGAGCAGACTCGCAGTACTCTTCTCCTACCATGCACAGAGTCCTCTACCGGGGTAGTGTTGATGGGGCTCCTTAGAACAGTGTCTTGGTGATAACACTCAATCGAGATGCACCTCTTAGAGCACTGTCTCAGGCAACCTGCAGACTCAGGGAGATTATCACTGTATCAGTTATGTTCAGGCAACATTATCAAGCTTTTCTTTGCAACCAACAGAGCTAGAAACTTACTTTTAAGTAAATGAAACAGATTCTGATTAGATCACTTCACTCCAGAAACATGGAGCATTTACATCTTCATCCAGCCCCGTTTCCACTGTTACTTTTGACTTGGTTATTTTTGCATCTGCAGTTGTTAATCCACATAGTTTTGTATGAAGAAAGCTTGTTAAAGATGTGGTAGAGGTGGATTTGAGTCTGCTTCAATGTCTTTCACTTAACACCTTTAGTCAGAAAGGATTATCTGTATCCTTTGAAACTACTGGTTGGAGATGGGGCACGGATAATAGACCGGGAGAAGCAGAAGTTCCAGTGTGTGTTCCTGACTTCTGAGAAGCCACTCTAGGCAATGGTCAGGACTCAGTGGGTTCTGAGAGGGTGTGTATGATGGATACGATGGTAGAAGAAACAAGCAGTAGTTCTTTGTGGCATGCTTCCTTTAGTGCTGGTCAACTTTTTTTGTTTTACTTTGTTGAAATTTTCCTGAAAAAATTAAAAAAACAACAACACCATTTTAAAATTGAGTCTACTCTCCCGCTAACCCAGCAGTTTGGGCAGAAATCCACACATGAGTTAATGCTACTTTACCAGAGGTAACTCTAGTCCAGAGCCCGAATCCCCTCCAGAGAGGGGATAGTCACAGCTGCCAGGGATGCAGCCAATGGGCTTGGCTTCTATGGCGGCTTTGCTCTAGGGTCTTGGGGAACCTTGCTGTAGCTCACAAAAGCTTATGCTCAAATAAATTGGTTAGTTTCTAAGGTGCCACAAGTACTCCTTTTCTTTTTGCAAATACAGACTAACATGGCTGCTACTCTGAAACTTTCTTTATAGTGTAGACTAGGGAAGAGGAAGGTTAGACCTGGGCACGTGAACCCTTAGTTAGTGAGCTGTGTCTCTCTCTTTCACTTCAATAAGGTCACAAACTTTCTTCCTTGTGGAAAGAATGAGTAGAAGAATGAGTAGTTTGTGCAGGGTGGGGAATAGTTTCTTCCTATTGGTTCTCCACTTCTGTGCATGCTGAAGAAGCAGGAAAGTTGTAACCCCTTCATACATATCTTGACTAGCACCTCATGACATTCTCATTTCTTCCCATATGTTTTCAGGAGGTAAGGGATGTGACCAGACATGGGAGCTCATGCAGGATTTATGAAATTTATTTCTAAAAAGGCCCAATCCTGCCATTTATTCTCAGGAAAAAAAACAGTGATTTTTACTTGAATTTATGATAGCAAGACTGGATCATAACATTATCTCTTTAACTATTTCCACAAATTTGGGCGAAAGTTTACATTTTGTAAAAACCAAGCTTTTATAAAACCTAAAACCAATGGAAGTGTTTCCACAATTGTTCAAGGTTCCAGTGGAATCTTAGGGTTTTAAGCAAACAAACGTACATTCCCCTGTTGCTTTCAGACCCAAGCACAGCAACACTGTGCAGACAGTGAAACTGTCTGTAAAAGTGAAATTGACTTATTTTCATTTTCAAGATGAAAATTGAAAAAACAGAATAGAGAAAGGTAAATGGGACTTTTAAATTTAAATTTTTCTTTTAAGGTACTATTAGTAACAGTTTTTGGGGGTTTAGGTTTACAATATATGACTCTTAAGGTGATGGTCTTTTAAATTGTTTTCTTGTAACTAAGAGTCTGATCCTGCTCTCATTAAAGTAAACAGATGTTTTCCTGTTGACTTAACAGAACCTGACTATGGCCCTAAATGCATGCACAGAATCACGTACACTCAGGAAAATATATCATGGACCATTTATTCTCTATAAGGGTATAGTAATGAATAGCTAATTAGCAATACGTTATGAACATATACTAGTGTTGATAAATGTAATTCCTTGTTCCACAGTGGTACATCATATATCTCATATTCAGAGACTAGGCCTATTACAAAATCAAGAGTTTTATGTATAGAAAAAAGAGCTGGACCAAAAAAATGTTTAAAAGATTGATGTGTTTATTTAAAGTTAGTTCTATTCCTTCATATAGAAATTACATATCACATTTTGTCATTTGTGTATTTTAAAACTATATGAATCCAGTGAGTCAAATTCAGAGTAGCAGTTGCCAGTGTTCCAGAATACTGCAACATGTTAAGTAAACTTTGGGGGAAGGTGTTTTAGTTCATTTGCAAACTGGTTTTATCCACTACATAATTATGACATGAGTCACATGATATATACTCACACATACTTTAGAGTGCATGAATAACATATGAAGTAAATACGGTACTGTATCACTTTACTTTTGTCAGATATTGTGCAAACAGACATCCTGTAAATAAAACTTTTGTAGAGGACTTGTAAAATGTGGAGAATTTATGAAATAAAATGGTGAATAAAGTGAGGGACCAATCCTCGCTCTTGTTTTATGCAGTGTTAGACAAGCAAAGGACTTCAGGTGTTAGGGCAAAATTCTCCAGTGTGCAGAGTTAATCTTGACTACTTTAGTCTACACTCTGTTTATGAGTAGTCTCAGTGTTGCCAGTGGGAATTCTGTGGATGCAGAAAGAGCAGAATTGAAGTCAAGATCTGTCTTGTGGCTCTGAAAGGAGAATTTTACTCTTCAAGTGTTTACTTATCCAGATAACAGAAAGGTCTTGCAATATTTATGCACGAAGCACTCTTACTGCTTACCATGGGAGTCCCACAGGATTGTGAAAGGAAAAAGATCATTGTACAAAAATAACCCTTTTATTTTTTAAGAGACAGACAACTATTAAAGCCCCCTTTTTGGTATGTCAGGAATCACTTTGTTCTAAATATTGCTGTCTTGTGATTAAAATAATAGTCTATCCAGAAGGGTTTTGGAAAGAACAGATATAGGAGATAAAATTCCAGTATGTGTATCTGGCTATGTCTGTGTGTGAAGGGGAAGGCTATAAATGGAGTAAAATATTGATTCATCCAGATATATAGTAGAATCTTCCAAATTCTGTTCTTTCAGTGATTTTATATAGTATTGTTATAATTAAACTTTTACAAAATCATGTATTTTGTATAAAAGGATCACCTTATAAAATTTGATTTAATAAGCGGTACTTGTATATTACTGTATAACATTCTGTGAAAATAAGTCATGGGCAAAAAAATACACACATCGAGTCTGAGGTTAATGGACTTGAATTACTTGGGAATGGTTCACCTTCAGGGTTTTATAACCCTGGAGAACTGAATTAAAAACAGAACAGACTAGCAGTGAAATTTGTGGGGAAGGAACAAAAATTTAACCTAGCCATTATAATAAATAGAATGTCATTTTTTAAGCAAGGGGAAAAAAAATCTGAGTTGAAGAGGGTCTATGCTTTGCTATTAAATATAACAGAGCATAGGCATGTGGATCACTTGATATTTCATGCAATACCCATCCACGTTTTTTGATAACAACTGCAATATATTACCCTCTTGTCAAATTAGTAACATTTCTATGGACCATTCATTGTTTGCTCACCCTTTGTAGCATAACAAATATGACTGTGACTGTTTCACACTTCTGCTGTTGGTGCTTGAATTGCATGTTGCTATAGGGACTTTTTACGCTGCTGGAAAGAGAATTCTGTGGTATCTCATATAATACTATTCAATTTCTTGATTTTGTGTTCTGCGCTCTCAACCTGTATTTTGATGATATACACACAAGGACTGGAAAAGAATGTGTGTTATGATGATGTTTTTAGGTTGTTTTATTTGGAAGTTTGATAGAGGCCTATAATGAATTTGTAAGAACTATATCAAGCGTTTGATGGCAAGTAAGAACAAATGCATTCTTTGGCCTGAAATAAACTGCTGGCATCCATGAAATGTATAATATTATGTGGGTCAGTACAGAAGCTATGCAATCCATGTGATTGTTTTATAATTCCTTTAAATCAGATGGAAGATAAAAATATACCACTTATGTACAATATTTTGTTTCCTTTTTTATAACATTGCCAATTATGTTGACAAAATTCATGTATAGACTATCATATTTATATTGATATGTACATATACTCTCTCTCTCTCTCCCCACATCTTTGATATTTTGGCTGCAATGTTAGAATCAAGATGTTTCCTCATTAAATTGTTGTATGGAATGGGTTACCTCCTTTTGAGTCAACAGAAAGAAATTATTAGTGCTAATTAGAAGCAACCTCTTTAATGAACTTGAAGCAAATACATGAAAATATTTATAGCAAAGTGGAACTGAGACTGCATGTCCTTCAAATGGCACAAGTTAACTCAGTCATGGACAACAAACATCTTATTTAAATAATTTAAAATTCTCTTATCTAGGGTCAGTGCGACTTCGAGGTGGCAAGAATGAGTTTGAAGGCACAGTTGAAGTTTATTTGAATGGAATTTGGGGAACAATCTGCAGCAGTCATTGGGACAATAATGATGCATCAGTCATATGTCGGCAGCTTGAGCTTGGGTAAGTTTTAGTCCCAGATCAAATTTACTAGCTTATTTGAATGTCATCTTTAAGAGCTCTGTGTTTGGTAGATATTTTTAAAATCCATTATGAATGGGATATTATTCTGGGAAAAAAAGTGTTGCTCTTAGGTGATAGCTTCATTCTCAATTGATAGTCTCTAAATGACAGAGAAAGTGGTACTTCCACTTAGCAAAGGTATTAGTAAGAGAGTTGGGAATGTGTACATAAAACCTTTATATGACTTCTTCAAAGAAATGGGTATTGTGTTACAGACTTTGCAGCTGAATCCATAACTATGTGTCCAATGCTATTAACATATTTGTGAAGCAATGCCACAAAATAACATTAGGCCTAAGTCTTAATATCTTTTCTCCCATGACCCAACTTTCAAACACTCACAACTGTTACTCCTCCGATGCGCCAAGCATTTGCTGCCTGAGGCAAGTTTAAAAAGTGCCCTCTACCCAGCAGTCCACAGTTACACAATAACTAGGTAGCAAGCATGTTGCAACCACTAATATTTGCTGCCTGAGGTGTTTACCAGTTCTGTCTTATATATTAAAGCTGGTTCTCCCCAGAATCCTTACCCCCAATTCTTGTACTGATTCAAAGGAGTTGCTATGAGAATCAACACATGGTTTTTAGGCTGCTTCTGGCATCTGAAGAGAATAAGAGGCAAAGATGGTAACCAGGTTTTCACACTGAAAACTGGGAAACTGATCATGAAAGGTTAGGACATGCAAGGACTGTTTCCATGGGAACTGGGGAGCAGTGCATGGGATAGCGAGTGAAGAGTGTCAAGCAACCCCCTTCTCTTCTTCCCTACCATGCTGTAGAGCTGATTCTCACATGCAAAGAAGGGATGTCTTGAGGACTTGTCTGAAGGAGGAAGCTCATTGGAAAGTCTGAGGGATGTTGTTAAGATGTGGGGAGACCCTTGATGCATACATACTAACAACAACCCTGCGAATTTAACATGCTCATCTGGTCAGTAGGTACTTCAGGTCTCTAGGCTCAGAGGAATAAATACGGGGCCTGATTTTGACCTCATTGTACATGAGGTAAATCAGGAGAAGTGCCACTGAAGTCAGTGGAGCTACACCAATGTAAGTGAAGCCAGCATTGGGCAGAGCAATTTTTTGTAAAACCGGCAAGGTTTCCTAAACAGGCTCTAAATCTGGGATATTGCCAGTTTCCAGGGAAACGTGGTCTGTCACCTTAACAGTAATCCCCGACACCCATTCCAACAAAAGCTTTACAGGGAGTCATAATTAGTTTTTGGTGAAACTTGGTATTATTGCTACATAGGGCTTCACGTGACTAGCTGTTCTGTGTGTGTCTGCATCCCCTATCCTAAGGTTAATTTAAATGTTGACACAGCAAATCTTTTGAGAGACTTTCTCTGAACATCAGATTTGTAATGAAAGCTGTAAGCAAGCAAGTTTTGCATGGTTTCAAGTTTTCATGGAGAAAGTTTACAGAATTCTAGTCATGTTGCACAGGTTGAGAAGCCCTGAATTAGGCTAATACTTCAGCACTCCTGTTGTCCCCAGGACTTTCTGGGCCTGGCAAGCAGCAGTTAATTTCTGAATAGACAAATACAGAAATATCTATTCTACCAGATGCCTGCAGGAAATAGAAATAGAAAACAAAATGTTTTGTCAATACTCCAAATTTATTTGCGGGGGAGGGCATGTGTATATTTAACTTTCACTACCTGTAAAGTTATCTCTGACAGAGACAGGAGAATGACTGTCTAAATTACGGGATCTGACAGGCAGGTGTAACTATCAGATCAGACTCAGTAGATTGCCATAAATATTCCCTAGTGGTTTGATTAATTAAATAATAACTTTCAGGATATTTTCTGGGGATAAATTACACAGCTAGGAAGAATTGAACTGAGCGCCACTAACCGTAGCCAGTCATTTATATCTAGGAAGTGCCTATATAGATGATGTAATTATTATAAGATGAAAATGGGGGAGGGGTGTCGTGGTGAGAAATGCTTATAAGTGTATGGACTTTTTGTCAAGAATAATGCAATTTAAGCTGCTAGAGAATCAATGTCCTGGCATTAGCCAATCAAATTACTTGAATCATCTCAGCATCCCATTCAGTTTACAGTTTCATAGTAACTCACAAAATATGGTGGCTTTTTGCCTTTCTGACATTGTTTCAGCTATACATCAAATGTCCTTTTGTTTGCTACAGGCTCTAGGTGTTAGTGTGAAATATTTGCACTCTGACGTTTCTGGTGATTATTCCACTCTTAAGAGTGCCAGTCAGAACTGAATCTAAGCTGTTTTGGAATGTCTTAATGTTAATCTGCGTACACCAAGCCAATTTATAAAAATATGCAGATTAGAGGAGATAAAAGTTCAGCCCATCTGGAGGCTGTGATTTTGCTTATGGTTTTAGCTGCCTACGTGCAATATTTCTTTATCCTGTTTTCATTTTAACTTATTCCTACCTTCAGCACTTCAAGTATTTTGGTTGTATAGGATCCTTATCAGCAAGGAAAGTTTAGTGATGGTGTAAATGACAGAACCATTTAAACAAGGATAACTAAAAAGAAGAATCCGTGCAAACAGGAGTGGTAAACAATGTATGCTTTTGTTGTCATGGCACAAACTTTGGGCCAAATGCTAAGAGGTAAAATTGTGGGCATTCCTCAAGTGCCCAGCACCTCTACACATTTGGTCCTCTGACCTTACACGGTCTGCTTTTTTCTTGTTTGCAAAGTTCATTTAATTATGGGACAAATCCGGGGCACCCTGTGTAGGCACATAAAGGACAAAAGTGGCTTTGGGTATGTCTGCACTGCAGCTGGGAGCGAGCCTGAGCTCAGGAGGCTACCCCAAGCCTCAATGTCCACCCTGCTAGTTTTAGAATATTAACTCAAGCTGAGCTAGTGCAAGTCTGTCTATCCAGGCTGGAAGGGTTGTTCCCAGCTGCCGTGTAGACATACCCTTAAAAACTGTGTTAGCTGTATAGTGGAACAAGAGCACTGGAGGTCTCATGTAGGGAAGTTGCCCTTTTGTGGCCTGTGGAAGAGATCTCTGTGGTTGGTCTCTGCCACTCAGCATACAGAAGAGGGGAATGTGATTGAGTCAGAGGTTATGCAGACCCAATTGGTCCATGTGCAGGTTTGGCTCCACTATACCAATTCATCTTATACTGGAGTGGGGAAAAAACAGGCTACATTTGGTGTTCCTTTTCAGATCCTGTATTAGTGGTGAGGGCGCAAATGCATGAACATCCTGACTGACTGCAGACAAGGATTCTGCCCTGCAACTTTTTCTTGCTGAGCAAAACCCTTTTCCTGAACCCCAGGATTTGGCCCCCCATGTATTTTTGAGCAGGCATCTCAAACAAATATTTTGCAACTCTTTTCCCTAATATCCAATACTGATCTTTTCTTCTACAGCAAAAGAGGTACAGCAAAGCATACGCCATTTTCTGGACTGGGCCTTATCCCTGTTTATTGGAGTGATGTACGTTGCCATGGTGATGAAGAAAATATACTGCTGTGTGAAAAAGACATCTGGCAGGGTGGAACATGTCCTCAAAAAATGGCAGCTGCTGTCATGTGTAGCTTTTCCCATGGTAAAAGTATATAATTTTTGATTAACTTTTTGCCTTATTTGAAGTGTCATAATGTACACGATTACATTAATAAACAATCCTAGTTTAATTTCCTCTTCCAAGAAAAGATCTAAAATAAAATGTAACATAATATCATTCACTTTTTAAAAGTCCTTCCGCATTGTGAGAGCAGCAAATAGCTAATTTTTGCTTTAAAACACAGGCTGTGAGGAAGGGTCAGTTGTGCAGCAATGAGGATCCCAGAGGGAATTCTGTTTGAACTAGCCAGAATTCCTCCAAAGCAGAGGGGCAGGGGGTCTAGGGCAGCTGCAGATGCTGGAGTGAGTTTGTCACTCTTGGAAAGGGTGCAGTGTGCTCTCTGCTTCCACATGCAGCAGCTCCCCTGGGCTCTTTGATGGGTGTTGGGGGGGCCATGATTCCATCCTCACCTTACTCTCTTTGAGGAATTAACACCACTGGCACTAGATTAGAGCTGTGATTGTAGGTGGCTACTGCACAGGTTTACAAGGAAATGTAAGGCTTTGTACCCTCTCTTCCCCATTTCTACCTTATGGCCCATGCAGGGAAGGACACATTTTTGCCCAAGTTCCTATGGAGGCTATTTTGATATTTTAAAATGTTCAAAGAGTAAGTGATCAAGTTGTTTTCGTCATACTTACCTTCACAGTTGTACAGGAAATGGAGGCAGTATTCCAGTTAATTTAGGAAACAAACTGGACCACTGAAGTAAGGGAAACGATGTTATACTGAAGGCCAAATGGGAATTTTGCCATTGAGTTCAATAGGATCAAGATTTAACTCCTAGTGTACATTCTACATAAACAGAGTTCTTCACTTTTGCTATCAGAGTGTATATGTTTGGGATCTGTAGGTAGTATGTGCCTCTTATTTTAAAAAAAATATTTTTAAATAGATGTATTACTTAAACAATTTAAATTTTTTCGCTTAATCTTAACTCCACCAAGTTAAGTGAACAGTTATATATTTGAGGAGAAATAATTTCCATAAGAGGTAGGTTATATCTGGCATTTAAGCAATTGTCTTCAGCCACACTTAAGGTCAAATTTTCAGCCTTGCTTTCATTAGGCCTTCTTTTTTTTTATCTGCATAACTGTGGCCTCAAATAACTGTAGATATAATTTAGGACTCTTGAATATTTAAGTACTTGACTGTGCCTGCAAGTCAGGTACATGAGTGTCCATGTGACATGAATGCATTAGCAAGAGTTGCTAGCACAAATAGGTCAGCCACAATTCAAACATTTGACCCTTATTATTTGCACAAAACAGAAAAGAAAGACTATACAAGTAGCTACAGTTTAAGTTTTGTAGATTCTTCAGTCTCTCCCCCCCCACACACACACACTATGGAGGTGCATTAAACTACTGATGTTTTATGTATGCATTTAGATTTAGAAAAGTCATTAGAGTGTATTGACAATCCCACTGTTTTTGGCAAATATTCACACTTTGGCCGTCATTCAGCATTCCTGATGCAGATATAATTCCATTGATGTCAGTGTTGCATTGAATCATTTGTTGTGAAGTTTAAAGCTAGTGCAATTGAGAGTGAAGTTTCTTACATATTAATTCCTAGGGCAGGTAAGCTTTCAATTTTCTGAGTTCGATAATACATGAAGAAATTAAAAATACGCATTTTGAAAGTCACACCACCTAGTTCACCAAGTTTCCCCTTCCATTGAAAGGAAGTTGACATTTCAACAGAAAGCCTCTTTGTTTTGCTTAGAGGGCTCATTTAGGCATAGTGGAATAAAATAGCTTTGTCTGTTTTAAGAATGCTAGAAGATTGATTTATCATTCATAGTTTAGGGTAGTGGAAGTTACTTAGGTAAAGTTATTTGAAGTTGCTTGTGTTTTTTTCAGATTCTTGCCACCACTAGCCTTTCTACGTAAGCTTCATCAGAAAAATCATCAGCTTTCATGGCCGGTGAAATGTTCAGAGGCATCTTCAGAAATTCCAAAATGCTCACTTTCAGCAGGCAAATAAATGAAAGATAACGGGGTAAAATTAATTTGCTGGAGAGTGTAAACTGAACTGAGTCACACTTTAGTCATCCAGACATTGGATACTGATATAATCTTCTAAAAAGTTACATCAAAATAGTTTAAGTGCATTATATAACTTTGTGTCATTTCCATCACCTTAGTTTCATGCTCAGATATTTAGCTGTTGAAAGGAAAACTGTACAGGAGTCACAGCAGGAGGGAACCTTGTGTCCCCAATTTGAGCAACAAGGAAGACTCACTGCAGAGAATGTTTAGGGGGAAAAACCCTCCTCAGTTAAAGTAATCCAGATAGAGTAACTTTTGATAGACTGACTATGGTAAAGACTGGGATCAGTGCCAGAAGACATTCTGGGTGAAATCCTGGCTTCACTGCATATCAGTGGGCATTTTACCATTGACTTTAGGGGAGCCAGGATTTCACCCTATGTGATCAAGACTCTGTGGAGTAAATGCTGCCTTACATACACGCAGTTCCACCGCCCCACCCGCTTCACTGAGGGCAGTATTTGTCGCTATAGCCCTAAAATTCAGCAAGCACTTAGGCACTTGCATAACTTTGTGTGGGTGAGTTCTATGGGGCTACTCATCAGCGTAATATTATTCACCTGCCTAAGCGTTTGCAGATGGTGATCTTAAAAGCTTTTCTAACTAGTTCAATTTCAGGATTTTCATCTAGTTAAGAAGTTGCATAAAAAGCCAGGTGAAGCTGAGTGCTCTCCATTTGTGTATAGCTTTGAGTAACATTTTGGGAAATAAATGACCTTTTCCTCTGTTTTGTGTTTAACTGTAGCCTTTATTCCAATCCGTCTGGCTGGCGGGAGCAATGCTCATGAAGGAAGAGTGGAAGTCTACCACACTGGCCAATGGGGAACTGTCTGTGATGACCAGTGGGATGATGCAGATGCTGAAGTTGTCTGTAGGCAGCTTGGCCTTGGGTTAGTTTTTCTAAATACATTTTACTTCTAACAAAGAAAGAAAGCTAACAAACAGTACACAATGCTTTCAAAAGGAGAACATTTAAAAATTGCAATTACACTTTGAAACCACTAAAATTACAGATGGCACATTTATCAATGTCTGTAGTTAAAGAGGCCTGACGCTTTCCATCATAATACCCTGTTTTCAGTTGCTTATAACTTAACCAAACTTTAGCAGTTTGAGCTGAAGTTTTCCACAATGGGGGGCTGTTTCGGGGTGAAGATTTTTTTTCAGAAAACTTCATCAAAAACCCTTCAGTCATTTCCAGTCATGAGGTTAAGAAAAAATGTTTTGCTCATGTTAAAAAAATAAAATAAAATTGTACAACCATTTAATTAAAGGCCTAGCACCTCTTTACTTTGGAGCAGGAACTTGAATTTTGGCATGGGTGCTGCCCTGACTTTTGCTATCCCTGTGAAAATCTGTCCAAATTTGGCCAAGTTATGAGCCTCTGGAATGTGTCCATTTGCACGTTTGCTAGAGATTTGTTAACATTTGGCAACTAAATTCTCTGAATATGCTGTCTTCATTGAGAATTATCCATCCCATGGATGCAGAGGGTGAGCAGTACCTTTTCTGCAGTTGTTCCTTCTGGCAGTCAGGAATGACTGTGGCTCTGGGCACATGAACTGAGAGCAGTGAGACGGTCTTCTGCCTGCTGATCCAAGCAGTGAGGAAGAGAGGGAGAAAGCTACCTGATTAGAATGCAAAGGGATGAGGAGCTCAACCTGGGGGAAAACAGGGTGGAGGGATTGAGATAAGAAACTGGAGGGATGGTGGTGGTGGACTGGGACAAAACAGAAGGGTGGGGAAAGACTGGGATGTGGAACCATGGGGGAATGGTGATTAAACAGGCTAGAATGAGGAGCTGAGGAGAGCAGTGCTGGAGGGAAACTGGGACTGGAACACAGATTGCAGGGGCCAGAGGCATAGGTCAGTGGTCACTAGAACACAGTGGCTCCAGAAACCTGGAATAGAACCCAGGATTTCTAAGTCTCCTGTCAGCAAATACCTAAGAAACCTGTAAGTAAAATATGTGTGTCATCTCCCTCTAGTGGCTGGCCCACATAGAGAATGACAACCTACTACTGCTATCAGTTACTTAGCTCAAGTGGCAGAAGTCTGGGTGGTGGATCTAAGAGGTCTAACCCTGCTGATCAGTCATCTGAGAATCAATAAGTTCCACATTTTTAAAAAAAATGATTTTTTTTAAACTTGGGAAATTACATACTAAAGCTACATTAAAGAAAATTAAGGTGGCAAAGTGAAGCACTCAAAAATTAGGAAATATCAAAATTTAGGTTGCCTGTGTAACTTTGATTTAACCTAATTGTGCATGTGGATTAGGATACAGTCTTCAATTACTCGATCACACTATTTTTTCCCACAGGACCCCTATCTGATTCAATGGACAGAATGGATAGTGCTCATTGAATGGGTATCCTGCTCATTCAGTTTGTGGCCCCAGGCCTTACTTAGAGCATACCATTCAAGTTGTGCTCTGAATAGAGAATTATTCATTTCCTCATGAGCTTTTTCTACGATGCTCAAATGTTACTGGGCTATTATCAGTAAGTTGGAAAAGCTAGTGAATTGCATTTAATATAGAGTGTCATTGGAAAGGGCTACTTGCAGTATCATTATTGTGTCTGGCAGGATTACATTAGGATTACAAAACCCAAGCTTTTGGTTAATTTCTATAGATTTTATTTCTGAGATGGACCTGATTTCCTTTTGTTTTCTGAGTAAAAGTGGATTAATAGGCTCACATGTGTTTGGATGGTGCTTAGACTTTTTGAAAAAAAGTCTACAGTTTTATATGATCTCAAAGGCTACATCTAGGGGAGTGTTCCCCGAGCTTGGGGAGACAGACTGATGCTAGCTCTGCTCAAGCTACTGCACTAAAAATAGCAGGATAAGCCAAGGAGAGCATGGGCAGCAGCTCAGACTAGCTGCCTGAGACCAAACCTGCCTGGATCCCCAAGTATGTATTCAGGCAGCTAGCCTGAGCTGCATTGCTATTTTGAGAAGAGCTAACATGTTGACTGTTTACCCAAGCTGGGAAGCACACTCCCAGAGATAGCATAGATATACCCAAAGAAGCACGATGTCTTGGCAGGTGTGCTCATTATCCCTGGACTGAAATTTTACCAACAGGGGCAGGCACAACAGTTACAAATCAGGGCAAACCATCCACATTTGCCTACAGCTAATCCAAATGGAAATGTGCTACAAAGTGTAAAATAACCCTCTCCACAATAGTGTCCCATGCTCTTTCATTTTTGCTTTTTAGCATTATTAGAATATAAAACCTCAGAATATTAATCTTCTGGTGATAAGCAGAAACTACTGCTCATTTATTTCATGATTTGGTTTCCCCATATACTTTTTGATAAACACCAATTTGTTATGTCACTGGGATTTGTGGTCTCTACCACGTTGGAAATCTAGAGTCTCATTAGAGTATAATAGACTTTGTTTTCACAGTCAGGAGTTGAAACATTATCTCCCTGATTTCTGAAGGCCTCTTAGCAGATAGTAAATTTCTCTCTCTTGCATGCCGTAGTCTCCATCTGCAGTGTAATGAGACCTACAAGAACCAGGAGATACTGGAAAAGGCTTTTTTATTACATGTGTGATTAGCATGCTATGGAAATGTTACCCCATAAACTGAAGTCAGATAATTTATCACAATTATCCCAGTCCAGCAGTTAGGACCTGTGAGAGTCTGGGGCTGCTCTCCTTCTGGCCTCTATATCTTGCCTACCTTTTACAATTGCAAAGCAAGGACAGTTCATTAAAATTGAAATATCATCTAAAATTTAACTCCTAATTTAATTTTTTAAAAGAAAGGTTGAAGACCTTTTAATATTGGTGAAGTTGACTGGGAGATGAAAGCAAGATGTTAACAAGGCTTCTCGGAAAGTCAAGAGATGAGATTTTATATCATGTTAAAATTGTAAAGGTGGCAGGAGGGGAATTCAAGCACAAATCTAATTTTCTTACCCTGTCATTTTGTGAAGTCTTCTGGATGAGTGTATTTTCAAAGTAAGGAAACTATTTTTTGATTCTTGATAATGGAATTGCAGAGTTTCCTATCTTATTAAATATATGTAATTGTCTATATGGAGTGGTTCCCATGCATACAATCTTATTACATGATTTTGTAATGTATCACACCACTGTCCCCACCCTGCCATGTTAACATTATTCTTGGAAGTACTGTCTCTGGAAGATGCTCTCTAATACTAATAAGAGTTGTACCAAAGATTCACACCTTACTGGATATACACTAAATAGTGGAATAGGGATAGTTAGCTCAGAGATTGATGTTTACAAATATCTGAGTTTTCAAGGGGGACCCATCATAGCTCTACTGCTAGTAAAACATTGTATTTGGATCCTGGAAGAAGATCTGCTTATGCTGTAGTGAGCTTTCAGTTGTGTTAAAATAATGCCCTCTAAAAGTCTACCAGGAGGCCAGTCTTACTGTTATACAAAATAGTGCATTCACACCAGCGGTAAGGATTGTCTGCCAATATGCAGGGAGCACAAGTAATATACCTCATGAAAAAGTACTATATAGAGGCCAAAATTTTCA
Organism: Lepidochelys olivacea; assembly: GCF_965140295.1. Lineage (NCBI taxonomy): Eukaryota > Metazoa > Chordata > Testudines > Cheloniidae > Lepidochelys > Lepidochelys olivacea. The sequence goes on along the minus strand of NC_140414.1, from coordinate 44,659,485 downwards.
AAAACGAATGCCCTAAAAGTAGGTTCTTAAGTCCATATTTAGCTATGTATATAAATGTAGCCTGATATCAAGAAGTGCTGAGCACCCACAAAGCCCCTCAAAATCAATGGGAAGTAAAGGCACTCAGCATCTTTGAGATTGGGCAACTATTATTTAATGGTTTAAATATGGATTAGCCACCTAGGCTTGAAAAATTGGTCTTCGTATATTTTTGCACTTTACAGCACACAATAGAACATACTACAGATTCATAATAATATAGTACCTAACCCAAATTTGTATCACTTACTAAAACAGCACTTTATGAAGTCTAACAAACAGAACAGGTCTGGTTACAAGGGATACTTTGGTTGAACTGGCTACTTCTCTACCTAATACAAGTATTGCCAACCCCAAGCATTGAAAAGTCAAGAGCAGGTCCTACAATCATGAGATTTTTAAGAATAATAGATGTGGTTGTCTTTATTTGGTTTCCAATTTTGAAGACTGTTATAAAAATAAAGGGAGGGGTAACCACCTTTCTGTATACAGTGCTATAAAATCCCTCCTGGGCAGAGGCAGAACCCTTTCACCCGTAAAGGGTTAAGAAGCTAAGATAACCTCGCTGGCACCTGACCCAAAATGACCAATGAGGGTACAAGATACTTTCAAATCTGGAGGGGGTAAAGGGGGGGAACAAAGGGTCTGTCTGTCTGTGTGATGCTTTTGCCGGGAACAGATCAGGAATGCAGTCTCAGAAACTCTGTTAAGTTAGTAAGTAATCTAGCTAGAAATGTGTTAGATTTCCTTTTGTTTAATGACTGGTAAAATAAGCTGTGCTGATAGGATGTATATTCCTGTTTTTGTGTCTTTTTGTAACTTAAGGTTTTGCCTAGAGGGATTCTCTATGTTTGGAATCTGATTACCCTGTAAGGTATTTTCCATCCTGATTTTACAAAGGTGATTCTCTTACCTTTTCTTTAATTAGAAGTCTTCTTTTAAGAACCTGATTGATTTTCCATTTTTCTTAAAATCCAAGGGTTTGGGTCTGTGTTCACCTGTACAAATTGGTGAGGATTTTTATCAAGCCTTCTCCAGGAAAGGGGGTGTAGGGCTTGGGGGGATATTTTGGGGGAAGACGTCTCCAAGTGGGCTCTTTCCCTGTTCTTTGTTTAACATGCTTGGTGGTGGTAGCATAGGGTTCAAGGACAAGGCAAAGTTTGTACCTTGAGGAAGTTTTTAACCTAAGCTGGTAAGAATAAGCTTAGGGGGTCTTTCATGCAGAGTGGGGTTCAGAGTGGGGAAGGAATCTTAACAAAGACTAAAGGCTTAATATTTTCAAGTTACAACCACAACCTATAGGGCTAGAGAATTTCTTAAAAAAAGAAAAAGGAAAAAAGCAGAGAGTCTCATTATTTACATTATTCCGTGAGCTGGAGCTTTAAGAAAAAAACAGAAGATACCATGAGACTTGCAGTAGAGTCATGAGAGTTGGCAATTGTGCTACACTTCATAACATTTCAGTGACATCTTTTTGTGATAACACACAGCACAGGTTCAAATGAGTGCCTTTCCCAAGAAATGTGTGAGAGAAAGAAGTACTAGCTTAGGGAAGTGTGGTCAAGAGCTCTGAGTTGTTGCTTAGGAGCCAGAAATTCCTGAGTTCTTTAATCTGGAGTATGATACTGACTCTTTCTGTGACTTTGGGTAGGCCATTGAGCTCTCTGCCCCTTCTGTGGCAAGGGGACATTACTTTAATCCTCACCTCACCCCTCTGAGGTAGGTTATTACTATTTGCAAAGGTCTGGAAAAATGAAACGTGTTAGGTACATGTTTAATTAGTATTTCCCCAACTTGGTTTGAGTACCACTTCCCAGGGGGCAAGATATTAGAGCAAGATAGTGGGTTACAGTTGCCTCTGTGAGCACCCCCCAGTATCCAAGCATGGTGCTGCCACTCTCTTCAGCACCCAGTAAGCCCTGCAGCCTACCTCAGCAGATCTACTGTGGCTGAGCCCTCTAGCTAGGTTACACTATCCAAACCCCTACCAGGGTACAACAACTCAATCAGAAGAAGTTCCTTGCCCTTCCAAGCCAATTATAAATAAATGGTTTGTTACTCTTCTGGGGCTTAATCCCTTCTCTAGAATTGAATCAGCATTGTCACTACTGAACTCCTGCCACCCATTGTGGCAGCAAAGGACCATAGCCCAGCCTGGTTCCTTTGGCTATAGCCGAAAGAACACTCACTCCACCAATTACCGCCAGGAACTGCTTTGCTTGCAGCAAGTAGCTCCTTTTATTTTGGCCTGTTGGACCTTGATTGTCTGTTGCTCATCCTCAGCCCTTCTAGCTGCTGGAGGACCAGATCTCAATGGTTCCTAAAATGTCCTGGGATGCTTCTCTAGGGAGGCCTAATACTCACTTCTCCATTCAAATTAACAGAAATAGTATCTAGAAGGAATTCCATCCAACTTTCAGTCAGAGGGAGGATCATTATGATGCATGAGCTTTAGGATGGGATATTAAAATATTTACAGAATGAGGAAAGATAAGGGAGATCCCTCAACACTGAGGGTGGGGGAAAAGAAAATGAAGGTGGAGAAATGTTGAAACAAGGGATGCTGAAAAAAATGGGACAAATGCAAGATGTTGCGGCACTTGCAAGAAACTAGGTGGGGAAGGCCTAGATTTAAAGAGTGGGTACCTAAAAGTAGGCTCCTAAATCCTTACTAAGATGCCTAAATAAGTATCCCAATTTTCAAAAGTTCTGAGCACCCCTCTGAGGATGTTGTTGGGAGGAAGAGACATAAAGCTGTACAATAATTTAGTATGGATAAAAGTTTTGCTACAGTATGGACTGGAAGATTGGTATAAATAAATGTTTATTTATTATTTTTATTTTACGAATTATATGCAGTGTCATGTAATACTTGGCTACAAGAACATTTTTAGCAAAGTATTTAGCATCAGATTATTAAAATAAAGTGGACTTCTTAGATCCCCCCATCCATCCTTACTCTAAGCCATCCTTACACATGCAGGTGAAAGGGATTTTTATCCTTACTCTATGTAGAGATCAGGACTACCTGAGTTTTGGGTATTGAAGGCCTGGCCCACACACTGTTTTTGTATCAGCACAACTATTTCAGTTAGGTGTATGATTTTTTTTTTAAATCAAAATAGTTATATCAGTACAACCCCAGATGTGGATACAGTGATAATTGCATAAAGGTGCCTTATTGTTTAGTTTATTTCCCTTCCCATATGGGAATAACTATAATGGTATAAACACTTTTATAACAGTATCTATACTGCTGGGTTGTGTCACTTTAACTCTACCAGTACAACTTTTGCACAGACAAACTCTTAGGGTTGTAAGATACCAAAAATGACGCACAGGGGTAGCTGAATCAGTGGAGGTATTCATCGAGGGGAGAGGACAAGAAGATCAACTCCCAGAAGCCTTGGCCCCTCAGCTAACGAGCTGACCACAAACAAATGTTTTCATGTTTTGAAACATTATCTATCCTCTATAAAAGGTGCGAAGTTATGTTTAAAATGGTGCTGGTTAGTTACTAACATATTTTAAAGCATGACCATTTTTCCTAGTCTAGATGTGCACATTGTCTTTGCTTGCAGTGCACTCAGTGACATATATGACTGGGTGGATGAGCAAAGCATTAAATGGATTGGAACGCATGCGCACGCCTACAACCACACACACACCCCTGTCTCTCTTACCTCAATATGCGGAGGGGGAGAGAAGGGGAGGATAAGGGACTATGTGACCTCTCAAGGGTCTTTCCAGCCCTCTACTTCTGTGATTCCATAATTAATTAAAATTGATAAATCAAGGAAAAGGAAACCTCTTACCCTGTCAGACTGTCTGAATTTTAAGTGCATAAAGATTGAAAAATCACAGTAAAGCATCTGAGTATTTGTTTTAAAGATATTTAGGGGTTGTAATAATTAAATCTAAGATCAAAATCTTCAAGGCCTGTCCAAGTTAAGAACACACAGAACCTTCCCTGCTTCTAAAAAGATGTTGCTTGTTAGCAAAGTTTTTTTTTACTAACAATGGCTTACTCCCTCAAAGCAAATTAGTTAAGTAGCACACTTCCCCATGCACAAATAAATAAATAGTAAAAATTGTTAAACAACTATTTATTTTAATTTAAACTAATCCTTTAGGTACTTAAACCCAAAAGCCAGCAGTTTCTCTGAAGTATCCACTGGTCCACCCACTCCCCTAATAATAGAATATCGGAAAAGCACTGCTCATTAAAACTAGAAAGGAAGTGTGGACAGAGGTACCATTGTATAGAGAGAAACCAAACTATTAAGATAATTAAAATTAATATATGGTTGTATAGGATACTGGCAAGTAGAGATGGAAAAGTGCTAATAGGTCACTGAGTGTTAAAGTACAGAATGTCTTTTATGATGCTTAATATAAGAGCACATTTTGAATTCCTGTAGTTTTTTTGCATTGAAGAAGCATTATGTAGAAAAAGGAGTTAAATTCTGGTAGTACAGGACTAGAGGTAGGAAAACTGCATTCTCAGTTCTGTCACTGATTTGCTGTGTAAGCTTGTCAAGTCACTTAACCACTCAGTGCCACAGTTTCCTCGTCTGTAATATGTGGATAATTAAGCTTACGTACTTCATGTCAGGATTGTTTTTATGGAGGGTGTGGGTTAGGTTTAATTAATGTGCTTTGAGATCAGGTGAAAGTCACTATAGAAGTACATAGCATTATTGTTATATGTGTGCAACAGGGCTGTCAAGCGATTAAAAAAATTAATCGCGATTAATTGTGCGATTAAAAAAACTAATCACAATTAATTGTGCGGTTAAACAATAATAGAATACCATTTTTGGATGTTTTCTATGTTTTCAAATGTATTGATTTCAATTAGAACACAGAATACAAAATGTACAGTGCTCACTTTATATTTATATTTTTTTACAAATATTTGCACTGTAAAAATATTTGCACTGTAAAAAAACAATCCCTATTACAAGTGCTGTAGTGCAATCTCTTTATCATGACCGTTGAACTTACAAATGTAGAATTATGTACAAAAAAACCTGCATTCAAAAATAAAACAATATAAAACTTTAGAGCCTACAAGTCCACGCAGTCTTACTTCTTGTTCAGCCAATTGCTCAGACAAACAAGTTTGGTTACAATTTGCAGGAGATAATGCTGCCCGCATCTTATTTACAATGTCACCTGAAAGTGAGAACAGGCGCTAAAGATTCATATGTCCCTTCATACTTCAACCACCATTCCAGAGGACATGTGTCCAATGCATGTTCATTTTCATCATCTGAGTCAGATGCTGCCAGCAGAAGGTTGATTTTCTTTTTTTGGTGATTTGGGTTCTGTAGTTTCCGCATCAGAGTGTTGCTCTTTTAAGACATCTGGAAGCATGCTCCACATCTTGTCCCTCTCAGATTTTGGAAGGCACTTAAGATTCATAAACCTTGGATCGAGTACTGTATCTATCCTTAGAAATCTCACATTGGTACCGTCTTGCGTTTTGTCAGATCTGCAGTGAAAGTGTTCTTAAAATGAACGTGTGCTGAGTCATCATCCAAGACTGCTATAACATGAAATATATGGCAGAATGCGGGTAAAACAGCAGGGGACATACAATTCTCCCCCAATGAGTTCAATCACAAATTTAATTAACGCATTATCAGCATGGAAGCATGTCCTCTGGCATGGTGGCCGAAGCAGAAAGGGGCATACAAATATTGAGCATATCTGGCACGTAAATACTTTGCAATGCTGGTTACAAAAGTGCAATGTGAACGCTCATTCTCACTTTCAGGTGACATTGTAAATAAGAAGCAGGCAGCATTATCTCCCGTAAACAAACTTTTTTTTCTTGGCGATTGGCTGAACAAGAAGTAGGACTGAGTGGACTTGTAGGCTCTGAAGTTTTACATTGTTTTGTTTTTGAGTGCAGTTATGTAACCAAAAAAAATCTACATTTGTAAATTGCACTTTCACGATAAAGAGATTGCATTATGGTACTTGTATGAGGTGAACTGAAAAATACTATTTCTTTTGGTTATCATTTTTACAGTGCAAATATTTGTAATAAAAATAATATCAAGTGAGCACTGTATACTTTGTATTCTGTGTTGTAATTGAAGTCAATATATTTGAAAATGTAGATATACATCCAAAAATATTTAATAAATTTCAATTGGGATTCTATTGTTTAACGGTGCGATTAAAACGGCGATGAATCATGATTAATTTTTTGAGTTAATCACGTGGGTTAACTGCGATTGATTGACAGCACTAGTGTGTAATAAATGAATATTTGGACAGCATGGCTGATAGAAATGGATAGAGATGATATTTCCTAGGAATGTCACTAAGATTCAAAAGGATAGGGAAGGAAAATGTCATGCATAAAACATGATAGAATATAGTGATGATACCTAATATCACAACCTTATACAAAACATTGTGAGGCATGAAAGTAATTGGGGAAGGGAGGCGGGGAGACAATCAACATGCTCTCAGTTGGCTCAGAAGCCAGGATTTAGTAATCCCATCTGGCATAATGTGGGATGGATTTTCAGGGACCAGCCAGATAACTATTTTTGTGAATCCCAACTTGCTACTTGAAAATTTGCTGCTGTTAATTATGCTGATCAGAGGGTATTCAACATTTCAGCCACTACCACCAAGTGAAAGACTCTCTTTAATGGCTTGTGATTCTTGAGTCTTTCCTTATTATGTTTGGACAGGGGAGTAGCCAAGGCATGGAGCCAGGCTTACTTTGGAGAAGGCTCAGGACCAGTGCTGCTGGATGAAGTACGTTGTACAGGGAACGAGCTGTCCATAGAACAGTGTCCAAAGAGCTCCTGGCGAGACCACAACTGTGGCCACAAAGAAGATGCAGGAGTTTCCTGCACACCTCTTACAGGTAGTCTACTGAGCAATTAGCATATTGATGATTAATTACAGACCCAGGATTGAGAGCTTTGGAAGAGTGATATTTTTAGAATGTTGGTTGCACTGAAGTCAAGCAACAGGCAGAAGTAAAATCTGTCAGCTCTGTCCTGCAGGACCAGCTGTAAGCATGTGCGAAACTTTCAACTACAGAAGGTCTTGCTGTTCAGAAAGATGCCTTTACATCTCAGTAACAAGTTGAGTAACCAATCTCCCTTCTGTGCAGAAGGGGAAAGATCCATGTACGGTGGGTTATCCATACATGCACATCAGGAGCATAATCTGGCTCATATAAATTTACAACCATATGCTGCTCTCATTTTGTAACACTTCTCCCACCAACAACAATAGATATCTCAATATGGAGTGAGGGCTGTTGTTTGGTCACCATCAAAAGGTCAGCATTTATCAACAGTCATTCTCCTGTGGTATATGAGATACTATAGTATTTTTCTATAAGTGACATCTCAGCTCCCACTGTGTGGTGGAAGTAAGTGAATGTTGACTTTTTAATGGCAGTCATTTGGAAATAAATAGAATATACAAAGGAACGTGTAGAGCTACAGGTAAACTGTATGTGTTGACATTGCACAGTTAAAGCCCAGTCCTGCAAACTATTCATGTGAGTAAAGTTGGGAGGATCAATGATTTAAACAATTTTCCATTGCACTTGAACAATTGCTACATATAAAGCATTGCACAGCTGACAGGTACATTATGGGGTTGGTTTTTTTCCACCTTCTGTTCAAACATTATTGCCAGACATGGCAGCCGTGTGGTCTGAACCAATACTGTAAATTTTGTTTTTACTTTTCTTGGGGAATGACAAGATAACTGCATCTTAAGCAGAACTGATTCTTGCTTTTTCTTACTTGCTAATGCCACAGATGGTGCAATAAGACTAGCAGGTGGGAAAGGCAGTCATGAAGGACGTCTGGAGGTACATTACAGCGGGCAGTGGGGCACAGTCTGTGATGACGGGTGGACTGAGATGAATACACAGGTGGTTTGTCGGCAGCTTGGATTTAAGTAAGATCCTTTTATATGAGACAACTAAACACTTGGTTTAGCAGTAGTGATAAACCTTTGCAAAATACTGTCTGTACTCTGCAAACTATTAGATGTGCTGTGTTGCCTTTTTTCCCTAATAATCTCACGAGCATCAGTTTTGTATTGTGAAAAGCTTTGTATACCACACTGTAATAAGAAACAGAACACTGAACAAAAACCACAAAGTAATTTCCTAAATGATTTATGATGCTGGTTGTTCTCAGATTTGGAAGAACATTAACACAGTGCTGCTCTGAGTCAGTTTGATCTGTTTATGCTGTCAAATGAGTAGAGGAAGAAATCAAGGGGAGGACTCTCATTGCCTTCACTGGGCTTTGGTCAGGCCTTTTGGGAGAATTCTTACTGGTCATTTTCAGGATGGGATGTGAGGAAAATTCATCCTTGAGATTAAAAGAACTTCATAGTTCAGCCATAACTTGATATTACTGAAGTTATAAACCTCCACCTACAACTGATGTGTTTCATGGAGACACATTGCACTCATGCCCGATTCTTCTCTGCAGGATACCAGTAACTCCCATTCTCAGTCTCAGTGAGAATCACTTTTACCTTGGAAGAGGAGAATTGGGCCTCTGAATTTTTGAAATATGTGCTATGTGCAAAAGAACTGAGCTGAAATCCATCAAACTCCATCCTCTCTTCCTCCAGTCTCTTTTAGACATTTGTGGCCTCTTAACAGAAAGATCAGAAACTTTTTGTCTCAGTGTGAGATTTCAGTCTGAGATGGAGAAGTCCCTAGACATGCACCAAGTTCCTTTCTATCATCCTACTTGCTGGCTGAGGCCAAACATGCACATTCTGGAAAGAGAAGCTGCTTCACCATGTTAAACCAAAAGTCTGATTCTGCCAGTCTTTTGCCCATGGAACTCCCATTAAAGTCACTTAGGCTTACCCATGGTATAGATATTTCTGTATCTAGCTCAAAAAAATTAACAGCCATGCTCTGGAACGCAATTTTTTAAAATACATCTTTTACAAAACTCTCATGCCAATGTCATATATTTCCTCTGCATCACATTTCCTATTGTGTCAGGTTACAAATGGAATTTCTTTTACTATGTACATTGCCTTTCTCTTGTTTCATTTATTCACTGTCTGAAGTCATAATCCATTATTCATGATACAACAGAAAGGAATTCTGCTATCGTACTTCCAGGATTGTGGCATCTCCAAATAAATGTCCAAATGGCAGCTGAACTTTCTTTTGCCAGAGCTAAATTTGCCTATTCTCTTTGTGCTTGAGAGCAGTTGGTTTTATCCACTCACAAAGAATAATTTCCTCTTTGGTGCTGAAGTATCATATCCCCTGTGCAGTATTGCTCATAAATGATGCATACATATTTGTTACACAGGTATGGAAAAAGTGCATCAGAAAGCTACTTAGAAGAGAGGACTAGGCCTATCTGGTTGGATGATGTCAGCTGCTCTGGAAAAGAATCAACCATTCTTCAGTGCTCAAAGAGAGAGTGGGGAAAGCATGATTGCAACCATCAGGAGGATGTCAGAATAACCTGTCACGCAGATAATGACAGCCATAGATTCTCACTGGGTAAGGCATTCTTTGTAACTAATAAATGTCAGCATTCCTCTGCCTAAAGATTCAAGCAGAATGCAGCCTCTTTAAAGATGCTACAAATTTGAATCTCCACTTATTCTGCTGCCTGTACGTAGTTAAGCTGTTAATCAGTCAGAGGTAGGCATATGTGTATGTGAAGGGGGAGAGAAAGCTTTCCCTTTGAAGAGCACATGGAGCTGTTAAGGTTGCACATGGGAACATAAATATTCAGGGCATAAAGAAACAACGTTAATCTGTAATGCAGTGATTCCAGAGCCAATGAAACCTAAATCTGTGTCTGGATGGGTTTTTAGTCCTAGTGAGCCCCTCCTGATGGTATACTGAGTTGCACTTAGTACTCTGCAAGTTGTAATGAACTGAAAGAATGATAAATCATTAGTAAACCTCCCTGTGGACTTAGGTTCTTGCACCCCATCTGAAAAACAGAGATTGGAGAAATAGAGGGCATTCAGAGATAGACAGTGAAACTTATTAGAAACATGGAATTATGTCTTTATTATTAATTATCATTATCAGTCACTTGTATTACAGAAGAGCCTAGGAGACACAGTCATGGACCAGGACCCTTTTGTGCAAGGCACTGTACAAACACAGAAATTGTTTTCTGATGTGAAATATAGTTAAGTTGCATTAAAGAGAAGAAACGTAAAATATTATGGTCAAGATTTTTAAAAATGTATGCCTAAATATAAGTGCCGAAATCCATAAGTAATCTGGCTATCAAAAATGTCACACATTGACTGTCTTGGGAACTACAGTATCATTGCTCAATACTTTTGAAAACGAGGTTACTTATTTAGTTGGCTACATATGGATGTAGGAGCTTATATTTAGATACATATTTTGTAAAATTGTTGCCCATATTTTTAAAAGTTTACCCAAGTATATTGTAGTAGTTGTAGAATCTTGGATTTTCAAAGGACCCTAAGGAAGTTAGGTCTCCAGCTCCCAGTGAATTCTAAAGGGATTTGGGTGCCTAACTCCCTGAGGTTCCTTTGAAAATCCCAGCCTGAAAGTTTGCCTTGTGAAACTAAAACATGGATTTACTGCTTTAAAGTGCTATCTCAGCTTGCAATAATGCAGTATTTTACTACACTTTTCCACATCTTCAGTCTTTTTCTTCTCTCTTCCTTCCTCTCTTCCCTTCAAAACCTCCTGCTCCCCAAACTCCACAAATAATTATTATTCTTGTGGTATCATACAACCAATGATTACGTATGGGTGAGACTGCTACAGTGTGTTTGCTAGAAATAAACCCTCTCATCCCCCAAATAACAGGCATTCAAATCACGGCGGCTGTCTGCACAGATACAAACTATTTACGCTGCTGCATTTGAGACACTATACAACATAATCCTAACTGAACAAGATTCAGTTCAGTTAAATATATCCATAGGGTAACATTCTCGTATCCCCCTCAGTTCACCTGAAAGTCATATTAATTCCACACATCTAGACTAATTTGCATTACCAAGATGAGGTAACAATAAAACACATATATTTTATTGCTAAAATCTTCTATCCCTATCTGGATAATATGAGTATAATTTACACTAAAATCATGTTCTGCCAGAATAGCACACTTCATTACAACAGAAGAATAAAGAGGAGACTGAGATTTGCTGTAATGTTTCTGGTTTGACTGAAGACAAAGGCTATATTGCTACTATTTGTTTCTTAACATTTGAGAAAGTATTAAATATTTCCTCTAAAAAGGAATTCAGTGGAGGAAGAGTATAAGAAAGAGTATTTTTAAATATAAACATTAAAGGGAGACAGACAATTGGTTTAAGACACAAACCAGATTTTTGTTAAAAAAAGAATGCTCTGCAGATATTAATTTGTAATTCATTTTTTATTACACTTAACAAATTTGAGTTATGAATGTAAATGTTTCCCATAGAGTGGTGAGGAACCAATAACAACAACAAAAAGGTTTTAGTATAGAAGACCCAAAAAATGTAACTGACTAGAAATTAAGAGAAACTGAGCAACAAATGTAATTGTGCAGCCTAAGTTAATTGCAGAAAGGAAATATATGGTAAACTGTGTAAATAATAAAAAAAAATTGAAGTGAAAAACATTTTTATGCTAAAAATAATTCAGTTTTAAAGCTTTTTCACTTTTAATAAGATAACTCTGGGTGAATTTAGCCCAATGACTAATGCCAAATTAACACTAGTTTTACTAAGAGCAAAATCTGGCCCATTATTTGCTCTCCCTCTTGGGTAGGCAGTAATTTTCACTGGCTTTCTAGCTAAGTTGTCTTCAATTTGTGGGAGAGTGAGGAGGAACAATAACTTGTCCAATTATTGGAAAGAACTCCAATGGAAAATATTAGGGATATATCAAGTACTACATACAAAAAGATTTAGGAGATGATTCTCATTTACACAGAGTAAAGGGGCCTCAAATTGAATTTATGCCTACTTTAAGGCCCTTGCACTACCCAAGAGTTGAAAAAGAGCATTTGTGTAAATGAGAATTATACCCTTAGGGCTTTTTATGACACAGTTTTTTTGAAACTTGCAGTCTAAATACTCAGCTAGTATAATAATATATACAATTAATTGGCCTTTGGGTAAGAGAACATAATTAGTAAAAATCTCAGTAATTCATATCAATAACTGGGAGACTGATTGATTTTGTATTATCAAATTTTCTGAATGAGAGTAAATGAACAAACATAATTTAAAAAAGGCCAAGGAAAATCTATAACTGAATATACTTTATTCAGTTGGACAAATGTATTAGTTTTCATGATGATAATACTTCAGAGTATACTAGTCAACATGCTGGAGAGTACTTTGTATAAGTAATGCATGTGTAGTAACATGGGCTAGTACATTTGTTGCTGGGCTGTAGGGTGAGCTTGGTGGGGGTGGTTTGTATGAGTGATTGTATTTATCGGTGAGGTTTAGCTAAATCCTCCTGTAAAAGTCCTCTATGAAGAATATGGTCTGCTCAAATGGGTATCATGTGGGTGTAGTCTCATAACACAAGAATCAATCAGATTGTTCTCTACGGTTGGGGAAAGAACTGGGCTGTGTAAGTTCCAGTCAAGTTATAAGCTGTGTTACATATTTATATGTAATGGAAGAAACCGATGAACCCTACAGTTTAAAGCATAAGGAGTACAGTGGTGCTTCATGATTTGTTGTAATGTGTATAAAATGCTTCATGCTGCCTGCCATGACAAAATACGTGAATACTTTAACAGATGATATCATTAAAGTAGAAATCTTGTTGAACATAAGTGTCAGTTGACCCTATCCTTGGAATGTGATGAAATGACCTAAAATAATAGTTTTTGTTTCTACTGTTGTGTAACTTATTCCTAGGTCCTCCCATCAGGCTGATGGATGGTGAGAATAAGAAAGAAGGACGTGTGGAGATTTTTATCAATGGCCAGTGGGGCACAATTTGTGATGATGGATGGTCTGATAAGGATGCAGCTGTGGTCTGTCGACAGCTTGGCTACAAGTAAGAAAAATCCTTCAACTATTCTTCAAGTTATCTGATTACCATATCTGACTGCATAAAGTTTGTGCAACTGAGTATTACCTGACTAGGTAATACTTGTCTGCTTAGTATACTTTTACTCTTCTATCCTTGAAATATACAAAAGTAAAGCCTGCTACAATTTTACTACTTCTTCATAAGGAAGCTGATATGCCTCAGAAAAAGGGAAGTAATGCCAAAGCATAATTGTCTTTACTAAGCTCAGCTAACAACTGAAGTGTAGGTTAAAAGCAGTTATTGAAAAATCTGTTTAATGAAACCAAATATTTTAAAATGACTAAGCTGCTGTTTAAATACGATATTTAACTTGTTATTTATGTGGCTATTCATATTATCTACGCACAATAGGCCAAATTCTCATTTACACTCAACTTCTGTGAGTTGCACCGATGTAACTGAGAAAAGAATTAGGCTCAACATATCTGCTCAGTATTCTTTCCTGCTCTGAACTATTTTAACCTTACTTCTTTGATTGTAACTGAGCTTGGTTTCCAGTCTTCCTAAAGCACTAACGAAGTTCAAGGAAATGATTTGCCACATCCTTCAGGAATGGAAAGATAATGGAAACAAGAAGAAAATTAATATTTAAAAGAATGCACTGGGGTGTAGCCTAGAGTTGAGTAGTAGAGTTAATGACCATTCATGTTAACAGAAATGATTTTCTGTATCTGTGAACCTTCGAGATTCTTTGGCTTTTTTATTTTATTTTTATTTTAATTATTGTTTCTGGGTTTTGGTGATAAATGACAATTATCTTAATTTATATAACACCTTTAATCTCGAAAGATTTTAAACTGATGCACATGGACATAATTTATCTGTCACCTGAAATGTAGCCATGTTTGGGGTGAAACAAAGGGTAATATTTAACAGATCAGTGTAACGTTACATGTTAGAAAAGGAAAGGCAGTACAGAATGTGTTTCCCAGTGAAACTACAGAAAAGAATTACTTATGGTCAAGACAATAAAACCAGCTTTGAATTTGGCCAGACTATTCGGGATAGGGTGACCAGATGTCCTGATTTTATAGGGACAGTCCCGATTTTGGGGGCTTTTTCTTATATAGGCACCTATTACCCTCCACCCCCTGTCCTTATTTTTACACTTGCTATCTGGTCACCCTAATTAGGGACAATGATCTTACTCATGCAAAGAGCTCAATGTAATTGTTTATTGATCACAAGTAGTTTTTATAAACTGTGGTTTTATTAATATCTATGTGTTGTGATCTTGAATGACCTCAAATAGTTGTGAAGTCTTAAGTGGTTTTAATGACTAACTTGGTTTTCTATCTAGTTCAAAAGATAGCAACTTCAGCAGCACACTGCCCAGTGCCACCAGACATGGGCATTGCTTTAGTACTGACTCAGAGGTAAGAGTGGTAGCCACTGAATCAACAGCACTGAGAGGTTTTTTTGTTCATTTACTGACCTGGCCTGACCCTGCTTAGTTTGTGAGATTTGAAGGGATCATAAAAGGAGCCTGGCTGCAGGGTACATGATAATAACTTGAATAAGCCTGCTGAAATAAAATAACAGAGCTAACAGGAAAAAATATTTAATTAAAAAAATTGCAACTTTTCTATGCCAGTGGTGAACAAAGCCACTCAATCAGCCTTCCACTGCTCATTAGACATTTCTCGTTGGGGCACTAGGAATCAAGGTAGGTGTGATGGCCAAGGACAGACTTATAAAAAGTAGTGCTAATAAGATCTGAAAATAGTCCAGAAAAGGCTGTTTTGCTTTAAGTGTTTTTTTTTCAAATAACTTCCAAGCTAAAGAACCTTATAGATTTGTATTATTTCCTACTGAGTCATTTAGTCTGCTTCTTCCTCAGCCTCCTCAGACACACAGACTTTTCATATTTCTGTCACAGACGCACCAAACCCACTCACTCATCCCCACATTCCATTTTTAAGCCATTTCAAAGACAGATAGTTGGATTCTCAATTTATATCCTGTCATTACAGGGGTTCAGAATAAAGGAGGATAATATAGTAGGGTACATACCAAGTGAAGGACTTGGGGCAGAGTACAAATCTTGGATATATGGGGATTCTGATAATTGGGGGAGTCAGCCAGCATACTTGGAAGTCTGCGCTGAGGGCTGTTTCCTTATTCCTTGCTTGTTCAGTAAATGGTGACAGGTACACTCCAGGAGCTTGACTTTGCTCTTATGTGCAGCCATGTATGTGAGAACAATCAGGTCTGAGTATTTTACTGTATGTATTTGTTTGCTCTGATTCAGACTTCAGTCTGAGTGCTGATTTGAGTGTCTCATGACAAGGTTAGGATCTTCTATTTACACACCTACGTTTGAAAATTGGGCTCTCTGAGTGCTGCTTTTTAGAGACAAAAACTAGTCTTTTTCTGGAAAATGTTGGCAAAGAGCTAAATACTGAAGCTGACATCAATTTTCATTAAGAATGACCATGGAACTAAAAGTTCATACTGAGGTATTATTTTCCACTTACATAACTGTGATTTACACTTACAGCACTGCTACTGGGAAACTTAGGGTGTCTGACTTTACGTTTTTTTTTCTGGAAAATGTGAAGCCTGTAAATCATATGTACATTTTTTGACTCAGGCCAGCAGGGGAGTGGAGATTTCCTTAAAATGCAGACTTGTACAACAGAGAGTAAAACAAATGAATTAATAGTTGTACTGTATATATTGCTCCCAGGGTTAACAAGGAACTGTGTTTTTATTTTTACAAAATACTGCTTTGTAACATTAATAACCTTTTAATTAAGATTTGTTTCTGAAGTTGAATCTGGAAACCCAAGTTGGCAAGATGTCTAGACCCCAATTAATAGTACTCTTAAAGATCTGTTATTAAGCCAGCTTGCATACTTGTAGATTAATGTTAGTAGCAGAAAAACAATCTGAAGAACATTAGAAAGCCATCCTCCTACCAGGAAAAGCAGTTGCGAAATTAAAAAAAAAATTAACGGTGGCTAATCAAAACACACTTAAAACTGAAAGAACATGCACCTTTCGTGAAGCATTACTTAATGTCTGACAAAGACTAGCAAGTAGAGTAATTTTATGGATGGGGGGAAAAGGATAGAAGAGAGATGTTTTAGAAACTCTTATGCTTGTTGAGCAAGTTAATTGGCATGATGAAAATTCTAAGATATTTGGAGCCCTTTTCTGGAAGAACTGGGTTATGAATATACAAACATATACGAAATGAAGATTAGGGTATTTTTTCATTTTTCATTTAATTTTTTATTTTTTTCATTTATGTACTGAAAAACAGTTTTGGTAATGTAGCAGAAACTTCCATTCAACCTTTTCCATGTAGATTTTCTATGTGGGAGGACAGGTTTTTGTCCTTGTAAGGTATTCATTAACTGGAACATCGGTATATACCACTGTGCGCCTATGCGCTTGGTGGGTCTAGTCTACCATATTGGAGTACAGATCCCTGCTTTTTATCTGTTTTTCTTGTACATACCAGCTTGATAATGAATGAGAAACAGTTTAAAATATTTAATTTTAATGTTTATTTCTAATGGTTAAGCCTACCATATATTTGATTAATGTATTGGGATCTTAATAGCAAAATGTATTTTAGCAAAAGCTTTGTAATTCACTTTCAATGCATGGTTATACTCCCAGTCTACACTATGGAACAAATTTTGGTTTCAGTTTCTCTGGATTTACACTAGTGTAATAGAGATCAGATTTTTTTTCCTTTTATATTTCTGTACTGAACCATTTTAGGTTTCTTGGGGGATGGGTGGGCTTGTACTCCTGCTGCTAGCCTGAGCCACTGCCTATACCCCACTATTTTTAGCGCACTAGCTCAAGCGGAACTAGCGTGTGTCCATCTACCCATGCCACAAAGCACCTTCCCAGACGCAGTGTAGACATACCCTAAGTGCAACAGCAATCCCGGTGTGGTGTTTTGTTGCTTTTTGCTTTAAATATAAAAGCATTAATTTTTTATCATATTTTGTTTTTTCAGCCTTCAGCTATTGCTCTCTGACTGAAGACAGAGGCTGGAGGTCACTCTACTAATGCTGTCTGGAGCACAGCAGTATGGACAATTGATAGAAAGGACAGTTTTTTAAACACTATATTCAGGTGCAAAAATGTGCGCACACATTATATATATATATATGTAATATGTATATATATATATATATATATTAGTATTTACATGTGCATTTTCCACAGGGGTGGGGTGTGTGTGTAAATAAGGAAAATATATATGCAAATGGCAACTTGTAATTCAGTGTAATTTGGGTGCCTAACTCCCTTAGGCTCCTTTGAAAATCCCTGACTCACTGTCTCCAAAAGAAATCCTTAAGAGGGAGACTGAGGGGGGACAGTGTTTATTAGCTGATTCAGTATCCAAACATGGCTGTTCCTTCCCCTTCTGCTCTGCACCAGACACTATTAACTAGGTGACCTACACACCCTGCTTAAATCTGCGTAAATGATAGCAGGTTTCAGAGTAGCAGCTCTGTTAGTCTGTATCCACAAAAAGAAAAGGAGTACTTGTGGCACCTTAGAGACTAACAAATTTACTTGAGCATAAGCTTTCATGACCTACAGCTCACTTCATCGGATGCATGCAGTGGAAAATACAGTGGGGAGATTTATATACACAGAGAACATGAAACAATGGGTGTTACCATACACCCTGTAACAGGAGTGACCAGGTAAGGTGAGCTATTACCAGCAGGAGAGCGGGGAGGGGTGGGGGTGGAACCTTTTGTAGTGATAATCAAGGTGGGCCATTTCCAGCAGTTGACAAGAACGTGTGAGGAACAGTGGAGGTGGTAGGGGGAATAAACATGGGGAAATAGTTTTACTTTGTGGAATGACACATCCACTCCCAGTCTTTATTCAAGCCTAAGTTAATTGTATCCAGTTTGCAAATTAATTCCAATTCAGCAGTCTCTCGTTGGAGTCTGTTTCTGAAGATGTTTTGTTGAAGAATTGCCACTTTTAGGTCTGTAATCGAGTGACCA
This sequence comes from Lepidochelys olivacea, assembly GCF_965140295.1. Taxonomy (NCBI): domain Eukaryota; kingdom Metazoa; phylum Chordata; order Testudines; family Cheloniidae; genus Lepidochelys; species Lepidochelys olivacea. Next base: position 44,641,368 of record NC_140414.1, on the reverse strand, counting down.
AAGAGATCACTCATGCTTCTCACTGGACATGCAGTTATCCCTTTGGACACATACTAATGTCCTACTTTTCAAAATGTAGCCTTAGGTTATGTCTACACTGCAGTAAAAGACCAGCAGCACTGCCATGGCTGGCCCAGGTCAGCTGACTCGGGCTCACAGGGCTCAGGCTGTGGGGTTAAAAATTGCAGTGTAGACGTTTGGGCTCCAGCAGGAGCCCAGGCTCTGAAATCCCGTGAATGGGGGTAGGCCTCAGGGAAGGGTATGTCTATACTGCCATTGAAAACCTGCAGCTGGCCCATGCCAGCTGATGTGGGCTCCTGGGCTCAGGCTGGGGGGCTGTTTAATTCTGGTGTAGATGTTCTGGCTTAGGCTGTAGCCTGAGCTCTGGGACATTCCCACCTTGCAAGGCCCTAGAGTCAGGGTACCAGCCCAAGCGTCTTGAACTGCAATTAAACAGCCCATTAGCCCAAGCCTGAGTCAGCTGACCCGGGCTCTGAGACTCCGTGCCAAGGATTTTGTATTGCTGTGTAGATTAGTTGCAAATATATGCACATGGTATAATATAACAACACCCTACAGCTCTGTAGCACTCAGTACATTGTTTCAGAGTAACAGCCGTGTTAGTCTGTATTCGCAAAAAGAAAAGGAGTACTTGTGGCACCTTAGAGACTAACCAATTTATTTGAGCATGAGCTTTCGTGAGCTACAGCTCACTTCGTAGCTCAGGAAAGCTTATGCTCAAATAAATTGGTTAGTCTCTAAGGTGCCACAAGTACTCCTTTTCTTTCAGTACATTGTATTTCAACAAACCAACACTAACTTGCATTTTACTAATCTGCAAACCTGTAATTCTCTCACTCACACAGAGTGTTCTTGTGTGCTCACCCACTTCTCAGCAAAGCCAGCAGGGATGTCTTAGATCACTAATACTTCATAGACTTATACACAATACACTACAGAACATTTACTAATACTGTGAAGCTTTATCATAAGTAATTAAAAATAAACTATATCTGTCACTTAAATGAACAAAGTGGATGCTGAGATGAATTATTCTTGCTTTTTTATTGTTCACTCACTGGCTAATTTGCAAAAATCAGTCATTTACAATGGGCCTTCCATAGTTATTAGTGAAATGCTGCTGTATTGCACATAATCTGTAAGGATCAGACTTTCAAACCCTAATAAGATGTCTTAAATCCCACAAATGGATACTCGGCCTGACACCTATCCATATAAATGTCTGTCTCACATACCTAAATGATGTTTTCATCATCCCAAGTTCAGGATTTGGACATCCTATGAAAGAACTCATATTTCAAAATGGGCTTCACACAAGTTTTTTAGTGGTGATTACAGATTTAGGGCCCAATACTTCAAGATTTTGCATGCCCTCAACTGCTACTGAAGCACTTTGTAGAAATGGGCCCTTTATGAAGCTAAATTAATCTTTGGTGTAACTCCATTGATTTCAATGGAGTTACACCCGGGATAAAGTTGACGAACTCCATCTAATCTAAGGATATCTGTAATGCCCATCACTGTAGTCTCTAATATTTTGATTAAAGCTTGGCTAAATTGATAGATAGATAGATAAACTACCTACCTCTGGTGGCACAAAGACAGCATAGCAGCTCCTTACTAGTTATTAGTATGGGACATGGCCTGGTCTGGAAAAGATCCAACTCTGAATTTTACTCTTTGCAAAAGTATTATTACAACAATGAAATTTATCTCTTTCTCTAATTGTATTATTATTTTACATCTAAAACAAAAGTACAAGGGGCTTCAGTTTGAAGGTTATATTCTGTATATACTATTAGTGATTTTCTGTGCCATGCTGCCATGATTTATATTCATAGTTGCCATTAATGTATCGTATACTTGAAGACATAGTTCCCAGTAAACTGTAGGTCTCCTTCCTTATTTAACCGGTTTAGTTTTCGGAAAGGATCGTAACACAAATAAATTATTTTTAGTGTACACAGATGCTGACTTTAGACAAGGATTAAACAGATTATGGAAAAAAAATTAGCGTGGGTTTTTGTTTCATGCTATTACAATATAAAAATCCTTTTCCTTTTCATAGAGCTTTTTAGCTAAGGATACAAAAGCATTTTACAAACAAATGAATCCTCCAAAGTTAGTCAGTTATTATTCTAGTGTATAGATAAGTTAATAGAGGCAATGAGAAAGTAAGTGACTTGTTCAAAGTTCTGCAGTGAACTAGAAACAGAACTTGGAATAAAACCTTAAAGTCTTCATCCTTAGTACCCTACTCACATCCTCTTCTATATATTTCAGTTTAGGCAAATGTAGGACAATGCTTACAACATTTTAATTAAACAACGGTGTTCTGCTTGCAGAGGCTCAGCTAGAGCAAGGACTATGGCATATTTTGGGGAAGGGAAAGGACCAATCCATGTGGATAATGTGAAATGTACAGGAAGTGAGAGATCCCTGACAGACTGCATAAAACAGGATATTGGAACACACAACTGCCGTCACAGTGAAGATGCTGGCGTGATTTGCGACTACCTTGGCAAGAAAGCATCCGGGAACAGTAATAAAGGTGAAGTACCTTTGTGAGGTTTATGGCAATAGATTCAAAACTAGGTATATTGTGATGATTGCTAGAAAAAGAAAAGAAGGTGAAAAATCTGATCTCACAGGAGAAAAACATACATATTTATATTAAAAAAAAAAAAGGCAAGAAATGCACTGTACCTTAAAATCTATGGGTCAGGTGCTTCCTCTTTATGTCATTCTGGCAGTGGAAAGGAACCACAAAGCCAATTTAAATGGCACAGAGGAATCCTCTAGCTTAACCACATGGGGCCCATTGCAGTTAGGTGCAGCCAGGGCTTTAAGTTATGCTGGATGTTAAACCAGGTCCAGGGAAGCATAAAGTTGAGAGAAAACCACCTTTGTTCCCTCCCACCACCTGTGCCAAGCATAGATTGGCTGCAGCTGAGGACTAAGCTCTACACAAATTCTTCTCTCACATCAGTGTAAATTAGGAATTACTTCCTTGTATACAGTTTCAGAGTAGTAGCCAAGTTAGTCTGTATTCGCAAAAAGAAAAGGAGTACTTGTGGCACCTTAGAAACTTACAAATTTATTTGAGCATAAGGTTTCGTGAGCTACAGCTAAGGATGAAGTGAGCTGTAGCTCACAAAAGCTTATGCTCAAATACATTTTTTAGTCTCTAAGGTGCCACAGGTACTCCTTTTCTTCTTGTATACAGTGTGACTGTAGCCATGTCAGTCCCAGGGTACTAGAGAGACAAGGTGGGTGAGGTAATACTGTGTATTGGACATATTTCTGTTGGTGGGTGTGACAAGCTTTTGAGCTTACAGTTTTTGAGCCTGCAAGATGCTGAGTGCCATCACCATCCAGTGAGACCTGGAGAGCTCTGTATAAACAAAAACTTCTCTGACCAAGAGAAGTTGGTCTAATAAAAGAGATTACCTCACCCACCCTGTCTCTCAAATTACTTTGTAGAAGTCAAAGGAGTGACTCCAGATTTACACTGATGTAACTGAGAGCAGAATATTGGTCTTCCATTTAAATCACTTCAGACATGAAAAATAAGGAAAGATTTCCAGCTCTTTGTGTGTATTATTCATATTATAACCTTCATATTTATTAAAAGATTCTTTTTTAGTGGATCACATGCAGAAGGGTAACTCGTTCTTACACTGTGAACTGAAAAAAACTGCAGTTAATGGTTTGAACACCTGTTTAGCTTTCTATTAGGCATGGGGGATAGTGCTCATTGCCTAGTGATCACAATTCAGAAAATATTCTCAGCCAGACAGAACCTGTAAAAGGTGTGGGTCAAAAATCTTTGTGTGGGAGTCCTGTGTATGGAGAGAGAACAGTGTGGGAGTCAAAATCCACCGTGAAGATACCAGAATGAAATTTTGCTGTAGGAATATGTGATTATTGTTTAATTGGATTTCACTGACAAACTTTGAGAATAATATAAGGTGTGATCCTGCAAGGCAGGTCCTGAGCACACAACGCCCCCTGAGTTCATTGGATGGTGATGGTACTCAGCACAGAATCATGTCCTTACCGACTAAACAAACAAAATAAAATACACTTTTTTTTTAATCTACCAAACCCTATATATTGTTGCTGTGTGGGAGTTTAAGGCCTAAACCTTATTTTCTGTTTAGATTCCCTTGCTTCTGTTTGTGGATTGAGGTTACTGCATCGTCGACAGAAGCGGATAATTGGTGGGAAAAATTCTTTAAGGTAAATGATATTCAGTACAGTGAAAGTCATTTTCAGTGTAAAATTGTGGGATGTGCAGTTGCCATAAGCCCTCAGCCTTGTTTAGCTACTGATTAAATTTTTTGCTTCTCATGAAATAAATGCAGATTAATAATGTGAATTTTGCCATATTGGGCTTAGTTTAGCACAAAGAACATAATTTTGTTCAACAAGTATAGTTTTTTCCAGGCCAGTTAGAACTGGATGAATTATTCACCCATTAATTCAGAGTGAGTGAAGCTTTGTGCAGCCCCATCTAAAGGTTGCTGTTCCAGCCTGCATCTCTTCCTCTGTCTCCTCATCTTCAGTCTCTTTGGGACATCATGGTGCATCATGACCTTTCTCTGACTACTTCTACACTACATGCCACTGGCAATACGTGTAGCTATACATCCACATTGTGGTATATAGCAGATGAACCTTTCCCTGCTGCCTCCCCTCTGTCAGAGCCTTTCCCAGCGAGCAGAATCTTTCCTGCAATGGATGAAGAGCTCCAGCAGTGGGGAGCTGCTGGAGTGTTTCTCTGTGGCAGGGAAGAACTCCAGTAGAGGGAACTGCCAGAGCCTCTCTTTCCTGCCAGAGCCTTTCCTGGTAGCCACAGTCTTTTCTTGCCGTGGCAAAAGGTTCGAGCAGCGGGGAAGCACAGCTTGGGACAGCAGAGAGCTATGGAGGGTATGTACTCGGGTACATACCCACATCCAATTATGCAGACATTCCCATGAAGCCACTCTGCCTATAGTCCTTCCTGTATAGCCCACATGTGGGGCATAGGGGATGGTTTTTTATTTCTAGTGTCTTTGTGAGATATTTGATGTGAATATGCAATATTCAAAATTTGAGTAATTGGTTGGACACATAAATCACATTTCATGTTTCAATTTCTTGATCGACTGTGCGGAACTCTTACAGACAGATTTCCAGTGGGAACTCTTAGGATTATGAATTTAAAATTTGCTTTATGTGAATACTTTGTAATATGCACGTCAATTTTGTTTTCTGAGTTAACATTCCTGCTGGTGAATTTGTTCACTAGAATATTCCCAGAAAGCACACACAAAGAGAGCAGGAACACATTCAAAGCAAATCTGAAGACCAGATCAAAAAATAATCATTGATAAATTTTTGCAGTATTTACCAAACTCAGTGTCAGATATTGCAATTCAGTTTTGGGTACATTGGAATTTTATTCTTTAATCAGCTTAAATTACTTTCCTTAGACAAACAGCCATTTCAGTTTCTCCTGAGAAGCAAATCCTGAATAGCTGTGAACCATATAGATGGATCTGTGGGTCTGCTATGCATTTAACAGAACTGTAAAAGGCTAAATAGCATGAAAGGAGGTTGGGTATTATTAACGCTTTAAAAACATCATTTTTCTCAAGTAAATGTACTTCTTTGATGATGATATAGCTGTAAAATAAGACTTTGCATTAACTGGTAGTTGGTTCTTGGCCATATTGGTATATAACATGCTCCCATATGTTCACCCACCCACACTTGTATAACTGCAAATACAGATAGACTTGTTTTCTTAATATTTGTGAATTATGACAACCACAAAGACTATTCATAATATCTTATGGATACAGGAATAAGGAACAAAGTATATGGAATGTGATGGTGAATGATACAAAGAATATTATAAAGCCTTCATAAAAAAAATGGTGTGTCCTGTTTAGAATACTGTGCACAGTGTTGGTCACCCCAACTCCAAAAGGCTATTGCAGATCAGGAGAGGGTTTCAGAAAAGAGCAACAAAAATGATCCAGGGAAAAACTGACATATGCAGAAAGATTGAAAAGCCTGGGATTGTTTACCTTACAAAGGAGACAAATAAGAGGGGATAAGCATATAAAAAATAAAGAATAGTATAGAGAAAGTAGATCAGGAAATTCTGTTCTGCCAGGTTTCAGAGTAACAGCCGTGTTAATCTGTATTCGCAAAAAGAAAAGGAGTACTTGTGGCACCTTAGAGATTAACCAATTTATTTGAGCATGAGCTTTCGTGAGCTACAGCTCACTTCATCGGATGCATACTGTGGAAACTGCAGAAGATCTTTTTATACACAGAGACCATGAAACAATACCTCCTCCCACCCCACTCTCCTGCTGGTAATAGCTTATCTAAAGTGATCATCAAGCAGGAGAGTGAGTTTGGGGGGGGGGGTGAGAAAACCTGGATTTGTGCTGGAAATGGCCCACCTTGATTATCATACACATTATAAAGAGAGTGGTCACTTTGGATGGGCTATTACCAGCAGGAGAGTGAGTTTGGGGGAGGGGGGCTGGAGAGTGAGAAAATCTGGATTTGTGCTGGAAATGGCCCAACTTGATGATCACTTTAGATAAGCTATTACCAGCAGGAGAGTGGGGTGGGAGGAGGTATTGTTTCATGGTCTCTGTGTATAAAAAGATCTTCTGCAGTTTCCATAGTATGCATCTGATGAAGTGAGCTGTAGCTCACGAAAGCTCATGCTCAAATAAATTGGTTAGTCTCTAAGGTGCCACAAGTACTCCTTTTCTTTTTCTTCTGCCAGTATCATACCACAAGAACAAGGGGCTAGATTATGAAAATAAAAGGTGGGAAATTCAAACCAATAAAAGGGAAAATACTTTTTCACACAATGCATTATTAGACTGCGGTACTTAGTGCCACAGGACAATCATTAAGGCAAAGTATTTAACAGATTCAAAAAGGGATTGGGTATTATATGGATCTCAAGAATATCCAGAATTATCATAACTAAGGCTGTGAGTCTTTCATGGAGGTCACAGATTCAGTGACTTTCCAGGACCTTGGTGACAGCTGCAGCAGCTGTTGAGGCTGACTCGGCGGGGCCCCAGGCAACTGGTCCCGGGCACTGTCCCGGAGCAGTGGCAGTGGTGGTGGGACCCTGGGCCGCCCCACAGCCCGGAGGAGCAGTGGTGGGGCCACGGGCCATCCCCTGGCCCAGAGGAGCAGCAGTGATGGTGGGGCCACGGGCTGGCCCAGAGGCAGGTGGTGGGGCCCAGGCTGCCCCCAGGAGCAGTGGCGGTGGGGCCTGGGCCACCCCCCAGCCTGGAGCGGTGGCAGCAGGGCCCCAGGCCGCCCCCACCTCCAGAGCAGTAGCAGCGACAGGGCCTTGGGCCACCCCCACATTCCCCAGGAGCAACAGCATCTCCCCTCAGCAGGTAAGATTTAGTTAGGGGTATTTTTAATAAAAGTCATGGACAGGTCACTGGCCTTGACGTTTTGGTTATTGCCTGTCTGTGATTTTTACTAAAAATACCCATGACTAAATCATAGCCTTAATCATAACTAATAACAAAAATTTTGAAAGGGATATCAAACCTCATGCTTCAGGTCTTAAGTCAATTTTTAACTATTGGAGACCAGGGCAGATTACCCTACTTTCCTCTGAAGCATCTGGTACTTGCTAGTGTCAGACACAGGACGCTGGACTAGATGGAACACTGCTCTGATCCTGTTTGTCAATTCCTGTGTTCCTGTATTCCTATTCAAATGGATAGTTTTCAAAATTAAACTAGCTGCTACTTATATTCTGGCTGCTGTTCTCTCTCTTCCCTTTTTGCTAGTTCCATCTATTTATGGGAAGATGTAAGAACTGAATCTTTTGATCCCACTGTCAATTCCATCTTTATAGGGTTGGGAATATGTATCTTTGATCTGCTAAATTGTTTGGATTTATCTTGAATAGATGACCACATGTGGAGAGATGAGATGGAGCTAATCCGTGTATTTCTTGTTTCTGCTTTTCTCTTAATCCCATTGATTTTGAAGATTTGCTTTACATCCAGTCAAGGGCAGATGAAGAAGTTAGCATTAATGGGAACAGAAAAGCAGATTGGGAGTTTTTCATGGAACTCTCCCCATCCTCCACTCCCAGATTTTTGGCCTGGTAGCCTTCTCCTCACAGTTGCATATTTTTATATGGTAACTATTAGAACTGCTAATCTCTTCTCTCACTTGGATAATATTTGGTGGAGGACACAGATCGTATGTTTTTGGCACGAAGGATGTATTCTGAGAAGGGATGATTAAACTGATTCATAGTGGGATGAAGTGCTGAGAGAATTCGATGTCCCAGTAGTCTGTAAACTAACCTTGAGGGTTGTTGAATGGAATTCTGAATGCTATACTAACATGATTAAATGGTCTCCCAATTGTTACTCAGTAAATAATGTGTCTTAAGTTATTTAAACCAATGTAGCAATAGTGGCTCTACACTCAAGACAGCTTGCCAGTTACCTTTACTCTTCCATTTTGCTTAGTACACTAAAAGACATGACTGATTTATTCTCTCTTTAGGGGCGGTTGGCCCTGGCAGGTTGCCCTTCGACTGAAATCATCTCATGGTGATGGAAGACTCTTATGTGGTGCCACACTCATCAGCAGCTGTTGGGTGATCACTGCCGCACACTGTTTTAAGAGGTAGTACTACATGATTAACAGTGGGATACATTTCCAGTACCACTGCATTGCTACCATTTTGAGGCCAGTGGGAATGATACAGAGGCAAAACCCCACTCTTGCCCACCAGTATATTGAAAATTGTTCCCAAAGAGACTGACTTCTGTTTAAAAAAAAGTTCTGTATTTAACTTGTATGTTAAAACTATTCTTACTCCCACATTCTAGCACTACACAAATTGCATTCATCACTCAACGGATTTATGTTCAGAATTTCACCATTTCCAGAGAAAACCTTTATAGAGAAAACTTCAGACTTCCCTAGCATAATCAACTAAGGGGCCTGGCCCCTCAAAACACCACAGTGTACAGGTATCTGTTAACTTGGCAAGTTGAGGTGAGAACAAACAAGCACTTGGATCCTGTGTTGTATTTTGATGTTCTGTTTGGTAAGGCACAGTCAGCTATGAAATTTAAGTGACAGTTTTCCTGTAATTTTTACAGACTACCTGAGCTGACCTCTAAGACCCTCTCTTTGATCAAAACATTCTTCTTATTTTGTGGAATCTAAGGGAAAAGTAAATTTGCATCTTGCCCTTGTCTGGATCTAATTAGTTTTTTTTATTCCTTCAGCCAGGCTGACAACAACTGCCTTACTCTCTGGTTTCTTAGTGTACAAAAATTAAGTATTTTGTAGCCATCTTAAGGATTCCGCCAGCACACTCAGGGAAGCTTTAAAACACCTTCAGCCAAATACAGGGGTGAGTCTACGAGGCTCTAAGCTGCTGTAACTTACACCCTCTTCCAGCTATTCAGCCTACTGTACAGTAAGTTACACCACCTTCAGCTCCCTTCCACCCACTTACCACTTGATATGTAACTAAAGCTCCCTTACAAATCATCTCTGAATTGGTCTGTTCTATTTCACCACCTACATTAAACTGTCATCTAACTTTTCTATATTTATTCTCCCATTTTTGCTTTTTGTATACACTTTTTCTTTTTTACGATCTTCCTGCTCAGTTTCTTTTGTGACAGCCCAATCCAATTTTTTGTAACATCACAGTTCACTGCCACTAAAGTTACTGCAATGTCACAAATACTGATTTAAATAGCAAGGAGGTGGATATAATAAACAGCTGTGGAGAAAGCTTCATTTTGAGACCAACATCTTGCAGCAATGACTGGGAAAGAAATGTAGAATAACTTTATAATAATTATAAGGAAGTTGGCTAAAATTTGCCTAAGTGTGCTGGGAGCAATTTAATTTCAACCTTTGGCCCCTTCTTTTTCCTCACTTCCCACTACAAAAGAGGCGGGAGATTGCTTTCATTACAATGAATGGAAATTGGTACCTTTTTTTAGAGGCAGCTGCTCAACATCTTTTCATTTTCATGTTTCCAGCAGTCATGTGGGACTCTTCTTGGTAACTGTTCAAGCCTTAATGGCCAGACTTCGTTCATTAAATCGCAGACTCTTTCCACTGAGATTCAAGCTGTTTTTGTTGTAGAAAATGAAAGTGCAAAGTCTTGGGTTTCTGTCATTAAAATGACTATAAACTGACCTCTTCATGCCTGTTCATGAGTCCCATGGTAATAACTAAGGATGAAGTTAGCAGAGCATTTTAGAAAGACTTTTGATAGAGCATTTTATTCAAGGCTTGAAAACAAAGCTCTCTCTCTCCTTCTCTCCTGTTATTGAAATCCTGTCTAATAGTAATTTGTGTATTTCACATTTTGGACACATGGGGGCAGATTCTTTACCCCATCAGCACTCCACTAAGGCATAGCAGAGAAAGGGGAAGACAGGAGCAAGCCAATTGTGGCTCCCTGATCCTCAGCCACTGGCCAGGAAGCAGCTCTAGCTTACATCTGTGGAGACCTAGGTGATGTTCTGCCCCCTCCTTTAACTTTCCAGTTTGTACATGTCTTGTCCCTGGAATGCCCAAGGCACACTACCCCATTCCCATTTTGCTGGGGTTGTGGCGGAGACAGAGTGGCAGAGCTGCCACCATGATTTTTCTGACAGCAGAGAGTTCCTGTACCCAGGGCAAATTCTCCAATGACTATCTCTGGCTAAAGATAAAAAAAATTCTAGCCTCATGGTGTCCCCCACAGTCTCTTTACCATTCCTTGCATCACAAGAATAGGCATCCACGAGGTGCATTTTTCATCTTTTCTAATTTGTTGTAAATAGAAAAATTGATAGTTTCCCTATAATATCCTTCTGTCCCCATGTAGCAACTTAATTGGAGCATCTCATCTTGGGTTGAATCTGAGCAAACGCCTCCATCGTGAACTGCTCATTAATATGCAGCTGAGCAAGGAAGCACATAAACCTACACACAGATCTTCAGTGGGGACTGAAACAACTCTATGGCCCAAATTAATCTCTGGTATAATTCCATTGATTTGAACGGTTGCACTAGGGATTGATTTGGCCTTCTGTGTCCGAAATTTCCATTTATACCGTGCTTACTCTCGCTAAAGCCTATCTGGGAAAGCAAGAATGCAGAGCCTCACAGTGAGAATGGTAGATGAAGGCACATGTAGCAGTTAGCAGTAGATTTAGTGTGGAGAATGTATTAGCCTCATATTGAGTGGCCAGGTAAGGAAGAATTTTTAAACTAGTAGTGCTGTTTTAGGACTATCTTTTTGAAGTCTCAAGGACCAGACTGGGGCCAGATGCTTCTTGTGCATGTAAGAGGTGGAATATCCAACTGGTGGGCACAGTTACAGCCTCTGGCCTCTTTGTATCTCAGGTGCTCCCTCATGCACCCCTGTGGCACAAACCACTACAGCAGAAGCAGGGGAGGAGACAGGACCATATACCATCCCCAATGCTCCCCAGTACACATGTTCACAAGTTGGAGGATCTGACCAGCCCTCAAAGGGAATACATCAAATCCCTTTTAAGAATTACAGCAATGGGTTCACTCCCCATGTGCCAGGATGTTCCAACACACAGCAGTGCTTAACTAGCCTAAAGGAATCCAATGCTGTTCGTGAAAATAAATTAACAAAGTTGTAGGCTTGCTTTACTCCACACTTTTCTCCAGTAGTGTTTCCACTTCCATCTTTAATTTTTCTCTAATTCCAAACAGATGCAACTTGATTTTGATTCAGAATTACATCACTGTTTGATATTATTTTTCTTGATATCCTGCCCATTCTATTACAAAGTTTTGCCACAAGCTGTCATAGCAGCTGAGAACTCAGGACAATTTGCAGTTCTGGAAGTAACACATTGCTAGATCCAGGTAATTAAAAAGATGAGTCATTCAGTAAAAATGAAATGATAATGACCACGATGTCACTTTAGGAGTACATTAGGTTACTTGAACACTGTACTTCCTTCATACTAGACCTAAGCCCTTCTCTAGCACATTCTAGCTGAGGATCTCCAAGTGCTTTTTAAACATTAATGAAGTAAATTTCCCCATATCCCTGGGAAGTTAATATTAATCTCATTTTACAAATGGGGATACTGAGGCACTGAGCAGCTCAATGCCTGGTGTCACACTGAAAGTTAATGACAAAGTTGAGAATAGAACCCAGGTCTTCCAGTCCCAGTCCCTTCCACTAGACAACTCTGCCTCTTTTTTGTATTGGCCCATGTGCAATGTTTAAATTTGACAAAATGTGTAATTACGTTCAGAGTTATTGGAAAGAACAAAAGATCATTGTCTACAGATCAAAGTCAATTCTGAGCAGTCTATACAGGACTTGTGTGAATGCCTGTACACTGGAGTAGGGTAAATCAGTATTCAGACAGCTCATTCAGCCCCAGTCTAGAAGCACTGTAGCTAATTCACACTTCTGTGCATTTGTATGAGAAGATGCCTTTCTCACCGTGTTACATTTTATTGGAAATTACAGTTTGTTATTCAATCAGCCTTCTTGAATCTCCTGTTTTTCACCATATTGCTAAAAATTAACAACATCCATAACACAAGCAGCAAGCAGTGCTCTAACTAAGGAGAATGCAGTTCCTCTTGTTATGTGAGGAAGATGAGCTTCAATAGGCAGGGAAAAGAGGACAAAGAGATAAGCAAGTTTCTCTAGCTAAATGTGTACCAGCTGAGCCCCAACTGGCAGTATAGAGTCCAATATCAGAGATCATAAACCACTTTCCTTCTTGCTGTAGTGCTGGTTTAGCAATTAGAAGAAACATTTTTTAAAATAATGAGGTTCTTATTGTTAAACCTATACTGAAAGAAGAAAGAAAGCAGTTTGATGTCTGACTTGACAAAGCCCTGGCTGGGATGATTTAATTAGGGTTTCGTTCTGCTTTGAACAGGGGGTTGGACTAGATGACCTCCTCAGGTCCCTTCCAACCCTGATATTTTATGATTCTATGACATTAAGTCATATCGCTGGTGTCAGATATTTAACACTATTCTGACCTCCAGCAGATTTCAAAATGGTGAATGCAGTGACAAACATTAGGGCACATACTCAAATTTGTGCACTATAATGTTGTGGGAAAATCCATATCTACAAAATGCAACTGTAACCTTTTAATTTAAAAAAAATATTCTGATTCTACAACATAAGAGGTGCCTCTCTCCATTTGAATTTAGAAGGTTAAATTTCCATTAGGTCACTGAAAATACACCTGAAAAGTATATGGTTGCATTCATTTGTATGCACAAAACCCTTATTTGAATGTACAAAATGGGTGCATGGGTGGACAAACACCTGTTTCTGTGTAATAAATGATTATTTTCCCAAACAATTACCAGTATTACATGGGCAACTATTCAAGGGTTTCATTCAAGCAGACAAAAGTATACCTATAATTTGTATGCCTCTGACTGATACACCAGGCAAATTGCAGATATTTACTTTTAATGCTCTTGACTCTGCATCTTTCTATCCTAATACAGTAGGGACATTCAGACATATATTAATAAAATCACTAATACAATGTTTTCTAACTTTTATCAAGGATTATCTGTAGCAGTATGTTTCCGTGTATAGGCTTCCATTGGGAATAGAGAGCTATTAATGGCAATGAGATCAGCATTTAAAAATACAGGCCCTGAAGCAAAAATCATTGGACTATCTAGCGTTGTGTAAGTGGCAAAGGAAAGAGCATCTTTTGCTAAACTGAATAGGCTCACATATTGCGTTATTTGGTTTCCCGAGTGAGATTCAACCAAATGTTTATATATAGTCACAGAGTTATGAAATTTGAGCAGAGAAAACAAGTGAGATGTCAATAAAAAACAATGTATATTCCATTTTTGTAGGTTGTGGTTGCATTTAAGTGAACATATAATCTCTTATATTAGACCACACTTAAAGAGCCACTTACTGTTACAAAGGAGAAATTCTGTATCAGTTTCCTTTGTAGATTCTTAGTTTCTTCAGTGAAAATTAAAAAAGTTGGCTAGTATGTTGGTAACATCGCCAAACTCTTATCCTGTGAGTATGTAAACTCACTCACTGGGAGATGTGACACTGGAGGAAAAGTATTTGGCTGCCAACTTAATCCATTCCAGTGTCAGGATACCCTTTACATTCCAAGCATTACATTTGTTCTGTAAATAATCTCTGTAAGAGTGAAGGGAGACTCTGCTCCAACTGTGCAGCCTTAACCATTCAGCTACCTTGATCTTGTCCAGCTTGGTGAGCTACACAGGGATAACTGTGGAGTTATTTCTTTGGCAGGGTGTAAAAATGTTTCTGAAGAGGTATGTTTATTCTTCTGTTATGATAATTTCACAGATGAGAAGTAAGAAAGATGAAATGGAGTTTGACTTTGATAGTGTTCCAGTTGCAATGTACATCACTGTGGTGTGTGTTCCATCAACTTCAAGTGGGAATAAAATCAAAGCCTTGTAAACAGAGTGTGAAAAGCCTCCCAAGCAGTCTCATTACTAGGGGTGTCATATACTAGCACTCAGCCTCAGGCATTTTCATCAAAAATGAACATGGCTCTGATTGACTTAAAGAGCCCTTGATTTGGTAATGTCACAACTCATAGCCTTTTACTGAGTTTACCCTGCAACTGATACAGAAATCCTTAAGTCACTTTCCAGAACGTACCAACATTACTTCTGCAGCTTACTATCCTATGCTCCTTATAGTGATCAGGCAGCAAAGACTGCTCATGTGCTTAATGAATTACTTCTGCACCTCCATGCAGAGATGGGCATACCATGATTAAACAAGGAAACCGATTCATTACGTTGCTAAAATTTTCCATATTTTCAGGCTTGCTAGTATTTTTCACTAATAAAGCACATGTCTATACATGAATATGTAGGAGCACTTTGAGCTCTATAGTTTTCAAGAAATATTGCTGAAAAATGGGCATACAACCCATGCTTAGTCCATCTTTGGAGCTCATTTAACATACTTGTATGTAAACTACAGTTTCTAACAAGTTCCCAGGCAGCATTAGCAAACAAAACCCATAACGACTCTCAGGTTCTAGAGCCACAGCCAAGATGTACCAAAAGATGTACCAGAAAGATGTTTAAGTTTCTCATATAAGTCAAGAATTGTGAAATATCAGAAAACAGACAGAATATGAAGCTATGTAAGGCAGGGACTCTGCTATTTAACACAATTAACCTATTGTAGCAGTATATATGTAAAAATTCAAACTATACTGTGATCTCAAAGTGCTTTCTGAAAGAGAGTATAACAGATGGGGAAAATAAGGCACAGAAATAGACTTGCCCAGGCTCACACAGGAGGGCCAACAGTGAGAACTCAGGTCTCCTGATTCTCAACCTAGTACCTTATCGCATTGGTAATGGTTGTAGTAAAAAGGAAACATAGGAAAAGACATCTGAGACCAGTGTAGAACTACACATCAATGATGCAATAAAATTAGAATATAGAGGTTTTTAAAAGACCAAATTAGGCCTACTGCTTTAAAACACAACAATTATCACTCTAACTGCTTTTACTTAGTGTGTAATGCATTGAAGTAAAGACCATAATAACCCAGACATCCAAGAACACTGGCTAAATCAGTACACCTGAGACTGACCATTAACTTACATGCTGGATGTAGTGACTCAATGCAGTCAATAGATTTGCCCTGTTTAAAATAAGGTATGTGCTGATCCAGAAATGGAAGAGTGGGATTCTTCGTGGGATTCTCAGAGCAGGAAATGGTTAGCATTACTGACAGGCTGCAGATGTCAGGGATTTTGACAGCTCTGCTTTGATGCAGAATTTTGGACTTTACTGCTGATGTCATAGTTCAGATGATGTATCATGCTCCAGAAACCAGTTGTGGTCTAATGGACTTTGTTATTGTGGAAAATCTCCTTCAAAGCAATACCAGAGTAAATACCATATCTTAGGGCCCAATCCTGTTCCCACTGAAGTCAGTGGGAATTTTGTCATTTATTTGATCAGGCACAGAACAGAACCTTAACGTCAAATAGACACTTTTATTACTGGAGAAACCATGAGGTGTTTAACAGTGAAGATTTAGAAACTTATTAAAATTTTCATTCGCTGGTGAGAGGTGCCTTAGAAATAAGATCAGCAAACACTCAAATATGCTGACGGGGACCAAAAGCTTCTGAATATACTGAAATAAGACATCAATAAAGGGAGCACTATTTTTTCATCCCTTTATTTGAAGGGACACATTCCTGTTGTTCCTGATGATCTTTGGCATTAGCATTAATGCTCAGAATTCTCCAAGGACACTCCCTAATGAAAATGGATCCACTGCTAAGATATCAACAGATTGATGTTTTGTTGTCTAAACAGTAAATTGGGTATTGCTAAAAAGATACCTGCAAATGTGGAGTTTTGTTTTGTTAAAGACCTTTCAAATAAACCTAATAAATCCAAGCTGAAAAAAAAAAGAGGAAATTTCTTCATTAGTTTATTTTTCAGGGATGAGATTATTAAAACTTCATCAATAGTATGTTCTGATCATACAGACTCACAGGTTAGTTTTTCTGAGAGTATTTTAAGAAAGATCCACGTAAATACAAGATCAGTTTTTACAACTCTGTAATCTTCAGCTATTATGGGCCAGCTGCAATTTTTTGGATTGTAATTTCCAGCCACAAAGGAAGTACAGTGTAGTGGATAAGAGTATTACGACGAAAGAACAATATTAGTATTGTTAAGGAGGCTTTCTGTTAAAGACTTTCTCCAGTACCATAAAGCAACCTTCACATAAAATGTAGAAAATACATCAAATGATGATGTTGCAATTTTAAATAATTCTTCCTGCTTAGTTAGAGCAAAACGTAATAAATATATTGGGCCATATCCTGCTGGACTTTCTAAGTTTTTACCCAGGTTAAACTCCCACTGAATTCCACAAGCAATGCAAGTTTTTCTTGAGTAAGAACTGAATGAGGCCTGTAGAATTTGACCCTATAACATGTCATTTTATAGGGGAAGGCCAGGAAAGCAGCCTGAATTTAGAATTAGAGCTGGTCAGGAAATTTTTGATTATTTCATCAGAAAATGCTGATCCGTTGCAACTTTTCCTGGGAATGTATCAGTTTTGACTAATTTATCAGGTCCAGGATGGAATTTCTGCTCAAAACCAGAGAAAGAGATCCCAGAATAGCTGACGACCTGGTAATTAGGGCTACACATCTGGGATGTGGAAGTCCTAAATTCAAGTCCCTGCTCTGCCTGACTTGACCCTAGGTTTCTCACATTCTAGCTGAGTCCCTTAACCACCAGCTATCTTGGGTAGATGTTTCTATCAATCAAAACATTTTGAAAAGTCTGATATATCCCACTGAAGAACAGGAAAACATTTGAAATCTCAAAATTTTTTGCAGAACAAGAAAACCTTTTCCTGCCCAGCTCTAATGATAACAGATACTCAGTTCTATGACTATATGCTGCTCAGGACCAGCCTGAGGGACTCAGCCTTTTCCTGCCTACTCTTGAGCAAAGCTAAGTACAACCAGGAAACAGTGAGACCCTGGAGGGCATGAAAATTTCCAAGTGGAATAGAGGGTATGTGGAGAGAGTTTTGAGAAATCTCTGCCTGATATTTTTACACATTTATGTTGAACTATTACATGTCCTAGTTATCTATTTACTATAAAAGGGACTTCTCAGGAAAATAGTCAAAAGGCCGTGTGATTTTAGATTAGGGTTAAAAAAATAATAAAAAAACCCAACACTTCCCCAGCCTAACTAGTTTTCTTTTTCTGGAAATAGCCCTGTGAGCCCTGTAAATCCTAACCCTCAACAGTACTAAACAGATATCAACAATTATGATCAGGTGTGGGATATCCCACACAAGCAGCTGCCTGTGCTTGAACAGCCTTCAGGTATCTGGGGACATGGGTCCTTTCTGCCTTCTATAATTTTTCCTCTGCTCTTTCATTAGTATAACTTTAGTTAAGATGCGTAGAGGCCTTCATGCTCAGGTGTCCCCCAAAAAAGTGTTTAGTATTAATCAACATTTTCTTCATTCAAGACTGAATTTTACAGTTGTTTTCCTTTCATGAGTTTATTTGGGAGTATTGCAGTACTGTTTAGTCTTTACTGGTGGTTTTATATTGGATGTTTGTATTACTCATAATTATTTTAGGTTTTATTGGTCCCTGCTTGTTCTTTTAAAATAATTATCTACTCTAAAAATGAATACAGGAAACTTTCATTATCTGTATGGCTCAAAGCAAGGAGAATGCACCCTTTGGAATTTCAAGACACTTCTGAATTTCACATAACCATTGTTGAGATAATTGGGTTTACCACTAATAAAACTATTTTAGCATTGTCATCTATATGATTAGTAAAGAGACACTTTGGTCAGTTGGTTGTCTATTTAGGTTGCGAATTTGTGTGATGTGAGCCCTGGTCTCATCCTCAGGTATGGCAACAATACTCGGAACTATGCCGTGCGAGTTGGGGATTATCACACGCTGGTTCCTGAGGAGTATGAGGAGGAAATTGGAGTCCAACAGATCGTGCTGCACAAAGAATACAGGCCTGACAGCAACGACTATGACATTGCGCTAGTGAGGTTGCGGGGACCAGAAGAACAGTGTGCCAGATTCAGCACCCATGTCTTACCTGCATGTTTGCCACTGAGGCGAGAGCGGCCACAGAAAACTGCCCCCAGCTGTTACATCACTGGGTGGGGTGACACAGGTGAGAGTGATTTATATATTAATATACCCAAATTTTCCTCTGCCTCACCCACAACAAAGATTGACTATTTCTTAACCAGTTGTTCAATTTGCTATTTCTAATATGCAAGGTGGAATGACTGTACCAGGTTCCCTCATTTTAAAATAGGAGAAAAGCTTTTGTTTGCTTGTTCTCTCCCTCAGCCCCTCCATCATTATAGAGGAATAAAAGCACTAGTTTCTTTTAATTTAGTTTGTGCTTAAAAAAATAAAGAAGAGCGGAGCTGTCACTAACCTTGTCTCTTCACTCTCCCAGACTGTACAATGAATGACATTAAATGGTACTGTTAAATCATCCACTCACTCCTACAGCCTCCTATCAAATGGGAGCCCACATATTCACACCCCTTTAAAAACACAATACCAGCTCTGCCATATTTAGTCTTATTAAAGAGGACCAGAAATGCTTTTACTGATTTATTTAAATGACACCAGGATGTCAAATGAAAAATGGCCACAGCACGTATGTAATGGAGAATCAAGCGCACTTTCTTTCTCCTCTATTGCTGCCACTGCCATTTTCCAAATCCCAAATTTCAGCAGCTAGATTTGAGTGAAAAAGATCCTACTGAAGATGCAGGGGAGGCAAAGCACATTTACAATCAAACTTGGATAACTAGCAGGTCCTGTTACTTTATTGAGTGCGGATAGGAGTTTCTTCTCCAGAAGGCTCTGTTCCTTTGTAAATTAATAACCATGTTTTACTTTTATGTTTTTATTGGGTTCATGACAGTGCAAAAAGAAGCCAACTTTTTAATCCTTTAATCTTCTGACTCATTAAAATTGGCAAGAAAATGTGGTTAAATATCAGTTCTCTCTTTTTACATTAATTAATCTGTGTGCATGTATGCACACATATCTATGAGAGCATACTGAAAATACGGAGAACTAAAAACTGGGAAGAAAGGTTTTCAGTACTGTATATGTTTTACAAAAAAACCACACCTCTTAGTGTTTTATGTAATTCACTGTATAAGAGCTCTGAAATAGTACCACTAAGTTTAGAACTTCTATTTAAATGGAAATACTAGCTACATCAAAACTTACTTTAAATGCAATAAATTACATCATTGCAACATTTACTGAGATTTTAAATGTTCTCTGCAATCAAGTTTGTTGTGCAAGGGTAATTAAGGATTTTTTTAAAAACAAAAAATGCTGCTGTTGTCACTTTTTTCAACTGAGAGAGAATCATGAGGCATGAGATGAGTTTTTATGATGTGTTACAGAAAAAATATTCAAATAACTTAAAATATGGAATCTTACTTGGAACCTCTACTTCTAAAGTGAAATAACCATTTGGGCTATTCCAAAAATTCAAACACATATATATTTACATAAAAAAAATCTTTTGCAATTATTGAATTTGAAGATTTGCCGCTACTTACTGCACCAAACATTCAAAAATGTTCAGCCTACACAACAATTTAGTTCCTTCTGAATGAACTTTATTAGAGACCAGTATTTTATTTTGACAAAAGGAGACTGAAAATATGTTGAAACAACACTGAGATTTGAGACAGAACTTTTGTTTAATTAAGTGTGATGTTTATGAAAGGTGCTAGACTGACAACTCTGAAGTCTGTTTATGCAGTGGCAGGGCTAACTTCTCTACCTTGTCTCTCAATTGTAACCTTGAGGAATCATTTCTTGGGAGAACAGGGTAGAATGGTCTCATTGACTTTAGTTTCTCAAGGAGACTTATCGCATAGTGATGGTAATTTTTTGTAAGAGCAGATTTATAGTTGGCTAACTGTTTACTAGGAACCAGACTGAAAGCATGAACTCCATTTGATATATTAACACCAAGTAGCTTGCTAGATGATAAAGACTTCTGATCATTACCAAATAAGGTGGCTTTGAACAGTGACCTAGAGATGAAAATCCCTTCTGCCAATAGCCGCATAGCCATTCAAACCATCTAAGAATAGCTTTCCCACTACATTTAAGTATTACATCATATATTTTTGTAGAATCAATTACCTAAAATGTAACCAAAAAATCCTGTCTTGTGAAGTATCTGTGATACAAGTGCTGCTAAACCAAATGTCTTTCTTATAATTTGCAGTCTTTTGAGGGAGTTGAGGTCTGATCCTTTTCACCTTTTTTAATTAATGCTGTAACACTGTATAGCAATATTTAAGTCACATTAATAAATGCAGTTAAATCATACCTGATTTGGTGATCATAAGTTTCTCAATACCAGTTATTTGGCCTTTCTTTACAGGAAGGGCCTATTCAAGAACATTGCAACAAGCTGCCATCCCCCTACTTCCTAAGAGACTCTGTGAAGAGCGTTATAAGCGAAGGTTCACAGGGAGGATGCTCTGTGCTGGAAACCTCCAAGAACAGAAACATGTGGACAGTTGTCAGGGAGACAGTGGTGGACCACTCATGTGTGAACGTCCAGGGGAAAGCTGGGTTGTGTATGGGGTTACTTCCTGGGGTTATGGCTGTGCAATCAAAGACTCTCCAGGTGTCTATACCAAAGTCTCATCCTTTGTACCCTGGATAAAAAGTGTGACCAAATTGTGATCATCCCGACTCAGAAACAGTAAGCATTAATAAAAGGAAGTTTCTGAGTCAGACGGGGCAGCTTGAACAGCACAGCCAATGCACAGCTGGGGCCCACACTGGGTGGGAAATGGACACATTCTTCTGTTTTGCATGTTTTTATTTTTGTTGAATCAAGGATGCATATTCACACTACTTGTACAGTTACAGATTAATGTGAAATTTCCTTCATGTTGAGCAAAAGTTTATATTTATATGGAAAAATGCAATATACATAAAGTTGGAGGGGAAAAGGGGCCAACATTTTACTCCAATATTGGATTGGGACAATTTGAGAGTTCAGTAGACTAGTTACTCCCCACGAGAAGACTGCACTGGCATTTATGCTTCAGGTTCCTCCCAGAATTACTTATAATCCTCACTTCCAGAGTAACCTATTTAGGTCAATGGTTGCCCCACTTAGAACTCCTCTAATTTAAAAAAAAGGCATTGTCCTTCTATTCTGTCTCATCTGTGTTTCAGGTATCAGCACAGCACAGGCTTTGCATGCACAGGTCACATTTGTCACTGGATCATTCTTAGTAACTCAGTAGGTCTACACCCTTCACTAGAGCAGTTTGATTGCAAGACCTGCCATTAATTATAACCCAATTCTTCAGAACAAATGTCCACACAGGTTAGTGTCCCCCACTCCCTGAATAATGCACAATGTCCAAGTACAACTGGTCAGTGCAGCAGGGTAGAGTAAAATTCCTGCAAATAAAGTGCCCTGTACACCTTCGTGTGCCAGATTAAAAAATAAAAGGGGGTGGGGGAGGTAGGGGCATATTTGAATTTCTGAAACACAGAGTATCTTCATTCAAGGAAATGCCAAAAAACAGGGCACATGCTATTTTTGGTGGGAATTACATTGTCCTATCCGCTACTAACTTTTGGATGCACCAAAAGCACTGCCCCAAAGGATACAGAATAAGCCAAAAATTTTCCTTGAATAAAAATGAAGGTTACTAACCTATAATAGGAGTTCTTTGAGATGGGTCTGCATATTCACACTTATAGGTACTCACTGCCTTGTGGTGCCTTACAGCAAACACCTCTTCCAACAGTGTCAGCTAGAGCAGTAGCACCTTAGAGACTAACCAATTTATTTGAGCATGAGCTTTCGTGAGCTACAGCTCACTTCATCAGATGCATACTGTGGAAACTGCAGAAGACATTATATACACAGAGATCATGAAACAATACCTCCTCCCACCCCACTCTCCTGCTGGTAATAGCTTATCTAAAGTGATCATTCTCCTTACAATGTGTATGATAATCAAGGTGGGCCATTTCCAGCAGAAATCCAGGTTTTCTCCCCCCCCCCCCAAACACACACACACAAACTCACTCTCCAGCTGGCAATAGCTCATCCAAACTGACCACTCTCCTTACAATATGTATGATAATCAAGGTGGGCCATTTCCAGCATAAATCCAAGTTTAACCAGAACATCAATGGGGGGTGGGGGTAGGAAAAAACAAGGGGAAATAGGCTACCTTGCATAGTGACTTAGCCACTCCCAGTCTCTATTTAAGCCTAAATTAATAGTATCCAATTTGCAAATGAATTCCAATTCAGCAGTTTCTCGCTGGAGTCTGGATTTGAAGTTTTTTTGTTTTAAGATAGCGACCTTCATGTCTGTAATTGCGTGACCAGAGAGATTGAAGTGTTCTCCGACTGGTTTATGAATGTTATAATTCTTGACATCTGATTTGTGTCCATTTATTCTTTTACGTAGAGACTGTCCAGTTTGACCAATGTACATGGCAGAGGGGCATTGCTGGCACATGATGGCATATATCACATTGGTGGATGTGTAGGTGAACGAGCCTCTGATAGTGTGGCTGATGTTATTAGGCCCTGTGATGGTGTCCCCTGAATAGATATGTGGGCACAGTTGGCAACAGGGTTTGTTGCAAGGATAGGTTCCTGGGTTAGTGGTTCTGTTGTGTGGTATGTGGTTGTTGGTGTGTATTTGCTTCAGTTTGGGGGCAAGGACTGGCCTGTAGGCAAGGACTGGCCTGTCTCCCAAGATTTGTGAGAGTGTTGGGTCATCCTTCAGGATAGGTTGTAGATCCTTAATAATGCATTGGAGGGGTTTTAGTTGGGGGCTGAAGGTGACGGCTAGTGGCGTTCTGTTATTTTCTTTGTTAGGCCTGTCCTGTAGTAGGTGATTTCTGGGAACTCTTCCGGCTCTATCAATCTGTTTCTTCACTTCCGCAGGTGGGTACTGTAGTTGTAAGAATGCTTGATAGAGATCTTGTAGGTGTTTGTCTCTGTCTGAGGGGTTGGAGCAAATGCGGTTTTATCGCAGAGCTTGTTACTCTGGCTGTTACTCTGAAGCTAGAGCAGTGTTTCCCAACCTGTGTGGCAGAACACACTGATGTGCCATCATGCTCAAACAGGTGTGCTGCAGAATTTTTTGAAAAAGTACATGTGAGGACATGGGGGAAAGCCACCTTCTAGTTGGCTGTCTCCCTCACTACCCTGCCTCCTCCAGGGACAGAGCAACCAATCAGAGCTCAATCTCCTGCTCCTGTGTGAGCAAGGGGTTCGCTTCTCTGTCCCTCCCCTTCCCTGCTGTAGCCACCAGGTGGGGGGAAGAGCCCGTAGAGCTCGAGGTGTGTCGTGGCAAAGAAAATATTGGGAACCACTGAGCCAGAGTGTTCCTGTATCCCCCACCCCTCCCCTCAGCATCACAACACACTGAGAGCGAGGCTATAAGGGGTGGAGTGTCCTCACCACCTCAGTTCCTTCCACTGCAAAGCAAGAGACACGGAATAAAAAGGACTCTGTCAGAGAAGGGAAAGTAGGAAGCATGAATACACAAACCCATCTTGAACTCCAGATACACTTAAGTAACCTTCATTTCTTCTTTGAGTGGTTCTGCATATTCCCACTTACGGGATAGACTGATAAGCAGTGCTGAAACTAACCTGGAGGCAGAAACAAATTGCTAGTTGAATAGATTGAGGCACCCCCTTGCCAAATCTGGCATCCAGGCTAGAAGCCAAGTCCAGACCACAATGCCAGGTGAAAGTATACACCTAAGTCCAGGTTGCAGCTTTGCAAATTTCAGCATCTGCCACCTGCCTAAGGCAAAGGAAGTAGCCAGAGCTGTAATGAAATGCTGTTGGATTGCAGCAGGTACAGGGACTTTTGCCAATGTGTAGAACTCAGCAGTACATTGTTTAATCCACTGAGAACTACCTTGTCCTTATGAAAAGAAGTTAAAAATGTGAGTCAGCCACAAAAGCATTCAATTCACTTACTCTCCTGGCTGATGCAATGGCAATAATGAAAACCGCACAGGCAAACATGGCTGCTCAAGAGCAGACAGATTCAAAGTCCATTCATGCACACCCATTGTAGGTCCAGTCTGGCAGCTACATAATACCAATATCTGCAACATATTTTCTTGCAGATAGTTCATCCAATTCCTAATCAGCTTGTTCATATTACATTTATGACATGAGAAAAAAAATTAGAGCCCAAAGCCAAATGACTACAGGTTAGTCCTTTCAAATTCTAAGATTTTTCTTTTCACAATGCATGACTAAAAAATAATATAATAGCCAGTTTTCTTAGACCTCTACCCCCCCAAAAAATTCATTCACACCTGTGTTTCCTCAGCTGATTCTCTAATAAATACTACCCTCAAGACTAAAGAAACCTATGATTAAACACTATAAAAAGTATTTCACAGTGAAAAAAGCAACCCTTATTGTTGTGGCAATACAAGTATTAATGATGCAAAATTATAAATTAGTCCATAAGGAATAGTCACTACATTATTACATTGGCGTACTAACCTTTCTTTGTTAATGGTCTCAAAATTATTCAAGATAAACAAACACGAAACTTGTGCTATTTCCAGGATGCATGGGATGCCCATTAGGGCATTCTAAGTTGTTATACACAAATATTTTCTTTGCTCATGACATCTTTGACAAACTATCACTTTTTAAAAGATGTAATGAAACCTCTGTAGGCCAAGGAACATTCAAGTGTGAAATGTGGCCATTCAGTGTCATCAAATTGCCAATGTGTGATTGTACAATATTGTGACAAGTAACTACTATTTAATAGTATGTGGTCCCTTCCCAACTCTGGAAATTCCAATTGTGACAATGTGTTGTGGCCTTTTGTGCACAAAATGCAATGCTTGTACTAATAGTTGATAGATGTGTAACTGTTACACTCATGTCTGTATGTGTCCATGTACACGTTCAGTTCTGTTACTATTATCCAATTTCACACCTTAGTTAGCATGCAAAAGAGTTGTGGCAATATTGTAGACTCCCTACATTGATTTAATTCTTATTCAGACGTGGCCCTCAATTTAATGGCAATGAATGTGTTTTAAAGGGCCATTCCCAATTTAAACATCTTGTTGGAATTGGTGCTATATTAGTATAATCAGGTGCGTTTATACAGTATTTGTACAACTTTCTGTAATTTTGCACTATTTGGAGAATATAAAACACTATGTTAGAAATGCAAATAAATATATTGGGTTCAACATCTGGAGAGCCTACTGTTATGTGAAACAATCACATGATGCAATCTAAAGTTATTAACATTTCATTGCTTATATACACAAATCTTTGTTGTTTAAAATAACTAAAGTGAATCTGCTAAATGAAAGGGAGGAAAATCTAACAAAAAAAAAAAATCTGTGTCTTTAGAACCCTTGCCATACAAGGTGCATTGCTTTGAGAATTTTGTAGTGAAGTAGATTATAAAGCGCAATAAGCTAGGAAAGAAAGGTGTTGGGGTGGGGATGTGGAACTGTCTGATTTTTAGAACCCGGATCACCAAGAATCAGATTTGGAGAATTTAAGAAAAATCATGTAGCAGAGTAGTATCCATTTAGATTTCTTAGCAGTCCATTA
The DNA here is from genome assembly GCF_965140295.1 of Lepidochelys olivacea. Taxonomy (NCBI): domain Eukaryota; kingdom Metazoa; phylum Chordata; order Testudines; family Cheloniidae; genus Lepidochelys; species Lepidochelys olivacea. The sequence continues at coordinate 44,615,077 of NC_140414.1, read as the reverse complement.
GTTTTTGCTTACTGGGCTCTTTTCATGAGAAGCTTAACTTCAGTAATTAACTAGATCATCATTTCTCAAACTGGGGTCTGCATACCTGTGGGGCTCTGTGGGCCCTGATCAACTCCTCCCAGCACCTCCTGCACAGCCGTGGGAGGGAGGGGGAGGAGCAGGGATGGGGCACACTTAGGAGAGAGAAGAGGAGGGGCAGGGGACCTTGGGGAAAGCAGTGGGGGCAGGGCTTGGAGGTGAGCGGTGGGCTTGGGGGTCTGCAAAACATTTTCAATCAAAATGGGGATCCTCAGGTTGCTAGTCTGAGAACTGCTGAACTAGATTTTAAAAAGTTGCACTAAAACTTTTATCCAGACAACATGCCATTTTTATCTAAAGTAAATGGAGTTGTCTTATGTTTTACTACTTTATATTTTTTTCAGTGAACCTGTACAGTGTCAACTGGTATAATAAAAGCTGCCACATTTATTGGAACCCCTCTTCATAGGTAAAAGTCAGTGTATATAATCCAGTGAATAATTTATGTACAAACTTCAATATAGGAAGTGTGCCACACTATATTTAATCAGTTAACAATGGTATGAATTTTAATAGGCAGAAAAGTGTACTTTGAAGAATTTTGTGGATCAGTTTTCGCCAAAGCTTTTCCTATCCAGACAAGTTTTCCTTTAGGGAATCATCACTGAGTGGAATTTTCTTCTGGAATCTAGAATGAACCAGCTAAACAAGTCTTGATATATTGATAGAAATTAAGAAACAATACAGACCTGAGATAAATACCTCTGCCAATACAGGATTTCTAACTACAATATACTCTCCAATGTTTTGCACACTTTTGGTCTTACCATTTTCAACTCTGACTTAAAAATATTAGAACCTTGTCGCTATTAGTCCATTTCATAGCCATAATGCATCACTAGCGTAAGCAATGGTGGAAGCCACAGACAAGACTTGGGGCATTTTATCACAGTGGATGAGATTACAGGGACAAGCCTGAGATATGTATCCTACTTTCCATCATTACTTTTACTAGTGAGAATTACAGTGACAAAAGTTAGTTTACTTTGATGTATTCTAGTAAACACCCTTTGAGTCAACATTTCCCAGATTTCTGAAAGCTCACCCCTCCTCAACAAAAATGAAACCATTCACTCTCCCCTTCAACACCCTCATGCATTGTTAAAGGCCAATAACTCAATTTATGTATTTTCCACCATGTGGGATGTGCCCCACATTTTCAGAAACATTGCTTTAGGTCCAGCTGCATGTAGTATTTGAATCCCCCCCCCAGCTTCTCCAACCCCTCAATGCTTTTTTTTATTCTATGCATTTTAATCTGTCAACATCCTTTCAGATATCATCAATTAGACACAGGCTTCTAGATACAGTTTCAGCAGTTCTGTACAAAGACGGACTATGTGCTTGTTGGTCCATGAGAGCATCTTTCAATATAAAGTTTATTTTAAACGTAACAGTGCTGTCATGAATTAAAACATTTTTCTTCTCAGTGATGAAGTGCAGAACCAGTGGTTGGAAAAATGTATGAGTCCTTGAATTATTTATACTCACCCACAGGCAAGGTTATTAGTGCTGTCACATTACAAGATAGCAGCCATAAAAATATCATTAGTTACGTTGACATCCAAGTGGAAAAAACATCTGATCAAGTTCTAGAGTTAGATATAAATATTTGTAAGCTGCTTGGAATCTTAAGACTAAATTTTCAGAGGGTATGAAAGCAGATGTTGGCTCTGAATAGCAGAGTAACCGCCACGGAAACTGTTAAAATGAAGACAAAAATGCTAATCAGTAATAAATGACTGTGAAGCCCACAGCTTGCAGAGTATCAGAAAGTTGCGGTTCTCAATTGTGAAATTTTACAAAACATTGAAACTGATATGTCATAAAATGTTGGACAGTAAAGATTTAGTAATAGTACTTGAGCCAGGAGGGCTTTATATAATTTTCAAGGACTGACTACCATAAATTCCAGACAACAGGTCCATGATGACTGAATGATTACATGTCTTAGTGTAACCAGTTGCAGGCCTAAGTGTCTTTTGGTATGAAAATCCCCAAATGCAAATAGAGTAAGAAAGCAATGTATTTACTTCCCTAAAATATATCAGCATTGTTCACAAATGTTAGAAAAAAAATTATTTCCTCCTCCAATCTGCATATTCTTTCCCCAAGCTCAATTATTTGCAATACCCCCCCCCCATTTATAAACATCTACTCATCTCACCAGATCTTTGATTCAGACCAGACCTAACAGCATCCCATTAGCTTGCTATTACCCTGTAGTTTATACTTGCACTAAACAGAACACCCCTGCACAATACCTTCACCTGTTAGTTTTTAAATAGAACAGATTTGCTATTTACAAACCCCTAAAGCTTGCCTTTATTGAGGTGCTCAAGATTTCTCAGCCTGTGCTACATCTTAATACTGGTCACTGACAGCCCCTCTTAATAATCTTTACATTTGTACACCTATTTATCAAGGTATTTCTACATGAGAAGTTTGATGTGTTCTTCCTTAGATACATCCCTGTACTGTAGTTCTAGTCCCCCCCAAATGTTTTGCTGTAGGAGCTCAGCAAAAGCTGTCTCAGCCCCATTTCACTTCCACCACACTCCTTGCTTATGTTGCCTAGCTGTCTGGTTCCTGTCATAGGATGTGATACCTAGTCAAGCCGGTCATCTGTCCTGCATGTTCTAGTCCTACTCAAGAATTTGTCCCCATAGCACTTTCCAAATTTCTCCCAGAGCAGCTGCAGTTGGTACTTGACAGATCAAGTCCAAGGGCATCTTGCTTTCTCTCCTCTGCAGCAGCAACCCCTGGTGGAAGATGATTTCCTGGTTTCTTTGGCCACGGCTATACTTGTGAGTTAGAGTGCATTAAAGCAGCCCCTACCTCACAATGCGTCCACACTGGCAAGGCACATATAGTGCACTGACTCCATGGCTAGAGCGCTCCTGGTAATCCACCTCAGCGAGTGGAATAATGTTTGATGCACCCCCGCTGGAGCACCGCAGTGCCAGTGCGGGTGCCCTGGCCTATTAAGGTGCTCTGATCGGCCTCCAGAAGTGTCCCACAATGCCTGTTCTAGCCACTCTGGTCATCACTGAACTCTACTGCCCTGCCCTCAGGTGGCCAACCATCAAACCCACCCCTTAAATTTTCTGGGTATTTTGAAAATCCCCTTCCTGTTTGTTACAGCTGCTTGTTCAGGTGTTTTTTCCCCCACACATAGAGGCAGCTAAAAATGAGAACCTACCACCCCATGAATTGCTGCTTCTCTGTAGATGGCCGCTGATCCAGCATCAGAATTGAAGGAGCCAGTATTGTCAGTGACGATGTTTTCTCCTTATATTTGCTTTTTTTTTTTTTGGCTAACAAATTGATGTTATGCTATCAGACAAAAAGTGATACTGACAGATGTTCAGCTCCTTTTCAATACACAACAGAGGTACACTTAGAACAAGTAGAAGACAGGCATATTCCACTAAATTAGTATAAAATTCTCATAATTATGCATTCACATGGTTCCAATTTACCCAGGACAGCGACATAACACTTTGGTAAACTCCGTGACCTGTTATCACGTGGGTGTAATTACAGTTTGGAAGAAATACCCATGGGAAGTAGTACTTCCCTCAGCACCCCTCCCCCGAAACGGACTAAGGAACAATTATTCAAAGTTTAATTATTGAAGATGAGGCATTCTACCCATTAACCATTTTAAATTTACCAATTTGGGTGTACAGTCCCAGCTCCAAGCTAGATAAACCATTTGTTTTAACACTATCATTTGTTCTGCTTAAGTACCATAGCTGTGCTTTAAGAACATTTATTCTCACGTGGAAGAACAAATGCTTTTAAGGGATTTGCTTAGAATACCAATGTTAGAGAGCATTCTATTTGGCCTAGCTCAGTTACATATTTTAAAAACAGTCTGACTGTGAAAAACTGAGTTCAAAACTCGTAATTAGGAATCCAAACAAACTTAACTGCTCTTCTGCTAAATTTAAAATAGCAAATTAACAGTGACACCAATGTTTAAAGCTCTTTTCTTTACGAAGTATTCGTGCATTGCTCAAATACAAAGTGATGAGTAGTAACTGAAGGACCACCAGTATTTATATGGCAGATGTGCTACTTTATAGAGCATACTTCGATAGCCTTTGGCAAAACTTTAAAAAACAGAAGTTAAATAACCAATAATTTGGTGTTTTCTGCTTTTCAAAAGGAACTACTGGAAAACATTTCAGTACAGTTGTATCTGTTCAACCAAGCTTTTCACTTATCTGCTGGGAAAATGCAGATATTCAAAAGAGTGCCTTTTAGTAAAAAGCACAACAGACATATGAATTAAAGCTATAAACTGTTCTTGCAAAGCCCCCATCCTGTTTGGGAATTTAAAAAAGGAAAATAGCAGCTCATTAAATCTAAAGACTTGCCAAACAAAGCATGACAAAACCCTGTTTCCTGAATTATTTAGGTGAACCTCCTTGAAATCTAAAAGAGAAATCCTTGACTATTTAAGAGCTTAACATTAGTTATCCTTTGATATGTTTCATATCTACGATAAGTTACAAGCAGCTAAGTATTCCTCTTCAGTTATTCAGTACCTACTAACTATGGACCTGGAATGGTGCTCAACTCTCGTTCAGGACTAGGGCTTTAATTACAATATTCTCATGGAAATCTGTTTAACCACCACACACCATATTCTTCCTGCCTTACGTCATTCTGTAAAGTTTCAAAATAACCTTGGCAGACATTGGCACATTCAGTTTTCTGGAAGTATCCTCTACAATGAGCTGCATTAGGTCAAGTTTACGCTATAAACTTTTGCTGACATAGCTACATCAGTGCGGTGTGATCTGAGAACATAGTTGTGCTGGCATAAGTCCCCACCAGAGACAGCAGCAAAACTATGCTTTTACCAGTATAAACTATACTGACATATCCATACTGGAACAGCAATCCTTGTGTAGACACGGCCCTACTTGGCAGTAATGCTAAAGAAAGAAAGAAAGAAAGACACTTGCAATAAGAATATACAAGAAGTTGTGTAATCAGTGTATTTTATTCAAATGGCCTAGTATTTTTGTGAATGTAATACTTTAAATATCTGTAGTGGTGCGGTTCTCCCTGTGTAGTTACCAAGGACCATTAATTTCTGAGACAAGAATTGTGGCTGTTCTGAGGAGTGGCAGTTTCCTTTGTTCCTTCTAGTTTCTCCACTTACAAATGCAGCACATGATCTCAAGTTATTTGTCCAATATTTGGATTATAAATAGTTAGTGGAATCAATTCAACAAGAATTTGGGGGTGTTCTAAAAATCTGACTTAATTTTATAATTAGTTTTTTGCAGGAGAAAGAAATAAAACAGTGAAAGTTTTAATTTCTCCCTAAACCTAAGAAGTTGCACATTCTATATATACATATTTAAACAGGTGGAAGGGAGATGAGGAAAGATTAGGATTTTTGCAGCAGAAGCATGAGCTTTAGAAACTCTTTTTTGCTTTTGTCCTAGCAACCCACTTTGTTGCTTGATTGCCAGCCACACTACTGCATTAAGTCAGCTGGCATGGAAGTCTAAAGGCAGTGCACTGCAGCTTCCAAGAGGCTGTGTGTGGAACTATGAAAAGACAGTCTTCATGAACCAAATGGCATCTCAAGTTTTTAGGACCCATCCAAAAATATCCAATTTTCACTACCCACATACACACCAGATTTTAGCATTTATTGGACAGGTTTTTTAACACTTGCTCATGTTGCTGGCTGGCTGCAGCCTTTCTTGGGTTGGGTTATGATGTTGCACCACTTTCCAAAGCAAATAGTACAATTTTCACTGCTGGCTCTCCTTCCAACCACCAATGAAAAGGGTTTTTTTTGTTTTTTTTTTTTAAATGGCCCTTGAGCAAACTTGTTTTACTTCAAGTTTCTACAAGTCTGGCTGTGTTGTTTACCCCACCTTCTTCAGAGTCGTCACAACTTAGGAATGTTTGTCCTGCAAAAAACAGAGTTTGAAGTAACTGAAAGTGCTTCCAACAACAAAGATTAAAAAAAGAGTACCACTACATCCTATGGTTTACTTAAAGGCAGTTCTGAAGTTTAAAATTAAATTAGATAAATACAGTTATCTTGCTGGATTGACTAGAAAGTTTGTTCACAGTACAACTTTCCTAACTGTAAGTAATTTTGCACTACGGATTTTGTTAAGGTGTTGTGTTATGCCAGCCAGTTTCAAGTATTAAAAGTAGTCCTAAAACAACAAAATTTAGGTACGTTTTCTAAAAGCCTCCCAAGTGTGAGGTCACCTTTATTAACCAGTCTGAAACACCACAATAACCTTTTTAATCACAGAAATGTTTATCTGGAACGCATATAGGAAACATCCAATACGTCAAAACACATACAAAAAAAGCAGCATATTTAGTCTCCCACTGAAGGGACAGGAAATAGCTAAAATAAGCTAAAATGTGAACAGGACTACTCCTTTTAGTAGTAAAGCATCGATAGTGATTGATTGTGAGCATTAATAGTCAAATGCACTCTTATCAAACGATTTGTATATAGACACAGCTTTTAATTTCCCCCGTTTTTATTGACTTCTATCCCAAATTACTTATTTTAATCTCGGTTTGGATTTTTTTTCAGCCTGTACTTGACTATGTTTCAGAGTAGCAGCCGTGTTAGTCTGTATTCGCAAAAAGAAAAGGAGGACTTGTGGCACCTTAGAGACTAACCAATTTATTAGAGCATAAGCTTTCGTGAGCTACAGCTCACTTCCTCAGATGCATATCGTGGAAACTGCAGCAGGCTTTATATATACACAGAGAATATGAAACAATACCTATTCCCACCCCACTGTCCTGCTGGTAATAGCTTATCTAAAGTGATTTCCAGCACAAATCCAGGTTTTCTCACCCTCCACCCCCCCACACAAATTCACTCTCCTGCTGGTGATAGCCCATCCAAAGTGATCACCAGCAGGAGAGTGAATTTGTGTGGGGGGGTGGAGGGTGAGAAAACCTGGATTTGTGCTGGAAATCACTTTAGATAAGCTATTACCAGCAGGACAGTGGGGTGGGAATAGGTATTGTTTCATATTCTCTGTGTATATATAAAGCCTGCTGCAGTTTCCACGATATGCATCTGAGGAAGTGAGCTGTAGCTCACGAAAGCTTATGCTCTAATAAATTGGTTAGTCTCTAAGGTGCCACAAGTCCTCCTTTTCTTTTTACTTGACTATGGTACACATTCCAAATCACCACACTGGGGGACAGTTAAGTCTAACCCAGTTGTTTTAATACCAACTTCAACACAGGGCAAATCAGTTTCAGTCTTAACCCCAGACCAAGCAAGTTTTTTTTTTTTTTTTTTAAGTAATTACAAGACTTCATCTCACTTCCCAGCCCAGATTTAAAGCAAAGCACTTACCTGGCAACAGATGGTTGCTCTGGGTCTCAAGTCTGCTAGGACCCTGAAAGAGAGCACAGAGAGGGAAGGGAGTGAGGATTGCTGGGCTCTATCAGCCAGGCACGTGACTGCCGAGCTTGGACATGACACACGTGTTCCTTGCCCCAGTCAGATACTTTCACCAATTAGATAGTGAAAGCTTTGCCAAAAAGCAAGACGCTGCTCTTCCATGGCTAGGAAGGGAAGCTGCCACAGGAGGCAGGTCCCACGGATTCATGGACTAACGCGATCGGCGGCACCGAGACAACCCCACCCCACACGCACATGGGGGCTGGGGCCAGGCCCAGGGCCCGCGGTAGGTGCCAGCCGCCACACGGACCCGACGCTCCTGCTGCTGGCGGCACGCGGGGGCGGCCGGTACCAGAGCAGCGGCGGCAGGGCCTGACTCGCTCCCGATCCAGCGCCGGTGCGGGCCCCGGAGCTCAACATTTCCCTCCTCCCGGGCGTGACGGCTCCTACCTGCTGCATCCCGCTCCCACCGGCGGCGGCTCCGCTGCGGCCCGGTCGCCACCTGCAGGGACACAATGCGCCACGTTACCGGAAAGGCGGCGGCTGCCGCCGCCGCCTCTGGCCACGCCACCAGCGCGCGCCCCCCTCCCCTGGCGCCATGGTCTCCTCTCCGCCTCCCGCGCCCCAGCCCGCGGTCAGCGCCCACGCGCCGGCCAGAAAGGCAGGCCTCGGCCAGGCGGGAGCGCGCGCGCCAAGCAGAGCGCCAGAAGAATTTAGCCCCGTAGCCGGGCGCGAGACGGGGCCCGTTCTCCGGCGCAGAGGGAACGCCGCTCCCGCTCCCGAGCGGCTACCGCTGCCCCTCCTCAGCTCGAATAAGCGCCACGCGGCTCTCTCTCGCCAAGGCAGCAACCCCGCCCCTTCCGGCAAGGCGTACTTCCGGCGCGTGTGAGGGGGGGCGCGGCTGCGCCCTGGCCCCTCCCCGTGGGCTAGGGGGCGCGAGTTCCCCCTTCTTCTCCGCGCTGCGACTGCGCAGGGGCGAGCTGCCCTGTTCGGGGCCTACCGCGCGAGCGGCTGGAGGAGGGAGCGCGCGAGAAAGGACCCTGGTGGTTCCGTGTCAGCCGCGCGGGGTCGCAGCCGGGGAGGTTGCCGCGTGCTCTGTGCACACTTCTCTGAACGTTACTGATCCACCGGCTGCACCCGAATTCCATCCTCTGTGTCTGTTTGTTACCTGCATGGGTCCGGAGCAACTTCTGGGGGGAGGGATAGCTCAGTGGTTTGAGCTATTGGCCTGCTAAACCCAGGGTTGTGAGTTCAATCCTTGAAAAGGCCATTTAGGGATCGGGGGCAAAAATTGGGGATTTGAGCAGGGCCCTGAGGTCCCTTCCAACCCTGATATTCTATGGTTCTGTGAAAGCTAGGCTCTTCCATGCAGCTGCCCTATGGTTCCTGGGGGACAACAGCCAGTTCAAGATACAGAAGCTCCTAGGGTGCTTATGTATCCTCAGGAGTTGCACACGTTGTCCATAGGCTGAGTGTATTGCACAGACCTGGGGGCACCTTGCATTCCTCCATTGCCAACCCTCCAGAAACTCCCTGTGTGTCACCGTCCCATTACCTGTTTCAGGACCCCCTTTGGTCATGCCATGGAGTTTGTGTGTCCCCCATTGACTCCCTTTCCCTCATTTCTCCCTCCCTGTTTCCTTCCATAGCAGGGCCCCCCATTCTCCAGGGGTCCTGACTGCCCCATAATTCCCCCTCTCCCCATACCAGGGGAAATGTGTGCATTCTCATTCCGCTTTCTCCCCCATGCCCCCCCATTCCCCCATATCAGGGTTCCACATTTTCCCATAGCAAGGGATTCTTTGTGCCTCCTATTCCTGCATTACCCCAGTGCTTCTCTCCCATACCAAAGGCTCTTTGTGCACCCCCTTTCCACCCATTTCCTCTCCCTCCCATACCTGGGTCCCCCATTCTGCCCCCTGCCAGAGGTTCTGTGTGCCTCCCTTCTTCTCATACCAGGGGCTCTGTGTCTCCCTGTCTCCTCCCCTAAGCCAGGAGCTCTTGTGTATGTCCCTATTTCGCTCTCCCCTTGCCTCCCCATTCTCCCTTCTTCCCATCAGATGTATTTTTAATTTCTCCTTTCTTTTCTTTCTCTTTCAGGATGTCAGTATTTTTAAAGTTTATTGGGATGATCAGCAAAACTGAGATTGGGGTGTTGTTATGATGGAATGTGTTAATGGCTGCCAACCAGTTATTTCATTTTTAGACAATTGCAAAAGTGGTTGAAGCTGGTAGCTCTGCAAACCAGGTACCACGAGATCCATGTGTCTTCCATTTCTCCCATTTGTTTTTTCTGATTTTCATCAAAATCAATAGAGTTCTGGCCACTGATCACTAGATCATTCTCTGACATTTTGAAATTGTTCAGATGTGGCATTCAAAAGTTATTGCATTTTATGACAGACAATAAAGAAATGCCATTGGATTGCATGTTAGGCCTCAGTTTGCTTGGTCAATAATGTGAAGAGGCAAAGGATTGTTGTGACAGAAAGTTGAAAATGTAAAAGAAGATTAGGGGAATAAAAAATGATCAAAGAGTAAGTCTAACTCACTCGCTGAAAATTTTCTACCTTTGATCTCATTGGAATTCTGTGTTCATATTCAATTTAGAAAAAAGAAAAGGAGTACTAGTACTAGTACTCCTTTTCTTTTTGCCACTAGTACTCCTTTTCTTTTTGTGAATACAGACTAACACGGCTGCTACTCTGAAACATATTCAATTTAGAAATATTCCTGATAGTGTTGGTGGTACTTTACTAAGTACGAACAACAGTTTCTGGCCATTGGGTGGCTCTGTTGCCCTATTGTTCAGGTATTTAGATATTTAGCAAAAAAATGTTACTATATGAAAGTTTTTGGGTTCAAGAAGGTTCATCCACCATTGCTCACAAGCATGTAAATATATAATCCAATGATGAATGGCATGTGATGTTACAGTGTTCTTAATGGATATGCCAAACTACCGAATGCATGAGATCTTCAACCTGTTATACTAAAGTAACATGCTGAACACTTTACATATACAATAGGTTCTACTGATGTGGCAGAACAGTTTAGTCAGATGATGCTTATATTATAACAATTCAGGTTTACATTAGCATTATGTGAAATATGATATTTAAACTTTTGCAAGTCCATCATTTAAGGTATTTTATTTTCAGAGGTATCACTGTGTAATACTGGTAGTCTGCCTATACTATTTCTATACTACGAACTTTGGTCGACGCAAGTTATGTTGGCGTAAAGCTGCCACAGTTAGTATACCTCTTGTGCACGTCCATACTTGGCTCCTCGCGTCAGTGCTGCACATGCTCACCAGGGGCACAATGAGTAGGTAACCCAGTGTGCACCTACCACCGTCAAGTGCATTGCCTTTTGGGAAATGTTGGCAATGCATGGTGGGGCAGAAATGAGTTACACAGGGTGACTGGGCTCAAGGGGTCAATTTCCCAGCGTGACACAGTCTCCATCACATAATGTCATTTATATCCCATAATTTTCATGCCTTTTTTCAAAATCCCACACACCCATGCAGCATGGGTGGCATGTGAACCACCGGCTGGGGGAGGCTAGCTCCCAGCCCTACCCCCTCCTCCCGAGCCAAGCCCTCCTCCACCGGAGCCCAGAGCCGCCCCCCCACCGCTGCCACTGGCCCAGTCCTGCGGCTAGCTCCTTAGCCCCAAAGGAGTGCCGGGAGGGTGGGCAGCACGCGGCCCCAGCCTGGGGGGTGGGGGGATAGAAAGATGGGTGGCGGATGGCCCCAGACTCCCCAGCTCCGGAGTGCAGGCGGTGTGCAGCCCCAGTCTCGGAGCGTGGGAGGGCGGGCAGTGTGTGGCCCCAGTCCCGGAGCATGGAAAGGTGGGCAGCATGCAGAGCACTGAGGGGCTGGACTCAGAGCCGGGAGGATTGGAGCTGCAGCTGCATGCTGGGAGTGTCACGGCAGGGGGCGGGGTCACGCCTGTCTGGGGAGGCAACACCTCCCCCTGCCTATGTGACTTGCCACTCATGCCATGCAGCCTGACAGAAGCATGGAGTCTGCACAGCTCTGCACTATTGTCATAAGCATTGCAAGCTCAGGACACAGTATCCTCTGGTATTTGAAGAGCTGAAAGATGACCTGAACCAGTGAAGAACATGATGATTTCTTGGAGGACAGATTGCAGTGTGACATAGCAAGAACCAGTTCAAGGTGGTTGTTGGCGTTCAAAGAGCAGTTGCAGATGATGGAGCACTGCTTCTGGGCCCAAGAAATGAGCCCTGACTGGTGTGATCTCATTGTAATGCAGGCGTGGAATGATGAGCAATGGCTGCAGGGACACCGAAATGAGAGCTGCACTGAGAGCGGAGAAGTGAGTGGCAATTGCACTGTTAGAACTGCAACACTGGATTGCTACCGGATAGTGGGAAGTCATTTTGGTGTTGGGAAATCCATTGTGGGGGCTGTTGTCATGTAAGTGTTCAGGGCCATTGATCATCTCCTACTACGCAGGTCCGTAACTCTAGGCAATGTGCAGGACATAGTGCATGGATTTGCAGCAATGTGGTTCCTGAATTGCTGTGGTGCAATAGATGCACATCCCTATTTTGGCACCAGACCATCTTGCCAGAGTACATCAACAGAAAGGGCTACTTTTCTGTGGTTATGCAGGTGTTGGTGGATCACTGGGAACATTTCCCTGACATCTGTGTTGGCTGGTCAGGGAAGGTGCATGATGTTTGCATCTTTAAGAACACAGGACTGTTCAGAAAGCTACAAGCAGGGTGTTTCTTTCTCGACTGGTAGCTTATCATTGACGATGTTGAAATGCAATAGTGATCCTGGGGGACTCAGCCAACCCTTTGCTCATGAAGTAATGTGTCCACCACCTTGATAGCACCAAGGAAAGATTCAGCTACAGGCTCAGCAGGTGCGGAAAGACAGTTGAATGCTCCTTTTGGTGGATTGAAGGGACACGGGCATTGTTTACTCATAAAATCTCAGTGAAAAAACATCCCAATGGTTATAGCTGCCTGCTGTGTCCTGCATAATATCTGTGAAGCAAAGGGGAAAGAATTGCCACCAGGATGGAGGTGGAGGGCTGTAGCTGAGGCAACGCATGGGGGGGACATGTGGGGTCACGTGCCCCCCAGATTTTCTGCTTGGCTTCTATGGAGCATGCTCACATGGACTGAGCATGCTCAGTCGCCACCCCATTATTGGCAGGCATGAGTCATCTCAGGCAGACACAAGGGCTATTAATAGAAATCAATGTGGAGCTATATGGTTCAGAGAAGCTTTGAAAGTGTACTTTAACAGTGAACCACAGTAATGCATTGCAGTGTGCTCTATCTGGCCCTGGTGTTTTGGGGCCAGTTACGATTTGTGTGGTGCTTGGTGTATATCTATTAATATAACACTGTCAATACATATATTAATTTTGTGGTGCTTGCTGTAGATTTATGATTATTACAGTGATCCTATAAGCTGTGTCACTCTGTACAATAACAAGGGTGCTTTCAAAGCTGCAATGCACTCTGCAGCTTATGTTGTGAATAATCATAGAATCATAGAATATCAGGGTTGGAAGGGACCCCAGAAGGTCATCTAGTCCAACCCCCTGCTCGAAGCAGGACCAATTCCCAGTTAAATCATCCCAGCCAGGGCTTTAATAATAAATAATAATAAACATGAATTATTTTCCAAAGAACAGAATTTAATTTAGTAACAAAACCAGTGCGAAGAAAAATCTGTGCACTTTAAAAACAAGTATGTTAAAAACTTAATGGAACAGAACTTAATAAGGGGAAAGAACATTCATGTACATTTTACCTACACATACACTGACCTGTGAGAGCCACGGTTGATGTATGTGAAGCTGTGGGTGTCCTTAATTTCCTGAGTGTGGAGTGGTAGGGATAGGTATTTGGTCCCTGATGCCACGTGGAATGTTGAGGGAGGGTGTAGGGAGGTGCTGTAATGGAGTGCAAAGGGAGGCAAGCCCATGATTGTTGAATCTGTGATGTGCATGCTCAGAGGATCACTGTGTTTGTAATTTGAAAAACTGCAATCATTATAGCACGTGTATTTCTTAATGCCTTTGGTGTGGATATAAGCCTTTATGTAACCATTTAGCTGGTTCATTCAATGCTGTACAATGAATATCAACGACTTTATAGCTCTCTGGGACTTTCGGACTGGCATTGTTCATTCAGACATAATTCACTTCTCTAAGGTGAGTACGGTTTGACTGCATTTTGAACGATTGCTGGATAATTATGTTTATTTTCTAATTTCTATCTAGCTGGGATAGTGCTAGATTTCACCCATGCCCAGTAGTTAAATATATTTATCCCATGTGTTGCAATCATGCCCTCCTACCATTTCCCCCAACTTGCAAGTCCACTGATTTCCTCTGTTCTTGACTAGGGACATCACAAATTGCAGATGAAAAAGAAATGGCCTGATTTTGAACTTTGTTTATACAAATGTAAACCAGGAGTAATTCAATTAAATCAATGGAGTTACACCAGAGAAAAAGTGGTGTGCAGTCAGAACCAGGTCCTAAAAGAAGTCACAGCAATAGAATTACAATTATCAGAGTGTATGATGGCCTCCGTATTTGTATGTCAGAGTCAATAGGTATGATTTCCTCCATTCAATCGTGAGGTTGCTCCAATCATACTGATCATTTTGTTTCAATTTGGAGTTCATCAGTCTCCTGAAATATCTTCCCCATTACATGAATGGAAAGTCCAGATTTTTTTTTTTTGGTAGGTTCCTTGAACCCATCCAAGAGACAGCTTGTTAGTAACATCAGGGTGCACTGACAAAGGATTTAGAGGGGAAAAAAACCCTCAGGTGATTATGCTGTTTCTCAAATCTGACTGGACCAACTAAACCAAAGGCATTTATAACTGAACTCCTGTTTAACGTAACCAGAGCTCTTGCTTGATCATCAGATAGATTTGGATATGGATTGTTAACATTGGTTATGAATTGGCTTCTCCTTTTTTCTATTAAAACACTTTTCTTTTTAGTTTAAAACTTATGTTACCTGGGCAAGCTAAATCAAGTGTAGCATCGGAGAATGAAGATAGCTAATAAAATCAGGTTAGACAAGGGACCATTAGTATGCATATTCTGCTGTGTTGTTCCTGTCTCATTGATCTTGTCTGGGATTTACTATGCTCTCTGAAAATGAAAGTTGGATGATGGCATTGGGGGTTTAAAGGCCACATCTCTGGCCCAGATAAAGCCCATTTTCACCACTCCGATGACACAAAGGTTTTGTCTAGATTAGGACTTGGAAGGGGTTAGCTAATGCTAATGTTTGAGCAGCTGAGTGTAGATAAGGCAGTGTGCTGTTAACATGGGTTAAATTGATCCTATTTAAACCTAGGTATTTGTCATAGCCCATAATAAGCTCAGACCAATCAAGTGAGCAGCTCAGGAGCTAGGGGAGTGATAATGGAGTTCATGACAGGTTTCAGAGTAGCAGCCGTGTTAGTCTGTTTTTGCAAAAAGAAAAGGAGTACTTGTGGCACCTTAGAGATTAACAAATTTATTTGAGCATAAGCTTTCGTGAGCTACAGCTCACTTCATCGGATGCATTCAGTGGAAAATACAGGGGGGAGATTTATATACATAGAGAACATGAAATAATGGGTGTTACCATACACACTGTAAGGAGAAAAAAGGAGTGCTTGTGGCACCTTAGAGATTAATCAATGTATTTGAGCATAAGCTTTCGTGAGCTACAGCTCACTTCATCGGATGGATGAACTGTAAGGAGACTGATCACTTAAGGTGAGCTATTACAGCAGGAGAGCCGGGGGGACCTTTTGTAGTGATAGTCAAGGTGCGCCATTTCCAGCAGTTGACAAGAATGTCTGAGGAACAGTGGAGAGTGGGGGGAATAAACATGGGGAAAGGGTGAAAGGGAATGAATGTACACTGGGCTACATTCTGCTCTCAATTACAGAATAAACCCAGAATAATTCCATTGGGTTTGATTAATCCACTGGGGCACAGAGTGATACATTTTGGAGCTACTGAACCTGTAGAAGGCAGCAGCATTTGAGGGGGGGATTCACCTCAGGGAGGCAGGGAGTGGTGCTCTTACCACCCTCTTCTGAGTTCTGCCAGCGGAGGGCAGCTTTAAAATTCTGCAATAACTTCCTGGCTAAAGCTGCCCGGAAGAGGAATCAGCACTTCCTTTGGATGCCCCTTCTGGCAGGACATAGCAGACAGGTGGAGCTTCTGCATCCTAGATGCAGATTGTCCCTACCATCGTGTACCTGGAAGAAGCCAGTGGAACCAACACAGCAAATCTGGGCCAATTAACTTTAGTGGTGTTACTCCAAATTTACACCTACATAAAGGAGAAGAGAACTTAATATGTTCTAATATGTCTTAATATGTTCTAATGAAACCATTTGTTTTCTCCAATTAATTTAGAGTTTGCAAGTGTTGCTGATAGTGGAGCTCTTAGAGAAGGGCAGGGAGCGATGGCTACAGAGGGAAACTCCATTTTTTATTGTAAGTACTTTTTTTTTGCTCTCATTTTGCTTTTGGAAAATTAGAGTATAGTGGAAAAGCCTGGAAAAATGAATTCAGATCAAAATCAATCATGTGAAGTGGATTTCATTTTAAAGGGCTAGCATTTATCTTGTTGCATTGTAATATGACGTCTACTGGCCCTTTATTTTAGAAAAGTAACATTGCTTCCAGTGTAGTACAGAAGGAAATGGGCACATTGGAGATCTGGCCACCTGCTACCTACCTGTAAAATAAACCTGAACGGTTCTGACCTTGCACCATTTGTGTTCCAGACTTTTGTTCTACTGTATGTCATGTGAATAAACTGGTTATTCCTTCCTATGCTTTTGTCTGATGTCTATATATTTGAAATCTCAATGTTTTCCTTCCAGTCAGGGTCTCACAACTAAGATGTGCATACTGTGGTTACATCTAAAATGTTATACAAGAAAGGAATGGTTTTTAAAATTTCTGGACTGTTATAGTTAACAGGACAGCTGAAGAAAGGAGTTATGATGGAAGACTCACTAGAAAGCATTAGATTTTTACAGGCAGCTCTGTCCTGTGATTATGCAGTCTGATCTCCTGTATAATTCAGGCCATAGAATTTCATCTAGTAATTTCTTGTGTCAAGTCTAATAAGTTGGGGTTGAGGTAGGCTATATCTTTTAAAAAAAGAGCCAAAAGGTTTCAAGTGACGGAGAATCTGCCACATCCTTGAGCTGTTCCAATTGAAATTATCCTCACTGCTAAAACCGCATGCCTTATTTGCAATTTGAATTTGTCAAGTGGAGCAGAAAGGAATAAAGAAAGAGAAGTGGGAAAGTAAAGAGATAGAAAAGGACAGAGGGAGAAGGAAAGGAGAGGGCCAATGGAAAAAGAAAAAGAAAGCAACAGAAAACTGAAAGGAGGCAAGAAAGAGAAAAAGATAAAAGCAAAGTAAATTGAGGAAATGTGATAGATAGAAAACTTAGACAGAAGGCCTGATTTTCCACGGTGTTGCATTCCATTTTCTTTCTTTCTTTCTTTGTCTGTGATTCCCTAAAAAAAAATTTTTTTTCTTCCTTTGTTTTCCTGAGGGGAAAACCAGACACTTCTTTGCCTTTTTTCCAGACAGAAGCAGCATCTTCTTACCCAGCTGTAGCCGGAACCTGAGCAGCGCGGAGCCACAGTTCTCATCGATGGAAGTGGTAGTTGACGGTGCTTGGCACACTCAGATTCAATCCTTTTATGTTGGATCTTCCCTATATACCCCCTCCATTTCTTGTTAGAAAAAAGTTCTTGCGTTTCTCATTCTGTTTTCTCTAGCCCTTGGCTGCCCTCATTTGTTTTCTTTCTCCTCTTGTGAGTCTTCCTTTCTGATCCTGCTAATTTTACCCTCATCATTCAGGTGGAGCATGGAGCATTAAGAAAGGTGTTTGATGCATTAGAATATTCTGGACTGGCAAAATTGAAAGATCTGTCAAATGGCAGCATTAGCTGAGTTGGTGACTTGAGTCTAAGAATGTAGTATGGCCGGATGCTGCTTGTAAGCAAAATGCTCTGATTGCGCTAACTCAATACATTTGTGTTGTTACTTTACTGTTTTTTTAATTATCCAATTAAAGTAACTGTAGTTAATGTAAAAGAAACCCAAACATTTTATAGTGTACAGATTACATCACTTCCCCATAATGAGCAGAATGTATCATGTTGATATTTTCTGTGTTGCCCCAAGACAACACTGTAAGCTTTTATTTGGCCAGGTACCATCACATCTAGAGTGCTTTTCTGACCTCAAGTAGTTGATAGTACAGAATTTTTCTTTGATAATATTAATTTTATAGTAATTTATATGGATTTTTCTAATGCTCCCTGCTGTCTACGAAGGCTGTTGGAATGTGTCAACTTAAGAACAGTGTTCCTCCAAACCTCACCTAAGGGCAAATACTTTTAATAGAGCTCTCTTGCTCTTTATATATAAATATCTGAAAATGTTACTGAAGTACACCTGCAGCTTCTGGCACAAGCTATATAAAAAGTAATCAACAAGCAAAGGCAGTAAAAAAGCAGCTTCACCGAGCAGTAATATCCACATACCGGCAGAGTAAGCAATATTTTTCTTTTGGAAAATCTTTCATGCAACTACTGTGCTTCTGGACTGTGTTGTATCTCAAAGTCAAAGTACAATAGCTGCCAAAAAAACTGGAAGGGGAGAACTTTTATGAACATAAAATCACTACTACATGGCAGTACATTTTCTTATCAGAGTTTATTGTTGCACATCAGATATCATGCCACGAGCAGAATAATATTGTTTTTTCAATTTTAAAAAACGTTGAGAAAAATGTTTCCAGAAATTTTCATTCAATGTGAATGACAAGAATATTACATCTATAAACACTGAAATATCTATTTAATTTCTTCCTGAGGAAGTTTCACATTTTTAAGCAAAAGAAAAGGGTATTCTGTACAAGGTAGCCTGCAAATAAGTTAAACTCATTCTTTTCTCAAATGTGGAGCTGGGAAAATACTGTAGCACTTTCATAAATGTTTATTGAAACAGTCAGATGAATTTACATCACCTATATTTATGCCCCTTTATGTTCACTTTCTGCTAACAATCCTGCATTGTATTTTACTGCCACAGATGTTTGTGGAAAGCAAATTTCAAAGTCAAATGCATGAGTATTTGCAGAAAACAAGTTAAACTCCACACAGACAAGTTTTTGTGAAGGAATTCCTTGCACACTCATCTAAGCAGGGAACAGGAAAACATACCACATGCCTTATCTGATCAATCACAACTAATTAGCTCAACCTATCAAATATTTGCAATACATGTTTCACAATCAATCTGTAAATTTTAAAAAACCCATTAAAGTTGGTAAGATATTTATGAAAATGAATTTGAAGAGACTGCAGTCTGCTTGTAGATAAGTGATGAGCTTAAAATAAGCTAAACTTGGTCAAATAAATATTTTTTTTATGAATTACTTGCTCAGCTTTACTCATGTGTATCCCATTATTTTCAGATTCCAGCTATTGTAGATAAAGTCTGGAGTCTGCATGCCTTGCTGAGACTCCTTGTTCATAACTAACCTAGCTGGTCCTGAATAAATGTTATTTTTACTTTTTTTACAGGCTTTTGCTGAATATTTTCAAACATATTTTAACATAATACTTCAAAGCAGAAATTATGGGTAGGTGCATTTATTCCCTTTTAGGGCTCATACAAAAAATTACAGCCCCAAATATATTTGCAAATCAGAGCAGTAAATACCTTTGTAAACTCAAAGAACGCTATCAATTTGCCTTTATTATCCATTGTTTTTAAGTGTCTCAATAATATTAACTTGCACGAGAAGTTAATGCTATCTGGAGATGCTGATGCTAAAGAGCTTGATCCTGCAGACTTCTCTCAGGCATTGTCAAAATAGGAGTTTTGAACAATAAGGATTTCAGGATCAGGCCCTGTGCAATGCACAATTCTGAGGACAAAAGGCCAAATACTTTTGTTTATAGTATTTACTCAGTCAGAACTCCCACTGAAATCAATGTGGAGATCCTGTGCTCTGTGCCCCTGACAGTCCCCACACTCCCTGATAATATGGATGAAATGGAGCTTTACTACCAGCTATTTGCCTGGCCATGGCTGCCAAAGGGTCCCCATTTAAGAGAGGCATTCCTTCCCACATCCCATCAGGAGGCTCTGCAGAATAGGGTCTACAGATCTAGAATATATTACCTTATCTGTATAAAATACCTGGGACTAGAAGAAAGGTAATCTGCATATCCCAGTCCACACCCAAGCCCCATCCAACCTGGGGCTGCCACACATCCTCATGCTGGCCACTTCTTACCCTCTCCCCTCCACGCCCTCCCAGATCTAGACCAGGCAGAGAGCCCTTTGTGGTGTCCTAGAAAGAAAAGTCTGTGCTATTAATGTGTGTGAGCTCCATCCCTATAGCACAGAGGAGGGTTGACATCTGTGCAAAGAGGTTCCCTGCCCTCCATGCATAGCAATCTTGGGGGCATGATCTGGTCCCAAAATGCTTATGTAATTGCTGCTTTAAAGAGAGCAGAGTAATTGTAGCACCAGAGCACAAAACACAAGTTTTGTGCAGTTCCTAAAAATAGTATTTTCTTTTTAATGTTTTGGTGATGGTGTATCTGTTGTACACTAAGGATGAAAGGACTCTATTGAAGTCAGTGGGGCTACTAGAGCATCACCGTAGGTGTCTTCCCCCATGATTCACATTAACATCTTAGTTGTTACAAATCCATATAGACATTTTCAGGTCACATCAACTGTTTACACATGCAAAGGATTTTTCTTTTGTAGTTATTCAGAGTCCAGGGGGTATCTTTTACTAGATTAAAAGAATTTTAAGACAAGTCAAATTTTGGACCTAATGCACATGACAGTAAATGAAATAAGATTTTTTTCATTCTTTCTATAAATAATTATGATGTTTAATTTATAGAATGTCTACTCTACTAGATCCTTGTTGTTAATCATGCACACTCCTTTATGCAATAATGTGCTGAGTAATGTATATATATACACAGCAAATTTGCATTGATATTTTTCTTTACAGGCCTATCAAAATCATGTATTACAAAAACAAAGTCCACGAGTAAAAAAAAGTTACGTTAGAATTACAATAAGGATCTCAATATCTGTTTTCTATTTAGTGAACAATAAACTGGTTTCCATCCCATTATCATAAAAAATAAATTGTGCAGTTTATGACAAACAAGTATATAGAAAAGCTTTCCACCATTTGATGTACTTTTTAACTGCCCATTTTAAAGCAAATATTGGGAATGCAGTTACAGAACCAAGCATCTAATGTGGAACAATAGTATACAGAGGGAGCATGTCCATTTTTTGACTTTGGATATTTATTCATTAGCTGTCAATGCATTTTTAAAACACACTGAGACATATTTCAGTGGAGTAACATGAGAGCTAAATTTGGCTCATGTTTTTAATGATCCCTTTCCTAATTTTTTGAAGCATTAATAATTATGCCCTGGTCTCACTGTTTAACTGAGAGTACTCACACTGTGAAAACTTAAACATATACTTAAGTGTTTGCAGTACTGGAGCCTAATTCTATATCATGACTGCACACTGTATTAATTTTTATTTAAACTTATTTATTTAATTACAAAACTTTTAAAAAATATATCTCCCTTGGGAAAGCAAGTGCGTTTTTGCAACTTGAATGTATTAAATTGGAAGGCATTGAGAGATGCCAGTCTTTTCAGTCAGTATAAGGAGAGTTTTGGAAAACACACATCAAATAAATACATAAAATGCAACATACCAAAAACCAGGACAAGATAAATTGTAAATTAAGGCAATCTTAATATAGGTCTGTTTCTGTTCTTACACCAGTTTTTCAGATATAAGTCTACTGATTTCACTGGAGTTACTCCTCATTTACAGAACTGTGAGATCAGAATCTAGGCCCTATAACTTGCAACTCACAGCAGCTAGGTGTGAAAGATCTACTCTGGTCATTTGTTCATTGCATTGCTATGGTTTGGTTCAGATTCATAAGTTTAACACTCAGATTATTACAATGTACATTTCTTTTTTAATGTTGTGTTTCATATATCTAATTAGATTTCTTCTTTAACATAGAGTAGTCTCTATTCAGAATACTCTATATTCCTTTGTGTTGCTGTTTCAGCGGACTGTGTATGGAGGTGCAGTATTTAAAAGCATAGATTCTAAACTTGAAGGGATCCACAGCACACTGTGGTTTCCTCCTCACAGAGCAGGGCCATATTTCTTACATTATTTCTTGCTACAGTGTTTTACCTGTGGCTTCAGGATTTGGCTCACAAAACATATTCTGTCCTGTTGTTTGCACCTAAGCAACATGTGTTTGTACTCCTCAACTGTGGTCATTTATTTTAAGTTCAAAATTTGGTAAGCAGATTCCAAAGACAGGAGTACATTTGGCCATTGTGTGTTATACAGGGTTTTCTTAGTTTTGTATAAGACACGTCATAATAATCAAAAAGTATGAAAAACCATGAGCAGGCAAACAATGGGCTACAAAACTTACATGAGACACAACACTCCTAAGTTTGAATATAAAAGTGTAAATATTTACTATGAAATTGGACAATTGTGTAGCTTTGCTTTTAAAGCTTATACCAGTTGCTATTGACTTCTACATGTGCGCACAGTAGTTTACAACAATTCCACAGGCCCAGGAATGGTGAAGAGAAAGCGTGCAGGCCTCCAGAGTTCTAAGAGACACACACATTTTCACAATCCACATGCCAGCATATGGAAAGAACTTCATTCTTTAATTCTCTTTTGAAGAGGTATATTTTACACCTGCCTCCTGGTAGCTATTGAAGGCTTTAGGTAAGATGACTCAAGTGTGGAAGAGAGATTTCAAGAAGCTTTCTTTCTCTCAATGCTATCTCACTTTCTGTAGTTCCTGTCTCAGCCATGATGGCAGGGGTTGTCCCAATTTGTGCAGGAGTTTTGACAGTTCCACATTGTGATCTCTGTAGTAGCTTGACAGAAAAGCCCTGCACTGATGGATAAAAAAAGTAGACATTTTTATTTAGTAAAATATTGTACTGTAGATGCTATGGATTTTGAGTTTTGCAGTTTGTTTTACCTGTATCTAAACTATGCCATGTTTTCTTCTGTGCTGTATACTTTCTCCTATACTATGTATTATTGCACACAGTATCTATACTCTATTTAGCAGCTGAGCTGCAGAGGTAATTTTAGTAGATATACAGTAAATTTCCAAAATGTTCATCAAAACCAAAGAAACTGATCAGAGTCTGATCTCAGATACATCTGTATAGATCCAGAGTAACTCTGGAGTCAATAAGCTACTCTGAGTTTACATCAGTGTAACTGAGGGCAGACTATAACTCCATAGTATTTCAGGGTTTGTCATTCAGGTATTTACATTTTTTAGAGTTGTTCAGGATGGACAAACATAATACAAATAATACCCCACAGAGGCTGATTCTCCTCTCACAAGAGTTACTCCTGATTTACACCAGCATGAGAATA
Source organism: Lepidochelys olivacea (assembly GCF_965140295.1). Classification (NCBI taxonomy): domain Eukaryota; kingdom Metazoa; phylum Chordata; order Testudines; family Cheloniidae; genus Lepidochelys; species Lepidochelys olivacea. Next base: position 44,592,010 of record NC_140414.1, on the reverse strand, counting down.
AAAGCAGGCCTACAGTACAATAAGTAAGTACAATAGTACTTACTACTGACCAAGTCTTGAGCTCTTCACTCAGGTTTCATTCAGACTAAGTTAAGTGGGAGTTCAGTATGAGAAGGCCAGAGTAAAAACAGAGGTTCAAATGCTTGCTGAGAATTCTTCCCCTCCTCTGTGCAGAAGCGGGAGTGTGGACCTCAGCTATCAGGCCTGTGAAAGTAACTTTATCTGAACATTTCTGAAGAAACATTTTCAAAACTGATAGATACCAAAATTAATTGGTCTTAAAAATGAACTGCCATGAGAACATGTGTAACTGTTAATAGCCTGACAAGTCAAGAATGAAACAGACTGGAAGAACAGAGGACAGTCCCACATTTACACATCTGACCATGACTGCAACAAACCATGAGTTTTGAGCTTGTTGCTGGTGTGGGTTGCTTAGCTGAGGGGCTGAGATTTTAACTATGTTGCAGCTTTTTGAGAGCTAGTAGGTTTTTCAATATGAAGAAAATGTTTAAAAAACAATTTCAGGGTAAGTTAATTTGGAGACATCTTGGCCTTTATGCTCACCCTCTATACAAAAGGTTGAAAAACGATCATGTGGTTCATAGTATCAGAAAGGCCTCAGCTGTAGGGAGAGTTAATACAAATAAACCACAGGTTGTTAATTTTATCCTCTTGTTCTTGTTATAATTTTGTCAATGGAGTATCCCACATGTGTGAGTGAGGCACTCCTTAAAGCCATTCAAATGCTGTATTGCCTCAGAAAACAATGGTTTACCTCTGAATCCATAGGAGGGTATTTTCTGCCTTTGCTCTTTCCAAGACACTTGGTTTTCCCTTCTTCCAGGAGTTGACACCAGAAACCTTTATGTGAATCGAACCTGAAATGAATATTTTGTACAACTTTCAATTCAGCAAACAAATCAAATATGTTCCGTCTAAGATTGTTTTTTAATCACTTCAGCAACTTAATATTTTGGGTCCACTTTTCCCTTGTTATTCAGGCAGGACACCCCTTTGGAGGAAAGAATAAAAAATAACAGGATAGCTAGCTATCCCTATAGATTTCTAGGACACATATAACTGAACACAGATCCCATTGAATCTAGGCACATATAGACCCTATTTAATTTTATTGATAGTTTATATTGCAGAGGATTATACTGTACAGGATTGGCGCCCCATTTCATTGGGGGCTCTACAAACCACATAAGAAGGCACAATCCTTGTCTTGAAGAGCTCACAGTCTAAACAAACAAGGCAGACACAGGGTGAGAAAAAGGGATACAACATACAAGCTAAGGGTCAACTTCTGCAACCATTACTCATCTTGAATAGTACCTTATTTGTCCATTAGTTCCATGGAAATCTATGTGACTACTTACATAATAAGGTACTCTTCACTGTGAGTAAGGGTGGCAGAGTCAGGCCCAAAGTGAGAAAGTCACAGCAATTCCAAAGTTTGTTTTCTTTGACTATATTATGGTAAACAGAAGTGGGGTAAAAGGGAGGACAGGATGGGGTAAGTTAATAGGAGCAAGGCAGCAGAAAAAGGAAAGGATGGGCGAGACTGTGCATGGACTAGGGAAAAGGGAGATAGGAAGAAGAAAGGAGTGAGGAGGGAGAAAAGGCTGTTGAGGAGCATGGAAGACAGAAAGAATGAAGCTGGCAGTAATGCAGTTGTGTGAGAAAAATGGAGTAAACAACCAAACAGCAGAGAGGATGAATGGCCATTGTTTAATCTGAAGAAAACAGAATCTGATGATGACAAACAACTGGGTTCAGGGGGGTGTGATGATTACTGTTGCGGCGAAGAGGTTCTCCTCCTGAGGCCTGGATCTCCCTTGGGAGCCTTGCTCTTCCTCCCCCAGCCCACAAATAGGGACTTAGAGCCTGGAGCCCAAGAGATGGTTTTTCCCCCTGCTCAGACCTGCAGGTGGGGGACTCTAGCTGGGCTTCTCCCTTACCTACTGGCACCTCAGAGAGATGAACAAAGTCTCTCTATGGTTCTCACCCTCCCCCCCTCCCCGCCACAGTATATTTTCTCAGGCTTTTGAAATTAAACCAATGTCAGTCTAGCAATGGATTAAAGGTGTCATGATGTACCTCACAAGTGGTATTCCACAATGACATTATCAGGGGCTTTGTCTGTACAGTAATGTTAACATTAAAGGGCCTTATTTTTAATTCACAAGGTATATGGACCTTATCTTGCTTCCATCAATGTCAGTGTCAAAACTCCCATTGGGAGCAGAACGGGTTTCTTAGACTCCTCTTAACCAGCATCATGAGTGATTCACAGCATAGATAAACACATCTTAAGAGCTCTTTGCATCACCATTATATGCACATGCTTATTTTGACATGACTTCTCTATGCAGCCAGCCGGTATATTCACCAAACCAGAACAAAATATACATGTTTGTATACAGACATGAACTACGTTTGAGCTAGAGATCTGGATAGGTGCTTTCTGTCTTTTATAGATCAAACAATACTAATAAATAATGTCAATGGAGCTGTATCTGGACAAGTTGAACTGATCATGTATTTTAGAGCACATTTCAAGGGCCATATTATGCCTTCAATCCATTTACTGGATGTCAATGGGAGTTGTACATGACTGATCAAGGGCACTGCTTCGGCAGTAGCATGGACACAGGTAACACCTGTTTTGATTGCATAAGAAACTATATGCAGTAAGTATTGACAAAGATTCATGGGAGTCAAATTTCCAGAAGTGCGCAATTATTGTGGATCCCATGTACATCATGACACAAAGTGCCTTTAAATTATCCAAGATATGTGGATTATTGAAGTATTATTCATTTTATGAAATCTTTTTTGTTAAATTTCCATTTGACCATGCAGAAACCAGAGTATATCTGCACAGTTAAAAATCTGCACAGTTAAAACTACAGTCTGCCAACAAAAAAACCCCTCATTTCAAGACTTAGGGACAAATCTTTGGCTCAGTTTATGTATCTGTAAGGGGTACAGTTGCCTTCAATTGCTGCATAAAATGGCTGTGCACCACCTTGACTGTTCCTGGAGATGGTTAGTTCAGTGCATATGGACGGAAGGAACCCACAATCCACTATCCTGGGATGTGGAGCTGCCCGGGGTGGGGAAATCGTAAGTTGGGTCTACCCTAAAGAACAGAGACATTTGTAATTTAATCTGTGGAACAGCATTTGTAGAAGTATCAATGGTGGAGTATGTTCAAACAGAGTTAATTAAAAGCTGTTTTGTGAAAAAAGACAATTCATCCACAGGAACATCCTCTCAAGTGACAACAGAGTGACAGTATAAATTCATGACAAATCATAGTATAAAAGTGATAGCTAGCATTAAACAAAGCCCACAGGTCATAACAAGACTGATATGCTCAAGACATTTAATTGCTTTATAGAAATACCAATATTGCCAGCCAGCTTGTTTTAAGGATAAATTCATCAACCTCAAACTACGGCTAGAAAATATCTGCTAGCGTGATCTAATGGGTAGAGCAGGAGACTGGCAACCGGCACTCCTGGGTTCTTCTTCTGGCTTTGTCACTGACTGTGTGCCATTAGGCAAGTGTTTGTTTTTAATACAGATTTTTATACAATGTCCATTACGACAGAGTCTACAATTACTAGTCTACCATTCAATTCTCAGTGCTAACCCTCTGTAAACTGGGCACCATAATATTTACCAACCTCAAATGGATTTGTGAAGATTAATTAAAGAATGTAAAATGCTTTGAGTTCATTGGATAAAGAACCTATATTTTTATTTCACATTACACTGCTGCAATTTTGCAGGTACAAGTAGATGGGAATTTTCTACCGTATTTATCAATTACCAAATGACATAAAGGGCCAAATTCATTACTGATATAACTAAACTGATTTCAATAGAGCTATACCAGGATGAATTGGGGTCAAAGTAATGGAAAAAGTTGTCTGAATCTACGTTATGCTAAATGAACATTATCTGTGTTCAAGGGTAGACATGAAGGAAAAGCCTGCTGCAGAATTAGATGCAGAATAATAATTCACAGCATCCAGGTCAAGACCTTTGGTGTACAAAGAAACGGAGCTTTCAATAGAGTTACTTCCAGGGATGAATTGGGTCCATTATGTCTTTACAATACACTTGACTTTATCTCATGAAAGATAAAATCTGTTTTGCTACATACTCCACAAAAAGGAATAGAGCACAACTGTCTGAAAGCATTAAATAGAGAAATGTCTAGGAAAGGAAAGGAATTTTTTTCTGAGAGCTTCTTATAAAAACAGACAATGGGCTCACATTCAAAAGAGCAGCCTAAGGTTCTCAATCTTATTTTAAGGGCAAGTAAATCTAAATGTCTGAATCCAAAGGATTTGTGTATATTATACAGAGAGTGGATTTTACATTCCTGACACTGATATTGTTGAGTCTCCTGCAATTGAATGTAAAGGAAAACCAGTCTTCTGTCCATTCTGTTTACGCATGGTGAATCTTTTGCTGCCGAGGAAAAAGATGCAAAGGCATCTCTCTCTTTTATCCATCCAAAATCCAAACACAATTTTCACAAACCAATACTTGTTTTATCTGTCAGGTGTCCATCTCTGTAATATTTAAACACCATATTTAATGTCTGGCTCAATGCAGAATTCACAGAAAATATAATCCTTCTGAGTTGCATTCTTTCCACATGTTGTTAACGATTACTTGGACAGCAGTTTGAAAGCATGCAAGAAAGAAAAAATTACTTTTCATGTCTAATCAGCACATAAGCAAGTCCAGATTTTTCCACGGAAATTAAAGAGGGTAAAGACATTGAAAAATACATACTGTTGCCCATACTAGCATTAGTGATATGGCTTGCATGCAGAATTAGTCAGAGGAGTATTAGTGGCTATTAATTTGTATCGATTTTGCTTATAGAACCAACCCCATTTTGTTACAGCCAACAAATTTCTCATCAACCTTTTGCAGTGGGGGAGGTTTAGATTGGATATTAGGAAAAACTTTTTCACTAAGAGGGTGGTGAAACACTGGAATGCGTTACCTAGGGAGGTGGTAGAATCTCCTTCCTTAGAGGTTTTTAAGGTCAGGCTTGACAAAGCCCTGGCTGGGATGATTTAACTGGGAATTGGTCCTGCTTCGAGCAGGGGGTTGGACTAGATGACCATCTGGGGTCCCTTCCAACCCTGATATTCTATGATTCTATGATTCTAATCTTACAAGGTGCCGAGGTTTGTCTCAGAAGTTCTGAGCGCGCATTCACACACATATACATTTAGATGTACAAAAATTCAATGAATAACAGCAAATTATAATTTACAAGGAATATTGCAACCCATTCTTTTCAGACTCTTTATACAAAACTACAGTTGCACAATTATTTCCTTTTTAAATCACTCCATGGCTAATATTCCATGACATTAATTATGAATAACTCACGTTAGGGCTTCAGAGTAATTATAATGAGGCGAGACTCCCAGAAACTTCTGCACTTCATCCATCACGGTAGCTGGGTCAGTTCTCAGCTGCTGTCCATCAATAATTAGCAACTGCAAAAATAAAATAATACTGTATTTAAAATTCATCATATTTCAAGCTTCAAACTAAAACTTTGACCTATGTCACGCTCATTCATTAAGAGGAAAAGAGGTGCCCCAGGGAATGGTAACAGGTCTGGTCTTATTTATCGTTGTCATTAATGATCTGGGAGAAGGGTAAATGGCACACTAATTAATTCTGAAATTCAATGATATTGGAAACTGTTGTGAGCACCACCGAGGACAGCGAAATAATGCTGAAGGACCTGGTGAGATTACAAATATTGGCAGGAAATTAAATGAGATTCATCCTGGCAAAATGCAAGCTCATACATCTGGAAAAAATAAGCTGCAACACCCCAGCCACCCACACATATAAAACGAGAGGAAGATATTCTGAGACTTATGTGTGCTCTTTTTTCAGAGTATCAATCAATTCCTTGTCACTGCTGAAGAAAGCACTCAGCTCTCTGATCCTTTCCCACACACGAGTTTTTTCTTGTGCCCAAGATCCATCATGACTCAACAGTGGGAGCTGAAGCCGCTATGGTGCACAATGGATAGGAGACGGCTAATCTTCAGGTCCAGATTGGCTCTTGGACAACCAGTCATTTTTCCCATGGAAAAGCTGCTTTTTGTGACAGCAGAGCTGGTTCACTAACAACTCTTCTAAAACTGTTTTACCCCCATCAGAGGTTGCCATCATATGTGAAGTAGAGCTTGTTGCACATAAAGCAGGTTTCTCCTACCTTCCTGCTGCTCTCTACTTTTGATAATAACTTGCTTTTAGATTTAGTGGAGATGGCTGAATGAACTGGGACTAGGAAGTGGCTTAGGGGAGGATGACTGGTGAGTGAATGGACTGAGTGAGGCAGCGGTTCTGTGGAAAAAATTGCATGTGTTCATATAATTAAAGATTGTATCATAATTCCTATGCACAGGGTACTAAATTAGTTGCATGGTCAAATTTAATTCTGGCATTTCCTAACTTGTGAGTGCTAGACTTGCAACCCTAAGGTTCTTTTATTGTAGTGTTTTTGTATATAATTTCCTAGATTTTTAAAAAAGCAAACTGAAAAACAGAAATTCCACATTGTAGAACCATACTGACTCCCACAGGCTTCATCAGTATGGTTAGAACCTTAAGATCCACATCACAGACTTCTGCCACTTGAGCTAACACTGATAGTAGTAGTAGGTTGTGCTATATCCTCTACATGGGCGTCTCTAAAAGGATAAGAGACACGCATTTTGTGCATGGGTTTCACAGCTATTTGTGGACAGCTGAGGAATGCTAAGCCTTGGGGCTTCTCTAAACAAAAACTTAATTTACTGCAAGCTGGGCTGTAAATCTACCTCGCGCATTAGCCAGCCGCACACTAAATGTCCATGTGGACCTTGCTGCTGGGTACTAGAAGTTTCCTAGTGCAATTTGTTCTACCCTGTTTTGAAACAAGAGATCACAGTGCACTAGGAAACTTTAAGTGAGAGGCAGCAAGGTCCACATGGACACACAGTGCATGGCAGGCTAATGCGGGGGTAAGATTTAAAACCCAGCTTGCTGCACGTTAAGTGTTTGTACAGACAAGCCCCCAGGAGTCCTATATTCTATACCAGATTCTGAGGGAAGTGTACTCTACTAGCAACCTTTTCTGCCTGTTTTCTGCATGCCTGACCTCTTCTATGGCTTGCACCTCCAGTCTGCCACAGTTTCAGACTCAATCTCCCACTCCAGTTCCTCCATGCCCCATCCTGCTCCCCCATTCAGTTTCTCATCCCCAGTTTCTCCCCTTTTGGCTCCCTGTCCCAGTTTAGCCTTTGCCCCTACCCTTAGGCCTCTCTTAATTTTCCTCTTTGCAGCCCCTGCTGGTCATCAGAAGCAATTCCAGAGAAAGTCCCACTCAGCCTATTGCAGCCTGGAGATGGACCATGCTCAGTACAGATGGAATGTTCAATCTCTACTGAGCATGAGTGAATGGAAATTTCCAGAGGCTCAAAACTTGACCAAATTTGTGTAGATTTTCACAGGATTGGCAAAAGTTACAACCGTGGCAACAGGGAAACTCCTGTGCCAAATTTCAAGTCCTTGATATAAAGCATGGAGGCACTAACGCTTCTCAACAAACTTGTCAAAAAGAATTTGTTAACACAGGTAAAATGATGTATTTTCCCCTGATCTTGTTCTGATAAATGACTGAACCCTTTTTGCTGAAATTTTCTTCAAAATTCAGTCTGTCACAGATGCCTGGCATGGAAAATTTCATCCCATATGGTTAAATTTTGGCAAAGCTCTAAACAACTGAAAACAGGGTTTGTGAAGTGCCTTGAGATGTACAGATGGAAAGCTCTATATAAGAGGTAGATATTATTATAATGGAAACATCAGGGAATCTTAACTATTTGCATTGCTACTTGCATTATCTATAATATGTTTGACTATAATAATAAATAACAATAATAATTTTAATTTATAAGGTGCCTCTCACACTAAAGTGCTCAGGGTGCTGAAAAACAATCAGAAAAACAATGTTATGCATTAATAAAAGACCATGTGACTTCAAAATTAGACAATATGGGTAAATATAACAACAATAAAGATATGAAAGAAGATAACTTACAGATTGGTTCATAGGTGGGTGAGTTCATATGATTCCAACATGTTAAGAAATATACTACTCATGTAGTGTCCCTGTATAAGCTACACATATACATATTTGGTCCAGTTGGGATATGCTGGGTAGATTCCAGTCTTTCTTTGCATCTAAGGCTAAACTTTATGCTAACTTGCTGATTATAGATCTGCATCAGATAACTACTTTAATCATGCTATACTCAATAGCAAATTTGGATATGACTGACTGTTCATTGCTGATGTGTTTACGCAGAAACAATGAGTCAGTCAGTGGTGATGGACAATTATTTGTTTTCACCGAGGGATATGAAATCCTATGTCCCTTCAGGACCTATCCTAGAATGCATACTGTTCAACATACACGAGACCTTTGCAGAGATCAAATCTAAACAGAGTGTAGAGAATATCACATCAGTATGCTGGAATTGCACAACTGTATATCTTATGGACTCTTCAAATTTGGATCCTAAAAGAACACGTAGACAATATCACCAGCCAGATGCATCAGAGCTTCTTTGTTCACACCATGGGAAAAGAGAAGTTGCAGACTCTGGATAAATTCTCTCCTCCAAACAAGCTCTTAGAGGGTGTGCTGGGAATTAGTGCTTCACAGAGTGTCAGCATTCAGAAACATCAACACCAGAAACAAAGCCTATCAACAAGACATGAGTAATGTGATGTATGCCACCCCTATGTAATGCACCAGAAGGAGTATGGGGCTTGTGATGTATTTCTTCTAGGGCATGTGCTTGGAGAGCGTAGACAGGAGATAGATATCTTGTTAAGTATGTGTCTTCAGAGGCTTGTCAGGAGTATGCACTTTTCATTAAGTGATATCTGTTTTGAGATACGCACACTTTGGTCTCATGAATTGCACACACCAGGAAACACAAACCCCTTTGAGGCTCAATGTGTAACACACAGAGATTCAAAGGCACAGGAGTGCCAACTGTAGGTTCCAATGCACCAAATGGTTTCTCAGTTTCAATAGAGCCGTGCACCAATGAGCTGGGAGGGGAGTGGTGGCCCCCAATATACTAGCAGTGATACAATACACTGACAGACCTGGAAGAGGTGTGATGGGTAGAGGACATTTAGGCATCAACAGATTGAAAAAACCAGTGATGACAGAAATCGCAGAGGCACCAGTGTGCACAGAGGTAGTGATATGCTGGCAGTTCTCAGTGGAGTGAGCAGTGAAATGATTAGCTCATGGAAGGACCGCTGACCTCATGAGCAGATGAAGACACTGAAACACTTAATGACTCATGGGCATTATGTCTTTATTTATCTGTGTATCATACCCAGTTCCAGACACTCAAGCCTCTATATCATCAAGTCTTCACAGTGTTCAGTGCACTAAATCTCCTCTGCTCCCATCAGGGGTGGATAATGCATTGATATTTCACAATGCTGGTCAAGGCTTTGATGCTGCACCGTGCAGAAGCATTATATAGCACCATCCCAGCAATTTATCATGATACACTAGATTTCCCATCAATGCTTTTTGCTGGAAGCCCTGATGGGATATCACATGGCTGATGCCTGATGCACTCTGAAGCACTGGGTTTCCTATTGTGCTTTCTGACAGGTTCACCAATACAGCCAGTAGGGTCCCAGAAAGTGACAAGATTAAAACAAAAAACAAGAAAACAACTCAGTGTTAAAAGCAGTTCAATGTGCAAGAGGGATGCAAGGAGCAGCAGTGCTGAAGTTTCCTCAGTTGCTGTTCCTGTTGCTTTTTGTTGATGAAGTCCCAGTTGTGCAGTACCAGGAGTTAGTGCATGGCTGTGACATCACCAGAAGGCTCCACCAACCAATCAGAACATGGTTTTGGATAATCAGTGCCCCAAATCACATACTGTGACGTGGCAAGGCCAGATGGCTATAGAAAAGTAGTGGGAGATAGATATATTAGCTCCAGGGTAAACAAATCCCTGGTACCAGGTTAAGTGAAATGGAAGGTGCTCCAGGTCAATTAAGACACCAGGGGCCAATTAAGAACTTTCCAGAAGGCAGAGAGAATGCTAGGTTGATTGGGACACCTGAAGCCAATCGGGGGCTGGCTGAAACTAGTTAAAAGCCTCCCAGTCAGTCAGGTGGGGGTGCATGTCAGGAGCTGTGGGAGGAAGTTGTGCTGTTGGAGAAGCTGAGTAGTATACACCATATCAGGCACAAGGAAGGAGGCCTTGAGGTAAGGGTGAAGTGGAGCTTGAGGAAGTGAGGGCTGCTGTGGGGGAAGTAGCCCAGGGAATTGTACATGTCATGTTTCTAAAAAGTCAGCTACCATAGCTGATACTATTAGGGTCCCTGGGCTGGAGTCTGGAGTAGAGGGTGAGCCTGGGCTCCCCCCATCCCACCTTTGCCCCCTGATTAATCACTGAGACTGGGAGACAACAGAGACTGTGCAAGGAAGGATAACTTCTCCTCACCTCCCTTGCTGGCTTATGATGAAAATGACTCAGTAGACTGTGACCCTTGTCTCTAGAGAAAGAAGGGTTACGTGGAGGGTCTCAGTGAGCCTCTGAGGCTAGTGAAATCCGCCAGGAAACGCGGGACCCACGGAGGCAAGGACAGAGCTTTGTCACAACACATATATATTCATGAATAGTAATAATCAGTAATGAAGACTTCAGAAAAAGTGAATAATCTAAGATATCAAATATATATGAAATAAGACACAATGTTACACTCTATTCACCTGGTAAGTTGGGAAATAAGTTAGCCATCTTTCTATATGGGTGGCATACCATCCAGGTACTAGACATCTCTTTTGTAGAGCTCTAAGCTCTGATGGGGCTCGAGGTCCAGCTGTGATCACCTGATAGAAGCTAAATTTTAGAGCTGCAGGGTCCTCATGAGATCTCTGATGCTGTAAAAGAAAGGTAAGTTACAAGAACATCATGGACACCGGAGTTCAGAGTCATAGAAATGGGACAGAATATATGTGGGCAATGGTCTAAGGACCTATTTGTGACTGATTAAATTACATTAGAAGCGAATTTCAGTTAAGAAGCCTTGGTCTATATTAGATAAATTGCTAAGAAGGTAAGAATAACACCACTATTAACTATCAAAAGATCTGACTAGTATTAGCAATTGCAAACTAGAACACATTTTCATTTAATGAAATGGCAGCTTATGTACAAACAAACCCAGGATGACAAACTCAAATATGGTGAACCTCTACTTATGTGGCCAAATCTTGAAGTCCTTACATGGTTTATATTCAGACCTTACTCCAGCAAAGCTCTCATTGATGGTGATCAGATAGATAACTTCTACTTATAGGAACAAAAAAAGAATCCATAAAAGAAAATATTATATATAATATAGATCCTGAGGTCCTTATTCAGTTTCTACTTATTCCTCGTTTTGTCAAATTCCTATTGTAGTCAGAAGACCAGAAGAAAGGGACTTTTTGAAATAAGAGCCAGCAATTAAGAAGAGGGTGGACAGATCCCACTGTTTCAAATACCCCGTGAATGTAACTAGATGGCATAGTGATAGGCATTATAGAAATACTTATAGATAAAAGACAGATAAAATAATTGTATTTACTATTTCATGGATCAAAAAATGAGGTACAAACTTGCATGATGGAATAGTATACAGTAGTTACTGAATAACTTACAACGAGATGTTGTGTTTTACTAAGAAAGAAATTTTGTCCATAGGGTGCTGCTGTTATTATTGTTAGTAGAGCAAGCCCATCACTCTCACAGATCTTGGGAGACAGGCCACTCACCGGCAACCACACACCACACAACAGAACCACTAACCCAGGAACCTATCCTTGCAACAAAGCCCGTTGCCAACTGTGTCCACATATCTAGTCAGGAGACACCATCATTGGGCCTAATCACATCAGCCACACTATCAGAGGCTCGTTCACCTGCACATCTACCAATGTGATATATGCCATCATGTGCCAACAACGCCCCTCTGCCATGTACATTGGTCAAACTGGACAGTCTCTACGTAAAAGAATAAACGGACACAAATTAGACGTCAAGAATTATAACATTCAAAAACCAGTCGGAGAACACGTCAATCTCTTTGGTCACTCGATTACAGACCTAAAAGTTGCAATTCTTCAACAAAAAAACTTCAGAAATAGACTCCAACGAGAGACTGCTGAATTGGAATTAATTTTCAAACTGGATACAATTAACTTAGGCTTGAATAAAGACTGTGAGTGGATGTGTCATTCCACAAAGTAAAACTATTTCCCCATGTTTATTTTCCTCCCCACCTCCCACTGTTCCTCAGACGTTCTTGTCAACTGCTGGAAATGGCCCACCTTGATTATCACTACAAAAGGTTTCCCCCCCCAGCTCTCCTGCTGGTAATAGCTCACCTTAAGTGATCACTCTCGTTACAGTGTGTATGGTAACACCCATTGTTTCATGTTCTCTATGTATATAAATCTCCCCACTGTATTTTCCACTGAATGCATCAGATGAAGTGAGCTGTAGCTCACTAAAGCTTATGCTCAAATAAATTTGTTAGTCTCTAAGGTGCCACAAGTCCTCCTTTTCTTTATTTGAATTTAAGATATTCAAAGTTCCCCTTCAACATTAACCTGGCTTGCTTGTTATGACGCCAAAGAGAATGGCAGCAAGAATGGTACTTCAGTAGTATTGACTGAACTCTGAGGTAACATACAGTACTAAGCTTTATTGTGTGTAAATAAAAAAAATATTTGGTACTGATATTGGATTTAAGTTGCAAGTTTTATTTCAACTGCTACTAGAGTAATTTTTTTCTAGTGGATAATGAAATGGTTCTGAGTCTGTTTTGTGTTTTAATTTCTTTATCGGTCTGAGATGTACAACTGTTATGCATTCAAGCCTGAGGAGTATATCAATTTGGTTACAATGTACGTCCATTTGTTACCACATGTTTAGGGCCCTACCAAATTCATGATCATGAAAAATGTATCATGGAGCATGAAATCTGATCATTTGTGTGCTTTTACCTAATACCAGTGTTTCCCAAACTTGGGATGCCGCATGTTCAGGGAAAGCCCCTGGCGGGCCAGGCCAGTTTGTTTACCTGCCGCGTCTGCAGGTTCGGCCGATCGTGGCTCCCACTGCCCACGGTTCACTGTGCCCGGCCAACGGGGGCTGCGGGAAGCGGCGGCCAGTAAGTCCCTCGGCCCGTGCCCAAGTTTGGGAAACACTGTCTTATACTATACAGATTTCATGGGGGAGACCAACATTTATAAAATTGGGGTTCCTGACCCAAAAGTGAGTTGCAGGGGGGTCACAAGGTTTTAGGGGCATCACTGTATTGCCACCCTTACTTCTGCGCTGCCTTCAGAGCTGGGCAGCTGGAGAGTGGTGGCTGTTGGCCAGGTGCCCAGCTTTGAAGGCAGCACCCCACCAGCAGTAGCACAGAAGTAAAGGTGGCAATACCATACCATGCCAGCCTTACTTCTGTTCTGCGGCCTTCAGAGCTGGGCGGCCAGAGAGTAGCGGTTGCTGACTGAGAGCTCAGCTCTGCAGGGGGCAGCACAGAAGTAAGGGTGGCAGCACCATGCCATGCCCTCCTTACTGTCTGCGCTGCTGCTGGCAGCAGTTCTGTCTTCAGAGCTGGGCTCCCGGCCAGCAGTCTCCGCTCTCCAGCTGCCTAGCTCTGAAGGCAGCGCCGGCCAGCAGTCTCCGCTCTCCAGCTGCCTAGCTCTGAAGGCAGCGCTGCCATCACCAGCAGCGCAGAAATAAGGGTAGCAGTATTGCAACCCCCCATACAATAGCCTTGTGACCTCCCCACAACTCCTTTTTGGGTCAGGATTATTTCAATTACAACACCATGAAACTTCAGATTTAAATAGCTGAAATCATGAAATTTATGATTTGCAAAATCCTATGACAGTGAAATTAACCAAAATGGACCATGAATTTGGTAGGGCCCAACATATGTTCCTTTACTACGGTCAGTTTAACAAATGTTTAAAAAGTTAACCTTACTCAAAATTCAGGCCTTATTCTGTGTCTGCAAAAAACTGAGACCGTGAGTAATTGCATGTACATACCTCATATTTGGAAGCACAAATTGGGCAACTGTTCACATGCATGGAACTCAGATGCACAATTAATTGCGTAAATGCACATTCTTTACATGCAGTTATTCATGCAAGCACTTTCTTTGCATCACATATTACAGCCAGAGTTCTGAAAAATATGGCCTTCAGTGTTTATATATTTTAAAAGAGTGGATTATCAAGTTTACATGTACAGGAAGGTTTTTCTGTACTCATAGGTAATTGTTGGGTGATGAACGGGTTTTTAAATAAATGCTTACCTGATCAAACCACTTTGGTTTTCAATATTTGATCACAATATATTGAGAGGATCCCAGATAAAACTGTTTTATACATATTCAACTAGAACCTGCCTGTATTTTTCAAAGTCCCTACCTGATACCAGGAATATGCCCGATCTGATGGGTCGATGAGAATGGTGATGATCTTGGCCTTAGGGATCAGGGAAGCAACTCGTTTGGGAGCTTCCTCAGAATGGAAGTAGTTGGCACTTTTTTCAAAGAGAAAGTCGGTGGTGACATTGGATGGTATAGGGAAGAAATCCATATACCTAGAAAAGGAACACTGTCCTCAGAATTACTCAAAAGTCCTGCATACGCTAAAGCAAGGAAGGTGGGTGCATATGTTAAATATATTAGAGAATAATCCATAAAAATAACAGACACAGTCATTGACAAGTAAAAACATTCAAAAATAAAAGGCCTTGTTTTTTGTAGTGAGAAGAAAGTGTTATAGGTATAATAAACAATTTATCCTCTTTAAATTAGTGGGCCAGTTTCTGAAGTCACTCATTTCTTACTCAGGCAAAACTCTCAAAGTCAATAGTAAAGACTGAGTAAAAATAAAAACTTCTGAATTTGGCCCTCTGCTATTTATGAAAAAATTGTTTTATTATTCCTATTACAGCACAGGATGGCATTTCAGTTACACCATAGCAGAATATCATAAGAAAATAATATTCAGAATCAGTGTTCCTGTTATCAAATCTGGCAAGAGTTTGTTAACATGAAGATGTTACTTAAAAACCTAGCAAGAAAATCTCACTATCTCTTCAGGCAAGAGTCCTCCAAGTGGTGAAGGCACCTCTGAATTACTATTCTATGTATCACAGTTTTGTGGAAACAAAGCAGGCTGTTTTTTAGTTTGTTTAGTTCTGAGCTCTCCCCCACCTCCAGTTATGTGGTTCTAGTTAGTTGCCAGCAACCTGTCATATTATCATTAGACTAGACTATCCACAACCAACATACCAGTTTTTACTGTTATTTAGGGGGGCAAAGAGAATTTACAAATTTGCGTCTTTGTGTTTTTCTTTTGACCTCTTGTGGTGTTAACAATATAAAATACTATATATAGTAACCTCTTTAGAGTGGATTGACGGTAATGGTTAAAATTTACCCCACTGCACAGATCTTGTGCTGGCCCTCTGCAAGGGGGTGAACTTCACCTAACATAAATATAAAAAAGCCGCTTCATAAAAATAGCTAAGAGTCTGCGCGATTGGTGGATAGTCAGCAGATGTTATCAGTCAGCTGTTAGCTACTTCCCATCCATCAGACTGACTTCTCACAGTCAGTAATGAATGCTGACTCACTGAACTTTGTAATAAGAATCTGCAGCAACAATTATAACTCTATGAAAACCATACACCTTAAAAGATATTGTAAGTGAATTTTCTCCACTTGGAACATATAACAGCTTTTGCACTACTAATTTTATGGATGAATACAAAGTCTAAGGCAATAACTTTTCCCTGACACCAGAGAGTAAAGAAACAAGACTAAGTATCAAGAATCTTTTATCGGTGCTCCCTGCTTAATGCGCTGTATTACTGGTCTTTGAACATTTTACTCTGAAGCACTTTTTGAAAGCAAGACCAACCAAATGTATCTTTCTCGAGATCTTTGGTAACTTCTTGGGTAAACCATGGGGAATGATGAGCCTTTTCTCTTCACTTATCCCCATTTACTACCTTACTGACTGCTGAACATTTTCCTCATTATCTGATCCTTGAAAATACTTTTAAAAAGCATTTCTCCCCTCCAACTGACTGGCAAATTTCTATTTTCCATTTAAAGCCAAGAACAAACTGCTTGTAGCTGAAATTTTAATTAGATTTCTCTTTTCAGTATTTTAGAAATTAGATATTCAACCTGAAATATTAATCATGCTATCTTATACTCAATTTACAATATTACTTTTGTCATAGCTTCAAAAACATGTGTAAATAGGAAACAGAGTACCTGCCTGAGAAATGTATGAGAATCTCACCCCTAAAGAGATGTATAATTAAGAAACAAACATTGCTTTCCTTTTTCTCTTATTCGCACATTCTAAATATATTAACATTCTGAGACATACATGTAATTTTCATTAAGATTACTTAGTATTGCCTCAAGTTGAGAACAGATATTTCTTTATATGCTGCATTAGAGGGAGAGTAAACATCTTAGTCATTTACTGTGTTTTTGACTGAGGTTACCATAATTTATGTACATTTAAATATCATTTTAGAAGGGTAGTAGTAGTAATTTTCAAAATGTGTAGACACACATTACAAAGTGTAATGCGATTTTTGTATTGTGCACAGTACATAAACTTTTATATTTATACTAATAACCCATCTTACCAATCAATCCCCCTGTGGTAGTTATTTCTATTAAAGAACTGTACCTCCTCAAAGGTTTTTGGGCTGGGGGAGTTACTAATGATGGAAGGATGCATAATCAGGAACAAATACAAAGCTGTGGTACCTGAAAATGGGATGAAAGTCCAAAGGTTAACAAAGCATATATATTCTGTAGGCCAGATCCTCACCTGGTGTAAACCAGCCTAGCTCCATTGAATTTAATGATTCTATGCTGATTTACACCAGCTGAAATCCTGGTCCTATAATTCTTAACCAAAAACATTTAAAGAAATGTGTACAATTAATACTGAATACAGGATGCATCACTGTTGATGATATACCTATTAATGTTTTTAAAAATTATTGTACCTGTGCTGATGTTGTCACAAAAAAGACTGACTTAAATTCCAGCCCTCTTGTTAGATATCTTAACAGTAGGTGATTGGTGGCATATGAAAGGGAGTAGATAAAAAATGTGCTATTTTCTGATCACAAAGAGAAGCAACTATAAATTTAATGAATAAACCCTGCAGCCTTACAATTCTACCTGTCCTGTAGGGATTTCCTGACTTGCAGTGTAAATTCCACTGAATAACATTGAGTTGCTGTAAACAAGACACACTTTTCCTGTAGGACAGGTTGAAGCTTGGGGGCCATGGGACTGTATACATGTTTTGAAAAATTACTGTCCTTTCCTCCCTCAGCTCTGATAAAACCATGTCAATCACTCAGTCACCACTTGATCTGTTTATCAGAGTGTTAATCACATCATTTCTCAGTTAAACCCTATGAAAAATCTAACACTCTCCACTACATCTACATTGTTTGTGTAACATCTACTTTTATCATTTACATTATTTTACTAAACTTGGATATGTCAGAAAATAAAAAGTGCTATCAGATAATCAAGGTTTATACAGAGCTCTGAGTGATTAAAACTAATGCTCTATTGTAATAATTTGAATTTGCATATCACCAGACTCATTAAAATGCAGTAAAC
The DNA here is from genome assembly GCF_965140295.1 of Lepidochelys olivacea. Lineage (NCBI taxonomy): Eukaryota > Metazoa > Chordata > Testudines > Cheloniidae > Lepidochelys > Lepidochelys olivacea. The sequence goes on along the minus strand of NC_140414.1, from coordinate 44,574,172 downwards.
TCTCACCAGTTTTCTGAGGTCCTATAACCAGGAATTTTGGTAATCGATCACAGGTTTTTTCTTTAGACCAGATATCTCTGTGCCGCTTGTCATCACAGGGATTCTAAGTGGGACAAAAGCAATATCTGAGAATTTTATTTGTAATTATATTTGTTCAATTTTTGCCCTACATACATAAATCTCCAGGAACTATCAGTCCACAAGAAATCGTAGTAGGATATCTTATCTGCTTCTTTATTATGGATACCAATATGCTATGTGACAAATTCTGATCTCGCTTACAGTGGTGTAAATGGATTTACTCCAGATCTACAATGTAACAGAGACCAGTGCTCTGAATTCATCTCTGTGTAAAGAGGAACATTTACACCTCTGTGTAAAGAGGAACGTTCAAGCAACTGTATTCAAAAAATGTTTTCACTGTGATCTCCTTCTATGAATATAACCATCTAAGCTTCAAAACAAACAGACAAATCATTCCTGGTGCTTGAATTCAGTGGAATTATGCCTGGGGTGAATCTGATCCATTGTACTTTAGATGTAAAATGAGCATTCAAAATGAGCAGTTTGATCACTTGCATAAAAATGGAATTGTACTTAAATCACTAATGAGGTTCTCTAATTGCCAAAGCATTCTCTTTTACCCTTATATAACAGCTACGACCCTAAGATAGGCTGCAGTTTTTAAAATGAATGAATGGCTGATTACAGCTTTAAAACTGTTTTGATCCTCTGCATTCACAAGTAGGTATCCAGACTTTTCTGTGCATCTCCAACTGGCATGAAGAGTGCATGCTCCGCCTACCACACTCTTCAAAGTAAAAAATATGCAGGTGTGTAATAGCATGCAAAAAGACTTTCATACCAGTTCATTTTGCTACCAGTTTCATGTATGGGCATGAGGTGGCACCTAGTGCTGTCACTAAATAAAGGAGAAGTCCCAATACTGCTTGCGTATGTAGATCGGTCTTAGTTCTGTGGCTTAGCAATATATACCGGATAAGAAGGGGAAATCAGACTTCTTTTAGGCTTTAAAAAACAAACAAACAAACAAAAAGAATCTTCTTGATTACACCAGCAAAACTAACAAATATGCTGGTAATATAATTTGTGGTAAAATGAATAGGAATACTGTATATACTGGCAGCTACAATTTAGTGCAAATGTTTTAAAGCAGAAGTAAGAAACTTAGTTATATTCATAAGAATTGTATGCAAACAAACTGCAACACTGTCAGTTCTTTTTATTCAAAATTACTTGCAATTTTTTCAATAAATCTAAATCTGCAGGTCACTCAGGTACAGTACATTGCAAATTTTTGAAATTCATGCTCAGTTGTTGCATAAGTCACAAGGCATTGTTTTTCTTCTCTGAGTAAATGTTTTATTTAACTAAATAACAGCAGTGTGAATTTCAAGCTGTGTATTAAAGTATTCAATTTTAAATTTGACACTCACAATTAATGATTAGGCATATAATTCAAAATCTGCTATTGGAAAGCATTTGTGTGTTTAAGTTTAAATTGTGCTTTTTGACGATAATTGCTTTTGTAAAGCTTGTCCTTAGGAATATTTGTGCAAAGCCAACCAAAAAGAGGTAGGATCACACTGAAAGTGAATTTCTTTGTCAGAATGAACATTCAGAGACAATTTTCCACAATATTTGGGCAGCTTAAGATTAGTTCAACACTTAAGAAAAATATTCCACTGGAAGAACTGAACTGTCACTGATTTTGTGCACAAGCAGTGCTGCCATGTTCACTAGCTCCAACAGTTGTTTCTCTGTATCTTCAGTGACCGTGGTGTAATGATTAGGTGATTCACTGAATGTGTGTCCGTTCCAGGGTCAGTGCAGACTGCACCATAAGCTGGAAGTCACATCCTGATATTTTCAGTTTCCTCACTTTTAAGTAAAGAATAATTAAATCAATGGAGTTGATTCCATCAATAAATTAGACCCAGTATTGGTAAATTTCTTCCTTGGCCAGTTCCCACCCTTTTGGGAATTACTTTTTTAATCTATTTCTAATATGCCAGTCATATTAGTGTCTAGGCACCAGTGAGCCTTAATCCTCTCTCCAGTTAGTAGGATACACTCCTCTGCTACTGCACATGGCAAGAGATACCATTTTCTTAATGGCAAAATATCAATTATTTTTAAACTGTTTAAATTGCTTCATTCCTGTTAGTTACAAAATAATCCAAGATATGGGAGGAATTACACAATAGTCTTTACTGTATTTGTAAATATCAGGTGCAGTCAGCAATAAAATGAGAAACAAATTCCTAACATATTTAAATTGTCCTCTCTTTTTAGATGCACATTAAGACAATCTGTTAATGACAGGAGAAAACAATTACCCTAATCTTTAAGATAAGGTAATTTATGAAACTATTAAGTATCACCATTTTGTTTGATGGGAAGTTAAAACAAAATTCTTCACAAACAAGTAAGACAAAAATATTCTCTGTTCATCTCTTCTTTTACAATCCTACCTGCCAGAGAGGGTCCTTCTGCTCAGGAAAGAGCTCAAAGTACTTGTGAGCCAGCTGGACTGGAGGCAGAGTTTGCAGTTTCAGGTTGGTCCAGCTCTGAACAAAGTTGGCTAGATTCACAAAGGTATACAACCCCAGGCGGTCATTCCCATAGTTGGACAAATGGGTCATGAAGATGCTGATCTTTAAAAATAAAATAAAATGAAGTACATGTTTGCTATGCATCCGATGAAGTGGGCTGTAGCCCACGAAAGCTGATGCTCTAATAAATTTGTTAATCTCTAAGGTGCCACAAGTACTCCTGTTCTTTTTGCAGATACAGACTAACACGGCTGCTACTCTGAAACATGTTTTTTTTATTGTGTCACTAGATGGCAATGCAGCCAAAGGAAGTTTGTTTTTGAACACTACTTCTATTTAGAACTGCCAGTGGTTTTGTTCACATAGGAAGAGAGTCTACCACCAGTCTCACTAAACAGAATTTTTCTCCTCAAGTGGACTTACTGAAATCAAAGGGACTATTTATGGCACTATTCAGTGTGAGAATGTGGTCCATACTTTTACCAAATTGTATAATATTCACAGCATCTTTATTATAGCAGTGCAGATGGGCACAGGAGCGGCATTGCAAAAATAGCACATGTTCCTCTTAATGTGAAATATACAAGCAGCAGGGGCTAGAAACAAACAAAAAATCTGGATGTTATTTTAAAGGAAGAGGGTGTACTTAGAGAACAACAGGATATCAGACCTCTAGTGTTATAAATACTGTGATCCAAATGTTATTATTTAAGCTGTACATTATTAAGGTAGAGAACTCATCTTCCTATGTGCCTGTAAAGCACTCTACCATACCAATGGTGTTATGTAAAAATAAGAGACTGATAGTTTTGGAAATTGTGAGCTCTTTGAGGGCAGACAGTCTAATTAACTGGCCTAAATTCTCAAAAACAATTATTCGATGTAGTAAATCCTTTGACAATGTCCAACTGCTTATTAAAGATATCCTCAAACAATGAGCACACAGTCAAATTAGAAATGGGGGGGGAGGGTGGGAGAATCAGAAAATTTGCAGCAAATCAGAACATTTTCAAATAATTTAGTATGAAATATTTGTAATGAAAAATTGTGCTCGATTTCTTAAGAGCTGATGAATTTGCTTGTACTTTGCTTTCCTAAGGCTTGATCATGCAGCTGTTACTCAGATGAGTATTCTGAGCTGAGGTCATTAGACTCAGCAGTGTTCTCGGAGCCCAGAAGGAACAGAGGGTGCTCTAGTCCACAAGATTCCACAGGAATTTCTCATAGGAAGCACCCATAATCTTATAGGATCACATCCTTAGGAGACATCCCTGTGGGATTGTCTGAGTAAAGACTACTCATGTGGGTAAAAGGTTACAAGATCAAGCCCATACGTAGATGCAGTCCCTCAACTGTGGCCTACAGGAGTTGCACTCATGAATAGGAGGTACAATATTGGGTGCCCAAATACCATGTTGATGAGCACAGTATAAATATACAGACATACAAAGGCTAGAGCTCACTAGGAGTATTCATGTAAGGGATGCAAAATCAGAACTCAATTTGCAAAATATTTCATTTTCACAATATGAAAAATCGTTTTTCACTGTTTCTGCCTTGTGCTCACAGAATAACTTGCAATTCCCTGCCCCTTAGAAGAGTGAAATTCCCACCCATTATTTTTTGAGAAACCAGTGCAAAGCCACATTCTACTGCCTTGCTTCTATGAGAAATTTAAGTGTTTCAAAAACTCTTCTAATCCTGCTTGTAGATTCATTTCTGTTCTATTGACAATGAAACTTGCAAGTAGCCCTCCTTTTAACAAACGACATATCCTGTGAATGACTTAAAAACCACCACAGAAACTAATGTTTTTGCTTTGTGTGAAGGAATTCAAATCTTAAAGAAACAAAAGGGGAGGGGGAGGGAGATAATTTGAGGTCTCCAGTGTAAGAAGCTGACCTTGTATTGTTTTGGTCTCAAAGTATTTTAAAGCACTGCAGCTTTGTCAGATACACAACATTTTTAAAGCTTAACATTTCTAGTTTTGTAATTCTACCTGAACATTATGCAACATTTGCAATAATTGAATGTATTGTTTCACAGAACATTTGTTTAATAAGTATCATTTGGTGACACCTCTGGCCTTGTGACTCAAGCCTTGGGTTTCATTTTGTGCTACTTCAGAAGGATAAGGAGATACGCTGAGAGATAATTTATTAGCACACAATTTCCTTTTTAAGCTAGGACAGTAACATTTTGAAATAGATGGCAATATTCCTTTAGGCAAGGCATAATACATAGTTTTGCCAAATGTGTAACCTTTTCAAATGTCCTTTATTATTTTTAGTTCTGAAAGCATGAGCAGACCAAAAACAGGACTGATGTGCTCAACAAAGATATAGTTGGAATGTTTCCACAAAAATACTGCTTGCTTTCTTGGCAGCTTCTCTCTTTCCTACACCTGTACTGACCTCTGACATTTATAATGTCAGTTCATCTCCTGGCAATTCCTTACCTGTCAACAACTTCAGCACTGCACTGGCAGAAAAAAGGAAGAGAACTTGAAAAGGTTATTAGTTCAGGGAAAATATGTATTATTCTTTCCCTGAAGGGAATATCGCTATAATTTTAAGAATGTTATAGAGTGGAGGTTAAAAAAATGGGCTGAATAGATCATAATAAATCATCTTCAATATATGAAGCACTGTCAATGAGGGGGAAAAATGTCAACAGTGATGTCAATTTGAGTTTTGCTGCCATTCTTACACTATAAATACTTTGAGAATAAATATTTACAACAAAAGAGAGATGATCAAATACCAGTTTAAAACTCAGATAACTAAAACTTTACAGAAAGCCATATTTATTGTTACCAAATCCATGATATATACGACATCTTTATATGACAGAAGGTGTCTTCTTTACTTCTATACTAAAGCTAACATATGACAAATTACCTGATATTTTCTTTCAGGGAAAATTTAAACAGTAGTTTCCTCCACATTTATAGATATTCTTCATGCAAGCAGCTATTAAAGTCATTGCCAGTCCCACTGACTGTTGAATAAGGCCCGTAAGTAAGGCCGTACCAAATTCATAGCCATGAAAAACGTGTCATAGACCACCAGATGTGGTCTCCCCCCTGTGAAATCTGGTCTTTTGTGTGCTTTTACCTTATACTATACAGATTTCATGGGGGAGACCAGTGCTTCTCAAATTGTGGGTCCTGATATAAAAGGGAGTTGCAGGGGGGTCACAAGGTTATTTTAGGGATGGTTGCAGTATTGCCACCCTTACTTCTGTGCTGCTTTCAGAGCTGGGTGGCTGGAGAGTGGCAGCTGCTGACTGAGGGCCCAGCTCCTCAGGTAGCAGCGCAGAAGTAAGGGAGGCAATACCATACCATGCCATCCTTACATCTGTGCTGCCTTCAGAGCTGGGCTCCCAGTCAGCCACTGCCACTTTCTGGCTGCCCAGCTTTGAAGGCTCCACCACTGCCAGCAGCATCACAGAAGCAAGCACAGCAGCACCGCGACACCCCAATTCTTTTTGGGTCAGGACCAGTGATGAGCTGCCAGAAGCTGAAGAACCGGTTCCTTCAGTCGCCCTGGGTCTTTGGCGGCACAGAAGGACCTGCCACCAAAGTGCTGCCGAAGGCCTGGAGTGAGTGAAGGACCTGCTGCCCAAGTGCGGCCCAAGGCCTGGGGTGCTGCTGGGTGAGTAAAAAGTCTCCGGGGAGCTTCCCCAGCCGAGAGCTTGGAAAGGATGGTCCCGCTGGCTGTATGTGGCCCGTGGGCCACAGTTTGCCCACCCCTTTAGCAACCGGTTCTAAACCGGCTTAAAAATTTAACAACCGGTTCACGCGAACCGGTGTGAACCGGCTCCAGCTCACCACTGGTCAGGACCCCTACAGTTACAACGCCATGAAATTTCAGATTTAAATATCTGAAATCATGAAATTTATGATTTTTAAAATCCTCTGACCATGCAATTGACCAAAATGATTGAATGTGGTAGGGCCCTACCCGTAAGTATTTGTGAAAATGTAAAATAATGGCTCCATCTTGTGCTACATTGAAAAATTAGTGACCTAAGGCTCAAGACCTATCTGACCTGAGTGCTGCACAGAACTGGAAGTAAGGGGTGGCAACTGCCCCTCCCCTACACTGGAGCTTGCTAAGTGTCAGTGCAACCCCCTCACAGGTCAGATCAGCATGTGGGGTTGCCTGAGTCTATGTCCATCTACAAAAGGCCCCTGTAGGCCATTCTGGCAACCATGAATAGCTGGAGTGTAGCAGTGTTTTGGCAACACTCATTTCCCTGGGAACAAACCTGATCTGCATCATGCACCGGGGGTTCTAGGAGAGGAGAACCAGAGCCAGATATGCCAACTCTGTGCCTGCCAGGGAACTTTCTTCTACATTGGAGTAATTCTCTGAGGGTGATCTTCAGCACCCTTGTGGCCACTTTGAGAGTCACAATCTGGTCCCTGCTCCCCCTGATGTGCACCAGCCCTTTCGGTAGCTTACATTTCCCTTCACACTGGCTCAACTGCACAGGCTGGCGCGTTGCAGAGCAGAGCCAAGACTCTGCCTATTTCCTACTCCTGCCTTCCCACACACCTGTGCAAGGCGCTGGCAATGTAGAGAACCAAGGCAAAGGAGGCTTCTTATGCCCCCTGACTTCTATTCCTGGGCATGCAGTCTCATGCCTGGCCACGGATTATTTTTTGTTTTCTTTCTTGAGTTTTATTCTGTTGAATTATTTTTTCCCATTACCACAATGCCCAAACTCTACTGTAGTAAGTTTTAACAAAAAGGAATGCTTTCTTTTTCCATCCTAGGTAATAATTACTGTGTGAGCAAATATGTTGTTGTTAAATCTATTCTCTCGAAAAGCCACACCACTAACTGGGAGACCTAACTGTAATGCATGTGAGTTTTAGGGAGGCTAAATCCAGTGACTCACATAATTTGTGCTATTATCCTTGCACCTCTGAGCAATCCCATGAGATATAAATGAAGCTTCATATATTTCGCCATCCCCTTCTTTAAAGTGAACCAGCTCTGAATGAATTCCTCTTTACTCTAACCTGCCTGCATTTTAGTCTGTGTCCTGCAGTGAAAACATCCTGTTTTAGTCTATTCTATCTTCAAGCCCTCTTATGGCATCTCAGCATTGTCTGTATTTCAATACAAGCAGGTTCACCCTTCTTAGCCTTTCCTCATAAAGAACCTATCATCTTGGTTGCACTTCACTGCACACTCTCCATGGAATTTCATATCCTTCATAAGGGGACTGAAACTGAATAGAGACTATCTTTAAAATGATAGTTTGGGACTAAACATGGCCTCTGGGCAACAACTCCTTTCTTGTTCCCACCCCTCTCTGAATCACAGTGGCAAAGGTGCCCTCCTCTGTTCTATTTCCTCATAGAGCCCTCTGGGTAGCTGTATAATCAGCTCCTTTCAGCTTCTTGTGAGCATCTTCATTTTCTTTCGTCCACAGAGTAAGAGTGGCAAAAGTGCTCTCTCTGTTCTGCTCTCCCTCCAAACCCTCAAGGTACCTGATCAGAAGTTCCTTTTGGCTTCTGGTTGGTGCTGAAGAAATGAAGGGAAACAGGACAAGCATCCCAAAGATAATAGCTTTTATCTTTTTGAATGCAATTCTGCATTGCTTATTGTGATGGAAATGACTTTGTTACAACAGTTCTTCCCAGCTGGGTGCAACAGCTTGTAGGTCAATAATGATCATTTAGCTCGTGATTGGGTCTCAACTATTAAATGACACATGCAAGAAAAAGATGAACTGAAATGATCTGATTTATGTGCCAAGAACAATATATATTTGACAAATAATTTACATAAAATGCGTCCAGAGAAAGAGAAACTTTATTTTAAAGTAGACATTTTAATAAATATCAATAAAAAACAAAATTGTTGTACCTATTAACAATGAGAAAGTGAGGAAATTCTTAGTTGAGATTCCACAACATTCAGACAGGCAGGAATTTTTCTGAGAAAGTAAAGGAGTCCCCTTTCTACATGGCATTCTGCTTTCCATTCAACAAACCTTGGGGACCCCTCACTGTTGTTGTTTTTAGGGATGTATGCATGAGCACGCCCTTATCCTTCTGTGCCTTGTTTCCATTTTCTTGCCTCAATCATCCTCTCCCTTCAGAAAGAAGAGGGGATCACACCAAGGAACACTGGAATAGAGGAGAAGTTTACTATGATAAGTAGGGTGGGTCCTGGGGCTTGTTCAATTATTGTGAATAACTGATAGGGAGAGAAGGAGAGAGAGTCTGGCTGGCTTGGGTAGGGATATTGGAGTGGAGTTTGTGGATTTTCCTACTGTGCAAACATCCTCCTCTCAGGTCTGTAAAACATACCAAACCTCAATCTCAATTTGAGCATATTCAAATTTTGATACAAATATTTTGCATAGGTCTAGTGTAGGCCCCACTATTCTTCCTGCAATATGTATGCACAAATAACTCCCATTGACTTCAGTGGGAGTTAGTTACACACGGGACTGTTGGATGTGGTAATAACACAGGAATAAAGAGCAAGAAAACTGTATAATAAAGTTGTCACTGTTTTTACATTTTGGACATGGGACCAGATTAGCCATAAGAGAAAAGGCTGATAGGTACACATTTCTCCTGGATTAGGCACTGCTGTCATATTAAAACTGACTAAGGCAAACTAACTTTGAGCAATTCAACTTTAATTGTCTCATTTTCTTATTGTTAAACCATTCACTTACATATTTTTGTCATGGGCACAATTTTGACCTCAAATTCATGTAATATGTTGTGCACCAATATACTAGGACAGAATTAAGGGTTTATAATTCAATACAGTAAATTCAGCACTTTAAAAAATATGATTGATGATTAATTAGTCTCTCTCTGTTAGGTACTAGAAGCAGATGCATTATAAGTTTAATATATTGCTGTTATTTTAGCTGTTGAACAAATGTTTACAGGCCACAAGTGTATGTCTAACTCTCAGACCACCTATTTTCCAATTAATTTTGCGTTGTGTACACTGTGTTTTCAGTTCTGATATTGTCTCCATATTTCTCAGAAGAGTTCAGTTTCAGGTACTCAGAGACTCTAGCAGCTGTTCTTGCTTTATTAGACTAACAAAATGACAGAATAATGAATTAGGTTGCAGTCTACACTTGAATATATGTATTTTTAAATTGGTTAAGAGGCATTCCTTTTTGAGCTGTGTGGCAAAAGTACTACAGTATTGTCTCACAACTGCCATAGACTTGTCTATTTGTAAAGATATAGATCCAATTGGTTTAATTTAACTTACACAGTGGAATGTATTTTCTCCACAAAACCTACTAGAATCCTGGAACATTTATTAAAATAATACAATTACATATCTGGTCTAGTGGATGAAGAACTGGACTCAGAGTCAGGAAATCCGAGTTTTATATGGAGCTTTATCATATATTACTTCTGTGACCTTGGGTAAGTCACTTCACTCCTCTGTTGCAGTTTCCCAGTTTGGGTCTGTCAAGGTTCCTCCCCCACTCTGAACTCTAGGGTACAGATGTGGGGACCTGCATGAAAAACCTCCTAAGCTTATCTTTACCAGCTTAGGTCAAAACTTCCCCAAGGTACAAAATATTACACCTTGGACAGGCCGCTACCACCACCAAACTAATACTGGTTACTGGGGAAGAGCTGTTTGGACGCGTCCTTCCCCCCAAAATACTTCCCAAAACCTTGCACCCCACTTCCTGGACAAGGTTTGGTAAAAAGCCTCACCAATTTGTCTAGGTGACTACAGACCCAGACCCTTGGATCTTAAGAACAATGAACAATCCTCCCAACACTTGCACTCCCCCTTTCCTGGGAAATGTTGGATAAAAAGCCTCACCAATTTGCATAGGTGACCACAGACCCAAACCCTTGGATCTGAGAACAATGAAAAAGCATTCAGTGTTTTACAAGAAGACTTTTAATAAAAAATAGAAGTAAATAGAAATAAAGAAATTCCCCTGTAAAATCAGGATGGTATATATCTTACAGGGTAATTAGATTCAAAAACATAGAGAACCCCTCTAGGCAAAACCTTAAGTTACAAAAAAGATACACAGACAGAAATAGTTATTCTATTCAGCACAATTCTTTTCTCAGCCATTTAAAGAAATCATAATCTAACACATACCTAGCTAGATTACTTACTAAAAGTTCTAAGACTCCATTCCTGTTCTGTCCCCGGCCAAGACGACTACAGACAGACCCTTTGTTCCTCTCCCTCCTCCCAGCTTTTGAAAGTATCTTGTCTCCTCATTGGTCATTTTGGTCAGGTGCCAGCGAGGTTACCTTTAGCTTCTTAACCCTTTACAGGTGAGAGGAGCTTTCCCCTGGCCAGGAGGGATTTCAAAGGGGTTTACCCTTCCCTTTATATTTATGACACGCACCCCAAATCTCAGCTAGGGTGAAACACTGGCTGGGATTTCTTCCTGGAGCTCTAGGAAAAACAGAGTTAATAAGACACATGCATCTCTAAATATACTACCAAGTACATAAAGACTAACAATATTTTCCACATCTCAAGGACGATTTTAACCAGTTGATTCTGGGAAACTTTCACGGGAGAGTGCATCAGCCACTTTGTTAGAAGCTCCTGAGATGTGTTGGATGTCGAAATCAAAATCTTGGAGAGCTAAACTCCACCGAAGAAGTTTTTTGTTAGTTTCTTTGACGGTGTGAAGCCACTTTAGTGCAGCATGGTCGGTTTGCAGGTGGAAACGCCGTCCCCAAACATATGGGCGTAGCTTTTCCAGAGCGTAGACAATGGCATAACATTCTTTTTCAGTGACTGACCAGTTGCTTTCCCTCTCAGACAGTTTTTTGCTGAGAAACACTACAGGGTGGAATTCTTGATCAGGTCCTTTCTGCATTAAAACTGCTCCCACACCACGCTCGGATGCATCTGTGGTTACTAGGAACGGTTTGTCAAAGTCTGGGGCCCTTAGTACAGGGTCCCACATGAGTGTCGCTTTAAGCTTGTTAAAGGCCTTCTGACACTTTCCGGTCCACTGAACAGCATTTGGCTGTTTCTTTTTGGTTAGGTCTGTCAGTGGGGCAGCGATTTGGCTGTAGTGCGGTACAAATCGTCTGTAATAACCGGCCAAGCCTAAGAAGGATTGAACCTGTTTCTTTGACTTTGGGACAGGCCACTTTTGGATAGCATCCACTTTGGCCTGTAGGGGGCTGATAGTTCCTTGACCCACCTGGTGTCCAAGGTAAGTCACTCTGTTTAGGCCTATTTGACACTTCTTAGCCTTAACAGTTAGTCCTGCCTCCCTTATGCGCTCAAGGACTTTTTGTAGATGTTCCAGGTGGTCTGCCCAGGAATCCGAAAATATGGCCACATCGTCAAGGTAGGCGACTGCATATTCTCCTAATCCCGCTAGGAGACCATCTACAAGTCTTTGGAAAGTGGCGGGTGCATTTCGCAGCCCGAAAGGGAGTACATTAAATTCATACAGCCCGAGATGTGTGATGAAGGCTGACCTTTCCTTGGCAGATTCATCTAGCGGTACCTGCCAGTACCCCTTGGTTAAGTCCAAGGTAGAGATGAACTGGGCCCTTCCCAGTTTCTCTAATAGTTCATCTGTGCGTGGCATGGGATAGTTGTCTGGGCGAGTTACAGCATTTAGCTTACGGTAGTCCACGCAAAAACGTATTTCCCCATCTGGTTTGGGAACTAGAACCACTGGAGATGCCCATGCACTTTCAGAGGGGCGGATTACACCCATCTGTAACATATCCTGGATCTCCCGTTCTATAGCAGTTTTAGCTTGAGGAGACACCCGGTAAGGTTGGACCCTAATTGGGTGAGCATTACCTGTGTCAATGGAGTGGTATGCCCGTTCAGTCAGTCCTGGGGTGGCTGAGAACGTTGGCGCGTAGCTAGTGCACAGCTCCTGGATCTGCTGTCGCTGCATACGCCCAAGGGTCATGGAGAGGTTCACCTCTTCCACACCACCAGCACATTTCCCTTCGTAGTAGACACCTTCAGGCCACTCAGCGTCGTCTCCTCCCTGGGCTGTAAACTGACAAACCTTTAATTCTCTGGAATAAAAGGGCTTTAGAGAATTAATATGATACACCTTAGGCTTTCGGTTGGAGGTGGGGAATGCTATGAGATAATTAACAGCTCCCAGGCGCTCCTGGACCACGAATGGCCCTTCCCACGATGCTTCCATTTTATGGGCCTGGAGCGCCTTTAAGACCATGACCTGGTCTCCTACATTGAAGGAACGCTCTCTGGCATGTTTATCATACCAGGCTTTTTGCTCTTTTTGAGCATCCTGTAAGTTTTCTCTAGCAAGGGCTAAAGAGGTTCGGAGGGTGGTTTGTAGGTTGGTTACAAAGTCCAGAATGTTAGTTCCTGGAGAAGGTGTAAATCCCTCCCATTGCTGCTTCACCAACTGCAATGGCCCCTTAACCTCACGGCCATATACAAGTTCAAATGGGGAAAACCCTAAACTGGGATGTGGTACAGCTCTGTAGGCAAAGAGCAACTGCTGCAATACTAGGTCCCAATCATTGGAGTGCTCATTTACGAATTTACGTATCATGGCCCCCAAAGTTCCATTAAACTTCTCCACCATGCCATTTGTTTGATGATGGTAAGGAGTGGCAACCAAGTGATTTACCCCATGAGCTTCCCAAAGGTTTTTCATAGTTCCTGCCAGGAAATTAGTCCCTGCATCTGTGAGGATGTCGGAGGGCCAACCTACCCTGGCAAAAATGTCTGCTAGTGCCTGGCACACACTTTTAGCCCTGGTGTTGCTTAGAGCTACTGCTTCCGGCCATCGGGTGGCAAAATCCATGAAAGTCAGTATGTACTGCTTTCCTCTGGGTGTCTTTTTCGGAAAAGGACCCAGAATATCCACAGCTACTCGCTGAAATGGAACTTCAATGATGGGGAGTGGCTGGAGAGGAGCTTTGACCTGGTCTTGGGGTTTTCCCACTCTTTGGCACACCTCACAAGACTGGACATAGGTAGAAACATCCTTGCCCATTCCCTCCCAGTGGAATGACCCCCCCAAACGGTCTTTGGTCCTGTTCACCCCAGCATGGCCACTAGGGTGATCATGGGCTAAGCTCAAGAGCTTGGCCCGGTATTTAGTTGGAACTACCAACTGTCTCTGAGGATGCCAGTCTTCCTGGTGTCCCCCAGAAAGAGTTTCCTTGTATAAAAGTCCTCTTTCTACAACAAACCTGGATCGATTAGAAGAGCTGAGAGGCGGTGGGTTGCTCCGTGCCGCCGTCCAAGCTCTCTGGAGGCTTTCATCTGCTTCCTGTTCGGTCTGGAACTGTTCCCTTGATGCTGGAGACATCAGTTCCTCATGGGATTGTGGACCTAGGCTTGGTCCCTCTGGAAGCGATATAGGGGATGGAGCTGTTTCTGTTGACTGTGAACCGCTCTCCGCTGGTGCACTATGTTGGGATTCAGGCTCCGGCTGAGCCTCTTGTGTAGGGTTATCGGCTGCTGCCAGTTCAGGTTCGGTGGGGCCCTCTGGTGTTGAGGTTGCAAGTACTGGATTCAGTGCTGACACGGGGTCTGGTGTTGGTTGTTCGGCTGGTTCCGGTTCTGGGACTGGTTCCGTCTGGGTCTCCGGGACTGGATCCACTACTGCTGTTGCAGACATTGGCCTGGGGTCCAGGTCCATCACCTCTGACTGGGTCCTGATAGAAGTTTCCGGAACAGAGCTAGGCCTCACGGCTTGTTTAGCCTGGTTGCGGGTGACCATTCCCACCCTCTTGGCCTGCTTCACATGATTGGCCAAGTCTTCCCCCAACAGCATGGGGATGGGATAATCATCATAGACTGCAAAAGTCCACATTCCTGACCAGCCCTTGTACTGGACAGGCAACTTGGCTGTAGGCAAATTGAAAGAGTTGGACTTGAAGGGTTGAATCGTCACTTGGATCTCTGGGTTGATTAAATTGGGGTCCACTAAGGAAGCATGGATAGCTGACACTTGTGCTCCGGTGTCCCTCCACGCGGTGACCTTCTTCCCACCCACACTCACAGTTTCCCTCCGCTCCAAGGGTATCTGGGAGGTATCTGGGCCTGTGGACCTCTGGTGTGATTCCGGTGCAATGAACTGTAATCTGTTGGGGTTCTTGGGGCAGTTGGCCTTTACATGCCCCAGCTCGTTACACTTAAAACATCGTCCAGCTGACGGGTCACTGGGGCGAGGAGGGTTGCTGGAGAACGGGGTGGTGGGACGATAAGGGGTCTGGAGGGTTCTTTGGGAGGTAGGTGGGGCTTTGGGCGGCCCCCGGTAATAGGGTGTGGTCTGGGGTGGTCCCTTCTGGTCTCCGCTCCAACTGCGACCAGTTTTCTTCTTCTCTGCCACCTCCACCCATCTGGCTCCAATCTCTCCCGCCTCGATTACAGTTTTGGGTTTCCCATCTAGGATGTATCTTTCTATTTCCTCAGGAACACCCTCTAAGAATTGTTCCATTTGCATTAGGAAGGGCAAATTTACTGGAGATTCAACACTTGCTCCTGATATCCAGGCATCCCAATGTTTTACAATGTGGTAGGCATGTCGGGTAAATGACATGTCTGGTTTCCACCTTAGGGCTCTGAACCTCCGACGAGACTGCTCGGGTGTTATCCCCATTCTGACTCTCGCCTTGGATTTAAACAGTTCATACTTGTTCATGTGTTCTTTAGGCATTTCAGCTGCCACCTCAGCTAAGGGTCCACTGAGCTGCGGCCTCAGCTCTACCATGTATTGGTCAGTAGAGATGTTGTACCCAAGGCAGGCCCTTTCGAAGTTTTCTAAGAAGGCCTCAGTATCATCACCTGCCTTGTAGGTGGGGAACTTTCTGGGATGGGAAGTGGTACCTGGAGAAGGATTGCTAGGGTTTGTTGGTATATTCTGCTGGGCCTTTATCCTCTCCATCTCCTCCACATGCTTCCTCTCTTTTTCCTTCTCCTCCTCCACATGCTTCCTCTCTTTTTCCCTCTCCTCCTCCACATGCTTCCTTGCCTCCATTTCCCTCTTGTGGGCAGCCTCTTGGTGTTGTTCTGCCTCCCTTTCTTGTTCCTTCTTCAGCTGCATGAGTTCTATCTGTCTTTCATGTTCCCTTTGTTTTTCCTCAGCCTGAAATTTGGCTAATTCCAGCTGTAGTCGAGCTGAGGATTTGGCCATTCTAACCTCTCTGTTTTTAACTAACTTTACACCCGAGGTTTAGAAATAAACAAACAAAACTTGGCTGTAAAATTTTGCTGTGCTGGAATAGAATACCTATTCTCTGATAGTGATTGTCAGCCTACAGAAAAAGACAATTCCCTTGTCTCTGCTCTGGGCCCAAATTAAAGCAAAAAACCTCCAACTACTTGGAAACCTGCTTACCCAGCCCAAAGAAGAAAAAAATTTCTTTTCAAACCTGTGCTCCTTGTAAAACAAAAAAAAAAAAAATCAAAATCCTAAAAAAAAACCCTGCCACTTTTGTCTCCAGGCAAATGGGTAGAGCACACACCCCCTATTTACTTTTAGGAAGAAAAGAAAAAAAAAAAAACCTCTGGGTTGGAAGACTGTGAATTTCCCTGCAGGAGTTAAGTACCCTGCCTCCAGGCAAAGAAAATCTGCAATTCACAAGATAATCCCCTTTTGTCTCTGCTTGGCCACAAAGCAGAGAGAAACCAAGCTGCTTTCAGTTTCAAAGCTGCCTTCTGGACTTCCTAAAAATTCCTTTTTAAAATCTGTATTTCTAGTTCAAAAAATCTCAACTGGATCTCAAAATGATTTCAGGTTAATCCCACCACTGTGCCACCATGTCAAGGTTCCTCCCCCACTCTGAACTCTAGGGTACAGATGTGGGGACCTGCATGAAAAACCTCCTAAGCTTATCTTTACCAGCTTAGGTCAAAACTTCCCCAAGGTACAAAATATTACACCTTGGACAGGCCGCTACCACCACCAAACTAATACTGGTTACTGGGGAAGAGCTGTTTGGACGCGTCCTTCCCCCCCAAAATACTTCCCAAAACCTTGCACCCCACTTCCTGGACAAGGTTTGGTAAAAAGCCTCACCAATTTGTCTAGGTGACTACAGACCCAGACCCTTGGATCTTAAGAACAATGAACAATCCTCCCAACACTTGCACTCCCCCTTTCCTGGGAAATGTTGGATAAAAAGCCTCACCAATTTGCATAGGTGACCACAGACCCAAACCCTTGGATCTGAGAACAATGAAAAAGCATTCAGTGTTTTACAAGAAGACTTTTAATAAAAAATAGAAGTAAATAGAAATAAAGAAATTCCCCTGTAAAATCAGGATGGTATATATCTTACAGGGTAATTAGATTCAAAAACATAGAGAACCCCTCTAGGCAAAACCTTAAGTTACAAAAAAGATACACAGACAGAAATAGTTATTCTATTCAGCACAATTCTTTTCTCAGCCATTTAAAGAAATCATAATCTAACACATACCTAGCTAGATTACTTACTAAAAGTTCTAAGACTCCATTCCTGTTCTGTCCCCGGCCAAGACGACTACAGACAGACCCTTTGTTCCTCTCCCTCCTCCCAGCTTTTGAAAGTATCTTGTCTCCTCATTGGTCATTTTGGTCAGGTGCCAGCGAGGTTACCTTTAGCTTCTTAACCCTTTACAGGTGAGAGGAGCTTTCCCCTGGCCAGGAGGGATTTCAAAGGGGTTTACCCTTCCCTTTATATTTATGACAGGGTCCAAGAAGAATTTCTGTTCCTAAACTCATGGGAGCTCAGAAATGCTGCCATAAGCATTATTGGAAGCACAAGGCATTCCAAAATGGGCAGGAAGGGATGGGGAAGAGGTGAGGCTATAGCCCAGTCTTCTTCCACACCACCCTGTGGAGTGGGACTAGCATGTAGAGTAGAATCAACATACAGAGAGCAGACTGTGTTCCATAAAGGGGTGTAGTAGGAAGTGTACTGCCCCATGCACTTCAGAGAGCTCTGGAAGGCACCTGCACCTCAATGCTCCTCCTGGGGCAATGTGGGCAGTGTGTAATAGGTAAAATCTAGCTTACAGGTATTGCACAAAGCAGTTAATGGACTGGAGAATCTGACCCTGAGTGCCTTTACTTTTATATCTACTTCAGTAGTTCCAAAGTCTAACTATTCACAAGGCCCACATTAAGAAATAGCAGGATCCACTGGCTCTAATACACATTCTCATTTTCTGTGCTAAAGATTGTAATTTCTCCCTTGCTGCAAGTCAATTAGCTTAATAATAGTTCTACTTACTATAACATGGGAAAGGTGGACAATGAAGGAAAATAATAATTAGAGTTCAGTGCACAGCAAATTATAGTTATTTTAGGGTGAATCAGGTGTGGGGCTTAAACCATTGACAATCTTGCTTCTTGCGTCAGTTGTGCTATAACCATAGACAGAACCCATACGTGCAATACATTATTTTCAATGTAGGGATGTTACCACTTCAGTGCTTTCACTGGGGTGCCTTTCCATGGTGCATTTTCCTTCCTCCCTTAGATCCAGAGACATTTAATGTCTTTTGATGAAGTGCATATTAGTGCATGTGTTACACTTTTTTGGGGGTAGGTAGGGGTGGGATTTAAAAGGATTTCCTGAGCCATGATTTCCTCAGTAAGGGCTGATGGACATCTTGTGGGATGACAAACCTCCTGTGTGGTATCCAGCCACAACAGTTTGAATTACTGTGTAAGTAGTTATTTTAGTGTCAATCCTGCCAGGTGCAGAATGCTTTCTGGAAAGCACTGAGAACCCTCAACTATCACTGACATCAATGAGAAATGAGAACATTCACTGCTTTGCTGGATTTTGTCCTTGTTGAGCTGTATAGTTTTATATTAAGAACTTTTGGGCCTAATAAATGACTTGTATTTTAGAATATTTATTTCCTTTTATCATTTTTTAATTTTCCACCTTTTAATTTAATCGAATAGCCCTTTGTTCTTGTGTCATGAGACAGGGAAAACAGAACCTTCTGATCTACCTTTCTAGACAATTCATTATTTTATATACTTTTATCAGGTTCCCTTTTATTCATCTCCTTTCTTAAACAGCCCAAACATTCCAATCTCTCTTCAAATTAGATTCTTTCCATGACCGTGGTCATTCTTGTCACCATTCTCTTATTTGCTTCTAATTCTGCAACATCCTTTTTTGAGATGGAGTGACATGTATGGCAAGCAGTATTCCAGATTAGGCTATACTACTGCTTATATAATGTAATTACAATATTTTCAGTATTATTCTGCAGTCTGTTCCTTAGGCATCCCAATATCTTAAAGCATAATGAATATGCACATATGTTCCAGCTCTACTGAAGACAATGACAAAACTCCCATTGACTTCAATAGGGCAAAACTAGACCCACAGTCAATTTATCTGTTTGGATGAGTATATTCTACCGCACATCCTAATGTATAAACTTACTAATGTGTACTAAATACTTTGAAACATCTCTGTTACCATACCCTCTCATTACTGGGATACAAACAGAAGTCCATAATAGCTACTTTGGAATCAAATTAACCCAAATAAACCATGATTTATTTTACAAATCACTGAACGGATACTCCTGGCCACTATGCATGGCGGAGCTAACACTCAGTTACATCATGAAATCGAGCAGGGAAGCTGATGGCATTGCAGGCCCAGAGACAAATGAGCGCTATGGAACACATTTCTCTGCCACTCTGAAGTCACCATCAGTCCCTTTATACAAGCAAATGCTGTACTGCTCATTGGGGTCCTGCATTAATTTGGGGACTTAACCAGACAACAGTTGCTCTAGGCAGCACAGAAGCCCATATATTTTATTACAGAAAATACAACTCCTCTATAATGTTCTTTATAGGTTCTTATACTATGCTCATCACAAAAGTATCTGAACATCTTCCAGTAGTTCATTAAGCAATGTGAATACACATCCTTCCTGTGTTGTTTGTTCTCTTATCTTCTCCCCAAGGGGAGAAGTGGACTATCTTGCTTAGGTTTAGGGATTTTTTTTTTAATATACATGTTGCTATATATTTATGTCAGAGAAGGCAAAGTCAAAGAAATATGCCTTGCAATTGAAACAGAAAGTGGAGAGGTCTGTAATGGTCCTTGGTTCTTGTGGCAGTTCATTCCACAGTCTTGGACCGGCCTCTGACTCTGCACAGACTAACTTTATTCTTATTTTAGAGAGTTCCATTGTGCCAGAGAATCGAAGTTATTGACAACTGTTTTCATCCCAGAGCTTTAGGTTGTCTTTCAGCTATCCTAACCCAGTCCATGGAGTGTCTTGAAGATAATGACTGAGAACTTGAACTTGAATTGATATTCTATGGGAAGCCAGCATAGAGAGTAAAGGACAGGTTTGATGCGCTCATGGTAGCCTGTTTTACTGAGAGGATGTGCTGCTGAGATCTGTACCATTTGGAGTTTCCTAAACACTGAAGGCCCAGATATATCACATTGCTGCAATTCAGATGAGAAGTGACAAAGGCATGAATAACTGAGACCATGTCACCATCCAATAGGATAGGATGGAGTCTCTTTGTCAATGAGAGATGACAGAAAGCTTTATTTGTACAGACTGTAATGTGAGAGCTTATTATGAGTAAGGAATCCAGAAGTGCTCACAATCTACAGACTGACTTGACCAACTGTGGGTATGTACCCTCAAGGAAACTGCACCATGGCTGCAAACCCTTCAAAAGGCTTTCCTCTGCCTAACCTCTGTCTCGCTTGGGTTCACCTTCAGCTAGCTTTTCTTCATGCATGAGCTGATCTTGCCCAAGCACTGGGCCATCTTGGTGGTAGAGGTCTGGTCATATGTGGTGAAGGTAGAATTATGTGTCATCTGCACATTGCTGGCATGTGAGTTCGTCATCTGACCAATACAGCTAGTGTAGTTGCTTGTAGATGTTGAAAAAGACTGGAGAGAGAATTGATCCTCATGGGACTCTATAAGTGAGAGGTCTAATAGTGGAAATGCAGTTTCCCATTATTACTCGTTAGGCACATCCCTCCAGGAAGGACTCAAACCATTTTAGCTCATTACCCTTAACTCCTGCCACCTCTGTCAGGCAAGACAGAAGTATTGCAGAGTCAACCGTGTCAAATGCTACAGAGAAGTCCAGGAGGAGAAGACTAGCTGTCTGCCCTCCCTCTAGGGACACCAGGAGATCATCCATCAGTGCCACTGAAGTGCTTTCAGTCCCATGTCCTTGCCTGAATCTTGATTGTGCTAGGTGTACATTGTTAGCTTCAGTTAAATTTGCTTGTAGTCGGCCTTTGGCTAGCTTCTCTGCAAGGTTGCTCAGCAATGGGAGGTTTGACGCTTGGTGTTAATTGGCTAGAACCAATATATTCTGGCTGGGTTTCTTCACTGTTAGTCAGACTATTGTGTGTTTGAAGGGGGATGGGAAGATTCTTTCTATGAATGAGACCTGGTTTATTTTAATCAGGAGTGGCACCTGTGGTTCATTTCTCTCTTTCACTAGCCAGGACAGGCATGGGTCAGATTCACAGTCTTGGGTCAAGACTCCTTTAGGGTTCCAGAATTATTTGATCAGTGGCTGCACTGAACTCTAAGAATGCAGGTGGGCTGTCAGCTGGTGGCTATTAGTGGAGCAGATCCACGCTGCTGGAGAAGTCTTGCTGAACGTGTCTCATCTCTTCAGCAAAGCAGGATGACAGTTCTTCACAGTGCTTGGTGCTCTGTTCTGATGTTCAGGATTGATGAAGTACATTATCACTCTGAATAGCTCCTTGAGCAGGATTTGGCAGCTTCAATGGAGGCTGATAGGAATGTTCTCTTGGCCTGTCATATAGCCTCTGCATAGGCTTTGAGGAATTCATTATGTTTGATCCTGGAAATCTACAGCAGGTGCTCTCTCAATTTAAACTCCTCCACTTACATATACAAACAGTCTGGTCACACATGCTCCACTTCACTTGGTAATAAAAGCACTGACTATGATGGACATAGGTTAGTAGTATTGTCAAGGTTCCTTCCCCACTCTGAACTCTAGGGTACAGATGTGGGGACCTGCATGAAAAACCCCCTAAGCTTATTTTTACCAGTTTAGGTTAAAACTTCCCCAAGGTACAAACTATTTTACCTTTTGCCCCTGGAATTTATTGCTGCTACCACCAAGCGTCTAACAAATATATAACAGGGAAAAAGCCCACTTGGAAACGTCTTTCCACCCAAAATCCTCCCAAACCCTACACCCCCTTTCCTGGGGAAGGCTTGATAAAAATCCTCACCAATTTGCATAGGTGAACACAGACCCAAACCCTTGGATCTTAAGAACAATGAAAAAGCAATCAGGTTCTTAAAAGAAGAATTTCAATTGAAGTAAAAGTAAAAGAATCACCTCTGTAAAATCAGAATGGTAAATACCTTACAGGGTAATCAGATTCAAATCATAGAGAATCCCTCTAGGCAAAACCTTAAGTTACAAAAAGACACAAGCAGGAATATACATTCCATTCAGCACAACTTATTTTATCAGCCATTTAAACAAAACAGAATCTAACACATATACCTAGATTGCTTATTAGCCCTTTACAGGAGTTCT
The DNA here is from genome assembly GCF_965140295.1 of Lepidochelys olivacea. Classification (NCBI taxonomy): domain Eukaryota; kingdom Metazoa; phylum Chordata; order Testudines; family Cheloniidae; genus Lepidochelys; species Lepidochelys olivacea. The sequence goes on along the minus strand of NC_140414.1, from coordinate 44,552,045 downwards.
GACCTGCATTCCTGCTCTGGTCCCAGCCAAAGCAACACACAGACAGAGAGAACCCTTTGTTCCACTCCCCCACCCCAAGCTTTGAAAGTATCTTGTCTCCTCATTGGTCATTTTGGTCAGGTGCCAGCGAGGTTATCTTTAGCTTCTTAACCCTTTACAGGTGAAAGGGTTTTTTCCTCTGGCCAGGAGGGATTTAAAGGTGGTTAGCCTTCCCTTTATATTTATGACAAGTATGGATGTATGTTTTGTATGTGAGCAAGAGAAAAACAGCAGGAGATAGAGACACGTTCATGTAGATTTATATCAAAGGTGTGTTTGTATGTTCAATTCTGCTTGGCCCTTGGATCTAATTACACTCAAACTGGCCCATGGCTAACAATAGAGTCGTCTTGTTATGTTTTATTAGTAAATCCTACAAAAACTGATACTGCTGATGGCAGTATACTATATCTACCTGATAGTTATATATAAGTCAAAACCTAAATGCTCACTTTTTTTCATCCTTCACAAGATATCCTTAGGAGATTGGTCTCATTTCATGCTTTGAGACACTGAACAGAAATCTGTTCCTACTAATCCAGAATATTCATTTAATACTGCAGACAAAGATGGATGAATCAGGCTTTCATTGAAGGGTCTAACGATTTTATCAGACACAGATACTTGAGAAATATTTTTGATGCCATTACAGATACAGTATGCCAAGAAATTGCACTAGTTTTTTTTAGTTTTTATGGAATCATTTGGGATTTTAAAAACATTTTTGGTTAAATTAATGCAAATTAATAAATATTTTTTAGAAAGAACAATAACATGTTCTTCCCTAAAATTTTCTTAGGGCCACATTTTGCCACTTTCATGGTGATTATTACCTTACTTTGTGAGGTGCAAATGGTTAAGGATGGACCCTTAAATGTTTGGCCGCTTAAACCGTGGTAGAGGGCAAACAGCACTTGAATTCAGTCCTTCCTTTTGATATGTTCAGTAGGTTCACATTTCCTTATACTAGTGGTTCTCATACTGTGCTTTGTGGACTGATTACTTGCAGGTCATATGGTGCTTGCATCTCCTCCTGCTCCCATCTGTTTCCACAGAATCAAGGTTCTTTTTTGTAAGAAAGGAGTTGTAAAGCTATTGAAGCAGCTGAATACAAAGAGAAGGATCCAATCTATGTGGCCCCACTTGGAGCCACTGCTACATAAAAGGAGAAAAAGGAGAGGAAATAGGAGTAATCCTCAGAAACAAGAGACCAATGACTAAACAGAGTTTCCAGCTGGATAGATGACTAATGACATCTGACACCACATTTGTCTTACATATAAGTAAGAATAAGAGCCATAAGATCTGAGGTCTCTTCCTAATTCTGCCATGTGGCTTTGGGCAAGTCACATAATCCCTGTGTGCCTCAGTTTTCTGATTGGCAAATGAGAAAAATATTTGTATACTAACAATACAGGACTCTTGTGAGGCTTGATTCATTACTTTTTATGAAACACTGTGCTAGATCCTCAGCTGCTGTAACCTGGCCCAAGTCCATTGACATTAATGAAAATCTGGCCCTTTGAGATCTTCAACAGTAGAAATGTAAAGTATTATTAAAAAGTAGGCAATGAGTTATAAAACTATTCAGTCTCCTTTCACAGTTAGATAGCACTTAAGCACTCAATGCTTTATAAACATAATGGGCATTGCTGCCAAGGTCTTTCTACAGCCACTATCAGATCACAGTTCAACCAGCAGTCTAGATATAAATTCAAACAAAATAAATAGAGGTTTGCAGACCACAAGATCAGCTTCTTTGGTCCATTAGCTCTTATGTCCCACATAAAATATAAGTAGCAGAGATCGTTTGCAGAGCAGGATTTCCTGTGTTGACTGATGCTTTTCTTACCTGCAGGGCTAGTGAATTGAGAATGCCCTGGGAAAATGGCACTAACACAGGTTCTCATATGTCAAAAGCTTACAGATTCACAGATGGTACTGTTTTTTGTGGTTCATTCTGTACTTGTGGTTGTTTCCAGACTATTACAGGAAGAAAGCCTCTCTGGTGAAAAGCTACCATTGTATGACCAGACCACAAAGAACATTTTGGGGCTGATTTTTATGGGGATTGACTTGAAAGTGAAGTACACATATGCATTTCCTACAGAACCAGGTTAATAACTTAAACCACCAAAAAAACCCTGTATTCACATAACGTTAAGCTAAACCGACAACGTAAGTGAAATCATAGTGAGGACTTAAATTTAATGTTAAATTCACCTCATCAAAAAATTTCTGTGAACTGTATAAGTTTTTAACTTTTTTTAGAAGAGAATATTATTTACTTGATAGTGTAATGGTTCCTGTGTAATGGCTCCTCTTAATGTTTTTTGTATCTATGACCAAGTGATATAAAGAGAATTCCTCCCAATGGAAGTTTTGTTTCCTGTAATAGGCTGAATATATGATTATTTCCTCAAAAATAAACCCAAACTACTTTATGGTAAGTACACGAAAGTTTGTGAAATAAAACATGTCATGATCACTGAAATATATGAAAATATGTACTTTACCTTTTGAAATGTCTACTATTTGCACAAATAAAACGTTTTTGCTAGACTTGCCATTTATGAATAAATACATTTAACACTTTTAAAAATGTATTTAAAAATGCCTACTTTTTAAAATTATCTATCCATCAGCCCAAAAGCAAACAGCTTTAGGAACAATTTTTAAATAAGTATTTAAGACTTATGGTCTATCTTTTCAAAGGCAGCCCCTAAATCTATACCTGCAATTTGTCAGGGCAAAATTTTGGCATGCTATTTGTGTGTATATGCAATTACAAAAAAGAGTGCATTTAACTCCCATTATTTTATATTGTATTGTATGCTCAATAATGTTACACTGTGTGATCATGCAATGAAAGACTATATTGTAACTCATACAAAGACACTATTGTACTTTCAATCAATAACTACTAGGCAGGTATGCTGAAACATCTTTGTATTACACTAATAAACCACGGTTTATCTTGTCTTTCCTCCCCGTTTATCCATTTTATACATCAGCTGTTGTGTTGCAATATATAGAGATTGTAAGCTCTTTGGGGCAAGGACTAACTTTTTATTATATGCGTATACAGTACCTCACACAAGGGGGCCCTGATCTCCAACTGGGGTCTCCACATGCTACAATAATTCAAATAAAAAATAAAAAACAATAAAACACAAAAGGAGGAACTGTTCAGGGTGGAAGGAAATCTTAATTTTGAATTTCTTGAATTCTGTACAATTAAAGTCTCAGCTTTAAAACGTAATCCTCAATATTAATATTTTTTTATATTCAGTAATTTATTTTAGAGACCACTGGAAAAAAGGGAAATAATAATCATAAAGTAACAAAAAGCGGGAGAGAATGCAGCCAGAATTGCAGAAAGAGATTCTATTTACAATGGAATAGCAGCTATAGTGTTACACATATTTTATGGTCTATTTCCTCAAAAGTGTCACATCCAAATACAGCATAGTATCAACCTTGTTTTGTTTAAGAGATCTGATAAGTATACAGCAAATGCTGGCATCGTGTTGCTATATTAATTTAAATCAGAGGGAATGATCTGGCAGGTTTAGGACTAAAAGGTCTCCTACGCAACATTGCAGAGTATTAGTGCTAGGCAAGATGTCAAGTAATGTATACAAAAGCCAGATTTTGTTTTTTAAATCAGATACCCCCCATCTGTGCACATGCAGCTGTGTGCTTACTTAGATGGGAGCAGTGAAGGCCTTATAAATAGCAGACAGTAGAAGTAGAGTGGATACCAACTGCAGATTTTCCAGTAGGTGAGTGCTGATTGCATCAGCCCACTGACAGGCTGGTAGGGAAAGGCCTAGAGAAGCAAAGCAGAAGAATTGGCTAGGTCAAGTAACTCCTCCTAACTGGCTAATGTTAAGACTGCCAAACCTAAGAGTTCGAAAAACAAACCAAAATAATCCATGAAATTTTTCCAACCCAAAAATGTATAGAAATTCTTGTTCCAGGGCATGAATTCCTGTGCCAAAGTGAACAACATGGCACCATTGCAACAAGTGTCATGCCCTGTGTCAGGGTTCCTTCCCCACTCTGAACTCTGGGGTACAGATGGGGGGACCCGCATGAAAGACCCCCTATGCTTATTTCTACCAGCTTAGGTTAAAATTTCCACCAAGACAAAAAAATCCTCATACCTGGATTCAGTATGCTGCCACCACCAAGTGATTTAACAAAGAATCAGGGAAAAGACCACTTGGAGACGTCTTCCCCCAAAATATCCCCCCAAGCCTTACACCCCCTTTCTGGGGAGGCTTGAGAATAAACAAGATGAGTACAGACCAGCCTTGGGTTTTTAGGACTCTAAAAACCCAATCAGATTCTTAAAAAGAACTTTATTAGAAGAACAAAACAAAGATAAAAGAATAACTCTGCAAGATTAGAATGGAAGATAATCTCACAGGCAGTCAGATTCAAAACACAGAGATCCCTCTAGGCAAAACCTTAAGTTACAAAAAGACACAAAAACAGGGATACACGTTCCCTCCAGCACAGCGAATTTCACAAGCCAAAAACAAAAGAAAATCTAACGCATTTTCTAGCTAGATTACTTACTAACTCTATAGGAGTTGGATTGCTTGCTTTCTTGATCTGTCCCTGGCAGAGGCATCACACAGACAGACAAAGCCTTCCCCCTCCTCTCCCAGATTTGAAAGTATCTTGTCCCCTTATTGGTCATTTTGGTCAAGTGCCAGGTTACTTGAGCTTCTTAACCCTTTATAGGTAAGAGGATTTTATAGTACTGTATCAGAGTTTCTTAACCCCTTCCCTTTATATTTATGACACCCTGTAAAAATCAGGATGCTCACAGGAAAATATCTCATGGTGGGGAAGATGAATGCTCCGCTCCCTGAGTGCCTGTCAGAAAGTGCTGCTTCAGACTTGGCCATGTCACCCTCTCAAACTCAGAAGTAACAAACCCTGCTCACACACCTCACTTGCTTTTGGCTAGGTTTATGATTCAAGCAACCAGCCCCATGGTAAGCTTTGCTACCACACTGCTGTCACCTGAGTTGTGTTCATACCTCTTTCTAATCCTGGAGTGTAGTTCACCACCTGACTCCAATTTTTTGGTGCTGTATCTTTTTCTTCCAGTTCCATTTCTTGAGCTAGCACACTACCCTTGAGGAGCTTTGCTCAATATTCTGACACAGCAGAGTGGTGCTTGAGCCTCCCTGCACCCCTTAGAAGAGTTGCAGCAACTTCCTAAAGCACCCAGCTTTTGACTGAAGCCTCCCACCCAAAGTGCTGCCCCAGTCTCACGCTGTTAATGTATCTGACCTGAAAAGGGATAATTTTCTATTTGTACCTGATGCCATTGCCGCACCTGAAGATCAGAGTGACTCCTGCAGGTATCCTGAACTAGGGAGACTGCAGCTTTGTGGAGGATGTGTGTTTTTTCTCTCTCAAATTCACTGCATAACCTCTAAACATTACAAAAAACACAAAAAACCCAACCCCCTAAACAATTAAAACTAAAGTGTAAAAGAATTTAAGCCTTGAAAAAGAATTGCTTGCCAATTATGTGTCAAATTCTCCAGCGTTGCTTACAGACAGCTTCTTTCCTCTGAAATCTCACTTATGTTGTGTGTATTAAATGAGGGCACAGTAATATTTAGATTGAGCTATTCAAAGGATCTGAAAGGAAATAGATGTCCCGCTCCTTTAAGCACCTTTGAAAATCCCAGTTTAGTGGTTAAGTGTCAGTGTAAACTCATCATACCAAATCTTATTTACAAGCTGCAAATGCAACCTAGCTTTTATCAATACTTTGCCTTTCAACTTAAATTCACCTTGACCTTGGGGGCAAAACTTACCTCAGATTTACAAGATAGGAGTCTCATGTCAATTCTTGATAAATCCTACCTAATCCAAGCCAATTTCAAACATATTGTGCTATATTATGCTAACCTTCAATATTCCACAGTTTAATAGCCTGACTGTTCCATTCTTTCTCCACCAGGGATAAATAAGCTGGTAAATAGACTGATTGTGTGGTCCATTTAACTGAATATCAATTCTTATGGACTTCACCTAAGGTATTTGTTGCAGCTTTAGCAATAAGAATTCTCAATACTTTAATACTTTTAGAAATTAAATCCTAATTATTGCTTAATCTAAAAAATCAAAGAAAAGCAAAACAAAAAAAGACAGAGGCTTGGCTTTAGACACCACATTAACTATAAAAAGAAAAGGAGTACTTGTGACACCTTAGAGACTAACAAACTTAGAGCCTAAGCTTTTGTGAGCTACAGCTCACTTCATCGATGCATACAGTGGAAAATATAGTGGGGAGATTTTATATACACAGAGAACATGAAACAATGGGTGTTACCATACAGACTGTAACAAGAGTGATCAGGAAAGGTAAGCTATTACCAGCAGGAGAGCGGGGCGGGAAGAACCTTTTGTAGTGATAATCAAGGTGGGCCATTTCCAGCACTTTACAAGAACAGTATGAAGTGAGCTGTAGCTCACGAAAGCTTATGCTCTAATAAATTGGTTAGTCTCTAAGGTGCCACAAGTACTCCTTTTCTTTTTGTGGATACAGACTAACACGGCTGCTACTCTGAAACCTCACATTAACTATAAGCCAGATAAAACAGAAGCCAGCATCAAATTATTAAATCTTATAGTATATCTGCACAGTATTAGAGCTCAAACATATTAGATAAGGAACAGGAGACTGCTTTGATCTGTGACAAATCAATATTCCTTGGGAGACATAGTTCATCAGCAAATTTCTCTTTAATCATTTTTTGTTAATCATTTCAAAAGCAGGTTGTATTACTTACTGGATTGAGAACAACTGTGAAAAACAACTCCCCACCCTGGATACTCTTGTCTAGTTCTTTTGGACCCCCAGGATACTCCTTATAGAAAATTGTATGAGTGAACAGACCACAGGTTTGCCGAGGAAGGACCTGAGTAAAAACAAGATGATAAAGAAAAATATCTCAAAACAAAATTACTTTCATTCCTTTTGTAAACTAATAAATTGAATACAAATGAACTTTTGTAACTTTACTATTTACTTTCTGTTATTAAACTGTTATGTAGATTTAGCATTGCACTGTTAACTGAAGTCAGTAGTTAGACTGACAATTAATCCAAGCCCTGGGTAAGTGAGCTGTAGCTCACAAAAGCTTATGCTCAAATACATTTGTTAGTGTCTAAGGTGCCACAAATCCTCCTTTTCTTTTTGCGGATACAGACTAACACGGCTGCTACTCTGAAACCTGTCATACTGACATATATATACATTTTTTGAATAAACAAACGAACAAACAAAGAATGACCAACCACAAGTCATTTTTTCCCATAAATTCATGAATTTTTTTTTTTTTTGAAACACAGTGACTACACAGTCAAAAAGCCAGATGTAATTCAGAGTCTCCAAAAAAACCTCTTTATGTACTTGATATCTAATCTAACTGTATTTTAAGGCTGGTTACCAAAACTTTTTTAGTTCAGAAAGTGAGGTCATAATCTGAAATGTGATTTTATAAAAATAGCTTCGTGTGTTCTGTATTTATTGATTGTTATTCAAATCTGTTCAGTTTCCACTTAAAAGTAGGCTCTCTTTTGTGCCAGTCCTGAAAATTCAGTGCAAAATTTGAAAGTCAAATTGGTTCTTTCTTGCTCATGCATCATTGACAATAATGATTGTGTTCAAATGTAGTTATTTTTGTTGATGATGCATAAGTTACAGTAGAATCCAGCTCACTCTCTCAGCTGTGCCAGCTCTGCAAGATTAATGGTAGTAAAAAGTAGTACAAACTTATTTTTGTAATGACTAAAATAAGCATGTATGACTCTAAACATACACAGGGAATAGCTCCTTTGAGTAAGGTGCTGCTATTTCATGAATTTGCTTTTTATAATAGAACCACCTTTGAAATGTTTCCTTGTATCCCCAACTTGGAAAATGGATGGGTTTCAATCATATATATATATATATATATATATTTTTTCTGGAAAAAACATATTTTTTTTCCAGAAAATTTTTTTCCAGAAAATTTACATTTTAAGGCTGAACATTTTAAATACCTTTAAAAATATAGATCTAAATCTCAGATCACAGTGGTTATCAAACAGCAGTTTGGCAAATTCAGTGTTTGCTAGAATAAAGGCTCAGACTTTTTAAACCTGACACCTACTATGGAAATTCCTTACTTGGAAGAAATTATGCTAGTATATGAATCATTCTTTTCTGTGGTAATTTTTTCAACATTCTACAGAATTTTACATTCTACAATGACTATAGACCAGGGATGGGCAAACCGTTTGGCCTGAGAGCCACACCTAGGAATAGAAATTGTATGGCAAGCCATGAATGCTCACAATATTGGGGCTGGGATGTGGGAGGGGGTGAGGGCTCTGGTTAGGGATGCAGGCTCTGGGGTGGGGCCAGAAATGAGGAGTTTCGGGTGCAGGAGGGAGGTCTGACTGGGGATTGGGGTGCAGGGGTGACAGCTCTGGCTGGGGGTGCGGGCTCTGGGATGTAGGAGGGTGCTCAGGGCTGGGATCGAAGGGTTCAGAGGGCAGGAGGGGAATCAGGGCTGGGGCAGGAGGTTGGGCTGCAGGAGGAGGCCAGGGGTGCAGGCTTTGGGTGGCGCTTATCTCAAGCTGCTCCCAGAAGCAATGGCACGTTCCTTCTCTGGCTACTACACAGAGGCGCAGCCAGGCAGCTCTCCGCAGGCACCACCCCTGCAGCTCCCATTGGCTGCGGTTCCAGAGTGTGCGGAGCAGAGTCCCCTGGCTGCCCCTTCGCATAGGAGCTGGAAGGGGGCCAGGCTGCTGCTTCTGGGAGCAGCATGGAGCAGCCCCCAACCCTGCTCCCTGGCTGGAGTGCCAGAGCTGGGCAAGGCCCAGACCCTACTCCCCAGCGGGAACTTGAGGGCCGGATTAAAACTGCCAGTGGGCCGGATCTGGCCCACGGGCAGTAGTTTGCCCACCCCTGCTATAGACCATAAATCACACATAATTATGAAATATATGGAATTAACGCATTTGTTATAATCCTCCAAATGCTTTTTAAATTCTTCTGGTTTCCCTGACGAAATGCCAGTGCAATGGGTACAAAGGTACAGAGATAAGTTGAGCAGGAGGGGAAATGCTTCTGGTAAATCTTATATAATGTCTTTATTATGGCATGTGTTATCACCATCAGCCTGCAGATGCAGAAAATTAATGCATTTGCTCTGAAGAACAGAAAGCCTGAGATTTGTGACCTACAATGTTAACAGAGAATTTTGTGTCAGTAACGAAAAGCCACTGTCAGGCAAGTAGTGCAGTCAGTGTCTGTCAATATGAATTATAGGGAGTACAATGGGGGAATTGGGTGATTTGGACTAGAGTTGCCTCCATGGAACAATTCCACAGCCTGAGAGGAGGCTTTCTTCCCTCCAGCCCCCTCTGGGCTTCTTCCCAGCACCAAAGCCTTGCTACTTGGGCCAAGAGCTTAGCGCTGGGTTTGAGCCATAGTAAGAAGCACACTGGCAGAATGTGTGAGAAGGTTGTAAGGTGAGAGCCATTTCATACAATTGAAGCAGCACTTTATTGTTTAAAGATGCAAGGCCAGATTTTCAATTGGTGTATGTTGGCATAGCTCCTTTGCAGTCAGTGGAGCGATGCCAATTTACAACTAGATGAAAATCTCACCAATAACACGCACCAAAGTATTACTGGTGAGATTTCCAGCTGGTTGTGAATTACTTTGTTACACCGACATTTTCCTTCAGCTTTTTAAGCCATTATCAAAAGCAGTAACAGATAGGCCCCAATGTCAGAATTTATGCTGCTCTCATCAGCAGTACGACGAATGCCAGCAAGAGGCTTAGACATGCTGATTTTAATTAGCAGGTTAATGTCAACTATACCTTACTATTTCTACATAGCAATATGTGCTTCTCACAATGTTAACTTTCAGGATGCTGTGCTTTTACACTTTTTTTGTTTTGTTTGTTAAAATGAATCATGAAAAGCTGAAGCAGTAAGTTTGAATATAAAAATCATAAAAGCATCTCACCATGATATTTTTGTGGATGAAGCCCCGTCTGTACCGTGCCGGTTTTAGATGTGGATACTCTTCTGTGCTGGTGATTTTGATATTCCAGACCTTTTTCCAGGCCTCATAAAGCTGAACATGTACAGGGTAAACGCCGGAGTGGTGCGGAGCTACCGCATAGCCCATGTCAGTTGGAATGCCATGTTCCTGAAAAATATCAGAAAAAGTGACTGATCTAGAAAATTAATTTAATGCTTGTGTCGCTTGCAAACACCTTTTCTGGGAGACAGCATAGATAGGTCTAAAATGCAGTTAGGAATGATTTGAAGACGCATGCTGGTTATAAAAGGGAAGCAGCGAGATATGCAAAGGTTTGAATACACAAACCTATAACGAAGTTTTAGGAATAAGAAAAGAAGAATGACAGAAGTGTAAGAAAAATTATTTTTTGTTCTTATACCAATACCTCAAAAAGGAGGACATATCTTTGCAAGTTTTTGAGAAAAAATTTCTCACAGACTGAGAATTCATGAAGCATGCTAATCAGTAAAAGGGCCTGTATTCTGCTGTTAAAAAGTCCCCAAATACAAAATATGTGACCCCACTCACTGTGAGCCTTTAAATAACAAGCTCATACTCAGGCAATACTCTTGCTGACTTCAATAAGTTTTACCTGTGTAGTGCTCAGGGCCAGAGCCTATTGCCACTCTGCTGATAAAATTCACTCTCTGTGCAGAGGACCATTACAAGACCTATATACCACTTAAGTCCCAAGTGCACAGGGGTAAAATTTCCCCTAAGAAAAAGTTGTAAGATCAGATGTTCTCCTAGTATTCTGTCCTTGCTGTGTCAGCTGAGCAGGAGCAGAACAGCTGGTTCCATGAATATATCATTGTTAAACAGTTAACAATACACAAATTCAGGATTTGTCTGGCTACCTCTTTAAAATAACAAACACAAAAGGTGACTGCTTAGTCATAGTGCTTAAACCAGAGTACTGACTTGGCTCTAAACTAGTACTGAGGCACTCCTCTCCTTTCCCAGACTCACTCAGCACTACCCTCATGCTCTGTTGATCAGCACAGTGTAATCTTTGTCTAAGATGTTTTGTGCAGAATCCTCTTACCACATATTTGGGACAAAATGATATCACTTTCCAGCTCCATTTTTTTCAGATTTCCAATTGAAGATTTGATTGTCTTAAAATTTGACTAAATTTCACAGTTACTACCAACTAGAACTCCCTTTTATAGTCATCTTCATATACTGCTACTCAGCTCATTATCTAGATACAGTATGTGTCTGCTGGCATGTAAATGACCCTAAGTGAGTTTCTTGCTGATTTTAATAATCTTGCCTGGTTCACTTTAAAATCTTAAATGGATAGCCACATCCCTAATCATATTTCCTCAAGATTCCTGTTGTTCTTTTTCTATGCCTTAAAATGAGGACTCCACTGTAATTTTAAATCTCTCTCTCTTATTTTACTGAATTCAGTTATGGATCTCACTTGGTTATCTCTACTATAATTTACTAAATTCTGTGTTAAAGCTAAATTCCTAAATTATTCTGGGTGAACCTAGTGATTTCTGAAACTACAACTTGTAGGTAAAGAAAACAATCATAAGCTGATACCCAAGCCAAGAGAATGGAGAATTTTCCCCGATTTACTACTTTTTGGACTTTTACTCAGGTTTACTGGGATCATACCCCCCATATACACATATACTGCACAGGGAGGGAAACTAGATTGATAACATTTAAAACATCACACAACCCTATACCAATGGGAGAAAAGCATCTTTTTAACACTTTAGAATTTATATAGAATAGCTTTATCAACTGCATAACAAAAGCATAACCTCACTTTTTCTTCCACGGCACATATCAGTTTATATTGTGATGCTGTCACTCTTCTTGCTTGCATGTAAAAAAATATCATTTTTTTCTTTTGTGGTTAATTAAGTGATTGTAGAAACTGACATACAGTAGAACCTCAGTTACGAACATGTTGGGAATGGAGGTTGTTCGTAACTCTGAAATGTTCATAACTCTGAACAAAACATTATGGTTGTTTTTTCAAAAGTTTACAACTGAACATTGACTTAAGAAATCTTTGAAACTTTACTATGCCAAAGAAAAATGCTGCTTTTTCTTTTTTTAGTAGTTTACATTTAACACAGTACTGTATTTCCATTTTTTTGTCTTTGCTGTCGCCTGATTGTGTACTTCCTGTTCCAATGAGGTGTGTCGTTGACTGGTCAGTTCGCAACTCTGGTATTCGTAACTCTGAGGTTCTACTGTACAGACATTCCTGAAGAATGAAACCATCTCTTTATCTCCAAAGCAGATGCAGAATGGGCAGAAGCACAGCATACTTCCTTTCACTGCTTTGCCAAGTTGCTGGAACCATGACGAACTCTTAAGGTGAAAGGGTAATTCATTTTCCATAATCATCAAACTCTGGCCTCTCTCCTGAGACTGCCATCAAGGCTGCCAATTGGCATGGAGATTTTTGTGGACGCTTGCCCACTAGGAGTTGGGCCTAGTCCACTAACTCATTCACATTGCCTATGAACAGCCATATAAGAGTAACTACTTTTTGGTCGTGTCGGACTTGGGGTGGATTCTAATTTGGGATCAAGAGATCAACGGCTTACTACTCCCCTGAGGCATCCAGTCTCCAACAATGGGAACCTGCAGTTGACTTTACCCTGCAGAACCTATGGAAGGAATTTGGTATCAGAATTAATGCTTTCTTTTCCTCTAGGTATGAAACCTCCTTGGGCACAAGGGCCCTCAGAGATGTAGCGGATGCAAATTGCACTCCATGTACCCATTCATATGTATAGATACAAACGTGTGTGTGTGTGTGTGTGACATTGGCCCCAAGTTCAGGACAGTCAAGATTTAGTCCTAGATTACTGACAAGTTTTCTACAAATGAAGTGTCACAGCTACAAAATCTGTTTGATCACGATGCAGAAAGGCTAGAAATGGAGTTTCATCCCATTGGGAAGACAATGTTGTCAGTGTAATACACAGTATTTCCTTCTAGTCCTGGAAGAACCTGAAAAAACAGACATTAAAGTTGTAAAGTTTATAGGTAAAGACAAGCTATTTTCCCTCATTTTAGAGATTTAGGGCCACTTCTGGGCCTGGTACAGTGGGACTTCTAAAAACCATACTTGGTTTATTAGGTAGAGGATTTTTTTCAAATCCCAATAATTAAAAAAAAAAAAATCTAAAACATCTGTAAAAATTTTTTAAATTCATGGCAAACACAGAATGTATGATGCCATGCTATGGCATATGGTTTTATTACCATGCATTTAAGATAGCCTGAATAGTTCACTTTGAGCTTCCTCACTTGGTAGTAATGCAGCCATCCAAAAGTTATGCTTGATAAGGCCTATATATCACACTGTCAATTATTCCTTATATATATGGTTGGTTCTCTACTGTGGGTGCAGAGTGTGTGATGTACATTCACTTCAATACTAAGTGTGTCTGAGTAAAAAGAGTATAGGACTCGGCCCATTGATTTGACTACAATCAGTTATTTAGCTTTAAACTACTTAATTCCAGTACAGAAGTTTCAATTCCCCTTTCTCTTATCTTAATCTTTTCTACTTCACTTGAGCATGCACAAGCATCAAAAGGAATAATTTTTGTAAACCGTGTAAGAGACTGTATTCTCTAATGTCCTGTTTAATCTTCTTCTTTCAACTCTAAACAAAAGTCTGAATTAAGGGGTTTCTTAATCTTACACCAATATTCACTAATAAATATGTAATTTAATTAAAATCTTTCATACTAATTATGAGCATATCTTTTCCCATGTAATAGTATCTTCTTCAGTATTTTTCAAATATTGTTATTCTTATACTATTTCATACAGAAGTAAGAAGTTTTACTGAATTTCATACAGAAGTAAGGGTGGCAATACCATACCATGAGTGGTGGCTGCTGACTGAGCGCCCAGCTCTGCAGGCAGAAGCACAGAAGTAAGGGTGGCAATACCATATCATGTCATCCTTACTTCTGTGCTGCTGCTGGTGGCGGCTCTGCCTCCAGAATTGGGCTCCCGGCCAGCCGCCACCGCTCTCCAGCTACCCAGTGCCGACGCCAGCAGCAGTGCATACGTAAGGGTAGCAGTACCGCAACCCCCCCCACAATAACCTCACAATCCCCCTCCCCCAACTCCTTTTTGGGTCGGATCCCTACAATTAAACACCGTGAAATTTCAGATTTAAATAGCTAAAATTGTGAAATATTTGATTTTTAAAATCCTATGACTGGGAAATTGACTAGAGTGGACTGTGAATGGAAATTGACTAGAGTGGACTGTGAATGGTAAGGTAAGGCCCTAAACATGCTGCATCAATTCCAGGGAGGATAAAAATCAATGATTTTTTTAAAAAAATTCAATTTTTTTGATAAAATACTTTTTGAGGAAAAAACCTATCTAAAGATAGTTTTAATTAAGATACATTATAGCTCAAAGAGATCTCATCATGGAATAGGAATTATAAATTCTAATTCTATAGTCTGAGACTATATATTCATCTAATGTTTAAGAAAAGTTTTGTAAATGAGTTCCAATAGTTCATGGATTAGGGACCCAATCTTATGGGTTCCAGGGGCTTCTGTATAGATTATTTAGGTTAATCTTTCTATCTACCTAATGGGACTCAGTGCTTCGTCTAGAAGATACCATCAGAGATGCTTAGTTTTGCAGTTCTCAAACTGTGGATTTGTGTCTCCAGAGATAACATGCTTGTCAACAGCAAAAATGTTTTAAAATAAATAAATATATAGAGATGAGAAATAACAGACCTCAACCCTATTGTCCCTCTGCAAATGTGTGTACACAGAGTCAATCCCGTACCTCTCTCTAAAAGCGCAAAGTTTCAAAGAGCTCAGTGAATAGAGGATTGTTGGGTGCGGAATAGATCTGGACAAAGAGAAGAAGTCTGGAGATCACAGAATATCAGGGTTGGAAGGGACCTCAGGAGGTCATCTAGTCCAAGCCCCTGCTCAAAGCAGGACCAATCCCCAACTAAATCATCCCAGCCAGGGCTTTGTCAAGCCTGACCTTAAAAACTTCTAAGGAAGGAGATTCCACCACCTCCCTAGGTAATGCATTCCAGTGTTTCACCACCCTCCTAGTGAAAAAGTTTTTCCTAATATCCAACCTAAACCTCCCCCACTGCAACTTGAGACCATTACTCCTCGTTCTGTCATCAGCTACCACTGAGAACAGTCTAGATCCATCCTCTTTGGAACCCCCTTTCAGGTAGTTGAAAGCAGCTATCAAATCCCCCCTCATTCTTCTCTTCCGCAGACTAAACAATCCCAGTTCCCTCAGCCTCTCCTCATAAGTCATGTGTTCCAGTCCCCTAATAATTTTTTTGCCCTCCGCTGGATGTTTTCCAATTTTTCCACATCCTTCTTGTAGTGTGGGGCCCAAAACTGGACACGAAACTCCAGATGAGGCCTCACCAATGTCGAATAGAGGGGAACGATCACGTCCCTCTATCTGCTGGCAATGCCCCAACTTATACATCCCAAAATGCCATTGGCCTTCTTGGCAACAATGGCACACTGTTCACTCATATCCAGTTTCTCATCCACTGTAACCCCTAGGTCCTTTTCTGGAGAACTGCTGCCTAGTGATTCGGTCCCTAGTCTGTAGCGGTGCATGGAATTCTTCTGTCCTAAGTGCAGGACTCTGCACTTGTCCTTGTTGAACCTCATCAGGTTTCTTTTGGCCCAATCCTCAAATTGTCTAGGGCCCTCTCTGTCCTATCCCTACCCTCCAGCATATCTACCTCTCCTCCCAGTTTAGTGTCATCTGAAAACTTGCTGAGGGTGCAATCCACACCATCCTCCAGATCATTAATGATAAATGTGAGGAGGGAGGAACAGGCAGTAGAAACAAAAGTGAAACTGTTTGAGCAGCATATTCCAGAAGTCTTGAGGTCTTTCTGAGTGTAGCCTTCATTGATTTGAGATCTACCATACCATTCTTTTACTAGAAGGGAAAATCTATAATGGCAGCAGGCCGTAAAAGAGACCCAGTTTGGGAATATTTTAATGAAGTTCCTCTACCTGTGGGTAAGACAGGCATGTGTGCAAAATGCAAACAGTGCAACAAAGAAATGCAAGGCCTGGTTGCCCGAATGAAACAATATCATGAGAAGTGTTCCTTCTCAGGAGGAAGCTGCATTGACGATGATGAAAAGAACATGTGTGAACATGCAGGATCTTCAGGTTGGTAAACTTTTTTATTTCATACTTCTTTCCTAAGGACTGCCTGTCTTCCTTCTGGACTATTCGTGAATTCTCATGTTTGAGCAAAAAATATAGTTGTTACTCTATGGCACTATCATTTTAGATGCAGTTGTGATAAAAAAAAATAGCTGAAATAGGCAGATCTTCCTTTTACAATTTCACCTTTAAAGTAGTACTGAGTGTCAGTGAATGCAATGAGTAATACTAAATGAGCAGTATGGTAATAATAATTAAATAACTTATTTTGTTTGGGAGAATCCATCCTCAACATACAGGATTCTGAAGACTATCCACCTTCAAGATCACCATCATTTTCTATAGTTTCAGAGTTATTTGCTAATGATAGTGTTTCAGTCACATCATGTATGTCACATAGCCACAGTATATCACCTATAGCAAAAAGAAAAAAAAATCTCCATCATCCAGAAACAACCGTAGATAACTTTGTGATAAGAAACAGCAGATTACAAAAAGAGGTAATTGATTAAAAAAAATTGTCCCGTTTGTTTATGCAGCAAACTCTCCTTTCCGTATGATTGAGAACCCACACTTCGTTAACATGGTTCAGTCATTAAGACCAGGATACAGTCCACCCAACAGAGCAGACGTCGCAGGCAAATTGCTGGATAAAGTGTATGAAAGAGAAATTGAGCAGTGTGCAAAAGGTCTAGAGGGTGAAATTGTTAACCTGGCTGGAGCAATGTCCACAATGATCCTGTTGTATGTGCTTGTGTGACAACAGAAGAAGGGGGGAATGTCTTTCTTACAGAAAATACTGATACATCAGGAAATGCATACAGCAGAATACTTACAAGAAGTAGCAGTAAAAGCTACAACAAACTGTGGGGAAAAAATTCAAATGTCTAGTACACGGCTTGGTAACAGACAATGCTGCAAATGTATCCAAGATGAGAAAAAATTTAGAAGACAGTGAAGAGAGTCCCAAGCTAATAACATACGGTTGCAGTGCTCATTTGATGCATCTCCTGGCCAAAGATTTCCAGAAATAAGGGCTAATGTGGAAATTGCAAAATACTTCCGTAACAACCACTTTGCAGCAGCTGCTCTGAAAAAAAGTGGGAGGAACCAAGCTAGCTCTCCCACAAGACGTGTGATGGAACTCAGTAGTGGTTTGAGCACTGTACCAAGAACTGGCCTAATCTGATGACAGTCTCTGAAGAAAATCATGAAAAAATAGATGGCACTGTCACAGCCAAAGTTCTCAACATTGAGCTTAAGAGAAATGTTGAACACATGCTGAGTAGCCTTGAACAAAATGCAGGGAAATAGCTGTTTTATTGCTGACGCTGTTGAATCTGGAAGGAACTGAGTGTGATCTTGAAAAGAGAAATATGCAATGACAGAGTTAAATTACAAGCATTAAAAAAACGAATGGGACAAGCACGATCTCCAGCTCATTTTCTTGCAAATATTCTCAATACTCGGTATCAGGGTCAAACCTTAACTGCTGAAGAAGAGGAGTTGGCTCTGACATGGACATCCAGCAATCATCCCTCCATAATGCCAACTATAATAAACTTCAGAGCTCAGGGTGAACCATTCAAGAAATATATGTTTGCTGATGAAGTTTTAAAGAAAGTCACACCAGTGAACTGGTGGAAGTCACTTAGGCACTTAGATTCCAAGACTGTTGAAGTGATAATCTCACTTTTAACAGCAGTTGCTTCTTCTGCCACTGTAGAAAGAATATTTTCTTCCTTTGGACTAATTCATTCCAAATTGAGAAATAGTTTGGGACCTGAAAAAGCAGGAAAGCTTGTTTTTCTTTTCCAGATTATGAACAAACAGGAAAATGAAGGTGAAGACGACTGATATTTTAAGTTTCTCACGTTGACCTGGCTGACATAGTCGATTTAATTTTTGTTTATTTAAAAAAAATATTTCATTTAACTATTTTCGTTAAACAATTTTAACAAAAACAAACCTGATTTTAAAGAAACTTGAATGTTTAACTAAATTCAGAAATTCATACGCTTATTTGTTAAAGTATTATATGTTTGCTGAAAAAATCCAGAATACATAATGTTGTTATTTTAGTTAAATAAAAGAATTTAAATGTCTGTCTGGTGACGTTCTCCTCCTAATACAGCATGGCAAGAAAATCCTCCAAATATTCATGATTAACCTGTTGAATTGGAGATTGTTCACCTCCCAGTGACTTCATAAATATCTGCTTCAATTACCTTTGGTAGGTGAAATAACCAAACAATCATTCATTTTCTGATATAGCTGTAAAACTAATCTGAAAAGTTTTCAAAATAAATCACTTTAAAAATGTATAGTGTGTACCTTCTAAAAATGAATCCTATGAATGAAATCTCTGAGTTGTGAAGAATATGCAGTAAGGTTATAACAACCAACAAGAATGCACTTTTATGTAGAAATCCATAAGTAAATCGAGTCTTCCTAACTAGTGATTTAAATCATGATTTAAATCAATTTGATATAAATCAAATCCACCCTGATTCAATGCTCAGTTTCTGAGCAAACTGCTTTCTAATCAGTAGGGGGGAAACCCCATAACTGCATTTAATTGATGTAGCTGTATAAAAACACAGAGTAAAATCTTTTCTTTTTTAATGTCACATTTTTCTTCATTTTCTGAAAATTTCACAACAGGTTGGATTTAGAACAACCTAAATGAATCTCAATATTTACCATCTGTAAACTACAACTGTCCTTCATATATCTCAATCTGTCTTCCAACTGACTTTGGAAACAAGAATTGCAAAAATGGATCAGAGCAGTGGTCCATCTCGTTCAGTATCCTGTCTCTAATACTGGCCATACCAGCTACTTCTGAGGAAGATGCAAGAAAATCTGCAGGAAGCACTTAAAGGATAACTGGGATATTCTTGTTAACTTTTATCACATCCTCTCTTATTCACTTCTGCTCTAAAGAAAAGTCTCTATCTTTTCAGTCACTTTCCATGTGCTTCTAATAGTTCTTGTCTTGAACCCCTTATATTTCTGCAATATTCTCTTTGAGATGGGGTGACCAGATATGAAAACAGTATTCCAGGCAAAGTCAACCATTGATTTATATAATGATATTTTTGCTGGAAACTATATTTTGTTAGTTAACTTTTAGTGCAAAGAGTAACTAAAATGGGTCAATAGTTACACCAGGGATAAATTTGACCCAAAATATGGATTAAAGAAAAAATTAAATTTCATCAACAATAAAACCATGCTTTTTTTGTTTGATGAAGAGCTGGACCAGCAAAATCCCACTGTCTTACATAACTGGTAGTTCTCTAAGTTAGCACTTTGGGAAAAATATTCAAAACCTAAATACAATTGATAGAAATCCTATATGCAACAGAACAAATATTTGTACCTATGCAGGACAAAGCAATGGATCAAATTCTATCTGGTGAAGTTAATGGAGTTTCATTAGTGATATATTTGGTCCATTATGTTTATTTAAAAATAATCACTAGAAAACCAATAAACACATTTACATAACAGAAACTGCATTATCATTATATTAAAGTTGTAATACAAAACAATAAAGCTAAAGTAATCACAATTAGGGGGTAGTTTTGAATACTTGTGCACCTTCAAATACTTTCTTGATGGACTTTGGCCTAAGTGTTGCAACACAGTTATATATTTGATTTACTTATTTTTATAGTTGTGTGTCAGTCCTTAACATACTTTTAATATAGTTTTTGTTGGGTAAACATACCATATAACCAGAATACAACCTTACTTATACAGCCTTGTTTTGTGAAAATTGGGTGATTTGTACATTCCAGGGGTTGTTTGGTTAGTTCTAATCTTGGCTATGAAATCCTTGTCATCTTTGACTGTTAGTGGCAGAGCTAGTCAGTGTCACCATGACACTTGAAAGTCTACTTGTGGCTCATTTTGTGAAAGAATGGGATGTTCTCTGTTACAAACACAAGTTTAAGGAGCTACTTATTTGTCACTCTTGAGTCTTGAGAACCTTTAATACAGCTTTCAAATACTACTGTGTGATGTAATATTGACTTTTGTGCATAGATAGCAGCAATGCTTAGTTGTAAAACCACATGACATTATGCACTTGAAATCCCAGATTCTACATATAATTATTGAATTAAATTCTAAAATATGCTACCTGGTTCTTCTGCAGTATTAATTATTTTCTTTTTGTGAAATCATAAATTATAAATCCAGTTACACATTTTCAGATGTAAAGGTGAACCCTTTTAAAGGGGAAAAAGAAGGTTTTATTTAAAAGTGTGGTCAAATGAAATGAAAGGAAAAAATAGAAAATGTATTTTTGTTCTGATTCATGCACCCTGTGTGTGTGTGGGGATGTGCGCACGCATGAGTGTGTATAAATATACTTGGTAATTATGTCTCAAATACAAAGCTATAAGATAAAATATTACTATTCCATACCTTTTGGAAGTATTTAGTGTAATATCACCTGCAACTTAGTTATCTCCAAAAAAATTAGAACAATGGTTTATCGCTGGAGTAATTTTTTGTGTGTTTTAGTTACTCTCTGCATTAAAAGTTAATCATAATTAATGAGTTTTCCAACTAGTGTTGCCAACACTCACGGATTGGCCGGGAATTAATCTCCTGGTGGCTGAAACGAATCTGGGAGATTTTAATAGGCCACTAAAAGTCTGGTCGGTGACACAACGGAGCTAAGGCAGGCTCCCTACCTGCCCAGACTCCATGCGGATCCTGGAAGCAACTGGCACGTCTCTCTGGCTCCTAGGCGCAGGTACGGCCAGGGGGTCTCTGCGCGCTGTCCTGGCCTTGAGTGCCGACTCTGCAGCTCACATGGGCCGGGAAGTGCAGCCAATAGGAGTTGCAGGGGCGGTGCCTGCAGGCAGGGGAAATGCACAGAGCCCTCTGGCTGCCCCTGAGCCTAGGAGCCAGAGATGCCAGCTGCTTCCGGGAGCTGTCCGAGGTAAGCGCTGCCCAGCTGGAGCCTGCACTCCGAACCCCTTCCCCGAGCCCACTCCCACACTCCACACCCCTTGGCCCCACTCCGAGCCCCCTCCTGCATCCAAACTTCCTCCCAGAGCCCACACCCTGAACCCTCTCCTGCACCCCAACCCCTTGCCCCAGCCCTGAGCCCCCTCCCGCACCCAAACTCCCTCCCAGAGCCCACACCACACACCCGCTCCTGCACCAGGCTCAGCCCCTTCCCACACTCTGAACCCCTTGGCCCCACCCCCCAGCCCAGAACCTGCAACCCCTCCCGTACCCCAACCCCCTGCCCCAGACTGGTGAAAGAGAGTGAGGGTGGGAGAGAGTGAGCAATGGAGGGAGGGGGAATGGAGTGAGCGGGGGTGGGGCCTCTGAGAAGGGGCAGGGCAGGGGACGGGGCAAGGATGTTTGGGTTTCTGCGATTAGACAGTTGGCAACCCTTGTCCCAATTAAAATAATATAATTAAATGCTCAAATTTTCTTTTTGAAGGAGTAAAGATAAATAGTGTCCAAATTGATAATAGCATAATAGACCCAATTCTCCTTTCGCGTTACCAGTGCAATTCCACTGGTTTCAAATGGAGTTACTCCTGGTTTACAGTAGTATAAGCGAAAGGAGAATTAGGCCCAATAGTTCTAGAAACCCAAGGAGAGGTGTAGCCCTTTGCTACACCTATTCAACATGTGTACTGTCATTCCTTAGCCTTGGGCCTATTTTTAGGCCACCAAGGAACAGCCTCTCTGGGGCTACTAGCCCCAGAGCTAATTTCATCTGACTCTCCTTACATCCTCCAGCACTGGGAACCAAATTATGACTAGCTCATGTATGAATGTGCTAGGGGAGAAACACTCCCTATGCTTTCTCTCCGACCCCTCATCCAGTGCTCCCACACAGGGGAAAGCATAGTTTAGCCCACAGTGAATTCTTAAATAGTGAAAATGAATATGATTTTAAACAACAAAATGTATTTTACACCAGAGTACTATAGTTCAAAATTAGCAGCATTCACATCTATAAACAAGTAGTATAGTATAATGTACACATGTGAGACTTCTGGGGTTTTTTTTGTTACATGAAACTGAATGGCAGAATCAAATCAAGTACATTTTTCTTTCCTTAATTTTCTTATATCTGTATGTCTCATTTTCTTTTTCTTTCAGGTTCTCATTGAAATATTTTTTTTCAGTACCTTGCTGTAAAAATATAATTACTTAGCAAAGTCAATGCTTTTCAGAACAGCTATTTTTATACATAAACTGATCAAATGGGTAATTGTAATATACGTTAATAATCTTGAGAGATTTTACTAGATTTCAAAGCAAAGATAAGTCTTTGAAAGTTCTGAATGATAAACTTGGACTGTATTTCATTATGCAAACATTGCAGTTCAGTACTAGAGCTGGCTGAAAATTTTCCACCAGAACATTTTTTCTTTGGAAAATGCCACTTCACCAAATTTAAGACTTTCTGAGGGAATGTGCTGATGTTGACAAAATTCTGTTCAGAAAACTGAATCAAAATGAAGCATTTCAACCTTAATGGAATGGAATGTTTTGATTTTTCATTTAAAAACAACTTTTTGTTTCAAAATGTATTTGATTTTATATTATATTATAAATTATAATGTAAAATAAAAAAGTCAAAATAGGAAAAAAGTTTTAAATTTTATCAAAATTGAAGTTTTTAGTTGACCCAAAATGATTTTTTTGAAAATTTTTGATTTTTGATTTGAAAAATTCTGATTCAGAATAAAAATAAAATTCGCAATTGCAGCATTTCCTGAAAAACCAATCCTGATTCTCATACAGCTCTATTAAGTATACCGTGCAAAGATGTTACTTACTAAGGCAAATTTTTTGTTGAGAATCATCTGCTCCACCAGTGACGACTCATTATGGAAGAGATGAGGCTGCATGTGACTCCACATATGGGGAAACCACCAGAACTCATCCACAGACCCCAACAACAGGTCATCACCTTCATCCTCCTCTTCAGTTCCTGCAAAAATATTCCCCAAAAGCAAACTCTTCAGGTTTGTTATGTTGTTAAAATCATTAGGAAAAACAAGAGGAACATTAACAATGTAATGTTTGACACCAAAAATATTTCACAGAAATTTGATATTACAGCGATGTTAAATAGGGATTTTAAAAGCTCTTGAATACATAACCCCGCCGCCGCCCACATAATTAGTTTGGAAAAGCACACCTTCCTCTCTAGAAGATTGAACAACCCTCAAAATGCATGATACAACACTGTCGTCTCATTTGTGTACTGCACAAGTAACATTAGAAACTAATAAAAACAGACCTATAAAAAGATAGGGTATTGAAGAGGATAAATGACAGGGTTAACAAGTTTTATTCAGTGTAATTTATTCAGACAAAACTACCATTGCAATCAATTCTGCCTTCCCTTTTTCATTACATATGCTTTTCTAAAGTATTCTCCTACCAGCATCTTCAAATTATCCTAAACCACTCTATCCCTTTTTCTTCCCTTCTAATTCTTATCTTGTTCATGATCTCATGACATGTCAATTTCCTGCTTATCCAGTTGTATATTGCTTCTTCCCATAAACCACACACATTTAAAAATCCTGTTTCAGCTTCTCTAAGCATCATGTTGCCATTATCATTTCACATCAAATGTAATTACTCTATTTACTTATTCTTTTACTTCACTAATCTGACTTCTCTCTCAAACAAAAACAAACAAAACATTCAGCTACTCTATTTTTGCACCAATCACATTGTACTATCTATCTCTAACTCCCCTTCATATTTTCCTCTTTGTTCCAGTGAACCATGTATGACTTATTCCTTTGCTTTTTCCATGATTTTATCTCTATCTCCATCTGTGGAAATTGAATTAGAAAGGAAAAATGGGGGCAATCAGATGTAATGATGCAGCAACCTGTCTGGGATCTTTAAACTGGCTTTCTGATTTTAACAATAAGGTCATTTCAGGGATGTTCCAATGTTGAGCCAGTTCCATAGTCATCTACTTATTTACTATTTTGCAATATGGCTCAGCTTGTACCATACATCTGCATGTGGATCTGTGCTGTCCCAGAAGTTCTGGGAGGGATTGTGCAGCCTCAGGAAGAGAAAGTATCTGCTCCCTTCTGTGGTGTGGAGAAAGTGGGTGGGGGCCATATCTTCTCAGACTCCCTCTCCTGCCTCCCTCCCCTTGCGGTGGCTAGGACCTCAGGGAATGCTAGAAGGGACCAATGCATTCAAGAAAGAATGAAGACAAGTGTTCTCCTCCCAGCCCTTTCCCTTGTAATCACTACAAGAGTCAGACACAATCTAACTCTGTATGTTCTACTTTAGCTTTGAATCAATCATTTTGCATTTGTCGGTCTCATTCCTACATATAACCTCACTTCCTTGATTTCATACTACTGTCCTTCAACTCTGACATTATATTGTGTTGTCTTTTGTCTCTCTCTGTCCCTGATGTGGTCTTAGTTTGCATGCATGATTGTTTCTTTGTTTTGCTAACATCTGCTTCCCTGTGTAACACATTGCCTTTCTGCCTACTTAATGCCTTATCCCTTCTTTCTTTCTATTTCTACAGCTGCTCTATTATGCTTGCATGAAAGGTTTTTTTTGTTTTTGTTGGTTTGTTTTGGTTGTTTACAACCTATCTGATGATTCAAACTTCTGTATTGGTAAGTTATATGAAGGGCTAAAATCTGTGGTCTTTAATCAAACAAAGCTTTCATTGAAGACACTGGGAAATTTTGCTTGATTAGGGACCTCAGATTCGGTCGTAAGATACTACTGCTTCTTCCACAGAACTACATGTGCCACGATGACAAATAAACAGAAGACACTGTAAGTTATAATACACTATCTCCTGGAAATCATGGAAATTCAAGATGGAAGAGGCCATATTATCCATCTTCCTGCGTCATTGCAGGTTTGTGCCAGACAGTAAAATATTCTAAGAGTTTTGTCCCACCAAGTTTAAAATATTTCAGGAGGCTTCCAGCACTTTCCTGGAACACTACACAGTCAAACCTGGCAAAGTTGAGAGTTCCACCAAAAGCAAGGAGTTCTAGTAATTAACATTCACATTTTTCTTTATTTTTTATATAAAAGAAGGATTAAAAACAAACTGAGATTTTCACAGATGAGTGCCTAAAATTTGGCATGTACGCCCATATTTAGGCACTTAAATAAGTGGCATGATTTTCACAAGTGCTGAATACCCAACAACTGCTGCTGACTCTTTTTGCTGAGTACTCAACAGTTTTGAAAACCAGGCTACTTCTTTAGGTGTCTAAATATGTGTTGAGGTGACTAAATATAGAGACTAATTTTCAATAATCTTAACCATAGAAATTATTTTCAAATTTACTTTATTAGAGCAAGGTTTCAGAAAGTAAGCATCCGAACAGCAGTAAT
This sequence comes from Lepidochelys olivacea, assembly GCF_965140295.1. Taxonomy (NCBI): domain Eukaryota; kingdom Metazoa; phylum Chordata; order Testudines; family Cheloniidae; genus Lepidochelys; species Lepidochelys olivacea. Next base: position 44,526,293 of record NC_140414.1, on the reverse strand, counting down.
TTAATAACATGAACATTATAAGAGATTAAGTTTTTCTTTGTTTTTCCCCATACATCTTTTTGAAAGACAAACACACTGGAATTTTGTTTACTGTGTTACACACAAGAAACAGAAAGAAAAGGAGGAATTGTGGCACCCTAGAGACTAACAAATTTATTTGAGCATAAGCTTTCGTGAGCTACACAAAAGCTTATGCTCAAATAAATTTGTTAGTCTCTAGGGTGCCACAAGTCCTCCTTTTCTTTTTGCGAATACAGACTAACACGGCTGCTACTCTGAAACAAGAAACATAAAAGATTAATGGTTGAAACCTGAAGCTCTACACATCAGTTCATGTTGAGTCTACTCCAAGACCAATATTTATATGCTGGTCAAGAAAACAAACAGTCACCATTTACTTTCTTAATAATGATGTAAATCCTCCTGGGAAACTTTTCTGAAATTGAATATGTGTTGGCAATGTTGGATTTTGAAAACTGAGTGATGGTGAATATATACCACTTTACTACCTGTTTTACAAACAGTTTGCCTTTTACAGACTATAGGGCATATCAGATGATCACAGGAAGAAATTTGAGTCTTCTAGAATCTAGAAATAATTACGAAATATGAATATAGTGAATAAAGTGGCTGATACTAAAAGTCAGAGATTACCACAGTTTTTCCTTATACCTAGAATAGGAAATATATGTGACAACTCTGTGTTAATAGCTCTCAAATGTTTATTTTGTAAATGTTTACTTTTTAATGGCTTCTTCTTTACGCTGCCTTTGGTAACATGCTCTGATTGCAGAAAGATGTCAAAGGGATTGTGGGGGAATAGGGGTCTGCTCTTGCAAATCCCTTTACAGGACTGGGACCTTAGGACTTGATAAGGAGAGGTACTGAATTCCTTGGAGGCAGCCAGCGTTGAAGACACTTGACTTCTCATTCAAGGTGCTTAGTACTTCTCTTGTGGCCCTTATTCTGGAGTAGCCACCAACATGAGCATTCAAAGATTCATAGTTTCTAAGGCCAGGAGGGTCGACTCTGATCATCTCGAACAACCTCCTGCTCAACACAGACCTTATAACTTCTTTCAAAATAATTCCTGTTTGAACCACATCATGTCTTAGTGAAAAACTTCCAAATTTGATTTAAAATTTGCAGTGATCACTGTGTTTGTAATTTGAAAAACTGTAATTTGAAAAACTGTGATTAAATCAGCCTAACCTCTTTAAGATAAACAGAATGAGCTCCTTGAGTTTATCACTATAAGGCATGTTTTCCAACCCTTTAATAATTCTTATGGCCCTTCTCTGAATCCGCTCCCATTTACCAACATCCATCTTAAATTGTGGACATCAGAAACTGGATACCGTTTTCCAGCAGAAGACACACCAATGCCAAATACAGGGGTAAAATAACCTTTATGCTCCTTATTTCCCGTTTATACATCCAAACATTGCATTAGGACTTTTGGCCACAGCATCACACTGGGAGTTCACGTTCAGCTGATCATCCACCACAACCCACAAATCTTTTTCAGGTGACTGCTTCCAGGATAGAATCCCCCATGCTGTATGTATGTGTTACATTCTTTGTTCCTAGAGGTATAACTTTACCTTTGGCCACATTAAAATGCATATTGTTTGCTTGCATCCAGATTACTGTGCAATCGAGACCATTCTGTGTCAGTGACCTGCTGTATTCATTACTTACCAATCCCACAATCTTCTTGTCATCTGCAAACTTTATCCTTGATGAATAGTTCAGAGAACCAGCCCTTACTTTGCCAAACCAGTTTAAATGTAAAGCCATGTTTTGAAGATATTCTTTACTTGGTTGTGAATGGAAATTAACATTTTTAATAGAAGATATGAGTATTTAGGTATAATTTTTTGGATGTATGCACTAGATCTGACCTATATGCATGCCTGAATTTCCTACATGTAAATTGAAGTTAACTGTCTGTTCAGCTTTCACTCATAATAGATTCTTAAGAAGTTTTAAAAAGTATCACTTTGTGTCTAATCTACCAGAACACTGTATAAATATATGCAGAATAATTTATATAGGTGGATCTAGTTGGCTTAATAAAATATAGGAAAACTGGAAAAAAGTATTTATATATCTCGGACACTATTCTCATGGAGAATACTGCTTCACCACAAGGGTTGGTCAATGTAAACCATCCTTCAGGAACACAGTTTGATCCAGCAAGTCACACAATTATGTTATATGCTCTGAGGCAATCTGTTCTATTTGTTATATTCTTGTGAAGGAAGCTTTCCTCTCTACTCAGAAACTGAGTGCAGTTCCCCATCATCCCATTTCATTTAATAACAAAGCTGCATAATCAATGTCATTTCTACTTCCCCTACACTACAAAGATACTTCCAATCAAAATGAAAGTGATTTTAGATTTTCATTCTTACCTGTGTGGTAAAATTTCCCTGAAAATCCCAGGTTGAAAGTAAAATTTGTAATCTGAGCTCTCAAAAGATTCTGCGTATCAAGCAGGGCCTGAAATAAATATACATAAAAAAATTCATCAGGCACATGATCTTTCTTTCCACCCCCATATACAGACCATGACAAAAATATAATTTCTTTACCTCTTAAAAACCAAAGATCAAATTTAACTCTGAAGTGCACTGCATGCATCTTCATGGAGATCAGTGGTGTGTAATTTATAACCAGAATCCTCCTCCTAATAATAATACCTATCTCTTATACAGTGCTTTTCATCTGTAGCTCTCAAAGCGCTTTACAAAGGAAGTCATTATCATTAATCCCATTTTAGAGATGGGGAAACTGGGGCACAGGGAGGGGAAGAGATTTGATGATGTTCATTCAACAGGGCAGTGCCAGAGCCCAGAACTGAAGCCAGGTCTCCTGAGTCCCAGTCCAGTGCCCTATTCCCAAGGAAACATTGGCTCCCTTAAGCATTGATTAGAGTACATACACAGAACATTTTACTGTAGCTTAGAAATTATTGGCAAAAAAAGACTAAGAAGAGAAAAAGTGAGATGAACATTGAAGCCTATTCTGCATCAAATAACTGGAATCTAGTCCACAATGTCTGACTCACTTATTCCTCAGACAGTTAGCATACTGGCTGTCACCATAAACGTACTTGCACAAAATTAGTACAAACAAAAGCTATCATGCTGAAAGAAATGGCTTCTTCTTATTCCATCAGAGACAACATCTTCACTCTTCAAATTTCTAGACTAACTTCAGGTGTTGTGATTCCAAGAGTTACACATTATTTTAGGAGACGTCTCCCAAGCAGTGATACTCTAAAAGGGAAATACTGGCATGGTAACTCTTTGTTATATTCCGTTTTAATAAGAAAAGTATGTTAAGGTACATATATTTTAAATCACACAAGAGAATAATTAAAATTATTGGGGGGGGGGGGATTTTCAAGGAGACAGAGGGAGTTAGGCACCCAACTTTCCTTGAAATTCAACACCCTGATTCCCATTTTCACCTTTGAAAATCTCCCCCAATAATTTCAATTACCACTCTTCTTTGTAATTTTAAATATACATGCCTTTCTTAATATCCATTTCTAGTTATTAATTTCTTAATTGCAAAAACAATTAAGTTATTTAAAAGTAAAACACTCAAGACATCAGAATGTGAGCATCGAAGCATTTGGTAAGGATCTCTTTGTTTATAAAGTAAAAAGAAGTGAGCACTGTTTATAAATATATACATAAAATATAGCAGAAGAAAATAATATTAAAAAACCCCCAAAACAACATCAGTGGAAAGCCAGGGCCATTAGAAGCCTTCTATCTTCAGTGCAACTGTGCTTGCTTAAACAAGGGATGAATTTGACCCAAAGAACATTTGTTCAGAAGTTTTGATGATCAGTGAATAGAGTCAGACATATCCTGAATTTGCTCCTCAATTGTTGAGACTAATGCTTACGTTACTAATTGCTAATTATGAGACTAATTGCTTATGTTACACAGCTAAGGGCACAGAGATTTTGGTGCAAGACAGACACAAAACTGAAACCATTGAAAAACATCACTTTTTTGTTCCACGCTGTCCAGCTTGACCTGGAGCTGAAAGGGTATCATATTGTTTCCCCCCTGCCTGGCATCCCCTTCTTTGTCACACTAGTGCTAGCAACACTGCCATCAAAGAGCTGTTGGAAGCTTTTAACAAACAAAATGGCTACAGTAAAGATCACTCTTTCTTCACTGGAAGGGAAAGCTGGAACAGTGTCCTCTGAATAAAGGAAAAGAGAATGAGAGGAGTGGATCAAAAATTAAACATAGTTGAGAGCAGGTTGAGTTTTCAGGCAGAACACAAAAAGAACAATCTCTTCAGAGCCTGCGCAGCATGAACTCTAGTGCAGGCTGACAAGAGGTTAAAGATAATCAATGACCAATAAAGGCAAAGGATATTAAAGTGTGGGGATTCCTACTCTGGTTGAAAGTAGAGACTCCATGGGGTTTGTTATTAAAATCATCTCTGAGCTGGTGAGATTTGACTCAGTGAAAGAATTGATCTTTGCAAACAGATGTTACCGGATACGCAGATGGAAAGACACAGGGGGCAAGCAAACTGGTAGTACCCTTATTATGATAATAATGTATATCTTTGAAAGAGAGAGGTTGCTGAGTTCAGCCTGACAGAAAAAATTTGCATATATGACCATAAGCTCCTATTATTTCTGGATTACATCCAGCTGCCCAGGCCAGAAGAAAAGATCTTACATAAACTTTAAAAGCCTTCCAGAAAATGTGATATTGAGGTGCTTGAATACCAATGAAATAGGCACATCAGAAATAAGATAGATAGCTGATAGGATACTTGCATTCTTTTTGCAGCATAAAGGAAAGAAACATTTAGGGCAAAACTCACACTCAGTGAGATAAGGATTCTGCCCCAGAAAGCTGGGTTCAAGTAAAGCCTGAATTCTAAATGAACAGCTCAGAATGTTCATGTAACTTTTATAATTCTTATTAAAGATGACTTCAATTTCAAATGTACCTACTACATTTTCTGTGGACAATAGTCTCTGGCCAGGTTATATTCAACTTCTTTAGGTTACGTTCTTTGCTATGGGTCTGTTTCTGAATTGTAAGATTATGATACTGTAGCTAAAGGCTTTATCTTGCATCCTACTGAGCAATTGTCTATCTACCTTCCTATCATTTTCAACATAGTATCCAAACGATGGAAGAACAGAAGGAAAAAACGAAGAAAGAAATTGTGGAAATGCTAGAGAAATATAGCTTTGTAGAAATTCCTCATTGCACATTTCTAACATTACAGAAATGTTACATCATTGATATGACCATTTAAATTATTTGAAAATGGGGAAAGTGGGAGAGATACACACACTCTATGTCATCTCTGTGATAACCTGATTCTGGTTTTTAATTTTTATTGAAGAGTTAAGAGAATCAGTTTTTCAGTTATAGTTATCACCCTCATGCATCAATGACGGCAACAGTCCTTTTAGCTGAAATTCATGTAGGCCAGAAATCATGACAAGATGTGCTTTGCTGTTGAACCTACATGATTGTTTCCTGTCACAAATAACATGCATTAATCTCAAAAAGTAATCTGAAGTTTGTTTTTTAGAGAGTAAACTTTGAAAGATTTTGTGTAGTCACATAGAATCACAGAAATGTAGAGTTGGAAAGGACCTGAAGTGGTCATCTCATTCAGCCCCCGAAGCTATGGCAGTACCAAGGTGTTTGTCTAACCTAGTCTTAAAAAGCTCCTGCGATGGGGATTCCACAACCTCCCTTGGAAGCCTATTTCAGAACTTAATTACTCTAATAATTAAAAAGTTTTCCCTAATATTTATCCTAAACCTCTCTTGCTGCTGTTAAATTCTTGTTCCAATTGCAGAGCACACGATGAACAATTGATCATGGTCCTGTTTGTAACAGTCCTTTATAGATTTGAAGACTGTTATTAGGTCAGTCCACCCCCTCAAATCTTCTTTTCCCAAGATTAAACAAACCTTTCCTCATAGGTCAGGTTTACTAAACCTTTTATTATTTTTGTTGCTCTCCTCCTTAATTTATCCACATCTTTCTTAATGTGTGGTGCTCAGAACTGGACACAGTATTCCAGCAGAGGCCTCACCAGTGCTGAATAAAGCGAGACAACTATCTCCCATATGTTACATACAACACTCTTGTTAATACACCTCAGAATATTAACCTTTTTCTCAGCTACATCATATTGTTGGCTCATATTCAATTTGTGATCCACTGTAAACCTCGGATCCTTTTCAGCAGTGTTTCTGCCTAGTCAGTTAATCCTTATTTTGTAGTTGTCCATTTGATTTTTCTTTCCCAAGTGTTGTACTTTGCCACTTGTCTTTATTGAATTTCATCTTGTTGATTTCAGACCAATTCTCCAATTTGTGAGGGTCATTTTGAATTCTAGTCCTATCCTCCAAAGTTCTAGCAACTCCTCTTAGCCTGGGATCGGCCACAAATTTTATAAGCATACTCTCCACTTCATTATCCAAGTCATTAATGAAAATAATTGATTCTCATTCGAACCAACAGGAGTCATGCTGCTACAATCTTGTATAGCTCTTTGAAGATTTACCAACTAATGCCCACAGTACCTCTGTCCATCTGCACTCTACTTGTGCTGTCTCTAAAACAGGTGAGTGCAGCTCTACTGTGAACTATGTTCGAGACAGACAAGCTGAGCTAACATTTAGTTGTCATGCCTGTGATTATTTTCTGGGTGACTTGACATTTTACTCATCGTTTAGGTTCTAAAAACAAAATGCCAAACGTTTGAAAAATATAGAGGCGCAGATGGCAGGGACTATTACTGTGTGTGTGTGTCTGAGAGAAAGAGAGAGAGAATGTGAGGGAGGAGGGAGGACGGTAGCGTCTGAAGTTTAATTTCTAAATGCTGTTTCATGTACTCAAGGTAATCTTGTGGGGCTTTTGTATATTATGATTGCTTTTATGAGCAGTGCTCTGGCTAGTTGCATGAGCTGAGTTACACAAATACACTAGTACTGAATATTGTATTTTATAACCTGTTCATTAAAATCTCTATATATTTACAAATAATTATTATTTTGTCTATTGCTATCATTGCATTTGTTATGAATTATCAGAAACAGTTGGCTGTCCTACTCTTATGCACATGGTTAAAATATAAATAATTTTTATTTCTTTGCCACTTCTTCTAGCTAGGACCTTAGGCTGTGGACATTGCTTCCACCTGAGCTCAAGAATCTTTTAGCATTCATCCTATAATGCAAGACTCTCTTCCTTGAGGAGAGAGAAAGGAAGACTGTTAAACAGCTGACCACATCTCCATCAGCCACCATCCCAAAATAATCCTTGAGAAGGCAACATAACCTAGGAGACGGATGAAAATGGTCCTGATTATAATACACTGCTTCTTTTAATTCTTATATCTGGAATATAGGTACTATATTCTGATACATATTAAAAAATCCATAGATATACAAAAATATATAGGGACAGATTCTCAGCTGGTAAAAATCAGTTTAACTCCACTGAAGTCATTGGAGCTACTCCACTTTCATTTAGGAGTTTAGATCACAGGAAATGTAGGCCTTTAAGGCCATAACTAACAGTTTATGGGGTCTACAACTATATTTTGGTCATTGTCATCTCCTGTCTGATAAACTGCCATGGCCATTTACAAGATGGCTCCTAAAATAATAGCCTAAGTAATTTTCAAGCAAACTGAGCTCCCAAGAGCAGTGGTTCCAGAATATGGGAGCACTTGCTGATGGTCCTTGGAGAGCTGGCTGGTCACATGACACTGGCTCCTCCTCCACGTTCAAGCTGCTGAATAGCATTTTAAAAAGATAAATACTTTGGACCCACCTTGAGAGGCGATTAAGCTAAACCAAACTAAGGCCATTTTATTTCTGAATGAGAGCATCCACATAGGGATTTAATGCACTTTAATTACCTTTAGTTAATTTGTTTTAACTTTCCTGGGTGACATATAGACAAGTCCTAAGAAAACTATTTCCAGAGATGCTGCAACTGCAGCTAGCATTCTAGCCATGTGCACACAGCCTGCTGTCCTAGTGCCTTCTCCAGACTCTTTGCTCCTGCAACCTGCGTTCCCCTCTTCAAGTTCCATGGATGTTGCTACACTACCTGCTCACACAACCTACAGAGATAGGAACAGGAGGGAGAAGTTGAAAACATTATATTCATACATTATATTACATCTGAGCACGCACCTGTGATGTGCAGCAAATCTGGCAAATCACATTTCTGATGGACCGCTGACAGTACCCCTTAACAGTCTTAACATTCTGTTATTTGTACCTTTTCATATATGTTTTATGATATACTTTAATATACTTTCATAGATTTTGCTTATGACCGGAGTTGTTTCCCTCGTGATAAATTATGTATTTGTGGAACTTCATTAAAATTCAACGTATATTCTTTCTGGATTTCCAAGATTATCTTTTTGACACTGTGACACGGTGCTGGGCAGAAAACTGCTTAGCCAACCCTTTGTCAATCCAGCTCCAATTAAGGGAGGTGAATTGGAGCTGGGTAGATCACCTGGCCCTGACTGGGAAAGCTGGAACAGCTGCTGCCTCATCAGGCTGGGGCTGGATAAAAGCCCCAGGGGGAAGGAGCTGGAAAGAGGGAAGCTGCACTAGAGAGAAGGTAGTGAGGGGAAGCAGAGAGAGCTAGCTTGCCCCCTCTCTCCTGCTGGTGGACTGTAAGAAGGGGACTATGTGTATGGTGGAAAAGTGGTGGGGCACAGCCTGTAAATAAAAGCACTAGGTGAGCACTGCACCAAGGTCTATGTGTGACTTTCTCAGCCCAGTGGGGGCAGGAGCCAGGAGGGCCCTGCAGAGACCCCGTTACAGACACCCATTACCATAAGCACATAGTGTATACAATAAAAGGAATAATTGCTTTGTGTATATTGGATATATTTTAAAAAACATTCTGAATATTCTTCAGACAAAAGGAGTAGAATATAGTTCCTTAAGATAGAGTAGCTTCAGGAAACAATTAGTTCCAAATCCTGCTTTCAAATAAAAGCAAATATGGGTGTTGATAAGTCTGCAAAGTCACTTTTCATATGTAATAGTTTAAAAGTACTGTATGCTAGCAGAATGTGTAATTACAGTTGGCCAGGTAATGTAGCAGCTAAATTTAAAACAAAAATGCCATGCACAAGCTCCTGGGGAAAAGGAACTGAGTATCTAGTGCCAGCCATTCAAGAACTGGTGTTGCTCTCAGCCAGTGATATTCTTTTTGGAACTGTAGCACGTGTGCTTTTTAAATCTTTTAATGGCCATACTCAGGGGCCCAATCCTGAAGTTGCAGCATATACAAAACTCCGATTGATTGGGGTTTTGGTATAACCTGGACGAATTGATCAGGTCTATGAATCTGAGGACTTCAAAGCATTTCCTAAGCATCAAGATTCTGATCCAGGGCCCACTGAAGTCAGTGAGAGTCTTTTCATTCATTTCAATAAGTAATGGATCACGTTCTAATTAGGCATCACAACACCCCTGCAGAATGAGAGACAGAGAGGTTAATGCTATAATCTTCATTAAGGCCTGATTTTGTGTGCCTCCGTTTTTCAGTGTCCAACTTGAGATGTGGTGGTCCTGATTTTTCAGAAGGGCTCAGCATCCACAACTTTAATTTAAGACAACAAATGTGGTGACAGGGGTTGTCAGCACCTCTGAAAAATCAAAACCAAGGTGCCTCAATTTGAGGTCCCCAAAAAAGGCAGCACCAGAAAAAACAGTAGCCAATTTTGAAAATGTTGAACCAAATGACATACCCAGGATCAAAGAGTGAGGCAGTAGCTACCCAAAAATTCTGATTATTATTAATATGCAAAATTTAGGGAGAAAAGGTTTGCAAATTTGGAGAAGAATAATTCACTAAATTTCAGTGTTACATTTTTAAGATGCTAGTAGTAAAAAAGTTAAAATGATATAAAAATATGATCTGAAGACTGGAAGTGCTCCTCTAATTTTTCAGCAAAATACACTGACATCCTCACTGAGATCTTCAAAATACATTGGCACCCTCATTTATATCAAATGCAGTAAACGTTTTTGATGATGAAGTGATTGCACACTATTGGGAGATTGTGCGCTTTCATCTCAGTGAATCATCTGCATAAACCAAAAACAAGAAATATTTCTGACTTTAACCTCTTGCACCACTTCTTTCTTCTTGGGGGCTAACTGGGAAAGCTAGAGGGAGTAAGCCAATTATGGAAAGGTAGGTGGAAGGTTTTAAATACCTGGCACCAATTATATTTAATAAAGTAATGCAATTAGCAGTGCTGTTTTCAGGATTCTATGTGGAATTCTTCATTTTTAGTTCTTGATTAAACTGTGACTTGATAGAAGGGATGAGTATTACTAGCCCATCTTAAATGTTTTCATCATTCTGCTGTGAATAGAAAGAAAACCCCTCCATTTCTTTTAATTAAAGATCAAAAACTCAGGCCCATTAAAATATCAGAACTAATAAACTCCCTGCTGGAGCATATCATATTTTTTTCCCTGGAGTTTGATTATGCAGCATTTTAAGTTCAATAAAGGGTACACTGAGTCTCTTATTTTTTTCTAAACCTTCAATTGCTTATAAAATAGTAGAGAGACATAGGTGAACTCCCAAAGCAGAATAAAACTGTAAGTAAAACCAAGTAACTTCTCATCTTTAACTTGCATTTAAAAAGTTATTGTACATCCATTAGTTTTAGTTCTTGTGAAAGGTGATGAACTGAGAGCTCAAAACTGAAAACGTATTAGCCATGGAACAAGAAAATCTCAGGCAGCTGCACTGCAAAATCCCCTAGCCCCTGCGCTGCCTCAGTCATGAGCCATGTCTTGCAGTGATATAGTTCAGATTCTATGTGAGTTCACTCCTTGGCCACTTTGCTGTGACTGTTTGATCTTGCTTGTGTTGATTATATCCTATATAAGCAACAGATAAACTATAAGTATGTTTTCTGGGGCATGCTGAACAGACTGCAATGTTCATTAGGAACCAGACTGAAACAAATAATTCAGTCTTCATGGGTCATTGAACAACCAATTATAACAAGTTTTGGTCCTTACTAATCCAGACTCAAAGAGATACCTAGGTGTGAAGGATCTATATCTCACTGCTTCCCTCATGTGACATCTGACATTCTAACTGTCCCTCATATATTGTTCACCAAGGTACATACTACTTGCAAAAATAAAAAAATTTAAAAAGTCAGTGCTATTAAGTCCACTGTAACATATGAGCTGTATTGCCACCCAGTTCAGAAACAACACAGAATGCTACCAAAGTTCCTAATAGAAAAGGAGGACTTGTGGCACCTTAGAGACTAACCAATTTATTAGAGCATAAGCTTTCGTGAGCTACAGCTCACTTCCTCAGATGCATATCGTGGAAACTGCAGCAGGCTTTATATATACACAGAGAATATGAAACAATACCTATTCCCACCCCACTGTCCTGCTGGTAATAGCTTATCTAAAGTGATTTCCAGCACAAATCCAGGTTTTCTCACCCTCCACCCCCCCACACAAATTCACTCTCCTGCTGGTGATAGCCCATCCAAAGTGACAACTCTTTACACAATGTGCATGACAATCAAGCTGGGCTATTTCCTGCATAAATCCAGGTTCTCACATCCCCCCCACCCCCACACACACACAAACTCACTCTCCTGCTGGTAATAGCTCATCCAAACTGACCACTCTTCAAGATAAAATCCAAGTTAAACCAGAACATCTGGGGGGGGGGGTAGGAAAAAACAAGAGGAAACAGGCTACCTTGCATAATGACTTAGCCACTCCAAGTCTCTATTTAAGCCTAAATTAATAGTATCCAATTTGCAAATGAATTCCAATTCAGCAGTTTCTCGCTGGAGTCTGGATTTGAAGTTTTTTTGTTTTAAGATAGCGACCTTCATGTCTGTGATCGCGTGACCAGAGAGATTGAAGTGTTCTCCGACTGGTTTATGAATGTTATAATTCTTGACATCTGATTTGTGTCCATTTATTCTTTTACGTAGAGACTGTCCAGTTTGACCAATGTACATGGCAGAGGGGCATAGCTGGCACATGATGGCATATATCACATTGGTGGATGTGCAGGTGAACGAGCCTCTGATAGTGTGGCTGATGTTATTAGGCCCTGTGATGGTGTCCCCTGAATAGATATGTGGGCACAGTTGGCAACGGGCTTTGTTGCAAGGATAAGTTCCTGGGTTAGTGGTTCTGTTGTGTGGTATGTGGTTGTTGGTGAGTATTTGCTTCAGGTTGCGGGGCTGTCTGTAGGCAAGGACTGGCCTGTCTCCCAAGATTTGTGAGAGTGTTGGGTCATCCTTTAGGATAGGTTGTAGATCCTTAATAATGCGTTGGAGGGGTTTTAGTTGGGGGCTGAAGGTGACGGCTAGTGGCGTTCTGTTATTTTCTTTGTTAGGCCTGTCCTGTAGTAGGTAACTTCTGGGAACTCTTCTGGCTCTATCAATCTGTTTCTTTACTTCTGCAGGTGGGTATTGTAGTTGTAAGAAAGCTTGACAGAGATCTTGTAGGTGTTTGTCTCTGTCTGAGGGGTTGGAGCAAATGCGGTTGTATCGCAGAGCTTGGCTGTAGACGATGGATCGTGTGGTGTGGTCAGGGTGAAAGCTGGAGGCATGCAGGTAGGAATAGCGGTCAGTAGGTTTCCGGTATAGGGTGGTGTTTATGTGACCATTGTTTATTAGCACTGTAGTGTCCAGGAAGTGGATCTCTTGTGTGGACTGGACCAGGCTGAGGTTGGTGGTGGGATGGAAATTGTTGAAATCATGGTGGAATTCCTCAAGGGCTTCTTTTCCATGGGTCCAGATGATGAAGATGTCATCAATATAGCGCAAGTAGAGTAGGGGCTTTAGGGGACGAGAGCTGAGGAAGCGTTGTTCTAAATCAGCCATAAAAATGTTGGCATACTGTGGGGCCATGCGGGTACCCATAGCAGTGCCGCTGATCTGAAGGTATACATTGTCCCCAAATGTGAAGTAGTTATGGGTAAGGACAAAGTCACAAAGTTCAGCCACCAGGTTAGCCGTGACATTATCGGGGATAGTGTTCTTGACGGCTTGTAGTCCATCTTTGTGTGGAATGTTGGTGTAGAGGGCTTCTACATCCATAGTGGCCAGGATGGTGTTATCAGAAAGATCACCGATGGATTGTAGTTTCCTCAGGAAGTCAGTGGTGTCTCGAAGGTAGCTGGGAGTGCTGGTAGCGTAGGGCCTGAGGAGGGAGTCTACATAGCCAGACAATCCTGCTGTCAGGGTGCCAATGCCTGAGATGATGGGGCGCCCAGGATTTCCAGGTTTATGGATCTTGGGTAGTAGATAGAATATCCCAGGTCGGGGTTCCAGGGGTGTGTCTGTGCGGATTTGATCTTGTGCTTTTTCAGGAAGTTTCTTGAGCAAATGCTGTAGTTGCTTTTGGTAACTCTCAGTGGGATCAGAGGGTAATGGCTTGTAGAAACTCGTGTTGGAGAGCTGCCGAGCAGCCTCTTGTTCATATTCCGACCTATTCATGACGACAACAGCACCTCCTTTGTCAGCCTTTTTGATTATGATGTCAGAGTTGTTTCTGAGGCTGTGGATGGCATTGTGTTCCGCATGGCTGAGGTTATGGGGCAAGTGATGCTGCTTTTCCACAATTTCAGCCTGTGCACGTCGGCGGAAGCACTCTATGTAGAAGTCCAGTCTACTGTTTCGACCTTCAGGAGGAGTCCACCTAGAATCCCTCTTTCTGTAGTGTTGGTAGGGAGACCTCTGTGGATTAGTATGCTGTTCAGAGGTATTTTGGAAATATTCCTTGAGTCAGAGACGTTGAAAATAGGATTCTAGGTCACCACAGAACTGTATCATGTTCGTGGGGGTGGAGGGGCAGAAGGAGAGGCCCCGAGATAGAACAGCTGCTTCTGCTGGGCTGAGAGTATAGTTGGATAGGTTAACAATATTGCTAGGTGGGTTGAGGGAACCATTGCTGTGGCCCCTTGTAGCATGTAGTAGTTTAGAAAGTTTAGTGTCCTTTTTCTTTTGTAGAGAAGCAAAGTGTGCGTTGTAAATGGCTTGTCTAGTTTTAGTAAAATCCAGCCACCAGGAAGTTTGTGTGGAAGGTTGTTTTTTTATGAGAGTATCCATTTTTGAGAGCTCATTCTTAATCTTTCCCTGTTTGCTGTAGAGGATGTTGATCAGGTGATTCCGCAGTTTCTTTGAGAGCGTGTGGCACAAGCTGTCAGCATAGTCTGTGTGGTATGTAGATTGTAATGGATTTTTTACCTTCAGTCCTTTTGGTACGATGTCCATCTGTTTGCATTTGGAAAGGAAGATGATGTCTGTCTGTATCTGTACAAGTTTTTTCATGCAGTTGATAGATTTCCACTCCATACGGCTAAATGCAGTGCCTTGCATAATGACAGGTTTCAGAGTAACAGCCGTGTTAGTCTGTATTCGCAAAAAGAAAAGGAGGACTTGTGGCACCTTAGAGACTAACCAATTTATTAGAGCATAAACTACAATCCATCGGTGATCTTCCTGATAACACCATCCTGGCCACTATGGATGTAGAAGCCCTCTACACCAACATTCCACACAAAGATGGACTACAAGCCGTCAAGAACACTATCCCCGATAATGTCACGGCTAACCTGGTGGCTGAACTTTGTGACTTTGTCCTTACCCATAACTACTTCACATTTGGGGACAATGTATACCTTCAGATCAGCGGCACTGCTATGGGTACCCGCATGGCCCCACAGTATGCCAACATTTTTATGGCTGATTTAGAACAACGCTTCCTCAGCTCTCGTCCCCTAAAGCCCCTACTCTACTTGCGCTATATTGATGACATCTTCATCATCTGGACCCATGGAAAAGAAGCCCTTGAGGAATTCCACCATGATTTCAACAATTTCCATCCCACCACCAACCTCAGCCTGGTCCAGTCCACACAAGAGATCCACTTCCTGGACACTACAGTGCTAATAAACAATGGTCACATAAACACCACCCTATACCGGAAACCTACTGACCGCTATTCCTACCTGCATGCCTCCAGCTTTCACCCTGACCACACCACACGATCCATCGTCTACAGCCAAGCTCTGCGATACAACCGCATTTGCTCCAACCCCTCAGACAGAGACAAACACCTACAAGATCTCTGTCAAGCTTTCTTACAACTACAATACCCACCTGCAGAAGTAAAGAAACAGATTGATAGAGCCAGAAGAGTTCCCAGAAGTTACCTACTACAGGACAGGCCTAACAAAGAAAATAACAGAACGCCACTAGCCGTCACCTTCAGCCCCCAACTAAAACCCCTCCAACGCATTATTAAGGATCTACAACCTATCCTAAAGGATGACCCAACACTCTCACAAATCTTGGGAGACAGGCCAGTCCTTGCCTACAGACAGCCCCGCAACCTGAAGCAAATACTCACCAACAACCACATACCACACAACAGAACCACTAACCCAGGAACTTATCCTTGCAACAAAGCCCGTTGCCAACTGTGCCCACATATCTATTCAGGGGACACCATCACAGGGCCTAATAACATCAGCCACACTATCAGAGGCTCGTTCACCTGCACATCCACCAATGTGATATATGCCATCATGTGCCAGCTATGCCCCTCTGCCATGTACATTGGTCAAACTGGACAGTCTCTACGTAAAAGAATAAATGGACACAAATCAGATGTCAAGAATTGTAACATTCATAAACCAGTCGGAGAACACTTCAATCTCTCTGGTCACGCGATCACAGACATGAAGGTCGCTATCTTAAAACAAAAAAACTTCAAATCCAGACTCCAGCGAGAAACTGCTGAATTGGAATTCATTTGCAAATTGGATACTATTAATTTAGGCTTAAATAGAGACTTGGAGTGGCTAAGTCATTATGCAAGGTAGCCTGTTTCCTCTTGTTTTTTCCTACCCCCCCCCCCCCCAGATGTTCTGGTTTAACTTGGATTTTATCTTGAAGAGTGGTCAGTTTGGATGAGCTATTACCAGCAGGAGAGTGAGTTTGTGTGTGTATGGGGGTGGGGGGGATGTGAGAACCTGGATTTATGCAGGAAATAGCCCAGCTTGATTGTCATGCACATTGTGTAAAGAGTTGTCACTTTGGATGGGCTATCACCAGCAGGAGAGTGAATTTGTGTGGGGGGGTGGAGGGTGAGAAAACCTGGATTTGTGCTGGAAATCACTTTAGATAAGCTATTACCAGCAGGACAGTGGGGTGGGAATAGGTATTGTTTCATATTCTCTGTGTATATATAAAGCCTGCTGCAGTTTCCACGATATGCATCTGAGGAAGTGAGCTGTAGCTCACGAAAGCTTATGCTCTAATAAATTGGTTAGTCTCTAAGGTGCCACAAGTCCTCCTTTTCTTTTTGCGAATACAGACTAACACGGCTGTTACTCTGAAAGTTCCTAATATTACTCAGTCTCTAACAGAATGTTTACTTTCTATTTAATGCATCTCTAAATACAACCTCCAGTTTTACCTTGCATCAGAACCAGCTGCAGAGGAATTATTCAAAATTTTCAGGATTTGGGGACAAATGCTGCTTTCTGTACCCCACAGGCATGGAAGGCGCTTGATGCAATGGAGTCGCTATGGGATCCACTGCTTTGGAAGCAGTCTGGAAGTCGATATTCCACACCGGCAGTGCATTGTTGAGCTGTGCTGTGCTGCATGGGGCCTGTTTCCTTAGAAGTGTGTGTGAGCTCTGTGAAGGACTAGAAAATTCAATACTTTTTGGATCCACAGGCCTAAACTCCTGGCACAGGGACATGCAGGGGCCCCAGGTTCTATTAGCTGCTATGGGTTGGGGCAGTTGTGCAGCCACTGTGCAGCAATCTGATAGGTTCATGGGTGGATTTCTTTGCTGACCTCCTAGAGGATCACCTTGTCCAAAGTCTAAGGTTTTAAAAGATTTAATACAAGATTTTCAGACTCACATTTTCTACCATCGTCTGTGGGAAAAAAAGGAAGAAAGAAAGAAATGTGGGTTTAAAAGCATATCCATTGAGTGCACACAGTTCTGGATGCACCTTTTTGAACAGACTTTGGTCTGAAATCTGTGCCTAACGGTCATTCTTTTTCTCTATGGCTCTTTACTGCCTGAAACCAGATACACTGAGACTTAACTGTCCCCATAACCATAAAAGCTAGTGCTTCCAACTGCAGAGAATTTAAAATAAATCATGTCTTACAGATTCTGTTCGTTTCCATCTTTACACAAGATAAGGCCACAGACAATCAGAGCTTGATAATGGATACTACTTGCACACCTATTTTCTAGGGCATAAAATATTTCAGGCATTTGAATTGTCAATTTTTTTCATAGTTCAGCGATACCATTGAAAAACAACTACGGTCAAAAGCTATTCCATACTCCTAGAGAAATTCAAGTCTATATTCTAAGGTATAACAAGTTTCAATTTAGACAGCTTAAAAGGAATAGCAGTCACTAAACATTGTGGCTTTACTAAACATTGGCCATGGTCCAGGAAAACCAGTTTTGGGTTGTTCTTTTTTATTTTTCTCAGTGACACAAAGGCTAATAAAAAAACACAGTATGCCAGCATTAATGCTTGGTTTTAGTTATTAGGGAGCTCAGTGTACAAACAAAAGAGAACACGGTCCCTTGTGTTTAGAGAAAATCTCAGTGGCAAAATCTTGAACCTGGTTCACATAAGTTTAAGGGGCATAATTATCACTGTATGGTTGAATAAACTGGTCAAGCCAAGGGCAAGCTGGCCCAGGGCAGGGTTGGCCCAGAGCACAAAGGGATGGAGATGGTATGACCCACTCATACTCCATGGGTATAAATGTACTCCTCATCTTGACCACTAATAAACTCTATGCAACTCATGATCCTGTCTTATGGCTTGAGATAGTGAAACCAGAAAAGAAGAGATGAGTATTGTGCCCTTTATCTTGGAGAACTGGGAACAGCACTGAGGGAAGTTCTCTTTCACCCTCCCTCTTAATTGCCAAAGTGACTCTTTGGTCAAGGGGCAGATGGGCCCATAGACTTTAAGGCCAGAAGGAACCATCATAATCACCTAATCTGACCTCCTGCACATCACAGGCCACAGAAACTCACCCACACCCATCTTTTCTCCCTGACTGCTCTATATCAGAATTGACAGCTGGGAATCTTTGTTTATGACAGTCAGCTGGGGTGTAAAGGGCTCCACTCACCATAGGTGCATCTTCTTATGGCCAGGCATGGCATAGTGCAGAGGTGGGCAAACTACGGCCCGCGGGACCGTCCTGCCTGGCCCTTAAGCTCCTGGCCAGAGAGACTATCCCGTGGGCCCTCCCCTGCTGTCCCCCGTCCCCCACAGCAACACCGCCACACGAGCAGTGCAGCTGGCTCCGGCCAGGCTGCAAGCTCCTACTGCTCTGAGCTGCATGGTATGGGGGGGGATTTGAATAAGGGGCAGAGAGTCCTGGGAGGGCAGTTAGGGGACAGGGAGCGGTTGGATAGGCGTGGGAGTCCTGAGTGGCCTGTCAGGGGATGGGGGTGTGGATAGGGGTTGGGGCACTCAAGGGCCAGGGGGGGTTTGATGGGGGTGGGGTCCTGGGGGTTGGTTAGGGCCAGGGGGTCCCGGAAGGGTGTGGTCAGGGGACAAGGAGCAGATGGGGTTGGATGGGGATTTTGAGGGGGGTCAGTCAGGGGGCAGGAAGTGGGAGAGGGCAGATGGGGGCGGGGCCAGGCTGTTTGGAGAGGCACAGCCTTCTCTACCCTGCCCTCCATACAGTTTTGCAACCCCAATGTGGCCCTCAGACCAAAATGTTTGCCCACTCCTGGCATAGTGGCTGTCTCCCTGTATGGTTCCCCCAGCTGATGGTCACTCTGTCAATACAGTGATCTCTCTTCTGGCAACTTGGCTTTCCTGGCCAGGTCACACTTTAGTCCACCCCTTCCAGGGTAACAAACAGTCCAACCAAGCTATAGTCCAATGACCTTACAGCAGGTCTTCTGTCGCTCTCTAGGCTCTGTGGTCCTTAAACCCCTTACCTCAGGGGGTTTTACCCAACCTTCTTCAGTGGCTGGTAGGGGAACCTAGGTCCTCACTCTACTCTGGGTTCCAGCCTAGGGACCCTAGAGCCAGCAGCCAAAGTCTAATGCCTCAGACTCCTTGCTCTCTCCCTGGACTGTTTCCTACTTCTTCTCTACCCCAGAAAATGATTGCAGACTCCCTTCCTGCAGCTTCTTTCTGCCACACTCTTCATGACTTCATAATCACCATCAACCCCTCCCCAGTTTGGCTTCATCATCAATTAAGCTTAGCTTTCTCTCTTGCAGGGGCTGTCTGGTATGTTAATTGCCCCTTCAAGCCCACAGTAACCTTGTGTGGGGTATACACAAGGGAATAACAAGCGAATAGGTGTTCTCCCTTTTTCAGCTGGTCTGAATTCCCTTAACTGAGTATCCACTGCTAACTCAGCATAGGCCTCATAGATGGAGGTATATGAACAGTGGTATATGGGATTCAGGAAGAGAGAGAAAAAAGAGCAGGTATGAAGCCTTTATGGCATGATCTAACAGCAACCATGGTCAAGAAGAGTCCTAGACCCTGATCCTCAGCTAGTCAAAATTCATATAGTACCGCTGATTTCTATAGATTTACATGAGGAAGGGATCTGGTTACTAGCCTGTAAGGAAGTTATTGTATTAGCAGAGGTAGAATAAGAAGTTTGTGCATTTGGGAAGGGTGCTAAGAAGAGAGAAAAAAAATAAGTGTAAATGTGTTAAAATATCAACAGTATCAATTTTTTAGTTTAAACAACTAGTGATCATGCATTTCTGAAGGATTTAAGAAACATCTAAGACCAAACATATATAGACCAATTTCCAAACCTGCACATATAAGTTCATGGACTGAATTCTATGTTAGAGGGCTCAAATTAACATACATGCACCTAAGTGGGGATACTAACCTACAGGATAATACATTTCATTCTAAGGAACTTCTACCGGACATGCAGCCTAAATTTTTGCTTTCCTGTTATACTTCAGTATACCACACTAAATAATTCCTTTCCATTCTTGGTGTTTACACCCTGTAGATATTTGTAGACTTATATTCTGCCTGAAGACTTGTCTACATGGACTTTTAGCAAGCCTGGGAATGAATGTACAGTGCTTTAGCTTGCCATGCACTAACGTAGTGTGTGGTAGCAAGATCCGCACAGCCAAAGTTCCAGCTGTAACAACACATTTCACTATAGAACTTTTAATGCACACTAGCAGGGACCACACAGCCAGTTAATATGTGGCAGGCTAGAGCACTATTGTCATAAATATAAAGGGAAGGGTAACCACCTTTCTGTATACAGAACTATAAAATCCCTCCAGGCCAGAGGCAAAACCCTTTCACCTGTAAAGGGTTAAGAAGCTAAGATAACCTCGCTGGCACCTGACCAAAATGACCAATGAGGAGACAAGATACTTTCAAAGCTGGAGCGGGGGGAAACAAAGAGTCTATCTGTCTGTGTGATGCTTTTGCTGGGAACAGATCAGGAATGCAGCTCAGAACTCCTGTAAAAAGTTAGCAAGTAATCTAGCTAGAAATGCACTAGATTTCTTTTGTTTAATGGCTGCTAAAATAGCTGTGCTGAATGGAATGTATATTCCTGTTTTTGTGTTTTTTTGTAACTTAAGGTTTTGCCTAGAGGGATTCTCTATGTTTTCAATCGGATTACCCTGTAAGGTATTTACCATCCTGATTTTACAGAGGTGATTCTTTTACCTTTTCTTTCATTAAAAGTCTTCTTTTAAGAACTTGATTGCTTTTTCATTATTCTTAAGATCCAAGGGTTTGGGTCTGTGTTCACCTGTACAAATTGGTGAGGATTTTTATCAAGCCTTCCCCAGGAAAGAGGGTGTAGGGCTTGGGGGGGATATTTTGGGGGGAAGACGTCTCCAAGTGGGCTCTTTCCCTGTTCTTTGTTTAACATGCTTGGTGGTGGTGGTGGCAGCATAGGCTTCAAGGAGAAGGCAAAGTTTGTACCTTGAGGAAGTTTTTAACCTAAGCTAGTAAGAAAAAGCTTAGGGGGTCTTTCATGCAGGTCCCCACATCTGTACCCTAGAGTTCAGAGTGGGGAAGGAACCTTGACAACTATAAATTTACACCCTAGCTTGCTGTGCACGAAGAGTATGTCTACGCTGCAACTGGGAAGTCTGATGCCCAGCAAGGGTAGACAGATTTGTGCTAACTCAGCTCAAGCTAGCACGCTAAAAACAACAACATGGATACTGTTGTTACATGAGGGGTGCCAGAGGGTATGTTTACTGGGAAGGAGTATTTGGGGGGCACTGGAGAGGGGTGTGTGTACTGGGAGGGGGTTTTGGGGCAAAGACCCATTAGTACAAACGATGACTGTTGATGGCCTCCAAATTGAGGTGACTAGCATCATCATTATGCAGGGGATATTCCCTGGGGGCCAAATCTATCTGGAACAATCAGACCCAAATATTTGACCTTGAGCCATTTTTACCTAATAGACCCTTAAAGAGCTCAGTTTCTGCTTCTCACTACTGATAAACATTTTAATAAATCAATCTTGTATTTTCTTAATAGTAACTTAATAAAAGTGAATGTGTCATAACACTGATGGGGGAGGGCGGCTAAGTGTCACTCATACAACACCTCCAGTTCACCTCTACTCAAGGCCTACTGCATTATTTAAGTTTTCACCTATTTATTCTTTTTATTCCCACATTTTTACAAAGGTTCTTAACTTGCAAATGTGGATTTAAAACCCAGGACTGCAATGCATATAGATTAGGCTGTGGAATATCGGATACATAGATCAAGTTATGGAATAGAGTCAAGGATGAAAATTTTCAAAATTATGTGCCCAAAATTCTTAAATGTGTATAAATCCTAAAGCAGCAGACTGATTTTTAGAGGAGCTGAATATGTGAAGCTCCCATTGACTACAGCAGGAGCTGCTCATATTCAGCATCTCTAAAATTCAGGCCACTTCCTTTAGTGCCTAAATATGGATTTAAGTGCACAACTTTACACAAGGAAGTGAAAGGATGCACAAAATCAGAGGAATTTAAATGTGTATGTGGTTATTTAATTCTTTCCTTAGCACTGGTGCCCACTTTTGGGGTGGGGGGAGCGGAGGCGTTGAGGCTTATTTTTACTGTAGAAAATGTCAAAAGAGAAAAAGTTATTTTTCAAATTCCTTTCCTTGCAGGTAACAGAGGTCATGCTCTCTGTATCTGTAAGATGCATATATGACATAGGGACTGGCATGAAAAATACAGCATCAATGCACCAGAACATAACCTCAGCAACCTTATTAAAGATAAGATGTTTTCTTGAAGCATTAATGAGATGAAGATTAAAGATTAAAAACTGCAATATAATTGGAGTCCTAGGGAGAACCAAGGTGAATCACCTAATAAAATTCTTAATTCAGAAGCTTTCTAGTTTGCAGAAATTATAGAAGTCCTGATCCTCAACAGCCAAAACAGCTACCTAAGATCAGTGACACCCCTCCTCACTTAAAGCATTTGAATCACTTCCCTTGAGTTGGAATGGCAAAAGTATGAGGGACATCACTTCTGTCATTACTACTTGAAAACACTGAAGGTAAGATACAGAAGGTGACTACTCTTTTGCAACAATTTGCTATACAAAATTTTACTAATTTAAGATTCTCTTCCATAGGATTGCTAAACTTGCATGTGAATTAGTGTTGAAGTATCAGAAGGACACTGCTGATGACTAAATGGTATTTTAGGAAAATGGCTCATAAGTCTATCAGACTGTGTGCCGAACATTGGGTTTTGGAATGGGTGATAATACTTTTATCTTTACAAGAAAAAAGTAAAATAAAAAAATAGAGATCACTTTGAAGTCCGCAGAGAACAAGAGGCTGGAACTGGCAAAAGACTGTGTATTGGAATCCTCAGAGGCATTGGTTATGCTCTCTTTCCTGTGGCTTTGTTTTGTAAGGGTAATCTTCGAAAATCAGTCATGTTGTTACAGAGACTTTTCCCAGGCCAAACTGTTAAAATGAAAGAACATTTTCAAAAGCAGTCAACTGAGGAAGGGCTAATAAGACAGACTTTTTTTTTCCCTTTTCTGATTTGCTCTGTCATTTTGTCATGCTGTGATCCTGATTCTTGAGGTAGGCTTAAGAGTGGGAAGGAGATGGTCACTATGTTGGCTTTATTTGCCTTTATGTTTTCCTGTTAGTTGCTTTCATTTTTAAGTGTGTTTGGAGTTTAATTGTATTTGCTTTTTGTGGAGCATTTTTATTCCACTGTACTACAGCAACAGGAATTTGGCAGTAGACTTGTCGTTTTGAAGGAGTCCAGAGCTTGTAGCATAGACTTGTGGAGGGATGAAGCATTCAGTTCTGTGGAGTACTGCAGTTCTATGTGTAGAATATATTGCTTTATTAGTGTATATCTCTGAGCTATGAAGCAATGAATACAACACATAGAAAGAAGGTTAGACTCATGCTTTAGATCTATTGTATTGCCTAGGTACATCAAACTGAGTTGCACCGTAACTCTTAATTTCCTTTCTTTTGCTGGCTGAACATAAATTTTTATTCACAGTATGAGAATCAGTGGTTTTTAAAATACTATTCCTGAAACTTTGAAAGAGATTCTTAAGGATTCCTCTGAACATATGCAACTGCAATGTAGAAGAGTAGGGTTTCAGTTTATTTTGGCCTACATCTAATTAATTTTATTTTTAAAATAAATTTTCTTCATAAATTTTGGAGTGACATGTTGTAATCTCATGACCACATGGGTACACCAAACCAGGGCAGGACACAGATTTTGTGGGAAGATACACAAAGAAACATATGCAGGGCCACACCAGTCTTCACCTTACCTATGAACAGATCCTTATACCTATATATATTCACTGCAATCCCTAAAGCAGAATTTTCTGAGAAGGGAAGGGCAATTAAGGGATTCAGTCTCCAACACAGCTATTTGGCATTGGACCACGGATGGTGAATTGAGAATTGCATTCTGGCTGGTAGGTGGATGTGTGCATGTGTGTAGGTTCCCTCCATAAGTGGGGCCTGTGATGTTCTACATAAGCATAAGGCCACCTCCACATAAACAAACTAATACCAATGAAAAGCAGAGGTTGTGTTGAGAGTTTGCCCAGCCTATCCTGGAGGAAACATATGATTACTGAAGTTTGGAAGAGCATAGCCCTTAAATCATAAAATTCCATCAGGAACTGGGGTGAGGATGCGACTTGCAAAAACACAGCAGTGAAAGAGTTCTTCCAGCTTAAAGATACGAAGCTACAGAATGGTACTGGGAGAAATGATGGAAATTAAAAAATAAAAAAGAAATCTATTGCTGTAATTTAGTAGAAACTAATAAATATACAGGACTGTAAAAAAAAAAAAAGCTTTCACTGCACAGGTTTACTGTGCTGAACATGATTTATATGTTTTGTTAGAGCCTGAAAAATTAGAATTGGCAAGAGATTCACAAAAGCTGTATCTTTCTACACGGGTTCCATCAGTAACTGTGTGCTCAGGAAGCCACTCTTGTAACTTTATGCAACTTTTATCATTCATAACAGGCAAGAAGGGCAGTAAATTGCTCTGCTGAATAATCTACAGTTAAAATGTAACACTCAGAACATAGATAAGCAAAGCAGCAGTCACTTAATGAGGACACAGATAAGGAGGGCATTATTTCCCCCCCTTAAATTTAATTAGAGTGGTTTGGCCTGTGGGGGGAGAAAATAACGAGACTATAACAATTTTCTCCTCTGAATATGAATATATCTCCCGGATGGCAACAAATTACTATGCATGTAACAAATCCTTTGTGTTACATGTAATACGTGGTGATCCTCTCAGAGTTCATTTTCATATAGATATAAAAAGGGAATCCTATTTCTTTTCTATAATACTTCTGTATGTCAGCTCTTAGTCACCATATATTACTTACATTTTAATAGTAGTGTGAATGTGTTTGTGAAGGTGATGTTGCACATAATCAGCAACTTCCTTTCTCTCCATCTCTCTAACCTTATTAAGTAAAGGCTTCTATTCAAAATAAATGACATGGTGTACAAGCCCAGAAGGCAGAATATACTGATCCATGCTGGACCAGTCCATCCAGGAAAAAAGGTCCACTGAACGAGCCAGAAGGGAAAAATAATGTTTGGTGGCAGATAAATGAGGCACTGCTTAAGGTAATTTATGTAAATGACCGTTCCTTGCTCCATTACTTTCTGTCTGCTGTTGGTCATCTCTCTCCCCGGCCACAAGCCTGCAGAAGTTATTCCAGCACTTAACAGATCATCTTTATTTGAAAGCAGATTTTCCTTCCATTCACCTATTTATTAATGCTTCTGTTCACAGGACATATAAACAATTTATATAAAAACTGTATTGGTGTTCAGTTAAAACACTGGCTGCATATCGCTGCTCCATATTCAGTAGTACAATTTCCACTGGTTCAAGGAAAAAAGGGGTAGGGACCATGGCACTACCCTCATCCTAATCCTCCCCCTTTTAGACAGCGGTCACCCCAGGCATGCGAGCATAAAGCAAGGACGATGCACCCCAGTGGGATTCTAGCCATTGTTTGAGCAGGTCTGTCATAGAAAACTGTGGTCTCCTTTTCTTTGTATGTCCATCCATACAGGGTCAACCTAGAAGGACTACTATGCTCATCATCTAGTTTACCAATGCAACTCTATTGATTCTATGGTACAGTGCATAATCTGCATAAACAACACCTTTTAAATATTAAATATTTCATGAGATAGATACAACAGTCTTGCTTGTTACTAGCACTACACAGGTGCACAAGAGGAAGAGAGGATACGAAAAGCATCCCCACCTTACAGCTCTCCACAGGTGCTAATCACAAACCCAACTCTTGTATTTTCTGAGAACAAGGACCACACAAGGCAATTGCCTTACCAAGTGGGCGGGGAAGGGACCAAGCTGGGGTCAAGGTTCATACAACCATTTCCATATTTAGTGAGAGGGTTGTTCATAGTGTACCCTTTTAAAAAGCCCACTGTGTTTCATATTCCCTGGCAAAGCTAGCCATCCTTGCCATTATGGATGTCACCTCCCTATACACCAACATCCCTCACAATGACAGCACCACTGCCTGCCTCAAATATCTACAATACTCAGATATCCACCCTAAGCACATCACCATACTCAACCATTTCATCCTCACCTGTAACAACTTTATATTCAACAACAAACATTTTGTCCCAACTATGAGAACAGTCCTGGGTACTAGGATGGTTCCCCGATATGCCAACCACTTCATGGGCCAACTCGAAGAATTATTTCTGGACAAATGTACCATGAAACCAACGATGTACCTGAGATACATTGATATTTTCATCCTATGGACAGAAGACAAATTCCCACATACATTTCCACAACAACTTCAACAATTACGAGCCCGTCCATTAAACACTCTGGAACACTCCCACACTAGCATCAACTTCCTGGGCACCACAGTCAGCTTCAACAATGGAACCGTACAAATACCTATATACAAGAAACTCACAGATCACTGCACTTAACTTCACAGATCCAGTAATCACCAAACACACCAAGAAATCCGTTATCTACCGCCAGGCACTCAGATACCATGGAATATTCTCCAAGGACAAAGCTTGGGATATACATCTTAACACACTTAAAACTGCTTTCCCCAAACAAGGACACTCCACCAGAGAAGTAGATTGCATCATAGAACAGGCTACCCAAATACCCCAAGAGAACCTGCTTCAATATTGGGGAAAAAAACTCTCTGACTGCACCGCCCCCCTCCCTCAAGTTGTCACCTATCTCCCCATACTGGAAGGGTATAATTAAACAATTACAACCCAGACTTGATAGGGACCACAGCCTGAAATAAATTTTTCTTCAACCCCCACTTCTGGACTTCAAACAATCCCCCATCCTCACCAAACTTAGTATCAGAAACAAACTCCCCACAGATCAGGACTCAGTTCAACTCAAAGCAGCACCAGACCCTACCATAACAACAGATGTGAAACCTGTTGATAATCATGGTAGTGGAGATATGTCAATACCCCCAGAATACACCTTTCAAGATCCAAAGGTTCTACTCATGCCTATCACAACACGTGGTGTTCCTCAGGCAGTGCACTAAATGCCACAACAACAGCAACTACGTGGGTGAAACCAGACAATCACTATGTCTTGAATGAACTCACACAGAAAAACGATAAAAGACAAAAGCATCATATCACCTGTGTGTGAACACTTTTCACAAAACAATCACTCCACATCTGACCTCTCAGTCTTCATCCTCAAAGGAAACCTGCACAACACCTTCCAAAGCCCAGGAGTTAAAATTCATAGCTTTGTTAGACACTAAAAATCATGGTCTTAGTAAAGACTATGGCCTATTACAACACTCTGTAACCCAATAAACCCTCTATTATTGTCCTAAGACTGCAAAGGTGTTAACAGTCCACTTCACTTTAAATGATCTCTTACAATGTGTTAACTACTTATGCTAATACTTATGTATTTAGCTGTGACACGGGGTACGGGGTATGTCTACATTTAAAACACCAGAGCAGCACAGATAGCTTAGTGCTTCAGTGTAGACATTACCTACTGCGCAAGAAAGGGTTCCCCTGTCAGCGTAGTTAATTCACCTCCTGGAGAGGCATTACTTAGGTTGACAGAAGAATTCTAGCACTGTCTACATCAGGTATTAGGTCGGCTTAGTTAAGCTCACTAAATTTTTTAGTATAGGCCTGGCTTATGAGTACCTTTTCCAGACCTGAAGAAGAGCTTTCTGTAGCTCAAAAGCTTGTCTCTTTCAACAACAGAAGTTTCTCTAGTAAAAGATATTACCTGCCCATCCTGTCTCTCTGGCAATCCTAGAGGCACAGTGCCTGAGGCAGATACAATGGACCCCCCCATTTGGCAGCGTTCCTGAAGTCCCACTCCTGTGGGCAGTGGTTTTCACACCACATTCTTGCTCTAGTCACCACTATACTGCTTCTAAGGCAAAATCTGTTTTTGTGTTAAAAGGCAGAAATATTAAACAATCCCCCTACACTGAAATTCACAGTAGTATTGTGTGTGAGCCAACTTGCCAACATCTTCTGCTTTGACATATTAAATGTTAATAAAACTGATTGGCACAATGTTCTTTACAACAGTAGCAGGGCGTAAAAAACTACTGAATAGTTTTCATAAATTAAAGTTATAATTTTAAGATCTAATTAGTATAAATATGTCTACTGCTTCATGATGCATAACTTTCCATAATTGTTGTATATGAAATACTATGCTCCAACACTTAAATCAATCTTCCAACCACATAAGATACAATGGAACCTACACAGTTAATAATATTTCCTGTCTTTCTTTTTTTTTTTTCCTTTCTCTTGTACCTTTTACTTATTATTCCACACAAGTCACTGTAAAACACCATGAAAGCCCTGCATGAACTGTAAAGATGGAACATATATACATTTATAATAAATGCAATAAAAAAGCTGTAAAGATAACCTGGCTAATAAATTAGGAAGATAAAAAGAACCTTAAAAACAAGAGGAAGTTGCAAATAGTTAATTAATCACGCAGCTGTATTTATAAGGAACTTAAAAAGAAATGTCTGAATATTTTGCATTCACAAGACACATTTCTTATAGAAGAGATCTGAAGCTCAATACGATGTAAGAAATATAATTCAGCCTCTCATATCTAATTCTCTTTCATTGTAACTGTGTAACAGATTCTTTCGATGAGGTATCACTTATTTGCAAATAATCTTTTTATTTAAAAACTAAATCAAAATAGTAACATAAATAAGGAAAGAATTCCCCTTTAAAATCCAAAAGGTGTTTGAAGATATTTTTAGAGCTTTCTCTCTGGAAGGTGTTGGTAAACAGTCTGGTTTATTCTCTCAGTAGTTCAAGGTTTCTGACACCTTTTCCTCCTCAAAGACTCACAAAAAGCATTCAAACCTCCCCCTGATGTAAATATTTAGGCCCCTCGAATGTACAAATAATTGAAAAGGAATGTTCAAGAAAGTCCTTTCACAATTTTTTTTAAAAAAATCATTTCAGTGGTATATATTAAACATTTTTCTTTCATATAAAAATTTACCATATTGGATGGAACTATACTTCAAAAAACTTAACAGGGCAGCATAAAATATACCCTGAAAAGTCCCACCAAATCTAGGCACATTTGTAATATAAAGAAAAAGAGCAAGAATTTCATTCTGTTTCTGTGAGCAGGAAAGTTTCAAATAAGGAATAGAGCTTGTTCACCTAAACTCAATAAAAGCATCTGCACATTTATAGCTTCTGCATATCCAAAACATGGCAGATTGCACGTAATCATAACAGTTGGCTCTGGTGTGAGAAATCTGTTAGAGTAAGCAAAGAGATATTGAACTCAACAGGCAATATCAGCTCAGGAATGCATGCAGTAAATAGAAGCAGGAAGCCCGCCAAACAATCAGTGGGGCCACTGGACAATCCAGGTGCACTCAAGGAAGATAAAGTCATTGTGGAGAAGCTGAATTCGTTGGATCAATCTTGACTGCAAAGAATGAGAGAGAGATTCCCACACCTGAGCCATTCTTTTTAGGTGACAAATCTGAGGAACTGTTCCAGATTGAGGTGTCAATAGAGGTGGTTTTGGAAAAAAATTGATAAATTAAACAATAATAAATCATCAGGACCAGATGGTATTTATCCAAGAGTTCTGAAGGAACTAAAATATGAAATTGCAGGACTACTAACTGTGGTTAAGTATATATATGTGTATAAGTAGGGGCATATGTGTATATGTGTATAAGTAGGGGCATAGCGAGCAGATCGAGGGACATGATCATTCCCCTCTATTCGTCATTGGTGAGGCCTCATCTGGAGTACTGTGTCCAGTTTTGGGCCCCACACTACAAGAAGGATGTGGATAAATTGGAGAGAGTCCAGCGAAGGGCAACAAAAATGATTAGGGGTCTGGAACACATGACTTATGAGGAGAGGCTGAGGGAGCTGGGATTGTTTAGCCTGCAGAAGAGAAGAATGAGGGGGGATCTGATAGCTGCTTTCAACTACCTGAAAGGGGGTTCCAAAGAGGATGGCTCTAGACTGTTCTCAATGGTAGCAGATGACAGAACGAGGAGTAATGGTCTCAAGTTGCAGTGGGGGAGGTTTAGATTGGATATTAGGAAAAACTTTTTCACTAAGAGGGTGGTGAAACACTGGAATGCGTTACCTAGGGAAGTGGTAGAATCTCCTTCCTTAGAGGTTTTTAAGGTCAGGCTTGACAAAGCCCTGGCTGGGATGATTTAACTGGGAATTGGTCCTGCTTTGAGCACGGGGTTGGACTAGATGACCTTCTGGGGTCCCTTCCAACCCTGATATTCTATGATTCTATGGTATGAAACCTATCATTTAAATCAGCTTCTGTGCCGGATGCTGGAGGATAACTAATATAACATCAATTTTTAAAAATGGCTCTAGAGATGACCCTGTCAATTATAGGCCAGTAAGCCTAACCATTACCAGGCAAATTGGTTGACACTATCGTAAAGAACAGAATGACCAGACACATAGATGAACATGATTTTATTGGGGACGAGGCAACTGGGCTATTGCAAAGGGAAATCGTATTTCACCAATCTATTAGAATTCTTGGAAGGGATCATCAAAGATGTGGAAAAGGGTGATCCAGTGGATATAGTGTAGTTGGACATTCAGAAAGCCTTTGAAGGCTTCACCAAAGGCTCTTGAGCAAAGTAAGCAGTCATAGGATAAGAGAGAAGGGTCCTCTCGTGATCAGTAACTGGTTAAAATGGTGTCCCCTAGCGGTCTGTACTGGGATCACTGCTGTTCAACATATTCATAAATTATCAGAAAAAATGGGCAAAAAGGGAAGTGGCAAAATTTGCAGATGATACAAAATTACTCAAGATAATTAAGTCTAAAGCAGACTGCAAAGAGTTACAAAGGGATCTCACAAAACTGGGTGACCAGGCGACAATATGGCAGATGAAATTCAATGTTGATAAATACAAAGTAATGCACATTGGAAAACATAATCCCAACTATACTTAAAAATGATGGGGTCTAAATTAGCTGCTACTATTTAAGAAAGAGATGGAGTAATTGTGGATAGTTATCTGAAAACATTTGCTCAGTTTGCAGTGGCAGTCAAAAAAACTAACAATATTAGGAGCTATTTGGAAAGCGATAGATAATAAAAGACAGAAAATATCATAATGCCACTATATAAATCCATGGTCCGCCCACACCTTGAATACTGCATGCAGTTCTGGTCACCCCATCTCAAAAAAAGATATATTAGAATTGGAAAACAGAGAAGCACGAGAAAAAATGATTAAGGGTATGGAACAGCTTCCGTATGAAGAGAGATTAAAAAGACTGGAACTTTTCAGCATGGAAAAGAGACGACTAACAGGGCATATGATAGAGGTGTATAAAATTGTGACTGGTGTGGAGAAAGTGAATAAAGAAGTGTTATTACTCCTTGACATAGCACAAGAACAAGGGGTCACCCAATGAAATTAATAGGTAGCTGGTTTAAAACAATCAAAAGCAAGTACTTCATCACACAACACACAGTCAACCTGCAGAATTCATTGCCAGGGGATGCTGTGAAGGCCAAAACTATAACAAAGGTTCAAATGAAAAAAAAAACTTTATAAATTCAGGAAGGATAGGTCCATCATTGGCTATTAGCTAAGATGTATATTAGCTAAGATGCTCTGGGTGTCCCCAACCTCTGATTGCCAGAAACTGGGAATAGATGATAGGATGGATCAATTGCTGATTGCCTGTTCTGTTCATTCCATCTGAAGCACCTGGCATTGGTCACTATCAGAAGACAAGATACTGGGTTAGATGGACCATTGATCTGACCCTGTACAGTTGTTCTTATGAAGACTATGGGACACTAGAAATTAATCCTCATGGGCTAAATTCTCCCCTTTGCAAGAGCACTGCTCATTGCAGATGATAGGATGAGGGTACTGGTTATAGCTCCCTGATATTTATCAATGTCCCTAATCCTTACATGACTTAGAGCAGCTGCCACTGGACTCTATTTCACCACTGGACTCTACTTCAATGCAGAATTGGCAAAGTATTTGTAACTCTAAACAAAGCATTATGGTTGTTCTTTCAAAAGTTTACAACTGAACATTGACTTAGTACAGCTTTAAAATTTTACTATGTAGAAGAAAAATTCTGCTTTTAACCATCTTAATTTAAACAAAACAAGCACAGGAACAGTTTCCTTACCTTGTCAATTTTTAAAAATGTTCCTTTTTTTTTGTAGTTTACATGTAACACATTATTATACTGTATTTGCTTTTTTCTTTTTTTGTCTCTGCTGCCTGATTGCATACTTCCAGTTGCAAATAAGGGGTATGGTTGACTGGTCAGTTTGTAAGTCTAGTGTTCATAACTCTGAGGTTCTATTATATATAGAAGCAATACAAACATCACCAAAAGCAAAAAAGGGAGAAAGACACATAACTGACTTTGGGTCTGAGTCTGCAACCCTTACTCACCTGAGTAATCCTTACTCCTGCGAGTAGTTCCATTGTATTCAGAAGAACTACTTATATGAATAAATACTGCTTGGATGCATAAGGCTTGAAGGATCGGGTTTATATTTCCCCTTTTGATAAAAGTCTATTGTAGACACAGTGCCCCAACACTCACTAAATAAAATAGGACCCAGAATGACATATGTCACAAGCAAACAAGTTTGGATATGGTCACTATGAAACTGGTCTTTCTGGCAACTGTACATTGTTCTCCATGAAAAAGTGACTGCCCAACAGCTACATTTTCATGTATGGGAATAGCATAAAATTGCTTATTCTTTACTCACTCCACTTCTAGAAAGCACCATATGATAGATGAGCTTGACCTTGATGACCATCGCTTCTTTCCAAAACCTGCACACCTTACCACATAAAAGACATGACAAACACGCAGATACCGCTTTATTTTATTCCCTTTTGCCTTGCTCGTGACAGCAGCATAAGAAGGCATTCATTATCTTTCTCTCTTTGCTACCAGTAGGTGTGTAACTACTTTCTTTTCCACACACACACACAGGATCAACCAAGCTCATAGACAGGAATATCACGTTAATCTTTTACTATTCCTCCATCAAGAGGAGATGTGTTGCCTATAGAATGTTCAATATGAAAAATACCAGATAGTTCTACTTGAGCTGAGTCTAATGTGAAAATCAACATGCAAAAAAGCCGGGGTGCATGGTCACTAGGGGCTATGGTAAGGTAGGAATTAGATTTGCGAGAGGGAGATTGGGACAACCAAAAAACAGTGAAGGGTGACAGAGGGATAAATACAGTTTTCTACCATCCTGCCTCACCTTTTTTGTAAAGTGCCTTAATTTATAATTCTGAAAGGAAAAGGAGATGAGAGAAGACAGAGGAAAGAATGCAACTTTTTTTTCCCCACCACCCCGCCACCACTTCACAATGTCCTAGTTTTCATTTTGAAAATGTGACCAAACTTCAGGACAGAGGGTATGTGTGCAGGGGTGGAACCAGGGACAGCAGCTTGCTACTTGCAGTCCCATAACCATTTTTGGGCATCAGCTGCCATTGCAAAAAAATATGTCTCCCCAACTCTTGCTTGCACCTCCCCTAGAAAAGCTCAGTGTTTCACGTTTGCTAAACATTACAATAGAGTGATTATAATGAAAATGTTTTAATATAATAAATGAATAGACTGCCTACTGAGATAACCATGGGCTACCGAGATAAACTTACTCTGGGAACATCCAGATGGATTTTCTTTATATGTCTATTTAAATGAATTATTTGCACTGCACGGGCTTTTAGGCTACTAAAAGAAACAGATAAAGTAAATGGAATATAACATTGTCACTGGGTAATAGCCTCTTCCTGCTAGATAAATACTGAGAGAGAAAGAGAAACAATTTATTGAAAATGGTAACATCACCTCAGTGTTCAAGTTTATTTTCAGTGGAAGGCAATTAGGCTGCAATAACATTTTCTTCCACTGACATTATTTCTATTATATCAGATATGACAAAATAAATAAACTAAGATGGATGGACATTGCTGATGCAGAGTGACAGCTACTCACTCTACCATACTGAAAAAACAATATTGTTATTGGCTTAAATTTCATACAGTGACAGCCACATCAGTACTGATCAGGTAATCCTAATTAAACACAATTTGGGGGTTTTTTTACAGCTAAAATTACAGTGGGGTGGCCTCCCCATTATGGTTACAGTTGAACCTACCTTATTGTTTAATAAGTTAGTAGTTAGAATGTGGATAAACAAAAACAGCAAGGCCTGATTGCCCATCATTAGTTTTTGTATTGATGAACTTCAGGCAAAAACAATCCCATACCATCAGATTTTTTCAGACGTGTCCACTAATTTTGTGTGCCTAAAGCCTGGGTGCTGAAGCTGAGATGTCTTCTGACTGATTTTCAGATGCTGAGGATACTCAGCTCCCCCTAAATTCAAAGGAGTAACTATAGATTTGTGAGCAGTGAGCTGATAATCAATATAACTATTTTCAAGAGTTATCAGCTCCCATTTAGACACCCCAATGAAGTGCCCATTTATAAAAGTGCTTAGTATGCCGTAGTACCTGTTGTTCTGGTGACTTATATAAATGCCTAAATGGAGTGATTGAACTTTGAGTTCTTCTGAAAGTCTGAGTCGATATGTACCTCTACTGTAACTCATCCTGCCTCAACTCTGCTGCATTGCCTTTGTATCTATCACTCTCTCTTTTATTATTTGTGAAAGAACGTTAATTTGCCCTGTCAGCCATTCTGTTTATTCTTAACAAGTTAGTAACTAGAATTAGGCTATAATGTCTTTTGAACCCACAAAACCTCTGAGGAGCGTTCAGGACAGTGATAATCATTACACTATGGAAAAAGTATAGTTTAAGCTCTCCCAAACCCACCCAGAATACTTTCTTTCAAGGTCTCCTGGTGGCAGCAATAGATGTTTTACCCATCTTATGTTCCTCAGCATAATGAAATGAATTATTAACTTCACACTGTGTGGGATCTCTGGGGTGGGGTAGAGCTGTCTGTACTCTCAGCTTCTCCAAAGCACTTGTGTGGGTTCAACCACAAATTGAACTAAAATGTTCAGTTCTACAGACCAACAATAAAGTTAGTCCATTAGTGTTTCAGGGACCCATTGTGTGACTTCAATGGAGTTATATTAGGAATGAATAGGGCTAGAAATTTCTAATATTAAATTTAATAAGAAAGGAGTTATAATTATGTCAAACAGCTCTGTAATTTTGAGATGAAACTGAAGTACGTAGAAAAGCATCAGTTCCAATACTACATTGCTAGAATTTAAATGTTGTTAGCTTAGCTAAAATGAGTTAATCATGGATGCTGAATATAAACAACATCCCTATTAGGCAGTCTATTTTCATACTTGAGGCACACAGTTCTCTGTGTTATAGTCAGTGCAGCAGAACTCAGTAAAACACTATCCCTCATACCTAATGTGATGGCATTTATACACAAATATGGTTTTCAATAACAGATATTCAGCTGCTTCAAATTAATTCTCTCTCATTCATTCAGTATGTCGTGTTGCAGAGGATAACTCCTTTGATATTAATAGTAATGGAGATACATTACATCTGACAGTGCTAACAACATGTTTAGCAGAATACATTAGCTTTAAGTAGATTAAGGATCTGAATACTTTTTTCAGATGCCACTGTTTCAAAAAACTATTTTAATGGTTGCATCTGTTGTACTGATTCAGAAATTATCTCTGCTTTGATATGTGAAAATTAAAAATATTGTGATTAATCGCACTGTTAAACAATAGAATCCCATTTATTTAAATATTTTTGGATGTTTTCTACATTTTCAAATATATTGATTTCAATTACAACACAGAATACAAAGTGTACGGTGCTCACTTTATATTTAATTACAATTATTTGCACTGTAAAAAAAAAGAAATAGTATTAGGTGAATTGAAAAATACAAGTATTGTAGTGCAATCTGTTTGTCATGAAGTTGAACTTACAAATGTAGAATTATGTACAAAAAATAACTGCATTCAAAAACAACACTGTAAAACTTTAGAGCCTACAAGTCCACTCAGTCCTATTTCTTGTTCAACCAATCGCTCAAATTTATTTACATTTGAAGGAGATAATGCTGCCTGCTTCTTGGTCATAATGTCACCTGAAAGTGAGAAGGCGGCATTCACATGGCACTTTTGCAGCCAGCGTCACAAGATATTTACATGCCAGATGCGCTAAAGATTCATGTCTTGTCATGCTTCATCCACCATTCCAGAGGACATGCATCCAGGCAAATGACAGGTTCTGCTTGATAACCATCCAAAACAGTGCAGACCAACACGTTCATTGTCATAATCTGAGTCAGAGGCCACCAGCAGAAGGCTGATTTTCTTTTTTGGTGGTTTGGGTTAAGTAGCTTTTGCATCGGAGTGTTGCTCTTTTAAGACTTCTGAAAGCATGCTCCACACCTCATCCCTCTCAGATTTTGGAAGGCACTTCAGATACTTAAACCTTGGATCGAGTGCTGTAACTATTTTTAGAAATCTCACATTGGTACCTTCTTTGCGTTTTCTTAAATTTGCAGTGAAAGTGTTCTTAAAAATGAACATGTGCTGAGTCATCATTGAGACTACTATAACATGAAATATATGGCAGAATGTGGGTAAAACAGAGCAGGAGACATACAATTCTCCCCCCAGGAGTTCAGTCACAAAAAAATATTGCATTAATTAAATTTAACAAGCATCATCAAAAGAAGCATGTCTTCTGGAATGGCACCTGAAGCATGAAGGGGCATATGAATGTTTAGCATATATGGCACATAATACCTTGTAATGCTGGCTACAAAAGTGCCGTCCGAACGCCTGTTCTGACTTTCTGGTGAAATTGTAAAGAAGTGGGCAGCATTATCTCCTGTAAATGTAAACTTGTTTGTCTTAGCGATTGGCTGAACAAGAAATAGGACTGAGTGGACTTTTAGGTGCTAAGGTTTTACATTGTTTTGTTTTTGAGTGCAGTTATGTAACAAAAAAAATCTACATTTGTAAGTTGCATTTTCATGATAAAGAGATTGCACTACAGTACTTGTAAGAGGTGAACTGAAAATACTATTTATTTTATCATTTTTACAGTGCAAATATTTGTAATTAAAAATAATATAAAGTGAGCAGTGAACACTTTGTATTCTGTTGTAATTAAAATCAATATATTTGAAAAATGTAGAAAAACATCCAAAAATATTTAATAAATTTCAATTGATAGTCTATTGTTTAATTGCAGTTTTAATTGCACTGTTAATTGCAAGTAATTTTTTTAAATCGCGATTAATTTTTGAGTTAAGCACGTGAATTCACTGCAATTGACAGTCCTATTTTCCATATAATTTTTTTTTTCATGTGGCAGTAAGTGCTTTGTAAACACTATAAACTAGCCTCACAAAATAGTAACAAAGCTCACTGCTTTTGCATTTTCTTTAAGAATTAAAGATGTTTTATTCTCAATGTCTTTTAAATTTGTCTGTATAGTTTATTGCTTTTTGATAACTAACTTCAGTGAATTATTCTTCTAACAGAACCCAAAACGCCATTTTGAGGTTCACTTCACAGGGGAAAAAAACAAACAAACAAAAAACCCAATGGGAAAGATATTATGAGGATCAGAAATAGTTTATTATAGTGGAGAACCTGTACTATTTCTTAATTCAGATTTTATTTATGCATTTCATTAGTCCAGGCCTTCAAAGAAGCTTTGTCACAATGACTGGAATGGGAGCAGCAGCAGGCTCTAAATCTTTCCTGTAATTCAACTTCGCATGTAAGAAGTTCTCAAACACCAAAATGAAATGCTGCAACCACACATCACATACAAACAGAGGTTATTGTGCCTTTTTTTCTTGTGTACCTATATTTGTATGAAACTGCTTAGGCATCCAAAAAGCGTAGATCCTTACAGAATATATGTGTTGAAAGCATTTTTGGGTAGCCTCCAACAGTTTTATATCAGAAATATAAAAATTTTAATACACTTTAAGGTTATTGTTTTACATTTCTGGAAAAATTGAGAGAAAGTGTCAATTATAATTTTGAAGAAAAACTGTGTGTGGAATTGTCGATCCAAATTGACAATCCAATCAATCACTTGTTGAATGAGCCAATACATTTAGAGGGTTTTGTAGCTCAATAAATTTAGTGGTAATTTAATGAGATCCTCTTAATCAATTAAGTACAGTTTCAAAAAAAAAAAAAAAAAACCAAAAAACCCACAAAACTGAAATTAGCAAAAATGTTTCCCAATTACCCTTTTCCCCCCCCTCCCAGTTGTCTTACAGCTCTTAACCTAGCTAGAAGTGTTGGCAGTGTAACAAATATCTTCATCGTTTGTCCAATTTTTAGCTTCTAGAACAAAGACCTCAGTTTTTTCAAGGTGTTTTCTGGTCATCTGTTTTCCTACTAGATTCTTCTGAAAAAAGAATAGGTGTAAAGCATAAAGATAATGTGCTTCAAAGGTCATCCTCATGCACCCATAACCCACCACTGTACTTGAATGGCAAAGCAACACAGAGTGAAAAAGGACCCTGCAGGTGTTTATAACTAAAAATAGTGGAAAACTCACAAGCACTGAAAAGTCAACGAGTAACTATTTCAGACATGTATAAACACTAGCTTTGTTGCATGTAAGAGCCACAAAATATGGAAATAAGAAGGGTGAAATGTTGTGACTAACTCCTGATACTTCAAAATGATTAATAATCCAATATGGTCTTCTTTAAAATTTATGTTGACATTCATTATCAGATCAACTCATTCACCTTCTGCTTGTAAGACTGCCTGATGCACGTATTATATACGAATGATCTAGCTCCTATGATCATGCATGTATTACGTATTAAGGATCTAGCTCCAATCCGGAGAGGTGCTGGAGACTTCCTGGAAAGTGAGAGTATCCTCAATTCCCAGTGAAGTATCTCCCATTAAGTGCTTAGCACTTTGCAGGATCAGATCCTTTGCAATTTCTTAACTTTTTATAAGTTTGGCTGCTATTAGTGGGAAACCCTATCCTCTTTATTCCCTTTCATAGATGCAGAGGGCTCTGGATACAGCAGAACCAGTTTTCATGTGGGCAGGAAAGCAGAATCCCGAGATTTCAAACAGGAGCACACACCTTCAGCACAAAGTTCAGCAGCTGCTCCTTCTCTGTCACTCCAGTGACTACCTGAATTGGCCAGAGGATCTGTCATTATGATCCACCAGCCTCTCCCAGCACCTTTGCGAGAGGCAAGTTAATAGGCTATAGACTCTATTCCAGCTCTGAGGTTGCAGCAGGTGCCACAAAGGAACTTTGTAGCCTGCAAAGGAGAAGGATTCTGTCTCTCCAAAGCCCAAGGGATTTTTCCCATGCCAAACACATATACTTGGGATTGGTGCAGCAAGATAGAGTTGCATCTTTGGTAAATTTCAAATATTAATTTCAGTTTAAAAAATAAGAATTCATGCGGAAGCTTTTGCAGTAGCAGAATAGTGGTTTTTGCACATACTGTACCTGCACATCATTGACATTCATCCTTGTTCCTTCTTTCCCAACAAAGATGTCATCTATGTCAACAAGAATGTACCTATCCAAGGACAATGTGAGCTTTTTCCCAGACAGGAAAGAGACGGCATCTATAAAGATCAGCTTGTGCAGCCAAAAGTTCAAGTTGCTGCTGAAGAGAACTCTCTGAATCCCATCATGAAGCCCCAGGTCATGAACTACTGTGGCATGGAGAGCATTTTTAGTGATGGGTAGTGGGAGGTTTTCTGTAGTCTTTATTTTTGCAAATATCACTGGCTGATAGGCTGAATGATTAATCTGGAAAACTGTCCAGTCATTTCCAGGCAAGGGACCTTTATCAAGCTTAGAGGACTTAGTTACATGAAGCAATGGGGAATGAGGGTTAACACAACAGTCCTTAACACCCAGATTGCCATGAACATGGAAAGGAAAGTCCTTAAACTGAATGCTCTGCAAGCTGTTCTCGCTGCCCTTATGGAATCCAATGACACCCACACCATATTCAATACAGTATTTATCTAGAAGGCCTTTGTTCCATGAGTCCATATTCACATACTTTAAAATATTTTCATATACAATGAGAACATATTTGCCTTTATTTTTGTCTATAAGCACTGGAAGATCACCTTTCGCAGGAGCAATCTCTATGTGATACTGAAATCTGCTGGATTCTAGAATTGTTATTATATCTTGACCGAGTGTTGAGTATTGGCTTTCCACAAACACCAGCACTACGGGATCAGTCCTCATGGGATCAATGGGCTTCACTGTCTTGAGCTCCATTAACTTGTATGGCAACAGCTGAAGATCACCACATTCCACTTCTGAAGAGATCTCAGAAAGTTCATTTTCCTGTTTGTAGCCATTATACAAATAGTAAGCAGAAATAACAATGCTCACCATACAAAAAGTGGCAAGCACGATAACTGTTCTTTGAAAATGTCTGTGAAGTTTCATGATAAAACTCATGTTGTATACTTGCCTTAGACTGCTTCCAACAGCAGCAGCATTAAAAAAAACCACAACTTTTCAACAACTTGTTCCAGTCCTGCTTAATAATTTATGTCACCATTGCAGCACATATGTCTATCTTCAGCAAGCTTTAGAGAAGGTATAGTCTAAAACAAAAAGAAAAGTGTAAGTTTAATGCATCCATAAAAATATTATTGCATTTCAATTAGCTGGTAGCAGGCAAACCATTGCTAAGATAAGTTCTGAATTAATTTCTGAGCCTAGGTAGTTTCTTTTGTAACTTTTGAACCAGTTCTGTTAATTCCCCTCCTCCATTATTTATTATATTCATATTCTATAACTCACAATTTTCACCTTTGCACTTCCTAATTCTACAGGACGGGAGTCAGAGAGATCCTCCACCCTACCTGTAGTCTAGCCCGAGTACTTCCAGCGTGCTTGTGTAACAAGCACCACTTTGGTCATCATCGGGAACTGGGCACAGGATATCAAGAGCTAAGAGACTCTACATCTTGAGTAAAAAGATCAAGGCCCAGATTTTTAAAGGGGGTTTTAATTGGAGTTAGACAGTTAGGCACCTAGTGGGATTTTCAAAAGTGCCGATCTGCATCTTTAGGCACCTAAACACCTTTTAAAATCTGGCCCTACATCGCATAGCTGGCAGCTTTAAGAGATCACCTCTTCTGTGGATCAAGCAGAGAGAGGGACATGTTACATTATATTGAAGAGAGAGTCACACTGGCAGAGAGCTTCTGCAGACGGAGGTCCATTCCACAGAAGTATGCATATCCCCTGCCCAATTCCCACATACTGCCCCTACT
Organism: Lepidochelys olivacea; assembly: GCF_965140295.1. Classification (NCBI taxonomy): domain Eukaryota; kingdom Metazoa; phylum Chordata; order Testudines; family Cheloniidae; genus Lepidochelys; species Lepidochelys olivacea. The sequence continues at coordinate 44,484,779 of NC_140414.1, read as the reverse complement.
TTCACAGGAAACTGTATCAATTCTGCTGCCAGTACACAAAAGAAGACAGGGATTTTGCCCACACTAAACACTTGTAAGATACAAAGCAGCACACCTAAAATTGGCAAGAGAGGAACTCCTCCCATGGAACTCAAAGTGTAGGACACAGGGCATTCCAGTGGCGTCCAGCCAAATATTTTCACGTTATATATTTCTTTTCCTGTCATTTTCCTAAAAACAAAGCAAGCAAGCAAACCCTGCCTCTCCCAACCTTCCACACATAGGAGATTTCATAACCAGATTTAAAAAAAATAAGTTAAGAGAGGTTAAGATTGTCTGCTTAAATGCACTCACTCTTGTGTGAAGATTTCTCTTGAGAAGTTAAAGTTGCATGCATACCCTTAACTCTGCCCTGTTGTGTGTGATTCCTTCATTATATGGTCACACACGATTTCTCAGATAATACAGTATAAATTACAATCTTTTCTTCTATGTTAGAGGCATGTGTGTTCTACAGTGTACTATTCTGTATACATTAAGTATTTTATACTAAAAGTATACAATAAACCATGCTTATGTATGCCATATTAAATATAACACACGCCAGATTAAGTATAACACGGGGTAATAATAGAAACGTACTGGCACATGAGCCACCTAAGTTTGCAACTTATGCTCTGAGCTGTACCTAAAGAAAACTGTGGTGCTGACTAAAAAGATAATAGCTACTGATAAAATTATAGACCTATTTAAAAAAATAAACTGGAAAAATATGACAATCAAATTAAATATGAAAGAATAAAGCAAGTATTGCAAGACAGCTAACTAAGGTTGCAACAAAAATTGCGTATTATATAGCATTATTTAGGAAACAGAACACATCAATGTAATTGCAGAATGTATCATATATAATACACACAGGGGTCAATATTAAGTTTGTGTTTGCAACATTTAGCTTGGTCTTTTCCTGACTTTTGAGTGCTTAACCACACATCCTCTTAATGTATTTTTAATGCAACAGAAAGAGGTAGATTTTTTTTAAAAAAACCATATAACACTGAAGGAGCCACAAAATTTAAAGCCAAAAGCCATTGCTTATATATGTAAAATCTACAGGGTTAAATTGTAATGGATCTCACTCACAATAGTGGGTAAATCCATTTGTAACCACAAAACCCTGCGATTTGTGTACAAACTGGCAGACGATGCCTGCCATATACCCATTATGTAAAATATACAACTGTGCATGTTTTTAGAGGTCTTTGGCCCACAACACTTTGCGCTCTGCTTCTGCCAAGTTATCAAGCTATTTTGCTAGAAATTCCTATTCCTGGCATTTTGATAATATTTATTTGAGAAAATAACTGAACAAGACAGAATAAGTTTGTGCACCACAAGAAATGCAAGAAAACAAACTAATATTTACAAATGGCTGAAGGAGAAGATTAGTAGTGAAAGAAATTTGGGCTCTTTCCTGCATCTAATACAGTCATTAGCAAAACTCCAAACTTAATTCCCAATTTAAATCAGGATTGGAGCAGGCCTTTTATTTTCAAATTTCTGATTGGGAGAGTTACTGATTGTTACTAAAAACTCAATGTCCTTTTAACTTTCTCAGCTTTAACTACATTCCAGGGGGTTGATCCTGCAAAGTGAAAGTAAGGAGTATAAACACAAGGTAAAAAGTAATGAGTAAGAAAGTGAGCTGAGGGGAACCCAATCTTGCTTTAACAGTAGCTTTAGAATATGTCACCCAAGTTTTTCCTGCTTAACAGGACTAGGGAAAAGTTGTGAAAGCATAGCTATATTTCTCATATGATGGGGATTACATTTAAGCCCATGTCTTGCCAGAAAAATTCATTCTCTGCCCATATCTTTCCCCTTTTTACCCTGTTCTTGAGAGTAAAGAAAAGGTGCACAGATGTATTAAGACTTAGCACATGCAGTGGAAAGGCTTACACCTAGCTCTTATCTTTACTCACAACTGGACATAACAGTCACTCACATTTGCACTGAAGTACAACAAATTGCCCTCCCTGTTGCACACTGTGTTCAAAGCCCCAAAGCATAAAGGTGAATTGTTCAGGATTGGGGGTGGGGGAATCCTGGCTCTAGAAAGTAGAGACAGCTGTCTGAAAAGAGAATTTGCAAATTTTATTAAAAATAAAGACTAAATGACAACCTGCATGTGTTACAAGGATCAACAGAATACTTTTGAATAGTGAGCACTGTTAGATGCTTAGGCTGTTATTATCAGAGGGACTATCAGCCTACCGAGCAATAAAGAGATGATTCATCTGATTGGAAGTAAGGTAACAAAGAGAAAGCTCAATCTTGAATGATTGAGGCAAGATTAATAGGTTGTTTTCAGACAGGCTTCTCATTTGTGGATACAATTTGTAGAATGTTTGTGGATTTTTTTGTTTGGTTTCTAAGAACACTTATTATTATGTTGGACTTCCTGAAACCAATTTATTTTATGAAGTGATCTGATTAATAAAACAAAAGAATTCCAAGCATAAGGAGCAGCACATAAGAAATCAAAAAGATATCTGAAACATCTGAGATTTGAGAAGAGTTATGAGTTTGTTGATATTGTTTTGGTTTGGTACCTTCAAAAACTTGGGACCGCTCCTCAACTAGTATAACCAACATAGCTCATTCACTTCAATTGAACCATGATGATTTACACCAGATGAGGATCTTGCCTCATATGTAAAATACCACCACAGAATCCAAAAAGAGTCCCAAACATTACACTCCCACTATTATAGGGCCTTGTACCATTATTGTACAATACTATACAATGACCTTTGAAGGAGAATGTGCCACTCAGTCTGCAGCAGTGCAAGCTACCGCTGCACTTCTTCAACACTGCACCTCAGTCCCTGTCTGAGAATCCCTAAATTGATCTTTAAGACTTTTGCATTCATTAAGTATCCACCTGCAGATTGAGACCAGAATCTATTAATCTAGGTACTACACTAGCAGGGGTAGGCAACCTTTGGCATGCGAGCTGATTTTCAGTGGCACTCACACTGCCCGGGTCCTGGCCACCGGTCGGGGGGCTCTGCATTTTAGTTTAATTTTAAATGAAGCTTCTTAAAAATTTTAAAAGCCTTATTTACTTTACATACAACAATAGTTTAATTATATATTATAGACTTATAGAAAAAGACCCTCCAAAAACATTAAAATGTATTACTGGCACACAAAACCTTAAATTAGAGTGAATAAATGAAGACTTGGCACACCACTTCTGAAAGGCTGCCGACCCCTGTACTACAACATTGCTCCTAACATGTTATCTCACAGGGCCTCCCAAAGAGGAAAAGAAATAATCTCTTTTTGTCTTCCCCATATGTAAATTTGAATAGGTAGAAATGTTTTGATATATAGACAAATAGGTTCTTCTCACATACAACAAACCTACTAAAGGAAATTTAAGTAAAGTAAATGAGCTTTGCATTAAGTTCTGAATGCAAGAGGTACCATGGTCATTCCTCCCTCTTATGGGAGCAACTTCCATAGTCCAGCTCCTGGGAAAATTCTGTCTCATATAGCCACTAGTTCTCATCCAATTAGTTGACAGTTTCATCGTTTCAACAGAACATAGCTGCAGTGGGAGGTCATACGTATAGAAGTGGTAACTGCCCAGGTAACTAGGGCCAATTCCCATAAATGGCTTTGAATATTAGGCCAGCAATCTTCAATTGGCCTCTGTGTTCAATGGTAAGCGAATGCTGAGAACAGCACCCTGCATGATGTGCTCAAAGAACCAGTGTTACTTTGCAAACAAACTGCTGTGCTTTGTGTCACTTGCACCTTTTTCTGGGTGTGTGGTTTTATTTCTGGATATAATGAACAAATCCTCAGTGTAAACCAGTGTAGCTAAATTGACTTTAATGGACCTATGCTGATTTACCAGCTGAGGATCAGGCACACTAATGGGTTGTAGTAATTGAGGCTGGAGGTCACATATGTGTAGATCGTGCATATGCCATTATTGGTTTCTAAAGCTTACACATATCAAAGCATTAAAAATGTGTATATTACCTTTGCAAAAAGATCTCTCTACTTAAGTCTATGGATCAGGACATTCAAATTCATGTAGCTGGCTTGTATCCTCCTTTTGGTACGCATCCCTTGTACAGTTGGGCTGTCTGTGAACATAGTGGTCACATCCCCAGCATGACAATTTGCCTTCCTCTGTATGGTAGAGCAAAAATCTGCCACAGAGAGTCCCATGGTGCAGAGGGAAGCATGTAGTCCCTTTGCATGGGTTCTCCACTAGCAGGCAATGGTCCTTTATACAATGGAAATACATTTTTTCTGTGTGCAGGATGTAAAAGATAATTGGAGAAAGTTATACTCTTGGCCATTCAGTGACATAATTAGTATTTGTGTTTTTTTAGAAATGACATCAATTCTAGGTTAATCCATCCCTGTATAGTTGGGGTCAATTTCTCAAGAAATGTACATCCAAATGGAATCCCACCCCTAGGGTGACCACACAGCAAGTGTGAAAAATTGGGACAGGGGGTGGGGGGTAATGGGAACCTATATAAGAAAAAGACTCAAAAATCAGGACTGTCCCTATAAAACTGGGACATCTGGTCACCGTACCCACCCCTCATACAAACTGAAGTCTGTTAAAATTGTGTTAGTGTTTGTCAGCAAACCTTTTAACCCACCAGAAGCGGTTTTCTTTAACTCAGCTATGTTACAAGTCTATTTTCATCTGCATAATCAATGAAAAAATTGAAAATATCCAAAACCAAAAGAGAAAATAAAGCCTATAAAAATAGTTTCCAATTTGAAGCAAGATCATTTAGTTCAACTTAAGGTTTACCTCAGCCACATATTGTATACCCTGATCCCTGTGTAGGAACAGTACAATTATGCTACACTCAGCTCCTTCTATCTTCTGGTATACATAAATTCTTCTTGACATTGCATTCTGAAGACACCTCTGATTTACAAAGAGCAAACAAAAATGATATGAAGTCAGGCCTCCCTAGTTACCCATCAAATATTATTTACTGTAAAAGATATTTCTGCAGTTACATATAGCTGCACAGATCTTTATGTCTCTCTCTCCTAACCTAACAACACATTAAAACAACATTCTAGCTCGGTTCCTTTGTACACTGACCACTGCCTCCACAGCTAAAATATGTTCAAGTTCAATATGAAAAACTGGTTTTAAATGAAAACCAGAAACAATACAAATATTTTCCATATTGTGTAGCATTAAAATTATGATTGGTACATTTTTTAACTAGACTGAACAAAAATGCCATTTTTAGACAAACAATCATGAAATATCCCAGAGAAAATAAAGCGTTGACCTGATTAGGAAGTTCTGTTGAAATTATTACATTAATGTTGCTAAACAGGCAAACCTTTGTGAATTAATGAATGACGAGGCACAAAGGAACAATGTCTATTGGCAAGCAATGGTGGTACATATGATAGTATGCATATTTTGGATCCACAATAAAAATACATACTGCTTCCAAGTACTTGGTACCAATCTCTGTCTGCCATAAAAGTCAAGCACTGAATACTCAGGAAAATACCAAATAAGAAAGCTGATATTTAGTCTATATGTTTGGAAGAGATTTTTAAATGAAAAGGATATTGATATGTGACATGTCAAGGAAAGTAATTGAAAGCTATAAGTTTCACAATTTCAGGGCTGGAACAGATGACTATCTGGGGACTTAACATTTCTAAGTGTACCAACTGACAGGTGGGATGGATTAGATGGACTAAAGATTCTTTAAAAGCATAGAAATCAGGAGGTAAACACTCTGTCCAAATCTTTCTGGCAAGTATTATTCATTTTGTTATTAAATCTCTGTACCTTCAGCTTTTTGATGTGTTGTTTTACACAGAGTGACACCAGTAGGAAATATTGCCCTATATGGAGGGGATGACTGCATAATGATCTGTTAGTAAAGGAGTTTTTAAAATTAATGAAATAGTGTTTAGAAAACTGTTGGTTTATTTAAGAAAGAAAGGTTTGAAAAAGTTTAATTTGCTAAAAAATATTTTTTTGTTTTCAACATTACTATGTGACCTCCCTTCAGTACTTTCTAGCCAAGCATCTCAAACAGCTTTACAAATATCACTAAATTTACTTATACAATATTTCTGTGAAATAAGCATTACTATCTCCATTTTTTACTGAGGCAGAAACTCAATCATACAGAAGTTAAGTGATTTGCCCCAGGTCACATAAAGTCTGTGGGTGACTCAGTTCTTCTGTCTCCCAGGTACTTTCATCATAAAACTATGCTATTTCCAACATATTCCTAACTGATGCTTGTCAAAAAGATTAAATGCAGGTATTTCATTAATGCTGAAAAACTTAGGTGAAAAACTGGATGAAAAAAACTACTTCTATTGTTTGGTCAAAAGGCCTCATATTTCCAAAACAATTATCTGGCAGGCCTGAAGAGTCAACTAATTGTTAGTAAGTAATTTACCCAGATAAAATTTCAAAAGGCTGATAGAACTTCTCAGTTATATACATAACATCTGAAATAAACATTAGCACATGCCAAATTCCGCATGGGTTTGGGATGATTTCAGAGGCTAACAGCTAATGGGTTATGACTGTATTGTTAAGATATTTTATTTTTACTAACACAGCAATCAAGCAGCTCTAAGTGCCCTAAAACACTAGAGGGCAACAGTGTCACACAGAAAAACCTATTAACTGCAGGGCTGGTTTGGGTACCAGATCAGGAAGACAGATGCTAACTGAGCTAATAAATAGGAACTCTCCCGAATGCGATATACTAAACTTGGGATGAGTCGTTAAAGGCTATTTTTAGAAACGAAGCCATATCTTGCCAGTTGAAGGGTTAATAAACTACGCTGATAAATATACATCCCCGCAAATAATCGCTGCATGCATAACTCTCCAGACCATTCACACCAGCAGAACCGCCCAGGAGCTGTAGGTCTGAACAGACCTGATTAAAATGCGAGAGGGAAAAGGTCCGTACGCACTGAAAGTTGCACCGTCACCAATAAGTACGCCCCGCAGAAGTTTGTTGGGGGGAGGAGGGATGGCCGGGAGTGAGGAGATTAGGAGATAATAGAGTTTGGAGACTTTTCTATCTAGGCTTAAAGCACAAAATGCGAGCCCAGCCCTGCCCCAATTATTACCTCCAGGTGCACTCCAGGAACATGCCGGTGCAGCTTCCACTTCCCCTAGACCTGCTGCATGCAGCTCCTCCTGGGACGGGACGAGTGGCCGGTGCCAGTCTTTCCCTCTCTCTCCCCGCTGCCCTCTCAATCCCGTCTGCAAAGCCCCGACCGAAGCACCAGGAGGAGGCAGGCGGTACAGCCCCTGGAGCCTCCCTCCCCCCAAAGGCAGAGCTTCCCTCCTTCCTCCCCCAAGCAGGGGGAGCTGGAGGTGACTCGAGGCAGCAGCCGGGCGACCCAAGCGCCCAGGAGAAGAATGAGCCAAGCAAAGCTCTGAGCAGCCGCCGCGAAGGGTGAGGGGCTGCGCTGCAGGCGGCGGGGCGCCGCGGCGGAGCGTGGGCCAGCCAGAGCCCGCCGCCTCTAGCTCTAGCGAGCGGGACGCTGCGCGTCTTCGTGCCTCTCGCACTCGCAGAGGCGGCGGGAGCAGCGAGCGGGGGACTCCGGCTTCCCCGCCATTGGCCGGCGGAGGCTCCTCCCTTCCCCAGTCGCCTCCTTCGCGGGGAGGCTTGCGCAAGGGGCTGGGTGCGTGGCTGCGGAGCTGGCCGCGGCGGCTTCTAGTCCACGCTCTGCCGCCACGCGGGGGCTGGGGGCGCCGAGCTCCTGCACTCCGCGGCCGCCGCTCTCCGCGGCCGGCTCGCTGCTGCGCTAGGCGCCCAGCTGCACGGAGCAGCAGGGAGGCGTCGCAGGGCAGGGCGTACCGCGGACAGGGTGGGTGGGTAGTGCCTGCCGTCTCTCGCACTGTACTTTCCTGCCTCCTCCTTATTGTACCAAACGGTGTATTATTAAACGATATTTCCACCCCAAGATGCCCTCCAGGCCCCTCACGCCTACGTGTTTCATCCAGTCGCCTCTCCCCACTCTGGCTAGCTAGCTACTTACACGGCCTTCCTCTCTAGTTGTGTAGCTATTCCACCTTAGCCCCCTGCAGGTTTGTGATTCCACAGATGCATTCATGCACTGGAGGAGACCCCTGGTGTCGATGCACTGGATCTGTGTAAAGAGTGACCTGCTCCAGTTTATTTCAGGTGCCAACCCACTCCTTCACCCAATATCTTAAACTTGTCATTTCAGTAAAGAATTAGGATTGTATTTTTTGCCTCTGTCCACCCTTAGTCTGACATAGTAACTACGTCCCAGAACATGACAAACTAATCTCGAGGGTGTGTCTGTACACAGCATGTAGTGGGGAAATCTATTGCCGACCGGAATGTAGAGTGGGGACTCGCAGCCAGAATACCTACATTCAGTTCCTAACTCATTATCTGATAGTGAGCAACTCACATAAGCCCTCAGTTTACACGTTTTAAACTAAGTGCGATAGTACTTACCGCCTCATTAATTAGTATTTATAAAGCATCCTGAAATTTGGGGATAAAAAGCACTATAGAAATACAGATAATGTTTGTGTATATACACACACCCCTACTTCATGTGTTTTGGGCATACCAAAGCCAAATATGGGGGCATAGATGACATGAGTGCTCTGGTTACAATACAAATAAGTATGAGAAATCATACATTTTGTAAAAAGAAAAGGAGTACTTGTGGCACCTTAGAGACTAACCAATTTATTTGAGCATAAGCTTTCGTGAGCTACAGCTCACTTCATCGGATACAACAGCTTATGCTCAAATAAATTGGTTAGTCTCTAAGGTGCCACAAGTATTCCTTTTCTTTTTGCAAATACAGACTAACATGGCTGTTACAAATAATAATGCAAATGAAGTGTATTATCATAGCAGCTAGGAGCCCTAGCTATGGAAACCGCTGGTACTGTACAAACACAAAGCAAATAGATGGGTAGGGACTGTAATTTTGTTCAGTTTGTAGAGTACCTAGCACAGTGTGTCCATGGTGTTAATACTGGGAAGTACTTTGGGCCAAACCTTGTTCACTTTTCTCATGCCAGCAGTCCCATTGATTTCAGTAGAACTGGTAGCATGAATGAGAGGAGCAAGATTTGGTTCTTTATTCACTCACACATGAATAAGACTTGAAATGCAATGATAAGTGTCAGGGGCAAGGTTGATGCAGCAGCACTGCACTGAGTGGTGCTTATGAATCATCCCCCACCCCGTGTCCAATTCTGCTGTTCTTACTCAAGGAAAATTCTCAGTGAAGAACGTGAAAATTATTCTTTCCAGAAGAATATATTTATCATATAGTTAAGTTATAAAAGAGTCTCAAATTGTAACCTCAGAATCCTGTTCCTTCTTCCCCCATTATCATAAATTTAATGGGGGCAAAGGGAAGTCTAATTAAAATCTTCCAATAAAAACATACCCTTTGTAGTACAGCCTGTGTCAAATCTAAACACAGGAGACTTCTGTTTTGGACCAGATCCAGAAAACAGTGGAAATCCCCAAAAAAATCAGTTCTATATGAGAGATTTGGGGAAGAAATCTTTCAAGAACAGCTCACAAGTTTTCAGCACCACTGATCTGAAGTGTACCTTTGCTGTCCTTTCACTCTGTACCTAAACTTCAAACCCCATTTTAAGACCATTTTGGATTATAATCTGTACAATGCTTCCTTGGCCCATCTCTAGTTATAAGCATGACAAATTTCTATGTGTTACAAGAAATCTTTGTTATAACGTTAACCCTTCCACGTTGTTCTAACTTTTCATTTAAATGATTTGTTTCTCAGTTAGATGTCATTCAATAAACCACACAACTTTTCTGTAGCTTTGCCAGGCTAAGTCAAGTCAGATACCTTGTTGTTTTATTACATCTTTTTATCAAATAATCTCATTTGTGTAAATTTTATTGGGGAGGACTGTGACAGTCATTTAGATTATTGAAAACATGGAACATCTGGGAAGTAATCAGTTGCCTAGTCTTATTCTTTTTTTTTTTTTTTTTTTTTAAAAAACTACTGCCTGATTTACCAGGCATAATACAAAGTTACTATAGCTAATCAGAATCCAGATTTTATTTTAAAAAAACCTTAAAAATACAAAAACATTAACAGTGCTTAGTATATTCATTTTCTAATATTAACTAATGAATCCTTAAAATACTCTTGTGACATGGGTATTATTGTCCTTATTTTATATGGGGCGGGGGGGGGGGAAGAGAAGAGGAGGAGAGAAGTGAGACAAAGATTAACCCATGATTCGCCAGAAGTCACAGAGGGACTCATTGTCTGGGTTCCAGTTACAACTTGCCTTCCAGTGGTGGGCTCAGATCAGAACTCATCACTTCCTATTGTAATAGATGCAGTTGCACAGGAGACTAAGGGCCAGATTCTCTTCTTCGGTACACTAGCAACCTCACTGATTTCAATTGAGTTAAATGCAAGTAACTAAGAAGATGAATAGTTTCCACGGTATGCATCCGATGAAGTGAGCTGTAGCTCACGAAAGCTCATGCTCAAATAAATTGGTTAGTCTCTAAGGTGCCACAAGTCCTCCTTTTCTTTTTGCGAATACAGACTAACATGGCTGTTACTCTGAAACCTAAGAAAAGAATGTGATTTTAGGCATTCATACAGACACTCAGGCAGTTAAAAATTAATCAGTTAAGAAGCTGGCAGGGAAGAAAACAGGTCAAGCCCTATAATCTTTTTACATTAAAAATGTTCTCTATTTTACTACCCTGTACTTCATTTTTGAAGATGTAAGGATTATTTTGTAGCAAATAGTCTTGGAAAGCAGCCATGCTTAGGAGGAGACCACAATTATAGTTTCTCTTCAGTAATGTGTTTCATTTTCAATACCTTATCCTGAAAAGTCCTACCATTTGCATGCATTGTAGTAGTATCTTTCAAGCCAGTTGAAGGCAAGTTGCTGATTACATGCCTTTGGTGATGACTTCTTGGTAGTAAAAATGTTTTATCATCTGTGGGCTTAGTATAAACTGTTGTAATAACTATGTTTTGTTCCGTTTTAATCAGGGGATCCAAACAATTACCATCTTTGTAAAACAAGTCATGTGAGCCTTCATATGGCGAGCTCTTGAATTTATAAAGCTCCAAAAATTCATTAAAGTATTTCTCAGTTCTGAGCTGCTACATTAAAACATCATTTACTGCTCAAGCCACATGCCAAGTAAGATAGATTCATTAGCAAAGAGGACTGAACATTTTCTGTCACTCTATAGGACAATTTACCAGAAAATTTACTTTTGGAAGGAGAGAAAAAGATTTTCCTTCCCATTATATCAGGTCGCTAGGTTTCAAGGGGTTGTGTTAGTTAATATTCAAATCACAGGATAAATTCAGAATGTATTAATTTTAGTTAGCTGTTTTGAATATATGTCAGTTTAATTGAAAGGTCCTTGGTAATATTGAAACTGGTAAGAGAAAAGTAGAAGTGGGGGTGGGGGAGGATTAAAGAGAAAGATGCTGTGAGCACAGTCAGACTAATGCAGCCTTATTCTTTTGAAGAAAGTAGTATTTAATTAAAACTTCTGTCAAACAATTTGGAAAATAAAAAAGGATTCCAGGAAATATAACAAAATAGGACATACCCCCCCCCCAATCTTTTCAACTGTATAGAAAGAAAAGTTCTGAAAATAATCTGATAATTTGCAAAACAAAAATAAATACTGTACCCCCATCACTAATCCTCAGCATATTATAGGGCTTTCCTCTTCAGTAACACTTTTTTGATGATTTCCACCCAGCATTCAAATTTTATATCTAAAAATCAAGACATTGGACATAGAAGGAAAAAAAAAAAGGAACCAGTGTAGGGTCTGACAACAAAATTTAACCAGGGCTGATTAAAAATTAAATGGTGATATTCTCTCAAATGTTGCACTAACCATGTTATTAAAATTTTCATTGTTAGGATTCAGAGACAACATACATTGAGATAAAGAAAACAATTTGCACTTCAGAACTGCTGCTTTAGGCTGTATGCAGACTCAGGCAAACATTATTTCTTCAATTCTATTCACATGAATGTGAACATAATCCTAAAAGTATTTTTTAAATGAAAGTTTAGATTCTGGAACATAAGACATTATCCTCCAGGGAAACATATTGGTTGCCAACGTGTCCTAGCAGTCAAGAAGGAGAAAGAAGGCAAAATAATTTCTTCTAGCATTAATCTGCATGCTTGATATTTCTGCTTATTAATTTTTCAATTCTGGTGCAATACACAGTAGATTAAAAATCAGGCACTCTGGTAGAGTCATTACCATATATTGTTTTAATTTCATCTTAAAACAGATTCCATTGATATGTTGCCCATCTGCAATCATATATTATGCATAGGGGTCTTAGTTCTCCTGTTGTTCGGGGCGAGAATTTCATGATGGCACATATTCTCCAGGACATCACATACTATAATAATTCTATATTTACAGCAGAGGGATTAAAAAAAGTTTAGAGGCCAATAGAACTATTTTTATTCCAATCTGAAAACTCAAGAGAAAACCGTTCAAGCTCTTCTGAAGGATCTAGAGATTGTAATTAAATATAGAAAGTTACAGGTATATGGCAATCCAGAAAAGATTAAAATTAAAGTCTGAAATGTATTATTTCTATTGCAGGAGCATCTAGAGGTCCCAGCCTCATTGTGGTAAGGACTGCACAAACATAACAAAAAGATGGTGCCCACCTAAACAGTTTAATTCTTAGATCATGTTGTTGTGTAGAAGTAGTAGTAGTGGGCCTGATTTAGCGTCTGGTGGCCATTTCATTCAACTGGCATTTATATGAAACATCCTGTGGAAGTTACCAGGAGTCTTGTTTACACAATTATGGCTCAATTGAGCCCAGAATGTCAGACAACTTTTAGTTGTCTCTAGTCAGTATTTGTCCATATTGCTTATGGAACATGTTCCATCTCAGATCCTAACCTGATCAGGGGAGGAACATTGAGACAGATCTTCAGGTGGTATAAATCAGCATGAGTGTTGTGCATCTAGGCTGACTTACACCAGCTAATGATCTGATGGGTGTTTTATTTGCCTGCAAAGTGCCATGCACATTTAGCACAATACAGATAATGATATTATACTGCCATAGTCCTGACAGTCCTAGAGTTCAGGGGGAGGGGCATAATTCAGCATCTGTATTAAAGTGTAACATGGGTGGGATTCTGCAGTACTATGTCCTCCCCCTTTAAGAATTTGGATGTTCATGCTGGAGGGTGCTGAGCCCTTTCTATCAAACAGGAATAATCCTCAACAGAAAAGGGGAGAGGAAGAAAATCTGTAGAGAATGACAGCCCAATTTAAGGAGCCTGATTTGTGGCTACTGAAATTGCAGTCTCTAAGGTCCCAATCCGACAAAACAATTATATATTTAAGAATTTGAATAGTCCCACTGAAGTTACGCTTGTGTTCTGCTGGACTGGGGCCTAATTTCCTACACGCTTCTTTGCATTTAGAGGATTGAACTTTTGGCTGAACTTGGTAATGAAGGGGAAAAACTCTAAACATGTAGGGAAACTATGAAATGAAGAAAGTCACAAGAAAATGTTAAGCAATTTACAAATGTCATTTCATAAGCTATTATTACTTTCCAATCAATGTGAAAGTCTTGATTAACTCTCACAGGCTCTTCTAGTCAAGAGGTGCTTTAGAAAGAATAGATCACATTGCTGTGTGAAGCTCTCCTGGGAAATGCACATAATAATTTGAGAGTCAAATTGTGGTATTTACCCCTGAGTAGGGGGCTGTTCAAAGGCCCTAATGAAGAGCTCAGCAGTGAATTGCGTGTGCAGGAAGCACAATCTCTCCCCTAGCAGCCTGGGCTGTAGGGGGAGTGGACTGGAGCAACAAGGAAGCAAGACTATGGCCCCACCACCACCTCTTTAGGGACCCTTCACCCTCCCCAGACTGCACTGCTTACACTTCCTTGAGCAAAGGGACTGCAAGTGTGACAGGCTCTTCCACAGAATGTGTAAGGAGGCAGCTCTTTGCATTCTTCCCCCCTCCTCAGCTGCATGAAGACCTGCCAAAAATCTATCCTTATTTTAAATCAAAGTGATGTATACAACCTCCATCAGTTACACTTATGCACTGCTGTTGAAATCAGCAGGGCTATAGTGGCAAAACTGAGGATAGAATTTGGTCCTTAATATATATGTGTTGAAAAGTAGGCAGTACATTCTCCGTTAGAACCATTGTCAGCCTTTGCATAGCAATTTGTAAAAGCATAAATCCAGCTGTTGCTAGGCTCTGTTGAAAGATCCAAACTGTCTGACTAGAAAATGCTCCATTTTGGGTGTTATCAGGGAGATTGCATTTTGATGAATCTGAATGTAATGAGGTGTTTGTGTGTGTGTTTGTTTTTTTAAAAAAAGCATATTGTCTTTATAAATCAACCATAGAAGTATTGCAATTTCTTTAAATCAGAGAGACCTAGTATCTCCCTACCCATTGCCTTTAGTTTGCAAATGCATATATAATTTGAAAAGAAAATAACGAGTAAATAACTGGATGCTGTGTACATCCTGAAATCTCACACACTACATTAAGAATGTTTCTTATTCCTATATTGTTCAGATTTGAAGTATTTTATGTATCTTATATTAGTAACAATATATGGAGGATGTTTTGTGCTATTTTCTACATCTTGAGTGCTTTAATGTGTTCTGGGTTTCAAAATCTGGAAATAGCAGTTTGATGTCTTCCATGCGTTACAGTGTAAAGACAGTCAAGTTTGGAATCTTCCAACACAAAAAACCCCAGAACTTTCACTTGGTTATTAACAGCAGCACACCGTTAGAGCCAGATCTTCGTTTTCAGTTTAACACTACTCTAGCAGTGTAAGGAAGTCTTAAAGTAGGTGTAGATTACAGCAGGAAAGTGGCAGGGCCAGAATGACTTTCTGCTGCAACTACCACCACCTATTGTAATGGCCACTGAGCATTGTGGGAAACCAGGTTTAAGTGAGAACAACGTTAAGGCTGCTCTAGTTTGTGCTGAGACACAGATGTGGGGCTGCCCAGCCCCACATTAGGAGATCAGGGAATTTGGTTCAAAACTGAAGCTTTTGCAGATTGCAGCTGCCTGCTTGTTTAGTGGAATATCTTGCTGTGTAGCCCATACTGGCTTCCTTTTTATCTAGGTGAAATTCAAGGTGTTGATTTTTAGTTATAAAACCCTTAATTGTATATCTCAGACACCTCTCTCATGTGAAATTGTGGCAACTGAAGCCAGTTGAGGAGCTTATATGGGAGCTGCAGGCAGACCAGTCTCAATGAAAGGCCCGTCAAACAGTCAATGGGTCCTTGCCCTGATGGTGCCAGAATTTGTTGGCTTTCAGGGCATGTTGCAAGGTCTATTTTGCCCAGGCTCTTTTTGAGCAATCAATTTGAATTACTGGGTGGTTTGAGAGGTAAATATTGGTCTGGTGGGAAAGGTTTGTTAATGTGACCATTGGGCTGATGGGCAATTTGTACGTATACATAAAGTGTTTTTTTCCCCTTGAGTTTTGGAGAAGCACTTTAAAAAATAAAAAACTTTGTGGCATAAACTGATATTTTGCTCTGTTAACAGTCCTAAACCAAACTTATTTGTGAGTTAGTAGCACAAAAGCAACCTGAAATCTATGAAATTGTATTTTCTGCACTTAACCAAAACCATTTTATTTGCAAGTTCCAAACAATAAATTTACTGCTTTGCTAAGATTTTATGCAAAGTTTCAGCCCACAATGAACTTCTAGAGCCAAGTTATAAAACTCCAAAGAAAAAAAAAGTTTTATAATGGAGATGACACAATCTAAACTGTAGCACTGCAAACAGAAAACCTATAATAATCTTACCATCCCTAGCAGCCAGCTTTTATTCCACAAAGGGCATGATTCTGAAGATAGAGCACCAAAATGAAACTGAAATGATTGAGGAGCACTTTTAAGAGAATTTTACATCTGAAGAGATTAATTGAGTGGAATTACTGAATAAGGTATTACAAGCACTGATGGTTCCGAATCCTCACCCCTACCTTTAAGTATGGAATACTCCTTGCTCGCAAAGGGCAGATAGGATAAGCGTGAAGTAAAAAAAGGTTGGGGGACTACCGGCCTACAGTGTGGAGGGAAAGATACCACCGAGAGCAGCAGCACCATCTTATAGCCCCTACGTCTAAATACAGGGTCTTAATCCCATGAACTTCAATGAGACAGGAATACAGAACTAGCTCTCCTTCTCTTCTATGTCCCTCGCCATATTCCAACAGTTATGGCTCCCCATTGCTCATGGAAGGCAAACAATGAATATTGTCCTCAGTGAACAAAAATGCAAAGCAACAAGAACTGTGGGGGGGAGGGGGAGAAGGGGGAAAAACAGATTTAGTAAAAACTACATAACATTTGAGAGGGATGTGTTCATTCTTTCAATGCCCTCTTTAAAATAGCAGCATATTGGGACCAAACCTTCAAGGTTCTGAGCACCGCCTGAGAGATGCTCAGAACCAACAATTCCAGGTTAACCTCATGGAAATACAGGGTACTTAGCACCTAGTAGGAGGCAATCTAATTGCAGATTAGATCATTGGTGATTTGTAGTGCCCCAACTCCAGGCATTTTTATATTATTTTCAGGTTGTGTGTCAAGGCCCTGAAAGGAGAGAAAATTGTCAAATGAAGAAACCACCACCAAAGTAAAAGCCAGCCAAGTAAACCAAAGAGCAGGTTTGTAATTAATATTATTTATTAATAGAATAATTATTTATAATTAGCACTATTATTGTTGTTGGATTATGATGTAATCATGGATTTCTAAACAGGTCAACATCTTTCAAGAGAAAGATTTTATCATCCAAATATGGCCTTTTGAAAAAAAAAAAAAAACAAGGTTTGCAAAAAATTGACATTAAAATCATAATTTTGTTGAAAACAATTTCATTGAATTTTGAGAAAAAAATTCAACATTCATAGAATCATAGAATATCAGGGTTGGAAGGGACCTCAGGAGGTCATCTAGTCCAACCCCCTGCTCAAAAGCAGGACCTATCCCCAATTAAATCATCCCAGCCAGGGCTTTGTCAAGCCTGACCGTAAAAACTTCTAAGGAAGGAGATTCCACCACCTCCCTAGGCAACGCATTCCAGTGTTTCACCACCCTCCTAGTGAAAACGTTTTTCCTAATATCCAACCTAAACCTCCCCCACTGCAACTTGAGACCATTACTCCTTGTCCTGTCCTCTTCTACCACTGAGAATAGTCTAGAACCATCCTTTCTGGAACTACCTCTCAGGTAGTTGAAAGCAGCTATCAAATCCCCCCTCATTCTTCTCTTCTGCAGACTAAACAATCCCAGTTCCCTCAGCCTCTCCTCATAAGTCATGTGTTCCAGACCCCTCATCATTTTTGTTGCCCTTCGCTGGACTCTCTCCAATTTATCCACATCCTTCTTGTAGTGTGGGGCCCAAAACTGGACACAGTACTCCAGATGAGGCCTCACCAATGTCGAATAGAGGGGGACGATCACGTCCCTCGATCTGCTCGCTATGCCCCATTCTTGAAATTGTTCTTAAATTCTCATTTTCCAAAACCCTTTTTCTGTAAATTATTTTTTTCTTGTTTATCAAACTAGATTTTTGATAAATTAAAAATGTGAATAACCTTTTAAAATGATAGTGGTTTCATTTTGAACCCTTTGAAGAGAACATTTTGAAATTATGTGTAACATGTTCATTTTTCAAATAGTTCTATAAATTCACCACCTCTAATATTTCATATGTATTCCAGGGTTTCAAAGTGCTCTCAGTATTAACATTGTTAGTCTAGTAACATTACTTTGAATTAGTTAACTATTAACGATCTCAGATGGCAGATATCTGCTGGCCAGTAGAGAACACTTCCACTTCAATTCACTTAGGTCAGGATAATTCATCTGAATAAAAATAATCTGTTTGGCAATATTGTTTGGTATGTTTTTTGAAGCCAGTGTTTGAAAATTTATTTCACTGTGGTGAGCTGAATTTTAGCACATGGCATTTCCTTTGCCTGAGTTTGCTAAATGTAGTATCTGATCGTCGAGACCCCATTAGCCATTTGGAGCTTGTGGACATTGGTGGACATGAACGTTGTGCCTGTAGCACAAGACTATTCTCTTTCTTTATCTTAACACTGTAATACTTCTTCTCTTTGACATAAACAGTGTTCAAAGTACTCCAATCCCAGCCACAGATAGTACAAATGGAACACACACAAAATGATTTATGCGCACTTGACTGTGTTCTATATCTTATTAGATGAAGGATTACTGTACTAGACAGGGACACGTTATTCCAAAAAAATCCATCTTCGTAGATATCTAGTGCTCAGTCTCATGTCCTCTGCCAATGTGTTCTAGCGTACTATTGCTATTTTTCCACTCTGTGATCTTTGCCATGTGATGCACAGTATATGTGGCCCTGGAGGAGTTCTGGGATGAGTTCCATTGCTAGCAGAATGCAATAGCTGCAAGATACAGCTCGCTTTATATTACTTATTTACAAGCAATTTCTGCTGGAATGTCCTATGATAAATGTCATTTTCTAATTTCTGCTAGATGTGGCTGATGATGTTTAAGAACACATTTTTCCTGAAATACATTCTCTCCCTCCCCCAATTCTCTCTCTTCATTTCCGTATATTTATTACATTCTACACCTTTGGAGTAAGTTTCCACTAAATAAGTCAATAGATTTAATACAGAGAACAACAGATTTAGCTCTATAGATATTTTACATAAGGCTGGAGTTTTGATCTTGTAAGAAGTCATAAATAGAGCTATAATACAAAAAATTGGTGCTTTTTTCAGTATACAAAGTACTGAAATATAATTATTGCTGATATTTAATCACAAAGGGTCCAATCTAGTCCCTACTCAAGTCAATGGAAACGCTCCCACAGATATCAGCGATAACTGGATCAGACTGAAAAAAGCCACTAGGCTTTTCTCTATGGGGTGATGCTGAAGGGAGTGGAATAGTTATAGGGAGGGTGAAAGTGGTTGCACAGTTATATCCAATATACCATATAGCCACTAACAGGTTCTCTATAACTCCATGTTTTGAACACTATTAAGTTATGCTCCGAGTTCTATACATCCCACCAGAGGGCTATTCTAAGGCAATCTAGGGGGTCCCTGTAGCATTTGTTGTTACATACACAGCTGAGAGCCAAAGGGTTCAGGGAATTCATATCTTCAGATCTTGTCTTTATGACTAAAATGACCTGGAAGTTGCACCACCTGACCATTCTAAACAATTACTGGCCACACCTCCAGGAATGATCTAAAGGAACTCACAAAATGTAGATATTTAAAGGAAAGTCCATCCTTTCTGTACCATTTTACATATAAAGCTGGGATATATCAAATACAGCTCAAACCCACAAAGCAATGGATTAGCAGAACAGAAGTTAAGTTATTGTAACCCTTCTGCCTGTCAGAGTTGGCAGCAACAAGGGCCGGGTTCAATATCTAGGGGATCCATTCCAATAACACAATGCAAACCGGCTCGAGCCCCCACCCAGTGACCTGGGACAAATATATACCACCCCCGCTGGGTGCCTCCAAGAGGCAATACTTCCCCTCTCGCAAGCGCACAGTCTGAGTGTAGCAAAAGCCTTTTAATAACAGAGAGAAACAATGTGGCATTATGTTGGGGAAACACCACCAACAGGATTCATAACACAACCCATGAGCAAAAAAACCCCCACCCCAAGCAAATTGGGGCATGCCCTTTTCCCTTTGGTTCTTGAGTCCAGCAACCCCAAATCACCCAAAGTCCGAAAAGTCCAATGCCCCAAAAGTCTCTGTCCCTGGTCAGGGCAGCCCCAGAGTTCGAAAGTTTATCTGTGGAGCTTTACCTCCCAACCTGTGTGGAAATGGGACGGGGGGTAAAAGGCACCTTACATGATCTGAAGCTGACCGCCCCATAGCGGCGCTCTGCTCCGCCAGCCGCCCCACGAACTCCTTCGCTCAGCTGCGCTCCGCTCCGCCAGCCGCCCCACGAACTCCTTCGCTCAGCTCCATGGCCCACAAGCAGCTCCTGCCATCCACAAACTGCTCCGCGTCGAACTGCTTCACCAGCCGGTCCGCAAGGCACTCCAGCTGTCCTGCAAACTGCTCCACAATACATCTTCAGGCTCCCCCACTACTTAACACAACACTCAGTGATTTCAGCTCTTAGGTAAATTCAGCTTGTAGTAGGGGAGCCCCAGTGCTGGTGCACTGTCAGCCCAAAGTGAGCGCAACAGCCTATAACTAGACTTCTAATGAAATCAAAATTAGCTCTGATATTCCACAGTGGAGAAAGTGCAATTAGCACGTAAGGCCCTCACCAAGGGGCCCATACCACCAAGTATTAATACTTGTCCCCAGCCTCTCTCCATTCACACAGTTTTGGAACCCATGACCCTTGCCTAGCGAGTGCTACTTAGTTGATGGTGAATCCCTCCATCATAACAAAAGGCCACACACAGTTCCAAACACAGTTCCCATAATCAGGGTAATAACAATTTATTCTTCCTGCCCCAATAACAGAGACACTGGGGATCCCACAGCAGCCAAAGTGACCATTTGGGCAGCTATGGTCTCATTCTAGGCGTGGTGGGTGTGCCTATGCAAATGAGATCGGCCCCTGAAGTTCTTTTCCACAACTTGCTACACCTCACCACCAGATGTCAGGGTGGAGCTCATCCTGACACTGCTTACATCATTATTTTTTCTTGTAGGGAGCTTTCATTATTAAGTGGTCAAGCTTACAGTACACAATTTCATCTGTCTGTTTATACTGTACATGTGTGATGAGATTGCTCTACTCACCGCTGGACAGCACTGCCTCCTGGCAGTGTTGAGGACTAGCTCAGTCACGCTGACACCCCTTCTAGCAGTTTCTCTCTGTAGCCCTTCTCTTGCTCCAGGAACAGCAGCATCCTCTTCCTGATCAGCACTATTGTGGGTGGTTTCTCCTTCCAGGGGAGGGGAGGGGCATATCAAGCCATCTTCCACTTCACTACCTCACAGTAGCAGATAGGGGAACACAGGCCCACCCTCTACTCCAGGTTCGAGGGACTCTACACAGCATTCAAGGTCCATTCCCTACACCTTGCTGCCTTTCCCTAAGCTGCTTCCATACCTTCTAACCCTCCCCATTCCTCTAGATTTGCCAGTCTCTTCACTCCCTCAGCCAAAGGAGTAACTTTAAGCAACTCATCTCTGCAGCCCCTTTCTCCCAGGGGTAACTACAGACTTCTTCCTACTACCCCCTCTGCTTCCAATTTCTTGTCTTTTGTAGAAGCCTTACTTGTCCATTGTAGGTGAGCTTCTCCTTAATTAACTGACTTCAATCTAAAGCTCCCCCTACTCCTTGTTTGCAGCCTAATTAGCTGATTGGGCACACCTGGTTCAGCTCTTGCAGGCTCATGCCCCAAGACAGTATGTCTAATGCAAATACAGTACAGAAGTGAGAGGCCTCAGGTTTTCAAGTTTCCTTTTCCAACAGTAATATTTTTCAGAGTTTCATCCTAGACCAGCTGAACATCAGTTTCTGATCAAATCAATCAGGTATAGACATTTCTATAACACTGTCCACTAGAACCAACAAACAGTGGGAAAATGTTCTCTAAATCCTAGCTGTGATTCACACTTTTCATATTTCCATTGCTAATTTTTCTATGCACATTAGTGTGACTGGTTTTTGTTCTCATGACGACTTGGGTAGAAGCAAATAGACCTATTAGTGTGTGAACAAGCACATTCATAATGAAAGTGCTCAGCCTGCCACTCTAGATACATACTAGTCTTGTGTGCTTCAGAGTAAGGGTATTAGGAGGTCAGAGAAGAATAGCAGAGTGGGATATCCAGTGATTTCCCAAGAAACAAGACTGTCATCAGTTATCCTGAGCAACAAGTACTAAGTATTTGGTGTTTTTACCAAACAGTTTTAAAGAGATGTATCTTGCAGTGGTGGTGAGATTTTGGGCTCAGCCTAGTATCTTGCACTAGGAGGAAATTTCATCAGGAGGGATATTAAACCATGATCTCTCTATTTTAATATTTCAGTCTTCTGGGTTATCTTTTGCAGTTCACTTCAAAGTCCCAAGCTGGGTGGCATGAAAGTATTATCTCTATTATGATGGATAATGGATGGATAAACTAAGGCACTGCAAGGGTAAGTCACTTGCTGCAGGCACATAGCAAGTCAGCAGCAGAGTCAGGAACTGGACCCGGATCTTCTGGCTGCCTCTTATTCCATAACCACAAAACTATCCATCCTTGAAGAAAAACTAAAATAGAATAGTGTTTTGTTTTATATAATGCCTTCTCTTTGTAAGCTATCTTATGGATATTTAAAGAACCATAACAAGATGATTGGGTGTAGTGCCGTGTTTTCTAGGTAAATAACTTACAGATAGATCCTGGGCTGGTGTAGATTGGTGTGTCTCCATTGACTTCAGTGGAGATAATCAGGAGATGTAAATCAGCTTATCTGGCCCTCTGATGTACCTTTCACTGATTTCACTGGGGGATGCACCCACATATCCAAAGGTAGAATTTAGCCCTTTGTCACAATATGTTAGAATTTAGCTCTCACAGCCTCGGACAAAAGAACCTGTTTTATTAAAGAGATAAGGGACCCTCGTTTATCATAGCTTCCAAAGCACAGCTCCTCTAACAGTGCAGCAACACTCCAAATAGTGTACAGCTGCTCTCTTAGTATTGCACTATAATGGCATCAGTGTGTATGAAATCAAATGAGAACAGTGAAGACATTTTAAAAACTGATAGAGCTGGACTGGATAGGAGTCTCATGGCCACACTGTGCCCTGAGGGTTAGGACCCAGTGTGATTAGTTAGGATCTTTGGTTCCTGTCTAGCTTTGATATTTTTTTAATGATGGAAGTTCCTGAAAAATCTCATGATTTTTCCATGCATATTTTGGACTGAAATACACCTTTTTAAAAGTTTTAATAGGAGGGTCTTTTGTTCTAATTTCATTTAGTTCAGTAGTTTCAATCTAGTATTAATAAAAGATGCCAGAATTGACATCACACAAACACTTCAGTTACTCCACAGAGCAGATACAGGAACAGACAATGGAAGGGTAAGCTTCCTCATGTCACCTTGCCAACATGTACTCCCCTGATGTGAAGAGATGAGTAGTAGGTGCCCATTCACTGGTTGCCTCTCCCCTGAGACACCAAACAAACGTCCAGTAGTAGCTATGATGCTGTTTCTGTTTATTTTGCCCCCACAACCATAGGAATTGAACCAAGAACTTTCACTTCACAAAAGCCACTGAATAGTAATTAGGAGGCTTATTGTGACTTCTCAGTGCACCCAAAACTACTATTGACTTCAGTAGGTGTTTTGTGCACCAAGGAATGTAGGCCTGGGTTTCACACAGTAATGACTTTCAGTCACTATGGATATAGGCCAGATCGAAAAATCTGATCTGAAAGTTAAAAGTTCTGTGCCCAATTACTAATCTCTTGAGGCATCCAGTTACCTCAGTCCTTTAAATGTGAACCAAATTTTTGGGGGGGGGGGGTCGCAGGGGTGTTGGTTTTGCTGGTCATTGAAAGAAAAAAATTTCCCTACAAAATCAAGAGGGTACATTTTCAATGTGTTCTAAAGAGAGTGATGGCAACTCTGGCATCCTTAATGGAAGTTGCATCATGTCTCACGCACCATACATTGTCCTGAAAATTTTCCCCATCTGTTGTCCTAGAGGCCCCCTTGTACAACATTTTTTCTTTTGGCCTTACTTGAATTTTGAAACATGTGCCTAGTCGCATTGTCGTCTGTATAAGCTTTTCTTTTTCCTTCTTTATGGAATTAGATTTATAATTTACAGTACATCTTGTACGAGAAAAAAAATCCAACTTTGCATAACATCTACCAATGCAAATTTTTTATATCCTTAGCCATTAACAAATACACTACATTGATCTTATGTTTTGGAATCAGGCAGTTACCTAGAGATTTGTCTTTAAAACTCTATGTTATGGGACCAAAAAATAAAATACTTCTGCATTAAATTGGGTGCTTCAGTAGGAATCTTATAGGAGAGTTGGGTGAAGTTCGAACACATTAACCCTCTTGACACACTTGTTCTTCAACTGTTCTTGAGCAAAAAGTGCAGCCATGATGGTCCCAGACTGTTAGAGAGATAAGGCAGGGGAGGTAGTATCTTTTACTGGACCACCTTCTGTTGGAGAGAGGAGCTTTTTAGCTTTTTTTTAACTTAAAAATAAATAATAATAATAAAAAGCAGCGATACTCTCAGTACCTTTCCTGAAAAAGGTCTCTGTATAGCTCAAAAGCTGATCTCTCTTTGGCATAATAGTCATCAATTATACTGCCTATTCTGTTTGACTCCTTCCTTCAACGTTGACCAAAAGCAGTAAAGTTTCAGAAGTAAGCACTTGTCTTCTGATGTTCATAGTCATAAATGATCTGAAATGTCACACGTAAAAAAGGAAGCAGTGCACCGGCTTTTGTCAGGAGTCCTGGGTTTACTGGATCTTCATGTGGCTCTCCAGGAGGAGAGATCAAACAAGAGTTTTAGAACGTGCAGCTTTATGAGACAACACTGATTCCCTTGCAGGGTTTCCCCAAGCAGTGGAAATGGGAGCTTATTCTCTTTCCCACTCAGAAACGGTGGCAGGAGGATGTGGAGGGGCACAGAGTTAAAAGCAGGGCGGTGGGTCTCAGCTGTAACAAGGGAGGGGAGATTTCATAGCAGCAGGGTGTCTTATGGTTTCTGGTGTAAACCCGAGACTGCTCTATGGGATGGGCCAAATTGTTAGGGGAAGTTGTGAATGCTGCAGTGGGGAGAGGCCTTGCTGACATTTTATCTAATTAAAAAAGTAAAAGCCATTCTTTCTAATCAGATACTTTAATTTAGACTGGTGCTCTGAAAGCACTCATACAGCCTCTCAGGTGCGACTGGATGGCTCCTATTGTGCTGAGTTGCAATACTAGCCAACCTTGGCAATTTTTGAATTTCACAATTTGGTTTGCTTTATGAGAAGTATGTGGCACTGAGCCCTGAATCAGTATGAAATGTGTTACAATCTGATATACAAACAAATTCTCTGGGGCACAGTAGATGTTCTTATGGGAATGTTCTGCTCTACTTGGTTCAGTTTTCTTGGTCTGAGACGCTGAGACCACATTGGAACTGGAAATAATTCAAAAGTTAGAAAAAAAAATCTAATCTCAGAAGCTTGCAGTCATTTTCAAAGAAAACTCAATTAGTCTTCTATCCTTGTGAAGAAGAGCACGGCATTTTCTTCTGCCAGACCAGAGAGTTATGGAACTTAAGCACAAGTAGATGTCCTGATGCTAATGAAACTTTTTTTCAGTTTCAAATCACCATATACCGAAGCAGTCACATTGAATTACTTCCAGGAAAGAAAAAAACCTAACACCTACTTTCAAAGCAATTAAGGATAGGATTTGAGATCTAGCATCAATTTTTATTTCTATCTAAGATTAACATTTTTGGCTCAGTTCTCTGAAAACAAACGCAGATGTATTGTTATGCACTCACCCTTTTCTATTTATACAGTTTGAAATAGATAATTTTTCCCCCCCTCTTGTTGATATTTGACCTATATTCGAGAAAAATAGCCCCGGTTGAAAAAAAAAGTGAAAAAGTACCATGGCATTATTTGCAAAAAGAAAAGGAGTACTTGTGGCACCTTAGAGACTAACAAATTTATTTGAGCATAAGCTTTCGTGAGCTACAGCTCACTTCATCGGATGCATTCAGTGGAAAATACAGTGGGGAGATTTATATACATAGAGAACATGAAACAATGGGTGTTACCATACACACTGTAAGGAGAGTGATCACTTTAAGGTGAGCTATTACCAGCGGGGGGGGGGGGGGGGCACAACCTTTTGTAGTGATAAGCAAGGTGGGCCATTTCCAGCAGTTGACAAGAACGTCTGAGGAACGGGGTGTGTGTGTGTGTGTGTGTGTGTCATTATTTATAACTCACTGTTGTAAAGAGTAAAAGAACCAAAAATCATTGCTTGTATTCATGCATACATTAATTCTCCTTAAAATTATTTCTGTTCATTCCATTTTGGGGAAAATATGCACTGAAGTAACTTATATTTACAGAACTAGCACTGCAGTACCTCTGAAATAGCTTTGGTTCTGTCAATCTACTTTTTCCAACAAAAGAGTGCAGATGTAATGATCAACTTATTGGCAGGATGGAAAGCTGTTCAGGCTGATGTTTTTTGTGATTTACATGCAGATATGTTTGCAGGATTAGGTAGATACTGCAGTAATGGACACTATAGAAACCCAGGACAGAAAAATATGCACAAACTTTTATACATAAAAATAATTAATTGTGAGTTAAAGTCAACAATTTAAATATGAAAAATGCCAGGAAATTCTGAATTACCAACTTTAATTCTGCTCATTGTTCCCATGCCCACACTCCATGTATGGAGATGGAGAAACTTCTGCATTGCCACAATATATGTGACTCTGCCCCTTATGTATTAGGCATTACAATATTATTTCTTTGTTTTGTAGTATAAGATCATCCTGCCCTCCCTGACTTGTTTAGAATGTTGGGATGGGGTTACATGTGTATAGGTGGAGTGAAAATCTCTCACTTGCATTGGAAAGATACATAAGAAGGATGGTTTAGGATAAGATGGGAGTGTCTAACAAACCTGTGAAAAATTGGAAGAAAGTTGTAGCCTTTACTCACTGGGTAGATGTGGGGGTTTGGTGACAGTTGGAAATAGTCACTTTTATCTAGAGGGGAGATAGATAGCTAGAAAAAGTCTCTATCTTGGGGAGGGTGGGGGGGTGTTGGGAGAACAAGGAGAAGAGTGTTAAGGATATTGTAACAAAAGGGAGAGATGTCCATCAGATTGAAGGCTTGTGTGTGGACATTTTAAGGGGGCTGACCCTAATCTCATTGAAGTCAATGGCAAATTGCCCCTAAATAACGATTTGCTGCAAACCCTGTGTTTAAACTCACAACTTCAAATAAGCATTAACAAAGCTTTTTGGTGTGGAAAGGTTTTAAACACCCAAAACTTTGTTTTGATAATTAATAGTATTAACATAATGCCCAGGTCCCGCAGTCATGAACCAGGATCCTATTGTGCAAGGTGCTGTACAAATAAAACAAAAATATGGTACATGCCCTAAAAAGCTTTACAAAAGGACAGATGGATACAAGATGGGGTGGGGGGCAGAAGGAGTACCCAGAAACAATGAGGTAATATTAGCCAGCATGATAGGCAGTGGTGGATATTAAATCTTATTGTATTCATATTTCTGCTATTCTGATAATACAACTAGGTTTTGGCCAGCCACTGTGCAGGTGCATAGTATGGGAGGAGGGTAGGAAAGAGCACAGGGAACCTCCTCTTCACTAGCACGTTTTGTACAGGTCCGGTCTCATCAGCCGAGTACCAGGAATGCAACTTTTAGTCTTCAGAGCTGTCAGCATAACATAGTGCTTGTGCATTGCATTAACACCCAACATAAGAAACATCCACTCCAAAGCATCCGGGTAAATAGGATATTTTATAACTTCAAATACTTTTTATGTGTTAAAAGAAGTGCTTATTCATTTGTAGTTATTTCAGATATCCAGCTCATGTAACTGTTACTTTTGTAAGAACTTTCATTTGCATGAGGCTGTACATTTTATTGGACCTAATATAAATAATTTGAATAACTAATTCACACAGAATGAAACTAAAAATCAGATGGAAGAAATGACTTTATCAAAGGAATCCTAACACTGACATGCAGTGACATTCATATATTGCTTTCCTGCAATTGTTCCCCTTGAAAATAGGATTAGTGCTAGTTGTACCCTTGTAGTGTTAAAATGTAAGTATAATATTTATGGGAGCAGTTAATTTGGAATTAAATTAGCTTTTCCACAGATCAGAAAAAAATGTACACAAGAGGCTTATTGAATTAGATCTAGGAAAGAGAAAAGAACAATGACATTATTTCTCACAGAATTGCAGAGCTACCCCCAGTCAAGTCAGATCAAGAAGAAAAAAAAAATTAAATATAAAACCATTTCTGTTATGCAGGATTTTTTTTTTAAAAAAAGTCCTCAGGCAAATAAAGAATTATTTAAAGCAATATGTTGCCTCACCACAAAATGACTATGGAGTCCAATACTGTACGATTCAAGTCAGTGGCAGTTTTCCCACTGTCTTCAATGGAAGGCACACAAGTTTGTGCATGCTCTACATATTATTACTATATTACTATTTTAGATGCTTTAAAGATGCAGTCCCTGCTCCAAACAGTTTGTCATATATCCCTTTAAGTAGCTAAGGATCAAACCTGCAAAGCATCTAAGTTTTAAAATAAGAAACAACAAGGGGCTGATTATTATTACTATTTATTTGTATTGTGGTAGTGCTTACGAGCCTGAGTCACAGACCAGGATATCATTGGTCATGAGAGGAAAGAACCAGAGAAGAAAGGGTAAGAAGGGTAAGGGAGATGATGGGAGTGGGGCAGCAATTAGAAATAGAATGCTATCTACTTTCTTTTTTTTTTTTTAAATTCAATCTACATAAATGACAAGTTATGGCATGTAGGAAATTGATAAGGGGAGCTAAAAACATAAAACAAACAAACAAACCATGGTTGGCAGGGCTAAGTACAATACAATGTTTTTAAAAGTATCTTAGGAACAAAAAATCTCAGCAATGATATAGGTCCATTACTAGACGGAAATAGTAAAATTGTTAATGACACAAAATTTCAATAAATATTTCTATTCTGTACTCGGAAAGAAGCAGGGTGATGTACTCTTATTACATATGGATGATGAAGTACTTTTCAATCCATTATTGACTGAAAGAATGTTAAATAGTAGGGGTACATATTTTTAAATCAGGAGGCATGGATAACTTGTACCCCCATGAGCCACAAAAAAGGTGGATGAGATCTTTAGTCAGCTAATGTTAATTTTTAATAAATCTTGAAATACCAGGAAAATTCCAGAAGACTGGAAGTGTGCTAATGTGCCAGTATTTAAAAAAAGTCAAGTGGAATGACTCAGGTAATTATAGGAGATTA
Organism: Lepidochelys olivacea; assembly: GCF_965140295.1. Classification (NCBI taxonomy): domain Eukaryota; kingdom Metazoa; phylum Chordata; order Testudines; family Cheloniidae; genus Lepidochelys; species Lepidochelys olivacea. The sequence continues at coordinate 44,455,585 of NC_140414.1, read as the reverse complement.
GCCTAACATCAATCCCAGGCAAAATAACTAAAAACCTTATACTGGATACAATTAATAAAGTAGTGAAGGATGGGAATATAATTAATGCCAGTCCAAAATAGTTTTATGGAAAATAGGTCTTGTCAAACAAACTGGATTTCATTATTTGATGAGATTACTAGTTTCATTGAAAAAGGTAACTGCGTACATGTCATGTCCTTAGTATTATGTAAGGCTTTTGACTTAGTACCATATAACATTCTTATTAAAAAGTTCTCTCATTACAATACCAATAAAGCTCATGTTAAATGGATTAAGAACTGGCCAACTGTGACAGACCTCAAAAAATAGCTGTCAATGGGGAATTGGCATCAATGAGGGTGTTTCTGCTGGATTCTGCAAGTACTAGGGACTAGGAACAATGCTATTCAATATTTTTATCAATAATCTGAAATTACATATAAAGTCACAGCAGATAACATTTGCAGATGTTGGCAGAGTGGTAAATAACGATGAGGACAGGGCAGGCATACAGAACTGTTTGGACTACTTGCGAAAAGGGCCCATTAAAACAAAATATATTTTAATACAGCCAAATGCAAGTTCATATGTCTATGAACATAAAGTTCAGGCCATACCTACAGCAGGGGGGGCTACATCTGGAAAGTATTGACTTTGAAAATAATTTAGAGAACATAGTGGACCAAACAACCCTCAACATTCGTTCTCAGCACAATGCTGTGGCAAAAAGAGCTAATGCAAACGGATGTATAAACAGGAGAATAGTGAGTATGAGTAGAGGGGCAATTTACTTCTGTATTGAGTACTGGTGAGATTGGTTCTGCACATAGTTAAAAAATGATGTTCAAAAATTGGAGACCGTGCAGCTAAGAGTCACAAAAATGATTCAAGGACTGGAGAAACTGCCTTAGAGGGAGAGATTTAAAGATCTCTATCCACTTAGTTTAATAAAAAAAGAAAAGTTTGAGAAGTGACTTGATTACAGTGTATAAGTACCTTCATGGGGAGAAAATACCAGATAGTAAAGGGCTCTTCAGTCTAGCACTGAAAAGCATAACAAGAATCAGCAGATGGAAGTTGGAGCCAGACACTTTCAAATTAGAATTAAGACTCAACTTTTTAATAGTGAGGATGATTAACCACTGGAACAATCTACTAAAGGTAGTGATGGATTCGCTATAGCTTGAGGTCTTCAAGCTGAGACTGGATGTCTTTCTGGAAGATATGCAGTCAACACACAAGTTACTGGGCCCAATACAAAGGTAACTTGATAAAAATTTATTGGCTTGCATAAAACAGGAGGTCACACTAGATAATCTAGTGGCCCCTTCTGTCCTTAAAAATCTATGACTATAAATGGATGAAAAGGCCTGGAGGAGAGGATTGACAGCAGAAGAGACATCAGCATTGAGGGACTGGAAGTCATGGAACGGTTTGGTGGCACGTGAGAGGGAGGGGAACAGATGGGCGATATCAAAAGAGAATAGGTGATGGTTATAGAGAGGGAACCGAGCAATAGAGAGATCAGTGAGAATTGCTTGGTGAAAACCAAGTCAAGTGAACAGCCCTGTAGGTGATTTGGAGATTTGAACCAGGATTGCAGGTCAAATGAGATAGGGAGTGTGAGGAGATGTGCTGCTAAAGGATCAGGTGGGTCAAGCTGAAGTCATCGTGGAAAATTAGGAGAATGAATCAGGAGCTGAAATTGGAGAGGAAGGGTGATGGGAGGAGCTGGATGGGTGGGAGATGACAGCAACATGGAAGTGGAGGGGAGTGTTAGATGTAGTGCTGTTCAAAAGGGGAGAAAGAGTGGGAAGGAGAAGGAGGAAGGGAATGGAAGAGGCAGGAACAGGATCTGTAGAAATTATATTAAAATAGGCCTGGGGAAACTTGAGGGTGATTTTAATTTAACAAAACAATAGGTCATTGTTTTACAAAGCCAAAAACGCGGGTACATTGACTCCAAGTCCGATATTGCATAAGGCTACAAAGATTTGTTAAAATCTGGATTCATTCATCCAGTTTGGGCCTCTATATTTCAAAGAGAGAATGATGTTTTAGCACAACTATATCAATTGCAGGTGTTGCTTTGCAAAACTAAAACAAATATCAGAACTGGTTCAGAGCTGGGAACCACCTTGTCTAAACACTCAAAGAAAAGCGTGTGTGGGGGATGGATGTTAGATAAATGGTTTTGGTCCATCTCTGTATTAAAGTGTTCTAAAGGAAAATGAGCCTAAGTATAAGTGATATATGAAACTAAGAATATCCAGTATTTATAGAATATCAAGGGCATCACCTCAGATGTTTTTTGAATTACCATTCATTTTGCAAAACCCTACTGTACTAAGTTTAACCTTGATTTTAAAAGTCAAGAAATCCTAACATGCACACATACTAGTATATATAAAATATAAAGGGAAGACTGGGGAAAGTATTTACAAAACAATAAAATCATATCAAAACTGTGATGCAATAAAAATACATTGTAGTAGGCTGTGGGAAAATACTCACAAACCAATAATCTTATTAATTCTAATGTGCAATAAAAACACAGTGTAGCAATATCTGTAACAGTTATGAGTTTAGAGCACAGAAAATGTGTTTCTCACCTCTTCCAATATTGCTTGCTTTAAATCTGTAATTCAGGTAATGTTTAGTAAGCACTCAGGAGGCAGGTTGGTAGAAGAAAAGGCTTTGCTCACTTATTAACTGAACATTCAAGTCTCACTAAGGGCCCAGTCCTGCAAACGCTTATTCATGTGAGTAACTTGACTCACATGAGTAGTCCCACTGAATCCACTTAAACCACTTATGTGAGTAAAATTACTCATGTGTAAGCATTTGCAGGATCAGGGCATAAATTTGCTCAGGCTTCTGAGAACATAGGGCCTGATTTTCAAGAGTGTTGACCAGCCACAATTCCGGCTGAAGTCTCTGGGAGCTGTGAGTGCTCAGCACCTCTGAAAATCAGGCCCCTAGAGCTAAATCCAAAACCCTCTGAAGTTAATGGGGGTTTTTCCATTGACCTCAATGGACTTTTATCAGACTAATCACATGGGATAAGTTCAGAGGCAGAACACAAGTATTAGCATTATCACTCTCATACTAACAACTTGATACAGTAAGGTATGTGGTGCATAAGGGATGGTAAGTGCTGCTGTTGAGGTCTGTTTGTTAGCATTGCACTTGTTTAATCTCTGAGGCTATGCATTTGAGGAAAGTTGTAAATCTATGCACATGAAACTATGAGGTGTGACAAAATGGCTGATGTTAGTATGGTAGGTCCTGTGCTCTTCTTGGTAGGGTGCTAAGATGCCATCCCTTACCCCTGTTCTTGAGGCATCAAGGGCCCTGCTAGAGGCCCAGGAGGGTGGTAAAGGAGGGAAGTGGGGGAGGAGGTCTAGGTTTGCTCCTTACTCTGAGCCCCAGCCTCTCTCAACCCCTGCAGATTCTTACCCTCTTCCCCCTTGGGTGGGGTACCTTTTGGTCATTAGACACTAGGGCAAGGTCTCCCTTACTTCAGTTTTCTGAAGTTTCAGGTCTCACAGCACATCTCCAAGCCCCAGTCCTCTCTCCTTCCCTTTATCTGCCTGAAGCAGGGGAGGTTTATTAGGTTCCTGACAGGGCCTTAATTGACTGCAGGTGCTCCAATTAACCTGTAGCCACTCTCCCTAGTCTACAGGGAACCACACCTTAATTAGCCTTGGGCTTCTATATTTCCCTTCTAACACTACTCCCTGGCCCTCGTGTATCACAGAGAATACTAAACAGTGGCAGATAAGACATGTGATAAGACACTATGTACTGTTTTCCATAGCCCAAATGTAGGGCTTTGTGGAATTTGTCCAGAATCCTGGGTTACAGTTAAATTAGGCTCCCCTGTTAGTACGGAAGAGAATTTTTACATCACAGAATCTGCAACCAAGTTTATTACACTTGGAACAGACCTTCACAGCTCTTCCCCATATTCATCAAGCTGCTGTTACTGCTGTACCTTGCTATTTAGTGCTCAGAAATGACAGTGATGGGGCAGATATAAAAAAAACAGAGTATCAGGGTGGAATTCACCCTCCTGTGCAGAGGGTCAGCACAAAGCATATATGTGACCCTCAAAATGTCGTTTAAACTTGACTTTAATAGTGAGTATGCTTTGTACTGGCCTTCTGTACAGGGCATAAAAATACACCCTGTAGTGGTCTGAATTTCATCCAAACTGTATATCTTACTGCCTGCCGCAATCAAGACCTTAATTCACACATTTATTATACCTTTATAAAATCCTGCATTTAGTCCTGCAGGATTTTATAAAGGTGTAATATATATGCAGAATGACTTCATTCATAACACAGACATTTATGGTTGCTCTGGTCTACAGACTACAGACGCCATTGTCCACAGATGGCATCTTATGCCTTTCGGTCATGTCACCGGAATGCCACAAGATGTTCTGGCGAACGCCATTTTCTGAGTGGCTTGTAATATCAAGGATAAAATTCCACCAATATGGGGGTGGAGATAGCCTTGAGGCAAGACCCCTCAATTATCTGAGTGCATCAAGTCTGTTCTGACATTGGACTCGTGGCCTGTCAAGCTCTTGCAGTTGCACAGGAACAGACCAAATGCGAACAATCGTTTGCTAAGCATTGAAGAAGATGATTTAGTCCTGAACCCAAAGTTGGGTCTTGTGCACATGAACTACTACTTGAACGTGTAAGCTTTATGGTTTAAACATCTGAGAAAGCCAATTAAACTGGTCTCTAATCCCACATTTTCTTATGCGCTAAAGCTTCTGTATAGTTACGATGACGACAGAGGATATGCTTGCCGAAAAAGTAACATAAAAACAAGGAACTATATTTTATTGCAATTACATAATGTACATACTGTACAGCACTTGCAAAGACTATGGCCTTATGCAAAGCAATCAAAACGCATTTCAAGAGCAAAGGCTGTATTTTGCCTTTTACTTATGCTCCAAGGCTCATGGTTTTTCCAAGTACTGAATCACCTCATTTAAATTAGCATTAAGCAGCATGTCTCTCATCCAGATTATGTAAAGTTGACACTCTTATTCCGAGCATCCTAAGCATAAAGAAATTAGTTGTGCATGTGTATGTGAGAGAGGAAAATGTTGGGGAAGTATAAATCCAAATTGATGCACGAGACAAAGAAACATATTGGTCTAAATTCTGCTTTGTTAAATAAATGTAAATCCAAAGTAACTTCATTAATTTGAGTGGTGTTACTCTAGATTTACACTGGTGTAACTGGGGCCAAAATTTGGTCCAGTTTTTAAAAGAATATCAGAGAAAAAATAGGTGGATAAGTTAAAGATGGACAGAGGCTCTTATGAAACACAGACCATTAACTGGGTCAAATTTAGTGATAGGCAAATATCTAAAACTTCAGCCTTTCAGTCTTGTGCAGATAAGCACCGAAAGAATGCATATCTACCCTTTATCTGAATTTCTTGACTCTGCTAAAGGGCTTGGTTTGGGCAAAGTTTGGGTTACTTATTTTGTCTGCACCAGTTTGCCAATCTCGAGTCATATTTTCATATGAATGAACTGTCTTTGGACATATTTTCCAAAGTATGGGACAGCTTTTTATTTGAGGCTGGATTGTGAACTCTTTATTAGAGATTAATCGCACTACTAAAAAACAGAATACCAATGGAAATTTATTAAATATTTTCAGATGTTTTTCTACATTTTCAAATATATTGATTTCTATTACAACACAGAATACAAAGTGTACAGTGCTCACTTTATATTTTGCATGCTCAATCATTTTTTTAATTGTGCGCTAGCCCTTCTCTTTATACACTGGAACTACTCCGTGTGAACAAGTACTTACCACTGACCATAATGGGGAAACTTGTGTGAATAAGGCCCCAATTCAGAGATCATCGTAATTCAAAAAAGTAGTTAAGGATGTTCAATGCGACTTAAGCTTGTGTTTAAAGCATGTGCTCAAGTGCTTTTTTGAACTGGGCCTTGGGGCCTGATCCAAAGCCCATTAAAGGCACTGGAAAGACTCCCATTTACTTCAATGGGCTTTGGATCAAGCACTGAGTGCTCACCAGTAAGTGTAAGGATTTCACAATCTGTCCCTTAATTTTTCACAACTACAGTAAAGACAACAAATTGTAGAGATCACATTGTGTTCTCCTTTAACTCAAATTGTGTTTTTTTTTAAAACTAGGAATCAGAGAATAAATTAGTATTAGGGGACCAATCCTGCATTCATTGCACATCCAAGTCTTCCCATTGAAATCAGGGATGTCTGCCCCAATGTGGTTTCTACTATGGGTTTACATCTGTGATTTCATTACTCTAATGCTGAGATGACATCCAGATTAGCATGCTAAAATTTCTTTTCTAAAGATTGCAAGAGGTGGGGTGAGGGTGGGGAAAAAGGAGCTTTCTCAGAGTACAAAGAGAAATGATTGCTCTTGTCTCAGAATAAAGTATGAACTGAATACATTTAAAAACAGCACGGTGCTTTAGGCCACTATTTTTCTTAATTATTTCTCTACTCCTAGAAAAACCACAATGAGAGAATTGAATGCAATAATTAGGAAAGTTGCTGCTGTCTGCCACAACATAGGATATTAATGTCTTTTCTCATCAATCACTCAATGAGATTCATCCCCTCTGCAGAGAGCTAGCACAGGGTTTATGCACTACGTAAGTCCCAGATAAACTTTGTTTTGAAGTGTTAAGTCACACTGATGTAGTCATAGGCCTTCTGCTAGCTCTCTGAACAGGGGATTAATTTTACTGTCGAATCTCCCTGTTCTGCGTGGCTATTTTTGTATCTATATCCTGTTGCTAATTCATATTTAATTTGCTGTCCAGCATCAACTCAGGGTTTCTTTTATCATTACCATGTCTCAGTTTTCTGTCTCTCATTGACTGTGTAGGTCCAGAATTATTTTCCCCAAGAGGTGTGGTTAATTCTCATTTTTCATTTCTCATCCATGTTTCTAACTTCTTTAGATATTATCTCCTCTTATTTCTCTGTTATCCTGGTGTTTACAGCACTTCCCAATTCAATATCATTTGAAAATGTTATTAACAAGATCTCCCCTACACCCCAAATGAAGCATTTTTTAGAAACAAATGAAGATTCTTTTTCCTCCATCCTTTCACACAAAATGATTGATATCCTAGTAACAAGTTAAAGAAGTCATTCTAATTGGAAAAACACCTCATTTATCTCTTTTACAGATTGGATCACAAATTTGAAGAGGTTACCACTGAAAAAATGGCAGTGTACTGCAATCCTCTAAAGCCTTGAAAACATTGACTGGGCCAGAGCTACAGCTTGTGTCAATGGGCCCAATTCCACTTAAGTATTGAATGCCCATTGATGCCAGCCAAGGATCCAGTCCAGATGATTTTATGGAAACCACAGGTATAAAACAGAAGTTTCCTTTGGTCCTCTCTTGACAAAAATACAAGGAGGAACCCCTTTGGTTCTGGCTTGGGGGAGGACTTCCTGCCCTGTGGAAAAGGGTCTGAAGCCTTTCAGCTATGAAGCAAAGTTGATCATCTGGTGTGCTTTTTCTGATGGTTTCAAGGAGAAAGGTAGCAAATATTTTATAATTGAACTAATTTTTCTCTACCATGCTGATTCAGATACTAAACTGCTCATGTCAGAATTACATGCTTTATACCATCATGTTATCCTGCCATTTATTCTGTTGTTCCTGACATAGCATGACCCATCTTCAACACTTTTTCTTTGTGAGACATATGTAAGCACTATCTAACGTATCATCTTTCTATTGAACATATTCATCTAAAAATAATTTCAAATATTGCAGTAAGATGAAATTTCTAATAAAAGGGGAAAAAATGAAGATTGACAAATGCTCTACTCTGTATAAATGCTTTCTTTGCTCAGAGATGCTGGAACTAAGGATGTGGGGAGTGCTAGAGCGCCCCCTGGCTTGAAGTGGTTTCTATTATATACAGGATTTACAATTTGGTTCAATGGCTCTCAGCACCCCCACTATAAAAATGGTTCCCCCACCCCTGCTTGCTCATTAGCAGTAGACTGTACTAGTTATTTAAAGGTTTACTGAGGTGCCATGAAAAAATAGTTTATCTGCACTCCAGAGACTGAAATAATTTATTTCTAAATTCATACACAATGCAATGAAGTTACTGCAAAATAGATATTAAAAGTACATAGAGGGCTAAACTGTGCATTTAAAAAGATATAGGTGGTAAAATGGGAAGATGTGAAGATGTTCCAGTAGGAGCTGCTGAAGGCATTGTACATAACACAGGTACAATTCTGCCTGGAGCACCTCCCTCTCTAGGTAGAGTTTGATTTAAATCTCGTGGACGGTGGAAGTAAAGGGATGGGGCTGTAGGCCTGTCGCCTTTCTAGTTCTTCTGGAAAACTGAATGCTGCAGTAACAGCAACATTAGATTTTCATGTTTCTTGCTTTCCATGCGTGCAAGGACTGCAATTATGCCTGGTCCCTGTACAGAAAAAGTATGATGGGGGAAGGCTGATTGTGTCATCTTGACTCCCTTGCACAGCCCTCAGAAAAGGCACAACTGAATTCAAAGATTTCTACTTTTAGCATCAGATAGCCAGGCACTCCATTGCTAAGATGAGACCTCCTGCAGAAGGGTTTTATTGAATCTGTAGCAGTAGGCACAAGGAAGAGGGAGAAACATTATTCTCCTTAACCTCTGGAGGATAGGACAAGAAGCAATGGGCTTAAATTGCAGCAAGGGCAGTGTAGGTTGGACATTAGGAAAAACTTCTTAACTGTCAGGGTGGTTAAGTACTGGAATACATTTCCTGGGGAGGTTGTGGAATCTCCATCACTGGAGATTTTTAAGAGCAGGTTAGACAAACACCTGTTAGATGGGGTAGGATCTGAGTTACCCAGGAAAGAATTTTCTGTAGTATCTGGCTGGTGAATCTTGCCCATATGCTCAGGGTTTATACCATCGGAAAGGGGTCGGAAAGGAATTTTCCTGCAGGGCAGATTGGAAAAGGCCCTAGAGGTTTTTTGCCATCCTCTGTAGCGTGGGGCACAGGTCACTTCTCTGCTCCTTGAAGTCTTTAAACCACGATTTGAGGACTACAATAGCTCAGACATAGGTGAGAGGTTTTTTGCAGGAGTGGGTGGGTGAGATTCTGTGGCCTGCGTTGTGCAGGAGGTCAGACTAGATGATCATAGTGGTCCCATCTGACCTTAGTATCTATGAATCTAGAGAATAGTAAGCCATGCCCTGAGTGCAGGGGACTGGACTATATGACTTCTTGAGGTCCCTTCCAGTCCTACGATTCTAGTTTTATTTGCTCACTAGCACTGTGTGTGTGACCCACAGGCCATGTACTGTGAATTCACTATTGGCTGCAGAATTTTTGAGGCCCTGATTATATGCCATCTTATGTCAATTAATGTGAATTTATAATAAATACATGCTATTTACAACTAAGTCCTCTGGACGAGTACTTCATATCCATGGTACTATTCAGGTAAAATAGATAGACTGAAATTATTTATAATGGAGAAAACATTCCCCCTCTCCTCCCCAGTTATTTACAAGGGGGGAAGATGAACTGAGCTGAATGTCCAGAAAGAGTTTGTTCTTCCCAGATCTTAGAAGCCAATATAGAACCATCACTACAATGGCCAAATGACCCTGATCAGAGCCAACAGTAGGACAAACTACTGAAACCACAGCCTCAAAAGAAGCTCCTACATTGGACTGGAACTTAACCAGCATGCTGTTGGCATTGTTGTGAATCTAAATACATAGTCACTTCCTTAACCGAGGATGAGGAGGCTCAAAGTAAGGATAACTATCAGGTATACCAATGCAGCAGGGAAGGGTTTTGAGAATGGCTGGCACTTCTCTTTCATTACAGCATTGCATTTATAAATTATAGCAAAGGGGGAACAGCTCTAATTTCTGTGGATGGCTCTGAATTTTTCAGTATTTACTGCAACGGAAGCATTTGGCCCTGCACATGCCAAAGCAAGAACTGATATGTCAAACACAGATAATAAATATTTCAATGAGAGCAGTAGCATTCACATAGGCAAGCATTAACAATACAAGGCACTGGGAGTCAGACTGGTTACATACAGGAGGACTTTCCACAGACTCTTCTCACTTACAGCAGAGAGTCTTGTAAGTAGTAATGATAGTTGTGAAAACCTGAAGTATCAGAAATTTACAGGCAAACAATTAATGGGTCAGTTTTTTTACTACATTTGGTGATACAACGTAATGTGTTACTGTGTGTTGAGCTGGAAGTATGATTATAAAAACAAGTATTATGCGGTTTGAAAAATCTATGTTTAACAGATTTATTGGTTTACAATGACAGCTTTACATTACCTATTATTCACTTCTCTTGTTCTATACATTTTTATTTTCTTGAAGTAACAAGGACTCTTAATCTTTCTATTGATAGTTTTAAGTGAGAAATCTCTTATCTAATGAAGGCAAAGAGGAACCCAATTACCCATTTACTTGCTTCTAACAAGCAATGGGACAACATTAGAGCTGTCTGAAACGATCACATAACCCATAGCACTTTGGCAGCTCAAAGCACTGCGAAAAGAATAAATCCTCAAAACATCTTTGTGAGAAAGGAGAATATCATTATCTCCATTATACAACTGGAAACACTGAGGCTGACAGGTTAAAGCCCGCATTTTCAAACAGGGTTGCCTAAAATTTGGGACTTAAATTCATATTTAGGTACCCACCTGAACTGCTTTTCAGAGCTCCTTAGTGGCGAGCACTCAGCATCTCTGAAAATCAAGGCATTTTATTTAGGTCTGAGTGTTTGAGATTTGTATCATGTAGGTTAGTTTTGATTGAAAATACTTGTCATGCGGTATGTTCCCATTCCCTCAGTGGATTAGAATCTGCTTTTTCATATAAGCACAGTACTCACATTTATTAATTCAAAATTTGTTTCAGCTACTAGCCCTATAATGCATAACATTTGCCATTTCTGTCTATTCAGTAAACTTATTCACTAAAATACTCATGGGGAGCAAACACAAAGGAGGTGTGAACACTTAAAGATCATTTCCACATTTTTGAAGTTTGCAAATTTTTTTGCACTATTAGTCCAGACTTACCCCTCGTGCTGGATATCGCATAATTTATTAGAAATATTACCACGTTATAATTACAATGTGATATTTATCATATGGACATTTAAGTGATTGTATCAGCTGTGTGTATATTTTCCTATTTTCCCTTACCTGCTTATTTCCAAGGGCCAGACCAGATTTATACCAGATTGTAAATCATTATCGCTCCAATAGCTTTAGTAGAGCTATGCTGATTTATTCATTGGTATTTTTGCATAGGAGCAACCTTACCTTGAACGGTATGGAACTTTTTTCCCTCTGTTAATTGTACTAGATTTGGATATAGCTACACGTTTATATTTCAGCAATGGCTTGCTTTAATTTAAACCTTCAAGACAAATTTGAACTGACTCTATTTTACTGAACTCATTTTACAGGTTTAGAGAAAAAGCTTTAATACTTTTTTTGGGGTCTAACGGTAACTTGCTTTTGATGTACTAAATAAGGGTTTTGTTCACATTTTACGCTGAATTGTGTTAAGTTAAGGATACTGTGAAAGTAGTAGTGTATGAAGAAAATACATCTCTGGTAAAATCATTAATTATTTATTTAACTTCAGGTTGTAAACAAAACACAAAAAGCTTCCATCCAGATATTATGGATTTCCTGACAATAGTTAGAGGGCCTGATCCAAATCATTGACTTCTGTAGACATTGAATTGGGCCTGAAACGACATGGTTACAAAAGCCACTGTAATAAAAATCACATGAAACAGACTGCCCTATATCACTAATATTTTATTGCAATCGACATTCCAATTCTCACCTCAAATTCCCACATTTAAATTCCTACGGGTAGGTTTTCAAAAATGCTCAGCATCCACAATTGGGGACATATTTTAAAGAGCAGTTATCTCCCATTTAGGCATCTAAATGAAGTGGCCAGATTTTTTAAAAAAGTTTTGGCATCCAGCAACTCCTGTTGATGAGCATTTCTGAAAATCTGGCCATTAAACTTAGGTATCTAAATAGGAACTGCTGTGCTTTTTGGAAAAGCTGGTCTTCAAGCTTCCTATAAGGCCATTGCCACACAGTCACATTTGCTTATCCATCCCAGCCACATTACACTGAAACCAGTGATGCCATTCACAATGCATTGCTAGGGGGAAAAACTTTACTCTATTTATTTTAATCTTCTGAATCACATGGCATTAGGTAAGACAGAGTTGCTTGCAGGATGTTTACTGCTTGCCATGCTTTATTGTGCTCAATGGCAGGCAATTTGTTTCAGTAAAGAAGAAGTCAAGCATCTTTATTTAGCAACAGGGAAAATGACTCTAGGTACCATTAATACCTATAAAGCTTACACAGACACAGAATCCAATCACCATTGCTAAATTTAAGGCACTGTGCCAAATTTTGTCCAAGCGTTCAGCTATTTTTCCAAAGGAATCTATTTACCTCCCCTGCCTCCTCCACTCCTGGCCCTTGCCAGTATAAATGAAAGCTGAACCTGGCCAAGACTCTCTACTACAGCATCATGGTTCACCATCTAGTGTAGCAGTCACTTCATAAGCCTTCAATCTCAGGTCATGCAAAACTAATGCAGGATCATAACACTGATTTTCAGACATGTTGACAGTAATTAGCACTAATTTTCAATTACCTGAACAAACATCACAGGTCCCTAGGCCCCTCTCAGGATTTGGCCCTAAGATTTTTGGTTGGTGACTGTTTCATTCTCTTAAAAGCTCTGCTATTGCAGGAATCTCTCATGCCTGAAAAGAAAGGTGGATGAATAGGACGACGGATATTATTTTAAAGCTAAATGCCACAAATAGACATTTTGGTTGGGATTGTCAAAAGGAGCCTAACTAGTTTCAATGAGGAGATACAGACAGGAGTTGTTCAGTGTGTTAATATAATGTGATCTCATACTTTCAAGAGAAAGAGGTGGGGAGAGGCGGGCATGGAGGAAAGATGAATAAGGAAGAAAACCTGCTCTCCATTTACCTGTGGGAAAGTAGAGAGGGAACCAGACTAGGCCACAGGGAGATATGTATACTTTGGTGTGATGATTTGTGTAAGGTGCTCAGATACTAATGCACGGATATAAAAACATACACAACTGTGTGAGCAGATGCCCGTGGCTATGCATACAGTCCTGGGTAAATACCAACTTTCTAACTTTTCCTCTAAAAGACTTTTCACTCATCTCCTGCTGCACTGGAGACATGTGGCAATGGCACAGCTATTGGACAAGCCAGAGCTATGAGTGTAGCTCAGTGAGAGTTCTTGGAAACATAAGCCATTCTTTCCTGTAGAAAAATTATTATACCTCCATTTTTTGTGAGATCCCAGTGTAGGGAAAGCACATTGCACCATGATGATCAATGCATAATTTGTTCTGGTCACCAATGTATCTATATCCATAGCATAGTCATGAAAGATGAAAGATTATCCTTGGGACACTGTCTTCAGGAGGGCATGTGAGTTTTTGTTTTTTTTTTAAAAGAGATGCTGTATTAGAGCCCATCTTCTAAACTGTTGGTGTTTTTAACTCTACTTAGATATACAATGGTTTCACCATCTTCTGCCTCATACCAACTCAAGATAGTCAGGGGGAGCTCTAGGCACATCAGCAGTCAAACCCAAGAAATAAAAACATGCAGAAAATGGGTAACAACTTTATGGATCTGGAGCATGAGAAATGGGAGTCCTGCAAAGACCACAGCTTTGGAACACTGTGCCAGCTCCCATCAGTTCTAGATTATTAGAATAAAGACACGGCCAAGAGAACATGAAATGTTTTAATGGTATTTGACTTGTGAAACAATAAAAAATAAGAGAAATTGAATGCAACCATAATAGATACCCCAAACACATTTATGTTGCTCCTGTTCTCTGTAAGTTTAGGTTTCAATTCCATCCTGCTTCATGCCAGTTTCACACTTGAAATTGACTTCTGTCTAAAGGCTCTTTATTGAGAAATGGCCCAAGTAAGATGAAAGAACATGCTCTCTATCTTGGCATTACAGAATCAAGCACTCTAAATGTTAAGGCTATGGCTACACGAGAGAGCTTCCAGTGGCACAGCTGCATTGTTGCTCTCCCCTTGACTTAATTATTCCACCCTCAAGGTGTGGTGGTAGCTATGGGGGTGGGAGAAGCTCTCCCCCTGACCTAGTGCTGTCAGCACCAGCACTTAGGTCAGGGTAACTTACGTCGCATGGGGGTGGAGCTTATTCACATCCCCGAAGCGACATAAGTTATATCAACATAAGTGATAGTGTAGACATAACCTAAGAAATGAAAACCCTAACACCACTTTCAGGAGGGCTGAACTAGAGAGTAGAGGTAATGACAGTAATAGTTCAACACAAGGTCTGATGCTTCTCTGCCTTGTCCCTGATGTAATCACGTACACCTATGCAAAGCAAGCATAAAATCAGAATGGTAGGGATTTAGATCCACTTTACACAGCCATAAATGACTTCATAAAGGCATAAGCAGTAGGAATTCAGGCCCACTGTACCTCTGGTAGCAGCAGCAGCAGTAGCGAGAACTGAAATGGCTGTCTCTCTCAGCATCTGTGATGAAGTCCAAATGAATTGGAATTTGGGAAGTAATAGAACATATTTTGATTTTTCTCTCTATACAATAGTATCTATGTTTTACCCACAGCAATTACAATAGTAGTAAGAAAAAAGGGACAGCCTATCAGGTCATCTAGGATAGCTTGGCTGGCCCACTGTTGGGAATTTCAGAAAACAGCTGGCTGATGTTTACTGACAAAATATAGAGGAAAGAAATCGTTTGGGAGGTGGAGTCCAGACAGGGGAATCTCACACAAACTCTTTGTCCTTTTCCCCCCAGGGTGAGGTTGTTCTCTGGATTAATTCATACTCAGAGATTGCACATCTTTCTCAAAATTGCTAGTTCTTTCCCCTAATGGAGTAATTAGCTATAGTTTTGCTCAGCCATGTGTCCCCTGTGGGTAGGTTCTTCAGCAGCCCCTGTAGTAAGAGGATAGTTATCTCTTATAATTTTACTACACAAGGAGAGGTTTTGAACCACTGGCAGGTTCTAGAAAACCTGCCTTACCATATCATGGCACTCCTAGGGTAAAGTGTTTACACCTTGGTCAAGTGTCTACTACCCAGGATGGCTATGTCACACACTGGGTTGTGTTTTATTGCTTATGTATGAAGATATCCTTTATGAAAAATATTGAATATTCTTGCAAAAACTTAAATTAACTGTGAAGAGACAGCAAAGAAATTGGAGGCATACAATATAAACCTTGTGATATACAGTGTAAGTTTTCTCTCTTCTATAATAAATAATAATTTAATGAACACTGACAAAATGTTTAGCACCATATACAAGGAGTACATGGGAGCCATTCCCAAAGAGCTTACAATCTAATAAGAAAAAAACCCGAGGGGGACAGAATAGATTCCTTTTTTAAAGGATAATTCTGTCTTTCTACCTCATGATACCATCCCCATAGTATCTGATCACATTCAAAAACAATCACAGCCAAGACAGGACAGTGGTGTCATTTTCCTCCCCACTTTCCCTAACACAATTGGGACCATGTTCTCCTCCCCACATTCTCCTTTCTATCTCTTTCTCTTCTTTCCTAGTTGGGAATTCAGCCCTAAGTTACAACCTGTACAACCCACTAGAACTCAACATAAAGGGCACAGGCACACCAACTGATATCAGTAGGTTTCATTGGCATAACTCAGTGCATGATTTGACCCTTATTCCTTAAGGGTGCAATTCATTTCCCCACAGAGGACCTGTACAGGAGTCTTCATACCACAGAAATACCACTTTATCCAAGTTTTTGTGCTGTGCTCATATCCACGGTATCTGAGCAGCCATAGCCCTTGAGGTGGTACAGGCAAGAGGGGTTGTGCACTGGGGCTTCTGCACTTGCTACACAACACAGAGGAGAGTTTTATGCAGATATGCTATAGGGTAAGTTGTCCACGAAGCATAGAGATGCTACATTTCCTATATACTTTGGGACACCTCATACTGGGGCGGAAACAAAAACCTGGAGCAGGACATTTGCACAATGCAGCTACGCAGAATGGTAGGAAATTTGTTGCCGCATTTCTGTACATAGTTCTGTTCATAAAGGGTTTATCTTGAAACTGGTTTGTTAATCTGCTCGATAATACATGGTTCCAGAAGTGGAAGGCACAGTGTGCTGTAAGACCCACTGAGGGAGGTAACATCGCAATCATTGCAACAGAACTTGTGCAACTGCAACTCACCCACCACCCCTTAGAATTAGGGGACATGCTGACTGTGTCTGGAAAAGTTTCAAACAAACAGTCTGAACTGTATATGAAAGCCATGGGGGCAAACAAACTGGAGAATGAGCAAAAGATTAGTCTGCTCTTAAGCCCTAGTCTGCTCTAGTAAGCCCTAGATATATACAATGCATTCCATACAGATGGTAGCGGGGAAAGGGAGGAAAACTTTGCAGAAATAATCAAAATGTTTGAGGATCATTGTGTCCTAGAAAAAAAAAATTTTTTTGAAAGATGTATGTTCAGGCCGAGAACACAGAATTAAGGGGAAACAATGGAGGAGTGAGTCAGACTTAAAACTGAAAAGTCAGTCCTGCAAATATGGAATATTAAAAGACTAATTGAAGACCAGATTGTCCTGGAGTGTAACAATAAAAAAAGGCTGGTTCAGTTACTAAGGGAGATGGATCTGACGCTACCGAGGGCACTATGTATATGCCAAGCAATAGAACAAACAAATTAAAAAGTCTCAGGAAAGGCACAGACTACATGACAATGAGTATTATAGCTAAAACAGCAAGGGAAAAATTCACAGAAATTAAATTGGCCAAGGACAGAAGCATGGAAAGCTGGAAACCATGCCAGTGATGTGGCAACCAGCATGAGTATAGGAAATACCCAGCATTCAGGCAAATATGTAGGAAGTGTAATAAACCCAACCATTATGCTAAAATGTGCAGAGAAAGTAGGAAAGTGCATGTATTAAGGGCAGGAAGGGATTCCTCAAGGAAGAGCAGTTAAGCACAATAATGTAAGAGACTGAAAACTCCAAAAATTGTCCAATTAAAATGTGCATGAATGGCACTTGTGTACATGCAGGAGAGACACTGGGGCACTAACAGAAAGTAGAATAGAGAGATGCAATAACAGAAAATAGAATAGAGAGATGTATGAAGCACATAAAAGTGGCAGAGTCAAAGTGTCTGTGAAAAATTATAATGGAGGAACAATTCCAGTGTTGGAAGAATGCACACTGATGCTTAAAACAAAAGGGAAAAACAATACAAGTAGAGTTTGTGCTGATACACAGGGGCAAACAACTAGTCTTGGGCTTACACACATGTGAGATGCTTGGTCTTGTTAAGAGAATCTATACAATAGGGCAGGGATAGTCAATTATATTTTGTCAAATGTCCAAATTTCTTGGCCAAGCTATAGTCAAAGTCCAGATTCCAGAGAAATATTTTTCACACTGCAAGTACCCCTGTTCAATGCTGCGTAATATACCTAGGGCCTATTGCAGGGGTATTCAGTAGGTGGACCATGGACCAAACCCAGACCACCAAAGGCTTTTGACCGGACCACAAAACTCTGAGGGGCTGTGGGCAGTTAGTGTGGGGGTGCGGCGTGGGGCTAGTGCAGGTAGAAGAGTGACTGGCCGTGTGCTGGTGCCCAGGGCTGACACATGACTCAGGGAGGTAGGTGCCGCCCCCGCTCTCCCTAAATGGAGCCCCATCCCCAAAGGGCTGACAGTGGGAGCTCCAGCATGTGCCTGGGGTTGACTCATAACTTGGGTGGGGGGGCAGGTGTCCACCTACCCTCCGTAAATGGAACCCTAAGCCCTGTCATGTCTGGCAGGGTTGGGAGCTCCCAAGCACTGGTGGGGGCGGAAGCCCCAGTATGCCTGGCAGGGCTCCATAAAGAGAGGATGGGGAGACAACTCCCCCCATTACAAATCAGCCTCAGGCGCCAGCTCCCCCAAGCCTGCCCGCACACAGTCAGTCACTCCTCTATCCATGGTAGACCTCCTGCAGTAACTGGCCATGACCCCCTAGAGTTTTGGGGTCCAGCCAAAAGCCTCTGGCAGTCCGGATTTGGCCTGCAGTCCCTCTATTGACTACCCCGCCAGAGACACACAAAGCCAACATAGAACCAGATATGAAAAAATGAATAGATTCGTATGAAGATGTGTTCACAGGAAACGGGTGCCTCCCAGTAACATACAAGATATGGTTAAGGGAAGATGCAGAACCTGTGGTACATGCTACATGAAAGTTTCACAAGCCTTAAGAAAGAAGATAGAACAGGTGCAAAATGTGACAGCAAATGGTATCACTTGGAGATTAGAACCACTAACAGACTGAATTCACTTCTTAGTAATTGGAGGGGGGAAAAAAGAGGGGAGGGTGGGACTATGGATCTGAAGGAGCTGAACAAAAACAAAAAACAAACCCACAACACTCCCACTTGCTCACAAGAAGCAAACTGTTGTCTGAGATAGCAGGATCCAAATTCTTCAGCAAATCAGATGCTGTGGCAATGCCAGCTGCCTCCTGCCTCTGTTCAAGCCTTCAAATGGCTCAGAGACATTTGCTCGCAAAACACCCCAGGCAGTTTATTTACAATGTTTGGTTTCCACCACTGTTATTCATTAGATAGCCTTACACCTACAGTCCTAGGGAGCCCACAGCTCCTGAGGCAGGTAGGGGGGAGATTGGTCGGTCAGTCAGTCGATCGCTCTCTGCTTCCCCCTTTCTCACTTCCTTCCTGTGCTTTTTATAGCATCTGCTAATAGCCTAATTAGGCTTTCAGTTCTCCTCAGCCTTTCAGTTAGACACAACTCTTTTTAATAAGGTCTACTCTGGAATAATTAATTAGAGTTGCAGTGACCAGAGTGCTGTCGCTAACAAGCCTGTCACAGAGGCATTGGTAGGATTTTGGCAGACCCCTTGGACACAGAGCTCTAGGATTTTCACTTTGAACACAACATTTGGGAGATACTGCTTCCTAAATCTGCCTTTCAGATGACGCTGGAGCGAGCCAGATGCTAGAGTGCCTAGCACAGATGTTATTACATGGGGGGTCAGGAGCTGCGGGACTAGTGCTTGGGGCAGGGTGGAGGCAGCACGTGGAGCTGCCTGCTGCACCTCTGCCTAAGAGCAGCCGGGACAGGTCGCCACTTGTGGGGAGCTGCCTGAGGTGTGCGCCCCCCAGATCCGGCACCCCATACCCCCTCCTGTGCCCCAACCACTGCCCCGAACTCCCTCGTGCATCCCAACCTGCTGGTCCGAGCCCGTGCCCCGCACCTCCTCCCATGCCTCAAACCCCAGCCCTGTACCACTTCCTGCACCCAAACTCCCTCTATCTTAGTTAACCAGCATTTTTCACTAACTGGCATCCCCCATTCTCCCAACATGTCAGATAAAACAGCTTTTACTGTATACAGCTTGCACACCCTAAGACATCTCCTCCACCAGGTCACCAAATGTGCTCGGATACAGGGGCATAAAAGAGAGAGGTCAATGATTTAAAGCATATCCTGACATCAGCTCCAGTGGTGCAATTTTTTGACCCACTGAAAGACATCAAATTCTCCACAGATGCCTCAGAAGGAAGGCTGGGAGCAGTACTATTACAGGGTCATGGAACCGATTGATTGGGAGTCTCATATGCATCTAGGACTATGACAGCTGCAGAAAAGATGTATATACCAATTGAAAAAAAGAGAGACACTAGGTTTGGTGTATGGATGTGCAAGATTTCATGACTTTCTGTGTGGTCATAGCTTCACAGCAGAAACTGATCTCAAACCACTGAGTGCAATACACAAAACAGAGACTTGGAGAAACACCACCACAGTTACAGTGACCACTTTTGAAAATACAGAAGTGTGATGTGATCCTGGAGTTCCAGCCTGGACACCACTTAATAATGGCAGACACACTCAAGAGCATCTGCTCTATCTGACAATACACAGCTTGACAATCTGGAAAAAAACCAGTAAACTTACATGTGAACATGATAAAAGTGTGACATGCTGTGTTTCCAGACACATGGGATAAATCAGAGACAAACAACTGAAGATGAAATGTTGCAAACAAACAGTGATACAAGTAAAAGAAGGGGGAAAAAAATCAACGCTTCCCACGATCAGATTTCAGTGATCTCAGGAGTGCTCTTCAAGGGAACTCAGATCAGGGTTTCCACAGTGATAAGAAGGAAAATATTGGAACAAATATACAAAGGGCTTCTGGGAATGACCAAACCAAAAAGGAGAGATGGAGACATTTTCATCTGTGGCCAGACTACTAGTGACATTGAAGTAATGAAAAAAAGGAGTACTTGTGGCACCTTAGAGACTAACAAATTTATTTAAGCATAAGCTTTCGTGAGCTACAGCTCACTTCATTGGATGCATTCAAATGGAAAATACAGTGGGGAGATTTATATACACAGAGACCATGAAACAATGGGTGTCACCATACACGCTGTAACGAGAGTGATCAGGTAAGGTGAGCTATTACCAGCAGGAGAGCGGGGGGAAAAAAACCTTCTGTAGTGATAATCAAGGTGGGCCATTTCCAGCAGTTGACAAAAATGTCTGGGGGTGGGGGGGTGGGGAGAAAGAGGAGAATAAACATGGGGAAATAGTTTTACTTTGTGTAATGACCCATCCACTCCCAGTCTTTACTCAAGCCTAAGTTAATTGTATCCAGTTTGCAAATTCATTCCAATTCAGGAGTCTCTCATTGGAATCTGTTTTTGAAGTTTTTTTGTTGAAGAATTGCCACTTTTAGGTCTGTAATCGAGTGACCAAAGAGATTGAAGTGTTCTCTGACTGGTTTTTGAATGTTATAATTCTTGATGTCTGATTTGTGTCCATTGATTCTTTTACGTAGAGACTGTCCAGTTTGGCCAATGTACATGGCAGAGGGGCATTGGTGGCACATGATGGCATATATCACATTGGTGGATGTGCTGGTGAACGAGCCTCAGCTCTCGTCCCCTAATGCCCCTACTCTACTTGCGCTACATTGACGACATCTTCAGATTTGGCTGTAGCTCACAAAAGCTTATGCTCAAATAAATTTGTTAGTCGCTAAGGTGCCACAAGTACTCCTTTTCTTTTTGAGGATACAGACTAACACGGCTGCTACTCTGAAACCTGTCATTGAAGTAATGGTGAACAGGTGTGCAACATGTCAGAGTACAGAGATTCCGAGCAGACAGAACCAATGATACCACACAAACAACTCGCAATTCCATAGGACAAAGTTAGAATTGACATGTTCACCTGGTTATAATGGACTTTACCAATTTCCCAGAAATAATAATACTTGAAGGTACCACAGCAGCAAGAGGTTGCCAGGTCCATTAGATCCATATTTGCACATCATGGAATTCCAAGAACAGTAATAACTGACAAACAGCCCACAGTTCAAGAATAGGGAATTGCTAGATTTGGCTTTTGTAAGACATCTAATCCCAGATATGATCAAAACAATGGATTATCTAGAATTGGAGTATACATAGTGAAGAAATTGTTCTGACAAACCAAAGGATGCAAGAGAAGATCCATATTTAACACTACTCAACTATAGAGCTACATTACTGTAGGGTAGAAAGTCACCTGCTGACCTCCTCTAGCAAATACAAGGTTGAAGAGAGAGAATGTGCTAAACTAAGGCACCATTCAAGGTGAAACGGCCCATTAACATCCCAGTAGTCATCGAACAAAAAGAGTGGTTAGTGGGTTATAGATCTACATACAGATTCATGGCTTTTTACAACAAATTGTAACCCACTAACTTTGGAGGATAAGATTAAAATTCCAAATGATCTGGACAAACTGGAGAAATGGTTTGAAGTAAATAGGATGAAATTCAATAAGGAAAAATGCAAAGTGCTCCACTTGGGACAGAACAATCAGTTGACACATAGAAAATAAGAAATGACTGCCTAGGAAGGAGTACTGTGGAAAGGGATCTGGGGGTCATAGTGGATCACAAGCTAAATATGAGTCAACAGTGTAACGCTGTTGCAAAAAAAGCTAACATTCTGGGATGTATTAGCAGGCGTATTGTAAGCAAGACACAAGAAGTAATTCTTCCACTTTACTCTGCGCTGATTAGGCCTCGACTGGAGTATTGTGTCCAGTTCTGGGTGCTACATCGCAGGAAAAATGTGGACAAATTGGAGAAAGTCCAGAGAGGAGCAACAAAAATGATTAAAGAGCTAGAAAACATGACCTATGAGGGAAGATTGAAAAAATTGGGTTTGTTTAGTGTGGAAAAGAGGACTGAGAGGAGACTTGATAATAGTTTCCAAGTACATAAAAGGTTGTTACAAGGAGGAAGGTTGGACAAATACCTGCCAGGGATGGTATTGTTAGGGATAGGACAAGAAGCAATGGGCTTAAATTGCAGCAAGCGTGGTTTAGGTTGGACATTAGGAAAAACTTCCTGTCAGAGTGGTTAAGCACTGGAATAAATTGCCAAGGAAGATTGTGGAATCTCCATCAGGGATGGTCTAGATAATACTTAGTCCTGCCTTGAGTGCAGGGGACTGGACTAGATGGCTTCTTGAGGTCTCTTCCAGTTCTATGATTCTAAGATACTACCGCAAAGAAGGGAAATGGAAGGAAGACGGAGGAGAGGGTGTTGAAGGGCAGTGGCTGCTATTTCAGTGGAGAGGCTGGAACAGTGACCTGAGAGGGGCTGCTCTTCAGCCCCGTGGCCTGCCTGTGGATTGAGAATTATTTCATTGTAATTACAACAGGTATGAATGTGGCTCATCACCAGTAGGAGTTAGAAGGTAGCTCAGTCCCCATGCCTATTCAGTGGCTAATGTGCTGAGACTGACAACAAGGATGCTAAGTGGGGTTAGTTTTACTAGTATATGGGAGACAAAGCCTGGGAGACAAAGCCTGGAACAGAGATCAACAACCCGTTTACCACTGTAGATCAACAGTTTACCACAGTAGAGATGGGCTGAGAACCATGACCTATCTAGAGCTTGAGGCTGGGGAGTGAGGAGAACTCTATTCCCTTGTCCCCAATTAGTTTCTTCCCCCAAATGGACATTTTGCAATGAGGGATGAATTCCATGCAGTATACACAAACCCTTGCCTACTCCAAATTTATTTTTATTTTACAGACCAAAGATATTCTAATTTTCTGCCCCAAAACTGTTAGCACTTATGGAGATCATAACTAACTTGGTTTTATTGAACAACGTTCTGGTGATTAGTTAAAAGAAACATTGGAGAGAAGAGGGGTATGTATGTGTTGCTTTAATACCAATAATTTTTAAAGGGTCCTCTTGTAATATAAAGAACCTTGTATTTTACAAAGATAGCACAAAACAAGATCAAAATGTACAGAAATAAAACAAATGGTGTATGAGAATCATCTGTTGACTGGGGGCAAAGAGTTGGCAGCAATTCAGTTTGCTTACAATCTTGGCAGGCATCTCTCTCTCTTTCTCTCTCTGATGGTGAAACTAACATGCTTCACCAGAAGCTCCAGAAGCAGCTCTGAGTACTTAAATCTCCATCAGGAAATTGCCTGTGATGTCTTGTCTCACAGCTACATTAGGTCTCGTTACATGTCCTCCCTGCTGTATAGTTTGGACACAAGTATTGTTGGATAAAAAAAATGCTCACAGAGCATTTGTTGTTTAAGGTCCCCTAACAATACATTGCAGATGACTGGGATGTTTTATATGTGCATTACTGAAGAAGTTGAAAATTTGAAGTCATTAGGGCATTAAAGCTTTTAGAAACAAATCCTTGTGTAAATGGAAACATTTTTGTTCCTCCTGCACGTGTTCTTTCTTGCCTCTGCAGATTCTAGTAGTGTGTCTTCAATCACTTTTAACTGCCTTGAAGCCAAACTTCTTACCTCTGGCTCCTCCAGGCTCGACTTCTCCCATTGAAGAGACAGCCAGTACAATCATTTCCAGAGCTGTAGAAGAATCCACATTACAATTTTACTGCTATTCAAGTAAAGGATGACTCACATTGACAGCACTTTCTATTGCAGAGCATGGGGACTAAGGACTGGAGTACATCATCATGACATACGGGTGCCCATAACATTCCAAACTTGAAGCAAGTTGAAGGCCTGGCTGAAATTGTAGGCCTGCCTGATCCAAGAAAGGTGTGCAGAAAAGAACATGTTTTTTTCCCTTGGTCAGGCCCAAAGAATCCAACAGTAGTTAAGAGTAGTCTGCAGCAATACTCGCGACAGCAGATACTTAAACCATGTAAAATAACCATATACAATTTCAGATGAACAAAGTAACGAGGGGTATTGAAGTAGCACTATATAAAGGACCTGGTGAGGCATGCATATCTCCTTTCTAATACTTAGTGAAAGTATGGAATGGTAAACAGGTTGTTGATCTACACTCCCCCCCCCCCCCATGTAGAGCATGCAGCTTCTGTTCCCATGTGATTTCCATTGCTCTTGGAGAGTAAGCTTTGATTTTTAACAAAGGAGTTTTTCATTTTATAAGCTTCTGATAATGCACCATTTGAACCATTTTACAATGGTGGACTTAGAAGTCCCATTCTTCCCTGCTCCCACTTCCTGGTTATTTCTGGATAGACTAAGAATCTGATTCTGGAATCCTGCTTGAATAGCTCTCCAAAACAATTTCTGGGCTCCATCTGTCCAAGTGCATTATTCTGCCTCTAGACAAATGCTTCTCCAGGGTGATGAGTGGTAGGTCATGTTTTCTGTTTGAGGCAGCTCTCTTGGATAAATCTGTTCTGGATCTGCACCCTCTGCCTATTCCATTGCTGTCTTTTCTCCAATACCTGGAGGACTGTTATCCTCACAAGGAAAGTTTCCTTCCACAATAGAGTGTATACTTAACAGGGGTCATTTGGTAGAAATTAAGGACTTTGTTTGGGAACACATCAGTTAAAGTAGCTGCAGAAACACATAAGTCAGTCTGCCACCTGAATTTTTAGAAACTGCTAAAAATGATCTGGTTTGCAATTCAGTATTCTGTTTCTTAACCCATGTGCCAATTTTTCCCCTCCTATGAATCATGTTACATTCATGGAAGTATCTGCTAGGAAAAGGACACTCAGGAAAATGAATCCAAATTAAAATTGATTAATTAAACGACATTGAATTCCTCTGTGGACACGCTCAGAGTTAAAGTGACCTTAATTCAGTTTAGCTTAATTCATTTTTCACAGAGATTTAGTGTACTGTAATTAAGAGCTTGTCTACACTGAAAAAAATAAATAATCTGCATAAAGGTGGAGTCTGAATTTAGAGTAGAATAGCTACTTCTAACTAACTCCATGTGTGGATGCTCTTGTTCTGGAATAAAAGTGGTTTACTTCAATCTAAAGTATTTCAAAATTTTTCTGATTTTTAAACCTTTATTCATTGACAAACACTTCCCTTATAACCGCGTTATAATATTCTTACCTATTCTCAGAAGGAAGTTATGAAGATTAAACTTTGTACAGACCTATGAAAATAAAAACTTGTGTGTGTGAGCTTTTATAGTAGATGTTTACATTAAGGAACTTACATATCAAATACTAAAAGTGTAATTTAAAATAATCTGTATTTGTTAAGACATTAGATAACAGAGGTTTACGGGTTACATCCTACCTCAGACTATATGGTACATTGGGAGAGAAGGAAGAGGTAGCTTCTTCCTCCTCCATCCAACCACAATAAGTGGAGCAGAATCTAACCCTGGGATTTTTAGCATCTCTCTCTAAGTAAGTGTGTGGAAAGTGTCACAGAGGGGGGTGCAGTTTGCTAGCCAGTGGGTGTATCCAGCGGTCTAGTGCTGGCAGTATAGGATAGGTTGCACACCCCTCTGATTCGGAGGAGCAGCAAAGCAGGTCCCATTGTGCACTTTGTCCCTTACAGAAATTTGCTACAGATATTAATAGGGATGAATTCAACTGGGTTTCTACATAAAAGTAATTGGCTCCTGTAAAGATGTATTCTAGATTTGTATTACAGTAGTATCTAGAGAGTCTAATTGGAAACATGGCCAAATAGCAAGAGGTGATCTCTGCCCTAGAGACCTAATAAACTAAATACACACATGGAAAGGGAAAACAGAAGTGAAGTCACTTTCCCCAAGGTCACGCAGCAGCTATGTGGTTGAGCTGGGAACTTACTTCAGCATTCCAAACCAGTGCCCTGCCCTCTCCATTAGAGAATGATGCCCTTTCTACACATTTTAAAAGCCATCCTATAGAATTCTAGAACGGGGATATAATATTGTATTACATTCTATGGATTTTCAGTGATATATTTGCTATTCCATTCTATAGAAATTTTCCATTAGAAACCCTAAGTCTCCCATTCAAGCCCTCTTCCAGGCCTACCTGCTTGCACTTCTCCTCCCAGAACTAGGCAGGACCAGAAGTTTATTAATATAAAATGGAGAAGACAGCAGCAACAACAAAAAGTAAGGGTAGGAAAGGAAAGCCTTATGGAACTTTTCAAAGCTAATAGTTATCTTGGAATCACCTGACAAGCTGTGGAAATAAATAGTGATTGGTGACATACCATATTTGCAGAATCCTGTTTCAGTGCAATGAGTTTAGAATATGTATTTCTGATACAGACACAAATCACCAAGTGCTTTTCTGTTTCTATAGCCATGTGAACAGAAAAAGGCTGATGACGCTTTGGAACAGAAATTCTGTAGGTGGACAAGAATAATGAGCTTACTGGTTTGTTGTCAATAATCCATAAGAGACAGAAAAGTACATGTAGTTTTCTTTGTCAAAAACAGAAAAAAAAAAAACGTTATTGGTAGATAAGTACAAAACCTTGTTTACAGGTTTGGCATTTCTTTAAATGGGGGAAATGCTACAGCCAACATAAGAAAATAGTTCGTATGATTTTTTTCCTCTTCATCATTTCACCTATTCTCTGTCAAGACAAAAATCAATAGCAGCACATTGACAAAACCCAGATTGGCTTGAAGCTCTACCAGTATATAGCATCCAGGCAGGCAACTGTGATGTATTTAATTCATGCAGCACTTATTACTTTCAAGCTTTCTTGTCAACAAGAAAGAAAATAGGGATCTGAAAAGCAAACAAACAAATCTTGAAAGGTATTTCCTCCCCTCCCGGTTTAAGTTTCCTGTCTCTGCTTTGATTTCTGTGCTTTGTACATGTATAATATCATCAGCATAAGACATGGCAGCTTGTTGCCCCATGTGTTCTAAAATGTCTTCTGATTCTAATTTTCACTACACTTGAGCTAAGATTTTATACCGTCCATTCTGTGATAACGTCTCTTTTGGGGCACCCGTGTAACAAACCGTGACATCTTATGATAAGCTGCATTTAAAATTGCATTAATCTGAGGTCAAGGATGATGCAGACCTGTACCAGTGAGTTTTAAGTCTACATTTTCAGATGGCTTCCTTTTTTGCAGGTGAAGGCTTCACTCCCAAAAACTATACTTTGATTGGTGGTGTCCATAATTAGTTGCCAGTGTAAAACCTATTGCATGAATGGTACTGTACCTGATTTCTGCCTGCAAACAGATATTTAACCATCAAATTAATAAAATATGTGCTATTGATTGGTTACTGGTGGGGAAAAATAGTAGTCACTTTTTAGTAGGTCAAACTTGCACCCTCTAAGGGGTCACACTGGAAAAAAATTGAGACTAAGGTCTGATCTCACAAATAACTATGATTAGAAAGAGAGGGATAAAGCAGAGCCACCTCTCCAAGCCACCTTCCAATAGTATAAAAGCATTTATATCTACCCTGGTGGTTTGAGAGTTTGGACTTTAAATTTGTGACACTGATTTATAGAAACATTGGACTCACTTCTCTATTCCAGTCAAACTGTGCTTGGCGGAGCTCTGGGAAGGGGCAAAGATGATTTTGAACCACCTTTGTGCTTCCCTTATTCTCAGGTTCCCTGAAGACTGTTCTGACATACATCTTGAGGCCTATGGAAACCGGAGGTTATTCTGGGAACAGGCAGAACAGAGACACCGTAGGCATGCCTCCTTATATTCAGCCATGCTCTCTGCACAGGCACTAAGCCACCTAGGCATTCCCTCTCTGCTGGAGGAATTCTTTGGTGGCCAAATTGATCTTCCTGGCTTACTGTACTTCAGTGGCACAAAACGACTGCAAGGGACATGCATAGTAACAAAGAATTGGAAAATCGTCAAGGTAGCAAGTCCAAAGTCTTAAAAGCGTCTTTCCCTATGGTAACAAAAATAGTAGACTGTAATAATGTAGATACCCTCAAGTGTTAATAATATGTGGCCTAACCAGTTTTTATTTGGAGAAACTGAATGAAAGAGGCAGCAGATTTTCAGGACCTGGCCTTTAAGGAAACTTGGATTTACTGGTACAGTGATTTATTTTTTTAAAAAAAATCCAAAATGACTTACTCCTAAGATGTGATATCAGCCAAATACATGATTGTGCAAGTAGTGTCCAGGCCACAATCATGCCATTAAAACCTGTGTATCATCATGTATCCAAGGAGCATAGCGGTTAATCTTATCATTATTTGTTCTTTGCTTTATGGTAGCACGTATAGATCTCCTCTGAGATGGGGGCATCATTGTGCTTAGCATTACACTAACCCAGATACAGACAGTGATGGACACTGCTCAGTGTGTGTAAGGTTTACTCTATGAGAGTTCCCTTTAACGTCAAGGTACTATTCAACATGAGTAAATCTATTGTCATCTGGTGCATAGTAAGAGATTGTAAATTCTTCAGGGTTGTGACAATCTAGTTAGACAAGACAGACATATGATCTGGGGAAGTAGAGTTAACACCCCCATTTTACAAATGGGGAATTGAACTGAGAGGCACATTTTCAAAGCTGTTTATGCAACTAAAGATGTCTAGCAGGATCCAAGGCACCTAAACAGATAAGGTGCCTAACTCCCATTAAACCTGCTTAAGTACTATTCTAAATCCCAGTCGGCACCTATCTGCATCTTTAGGCACATAAATGCCTTGGAAAATTTGGCCCGTAGGAGCCTAAGGAGTGTTTTTAATTTACTGGCTTTATTTCAGTAGTATTTGCATGTTACTGTGATACCTGACTTGTGCTATGGCAACTGACCTGATACAATTCATATATCAGTTTCTTTAACCATCAGACTCCTTATGTGACCTTGGGAAAGTCTCATGAGGCCCTTTGAAAATTTGCCCAAGTCCCACTTTCAACAAGACTTCGGCTCATGAGTAACACCACAAGTCACAGTAACATGCACATGCCATTGAAATAAAGCCGGTCAATTAAAAACACTCCTTAGGTGAGGCAGGTTTGTCTAGTGGCTAGGCTGCTGGCTAGGATTTAGGAGAACTGCTGTATTCCTGCTTCTGACATGGACCTGCCTTGACACCTTGGGAAATCCCATCGGCAGTCTATCTTTCTCTCTTCTCCCTCACTTTGGTTGTCCTATCTATTTAGACAGTGAACTCTGGGGGTAATGACTGAATCTTACTCTGCATTTGTACAGGGCCTCCGTCTTAGAACCTCTAGGTGCTACTGTAATATAAATAATCCACTGGAAACTGGCAAAAAGGCATAACTTATCAGTAAAAAAAAAAGTGACCTTTCAACATCACTTTCCACTTCATATTCATTTTAAATGTCATTTTTCCGACAGCCACTTCATTGCACCAGGATAGTGTGATGTTAATGGAATCTATCCTCACTTTTATGAGGTCCCTGTGCTAGTCATTATTATTTCACCTATCAACCTGTCCCTTTTAATTAGTGGATCAGAATATTAATTAAACTACAAATAAAATAAAAATGCTAAAACAGGACAACAGACTTGAGCTGAGATATATTCATATTTCATCTGTTACATTTCCATCTGTTCTATTCTTAGCACATATCTGGGCTGAAGTCCATAGCTCATAAAATAATGGATAGCTACACTTGTGTCTTAATTTGTTCCACTGAAAAGCATTTTCAAGATAGCAGCATGGGAAATGCAGATAATGGGAAGGGAAGAACGACTTTATAGGCAGATACTTTTTCATTGAATATTAAGAATAAATATGGTTTTACAGAACCATCAACATTATCTATCACATATACAAAGCCAGAGATATATATGCTGCTTTACAGACATAAAGACAAGGTCCATGATCCAACCAGCATGTAATTTATGGGCCTAATTCTTCAAACCCTTACTCTGAGTACTCCTTACCATGGCTGAAATTCTCACTATGCAGAGGGCCAGCACAAAGTTTATGTGCCATCTAAGTCCCGCTTAAACCATTGATTTCGTTGGGACCATATATGAGTAAGTGCGTGCAGGATTCAGTTCTAACTTACAGAAGATGCAGAGAAAGGAGGCAGGGGAAGAAGTGTTTTTTGCATTTATATTTTAAATATTTTTCTATTACAATGTGATATTATATTTGTGAGTGAAATTAAGGGATTATGTGGTAAATTATGAGAGCCGTGGTGGCAAAAAGCTCACCAAAAGTAATGAGAATTTAGAGTTTAGAAAATTTAGAGAAGGGACTTCAACCAGAAAAGCAAAAATACATCTCACACTGGAGGAAGCAGGTTGTTTTAGGCTTAGGGAACAGAATGAAATATGACTAGTAACAACCCTGTCACAAGTAAGGTTTGATTTCAAGCATCCTGTAAAATAAGAGAGTTACTAAGGTTTTTGAAACAAACAAAAAATAAAACAAAACCAACCTACAATCAACAAAAAAAGTAAAATCTAAAAAGTAGTCATATAGTTTGTAAGGAGAAAAACAACCCCAAAAGCATAAACCCTACCCAAAACAGAGGTTTTATCCCCCCAAAAAGAGATGTACCAGAAACTCCATGAAGGGATTTTGCTATTGATTGTACATGGAAGGAGCTCAGCTCAGAAGTTGATGGGTGGCAGTATAAAACCTTAAGATAGATAGATAGTTTTTACACACATTCAGTGAAGCTTATTGCATTATTTGATATTAACCTAGAGTTCAGCCTTCCTTTGGAATTGGGACTGCATTGGTCAGGATCATGAATAATTTTTTGGTTTTAGAATAAAGTAGATAGGCCTTTGGTGTGATCATCATAGACTTCTCAGGAGCTGTTGATACAACTGACAATAGGATTTTGTTTCAGCTAAAAAGGGATATTAATATTAATTGTGTCTAGAAATACTCTAATTATACCTAGGAAAGAGGGTCAACTGGTGGTGACGGACAATTGAAGATTATCAGCATCACCACATAGGTATATGAAATGCAATATTCCTCAAGGCTGTTTCCGCTCTCCCAGTTTGTTCAAACCATAAAGTCCCCTTGGCAAGATCATTTCTAAACCTAGGGAAAAGTATTATCACTCAGTATGCTGATGTCACACCATGATACTGCCTGCAAGTTTGGTCCCTACTCTAGAGAAATACTTGAATGATATCACACTATTTGGATGCATCACAGCCCCAGTCATTCTCACTCATTGGCAAATATCTTGCTCCTCAGTAGACATCATCATGGTCAGAATGCTTACTGTTCGTGTCCTGAATCTTTGAAGGGGTTTGTTCCAAGTTAATGAGTCAAGAGAAGACAAAAACCTACAGGAAAAAAGCTCGTCCAAGAGGGAGGGTTTGGCTCCCCATTCTTGACCAGAGAAAAGGGCCTGACTTGAATCCCTGCAGATCCTCAGGTATCAGCAGAATACTAGGTCATCTGCTAGGAGACCCTATACCTCCACAAGGAGTCTGGAGGCTAGTGTCCCCTCCTCCTGGGCTGCCTGTTAGCATGATCTCACTAGGGTTCTTAGGGGACAGCCACAGTCCCATGGGAGGCTCTGCAGAAGAGATAATAATAGCTGGTTAAGAGCTGTGAGAACAGAGGGAAGCAGGGCGAATCCACTTCCAGGTTGATCACTTCTCCTTCTGGTCTAGGGACATTTCCAGCAGGACCCAAAGATTTACTTCTAGCCCTAGAAGACCAAGCTGTCATACCTTAAAACTGACATATGTATATAAAAATAATATTTTTAGGGTAATTATTGAGCCCACTGAGCTTTTGTACAGTGACTTCTTGACTTATGAGTAATTCTATTATCCCCATTGCAAGGCGATAAAGGGTTTATACCACATTGTCATGATGTCCCTTCTATGTATATCACAGTCTAGGCCATAAAAATTTATGCCACAAAACATGATGTGCAATGCCACCAGTTAAAGAATGCTGTAGGAATCTTCACTTCAGTATTAGTTAATATGGCAAACAAAAAAAACAAAAAACAAAAAACCACACACACACACAAACAAACACGAACCCTTAAAGTCACATTAAGAGTTTTGAATGCAATATTAACAAATCAGTAAAGACAGCCTATAATTCACAAAGGAATATTTCAAGGCACACTTCAAACATCTTTAAAATGATTTTTGAAAGGAAGCAGAGACAGGGCAATGTGGCTGTTGTGTGCAAGAACCAGAGCAGCACTTCAAATCCCCAAGCACATAGGGGCCAAATCCTCTTTAGCTGCAGCCAGGCAGTGACTATAAATGGTGGAACTGGAGTCAGAATAGGATTTAAAAAACACCTCACTAGTACTAGAAATTTTTCTGTGCTCTCTAAAAAACAAAACAGAAACTGGATAGGAGTTACATATGCATAAATGAGGGCAGAATTATTTGGCTCTCTTTAAAAAGAAAAAAGGGTTCTTCCCTGCTTGCAAATATCATCTTCAGTTATGTAAATGAATGTACTGCTGCCCTACTAAGTCTGCAGCCAGACAGACTAAAACAATAGTACCAAAATTTCACACCCACCCATTCATAAATTGTTCACTTTATAGCCTGGTTGTGTTCATTTACATGTTAACAAGTAAGCCAACTACAATGCAAGGCTTAAAAATAGACAGCTGGGCTCTGTTTTGGGTTTTGACCGTGAAGATACACAAGACAAAACCCAGCACACAAAAACAAAACCTAACCCAGATGTCCCGTGCCAGCTTAGTGGAATTAAGGAAACAAAAAAAAGTATTTTCAAACCTTTTATCTAGATTCCAGATACATTAATTCAATTGACGTGCAGTTTAGCCAGCAGGCATCCAATGAATATCTTCTGCGAATAGTAGGATTTGCCTTTTCCCCTCCTCCCTGTAGAGGCCACTACAGATGTAGGATTTCCCACCCCACACCCCCGTTTCCTCTCCCCTGAAAATGGATTATTTCAATAAGTTAATAGTGAAATGTACCATAGGTCCTAAAACAACAAGGCACAATAACGTTCAAGTAAAGTCTCCGATAAAACACAAAATAAAATGCAGAGTTGTTTCACTCTTAATCTTGTCATTCTTTTAGAGAGTGGCCAAATATTAACACACTGACAACTACAAAAGACAACTGCATGTCCTACTTATTTAAAAAAAAAATACAAAAAAAAAAATCCCACCACAGTGCGGTGATTTATGGATATTTTAAAATAAAGCTATTTCTTTCCCTGCATTTTGGATAGTATTTAGGAATGGGCATAAAGAGACATGGAACTAGATAGAAATGAAAGGGAATGGAGTTCAGAGAAATTCTAAAAACAACAAAAAAAGAGGGAAAAAAATAACGGAAGAATGTGAAAGTGACAAATGGTAAAAAGGACAGTAGCGGAAAGGAAATCTGATGTTTAAACCTTATGCTCCTGGCTGGTGCCCATGGCAACTCTACTGAAAAGTTGGTTTAAAAACAAAACCCAAACACCCACAACCCTATTCTCTCCTTTGATTGCTTTCAAGGATAATCCTTGCTTCTTTTTCCTGGGAACCATGACAGATTCTCTCTTTTGGGGACATTGCAGGAC
Organism: Lepidochelys olivacea; assembly: GCF_965140295.1. Classification (NCBI taxonomy): domain Eukaryota; kingdom Metazoa; phylum Chordata; order Testudines; family Cheloniidae; genus Lepidochelys; species Lepidochelys olivacea. Next base: position 44,421,619 of record NC_140414.1, on the reverse strand, counting down.
TTTCTTTCATATTGGCTCTAATAAATAATGGAGTGTTAACGTCCTTTTGGACAGCTAGCTAGGAAATTTGATCTGCTTAGGACACATTTTCATGCTTATACACAAGTGAAGCATTATGTGTTCATTCCTGAGAAACACAGGTATCTTCAAATGCTTTATAGCAAGTGTTTATGCTATTCTACAAATTCTAAACTGAATCCAGCATTAAATAAATTCATGTATGGGAAACTAGCTTGAATTGCTTTATTGAACTCAGCATGTGGTATTCATACTTTCTAAATTTAAATAAGGTTTCCATCTGTTCTGTCATTGAAGAATTTCAGTATAAGCTACTGCAGAGAGAACACACACATACAGGCAAGGTAAAACTTTAAATGGAATATATTTTTGTAATACAAATCCATAGTTTGTTGGTTTATTATTTAAGAAATGACAAACTGAGGCCACAAGGCGTCACATGATACATCTGTGTCCCAATCCTGTAATTGGATTTATACTGGGGAACCCGTCAATCCTGTGCATAGTTCCAGTGAAGTCTACCTAGCAGATCCAATTCGAGGTTTGGGTCTTTTGGTTGCATTGTGACTGACAAGGCTGAAAGACTCCCGTCCTTTCTGTAGTGGAGATAGATCCTTGATCCTTCAGAATCTCTCTTTTTAATAAAGTCATATGGTTTCATACTTTAGAAAAGATTGCTAGAGGTAGGTTTGAGACACAATGCATGGGGTTCCAGCTCTTAACTTCCACAAGCAAGAGAACATTTGCATCAGGACTGTTTCGAATATTGAATTTGTTCATGCATAAAGATAAAATAGCCAATAGGCATTTCTAATATCAGTGCTTTGCATTCTGGGGGAGTGGGGGAGGGAAACAAAACAAAAACCCCACCAACCACCACAAATCAAATGGCTCAATAGGCACCAGGAAACTCCTCCAAACAAAATCCTTAATCTAGCCTCTCAGGGAAAGCCAGGGAGAATAGGTAAGCAACAAAGCATGTTCTGAAGTTAAAAAGAGCCTGGCTCCTTTGGGCAAGGAGAGAGGGAGTTGCAGAATCAGGGATCCCTCGTTGATGCTCTGCTCTCTCATTCAGACAGAGGGACAGAGTTTGAGTGCTTCTGCTAACTGTTTCTGTATCAGGCAGGGAGAGAGGCAATCTCTGAGACCATCTAGACAAAAATCACTGAGAACTTTAAGTGTTGGTTTTGATCTACTGCATAGACTTTACTTAGGATTTCTGAGTGGTCATGGGATGAGAAGTAAAGTTTTGGCATGGGTCAGAAATTGGCTAAGACAGAGAACACAGGATAGGGAACAATTGTTTTGATCATGGCATAAGATCAACAGTAAGCTGCCCCAAGTTTCTGTACTAAGGCTTGTGGTGTTTAGTATATTTATAAATGGTATGGAAGAGGGCCCAAGAAACAGAGGAGAGACATTTATTTAGGGTAGTAAAGTCTAGAAATGACTAAGAAGCCTCAGAGGCACCTTGGAAAGCTAGTTGAATGAGCAGTATGACAGAAGGTGAGATTTGATGTTGGTAAAGGCAAAATAAGGTACATTAGTAAGAATAACAAAACTAGTTCAAGTTATCGAATAGCTCAGGAAAAGAGTCAAGTGACATTATGGACAGCTCAGTGAAAACCTTCACCCTATGTGCAGCAGTAGGTATAAGAGCAAAAGTGTTGAGGGTGGGATTTTCAAAAATACCCAAGTGACTTAGACGCACAAGTCCCACTTCTTTTCCAATCCCACAGAGAATGGGCAAGAAACAGGATGGAAAGTATTTTCCTTTTGTTACATAAAGACAATGATACATCTTCCCTGAGCATATTCTGGTCATCCCATCTTAAAAAAAAGGATGTAGAGGAAATGATGGGGGTTCAGAGATGTGTGATGAAGGTGATTAAATGGACGTAGAGACTTCCATATGAACAGAGTGACAAGATTTGGGGCAGGGACTATCTTTTTATTCTGTGTTTGTGTTTTATTCTGTGTTTATTCTCTGTACTACCTCACATAGTTGGGTCGTGGTCCACAATAAAAATAAATAAGATTGGCACTGCTTAGTTTAAGAGGACAATGAATAAGAGGGGTTTGTCATGGAGTCCACTCATCAGTAGGCTGCCTCCTCCTAGTGGCTTTGGGGTTTCACTTCTTCCAGGTCCAACACCCTCCTATGTCTCATGCACCCTTCTGCCTCTCTCTCTCTCTCTCTGCAACTCAGGGCACTTTTTCTTTATAGCCTGGACCTCCGACCCAGGTCACTGTGTTTTCCCCTTCCAGGGGTTATCAAAATCTCTCCATCCAAAATGGCAGTCTTCCACACTGCCCTGACTGTGTCACTTCCCCAGTGGCTGGTAGGGGAACCTGAGCCTGCCCTCCACTCTGGGTTCTAGCTCAGGGACCTTTTTATCAGAGGCCAAGGTCTACACCATCTTTAATCTTGCGGCAGTTTCCCTGAGCCTTTTCCTACACCCTCTCCCCCTAGGTTTCCTTCCTTCTCTCCCTAATATCCAGAGTGTGGCTACACGCTTCTTCACTACAACCCTTTTCGACTGCCAACTTCCTGGCTTTATACTAGCTGTGCCTTAGGGTTAGCAGACAGCAAGTGTGAAAAATCAGGACAGGGGCTGTGTGTGTGTGGGGGGGGTAATAGGAGCCTATATAAGAAAAAGCCCCAAATATCGGGACTGTCCCTATACAATTGGGACCCTACTCTGCCTGCTCTTTCTCAGCTGGGCTGCTTTGTCATTCTGGCAGTTATTTAGGTCATCCAATGCCCTTCAGGTGTTGCATATCTGCTTAACTGGCCGCATCTCAGTTTCATTAACCCTTTCTAGGCTAGTGAGGGGTAAACACCCCATCACAGGGTTGTGATACAGATATTCAAAGTAACTATCTAGAGGAGGTAAGGCATGCATTTTTATTTACCCATTCTCATAATCCAAGATGAAAGGGGCACTCAATGCCATTGAAAGGCAAATTTAAACCTGGGAAAAGAAAATATATCAAAAAATTAATCAGTGGAACTCATTGCTAGTAATTATTGTTGAAGTCAAGGTATTCGTGAAGTTTTTTTTTTAAATAAAAAAGGACTAGCCTTTTAAACAGTGAATTAGAAAATCCAGTTACCATAGATAGGATTAGAACATTATTTCTTAAAGAAGGAATATAAGCCCTTGTATGCCAGGTGCCAACTGAGGAAGATACTCAAGCTTAACCCTAATTTTAAGCTCATTAGTATTCCCACCAAGGTCAATGTGAGTAGTCATATTCTATGAGTGGGCAAACTACGCTGTAGCAGTCCAGCTAAAGGGTTTCTAGCACTTCCCTCTGAGGCATATGGTAGTGGTCACTTAGAGACAAGACAGTGGACTAGATGGACCTGGGTTCCAATCCACTATGGCTTTTTAAATACATTTCAAAAAGAAATCAGTAGATGTTTTACTTAATCAGGTTTAAGAAAGTACGTTTGATTTTAAGGAAGAAAGGAAAGGGGTTAGAAAAGTAGGAATAAATAGCCTAGTGAAAGCAGATGGTGCAGTGGCTGTGATGGCCCATCAGAAATGTATTATTTCAGCTGGAATGTAAAATAAAGAGTATCAGCATTTCTGTTACGCATAAAATGAAATCTAACTAATATGCAAAAAAAAATCCTGCTTTCTTAATCCTTTCAGGCTCTCTTGTTGTTACTTACCAATAACAAATGACCAGATTGTGGTAAATTAGCTTAGATATTTCACTAATATTTAATTTAGTCATTCTAGCTGTTAGTAGCAGCTGTTTAAGAAAGGAATAATCCAAATATCTCTACTCTTCAAAATACAAATAAAAAGACAAGGTGGTCAGTTTTTCCAAGCTTTTCTCTGCAACCAGGAGGGCTAGAAGTTTTCATTAAAAAAAAAAAAAAGCCAAGAGTCTCACATAACCACTTGAATCCAGGAGCTGGATCTTTAAGAAAAATGCCAAATAGCGAGAGTCACAACATACTCAAGAATTGACAACGCTGTTCTAGAATGTGTTACTTAAGCAAGGCATCTAATTGACAGGGAACTTGAGTTGAGTCAGGACGGACGTGTTCCATTTGATTCAATCAATGACCTGTGGGACTTGAGGCAAGTCTCTGTGCCTCCCTTTCCCTATGTTTTCTTTATTGTCTAAAGAGACAGGACTGTCCCCATGTGTTTACACCTAGCACAATGAGGCCCGGATCTTGGTTGGGGATGTTGGTGCTATTGTAATACAAATAGTAAATAGAAGGTGCAAGCTAACACATTCTAAAAATACACCTTTAAATTCTAGTCTGGACAAAGAGTTACAGAAAGACAATTTTACCAGGGTTCCAGCTCTGTCAGTGGGTGAGGCTGCAAGAATCTTCTTAGCAGAGTCCGGGACAATTGCTTCTCAGGCAGCGTGGATGGGGAACAGGTCCCAGTTCTAACCTGCCCGCCTCCCTCTCCCCCCCATCTCTCTTGCTGAGGGTTGCATTCTCATGTAGCTCTACTGCCATTTCCCTTCACTGAAGCAACACCCACCTCTTCACTTATGTGTGCGCATGCGTGCGTGCACACACACAGAGGCTGTCTTCACTTCCTCACAAGCTTTCTACCCCACCCTACCACTTCTCATCCCCATTGCTGGATGCGGGGTCGGGGGAGGGTGGGGAGAAATCTCCAGCAGGCTTCCAGCAGTGCCCAGCAAATCAGCCGCTGAATTTCACAGGTCCTGCTGTCCTCTGGCCTCTCTATCTTGCCTGCCTTCTACAACTGCAAAGCAAGGACAGTTCATCAAAACTGAAATATCATCTAAAATTTAACTCCTAATTTAATTTTCTTTAAAGAAAGGTTGAAGAGCTTTTAATATTAGTGAAGTTGCCCGGGAGATGAAAGCAAGAAGTTAACAAGGCTTCTGGGAAATGCGAGAGATGAATTTTTATATCACATTACGTTTATGAAGGCGGCCGGGGGCGGGGGAAATTAAGCACAAATGTAATTTCTCCCCCCCCATCTGAAAGTCTTCACAAAAATTAAAGTTTCCTTACATTGTAAATAATCTATTTTTCCATTCTTGATCAATGAATTGCAGATTTTCCTACCTTTAAAAATGTGTGCAGTTTTCTATAAGCAATGAATACATGCATACAATTTTATTACATTCCAGAATCATGCATCATGCCGCTGGCTCTCTCCCTGCCATGCCTGCACTGTTCTTGGAAGTGCTGTCCCTGGAAGATGATATTTCTCCTATTAGCATTAGCAACAAACCCTATTGGATATACACTAAATAATGCATGGGTATTAGTTAGCTCATAGATTGAATTTTCAGGAGTAGCCATGACAGCTTTACTAGTAACACAGCGTACTTGGACCCTGGAAGATGATGTGGTTTGATTTTGCTGCAGTGAGCTCTAGGCTATAACAAAGTTGCTTCACAATGTATCACTTCCAGATTTGTAGTCAGGAGGAGTGGTGGATTGAGGAGCCGCAACTGCCATAGTAATCCAGATGTGACAGGAAACCAAAGCAAACAGGCATTATGATGCAAGCTTCCTTTTCCACCCTGCATCTGGGCTTTTCAAATGCAGAAGCAGGAGACATTATCTTTATGAAACAAAAGAAGTCACCATACAGGCGGAATCCCTGAAAGAGGAAAAGGAGTAGGAGATGAAGGGAAGTGTGATTGGGCAGAGAGGTCCCACAACAGCAGAGAAGGTGTTACGGAGAGCCTTTTGGGTCCAGCTAGCCCTGCCCTGCTATACCTGCAGCCAGTGCCAAATCTGGAGAGGGACTAAAAGGAGAAAGCCTGACTCAGTTCAGGACTGATGGGAGACAGCTCTAGCCTCCTTTCTGGCCCAAGGGAGTGTCACTTGCAGAGTTGTGGAGACAGGCCTGCTAGCTGGAGCAGCCCGTGGGGAGGAACAGACAGACCAAGAAACACTCAAATAAGAGACTGGTTGGGGAGCCAAGCCCAAAGGAAAGGGCTGAGGTAGGTGCCTTTCTCCTGAAAGACTGGGAGGCAGCCCACTATTGGTGTTTTGGTTATGAAACTATTTGGGGTTGAGCCTTTGGCCTTCACAGCTGGAACTGAGAGTTTCAGGTCTTAGATAACTCAGATGTTTGGTCCAAAATCTTTGTCAGAGCGTGTCAGAATTCTCCAGTAGTTCCTTCCTCGTTGTCTGAGTGGGCCTGCCAGCCTGCACCCAACCACCCCTCTCTACATTACTTATGTTCCTCTTCCGTGGCTTCCTGGCATCCCACCAACTCCAGCTTTTCCTCTGTTTTGCTTCAGTTCCTTCTCCCACTGTTTCAAGGGCTCCCTCCAGCATAGGCTGGGTGGTATATATAAAATCACCTCCACACTTTAGTTTTGTTTTTTTTGTTTTGTTTATAAATATGTAATAAAGAAAAAACAGATCTCAAGAAGCATCACTGGTGCAAGATAATCATTAGCAAGACTCAAGACACCCCAAAGAATGGAGTACAGTTGCCTAGCTGCCTTTGCATGCATACGCCTCCCTTGCTGCAAATGCATACATCAAACATCACAACACATGCCTTTTTCCTCACATGAGTAACCCTTGGGACTACTCGCTTGAGTAAACTTCATTCACCTACATCTTGCAGCGTTTGGCCTTATTTATATTCAGGAACCACTTCACCAACCACCAAAATGCAGCCATTTCTGGGCTCATACATTGCTTGAACTCAAAAGCGCTATTCTACAATGGAGATCAGAAAGTAGTAAAAAATGCCATAACTTTCCCTATGAAACTGCACAGAGAATTATAAACAGGTAGAATGAAATTACACACATTGGAATTTGGTTAGAATAATATGTCTAAATCACCTATGCTTCCAAAAAGGGACAAGGATTTCTGAGACTAATTTGAAAGAGAGCTTCCAACACAACATTCCCCAGCAAAAGCATTAGGTTCAGCACTGGCCTAGAGGAAAGAATAAAACTGCTATGAAATGAGGCACTATCTTCCTCTGTTGGTCTCAAAACCATACAGTCCGTGGTGAAATGGTAAGATTGCAGTCCAAGATGTACAGCTTCAGCATAGAGTGGTATGCAGAGTACATCATATAACAAAGTGGAAACTTTACAGGCAGGAATAATTCACTTTACATTAGCAGTTAGGTACTTTCTCCCATCCTACCCACTGCCTGAGGAAACATCTTTAGTAGAGACCTTGTTAAAATATATACTATAACCTGCTTTACATCTGACACTCCTGCATTGTCCACAAGTAATGTAAACTCAAGAGATCTGTTCTTGCCAACACATTATCCGATCAGCAGATGATTTGACATGTTCTTCCTTTTAACAACATAACGGGCAGTAACCAGAATCTATTGAGTTTCTATCAGCTTGAATTCCCTGCAACTCAGAAGGATAATGAAAAAGCAATTCTCCATGCATACATCCTCCCTAATAAAATACTCATCGTTGCTCCAAGTGAACAAGTTAAATTAATTTGGTAGATTGGCATTTCAGTTCTTTGATGAGATTTAGCAGTGCTTTACAATTTCAGAAATCTCCCCCCCCTTAAAGAAAAAAAAAAAGAAAGAAATAATGAGGGAGAGACATAAATTGTGTTCCTGCCTTTGTCAGCTTACAAAAAAAAAAAAAAGATAACATTCCTTTGTAATTCTCCAAAGTGGAAGGCAGTAGATAAACTCAATCTTCATCTACTTTTTATACATCTGTGTTGCTGGTTTAATACAACACTTCTTTAAACATTCCCTGTAGAGCCTCACAGATTTTTACATTTCAGAACTGATTTATGAGCTCAGAGCTATGCTTGCTGCTTATGGTATTCGTATGCCTAAAACTGAAGAAAAACTGAGCCCAAGTGATGGATATAATTTGTTAACAGGATTTAATGACTATTTCTCGGTGTTCCCTTTCTGTTTCTCTGCACAGTCATAAACTGGTGCAAGATTGATTCAGTGACCCAGATATTACTTCTTTCACAACCTGGGTCATTTTTCCTCACTTTTGGATCAAAATGACTGTGTACAGTAAGAGTCTGTCTATGCCTTTTTTCCCCATCACATTCTAATATTCTACCCTGAATAGTAATTTGCAACATAAATGCTAAAATGGCCATGTCAAAAAGACAGACATTATTACTTTTGCTAGGATCAAAAAGAAATTAGGCATAGCTGAAGTCTAAAAATTAATCCTTACAGCTCACCCCTTGATAAAATTAGCTCACTTTGTCATCTTGTGATGCGTTCAATTATCCCTCAGTCAGATAAACTGTGCCTTTCACAAAGGAGAAAAGAGCTGATTGAACATCTTTGCTTGAGCAATGTCCCTCTTATGCTACCGCCTGGTAAGATGAAGGTATAAATAGCCCCTCAGTTCCTTCTGTGCTACATAAGATGCTTCCCATCTGCCTGTAAACAAGGCTATATTTATTTATTTATTTTATGAGTTATATACAAGTTCAAGGGCATAAAGGATATCATTGCCAATTGCCTGACACAAGGAATAAAGTATCAAACACTGACTGTTTTGTTTTAATTAAATTGCTGGATACATTTTACAACCAACAACATTTATAGTTAATTATGCTAAACTAAGGATAATCAGATCTCATGCTTCAGGGCATAAACTGCTAACTAAAGGGATCAGGAAGGAATTTCCCCCACCATCAATAGCCAAATTAGTTCTGTATATTACAGGGTTCCCCTCCCTGCTCTGAAATATCTGGTATTGACTTCTACCAAGGATAAGTTACCAGATTTTATAGACTACTAATACGATCAGGTATGGCAAATTCTGTAGGCCAAAGCACTCCCTCCCTTGGAAAACCCACAAGATGGAGTTCTTTTGGAAGAGTCTCTACTGCAGATTCCTCCACATCAGTTTGTCATGGGAGGTGAGCCCCTCATGGTACACAGCATGAAATTCTCAGAAACCCAGTTAAAGCCCCTGGGGACCAACTGAGCCCTGCATAGGACCTGTGGGCAGAGAGGAAATGCTGGCACACCACCCATTGCATGCAGAGCAGAAATGCATGGTTACAGCACGAACCCTAAGCTGGTGCAGGATGCCATGATATGGGCACTGGGAGTGCGCCAGGAGAGGGGCCACTGGAACTATGGCTCCCCTCTCCACTTCACTTGATAACTCTGACTTTATGCACCCAGAGTCAATTTCACCCCATGTGCACAGGCATTAAAAATCAACAAGACCTACCAGTAAGAAAACAGTGGGCTTTAGTTTATATGTGGGAAGAATAACGTAGTAACAAAATCATTGCAGCATCTTGGTTTAACTATTAGTCACAAGAGCTGCCAACTACCAACCGAACATTTTAAATTTATTTATTTTTAAAAATCAGAGAAGTTTTTACCTTCTTTTATTATATAGCAAAAGAAAGAGCACTGACTAAAAATAACTCTAATGCATGAGACATTAGAAAATGGTGGATTAAGGTTACCCAGTTAGCTATAATCTGAAATAGCTTTCAGCGTGGCACAGGTAATCATGATAGGGAGAAGCAAGAAGGAAAGTTAATGTCATGGGTCAAGATAGAAAATTTCATCATGAAAGCATAGCAATCCAGGGAACTGTCTTTTGAAAGCAAAGTGACAGAACAAAAATCACAGGAATGCACACTGGCAATATCTAATGCCAAGAGACTTTCTACAAAAGGCATATAAGAAACAACTTCAAAATCCAAAGCAAATATCTCTGGAGTCCTTTTTTAGAGGAATTAGATGAAAGATTCAGGTGTCTGCAATATCAAGATTTCTATTTAAAATAAGAATTTTGATGATCTGCTTACTTACACTATATAGAAGGGGAAGAGATTTAAACTTTAATTTTACCCACTGCTCAAATAAGTAAACTGAACAAGATAAAAAGCTAATTAGTTACAGGATTTAGGCCAGACTGAACGTCTCTGCCTCAGGAAGAGACAGCCCGTAGAACCATCTCTCCAGCCCCCAAGCAAAGGAATTGTAACTCCGTCATAATTTGCTCCTTCCTTGTACCATAAACAAGCATAAATTACTTCTAGAGCTGGTGGGAAATGTCAATTTTTTTTAAAAAAAAATTTGTTTTTGTTCTGATTCAGAACAAAACAAAAATTACCCACAAATTGGAAATTCTGAAATTTCTCATTTCAAAAAGTTTTTTTCTTCCTTTTGTAGAAAACAGCTTTTTCTAACCAGTTCTAATTCCTCCTGCTCCTGTGCCAGCTCAGCTGTGCTGGATGGTGCACTGGGGTGGAAGACAAAGGCAGTGCTATTCTTTCCCTTTGTCCATCCCCTCCCCTCCGCTCCCCCGTCCCATCCCCAGCCCCATCCTCCTCCCCCACTCTCTACCCACCTGTGCAGAGGACAGGAGATTAGCAGCTTTCCTCTGTCAGCACAGTAGTGTTTTGGAAAAGCTAGGCAGAAGTATCACAAAGGTCGCTTACGTCTCCTTACGTTCCGGTGTGACTTCAGAAGGAAAAGATACCCAGTTTTGCCTTAAGGTTTATGTAGTTTAAACTACATTTCTGCATACCAGTCCATATGACTACACTGTACTTCGAAAAGCTCAAAAAATGGAGGTTAGGTGATGCTGCTGATTACATATGGAAGGTACAGGTTTTGGGAGTGCTAAAAAAATAAAATATATAAAGGCTATTTCATCAGAGAGTGTCATAAGTGCTTGAAATATACAGCAACAAAGTAAATCTTAATTTGAACTCCATTCAGTGTATTTGAACATGTGTCTAAACTAAATGGACTAGCAGGGGAACAACAAAACTGGATTATGTTATGGTTGTTGAAAAATAAATTATTCTCGGATAGTGATAGTGCATCAGTCCATCGGTGTATGAAGGCACACAGGCTGCCAGTTATTGAATGATTTATTTTGTGGCTTCAATCAGCTGACAGAAGCTGGGTATTTCAAAAAGGTTAATATTCTTGTCACACGCCAAGGGTCAGTATCCTCAGACTCTTCTGGCTACTAATACATCTCCCCTGTTCTTTGGAAAAATAAATCCATGTGTATAAAATAGAGTATCAACAGAAAAATAACCCCAAACTCATGTGAAATGGTTAACACTGCAAACTCAGATGTCTAGGAGGAGGGTTATGCTACCTGAACCTCCTGCTGATGAGAGCGTTAGTCTGCTTCTATTCTGACATCAGTAATTACTCTCCCTCAACATCCATGGCTTTCTTATTATGTGGTCACTTATTCTCAAGGGGTTCCTTTTGCAGGAGTCCATTCCTAAGCTGTCATGGATCTACTAACTGAAGCCCATATTTGCTTTCCCAAGTATAGTTCATTGTCAATTACTGGGCAGGCACTTGTTACTTCTATCAGCACAGAAGCACTGTCAGAAGCATTGTGGATGACCTCAAGAATGAGAGCCAGTGATATCCATGGGAGGTACGTTATAGTCGTCTAAGAATATCAAAGTATGGATTCTGTGAATTCAACAGGGTTTTATTTTAAAGTACAGTTCTTTGTTAAAGACAAAAGACTGTTGACTTCTCTGCCTGCCCAGTTGATTGTGCATAGGAAGGCCTTGATGGGTGTGCTTGAACTGAGGTGGCAAAGAAAATAACCAAAATGAGCCATATTTGAACTGTTAAATCTGGAATGTGTATGCAAGTTAGTGTGCAGTCTACTGTGTAATCAACTGGTGTGCTAAGGCCCCAAAGGCTATTCCAGCTACTAAGTTGGAGTAGCTTTCACAGAGTGGCTCTCTGCTACAGTTAAGGGAGTAAGACCTCTCCTTCGGAGATCCCCAGTTTCCATCTGAGGTTCATGCTGGTAAATAAATTTTCCCATAAGTTAATGTTGTATGTAGAATGTCTTCATGTCTATAAGGAATATAAAACTAAAAAAAAAGAAGAATTCACTGTAATAATCAATTAATCTTTAACACTACATTAAAATTCTTTATACTATTACAGCTTGTCCCAAAAGGAGTTCTGGGGGGTTCATTCAAGAACTCTCCCCCCCCCCCAAACAAAAGAAGTCAGACAGTTATTACAAAAATAATTTAAAATTTATGAATATGATAGCAAGGAGGTGCTTTTACACTGCCTCTCCCTTGCTTGTCAATTTACAGTGGTGCAGGCAGCTTAAGATATATATCCGTGAATCCTGCATTATCAGTTTAAATACAATACAGATATGAACTATAACTGCAAACCTTTATCCAAGATAAAAGAAGCATAACACTCAATCAGCTTTTCCCTGTATTAAAAGGGCAAAAACTAACTTAGTTTCTGTTGTAGCAACCAGGCAAGGTATTAAACTTCAACAGGACTTTATTTTTAAAGTGGAAACCTCTTTACCAAGCTGCTGCTGCACCCTCGGGAGCTCTCACTCCATCTCCTCAACTCCTCCCCCCTCCTTCCTGTTCTTTCAGACTCCCAACAGCCAGTGCTCCCAGTTCTAATAATTACAAGCAGCATCTAAACACCACATTCCCTCCTCTCTTAAACTCTCCCAATTAAAACAAACATTCTAACCACAGGAACAAATATGAAACAAGACACTATACTGTTGGCAGAAATATTACACTGAAAACACTGTAGATACTACATAACATAGTCTCTAGTCCAGACAGGTGGTCGTCTGGGTCTGACAGGCCATCTCTCAAGCCCTGGTTCCAGTGCAATGTCTTGTTGTGTTGGTACTACGGTGAAGTCATCCAGTGCAGACTGGGTGTTGGCATAATCTCCTTGTGGTGCATAGGCAGGTGCAAGATAAGAAGCATTCCATACCTGTGCATCAGAAAGTCGACAGGTGTAAGGTCCCTTCTTCTCTATGATTTTAAGAGGAGCTGTGAATTTATGGTCCCCTTTGCATAAGATTCCAGGTTTTCGTATTCTAACAAAGGAACCACACTCAAACTTTGCACCCTGCCGCTTGTCTGTGAAAGCCTTAGACTTTGCTTGGTTCTGTTCAATTGTTTTTCTCACATCATCCTCATCTGGGGCATCAGGTAGTGCCTTTAACAATCCAGCAACGTTCAGGTTAGTATTCATCTGTTTTCCATGCAGTAACTCTGTGGGTGATCTTTGCATTGTGGAATGTCGTGTAGCCCGGTATGCTTTCAAGAAATCAGTAGTGAAGGTTATCCACAATTGCCCTTCCAGTTTAGCCATTTGCAAACTCTCTTTCAAACTTCTGTTAAACTGTTCGATTTCTCCATTGGCTTGAGAGTAATATAGGGATGACCTTCTGTGTAAAATGTTCCTCTCTGCTAGAAAAGTTTCAAACTCCAGGGAAATAAATTGACTACCATTATCTGAAACCAGTTATTTGGGGTTTCCTTCCCTGCTAAAAACTGAAGAGAGGAACTTAATTACTGTAGCAGAAGAGATTTGTGATGTAAACGCAACCTCAGGCCATTTACAGAAATAGTCTATTAAAGTGATGGCATAATGGCAGTCACTTGGAGCAGTATCAAAGAGTCCTACAATGTCAACCACCACTTTTCCTCATGCAGATTCAGGAAGAGGAACAGGCTGTAATGGAGGGGTACATGTCACTGCTGTCTTATCATGCATTTGGCAAGAGACACAGGATTTTATGAGTGACTGAGAGTCCATCCCTGGCCACCAATACAGATCCCGTAGTTGTTGTTTGGATCGGACAATTCCTTGATGAGTATCATGTGTCAGGTGTATGAGTTCTGACTGTAATTCTTCTGGCACAAGTAGCCAGTGTGTACTTTGTAGCACACAGCGATCAAGCAAAGAAAGTTCATCCTGAACTCTAAAATAAGGCAGCAAAACTGGGTCAAGGTTTTTAGGGTTACTGGGCCATCTCTTTGTCAGAAATTCCCATAGTTTTTGTTGAATTAGACATGCTGAACAAGCAGCTTGAAATTGTTCTTTTGTAACTGCAGTGAGAGTGCTTGTAATAAGCGCAACTACTACATCCTCATCCTCCCGTGGACAATCTGGTGAAGACGACAAAGGCAGGTGAGAAAGGCAATCAGCTACCACATTTTGGTTTCCAGGCTTATATTCTAGTTCATAATTGAAAGACAGTAGTCTTGCAGGCCATCTAACAATACGATATCCTGCTCTTCCCAGTCCTTTTGTGGCGAGCAATGTCGTCAAAGGGCTGTGGTCTGTGGCAACTTGAACGTGCGGCCCCACAGGTAAGTTCTCCATTTTTCAGTAGCCCCGACACAAGCAAGTGCTTCTTGTTTGACTGTATAATGTTTCCTCTCAGCATTACTTTGTCCTTGGAGCAAATGCAACAGTCCTTTCTGTGTTATCCTCATGAAGTTGTGTGAGGACAGCCCCAACTCCATAATCAGAAGCATCAGTAGTTACAATTGTGGGCAATGCAGGACTGAATAGTGCAAGTACTGGACTATGTACAATCAAGTCTTTCACTGGTTTCAAAACTTGCTTGTGCATCCATTGTCCACACTGAGGTTGAACTTCTCGGGAATAATTCTCGTAACGGTTCAATGACAGAAGCATAATTGGGAATGACTTTTGCGTACCAGGAGATCAGACCCAGGTTTGCAAATCTGTTGGAGGAGGAGCATTTGAAATTGCCAGGGTATGATCTGGATCAGGTTTTAGTCCAGCCTGTGAAACTGTATGCCCCAGAAAGGAGAGAATTCAGTTTGTCTAAATTTGTATTTGGACCTGTTGAGTTTGAGGCCTGCTTTGCTGATGCAGTTTAGTACAGACTGCAGGTTATTGTCATGCTCCTCAGAAGTATTTCCCAAAGACGATAATATCATCCAAATAGCACTGAACTCCATGTTGATTCTTCGGAATCAATGACATCATTTTTTGGAAGGCACTTGGGGCAGATGTAAGACGGTATGGAAACCATTTAAAACGAAATAGTCCCTCATGTGAGACCTCACAGCATTTCTTACAGCTATCTTCATGCAACATGACCTGGTGGTATGCGTTCTGCAAGTCAAGAGTAGAAAACATCTTTGCTCCACGGAGTTCTGCAAGTACTTCTGTGTGAGGAAGAGGATGGCTGTCAATCACAATAGCTTTATTTGGCTCCCTTAAGTCCAAACAAAGGCAAATGCCTCCACCCTTCTTCTGCATCACTACTATAGGTGAAACCCATTCCGAGGAGTCGATCTCTTCAATAATGTCCTTTTGAACAAGTTTTCTAAGTTCCTCTGAAACAGCTTCCCTGACTGAAAATGGTAAGCGCCGTAAGTTCTGTCATTCAGGCATCACATTATTCCACATTTTAACTTTATGCAGAAACCCATAAGCACAGCTGAGTTTCTCCTCAACCTGGTGTTGGGTCCCAGCTGAAACTGGTGTGTGTACCGCAAGAGTGCTTTGCTGAGGAAGATCAATTTATCTATTAACTACCCTGAGATTTAAAGCAGCCAATAAATCTCTGCCAAGGATAGGAGTGCCTTTATGGACAATGTAGAACTCTGGAGTTACACAGCAATCACCAAAAGTAACGATTACTGGCAGGTTTCAGAGTAGCAGCCGTGTTAGTCTGTATTCGCAAAAAGAAAAGGAGTACTTGTGGCACCTTAGAGACTAACAAATTTATTTGAGCATAAGCTTTTGTGAGCTACAGCTCACTTCATCAGATGTATTCAGTGGAAAATACAGCGGGGAGATTTATACACCTTGAGAGCTCATTCTTAATCTTTCCCTGTTTGCTGTAGAGGATGTTGATCAGGTGGTTCCGCAGTTTCTTTGAGAGTGTGTGGCACAAGCTGTCAGCATAGTCTGTGTGGTATGTAGATTATAATGGATTTTTTACCTTCAGTCCTTTTGGTATGATAGACATCATCTTCCTTTCCAAATGCAAACAGATGGACGTCTGTATCTGTACAAGTTTTTTCATGAAGTTGATAGATTTCCACTCCAGACGGCTAAATCTCCCCGCTGTATTTTCCACTGAATGCATCCGATGAAGTGAGCTGTAGCTCACGAAAGCTTATGCTCAAATAAATTTCTTAGTCTCTAAGGTGCCACAAGTCCTCCTTTTCTTATTACTGGCAGGCAGCCATGTACTGGAATATGGTTTTTCAAATAGCACACCAAGTGAAGTTTGGGTTCAGTAAGAGGCACATCTTTAAAGTAACGCAAATAGGTGGAATCAGGTAGTATAGATACTGCTGAACCAGTGTCCAACGTTAGCTGAATAGAGTGTGATTTGCCTGAGGGTATGGCGGAAACATTTACAGTGCACTTTACTTGTTCTGGAATATGTGCAGTAGTGCTTTTGTCCACACTCAGCACAGTAACATCTGGTATTGTAATTGCATGCACCTGTTGATTTAACTGGCTGCTGCAACATACTTTGCAAAAAGATTGGGAATTTTGCTAATGATTGCACTGAGCTACTTTTGCCGGACATAGTGTGTAGCTTGCAAGGTGTTGTGGGGATCCACAGCGAAAGCATGTTTTTACTGTATTTTGAATTTGCTGGTTTTCCATTAGTTTTCCTCTTGTAATCGTTCGTCTACAGCGATAATGAACTCTTCTGCAAAGGCGTCACAGCCTGGACTGTGCATCCTGTATCCATGCTCATTATTTTGGTGTCAGCTGTAGCTGACTCAATCTGAGTAGCAATGGTTATTGCTTTTTCTAGAACCACAACTTAGAACGCTTACTTCTAGTGTCTTACATGAAACATGGTTGTTTTCTCAATGAGCTGGTCTCTAATCATCTCATCTGCCATATTCCCAAAGTCACAAGTTACAATCAGACTCCTCAGGGAAGCAATATACTGCATTATAGTCTCCCCTATTTTCTGCTCACGCTGGCAAAATCTGTAGTGATTAGTTACTACATTCACTTTTGGCACAAAAAAGTTCTTTAATGCAGTGAGTGCAGTCTCATATTTATCATCTGCAAGGGGAAAAGTGTAAAATATACACTGCCTTTCTGCTCCAAGGCAATGGATTAGCAGAGCATGCTTTCTTACTTCAGAAATCTCTGTACCAGTGATTGCAAGCAGATAAGTCTCAAACATATGGATCCAGGCAATAAAAGCAATTGGAGGCTCACATGGGCTTTACAGAAAGGGTGCAGGTGGGTTCAGAGGCAGAAGATCCATCCTCATCACCAAAATGTTGTAGCAACCAGGCAAGGTACTAACAAACTTCAAAAGGACTTTATTTTCGAAGTGGAAACCTCTTTACCAAGCTGCTGCTGCACCCTCGGTAGCTCTCACTCTGCCTCCTCAACTTCTTCCCGCCCTTCCTGTTTCCTGTCCTTTCAGACTCCCAACAGCTAGTGCTCCCAGTTCTAATAATTACAAGCAGCATCTAAACACCACAGTTTATTTTTCTAAAGATGACTTCTGCATCCCTGGTGCAGTTCTATCAATTCCTCACTTTTTATCTCTTCACACTTCTCATCTTCACTCAAGGCCTTGTACCACAGACATCATTGTTCTGGTTGAATAGGACTGACCAGGGCTGGCTTTGAAACCTGTTAATAGACTTTGGTCTCTGTTGCATCGTGTTGGGTATTCCCATCCACCGTTTTGTCCCAGGGATGGAGAGACTGGGAAACGAATGTGTCTGCTGAAGAGCAGTGCACAACACTAGCACTAGGCATTAATCATCCTTAACTCTGTTAACCCATGTTCTCAAAAAACAGTTTATTCTTGACCCATAACCTGTTTAAAAAATTTGAGCTTATGGGATATATATATATATATATATATAAATAAAATAAATAAATACAGCCACGGAACAAAGCCAGAATTTGAAATATTAAGCCAGTCATTCATTAAGGGTGAAAGGACTTAAAGGAGATTGCATTTGAATCCCCAGATCTAACCCAGCCTGTGCAGTCTGTGTTCTGAGTTGGGTTTTTCCATGTCTGGTTCTTATGCACCTGAATTCTCAGGAGAATAGTTTGTGAGATCATTGCCACTGTTTTCAGTCCCTACCCAAAACCTTATGTAGATATGGATTTAACTATTGCCCCTTCAGACGGTCTATGACAACCAGTCATCAAGCATGTGTGCTCTTACAGTATGTATATGTTCCCTACTGCCTTCTACTGGATGGAAACTCAGACCTGCTCAAGTGTACGTACGCATGTGTGTGCGCAGCAAGAGAGATGTCATCCTCTAATGGCTGCAAATTACAGTGCGTACACGCTAATACTTCTGCACAGGTGTGTAAGTTTTGTGAATTTGTTCTACCTGATTAATAATTAACACAGCCTCTTTCCAGACAACAATTCGGTATAATTTTACTCAGCATTTCATAGAATCATAGAATATCAGGGTTGGAAGGGACCCCAGGAGGTCATCTAGTCCAACCCCCTGCTTGAAGCAGGACCAATTCCCAGTTAAATCATCCCAGCCAGGGCTTTGGGAGATTTGGGAGATTTGAGGGGTTTTTTTGTTTTAAATAAAACCAAAAACACTCCACTGTGTTAATACGGTGATACAGATTCATAGTTAAAACTACAAAACTGCCAGGAATGGAGAAAATAAGGTTCTAACGGTATTGTTAACTCAGCTGCATAGTACATACTTATTGTTATAAAATGCGTACAGCAGTAATTCATCAAGCTACACATATAGCCAGAAGAACAGGAATACAAATTACTATGTACCCACAATAAAGCTGAGTTACCACTACCATTGAAAATGTAGTTGTTGTGTTCCTGATGTTTTGTTATTTTTAATAGCAAAAACTGAAGGAGTTCTAAACTGAGAAGTGGCTATGTAAAAAAAGGGCACCTACGTACTGAGCTGATTTACTTTCTGTGTATACTCAGAATTATATCTGATGACTTCAGTGATTAAAATAAGTTCTCACTATTTTTTTTATTGCTGATAACATCACCAAACCAGCACCGCAAAGTACTGGGTTTTATTCCTTCTTGTGATCATCAAGAGAGCTATTGAATTTT
Source organism: Lepidochelys olivacea (assembly GCF_965140295.1). Taxonomy (NCBI): domain Eukaryota; kingdom Metazoa; phylum Chordata; order Testudines; family Cheloniidae; genus Lepidochelys; species Lepidochelys olivacea. The sequence continues at coordinate 44,402,738 of NC_140414.1, read as the reverse complement.
AATAGTTACACCAACACACAGTCTGATTATTAAACAACTTTTTTATAACTTAAAAGCAAAGATGCATTTAAAAACTCGACTTGTGTATTTCTCTGATGCCTGTTTGGACTGAAAATTTGAATTCAAGAATGGGGGAGGAAACTGGATGACTCTAGTGACCAGTAATAGAGTACTAAGCCCTTCACTTATAAGGCTTCATATCCTTTGTGAATCTAGTCCAGGTGTGTAGTAATCAAATGTTGCCATGCCCAATAACTAAAACAGCTTCCATAAATCAACATGAAAACAATAAAAAAAATTTTTTAACATCCAAGTTAACATGTAAATACAATGGGTCATAATAGAAAATGTTTTTAACAACTCACACTACCTTAAGTGGAGTTTATATAACTCTACTTCAGGATTATGTTTTCCTGTCATACCAAAAAATGAACAGGCTTTGAACCCATAATCTTTGTGTTAAGGGCACAGACTTTTTTCACTTGAACAATTGGAGTACTTAGTGGTGGACTTCAGGCTATCTTCACTATGTACCCACATGTAGAGAGATATTTTACCAGTGGTTTATACAACCATTTGTGAGACAGCACTGGAATGTTTAGTATTAGTAGAGCTGTCTGGAAATTGTGTTTGTGAAAAACAAAATATTTGTGGTTTTTTCACTGAAAAATTGGAAAGTTTCAAAAATTATAGAAAATGTTGAAAAAAAGTTCTTCCATTTACATTTCTTCTGAACAATAAATTTAAGGTAGGTCCAGGTGTTGGATTTGTGGGATATATTTCTGAGCCTGGGAATAGATGGTGGGCCATTGATTAGAAACAGCATAGCCAACCAGCTAATTGGGCATATACCTTCTAATTGGTCCACATCTCATCTACCTTGCCACACTGTCTAGCATATTAGCGACATATGGGATAGAACCTCTTTTCCTGAAGTGACTTTATGCAATCTCAGTTAATAAGCGTTGCGCAATATTTAGAGCAGTTTGAAGAAGAACTGGGACCAGAATGTATGGCCTGTTGGCTTACAGTTCAGTGTGGATTTCCCTAGGGTATTATTGTAGGGGAGAGGTTAAGTTGCATTCTCTCTCAAAAGTGTGATATTTCCTCCAAGATGCAGGAATGGGACAGACCTTCCAAATGCATGTCAAGAAAGGTGACAGTTAGCAGGTCCTCTTAGTGTAGGCAAGGCTGCTGCAGGTGACAGGAACCTTATCTACACTTTGGCTCCCAGTGTGGAACTGCATCAGTGCTAGTAATAGTGAAAATGTTATCCATATGTTTAAGGGTGGACATCTTTGTGGATATCCAGGACTGATAACACGAACTGTACACTTTCAAGCCTCTGATCCAGTGTCCCCTGAAGTCAATGAAAGCCTATTTAAATGGGCATTGGATGTGGGTTTGAAAGGGTTAAGTTTTATGCCTTGGACTTGCTTTAGACTTCACTTTGTGGTTTTATTGACATATTGGCAGCTTCTCTTTGCAAAATGAATCTATAAAAGATCAACAGAACAGTATGATAAACTCCCTCCCCCCAGGTAGACAGAATAAATGGCATAGATTTATTTTGCTTCTAGAGGAGGTTTTTTAAAATGTAGTATGCCCTCTAAAAGAAAAGCAGTCAAGAGCCTATTTTTATTTTCAAAGATAGCCTGTCAGTGAAGTAAAATAAAATATTTTTTTCTAAATAAATCTTTACATGCAACTGAAGTTGCATGTAGTCTAGACAGTGGAGTTTAGTCAGAATCCATTCAGAAAAATAGAATATAAAAAGGGAAGATGTAAATGGTGCATGTGATGGATCTTGAGACTCACCACTGTAGTGCCTCCTGCTGGCCATTCTGGAATTAGCTCAAGTCCTTCCACAGGGCACCCTCCTCCGGTGGTGTATCACTCACTGTTACTCCCGCTTTGCTGTCTCTACCACTCTGTGACCCACATTAGTCCCTGGACCATGGCATCCTCTTCTGGGTACAGCCCTCTGGCTGCACCCTGCTCCGCTGTCTCCCCCCACTTTCAGGGGAACTGGGGGTTTATAGTCCAGCCACTCACTTTGGTGGACCAGTTTAGTCCCTTGTTCCAGGGGCAAACTGCATTCTGTGTTGGCCACTTTCCTCAGGGCAAGTGGGGGCATCCCAAGCACCTTATCTGCTCTTCCTCCAGGGCCTCAGTCTAGCAGCAGTCAGCCAGAAGCCCCTTCTGCTCTGCTACCATGCCCAGCACTACTCAAGCCATTGGGCTCCTAGACAACCAGTACTTCTCCCTAGCAGGCCAGTGAGAGACTACCCTCTGCTCTATTGAGCAGCCCTTTATATATGGCCCCTGCTGGGCCTGATTGGCCACCGAAAAAGCCACCTCCAGATTGATTCGCTTACTGAGCCCTCCTCTAATTGGATGGTCCTGCACATGCTCCCTCTGGCCTGCTTTAACCCTTCCTCTTCCCACAGTGGGGCAAGTGCCCCACTACAGTGCAGAAAAGCTTTGTGTTGTTTACTTGAATGCAATGAAGAAAGATGGCAAACAAAAAGGAATGTTTGGATTTGTCCTAAAAGGAAAGAAATTAGCAGCATTTCCTCCAAAGAAAATAAATGCAAAACAATTTTGGGCTCAGTTCTAGTCTTATGCACATAGACCGAGCACACAGAGGGAGCATTGGTTGAGCCACAACACAGAATGTTATCTTATAAATATAAGGAGGCTTATTTACGTGGACCTTGACATCTGGGGTTTAAGGTGATCTCTTTAATGTTTAACCATAAGCAAATAATAATTTCAATCAGTGACAATAGCAGCCCATCCTACCATCTCGTTTTAAGCTCTGGTCCTATTTAATGATGATGATATTAAAGCACTGATGGATTTGTAAATGTGTTCAAATGAACTCATCTGTGAAGACACTTTCACTTCGCCGTACTTGTCAAGAGTGTCATTACATGTCAGGGTGCGAGAGCTTCAAAGTGGAGCTGAGGCGCTCTGCTGCTTGACAGATGTGCTGTGTGAAATGTCACCATTGACAAAAAAAAGTGCGCCTATTAGTATATAATAAAGCACTTTCATATTTCATGTACATACATAGACTCTCTTGTATATTATTTTTGGGTTACTGTTCTGGGTGCACAAAGCCAAAAAGCAAGATGAGTACCTCACAAAGAAAGTATACTGCCAATGTAAAATACAACTGAAGTCTCTGATGTGTTTGTTGATGTAGGCTGCCTGCAAACCTAGTCTTACTACATTTTTCCACAGGGGAAGGAGGAATTATTTTGGTCCCATCACTTTGGAACAGTGAATTTAGGGGCAGGTTTTCAAACACCCCTAAGGGATTTAGGAGACTAAGGCTTTGTCTGCATTGGAACTGAACAACAAAACTTTTGCCGTTCAGAAGTGTTAAAAAAAACCCCAACCAACCCCCGAAAGACAAAAGTTTTGTTGGATGAAAAGCACTGGTGTGAACAGTGCTTTGTCAGCAGCAGAGCACTCCTGCCGACAAAGCTACCGCTGCTCGTTGGGGGTGGTAGTTTTTTGTTGGTGGAAGAGCTCTCTTCTGCCGAGAAACAGCAGCTACACTGCATGTCTTTTAGCATTATGGCTGTGTCACTAGAAGGTGCCTAGCATAGACAAACACGGAGTCCCACTGACTGGTACAAAATCTTGGTTTGACACCCATGGAAAAGGAAGTCCTATGCCTATCCACAATTAGGTATAGTACTGTAGTGCAGGTATCCTCACAATGCCACATCAAAGTGGCTCAGGCCTGTTCTTGAGGGACTGAGTGTCTAGGCCTGAGAGATGAATAAAGGGGAAGTCAGTTGTAGCCGGAAACTCACGTAAGACAGAATATTACCACCCTCAAGATCTGCTTTTACTTAGAACAAAATGAAGGAGAAAAAAATTCTTAGTGCAAGGAGACTGGCAAAAGACAGTTATAGGTCTAGTCCCAGTTCCTTACTTTGGGAAACCTTATTATAGCCTGTAGTAGGAGGGTTGCCTCAACAGTCACTATGCCAAAATATATGCCTGGAGGAAAGGAAACCAGTACACATATTAGCTAAAATGGAGGTTGTAAATTGCATTGTTCCTACTCCAGGCCCATGGAACCTATAAAATCTTCTCAAAATTAAGTCTGCTGGTTGTTGTTTTTGAAGGGAGAGCGGAGGGGAAGGTAGGAAGTGGCTGAACAGGGCAATCAAAAAGCTGAATGAAAAAAGTCTAGAAGCTGCACTTTTAGAGTTTCCAAGTCCTTGAGGGGATTTTCCCCTAGAAGGGATGATTTGGCCCTGAGCAAGAACTTCAGAAATGGGCCCCTTGATTTTGTAAGCTTGTGAAAAAGCAAAAATAATTATCACAACAATAGAAAGTTTGTGATGAATAGGACAATTTATTATTCCTTCAGAAAGGTTGGGGGAGAACTTCTTGTATTCAAAACATTATTCTGCTGCCTGAAGTACAGGATTCCTGGGCAATCTGTAGGATGAAATACAAGTTTATTGGAGGTAGTGTTTGAGGGAGCAATACAAGTAATAAGCCCGAATACAGTAGGTCTAAGCGAAGCTTTGCTACAACTTAAACACTTCACAGTGTAGCATTAGAAGGCTCTTCAAATTATATTTTGCAGGGAAAGTACTAAACAGTCCAAATAACCAATTGTATTGTTTGTGATCCAAAAGTTAAGCAATACAATGTAAATGTTTGCCATTTGTTATAATCACTATTGTTCTAATTTAAATAGGTTTTGCTTCAAAGCAAAAAAGAGTGCACTCCACTGAAATTTTGGATGCTATTGTTGCATCTGACAAAACCCTTCCTACACTAATATTTTGTGCTTTTCTTTTATATGGTATATGAAGTCAATAGCATAAGGCCTCTTTTCATTTTGGTTTAATGCAATACAAACTACATTTGAAGAAGGGGAATAAATACAAAACCCAATTTGATACTGTAGCAAGTGGATTTTTGTTTTTTTAATGTTTTAGGTAATTTACTGGATGTGGCTGGTGCCAGAGATTTCCTGGGGTTTAGACAAGCATGATTTCTACCAACGTGCCTAGGATGTTTACAGCTTTCAGAAGTTAGCCATTTTCCTATGATCGCAGGGAGAATTTGGATAGGTTACAGGGATATAATGTAGAATCATAGAAGATTAGATTTGGAAGAGACTTCAGGAGGTCATCTAGTCCAACCCCCTGCTCAAAGCATGACAACCCCAACTAAATCATCCTAGCCACGGCTTTGTCAATCCAGGCCTTAAAAACTTCTAAGGATGGAGATTCCACCACCTCCCTAGGTAACCCATTCCAGTGCTTCACAGTCCTTCGAGTGAAATAGTGTTTCCTAATATCCAACCTAGACCACCCACACTGAAACTTGAGACCATTGCTCCTTGTTCTGTCATCTCCCACCACTGAGAACAACCGAGTTCCATAGTCTTTGGAACCCCCCCTTCAGGTAGTTAAAGGTTGCTATCAAATCCCCCCCCACTCTTCTGCAGATTAAACAAACCCAGTTCCCTCAGCCTCTCCTCATAAGTCATGTGCCCCAGCCCCCTGATCATTTTTGTTGCCCTCCGCTGGATGTTTTCCAATTTATCCACATCCTTTCTGTAGTGGGGGGGTCTAAAACTGGACACAATACTCCAGATGTGGCCTCAACAGTGCCAAATAGAAGGGAATAATCACCTCCCTTAATCTGCTGGCAATGCTCCTACTAATGCAGCCCAATATGCCCGTAGCCTTCTTGGCAACAAGGGCACACTGTTGACTCATATCCAGCTTCTCGTCCACTGTAATCCCCAAGTCTTTTTCTACAGAACCGCTGCTTAGCTAGTCGCTGCATGGGATTCTTCTGTCCTCTGCACTTGTCCTTGTTGAATCTCATCAGAATTCTTTTGGCCCAATCCTCCAATTTGTCTAGGTCACTCTGGACCCTATCCCTACCCTCCAGCATATCTACCTCTCCCCCCAGCTTAGTGTCATCTGCAAATTTTCTAAGGGGCAATCTATCACATTGTCCAGATCATTAATAAATTTGTTGAACAAAACCAGCCCCAGGACCAACCCCTGGGGCACTCCGCTTGATACCAGCTGCCAACTAGACATTGAGCCATTGATCCCGACAATCTAGCCAGCTTTCTATCCACCTTATAGTCCATTCATCCAATCCATACTTTTTTAAACTTGCTGGCAAGAATACTGTGGGAGACGGTATCAAAAGCTTTTCTAAAGTTAAGATATATCACATCCACCACTTTCCCCATATCCACAGAGCCAGTTATCTCATCACAGAAGGCAATCAGGTTGGTCAGGCATGACTTGACCTTGGTGAATCCATGTTGACTGTTTCTGATCACCTTCCTCTCCTCCAAGTGCTTCAAAATGGTTTACTTGAGGACCTGCTCCATAATTTTTCCAGCGACTGAGTTGAGGCTGTAGTTCCCCAGGTTCTCCTTCCTCCTCTTTTTTTTTTAAATAAAAAAAAGATGGGCACTATATTTACCTTTTTCCAATCATCCAGGACCTCTCCCAATCACCATGAGTTTTCAAAGATAATGGCCAATGGCTCTGCAATCACATCAACCAATTCCCTCAGCACCCTCAGATGCATTAGATCTGGACCCAGGGACTTGTGCATGTCCAGCTTTTCTAAATAATCCTTAACCTGTTCTTTCACCACTGAGGGCTGCTCACTTCCTCCCCATACTGTGTTGCCCAGGTCAGCAGTGTGGGAGCTGACCTTGCCTGTGAAGACCGAGGCAAAAAAAGCATTGAGTACTTCAGCTTTTTCCACATCCTCTGTCACTAGGTTGCCTCCCCCATTCATTAAGGGTCCCACACTTTCCCTGACCTTCTTGTTGCTAACATACCTGTAGAAACCCTTCTCGTTACCCTTCATATCCCTTGCTAGCTGCAACTCCAGTTGTGTTTTGGCCTTCCTAGTCCCTAGTCAACTGACCAAGTTTCCACCTCTTGTAAGCTTCCTTTTTCTGTTTCAGCTCACTGATGATTTCACTGTTAAACAAAGCGGGTTGCCTGCCATATTTTCTATTCTTCCTGCACAGCGGGATGGTTTATTCCTGCACCCTCAATAAGGCTTCATTAAAATACAGCCAGTTCTCCTGGATTCCTTTCCCCCTCATATTAGCCTCCCAGGAGATCCTGCCCATCAGTTCCCTAAGGGAGTCAGTCTGCTTTTCTGAGGTCCAGGGTCTGTATTTTGTTACTCTCCTTTCTTCCTTTTGTGAGGATCCTGAACTCAACATCTCATGGTCACTGCTGCCCAGGTTGCCACCCACTTCTACTTCCCCTACAAATTCTTCTCTGTAGATTTGATCTTCTTTAACCCTTCCCATAACTTTTCTCCCCATTCCCACAAAACAACAAAATGGCTTGAACATAGAAGGCTGAGAGGCTTTTCTTATAAAGAGAAGAGAATACATGGAATTAGCAGTATTAGAATAAATTATAGGAACTATAATTGATTGTCAAGGAAATAAGCAATGCCCTTCTGTTGCTTGCTTATGCATAGAGATTTCACAATTTATGTATGTTTAATTGTGTGAAGGGCTTTTCTGACCCTTTGTGATTAGTGCCTGTTGAAAGTGTTTGAAATTTTGGGGGAAATACCTTCTATTTCTTGAAACACTTTTACCCCAATATAAGCTGTTTTAAAACTATTAAGACTTCTTTTTTTAAAAAAGGGTGAAGTTTCAATCATTTTTGACCAACTCTATCCATGGTGATAGATGTTATTTATCATTATTGATTTATTATTAAAGGCCCAGGTTATACCTTCCAAGATCTGCATGCAGATGGCTGCACTCCTACAGAGTTAGAAGGGAAGGGCTGTCAGGTGACTATTTCAATATTGTCCCTCATTATCATCAACCCTATGGAGTATATGCCATGGGCACAGGGTCTGTACAGTGGAAGGGGACAGAGACTAGGAAGAGGTCTGAGCAAGATGAGCATTGGGTGGGAGAACATACACACCATACGCTGAGCAGTCTCAGATTGTATTATCTTTTCCAAGGAGCCCCTCCACACCAGGATCATGTGGGATCAGGACACCACAGCTGGCGGAGACCCTACTAGCATGACAGCAGAAATGCATGGGGGGTGCCAAGGACCAAAGCTGGACACACAGTATCTCTGGGTATCCACCAGGTTTGGGGATGTGGCCTGTGGCCCATTCTATAGTGGGACAAAACACGCCTCTCCAATAGGCCAGAGGGGGGTTCTCTTACAGAGCTCCACAGAGATATTCTACCCAGAGCCACCTTTCAAATGTTTCACTGCAGGTGGGAAAATTGGACTATTATTAGAAAACAATTCATCTGAGCAGGAGATATTTTAAGATGGGAATCTAACACTAAGTGGATGATCGAGCACCTTTCCTGAATCAGGGACAAAGAGTAAAACAAACCAATGTTTGGCAGGAACAGCAGAATCTGCATCTGCTCACTGTCTCACCTATATGGGCCCTTCCCACTGCATCCACCTGTATTTATAGTAATCAGGTTGTGTTTTTAAATAGTTTGTACAACATAACATGGCTACTTTATAATCCGCATACATTATCTGCAGTTATGCATAAACATAAACCAATTAAATCTAAATAGGTCAATCCCCCACAGAAACAGTGAGAAGAAACTCAAGAGTTCCCAAAAGCTTAGGATGAGTTCACCTGAGTCTCAGTTAGTCTTTGCTCACCAAAAATCTATACAGTCTGCTGAGTCAAATGTACTGCAACAACATCTTCCCTCTACTTGCTTGTAGAAAACTTCAGCTGGAATCCATGCAGACCCTTTTCCTCCTCTGCAGAAATCATTCACTTAAAACTAATTAACTAAGCACACAGTTTAAGTATATAGCTAAAAAAAACTCTGTTGCAAAATGCTTCAGAGATAGAGGAAAAACAGCTTGCTTTCTACTTACGAAGCTCAGCTTCTTCTAACCCACACAGGTCATGTAGCCTTTTATAAAGCAGCTGTGCTGACCACTTGCTTTCATGAAAAGAGTCTAGCAATAGGGAACCTATTGAACATACCCAAAACTACCACACCCAATTCCAGAAACTTCTGAGTGTGGAGTGCTAATGGTGCACCTGGCTAGCAATATTCTTCCCTTTCTCCACTGATCTCTTAAAGAGATATAGCCCTATGAGGAACACCTGCTGCAGCACACTTGTTTAGCAAAGTTGTGAAATCTAGGAAAGGTGCCCTTGAATTTTCCAGGAGCTTTCAGTCTATTACTGTCCCTCTAAGGCCTCTCTTTTTAATCCCACATATAGATGATTCAAACAAGGAGGGGAACCCCAAAACCAAACATACATCCCCTTTAAAAGGTCTCAGGAAAACAGTTTTAACAGAGTTCATAAGGCCCCTCAGGGTCCTGGTTCAGAGCTCCCAAGTTTGGAGTCAGCAAACAAAGTCTCTGGACCTGGTGACTGCAGCTGGAAGCAGGCCTCCCAGGCAAGGCAGACAGACTCTCAAGTCCCCTGGGTCTGAGTTCAAGTGGCTAGCCTGAATCTTTGCTGGAGTCACAACTTCCACATTGCTTTTTTAAGTGTGCTAGCCTGAACTACATTAGTATGACAATCTACCTGGCTGGGAATCATGCTCTCAGATACAATGTAGCCATACTGAGTCCGGCTAGTCCCTGTAGCCTGAGATACCACAACCTATATGGCTTCTAGCCTCCTCTCTCTTATTCAGCTTCCTCTTCGTGTTAAAATAGCCCTATCCCAGGGTGATCCTTGACTGTGTCCAGGCTTGCTTCCTCTGTGAGCTCCAGCTTCCTTAAGGGGGAAGTACACCATGCCATACCATAGTTGCCAAAACTCCTAAACGTTCATGCCACTGTATGAGACTGCAGTTTTGCCTTGCAGGGGCTCATGTAAATTTTTTCCTTAGTTTGGGCATTCACAATCCCAAATTCAAAACAAAACATATGAAATGGGACTGTTTCACCTAGCTTTGCACAGAAGTTATGTAAGATTGTGAACTGATTACTTACCATATTACTTGTAAAATTGTACTCAGAAATCAGTAATGATAACAATTACAAAAGGTAGATCAGACTTGTCTATAATGAATCCTAAAGCTTTTCTTGGATAACTTATGATGTAACAGAAGTGTCCTCTTACATCAGAGGCTTGAGTGTGGATGCTAGCAAGTTCATTCATCCACTGAGCTTTATTCATTCTTTCTCACACATATGCCCTTCTAATAAGAAGAAGGCCCTGGAGGTTTTTCGCCTTCCTCTGTAGCATGGGGCACGGGTCACTTGCTGAAAGATTCTCTGCTCCTTGAAGTCTTTAAACCACGATTTGAGGACTTCAATAGCTCAGACATAGGTGAGAGGTTTTTTGCAGGAGTGGTGGGTGAAATTCTGTGGCTTGCATTGTGCAGGAGGTCAGACTAGATGATCATAATGGTCCCTTCTGACCTAAATATCTATGAATCTATCTATGAATCTATGAATAATGGTCCATTTATTCCAATATACATATACATACATATACATAGTCTGGCCATTCTACCTGCTTGAGAAGAAAACATGAGCTTACTGTACCATAAAGTATCATAGTGCCATTTAATGATAAATTTAAACAATGTAACAAAAATTAAATTAAATTAAAGCTGTGGTTCCTTCTCCATTCTTCTCCTCAGGGTGAAAATGATATGTGATTCTCCTTGTGTTATTTGTGAAGGCAAGGTCAAAACTGTCTGTAATGGACAATTATAGAGTAATATGTCCATAAGGTAAGTGTAGGATCCTCTTTGATCCTCAGGTAAACAGCTACATTGATGTAAGAAGAGATCTTCCAAACTTATGGGGACACCTTGCCCCTTTAAAAATCATTTGGAAACTGTTGCTGTTATGTATACAATATGTATGAACTGCCTCTATTTCAGGAGGGAGTTCAAATGACTCTGTCTACTATAAGAGGCTGTGTAGCTAAACAATACATTTATTTTCATTGCACCTTCTGAGTTTCAATCCAAACAAAATTCTGCCCCAGAAGAAATAGGAAGCACTTAGGATTTTTTTTTTTACTTGGGAAAAAAAGAGCTAAGTGTGAATCATTTTAAAAAATAAAAATCTATTTGTTACCAGGTCTTTTCTTGTGTCTGGCCAGGACCCACTGATCTTTATTTGTATAAGACTTTTTTTCATTTTTAAACACATTGTCTGAGGCTCTGAAATCCCCTTACAAACATTAATTCATTTAAACTCAACCTCCCTTTGACACAGGGAAATATTACTGTCCCCATTTTACAGGTGGGGAAACAAACACAGAGGTCAAATGACTTATCCAAAGACACACAGCAGGTTAGCAGCAGTAAGAGGTACTGGTTCTCCTGGGATATACCTAGTAATAATGGAACAAAGTTTAAATAAAAAATAGAATTAAAACAAGAAATGAAAATTTGGGCTAATTTTCAGAAAAAGCCTCCTAATAGAGAATAATTTCTAAAGGGAAATGATAGAAGCCACAATACTTGAGAAATTTTACACAAGACTCTAAAAAACCAAGAATGGATGGTAGGATATAATTGTGCATTGGCACGAAGATGGGCGAAATTACCTAATAAATCATATTAAATGTATATAGAATATTCTTTCACATAATAAATAAAATATTTCCCCACATATCTTTCTTTCTTTCCTACAATGATAGCATATTTTTCGTTACTGTTTCATTTTTTCTCTACTATCAGGGAAAACACACAAAAACTCAGGAAGAAAAAAGAATGCAGTAGGTCTCAAAGGGAGGTTAAAAAAAGGACCTTGACTACTTATTATTCATCCACATTCTTGCTGCTGAATTGCCATCAGTCTTTTATTCACAAAGGCTCAATCATTCTTGCATCAGAATAAGGCAGGTTGAACTGGTTTGGATATAATAAGAATACATTTTCACCCAAAACATCCACCAAACCAAAGCTTTTTGAATGTTTAAAAGTGTTTGCACTGCTTTTCATTGTCATCACTATTTTCCAGCTGTGAACAACTGTGCGCTTGTTTGTTCCAGCTGGATGAAATGCTGACATACTATCAGAAAGACGGCTGCCAAGATATTTCTGACCCAAACACAAGGCAGAAGTACTAGAATCATAACAGAAAGCCTGTTCTTGTCAGACATTCATCATAGGGACTCTGTCTGGGCACATCTACCTTTCCTTGTGCAGAAATGCTTGCTGCCTCTAAATTTTCCCCTTAGAAACTGTGAAAAGAAATTCACAGTTTATTGTTTCTCCCAATTTTATTTTTATTGCTGTGCAATATATTCAGAGACAAAATCATTACAAAATGCCATGCAAAGAGGCTTTATCATCATGAGTAAGCCACATATAAAATACAGCAAATTTGCATCCAGTTATTCTTGTTACATTCCTTAGAGTTTAAGTACCCCCAATGTATAATATTCCAGAGTACCTGGTATTGAAAAGCCAGATTTGTTCTTCCCAGTGTGATAAAGAACAAGGCCCAGATTAACAAAGGTATTTATGTTCCAAACTGTCACTGAAATCATTGTACGCAGTATTATTTTAGCCATGTCAGTCCCAGGATATTAGAGAGACAATGTGGGTGAGGTAATAGCTTTTATTGGACCAACTTTTGTTGGTGAAAGAGTGAGAGAAGCTTTCAAGAGAGAGACACAGAGCTCTTTCTTAGGTCAGTCCTGAAGAAGAGTTCTTGTAGCTTGAAAGCGTGTCTCTCTCACGAACAGAAGTTGTTCCAATAAAAGATATTACCTCACCCACCTTGTCTCTCCATTGAACTCATCAGAAATCAGCCTAAATACCTTTGTGCATCTGGGCCCAATTATCCCAATATTGAGATAATTTCAGGTGAGACTAGAGCATGTAAATCAGGGTTCCTCCTTTATTTCATCACCTCCAACATCTCTCAGAAATGTGATTTGTCATCTTGCTCATTTTCGCTGGAATCAAGTACATTTGCATCACAATCTTATGTTACATCTCTAATATATTTGTTGAAATAGAACAAACATAATGGAGCTCTCCAGATCAAGAGGATGTGCCCTTTTTTCCTTTTTAAAACAACTTTTCTTTACTAGGCCAATGAATCATAGAAAAGGCTTTGTACAAATTTCCTCACACATTCTTAGTTTCCTTATTTAAAACTCGATTTGTTCAAAAACAAAGGGCTCTCTAGTTCTAGCAACTTTATCTTTAGGCTGAATGAAAAAGCTTCTTATCTAGAAAGAAAAGAAAAGGAGGACTAGTGGCACCTTAGAGACTAACAAATTTAGTTGAGCATAAGTTTTCGTGAGCATCCGATGAAGTGAGCTGTAGTACTCCTTTTCTTTTTGCAAATACAGACTAACACGGCTGCTACTCTGAAAGAAAAGAAAGTTTAGCATGTTTTGTTTGTGTCTTAGCTCTGTAAGAGACATTAATTTATCTTAATCTAAAAAAAAAAGAGATAAGTATATCAATGCATTAAACTATATTCTATTTTTCCAGTCATTTCAGTTAATAAGGACGAAGTTTAAATTAGATCCAATGAGTGTACAGGGCATAGATTTGCTTTAACTATGAATTTTGCACATACCCTTCTTGATGAAGGGAGAGTCATAGCCACTGTTGTGGGGAGAAGTTAAATTCAGATTTATGCTCACTGGTCCATAAAAATGGCAAGATTTTTTTAAAACAAAAACACATTCTATTTCTACCCAATAACTGATGAGGAAGGCAAATTCTAAGTAAATATGGCCATTAATTAAGCAATGTGATGTTTGTTCAGAACTGGAAGAGAGTCTCTACCATGTTCTAGAGACTTATGCAACAATCGTAAGATCATCTGAATGCTGTTATACATCACAAGAAAACATTGTGATGCCTCTACTTGGGAATGGTAGCAAAATTAATAAGACTTGAAATGCAGCATAAGGTAAAGTATTACTCTGGAAGGCCTCATCAGTATAAGTTTAGGACACTAAAAAATTGAGCAGTGTAACACTGAGATGATCAATTTGTAAAATTAGATTGTAAGTACTTTGATTTTATACTTCTCCTAGATAAAACCTGTCCTGTAGCAGCTGCTGTACACTTTCTCACCTAGATTTCTATAATGATCTCCTTGAAAAACCAATTAAAACATAACTTATATCAGACCCGTGGTCATGGGAGATGGTCACATTTTTTTCAAGTTCTTTTTTGCAAGCTTTTTTCAAAGTTTTTTTCCCATTTTCCCCACTAGTTCTAATAGTCATCGTGACTTCATATATCTTTAATTGGATATTAGGTTTTTCCCTTCAATCTCTAAAACACCTAATGTTTTCCCTCTGAAAATATCAGAATAACTACCCATGTATAATAAATACAAAGGTATTTTAACTGACAAGGAAAACATTGGAATTTCTTCTTTACTGATCTGAATCACAAAGTACAAGAGGCATGTTCCTGAAGCTTCTCAGCCTTTCAAGTGAAACTAGAAAGTGAATCCTTAGAGGTAGCAATAATAATAAATAACAATAATGAAAAGCCCCACCACACATGCAGGAAGGCGTAGGAATAAAGATGATCGGATATAATGATTGGACTTGACCTTCAAATTAAACAGCTTATGGAAGTAATGGGGAACATGTTTCTAGGTAATTGCTAATGCTGTAGGTTATTCCAGGCAGGCAAAATTACTGATTTTATATAACACTTCTTGTTTAATGAGTGGCTAAGATTTAAGTGTCTGACAGTTTAACATCTCTCTCATTTCCTTCAGAGACTGTGAAGGAAAAGGAATAACGTTTTCTTTTGTAATGTGAAAAGCTGACACAGAGCTGTCAGACGTTTCAGTTCAGCTAATCTTCCATAGAAAATGCAATGTTGTGTGGGTTCTGACTTCCCCAGGAGTTTATTGATCTCATGTTTGCCAGATAAACAAGTGACATCAGCACTGCAACCTCTTCATGAGTAAGTAAAATGGCAGATCAGATCCTAGTGCCCAGGTACAGGTATAGAGTAACAATCAAATTTCTTATTTATACTAGTACAAGGTGCTATAGTTGCTCCAGCAGATTCAGAATACAGAATCCCTTTGTTTGGATACAATCCCTTATATCAGCCACTAACAAATGGAAGACAACCTCACAAAACTGCTCTTTATAAATACCATTACCAAATTTTCTATAATCAGTGTGGGTCACTGAGAGATGAAGTAGCCCAAGAAATTTGTTCAAACTGCAGTGGACAACTCATGGTTTAATTGACTGGAGCTGAATGCAAACATCTGCAAAGAACAGCTTCTTGAATATTTAGATGGACTATGTCAGGCAGTAACAAATATTGTATTACATTAGCATTAATAATATAGTTTGTCATTTACAATTACAGGAAACAAAACAACCCTCTTCACTGCCCACAGTACTTCCCAGGCTTTACTTTTTGCAACCTATTAGCCCTTGTGTGGTATCCCTTGTCTGACCTTACTCTGGTAAAGCTGCTAATTTATCAATAAAGGATCTATGAAAGCAACATGCTGAGTAAGTCAATGGCTAATAAAGAGCTGATTTCATACATCATGAATCTTATTATTCATGTTTTTTATTACCTTGCGCTATAAAGGGCGGTGCCAATTCATTCTTTATAGCACTTAGAGGTGGGAAAAAAGGTTATGTAGAAGTATATGATCATTAAATGCATACTAGCATTACAAGGAATAAGACTGTATAGATTCATTGACAATGAAGTAAAATACAGTAGATAACTAGTTGCGGTGAGAATATATATTCATCCATCAGCTGGAACATAAAATATATACATTTTTCTTATGCATAATTCCCCACTTCCATTTAACATTTATAGTTTTCAGGGCGTTAAAGACCAAAATCCCAAATTCTATTCCAGCAGGAAAAGGAAATGCATTAAATCCTGATCATCACTCTCTCTAGCTAGCTTACAAGTTGTTTCCAGAAGCAGAACATGGCATAATTGCTGTCAGCTGAAAGTCAATATCAGCTTGAACCTCTGTCTCTGTAGACACAATTTCAGACTAGCTAGTTGCTGCCTTAATTTGCTTTATTTTACAACTTGATACAGGATCACTTTAATAGGAATTCATCATGACATTTTTAAACACCATTTTATGTATCTGCCTACATCACTGAATGTGGAAAGTCAATGCATGGTTATTTGTCTGTGTGGTGAAATTACCATCTTCTGGTATTGGTGCTATGTGAGATTTTTCCCCCCAGAACATTTGACTTTAATGGCTACTTTTCCCGAGTAAAAGACCTTTAGTTTATATGTCCTTCTGCTCTTTGATGCTAGGTGCACATTTTCTGATTGGTTGGTTTCATTAGGTTGCTAGCTTTGTTTGTGGATTTTGTACAAAGTCAATTTCTTCAGCAGCAATGCTGCAGTTTGATATGGAAATGATATTGTGCTCCTACCACAGGGGTGAAATTAATTTTGATTGCTTCATATCCATGCACGATTCCTTTCTGAAAATGTTTTGTTTCCTGTTTTTTTGTTTTCATTTCAGTTAGGCTTTCTATTGCCTGTTTCATGTATGTCCTTTGTGTAAGAGTGTTTGTTATAGACCAGATTTTCCAACTCTTGCTCACCCTGAGCAACAGTTACACATGTATTCCCATTACTATTTACTTGAGTGGCGTCACTGAGCATCTGTTCACACTGCACTCTGAGTTGTGACTGCAGCTCAGATAAATACACCCGCACTAGTTTTTAGCCATGCTAAAATGGCTAAAAATAGCAGTGTAGATGTGTGGCGTGGGCTTCAGCACAGGTTAGCAATGCTGGTACATACCTAGGATTGCTGGTGGGCTTGTACAGCCTGTACTGAAGCCTGTACTGTTGTCTTCTCTGCTATTTTTAGCAACGTTAGATTTGGTAGGTCTCCCCAAGCTGAAATCACACTTTGGATGCAGTATAGGCATACCTTTAGTGTGAGAAGGATGGCAGAGTCCAGCCTTATGTTGGGGGAACTTTCTCTTTCACTTCTAGGCACTCATTAAACAGCACAAATACATTTAAAGAACTTCTTCCTTCCCCCTTTTAAAAACAGTGTCAAAGATTTACCTTAAAATTCATGGAAAGATGAAAACAGGCAAAACAGGATTATTTGGGGATGTCAGAACACTCTGTGTTTTCTTACTGTCACCAGCTGAAACTAGAGCATTTATAGTAATGTTACTTTAAAAATATATTTT
This sequence comes from Lepidochelys olivacea, assembly GCF_965140295.1. Taxonomy (NCBI): domain Eukaryota; kingdom Metazoa; phylum Chordata; order Testudines; family Cheloniidae; genus Lepidochelys; species Lepidochelys olivacea. The sequence continues at coordinate 44,385,539 of NC_140414.1, read as the reverse complement.
TCTATTATTGACAGTGTAAATAAATCTCCAGAGGTTATTAAGGGTGTAGTATGTTTGCCAAGATGAAAACAAAAATTAAAATCTTATTTTCATTTGAATTAAGGCACCTTTACACTGTTTTGGCAGTGTGTATGTAGATATTATACCTATAGCAAGGTCCCTTTACACTTCAGTGTGAAAGACAATCAAGCCTTTAAAACTGAAAAGCAAAGAGACTGGTTGGATAATCATGTTAAATTTTAGGTGCTGATTCAGATCAGATGGAGGGTCTCTCCATTATAGTCAAATTACTCTGGGGTATTTTGTTGCACACAATAGTAGCTGTAAAGACAGAGGGTTTTTTTTTTTGGTCCTAATGGAAATGAAGGCATTTTGTGAAAGTAAGACAGCTGTTTAAGGGTTGGGTTTAATTTGTTTATCTTTTCACTGTATAGTACCAGTATGGGTTTATGCACTAGAGTAACGTGGTATAAGGAAGTTCCTATTACAAAATCTAGAGCTTGAATCAATTGTGCTGATTGTTATAAACTGGTATATTTGACTGGTGGTGAAGTCCCTGTATACCTGAAATTACTCCTGGCCCTTATTTGCGGTATGTGGTGTGCAGTGGTAGGGTGGGAGAGTTAAAGGTAATGCACAACCAGGCCTAGGCAAATAGAGCAAAACGACTGCTTGTCTTTGATCCGAGTGAATCAGGATCTCTTTGTACTAAGCCCCATGGCATTAACACTTATGGCAGAGAAATTGTATGCACTAATGTCCCAATCTAACCAATAGGCACTTAAGCCCAACAGTTTATTCAGAGCAAGAAAGCAATACTTTTTTACAAAGTAATCTTTTGTAAACAGGAAAGACAAAGTAAAAACCAAACCTACTTATATATCAAGATACAGTGATGTTCAATAATGTCCTGCAATGACGTTGGGGATTATTAGAAAATCCATTACAATCTACAAACCACACAACTATGCTGACAGCTTGTGCCACACGCTCTCAAAGAAACTGCGGAACCACCTGATCAACATCCTCTACAGCAAACAGGGAAAGATTAAGAATGAGCTCTCAAAACTGGATACTCTCATAAAAAACCAACCTTCCACACAAACTTCCTCGTGGCTGGACTTTACAAAAAGAAGACAAGCCATTTACAACACACACTTTGCTTCTCTACAAAGGAAAAAGGACACTAAACTATCTAAACTACTGCATGCCACAAGGGGCCACAACAGTGGTTCTCTTAACCCACACAGCAATATTGTTAATCTATCCAGCTATACTCTTAGCCCAGCAGAAGAATCTGTCCTATCTCGGGGCCTCTCCTTCTGCCCCTCCACCCCCACGAACATGATACAGTTCTGTGGTGATCTAGAATCTTATTTTTGACGTCTCCAACTCAAGGAATATTTCCAACACACCTTTGAACAGCATACTAATGCACAGAGAACTTCCTACCAACACTACAAAAAGAAGGATTCTGGGTGGACTCCTCCTGAAGGTTGAAACAACAGAATGGACTTCTACATAGAGTGCTTCCGCCGACATGCACAGGCTGAAATTATGGAAAAGCAACATCACTTGCCCCATAACCTCAGCCGTGCAGAACACAATGCCATCCACAGTCTAAGAAACAACTCTGACATCATAATCAAAAAGGAGGTGCTGTCGTCATCATGAATAGGTTGGAATATGAACGAGAGACAGCTCTCTAACACTACATTCTACAAGCCATTATCCTCTGATCCCACTGAGGGTTACCAAAAGAAACTACACAATTTGGTCAAAAAACTCCCTGAAAAACCACAAGAACAAATCCGCACAGACACACCCCTGGAACCTCAACCTGGGGTATTCTGTCTGCTACCCAAGATCCATAAAACTGGAAATCCTGGACACCCCATCATCTCAGGCATTGGCACCCTGACAGCAGGATTGTCTGGCTATGTAGACTCCCTCCTCAGGCCCTACGCTACCAGCACTCCCAGCTACCTTCGAGACACCACTGACTTCCTGAGGAAACTTAGTGATTGGTGATCTTCCTGATAACACCATCCTGGCCACTATGGATGTAGAAGCCCTCTACACCAACATTCCACACAAAGATGGACTACAAGCCGTCAGGAACAGTATCCCTGATAATGTCACGGCAAACCTGGTGGCTGAACTTTGTGACTTTGTCCTCACCCACAACTATTTCACATTTGAGGACAATATATACCTTCAAGTCAGCAGCACTGCTATGGGTACCCACATGGCCCCACAGTATGCCAACATTTTTATGGCTGACTTAGAACAATGCTTCCTCAGCTCTCGTCCCCTAACGCCCCTACTCTACTTGCGCTACATTAATGACATCTTCATCATCTGGACCCATGGAAAAGAAGCCCTCAAGGAATTCCACCATGATTTCAACAATTTCCATCCCACCATCAACCTCAGCCTGGACCAGTCCACACAAGAGATCCACTTCCTGGACACTATGGTGCTAATAAGTGATGGTCACATAAACACCACCCTATACTGGAAACCTACTGACCGCTATACTTACTTACATGCCTCCAGCTTTCATCCAGACCACACCACACGATCCATTCTCTACAGCCAGGCTCTAAGATACAACCGCATTTGCTCCAACCCCTCAGACAAACACTTACAAGATCTCTATAAAGTGTTCTTACAACTACAGTATCCACCTGCAGAAGTGAAGAAACAGATTGACAGAGCCAGAAGAGTACCCAGAAGTCACCTACTACAGGACAGACCCAACAAAGAAAGTAACAGAACGTCACTAGCTGTCACCTTCAGCCCCCAACTAAAATCTCTCCAGCGCATCATCAAGGATCTACAATCTATCCTGAAGTATGATCCGTCACTCTCACAGATCCTGGGAGACAGGCCAGTCCTTGCTTACAGACAGCCCCCCCCAATCTGAAGCAAATACTCACCAGCAACCACACAACAAAAACAACTAACCCAGGAACCTGTCCTTGCAACAAAGCCTGTTGCCAATTCTGTCCACATATCTATTCAGGGGACACCATCATAGGACCTAATCACATCAGCCACACTATCAGAGGCTCATTCACCTGCGCATCTACCAATGTGATATATGCCATCATGTGCCAGCAATGCCCCTCTGCCATGTACATTGGTCAAACTGGACAGTCTCTACGTAAAAGAATCAATGGACACAAATCAGATGTCAAGAATTATAACATTCAAAAACCAGTCGGAGAACACGTCAATCTCCCTGTTCACTTGATTACGGACCTAAAAGTGGCAATACTACAACAAAAAAACTTCAAAAACAGACTCCAACGAGAAACTGCTGAACTGGAATTAATTTGTTAACTGGACACTATTAAATTAGGCTTGAATAGAGACTGGGAGTGGATGCGTCATTACACAGAGTAAAACTATTTCCCCATGCTCATTTTTCCTTCTTACCGTTACTCACACCTTCTTGTCAACTGTTGGAAATGGGCCATCCTGATTATCACTACAAAAGGTTTTTTTTCTCCTGCTGATAATAGCTCACCTTAACTGATCACTCTCATTATAGTGGGTACAGCAACACCCATTTTTTCATGTTCTCTGTGTGTATATCTATCTATATATATCTTCCTACTGTATTTTCCACTGCATGCATCCGATGAAGTGGGTTTTTTAACCCATGAAAGCTTATGCTCAAATAAATTTGTTAGTCTTTAAGGTGCCACAAGTACTCCTAATTTTTTTTGCTGATACAGACTAATACGGCTACCACTCTGAAACCTGTCAATTAGAAAAGAGGAGAATCATACAATTGCTAAACTACAGGGTCAAGATGGAAAAGCAAAGGTTAGTGATGTGTTGATGCTATTAAAGCTCACTCTCAAAGCTGGCCAGCCTCATGTTAAGTCTTATTCTTACAAATTTCAAAACCTTCCCTGCATTGCGAGAATATGGAAGGCAGGCAAAGAAGAAGATTAGTGGGATTTAGTGTACTTGGCATTGGTGTTGGTGGGTCAACCAACTTAGCAGACCTGAAGAAAAGTTCTGTGTGGCTTGAAAGCTTGTCTCTCTAACATAAGTTGGTCCAATAAAATAGGGTTACCATATTTGAACATTCAAAATAGAGGACATCCACTGGAGGGAGGGTATTTGCTCGTACCCCCACCCCGGCCCTGTCCCAACTCCATCCCTTCCCCGCCCCCATTCCAACCCCTTCCCCAAAGTCCCCGCCCCAACCCTGCCCCATAGGACCCCTTCCCCAAATCCCCGCTCCGGCCCCGCCTCCTCCACTGAGCACGCCATGTTCTCCCTCTTTCCCCCTCCCTCCCAGCCATGTGAAACAGCTGTTTTGCAGCACAAGCGCTGGGAGCTAGGGGGAAAAAGCGGGCACTCTCTCGAGCGATCAACATTCACTCTCTTTCTTGAATGAGCAACATTCACTCTCTTTCTTGAATGAGCAACTCTTCTTTGGGGAAAAATAATAATGGCAAAATCCTGGATGTTTTTAGATATTTAAAAATTCAACCGGATGGCGATTTAAGAACCAAAAAGCCGGACATATCCGGGAAAATACGGACATATAGTAACCCTAAATAAAAGATATTATCTCAACCTACCTTGTCTCTCTAAGCTTAGCAGCTGGCATTTTACCAATGTTGCAATTATTGGTTTGGAAGTGCTGGTAGATATTTAAGAATCTCTCTTTTTCTTTTTTTAAACAAAAATATTACCTTTTGGTATTAGTGTTTACATCTGTCAACATTCAAAATGCCCCTTTAAAGTGACCAATTTGGAGCCAAGACCTGGGGTGGACAGTTTTTATTGTAGGTTTGAGATCTTGCTCCACTGAAGTCAATGTGAGCTTTACTATTGCCTTCAATAGGAACAGTTCCAGGCCCTTTACAAGTTGGGCAAACAAAATGATGTTTTCTCTTTTTAAAATTTTGTTTGAATGTAGCTACCTGCTTTTTCAGCTCAGTAGGAGTGTCCTGTAGCCATGGGAGAAAAGGTGACGTCTGCAAGCAATAGTCGTCTTAGGCACACTGACATTATTCCAGTCTAAAGCATGATGCACCAACCACATCCAGTAATTTGCCTGACAGGTGTAAACTGATGTTTTAACCTGTAAAAACCATCATAGCACTTGGTTTTTTTCCCCTCTCCACTTCTTGAGACATGTTGGTTTTCAACTTGTCAATAAAAATGCCAATAATGTCATACCTGTAGTAAGCCAAAAAGCCAGGGAATGGAAGGCAGATTTTCAGAGATAAAAGTGAACACTTGTTGAGAAAAGAGGTTATTTATTTATTGAAAAATAAAGTAAGACAGCAGTTTGTAGCACAAGGAATAGAGAGAAGTTTCTTACAGTTAAGAGCAGTTTTGCTATAATCACTGCAACTGACTACCTTGTCAGGTTGCATTGGTTAATCTCTGAATCATCTATGGCATGGTTTGTGCTTTTCAGTCTTTATTCTTTTCTTTTAACCTCTTCTGACTGCCCTTCACAGTAGTACTAGATGCTAAAATCTGAAAGCTAATAGTACCCACAGGTAGAGTACATATGAATATACCTGAGATTCTATCAGCAAGGAGTGGCTGGATTGATACAAGACAGCAAGACAGTTCTTGAGCATAAGCACCACTGTATATGCTTTAAGGGCCCTGCAGTCTTAAGTGAGCCAATAACTCAGATGCTGGTCTAGTCCTTGGAGAGAGGAGTCACACTCCACTCAGCCATAAGGCAATATCCCTCTCATGCACTAACAACAGAACCACACAGGGAGAAGACACTCAGGGCACAACATTCTCCCTTCAGCACATTGAAATCTTTGCTGTCTTGGGGCAACTCATGTTGTCCCTAATGGGAGAGAAAGGAATACATGTTGCAGGCAATTAAGAAAGTAATGGTGATTCAGTTGGTGACACTCTTCCCTTGAAATCAATCCAGCACTGATGGTTCAGCATAGTGTAAGGGGAGCTGTTCTTTTGGAGGCTTATCATTCAGATCAGATGCAAATAGGGCTCTTTGTCACTTGTGGTTACTAAAGAGCTCTCAACCATTTCTGTACATCTTTTGTCAAATCATTCTGACTAATAGACACATTCATAAATATTGAAGTCTGTTGCATAAGCTGAGAACAGAAGCAGAGAACTTAATCAAGTGTATTTACTGTAAATTATGTGTCCAGCTGATCGTGATTTAAGGATTTAGGCTGGGATTTCCAAAGACACCTAGGGAAGTTGGGTGCTCAAGTCCCATTGAAATTCCATAGGAGTTGGGCACCTCCCCTGGGCTACTTTGAAAACCCCCAATCTTTGGGCACAGCAATGTGGTAAGCTCTTTTGGGTTAATATTCTGAGCACTGTCAGCTCCCATTGACTTAAATGGAGTTCTTGCTCAGCACCATGCATGACTGGGCCAAAATAAGAGAATGATTTACAATACAGTATAATTCCATCATGACATAATGGCTATATTTCCGTCTGGGCCCAATCTAACAATGTACTAGTTACCTTCTGTGAAGGGCTGACTGCCCTGATCCCTCTTCAGTCCTATTTGTGGGATGTGGCCAGCACCTTACAGGTGATGTTTCTTAGTGTGAAAATGAAGATTAGAAGGGAAATAATTTCTGATGTTCTATTGAAACTCTTTCTCCCACCCCATGATTTAATAGTATCTTAATGCTTTACTTATGGATAGACATTTAGTTCCATTCTGGAGACTAGGGGTGAAATCCAGGCCCCACTGAAATCAATGGAGGTTTGAGGTTGACTCAAAGTTCTGTGAGGCCAGAATTTCCACCTAGATGTGTAAGAATTCATAGTCAGATCTGTAGGTTTCAGCTATATTTTACAATGATCACCATACAGGTCTTTAAAAATGGTATAAATCCTGCAGTATACTGGGATGGGCTCTCTACTCACATTGAATGGAATTGGAGGGTTCTCAGTTCCTCTCTGAAGGTACTTAGCAGATTCAAGCACATTGTCTAATGATACTGATGTCCACGAAACTTAGAACTTCACTTGCCCTGCCAGAAGGGAGCAGTTTACAGGGACTGAATGTTACTCAATGCAATTTGCTCTGCAGGATCAGGGAATTCCTACAGGATATACAGAATACCAGGAGAGCATAACCAATGTAAATCGGAGTTGATTTTAGTGTAACAGTCATAGAATCATGGAACATCAGGGTTGGAAGGGACCTGAGGAGGTCATCTAATCCAACCCCCTGCTCACAGTAGGACCAATCCCCAATTTTTGCCCCAGATCCCTAAATGGCCCCCTCAAGGATTGAACTCACAACCCTGGGTTTAGCAGGCCAAATGCTCAAACCACAGAGTTACCCCTCCCTCCAGGGATAGCTCAGTGGTTTGTGCATTAACCTGCTAAATCCAACAGTGTGAGTTCAATCCTTGAGGGGACCATTTAGGGATCAAAATAAGAGACCATACTTGGTTCTGCTGTGAAGGCAGGGGACTGGAATTGATGACCTTTCCAGGTCCCTTCCAGCTCTATGAGATAGGTATACCTCCATATTATATTATATAATATAACATATGATGGGGGGCAGGGATAGCTCAGTGGTTTGAGCATTGGCCTGCTAAACCTAGGGTTCTGACTTTAATCCCTGAGGGGGCCATTTTGGGATCTAGGGCAAAAATTGGGGATTGGTCCTGCTTTGAGCAGGGGGTTGGACTAGATGACCTTGAGGTCCCTTCCAATCCTGATATTCTATGTAAAAATGAATGCCAGCTACTCTTCCCTCCCACCTCCACATCCCCAGTTCTTGTGCTTTTAAACTGGAAATAAAGAACAGAAAACATTTTACTGTGAGAGGATGAATGTCATACTTGGCAATGTTTCTACTCCTGGTCCATAACAGACCAGGTGAGGTGATTTCAATACTACCAACACTTGTATGAAGTTGGCAGGGAAGTCTGCTTAGATTAGTTAATGATGTGTGCTTTGCAGTTAATGGGCCATTCCTCAATTTTGTCTGCATTTAGTGGAGGGAAGAGTAGTTACTTTGAGAAGTTCGTTTGTCATGATGGGATGAATGCTTTGTTCTGTGCCTACTACTGTACAATCATAATACCAGATGTAAATGTATAAATATTGAGTCTTAAAAATTAATTCTTCATGCTTCTTTACAGAGCCGCCATATTAATAAAAGTCAGTCATGCTGTTTTAATGTTCTTTCATAATATTCTCTTCCTACAAGTTGCTGATCTGCACCGTCTATTAATACAAGTCTCAAATAATTTTGAGAAGTAATCCATGAGGCTTACCTCTCTTATCTGTGGTAACTTTTAAAACTAACAAAATTCCTATGACTGATTCTGCATTATGACTGAATTGCAGTTACTTCCTTAGTACAAATGGCATTGACTTAAAATGCAGTTCTATTTCTCACATGACTCACTCTTAGTCACTGAAGTATGCTGGCATCTTTACTAAGTGGGGATTATCCCTTTGGCAAGTGTCTATAATTATGTCATCTATGTTTTACTCACAGGTGTTGAGAGAAAATACAGATTCTTCAAATCCTTTCCCCCTTCAAAATCCTCTTGCTACAGGTTTTTATAGCAGTGGCTCTCAACCTTTCCAGACTACTATACCCTTTTCAGGAGCCTGATTTGTCTTGCATACTCCAAAGTTCCACCTCACTTAAAAACTACTTGCTTGCAAAAATCAGACATAAAAATACAAAAGTGTCACAGTATGCTATTACTGAAAATTTGCTTACTTTCTTATTTTTACCATATAATTATAAATCAATTGGAATATTAATATTGTACTTATATTTCAGTGTATGGTATATAGAGCAGTATAAACAAGTCATTGTCTGCAGTGGTTTGAGCACTGGCCTGCTAAACCCAGGGTTGTGAGTTCAATCCTTGAGGGGGCCATTTAGGGATCTGGGGCAAAAATTGGGGACTGGTCCTGCTTTGAGCAGGGGGGTGGACTAGATGACCTCCTGAGGTCCCTTCCAACCCTGATATTCTATGATTCTGTATGAAATTTTAGTTTGTACTGATTTTGCTAGTGCTTTTTATATAGCCTGTTGAAAAACTAGGCAAATATCTAGATGAGTTAATGTACCTCCTGGGTACCTCCAGGGGTATATACACCCCTGGTTGAGAACCACTATTCTATATGGTATTCAGATTTCTTTCCACTAGAAGTACTTTTGATTAAGGAGGAAAAATGTTGACTGCCTTACTAGCAGATGTAGTGCATGGCCTAATCAAATGGGGACCCAATCAGGGATTAGAGCCTCTATTTACTATGGCGATACGAATAATACAATACATTCACAATGAAATTGCTTCCTGTTCAGATGACCCACACAAAATTCTGTGCCCCACTTAAGCCTTTAACACAAAACTAAAGTGACACTCAGTGTCCTCTGTAGGACCCTCTGCACTGGAGCAAATTTCACCCTAAAACATGTTGAGCTATGATACATGCAACTATAAACCAAAAAATGGAGCCAGCAGACAAAAATTCTAGCAACTAGATCAAGACTTTTAACACCTAGAGTTTAGGGAAGCTGGAAAATTGTGGGGAAAGAGATTGTTCTTAGTCGAGTGAAAAACTTCAAAAAATAAATGGAGACCAACAAAATGTTGACATTTGAGTCAAAATGGCCTCAACTACTTCTCCTATTCTTACATAAATAGAATGTTACAAAGCTATTTTCATCACAGCTATGAAAAAATCAAACATTACTGCCTTGATAACAGTAATCAATTTGTAGTATGACATGAACTAGTGCAAAATAGTTTATGAAAGAGAACAAATAAACAGAAAGCTTTATAAAAATAGGGCCACAACTTTCCAATCCTTAGGCAAAACTGAGAGCACCTCACTGCATCATAGTAACGTGTGCACATATGCACATACATGCTTTGGGGCTCTGTCTGTATGGTATGTTGTCTTATTGGGATAGACTCACTCTAGGTCCCATATCTAAAACCCTAAATCAGAATTGTTCGTGTGGCCAGATAACCTATAGATACAAAGATTTATCTTCAAAGCACCATATTCATTTATAGAGATCCTCTTTCCATCACCGTGTTCTGGTTACAAATATAAAGTCAATAATATATCATCAGTTACCACATCACGGCATTTATACTGCCATTATCTCCTATTTTATATGTTAAGAAATAACAGCAGAATTTCAGATGCCCCAGCATAGTAACTGTTGGTAAAAGAAATTGGAAATTTGTTTTGTGTTAATTTTTCTGGCGCTACTTCTTGGAATTTTTTCTAACTATTCGAATCTATTGAAAAGAGAAAGTAGACCACTGACTGGAGCGGGAGAGTAAGAAACAGGACTGGGATTCAGAAAATCAGGTTTTGATTCTTGAAACTGCTACAGTCTTCTGTGACCTGGGCAAGTAGCTTTGCTTCACAGCAAGAGTGATGTGGGGCTAAATCTATTAAGTTTGTGAAGTGTTCAGATACTATAATGGTCAGCACCAGAGAAGACATTGTAAATAAAATAATTATTTGGCCTGGAAGATGGAATATAGAAAAGGAGAAGCAATTGGGGGGGGGAAGAAGATGAGAAAGTAAGGAAAGAGGACAGACTTGTTTGAGTTAGAGACACTGGCCTTTTAATCTCTCTGTTTCTTTGCACTCTCCTGATGGTGCATAAGACTAGAGGGTAGGATTTTCGAAAGCACTAGAAGTTCTTAGGTGCTCAATGCCCATTGACGTTCTATGTGAGCTGGGTGCCTAACTCTCTTAGGCGCTTTTGAAAAATCCCACCTGGAAGGTATTGCTCCTGTCTATCTATAACCCTATAGTGTGCTCCCATTTGTATGTGTAATTTCTGTTAAAAAACAGACTTTATATAATTAACTGAAGTCAATATGTCCTCCTTAAAATATACTTTGTGCTTCCTTAAATTCATAAATACTTTTGTTTGAATGTGCTGTTAACATGCCTTCCCTTTAGGATAGGCAAGCACTATGTATTCATTAGTTATTGAAACATATTTAAGTATTTTCTACTGCACATTATAAAATACTTGAGAATAAGTTAAGGGTTAAAATATTTGGTACTAACATCTGTCAAAGCTCTTACGTGTCTTATTATTCTTTGTATTATAACTTCTTGGGCAGTTAAGGTTTTAGGACTGTTGTTACTGAATAATATCTTTCATATTAACTTTAACAAAGAGCTATTGCTTAATAACTGTTATAAAAGCATGCAAGCTCATTGACTCTCATGCTGTTTATAACAACTACACAGGTTACAACTGATAGTCCTAATCATTTGAAGGATGTTAATACACCTATAAATAAATGTATATGACCTGAAGAGTTGAGCACGTCCTTCTGCCTTCTAGATGTAATAAGGGAAAGGCTCAGTCTTCCCTATCACTTATATTTTGAGAGGCTTCTCTTCTTCTCCTCCTTGCCCACTGACCCTTTAAAACACATTTATTTCAAATAAAAGGATTTCTTGATTGAGATTTAGTCTTCTTTCCTCCACTTGCTGAGCTGTTTATGTTGCTAATAGTTAGGTCATAAACTGTTGCAGGGGGAAACAGTTCCTACAAAAAGAATCAATGAAGCAACAAGGAAATTGCAATATAGCAAAAATAATTGTCCTTGAAGCATATTCTGACCTTTGATACATGCAAACACAGCTCCAGGTAGAAATCGTGGAAAGTTGAGGGGAGAGGAAGATGGAGTCCTTCATGATCTAACAATTTTTTCTATTACTTTCCTTTTCTGGTTCATTAGAACTGGATGTTGCTCCCTCTATAGTTTATCAACACTACTCCTGTCATTGGTCAGAGTGGACCACTTGGTAATTTCACCCTTCCCCTCATGGCTGAGGGCACTACATCTGTAGCTTTCCCAGCTAGAAGTTATAGATCATATTCAGGACCCTTATTTGGGTGACTTTGGGAAAACTTTCATTGATTTCAATGGAAGTATAGCATGAGTAATATGGGTTACAGTATTTGGCACTTCATTTGCTATTGTATTTTATTAGAAAAATATTTTTTTCCTTATAAGAGTGAAATTATGGCCTTTCTTCCACCCCACTTAATCTAAGCAGGATATTAACAACATTTCATTTTATATACCATTTAGCGTATACCTAACAGAAGTAATTTTACACACCTCACAGCTTCTGTCCAAAAAAATAGTGTTCAGGTATTTGTTATTTGTTGGGAAAATGCTAATCATCATCAATGATTCAAGTTACCCTTTCTCACAAATTTTCCATTTTGAATGCCAATGCTGTGTGAGCCAAACATCTCTACTATTGTGGAAACCTTGCAAGTAGAAAACTTTTTTCTAAGAATTTTGTAATACTAATTTCTTATGCTATATTATTGTCATTGCAGAGAACTTGTTTTTAGGGGAGATCAGCTATCTTCTGCGGCAAATCAAACAAGCAAAACATGTAATTTGTAAACAAGAAAGTTCTCCTGCCCAGGGCTTTATATTTCAATTCACCACCAAAACCAAAAAGGCAGAAAAATGCATCCACAGCCCCACAGAAACTGGTTCTGATATTCATAAAGGTGTTTGCCTCAGGTTCACATTAAAAAGCATTATATAAACCAGCAAAAGCCAGTCGATAACTCGCTCACCGATAACTTTCAGGACACCCACAACAGCACAGCTTGTTTCTTTTTCCAGTCTGTCTTCCACTTAGAAAACAGCAGGGCTTATATACTGCCCTGCTTTTTCAGCCTGCCTTTCCTCAAGCCAGGTCTCCAATATAGCCCTAGGAGGGACATTTCCCAGCAGAGGATCATGGATATCAGAGAGAGGCTGGTTACCTATCTTAGGCCCCACCACTACAGTATGCGAACAAGTGGTAGACTTGGAAGAAATGCTTGTGGTGGTGTCAGTTTTTGGTTCTACAAGGTTCTGGATAGAGGGAGCAGTGCTAGAGGCAGGAGAATTTGCTCACTGCCTTGATCTCTGATGAGAGTCAGTTTTTGAGGCAGAGTGGAACAGTTGTATTCTCAGGCATTGTATTCTCAGGCACTGAGAGGGAACACTTGTATTCTCAGGCATTGATGTTGGCCTGTGATTCCTGAATGAAGAGATTGCCTGTGTATTCGTTCCAGAACTGGTAAATGTCTGAATAAAGCAAGTTACACTTACAAGATACTCATACTCCACAAGATTCATTTCTCCTCCATTGGAAAACCAACCTGCAATGCCCCATATCACCTACTATTTGGCAAAGGGCTGACACTGCTGTCAGAAACAAGATGCAGATCTCAGAAGAAGAGCAATGTTATCATTATATTATTGTTTCTTAATGTTTGCACAGTTCTTTAGACATGTAAAAGACTAAATAATACTATTATGTTTTTAAAATGTCACCAGTCCTAAAACTTTGCCTGTGGTGGATACTGAGTTCTTCGATCTTCTTCTGTCAACTTCTTTTGCATGAAGCATCTCATGTCTGCTTAAACTGTTTTCATCACTCTCTAAATATAATTCTATAAGCCTATTTTTAAAATTACATTTGCCCACCAGTCCGCCTGCTGGTGGTTAGAATCTTTTTCCATTACTCAGCACAGAATCACGGAGGCATTATTAGTAGAAAGAAGAAAACTACTGTTTCAATAATGCCATTTTTAAAAAATGCAGTGTATATTTGTCTAAGGAGTGACAACATGAAGAATTATGGAAATTTTAATGTGTGAGGCCAATCTCCCTACCACTGTCTATCCTAAGCACTTGTAAGACACATCTATCTGCTTTTAGGACAAAATTTTGGCCTGTTTTAATCCTGTGTATTGTCATTGCCTTGATGGGGAAAATTAGGAGCAGATTTCATCCTGAGAAAGTTTTTGCCTTCATTTTTGAAAAATTAAATCAGTCTGAATTGATTTTTGTGAAGTCTTCATTTTTTAAAGCAACCAAATGGTAGAAAACATGTGTGGAAAGGTGTAAAGTACCACACTATGCTATGCTATGACAGCTTCACAAACTAAACTAAAAAAATGGCAGACTACTTGTGACAAAAGATAAAAGATTTGCTTAAGCACAATTAAGAACCCTAAACAGATTCCCAAACTAAAAGAATACACCAGCAGCAAAGTATTAAATTATTTTTCAGTAGATAACTCAGGCCAGGTCTACACTACACACTTACTTTGGTATAGCTACATCACTTAGGGGTGTAGACAGTGCTATGTTGGCAGGTGAGCATCTCCCATTGACCTAGCTATGTCCTTTCATGGAGGTGCAGCTGTGCCAATCTAGTGTCTGTAGTGTAGTCCTGCCCTCAGACATAGAAGAGTGATGCCATCTCATAATTTTTAAGGTAAACTCTTAAGGAAGACTATTCTTTCTACAGAAAGTCACCCAGAATATCAATTCATAGTATATATTTCCACCTTGACTGAATAATCTGACTTAGCATTTATAGAACTCACAATTACCATTGTATCTAAGTAGATATTCTGTTGATTTGAACTAGAAAAATGATAGACTACTTTGGATTTCTGACTTAGTTCAGATATTGTTCTGTCACAGTTTGTGCAGTGCCACAAATAATTGTGAATTCAAATGACTGCTAGGTTCTCTGAGTCTCCTCAAATGATATCTATTTGGGGTTACTGAAATGGGAGCTTCCATCATGGCATGGTGTACATAAAATAGACGTAACAGCAGATTTAATAACTAGTGTGGAAAGAGAAGTTGGCACACGATCAACTGCTAAAAGTGATAATGGCCATGACTGTGGAATGGAAGAATTCTGACACGGCAGAAATTCTGCATCCATATGTTCTGGCTGTGAAATTTTTATACTTACAATTTATTCATCCATGAAGGTGCTGAAGCTTCTGCTAAAAGCTGCTGAAGATATTTGACATGTGTGTCTACTGGATACAATATTAATCCTCTATTAGCAATGATTACTGCAGAAACCCATTTAGGATTGTAGCATAGTGTGACGGGGCAAGGCCAGATGGCTATAGAAAAGTAGTGGGAGATAGCTATATTAGCTCCAGGCTAAACAAATCCCTAGTACCAGGTTAAGTGAAATGGAAGCTGCTCCAGGTCAATTAAGACACCAGGGGCCAATTAAGAACTTTCCAGAAGGCAGAGAGCATGCTAGGTTGATTGGGACACCTGAAGCCAATCAGGGGCTGGCTGAAACTCTTTGAAATGGAAGCACGTTGCAGTAACATGCATAAAGTCATACACAAAAAAAACCCACCACCACCACCATCCTTGATTCTCTGCTGTTGATATGCATTTCTATAAACTGTGGACATAATTAAACAAGCTATCACATTTTCTGAAATGTAAATGAAAGAAGTGTTCTGAGTTCTAGATTGTCTGCAAGAAATTAAATCAATTTATGAGCAAATAAATGAAACAAATTGGACACTAGGCCTTAGACAACTTTTTTTTTTGGTTGTGTGAAAGTACAACAGTCTCATCGGACTAAAGAAAGTTGTACAGTGTGCAGCTTCTGTGCTTGATATTAAAAGGTAAAGGATTATGAACTGCTCAAACTGAGGCCTACCTCCAAAATGAGTATTTAAACAGTTTGGATCAACGATGATAAATACTCTTCTATCACCACATGCCCCTTGGAAAGTCTCTACCTTATGTGATCTTGGTTCCAGTTTAAACAGTCTCATAGGGCTGAGCACCTTAGTTGGAAAAGAAGAACTTCACTTTGAAAGAACCCAAATGCAGACTCAAATCCCTTAGTTCTCTCTGCTGTGTCTGGTCTATTATTTTAGTAGTCTCACTGGTGTTGCCCAGAGGCATGCCCTGAATACATTATTGTATAGTTTTTATGAGGAAACTTTGAAAACTTACCGTCTTCTCACAACACATAAGATTTAGGGACCATTCTTTGGCTTCCATGGGAGTTTTGAGTATGCAAGGAATTAGGTTCCCGATCCCAAAGAGAATGTCACACCTTATGTAAACTACAGACAGAAAGGAGGTCAAAGGAAATTTAAGGAGAAAGGAATCATGGATCCTCTTGGAGCAAAAGGAGGAAGAACATTTTATTAGAAGACAAAAGGTAAGGCAGAGGATATTACTGTAGGTAGAAGAATAAAGTATCCAGGTTTTTTGGATGTTATCCAACTTTTTTGAGGTCCATCAATTACTGATGTGTAAGTGTAGGTGCTTAAATCTTATAAAAGATTAACATAAAATTAGCAGAAATCTTCTAAAAAGCATACAAGGAGTTTAATCACTGAGACATTTTCCTCTATTTATAATTATTCATATTAATATATTGCCCAGGGGCCTTATGGTAAAATTAAGTCCTTTTAACAATGAATAGTTTTTGTGTGTTCATGTAACTCATCCAAAACAAATGTAAAGATCAACAGATAGGAGCAATAAATGTTTAGTAGGATTAACATATGAGAAACGATTTGTATGATTTAGGGGGGAAATAAACTCAAGTCCCTTGGGAGTGGGATTGGAATAATACGTATAAATCAATAGGTTCTTATGCCTATGCATCATTTGTTTTTTTTTAATGTCTCAGGAAAATAACAATAATTAACCAGAGATTCTCTGCTCTAAATAGTGCTTCCATTTCTGCAGAATTTAGCGTGTATACTATATTTCTAGAACAGACTTGTTTAGCCAGCCATTTTATTTGACATGGTCATCAACTGTATTATAACATCATGGAAGATAGACCCTCTCTCCAGGGCCATCCCTAGGGAGGTGCAGGGCCCGGGACAAATCAGCCTTTAAGGAGCCCCAGACCTCTAACTCCCCTGCCCCCAGGCTGGCCTATAGGCGCCAACTCCGTGGGTGCTCCGGGGTTGTAGCATCCACAGGGAAAAAGTAGTGGGTGATGAGCGCCCACCAGCAGCCTACCTATCAGCTCCCCTCCCGCCCCCCCGGCACCTCCCGACCGCTGGTGGACCCCCAGATCAGCGCCTTCCCACTCCCTCCCTGCACCTCCCACCCGCTGTGATCAGCTGTTTTGCAGTGTTCAAGAAGGCTAGGAGGGAGGGAGAGAAGCGGGGAGGTGGCATGCTCACAGTGGGAGCATGGAACTGGGTGGGGAAGGGGTGGAGTGGGGGAAGGGCCTGGGACAGAGCCAGAGGTCAAGCACCCCCTAACAGTTTGAAAAGTCGGCTCCTGGCCCCACACAACAGACTCACGCTGAAGAATGGAGCCCCCCCAAAGCACTGGGCCCAGAGCAGTCACCCCGATTCGCTGTACCCAAGGGATGGCTCTGCCTATGTCAAAGTGGCTGAGAGACCAGATCTCTCATTCCTATATGTGACACTTCAATAGGAGGATTATCCCACCACTGCCAGTATCAAGCCAGCTCTCAACAATTTAGCATTATGATATCCATCTTTTGTATTTAACCATTTTAATTAATAAGAATCAATTAGGCTGAAAAAGCATCTCCTTTATGCTTTGACTGGTTTCTGTTTGAGCCATTGGTCATCTCAAGATGATGCCCCCCACGCACTATGGGTTTCCAGGAAATATTTTTGTCCAATAGTTAATCATTCCAACAACAAAATCTGGATCATTTAGATGTTGGTTTGCTTTTACCTATGTTACAAGATGGAATATAATATAGCTGTTTTGATTAATCATATGCTACTTTGATAAGACTTGTGGTTTATTAATATGATAGCCCTCTGTTTTCCTCCCTCCCCTCCCCCAACATACCTTGACTTCTTTGCTTCAGCTGATTAGATGGTATAACTCATAACTCCATATATTTAATATATGAGCCCAACCCATTTCTGACATGATGGCAGTACCGTACAGCATCTCAGAGTACTGATACATTGCTGAGAAATGGTTTGCTTTTTCCTTTCCATGGGACACTTCAGCACTTCTGTAACACTGTGTGCAGCCAACTGCTGACAAGACAGTTTATATGTACTGACACCAGACACAGCTAGCTATCTAAAAGAAAATTAAATCTCATACTGAGAAAGGACCGACTATCAGTTAAACTTGCAATCAGCTGTAACAGTGCCAGGCACTGTCATTAAGAGCTATTTTTTATTTTTATTGTTGCTCAACATATGAGATTCCTTCTCCAGGCAAAAAACAAAGATTATGCATGGCAGCTCGTGATGTTCTATTTTTGTCACTCATAGTCACAGGCTTCAGAGCAAAGGGAAACATTGGGTGGAAAAAGTGAAGTTAATTATCGAATGTTAAATCAAGCAATTTTTGTTGAATAAATGCCAGCTGAGCTGTTGAGGCAAACAAACTCTAGCGGTAAAAGGAGTCTTGGAAGCCGAGCTGACCGAGGATGACAATTCTGTTTTGTGGCAATGTTTGAGGTTTTTAAATTTGTTTTAATCTCAGACTGGAATGAAATCAAAACCTTTTGAATATTTTTGTGAAAACAGAATTGTGGGACATTAGTTATTTTCAGATTGAAACCTGAGCTTTTTGATTCTGGAAGATAGGCATGTGTTTGTGGGATTATACCCTACTGGTTAGGGTGCTAGTAAGGGATGGGGAGCCCTACATTTATGTCCTGCTCTGCCTGCTTCTGAGTGATCAGCAATCAAAAATTCTGAATTGGCTAAAGGTGCAGAGACTTGAACATGGGGCTTCCACATCCCAGCCCAGTGTCCTAACCCCAGGCTAGAAAATCTAGCCAATAAATTAGCATATTTCACTTTGTTGAAAATGTTCCCTCTACTTCAAAGGCTTCCAACTAAAGTGATTATATCTGGTTCATTGTCTCCCTTAAACAAACAAAACAAGTGCTGCCACTGAAGTCAACAACACTGGGATAAGCAATAGAATGGGGCTTTTAAACTTCAGCTAAAAGATAGCAAGCTAGCTCAAACTTCCTCCATGTTTCACCTCACCCTTGCCTTCCAATGCAAAGGTTACCAACCCTTGTAAGAAATGTTTGCTTTAATAGTAATTAGTAACTGGAAGTCAAAGGTACCCTGGAGCATAATTTTCTGAAATACAAAAAAAAAAATAAATCTGCTTGTTAATGATGCATATATGCTTGTGTGATCAGAATCTTGTTTAACTGTTAGGGAGCAATCTTTAAGTCCAAGAAGTCTATTTATGATAATAAATGACAACCTATTCTGACCTGAATCTATCATCTAGAACTGACAAAGTTGTCATTTTGTTTTATTTTGAGATTTTTTTCATAGAGTAGCAAAATTTTCTGGAAAAATATTTTTTCCTGTGAAAAAAATCCCAATTTTTAAACCAACTCTAGCCTTTAAATATCCACATGTGGAGCTATGTGTATTTTTCTTATGATGTAATGGCATAAGTATTGAAATAGCGTGGATAATACAGCTCAATGCCTGATTTGAACAGCATTGCACTAGTGTAACTAAAGGCGTGTTTTTAAATTCATTTTATTAAACTAGTGCAAACTCCTGTGAGGACCTTCTTAAATCAATTTAAATCTTGTTTATATTGATTTAACCTACATCAATTCCTTTCCACCTTAAGCAAAATCAGTATAAGACAGGTTTTAAGAGGAACATAGGAATTTGTACCAGTTTATCTAAAGCAAATGAATACCCAAATTTTGTTACATTGGTGCAAGTTTTATGTGTAGATAAGTTGTAAGTAAAGGCAATGGCAGTGACTTATAGGCTAACAGTGAATACGAGAGGGAAAAACAATAAGAAATGCTACCCCTAAAAATGCTAACCTGCAGTTGTCCCTTAGGTTATGAAACTGTTTTCTAACACCAAAGTCTCCCGGGACCTGATCCAAAGCCCACTGAACTCAATCACTTCCATTAACTTCAATGAGATTTGGAGCATGCCTCATGGCTATAATTAACCCACAGTAACAAACCCTTCTGTGACCTTTCTAAACTTTTCTTTAAAAAAGAAAAGTGAAGGGCTATTTTAAGGTGTATAAAGGAATTCTATGTAAAACTCAAAAGGGGAATGTGGGCCTTAGGAACTGTTACCACATTGAAGTAGATCCCATATCTCAGAAACAAGAGCTCCTTTATCATATGTCAAACTCCGTTCATCAGAAAAAAAAAAAAACTTTATACAGGGTGCTAATGGGCTTAGAAAATTGATACAATAGCCAATAATGTATGATTCAACACAACTGTTTCTTAGCTGGTGGCTGAGCCCTTGGCCCTATTTTTCTCATAGAGAACAATATTATCAAGACAGAGTGTATAGCAGATGCTAAATATGCACATTTGTTTATTGACTTCCTCTGGGATAAAAGGAACATTGTTGATATGATAATGGTGGCATAAACATTTTGGCCACTTTAAGCATTATTTTGAATACCAGATAAATTTAGAATGATTTTTTGCATAAGACTTGCCAAAGCATCAAATGAAGGCTTCATTATAGCTATTCATATCAGTATAATAAGCATTGCATCAGCATTTTCATTAGAAACGCTCTTTTAGAGGCCTTGATAATTTGGCTGCAAAATTTTTTTTGGCTGAAACTTAGCTTGGAGGTAATTTTTAAAGTGTTTTTAAACTGGTTCATCTGTTTTATCGTTGGATAAAGATGGGGAAAACTGTTGTTTTAGCTGGTTTAATTGTACTTATGTTCAAAATATACAAAGGTTTACAGTTTAAAAATACAAATTAAGCATGTAATTAAAAAATGAAATTGAAACCACCTATGCCCCAATCCTGAAAACACTATTGTATATGCATCTTTTTACTTACGTTAGTAGTCCCATTGAAATCAGGATCAGGGCGCTAGTCATTAAACTTATAAGGGCCATTGTACATGTAGGAAGGGACACTTTTGTAACATTCTGGCATTGTCATGTAGAGATCTGTGGAAAGGACAAATCTGAGGGTTTCACAAATTCTGAGTTGGATTGTGCCACCTTTAGTCATGTTAAGTGGTACCTTACTCTAGAAGTAGCCCCACTGAAATCAGTGAATCTATTTGTAGAGGATGGAACCACTGCGTGTAAGTATAATCCCGGCCATAATGAATACGTGAGAGAAGAAAACAAATCAAAAGTGGTTTTTTCATCATGCATGAAAAACACGGTTTTGTTTAGGATCAAAAAGACAATTTGTACTTCATGAGATAGAGGAGGTTTACCTCACAGTGCGACGCTTGCCTGCTGCAACCTCTTTCCACAGAATGAATCTTACCAATTTGATCAATGGGGATCAGATTCATGGGGAGGAGGGCAGGGTAATTTGGTATCAGATGTGAGGGGAGGCCACTCAATTTTAGCAGCAAAAATTAGCAAATCACCTACATATTTCATGCAACTCATGGCTTTGTTCTATCTATTTATATTGCTCTTCTCACCAGAGCTCCTGAACACCTCACAGTCTTTAATGGATTTTCATTCTCACAAGATCCCTGTGAGGTTGGGAAATACTATCTCTATTTAACAGCTAGGGAATGGTGGGCAGATTAAATGTCTTACAGAAGGTCACACAGGAAGTCTATGACTGGACAAGGAATGGAAGCTAGCCAGCCCTCTTAAGCCTCAACCCTTTATACCAGACCATGCTTTGTATCTCCTGTTTTGTTTAGGGGAAATAAAGTTTCAAAAATCTTGTTTTCTTTTGTTCTGTTAAGTTGTGGGGAAGAAATAGGATATAAAGAAAGGACTGAGAACGCTTCTTTGTTTTGCACATGCTACAAAAGAAAAAAACAGATAGGAAATGCCTTTTTTCACTTTTGCAAAATTCCATTAAAGAAATATATTTTTCTGAAGTTAAATATTTATGTAAGCTCCCCTTCTCCTATAAGGAGGCACTTCATGGGAGCTAGTCCTTGTGAGACCAAACGAAAGGGAAATGTTTTAAAAACTCTTCTCTGTTGGGCCTTGGTCCCTGAAGAATAGTTTTCACATATCCCCAGAAGGGTTAGGAAAACTTCTGTTGTAAAAGCCCAGGACAACTTACTACTACCTGCGCAAGTAAAAGGGTTACATTTTCTTCTTGTTGGAGAAGCACAACAGAGGGAGATGTCGGTGGGTTGAGCATTGAGTTGCCAGTCAGAACAGAGTGTGATTGGCTGAGTGGTAGTGGAGCAAAGAGAATTGAGTTGCTCAGGAGTAGGGGAGGAGAAAGGGCCGAGCAGGGCAAAAGAATGGAGCTGCCAGTCAGAGGAAGAGTGGAAAGAGCTTAGTGGAGCAATACAGATGAGCTGCTAGTCAAAGGGAACAGTGATTGGTCTTGCAGGTGATGCCTTTGAGAAAGGTATGGGACCAGGAAGAAGAATGCTGCTGAGCATGCCTGAGGCAGAGCCTTAATTTGAATGTGGCCTGTTAGGGTATGTCTACTCTGCAATAAAACACCCATGGCTAGCCCGTGTCAGCTGACTTAGGCTCGTGGGGCTTGGGCTATCAAATTGTAATCCAGATGTTTGGACTTTCATTTTCAGACTCTTTGGCCCTATTCCTGGTTACATTGCATGTAGCCATTTACACCAACGCAAGGTTAGTTTAAAATGCTACCAAATCAGAATGGGAATGTTTTACATCCTAACAGTGCCCTGGCATCACTGTGATTTCTACAGCAGACAGTTTCTAGAAGTTTACTTTTTATAAGTAGAATAATTAAGGGGTATCTATTTCTTTGTACTGAGAGCTCATTCAATGGGAAGACTCAGGTTACTACTCCCTTGAAGAGCAAATATCACACCTATGTCTTTTCTTCAGAGCTGTGGCTTACAGAATCAGATTTGACTGTAAGGCCTCTACTGACGGGGTGCTCAACTCTCTCCTCTTCCCTGAGAAAGCTGCTCTCTAACAGTATTTCCCAAACAGGAACAAAGAAGTGTATTTAAACAAAGAAGTGTATTTCCTCTGGTTCCTACAATGCTTTGTCCAACAACAAACAGTCTTAGTTTCTAGGTTACCCGGGGGAGGGAGAAGGACCAGGCCACAGGAGACATTGAAATTACATTTTCAGTGGTGGAAAATTGAGTCCAGGTTTATTCCTGATATGTCCAAACAACTTGGATTTGCTTTGAGTATATGCAGTTACCATCCCCAATGGGATTATTGGTGAGGAGAAAAAAAAAAGACACTCCTACTCACTCATTGCAAATGATGAGCATGAAAGCACACCTTTCTGAAAATTGAACATTACAGCTTTGCAAATAACAGATAATGAACATTCTGCTCACAGGAGGTGGCAGAAGATGTAAATAAAATCAAGTTTTGTCTTTGTTAGCAAATCAAGCCAATCTAATGTAAAGCAAGGGCTCTATTTGATTTTTTAGTTATACTTACAGAGGTGTATTTTTTTCTGAACCTCCTTCAAAAAGCTGCTGCATCTCAATTCTCTGCTCTTGGTGCTGTAAGGTTAGACTTAAAGTACATGAATCAACCTTTCTACCCAGCGGAGGGCAACAAAAATGATTAGGAGCCCATGACTTATGAGGAGAGGCTGAGGGAACTGGGGTTATTTAGTCTGCAGAAGAGAAGAATGAGGGGGGATTTGATAGCTGCTTTCAACTACCTGAAAGGGGGTTCCAAAGAGGATGGATCTAGACTGTTCTCAGTGGTAGCTGATGACAGAGCAAGGAGTAATGGTCTCAAGTTGCAGTGGGGGAGGTTTAGGCTGGATATTAGGAAAAACTTTTTTACTACGAGGGTGGTGAAACACTGGAAAGCGTTACCTAGGGAGGTGGTGGAATCTCCTTCCTTAGAAGTTTTTGAGGTCAGGCTTGACAAAGCCGTGGCTGGGATGATTTAATTGGGGATTGGTCCTGCTTTGAGCAGGGGTTGGACTAGATGACCTCCTGAGGTCCCTTCCGACCCTGATAGTCTATGATTCTATGATAAGTAAAATTCATTTCA
The DNA here is from genome assembly GCF_965140295.1 of Lepidochelys olivacea. Lineage (NCBI taxonomy): Eukaryota > Metazoa > Chordata > Testudines > Cheloniidae > Lepidochelys > Lepidochelys olivacea. The sequence goes on along the minus strand of NC_140414.1, from coordinate 44,361,759 downwards.
GTTACCTAAAAAGGGAAACCGATGGTCTCAAAGCACTATCATTCATGCTACGTTATTGGAGCCTTGAAATTAGAAAAGGCCTTTTATTATGTAGCCCCTTTGGAGGGTGTGTGCCTGAAATACCCCACTTAGCCTCTATGCGACTTGCCCCGGACTACAGAGGTAATGGTGGCAGAGGCTCAGGACTCTGTTTCCTAGATTGCCTAGTGTCCAGAACGGAGATAGAACCGACTAGGAACAGCACTGGAACCACTCATAAGCCAGAACTCAGTGACAAAGGGTTTGCTTTTGCCTTTGGTTTTGACTGTTGGAGTGGATCATATCCTGCCTGTGAATGTGATGCTGTACTTCTTACTTACAGCATTTACAGAAGTGGTTCTGCTAGCTATTGTGTGGTACAGAACCGCCAGAAATGATGCTGCATTTTGCAGATTAGCAGGAATGAGGCTGTTTTGCAATAAGATAGAGGCAGAGTGTATTTTAATGTTTTCACATCTCCAAAAAAGTTCTCCAAATACACAATAGTTACATAATGTACCATGCTGGGGCCAAATTCTGCTTTCAGTTGCACAAATGGAAATCCAGAGCAACTCCACTGGAGCCACTCTGGATTTACCCATGAGTAAATGACAGCAGCATTTAGATCTATGAGATTGTGCATCAGACTCCTACAATCCTTATAAATCAAAGGTCCCCTGAAGTCATTGACAGGTTTCAGAGTAGCAGCCGTGTTAGTCTGTATCCACAAAAAGAACAGGAGTACTTGAGGCACCTTAGAGGCTAACAAATTTATTAGAGCAGAAGCACTTCATTGGATTCATAGAGTGGAACATGTAGTAAGAAGATATATAATATATATAAAATATACACACACACACACACACACACACACACACAGAAGGTGGAAGTTGCCATACAAACTGTAAGAGGCTAATTAATTAAGATGAGCCATTATCAGCAGGATAAAAAAAACTTTAGTGATAATCAAGATGGCCCATTTAGACAGTTGACAAGAAGCTGTGAGGATACTTAACTTAGGGAAGTAGATTCAATATGTGTAATGATCCAGCCACTCCCAGTCTCTATTCAAACCCATGTTAATGGTATCTAGTTTGCATATTAATTCAAGCTCAGCAGTTTCTCATTGGAGTCTGTTTTTGAAGCTTTTCTGTTGCAAAATTGCCACCCTTAAATCTTTTACTGAGTGGCCAGTAATGTTCCATTCTGTGCATCTGATGAAGTGGGCTGTAGCCCACGAAAGCTTATGCTCTTATAAATTTGCTAGCCTCTAAGGTGCCCCAAGTACACCTGTTTTTTGAAGTCATTGAGTGTTTTGACTGAATGGCTGCAGGATTGGATCCCATCAAAACACCTCACATTTTTTGCCAGGAGTCTGGAATTGCTTTTTTAAATTGTTCAAAAAGTTTAATAAAATGTCTGGATTTACTATGTCTTTTATTTCTATAGTTGAAATTAGTGAATTCATGATTTCTAGAGGAAAAAATTATATTCAGCATACTAAAGCAGGAATATTTATTACTGATGACTCATTCATGCTTCTGTCTGCATTTGGAGTGGCTTAACGGTTTAAACAGTATGATTATTATTTTTCTCATTTGCTCGGCCCTTGCTCGTTTGTAGTTTGTGTTGTATAGCTTGTGCATCTCCTTTACCATGTGTTCCACCCATGCTTGCAGCAACACTATGGTTATTTTGTCACTTCAGTGCCTTTTCTTTTTCAAACTTTCTATCAAAATCATTACTTCTAAGAATTCTGGCATTTGCGCTTTCTCCTTTGAACTGGGAAGCTTCTCCAAGACTGATTCATCTATGGTGTTCTGCACATTGTACAACTCTTCAAATATTCTTTCCATCACTTATTCTTTGCTTGTTCATCTTCACTTATTTGTCTGTGCTTGAATTTCACAACTACCTCTTCAACTCATATTTCCCACTCAGTTCTCTTATCTTGCGATACAACCCTTTTGTCACATTTCTTTTCACGTATTCTTCTGCTTCTTTACATTTCATTTATCCAGTTGTTTGTGTGTATCTTTAGTATTTGTGGTCTTGCAGGTTCAATTTTAGTTAACAACATGAGATGACAAATAACCAACGGTCAATCAGTTTTATTAGGGTTAAAAGATAATTCAGCACAATACAGAAAGGTCTTATATTACCAACCAATCCGGACGACAGTTCTTGCAGCAATCTAGTCTGCCCAGAAATCACAAGCTTACTCCTGCTTCAGATATTCTCCCCTTGTTAACAACAAAACAAGAGATTCCAGCATTACCTAAGATTTAGACACCAGTTTTTACCAGTTTCCTATCTTATTTTGCAGATAACATTTTGGAAGTCAGCAAAACAGATGTCTGGATCCAGCCTGTGTGTTGGCAGGCATCAACAAGATTTATCATTTATCTTATTCAATTTTTTGGTATGTCTCTCTACTTAGCACTGAAATTACACCACTTCACATTTCCCCTAGATTAAACAGTTTCACATAAGTAAAAAGTATCCTGGAAAAGTAATATGAATAGAATGCATAGTTTAAAAAAAATAGATATAATATTGATATTGTGTATACTAAAATTGTACATGATACTGGCTAACACTGTTACCACAGACTTTCTCTTATCTCTCCTTACATTTTTTGCAAGACACAGAGGTGTCTTGCACTAGCTAGGCGCTGTTCCTGGTGGACTGCTTTTGCAAGCCCCAACAGAATATACATCTTATTTCCTGACAGTTGTTACATATACAAAGAATAGATCTCTGTGTACACGGGACAGATTGCAACATTTCAGGTACCTGTATGTTTCCACAGCAAAGTTTAGTACAAGTATGAAGAATTCTGAAAAATGGACACAAAGCATTCTATATAATATACCTTATTTACTATTAGCTACTTTCTTATTTTATACAACACATGTCTATTAGCCAGGATGGGCAGGGATGGCGTCCCTAGCCTCTGTTTGCCAGAAGCTGGGAATGAGCGACAGGGAATGGATCACCTGATGATTACCTGTTCATTTCCTCTGGGGCACCTGGCATTGGTCAATTTTTGACGACAGGATACTGGGCTAGATGGACCTTTGGTCTGACCCAGTATAGCCATTCTTATGCTTTATCGGACCTTCCTTGGGGTTACAGCAATAAAGCAATTCACACATGTTTGATTAATACATCTGTTTGTAAGAGCAGTTTCACAGTCTTTTAATACAATTCCATTCCTTATATGGTGAAATTACCATTATATAGGTGAAGATGACATAAAAATAGGAATCAGATTAGCCAGTATTGCTTTTGGGAAAAAAATCTGCAAGATCTGGAAGGCTAAAGACATTTCAATAAAATGGAAATAAGCGTACAGGAGACAATCTTATGCTGATACTGTTGTATGGGTCAGAATGTTGCAGTACGAGGAAAGCTGATGGGCAAATGATACTGACTGCAGAAATGAACTGGCTGCGGTGAATACTGAGAGTTTGAAGACAACAGAAAATTAAAAAAATGAAGTGATAAGAAAATGATTTGGGTAAGAAATACCGCTATTAAAGAACTTTCAAGAAAGATGACTGGTATGGTTTGGACATGTCAAGAATGGACCTAGAAAGAATGTCGTATATGGTGATATCTTCCAGAGATTAAGGAACTAGAAATAGATGAAGGCTGAGGATGCATTGGATAGACATGGTGAAAAATGACAGAACAAAAAGGTTTAAAGATGTATTAGCTCCCTGGCTTCATTCAAGATAAAAAGTAATGGAAAGATTTCATTTGGTCCTATCATCAGTAGTGAGCTGATGGATGAGAATTGAAGAAGCAGTAGCATGGTTTAAGCTTTTGGGGAAACAGTTTACCCCCCCACCCACTTAAGAAGTGAAAGAAATTTCAAGTCTGATGTCCAGTTCTCATATAAACAGTTCAATATGATGAGTCTTGGATAAAATGGAACAAGGACATAAGAATGGCCACATTGGGTCAGACCAATGGTCCATCTAGCTCAGTATCTTGTTTTCTGACAGTGGCCAATGCTAGATGCTTCAAAGGGAATGAACAGAACAGGGCAATCACTGAGTGAGCCATTCCCTGTTGTCCAGTCCCAGCAGCTGGCAGTCAGATGCTTAGTGACAGCCAACGCATAGGGTTGCATCCCTGACCATCTTGGCTAATAGCTATTGATGGACCCATCCCCCATTAACTTATTTTGTTCTTTTTTGACTCCAGTTATAATTTTGGCCTTCACAACATCCCCTGGCAATAAGTTCCACAGGTTTACTGTGCATTGTATGAAGAAGTACTTCCTTTTGTTTTAAACCAGCTGCCTATTAATTTTATCAGATGACCCCTGATTTTTGTGTTATGTGATGCGGTAAATAGCATTTCCTTATTCACTTTCTCCACACCATTCATGATCTTATAGATCTTTATCATATCCCCCTGTAGTCATCTCTTTTCCAAGATGACTAATCCAGGCTTTTAAATCTCTCCTCATATGGAAGCTGTTCCATACCCATAATCATTTGTGTTGCCCTTCTCTTTTTTCTATTTTCTATTTCTAAAATATCTTTTATTGAGATGGGAGGACCAGAACTGCACGCAGTATTCAAAGTGTGGGCATACCATGGATTTATATATTGGTGTTATGATATTTACTTTTGTATTATCTATCCCTTTCCTAATGGTTCCTAACATTTGTCCATATGTTTGTTGACACCTCCCTCATCCCCAAAGAATTCTAATAGATTGTTGAGGGATGATTTCCCTTTACAAAAGCTGTGTTGATTCTTCCCCAACAAATCATGTTCATCTGTATGTCTGATAATTCTGTTCTTCACTATAGTGTCAACCAATTTGCCTGGACAGGGAAGGAAAAAATGTTTTAAAGTAATTTATTCAGAGTTGGAGCGTGTGTAACTCAATGTGTTAATTAAACTGCAGTGAGGACAGGCAGGAAATGGGAATCTATTGACTTCAGTGAACTGTGGAGCAGGCCCCCCACTAGCTCAACAGAAGTTTTATCTAAGAAAGCAGTGCAGGATCCTGTCCATTTCAGGACAATAAAAACATAAAATAGCATGTTATTTCATTTCCAGATCAACCACCACAATCTGTGTTCCCTGCTAAGTATTTTGCTAGCTGCTGTTTATCATGAATGTGAGATAGAGATCCTCCCTCCCTTAGCACGATGTGTAGAGGGGCGGAGATGGACTAGATGAACTCTTGAGGTCCTTTTCAGCCCTTTATTTCTGAGTCTACGACTGTGGATAGGGAGAAGGGTACCTTAGTCGTTGACGAGACCAGATTTTACAGGTGGTGCCAAAACCATTTATAATTTGAATTCCTTTTTAGTAATTTTCATCACAGAGCTGCCACATGAGTAGAAACCTTGCTTATTTACATTAGCAATGTGAAGCCAAAACATTTTGAGGTTCTTCTTTAAATTTAGAAATTGAAAGGTTTGGGAAAAGACAAAGATATGAAATTTATTTTGACTTTAGAAGAACAAGTGAGAGGAGAGGATGCTTATTTCAAAACAGTTTGCAAACAGCATTTTTTCCCCACTATATATTAAGAAAAACTCAAACCCTTTCAAAGCTCTTGGGAACAAGTTTTGTTAAAGTTTGAGATTTTTCAAAGAATTCACACTGACAAAGTTCATTTTTTCTTTTAAGGCTCTATAGGCTCATCCTTACTTGCTCTTTATATCCATGCCTGTGTTGAGTTCTTTACATACATCACCGCACCATATCACCCTACAACTTTTATTTACACATACAGTGTCATGAACTTAAAAAGGGTGGTGGTGGTGTGGTGGGGGGCAGAGGGGGAATGTGAGGAAGGAAGATGACAAATGGAGGGGAAAAAATTATGTATTCATTTTTTAAAAAGTACTGTTTACTGCTGTAACAGGGCAGTGATATTTTCTCTGCAGAAAAGCACTTCCAGACATTCCTTGATTATTTCCATTAGCAAAGGCAGGGAGCATTAGACAGTGGTTACAGCAGAATACTGTGAATCAGGACTCTTGAGGTTTTTTTCTGGCTCTTGCAGTGACTTGTATGACCCTGTCTAAATCACAGTGGGCTAGATTTTGCCACTTGAGGAGCAAGGTAATATTAATTGTAAGTAAGGGAAGCATAACTCTGATCTTATAGCACAATTCTGCTTTGAAAAGTGGTTTGTAAGGTACTCACCACTTATATCCAGGTGCAATGCTGCGAGGGGTCCTTGTCTGCAGCACCTCCTGCAGGCTGTCTTCCTCTCACCAGGTCTTCTGTGGCTCAACCCTCCGGTGGAGTAACATATTAAGCAGCTAGGTCTGCTCCTTCAGACATGCTGCTGTTCTTCCTGGGACACTTCCAACCTCTAAGCCCCTTTTGCTGCTTCTGCATAGCTTGTGCTTAACAATGCCTCCTTTTGGGTCCAGGCCTCAGGCTTTTCCCTAGGTCCTCCCAGCTTTTCCTTTCTCTGCTGAACTAATCACTTCTCCTCCTCTCTCAACCCTACCTAGGCCTTCCCACACATGGGTCTAACTTGTTCCCTCCTCCTCCAGACTGACTTCTTATCTGTTTAAGCCCTATATTACAGCTCCCACCACAGGAGCCTAGCTTGCTCTATGTGGGGTTTTTCTCCACAGAAGAGTCAAATCAAATAGAGCAGTGGTGGGCCGCTTGTGGTCCGTCAGGGTAATCTGCTGGCAGGACACCAGTCTGTTTACATTTGCATGGCCGCCTGCAGCTCCCATTGGCTGGGAACGGTGAACTGCAGCCACTGGGAGCTGCGGGCAGCCGTGCAAATGTAAACAGTCTGGTGGCCCACCAGTGGATTACCCTGATGGGCTGCATATGGGCCACAGATTGCCCACCATTGAAGTAGAATCTTGTCCCCTCTGTAGTTCCCTCAGCTTCCTTATAAAGGCCAGTTGCCTAATTTTCCTTATTTAGCTCTGCCCCCTCCGTCCAGGAAGCAATCAATCACAGGTGCACTAGTTGGCGCTAAACTCCTTGTCTAACAGGTGAGGGGAGTAGCTATATAAATTCAACACCTATTCCTGAGTTGCCTATGAGTATTCCACTGACTTTAGTGACCAAAATAAGTTTTTCCTGCTTTTTACTGTTACTAGCCCTGCAGACTTATCACATCTAAAAGAGACATTATGCTTGAACAGAATTATTTAATATATTCTAATCAGTTGCACATGTTGTTGTTGGTGGGCTTCACAGGTATTGCTGAGAGCATAATTTCGACTGGTAATTATGCATGAGAAAGAATGAACCCAGTTTAACTTTCAGATTGAGCTAGCGAGACTGGCAGTTAAAACAACCATCTTTTTATGCATAAGCTGAGTACAGCTTATAAGGAAATCATTGAGAGACAAAGATGGAATTCCACCATGTCATTTTTACCAATATAGAACTAAAAACTGTACCTCAGTTTTCCCATGTGAAAAACAGGGGTGGCAAAACTCACTTAATTCACTAGGGTTAATTGTTTGTAAACAAAGTATTTATGATTATGTGAAATGTGCATGCTCACTTGTATGCTCTGGTGCATGCAAACTTCTGAGATAAACAACTCATGGAAGAAATACACATCACATATCATGAGCTGACTATACTAATTCACATAGAATAGTGCTCAATTTGCCTTTTTAGGGGCTCTAATCGAAATAACTATACATTATTAATTACAATTATATAATGCATTGAATAGTTATACTCATTAATAATCATGAATGCATAGTTAATCATTGCAGTTTTAAATACGCACACCTATCAGATGATGAGATATGCTGGTTTAGTTAGACCAGTGTGTCTACCAGAGCAATAAAATGTATATGGCCTGTACTGCAGAAAAACAGAATGGATCCAAGCTGGGATGAACTGGAGCAACTAACAAACTGAGTTACTCTTTGAGGAAAGATATAATGTATCAGATGCCACAAAAGGGGTACATAGTGTGTTAACCAATTTAGTCTGGATAATTGATTAAAAGAACATGAGGACATGTTGGATATGCCATAAATATGGGTAATGTATAATAAATACCTTTGGATAGGCAAGGATAAAATTTTTGCTAAGATGGCTGGATTCGGACTAGTCTTTGCATGACATGGATGTTGCCTTGCTGACTTGTCCTTATGTAAACTTGCTCAATGATGCTTAAAGCTGCTGTGTAGGTCATGGGTGATATTTTGAACATAGAAAGTATCCAGGTTGGAGGATATATATGGATAAGAGGAAGTTATCAGCACAATAGATATATAGAATGTAGTGCCAAAAGGGAACGAAGGAGTAACAGATAGATGCATGATCCATTTGTAATCAATGGAAATAAACCAATTAGAAAAGAGATGAAAATAGCATGGACAGCAAAGTTATGTAAATTAAAGCCGGCACATGCATATTGCATGGCTTATATAAGATACAGTACTTAATGTTAACTGGAGGAATGTTATGGAAGGGGGTGTGTGTCTGTCTGTCTCTCTCGCTCCCTTCCTTCCCCCATATATTGTGGAAGTCAATGAATGGCTATGCAGGTGGTGTCAGAGAGAAGGCTTTGGATTCTTTGACCATGGGATGATGTTCCAAGAAGGAGGAGTGCTAGGCAGAGACGGGCTCCACCTAACGAAGAGAGGGAAGAGCATCTTCACAAGCAGGCTGGCTAACTTAGTGAGGAGGGCTTTAAACTAGGTTCACTGGGGGAAGGAGACCATGGTCCTGAGATAAGTGAGGAAGTGGGATACCGAGAGGAAGCACAAGTAGAAGAGTGCAAGAGGGGAGGACTTCTGCCTCATACTGATGATCAGCAAGTTATCTTAAGTGCCTATACAAAAATGCAAGAAGCCTGGGAAACAAGCAGGGAGAACTGGAAGTCTTGGCACAGTCAAGGAATTATGATGTGATTGGAACAACAGAGACTTGGTGGGATAACTCACATGACTGGAGTACTGTCATGGATGGATATAAACTGTTCAGGAAAGACCGGCAGGGCAGAAAAGTCGGGGAGCTCTTGTATGTAAGAGAGCAGTATGACTGCTCAGAGCTCCAGTATGAAAAACTACAGGAAAAACCTGAGAGTCTCTGGATTAAGCTTAGAAGTGTAAGCAACAAGGGTGATGTCATGGTGGGAGTTTGCTATGGACCACCAGACCAGGGGGATGAGGCTTTCTTCCAGCAACTAACAGAAGTTACCAGATCACAGGCCCTGGTTCTCATGGGGGGACTTCAATCACCCTGATATCTGCTGGGAGAGCAATACAGCAGTGCAGAGACCATCCACGAAGTTTTTGGAAAGTGTAGGGGACAATTTCCTGGTGCAGGTGCTGGAGGAACCAACTAGGGGCAGAGCTCTTCTTGACCTGCTGCTCACAAACAAGGAAGAATTAATAGGGGAAGCTAACATGGATGGGAACCTGGGAGGCAGTGACCACAAGATGGTCGAGTTCAGGATCCTGACACAAGGAAGAAAGGGGAGCAGAAGAATATGGACCCTGGACTTCAGAAAAGCAGACTTTGACTCCCTCAGGGAATTGACGGGCAGCATAACATGAGGGAGAAAGGAGTCCAGGAGAGCAGGCTGTATTTTAAAGAATCCTTATTGAGGTTGTAGGGACAAACCATCCCGATGTGTAGAAAGAATAGTAAATATGGCAGGCGACCAGCTTGGCTTAACAGTGAAATCCTTGCTGATCTTAAACACAAAAAAGAAGCTCACCAGAAGTGGAAGATTGGACAAATGACCAAGGAGGAATATAAAAATATTGCTCAGGCACGCAGGAGTGAAATCAGGAAGGCCAAATCACACTTGGAGTTGCAGCTAGCAAGAGATGTTAAGAGTAACAAGAAGGGTTTCTTCAGGTATGTTAGCAATAAGATGATGATAAAGGAAAGTGTGGGCCCCTTACTGAATGAGAGAGGCAGCCTAGTGACAGAGGATGTAGAAAAAGCTAACGTACTCAATGCTTTTTTTTGCCTCTGTCTTCATGAACAAGGTCAGCTCCCAGACTACTGCACTGGGCAGCACAGCATGGGAAGGAGGTGACCAACCCTCTGTGAAGAAAGAAGTGGTTCAGGACTATTTAGAAAAGCTGGATGAGCACAACTCCATGGGGCCGGATGCGCTGCATCCGAGGGCGCTAAAGGAGTTGGCAGATGTGATTGCAGAGCCATTGGCCATTATCTTTGAGAACTCATGGTGATTAGGGGAGGTCCCGGATGACTGGAAAAAGGCTAATGTAGTGCCCATCTTTTAAAAAGGAAAGGAGGAGCATCTGGGGAACTATAGGCCAGTCAGCTTCACCTCAGTCCCTGGAAAAATCATGGAGCAAGTCCTCAAGGAATGAATTCTGAAGCACTTAGAGGAGAGGAAAAGTGACCAGAAACAGCCAGCATGGATTCATCAAGGGCAAGTCATGCCTAACCAACCTAATTGCCTTTTGTGACGAGATAACTGGCTCTGTGGATGAGGGGAAAGCAGTGGATGTGTTATTCCTTGACTTTAGCAAAGCGTTTGATATTGTCTCCCATAGTATCCTTGCCAGCAAGTTAAAGATCTATAGGCTGGATGAATGGACTATAAGGTGGATAGAAAGCTGGCTAGATCATCGGGCAGTGATCAATGGCTCCATGTCTAGTTGGCAGCCAGTATCAAGCGGAGTGCCCGAAGGGTTGGTCCTGAGGCTGGTTTTGTTCAATATCTTCATAAGTGATCTGGAGGATGGTGTGGACTGCACCCTCAGTAAGTTTGCAGATGATACTAAACTGGGAGGAGCGGTAGATATGCTGGAGGGTAGGGATAGGATACAGAGGGACCTAGACAATTAGAGGATTGGGCCAAAAGAAATCTGATGAGGTTCAACAAGGACAAGTGCACAGTCCTGCACTTAGGATGGAAGAATCCCATGCACTGCTACAGAGTAGGGACCAAGAGGCTAGGCAGCAGTTCTGCAGAAAAGGACCTAGGGGTTACAGTGGACGAGAAGCTGGATATGAGTCAACAGTGTACCCTTGTTGCCAAGAAGGATAATGGAATTTATGCTGTATAAGTAGGAGCATTGCCAGCAGATCAAGGGACATGATCATTCTCCTCTATTTGGCATTGATGAGGCCTCACCTGGAGTACTGTCCAGTTTTGGGCTCCGCACTACAGGGATGTGGAAAAATTGGAACGAATCTAGTGAAGGGCAACAAAAATGATTAGGGGGCTGGAGCCCATGACTTATGAGGAGAGGCTGAGGGAACTGGGGTTATTTAGTCTGCAGAAGAGAAGAGTGAGGGGGGATTTGATAGCTGCTTTCAACTACCTGAAAGGGGGTTCCAAAGAGGATGGATCTAGACCGTTCTCAATGGTAGCAGATGACAGAACGAGGAGTAATGGTCTCAAGTTGCAGTGGGGGAGGTTTAGGTTGGATATTAGGAAAAACTTTTTCACTAGGAGGGTAGTGAAGCACTGGAATGTGTTACCTAGGGAGGTGGTGGAATCTCCTTCCTTAGAAGTTTTTAAGGTCAGGCTTGACAAAGCCCTGGCTGGGATGATTTAGTTGGGGATTGATTCGGCTTTGAGCAGGGGGTTGGACTAGATGACCTCCTGAGGTCCCTTCCAACGCTGATATTCTATGATTCACAAGCCCTTAGTAGCACTGTTGGGTTCAAAACCTCTACTGAATGGCCTTGCACCTAAGATTCAAAGACTTCAACTACAGACTCTGATTTTCTTTCCACTCAAAGCACTCAGTGGCAGACACTCTCTAGAGCCCCAACTGAGCAGCCACCAATGGAAGAAGAAAAAGGCTTTAGAAAAAAATGTCAATGTCTATATTACCCTTGTTCTGACAGCAATTCCAGCATCTGCAAGCTGACTTCAGAAAATTAGAGATGAACAACTAAAGGATGAGACTTGGCAGAAACTGACTCAACTCTACCAAATAAGGTGGGGTCAAAGGAGTCAACTTGCAACAGACCTAATTCATACTGGCAGGATCAAAATGACCATCCCATGACTGATGGCCTTCTTCTGAAAGGACAGCACATTCTTATCTCTACAGTATTTCAGAAAGAAATACAAATTCCATGAGGGATACCAAGGTATAAACAAGTGCAGGGTGTGAGCACAGCAATATGTATGGTGACATGGCTGCAGAAGGCTGCAAGATACAAAAAACCCAACCAAACAAAAACCAATGGCCAGAACCATTACTCTCTACAAAGCTCCTGATAGACCTTGGCAGATGGTAACCACATATTTGTTTTTCTGGAAAGGACACACATATTTTTGTCATCAATTATGTCTCCAGATGTATTGATTTGGCTAATGGCAGCAGAGCCTTCCCAAAAGTGTGTGTGGGGGGCCAGGGCCCCCCACCCTTCCTCTTCTGTCCAAGGCCCTGCCCCCAGCCAAGCCAGAAGCTGGAGCTGGGAACTCTCCACCTACCTGGGGTGGGGAGGTTGAAAGCAGCCCATGGCCCTTCCCCGTAGGCTCCCCCTCCCAGGGTAGGAGGGTCTGCAGTTGCCTGCATGCGATGCATGAGTCTTACCTAGACCCAGCTCTGGCTGAGGGGCCACAGCCCAGCCATGGTAAGAGCCATGTGGGGAGCTGTGGGGAGCCTTGCCATGGATCCTCCAGCTCTCCGGGAGTCAAGAGCAGCCCCCAGCCTGTGCCCCTGCCCCAAGGGCTCACTGCACTGTGGGCAGGTGTGGAGGTCCATGGCATAGCTCCCCATAGCTGCCTGCATAGCTGTTATCATGGTTGGGCTGCAGCCCTCTTACCAGAGCTGGGTCCAGGTAAGAGCCATGCATGGGCAGCTGTGGGGAGCCATGAACCCTCTTGCCCTGGGCAGGTGACCCATAGGGTAGGGACACAGGCTGGGGGCTGCTCTTGACCTTGTAACCCGGGAAGATAGGTGGTCTGCATAGGGTTGCCAACTTTCTAATGGCACAAAACTGAATATGCCTGCCCCTGCCCCACCCCTTCTCAGAGGCTCCTCCCTCACTCACTCTATCCCCCTCCCTCTGTCACTTGGTATCCCCCACCCTCTTTCACTTTCACCAGGCTGGGGCCAGGGATGAGGGGTTTTGGGTGTGGGAGCGGGATCTGGGCTCAGGCTGGAGTGCAGGGGGAGTATGGACTCTGGACAGGGCCATAAAGGAGGGGTTCAGGGCTGGGGCAGAGAGTTGGGATGTGTGTTTGAGGGTGAGGACTCTGGCTGGGGGTGTGGGCTCTGGGCTAGGGCTGGGGATGAGGGGTTTGGGGTAAAGGAGGCTCCAGGCTGACCCAGGGTGTTGGGGTGGAATGTGTGGTGCAGGCTCCAGGAGGGTGTTGGGAATGGGAGGGGACTCTGGGTGGGGCAGGGGGTTGCAGGGTGTGTGTGAGGGGGGAGGGGGTTGGGGGTTTCCCAGCAGCGCTTACCATGGCTCCCAAAAAGTGGCCGCCAGTTCCCTGCCACCCCTAGGTGCATGGACAGCCAGGGAGACTCCACACTCTGCCCTCACGCCCACAGGCACCACCCCTGCAACTCCCATTGGTTGCGGTTCCTGGCCAATGGGAGCTGCGGAGCTGGCATTCAGGACGGGGGCAGTGCACGAAGCCTCTCTGGCTGCCCATGTGCCTAGGGGTCACCAGGACCTGGTGGCCATTTCTGGGAGTCACACAGAGCTAGGGCAAGCAGGGAGCCTGACTTAGCTCTGGGTCCCCGCTGCGCTGTCGACCAGACTTTTAACAGCCCAGTCGACGGTGCTGACTGGAGCTGCCAGGGTCCCTTTTCGACCAGGCATTCCAGTCGAAAAGGGGATGCCTGGCAACCCTAGGTCTGTGGTGCAGCGCCCCACAGCTCTTGGGTTCCCCGGCTGGGCTCCAGTTAACAGCCAGGCCAGGGCGGGGTAGTCTTGGGAGGAAGAGAGACAGTGTGGGCAGGGCCCTTGCTGAAAAGTGGACAGGTCAGGCCCATCCACTTTCAAAAGTGGGAGGTCCATGGACCCTGGCCCTCCCTCTTCTGGCGCCACTGGTCTTGGCTATACTTACACAGACTTCATCAGCACAGATCATTGAGAAACTAACTTCAATATTTGCAAGACATGGAAACATACCTAGCCTTTGCACAGGACTTTGATTTTGACTTTCATTTTACTAGTAAGTCCATTTTACCTCCAGAGCAATGGGGATGTAAAGAGAGCAGTGAAGACTTCGAAAAGACTTCTGCAAAAATAAGTGGACCCATATAAAGCACTCCTGGCATTTCAGTAACACTGCTTGTGTCTGGACTATCTTCAGCAAAACTTCTGACAGAGAGACAACTAATGACACCTTTACCTATGGCACCAAAACAGCTTAAAGCTAAGTGGCCCGACTTAAAGGAATGTTGCAAATGGGATGCTGAAATAAAAATGTGGCAGCAAAACTTCAAAGTTCAGCACAGAACAAAAGGACTACCTGAACTGAGACCAGGGAACAAAGGTTGGCTCAGGAGCTCCCAGACATTTGGAACTGTTCATTATTTGGCAGAAACTCCCAGATCCTACCTAGTGGAGACCCCAAAAAGGACTTCTCTGGAAATATCAGGTTCATCTTCAACATTTCCCAACTCAATGAGGAGAAGAGCTGCAACCTGCAGGTACTCTGTCATGAAGTGAGCCCCCTCCACAGGGAATGCCACACAAAATCTCAACAGAAGTGAAAGCATGGGCTGGAAGACTGCTCAAACCTCCCTGAAGATTTTGGTATTTAAATGCAATTGATAAGGGGGCATAGTAAATAGTTTTAAGGAATTTGAAGTTTATTAGAGAGAGAGAGAGAGAGAGAGAGAGAGTGTGTGTGTACACACCTTGGATTATAATAAAGTTTTAAATTTCTTATTATAAAGAAAGAATGATGTGGAATGGTTAGAGTTCCTGATCCTCCTCAGTTACCAGATAGCATTAGTGTGTGTTGTGCCAGGGGCTTAATACACATATAAACTTCCTGATTAGGGAGTTCTCTAGTTGCTGCTTAAAGCATAGCTCTTTGTGTTTATGTCCTCACACCACAGAGGGCAGCAGGACACATGGAGGAAAATTAAATTGGGACGCTGCCAAAGAGTTAGCCTTTTGTCATTCTATTTTCCTTCTGTTGTAAAGCACAGGACTAGGGCAAGACCACTAAACTCATTTCTAGGTGTGCTCTGACGTGTATTTGAACTTTGGCTTGCAGAGCAGGAAGGCTAGTTTCTGAACCTACCGCATCACCTAATCCTTGATGTGATGTCAATGGAACTGTGACAAAACCATTCCACTGAAATAGGAATTTGTGTTGTAAAAATTACTATGGATTAGGATCCATGTGCAGATGACTGATGCTTAAAAGCAAAACAAGGATAGGAGCAACACTGTTAGGATAGAAGCTGCTTTTCAAAATTAAACAGTTTTATTTGTCATTTTAAAAATAAAAATCCTGTCCCTTGGGGAAACCCTGCTGCTTCCTTCACAGGTTCCTTGCCCATAGCAGAAAACACAACAGGGGATGAGGGGGATTCAAGAAGCTTATGCAGTAGGTAAAAATCCACTGTATACTGCAGGGAATCCCTACCCGCTCCTTCAAAGTGGGGATTTGGAGGGATGGCCAGTGGATCTACTGCTATGCAGATTGATCAGCTTCTCTGTGTGCACGCAAGAGCAGCAGTTGCTAAACTGAGTGTGGAAAAGCAGCCCTGGAATGGTACTATTAATACTCCACAGTGTATAGCTAAGATTCCCTCTCCCCCAAGTACCCTAGGAACTTTCCAACTCACAAGGAGGCTGCTTGGGCTGTGTTCTGGTGGCAAGGTTTGAGACAGAAGCAGCAGCAGCTTCCTGCAAAATTTAAAAATCAGGCCTTTTTTCAGAGCGCGACAAAAATATCAAACACCCACAAGCTATTTTTTCCCCTACTCTAGTGCTAAATCGAAGCATAATCCACTTAGGCAATATTTTGGGAGGAAAAAAAATAGCATCTTGACAGCTTGTATATTGTTTCAACTCAAAGCAATTTAAAATTCCCAGTTAGAATCACTTAAAAAATCCAAGGCATAGGAAGTTTACTAACAAACCCTTACCCACATCCAGTTGTAATAAAGACCTTAAATAAGAGGTCATATGTAAATAAAATGACAAAAGTCAGTTAAATCTTAGCACCTATACTTCATCTCCAAACTTTCTAGAGGCACTAAAAATAAAATATCACACACAAAACACCAAGAGCATCAAAGGGTGGCACGCACTGCATATTTTGATGTTCTTCATGAGAACCCACAGATTAAGAAAAACAGCATTGCAAGATTGTAAATGAAAACAGAAAATTCAGAATAATGGGCCAAATCCTGATCTTACTCAAAGTCCTGAGTAACTGTGCAGTAGTTGTGTTCATCTAAAGATCACTGTAAACAGGAACAGCATTTAGAAGGTTGGAAGTTCTGAGTCAACCTGTACTATTTCTTGTCTGATATACTGCCTCTGACAGTGGCCAATTAGTACAACCAGAACAGAAGTACTGGTATATTAAATAAGAGTTTATACAATATTTGGTCCCTGTAACTTTAGGTTTATTGAAACAACTAATATTTTGATGTATCCCTTTTTATATATGGGCCTTTCCTTATTCCTCTTAACACAAATGGGAATTAGAGCTTTTCTTATGCTCAAACTTTTGATTGATGCTCTATGTTTAAAAACTATTAGACCACACACACAACTCCGGTCAAAGGCTTTTGAGAAAGTGTGAATAGACCATGACATATGTTGTTGTGAAAAGTGGGAAAGTGACAGATGTTGAAGTCATTTCTGAACACCACAATTGAGTCTGCAGATAGAACCATATTCGATTAGGTAGACAGCTCCATTCATCTATTTATACAACAGCTAGGAGGTCTCTAATTGTTTTGCAGATCACTTAGTAATTAATGATGCTAATGATGCTGTTGCCCTTGAACAGACCATTTTATAGATCAATATTTGCTAGCACAGTCAAAACACTGAGTAGACATAATGATACTGAAGTTACTCTATTAATAGAGCCCACAAGCAATGGTAGTGGAGTTAGACTGTCTGCATAAGAATGTGTTTCTTTCACAAATAAGTATTATTTGTATTGTCCTGGAGAAAGACAAATTTGAATTGTGAACAAAACAAACACCAGCTAAAATGCTTACTTACCTTTGTGCTCTCTCACTGTACCCATTACTTCATTTTGTTATATTTCTCAAATGTACAAGTAATACCCAAACTTATCCCCCTTATTCTGGTAGGTCTTTCTGGCATTCAAAAAACCAGAGTAGTAGGCCCACAATGAAGAAGTTGCATTACTGTTGATATTGTGAGAGCACTTCTATAATAAAATCCCACTTTAAGGTCATGGGGTGAAATCCCGCCCTCATTGAAGTCAATGGCAAAGTTCCCATAGACTTCAGTGAAGTGAGGATTTCACCCATTATTTCTTGATTGTAGAAAGTCATTCCACTTCAAAATTTGGCCTATAACTTCCTGTTTGGAACACAGTTAAAAACAAAATCAATTTTAATCTGATTAAAAAACCCAACCATCAGCTCTGAGAATTTTAAAGTTATATAATTGCTAAAAAAGCTTGTTTTTATTGCTTGCATGATTCAAAACTGTTTTAATACTTAAAAATCATTGCAAGTTAGGAGTTCCTTGCATTTCTAATACAACTTTAAATTATAGCTTTTGAGTGCTTAAGGAAAGTTTTTTAATTGGTAGAGAACTGCAGTTTGAAAATTAATTATTTTCAGGAATTGTCCATACTACTTCTTCAATAAATACCCAAGTAACTAACTCTGTAAAAAGCCCTCTAGATCAACTATTTATGAGCCTATCAAGGAATAACCAAATACCCTGTATGTTCTTCTTCTGAATAGCAATACTGCTCCAAGTACCTGCAGCCATGTCCTTATATAGAATCATAGAATTGTGGAACTGGAAGGGACCTCAAGAGGTCATCTAGTCAGTCCCCTGCATTCATGGCAGGATGAAATATTATCTAGACCATCCCTGACAGGTGTTTGTGTGTTAATTCATGTATGTAATAAAACAATAATTAAAAGCTGAGGGCCAAATCCTGGGGAGAAGGACAAAGGGGCAGGAAAATTCTGAGAGTCCCCTTCTGGAAATTCATAGAAGGATTTGGAGGACAGCAGAGAAGGGAGGGAAGATCCATTTTAAGGGGGACACTTTAGACCTATGCTTGCAGGAGATTTCCATTTGGACATGTCCTTCCTTTAAGCAGCTCTGATGATGTCTCCTGGTGTCTGGCTAGATTCTGGCTCTGAGCTAAATTAACTTCTGACCAGATTGCCACATGGAGCTGAACACAGGATGGTGTTAGTCTCTTTTTCCATCTCTAAACCCTGGGGAATCTTCTACAGAGAGACCCAGTGGAGAGGTGTCTGGCAGATCCCAAGAAGGGGGGATGGTACTGAAGGAGAGGTACATAGGTGTGGGCAGATATGCCCCTGGCGGGTACACTCCAGGTCTATGAGTCATAGTGCTTACAGGATCATTTTCTTTGTAAAAACTGTTTCTTGTTTATCTCCTGGTATTTGAGTAAAACATGATGTGAGACATGCAGAAAGAAATGTTGCTCAGTTCACAGTTTGTAGAAGAGCAGTTAATGGAGGGTGATTTGGCAATAAAAGCATGGGACAATTTTTCACTTCACTAGATGCTAATCACATCCACAACATATAGGGTCCAATTCTGACCTCATTTAAATGGCTGTAACTCCACAATTTCAACGGATTCACTCCAGACTGACATTGGTGCACAAGAGTTGAGTGTATAGTGTTTATAGTCTCAAGATATATAAAGCATTGTGTTAGAAGCCTGAAAAAAGCAAACTAAGTAAGTACACTGGGAGATAGGTATTAAGGAGGTCATTTTGTGGATATTTACCCTTTTATTAAACAGAGTCCAAAAGAGAAGGTAACCTTGCTTAAATCATTGTTTAATCTTAGGTACTCTATCAAAGCAAAAATCCTGTAGATGCTGTAGAAGATCAACTGCTTGCCAAAATCCCAAACTGAAGCAGGAGGTTCCAATTCACTAGGATTCTGGTTATTATATGCTTGACTAAGTCATTGGCCGGCAGGGAACTGAGCAGACAAGGGCAAAATAGTTTAAGTAGTACTGATGTCCACTTGCCGACAGTATTATAGTTGTCTTTCTTTGCCTATGTGAGAATGAGATTGAGTGGGAAATCAGTATTATATCATAACTTTGAACCTGGCATTAGCAAAAGTCAGGGGTCTTCCAAATTTTGGAAGAAATCCAAACTTTGAAAGAACAACCATAATGTTTTGTTCAGAGTTAAAAACATTTCAGAGTTATGAGCAAACTCCATTCCTGAGGTGTTTGCAACTCTGAGGTTCTACTGTATTAGGATACCAATAAAAGAACATAGTTTGGTTTAATAGCACTTTTCTAGTGTTTCCAGCATTACTCAGTGGCATCTGAGAATAGCCAGAGCAGGAGTAAATAATGATAAATAGATGTCTGAAAAATGAAAAGAGATTTAAACATTTTGTGGCTCTGTCAAACTTCACACTACCACATCAGGGCAGCAGCATATATACACACTTTGTCCACTGTACCAGTTAGAGGGCATCATGTTGAATGCATTTGACTGCATTTTAAAAAGCTGTTGAGAAACAGTAAATGTACAGAAAAAATGAGATGCAAGGAAGAAACTGAGATGAGCCCTGTATGAACTTAAGTTGTAAGAAATGAAACCGCAGGAGACTATCTTTATGGAAAAAACCCTGTACAATTTGATGGGGACTAAACCAACAGGGATCTATAGAGATTATTTTGGAATCCTACATAATTTCATACAAAATAGGATTATGGTGATAGATTTTTTGATAAAATTCTAGATTTTATTCTACATGATTCTATCAATGCTGTATAATTCCATAGATTATTTAACAATTTTATATTATGATTATTTTATATGCTATCAAACTGACTCCTACTTCTCCTCTACTAATGATGCCAATCTTCACACTCCATGTGTTAAATTTTCAAACAAACACCTTCATGTTCTCTCTCATGCCACCCCCTATGTATGCTTGGAGCTTTCCATAAACATCTGTTAAGCCACCTCACTTTTCTCCTTCAAATGCCTCCTTAAAACTTTCCTTTGCTGTGATGCCTTCCAAAACCTCCACAATAACTAGGGATCTGGTGTGCTGTGACCATTGCTTAGGTTTTCTAGTATTGTCTCATTGTTACTTTGTGCTTCTCTTTCTGGTTGTTACATCCTCTTATTGTCTCATCTTCTACTTAAAGCAAGGGCAAGGACTGTCTTCTTCTGTCTTTGTACAGAGCCTCACAGAAAGGGGACTGGATCCATGATTGGGTCCCTTAGATGTTACCACTATACAAATAAATAATAAATACCATCAGTTATTCGTATTCCTGTGTATTGCAGTAGTACCTAGAGGTCCCATTGTGCGAGGCACTGTATACTGATATAAATGTACTATTCTCTATTATATAGTTCCATATGTTACATGTTGAGAGACAATACCGTTTAGCACTCCATAATGCTCTACAGACATTACAAACAGTAACTAGACAGTCCCTACAGCACATATTCAGCCTGACGAAAGGCTCCTGGAAGACACTGAGCACTGTCAACAGTCACTGGAAATTGAGAGCACCCAGTAATTTCTAGCAAGTGATCAGCATCTTACTGGGTGCATTGCCTTGTATGGTAGGTAAGAATTCATAAGCCCATTGTATAGATGGTGAAATAGTGGCAGTAGAGATATTAAATAATGTACTCACAATCATAGAGGATCAGTAGGCATGGAACTCATGACTTCCTGATTTTCAGGGATGTGGTGGTAAGATCACTAGGCCATGACTCACTTCAGGCATAAGGAGGAAAGGATCATATTTATTGCTTTTCTAGTCCCATATTAGTGAAATGAACCAGCCTAGGATCTCCCACTGTCATAAAAAGAAATGGCTGAAAGGAAGACACAAAAACAGGGATTAAATTGAAAAATTGCTTTGGAAATCCCTTAGGAAAAGCCAGAGCATGGGACACTAAAAGTTATATATCTAAACAGAAAATAGAAGTTTGAAATATATGTACTTTTTCATAATACACTCATCAATCCAGGCAGTAGCTTTTATGATCTGATTAAGAGTCTGCAAGCATAATCACAAATGTTGCATAGGTTAACAGAGATTCCTAAAGAGCTGCAGGCCTGTAACTTTAAAACAATAATTAAAATAATCCACCACTTTATTAAAGTCGACTTATTGGCAAGGATGCAGAATCTGCTAATAAGGATGAGAGGCAGAGGCAGAGAAAATTAGCTGAAGAGATAAGGGAATTGTGGCCAAGGAACAGGGAGGGAGGGAGAGAAAACTGAAGGAGAGTGAAGAACGGGGCTTGTTAGTGGACAGGAAAAAAAAAAAAAAAGTCCAGCATGAAGTGAAATGAAACTCCTGTATGGGAGAAAAGTAATTTAGCTTTATGAACAGCTGCCTCACAGAGGGTCAGGCGTATGAGCAATTAAAATTAAATATGTTGATTTTAATATGCTTTAGTAACGGTGATTGATCCTACAGAGTTGCTGTTGACTGTACATCAAGAAACAATTTAGGATCCAGTTTAAAACAAAGTTTATAATCCTTGTTTAATAGATTTTTGTACCTCAGGCAGTAGTGCTGTAAAAATGATTAAAATGTGCCCTGTCTCCAGGTAATCAATAAAACTTCCTGCTATAAGATTGGTTCAGTTCCAGAGACTTAGCATGCTTGGCAGTGCTGTGTCTGTAGAATTCCAAATAAGTCATCTATCATTATTTCTATACACTGGATTCATTAGACATCTCATCCTTCAGCTTATTAGCACTGAAGTCAGCCAAACAATCAAATCAAAAGGTCACCTTTTAACAAATATGTAGTTAGACCAAAATATACATCAAAACCTTAACAGAAATATGTCAAAATACAGCAGTGGGGATGGATAAAAGGTTGATATGAGACATGCAAAATGTGGAATGGAATTGCCTATGAATGGAAATTTGGGGAATTCATCTTGGCATTCTACAGGAAAGCTTTTCATTACAGCGGGTTAAGAAATGGGTCAAACCACTTATTAGAAATGGGAAGAGAATTAAAAACAACAAAACAAAACCTTGTACCACTGAAATGCCATTCTACACGGCATTTATGAAATTTGATTTCAAATCTTTAAGAGGGCAAAAGAGCCATTTAAGGAGTCTAGTGTTTTATTTTTTTAAAACAAGTTTATATAAACCATGATGAATAGATTTGGAAGCATAGGTGCATGCATGTATCTTTTATGGACCAAACCCTTCAATAATAGTTTTGTCTAAGGACTGAAAGTGTATTCAGCCTTAGAGGGTGTGGTGGGTTCTGAAATGGTCAGTGTGAGAAAAAGAGTTTTATAACACTTGGGTGGTGGGGACATGTGGTGGTGGGGACGTCTTTGCCCATTTTCCCCTTATAAATGCTAGCCACACGAGGGTGGGGATGGTTGGATGCTTGTATGCAAGCCCACCTCAGTCCAGGAAGAGAAAGGGAATTATTTTGTTGTCAGAAGAACATCTAAGCAATCCATTCTCCCTGTGACCATTTCAAACATTTATTACCATTCCCAGTCCCTTGTGTCTGTCCTCTGAGCTCCACTACAGAAGCCAAGAAAAAGTGGGGGTGGGTGAAGCAGGTACTTGGGATCCCCCAAAATAACTGTGGGAACAGAAACACCATTCCATCCAGTATTGGACTGCATGAGTATATGTCCCTTGAGCAGTAGCAGGAGGAGAACCATATCATCATGAACTTGCTCCATGTCTTCAACACTGTTGGATAGAAGGAAAAGATGACTGGGAGCTGCCATTGCCAAATATGTGAAGGTGGTGTACAGTTCCACCAACACACAGCAAGGCAGTTACCACAGTGTCTCCTGTGACACACAGGATGCTGGGATACTGTCCCTGAAATGGTAATTCTACCATTGCATACTGAAAAGGGGGAGTGTGGATGTGGGTACATGCCTGTGCATAGCACATGTGTGGGCATGGGGTACAGGTGCTAGCAGTACATGGACAAATACCCAGGGAATGGCACAAATATACACATAACCCATATCACACTAGATATGGGGGGACAACACAAGACAGTTATTCAGTAATCTCTGAAGGCTAAATGGGCTAATACGAAGTGATAATAAAACAAGCTGTTGTAAGTTTGCTTGCACAGTTTGCTATAAAACTAACGTAAATTAGCCAGGATCAGCCTTCTACATTTCTCATTTCTGTTACATGCAACAGAACCACAACAACTGATCAGTTTAAATTCCTGCCTGTTCTCATTTCCACTTTGTCTCCTTCTTCAAACTTTTGCATTGTCTGAAAAGGACAAAGCATAATTAGTAAAGTAAAGCATTGGACAGTATTCTGGTATACGACATGAACAGTGAATACAGATACCCAAGGCCAGATTCACCACCAGGCACTATACTCCCAGGCCTGGTCCCTCAACTCGGGGCTCACAAGTTGTTATATGAAAATGTCAGTGACAGCATCACACGCAGCCTGATACTCATGAAGAGCAGACTGTCTACATCAGGAGGCAGTCTGCTGCAGTGCCAGAAAGCCACCAGATGGGAATGCTCTCCACAGAGCTCCGCCACAGTCCCACAAGCTCAAGACACTTGAGCTGGCATTGCCATTCCTGTTTACAGATGGGACAGGGAGAAGGGGGGAGGGTCCCCCACCTGCTGCTTCCACTCCAGTTTTGGGTAGGAGACAGATATAAGGTGGATGGGATTAGCTGTTTATTCTTAACTCACTCCATTCTTGTCCTTCAGCATATGTATGAAGCACTTTCAATCAAAATGAATGCATCTCTATAGTTAAGAAAACCACCAAGAACTAATGGCAGATGGCAAGCTCACACAGGCATTTATCAGAAAATGTTATTTGGCAGCATATGTCTGTTGCACCTATGGTTGTCAAATACAGACGCATCCCACATTGGGTAAACATTGTGTGCAGACAGAACAAATGATGTGTCTGGATGTATTTTTCACAAGCTTTAACAA
Source organism: Lepidochelys olivacea (assembly GCF_965140295.1). Lineage (NCBI taxonomy): Eukaryota > Metazoa > Chordata > Testudines > Cheloniidae > Lepidochelys > Lepidochelys olivacea. The sequence goes on along the minus strand of NC_140414.1, from coordinate 44,337,645 downwards.
TTCTATAAGTATACTTTGTTTGTCTTCTCCCTTAACATCTGGGACACAGTATGGGACACAAGATGGGGCTTACCATATTTCCTCCTCTCTGGTCCCCATCACTCTGCTGTATAACTTCAGAGATTATAGCTGTTTGCAATTTGATGAAACACAAAGTGTGATTTGCAATCTTTACTTTTCTCCTGTTATTTGAAGCTTTGGCAGTATGCCCCTGGTCTTTGAATCACTAATGTACATGGAGTTCTAGAACAAGTTAGATTTTAAGTACTGATATGATTAAATTCAGTTTGGAGAAAACTAAAAAAAGTAAACTTATGAAACTCTGGCAGGTATCCCCAGAATGAGACATTTCAGTGGGAGCTCTGATCATAGATTTGGAAAAAAGAGTAGCTGCATCCACCATATTAATAGAAATCTACTAGAAAATTGTGTTAGTGGCACAACATATCACCCAGATTCGGAATGGTGGAAATGCTCTCCATTTATTTAGGTATTCTGGCAGAAAATTATATAATCAATGGGGAACAGAACAAGCTATGAGCTTCTATCAGACCCACTAGTTTTCCTGCTAAGTGTGCCACTGAGAAGAGGCTTAAGAGCTGCCCATAGCTTTTGGTATGGGTCTTGAAACGATCTTTCTGGGCATCCCAATGTCAACAATTGATAATTTTGGGGGAGGAGAGTAGTGTGGTAAAGGGGGTAAGCAAAACGGAATGTTGAAAGGTACTCTCGTTCACTTGGAGAGGGTAATTTTGTAAAGTGGGTGATAGAAAGATGGCATTGCTAGAAGACGGGTAAAGCTGTGATATGTGGGCCATGTGTATGGTAGTTGCAGTAAGGGTGTATGCCTGTGTGTAAGAAGCAGAGGGAATTTACTGCTAGTAAGTTAACATTTCATTGCTTTGGTTTTGTGTCAGGTATATAGGCATGTGATGCGTGCAGCAACCTGAACTGTTTCACAATGAGGCTGTGTATTTGTAAATATATGTCTGTAAAACACTTTGTGGGCCTGCTCCTGCTCTCACTGCCTTCAATGGGAGCAGGAGCAAGCTGTATGATCCTTCAGAATGAATGGAGTTATATAATTGTGGCTTATGGTTATTATAGTTCTCCGAATATCAGAGATCACGAGTGGGTCCTCCTTGGACAGCTGTGCCAGACACGGTACATTTTAGACCAATGACATTATCATGTACATTTGGACTTGTTTACCCTGTGCCAAATTCTTCTGCATGTCTGAATATCTGAAAAAAAAAAAACGTACTTGTTAGTGAGGCTGATGACAGGTGTAATATTGACTAACACAATGCAAACTTTATCAGTCTAATTGAAAATGGATTGTTCAGACTCATTTCAAATTAATCTTCAATCCTCCAACACTCTCACAAGGGAGTAGTTTTACCCATGTGAGCAGTGCCACTGAAGTAAGTGAAGACTATTCTTGGGAGTAAATTTAAGTACATGCATCAATGTCTACAGGCTTAGGGATTAACTATGCGAAATTGTATTTTTTGTGGCAGCAAAGAAACATGAAATAATACCAAGTCTCCATCCTTGGGGTTCAGGAGAAATAGATACTGGACAGCAATGAAGAAATTAATTTCTGTGATTTAAGGACTCAATCTTGAAAATTGCTGAGCACTTTGGACCCAGTGCAGTGAAGTACCTAAGCATGTCCTTAACTTCAAGCACATGAATAGTTCCATTGAAGTCACTGAAACTACTGGTGTGTTTAAAGTTAGACATGCATTCAAGTGCTTTGCAGGATCAAGGTCTTAGTAAATAATGTAATAATATAACAACAAACAACAACCACCACCACCAGAATGTGAAAAATGTGTCAAAACTTGATATGTTCTTTCAGAGGACTATTGAGTTATTTGGAACCTAACCTCTGCGAACCAGTGGAATTACACACTTTCTGCAGGGAAGCACAAGAGGTAAAAGTTTTAATATTAAATAGCCTATTTCAGGGATGAAGAGGAAATGAAAGAAAGTTATTCAGATCCAGTTAAAGACAACCACACAGCATGAATTTTAATGCTCTCAAGGCCCAGAAAGTAGAACACAAAAATAAATGGTCTCACCTTCTGTTCTCAGAGGACAAATATCTAATGCATGCGTCAACTTTTGTGTTTTTCTAATTATTATTACTGTTGTTATTTTACAGAGGCATCCACTGTGTGTGTAGTGCTTTCCAAACACTCAAGAAGGATGAGTCCTGATCCCACAAGCTCACAAGCTAAGTACAGATAAGTAGTCAGAGGTTAGGGGAAAGAATTGAAACAACCATAGGCAAATTATATGCAAGTAAATATGACTCACTTTAAGCATCATGGTAGAAATTAGACTGTTGAAAGGGACTTGAATGTACACAGGAAAGGGCCTTTTCTGGTGAAGTCAGAGATGTTACATCATGCATAGGAAGCAATGTGGAAGAAGGCACAGGGATTACTGTGAGAAACTGACAAATGGGCAGATAAAGCTGGGAGCACTGGCAGAGCAGAGGGGATGGGGGCAACATGAAGTTTAACAAGGGAGGTTACCTAGAGTGGAGCAGAGTTATATAGATCTTTGAAGATAAAAGCTTAAATGTGATAGAGGTAGAGTGAGCAGAGGGAGTCAAATCAGGAATCCCATAGACAAAGTAGATGAGTTTAGGGGCATCAATTTTTATGCACTGACAGGGATATTGTGTGTATTTGGGAATCCAGACAGAAGGATGTTGCAGTAGTCAAGGCAGGATTTAAAAAGTGGCAATTTCAAGACTCCCTGACTTCTTAATTCTTCTACTGAGAAATGTTAAGCTATGGTCAGTATTCATCTTCATTGTCCATAAGGTTGGATAAGGTATTCAAGGGAAGTGAAAATCCCAGCTTACATCTGTTGACGTTCATTCAGACATGCACACATGCCTCCCCTCCCCCCCATTCAAATTACACACACTGCACTCTTGTAAGGCTGTGAGTGTGCCATTGGTTTGGATGCTTGAGGAGTGGGGTCACCTGCAGCTTGCTCAGCCCCACCTCCTCCCAGTTCTTCAGCCACTGCTGTTGCCATGACTGTATGGGGAGGCAGGATACACTCTCCATCTGTACCATTCTCAGCTGCCTCCCCTGCTATGCAGGCACAGCCAATGAGCCTGAGGAATGGGCAGTGAGCATGGACAGCTAGTCAGGTGCCAGCAGATTCTAGACAGAGTTATTGCCCTATAATTAATTTGTCCCTCAACATATGCCATCCCTTAAAATTGTGATTCTGTATCTACCCTTGGATCCATTCTGTTAAGCTTTGAGCTGCACTGAGATGCCTGCCTATGTATGTCTCTCTTAATCCACCTTATTATTTTTTAAATTGATCCAATGTTGAAAAAGGAAAAATGCTTAAAGTTTACATTGTACTATCCAAAGTTGAATTATATCTATATATTTATAGAGTCAATCTTATATAAACAGTATTGATTGCTTATTCAGGCCTCTGCCTTTTTTAAAGAAACACCCTTAATTGTCATGTAAAAGTGAGAGCAGAATGTCTATAGAGATAGAAATATGGATGCTCTGTCTGAGGGCACAGTTTAGAAATTAAGGAAGTTAAGTATATTCAACTAGTCATACAGCAATGCAGTGTGAGTGTGAGTGAGAATCCAGAAAGAAAACATAATACTGTGATCACTCAGTACAGTTGGCAAAGGATTGGGGTAGAGAGGGCAAAAAAGGTAGTTGTAAACTATGTCTGCTCTTGGACCCTGGTGTAGAGCAACCTCACTGCTGCTATACATTACACTGGTTTGCAACCTCAGTCCCCCTGTGCATCCCTCACACAAGAGTGGAGTGTCCAGAAGGGGGTGGTGTAGAGCCAGCTATGACAGCTCTACACCATCTGAGGATTCCTCAGCTCAGGGCAGCGTTGTAGCTCCTTTGTACCACTGGCTCTTAATCTGGGCTATGATATAAAATCTCTCTCAGTCCATACACAAAGAACATGGATGCAGGGGGGGGGGTTGCAGAGGGGGGAAAGAGTATAATTTAACACCTCTTGTTCTTTTCCATAAAGACTATGCTAGATAGGAACAAAACTCTCCTCTTCAGTTGTGTATAGAGGCATGGATCTAGTTATAAAGAGAATCCACCTCCCTTTGAATTACAACTCCCTTTGCTTTTGCATTACCCCAAATGTCCCTCTTCCTCATCTTTTACATCTTTTACAGCCCTGGTCTACACTAGGACTTTAGGTCGAATTTAACAGCGTTAAATCGATGTAAACCTGCACCCGTCCACACAATGAAGCCCTTTATTTCGACTTAAAGGGCTTTTAAAATCGATTTCCTTACTCCACCCCTGACAAGTGGATTAGCACTTAAATCGACGTTGCCGGCTCGAATTTGGGGTACTGTGGACACAATTCGATGGTATTGGCCTCCGGGAGCTATCCCAGAGTGCTCCATTATGACCGCTCTGGACAGCACTCTCAACTCAGATGCACTGGCCAAGTAGACAGGAACAGAACCGCGAACTTTTGAATCTCAGTTCCTGTTTGGCCAGCGTGGCAAGCTGCAGGTGACCATGCAGAGCTCATCAGCACAGGTGACCATGATGGAGTCCCAGAATCGCAAAAGAGCTCCAGCATGGACCGAACGGGAGGTACGGGATCTGATCGCTGTTTGGGGAGAGGAATCCGTGCTATCAGAACTCCGTTCCAGTTTTCGAAATGCCAAAACCTTTGTGAAAATCTCCCAGGGCATGAAGGACAGAGGCCATAACAGGGACCCGAAGCAGTGCCACATGAAACTGAAGGAGCTGAGGCAAGCCTACCAGAAAACCAGAGAGGCGAACAGCCGCTCTGGGTCAGAGCCCCAAACATGCCGCTTCTATGATGAGCTGCATGCCATTTTAGGGGGTTCAGCCACCACTACCCCAGCCGTGTTGTTTGACTCCTTCAATGGTGATGGAGGCAATACGGAAGCAGGTTTTGGGGACGAAGAAGATGATGATGATGAGGAGGTTGTAGATAGCTCACAGCAAGCAAGCGGAGAAACCGGTTTTCCCGACAGCCAGGAACTGTTTCTCACCCTAGACCTGGAGCCAGTACCCCCCGAACCCACCCAAGGCTGCCTCCTGGACCCAGCAGGTGGAGAAGGGACCTCTGGTGAGTATACCTTTTAAAATACTATACATGGTTTAAAAGCAAGCATGTGAAAGGATTACTTTGCCCTGGCATTTGCGGTTCTCCTAGATGTAGTCCTAAAGCCTTTGCAAAAGGTTTCTGGGGAGGGCAGCCTTATTGCATCCTTCATGGTAGGACACTTTACCACTCCAGGCCAATAACACGTACTCAGGAAACATTGTAGAACACAGCATTGAAGTGTATGTTTGCTGGCATTCAAACAACATCCGTTCTTTATCTCTCTGTATTATCCTCAGGAGAGTGAGATCTAATTCATGGTCACCTGGTTGAAATAGAGTGCTTTTCTTCAGGGGACACTCAAAGGAGCCCATTCCTGCTGGGCTGTTTGCCTGTGGCTAAACAGAAATGTTCCCCGCTGTTAGCCACAGGGAGGGGGGAAGGTTGAGGGGGTAGTCACGCGGTGGGAGGAGGCAAAATGCGACCTTGTAACAAAAGCACATGTGCTATGTATGTAATGTTAACAGCAAGGTTTACCGTGAAAGAGTGTAGCCACTGTTTTATAAAATGTGTCTTTTTAAATACCGCTGTCCCTTTTTTTTTCTCCACCAGCTGCATGTGTTTCAATGATCACAGGATCTTCTCCTTCCCAGAGGCTAGTGAAGCTTAGAAAGAAAAAAAAACGCACTCGCGATGAAATGTTCTCCGAGCTCATGCTGTCCTCCCACACTGACAGAGCACAGACGAATGCGTGGAGGCAAATAATGTCAGCGTGCAGAAAAGCACAAAATGACCAGGAGGAGAGGTGGCGGGCTGAAGAGAGTAAGTGGCGGGCTGAAGAGAGGGCTGAAGCTCAAATGTGGCGGCAGCGTGATGAGAGGAGGCAGGATTCAATGCTGAGGCTGCTGCAGGACCAAACCAGTATGCTCCAGTGTATGGCTGAGCTGCAGCAAAGGCAGCTGGAGCACAGACTGCCACTGCAGCCCCTCTGTAACCAACCGCCCTCCTCCCCAAGTTCCATAGCCTCCACACCCAGACGCCCAAGAACGCGGTGGGGGGACCTCCAGCCAACCAGCCACTCCACCACAGAGGATTGCCCAAAAAAAAGAAGGCTGTCATTCAATAAATTTTAAAGTTGTAAACTTTTAAAGTGCTGTGCTTAAAGTGCGGTGTGGCATTTTCCTTCCCTCCTCCACCACCCCTCCTGGGCTACCTTGGTAGCCATCCCCCTATTTGTGTGATGAATGAATAAAGAATGCATGAATGTGAAGCAACAATGACTTTATTGCCTCTGCAAGCGGTGATTGAAGGGAGGAGGGGCGGGTGGTTAGCTTACAGGGAAGTAGAGTGAACCAAGGGGCGGGGGGTTTCATCAAGGAGAAACAAAGAGAACTTTCACACCGTAGCCTGGCCAGTCATGAAACTGGTTTTCAAAGCTTCTCTGATGCGTACTGCGCCCTCCTGTGCTCTTCTAACTGCCCTGGTGTCTGGCTGCGCGTAACCAGCAGCCAGACGATTTGCCTCAACCTCCCACCCCACCATAAACGTCTCCCCCTTACTCTCACAGATATTGTGGAGCACACAGCAAGCAGTAATAACAGTGGGAATATTGGTTTCGCTGAGGTCTAAGCGAGTCAGTAAACTGCGCCAGCGCGCCTTTAAACGTCCAAATGCACATTCTACCACCATTCTGCACTTGCTCAGCCTGTAGTTGAACAGCTCCTGACTACTGTCCAGGCTGCGTGTGTACGGCTTCATAAGCCATGGCATTAAGGGGTAGGCTGTGTCCCCAAGGATACATATAGGCATTTCAACATCCCCAACAGTTATTTTCTGGTCTGGGAATAAAGTCCCTTCCTGCAGCTTTTGAAACAGACCAGAGTTCCTGAAGATGCGAGCATCATGTACCTTTCCCGGCCATCCCACGTTGATGTTGGTGAAATGTCCCTTATGATCCACCAGAGCTTGCAGCACTATCGAAAAGTACCCCTTGTGGTTTATGTACTCGGCGGCTTGGTGCTCCGGTGCCAAGATAGGGATATGGATTCCGTCTATAGCCCCACCACAGTTAGGGAATCCCATTGCAGCAAAGCCATCCACTATGACCTGCACATTTCCCAGGGTCACTACCCTTGATATCAGCAGATCTTTGATTGCGTGGGCTGCTTGCATCACAGCAGCCCCCACAGTAGATTTGCCCACTCCAAATTGATTCCCAACTGACCGGTAGCTGTCTGGCATTGCAAGCTTCCACAGGGCTATCGCCACTCGCTTCTCAACTGTGAGGGCTGCTCTCATCTTGGTATTCATGCACCTCAGGGCAGGGAAAAGCAAGTCACAAAGTTCCATGAAAGTGCCCTTACGCATGCGAAAGTTTCGCAGCCACTGGGAATCATCCCAGACCTGCAACACTATGCGGTCCCACCAGTCTGTGCTTGTTTCCCGAGCCCAGAATCGGCGTTCCACAGCATGAACCTGCCCCATTAGCACCATGATGCATGCATTGGCAGGGCCCATGCTTTCAGAGAAATCTGTGTCCATGTCCTGATCACTCACGTGACCGCGCTGACGTCGCCTCCTCGCCCGGTATCGCTTTGCCAGGTTCTGGTGCTGCATATACTGCTGGATAATGCGTGTGGTGTTTAATGTGCTCCTAATTGCCAAAGTGAGCTGAGCGGCCTCCATGCTTGCCTTGGTATGGCGTCCGCACAGAAAAAAGGCGCGGAACGATTGTCTGCCGTTGCTCTGATGGAGGGAGGGGCGACTGATGATACGGCTTACAGGGTTGGCTTCAGGGAGCTAAAATCAACAAAGGGGGTGCCTGTACATCAAGGAGTATTTCAGGCAGGACTGCACGGAGGGTTCCAATAAGAAATGGTGCACCTAAGTTATCGTTCTTATTGGAACAAGGAGGTTAGCCTGGCCTCTGATTGATACATGGCTAGATTTACCTCGCTGCACCTTCTCTGTGAGTGACTGCAGTGTGATCTTGAAGAATGAGTCCCCTAGACAGGGGAGGGGGGGAAGCAAATGAGTACAAAACAAATCTGATCTATTTCTTGTTTTGATCCACTCCATCTATCTTTTACATCTTTGGCTGGCAGCAGACGGTGCAGAAGGACTGCATGCCATCCACATCTCATGGCTGCTCGGCAGAAGATGGTACAGTACGACTGCTAGCAGTCCGTATCGCCTGCCCGCTCACCATAAGACGGTTCAATAGGACTGACTGCAGGCAGGACTAAAGAGAATGACCTGGTCAAGTCACTCCAAATTTAGTCCCTGCACCCATGTCTGCCCAGGCGCTCCCAGCCGACGTGGCCAGGAGCACCTCGGACATGACGATGACGGCTACCAGTCGTACTGTACCATCTGCTGCCACAAGGCAAGGGATTGCTGCTACTGTGTAGCAATGCCGTACCGCGTCTGCCAGCACCCAGGACACATAGGGTGACGGTTACCTGAGTGGGCTCCATGCTTGCAGTGGTATGGCGTCTGCACAGGTAACTCAGGATAAAAGGCGCGAAATGATTGTCTGCCCTTGCTTTCACGGAGGGAGGGAGGGAACGGGGGCCTGACGATATGTACCCAGAACCACCCGCGACAATGTTTTAGCCCCATCAGGCATTGGGATCTCAACCCAGAATTCCAATGGGCAGCGGAGACTGCGGGAACTGTGGGATAGCTACCCACAGTGCAACGCTCCGGAAGTCGACTCTAGCCTCGGTACTGTGGAAGCGCTCCGCCGAGTTAATGCACTTAATGCACTTAGAGCATTTTCTGTGGGGACACACACACTCGAATATATAAAACCGATTTCTAAAAAACCAACTTCTATAAATTCGACCTTATTCCGTAGTGTAGACATACCCCGAGATTCTACGTAGAATAGTGCTCTTGCTTCCACTATTTTCCTGTCAATTTTTTCTCCTCTGAAAATTGTTGGGCTCTTTCATTGCATAAAGAGTAGTTTATGACATTGAGATGAAGTATTTTTTAGATCTGAACGTCCAAAAAACAGATTATCTCCCTCTACACCTCTTGGCAGCCCAAGGATAGTGATGTTATTTGGTCTAATTTGATTTTCCGTTAGTTCTATGTTCAGCAGAGAGCAAATTATTCTTTTTATTGAAAATACTGCAAAGCTTAGATATATTATGCTATTATTGTAGCCACAAGTTTTGTTTTTGATGGTTGCATATTCCAGTCTGCTAGGTTTGGTTTTCTAGTGTTCTCCAATTTGTCAGATTTTGTCTGGAGTCACATGTAAAAAGAGTCAGACTTCTTGTTAAAGACTTCTTGTAATAATAAAATATACCCTGCTGAGACATGCTAGCAGAACAGAGATTATTCCAAGATCTTGAACATCTAAGATGTAGAGAAGGTATTTCAGTATTTATCTATTCATCCAGTTTTCACCCATAATTACTGTCAGATATGTATATAATTACTACTACTCTAAATCAGAGCACAAAGGAAAAAATAAAAAAAAAAGGGAGAAGATTGTTTTCATGTCAGGAAGGCAAACATTTTTCCTGGCTGTTCAGTCCTAGCCAAACAGTTTTATTGATATCAAACACTCATTATGGGACACACTGAAGTTTTTAAGTTCACTGTAAATTCCAGGATTCTTTAGAAAATTTTCATTAGAGGCATCTTTCTTAAATCTATTTATTCTGATAAAATGAGACTGCAACCATTTATGTTCTAGTTAATTTAAAAGTTTAAGACCTAACAAAATAATACATTGTTCAATGTGAATTACAGGAATCCCTCCACTCCTCAGAAAGCTCAACTCATCTCAGAACCTCAGAGCATCTTCAACCTCAGAAAAATTAAATGAAAGGCTGAAAGAAAAGTTGGACTTTTCACCATGCCCCAGAATTCAGACTTGGCTTTGGTTTATCAACAAGGTGATAAACACACTATACATGGCTGGCACTGTTAAGTGAGCAGCACAAGCTGAAGTCCATGAGTTGTCTTCAGGGCAGAGTGCATATAATATTCAATCTGAAAGTCCCAGACATGAATAACTGTGAGGATGGCTGCATCAAGGAAGAAGAGCTGCAACCTCCTCAGCAGACACAGATGATAATTAAAAACAAAACACCTATTGGCCACTGCTGCTACCTGGGACTGCAGGTATAATCAAGGATCCAAAAGTCCTTTAAAATGTGATCCTCAGTGACAAAAGGCAACCCCTCAAAAGAGGGAGCAGAAACCACCTCTCTCATCATTATCGCTCTCGTGTCTGGTCTGCGCTTCATCTACATTTTTGACATGACATGAGGATAAGCTGTGCAGGATAGATCTATATATTCCTTGACACTGATTCTATGATTAGTAGCATCTCTTGAAAGTTTATCCTCTAGAATATCTAGATAATACTTTAATAGCAGACATTTAGATAGAAGGATTCATATTTTGATGTAATTATGCCATACTTGTTTAAAGGAATAGATACTTAAGGGATTTCCCTTCAAAGAAACCTTAGTAGGATGTCTCATCTTCAGGACACCCATGCTATGCACATCTGTCCTCTCTTCATCCCTCTAAACTCCAACTCTTTCTTATTCCTTAGTTCTTCTCACGGTGGTAAACTAATATTCTGCGGCCATACCTTTCCTTGCAAGATAATTCTAAAGTTAATCCAAAATTTAAAGTTAATTAAAATTTTGGCAACCCTGTGTCTCAGACCTTCAGGCAGGGACTGTGCAAAATAGTTCTGGGTCAGGGCAGGGCAGCAAACAAACAGTCAGAAGCTCAGGCCCTCAGGCAGGGACTGAGCAAATAGTGCAACAGCAAACCCCAGGCTCCTGGCTTTGAGCAACCAGGGTGGGGGGGGAAGACTACCACCCACGAGTTGGGTGGCAGGGGGGACGTAGGCCCACCCACTCCACTGCATCCTACCCTGGGGCCCTAGCAGCAGTAGAAGACCTGCTGCGGAGTCAGTGGGGATCCTGGCCGCAACACACTGACAAACTCTGGCAGTGCTGCAGCCAGATGAGGGTCGGCTGCCCCCGGACTACTTTTGTACTCCCCTCCTAGGGTACTGGGATCAGGGTGGCGTCCTCAGAGGGTTCCGGCACCATGGCTTCCTCTGGGTAGCTGGCGAGGGGTATGCTGGGCAGCTCCTCCATGCATTGGTTGGCATAGGCATTGGCTGGTCTGGCCAGTCCTCGGCTCTGCCGTGGATTGCCAGCGTCTCCCAAGCCGAAGCCAGGCCACAGGCGTCTGGCCTCTCTGGCGGCTGCGGCCCAAGTGAGCTCCGGGGTTGGGCTTTTATACTTCCTGTCCTGTGCCTTGACCTCTGGGAGGCGGGCGCAGGATCCACTGGCTCCACCCACTTTGGTGTCTGGGGAGGTTCTTCCCTCTGCGGGGTGGTGGGGCACCACACTACCCCTCCCCAAGTCTGGATCCCGCTCATCGAGGCCAGACCCTTCCAAATCTCCCAGGTGGGACAAGAAGTCTACATTCACGTGGTCCTTACCTGCCCTATGGCGGACAGTGAAAGCATAGGGCTGCAGTGTCAGGTACCAGCACGTTAGTCTCATATTATTTTTCATTTTGGCTAACCACTGAAGTGCGGCGTGGTCAGTGACCAGCATGAACAGGGCCCCAAGGAGGTAGTAACGCAATGTGTCACAGGCCCATTTCACTGCCAGGGCCTCCTTCTCTATCACCGTGTAGTTCCTATCTCATGGAAACAATTTTCGACTGAGGTATAAGACCAGATTTCTTCTCCATGTACCTCCTGGGACAGGATGGCCTCAAGTCCTACCTCTGAGGTGTCCATCTGGAGGATGAACTGCCAGTTAAAGTTGGGGCTCGTGTCTTTGAGTGCCTGGAAGGCATCCTCGCACTCCGGGGTGCACACTATATGTCGGGGGCTGTCTTTGGTCAAAAGTCAGGTTAAAGGGGCTGTGATAGATGCGAAACCGAGAATAAACCACCGGTAGTAGCCTGCAAGTCCCAGGAACTGGTGCACTTGGTGCTTCGTGGTGGGCAGTGGGCAGGCCGCCAGGGCCTCAACCTTTCCCACAAGGGGTCTCACCTGTCCCCTCCTGATAGCGTATCCCAGGTAGGTGGTCTCTAGCCATCCAATGCGGCATTTTTTGGATTGGCAGTTAATCCTGCTGCCCGCAGGGACCTCAGGACCGCAGCTACCTGTTCCAGGTGGTTCTCCCACTGGCAGCTGTAAATGACGACATCGTCCAGGTATGCGGCACTCACTTTGTGATGTTTCAATGACCCCCAAGGCTAGCATAGCTTGGACTTCCTCCTCAACAACTTGCAGCATGCGGTTTGGCAAGGGCCTGTTCGACTCCTGGATCACCACTCCAGTCTCTGTCCGAATGGTATGGTGAATGAGGGTCGTGTGGCCTGGCTGGGCAGTGAAAGTTCTGGGGAATGCCTGTAGGAGGCACCGGGTCTGCTTATGTTGCTCCTTGGTCAGGGTTTCTCTGAGTTGGGGCACCATGGAGTCCTCGGTCAGGGGTACTCGGGGGCCCAATTTGGGCTCCGGGGGGCATGGGTTAATTAAAAGGCCCTCTTTTCTGGCCAGGGCTTCAGGAGGTTAATATGGTATCGTTGAGTTTTCTTGCGCCAGTCAGGCTGGTTAATCTCATAGGTGACTGGTCCAACCTTTCGGACCACCTCATATGGCCCCTGACAACGGGCCAGTAGTTTTGATTCACTAGGGGGGCAGTATGAGCAGAACCCAATCGCTGGGTTTGAAATTGCGGACCCAGGTTTCCCGGTTGTATGTTTCAGCCTGAGCTTCCTGAGCCACCTTCAAGTTCTCCCGAGCTAGAGCTCCTCTCTGAGTGAGGCGTTCCTGAAGCTGGAAGACATACTTCAGAAGGCCCTGGGTTGGTGACTCCCATGTCTCCCTCATGGAGGTCCAGTAGCCCCCTTGGGCGACGTCCATACAATAGCTCAAAAGGGGAAAATTTTGTGGAAGATTGGGGTACCCCACAGACAGCCAGAAGCGAAGGCGGGAGCAGCTGATCCCATTGGCATAGGTCCTCTGGGGGAAATTTGCACAGCACTTCTTTGAGGATATGGTTGAACCTCAAAGAAGTGCTGTGCAGGTGGTAGATGGAGGTGCGTAGCTGCTTGATCCCCAGGAGGTTGCAGTCTGTAGGTGAAGTTGGTGCCCTGGTCAGTAAGGGGTTCCCGGGGTAAGCCCACCCGGGCAAAGACCTTCATGAGCTCATCAGTGATGGTTCTGGTGGTGATACTCCGTAGCGGGGCAGCTTCGGGGAAACGGGTGGCATAATCCACGCTGACCAACACATACTGAAACCCAGCCATACTTTTCGGGAGGGGGCCCACCAAGTCCATGGCCGCTCGCTCAAATAGTGTTTCTACAATGGACATGGGAATCATTGGGGCCTTGGGCGTCTGTGCGGGAGCAGCCAGCTGACATTCTGGACAGGAACTACAGTAGTTACTCACCTCCTGGTGCACACCAGGCCAAAAGAACAGTGTCAAAATTCAGGTGACTGTCTTTTCATGGCCCAAGTGCCCTGCAGCCGGGATGTCATGGGTGAGTTTCATTACTGCTCGTCGGTGACATTGAGGCACAAGCAGTTGGGTCTAGACGTCTCCAGTGCGGGGATCTCGTTCCACCTGATAGAGACAGTCATGATGTAACTCGAAAAGGGGCCACACCTTTGCCCGGCACAGATCGATCATGGGCCCATCAATGACTGCAGGCTGCTCATATGCTCGACTAAGGGTAGGGTCCTCCCTTTGGTCCCAGCAGAAGTCGGTGCTAACCCTAGGTTTGATGGCGGGGGGTCCTTGGGCTCTCCTCTCTGTCTATTGGGGTCCCTTTTCCTCCCCCTCCTCTCCGTGGGTGCCAAAGCAGCCTCCTTCTAGTGCTGGGGTGATCTCGGGGCCTTCCTTGGCATTTGAATGAAGGACCCCTGAGAACTCTGGCCAATCACATCCCAGGATCAAATAGCCGGTCCCACTGGGGCTTCAGCTGCAAGGAAATCTTCCATTAGAGCGATGGCGGCTGCTAGCATCGCAGGCCTATGGCGGAGGACCCAGGCCCCTCCTCGCGGCGGGAGGATGTGGATGAACTGTTCCAGGATGACTTGCTCAGTGAGCTCACCTGGGGTTTGCCTCTCGGGCTGTAGCCACCGCTTGCACAGCTCCCGGGCCACCAACTGGGGTCAGGTGCCTGTGGGGTAGGTCAGACTCCTGAACCGCTGCTGGAAGGTTTCTGGGTTGACATCTAAGGCCTCTAGTTTCATATCATCCCAGTGAAGTAGATTTATTAACACTGAACAATGACTTCCCTTTATACTCTACATACAGGGTTCTGTACCTGTTTGTTTTCCTACATAATATTTTTCATCTATTTTCTTTTCCCAAGCCAAATAACCTTCACATGAGAACTTTTATTTTAATGAAGAGTTAAACTGACATCTTTGTGGTTTTAGGAGACCTCTTTGCATGCTTTCTACAGTGTGTTGCCATCAGATTTTTTTATATTATTAAAATGTGCCTACACTAACTGATAATTCATTCAAATCAGGGCTCTCATTCATGACAGAAACTTGTGGCATTTGTTGAAAAGCAGATGGTGCTGCAAGGTTCCCTGGGACAGTGATGCATAGCTACAAAACGATCATTTTACATGTTTTTTGCAAACCAGATCATTTTTCCCTTTCAGGGTGGCTTCTGTCATAGTTTCTAGGCATCCAGGCCCTTGCTTGAATGCAGGCTCCATTCACAGTGCAAGGACTGAGGAAGGTAAATACAGAAGGGTGTCTACTTCGCTTAAGAATGTACATGAGTATGGCTACCCAATTTAGTCAATGCTGGCCAGCTGCCCAGATCTGCACCCCCCACCTCTATTAACCTATTAATGTATGCTAATGTATTAACATATGAAGGACATCAGAAAACTTCCCTCTAAGGGTAAGCTTTTACCACAAAGTTAAGTCAGGCAGTTGGGCCCCCAGCTCTGAGCTCCTGTGTTAGCCTAACTCAAGTGTAAGCAGCCACACCGCAAAGCCACACTTGAGTTACTGTATTCTCACTGGTGCTGCACTCATCCGTGTGTCACTAGGACTTCTGGAAGTTCTGGGTGGCCTATCCTATGGTTCTTTGTGCTGCAATAAGCTGAGACATCCCATGATTCTTTACTATTGAATTGTGGGAGAATTTGTCTGTCCTTCTGGGCACATAGAGGGAATTATGAGAAATGATTTAGCCTGTGTCCAACCTACAAACTGGGCAGCTTACTACCCAAGTGAAAATAGCACCCAACCTCTAGCCTATACTCCCAGCTAAGGCAGGTTTAAAGCACCACTGAACTTGGGTGAGAGGGTTTTGTGCATGGAGAGGAGTGGAGTTGGGGCAACGCTGGAGTAACAAGGTTACTGTTGTGTGTTACAGTGTGAATTAACTCTGCTCTGAAGGTGTAGGCTAAAAGTCAAGACAAACTATAGCAGAATGTGAGGATTGGCAAAATTGTTTAAGCAGCAGCTCCTCCTGGGCCTTGTGACTTACATTTGCCTGATTCACAGCCAGCCTGAATGTGCCTACAGCAGATTTGCTGGGCTTTTGCTCGGTTTTGAAACATTAAAAGGTCTTTATGCACAGTGATGGCAAGGGAAACAGTCTTAGCTGCTGCAGTTCAGAACATAATAATTTGTATAAGCCCCACAAAGGCAGTAGCAGATTAGAAGGTTCAGGAGTTTCCATATCTCCTTAGGCCACCAGCCCTGTATGTTATGTCAGCAGATTGGGCTGGCCAGGGTTAGCAGCCTAGACCAGTGGAGGCCCTGGTGTGGGGATCTCTACAAAGCAGCCCCACATATGACACCCATCTTTTTATAGATGTAGGTTCTACACACTCCTAGCTACACCATACATGCTCATCCTCCTCATGTGTCCCCTGTAACGAAGTGATGACTCACTGGTGCGGCACCTCCTGCTGGTCATCCTGGGAATTAGCTCTCCAACCTCAGGAGCGCCCTCCGCAGGCTGGTGTCTCACCTGCCGCTGGCCCCTGTATCTCTCCCGGACCCCAGTGCCCCCCATGTCAGGGTTCTGCCCCGAGAGTAACCCACAATCTGGGTCTCGCTACCCAGGGGAACCCCCAACCCTCTATCCCCACCTTGCCTCAGTGGCTCCCAGGGCTGTTTTAACCCCTTCAGGGCCAGAGTGGGGTGACTGCCCGGCTATACCCCCAAATAAACACTGAAAATTTGGCTTTAACTGATTTATCTAAAGTCCTCAGTTGCAGATCCAGGAATGTAACCCAGGTCTTCAGTACAGTGTCCATTTTAGGAATCTTCCTTCATCAGTCCATAGGTTGCAGGCCCGAGGACTGACAACTGACATCTGTGGACTGTCCAAAAATGGACACTATCCTCTTGATTCTCATTACCTGCTCTATCCACTGGACTATGCTACCTTCTTTTCAGAGACAATACTATCATTAACTACATGGAAGTTTTCCCAGCTTAATAAGGGCAAAACCAGATAGTTATACTATGGGTACAATTAAAATAGATTTCTAATCTTATAGACTGTACTGATTTGAGAGCAATTTCCTTTACAGATAATGGAGAATACTGAAGAGCCTGAATTTTTTTTTCAGCCAATTAGAAACTTCTTTAATAGACTCATTGTACTTGGAAAAAATACATCACATCTTTAAGAGAAAGACTTTGATATACACTCAATTAATATTCGGATTAGATTAAGGTACTTTATATGCAAAGTCTACATTTGCTGAACAATTACATTAATTTATAAAGTTATTAGATATAATGAAACACTGACCGTCTTTCTTAAATGAATCAGAATTGCCTATACACTTAAAACTTCACATCTAATTCTGTGTTTACAGAAAACTAGGTACATTAAGGGTCAAATATACTTGTTGCCTACAAACTTGACAATTTTAATGCTGCACATGAATGACAAATCTCTCCAGTCAAAGGGGTTATTTTCAACGAAATAACATGGAAAATCTTGTGTATGCCAACTCCTCAAGGTTTTTCTCAGAGAATATGTATTTGGAGTTTATTACTGTACTCCCTGTGCTTAGTTTACTAGGGTAATTATATAATACACTACCCAAAACACTGTTCATGCAGATTTTAGAGAAAAGTGACAAAGAAGGAATGATGCATTTTTTAGGCTTACCAATTTCCTAAAAATGTTTCAGGCAATAATTACAACAGCTCCCAGTGGAGGAGATGCTACAGTACAATAGTTTTGTTGCCAAAATTTACACATGTAGTGTGAAGTGTTTAATAGAACTCACTTTCTCACCCACAAATCCCTTGGTAGGTCAGAACCTAGATTTGTTAAAGAAATGTTGCAATGTCATCCCTTATGCTATGTTCTTGGGAAAGAGGTGGGTGGATGGCAGTAGAATTGGAGCTGGGTAAGTTTTGGGGATTAATAGTTTATTTTCTGAAAAATGCATTTTTTTTGGACGAACAAAACTATTTTTGAATTTGGGTTGACTTTGGCAAATAGTTTCAGCCAAATAAAAAGAAAAAACGGATTCTTAAAGTCAAAACATTTCCTTTCAACATTTTCTAAACAAAATCTTGACTTTTTGTTTCAAAAAGACTGTTTCAAAAGTTAACTATATTTAACAGCAACAAAAACCCATACAAGAAAACCCCTAAACATCTCAAGTTTTGGTTTGATCAGAATTGACTCCCCCCTGCCCTCTGGAAGAATTGTTGTAGGCTGACCCTAAACAATTTAATTTTTTTTGTTCCATCACTGAACCCGAATATCAGTTATTTGCCTACCCTGAAGTGGATTTGCTAATGGCTATTTTTCTTAAGGGCTTTTATTTTAATAGTTTTTGCCTGGCCAATCTATTCATTTTGTTGAGGTCAATCATTGCATAAGGAGGTTTTAATTTTGGCATGAAATTGTTGTACGAGATATCCATAGTGGCGTATGGGTACTCAACTACTCAAAATAAAGGCCAGATTGCAACTGGCCCTTTCAAATATCAATAGAATGAAGGGGCCAGCTGTCCCCTCCCAGTTCCCTGGTTGGCAAAGGGACATGTCAAGAAATCCCACCCTTACTTGGAGGAGAGGCTGCATGGGGTGCTGGACATGGAATGTACTGCCCTTGTAGGGACACAGAAGTCCAAGAGTTTCAGCTTAGCCCCAGGTGTTGCCTGTCTGCCTGGCTCTTATGAACTTGCATGGCATGCTATAATCAGCCAAAGGGGAGAAAGTGCTCAGACTGGTGACTAAAGGACTCCTGGTGGGAGGCACTTAGGTTGTTTGTTTGCTGATGAAGGCGATTATTTCTGGGGCTTTCCTACCTCTCCAAAGGCTGTAGGAGGCTTCTGAACCCCAAGGCAAGAGGTGGGAATTTGAAACTAAGTTCCAGAGAGGGGCAGGAAGAAGGCTGGGCTGTGTCCCCACCCCATCTCCACACCAGCCCTCAGAGCAAGCAGGCTGCTCATCTTTAGTATACAGGCCTATTTCTAAACAACAAATGAGTTTAATAAGAACTCACTAGACTGGAACATGGAAAGAAACCTCTCCAAGCTAGGACCATTAAGTCACCTGATCAAACTTTTACTCCAAGGGCATGAGGCTCTCTTTCTAGCAGCTTTCTAGAAGCTGAAGCCTTTCACAAATGAACCTTTTGATGAGTTGTGATGGGTTTTCCCCAAGGTGCAGCCTGGACTGTGGGACTGTTCGTAGTCCTCTGTCCTATCAACCTGGGCTGCCTCTCACCCTGTGATGCTGTTGGCAAGCTACAAATCTCTGGCACGTATCGCACTTACACAGACATCCAGAGGCAGAGACACACGCAACTGAGTTACATTTATGCTTCTCCCACTCATGAACTAATAATAGAGAGGCTCCAGCCAATTCCCCTCCAGCTCCCCAGCCATGCACTCTAGAACTGTACCATCATGCCCTAATCAGAAGCCTGACCAATGTTCATTACCCAGCCCGCTCCTTCCTCGATGTGGAGAGGACACACACTAGTCTTTGTAAACTGAGCTGAGATGTCCCAAGAACTTCACCTAAAACTCATTTTTTTAGGTAAAGTATAAAACAGATTTATCAACTAGAGAAAGATTGATTTCTATGCCTGCTACTTAAAATCTAAGTTGGTTACCTAAGAGACAAAAATAAATTTGCAGTCTGGGTTCTATAAACTAAAGACGATTTGCATCAAGCAGTGTCTTACCCTGACAGACGGTATAGTTCCTCAATATACAGGCTAAGACTCCTTTCCAGCTTGGGACCACACTGCCCAGTTCAAAGTCTTTGTCCTCCAGACGTTTCTTCCAGGTATTGAGTTGTGCAGGGAGTGAGGCCCAGTCATGTCGTCACTTCACCTCTCAGAGTTTCTTCCAGCTTGCTGGAAAGATCTATGCATCTGACATTGGGGTCCACCCCCATTGGTCAAGCATTCGCCACTGTCTACATACTGTCTCTGAGAAGTCTTCTGGGATGGCTGTTGGGAAAGTAGATTCCCTTTAGTGGGCCATCAGCATGTCTGGCTACTCCAGTGTTGTACCTGAAAGACTGATTGTGGGTGTTCCCCAACCTCACAACACAGCACACACATGGCAAAATTTCATAACTTCACATACAATCATAGTGCATACAATCCAATAGGATATTGATATTTAACAGAGCAAGACTTTTAAAATGATACCTCGCGAGGCATCATTACAAAACATATAATTATATGACAGTGGTGAATATGTGGGTTCCAGGGTGCTGCTTTGAGGTACAGAGTGTCACATGGTTATCATACATAAAATACAGGGCCATGTGAATTTCATTACTGTGATTATCTGCTGTATGTTCATGGGCTACTCAATACATAAAATATTTTTGCTAGAAGTTTGGATAGCAGCATTTCCATCTCGGAAATGGCACCAGTTAAAAGTGAATTAAACACTGTCAGTGAAGAATGATACACTCTTCACATTTTTACAAGTTAAATTCATACAGTAACATACTGACCTGTCTGCAACACACACACACACACACACACACACACACACACAAGATTTCTTTTGTAAATGTAGATAATGTTTCTGAATCCTGTCCGGGGGATAAGAGCATTATCAGTTGCTTTTTCCCCCTCATAGAATGCTTGTCAATAAAAATGGTTACAACTAGTGACAATATGAGTAAGGGAGACTAGACTACCCTTTGATTAATTTTCCCTTGAAAAGAAAGGGTCTGTATTTTTCTGCAAAACCTAAATTCTTTCTTCACCAAGTGTGTACTGATTTTTTTGGGAAGTTTGATTTTCAAGAAGTAGAAAGTCCTGTAGCGTGGATGATTTACCTTCCCACTGATGTATCAATTATCCAAAAAGATTATACTTACTACTACGTACTGGTCACCAGCTGTTCCTAGATGTACATGATATGGATATCACAGCATTACAGGATTGCTTTAAGGAAACTGACTAAAAAAAAAATATTTGTGCTATTAACATGAATGCCTGTCTTGGAGGGGCCATCCATTTCAACTCCACCCACCATGACTCCTGACCTTTCAATTTGTTTTCAGTTGGTTCTTGCACAAGATGAAGAAATAAGTCTTGCAACACTCTCTCTCTAGTATAGTGGTTAAAACCCAGAATACTTTAATAAAGCTCCTAAATCATTGTCCCTTCTACACAATCAATCCTATGGGTAAAGCAAAGAGCTGCTTCTAGGAAATAGTGTTGCTGACTTGTTGAACAGAGGGTGGCATAACAATGCCAAGAAAAGGCTTTTTCTAAGGGCAGTCAGCATTTATTAGTTGCAAACTTCTAATTTGAGCCTTTTCAAAGCTAACAGAAGACATCTGAGAAAAGGAAGAAAATGTTCTTTAGGACTCTGTTTCCCTGGATTTTCTGTTTTACATCCTGTACTGTGTAATGATAAATTCTGATTTATATTGCAATGGCTTATGGTGTATGGCAAGATACTGTGATGTCCTGATGTGGTTTTGGGAACATATTTTAAAAATACCAGTAATGAAAGAAGGCTCCAGTTTTAGGCAGAATCATTTTTATAAAATGTGAACTTAAAATTAGTGTTAATAAACTTCATGAAACAAATGTTTACAATGATTAACAGTAGTGAAATAACATGTCCATTCTGCAAGTAATTAGTGATGCTGGTAATTTTCAGTAATTAAATACTAATGAATTAATTTACTGAGCAATATATTTACTGGAATTAAGTGTATTTATATTTTATTATTTAGTAATTTATTATACTATATGACTTGTATAATGTCATAGGTATGCATGGCCCTTTACAAAAGTCACGGTCATGAAAAAAGCATCATGCACTGCGAAATCTGGTCTCCCCCCTGTGAAAGCTGGTCTTTTTTGTGCTTTTACTCTATACTATACAGGCTTGACAAGGGAGACCAAAAGGGGAGTTGCAGGGGGGTCACAAGGTTATTTTAAGGGGGTCACAGTACTGCCACCCTTACTTCTGAGCTGCCTTCAGAGCTGGGCACTGGAGAGAGGGGCTGTTAGCCAGGCACCCAGTTGTGAAGGCAGCTCCCCACCGGCAGCAGTGCAGAAGTAAGGGTGGCAATACCATACCACTCCTCCCTTACTTCTGTGCTGCTGCCTTCAGAGGTGGGCAGCCAGAGAGTGGTGGCTGCTGATTGAGGACCTAGCCCTGCAGGCAGCAGCGCAGAAGTAAGGGTGGCTGCACGATACCATGCTTTTGCACTGCTTCTGGCAGTGGCTCTGCCTTCAGAGCTGGGCTCCCTGCCAACAGCAGCCACCGCTCTCCAGCTGCCCAGGTCTGAAGGCAGAGCTGCTGCTAGCAACAGCACAGATGTGAGGGTAGCAGTACCACAACCCCCCTCCCCAATAACCTTGCGACCCCACCCTCCCCCCCACTCCTTTTTGGGTCAGGACTCCTACAGTTTCAACACCGTGAAATTTCAGATTTAAATAGCTGAAATAATGAAATTTAAATCCTACGACCATGAAATTGACCAAAATGGACCATGAATTTGAAAGGGCCCTAATAGGTCAACCATGCCCAGAAATGGATGCAATTCATCCTTTCACTGTTTGTAACACACTGATGGCATCTCTAGGTAACTCACAATTTGTTAGGTAATGAAAATCTGCTAAACAATTTCCCATTTTTAAAATTAATGGTATGTAGATACAGGCAAATAGTTGGTAACAGTAAGCAAAAACTAAATATTGGCTAGTGGATCCCAGCTCACAATTTCCGTTACAAATCTGTAGGGAGATTAATCTTTTGAGAAGATGTATCTGGAGAAAATATATAAAAAGTAGCACTGATTTTTACTTGTGGCACCTGAGAGACTAACCACTTTATTTGAGCATAAGCTTTCGTGAGCTACAGCTCACTTCATTGGATGCATACTGTGGAAATTACAGAAGATCTTTTTATACACACAAAGCATGAAAAAATGGGTGTTTACCACTACAAAAGGTTTTCTCTCCCCCCACCCCACTCTCCTGCTGGTAATAGCTTATCTAAAGTGACCACTCTCCTTACAATGTGTATGATAATCAAGGTGGGCCATTTCCAGTATCATACACATTGTAAGGAGAGTGGTCACTTTAGATAAGCTATTACCAGCAGGAGAGTGGGGTGGGGGGAGAGAAAACCTTTTGTAGTGGTAAACACCCATTTTTTCCATGCTTTGTGTGTATAAAAAGATCTTCTATACTTTCCACAGTATGCATCCAATGAAGTGAGCTGTAGCTCATGAAAGCTTATGCTCAAATAAATTGGTTAGTCTCTAAGGTGCCACAAGTACTCCTTTTCTTTTTGCGAATACAGACTAACATGGCTGTTACTCTGAAACCTGATTTTTACTTGTGACTTTAAAAAGACCATGCTGAACTGGTGACATGGGACTACTAGACCTATACATCTTTTATCTGGCTTTACTATTCATCCTATTATGCAATGAATCCACCTCTCTGGCTCTGTGCCTTGGCTTGGTTTAATATTTAAACAAATTTTGCACCTTCCTTTTATTAATTTAATACCTTCCCCTGCTTACTTCTCTCCCTACTCCATTATGAAAGATACCAGTTTTGGATTCCATGTAGAGTGCCTTTCAAGGGATGAAGGCCCTTACTAGCACTGATTTACTCATCACCTCCATCCATGCAGTTATAGGGAAAGCAACACTTTCAAACTAAAGGTAAAATATCATGGGTCAAATTTGCTGAATGCAATGGAGTCACATCAGTTTGCACCAGATGAGAGTTCTTCCATACATGTTTATATTTCTGAAGAAGAGTGTACTAAAAGTCAAGGACGTACAAACTCGGTGACTCTTTTCCTTCATTCAAAACACATACAGGTTACTATACTCATGTGGGCCCCTTTTGTCAACAATTACATGAACTGATTCACAAACAAATGGCTGTGACGTGGTTGTCTAAAAAGAAATCACTTACCCTATGTGCTGTTAATCTCGATATTTATAATACTGTGATATTTGCCTTTATACTGGTATTTACAATATTCCCCCTTCTTGTAAAACAGGGCTACTGCTGGCAAGGTTCCTTCCCCACTCTGAACTCTAGGGTACAGATGTGGGGACCTGCATGAAAGACCCCCTAAGCTTATTCTTGTCAGCTTAGGTTAAAACTTCCCCAAGGTACAAACTTTTACCTTTTGTCCTTGGACCTTATGCTGCCACCAAGCGTGTTAAAACAAAGAACAGGGAAAGAGACCACTTGGAGATGTCTTCCCCCCAAAATACCCCCCCAAGCCCTACACCCCCTCTCCTGGGGATGGCTTGATAAAACTCCTCACTAATTTGCCTAAGTGAACACAGACCCAAACCCTTGGATCTTCAGGACAATGAAAAAGCAATCAGGTTCTTAAAAGAAGAATTTTAATTAAAGAATCACCTCTGTAATCAGGATGGTAATACCTTACAGGGTAGTTAGATTCAAAACAGAGATTCGCTCTAGGCAAAACCTTAAGTTACAGAGAGAATCAGGAATATACATTCCATTCAGCACAGCTATTTTACCAGCCATTTAAACAAAACAGAAATCTAACACATATCTAGCTAGATTACTTACTAAGTTCTAAGACTCCCTTCCTTTTCTGTTCCCAGCAAAAGCATCACACAGACAGACAGACCCTTTGTCCCATCCCCTCCCAGCTTTGAAAGTAACTTGCCTCCTCATTGGTCATTTTGGTCAGGTGCCAGCGAGGTTATCCTAGCTTCTTAACCCTTTACAGGTGAAAGGGTTTTGCCTCTGGCCAGAAGGGATTTTATAGTTCTGTATACAGAAAGGTGGTTACCCCTCCCTTTATATTTATGACAACTGCAGATATAATGGTCAATTTTTTTTTTTACTGTGAGATGTAAACAAAGCATAAACTCTCAGTTGGTATAAACTGGCATACAATGCTGATTTACTCCAATTGTGTATCTGGCCTGCAGATTTTAAATTTCCCTTTTGCATAAGAGAGAATTTTAGTAATAAGAACACTGCTTCTATGGTGACTTTTCTCTGTTCTTCTCATCTGTTCATTTACACAACCATTAATGCATTAAAGACTCAACAGTCCTGTGAGGTAGGTAAGTAGCATTATGCCTCATTTACGTGTAGGCAAATCAAGGCAGATGGGGGTTAATTGACATGCCCAAGCTCACAGAGAAGGTCTGTAACAGAGTCAATAATAGAAGCCAGGGCTTTGGTACTCAGTTTTGTACTTTAACTGTAAAACTATCCTCCCTCTCTGGAGAATGTGCAATACAGTACAGTATCCCGTTAATGTTGCCTTAAAGAAAAATGGGGAAAAGAATGGCACATATCCCTACAGAAAGGGAAACAGAAAATCATGAATGCCTCTTGCTCTTTATTCCAGAGATTTTTTCCAATGTAAAACGCTCAACTTACCAGACTTACCAGATCTCAAAACATTTATTTAGAGCAGGTAAAACAGACCCAGTAAATGCTGGGAGGGTAGTCAACATGATGCTAGCATGTCACATATTTTTACTTTTGTCACATATATTATAATTATTGGTGGAATACCTTCCAGATTCCTGAATAATCAGAAAAGCCCCTTACCACATATGTTTATTAGGAGCACTTGATGAGCTCACACTGTCCAACAATGATTAAAAACAAACAGTTGGCAATTTATTTTAGGTTGCCCCAAAGGATTATATTTAGGAGTGGGCCTCATACCTCTTATGCAGTCAACGTGATTGAATTGTTTACTATAGCTCTGAAAAGCCAACCTTGTTTAGAAGGAACAATTGATAGTAATATGACAAGATCTGAGAACATAAGAAGCTCCTTAGTCCAGGTCCTAACCCTCAAATATTTTGGGGGCAGATAATCAGCTGGTGTACACAGATATAGTTCTATTGATTTCTATGGAGCTACACAGGTGTATGCTGGGGTAGGGATTTGAACTATAATGTTTTGTTTTTAATCTCTGAAGAGATCTGTTCAAAAGACAGTCTTTTTATTATGTATGCTTTTGTATTTATCCTGAATGGATTTTATACCCACATTAATTGGTAGGCTTCATCTACCATTTTCTGTATATGTACTGTTTATTTGCACACCAATGAAAATGAAGCTAAAATGACTAAGTAAGTGCTTTATTTGTGTGTGGGTTTGTTTCCTTTTTCCATTGTTACAGATAATTCATGGGTAGAATTACTAGTAAAGGGAAGGGTATAATTCTCCCCTCTACTGCAGTTAGATGTGAATAGGTGATATTTCAGATACAGAACATTTCTATGGCCAATCCAGATTCTCTGCTTTGCTAAATTCACACATGGTGAAACATATTAGGAGAGCTATCAGAAAGCTAATTCTCTGGCCAGTCCCCAACACTAGCACAGTTTACTGGAGGGTCCAATAAGGACTGATTAGCAGTGAGCATAGCCAGAGTGCAGCAAACCCTCTTCTCCAGTCTTGACATGAACCCTGCATTAGGGGGTACGAGGAGAGTGGTATAGGAAAGGCTACACTAGTTTTATGCCCACTGGAGACTTCCTTATTCCAGGGATGAATCCCCAGTTAGATGGATGCAACCAGTCTGGGCTGTGCAAAGGGAGCAAAGTAGGACAGGAAATCCGCTCTTAATGTTAACAGCTTTCTATCCCGTCCCAAGGGAAACCAATCACAATCATTAATACTGAGCATTTTAAAACTTCATTTGCTTTGCACATATTAGCTCATTAATTCTTAAAACACTCGTGGGGTAAATTATTATTATCCTATTTTATAGAAGAAATATAGACAAGGATATTGAGGCATAGATACTGCTAATTTACTTTGTGTCAAGTAGTACAAAAGATTAGACTTGAAATTAGATGAAGGTTTCTAACCATCAGAGGAGTGAAGTTCTGGAAAAGCCTTCATAGGGGAGTAGTAGGCATTAAAAAACCTAACTTGTTTTAAGATTGAGCTTGATTTTATGGAGGGGCTGGTATGATGAGAATGCCTACAATCGCATATGGCCTAACAGCCAAAATCTCCAACAGCCAGAGATGGGACATTAGATGGGAAGGGTGCTGAGTTACTACAGAGAATTTTTTTCCAGGTGTCTGGCTCATGGGTCTTGCCCACAAGCTCTGGGTCTAATTTGGGGTCAGGAAGGGATATTCCCCTGGTCAGATTGGCAGAGAATCTGGCGATTTTATTTGCCTTCCTCTGCACTGTGGGTTATGGGTCATTTCCTGGTTTGAACTAAAATAAATGGTAGATTATAAATCAAATTTGGAAATTTAAATCCAGATTTGAGGACTTCAGTAACTCAGCCAGAGGTTATGGGCCCACTAAAGGAGTGGGTGGATGAGGTTCTGAGGCTTGCAAGTTGAAGGTGGTCAGACTAGATAATCATGATAGTTCCTTCTGGCTTTAAAGTTTAGCAATCCCATACTCACATTGACTTCCATGGGGCAACTCTCCAAGTAAAGCACTACTCACTTTAACTAAAGGTGATAGAATATCACACTAATTGAGCTGCTCAGTGAAACAGAAGCTATCAATACTGGAGCACCTGTCCATGTGAAGTAGTTTATTTTAGGATAATATAGATTGAAAACTTAATTTTACGATACAGGAATTACACAGAGAAAAAGATAACGCATGGGTTGATAGCAAATTTTAGCCTATATTTCTACAATAAACCACAGTAGAACCTCAGAGTTACGATCACCAGAGTTACGAACTGACCAGTGAACCACACATCTCATTTGTAACCGGAAGTACACAATCAGGCAGCAGCAAAGACCAAACCCCCACCAAAAAACAAAAAACCCTGCAAATATAGTACAGTACTGTGTTAAACAAACTACAAAAACAGATAAATAAAGAGGAAGCAGCATAGTAAAGTTTCAAAGCTCTATTAAGTCAATGTTCAGTTGTAAAACTTTTGAAAGAACTAACATTTTGTTCAGAGTTACGAACGTTTCAGAGTTACGAACAACCTCCATTCCCAAGGTATTCTACTGTATACAGGGAAGTTATGCCTCTAGCCATTGTTAACGCACAGCTATTATCATATGGGACTGGGATTGTAGTTGTTCTTTAACAAATACAGGATGATATCTTGAAGGTGAAAAATTGTGTTCTCTTGGCTTCAAGTTAGTTATTTTTCTATTATAAAAAAGGAAGAAAGTGTTGCCACGGCTTATAGCAACACCACACAAGAAAGAGCTTGCACAGTAGCAGAGGGATGATAGTTGCAACAGTGGTTAACTTTTGCAGTGCTTTAACTTGCAGCTCTGCCAATCTCTCAAGAAAGATTTCAAGCGCGGAATGTGCTGGTATTGAGGTGGAGATGCAGGTACAAGAATGGGTAGTGTATACCTCCTGGTGAAAGGGACTTATGGACAACACAAATGGGAGCCAGGTTATATACATAAAAAGGAGTACTTACCGGTCAAGGATGTTTCTTCCATGATACCAGATTCCTCTGCAGCAGAAGCTGAAAAGTCAGTGTGACTAGAGGAAGGAGAGGAGTGAAAAAAGGAATATTAGGCCCTATTAGCACCTATATAAATAACTTCTTGTGTTTAGAATACTCTGAATCAGAGAGGAAGGAGGTTTGTAAAATACTGAAGACAAGATGCATTCTTATTTTTAAGTCTGAAGTGTTTTTTGAGGGTGGTGTAAGAAATTAAGAAACTAATCTACTACAGGAGCACACATCAATGGCATTAAACACTGTAAATGACTTAAAAGAGGTTGGATCATTTTACTATCAATATTTGTATATTTATATTGCACACATGCAGATTTGACTTTTTGATATAACTAGAAAAATGGAAGTTGAAACTGTGTTATACATTTAGATTTTAGTAAAGTATTTAATATAATTTTAATTGTGAAAATAATTCAGATTGGTTTTGGACGAAAAACTGGCTGAGGCCATAAACAAAATCATGTCAATGTATTGAGTTGGGGGGCAGTATCTAATGCAATCCTGCAGGGATTGTTGGTGTTTACAATCTTGTTTAATATTTTCATAAATAATCAGGGAAAGGATGCAAACTGTCAATACATTTGCTAATGATATTAAATTGCAAAGAGTTGAAAATACTAGTGGGGATAGAGGAAAAAATGCAATGATTACTAGCGAGCGAGCAGGAAGATAGGCAGAAAACAACTAAATGAGACTTAGCTTGGAAAAAAGGCAAACGAATACCTGAGGAATTAAAATCCAGATATTCAAGAGAGGAAGAAACCTGCAAATCAATAATTCTGATAGGCACTAGGGTTTATAGAGGTCAGCTCATTAGAGTTTAGATTGCAACACAACGTGGCAGTTAAAAAGGCCAATGTAATTTTGGGCTGCATATGCAAAGTCATTTTATAAAGGAGATGGCTAATAGTTTCAGCCACAGTAAGAGGCTGGATACTAGATCTAATGGGGATAATCATATGATCCAATGTGGCAAATCACATATTCCTACTTGTCTTGTCTTTGGTTCTGTGTTTTGGGTTTTTTTTTTTTTTAAAGAAAGCTTTTCAAGTTTCCAAGCCTAATGCAAACTTTACCTAAAGTTACTTGCTATAAACCAAATTCTAGACCAGGGTGGGCAAACTTTTTGGCCTGAGGGTCACAGCTGGGTATGGAAATTGTATGGTGGGCCTTGAATGCTCATGAAATTGGGGGTGTGGGCACTGGGATGGGGCCAGAAATGAGAAGTTCAGGGTGCGGGCTGGGACTCTGGGCTGGGGCAGAGGGTTGAGGTATGGGTGGGGACGTGAGAGCTCCAGCTGGGGATGCAGGCTCCAGGCTGGGACTGAGGAGTTCGGAGGGTGGAATGGGGATCAGGGCTGGGGCACGAGAAGGGGTCGGGGTGCAGGCTCCGGGCGGCGCTTACCTCAAGCAGCTCTCAGAATCAGTGGCATGTCCCCAGGTGGCGCTGTGTGCTGCCCCGTCCACAGGCACCGCACCTGCAGCTCCTATTGGCCGCGGTTGCCAGCCAATGGGAGCTACAGGAGCTGCGTGGACAGGGTCAGGGGCTTGCCCCGCCTCAGCAGTAGGAGCTCGAGGGCCTGATTAAAATGTCTGAAGGACTGGATGCAGCCCCCAGGCCGTAGTTTGCCCACCCCTGTTCTGGACCCTATGTAATCCACAGGCTTCAAGGATTACTGAGGGTGGTCTGTGCAGAACTGGGCTCTTTCATCATGAACCAGTTCTGTAGCTCCCCTCAAATATGCCACACATTAGAGCTTGGAAGATTTTTTCAAAATGTTGCAAGCCCCGAAAAGAGAACTTTTTCAAACACTCAAATTAATGGAGCACTTAACTGAAATCAGTATATAAAGGAAAGAAAGACACTTTGTGAAAAGCAATGGGAAATATAACCCAGTCATTGTTAGACTAGTTATAAGATGACCAGTGGAGAATCTGAAGCTGGGAAAAGAAAGGAAGAGGGCAAAGATTTTTTTGTTTTTTATATATATATATATACATATACATATATACACACACACACACACACCTCTTCCATATATTCAACACATTACATTATGGCTTCAAATTAGGATCAGGAGGGTGGGGATCTGGAACAGGAGGAAAAATTTTTTTTTCTTCTTTTAAAACTGTCTTCTTAAATTATGCTTGTTTCCTCTTTCATACTGTTTTCAAAGTATAACAAAATCAGAATGAGAATATTTTAAAGTGATATTCATCCTGTCATGATGAATTAAAGGCAGGTCTCTGCTTGTGTTCTGCTTTAGAATAACGGCATCAAGACTTCTCATTATTATGGTCTTGAGAATAGATCCTCATGTGGTGTAAATTGGCATAGCTCCACTGAAATCATTGAATGGTTGCTGAGGCCAAGGTCTGGACAGTGGTTTTCAACCATTTTTCATTTGCAGACCCCTAAAAATTTTGAATGGAGGTAGGGACCCCTTTGGAAATCTGAGACATAGTCTGAGGACCCAAGGGTCTGATAACAGGTTCTATGATAACTTTTCATGGACCCCTTAGACATAATCTGCAGACTTCCAGGGGTCCACAGGTTGAAAACCACTGATCTAGGACATTAAAGTCAATGGAGCTGCGCTGATTTATACTTACTAAAGGATGGGCCTGTGTTTTTGTATGTCTGATGACTAATTTGGTTTTACAGACTTCATTTTGTCCTTTCCTTAATATAAATTAAATTGCAACCAAAAGACATGGTGCCTAAATCCACCATGAAATACAATCTGCTCACAAGTTTGTCTGCGTTGTTCTCCTTAAGAATGCCCCGGACTAAGGCTACATCAGCCCATCAGTTCTTGCAGCAGGTTCCATAAGGGAACAGCTAACTATTTATTGTCTCAGTGTTCTGGCCCAACTAGCAACCCAGCACACAATCTGTGTTTTTTGGAAATTCTCTACCATTGTCTCAAAGGCATGTGCAAGGGCTTGACATTGCCATTTGGGACTTAAATTTGAAAATGCCTTTCAAAATAATTTCAAGTGAGACTTGGTAAATTCCTAAGCAGAGAAGATCCTTTTCTCCAGAATTTGAATCTTTGGGGAGAGACTTGCTGTAAATCTCAACATGTCACTGATTTTCTGCAGAATTAAAGCTTCTGTTTGGATTCTGCTGTCTGCTACCCACAACACACCTGAAAAGTAGATTGTAATTTTGTAGCCTAAGAGCAGTTCTATAAATACATCCTGGTGTTCCTTTTTTTTGCAGGGAGAAATGTGACAGGAAGAGTTATGTGAATATGTGCTCTGTTCCTGTGAATAAGTTCTTGCTGAGAAAATGGCACCAAAACAATTTTTTTTGTAGCTTGCCAATGTATCCTCTGAAG
Source organism: Lepidochelys olivacea (assembly GCF_965140295.1). Classification (NCBI taxonomy): domain Eukaryota; kingdom Metazoa; phylum Chordata; order Testudines; family Cheloniidae; genus Lepidochelys; species Lepidochelys olivacea. Next base: position 44,306,208 of record NC_140414.1, on the reverse strand, counting down.
TCATTTAATCAACGGACTTAAAAATTAACTTGCGGTTAGAAACCTTATGTGCCACACAGTCAAGCTGAAAAGAAAAGGTAGACAGATCAGCCACTGATTTTCTAGATAAACAGCCTGGTGAGGCAGAGCACAACATAAATTTCTATTCTTGCTAATCCAAACTAAGCAGGCCATCATGAGTTTATACAACAAATAGAGCATAATGATAAGCCTGGTCAACCATTTTACTGATACTGGTATTTTACCTACCACTGAAGTTGACCAATTTCTGGATATCATTGTAAACTAAAACAAGCCTTCCACAGCCTGATAGACAAGGGACAGACTGCATAGCTCCATTTAGTTCAATGTATCTATGCTGATTTACACCAGCTGAGAACCTAGATAAATATGTTTATGAACTAAAATTTGGAGTGCTTTCAAAAATTAATAGCAGCTATTGGTAATAGTAATATATTATTGCATAATGGAAGTAGACCCCTTGACAAGGAAATGCAATTTTACAATCTCCTACTCATATATTCTTAACTGTATATGTATTTGAGCAAATTAAGTGAACATTTTAACAATGATGTATGAAATGCATGGAATGGCGGTATGTGACGGAGGTATACCTCACAAAATTGAACTGGGAACATTCATTTTCAAACTTCCAGAGTTTTGGGAGAGGACTATGATATTGTTGTTTTGTTATTTTAGGTAGAGAATTATAATACTTAATTCATTTTCTGGCTGTTAGATTCCATAGATGCACATTCAGCCTTGGCTTCTTTTTAATAATGTTTTTTGTTTATTAATTGAGTCAGGGGCCGTTTGCAAATTGTGGCTCACACTTTTGAAATGCTTTCTCCACAGAATTCTGGATCCAGATCTTAGTTCTGTCCCATCTTTAGTAGAAATATTCTCCTATATGAAGCATTCTGGAATTTCCCTCCTTAATGCGATCATTAAGTTTTGCACAGTAAAGCAACTCATGCTATAAAAAGAAAGTAATGGAGGGCTATATTTTATGCATTTTGACTGTGCATAGCCACATTTTTTATAAACATGAATATGATAACCACTAAGCAAATGTCTTTCACTTCTGTGGCTATTTGTGGGTCTTTTGTTTTCTATTTGAGGTTTCAAGATTTTCACGTGAAAAGTAGCTTGCCTCCTAACTGACCTCCCAGATTACAATAAATTAGACATAACAATATCAATGTTAAAAAGAACAGTAATAGTTTTATCTGTTTTTCATTTCAGGCATGCTATTACAAACATTATCTGATTATGAAATGGATCAGGGTTTTTTTTTTTTTTAACCCCCTTTTTTTTTTAAAAAAAAACTACTTCCCAAGAGAACTTCAAACCAGAAAGGAATCTTAAGTAGATAGCACTATGAATCCTAATGGAAGTAAGGGACATATACTGACAGGGGGCTCAGTTTTGACCAACCTGTGAGAGTGTGTTTGCATGATAAATGCTTTCTATATGTACAGATACCTGTCTCACTTCACAAATTGGATGCATGCGCAAATTCTAGGTGAAATTCACACTTCTAAAGAAAGACTGCACAAGGCCTATCCTCCATTTAAATAACACATAAGCCCATACGGAGTATCAACGACAATCCATTCTCGATGGGGACACCATCTGAAAGAAATATTTCCTGAACCCCTTCTTCTGGCCTTCAACCAACCCCCCAGCCTCTCCATCAGATGAAAGCTCACCACAGACCAGAACACATCAACTCAAAGTAGCACCAGACCCTGACAGGACAACAGATGCAAAACCTGCAAACATATCTCCACTGCTACAACGATCAACACACAACATAACATCTTACAAGATCCATAGGTTCTACACATGCATATCACAACATGTGGTGTACCTTATCCAGTGCACTAAATGACCCAATAGCTAGACACTCAAAAATCATGGTCTTATATAGACACTGGATTTATGGCTTATTGCAACAATCTGTAACCCACAACCCCCGCATTTTTGTCCTATGAGTACAGGGGTATTAACAGGCCACTTCTCCTTGAATGGCCCCTGTCATAAATATAAAGGGAAGGGTAAACTCCTTTAAAATCCCTCCTGGCCAGAGGAAAATCCTCACCTGTAAAGGGTTAAGAAGCTAAAGGTAACCTCGCTGGCACCTGACCAAAATGACCAATGAGGAGACAAGATACTTTCAAAAGCTGGGAGGAGGGAGAGAAACAAAAGGTCTGTGTCTATCCATATGCTGCTTTTGCCGGGGATAGACCAGGAATGGAGTCTTAGAACTTTTAGTAAGTAATCTAGCTAGGTATGTATTAGATTATGATTTCTTTAAATGGCTGAGAAAAGAACTGTGCTGAATAGAATGACTATTTCTGTCTGTGTGTCTTTTTTGTAACTTAAGGTTTTGCCTAGAGGGATTCTCTATGTTTTGAATCCAATTACCCTGTAAGGTATCTACCATCCCGATTTTACAGAGGTGATTCCTTTATTTCTATTTACTCCTATTTCTATTAAAAGTCTTCTTGTAAGACAACTGAATGCTTTTTCATTGTTCTCAGATCCAAGGGTTTGGGTCTGTGGTCACCTATGCAAATTGGTGAGGATTTTTACCAAACCTTTCCCAGGAAGTGGGGTGCAAGGGTTGGGAGGATTTTGGGGGGAAAGACGTGTCCAAACTATGTTTCCCAGTAAACCCAGTTAGAGTTTGGTGGTGGCAGTGGATATTCCAAGGACACAGGATAAAATTAATTTGTACCTTGGGGAAGTTTTAACCTAAGCTGGTAAAAGTAAGTTTAGGAGATTTTCATGCAGGTCCCCACATCTGTACCCTAGAGTTCAGAGTGGGGGAGGAACCTTGACAGTCCCTTAATACCTTTCCCAGACCCGAGGAAGAGCTCTGTGTAGCTTGAAAGCTTGTTTCTCTCACCAACAGAAATTGATCCAATAAAAGATATCAGCTCACTCATCTAGTATCTCTAATATCCTGGGACTGACACAGCTACAACACTACATACATAAGCCACTGAACAGGAGTAAATTTCAGCACTCAAGAAATGGAAGCTCTTTGTAAATTTGGCGTTAAAAAGGGGATTACATTTAAATAGCACTGTTTCCTCAGAGGGAGCAATGCCTTCTGCAGAATATTGAAGATAAGTAGAGATAATTGTTCAGTTCCACTAGTTGAGGAGGAGCAGGTTCACATTCAAATATGGCTTTGCATGTTTTATCTTAACATGTTAGAATTCTTAATTTCACCAAATGTAGAAATAAAACTAAGTCTTTCCTATCTATACCTGAGAATTTCTATACTCAGGATGTGCCTGAAGTTAGGCCAGGCAAATTTGTAAGCATGCTTTGTTCATCTGAATGCTGATTACCTTTGCTGTCCAAAGCTAGACAAACCAGTTCTAATTAGTATGCAGATATCACTCTGGAGAGAGTACAGGTTTCCTCAGACAGGAAATACTCAGAATTTATTTACAGTCACTGAATTAAAAAAAATAAAAATCGGTTAATCCGCCAAAACCAACCAACATTATAGGTATTGTCTGGGTTGCATGGGGTTCAGGAAGGGATAACACTAAGTGAAACAATAGACCCTAATTGCTCCCAAATACTCTTTAGAGGAAATCTTGTCAAAGCAGTTATCAGTTGAAATATTTTCTTCATGTTCTTCGTGACATTAATCTGTTAAATGACAGGAGCTGGGCATCCATCTATACAGTAAACTTCCAAGGAGAACTGGCTTCTATCTGCAAGCAGATGTTGCACTGTGAATGGAATGCAAAAGTATTTTTTTTTTTTGCGCAAGAAATTAGTCTTTTTTTAAAAAACGAACAACCACCACCACTAGGAACTCAGTTTCATTGAACAGAATTTGCCCTATACGTCAGGTAATTCCCTGCAGGACAAGTGAAATATTAAAGCTCCAGGATTTGTATTTATGCAAAAGCAACAGCTCTGATTCTAATACAGTCTCTTCCTGGATACAATCAAAATAGTCCTGCCGATGGCTGATTGGTTCACATATGAACATTTCTCACACATTAGGTGGTCAGCTGGCTGTGATAGCTGACTCCATAACTAAGGGAATTCAGGAGAAACTTCTGTATGCACAGAGGAAAACTAATGAATACAACTGAACAACAAAAGCAAGAGAGGCTGCATCCTTGAACATTTTTTTCAGAAACGAGCACATCAAAGTGTGGTAATTATTGAAAGAGGGGAAAGTAATCACCTAGTGCAAATAATAGAATGACAAGTGGCTATAACCAAATGTATACGGGCTGCACTGTCTTTCTTCATGCCCAGATATTCCACATACTAAATTTAATATTTCTAACTGACTTCCAGTCAACAAAAGCACTTTCCCAGACAGGTACAATACACATGCACTTCTGGGCTTCAGCACAAAAGAAGTGTAATTACCTCAAGAAAGTTATGGCTTGGCTGCTGCTAAAAGGGAAGAAAGGAGGACGGACTTATTCACTGCATACATTTACAATGTCCATAATGCCAATATCTTACAAGTTTCAACAAAACTTGTCTTAAGTGACCATTTTAGGGATTTGGTAAATTGGCTGCCTTGCAGAGATTGGCCTTTTAGAGATTAAAGGTAAAACAAAATTAAACTTGAAAACATTGGAAGTATTTTAAAGTAGTTGCTTATTGGAGATAGTTCTTAGTGCAGGCTTCACTGCACTTTTCATAATTGTCCATTGCTGACCCCATGATTACCACAACACATTGCTGAGATTAATTCTACATGTTTGTACAGGTGATGGGGCAGCTGTCCCGCACTGGCAGAATAAGGGTTAAAAAGGAGGCTGTGCTGGAGGCAGCCAATCATGGAAGGGCTGAAGGGAACAGCCAATCAGGGCTAAGCAGGCCTGTATAAAAAGGGAGCTGCAGGGAAGAGGAAGGCAGTTCTCTGATGGGAGCCCCGGGAGGAAGGACTGTGTCTCTGGAGGACTGAGAACTGCCATAGAAGTGCTGTGAGCAGGAACCGGGGGAGCAGGAGATAGCTCCTGTCTGGCTGCTGGGGTTTGGAGGCTGAGGTCCTGAGGCCAGTACAAAGAGGCTGTTGGGGCCATGAGAAAGTGGCCAGACAACTCACTGCAGTAGCCACTAAGGAAGTGGCTGGACAGTGGCCTGCAGGTCCCCCAGAGGGGAAAGCAGTGTGTGGCACAGCCAGAGGGCTGTGTTGCTGAAGAGGCTGTCCTTGTAGAGACATGGGGCCTGGAGCAGGAGTGATGGCAGTGAGGCACCACCCGCGGAGGGCGCACTAACATGTACAGCTAATTCCCAAGGCAGCCAGCAGGAGGCATCAGAGTGATGAGTGAACCCCGTCACAGTATAGTTCACAGAAACTTCTCACTGCTCTAACATGCAATGAAAACCTATCTATGAGATATCAGTCGAATCATAACAGAGTAACCCAGCTCAAATTTCACATATTCATGATCAGCGACAACAGTAAACAAAAATTAGAAAAGATATATCCGACATGACAAACCAAGCATCTCTCCTGGCTGTGTGTTTGATCTACAGTGTTTGGATTATATCACTGAGCTAACTGAGCACAGTTATTAGCACAGCTTTTGCTTTATTAAACTATATTGTTTTTATTGGCATATGAATGCTTTATTTTTCATGCTGAATTTTGCATTAGTTAATACAGGAAAAAAATTACCTTTTTCTGCAGTACAATCTGAAGGTACATAGAAGATGTGCTGTAAAGATAAAGGCCTTATAAAGCTAATCAGATAAGTAAAATATGTATCAGTCTGAATTTAGTCTGTGTTATGGAGTTTTACAGGTAACAAAAATATACAATAATGCTGCTTATCAATCAATGGAGTTCATAAAGGCAGAAGTTTTTACAGTTAATTCCAAATATTAGTGGCAGTTACATTTTCAAAATGTTTATTATGGGTAATTGTTTTCAATATAACTTTTTAAAATGGAATCATCATCAACATTTAAAAACAAATCTGTGCTTAACTTTTTTAGCTTTCCATTAAAGACAGGATCTTTTATTTTTTGCTCTTAAAACTTTGAACAAACTATTAGTGCATACACAAAACTAGTACACTGTTTAATTTAAAATTATTCAGTGCACTCAATCACTCCAAGCATATAAATAGCCCTCCCCCCCACACAAAAAAAAATGGAGAGAAAAAACTCTCAATAGCAACATTGTTAAGTAGACTCATAAATATTTAAGGATAGTTAAGAATACCTCATTGGACCAGTGTTAAATTTTAAACAAATGCCCTTTACTTGAACTCCGCTGGATGTCTCTGAGGATATAATCCATAGCACTGAGCTGTAACTGAATTGTGAGCACTGGGACAAGTAGCTGTGTAACTAAGTTACATCACAAAAAAACTCCTCAAAAGACAAAACTTTCTTCCTCCAGTGCACTGTAAATAAATGCCTCCAAAATAAACTGGATTATTCCTTAATTGCATCAGCCATCTGCAAAACCTGGGCCAGGTCCCTGGATACATTGTGGCCACATCTGCTGCATGGTTGGCATACTTTGGCTGCAAAAACTGAGTAAAAGTGCCTGGTGAGGATCACTCTAGTGTAGAGGTCAACCTACAGTGGCATTCAGCTGACATAGGAACTCGTGTTCCTTTGCTGCTAGTGCAGCACTCCCTAATGCAGGGGTGGCCAACCTGAGCCTGAGAAGGAGCCAGAATTTACCAATGTACGTTGCCAAAGAGCCACAGTAATAGGTCAGGAACCCCGTATCAGCTTCCCCCCGCCTCACTCCAGCCCCCAGTGCCTCCCGCCCGCCCACAGCCCCACCAATCAGCACTTCCCCCTCACCTCCCACCCACTGCAATCAGCTGTTTCCCATGCGCAGGCTCAGGTGAAGAGGAAGGGGCTTAAGTAGCGAGCACTCCCTGGCACACCGGAAAGTTAGTGTTTGTAGCTGCAGCCCTGGAATCAGCTTAAGTCCACTAATGGCTATTAGCCAGGATGGGCAAGAAATGGTGTCCCTAGCCTCTGTTTGTCAGAGGGTGGAGATGGATGGCAGGAGAGAAATCACTAGATCATTACCTGTTAAGTTCACTACCTCTGAGGCACCTGGCATTGGCTACTGTTGGTAGACAGGATACTGGACTGGATGGACCTTTGGTCTGACACAGCATGGCTATTCTTATGTCCTTAAGGAGCTGCATATTAACCTCTGAAGAGCTGCAGGTGGCTCCAGAGCCACAGGTTCGCCACCCCTGCCCTAATGGATCCTGAAAAGAGGGTGTGGATATGGTATTCTATGCTTTCAGCCCTGTGCAGGAGTCAGAGAATGGTGTAACTGAGAGCAGCCCTCAGGCTGTTTGAACACAGATCAAGGCAATGCAAGTGGCAACTTTATACTGAGGGCTAGTCTACACTGGCAATGTTAAAGCACTGCTTTGGCAGTGCTTTAAGGTAGCTTGTGGGATTGTGGTGTGGTGCTGGGAGAGAGTGCTCCCAGCAGTCTAAAAAACCCCACCTCCATGAGGGGCGCGGCTCCCAGTGCTGGTGCCCTGTGTACACTGGCGCTTTACAACGCTGAAACTTGCTGCGCTCAGGGGTGTGTTTTTTCACCCCCCTGAGCAAGAAAGTTGCAGCACTGTAAATTGACAGTATAGACAAGCCCTAACTTTATATACCAACCCCTCAGACTAGTAATTTGTGCATTTTGGAAGAACCTGATGATATGGTCCCCTCGTGTCTAAGTGGAGGGAAAGCATAAAGCATACCCAGGCAAATAAATGACCTCTGCATCAGACTCAAAACAGATGAATAAAGAATGCAATCCATAACACCAAAAATCAATTTAATTTGACTGCACTAACTTCTAGGTTAATTAATATGTGTCATTCATTATTGATGCTATTAAATATAGCATATATTTTTTAAACATAAACGGACACTGTTTGTTAAGGAACTTTAGCTAATTTCAAAACAATGGACATAAATTAGTCATAGAAATGCTCTGAACCACTGGTCATACATTATCCTTGTCTCTTTAAGTAACCTATCAAAACAGAAAATCAGGGGAAAGGGAAAAAATTTATACTTTCTATTTGAATTGCAGTCTGTTGTGGGAATAAATAGGTGTGGGTGGCTTGATGTCTAACTGAAATCAAGCAATTCAGGATGTGGAATTGTACATGTCAGATTTAGACATCTAAAAAACAAAAACAAAGTTTTTATGGTTCTTTTAAATGTTTAAAGTATTATTGAAGACTTTGGTGGAGGAAAAGAGCATACATCTTTTCCTCTCCTTCTCCACACTCTTTTTGATGGGCTAAGCTATGGTTCTTAATGGAGATAAAAAGAAAATAGAGGAGACAGTAGTCTAGTGGATAGGACACTAGACAGGGACTTTAGGAACCTAGGTTTTAATGCCATTTCCAACACTGACCTGCTGTATGACCTTGGGCAAGTCACTTTACCTCTGTGCTATTTTCTCCCCTCTCACTCTAGTTTGTTTAGATTTATATACACTCTTTGGGGGCAGGGAGTATCTCATCTAGGTATTTGTACATCACCAAGCACAATGGAGCCCTAACCTCCACTGGCGTCTCTAGGCACTACGAGCTAGTGCAACCAATACATAATAATATTTAAAAAAATCAAAGAGGAAAAAAAAATCAAGCTAATTTTATTATGCGCCTAGGACTCTACTGTGTTTTCTGAAGTCTCTATCAGTTAGGCAATTGGGACAAACATTAGGTAGTTTATATGCCATGGGCACAGGACAATGAAGGATCACTTCGGAATGTATGCATGTTGAATCCAGAGGTAACTATAAATAAAATTAATTTAGTGGATTTAAACTGATTGAAGGCTGTAAATACCAATCCATCTTCACAAATTTTTTGGCTAGAAATCCTCATGAATTTCTAATACAATAGTGTTGTGGAGAATTGCAAGAATGTCTTTGGACAATGACATTAGGAAATGACACAGTCAAAACCTATTTTTGTATCTATTCCATCTTGTGCTTCCACAAAAGCATTTATAAAGGCTAGAAAGAGAGCCATTTGCACATCTGAAACATTTATAAATTCTTTATTATTGTATAATAAATATCTTCAAATTTTCTCTTTGTGTACAGTTTTCAGATTGTCATAAGAATGAATTAATTTGTATGCAATTTTCTATTCTTGGTGCAATCTTTTGCCACTGATCAGTGTATTTTAATACAGGATAGATTCTCACTTCCATTATATAGTACATTTTCTGTTCTCATTAGTATCTTTGTCCCAAGTGTAGAATTGTATCTACTGTATTCTCCTGACAATGCTGGGGATTCTTCTTAATGGTCAGTTATGAAAGTGTGATATGGGGATCTTTTATACTTATCTGGCTATAATGAATACACCTAGCTGAAAAGAAAATTTTTCAAAGAATCATAAAAATTAGAGACGGAAAGACCTGCTAGGTCAGCTTATCCTTTCATCTGTCATGTTCTAGTATATTCTATGTTGCTTTATTTGTATTAAGCCACTCCTCTGCTGGCGTAAATCACTGAAACACCACTAAAGTTAAAGGAAGTACATGGATTTACTCCAGATAAGGAAATGGCCTACTATCTTTAGGAAGAAATTTTTATCATCTGTACGGTGCTGTAGTTTTACATAGAGTTGTACAGAGAGAAAGGCCCAGGACCAGATTTTGAGCTCTTTACTCCACTTGCTTTACTTCAGTTGAGTTACTACTAATTTTCCTTAGTGCAAATAAGAGCAAAATCAGGCTTGTAATCTAGTTTTAAATTACTCTAAACTCATCACTTTCACAATTGCTGAATAAGCTTTTGGGGCTTCTGTTTTTGAAAGTTTCATAGCAAAATGAAAATATATAAAACAAAATTTAAAATATAATGCAAAAGATTTTTCTTGGTCGATTTAGGCACAATCATTTCTCCTCATTTGGGCTAATTCCAGTGTCACTTCGCAAATATTATTTTCTGGGTTCATAAATGTTATTTAATGGTATTTTATCTGACCATACAAATAAAGTGAAAAAAGAAAGAAAGAAAGGAGGGCTCACATTTATTTTGGTAGTACAGTATGGGAGCAGGGAGGATAGCTCCAAATGTCTTACAATATTACTGTATTGTTACCTTGGACATTAACAAGGTAGGGCAGTCAACAGTGCAGCAAACAGAAGGAATAGAAGTCTTATTTGTTCTCAGATCAAGAATACCTTTAAGAAGAGTAAGTGTAGTGACTTTGAAGTGACATGAAGGGACTTTGATCATCATCATGAGCTGGGACTTTCAGGGGAGCCTAATGGAATTAGGCACCTTACTCCGATTGACTTTTAAGGGAAGTTGGCTACATAATTTCCTTTGTCCCCTTAAAAATCTCAGCCATCCTCATCATTTATATAGCACACTCTTTTGCTTTTCTGAGCATTTCCAGGGTCAATCTTTCTTGTGCATGCTTTAAAAATGGTCTGTTGATTTACAAATATCTCATCAGTAGCATTACAGTAGAAAGGGTTCATGAAGGAAGAAGGTGCCTAATTACATAAAAGCTGAGAGATATAGCAATATCTACAATACAGAACAATAGTCATATTAAAGAAGTATTCATATATACTAATATATAATATAATTTTCAAATGTTGGTGCTCACAATTAAATACATTTAAAGTATTACATATGTATGTACTTGACTAACACATCTAGTCAGCCATGTGATGAATGTTTGAAAGAGACTGAACCTTTGTAATCATATGATCACCCACGGGCCTGGAGTAATGGCTGTGCAGCACGACTGGCTACAAAATTGATAGATTGTATCATGCGAGATCCTTGCAAGATGTTAAAATGAGGCCGAAGATGTATTGTGAGACCTTCCCCTAGTGATACAGCATCTTAGGGATGACTTAAAGACCAAGTGTGAGAGTCTGTACTGCAACAGTAAGAAGTGCAGTCCAGCCCAGGAAGAGGAGAGGGAGCTATGGCATCTTTAAGCTGTCTGTGGGACCCTCCCCAATTCCGGGCTGCTCTGTGGCCAGCAGCATAATGTACACAGCCCTAAGTTAGGATAGCCTCCCTGAGCTGCTCTATGGGCTTCAGGGCTGCCTGGAATATCTGCTGTGCTGCAGCACTGCCTCTGACATGGTCCTTCTACCCTGGTTCCACCCTGGCAAGCCCCTTACAGCAGGCTTGTGAGTTGGTTCTCAGAAGGCAGCCTTACAACTGTCTTTTGGAGTACCTGTGATGGAAGAATCCTCTCCCAGCCAGAACGGAGGTTTTTAGAGCTCCCTTATGCCAAACAAAAGGGCCAGAATGGCATAAAGGCTGGAGCAGGGGTGAGGCTCTCCCCCTAAGTTCCAGCCTTGTTTTTTTTTTATTGCTTTGAAGTCAGTCTCTTGTTCATTTAAACTCTAAAAAATAACTTGTTTCTGAGTGTAAGAAAACATACAGAGAAAGGAAACCATGCTGCAGCAAAATAAGTGAGGAAGTGACATCCTAGTAGCATTACTGCATGTTACTTTTCCACGTGTTCCAGTGTATTATTACACCACATTATGCTGAAGAGTAATGAAAACATCAAAAGATCACTTGCTCAGATCAAATAAAAAAACAACCACATATTAATATTAATCCAACTAGTACTACCAAAACAGATCATCAGCCCCAACACCCACTGACAGCATGTCCATCAAGTAAGTATCAGGTTAGAACACTGAGTACTAAAATGCTGAGTGTTTGTACTATGCTGCTTAGGAGTGATCCACAAAAAGATTTGGAAAATACAATGAGTAAATCAGAATAGTCCCAAATACACTTTGAGCTCTTCAGATGACAGATGTTAGAAGTCCAGAGTACTATTGCTTTTAAGGGTCAATACTACTACTCAATACATATTAAGCATAGTACCATACTGGGGGCAGTGCAGAGCCACACAAACCCAAGGGAAGCTCTGGGGAGGTGTCCCATCTCAGGAATTTCTTCCAGAGCTCTGTGGTGCCCAGTGAGAATACACCATTCATTTCTGCCTTTTAGGTGATGCACCATACTCCTCCCGCAGTGCTAGACCCATTCCGTGGGCTTATCCAGAGAGGATGCTCAGCCATGACTTTACCTCCTTTTACTCCACATTGCTCTCCTTGGGACAACATGGGTCCCTAACGACACATGTCAAAATCCAGTCTCTGAACTCCCTCAGGGCAAGGACTGTGATTGTGTAAGACCCTTATGTGGGATTTGCAAGAGGGGGAGCATACTAGTGTGCTCCTTGCCACCAATGTCCCTGAATCTGGGTAATGAGAAGAAATCTACCTCTGGGGGGAAGATCATGTTTTTCTATGAATTTCACTCTTCCAGAAAATTGGCCATATTTTTTTCCTCAGAGAACATTTCTAGCATTATTAATGAAGAGCTACCTGTTGTGTATAGGCTAAAGTAATGCAGTTAAAAAACTAATTTAATTTAATACTGTAACAGAGGCTATATTTAATCACAGACAAGCACAGATAAGTTAATTACATTTGGATAATAGAGAGCGAAATTATGAATAAAGGATTTTAAAGAAGGTATTTATGGAAAAGCTATATTTCTTAATTGTGAAGCATATTACTTCACACCTATACAGGTGATAATTCGCAAACACCACAAAGAGCACATTCCTTCACTCAGTATTTTACAGTGAGTGCATTATCAGATTATCAGCCAATCATGGTCATTAGCAGGTCCACTGCTCTATAATCATCCTAGTGATGTTTATTTGCCTTGTAATAATGATTAGCTGACAAAACAATTACCCATGAGATGCTAAGTCAGCAGGGCAGCATTTAAAAAGGAGTACAAATTATTTTGTTAATTCAAATGCCAATGAGTACATTAGATGGCTTGTTACAACAAGAATATTAATTTTTTGAAGAAAGTGGGATTTTTGTTTGTTTTCCAGCCATATGAAAGCAAATGACACTAACAGGTGAGGGTGTGGAAAAATAACTTGGTTTAAACAGGGATTTGAAATACTTTGGAAGGATGATAGTCCAACAGAAGAAACCACCACATTAAAAAGCTAATGTTTATCCCCTTGACCATGGAGACATTGAAAAATGATTAAAGTTAAAATTAATCACTGACCAGCTGTGTCAAACTAGCAACATTATAGTTAAAATAAAAAGAAGGAGTTGTTCATTATATATAGTACCTATTTTCAGCAGAAGAAGTCTTTCAGGCTGATAATTTCCATATTTTGTCTTGGTCTGAGAGCAGATGCTTTTGCTAAGTTTGACAGACTTTAAAACTACCGTACAAGAAATCCAGGCTCAATTCCTAGTCCAGAAGCATGATCCTGCTCTTTTTTATATCAGTACAAACCAGGAACAAATCCAATGAAGTCTATGGAGTTAACTGTGTACAATCAATGTGAGATCAGAAGCAGGCCCCCAGACACTTGCTCTCCAGGAAGGCAGTGGGTGGGATGTTCTGCAGGAAAGGAGATGGTTTGCATTTATTCATTCACCCTAGTAGGTGATGGACTCTAAAGAGAGTCTCAACTAACTCTCTGTAGTCAAGGAAAGTTGCCGGGATAGGCGGCCTAGTGGTAAAGGGCTCCTCCATTAAGTACTGGGAGAAAAATAATCCATTGTCCAATACTAGTTGTGAGAAACTAGTTAGCAATAATCATTTGTAGCATCACTTCAGTATTTCTTTGGGGGGGGGGGAGGGGAGAACTCTATTTTACGCTTCTTGCAAGAGAGACAGATTTAATGGCTTAATGGGTCTTTCCCAGCACTCTGTCACACCCACCAATAACTATTATGGTCATATATGTGTTTTGGACAACATTGTAGGAATCTTAGTGAAAGTTTGCATGAGTCACAAAGGAATGTCAGACTCCAGGGGTCATTTTTATCTTTTCTAGGTTTCACAAATGATGGTTGGTTACAGTAAATATAGTCTTTTTCAGGAACTTGCAGACATATGCAGTAAAAATGTAACAAACAAAAACAAAAATCAATGGAAAGAAAGATTACCACTACCTAACAGTAAGTGGCTTTGAAAATGTCACCGTTAACTACCATTTAGCTTGTGAGCACAACACTGGAATTGGGAGTATGAGAAATCGTAAGTGTCCCAATTGCACGTGTGCAAAAACGTGGGCACACAAATAGAGGCCAACATGTGACAACTTTGAAAAACTCTGCCAACTCAAAAATGGGACATTCACCTATTCACCATTTCCTAATTTTTACTGCTTTACCACAAGTAGACTAGATATTTGTTTATTTTACAGAAGGAATAAGCTTGGGCCTTATATGATTTGTTTGAATTACATTAAAAATTGTTAAAACAAGACCTCAAATCTGTCTTAATTCAGAAACAGTTCAATGCAGACTGCAGCAGAATATTTTCTGGTTATGTACATAAATGGTCAGAATGAGCTATTTGTGCAAGTCACCTCTTCAGGGATAGTGGCACAGTTTAAAACTATTTGAGAATCTGTCATCTGGGGGTAAATTTATTAGGAACCTGGTTAGCAGAAGCCCTATCCTAAGGACTTGTTTAAATTGGGAATTCATGGAGAAGAAATAGGGCGAAATAACTAGGGTGTGAATTTAAAGTGCAATAGCTATTCCACAGAGTGCCTTTGAAAGTGGAATAACCTCATCAGCACAAAGGCACTCTTAGTGCAGACTAAGAGTGTCCACACAGAGAGCTAGTGTAGAATAGCTATTCAGCAATAGTGATTCCACAGTAGCTATTCTGGGCTTTATCCCCATGCAGATAAGCCGTAAGTAAGTGCTAAAGTCCATTTGAATAATTGGATATGATCAACTTTTTCCACAAAGCTTTGAGACTCTCAAATAGTAACAAACATTGAAACAGAGTCTGTTAGAGGAGAAATTGTAAGACTCTATAGGCTTGTGATGTTTCAGGTTACAGTGTGATTCACTTATTTTCTGATGGCTCTGGAGAAACAACTGTCAGTTGCACACTGAGTCAGAACTAAATGGTACCACATTAGAATAGAAGCATTAGAGCAAAGAGGAAGCATAATACCCTTATGGACAACAGCCTGCTTCAATAAGGAGACAATTAACCATTAAAGTGGATAAGACTTACTTACCTTTAACGGTGTTGTGAGCTTTAATAATGCATGCTTGCAAAGCATTTTGAAGGTGCAGGGGAGGAAAGCTGCCATATATAGTAAGTACAAAGTATTATTATAGTAACTTTCTTATTATAGTTAATCTAGCTATTAGGGACAAAAGCTGAGGTTGCAATACTGGCATTACTAAGATGACACCATAGTATTCATGGTCATTAGCAATAAAAAAGCTTCACTCAACAGAACGTGAAAATCTGGATGGTTTGTTGTAATTGTTACCTCATACTAACAGTCATGTTTTATCTGTGAATCTTAAACCTATAACAGTCAATATAGAGCACAGTGGACAGGGAAAATAATCAAAAGCAGCGCCGATACTTTGAGGGCTATCACAATTACCAGGAAATACTAATTCAAAGGCTCCATTCAGAATCAGAGCCCCATTAGGCTAAACTCTGTACTAATACATTAAAAAGACACCGTCTCTGAAGAGCTTACGATCTATTTTGGATTAAGGCACAGCAATAGGAGGAAGGTCACTGATAAAGGCAATGGAATCATGCAGGTAGATTGGTGACATATGCATAAATGGCTGATTTCAAATAATCTGGATGCTTCTTTTTAAAAATAAGTAACCAAAACTAGCTAACTCAAACCACTGCTCAGTCTAGCCAGTAGTGGGCAAAAGGTTTCCTGTAGGCATCAGAGCAACACTGGGTTTTGAGGAAAGATTTGAAGGGAGGGAATAGTGGCTTTATGGATTAATTCAGAAGGGTACCTGGCCACTTACCTCTCCTACACAAACCTTCATCGAGACCCCCCTCAACACAGCACAGCATCAATTAATTTCACATTCAGTATCACTGTGCTACAGAAGTTCGTCCTGTGAGTGGTCACTGCACTACAGCAGCCAATGGTCAAGCTGGAGATTTTGGCAGCTGGCGGGGGGCCAGTTGGGGCTTTTGGAAGGTGAGGAGAAGGAGTTTGGGAACTAGGCAAGGATTTTGGTACTTGGAAGAACAGGCTTCTTTTCTTTCCCTCCTCATTTTGGGAAGTGGGGAAAGAGACTTAAAATTGGTGGGAAAAGGGTTCTGAATTCATCAGTCCACACTCCCAAAACATTTGACAGCAACTAGCTGCCCTACTGATCTTGCCCCAACAACACTGGATAAGCTCACTAGCTAAAATAAGCAATAAAAATAAAAAATGGCAGAATAATTTTCATAATTAGGGTTCAGAGTGAAAAGGACCAAGGCACAGACAGTCTAGAGGTCACAGCCGAGCTAGTCTCCCCAAGTCAGGGACAATAGTTGGTGAGCTGGGTTCAATAAGCATGAGTTGGGGTCAAAGTTAGGCTAAGGTCAGAGACTGGAGACCAGAGGTAATACCAGGCTGGAGTCAGGAGGCAAGACACAAGGTCAGAGTCAGGCTAGGATTGGAGACCAGAGATCAGAAGACAAGGTGAGGTCTGGAGTCACAGCAGGCCCAAAGTCTGTGTGGTTACCCAGACAACTTCCTGGCACCAGGGTAAAATAGGGCAGTTGGACAATCACAGGACTGCAGGGTACTGTCATTCTGGGTCCCTTGGGTGGTACTTCCTGAAGTGCCTTCTCTCCAGTGCTCCCTAGCTATGGCTCTGCAGACCTGGGATTTAGTCCCCACAGCCTTACACAGCGTGAACATCGCATTAGGATAAATGAGAGATGTTCACACACATTCCAGAGCTATTTTTAAAGTCTGATTGCAGACTCAGGCAGAGAGTAGTGCTTTGTTTATAACGAAAGGACTTTTTGAAGGTTTGTTAGCTAAAGCCACTTTAGTCTCCTCATTCCACCATCTTGAACGAAGCACAGTTTGGCTACATCAAAGAATCTAGGGAGAAAAATCACAATGACCTAATCTTAAAATATGAGTGTCATCTAATTTATTATCAAAAAGAAAAGGAGGACTTGTGGCACCTTAGAGACTAACCAATTTATTAGAGCATAAGCTTTCGTGAGCTACAGCTCACTTCCTCAGATGCATATCGTGGAAACTGCAGCAGGCTTTATATATACACAGAGAATATGAAACAATACCTATTCCCACCCCACTGTCCTGCTGGTAATAGCTTATCTAAAGTGATTTCCAGCACAAATCCAGGTTTTCTCACCCTCCACCCCCCCACACAAATTCACTCTCCTGCTGGTGATAGCCCATCCAAAGTGACAACTCTTTACACAATGTGCATGACAATCAAGCTGGGCTATTTCCTGCATAAATCCAGGTTCTCACATCCCCCCACCCCCATACACACACAAACTCACTCTCCTGCTGGTAATAGCTCATCCAAACTGACCACTCTTCAAGTTAAAATCCAAGTTAAACCAGAACATCTGGGGGGGGGGGGTAGGAAAAAACAAGAGGAAACAGGCTACTGATCAGCGGCACTGCTATGGGTACCCGCATGGCCCCACAGTATGCCAACATTTTTATGGCTGATTTAGAACAACGCTTCCTCAGCTCTCGTCCCCTAAAGCCCCTACTCTACTTGCGCTATATTGATGACATCTTCATCATCTGGACCCATGGAAAAGAAGCCCTTGAGGAATTCCACCATGATTTCAACAATTTCCATCCCACCACCAACCTCAGCCTGGTCCAGTCCACACAAGAGATCCACTTCCTGGACACTACAGTGCTAATAAACAATGGTCACATAAACACCACCCTATACCGGAAACCTACTGACCGCTATTCCTACCTGCATGCCTCCAGCTTTCACCCTGACCACACCACACGATCCATCGTCTACAGCCAAGCTCTGCGATACAACCGCATTTGCTCCAACCCCTCAGACAGAGACAAACACCTACAAGATCTCTGTCAAGCTTTCTTACAACTACAATACCCACCTGCAGAAGTAAAGAAACAGATTGATAGAGCCAGAAGAGTTCCCAGAAGTTACCTACTACAGGACAGGCCTAACAAAGAAAATAACAGAACGCCACTAGCCGTCACCTTCAGCCCCCAACTAAAACCCCTCCAACGCATTATTAAGGATCTACAACCTATCCTAAAGGATGACCCAACACTCTCACAAATCTTGGGAGACAGGCCAGTCCTTGCCTACAGACAGCCCCGCAACCTGAAGCAAATACTCACCAACAACCACATACCACACAACAGAACCACTAACCCAGGAACTTATCCTTGCAACAAAGCCCGTTGCCAACTGTGCCCACATATCTATTCAGGGGACACCATCACAGGGCCTAATAACATCAGCCACACTATCAGAGGCTCGTTCACCTGCACATCCACCAATGTGATATATGCCATCATGTGCCAGCAATGCCCCTCTGCCATGTACATTGGTCAAACTGGACAGTCTCTACGTAAAAGAATAAATGGACACAAATCAGATGTCAAGAATTGTAACATTCATAAACCAGTCGGAGAACACTTCAATCTCTCTGGTCACGCGATCACAGACATGAAGGTCGCTATCTTAAAACAAAAAAACTTCAAATCCAGACTCCAGCGAGAAACTGCTGAATTGGAATTCATTTGCAAATTGGATACTATTAATTTAGGCTTAAATAGAGACTTGGAGTGGCTAAGTCATTATGCAAGGTAGCCTGTTTCCTCTTGTTTTTTCCTACCCCCCCCCCCCAGATGTTCTGGTTTAACTTGGATTTTAACTTGAAGAGTGGTCAGTTTGGATGAGCTATTACCAGCAGGAGAGTGAGTTTGTGTGTGTATGGGGGTGGGGGGGATGTGAGAACCTGGATTTATGCAGGAAATAGCCCAGCTTGATTGTCATGCACATTGTGTAAAGAGTTGTCACTTTGGATGGGCTATCACCAGCAGGAGAGTGAATTTGTGTGGGGGGGTGGAGGGTGAGAAAACCTGGATTTGTGCTGGAAATCACTTTAGATAAGCTATTACCAGCAGGACAGTGGGGTGGGAATAGGTATTGTTTCATATTCTCTGTGTATATATAAAGCCTGCTGCAGTTTCCACGATATGCATCTGAGGAAGTGAGCTGTAGCTCACGAAAGCTTATGCTCTAATAAATTGGTTAGTCTCTAAGGTGCCACAAGTCCTCCTTTTCTTTTTGCGAATACAGACTAACACGGCTGCTACTCTGAAACCCATCTAATTTATTATATTTTCCTCCAGCATATTTCTTGTTACTGAACATTAACAGTGTAAAACTTCCCAGTAGATGACTCCATGCTTTAAAATGTGTCTGTTCACCGAAAGCACACAGAGAACCCACAGCAGTCCCCAACCCACTGGCTTATTCTGAGAATTTTCCTTGGGGAAAGTGTTCAGGTATTGGCAACTATGGATTTGGCCTCAAAATTTCAGCAGATCTCAGTGGATCCAATCACAGCCAAGGCCATGTACATAGAGAACCTATTCCTCCAAACTTCCTCCTAGTCCTTTCTGCTCTCCTCTACTCCCCACTCTACTGGGGCGGGGCGAAATGAAGTATCATGTTGGATTTTCCACTTTTCACCCATCTGTAAGGTCAAATATTCAGCTCCTGTACAGCCATGTTGATAGAGTTACAGATTCATGCAATGCTCCCCAGATTACTCCATTAACAGGATGGAGAGAGGTTGTCCCCCACAGCATGGAAGAGTTGTGCACAGCTGAGACAGAGGTTTGGGGGAGTTGGAGGAATGATGATAATGCAGGTAGACCACCTCTGCCATCCCTGTCTGTTCTCTTCCCCTAGGCAGATTCCTGATCCAGTGGAAGGTTCTCCACAGTGAACATAAGAGCCAGGGGGAGAAGTGTGCATGGAGGATCCTGGTGGAACAATCTAGCATTTAGGACATAGTCCCTATTCAGGCAGAACTTCAGTGACAAGTCAATGGGACTCTGCCTGAGCAAGTGCCAGGTTAACACTAAGTGAATAGCTCAATAATTGGCTTCAGTGATGGATGCGGTTTGGAAGAGCGTTTGACATGAATTCAGTGCTGTCCACAAAACAAAAGGATCAGATCAAAAGAAGGGGACAGATATGGGATGACACATTAGTTTAGTGAGTTCTGTTCTAAGAGGTGTTTGCCATCCTGCAGTCTGTTGCGTGTTGGGGGCAAGTAATAAAGTCTCCAACAAAATTTAGAAAATAATTATATAAAGCCCTGAGACTCTTAGTCGTTCAGAAATTCTTTATTGTCATGGCTTGACGAAAACCTAGTAAGCAGTATTTCAAATTAATAGCAGCACCCTGCATGTCAGATTTCACTGACATTAAAGAAGTTGTTGACTCAGTGTACTTTCCCATATTCCAGGAGATTTTACAAGTATGGATTTTCTCCCCATCTACACAAATACATATAATTTCCAGGCCCATATCTGACAACACTTACTGTTCTGTTAAAATAAATGGCAAGGAAAGGCTCTCAGATGTGACATAGGATAGGAACAACAAAACTATGGACTCCATTTGGCTTCCCTTCTCGCACACCTCCCCCCCAGATTAGAACTGAAAAAGGAGACCATTTATTCCAGTACATATTAACCTCCATCTTGGAAAAACTTCCTCATATGCTTGCTATAGCATGTGTAGTGGGGCGATGACTCACCAGTGCAGCGCCTCCTGCTGGTTGTCTCAGGAATTAGCTCTTCCAGCCCAGAGCGTCCTCTGCAGGCTGGTGTCTCACCTGCTGCTGGCCCCAGCGTCCCTCCCAGACTCCAGTGCCCCTCTACATCAGGGTTCTGCCCCAGCAGTAACCCACAATCTGGGAACCCCCAAACCTCTATCCCCACCTTGCCTCAGTGGCTACTGTCAGTCACCATCTAGCCCCTGCACACTGGGGCAGACTGCAGTCTGTAAACCACTCATCATCGGCAAGGAGGGTTTGGACCTGCTGCCTTTGACTAACCCTGAGCTACCCCTCTGCAACCCTAGTGCCTGCTTTGGGCCTTCAGCAAGGCTTGCAGCCTGGGGGTTCTCCAGGCTGGAACTCCCCAGGCCTGGCCTTGCTCCATGCAGGTAACCTGCTCAGGTCCCACACAGCCAGGTCCTTCTCACTCTACAGTTAGAGAGAGAGTCTGCCTGACCACCTGGCTCACAGCCTTTCATAGGACCAGCTGTGGCCTGATTAAGGCATGGCCCCAGCTGTGGCTGCTTCCCCAATCAGCCTAGCCTATTGGCTCCCCAGGGCAGCACTTTCCCAGAGCTGTTTTAACCCCTTCAGGGCCGGAGCGGGTGACCACTCGGCTACACATGCTTAGGGCTTCTAACAGTAAATAGCTATTCTCACATTGGCCACCAAGTGGCAACAAGCATATCAAAAATACCCACAAAATTACATTCCTCCCCTTTAAATTATTAGTAAAAATAAATTTTAAAACACTAACAGCAACAACAAAAAAATCTTAACTGAGAGGTTGGGGTAGACTATCCTAATCTGCAGGCTATTACAGGCAATTATGCTGCCCTCTATATCATAGTTGCCTTACTACTACAAGTCCAGTCTGTCTCTATGTTTGGGAGATCTTCTGGAATGGCGCAATAGAAACATTTATGGTCCTTGACCAATAGCAGGTGCAGAAGGGCTTTTTGATCATACAACCATCTCTGTGACTTTCAAGTCCTCTGTAGTGGCTGGTATGGTGTCTTCAGTAACCTCACTAGAGAAATTGGGTAGTCTTATGACTCCGTAAAACCTGGTATTTCAAAATCTGAATGAGAATTCTCTACTGGTAACACCTCTTGATACTGCAGAGGAACCTCATTTTGATATCTGTGAATGTACCTTCTATCTGATATCTCTATCACCCAAGAAACTGATCCCACATGTGCTGTGATAACCAGTGAGGACCATTGCAAAAATTAAGAGCATATACTTCATTACGTATACCTAATGCTATAGGTGATGCTCGGACATCATAATATAATTTTTGTGTTTCCTGCTCGTCCCTCACTTTATTAGCTTCATCAGAGTGGAGAGAGTCCGTATGAGCTCCTAGCTCCCTTCCCATTAAAATGTTCTGCAGGGGACTTTCCTGTTGTTGATTGTGATGTGATTTGATACTGGACAAGAAATCTGGCCAGCTTTGCTTCCATGCTACCATATGCAATCTTCTTCGTTCCCTCTTGTACAATTTGCAAAGATTGCTCCACTAGGCTATTAGATGGATAGTATCAAAAACAGCATCAGTGAAGTGAGTACAATCATCACTCACCACTGTCTCAGGCAACCTGAAAATGGAAAATGTAAGTCAACGTTTATCAATTGTAGCCTCAGCCACAGATATTACGTGTGCCACAGTCCATTTTGAACGAGCACCAATTATTTTAAAAAAAATTTTTTTCCCCTAAATGGACTGGCATAGTCTACATGAAGTCTCACCCAGGGTTGCTGAGGCCACTTCCATTAGCGCAAAGGAACTTTCAATGGAGCATGGTGGCTGGATTAGCAAACCACACACTATCGCACAACTGTCTTGATTTCTCAATCCATTCCCAGCCACCACACAAAACTGCATGTGTCAGTCCTCCTGCTCTGCATCCTACGCTTTCATTTTTCCATGTACAGCCATTTTTCTTTGCACTAAAAAAAACGTTGTCACTTACACTGTGTAGAACTTGCTGGTGGTTGTTTTCAGTTTATCTTTGTCGCCACTGAAGTATTTGGAGACCCCAAACAGATTAGAACTGAAAAAGGAGATTTTATTCTAGTACAGGTTTACCTAAGCAACTAAGCAGCCTCTATCTTGAGAAAACTTCCTCACACATACACTGGCACACGCTCAGTACAGCCTTAGGGTTTCTAATAAACTTATTTGAGCATGAGCTTTCGTGAGCTACAGCTCACTTCATCGGATGCATCCGGTGAAGTGAGCGGTAGCTCACGGAAGCTTATGCTCAAATAAATTGGTTAGTCTCTAAGGTGCCACAAGTACTCCTTTTCTTTTTGCGAATACAGACTAACACAGCTGCTACTCTGAAACCTGTTATTAGGGTTTATAACGGTATATAGCTATTCTCACATTGGCCACCAGGTGGCAATAAGCATAACAAAAGTACCTCCAACATTACATTTTGCTAAAGCAATTCTGTCAAATTATAGTAGTCGGGACACTTAGACCCACATTAAAAGAGGCAGTGCATTATCATCCCTAGCATTTAAGAATTAATACCAAAAAGTAGCTGATGGGTGGAGCAAGTTTGTGTGTCCATAGACATTTGTACCATGGCAGGCATTTTTCCTGGGAAGGCCTGACCTTTTTCTGACAAAGCTTTGGACACTGAAAGTATCTTGTGCTTCAGGGACATTTCCCTCTGAAAACACTCAACACAATTCCACATTGTGCTTGTTTGTATGAACGCCTTTTATGCTTCTATCCTGCAAGACGATGTGTGCAGATAGATCCCTGGCTTGCATCTGAGTCATTCAAGTCAATGAGGCTCATTTAATTGCAAGGGTCTACCTGTGAGCATAACAGTGGACTGGAGATTTAGAGGGGAAACTCTTTTGCATATATCCCCCAAAGGCTGAAAATAGGATTACTGCATCACAGCACCTTTGTCATTTAACTTAAACAGTCGGTGTGAGTGGGAATGGCGGGATTTGATCTAGGTCAGTTCTTTGTTTTGTTGCACAGGTTTTTCCACTTTGCTTTGTGTTGTCAAATATTGCCTTCAGCATTAGAGTTGACATGCTTTATCCAGTGTCACAGATGTCACTATATCCATGACAAGGCAATATACAGTGCCTATAATGGTGACTATCACCTAAAAACATTGCTGGAACAAAGGCATTAAAAAAAAAAAGAGCCTGTTTTTTCCCTTCTCTGTAAAATTCAACTCTGATGTTCAAAATAACACCATATCAATACTTTAAAGGTAATGTGTGAAAGGAGTTCTTTGATTTGTTAAAATTAGAATTAAAAACAATGAAGCATATGGGTTGAGAAAAAGGATTTCCATGGCTTTCACTATGACTAGTTCTTATGTTAATCAGCTAAAGCAGAATTTATCTGAAGAATAAGTTTATTTGGCTTTTGAGTTTGGTTGCCCATTATGTAGTCCTCAAATTATGGTCATGCACCAGGGTAATCTGAAAAATGAAACACTATGGACCCCAACCCATTTTTTAAAAGGACACAAAATATCAATTTACAAACATAAAAGACTACTGTAGGTAAACATAATATATATTCATGCATACTCCAGGGGAAAATCTTGGCCCCATTGAAGTTAATTGACTTCATTGGGATCAAGATCTCCCCCTCTGTAGCTATATGTGCTGCATCTCATATTCATTGAGCTATCAAATATCCAGCATGACATATAATTTCCCACAGATAACAACTGCAAGTCCAAAGCCCATCTATTTATTTGAGAAGTTTAGATTACATTTTACCTTCCTCTTATCTATATGACTTTCCCTCTGGCAACATGCTGCCCAGGCACTCTATTACTCTAAATCCATCTTGTGTTCATCGCAATCCTCCATAATTTTACTAACTGAAACATCAATGGACTTTATCAACTCACTGTCCATTTCCTTCTCCAGATCATTATTAAATACAGTGGTCTGCATACCGGCATCTGGGAATCTCTCACAACTAGCTCCTTTCCATTTGAGCAGCAGAAGGGCATTTTAACAGTGTTGCTTGAACAATTGATAATTCACAACAAGAATTTCTCCCTTTGTGATTATCTGTTTGCTTAATACTCTATCACGAACGAACTGTTTACAGTGCTTTCTACAATAAACTTGATGAAACAAATGATGTATTAAAGCTTATTTGTTCAGCAAGATCAGTGCATGTGATAAAATATGTTCAACATGAAGACACTGTGAGAACTTATTTGAAGAGAGAGGGTTTCTCTTAGTAATCGAGAAGACGGCTTCTTTAAAATTGTAGCAGGAAGCCAGACAGGAGGGCACTCAGGAAGGTTCTAGATCAAAAAATCTACAGTGAAGCAGGAAGAGACACAGACAGAGTAACTTTAAGGATAATAAAGTTTATCTTTTTTTAAAATCAAGCTCCGTTTTCAGTGTTAGAAATGAGTGTCTCTGTTTTGTGATTCTTTTAGCATTGTCACATGACACTTAAAGGCCAGAGTCCGTGCACGGAGATTGAGTAAACAGCTTTCATGCAGTGGTATGCTACAGGGAATGGAATCCTTTCCATTCAGCTGCTACTGAAACATCAGGAATGCAACAGTAACCCTGCCAGTTTCTATATCCCCCACATGGGGCTTTGGTTGATTAATCTTCACAGCCACCACCCCATCCCTCTTAAAGCTGTCACCAAACTTGCCCCCATCCCTCTTGCTGCCACCCATGAAATACAGACAGATGAGAAGTGCAGTTCCCCTTGGTCCAATTCTATGTATTCATGACCCCCCTTCTTGTGATATAGAAGCTCACCTAATCTGCTGCTTACTGGGCCTTAAACAGTCAACAAAGTATATCGAGCCTGTGTCCCTAAATTACATCAACCTTCTCAAAGGATAACCAATATTTGGAAATTAGGAGTGATTAACATGGCACCATGGGATAGCTTATTGAAATTAAATTCTCTAATTATCCCATAAAATATATATCAACCAACCAGAGACAAATTAAAATGCTCTCCAAGGAGAAGGATATATACAGTATTTTACAATAAAGAAAGCTTTGGCTGGTTGACTGCCATCATGTAATATCATGATACATTACCTTTTACAAGCATTAACTCTGCTTGCCTGTGCCTGGAGATTATCACAGCATTTCAGTGTTAGGGTGAAATTCAAAGATGAGGTCTAAGGGGAGTGTAATATTGCATCAGTGAGCGAATCATCAGGGAGGTTAGGTTGGTGTAACTTTAATTCTAAGAATCTGGAAGAAGATGTAAATCTCACAACCTCATACTGCTTTAAAGGCCTTTACACATCACTTTTAAATTTGGCCCTTAGAGATTGTCCCTTCATAGTGCTGATTCTTCTTACCTTTTTTTAGTAACCTATTACCATTTGATAGCTTTCTGAGCTTTGTGCTACAAGAAATGGAAATGTTCAGTAGCACAAAAATAATATAGCCATCAATGCAAGTTTTCACACTTTGCCCTTGCTCTGGGGAGGCCATCTTTTTATAAGGTATAATCTGGTCTTTCAAGCTAGCTAAATTTGGATTGGCAAATGTTATCAGTTATATCAATCAGTTTGTGAATGAGATCCTTTCCTGTAATTGATTTTTTGCCACTTTTTATGTATTCTTCTTCCTCTTTCTATACTACTAAAATAGAGTGATGGGATGACCTATTTACAGCTGAGCGTGAAAAGAAGTAGCTTTTGGAGACCAGATGTTATGACTTCTGCTCTGGAGCACTGACAAGTTTGTGGAATGAAAACAGATTCTTGCCCA
The DNA here is from genome assembly GCF_965140295.1 of Lepidochelys olivacea. Taxonomy (NCBI): domain Eukaryota; kingdom Metazoa; phylum Chordata; order Testudines; family Cheloniidae; genus Lepidochelys; species Lepidochelys olivacea. Next base: position 44,279,768 of record NC_140414.1, on the reverse strand, counting down.
CATTCTGGACTAGGTTGGTGTTCAATTAGGAGGTCTGATTTAAAAGTGGGTATTTGAACCAAAGGAAATATTTCTTTATAATAATATATAATGCTTTCATCAGGTTGTAACATCTTATGGTTTACACAATTTTATCATAGTATGACTTGGTTAGTTCAACAAAATGTAACTAATTGAAAGCATTAATAAAATCCAGTTGGTTTGGGCACCCACCCCAAATGTTTCCGTAACTAAACTCTGCGCTTGGAGTGTGGTTTACCAACCAGTGAGCCTTTAAGCTCATCAAGGACCCAACCCTGCTGAGTGTGTTCTAGGAACTAGAGCTATACTCTATATAGTATTCTAGTTAGGTTTGCTTGGCAATTTCCATTATAAAGTTCCTGTTGTCAGTTGTTTAAAGCTTTGCCAAACTTTAACCATTCAGGCTGAAATTTTTCATGCCACATCTCTGCCTTAAGCTGATTTTAAAAAAAAAAAGTTTCAGCAAAATGGCTCAGCTGTTTCGGAGAACAAAGTTAGGCAAAAATAAATTGTTTTACCCAAGTTCAAAAAATTCTTATGACTGCTTAGTGGAGAAGCTGTAGTCTGTCCAGGCATAGGAACAGGGGCTGGAAATTTGGCCAGGGGGTTATTCTGGGATCAGAGAGGTGCCTTTTGCTGTCCTGATGAAAATCCACCCAAATTTGACCAAATTATAAGTGTCTGAAGATCATCATTTTCACATAGTCAGTAGAGGTTTGTTAAAGACTGGCAGCAAAATTCTCAGAAGACTCTATTTGTACTAAGAAAAGGAGGACTTGTGGCACCTTAGAGACTAACCAATTTATTTGAGCATGAGCTTTCGTGAGCTACAGCTCACTTCATCAGATGCATAAAGTGCTCAAATAAATTGGTTAGTCTCTAAGGTGCTACAAGTACTCCTTTTCTTTTTGCGAATACAGACTAACACGGCTACTACACTGAAACCTCTATTTGTACTGAGCATACTCCATCCCCACAGAATTCACAGAGGAGGACTTTCATTGCAATTGCTACCCCTACCTTCTGGGAGCTGCTGAGGTACCCAGACTGTTTTTCCTATGCTGTCCATGCTCCTGCTACTGGTGCCCAAGCTGCCTGACTTGAACATGGAGTGGTGAAGAGCAGAAGGGTGGGGTAAGGAAAAAGAAAAGGGGGAAATGGGAGTGGTAGAGGAGGAGTGGGCAGGAACAAAAGACTGAGAGGGCAGGCTATGAGGAGTAGAAGCAAAAGGGGAATGGGACAAGCTGGGAAGTGAGGGCCAGGAGCAGAGGGGAACAAAAGTTGGGGGGATCAGGGATGAAAGGAAAAGGGAACAGGTAAGCTCTGGGACAGAGACAGAAGGGGATAGGCACTCACTAGAGAACTCTCCTCTCCAAAACCTGAAATAGAATCCAGGATTCCTGAGTCTCAGTATTTCTCTGCTGCCAGCAGTGGACCAAAGCACTGGACCAAACATTGAATGATGTGAATAAAAGAAATATCAAACAGTCACCAATTCACTAAGCACCATTCATCCTGTGCACAGAAAGAAGCAGGGGTCCTGGGGGAAAATAGTATGTGATCATGTAATCAAAGACTGCATATAATGCATATGCAAAATAGGTTCAAATTAAGATTGAATGGGAAACCATAATTCTGGATTGTCCTAACTTTTGAGTGCTTTACTTTTGCACCCTTTTTACTTTTTAATGTGTTTTGTTTTGTATGTGACTCAGTATGTGATCACTCTCATTATGTTATGTCAAGTGAATTAGCACATGGTAAAACTGTACATAACATGCAATGCCATAGGTTGAATTGGGTGTATTATTTCTTTTATGTGAAGTTGGAGGCATACAGGACATATTCTAGTCACAGCACATTCTCTAGAAGAAGTCACGATTTGTTAAAATGTCATGTTCAAGGAAAAGGTGGATCTATTACTTGTATTTTACAGCTGTACCCCTGCTCTGTGTGTGTTTGAACAGATTTATGAAATGCACATTGTATTCCCTTCCAGATCCTTGACCTCTCATAGTCTACAAATTTATTTCCCCTGCCATCAAACAGGGAGTGATTAAACTAGGTGAGAATTGATTGCATTCATGTATTATAAATTAGCTCAAATAATTTTGGCTTGCATGCCTTGCAATGTTATGCTCAGACTTGTATCTATGTTTGCTTATTTTATTTTTTGCTGAGTTAACAAAAGTTCATATGAGAATCGATGTAAAACAGAGATAAGAAATCCTACTACAAAGGCAGTGGCTCCCTCACCCCTTAAACTGAATTCCTAGTAGAATCCCAGTAGACATTAGACCAGCATTCTCCTGGACTTACTTTTTTCTTTCTCTGTATAATCAGACATCTGATTTGATTATAAACCACTAAAGTAGATTTGCAGTGAGCTGTTTACCAAGGATGCAAACACTAGTCAACAATACACCCCTGTGAGGGGCCATCTGAAATAGAAAAAAGCCAGCTAACTGTATCCCTCTAATTTACTCAACAGGTTAGTATTGTGTTTGCAGTTAAACAAAATTACTCTTCTGTCTGAGAGAGCTGAGCTGATGGGAGATGAACCACTTGCTCTGGGAGCAGGGAAAGTGAGTGAACAGGTAACATGCAAAACCGCTGTGCCTGAGTGGTGAGCATGATTTCTGAGGGCTTCAAATTGCAGGAGAAGAAAGCAGCATGTGGGACGTACAATTGTGCTGTGGCTGTTGGAAAAAACCCACTTCATTCTTCCATGAAGTCGCATTATTTTCTGTACAGTAATCTTTGCAGGCTTCTGTGAGTGCCCAGGGAGTACCTTAAAATCCTTCATTTTAGAGGGTTTTGATACTTAAGAATAATATTTTCTAAATCTAGCTTTCCAGTTTGTTCTTGTTGTCCACATTGCTTCCCATTTTCATACTCCTGTGACATGTGAGTGGAGACAGAGAGGTTTCTTATTATGAACATAAGAAAAGAAGCCTGCACGGCAAAAATGTTCCTGAGTTCTGAGAGTAGTCCACAGAAATAAAGTTGGAATAAGCTGGGTTTAGTTAATGTGGGTCCATATGATATCTGTTACTCTCCCCTTATTACCTTCAACACAAAGATAAAGCAATATTTTTCACCTCCAGTATGAAAGTGCATATTTTATAGGATTTAGGGCCAGGAAAGTAGCAGCAGCAGAGCTAAGATATCCCCATTTGGGGCCCTCTATCTGCCTAGAGTTCAGCAAAGGAGAACCCTCTCTGGATAATCAGGACCTCAGTGGCTTCCCCTTCAAGATATGTGGAAGGAAGCAGGGGAAGAAGAACAGGATGTCCGGGAGCTAGAGCCAGTCCCTGGGAGCAACAGGAACTTCCACAGAAACAGCCAAGAGCAGGAGCAGGGCTGAGAGAGGCCCATGCATTCATTGTTCCTAGCTGGTCATGATATCTCCACTTACTGATGTGCTGTGTGCTTTAGCCTCTCACCACCTGTCCCTCTCCTTTCTTACTATCCTCCCCTCTCTTCTCCCCTTCTTTCCTCCTAGCATCTCCTTTTCCACTTTGATGGTCTCTTTTCCCTTCCTTCCTCCTCCCCCTACAATGCTGTTATTTCTATTTATTTACCCCTGCTCTGCCATCTCTTCCTGCCCCCATCATAAAAATGCATAAATACAATTACATTTGAACAGAAAATATGCACCAACAAGCAGTTCCCCATCATCACTCTGATCACTTTGCTTGCATGTTATATGGCTTCCCTCCCGCTTTGTCTGGTTTTATCTTTTTGGACTGTAAGCTCTTCACAGCACGATCATATCAAATACATTTGTACATTGTTTAGTGTAATGGAGTCCTGATCCTGAGAGGAGCCCACTGGTGCTCCCTCTATCAAAGGGACAGCTCTGCTTGCCAGTCCCATTGAATGCAATATTTTGTAACCAAATGTTTTATCCAGAACACTTATTTTCCTCATAAAAACCAGAAGAACTGCATTATAGGGGCAAAGTCACTGTTTTGGACTCTCTCTTCTGACCTTTCACAAGACAATTGCCCACATGTTGCATTTGAAGCAAGAGTAATGAACCAGGAGGTGAATAAGGAAAACAACTGAGTTTATTAATTAGCAATTAACTGAACAGGGTCTACCAGAGTTCTACAGAACTCCATAACTAAAATATCCCCCCCCCTCACTTCCTTTGCACTCTGGATTATCAAGTGATAATACAATTTGAATATGAATACTTTCTGAATCAAAATAATAGATTGAAAGTAATTACAAAATGAAAAGTGACAGTCAAATTGTGAGATATTGTACTGTCCGTTTGAATTTATTAGCAATATTCACACACTAGCAGTAGTTCATTTTGTTTCTGTCCATGGGTTTTGTTCTCTCTCTTTATATGCTACCATGTCTAGGCTGCTATGCTCCTCTGCATTTCATATCTGAACTGCATTTGTTAGAAAAACCATAGGAGAAAATTCAGATTGCATTTGCCAATACCACAACGAGCTCCCAGCTGGTTTCTATGCCCCTGTTATTCCCATGAGATTATGTGTGAATCAGACAAACCCAAGCCATAAAGCAAGGAGAGCTATGAGCTGCAGTAGGGCAGTGAGAGACCCAGACCTTCATTGCCCCTACATACCAGTGGATTTGCAATCAGACTTTGGTCATGTTTTACCCATGCATAGTATTTCTGCCAAAAACAAACAGACAAACCAAACCAAACACTCCATCATGAACCACATTTCAAACTGAACTTGAAGGGCTTTGTACAGCGCTGCTTCCCACATTTTTTTAAAAATGTTGGGCCAAATTCATCCCTAGTGCAAGGCTGCAGAAGCCAAGGAAATTACACAATGGATAAAACCAATTCATTATCTTATATGGCTCTGGTTTCTTCACTCAGGATTTGATTAAACCCCATTAGAATAAATGAGAGTAATTCACAACTTATTGAGTCTGGGCTTTGTTGTTGTTTTGCTACTGAGGTGAGGTCTATGCTTTAAATGGTGTGATTTTCAAAAACACTCAAACATTGGCCCATTCTACCATTGCTTTCCTGGAAGTTTTATCATTCAGTGGGAGGGGAGTTAGGTCACAACACTGAGTGCTTTTGAAAATCCTACCCACAGTCTGCAGCACTCTCTCTCCCGCACTTCCTTAGCACTGGCCTTTTCAGAAAAATAAAATAAAACATATTAAAAAGAAAGCTGGCATTTCAGTCTCCAGAGTTCTCCACTCAGCCATTGTGCCAAAAGCCATTTACCATTGCCAGGACTACTGTGTGAAACAAGTGCACCTTCTTCTGTAGTCAGGATTTCTGCCACAGCTTCTGTGCCCCCTAGTGCCCCTTAAAGAACTTCTGAAAAAGAGCGAACTGCTATTAAATGCCTGTTTCAAAAAAGCCTATTAAATAAACACAAAAGCGACAGTCCCTCCCCATTCTCCTGATCCCAGTGTTTCCATGTGCCAAGGACTATACTGCTGTTTTGTGGGGAGGTGATAACTTTCAGTTCATTTTCACTTAGTTAGTAAAAGCAAAAGGCATTGCTGGGTTAATAATACAGTTATCAGTTTGGGAGAACGGGGAGAAAACAACAGTAAGAAAAATGATGAAATATTGCCCTTCCTAAAATGAGAAGCTGGCCTTCCAAAAATCAATTGCAAAAAGTTGCTTTATAAATCTTCTTCAGTTGTCTACGCCGAGCATGAGATGTGGATGTCAGAAGCAGTGGTGAAAGAGATTAAATAGGTTTACACTGACTTTGTGGAACAAATGTAATGGATTCCAAAGATTGCTATTTAGGACTCTGCTTACTAGAGTTGATACATACGAAACAGCAACCTCAGAGTGAGTGCTGCGATCTGTTCCTTCTATGTCCCAAATTTTGCTTTCCATAGGACAAGAAGTAAGGTCCCAATAATTTTAAAGGCAACCCATCCTGATTTATGTCTGTACATTATTACATATTCCATATCTTGCCTTTCCCCCCAACTTTCTCTAGCCTCATGGATCCACATAAAGATCAAACACTTAGGGTGTTGTTTTCATATATCATTTGGTCCCACCTACCAGTCCCACTCTTTTCCATTATGAAAATGAGTGCCACAAGCATAAATAATATATTACTTGGAATTCAAAATTCAGCAGAGGTGGTTAACCTCTGTATGTCTCAGTTTACTCATTTGTGAAACTAAAATTAACATAATACTGGCCTACCTTACAGGGATGTTGTCAGGATTCACTAAATAATATTTATATAATGATCTGAACATAAAAGTGCAGTGGGATTAATTCTGCTTTCAGTAGTAACTCTGGATTTACACTGATGCAAAAGAGTAGAATTTGGCACATACTATATGTATTATTTTCATATTGGCTTAGGGGAAATAGATTAATCACATAAGTGAGCAGCAGTATGGTTCATCAGAATTTCAGGTGCAACCTTATCTCCTTCTTTATTAGTCCTACTGTATATGTGTGGACAATGCTGAGCACAACATGGGTACTACTGGAATGTGGACACTAAACAACAAAAATGATCTGCACCTTTGCTTATGTGACATGCCTTCTTTGAAGGGATGATATTATGAGGAGTCACCAGACTGTTGAGAGTCATTTATGTACTATTATAAATTCAACTGAATGCTTAGTTAGCTCTTGGAAGAAATGCTGTGTTAATTGTGATGCAATTATTTTTAGAAGCTGTTGTTTCAACATGAGGAAAGTTGGTTCACTGCCTGAGTCTTCCTGATTAGAATCATTCTTAGCTGCCTATAAGAAAAACTCAGACAAACAAAACAACACATAGTGTTTAAAAATAAAATAAATGAGAAGGCTTTTTTTTACTGTATGTTCAGTCTACTGTTTTAGCTGCTGAGCTCTTTTCTAAGCATTAAACCTGAAATTTTGTGAGCAGCTGCTGCTGTTAAAGAGTCCCTACTACAATGTGTACTATCCAGTCTTGGGCACTGTAGCAACTGTCCCAACACAGATCTCCCCTTTCTTGCAGAGTTCTGCTCTTAAACCGACAGCTTGAAATGGAGCATAGGGGTAGATATGAACATATATTTTGTACATATTTATTCATTTTTTAAGGGGGGAGGGCCGTGCTCCATGTAAGCACCCAACTGTCAGAACCTCCATTTCAAAAGCACCATGGAATTGACCTCTGCATCGGCCTGGCACGCAGGTCAGTTAGCAGAGCAACCATCTGAGGGTTGTGGCCAACCCATTAAAAAAATCATCAGTCAGGGCCCCAAGTCATGAAACTTGCTTTAGAATTATGTGATTTTTAACAATAATAAATGGGGGGGGGTCTTGTTTGTTTTTTGAGTCTTTAGGGTTCACATTTTCAAGCTTTTCTCTGTAAAGGCTAGAAACTTCAAGTGAAATCCTAGCTCCACTGATGTCATCATGGATCTTATTGTTGACTTCAGTGGAGCTCTTCCTTTTATAAACAAATGCTGAAACTGTCACATAACAGTGTAACTCCAGGAGCTTTAGAAAAAAGCACCAAATATTTGGAGACTCAGAATAGAATTGTAAGAACTGGCAACACTGCAAATTTAAAATATAATGGGCCATTGATGGTAAACAATTTAAACAGATTGTGTCAGCCTCTGCTAAATTACAAAGTAAGTCCACCCCTGAACCAGAATAGACCTTAACATGCCTTGTTCACTTAAGAGATCTGTGAGAGGGGAAGCATAGATCTGTTTCCATATAAGACACCTTGGCCCTGATTCAGGAAAGCATTTAAGCATATACTTAAAAAAAATCCCTGAATTGGTATGGTTTCCTGAATTGGGGTCCTTGTGAGAAATAAAATTAATGATAATAGATAGTGCAATTATGCATTGCAGAATACCCATGCCTCTAGTGAAGTGAGAGGAGCAAGTAACCCTGATAATTAAAACACAGTGCACCAGGGCTTATGGACATTTTTGCACCCAAGCAAGTTCCCCCAATACAGAAATTTATTTAGCTATTTGATAGGCTTTTCTAAAACAGGCATTTAATAGCAGTTGCTCTTTTTCAGTAGTTCTTTAGGGGGCATTAGGGGCACCGACACTGGCAGAAATCCTGAATATAGAAGGCAGCACACTTGTTTCACACAGTAGTGCTGGCAATGGTAAATGGATTTTGGCACAGTGGCTGAGTGAAGAACTCTGGAGACTGAAATGCCAGCTTTCTTTTTACTATGTTTTATTGTATATGTATTTGATAACATAGTGTTAATTGCTTTTTATTAAGTATCTTTCCTTGAGGATGTGAAATACAGGATATTTCATAAAAGCAATACCAGCAAAATACTCATCAAAAATCCAGGGCACAAATTCCAATTTGGGATTAAAAACTGAACAACATGTTAGCTGACCAAATGCATATAGATTCCCAATCTTCATTTCCATTCCAATAATGCTACATTTAAATGCACCTTCAGTATCCCATTTAGGAATTTACAAAATTGTACAGCATAAACTATAGCTCAGCATGCATATTCTTTCATCAACATATAAACTTTAGGAGTCCATTCTCCCTTTGATGGGTGTATAATTCCTATTTGTATTCATTTACATGCATGCCCATTAAGAAAAGAAGAGGTCTACCTTGTATGTGAAATGTACCCAACTATCCGATTTTATCTTATATTGTATCTATGGGACATTTAGCACCCTAAATAATAATCATGTTAGTACCAGATCTATGAAGCTATGGTATGGTGATGCTTTAGTAATTTGTTTGGGTGAGGGATTTGTCTCCAAGGCTTCAGTCCACAGAGAAAAATGTCTTTTAAACAGGACATTTACCCTCAGCAGAAACAAAAACCCAGGATTAAAAAAAAATAGAAAATTAAAGAGGAGAGATGCAGATTGAGATAATTATTAGCATTTGATATCAACATAGTATTAATAAGTGAATAATAGTAGCTTTGAAATATCATTTACAAAAAAAAGAGTAGCAGAAAAGACTCACTTACTTCTGTAATCTGCCACATATTTCATTACTTCAGATCACTGGGTGACAAGGTTTGCTGTTCATATTAGCCTCTGATATGTCTAGATAACCTTGTTTGTCATTAAAAACTGCAGTATGACAAAAATGGTCTCTTTATCAAGGGCTGATTTTTTAAAGGCGTTAATAAAACCAGACTCCCCCACCCCTTCCAGTAATCAGTCAGGGTGAGTGTAACTTCAAAGGAAGATGTGTTTAAAATTTTTAGTAACAATTTGAGAGTCTTAATGATAATAATTACTTGCATGATCTTTTCAGTAAAGAATTAATCTATTCATCTGCATTTGAGCAATTCACATGGCTCTAACTGCAAGGCAAGCAAATTTTTAGAAATAAATTGAGGGGCTCATTCATCAAGTTCCTAATCACTTCTTTTCCTTAAAAGTGCTTGGCGTGCTGTGTGAACTGTGAAGTACACAGCCCAAGGTTCATTTTATTATTTCCAGTGGGTTCACCAAAAGTCACCAACCTTGTATTAAAAATGAAAAAAAAAGAGGAAACTTTATTGCACTGAGTTATCTTTCACTTATAATATCTTCACTTCTTTTAACTGTTCATGTTGCATTACTTCCCTGCCACAACTGAGAAAGCAACCAGTTCAGAACTAAAAGTGTATACCTCCCTGCCACAGGAATGTAGAAAAGGAAACTGGACATTAGTTGGAGCTCTTTCCCTTCTATGTTTCTCAATCAAGTTCGGATAATTTCAAGCCCCACTGCAGTGAGATGTCTGTGCCAGGTCCTGCCTCCATATCATCTCAGCTACTGGCCTCGGAACAGCCAATACTTTCCCAGCTGATGCTGCAAACACAATGACAGATGGCTCACTCAGATCTGTTTTTCTGTGCTCCCTTTCAGATTGTTTTGGCACTACTGGCCGGCATTTCAGGTTGTCTGGTAATAAATTAAACCTTAAAAATGGTTATGGCATGGCCAAATGCAATTCACAATGCCGTGTTTCAAGCGGTTTCTTCTCCAAAGCTGCTATGTCTGGGTATCAGCATGCAAATTACCTGATGGAAAATCTGCAATGACAGGAGAAGCCACAAGCTTGCTTTACATTAATTTTAATCTCAGACCAGCTATACCAGCAAGGGGCACAACCAAAGTAAGGGAATGAGAAGGGGTTTGTTGCCAGGTGGTGTGTAGGATAATTTTAGCAGCTGATGGAGAGGTTTTCCCCTTGGGTAACAGGAGGGAAGGAGTTTGGGTGTGGTTGTTTGTCATTAGTGGTGCAGGAAGGTTTGGTAACTACGGAGCTTGGAACACTGATCATTAAATGGTGCTTGCTTTTTGGGGAATCCCAGTAGGGTTTGGCCCATTGTTACTAGAGACTCAGAACTTTTAGAGATTCTGGTTAAGTCTGCAGTTTTTAAAAAAAGATTGGTCAAGGTCTAAACCATAAATAGAGGAGAAAAAAGGAGAATTTTGCTCCCTGGTCCTCCTCCCATCTCTTACACTGGGAGTGGTTTCTATTTCCCCCCTTCACTGATGTGCACTTTTATTATTAATTATGGTTCTATGTTATAGGGTTTAATTTAAAGGGGAATTACAATGATAATGAAGGCGGGATTTATTTGTGTGTGTGTGTGTGCACAAGTGATGTGTGTGTGTGTGTATGGAGTGATTTAGTGCTCATTACAGAGTGAAACCAATAACACCAGTTAGGTTTCTTCACATGAGTCTATGATTGTGACCTTCGACCCTGATCAGTAACATTCTTGCAGTTCCAGTCCCAGGCCCCACTGGAGTGAGTGAGTGATATTTTGTTTGTGTCTGTGTGTGCACGTGCGTGTGTGTATGACATTTGACATGTGGAGGCGGTGGAACAGTAACAGTAACAGTTTGATAACCCTAAGTCCACTCTCTCTTTTTTTTCCATTTCATTTTTTTTTTAATTGAATTTTCTGTGTTATTGCCAGCATGATCATCATTTTCTTTCCATTCCACTCCTCCTCAAGGTTATTTACTTTTATTTGTTTTCCTTGTGAACTACTTACATTTTAAAAAACATATTTTTAATTCTCTGAGCCAGGATGACCTATTTAGGTGCTATTTATTATATTTATTATATTTGTTCATTTATTATATTTGGGGTCTTTTTGTTGCTGTTCCCAGATTTTTCCGGCCTTGCCTCACTCATCTTTTCCATATACCTATGACTTACTATTGTGAATAATAATGAATAAAATAGTTTTTTTGTGGTAAGTCAGTGTCAAGTGGTTAAGAGGTCTCTAACCCCAAAGTATTTATAAACTAGAGAGACAGCTGAAAACCCTTTACAAACATGACAGAAACAACACAGTGGGACGTGGCCAGGAGCACTCACTCACTTTACAGAAAAGTAGGTTATGGAAAATTTTTTTGAGTTAGAGGTGGAAAAAAATTGATCACTTCATTTAGACCAATGGTTCTCAATCTTTCCCCCTTTCATCTAGTTGGGATTTAGCCAGAACTCTTCTCTCATTTAATCAATTTAGGAATGTGGGAAGAGCAAGGTGGTTATGACCCCTTGACATTTGTTTGCAACCTCTCTGGGAGTCATGATCACCAGGCTGAGAACCTGATTTAGACTATCTACAGTTCTTTCTTTAATGCTTTCCGCAGACCAGTTTCAAATGTCTCAAACAATAGGACTTTGCTGTTTGTCATAGGAGACTGTTGAACACCTTGTCTTGTTTAGCTTGTATTATATAAATTAAGCTAACAGATTAAAGCAAGAGGTCAACTGATCTAATTAACCAACATAGGGGATTTGCACAGGTTTAACTAGATAGACTTAAAATTGATTGATTTAGTAAACCTGGTGAAATTTTTCTTGTATATACAAGGCCTCAACATGGTGAATGTCTTTCTGAATTATTTTTTTTTCTCTTTTAATTTAACCATTTTACTCCTGGTTAGCCTGCCTTTTAACCCTAATCAATAATTCCTCTTTGGAGAACCCATAAGGACAGACATGTCACTTAAAGTGTGCATGCAACTCATGGACCTTCAGTTGGGGATTTTTGTTAGCAGTATTCATTCGGTCCAAGCATGCGCCGTAGCTAGCCGCGTGCCTCATATCAAGGGTATATAGGGCTGTTAAGGATGAACCCCCCTCAGTTCCTTCTCTACTGCATAGTCCCTTGCAGATAAGACTGTGAAGCAGAAGGGAAGGCGGGTAGGTGGTGGAGCACCCATAGGTACACAGATCTTGCAGAACCTCAGTTACTGCACAAGGTGCGTAACTTCTTCTCCTTCAAGTAGTGTCTCTATAGGTGCTCCACTTGAGGTGACCCTTAAGCAGTACCCTCTAAAGGCAGTGGGAGCTTCAGAACCCAGTCTAGAACTGTTTCCAGAACTGCATCTGCTCTAAAAGCATGCACTAAGATGTAGTGTCTCGAGAAGGTGTGAACTGAAGCCCATATAGCATCTTTGTGGATTTCTGCTACAGAAACATCTTTCAATAGGACAACAGATGTGAACTGCGATCTAATAGACTGGGCTATAGCCTTAAGAGGCCACGACACATTAGCAGCTGCATAGCAGGAGAGAATGCAGCCAGAAACCTACTTAGAAAGGCTCTGGGTAAACACTTGCATCCCTTTAACTCTGCCTGTGATAGACACAAATAGCCTCAGAGAACTTGAAAAGGTTTAGACCTGTCCAAATAATATGATAGCATTCTCTTAACATCTAGGGTATGAAAGACAGCATCTTTCCTAGTCTGCTGAGGCTAAGGGTAGGAAACCAGCAGATGAATTGTCTGATTAATATGAAATTCCTAGATGACTTTAGGTAAAAACAGTGGGTGTGGTTACCCTTAAGGAAAGAAAGTATAAAGGGGGTCAGACATCAAACCGCCTAATTCACCAATTCTTTAAGCAGAGGTAATTGCCACTAAAAAGTCAGTTTTCATGGAAAGGTTTAAAGGTGTACAAGAGCTAGTGGCTCAAAGGGAGGTTTCATCAGAGAACTAGGTTCAAGTCCCAAGTTGGAACGGGCTCTTTGACACTTGGGATGTGGTTGGATAACACTTTGATGAATATGGAAGTTGAGCAGACACCTTCCACAGGAAAATGAAATGCTATGATGGTTGCCAGATGAACTTTACTGGATCTCAGAGAGACCTTGTTTTACAATGAAAAGATATTCTAGGACCTTCGATAAAGGAGAGTTGTCAAGAGATAGGCGATGGTGAGTGTACAGTGGTAAAATCTTTTCCATTTCTGAAGGTAGACACTCCTGGTGGATTCCTTTCTACTATTTAACAGGACTTCTTGACCATTTCGGGAACATGAGTGTTCTAACCCCAAGAGCTGCCCTGAGTCTTAGCCCTGGTATACATTAGGAGTTGAGGTCGAATTTAGCAGCATTAAATCAATTTAACCCTGTACCCGTCCATATGATGAAGCCCTTTTTTTCAACTTAAAGGGCTCTTAAAATCAATTTCCTTACTCCACCCCCGACAAGGGGATTAGAGCTGAAATCGGCCTTGCCGGATCGAATTTGGGGTACTGTGGACGCAATTAGACGGTATTGGCCTCCGGGAGTACAAATTGCTCCATTGTGACCGCTCTGGACAGCACTCTCAACTCAGATGCACTGGCCAGGTAGACAGGAAAAGGCCCATGAACTTTTGAATTTCATTTCCTGTTTGGCCACCGTGGCAAGCTGCAGGTGAGTGCAGAGCTCATCAGCAGAGGTGACCTGATGGAGTCCCAGGATCGCAAAAGAGCTCCAGCATGGACCAAACGGGAGGTATGGGATCTGATCGCTGTATGGGGAGAGGAATCTGTGCTATCAGAACTCCGTTCCAGTTTTCAAAATGCCAAAACATTTGTCAAAATCTCCCAGGGCATTAAGGACAGAGGCCATAACAGGGACACGAAGCAGTGCCGCGTGAAATTTAAGGAACAGAGGCAAATGGCCACTCTGGGTCACAGCCCAAAACATGCTGCTTCTATGATGCGCTGCATGCCATTCTAGGGGGTGCAGCCACCACTGCACCACCCGTGTTCTTTGACTCCTTGAATGGAGATGGAGGCAACATGGAAGCAGGTTTTGGGGACGAGGAAGATGATGATGATGAGGTTGTAGATAGCTCACAGCAAGCAAGTGGAGAAACCGATTTTTCCGACAGCCAGGAACTGTTTCTCACCCTGGACCCAACCAAGCCAGTACCCCCTGAACTCACCCAAGGCTGCTTCCTGGACCCGCCAGGCAGAGGAGGGACCTCTGGTGAGTGTACCTTTTTTAATAGTATACATGGTTTAAAAGCAAGTGTGTTTAATGATTAATTTGCCCTGGCATTCGCGGCCAGTATAGCTACTGGAAAAGTCTGTTAATGTGTCTGTGAATGGAGCGGAAATCCTCCAGGGACATCTCCGTAAAGCTCTCCTGGATGTACTCCCAAAGCCTTTGCAAAAGGTTTCTGGGGAGGGCAGCCTTATCCCGTCCACCATGGTAGGACACTTTACCACGCCAGGCCAGTAGCACATAGTCGGGAATCATTGCAGAACAAAGCATTGCAGCGTATGTTTGCTGGCATTCAAACAACATCTCTCTGTGTTATCTTCAGGAGAGTGAGATCATTCATGGTCACCTGGTTGAAATAGGGTGCTTTTCTTAAGGGGACATTCAGAGGTGGCCGTTCCTGCTGGGCTGTTTGCCTGTGGCTGAACAGAAATGTTCCCTGCTGTTAGCCACAGGGAGGGGGGAGCGGTTAGCCACATGGTGGGGGGAGGCAAAATGCGATCTTGGAACGAAAGCACATGTGCTATGTATGTAATGTTAACAACAAGGTTTACCGTGAAAGAGAGTGTACCCATTGTTCTATAAAATGTGTCTTTTTAAATACCACTGTCCCCTTTTTTTTCCTCCACCAGCTGCACGTGTTTCAAGGATCACAGGATCTTCTCCTTCCCAGAGGCTACTGAAGATTAGAAGGCAAAAAAATGCACTCACGATGAAATGTTCTCTGAGCTCATGCTGCCCTCCCACACTGACAGAGCACAGATGAATGCGTGGAGGCAGACAATGTCAAAGTGCAGGAAAGCACAAAATGACTGGGAGGAGAGGTGGCAGGCTGAAGAGAGGGCTGAAGCTGAAAGGTGGCGGCAGCTTGATGAGAGAAGGCAGGATTCAATGCTGAGGCTGCTGGAGGATCAAACTAATATGCTCCAGCATATGGTTGAGCTGCAGGAAAGGCAGCTGGAGCACAGACCACCGCTACAGCCCCTGTGTAACCAACCACCCTCCTCCCCAAGTTCCATAGCCTCCTCACCCAGATGCCCAAGAATTCGGCGGGGGGGAGGGGGACCTTCCGGCCACCCAGCCACTCCACCCCAGAGGGCTGCCCAAGCAACAGAAGGCTGGCATTCAGTAAGTATTAAAGTTTTAAACTTTTAAAGTGCTGTGTGGCCTCGTCCTTCCCTCCTCCACCATCCCTCCCGGTGCTTCCCTCCTCCACCACCGCTCCTGGGCTACCTTGGCAGTTATCCCCCTATTTGTGTGATGAATTAATAAAGAATGCATGAATGTGAAGCAACAATGACTTTATTGCCTCTGCAAGCCGTGATTGAAGGGAGGAGAGGAGGGTGGCTAGCTTACAGGGAAGTAGAGTGAACCAAGGGGTGGGGGGCTTCATCAAGAAGAAACAAACAGAACTTTCACACCGTAGCCTGGCCAGTCATGAAACTGGTTTTTAAAGCTTCTCTAATGTGCACTGCACCCTCCTGTGCTCTTCTAACCGCCCTGGTGTCTGAGCATAACCAACGGCCAGGCAATTTGCCTCAACCTCCCACCCCACCATAAACGTCTCCCCCTTACTCTCATAGATATTGTGGATCGCACAGCAAGCAGTAATAACAATGGGAATATTGGTTTCGCTGAGGTCTAATCGAGTCAGTAAACTGCGCCAGTGGGCTTTTAAACATCCAAATGCACATTCTACCACCATTCTGCACTTGCTCAGCCTGTAGTTGAACAGCTCCTGACTACTGTCCAGGCTGCCTGTATATGGCTTCATGAGCCATGGCATTAAGGGGTAGGCTGGATCCCCAAGGATAACTATAGGCATTTCAGCATCCCCAATGGTTATTTTCTGGTCTGAGAGGAAAGTCCCTTCCTGCAGCTTTTGAAACAGACCAGAGTTCCTGAAGCTGCGAGCGTCATGTACCTTTCCCGGCCATCCCACGTTGATGTTGGTGAAATGTCCCTTGTGATCCACCAGTGCTTGCAGCACTATTGAAAAGTACCCCTTGCGGTTTATGTACTCACCGGCTTGGTGCTCCGGTGCCAAGATAGGGATATGCATTCCGTCTATTGCCCCACCACAGTTAGGGAATCCCATTGCAGCAAAGCCATCCACTATGATCTGCACATTTACCAGGGTCACTACCCTTGATATCAGCAGATCTTTGATTGCGTTGGCTACTTGCATCACAGCAGCCCCCACAGTAGATTTGCCCACTCCAAATTGATTCCCGACTGACCGGTAGCTGTCTGGTGTTGCAAGCTTCCACAGGGCTATTGCCACTCGCTTCTCAACTGTGAGGGCTTTTCTCATCTTGGTATTCTGGTGCTTCAGGGGAAAAGCAGGCGAAAGCAAGTCACAAAGTTCCATGAAAGTGCCCTTACGAATGTGAAAGTTTTGCAGCCACTGGGAATCATCCCAGACCTGCAATACTATGTGGTCCACCAGTTTGTGCTTGTTTCCCGGGCCCAGAATCCTGCTCGGCAGAAGATGGTACAATAGGACTACTAGCCATCCTCATCTCCTGCCTGCTCGCCAGAAGATGGTACAATAGGACTGCCGGCAGGACTAAAGAGAATGACCTGGTCGAGTCACTCCTATTTTAGTCCCTGCTTCCATGTCTGCCCAGGTGCTCCTGACCGACCTTACCGAGGTGGCCAGGAGCACCTCGGACATGACGACAATGGTTATCAGGCCTATTGCACCATTTGCTGCCACAAGGCAATGGGTTGCTGCTGTGTAGCAATGCAGTACCGTGTCTGCCAGCACCCAGGAGACGTACGGTGACAGTGAGCTGAGCGGGCTCCATGCTTGCCGTGGTATGGCGTCTGTACAGGTAACTCAGGAAAAAAGGCGCGAAATGATTGTCTGCTGTTGCTTTCATGAAGGGAGGGAGGGCCTGATGACATGTACCCAGAATCACCTGCAACAATGTTTTTGCCCCATTAGGCATTGGGATCTCAACCCAGAATTCCAATGGGCGGCAGAGACTGCAGGAATTGTGGGATAGCTACCCACAGTGCAACACTCCGGAAGTCGACGCTAGCCTCTGTACTGTGGAAGCATTCTGCCGAGTTAATGCACTTAATGCACTTAGAGCTTTTTATGTGGGGACACACACAATCAACTATATAAAAACTATTTCTAAAAAAATGACTTCTAGAAATTCGAACTAATTTCGTAGTGTAGACATACCCCAGAGTATTCAGACAAATGTGGTGACAAATGTTCTCTGAATCCTGAGTGAGGGATATTGATGGCTGGCAGGAAGGCAAAGTCAATTTGTTAAGGATACGACACCAGTCTCAGCCAGGTTGGTAAATCAAGATTATCATGGATTTGTCTTGTATGATTTTGTTGAGAACGCTGAGGATTAGCAGCTTTGGAGGAAAGGCATATAAGAGACTTCTCGACCAAGATAGGAGAAAGATGTCCCCCATGGAATGGCGATCAAGACCTCCCCTTAAGCAGAATTTCACACATTTCCAATAGCAAACAAAATTTACTTGTGGAAAACCCCAGGTAAAGAATATCCATCTGATTATGTAACTGTTGAGTTCCTACTCATTATCTTGAGTGAAGTGCCTGCTGAGGTCATCGGCTATTGTGTTTTGGAGGCCAGGTAGATAAACTGCCGAGATAAGGATTTGGTGGGCTATGCACCAGTTTCATAACCTGATTATCTCTGATCAGAGGGAAGGGGAACTTGTTTTCTCTTATTGATTTATGTAGTACATACAGACCCTGTTGTCTATCATTATGCGGATGGATTAATCTTCTATCATAGGAAGGAGTGGTGGCAAACATATCTCAAGACCCTGAGTTTCAGAATGTTGCTAAGTAGGGCAGAGTCCTGGGTGGACCATCTTCCCTGAACAGTGCGGCCTTGAGTAGACCATCTACCCTGGATGGACCATCTTCCTTGGCTAGTGTGTCGCCACACCCTAGGAAGAATGCGCCTAAAACTATTGTGACAGTGAGAGGGGGATTGTTGAAGGGAACTCCTGAGCATACCTTGTCTGGATTCTTCCACCAGACCACAGAGGCTAGAACACAGTTGGGAACAGAGTATAGTTTGTTCAGACTGTTTCTGTCAGGGCTATAAACTGTCCTGAGCCAGGCTTGGAAACAGTGTACATGAAAGCGGGTGTGTAACATGACAAAGGTCCATGCCGACATGTGCCTGAGAAGCTGCAGGCTCAATCTGGCAGTAACCTGTGCGGTCATTTGGACTAGTGTTATTACGCATGCCAGAGTGGGAAATATGTCCTCTGGATCTGGATGGCATGGCATCAAGAGTGCCCCCTATAAACTCTATCTGCTATAGAGGTAAGAGGTAGGACTTTTCAACTGAAGGCAAAACATGTTAAATAGAAACATAGGCCCCCCCTCACCACTGTTTGAACTTTGATGTAAGAATGTCCTTTGAGAAGCCAGCTGTCAAGGCAGAGGAAGATGATTACTTCCCATTGGTGAAGCTGAGTGGTGACTACCAACACAACTTTTGTATACACCAAGGGGCAGTAGAGAGACTGAAAGAAAAGACTTGATATTGATAATGGTCCTGACCTATGACAAAGCATAGGAGTCTCTTGTGAGAAGGATGTAATGCAACATGGAAGTACGTGTCCTGAAGGCACAGAGTCGTGAAATAGTCTCCCAGATCCAGAGATGGAATTATATCTGTGAGTGTTACCATCTTGAATTTCTGTATGTGGACAAAGGTATTCAGCATCCTGACATCTAGAATTGGCCCTCACCTACTCTTCTTTTTGGGAACCAGGAAGTACGTGGGAGTAAAATCCAGTGTCTTTGTATTGACTATGAACTGGTTCCACAGGCCCTAAGTGGAGCAGGGGCGTAGCTACGGATGGGCCTGTCTGGGCTATGGTCCACTCACTTAGCATCCAGGCCTATCACCCATTCCTGGCTCTGCTCCAGTCCCAGTGCTAAACCCGCTGAGACCTGGAGGATGCCGCATGCCGTGTGTACATGCCCCCAGCCCGACTGGAGGGGGAGGGACAGCAGCAGCACAGCAGAAGAGCACCTGGTGAGTGCACCCCCAGTAGGCAGAGGGCAGGCGGGGCTCATTAAAAAACATAGGTCTACTGGAAGGGCCTCAGGGAGCTGGGCCTGGTGTGGGACGGTGTGATGGGGATGGGTGCCGGGCACTGTTCCCTCTAAGCTGTGTGCGTGTGCACACAAATCCTAAACCCCGCGCGCACAGTGAAACACCACACACATAAAAATTTGCACAGAAGAAATTTTTTGCACACATGGCCTATCAAAAATTAGAGGGAACATTGGTGCCGGGAACCGTGCATGCTAGAGAGCAGCATCTCCTCCCGGAACTGGGTGGCCACACGGAGCCCATCACCCCCTGCAAGGCTGGCTAGAATGGAGGGGGTGGGTGGAGGTGGGCCCCCTAATCCCTCCTGTACCCCTCCCCCTGTGATTGCCTGCCCGCCCACCCAAAGTAGGGGCCCACCCAAATGTCCCATGCTAGCTATGCGACTAAAGTGGAGCAGGGAGAGAACATCTGGTCTCAGGAGAGGCTCATGAGATGGGTCCCTGAAAAGGGATGAGAAAGAAGGATGGGAGGTAAGAATGAAAATGAATGAAGTAGCCCTGTGTTATAGCCTCAAATACCCATCTATCAGAGGTAACCTGCTCCTATGAGGTAAAGGAATGGGAGATGATGGGAGGGGCAGGATGGAACAGCATCAAATCTAGATATTGGGAGTGTTTGTGGCCCTCAACCGAGGCATCAATATGAGTAGAGGAAGGCTACTGTTTTGATCCAGGTACATTGATGGAGAACTTTTCCCTGTGCATTATAGGTTACTTTTTAGGTAGCTCCTGCACCCTATGGTAGGTGGGAAAGTGGGCTGGGAGGGCTCTCTGAGCTGGCTAAGACTGACTAAATCTCCTCTTACTTGCACGTGTATATGTGTTCAGCAAATGCAGGGTTGCCCTAGCATCTTTCAGTGAACGTAGGGAGTTATTGGTCGATTCACTGAATAATTTGAGACCATCAAAGGGTAGGTCTTCTATGGTTTGCTGGATATCATGTGGAAATCCTCAGGACTGCAGCCATGAGGCTCAATGCATGACTACAGTTGTGAGATGGAGTGGGTTGCTGAGTCAGCATTATTGAGAGAAGCTTGCAAAGTTGTCCTTGCAAGATGCTGTCCCTCTGTGATGAGGGATTAAAATAATCCCCACTGTTCTTGTGGGAGCTGTTCAATAAAGGAATTAGATTCTGAATAGTGAATGTGGTTATATTTTGCCAAAATCACCTGGTAATTAGCAATTCTGAACTGGAGGATAGCAGATGAGTAACTTTTGTAAGCAAAGACATCTAAGAATTTTTGGCTTTTATCATGTGGTTTAGCTTTGGAACGGTGTTGTTTGCTGAGTTCCTTTACTGAATCCACAACTAAGGAGTTAGGGGCAGGAAACTGCAAGCATTATGACTGCTCTGTCTCTGGCCAGGGCAGTTGAGAAGGAACTGAGGGTGGTTCATCCATAGCAGTCCTACATAACATTGGTATGGATAATGAGGATAGCAAGGGCGCATGTGCTTACCAAATGAGCACTGCTGCCAAAAATCTCCAGTTGAAAGTACTGTACATGCACACCACAGTTGGTACACCCATAGGGACGTGACTCAAAGAAGTATATTAATATGGAACACGTTACTAATAGGGAAATAGTGCAGGGATGCCCTTCAATTTTGCCTCACCTCTGAAACAGCAAGAAAAATGATTCCCTCACTCTGTTTCCCCTCTGAATTAGACTACAGAGAACTTAAAAAACAGGGTGGGGGGTTAGTTTGGATAGCCAAGGACACTGAGGTTCAAGGCAGTCAGTCAGCCCATTGCTAGTTTACATTCTGACTCAGAAGGAAGAAAGCTGCACAGGACTGTAGTTTCTGCCAGAAATAAAAAATTGTTACAATAACTTTTCCCTTGGGTTATATTTGATCTTCTAGATGTTCTGCAAATCCCTAATCTTAGTTTGGGCAAAATACATCATATTTTAATACACTATATCTCAAGGTTTTAGAGGTTTTTTTTTGGTTAACAGGATAGCAGAGCAGGGACCTCAACTAAAACAGAACAGTTATTCAAGGTGAAACGATGCTTGAGGACAGCATCACAGCTCAGAAAAAACAACAACAAAACAATTGCACTGTCAGCTGCACGACAAATCTGTGCTGCTGCCTACATCTCCTCTCAAGGAGCAAAACGCATTTGTAACTATGGAGCCTGCATATGCACATCCAATTAGCCTTACAAACTCCCGATGAATGTGAAATTTGTGATTACTGCTATTGTTCAGATCTTAATAAAATGTTATGGAAATGGAAAGACATTTTAATTGCTGCAACTGTGATTTCATTCACACTCTCCATCTTCTTCCAGACATTGTTTTTCACTCGCAGCACTATAACCATTTGTTTCCTTTAACAAGTCAAAATTTGAAAATCCAGATCACCGTTGAAGGAGTATCTTAAAGAGGCAATAAAGAAACATGCTTATGGGTAGGGCCCTACCAAATCCATGGCCATGAAAAACACGTCACGGACTGTGAAATCTGGTCTTGCCCATGAAATCTGGTCTTGTGTGCGCTTTTACCCTATACCATACAGATTTTACGGGGGAGACCAACGTTTCTCAAATTGGGGATCCTGACCCCAAAGGGAGTTGCGGGGGGGGTGGCGGGGTCACAAGGTTATTTTAGGGGGGTCACGGTATTGCCACCCTTACGTCTGTGCTGCCTTCAGAGCTGGGCAGCCAGAGAGCGGTGGCTGTTGGCCGGCACCCAGCTCTGAAGGCAGCGCCCTGCCAGCCGCAGTGCAGAACGGTGACAATACCATACCATGCCACCCTTATTGCTGTGCTGCTGGTGGTGGTGGCTCTGCCTTCAGAGCTGGGCTCCTGGCCAGTAACCACCGCTCTCCAGATGCCCAGCTCTGCAGGCAGCACTGCTACCAGCAGCGGTGCAGAAGTAAGGGTAGCAGTACCGCAACCCCCCCACGATAACTTTGTGACTACCCCACAACTCCTTTTTGGGTCAGGATCTCTGCAGTTACAACACTGAAATTTCAGATTTAAAAAGCTGAAATCATGAAATTTAAGATTTTAAGAATCCTATGACCGTGAAATTGACCAAAATGGACCATGGATTTGGTAGGGCTCTACTTATGGGTCTCCCTGCCTGGTAGAGCTGATCTCAAAATAAATTCAAAACATGCTATTTATACCTATATATTAATTGCTTAACAGTCAGAGACACCTAAACATTGGTTTGAGGTCTGAGAGTTGTATTCTCACCCCCAAAATTGGAAGTTTATATTTTCTCTCTATAAAAAAAGACACAAAGTACTTACTGGAGTCTAGCTGATTCCTTCAGCTACAATCTTACCTTGTACTGGTGTACTTCCTTCCCACGAATCAGAGCCATCCAAACTTCAGCAGGTACAAAATGCTGATTCAGATAAGACACTTCAGATGAAACAAGCCTTAGAGAATCTCACCTTAAATTAATGGTGAAGCTGAAAGGAAATATTTGCACATTGCAATTTATACTTCTTATCCTTATGGCTATAACAAAAAAAGGCAGATGTGGGCCTAGATTCTTTAAAGCTGGTGCAGGGAGAAGGACCGTTTGCTCCTGTCTATTAAAGTATATAGGTTAAATCCTAATTTTGGGGTCCAGGGGAATGAGGTAGCAACTCTCCCGGTTGACCAACAGGTACATTCCTGTAGATTTAAAGCAAAAAGGCAGTAATTAGTACTTAACAATAACAATTGTTTGTAAGTTTATCCATGCATTTCTGCGGGCTAGGACTGGCATACATCTGTGAGGGGAGGGTGTCATAATTCATATCAATCATATTAGGCCTCTCCCCGAACTCTGTCTGGGATCTGAGGGGTATTGTACCACTATCTCCTCCCTGCATTAGGGAGTAACCATGAGGCCTTTCTCAGCGCTTCATGTGTCTATAAACTCGCAATAAGGACACCCAATTACATTCGGAGTTATGCCGACTCTGTTTACTGACTTGAAACACATAAGGGTATCTGTTTACCCCAGCTTTCTCTTAGCCATGTATTGTTCTCTGTTAGCCAGCTCCCATGGCCCAGGCCAAGCTGTGGACTCCGGGCCTATATGAAAAGTTCTTAGCAGAAACTATAGTTAAGATCTTACATCCATAGCAAATGGATTTTGGCCCTTCATTGACCTCCTGCAGCCCTTACAATGGTAAGGACCTGCCAATGCCATCACCTTTGACCTCCATACCCTCTCAGCAGCCTGAGGCAGAGTTTCTCAGGGTTTATACTATAATAAACCAGCATAAATCTTGTGAGAGTTTGGTCCTCGGTTGGTAATTGATTTTCTATTGTTGAATTAAATTATCCTGAAAACCTGCTCACCACAGGTTCAAGTCATGCCTGAGCAGAAAGCCAGTAGCACAAGGCCTGTACCTCACTTGAGTCCCACTTAATTTCTGTTTTGAGAGTTCAAGTGAGATTTAAGTGTTGCATACGTTTTCTGTTGGCTTTCTCCGCAGGAATGGATTTCACCGTAATGTGAATAAGGACTGCAGTCAGGTTTTTATTCTGTGTTAGAGAATGATCTTGTATTTTATTTGATTGGAGAGTGCATATATTGTGCTCTTGGTGCTGTTTTTGTTTTGTTTTTTCGTAAAGGTAAAGGAATAGGAGAGAAACCTTCAAAAGCTTTTCTATTATATATAAGAATACGTACCTTTATAGTATGTTCCTGAGCCACTGATTTTGTATGTGGTTGAATTTTTGTTTTGTTTTCCTTACTCAACTATGTAATTAAATTAAAATACTGCTCTGTCTTAGATAGTAAACCCAGCTCTCATTTGACGGATCTCATGTGATGGATCTCATTTTAAACTTTAATTGAAACATTACAACGATAGAATCTTGCTGGGATGTGTGAAATAAGAACCCAGTGCAGAAGAGTCTCCTTTATTTTAAATTCACCAAGGCATAAAGAATACTAACCTTAGTGACCTAAAATCAAGTGCAGTGATTTTTTAAACATTTCTGGATCATAAAGCTCTGAGTAATTTACTGTGACTTTTCAGAAATTGCTGCTAAAAAAACCCTCTCTGGCTGTACTTTCATTTTGGGTCTCTGTATAAAGATTCCATTTATACAAGTTTCAAATGCACTTATGTGCAAATGGCACTTTCTCCTCTTTGGTGTTTTTTTGGATTGAGTGGGGCTAGAGAGGGAGATATTGCCTTGAGCATTTCCTTTTCTTCAATGCCTTGTCTGGAAAGACAATGGTACACTGTATTTGTTTTAATACATCTTTGTACGTTGTGCAGAGTAATTTAATACTGCTATTTGTGAAGAATGCTTTGGTCTGCATTGCTGCAGGCTGAGAAAATTATGCTTTCAAATTTTGATGCAAAAGGGTACATTGCTATTTTTAGTCACCATATTGCAAGGTTTCAAATATATAGCCATAAGAATTATTTTAGTATTTAAACATTTGTGATAAAATTTTGATAAAAGCTTATGATAATAGGAGACTAAGGAAAATACAAAATATCTAAGGAAAAATGTAGTTAATGTTTCAGATGCTCGCACTGGGTTATTCATAGACTAATAGATTTGAAGGCCAGAAGGGACCATTATGATCATATAGTTTGACCTTTGCTGTAACACGGGCTATAGAATTTTGGCTATCTTGTGTAATGAAATCAATAGGGAATTCTGCTTTGTGGCCAACTGAAAGTGTCACTTTAGTTATTTAGGCCCTGATCCTGCAAAGACTTATTCACAAGTTTTACTTTTTGTATTGTGAGAAATCACATTGAAATCAAAAGGTTACTCCTAGTGCATAAAGTTAAGCACTTGTTGAGTCTCTGCATAAAAATTCTTTGCAAGACATACAAACACATAACCAAAGGAGTAATTTCATTGATGTGAATAGTACCCATAGAAGTAAAGGAACTCATGTACACTAATATTGACAAGACATGGTCCTTATTTAGTACCATACTGTAAATGTACATGTTGTATGTGCCAAGACACATGAATAGATTACAGAATAATGTAAATCAAGAATCCTACAGAATGATGACAGACCATGGTGGAGAAAGGATTTTTAATGTAGTTACTCTGTAACTACTTTATACACACAAATATATTATTATATTCCATTTATCAGTATTGATTCAGGTCATATTGGAGAGAGAGAGAGAGAGAATGTGTGTAAAATCTATCAGTATCTGTTCATATTATATCATATTTTATCTATCAATATTTAATTCAGGTCATAATACAGATCATATATTTGAAATCAATCAGCATTTAATATAGGTCATGCTGTGCAAATTACCAAATAGCGTCTCAGCCTTCAAGGCTAATATGATATAATCACACAAGTTAGCTCTCATTAGCCTGAAGTTTAAGAGTATAATTAAATATGGTATAATTTTAGCTATCATTTATTAGAAAATGAAATGAACGAGTTAGATTTAATGAAAAATGAAAATGATAGCACACTGCCTATAATATAGTTTTTCATGCCTGTTTGGCCAATGTACATGGCAGAGGGGCATTGCTGGCCATCATATGCCATCATGTGCCAGCAATGCCCCTCTGCCATGTACATTGGCCAAACTGGACAGTCTCTACGTAAAAGAATAAATGGACACAAATCAGATGTCAAGAACTATAACATTCAAAAACCAGTTGAAGAAGACGTCAATCTCTTTGGTCACTCGACTACAGACCTAAAAGTGGCAATTCTTCAACAAAAAAACTTCAAAAACAGACTCCAACGAGAGACTCCTGAATTGGAATGAATTTGCAGACTGGATACAATTAACTTAGGCTTGAATAAAGACTGGGAGTGGATGGGTCATTACACAAAGTAAAACTATTTCCCCATGTTTATTCCCTGCCCCTTCCGCTCCCCCCCCCACTGCTCCTCAGACATTCTTGTCAACTGCTGGAAACAGCCCACCTTGATTATCACTACAAAAGGTTTCCCTCCTCCCCCGCTCTCCTGCTGGTAATAGCTCACCTTACCTGATCACTCTCGTTACAATGTGTATGGTAACACCCATTGTTTCATGTTCTCTGTGTATATAAATCTCCCCACTGTATTTTCCACTGAATGCATCCGATGAAGTGAGCTGTAGCTCACGAAAGCTTATGCTCAAATAAATTTGTTAGTCTCTAAGGTGCCACAAGTCCTCCTTTTTTTTTTTGCGAATACAGACTAACACGGCTGCTACTCTGAAACCTGAGAGCTGAATGGGGCCCAAGTTGGTTCCAAATTGTGGCCTGTCCAGTGTAGTGATGCCAGGGCATAAGGCACCCCCTTATGCCCTGGCGTTGACTACCTACATGGCTCAGAGCATGGGAGGGAACATTTATTTTGCAGAGATGCTATGTACTGCCATGCATGCAGATGGGTGGGAGTGGATGGAATGGGGCATAGGCTGGGTAGAGCCATAGCCAGCACAATAGTTCCAGCCAGGGGTATAATGGGGGCTGAGAGCCAATCAACCAAATGGTAAACCTGGTATATGATGGAAACACCCCAACAGCACCCCTAGTTCCAGCACCTATGGTTCCAGCAGCTGGGGAATGTAACTTACTCCCTTCCTAGAGCAAAGAGGGAACCCGGAGGATGTGACTCCCTGATCTCCCAGACTCTTGGGGCAGTACAACAGCAAACTGTCCCTTACTCTGGGCTTGAGGCAAAACCACAACTGAGCCCAAATCATGCATGATGCAGAAAGTTCTCAACTCCTATTGGTTTCAGTAAGAGTTGAGGTTGTGCATCACCTCCAAGAATCATATTGAAAAATTCATATTACTTGCCTAATCCCTTAATCAATCTTGCAGATTGATCCACAAGGGCACAAGGGTCCTCCCGCTCTGATCAGCTTCCACGATCAGGGCCTTAGTCCTTTACTATTAATCATTCTGAGGAAATATGAGCAATGATGTGTATCCAAGGGATTTGGTGTTTTTTACATTGGAAGACCCAGACATTAAAATGGAACATGTGACATAACTGAAGCATGTGGAGACCAAAGGGTAGGGCCAAGTCATGAGAATGTCAACAGTTCTTGGAAGTGCAGCACAGAATCTCACCTTCACTATTTATCCTCTCCTCAATGTCCTGGGACCCTGGCAACCCAGCAGTAACCAGACCAAGTTTAGAAGTATCAGAATCTTCATGTATGACCCAAGTAATATCTGAACCAAGGGTTTATATTGCTCCTCTCTAATAATTTGATGTCACTCAAATGAAGCATGTTTTCAGGCAAAATAGTACTAAGCATCTTTCTTTTGGGAAGCAATTATGTCCTGTCAGTTGTCATCATGGCTGTCAGTCTTGTAGTTTGTATGGATTGTGTGACAGAGTTTGAAGCAGATAGTATTCACAATCCCGCTTTACATGCAAGTAGAAGATTTACGGTCACTAAGCCAGTTCCTCTTATGTGTCCTGTGCTACGGGAGACAAAGACGCTCTTTCCTCTTTCTTAGACAGTGGACAAACAACATGGCTAAAGGTTTAGAGGGGGATTTTCAAAAGCACTGGAAGGTGTTAGGTGCCCAACTCCTATTGGCATTAAATGGGGGTCAGGTGTCTAACAATCATACATGCTTTTGAAAATTCTACCCTTAGATTCAGTGAAATATCACAATAGTCACATCGCTGATTTCTGCATTTGCTAATTTCTCTGTAGGAAAGCAGAAGAATATTAAAAGCGACTCAGTAATTGACAAGGGAACAAGACTGTCCTACCATTTCTGTAAGATCCTAAGTGAATTTTTAAAGTTGAGAATGCAGCTGGCAAGATGTAATCAGAATTCAGGTAAATGCTTCACTAGACATGCTGCCAATGGTCCAGCTGCAAACATTTGGGCTCCATGTCATCCATGTCAACAGATTGGAGAGAAGCTTGTGTAAGACCAAATCTGAAAATGACAAAGGCTGATATAAGCACAGGGCCAATACAAAAGAGGAATTGCCATAATGGATCAGACCAGTAGTCCACCTAATTTTGTACATTGCAACCAACAGTGATTAAGGGCTTTAGAGGAGCTGTAAGAAATCCTGCAGAAGGAAATTACTTGATAACTTGCCCCCAAAGAAATTTCCATTGTAACCCCCAACAGTTAGAAGTTAGCTTATATCCCTGCCAAAGCTCTTGTTTACTTTTCATGATTACTATCATAATTGTTGAAATAAATGTCACATACCAACAAATCTGTGATAAATGTCAAATACCTATAAATGCTGAGTTTTTTATTTGAAAATCAGGAAACCTACAGTGGGGAACTGGTTAAAGTGAGGGTCATAAAATGTTTCTATTAGAAGTGGGAGAGTGGACCTAATTAAAATGAATAAATCAGTGAATGAAGTGTAATTTTCTTAAAGCAGCTTTGTTCAAACACAGGAAAGTAGTGAAAAGAGAGGTAAAGTGCCCTTTATGAATCCATTTAACGTTTTGGAACATTATTTCAATCTATGGCTCTAGAATCCGCTGTAGCAGTTCTTGGTTAATTCCTTTTTCTTGCTTCTTTATGAGCACGTCGTTTTAAAAGTCGCTTCTCCAAGCTGGGGACATCACCAGTCCTCTTTGTGTTAGCAATAGACTGGGTGATGAAGTGGGCAACAAAAGGAATTGTGGATGGTGTAAAATGGGTTAGCAGAAATGCGTTGGCAAAGTGAAGACTGTATAACAACATTGCTTTACTAAGTATGACATGGGATAGAATGATTGCCCTTACATCAGAGGTAGAATAGGAAGCAGCAGAAAATGGATTGAAAGTAAATGCAGAGAAAACCAAGATTCTGAAGAAAGGAAACTGGAAAACAGATGTAAAGGCATATGTGGATGGAAAAGAAATTGAACAGGTAGAAGAGCTCTGCTACCCGGGGAGTGTGATGACATTTGAAGGTGGCTGTAACAAAGATATTCATACAAGAGTAGGAAAACAAACACCACTTTTCGAAGGATGAACAACTCCGGTCAAATAGGGGTCTCCACACCAAACTAAAGGTCAGATTATCCCATGAGATTGTACTGAGCATGTTCCTGTATGGAGCAGAGATCTGACTGATGACAGTGGCTAACTAAGGCTGAGGAAGATATCACACATTTCATGGAAAGGAGAAACAAAAAATGTGAAAGTAAGGGCACTGACAGAGCAGGACATGTTAGAAACTATCATGAAAAAAGAAGGCTCAGGTGGCTGAGAGCACCCAAGAGAGGAAGGAGAAAATGAGGAAGACAAAGGAAGATCTGGCAAAGGACAGTGACAGAGGATATTGAATGCGCTGGCATCACCGCGGAAGAAATACCACAACTAATGAGTGACTGTAATCAGTGGAGGAAGTGGACTGCCTGATGTGTCAGTGGCATAAGAGGAATTAAGGTCCAAGGTAAGGTAAGGTATTTGCAAAGGATCCAAAAGGAATTAGGTGCCCAACTTCCACTGGATCTTTTTTCCAATGGAAAAAAGTCCAAGGGTAAGATTCTGTGCTGCACTTCTCAGAGCTTCAGCAAAGAACTCGCAGCCCCCAGGAAAAGGAGGCTAAAGTGACTTTAAGCCACCCTTACCCCTTCTAGGTTCTGGACTGGAGTAGCCCCCAGTATAATTTAGACATCCTTGGAGAGCTGCCCGAGTTACTCTAGCCTGTTTCTGGCTACCTATGGGCAGCAGCATTGCAAAAAATCTCTGCAGTGCTACTTCCCTGTAGCTCCACCCCCTTCCCACCTGTGCCAGAACCCCCTTACTCTCACACTGGGATTTCCGTGGGGGTTCCCAAAAGACAGCCTGTGCATCAGGAATGTATGAAAAATTCCACTTTGATGAAATCCCACTTTCCCACAAAAAGGTTTTTCATAAAAAAACAAACAAACAAACAAAAAAAACCAAAACCAAGCGAACATTTGACCAGCTTGTATGTGGATAAAGGTAAACAACTCATAAAAAATATCAAATCAGACAAAGGATGGTGTTTTACAACAAGGTCATTGTAATCTGGTTGTCTAAAAAGCATGCCTCATAAAAGAGCCTTTCTGTGTGCTTCCATCTTGCTATGCAAAAATGTTCAGATGACAGCAAAAATATAGGCCTTGCTAATGATAAAAGATTCAAATTAGTACCATGACTGAATGTTTTTTATCATTTCTGTTAATGATAAAAGGATAATGCCCAAATATTCTTCAAAACTTTTAACATTTTTTCCTCATTGCTCTTGAGAATAACGCCTTTGGAACTATGTTGCTGTGGTGTCTTTTGGTCTTTACAAGAAACCACACTGACATAGTTGGGTTCCACACAACTGAACTATTTAAAAGGCTAGTACCCAATTCCAGTACACTACAGTTATCTTAGCAAAATATACCCCCACACCTATGCTTCGTACAAGAGTGCATGTTTTATTATGGGCCTAGTTTTGCAGCCTAATGCTGCATGAATTGGGTGTTTAAAGAATGAAGAATCAGACGTGTATAGTATCTATTTTTTTTTTAACTGGGCTTAAAATTGATCTTTCCTTCAATCTGCCACCTGAATTGTGCATCTCTGAAAATTTGGTTTGGGTGTGTATTATCTTTGCATGAATCTTAAGTGGCTATGAATCTTCCATGGTGCAGCAAAGGCAGGGCACTATCAGGTCAAATCCGTTCACTAATTTTAGGGTGCTATTGTACCTTCTAACCACAAAGTTGTATTGGAGGCAGTATAAAGTCACAAAGCCCAGGGGAGAGTTCGGGGGAGCTTGGAGCTCCCCAGAACACAGGGGGAGCATATCCGCTGCTCAGTTTTTTGAGAAGGTGAAGCATGTGCCCTGCTTCCTTCCTGCCCCTTTTGTGGTGGCTAGTGCTGATTTCCTCACAGACCCTTTGTATTCAGATGATCTCTAGAACTATAATGACTGCTAGGGCCTATATGGGGGGATGCACCTCTCTAACTTCCCTCTGGCTCCTCACCCATGAAGGGGCCCTTAGATTTTGTAGAAACAAACAAGCCTCTACATAATCTATCAATAAACATGTTTCCAAACCTTTGAGGTTGTTGTTAAAAACATGTTTTTAAAGAGGAAAACCCCCAACAACAACAAATAAATCTGCCCCCTACAATGTTTGCGACCTAGTATCTGCCTGCCTCCTGATGGACAAATTTATTTATTGTACTCGACATTATGGTATTTGAGTGCCTCAGGTTTATGTAAGAGAATCTGAAAATGTAACTGTCTAAAGCCCCTGAACTTGCTAGTCTAATATTCTTTCCAATCACATTTCCATGCCATTATCATAAGCAGCCAGTGTATGGCACCATGTGGAGAAAATACCAATAATTACATCACTTCTTTAATATTCATAAAAGGCTAGCGTGTCCCTAGCACTAATACAACCGCACATGGAGGTCGGGGGAATACGCTACCCCCAAACCTGGATCTTTATTCTGAGTCCTGTGTATACTGTACAAACCGTGCTCCAGCTGGTGCCCACCAGGGCACAAATGGGCAAGTATGAAGCATCTCCTATCATGGACTCCTGTGCCCATGCAAAAATCCACAGACTTTATCTGATATTAGCTGGCACTATTATGTTTTTGTTTGTTGTTTTTAAAGAGCATGTTCAATAGCACTTTTCTTGAATTGCACTTAGCAACCTTGGCCATAATCCTGCACCTGTCCAGAGCTGACCTGCACCTGTCCTATTGATATAAGCAACTCCGACACAAAACTTAATTCCCAGTTTATGCACATGTGACCCAAACCACATCAACTCTGCCCTTAAATTTGTGTTACTGTTTTAGAGCACATTTAAGTCAATAGCTGTTTTTCCTTTGACTTAAATGGCATTCGGATTTGGCACTTTTATAAATTTGGGGAAAGGAATAGGTGTGTATATTGCTTGTTTTGTAGTATTAAATTTGATTGCCATGATTCCCTCCCCCCCAACTTTTGGTAGTTCTGGAATATAGGTAAGCACTTGACACTTAAAATTTAATTCTTTATTGCTTATTAATTAATAATGTTGATTGCCAGATTAGTAGAACTTTAACCTGTTAGCAGCTGGTGGTAATCCTTTTGTGAAGATTGTTCATAATTTTTGTTTCAAAGCCAAAATTCTAATAAACCCTACTGTACACAAGAGTGTGCAAAATCTACTGATGTCTGACTATTGGAGCTTAGAGAGTACTCTGTTTTAAAGTTCGAGGTGGCGAAAACTCATAAGGACATATTCCTACTTTTCAAAAAAGACTCCTTTTTGAGTACTTTGAATTGAAACGTTATTTTAAACTTCTGAAAATCTACCATATAGATACCATAAGAGCATAAATCTATACCTATTACAGTTGTGTCTTAGCAACTTTTTCCACATGCTTCCCCCGAAAAGTTAAGATCAGCTGAGGTGCCTGAGCTGGAAATCCCCTGCTACAATCTGGAAGATGATCTGTGAGAGTATTCTTTGTGAGGGGCCCCCAGCTTCGAAATGTATTCTTGCCTTGGGCTGCTACAGCCTGGAGTTGTTAACTTTGGTCACATGGAAAGACCATCTTCTTTCTCTACTTTTTGAGGGAGAGGACAGTGACTTAAACTTGCTGGTGAAATCAGGGTGATGGGGACAGTCCTGAATACCGTGTAATTATGTGTCTTGATTACATACATTCTAGTTAACTCATTTGTCCATCTCTGAATACCAGCTGGTGCACGTGTATATCTTTACGTGGTAGCTCCCAGGATC
The DNA here is from genome assembly GCF_965140295.1 of Lepidochelys olivacea. NCBI lineage: Eukaryota > Metazoa > Chordata > Testudines > Cheloniidae > Lepidochelys > Lepidochelys olivacea. The sequence goes on along the minus strand of NC_140414.1, from coordinate 44,246,739 downwards.
GGTATCCGTTTAATAATAGTAATTATTTGCTATTTCTCTTTGTCTCTTAAAAATTTCCTATGACTTCAGCATGGCCATGATTTCACCCACTGGCTTTACAAACGTATCCTGTGCTTGAGCTAGCAGACCAAATCGTACACATGACAATTTGAAGGTGTACCCTGTAATGGGAAAACAGATTTAAAAATCATGTGACTAACAAAAATTTTTAAAGTGGTAATTTTTATTTAATTAGGATGTGCCAGATTTGATACCTTTGCACTGAGTAGAACCTTGCAGTTCCATTACTTTGAATGCAAATACTTGAGGAGTAAAGTAATAAGCATGAGTAAGGATTTCAGAATCTGGCCTGAAATAACTACTCTAGTTATGAAATCTTACTGAAAACAAAACCAACCTCCCAGATCCTTCTCCTAATCTATAATACACACAAAAATGTTCAGTGTAGAGTTAAGAATATTCAGATGTTCCAGAGTGAAACTTTTCACAAAATTCACTCAAGTTTGAAACAGAGGATAAATGTTGCAAATCCTCAAACCTGTACAATCAGCTCCAATGTGTTCCACCTTATGTTCTAATTAGTTGTGCCATTGTGCTCCGCACAATGCCATCCACTTCACATAGTTTGTTCTTGAGGCTATGCAAAGCTAGTACAAAAAGTAAAATGAAGAACTGTGAATATTAAGAGAAAATCATGCTGTGAAATTAGTTGACTAAAACACCTACAACACCCTAAAAAGAAAATGCCTTTGTCAAAAGGTTAAAAATTACAATAGGATCTTCTGAGACTGTTACTTCCTTTTCTATATTATTTATCAGACTTGTTTGAGCTTTTTTAAAATTAGCTGTTAAAACTAACCCTGACAATGGGATTGCAATGAAAGGTATAGCAAAAACTTCAAATCAGTTTTGTTCAGTAATTGCTTGGGCAGGATACCCCGGTGATCAGAAGAATACTTTTATGATTGAGATGCTTCATCTTGGAGTGCAGATCTAGTGTAAAAAATTAAAAACATAAATTAGTTGGATAGGAAAAAAGCAAACTGCGTTTCCAATTATCTCGGTCAAGGCCAGTTATTGCAGAGAAGGCTATGTTTATAGAAAGCATGTGGGAAGTAGAAAAGTGAAGGGTTTTAGTAAATCTTAAGGTTGCATAAATGAATTTGATAAAAATCGACATTTTCCTAGGAAGTTGTAATGTTTCAAAAAGCTACATTTATTTTAAAAAAACCCCAAACATGCAAAGTTCAATTTAAAGCAGTTTTTACATCTCAAATGGTATTACATGTCCTATTTTCATCATGATAAAACAAATCAATTTCTCCTGGTATTTAGAAAACATTGTTTAGCTCCCACCACACTTTAAAAAGCTGAAGAATAAAATGCCGGCAGGGGAACATTAAAGGAAAACATTCCTTCATATAACTTATGGTTCATCTAATATTAATATATACTAAGAAAGCAGGATTTTTGGAGACTAAGCTTTACAAGTGGGAAGAGCAGAATGCACAGTGTAGTCAGGTAAAGATTAGCAATGAATTCAAGGACAAAATAAAATACATTTTGAAATATTTGGATAATTTTGCAATGATCTCTCATTTTTAATTGCCTCTTTCTAAACAAAGCCCAGCCATAGTAATGTCTAATACTGAACGAGAGGGAGGTTCTAGTAATGCTTGCTTCCATCTAGAGTGGATTGTTTTAGAAACATTACACACAATTCCCAGTCATAAGTCTGCTTATTGTGTTAATACGAGGGCTGGTAAACTTTTTCCCCCATTTAAACTCTTTAGTTGATGGTTTCTGACTCATTTTTTTTCCACAGAACATCTGTTGTCCACAGAAAAATTTGACTTTTTGTGGAAAAAATGAACACCGAATGAAAATGTTTGATTTGGAAATGCCACTGCAGTGCCCAATGGGAGTTGTAGTTTTTGTGTCTCATGACCCTATATCATCTATGGATGAGGCTTCCCAGCCAGACTATATCTCTCATGATGCACTGTGGTGGCTCAGCAAGAGGTGAGATTATAATGTTTCATCAAAGATGTTACCTGGCTAGGAAGCCTGGTCCATAGAGGAGAAAGGGGCGGGGTGGGGCTTTGAAGCACACAAACTACAGCTTGCCCAATGCTTTTCACTTTTTAAGGAGGTGGAAAGAATCCACCCCCAAACCAAAACAGATAGGGGAGAACAAAATGGATAGAAAGAGAAACTATAAGAACTGCAATGCAAATTACATTAATTTGTATGACTCTAGTGGGGCTAAGTGCTGTTATTGGTAGGTAATAAATAATGGAGAGTGGCAGTACCACTAATTTCTTTTGCACTAACCTACCATTATCCGACCAAACCTCCCTTTTAAGGAAACGTTCCACCAGAAGTCTATGAGAGTATTTCCGTCTTTTCTGCTTAGGCTACCAGTAAGCTAGTGATTTCTGTTGTTGACTTCTGCCTCAGCTAAGAACTGGGCAAAGATTACCAACTGCACATTGGGCCAGGGCAGAAAAATTTAATAGTAGCTCAAGCCTGGAAGAAGGATACTCTAGTTGGGAGGAAAATACAGGAAGGAAGCTTCAGCGCCGCACTTCCAAGAGAGATCAATCCTGGTTTTGAGGTAGAGAGGACCTCTGGTTAAGCTGGCTTCCTCAGGTAGATATCCAACAAACAGCCAAGGCTATGAAGGAGAGTGTGTGTGTGTGTGTGTGCGCGGCTGTGTGCGTGTACATACATGTACACACTCTCTCTCACACACACTTTTCATTTCAGAAATGCTACAGGACTCTTAAATTAGCAACAGAAGTTTAAAACACCAAAGCCAAGATTTCCAAAGGACCCCATTGAATTTGGATATTAATCCCTTAGGGATCTTTGACAAATCCCATCTTGAAAGCTCTCTCTCTTCCTCTCCTCAAGCCACAAAAACTTACAAAAATATCCAGATTGAATTACTGGCGGCAGCTATGGAACTCAGAACTGTACTGAAAATGGAGATTGGCTTTGTCAGTAAACAGAACTTCCTTTGTCTCCTCAGTTGGCTTGCTGTCATGGTCATTAGATATGGTCCTTAGATCATAGCTAAGGCAGTAGGATATTTGGAAAAGTTTACACTGCTGTTGGTGGTGCTTCAATTTTATAATTATTCTGTTAATCAGTAGTGATCCAGGACTGTCAATATACATTCATTTATATATATAAGCTATGAGTTAGCTTTATAAATTAAAGGCAAAACAGGTACCTCCATAGACTTGAGCTCTCATAGCCAGCTCATAAATTATTTCCATTAAGGAATGAAAGACACCAGAGAAATAAATTCAAATATTTTACAACAATAAATGATAATCTATGGAGAGAATGACTCCACAAAATCATGATATGCGGGTTGTATTAATAAGTACTACATAGGTAATTAGGGTCAGTACTTAACAGCTAGCTAAACAGGACAGGTGCTCAAAGTTTGGGGAAAAGGACAAAGAGTTTGACAGTTTGCTAAGTCACCCACACAGCTAACCAGAGGAAACCATCACACGCACAAAAAAGATCATGACAGTGACAGAAGAGACTTGACATTGGCAGTACTAGAAAGAAGTAAAATTATTATTATTGGAATATTAAATGAAATAAGTGTCATTTAACAGTTATATTACAGCAGTTCCTAGTGGTCTCAACTCCCTTTAAATCAACCATGTTGGGGCTCAGGCACTGTACAAACATATAATAAATAACTATCACTGACCAAAAGAGCTTATATGCTAAAATACACACTGATGAAGTGCCAGGTACATTCATTAACAATAAGCCAACAAGCATAGTGGCTATATATTATAATAAAATAAATAAATAATAATAGTGGTTTGCACTAAGATGCAAAATAAGGAGAATATGATTCACTTAACTGCATATTGTTAGTTATTATTTGTTTTGTGGTAGCACCCAGTAGCCGCAGTCATGGACCAGGGCCACTTAGTGCTAGGGGCCATACAAACAATAGAAAAAAAGATGGTCCTTGTCCCACAGAACTTACAATTGAAATGCAGCCTTAGAATGTTTCTCTGAGGAAGGGAAGTATTTTTATACCTGTTTTACAGAGGGACACATCATGGCAAAAAGAATTTAAGTGAATTGCCCAATGTCACTGAGGGCATTCTCACAAAGACTCCCATTGACTTCAATGGGCTTTGGATCAGGCCCATAGTTATCCACTGGTGGAGCTGGGAACAGAAACATTGATTTCTGACTCACAGTCACCTGCTCTACCCTCTAGAAGAAAAGCATCCTTTGAAAAATTAAATTTACTACATCAAATTGTTGCATATTGAGGCCCGGATTTGTAAGGGAACTTAGGTGTTGCAACACCTACCTTTTAGGCACCCAGAAAATCACTGGAATCTACAAACCCCAGGTTAGGTGCCTAAGGCGCTGATGCTTAATTTGTGCCAGGGCTTGCCAAGGGTGAGCCCTGGCACCGCTAGGCATGGTAGTTCATAGCCCTGGCACCCCTGAGCTTGCTGCATCAGTTATGAATGTAAAAAAACCTGCTTGAGCGCTGGCAGCTAATTGCTTGAGCCCTGGAACCTCTTTCACTACAAATTAAGCTCCCTATACAATGAATGTGGAGAGAGAGAGTTGCCTGAAAAATGAGAGCCACAAAAGCCAACATGCTAGGTGGGGAGCTGATTAAAACTAGTCAATAGCAGATGCTGAGGAAAGGGGTATGTTCTAAGTCCAACACTTGAGTGGTGCTGGAATGCTTCAGAACGGAGTTCCAGCATTTTTTATGAGCAACAGAATAGCATACTAGTACTATTCACAAGGGCTCAATGAAGAGGGGGTGGGAGGAGAGCTTTACTCTTGCACAGGCAGAACAAGTGTAGTACTAGGTGTATAGTGACCTCCTTACCCTCTCTTTTGCTGCCAGTGATCAAGTTGACCCAGACCAGTGTCAGCAGGGCTCTAACGGAGAAGTGAGATCCAGCACCCTTTTTCAAACTCAAAGTACTATCTAGCCCCGCCCCACTCAGTAAGTTAGGTACCTAAGTCTAGGCTGGAAGGAGGCACCTGTCTCCACAGGTCTGCTTATGAGAAACCCTCTCCTGGAGTCTGGTGGCTAAGACATTTCTTGTGAGAATGATGGCAGCACGTACCCTATGCCACACAAAACAGCTAGGGTGGAGGAGGACTCCCACTCTCTTATAACCTTTAGCCCAGTGGTTAGAGCACTCACAAAGGATGTGGGAGACCCCAGGTCAATTTCCCCTTCTGCCTGATGTGTACAAGGGATTTGAAGAAGTGTTCCCCACCTCTCAGGTGAGTGCCCAAGCCTCTTCGCTGTAGAGTCATTCTCACTCTTTCTCTGGCCCCCTTAATATTTAATTTTTTAATACAAAGTGGAATGGCTTCAACAAGAGAGCCCCACATCGGTATATCCCATAGTTCAGTGTTTAGGGCACTCACCTGAGAGGTGGGAAACCCTTGTTGAAATACCTTCTCCTCATCAGGCAGAGAAGTACCCCAATCACTGCACTAAAGGTTATGAAGGATGCCTCCTCCCTCCCCCTGGCCATACTCTGTGGAGTGACACATGCTCTGAGCACACCTACTAGAACGGGACCTGCAGGATAAAGAGGCGGGGCAACTTCTATCTTCACCTGCTTTGATTATTGTGCTGGGGCTTAGGTGTAAGACAGTTGTCCTGAGGCACAAACATAGGTACCCAGAGGACTTTTACAGCAAAAAACGTAGGTGCCAAGTAAATTTAGGTACCTATGTAGCTAGGCAGTGGCTAAGCGGAGTTTTTTTTTTTGGGATAACAACAGCCCCTAAATCCCCTTTGTGTATCTATGCCAGAATCACTCTCAATGTGCCCACTTGAATTTTCTCAAGAAAGGCTTAATTTTTATTTAAACAGAAGAAAACAGATTTGATGGAGTTTAGCAAGCACTAAGCCAGTCTAACCACTTAGCAGCCAGCATTGTTCTGTAATGCTTCCCTGCTCTATCTCCAGACAAAGCCATACTGAGACTAATAAAATAAAATGGATATAGCTGCAGACTATCACGAGCTGCAATATATCATCTTACAGAGAAGGCATCCTCGGGGTGATGATGAAAGACTCCTGCAGGTTAGGTTCATTGGACCCAAACTTCTTTGGTTATTTTCCCAACTGCTCTGTTCTTACCTGGAGGTTTTACTTAATAAACCAAATAAAAAGCAAACCTTATGGACACAGGCCTAAAGCCAGATTTTATTCTTGGCTACACTGGTGTAAATTCAGAGTAAATCCATTGGTGTAAATGCAAAGTAAATCCACACAGATACTCCAGATTTACAACAGAATAAATGAGATCAGAATCTAAACCTCTAGTATTTCATCTGAAACTTACATTATTTAAAATGGATTATAACTGCAGTAGGGAAATCCACATGTCAGTATTTTAATGATTATGATTGACTATTTAGCATGTTTTATTCAGACAAACCCCAGAGCACTATACACAGTTCACAAACTGATTTATAAATTAAATGTATATACATAAAGTATAACAATCATTTCACCTGTCACTCAAAAGCAGCTACCACTGAGATGAAACAAAATGGGACCAAGAACATTTCATAACCATTTATTATAGGAAGTGAAGGAGAAATACCAAGTCCAGTTGAAACTGCATTAGGAATCTTAGGTAGGTAGAACAACTACCCAAATGGAAATGTATCTAGGACATTAGTAGTAGCTTGTCATTCTAATCACTTAGCTCAAGGGACAATCAAAGTGTAACCTAAAAAGCTTATGCCATGCATAATGATTTTCTTTTTCATGTATGTGAGATGACTATGAGTAGAACTGGTGAGGAAATTATATTTTTCCCCACAAAAATATTCACTGAAAACATTTTATTGTTTTTTGTTGAAAATTTGCTTCAATTTTTGTTTTTGTTTTTTTCAACCCACCCAAACATTGAAAAAAAGATGGTTCTTATGGCATTTTAAGCCCCCCCATGTCAGTTTTCATGATTTTATTCAAAACACCCCTTAAATTTCCATTTAAACAAAAAACCTATATTCCACTGAAAAAATTATTCAGTGAGAAATTTTTGACCATCTCTCAATAGGAGTCTCATTTAAGTACACTCTGAGGAATACACAATCAGCTCTGAAAACATCCCTTTCTATGAAAAAGGAGTGAAGTCTAAAATTGGAACACAAGAATAAGTGACTTGTTAGTTCTGTCATTTTTCTATGTAACACCAATGTTCGTATTTTTTATAACAGGGTTTGTTCATATTTTGTTTTGTTATAAAAGAGAAAAGATACAGTATACCATGTAATTATGATTCTTTTGATTAGTAAATAGATAAGTGCTGAATCAGACAATAGGATAAAACTATAGATTTACGAGAAACAACAGATTCAGAAAAAAAATTAGAGAATTATCCAGAAAATCTCCTATATGAAGCAGGACTTCTCACTACACCACTCTCAGTAACATCTGACTTAACTTGTCCTGGAACAGCTGCAGATTACAATCTTCCATGGTTGTCCTCATGGCCTTGTCCCCTCTCTTCATGGGGAAGCAAGTCAGTACATTTCCTTCATCCAATATTTCTGGATAAAATGGTCCAGTCCTCATAAATCTCTTTCATGGCATTTTCTAGTTCTACCAGCTCTCATTCTTCTAACAATGGCACTAAAGAGACTTCAATGAATCCCACCTTTTCCTTTAAAATTTAAAGCATACTGGAGCTGAGATGCCCCGGAGTATAAATTGCTCACTACATTCTGGGAAGTCTCAGCTCTAAGGAGCTTTACATTTTAAAGGAGGTGTTCATCAGGACTATCACAACATTTCCAGGTCCCTCTGCTGGAGATTGTGAAGTGGTGGCTGGCAGTATAGCTACCCAAGACACTGCTTTTAAAGGGATTTTGGGACTATTTGCTGCCCCCTTAATGAAGTAAGAGGTTGGAGTGAGTTAGTCTGATACCTCCTGAGGAGTCTGAATGGATACTCCTGGATGACTCCAGAAGTTTCCCCTAGGAAGAACTTCCACAACTAGTGAAAGTTGAGCTGGGGAATGGGGGTTGGGGCAGATTTTGGACCACCCTATTTCCCTCTGTACTGGAAGGAGATATTGCTGGGGAAGAGAGGGTTTCTTTATCTGAATTTTCCCAATTCTTTTTCTCTAATCTATTCTATCCTATTTGATGATCACTGCAGTATCAGTGCAATCTAAACCATCTTAGAGTAGGTTTGCTTCTAGGAAGGGTTAAGGTTCTGGGATTCTTGTTTTTTTCTGAATCAGTTCACACACCTCTATTGCACCACATCATTGCTCTTAGTGTTAACAGTTTTCTCAGTCCCTTCTTTCTTTGTTTCAGGCTATTGTTTCTTGTCTTCCGAGACTGTGACTTATATCCTGCCTTCATTTATTTATTATCTGGAATGCATTTATCTGTCACCACAGAGTCATCTCTTTTCTATGCTACAATATATAAGTATAATTCCCTCACTCTCTCCTATGTCTTAAAAGTAATTTGGCTGGATTTTCACAGGGATCCCTGACACAATGGCCACTCTTCCCAGCCAAATTTCAAGTCCCTGCTTCAATACATGGGGACACTAGAGCATCTTAAAATAAATGTTGCCAGAATTTCTGTAAAAGGGCAAAACAACATTTCCCCACCCCAGTTTTATTCCTGGATATGGTTGAGCTGTTTTGCTGAAATTTTCCAAAATAAAGAAATTCAACATGAGGCAGACATCCAACATGGAAAATTTCAGCCCAAACATTTGAAGTTGCAACTGAAAACAGGGGCTTATCATGGGAACTCTTAGGAAATCTTAATAATAGACCATGCTAGCAGGTTACATCAATCTTAAAGTTTTCCTATTTTCATCAACCTAGCTTTCCCCAGTAAATAGTATCAATGAGTCACAATTTACAACTGTGTGGCTTGAAAGTCTATTCTGAGGCTGGGATGTGGTCTTAAGCAACCATCAGGACAGAGAATATGCGTGATGCAACATGACACTTTGAGATAGTTGGAGAACTCTACCATGAGAGTCTAAGGGTAGTCTTCAAGGACATTGATTCAATAGCATGCTGCACCATCCCCTGAGTCAATGGATTGGAAATACATTTCAAATGTTGCAGACCTAACAACAATGAATTCTTCGTAGGGAAGCAGAACATATAAAATGAAAATACCTAGGTGGTTTTGTAATAAACTCTTGTGGAGATATGAAGCAGAAAGAACATTTTCTCTTATTTTAAGAGCAGTTGATCTATTTTTAACATCCATGAATATGAAGTGAGGACTTGAATTGCCTTTGCCCCCACTTTTGCTATTGGCAAAATACCAAAACCAAATAAAAAACCTCAGGGCATGTTGCATTTGAACAGCAGGAACACTGTAGAGCTACTTCTTGGCTGCCACGTTTAAAGGACATATTGCTCCTTGATAATATTGAGCAGAGCACAACAATTCAATGAGAAATTCCTGCTGTAAACATGTGAAACATCTAGATTATAAATTTTCTTATGATTAATTGCAATCCAATGGAGATAAAGCATTGTACATTTAACAGTGGAATTATTTACTTAAATTTCCTGTGTGTGTTTTGTGTATTTTCACACTTAACTTTATATTTTATAGTAGGATACAGCAGTCAAATCAACACAAAGAAATCAGCAAAAGGAGCCAACTTCTGTAGTCTTCAAATCAAACAAACCCCAAACCTTGCCAAGTTCATCATCTGAAGCAAGCTCACTACAGACCAGGAAACCCCAACTCAGAATGGCACCAGACCCCGCCATAACAACAGATGGAAAACCTGCAGCCATATTTCCAGTGCTATGATGATCAATACCCCCAACAACAAATTTTTCAAGATCAGTGAGTCCGACTCAGGCCTGTCACAACACAGGTGTACCTCATCAAATGCCCCAACTAGACAGGGTAAAACTAGATAATCATTACATTCTCAAATGAACTCACAGAGAAAAATGTTAAGACAAAACCACCATATCATCTATGGGCAAACACATTTCACAAAATGATGGGTCCATATTTGACCTCTCAGTCCTCATCCTCAAAGGAAAAATGGAAAACACTTTCAAACAAGCCTGAGAGCTTAAATTCATAACTGCTAGACACCAAAAATCACAGACTCAATGGAGACAATGGTGTTCTGTCTCACTGTAACTCACTAAATCTCCTTTATTCTATGACTGCTGAGGTGTTTATTGTGCACTTCAGTTTGAATGGTTTCTTGCAACATTTGTTAACTCCTTATTCTTAACAATCTGTTCCAGCTTGTATTTACCTGTGACACTCTGATTACCTTTCCCAGCACAAGAAAGAGCTCTCTGGAGCATGAAAGCTTGTCAATTTCACCAACAGAAGTTGGCCCAATAAAAGATATTACCTCATCCACCTTGTCTCTCTCAAATCAATGGGAGTTTGGCTAGAGTAAAGATGGATTTGGCCCTATGTGCCATTTAAGAAGAATAACACGGTATGTTAATTTTTTTTGGCAAGCTGGAAGTCCTTACTCAGGCTTAATGGGTAAATAAAAACGAAAGAGGATTTCAGGACTAGCCTATTAAATCATTTTTGATTTTATCAGTAGTTGCCAATAAAGGATTATCATCTATTGTGTCCTTTATATACATTCACAGGGATGTAGTCTACACTGCAAAACAATTCCTTGAGTCCATCCTTCTAGACAGAAGTGAAGAAGCAACTCCCAGTCTCCAGGGAAATCAAGGACTAGGGTATATATTTACATTGCAAACAGAGGTGTGTAGTGCTCATGTAGGTATACCCACTCTAGCTTTAATCTAGCTAGTGCGGCTAAAAATAGCAGTGACGATGTGGTGGCACAGGCCTGCCCCGAACCCTGGGGTGTTGCTAAGCTGGACTGGGGTCTGTGCCGCTGCATCACTACAGCTATTTTTAGCTATGGTAGCTACAGAAAAGCTAGTGTGGGTATATCTGCCCGAGATGCACTCATGCTTCCAACTGAAGTGTAGACATACGCTAAGTCTTTGATTTCTCCTGGAGACAGAATTCTTCATACACGCTAGCTCATAACACTAGACTTTACTGACAACATCTGTTGGGAGAGGATGAATTTGCTGCTTCATTGCTGTTCATCTGGCTAGAAGGATGGACTCAAGAAATGTCTTTTGTCCACATGCAGGGATTTATTTCCTCCTCTGCCTGGGGAAGCGAAACTGCCCTGATCTGGATCCATTCCTGGCCGTGCTGGAAAGAGGAACCAGGGATCCTTGCATATACCATGCCTTTGGAGGAAGAGACAAGACAACAAGCAGGGAGTTTTCTCCTCTTCAAATGTTTTGTGGATACACTACTCAAGAGTTCTAAAATTATTTGAAAAAGTTTATGAATCTTACAACGATTTTGAACTTTATGAAGTTCTACCCTCTGTAATGAGAGAAATTCACAAGGTAGAGCTACTAGCCTAGATGATGATCAATATCCTGCCTCTGTCACCTGTGGGTGATATTACAAAAGAACTGTGATCTTTCTCTTTCTGATCTTTCTTGTAAAACTCTAATAATGTGAGGCACAAAAATCTCAAATACTGTACAATTTATAAAGCAGTTCCAAGAAAGTAATAACTAAGGGAGTTCCAGACAGTAGGACTACAAGCCTAGGGGATGTATAACCCTGATCACAGACATACATATATCCACTTTCTAGAGGCTAAATTCTGAGATGATGGAAATGGTGGTTTATAAGAAGTTACACTTCTGTAGGGGGTGCAACTTACATGTGAAGGGGTGGAAAGGAAAAAGAGTAGGAACAGTATCAAACAGGAAGGTGAAAGAAGAGATAAGATAAAAGTGATTGGGGAGGAGGAAAAGGGTTGTTTGTCTTTATTTTACCTTTCTGCTAGCTCCTTGTCCTGCTATACTCATCCCTTCTGTACTCGTGCCATGTGGTCATGCACGCACACACTTTACATGTAGAATTTACATCTCTCTGTTACCTCTGAATTTTGCTCCATGCCTCTGATTTCCCTTGTAAACCTAAAGTAGGATGTCATGTGAGAAGAAATATTAATAGGGTTACCAGATAGCAACTGTGAAAAAAGAAAGTCCCCAAAAACGGGACTGTCCCTTTAAAAATGGGATGGACGGTCACCCAAAAATTATTAACAAACAATAGTTATTAACATCAAAAACAGCACAGTTCTCACTAATAGGGGAACTACAAAGACGTAAAAAGGATCCAGGGAAAATGTCAGACAAAGTCTGACTTGTGCAAATTAATTGGGAGTATTTTTTTTCTGACCATTTTCAGATTATTGAAAGAAAGGAAGAAAAAAAACTGAACACAGTTGCTTTTCTGAAAACCAAGTATCACCGGCTTTTCTAGCTCAGAGAGATAGAAACAAGAAGAAATACCTTGTGACTTAATGGTTATACTGCCACTAAGAAACCAGCCAAATTCCAAATGCAACATGAACCATAAGAACTTAACACTTCTCACACATTCAGATACTGCAATAGCTTTTGGGCTAAATAATTCTTTCACTTACACAATGTTCACAGCTTTAGTACAAACATTAGTTAAGGGATCTTCTGAAAGTTAGAATCTCTCTCTTGGCTTTAATTTCTTTGTCTTCCATATAATTTCAAGAGTGTAGGAATAAGTCAGGCATGGCAACAATCTAAATTAAGTTTATTGTGGGCTGTAGTAAAATTTGTATTTTCATTTTTTTAGCATTGGTTAATAGAGAGCTGCTACTCACTGCTGCCATCTACTGGTCCTGGAGTCCTACATGAACGAAAATTCATAAGGAGATAAAGTTACTTGTCTGAGTGCAGCTTTCCATTATCTGTTTATCAGCAGAAGAGGAAATGAAGTTTAAAGAAAGATGATAGTAAAGAAAATGATGACTTGCTGGTTGCAGCAACAGTTTGGACAAAAGAAAAAGATTTGACTGAATCTTCAGTTCACCATATGGTTGGGGCTTTACTTGTTCTAGCCCACCAGTCTTCAAAACTTTGCTATACAAAGAATTACCATTGCTATCAATCTATATCAAAGAGAATACAGATTTGCAATTCCATGCTCAATTTTATGCTTTAGAAAAAAGAGATTATGTCCTTAAGGCTGTGTTCACCACAAAATGCTTGTGCCCTTTCATTCCACATAAAGCCAATGGTGTGTTTCAGCACTGGAACTTAACTGGAAAACAGAAATACTTCTCTGGAGCTCATTAGGCCATGGGGAGCTAATTGAGATGAGCCTGCTAATGAGTCTCTCCTCTGCCTTTCACATTATTCAGGTGGGTTAAGAATGAGCTCTTCACTGCTGTAGAATTAAGACTATAATAACAATGCGCCAAACTCTGAAGTGGTTACCCTGGCAGTTTTCATGTACTGTCTCCTGGAGCTCAGCTATTTCACTGAGTCAGGATTCAGGATTTGGATCAGTAACAATTTTTATTGTTGTTGCTTGTTTCCAATATTTAGTTGAGATCTGAGATATAAAAGCAGTCAATAAGTCAGTCACTGTAGACTAAAGCTAGTCAGAAAATGTTTTTCCCCTCCCCCATGGAAAAATTGACTTTTTCGCAAAATATCAAGAACTGAAACATTTTGATTTTAAAATGCTTCTGTGGTACCTCATGATTATTGTAGCTTGAGTGCCTTATGCCCCCATTCTCTTCTATAAAGGCCAGGCTCCCTCTTTGAGCTATATCTCCCATGATGCTTGCCAAGGGCTTGTCTTCACTAAGGGGGTAAGTTGATCTAAGTTATGCTACTCCAGCTACGTGAATAACATAGCTAGAGTCGATGTAGCTTAGGTCGACTTACCTGATTGTCTTCACAGCGCTGAGTTGATGAGTCAACTTCCCTTACTCTTCTTGGAGAGCTGCAGTACTGGGGCTGGGGCTGACCGGATAGCACTCAGCCATCAATTTAGCACAGTGGTTCTCAAACTAGGGCCGCTGCTTGTTCAGAGAAAACCCCCGGCAGGCCAGGCCGGTTTGTTTACATGCTGCGTCTGCAGGTTTGGCCGATTGAGGCTCCCACTGGCCATGGTTCACCACTCCAGGCCAATGGGGGCTGCAGGAAGAGTGGCCAGCACATCCCTCGGCCCGTGCCATTTCCTGCAGCCCCCACCGGCCTGGAGCCATGAATCGCGGCCAGTGGGAGCCGCGATCGGACGAACCTGCGGATGCAGCAGGTAAATAAACTGGCCCGGCCCGCCAGGGGCTTTCCCTGAACAAGCGGAGGCCCTAGTTTGAGAACCACTGATTTAGCGGGTCTTCACTTGACCCGCGAAATCGATCCCTGCTGCATTGATTGCAGCAGCGTCAATCTCACGTAGTGGAGACCAGCCCAGGGAGGCAGTCCCTCACGGGATGGAGGTTGGCTGGGGAGCCTAGGCAATAGAGGAAAACTGGGGTATCAGGCAACTGAACAACTACCTCTATTAGGCACCATGATGGGATTTCAGAATATTTTGGTTTTTGGCAAAAATATTTGGGTTTTTGGTTTTAGATGGTTATTTTCACAAAAAAAAAATCAACGTTTTGTAAGGAAAGCAAACTTTTTTTGTGAAACATTTCGTTTAGTTAAAACCTGTTGTTTCCTGTTGAAAAACAGTATAGATGGATTTTTTTGACCAGTTCTAGTGTAGCCCGAGACACAGAAGTTTAAGATGAACTAGTGGCATTGGTTGGTTGAATTACATGACATGCACAGTCTCTTTCATACATATGAGTAAATAGCATAGCATAATATATAAAAAAAGCACTATGCTGTTTGTTCATATGTATGAAAGAGTATATATTATATATATATACACACACACACTTTTCAAGTCTCCATCCAGCAAAATTGTTTGTGACACTTTGTAACGTTTACCATAATTAAACACATCATAAAGACAAAGTGATCATTCAACTCATATTATATACAAAAAAATGATGGATTCCAATGAGGAGGGATAGTGAAGAAAGGGACGGGGAGAGAAAGCTAGTAAACATGTGGCCGAGAAGTTTGATAACAACCCCTTCCACTCCCCAGAAAATCTAAAAGGTTTTGTGGTTTTCCTTTAAAGTGCAAAGATATTGACTAAGATTGATGAGAAAGGGGTGGGACAGCAAAGGTCTGATCTTTGTTAAACTAAGATGCACTTGTAAAAAGAAAAGGAGTACTTGTGGCACCTTAGAGACTAACCAATTTATTTGAGCATAAGCTTTCGTGAGCTACAGCTCACTTCATTCATGCATCCGATGAAGTGAGCTGTAGCTCACGAAAGCTTATGCTCAAATAAATTGGTTAGTCTCTAAGGTGCCACAAGTACTCCTTTTCTTTTTGCGAATACAGACTAACACAGCTGTTACTCTGAAACCTGAAATCAATCTGCCGCTTTGTAAATGGCCAGTATGAAGAACATCAGGCATGCATAATAAAATCATGGTTTCAAACCAGTGAGCAAATGGGCTGGAGGTGACAGAGATGCCCAGATGAATGCCTTGCTAAGAATGAATTATAATATTTGAGCCTTGTTATCATGAGTTTGTGTATTGTTGTTCTGAAGATGCCACAGTTTAAAGAAGGGTATAGCTTCTGCAAACTTCACAAAAGTAAAAATGTTTTCATACCATATTCTTCATGTGGTTTCCAATGGCATGGGTGGAGCCACAGGCAATGCCAAGATTGTTTCCTACTCACCACCTCAACTGTGTTAGCCTATTATTAAGACATTGCAGAGAGATGTTGAGCATTCACAGTTGCTACTGAAACCATAACAGTGATCTGTAACCATCAGCAAGACTTTTGATTTTTCACAGTTGAGGACTGAGGAGGTCTGATTCGAGCATTCCTCTACAGCAGGGATTATCTTTTCTCCATAGTGTGGACCACATATTAAGTGAAAGATTGTCTCCTGAAGCACTTGCCCTCCCATTTGCAGTTGTGATCCCTGAACTTATTAGCATCAGGATAGTATTACTTATGTATTTTTGGTGTCTTAAATGTGAAGAATATTTTCTCCTTTTTGAAATAAGTTAATTGCACTGTCTCTCCTCTTCATTTCCAGGGATAACCGTTTGAGAACCTTGCTCTGAAGCAGAGATCAAACTTGCATGATCCCTGTACCATGGGATACATTACCATGCCGCTGATGTTTATGTCATGCAAACATTAAAGCATAGCCAGGAGGGTAAGCCACACTTAGCTAAAGAAAATTGGCTGCTGGAACTTGCTATTCGTTTCCTAGCCATTTTAGCAATAGTGGCATGCTGGCAGATTCGGTGTCCTCCTTTTTATGATACTCAAGGTGCAATCCTGCAACTGCAGACTTCCCCTTTAATGGGATTAGCATCTATTTATCATAATGAGCACATTACTCTAGCCTTTTAGCCTTTGCAGAGCATAATATGTCATAGTATGCAACCTGCCTGCACCTTCACTAGATGAGCATTCCTGGGAGGAACATGCTGAGGTGCTAATAAAATTCTGACCACAGCATTTGTATATTCTTCCTCACCTTCACAAAGGATTGCATTATTGCGGGGAACAATCTGACCATCATTTGCTTTGTTTGGTGGTAGCGTAGGCTTTCAATGCAGCTTTTCTAGCTGCTACTCAGCATGTTTTCAGAATGAAGGTAGGGACCCTGAATTTGATAAGTTTAATTCTTTTTTAGTGTGTGTAGAGACAGAGAGATTATTTTAGAAGAGTCCCAATTTTTTTTATGGCTCCAGTATTGCTTCCCACTTTTACTCCCAGGGATCCTGACTCACCAGCCTTGTTATGCATTCTCAAGGTCCTTTGTGAACTCTTCTCCTGTTATGATCTTTTAGATATAAATATATCCTAATAAATTATGTAAAAAGCTCCAGATGAAAATCTTATTCATCCTTGGTTTAAAGGATGAAAAATCAAGGAACTCAAACATTTTCACCGGGTCAGGTGATGCAAAGCTGTGTTTCTGTGACAATAGAAACTGCCATCTCAGATGATATCCAGATTGGACAATTGCCCATCTAGTCCAGTGACCTGTTTTGGGCATTGGCCTGAAGTAGGAGAATTAGAGGAATGTATTTGTTTTTCCAAAATCTAAATTTTTTTTAGAAATTTTTCTAAATTTTTTTTAGAAGCTGGAGGTTTTTTTTCTAGGTTCCAAATGACTGAGAGCTGAATATAGACAAACTGACATCCTGAGTGACACAGACAAATGGGGCTATGTTCATGGACAATGACCTTTCAAAATGCTTAAATAAAGATCTAGTGCTCTGAAGTTACATTTTAGCTGGAAACTGTTTAGATTTGTAATACATTTCCATATTTTTGCAACACTTAGTTCTATTCTCTCTCTATAATGAGAAAAGAATACTTGCCTATCCCAGACTTTAGAAATGTAGAGGTGCTTTTTAATGACTAGCATCAATGTAACTCCCTGCTGCCACATTAGGAGATATCACTGAGTATCGCCATACTTGGACTAATTTATAGGAAGGAATTTTGTTTGCAGTCAGATTGCTAAAATGAATTCCGGATTCAGAGATATTCCTTCGCTTAAAAAAAAAATTCTTGACAATATTAGAAGTTTTAAATTACATTTAAGGTATTTACCAGAAAAATCCAGTCATTCAAGAAAAAATAAGAACAATGGAAAACAGCCCCATTTGTTTGTGTTGCAGCTCCAGTGAAATCGATGTCGCTATATAGTTTTAGTGCGCAATACTCCTCATAGCCTAGAAAATGACAATTGGCTACTATAGGGGAAAAGGCCAGTTTAGATAGATAGATAGCTTTGTACAACTTCTATCTAGCATCATGTATGACAATTTCTATAGAACCCACCATAACAAACCAACAAATGCAGAAAAGCATATAAACTCATCTTACACAGTATAGGTCCAATTTTTAAGAAGAAAGGTTGAGGTCATTGTGCAAAATATACATGTGCTGTTACCACAATTGTGCATGCAAGCCCACCTCCATAATTTGTTGTTTTCCTCATGTAACTTTGGTAATTTCTTTTAGCATGTGTGTGTGACAACTTAGTGAATAGATGATGGTTTAACTTTTTAAAATTTGTCCATAAAAATACTCATATAGTTTAGAAAATTATACCACACTTAAAAACACTGCTATTTTTACTAGCATACGTTATTTTGGCTGATTTTCATAAAAGACTTTTTAATTAAAACTAAGAGTCAGTACACATATGTACCCACAGTATACATATGTTAGACCAATGGTTCTCAACCAGGGGTCCAGGGCCTCCTGGGGCAGCCGTGAACAGGTTTCAGGGGGTCTACCAAGCCTGGGCTCACTAAGGTCCAGAACAGAAAGCCAAAGGCCCACCATGCAGGACTACAGCCTAGGGCCCTGAGTCCCACCATCCGGAACTGAAGTTGAAGCCTGAGGAACATAGCTTCCTGGTGCCCCCTGTGGTGTGGAGCCCAGAGCAACTGCCCTGCTTGCTACCCCCTAACACTGGCCCTGGATTTTATATGTAGAGAAACAGTTGTTGTGGCACAGGTGGGCCATGGAGTTTTATTGCATGTGTGTGGGGGGGGGAGGAGGGGCGGGGCCCGGCTTAGAAAGAAGAAGGTTGAGAACCCATGTGTTAGACAACCCATTTTGTTCCTGTTTTCCAAAGAGAATCCTTTCGTATCGTAATTTAGGGTTGATAAAATTCAATAAATAGATTAAGTTCATTCACTTCTACAGTAAATAGACATCTACAATATCACCTTGGCTTATGCGAAGATGAAAATAAATAGTTTCAGAACTCCCTTTTACCAAGCTGACAACCATCAAGCCTAAAGTCCTCTGTTTATTCAGAAAACAATTTGCTTAAAGAATAAGATATAGAACATAGGCTAAGTTTTCAAAAGCACCTAAGTGACATGAATCGAAGTTCCATTTTCAAGAGTCACTTTGGTACTTAGGCTTCTAAGTTCCATTAACTTTCAGTGAGACAAGCTCCTACTGGTCAAATTTTTGAAGGTATTTAGGCACATAAAGATGCAGATAGGTACCTGGTGGGATTTTCAAAAGGGTCTATACAGGTTAGGTGTATAACTCCTATTGAAATCAATGGATCTTTAACTACCCAAATACCTTTGAGGTATTTGAAAATGTGGTCCTGAATGCATAAGTCACTCTTGAAAATAGAACTTACGCCGCTAAGTCACTTTGGGGCTCCTGAAAATTTTAACCTAAATTATAGTGTCATATTTTACCAGACTCTAAAGTGGAGCACTTTGTATTTGTCCTTATTGAATTTCATCCTATTTACTTCAGACCATTTCTCCAGTTTGTCCAGATCATTTTGAATTATAATCCTATCCTCCAAAGCACTTGCAACCTCTCCCAGCTTGGTATCATCCACAAAATTTATAAGTATATTCTCTATGCCATTATCTAAATCACTGATGAAGATATTTAACAGAACAGGATCCAGAACTGATTCCTGTGGGACCTCCACTCATTATGCCTTTCCAGCATGACAGTGAACCACTGAAAACTTCTCTCTGGGAATGATTTTCCAACCAGTTTTACACCCACCTTATAGTAGCTCAATCTAGGTTGCATTTCCCTAGTTTGTTTATGAGAAGGTCACGCAAGACAGTATCAAAAGCTTTACTAAAGTCAAGATGTACCACATCTACCACTTCCCCCCATCCACAAGGGTTGTAACTATGTCAAAGAAAGCTATCAGGTTGGTTTGACATGATTTGTTCTTGACAAATCCATGATGACTGTTACTTATCACCTTACCATCTTCTAGATGTTTGCAAATTGATTGTTTAATTATTTACTCCATTATCTTTCCAGGTACAGAAGTTAAGCTGACTGGTCTAATCCCTGGGTTGTCCTTATTTCCCTTTTTATAGACGGGCACTATATTTGCCCTTTTCCAGTCTTCTGGATTCTCTCCCATCTTCCATGACTTTTCAAAGATAATTGCTAATGGCTCAGATATCTCCTCAGTCAGCTCCTTGAGTATTCTAAGATGTATTTCATCAGGCCCTGGTGATTTGAAGACATCTAGATTGTCTAATTGTCTTAATTGTCTAAGTAATTTTTGACTTGATTTTTCCCTATTTAAGGCTCTGATTCTACCTCATTTTCACTGGCATTCACTATGTTAGACATCTAATCACCACCAATCTTCTTGGTGAAAACCAAAACAAAGAAGTTATTAAGCACCTCTGTCATTTCCACATTTTCTGTTATTAACCCCCCACCCCCATTGAGTAATGGGCCTACCCTGTCCTTGGTCTTCCTCTTGCTTCTAATGCATTTGTAGAATGTTTTCTTGTTACCCTTTACGTCTCTAGCTAGTTTGATCTCATTTTGTGACTTGGCCTTTCTAATTTTATCCCTACATTATTATTTATTTATATCCATCTTTTTCAGTTTGACTCAGTTTGACCTAGTTTCCAGTTTTTCTAGGACTCTTGATTTTTAGATCATTGAAGATCTCTTGGTTAAGCCAGGTGGTCTCTTGCCATACTTCCTATCTTTCCTATGCAGCGTGATAGTTTGCTCTTGTGCCCTTAATAATGTCTCCTAAAAATGCCAACTGTCTTCAGTTGTTTTTCCCTTTAGACTTGCTTCCCATAGGATCTTACCTACCAACTCCCTGACTTTGCTAAAGTCTGCCTTCTTGAAATCCACTGTCTTTATTTTGCTGTTCTCCCTCCTACCATTTCACTTTTAAATTCTCAACCAACTCCTCCCTATTTGTCTAAATCAAATCTAGAACAGCCTCACCCCAGTAGCTTTCTCCACCTTCTGAAATAAAAAACTGTCTCCAATGCATTCCAGGAACTCGTTGGATAATCTGTGCCCTGCTGTGTTATCTTCCAAACAGATGTCTGGATAGCTGAAGTCCCCCATCACCACCAAGTCCTGTGCTTTGGATGATTTTGTTAGTTTTAAAAAAAGCCTCATCCACCTCTTCTTCCTGGTTAGGTGGTCTGTAGTAGACCCCTACCATGACATTACCCTTTTTTTTTACCCCTTTTATCCTTACCCGGAGACTTTCAACAGGTCTGTCTCCTATTTTCGCCTCAACCTCAGTACAAGTGTTATAGTTTTAATATATAAGGCAACCCTTCTCCCTTTTTTCCCTGCCTGTCTTTCCTGAGCAAGCTGTATCCTTCTGTACCAATATTCCATTAATGCGTATTATCCCACCAAGTCTCTGTGATGCACAGTTGTGTTTATTTACTAGCATTTTGAGGTCTTCCTGCTTATACAAGCATCTAAGATACTGATTTGATTCCCCACCCCCAGTACTGTCTTGTCTCTCCCTTATCCCTGCTATAACAACCCATGCTCCCCCCCCCCCCCCGACTCTGACCCTTAGCCCAGGTCTCCATGTTTTTGACTTACCTATGGCCTTTGGTCACCTGCTCCCTTCAAACTTAGTTTTATGCCCTCCTCACTAGGTTAGCCAGTTTGTATCCAAATATACTCTTCCCCTTCCTCAATAGATGGACCCCATCTCTGATTAGCAGTCCTTCTTGGAATAGCATCCAATGGTCAAGGAAGCCGAAGCCCTCCTGGCAATACCATCCTCGCAGCCAGGCAGTCACCTCCAGGATGCATCTGTCTCTGCCTGATCTGCATCTGAACTGTGGGGATGTTGGGAATCCACAGGGTTTTGAGGTATATCCCCTTGCCATTCCATATGGGTGAAGAAATTAGGGGAAGGGAAGGAAAGGAGAATAAAGACGAGCACTATCCAATGGAAGCTGTCTAATGTAAATCAACCTATCCTGAAAAACGATCCCTCACTCTCACAGATCTTGGGAGACAGACTAGTCCTTGCTTACAGACAGCCCCCAACCTGAAGCAAATACTCTCCAGCAACCACACACTACACAACAAAAACACTAACCCAGGAACCTATCCTTGCAACAAAGCCCGATGCCAACACTGTCCACATATTTATTCAAGTGACACCATCATAGGACCTAATCACATTAGCCAGGGCATCAGGGGCTCATTCACCTGCACATCTACCAATGTGATATATGCCATCATGTGCCAGCAATACCCCCCTGCCATGTACATTGGCCAAACCGGACAGTCACTACGCAAAAGAATAAATGGACACAAATCTGACATCAGGAATCATAACATTCAAAAACCGGTAGGAGAACACTTCAACCTCTCTGGCCGCTCAGTAAAAGATTTAAGGGTGGCAATTCTGCAACAGAAAAGCTTCAAAAACAGACTCCAACGAGAAACTGCTGAGCTTGCATTAATATGCAAACTAGATACCATTAACTTGGGTTTGAATAGAGACTGGGAGTGGCTGGGTCATTACACATTTTGAATCTATTTCCCTAAGTTAAGGATCCTCACACTTTCTTGTCAACTGTCTAAATGGGCCATCTTGATTATCACTACAAAAGTTTTTTTCCCCTTCTGCTGATAATAGCTCATCTTAACTAATTAGCCTCTCACAGTTTGTATGGCAACTTCCACCTTCTCTGTATGTGTGTGTATGTATGTATATCTATATGTTCCATTCTATGCATCCGATGAAGTGGGCTGTAGCCCACAAAAGCTTATGCTCTAATAAATGTATTAGTCTTTAAGGTGCCTCAAGTACTCCTGTTTTTTTTTTGTGGATACAGACTAACATGGCTGCTACTCTGAAACTTTTTCTGCTTAGGCATTGGCATTTTGTGTTTCAATAATATTTATGACATAGCTACAGTATGCTGTATAGTTACTGTATTTTAGCCTAATAGAATAAAGGGCTAACCATATTTTTTGTTAATTATAGTAGCTAGGGCTTTGTAATTTTAGCAATTAATTTTGCTTATTGAATGCACTATTTTCTGTATCCCAAAGACAAGTCCCGTAGCCAGATGAGTCAAAATGCATTTTTAACGCAGCCAGTATTCTCCAGGGTACAGTTGTGATACTTTTTTATTTTTTGTACAAAGAGATGTGCCTTCTGGGTATCAAGGTTTCAGGTTTAAATAAGACCAAACTGATTTTGTGGCTGCATCAGTGTATTTTTTTTGTATGAGGTCTATGTTAAGTATTACTTTAATTAAATGTCAAACCCAGCTTGGCTCTGGAAACACACTATATCCTTGGTGTATGAGGAAAAGCTGTCAGCTCAACTCTCCTCTTGTCAAATTGCCATCTGTCTTACAGTGATTAGTTTAGGCTAAAGGTTCACTTGTTGGCAGGGTACCATATCAGAAATGACTCAGTACTATACAATTTGGGGTACCAAAATGTGACACTACCAATTTGTCTTCATAAGGCTGAGATTTATCATTCTAAACTATTTAGGGATATTTTGGGAACTTTCCTTGCCAATGAATTAGAAACTTGAACTCCTCCTCAGAATTAGGACACAGGAGCTGGGGGTGAAATCATTCAGAGCTGCAATTTCTCTGCACCCTGCTTTTAGTGGCCCCATGATTTTGGTTGACCCAAATGACGTTTTGATTTAATTCAAATATACGTCACCACTTTCTGCACTTTAATAGGCTGGTGGCCTAGTGGATGGAGCAGGTTTCTGGAACAGACTTCTGAGTTCTGTCTAAAATACTGTTGATTTATTGTGTGGATTTGGGCAAGTCACTTAAAAAGAGGCACAGAATGGGTTACATTAATACCTCATATTACATTAATACCCCACAGACCCCCATTCAGCAAGTACTTAAGCCCATGCCTAACTTTAAGTATATGAGTACTCCTATTGAAGTTAATGGGGGAATTGGAGCCTTAATAATTAACACTGATAGTGCGATTAGATGAAAGGCTCTGTATAATAAGTAATCATTAGGCCAAATCCTGTGAGAGATTTTCAGTAAGGAATACAGCATTTGGTCAAATGTTATTAATTATAGTAATAGTATTAAATTGATCATTAGTAAAATAACATCACAAATAAAGGAAAAGGAAAATCTATTTATACTTTTGTATCTTAAAAAAAAAAGAAAGAAAGAAAGAACAGCAACTTTCATTTCCAGCTATATGGGAAGTCTGCACTGAAAGGTTAATAAACTATTTCTATAATAAATTATTAAAATTTAGAACTATATTTTTGAAGCTCCATCATGCAATAATCACTGTGTATATTTTGCATGTGCAATTAACCAAGCTGTGAACAAAATCATACTAATAAAGGCATGTGTACATAACAAGCAAACTATTTAACTGGTCCTCTGTGTAAAAATTTGCTGTGATTTCAAGCACAAATTCAGAAGATGCAAGCAAAATTACATTTATATACATTAACTGATAACATTGTTTAAGCCATCACTAATCACTTTTTTTGATTGCCTGGAATCCATGATAAAGTGTGTAACTTTGTCAATTCTCTCAGATGAAAACAACCAAGAAGGAAAGGAATCACATGTCCATTAAAAAAAAAGCTTAATGACATTAATTATGATTTCATAGAATCATAGATTATCAGGGTTGGAAGGAACCTCAGGAGATCATCTAGTCCAACCCCCTGCTCAAAGCAGGACCAATCCCCAACTAAATCATCCCAGACAAGGCTTTGTCAAGCCTGACCTTAAAAATATCTAAGGAAGGAGATTCCACCACCTCCTTAGGTAACGCATTCCAGTGTTTCACCACCCTCCTAGTGAAAAAGTTTTTCCTAATATCCAACCTAAACCTCCCACACTGCAACTTGAGACCATTACTCCTTGTTCTGTCATCAGCTACCACTGAGAACAGTCTAGAGCCATCCTCTTTGGAACCCCCTTTCAGGTAGTTGAAAGCAGCTATCAAATCCCCCCTCATTCTTCTCTTCCGCAGACTAAACAATCCCAGTTCCCTCAGCCTCTCCTCATAAGTCATGTGTTCCAGTCCCCTAATCATTTTTGTTGCCCTCCGCTGGACTCTTTCCAATTTTTCCACATCCTTCTTGTAGTGTGGGGCCCAAAACTGGACACAGTACTCCAGATGAGGCCTCACCAATGTCGAATAGAGGGGAACGATCATGTCCCTGATCTGCTGGCAATGCCCCTACGTATACCTCCCAAAATGCCATTGGCCTTCTTGGCAACAAGGGCACACTGTTGACGCATATCCAGCTTCTCGTCCACTGTAACCCCTAGGTCCTTTTCTGCAGAACTGCTGCTGAGCCATTCGGTCCCTAGTCTGTAGCGGTGCATGGGATTCTTCCGTCCTAAGTGCAGGACTCTGCACTTGTCCTTGTTGAATCTCATCAGATTTCTTTTGGCCCAATCCTCCAATTTGTCTAGGGTCCTCTGTATCCTATCCCTACCCTCCAGCATATCTACCTCTCCTCCCAGTTTAGTGTCATCTGCAAACTTGCTGAGGGTGCAATCCACACCATCCTCCAGATCCTTTATGAAGATATTGAACAAAACCAGCCCCAGGACCGACCCTTGGGGCACTCCCCTTGATACCGGCTGCCAACTAGACATGGAGCCATTGATCACTACCCGTTGAGCTCGATGATCTAGCCAACTTTCTATGCACCTTGTAGTCCATTCATCCAGCCCATACTACTTTAACTTTCTGACAAGAATACTGTGGGAGACTGTGTCAACAGCTTTACTAAAGTCAAGGAACAACACGTCCACCGCTTTCCCCTCATCCACAGAGCCAGTTATCTCATCATAGAAGGCAATTAGATTAGTCAGGCATGACTTGCCCTTGGTGAATCCATGCTGACTGTTCCTGATCACTTTCCTCTCCTCTAAGTGCTTTAGAATTGATTCCTTGAGGACCTGCTCCATGATTTTTCCAGGGACTGAGGTGAGGCTGATTGGCCTGTAGTTCCCAAGATCCTCCTTCTTCCCTTTTTTAAAGATGAGCACTACATTAGCCTTTTTCCAGTTGTCCGGGACTTCCCCGGATCGCCATGAGTTTTCAAAGATAATGGCCAATGGCTCCGCAATCACATCCACCAACTCCTTTAGCACTTTCAGAAGCAGCGCACCCGGCCCCATGGACTTGTGCTTGTCCAGCTTTTCTAAATAGTCCCGAACCACTTCTTTCTCCACAGAGGGCTGGTCACCTCCTCCCCATGCTGTGCTGCCCAGTGCAGTAGTCTGGGAGCTGACCTTGTTCGTGAAGACAGAGACAAAAAAAGCATTGAGTACATTAGCTTTTTCCATATCCTCTGTCACTAGGTTGCCTCCCTCATTCAGTAAGGGGCCCACACTTTCCTTGACTTTCTTCTTGTTTTTTTATGTCTAAGTACATAAAAGGAAAAGCGTGGAAAAATTCTTAGTGCTTTTCAGCCAGGAAAGTGTTACAGTTATTATAATTATTTTGAAGACTTTAAATCTCAGTTTCCATATTTATGTGTCTCCAGTCTACTCTGCATGGATTAACTGTTAAGTAAAGCCTCATCTTTCATCTTTGTTGCTTTTCTGCATCACTTATAGCACACAACAAAATAATCAGAAAGCTTGTGATGGAGGAATTGCAAGATGTTCAAAATTTCAGTCTGGTTAAGAACCCAGAAGTAGGATGCTCAAGAACTGACAAATTTGGTTCTGCAATGTTGGGTTGGGAATTTCACAAGAACAGGCTTTCTAGTGAAGTTTTCAAGACTTTTGGTCAGGGTGAGCCCAGGAAATGCAGAAGTGTGCTGAAAAAGAATATAGATTATTATTGAGGGGGTAGGATGGAGTAGGGGCAACCAAAGTTTTTCACAGTCAGTGAAAAATGTCCTTTTTTGTGTGGAAAACAATAAATTTAGCCAAAACAAAAAAAAACCCTTTCATTTTCAATATTTAGTAGAAAGTCTACATTTTTCATTTAAATATTTATGAAATAGAAAAACCCATTTCCTCACCAGCTCTAATTATAAATTATTACTTATTAATTATTATTATTAATGTATGTGGTGTAGGGTCTTTTTGGTTATTATTACTTATTTTGCAATCACCACTTTGTAGATTTTTTAAAAAATGTACAGCAGAAGCAGGAAGCCTGCTAAACAACTAGTGGGGCCATTAGACAATCAAGGTGCTAAAGGAGCACTCAAGGACAATAAGGCCATTGTGGAGAAACTAAATGAATTCTTTGCATCAGTCTTCATGGCTGAGGATGTGAGGGAGATTCCCAAACCTGAGCCATTCTTTTTAGGTGACAGATCTGAGGAACTGTCCCAGATTGAGGTATCATTAGAGGAGGTTTTGGAACAAATTGATAAATTAAACAGCAATAAGTCACCAGGACCAGATGGTATTCACCCAAGAGTTCTGAAGGAACTCAAGTGTGAAATTGCAGAACTACTAACTGTAGTCTGTAACCTATCATTTAAATCAGCTTCTGTACCAGATGACTAGAGGATAGCTAATGTGATGCCAATTTTTAAAAAGGGCTCCAGAGGTGATCCTGGCAATTACAGGCCTGTAAGCCTGACTGCAGTACCGGGCAAACTGGTTGAAACTATAAAGAACAATATTGTCAGACATATTGATGAACATAATCTGTTGAGGAAGAGTCAACAGGGTTTTAGTAAAGGGAACTCATGCCTCACCAATCTACTAGAATTCTTTGAGGGGATCAACAAGCATGTGGACCAAGGGGATCCAGTGGATATAGTGTACTTAGATTTTCAGAAAGCCTTTGACAAGGTCCCTCACCAAAGGCTCTTAAGCAAAGTAAGCTGCCACGGGATAAGAGGGAAGGTGCTCTTATGGACTGGTATCTGATTAAAAGATAGGAAACAAAGGGTATGTATAAATGGTCAGTTTTTGAATGGAGAGAGGTAAATAGTGGTGTCCCCCAGGATCTGTTCTGGGACCAGTCCTATTCAACATATTCATAAATAATCTGGAAAAAGGGGTAAACAGTGAGGTGGCAAAATTTGCAGGTGATGCAAAATTACTAAAGATAGTTAAGACCCAGGCAGACTACGAAGAGCTACAACAGGATCTCTCAAAACTGGGTGACTGGGCAACAAAATGGCAGATATAATTTAATGTTGATAAATGCACAGTAGTGCACATTAGGAAACAGTGTGAACTATACATATTAAATGATGGGGTCTAAATTAGCTGTTACCACTCAAGAAAAAGATCTTGGAGTCATTGTGGATAGTTCTCTGAAAACATCCACTCAATGTCAGCAGCAGTCAAAAAAGTGAAGAGAATGCTGGGAATAATTAAGAAAGGGATAGATAATAGGACAGAAAATATCATGTTGCCTCTATATAAATCCATGGTATGCCCACATCTTGAATACTGTGTGCAGATGTGGTCGCCCCATCTCAAAAAAGATGTATTGGAATTGGAAAAGGTTCAGAAAAGGGAAATAAAAATTATTAGGGATATGGAATGGCTTCCGTATGAGGAGAGATTAATAAGACTGCAACTTTTCAGCTTGGAAAAGAGACGGCTAAGGAGAGGTATGTTTGAGGTCTATACAATCATGACTGGTGTAGATAAGGAAGTGTTGTTTACTACTTCTCATAACATAAGAACTCGGGGTCACCAAATGAAATTAATAGGCAGCAGGTTTAAAACGAATAAAAGGAAGTATTTCATCACACAACGCACAGTCAACCTGTGGAACTCCTTACCAGAGGATGTTGTGAAGGCGAAGACCATAACAGGCTTCAAAAAAGAACTAGATAAATTCATGGAGGATAGGTCCATCAATGGCTATTAGCCAGGATGGGCAGGAATGGTGTCCCTAGCCTCTGTTTTCCAGAAGCTGGGAATGAGCGATAGGGGATGGATCACTTGGTGATTACCTGTTCTTTTCATTCCCTCTGGGCCTCCTAGCACTGGCCACTGTCAGAAGACAGGATACTGGGCTAGATGGACTTTTGGTTTGACCCAGTAGGGTTGTTCTTATGTTCTTATTCAAGAAGGAGCCTGAGGACCCCAAATTCTAAGGACAGACAAATAGATAAAGTTGGGAAGGGGGACAACAAAAGGGACTCTCTATAAACAAGTCAACAAGATTCACTATAGAAAGAAAAGCATAAGTGGGGTTTTAAGAGGGACTTAATAGTAAAGAAGTCCTTTTAGATGAGTTCAGAGAGGTTGAACCATGCCTAAAAGGCTTTCTGGAAGGATGTTGTTCCAAGGCTATTGTGTGTATCTGAATGGTCTTCAACTTTAAAAAAGGGATCGTTTTGGTTCAGTTTGATTTTTTGGCAAAGACTCAGGGTGTTCTTTATTTTTTTTAACCTAGTTTGATCATCCTTACTGATAAGTCCACCTCTTGTGGGAAAGTGCTGTACACTTTAGGTAAATAATTCTCATTTTAGAAATTAATTAGATTATGTAGGATACAGCAATACATTCCTTTAATGGGCGCTACCCTTAATAGATTCTTGAAATAACTGGATGTCATATAAATACACTTGAGTCGAGCTCTTTTGCACTTCGCTATAGATCTTTCTGCCAGAGCCTATTAGGTTTAACACATCTCTTTGATTCAGCAGCTGTTTCTTCTTCCCATAAACAAGAAACTAGGATGAAGGGGAGCTTCCTTTAATAATCTCGTATCACAGATTGTGGCTCAGAGAAGGAAACTTTGAAGGGTTTAACATGAATAAGAGACACACAGTCTTACTATTATGTGATGGGAGAATATGATAGAATCCACTGTTAGTCTCCTTCATATGTCCTCTGCTAATTAAGACTACTATAATCACTATGCATTCATTGTAATGAGAGGATTCATACATTTTATTATGTATGGTATTAATATGTCATAGTAGCTTTTCATTTTTACATGCTATAGCACAGAGGATAAGCATGAACCTTCTTTGAAATCTTATTCTAAATACTTCATCCTAATTTGTACTTCTTACACATATAAACTCTGGTTGAGCTCTCAGTTCCACATGGCAGATCATGATTTATAGTGATATAACTTATCAAAATATGTTCCATAATTAGTTGCAGTTGATAAGTCACCACCGGCTTTTTTGAGACCCTGATGCACTGTGTATAGCCCATCACCCAATTATAAGAGCATGTGTGAGGCTGTAATTGAAAAAAGTTTTGTACTACTGATGTTACTGAAGAGATGGCACATGGCTCAATAGGATTAATGGTAAAATAGCAAATTTCCGGCTAGCTTAACTGGAAAACAAATGAATTGTTTGTGACTGTTAATTACATTTAAATTATTTTCCCTGCAACAGATTCTGAAAAGATGTTCAAATATATGCTGTCCTAAATATACTGACTCATAGTCTATCCCTATGTCAATGTGGCACAAAAACGAGCACAAAAAGGAATGTGGAATAAAAAAACAGGCACGTACAAGCCTTCTATGCTGCTGCTTGACAAGGTTAATGCTAGTGCTCACAGGGGAATTGTAGAGCTAGTGGATATTGAGCATCTTGAATTAGGATGGAGTTAGATCACAGTGGCATACCATATACCTTCTACTTGTTGGAGGTGTACTTGTTTGATTTTCAGTGGACCCCATACATCATGCTGTCCTGGAAGGTGGAGAGCTGTGCCACTGGTGACAGAGGTGGATTTAAGGAGAGGGCACAATGGACTAATGATCTCTATGGAACCCAATACTAGTTCATTTGAAGGGGTCTTCAGAGTAGTTGTGTTCTACACCACCTTGGCCTCCTATTTTCAAGTTAGCATCTTCTACTCCAATTCTCAGTCTCTCTTTCTTCCCCCTCACTCATTCTCTCTCTTTCAGTCTCTTTATCCCTTTCACATACTGCAGCTTATGAGGGGGTGAGGTGCTGTTGTCTGACACATGATGGTAGCAACAGAGGAGCCCTCTTCTGTTCTGAACTGTATAAACCAGGGAGAGAGGTCAGCAACACTAAGCAGAGACTCCCCCTCAGCCCAAGTGCAGCACAAGCTTGGAGGAGATTGGTTGCTGAAGACAGAGTCATGGCAACTGGAAGTAGGGTTTAATGGCATTCTATACCCAATAGTTACAATAAGTTCCAGCAGAGACTATTAACACAATTTCCTCTTTGCACATATTCATAACGTTCTCAGACATCACCTTTTAGGATGAAATTCCCCATGAATTTCCATGAAAATCTCCCCCACTTGTGAATTCATTTGGAATAGTACTACAATAGGGATGAATTTCACCCACTGTGTTATACCACTCATTTTAATGAAATGAATATTGATAAACTTAACTAGATATGATGTGATGTCCCAATTATCTAACCATGTATGATGACAGTTATAACACACAACATGGGCATGGAGGAAAAGACATTTCTATATGTATATTACAGTTAATTTGAGTATGCTCTAACAAATTATATTTGCAAGTATTTTGGTACCTGTTTTGATGCTGGTATCAGTGGTTGCTGCATAGCACTTATTCTCCTTGGGAAAGAGTGGACAGGTTCTGCTTAACTGACTGCTTGAGACACACATCTCTTTCCCATGCCCTTCTGGGGGTGGGAGTGGGGGTGCAGTTTCTGCCAGTACAGTGACCAAGAAAAGAGAGAAGCTGACTAGAGCTGCACAGCTCAATGTGCTTGGATGTCCTGCCAAGTTGATGAATGGATTGTCAGAAGTGATATTTGGGGAAAAATTGTTTTTGATGAATGTTATAAAAATATGAGAAGTACAGTGATGTAGCTGAATCGAAACCATTGTTATACAACAAAAGCAATGGAGGAGAAGGGGATAAGCCTGCATTATACAAGTTGAAGAATATATGTAAATGACTAAGACTCAGGCCAGTAAATATGCCTTATTAACAGGCATTTCAAATTAACCTTGGACTTTGTTGACATACTAACTTCTTTTCTGGAAATAGCAGGCCTAATAATGTACATCGGTCTGACCATCTGCCTTATTTCAGACAGTTTAAATGTTGTTTTCTTGCATATTTTATTTCAACTTGATTTGCTCAGCAGATCATGACCCAGTTGTATCTGTTCTTATATGTTTTTATTTACTCATACATAAACTTGCATCTCCACTCCAAATTTAATTGGACAGCAGTTGCGAACAAGTAAATATACCAGACCAGCTGTTTGTTCTTTTAGATGGGATAATGTATACTTTTATGACCATTGCAGTAATAAATTCCCGATATCTGTCTATCTGAAGTGCAAACACTTATTTTAATGCTATTTTAAGGTTGAAAATTCAAATATACAAAAATTTGGAAATTCCAAAGTTTAGGTTTCACTGTAATATTCAATCAGTTAAACGGCACAGCCTGGAAATGTTATGATATATTAAAATACATACAATAGAGATGTATAGGGTGTATAATTCTCAGCAAATAATTTTCATGTTAAATATAGCCTCTCTTTGGAAATGTATTTGTTTTTACAAATTAACTCAACTTTTTGAAAGTTTTATCATCATCATCAAGTAATTGCAAACAAACAATCTGTTATGAATATTTGATACTTGATATTTGAAATTCAAGCTATTATTGTTAACTAAGACTGGTCACAAAATCAGATGGTGACATACCTGTTTCTTGATTGGATTAATATAACTTGAACTGCAACTTTTGCATCTCCGGCAGTTTAAGGAGAAGTAGCAAACAACCAAGATGAGGGATTTTTTTTAAAAAAGGGAACATTTTTAAGGAAGCATTTTTAGAAAAATTAAATCACTGTTGTCTGAGTCCAGAGTTTAAATTAAACGTTGTGTTATATCACTCACACAAAGTAATTTAGTGAGCAATTGTAGCTGCAAGGGGTATATGCAGATCCTCATCTGGCCAGTTTGATTGCTGCTTTCTCAAAATTCTGGTGATGAGTTGAGGAAATACGGTGCCCTGTTGAATTAATAAGCAGCGTCCCATTCCATATAAAATATAACAAGTGCATTTTTCATTTACTGGTCTGTAATTTTCAGTCACCAGCATGAGAGTTATTGATAGGATGCAGTCAGCTCTTTGTGTGACTGCTATAATGGTCTCTGATCCAAAGTTCTGGCAAGGGGTTTTGAGAATCATGTTCCATCTTGTGACGAGCGAACGTCAACACTTGAGCGTGTAAGCTTAACACATTTGCTTTCTGCAACCAGTTCATTAAGTACAACTTGATCACTTTAATGTTTTTTATGTTCACTTTCTGCCAAGTAGTGAACACAAACAAAATAAGTTTATTTTTAAAACTTAAAGTAGGAAACCTATTAGTGTTAATTAGAACTGGGTGAAAATTCTCAGGGCAAAATCTTGGAACCATAGAGTAGCCCGAGTGGTCAGGCTGTGCACTGGGGATCTCTTCTTGGGTTCAGAGAGAAGGAATCCTCTCTCTTTGCTTGTGGAGGGGTAGCGGAGCCATTCATGGTATGTCTACACTGTATTGTAAACTCTGGCTCGGTGAGACCCAGGCTTTTAGGCTCGTGTTTCCAAGGCTGCGCTTGAGCATCCACACCATTTACAATTGCTGGACCTGGGTCTCACAGCTGTGCTAGCAAGTCCATGCTGCACTACACAGACCTTCTGACTTGGGTCTGCAGCATGAGTTGAATCCATTTTGCAGAATGACAAGGCTTGGAATGAGTCACAGTAGGACTTGGGATGTGATCCACTCCTCTAGCAGAATCCTGAGTACTTGCTGACCCAAGTTACACTGATTTGGGTGGAGTGAAGCAGGGCTTGATCTCATTCCTGAATCAAGGCTTAGTGTGTAGTGCAGACATCCTCTCAGTGCCTACTATTGTGGTCTTAGGATTCAGCAGTCTTATAGACTCATAACTGCTGTGGAAAATGGCTGGTAGAGCCACATAATCACAGATCCACTGCTGCATCTCTCCACACACCCCTGAATAGAACAAAACACTGCAGAAGTGTATAGGATCCTTCTCCCTTACCTCTTTCTGTATCAGTTCTTCACAGACTCACCTAGGGCTCACCACTGATGCAGAAAGAAGGAACACAGTTTGGGTCTAATGCTTCACAGCTGGCATTAAATGAGAAGCATAGAAACAGAAAATACTTCACATGTGCAGCATGACCTTACCCTCATTGTGTAGAGACCTTAAAGAATGGCTTTCCTGTTCTCTGATGCTTGATTTCTTAACCTTATGTTGCATAATTTTAGTTTTTAGATTTAATTTCCATAGTGTTGATTTCTTTTTTGCTTTGTCTCCTTTCTTTGTGTAAGATAAGAAGAAAAATTAGAAGGGGGGGGGGAAACAGAGGAAAATGGGTTAAAATGCCTCAGTACTGCAAAAGCACTATAGAGAACAGACTTGAATCTTGACACCTTTCAGGCCCAATGTAAAATTCACCTGTCTGCAGAAACTATTGCAAAATAACAATAACAATACATGTAATATCCTGTCAAGGTTCCTTCCCTACTCTGAACTCTAGGGTACAGATGTGGGGACCTGCATGAAAACCCCCCTAAGCTTATTTTTACCAGCTTAGGTTAAAACTTCCCCAAGGTACAAACTATTTTACCTTTTGTCCCTGGACTTTATTGCTGCCACCACCAAGTGTCTAACAAATATAACAAGGAAAGAGCCCATTTGGAAACATCTTTCTGTCCAAAATCTCCCCAAGCCCTATACCCCCTTTCTTGGGGCAGGCGTGATAAAAATCCTCACCAATTTGCATAGGTGAACACAGACCCAAACCCTTGGATCTTACGAACAATGAAAAAGCAATCAGGTTCTTAAAAGAAGAATTTTAATTGAAGAAAAAGTAAAAGAATCACCTCTGTAAATACCTTACAGGGTAATCAGATTCAGAACATAGAGAATTCCTCTAGGCAAAACCTTAAGTTACAAAAAGATACAAAAACAAGAATATACATTCCATTCAGCACAACTTATTTTATCAGCCATTTAAACAAAACAGAATCTAACGCATATCTAACTAGATTGCTTACTGACTTTTTACAGGAGTTGTGACCTGCATTCCTACTCTGGTCCCAGCAAAAGCATCACACAGACAGAGAGAACCCTTTGTTTTTCCCCTCCCTCCAGCTTTGAAAGTATCTTGTTTCCTCATTGGTCATTTTGATCAGGTGCCAGCGAGGTTATCTTAGCTTCTTAACCCTTTACAGGTGAAAGGGTTTTTCCTCTGGCCAGGAGGGATTTAAAGGGATTACCCTTCCCTTTATATTTATGACATATCAATGCTTCCTTTCTTTATACTGTAGAACAGTCTACTATATCTGAAAGAATTCTAATTTCAAAGAAAATAATAATAATAGTAATAATAATGTCCATGAAAACTAGAAACATTTTTGGAACCTCTGTGAATCTGAGATACCAATGTAATTACAATTTTCCATGTCTGCAGAAAAGAAGTTGTTGCAGAATTTGATCCTGTGTGCTTATTGATAAAATGCCTTTAAAACTGTACTGCTTTTATAATACTCTTTTCTTCGTCTGAAGACTACTTGTTAACATTCTCCTTCACTGTGTATTTATATGTATTTAGGATTTCCAGTCCTTCGTGTGAACTTTTACATTCCAGACATAAAAATTAGTTTTGAAATACTCATAAAATTCTGGAACACTTGATATACATTCTCATACATTTCAAAAACCTGATGCACAGTCCTTATGGTATGTTAATAAATGACGCAAAGCTTTATGCCATTAACCATGAATAAAATGTTTTAGTGTCTTCTAAACTCAAGCTATGTTATAATGGGCTAACTTTGTATAAAATAATGCTACATGATACTCATGAAAATAAAAATTCAGTCTTCAAGTTCAGATTAAATCATTTTATCTACGGCCCTAACAATCAGTTCTGTACAGATAAGGTGTAGAAAGTGACAGTGGAATTGGTAAACATTATTATGAATATAATTAGATTATGGGAGACAGAAGGATGATCCAGGGGTTAGGGTAGCAGCCTGAGAGTCAGGAGATCTAGGTTCAATTCCCTACTCTGCCAGCTACTTCCTGGATGATATTTGATTGGCCATTTATTATCTCTGGGCCATAGTTTCCCATCTGTAAAATGGGGATACATATACATGGGTGTTGTAAGCTGTAAGTTTTAAAGTTTTTGCCTCTTCAGACTCTTGTTTAAGATTGTCACCAGGTATGTAAATTAGTATGATGTCTAGCATTGTTGTGTTGGGGAGACCAGTCCAGTAACAACTACCACAAACATAACAGCTATCAGACTAATATTTTTTGGTCTCAATCAGGCTGGGCTGAATTCAAGTTGGTAAAAAATATCTTATTACCAATCCCTCAGGCTACCAGTCCCCTGAAATGTCAGATTAGACATTTTGTGCAGTAAAGTCAACAGAGCAGAAAAACAAATCTTGAATCTCTGTTTTATACAGTGGTCACAGGAGCTAAGTGGACATTTCCAAACCAAAGAACTGCAGCTCTATATATCATAAATGTAAAAAATCACAATGGAACAGGCCCCACAAAATAGTTCTGCCTGACAGCTAGAGTTCAGGTATTTTGAACCAATAGGTCCTCCTGTAACCACTCCTGTAGAAATGTGCATGAATAGTACAGCCACCATGCCAGGTGAGTAACTGACACTGTACAGATAGGTACAAGGCCTTTGTACCTAAACAGCCACAATAGGTTACATAAGACAAAAATGGGAGCCGTACGCTAAGATTACAGATTTGGTTGATACAGGTAATAGTGTTGATGTCATGTACTTAGAGTTTTGTAAGGCATTTGACCAGGTACCATTTGACATTTTAATTATAAAACTAGAAAGATATAAAAATAACATGGCCTGCATTAAATGGATTAAAAGCTGGCTAATGGATAGACCTCAAAATGTAATTGTAAATGGGGAATCTTCATTGAAGGGATGCTTTTCTAGTGGGATCTGGCAGGGATTGGTTCTTGGCCCTGCACTATGTAACACTTTTATTAATGACCTGGAAGGAAACATAAAATAATCACTGATAAAGTTTGTGGATGACAAAAATTGTGGGGAGTGGTAAATAATGAAGACAGGTCACTAATACTGAGCGATCTGAATCTCTTGGTAAATTGGGCACAAACAAGTGGTGTGTTTTATTACGGCTAAATGTAAATCTACACATATAAGAACAAAGAGTGTAGGCCATACTTACAGGAAGGGGGACTCTACTGTGGGAAGCAGTGAGTTTGAAAAGGATTTGGGGGGTCATGGTGGCTAATCAGTTGAACATGACTCCCAGTGAGATACTGTGGCTGAAAGGGCTAAATGCAGTCCTTGGACGCATAAACAGGGGAATCTCAAGTAGGAATAGAGGTTATTTTACCTCTGTATTTGGCACTGGTGCAACTACTGCTGAAATGCTGTGTCCAGTTCTGGTGTCCAAAATTCAAGAAGGATGTTGATAAATTGGAGAGGATTCAGGGAAGAGTCACAAAAATGATCACAGGATTAGAAAACCTGCCTTATAGTGATAGAATTGATGAGCTCAATCAATTTAGCTTATCAAAGAGGAGGTTAAAGGTTGACTTGGTTACAGTGTGTAAGTACCTACATGGGAAACAAAAATTTAATTAATGGACCCTGCAATCTAGCAGAGGAAGGTATAACATGATCCAGTGTCTGGAAGTTGAAGCTAGACAAATTCAGATTGGAAATAAGGCACACAGCTTTAACTCTGAGGGTGATTATTCACTGGAACAATTTACTAAGGTATTAAAGTAGTAATGAATTTCCCCATCACTGACCATTTTAAAATGAATATTCTATGTTTTTCTAAAAGATTTGCTATAGGAGTTATTTTGGGGGAAGTTCTGTGGTCTGTGTTATACAGGGTGTCAGACTAGAGGATCACAATGGTCCCTTCTGGCCTTGGAATCTATGAATTATACAGTTGCTATTATCGCTCACTCCCATGCAAAGTGACAATGTTTGGCACATGTGGGTTATCATCCATTTGCAAGGGAACGATACATTGTATTATAATAGAGGGACTGTATTAGTACTAGTCACATTAGAGGGGATATAAATAGATTATTAAAGAGTTAATGGGAAGGAATTCCTCCAGTTGCTGCATCTAAATATGCCATTTTCCCCATATTTGTTTTAATTAGGTCTGTTGTGTACCTATAACCTGATTGAATTCTCACTAAATATTTCTTATATCTTATTGGAACTGAAATTTGTATTATGTTAGGGCTACTTTTTTTTTAAATGCGTGACTAAATATAGTCCCCTAAAGTTCATACTCATGGATTTAAAAAGTAAGGAATAAAATGCAGAAGCATGATCTAATAATACTGATGCCAGTATGATGCCAAGGTGAACTGTTCCACAGTTTTGAAAAATCAGGTAATGTATTTAGGTGTATAACTATGTTTTTAGGAGCCTAACTTGAGGCAGCTATTTTTGATAATATTTGCCTGGTTTCTTTTCACCCTCCTAACAAGCTGCCCTGGACTCTTTCAGCCTTCATGAGGAAATGCAGCTATATTTAGCTTTCCTTGCATCCCAAATGACCTGATCAGGCTGATTTTGCTTTCTCTGGCTTCCAAAGGTCCCCAAGATACTGAAATTGCAACTAGAGGGTATCAGTACAGTGTAGCTCATTAGATCCATGCTCCCTTTCCTCCAACCAGGCCCTTTCAGCAGAGATACCAAAGGAGCTGCTATGTGCCTCTTGCACTGAGTGATTCTCCTAGGGCAAGACAGGCTGTCTCTCTACAGCCAATATCTTCCAGGGGCAAAGTAACTCCATCAGAATGGACAACCTGGTCAATAGGCTCGAGAAACATTTGGCCAGTCATCTAATCAGTGGAAAACATG
Organism: Lepidochelys olivacea; assembly: GCF_965140295.1. NCBI lineage: Eukaryota > Metazoa > Chordata > Testudines > Cheloniidae > Lepidochelys > Lepidochelys olivacea. The sequence goes on along the minus strand of NC_140414.1, from coordinate 44,208,073 downwards.
TGTAACAAGAAGTTTTAAATCTATTTCCAAAGCTGAATGTGCTGTGCAATTATGATAATTTTTTTAAAAAAAAAGAAAAATTCAGTAAATGAATGACATATAGGAAGCACTGTTTCTAAACAGAGTGGTTTTCAAAATGTCCCATGAGGCACGAACAGTTCTTTAACAATAAAAGTGAAGAAATAAGGGAAATCCACATACTTTGTGGGTAACAGTATACAATTGTTGGTTGATTTGCTCTGGTGGACTCCAGTCTTTTAAACCTTTTGTGATGTTATTAACTATAGTTCAAATTCTCTGAAATGAACATTCTATGAATTATCTGGGAAATCATCATCTGAGTCATAAAAAAATAGAGCTAAAAATAATCCCTTTTCCTGTGGACCAATCTGTTTGCTGTGTGTTGCGTAAAAAAGGATTATATATGCATTTTATTTATTTTTTCTATTGGGGAAGAGGGGGATAAATCATTTGTTTTTTTTTACTGAAAAGTCTTTCTTCCAGTCATAACTATATTCAAAATCTAGAGCAAGTAAGTAAATATTGAAGACTGAAATAAAATCCACAGGGAAAATGTAATACGGTAGGTTTTTATCACAAACAAGTTAAGATAGAAACCTTGATAATGAACTATTGTACTTACATTTTTACTTACTGAAAAAACAACAACAATATTCATCATGAATCCAAGTCAAACTCTTTGATTCCCAATATGGCTTGCATACAAGATCATCTTTCATTATAGAGATGTATAGATTCTTACAAGGCTGCAGTTGTAAAATTGAAGGTCCAACCTCAGATATCAGAGTGATGGGAATGTTTTAAATGCTTTGACAAATTGTCTAGATGCAGCATGCACATAAATATGTGCACAATTCTGTATTTACATTTGTAAATGTAATCGTGATAATTTGTTTGTACAAATGTGTACATAGAACTACATCTCTGCTTTAGCAAAATATGGCTCCCATTTGCTGCAATAACTTCCATTTCCTTAAAATCTTACCTTTGTCAGCCAATAATGACTTTTTTTTTGCTTGTATGTCATTTATCCATTATCTGTTAAGCATAGTATCTGAGTACACCTTATACATCAATGAATTGATCCTCACAATACCTCTCTGAGTAGAGAAATATTTTACAGATGGAAAACTGAGGTACTGAAAGATTATGCAACTTGCCCAGCTTCACACAGGAGCTTCAGGGGCAGAACTAGGAAGAGAATCCAAATCTCTTGGGTTCCAATTTGATAGCTTACCCACAAAACCATCTATCTTTCATTGCTCTAAAACGTTGAAATGCCATTTTTACCCACTGCCATTAAATAAATATTTTCCTTTAACACTTCTACCAGATCGGGAGTCTCTCATGATAAAGTATAAGATGGGGCAGTTCAACAATTATACCCAGAAGAGCTTCTTTCCGGTTCAATATTTAGACTAGATTAGAGGCACACTGGAAAGTGTGTTCACGTGACCCACTTTAGTTACAACCTTTCAAGCAATGGACTGAGGATTAGATGCAAATAAAACAGTTTTCCATTGAATACGAGGTGCAAAAATAATAGGAAATCATCTTCCATTAGAATTAGCACTTGAGAAAGAGACATTGTAATGGAATATGTACAGTCTAAACATTCTTACCCCAGTCCTCGTTATAGGTAAAGCCATAGCTTAACAGACATCATTTAAACTTGGTATGTGATGTTTCATGGAATGTCTTTAGCTAGTTCTTTGTATAAATTGTACACAGTTTTCTTGAGTGACTGATAAAAATGCAGAGTCTTGATTTCCTATTCTGCTGCAATCACATCTTAAGTAATTTCTAATTCACAAATATTTGAAAAATAAAAAAGTACTAAGAGAAAAATCAATTGTAGCTTTGCATATATTACAAAATAGTGACTAATATAATGACACCAATTTATACCAGTTGAGGATCAGACCCAATACCTACAAAGTGAGTAAAATATTAAACAGTGTTCCCTCACATTGCTATTGTCCAACAAACCTATTTATTTTGTGACTATCTGTCCAGCTAATTCCTGCATGAAACACTAGGCAATGTAACATTTTGTTTTGCAAGTAATACTATGCAACGTAATAAATGAGCTGAATATTTTTTATTTAGATACACTTATTGTATGTGGAGCTTTTTATTATTACTGCAAGTGTGCTGCACGATGATGTAACAAAAAACCTTGTTGAAGATGGAAAGAGGAAAGAGTTGAGGTCACTGGGCATAACTCTGAAATTCATGAGTGCAATTGAAATATCAATTTTGAAATTTCAATAAAAATGGTGGATTTTTGTTTGTTCATGTTATCTGCATTAAATCCAGCCATTACAAAGCGCCCTCTTTTGTAAATGATGTTGTCCGTTGGAGAAGACCTATATACAAACGAAACCTAAAATTGTAACTTGCTGTAAGAAGGAAACTTCTTTTGACAGTATTAAAGCTCAATTTGTCACCCACGTTTTAGTGTTAGAATGATGTTCAAAGTTTAACTGATGATTACCAAAACACAAAGTTATAGTGTCTATATACAAAAGAGAGACAGTGACCCATTTTTTAAATAAGGAAAATTGCCGTCTATGGTAGTTGAATGAATGTAAAGTTGGGTGTCTGTGGAGTGAATGATTTCTGTTTCAATGTTTATACTAATGTTGCATTTCTAGATTATTTTTGAAAATGTTAAATTAGTTTTGTAAGATGACATGTCCAATTGGTGCATGTAGCAATACCAGCTCTCTAAAGCTGAACAAAACAAAGCAATCATATTGCATGAGTACCACTTTGAGGCTATTTTTTTTGCTTTCATCGACAGGAGGATGCTCTTGAACTTTTTTTTCTAGTCACCAAATGTGGAGGAACGTGTCAGTTTGTATGTGTAGGTGTAGGTGTATGCATGACTGAGTAACTATATACCCACCTAGAGACCACATTTGAAACTGGTCCCAGAATCAGCCTTAAGCTAAATAATTTTTCTGTTTACAAGATCACACATGCATAACTAACTATCTGTTATTTAAATCCTGAGAAGTCATGTTAGTTTTACCCCAAAAAAAATGGTTTAAAGTTAAATAGAAAAAAGCTCTGTTATCCTGAAATGTATTAGAATGTTTCATGTAATTATATCATGAAGTTTAGCTACTGCCGAACCACCTACAATTTTGGAATGCAGCCTCATAAATGTCATTAGAACTGCAGTATAAATATTAGCTTTGGTTTGAAAGTGGTTTGATCCTCCCTGTACGAGCCATATGGCTGGAAAAACAACTTACTGTTTATTGGCATTGAGATTGGTAATCACCTGTTATTTTGAGACTGATAGTTAAAGTGGGAACATAACAGTCTAGATGTATTTGTGAAGTAAGTTATATAGTGTGGTATATGGGGACTATAATTAGGAGTAATGGAATGAAATTAAGAATAGGAACATTTAGTCGGAAACCAGGAGAAACATCTTGGCAGTCATCGATATTCAGCTGTGGAATCACTTCAAAGATTGGTAAAAACCTCTTTGCTCTTAAATTGTGCCTGGTCAAAGCACTAGGGTGCTGCAAGGGACAGCCCTGCATCAGCAAGCTGGTAGACTGGATGATCTAATAGGGTTTTTCCATCACTAATTTGTATGATAATCTACCTCTGAACCAGCAGGAACACCTCTGTAAAAGATTTGTACTTTTAAGTCCTTGTGACAGATGGGGTGACACATAGCAGTAGAGGAACACTACATGGGAAGATTGTGATCCCTCACACTTGAAAACAGCCACCCTTTTTGTCTTTTAACATATTCTCAAGCAATGTTGAAAATGGTGAAACACTGAAATAAGGATAAGAATAGACTAAAATAGCAAAACTTCATCTTAAATATTTTCTGTCAAAAATACTCATTTGTGAAAATGAGATGCATTATTGGAATTTTTATTCTAATTTTATTCTATTTTATCCCACAGTAGATAAATATAAAATTGTCTTGAGATATCAGATTTCTTCCTGGTGAAACTTCCACTAGCACCATGAGATCCTTGAGCATTTTGCTTAAGTAAATGTCCTCTTCGCTTAGTTAAAACCCAAAATAATTACTCTTCCTCACTGGTCACTATTACTTGATTCAATTTCAGTTTTGATTTCACTATACTATATAATGGAAGATACAGAGGGAGACGAACAGTGAGGTTCAATTCCACTTTTTTTCATACCCTATATACTAAAATGCAAAATTCACCCACAAAAATAAATTTTATATGGAAAAAGAACTCTTTACTTCTATTTTCCCCCAGGAAGAGTCTTGCTAGCAAAAGGAAGATGTGCCATCATCATCATCATCATCATCACAGAACAGAGAAAAAGGTCTCCACAAGACAGACAGTCATGAAGGAGGGTAAGTAGCAGGAAGCACTCTCTCAAAAGGTTTATATCTTGGATAAAAGAAGGATAAGCATATGGTTTTTTGGATGCTTTTCTGAACTATCCCTGAATTATGGATTTTTTGATATGGGCCCATAATTAGTCTTAAAACAAAACCTTAGGCTTACTCTCATGAGCAAACCCACTGAGTTTAATAGGACTGTTCAAATGAGTATGAGTACCTATGCACAATATGCGTAAGTGTTTTCAGCATCAAATTTTTAGAGAGCATCTGCTTTTCATATTAATTTATAAATCATGCAGGTGCTTTTGAAAAATATTACCTTCCCAGCCTAAATGATTTAATCTGCAGGGTAAATTAAATCTGTGATTGGCATAATTCTAACTATTTTAGGGTTGTTAATTTTTTCTTGCTGTGGACAAAGAAGATAGCCTGAGATTTTCAAAAGGTACCCAAGGCAGGTACCCATCGAAAACCATCAATATTTGAGTGACATTTGGGGCTAGCTCCTGGACATGCTGAAATCAACAAAAGTTTTAATGGGAACAAGATTAGACTCCTAATATTTTGAAAAATAAATAAATTTTGCAATTATTACCAAATTTGTAATTTTAAAATCTCAGCCTCTCTTTGATTTTTATATGCATTACAAAATATCAGACATAATATACACTCCAATAAAACATGTTCAGTGTATAGTCCATTTGAGTAATACCATTAGTATAATAAAAACACTATTATAGGGAGTATCTGTTGTTCCTTTAAAGCTATAACTTTTCCTCTAAGTTTTAAGTCCACAGAGATGATAGTAGGATAAGTTTATAAACTACCAGAAACAAATTTCCAAGCACCTTTTATCTCTTTCAGAAGAACAGAGATTAGAGCAAGATTACACCAGTTTAGAAAATCTTATGGGGATAATTCACGGCTAAATCTTCTGTTATAATGGGAGTAAAATCCAGTCCTAAAACAAAAGTTAGCAGAAAGTCTGTTGGGGCCAGATACTTTCCTTGCCCACAGTGATGGAATAGCTAGCATAATCCTTTCTTGAGAAATATTATTCTCTAGTGAAGTAGCTTCCTTTTTCAAAATCATACATCACTAGGAATCAGCAAGGCACAATGATCATAGGATTTGCTTTCTTCACTACCATGCATATGGTTTCATATAAAATTTGGGAAATTTATTATGATTTGATGGTCCACTGATACAAAAGGTTTTAATGTGTGGTTGGTTTTTTTTTTAAAATGCCCTACACTGTTCTGCTTTTCAACTGCCATAGAAGGATTTTGTTGGCTTCCTCCTCCTTTTCACAAATCTTGTTTTTAGCTGAAGGACATGGCTTTTTTGCAGCTCTGAGACTTTTGTGTATTTTGTAAAGAATTAACAGTGCCTGAAGCATTTTAGGATTTCTGTATATGGAATCTCTGTGCTGATCAAACATCACAGTTTGGTATTTAATGGACAAATAAGCAGTTGTCCTCTTTCAAGGCATTTACACCATTGCCTGATGCTGGTTGAAAAGCTATTTTACTGAATGACTTCAGCTTGCGTTACAAAAACCACATATCTGATGCTTAATAAACTCTTCTAAAGTTGCACCTTGTAAAAAAAAGCCATTGCTTTAGTCTAATGAATTGGAGCTGAAAACAATGAAGTGAGAGTAGGGAAGGTAATTCCCAGCACAGTGAACAGCATGGTAGAACTGAGGAGATAACGGTGGGAGAAGTGGGCAAATGAGGCAGAGAGGCTAGCACTGCTGGCAAAGCAGAGGGGCAGTTGAGGAGTTTAATGCAGAAAGAATCAAGGATAAGTAGGGCAGGGCAGAATTATGAAAGATCTTGAGGGAGAAAACAAGAAGCTTCTATCTGATGCAAAGAGGAACCAGTGAAGGGCATCAAAGACATATCCAGAACAACAGGCCAGGAAGATGAGCTCAGCCCATATGTTGTGTGGAATGGAGAGGCCACTGAGAAGGAAATTGCACTAATAAGAATGTAATCTTGGATGAGAGTTTTAGTTGTGTAGAACTAGAGAAAAAGGGGGGTTTGAAATTTTGGGCTTGATTCTGCACTCCATGGAGTTGCCTTCAATGGGTTACAAGAAGAAACAAGCCCCAGGTGTAGAGAGAGGCAGCAAGATTTAGGGCCTGCCTGGATGTGGGGGGAAAAAGGAATTCTCAGTTATCCAAAGCTAATCTAAAAGAAAACCTTTGCCTTTTTCACTAAGCTCCTGTTTTTTTTCCCTGTGAAATGAAAAGGGTCTTCAAAATTATGAAAGGTACAGCGAAAACTGATCAGTCATTCCTTTTTACCTTGCCATATACTACATGAACAAAGGGGCATTAAATGAAATTAAAAGGCAATAAACTTATAACAAGTAAAATGAAATATTTTTTTCACATAGCAAAAGTCAATGAGTAGTTTGCTGCTGAAGGAGGTCATTGATATAATTCTGTGGATGGATTTTAAAATGGGCTAATCATTTTATGACTATTAATAATACTTGGAGCTGTGTAAGTTAAAAAATGATAACAGCTTTCACATCTCATGCTTTATAATCTAAATTATTGACTATGGGAGTCAGGAAGGAATTTCCTTATCTCTGCCCATGTTCAATGTTGTATGGTTGGTTAGGTGTATTAAGTTCTTATTTTTTCCTGCCTTCTTCTTCTGAAGTATCAGGTAATGGCCACTGCTAAAGAAAGAACACAAGTCTACATAGAAGGCTGGTGTAATGCATTATGACAATTTGTATGTGCTCTAAGAAGAAAATAGATGATAGTGTTGCCTAGGGAATGGGAAGTCTGCACCTCCTGTTATGGGGCTTAATCAGGGGACCTTATCTTCTTTATGCCATCAAGTCAACAATAAGCCTCAGCTATTTCCACATAGACTTAATATGGTACTTTTAAGCAAAGATAGGAATTACTTAAATACATAGATACTGAGTGCCTCCAGAGTATTTAAATATAGAAATAAAATTAGTGTGCAAAAATATTTGATTATAATTTTCCATTGGCAGTCCAGCCACGAGGGTAAAGTTGTTTTGCTCATAGTCTCTTGAACCATATCTTTCTATTCTGCTGTAAAGATTTGCTGATTCATTTCCTTTTCCAACCCTAAATTCACATTGCCAATACAGCCTTGTAGAAAGAAGGAGGAAAATGTACTTCTGTTTATTTACAAAAGACTTGTAACTTTCCTATATAGTTCTCTACTGAGGATAAATCTAGTTTAAACTGTATCCTATTCTTACAATTTTTAAGTAGTATCGTAACATGAAAAAATACAGAATCACTCTTTTATATGCCCTTGTACTCGTGTGAAAAATTTCAGCTCAGTTTTATCAAATATATTTCATATATACTTTAATCCTATTGAGCCTATGAGAACCATGGGACTAGTACATCAGTAACAGTATTTGAGGAGTGGAAGTGTCCCTAATTCCTCTACCCCTGAGACTCTTGTTTGAGTGGATTGGTTTGGGATTTGATAGGGTCCCAGGGCTTTTGCAAACAAACATGATGAGAGTTTCTTCTTGCCTTTTGACAGGGACAGCTCTCATTTCCACCTGGAGGAGGAAGAGATCTGACCAGAATAGGAAGATAATTGTTGTGTTTCTTATACCCACACCCAGACTGAGGACCCAGCACAGGGTATTTCTGGCTGCATGTGTGGGTCTGGAGATTATCTGTAACAAACAAATCAAATAGGAGGTTTTGAGCTGTTGTAGAAAAGGCATTGTCTGTGTGAATTTTGAAGTCTGCTAAGACAGTGAACTTTGCGAACTTTCATCTGCACAACAGACGGTGTCAAGAACAGCACCTCTTCAAGGAAGACTTTGGTGTCTGGAGGTTTATAGGTTAGCAGAATGCCCAAGTTGTCACTCTCAGGATACATACTTGTGATTTTTTTCTCCCTGGAGAAACTTTTCCCACATTTAATCTCAGAAGGGAGTAGAATGGCTATTCCACTATTCCATGTGCACAAAGCAGCTCTAAAGTCAATTGATCCAGCAAATGGAACAGGATCCTGGGGTGCCCTAGGGTCACAATAACAGCATCTATATACTCCATCACTACTGTCAGCATAGTAGAGTGTCCCTTTCCCTCAGCATTCACTGGTTTCTGCAAAAAACTGTCTGGTGGCAGCCAGTGTTAATCTTTGGACCTTTCAAGCTATTTTAATTTACCCCTGAGACCAGCCCAGTAGCTAAACAGGCTAGGAATGATAAGAGGCGCAAAAGCCACTGTTTCTTTGACTAGTGTCATACACTTTTCAGCTGATCACGATGATCTGGAGTTCAGATTTTATGAACTGCTGCCATTATGATTGCCTTAACTCTGGGACTGGTGGTTTTGTGCAAACCTCCTAAATGGATGCAAAAAGAAAAATGGTAGGAGGTGATCAATTACTAGTGTCACATCTAGCAGAGTTTGTACCCCAGGGAAATACACTTGGCACCTAAGATCCCCGCCCCCCCTCCATTTTGCATAAATTCCTACTTTTGTTAACCAAATATTGTGTGCACATTGTTGATAAACAGGACTGCTGTCAAGCAGACAAACTCTAAACCTTGAGATAATGGTTAATGGTTCCCAAGGCTGGATTTGATGAATGGCTTTCATGCTTATTTCCCCCTCGCTCCCCCATCCTCTTATGGCAAGTCAGCCCATAAAGCTTTGCAGTCATTCTCGAGCTCAGGTTTCAGATAGCCATGCACATGTGATGGAGGCCTCCTTGTTGTGCTATTAAAGACACAAATAAATCATAGAATCATAGAATATCAGGGTTGGAAGGGACCTCAGGAGGTCATCTAATCCAACCCCCTGCTCAAAGCAGGACCAATCCCCAATTAAATCATCCCAGCCAGGGCTTTGTCAAGCCTGACCTTAAAAACCTCTAAGGAAGGAGATTCTACCACCTCCCTAGGTAACGCATTCCAGTGTTTCACCACCCTCCTAGTGAAAAAGTTATTCCTAATATCCAACCTAAACCTCCCCCACTGCAACTTGAGACCATTACTCCTATTCTGTCCTCTTCTACCACTGAGAATAGTCTAGAACCATCCTCTCTGGAACCACCTCTCAGATAGTTGAAAGCAGCTATCAAATCCCCCCTCATTCTTCTCTTCTGCAGGCTAAACAATCCCAGTTCCCTCAGCCTCTCCTCATAAGTCATGTGTTCCAGACCCCTAATCATTTTTGTTGCCCTTCGCTGGACTCTCTCCAATTTATCCACATCCTTCTTGTAGTGTGGGGCCCAAAACTGGACACAGTACTCCAGATGAGGCCTCACCAATGCCGAATAGAGGGGGACTATCACGTCCCTCGATTTGCTCGCTATGCCCCTACTTATACATCCCAAAATGCCATTAGCCTTCTTGGCAACAAGGGCACACTGTTGACTCAGATCCAGCTTCTCGTCCACTGTCACCCCTAGGTCCTTTTCTGCAGAACTGCTGCCTAGCCATTCGGTCCCTAGTCTGTAGCGGTACATTGAGTTCTTCCGTCCTAAGTGCAGGACCCTGCACTTATCCTTATTGAACCTCATCAGATTTCTTTTGGCCCAATCCTCCAATTTGTCTAGGTCCCTCTGTATCCTATCCCTGCCCTCCAGCGTATCTACCACTCCTCCTAGTTTAGTATCATCCGCAAATTTGCTGACAGTGCAATCCACACCATCTTCCAGATCATTTATGAAGATATTGAACAAAACCGGCCCCAGGACCGACCCCTGGGGCACTCCACTTGACACCGGCTGCCAACTAGACATGGAGCCATTGATCACTACCTGTTGAGCCCGACAGTCTAGCCAACTTTCTACCCACCTTATAGTGCATTCATCCAGCCCATACTTCTTTAACTTGCTGACAAGAATACTGTGGGAGACCGTGTCAAAAGCTTTGCTAAAGTCAAGAAACAATACATCCACTGCTTTCCCTTCATCCACAGAACCAGTAATCTCATCATAGAAGGCGATTAGATTAGTCAGGCATGACCTTCCCTTGGTGAATCCATGCTGACTGTTCCTGATCACTTTCCTCTCATGTAAGTGCTTCAGGATTGATTCTTTGAGGACCTGCTCCATGATTTTTCTGAGGACTGAGGTGAGGCTGACTGGTCTGTAGTTCCCAGGATCCTCCTTCTTCCCTTTTTTAAAGATTGGCAGTACATTAGCCTTTTTCCAGTCATCTGGGACTTCCCCCGTTCGCCACGAGTTTTCAAAGATAATGTATGTATGTATCAGCTGAACCATGGCTTGACAAATTAATAGAATAATTGTGAACAATATTCTCTTTGTTCTTGTGACTTGACAGATTTACATTTGTGCACGGAGTAGTCTCTTCGTACCTAGAGATGTCAGGGTTGTTTTCAGCCAATAGGCCTGATTACCTGAAGATAGCACCTCCCAGCACTCACCTACAATGGGGCAAGAGAATCTAGAGATTACAATTAGAGATTCATAGAAGTCCTGCCAGGCACCAAAGAAAGCTGATGAGAGGATGTGCTAAATTAATGCATTCCTCTTCAGCTACAGTGGCCATACCCCTTTCCTGACACCCTCAGTCACTTTTTCAGGCTGCACTGGCCACCCGACAGAGAGTTACATCTATTTCCCTGACTGCATTTTGTCCACTGGCTGACATTCAGTCTTGGATACTTCCACCAGGGTCTCTGATAGCTTCCTCCTTAGACCCTCTAAGCTCGCATGTAGCCCTCTAAGCTTTAAGAGCTCACAGATAAGACTCTCAATAGAAATTCCTTGCAGGCGAGTAACTGGACTTTTAAGTACATCACAAGCAGGAAGCCTGCCAAATGGTCAGTTGGGCCATGGGATGATCAAGGTGTTAAAGGAGTATTCAAGGAAGACAAGGCCATTGTAGAGAAACTAAATGAATTTTTGCATCAGTCTTCACTCCTGAGGATATAGGGGAGGTCCCCATACCTGAGCCATTCTTTTTAGGTGAGAAATCTGATCAACTGTACCAGACTGAGGTGTTAGTAGGAGGTGGTTTTGGAACAAACTGATAAATTAAACAGTACAGTAATAAGTCACCAGGACCAGATGGTATTCACCCAAGGGTTCTGAAGGAACTGAAATATGAAATTGCAGAACTACTAACGGTGGTATATAACCTATCACTTAAAATCAGCCTCTGTAACCAGATGACAGGAGGGTTGCTAATGCAACTATAGCAAAGAACAAAACAGAATGATCAGACACACAGGTGAACATGATATATTGAGGAAGAGTCACCATAGCTTTTATAAAGAGAAATCATGCCTCACCAATCAATTATAATTCTTTAAGGGAGTCAACAGGCATGTGGACAAGGGTGATCCAGCTGATAAAGAGTACTTGGATTTTCAGAAAGCCTTTGACAATGTCCCTCACTAAAGGCTTTCAAGCAAAATAAGCAGTCATTGGGTAATAGGGAAGGTCCTCTCATGGATCAGCGACTGGTTAAAAGACCGGAAACAAAGGGTAGGAATAAATGGTCAGTTTTCAGAATGGAGAGAAGTACTGGAACCTGTGCTGTCCAACATATTCATAAGTGATCTTGAAAGGGACTGAACAGAGAGGTGACATTTGCAGACCATACAAAATTACTCAGGATACATCCAAAGCAGACTTACATCCAAAGCAAGCTGCGAAGACTTATAAAGTGATCTCTCAGAACTGGTGACTGGGCAACAAAATGGCAGATGAAATTCAACATTGATAACTGCCATGTAATGCATATTAGAAAAAATAATCCCAGTACTACATACAAAATGTTGTGGTGTAAATTAGCTGGAGAAGGAGATCTTAGAGTCATTGTGGTTAGTTCTCTGAAAACATCGGCTTAATGTGCGGCAGCAGTCAGAAAAGCTAATAGAATGTTAGGAACCATTAGGAAAGGGATGGATAGATAATAAAACATGAAATATAAGAATGCCACTATATACATCCATGATATGCTCACATTTTGAATACTGCTTGCCTCATCTTAAAACAAACAAACAAACAAACAAAAACCATTAGAATTGGAAAAAAGATGCAGAAAAGGGCAACAAATGACTAGACATACAGAACAGCTGCCATAGGAGGGAAGATTAAAAAGACTGGGACTGTTCAGTTTAGGAAAAAAAGAGACGAGAAAGGGGGGATATGATAGAAGTCACTAAAATCATGAATAGTTTTAAAAAAAGTTAATAGGGAAGTATTATTTACCTCTTACATAACACAAGAGCCAGGGATCACCCAATGAAATTAATAGGCAGCAGGTTTCAAACAAACATAAGGAAGTATTTCTTCATAGAACACTGTCAACCTGGGGAAACACATTGTTATGAGATGTTGTGAAGGCTCAAAAAAGAAATAGATAAGTTCATGGAGGATGGGTCCATCAATGGTTATTAACTAAGAAGGTCAGGGATTCAAACCTATGCTCCTGATATCCCTAAACCTCCAAGCTGGGAGTGGACAACAGGGAATGGATCATTTCAAATTGCCCTCTTCTGTTCATTCTCTCTGAAGCGTCAGGTAGTGGGCACTCTCAGAGACTGGATATTGGTCTAGTTTTACCATTGGTCTGACCCAGTATGGCCGTTCTTATGTTCTTAACTAGGGCTCAGGGTCAGCTCCCAGACTGCAGCACAACATGGGGAGGAGGTGACCAGCCCTCTGTGAAGAAAGAAATGGTTCGGGATTATTTAGAAAATCTAGACGAGCACAAGTCCATGGGGCTGGATGCGCTGCTTCCGAAAGTGCTAAAGGAGTTGGCAGATGTGATTGCAGAGCCATTGGCCATTATCTTTGAAAACTCATGGTGATTGCAGGAGGTCCTGGATGACTGGAAAGAGGCTAATGTAGTGCCCATCTTTAAAAAAGGGAAGGAGGAGGATCCTGGAAACTCCAGGCCAGTCAGCCTCACCTCAGTCCCTGGAAAGATCATGGAGCAGATCCTCAAGGAATCAATTCTGAAGCATTTAGAGGAGAGGAAAGTGATCAGGAACAGTCAGCATGGATTCACCAAGGGCAAGTCATGCCTGACTAATCTAATTGCCTTCTATGACGAGATAACTGGCTCTGTGGATGAGGGGAAAGCATCAAGTGGATGTATTGTTCCTTGACTTTAGCAAAGCTTTTGACACGGTCTCCCACAGTATTCTTGCCAGTAAGTTAAAGAAGTATGGGCTGGATGAATGGACTATAAGGTGGATAGAAAGCTGGCTAGATCATCAGGCTCAAAGGGTAGTGATCAATAGCTCCATATCTAGTTGGCAGCCGGTATCAAGAGGAGTGGCCCAAGGGTCGGTCCTGGGGCTGGTTTTGTTTAATATCTTCATTAACGATCTGGAGGATGGTGTGGATTGCACCCTCAGAAAGTTTGCAGATGACACTAAACCGGGAGGAGAGGTAGATATGCTGGAGGGTAGGGATAGGATACAGAGGGCCCTAGACAAATTAGAGGATTGGGCCAAAAGAAATCTGATGAGGTTCAACAAGGACAAGTGCAGAGTCCTGCACTTAGGACGGAAGAATCCCATGCACCGCTACAGACTAGGGACCGAATGGCTAGGCAGCAGTTCTGCAGAAAAGGACCAAGGGGTTACAGTGGATGAGCAGCTGGATCTGAGTCAACAGTGTGCCCTTCTTGCCAAGAAGGCCAATGGCATTTTGGGATGTATAAGTAGGGGCATTGCCAGCAGATCGAGGGACGTAATCGTTCCCCTCTATTTGACATTGGTGAGGCCTCATCTGGTGTACTGTGTCCAGTTTTGGGCCCCACACTATAAGAAGGATGTGGAAAAATTGGAAAATGTCCAGCAGAGGGCAACAAAAATGATTAGGGGACTGGAACACATGACTTATGAGGAGAGGCTGAGGGAACTGGGATTGTTTAGTCTGTGGAAGAGAAGAATGAGGGGGGATTTGATAGCTGCTTTCAACTACCTGAAAGGGGGTTCCAAAGAGGATGGCTCTAGACTGTTCTCAGTGGTAGCTGATGACAGAACAAGGAGTAATGATCTCAAGTTGCAGTGGGGGAGGTTTAGGTTGGATATTAGGAAAAACTTTTTCACTAGGAGGGTGGTGAAACACTGGAATGCGTTACCTAGGGAGGTGGTGGAATCTCCTTCCTTAAATATTTTTAAGGTCAGGCTTGACAAAGCCCTGGCTGGGATGATTTAGTTGGGGATTGGTCCTGCTTTGAGCAGGGGGTTGGACTAGATGACCTCCTGAGGTCCCTTCCAACCCTGATATTCTATGATTCTGTGACTCACTTTGCATAGGTGGAAGAGTCCAGTCGAGGATTTCTCTCTGGCTGCCACTATTACATTATTCTTAAGGATTAAGCAGTACCACTTTCACTTCATTACCTAACACGTTTTACCTTGCTCACAGATAAGCCCCAGACTAATATGTTTGGACTATGTTAAATAGTCTTTAGTTATATCTATAAGATTTGGAAAGGATTCACCTAGGTTAAAATCAGGATCAGATAAGCAGAGGACAGCATTACAGATGAAAAGATCAAATGGGCATTTTACTATCTTTACTCAAGTTTCCTTCATTGACTGCAGAAAATCTAATTCCTTTTTTTGACAAACATCAGCCAGTTGGTCATATTTCATGTGCAAAATTATCTTAGGGGAATTTCTTACATTTTAATTTTATTGTAATGAAAATCTTCAGTTCCCCTTATTAATCTTAATTATTATGCAACTCAGATAATAGAGATTAAAACAAAAGTAATTAACAGTGATGCCAGATCTTCATTATTAACATCAAACTTCAAAGATCTCCAGCAATCTACATCAACAGCACTGATAAGACATAACTATCAACTGGTAAGATTTTTTTTAATTCTACATGGTTGGGAGTGAGTGAAAAAATATTAGATTAAGATGAATACCAATAGATTGGTGTTCTCAACCTTTTTTGTATCACATCCCCTTTCCTATATGTGTCCTCCCCACCCACAGAATCTGACTTCCACCTAGTTAGAATCTAAGCAGGGCCCTTGCCACATTTAGCAATATGAGAAACAGGATGGTTTGGACACGCTGACTCCTGTTTGTGATCTCTCTGGAGTTCACCCACTGATTTCAATGAAAGCAAGTTAGGCCAATGTTAAGCACTTTTAAAAATCATACCTTTCAGTTTCTAGGCACGGGGGAACCTTTTGGGGAAGGCAGACTATATACAAAAGGGGTAAGTTCCACCTTAACCATAGCAGAACCAGATTGTTGGAACAGAATATTAACAAGTTTTCAGAGGAATTATTCAAACTAAGAGCTGAGGGATGGATGAAGAGCACTCAGGTCATCTGTTGTGAATGAAAGTGTAAAAAGGTTATCACTAATTTAAAAGATCTTCATGGACTACACTGAAAATGGACAAGAATACTTTGTATTTGTACACAGAACTATCCCTACAGTAAGGTTGTGCTTCATAACTGGGACCAAAGAGAAGTACTCTTTGAATACTGGCTTTTTCGCCCAAAATTTCAGAATGTAAAAGTTAGGGTGAATTTTATTCTCATGTAAATATTAGGATACATTTTATTCTGATGTAAAGGCAGTTTCATGGTAGTTCACATTATAAAATAACAATTTCATGTTTGTTCA
Organism: Lepidochelys olivacea; assembly: GCF_965140295.1. NCBI lineage: Eukaryota > Metazoa > Chordata > Testudines > Cheloniidae > Lepidochelys > Lepidochelys olivacea. The sequence goes on along the minus strand of NC_140414.1, from coordinate 44,192,078 downwards.
GTCTCTTCATAAAAGAAGACGTGTGGCTAAGATAGTAAAGGAAAGAAAGACACATTCTTAAAAAAAAAAGGAAAATAAAACAACCCCCCACCCCAGAGGTCAGTCTTTTCAAAGAGATGCTAAAAAGTGCTCTTATGAGAGTTGGAGAAAAAATATGCAGAAAATAGGAACTTACTTTCAATGATCCAGATGAAAACTGATGAATAGAGATAGTGCATAGGTAGAAGTACCAAAGAGTTAAAGAATAGCAGCCATGTTAGTCTGTATCTGCAAAAAGAAAAGGAGGACTTGTGGCACCTTAGAGACTAACAAATCTATTTGAGCATAAGCTTTCGTGAGCTACAGCTCACTTCACCGAATGCATGCAGTGGAAAATACAGTGGGGAGATTTTATATACACAGAGAACATGAAACAATGGGTGTTGACAGAGCCAGAAGAGTACCCAGAAGTTACCTACTACAGGACAGGCCCAACAAAGAAAATAACAGAACGCCACTAGCCATCACTTTCAGCCCCCAACTAAAACCTCTCCAGCTCATCATCAAGGATCTACAGCCTATCCTGAAGGACGACCCATCACTCTCACAGATCTTGGGAGACAGGCCAGTCCTTGCTTACAGACAGCCCCCCAACCTGAAGCAAATACTCACCAGCAGCCACACACCACACAAAAAAACCACTAACCCAGGAACCTATCCTTGCAACAAAGCCTGTTGCCAACTGTGTCCACATATCTATTCGGGGGACACCAACATAGGGCCTAATCTCATCAGCCAACTATCAAAGGGTCGTTCACCTGCACATCTACCAATGTGATATATGCCATCATGTGCCAGCAATGCCCCTCTGCCATGTACATTGGTCAAACTGGACAGCCTCTACATAAAAGAATCAATGGACACAAATCAGACGTCAGGAATCATATCATTCAAAAACCAGTCGGAGAACACTTCAATCTCTTTGGTCACTCAATTACAGACCTAAAAGTTGCAATTCTTTAACAAAAAAATCCTTCAAAAACAGACTCCAACGAGAGACTGCTGAATTGGAATTATTTGCAAACTGGACACCATTACATTAGGCTTGAATAAAGACTGGGAGTGGATTTGTCATTACACAAAGTAAAACTATTTCCCCATGTTTATTCCCGCCCCCCCTACTGTTCCTCACATGTTCTTGTCAACTGTTGGAAATGGCCCACCTTGATTATCACTACAAAAGGTTTTTTTTCATTCCTGCTGGTAATAGCTCACCTTACCTGATCACTCTCATTACAGTGTGTAAGGTAATACACATTGTTTCATGTTCTCTGTGTATATAAAATCTCCCCACTGTATTTTCCACTGCATGCATCCGATGAAGTGAGCTGTAGCTCACGAAAGCTGATGCTCAAATAAATTTGTTATATTGTAGCCGAACTGGTCTGTCTTCCCAGACAGGCAATGTTTTGTAAACGGAAAGCAAGAGAGGTAGAGAGGCACTGCCCATGTGTAAATATCCTGTAGCTTTTAGAGAAGTGCACTGAGCTGAGAGCAAAAAAGACCATGAGCTCTGGTCTCAGCTCTATTGACTGCAGTTGATATTTCTGTGCACCTCAGAGCCCTATTACTGAGCGAGGCTCCATACCCCTACCCGAACAGCATGATCATGTCCACCAGTATTATACAGTTTCCAGTAAAATACCAAGAACTGTTGGGAAACTAGTGTTCAAAAGGAAATCATCATCTATCCATCACATAATTCCAGCAGCATTATAGGGACCAACAAATAGCAGTCAGGAAGATAAAGAAGGATGATCTTGTGGGTAAGGCAGTGGACTATGGTTCATGACATCTAAGTTCTGTGCCTGGCTGTGCCACAGGCTATCTGTAAAATGATGATAATAATTCCTTCCCTCGGTCACAGGAGCAGAATCCTTAAAAGGATATATTCACTAAATACAATGATTGTTATATCTAACTTTTCTTATATGGTCCCAATCAGGCAAAGTCGGCACGTCAGAAAGTGAAACTGAAGTATACCTAACAAAAGCAGTATGTCCTTTGGTTTTCGTAGAGTTGTTCAGCATTGGCCAAACTCTGCTTCCACTGATGACAAAACTCATAGTGACTTCAGTGTGGACAGAGTTAGGCCAATGCTAAGTACTTTTGTAAATCCTTCCCCATACATGCAAGTACCTCAGATGAAGACACAATTATGTAGTTGGGGTGCCTAAGAAACATCAGTTGTGCCTGTGTTTATTTGAATGCAGAAATTGCAATGCCCCAAAAGAGAGATTGGTGTGAGGCTCAGTTCAAAATCAGGCTCGCTGCTTCTCATTCAGTAACTGTGAGGTGTTCATGGACAGCAAGTAATACATGCACACAATGTGAAATTAGCGTTTTCATGCAGGTTCCAGATTAAAAAATAAGAGGTATAATGGCCCACAATACTTCCAAACCCCTCTCCAGTTATTACCTGTGGTAAAGCTGAGATTTTCATCATGCAAACCACACACACAAGTGATAAATGAATAGGCAAGTGAAACCATTGGCAATTGCCCACAAAATACAGGGTTGGATCATCCAAATAAAATCTGGTGTTTGTCATCATTTTACTTTGTATTTCATTAATTACACAAGATCAACTACTGTGTTTTTTTAACCACCAGTGAAGTGATAATCTTTACATATGATAATAAGTGAACATATATTATTGTGTGAAAATAACAAACGCTTGAATAACCCAAGGTATTTTTTCAATGGATCCTTTGAAATAGCTAAATGTTACCTCATATGTTAAAATAATATATGCATCACTGTCCCGCAGATGGCTTCTGGGCCTAATATTGCTATTCTGCTTGTGTCACTCTGCATATTAATAAAACCTCATAAAATGATAATCACCCTTAAGGGATTAAACTCAAAAAGCAGCCCTTTTCATGACAAGTCTAGTTCATAGACTAGGTTAATCTGGTTTTGCCAGACTGTTAAAATCAGATGATACTTGCAAAGATATTACTTGAATTTAATGCCCCTTCAGTTTTCATCACTGGTAGTTCGTCAGCCTTCAGTAGTAAAAAAAGAAAAAAAGAAAAATGAGAATTGGAAATAGCTAAAACTGATGTTTTTAAAATTATAATATTAAAAACAAATCCAATTATAAACTAATCAAAGATGGGCTAAATTACCGAGCATTCTTAGGCAAATCCAGATACATCTGAACATCAGGGAGATTAACTCAGGTTCTGTGAATTTATTCAGGTACCACTAGAAAGACAGGATTTAAATCCTATAGAATAGGAGCTGATTGAACTATACATTACAAATACTGGGCAAAATTTTCAGAAGTGCCTAAGGGAATAAGCAGCATAACTTCCATTGACTTTGACATTGGGAGTTAAGAAGCTAGCTTGCTTGGGATGATTTTGAAAATCTCACCCTTAGCCACTTTTTTCACCAATTAAAGTCGTGAAAGAAAAAACTGGATACATGTGAATGAATTAATTATGCCTAAGATGTCCTGTGAATTATTATGATGAATAATTTTTAACCCATTGGGTTTTTCTTTTTTTTTTTTAAGGAGGTAGAGGAGAAGATGGTTTGAGGAATTGCGGATGTTGCATATTTGTTGTTTGTGCTATGTGATTGGTCAGAATAACGAACAAACTTTCATACACTTTTTCAAAACAATACTAATTCAGACTTAAATTCAGGAAACTTTTGGGACTTGCTATCATTTTCAGAAAATACCTGGAAGTTATTGAAATTATGTGACATTATCTGAGCCAAGCAATCACAGCAAACTGAACTCAGTGCTCTTGTTTTCAAAAATATTATTTTGCTCTGCTGTGGATAATGAAGTGCCACAACTATTCAGAAGAAATTTTTTTCCCCTCTGAAAAATGCAGATGCTGGTTGACTGAAAAAGGTCATGAATTCACATCAATTTTGGGCAAAATGAAAAAGAAAAAAGTTCAGATATGTGAAAACAAATAAAATCGACATTATCTAAACGAAGCATTTTTATTTTTGGGCTAGATTCACAAGGGGATTTAGGCACCATTTGCAAAATTGGAGGAGGTTATGGTGCCCCCCACACTTGTATCCAATAGAGCCCAGTGGTTAGGGCACTCACCTAGGACATGGAAGATCTGGGTTCAACTCCTCATTTTGGAGCAGGAATTTGAACCCAGATCTCTGCCTTCCCAGGTAAGTGCCCTAACCACTGGACTATAGAGTCACTCTCTTTTGCTGGCCCAATAACTACTCAAATACTTTGTATAAAGTGGAACAGCTTCAACATGAGAAACTGAGAGTGACCCAACCCAGAATACCCTATAATCTGGTGGGTAGGTCATTCATCTAAGTCAAGGGAAACCTGGCTTTCAGTCACCGCTCGAGAGGAAGAATTTAAACTTGGATCTGGTTCAACAGGAGGGGCTGACCAGCACCTCCTCCTATTCAGGTAGTTTTCTGAATCTAGCCTCTCATTTCCTTTTAGTAAAAATACACTAAATGAAATGTTTGTGTCAGGTCAAACAAATTCAGTTTTGGTTTCACCTGAACAGCTATTTCCCTCCCAAGTTTTTAGAACTGCCAGCTAACTGCAATAAAATTAAATAATTTGTTTTAAAAAAAATCAGCTATTCACACAGCTGTAGGGTATATCTCAGGTGAAATTTATATGGCAAGGGTGGCCAAACCACAGCTCATGAGCCACACGCAGCTCTTTTACAGTTAAAGTGTGGCTCATGGAGACCCTTCAACCCCCTCCCCCCCATTCTCCGCCTACCAAACTGGGGCCAGGGGGCGGGCAGCTTGGGGCTTCTGTCCTGTGGCGGGTTGGTAGGGTTAGGGGCTTCTGCCAAAGATGACTGGTGCCTGCTGAGAGTGGGGGGGCAATTTAAAGGTTAGGCCTCCCCCCCCCCCCAACAACTTGTGTCATGTCCCCACAGGTGCACCCTCCCTCTTACGTTCAGCGGCCCCTCCCTGCAGCTCCCAGGTGTTAGCTCCACAGGGAGAGGCAACAGCAAAAACAGTGGCTCTCCCTGCAGCTCCCAGCTCTTAGCTGCTGCCTCTCCCCATGGCTGCAGTCTCCAGCTTGCTGGCTCCAGCAGTTGCCATGCAGGGAGGAGACCTGGCGGCACCCATGTGACTGAGTGGGGCTAGCAAACCCTGGCAAAAATCCGGGGTGGGAGGGAGACAGAGGCAGACATGACTCCACATGCATCGCCTCTGGCTCCTGAACATCTGAAGATTGTCATATGTGGCTTGGAGGGTCAGAAAGCCTGGACACCCATTATATGGCATCTGTCTCCCTTAGTCTCATTCAAGACAGAGTTACTGAATCTCTCACTTTTCCCAGCTATCCCTTAAATTCATCATATAGAACCAAAATCTAAATGACAAAAACAACATACTAAAACCAAGTCAACCCTAAGATCTCTTCCAAAGTAAGTATCTTTGTGGATATTTCTACGCTGAAGCTAGGTCGGTAGACTCATGCTAGCCGTGCACAAGCTAATGTGCTAAAATAGCAGTATGGATGTTGCAGTACAAGTGGAGGCTTAGGCTAGCCAGGCAAGCTTGGACCAGGGGGTTGGGTCGCCTTTTGTCTCGGGCAGTTAGCTTGAGCCACTGCCCATGGTGCAACACCCACACTGCTATTTTTAGTGTGCTAACTTGAACTGAGCTATGACAAGTTTGTCTACCCCAGCTGGGAAGCAGACTCCCAGGGACAGTGTAGGTGTACCCGGTGTGGCTTGCCTGTTTCTAATCTAGTTTCCTTCTGATGCTCAGGCAGAGTATACGTCATGCCTCATGTTTGAGTAAAGGAGATTAAAGCTGCTTTATCTGAAAAGTCTAATGTGATTACTTAGGAAAACAGGTTGTTGTGATAAAGCAATACTTCCTTCTGAAATTGTGTTCAGTGGGTACAGACAATCAAATTCAAGAACGTTCAGAAAAGCAGTTATTGCTAAGGACTCTATATCTCTACAGTATTCATAGTTATTTAATTGGTACCTATAGCTATCTAAATGCACATTTGCATGCATATGCTGTATTGTACAAATGAGCACCATGACCCAGTCTATGTTAACACTTGCAGTGAACTGCAGTCTGCACTTGATGGCTGGATTAGCTACTGTTCATAACCTGCTATCAGATGTCTCTTCTTTTATTTCCCACTCCTGCCCTTTTTTTATTTAATGTTCTCTTTTCTTGAATCATCGCAACAGCCAATGTCTTAAAAAAAACCAATCTTTTATAATACAATCTCATTCATAGTCTTCTTAGGCACCACACCAAAGTGCCACATACACTAGGGATTAGCCATGAGCTCAGCAGGAAGAAGAATTTCAAAGAAAGACTCTGTTCTTAACTAGAGCAGTGCAAATCCTGCACGTGTCAGTTTGTGATAAGTTTTATGAGGGCTTAGAGGCAAATGCAGTTCCTGGGGGAATCCCCTTTTCCTTCCACCCATGCATCCCTTTTCAACCCCAACAGATTTTTCTCTCAGACAAGCCCCAGGATTCTTCATGGTCCCTGAGGACTCCCACTTCCTGACCCCTACAAATAGATAGCTCCATCTCCAAATCTGTGCAGTAGATTGAGAATTTTGTAGTTGGGCAAAAATCCTCTATCAATATTTAGGCAATGATTCAAACCCCCAAATTAGGATACTTATGAGTGGGTTTGAAGTTAAATGCAAATGTTGCATGTGGTTTTTATTCCTAGGCAATACTAAAAAGGTTAACATAGGAACATGGGCTATAATGCAGCCCAAGGGCTGCTCAAGTGTATTTCTCAATGAAATGTTCAAGTTCCAAAGTAAAGCCAATACTTCAGAGAACCCTGCCAAATGCTGCTGAGCAAACTGAGGTGGAGTTCAGCAGTGAAAGGGATAATGAATTTTCAAAAACATTTAGACACGGAGCTCTACTACATTAAAAAGGGAGAGAGTTCTGAATAAAGTAGCATAGTTACTGATAGAACTAAAGGCTGAACTTTGGAGCAGAGAGCAACTGAGAGTGAGTGGATCTGAGAGACCTGGAAAGGGTTTAGGGGACATGCAGGTATAATGAAGGAGGTGGTGAGACACCAGATAGAGCTTTGTAAAGCTCAAACATTTTAAAATCTATGGCCCACATTCAATAGACTTAAATAAGGGATGAATTTAGCCCAATGCATTATTGAACTGGGACTTAATATAAATTGAATAGCACAAGAGTGATATGATCTCATATTTTAGTTATACTTGGGAGTTCAGTTAATTCATTTTAGATTCTTTAAGTGGATGCCGATCATTTTCAGGAGGCAGAGGTTAATAAATATTGTACCAATGAAATATGCAGAATACAAACGCATGGATGAGTATTGCTGCATTGATTTGTACAAGAGGGCATATTAGGGTCTACTTTTTTATAAAAAGGAGGAGGTTTGGATAAACCAGATACAAACATTTGCCTTTAACTAGTTGTTGTCATTAAAAGGTCAATATTTGCAGACAGTTACTACACACTGGTATCTGAGAGCTATTTTGAAATGAGGGGAAAGGATGTGTGCACAAACATCTCTAAAAGAGCAGCTGATAGGGGAATGCAAGTCAGAAAAAAAACACGTGTAGAGGTGATATGGCTGAAGGGATAGGATCCCTATCTCAGTGAATTACTATATTCTCAAATTGGAAGGACCTAACTCAGGATAAAAGGTGACCATCTGGAGGCCCCAAGTCTTGTAGAATCTCTCACTCGATCCTCTTATCCTAGGTAGTCACTGCCAGGGAAAGGGTGCTGTTGAAGTGAAGTGGAAGTTCAGAACCACCTTTTCTGCCAGAGAGAGAGAATTGTGCAAGAATGGCTCTGCAATTGTAAGGGACTCCTCTCAACATCTGATTCTCCTACAAGTAGGTAGCACAGGGGAAGTCTAAGTACAGTACATGTACTAAATTCCAAAATATTTTTATTTTAAAACTGCACACATGGAAGAATGACATTACAGACACTTGACCATATTTCAAACAGCATGACAGCAGGGTTGAATAGATCCTTTTCAGAATAAAGGGTGAGTAATGGATTCCAAAAAACATTCCACTGGGACAGTTGTTTATAACTACAGATGGAAGCAACAGAAGGATATTTCAGGATTTTTTTTTTCTAATTGTATTAAGTCAAATTTTGCCCAAAGTCTCAGCCTGGAGTACAAGGTCAGGAACACATCATTCTGCATGCCTTAATGAGTACACAACATGTACCAAAAAGCAGATGTGTAGGCTTCATGAAGCAAAGGACATAGGATGGGAGGGTCCCAAGGAAATAATTGGGCTGTGAATACTTGTAAAAATCCAGTTATAGAACACTTACAGATGTAAGCAGAGTCAGGATGAGCTCCACCCTGACATCTGGTGACGAATTGTGGCAAATTGTGGAAAAGAACTTCAGGGGCTGATCTTGTTTGCATAGGCACACCCACCCTGCCTAGCATGAGCCGACAGCAGCCCAAATGGTCACTTTGGCTACTGTGGGATCTCCAGTTTCTCTGTTATTGGGGCAGGAAGAATAAAGTTTTGTTACCCTGTGTCATAAATATAAAGGAAAGGCTAACCACCTTTAAATCCCTCCTGGCCAGAGGAAAAACCCTTTCACCTGTAAAGGGTTAAGAAGCTAAAGTTAACCTCACTGGCACCTGACCAAAATGACCAATGAGGAGACAAGATACTTTCAAAGCTGGAGAGGGGCAGGGGGGAAACAAAGGGTTCTCTCTGTCTGTGTTGCTTTTGCCGGGACTAGAGCAGGAATGCAGGTCAGAACTCCTGTAAAAAAAATCAGTGAGCAATCTAGTTAGATATGAGTTAGATTCTGTTTTGTTTAAATGGCTGATAAAATGAGTTGTGATGAATGGACTGTATATTCCTGTTTTTGTAACTTACGGTTTTGCCTAGAGGGATTCTCTATGTTTTGAATCTGATTACCCTGTAAGGTATTTACCATCCTGATTATACAGAGGTGATTCTTTTACTTTTTCTTCAATTAAAATTCTTCTAAGAACCTGATTGCTTTTTCATTGTTCTTAAGATCCAAGGGTTTGGGTCTGTGTTCACCTATTCAAATTGGTGAGGATTTTTAATCAAGCCTTCCCCAGGAAAGGGGGTGTAGGGCTTGGGGGGAAAGACATTTCCAAGCGGGCTCTTTCCCTATTATATTTGTTAGACGCTTGGTGGTGGCAGCAATAAAGTCCAGGGGCAAAAGGTAAAATAGTTTGTACCTTGGGGAAGTTTTAACCTAAGCTGGTAAAAAATAAGCTTAGGGGGTTTTTCATGCAGGTCCCCACATCTGTACCCTAGAGTTCAGAGTGGGGAAGGAACCTTGACACCCTGATTATGTGAATCAAGGACAGTGGAACTGTTTTATGATGGAGGGACTCGCCATCAACTAAGCAGCACTTGCTAGACAAGGGTTCCAAAACCCAGTGAATTGAGAAAAGCTGAAGACAGGCATTTGTACCTGCTGGCGTGGGGCCCTTTGGAGGGCCTGAAACACCAATTGCATTGTCTCCTCTCTCCACTGTGGAATATCAGAGCTAATTTTAATTCCATTAGGAGTCTAGTTACGGGCTGCTGAGATGAATTCACGTTGGGCCAATGGTGCACCAGCACTGAGGCTCCTCTACTACAAGCTGAACTCACTAAAGAGCTAAAATTACTAAGAGGGGAAATTGCTGAGTGCTGTGTTAAGTAGTGGGGGGCCCTGAAGCTATATCGCTGAGCGGCTGGCAGAGCAGAGTGGCTAGCAGAGCAGTTTGTGGGACAGCTGGCGGAGCAGAGTGGCTGGCGGAGCGGAGCAGTTTGCGGGACGGCTGGAGCGGCTCACAGGACGGCTGGCGGAGCGGAGCAGTTTGCGGGACGGCTGGAGCGGCTCACAGGACGGCTGGCGGAGCGGAGCAGTTTGCGGGACGGCTGGAGCGGCTCGTGGTGAAGGCTGCAGCAGAATTCCACAGAGAGGTGGGGCAGTCGGCCTTGGACCACATAAGGTGCACTTTAACACCCCCATTTTCACCCAGGCTGGGAGGTAAGACTCTGCAGATAAATTTTTGAACTCTGGGGCGGCACTGACCAGGGACAGAGACTTTTGGTTCTTGAGTCCAGCAACCCAAAATCACCGAAAGGGAAAGGACATGCCCCAATTTGCTGGGGTGGGTCTTTGCTCCTGGTTTGGTTTATGAACCCTAGTTGTGGTGTTTTTCCAGTTTAATGCTGATGTCGTTTACCTCATGTTGTTAAATATTTTCTGCTACACTGAGACTCTGTGCTTGTGAGAGGGGAAGTATTGCCTCTTTGAGGCACCCAGGGGTGTGTGTAAGATTTTCCCAGATCACCGGGTGGGGGCTCGAGCTGGTTTTGCATTGTGTTGTTGAGAGGGAACCCCTATGTACTGAACCCGGCCCTTGCTGCTATCAACTCAGCCTGGCAGAAGGATTACACATAAAAATTTTATCCACTCAAAACTTGTTCCATCTTCATAAAAAAACCATAAAAAACAAACATCCTCTTCCTGAGGTCTTTATCCTCTCAGCCTGCTCTGTTTATATATGAGAGGATTTTATTGCAGGGCTTTGGAGCTGTGCTCTGGCTCCGCTCCAGCTCCAGGCAAAAACCTGCAGCTCCACTGCTCCAGAGCTGCTCCGTACTCCAGCTTCGGGTTCCGCTCCAAAGCCCTGCTTTATTGTCCAGTGTTGTCAATCCAATATTTTTCATGAGTACATTTACTTCAAAAATATATATGAAAAAATTTAAGGGCCAGTGTGCAGCCTTGAGACTCCCACATAACTTTTCTGCAAGTGTAATTCTGATATCAGAGATTAGTAACTGAGATAGAATTCAAAGAAGGAAAACACAGGACAAGCTAAGATATTTAATCAACAGAGCATGAAAGAGGTCAAAGCAGTTTAGTAGGCCAAATACTACAATATCTCAAATTTTTTGTACTTCACTAGAATTCTCTAAGTTGTAGCTATTATGTATGTGTTTGTGTACTGACTGGACATACAGTCACATAAAATGCATTTTATTAAGCTTCCCCACATGTACTGTAATTCACGTTAAGATCCTATAAATAGGCTATTCATTATTTTAGAAAGAAGTAGGCAGATGTGGGTGCTGTTCATGACACTAGAAAGAGGAAAAACCTAATTTAACTGGTCAGAAAATTACTTCGACTTCTAAACACATTATGCTGTAGTGGCATTTAAAATATTCCCCGATTGAATTGTGTAAACCCACCAATCATCAGTATAGAAGTATCTGGGCAGACATGCACACAGCCCTGACAAGTACCCTTTTGGGAGGGACGGAAGAGAGTTGGCCTCAGTAACTAGAGTGTTCTATGCAGCATGTAAGTGTTGAAGAGGGATTAATCCCATTTGCTTCTGAGCAAGAAAAGCTGGGAGGCAAGTGTTCAGTCTGAGCGATCCTTGATTCTGCCATTGACTCACTGTATGACAAGAGGCAAGTTGCTTAAGCCTACAGTTTCAAAAATGCCCCCCTAGTTTTGGGTGCCCACCTTGAAATATCTCTTTTGATACTCAAAAGTGCCGAGCACCCACAACTTGAGCGGAGTACAACAGGAGCTGCAGATGCTCAAGACTAGAGCTAGATGGGAATTTTCCAAACCTTTTTTCATTGCAAAAAGGCCAGCTCATCAAAACTAAAACTACTTGTAGGAAAGGATATTTTTTGATGAATCTACGGATTTGGAAATTTTTTGAAAAATTTTCTCAACTCAAGTTTTCTACTCTTGTGGATGGATTCCCTTGGGTGTATGTTAAATCCCAGCTCAGGCCTTGTCTACACTACAAAGTTTTGTCTGCAATGGCTGCCTTTTGCCAACAAAACAGGGGAGGTATACACACTACAAAGCTACTTTTGGCAGCAAAACTCTGCTGTTTTGCCAACAAAATAAAACCACTTCAACGAGAGGCAAAAAGCCTTTTTGCTGCAAAGTTAAAGTGACAAAGCGTCAGTGTAGATGGTGCTGTTTGTCTGTCAACAAAACTGGCTTCTGCCAGTATCCCACAATGCCTGCTGCGACTGCTCTGCTCACTGGTTTGATCTCTGCTGCCCTGCAGGCATGCACCCCTTCCCTTTCAGAGCTCCAGGAAGTAACTGACAGCTGAGCCTGCTGCTCCCTTTGGGGAACAAAGAGCAAATCACTGGAATGCTTCTGTTCTACCCTGCACTAGGAACACAGCGGCAGGCACACTGCTGTGCTGTTTTGACATTCCTCAGCACAGAGAGCTCACATTGCTGCTCAGGATGCCGCTCCAGGCAGCGGAGGAGGTTGTGGGAGAACTTGGAGTGAATCACAGAACCAAAGACAGGCAGGCAGAGTGCGCTGTGCCAAGCAGAGCCAGGGACTGTGGGGGATCCCCTGCCTCAGGATAGGTCAGTCAGCCTGCTGTTTGCACCACTCCAGACTCCACTCTCCTCTCCCTCCCTCCCACACACTTCAATGGAAAAGTGGCTGACAATCTAGTAGGATGCCGCTGGAGCAATGCGATTGAGAAACCTGCATCATGCAACGCTGTACCTGCCTCATGAGGCATTGCAAACCCTTCCCAAAGCACCGTGTGGCCAGCTACATAGCGGGGTAGTTACCACAGTGGACTGCTCTCTGTGTCGATACAAAAGCTGCTAGTGTGGATGTGCTCTGCCAACACAAGAAGCTAGCGTGGACATGCAACAGCGATTTTTAATTAAAGCACTTTAATTAAAGCAACATAACTTTTGCTGACAAAACTTTATAGCGTAGACATAACTACAGAGTGAGTTTTTAGCACAACACATAAGCCTTAAAGAGGGGAAATGTTATGGAAATCCTGGAAGACTCTTCAAGACTGTCTCAAAAAACAAACAGAAGTTCTCTTCCTCAGAAGAGTATTCTCTACATAAAAACTTTAATATTTTAACTGTTTTACCTTGTTATGTACCACGAATAAACACAGCCATTACCATCTGGGTATGAAGAAGAATTTTGTGCATAAGCCACCACTTGCCCCTTTAATTTATCAAGCATTTTGATTCTATTTAAAACATTTCACATAGTGGTGCACCTTGTGGCCTGTCAGTGAAAGCTCTCTACAAAAACACCGATCTATCAGGACCCTAGGGATTTTATTATTATCTAATCACTTCCCCACTGGTGTAAGGTCAATACCACAAGGTACCTCTTGAAAAATATGGTGTGGGAAGATAAATTGCCAGAAGGTTGGAACTGCCAGCTGTCAATACAATTAGTGACAAAAGAGCATTGATCCAGGCCTCTAGGGATTGTACAGCCATTTGGGAATTAATTTCCTCAGGACTTAACCATTCTGAGCTTTTTATCCATAAGAAGGGTCTATTTGTTGAGAAGTACCATTACCCAGTTGATGTTCTTTACTATATTTTATTCATATATACTCCCCTGCTCTGCTTTGCCCAGATTAATTTTCTCCTACACACATTGTTTTGTAAGGTTATATATTTATTGTACAAAAAGTCTTCTCCCATGCACCATGCCATAACCTAAGAATCTGTGCCCAAATAGCAGACTATACACCCACAGGAGGAAGAAAAAGGGAGCAAGAGCCTCATTTACACTCCTGCTTGGGTTACCCACACCTTGGGTCTGGATGAAAAGAAATAAGAGGGCACAGCATGTCTGTCCACTTCCATCCAAGGCAAGTGGACAGGGAGCGGAGAGGAAAGATGTGGAGATAGGTGGAGACTTTGTCAACCTTCTGCTTACTAGCAAGCACTTCTGAGCTCGTGTGGGTAGTAGTATAATTTGCTACTGATACAAACCAGCAGTAGATTGTCTACCTGGAGCAAGGAGGAAATGGAGGAAAAATTGTGACTTACAGGTCTTTCTCTGAGTGACACTGCATTTTAAGGCTTGGGGCTGGGCTTCAGGCATAATCAATTCCTTAGGAAGAGCTGGTCAGCAGTTTTCCATTGGAAAATGCCCTTTTTAAAATATCTTTCTCCAAGAGAAAAACTTTAATTTTGATGGAAAGTTTCATTTCAATAAGGTCAAAATATTTTGTCTTTCATTCTAGGTTCTATTCTAAGATATAATAGAGTATCATGCAAGTTAAAATGACATTCAACAATAAAACATTTTGACTTTAATTTTAACTGTTCAAATAATTCCCTGAAAAAATTGACAAATTGATACTTTCTGCAAAAACAAAAAAACCCCACCTTTTCAATTTCATTGATCCAGCATTTTCCAGAGAAAAACTGTTCTATCAGAGAATTTTCAACCAGCTGTACTCAGCACTGGAATTCCTCTGCTCCCCATGAACTCAACAGTTAAACTCACAGTGGGAGCAGAGTTAAGCCTATCTTGAGTCCAATTGAAAAAACAAAACAAAAAAAAACCCCCAAACCACACTGTAAAAGCCCAGTCATGCAAATACTGACCTTGTTGGGCCTTGTGATGGAGTGTTCACCCCACACTTGCACTGAAGGGGACAGATGGGCCAATTAATCTACTACACTAAAAGCTGGGACAATTAGAGTTGAGAGGAAAGTCCTGATTAGGGGAAGCTCACCTGTATGTGAACAGGAAGGGTTTATAAAGACAGGAAGCCTGAAGAGGAGCAGAGGGATGGAGGGAAGTAGGCTGCAGTTTCCCTCTGTGATGAGGGAGTTGTGAGGCTGACAAGCTGTGAGGGAGAGCCAGAAGGTAAGACTGATACATTAGAAGGGGGAAACATGTATAGTGACCAAGTCATGAAGAGGGTCCACCAAGAGACCCAGAGATTGGGAGAGACAGCAACAGCAGGGCATGCAGCAAGCAGCAGAAGTGGGGCCTTGGATCTGGAAGGAGCTAATCCCCAGAGTGGCCAGAAGGCAGGGCCCCCAGCTGTGAGTGAACCCTGTAACAGGCCTTAAATAAGGACTGCAGGATTTTGCCTTTATACATATTACAGTCATTACTCAATTTTAAAAAGGGTGACTTTTATTTCTTCAGTTTTTACTTCAATCTGAGTTTGCTAGAAAACTAAAATTAAAAAGCAGCAATTTTTTCAGTGCTAAGAAAGGAAATTTTACTGTTTAATTCAATACAACCAGAATTAGGCCAATAATAAGTGTTAAAAATTTCCCCCCTAAAAACTATTTTAAAAATGCAACCATGTTGCAAAAAGGTATTTTCTAGAAATTCTTTCCATAAACAAAGAAATTAATTTTTTAAAAATGACATACAAGTTTGTATTTGTCATTGTAGAACCACAAGCAATGGGTGAGATTTTAAAAAAGCCAGTTTCCATTGGCTATTAGATTTACTACTTAGAAAACTAACATTGTAACATAAGGGATTACATGCTGTAGGTTAAATCTCAACCTAGAATTAGATTTTAGTACCAAGAGTACTCCTTGAAAGGGGTGCATAAATTGTAGCAGACTCTTTATTAGCAGAAAATGAGGATTTTATTGTGAAATCAGTGGAAGTAATATCAGGCCCCAGACACCATACCTATTTCAGGCAAACATGTCTCTAGACAAGAATGGCTGAATACTGGGTTTTTCCAGGATCTGTCATTTCTAGTCCTGGATCAGCATGACAATCACTTGAAAGCAATTCACTCCCATTAAGAGGTTAGTGCCAATTCAAAGAGTAAAGGAATGGGGTACAACTACTCAAATTTTGATACTTTTTCTGTTTTAAGTGTTCCTCTTCTGTAGTATTAAATAGAATGAGGTTAAGCAAGTGTATACAAGTGTCAAAATGATTGAGACTCAGCCCATCCCTCAAAAAACCCTACTAGTCAAAAACTTCTATTATACATTAACTAAACCGAAGATGCAGTTCATTCAGCTTTGTAGGGGCTAGAACTTCCTTTGCAATGAAAGCTCAGAGCTAGAAAAGAGTGGACCAGATCCTATCCCTGTTGAAACTACTTTGGTCTGGAGGCACAATGGGTTATAATGCTTGGGGCTGCTCTAAATTGTACTGAATGCCAAACCAGATCATGAATTGCCCCAGGACTAGAGTGTACACAAGGCATCATAAAGCCACCCTTGCCCTCCAACGCGCACCTCCTGAAGGCTCTAAACCAAGAGCCACTTTGCCATAGGACCACAACCTCTTATTAATATCAAATGGATGTATGAAGGGAAGTGGTCAACATGCTCAGTGCTGAATCACTAGTATCAACTATAATCTTAGTTAGCTTTGTCTTTAGCATCACTTTCCCTCATCTTTATCATCTTTCTTCATACAGACTTTTCTTCATGTTTTAGATTTTTCCATCATAATACAATTTTAAAATGGTATTCCCAGTATGATCTTTTATATGTACTGTTAAGTGTACTAGGTAATACAGTATCCCTATAGAACAATTACTGAAAATATAAACTTTATTTTAAAAAAATGTGAAGAGTCACCAAGTAGTTGGTTTCAGAGTAGCAGCCATGTTAGTCTGTATTCGCAAAAAGAAAGGCAGTACTTGTGGCACCTTATGCTCAAATAAATTTGTTAGTCTAAGCTTCCGTGAAGTGAGCTGTAGCTCACAAAAGCTTATGCTCAAATAAATTTGTTAGTCTAAGGTGCCACAAGTACTCCCTTTCTTTTTACCGAGTGGTTGGTTATATTTGCCCCAATTATAATGCGAACATTTTAACATATCAAAGTATGAATCTTTATTTCCTCGCTTTTAAATTGAACATTAAACTCACATTGTTACTTGTTTGTTCTGCCACAATCTTCATATCATTAAAAAAATCAGACTTTGGTTGCATTGTTTCCATTGCTGCATTCCGTAATTAGTAAACTATAATTAAATTAAGTAGAGTTATCCTTGAAAGCATCTCACACAGACATGGAATTGAAGTTTGTACTGCACTTGTGAAAAAAGCTTGGAGAAATCCCTTTTACTGACACCATTTCATCACCAACAAGCAAGTTTCCAAAAACCACAAGGTATCATGAAAACAATGGTAAACGTTTTGAAATAGTCTGAATTAATAATGATGATCCCCCAGTGCTACTGGTTTGAAATCCAACAATGTATGCTGTGAAGTTTTCAGGTTTAGAACAGATGCAATACTATTTATTGAATGTATTTTACAAAAAAATCACCATTGTTCAAATAACTTATTTGATAAAGTTTCTACAGTAGCTGGTCAAATACCAATTGCCAGATAACAAAATCCATCCAATAATTTGACCATTTTTTTTCTGGTATTTGATCATATGTACGAGTAATACTGTTCCTGATTCACTACTATATAACAGTTTCACAGTGGTCTAACTCCACTGATTTCAATGGATTTATACTGACTGTGCCTAACTGTTATACCAACTATAACTAGAAAATATAAAACTTTCCCCATATTGTAGATGTACTGCTTTAAGTATGCAGAACAAAACAGCCTAGTCCTAACCTTGTCCTAGATAAGCTACAGACAGGCCCTTACATTATTTACACTGTATTAGCATGTTTATTAAAGCAATTGCAAAGGAGGAAGGAAAAAATATTAAGAATTGTATGATCTAATGAAAGTCCAAGATAACTGATGAAATTTTGGCAATGCAGAGTCTGTTCCACATATTGTATTAAGAACAAGATTAAAAAAATTATGCTGAGCATTTTGCACAACCAAAAACTCTGCCTTCAAAAAATTCTCTTTGAAATAAGTGATTTTTAAATCCATCTCAATTGGGTTAAAATTCCACTTGATGTGATTCTAGTAACTCCCCAGGCTGCAGGCCTTGTACAAGGCTTACAGAGGTACTGGGGCTGCAGAGGTGTGACCTAGGGTTAGGTAGAGGCACCTCCCGCTGGTGATCCTGGGAATTAGCTCTGTTCCAGCACGGAGTGCCCTCAGCTGGCTAGTGGCTCACCTGCCACTGGCCCCATGTCCCTCCTGGAGCCGTTTACCTTGGGGTTCTGCCCCCAGCAGTAGCCCCCAGTCTGGGTCTCCCAACCCTCTAAACCACACCTTGCCTCAGTAGCTACTGCCAGTCATCATTTAGCCCCCACTCACTGGGGCAGACTGCAGTCTGTAAACCACTCATCACGGGCAAGGGGATTGGACCAGCTGCCTCTACCTAACCTCAGGTTACACCTCTGCAGCCCCAATACCTCTGTAAGCCTTGCACAAGGTCTGCAGCCTGGGGAGTTACTAGGCTGGAGCTCCCCAGCTCCTCTTGCCTTTCCCTGGAACTACTCTACCTCAGGTACCCTTTCCTCCCAGGCGGCCAGGTCCTTCTCTCTCCAGAGGTAGAGAGAGACTGCCTCAGCTCCTGGCTCACAGCCCTTTTACAGGGCCAGTTATGGCCTGATTGGGGTGTGGCCCTAGCTGTGGCTGCTTTCCCAATCAGCCTAGCCTTTCACAGGAATGGGGCAACTGCCCCACTACACAGGGGTAATCAGGACCATTTTGGATTCATCAGTGCCTTTGTTTGATGAAGTGTAGTTGAGATACTGTAGGTTTCAGAGTAACAGCCGTGTTAGTCTATATTCGCAAAAAGAAAAGAAGTACTTGTGGCACCTTAGAGACTAACCAATTTATTTGAGCATAAGCTTTCATGAACTACAGCTCACTTCATTGGATGCATACTGTGGAAAGTGTAGAAGATCTTTTTATATACACACAAAGCATGAAAAAATACCTCCTCCCACCCCACTCTCCTGCTGGTAATAGCTTATCTAAAGTGACCACTCTCCTTACAATGTATATGATAATCAAGGTGGGCCATTTCCAGCACAAATCCAGGTTCTCTCACACCCCCCCCCCCCACACACACACCCACTCTCCTGCTGGTAATAGCTTATCTAAAGTGACCACTCCTCAGGCCCTAATGGAATCTAATGCAGAGCAGGTATTTTCAGACTACTAGGGATTCTAGACTTATCTGATCGTCTTCTCTACATGTGCTCTCACATCTTTCAGTCCTTGCCCTCCTCCCACGCTACACTCCATCCTCTTATCCCAGTTTCTTCTCACCAATCTATCTTACACCTCCAAGTTCTGTTTGCAAAAATATCTTTTTCTTGACTACAGACAGGATATTTTTGGTATCTCCCATTCAGGGAACCCAGAGGTTAAAGGAAGAAAGAGCACAGCTCTTACATCTCTGCTAAAACCAGAGACCACCTCACCCTGGCTACCATAATAAGAACTCCCCTACAGCCTTTCCCCACTGAGGATGGCTAATTGGCTGTGGATTAAGTGTACATAAGTGACAACTCTCATTGACTTCTGGAGCAGGATAGAGTGTGTGTGTAAGTTAAGATGGGAGAAGTTCAGATCTACTTTCTTCCACTCCAAACCTTGTGAATTCTTGGACTTCCATGTGTCAGATTGCACTTGTGATGCACCTTGTTCCCCTAGCATTAGCAAAACCCTGGATCTGAAAAATCAGACAACAATTGGTCGCTATAGAGGATATTACACTTTGAGACTCAGATTATTGTCAACACAAGCAGGCTTGTTGAGGTCCTGGATTGGATATTTAGCCAAACATTTCCTAGCATTAACAATCAAGGCTCAGAACCAGTTCACTTATCCTCAGAAGTATCATATTGTAAATAAAATTAGAATTAATTTTGTAAAACTGATTTCTGTTTTTTACAAGGAATCCTGAAGGCTCACGCAACCTTTTGTCCAAAACTGACAGTTCAGTAGACAAGGTAAATTAATGATTACATGACCGCAGCATTGTAAATATAGAACAGAAAGCTAAACATTATCTCTAGTTCAGTCACATGCAATTATCATCTATTATTTTATAGAATTCACAAGGAACTGACTGTGTCACAGTCCTAAATTGGCCCATCGGTCTAGCTGATCTGACGTACCTACATCCAACATGTAGGGCCTAATCCAAAGCCCACTGGACTCAGTAGGAGCTTTTCCAATGACTACAACAGACTTTGGATCAGGCCCATGCATTGGATTTTCCCATCATTCACTCTCTTCTCCAAGTAATAACAGCAGCAGATATGACAAAAAAAAATCATACTGATTCCATCAGTTCCAACAGCCAGAGATACTCCTCTGGATCTCTGGAGTCAATGACAGGTACATCCTCATGGTCTCTCCTGTTCTCAATTCTGTGGCAGGAGCTGCCACTGTACCTTGCTTGGGATCAGGGGAGGGAATGAAAGATAAGTCTGGTCTAGTCTAATCCATTAAAAGCAGGGGCTCCATTCTTTCAGTTTCCCAAGTAGGCTTTTTATTGTCTTAAAGTATTTCTTTTCCTGGGAAATTGTTAATTTCTTTAGTTTCAATGGCAATAAAAAACCAGTGATTACAGTTAATTGGTGCATATGCAAGATGAATTTTTTTTTAAACCAGTCCCATTTGACACACTATGAAGTGGGAATATCTGTCAGGTCTAAAAGAGAAGGTAGTTTACCAACAACCTGATCTGAAATTTAAGTCAATGGAAAGGTGTCCATCAAATTTGATGTGCTTTGGATCAGGCCCTAATGAGTCATGTTATAGTGTTTTAGGTAGGTATATAGTAGAGGGAGAACAACTGAAGGTTAAATTCACCCATAGCATATTCTACAAAATGATCCAAAACAATGTAGATGTGAAATAAACTCCAATTATCTCATTAAAGTCTCACTTTCAAAATTGATTAAAAGGGAGCTTGGCTATGAACCCTGTAAAATGGAGTGGCAACAAGCAGAAAACTCTAATCAAAGGATAAGATCCAAATAGAAATGTTGGAGCTGGGGAAGGTGACAGGAGGACATCAGAGGACTTATCTTAGTTCTAGTCCCATTTAATATCTTTACTCTCTCTTCTATATCTTTAATAAGCAGCATGCTAATATAATCTGCAGATAATTAATTCAGAGGAGTTGGAAACATCAGTCAGGAAAGAATTTGTATGGAGGGAGACAAATACAGGAAGCAAATAAAAAATTAATTTTGTAAAAATACAAAATAATGCAGTTGAGGAAAAACGTATCCAAAACAGACAGTCAATGGAAGCAATAATTATTGAAAAACAATAATGCCAAGAGACTTAGAAGTTACATGAGTAGCACAAATTTACAATATATGGCAGCAAATATGATCAAGTTGACTATTTAGGCTAACTGTAAAGGAATATCACATCACAAAGAAGGAAAGTAATAGTCCTTTTCCATATGGATCTGGTGTAGTACATAAGAACGGCCATACTAGGTCAGACCAAAGGTCCACCTAGCCTAGTATGCTGTCTTCTGACAGTGGCCAATGCCAGATGCCCCAGAGGGAATGAACAGAACAGATCATCAAGTGATGCATCCCGTTGCCCATTCCCAGCTTCTGGCAAACTGAGGCTAGGGACACCATCCTGGCTAATAGGATTCATGATGGACCTATCCTCCATGAATTTACCTGGAATATAGCATTTATTTCTGGGTACCTTATTACCACAAAGACAATAACAAGCTGGAGGTAGTTCAGAGAAGAACGGTGTTAGTATATAGATATTCAGGCCTGTCTGTAAAGGCCTATACTTTAAGAATTTAGGTGTATTCTTATCACTTCTCTATTTATAGAGGTATAAAAGAATCAAAATCACTGTCTGCCGGTGTAAGGTCCTTCTCTTACTGTGACAGTCTGAGGCGCTGTTCTTAGGCTAAGGCCTTTGGCTAAGCATCAGAGGCAGCCATAAGCTGGGAAGCAAACGGTCACATCCTCATATTCTGAACTAGTCACATTGAAATAATACCTAAGCAGCCCAATAGCACCTTATCAGGACAGGATTGTATTCCTATCACCTCCAGAGAAAGGGAAGTGCCTAGAAGATGTAAAAGGAAACTTAGTTTGATAGCATCCTGTCTGGCAAGAACTAACTTATCAATAGCTGGGATGTGAAATCCTTATTTCTTTGTTGTTTTATCACTGTAGTTCCCATTTCCCTATTGTTTGTCTGTATAATCTCTGTCCACTAAGGAAGGAAACTGGAATCATGCTTGCTGGAAGTTCATCCCAATAAACATCGAATTGTTTGCACCTTTGGACTTCGGGTATTGTTGCTCTCTGGTCATGCGAGAAGGACCAGGGAAGTAAGTGGGTGAAGGAGTAAGCCCCCTAACAAACGGTAGAAATGATAAAAGATCAGAATATGAGGAGGAATGAAATGATGAAAGAAATACAGATTTGCTTTGGTTATGTGACAGCTATGGAAATGGGAAGGGAGAATGGTAACAATCTACAACTACACGAAGGAAGAAGGGGACTTACTTAGCAATTTTAAAGAGCTAAAAACAAAGGGGTAGTATTAGCAAAGGGGAGTTATAGGCAGAGTAACTGTGAGAAATATTAGGCTGAAGAATAGTTTCCTAAGGCCAGTTACAGAAGCCTCATTTGTCGGGGATATTACACAGGAGAAAACTCTCTAGTAAATGTACAAAAGGCAATTATTTTGACTTTGGAGGGCATGATCTGAGTGATATACCAGGTCTTTTATTAACTATAGCCACTATGGCACCATCCATACATAATACATACAAAGAGTCACAGGTTTCCCAGGCATTCAGAGGTTTCCTCTTTTTGCAAGGAAGTTCCCAGCTACCTCAACTCATTGCATTATGACAGGCAATACTCTCGAGTGCCAGTGCCCTCTACTGGAGAGCATCAGAAAAATTCACTTCTGTGTCCTAGGCCCTATATTTTTGACCGCTAACTGGGATATTTACTACTCAGTGAGAAGACAATAAAAAGCCCTTTTGCTTTTAGAGAGAGAGGGTATGAGTCCTATCTGCCATACCATGTATCCTAATGACAACAATGAAGTCCTCAAATGTCACGGATTTGTTATAATTTGCTGAAAACCGTGGGCCTATTTTTCAAAGAGAGGTTTGTCCGTAAAGATCTTTTATATTGTAGGTGAGAACTAAGATTTTTACAGGTTTGAACATCAATTAGCTATCACTGAAAGCTCCCATTATTGTTACAACACTGAAAATGAAACACATGTTCTTGGCACAAAATGCTTGATTAAAACTATTGCCTTTTTTGTGTGCATTACTTATCCACATTGTGGAATGTATTGTTCAGCTATTCCAAATTTGTAAATGTTGATAAAAAGGTATTCTATTCAAATATTATAGATCACATGTATAGTCTAACTTATTCAATGGTATCTTCACAGCATTAAACAATATTAATCAATAAATCTCTCAAGATAGCAGTACTTTGCTACTTCCTCACATACAAATGATTAGGTATTCAATAAGATGAGCTGCTTCCTGCTGAGCTGCTCATTCCTTACCCCGTTATAGGTTTGTCTCAAATTAGGTTCATCTCATTGCATTTTTTCTTAATGTTGTTGTAGAAGTAATATTTGTTTGTTATCCAGCAATAAATTCTGCAATTATAGTGGCATGCATGATTCAGATTTGGTTATGAAGTAGAGAACTAAGTGGCAGCCTGAGCCCTGAGATTTTTTTGTTATGTCAAATATAAACTAAAGTTTCGGTATTCACAGACCTGGTTTTATGATCCACAAAACAAGGTTAAATGTGGGGGAGGGAGGAGGAGAGACGGTCAAAGTTCCATTACTGTTTTCTTCCATTTTGTTCCAAGTATAATCTTTCATTCCATTGCCACTATACCTGAAAGTACTCAGAAGTGTGGGAACGTCTGATAAACCCTATCATGCTTTGACATCACATTCAGTCTTTGAAACATTACAGCACGGATTGAAATAGAGTTCCTTGTCTAAGTATTGTGTTCTATAAATATTCTACTGGGATTGGAACGGTTACTTTTCCCCCCCAAGAGCATTATCCTGTAAAGTGCTGATTGTTTCAAGTGGTGCTGAGGGCTCTGAACTCAATGACTCTGGGGAGTTGAGGGCATTCACCACCTTTCAGAAGCATTAAGTAACTTCCAGGCTTGGGCCCTAACTGTGTTTTTGAAAGTCTAATGAACAGGCTCTTTCCCCCGGAATGTGGAGGAAAACTTTTTATCCAAGTTCTTATACATTTGTCACCATAGTAACAAAGTACCTCAAATATCAAGGAATTTATACTTATCACCTTGGAAGACCAACAACTGGAGAGTGTCTTCATGAAGATGACCCTATGCTTCCAATGGATCTTCAAGATCTGTGTTGATCTTGTAGATCCATGGTATCTGTAGAGAAACTCCAGCTTCTCCCATGGGGAATGGGGCAGGTTAAATCCCTCCCCCCCCATTCAAGAATCTGGAGGGCACTTTGCAAGAGGACCTTGTGGAGTTTGTCTCCCTTGGCCTGCTTCTGTGTATTTATTGTGGGAGAGAGTAACCTCCATGTAATACATACAGCTTTACCTAATGGTGTGTGTATTCCTCAGTGACCTTCAATAAGTGGAATAGTTATTCACCGTTGGATGCACCTAAAGAGTCAGTTCTTCCTTTTCACCATAATGGGTGAACTTAACAAAGTCAGAGAGTCAGCTTGCTTTTAATCATCTGTCCAAAATATTTCTAAACCTCTTTTCTGTAGAAGAAACTTCTACAAGTTTCACATAAAGATGACCTTTCCTGAGATTTTCAGTGTTGCCCAAGTCCAGGCAGTCCAGTAAGCTTACCACAACACACAGCTTACCTATAACAATTCCTTCCTTCTTTCAGTCCTGGTCCACTGGGAAGTGCAGAGACACTCTTCCCACTCCCCCCCCAGCGCAAAAAAAAAATGAAAATTGGAAATTAAATGGGCTTTTCCAAGACTCAGAAAAAAATTGGTTTAGGTTTTGGGTGCTGACTGGTTCCTTTCAGCATTATCCTGCCTGCCAATTCTTAATTTTGACTTAAAGCAGTTGTAGCAGGAGTTAGTTTAATCTTCTTTTTTTCCCAGTGTTGTTTTTCTTAAGATAATTAGAGCTGGATCAGTTCCTCATGAAGAATGACCCTCTGGTAAAGGTACGCCCTCACTATGGAGAGGGAAGCCGAAGAAAGGAGCTGCATTCAAAAATGTCGTTCAGTGGTTTAGCACATCCCCTATGCTGCTTAGATTGCTGAACCCAAGAAGATTTTTCAATCAACTTCTCTAAGTTGCTGAAGGAGGAAAGATTAATAACTAAAGGACCATTTCAGGCCATCACTTTCAAGCACAATTTCCTACTGAAATTATGTATCACAAAATCTGGAATCCTGTTTAAAAATCTATAGCACAAAATGGGCATCAATCTCCAGAATGAAATCAAATGGTTATTGTTGTGTTAGGTCTCTTTTTTGTGTCTAGATGTTTGAGCATTCTTGTATCTATTCAATGTGTAGCTCTTGGGTTGTTGCTGTTATGTATTCAGGTCTGAGGCATTTTCCAATACAATACTCTGAAATCTGCGTGGAAAGAAACATGCTTCAGCATAAACCGATCCCATAATGATTTAGCTATGCTCCTGGTCCATGACTTAATCTTTGGCTTTGCAGATACTGATTAATAGACTATTATTTTATTGCTACCACTCCTTCCCCTGCTACAAACATTAAATGTGAAAATTTCTATTTGCCATGTTTTTCCAGTTCTCTCTAGAACAGAAGATACTCAGATTTTTAATTGTTCAGTCTCACAGTAATATGTCACCCAGTATTGATTTGTCATTCTTGCAGATATATTTCTCTGCATGTTACATAATAAGCTGATTGCTTTCATAATAATGCATCTGAAATCTGGAGAAAATGAAGGCTGGCTGCTTGCCTTTCAAAGGGAAAATGATGAAAGGCTAGAGAAGAATTTTGCATTAGAGTTCCTTTTGTCTTCAGCTAGTACAGTGTCCTCAATCTTTTTTTTAAACAGGAGAGACAAATCTGAAAAAGTGTTTCTTGGTCTAGGAATGGACTATCTTTCAACAATTAATTAATGATGATTTTATATAATGCCCTCAAAACTCCTTCCAATTATTAGGACAATTCCTTGCTAGAGGCACCAAAAAACATTTATAATGCAAGTAATCTAATTTTAAGATATCCGACTTACAAATTTCTAGATATCAAGAGCTGAAAGTTTATAATTACAAACCATCACCTAGATTTATTTTTCACTCACTACCATTAAGAGATTCTTCATAGTGAAAATCTGAAATGCAGTGTCCATTTTATTCAAATCCTGTTAAAATTTATCCAGATTTGAATAATAAAATTGAATATGGCATGTCCACTGAACTTTAGATAGTGAGGACATTTTGTTGCTCATGTTATGTTTCTCTTCAACTTGTTTAATGTGTTCTATGATCAGAGTTGGTTGAAATAATTTTTTGTAAAATTCTCGGGACATTTTAAGCAACAGTTGAAATAAGACTAAGTCAGAAAAGAGGGTTTGTAATGTCTGTGTTTGAGCTATGTATAAAAAGTTATTTATTTTTTGCCCACAGCGTTTGGTACACAAGGACTCAAAGCTAAAATAACCAGTTGTTTTAGGATGGTGAGCACTAACATTCAGAAGTTCAAGATAGGTTTCTATGTATAGGTTCAAAGGCCAAAATAATTCCTAAAGAAGAATTTTTAGAAAAAGTCTCATACTGACTTTAAAATTGACAGTGATGGAGAATCTACCATGACCCTCGGTAAATTGTTGAAATGGTTAATTACGCTCACTGTTAAAAATCTATGCCCATTTCTCTGGTAGACTGAAGAGCACATTTTCAAATATTTGTTTCCTACATAGATACTTATAGACTGACCAAATCATGCCTTAACCTTCTCTGTGGTAAGATAGAGTTCTTTAACGCTTTATAGTGATAAATAGAATGTTTTCTAATCCTTTAATCATTCCTGTGGCTTTTCCTTTTTCAATTTATCAACGTCTTTCTTGAATTGTTGACACCCGAACTGGGCATAGGATTCCAGCAGTAATTGTACCATGCCAAATACAGATACAATAACCTTTCCCTTTCTACTTGAGATTCTTCTGTTCAGGCATCAAAGGAGTTTGTTAGCTCTTTTGGCCACAGCATCTCATTGGGAGCTCATGTTCAAGTCCATTATCCACCACGACCCCAACTCTCTGTCAGAGTCACTGCTTCTCAGAACAGAATCCCCCATCCTCTAAGTCTTTGTTCCTAGATGTACATTTAGCTGTATTAAAAATGCATACAATTAATACATTAACTGATTTCAAAAAATAAACTTTCCAATCACAGTCCTGGGGTATGTCTATACTTCGAGCTAGAGCTATGATTCCTACACAGAGGAGACATACCTGAACTAGCTCTGATCAAACTAGTGCACTAAAATAGTGTACCTGCATCATCATGAGGTGTAGGGTCTTGGATGGGTACATACTCGGGGTTACTACCCCTCCCATTGCTTGTTCTTCTGTGGCTACACTATTTTTAGCACAGTACCTCAATCAGAGCTAGCATGCATGTCTCCTGAAGCTGCAAATAACACCCTCAACTCAAATGGCAGATATACCCTTACAGTCCTGAAACTTTGGCTCACAGATTAACTGGGACAGATCATCAGATGGCATAAAGCAAAATAAAGTAGAGCTATGCTGATTTACATCAACAGAGATTTGACCCATCCCTTTTATGATCAGAAGGGATCACTATGACTGTTTACCAGATTCTGCTGCATAACATGTGCCCAAGTCTTTCGGCCAATAACTCTTACAGTGGAGGGCATTTTTCTTCCCTACAATTGTAAGTGGACAAGAGCCCATTAACTCAGCCATCTAATCTCAACTGAAAGACTCCAAGTAACGATAAATTACCACAACCTTTGGAACCACTTGCCGAGGGGCTGAGTCCCCTTACCTTCCTCTCTCCCAGATGATTATTCCATCTCCCTATACTCAGCTCTCCTCTTCCCTCACTATTTCTTTCCTGGGGTCTGTGCTCCTTTGGATGGAGGTGAGGAAAGAGAGTTAACCTTCTGTCATGTCCATTGTTAATGGTGGGGATAAGAGGACAAGGTCTCTTAATTATATGGCCATTATTATTGTGTGAAAAGATGCATCAGAAACTGTGAAATCTATTCTATTTCTGTCTTTATTTCACATATTGTCTATCTATTCTGGTACACTAGTGCATGACTGCCTCTTTACATGTGGCTTAAGACCAGTAAACCTCCTTTGCCACATGGTGTAGTGTAGCAAATGTGATCTTCCTGTAGGGAAGCAGAAGGGGAAGAGTGGCTGTAGTATATACATGCCCAGACACTAGGGATTTCTCTCTCTAATGAAGGGCCTTCACATCTTGGGTAAGAGAGACCTAGCAGGAGCTGGCTAACAGCTATATTAACCTGGTCCCCTGGGGACTGAGTGGATTTCGAACTGGAAATCTGCCACAAGTTACTAGTGTTGAACCATTAGTAACTTCCCTGCACACAGTGAAATCCCCTAAGGAAGTGTTTGAATGAAGATGCTGGTGGAGACCAGTTGGCTTCCCCTCTTGTATGGCAGCGCTGTATTTTCAGGAGCTGTGCTGCCAAGGGAGTGCTATCCCAAGATTTGGTGACTGAAGCTTATGACACTCTGACAGAGAGTAAACTCATTTTACACGAAGAAGCAGTGAGGAGAAAATACAGAGGGACAACACTTGCATAGTGTCCTAGAACATCTTGAATTTCTTTCAATGAGTATTTGTTCATTTACTGGAATTTGCACATTGTAGCCTAAAAACTACATTGAAAGAATGTTATTAAGGTTACAAGGTCAAGCACTCAAAAGTCGGAAAATGCCAGAATTAAAGTTGCTTGTGCCACCTGAATTTGGCCCTTTGTGCATATGCATTAGGAAACCCCTCCCCATCCCATACCTCCTTCTACCTTCCATCAGCTGCTTCTTCCTCCTCCTCCTACACACTGCCTGGATGGTAGCAAGGGGGCATTGAAATCCCTGCTGTCAGTTCAGGTGCCCAGTCCCACAACAGGCCCTGAATGCTGGGAAGGAGCAATTGGAGGGGAAACCTCTCTCAGCCCTTGCAGTCCTGGGATGAAGCATGCTCAGTCATACCGTAGGGATGGCACATGCCCAGATGGAATCTTGACAGAACACGGAATATTTTAGCCCAAATATTTAAAGTTTGGCAATGTTATGTAAGTATGGATCTACTTACATTGTGGAGAAATCCCATATCTTTCAGGGGTCGGTCACAGTGTAAATAGCAAATTTCACATATGTGTTACACATCCACAAAATTTGCTGTTTATTCTGTGACCAGCCCATGTGTGATTTTTTTTTTCCCCACAGTGTTTCTAAAACTAGGGGTTCAGACCCAAAAGGGGGTCAGAAGTCTATTGGGGGATAGTGGTACTGCCACCCTTACATCTGTGCTGCTGCTGGTGGCAGCGCCGCCTTCAGAGCTGGGCCCGCAGGCAACTACTGCTGATTTCAAGCCGCCAAGCTCTGAAGGCAGGGTGGAGAGTGGCAGCCTGGGGGTCCAGCTCTGCAGGCAAACCACCCTTGCTTCTCCGCTGCTGCTGGCGGCCGCACTACCTTCAGAGCTGGGCACCCAAGCAGCAGCTGCCGTTTTCCATTCTACCTTGACAGATGGGTAACCTGAAACCAGATTTCATGGGGGAGAACGGATTTCTTGGTCCGTGACGTGATTGTCGCAGCCACGGATTTGATAACCCCCTAGTTGTAAGCAACTGAAAACAAGGTCTTATAGTGGGAAATGACAGGAAATGTTAACTATCAGTGGTGGTGCCAGGTTCTCCTATAATTTGTGTGGTGTCCATTTATTTTGTGTCTCAAAACTTAATAAGATTTAATTAAAAAGACTGTCATACAGCTCCAGTGATTAACTCAGGGGACTTGGAGTCTAAGCACTGGGCCCTATTCCCGGATCTACTATTAGCTCACTGTTTGACTTTGGGCAAGCCATACCTTTCTGTGCCTCAGTTTCCCATCTGTCATATATGGATATACTACCTCCCTTGATGAGTATTATAAGGCATAATTAATGTTTGTAGTGCACATTGTGATCCTCAGATGAAAGACGCTATAAAATATTGCAATGGTGTGACAACTATTTTCTTCCATTAGTCTAGATAGTATTGTGTTCTTTGTAAAAAATGTAAGGTAATATGAAATAAGAAAAAAATGCTGTAATATTAGGAAATAGAGGCAGGCTTTTGTTTGCCTGCAGTGTGATCTCTTCACTTTTGGGAATATGAATGTCTTGCCTTGTGTATTCCATTCTTCAGAATAAGATCCAATCCGATATGTCTGAGCAGTCATAATGAAGTGTTAACTAAATTAACCAGCCTATTTGCATGAACACTGATTTTTGGGATCAAGTACTAAATTTCTATGAGGTAAGTTTTTAGTTTGTGTTTTGAAAAAGCTTCCCAAACACAATTAACAATAGACATGTTTTCATTGTTTCTTTTCAGATACCAGGAAAATAAGTTTTTGGTTGCTTTCAAGTTGTCTGGCACTGTTTGTGACCTAGATGTTCCAGCACTGAGTAACATGCAAGGCAGTGTACTCTGGAGGAAGGCACATGGGGGTCACATGTCAAGAGACAGAGTCCTAATCCTGGCTCTGCCAAAGCCTCCGCCTGTAGCATGGGGCAAACCACTTCACCCTTCTGTCTGAATCTATCTGTAAAATAAGTATAATAATAGTTGCCCAACTATTTTACAGGTATGTGGTAAGGATTACTGGTTAATGTCTTTACAGTGCTTTGAACACAAAGTGCTATAAAAATGCTAAGTATTATTATCCATGGATGAGAAACAGCAGCAATAACTAATATTAACTAGAAAATGATCAGTGCGGTTTCAGTGACTAAGCTAAGAAGAACAGGTCTTCCGCTTTTAAGTAACTAAGGTTACGACAAACAGAAGTAAGGACATTTTTAACCCAATAATATCATTTTAATTTTTTTTAAAAATAAGCCCCACCCTACAATGCTATTTTCATCCCATAAGTTACTGCATATTCTTTTGATATTTCTTGTAGTACTAACTTAGAAATATACAACTATTCTTGTTATCACCATTCCCTCCTTATTTTCACAACCTGTCCCGTTATCCTCAATAGACAATCTCCACGCGCTGTGAAAACTACAGATATTATTATATCCATTTTAAAGATGAGTAAAAAGAGGCAACTAGTAACCTGCTCAAGGTCAAAGAGCAGGTCAGAGGCAGAGCAGGAAATAGAATTCAGAAACTGTCTCCAACCTCGAAGCAACAGTATCACGCTGTCTAGCCCTTCTTAAACATCAGCTCTGCCATCTGCAATCTGGACTATGACTATAGCAGATAATAAGTTCAGAGGTACCTCATCAGTCTTTATATTCATTTTTTATTTATGGCTAATGATTTGAAAAGGGTTTCTTTCAACCACCAAATTCTAGGCATTAATTATATGTAAACTAATTTTTTTTTTTTTTTGGACAGAAATGGCATGAATTAAATCATGGCACTATTTGAGGAGATCTGGCCAGCCATTCCAAAAGTTAGTTTAAATATGGTGCTACTTTTTAATTTTCAACAGTTGCCTATTTAATAAAAGGAATAAAATAATAGGGGGAAAGTAGAGCCAAAGAGACTAAGCATAACTTGAATTAGGGTAATGTGAACACTCCTCTTAAAAGCTGGCAGAGGCAGATACTGCAGCTAAAACTAGAGCAACTTAACCCATTCATTGTGACATCTTGAATCCTGTTGACCGGAGAAAGAGCTCTGTGAGGCTGAAAAGCCTGTCTCTCTTACCTACAGAAGTTGGTCCAGTAAAAGATATTACTGCACCCATCTTGTCTTTCTAATGTCATAATCAGGCAGGAATAACAAGTTCAGTAGCACTCCATTCAAAAATCATAAAACTCTGCATAATAGTTATATTCCGTGATCTTATTATTTGTCATAAACTGAAACAAACAATTTAGCCTGTAGGTCTATAAATGTGTCCCTAATGGCTTCCGTTATAGCAGGAGTGGCCAGCCTGAGAAGGAGCCAGAATTTACCAATGTACATTGCCAAAGAGCCACAGTGATACATCAGCAGCTCCCGCACACCGCCATGAGCTCCCCCCTTCTCCCAGTACCTCCCGCCCACTGGCAGCCCCACCAATCAGCGCTTTCCTGCACCTCCCGATCAACGGTTTCGTGGCGTGCAGGAGGCTTGGAGGGGAAGGGGGAGCAGCAAGGGCACAGAAGGCTCAGGGGAATGGGTGCAGAGCCAGGGATTGAGCAGTGAGCACTCCCTCCCCCCCCCCCCCGGGGCAAAGTTGGTGCCTGAAGCTCCAGCCCCGGAGTCAGTGCCTATGCAAGGAGCCACATATTAACTTCTGAAGAGCCACATGTGGCTCCACAGCCACAGGTTGGCTACCCTGCGTTATAGCTTTGGTTATTGCCCACTCCTCTCTTTACAGCATGTGTCAGAGAAACTGTAGGGCAGGCAGGACATGTATGGTTGGAGCACAGGAATAGGATTCAATGTGAGGTCTGGAATATGTCCTTGAAAGAGTGTACAAACTGTGGTTTATAAAAATGGACCATATCCCTTTAAATTTTCTGCTAGCAGACTGGAGTGCAGGATGCATTGAATTGGATTTTAATTCCATGCATGAGCTTGTGAAAACCCAGAGCAAGAAACTAGGGGCCAAGTTATGGTCTTAAACTGAAAACCATGAACACCAGAACGAAAATGCCAAGTTTTAACTATCCATGAAACACTGAGATTCTTTAACTCCAACACTTAAAGCAAAGTGAACAAATATAGTCTTTTGCTTTAAAGTGAAAGAGAAACTGAGAAAACCACACTCCATACTAGTGACAGACCAAAATTTGTGATGTACACCCAAAAAGCAGTACACTTGCAATTGCTACCAAAAATTTGCTATCTCCCAAAAAGTTGCTTGTGTAGGAGAAAAAAACCCAACAATCCAAAAGCAGTGAGTACGAGGCTTTAACTTTAGAAGATGAACACACATATAGAACACTCAGTGTGTTCCTCTGTGCTAACGTGACACTCACCGTCTTGGTTGTGGCTCAGGCAATTCTAGACCTAAAGAACATTAGCTCCTACAGGACTAAATCCTGCAGTTTGGAGCTGTAACAGACTTGCACTCTTGATGGCTGAGGCACAGAGGAGGACATATGACATGCACTGAACAATGGGCTGCTTTAAGTCAATATGTGTTGCAATGTCTTAAACAGCTGGTGTAAGAATTTCAGCTTCCTTATTCCTGTGTGCTTACCTAATAGCCAACTCACTACCTCTTGTAAATTTGCTACTTACAGATAACAAATGCAGTATCCATGCCTAAGGTCTCAATTATACTTTAAAATGTAGCAGTGTTGATGCACCTTTGGCATATTTGTTCCTACTGGCTTCTTTCTTGTATATAGCAGGGCATGCTGCTTGGGGAACTTGCTGTTGGCTCTCTCATCTGTATACATTTTGGGTAAAAATTGCTAAGTGTGGTAATTTTATCTTCCAAGTGATTGACAACATGCTCTTCCATTCCCATTCCTTTCAGCTTTACTAACTCATAAGAATGGCCATACTGGGTCAGACCAAAGGTCCATCCAGACCAGTTTCCTGTCTACTGACAGTGGCCAATGCCAGGTGTCCCAGAGGGAGTGAACCTAACAGGTAATGATCAAGTGATCTCTCTCCTGCCATCCGTCTCTACCGTCTGACAAACAGAGGCTAGGGACAGCATTCCTTACCCATCCTGGCTAATAGCCATTAATGGACTTAACCTCCATGAATTTATCTAGTTCTCCTTTAAACCCTGTTATGGTCCTAGCCTTCACAACCTCCTCAGGCAAGGAGTTCCACAGGTTGACTCCTATGACCATCGTCTGGATAGCTCAGTGGTTTGAGCATTGGTCTGCTAAACCCAGGGTTGAGAGTTCAATCCTTGAGGGGGCCATTTGGGGATCTGGGGGAAAAATTGGGGATTGGCCCTGCTTTGAGCAGGGGGTTGGACTAGATGACCTCCTGAGGTCCCTTCCAACTCTGATATTCTATGATTCTTTATTTCCATAGAGGCAGAAAAGCACCTAGATGTTTTGTTTTTGCTTAAAACACACACTGGTGCTTTGGTTACCTCTTTAGGGCTATCTGTCCATCTGCTTTGAACACATATATCGCTGTCCCAATGCCCTTATATGGGTTTGATACATTTCACATGACTCCTCCACGTACTGGCTGAACACGTGCCTTTGTTTTCATCTTCATAGTGGGATGGTAAGATGGTAGATGTGTTATGCATTTTGGCCATGATAACTGTGCATAGCAAACATGCCAGCTTGCATCTGAATAATTTTCTGCTTAGATTTCCTTTGAAAATGGGCAATCATTGTACCCTACTTTTGTCATAAGCTTTTGGTGTCATTCTTCTTAAAAACACTAATGCTCTGAACAACAGAACTTTATCCAGGCTTAAAGCTAGTTCCAAGATTCTTTTATGCTTATGGCTTCATTATAAATGCTTTCAGTGTCGTTAGGATTTTAGTAAATACACAATATTGTACTAAATAAAGTTCCTTTTATATTATCCCTTCCCTGCTCATCCAATTATATCCCTTAAGAGGAAAAAAAGCATTACAGGCAGAATGGTGGTATAACACAATGGCTAAGGAAACAAAAAATAATTTCTGGCTTCCTTCATATCCAATGGGAATGATGTAGCTGCTCTGTAAAGGATTAAGGGCTTTGTAAATCTTAGACACCAGGACCAGATTCCCCCATGGCAACTCCAACCAGTGCTAGTGACATTGTTTTATATAGATAGATACACACCCACCCTACAGTATTTCTGGCCAAAATTTCTGTACAATATGGCCCTGATCTGTATTACTTGGGCATTCAAAACTCTCATTTGAAAGAGATTTCGGTGTGCAAGGAAAGCAGGATCAGGATTTATTTGTTAATAACAAATGTATGCATTTAATACTATTAACAACCTAAGATGCCTGGCAAATGACAAGTTGTTCAGCATTTGGGAACTATATGACCTTGAGAAATTATACTTACTGAAGGGCTCTTAAATACACTTCTACCATCTGTGAGATGTTGCTTTAGTGGTTTCGTGAATGACAAACTTAATATTTTTATCCAAGTCCTCCCCCTCCAACCGAAACATAAGATTTACTTAAGGGGCCATTTCAAATTAAAAGCTAATAATTGTCTGGTGAGAATACAAATATTATTTAAAAACCTAGATGCTATTGATATGTAGAAAATATTTACTGTTTACCTGTGTGAGAGTGAACTACCATGATAACCTAACAGATATGTTTGCTACTTCAGTTCATTCCCCCCAGGCACAGTAGTCTGTCACACAACAATTTCAACTATCCAGATATAACTTGTTATAATATGGCATGGCTGGTAGTCTCTGCTTTGTAGAGATACTATTCTGTATAAAGTGAGTATACAGATAAAATGATGTATAACTTCCATTGTTTAGAGTGTAGTTGTTGCAGTTAAAGACTGAAACAATTGGCATGTACCTCTGTATATTTAGTGGCTTTCCTTCAATAATAGTAATATCCTAGAATCATAGCATATCAGGGTTGGAAGGGACCTCAGGAGGTCATCTAGTCCAACCCCCTACTCAAAGCAGGACCAATCCCCCACTAAATCATCCCAGCCAGGGCTTTCTCAAGCCTGACCTTAAAAATTCCTAAGGAAGGAGATTCCGCCACCTCCCTAGGTAACGCATTCCAGTGTTTCACCACCCTCCTAGTGAAAAAGTTTTTCCTAATATCCAACCTAAACCTCCCCCACTGCAACTTGAGACCATTACTCCTCGTTCTGTCATCTGCTACCACTGAGAACAGTCTAGATCCATCCTCTTTGGAACCCCCTTTCAGGTAGCTGAAAGCAGCTATCAAATCCCCCCTCATTCTTCTCTTCCACAGACTAAACAATCCCAGTTCCCTCAGCCTCTCCTCATAAGTCATGTGTTCCAGTCCCCTAATAATTTTTGTTGCGCTCCGCTGGACTCTTTCCAATTTTTCCACATCTTTCTTGCAGTGTGGGGCCCAAAACTGGACACAGTACTCCAGATGAGGCCTCACCAATGTCGAATAGAGGGGAATGATCACATCCCTCACTCTGCTGGCAATGCCCCTACATATACATCTCAAAATGCCATTGGCCTTCTTGGCAACAATGGCACATTGTTGACTCATATCCAGCTTCTCGTCCACTGTAACCCCTTGGTCCTTTTCTGCCGAACTGCTGCTGAGTCATTCGGTTCCTAGTCTGTAGCAGTGCATGGGATTCTTCCGTCCTAAGTGCAGGACTCTGCACTTGTCCTTGTTGAACCTCATCAGATTTCTTTTGGCCCAATCCTCTAATTTGTCTAGGGCCCTCTGTATCCTTTATCTACCTCTCCTCCCAGTTTAGTGTCATCTGCAAACTTGCTGGGGGTGCAATCCATGCCATCCTCCAGATCATTTATGAAGACATTGAACAAAACCAGCCCCAGGACCGACCCTTGGGGCACTCCACTTGATACCGGCTGCCAACTAGACATGGAGCCATTGATCACTACCCGTTGAGCCCGATGATCTAGCCAGCTTTCTATCCACCGTATAGTCCATTCATCCAGCCCATACTTCTTTAACTTACTGGCAAGAATACTGTGGGAGACCATATCAAAAGCTTTGCTAAAGTCAAGGAACAACATGTCCACCACTTTCCCCTCATCCACAGAGCCACTTATCTTGTCATAGAAGGCAATTAGATTAGTCAGGCACGTCTTGCCCTTGGTGAATCCATGCTGACTTTCCTCTCGTCTAAGTGCTTCAGAATTGATTCCTTGGGGTCATGCTTCATGATTTTTCCAGGGACTGAGGTGAGGCTGACTGGTCTGTAGTTCCCAGGATCCTCCTCCTTCCCTTTTTTAAAGATGGGCACTACATTAGCCTTTTTCCAGTTGTCCGGGACTTCCCCGGATTGCCATGAGTTTTCAAAGATAATGGCCAATGGCTCTGCAATCACATCCGCCAACTCCTTTAGCACTCTCGGATGCAGTGCATCCGGCCCCATGGACTTTTGCTTGTCCAGCTTTTCTAAATAGTCCCAAACCACTTCTTTCTCCACAGAGGTCTGGCCACCTCCTCCCCATGTTGTGCTGCCCAGTGCAGTAGTCTGGGAGCTGACCTTCTTCGTGAAGACAGAGGCAGGAAAAGCATGGAGTACATTAGCTTTTTCCACGTCCTCTGTCACTAGTTTGCCTCCCTCATTCAATAAGGGGCCCACACTTTCCTTGACTTTCTTCTTATTGCCAACATACCTGAAGAAACCCTTCTTGTTACTCTTAACATCCCTCGCTAGCTGCAACTCCAAGTGTGGTTTGGCCTTCCTGATTTCACTCCTGCATGCCCGAGCAATATTTTTATACTCTTCCCTGGTCATTTGTCCAATCTTCCACTTCTTGTAAGCTTCTTTTTTGTTTTTAAGATTTGTTTTCACTGTTAAGCCAAGTTGGTTGCCTGCCATATTTACTATTCTTTCTACACATCGGGATAGTTTGTTCCTACAACCTCAATAAGGATTCTTTAAAATACAGCCAGCTCTCCTGGACTCCTTTCCCCATCATGTTATTCTCCCAGGGGATCCTGCCCATCAGTTCCCTGAGGGAGTCAAAGTCTGCTTTTCTGAAATCCAGGGTCTGTATTCTGCTGCTCTCCTTTCTTCCCTGTGTCAGGAGCCTGAACTTGACTATCGCATGGTCACTGCCTCCCAGGTTCCCATCCACTTTTGCTTCCCCTACTAATTCTTCCCGGTTTGTTAGCAGCAGGTCAAGAAGAGCTTTGCCCCTAATTGGTTCCTCCAATACTTGCACCAGGAAATTGTCCCTTACAGTTTCCAAAAACTTTCTGGATTGCCTGTGCACCGCTGTATTACTCTCCCAGCAGATATCAGGGTGATTGAAGTCTCCCATGAGAACCAGGCCCTGCGATCTAGTAACTTCTGTGAGTTGCCGGAAGAAAGCCTTGTCCACCTCATTCCCCCTGGTCCGGTGGTCTATAGCAGACTCCCACTATGACATCACCCTTGTTGCTTGCACTTCTAAACTTAATCCAGAGACACTCAGGTTTTTCTGCAGTTTCATACTTGAGCTTTGAGCAGTCATACTGCTCCCTTACATACAGTGCAATTCCCTCACCTTTTCTGCCCTGCCAGAATATATAAATATATAATAAAGTTTGCAGCTTTTAATCCTTCTAGCTACACTAAAGCAACAAAATAAAAAGTTGTTTGGGAGAGAGAGAGAGATATGGAGTGATTTTGTACTGGGAAATTTCACAATGGAGAAAGTACACTAGAAATAAAAGGGTAGCAATGGAAAACAAATCCCCACACTGTCTCAAAATGCCACCTGTATACAATATGAAAGGAGGAAAAGCATATTTCTGCATCAGAAAGTGTGTACTGTCTAACAGCCAGACATATTAATAATAAATTGCTTACTGAGTGAGCAAGTTCTCCAGTGTAACAGGGTACGGTCCTGACCCTGCACAAGCTCTGTATGGACAGACCCATGTGCAACTCATTGCAGGATGGAAGCCCAAAGTGGTCACTTTACTTGTTGGACTGCATTCAAGTTATTCCAGGGATAAATTTGACCCAAATTTTGAAATTTTTA
Source organism: Lepidochelys olivacea (assembly GCF_965140295.1). Lineage (NCBI taxonomy): Eukaryota > Metazoa > Chordata > Testudines > Cheloniidae > Lepidochelys > Lepidochelys olivacea. Next base: position 44,153,545 of record NC_140414.1, on the reverse strand, counting down.
AATTTAAAAATAATCAAGAAGCTAACAGATTTTTTTTTTTTTAAAAAAAGCAGTAGCAAGGATTCTGTAACGGCTGAATACATGCATCTCCCGGTGACTGGATTTTAACTATGGAATACCTCTGTTTGTATGTATTAAGAACATATCCCATATTATGTATATAGTCTTCTGTTACCGATATGCAGTTAGGCACTAAGTTGTAGCTGTGACCGTGGATGACTACCTGTCACCATGTCCTGTCTCTTTTCTATTACAATTATAAGCTCAGTACTTCAAGACAACATGTCTGGTGCCACTGGTGACATAGGGCCAGATTTTGCCATCTCCTTACACTGAGCAGCATCTTACTCTGTGAGCCATCCATTTGAAATCACAAAATAAGCATTGAATGAGATAACGAGCAGCATGGATAACAGAATCCTCATCTGGCCCTCACTGTTTATTCCGTCAATCACTAGGTCAAGTTTGACAGATCGATGCTCAGCTTAAAATCACATTGCTATGCAAAATAGGAAATGAAGCTGGGGTTAAAGTTGTGAACAAACATCAATGATTTGTGGGGAATGAAGAGGTGAGGGTACAACTTGCATATAGTAGAGTAGCTTTTAAAAATGTTTGAAATTGAGAAAATTTAAAGTGCAGGTTTCACCTAAAAAAAAAAAATCCCTAAGATTGGAAAATGTAGAAAAGCAGAGCTAAGGGATCCCTAACTGCCTGAAGTTATTCTGTGATGCACTAAGGGCCAGACTTTCAAATGTACTTATGCACCATAAAGTGCGGATAGTTGCCCAGTAGGATTTTAAAAAGCTCCAGATGCCTAAATCTCATTAATTTCAATTGGAGTTAGGCACCTAAGCACTTTAGAAAACCCCACTAGACACCTATCTGTATCATTAAGCACCTAGATACATTTGAAAAGTTGGCCCATAGTGCCTCCTGCAAGATGCTGAGTGCCCTCAACGGAACAATGAAGCCAGGAATTGAAGGTGCTCAGTACTTCTGTCAAGGTTCCTCCCCCACTCTGAACTCTAGGGTACAGGTGTGGGGACCTGCATGAAAAACCTCCTAAGCTTATCTTTACCAGCTTAGGTCAAAACTTCCCCAAGGTACAAAATATTCCCCCCGCCCGTTGTCCTTGGACTGGCCGCTACCACCACCAAACTAATACTGGTTACTGGGGAAGAGCTGTTTGGACGCGTCTTTCCTGCCAAAATACTTCCCAAAACCCTGCACCCCACTTCCTGGACAAGGTTTGGTAAAAAGCCTCACCAATTTGCCTAGGTGACTACAGACCCAGACCCTTGGATCTTAAGAACAATGAACAATCCCCCCAACACTTGCACCCCCCCCTTTCCTGGGAAATGTTGGATAAAAAGCCTCACCAATTTGCATAGGTGACCACAGACCCAAACCCTTGGATCTGAGAACAATGAAAAAGCATTCAGTTTTTTACAAGAAGGCTTTTAATAAAAAAAAAAAATAGAAGTAAATAGAAATAAAGAAATCCCCCCTGTAAAATCAGGATGGTAGATATCTTACAGGGTAATTAGATTCAAAAACATAGAGAACCCCTCTAGGCAAAACCTTAAGTTACAAAAAAGATACACAGACAGAAATAGTTATTCTATTCAGCACACTTCTTTTCTCAGCCATTTAAAGAAATCATAATCTAACACATACCTAGCTAGATTACTTACTAAAAGTTCTAAGACTCCATTCCTGGTCTATCCCCGGCCAAGACGACTACAGACAGACTCAGACCCTTTGTTTCTCTCCCTCCTCCCAGCTTTTGAAAGTATCTTGTCTCCTCATTGGTCATTTTGGTCAGGTGCCAGCGAGATTACCTTTAGCTTCTTAACCCTTTACAGGTGAGAGGAGCTTTCCCCTGGCCAGGAGGGATTTCAAAGGGGTTTACCCTTCCCTTTATATTTATGACAACTTCAAAGATCAAGTCCACACTCTGCTCACTTGTGCCTGACCACAGAATACCCAAAGTTATGTGACATGTGTACACCTGCACATCCTACATCAGTGAGAACCACATACACTGCACCAGCATTTTTAAAAAAAACAAATGATATATAAGCATTACAAAATGGTTATTTTTGCTAGGTTGGCATGCAAATCAAATTATTCCCCATTTCCAATATAAAAAAAACCATTCTATTTCAAAAACAACAAGGAGTCTGGTGGCCTGATATTTCAAAAATAGATGTGTTGGAATCCTAATTATAATTGAATAATTCTGAAAAGGCAGAATCAGAATTACGGTTTAACTAGAATAAAAACCCACAGTGCTACTTTTTAATAAATGACTGCAGATGCACCTCAAGTTGGCCTCATGATTGCCAAAGACAAAATGCTCACCTGGTTTGAAGTACCTTGGCACTCAGCATCCCCCACATGAGTATCTAATTGGAGCAAGAAGCTCATCAAGGTATAGAACAACACTGAGATAATGACCCTATTCCTGATGCCTGTTATCTCCATCATGGTACTCACAGCCTCATGGTTATTAGCACAGCAGATGGCTGAGATTTTTGACACCTGTCCCAGCAGTTTTATTTTGCTACAGCTTGCAGAAATTCAGACACAAAAGCCATTTGTCAAAAACTAATTGACAAAAGCCAAGTTGGTGAAATTGCATTTGCCGAGCATACATTTATTCCTAATAATATCAGCATTGGGGCAAAGGGAATCTCTCTCTCTGCTACAGGTAAGCACTATTCCTCCCATTTAGATATACTGAATGGTGGAACTGAGAAACATGCTCCCACATCAATAGCAGTTTACTATTTCAAATAAATAACTTACATGCTGTTGGTAGCATATCAGTTTGCATGACAGTAGTATTGATATGCTAGATTATCATTTGTAATGGCCACTCATTTTCAGGCTGCTGCCTTTTTGATAGTTTTGTCTGCATTTATGCAGCAGATATGCTATTTAACTATTTTTACACACAATATTAGGAACCACAAAAATGGCTCAATTTTGTAGCATTTAGACAACATTTACAATCTCTTTGGAGGTTTCTATTTTAGGGCAGCTCAGATTTGATTATGGAATTTTAGCTAGAACAAATTTCTTTTAAAATAATTAAATACATCCATTGAAATATTCAAAGTGTAATAATTATTATTTATTCTTTCCTGATCCTTCCTTTGGGGGTATCATCTTCATCATTATTCTGATTATTTTAAGGCTAGGCTGCACTAGCTGGTCTTGCAGTATTTCTACTCTGCTTATTTCTGTGCCTAGAGTCAATTTATCAGCCAGACTCATCTGTTATTCCATGTCCTCTCCTTCACTTTCCCTTCATTACTTCTAATCTCTTGCATCTAGTTAGCATGGCTAGCAAGATAGCCACTCCTGAACCTTATTCTGACAGTTAGGATCTCATCTGCGTTGTCTCTACCAGGACAGATTCTCATACACATTTATGATATGTATATAAATAATTTACATAAGTATCAGATGTTATCAAAACACATACACATTGATACATTCATTTATTATGTGTATATAATCTGGTAGCACTGCCTTAATTAAGGTTACCTAACACTTCCCATTTTAAGACCCTGTCTGCAGTTGCTTATAACTTTGTCAAACATGAACCATTGTCACATGCCAGTGTCTCCTTCAGGCTGACTTTTTGGGGGAAATTTTCCTCTAAAATGGTTTGGCTGTTTCCAGGATTGAGGCTGGGAGCAAAAACAGTTAATTTTTCCATGTTTTATTCTGGTGCCCTTTTCTTTGAACAGCTTTAATACCCCCAATTAAAAATTGACAGAGGTTGACCTTTGTATCAAGCATATGACTTTTGCCATCCACATGCAAATCCACCCAAATTTGACCAAGTTATAAGCTTTGGAAAAATTTTAGTTTGCACATGCTCAGTGGAGACAGGCTTTAAGAGCTAAATTCCCTAAAGACTTTGTCCACAAAGGGCATACTCAAGACCAGGAAATTCCCTGCAATTGTTTCTCTGGGTTGTGCTGGATCTGAATCTGGGCACCTGAATTGAGAGCAGGAACACTATCTTCTGTGCTCGGAGTGACCTATCTGCTGGGCCCGGGCAGTTGTAGATAAGGCTGCTTGATTTAAATGCATAGGAGAAAAGAGTCAGACCAGTGGGGTGAGGGTATACGCTCTGAGGAGAAGCCTGCGGGGGAGAGGGAAACTAGGACTGGCATGCAGGGGTGGAGACTGGGATGGCTGGGAGCCAATAGATGGGGGTAGGAGGGAGATGAAGATAAAACAAAGAGCAGGGGTGAGAATAGGACTGTCTGGACAAGGAGACTGGGTCTGAGAACTAGTGAGGCAGGAAGTGAAGGGGAAGAGGAGATCAGAAGAGGACCCAGGGTACACAGGGAAAACTGGGACTTGCTAGACCAAGAGACTAAAATAAAGAGCTGGGGAACGTTAAGGAGGGAGATTAGGCCTGAAAGCTGGTGGGACTACTGGGGTCTAGGGGAACGGAGAAGGCAGACTTATGAGGAGCTAGGAGAAGGGGGAATTAGGATTGGATTGGCAAAGAGTCAGGAGACAAGGAGCTGGGGAAGAACTGGGAATGGCTAGGCAAGGAGACTGGGACTGGGGGTGAACTGTAGGGATGAAGGTAGCATTTGCTGTGCAAGAACACTGGATTAGTATTAGAAGCCAGAGAAATGGCGAAAGAGTTCTGATGACCCATATGAGTGACTATATGATGCCAGATGATAGAATTTGGGTGGTTGGTGGGTTTTTTTTTTCAGTTTTCTTTTTTAAAAAGCCAAGAAGTCACATACAAAAACTACTTTAAAAGAACATTAAGGTTGCAAAGTCAAGCACTCAAATGTTACGTAATGTCAGAATAGAGATGGCCTGTGCAATCTTAATTTGACTGCCTGTGCATAATCACATGATCCCGTCTTCCTACATGATCACATACTATTTTTTCCAGTGCTAGAAGAAAGTGAATCTTTCTAGGGGTATGTCTACACTACGAAATTAGGTTGAATTTATAGAAGTCGGTTTTTTTGAAATCGGTTTTATATATTCGAGTGTGTGTGTCCCCACAGAAAATGCTCTAAGTGCATTAAGTGCATTAACTCGGCGGAGCGCTTCCACAGTACCGAGGCAAGCGTCGACTTCTGGAGCGTTGCACTGTGGGTAGCTATCCCACAGTTCCCGCAGTCTCCGCTGCCCATTGGAATTCTGGGTTGATATCCCAATTCCTGATGGGGCTAAAACATTGTCGCGGGTGGTTCTGGGTACATATCGTCAGGACCCCGTTCCCACCCTCCCTCCCCCCGTGAAAGCAAGGGCAGACAATCATTTCGCGCCTTTTTTGTCTGCTGCCAGCCAAAGATGTAAAGGATAGATGGAGTGGGTCAGAACAAGAAATAGATCAGATTTGTTTTGTACTCATTTTCCTCCTCCCCTGTCTAGATCACACTGCAGTCAGTCACAGAGAAGGCGCAGCAAGGTTAATCTAGCCATGTATCAATCAGAGGCCAGGCTAACCTCCTTGTTCCAATAACAACGATAACTTTGGTGCACTATTTCTTATTGGAACCCTCCGTGCAGTCCTGCCTGAAATACTCCTTGATGTACAGGCACACCCTTTGTTGATTTTAGCTCCCTGAAGCCAACCCTGTAAGCCGTGTCGTCAGTCGCCCCTCCCTCCGTCAGAGCAACGGCAGACAATCGTTCCGCGCCTTCTTTCTGTGCGGACGCCATACCAAGGCAAGCATGGAGGCCGCTGAGCTCATTTTGGCAATTAGGAGCACATCAACCACCACACGCATTATCCAGCAGTATATGCAGCACCAGAACATGGCAACGCGATACCGGGCGAGGAGGCGACGTCAGCGCGGTCCCGTGAGTGATCAGGACATGGACACAGATTTCTCTGAAAGCATGGGCCCTGCCAATGCATGCATCATGGTGCTAATGGGGCAGGTTCATGCTGTGGAACGCCGATTCTGGGCTCGGAAAACAAGCACAGACTGGTGGGACCGCATAGTGTTGCAGGTCTGGGACGATTCCCAGTGGCTGCGAAACTTTCGCATGCGTAAGGGCACTTTCATGGAACTTTGTGACTTGCTTTCCCCTGCCCTGAAGCGCATGAATACCAGGATGAGAGCAGCCCTCACAGTTGAGAAGCGAGTGGCGATAGCCCTGTGGAAGCTTGCAACGCCAGACAGCTACCGGTCAGTTGGGAATCAATTTGGAGTGGGCAAATCTACTGTGGGGGCTGCTGTGATGCAAGTAGCTCACGCAATCAAAGATCTGCTGATATCAAGGGTAGTGACCCTGGGAAATGTGCAGGTCATAGTGGATGGCTTTGCTGCAATGGGATTCCCTAACTGTGGTGGGGCTATAGACGGAACCCATATCCCTATCTTGGCACCAGAGCACCAAGCCGGCGAGTACATAAACCGCAAAGGGTACTTTTCGATAGTGCTGCAAGCTCTGGTGGATCACAAGGGATGTTTCACCAACATCAACGTGGGATGGCCGGGAAAGGTGCATGACGCTCGCATCTTCAGGAACTCTGGTCTGTTTCAAAAGCTGCAGGAAGGGACTTTCTTCCCAGACCAGAAAATAACTGTTGGGGATGTTGAAATGCCTATATGTATCCTTGGGGACCCAGCCTACCCCTTAATGCCATGGCTCATGAAGCCGTACACAGGCAGCCTGGACAGTGGTCAGGAGCTGTTCAACTACAGGCTGAGCAAGTGCAGAATGGTGGTAGAATGTGCATTTGGACGTTTAAAGGCGCGCTGGCGCAGTTTACTGACTCGCTTAGACCTCAGCGAAACCAATATTCCCACTGTTATTACTGCTTGCTGTGTGCTCCACAATATCTGTGAGAGTAAGGGGGAGACGTTTATGGCGGGGTGGGAGATTGAGGCAAATCGCCTGGCTGCTGGTTATGCGCAGCCAGACACCAGGGCGGTTAGAAGAGCTCAGGAGGGCGCGGTATGCATCAGAGAAGCTTTGAAAACCAGTTTCATGACTGGCCAGGCTACAGTGTGAAAGTTCTGTTTGTTTCTCCTTGATGAAACCCCCCGCCCCTTGGTTCACTCTACTTCCCTGTAAGCTAACCACCCTCCCCTCCTCCCTTTAATCACCGCTTGCAGAGGCAATAAAGTCATTGCTGCTTCACAGTCATGCATTCGTTATTCATTCATCACACAACTAGGGAGATGACTACCAAGGTATCCCAGGAGGGGTGGTGGAGGAGGGAAGGAAAATGCCACACAGCACTTTAAGCACAGCACTTTAAAAGTTTACAACTTTAAAATTTATTGAATGACAGCCTTCTTTTTTTTGGGCAATCCTCTGTTGTGGAGTGGCTGGTTGGCCGGAGGCCCCCCCACCGCGTTCTTGGGCGTCTGGGTGTGGAGGCTATGGAACTTGGGGAGGAGGGCGGTTGGTTACAGAGGGGCAGCAGTGGCAGTCTGTGCTCCAGCTGCCTTTGCTGCAGCTCAACCATACACTGGAGCATTCTGGTTTGGTCCTGCAGCAGCCTCAGCATTGAATCCTGCCTCCTCTCATCACGCTGCCGCCACATTTGAGCTTCAGCCCTCTCTTCAGCCCGCCACTTACTCTCTTCAGCCCTCCACCTCTCCTCCCGGTCATTTTGTGCTTTTCTGCACTCTGACATTATTTGCCTCCACGCATTCGTCTGTGCTCTGTCAGTGTGGGAGGACAGCATTAGCTCGGAGAACATTTCATCTCGAGTGCGTTTTTTTTTCTTTCTAAGCTTCACTAGCCTCTGGGAAGGAGAAGATCCTGTGATCATTGAAACACATCCAGCTGGTGGAGAAAAAAAAAGGGACAGCGGTATTTAAAAAGACACATTTTATAAAACAGTCGCTACACTCTTTCAGGGTAAACCTTGCTGTTAACATTACATACATAGCACATGTGCTTTCGTTACAAGGTCGCATTTTGCCTCCTCCCACCGCGTGACTACCCCCTCAACCTTCCCCCCTCCCTGTGGCTAACAGCGGGGAACATTTCTGTTCAGCCACAGGCAAACAGCCCAGCAGGAATGGGCTATACTGAGTGTCCCTGAAGAAAAGCACCCTATTTCAACCAGGTGACCATGAATTATATCTCACTCTCCTGAGGATAACACAGAGAGAGAAAGAACGGATTTTGGTTGAATGCCAGCAAACATACACTGCAATGCTTTGTTCTACAGTGATTCCCGAGTATGTGTTACTGGCCTGGAGTGATAAAGTGTCCTACCATGAAGGACGAAATAAGGCTGCCCTCCCCAGAAACCTTTTGCAAAGGCTTTAGGACTACATCTAGGAGAACCGCAAATGCCAGGGCAAAGTAATCCTTTCACATGCTTGCTTTTAAACCATGTATAGCATTTTAAAAGGTACACTCACCAGAGGTCCCTTCTCCGCCTGCTGGGTCCAGGAGGCAGCCTTGGGTGGGTTCGGGGGGTACTGGCTCCAGATCTAGGGTGAGAAACAGTTCCTGGCTATCGGGAAAACCGGTTTCTCCGCTTGCTTGCTGTGAGCTATCTACAACCTCCTCCTCCTCATCATCTTCTTCGTCCCCAAAACCTGCTTCCGTATTGCCTCCATCTCCATTGAAGGAGTCAAACAACACGGCTGGGGTAGTGGTGGCTGAACCCCCTAAAATGGCATGCAGCTCATCATAGAAGCGGCATGTTTGGGGCTCTGACCCAGAGCGGCTGTTCGCCTCTCTGGTTTTCTGGTAGGCTTGCCTCAGCTCCTTCAGTTTCACGCGGCACTGCTTCGGGTCCCTGTTATGGCCTCTGTCCTTCATGCCCTGGGAGATTTTCACAAAGGTTTTGGCATTTCGAAAACTGGAACGGAGTTCTGATAGCACGGATTCCTCTCCCCAAACAGCGATCAGATCCCGTACCTCCCGTTCGGTCCATGCTGGAGCTCTTTTGCGATTCTGGGACTCCATCATGGTCACCTGTGCTGATGAGCTCTGCATGGTCACCTGCAGCTTGCCACGCTGGCCAAACAGGAAATGAGATTCAAAAGTTCGCGGTTCTTTTCCTGTCTACCTGGCCAGTGCATCTGAGTTGAGAGTGCTGTCCAGAGCGGTCAGAATGGAGCACTCTGGGATAGCTCCCGGAGGCCAATACCATCGAATTGTGTCCACAGTACCCCAAATTCGAGCTGGGAACGTCGATTTAAGCGCTAATCCACTTGTCAGGGGTGGAGTAAGGAAATCGATTTTAAGAGCCCTTTAAGTCGAAATAAAGGGCTTCACTGTGTGGATGGGTGCAGGTTTAAATCGATTTAACGTTGCTAAATTCGACCTAAAGTCCTAGTGTAGACCAGGGCTAGGATTCTTCGCTATTGTTATGTGACAATGTAGCGCTGTTATGGCAAAGTGCTGTGCCTTTTTGCTTTCTCTAAAATTCATTATAATCCTGAGAACAACACACACATTCTCACTCTATTAAATGACTTCTCAACTAACTCTTCTAAAGTAAAATCCACCAAACGTCTAATTTTAACAACTCCATCATTTTCAATAAGAAGGAAAGCTGTATTCTGTTTCTTCTAATTTTATAGTGTCTCTCCATCCACCCATTCTTTAGAACCTGAATCAAAGAAAGTAATCCAAATATTATTGAGTTCCATAAAATAAATTTACTGCACCAAATAATAGAGATGGTTAAATAATTCATTGTGAATAAACTATCCAGCAAATATATACCCTTTTTGTTTGTGAATTTTTTCATTAATAGTTCCTGATTGCTATGACTATATTAGGTATTTGTATTTGCTTATAAGATATAAGTGTTGGGTGTGAACTATTTACATGTTATTTGTTGTTCGTCTGATATGATTGGTCACCTGCAACACCTAATATTTCTGTTCCCATTAGATGATTGCATTTTTAAAATAGTGAATAATAGCAAAAAAACCCATGCATTTCTGGCACAAATTTTCAGATAAATAAGCATTCATCCTAGAATTTGTGAAATGTTTGGGGTTTGTGACTGTCTTAATAAACCATGGTCATCCAAATACACACGAACAATGAGTAACGTGACTTCATGAATAACATTGGCATGAACTTGTTATGTTTATTTGCAAAGCATACTGACAAATCACTTTATTATTTAATCAGCTGTCTAGTAAAGAGGAAGTATGGAAAATGTCTTTCTCAACATATGTGGAATTCTAATATATTTCACACTGGTAGCATCTTGCAAGTTGCAGTAACAACAGTTGATAATTGTGCATACCATGAGAAAAACAAATACTCCAATTAAGAAAAAGGAAACATTTATTGAGTTAACATTATCTGTCAAACTGGGTGGAAAATATATATTTTTCCCCCAGTAAAAAGTTTTTTACTTTTGTCAAGATTTTCCCTGGGGAAAAAAAAAATCAACTTTTTGGCAATAACAAAAAAATAAATTTTCATAACCCAAAATACTTTGATTCTGAAATGCTCATGCAGAGCCTTATGGGAATTGGACTATATTTCTCATGCTGCACCCATGTCTCTCCTTGTGGTGAGAAGAGGTGGTGCATCACTGGAGTCCAATGGTGGCGTGCATCATGGGAGACAAAGTACAGGTGGGGTGGTTGGCTCATAAGGCATCTGAACTACAACTTCCATGAGGTAACACAACAGCATATCTGAATCAAAACATTTTGGTTTGGGGCTGATTTTTTCCCCCACTTTTCTATTTTGATAAGAACTGAAATTTTGCATGGAAAGCAGAACCTTGTGAAAAAATTAGATTAGTCAAAAGCCAAAACTGGAAATACAGTTTCAATGGAAAATTTTTAATGACCCAGTCCTGGTCAAAATTAGGTATGTGAACAGTATTCACTATCATTCAACAACACTGCATATGACTCAGGAGGGCTTTTACAATAATCGAGGATATACATATTGGTATATACCACAAAGGACATACTCTTTGGTATATGGAAGATCTGTTAGATAAATAGAAATTGTTGACAAAGCCGGGCCGGATTCTCAGTCAATAGAGTTAGGCTAATTCACACCAGCTGAGCAGCATGTCCTGAATTGTCAATTTGTTCCTTACAGCAGATCAAGGGACGTGATCATTCCCCTCTATTCGACACTGGTGAGGCCTCATCTGGAGTACTGTGTCCAGTTTTGGGCCCCACACTACAAGAAGGATGTGGATAAATTGGAGAGAGTCCAGCGAAGGGCAACAAAAATGATTAGGGGTCTGGAACACATGACTTATGAGGAGAGGCTGAGGGAACTGGGATTGTTTAGTCTGCAGAAGAGAAGAATGAGGGGGGATTTGATAGCTGCTTTCAACTACCTGAGAGGTGGTTCCAGAGCGGATGGTTCTAGACTATTCTCAGTGGTAGAAGAGGACAGGACAAGGAGTAATGGTCTCAAGTTGCAGTGGGGGAGGTTTAGGTTGGATATTAGGAAAAACTTTTTCACTAGGAGGGTGGTGAAACACTGGAATGCGTTACCTAGGGAGGTGGTAGAATCTCCTTCCTTAGAAGTTTTTAAGGTCAGGCTTGACGAAGCCCTGGCTGGGATGATTTAATTGGGGATTGGTCCTGCTTTGAGCAGGGGGTTGGACTAGATGACCTCCTGAGGTCCATTCCAACCCTGATATTCTATGATACTTCCTAAATGCCAGCTCTGCAAACTCAGCCTGTTATCAGAAAGCCAAGCTGAGTTCTATCCTTCAAGCACATCATCACTAGTAATGAAGGCTCTTCAGGCCAACCTGGGCCCTCTGATCCACCTTTGCAACTTCATTGATTTCAAATGTTCATGGACTTCAGTGTCAGTTATGCAAATGCACTGCTTTCAGCAGTGTAGCTGATTGAACTGGATTGTTTATTGAATTCCAGACAGAATGCTGCTTACACTCTGTATTGGCTCAGCAGTACCAACAGGAGTGAAGAGCAGTAATAAAAAATTTTTCATAAGCAGATCTAGCCAAATGAATAGAAAAAAGCAACAGATTTGTACTATATGAAGTTCATTTTAACAGTCTCTTTTCAGAGCAGAATTGCACTTTAAACTAGGTGTCATTGACCTTAAAACTAGTCCTTTAATACAACCTAACAGTTCTATAATCTGTATGATCCCAGAACTATTAAATGCACAGTCAGATTAGCATTCCATTGAGCACAAACTTTAGCTGGGATGATATAGAGTATCTAAATTAGACTTGTACTTATTGACTAAATACTCCTTTCCTTCGTGCTTTGCTATGGCAGCTGGGCTATTCACAATTTGGTTATCTAGTTGTTATTGCTTATGAGCCATCTATTGGAATGGGCTTTCATGTGCTCTGTAGTCTGGGATAATAAAACATCATCTACTCGCCCCTGTGTTCCTTTACCTGAAAGTGCTAATTTAGTGCACCAAGAACTGTGAAAAATGCACAGAACTGGAATGTTATGTGGTTATTTTCATTGTCCTGAATGTAGAGGATACTATTACAAAATATTTTTAATGCACCAAGTAAATAATTAGTAATAATTATACTAGTATGATAAAATAAGAAGTAATTTGTACCTGGTATAGGAAAAAATATTTTCCCCACCTTATTAACTGTAGCAACTGCCAGACAAGACATAGCTATCAAACAAATCCATTTTGAAAAATGTATCAACTAGTTGTGAACAGAATGCTATATATGAATGCTGGAGAAGGCCAAAGGTAATTCATGTAAAAAGAGCCTTCTCACTGTCTGAACTGGATGCTCATCATGGTATTCCCACACCTGCCTTCATTTGGCAACCTTTAAAAAGTATAAAAATCTGATTTATACTTACAGTTTTTATTTTCTGTTCTCAGTTCTTTGTATATTTTTACCATGTATGCAGTGGTGAAACAAGACAACTGATTTGATGTAGAATAACAAAAGTCAGCAAAACATTGGGAAGGGCGTAGAAGATCATGCAGCATTTACTTCTGACAAGAAGAATGACTTTAATGTCCCTAAGACACCCTCCTCACATTTCTTTCTACAGAGGCCATTAATCAATGTGAGTCACTTATGTGGCAATAGTTGTCATCCCTTCTGGTTGTTATATTGCTGTAGAGAGGATCTAACACCACTTCACCCAGAATTGACAACTTGAGCTGAACTCAGAACACATTTTCTATGTCAGTTGCCAGAAGCTGGATGATTGAGATCTATCTACTGCATGGGTACTTCTTTCTCTTTAGGCTGGGTTAACTATTTACAATAAGCTGTTTTGTGTTCGTTATGTAGCCCCCTTTCCTCTTTGCAAGATGGATATGATTTTTTAGAAATGTGTTTAGTGTTCTAAATTCTTCTTACAAATATCTCATAGAAAAAATGCCCATGGATTGCACATGAATGAACCATTTACTGTAACTATTTCTTCCACTGTTCAGTATTCACACTGGGAGCTGTTCAGTTTCCTAAGTCCCATCTATTTAGGTATTTATATGGCTCCACTCCTATTTGCATAGTGTCTGAGCACATCACAGACAAGTGGATTTATTCCCATACCACCTCCATTTTACAACTGGGAAACTGAGGCTGAGAAAGTTCAGTGACTTGTCAAGGTTATACAGGAAGGCGGTGACATAGCCTGCAATGAAACCTAGATCTGCTGAGTGCTAGTCCAGTGCCTGAACAATAAGATCAGCTGCCCTCTTATGGTATTATTTCTGTTTTCTGACTGAATGACCTAAATTTAGTAAACAAGAGGACAATCTGAACCATGCTGTGACCAAATACACCTCATATTCACACCCTATACATTATTGTAATAACCTTTTTACAGAAATATACCTGGAGGTATCATTTGGAAACTAATTACTTACTGCTCAATAATATAATGGTGAAATATATGTGGCAATGTTATCTGTGAAGTTATGAATTCCCCTTGTATGATGTTGATAGCACATGTTCAAAACCATGTAGCTCCAATTAGACAGGACTGATTAAGCAAGTTAATCTTAAACAAAGGACTGTGTGTGTATCTCAATTTGTTTATAAATAGTAAACAAGGTCATTGAGACAGCAAGAGGGAGATAAGGAATATCGTGTATGCATTTCAGTATACACAGAGGAGAAGAAAGAGCATGGGGCCGCCTTTACTCCCAGACTCAATGGCAACTTGTTTTGCCACTTCAAAGGAAGACTATAAAAGTGAGGGGCAAAACCACCACTGTTGGACTTTAAAGGCAGATCCCGACTTGGGAATTTGGTCAGCTATGTTCTGGGAACATGTGGTAAGAATTTTACTTTGAACCAAGTCTAGTTTATTAAGTTTTAGCACTAGAAAGCATTTTATCTTTATTTATCTTGTAACCATTTCTGATTCTAATGCCTTGTACACACTTAAAATCTCTTTGAGGTTAAATAAACTTATTTTACTCTTCAATCAAAACTAATCCAGTGCTGTGTTCAACTGGAATTACCAAACAATTCAGTTTAAAATTGCAAACTGTTGTATACTGACCTTTTACAGGAGCAATGGAACTCTAATATCTGACCTATCCATGATAGGCAGGATAGGCGCAGAGCACATATTTTTGGAAAATTTGGGACTGGAAGTGTGTTCGAGTCACCCTGCAAGTAGTAAACAGATGCTCAGCATGCAACCTGCATGTGGGCAGGCTGTTTGTGAGTAGCCCAGGCGGGATCTGCAGCAGCAAAGCATTGTGAGGCACCCAAGTTTGCAGGGCAGGTGGTAACAACTCCTCACTAGTCTGGATTGCACCCCCAAATGTGATACAGGCAAAGATTCAGATTTTTTTCATCTGAACTCACTCTTTACTTTACGAAGCTGAGGAGGGGTTATTCTTCTCATTTCATGAATAGTTCTTTCTTAAGGGCTGGCATTGAATTCTTATGTGTTTGTGCAGTGCCTAGAACAGTGGGTCTCTGAGCCTGACTACGGCACTACCATGCAGATGCCCTAAAAACATGAAATAATTTTGGAGCAGTTCTTCACGCTAATCTCTAAACTCTGTCCTCGGATGACATCACGTTACTTAGCCCTGCACTTACATAAGGGGGCAAGACTGTGAAAATTGATTTTTTTCCTGATGTTGAAAGAGTAGATGAACAATGCGGCGATGCTGAACATGGGTCATATTTGAAACACATACCCATACAAAGACAGTATTTAAAATACAATAAGAGGAAATAGTTTGGCATATCTAATAATTGAAATATTTCTACAGCACTGCCCTCAGTAATCCTGGCATCCCAGACAAGTGTGGTTAACATTTACTTATTTTAAAACCCTAGTTATTTACATTCAGAATGCACACTGCCCTGCTCCAGCAAAAGACACCTGCCTGTTCACCATGCATCATTCGATGCATGCTACTGAATCCTTCTATGGCTAATTAGAGAAAAGATTAGGAGTTTCTAAAGAGGTGTCTTTAGTATTTCATCTGTGTGGATGTGCAATGGACACTGAAGGTAAACTTCCCCTTTCTGACTTTCACACAGACCAGTGGCAGAAACAGAGAGAATTACAAACAAATGAGGAGGAAAAGGACAAATCAAATATAGACACTTTTTCTGCTTGCTGATAGAGGGTGGGCTGACACAAAAAATGTTCTGGGACCAGGCCTGAAAGAATACATCTGATAGATATCTTGGGAATGTTCCAACTCTAAGGGCATGGCTACACTGGCAGATGTAGAGTGCTTTGAATTAAACCAGCCTTCGTAGAGCACAGTAGAGACAGCGCTGCAGTCTGTCCACACTGACAGCTACAAGTGCACTGGCATGGCCACATTAGCAGCTCTTGCAATGGCCACAGAGAGCAGTGCATTGTGGTAGCTATCCCAGCATGCAAGTGGCTGCAATGTGCTTTTCAAATGCGGGGGTGGGTGGGGTGTGACAGGGAGCGTGTTGTGTGTATGTGGGGGGGAGAGAGTGGGTTTTTGGGGGGCTGAGAGCATGTCAGCATGCTGTCTTGTAAGTTCAGACAGCAGCAGACCCCTCTTCCTCTCTCACAGCATTCCACAATAATGGTTGCTTTGTCTCGGAGCAGATAAGCATGCTGGATGTCAGAAACGGAGCTTTCAAAGGGCATATCTGCATTCCTACAGTGAGTTCATGACAATGAGAAGAGTGGCCACTTGACTTAAGGGGATTATGGGACGTTTCTGGAGGCTGATCAGAGCACAGTAACGCAACACCTCGTTCACTCTGATGCCCGGGTGTTTCAGCCAAGGCGTAACAAGCGTTAATCTTCTCACAGAGATGGAGTAAAAGGAGCGCTCTACGTGCCTTGTCAGTGTGGATAGGTAGTGAGCTAGCGTGCCCAGGGCTGCTTTAATGCACTCTAACTCACAAGTGTAGCCAAGCCCTGAGTTACACTGGTGTGAAAGCAGTCTTTAATTTGGATCACAGTCAGGCCCACTTTTATTGATTAGTTGTGCAAACTGTTTGCAAGTAAACCTAACTACTATTGGCTCTCAAACACCTGTCCAGGTGATAGTTTTCAAAATGCTTAATTCTGTCAAAGTACTCTGTTAGGAAAAGAAATGTTTCATGAAGGGATATTTATCTTATGAAGTGAAGTGATGTGTACATGACAAATTTGCAGGCTACTACTGTATTAAATAAGAGTGTGTGTAGAAGAGGAAACTGACTGATAATGCTCAGGATTTTTGAGAATGAGGTCACATATTTAGCTCCCTAAATAAGGATTCAAAAATAAAAGATTTTTAAAAATAGGAGCCCTGAAGTTAGTCCATTATTTAAGCATCTAAGGTTTGGATTGTCAAATGCACCTACACTGAGGATTAGAGCTGGGTGAGAGCAGCCCTTGAAGCCAGGTGGCCTAGGAGTCTCAAAACCCTGGGGGTCTCTGCATGGCACAGCTGTAGATGATTGAATTTGACATGTTTCTTTCCAGTTTCACCACTGCTACATAGATGACAAGATCATGTCAATTTCACTCACCAGTTGCTCCTCTCAAGGACCATATTTTGTATCATAAGCCCCATGTGTCAGTGTTCAAATTATTTCAAAATTTCTGGTTCATGAGAAACTGAAAAAATTGGTTTTGGTCTGAACTGGACCAAGTCCAAATTTCAAATACTGAAATGTCCTGCAAACCAGAAATCCCAACTTTTGGCCAGAGTGTATGATATTCCAAATGATCTTTGGCCACTAGGGTGCTCTCTGTAGGAATGCTGCAGCCAGCAGAAATTAATCTGTGCTAAATTACATCATGGGCCGTTTTGTACCTGTCAACCCCAAGACCACAGGGCAGAAAGGTGGCTTAAAGACCTCACATGACAGGATTTTGTTGCCATGCTTTGAAATTTTATTTTTGATTTTAGGTTACAGTTCCATTTTCTCATGCATGTTTTGGTTATGTAAAAAAGCTAAGCAACAGAAAATGTCACAATTACCAAATATTAGAAAAAAACTAAGTAAAGACGTATGTTTTTGTTTTAAGAGAGAGATTAGAATGTGTCACTTTTTGGGCACATTCCTCTGCTAATCAGAGGTTCTGCCAAATGGAGCTTCTACCAGATGCAAGTTGAAAAAAGCAGTATGTTAAATTCACAAAGGATGTAAATGGAGGTACAAGTTATATGGTAGCAACTGAGTAAATCTGTGTAACACACATGGTAACGGAGAGAAGGACAGGGTTGTAGCCTAAAGTCAGCCAACTGCATGAGACTATGAGTAGGAGAGTGGGCACCTTCTCTTATATTCTCCTGTTTGGTTCCTTTTCTTGCTACGGCTCTATGCTTTTATTCCCTCAGCATGTAAATGGACTCACCCGGCATTCAGTCACACAAACCTTCTGAGCTATAGTCCTCTCTCATTTGCACCACTGTAAATGTGGGGTGACTCTTAGACTTGGCAGTTGCTTTGGTTTAACGCTGGTGTGACTAAGTAGAAGTTGGTCTAATCTCTTAATGGTTATTTCAGGGTATTCGTTCCAAACCTGGTGTAAGGGAAAACAATTTCATTGACTTTAATGGACTTGCACTTAATGTTACCAGGTCTGAATTTGTCTCTTAAGTTTTCTCCCAAGTAAACTATACTACCAACAAACTGCATGTCCTAGAGCAAAATACACATACCACTACTTGGGTACCTATCTCCCATGGTTTGTGAGGCTTAATTTATTTTGGAAAGGGCTTTGATATCTCTGGCTATAAGTGCTTATTAAAAATTAACATGCAGCTGCTTACCCTACAGAAATGTCCTATATCATAGGGTAAATATCAACAATGTCTCATTAACAAGACCTTTACCCTGGGACTTGGCGAATAGTTCAATCACTGAATTTAAACACGATTCATAATTTATAAATGTGTTTGTTTCTGTTTAAGAAACACAAACTTCCCCCTGCCCTCGCTCTATGTGGAGAACAGTTGGATTAGCTCATCAAACAGTGCTCCTTGCAGACATTTCATTTGGATCACATCAAGTTATGATAATGACTTTTCAGGGTAGAAAAATACCCTTATTTGCAATGCCTTTAATGAAAAAAATTGTGGGCAATGAGCTTAGAGAGGAATTGGCAAAGTGCCCCCCCAGTCTTTGTTAACCTTTAGAAATTGGATGACAAGGGTTTAATGGCACTTGAGGAAAAACGTTATTCTACTTATTCTGGCTCAGTACAGAATACTGAAAACTGCCTCCTTCTAGCGTATTTGAATTGTTTCTTGCTAACGTTTGAGACTGCCTATTAATGCCTATACACTTTGTTATTTTTAAATAATTCTGGACATTTATATTAATTTTAGGGAACAAGCTTTCAGTTTCTTTTAAATTTATCTACAGCCTCATGATGGGCCTTCCAACCCACAACTTGGAATTGTCTACATGAACCTCTAAACACTGTAATCTGAGGTATTTAAAAGCTGAATTATAATCATTAGTTCATTAGTGTACTTGCTTTGGCAACATCTCTGCTTTATGTGGGTTTGGCTTGGCAGAAGTATGCTCTTGCATTGTTATTGTACCGTGTTTATGGAACATTGATAGACGTTTTGCTGGCCTATAACAAGATGCTTATTTAAATGAAATGTTAAAGTCTTAGTGAGTCACTGCCTAACTAAATATTACGTATCACATGGAATAGCTTGTATAGGTGTCTGAAACAAAAACTCTCAATAAATTGACCTGCATAGCCAGAGGTGAAAGTAAGCCGGTACACACCAGAGCCCTTTAAATCCCCGCCTGAGCCCGGCTACCTGAACCCTGGGGTAGTGGCGGTGGGTCTCTGGCAGGGATTTAAAGGGCCCCGGGCCTTTAAATCCCCACTGGAGCCCTGCTGCCAAAGCCCTGGGATAGCGGATTTAAAGGGCTGGAGCCCGAGGGCCCTTTAAATCCCCGACAGAGCCCAGTCGCCGCTACCTCAGGGCTCAGGCTGGGATTTAAAGGGTTCGGGGCTCCGGCAGCCGCTACCACAGTAGAGCCCCAGGCCCTTTAAAGCTCTGCCAGAGCCCTGGGCTAGCGTGGCAGCTGGGAGTCCCCAGGGCTCCTCAGTGATTTAAAGGGCCTGGGGCTCTGCTGTGGTAGCAGCAGCTGGAGCTCTGGGCCCTTTAAATCACCCCCAAGCCCTGGGGTTCCCAGCTGCCTCTGCAGCTGGTAGCTTGTAGGTGATTTAAAGGGCCCCGGGCTCCCAGCCGCCACTACCGCAGCTGGAGCCCTGGCCCTTTAAATCAAGATTTAAAGGGCCTGGGGATTTAAGGCCCTGCCTCTTCCGGTTAAGGTCATGCCTCTTCTGGTTGAGGCCACGCCCCCCTGCTCAGGACTCCAGCATACCGGTAAGTCCTCTAAATTACTTTCACCCCTGTGCATAGCAAAAGTCATCTATCTGCAATTGTGAAAAAAGGGTTATCTTTACATAGTGAGTGTTGGGAATAGAAGACAGAGCAGCCCAGAGTGTACTCTTATTTATGTGGCTTCTTCCTTTCCTCTAAAATGTAGTATCTTGCCCAAGAGTTCCATCTGATACATTTTAAGTAAGTATAATTTTAAAGTGAGTTACGAGAGAGCCCTTTTCTAAGCCTACTGGATGCCTCTGTGGTGCTGAACCAGTACTGAAAAGCCAGAAGATGCTCACCAAAAATTCTATCTAAATTTGGAAACCTGCTTTGGAAACACTTGTTGCACAATGCAGTTTCCTTCAGTTGCAAGGTCTCTTTCTGGAACACTACACATGCTCAGTGCCCATATATTTAAGCAGTTTCCTTCCCATAATCAGAGACATTACTATAGCACTATTATCTACTTTCATTTGAAATCAGCTGTTGATCATAGATTTAGATGTTGCAATTAAATTCTGTCCTGCTTCCAGTGGTGCTGGAACTAGGGGTGTTGGAGGTGCTAACGCACCCCCTGGCTTGAAGTAGTAATAACCAACACCAAATACATGGTTTCCATGAGCAGCACAGCACCCCCACTATAAAAACTGTTCCAGCATCCCTGCCTGCTTCTCTGTCCCTTTCTGCTGTTTTGGAATGGGTTAGTAGGTCTGTCACTTAGACAATAAGATAAATAATAATGATTGTGGTTGAAGGTCATCCCACCCCCACAGCAACATCTACTAAAAAGCTGACCAACATCTGTTGGACAGAAACCATAAATTCTCTATGGGAAAATAATTGAACCACCAAGCAAAGGAACACAAATATAAAATACA
Source organism: Lepidochelys olivacea (assembly GCF_965140295.1). Taxonomy (NCBI): domain Eukaryota; kingdom Metazoa; phylum Chordata; order Testudines; family Cheloniidae; genus Lepidochelys; species Lepidochelys olivacea. Next base: position 44,132,903 of record NC_140414.1, on the reverse strand, counting down.
TTGCCATTAATTCCTTTTTCCCATTTCCAAAGTTCACAATCTGCTGGGAGAGCTTTGTTAGGATGATGTATGTATTTAATTTAATCCAAATAGGCAATACAACAAGCTCCAAAATGTTAAGCATACTATACCTATTATAAGCCCACAAATTAGTTGTGATCCACAGTATGACCTCACACTTTCCAGATGATGGGGGAGTTTCTATTACTCTGCAGTTTATTATTTTCTGTCCCTGTATCATCTTAATTCACACGGAGCTACATATGTCTTCATTATGGCACAGAAAGAATAGAGCACCTTGCTTCTCTATCTTGTTGGCAGTTTCATCAGCTCTCCCCTCCCCCACCCAAATAATGTGCGCTTCCAGACAGGCAGAAATTGGAGATCAATGTGGGAAATAACAAGGCTCTATTACTGCTGTAAAACTTTTCTTCTCAAGTCCTTGAGTCGCTTTTTTCCTCTTGAGCTGCTAGATTTGTTGTGTGAAGAGAAATTTATGGATATCATTATTGTACTCTTATAATTGGATAAACTGAGAAGATATAATCCATTAAACTCCCAGGCCACACTGCTAAAAGCACGAACATTTTACAGCTTCTCCTGCTACAGATACCTATACTGGTCTCATAGCTAGAAGCAAACAAAGCTCCAGATTCTGCCCTCTCTGTTATGTAGAGTAGTGACTTTTTCTACAAGCAGTCCTACTACAATTAGTGGGGCATAAGGCACTGCACAGTGGACACAAAGGTGGCAGAAGCTGGCTCTAAAATAAAGTGTCTAGGAAGCCAGAATCAGTGCGTAATAAGTAGAGCTGAGTAAACAATGGATTGTTTAGTTTACTGACAATTCTGAAAAATTGAAAAAGGTTTTGTTTTGGGTCCAATCAAAATTTTTTCCAAACTTTTTGGAGAATCAAACAAGTTACAAGTTGAGTCAAAATGAAATTTTTTGTTTTGACCTGAGTTGAGTTTTTTCATTTTCATTTCAGGCATTTTAGCAAAAGCAAAGGAGGACTAGAGTTACAAAATTCCTACATGTAAATTCCTACACGTACATGTATGCGGGTCTGCATGCAGAGTGGGGAGGGGTTAGGATACTCTCCTGGGATATAGGAGTGGCAATTCATAGTCATTCACAATGACAATCAATAAGCCAACAGGTGGGGTGGGGAAGAGAGAATGTGTCTATAGACTGGTTGTTAGGGTATTCACCTAGGATGGAGAAACCCAAGTTCAAGTCCCTGCACCAGTGACTAATTATTAATGCAAAGTGCAACAGCTTCAACAGGAGAGATTGAGAAAGACTCACACCAGAATATCCCATAGCCCACTGACTGGAGCACTCTCCTGCAATATGGGAGATCCAAGTTTAAATGTCTTCTCCACATACAACAAGCAGAAGGGGAAACTGATCTGATGTCTCCAACATCCCAGGACAGTATCCTAACCACTTGTGGTCATCCTTCCTCTCTGGCATTTTGTGAATCTTTTCCTCCTTTGCTTTTGTTAAAATGCCAGAAATCCATATAACCAGATTTTTAAAAGGTATTTAGGAACCTAACTCCTAAATTTAAATTCAAATCTTGCCCCTAAAACCTTACAGTACTAAAACAAACTCTCATATTTGATATTTTAGCTTTGCTGGCATTTAACAGATGAGCCACCTGTGGAGAATAAAAAGCCACATCTCAGTGAAATGGAGGCAAGAAGAGGCAGTGAAATCCTCATAAGCAATAAAGTATTATGGAATCCTGTATGACATCTACCACCAACCTCAATGGGTGCAAGAGAAGGCACTAAATGGTTATTCCTCTTTCAGATTATCTGTAGTACTAAACAGACTGTTAGTCTACACTAGATTTTTGATATTAAAAGCCAGCCAAGATCTATAACCTGTAAAAGCAATTTGCAGAAAAAATAGGAGTTCTGAGATGTGAGTAATTAGATATTTATGGACAAAGCCATGGACAAACACCCATAGTTATTTAATCACTGGAAAACTGATAACTTAGAAACCATTGATATCATAAAAACTGTAAAGAAATGCCAAAACCTTACAATTTGAACTATTAAAAAGATTTAAACTAATGAGCAACATTTTCTTTTTTCCCAGAGAGCTGCTAATTATTCATTTCACTAAATACAATAAATATGCAGCTGTGTTTTCATAAACAGAAACACCCAGGTTTTCTGTAACCACCTATTAAGTCTCTGATACCGCTGTTTGACACTTGCATGCTCTGCTTCCTTTAGATTGTAACACATTTGGTCAATCTAATTCTGTACATTACTTGACAAGTTGATCTACATCAGGTGTGCTCCTGCTCTTGTGAACGCATCACAGAATTCATAGATTTTTAAAGTCAAAAGGGACTACTGTGATCATAGAATCATAGGCCTGGAAGGGACCTTGCGAGGTCATATAGTCCAATCCCCTGCACTCATTGCAGGACTAAGTATTATTTAGACCATCCCTGACAGGTCTTTGTCTAACCTGCTCTTTAAAATCTCCAATGATGGAGATTCCACAGCCTCCCTAGGCAATTTATTCTAGTACTTAACCACCCTGACAGTTAGGAAGTTTTTCCTAATGTCCAACCCTAACCTCCCTTGCTGCAATTGAAGCCCATTGCTTCTTGTGTTCTCCTCAGTGATGAAGAAGAACAATTTCTCTCCCTCCTCCTTGGAACAACCTTTTATGTACTTGAAAGTATATCATCTAGTCTGACCTCCTGTATTACACAGGCCATAAGCCTTCCCTGAATTAATTCCTCTTTGAACTAGAGCATATCTTTTAGGAAAGAATCCAATCCTGCTTTAAAAGTTGCCAGTGATGGAGAATCCAGCACAACCCATAGTAAGTTATTTCAATGGTAAATTACCCTCATTGTTAAAACCGTATCCTCTATTTGCAGTCTGATTTTGTCTAACTTCAGCTTTCAGCCATTGAATCTTGTTATACTTTTCTCTAATTATGATCCAGTCACCCTTTAACCTTCTCTTTGTTAAACTAAATTGAACGAGCACCTTGAGTCTATCACTATAAGTCATGTTTTCTAATTTTTTAATAATTCTTATGGCTCTTCTCTAAACCCTCTCTTTTATCAGCATCCTTCATGAGTTCAGGATGGCAGAACTGAACACAGTACTCCAGTAGCGGTCACACAATGCCAAACAGAGAGCTGATATAACATCTATATTCCTACTCAATGATACCCTGATCATATCTCCAAGGATCACACTTGCTCTTTTGGTCACAGCTTCACATTGGGAGCTCACATTCAGCTAATTATCCATCATGGTCCCCAAGTCTTTTTCAGAATCAGTGACAGAGTCCCCCTTCCTATAAGTGTGGCTTGCATTCTTTGCTCCTGGATGTATACATGTACACTTGGTCAAATTAAAATACATATTGTTTGCTTGCGCCCAGCTTACCAAGCGATCCAGAACACTCTGTATCAGTGACCTGTACTCTTCATTAATTTATCATTCTCCCAATCTTTATGAAACTTTTTGTGTGATAATTTTGTTTTCTTCCATGTCATTGATCAAAACGTTAAATAGTAGAGCCAAGAACCAGCTCCTTCTGGGACCCCATTACAAACACACCCACTCAATGATGTTTCCCCGTTTACAGTTACATGTTGAACGATAGGGTTAGAAGGAACCACAAGAGTCATCTTCTCTAACCTCTTGCCAAGATACAGGTTGCCCATCACTGGTCTAAACCATCCAAGACAGATGAGACCCACCATTTAGCCAATTTTCCACCCATTTACTTTGTGCCATGTTAGTTTAGTATCATTTAGTTTTTTAATTGAAATGTTGTGCAGGGTCAATTCAAATGCCTTACGAAGTCTAAGTCTATTACATCAACACTATTATCATTATCAACAAAACTTGTAACCTCATCAAAAATATATCAAGTTAGTTTGACAGGATCTATTTTCCATAAATCCACTGCTTTCCAGGATCCGTCCCCCATTCCGTAAATATGGCCTGCATTCTTTGTTGCTGTGACATTGCCTTTGGCTGTATGGAAACACCCTTTATTTGAATGAGCCCAGTTTATCAAGCAAGGCATATCACATATTCCTTTGGCAGCCACAGATGCTCAGGAAACTTATGCTTTCCTTTATCCTACTCTGGTACATTCAGTCAGCTCGTGTGAGACCAGGTGTAAAGGACATATTTTTCTAATATAGTGACCATCAAAAAGAACAGTATTTGGCAATAGGAAATCCCAGAGGTATCTGATACACATGCTTACTCCCTTCACTTATAATAGGAAATAATTGTACAAACGGTTTGTAAATAATAGGAAGCACTAACCCAACTAAATTATAGATGATAGCTAAATTGGGAATGAGCTATAAAGGTAAAGCAGGTGCTTGCTTTGTATAGATGTTTTAGGGTTCCTACCTGGTGCAGAAGACATTACTGTCTCAGAGGGCAGGCTCCTCACAGATGGAATTACAGTACTGTGCAGTTTGCCCCCTACTGAGACTAACTTACCATGTGTGAGATCTTGTATCATAACACAAATTTAAGAAAATATATAGCGGGAAAAGATCTATTAGATTACCTTTTCCATCCCCTGCCAATAAAGGATTAGTAAAAATGTGGATTGCCTTGGCCACAAAAGGAACTTTGCGGTGAATTTTCCTTCTTGAGCTGACAAAGGTAGGGCACAGGCAGAGGGGTCAAACATCTACCCAGTCAGTGTATTAATGCGCCATATGCAAATTTCACAAAGTCTAACTTTTCATCTTAAAAAGAAAAAATAGTGGGTTGTACGCTTTTGGCATAACACTGTTTCTGTTGGTAAAATTCCAGTGGATGTCAATGAAAGCAAAATTATTGGAAAATTTCATCCTAAATGCCTAACCCTCGTACTTGATGATAATCTTCTAAACATGAACTGAGTGTAACCAGTGCAGCACAGCTTCTTGAATCTGCAGGCAGTCTGAAATAACAACAGAAACCTAGAGTTGAGTGTAATTCAGAATTGCTGTTCTGTAGGAAATTCCAATATTTCAACATTAGGTTTCATCCCAACTTGGGACAAAAAGGTGAACTAAAGAATTTTTTCCTGGAATGAACTCTTCAAAAGGTATTCAGTTTGGAAATGTTGGAACGGTGTTGATTCTAAAAACCAAGGATGATACTATAAATGTCAGCACTGACTGCTGAATTGCTGGTCATTTTATGAAATGGGATGGAGGTGAAAATGAAACCCCTGGGATAGAAGTAAAGTCAAATTGTTAGAGCCAGAAGATAATATTGCAATGTGCTAGTTGGATGTTCAAACTCCTACAGATTGTGGAAAAGAAGTTGGAAATGATTTTACCTCTGGAGAAAGCACTGTACTACAGTAACTTAAAGAATTTATTTGAACTGAACATCTTTTCAAGAGATATATTCACAATCAAATAGCTTTGTTCCACATGACTATTCACGGACTAAGTAAAGATACAGTGGATAAGGTGCAATGGGTTTCTAGACATCAGTGTGCCTTAGGATTTCTAACACCTTTCATTCAAAGATCTCAAAAAATGTTTTAGAAATATTTATTTTTAAATATTTTATACCTGTGAAAGATATGAAGGTATATACAGTGAACATTTCACCCACCACTGAAACATCGCCATATCAAAGCACAGTATAAAACAACAACTGTACACATCTTGGATTGTTTAAAATGTTGCTTGCTTAAGGGAAATGTGGTTTCTTGTTTTCAGGTTAAATCAATACTGCTGGACAGAGGCACTATACCTACAAGGGGACTAGGCAGCTGCCTAGGCAGCAGATTTCTGAGTGTGGCAGAGGATGTTGGTGGGGCTTCCTGGGGGCTCCAAGAAGCAGAAAGCAGACCCCAATTGGGGAAGCACTCCCAGTCCCTCCCCAGCTGCTTCCTGCCATGGCTAAGATAGCTGCTATGGCTCAGGACTGCTCCTGGTGGCACCTAAGTGGGCTGGGGCTTTGCCTAAAATTGCAGTGAACTTCTACTCCACGCCTAGGCCCCCTGGGCCCTGCTGCCTAGGAAGCCCCTGCCCACTTTTCAAATCCTCCGTGTTCAGGCTCTGGAGGCACTGCCCCCACATGGACTATGAGCCGAACACTGAAGAGCTCACCTGGAAATGTGTGGAGGTTGTGAGGTGGGATGGGGCAGTGGTGCAGAAGGCCAGATAGGGAATGCAGGCTGGGATGCAGAGTGTGGGGGGCCTGTCAGGGGGAGGGCTGAGGTACAGAGACCTCGAGACTGTTCAATGGGAAGGAGCTCACCACCCACTGTGAAAGGGGTGGTGGAAATGATCAGTGGCTTGGGTTGCTTTGTGTGAGGCAAGGGGGTCTGCCCTACCCATTAACTAGGGCCCTATGAGATGGACTGTGGCCCTGCCAGTGCCCAGGTTTTGGAGTGTTCCCATCCTATGGAGTCTGTCACCGGGGTCCAGTGGCTTTTGTGGCTCCAAGCCGGGATCTACTCAGTTAGCTTCTGACCCAGGTGGATGAGGTTCAAGGATGGGTAATGGCAGCAACAGAGGTGGTGGTGGGATCCTGCAGCAAACGTCTAAGGGGGTAGGAGATGGGCAGCACCCCAAGGTTTTAGCTAGGGCAGCAGACTGTCTTGAGTAGCCTCTGCTACTGGGAATATATTTCCCAGTTGCTAATGCTTTTAAAAAAAATCTTTCCCTTCAGCAGACAAAAGTTGAGTAGTCTGTAAACAATTACTTGTATTAACATTTATTTGAAATATATCCTTGTGGAGACAACTAAGCGTAACAGCAGATTAAAATACATTAGGGTGCGTTGACCTGGGCTTGGAAAACGAGGTCAGTAACCTCTTATCTATCATCCACATGGCACTATTATTTCTTTCTGCAACAGTTATGAATTCTGGAGTACTGATAGAGAACTGCCATCACAGCTTGTGGCATTCGTAGAGCATGAGGGAAGATATGTCCTCTTCTTGTGATCCAGCTATGCTTAGGGATCTCCAGGACCCCTGTAGATTGCTATTGCAGCAGCAACACATACAGCAAGTAATGTGGCAATTATGAGATTTGACCAACACAGAGCTATGATTATAGTGTTTTGATATGTAATTTACCCCAGGCTTGGCCAGCAAGGAAAACTAAAACTAATTTTACTGCCTTCCTACTGTTCCGCTTCAGACCTTGACACCTACTTGAGAAGGCTCTCTCAAATGTAAATAAGTTATGACATGCAACAGGATGCTCAGCACCCATTTTCCAGGTAAAAGGCACAGTGCAATTATTTTTCACTGTGTATAGTATAGTCTTCTCACCAACTTCTTTCCCTCCTTTTCTTGTGCACATAAAAGGTACCCTCATTCTGACAGAAGGTAGCAGAGGATAACGTTACTGGCCATTATTTATTATCAGTGAATAGAATGTAGGAATCATCATACAAAAGGCATTGGTAGAAATAGAGTTTACTTAAATCTACCTGCAGCAACCGGTTATTAATTTTGCCAACTTCCCAATAATAAAGAGTGTGTAATACTTTAGCTTGAATGACCTGTTTTGCATGTTTTTTGTTTAGTCCTGATTTTTTTTCCTGAGGACGGGTGTTTAGTGATGTACAACTCTAAGCAACTGCCTGTTTACTGATGCAAAACCCAAAACATCATTAACCTTCACTAGAGATACCAAAATAAGGAGTTCTTTTGATGGAGGTAAGCCATCACACCAGGTTAATGGTTTGGAGGAATGAAATGTAGAGTAAATGACATTACCTCAAGAGAAATGGGCTATTTGCACTCAGTTGTGCTATCCTTGCAAGAAAAGCTCCCTTGTCATAATGTACATTACCAGATGTAAACTATGTTAAGACAAAGTTAAGGTAAAAGACACTGCAGAGATGCTGTAATTATCCCCCAAACCAAGCATTATAAATCCAGGTTAAAACATAAAATAAATCAAAACATGTTAAGGCATGGAAATGCACTGGTTGGGCACCCAAACATTGCACTGTAGGGCCATATGGATTATGATCAAGGCATTTTACTGCTTGATGGTCACAGATTAGATTGAACTGATTTTTAAAGGTATATTTGATTTTTTTCCCCATAGTTTTCCCAAATGTTCTTTGTAGAATTCTCGATAATAGAACATTATTATTCAGCTTCTAGTGAAGGAGAAAGTTTGTTATAAAGAATAGTAGGGAAAAAGGACCATTAATTGCTATTTCCTCCTTCTCCCTCCCCCCATCCACAATTTTTGAGTTCCAGCCTATGCACAAGATTTCAGTAACTTTTAATTGCATGGGAAGTTTGAAAAATCTTGAATTATTCCATGATTAAGATCACTAAGGGCAAAAAACCTCCCAAACACTCCCCCCCCCCCAATTCACAAAACTGATACCAGGTGCCAATTTTCTTAAAGAATCTGTTTTAAAAGTAATTTTAACTCCTTAACCAGTTAATTTATTAATTAATTGTAAATTCTCAGTAAATCAATTCTATACTCAGAGAGTAAGTACAGAAATTTTGGGGAGGATACACACTATTTTTCATACATAAAAAAGAAAATCCATTAACTTCAAAACTCAACTCAAAATTAACTATGGAGCTGCAACTAATGCCTCCAGAAATACCCCTAACCTGAAAACATGAGATACATGGACATCTGCAAATAAAAACAAAGTGAATGTTAATGTTCTATAGAATTTTTTTTTTAAATTATACCATTTTGAATTATTTCAAGAGTCAACTGTATAGATACCCTCTTATAATTTGTACTACACTAGAGGACCGAATCAGAATTGGACACCATTGTACTGGCTGCTGTATGTTTAGTTCTTGCTTTGCTAACAGAATAGCAGTGGCTCAGTCAGCACCCAGTTAAATTGATACCTTCTTGACTGGGATGATTACCAGAGAACAGACTCACTACAGTTTGTTCCAATTACTCTACAAAAATTGATAGGTGGCACAGCTAGTACTTTAAAATGGCAAATGGTGTAGTGTTGTCGACAAACCATTTCACAATAATTTATAAGTATGAATGATTGTTTCCTGGCATAAAGTTTCAATGCAATATTTTGCTCAGTTTAGCCATCTTCCTTGCTCTCTTGTTTCTACTAAAAATTTCAAAGCTGCCTCAAACTTTTGTACAATACTTGTAATCATTTTTTTTTCTCCCAGAACAACGAGCACGGCCATTTTATATATTGTTTAACTGGCATCTTTCTTTTCTACCCAGGATGCGCAAAGAAGATCTTATTGTACTATACACAGGTTAGAATTAAAAGTACTTATCCTTTTGATAAAGTTTACCCTTATAAGTACCTCTATTTTACAGTAACAGAGTGTAACTGCATAAGTTTTAGATTTTTTTTCATACACAAAGACCAACTATACATCTTCAGCCACAATAATGTATTTTATATTAAGAAAAAGAACAAATAAAAATATGGTCTCAATTTGGCCCTGATTCAACTCCCACTAAAAATCAGTGGAACTCTTTCCATTAACTGTGTAAATATTCTTGTAGCTTACTGAAACTACAGTGTCTACACAGACGCTCTACTAATGTATGAAGCCTTTCTTCATGGGAAGTACACTCTAAGAAAAGATAACTTTTATCTAGGTTCCCTGATTTCTTTTAAATCACTTCATTCTAACTGGGGTATGTGAATTGTTGTGTATCTAGCCTCACCCTTAAGTATTATTCTCAAAACTATATATAACTAGTTATAAATCTGTATTATACATATGATCTGTTTTGTTCTAAAAGTGTGTTTCGTGTCTTTATGTCAGGCAATTATTGTTGATTTAGCTTCTGATCATCTTATTCACTGATCTGGTTTTCATAATATGAAGCACTGCTTATATTTCTTTTATATGAAGATAAGAATAGGGAACACAAATGTAGGTGTCTCTTTCCTGTGGCTGAATGCTATTCTGAGAAGATTCCCCTTTAGGTAATGTATGAGATTTCTCATCAACATTTTTTTGCCTCAGATTAAATACTGTTTGCATGTTGACACAGTACCTGCTCTCAAGTAAGATATTACTTATCCATTTGAAAATGTGGATGAAGTACTGCAGTTCACTTATCATATGGTCTTTTTCTTTAATGAAGTATGCTTCAATGCAAGCATAGTTTAATTCTAGTGATCTGATTTACATCTGCAATACCCACCTCAGAAACAGTCCAACACAGGAAGATAAAGAGATGTTAAGGCAAAGTTACCAGCCCCTAGAACCTTTGTTGTTACTAAGACGAAATTTCAACATGAGGATTTTTAGATTTAGAATTTAAGTCTGTAACCTGGGTCCTTTTTCATTTTTTTTTAAAAATGGATCCCTTAGATTTCCCTCAGTGTACAACAGGACAAATAAAAGTTTTTTCCCAGGATCCAATACTGTCATTTAAATTTTTTTCAGAAAGATCATTCTCTTAACAAGACCCCTGGCAGTTTTTTCCTGACACAGTGGTACATTAGTCTTTGGTACCGTTTGTAACAAACAACTATTTTCTCTCTCTCTTTTTTTTTTCCCTTGGGGAAGGTGGTTATGGACTTTAACAGTCCAGAATTTAAAAACTGCCTCTCTGATACATATACCAAGTGTACTAGCCACACTAAAATAAATGAATTCACTTATTAACAAACAACATTTCACTCCAATTCAAATTCAGTGTCAGAAAACGTGATCCCAGAAATATTGTTAAATTCAATGAAGTAAAAACACCATTCACTTTACTCTTTTGTGCCATGTTTATCATTTTATAAAAGAAGCAGAGTGATGTCTAGAAGTTAAAGCAGACAGCTGTTAGTCAGGAGAACAAAGTTCTGTTCTCTCCAATTACTTGTTGTATATAATTGGGATATGATTTTACAAAAGGTAGATTGTTCCAGATTAACCTGATCTCTTTCTTTGAGAAGAACTTTTTTTATGGAAAAAGGAAATGCAGAAGATCTAATCTATGTGGATTTCAATAAGATATTTAGTACGATTCCACATGGGAAATTATTAAATTGGAGACTATGAGGATTAATAGGAGGATTGAAGAGTGGATCTACAATGGGACATACTGAAAAGTGAACTGTCAGGCTGCAGGGAGGTTACTAGGGGACCTTGGCACAAAAAGTGGGAATGTGCTAATAAAATTTGACAAAAAGTTGGGAGGTATTGCCAATATGGAGGAGGAATGGAATATCAGAAGAGGATTTGGAGGACCTTGAAAATTTGAGTAATAGAAATAGGTTGAAATTTAATAGTGCAAAGGCATGCACTTAGGGACTAACAATAAGAATTTTTGCTATAAGCTTGGGACATATCAGTTGGAAGTGATAGAGGAAGAGAAAGAACTGGGTGTATGAGTTAATCACAGGACTACAATGAGCTGCCATGTCATGCAGCCATTAAAAAGGAATGCAATGTTGCGATGCATAAGGCAAAATATTTCCAGTAACGAGAGGGAAGTGCTATTGCCATTATACAAGACACTTGTGAGAACACATCTGGAATACTGTGTCCAATTCTGGTGTCCATGTTTAAGAAAGATTAATTCAAACTGGAACAGGTGCAGAGAAGGGCTTAGGGTGATCAGAGGAATGGAAAACCTATTTTACGAGAGGAGACTCAAAGATCTTGCCTTTTTTAGCCTAATAAAACGAAGGCTGAGAGGAGATATGATTGCTCTCTATAAATACACCAGAGGAAGGGAGAGGAGTTATTTAAATTAACCGCCAGTGTTGACACAAGAACAAATGGATATAAAACTGGCCACCCCAACAGCAGGAGATGGGGCACTAGATGGGGAGGGCTCTGAGTTACTACAGAAAATTATTTCCCAGTTGTCTGGTTGATGGGTCTTGCTGACATACTCAGGGTCTAAGTGATCACCGTATTTTGTGTAAGGAAAGAATTTTTCCCAGGTCAGATTGGCAGAGACCTTGCAGAGGTTTCACCTTCCTCTGCAGCTTGGAGCATGGGTCAGTTGCTGGTTTAAACTAGAGTAAATGTTTTGTTAACTCAAAAAAAAAAATCTGACTCTTTTACTTGCCAAACTTCACTTCCCACCCCCAAAAAAAAACACCCCACCAGGTTTTGCTTGGACCCCAGACTACACTCTCCCCCTTCCCCCATTTTTTTTTGAATTGCCAGTGAGCCAAAAAATCCATTATTTACTCACATCTATTTCTAATGGAATCTGAATATTCTGAGACCCAATCTGGCATGCAAGACTCAGCCCCCTATAGTACAATACAATTCTCTCCAACTGAGATAGCAGTCCCTCCATGGGTGAGACATCACTGAAAGATATTTAAATTAACACTTTGGCTAATTCATGCTTTAAGTATTAAAACAAATCAGGAGGTTTAAAGGGGTGAAGCTGATGCTGTAATATTCCTGACCTGAAATTTATGCTTCATATTGGTTTAGATTTCTCAACTTTAAAAAAAAAATACATATATTGTGCCTTATTTCCAGTTGCGACATGTGTATTTGCTGTGGCAGTGTTATAACATGCAATTTAGAGAAAAATTGTTAATATTGGAAATAAAGACAAAACATTCACAACTTTAGCATGTGCTAATAGTCTCTGTGATTTAACAATTTGTCCCCAAATGAATCAAAGAAAATTAGTATTAATCATTTTAGGGAGTTTGGCATCACTTTAAAGTAAAACAAACTGTAGGTCATGAAAATAAGTGACTAGATTTTTCAGGTTATACTAGCAAATTAGGTCATATTATGGATTCTGACTAGAATTACTAAAGACAGAGGCTTCTAAAACAATTCACGGAATATCTCTCTTCTGCAGCATGCTATACACCTTAAATTTGGCTAGCAAACCTCACCATCTTTTTCATGCTCCTTTTTCATTTTTCTGTTTAAAGATCTTTTAGGCATAGACTAACAGAACGGAACATACTCTGGCTAAAATGTAAAGTAAAATTAGGCAGGCCAAAAAAGAATTTGAAGAGCAATTAGCAAAAGCCAAAAACTAACTGCAATTTTTTTAAAAAAAAGATCAGGAGCAGGAAGCCTCCCAAAAAAAAAAAAATCTATGGGGCCATTGGATAATGGAGGTGCTAAAAGAACACTCAGGGAAGACAAGGCCATTGTGGAGAAGCTAAATGAATTCTTTGCATTGGTCGTTACTGCAAAGCATGAGAGGGAGATTCCCACAACTGAACCATTCATTATCTTTAGGTGAGAAATCTGAGCAACTGTTTCAGACAAGTGTCAGTACAGGAGGTTTTGGAACAAATTGATGAATTAAACAGTAATAAGTCATCAGGACTAGATGGTGTTTCTGAAGAAACTCAAATAAGAAATTGCAGAACTACTAACTGTGGAATGTAACCTATTGCTTAAATAAGCCTTTGTACCAGATGACTGGAGGGTAGCTAATGTAACATCATGTAAAAAGGCTCCAGAGGTGATCCTGGCAATTACAGGCTGATAAGTCTAACTATAGTAAAGAACTATCAGATGCATAGATGGTTATGATTTGTTGGGGAAGAGTCAACACAGCTTTTGTAAAGGGAAATCATGCCTCATCTATTAATTAGAATTTTCTGAGGGGATCAACAAACGTGGACTAGGGTGATCCAGTGGATATAGTGTACCTGGACTTTCAGAAAGCCTTTGACAAGGCCCCTCACTAGACCAAGCACTCACAGGATTAGAGGGTAGACACTCTCATGGATCAGTAACTGGTTAAAAGATAGGAAGCAAAGGGTAGGAATAAATGGTCAGTTTTCACAGTGGGGAGAGGTAAATAGCAGGATCCTCAAGGATCTGGGACCAGTGATGTTCAACATATTCATAAATGATCTGGATCACCCAATGAAAATTAATAGGCATCAGGTTTTAAACAAACATAAGGAAGTATTTCTTCGCACGATGACTGTGGAACTCATTGCCAGGGGATGCTGTAAAGGCCAAAAGTATAACTGGGTTGAAAAAAGAATGAGAAGTTAATGGAGGATAAGTTCATCAATGGCTATTAGCCAAGTTGGTTAGGGATGCAACAGCATGCTTTGAGTGTCCCTTAAACTTCTGACTGCCAGAAGTTGGGACTAGACGACCAGGGATGGATCACACTATAAATTGCCTTGTTCTGTTCACTTGCTCTGAAGCATCTGGCACCAACCACTGCTGGAAAACAGAGTACTGGGCTAGATGGACCGTTGGTCTGACCCAGTGTTGCCATTCTTATGGCTAATGGACCAGTGGAATAGTGTTTGGATATTAGAAAAAGGGAGTCTGCGCGACACAGTACTGAGCATTCTGGTCCTGATTCTGTAAAGCACTTAAGGACATCATGTTTAACTTTAAGCATGTGTGTAATCCCTCTCTGGTCACCAAGGTCCCTTGCTTTGCAGAGAATGTCAAACTCTAACTGTATTAACATTCACCTCACTGGCTACCGCTTGTATTTATTGGACTGTGCCTATTAGTACCTTTAGGTTCTGATCTTACAACTGCATTGGTGTGGTTGTATGTATAGTATGTACGTTACTACTGTGAAGCATGCAGGCATCTTCAAGTTGGAGAAAACCGGGGCTGATTTATGATTTTGAATTAAAATAATGACATTCAGCTTCCAAAATTTCAACACAAAATTGGGTCAAATTTGATAGTTTCACCTGAATGAGCTGTAACATTGAGTTTGTCTGAACCTTCAACTCAGCTCTTGAATTAGAGGGAAAACCTGTGTGTGTTATAAACTAACAAAATATTTCACAATCACTGCAAAACCTCAGTTTAACAAAGCTTTAGCACAGACCTTCCCCTGCTTCCATATTTCTGAAGCTGTTTTTAAAAAATAATTCTCTAATATGTAACAGGTGCACCAGCATAAATGGAGGATGGATTTATGATGGGCAATGAACCATCATCAAATCCCTTCACACCAACATTTTCAATTCTTCATATGTTAATTGGAGTGTGGCATCTTTATAGCCAACCAGTCTGCCAAGCCAGATGGCACACTCTTCACAGTGCTCCAGACTTCAGTAATCCTGAGCTCAACCTTTGAAGGTGACTGGCCTCCTTGCTCTTCATTGACCTCCACACGTAGAGAAATAGAGCTCAACATTTGTACAGTGTAATCTTGGAGAAAGTAACCAAGCTTCAGTTAAAATAGACTTGGGTTAATTAGGCTTGTACTACACACCCGTGATTTGCTGGCAGTGCTGTTGGTCGAACAATGAGAGATGATCAGAGTTAGAATTGTTCTTGAACCCTATTCCCTTTTGTATTTTTCAGTATGTCTCCCTTCCTTTACAATGAATTCAGTCTGTTTGCTCCTTCACAATTGTTTTATTAACAACTGTAACACACATTTGCCACCTTTTCAATTGGTGATATAGAAATACAGAGCTACCGAGAAATTCACACTGATATTTGAAGTCACACAGGTGTGCCTAACTCCAGGCAGCTTTTAAAAAAAAGCATTTTCCATAGTCTTGAAAATAGTTGTCTGTCTGTGCTTTACAGCATAGCCCAAGTTCCAGCCATTCCATCACCCCTCTATGAGGGAGAAATGAGAAACATCAAAAGCCACTGAAAACTGAACTTTCACAGTGGATCAGCACAACATTACTCAGAACAGATGTTCTCGTAATTGTGATACATTGGAAAAAATATCAGAGCATTCAATGGCCTCTAACTCTCACAGCCATTTTTATGGCACTCTAATGCTTGTCATAGCTCTTAACCACCTTGAGCTTTTAGTTTTGGATTACCCAGTGCACCTCTCCCAAGAAATCAGAAAGATTCAAAGAGGGACTGGACTTTTACATGGATGAAAAGAATATCCGGAGTTCTATAACAGCTACTCAAAAAGTTTTAAAAAGGGATATGAAATCTCATGTTTCTGGAATCAAGAAGAGACTCCCCTCTAGGCCAACATCATAGGCTTCCTTTAAAAGCGTCTGGTGCTGGCCATTGTTGGAAATAGTATACTGGACTAGGCAGACCATGATCTGATCCTGTTTGGCAATTACCATGTTTCTCTCATTTTATTTTTTCTCTGCCACTTATAAAAAGTCATGTGAAATATATTCATGTTTAAATATAAAACATTTCCCTACTGTAAGTGAATCTAGAAAATGGTGAGGCTCAACAATGGTCTTCTATCTGGTATTTGAAAATACTTGAATCTTACATGCTCACACATTAAAAATGAAACAGTAAACTTTGGTACTTACTTTTGAACTTGGGAAACAATCAGATCCTCACTCTGGTACTCAAAGCAGGAAGAAAGCTGTACCACAAGGGTTTTATCCTCAGGACACATTCGATGAAAAAACATAAGCAAGTGAAGAGCTATTAAGTGTAAGAGATGATGCAACACTAAAACAGCATATTGGCACTTAAGTGTATCCGTCCCTCCCCTTACCTGCAGGTTTAATGGTCCTCTGATCTGCACCAGGTGAAGGAGACTTGAACACTGAAAGAAAATATGGTCGGGGCATATGAACTCCAACACAAGCTTTCCCAACAACCCTTCACCTCAGCTGTGGTAGAGGTCAAGAGATGTTTTTTCTCTTGAATGAGAATCATTTAAATCAAACTGTACAGCTGCCTCCACACTACCCCAGAAGTCAGGTCTTCTCAAAGTAAGGAAACTATCAACTTACTTCCTGGAGAAAATCACCCACATCTGTGATGTCTTTGCCAGTATGCAGCATGGATGAGTATTACAACACCTCTTCACTGAACAAAGCCCTTTCACATAGCAAGAATCTTGAGAAACAAAGAAATCCAAATCACCATCAATGATTCAGATTCATACTCTTTATGGCTAGTGAAACGCATGCCTGCTGACTGATGGTCAGCTTCATCTTTGACCAAGGAAACTTACCCTTCACCCTTAAGTTTGCAACAGCACATAACAGTCTGACCAATTTTCAAGAAACTATTTCTTGACCCAACAGACCTCACAAGCTATCTTTCACCAGGTGGTTAATTCCCTCTTTAAGAACAATGGGGAAAAGAGAAAGAAACTAGCTTGGTGAAAGACCATCTCCAAATACACTTATTCACCACAAATATTCTGAACATCTCCATTCTGGTTTCAGCCAGTTAATGGAACAGAAACAGTGATAGTGGCATTGATGTATGAACTTCTCTTGTCCATACATGAAGGACATCCACATATGCTTCTGGATCTGACGGAAGTATAGAACATCACAGACCATGGTTACATACTGTCCCATTTTAGAAAAGTAGTAGGGGTTAATGGAAAAAGTGCTGAAATGGTTCCAATCTTTTCTTTTGTAATGTCCTTTCATGCCCAGACCTTGCAATACTGAAGACAGTGGGCAGAAAATCAGACCCACAGAGCACTGATGGGTAGCTTTCCACTACCGCCACAATAACTACCCGTGAAGTCTCACAAGGCTTAAGCCTCTCCTTTACAACAATTACATAGAGCTATTTCTTATGCCATATTCCACTACAACAGTTCCGTTATAGTTATTCTTTAAAATTCACATGAAAAAATACCAGAAATATACAAAAACAGAGTGGTTTATTATAAATGACTATAATGGGTAAAGTGAGACCAGTGTTTGGCCCCGTGACAATTCTAATGATATAGAAGTGCTGTTTAATTCTCACTGGCTAATGGCAGGGAAGAGTGAGCTTTAATCGGCATGGGAAGATTACTCAGATTAGTACTATACACAGTTCCTGGTTGATCTGCACTACACACTTCAGAGCTATAGCTTGCCATTGATTTTCTTCAAGATTCCCATTTATTTCAATGTGAGTTTTGGAAAGGAAGCATAGCAGGGCATGTTTTTATTTTGAACTTGTGTATAACTGTGCCAATGCTGACTTTTGTTTTATACACACACACACACACAAAATGAGCAATTAAGGAAATGTTGTCAGTAGCATTATAGTTCAGTGGAGGAAAAAGAACTAGGACTATAAAACTGAAGACACTAGGCAGTATCCCATGCTATTACACTAGGTCACAATTCACATGATGGAAAGATGATCGAATGTACTACTAAATGAAGGATGGATGATCAACAACTGCAAGTGAATTTGGTCAGACACTGCAGTGCTCACAGAATGTATTAGGGATTCCTCTAATTAGACAAGGAAGGAGAGGATGCACTGCCTATTGTTTTCAAAATAGACTAGAATACACAATGCAACATGTCTGCTAGGTTGAGGATAGAACTTCTGCCAGCCACATCTGGAATGCAGTAACAAAACCAATAATGTTTGTAAAACAGTTGAAAAATTATTTCTGGAACTCTTACTCTAAATATTAATATTTTTACAGCTTCTTATCTTAGTGAGCAGAACAAAGCTAGTTTCTCATGACTGACAGGTCTGGTCCTGTTTCCTAAGTTGCAAAAACAGTGTGGAAAAAAACAAAGGTTGGAAGGATAAACCCAGCTAAGATAGTGAAGATAGTCCAAACAGTTGCACATATAGTTTCACTCCAGCATGAGAGTTAGGAAAAAGCTCAATTTTTATTTGCTTGTAAACACAAAGTTCATTTCTTTTACTAGATTCTTAAATGTTTTCTTGTTCTCTTGATCTGTGTCAAGATTCCTTCAACCCAACATTTCACATTACCCCCAAACCATTCATGTTTTATAATGCGAGTGCAATAGAAAGTATCTCAGGTGGTAAGTCAGACTGGCAGTTCAATAGCATCCTTGAGTTCTCCTTATAGTGCTGCCAGTGTTTTTTGTTTTCCCTTCCTCTTCAGGCTTAACAAGCACCTTAATGTTCTCATCACTTCCCTTTTAACTTTCAGACGAGTTAAAATTTTTCATCCAGAAGATAATTAGGATGGAATGTTTCTAGTATGCAAAATTTTGCCAATAGGTATGCTGCTGTAAGTTCTTCAGCATTTAAAATATTTAAAATATGAAAAACCTGAAAAGTTACAGAAAAGCCTTTAAATATCCCCAATTATTTTACACTGCTTAAACATCCTTGTGGCAATTAAATGTGATTCCATGCTGATGTCCTCATCACATAGAGAACCACTTCCCGTCTCTTTCCAAGAAAGGCAAGGCTGCAGAACAAATGCAGTAGAAAACTGAAATAAGGGCTTGTCTACGCTACAGAACCTTTAGTAGAATACCTATGCCAGTAAAGCCCCTTAACTCTTTCTGTCAGCACAGCTAAACCACCTCCCTAAGCAACATTTTCTAAACTGATGGAAGCATTCTTTTGTCAGCATAGCTGCATGCATGCTGGGGATGTTGCCGGCATAGTTATATTGGCTGGGGGAATGATTTCTCTCCCCGCCCTTCTAGTCAGCATAGCTATGCCTTCATAACTTCGTAGAGAATTTGTACAGCAGTCTAAGCCTAAGTGTCCCACCATCCTTCCTATTTTGAGAAATACAATGGTTTCCCTCTCCTCGTATTTTGTCCAAAACACTAAGTACCATCATAGCTGGTGAAAGTCTCAGACATTTTAAGAAAAACAAATTATCACACCTTCATGAACTTCACATGGATACCTCAAAGTTCAGTTTGAATTTCAGGCTTTGGCCTAGATTCAAGTTCTCTCTTACCAAAGTTAGTTTGTCTGTCCTAAACCCTCTGTGCACTTCAGAGTGCAGTATCTCCTTAGTATGTGATAAGAGGGAGTCTTCTTCAGTCCTCCATTATTGTACATCAGATACATATTCTTTCTTTTTCTATGAAAACTTGTTTCACCAAGCCAAACAAATAAATTCAGCTCATGATTGGTCTATGATCATTTTATGAGTCTTTAATTTGTTCTTTTTAAGAAGATTTCCATGGAATAATGTTGGTGTCTAATTCTAATTTGGTGTCTGTATTGGTCACATGAACAATTCTGTACTGGTTAATGTGAGAACCAAAGACTAGTTTGGAGGAGCTCATCAGGCTTTAGGTGGACTGGCTTGCAAGCCACATTGCTATTTTAAGAAGTATTACTGTATTTTTATAAATTTGATTAAAACTACTTAAGAATAAAATCAAGACAACATATCACCAAAGCTAAGCGGCTATTAAAAATATTTAACCTAAGGTAAACCAATACAGCTATCAAATCAAGGTAAGCAATCAACAAAGTACTCTCAATATTGGATTAGAGTTAAATCAAATACTAAAAATAGCCAATCTTCAAAAATTCTAAAGAGGATTTTAAGGAAGTGATTGTCCATTTGCCATAAATCCCAACTAAATATTTCTTCCAGTTAATCAAATCTATATTTTGAACGGTTAAATCTTTTAAGTGTCTAAACCACAACCTCAGAACCCTAGATTTCCATTCTTATGTCGTGGGTAACTCTTTCTTCTTCATCCTCCATCCCTTCCCACTTCTTCCCCTCCTCCCCCCAGCCCACAGCAATTATCGTTCAGACTTTTGCAGAGCTCTCTTGATAAAAAGTAGTCTGACAACTCTTATTTACCAGAAGTTACAGGTGACAGCCTCAAGTCTTTCCAGACTTTTAAACACACAACACTTATCACACTCTGCGTAATTTTAGGAAAAAATATTTATGGCTGGTTACCTGGGGAACTTTTCTGTCAGGCCCCTTACTCACCTGGACTTTATGGAAGTGCTTACACACACACACAAATCGGCACACAGCTAGACTCTCACTTGCACATGATAAAAAAAAAAAAAGATAAATAGACTGGGAGGTCACCCACTGTTAAGGTTCCTTCCCCACGCTGAACTCTAGGGTACAGATGTGAGGACCTGCATGAAAGACCCCCTAAGCTTATTCTTACCAGCTTAGGTTAAAACTTCCCCAAGATAAACACTGTGCCTTTTCCTTGAACCCTATGCGGCCACCACCAAGCATGTTAAACAAAGAACAGGGAAAGAGCTCACTTGGAGATGTCTTCCCCCCAAAATATCCTCCCAAGCCCTACACCCCCTTTCCTGGGGAAGGCTTGATAAAAATCCTCACCAATTTGTACAGGTGAACACAGACCCAAACCCTTGGATCTTAAGAACAATGAAAAAGCAATCAGGTTCTTAAAAGAAGAATTTTAATTAAAGAAAAGGTAAAAGAATCACCTCTGTAAAATCAGGATGGTAAATACCTTACAGTTAGGTAATCAGATTCAAAACCTTAAGTTACAAAAAGACACAAAAACAGGAATATACATTCCATTCAGCACAGCTTATTTTACCAGCCATTAAACAAAAGGAAATCTAACACATTTCTAGCTAGATTACTTACGAACTTTTTACAGGAGTTCTGAGTCTGCATTCCTGATCTGTTCCTGGCAAAAGCATCACACAGACAGACCCTTTGTCGTCCCCCGTCCCCCAGCTTTGAAAGTATCTTGTCTCCTCATTGGTCACTTTGGTCAGGTGCCAGCGAGGTTATCCTAGCTTCTTAACCCTTTACAGGTGAAAGGGTTTTGCTTCTGGCCAGGAGGGATTTAAAGGTGGTTACCCTTCCCTTTATATTTATGACACCCACCCTATATAAACATAAGATAAAAATAGTTATTCTTCCCTTTTGTGGGTTGTTGACTCAAAAGGCTAGACCTCTCACCCTTACCCTAGATTCTTATAGCTTGCAAATGTCACTTACTCTGACTTGTGGAGTCTTCCTTCAAGGGCTTGGAACAAATCAAATATGATGCCTACCTTAGAACCATGCAACTTGGTCCAATCAGGTTTGAATTAGGTCATTTTAAGTTAGTCTTACTCTGGAAAAGTTTTGTATACCTCAGAGATTAAGTCTGTGACTCCCCCAAAGTATCAAAATTCTGGACACTTGAGACCACTTTTGCAGAAGTTAGCATGGTCTTATCTAGGTGAAAGAGTCTTGAGAGGACATTTTGTCACCACTTTACAGAAAGTTCAATTCAAAAATATGAAATTAGCTAATTGCTAGGGTTCTTTTTCCATATCAGTTATGCAACATTAATCCATCTGCAACATTAAAAATGAATAGGAATTTATGACCCATGGCATTATTCTTCTTGCAAAAAAAAAAAAAAGACAATTTGCAGTAATTCTTCTATTTTGGAACTGAGCTATAAGACAAACAACTTATCTTCCAGAAACTTCATCTTGATAAAGAAAACAATATTTTAAGGCCATGAAGATGAAATCCATTTGAGATATAAAATTTTACAAGTTTTTAATAAAGGTCTGTATTTCCATAAATACTTTCACACTAATACTTTGACTGGACGTATTTGGTAGATTACATGGTATATGTCTACTCCCTGACTGCATGAGAACTCTTTGGTATGGGGTTCTCCAGTGCAAACACGCACTATGACTTTCAAGTTCACTGTGAATATTCTCCAATATTTGCTGTTTCTATGAAAACTCCCTCCAGTAAAACTATTCACTAGAACATTCACAGAAACTGAAGCCAAAAATTATTTTTAAATTCAAATCAAAAGCCACAGTATAAGACCTATAGGATAGAATAAGAAGCAATGGGCTTAAATTGCAGCAAGGCAGTTTAGGTAGGACATTAGGAAATACTTCCTGTCAGTATGGTTATGTACTGGATTAAATTGCCTAGGGAGGTTGTGAAATCTCTGTCATTGGAGATTTTTAAGAGCAGGTTGTCAGGGATGGTCTAGTTAATATGTAGTCCTGCCTTGAGTGCAAGGGACTAGACTAGAAGACCTCTCAAAGTCCCTTTCAGTCATACGATTCTATGAAATCTTCTCTCCATCTTTAATCTTACAAGAACTTTTGAAAGCTTCTCCCACAGCTTGAACCATAGTAAGCCGGTTTGGGAAATGTAAAAGGGCATTCAAGTGATTGTAAATATAATTAAAGGCCCCCTTTCTGCACCAGAGCTGTATACAGGACCTTTTGTGCAAATGAGACTATGGCCTAGTCTATGCATCTCTGTTTAGAGTTTGTATACAAAAAAATCTAATTGTTATCTGAGGGTTACATGCATATATGGAAGGGAAAAAAAGTTACTGGTCTCATCTCAAAGTGCAAATAGGTAAGTTACTATATAATTGGAATCTCAGTCCTTCCTTCCACCATCAGAAATTGCTAAGGACATGAACAAGGCTCCGTCATACCTGCCTATCCTAGCCTGTTCTTCACATGTCCACTATATTGTTAAGTCTTATTATAGAAAAATACCTCAAATCCACTAGATGTCCACGTTGGACGATATACAAGTTAAAGAATAAGGAATAGAATAACTTTGTTCATTAATATGAATTCTGAGAAAAGCCCAAGGTAATTCTCATTACAAAAAGCATATGCTAAGAGTCCCTGGGCATCCCCACCAGCACTCCCACTCCAAAGGTTTAAGTTCATCAAGCTTTGGATGTTTGGAATCACTGAGAACATTGCAAAATTGTTTTTTGAAGAGTGGGATTGTATTTTATATGATGACCACATGATTATATACAAAATACCAATCTCAAAGAAGAGATTGGTCACTTATAAATTCAATACCAGTGTGTATCATTCCTTCAGAATAAACCTCAATGAGTGATGGGTTTGTTGATAATATACTAGGGTTCACACAACTCAGACATTTCTGAACATTTTCCTATTCAGGTGGGGAGGAAGATATCTAATTAGATTAAAATTCATAGTAATTAGATTAAGAAAACATACATACACTGATTTCAAATGTTTTCCCCCCAATCACAGGCAGCTTTATGAACAAACACCACATCTCACATAAAAATGTGCACATTTTGTTTTCAAGATTCATTATATTTTCTGCTAAATTTATCCAAAAGTATTTTGGTTTCAGCAGAGCTGGAAGAAATAATTGTTTCCTCTAGATAGGTCTATGCTGCATTTTGTATTACTCTTTCCTCAGGCACAGTCCTTTTAATCCAGGAATATCTGGTTTTGGAACTTGTGAATTCAAGTCTTATCTGGTTTTACACTTCCAAGTATCCACAAGGAAAATGCATTGCTTAATTGGTCTTATAGGTCACAACTGCTCAGAAGAAAAGCTAGCATTATTAAAGCTTGTTTTCGGAGGGTTAAGAATCACCTTGAATACTGTCTAGGCATTTAAGTGGAAGAAACTCAGTCTTTCCCTCCCCCACTGCTTAAATCTCACCAAAGTACTGAGATTGTGGGGTAAAGTAACAGTACCAATTTAATGAAGTAGTTTTTAGAGTGTGCATCAATTCCCATAATCATTTCCCCCTAAACATTTGATTCACTGTCCATAATTATTCTTGATGTCAGTTGGCACAATCAGTGTGACTAATATCATTCCTTATTATGTTGCTTCAATAAAAGCTTTGATGTGATCTTGCATAAATTACGGTGAACCACAAATTTTCTTTGACATTTATTACAAAAAGTGCACATTGCTTCAAAATCATGAAAGTCCGCTTGATTCTTTCTTCATGAGACAAAAAACCCTCACAAACTGATTTAGCTCTTGTTATGTCTCCCTCTCCTTCCCACACCCTCCAAAAAGCTTCTGCCAAAATTGAAATATGTTGGACTTTTTGAATGTAGTGCTTAGAAGTTTACAGCGTTTAGAACATAGTAAATACTATATTAATGATTAGTGATGCACCCCAGCATTTAGCTTACTGAATTCATTATATACCAACACACTGAAGCAGAAAAGAGGATTATTTTAGAGATCAAAAATTCCTGCTTATATTCCCTTCAAACTCTATTCCTTATTCACTGGCATCAGTGCACAGACACTTACTCCAAAATACATGCTGGAGTTATTGCCTTCAGGGATAATATCCAAAGTAAATGCAAGACATACAAAATCTGGATTCAGCAAGTGTGCTGTCGGTGTGGCTCCTTAGATTTATTAGTCCTACCTTAAACTGGTGACTGGGAGGCTTTTTTAAAAACAGTTCACCATTATGATTGTATAGGAAATATCCATAAAACCAAGAGAAACTTTCAGGAGAGTACAAAACATTTTAAATGAGGCCACTCTTCCTACCTTATTGTCTCAAATCGCTATCCACACAACAGTATGTGTACCTATTTCAAAATAATTACTATTGTAGTCCTTTGTCAAATATAGATTGGCTGGGGTATTTACACAATAATAGTAAGACACCCTGAGACCAGAGTGATAGTATGATATAAAGAAACTAGATAGCTTACTTAATTAAAAAGAAAAAGAGGCTGTTTTATACAACAAATTCATTAAGTATTATTGAAAGTGAGCAACATGCTTAATGGAAAGGATCCTGTGTCATTGGGAGTCACCAGATGGTATATGACAGGTAGTCCTACAAGCTCTTTTTAATAAAGTTTTAAAGATTTTAGAGAAATACTTATTGCTAATTGTGATGTAGTTCTTTGTGGAAGCTAAGCATTTCACCAGTAAAGCTTGATCTTCAGCACACACAAAGTCTGTCTGCAATCATTCTGTCTGCAATATTGCAGAAATTATGAAAACCACTATTCATATTTCTGTTTAGCCAAAGCCCCACATCTCTGAGAAATGAGAAAATAAAGATTGCCAGGCAGACAACTTGTGTGTCTAACAAATAAGTAGCACAAATACTATGCACAAGGTTAAAACTCTCCTGAAATCTCAAATGTGCTGTAAACAGCTTGCAATGGTCATTTTTTCTGACTCTTGGAGTGTGGAGTGGGGGTGGGAAATCAGGAAAGGAGAATGCATTAACTGCTAATCTTAAATCCCTTCTCATCGCCACTACAAAAATGTTCCCTCTGCCGCCCCAAGCTTTTTACTACGTGCACAGTGAGGCAACCTCTGCTGTGTTAGTATTGCTCAGGGGTTGTGGGATGAAGGACAATGAATTCAAATGTATGACTGTTAACTAAAACAAAGACAGATGCCAAGCCTACTATCAAAGTGAAGTTTGGGAAGGCCTCACTTAAAAGTCAGTCACAGCACACAACTAAGCAAACTTCACACATCACAAAAGAATATCCAGATTTTGGACCTGATTAAGGTAAAGCTTCCCTCCTTTCATGACCATCAGCTCTTTTGAGAAAAAAATGACATGTCAGTTGAGCTTAAAAACAAAAATGCTTTCAAATTAATGATTGTATGACAAAGTGGATTGTTAAACTGTCCTCCAAGTCATGCTATTTGACCATTAATTGTGTAAATATGGAAGAGAAACATTAAGATTCACATTTCCCATTTTAACAAATGCTAGCCTGTCACAAATGTCAGTAATGTATGCACGGAGACATCAGAGAGTAAACACGGGAATACTGTAGCTCTAACAAAGGCCATTTCCCCACAGTATCCACAAACAATCCACATTTACATTACCTTGTTTGAGAGAGCCTGAATGTAAGCTTTTATGCACTGTCTGCCAAAGTTGCCTACAAATCTCCTAGAAAAGGGACTTGAACCTCAGTAATCTCTCTCTCTCTTTGTTTACACAATATGCAGCTTGCTTTCTCTGCATGAGTAACAAAATTTTTTCCACACTATTCTTCAAGCCAAATATTTTGCTCATTACAGGAAGTGGTCTGTTGTGCACAGTATGTTTATAAATATACTTCAGTGCAGCTGGTAGCCACATTGGTAAATCTTCATCTCAGTGTAACAAAAGAGACCAGAACAAACAGGTTGTGCATCAGAACTTTGTATTTAAACAATGAGGTAATTAACCATTGGAGCAATTTTTCATAGAACTGGAAGGGACCCTGAGAGGTCAGCTAGTCCAGTCCCCTCCCTCAAGGCAGGACTAAGTATTATCTAGACCAGTTGTTCTCAAACTAGGGCCATCGCTTGTTCAAGGAAAGTCCCTGGCGGGCCGGGCCTGTTTGTTTACTTGCCGCATCCGTAGGTTCGGCCGATTGCGGCTCCCACTAGCCGTGGTTCACTGCTCCAGGCCAATGGGGGGCTGCGGGAAGCGGCACGGGCCGAGGGACATGCTGGCCGCCCTTCCTGCAGCCCCCATTGGCCTGGAGCAGCGAACCGCGGTCAGTGGGAGCCGCGATCAGCCGAACCTGTGGATGGGGCAGGTAAACAAACCGGCCCGGCCCGCCAGGGGCTTTCCCTGAACAAGTGGCAGCCCTATTTTGAGAATCACTGATCTAGACCATCCCTAACAGGTGTTTCTCCAACCTGCTCTTAAACATCCCCAATGATGGAAATTCCACAACCTCCCTAGGCAATTTATTCCAGTGCTTCACCACTCTGATAGTTAGGAAGTTTTTCCTAATGTACAACTGAAACTTCCCTAGTTGCAATTTAAGCCCACTGCTTCTTGTCCTATCCTCAGAGGTTAAGAAGAACATTTCTTCTCCCTCTTCCTTGTAACAACCTTTTATGTACTTGAAAACGGTTATCATGTCCCCTCTCAGTCTTCTCTTTTTCAGACTAAACAAACCCAAGTTTTTCAGTCTTCCCTCATAGGTCATGTTTTCTAGACCTTTAATCATTTTTGTTGCTCTTCTCTGGACTTTCTCCAATTTGTCCACATCTTTCCTGAAATGTGCTAGCCAGAACTGGACAGAATACTCCAGTTGAGGCCTAATCAGCCCAGAGTAAAGCAGAAGAATTACTTCTCATGTCTTGCTTACAACACTCCTGCTAATACATCCCAGAATGATGTTTGCTTTTTTTGTAACAGTGTTACACTGTTGACTCAAATTTAGCTTGTGATCCACTATGACGCCCAGATCCCTTTCCGCAGTACTTCTTCCTAGGCAGTCATTTCCCATTTTGTAGGCATATAACTGATTGTTCCTTCCTAAAGTGGAGTACTTTGCATTTGTCCTTATTGATTTTCATCCTATTTACTTCAGACCATTTCTCCAGTTTGTCCAGATCATTTTGAATTATAATCCTATCCTCCAAAGCACTTGCAACCCCACCCAGCTCGGTATCATCCACAAACTTTATAAGTGTACTCTCTATGCCATTATCTAAATCATTGATGAAGATATTGAACAGAACCGGACCAAGAATTGATCCCTGTGGGATCCCACTTGTTATGCCCTTCCAGCATGATTGTGAATCACTGATAACTACTCTGTAGGAATGATTTTCCAACCAGTTATGCATCTACCTTATAGTAGCTCCATCTAGGTTGCATTTCCCTAGTTTGTTTATGAGAAGGTCATGTGAGACTATCAAAAGCCTTACTAAAATTAAGATATACCACATCTGTCACTCCCCCCCATCCACAAGGCTTGTTACCCTGTCAAAGAAAGCTATCAGGTTGGTTTTACACAATTGGTTCTTGACAAATCCATGCTGTTACTTATCACCTCATTATCTCTAGGTGTTTGCAAATCGATTTCTTAATTATTAGCTCCATTATCTTTCTGGGTACAGAAGTTAAGCTGCCTGGTCTATAATTCCCCAGGTTGTTCTTATTTCCCTTTTTATAGATGGGCACTATATTTGCATTTTCCCGTCTTCCATGACTTTTCAAAGATAGTTGCTAATGGCTTAGATATCTCCTCAGTCCTTGAGTATTCTAGGATGCATTTCATCAGGCCCTGATGATTTGAAGATATCTTAATTGTCTAAGTAATTTTTGACTTGTTTTTTCCCTATTTTAGGCTCCGATCCTACCTCATTTTCACTGGCATTCACTATGTTAGACGTCTAATCGCCACCAATCTTCTTGGTGAAAACCGAAAAAAAGAAGTCATTAAGCACCTCTGCCATTGCCACATTTTCTCTTATTGTCTTCCCCCCTCATTGAGTAATGGGCCTACTCTGTCCTTGGTCTTCCTCTTGTTTTTAAATGTATTTGTAGAATGTTTACTTGTTGTCCCTAGCTAGTTTGATCTTGTTTTGTGCCTTCGCCTTTCTAATTTTATCTCTACATACTTGTGTTATTTGTTTATATTCATCCTTTGTAATTGGACAGAGTTTCCACTTCTTGTAGGACTCTTTTTTGAGTTTTAGATCATTGAAGATCTCCTGGTTAAGCCAGGGTGGTCTCTTGACCACCAAGAGTTTACCAAGAGTTGTGGTAGATTTGCCATCACAGGAAATTTTAAAATCAAGATTGGATGTTTTTCTAAAAGATATGCTCTCATTCAAACAGGAATTAATTTAGGGAAGTCCTATGGCCTGTGTTATATAGTATGTTACAGTAATCCGTTCTGACTTTATAATCTATGCAGCAGAATGCTATATAGAATAATGCAGCAGCAGATGTTCTGTGAGCATCCCTACATAAGTCTTTTTTTATTCACTAAACTCAAACAATATGGTGTGGTCCACTATTTAGAACACATGCCAGACCCAAGAGACCTGACTCTGCCACTGACATGCTGTATACCAGCTTGCTTGGATAAGTCACAACCTTTCTGTAAAATGGGAATTATTAATTATCTAATTTGTAAAATGGGAATTATTAATTATCTAATTTATAAACATGTTGTGACACTTAAAAAGGTAATGTTTGTAAAGTACATTGAGATCCTTAGGTGAAAGACGGTATACAAGTTCAACACAGTATCAGTAGTCAAGTCACTTTTCATCAATAATCGTCCTTGTAGCCTGAAACCCTGCTTTGGCTGGCATCACTGAAACCTGGCTGTATGATATGGTAGACATTCTATTGGCCTACCTTGTTCTCCTTCCTTCCTTCCCTCCCTCCCAATATTCTTGTTCCATTGCGGGGTGGGAGGGTTAGTGCTCTAAGTGATGTGTAACAACTAGTCATCTGGAGAGGAGAGCTTGCCTTTCCTGAGGGGTGTCCATGGAGAAAAATCAAGGTAGGTGAGGGGAGAATGTACAGCAGGAAAAAGGATGGGACTGTCAGTAATACTGTTGAAGAGTTTGTGGTAAGTATTATATATTGTAGTAACTAAGCACTTAGGGCCTGATCCAAGTCCCATTGAAGTCACTGAAAATCTTTGCTTTTATTTCAATGAGTTTTGGGTCAGGACCTCAGAGAGCAACAAGGAGGGCCCTATCCAGGCTGGAGAGAAGAGCAAAAGCAGCACTATACCTCATTTTCAGATTACTTTTTCATGGAAAAACCCCTAGAAAGCTTAAAGGTTTGAATCCTCAAGCATATTGAACTCCTCACTTAAGCATCTTTTTGAAGGAGAATTTAAAGTGACTAGAAAAGTTAAGTGTATTTGGGTGTCGGTGTAAGGGAAGGGATAGCTGGGGCAGCATGTAAACATAAAAGCACAACAGATCTTTGAAAACTCGTGGTTATCTTTGAAAACTCGTGGCGAACGGGGGAAGTCCCGGATGACTGGAAAAAGGCTAATGTAGTGCCAATCTTTAAAAAAGGGAAGAAGGAGGAACCTGGGAACTACAGGCCAGTCAGCCTCACCTCAGTCCTCAGAAAAATCATGGAGCAGGTCCTCAAAGAATCAATCCTGAAGCACTTACATGAGAGGAAAGTGATCAGGAACAGTCAGCATGGATTCACCAAGGGAAGGTCATGCCTGACTAATCTAATCGCCTTCTATGATGAGATTACTGGTTCTGTGGATGAAGGGAAAGCAGTGGATGTATTGTTTCTTGACTTTAGCAAAGCTTTTGACACGGTCTCCCACAGTATTCTTGTCAGCAAGTTAAAGAAGTATGGGCTGGATGAATGCACTATAAGGTGGGTAGAAAGTTGGCTAGATTGTCGGGCTCAACGCGTAGTGATCAATGGCTCCATGTCTAGCTGGCAGCCGGTGTCAAGTGGAGTGCCCCAGGGGTCGGTCCTGGGGCTGGCTTTGTTCAATATCTTCATAAATGATCTGGAGGATGGTGTGGATTGCACTCTCAGCAAATTTGCGGATGATACTAAACAGGGAGGAGTGGTAGATACGCTGGAGGGCAGGGATAGGATACAGAGGGACCTAGACAAATTGGAGGATTGGGCCAAAAGAAATCTGATGAGGTTCAATAAGGATAAGTGCAGGGTCCTGCACTTAGGACGGAAGAACCCAATGCATAGCTACAGACTAGGGACCGAATGGCTAGGCAGCAGTTCTGCGGAAAAGGACCTAGGGGTGACAGTGGACGAGCCGCTGGATATGAGTCAGCAGTGTGCCCTTGTTGCCAAGAAGGCCAATGGCATTTTGGGATGTATAAGTAGGGGCAGAGCGAGCAGATCGAGGGATGTGATCATCCCCCTCTATTCAACATTGGTGAGGCCTCATCTGGAGTACTGTGTCCAGTTTTGGGCCCCACACTACAAGAAGGATGTGGATAAATTGGAGATAGTCCAGCGAAGGGCAACAAAAATGATTAGGGGTCTGGAACACATGACTTATGAGGAGAAGCTGAGGGAACTGGGATTGTTTAGTCTGCAGAAGAGAAGAATGAGGGGGGATTTGATAGCTGCTTTCAACTACCTGAGAGGTGGTTCCAGAGAGGATGGTTCTAGACTATTCTCAGTGGTAGAAGAGGACAGGACAAGGAGTAATGGTTTCAAGTTGCAGTGGGGGAGGTTTAGGTTGGATATTAGGAAAAACTTTTTCACTAGTAGGGTGGTGAAACACTGGAATGCGTTACCTAGGGAGGTGGTAGAATCTCCTTCCTTAGAAGTTTTTAAGGTCAGGCTTGACAAAGCCCTGGCTGGGATGATTTAATTGGGGATTGGTCCTGCTTTGAGCAGGGGGTTGGACTAGATGACCTCCTGAGGTCCCTTCCAACCCTGATATTCTGTGATTCTATGATCTAGGAAATATTTGATCCAGCGGCAGCCAAGAAGATCTAATAAAAACAAAAATGACTGTGGAATGCTCCTTGGGAAATTACATAGGCTAAAAAATGAGTATTCTCAAAATAAAAGCAAAATAAAAGCACTTCCAACATAAAAGCCTACCATTCAAGACAAGAACTGTATGCTCTTTCTCCCTTGCTTTCCAATTTTCTCCAAAATCAGTGTCACAAGGTTAACATTTAGTGTTAGTAAACCTTATGACAATCTGTTTGGATAAGCACCAAGAATTAACAGACAAACACGATGTTCATTTGGAGATTCCAAACTCAAGTCTCCAAGCAATTCTATTTGACTCCATTCTATATACGTTCTTCTACTGTGCTCATTGCCAGAGCACCTTCCAGTAATGCACAAAGCAATGTGACCAATATCTGTTGTGTATGTGTTTAACAATGAGGTAATCACATTATCGTCACCCCTCAGGTGCTTCTCTATCCCCAACCACAACAAACTCTGAGATCTCTCTGCTGAACAATATTTTGGAAACTAAACAGTTATATTAATGTTTTCTTTAGCACCTTAATACCTAAACACCAAGAATCATACTGCAATATTTACTATATTTAGAATATATTTCACAATGAAGTATTTATACCCTACTAATATACAGATTTTTTTTTATTATAATAAATGGCACATGGTTTTCTGAAAGGTGTGTTTACAACAGGCAGTCTGTGTCCTGGCACACGCTGCCACAAACAGGGAAAGGAAAGAACATGATAAAATGATGAAGAAGGCTTTTTGTAAAGTTCTCTCTAAACTTTATTTCTTTATGTTCTCTTTTGAAGTTTTGCCTGAATAAGGACAGCAGAATTTGCCCCATAAAAATATTACAGTTGCTATGCTGGATCAGACATTTTGTCGAAATAGTCCAATAACTTTTTGTTCTATATGGCATTCCATACTTAATTTGGAACTGAACTAGAGTCTCAAACACAACTGGCAAGTAAAAAATAAAACTTTTTTTTTGAAAGTGAAAGACAATATTGTTTCTGACATTCCATATTTTTTAAGTTAGACTGTTAAGATGCCTTGTAATCCCAGAGACCACTAATATATACAGCAATACCATTATCTGCTGATTCAAGGGAAGATTAAAAAAAACAGCAGCAACAAGAAAACTGACACTCATAATGAATGTAGCAGGATTTCACAATACGGTAGCTGAGGGAATAATTCTTTCCTAACACTTAGGTTCTATCATTTTACAATCTACAGAATGAGACAATTCATTTTATACTTTTGGTCTTATCTTGAATAGCTAACATTATTAATGGCCATAAAGTTAACTAGGTATTTTTTATAATTCAGCTATAGTACTTCTGAGGCAATTAATCCTTAAATTTGAGTAGGTACCTTGTAAGGAAGAGCTTCCTTTTGATTGATTAAATTTTTCCATCCTTTACTGTTAAATTTGTAGCTCTTTCCTCCTCCCTCATCCCCATATAAAACAATACCTTACATTTATATAGTGCCTTTTATCCTGAAGGATACCAAAATACTTTTCCTGTGCTTAAGTGTACCACGTGAGTAGTCCTACTGTAGTTATAGAAGCCAATGGGAGTACTGTGCATGCAAGGAATACAGAATTATGCCTAAAAGTGTTTGAAATTGGTACATTAACCAATGCATGTCTTAAGTGGTTAACACTTTTCCCGATGTAAGAGCATATTTTTCTCCACCATTTTCTAAGGCTTTAAGAAGGGAGATTAAAGATATGTCTACCTATCAGAAAAAGATCCACAGCAGTGAGTCTCAGTGACTGGGTCCACTCATTTGGACTCGCGTTACAGGGCTAAAAATAGCAGCAAGGACATTCGGGCTCAGGTTTTAGCTAGGTTCTGAAACATGGTGAGCAGGGTGGGTCTCAGAACCCAGGTTTCACTGTGAGCCCAAACATCTACACTGTAATTTTTAGCCCTGTAGGGCTGACTAAGTCAACTGACTCCCCAGGCTTTGATACTCACAGCTGAGAGTCTTTTTTTTTTTTTTTTTTGCTGGTAGACATACCCTGATTGTGTTATGGATCCCTGTGTTAAGGATTTCTGCAGTAGGAGTGCCAGATACAGTAAGGGTTCTACTAGCAAAAACACATAGTATGTAATGTAATTATACTTAATCTGGTTACTTAGCCCACAGATACCCCTCCTGCATACCAAAGTAATTTATGGCCTTATTTTCGGACATACAAGCAACTGCAGTTCCCACTGAAGTAATGAGAACAGTGGGTGCTCAATACCAGTGTTTCTCAACTTTTTTTGATATCAGGGACTGGCTTGCTGCCTTCCTAAACTGTGTCAGGGAGATCTCAAGGGCTGGCCACTGAGAAACACTGCTCTGTACCACTGAAAGTTTAGACAATACCTAGCTTTATGTTGATTTCCATTCCTATTTAAAATAATTGAGAGAAATATTGCCAAATGGTATACATTAAACTTTAAATATTTTATATGCAACTTTCCTTTCTTCTACTAACTGTATATTTCTGTCAAAGTAATAAAGTTTTGCAAATCTGTTCTTTAGTGGGTATTGGATCACATCCATAAAGTCAATGGGAAGCTTTCCATTGACTTTAATGGGCCATTGTTTAGACTATATATAAGCTCATATTGCTTGTTGCTCATAGTTCTATTACTCTGTCAATATTTGGTTATTTATTTTACTTGGATAGGAGGACAGATAAAATTACAATCATTCTGCTTTCTGTTTTTAGGAGCAAAGAGGTAGGAAATTTTCAAAACTCCTATTGACTTCCATAGAGATTTCCTTGCGGTAAGGTACAGGATTTGAGCCATATGATGAGATTTTGGCTTTATTGAAGTCAAAGAATTTTTTTGCCATTGACTTCAGTGCGGCCAGAATTTCACCCATAGTATTTTGGGTCATTATTGTACAATGCTACAGTAGGAAATGAAAATTTGTTGGTCAAAACAGCAAACACATGTGGGCTTATACGTATGTAAAGGAAACCTAAATATAAATATAATTATCTTTAGTAGGGAAAATGGACAACCCACCTCTTTGCACCTGCTGACATTCAGATCAAAATTGATCTCCCGTTTGTTTCTGCTAATTGTGACAATGAAAAACACCCATACTGGCAAATTCACACAAACAATGTTTCTTTTTATTAAAAGAGAATTGTCACTTTTACACTATACACATTTTAAATGCATCTCAGTCGTGACTGGTCAATGCCTGCCACTAATTTCATTACACCCAAACTAGACTGGTGACACGCTCTCTTGGAGTAATATCTCTTCAGTGTTTTGTGTGTATTACCATGCTTGTAATAAGGGGCCGCCTTGTTAGGGTTTTTGTTATTTTTTAAAATCCTTTTGGGGACAGGACTTAGGGAACAACATTTTTGATTTATGGAAGGCAGTTGACCAGTCTACCTCAATGAACAGGAGAGATATTTTCCCTCATCTTTTGTATCAAGGGATATAAAAATATGCAACCTAAATAAATAATAGCTTTGATGTCCAATAAAGTTCCAAAGGTTTTTTTGTTTTTGGAGGTGTCAGTGAACAATCAGATAACTATTAAATATAACTAATGCCTTTAATTATTAACAGTGAGAGCTGGATCGATAGTCTGCCATTATTAATAGCCTATGTACTGCAGTTAATTTCTAAAAAGAGCTGCAACTCAAACAGAAGTCCAATTCATGGTGAGAAGCAAATGAGTCATCTTTACTATCTAAGCAGATAGCCAATGATTCATCTTTGACATCAATTCACCATAACTTATTAGTTGTTTACAAAGAATTGAGTGTCAAGTTTCAATAGAACACATAAAAGACATGACTAATATAGAAAAGTGCGGGGAAGCAGGATAGAAATTAGGAGACCATTCATGTAGTCTTTAATTTGCTAATGGATGTGAATAGCTGAGTCCTTATTAAGCAACCACCTTTTTCATGTTGTCCTTTTCTATTCTAAGTCATGTCAGCATATGTGTACAAAGTGTGTGAACAGCATCTCATTTACAGGAAAAGTGAAATGCCTCACACACAATTAATTTACTGCCCTCTCAGTAAAGTTAACTTATGGTGAGGCAATAATTCTACTACTGGATAGATTAATTACAATGACTATTAGCATAATGAGTCTCAACATTTAGCTAAGTCAGTCATTAACTAGGTTGTACATTTATAGAAGTGGCCAAAAATCTGCATATCTTCCCCTAAAGACCAAATTTATTCATTCATATAGTAAACAAGAAGCGAAAGGCATTGCTATGGGAGACACAAAACAAACCAACCTCCCTTTTATAAGTGTTAGGGTTAGAGGATACACTAATTGTCTTGGTGGGAAGAGATTGCTGTTTTTGTGAGTCTGTGGTTGTAACTGCAGCTCTACTGTGTGTGTTGGGAATTATAACTATGGTGGTAACAGCTCTTTTCTCAGTGTAGTAGGTCACATCAGTTGTCTTCAGAAGACACGGAAAAATACCCAGATGGCAGATTTCAATTGCTGCTGCACTAGCTAGACCATTCTGGCAATGTGTTGACAGTGCAGCATTAATGTTGGAGCCAAGAGACAAGGACAGAGTACATACTTTCCCTCTAAACAATCAACACAAAAAGCATAACTGAGTCATTCATAGAGAGAAGAAAAAAAGACAGCAGGAGAGACTGAAAAAAAATAGATCCATCATGTTTTAAGTATTCAATCACCCAACTCTGGAATATGAAATATGGTCTCTTCACAGTTTAAGTGGTTACTACACATGGATGCATTGTTATCTTTACCTGCTGTACTCTCAGAATGCACAAGTACTTTCTCTATCTGTGTTTCCCATCTTTTCTTCTATGTGTAATCCTTCTGCCTGTCAGAGTTGGCAGCAACAAGGGCCGAGTTCAGTATCTAGGGGTTCCATTCCAATAACACAATGCAAAACAGGCTCAAGCCCCCACCCAGTGACCTGGGACAAATATATACCACCCCCACTGGGTGCCTCCAAGAGGCAATACTTCCCCTCTCGCAAGCACATAGTCTGAGTGTAACAAAAAGCCTTTTAATAACAGAGAGAAACAATGTGGCATTATGTTGGGGAAACACCACCAACAGAATTTATAACACAACCCATGAGCAAAAAACCCACCACAAGCAAATTGGGGCATGTCCTTTCCCTTTAGTTCTTGAGTCCAGCAACCCCAAATCACCCAAAGTCCCAAAAGTCCAACAACCCAAAAGTCTCTGTCCCTGGTCAGGGCAGCCGCAGAGTTCAAAAGTTTATCTGCAGAGTTTTACCTCCCAACCTGGGTAGAGATGGGGGTGGGGTGGGTTAAGGGGCACCTTACGTGGTCCAAAGCTGATGGCCCCACCTCTCCATGGGGCTCCACTCTGCCAGCCGCCCCATGGGCTGCTCTAGGCATCCAACAAACTGCTCTGCTCCACCAGCCGTCCCGCAAACTGCTCTGCTCCACCAGCCGCTCTGCTCGCCATCCCGCAAACTGCTCCACCATATATCTTCAGGCTCCCTGACTACTTAACACAACACTCTGTGATTTCAGCTCTTAGTCAGTTTAGCTCTTTTGTGATTTCAGCTTGTAGTAGGGGAGCTTCAGTGCTGGTGCACCATTGGCCCAAAGCAAATTCAGCTCAGCAGCCTGTAACTAGACTCCTAATAGAATCAAAATTAGCTCTGATATGCCACAGTGAAGAGAGGAGGCAGTGCAATTAGCATGTAAGGCCCTCACCAAGGGGCCCATGCCACCAAGTATTAATACCTGTCCCCAGCCCTTCTTAGTTCACAGAGTTTTGGAACCCATGTCCCTTGCCTAGCGAGTGCTACTTAGTTGATGGCGAGTCCCTCCATCATAACAAAAGGCCAAGTACAGTTCCACTGTCCTTGATTCACGTCATTAGGATAATAACAATTTATTCTTCCTGCCCCAATAACAGAGAAACTGGGGATCCCACAGCAGCCAAAGTGACCATTTGGGCAGCTAAGGCCTCATTCTAGGTAGGGTGGGTGTGCCTATGCCTATCAGCCCCTGAAGTTCTTTTCCACAACTTGCCACACCTCACCACCAGATGTCAGGGTGGAGCTCATCCTGACTCTGCTTACATATGTAAAATAAAGAATCCTTTTCAAACAGAAAGAACTTTAAGGAGGTGGGGGGCAGAAGAGAGAGAATGTGCCAAAATATTAAGAAGAAACGTGTAGTTTTTGCTTTATTAGGCAGATTTTTCTTCAGACTCTCAGCTACCTACTTTCTTGCAACCATACCACCTTGTACTTTCATCTCATCAGTTCTTACAATGTAAGCAGTAAGGCTTTGTCAGCCTTTGGATGAGAGATCACAAAGGAAAGAAAACTAGGTGCTTTATGAAGTGGTGTTAGGTTGTACAGCAGATGGCACTCTTCCTTCGAGTTATTATTTAAACCTATGCTCCTAGTCTGGTGTCTGAAGCATTTGTATTGCATATGATGCCAGCTTTAAGAGGAGTGGCACAAGAGCAAATGTGCACTTTGCTTTTGTGCTTCAAAATGCCCATGTTTAATTTGTTTATTTTTTCAAATAGATTAGATGAAAAATTGTCTCACCTTGGTACCCAGGCCCTTAGACAGATAGAATTATTCAAATGCTCTGCCAGCAAAGAAGCTCTCTTTGCTTTGTTGTTTATGATTATCAAATTGGCTGAAAAGATATAAAGTAGTCAAATTAGAGCTCAACCAGGAAGTATTCATGTTTTATAATCTCCATGGATTGACTAATCTCTGGATAAATATTCATGCACATAACTACATGATGAACAAAAGTTAAATCTAGAGACATTTAGAGTGTAGTTTTTCTTGTTTTCAGTTTATTCTGGGCAAACATCAAAAACTTTAGCTTTGTTGTTGACCTAAACTTTAGTAATTGTGACAGCAAATTTAACTCTTTGACAGATTAGCTCCAAATAAACGTTCTAATAAGAAATTAGACCTACATAACCTATTTTTCATATCTATCTATAGCTTTACACCAGCTGAGGATCAGGGCCATAGAACTGAACCCTTACTTGAAAAATGAATTAGCTTCAAGGTCTCTGCCTGAAAGCTGCTAATTCAGCAACTGCCTTCGGCAAATCAAATTGTAGATTGCTTCTCCGCAGCTGACACAGATACTCTAGGCCTGATTTCAGATCAGAACTAACTTCAAGTGAGAGGGAGAGCTTGAGGACAGTACATGTCAGCCTAAAGATGAATGTTGCAGCAAATGAT
The DNA here is from genome assembly GCF_965140295.1 of Lepidochelys olivacea. NCBI lineage: Eukaryota > Metazoa > Chordata > Testudines > Cheloniidae > Lepidochelys > Lepidochelys olivacea. Next base: position 44,094,090 of record NC_140414.1, on the reverse strand, counting down.
GAGCAGGAGTGAGAATAGAAGGTATAAAGACACCTTAACTGTAGTAATTACTAACATTCATGATATAACTGAATGGTAACTAATTAGCTCTTTTTAAATGCTCTAAAAAGGAGATTTTGCATTCACATCATCCCACTACTCCTGCACTGTACTTTAGTAGTGATGCATAACTATACAAACCCAGTACAAGGCACTTGAAAAATAGCAATACACTAAATTGCCCTTATTGTAGCATTCAAAGTAGTCTAGAGAGAACCTGAAGCAAACACCCTTGAAGTGTGATGGTGTTGTAGGAGGTTCTGAAATCTGGAAATGGAAATCAATCTAAATGATTCAAGTATGGTCTATTTCAATAAAGGACTGAACCAGCACCTGGAATAATTAAAAAAAAACAAACAAACATGGAAGTGGAGAGGTAAAGGGTAGCTTCTGGACCCTGATCCATATTCTGCAGCTCAAGCCCATCTCTACCATTTAGAGTTTAAACATACCAACCAATAGATAATTGGCAGTTAATCTTTTCTGTTCCCACAGCATAATGGAACATTTATGTAGTAACCTTCAATTATGCAATATTAATCAGAAAACCATTTTATGCTTCCTGCAAAAACTAAAAGCATTTTAGCTACCTTTGGGCCTAATGGTAATTCTTATTGCCATTTGGAGAAACCAGCTGAAGCTACAGTACCATTAAGTGCCTTATTTCACAGACAAGTGATTGTCCTAGGCAATTAAGCACCTGCACTACATATCCTGTTGAGAGTCACTTCTTTGCCAAATGCATCTTTTACTGAGCAAACAACATGGTGAGAAATGAAAAACAGAAGACTTCTTCTGCTTGGAAACTGTTTCCAATCTTGTATTTTGTTCTGAATGACCTTTGATTTCACAACAGATTTTCACTTCTTACTACTGTGAATGAAGTATTGACAGCTGTCTCACAATGCCAGTTCTCTCTTCTATATACTGGTCCAAATTACTTTTGATTTTTTAATCTACAGTAGAGTTGACCGCAGTTTGGTTAAAAATGCACCAGGAAGGGAAAGAGAAGGGTTGGGAGATATAAAGGTAACACCAGACATGAAATCAGGCAAATAGCATCCCAGAATACTTTTTCATGGGTAGAAATGTTACCCACAGAAGTTTCCTGCACAAAGTGTGTGAATCTCATAGAATAATTGCTCAGGAGTTCCAGAGGCTATCAGTGTAAAGACTATCTAATGTTATAGGCACCGCCTCAGTCACAGAGCTGCTAGCTATATGATCATAATGAGCCCTTCTGTCCTTAAACATTAACGACCAGCGGATTAACTATTTCTAGACTATGTTATGATAGGGCAGGAGGAGGCTACATCTTTTAAGAATTTTGGGAGAAGCAATGGCCCTGTCTGGAACTCTGGCAGAATACAGGAGAGCGTATGGGAGAGGGCTGGTAAGTGGCCAACCTTGGCACTTTGCAGTGGATCTCAGTTAAATTGTGCTGCCCCAAGAACAAACCAGAGAACTAAGTTTGACTCAAAGCCTCAACTCAGTCTCTGACAGGTTTCAGAGCAGCAGCCGTGTTAGTCTGTATCCGCAAAAAGAAAAGGAGTACTTGTGGCACCTTAGAGACTAACAAATTTATTTGAGCATAAGCTTTCGTGAGCTACAGCTCACTTCATCGGATGCATTCAGTGGAAAATACAGTGGGGAGATTTATATACACAGAGAACATGAAACAATGGGTGTTACCGTACACACTGTAACGAGAGTGATCAGGTAAGATGAGCTATTATCAGCAGGAGGGGGGGGGGAACCTTTTGTAGTGATATTTCCAGCAGTTGACAAGAACGTCTGAGGAACAGTGGGGGGGAGAGGGGAATAGTTTTACTTTGTGTAATGACCCATCCACTTCCAGTCTTTATTCAAGCCTAAGTTAATTGTATCCAGTTTGCAAATTAATTTCAATTCAGCAGTCTCTCGTTGGAGTCTGTTTTTGAAGTTTTTTTGTTGTTGAAGAATTGCCACTTTTAGGTCTGTAATCGAGCGACCAAAGAGACTGAAGTGTTCTCCAGCTGGTTTTTGAATGTTATAATTCTTGACGTCTGATTTGTGTCCATTTATTCTTCTACATAGAGACTGTCCAGTTTGGCCAATGTACATGGCAGAGGGGCATTGCTGGCACATGATGGCATATATCACATTGGTAGATGTGCAGGTGAACCAGACCACATGGAAACTGGTGGATAAAATGTTTGTACATGCATATAGAAGGGTAGACTCACCCCTGGAATACCCCCTTCTGGCAGGGTGTGGCATAGCAGGCTATGTCCTCTGTAATAGACCTTGTGACCATTGCTCCAGGCCTGTTGAGGTCTGCTTCTTCTCTCAACTTAGCCCTCTGGCCAGATCGTGATTAATCTCCACCTCTTCTGGAGTAACAAAAAGTACAACTAAAGTCCAAAAAACATCCCAACAACCTCTTGTCTATTCTTCAGCCTGGCCTTAAGGCTCCAACTTCAGCAGTCCTTACACTGGATTTGCACACATCTTCCTTGGGCCTGGTTGTGGAACCCAGGCCCACCTTCTACACTCGGTTCTGGCCCTGGGACCCTATATTAAGTAGGTAGGCCTGTTTCTTCAAATGCACTGCTATTTCCCCAGGCCATTTCCATCTGAGTCCCTTATGCTGATTCCCTGCAGCCTGTGCTCAACACAGTCTCTCCTCTGGTTTCCAGGCCTCTGGTTTCTCCCTTAGGTTCTCCCACTTTCTTCTTTCTGTTCTGGGATGCTGACCCCTCAGAACTTCCTCTTTGTGCCTTACCCTCTTTCCAGGGCCCAACACAGGGATTAATTCCTTCCCTGTGACCTTCATCCATCTACTTTCCCAGAGAGCAGGAACTCCCTCTCTCCTGGGTTTCTGTATCCACCTTGCAGCTTCCACTTCTTTCATGAAGACAACCAAGCTCCCCCAACTGGGCCTAACAACCAATCAAGGTTGACACACCCTCTAGGTGCAGCAAGGTGGGCTAACTGAGCACTCAGACTCCTGTTAACCCCCTTTGTTCACCTGTATGGGAGGTAGATTTTCCATTAGTGTGCAAATATGAAACTGTGAGTTAAAATTATTTTGACCAAATCTTTTTAAAATTTAAATCAGACCTATTATAAATGAGATTCCGATAGAGGCTAATCGTGTGCAAATTTTTAATTTCTAGGTGAGCAGGTGCAGGAAGGCAACAAAAATCATTAACAAACAACTGCTGCCTTACTAAGATTGTAAATGTCTTAAAGTTTTACAGCCGTCTTATTACGACTTCCACCCCTGCCAAGATTGGGTGCCACAATGAGCAAAATGACAGAGCCTTAATTATGAACCCTATCTTCCATGCCTGCACTCAGGCAAAATTCCCCTTGATTTTCATGACTTATTGGGAGTTTTGCCTAAGTTGCGTAGGACTCAGTTCTGGCTGTATGCACATAGGTCCCTCTCCCAGTTCAGGAAAGCGCTTAAGGACATGCTTTAGTCTCATTGACTTCACAGCATGTGCTACATGGATGGAACATTTATTAAAATTAGATAAGGTCCCTAGTCATGAAGTTCACATCCAGAATCAGATCCATATGAAAATATTTCTAAAATCTGGGGGTCTTGGCTAACTTCAGTCCAATAGAGAGGTGTGAGTGGTGAACTTTAGATTTGAACCTGCAATTGTTCAGCATTCGGGGAAGATTCAGATTTGATGTAAGGTTCAATCCCATCTATAGATAAAGTGTCTCTAAGATTTCCTTTTCTGGGCCCAGCAAACAAAAATACATTTAAGATGATGTTCCATTTCATTTTGTTTTTACTCTTTTGTTTAAACTCAGGGTTATAAATTAGTTTAAAAATAGTTTAACATAGAAGACTACTTCCCTAATTATAATGACCTTTCCTATTCTTTCAGAAAAAATTCTGTCAAACACATTTCATGTGATTTGCTTCATTATCTTTTCATTTTAAATCATCTTCAGTGAGACACCATTTAATTAGGTTTGTTGTGCAGGTACTGACAGTTACACTTCTGTATTCATTCCATGCACTTTCATTTGACTAACATAATAAATCTTATTCATGCCAACGGTACCATCTATTACAAAACAATAAAGCATCATCCAGTTAAATTCAGCTTTCAGAATGTTATAAGGGATTTTTGTTTCACACAATTATAAAGCCCTTTATTGACAAACATTTTGGGTTGTTTGGCCATCCCAGTTATAAACAAAGATTTACTTGACAGCATATGTTATAAATGCTACCTGCCAGGAAGTTATATTGTCATCTTCTTAGGTCATAAATACAATTTGGCTTTGTTACAGCTGCCTTTTTTTTCTGTTACGAGTTTTAACAGCCACGAGAAAGAATAAAAATTGCTACAAGAAAGAACTTGTTAAATCTGTAGGTAAACATGTATGTCTGGGCATAACACCAATATTGTCAAAATACCAATCACATATCCAAAAGCAGAAGAGAACTTAAGAAATAATTTTGTCAATGATTCTTAAGGGGATCACTACAATAACATCTGTTCTTCCTTAGTCTTTTCACAGCTTCTTAGAGATGAAGTTTGAAAATGATTACCTTTACATATACATCTACTGTAAATTCACTTAAGTATGAAGGTCAGTATTAGTTAGCATCAGTCACTAACAATCAATATCAATTTAGCTACAACTATGTTAATTAGAGATGGAGTAGACCTTTACGCTGATTAGCAATCAATATTATTGGATCAAAGAAAATCTGAACCTCAGGTTCTGTCACAGATAGGGAAAGTACAGAAGGTTAAATACAGAATTTATCTAATCTATATCATTATCATCATCCATGCCTAGTCTACTAAGGACTGTTGCAGCAGTCAAAGTAACCACAGTTGATGGTGTTGCACCAGGCATCATGTAGTGAAGTTCCCAGATTCAGTTCACTCCTGCGAATCCACAAATCTCCTGGAGGGCCCTGTAGGCAATGCCAGGTAGGGTCAGGGTGTGTCAAAGGAGACTTTGAGAGCATGGTGTGCTGGGGTGTTTTTTTCCACCCTGGTGACGTACAATGCCACTCTTGTATATGATTGACTGAAGGAAGGTCAGTTCTCTGCGAGATTATGACGTTTTGCCCAAAATCAAACCACTGTATACTCAGCATTGGCATGGATAGTGCATATGGAATGCCTCTAGCTCTCCAACTCTGCCTGTAAGATGGTCCAGGTTTCTGACATGTAAAGCCATACAGCCAATACACAGGTTTGACAGATCCTGAACTTTGCCTCAACTCAAAGACTTTTTTGCATCCATTAGCAAGACATGGATTTCATGCAGGAGGCAGCAAGACCTGTTTGTTGAAGAACACCTTGTTTGCTGTGACAGTTTGAACTCTGGATGCAGCCTATGTAGATGAACTTGTCAACATTGACTTCGCCTGCACTGGGATTCTGGTGCCCAGCTGGGAGATTCTGGAACTTAGTCTAATTTATAGCATTCGTTCAAATCAGTGGGTGGCATCATGTTGATGGATATCACTGAAAGAAACATTCATGAGTTATATTGTGTGTCAGCTAATTCTGATTGGTGCTTCATTTTAGAGTAGTTCAATAGCATAAGGGATGCCTCTGACTGAAAAGCAGGCTGTATTGGGGGAAGGATCTCAAGCAGTACATGTTGCAACTGAAACTGGAACTATACTTAACTGGGTGATAGACTAGGGAATAATTAGATCATTGGGACTAACATATGCATGTGGTAAACACAAAGGAAATCTCATATTTTCAGAGTTCCATGATGTAGAAAGGAAGGCCATGCGCTTAAGGCATTGGATTGGGACACAGAGCCCTGGGTTCACTTCCCAGCCATGCCACATAATCCCCTGTGTGAGCTTGGGTTAAATCGTTTAGTTTGTGTGCCTCATTTCCTAATCTGCAAAATGGGCATATTGTCTCTTTCCTACCCCTGTAGGTGTTGAGAGTGTAAATTCATTAAAGTTTTGAGGTGCTTAAATACTGTGGAGATAAGGGTCACAAAAATAGGACATATTAATATTAATCCCTGCTACATGAAAAATATTTTAATGTACTGGTACTTTAATTACATATCCACCACATACTAAACACTTTCTATATATTACCTCCACTAGTTCCTTAACTCTGTGGCCTATATAACTTATACAACTCAATTTTGTGGGACCAGCAGTCACAAGGTCATGTCAATACAGGCCAATACTACGCAACAGGTTTGAAGGCAATTTCTAAAGAGGGAGTAGATTGGAAGAAGAGAGTTTTAGATTGTTATAGCAGCACAAACAGTAGAGCAAAACCAAAAGTGTAGGAAGTCACAGAAACAAGAACAGAAAAGAAGGCAGTTGAGTAAGTGAATGAAGTCTCAGAAAGGTGAAGTTTTGACTAGGTATGTCAGGGTTTCAATTTTTCTTTTTATTGTAGCTAAAAGTGTCAATAGCTTTTTATTATAGCTAAATAGTGAAACAGTCAATAAAGCAAACATTCACTAGTTCATACTAGGGAAACATTTAAAATATAAAATACAATATTTCAAAACATATTCTTAATTTTAGTACGATTACATATTTTGTACAGCTCATGATACGGATCAGTGGTGAGGGAACTACCATATCACAATGCACAAAAAAGAACCCATTGTAAACCCAAGCACAACTAATCCTTTCATTTTATTCCCCTCTTGCATAGAAATAACTTGCTAGCAACCTGAGCATGTATATTTAAGGTTTCAGACAAAAATATTTTACTGCATAACTAAAGCCTGTATCACAACACATACCCAAAGAGGCAGAGTTGCCTGTACAGCCTCAAATTTGTGTGCGCAGCCTTGTATTTGGCATCTCCTGACTTTTGCATGCTTAATTAGGCTTCAGTGTCATCTTAACAGAGTTATTTTATTAAGATTCGTGTATCTCCTCTCTCCCCATCCCATTAGAAGTTGTATTTCCACATCTACTTCTTTTGCAGCCTCTTTGAATTCATATTTCACTTTCTTGTCCTAAGCACAAGCAACAGTGGATATAGGATTTAGCAAATGAGGTTCGGGGCAGGATCGGTATCCAAGTTTGTGTGTGTGTATGAGAAACTGTTATATTTTGAATTTAAAAAAAGTCAATGTCATGATGTCTGATGCTGTGAGTAAGCAGACTCCAAGATGTTCCTATTTGATGTTAACAAGCAAATTATCTATACCTCTCTGCAGGAATTTTCAAGGACAAACCATGTATTCTAGGACTTGTATTTTTGGCCTGTGTATTTTACTGTGGGTTGAGTGAAGATAAATAACTTATGTGTTGTTTTAAACACCCCCCCCCCTTGTTATATTTTATAGCCAGAAATAAAATGACTAATCGTGGTATTTTCTTGTTGTCTTTATCTAGCTGTTAATCCAATGCTATTCTTCCCTCAGGGTGACTATTATTTTCCTGGCTGGTACAGCTCAGGTCAATACCTTTGGAGATTCAGTAGAGATTGTGGGTAATCTCAGAATTTTCTACATGGTCAGAACCAGTAGCAGAACACCAATGTATGTTTCCCTTTTTCTAATTTCTTCAGCTGGAAGTTACACCTACAACAATCATAATTTTTGCATAAGTAGGATAGTCTGAGATGTACAAGGAGAGTTTATGCATTATCTGGGAACCTTCCAACCATAAGCTATTTAATGGTTTCAGTGAGGAAAAAAAAACCGAATACAAAGGCAGGAGCAGGAGAGGGAGAGAGAGAGGTTTTAATATTATTGCCCCACTGAGTGAATCCTTTACAGGAATGGAACTCATATGAGAGTAAAGCCTTGAAAAGCTGAGTAAACCAAAAATTAGAGAGCACAACTGAGTTCAACCTTCTGGTAAGAGATGTGAAAGAGAGAGGATAAAATTCTAATGCAAAACATGTACATGCTAAATTGCAGTCATAGGGATAATTCCAGCAAAGGAGGGGAAAAGAGCATTGCTGTTACTTAATGGATAATCTTTGGAATTGCCATGAAAATAAGAAATACTGGAATTTTATCTTTGAATGGTTTTGACTAAAGCTAGTTACTCTAAGACAAGATGAAAACAATTGTAATAGATATGCTATTTATAGAGAAATTTATAGTTAAAGTATAAATATTCCTATTATTCCATTTGTACTGGAGAAGTAAAACAGTGTATTAAGTCTGATTTGCATTACTTTTTTCATGTATATATTGTACGTAGTTGTTGTATGAAAACCTTTTGCTTGAACTGTATAGCCCACCAATTTAATGTTCATATATTTCTCAATATGTTTCTATTGAATAAAGTGAACCATAAGGGAACCTCCTAATTTTAATACTAGTAAAATTGTGTAGTTATTGAACCAACCAATGTTTGGGAAGCCTAACAAAAAAGAAAAACCTTCCTCACTATTGAAATCCCTTGAGTTAAAATTCTATTCATGATTACTAAAACTGTAACCTTCATTCCTCAGATATTATCTCCTGGTTATTTTCCCTGTAGCTTTTATAATAAATATTGGAGTATTTTTTATTTGCAATTCATAGTAAATTTCATTTGCATACACAGAATTATTACCATTAACAACAACAACAAATCTGAAAGTAATATGTGAAGAGCTTATGAGCTTGATCCTGAGTGAAGTCAATGAGAAAACTGCCTTTTAGTTCAATTAAAATAGACTTGGGCACTAGATCAGTTGCATTTTAATTCAGTCTTCATGTTTTGCTCACTATTAACTCAGTGGCTACATATTTACCCTTAGTGCTAGGATGATATTAAGCCATTTTTCTTTTTATCTCATCCTTCATAGGGAAGGAACTGAGGTATTTCTTCTCTTTCCTACCCAGTCATCTCCCCCACCTCATCCTGAGGGTGCAGCTAGAAGGAGATGCCACTGTAAGTTGTCCCTCTCCCTTCTCCTCTTTAGTACTACCCCAAGCTTCTCAGTCTTCCTCTCCTGCTCCCCGCCCGCCTCCGGCCAAATTGGGCACATTCCTCGCCTGTTGTTTTCACCTATGAAGATCACGCCCCAGCCAATTTATGCTCAGCTTAGATCACTCAAAATTTCACAAATGCTACAGAAGGACCAACTACAGTTGGGAGTTGTGCATGAGGGAAGGGTCGTGGGGTGGATTGAACAACTTCCCTTTAATATGCAAAATGAATAGTGTTTCATATGGTAATATGGTACTTCTGATTGAGAGCATGAAATTAAATCAACACTCTAATTTAACTCCTGAAGAATATGGGCTGTAACCACCTGCACATTGAGTCAGCTAAGCCGCATGCAGGGTTTGACCTATAACGGATAAGTAGATTTCTGTTACTGATGAGCATTAAGCATTAATCTGTTACTGATGAGCACTGGTACATTAGTCGCATTCACAGAGACAAAGTTAGTGTACTGCATACTACAAAAACAGCACCAGTTTGAATGTGAATTGGAAATGTTTTAATGAAAGGAAAAGGGTTAAACTGAATGCTTAAAAAAAATCATAGAAAATTAGTGGAATCAATAGGCTGATCATGTGCTTGTCTCCCCTCAAGCGCCACACAGTAAAGTGAATAGCAATTAAGAAAACTCAAGGCAAGTGTCCTCAGTAAACTTTCTCAAGCTTCAGTTATTTTCAGTTACTGTTTAGAGAATCCCAGGTGGCTGGCACAGAAACGTGAGTGAAGTTATCCACTAATAAATCATGGAGAAACACTAAGGGACTGTGCATGTGCGCAAAAGCAGCATTTTTTTTTAAAAAAAAACCCCAGTGCATGGTAACCAGTATATGCTTAAATAATTGCATAGCACAAAGAATGGAAATACAATTAAATATCTCTCCATATGTTATAAGGCACAAGGCAAAGCCAAGTAACCTTAGGTTATCTTTCCTCGATGTTTGTCACAGCAAGACTTGAGTATTGTTGCTCAGATCTCTTAGATGAGGGTAACATAACAGTTATTGATTCAAATTCTAATGGAACTTTATTTGCATTGATACAGGCTAGTGAACCACTTCTTAGGATATCAAAATGAGTCCAAATTTATCAAACTATTTTCCTCCTTTAATTTATATAGGTTTCCTCCTGCTCACTTCCACATGGTTCAGTTTTAACACACAGAATTTTCTACACAAAGAAAAGATATATATGAAGAACCCTTTAAAGTATGGAATTGCACAACCAGAATAGTGTATGGTATCACAAGACACTACACATGCGTATCTACGGTAGTAGTAAATACTGCGTTATAAACTCATAGAAGCAAAAGTCTGGAACCTTAACGGTGGAACTAGGGCTCTATAATATTGTATACTTTGCCGAGCAGAATGTAATAATTCAATTAAAACCTCTATCCAAACACACACATGCCGGGGGGCAGAGTCAAGATTATCTGTACAACCTTGACCTCTGAGTACTAAATGATATATTTTTGTTTCAATTTTTTAAACAGACTTTTTGGAATGGCTGTTGTCATCGCTACCTATGATGAAAGATCTGCCCAGGGCACAGACTAAGTAGTGGAATAGTAGTATTCGCTCTGCTGTGTTAGAGAACTAAAGAAGGATGTAGCCAAAATATCCATTGTACCCAAAGGCTACCAAAGCAGCAGTAACTCTCTGAAACTCATATTTGGGGTTGGAAAAGAATTTCCCCAGGTCAGATTGGCCGAGACCCTGGGCTGGGGTGGGCAGGTTCACCTTCCTCTGCTGCATGGGGCACTGGTCACTTGCAGGTTTAAACTAGTGTAAATGGTGGAGTGTCTGGAACTTAAAATCTTTAAACCACGATTTGAGGATGTTAGTAACTCAGCCAGATATTAAGGGTCTAGTACAGGAGTGGGTGGGTGAGGCTCTGTGGCCTGCAATGTGCAGGTGGTCAGACTAGATGATCATGATGGTCCCTTCTGACCTTAAAGCCTATGAGTCTATGAAAACAATTTCTTTTCATGCTGTTTAAGTCCACACCCTTACCTCACTGTTTAAGGCTATGGGGATTTGGCCCTATGTCTTGAAACTGAGCAAATACCCATTTATTCTTCAGAGAAGCTGGGGTTTGGGCTGGAAGACTCAGTATTATCAATCTAAAGGTTTTGGTTAATAAAACCTGATCCAGACCACCGTCCCACCAAAAATCATGTTTCTTTTTTTTTAAATGTAAGGCTTTTTACTTGGCTTCTGGTTCCTGAATCTTTAGGATGCACTCAGGTTTCAAGCTTTCCTCCTCAATCACAAGTTTAAAAAAAATTAAGTGAAAGTTAAGATTCTCAAGCAACATCTTGATTCCAACAGCTGGGGCTATGAGGAAAATAGCCAATATCGCAAGACTCATAATGAAATCATGACAGTTGGCAACACAAAAGAATGTAAAGAAGGAACTTATATAGCTAGATAAAGGAAAGTTTTCCAGTGTCCAGTAAATTACATAGATAGAAAAGTGTATGGTTATCAGCAAAATATGTCACCACTTTATATTGCACCTTTATGAATCTGTGTGGGGGGGTGGAGGGTGAGAAAACCTGGATTTGTGCTGGAAATGGCCCACCTGGTGATCACTTTAGATAAGCTATTACCAGCTGGACAGTGGGGTGGGAGGAGGTATTTTTTCATATTCTCTGTGTATATATAAAGTCTGCTACAGTTTCCACGGCATGCATCCGATGAAGTGAGCTGTAGCTCACGAAAGCTCATGCTCAAATAAATTGGTTAGTCTCCAAGGTGCCACAAGTACTCCTTTTCTTTTTGCGAATACAGACTAACACGGCTGTTACTCTGAAAAATATATCTGCCGCTATTCCTTTGATGAATGTGATGAGATGCTGATGAGATATAACAAAAGAAAAGGTGCTGTTCAATGATAGGCATATCAAGATTACAGATGGGTCAATCAGTGCATACAAAATAAGAATTAACATGGATCTTCACTCAGAAAAATCAAACCGGACTGAACACTTCTTGAGGCCTGGAAAAGTTAATTAACCTTTTAACAAGTCTTTGCACTTCTTGCTTTTGGCTGCAATTTGAAGTGAAAGTAACAGAATTTCATAGAGCAGGGAATTTTTCTGATATTTTTGAACTACCTGGAACAGGAAGTCTCATAAGAAAAACCTGTCTCAGGAAACATCCTGTCAGCTCTCCAAACCAAAAGAAGCCTGCCCAAATTTGGCTAAACATTGTGGATGCTGAGGTTTGGTTGTATTATGGGCAGTGGGGAGCTTAAAAGGCAGCTTTTAGCCATCTTTGTACCTTCCACATCCTAATCTGCTTTGGGGACTGGCTGTAGAGGGGAAAGATACATGAACTATATTCGATGCTTAAAAAAACTAACACCTAAAATGTTCTGAATAAAAGTCCTATAGAATTTAATGAAGATAAAATCTATAGGGTTCTACAGAAATGTAGTAAGGTTCTGCAGAAACTACTCTAAAAACCACTACAACATTTAATAATGAGATCCTTCCACAGGTTTTAGACAATTCTACAGAATTTTGCTGCTGGGATATAATGCTCTTTTACTCAAACATTTTCAAACTAGGGCCTCCTCCTTTGTTCCAGACCTCCCACTTCATTAAGCTGGGATTTAGCCACAACACCGCACTCATTTGGCAGCACAGGAAGGCAGAGTAGTCATGAATCCCTGACACCTGTTCATGACCCCCAGGTTGAAAACTCTATTAAATCCTATTTGACTGATCACAAAAACCTATACAAAAAGATATTTCCTATTAAATTCTATAGGGCTTTTCCATATGGGAAGGACAAACTAAATACATAAAAGGTTTTCCCGAGACTTGCTTTGGACACTCATCACCCTCAAGTAATGTGCCACTCTGAGGAAGTGAAACCTTTAAGCCCCACCACACATGCAAAAAGGAGTACTTGTGGCAGTTAGAGACTAAAATTTATTAGAGCATAAGATTATCTTCTTATTATATGTTCCATTCTATGCATCCGATGAAGTGAGCTGTAGCCCAAGAAAGCTTATGCTCTAATAAATTGGTTAGTCTCTAAGGTGCCAGTAGTAGTCCTGTTCTTTTTGCGAATAGACTAACACGGCTGTTACTCTGAAATCAGTAAACCTGGAAATTTAATAATGTAAAGTTGTTACCATTAAGCAGAAAAGTGAACTGACAAGAATGCACACAAAAGTTATCAGATACCTGAGCACAATCTATGTCTAACTCACCCAGTGCAGATCTAGTCTATGCAACCCCCCAACCCAATTCTATGTTAATGCAATGTTAATCTAGAGATTTAAAATAAATTCAACATTTTAAATGATTGAAGTTCACACAACAACCTTAAAACTACATGCTATGTCTCTTCTATGCACAAAGATACTGTCCTGCATCTTTTTCCCTTATGTACCAGAATGAGGTCTTTTTATTAGGGCTGTCAATTAATCACAAGATTAACTAAAGAAATTTATTGAGGTTAATCACACTGTTAAACAATAGAATACCAATTGAAATTTATTAAAAATTTTGTCTGTTCTTCTACATTTTCAAATATATCGATTACTATTACAACACAGAATACAAAATGTACATTGCTCACTTTATATTATTTTTATAACAAATATTTGCACTGCAAAAATGATAAACGTAAGAAATAGTATTTTTCAATTCACCTCATACAAGTGCTATAGTGCAATCTCTTTATCATGAAAGTGTAACTTACAAATGTAGATTTTTTTGGTTACATACCTGCACTCAAAAACAAAACAATGTAAAATTTTAGAGCCTACAAGTCTACTCAGTCCTACTTCTTGTTCAGCCAATCGCTAAGACAAACAAGTTTATTTACATTTACGGGAGATACTGCTGCCTGCTTCTTATTTACAATGTCACCTGAAAGCGAGACCAGGCATTTGCATGACACTTTTGTAGCTGGCGTTGCAAGGTATTTACATGCCAGATATGCTAAACATTCGCATGCCCTTTCATGCTTTGGCCACCATTCCAGAGGACATGCTTGCGTGCAATGATGCTCGTTAAAAAAAATAAGTTAATTAAATTTGTGACTGAACTCCTTGGGGGAGAATTGTATGTCTCCTGTTCTGTTTTACCTGCATTCTGCCATGTTATCTCATGTTATAGCAGTCTCAGGTGATGAACCCTCACATGTTTGTTTTAAGAACACTTTCACTGCAGATTTGACAAAACATAAAGAAGCTATCAATGTGAGATTTCTAAAAATAGCTGCAGCACTGGACCAAAGTTTTAAGAATCAGAAGTGCCATCCAAAATCTGAGAGGGATGAGGCGTGCCGCATGCTTTCAAAAGTCTTAAAAGAGCAACACTCAGATGCGGAAACTACAGAACTCAAACCACCAAAAAAGAAAATCAACCTTCTGCTGGGGGAATCTGACTCAGATGATGAAAATGAACATGTGTCGGTCCACTCTGCTTTGGGTCGTTATCGAGCAGAACCCATCATCAGCATGGACACATGTCCTCTGGAATGATGGTTGAAGCATGAAGGGACATACTTATCTCTAGTGCATCTGGCATGTAAATATCTTGCAACGCTGGCTACAACAGTGCCATATGAATGCCTGTTCTCACTTTCAGGTGACATTGTAAACAAGAAGCGGGCAGTTTTATCTCCTGCAAATTTTAACCAAACTTGTTTGTCTGAGCGCTTGGCTGAAGTAGGAGTGGGTGGACTTGTAGGCGCTAAAGTTTTCATTGTTTTATTTTTTAATGCCGTTATTTTTTATACATAATTCTACATTTGTAAATTCAACTTTCATGATAAAGAGATGGCACTACAGTACTTGTATTAGGCGAATTGAAAAATACTATTTCTTTTGTTTTTTACAGTGCAAATATTTGTAATAAAAATGAATATAAAGTGAGCACTGTACACTTTGTATTCTGTGTTTAATTGAAATCAATATATTTGAAAAAATGTAGAAAACACCCACAAATATTTATGAACGGTATTCTATTATTATTTAACAGTGCGCTTAATCACAATTAATTTTTTTAATCGCTTGACAGCCCTACTTTTTATACCTGCTCCCCTTACAAATAGGCTCCTCTAGACTGTAGGGGGCACTGCCCCCACTGTTGTAAAATATAGCTCAGTTGAAATCTACCGAGCAATTACAATTTACACCTGTTAAGGCTCTGTCTCCCAGTATCTCCCTGCTTCCCCCCCACACCCCTTCTCTCTTTTCCCCAGTGCCCCTCCTACTCTTAATTAAATATACTGTAGTTCTATGCATGCCTTCTACTCTCCATTAATCAAAAATACTAGGAGCACCACATTACCAGAGTGCTCCTAGGCTGGTTTCCTACAGTGCTACAAATGGCCTCATTCCAATATCTGGCCACTATTATTTGAACCTTCACTTCTCTGGTTAAGTGTAGAGTGGAAAAATGAGATTAGCTCACACAAAATTCCTTCCAGCAGAGCTACCCTCAGCAGCAAAGAGGTTATAATTCGAGCAAATTTATGTAGCAGGAATTTTGTGCCAGATATAAAGCGATGTGCTATTGCATGTAGGTATACAGTATAGGAATTCAATATTACATTTATTATTAAGGAAAAACCAGTACTGAGTCCTCATATTTTTAAGGAACACACAACACTTTACAGGACAACAGAGAACTGCCTGGACCAAAGATGCATGTACAATCATAGCAGTAAGATATAAATCAGCATGCGTCTCATACTCTAGACTCTAAGGGTCACATTTGTCTCTAATAAAAGTTTTACACTGGAGTAATTCCAATAATTATAATGCAGTTACTCCTGATTTACACCAGCATGAACAAGATCCAACTGTACTAAGTTTGTCCGGTTCTTAAGTACAGCAGTGTACACAGAATGACAGATTTCAAATTACCTGAGTTACTGCTGTCTTTGGAAGTTTGCTTTTTACAAAAACCTTCAGAGTAAATAAATTCAGCCTAATTTTACTTCAGAGTTGTCACTGCCTTAACCCTACTGTCTGATGACTTAGCCACCCGAGAGATTAACTAATTAAAAAAATCAGACAGGCATTGATTTGTTCCTTTTAAGACTGCTTTTATTGCTGAATTTCATAAAACGGATATTTAAATATCAAAGTACAAACTTGCCCATCATAACATCCATACATTGTCTCAACTTTCAAAAGGACTATCTGGAAAGTCCAACAGGGAAAAACCCAAGCCACAAATTGAGATCAGGGTCCAAATATCCCCAGAATTGGAGATGATTTAGATCCTGTGTTCTGGTTTGGGCTCATTTGCTTCTGTCTTCTGCTTTGTCAGGCTGGTCTTCCAACTAGAAATAGCCAGCATATTGCTGCTTCTCTGAGACATGTGATTTTTCAAATGTCTTCATAGGAAAGCTGTCCTCCCTTGACTATCACTAAAAAAAAGAGGGGCAGACTTCAGAATTGTGTGTTAGGTAGAGGAAGCAGCTCCTTAATTGTATCTTTGGACTGATCTCCTGGGAGTTTCTGAGGGAGAATTCTGGGGATTCTCCCTAGAATTCTTCACAGGAGAATTGTAAACTCCAGGCTACAAGATTTGGATCCTGATTCAGAACTGAATTTCCCCAAAGGTTGGTCTTGTTCAAATCTGGAGTTTTTCTTCAGGCCCATCCAACTCTCCTTACAATGTTTTTATTATACTACTTGTAATTTTATTTTTTTCCCTTTTAAGCCTTTCTGTTTAGTTGATTTAGGATCGTTGAGCCTGAACAGCTATATGCAATAAAACAATGTGACTGTTGTCCTTGACTAAACTGATCATCAAACAACAATAAAGTGGATACATGTATTTGAACTCAGATTACATAATACAATCCCTATATTTTTCACTAGGACAGTTGCTAACCCTGGTTAAGTTTTCTTCAGGATTTTATATACATCATCGTGATCTTTCCTTTGTATTTTTTTTTAAATCTATATGGCCAAGTCTTGTTAATCTTTCCTCATAACTCAGACTCTGAAAAAAATGATATCTTTATGAGTAATTAAAAAACCTGAATGAATAGCATCCAGTAAAATCAATTTTTCTATGAAGCTGATGAAGTTAGCACTGTTTAACAGTTGTGAAGGTGGATTCAAGGTAAGTGATTATTTAATATTTTAGAATACAGAATACTGATGTACAGCACAAAATGAAAAACTAATAAACTAAAATTGCTACCTATAGTGATCTGAATACAACACCATTTGAGCTTTTTTCTTGATTAAATACATACTTTGAAACAGAGTAAATCACCTATTTTCTAAGATCCTCAAAATTTCATGGATAGTCTAATCAATTATAGAGAGAGGGTTATGCATTGCAAATTTATCCATCCATTGAAGGCTACATGCTTGGAGTTATACCAGAGGCCTACAGTTAAACACATAAGAGATACACAAATGCAAAACAGCTAAATAAGTGACACTTGGCATTCAACATTCTATGTAGATAATGCTCATCACAACTCCCATGCAATTACACACCTCTTTTAGTCTGTCACACATGCTAGAACTCAAAGCTCACCTTAAATCTGTGGTCTCATGTCTGAATTTGTCTCCTACTGTATAGGTAGAGAGTGGGACCAATTATCACTTTTGGAGTTTTTTTTAAAAAAAGATACTGGAGAAAGGGGGCGGTGGAGGGAAATTTATCCCAAAAGGAAAGTAAAAACTTGAAAATACTATCCTGTCAAATCCACAAAAAATTACAATGTGACGAATATGCTAGGTGTGGTTTCAGTAAGACTGGAGGTTCCATATAAGGAAGAGACAACATTTACCCAAATGTTAAATGGAAAAAACTTATTTACAGTATGACTCCTAGACAATCAGCACACAATATACTGTAACCATTGCAATAATCTCAGATATGAAATATTTCTATTATGCATAATGCAAAGATAATATCAGTAGCAGCTAGTGGCCTCAGAAGAAGCAGGTAAAAACACTACAAATGTGTAAGGGGCGATTATGAGAAAGCGGGCAAGAAATCAAAGAGAAATAATACGTATACATTTTTGAGGTAAATCATAGCTGTATGAGAAGATAAGGTGCAGCTGATGCAGATGTTCATACACTTCTTTTACATGGAATAAATTTTCAGAAGTGATGTTGGGTGGCAATTTTTGAGTGCCCACCTGAGACATGTGAATGCTAATGATTAAATATATTATATATTTTTGTTACTTGGTCTTATTATGAGAAGGTTGGATATATTTTACAAAAAAAGTTGAAGTTATGAGCCATGCATTAGATGGGACAATCACATCTTCTGTTATACATTGTGACAGGGTCAGGCCAGATGGCTACAGGAGAGTAATAGAAGGCAGATATATTAGCTCTAGGTTAAGTAGGTCCCTTTTCCCTAGGTAAGGTAATGGGGAAGGTTCCAGAACAATCAGGAACCTTCTGGAGACAATTAAGACAGAGAGGCTGATTGGCTCCAGGTGTTCTAATCAAGAAGCTGCTAGTATCAATTAAGGCAGGCTAATCAGGGCACCTGGGTTTAAAAAGGAGCTCATTTCAGTTTGTGGTGTGCGTGTAAGGAGCTGGGAGCAAGAGGTGCTAGGAGCTGAGAGTGAGAACGCGGAATGTTGGAG
Organism: Lepidochelys olivacea; assembly: GCF_965140295.1. Classification (NCBI taxonomy): domain Eukaryota; kingdom Metazoa; phylum Chordata; order Testudines; family Cheloniidae; genus Lepidochelys; species Lepidochelys olivacea. The sequence continues at coordinate 44,075,523 of NC_140414.1, read as the reverse complement.
GACTGTGGAGTACAAGCATTATCAGACACCAGCAGGAAGGTCCTATGGTGATGATAAAGAAGGTCATGGGGAAGTAGCCCAGGGAGTTGTAGCTGTCGCACAGCTGCTTCAGGGGGCACTCTAGACAGTTGCATTCCACAGGGCCCTGGGCTGGAACCCGGAGTAGAGGGTGGGCCTGAGTTCCCCCCAAACCTCCCAACTCCTGGTCAGACACAGGAGAAGTTGACCTGGACTGTGGGTTCACAAAAACGGCCAAACTGAGAGCTGCCGTGAAGCTCCAAGGTGAGCAAAACCCGCCAATAAGTGCAAGACCCACCAAGGTAGAGGAGGAACTTTGTCACAACATATTTTGCGATTATAAATTAAACCTAGATTGGTAGATTCCAAAACCAAGAGTGACCATTGTGATCATCTACTCTGACCTCTTGTAAAACAGGCCATAGAACTTCAGTGAAATAATTCCTAAAATGCATCTTTAAGAAAAACACCCCATCTTGATTTAAAAATTGTCAGTGATGAAGAATCCACCACAACTCTTGATAAATTGTCCCAATGGTCGCTTACTGTCACTGTTAAAAATGTACCCCTTATGTCCAGTCTGAGTTCGTCTAACTTCAACTTCCAGCCATTGGATTGTGTTATACCTTTCTCTGCTAGATTGAAGAGAGCCCATTTTCAAATATTTGTTCTCTGTGTAGATATTTATAGGCTGTGATCAAATTACCCCTTAACCTTCTCTTTCTTAAATTAAATAGATTAAGCTAACATTATAAGGCAGCTTTTCTAATCCTTTAATCATTCTTATGGCTCTTCTCTGAACTCTCGCCAGTTTATTAATATCTTTCTTGTTTTATGGACAGTAGAACTGGACACAATATTCCAGCAATGGTTGCACACGTGCCAAATACAGAGGTTAAATAACCTTCTGCTCCTATCTGAGATTCCCATTTATGCATCCCAGGATTACATTAGGTCTTTTGGCCACAGCATCATACTGGGAGCTCACATACAGCTGATTATCCACCACAACCCCCAAATCTTTTTCAGAGGATTCTTTTTGTTCCTAATAAACTTTAAAAACGCCTTATTGTCCTTAAATCTGTTGGCCATAGATTTTTTTCCTCGTGTCCCTTTGCTTCCCTTATCACTTTTCTATAAGTCCTAGCTTCTGATTTATATTCATTACTATGAACATCCCCTTTCTTCTGTGTCAACATGCATATATCTTTTATAGTTACCTTCACTTCCCCTCTAAACCAGCTTGGTTTATTCACTAATACAGCATTCTTCCTCAATTGTGGGATTGTGACTTTTTGAGCATTTAGTAAAGTGTTCTTAAACAGTTCCTAATTATTATTTCCATTTTTCTGATTAAATTCTTCCTTCCAGCTCATTTGGCTTGTAATTGTTTTCAGCTTTGTGAAATTGGCCCTATTAAAGCACAAGTGTGTGTATATATATATATATAACTGGCTTAGACTTAATTCTGTTTGAACATTATAAATGTGATCAATTAATGATCACTTGTATGTAAGCTACTCTCAGTGTTCCTTCCCCACTCTGAACTCTAGGGTACAGATGTGGGGACCTACATGAAAGACCCCCTAAGCTTTTTCTTACCAGCTTAGGTTAAAAACTTCCCCAAGGTACAAACTTTGCCTTGTCCTTGAACCCTATGCTGCCACCACCAAGCATGTTAAACAAAAGAACAAGGAAAAAGCCCACTTGGAGATGTCTTCCCCCAAAATATCCCCCCAAGCCCTACACCCCCTTTCCTGGGGAAGGCTTGATAAGAATCCTAACCAATTTGTACAGGTGAACACAGACTCAAACCCTTGGATCTTAAGAAAAATGAAAAAGCAATCAGGTTCTTAAAAGAAGAATTTTAATTAAAGAAAACGTAAAAGAATCACCTCTGTAAAATCAGGATGGTAAGTACCTTACAGGGTAATCAGATTGAAAACATAGAGAATACCTCTAGGCAAAACCTTAAATTACAAAAAGACCCAAAACAGGAATATACATCCCATTCAGCACAGTGTATTTTATCAGCCATTAAACAAAAGAAATTGAATGCATTTCTCGCTAGATTACTTACTAACTTTACAGAAGTTCTGAGTCTGCATTCCTGATCTGTTCCTGGCAAAAGCATCACACAGACAGACAGACCCTTTGTTCCCTCCCACTCCAGCTTTGAAAGTATCTTGTCTCCATATTGGTCATTTTAGTCAGGTGTCAGCGAGGTTATCTTAGCTTTTTAACCCTTTACAGATGAAAGGGGTTTGCCTCTGGCCAGGAGGGATTTTATAGCACTGTATACAGAAAGGTGGTTACCCTTCCCTTTATTTTTATGACAGCTACCATTATTTTTTAGCTCTGTGATCCATTCCTCTTTTAATGTCAAGATTAGGTCTAACATAGAAACCCCAGCCCCCACCCATGTTGGATGATATACTTTTTTTGAGTTAGGAAATCATCGTGTATAAATGTCCCAGAATGTTTTAGTACTGCCAGCATGAGACCTCCAGCATATGTCACTCAAATTGAAGTTCAGTGTGAATATGCAGATATTTTCCCCTACACATTACAGATAGATGCCTAAGGAGCTGTTCATCCTGTTCCTAGTGTGATTTGGTGGTCTGTCATCTAGTACTGCATCTTTTGCTTTTCTATTAACACACTGATTCTTGAGCATTCAAAATCATTTTCTTCATGTTTTCTTTCCCGTGTGAAGCCAGAAGGGACTTCCTATGCATAAAGTTGGTGGCTTTGCTGGAAGAAAAGATTCTTGGATTGGAGGGGCAAGTAGAAATGCGACTGAGAATCAGAGAAGCTAAGGAGTTCTTAGATATTTGAGTTTGGGAAACATGAGTACAAGGAAAAACAATTCAAGGAAAAAAGGAGCTAGTCACCAAGGAGTTGGAGAGGATGCCTGGCAGTTCATAACCACCAGTATTACCCAGGGTTTTCAGAACTCAAAGCAGCGGTAACTGAAATGTTTTACTCCAGGCAGTGTCAGGAATAAATCAATCGGAACACAGTGCTTCCAGCTGATGAAAAATTGATACAAGTGTGCTCTTATCTAAATTTTATTAGATTTGAGCATACACAGACATAAGCAATAGGTTTAGAACATCCCAAAGAATTGCCTAGAATCTGAGATGGTATTGAGTAATTAGCAGCACATCAGCAATGGGCAGTCATTTCCCCACCGGGGAATACTGTGTCAGGAAAAAGACACTTAGGATAGCTTCAGAGAATCGCTCCAAAGTATATTCTATTATCTAGTCTTTTTATAACTAACTTTTACAAAACACACACTTCTCCTAACATCAACAAACTACTTATCAACAAAACACTCCTTACAATCTCAGTCAACAACCTTCTATATCAAAGGTGCCCAAACTCAAGGTCTCCATTCACTTATTTTCTTTCAGTCTCAATTTGTTGACTCTTTTCTCCCCTCCTCCCATTCAGATTAACAGAAATTGCAAGCCTGCAGCTAGCATTTGACCTTGCCTCCAGAGGCCCTACTTATTCAAACTAACCCTTACCTAGATGGTGTTCCATTTTATTAATTCATGGTGGCTGAATGTGTACAATATGGTTGCAATTAGCTTGATCATATTCTGGGGTAACATTGCCCCCGAATCCAGGGAAACAAGAGATCACATCAACATTTTTCATGCCCGGAGACAGAGGAGGATGGGCATACTGTGGCAACCAGACAGGTGAGGTCTCAGAGGAATTGCACATAGCTAGAAGTTGTTAAGCAATATCAGATCCTCACAACATGGAAACTGTTTAAGATACCTCTCAAGATCCAGGGGAATGGAGAGATATGTGGGACACACCTGTGGATGGCAGCTTGGCTACACCTGTAGGAAAAGCAAGTTTGCCCACAAAGAGTTCTCCAGCAGTCCAAGGAAGGCAGATGATCCTTGTTGAGGATTCAATACTCAGAAGAATTGAAAAGACATTCTGCAATGGACAAGCAGACAACATGACAGTGTAGTGTCTTCCCAGAATCAAGGTATGAGATGTCACACTAAGATTGGATAGACTTCTGAAGTCAATTGGCAAAGATCAAAGGTAATAGTTCATATCGGCACTAATTACATTGTATTATGGGCTCTCACACTGATAAGAGGACTTCAGGGAACTTGGAAGTGTACTGAAGAAGAAGAATGCCCAGTCAATCTTCTCAGAGATCTTTTCTGTCCCATGAATGAAGGAAGACAGAAGGCAGAAGATTCTTGAAGTGAATTGCTAGCTAGGTAATTGGAGTATAGGGTTTTAGTTTTGTGGAACATTGGTCCACCTTCTTTGAGGAGAGGGGGCTATATATTTTGGATGACCTTCATCTCAGTAGAAGGGGAATTGACATCGCATGGGACAGGCTGGCATTTAACTAACAACAAAAGCAGAGATATGAGCATTCCCTTTAGCACGGAAACAAGATGTTGAGAACAAAATTAATCAAGGAACCAAAGGACATGAAAAAGATGATATTATTAAAATTGACTACATTGGAATGCTATGAGCCTGGGTAACGAACAAAAGGAATTGGGATTGTTTATTTGTGAATAAAGAGCACAAACTTCCAGTGCATTCAGATTTTGTTTAAGTTCAAACCATTTCTGAATGGAATGGAACTGGTGGAGGTATATATTCTGCTTAAGTCTGTCCCCTTTAAGCTGAAACAGTGATGAACTATGAATGACAGCTCAATAACCCCTCTAGCAAGTCAACGGTACACAAGCATTGAAAGAAAGAAAGGAGAGGTAAAATGATGAAATGGGTTATCAATGTACAGAGGTTTGGAGATAGGGAATTACATTAATGGTGACTGAGCTGGTTATGTTGTGGGATAACTAAGGTGATCTCCAAGATCAGGAAGTAACAACGAGAAAAAAATGGCTGGAGGGAACAAGAGGTATGAAGGACCTTTAGATAGACCTAAAATGATCACTGGGATACTGCATGCTTGAATCAGTGTCTGAAAATATTTAGGTATATCTAAAAAGAAATCATGTAATATATTGCATAGGGAATTGTGGTGACAATGCATCATCACTTAATGAATACACCATGCATCGAGTCATCATCTGAAACTCTCATGGAAAGCTTGGTGTGGACTATTTTCTTCCAAACAAACTTCATTTGTGTTTGGCCATATTTGAATTCTACCCAAGGAATTCATTATGCTGTATTGATTTATTGATACAAGATCTAATTTGCATGTGTAAATTAGCAGCAAGAACATTTCCCATCACTTTGCTATATGTCTGGATTGACTGTTTACTTAATTTCTTTCTGCACAGCTCTGGGTTTTACAAGATGTATTAGCAACCAGAAATGTCATCTCAGCTTTAGTTGCATGTTGTATATACTTTACAAAAAGGTGAAGCAATATAAAACTTAAATTTATGTGAATTAGAATTTGCAACCAGTCTTGAGGTTTTCAAAATAGGAGGTATCTATCTTTCAGAGTACTTGACTACCCCTCCACCTGAGAGGCACTAGAAAAACTTATCTCAATCTTAAATTTTCATTAAGAAGGTATTTTTTGTCAACTGATATTATTTTCTTAGAATTGTCTCACACATGATAATTTTAATGCTCTATCTTTTTGGGAGGTGGGCAATAAAATATACTTGAATTAAGATCATTCATTTCTTTTATGGCCCCTTTTTAAAAAAAGAATTGGACATTTGGACACTTTCTAAATTCAAACTAAATGGGGTGGATCCAAGAAATAGTGTCTAAACGAAACTTAATAATCTTGTACTGCATCACTTTATCAAATGTGGAGTTTCAGATATTACAACACATTTAGTTACAATAAATACAAGATGGCTACAGTACTAAACTAATACTGTAACATTATAAGCAACTTTTGAGATGTTTATGCATAGAGATATGATAATTAACTTTTTCAACTGAGTTTGATTCAGAATAAGTTTAACCCCCAAAGTAGCAAATTATATATAGCTCTGAAGGACATTTATTAGTCTTTGAAACAAACAACTAATGTACAAGAGAAGAGAATAGGGGCACATTCATTGCTAAGTCAGGAAGAATACAAAAGTACAGGTGAACCCACTGAAACCTTAGGACAGAACTATAGTATCTGAGCAGATGCTTATACTCATGACAATGAGAAAAATTTTGCTCTCTCATGTTTGGAAATTGTCTTATGATCAATGGGCATAGCACCCATGCGATAGAGTGGAAGAACTGGCTTGTGTGTAAGGCACAGACTCTCTATGTGACCATGGGAAAGTCACTGAGGGCCAATTTTTAAAAAAGTATTTAGGCACTCAAAGGTAAAACAAGCACCTAGTGAGATATTCAGAAGTGCCAAACTCCCACTGGGAGCTAGGCACCTGGTCCTTTTGAAAATCCTATTATGCACCTATAGGCACCTGAATACTCTGAACAATCTCTTTTTGACTTGACAGCAGCTAGGCAGACTAGAAAGACTGACGACTTGTCTTCACTACTGTGCTATATCGGTGCCACTGGATCAATGTGGTGGCACCGATGTAGTGCATCTAGTGAAGACGTGCTATGTTGACGGGAGAGTGCTCTCCCGCCAACATAGTGTGGTGTAGAAACCACTTAAAAGTCAATGTAACTTACGTCGCTCAGGGGAGTGATTTTTTTTCACACCCCTGAGCGATGTAAGTTACATCGACTTAAGCAGTAGACAAGTGTAGACAAGCCCTGAGTCAGTAATCTCAGGGAGACCTCTGCCTTGACATCAAGCTAGCGAACTAGAAGTGCTGAACAAATGATCCTCATGGAAGCTTGAATGTTGATAAGAATTCTACATGTTCATGCTTTCAAATGAGTGACCTCAGAATGGCCTGCCCCTCAAGAGCCGATGAGCAAGACAAGTGTTGAGTTAGTATATCAGAGAGATGAGGGGCTTGACAGCAGCCCAACAATTCAAAGTTGCTGAGCAGCTGTTAAAAAGAGGAGCTGTGGGAGGCAGGTCCCGCTCCTCTGATAAAAGCAGAGGGAAAACTACCCTCCTTTCTCTGTTCTAGGCTTGGGGAAGCTTAGCCAGAATTATACTGAAAGGCTAAAAGAAAAGGAGGACTTGTGGCACCTTAGAGACTAACCAATTTATTAGAGCATAAGCTTTCGTGAGCTACAGCTCACTTCCTCAGATGCATATCGTGGAAACTGCAGCAGGCTTTATATATACACAGAGAATATGAAACAATACCTATTCCCACCCCACTGTCCTGCTGGTAATAGCTTATCTAAAGTGATTTCCAGCACAAATCCAGGTTTTCTCACCCTCCACCCCCCCACACAAATTCACTCTCCTGCTGGTGATAGCCCATCCAAAGTGACATTCATTTGCAAATTGGATACTATTAATTTAGGCTTAAATAGAGACTTGGAGTGGCTAAGTCATTATGCAAGGTAGCCTGTTTCCTCTTGTTTTTTCCTACCCCCCCCCCAAATGTTCTGGTTTAACTTGGATTTTAACTTGAAGAGTGGTCAGTTTGGATGAGCTATTACCAGCAGGAGAGTGAGTTTGTGTGTGTATGGGGGTGGGGGGGATGTGAGAACCTGGATTTATGCAGGAAATAGCCCAGCTTGATTGTCATGCACATTGTGTAAAGAGTTGTCACTTTGGATGGGCTATCACCAGCAGGAGAGTGAATTTGTGTGGGGGGGTGGAGGGTGAGAAAACCTGGATTTGTGCTGGAAATCACTTTAGATAAGCTATTACCAGCAGGACAGTGGGGTGGGAGGAGGTATTGTTTCATATTCTCTGTGTATATATAAAGCCTGCTGCAGTTTCCACGATATGCATCTGAGGAAGTGAGCTGTAGCTCACGAAAGCTTATGCTCTAATAAATTGGTTAGTCTCTAAGGTGCCACAAGTCCTCCTTTTCTTTTTGCGAATACAGACTAACACGGCTGTTACTCTGAAACTGAAAGGCTACTATCAGTATAGCCAATTGTAGCCTTTTTGTTCTCTGAAGTGTTTAAATCCCTCCCCTTTAAAGAATCAGCATTTTAAAACGTGTGTCCATGGGGGATTTTTTGGTTGAGGAGATGATGAAGAATGTGAAAATTCACAATGGTTTGTGCCTGGTATTATATCTGGAGGATTGAAGCAAATCAACAGCTTATCTTTGGCTCTGTTTTTCACAGAATACACAGTAAGATAAATATCACAGCATGGAATTTTGAAACAGAAATCCTAGTTATGGCAATCACAAGATATCGGTCAAAAAAATCTCACACTAACTGGCACTAAGAAAAGGAGTACTTGTGGCACCTTAGAGACTAACCAATTTATTTGAGCATGAGCTTTCGTGAGCTACAGCTCACTTCATCGGATGCATACCATAAAAATATTTTAAAGGTTTAAGAACATTGTTGCAACTTACTGACTCCCATAGATTTGGGGGCTTTGTGATAGATGCTCTAAACTGAAATAGGAACAATATCCTTAATCATTCACTGCCCTCGTAAATCATTATTGGGACAGCATTTTTACAAACTCCACTAGATTGAAATAAATATATGGTATGGCTAAGAAGCAAACTTCTAGTAAGAATCTTCATTCTTTATATATTCTTTACTATATTTAAATGAACTGAGATACCTGCTTTACTCTCAGCCACTCTTGTAAGAGTGGACAGAAGATGGATAAAATGTTCCTATATCTGGGAATGTCTTTCAATTGTTTGGATGAGTATTTGCCCAAATTCCTAGTAGTTAGGATTGGCATCATCTCTTCCTGACCCAACACCTAGTCAATGTGAAAATTTTGCATTAACTTGACATTAACTATTTTTCATCACTGCTATTGTATTACTGTAGTACATAGGAGCCCTAATCATAAACCAGGATCCCCATTGTGTTAGGTACTGTACAAACTGAACAAGAAGACCATCACTGCCCCAGAAGTTTGCAATCCAAGTATAAGACAATAGAGAACAGATTACTAGACAGAGAGACAAGCAGTATTGGTTAGCCTGACTACAGCATTCCAGCTGTCTAACTGTATTCAAGGGTTTTTTTTTGTAAACATTACAACAAAATACATTTTGGTTTTTTTGTAAACATTACAACAACCTTTTAAGAAGGTATTTGAAGGAGAACAAAGAAGTGGCTTTGCAGAGGTTTACAGGGAGCTGCTCCCAAGTGTGAAGGGCAGCATGGGAGAAAGCATGAAGGTGCTTGTATGAAAATATACAAGTGGGCAAAGCAGGTTGGCACCATAGGACTATCAGAAGCAGATGTCAACCTTTCAATACTACAGGTTTCAGAGTGGTAGCCATGTTAGTCTGTATCAGCAAAAAGAACGAGGAGTACCATCATAGGACCTAATCACATCAGCCACACCATCAGGGGCTCGTTCACCTGCACATCTACCAATGTGATATATGCCATCATGTGCCAGCAATGCCCCTCTGTCATGTACATTGGCCAAACTGGACAGTCTCTACACAAAAGAATAAATGGACACAAATCAGACGTCAAGAATTATAACATTCAAAAAACAGTCAGAGAATACTTCAACCTCCCTGGACTCTCAATTACAGACCTAAAAGTCACAATTCTTCAACAAAAAAACTTCAAAAACAGACTCCAACAAGAAACTACAGAACTGGAATTAATTTGCAAACTGGACACCATTAAATTAGGCTTGAATAAAGACTGGGAGTGGATGGGTCATTACCTAAACTAAAAACTATTTCCCCATGCTAATTTTTCCCCTACTGTTACTCACACCTTCTTGTCAACTGTTTGAAATGGGCCATCTTGATTATCACTACAAACGTTTTTATTTCTCTTGCTGATAATAGCCCACCTTAACTGATGAGTCTCATTAGAGTTGGTATGGCAACCCCCATTTTTTCCATGTTCTCTGTGTATCTATCTACCTACTGTATTTTCCACTGCATGCATCTGATGAAATGGGTTTTAGCCCACGAAATCTTATGTCCAAATAAATGTGTTAGTCTCTAAGGTGCCACAAGTACACATCATTCTTTTTTCAATACTGAATGAGAGATAACAGTTAGGGAAGGGATAGGCCATGAAGGACCTTGAAGTAAAGGCAAGTAACTTATGTGCAATGCACTAAGAAGAAGGCGCCAATGGAGAGATGCAGAGGGGATGATGGTCAAATTTTTGGGTTAGCAGAATGATTCATTTGAACTAGTATTCTGAATGAAAAAGAGACTGGGTAGTTTGCATTTGTTAAGGCTAAAGAAAAGGATGTTGCAGTAATTGAGACATGAGATGAAACCCCACAGACTCTTTCCTACTTAAGTGAACTCTAAACACAGGGGATACAGCCACGTATAGAGCCACAAAGTCCAACAGAATTTTAACTACATTGACACAATGGGATGTATGGTATAATCACACAATTAAACATACAGAGATACATTTTCCCTGTAGGTTTCAGAGTAACAGCCATGTTAGTCTGTATTCGCAAAAAGAAAAGGAGTACTTGTGGCACCTTAGAGACTAACCAATTTATTTGAGCATGAGCTTTCGTGAGCTACACGTGTAGCTCACGAAAGCTCATGCTCAAATAAATTGGTTAGTCTCTAAGGTGCCACAAGTACTCCTTTTCATTTTCCCTGTAGGTTCCTCCCTGTGTGGTTGATGCAAATTATGCCTTGACTCCCAGTACTCATTGCTAAATAGGCATTTTACATACAAACTACATGATTTAGGACCTATTCAGATGTGTCAGAATGGAAAAGACAAATCCCAAGCCATCAGTTTCACTAAGTGTGTTGTGATGCTAGGAGATCCTTTCCCAGGTCAGAAGAAGAGCTCTGTGTGGCTTGATAGCTTGTTTCTCACACCAACAGAAGTTGGTCCAATAAAATATATTACCTCACACACCTTGTCTCTCTGAAACCACAAAACATGATATTAATCATTTAGCTTCATCAATGGGTATTAGCCAAGATGGTCAGGGATACAACCCCATGTTCTGCCTGCCAGAAGGTGTGACTGGATCATAGGGAATGGATCACTTGCTAAGTTGCTCTGGTCTGTTCATTTCTTCTGAAGCATCTGGCTCTGGCCTCTGGTGGAAGACAGGATACAGAGCTAGATGGACCATTGATCTGACCCAATATGGCCATTCTTATGTTCTTATGAGCTTGGCATATGGATTGCATGCTGTACTGGTAAGTAAATAATTTATTTTGGATGAGGAAGGATCTGCAGATTAAGGCATGACCTTCAGAGCCTAATAGGCGATTAAAGTAATGCCAATGCACACAGTTTTCTCTATGATCCTTCTTGTGCCAAACAATCATGAGAGAAGAGGACTTGACACTAGAGACAAACGATCATTGAAACTAGTGTGATGCAAATAAGGGTTTCAAAGAACATACTTGTGAGGTGATATGCAACCTGAACAGTTACCTATTTGGTAATGATAGCAGTATCAACCACATTGGTTTAAGACTAACAAGGCTTTTTAGAGTGCTTTAAATTAAAGCAGGCAAGAGGTGAAAGCTAACCCTTCCCTCATCAGTCTTCCAACAAGATGAAAAAAAAAAAGTAAAAATATATTCATCAGTAAGAACAAACAAGAAATGTCATGAGATGATTGAGATTACACTATATTTCTATTGGGCATAACTAAAAACTGGTCAGGTTCCATTTAAAAAAAACTGGAATAAATGGGAACAATTTTCATAACGTAGGCAAGTGGGAGAGTGATGCTGAATAGGTGGAGTGTTAGCTTTATGAATCATACTTTGCCCTGTTACTGTTTTACAGCCAAACAAAGGAGAACCTACAATAGATAACTACTACATATCAACAGGATTAGAAAGAGATTGAGAATGAAACACTCCTGTACCAACCTTTCAGATGCTTACAACAAGAGGATATAATACCTATAGATGTCTTTGCTCAGAAAGCTACTGGGTAACATCTAATCTACTATCTTCTCTCTTCCTCTTCCACTAGTACAATTAAAGGTTCAGATTTGTTTTTTGTTCAGTTAGTTTCCTTTGTGTTCTCTCTCTTGCACTAGCTCTAGTTATTAGAAAAAGCTATACGAGTTCAGATAAACCACTATCATTCAAGTGAGGCTCTTAGTTTATATAAAGGGTAACTGATTTTTTTTTAAAAAAAAAACAATTGAAGAATCCAGAAGATAAATTACTCTTTTTAGCAGTTGGGAATAATTTATTGATAACTTGAGGATAATATGAAATCTTGGGACCAGCAAGCATTAACTACTTTAATTCAATGCCATAGGGAATGAATCTATATAATTCTGCAATATAAAGGTATTAGATTTCAAGAAAGCAAATTTTGGGGAATTAAGAAGCTTAGTGAAGAGAGTGTGATGGGAATAAGATTTAACAAAAACCGTCACACTGGAACAGACCAAGGTACATGTTTGTAATCCTAGTTTCCGTAACGTTGCATAGGAACAGAGGAATCTGACTTGTACTGGAATAGATGTATATTTTAAGAATGTTATTAAACAATTATACAAATGTCATTTCTAAGCAAATGATATGCAAGAGTAGAACTTAAGGATTTTATAATTGCAGTCAGACAACTACAATAATCTACTCAATGCACTGAAAAATGAGCAATTAATGCATTATTTCCAAGGAAGGGATTACTATCATTTTGCACCTGAGGATTTAGGATTTTGAAAAACGAATGTTGAATAGCACTTTCATTCACATCCCATTGGCCAGTCTAACCTGGTTAAGTCCACTGCACAGAGCGAAGATAATTTTTCAATGTTATTGCCAAGAATACAGACTGGCGTAAAGAACATTAGCACCCAGGAGCAAGCTAAATTCATTTTTTCAAACTCAGTGTTAGCTGCCAGCATTAGATCCAGTATGTGAGGTGGTATACATTATTTTTCAAAAAATAGGTTGAAACAAACTCCTTTATCGTGTAAGCAAGGAAGGCACCAATGAGTCCAAAAGGAAAACATTCATTGATAATGCTAGTCATGAGAAGGGCTTTAGCCAGTTGTGACAACTGAGATGTAAAGGAGACAGATAAAGCCATAAAAGGAAGTGGAACTAGCTAGAAAGAAATCAGAAAGATTTGTTTCTAAGAAAGTACATTTGTAAAATGCAATATCACTGGAAGGCACACCAAACTTGGTATACATGGGAGATATTATCAGATACAGTTTGCCCTATCTCTTCAAGGTTACAAGTGCCTTCGACTCCCATTGGGCCCAATTTTGATCTTGTTTACCATTTTAACACCATTTATTTCTGTACCTTGTATATCTATAAACTATGTATTTAGGCCTTTATATATTCCCTCTGACTTTTGAGATCAGATCAGATCAGCCTTAATGGAAATGGGCATTCTGAACCAAGCAGGAGGCAACAGGACTGGGCCCAAAGGTTACAAAACTTTACATTACCAGGTTGAGCTCCATAATCATCAAACCCAGAAGATGTGGGAGATCCACTATAAAATCTCACATGACTTCTGTTTGTGCAAAGGAACCTTGAGCCCTATTTAAAGGATGGTGTCCACAAGAAACTTGGCTAACAAAGCCCTTGGTAAAACAGAAAGTGATAAGGCAGAATGCATAATGAAATAATATTTAGGAGTTCCACCTTCAGAACCTTTTGCAAATATTAACTAATTAATCTTCAGTACACCTGTTGTGAAGGACCTATAGTCATTTTTCAGATGGAGAAAACTGAGTCTGATATTATTTAAATAATAAGAGTGAAAGAAAGAGCAAGGACTCTTGAAAACATGGAAAGGCATAAGGAGTGGTGAGCTCGACCTTCCTTTTCTGGAAGCCCACAGAAACTCCTCCACGAGGTCACTGCTCAGTGAGGGCCGTACAGGTCAGAGGGTCAGAAGTTAGGACGTGACAGACGGGGAGCTAGAGTATGATAATCTGCAGGAGTATTTTTAAGTTCAGTACAAGTAGGTTCCATCTTTACACATATGGCTATGAAATGTGGAATGTCATTTTCAGTAAGACTGCACCATTAGAGTTTTGTTGTCTTGATGGGGGGAATCAGCTATCTGCAAGCCTGACTGCTCTGTTTTCTCTTGCTCTTGGAGCTTGTCACTCTGTAGTTTAGTAGTCCAATACAATGTGTATTTCAAAGAGGCCCAAGAAAGCTGAAATTGTAAACAAAGACAACCAATGAAAAATGTAGATTTTACGGTTCCTGGAGGAGACAAAATGGCAGAAATAATTGCTACTGTCTGAGTCATGACCTCTGAAGATGTCCAAAATACATATTGCAAAGGAATTCCTGGTTGCCAGTCCTATGCTCATACCAAATCTTCTCCTACTATGAGGTTTCTTGGCAGATTTGTCATTAGCACAAGATGTGAACACACATAACTAGAATCATATATACCAGAAAACAGTAATCGGTTTGTTTACAGGAGTGACAGCGTATGAGTATGACCTTCCTCCATTTTTCTTCCATTTATATTAAGAGAGAGCAAAAAACAATATAACAGCAGTTAAAGAATGCTACAGAAGTAACAGTTGCATCTTTGAACAAGGGTGGATTTTTTATTAACTTCTCCACAGAATAGGCATACCTGAGAGATGGAAGAATAATGCTTCTAATGCAGCTTCTAGTAGAACAATTGAACTTTCAGTCTTCACCAAAATGGGTGAGAATTCCCTTAAAGACCAGAGTCAACAGCTAGTTGCAAGTTTAGACGTTAAGAAACAGCAGACTGTAAAATGCCAGGGGCAGGGAGTGTCTTCTTTGTGCCATGCTTAGAACAGTGCTAGATGTCCTAGTCACTGCTGTAACAGAAATAATAAATCACTGAGAATTTAATCTTCCCAGAAGTTCTTAAATAAATTTGTATAGAAGAATCATAGAATATTAGGGTTGGAAGATACCTCAGGAAGCCATCTAGTCCAATCCCCTGCTCAAAGCAGGACCAACCCCAACTCAATCATCCCAGCCAGGGCTTTGTCAAGCCAGGCCTTAAAAATCTCTAAGGATGGAGATTCTGCCACCTCCCTAGGTACCCCATTCCAGTGCTTCACGACCCTCCTAGTGAAATAGTGTTTCCTAATATCCAACCTAGACCTCCCTCACTGCAAGAACATAAGATACCTCTCAGACTGACAGCTCTTGAGGTAGAAGGCAGGAGTCCAATAGACAGACAGAATTTGTAAGTGTTGTAAAAGTTACTAAATTGATCTTGATGTCTCTTTTTAGCGCAGTTTTCCAAGTACATGAGCAATATCTTAGCACCATCTTTAGTGGTGCAGTCTACATGTTACAGGTCTATTTCATGTTACCAATGCTATAGGATTTTGCCACTCATTAGTGCCAATAAGCACTACAATTGTACTACTCTTTCGCTGCATTATTTTTGAGCTTATCAGTTTAGATCATCTCTGCAAACATGTGGTTGAAGTTGGTTTGTCTTCACCAGAGGGTTAGCCTGGGCTCTTACTCGGGTGTTCCCTCTTAACTCTTCCACCCCTCATCCATACACAAAAATCTCTCACCCAAATGAAGTGGTGCTTTCGGTTCAGGCTGGCTGGCATGGCTGGTAGGGGTGGGTTATAGTCCGGGTTCCACTTTGAGCTGGTAATCCACCCACTTCGCAGCAAGGATGCAGACTAAATAACTCAAGTGCCAATAGTATTCCAGTGGCTTCCCACAATTCCTCCCATGTGCCTAAAAGGAAACACAAGTTCTCCTGCATCTGCCCTGGAAAGAATCAGGGCAACTCAGTTTACTTCTGCTCACCGAACTATTGGATATGCTTCCTGCAACACACACAGGTGATTTGCTGTGATAGCCTAGCTCAGATGTGGATGCCAGTCACCAGATCTCTAACTCTTTAGTGAAGACGTACTCAGAAAACTATGGTCTACTTATAGATGGATCTGTTCTGTTGCCATGAGCTATGCATATTGGACAGCATTTGAATTACAATCCTCATATAACAAGGAAACAATTACCTCATTCTAAAACCAGTCAGGGAGTCTTCCCCACCGGTGTACAAACTTGTGTGTCCTTTAGGCTATGTCTACAATAGCACTTATGTTGGTCAGCTATTTCATGTTACCAGTGCTATAGGATTTTGCCACTCTCACTAGTGGCAATAAGTACTACAATTGTACTACTCTTTTGCTGCATTATTTTTGAGCTTATCAGCTCAGACCTTCTCTTCAGGCATATGGCTGAAGAGGGTATGTTTTCACCATGGTGTTAGCTATCGCCGCTTGTTGGGGGTGGTTTAATTATGCCGACGGGAGAGCTCTCTCCCGTTGGCATAGAGTGGCTACCTGGGAGACCTTACAGCTGCAGTGATGTAGCTGTGGTGCTGTAAGATCTGTAGTGCAGACATAGCCTTAGATTCAAGCTGTAACATGGTCAAGCACTATTGAAACATCTGGAAAAGGAGAGAGAGACAAGGAACAAAAACTTCACCCCCAGCACTGGACTATGAAATAATATATTCAGGATAAAATGCAGAGGTACTGAACAGGGCAAGAAGGCAAAATGAGCGGTGTGCGAAGGCTGAATCCCCACCCCCAAAGTTAATAGATTACCCCACAACATGTTTTTACAAGAGAAAAAACAAATGTGGTGAAGCCACCAGGACAGAAGACTGAACTCACTGAAAATCAGACACCAAATATGTGTTGTGCTTTCCTGCAGAAAAAAGTCATCATGGCAAAATGAGTAATGGAACAAAAAAAATTAAACCAACTAGCGCTATCAAAAAATAAGATTTAAACCCGGTAATGCCACAATCCAAACTGCAAAGGAGGAGAAAATAAAAAAACAACCAGACTACATAGGTTTTGATATTTTAGGCTACAACAATCAATGTCACCTTTAGTCTGCTAATCACATATATTTATGGGGTAGACACTCTAGTAAATTATACATATATTTTTCATTGACCTACTTCTGTTCCAGCTCATTAAACTGAGCTGCTTTCCAGTCTGCTTCCCTCTGGCTAGGTGTAATAGTGTCCCTGCCTTCTGGCTAGGTGATAATTAAATTCATTGAATAAGTGGCAAGTGGGTGGAAAAAGAACTATTTACACCTATCCAAAGGGGAGAGGCCCAATTAACACTATGTTTAGGAACTTGGCTTTTAAAAGAATTATTAAAACTTAAATTAATTCTGAACTCTGATGCTCTCTCCATATTCAAGTTGGCTCATTTCTCCTTACTGGGAATTAAGATGTTTAAAAATAGGAGCCTATGTTGAGGCATCTAAGTCCACTTTTAGATTCATAAAGTAATATGAATTTAAAAAATGCTAGCACACAAAAGCTCATTGACTTCATTTAAAAAGCTACAGTAAAATCTGAAAAAAGAAAAGGAGTACTTGTGGCACCTTAGAGACTAACAAATTTATTTGAGCATAAGCTTTCGTGAGCTACAGCTCACTTCATCGGATGCATTTGTTAGTCTCTAAGGTGCCACAAGTACTCCTTTTCTTTTTGCGAATACAGACTAACATGGCTGCTACTCTGAAACCTGTCAGTAAAATCTGAGTAACTCTTAGTGAAGCAGCTGAGAATTTTGAGGTGCTACTAAACCTCTCTCTATAGAGAGAGAGAGAGAGAGAGCGCACGCGCACGCACTTGTTAAATGAAGTGGACCAAATTCAGCCTTCTGTGGAGTGAAGGATATGGCAATTTGTTACTGGGGCACAGGACAGAGATCTGAATTCTATTCCTGGCTCTGCAACCAACTGAACAAGACTTTGAACAAGTCAAAATATATACCTCACTTTCCCCATCTATCTTTGTAAAGTGTTTTGAGACCTACAGATGGCAATTGATATATAAACACAGAGTACTCTTCTTATAACATTTACCATGGCCATTATCCAAAGCCCATTGAAATGAATAGGCATCCTTCTACTGACTTCAGTGGATCTGGATTCAGGCCTTATATAAATATATAGGTGAGACACCGGTGAAAACCTCTGTATAAAAAGGGAGATGGAAGACTCTGCCCGAATCTTCAGCCATTGGTGCCTGTAGCTGGGGATGGACAGGGACAAGGTTACAATGTTTGCCTGTCCCCTAGCTGTAGGTATGGCCCCCATGCACCGTGAGGTTGTGACATTCCTCTGGTGTTATCCAGACTGGTGATCTGCTAGGTGACTCCAATCCTTGACTCTGGGAGCTAGCCTTACCCTGCTCTGCTGTGAGAACCCCCACTCCTGGGCTGTTCACGCACAGCCTCTGGCATGTAAGCTGCTCCTTGGATTGTGAAACTGAATGACACTAGCCAATATCTCTGGTCCCAGACACAACCCTAGGAACCTCTGTCTTGCAGTGTCCAGTTATGCCCGCTGGACGCTGCAAGTTTATATGAGTTTGCCAATTTGACAAAGAAATTGATATGTACCAGACTTGTTATTCCAAGGAGAGTCTCTGACACACTTCAAACCAAATGCACTACTTCAGGTAGAATAAACAAACAGATTTATTAACTATAAAGATAGATTTTAAGTGATTATAAGTCAAAGCATAACAAGTCAGATTTAATCAAATGAAATAAATGTGAAACACATTCTAAGCTGATCTTAACACTTTCAATGCCCTTACAAACTTAGATGCTTCTCACCACAGACTGGCTGGTTGCCCTTCAGCCAGGCTCTTCCCTCTGATCAGTGCTTCAGTCACTTGGTGGAGGTGGTGTCTGTAGATGTAGGTGGAAGAGAGAAGAAGAACATGGCAGACGTCTCTCCCTTTTATCATGTCCTTTCTTCCCCCTTGGCTTTGTGCCCCCCCCTTCAAAATCAGGTGAGCATTACCTCATTGCAGTCCCAAACTGACCAGGGGGTGACTCACTTGGGAGTCCAACAGATTCTTTGTTGTTGCCTAGGCCAGTGTCCTTTGTTCCTGTGAGGCTGGGCTGGGTTTGTCCCATACATGCCCTGATGAGGTGTGAACTGGCCCTCTGCTTCTGGAGAGTTTTTGCCTGGGTTTGCTTTAAGCCTCAAGGACACATGTTCAGCCTCATAACTATATACATGAAATTACAACCTATAACATTACTATGACAACAAATGCTTGGTGCATCACGAGCCTTCCCAAGAGACCCGACATGACAACCTTTGAATTGGATACCACAGAATCATATTATAAGGATAGACATGTACGGTGTTCCCCCGATGCCTGGAGCATCACAGAGGTACCTTGGTGGTTTCTCACAACTACTTCCCAGAAACATGACCTGTTGTGGTGGAGCATTTGGAAGTTCTGGGCATGGGGCGGGGATCACCCTGCATGGATATATGACTGAGTGAAACATTATCTCCTTGCATACCTGGAACAAAAAATCTTAGTGTAATAATACATCTGTAACTCTTCCTTTGTCACACATAAGACCACTGCTTGACTACCACCACTTTGTCATTAAGAGTTTGTCTACACTGTAGCTAGGAGCCAGCCTCCAAGCCCAGGAACTCGTGCTAGCATGGTAAAAATAGCTATGTAGCTGCTGCAACTGGACTGGAGCTCAGGGTCAGGCTCTCGTCTCTAGGGGTCAGAACTCAAGACCCAACCCAAACCATAACATCACACTGATTTGTTTTAGTATACTAGCTTGAACCCTGCTAGTGTAAGTATATCTACCCAGGCTGGGAGGCTTGTTCCTAGCTGCAATGTAGACACACCTTACATTTAGGCCAGAACAGCTAGTGCAGGGTACCTTGGAATGTGGCCTACAGCATTTAAAACAACTTGCTGCTGAAAAGAGACATTTTTGCAAGTAGCAATGAAGTAATTTGTGAAAACTGAGGAAAGTGTGTCTATTCTTCTCAGTTTCCCTTACCTGTGTAACCATCTTGGCAAATTTTGTAAAAATACTCAAAGAATATAAATATTGCTACCATCACACTGTATTGTAAATGATACATTTATGAATTCTTCCTGTAATTTGCATTTGGCTTTTGCTATTGTTGCAACATCTTTCTCAGAAAACACTCATGTGATTACAGAAGTGATGACTAGACCTTTATTATGCTATAATATAGCACAATAACTTAAGCAATGAGAAACTGTGCAGCTTTTATGCAATCAGGCATTAGTTACGTAAAAATATTCAGGAGGCAAAAGCATTTACTGTATGTATATAATTCTAGCAGTATAAAGGTTAATGTATAAGTGGGTTACTGTCAAGGTTCCTTCCCCACTCTGAACTCTAGGGTACAGATGTGGGGACCTGCATGAAAGACGCCCTAAGCTTTTTCTTACCAGCTTAGGTTAAAAACTTCCCCAAGGTACAAACTTTGCCTTGTCCTTGAACCCTATGCTGCCACCACCAAGTGTGTTAAACAAAGAACAGGGAAAGAGCCCACTTGGAGACGTTTTCCCTCCAAAATATTCCCCAAGCCCTACACCCCCTTTTCTGGGGAAGGCTTGATAAGAATCCTAACCAATTTGTACAGGTGAACACAGACCCAAACCCTTGGATCTTAAGAACAATGAAAAAGCAATCAGGTTCTTAAAAGAAGAATTTTAATTAAAGAAAATGTAAAAGAATCACTTTTGTAAAATCAGGATGGTAAATACCTTACAGGGTAATCAGATTAAAAACATAGAGAAATCCCTCTAGGCAAAATCTTAAATTACAAAAAGACCCAAAACAGGAATATACATCCCATTCAGCACAGTGTATTTTACCAGCCGTTAAAAGAAATTGAATACATTTCTCGCTAGATTACTTACTAAGTTTACAGAAGTTCTGAGTCTGCATTCCTGATCTGTTCCTGGCAAAAGCATCACACAGACAGACAGACCCTTTGTTCCCTCCTGCTCCAGCTTTGAAAGTATCTTGTCTCCGTATTGGTCATTTTGGTCAGGTGCCAGTGAGGTTATCTTAGCTTTTTAACCCTTCACAGATGAAAGGGGTTTGCTCTGGCCAGGAGGGATTTTATAGCACTGTATACAGAAAGGTGGTTACCCCTCCCTTTATTTTTATGACAGTTACATAGAGAGCTTGATGCTCAGATAATATAAACGACAGATTTTTAGATGATTGTGTCAGGCGAGGCCAGCAGTTCCACTAATTTTGCAACATCATCATATATCTTGGTAATAGTAAAGTTCTGCTTCACTTTTTGCTGTTCTGCTTTTCATCAGGAGTGATTTTCACAGGCACAGCTAGGGTGGGGAAGGACACAAGAGAACAGAGATCACTGAGTGGGGTTCAGACAATGCTGGATGGTTTCTTTGTTCAGTTTTTAAATGTGATCCTTCACCTCTTACCCCCAGAAAAAAAGGTAGCTTTTAAATAAAGAAAAAGGCCCCAATCCAAAAAAGCATTTAGACACTTCTTCACTTCCATTCCGGACCAGTGATCTGCTAGGTCACTCCAATCCTTGACTTTGGGAGCCAGCCTTACCCTGCTTTTCTTCACTGCAAACTTACTTTCACTTTGTGAAAAATCTAGCCAGAGCTAGCAGAGAACACTCATGCTGCTTGAAGTTTGATTATGGCAGCAAAAAACAACGAAAAACACTTTAAAGTTGGTTACTCTAACATGAAAACAATGTTTCAAACATCAAAAATTCTGGACATTAGTAAGAGCAGATGGACAGGTACGGGTAAGAAGCTCTTCAAGCTGGAGAAAAAAATATTTTATTTATTTCGGTAGTAGTGATAACAAACACTCAGAGGGAGTAGCACTCATGACAGATTCTGTGGAAAAAAACACTCTTCAACTGGGAACCTATCAACACACACATCATATACACAAGATCCCAAACCAGATTCCTAAGAAAGACAGACAGTCCCAGTGCTCTGCTCTCACAGATGAGCATAGCAACAAAGACAGGTTCTATAATTGCCTCCAAGTGTGAGTGAATACCAAAACATGACTTACTCTGGGTGCTGGGTGACTTTAATGCTAAAATAGGATGCAACAACCAAGGAATGGAAAGAGCAATGGGGAAGCACGGGCTGTAGATCACCAACAAAAATGGTTAAAGATTCATGGAATTGTGCTTGGTGTCTGACCTAATTCTTGTAAGCACCTTGTTTTGTTACAGAAACTTACACAGAGAAACATGAAATTCCCCAAATGACAAAATAAAAACCAGATCAACCACATCTAGGTTAGCTTGAGATTCAGGTCACCTGTCCAAAACACAAGCACATAGCAAGTAGCAAATAGCAGCAGCAACCACAGTCTTTGCACTGCTAAACTGGTGTTATATTTGAGAAAGATCAACTTTAAACAGAAAGTGGTAAAAAAAGTCCACAGTATAAAACTGAAAATGAAAGAGTATGGTGAGAAATTTCAACCTGAACTATGAAATAGATTTGAGACATTGCCAGAGGCAAAGAAAGGTTTGAGACATTGCCAGACCGAATTTAAAAAGAAAAGAAAAGAGCAGAGCTCAGAGACGATGTGATTCAAGCTGCAGCACCCACAAGTTGGATATCAATAGAGCAAGAATTGAATAAGCCAACAAAATATTTGAAAAAGAAAAAGGAGTATAAGAAAGCAGACAAAGCAGTGAAAAGCAATGCAAGGAAAGATAAACAGAGATATGCTGAAGACCTAGCAGGTGAAGCCGCTTCTATGACAGGAAACCACAGATCCATTTATCAAGTGACTAAATCCCTGTGAGATCATTTCAAAATAGGAAGTGGGCTAATAAAAAGCAAAGATGGAAAATGCTTATAATTGATGTAGAACCGAAAAATAGATGGGCAGAGCATTTCAAAGTAGTCCTCAACAGATCTAGTCCCACCTCAGCACCAGATTTTGAGGAATGTATAGCATGGCAAGCTCCCCTAACCAATTTAATTGATTTTCAAAAGGCAATTGACAGTCTGCAGACAGACAGACACTGTGGAATATTCTTCAGTCCTTTGGAATCCCAGATAAAGTTGTCAAAATCATCCAGACCATGTACAGAGATGTGAGGTGCTCTGTAAGGGTGAACAACCAGGCAGAGTCATTCACCATTGATACTGGCCTGAAACAGGGTTGCATTTTCTCTCTGCTACTGTTTGGCATTGCCATAGATTGAATATTAAGGAAGTGTATTAGCAAGATACACACTAGAATAGCCTGGGTAGATGGGAAATGCCTAGAAGACCTGGACTTTGCTGATGATATTGTGCTACTGAGTGACAGCCCTGAAAAGTTACAAAGACAGACAACCTGGCAAAAACAACAACCCAAGCAGGGCTCAAAGTTAGTTATCCTAAAATGAGCATCCCAGAAACCCAGATGTCAAGCAGTAACATCACATTAAAAGACAAAAATGTCAAGAAAGAAGAACAGTTTATCTACCTGGGCAGCACCATATTGGCCAATGGAGATCTCAAGAAGGAAGTGACATAAAAAATAGGAAAGGCATCCACAAAATTTACTGAAGTGTAATAATGCACAGAAATCGGGGGGGGGGACACACAGAATTTTCAGTTCAAATGTAATATCAGTGCTAACATTCAGCTGCAAGAACAGAGAAGCTACCAAAATGTTGGACAGAAAACTAGATGCCTTCTAAAATAAGTGCCTATGAAAGACTTTGGGCATTGGTTGGAAACATTCTGTTATCAACAAAGAGATTTGAGAAATCACCAACCATTTGCTTGTTTCCACTGGAATCAGAAGGAAGCACTGGATATATTTGGGGCAAGTACTCTGGATGACAGCAATCTCCACATGAAGCTGTCAAGTGGAAACCAACTGGGTGTGAGGAAATGAGGGCACCCCAGAGAAACTTAAAGAAGAACACTTAGCAGGTAAGGCAGAACCATCGATCTTAACATGATAGAGCAGACGGCAGCAAATGGCAGAGACTAATTTTTGTACTTTGCACCTACAGTTGTACAGGAAGGATGTAACATAATTTCTCTGCCATGGGATGGCTAAGGAATAAACTTTTGAATCAATTTTCATTTTCTTATTTGATTATTTTCATCCATTTACTCAGATGGAAGTCCATCTGTGTCACTTGTAGTTTTTCTTGTTTGTTTCCAATTTTATGAAATATCAGCACAGGCTGTACCCATCTTGATCCTTCATGCTCTGGCATAATAATGGTAGGAAATAAGGTGAATGCATTAGTACGAACACCTGGTTCCGCCACATAAAAATGATTTAACAGCTTCCATGTAAAAATAGTATATGTTCACATTATTTAGAAGAATGAATGCCAATAACTTTCAGAGCCCACCAAATTTCAGTGTCTAGCACTAATTACAGTGTGTGTCACATAAGGACATGCCTGATAAGTTTCTAGGAGCAGACATCTCGTAAATGTGAAGTCTGGCTGAGATACTATGTCTCATACTGAATTATTGGGAGGAAACTTGATACTGCTACAAATTTGTACGTGAGATTATTTTGAATTAATTTTACTGGAATTATTTCCATTCAGCCATTAACTGGTTGAAGAACTTTACAGTGGTCATCTGTTTCCACTCTGCCCTTGATGGTGACATTTTGAAATTTGAGAATTTATTACTAGATGCCATAGGGTTAAAAGACATGGTGGTAAACAGTCTGAGCTCCGCTACACTAGAGCATCCACCATTGCTACCACTGATGGAGGATTATGGGTCTGATTTTTACTAGTGTAATAATACTGTAACACCTTGAATTTCACCAAAAAAGTAAAAAGGTAGATAAGCATTATTTGTACTACCATGCTGCAGAGAAGCCCTAATCAAGATTAGAGCCCAACTTTCCAATCACTGGACAGATAATGAATATAATCCCAAAGAGCTTCTATTGTTATAGTGAACAACGTTGCTCAGAAAATGTGCCACTGAATTCTTTGTAAGAGACGTAATTATTTTTACTGGTTCTAAATATTTCCTTTTTCTTGAATTGGTCAGGGTTCAAAAGAAAGAAAAAGTGGTTTGTCAATTTTCATGTTGCTTCTCATCATTCTAAATATTGCAATCAAGTCTGAAATAGACTATAAATTCTTTGATAGCACTTAAATAATAAATCCTTTCAACTCTTCTTTTTTCAGGCTTACTAGTAGCAATTTTTTTTACAACCTTTCCCATGTAAATAGTGACATTCTGTTAACCATTTTGCCACTTTTCTCTTGACCAGCTCAGTCTAGAGTGGAGAGGATGAAAACTGGATGCAGATGACTAACAATGTTGGTAAATATAACAATGTTAATGTTTTCCATATTATTCTCTGAGTCAAAGATAAATTCAAGCATTTTTAAATGTTGCTGTAGGCTGGGCAGATAGTTGTGTGAGCTATAATATTTCAAAGGTCCTTTTCCTTTGAAAGACTCTATTATAGAAATATATAGGGGTGCAGCAGCCCTCTATCTAGATTCTTCTCTTTTTCAATGCTTAACCAGACAGTCAGCCATAGCGATCGTTCTCCATTTGGTCCATTCCTGCACAACCACAAAGGCTTGATGGCCTGAGAGTCCAACATCGGAACAGACTTGATGAACCCAGGGGATATAGGGGATCTGCCTCTGGGATGCCTCCACCCCTCAGTTGATGGAATTTTATCCCAGATGTTACAAGCCACCTGGAGAATGACATTTGCTGGAATCCTTGCGACATGTCCAAAAAGCATAAGGCACCGCCTGCGGACAATGGCCCCAGTAGTCCGTAGATGCGAGCGACCATAAACATCTGTGTTACAGATGAAGACATTCCACTTTATGCCTAACATATAAAGTTAACATTCTTTGTGGAAAGCCCCCAGCTTTGTCTAGTCTGAGTGGTGTAGTGTTCATGTTTTGCACCGGTATAACACTATGGGAAGAATACAGCTCGAATAAATCCTGAATTTGGTTGTCATAGCAAGATGATGTTGATTCCATATCAGTTATAAACAGCCCAGGGCAGATGCTGCGATGCCAATCTGATGGAGAACCTCCGTGTGAGAATTGGGGGAGCTGTTAAGTATAGAATCCAGATAGCAAAAGCTGGAAACTGATTTGACGGTTTTGTCATTCAAAGAGATTGGAGATGCAGGTTGACCAGGTCCTAGATTTCGCTTGTTGTCGGAGATACATCATGAATTCAGGAAGCCCCTGCATGTTGCATATGTTGATCTTAAGGCTGCATTTGATTCAGTAGACCGTGTCGTGTTATGGAAGGCTTAAAGGGCATAGGTGTCCCTACCACTCTGCTGGACTTGATTAGAGAGCTGCCTAATGGAATCATTGCCCCAGTTCATCTGGGGAAACAGATGTCAGTGGCTTTTAAATCAGTATCTGGTGTTAGGCAGGGTTGTGTTGTGGCCTCTGCACTCTTGTCGGGCAATAGATTTCATAATGCAGCATTTTGTCAGGTCTGTAGGCATTGAGATCGGTCATCTCTCACTCACAGACCTTGACTACGCTGATGATGTTGTTCTTTTAGTACAGAGCCCTGGCAGGTTTCATGTGACACTCCAGCATATGGAGGAGGAGTCAGCAAAGATTGGTCTCCATGTTTCATTGTCAAAGACAAAACTGCCAAATCTAGGAAATCTATCTAGATAGCTCAACACTTTGTTATAAAAGATTGAGACTTTTTTTAAAGACTCCTAATACCTCCATTGTTGTCATCAGGCTTTTAAAATTTGGCTAGCGGATAGTTTTGGGACCAGAGAGATAACTTTTGCTGATTCCACATAAATCTGTATTGATCAGTCAGAGCTAAAAGCTGGTGAAAATTGCAGAAGCACACTTGTTTTGTACAGCATGGCAAAACCCTTTGAGATTTCATTAGCACTGCACATATATCCCACACTGGTGCTCCACCTGAAGCATTTTACAGACATAGCAGACATACCTGATCCTGAATCACTCTTCCTTTGCTGCCAATTCCCTGTACTCTACTCCATCCCCGAGTCTACCACATCTCCTCATCAAAATACCCTTGTGAATACAGCCTTATAACTCTAGTTTATTCCCTGAGCATCATCCACATCCACTAATGAGGGATGTGCACAAGGGTCCTGTGGAAAATAATATTTTATCATGTAATTTTAAAAAGACTAAAGCACATGTACAAGGGGGCTGAATTAAAGTTGCAAAGACAAGCTTAAGTATGGTGTTTCCTAACTTTCATTGCTTGACTTTTGCAATCTAAACAAAATTTTAAAGTAGTTAAAGCAATCACTTTGTACTTGCTTAATTATACACGCTTAATACATATTAAAACCAATGCCAACTTAAAGGATGACAGATGGATAAACTGATGAAAGAGGAAACAAACATCATAGAGACAAAGTAAGACAATGAAAATAATGAGGCTACGTTGAGAAGCCACTAGTGTTTAGGAAGAAATCTTTGCAGTGGAAGAAAAGACAAAAACACTCTATAGCATCATTAATTTTAGTAGTCTTCTAAAAGTAGAAAAACTACCAAATAACTTCTAATAGCAGCAGCTCACACCGTAGAGATATTTTTTATAAATTGATTCTAGTAGCATGAAAGAGACAGCATAAGAAATATCCAGATATCACACAATCTATTTTCCCTGCACACACAATAAAATTTTATTCTCCCCTTATCCATTGCCTTTCCCCCCCTCAGAGAAATTGATTTCAGCCCCCTCTCCTGCCCACCACCATGACTTTAATTCCCATGTGCAAATTTTTTTCCTTTAACTTTCCTGATTCCCTCCTGCCTATTCCTTTTTTCACCAAGGACCTAGTTTCTTCTTACTCTTAACCTTAGTCCACTGCAGAACCCATGATCCTCTCTGCTTCTTCCTTTGGCTCAATGGTTCTTGCCTTCCACAAGCTCTACATACCTTCCTCCTACCCTCATGCCTTTTTACTCAACTTCTCTGTCTTTATGTTCCCTCCACAGCCTCCTATGGGCTGCCAGCTGCTTTGCACCAGTTGCTGGTCTTGCCTCCCCACCCAAACCCAGTCCATCTCTTGACAAGTCTTGATGTCCCTTAGAACCCTGGTTTTCTTCTCCCTTTCTGCTCACCTGAAGTACCTATGTGTAGACAGTGGACAACACCTGTATCCTTTCCCTCTGGCACATGGTGGTGGTAGTGGGTGGGTGCCATAATCTTTATCCAGTTAGCCAAGTCCTTGGAGTGAGGACTCTTGGGTTTGTGGGAGAGAGGGAAGGAAATGGCTCCTTTATAAAAATCAGTAACCTCTGGCTGCTCCTTCTTCCTTTCACAAGTGGCCTTACTGGAGCTGAAACAAGGAGGTCAGATAGCAGTCCGGCTATCCAACCACCATCAAGAAGGAGCCTGCAGAATCTTAGTGGTACTTGAACCACAGTTTAAATACAACCGCTACATCTCACTGTAATCTTAAAAACTATATTTCTAGTTTTGGCATTCAGTTTATAATGTGACTGGATATAAAAGATGTAGATTTATTCTCAGGCCTATATGCATATATATATATATATATATATATATATATATGGCCATGCACAAAATTCTCTCTTCTTAAAAGTCTGTACATAGTAAGGATTTCTACCAACCCCAGTACAATCAATATTTCTCCTTGGCCTTAGTGCACTGAACATTCATTTAGGCAGAATTAGATGTCATATTAATCCTGATTCTTCAATCCTTCACAAGACAGGATTGATAGGTAACTGGAAGCTCTGTTGTTCCTGCTAGGTCCACTAGCCACCAAAATGCTAACAACAAGAGAAAACTAGTGTTTATGACACCGGCTTTATTAAGGCTATTGACTTTGTGCTATAACTGCTTGTTATCCTCAATCTTGGGAGTAGTCATGACCTTCTGCCCTGAAGATGTATTTTCCTGATCAGAGACTCTAATCTCCACTTTCTGCATCCTGCTGTTAAAGGGATTTTTTTTAATCAATAGCTCTAAGTGACTCTTGTACTCTATGTAGCCTTTTATGTATTAGATCCAGGATTTAAATACAGCAAACAAGGTTTCTCAGTCTGGTGTCCAAGCCAGTAGTGTGGGAACAACTGAAAATGCCAGCAACCTTTGAATGATTCCTTCAATGCACTGTACCTTTCTTTGGCATGCTGTCTGAACTCAGAAATGGAGGAGTCCTACAGCCAGGGATTTACCTTCCAAAACAGCACAAAAATTGGTTTTGGTGATAAAATAAAGAAACTCATTTGGAGCTGTTTTTACACTGCTCCCATGGGACTTTTGTAAAAGAAAAATAATTTTAAAAATTTACATCAGTGCTTTTCAGATGTGTCCAAAAATTAACAGATAGAAACTGAAGTCCTCTCTCCACAGTATAGCTCAGCCACCAAAGTACCTTACCACTGATTTTGATGGACTATGTATAGAGATGAAAAGATAATTATATATGCAGTCAATCTGTGGACTTTTTGCTTGCTTTACCAACAAGGTAAATACCAACAAGGTAAATAATAAATGCTAGTTTTAGTGACATCTGTGATATGAATCTATGTAGAGCAGGAACTGGACTGAGGCCATCTATTTAATACAAGTCACAACAGCCTTCATGTGGAAACAATTTTTGGTCAGTTTTGCTCACTGATTTAAACCATTTAAACCTTTGTCAATAAATTGAAGTAGCAGGTTTTTGTTTTGTTTTGTTTTTAAAAAGAAAAACTTTAATCTTTTATGTCCAGATGGATTCAAAATTGTACAGAACCTGCTCCAAGCTTTCATTTGTTTCCAGTTTAAAAGGTGTTGCTTAGAATGGTACCCTACAAGACTAAGATGATTAATGTAATCTGTTTATATACATACTACTTAACAGTATTTGATAGAATAAGGGAATGCAATTTAATTAACAGTGTTGAACTGGATATCTTTATGAAGAATTCCAAAAGCATAAAAGAAAATTCATGTACAGAGTGGTTGCTTTTTCTGTCAAACTAATGAGCTGTCCTTATTTAACTTCTGATGTCCATGAAGATTATTCTAACAGGTACATCACTCTCCTGGGTGCTTCATTAGTGTTGATAGGAAAATAATTTACCTATATGCAATTGTTAAGAAGCATACTGCATGAATTTGGTTATCTTGGTCAGACGGGCAGCTCAGAGTGAAAAGTAATCAAGTAGGTACTGAATCACATAGTTCTGCTTAATTTTACCACTAATCCTTTTTCAATAATCTGTTGAATAAGTTCCTTCATTTATTCTGCTCTAGGTGCCCAGAGACCTAAAATATTGATTAGGCCTTTTCTACACACAAAGTTTACATTACTTAAAATAAAATTTGTTAAAAAACGACCACTAGTATTACTGTAGTGCAGGGGCGGACAAACTATGGTCTGGGGGCCGCATCCGGCTCTCCAGACATTTTAATCTGGGGCTCGAGCTCCAGCCAGGAAGCGGGCTCAGGGGCTTGCCTCACTCCGCGCGGCTCCCAGAAGCAATGGCATGTCCCTGCTCTGGCTCCTACGTGTAGGGGCAGCTGGGGGCTCTGCACACTGTCTAAGCACTGCCCCCACAGCTCCCATTGGCCAGGAACTGCAGCCAATGGGAGCTGTGGGAGGGCGCCTGCAGACAGGGCAGTGCACAGGGCTACCTGGCCGCACCTCTGTGTAGGAGCCGGAGGGGGGACATGCTGCTGTTTCTGGGAGCTGCTTAAGGTAAGTGCCGCCTGGAGCCTGCACCCCAGACTCCCTCCCATGGCCCAACCCATTGTCCCAGCCCTGATCCCCCTCCCGCCCTCTGAACCCCGAGTCCCAGCCCAGAGCATCCTCCTGAACCTCCAACCCCTCATCCCCAGAACCCGCACCTCCAGCCAGAGCCCTCACTCCTTGCCTGCACCCCAATCTCCTGCCCCAGTCCAGAGCCCGATCCTGCACCCTGAACTCATTTCTGGCCCCACCTCAGAGACCGAACCCCCCAGCCAGAGCCCTCACCCCCTTCCACCCCCCAATTTTATCTGCATTCATGGCCCACCATACAATTTCCATACCCAGACGTGGCCCTCGGGACAAAAAGTTTGCCCACCCTGCTGTAGTGCCTAGGAGCCCCAGTCATTGGTCAAAACACCCTTGTGCTAGGTGCTATATAAACACAGAACAACAACAACAACAACAGACCATAAACTCTGTGCAGCAGAAATAATCTAAGTTTGATATAAACCAGGTGGGTATCAATTTAGTTTAAGCCAATTCCTTACCAAACTAAGCTAAGTCAATAGGAACCATTTTAAAACCAATTGAACATGTGTCAAGGTTCCTCCCCCACTCTGAACTCTAGGGTACAGATGTGGGGACCTGCATGAAAAACCTCCTAAGCTTATCTTTACCAGCTTAGGTCAAAACTTCCCCAAGGTACAAAATATTCCACCCGTTATCCTTGGACTGGCCGCTACCACCACCAAACTAATACTGGTTACTGGGGAAGAGCTGTTTGGACGCGTCCTTCCCCCCAAAATACTTCCCAAAACCTTGCACCCCACTTCCTGGACAAGGTTTGGTAAAAAGCCTCACCAATTTGCCTAGGTGACTACAGACCCAGACCCTTGGATCTTAAGAACAATGAACAATCCTCCCAACACTTGCACCCCCCCTTTCCTGGGAAATGTTGGATAAAATGCCTCACCAATTTGCATAGGTAACCACAGACCCAAACCCTTGGATCTGAGAACAATGAAAAAGCATTCAGTGTTTTACAAGAAGACTTTTAATAAAAAATAGAAGTAAATAGAAATAAAGAAATCCCCCCTGTAAAATCAGGATGGTAGATATCTTACAGGGTAATTAGATTCAAAAACATAGAGAAACCCTCTAGGCAAAACCTTAAGTTACAAAAAAGATACACAGACAGAAATAGTTATTCTATTCAGCACAATTCTTTTCTCAGCCATTTAAAGAAATCATAATCTAACACATACCTAGCTAGATTACTTACTAAAAGTTCTAAGGCTCCATTCCTGGTCTATCCCTGGCAGAAACCAGCATACAGACAGACACAGACCCTTTGTTTCTCTCCCTCCTCCCAGCTTTTGAAAGTATCTTGTCTCCTCATTGGTCATTTTGGTCAGGTGCCAGCGAGGTTACCTTTAGCTTCTTAACCCTTTACAGGTGAGAGGAGCTTTCCCCTGGCCAGGAGGGATTTCAAAGGGGTTTACCCTTCCCTTTATATTTATGACAACATGTTTGCACCAATTTAACAAAATAGATTTTAAAAGCACACCTTTAGTTAAACTGGGGAAAACTGTGTGTGTAGATAAGGCATGAAATGGAGTTACACAAGGGTTGTGGAAGTGAAAAGGTGGTTTAGGGCTACCTTTCTCACTTTCTGACTGCAGCACCAATTGCAGCTATCCCTAAACATGTGCTGCTAATACCAACAGGTAGCGATAGATACGTAGTGTAAATGAAAAAAAATCCCTACAGTATTCTGTCCTGTTGGAGCCGGCTCATGGTGCTGTGAGCCATTGCACAAAACCCTAAGCACTAAGTTACTGACACCCACTCCCCAAATATAAACAGAAAATAGCAACCCTCAATTTTGAAGAAGACTAATAAATAACTTTCCAAAACTGGCATTCAGAAGACAAACTTCTCTTTCATATTCTGCTAACCTCACCAGGAAACAAATGGGAACAAGATGAAGCATAATATTCCTGCTCAACATGTTTCAAAAGTAGAAAATACACTACAAACAAAAAGTTAAAGGTGTGAGTTGGATAAGTAACTCCAGTATTGGCCCATCTTCTGGAGTATATAATTAAGACTGCAATCCAGCAGTGATAACCCATTGTTCAAAACGACATTCTGATTAGCCAATTGGGCCTTTTTAGATTATGTATAGATTATACATCGATTCCCAACAGTGAACAACTGAGTCCCTATCACTATCTCTCTCACACACCTATCTTGCTGTGTTTGTTACAGTAAATGAGGGGAAGGGGTGTTTTTGTAGGGAGGGCAAAGATAAGGCATTCTGGGTGGATGGGGGTGAAGAGATGTAGTTGGAGGAAGAAGAGAGGGGAAAATTGGGAGAGAAAGTGAGAGTTTTAAATTGTCACCCTCTCAGAAATTCACTTTTAAGCAGCAAGTTGTTCTCCTTCTGGCCACTTTTAAATACATTTCTTCCAAAAAGCTAAATTGGGTGCTGTTCAAGAGCACAAAAAAAGTAATTTTCATTTTTAAAAAAAAAGTGAGTTTAAGTTAGTCACTGGCAGTCAATATTACTGGGATGGGGAAGGGATCCAGGTATTCTAGGACACCTTAAAAAATGAAGGATAGATTAAAAACAAATGTATTCAGAATGTTTAGGTCAATTTCTCTATTTTTTTTTTTTTTGCCACAGAATATCACTAAGACCCTACCTTTCAATGTGGAAAGATACATTTCAGAAACTCCCAGATTATGTTTTTTAAAAGTTTAAATTACACTAAATGTATAATTAATGTTTCAGGCAAAATGACATAGTGGATAGAGCACTGAAATTGAACTTGGAAGACCTGAATTCTATTCCCAGCTCTACCACACCTGCTGGGTAACCCTGGGCAGGTCACTTTACCTCTGTACCTGTTTCCCCATCTGGAAACTGGGGATGATACTGACCGCCTTTGCAAAGTGCTTTAGATCTACTGATGAAAAGTGTTATATAAGAACTTGGTGTTAATAACAGCAGCAATAAAACACTCCAAGGGACGCATTAACAATTTTATTGGCGCATTTCTCATGTGAGTAAAGGCATGAGACCTTTGGCCTTGTAGGTATGCCCCAATGCCTACTAATCCACCTCATGTTGCCATTTATTGTTACAGTTAGAAAGGACACCTTTCTGATTTTCTTGTATCTTTGTCATGATTTTATTGTATCTTTGAAGAAAGGTAAGAAACCTTTATGCTGATCTACAGTATGTCAAGTGCATGAGGGTGAAGGGGGGAATAAAAAAAGGGAAGAACATGTCTGATAGCTCAAATAAAAAAACTAACAAACCCTTTTTTAAAAAAATGAGAATGTTTGAAATTGTCCAGAGGGCAGGTTTTTTTCTTATCACTTAAGATCTCTCCCAACCATTGTGAGTATCATATGGGATAATATTGGGAGAGTCTTGCTTTTTGCTTTGAGTATCCATCAGGTCAGTATTTAATCTTCTATTAAAAATACATAACTGAAGTCCTTTTGCCATATATTCCCATTTCTTCAATGGAAAATATCACAGCTTAAGACTAAAGCTGCTCCATTTTCATATCTGTATCTTTCCTCGTGCAATAAAACTGAAGCTCCTGGCAATTCAAGTCTTGTCCCATATTTCATTCTCCAAGTACCGTACGTATTAAAAAAACCACTATGCCTAGGGACCTGGAATTACAGAGGACTCTGCAATTCAATATTAGTTTAGCATGTGACCTTAAATACTATTCCCTATTTGATAAACCTAAATATGCTGAAATGAATATTTCTTCTGCTTTATAAATGTAAACAAGTCTTCACAGTAAAATTTACAGACCTTCATAGTCTTTATTACAGCAGACTTTACTTTCTGAAATAAAGTTTTGCAGATCATAACATCATGATGTGGACTAGGCCCCTGTGGCATAGAAAAAATACGTACGAATTTTAGGTTTAAAATTGTACATTTTAGAGATGTAGAATAATTACATTATGTGTGAGGGAATGTTGCTATGTGTTCAGATGCAATATTATAATATGCAAATACATTTTAATGTTAATACATATTCATAGCATATCTGCAATGTATGCTGAATGAATAATATAAAAAATGGCTGAATGCATTTTGCACTGTGGATTCAAAATACAAGAATATATACAACTGAAGGAAAGACTTGGGTGTGCTAGGAATGAAAATTGAGACCATTACATTAGTTGTTGCCAAATTAAAATTTGCCTTTTGGCATTATAGTGAGCAAAGGAGCCTCAGATACAATATATGGAAGGCATAGTTTCCGTCTCTCCTCAGAAGGCAACGTGTAGAGAAGTTGGGCTCCTTCAAAGTGTTACGAAGAGATAATATCCTCCCCCATTCCCTTGCCCCACCGCATACAGTGCCCTTATCATGCTGTACATCTTAATGGTTACTACCTACATTGCCATTTAGACTTGGCTCTTTTCATCAGTAAGCTCAAGAAGGACTGAACAGAGCTTCAGAGGGCTGATCCAAAGCTCATGGATGTTAACCCCAGAACTCTCATAGACTGTAGCATTTTGGATCAGGTGCCCAAGTTCTTTTCACCAAAGCCAGCTTAGTTTGGCCTCATGATTGTGCACCAAATATGGAGAGGAGCTGCCATATCTGGTGCAATAGATGATTCCGGAAAAAGATGTGTCTCCACTTTTGTTAGTGATGAGGTCAGGAGAAAATGCAAGTTTATTCTGTCCTTATGGGGCACATGTGGATTATGTAATTTTCAACCTGACTACCCAAGCCTGACTTGAGGGAGTCTCCTTGGTTTGCTAGCAAGCACAATGTTAGAGCTGTGCATGGGGCTTTAAAGAAATAGAAAAAGACAGCTCCTTGACGCAAAGAGTGTAAAGTCTGTATTACCTTTAATGGTGAGTAATCTTCAGAGAAGTATTAGTGTTTAAGAGGCCCAAATGGGCCTTAAATTAGAAGGAGTCTCATGATTTGTATGCAAATACTTGATATTGCAGGGCAGAACATTTCCCCACCATGAGAAGCCACTGAGGATCACCTATCAATAGGCCCAAACTTCCATACAATAATAAGGCCTGGCCCTAGTGCTAGTTGTGTCAGCTAGCCAGGCCTGGAGAGCTATAGCTTGGGGATTACTCAAGAGAACCTTAGTTTGGGGATAGTTGGGGTAATTTTACATTTTGCAGAAGCAGCCTCTGCTTGGGGACTTCTTGCAGTGGGAAATATACACATCTGTGAACTGTGTTTTTCCTGGCCTCTTGGTGTTAATAAAATTGCAGTCTGTAGGTCATTTCCCCCATGGTAATTATAAAGAAAATACATCCTCTCTTAAGGTACCTATTTTACCGGTACCATCTCTAGGTTTCCTGCATTCAGAAGATTAGATCATCAGGCAATTCAATATGCTTCTCTCTCATTGTAGGCCAGTTTCTGCCCCCTGGCTATGTGCTCTTGCATTGCTCCGGTAGTACGGAAAGGGATGGAGAGCTGCCCTAGGAGGAGAACCAGACATTCCCCTATACCACCTGCTCTCTGCTCCCTCCCCTCCACCTCACCCTACCCTCTAATGCAACAAGCTTTACTAGTTGGGCCAGAGACAGGAAGAGATGGAACTGGAACTCATTGCACTTTAGCAATCCTGTAAATGAGTTGGCTACTCCCCCTCTTCCCCTCCCCCCCCTACCCTGGTGCACCACTACCTCTGCAAGGCCAGCTCTTTATTCTCTTTCTTCAATGGCCTTTCACACAGATTCCACACACTTGCTCA
This sequence comes from Lepidochelys olivacea, assembly GCF_965140295.1. Lineage (NCBI taxonomy): Eukaryota > Metazoa > Chordata > Testudines > Cheloniidae > Lepidochelys > Lepidochelys olivacea. The sequence goes on along the minus strand of NC_140414.1, from coordinate 44,039,235 downwards.
TCAACAATCAGCACCCTTATGGGGGGTTGGATTTATTTCGACAAAATGAATGCAAAAGTAAAACTCAAACTCTCTAAAGTCCATCCTGGGGCATGGCTCTTACTGCAGAGCCTGGGCTAGCAAAAGGTTCCTTCACAGGGTTCTTATATCAGTTCTTAGGAGGTGACCCATTCTGGATTGTAGTTGCCCTGCTCAGAGCTGAGTCCCTAACCCTAACCTAAACCCAGAGTCACCTCTCCTCAAGAACTGCTTCAGGTCTCTCATAAGGAACCAGCTGCCTGAGTTCACTTCCTGCGCCAGATGTCTCATTTGACTCATTTGGCAAGCCAGTTCCAGTTTTGAAGTCTCCTACAGGCAGTTCACTCATTCCCTCTGCTCTCTCAAAGATCCCCAGCTGGCAGGAGTGGTCCCTAAATAACCCCTCTAGCCAGCATAGTTTAAACTGGTCTAAACTGTGTTGGAGGCAGAGAGGATTCCTTGTTGGGTGAAGAATTAGAAAGCTCTAAATCACCTCACTCCCTCATTCCAGGTACTGCACTAAGCACAATTTGGATGGACTCAGGAATCTGTCCATACACTTTTAACCAGGACACAGTACTTCAAAGGAATCTCTGTATCGTGTCAGCTCATTGCAATGTGTTTATATATATTAAAAATAATTATATACCAACTTTAAGTGTATTAGCTAAATAAATTCTCATCTCCCCACCTCCATAAAGACCATTGTAAAATAGGAATACTGCCTTTCAGAAGCGGAGAAAGAGTCCTAAATATTCTGAATTCATTCTCTTTTCTTCCCTCCATTCCCCTTATTCTTCAGAATAATATATTTGTAGTTTTGACAGGATTCTAAACCTAGATAATATTTGCAGCTATGTTCTTCTTAAGTGCTTGTGAGTTTTTTTTTGGGGGGGGGTTGTTTGTTTTTTCTTCAGAAGAACAGAAAAAAGCCTTTGCTTGTAGAACAGGAGATGTATCTTTGATAGAGAGTGGAAGAAAAATGTTTTCATAAAAGAACCAATCTTAAGAAAGCAGAAATCTAAGAATACTGTGACACAGTGCATAAATCTTTACAACTCACATTTTTCTTATATGTTAAAAAAAAGGAAAACTCTATTAAAATCAAAACTCTTGCCTGATGTGCAAGAGGTCCAAATGAGAAATGGAGTTTTCAACAGCACAAATCTATGTACCAGGCCCCTCAATGCTTTAATCTAAATTCTGATTCAAAATTACATAAATTACTGTATAGAGATACATCTGTTGCAATCTGACTAGATGACAATCTCAGCTTTCTTTTCTTGCTTTTTATTTTTTTGTTTAAAGAGTAAGTTTCTATTTCCATGTTGTCAGAGGAAAAAAATGTAATAATCAAAATGTACCCTAAATGTTTAAAAAATTGAAATAGAAGGGGGGTGGGGAACAAGAAAAAACCCTCACACGTGTTCAGGAGAACCAAAACAGAATTTGTAAAAAAATTCCCAGAAAAAGTTGGAATCCAAGACACTGACTTACTTCTTACCCAGGTTTTACCCATTGATTTCAGCTGAGTTCCTTCCAATCTTTGCCCCAGTGTGGAATCAGAATTAGATGCCAGGAATTCTCATTGCTACTTTGTGAAATAGTGAATTTACCTAAGAAGTGCTATCTATTATGGTCTTACACGAAACCCTATGGCAGATAGAACTGGAGTACATTATATGTATATTACACACATGCACAAAGTACCTTAGAATGAAAGATAGAAAAAATTAAATGGTACCAGTGCATACAGAAATTATACATAAATGTACTTATTTGAATGCGGAAACAATCTTTATATCATACTTAAATATAGGAAGATGCATATAGGTAAAGACAGGAAATCTATGAAACCTAAATGTATATTTAATGTTAGAAGCAACAGAAAAGAAAAAAACAGAATGTAATCAGGAATGGAAAATGTTAATCTGTCATACCATTTAATAATGTGTCAAATACAGCATTAAATAAAAATCTTGTAAAACAACATTTTTGGAATGTTAAACACACAGTTGCAGACCCAATATTAATGAAATTCTGCAGTATAAATCAGGTTTGTACCAAATGGAATATACAACTGTAGCCAAGTGTGTAACTTAACAAGATAAAGACGTTGCCTTTGCTGTTAAGGGGGGGGGGTTTGCTGGCCCCTTGGAAAGTTCTCATAAAAAAAAAAAAGCCTCGTATCTCTAGATGACCAGATTATCCAGTGGTTTTGATAGGATGTCTAAGAGAGCAGCTTTAAAAAAAAACGAAACCCTCTACTAACTTTGAAATATTTAAAATATTTTAAGAACATAACTGAACAAGACATGTCCTCAATTTTTAACTTCTATGCAGTTGTCTTAAGTTTTGGCTCCCTACCTCTAGCAGTAAAAGTATATAAATGCAAAAAAGGAAGAACGAACTCTGCCTTCTGCCTCTGGATGAGATTTAAATAGCCAGAAGGACCAGGTACTGCATAAAGTCTTAAGCATTAGCAATGTTCTGTCGGTAGTGTGTAGTGAAGTCTGGTTTGTTTCAATTATTAGCCTGGATGTGTTATTGAGTTTTTTGATAGCAAATGTAATAAGCTGTGGAAACTTAACCCACTGTCATATGAGCCATGCAACAAAAAGAACACATTGCTTTAATATGTTTTAGAGATGATTGGATGGTATACCAAAACAATTATTGATAGTAATCCCCTCATTCCTCCTACTGGCACCGTTGAAGATGGGGGAAGGGGGTGGTGGAATTATTTTCTGACTGCATCACTGAATTATCCTAAATCCTCAAGATACCAGTTAATTGGATGAAACTGGTAATATAGTAATCTGAAATTCCATGTAGTATTGAATGTAATGATTTTCTTTCCTAAACCCCAACCAAAAAGGCAGAAATATTTTTTGCAAACTTCATCCTCTTTTAGCAATTATCTGCTTAAATTTATGGTATGAAAAGTTGCTAATTACTGCCCCAATCTTCAAAGTGTGGCCTGAATAAGCACTGAAATGTCTGGATACTTATCTGAACCTCTGGACTCTGCAAACTGGGCTGGAAGTCACATGAGAATAAGATCTTGCAGAATTTTCAATACTTCCTGTTTTAAGTTAGTGCAGTATTGCTATAAAATTAACCACCTTTCCAATAGTTCAGTGCTTCTTGTCCCAGTGAAAATCTGGAAGGGCAGAGGCACACACAAGTAAAAAAAACGATTGGGTGTGCATTAAGAAATCTGTACATAATCTGAAAAAAAATGTTCACTGTGGCTTAGGTTTGAGTTCAGGGATGATTATGGAAGAATACCTCCTTCCCTTTTCCTTTTGTCTAAGATTCCCAATAGAAGAAAGGGAGAGAAGATACCTGCCCTTTCATACCTATACCTAGGTGTGGTGAAAGAATGATGTGCAAATTAGAAACAGCCTAAAACTTTGGGAAAGTTGTCAAAGTCCCCCTTTCTCCCACAGGATATATACAAAAATCAGTCTAATTTGAACATAATTCAAACTAGATCGTGGGGGAAAATGGCCTCAATCCAGAACTCTTTCACTTATTTTGTGAAAAAAATAGTTCAAGATATTTGCAAAAACTCAAACAAGTTTGTCCAGCCTCACCTTATCATAGAAATGTTGACGGGAAGGAACTTTGATAGGTAATCTAGTCCAATGCCCTGCACTGAAGAAAACAAAGTATTATCTAGACCAACTCTGATAGGTGTTTGTCTACCCTGTTCTTAAAACCATCCAATGACAGATTTGATAGCTTCCCTACGTATTTGTCTCAGTGCTTAATCTTTACAATTAGGAAGTTTTTCCTAATGTCTAATTTAAATCTGCCTAGATGCAATTTAAGTCTATTAATTCTTGTCCTATTCTCAATGAATAAGAACAGTTTATCATCTTCCTCTTTATAAGAACATTTTACATACATGAAGACTTATCATGTCCCCCCTCAGTCTTCTTCCTCCAGACTAAACAAACTAATTTTTTTCTCTCTTTCCTTCTAGGTCATCTTTTCTAGAACTTTAATAATTTTTGTTGTTCTCCTCTGGACTGTCTGCAATTTGTCCACATTTTTCCCAAAGTATGGTGTATAGAACTGGACACAGTACTCCAGTTGAGGCCTTATCAGAGCTGAGTAGAGTGGAAGAATTACTTCTCATGTCTTGCTTACAATGCTGCTGTTAATACATCCCAGAATGATATTTGGTTTATTTTGCACCAGTATTACATTGTTGACTCATATTTAGTTTCTGATGCACTATACCCCAAGATCCTTTTCTGCATTACTCCTTCTTAGGCAGTCATTTCCCATTTTTCATTTGTGCAAATGATTATTCTGTCTGAAGTGTAGTACTTGACATATGTCCTTATTGAATTACATCAAACTAATTTCACAATTTTTTTTAAGTACAACAGAAACAGGAAGCCTGCCAAACAATCAGTGTGCCCACAGGATGATCGAGATGTTAAAAGAGCACTCAGGAAAGACAAGGTCATTGCAGAGAAAGTAAATGAATTCTTTGCATCAGTCTTCATCGCAGAGGATGTGAGGGAGATTCCCACATGAGAGCCATTCTTTTTAGGTGACAAATCTGAGGAACTGCCCAGATTGAGAAGTCAATACAGGAGGTTTTGGAACAAACTGATAAATTAAACAGAAATAAATCACCAGGACCAGATGGTATTCACCTAAGAGTTTTGAAAGAACTCAGATATGAAATAGGAGAACTACTAACTGTGGTATGTAACCTGTCACTTAAATCAACCTCTGTACTAGATGATTGGCAGATAACTACTGTAATGCCATTTTTTAAAAAAGCCACCAGAGGCAATCCTGGCAGTTATAGGTTAGTAAACCTAACTTCAGTACCAGGCACATTGATAAAAACTGTAGTAAAGAGTCGACTTACCAGACACAGATGAACATGCTATGCTGGAGAAGGGAACATACAACATGGCATTGGAAAGAGATATCATGCCTCTCCACTCTGTTAGAATTTCCTGAGGATGTCAGCAAACATACAGACAAGGATGTTTCAGCTGATATCATGTACTTGGACTTTCAGAAACCTTTCACAAGAACCCTCACTAAAGGTTCTTAAGCAAACTAAGCAGTCATGATATAAGAGGGAAGTTCTCTCATGCAGCAGTAACTGATTAAAAGATAGGAAACAAAGGGTAGGAATAAATGATTCGTTTTCACAGTGGAGAGAGGTAAATAGTGGGCTCCCCCAAGAATCTGTACTGGGACCAGCTGTTCAACATATTTATAAAAGATCTGCAAAAGGGGCAAAGAGTGAGTTGGCAAAATTTGCAAATGATACAAAGTTACTCAATATATTTAATTACAAAGTTGACTGTGAAGAGTTACCAAGGGATCTTACAAAACTGGTTGATTGGACAACAAAGTGGCAAATAAAATTCAATTTTGATAAATGCAAAAGGCATGCATATTGGAAAACATAATCCCAACTATACATACAAAAGGATGGGGTCTAAATTAGCTGTTGCCACTCAAGAAAGATCTTGGAGTTATCGTGGATAGTGCTCTGAAAACATCTGTTCATTGTGCTATGGCAGCCAAAGCTAGTAGAATGTTAGAAACCATTAGGAAAGGGATAGATAATAAGATAGAAAATATCCATGTGTCATAAATATAAAGGGAAGGGTAACCACCTTTCTGTATACAGAACCCTGGCCAGAGGCAAAACCCCTTCACCTGTAAAGGGTTAAGAAGCTAAGATAACCTTGCTGGCATCTGACCAAAATGACCAATGAGGAGACAAGATGCTTTCAAAGTTGGGGGGGGGGAGGGACAAAGGATCTGTCTGTCTGTCTGCGTGTGTGATACTTTTGACAGGAACAGATCAGGAATGCTCTTCAGAACTCCTGTAAAAAGTTAGTAAGTAATCTAGCTAGAAATGCGTTAGATTTTCTTTTGTTTAATGGCTGGTCAAATAGCTGTGCTGAATGGAATGTATATTCTTGTTTTTACGTCTTTTTGTAACTTAAGGTTTTGCCTAGAGGGATTCTCTATGTTTTCAATCTGATTACCCTGTAAGGTATTTACCATCCTGATTTTACAGAGGTGATTCTTTTACTTTTTCTTTAATTAAAATTCTTCTTTTAAGAACCTGATTGCTTTTTCATTGTTCTTAAGATCCAAGGGTTTGGGTCTGTGTTCACCTATTCAAATTGGTGAGGATTTTTATCAAGCCTTCCCCAGAAAAGGGGGGGTAGGGCTTGGGGGATATTTTGGGGGGAAGACATCTCCAAGTGGGCTCTTTCCCTGTTCTTTGTTTAACACACTTGGTGGTGACAGCATAGGTTTCAAGGACAAAGCAAAATTTGTACCTTGGGGACGTTTTAACCGAAGCTGGTAAGAACAAGCTCAGGGGGTCTTTCATGCAGGTCCCCACATCTGTACCCTAGAGTTCAGAGTGGGGAAGGAACCTTGACACCATGCTATGCCCACACCTGGAATACTGCATGCAATTCTGGTCACCCCATATAAAAAAAGATATGTTTGAACTGGAAAAGGTACACAGAAGGGCAACAAAAATGATTATGGGTATGGAACAACTTCCATATGAGGAGAGATTAAAAAAGACTGGGACTGTTCATCTTAGAAAAGAGATGACTAAGAGGGGATTGATAGAGGTATATAAAATCATAACTGATGTGGAGAAAATGACTTGAGAAGTGTTATTTACCCCTTCATATATCACAAGAACTAGGGGTCACCCAATGAAATTACTAGACAGCAGGGTTAAAACAAACTTAAGGAAGTATTTCTCTCAAGTCATAGTCAACCTGTGGAATTCATTGCTAAAGCGTGTCCTGTTGTGAAGGCCAAAAATATAACTGTAATAAAAAAAAGGATTTGTTCATGGACAATAGATTTATCCATGGCTAATAGCCAAGATGGTTAGGGACAGAATCCCGTGCTCCGGGTGACCTCTGACTGGATGACAGCAGATGGATCACTTGATAACTGCCCTGTTCTGTTTATTCCCTCTGAAGAATCTGATACTGACCACTGTTGTAAAACAGAATACTGGGCTAGATTAAATATTGGCCTGACCAAGTATGGCCATTCTTATGTTCATCCTATTCATTTCAGACCATTTCTCCAGTTTGTCAAGAATTTTAACATTGACCTCCAAAGCTCTTGCAACCTTTCCTAGCTTGGTATTGTTTGCAAACTTTAATAAGTGCATTCTTTATGCCTTTATCCAAATCATTTTATGAAGATATTGAATAGAACTGGACCCAGGACAGATCCCTGTGGATCCCACTTGATAAACCCTTCCAGCTTGACTGAGAACCATTGATAACTACTCTCTGAGTATGTTTTTCCAACCAGTTGTGCAGCCACCTTATTGTAGGTTCATCTAGGCTATATTTCCCTAGTTTGTTTATGAGACGGTCATGTGAGTCAGTACCAAAAGCCTAAAGTTGAAATATGTTACATCTACTGCTTCCCACCTATCCACAAGGCTTGTTAAACTGTCAAAGAAGGGTTCTTGACAAATCCATGTTGACTGTTACTTCTCACTTATCTTCTATATGCTTACAAATTGATTGTTTGATTATTTGCTCCATTATATTTCTGGGTAACAAATTTAAGCTAACTGGGCTGCAATTCCCTGGATTATCTTTCTTCCTTTTTTAAAATAGAAAAGTACTATACTTGCCCTTTCCAGTCCTCTGGGATCTCTCCTGTCCTCCACAAGTTCTCATAGACAATTGTTAATTAAGAGATATCTCTTCAGCCAGTTCCTTAAGTATCCTGGGATGTATTTTGTCAGGCCCTGCTGACTTGAAAACATCTAACTTGTCTAACGGTGCCACAAGTACTCCTGTTCTTTTTGCAGATACAGACTAACATGGCTGCTACTCTGTAACTTGTTGTCATAAATATAAAGGGAAGGGTAAACCCCTTTAAAATCCCTCCTAGCCAGAGGAAAAATCTTCTCACCTGTAAAGGGTTAAGAAGCTTGGATAACCTCGCTGGCACCTGACCAAAATGACCAATGAGGAGACAAGATACTTTCAAAAGCTGGGGGGAGGGAAAAACAAAGAGTCTGTCGATGTGATGCTTTTGCTGGGGACAGAACAGGAATGGAGTCTTAGAATTTAGTAAGTAATCTAGCTAGATATGCGTTAGATTATGATTTCTTTAAATGGCTGAGAAATTGAGCTTTGCTGAATAGAATGGATATTCCTGTCTGTGTGTCTTTTTGTAACTTAAGGTTTTGCCTAGAGGGATTCTCTATGTTTTGAATCTAATTACCCTGTAAGGTATTTACCATCCTGATTTTACAGAGGTGATTCTTTTTATTGTTACTTCTTTGTTACTGTTTCTTCCATTAAAATTCTTCTTGTAAGACTGAATGCTTTTTTTCATTGTTCTTAAGATCCAAGGGTTTGGGTCTGTGGTCACCTGTGCAAATTGGTGAGGATTTTTACCAAACCTTCCCCAGGAAGTGGGGTGCAAGGGTTGGGAGGATTTTGGGGGAAAAGACGTTTCCAAACAATGCTTTCCTAATAAAATAAACCCAGATAAATGTTTGGTGGTGGCAGTGGAAGTCCAAGGGCAAAGGGTAAAATAGTTTGTACCTTGGGGATGTTTTAACCTAAGCTGGTAAAAGTAAGCTTAGGAGGTTTTCACCTGTACCCTAGAGTTCAGAGTGGGGAAGGAACCTTGACACTTGTCTAAGTAATTCTTAACTTTTTCTTTTCCTATTTTAGCCTCAGATACTACTCCATTTACACTGATCTTCACTATGTTCGTTATCTGATCACTACTAACATTTTTGGTGAAAATAAACAAAAAAAGCATTTAAAACCATTTCTGCAGCCATTTCTGCATTTTCTTTTATAGTCTTTCCTTCCTCATTAAGTAATTAGCCTACCCAGTGTTTGGTCTTCCTCTGCTTCTAATGTATTTGTAAAATGTTTTCTTGTTAACCTTTATGTCCCTAGGCCTATGAAATATAAATCTGTTCCTGATACTGTAATTATAAATCATTATTGCCTGTCCCACATCCCCATGGATCATCAAGCTGTTCCTTGCAACTCTTAGAAGTCTCTGTCACACTTGCTGTTTAAGGAAAGCTGCTTAACACTGTTGCTGCCAGAATGTGAGTTAATTCTGGCAGCAGCTTTCCACAGAATGTCTATTCAAATTAATGGAAAGTCATTGCAGAAACAGATTTCATTGATTTATCCAGAAAAATGGATGGGAGTTAAATGAAATTTTAATTTAATTCCCTCCCCACTCTCTTCTTGTCTGCATGTGGGTACCCCATGTTGCTATCATGCTGCCCTGCCCATCTGACTTCAGCAGTAGTAATGAAAAGGAGAGGAGAATTATCTGAAGTCATTGTCTGCCCCACCATTCAGATGCCCCCTCAGCACCCTCAGCATTTGACTTAACTGGCTGAAGTACTAAATAGAGATTCCAATCAAAAGGAATCCACCCCCTTCTCTATCATGGAATCTCTGCTCAGCAGCTGTAACTATGCTGAGGGAAAGAGTCCTGAAGGTGTTCCTTATCCAGCACATTAGGCCACAGCCAAAGCATTGAATGAGGGCATAGTTGTCCCCACCTCAGCAAATAAATGTCAGGGCTATTCTTCTCAAGTGAGATACAGGGGGAATATAATTCAACGGCCTCTGAAAAAGCTATGTACTTTGATTATGCAGTAAACTTTAAACCCTTATATTTTCCAGATCCCATGGATATCAGTAATATTCAAGATTAGATGAATCCCCCTAATGCTATCACCATACATCATTTCCTGAGCTTACTGGCTGACAATCAAATCACTCTGCACTTTGAGGCAGAGCTAGGAATCAACAGGCCCAACCCTGTACATCAGCCAAAAGACCTATTAGTCATTGAGCTTCCACCAAACAATCTCCCTCCTTTGAACCATAGGACAAACTGGGACAGAGAAGTCACTCAGGCCTCCTCCTGTGACCTCCAAACCTAGCAGAGTTATATGGAAAGATACCAATGCCTCCCCTCTCCACCACTCTGTCCTCTGGCAGGGGAAGCATCTCCTTCTTGGCATCCTCTGTGATGAAAGGAGATTTGAAGATCCCAAGTGGCTAGTAATTCCCAGCATGTCAGTTGGGATGGATAAGAGAAAATCCTTGATCCACAGGTGGATATATGGAAAAAGTGTGCTAATAAATTTTGTAGTATTTGGGAATTCCCTCCACTGCTGATTACCATGAAGTCTTTTTTTAAAATCTTCATTATGTACTGATCTTTTTGTTTAGTTACTGACTGCAGATCTAGGAACAGTCTCTCCACTGCTTTACACAGTGTAGTTATTTATAATTGTGCAAAGAGTGCAGAAACCATTTCCATGCTGATAAGATAGTGCTTTGCAAGTGCTTTTATGACAGTGTTTTACATGTTAACAAAAACTGAACAAATTAGTATTTTCAGTGTTATTGTAATATTAGAGAGACAAAGTGAGTGAGGTAATATCCAATAAAAATATACATCTCATACAGCTTGTTTCTCAAACAAATTTCTGTAAGATTCTGTAAATCTTAAATTTCATTGAAGATTTACAATATATGCAAGACTTATGACAAAAGTGCAAGTATATGAGAATGTGTAGTGTTATATTTACTAAAAGGCTTTAGAAAAAATGAGTATATTGTATTTATTTATTATTAAGGAATTAGCATACAATCAAATACTTATGGGACAAAAGAATGGCAAAAATAAGGCTGCATGTGCCATCTTAAATTTGTCAGTTCCTAACTTTGAAGAGCTCAACCATGCAGCTTTAACATTCCCTTAACCTATAGTTTTAAGTGGCTTCATTTTTCTATTAAAATATCATAACTTGGAAATATTTGGCTCAATACCATGAGAGTGCAGAACTACATTTGGGTGAATATCACAAAAATATATATTCATAACTGCTTGAATTCATGAATAAGTTTAATTTAGCTGTTTGTGCTCTTCTTGTATTTGCTTTCTGTGAACATTCAAGTTTTATTTGTACTAATGCTCAGAGAAAGCAAATTTTAAGTTTGTACACTTGAGTATGTGCTGTGGAAGATAATACATTTTATTGCAGAGGGGAAACTACTTCACTTGACACAAAAGGGAGTAAAGGTTCCCATAGCTCCTTGCCTGATACTGAGACAATTAATAAGCTAGAAAAGGATCTTACTGCAACCTTTACAGTCAGGACCATGCAGAACCTGCATTACCTTCAGTGAATATGAAAAAAGAAAATTAAGTTTAAACGTTGCACTTAGCCAACAAAGCTTCCTGGATTTTTAGTTATTTTTTAAGGGGATGATGCCTTGGACAAAGCTCACTTATGTTGGAAAGTAAAAGATCTCTAGGACACTGTCTCTACGTTAGTGTCTCTGAAATACTTTTTCATTTAAATGTGGTACATCTGTGGATCTGATAGGAAAAAGCTTACTGTACACTATAATAGAATGCTGGCATTCCTACTCCACTGTGTAAACTCCCAGTGCCCAAAGAGGAAGTTTTAACGAGTCTTGACTGACTCATTACTCTGTAACTCCTAAGCACCACCTCCTTGTACCCACCATGGGCTGTGGTTTTAAAGAAATCATATATAGAGCTACGCAGGAAACATTTGACCAGAAATTCCATCCTGGACCTGAGAAACCTTTCCCAAATCAAAGTTGTGTAGAAGCTGAAAAGTTTTGGGTTCATCTCTAATTATATATCCCTAGCTAATTACGTATCTCAATACCTGGCAAGAAGTAAATAGATAAGGATTATTACCTTCAAAAGTCTACGTCAGTGCTGAGATTTGTAAACAGGAGTCATTTGCTCTCAGTTCCAAACTGCCTAGACCAGACTGTCTCATGCTGTTTGGCTGCCCCTCCGTGGCCTGAGTCTGCTCCTTGACCGGCTAGTCAACTCAGCTGGATAGGCGGGAGCTTGTGTTAAACCTAGCAAAACTGGTACTAGCCTAGAGGGCACCCACTACACCTGTTGCCCTGGACCTATTCCAAAATTCAGTGGAACCACAGCACAGTCTGTACCAAGGCCTAAAGGTCAGCCCTGGATAGATGATATAGAGATTGTGACCCACAAATAATCCATGGAAAGTGTCACCGTGACAATGATTTTATAGCTGAGTCTGAGGTCCAAAATGTGATAATTTATCACACACACATAGTGTAGAGGACATTGCAGAAGCCATGGAGAGTAAAGTTAGTTACACAATAATCAGGAATTCCCAGAAAGTGAGACTATTTGATGGAAAAAATAAAAACAGATCATAAATGTATGAAGGTAGAACAAAAAAGGAATGTGGACTGATCAAGAGGGGGCAAGGGTATATGAAATATATCATAAGAAAGGCAGCACAGAGTGATCAGTAGAAAAACAGGAGAAAAATCAGAGATCATTGATTAATCTAGAGTGACAGTGAAAAATCGAGATAGCACATCTGGTCAAGAGGAAGATGGAAGAAAAGGAGGGAAGTCCAAATAAAAATGTTAGTGGTAAATTTTTTGAAACCCACCTAAGTGACTTATGAGCCTAAATCCCCTTTTCAAAAGAGATTTAGTGAATCTCAATATACGTCTAAGGCACTTTTGAAAATGGGATTTTATGCAGCTTTGAGTATCTGATCCTAGATCTGAACATAGCCAAACTCTGTGAAAGTTTGGCCCATCTCCAGGTTAGGTGAAGACAGGAGAAAGTCAGGGAGCATGGAGCAATCAGCAATCATGACTCACAATCTGAAAAGTTATCTCAAACACAGAGAAGCCAGAAATGTGGGCTTTTTGTGCAAATGTTCACAAAATTGATTATTTGTGCTGGCGCAAGATCAAGTGTCTCATAATGACTCATTCAAGTTTTGTGAGCCCTTAAGTAGGACTTTTAAGTACGGTAATTAATTTTTCTCCATTTACTTTAATTATAGTTAGAAACTCAGTAAATAAAGTAATGTAGTAAGCATACTTACTAAATGAATTTTCCCATTATCCCAGCAATCAGAGTGACACTATAAGCGGGCAAGCGGTCATTGCCTGTTGGAAAGCAAACTAAAAAAACACTCATGGATGATTATATTGGCTTAATATGCATTTTCAATTGCAGATTAAGAACTGCATTACTGTAAAATGGTATGGTACAAAAGCAGCAGGTGAAAATTACTGAACGGGCTATGTGTTTTGGCTTTACTATAATTTTACTTATAAAGATGCAGCATGCATCAGTATAAAGAAAGGTAGTGTACTTGCAGGGACCACCACCAAAAGTAGCTAAGATCTGTGATGGAAAATTAAACTAGCTTTTTACATTTTAATAGGAGCTATAGAAGTTGCTATAAAAGCTATATTAGTTGCTGGAGAATAATTGCTCCATTCTTCTACAATAATGGGTTGTTGCCCAGTTCATAGATTCTAAGGCCAGAAGGGCCACAGAATCATAGAATATCAGGGTTGGAAGGGACCTCAGAAGTCATCTATTCCAACCCCCTGCTCAAAGAAGGATCAATCTCCAACTAAATCATCCCAGCCAGGGCTTTGTCAAGCCTGACCTTAAAAATCTCTAAGGAAGGAGATTCCACCACCTCCCTAGGTAACCCATTCCAGTGCTTCGCTACCTTCCTAGTGAAAAAGTTTTCCCTAATATCCAACTTAAACCTCCCCCATTGCAACTTGAGACCATTACTCCTTGTTCTGTCATCTGCTACCACTGAGAACAGTCTAGAGCCATCCTCTTTGGAACCCCCTTTCAGGTAGTTGAAAGCAGCTATCAACCCCCCCACACTCATTCTTCTCTTCTGCAGACTAAATAGTTCCCTCAGCCTCTCCTCATAAATCATGTGCTTTAGCCCTCTAATCATTGTTGTTGCCCTCCGCTGGACTCTTTCCAATTTTTCTACATCCTTCTTGTAGTGTGAGGCCCAAAACTGGACACAGTACTCCAGATGAGGCCTCACCAATGCCGAATAGAGGGGAATGATCATGTCTCTCGATCTGCTGGCAATGCTCCTACTTATACAGCCCAAAATGCCGTTAGCCTTCTTTGCAAAAAGGGCACACTGTTGACTCGTATCCAGCTTCTCGTCCACTGTAACCCCTAGGTCCTTTTCCGCAGAACTCCTGCCTAGCCACTCGGTCCCTAGTCTGTAGAAGTGCATGGGATTCTTCCGAGCTAAGTGCAGGACTCTGCTCTTGTCCTTTTTGTACCTCATCAGATTTCTTTCGGCCCAATCCTCCAATTTGTCAAGGTCCCTCTGTATCCTATCCCTACCCTCCAGTGTATCTATCACTCCTCCCAGTTTAATGTCATCTGCAAACTTGCTGAGGGTGCAGTCCACGCCATCCTCCAGATCATTAATGAAGATATTGAACAAAACCAGCCCCAGGACCGACCCTTGGGGCACTCTGGTAGATACCGGCTGCCAACTAGATATGGAGCCATTGATCACTACTTGTTGAGCCCGACAATCTAGCCAGCTTTCTATCCACCTTATAGTCCATTCATCCAGCCCATACTTCTTTAACTTGCTAGCAAGAATACTGTGGGAGACCATATCAAAAGCTTTGGTAAAGCCAAGGAATAACATGTCCATTGCTTTCCCCTCATCCACAGAACCAGTTATCTCATCATAGAAAGCAACTAGGTTAGTCAGACATTGGCCTTGGTGAATCCATGCTGACTGTTCCCTTTCCTCTCCTCTAAGTGCTTCAAAGCTGATTCCTTGGGGACCTGCTCCATGATTTTTCCAGGGACTCAGGTGAGGTTGACTGGGCTGTAGTTCCCCGGGTCCTCCCTCTTCCCTTTTTTAAAGATGGGCACTACATTAGCCTTTTTCCAGTCATCCGGGACCTCCCCAGATCGCCTCCCATCTAGTCTAATCTATATAACACAAGCCATAGACCTTTGGAATTAAAGCATATAATAATTTAAACATTGCCAGTGATGGACAATCCACCACAAACCATAGTAAGTTGTTCCAATGGTTAATTACGTTCACTGTTAAAAATGTACACTTTATCTCTAGTCTGAATTTGCCTAGTTTCAACTTCAAGCTATTTGATCTGGTTATATCTTTTACCTGCTCGACTGAAGAGGCCATTATCAATTTTTTGTTCCTCCTCTAGGTACTTCTAAACTGTAATCAAGTCATCCCTTAACCTTTACTTCATTAAGCTAAAGAGATTGAGCTCCTTGAGCCTATCACTATATGGCATGTTTTCCAAACCTTTAATAATTTTTTTTTCTCTGCTCTGTACCCCCTCCAGTTTAACACCATCCTTCTTGAACTGTGGACACCAGAACTGGACACAATATTACAGCAGTGGTCACGTAATTTCCAGTACAGAGGTAATACAACCTTTCTGCTCCTCCTCAATATTCCTCTGTTTATCCATCCAAGAATCACATTAGCCCTTTTGGCCAAAGTGTCACACTGGGACCTCATTATTCAGCTGATTATCATGACCTCTAAGTACTTTCAGAGTCACTGCTTCTCAGGATAGAGTCCCCCATCCAGTAAGTGTGACCAACATTTTTCAGTTCCGAGATCTGTTACTTTACATGTGACCATATTAACAATGCATACTGTGTGTTTATGCCCCGCTTATCAAGAGATCTAGATTGCTGTTTCAGTGACCTATTCTGTTCATTATTTATCACTCTCCGATGTGTGTCATTTGCAAACTTTATCAATGAAGACTTTATAATTTCTTCCAGTTCATTTATAAAACTGTTAGTCATTATAGGACCATCCCTATGGTATGCCACTAGAAACACACACCTACTCTACCAGTGATGATTCCCATTTACAATTACATTGAGACTTGTCAGTGAGCCAGTTTTTTAATGTTTTGTGTACGATGTTAAATTTTGTATCATTCTAATTATGTTTTAACCAAAATGTTGCACTGTACCAAGCCAAATGACGTATACAAGCCTACATATAATTACATTCACACCAATACCTTTTTCTAACTTCTAATCATGTACAAATGAAGTTATTTTGAGGATCTATTTTTCATAAACCCTGTTGATTGACATTAATTATATTCCCTCTTTTAATTCTTTATTAATCCCATATCAGCCATTTCATTATTTTGCCTGGTATCAGCATCAAGCTGACAGACCTATAACTACCTGGTTCATCCCATTTACTCTTTAAATTCTGGCACAACATTAGCTTTCTTCTAATCTTCTCAAGTGTTCCAAGAATTAACGAAAAATCAAAGTCAGTCCAGAGAGCTAATTGGCCAGCTCTTTTAAAACTCTTGGATGTAGCTAATCCACACCTGCTGATTAAAAAAGTGTCTAAGTTTAGTAGACATTTGTTCAACATCCTCCTAAGTTACTATAAAAATGGAAAGTGATTCATCATCATCTGATATGACTGCATCATATTTTATTATACAGTATTTGGAAATTACTTGAATTAATTTGGAAATTCAAAGTATTTGAAACAATTTACAGTGCACATTTCAATTAATTAAATTAAAATCCCTTCACATGTGATAACATCAGTGGGGTGGTGTGGAGGAGGTGTATTGCAGATGTACCACTTAAAGAATGACACTATTCAGAACATCTTTGCCCCCTTTACTAGGGATCCCACCTTGATATCTGTACATATTTGGCATTCAGTTTGCACAGGTCTAAATGACTAAGCAAGACACACTATAACTGTGAATCCGGCCTAAGAGATCAATTTTACATGAGATTTCATTTCAAAGTTTCAAATTCACATTCTCCCAATGTCTGTCAATGCTAAGCACATCGCTAAACTCCTGCATGATACATTACTTTTGATAAACTAGATGTATCAGTTTCTTTTTGGATAACCTGTGTACATGAAACTCAGCCTATTCTGCTGTTATCTGAAATAGAGTCTCATGAATCATAATCTAGTGACACCATCAGAGGACCCAACCATATCAGCCACACCATCAGAGGCTCATTCACCTGCTCATCTACTAATGTTATATATGCCATCATGTGCCAGCAACGCCTCTCTGAGATGTACATTGGCCAAACCAGACAGCCCCTATGTAAAAGAATAAATGGACACAAATCAGACATCAGGAATAGTAACATACAAAAGCCAGTAGGAGAACATGTCAATCCTCCTGGACATTCTATAACAGATTTAAAAGTAGCCATACTTGAACAAAAAAAACTTCAGAAACAGACTTCAGAGAGAAACAGCAGAACTAAAATTCATTTGCAAATTTAACACCATTAATTTGGGCTTGAATAGGGACTGGGAGTGGCTGGCTCATTACGAAAGCAGCTTTGCCTCTCCTGGAGTTGACACCTCCTTTTATTGGGAGTAAACTATATCCAGCCTGATCAAATTGGCCCTGTCAACACTGGTTCTCCACTTGAGAGGTAACTCCCTCCTTTTCATGTGTCAGTATAATAATGCCTGCATCTGTATTTTCACTCCATGCATCTGAAGAAGTGTTTTTACCTATGAAGACTTATGACCAAATAAATCTGTTAGTTTTTAAGGTGCCACTAGACTCCTTGTTGCTTTTGTGGATACAGACTAACATGGCTACCCCCGATACATGAATCATAAGTGTTATTTACACTCTCTTGTACTGGAATTTTGGAATCAAGAGTTTTATAATGGAAGCCACTGTCATGTAACCCCTTTGGAAGTACCAGCTTCTGAAACAAGCTGGCACAGTCCCATTGCTGAGTTAACAGTAGTAAAAGTGATAGTCCTGCGAGGTAGTGAAGTGTTAATTGGCAAATTAACACAGTGCTGCACTGAAGCATTGAGAATAAATTGCCATATTGAATGTGCATTTTCACTGGCTCATAAGTAAATTGAGTGGAAGGTACTTAGAAGGTCGCTGTCAGCTCTATTGTGAGAGGGTGGTGTCTGATTTCTTTCTGATGCATGTACAGCAATCTCCTGACTCTCTGTGAAGTGATTAGTTCTTTCAAGAATATTATTTAGTTAAGGACTGAAGTTTTTAGCTGGGGACGGTTATCTACAGCCTCAGCCAGATAGTTAGAAAGGTCAGAGCTGGGTAAAACAAACCAATGAAGGGTACAAAGAAAAGGAGTACTTGTGGCACCTTAGAGACTAACAAATTTATTTTAGCATTATTTGCGGATACAGACTAACATGGCTGCTACTCTGAAACCAATGAAGGGTACGTATTGAATGCTGCTATAAGTACAATGCTATTTACATGCCTGATTTAGGTATAAATTGTGAATATTAAAAAAGTAGACTGACAATGAAAACTATTTCCTAAGACGCCAATAGAGATCGGATGCTGTGCCCCACACTACACTACTTGCAATCAGAGGGACCGATTCTCCTCTCACTTAAATCAGTGAAAAAGCAGGATCAATGCCAACAAAGTTACATGCATATAAAACAAGTGTGAGAGGAAGTGCCTTCAGTGATGACAAGCGGATAGATTATAAGCTACATAAAGAAGTTTATACTGATAAGGAGAACATAAAAAATAGCAAAAAGATTCCCCCCCCCCCTTTTTTATTAGGGAGAGTTGATCTGTTCAGGCCTCAGTTCCCATGAAAAGAGTAAGCAATTTGTTACTTTTGAAATCATGACAGCAAAATCAAAATATTGCTGTACTTGAAGTGTGATATACAAATGTTAATAGTTCTTCAGCCTGCCCATCGGATAACACTGGCCACCAATGGTGTGTCCACATTAGTCTTTTCTTCTTTCATTTCCCCACTGTTGCTGTCAACAGTAGTAGCCATGGTGGTAGCACTAATGTAAGCCAGCTGCCACTGTTTTAACCAAGATGTCATCTAACCTTGCTCAGAAGATGGTATTTAAAACATTGATGGCTCAGGGGAATCCTACACCACCACTCTCCTACCAAACCATCCTGCTCCATCCCTCATCTGCTGTAGCCCTGCACCAGCAAGAAGAGACACTTGTTATTTTTAGATAATATTGTCATGACTTACAATAATCAATGCTTATGTAACATCTTCATGTGGGCATCTCAAAGCATTTTACAAACATTAATAAATTCACTCTCCCAACTCTTCTAGGAGGAAGTGTTATCCCCTTTAAGATGTGAGGAAACAAAATTAAAAAAAAAAAGAATTTAAGTGACAGGCCCAAGGTCACACAGGAAGTCTGGTATGCCAGGAAGGAACCCAGATCTCCCAACTCCCATACCTGTGTTATGAACACAATTCTCTAGGTTAATAGAAAAACTGAAAACTACACGAACATTTTCAATCTTTTTAGACGTGAGAAAACCAAGAAAATGTCTCAAACTGTTTTACCCATTGTTACATATTAACTAGTGTGTAAAAAGCAATGGGATTCACAGAACAGGTTTTTGCACTGTGTTCGTAAGGTAACTGGTATTGTTTTTCATTTTCTTTAAATAAATCTGCTTGAGGTAGACCATTAAATTATTGTGGAAAACTACTCAGCTGTAGCTTTTCTGCCATAAAGTTAGAGATAGTTGTAGGCAATGCAGTGAGACAATTGGTAGTCAGGAACACATGCTTAGGAATGTGGAAAACATAATGGAAATCAACATTTTTCTACTCTCCTGCTCCCCTAAGTAGAGTGTGTTAACAAAAAATATACAGTATTCAGCAATCACGTTGGTCAGCGGGGTCACTATCTGTACACTTAATTCACTTTGATTCTGGCATATGCTGTACTTCAGGGGTATGTGATGATCAGTAATTCCAGTTTCAGGCCACAAAAGTGAACCTATATTATTCATGTTTGCAGCAATTTTATGGCAAGTCTTGTGACACTGTGTTTTTCTGGAAGCCACATCTCCTGAGGCTAAGTAAGTAACAATCTTAGCTCTCTCTAAAATAAATTAAAAATAAAGCAAGTTTCTAAAAGACATGGTTGCAGAGAAAAAGCATGAAAGAATGCACCCTAAAGGCTCAAAAACAAGATAAATAAAAGGAAAAAAAATCTAATTTTGAGGCCTGACATGTTTTGAACTCTTGGGGTTGTTTGGCAATGTTGGCTCCTAGCTCTGTTTTTCAGAGCCTCTGTATATGTTGTCAATAGTCTCAGAACTATAGAAAGATCTTCCATTTAGACCCTGGATATTTCAATTTGGCAGAATGGATTATATGCAGACCAATGGCAGCAATGATGGGAGTGCTAGTATAGGCAATTCTCCAGATAGCCACTGGCTTTTAAGCATATTGTTATATAACACTACAGAGAGCAAGCCTATGTGGACCATGCTTAAAATACTAGCAGCTGCAAACACCTTGGGTAAAAATTCCAAAAGTGCCTGAAGTGACAGGAGCCTAAGGGCACGTCTGCACTTAGAACGCTACATTAGTGCAGCCGCACTGATGCAGTTGCGCCACTATAGTGCTTTAATGAAGACACTCTATGCCAATGGGAGAGCTTTCTCCTGCTGGGATAGTTAATCCACCTCCCTGAGAGGCGGTAGCTATATTGGCGGGAGAAGCTCTCATGGCAACATAGTTTAGGCTGGTATAAATACATTGCTCAGGAGTGTGGATTTTTCACACTCCTGAGTGATGTAATTATACCAATAGGGGTGTGTAGTGTAGACAATATTAAAGTCCCAATATGTGATTTGGGCCCTAATAAACCTATGTCTCATTGAAACTCGGAACTTAGGCTTCTAAGGGCTCAAGTCACTTTTGAAAATGGAAATTAGGGTCCTAATTCGCTTACATGTTTTTGAAATTTTACTTCTTGTCTATACTAGAGCTCTCAATGTTGCTGTCACCAGTGGATCTTAATTAGAGTTTGCAACAGCAAAATTTCATGGCAAAAACCCCCTAGGATCAACAAGACTTCTGAGATAACAAGATTACATTTCACGTGGTCCAAAACAGCTTCCATAGCATAATTTTGTAATATTTTTATTAAGGAGATTTGGCGTGCCTCTCTTAAATTTGGGTAATATTTTTGACTTGGCATCTCATTCTGATGATCAGTTTGGTAGAGCAGTTTTTATTTAATTAATGCTCTTCAACGCACCTCCTGGAAATTGTGCCGATAGTTAATCTCCCAGACAATGGAACTGAAGAAGCAATTCTCAAAGGAGAAAGACATGCTATTGATTGGTAACTGTTCTTCAACTGGATTACTTCTGCAAATCTTTACTTCCCACCCTCCTTTCCCATTACTTTGGAATCCTATTTCAATTATTTGAATTAGCAGACAAGAATTGATGGAGGATGGGGTAACAGTTCTTCTTTAATACTTTATCAGATTTTCATGAAAGGGTGCTCATGACAGACCAAAGGTCACTGCTTTTCTAAAATTCCTGATGCACCTGTGCTCTGCTCCTGCGCATCCACTGTGCAGGTCTTTGTAAAGAACATATGCAGTGAGTGATACTGATTATTTGAGAGTTATTCACTACTTAGAATATGCTCTTGGTAGCATTTTAACTACTATACACATCCTTTCTTAAAATCCTAGATTAACTAGTTTACTGCTGAATAAAATTGAATCAAATTCTCTAACAAATTAAAATTAAAACACTGTTTGGATAACAAGTAGTTCCCAGGAAGGAAGGAACATGTTTCCTTGCGATCTTTCATTTTGATAGCTTCTAGGGAAATTTTACCTAGAAGCAATGTCCACATAAACGTTTACACACCAACATATATAAAGAAAGCATTCTTTCTAAATAAAAAAAAAAAAAGGAGTACTTGTGGCACCTTAGAGACTAACCAATTTATTTGAGCATAAGCTTTCGTGAGCTACAGCTCACTTCATTGGTGAGCTGTAGCTCACGAAAGCTTATGCTCAAATAAATTGGTTAGTCTCTAAGGTGCCACAAGTACTCCTTTTCTTTTTGCGAATACAGACTAACACGGCTGTTACTCTGAAACCTTTCTAAATACAGTGCTTCAGATACATAACTCAAAAGCAGAATTACCTTTAAAACACCATTTTGGGGTCTTCTCATTTCTTCATCTTAAAAATGTCTTCTTATTTAAAACACAAGATAATACTATTGTTTGCGAAAACAGATTACAGTCTCAATTAAATCAAACAATTTATATTTACAGAAATCTCTCTCCTGCCTCTAAGCACTGGAGTTCGTGGAATAAAATTTCTACTCTTTTTCTTTTAATTGCCCGGTCCTTTTAATGGAGAAACAAAGAATGCAGACCATACTAACAGATTGGGGGGCTTCTATCTTGAGATACAGTGATTCTGACAAAGATGTGGGGTTTGTGGTTGATAATCAGCTGAACATGAGCTCCCAGTATGAAGCTGTAGGCAAAAAAGCTAATGCAATCCTGGGATATATAAACAGGAGAAACTTCAGTAAGAATAGAGAAATTATTTTTCCTCTATATTTGGCACTGGTGTGATTGCTGCTCGAATGCTGTGTCTAGTTCTGGTGCTCACAATTCAAGAATTATATGGAAAAACTGGAGAAGGTTCAGAGAAGAGCCGCAAGAATCACCAAAGGATTAGAACACATGCCTGATAGTGATAGACTCAAGATTATTTAATCTTAATAAAGAGAAGATTAAAGGGTGACTTGGTTACATTCTGTAAGTATGCACATGGGGAACAAACATTTAATGATGGGCTCTTCAGTCCAGCAGAGACAGGTGACACGATCTGATGGCTCAAAGTTGAACCCAGCCAAAAAGACGAAATATGGCATACATTTCTAACAGAGTAATCGACCATTAGAACAAATCACTAAGGGTGTGGTTGATTCACCATCAATAACCATTTTTAAATCAAGATTGGAGGTTTTTCTAAAAGATACAATCTAGGAATTGTTTAGGGGGGGGGGGAAGTTCTATGGCCTGTGTTATACAGAAAGCAAAAATAGAGGATCACAATGGTCCCTTCTGGCCTTGGAATCTATTAATCAAGCACGATTTTTTCCGAAAAAGCTGGACTTACAGCATTAAATGCACTATAAAAGCTGCTGAATAAAAATACAGATTGAATAACGTATCTAAAAGAGGAAAGGGAGAGAGACCATGGAAAGAAAAGGAGGGAAAGGAGAAGACTTTATTGCCTTCTGGGAGGATGAAGAATTAGAAGAGATGAGTAGTAATTAGTGAGGAGGTGGAGCAATGAGTGGCTGTCTTAATTAGTACAGGCTAATGAATTCACAATAGAGAGAAGTGCTCAACTGCAATCCACAAAGGATTAGATGAACATATTAAATTAAAATTAAAATATGCAGATATCTGTCTTGCTGCATTATCAAACAAACTATTTAACTGGCTCCTACAAATATTAATTGTACATGAATGCAAAACTTCACTGCTTGTATGTGGCTTTATTCAGTAGTCACCTATCCAATTGTTACTATTTACACTTAGATTGTTCTAGGCTGTTTTTTAAGCCCATAAAGTTGAAGACTAGATTGATGCCTGGTTAAAAAAAAAAAAATAGAACCGAACTGTGCAATTTTGGCCACTGGAAGAAGCCCACATTGTTTCACGAATGAAATACAGTTCTCAGAATTACAAGGAAATATAAAATATATGTCAAAGTTTTAACAATATGTTTCCTAGTTAAAACCAAGATATACAATAAAAAAAGTCAAAATCAAGCTAATTTGGTTAGTTTTGATTCTCCAAAAATAAAAAAAGGAATATTTTATGCATTTTAATTATACATTTCTTAATAATGTAGCATATATCGAACATGATGATTTTTAGAGTAATAATCAAGTAGGCCTGTACAAAACACAAAGACTGATGTTCCAGTGCTTGGTATTGTCAGGGCAGTACTCCAAATTCCCCCATCAAATCTGAGCACATATAAGTAGTAAATAGGAAACATTTTCTTACTTTTCTAGAAATCACAATTTTGACTGAAACACAGAAGTATCTTTTGAACATCAAACACAATGTAAAACTGCTTTCAGAAGTCTGTTGGGCAGCTATTCTGTCCAAAAAGACTGTGTCTATCAAGAAGATATTTAAGATAGCGGAAAACTTGACATTTTAAAATGTTGATAAGCGCTCTTTTCTTTTTAATTTTGAGGACTATTCATATGAATTACATATAGAATTCCACAAAGCTCACTGAAATGTGTAAATCTATTTCTTAATTTAATCCTTGCCTTGACTGATTGACTCATGAGCATTTGACAGCTTTTTCTTTCAAAGCTGTGGTAAAATTGTCCCATTATCTGAGGTTTAAAATATAGTATCAGATAAATGTTCTTTTCCTCCCATTTTCACAGCTTGGGCATTAGGGGTCACAGCAAGTAATCCTAAATTTAAGGGACAGCAGAATTTTTCTGCAGGTTCTAATTTAAAAACAAAACAAAACAAAAACCCAACCAAACATAAACCCATGAGGTAAAAGCTATCTAATTCTGTATGGGTGAAATTGATTTGAATGCAGAGGACCAACATAAGGCCTATGAACCAAGGAAACCTTCCAGATAAGATCAAATTAGAACTTAATTGGTGCATAAGACCACTGTTGGCCTTCTAAACAGGGATGAATTTCATCCCATGGAAAACTCTCTTCATCACATGATTATTCTAGCAACAAATTACAAAAAGTTGATTATGATTCAGCCCAAAGGCTCTGACTGTTCGTTAACATAGGCAGTCAGAATTTGTCATTTTTAAAGGTCTGACTTATTGTTTGCACTTTTAGAGTCTAACGCAAGTACGCACACACGCACACACACACACACACAAACAAACATACTTTGAAGATTCATGTTGTAACGACATCAAAAACATTTCCTATTACATTTTAGACCCAGCTATGTATGTTAGCAGGATGCAAGTTAAACTCAGAGGAAGACACTTGTATCAGATCAAGTATCCAATATACAGTTAGATAGCATGTATCACATATAAACGAGATCAGATTGTGGGTATTTTTGCTCTGGATCTGAAGAAAGCTTATAGATGCAGAAAGCTTGCTTTTTGCAGCCTTAACACCATATCCAATTTCAAACATAGGAGTTCCTTCTTACTGAGAAGGATTCATAAAATCCTACAGGGATTCTGGTTAGACATTGAAACAAAATTACCTAGTGAGATTGTGGAATCTCCATCATTGGAGTGTTTTAAGAACAAGTTAGACAAAAACCTGCCAGGGATGGTCTAGACCAGTGGTTCCCATACTTGTTCTGCCGCTTGTGCAGGGAAAGCCCCTGCAGGGCCGGGCCGGTTTGTTTACCTGCCGGATCTGCAGGTTTGGCCGATCGCATCTCCCAGTGGCCGCGGTTCACTGCTCCAGGCTAATGGGAGCTGCTGGAAGTGGCGGCCAGTACATCCCTCGGCCCGCGCTGCTTCCAGCAGCTCCCATTAGCCTGGAGCAGTGAACCGCAGCCACTGGGAGACGCGATCGGCCAAACCTGCAGATGTGGCAGATAAACAAACCGGCCCGGCAGGGGCTTTCCCTGCACAAGCAGCAGAACAAGTTTGGGAACCACTGGTCTAGATAACACTCAGCACAGGGGACTGGAAAAGATGACCTATTGAGATCCCTTCCAGTCCTATATTTCTATGATTTTTGCAATAAACTGCTGTTAATATTAATGGGAGCTAATTCCTAAAGCACTATGCATGAAGATGAGACAATACCCTTAGTGCCTACTTGTATTCACTTTCCAGTCCGTTTGAGTCCATGCTCCTTATAACCATTCGCACTGATTCTGCCACATTCCTTTAAAACCCTGGAAACAAGTGCAATAAGCACCATAGGTACCCTCATAAAAATAAGGAAGCATAAATAGTTGAATTAGGTAAGCCTTTTAATTTAAAAATCTAAATTAATATTTTTTAATTTTCAGGATGAGCTGCCCATAAGGGAATTGTGTAAAATTAAATGTAAATCTGATAAATAGGTCCTAAACTGGAGTTCATACCAAAATTTTCTTGTAGAAATATTGTGCACAACTCATAAAAGGGATTTTTCACACTTGTTCTTGCTTTTCTGTGGCAATCCGCTTTCATTTATCTGTCTGTCCAAATTGGGTCTGGAAATTTACGTGAACTAGCTGGTCCCCCTGCTTTCCTGAATCCTTAGTTATGCTTTTCCATGAAATACTCAGTGTAGTTCTCATTTAAAAACAATAAAGATTCATTGTTCAGTAAATTTCAAAGGCCTTTTTGGGACTGATTTTATATACATCCATGTTCAACTACAGATGGAAGTTGCAATAAAAGTTAATTACCTTGGCTTTCAGAAAAAGATTACATATTATATATGTACACACATTTTATATCTATTTTACACATACACCAGTGTGTCCTAATACATAAACCCATGCTTCCCAAAATTCAGATAAAAAATATAAGTTTATAGAACTAGAAAAAATATAAATCCTGTTAAGATCTAAAATTCACCTGAAGTAATTAACAGAAGTTAAAGGTTTCTCCAAGGTGAAAATTAAGGGCTGATTCTGCCATTTTTATTCATGTTGAATAATCCCCTACATGGAGTGTGAAGTTTACCCCTATGCGTGTACAACGCCTATGGACTATTCAAGTCCACAGATTTAAATGGTGCATTAGTCTTGCACTGGGCCTGTACACAAGGGGGAATTTAAGTTTTCAAAATAGAGTTTAAGATCTTTCTTTTGTTTGTTTATAGTTCCATTTGGGGAGGGGGGAATCTCCACATCAAAGTCAGAGTCAATCTAAGGCTATGTTATTATTTGCTTCTAAAAAGGAAATCTCCCTAGAGTATCTCTTGAAAATCCAGCAGTTTGAATAAAGTATTACTGTTCTGCTATGAAGAACTGATCTTGCAAAGCACTTAATTTAGCAAGTGCACAACTTTGCTAACATGAGTCATATGAGCAACAATACACGTGATGGAGTGCTTTGCTAGATTGGGGCCTTACCAAGGACAAATGTCAGCCGTACTGCTGAATTTTCTTTCATTGTCGTGGGTAGTGCAGAATTTAACACAATCGGTATTATACATAAAGAAAACAAATGGAAAGTAACAGTAAAGCCAATGGGCTTTTTCTAAGAAAAGTTTTAGCAAGAAAATTTTCAGTGGAATTTTCTAAGTTGAAAAATACAATTCATTTTGACAAAAAGGGTTTTGTGGAAATGTATCATTTGCTAAAAAAAAAAAAAAAAAAAAAAAAAAAAGTTTCTCTCTCTCTCCCCCCTCCTCAAAAGTCCATCCTGGATGTAAGAAACACTGTTGAAACCAAAATATATGTCTTAGAGAGGAGATGGAGATTGAAGACACCACCACCACTCTCCAGAATAGCCTGCAGCCTGATGGCTAGAGCAGTCAACTGATATGTGAGCCCCTACCTGTTTCAGACTAAGGACTTGGACCTAGGGCTCTCACATACCTGGCAAGTGCCTGAACCATCAGACTATTAGCTCTGCTGAAGTGGATCTCTTCTTTCCTGAAAAAAATTCAGAAAGTCTCTATTTAATTCCTATGCAGAATAAAAATAATTTTGAACCTCAACGTTTTTCACAAATGGAATTGTTGTTTCCCAGCCATCCCCAGTTAGCACAGGATAATATGCAAAACTCACTCTCTCAAACCAGAAAATTGAACTTCTTAAGTTGTTGTATCTGTGAAGGTTAGAAAAATTTAAAAAACACTTTGCCTCAGACACCAATGTGCTTTTAAATCAATTTGCAAGAATAATTTTTAAATAAAAACTTCAATTAAAAACAAAATTGATAGTAAATTTCTTTTCTTTCACCAGAAAAAGAGATTAATAACAGTCTTCAGTTTCTATTGGAACTAAAAGCATTGGACCACAACATAATTTTCTAGGCTGTCTGCCTAGCTACAGGTAGCTAATAACTGTGTCAGAAAGTGAAACGAATGGTCAGTTGATACTGACTCATTCACATGCATACCACACATCAGTAAATTCAAGCACAGTCTGTTTCACCCAATGTCCTACTTCAACTCCATTTTAACTGACATGGCAGTGTTAAGCAAGGCACTTCCAGCTTTTAGAAGCACATTATAAGCTAGTAATCAATTTTTACCATACAGAAGCAAACAAAAAGGCTTTCTCTACACAAGTAAAGTATTAATCAAAGCTTCACTTATTAGGACAGCTGGAAAAGAAAGAAAACAAGTTTTACTTTACCATAACTCTTACACAGAATTAGCTTTCCTATCCTGTTACAGACTTAAATGCTCCATAATTTGTACATTTTCAACTAAGTGTTTGAAATTATCTTACTAACCTACAGTTAACACAATAGAATATATGGAATAAGTCTTGCTTCTCTTTATGTTATTGTACTGGCCTTAAACTGCTAGATACTGTAAACCAAGCACGATATCTATGACCACATACAGTTCAACTTTTAACTTTTCAAAACACAAGAAGTACTTACAATACATTCTCTTTGTATTTATTTATTTTCATGATTTATAATAGCATTTACAGTCCCAATCGTATCTTTTCAATTAAGGACTAGACAGGAAACAACCTTTCCACTGATCATAATTGATAGTTTAAATCCTCAAAGGTGATGATACTAAATTTAAGAAATTTTAGGTCAAATTATTCTCCCACATGCACCTGGCATAAACTCAGTATGCTTTAGCAAGTGAGCTATTGTCTTCACAGAGAACTGTGTCTTGTCATCAGACAAGCAAGCTAACAACTGAACCACAAAGACAGGCCTGAGACTGCCTTCATATAATCCAGCAAACTAGAAATGATAAACCAGTAAGTTACAAGAAGTTTGTGTCATGACATTAGCCCGTAAGACTGTAATAGACAGAGAATAGCAAGATACTGAACTGACTGAGGCCAATGATTTACTAGCTCAGTTAGTATGAGATGCTGAGCAGCGATTAAAAGTAAAGTGCTGGTAAAATGAGGACACATCAAGTGGGAGAACCTGAAGTGTGATCAGCAGATGTTGTTGCCTAGCTGGGGAGTTTGAGGCTTCATGCTCTCCAAATAGTAGGTAAAGTAGTGCCAGCGCATAAACATTTTACACAGATACAAGTTTTCCTCTAGAAAAGAAGACATCTCTAAAAGTTCCCTCTCTCTTCTAGGGTATGAAGAACCCACTTCAGGTCCCCCTACCCTCCAGGGACACAGGAAACGACCCATAATCAGAAACCAGGAAAACTGAATAGAACTGAGTATTCTGTCCTCCTTCCTGTTCATTCATAATGGGCTGTACAGTAAAAACAAACAACGACAACAAAACAAAGAACGAGGGACATTTCTTTTACACAGCTCCACATACACACACATTCCACTTCCATCTCTGCTGATTGTCTAATTGTGGGTCTGCTCTGGGATATATACTCCTTTCAGACAGTATTTATTCCCTTGTCTCCAACTCTCCTCACTGTGACATTTCCCATTACTCATGGTGATGCAATATCCATTCACAACGTAAACACACATAATAACAACCAACCACCACATCTGTTGAGCTTTTCCCTCCTATTTTGAACCAAGTTAATCACATCTCAGTTCCTTGCTAGTGCATTTTTATTCTTCTGACATGGGTATGGTGTCACACAAATTTGACTTATGGTCCCTTTCCATTCATATATTTTAATCATTAAATGCAATCTTTAGGTCTGGACTACTCCGCATCTTCTATGACCTAGTCTTTTACTTTCGATATAATTAATAGCCATGTATCCTTTTTGTCAATCCACCATATTTCATAGAATCATAGAATATCAGGGTTGGAAGAGACCTCAGGAGGTCATCTAGTCCAACCCCAACTAAATCATCCCAGCCAGGGCTTTGTCAAGCCCAATCTTAAAAATCTCTAAGGATAGAGATTCCACCATCTCCTTAGGTACCCCATTCCAGTGCTTCACTACCCTCCTAGTGAAATAGTTTTTCCTAATATCCAACCTAGACTCCCCCCACTGCAATTTGAGACTATTGCTCCTTGTTCTGTCATCTGCCACCACTGAGACCAGCCAAGCTCCATCCTCTTTGGAACCCCCCCCCTTCAGGTATTTGAAGGCTCATATCAAATCCCACCTCACTCTTCTCTTCTGCAGATTAAATAAGCCCAGTTCCCTCAGCCTCTCCTCATAAATCATGTGCCCCAACCCCTAATAATTTTTGTTGCCCTCTGCTGGGCTCTCCAATTTATCCACATCTGTAGTGCGGGGCCTAAAACTGGACACAATACTCCAGATGTGGCCTCACCAGTGCCGAATAGAGGGGACTAATCACTTCCCTAGATCTGCTGGCAATGCTTCTACTAATGCAGCCCAATATGTTGTTAGTCTTCTTGGCAACAAGGGCACACTGTTGACTCATATCCAGCTTCTCATCCACTGTAATCCCCAGGTCCTTTTCTACAGAACTGCTGCTTATCCAGTCGGTCCCCAGCCTGTAGCGGTGCATGGGATTCTTACGTCCTAAGTGCAGGACTCTGCACTTGTCCTTGTTGAACCTCATCAGATTTCTTTTGGCCCAATCCTCCTATTTCTCTAGGTCGCTCTGGACCCTATCCCTACCCTCCAGCATATCTACCTCTCCCCACAGCTTAGTGTCATCACCAACTTGCCAAGGGTGCAATCTATCCCATCATCCAGATAATTAATAAAGATGTTGAACAAAACCAGCCCCAGGACCGACCCCTGGGACACTCTGCTTGATACCAGCTGCCAACTAGACATCAAGCTGTTGATCACTACCTGTTGTGCCTGACAATCTAGCCAGCTTTCTATCCACCTTGTAGTCTATTCATCCAATCCATACTTTTTAACTTGCGTGCAAGAATATTGTGGGAGACCGTATCAAAAGCTTTGCTAAAGTCCAGATATGTCACATCCACTGCTTTCCCCATATCCACAGAGCCAGTTATCTCATAGAAGGCAATCAGGTTGGTCAGGCATGACTTGCCCTTAGTGTATACATGTTGACTGTTCCAGATCTCCTTCCTTTCCTCCAAGTGCTTCAAAATTGTTTCCTTGAGGACCTGTTCCATGATTTTTCCAGAAACTGAGGTAAGGCTGACAGGTCTGTAGTCCCCGGATTCTTCTTCTTCCCCTTTTTAAAGACGGAAACATATTTGCCTTTTTCCAATCATCCGGAACCTCCCCCTTTCGCCATGAGTTTTCAAAGATAAGGGCCAATGGCTTTGCAATCACATCAGCCAACTCCCTCGGCACCCTCTGATGCACTGCATTTGGTTCCATGGACTTGTGCATGTCCAGCTTTTCTAAATAGTCCTTAACTGGTTCTTTCACCACTGAGGTCTGCTCACCTCCTCCCCATATTGTGCTGCCCAGTGCAGCAGTCTGGGAGCTGACCTGGTCTGTGAAGATAGAGGCAAAATCCCCAGCTTTTTCCATATCATCTGTCACTAGGTTGTCTCCCACATTCAGTAAGGGTCCCGTACCTTCCCTGACCTTTTTGTTGCTAACATACATGTAGAAAACCTTCTTGTTATGCTTCACATCCCTTGCTAGCTGCAACTCCAATTGTGCTTTGACCTTCCTGATTACACCTCTGCATGCTTAAGCAATATATTTATACTCTTCCCCAGTCATCTGTCCAAGTTTCCACTTCTTTGTAGGCTTCTTTTTTGCCTTTAAGCTCATTGAAGATTTCTCTGTTAAGCCAAGCTGGTCACTTGCTATATTTGCTATTCTTTCTGGACATCGGGATGGTTTCAGCAATGGCTCCTATGACGAGATCTTTTCCTGTTGGCAGGCTTTTCAAGTTACATGTTTTTTCCTTTTACAATTCTCACAGTGGTACATATATATATATATATCTTTTATTTTGGGCAATGTCTCTATTTATAATTAAGTCCTTAGTCTAACACCATTCTGTCCTATAATATACTGGTTAAAGAGATACTTTTGCATCACTAACCCTAACAGATGACTTTGTCAGCTTTCCCTCAGAAGCGCATTTAAGTAATCCCTCCAAATACGGTCAGTGTGCATCAGCTGTCTAGTTCTATTTTGACAGAATATTTAGTCTAAATTTAATATTGAGAATATTTAAATATTTAGAAATATTTAGTTCTATTATTTCTATAGCAAAATCTCAATTTTACATACAGTGTTGTTACACACATTTCAACAGGATAATAATATTCAGCAGATTATGAGTTTTCCAATGATACCTCACAAGGCATTCTTTGTACAAAATATATCATAACCATATAAAAGTGGTGACCATGGGGTAGGTACAGTGTGTCACACCGCTCAAGAAGCTGAAAAATAAAATGAACTCCAGACATTTTGTTCTCCAGAAACTGGTCAACACAAAATGGGGAGCCAACTCCCAAATACTCCAAACAACCAGGCTTGCCCTTTGTTACTCAGCTGCAGAGTACTGTGCCCCGATATGCTCATGCTTGAGCCATGCACACAAAACTGATACTGAATTAAATCAATCAATCCTGTAGGATCATCGCAAGGGCTTTAAAGCTGACTCCCACACTGTTGCTATATTGCCTTGTTGAGGTTGCATGATTGTCAGAGGCAGGATGCCTTCATTAAAAAAGGAGAGACAAAAACAAGTGTATTATCCAAGACATCCACTGTATGGACACATTCCAACACCCAAGAGGTGGAAGTCCAGAAAGAGCATTGCCTGTGAAAATCTCTGACCCCAAAATACCACTGTGGAAGGCTAGAGAGTAATAAAATAGCAGGAAATGCCAATGATCTTGGAGAACTCCCCACCCCCAATCCCAGGCACTGACCTCACATCAGAACACTGGTGTACTCTAAATCAAGAAAGAGCTGGGGTGGCAAAGGCCAGTGACAATACGACCGAGTGGAAACTGAAGAATGACCCCAAATATGTATATGGAGAGCTAAGAACATTTGAACACTGCCTGATGCAGGGCCTCCTGTCAATATCCTGTACTCCAGGTATTCAAGATAAGTGACACCACCACTTCTTGGCTACAGTTTTGGAGCTATAACGAGAAAAGAAAATCATCTGATCAGAACTAATTTAGGTCTTAGTGACTCCACTCACCTACTCACCTTTTGAGAGTTAAAAAATCATGGAGGGCATGTTTTGTAGCAGAGCAACACACAAACACCACATGAGCTCCACCTCTCCTTATAAGCACCAGGAACTCTGCCTTAAGAGAGAAAGAAGCATCTCTCTTTTGCTGCGCTCAGTAAAAGGAACATGGCGTTGACGGAGGAGGATTTTTTAACTCTCAAAAGGTGAGTAGGTGAGTGGAGTCACTAAGACCTAAATTAGTTCTGATCAGATGATTTTCTTTTCTCGTTATAGCCAGCCATCTCCATCTCCTCTCCCCAACCCCTTGTACATAGTTTGAGCATTGGTGGCGAGTAAGACTAATCTTCTGGCTAATAACCTGATGAATGATTTGATGAGGGCTGATCAGAGCTTGTAAAAAAGTGAGGGAACAGTTTTTCATTGGAAATTTCAGTTTTTTGAGCACTGAGACATTCTACTGGAACTTGTCAATATAGATGAAATATTTGACAGCAAAAAGTCAAAATAAATCATTTCTCATTTCAGCAAGGTAAACACAGTGGATTACAACTTTATAATTTTCAATAGATTTCAGAGTAGTTTTAATATATTGCATATTCAATATTATAACATTTAAGACTTTGTTCAATGGGAAATTTTGGAGGTTTGTTCCAACATGGAATGAGAAAAAAAAATTCAAAACATTGGGACTTCCTGTGGAATTGAAATTCTGTTATTCAGCCAGTTCTACTGGTGAATTTTTCCCGCTGATAACAGGCTTGTGCCCTTTTTTTTTAAAAGACTTTCAAGGAGGAACCCAGGTTCATTTATTTAATTCTTTTTATTACATTTGTTAGTGTCCAAATGCTCCCTCAATGTTTTATAAGTAGCACGAGAATGTTGAGCAGATGTCAGTGGGCTTATATCTGTGTCACTTTAAAAGGGAGTGATCACTAAACATCAGACTATATTTATGAACAATTAAATATGATTAAGCAGTCAGAACCGTTTCTTGTCAAAACTGAAGAGAGATATGCTTATGTTAACCTAAAATGCCATTATAGATTCAGAAAGTGGCTTGAAATAGCTGATATGTAACATTGTTTACTGAAAGGGGCACTTGGGTTTCTTTGTAGAGAACAGAAATCAAAATCCTAATGATCATTTTGTCTACATGAACTGTAAAGAATTTGGGGCATTAATACCATGCCACCAAACTTTCTGCAATAAGAAAGTGACTGCTCATTGCTTGATGCTGACCTAGAAAGTTTGCTAAGGATGATGCATCCAAGCCACATATAAACATACACAAGCATCAATTGATACTGACATTACAGACTTTAGAAAAGCAGTTATTTTGAAGCATAACAAACATAGCATCAGCCTTGCCAAGGAAACAAGGGAAGAAAATTATGGGAGGTCAGAGAACTTGCGGATGTAATTTTGCTCCAGAAAAGGAGGTTCAACAACTAAAATGTTAGGCTACATGAGGCATACCAGAGAAAATCATTAGTGAAGAACTGAGGGTTTGAAAAGGGCAGTTATACTTAAGTGAAGAGGATGGATACAGAGTTATTTTCGTTAGGCATTACATTTTCTTATGATTTTCATATAATCATCTACAGCTATTTTCTATTTTTTAAAACAAAAATAGAAAGGTGCCTCTCAGCTGTTGTCTTCCTAGGAAAAATATAATGATATTTTGCAGAGAGCTGCTTCATGGAGTCTTCCTTAACATTGCTTCTGACAAAAATGAATAAAGATGTGACAGCAGAATACTGTTGGCATTGTTGAAGAGAGTCACATATGAAGACTTACCATATGAATGATTATTCAAAATACAGAGAACATGACAGAAAGATGATTATTTTGTATTTACGCATCTTTGCTTTCTTCCCTCTTGTTTTATTAAACTTGCACTAAAAAGGCAATTTAAAATTCAAGAAGTATTCTCAAGAACAATTACCCCAAATGCTGCTTCCACAGTAAGGGACGCCAAAACTGACCCTTTGAAATAATTTTAATGACCATGAGCATTGCATTTTTATTTCCAGATTTATAAAGCCTCCTATATAGGGCCCATTTAGTAATTCACAGACAGGTGATATTATTTACTATATCCCAAAGCGTAAAAGTCCTGATTAAAGCAGTAAAGCCCACTGAAGTCAAGGGAATCTTTCATGTTATTTTTCTTGGGATTGGACTCCTCATTTAAAACAAAACAAAAGAAAAGAAAGAATACTAACAAGGAAGCAGCAACCAAAGGCTAGCTGAGAGGAGGGCTTGGAATCAGAAACTCCAAGGTTCTAATGATGACACTGACTTGAGGAGCATCCTTGGGTAAGTCACTCAACATTCATGCCACATCTTTCTCATGGGCAGGAATGAGGAGTGGGAATAATGTTTGTCTACATACCACTCATTGTGACTTGGAGGATTAGTTTATACAGCATTTTGAGCATGTACAGCACTATAAGTAGTGCTGTATTTCAGGGCCGGCTCCAAGCACCAGCGTTCCAAGCAGGTGCTTGGGGTGGCAGTTAGAAAGGGGCGGCAGTTCCTCCGGCCGCAGCGGCAATTCTTCCTTTTGCCGTCCGCGGCTGCAGTTTTTTTTCATGTCTTCGGGCGGCAAAAACTGTAGAGCCGGCCCTGCTGTATTTCAAAGCAATAACATTAAGAAGAAAATGTGAAGGACTCTGGGGGAAGCATTAGCTAAAAAGATAGCTGACTCCTCCATGCAAATAAGAGAAAGCTATCTTAACTACAAAGAAGGAGAGAAATTGAGGAACCATGACAGGATCTCTGGATTTAGAAGCAAATTAGTTTGAAAAAATGAAATCATGGAGGACTGGGGGATAGCAAAGAGGAGACTTTAAGAGGAAATATGAAAGCTGCTTTGTTTGCCTCCTTCAGTCCTGGTTGCTATGAGTCATAGGAAGGGGGGTTGAATTTTTTTTAAATGAGCATAAGACCCATTATTTATCCATTTTCTAGCCCTTTCTCCTCAACCTCTTTTGGTTTAATTGGTTTAAAAATAACCAGCTTTTGCCTTCTAAGAATGATTTGGGTTGAGAACCCTCTTCTATGTTTCTGGTTGAACAAGTTTGTGTTCTATCCTAGGGTGCTCAGTTAAGTGTAATGCAACCAGGCTGGGCCACCTTCATGACTATAATTTACTTGTCAGACTATATGCTGCTTGATTCATGCAAGTTAGAGGGATTTATGCTCAACTCCTCAATTGTAGATCAGCTAGAGCTTAAATTTAGATATCCTGATTTGAAAAAAACCCAAAGCTTCAGGTACATAAATATATCAATTTGGATAATACAAAATTTTCAAATGGCCTATCAGCTACACGTCCGATATTTTCCAACCATGAGAAGTCACAGTGAATTTTGAGAAGATAAGATGGCTAGGTGTGCTGTAAACTACATGGTTTTCAAAAAGCTTTCAATATCCAATAATACGTCATAAAAATCTCAAATGTAAACTAATTTCATGTGGAATTAATGCAGACACACTTATACTGGCTTAATCAAAGGATGCCATTAGAGTAATGGCTACAAATTAGATAGTCAGGAAGCATGGGTGGTGGTTATAAGCCTCCCCAAATGGGACAAGAAATGCCAGATACAGCACATCTCCTTTTGGAGGTGCTCCCACCGTAAGATCCTGAGAAGCGGAGCGGGGAGGGGGGTAGGGGGTGGCGGCATTGGTGCCTAGACCACGGCCCAGCTTGCACTGCACCTCTTCCCCCCAAGGCCCCACCCTCACTCTGCCTCACCCTCTCACCCCACCCCGAGGTCCTCCCAACCTGCTGCTCACTCCTCGGTTCACCCCGCACCCCTTGTCGCTCACCCTTGAGGCAGGAGCTGGGAGAAAGGAGCCACTGGATAAATCCATGGTATGCCCACACCTTGAATACTGTGTGCAGTTCTGGTCACCCTATCTCTAAAAAGATATATTCATATTGGAAAAGGTACAAAAAGGCAACAAAAATAATAACTTCCATATGAAGAGAGATTAAAAAAAGACTGGGACTCTTCAGTTTAGAAAAGAGACGACTAAGGGGAGATATGATGCAGGTCTATAAAATCATGAATGGTGTGGAGAAAGTGAATAGGGAATTGTTATTTACCGCTTCACATAAGAACAAGAACCTGGGGTCACCCAATGAAATGAATAGAAACCACGTTTAAAACAAAGATAAGGAAATACTTCTTCACACAAGGCACTGTCAACCTGAGGAACTCATTGCCTGGGGATACTGTAAAGGCCAAACACATAACCAGGTTCAGAAAATAATTGGATAACTATTGATAGACCTAACCTACATGAACTTATTAGCAAGACAGTCAGGGAAGCAACCTCATAATCTTGGTGTCCCTAAACCCCTGACTGTTAGAAGCTGAGAATGGATGACAGGGATGGATCACACAACAATCGCCCTCTTCTGTTCAATCTATCTAAAGCATCTGCCACTGACCACTGTTGGAAGATGGGAAACTTGGCTAGATGGACCACTGGTCTGACCAAGTATGGTCATTCTTATGATCACTATGGCACTGTTTAACACCATATCCAATCTTTGTTATACTACACATCACTAGCCTTAAATATGCGGCATGATGTTCATGTCTGAATACGACTGGAAATTCAGAAGGATGCTATAAGATGTAAAGGGAGTGAACCAAAAGAAGCAGCTAAGAAATGAAAGGGATTAGAACGCAAACACAGAAGTCATGTGTGATTGCTTTTTTATTGTATTAACATCAGTAATATAATCAGAATAGTTAAAATAGTTCCAGTGGTATTAATTGGAATATTTTCTTTTGTACCTTTAAACCATTTACTGTGAATTATTAAGCCATAAGGGAACAAAGAGAGGAATAAATGGTCAGTTTTCACAATGGAGGAAGGTAAATTGGGGGTCCCCAAAGGATCTGTACTGGGACTTCTGCTGTTCAACATATTCATAAATGATATAGAAAAGGGGGTGAACTGTAAAGTGGCAAACTTTTCAGATGATACTATTATATTCCGCGGTGCAATCCAGACCAGTCAAGGGTTGTGTCACTGCCTGCCCAGTAACCCTGGGAGCCACACAATGCATACCTACCAGCATGCAGGTCACACCCTGAGTTTCTGTGTGCTAGACAATCTTGGTTCAGCAGCTCTGACTCCAGAAGTTCATCTATAGTCTCACAGATGCAGTCTGGCTTCCACCAGCCTGGGTTACAGCCAGCAAGGTGATGCCAACACACTCCCAATCCTGAATTTTCCTCAAACCATGGTCCGCGAAGTGTCCAGCCCTCTCTTGGATAGCTCAGAGAAATAACAGGGTTTGCTTGTTCCTCTAAAGACACAAAAAGCACATCACAGCTTATTAAACTTACCTAGGTTGAATACACCATTACCTTTAAACACCACACCAAGTCGGTTTATAGTAAAACAAAACACATTTATTAACAATAGGGCATAGTTTAAATGATGCTAAGTAAAAGGAATAAAGTTAGAAAGGGTTACAAGCAAATAAATGTGAAAACATGCAATTAAGAGTCTAAAACAATCTAGCAAGATACAGACTTTGTTCAAACTGGTATCTTTTACCAGTCAGTTTACCTCCCAGCCATGGATGACTTTCCCTCAGTCAGGACCTTCCACAAAAGTACAAGGTGCTGCCTTAGGTGTTTAGGCAAAGATCTTTCACCTTTCTCACCTACACTCAGTTCCAGAGACTTCACCCCTGCCCCTCCTTGGTTGAAGGACCCATCTTTCTCAGCTTGCAGTGACTCTGTTCCTTTGCGTCTATCTACTGATGGATGCCAAATATGGCTTCTGTACAGTTCAGTGATCTTGCTTCAAGAGCTTTTTTGTGGGCTTCCCATCCTGACCGTATGATTTCTATGCAAAATGGGACTTCCATTGTTTTGACTTCACCACACTTCATTTACGTAGGAGATAGGTAGATAGCTGTGGCATTCCCTCCTTTCTGGGCAAACTGTTCAACCTAATATCAATGAGTATCAATAATTCCTTACATAGTGTTAATACATATATTTCACAGTGATATTAAATCACCAGTGTGTCTGAAAGCTAATGACAAGACCTCTCTCTATACACTTTTATAATACAGTAATACTGGCGTCCTAGAGGCCAAATTTAGGCTGCTAGGAAAGAGTCTGAAATCCAGGACCTCTATGGTGGCATTCTCAGAAATGCTTCCAGTTCCACGCGCAGGGCCAGGTAGGCAAGCAGAGCTTCAGAGTCTCAATGCATGGATGTGATGCTGGTGTAGGGAGGAGGGGTTTAGAATTATTAGGAACTGGGGAAACTTTTGGGATAGAGTGGAGCCTATACAGGAAGGATGGGCTCCACCTAAACCAAAGTGGATCCAGACGGCTGGCACTTAACATTAAAAAGGTTGCAGAGCAGTTTTTAAACTAAGAGAAGGGGGAAAGCCGATTGCTGCAGGGGCGCATGTGGGTCAGACAGAGACTTCTCTTAGAGGAGAGTCTATTGATAGAGATTCTCTAGGTTTTAGTCAGGAGGAGAGGATGGAAGAGGATAAAGTATGGGCCAGATCAGATGAGAAATATTCACGTAAAAAGGAATCTGACACATCAGAAAAGGGCAGACAAATAAACATTGACAAGTTTTTAAAGTGCTTGTACACAAATGCTAGAAGTCTATATAGTAAGATGGCTGAACTAGAGTGCCTTGTGTTAAAGGAGGATATTGATATAATAGGCATGACAGAAACCTGGTGGTGTGAGGATAATCAATGGGATACAATCATTCTGGGGTACAAAATATATCGGAAGGACAGAACAGGTCATGCGGGTGGCAAGGAGGGAGGGGGGAGGAGGGGGAAGGCGGGGGTAGTGGCACTATATGTGAAAGAAAATGTAGAATCAAATGAAGTAAAAATCTTAAATGAATCCACATGTTCCATACAATCTTTATGGATAGTAATTCCATGCTTTAATAAAAATATAACAGTAGGGATCTATTAACCATCTGACCAGGACAGTGATAGTGATGATGAAATGCTAAGGGAGATTAGAGAGGCTATCAAAATAAAGAACTCAATAATAGTGGGGGGTTTCAATTATCCCCACACTGACTGGGTACATGTCACTTCAGGACTAAATGCAGAGACAAAATTTCTCGCTACTTTAAATGGCTGCTTCTTGGAGCAGCTGGTACAGGAACCCACAAGGGGAGAGGCAACTCTCGATCTAGTCCTGAGTGGAGCGCAGGATCTGGCTCAAGAGGTAACTATAACAGGACCTCTTGGAAATAGTGACCATAATAAAATAACATTTAACATTCCTGTGGTGGGAAGAACACCTAACAGCCCAACACTGTGGCATTTAATTTCAGAAAGGGAAACTATGCAAAAATGAGGAGGTTACTTAAACAGAAATTAAAAGGTACAGTGACTAGAGTGAAATCCCTGCAACCTGCATGGACACTTTTCGAAGACACCATAATATAGGCCCAACTTAAATGTATACCCCAAATTAAAAAACACAGTTAAAGAACTAAAAAAGAGTCACCGTGGCTTAACAACCATGTAAAAGAAGCAGTGAGAGATAAAAAAGTGGAAGTCAAATCCTAGTGAGGTAAATAGAAAGGAGCATAAACACTACCAAATTAAGTGTAAAAATGTACTAAGAAAAGCCAAAAAGGAGTTTGAGGAACAGCTAGCCAAAAACTCAAAAGGTAATAACAAAATGATTTTTAAGTACATCAGAAGCAGGAAGCCTGCTAAACAACCAGTGGGGCCCCTGAACGATTGAGGCAGATAAAGAGCACTTAAAGACAACTAAATCATTGTAAAGAAACTAAATTAATTCTTTGCTTCAGTCTTCACAGCTGAGGATGTTAGGGAGATTCCCAAACCTGATCCATCCTTTGTAGGTGACAAATCTGAGGAATTGTCACAGATTGAAGTGTCTTTAGAGGTGGTTTTGGAATTAATTGATAAACTTACCAGTAACAAGTCACTGGGACCAGATGGCATTCACCCAAGAGTTCTGAAAAAACTCAAAAATGAAATTGCAGAACTATTAACTATGATTTGTAACTTGTCCTTTAAATCAGCTTCTGTACCCAATGACTGGAAGACAGCTAATGTAATGCCAATATTTAAAAAGGGCTCTAGCGGTGATCCTGGCAATTACAGACCAGTAAGTCTGACATCAGTACCAGTCAAATTAGTTGAAACAATAGTAAAGAATAAAATTGTCAGACATATAGAAGAACATAAATTGTTGGGCAAAAGTCAATATGGTTTCTGTAAGGGAAATCATGTCTTACTAATCTATTAGAGTTCTTTAAAGGGGTTAACAAACATATGGACAAGGGGGGATCCAGTGGACATAGTGTAATTAGATTTCCAGAAAGCCTTTGACAAAGTCCCTCACCAAAGGCTCTTACGTGAATTAAGTTGTCATGGGATAAGAGGGAAGATCCTTTCATGGATTGAGAACTGGTTAAAAGATGGGGAACAAAGGGTAGGAATAAATGGTAAATTTTCAGAATGGAGAGGGGTAACTAGTGGTGTTCCCCAACAGTCAGTTCAGGACCAATCCTATTCAACTTATTCGTAAACGATCTGGAGAAAGGGACAAACAGTTAAGTGGCAAAGTTCGCAGATGACACTAAACTGCTCAAGATAGTTAAAACCAAAGCAGACTGTGAAGAACTTCAGAAAGATCTCACAAAACTAAGTGATTGGGCAACAAAATGGCAACTGAAATTTAATGTGGATAAATGTAAAGTAATGCACATTGGAAAAAATAACCCCAACTATACATACAATATGATGGGGGCTAATTTAGCTACAACTAATCAGGAAAGAAATCTTGGAATCATCGTGGATAGTTCTCTGAAGACGTCCACACAGTGTGCAGAGGCAGTCAAAAAAGCGAACAGGATGTTATAAATCATTAAAAGAGGGATAGAGAATAAGATGGAGAATATCTTATTACCCTTATATAAATCCATAGTATGCCCACATCTTGAATACTGCATATAGATGTGGTCTCCTCATCTCAAAAAAAGATATACTGGCATTAGAAAAGGTTCAGAGAAGGGCAACTAAAATGATTAGGGGTTTGGAACAGGTCCCATATAAGGAGAGATTAAAGAGGCTAGGACTTTTTAGCTTGGAAAAGAGGAGATTAAGGGCGGATATGATAGAGATATATAAAATCATGAGTGGTGTGGAGAAAGTGAATAAGGAAAAGTTATTTACTTGTTCTCATAATATAAGAACTAGGGGCCAGGGAATGAAATTAAAGGGCAATAGGTTTAAAACAAATAAAGGAAGTTCTTCTTCACAAAGCACACTGTCAACCTGTGGAACTCCTTGCCTGAGGAGGTTGTGAAGGCTAGGACTATAACAGGGTTTAAAAGAGAACTAGATACATTCATGGAGGTTAAGTCCATTAGTGGCTATTACCCAGGATGGGTAAGGAATGGTGTCCCTAGCCTCTGTCAGAGGGTGGAAATGGATGGCAGGAGAGAGATCATTTGATCATTACCTGTTAAGTTCACTCCCTCTGGGGCACCTGATATTGGCCACTGTTGGCAGACAGGATACTGGGCTGGATGGTCCTTTGGTCTGACCCAGTATGGCCATTCTTAAGTAATACTCCATACGATCAGTTGATTCAGTTGCCTACCACCTGAAGTTCACTTCTCTTTATAGACCAGTAAACCTTCTAAATGGATTCTTCTGAAAAGTAAAACCCAGAACAAGCTTCTCTCTCTTCCTGGGTGTTGCCATGTTGTTTCTTCCCCCACTTGTTAGCTTGATAGTTTATGTGGCATGCCAATGTTCCTTCATTGTCTTTGCCTCACTATCAACCTGGTCCAGACATGCTGACCCCGATCATCTTGTGATCTTTGATGGTTTTGTATACCAAAAGTGTAAAATTACCATCCCATTGCCTTTGGTCCATTCTGCTTCATTTGCGTTCAAGATGTTGGCAGACCTGTGTACCAACTCCCTCTCGCATGCCTGGTTTAAACCCATTTTAGTTATCTTTCCAGCATATGTCCATAACTTTTAATATACATCGCACACATACATCACACAAGAATGTTAATTAATGAGTTGTTAGTTTTCAAATGGTACGTTACAAGGCATATGTTCCACAAAGATTATTACAATACTGTGTAAGATGTGAATACAGGGGTGCTTAGTCACACAACAGAAAATACTCAAGATAGTTCAGAAGATCATTGCCCTGTTCTGTTCATTCCCACTGAAGCCTCTGGCACTGTCTACTATTGGCTAGAGACTGGGGTAGATGGACCATTCGTCTGACCCAATATGGCCATTTTTATGTTCTAAACAAATTAAAAACAGAAAATTGTGCAGCTGTACAGGGCTTTGGTGTTGTAAATGTTTCTTCTAAACCTTGTCTGTTTTGGTTATGTGTGATGCCAATATATGGGTAATGCGCTTAGTGCCTTTGTTTTGAAGGAGTGAGATTATCTATTCTTAAAATGGTGAAGTAAATGTTCTCTAATTTTCCTTTTTTAAAGCCAAGAGTAAATATACTGTTAATTTACACTACTGAAATTTTTAGATTTCATGTTTTTATAAGGACTTAGATAACACAATGTTTCCCAAATATTTCCCATTCCTACAGTTGTTTAATCTTGTTCAATATGGTTAAGACTTCTCCTAGCCTGCCACACATACACCCTTGAGCAGAATGAGGGCATTTAGAACCATTTTATCAAAGATTACATTTAAAATCTAATATACATAGAGCGTAGGCTGCTTTTTAGAAAAGTTTATATCATATTTGCGTGCAGATTGGGAATAATCTTGCCTTATGATATGAAGCAGAGTAAGTAAAGGAGGAAAGGGTTACCTTTTATTTTAAGGGGAAGATTGTGTAACCCTTACTAACACTGAATGCAATCTTATTCTGCAATTAGTCCGACTGCTGTCAATGGGACTTCACTAAGTAATGCACTACTCATGAGAAAAAGTGAGAGAATCTGGCCCTAAATAGTTGGTATTTTAGCTATGGGATCTTAAGGGCAATAGGTTTTTATTTTAAGCATCAAAACAGTTTGATTTTTTTTTTACTGTTTTAATACATTAATAAAAGCTTTTATAAAAGTGTGAATATAACACAGCCCTGAGCAACAGGCAGCATGTGGTTGTGCTGCCAGAGGCTCAAATAACGAACCAGTTTTCACCATCTGGTTCTCAGTTTTACCCTTCTTTTGGGAGTGGGAAGTAATCTGTTCCAGCTTCCTTCTCCCGGCACACCAGTTTAGTTGTGTTGCATGGGTGCACAGGACAGGTTACAGTCTGGTCCATAATATTTAAATGTGAGCTCTTATTTGTATTTTAAGTTAGTACTCCATGGGCCGTACTATAATTGCTCAGTATGTGTCTTGTTTACAGGCCTGCAGCTCAGACCTTATGCTTTGGCTTAGATAATATACTAGTTGTACTGTTTGGCCCTGTGCTACACAGAGTTTTCCTTACCTACCTCCAAGTTGGTGGAATGTTTTGTCTTACATCTGTGCAAATACTGCTCTCAATATCTTCAAGGTTAAA
The DNA here is from genome assembly GCF_965140295.1 of Lepidochelys olivacea. Taxonomy (NCBI): domain Eukaryota; kingdom Metazoa; phylum Chordata; order Testudines; family Cheloniidae; genus Lepidochelys; species Lepidochelys olivacea. The sequence goes on along the minus strand of NC_140414.1, from coordinate 43,994,718 downwards.
AATAAATGTTTTGAGTCTAACTATTTCTGGTTGACGGTCTGTCTACTGTTAGGCATTTGGGGACAAACTGACTTCACTATGAGCGTGGGACTCCTTGAATATCAACATCCCAATACTTGATAAAAAGGCACTTTATGACATCAACAAATAAGTATTAGTGTAATAGAATGTACATTACTTGAAGTCTGAGAAAAAACAGTCTGTTAAAGCGAAAGTGGTATACTAAAAATCGATTCAAGTTATTTTATGGGTTTACAAATGCTATGATAAAAACATACCTTAATGATGCTAAAGCAGATTCTGCATGGTAGCAATTCTCTCAATTAAGTTGGGTAATGAGGTTTAACTTGAAAAACAAATGTCACTTCATTCTGAACATGGCTGATGTTATTACTAGTTTTCCCCTTTCTTTTTAGTTATGTGTTTTCGGTATTAACTGTTTTTGTCAATTGGTTATTTAATGCATATAAAATAGTAAATAAGACACATTTACCTAAAAAATAGCATCTCTAACTGTTCACATATCGGTATTTGATTTTGTTTGTGGATGCATGTGGACACAATGCATCAAATTATGCTTTGTGGATTTTAATATACTGTATTACTTTCTATGTCAGAATAGCCAGTGCCACAAGATTAGAAGCAGTAATAAAGTAGCCTTGGAATCCTAACATAAGTAGCTAAATTAATTAAATTAATTAATTAAATACTCTGAGCAGCAAGGAGTTTAGGGCAAAGCCTGTACAAAGATAGGCCACAAATTGGCCCAGTCTAACACCTTTGAGATCCAAGTACAGAAGCCATCCAAAAGCAGAACTCATCTTTCCCAAATGGAAAGGGTGGGGGAGAAGTTTCATATGTCTCCATGGCAATGAATCCCCCCTTCACTAAGATGGCTCTCTTCCCTGGATGAGCAGGGAAGGACGGGGTAAGTTTGGACCAAGAGGACATGTGTTCTATGCCCACCAGCCCTACAGAACTCTAACACAAAAAAGTGATACACCCAGATTTCCTCCATTCAATGATCCGGAAACCTGCCCCATTTAAAGGGAGGCCCTAAGACCCTGGGAAGCCTTTGCCTTGTAACTCTGATGGAGCTATGCTACAAATATATCTCTCAACCTGCCAAAACCCAAATGAGGGACACAAAACCACACAGTGCATGAAGGAAACATGTAAAATGTGATATGAGGTTTCTTTAGTCAAACTTAGTAATTTAGGGCCAGATTTTAAGAAGAGCTCAGCTCCTATTTAGACCGTTAACTAAAGAACTGATTTTCTCAAGTTCTCTGAACCCAGCACCTGCCCTGGAAACACTTAAGATCATAAGAACAGATATTCTGGGTCAGAACAATGGTCCATCTAGCCCAGTATCCTGTCTTTTGACAGTGACTGGTGCTAGATGCTTCACAGGGAATCAACAGAACAGTGCAATTATCAAGTGATCCACGCTGTGGTGTTCAGTCCCAGCTCCTAGCAGTCAGTTTTAGGAACAGCCAGAGGAGTTGTGTCACTGCCTATCTTGGCTAATAGCCATTGATGGACCTATCCTCCATGAATTTATCTAATTCTTTTTTGAACCCAGTTCTACTTTGATATTTATGGGCAGGTCAAAAGTTCAACATCCAACATGATGAGCTCTTAGGAAAATCTGGCCTACTGTGGTACCTAAATGTGGCTCTAATGCATGTATATATAAATCCATGGTACGCCCCCACCTTGAATACTGCATGCAGGTGCAGTTGCCCTATCTCAAAAAAAAATATTTTGAAATTGGAAAAGGCTCAGAAAAGGGCAACAAAAATGATTAGGTGTATGGAACAGCTCCCATATGAGGAGAGATTAATAAGCCTGCAACTTTTCAGCTTGGAAAAGAGACGACTTAGGGAAGATATTATTGAGGTCTATAAAATCATGACTGGTATGGAGAAAGTAAATAAGGAAGTGCTATTTACTCCTTCTCATAACACAAGAACTAGGGGTCGACAAATGAAATTAATAGGCCGCAGGTTTAAAACAAACAAAAGGAAGTACTTTTTCACACAACGCAGAGTCAACCTGTGGAACTTGTTGCCAGAGGATGTCGTGAAGGCCAAGACTATAATAGTGTTCAAAAAAGAACTAGATAAATTCATGGAGGATAGGTCCATCAATGGCTATTAGTCAGGATGGGCAGGAATGGTGTCCCTAGCCTCTGTTTGCCAAAAGCTGGGAATGAGTGACAGGGAATGGTTTCAGAGTAACAGCCGTGTTAGTCTGTATTCGCAAAAAGAAAAGGAGTACTTGTGGCACCTTTAGAGACTAACCAATTTATTTGAGCATAAGCTTTCGTGAGCTACAGCTCACTTCATCGGATGAAGTGAGCATCCGATGAAGTGAGCTGTAGCTTTTCTTTTGAGAAGGAATGGATCACTTGATGATTACCTGTTCTGTTCATTCCCTCTGGGGTATCGGAAGACAGGCTACTGGGCTAGATGGACCTTTGGTCTGACCCAGTAGGGCCGTTCTTATGTTCTGCATCTGTTATTCTGGCAGGGTCTGGTGCTGCTTTGAGTTGGTGTGTCCTGGTCTGTTGGGAGCTTGCTTCTGACGGTGAGCTTGGTAAGTTTGGGAGGTTGTTTGAAGGATGGAACAGTGGGGTTGGGAAAGATTTCTTTTATCCACTTTGCCTCATGTATATTCAATCATTTTTTCCCCTTCAGTTTCAATCCTAGCAATTACAGATTTTATCCGTGATGTACTTTACTTGTGAAAAACGTTGGACAAATGTCCAAACACTGAAGCAACAGTATTTATTTAAAGACATTTGAAAATTAAAGACAACCCCCAAAACTGCAAATGTCTTTAGAGATGTGCTCAGGTGCTTAACTGTTTTTCCTCAGCAAGATGAGAAGCTTTTTAAAAGAGAAGAAACCTTGCTATGCTCTTAATTCCTGATTCAGTACAGGGACTCATTAATACACAGTATTAATATTAAATAAACCACCCGGTAAAGTGTTGCATTCATTAATTTTTAATACAGACATTACTAGAAAAGAGGTAGTCAAGATTTATGAATTCTCCACTATAAAGGATAACCTTGTTTTGCAGTTTTCTTGCCAAAAGATTTTTGGTTTAAAATTAAATATTATGCTCTGATCCCTTAGATAAGATATCTGAGATACAAGAGATGTATCATTTGATAACACTTTCCTTGCTGCAGAAGAGAGAAACAAGGATTGGACTTCCAAGAGTTCCTTAGTAAAGCACAGAATTCATACAATGCCCAAGATTCTACATCCCCTTGTACAGAACCTCCTATTTACTTTTGTCCATTGAACATGACATTTCAAGCATTCTTACTAGCACTAGGGTATCTCCATCAACCACAGATACATGGAAGAAGGGAAGTGGAATGAGGAAGGCAGCCAGCACAAAGGGAGGAGGGCAGAAACAGTAAGAGACCGGATCAACTAAAAAATTTCCCTCTGCTTGAGCTTTTCTCCTTCCCAATTAAGGTGCGCATATTCACTTTAAACAAAGAATGTGCTGGAGTAGGAGAAGCCATCAAATGCTCATAAACAAAAGGCCTGGTTCTGATCTCATACCAGGAGTAATCCCAAGAAGCCAATGGAATTATAACAGTGTAAGAGAGATCAGTGCTACAACAAATGTGACAACATGGCTCCTTCTAATTTGGGGAGAGTAAAAGTGTTGATGTTAAGGGTGATTGAGCTTTATCCAGTTAATTTCAGTTCAAAAATATATTTAAATTTCCAGCAGTTAGGTAATTCGTTTTCCTGGGATTTCTCTGTGATATCATAGGATTTGAAAATATTTTTATTGATAGTTAATGCTTTTTACACAAAAATGTAATGAGAACTTGGCAGGGATATTGAAATCCTAGTATTAATAATATTTGTGACTTTAGAGCAACTGTCATTAAGATCTTTTACAAACACTAAACCTCGTGTCCTGTGAAATGTAAGTTCTCACTGTAAGCAAGGATTTGGCAGTAGTTACACACGAAAGCCCACACTTCTCCCCATATTTCAGAAAGAGAGAGTGACTGTGGCCCTCAAGTACCGCTTTAAATGGCAACATTTACTTAAACAGTCAACATCATAGTTACCTATTATACCCGTTTTGCAACTGAAGAAAAAAAAATGAGGCCTGGTGCTGTTAAGCACCATAACCTGAGCTCACTGCAAGTCAGTGAGCCGACAGTCCTCTGCTAAACAACTTAGACCAGACTCATTCTAACACTGCCAGAAAGCAGATGCCATCATATATTTGGCTCTTTGATTACGTAAATCATGAAAGAGATAGGCTTCCCATATTCACATCTTTCAATCATCCAGAAACATTACAATTAATTGTGAACTCTCTGCTCACCAAGCTGCTACTTCATATCTTTTAGGGAGACATCAGCATAGCTGGTGGTGAAAAATGTAAAATTATGCCAGACAACATTGGCAAAGAAGACGTTAATGCAAAATGTGATTTCTGCAGAATTTTGAACAGAAACTGAAGAAATCCTCTGTAAAACAAACTCACTCAAGGACAAGAGTTAACCTGATTTAGTATAGCTCAGATATCAAATCTGTTTTAATATATTATTCTGTCACTGTGCATTGGTGAATTGGTCACATCTTGACTTCTGACTTGCTTGCCAGCAAATACAGCTAATCTGTCCACTTGGTTTCACTGGTGTACAGTTACTGAGCGCTAACTTGATCTGATCGATACCCCCCTCAGTGTGTTTATTGGGCTGTAGACTTTTAAAATGACAAATCACTGTCAGCAGGTCTAGGAATGAGGTCTTAAAGGGTACACCATGCAAGAGTATGTACTGTAAGACTGAGCTACAGGACAGACCCTTTTAGCGATTTAATTTACAAATTAATCTGACAGATAAAATGCTTGTTACCAGGGGCGTGACTGAAGGGTTCTCCATGGCTTGCAAAGTTATGCATGCCTACTATTTATTATTCCTATTTTTTTTCAAACAGGTTTGCAATAGCGTCCCTCCGTCCAATCAATTGTAATAGTTCACTGTCAGTCACTGGACTTACTGATAGAGATCTGCGGAAAAAATTGCAATGTCAGCACAAAAGCAACAAAATACACATTTTTTGCCCAAAGTGACATTGTATATCCCTTGGTTTTCTTGCTGTTTTTCCTACAAAAAAGAAAAATATTCAGGAAATAACCCTTTCCCTAGGAAACAGGTAACAAACTTGGGAACTTTGGGCTAATACATGAACATCTTCCAATATTTTATAGTTCTCTAAATTTTGCTACAGAGATGCAATGTCTTAATAAGAATGGCACAAGTTTCTCCTTGCTTTCGCAGTGACTGTCTGTGGTAAGATATCTGGTATGGGGAAAGAGTCTACTTTCTACTTTTACGTGTTAATATCGCAGTACTTTCAGAGACCAATTAACATTTTCAACATACAGTTTTCCGTCAGGCAAAAGTTGTAAAACAGTTAAAATAGGGGGAAGAGGGAGGATATTAGAGACTTCCTAGAATTTCAAGAATTCAGAAAAATCAAGTCCTACCCCCCTCTCCTCTATACCAAATTTTTGATTGTGGGAGGGACCCAGAAATTTAATGTTCTGGTAAAAGTTTAAATTTTCCCAGAAATTAAAAACAAACAAACAAAAAACCCACAACCCCTTATATTCTGACAAGAAAAGTGTTGGAAGATTTTCCACCAGCTCTAGATATAAGCTAGCAGACTTAAGTTCAAAATGGGTAAGAAAAGGTGATGCTAGTGAGGCGGGAGACAAGTAAAAATATGTATTGGGGCTGAGAATGCTCACTATGCTCTAAGATACTTTAATTCTCATTGTCAGTGGCCCAAAGTCTTGTCACTTTATGAGATCCTTATTAATACTTAATTCTCATGCAACTGTAGTAGTCTGGAATCTTTTTGCTTTTCTGTCCTCTCTGCTGGCTTATGAGTGCTGCAGCCTTCTGCTTCAACATGCAGAGGCAAAGAAGATCATGGCGGCTACTCTGAAGCTGCAGGGGAATCACAACAGACTTGTTCCTTTAGCTGAAGTGATAGAGGTCTATATTTCAGAGCCAAAGGTCCTTGGTTCAACCTCTACTGGAAATTAACTATAAACAGTAGTGACAATACAAGAATTTGAACTAGTGCTATGGACTGCAAATCACTTGAGACCAGCTTTCCCTTTGATATGGGAAGCTATGTAACATCCTTGTTATGCAAGTTTTATATTCTTCCTAGTGGCTAGTGCTAACGGTTGTGAAGTCAAATCCTACTGACTACCCATGATTAGCTGAAATGATCTTATAATCTGTCATTTGAGTAAGACCCATATTAGCTTCTGACTCTAGTTCTCTTGCACAACTTCTGCATGTTACTTTTGAGTTTCAAATGACCATTTTTAAAAAATTTTCCTTAGATAACTAGGCTGTTGTCATGGGTTAAAATGTCATCAAGATATTGAGACTGTAATCAGGTACCCCCCAAGTCTTCTTTACTCAAGACTAGCCATGCCCAGGTTTTTTTTAACCTTTCCTCATAGGTCAGATTTTCTAAACCTTTAAACCATTTTTGTTGCTCTCTGGACTCTCCAAATTTGTCCACATCTTTCCTAAAGTATGGTGCCCAAATTGGACACAATACTCCAGCTGAGGCCTCACCAGTGCTGAGTAAAGCAGGATGATTACTTCCTATTTCTTACATACCACACTCATCTTAATACACCCCAGAATGATATCCTTTTTCACGGCTGCATCACATTTTTGACTCATTCAATTAGTGATCCACTCTACCCAAGATTCTTTACCGCTGTTCTACAACCTAGCCAATTATTCCCCATTTTGTAGTTGTGCATTCGATTTTTCCTTCCTTCCACTTATCTTTATTGAAATTCATCTTGTTGAATTCAGACCACATTTGTGATTTGTCAAGGTAATTTTGAATTCTAATCCTGTCCTCCAAAGTACTTGCAACCCCTCACCGCTTGCTGTCATCTGCAAATTTTTGTAAGCATACTCTCCACTCCATTGTCCAAGTCATGAATGAAAATATTGACTAGTACCAGACCCAGGATTGACCCCTGTGGGACACCCTCCCAGTTTGACAGAGAACTATTGACAACTATTCTGAGAGTGGTCTTCAGAATATAAGAATGACCATACTGGGTCAGTCAATGGTTCATATAACCTAGTCTCCTCTCTTCTGACAGTGGTCAGTGCTAGCTGCTTCAAAAGGAATGAACAAGAACAGGGCAATCGATCCATCCCTGTCATCCATTCTCGGCTTCTAACAATCAGAGGTTTAGGGATACCCGGATTATGAGGTTGCATCTTGACTGTCTTTGGATAATAACTGTTGATGAACCTATCCTGCATTAACTTATCTATTTTCTGAACCCAGTTATACTTCTGGCCTTCACAGCATCCCCTGGCAATGAGTTCCTCAGGTTGACTGGGCCTTATGTGAAGAAGTATTTCCTTATCCTTGTTTTAACCCTGGTTTCTATCAATTTCTTTGAGTGATCAATGGTTCTTGTTCTATGTGAAGGGTCAAATAAGTCCCTATTCACTTTCTCCACATCATTCATAATTTTTATAGACTTCTGTCATATCCCCCCATTAGCTGACTCTTTTCTAAACCGAACAGTCTCAGTCTTTTTTTAATTTCTCCTCATATGGAAGTTGTTCCATACCCCTAATTATTTATGTTGCCTTTCTTTGTACCTTTTCCAGTACTAATATATCTCTTTTGATATAGGGTGACCAGAAGTGCACAGAATATTCAAATTGTGGGCATACTATGGATTTATATAGTGGCATTCTGATATTTTCTGTTTTATTATCTATTCCTTTCCTAATGATCCCTAACATTCTGTTAGCTTTTTTTTGTCTGTCACTGCATACTGAGCGGATTATTTCAGAGAACTATGCAAGATGATGGAGTCTAAATAGTTGGGAGCCTTTGCTGTACCCAGGAACTTCTCATCTGTGTACCTCTCTCTCTCTCCTTTGTCTCCTCCGGTTCAGCCACTCTGATCTCAGAAGCCTGAACTTGATCCAAATGCGCACACCTGTCACCTGCCCACAAGTCAGGTAATCACACATGCTACATTCAGTGCAATAAACTGGATAGCCCCCCCACTCTGCTACTGGACTTCTGCCTGCATTCTTTTTACTCCTATACTTTTTGGGTTGTTTTTTTTTTTAGGGGAGCGCTTTTTGGCATAAGTTTAGGTGCATCTGGCTCTCATGCTCCCTCTCTAAACTGCCTCGCACACTCCCATTTGCTGCTCCTGGCCGCTAGTTCCTCTGGTTGCTTAACAGCTGGCTTTTTAAACCTCTGGTCTCCCTGAGTAGCCCCGCCCCTTGGTTAACAGTTAAAGGATACTAAAGGGATTAGGCATGGGCAGCATGTGAACCACTGGGTGGGGGAGGCTAGCCCCCAGCCACGTCCCTTCCACCCAAGGCCCCACAGACAAGACATTTAACTTATCTTCCTACTATTGGATATTGTGTATTCAAAGATTTGTAGGAAAAAGATATGGTCAATTGTGGCAAACAGTACTTTCATACAAATAATTTTAGTGTAAAGATAAATATCTAGAGATAGAATTAATCTGCTACATTATAATGGTGTATAATATTTTTGTATCCAAAGAAAAAATATATTAAAAATTCTTCTGGTTATTAAGCTCTTGTTTACATGTCATTTTCATTTTCAGACAAATGGTACTATAGCACTAAATTTTGTTTTACTATGAATAAAAAATAATTCTCTAGTGAAGTAGAATGAGTTTTTAGTTATTAATGTTCTAAAACCTGAACAAATATTCTATTCTAAGTCTGCCAGCAATAAGTATGCAATGAGTATCATTTTATGAATGGTTTAGCACCTCATGTAGTCTTTTCTAAATCACCCTTGCATATAAAGAAATTAGAAGTACTGTATTTAATGGGAAGAAATATTGCTTAGTCTTCAGCACTTGCAGAGATGAGATCTAATTCATCCACTGTATTTAGGTCATGCTTTGTTTCCATGGTTTTGGTGCAATTTCAGGAGCTGACAAAAAAAAGTCAAGCGTGCCATATGGAATGTGGGCACGATGAATCATGAGTATGACAGCATAACAGGATCCAGCACAGATGGTGGAAATGAAAGCACGTATTTGGGATTTTTTGGGGGGGTGGGGGCGGGGCCATAGAAACTTGGAAACTGGAACTTACCCAGAAGCTTAATTCAGTAACATTCTAGGAAACACCAACCGTGTATCCCGTTAACAACTATAAAATGGATAGACTATCCAGTTTGTCCCTTGTAGTCTACAAAGCTCATCCAGTCCCTCTGTTTTATAGGTGCTCACCCAGATCTCCCTCTTCCTCCCATCAAACCTAATTTGAGTGTTCACATTTCAACTTTCACAACCTTTGTTTAGTTCTATTTTAAACAAGACACATATTACAAGAATAAAAAATAGAAGCAGGCTTATTTGAAACCAGATTTAAATACTAAGACATTAAAGTGGGATGCCTGTGGGATGCCTTTGGGTCCCCATTTCCAATTAAAATCTTATGTTAGAAATAAGGAAGATGGACAATAAATTGAGAATATGCAATACAGTGGAAATGATCCTTCCAAGACTGGAGGGTATACTTGCTTCCAAACACTCTTTTCCATCTGAGTCTTTTCCATAACTAAATTTCCATGAATCTGGTACCTGGTCCTCAGAAGTTCCCCTTGTGCTGCTCCAGTGGTGCAAAGAGAATCGAAAGCCACCTAAAGCTGCAACTAAAGATTTCCCTAATTTAGGAGAAATTGGGTGTAAGGTTGTCATTCTGTGCACTGACTGAAGCAGGGTTCCTAAGAAGAAAATTAGCATGCTATTATTATGTAGTTAAGGACTATATAATAATCTATATGAATAAGGGGACAAAATTAAGGTTGCTTAACTAATCTTAATTCTAACTTTTGAATGCTTGACTTTGAATGTAATTTTTTGTATATATTGAGTTAGCCTCTCTCAGGCATGTAGAAAATCGGAGAAGGAGATGAAGAGAAAATGGAAATGCACAACAGTGGGAGAAGGTGAAGGAACTATGCTTGTTGTAGGCATATAGAATTGAGGACTAAAGCTAATTAGAGGTCAGCAATCTTCTTACTGTAATTGAAAAAGAATAAAAAAATAAATGGGGCACAGGCCATGCTTGTATAAAAATACAGTTGTATTTTGGTTTCAAGACTATAAGGGGTATTTAGAAAATTCCTTTGGATGGACCCCAGGCCCACTTCTTGTCTACCCTTCCTTCGTCTCTGAGGACATGCCTATTTGCTTTCATTTCAGTTTCAGCTTTACTGCTGCTCTTAGCAGCAGATAGCATTCTACAGTGTTTGGGGAAGAGTATACACATGAATCCACCCAGAGCAGTTCGTGCAAGTGATTGTTATGCACTAGCACCATGTGAGTAAAACCATCCAACAACAACAACAAAGTGGAAATGACTGCACTAAGTGCTGTCAAATGTACAAAGTAAACAACATGGACAAAATAAAGGAATGTTTTACTTTTATTCACATTTAAAACAATATTATGGGTTACAAACTGGTACAAAATTTTAAGATGGAAATGTAATTTTCATATTGACAGTATCATATTGATAGTTTTAAAATAAGGCTAATGAAGAGCTTGGGTGTAGTGGCAACGTGGCTAATAGGAATGAGGTTTTGGAGATAGAAATGATCACATCCAAGTCAAACTCAAACAGTTTAATGGGACAAAAATTGGATAATCTTCATCCAAAAATATCAAATGAACTGACACATGAAATTGAAAGCCCAATAGCAAGGATTTTTAATCAATCTGTAAGCTCGGCAGTTATACCCTGTGACTAGAGATTTGCTAACGTAGTCCCTAATTTTGAGAAAGGGAGGAAAAATGTGGTCCGAGATACTACAGGCCTGTTAATTTGACCTCAGTTATATGCAAAGTCTTGGAACAAATTTTGAAGGAGAAAGTAGATAAGGACATAATGGTAAATGGTAATTGGGAGAAAATACAGACTGGTTTTACAAATGGTAGATCATGCCAGACCAAACTGATCTCTTTCTTTGAGAAGAAAATTGATTTTTTAGACAAAGGAAATGCAGTAGATCTAATAGACCTCGATTTCAGTAAGGCATTTGATACTGTTCCACATAGCACATTATTAGTTAAATTGGAGAAGATGGGGATTAATATGAGAACTGAAAGCTGAGTAAGGAACTAGTTAAAGGGGAGACAACAATGGATCATACTGAAAAGTGAACTGTCAGTCTGGAGGGAGGTTAGTAGTAGAGTCCCTCAGGGACTGGTCTTGGGACCAATCTTATTTTACATTTTCATTAATGATCTTGGCACAAAGTGGGAGTGTGCTAATAAAATTTGTGGATGAACCAATGTTGGGAGGTATTGCCATTACAGAGAAGGACCAGAATATCATACAAGAAGATCTGGATGACCTTGAAAACTAGAGTAATAGAAATAGGCTGAAATGTAATAGTTCAAAGTGCAAGGTCATGCACTGAGTGACTAAGAACAAGAATTTTTGTTGTAAGCTGGGGACTGATCAGTTAGAAGTGACAGGAGAAGAAAGACCTGGTGTATTGGTGGATCACAATATGACTATGAGCATCCAGTATGATGTGGCCATGAAAAAGGCTAATGTTGTCCTAGGATGCATCAGGTGAGGAATTGCCAGTAGAGATAGGGAAGTGCTATTGCCATTATACAAGGCACTGGTGAGACTTCATCTGGAGTATTGTGTGCAGTTCTGGTCTCCCATGTTTAAGAAAGAGGAATTCAAACTGCAACAGGTGCAGAGAAGGGCTACTAGGATGATCCGAGGAATGAGAGGAGACTCAAAGTACTTGACCTGTTTAGACTAACTAAAAGAAGGCTGAGGGGAGATATGATTGCTCTCTATAAATACATTAGAGGGATAAATACCAGCAAGGGAGAAGTTAAGCACCAATGTTGATTCAAGAATACATGGATAAAAACTGGCCACCAAAAAGTTTAGGTTTGAAATTAGATGAAGGTTTCTAACCATCAGAGGAGTGAAGTTCTGGAACAGCTTTCAAAGGGGAGCAGTGGGGGCAAAAAAGACAACTGCATCAAGACTGAGCTTGATAAGTTAGATGATATGACGAAGCTGCCTACAAGGTCATGTAACTGATCTGCAACTGCTAGCAGCAAATATTTCCAGTGGTCGATGATGGGACACGAGATGGGGAGGGCTCTGAAGTACTACAGCAAATTCTTTCCCGGTATCTGGCTGGTGGGTCTTGCTGACATGCTCAGGGTCTAACTTTCCCCTGAGACTCTGGGGTTTTTTGCCTTCCTCTGCAGCATGAGGCATGGGCTGCTTGCTGTTTAACCTAGTGTAAATGGTAGATTCTGTGTAACTTGAAGTCTTTAAATCACGATTTAAGGATTTCAATAACTCAGTCAGAAGTTATGGCTCTATTAGAGGAGTGGGGGTGTGAGTTTCTGTGGCCTTCTATGTGCAGCAGATCAGACTAGATGGTCATAATGGTCCCTTCTGGGCTTAAAGTCTAGGAGTATCCCTGTATATGTAAAACCATTCAAGTGGAGAATATATATATATATATATATATATAGCGCTACAGTTATATACCAGATGTCTCAGAGGATGCTGCATGAAACTTCACGTGTCTTGGATGCACACCAGATTTGGTGCTTTAGTGGTTAACAGTATCACTTGTATTTTATTACCTTCCACTGAGGTCCACAGCTCTTTTGGGATTAACAACGGGCAAACCTCAGCAAGATCACATTGTATGTGTGGATGAGTACCCAAAGTTTGGTAAACATATCTGAATGCTGGCTTTAAAATCTGGGAAGAATGTCATGTGAGATTTCCAGTGCACCTTGTTAGACTGGACATATCAAATGAAGAGCTTCTTCAATCAGAGAGATTTACTTTAGGTTCCGTTCTGGAAACAAAGGATTCAAATTAGCTCTTCCCAAACTACTAAAAATAAGTGTGCAGGTTGGCATGAATTTTATTTTGATCAATGCTCTATGATTAAGTTAGTTACTGATCCCTACTTGCCTCTAAAGACTTTTCTGTGCTATAAATTCAATCCTGTATTATAACTGGATCACAACACCATCTGATGACCTAGTTACAACAAAACAGGATAGACTTTGTTCCACACAGCAGCTTTTTTCAGAAAACACTAAGGTGGCATCTGTGTTAATGTATTGTGACAGAGTCAGGCCAGATGGCTATAGGAGAGTAATAGAAGGCAGATATATTAGCCCCAGGCTAAGTAGGTCCCTTTTTCCTGAGTAAGGTAACAGGGAAGGTTTTTTGAAACAGAAAAGAAGTTTATTGGTAACACTTACAAGAATTACCAAAGGAAACAAAACAACTATGCAACAAAACAACGCAAACAGAAGGTATAACACAGCAGCTTTCAGGAGGGAGAAGTGTTCAGGCTAGCCTGGGCCCAGAGCGGGGGGGCTTCCTCGACACTCGTGGTCTTCCACCCTCCTGAGTTACCTGGTGGCCTAGAGCGGGGGGGCTTCCTCGACACTCGTGGTCTTCCACCCCCTCGAGTTACCTAGTGCCACGCCCAGTGTCAGCGATCCTCCCTCTCCTGAGAGTGCCCAGCAAGATGGGCATGGCTGCGGGGTAGGCGATTTAGGGGTGCGGGGGGTAGACACCCATGTATTATAGGACCCCTCCTAGATGACAGTAATGATGGTATCCACAGCGGCAACGGCTGGGGCTGGCGTCTCTCGCTCTTCCCCTCAATCAAAGGGTCAGACGGAGGGAACCGGACGGGGTCACCGAGCAGAGAACCCTGGACAGCGCCCACTGCTCCTCGAAGGCGTCAAGAGAGTCGGTGGACGCCGCCCAGAGGAACTCCGCCCGGATACGTGAATGTACTGAGGATTGAAAAAAGGCCCTACAATCGCAGGATGTTTCATGGGCCAACCTCCTCTCTCTGGTTTTATAAATGGCCGTTTTAGCCAAGGCTAGGAGGAGGTTGACCAGGAGATCCCGCGATTTTGTGGGGCCACGGATGGGAAGTGTATAGATAAAAAGGTGAGGGGAGAAATGAAGCCAGAAGCGCAATAGAATATTTGTGAGGAGCCAGAAAAGGGGCTGCAATCTGGCACTCTCTAAATATACGTGCGCCAGGGTTTCCCTCACATTACAAAAAGGGCAAGTATCCGGGATGAGGGTAAACCGTGTCAGAAACATGCCCGTGCTCACAGCTCCGTGAAGGAGCCGCCAACTGATGTCCCCAACGGGCCTCGGGACCAAGGTGGAATACAGGCTGGCCCATCGAGGTTGCTCACCCTCCAAAGGTGGCAGGAGGTCCTGCCACTTTGTATCGGGGCGGGACACCAGGGTGTGGGCGTGAAGGGTGTGAAGCGTGAGTGTGTATAAATATTTCCGTGGTGCAATTTGAAAACTGACCGGCTGTAGTTCATGCAGCCGGTTTGCAGTGAAAGGGTGAGGGGTTTGTTGGGATGTACGGGGTAGGGGCCCAATGGAAAGGTCCGGCAGGCCTGGGGTAGAGGATGGGCGGGGTGTGCCCTCGCGCAAGGCTCGGTTGACATAAGCCCGAGCAGCTGGGGTCAAGGCGGCCTTCACCTCCTGAAGTACGTGCTGGGAGGTACGGGGGCTGGAGAGCCCCACGCACCGAGCGAGGGTCAGGGGATCGAGCCAGTCTCTCCGGTCGTAGTCCAGGAGGTCTCTGACCTTCGTGACTTCCGCCAGGACCAACCTCTGGTGCACCGAGCGGGACTCCACCACCTGCACACGGAGCTGGGGGTTGTGTAGCAGGGGCTCCGTGAGGAGATCTGCTCCCACGGTGGCTGCCACGGACCTGGTTGTTAGAAACAGTTTCCAGGTCTGGAGGAGGTCCTGGTAGAAGACCGGCAGCCCGGAGAGGTCTCGCGGAAAACCCCTCGGAGAAAGATAAAAGAGCTGCCGGTTGTATCGAAGCCCTTGGAAGCGGCGCAGGAAGGCGTGCGCCAGTATGCTCCACGCCGAACTACGTGCACTATAAAAGAGCCTCTGCAGGGCCTGGAGGCGGAAGACGCGGATTTGAGTGTACAGACACTTCAGGCCCTGCCCTCCTTCCTTCAGGGGTAAATGAAGAACTCCAACAGGGGCCCAGTGCATTCCTGACCAGAAGAACTCTAGAATAAATCTCCGGAGGTGGGTCAGGAAACCCGGGGCCGGGGCCAGGGTGTTGAGCCGGTACCAGAGCGTGGACAGGACTAGTTGGTTAAGCACCAGTGCTCTCCCTCGGAGGGAGAGACATCGGAGTAGCCTTGTCCATTTCCGGATCCGCTCTATCACCCCGCCCTCTAAATTTTGCCAGTTCTCCGGCGGGGAAGGGTGCGTGGCGGAAAGGTAAACGCCGAGATAGAGCAGTGGACCCGCACTCCACCGGATGGTCTGAAGCGCGGGTGGGAGGGAGCTTACCTACCTCCAGTCCCCCACCGCCAAGCCAGAGCTCTTGACCCAGTTGACTAGGGCGGAGGAGGCTGCCGAATAGATGGCCTGGCATGCCCCCACTCGCACAAGTCGCCCTGGTCCTGGACCACGAGGAGTACGTCATCGGCATACGCAGACAGGACCAGCCGTAGCTCCGGCTCCTGCAGCACCAACCCCGTCAACCTCCTGTGGAAGAGACAAAGGAAGGGCTCGATCGCCAGAGCGTACAACTGGCCCGAGAGGGGGCACCCATGCTGCACTCCTCGCCCGAAGCTGACCGGTTCAGTCAGGGTCCAGTTGAGCCTAACCAAACACTCCGCGGAGGCATACAGCACCCGGAGAAAACTCACAAACTGAGGTCCGAATCCGAATGCCTGCAGAGTGCTCAGGAGGTACCCATGGTCTACTCTATCGAACGCTTTCTCCTGATCAAAAGACGGGAGGGTGAACGACAGACCATCTCTCCGCCCGAGTTCCAAAAGGTCTCGGACTAGAAATAGGTTGTCAAAAATGCTGCGACCCGGGACAGCATAGGTCTGGTCTGGGTGGATCACATCCGCCATCACGGACCCTAGCCGCAGCGAGATTGCTTTCGCTACGATTTTGTAATCCGTGCTAAGGAGTGAGATGGGACGCCAGTTTCATAAATCGCGGAGGTCCCCCTTCTTCGGCAGCAAGGCGAGCACCGCTCGCCTGCACGACAGAGGGAGGACCCCGCTCTGCAAGGACTCAGCCCAGACGGTGACTAGGTCTGGGCCGAGGATGTCCCAGAACGCGCGGTAAAACTCCACGGTCAGCCCGTCCATGCCCGGAGATTTATTGGTGGGCATGCGACGGAGGGCTTCCGAGAACTCGGCCAGGGTGAGAGGCAGCTCTAGTCGGTGTCGGTCGCCCACGCTGACCGTGGGGAGTTCCTCCCAGAGCACCCCGCAAGCGCCAGGATCAGTCAGATCCGGGGAGAAAAGGCTTGTGTAGAAGTCACGGGCCCTCCCACACATCTCCTCCGGATCCGTGAGGGGGGTGCCATCTTCCGCAAGAAGGCAGGTGACGTGTTTCTTGGCCCCCCTCGTTTTCTCCAGGGCATAGAAGAAGTGGGAGCCACGGTCCATCTCCCGAAGGAGGCGGATGCGGGACCGAACGAAGGCACCTCGGGCCCGGTGGTCCTCGAGGGCCCGGAGCTCCTCCCGCTTCTCCCGGCACGCTCCGCAGAGGGATGGGTCCTCGGGGTTGGTGGCCAGGCGCCTCTCCATCTCTAAGACCTCCCGTTCCAACTGCTCTATCGCCGCATTTCGCCGTCGGCTGGTGCTCCGAGTGTAGTCACGGCAGAAGAGCTTGGCGCGCCCCTTCCCGAGATCCCACCATCGCCGCACTGAGGGAAAGGCATGCCACTGCTCTCGCCAGGCCAGCCAAAACTCCCGGAAGGACGTCACAAAGCTCTCGTCCTCCAACAGGCTGTTGTTAAAGTGCCAATAGGCCGGCCCCGGTCTCTCTGCACGGAGGGAGACCGTTACGGTGACTAAATGATGATCGGAGAATGGGGCCGGCCGAATGGCGGAGGAGTGGGCCTGTGAAAGATGGAAACGGGATAAGTAAATACGGTCCAACCGAGAGTGGTGTGACCGATGGGCCTCCACCTGCACAAAGGTGAACGTGGAGGTGTCATCTGGGTGATGGTCACACTAGACGTCCACTAGGGAGTGATGTTCAACTATCCCTTGGAGAATATTCGCGGCGGCCAGGCTCGGTTCGGCCCCTGAGCGGTCCCATTCCTCGAGGGTGGTGTTAAAGTCCCCTCCCAGGACCAGGCACTCGTGCGAATCCAGGGTGCCGAGAAAGTCGGACACCCGCTGATAAAATTGTGGCCGCCTGGAGCTCATTTGCGGGGCATAGATGTTAACAAGATTGACCACGAGCCCCTCCATACGGACTCGAAGATGCAGCAGGTGGCCCGGCACGGCCTCATTGACCCCTAGCACCTCAGGCCGTAGGTTGGGGGAGAACAGGGTCGCCACTCCAGCTTGCCAGGTCGCGAAGTGGCTAAAGTATACCCCGTCCCCCCACTCCAGCCGCCATCTGTCCTCGGCGGTCGGGTCCGTATGGGTCTCCTGCAGGAAAACTACAGAGTACCCCCCTTCCCGAAGGTAAGAGAGCACCTGGGACCTGCGGAGAGCCATCCTACAGCCTCTGGTATTCAGGGTCGCAATAATAAGAGGCGTTATGCAGAGGGCTGGGGGGGGGGGTTCGTGTTGGCGGGGGTGTTCAGGGCCCCTGGCGGGTTGCGCAGCAACCCGTAACCCATCCCGTGGGTGAGTAGATCGCGTCGGAAGCTGCGGGCTCGCTCGTAGGTCGCAGCACCACACCTTCCTTGCCCTCTGCCCTCCTTTATAAGGGTCCTTTTGGCCTGGAGGATTTGATCAAAGTCCCCCCATAGCTGAAGAGCTAGCTGTGCCCTATTGCGGGCGCCACGGGTGTGCTCTAGGAACTTCCGTAGCGCATGCCGCAGCTCATGAGGGGGTGGGGTTACAATTCCCGAGGTATTCCCTGATGGGCCTCTTAATACAGCTTCGTGGTCCGCTAAGGCGGGTAGACAGGGTGCGGACCACCGACGGGGCGTCTGACAGGCTGGGGTTATTAAATTCATTTCACGCCTTGGGGTGGAGGGGGATGGCAGGGGAAAAATTGCCACTCCTAATGGGTCGCGGCTAGAAAGTGCAAAGACTGCTCCCTGGGGGGAATCTGCGAAAGGCAGAAAGGAAATAACCCCAGGGGCGGCATTAACATTGCAGGAGGAGGGGACTTGGGCAGGGACAGGGGTAAGGCTCTGGGGTTCAGGAGGCAAGCAGCTAAAGGAAAGTGCCTCCTGAGCAGAGTCAAGGGTTAAGGGGTAAGGGAGGGGGCTCCATGGTGGTCTTAGCGGCCATGGCATAAGGTGGTGGACCACCTTCTGCAGGGTGCTCACCTGGGAAGGCAATTAGGGGGAGGGAGCATGGGGAAAGGGAGGCTGGGGTAAGGTTGCCCAGATCGAGGCCAGCCGGCAGCAGATCATCCCCTCCCTGGGTGACTGGGGTCAAATCTAGGGCCTCAATCTCCGCGTACACGGGGGAGAGGCCAGCTCCTGCCACTCCGGGGGCCTCTCCTCTAGGGCCCGCCTCAACGGTCGCCTCGGGGTCCGCGGGGGGTTCGGGTGGTATCCAGGCAGAAGGGGCGTCCTCAGAAGTCTCAGAGGGGAGGGTCTCCTGTGGAGGGGGGATTCTGCCCTCCAATGCCAGTCCGTCTTCCCCTCCCGACACCAGCGGATGGATCTTGCTCGTGGCCGTGGCAGGAGACTCGATAGCAGTGCCCCCTTTCCTGGTCTTCCGGGGGGGCTTCCGCATCGGATGGATGCAGCGGAGCTTGAGCCTTCCCCTTGCCTCGCTTCCCCTGGACTAGGGTCCAGCCCTCCATAGCATCATCTGGGGGTTGGTTACCAGGGGTCGTGTCGGGGGGCGGAGGCGATGGTTCAGAGTGTTTCGGTGGGGGTAGCGGTGAGGCAGCATGAGGGGCGG
This sequence comes from Lepidochelys olivacea, assembly GCF_965140295.1. Taxonomy (NCBI): domain Eukaryota; kingdom Metazoa; phylum Chordata; order Testudines; family Cheloniidae; genus Lepidochelys; species Lepidochelys olivacea. The sequence continues at coordinate 43,975,659 of NC_140414.1, read as the reverse complement.
GGGTTTCTCCTTGGGGCGGGCCCTTTCCTATACCCGGTAATATTCTTGCCACACCCTCCTCCATGGGCTCTGTTGGATTGGTACTAGCAAGGGTGGAACTCCCTTGCTCACCCGGGCGTTGTAGGGAAGGTATCTCTTGGGCACGGACGGGATCAGCGATGGGTCGAGTAGGAGGAGGGTTGGTTTCAGGTGCCGGGCAGCCAGGGGCGTCTGCAGCGACGGGGCTGATGTCCTGCCGGGTCTCGGGGGTTTCGGGTACCCCTCCCCCCCGTGCCAAAGGGCAGTCTCTGCGGACATGCCCCGCTGAGCGGCAGAGGTAGCACCGGGCCTCTCCGGTAGAGTAAAAGACCCGATAGCGGGCTCCCTGGTAGGGGACTAGGAAAGACCCCTCGAGCGCCTCTTCGTCACGCGCCCCTGCCAGCGGTAGAAGCTGCACTTGCCGGCGGAACGAAAAAATGTGACGGAGGGTGGGGTCCTTGCAGCCCAATGGGAGAGGGCTGATGACAGAGACAAGTTTCCCCAGAGTGGAGAGAGTGGGTAACAGGGCAGCATTGGGTAAGAAGGGAGGAACAGAGGTAAGGACGAGGTGAACGCCCAGGTCTTCTAACGGTTCTAGGGGGACAAACACCCCCCCCACCGTCAGGCCCCTCTCCACCGCCTCCTGAGCGGCATCCTCCGAAGCTAAGAAAAAAACGACCTTGCCATACATCTTGGAGGCCGCCACAATAGCCGTGGGTCCTACCACCTTCACCAACACCTGCACGTATGTCTCCACGTGGGGTGAGGCGGGCACCAGGAGGCAACGGACACCGTGCCTCCTGGTCAAGGCGGGGAAAGGGCCTTGGCCGCTGGTAATGGTGGCGGAGGTGGGGGGGGGGCGAGATGACGAGGCGGCAGGCAGGGGGGAGCCCGCTGCCGCCCGGGCATACATCCTGGGGGCCGGGGGAGGGACAATCGCAGAGCTGGTGGAGGGAAACGCAGGGAGGGGCACCACAGTTGATGACGAGGCCACAGCGGTGGGGGCAGCCTCTGCCATGGAGGACTCAGTGGTTTTAGCGGGGCCCTTTCCTTTCCTCCCGCCCTGGCCCTTCCGGCCAACCCGGGGGGGTTTCCTAGAATCTCGGGGGGGCGGTGGGTGCAGCAGCAGCAGCGATTGCCCCGGTGCCTCCTGCTGCGGGGGGGGGTGGCAAGTATTTTGACAATAGTGGTGAGGGGAGGACCTTGGGGGTCGGGCAGGGGTGGTGGCGGGGGAGGGACAACTAGTTTTGTTGAGGCAGCCTCACCCCTCTCATTCCCCGCCATTGTGAGCAGGGAGAGACAGGGAGACACCGGAAGGAGGAGGGGGGAGGGGAGAAGCGGAGCAGCCGCCCCTCCCTATGTGCTGCAGGCGGGGGGGTGGGGGAATGCCGAGGGGGTTGGACTGGGGGGGAAACAAAATCAGGGTCCAGGAATAGGGGCAAGCTGTGGGATAAGCAATCTGGGGGGGGTGTGGTGTGCAGACCCACACACGTTTGTCCAAAGAGTCTCGGGTGGTTGGCTGTTATGTCCGGTCCGGAAGGCAAAGTTCAAAGCGAACAGCTGGATCCGAAGGGAGATGGCAGGTTGCCAGCAGGGACAGATGGCGGGGGGGCCGTGACAGTTATAGTAAGGGTGGGGAGTTAGCGGCACCGATGGATCGCGGAGGGGGGGGTCTCCACGCCACACCCCCTGTGCCGCCACAAACGCAAGTAAACCACAGTCAAACTCCCCCCCACGAGAGTATAATTCAGAAAATTACTCAGTCTTACGGCCCCCTTCACGATGATTTATAGCTCTCCTGGATTATTTCTCCTGTCTTCTGAAATCTTCTTCTCCAGCTGTGTTGGCTGTGTTCCAAGGCTTCCGGCATGCTGAGAATGTTGTAAAGTCCGAGCTGCTAGCAAAACGGCTGTGTCTGGGGGTTTCCACTCCCCTCTCTGGACAGCAAAATTGTCAATCTTCCCCCCCCTCCTCCGGGGGCTCAGCTGAGGCAAATAGCTGCGCGTGAAAGCAGGCGTGGGGGGGGGGGGTGCTGGCGGCGAGCTGAGGGCCGACAGCACGTAAACGGAAAAAAACCCCAAAAGATCAAAAGAAAACAAAAAAAGCGTCTGGCCCGGGTGGGTGTGGGGGGGAACTAAGGCAGGTGCAAAAAGTAAGAAAAATCCAGGCCAGGGGGCTTTAGGAAAGAATAGAAAGCAGATAGCTGAGGAGCAAGCAAAAGACGTTTCGTTTCCCAACAGGGAAGGTTCCAGAACAATCAGGAACCTTCTGGAGGTAATTAAGACAGGCTGATTAGAACACCTGCAGCCAATCAAGAAGCTGCTAGAATCAATTAAGGCAGGCTAATCAGGGCAGCTGGGTTTTTAAAAAGGAGCTCATTTCAGTTTGTGGTATGCGTGTGAGGAGCTGGGAGCAAGAGGCACTAGGAGCTGAGAGTGAGAACGTGGACTGTTGGAAGACTGAGGTGTACAAGCATTATCAGACACCAGGAGGAAGGTCCTGTGGTGAGGATAAAGAAGGTGTTGGGAGGAGGCCATGGGGAAGTAGCCCAGGGAGTTGTAGCTGTCGCACAGCTGTTCCAGGAGGCACTCTAGACAGCTGCATTCCACAGGGCCCTGGGCTGGAACCCGGAGTAGAGGCTGGGCCCCAAATCCTCCCAATTCCTGTTCAGACACAGGAGGAGTCGACCTGGACTGTGAATTCAGAAAAACAGCCAAGCTGAGGGCTGCCGTGAAGCTCCAAGGCAAGCAAATCTGCCAATAAGTGCAAGACCCACCAAGGTAGAGCAGGAACTTTGTCACAGTATCTGTACCAACCATGCTGCCTAGAAGTCCATATTTTCTCTGAATGTAGTCTATATGGTACTATAAGAAAACAGCTACATACCTGTCTACACCTCCAGCAAGAACAAGTTTAGCTGTCACAGTTACTGTATATTAATCATGATGTGATTGCACACAAGCCATGCTTCAAGCCAACCATTTCACTAACTGGTTACAAACTGGGAGAGTTTGCATAGACAGAGACTAATTTGTTATGACTATTTACTACCAGCTTAATTTCCCTCTTTCTTCAAGGTGACGTGTGAAAAATTCTACAGTAAGGACTTTTGCTCTTTGCAAGCCACCACCACCACCTACTCCGAGACTTTGGCATGCTACAATTTGCCTCTTTCCCAGAAGAATCACCAATTCAACTACAATATACAGGAAGAGAAAATAGCATGATTCCAAAGCATTCTCATCTGGCTCCAACCAGGATTACACAATCAGATAGTAAATTAAATCCTCCATAAAGCCAGACTTATTGTATTTTAATGCAATAAGTTCCATTTTTCAAATTAATTTTAAAATTATAAAATAAGGATTCATACAAAACTGCTGATCAAGAGGACTACCCACCAACAGACCATTAGCAATTCCATCTTATGTTCTATGATAAAATATGCTGTGTAGAAGCGATTGCATTGGAAGTTATTGGTACATTTCAACACAAACTACCAAACCATGAAAAATGAGGCAACCATTTGCTATAAAAATAAATTAGGAGGCAATGCTTTGCTGGCAAAGCCATTTGAGCACCACAGTTCATAACTATTCATGGTACCATTAACAGATGTCTTTATTTGTACTGTGAGCTGCCTTATGAAATTGTTGTATTCAGCAGTACTTTATATCTAAAGTGAGCACAAGCAACTTTGTTTTAGAACATAATAAAATCTTGTCTGATGTAGAGATCCTATGGGAAATTATACAATAATGTTACCTACATAACTAATTTTTTTTCTTATGAAATCATGATTCCCACTACACTTTTATAGCTATTCAAAGTATTGTTTAACATCACCATTTCCATGTTAATATCTCAATAAATCACAGAAATATAATGCTTCAGAAGAAAAGTGAGCCATAGCTTGGGGAACATAAGTTTTCCTTCCTAAATTAAAAGTGGAATAAAACAGCTGCAGAATGTAGTGCATGTTGTTCACTGACATTAAAAGTAGTTTGAGTAGAGCTACGTATTACACTAAGAAAATATGTTGTTTAACTATTGAACAGATTCTATAAGAAATTAGGATACTTTCAAAGATAACCTAAGAGGGGAAAAAAACAAACAAACCCAGAACACACTGAGGATTATGTATCCATTTGTTTGGAATTCCTGCGCCATCTTTTTAGAAGTTAGAAGCAGCATTTAATCCTTCCTCAAACAAGTAGCACTATTGCAGTCCAATTGCAGGTAAGGAATATTTGAATATGCAAAATATTTGTGTAAATGCGCCTCAAGTCCAGTTCCTGTACTTTCTACCCACCTTTGTTTATACATTGGGCTAAAGTATCTTACTGAAACACTGTTTATAAAATGCTTTCATCCAAAATAAAGCAGAAAAAATTTACCGCTTTTGTTTTTTTGTTTTTTTACTCTTAATAAAACATATTTTAGAAGGTTTTAATAGTAATACATTATAACTGAATTGATTGTATTGTCTTGCAGCAGGATTATATGCCAATATGTTTTGATCAAGTTTACTACAGAGAATAGCGCTGACTATTCAGTGCAGCTAAAAATCATGGTAGAAAGCACCATACCTGGTAGTATGTGTTTGCAGAATCAAACCCTATAGCTACACATGTTGTAAGAATATCATATGTAACACATGTAGAAATAGCAGTTGTTTATTCTGTAATAGAGAAAGTATATTTTGCGTGGTGCTCCTGCATCATGTGTTCTTCTATGAGTTTCCTTTGTGTACAGGCCTGAACAACTCCATACCTTTTCCTCTTGGCCTAGTTTCTTCCCTTTCACAAAAAGTGGGTGTGCTGTGTCCACATTTAGTTTGCCTGCTGAAGTGGTTCCCAAATGGGGTCCCTGGACCGCCGAGATTCTGCCATGAGTTATGCAGGGGCTCGATCTCTTGATCCAGGGCTGGGACACACTGGAACTTTTGCTTCATGGAAGATGCCATTTTGTTCTCAAAATGGCATCCTCTGCACCGTGTGACCTTGCACACATTCCCACACTGGCAAGGGGCAGTCCAGAAATACCAGTACCTGCCCAGTCAGGACTACACCCACCCTGTGGAGTTTAGAAATACTTTTTCTGCCATAGATGTCAAGACTTGCAACTGTTCTACAAGACAGGAAAGCAATACCGCCCTTTAGAGGAAACCAAAATATAGAAAGTGAAGTGTATAGGTTCTAGAATAACAATGTTAAACTTATGTATAAAAAATGAAAGGATGCAGGATGCAATCACATACCAAAGGGATTCTTGGCAGAAAAATGTTTTGGAACCACTGACTTATTGGCTTCTGCAATCTAAGATTTAAGATACTCAGTCTGTCAGTCACTCCTCTTACTGGTCTACCTCTGAACTTACCCTTCTCAACATAGGTTCCAAACATGTTTTTTTTATATCATGAACAATTACATTTTTGAGGCTTAATATACATGGTACTTAGACCTCCCACTTCTGAAGTTAGTTCACTTCAGTAGAAATTTATTTCAAGCTCTTCCCTACAGTTTCTCCCTTTGCATAAAAAAATCAAAGTTTCTCAGTCTGAAATCAACATGAAACAGAAGGAAAAATATTTCCATTTTGTTTTTTGGCAAACATGATTGATTTCACCCTGTGAAGTTTTCCTATTCACCTCCACTGAACAGGGGAAAGATTATGGTTCCTGAAGTTGCTGCTAGACTGAATAAGTTTCAATTTGATCTGTACTAAACAGATTTTTTAAAAAAACAATTCTTGTAGCCTTCATAGTTGACCTTAAAATGTATAAGCAGACAAGTTTAAAAAAAAATCAAGATTTTTCACTAAGACTAGGATTCAAAGAAACTAAATGCCTCCTGAAGTTGTAGAATAAGCTATTCTTGCAAGCTTTTTTATTTAGCCTTTATTTTGACTAGTTTCCTGTATTTTCTGCCTGTTTTACTGATCATCTGTGCTGGGAACCATGCAAATCTTTCAAAGCTACAGAACGGTACCTTGTTAGCTGCTTTTAGTAGATCATCATCTCATGCCCTTTCCAGTGTTAAAAAACAGTAGAGAGAAGCACCAATTAAAATGTTCCTGAAACTATCTGCAGGCTTTTGCCATAGTATTATTGAATACCATCTTGAACACTTTCCAATAAGCCCTTTTTTACACTGCTGTAATATAAAAAGGTACTTATACCTTGGTTTCCATGTAAATCTTTTAAATGGAATTTTCACTAGCACAAAAGGAAACAAAATTATATCTCCAAAGCAAACATTACTTCATAACAGGAGCTGGTTTGCTTCGTTGTAATCTAATACAACAGTTGTCATTTAAAAAGAGAATGTTTGCCTGCAAGTTATGGCTATTTTCTATTTCAAGAAAATGGAAATAAAGCGTGATAACTGTGGGTAAATGTTATGGTTGCCTGAATAATGGGGGAAGAGGAGGGAGAACAGGTCCATGAAGACATTCAAAAGTAAGCTTTTTGAATTAGATTTATTGCCTTATGTGTGATCATGCCTGTTTGCTATAAACAAGTCTTTGGATGACTGATGGTAGCACAAATACCAAAAGTTGCATGAATGTGTACCAGAACTGTATTTTGTTGTTCATTTCTAATTATTTGCTATCTGATATTCTCACTTCAAAGTCATCCAGTCAGGGAGTAGGAACAATGTAATATGACTAATCACACACATCACAAATGATTAATAATGAAAAGCAAATAGTTGTAGCTATCAGATCACAAACTACTTGGAAATTTAGAAGCCTATAGAAACTTATAAATAGAGCTGAGTGAATTTTTTTTTTTTTGGCTTGCTGGCAATCCTGAAAAAGATGGGGGGAAATTCATCTGGAGTCAAACAAAATCTTTATTTCAACCTGAAACAGTGTTTCATTCTGATTTTGAATATTAGATAAAAACTGAAAGATTTCAAACTGTTTTGACAATTCAGCAAAACAGACGAATTCACATAACATGTCACCAGATATGCATTTTTCGCTGAAAAATGTTTCAGCCAAAAGATTTTGGTCAGCTCTACTTATGAATAACCAATATTATTGCAGAACAATGGAGCAATTAACAACAGAGAGAGCCCTAAATTAGCCAAATCTTTGGTTCAGCAAATACTATTAGCTCCAGTAAATGTTGACTGTCTGAGATCAGTGGCAGAAGAGGGCATTCAGCATTTCAAAGGTCAGTCTCTTCAACAGCATCTTCAATCCAAAAATCCCAAAGTGCTTTGTGATTTAGGGATTATTTTTCTTATTATCCATATTTGCTACTGGGGAAACTGACAACAGAGCAGTTAAGTGACTTCCTGAAAGTTGCAAAGAAATTTTACAGTAGAACAGTGCATAAAAAACAGATCTCCTGGTGCAGTTCTGTGTTTTAACCATAAGAAAAACTTCCTTCCCCAATTTCCTCTTGCTTTCCTCGTGTTTAGTTCATTAAATTATTTGGATAAACAACAACTGGCCAATTATCAATTATCTTTTATATAGTAAGGGATTTTTGTTAAAAGTGTTTGATTCATCAACTAATGAGGCACCAAAAATAATTAAGCAAAAAAGCCCGCATTTGTAAATCTTTCTGATATGAGCATCCCTTAGTCACCCCTAATTGTTTTAGCAAACCAAAGTAAAGCATGGAGCTCAAAAAAGGGCCTCTATTCATAAAACAGTTGCAACTGCAGATATAATGGCAAATGCAGTTCACTCTATTTTATAGCATCATTGCAAAAATATATTATTGGATTCTGCTAAGATGCTATAGATTTTTGTCTCTAATCAAAACACTTGAAGTTGAATTTAGTCATATGTCCTCTTGTCTCATTGAGAAACAGAAAGCAGCACATCATGGATCTTACTAGTTACAGAAGTATCACAAAACTTACAACCAATGGTCTTCTATGCAATGATAATATAACATACACATCAATAAATTGAATTCTTAATGGTCCCGATACATCACAAATATATATTTTTGTGTATGCATCTAAGGTGGGTACACTTAAAAATTTCTCCAAAACCAGTGGTACATTTTACCAAATGCAGGAGACATGAACTGTTCTGGATGCTCAATTTAACTGTTTTGTTTGGCTACACTTAGATGCTATTGTAACAGGTAACATTTTCAGAAATGACTCAAGTGCCTAGGAGCCTAAATCTCACTGAAAGTCAATGAGACCAAGGAAAGTAGAACTTGGGCATGTAAAAATATTTTCAATCTTACGGTTATTAATTAAAATAATGTAGGATAACCAAAATTTCAGTTTAAATTTGCTGGCGACAGAAAAATAAAAACAGTCCTTTAGGCATATGCATTGACCACCGCACAATGTTTAGTTCAATACTCTATAGAAAAGAAAGTATACTTTTCGTTATGTTAACTGGCTATTTTCTTGTGAAAGCCACCATTTTAGAGAATGGCATCAAAGTGTTGAATATATGTTGTTTACTTACTCTGCAACTTGAATGTCCTTTTCCCAATGTACTTTTAGGAGCTTTTTTTTCCCGCTAGTCTGTCACGACACCAGCTTCATCATTTCTTAAGAAAAGCGGTGTTATTTCTGCTTCATTTATAAGCAGAAATAGCAATGACAACCAGACCATGAAAAGCATATTCCAGATCCAGCAATGGTATGCTTGGTTTTCATGAAATTTATAGAAACAAGCCTAACTATTTGGACATATCCTCATTGAAACCTCCACGCAAGCTGAAGCCAACCCAAGCCTTTACCGATATTTGAAAGAGATCAAGGTATCTAAAATTAGTTTTCATATTGTAATACTTCAAAATGCCTAAGATTGGAAATGGAAGAGTTGAAACTCTGGAAGAGAGTTTGTTCTTGTAGTATTTCCAGCCTGATTGGACACAGGAAAGTAAATCATTTGTCAACTAGTAACTATTAGTTACTAATTATTTCCTGTTCTTCTCTTATACTCTCAGTTCTCATCGTCCCTTCGCATCCAGCTACCTAAGCATTCCCATATCACTGACTCTCTTCAAGGTCCTCATGTCTTTAGACCCTCTCACCCGCCATCTCCCTGGCTCCTTCCATGACCTCTCTTGCCTTTGATTCCTTTGTCTTCTCCTCCTCCATTCCCCAGCCACGTGATATAGCCCCATCTCTCTCATTCCATCCTTCCCAGTCCCAATATCCACAGCTCCCTATTGGTTTCTCCCAAGTTCTGGTTTAACACACACTCATGCCCAGTACCACTAGCATCTAACTTTATCTTCAGGCATTTTCTCAGGAGATGCGATCTCCCCTTCCCCCCCCCGCCATTGTCTTCTGTGGTTTGCAAGCTAGGCAGGCTTTCCATTTTTGTTCTTTGAGGTACTACTGTAGGTGCTTCCTTGTTAATCCCCTGAAGTGAGCAACAGAATTTTCTGGGGTAAAGCTACTACTCTTTCCCACTCTGCATCGATGAAGTCCTGCTGGCAAAGTGAATAAGCTGGATACCAGGGCTGAGGGAGTCCACCCTCAGTGAGTGAGGTTTCCCTTTGCTGGTGAAACTTCACAAGCATAAACAGGGACCTCTTAAAGCACAGGTGCACTACTTACTGGGAGGAAACCTGCCTGCTTGGATTGGGGCTTCCAGGATATTTGCCTGTAAGGCTAGGACTGATCTTCCCCTACATTTCTGTGTCTCATTCTGCCTAGAAAATGGAAGGAGTGTTATATATCACGTGACACATGCATAATATATATTTAGAAGAACCTAAAGAAATTCTCAGGCAGAGCTTTGTTAAGCAGAAGCAAGGCTGGTTATAGTTCTTTTCAACCCTATCTGTAAAATGCCTTAAAAGAAGATTTTTATTTAAATAAATTTTAACGGTAGTAAGCATGGACTACAGCCAATACCATAGACCGTGAGTACGCTTGACTCACCTGTTTACATGGGAGAAGACTGAACTGCTCTTCAGTAGCTCTGCACTTTTCTAGAGGAAAGAACCCAAAAGATACAACTGGTAAATTTTCCCTTTATCTGGAAGATTCTCTTGTATAGGGTATTAAGGGGTCCTATTCCATTGCTCTTATTTTTCAACATGTCTCTGTATATATTGAAGAGATCGATGGTTTGGCCTGTAATAATGTCAGTATTGTAGATTGTTTTTCACTAATTTTGTGATGCTTCTTACGAGAACAAACTCAGTTGCTTCAGAGTGCAATCCAAGGTGTTGGTTTATATGTATGAAGTTTGACATGGTTTGGATCTGGATAATTTTATAAATCATTTCCCTCCTTATCCACCACCCTGAGAATTACTATTAGTTGGAACACTTTTGCTAACAGACATCTTCTCAAAATTTGAACTCTGGGATAGAGATGAGTGAAAAATTGATTTTTCAGTTTTGGGGTGGGGGTGGGGAGTGCACCACCTCAGAAATAAAAACAAAATAAAATTTGGTTTGAACCAACATTTGTTTGTTTTCCCCCTTACCTAAACAAAAACAGAAAAGAAAAAAAGATGGTTTTAGGTCAACAAATCATTTTTTTTTTTTACCAGGGACAATGTTTGCTTTGGGTCATTTTGGTTCCCCCCTGCTCTTTGTTCATATAAAAGTATTTAGCTAAATTTGAAACAAAGGGCTTTGAAAGGAAATGTCTGGGAAATGTCTGAAACAAAATTGCTGAAATAAACCATTTTGATTTTTCTCAAAATCCCTCTCCACCCCCCCACACATTCGCTGAATTCACAAATTATATATGTCTGAATTTATGATTTACTTAAAATGCTTTGCCCAACTCCACTCTGGGTTACTGGAATCTGCGTGTTCTCAATGGTTATGTCTACACCGCAGCTGGGAGCAAGGCTCCCAGCCTGAGGAGACAGACTTGTGCTGGTGGGGCTTGAGCTAACACACTGAAAATAGCTGTGTGAATGTTCTGGTTCCATTTGGGCTAGCCACCCATGCTCAGACCTAGAAAGTCAGGAGGGCTTGAGCTTGGGTGGCTAGCCCAGCTCCCTGCTGGAGCAACAACATCCACACTTATTTTTAGCATGCCAGCTCAAGTCCTTATGTGAGTCTGTCTACCCAGTCCTGGAGATTTGCTTCCTAATGCAATATAGACATACCAGGGGGTTCCTTGGCTCTGGAATTCCCTTTCAAACACTCATCTTGGCCTCACAAACTCAAGTTTAGCAACTGTCTGGGAGTGTTAAGGCTTATCTGTTCTCTCAGTGATTTGCCTGAAGGTGGTTTGTTTTGGTGGATTTTTAATGGTAATTAGGAGAGTTCTTTCAGAATTGACTTTTTGCCAGTTTTTACTGCTACTTTTGGTCATTTTAAAGTGATGTACATGCATCCAGAAGCTTCAATGGGAACATTTTAAACCAATGCAAAGAGCTAAGTAAATGAAATGCAAAAGATACAAATTCTCTGGCGAAAAAGACTATTCTATTGCAAACAGTTCAACAGTTCTATTGTTCTTTTGAAAAAAAAAACAGCCAAGAAATGTATCATTTTGTTCATTCCTTTAGCTGTAGTAAATACTAGGCTTGTCTCTAGTTTGTAGATTAATCCCTCCTGGGAATACTCACACTCTACAAATTTTAGAAAGATGGTATATTAAGGCTGATGAATTTCTACATCGTCACGTGTAAGAGTAATAACTTCTTTGGAACATCCTAATTGGGATATAATAAAAAGATTGCATTGCAGCTCCACTAATACAATCATTTTTAATGCTGACACATAACCCAAACAAATCTTGTAATCTGTACGCTCCATGCTGCAACGGTAAAGTATCTGATCAAATTCAAATGACATCTAGGTAGAGCAGGTTAAATTTGCAATTGCTACAGGTTCTAGGCCAGTGATACATATAGAGGTCTACATTCCACTAACCCCTCATTACAGCTATGCTGCCCATGGATTCCCAAACATTCTTTATCAAGATCAATATCCAAGTTTAACAACAATAATACCACCTGTTCAATGTGTTAGTCAAAATACTAGGAAACAATTCATACTGAATGACACACCAAAACAACAACAACAACCACAACCACCAAACAAACAAAAAATCCAAAAACCCCACAAAACCCTAATAGAACCTTAGACTTAAGTACATTCTTCAATTCCCATTACTTGAGTCTTAATTGAGTTTTCAATCAAGTTTATAGAATTAATATATATTTTTTCAATTCAAGAATAATTGAGCAAAATGTATGGACATGTCATTTTAAGCACACAAATGATTGTATTAGGCCTTTGAGATATCACAAGAACTCCCACTTGTAAATACCTAACAGTTTTCTAGGAGACAGCCAACTTCTGTTATTAGCAGCCAATGACAGAATGCACCAGGGTTCAAATTTACAAGAAGCACCCTCATTAGTTTATGTTAGTAGTAGAGATGGAGACCTTCTCAAACCTTCAAAATTGCATGAGTAGCCTAGTGAGACTTCAATCCACCCATTATTACTGAAAAGATAAAACGTTCCACAAGGTCTCCTTTCAAAGAAATGTCAACATTAGCGGTAGTTGATACTGGTTGTTGCTTCCTAAGAACAGCATTCCCACACAGGCAGCAGCACTTAATGGGTGACAGCAAACTGAACACAATCAGTTGTGAGTTGAAGGGGAAGAGAAATGATATTTTGATGTGAAGTATCTTTTTTGCCATGAAAGTGATGAAACAAGTGGGAGGATTTTTTCCCCCTTCTGGCCCTACTGAATCTCCCATAAATTATATCCAGTCAAACCTAGAAGGGATCTGAGACTATACTGCAGCTGTTACACCACAATGGTCTTCCATCACTCCTGTTCTGACCTTACCTAGAGAAAGACATAATTCATAAAGTTGTTGGATTACACGGACACCACTTTTACACAGCAATATGTTGTTTCTGGCCATTCAAGTGCTCTGAACAAAGTTTACATACAAACCAACGGGGAAACAAAATCACTAATATGTCTGTTCCTGCACATAACTTTTACTAGTGTATCAAAACTCAAATTTTATATTACTTTATTTTATCAGTAACATCTGATTAACTAAACACTGCATTGTATCACTGGGATTATGATGATATATTCCAAGCTCTGTTGGCATTTCCTTGCTAAACCCCAATTTTCAGGGGTTTATTACTCTGTTATCTTAAATCTCACTGAGCTTTCTTATGATAATGTGGGATTATTATGTCTAGACTTCATTAGTTCATTTTGATTGATGATATGGATTACAGGTCCCCACTTACTCTCTCTGCAGTAAGTGGATGGAGAAGATTCAGACAGAGATCCAGTAGAGAGAATGGTGTTAATTTAAACAACAGAGAGGGGGTTGAAGTTACTGAGCATTATTAGAATAACATGTTCTTTTCCAAAGAGGTTATTACAACTTTAAAAGGCTGAATTGTTCAGTTAAAGAGTGTAGGTGCGCTGTTTGGTAGGGTGGTAATGGAAAGCCAGCAGTGGCCCAGATCATCCCTAAAAACGCATGCAAGGCTTACTGGAATAGGAGCCCAGCACCGATTCAGTGCGGCATCCCTGCTATAGCCTATGCTGGTGGGGGTCCTACAGAGCCTCTCTGGTGGAAATTAAAACTCATTTCCTGGCAAGGCTCCTGAGGGAGTTCAGCAGCCACCTGGAATCAATTCTTCCTGGAGCAGCAGGCCTTGCTGTCTCATGGAGATGTCCAGCAAGAAGCCTAACCAAGTTATGTGCACTTTCATGAACAAGCCAGGGTGAAACTAAGCCAAGAGACACAACACAGACTTTATTTCAGAAAAACAATGCAATGACAATTGTGTTATGTTGGCCTGATATGCTGCAATACAAGTCAGATGTGGCTAGAACTTGGTATATAAAAATCACATATACGCTACATGTCACCCAAATAGGTCACTATATCCTTCTAGCAGAGCATTTTTATTTACACACCACTATTCCTGTGGAGCATAGTGTTCAAAACCTGTCTTAAATCACAAGGGAGAATGATCTTGGTGAGAAGGTGAAGGAAAGAGAATGATGGAGTCAGTGTATGCTGTATGAATACCCAGTGCAGAGAGTGGTTTTCACAAGTCCATTCCAGAACCCAATTGTTGCTGACATTAACTAGTTTAATCTAGGTAAGATGGAAGTGATGGGGGTAGGAGGAAGGAAACACTGAGGAACTGGTGGGAAAGTTGATTTCACAAACCATTAAGGGTACCATCCTTGGAACATCAAATTAGTACAGTGTTTTGGTATCTTATTGCACTCATCACTTCTGTTGGACAAAAACAGCTACATCAGCAAGATACATTAGGTTTTCCTTCACTTTTAGCTAGCTAGGAGATTGCACCCATTCACTCTTTTTACCTTTCCCAGACCTCAACAAGAGATTTGTGTATCTCGAAAGCTTGTCTCTCTCACCAACAGAAGTTGGTCCAAAAAAACAAAAAAAACAAACCAACAACAAAAAAAGATATTACCTCACCCACCTTCTCTCTCTAATATCCTGGGACTGACTCGTCTATACCTCTGCCTAAAAAAAAAAAATGTAATAGGACGTATTTTTATATTTGGGGCCTATATACTGCAGAGAGGGGTGCATTCAGAGACACCCAAGACAATGTAAAATTTGTCAGTGTCTTAGAAATGCAGGAAAGAATGGATTTGAATGATGACATGCCATAAAAGATCAGGGTGATATGCTCCCATTGTTCATGCCCACTCCCAAAAAACAAACCCCTCCCCCCATCATCTTACTTCAGAAATTAAGCTACCTTAAAATTCTGCACACAAGCCAATAACTCCCACTGTTACCATGGAGGAGTCTGTGATCAGAAGCCCCCCTGTATTTACATCCTACACACTATTTCTACACTACACACCTGACTAATATCTGAGGCTTTGAAGTGAAACTAAGTATATTTTCTTTTGTTAATAAACTTGTTGCATTTTTAGTCTAAACCAATCCAGTGTTGTATTTAAATTAAACTGTTTGGAACTTTTGCTGGAGTTACCAAACTATTGACTATAGACCCTTTACATGGGCAATGGACCTTTAATATCTGAACTGTTCAAGAAAGGGCTAGACAGAGCGGAACACAGGTTTTGGGGAAAATTCAGAACTGGGAGTGTGTTAGGGTCACCCTGCAAGTAGTAATCAAGACTGGTGGAAGCCAACGTTTGACTGGAGTGTTGCTGACAGGGTCCTGGGTCAGACCTGCTATACACAGACACTCAGGGTGTGACCTGTATATTGGTAGGTTGTTTGTGAGAGGCCCAGGATGGGAGTTACAACAGCAAAGCAATGCATGACACCCCAAGTTGTGGAACTGATGGAATACAACCCCCCACTGGTCTGAATTAAACCCTGGAATGTGACAGAGTCCATGGGAAAGTTAGTACAGAATGTAGATAGCAAGTTACCAACAACTATAACTAATAAAGTATTAATCTACATCCTGTGATAAAGTGAATTGCTTCAGTAGATATTTAGACCACAGGATTCACCTACAAGAGAGAGATGAAGACCACATCTCCAGCACTCCGTTTAAAATAACAAAAACAAAAACAAAAAAAACCCCAAAAACAACCTCACTAAACATTTCCATATGCCTACTATATTAGGAAAGTGCTCCACATCTTCATATGCACAATATCTGTAGCTTTATGATCTCGTCAAAGGATTATGACTGCATAGAATGCTCCATATTAAATTTATGCAGCTAAATTCTGCAGGGGATATTCACAGATTCAGCCTTTTCACTACAAAGGGAAACATGGCTCAGTTTCAAATGGCTAGTTGGCAATGTCTTACAGTGCTGTCATGAGCGTGAAAAAGAGCTAATAATCTAGTTATTGTATTTGAGAGGCTAGAAGGTACCTTGCAAGTCAACAGATGGCAGCAGAAATATACAGAGAAATCCACAGATATCTGCTTTCACAGGTCTTAATTGCTGTTTACTGGGCTAGAGTTCGGGAGTAGTGGTTGTGATGCATGAAGAAAACTGCATCAACAAAGGACAAAAAGCCAATGCGTACTAGTTTTGCTTTATTCACCAAGATGGCTTTACTTCAGTACAAAATAATTTGTGTTAGATACACGGTAGTTACATATGATATAAAGTAATCTAATTTAGTGTAAGGAGATGCAGAACTGTACTTCATACCACATTTAGCCACAGTTCCGTTGTAGCTAATATGCACAGGTATTCACACATACGGCTTACTTACAACTGAACCACTTACTGGAGATTAAGGCACAATGACTATAGGTTATTCACTAACGTGCAGGAATTGAGTATTTGACAATTTATATCTTAAATTACCCTCAAGATGATGTTTGGTAGCCATCACCTTTACCAAGTCTTATTGTTTGTATCTAGTAGAATAATTGTTGACCTGGATATCACAGTAAGCAAGACCCCACTCCCTCCTGCCAAAGACTTGGTTAAAACAAAAGCTCTAAGTTGTATTAGCTATGACAATACTAAACAGAACAGAATACTAAACGGAACAGAACATGAGGTGGTTCCTCCCTATGTGCACTACGTGGTAGGAGAAGTACACTGCAATTTCCAAACAGATATCCATAAGGGCAAAGCAAGTTTCAGCTGGAGAATGCTCCTAAGTCCAGCAATAAAGATCTAGGCAGCCCTGAAGTCTCCCTTATCACTGGTCCAGGACTGCAGTGACAACTCCCTCCCTTGCCCCCACTACATCAATTAAGCTGCACTACACACCTGTTGTATAAAGGCAACAAACTACAGTATCCCCTTCCTAGCCATGCCTACCATTTGTTCTCAGGAAGGTGAAAACACCTCACTGTTAGCTGCTGATTGACAATGTGAGAAGCTGTCCTAATGCTTTATAGAGTACCTGCAAAAATCTAGGGCAGAGTGGGAACCTAGGGAAAGGGAGGGTGGCGCATAGAAAAATAGTCACAGATGGTAGCCCTTGCTCAGAAACAGCAATATAACCTGCCCTCCCTTTGTAGTGGTGTCATTGGGTCACTGTGGTCATTCATAGACTGCAGGGCCAATGAGGGGTATAAGGATGGTCCCCTAAGTTCCGCCTAAGCCCTGCCCATGCATAAGTCTCCTGGGAGTGGGGGAGAAGGATGCCACTCTTCCCCATTTCCCCATGCTGGCTAGGACTTCAGAGGAGTCTTTCTTCTGATGGCCATCTAAACCCCAAACTGGCAAGTGGAGGACTGCATTCTCAGTCTTGATCATCTGCACATACTGATGAGCTGTCACTGCTATTGCAGATCCCGGAGCTCTGCTGATAAACACTAGCATATTGCAGATCCTGGGGGCTCAGTTGGTAAAGGAAGTCACTTAACACAGTATAGAAATCTTCTCTCATATATTGTATGTGGCAAAAAGGACAACTGACTATGTATCATATGGAATGAATAGAAAAGGGTCAGAGATATGAAAGAATAAAAGAATGGATCAGTAAGTGAAATGCAAGTGAATTGAGATACAGCCTCAGTGTCACAATCTGTAAAATGGAAGTACAGTCCTCTGATAGGGCAATGATAGGATGTGAAAAAGAATCAGATAAGAACAGAAAATAAGTTAGAACAAAAAGATTGCCTTGTGGGATCTAGTCACCTAATCTAGACAACTCCCTAATCCATCTATGTTTCAGGAGCATCTTTTCTGTGATTAAAGGCTATCATTTCATAAACATTCAGAACATGCATACAGTTCTTTTACTTTCCTTTAAGTAAAAAACTGTTTGTTCCTCTCCCCCACCCCCAAGTAGCCCATGATCAGCACTCCAGAATGGATAATTCACATATATTTCTCTTTACGATGACTTCTACACTTTTCTAAATAAAAAGGCTTCTATATGATCTCATTTCAAAGTAAGTTACTATAAAGAAAGAAGCCACTTTTTTAAACTTATGGACTTAATTTGAAGTACTAGAAAGATCATACCGCATGGGTTAAAAGATATCCTGAGCAAGTGGTGGTTTAACTTAATAATGCTGCCTGAACTTAATGATAAACATACATTTTTTAAAAAACGAACATTTCATTATGAAGAATAATTTAAATATAAGATGGCTTTCACAATGCTCTTTAAATCCAGTGTGTGTAGCCAGCAAAGTGTAACATCTCTCCTTAGCTCATTCATATATTTTTTTCAAATTCCCATCCAATTTACATACATAATATATTCCTACAATAAAATGCATCGCTATTATTGTTTTAAAATATAGGTTATAGCAGGTAGACAAGATGTATCATAGCTGACAAGCCATTTTTTCCAACAGCTATGAACAAACAGGTCTACATTATCTTAATATGATATTGCAGTGTTTGAAGAAAATAGGTCGCATTATATTCTGTGAAAAAGAAGTAAGGAATAACTAGCTCTGAGCCTTTAATAGATGATTTTGGGAGGATCTAAGTGTAGAATATGCAATGATTTTGTCTTATCTTGTGAGGTGCTGAGTGCTTTCAATGCTAACTAAACCACTTCAAAATTGGGGCAGTGAGTACCTCATAGGAGGTGCTTACACTATAGGAGGTGCTACTGCTGGGCGAATAATAGGCTTTTCTGTTTGCTAGCAATTCCAGAAGAAAGATAGATTGTTTTGGATTAATGAACTGTTTCATTTCAAATGAACTGTGTTGATTTCAAACATTAAATATTTTTAATACATTTAAAACAAATTTCTAAACAGGAAGTAGTTTCAGAATTCCCTAAACAAACTGTTTTTTTCTTTTTATTTGAAACAAAACATTTCACTTTTGGACTTTTTTTTCAAGTTTCTTTTTCCCTTCAACTGAAGCAATTTGGTGAAGTCAACATAAATTCATGAAATATTTCAGTGTCACTGAAAAATATTTTGGTTAAAAAATTTCACACAGTTCTTCTTAGTACCTCTCAGAATTTGTTCCTTAAGGAATTTCTAAAATGTTGTATCATTGGAAGTTTCTCCTACAAACTCAAACTAAAATAGGAAAATATGACAAAAATTATGACAAAAGAAAAAATAAAATCCATGTTTTAGGTGATGCATTAATAGCAACTTAGAGCCATATTCTTATCTGCTAGTATTTGTCATTACTTTGATGTTAGCATTTTCAGAAACAAAACGATTTTCAGTTTCAATTGCTCATTGTGGTTAAGTACTGGAATAAATTGCCTAAGCAGATTGTGGAATCACCATCACTGGAGATTTGTAAAAGGTTTGACAAACATCTGTCAGGGATGGTCTAGATCAGTGGTTCTCAAAGTCGGTCCACCGCTTGTTCAGGGAAAGCCCCGGCGCGCTGGACTGGTTTGTTTACCTGCCGCGTCCGCAGGTTCAGCCGATTGCGGCTCCCACTGGCTGCGGTTCGCCGCTCCAGGCCAATGGGGGCTGCAAGAAGGGTGACCAGCACATCCCTCGGCCCGCGCTGCTTCTTTCATCCCCTTTGCACACGAATACTGCTGATTATATAAATGTGTGCAAGGGTAGGCCAATAGTTCAGGGTACACTTCATGCCATATAAGAGGACTGCACAAGGCCGATTCATTATTTAAAGCCATTTTAATTCCTTTCCATGAGGCATAAACGGTAGATAAGCATTTGAGAGGCATCTACCCCAGCAATTTCATCCTTAGTACATTAGTCTCCATTTGGTCCATGCGATCAAACTGGTTAAAGTGTGGAGAAAATGGAGACAATTCAAATTAGGATCAGAACTTTTGGGGGCTTCTCTGAACTTCTCATAAACATTAGAGGATTAATTAACAATATACTTTATTTGATACTGCCTTTTATCCTGAAAAATAAGTCAGGAGAAGGACTCCCCTTCTCTCTCATGCCTCCCTTTTTATATATAGGGATAATTTTATATCTAGGGATAATTTTACTCACTATCACCACCATACAGCCAGTTCTGTGAAAGGACATGGCTGCTAAATGACAGTACACAGAAACACTACACAGTTTCAGACAAGCAGCAAAAGAAGAATACACTGGCCCACTGGAACTGCAGGAGAAGGTAGTTACTATAGGCAGAAGGTAGTTGCTATAGGACCAAGATATTGGTACTAACCTCTAACACTTGAAAAAAGTGCTCTGGGGTCTTCAACAACCACAAGTCATCAGGACTTTTGTTTTATATCTCATTAAAAAAAAATAAAGGCACCACTACTACTACATAATACTCAGTATTATGCTTGAGCATTGATTCCATAGTGATTCAGAGCAAAGTGTACCACTTACTGATATCACCAACAAAACAGTACCCTGGACTTTCTTTGGAGGTATTACACCCCAAAGATGGTTAAGTTTGATCCTCCTTAGTTTGTGAGCTCTGGCAAACCTACAGCTGAAGAGGTTATAGCTGCAGTACAATAGTTCCCTTAGGAAACCAAATAGCTGTCCAATTATACCACTTTTTAAACAATTTTTTAAAAACAGAATTGACAGAAAGGTAATTTTCAAAAATCTTGAACTAGAGAAGGGCAGAGAAGAAAAATACCACAGCTTTCATTTTACTTGATAAAGCATTCATGTAACAATACTTAGGAAATAGCTTTAGAAAAAATGTGAATGCAAGCACTGTTGAAAGTCCATGTTACAGGGATTTTACAGATTACTTTATATTCATATATAAATATTCCATGTCATCTCAATAAGATCTCATCTAAACAGTACTTGTCCAGAGAAATTTTTGCATTTTTTGTAGGGTTGAATCCCTTTCGGACTTTGGCTTCCTACCACCACTTCAGGCATTATATAAACACAGGAATGCATTATCTCTTATTACTAAAATGATGATGACATTCAGAAGGAAGAAATCTGATTAGGCAGCACAAACTATTCTGATTAATTTTATGTGCTAACTGGACCCCTAACTAGCTCCAAATGATAGATTGTGAGTATCTTTTTCATTAGATGAATACCATAAATAAAATATTCTGACCGGAAAATGTTAGTGTTGAATAATGAGTCATTTAACTACTGGGACATGAGTTAAGTTTTGCTATCTTTGCAGCAAAGAAAAATAATTTCAGGAGGCATGAAAGTTGTATATAAAAACAAAAATGCTAAAAGCACTACAGACCAGCATGCTACAGTGAAGTCTAACAGTAGAATGAGCATGGTGAAATAAAACAAACACTAAAAGCTACTTTGAATGGAATGCACTTGTTTGAATGACTAGTGAAACAAACAAAAAACCCACATGCTGTGAAAACAGTCACTATCCTGTTCAAAAACAGTTGTTACAATGTAGCGTAAAGGACAAGGAAACACATATAATTTAAGCATTAGAATCCCAAAATGCAATGTCATGAAGGGAAAATATTATCCAAACATTACCATCCTTCAGTTCTTCCATGAGCTCTCCATTTTTTCCACGGGAATTTCAAATTCCCATATTTTCTCCTCTTTCCCACTTCTTGCTTCCCATTTTCACACCCCCTTTCCCATTTCCCGTACCACTACACCCATAATAAAATAAATAAATAAAAAGACACATACAAAGAAAGAAAGAAAAAAGTGAACGAAAATAGGTACCTGTTGTCACCCCAGTAATTTTGCCTTTACATGGCTGCCTGTTTCTGTTTTTTAGTTTGCCACCTCTTTGGTTAAGGGAAAATGTCTCCCTACAATATGTGTTTCTATAGCATAATGGGGCCTCCTATTTCTGCCTTTGTCTGCTTTATTCTCCCTCTGTTACTTCTTTCAGCCTTCTCACTTGGACATGTCTTTTTGTCCTCCTTATATGCTTCATCCTACAGCTAGTGCTCTCTTTTTGAGCATATCTGCCAGGCTCACACCTCCTCCTCCAAAACACTCAAGATTTACTATTTCAGGTTTGCCTGTCAACTGTGGCCCAGATACTCTGGCCTATTCAAATGCCTTAGCATCACTCAGAGTGCAGAGACTGCCTGTAACACCCCAGCTAGGGATACCAAAGGAACAAACAGGACTCTCAGGATCCCTTGAAAATTTGGGAGGGGAGGTTAAACGTTATTTTTAACAGCTAACAGGGACAAGAGACAAACCTTAGTAGTTTCATACAAATAGGGAGGAATTTTAAGGAGATAAAAAGCTGTTTTTGCTTGCATAATTTTCCCCACAAAAATCACTGGTTTTGCGTACTTTCCATTGTTAGTGTTCTTCAAAAATAAAGGGTTGAATTTTCCTCTTGATATATGCTTGGAACACCTATTGGGAGTTACATGAGCATATACAGATGTGAGAATTGTACAATGTGTTTAAAGTTTGTGGATGTAGATGCTATCAATGAAACTTAGAAATTCTTTTATGACCAATACATACCATGCAAGCACAAAGTTTGTTGCACATCGTTATAGAAGCTCAATGATGGCAAAGTCTTCCATGAAAAATAAAATTATTTTGAACTTCTAAGATCGAAGAAAAAATTATGATTCATAGTGTTTTAACCTCATAGCCTCTCTCAGTTGCTAAAGAAACCCAACTCAGTATTTTCACAAGATCCACATAGATAATATACTTTGAGTGACATATGACTTCATTGCAATGCTTGGGGTGGGGGTGGGGAGGGAGAAGGTGAAAACTACAATTAAATATTTTTTTTAAAAAAGGATAAAAATGGAACAAGAGAGCACCAAAGAAAGTTTCAGAAAGCATATATGTTACTCCTTTTCCATAAGCAAGTCAACTAATATTAGAGCCTTCCCAAATCTAGTTCACAAGGGAACACATTCACTACTTAATTATGATGAAACAGTCCTTAGATACATGGATGCAACTTCCACTGACGTAACTGAAATCACAAAACCAACTTTTATGTCAGTTTAGTGCTGTATCGAACTGTTGGAAGTCTTTGCAGAATCTTGGCCTTAACAAGAGTCCTAATATTGTCTCAACAAGGGCCCTAATATTGTCTCAAGTATTTAACTCTAACATATATAAATTCTTTTTATAAAAGATGTTCAATTAATATTTCTATGTAGTTAGCACACAGTTTGATTTAACTAATAAAAGTGAACCTCTTCTATGCAACACATTCGTATGTCAACACAAATTAAAAAAAGCATGGTAACAATCTGTTTCTATTTATTTCTATTACACATACTAATGACATTTGGCCTGCTCCTTAAATTACCACACTTCAGGCTGTGTGTCGTACTGAATGCTGGAGAAGAGAGGTCAAATTTGTCATTTGATTAAAACAATTAAAGGAAAATTAATAACTTCAAGCACTATTATCACAGGAGAAGCAGAAGCATTCAAGATAAAAATAACTGACTAGAGCCTCCCCTGGGATAGTGCTTGGGGTGCACTATAGACCGCGGGGATCCGATTTGGATATGGATAGAGACCTCTTGAATGTTTTTAATGAAGTAAATACTAATGGAAACTGCGTCATCATGGGAGACTTTAACTTCCCAGATATAGACTGGAGGACCAGTGCTAGTAATTATAATAGGGCTCAGATTTTCCTGGATGCGATAGCTGATGGATTTCTTCACCAAGTAGTTGCTGAACCGACAAGAGGGGATACCATTTTAGATTTGGTTTTGGTGAGTAGTGAGGACCTCATAGAAGAAATGGTTGTAGGGAACAACTTGGTTCGAGTGATCATGAGCTAATTCAGTTCAAACTAAAATGGAAGGATAAACAAAAATAGAACTGTGACTAGGGTTTTTGATTGCAAAAAGGCTAACTTAAAAAAATTAAGGCAATTAGTTAGGGAAGTGGATTGTACTGAAGAATTTATGGATGTAAAGGAGGAGGAGGCTTGGAATTACTTCAAGTCAAAGTTGCGGAAACTATCAGAAGCCTTCATCCCAAGAAAGGGGAAAAAATTCATAGGCAGGAGTTGTAGACCAAGCATCTCAGGGAGGTGATTAAGAAAAAGCAGAACGCTTACGAGGAGTGGAAGATAGGAGGGATTAGCAAGGAAAGCTACCTTATTGAAGTCAGAACATATAGGGATAAAGTGATAAAGGTAGATCGTGTCAGACCAACCTGATCTCCTTCTTTGAGGAAGTAACAGATTTTTTAGACAAAGGAAACACAGTGGATCTAATTTACCTTGATTTCAGTAAGGCGTTTGATATGGTGCCACATGAGAAATTATTAGTTAAATTGGAAAAGATCGGGATCAATATGAAAATTGAAAGGTGGATAAGGAATTGGTTAAAAGGGAGACTACAGTGGGTCATACTGAAAGGTGAACTGTCAGACTAGAGGGAGGTTACCAGTGGAGTTCCTCAGGAACTGGTTTGGGGACCAATCTTATTTAATCTTTTTATTACTGACCTCGGCACAAAAAGTGGGAGTGTGCTAATAAAGTTTGTGGATGATACAAAGCTGGGAGGTATTGCCAATTTAGAGAGAGACCGGGATATCATACAGGAAGATCTGGATGACCTTGTAAACTGGAGTAATAGTAATAGGATAACATTTAATAGTGATCATGCATTTAGGGATTAATAACAAGAATTTGTGTTATAACCCTGGGATGCATCACTTGGAAGTAACAGAGGAGGAGAAGAACCTCGGAGTATTGGTTGATTACAGGATGACTATGAGCCGCCAATGTGATATGGCTGTGAAAAAAAGCTAATGCGGTCTTGCGATGCATCAGGCAAGGTATTTCCAGTAGAGATAAGGAGGTTTTATTACCATTATACAAGGCACTGGTGAGATACTGTGTACAGTTCTGGTCTCCCATGTTTAAGAAGGATGAATTCAAACTGGAACAGGTACAGAGAAGGGCTACTAGGATGATCCGAGGAATGGAAAACATGTCTTATGAAAGGAGACTCAAAGAGCTTGGCTTGTTTAGCCTAACCAAAAGAAGGCTGAGAGGAGATATGATTGATCTCTATAAATATATCAGAGGGATAAATACCAGAGAGAGGGAGAGGAATTATTTAAGCTCAGTACCAATGTGGACACAAGAACAAATGGATATAAACTGGCCATCGGGAAGTTTAGACTTGAAATTAGATGAAGGGTTCTAACCATCAGAGGAGTGAAGTTCTGGAATAGCCTTCCAAGGGAAGCAGTGGGGGCAAAAGACATATCTGGCTTCAAGACAAATTTGATAAGTTATGGAAGGGATGATATGATGGGATAGCCTAATTTTGGCAATTAATTGATCTTCGACTATTAGCGGTAGATATGCCCAATGGCCCGTGATGGGATGTTAGACGGGGTAGGATCTGAGTTACTACAGAGAATTCTTTCCTGGGTGTCTGGCTGGTGAGTCTTGCCCACATGCTCAGGGTTTAGCTGATCGCCATATTTGGGGTCAGGAAGGAATTTTCCTCCAGGGCAGAATGGCAGAGGCCCTGGGGTTTGGTTTTGTTCTTTTTTGCCTTCCTCTGCAGCATGAAGCACAGGTCACTTGCTGGAGGAGTCTCTGCACCTTGATGTCTTTAAACCATGATTGGAGGACTTCAATAGCTCAGACATAGGTTAGGGGTTTATTACAGGAGTGGGTTGGTGAGATTCTGTGGCCTGCGTTGTGCATAAGGTCAGACTAGATGATCATAATGTCCCTTCTGACCTTAAAGTCTATGAACTTCAGATTTAGGGCAATATTACAAATCCTTAAATGTAAATATGCACACTCATTATGAGAGTCAACTAACAACTCAACAGTAGGCTGGGGCTCCCCTCCTGAATCACCGCCCCCCCTCCCCTCCCCCCCGCAACAAAGCCCAAATGAAAATATGAATTTGAAACAATTCTGTCACTCTCAGGCTTGAGCTTTTCCATTCCTCAGTTGAATGCCAAGTCCCCAGACTGCTTCCCTGGGAGTCTTGGCCCTATTTCGAGGCCCACCATAGGGGCTAACTCCCACATCATGGTTTTCCCCAGTTCTCCTTCTGCTTGCTTCCTATCAGTCCGTTTGCTAAAACAGGGTACTTACAACCTACTGTCTCCTGGGTCTTCCCCCTTCACAAAGGAGTGTTCACTTTCTTTCTGTAGGCCTGCCTGACCCTTTTCCAGCTGATTCCAATAACTGCAATTAAGCCACCCAATCAGGAGAAGATGGCGGACAGTTGCTGCATCATAGGCAAAGCTCAGGTTGACTCCCATGAAAGGGCCAACAACAATTAATACAGGAAGATAACTGTTCCTCCAGTACAGGTATTTTCAGTTTACTGTGTACTATAGGATAATTTCTAGATACTTATTTCACACTGAGACACCATTAAAATATAGACTGGTTGGTTGACAAGACATGGCCAAACACAAAGAAGTTGCAATTGAAATAGTCAAACAAAGTCTTCTAAAAATCTATAATAACCACATATTGAAACAAAAAATATAGAAAATTTTTTACTAGATCACTGTGGATAAGTTTCAGAAACTTTGCTTGTTTTTGTGTGTGTTTATATAAAAGAATTTAATCACAGAGATAATATCAAGAAAAGTTAATTGAATTTGGGAATAATAGTATTAAGCAATAAAAAGTTTTCTGGACAATCGAGGTCAATCTGTTTTTTGTATTGTTCAGTTAACAGTAAATTAACGTCATCTTATTTACAAGATGTAGATACATTCACATATCACCTAATAATCATCACACTTTAAAGGGGATTAACGAAAAGGCTACGATATACAAAAGGCACATTCTTGCAACATCAGTATTTTAAAAAGTTACATGTTGGCATTTCAAGTTACCCTCGTATTCGAAGATTGCTCTTAATAACATATCTTTGCTTAATATGGATGCAAAGTCGTGGAGCTGGTTGAAATTTTTCAGAGGCAAGTATTTGACCAAAACAGCTAACTTTTGAAATCTGAGATTTTTGTGAAATCGTTCTCTGATCTTTTTCAGTGCAATCCAACATGAAAAAAAAATTGAGAATTGTTTTGATTCCCTCCCTGTTCCCCTTCTCTCAGCTGAAACTTCTGGCAAAGTGAAACCACAGAAAAAAGAAAGAGGGGAGAGGAGACAAAATTTTCTAAATGGAAACATTTAAACAAAATGAAAAATCATTCCTGTTTAAAAAAAGTAGGGAGGGACCTATTTTGATGTTTTCAAAGTTTATAAGAAGAGATCTTTATTATTTTTTAACCAGTTCCAAAAAGTATCAATTGAAGTACTGCAATATAATTAGTGGTCGCAGAGAAAAGCCAAAGATGAGGATTTAAAGATATTCCAAAAGTTTTGGCAATTTGCAGTGGTAGATTGAAACGTTTGTTCAGGCACTAACTGCAGCAATAAGGTAGAGGTATAAATTGCTCCTGACAGCTGCACAGGGGAAAAAGGGGTAGGAGAGGGAAGAGAATGGGGTAGCAGAAGAAACCTTCTTTCCACTTGCATCCTCCATTCAGCAGCCAGACAAAACCCTTAAACACAAGGATTAGTTCCTCCTATCTATTTCTTGGGGCACATTCCACCCCAAAGAGAACAGAGAGTAAGGAAGACATTGGTCCTATACCCTACTTTTCCCCAGACCTGGATCCAATTAGATAGAGAGGTGGAAAGGATGTACTAATAAACCATCCTAATTTTTTAATGTATTTGTTATTCATAAATACTTGCCAAATATTTGGGCAGACAGTGTTCAGCCTATGGGATGTTTAATAACTGTTCTTTGTGGTTGGTGATGTGATTAGGCACCTAAGCCACACAGCTGATGGAAATTTTATAAACAGCTTAACAGATAATGTTGCACACAAATACCTTTATTCACACATGAATACAGACATCCAAGTTGAGAAAAGGCATGTGCAAACAAATGTTAGTAAATAAGATGGGCACAAACAAGGTCAAACAGCTGCTTGGAATTTGAATTAATGGCCGTAAGTTATCTTTCCTCCCACCCTCAGAATTCAACCTGCTCTGTTAGATTTTCATGTCCCCCACCTCCGCACCCTCAAACTCTAGAAAAAACTCAGGCTGAAAGTAGATGGTTGTCAGGGGGTAGGGGGGATTGTAAGAGACTCAAATCTTAAATTCTGCTGAGAGGGGTATCTTATTAGGCTGTGATAGGCTTGTTACTGTTTTATCTCTTCATTATAGAATTATATACTTGTATGTAGGTAATATATTCTCTAGCACAAGATGTTCTAGAAGTGGAAAAGAACATGCACAAACCTGGCTTAAAAAAACCCAAACATACAAAAACAACTATTAATGAAGGTGAAGAAAACGGTACTCTTTGGTTCCATCATGGCTGGAACTTCTTCAGGCATGAGAATTTATAGATTTCTATCACTTCTGCTCTTGACACTGTTCATTCCCAGACACTCAAGAACATTTTACTTGATTCACATCAAAAGTTTCAAGCATATATTGATTACACAAAACTATCATGTTTACTATAGCATATTGACTACATTTGATCCATCTTAACTGTGTTCTAACAAATGTTAAATGGCTTTTTGTATCCAGTGAACAGAGCAACAGATAGAAGAGAAATTACAAGTATATAGGTGGCTAATTTCTTAAAAGGTTTCTCTCCATTATTGTGAGATGGCAATGCAGGTATCATGGCTTTTCTTTAATGTCTATTTCTGAAAGTCAGTGGAACTACTCACATAAATAAGTACTATTCAACATGAAAAAGTGTTGCAGAATTAGACTCAAACTCTGCTGATTCTATGTTCTCAGAGTGGCCAAGAGACTGGAAAGTACTGAAAAAATATGGAGTATTTTAAGAAGGAAAAGGGGAATCAGGAGAAAGGTTTATTGATAATTCAGCCTGTCTGTTTTTTCCATAGATCAATGGCCAGATATTGCTATTCTTAGTCAGTCCCCATTGAATCCAGTGAGAGATCTGCCCAAATAAGAACCACCAGATTGGATCCCTTAGGACAGTGGTTCCTAAACTTGTTCTGTCACTTGTGCAGGGAAAGCCTCTGGCTGGCCAGGCCGGTTTGTTTACCAGCCATGTCCATAGGTTCGGCCAATCATGGCAAGGGCCGAGGGATGTACTGGCCGCCACTTCCAGCAGCTCCCATTGGCCTGGAGCAGCGAACCGCGGCCACTGGGAGCCACGATCAGCCGAACCTGCGGACACGGCAGGTAAACAAACCGGCCCGGACCACCAGGGGCTTTCCCTGAACAAGTGGCAGAACAAGTTTGGGAACCACTGCCTTAGGATATGTGTACACGGCATGTGACAGCAAGCCTCCCAGCCTGGGTTGATAGACCTGTGGGGCTCAGACTTGTGCACTAAAAATAGCTGTGTAACCATTGCAGGTCGGGATCCCAAGCAGGGCCAGCTCCAGGCACCAGCATTCCAAGCAGGTGCTTGGGGCGGCACTTAGAAAGGGGCAGCAGTGTTTCCACGGCGGTTGCAATTCGGCAGCAGCTTCTCCCTTTTGCTGTCTGCAGCGACAATTTTTTTTCCACTGCTTGGGGTGGCAAAAACTGTAGAGCCAGCCCTGATCCCAAGCCTGAAGGTGGGGAGGGAGGGAACGTGAGTTTGAGATCCTGGGCTCTAGCCCCTCCCACAACATCTATACATATAATTTTAGTCTGCTGGAGCAAGTCTGTGGACATAGGCTAGGAGGCTTGCTCCGAGATGCAGCATAGATAGTTGCACAGATTTACTGCATGGACACTTTGCCACCAATCTATGACATACTTTCCCAAGAGGGGAGAATAAAGATTGTGTGCTTGAACTAACTCTTCACAGCACACTGCCTCCTATGCAAACATCCAATGTACATCATGAAAGAACTATGTCCACTGATCTCATGTCTTTGTAACCTTTGTACAACTTGGATGTTTTAAAGAATTTAAATATTGTATCATGACAAAGTGGGCTTTCACACAATACCAAAGTATGTTATTAAAATGGCTCTTAACTGACTAGAACAAACAAACTAGACGTTTCACTTGCCCAATCATTCACAAACCGACCTGAGAGCACAAGAACAGTTAATAACTACAGAACTATATAGCTAAAGGAGAAACATGGTGGGAAAACATAAAGGGTTAGTACTTGGGCTGGTGAGCAACTTCAACAAAACTGGTGTGAAATTATACAAATAGGAGACTCTCCAGTGGAAAGAAAAGTAGATATTATATTTTTTTTTTAAAAAAAATAGCATTGTTTTCATCATTATGTTGACAATGGGGACACTTCGCTTTTTAAAAAAATAAGGAACAGGAAGCATCAGGAGTGTATTTGAAAGCCCAGGTCAGTAGTGGGAGGGGGAGAAGATGTGGGGGATGGATACTCTAATCTGCTAAACAATTTCAATAGACTGAGAAAAATATTAACTTGTATTTTTAAAAAGAGCATTCACTTATTTAGGTATAAATTACACTGTCTCATTGTGACAGAAGGAAATTACTTTCATATTTAAGGCTCCTTCATTTTCTATGAGCAGTTCTGTTAGACGTAGTGAACCTTTCACAGCCCATTTATTTTATTGTTCTGTTAAGTTTATTGAGGGTTTTTTTTTTTAAAAGCAGTGAGTCAAACAGCTCTTTCAGCTTTCTTAAGCAGCACATCTAGCAGGTTTCTTTTCAAGATTACCGAGCAGTCTCTGCTGTAATTTAGGCAGTTTTGAAAGCTTACTTGCAATTTCATCCTAAATCAGAATTTTAAAGATTTAATTCTAAAGCCTTTAATAAAACTTATATGGCACTAGGTCTGCACTTAGTGTTGTGTACATCCACACCTGACAAGGTATGTGGTTTTAGGAAAGGCCTTTGGACACTACCCTCAGGCTGAAAGAAAATAGGTCACTTCTGGGGACATTTTTCCCTAAAAGAAAAGGGATTAGGCTTGAGGGGGGAACCACCCCATTGCTTCTTTTGTTGTAGTCCAGGAACACCAAAGATTCATTCACAGACAAGCAGAATCTAATAACTCAGTTTCCCTAGAGTTGCTGCTGATCTGTATTTAAAAATCCCGGCTGTGCTATTTGACTGGTACATTGGATCTGAGGTTTAAAACTAAACAATACCTCTCATCTCAATGTTCCTGTAAGTAGCTCCAGATATCCAACTACTTGTCTGCATAACGTGTCTGGCTTCACTCAGCCCACTGCATCACACACTACATTCTGGTAAGGAAGCACATGGCAAACTATGCTATAGTGACCAGATGTCCCGAATTTATAGGGACAGTCCCGATTTTTGGGTCTTTTTCTTATATAGGCTCCTATTACCCCCCCACCCCATCCCGATTTTTCTCACTTGCTGTCTGGGCACCCTAAACTATGCATGCCCTTTATCCAAAGTGCACTGCAGTTCCATGGTATTTACAAGAGAATTGGGGCAGAATGCGCATTTCCATTTCAGATAACTATGTGTTACCTGAAAGCCGTCTTTACTTTGACAAAGTCACTGTGCTGTGGAAGTTATTATCCGAGCCTGAAGAGGCTGTTGGTGCACAATACATGGTGCAGCACTCATGTATTCAAAGTCTAAGCAGATGGCTGTAAGCAGACGGTGCAACTTTAAAGAAGGTTTTGCCCAAGCATCCAGTGTGGAGCGTGAGCTGCTGTGATAGTTTATATGGCCTGGTACATCAGAATACCAGGCTTACGTCAGAGATGAAGGACAGATTGATATTCTTCCTTCACTTTGTTCGGCACACATCTGGTTATTTCATTCTCCATACTGCATAAGGTTTGCACAACTGTTTGGATTTTGTGGGGTTCTTAGCCAAATGAAACTTCTGAAACTTTTTGAGGTTCATGTATCATTCTGGGTGCTTCATGTAAGAGTGACAATGAAAAACCAGATGCCCAGAACAAGGGATATCTAACAGCCCCATGACTATCATTTTGTCTGATCCAAACCAAACCCATTTTCTTATTCAACAGGACAACTAGTTACAACCTACTGGTGTTAGCTGGGGCAAGGAAAAGCTCAATATACACTTTGTAGGATTATTTTCACCACAGCTACTGAGCAGAGCTATGGCAATATCCTCTAGAGTATATACCACTTCTCATATGTTTGTGTTATCTCCATATTTGATCTCATGCATTGCAAACCCATTTCTGAAACAAATGTTAATTAGAACTGGCCTGAGTACTGAGCCCTATGAGAACTGCCATATGTCACCTTTTGCGGGAGGATTGTATTCCATTTACCTGACAGCCTAATATCAATCCATTTCTTCAGTGAAGTACAATACTCTTGACTTTAGTAGCTTCCTGTGAGATAGGTCATCAAATTCTTAGCTAAAATAAAGATAAATTGAGTAATCTGATCTCCCTTCATCTATTAAATTAGGTACTCCAACAAAAATCAAATTAATGAAAGTAGATTTATCATCAGTACTTCTAGAGTGACACTTACTACTCAATACAATTTTTCCCTAAGTATTTTACTATTTCTCATTAATTCCAGCCTTTTGCCTGTGATAGCAGTCAGACTAACTGGTCTGCAGTTCTGACTTTCACTTTCTGTTAACCATCTGAAGAACAAGGACATCACCTTTTCTTCAGTGCTATAACCAATTTCAGTGATAACCCAAGTCAAAATGCAAGTGGAGCTAATGGCTTATAGGCAAGTATACATTGGAGGGAGAAAGGAGGCGAAAGGTTCTTGATTTAGCCTAATCTCCCTCCAAAAAAATTAATAGATCCTCCAGCTTTCCACATCCTACAACTACCACTTTTTAGCTATAGCAGGCTGACTTAACCCATCCCTTAATGTCACTCCTGACTTGACTAGAGAGGGCGATGGATTGGCTGCTCAAAAGTGATTCGTATCACTCCCAACCTTTCAGAGGCTGAATTCACTCCCAGGATCTTTACACCACTACCTTGTTCATGTCCTCTGACTCTCCCAAAGAAGGTTTTGGTTTACAGTTTGCTTACAATCTTGCATTCTAATAAATTTTACAGCATGCCTCTTATGCTTGTTACTGTGAGAGGTAAACTCAGAGCTTAAGTAGATGAATTACTAGTTTAGAAGGCCACAGTCAAGCAGAATTTAGATCACATGGAAAAAAGGAGTACCTTAATACTGCTGCTGAACTAGATACAGTTAACAGAGCACTTTCTCCTTGTGTCAGTGGAAAGTAGATGTAGAGAATTCATGAAGACAACAATCAGTTTCCTATTGAAGTGTCCCTCTTTCTTCCTCACTACTCCATGAAGTCTGTGCAAGCTATTTGCAATGAAATCCAAAATTATATGAAACATGCCAGGTTTTAGGTTTTGCCATAAACTCTTAAACCCAAACTACAGACTTTGAAAGGATCACAAATCTTTCCAACAAAATTAGGCCCCAATTATACCGAGTGGGATAATTTGGGGCACACATGGAATTCACATTAAATCTGAAGTTTTGATGTGAAACTCATGGGTTTCCAGTAGTGCCCGCTACCAGATTTCAGTGTTCACTAAAACCCCAAATTCAAAGTAAAGGCCAGAGAGGCAAACATTATGTATATAAAAACCTCAAAGAAGATAGTTGTACAAACACCACAAAGTGAAGACAGCCTGTCACACATATTTAATTATTATGTGCCTGAAAGACCTGGAGAGAAGATATCTGGAGATCTGCTTTGGGGAGTATCATTGCAAGTGTAACTTTATCAGATACCTGAAAGAGAAGTGGTTTTGGCAGCAGCCAGGGAAAGAAGAAATTGAGGCATGAATGGGAAAGATGATGATATTTCTGGACCTCTGCCCTAAAACTCAATCTGGAAGGAGAAAGCCTGCAGAAATCATACAAGCCTTCACTGGGAAAAACAACCCATAGCTTCAATATTATTCCCTGCAATTTAAAATTTTTACACGACTCCAGTTTGGTTCTTTCATTCAATTACAAATTCCACAAGTACACATTTTCTTACCCTCCTTCAGTTTCCTCTTCACTGGGAATGCTACAACCCCTAGCATGAGGGCACAAAGAGAAAGTCAGGACCCTCAAAGGAGCTTACTAAATTCCCCTCAGCTCACCTGACAGTGGCTTAGTGTCAACATAAGCACACTGAAGAGGAGGAAAGAGGGGAGAGAAAATGTGGGAGGGAGAAGAAGAAAATACTACACCCTATCAAACTCCAATCATTGCCTCAGACTAGAAGTACCCAAGATCAATAAATGCTATCTAGCTATTTACATAATGCTAATTGCTATGGTATCCATTATAGAAATTGCATAAATTACAGATCTAGTAGTCTAGATCTAAACTTTGAATTCTCCCTTTCCTCCCTCTGCCCATAGCAAGAATTATGATTATTTCCAGACAAAAAAAGATTCAGTACACTTTAATTAAGGATAGAAGTGTGTATCAAAAAGCAAACATCAGAAACCCAGAAAATTCAGAGCGAAGATTAAACATTAAAGATCCCAAACATTCAACAGTACAGATATGCATACCTAAAACATCCAGACAACATTTTCATACATAAAAACTGAACTGAAAGTACTCACCTTAATTAAGAAACACCTTAATAATAATTGACTAGAGATACCTGTGTGTTAAATAAGTGACAAGGCAATTTATAATAATCCTAAAGATGAAGGGGGCTGGATAACCCTATTAAAAAAACACACACAAAGCCAACTAATAAAGCTACAGTGTTCCATCACCATGTTACAAGAAATATATCACCACATAATAGGGGCACTCACCCATTCTGGTATCCAGCTGGCTTCTGATCCATAGTCTCTCACTGGTGGAGGGACAATTTAATATTTAAGTTCTTGAGCCAAACCCAATGAGTCTTCTCCTTCTGAGGTAAACAAAGAATCTAGATAAAAAAGTAAATTTCAACCCTTCCTTGGTCACAGTCCTTCAGCCATTCCTCGGCTCCAATAATCTCTTTCTTGATCATTTGAGGGTTCACAAAATAGCCCTTCCCTCACTAGGCAGCTGGTGCCCTGCTCTCCTCCCTGCTGGTACAGACTTCCCTCCCCCTTCTCTCGAAGCCTCTTAGCTGGAACCCCAAAACCAGACCTCAGCCCACACCCATATTATATTGCCCCAGGTTTTTTCCTTCACCCCTCCTCAGACCTTTCCCACAGGCCTCCTGAGCTGATCCCACTAATCTAAATAGAAAGCCGCACTCCTGGACTTCCCACAGCAGCCCTGGCTCTACCCACCTGTTTTCTTAGTCTTGTGACTGGGGGAGGGGAACCCAGGCAATGCTAAGAGGTAGCATTTGAACACCTTCCATGCTCATGCTCCCCTGTGACTTGACTTACAAGAAAATTAGAAAGGTAAAAGAAGAGTTGGGCAGGGCACGTTTTCTGCTCTTCTCACTTAACCCAAGTGCAGTAGGAAGGTTGCAACTGTCATTCACCTCTTCAATTACATATTACTCAGGTAGTTGACTGGGGCAGAAGAATTTGGTATTTTGAGAAACTGAAGGTAGGAAAAAAATTCTTTAAACAGCATATGCATCCAACAGATTTTCCCCTCCTTTTAAACAGACATTGGATAACATTTTCAAAGGTGCCTATGTAATTTAGGAGCCAGAGTCTCATTTTTTCTAAAGTGACTTAGGCACTTAGAAGCCCAAGTCTCTTTGCAGGACTCCCTAAGTCACTCTTGAAAATGGGACTTAAGTTCCTAAATCAGATGAGTGTTTTTGAAAATTTTATCTACAGACCGCCAGCAATAT
Source organism: Lepidochelys olivacea (assembly GCF_965140295.1). Classification (NCBI taxonomy): domain Eukaryota; kingdom Metazoa; phylum Chordata; order Testudines; family Cheloniidae; genus Lepidochelys; species Lepidochelys olivacea. The sequence continues at coordinate 43,940,183 of NC_140414.1, read as the reverse complement.
CCCTATATCCATCTTTGTGAGGGAATTTTAATTGTATCTTGAATGCCATATAGATGTTGCACTGATCTAATAGATGCTGTACTGAAGACTTTGTTCACAAAATAGCAGAAGAATTGGCATGGTTTAGTGTACAAGAAGAGTAAGAGGAAACAAGGGCTGAGTAGTAGGCAGATTCCAGTACTTTAACCACAGGACAAACCTTCCTCCCTTTCAGGTCACTCTGTGTTGCCCCTCAGCTCCATTACTGCAAGATGCTTCTGGACCGTACATGACATCATTACAAACTTAACAGGCTACTATTGGGAGAGTCACATTGCAGCCATTTCATGGAGGGACTACTGTGATTATCTAGTCTGACCTCCTGTATAGCACAGGCCATAGAACTTCCCTGAAAAAATTCCTAGAGCACATCTTTTAGAAAAACACCCAATCTTAATTTAAAAATGGCCAGTGATGGAGCATCCACCACAACCCTTAGTAAATTGTTCCAATGGTTAATTACCCTCACTGTAAAAAAAATTAAATTGATATCACTGGAGAGGTATCACCAGTAATCCTGTGGGAAATGCTAAATGCAGTCATCACAGACAAAATAATTGCCTTCAGTTCAGGAATGAAGCAGTGGATAGAGAAAATTTAATCCCTCAAGACTCTATTTGTAACTGTAGAAAAAAGCAAAATGAGGACACAAACTAAAATGTCTAGAATACAAGAGAATGGAGTTGGGGCCAGACTCAGGCATTTTGCTGCCATAGGCAAATTTCAATATATTTCCACACCCACTTTTCCAGTCCTATATTTTCTTCCCTCTGGTGATTTACCTCTTTTTTATAGGTGTATTTATTCTTACATTTTGGGAGTAAGCTTCCCATTAAGTCAAGATTTATTTACACTTACACTAGCCTTTTTCTACAGTTACTATATTCTCTGAGGTGTCAATTTGTCCTTTGCATTTTTCCTTTTTATGTTAACTGCATCTCTTAGTATACCTTTTCCTCCCTCTTTTTCTTTCATGCCCTTAAACTTATTTTCTCCTCATGTACATATTTTCTTTCTTTCTAGCCATCCCATTTGTTTGCCTTCCTTGACTGTGTAGAGTTTGTTCAGTTTTCCCTCCTTTTTTTAATCCCCCCCCACTCATGATTCTCCCTTACACTCATGACCCTGATACTAAAACAATCACTCCATACTCAGTTTTGCACTCACTGTCAGAATGACTCACTACCCACATGAGCTCCCTATAAACATACTCAAAGCATCAGTCTCCTCTCTCATGCTCCTTAGAGAGAGGGGTTTCCTTCAAAAACGGAAGGGATTCGTCTTTCCATCACGGGGGAGACACTGATTCAGAGCTCCAGTCTGAATGGGGCTCAGCTTTCAGGTCAAGTCCAATCTCAGACCAGACAGAGCCAGCTGAACTCCAATCAGCCTCTCATCCACTATTTAACTGGAGTTTCTGGTTCACCTCCCTGGGTGCTATGGCCTAGGTATTACCAGCTTTCTTACTCTTTAAATGTATTTTATTTGCTGTACTGTATATGCAAATGGAATGGAAGGTTTAGAGACAGCACAAGCAATCTACTTGCCTAATGTGCAAGACATTAGTACTTTCAAAATGTTTTTATATATCAAATGAAGCTGCCTGAGTCATCCATAAAATAAATCTGTAGGTGTGTTTTTCAGGGGAGTTATTTTCAGTTATATCAGCAATACTGGCCTAAGTACAAGGCGTATACTGGGGATAAATGACTAGATGTATTTAATATTCCTTATTACATTCTCCCAAGTGGTCATTAATCCTCATGAAATACCCATACTTAATAATTGCTGCTTAAGAGACTGACTCAGCTGTCAGCTGAGTCATGCCAAAACTTCCATCAGCTTCAGCCAGAGTAGGGCTGGATTCTTTGTGATCAATATGTCTTGAAAGCTCCTTTATTTTTCCCATCAAACCAACAATGTTTGAATTCCTCAAAATGCATAGGAAGTATTTTAAGTTTTCACATGTGCAATTTATTTTTGGTTAAATACTGCACAACATTTGCAAAAGCTTCCTCCAAAGTGAAAATATTTTCTGCAAAATAAGCTAGATGAATGATAAAATGGTTATGTTTGTCAGGGAGAGAATGCAGTGTGCTACTATGAATGACTAGAGCTGACTAAATAGCAAAAAAAAAAAAAAGCAGCAGCAGCTCTGCAAACAGCTGTCTGAGTTATAATTCATATTGCTTCTGTGCTGTTTTGCTTCCTTATGCATTTGCAGAATGTTCATAGAAAGAAAGTGTTTGTACATATACAAATATTTGTGTCCTCTTAGATAGTTCCTTTTGGGTCTGGGAGTGACAGTTGGAGGTAGGAAACAGGAAACAAGAAAAAGAGAGAGACTGTGTGTGTAAACACACACACACACACACATATATATATATATATATATATATATATATACATATAGATACATACACAGATCATAGTTATGGTGAGCAACAAAGAGAGGATGAGAAAAAAGAGGTGGATGTTCCAGTATCCAATATCAGGAGTGAAACCAACAGACTGTGCATGATCCCCCACCTTGGCTGCATTGAGGTTATTGAAATGTAATGAGATGCCTCAAATGCATCAGGCAGGGAAACCAGCATTCAGGCACAATCACCACATAATGCACCTGTAGCTCGACACATTGAAATTAACATCTTGTACACAGAAAACCCCACTGTGCATCCGCTTTCCTATAAGGATTCACAGGGCAGTTCAGTTCTGCAGGTGAAAGCTATAGGGAGAATGGGGGCCAAGCAGCCAAAATGATGAGAACACTCTGACTTGTGTAAGGCCTTTTTATAAGAGTTCTTGTCATCAGGGAAGATGTACATGACCAATTTGACATAGCTTGATAGTGATCTGTGATATACGGGTTGGACTAGCTCTGGTGATCCCTTCTGGCCTTAAATTCTATGACTCTGACTTACAGTGAACAATTCATGAGCAAGCTATAGATTTAAAAGCTTTCATCCAAGATAAATGGAGGTAATTAACAAAGACATTCCTTGATCAGAAAATCATCCTGAATTCAATAAATTGTTTCAGTGAAAAAATTCATCCAGATCTATAAATTACAGTTGCAGGCCAGTGGGTGGAGAGAAATTGTTAACATTTGTGCTGTTCTTGCTAATAATGTAAAAGAACCAGCACCATACATATATCTACGGTGTTGCAGCTTATGAGTTCTCACATCAAAATAATGGTTCTTGATATATTCCATTCCTCTGAGTAAAGATGGCTGATATCATGTTCCCCTGACATCTTCTGGACTGCTTTATGCTATAGGATATTTATTTTCATTATTATTATTTAATGCTGCTTATTTTTTCCCCCAACACTTAATATTTCCATGCGTCTTTTAGCTTTAGAAGACAGAACTTGAGCTAAAACTGAAAGAAACAACTTTGTGTCCTCCACACTGTGGAGAAGGGAAAATGGTGTATGTGTATTATTAACAGAATTTGAATATTGTATATGGGAATCTTGAACTGTCTGCCATGCTGTGGGGCACAATGGGGGAACCACCTTTTCTCCAGGAAAATATGTTTTTATTCAGGTATATGATTGAGACCTGTGCTATGATACTTTTTAAATTTTAAGGCATAAACCAACATTATAATGTATGTGTAGTATACATGCATGGTAACTTAACAGAGTTTACTGGTAAATAGCATTTAACTCCATGGGACAGATTAGCTCCTAAGGTAACTGAACTCTTATTTAATGTGTCCAGACTTTGATCACAGTTACAACTGTATTAATCTCATTTAAATCTATGAAGTCAATGGTGTTATCCTGGATTACACAGGCATAACTGAGGTCTTAGTCAGGTCCATTAGCTCCAAAAGTAGACCAGCATATACATTTGTCCTTTAATTTAGAGGATAGAAATAATCAGCCTCAAGCTGATATTGCATGTTTTGTGCTAGTGCTATACAATATCTCCCTACAGATGGCTGTACAGCGCTTTGCCATTCAAACATTTTATCACAAACCGGTACAAAAGCAGAGACCATGTTACAAGTAAGGATAAACAAACTCATTAGAAAGAAATAAGAACAGGTCCAAACAACATACAAATTCCTGATCTGAACCCAATTCCTTACATGAAACATTTAGTAATATAAAACATTATTATAGTCCTCTAGGGTTCACTAGTCCTCCTTACAAATCAATTCTCTGCTATTTAATTGTTACCCAATTTGTGTTTGGCAGAAAGCACAAAGTCCATAAAGGTATTTAGGCTCCTAACTTCCATTGATATTAATGCAACAATAATATCAGCTAGGAGCTAGGCAGCTAGGCAGCTAGGCAGCTAGGAGCCTAAATACCTTTGCGGATTTGGGCCAAAATAATTTGACCCAGTCTGGTCCTTAGACCATTTGTTTGAGCCACAGGATGATGGCATAGGTGAATATCTTAGGTGGATTTAGTGAGGTTTGCTTATTTTATTTGAAAGCAAACTGTCATTCAGGCTCAGACAGAAGGTGGTTGTTGCTGTGCTCTGCAATTGGAAGCCCATCTCTGTTACTGTTCTTCTCTGTTCCACAACAGTGTCATGTAGCAGAATATCTAGGATACTGATCCTTCTATTGTTCTCAGAATTACAGTTATCTCCTTTGACGCTTTGCATCTTCACGCAATGCAGGACAGACAATTCTGTTATGAGGATTCTGTAAAGACTCTAGAGTCATTCATCACTGCCAGCAATCCTATTAAAAAGCACCTTTTGAAAAACTTTTCCATTGATCATTTAAAAACATACAGACTTCATAAAAATAGCCTCACACCCTATGGCTATCAATAACAGTCATAACAAATATCCTAAAAAGAACAGATTACACACACACTATGTGCTTTTTAATACCTAGAACATTTTATCAAAAATGAACACCCATTCCACACCTCTCTCTACATACACACCCACAAACAGATTTGGGTTCAGCTGTAGGCTTGAATTTTTATTTATCTAAAGCATTTTGTGTGAAAGGTCAATGTTCCATGCATGGGGTCAGGTTGTGATTCCCCCCCCAAACACACCCCATTTCCAGTGCATTGGTAAGCAATTACTCACGATTAGTCCCACTAAAGTCAAAGGTAGTATTCAGTGTGAGAAAGGACAGCAAAATCTAGCCCTAGCTCATTTTAGTGGTAGTTAAATACTTGAGAACAAGGCAGAGACATTGTATTTATTGACTACCACTGTGAGCCAGATTGTGACTGATGACGCAGGTGAAGACTTCCCCATGTGAGTACCCCAGTGCAAGAGGGTCACAATCTGACTGGCAGTTATTACCAGTTATTACCACTAACATTATTTATGGGAAAATTCTGCCACCTTTGCTCCTTGGGAGTAGTGCTTTCTTACAACTACCCATGAAACAATATGATTACTTTTGGAATAAAGGTGCTTCATAACCTGAGTGAGGCTTTCTGATTCTGACCCTCAGGCCCAGATTCTTCCAGCTCATGTGTGCAGTCTAAGCCATAGAAGTCAGAGGAGCTTCACATGGGTGCAGTGGTCATCTTGTGGGATTGGGTCTTTAATGAACAGACCATTTTCAGGTTATGCACACCATTTTAATTCTGATCCTGAACTGGTAATTCAAGTGAAGAGTACATCCCTGTTACATAACGCCCTTGTTAGAAATCCAGTGACAAGCAGGTTGCCCTGTACTTTATGTATCACCAAAAGTAAAGGATAGGGAATAGCCACCTGTCTAGAAGATGGCATATATCCCAGACAGGGAGAATTATTTGCGTAGTAAGGCACTGCTCACTGTGAGTAATGGTGGCAAAATCTGGGCATAATCAATTTTATTGGCAATATATTTACCAATAAAACAATTACAATAATTACAAATATATTATTTAAAGAATAGTACATCAGTAATTAGAAAAATAATGGAGAATTAGTGAGAATTAAAGGTATCAAATTTCACAGATTGTAATTACAGTATGGTTGTAGTGTAAATATAATATAATTATGGTCACTGTATTATAAAATTTATTCAAACATGTTATCAATGTAGAAATAGTCAAAATTCAAATATTGCTCTGTATGTCTCTGAATAATAGCCAGAAGCATGCAAGTATAAATCACTGATTATTAACTATATGGATTATGCCCCAACTGAGATCAGGCCTCAGAAGGAAACAAAGGCACCAAGAGATGAAGGGGCATGTACAGGGTCACACAGAAAGTTGGTGCTAGAACTGGGAAACCTGGGTCTCATGACTTGTGTAGACCAATGCATTATCCACTGTACCACAATGCCTCTCTTGAAAACAGCATGTCTTTAATTTCAGTTTTTAGTTAAACTATGTCAGACACCAGATGTTTTTCATCTCTCTCCAAAATGGAGAAAGGGTAGAAAAAGGATCTGGCTTTTAATAGTTTTTTTTTCCTTCATTTTTTAAAATTTATTGGCATGTGTGCATGTCCATATGTCTTGATCTATGCATTTCCTTCCAGCTATACCCATCATCTACTGAACTGAGGAAAACTGACAAACTCATGTATTTGGGATGAACATTATGTGATGTAATAGGTGCTATATTCCTTTATTTATTTATGTATACTTTTATACTTAAATATACTGTATTTATTTATTCCTTTATTTATTTATGTATACTTCCTTTATTTATTTATGTTTAAAAAGAACATGAGAAGGGAACTAACATACAAACCATAAGCAAAAAAATTATATCCATAGTCTAGATTTAGTAAGCTTTTTTACCCCTTGCCATTTTTTCACCAACAAGCTATTGTTTCCCAAAAGGTTTGATTAGGCCCTTTATTAACTGAAGCCAGAGGTGCCATGACCTCTAATTAAGTTTAATTTTGTTCCTTCTGGCAGTAAAATAATGAACTTATTCAAATGAGGCTCACAGCTATGCAAACCCCAAACTGATTAGTAGCTAATAATGAAGAATGTCAATAGAAGTGTAAAAGTTTTAGGAAAAGAGATAATTAGGATTTTGTTCTTAAATTAATCTATTTTTGTGAGCTGAAAGTGCTGGGGCTAATCCACAGCCGGTGTACATGGGCATACCTCCCTTGAAATCAACGGAACTATGCCATTTATGCCAGTTAAGCATATGGTTTGTGGACTGTTATAGTAATGCTACAGTTAAATTTCATTGAGATGCCATATCAGTATTTTTGACATACATCTGTGTTCTGTCAAACCTAAAGGTAGGTATACATTTTTAAAATTGTGCAGTAGGCAGTAGGCCCCATACAGAGGGACCCTAGGTTCTGGAGAGTGCAAAGGTGAGTTTTACCATCAACTCCCACAATATATAAAATTGTATTGTTCTTGAGGGTGGGAGTTATGTTTACATTATTCTACGGTCAATGTAAACATAACTGCCATTCTCATGTGCCTTGGAAAATTACAGCATAGGCCAATCTACTCCCTTGAGTCAGTAAGTCTTATCATGGTTATTATTCATTATTGTATCTCAGTAGTCCCTAGAGGCTAGAGCTGGGCAAAGTTTTTCACACAACTTTTTAAAATGAAAAATGCAAAATCAACAACACCAAAATTCATGTTAGTGTCACTGTATTTTTTGGTAACCAAAACAAAAAAAGTCCCTAAATAACTTCTGAAAAAAAGTAAAAAAATTGTTTTTTGAAACAAAACATTTTGATTTTTCAGTTTAAAATGCCTTTTTGTTTTAAAATTTCATTTCATTCTACATTTAAAATATCAGAAATGTTTTTAAATGGTCAAAATATAAATGAAACATTTCTGTTTTGTTGAAAAAAATGTTTTGTTTGAGCTGAACAAGTATTTTGTACTTTGTGATTTGCTAAAAAATGTTGGAAAATTCAATTTTTTGGTTTGACCTGAAACATTTTTTTTAAAAGTTGGAATTGCCAGTGAGCTGAAAAAATTGTTATTCTCTCTGCTTTAATAGATCAGAACCCTATTGTACCAATTCAGTGAGAGATAGTCCTTGCCCTGAAGAGGTTAAAATCTGTATAGATCCTTTTTTGGCAAAGGGTGGGAGAGAGAAAGTATTGTTATACCCTTTTCACAGATGAAACAAGACTAATTGTCTTGCCCAAGAATCCACATATGAAGCCTGTGGCAGCACTGGAGAGCCCAGAAATTCTGTTTCTCATGCAAATGCCTTAACTCCAAGATCATCTTTCCTCTCCTGACCCATTTTCATCATCTCAAGCCTCTGGGTTGGTGCAGGTATTCAGAAAAACTTTAATTCCTTTGTGTGCAGTTAACAACTCAGTACTCCATAATAGATTCAGACCTGAATAATGTAAGAGCTCTATACTTGATATTCTTGGTCAACACCATTTTGGAAATGAGACTGTAGGTGTGAATGTAATATTCATAGTGAAAATAAAAATGTTTGAAAACTTGAGCATTTAACCATTTTGTTTCAAATTTGAAACCTGCACCAGTTTTGCAAAATGTTTACACACAAATGGTTTATTTACAGGTGAAAGTGTTTTCACAGTGAAAATAGTGAAACAGAGCATGTGTTTCCACAGCAAAATTACCTTCTGTGTGAAATTCTACAAAATCTCACACAGAAAAAAATCACAAAATTTCCAGACAGTTTTAAATGTGCCCCCCTGCCCCCGGAACCTGAATCAAAATTGGATTTAAAATTGTATTTCTATTTATAGACACAATTATAGAGGGAAAACTCTTACAAAAATCTGTTATACAGTATCTGAGTGTTCCTTACATATATCAGCTACTCAGGTGTCATATGGAGAGCTATATGTTAGACAATATATATTAGAAACCTAATTTCATTCAGTTTATGTTTAATTTCTCTTTTAATTTTAGACTTTTTGGAATTATTTCTCTTTTCTGTTGCAGGAATAAACATCTGTCTTACAACTACCTGGAAAATCCAAAGATTGAGTGCTACTTGTAGAATCTGTTTTTTGTTGGGCTACCTTTTAATTAGAACCTTGGAGAACTGTTAAAATCTAATCTACCGCTGTCTAGGGGACTGGGATGCTTCCCAGGACCTGTGATTTGACTATCATTTACAGATTTTATTTCCAGCTAGTGTACCTTTTAACATTTGTTTTGCTACTGTGGGTGATGTAACTTGCAGCGGACTGCCTCCTGTGGACATTATAAATATTGAGTGCATCATGTACTAAGAACTCCTTAAAATGACAGAATAGATAAAGAGTGGTGCCTAAGGGGATCAGCAGTTGGTAACAAGGAGCTGATCATTACTGCTTTGTTTGGTTATAAGGTATTTAATGTGCGGATGTTAGATGATGGTGTATTTGTGAGATCATATCCAGTTCAATTCAGTGAGATTTTATTGGCATGTCAAGTTAGACCAGTGTTACCAAGATGTAGAAAAAAAGGATGGTACGACCTATCCAAGACAGGTTTACATGTTGTTTGGGGTTTGGTCCCCAGCATCCATTTGTCATTACGGTCCATTCTACACTGGTACCAAGGTTGTGATTAGTGCTTGCCCACTACGAGCCTTCAATGGCAAATGACCCTTGTTGGAGGGGCTTTCCACCAAGTGAGATTTGATGAGCCACAGAGTCAGCATGAGTTTAGGCTGAAAGGGACAGGGCGGTTATCTGACAGACACTGGCTCGTTGTGAACACTACATGCCTGTCTGGCCCTGTGGCAGGGGAATCATCTCGGAGCTATCCTGAGCAAAGGGTTATGAAAGGAATTATAAAAAAGAAATGGACATGGCTGCTCCTCTGAAAGGAATTATGTATGCAAAGGTTATGAAGTCTCATGCTCTAGGTGTCAAGCAGAAATTGCCCCCTTCCACAGGTACAAGTATTTCACAATTGGCTAGGTGCATACTATATGTGAAGTGGAGTTACCTTCCATTGAAGCCATTGCTATTTTCTTCGCTAACACTATTATTTGCAATCATGTAATTGTCAGATGAATGGTCTGATTTGATATGTCAGATAATGAATTCCTATGTTCTTTCTAGCAAAATCAGAGTTTTATATATATTTAAATATTACCTGCATGAAGATGTTTTCATCACTGTGAATTCGAGGCACTGGCTCCGGAGAAAGGTAGAAACTGAAGTGACAATATATCAGAATAGGTTTCAGAGTAGCAGTCATGCTAGTCTGTATCCGCAAAAAGAACAGAAGTACTTGTGGCACCTTAGAGACTAACAAATTTATTTGAGCATAAGCTTTCATGGGCTACAGCCCACTTTACTGGATGCATTTTGGAATGGAATTAGTTTGATTTAAAGTACTTGTGGGAGAAGCTGGCAAATAGGCAATTGAGGTTGGTCTTGTTGGTGGCACGAAGGCAAGAGCCTCATGATAAAATAATAGGATGGGTGAGGCTAGATTGTGAAGGATTTGAAAATTAGGACAAAAAGATTGTGTTTGATGCAGTGGAAGAGGGGAAGCCAAGGGAGAAACTTATAAAGGGGAGTAGCCTAGTGAGAGTGTAGCAACGTTTTGAGTGTACTTTATGGGGGCACAATTGCAGACATCAAGATCAAAGAGGAAGAAATTGCAGTATAGTCAGCATATAGATGGTCAGGGCTTGGGAAATAGTTTTCTATTAAAGTAACCAAGTTTATGGCAATTTAGCCAATGTCAATTTTATTTTGAGCAAACCAGAATTACCATTAACTTCATCAAAACAGGGTAACAGATGAAAGGGAAAAAATCTGCTTCTCACTGTGGTGTGTTTGGGGAGTTATTCGAAATAACATGTTCATGAGGTGCATAGCACATAGTAGGGGCACTTTTAATATAAAAAGTAACTTGGTTTTGTTGGTATTATCATACCAATAGATTTGGGCATCAAATTTTCACCAATGACAAAAGAGCTGCCAGCACAAAGGCATTTTATTAAAGCTGAATTTGTGGCAGAACTGTAGTCAGTGAGTATTAATGTTAAATTGGTTTATATTTACAAAGCACCTGAATTCCATTAGTGTTAAAAAAAATGGTAAACCCATCATTTGACATTTATCCCACTAAAGCACGATTAAAATAATGTGACCAGGACAAAATTTTCTTGCTTCTAAAGTTATTATTCCCCCCCCCAACAATTTTTTCAAACATTTTATGAGAGAAATTTTTATTCCTGGTTTCTCAAAATGAACTATTGTATACCAAGCAATTTTTTCTTATGCTGAATACATTTATTATCTAGACAGCTGCAATATACGGAACTCTATTATAAAGACAAAATGCAAATACAATTCTTTTTGGCTCTGGAAAATAATTTCAGAGCACAAGAACATGGAAAATTTTTTGTCATGCAATAGAGTCATTTTGCTTGTGTCATGTCTGATTTTGCTAGCGACGAAAGCATTTATGGCAGCAGTTATATTTGTAAGTTAGCTGTTTATTTGTAATACACTCAATAAGTTTGCAGAATACACAGAACAACAGAAATAGTGCCTATAGAGAAAACATTCTTGATAAAATATTCAGAAGGAAATAGGACCCAATCTTGTAAAACCTGGCTGACATTAGCAATCATTACTTAGTCAAATAGACTCAGTGACTTCAGTGAGTGGTAAAACAAGTGTAAGGAATACTCACATGAGTAAGCTTTTGAAAGATCAGGCTTTACTTTATTTCATTCATATTATCCTTTATGCAGAACTGTCTGAAAAAAAAACACTTTTCATTGTTAATTAAATAACAATTTCCTGGCTTGCAAAAAACAACAACGTTTTATGCTTTTGCTGCAAATTTTCCACATTATTTAAAAGACCTTATGTAGATGGAAAATACTAATGTTGCCACCAAAATAATTTTTTTTTTGTTTCTGACCAGTCTATATCAGAACAATTTATGAAACAATTCAGAATTCAAGCAAAATGTCACCATTTTCACAGTGAAAACCTGCACCCAGTGGAAGAAAATTTCTAAATTTTAACATCTCTCACTTTCACAAGTACAATACTTCCGGTACAAAAAGTTTGATAGTTTCAATGATTAGTTTTACACATGCAAGTAGAGAGGACATAATTAATCAGAAGATTTATCATAAAGGATAGAAAAGGAATACTTGTGGCACCTTAGAGACTAACAAATTTATTTGAGCATAAGCTTTCGTGAGCTACAGCTCACTTCATCGGATGCATTCGTAAAGGATAGAGTACATTAACTTGACCTTAACATTTAGTCATGTCACTTACTCCATCTTTTTCCTATTTTCTGTATTTTATCTTTGCACATTATTCTTTGACTTCAGAATTTGGCATATTTCCACAATGCCATGAAATTCAGCATTTTTGGCATGGAGCTCATCACTTTGTTCTAGCCAGACAATTAGTTTACTATCCTGCTAGGAACTGTCCAGAGATTCCTCTGGCCCTTTAGCTTTCCCTGCAAGGATTATAGTGCACGCTCACTGCACTATTCTACACAACCAGGCTGTAGGGTGTTGGGAAGCCAGAAGCATAGGCTAGTGAGCTAGGCTACCTGGAGAACTGCAGAGCAACAAAGGCTTGAGAAGCTGAGAATCTGAGGCTTGCTACAAGCTTCTCACGTCCCTGGCACATGAGAGCGGTGCTGAGCCAGATCACCTAGACAACACTGTGGGAGCCAAGTCCTGAGGAGCAGAGCCAGGCCACCTGGACAGCATAGAAAAGAAAACATGCTCTTAAATTATCATTGTTGAAATTGACAATCAATTAAAATTTTACATTGAGTATTTTCAGTTATGAACCATAGTTATGTGTGTGTGCACGTTTGCACCCTGACTTTCTGCTGTAGAGTAAACTGAGCACTGCTAATAATCTGTCAGGATGTAAAGGAAAGATATATGCGACCACACTAGAGGTAGTCAGTGGATAAGCATATCAAGACATTAAATCCATTATAATGGGCTCAATGGCTTTACTTATCATAAATATTCTTCAACAGTCATATCCTGTACTGCAAGGTACATCCTGGGTAAATAATTTTCTGTTGGGGCAGGAATAAGCAAGCCTAGAAGTAAAATAGGGAAAAACTGAAGACAGCAGCAACTGTTTAATCAAACACCACAGAAGTCAAAGGAAAGATGCCCCTTGAACAGGGGGATAGTGGACAACCATGTTCTTATAAATAAAAATGAGACCATACTAAAAGGAAGTATCTAAGAAACCATTATTAATGGAGCACATTTGCCTTTTACGGTGACCAACTTCTTTAAATGTTTGCACATAGTTCATTTATTTCCAGGCATCTTTAAGTATTATTTTCATTATTTAAAACTGTAGAGACACCTGATTTCAGCCATTTTATCCCTTCCCAGAATTAGCATGTGAAATCATAGCCACATTGCTCCTGTTTTGGTCCTTTGGACTTGCTGGCCAAGAGCAGTAAAGATGATCATCTTTAGCAAAATTTGTAACCCTTGGAAGAATTGCATAAAAGCATTGGGAAATGTTTGTACAAAGTCTCTCTCTGTCTTTCTGTTGTGATTGTTCTATAATCTTAAACCTTTTCCCAGTTCTAATTTGACCCAGTTCACACCTGAGTCTCTGAAGTTTCACACATCCTGAACTTCAATGGGAGTTGGGTGCTCCATTTAAAAGACAGATAAAATATGCTATGATTCTATCCAATTAAACATCAGTGAAACAGTGTCAGTTTTTTCTGGAGCAATATGCAGTATGGTTAACATATTTGCCAGCAGTATAGTGTTGAAGTTGCAGGCATTTGAGCTGTTTCACTGTGCCTAGCCGGTGGTGGTTCACTATACGGCTGCTTGAATTCTCAGCCAAGAAAAGATCAGCTACAGTACTTTTAGGACACTGACTTGCACTTAGAATCCACCTAAGCTGAGCTGCTAAAGGCCAAATGCTAATTTTTCTCTAGCAGTTAGGAATTAGTGTCACGGATTTGTCATAGATGGCAGGTGAGCAGGTATGAAAATTATGACAGGCTTGTCAAACAGTACAATCAAAATGAAATATTAATAAGCCCTGTTTTTTAAAACTAGTCAATAGAGCAGCTGAACCAAATAATTCCTTCTGCCCATCTCAACAACTGATGGAAAACTGTATGTTACTTAAAAAGATGTTCCCATAGCGATGGTGTTTTTGTCTTCCCTGTGCTAATGTCAGATTTTGGTAAGTCAGTGAGTGCAAGAGGTTGTATGTGCCTTTGCAGGGTATCAGTCCATGAAAATATGCAGTGCCACAGAAACACCACCCTTTCAGTTTTACATGGTTACATTCTAATCATTGTTCAACAAAGTAGGATTTTACACGGCACGTTGCTCTCATCTATGATTTCTGCAAAAGGAATACAAAACAAAGTTTTCCTCTATGCTTCCCCCCAACAGATCTGGGATTTAAACATTGAAATATTCTAGAAGAAATACTACAAAACTTTAGTAACACATGGATTTATTGTTAAGGAAAGAAAAATCTTGACAAACATTTACTTATTGATGAATGTCATGAAATCAATTACATAGATACTTGAGTGCATTGCCAAAGTGACTAAAAATATATGCAACATGTTATATAGATATATAGACCAATGACATCCCCTCACTTTCAGTTCAGTGTCCAGTTTTGTTTGCCTCACTTTAAGAAAAGTATAGCAGAGGTCACATTGGTATGAATGTAAAAATTATTGGAAAGGAAGGATTTACATATAATTAAATATAATAATTTTGAATTATTTAGCATGGGAAAGAAATTTGTGTGAAACTTTATTTTTGAAATACACCATACAAGCCTCACCTAGTTTTAGGTTTTGTTATAAAGAAGAAACCCAGTGGAGGTTCCTAAAGTGTTTGCTGAACCTTTTTCTTGAACCTCTTGTGTGAACCTGGAAATAGATTTAAGCAGAAACCAGGTGAAAATCTCCTATAATACCGAAATGCATTTTAAATTGTTGGGTTAGACTAAAAGGGATGTGAACCAGCATGGACTGAAATGGACAAAGTGATTTTCAGGAATCTCTGTTAAGAAAACCTGCTAAGTTTATAAGCTCTTCAGATCAGACTCTCTTTTCTATGTGTTTTACAACACCTAGAACAGTGGAGTCCTTATCTTAGAGGGGCCTCTGGCTGCTATTGTAATATAAATTGTAAATAATAATACCAACCCTGATGGAAAAGAAAAGAGAGGGAACTTGGCTGAGGTAGTTGGGAGCATGAAGAGTATAACTTCAAGGACAATCAACTCTCTTGCTTAAAGATATTAGATGGTTACTGTTGTTTTTTGTAACTTTGAACCACATAACAAATTTGGTACAGGTAGACCAGTTTTATATATAGAACCAGGTTTTGTAAAAAGAAGACTCAAATTTCACTTACAAAAATTCATGAATTTTTATACTTGTCTGTTACTGCATAAAGTTACTGCAATTACATATGCAATGGGGATGGAGAAGAATGGGAAACCTACCACACCTATGCTAGTGCTATACCACCTCTGCTTCTCTCTCTCCTGATTCTTCTTCCACAGGTTCTTATCAGCTGAGCATCTGAAGATTACTTATGCAGTGTACATGGCTGAAAAAAATACAGACTGTCATAAATATAAAGGGAAGGGTAAACCCCTTTGAAATCCCTCCTGGCCAGGGGATAGCTCCTCTCACCTGTAAAGGGTTAAGAAGCTAAAGGTAACCTCGCTGGCACCTGACCAAAATGACCAATGAGGAGACAAGATACTTTCAAAAGCTGGGAGGAGGGAGAGAAACAAAGGGTCTGTGTGTCTGTCTATAGTCTGTCTTTGTCGGGGATAGACCAGGAATGGAGCCTTAAAACTTTTAGTAAGAAATCTAGCTAGGTACATGTTAGATTATGATTTCTTTAAATGGCTGAGAAAAGAATTGTGCTGAATAGAATAACTATTTCTGTCTGTGTATCTTTTTTGTAACTTAAGGTTTTGCCTAGAGGGGTTCTCTATGTTTTTGAATCTAATTACCCTATAAGATATCTACCATCCTGATTTTACAGGGGGGATTTCTTTCTTTCTATTTACTTCTATTTTTATTAAAAGTCTTCTTGTAAGAAAACTGAATGCTTTTTCATTGTTCTCAGATCCAAGGGTTTGGGTCTGTGGTCACCTATGCAAATTGGTGAGGCTTTTTATCCAACATTTCCCAGGAAAGGGGGGGTGCAAGTGTTGGGAGGATTGTTCATTGTTCTTAAGATCCAAGGGTCTGGGTCTGTAGTCACCTAGGCAAATTGGTGAGGCTTTTTACCAAACCTTGTCCAGGAAGTGGGGTGCAAGGTTTTGGGAAGTATTTTGGGGGGGAAAGACACGTCCAAACAGCTCTTCCCCAGTAACCAGAATTAGTTTGGTGGTGGTAGCGGCCAATTCAAGGACGACAGGTGGAATATTTTGTACTTTGGGGAAGTTTTGACCTAAGCTGGTAAAGATAAGCTTAGGAGGTTTTTCATGCAGGTCCCCACATCTGTACCCTAGAGTTCAGAGTGGGGGAGGAACCTTGACACAAACATTAGGGAATCAGTCAAAGAGAAAATACCAGAATTTTAGTTTCCCATTCCAGGATTGGCAAATACAGTTAAGAGTGTCTAAAACTTAGTCACTCAAGTAATTCTCTACTGCTTCTTACAATCTTTGATATAAATGCAACACTGAGTAGATTTTTTAAAGTGGCTCTTACTATAAATGTATGTGACTATTGTTAGCCAGCCAGCTCTGCCTCTACTTCCATATCAAGAGGGTGCAAAAGCTCTGTTCTGCAGAATAAAGTACCTGCTTCCTCTAAAGATGCAGTGACTTTGCCATGTTTGACACACTAATTTAAAGCACAGGCAGAGATAACTTTGTTACATTAACTGCAAGAGACTGGGCAGCACTCTTTATTCCCCTGCCCGCCCCTCCTTCACCCCAAACTAGCAAACTGTTTGTAGTTGTGTACATCTGTGAAGAATGTGGGAATTTTCTGTATTTTTATGAACAGTATGCCTCACTCAGTTTCCCCACTCACTTTTGTTTTGCTGCCTACTTGGCATGAAAGGGTTAATCTCTTTCCAAAGACAGGCAATAAAACAATCAATTGATCATAGATGTGTCTGGATTGATATGAATGGATTATTAAGATGAGAAATGTATTTAGGCTTTACTTTATCATTTTAACCAAATCTCCCTAAATACTGTATTTCAGTTGATTAATAAATGTCATCTTGAAAAGGCTATCCTGTGTTGTTGGAAACATCTCATGGTCACATAGCTCCCAAGAGGGTAAGTCTCCAAGGTCATTTGGACCTGCTGAAGGAGCCACAGTGAGAAACAGAGGTTCAGAAGCTTGGGACCCCAGTCTCAGTGTAGCAAAGCTGCAAGATAGCCCCCTGTCCATGAGCGGAGTGGAGGCCCAATGCCTATCATTAAGAAGGATACACTCCCAGCAGGGCTATTTAAAGGCTGGAGGCATAGCACACCCTATGCATATGTACTAAACTAGTGGGATTCTGAATACCACATCAGTGTTTTGTGATGACAGCAGTAACAGGCGTAGTCAGGGAAAATAGTAAGGGAAAAGTGGTTTAATATTTTGGGTAGTGGGAAGGAAAAGATAGGTAAGGAAAATGAAGTACGATCAATCAGCTTCCTAAAAAGCAGATTACAGTGGTTTAAAGGTTTAAAATTTAAAAAATTCACCAACTTACAAATGATTGACCTACTATATGAAAATGACCTGGCAAAGAAACAAAGTCCAGTCCCAGATGAGGTTCCATGAGGACAGCCCAGTTCATCTGCGTCGGTCAGGGCAGGGGAGATGGAGACCCAGATGTTTCAGTGGTGCCAGGTGAGTCCGAAGAGGACAACCACAGTGTCTGCAGCAGCTGGAGCAGAGTCAGGGCATCCTCAAGACCCAGTTTCCCAACTCAAGAACTGGAAGGTTAAAATCTATAGCTGGGAGCGCAGAGGCTTCAGGTGGAGAAACAGAAGTTGGAACTGGAGCATCAGACGCTGGTTGACTTTGAAAAGGAGAGTACTGAGCTGAGCGAGCCAAGCAGTAGATATAGATGCCTATCTTACTGCCTTTGAAAAAGTTTGAAATTTGAATCAGGCTTGCCCTGCAGACTCTACTGTCTCAGTCCATTTCTGGGACTCAAAGCTATAGAAGCAGAGAGTTAGATAGGACTGATTCAGGAGACTATAATAAAATGATACTAATCAAAGTTCCTGTCCTGAAGCTGCCTATAAAAGAGGTTAACTTTGAGTTAATTGGTGAGATTGCACTAATTCGTGCATTAACAAGAGTTCAATCTTTCTTCCCCAGGCAAGCCTAGTATTATTTTTATAAAAACAAAAACAAACAACTCTTGTATGTAGTTTGGAATTGTGAAAACTAGTTTTCAAACCCCTAAATTCTTATGACTATAATGTCTGGTTTTTTCAATGTAATTGTAAGGTAATACAACCCAGATGGGAGAATATCTCTGCAAATGGAGCAAAGGTACAGGAGTCACTACCCTGAATGCCTTGCATGACCTAGAGGGTTAGAACAATTCTGTGAGGTGAGCCCACACAACCTTATATTGTGGCTAGTGGACTGAAAAGGACCTGTGTCCTGCAAGCCATCAGCAGATAAATATATGGATAGTAGGTCTTATTCTGAGATAAAACCTAAGGGATACTGGCCCAAGTCTGGATCCCATAATGGGGTTGAGCCATAGATTCTCCAGAGGTGGGGAGAAAACCCAAACTGGAGGGAGCAGCTAACCCAAGCAGACCACCGCAAAGAGATCCCAGGGTTATGAGATATTATATCTGTAAGAGGATAAGGTATAAGTCAGCAGACAGCCCAAGGCTCAGGATCCAGGGTTCTGCCCAGGAGCCACAATGTGGTAACTTAGTTAACCCCCAGCTGAAGAGAACATGAGCTCGTCTCAGCATTTGGTGATGGTACAACTGAGGCTTAAAATGACTCCCAGCAACTCACCTGGAGGGTACACATTTTAGGCTGCTGAGTTACACCAGAATCTGAGGGTTGAGCGGATTTGCATGGGTAGTCTCAGATCAGAAAGAGGGTGGGCATACCAGTGTATCGTCCCCATAATGGTGGATGGGAAAAGGGGCCAGCGTTGTGGCACATGGATGCAGAAGTAACTCTGACATACCCTAATGTGGAGGCCCAGAACAGTTTTTATCTGTGAAGTCTGTTACTAATTTCTTCTCTTGTTCATTACTGCAAGCAATCTTTGGCTTTGCTCCTGTATATCCCAGTCTGTGGCCATGTCACTAGTCAGCATATTAAGCAGGGAAGGAAAGAGATGGATTTTGATAGCCACCTGAGCTCCATTACTTGCTTTAAGTTTGCACATTGTACAATAATGTAAGAACAGGCTACTGCTATGTCAGCCACCTGCTTTTGTCTTCCCTAAGATTTTTTTTAATTTATTTTCAGGGTGGGAAAGCAGAAGGGATACATTTCTGCCCCTTTGTAACTGGTACAGTTCCTTCTGTTTCTCTCTCGTTATCATCTGTGTGCTATTTTTCTAATGTACAGTAGCAAACTTCATTTTATTTTCTTCTCTGCACTGAGCAAAGTGACAATTTAAAAAAAAAAATCCCATAATCCAGAATTTAACACCTCAGGCTCTTTACTTTCATTTAATCCCCTTGACACCAGCAGGCAGGATTTAGCAGCATGACATGATAATCCATTTGGTATCACCAGTTAGTATCAGGAAATCCTGTCTTGTTTCTAGCTCCTGAGAGTTAACAAAAAGTACTTTTTTAGTTTAATGCAAACTTTTATCTTTTAAAATCTGCTTTTCAAACACGGCCATCTCTTTAACATTAGTTTCATTAAGAGGTTACTTTCTGAATATGCAGAATGTCTTGGGGATTTTTCTTCCCCACCCAAATGTGCCCGTTCTTTCTCTGTTATTTTTAAATGTTTCAGAGGCTGCAAGAAAAAAGAAATAGTCTGCGCAAGAAGACGTATCCCCATTGTCTAAATATGCTAATTATTTTAATTGTGAAGTTAAAATAAACTGATTATACAGTAATACTACCTATGCCAATAACATGCAGTCATTGTTCACAATTCTAATTCACATAGCACTTGGCTCTTTTCCTTATCGGTAGCCATGGTACAGTTAAACACAAGAAGCAGGCAAAGCAAGATAGAGTATGTGGATGATCCCAAATCACAAGCAGCACAGATCATATTTTCTGTCAATCTGTTTTCTAACAATTGTGATTAACTAAGGACCTGACCCAGAGTACATGAGTCTTTCCATTGACTCCAGCTGACCTCAGTTGGCTTTGGATCAGCACCACCAACAAGCAAGCAAGCGAGCAAGCAAGCAAGCAGAGAGAGAGAGAGATAATCCAAGGGAAAGGAAATCAGTGTATAGTCTGAATTCTCTCTCTTTCAATAATGTCAATTTAAGGGGTAGAAATGGAAGTCAAAGGGAATTCCTGCTTTTAAAGAACATTTTCACAAGGCCTGCTGGTTCTCAGAGGTAACAAAACACGGTTTGAAGGACACTGTACATGTAATTGTCGGTTTACTCACTAAACAGTGATCCAGGAGTACTCTGCAGTATAGTAAACTAGTTCTCGTTCAGACCTCGATGCTGCCAGTTACAACATGTGGGCAGACCTCTGCAATTTATGGAGCCCTTCTGAAGTCAGTGAGTGCTCTATGTTGTTGCACAAGTCCACCCATGCATCCCGACTTGCAGGATCAGGCCTTAAAGTCTGGTTAGTGCATGCTTGTGTAGCACACCAGTGTATGTGTGTCACAGGTTGCACTCTGTGCCAATCAGGAGAGGATGAGAATCTGTTTTGGCCTCAGCAAAGGAGGTATGGCTCGTTCGTTCCAGTTGTAACAGCTTATGCTGCTAGCGTGGGAGGACCTTGGTTTGATCCCTTAGGTGTCCACCAAGGAGGCAGCTATCAAATATGCAATCTTAATGGATTTTTTTTAGATGATCACAGACTGTCCATGACAAGTTCTTTAAAAATGGCTTAAACTCTATTTCTGAAATACTTTGATCATTAAAAGCTCTTTTGAACAGAACAGTATACTCAGAAGAAAAATGAAAAGGTTGTCATGGAAAACAATGCATGTACAATTAAAATTAATATTGTATTTCTGATCTGCTACTGTAAAATCTCCATTAATTAAATTATTTGCTAGATGATGGAGAATGTGGAATAATTAGAAAATGCTAGATTGCAAAGCACAGCAAGTTATGTAATCTTCAATTTTGTACTTTACATTTTTGTCTTTAAATCTTTTTCATTACTATAAACTGTTAAAATAACTTGTACACTTTGTGTATAATGCCTGATTGTTCAGGGAATATGAAAAAAAAATCTCACTGTTAGTGGAAGATTGTTAACAGGATGAGTAGTTGGATAATGAATTAAGTTTATACATATTTTGATTTTCCTTGTATAATGAAGAAATCAAACATGTGTTTTTAAAATATACATAACGTTCCTTTTTTCTTAAAATAATGAGTTTTCCCATTGAAGGATTTCCCCATATTTTAAATAAACCATTCATTTGTGGATAGAACATGCTTTAAATGTCAGTCAGATACCAGAATTATATGGGCTGTAAATATAAGGATAAGTGATGGGATTCTTGATCATAACTAGTCTGGGAAATTGCTTGATTTAAACACTCTCTCTCATGGTATTTGATTCCAGAACAATGTGATTTTTTGATCTCATCACATATCACCCAAAACCAAATCTTCATATGAAGCTAGGCCTGTTTGACAGCCCAAGAACCTACTCATCTCATGCACATACCCAACCCATAAGTCAGAGCACAATCTCATTCTCCATCTATGTTCCATCTGATTTCAGTTGCACCAGGCCACCAAAGAAACTAAGCACCCTGCATGACTTCTTCAGCTTCCAGTCTATGCAACTAGAGGGAGGTGTCACTGCCCAGGCTTCAGAGAATCTCAGGCATGTGATTTAATGATTATGAAGTATCTCAGTGTTACCAGTACCTCTGCATTGCTTGTAACAGTGCTTGATGTTGGACAAACAACATCTTCTGCAACCTGCTCAGGGCACTCTGAGTTCTATGGTATTTGATACTGTGTAGTGAACTGGACAGCTCAGACTGAAGTTTTTGAATCTGTATTTTATTGTGTATTTTGAAAACATTTATAGTGGTTGAGTAGTTAATGTCTTTATCAGATATGGCTGAGCTCACATTGTGTGGGGATATTAGAACATGATAAAACAATCATATACACACACTGTATAACGAATGTTAGAAGGTAGCACAAATTAGTCACTGATATTACTCCACTAAGACTCCAGAGAGTTACAGCAGGAATTATTTGGTCCAATAAGGTCAATCACAGGAAATTTAGCAGAAATATTTCCATGGTCATTCCGATTAATTTTATTTTCTCATTTGAGAGATAGGTGGAATAGGAGGTTAACATAGTAGCTTTGAATTGGCTATATTTAAAATATTTCCCTTTCTAAATAATATGACCAAATAGAGTTATACATCTCCTTTTGTCACCAGTAAAATCTTTATCTGAATTAAGAATGGAGAATAGAGATCACTCCTGAATACACTTTACAGAGGAAGGAATGAGTTAGGAATTCTGGACGTTCTTTTCCATCTAGTTAAGAAATAAAGCTGCACTCTGAGAAGGAAATTAACTTGTTTGGAAAGCTAATGGAATATACTTTGCTGGGATAGAACTTGGGTGTGCTCTATTTCTACCTATCACAGGTTCAAGAATTAGAAATCAATTAGTGTTTTTGCAGTTAAGTAAGCACAGTGTTTGCTGACCTTCCTCTAAGTTGGTGTAACCATTCTTGAGTTAACTTTAAAGCATCTCTTTGCCCACCGGAGTGATACAGCATGCTTATGTGTCTAACGAAAGAAGCCAGTATAAGGATTATTAGTTGCATGATCTAACTCTCAAATGTATTATTTTTTTAATACATTATGCAGTGTTCTATATCACCAAGAATTTTGGAGGGGTACTCTGGGGAACATGAGCTGGTTAGAATCCTGTGGCAGCCCTTCTGCGGGGACATTATAGGTGTCCCACATCAGTGATTGCAGGACTGTCACCACCATGCGTCCTCAGCCATCACCAACCTGCCCCTGTGCCAGGGGCTGCTAGAAGACATCTGATTCACTAGGGCCATTTCTGTGCTCAGGAAATTTGCTGACATGGACCTGATGCAGCCCCCGGACTGGCAGTTAGCAGGTATACAGTAGCCACAGTACAGTGGAATGCCACTTATGTTCTTTACACCACAGCTAATGGAGGGCAGTATGCTTTTAGTCAAATCCCGCTTCCACTGAAACAGGGAACATTTAACTTTCACGTCAATGGAAGCCAGATGAGATCCCAAGACTATACTAGACACAAATAGCTTTTCTCACTTTTTGGGCGGAGGAGGGGAATGCTACTGGTCTACAAATTTAAGGTGGTTTTATTTATACAGAAATTGTGAAGGTGGATTAAGAGACTTTGAACGCAGGAGAGATAGGGTAGGTGGACAACGGTAGTCAGGGAGTACCCTGTTACAGATTACCAGTAGTTTGAACAATATGAATATTTAGCCTTTGCCCTTGCCTTGTGGACATCTTACCCAACACACAGCTAGCTGATTTTGATTAGCCATCATAGTTACATGCTAGAATATTTTTCAGACTGAACATTTTCCATTTTCAAACAGAAGACAAAGTTAGGTAAACAAAACTGCATGTGAAGTCATTAGTTTGGCTTAGTTTTTTGATCAGCTCTATTTATCCTTTTTGAGATGTTACTTCCTCTTCTGTCATCTTAAACTTCAGCTACTGATGTGCTAACTAAAATAGAAGATAGCGCCATTAACTTAAGTAGTTTGATTTTAGTAATGTTAAGTAAAGATTATCTTCAATACAATCGGAAAAATAGCCCCATGAAGGGGTCTAAACTTAAATTGATGAGTGGCATTGCCATTAGGGATGGTGCTAAATTGGTGTGGCCATACTGAATGAATGGTATGAGCATAACTTGACATGACTTAAACATGGCTGAAGGGCTGCAGAGGATCCTGGGAACAGGGTCCTTTAAGCAGAAGCAGATTTGATAAAGGACTGGCAAAGGCTGTGTGTGTGATTGATATTGAACCTATTGGTTGGCAAAGATGGGCGCATGCAAAAGTAAATATCACATGTATAAAGTTCTAGCATGGAGCACAGGTCAATCTGGTTATAGTGACCTTACAGCAAGGACACCATGCAGAGAGCCAGAGTGAATAATTGATGAGCGAGTAAATGTGGGGTGATCTTCATTTGGTACCTCCCCACCCCCAGCCCTTTCTAAAATACTAATCAGGTAAAATTAATAAGTACATGCCCACTGAGCATGCTTTTAAGACATGTGACTCTTTGAGGGGGAAAAAAAGGAGTATAAGAATCAAGCACAGTACATTTCTGTGGTTGGGATTCCTTAATTGATCCTTAAAGAAGTAACACTGCTAGACAGAGTAGCCAAAACTCTGCTCCATGGGCTTAAGTACGATGGTGAACCAGAGGGGCCTCAAGGCAACTGAGGCCTTGCCTCACAGGAATCTGAGACAGACCAGAGGGCTGAGAAGAACAGAGCTGGAGGGAAGAAGTCATCTATAAAATTGGTAACTACCTTCTCTGTTTGCCAAGCATGTGGGTGTATGTTTGTGAAAGAGACTCATTAAGAGGAATGTATAGCTCTTAATGTAACCCTTTACCACTTGTCTAATTCTTTCTGAAATGGCTGTGCATTGAAGATAATTACTGTGGACCTTTTTCACTGGTATGACAGTAATCTGCTCCACAGGGAGCCAGTAAAGTTCAATTTCAGTGGTGGTAGAAGGGGTTCCTGTTGTCAACAATTTTGAGACTTTATAGTCTAGCCTTTCACCAAGAGAGGTAATTAAAACTTGAATGGAGATGTATCAATCTGCTCTTTGAAGGCCGAATTGTTGGGCTAACAGTAAACAAGTCTGTATTTAATGACACTGAGGCAAGTACTTCCATTATTGCTGTATAATAAAGAGATGACAGTGTTGCCGGCACCCAGTGCCGAGAGGCTGAACAACAGCTTGAGTTGGTTCGTTACCCGGTGTGCTACACCCAATAATCACAACGGGGTGGAGAAGCAGAAAAGTTTATTTGAAGCTTCAAAAAGGTACAGGGAGAATAAAATCTCAAATCCTGCACAACAGAGCAGGAAGTTACACAGGCTTTTATACATCCTTTTTCCCAGCATACTTATCCAATAGCAAGCTGCTCCAAGTATCCATATAGCCAGCCAATCCAGTTCCCAGCTAGTTCCCTGATTCTCTGTATCATTTGTTCAACTATACATAAAGCTGCTTTATTCAGCATTGTTCTTCCATATCTCCCCTGTTTGGCCTTGCTTAGTTTCAGGCAGTCTGACTCTGCAACATACTGTTGCAGATTCTCAGCATAACTGCTGTGTGTGCCTCCAGGCGGGGGGGCCAAGGACACTTGGGCCTAGCACGCAGAGCTGCTGCGAGTGCCTCCAGGCAGGAGGGGGTGGGGCAAGGACACAGGGGCCTAGTGCGAGGGGGCTTCATTGACACTTGTGGTCTTCCATCCCCTCGAGTTACCTAGTGGCCATGCCCCAGTGTTCCCAACAACTCCCCCCTTTGAGAACACTCAACAGCCTTGGCTCTGAGTTTTCTCACTTGGGCTACTTATTTCTTTACAATAGGACTTTGCATAAGCACTTTGTGATAGCCCTGAAGAGAATGACTTATTAACTTTTGCAAAAGAGCCCTGACACATGATACTGCACAGCATAATACCAGTAATACAAGCAGTACAGGAAAGAGAAGTTTCAATAGCAGGCTAAATAAACCACCAAGCCAAGACGACAAACCCCAGCCTGAAAACAAGGTTTGCAACCAATCGTTCTCTGGGGCAGTATAGGCAACCTGTGCTCCGGCTCGGGCATGGGCTTCAGCCTGTACCTCCTTTTCATAGATCTCATAATGCTCCCGATATGCACAATTTGGAAATACCAATACAAAGAATAACAATATTACCCAATTAATTATTACCAGAGTCTTCCCAACCCAGGGTCTCCAGTACCTGGGTGGGCCCATTTTAGCATTAAGGTGCCCGCTATTTGTGTCTTTTAAACAGTAGCTTTAGCCCGAGATCGTTACTAGATGAGGAGTCAGCAGGTTGGACGGTCCACTGTTCTGCTGACGGGGGGGCAGGTACTGCCTTCTGACGAGAGCGATGGATCCAGTTCTTGTGTCCCTCGATCTTTGCCGCTGTATGGGAGATCAGCAGGACGGTATAGGGTCCTTTCCACTTTTCCTGGAGAGGCTCGTCTTTCCAGGTGCGAACAAGCACAGAGTCACCGGGCTGTAAGGAGTGAACAGGAGAGTCCAAGGGGAGAGGCTGGGAATCCTTGGTATACCTGTGAAGAGACAAGAGAACAGCAGACAGGGAACACATATACTGTGACAAAAAACCATTACCCAACTCCCATTCCCCTGACAGAACCGGGGTGCCATTCATGGGCCATGCCCTTCCAAACATAATTTCAAAGGGACTGAGCCCTAATCTACCCTTTGGGAGAACGCGGATACGGAGTAGGACGAGGGGCAAAGCATCAGGCCATCGCAGTGAGGCTTCTTGGCACACTTTTGAGAGATGCTGTTTAAGGGTCTGATTGGTACGCTCCACTACACCACTGGCTTGCAGTCTCCAGGGCGTATGGAGTTTCCAGGGGATTTGTAAGGCATGTGAGATGCTTTGGATGATTTTTGACGTGAAGTGTGTCCCGTTGTCAGATTCCATCCACAGGGGGAGTCCAAAGCGAGGAATGAGCTCCTTAACAAACTTGAGGGCCACTGTCCTGGCAGTGCAGTTACGGCATGGGAAGGCTTCTGGCCATCCGCTGAACCGATCCACTATGACAAGGAGATATTTGAACCCTTGGGTCCGGGGAAACTCAGTAAAGTCTATTTGCCACACTTGTCCGGGGCCCGGAGTGGGTTCTAGGGCAGCTGGTGGCACAGGATGTCCCGGTCGGGGGTTATTCTTTTGGCAGACTAAGCAGTCCGCTTGTACCTGGGCAGCCAGGGGTCGGAGTCCGGAAGTGATAAAGTATTTTCCCATTAGCTGGATAAGTGCTTCCCTGCCAGCATGAGTGGTTTGATGTAGTTTCTGCAGCACTGGCCGGATTAGGCCCTTTGGTAAGAGGACCTTCCCTTCTGGGGAATGGAGCCATCCCTCCTTTTCCCGGAGACTGAGTTTGTCAGTTAGCTGTCTCTCCTCCCCAGAGTACTGAGGGGTTGGAAGCTCCCCTACTGATGGGATAAGGGCATGCATATGGGCGTTCTCAGCCTGAGGGGATGGCAGGGTGGCAGCATGCTTAGCCTCTCTATCTGCCCGGGCGTTACCTCTGGCCACATCTTGATCCTCCCTTTGATGGGCTTTACAGTGTACCACCGCCACTTCCGAGGGGAGTTGTACAGCTTCTAGGAGCTGGAGGATTTGGGGCCCGTACTTGACTGGGGAGCCTTGGGCTGTCAGCATTCCCCTTTGCTTCCATAGGCCAGCATGAGCATGCAGCACCCCAAAAGCATACTTTGAATCAGTAAAAATGTTGACCCGCTTTCCTTTTACAGTTCAAGTGCACGGGTCAGGGCTATTAGTTTGGCAAGCTGGGCAGAGGTCCCAGCAGGCAAACCTTCAGCTTCCACAGTGTCATGGAGGGTCACAACAGCATAACCCGCCCTCCTTTGCCCATCTATTACAGTACTGCTACCATCAGTGTACCACTCATAATCTGCATTTGGGAGAGGTACATCCTTTAAATCCGGACGGCTGGAGTACTGGACATCTATGATCTCTAAACAGTCATGTTTCTGTTCCTCTGTTTCTGGCAAGAGAGTGGCTGGGTTAAGGGAGGGGCAAGGCTGTAGGGTGACTTCAGAGTTCTCTAACAGCTTAGCCTGGTACCGAGCAATCCGAGCCTGGGTGAGCCAAAGCCCTCCCTTTGCATCCAATAAGGCTCGGACCATATGGGGAGTATAGATTTGCATAACCCCTCCCAATGTTAGCTTCTCGGCTTCCTCAAGCAATAGGGCAGTAGCTGCGACCGCCCGTAAACATGCCGGCCAACCCTTTGCAACCTGATCCAATTGCTTAGAAAAATAAGCCACAGGACGCTTCCATGCTCCTAACAGCTGTGTAAGCACTCCTAGGGCCACCCCCCTTCGTTCATGTACATACAACTGAAACGGCTTAGAGAGATCTGGCAGGCCCAGAGCCGGGGCTTCCATCAATTTTCGTTTCAGGATTTTAAATGCCCTGTCAGCCTCTGGGGTCCAATAGAAGGGGTCATGATCTGCTCCTTTTACACAGTCGTACAGGGGTTTAGCCCACAGTCCAAACTCTGGGATCCATATCCTGCAAAAGCCTGCCATACCCAGAAATGCCCTGAGCCGCTTACGGTTACTTGGGGTAGGAACTTGACAGATAGCTTCCTTTCTTTCGCTTGAAAGCTGACGCTCCCCTTGCCGTATGTGAAACCCGAGGTACCGTACCTCTGGGAGGGCAATTTGAGCCTTACTCCGTGCTACACGATATCCCCGAAGTCCAATAAAATTCAGGAGGCTCACGGTGGCTTTAAGACAGGGTTTTTGGCCCACAGTGGCAATTAACAAATTATCTACATACTGCAGAAGGAGAGCCTCCTCATTATCCCACTCCTGTAGGTCCCTGGCCAGAGCCTGGCCAAAAAGGGTGGGAGAGTTTTTAAATCCCTGGGCCAACACTGTCCAGCAAAGTTGCTTTTTAACCCTTTTTCGGTCCTCCCACTCGAAGGAGAAGATCTCCTGTGATGGGGTGGCAACTGGGATGGTAAAGAAAGCATCTTTCAGATCAAGGACTGAAAAATGGGTATACTGTCCCCCTATAGAAGCCAATAAGGTGTACGGGTTAGGGACAAGAGGGTGCAGAGTCTTAACCCGTTCATTGACTGCCCTTAGGTCCTGTACCAGCCGATACGTGCCATCAGGCTTCTGTACGGGTAGAATGGGAGTGTTCCAGGCTGACTGACATTCCCGGAGAATACCATACATTAGGAATCGATCTATAGTTTCCTGTAAACCTTCTCTGGCTTCCCTCTTGATTGGATACTGTTTTACTTGCACTGGGCCTTTCCCTGGTATGAGCTGAATAGTAATAGGGGTCTGGTGGGTGGCCTTTCCTGGAATCCCTGATGCCCACACGAGGGGGTACACCTGGTTTTCCCACGGGCTCCATTCTGGGGCTTGCATGGCTGAGGGCTCAACTGCAAGGGTCATGATCCAGGCATTCTCAGGGGGTAAGGTAAGGGTTATTTCATCCTCAGTAAAATGCAGGGTGGCACCGAGGCGACAAAGTAGATCCCGTCCCAGCAGAGGGGTTGGACACTCAGGGAGGTATACCAGCTTGTGGGATATAGTCCTGTCTCCCAAAGCACATTCCGCTGGGGCATACACTGGGCACTTGGTGTCCCTGCCTGTGGCTCCCACCACAGTAAGGGAATCTGCTACTGGCAACTGAAGAGGCTGATTTACGGCAGTTCGGGCCGCTCCAGAGTCCACTAAAAAATCTATTTCTGAGCTTCCCACCCGCATCTTTACTCGGGGTTCCGGGGGTAGGGTGGTCCGTCTCCCCTGACACCCCTATTCCTGCTCCACCATCGCCATCATAGGGGCACCCCCCTTTTCTTTCCTCTTTGGGCACTCATTTTTCCAGTGTCCCTCCTGTCGACACAGGGCACACTGGTTGCGACCCAGTCGTCTCTCCTGCAGGCCCGGACGGTCGCGTCCACGGCCTCTTCCTCCCCGGCCACTTCTCTTAGTGCCGGCCTGTACCGCTGTTACCATCAATCTCACTTGCTTTCTTTCCTTCTCTGTCTCTCTCAGACTATAAGCTCGGTTTGCAGTCGCTAAAATTTGTGCCATGGTCATACCCATTAAATCCTCCTTTTTCTGTAACTTTCTCTTAATATCAGGGGCTGCTCTGCTCGTAAAAATTCCCTTAATAATTGACTCAGTTGCCTGATCATCGGGGTCTGCATTAGTGTTCTGTCGAATGGTGTCCCGAATACGCTGTAGAAAGGCCCCTGGGCTTTCTTTTAAATCCTGCATTACTTCATATGGCTTTGCCCAATTATTATGTCGGACAGCCGAGTGACGGAGTCCATGCAAAAGCAACTCCTTATAGGAGGTAAGGCGGGTCATATCCCCATGATCATTTGGATCCCACCTGGGGTCTGCTCGGGGGACTTGTGCATCCGGGTCAGGGACATTAATACGATCCCGGTCGTACCGTCTCTGTGCCTCCTCTCTTGCCTTGGACACAACCTGTTGTCTTTCAACCTCAGACAATAGGGTTCGCAGGAGGACGTTACAATCATCCCAGTCCGGCTTGTGACTACTGAGGCACCCCTCAAAGACTGATATAAACCTGCTTGGGTTGGTGGAAAACTCTCCTGCCTGTGCTTTGAAAGCAGCCAAATCCACAGGATTAAAGGGCACATGAGTATAAACCTGCATAGTTGTGGCAGGACGCCTGTCCGATCCAGACCGGGCGACTTTAGTTTCAGTGATTAAGGGGTACAGGCCAACCATTGGGGACTTACAAGGTGTGGGTGTAGGGGTCGAAGGGGACACCGGCTCTGCCATTACAGTGGGGGTGGGGGTCTGGGGACTAACATTAGCTGCTACCAAACCAGTTGGAGTCAGATTACAGCGCTGTAAAATATCTGGTCGAGTACATAAAGTCAGAAACAAATGCGCATACATATGTTCATTCCATTTACCCATTCACTAACAAAACAAAACTAATTGGAGGATCGTGTTGTAATTAATTGACCCTCCTGGTGGCCACCACTCCTGGTCCTCTAGTTGATATTGAGGCCAGTCAACTGTACAGAATCATTTTAATTGGCTCTTAATCATCGGATCCGCACCAAATACCTTCCAGTTTGCTAGAATGCACTCTAGGGGCGTACACCGTGCCCTAACCTCTGAGCTCTGTCCCTGTCCCATACCTACAGGGTAACTCTGGGCGTCCCCAGGTTCCAACAGAGCATATAATCCGGATTTTAAAAGGATCCTACCTGATCCAAAGGACCGGTTCTTCACCGTGGCCTGCAGCTGCTTCTCCACTATATGAGTGCGTTGCACCGTTGTGCCCTCTGGGGTCGATCAAATCGCGTCTCCTCCGAGGCCCCCGATGAACTCACCGGTGCGCGCTGGGCGTCGGTTCTCGCCGCAATCCTCGACCTCCAGGAGGGGTCCGGGCAAGGCTAAATTGCAGCCTCTGGCCCACCCAGGGACGCCAAAAGCTGTTGCCGGCACCCAGTGCCGAGAGGCTGAACAACAGCTTGAGTTGGTTCGTTACCCGGTGTGCTACACCCAATAATCACAACGGGGTGGAGAAGCAGAAAAGTTTATTTGAAGCTTCAAAAAGGTACAGGGAGAATAAAATCTCAAATCCTGCACAACAGAGCAGGAAGTTACACAGGCTTTTATACATCCCTTTTCCCAGCATACTTATCCAATAGCAAGCTGCTCCAAGTATCCATATAGCCAGCCAATCCAGTTCCCAGCTAGTTCCCTGATTCTCTGTATCATTTGTTCAACTATACATAAAGCTGCTTTATTCAGCATTGTTCTTCCATATCTCCCCTGTTTGGCCTTGCTTAGTTTCAGGCAGTCTGACTCTGCAACATACTGTTGCAGATTCTCAGCATAACTGCTGTGTGCGCCTCCAGGCGGGGGGGCCAAGGACACTTGGGCCTAGCACGCAGAGCTGCTGCGAGTGCCTCCAGGCAGGAGGGGGTGGGGCAAGGACACAGGGGCCTAGTGCGAGGGGGCTTCATCGACACTTGTGGTCTTCCATCCCCTCGAGTTACCTAGTGGCCATGCCCCAGTGTTCCCAACAACAGGGACTGTCCCTTTATGGCTTCTGTGCACCTGTCTCAGTGGTATTTTTCTGTATTAGTTCAGTTTGATCAGTGTTAGGTGCCTTCTAAATTTGGCAACAGTAGTCTATGTCAACCGGCCCTGAACATGTAAAGTTGACAGGTTCTAGGTGATTAGTTTTCCCCCCACAGTTAAAAAATAAACACACATGATTTTAGAGCTTAGTAGGCACCTTTACTAGTGAAAGGAATTATCTTTAAAGTTATATAATTTACATAATTTTCCTTTTAATCCACTTGAGTCAGATTTATCTCAAAAAAATATAGTTCCTCCAATAAGCTATCAAAATGCCATTCTTCAGCAAGATTTTAGAAGTCTCTAGCAAAGGAGTATTTTTGTCTAATTAGCTTTTATACCTCACAAAGCAAGTCCAACTTTAGCACTATTCATTCCATGTTTGGATGTTGTGATGCCACGATATATTCCTGCAAAGCCAGTAGGGCCCCCTTGTTGGGGGACTGGCCGCTGAACAGTAGTCAGTGCAAATGCCAGTTTGCAAATTATGGACTAGTCTCCTCTCCTGCATTAGTGGAAAAGAAAGACCTACAATACTGTGATCTGAGCTGTAAGGTAAGTGTTACATTCTGTACCTGCTCCTTTGTATGTTGACAGAGGCTAGCAGTGTTGATGCAGAGACCCACATTAGTGTGTTTCAGTCCCTTATGGGTGCGATAAAATGCAAAGAAGGTTCCAAATATCATGGGATCTAGCCCAAGCAAGATTATACAAAACATTAATGACTACACCAAGGTTAGGATAGCTCAAAAGTCATACTCTATTGCACCATGTTATGCACCTTCTGTGCATCCTGGTCCATGGGAATGCTAATACAATCTCTCCCCCCACACTCCCAATCATTATTTTGCTGTTGAAAGTTGTTCTTCTTGAATTGAATCTGATTTATGCACATATAAAAAAACAAACAAAACAAAACAAGCTTGCTAGCCTGAAGTGGTCTACAGGTGACCTCACTACACATTAAGCAATGGGAGCCCATTGTCTGGCTTGCTGGAAAAGGTATGTGCCCCTTTAAGGACTATAGAACCAGGCAGTGACTTCCTGCTGCAGCTCAGCTTGGGGGTGTGACCTACCCCCATAGGAGCAGGAAGTGGAGTGGCAGGGGGACTATATAGGTCAATGCTTATGCGCAAAAAAAAAAAACAAAAACAAAAAACCACCACCATCTTTTACCTAGACTAGGAAAACTTGGAGATAACTGGTGAGATTTCACTAGTTTGAGGAAGAAAGCTTTAACTCTTGTTAATGGACAGGCAAGCCTAGCACTGCTTTATAAAAGGAACTTTGACAGTTTGTCTGAAAATTTGGTAGAAACCCCCTCCAATAACTAAGTGTCCTGTTTCTGCACTTTAGTGGTAGTGAAATAAATGTATTATTCTTACGTAACAGCTAAAAGGAACCATAATGATCTAGTCCTTCCTGTGTAACACAGGCCAGAGAACTTCATAAGGAATTCCTTAATCACCAGAACTGGCCATGGTATTCCTTTATGAAATCACTAATGCTGTACAGTAATACTACCTCTATTTCCAAGCATTACATCTACTCTTAGAGGTTACATTGCATGTTCTGTTTGGTATCCACCATGCTTTCCTTGTCCTTGCCTGGTTAGTACTTTCCAAGATAGTCCTCCACCCTGTAAGTGTGATATACCTCCTTTGTTCCTTGACTGACCTTTTATTTAGCTGTATTGAGTGCATGTTCATAGGAGCTCATCTTAATAACTCTCAATTGTCCTGTCGTCATCATCATCTACTAGGGCTGACTAAAAAAAAAAAAAAATTCCTAGTCCTGCCAAAAAACAAAAAACCCACTTGAGATTCTTCTCCTACATTAGGAGAAGAGGCCTTTTCACTTGATCCATTGAACAGTGACCCACCCCAGACCAGCCATGAATTGATAGTTTAGGCACACAGAAGAATGGCAAAGCAGATGTGTGAACATGGGGGAAACCCCTGTCCAAGATGTGTATCCTTACCACCAGGCTATTGGCTAATTGTGGGGGTGGGTGCGGGGGAGGATGTTGGTCTCTCAGTCCTCTCTCATTTGAGTAGAAGTTTCATTCTGGACCTAAGAAATCTTCCACTGAACATTACCAGTTTTGACAAAAGCTTCGTTTTAGTTGACAATTTGATACTGTTTTAGTAGAGCTCTCTCTACCTCTATTTACTACTTCACTCTTCCACTCCCCAAACTTCAGTAATAATTTTAGTTGTCATATTTCTGTCTTTTGCAATAATAGATAAGTACTGGCCCAACAGATCCAGTGAGTTTTTCTTGTGAGGTTCCACAGGGATGTTTCCCCTTTTCCAATTCCTTCATGATAATCTAGTATTAAGCGTATACCATTTGGCAGCGTTCTCTCCAATAGCATGAATGTGGAACGTCACAGAAGACTAGCCACCATTCAAAGAAAAGGAAATGTAAACATGAATTCTGCATGCATTTAAGTTTAAAATTAGAAATACCTGTATGTCTAGCAGCCCCAGAGTAATTTTACTGAGAAAGGATTATGTACTAGAATTTGCTGAAACTCAGGATTCCTGGCTTGTGAGAAACAGGGTGTCAACATTTGTTTTTGTTCTTATTTAGCACTAAATTGGTCTTTCAGCTTTCTCTCAGAGTGGAAATCCAAACAAAAAAAAGCTACACACCAAAAAAACCCCCACCCACCCACCGTTTGCTTAGCAGTTTTCTGGCCTTCCAGGGTTTGCAGCTCTGGAATAACTGTACCATTCAGGATACTCCAGGGCTGGGGATCCCAGAGCTTTCAGACAGCTGGCAGGGATGCCCCCACATCACACACTTGTAGCCCATCCCAGGTCCTCCAGCCTCCTGACTGGACACCAGGAAGCCTGAATGCCCCAGGAGTCCAGGCTTGATCCAGAGTTCCCAGGCTGCCTGCTGAACTACTTGGAGTCTAGATTTTGGAAGCCCTGCATTGGCAGGCCTGTTTTGGAGCCACAGACTCTAGAAACCCCAGACAGCTGACATGGCAAGGCTGCTGGAGAGGTGTGGACCCTGATGTTCCTGTCTGATGGGCAGTCCTGGCCCAGGATCACTGGAAGTCCAGACTCTCCAGAAGCCCATGAGGCAAGCTGGAAGGGAACCAGGCAGACTTCTAATAGAACCTCCCTGCAATTTGACCAAAAGTTTGCTTGAATTAACCTGATTCATCGTCTCAAGGTGTTTGGATCTGAGAAGCCAGCCAGCTCTAGCTATTACATTTGTGACCCCACTAGTTTGGGAACACTACTCATCTCTTCCCCATTTGTAACAAGCCACCATAGCATTTATTTTAATTTTTCCCATTTTCATATTACACACTAGTTTTGAAAAGCCAACTGGTAAAGCAAGAATTCGCAGCAGAAAGATCTATTTTCCTTTGTGCAAGATAAGGGTTGCATTCTCTTCATCAGTAGAACCACAGTGGACAGCTGGAGCATCAATACCCTGCACTTCTTAAGTAGCAAGCCATCTCAAAACATTTCGAGTTAACATTTCCTCCATGGGTTCCTTCTTTGCCCATTAGCACAACCAAAGTTCTGGCTGTTTGGGAGACTGTAATGTTGAAAGTGGGTTCTCCTTTAATGCTCTTTGTTCTCAGATCTATGGTGAACTCTCCATCCATCAGATTGTCTCTGATCACTGAGCACTTCTGGCCTCCCAGCGTCAGTCCATTGACTAATAGCAGAGAGCGATCCTTCCCCAGTAACACATTCATCTCCACAGGAGAGATGCCCACAAAGATCTTGCCAGGGACAGCAGCCCACACAGAAGGAACATCCTTGTAACCAACAATGGCAGCATCCTGGCATGTCCCATCAGCCATCAGGTGGTCAATGTAGGATTTCCAAGTGGCCATGGCTCTCAATTGTGGGTGAAGAAGTGCAGTCTGAAAAGAAAGAAAGTGTGTCAGTTTTGCCCATGATGCTTCTTTAGAAAAAGATCCCCATGTACGGATCCCAAAGTTGTCTTTCCTTAAAAAAAAAACTTCCATAGGAAAGTAAAAATGGTCATGCTTGATGAAGCCAGTGGTCCTTCTAGTCCAGCATCCCATCCATCAGTCAGTACTAGATATACTGAGGAAGAACCCCGTGGTAGACTGTCACTTATGGAATATCTTCCTTTGAACAGTTTATCCCAATGCCCTAGCCTGTGGGACCACTACCATGTATGTTATTCCTATCTCCCCCCCCCCAACCTCACATCCAGCTTATGTGCTACTCCTGTCACTTCTTCCTCCTGAAGAGCCTTAAAGAGACTGTCTATGCCACTAAAACGCTTGTTCAGGCCCCATCTCTGTTATACAGAGGAGTGCAGCTTCCTAATTCTCCATGATAATCGTGAATGACAATCAGAGCCCTCTTCTGAACCATAGCAGACATCGGCCAAGACACTTTTTGCTGCCTAGCGTTCTGACCAAGTCACACTAACCTCAACTAGCTCCCCTTTTCCATCCCCATCAAATTTGAGCTTGTCTTTGATTTCAAAGCTCTTCACAACTGTGCCCCTCTGTACATATCATGTTGCCTCTACCCCACTCTGCAAGCTTTGAAAGCCCTTAGGTCCATTCACCGTGTCAAGGTTCCTCCCCCACTCTGAACTCTAGGGTACAGATGTGGGGACCTGCATGAAAAACCTCCTAAGCTTATCTTTACCAGCTTAGGTCAAAACTTCCCCAAGGTACAATATATTCCACCCGTTGTCCTTGGACTTGCCACTACCACCACCAAACTAATACTGGTTACTGGGGAAGAGCTGTTTGGATGCGTCTTTCCCCCCCAAAATACTTCCCAAAACCTTGCACCCCACTTCCTGGACAAGGTTTGGTAAAAAGCCTCACCAATTTGCCTAGGTGACTACAGACCCAGACCCTTGGATCTTAAGAACAATGAACAATCCTCCCAACACTTGCACCCCCCCCTTTCCTGGGAAATGTTGGATAAAAAGCCTCACCAATTTGCATAGGTGACCACAGACCCAAACCCTTGGATCTGAGAGCAATGAAAAAGCATTCAGTTTTTTACAAGACGACTTTTAATAAAAAATAGAAGTAAATAGAAATAAAGAAATCCCCCCTGTAAAATCAGGATGGTAGATATCTTACAGGGTAATTAGATTCAAAAACATAGAGAACCCCTCTAGGCAAAACCTTAAGTTACAAAAAAGATACAGACAGAAATAGTTATTCTATTCAGCACAATTCTTTTCTCAGCCATTTAAAGAAATCATAATCTAACATGTACCTAGCTAGATTACTTACTAAAAGTTCTAAGACTCCATTCCTGGT
The DNA here is from genome assembly GCF_965140295.1 of Lepidochelys olivacea. Taxonomy (NCBI): domain Eukaryota; kingdom Metazoa; phylum Chordata; order Testudines; family Cheloniidae; genus Lepidochelys; species Lepidochelys olivacea. The sequence goes on along the minus strand of NC_140414.1, from coordinate 43,902,885 downwards.
CTATCCCCGGCAAAGACAGACACACAGACCCTTTGTTTCTCTCCCTCCTCCCAGCTTTTGAAAGTATCTTGTCTCCTCATTGGTCATTTTGGTCAGGTGCCAGCAAGGTTACCTTTAGCTTCTTAACCTTTACAGGTGAGAGGAGCTTTCCCCTGGCCAGGAGGGATTTCAAAGGGGTTTACCCTTCCCTTTATATTTATGGCACACCGGTTCCCCAGCTCTTATTCCCCTCTTGAATGGATATAAAAACCCTACCCTTTCCTTCAAATTCCTCAAGGCCCACTTCTGATGCAACACCCATAAGAAGTTTAACAATCTAGCCATCAATGACAACAAATGAGCCACCAAGTGGTAGAAATAGCTACCTCATGTAAACAGATGTTCACACCTTTATTTCTAGAGGACAACGGGTACCTCAAATTTTGAAACAAGGGGACGGAGGGTTTTGGTGGGGGCGAGGGGGATGTTTCAAGAAAATGTCCTCTCTCTTAGGTAATTTTTGTTAATTTTATTAAATATTCACTCAGTGCATCCTGTCTCAAGAGCATCTGCTCTCCAAATCAAGAGCTGCATATTTCTATTTGTGTTTGTCCAGCACCCAGCAGAGTGGGCGCTATTTAGGATCAGAGCTTTTGGAAGAGTGCCACTGCCACCACCAGGTTCTAGTCCCTGTTCTCTTATTTATCATACATGAGAGACGCTAAACTTTCTAGCAATCTTATACTAGAAGCAGTAAGCAGGTAGAGGTTACCAGAAGAGTCCAGTCTATGATCCTTGAAGTTTCAAGCTGTCCTGAAAGTGGGTGCTTTTTAAGGATTTTATACAGCAGGGCAATAATTTTTCCCCCCCAAGGAAAAAGGAGTAGAAATTAACAAGAAGTTGACAGCTGCTCCATTTAAGCAGTGGTGCTTTAATAATAAAAAAAAGACAGACCCGTTTAAAGTAGTTTTCCCATGGGAAGACTATTTTTAGTATGTCAGTACATTAACTCAGCAAGCTGATTAATGAATTTGAGATGTTTCCTCAGAAGCAATTTACTGTTCACAAATATGCAAGAAAAACAAAATTATAAGTAAGGTGAATTTTTACAAGACCCTATGGTTAACTGACTATTCATTTCCTTTAGATAGCATTACTACAGCTGTGCTATAAAATGAAAGATGGCCATTTGATGCCAGTTTTTTTAAAAAAAAAAGTGTCTCGGCCAAGTGTCTAGGCCAAATTATAACTCCTCACATTAACAGTAATTCAGAAAAAAGCAACTGTTCATGAACACAATTCTTCATGGGAAGCTCAGACACATTGGCTTACCCAGGGCAGCCCTATGGAAGTTTTAGTACAAGACTAAGCTATGTGGTCTCAGGTAAGTGTTACATTTAGCTATAATAAGATTCAACCTTACAAATTTATTATTGAAGATACTCATTGAGTTATGACAACCCTACCAAGGAGATGTAGAGTACTGCAGCTTAATGAGGAACCATCATTAAAAAGTAGGTATGGTATTAGTGCCTTACTTGGTTTTCAGCATTACCAGTTAAAGTTTAATCTCTATCCTGAAACTCATTCAGTTACAGAAGCCATTTCTGTCACTGTAAGAACTAAATAAAATCTTGTCAATGTCAATCCCTAGAGCCGGTGCTAGGCATAAGCAGACAAAGCAATTGCTTAGGGCCCCAAGCAGCTCAAGGGGCCCCCCGCCCCCCATTCATTTATTCGAACAACTTCCTTAGTTATTTGTTTGGAGAAGGGGAATATTTCTGCTTGAGGCTTCCAATGGGTTAGCACCAGCTCTGTCGGTCCCATCCCACAATAACTCCAACTATTTTTGATCATCAAGTGCCCTGAACAAAGACAGTCAATCACATTAAAATAAGTTGTACAATATAGATAGATATCCAGAGACTATCAAGACATTAATTTGCATCTGTGGAGAGCAGAGTCAGTGTGTTGTTTTGGGTTTTAAAAAAAAAACCCATTACCTTCTCAGAACTGCCAGAAAGCCAAAAGAGGAAAAAAAATCATTCTTTGCCTTACTCCTCTCATTAGTCCACCTTGGACTAGGAAATACTTCAGTGCTCTTTAGAGGGTTTCAAAAGGAAGGAGGTATCCTCACCCGCTCTCTAGGGCACATGCAGGATGGGGAGAAGAGAAAAGAGGGCATATTGTGTGTAGGTACATGTACACCCTCTGTGTGTGTAAGGCATCTCCAAAGGTCAGGGGAAGGGAAAAACCCCTACCATACCCCACAAACAAACTTCAAGCTGGTAGCAAGAGGCTCAGGAGTCTTAGACAGTCCCTGCTGAAAATGCCTTCAAGCTGCTTTTTATAGTTTTACTCTAGATATTCTCTTCTGATTATGTTACTTCAACAACCACCCTCATTCTCACTCCACCAGCCTCCCTTCCTTTCCTACCTCTTCTCCCCTGCCCTATCCCTCATGTCTCCTCTCCCTTCTTTTTATTTAAGATATCTATTCCTAAACTACATACACAGCCAGAACAAAGAAATAATACAGGATTTTTGTAAACTATCACTCTACTAGTATATTATTTTCCTTCCTATGCACTATCCTGTGAGCCCCCTCGTATGGCTCACTTTTTTATGTTTTAGAAACAAGCTAGACTTACAGCCTGTCTCAGCCTTGCAGGCATATACATGGGGAGTATGGTTATGTACAACTCAGCTGTTCCCATGTGGTTTCTTTATATTATTGGCCATTAACACAGGTTATCAACTGCACAGGATATTACCAGAAACAACTTATCTCCTTTACTACTGGTAAAACCTTAAAGGCTCAAAACATCTTCAGTCTTTTCTCAGACCCCTGAGATCTAGAAACTTACTTTTTAAGAAGAGAGAAAGCCATGATCAAGTGACCATCCCTCATAATACCACAAAACTCACAGTAAAATCAGCATATAGCTTCCCTGGTATTGTATCAGTGTCTGTTTAAATTGATGGCAAGGACACCCAGGACCCACAGGTAGACACCAAAAATGTGTTTTATTCTAAATAAGCTAGATCTGCAGGTATTTAGAGATGTTACTATAATGAAGTGACCAACAGTCCATAAGGGAAAAAAAATTAAAGAGGACCTAATAACCTGAGAGCAGTTGGTAGCTAATGTGATTTCTGGTTTTTCTTACCTCTGCTCCTTTGCTACTAATCAGCAAACTTTCACGTTTCTTTCCCTGAGGAATGATCTTCTTTCTCACACCAGGGTCCTACTTTAAGAAAGAGTTGTTAAGCTTTATAGAAGTCTTTAAAAATAAATTTGCCACTTCCTTTTCTACACTTGTAAGAGGCCTTACCTGCACTAACACTGGGGGGAAAAGGGGGATAAAATGCTACTTAAACAATACCAGAATGCAAGCCTTTTAAAGAGGCTAAGCAGCACAGGTGTTAGGAGGCAGGGTTAACAAGCAGCATATTAGGACTTGATTTGATGCCAGGGACTATTTAGGAAAATGTATTGGTTTGTTTATTTTTCCTTTAAGGGACAATCAGTTGGGGGGAAATCCTTATTAAAAAACAACAAACAAACAAAACCAAACAATCAAACAAAAAAAAAGCCCAAACAAACTAGGAATAAAAAAAGAAAAGAAAAAAAAAGGAAGCTTGTACTCCTGAATGTTCATTTTACATTTGCAGAATTCACTTTATAGTTAAGGTTTGAACTGATTTTCAATCATAATTTTAGCCTTCCCTCTAAAATACACATAGAAGATCATGTTAGCATCAGAAATATACTAAATTTAGATGAGGGGCTGAGGTAGAATTGTTCTATCAATCTGAAGTGAACTAAATAGGTTCCTGAACTACGACAATTTGAAAACATACATGTTGAAGAGGGCTTCAACCTTTTTCTAACATTTTTTCCACTTCCTACCAATAATAAAATAAAACAAAATAATAATAAATAATAATCCATGAAAAGGGAAAGAGATAAAGCCTATTTCACTGTATTTCTCTAGTGGAGATCTAATGCCCTGACCATAACTTTATATAATTAATTCTCATTTCAGAAGTTATTAAATGTCCCAGGCAATAGCAGGCCAGGTTACTTATTTTGTTAGGGGTGGAACATTATGCAGGTATTCTTGGTGATACTATATTTAAGGTTGCATTGAAATTTGCACTTAAAGTGAAATTATAATCCCTGTGCCTGGTGTCAAGTATCGGGGGTAGCCGTGTTAGTTTGTATCCACAAAAACATCTGAAGAAGTGTTTTTTCTACCCAGGAACGTTTATGTCCAAATAAACCTGTTAGTCTTTAAAATCCCATGAGGACTCCTTGTTGGTTTTTATAATCTCTCTGTTTCACCCTTTAATGATTTCAGGCGGGTGGAGAGAGAGGCGGAGCGAGTGGGGGGCTGGTGGAGATAAGTGGAAAGAGGCTGAGAGAGGCTACTGTTGGGAACACTGGGGCATGGCCACTAGGTAACTCGAGGGGATGGAAGACCACGAGTGTCGATGAAGCCCCCTCGCACTAGGCCCCGGTGTCCTTGCCCCCCCCCCCTCCTGCCTGGAGGCACTCGCAGCAGCTCTGCGTACTAGGCCAAAGTGTCCTTCCCCTCCCTCCCCCCCACCTGGAGGCACACACAGCAGTTATGCTGAGAATCTGCAACAATATGTTGCAGAGTCAGACTGCCTGAAACTAAGCAAGGCCAAACAGGGGAGATATGGAAGAACAATGCTGAATAAAGCAGCTTTATGTATAGTTTAACAAATGATACAGATAATCAGGGAACTAGCTGGGAACTGGATTGGCTGGCTATATGGATACTTGGGGCAGCTTGCTATTGGACAAGTGTGCTGGAAAAAAAGGATGTATAAAAGCCTGTGTAACTTCCTGCTCTGTTGGAGATTTTATTCTCCCTGTACCTTTTTGCAGCTGCAAATAAACTTTTCTGCTTCTCCACCCCGTTGTGATTATTGGGTGTAGCACACCGGGTAACGAACCACTCAAGCTGTTGTTCAGCCTCTCGGCACTGGGTGCCGGCAACAGCTTTTGGCGTCCCTGGGTGGGCGACGAGGCTGCAATTTAGCCTTGCCCGGGCCCCTCCTGGAGGTCGAGGATTGCAGCGAGAACCGACGCCCAGCGCGCACCGGTGAGTTCATCGGGGACCTCGGAAGAGACGCGATTTGATCGACCCCAGAGGGCACAACGGTGCAACACACTCATATAGTGGAGAAGCTGTTGTGGACGGCGGTGAAGAACCGGTCCCTTAGACATGGGGGAGGAGCAGCTGCAGGCCACGGTGAAGAACCGGTCCTTTGGATAAGGTAGGAACCTTTTAAAATCCGGATTATATGCTCTGTTGGAACCTGGGGACGCCCAGAGTTACCCTGTAGGTATGGGACAGGGACAGAGCTCAGAGGTTAGGGCACGGTGTACGCCCCTAGAGTGCATTCTAGCAAACTGGAAGGTATTTGGTGTGGATCCGATGACTAAGAGCCAATTAAAACGATTCTGTACAGTTGACTGGCCTCAATATCAACTAGAGGACCAGGAGTGGTGGCCACCAGGAGGGTCAATTAATTACAACACGATCCTCCAATTAGTTTTGTTTTGTCAGTGAATGGGTAAATGGAATGAACATATGTATGCGCATTTGTTTCTGACTTTATGTACTCGACCAGATATTTTACAGCACTGTAATCTGACTCCGACTGGTTCGGTAGCAGCTAATGTTAGTCCCCAGACTCCCACCCCCACTGTAATGGCAGAGCCGGTGTCCCCTTCGGCCCCCACACCCCCACCGTATAAGGGTAGGATGCCTCGGGTTATAGAGATTGCCCCCTCTATCCTTTGCTTACCGAGACTGTTGTGGCTTGCCCAGGGGCAGATGGACGTCAGGCTACCACTATGCAAGTTTACACCCGTGTGCCGTTCAATCCAATAGACTTAGCAGCTTTTAAAACACAGACTGGGGAATTCTCAACGAATGCAAGCAGGTTTATTTCAGTCTTTGAGGGGTGCCTCAGTAGTCACAAGCCGATTGAGACCACTGTAATATCCTCCTGAAAACCCTGTTGTCTGAGGTGGAGAGGGATCAGGTTACAGCTAAGGCACACACAGCAGTTATGCTGAGAATCTGCAACAATATGTTGCAGAGTCAGACTGCCTGAAACTAAGCAAGGCCAAACAGGGGAGATATGGAAGAACAATGCTGAATAAAGCAGCTTTATGTATAGCTTAACAAATGATACAGATAATCAGGGAACTAGCTGGGAACTGGATTGGCTCGCTATATGGATACTTGGGGCAGCTTGCTATTGGACAAGTATGCTGGATAAAAGGATGTATAAAAGCCTGTGTAACTTCCTGCTCTGTTGTGCAGGATTTGAGATTTTATTCTCCCTGTACCTTTTTGCAGCTGCAAATAAACTTTTCTGCTTCTCCACCCCCTTGTGATTATTGGGTGTAGCACACCGGGTAACGAACCACTCAAGCTGTTGTTCAGCCTCTCCGCACTGGGTGCCGGCAACACTACCTAGGAGATCATGGCTGAGAAGAGGTTTCTGGGTTGGGGGGGTCTAGGGTAGGGGGAGCCAGGTTACAAAGGAAGCCTATGGTTCAGGGAACCCAATGGTTTTACATTGAGAAATGGACCTTTGGAGGGCTCACTACGGTTGCATCGCTGCACTAGGTTGGAGAGCAAAGGCAGAAGAATAGGAACAGTAGAGCAGCGTTCCCTTAAAAGCTGCTTAACAGGTGACACCAAAGTATTGATACAGCAAGAAGGCCAAAAGTGCATGCTGCCCCAAGCACCATTATGTGTCGCCCCACGCTCCGCAACCCCTACAACGGCCGCTGTCAAACAGAGGCGGCGTTGTTTATCCGTTTCCCCACCCTGGCCGCGCAGTGGGTGTGGCTGAGCTATACTGTATTGATATCATAGGCCTGCCGGGGCTGCTACTACCCGCCCTAAAGGTCGCTTCAGGGCTTGCAGCGGACTCCTGTAGAGAGAGAGAGAGAGAGAGGGGGGCCGGAGCCGGAGCCGGAGCCCGTGTAAACGGTGCAGCAGCTCGAGGCAGCAGTTGCTCGCCCCTTTCCGTGTCCCCCGGCACCAGGGAACGGGGGAGACAGAGGTGAGGCGGGGCGAAGGGCAGGGAGCTGGGTGCGTGGGCGCCCCTGCGCTGGGGGCAGACGGAGCAGCCTGCTGGAGAGGGAGCTGGGCAGCGGCAGGGGGCAGCGTCCTGGGAGGGGAGAGCTGTGCAAAAGGTTGAGCCCGTTGCCGGGAACAGACAGCGCTCCGGGGTGGGAGCTGGGCAGGGGCTGCACCCTGGGCGGGAGAGAGCTAAAGTAGGGCAGGGGGCAGAGCGAAGACGGAGGAGCTGTAGTGAGGCCCCTGGGTGGGGGCTGCACAGGAGCATGGGTAGGGGAAGGTGTTGAGGGAAGGGTCTTTCCCCCACGAATAAGAAGTAAAAGGGAGGAGGAGCCCCCACGTGTGTGTTTCTTGTACGTTTCAGATTGATCACAGCCATTCTACTCCATTACTCCTATTCTTGCAAAGTAGCGCATTTCTAGGTCCTTGTGTCGGGAGCAGCACCACTGTTTTTATTTTTTTCTTAGCTGAGGGATGCCCGCTAGGACCAAGTTTGAAAGCGGCCCCTGCCCTAGGAGACTGGGCATATGATGGAGGAGCTGGCAAGAAGCTAATACCAACATGGCTGCAACTTGGCCAAGCCACTGTTTTTGGTGAGGGAATACGGAGTGCACGTGCTTTAACTTTAGACTCTCTGAGTAGTTCCACTCACTTTGATAGTACTGCTGACAGCTGTAAAGTTAAGGGGTTTTGTGGGATTAAGGCCTTAATTGGAGACTAATTAGAAATGGACAATAGTATTGGAGATTAGAATATCAAAACCTGAGTTTTCTACCATAAGGCCAGGCTGTTGGTAATCTAGATTTCTACAAGTGGTTTTTAAGATATTAAAAGGTGATAAGTGAGAAGTTCAAATGCAAGGGTTTTTTTTTGTTTGTTTATTTTTAATCAGAATGTTAAAGGGTCTGCTTAAAATAAATGAAAGTTAAAATTTAAATCCTTATATCCACAACACTTTATTTGAGGAATGAAATGATAAATCACTTGTTTATACCTTTTGGATAAAAATCTATCCAATTTGTCAAAAATTGTTAGCAGGGTGCATTATGAATGAAGAAAAGTGAACCTGTTGTCATGTAAATCCATTTGATTTGAGTTTGAATTGATTTGGATTTGAATTGGTTTTTAGAAATCAGTGGCTTCAGAAATGTTTGGGATTGCTTTTTCCTTTTTTCCTTTCAGGTTCCATTTTGCAGCAATGTGTTGGTTAGTAGCGAGCTGCCCAGAAGCTGATTAAATATCTGGGCTGCAGAGTTCGCTTTTCTCAGGATTACTTAGCCGTGATGCCACAGTAGAGAAAATCACTTCCATTCTTGTGTTAATCTATGAAATTTCTGTTTGTCTCTTTGAATTGTACAACATAAAGATGGGTGGATAGAAAGCTGGCTAGATTGTTGGGCTCAACGGGTAGTGATCAACGACTGGATGTCTAGTTGGCAGCCAGTATCAAGCGGAGTGCCCCAGGGGTTAGTCCTGGGGCTGGTTTTGTTCAACATCTTTATTTATGATCTGGATGACGGGATGAATTGCACCCTCAGCAAGTTTGCGGAAGACACTAAGCTGGGGGGAGGAGAGGTAGATACGCTGTAGAGTAGGAATAGGGTCCAGAGTGACCTAGACAAATTGGAGGATTGGACCAAAAGAAATCTAATGAGGTTCAACAAGTACAAGTGCAGGACTCTGCACTTAGGATGTAAGAATCCCATGCACCGCTACACTATGGGGACTGACTGGCTAAGCAGTAGTTCTGCAGAAATGGACCTGGGTGTTGGGAACACTGGGGCATGGCCACTAGGTAACTCGAGGGGATGGAAGACCACGAGTGTCGATGAAGCCCCCTCGCACTAGGCCCCGGTGTCCTTGGCCCCCCCTCGTGCCTGGAGGCACTCGCAGCAGCTCTGCGTACTAGGCCCAAGTGTCCTTGGCCCCCCCGCCTGGAGGCGCACACAGCAGTTATGCTGAGAATCTGCAACAGTATGTTGCAGAGTCAGACTGCCTGAAACTAAGCAAGGCCAAACAGGACAGATATGGAAGAACAATGCTGAATAAAGCAGCTTTATGTATAGTTTAACAAATGATACAGAGAATCAGGGAACTAGCTGGGAACTGGATTGGCTGGCTATATGGATACTTGGAGCAGCTTGCTATTGGATAAGTATGCTGGGAAAAAGGATGTATAAAAGCCTGTGTAACTTCCTGCTCTGTTGTGCAGGATTTGAGATTTTATTCTCCCTGTACCTTTTTGCAGCTGCAAATAAACTTTTCTGCTTCTCCACCCCGTTGTGATTATTGGGTGTAGCACACTGGGTAACGAACCACTCAAGCTGTTGTTCAGCCTCTCGGCACTGGGTGCCGGCAACAGCTTTTGGCGTCCCTGGGTGGGCGACGACGCTGCAATTTAGCCTTGCCCGGACCCCTCCTGGAGGTCGAGGATTGCGACAAGAACCGACGCCCAGCGCGCACCGGTGAGTTCATCGGGGGCCTCGGAGGAGACGCGATTTGATCGACCCCAGAGGGCACAACGGTGCAACGCACTCATATAGTGGAGAAGCTGTTGTGGACGGCGGTGAAGAACCGGTCCCTTAGACGTGGGGGAGCAGCAGCTACAGGACGGCGGTGAAGAACCGGTCCCTTGGATAAGGTAGGATCCTTTTAAAATCCGGATTATATGCTCTGTTGGAACCTGGGGACGCCCAGAGTTACCCTGTAGGTATGGGACAGGGACAGAGCTCAGAGGTTAGGGCACGGTGTACGCCCCTAGAGTGCATTCTAGCAAACTGGAAGGTATTTGGTGCGGATCCGATGACTAAGAGCCAATTAAAACGATTCTGTACAGTTGACTGGCCTCAATATCAACTAGAGGACCAGGAGTGGTGGCCACCAGGAGGGTCAATTAATTACAACACGATCCTTCAGTTACTCCTGTTCTGTCAGAGAACAAGGAAATGGAATGAACATATGTATGCGCATTTGTTTCTGACTTTATGTACTCGACCAGATATTTTACAGCGCTGTAATCTGACTCCGACTGGTTCGGTAGCAGCTAATGTTAGTCCCCAGACCCCCACCCCCACTGTAATGGCAGAGCCGGTGTCCCCTTCGGCCCCCACACCCCCACCTTATAAGGGTAGGATGCCTCGGGTTACAGAGATTGCCCCCTCGGTGGGACTCTATCCTTTGCTTACCGAGACTGTTGTGGCTTGCCCAGGGGCAGATGGACGTCAGGCTACCACTATGCAAGTTTACATCCATGTGCCATTCAATCCAATAGACTTAGCAGCTTTCAAAGCACAGGCAGGAGAGTTTTCCACCAACCCAAGCAGGTTTATATCAGTCTTTGAGGGGTGCCTCAGTAGTCACAAGCCGGACTGGGATGATTGTAACGTCCTCCTGAGAACCCTGTTGTCTGAGGTGGAGAGGGATCAGGTTACAGCTAAGGCAAGGGGAGCGTCAGCTTTCAAGCAAAAGAAAGGAAGCTATCTGTCAAGTTCCTACCCCAAGTAACCGTAAGCGGCTCAGGGCATTTCTGGGTATGGCAGGCTTTTGCAGGATATGGATCCCAGAGTTTGGACTGTGGGCTAAACCCCTGGACGACCGTGTAAAAGGAGCAGATCATGACCCCTTCTATTGGACCCCAGAGGCTGATAGGGCATTTAAAATCCTGAAAAGAAAATTGATGGAAGCCCCGGCTCTGGGCCTGCCAGATCTCTCTAAGCCGTTTCAGTTGTATGTACATGAACGAAGGGGGGTGGCGCTAGGAGTGCTTACACAGCTGTTAGGAGCATGGAAGCGTCCTGTGGCTTATTTTTCTAAGCAACTGGATCAGGTTGCAAAGGGTTGGCCGGCATGTTTACGGGCGGTCGCAGCTACTGCCCTATTGCTTGAGGAAGCCGAGAAGCTAACATTGGGAGGGGTTATGCAAATCTATACTCCCCATATGGTCCGAGCCTTATTGGATGCAAAGGGAGGGCTTTGGCTCACCCAGGCTCGGATTGCTCGGTACCAGGCTAAGCTGTTAGAGAACTCTGAAGTCACCCTACAGCCTTGCCCCTCCCTTAACCCAGCCACTCTCTTGCCAGAAACAGAGGAACAGAAAGATGACTGTTTAGAGATCATAGATGTCCAGTACTCCAGCCGTCCGGATTTAAAGGATGTACCTCTCCCAAATGCAGATTATGAGTGGTACACTGATGGTAGCAGTACTGTAATAGATGGGCAAAGGAGGGCGGGTTATGCTGTTGTGACCCTCCATGACACTGTGGAAGCTGAAGGTTTGCCTGCTGGGACCTCTGCCCAGCTTGCCGAACTAATAGCCCTGACCCGTGCACTTGAACTGTCAAAAGGAAAGCGGGTCAACATTTTTACTGATTCAAAGTATGCTTTTGGTGTGCTGCATGCTCCTGCTGGCCTAGGGAAGCAAAGGGGAATGCTGACAGCCCAAGGCTCCCCAGTCAAGTACGGGCCCCAAATCCTCCAGCTCCTAGAAGCTGTACAACTCCCCTCGGAAGTGGCGGTGGTACACTGTAAAGCCCATCAAAGGGAGGATCAAGATGTGGCCAGAGGTAACGCCCGGGCAGATAGAGAGGCTAAGCATGCTGCCACCCTGCCGTCCCCTCAGGCTGAGAACGCCCATATGCATGCCCTTATCCCATCAGTAGGGGAGCTTCCAACCCCTCAGTACTCTGGGGAGGAGAGACAGCTAACTGACAAACTCAGTCTCCGGGAAAAGGAGGGATGGCTCCATTCCCCAGAAGGGAAGGTCCTCTTACCAAAGGGCCTAATCCGGCCAGTGCTGCAGAAACTACATCAAACCACTCATGCTGGCAGGGAAGCACTTATCCAACTAATGGGAAAATACTTTATCACTTCCGGACTCCGACCCCTGGCTGCCCAGGTACAAGCGGACTGCTTAGTCTGCCAAAAGACTAACCCCCGACCGGGACATCCTGTGCCACCAGCTGCCCTAGAACCCACTCCGGGCCCCGGACAAGTGTGGCAAATAGACTTTACTGAGTTTCCCCGAACCCAAGGGTTCAAATATCTCCTTGTTATAGTGGATCGGTTCAGCGGATGGCCAGAAGCCTTCCCATGCCGTAACTGCACTGCCAGGACAGTGGCCCTCAAGTTTGTTAAGGAGCTCATTCCTCGCTTTGGACTCCCCCTGTGGATGGAATCTGACAACGGGACACACTTCACGTCAAAAATCATTCAAAGCATCTCACATGCCTTACAGATCCCCTGGAAACTCCATACGCCCTGGAGACCGCAAGCCAGTGGTGTAGTGGAGCGTACCAATCAGACCCTTAAACAGCATCTCTCAAAAGTGTGCCAAGAAGCCTCACTGCGATGGCCTGATGCTTTGCCCCTCGTCCTACTCCGTACCCGCGTTCTCCCAAAGGGTAGATTAGGGCTCAGTCCCTTTGAAATTATGTTTGGAAGGGCATGGCCCATGAATGGCACCCCGGTTCTGTCAGGGGAATGGGAGTTGGGTAATGGTTTTTTGTCACAGTATATGTGTTCCCTGTCTGCTGTTCTCTTGTCTCTTCACAGGTATACCAAGGATTCCCAGCCTCTCCCCTTGGACTCTCCCGTTCACTCCTTACAGCCCGGTGACTCCGTGCTTGTTCGCACCTGGAAAGACGAGCCTCTCCAAGAAAAGTGGAAAGGACCCTATACCGTCCTGCTGATCTCCCATACAGCGGCAAAGATCGAGGGACAGAAGAACTGGATCCATCGCTCTCGTCTGAAGGCAGTACCCGCCCCCTCGTCAGCAGAACAGTGGACCGTCCAACCTGCTGACTCCTCATCTAGTGACGATCTCGGGCTAAAGCTACTGTTTAAAAGACACAAATAGCGGGCACCTTAATGCTAAAATGGGCCCACCCAGGTACTGGAGACCCTGGGTTGGGAAGACTCTGGTAATAATTAATTGGGTAACATTGTTATTCTTTGTATTGGTATTTCCAAATGGTGCATATCGGGAGCATAACTCCTTTGTTTTGCTTGCGCACCATGTTGCTACTTTAACAAACCAGACTGATTGCTGGGTGTGTGCTCCAACTCCACTATCCCCCAAAACGGGAATGCCCCTTGACATGCTGCCCTTGACCCTAGCAGAATTAGCCACCACCAAAGAGCAGGAAAGAACGGACTCACCGTTCTGGAACAAGACCTCTTTACAGCAGGCCACCTATCAGGACCAGGAGTATTCAGTTGCAGTACTCACTGAGGGAGTGTTATGTTTTACCCGAAACCAATCTGATCCCTATGGGCATCTTGTGGGAAAGAGCTCCTGTGTTATTACACAGTGGGCTGATGGGTATTGGATAAAGACCAAAAGGCGAGGCCAGCAATGTGGGTGTAATGGTTCCTCCCCTTTTAGGGAAACACTTACAAATAATCTTACCACAAAAAAGGGGTTTGAAAATGTAACTTGCCGTCCAGTTAATATCTCCAATGTAGCAAGCCCAAGTGAGAAAACTCAGAGCCAAGGCTGTTGAGTGTTCTCAAAGGGGGGAGTTGTTGGGAACACTGGGGCATGGCCACTAGGTAACTCGAGGGGATGGAAGACCACGAGTGTCGATGAAGCCGCCTCGCACTAGGCCCCGGTGTCCTTGGCCCCCCCTCGTGCCTGGAGGCACTCGCAGCAGCTCTGCGTACTAGGCCCAAGTGTCCTTGGCCCCCCCGCCTGGAGGCGCACACAGCAGTTATGCTGAGAATCTGCAACAGTATGTTGCAGAGTCAGACTGCCTGAAACTAAGCAAGGCCAAACAGGACAGATATGGAAGAACAATGCTGAATAAAGCAGCTTTATGTATAGTTTAACAAATGATACAGAGAATCAGGGAACTAGCTGGGAACTGGATTGGCTGGCTATATGGATACTTGGAGCAGCTTGCTATTGGATAAGTATGCTGGGAAAAAGGATGTATAAAAGCCTGTGTAACTTCCTGCTCTGTTGTGCAGGATTTGAGATTTTATTCTCCCTGTACCTTTTTGCAGCTGCAAATAAACTTTTCTGCTTCTCCACCCCGTTGTGATTATTGGGTGTAGCACACTGGGTAACGAACCACTCAAGCTGTTGTTCAGCCTCTCGGCACTGGGTGCCGGCAACAGCTTTTGGCGTCCCTGGGTGGGCGACGACGCTGCAATTTAGCCTTGCCCGGACCCCTCCTGGAGGTCGAGGATTGCGACAAGAACCGACGCCCAGCGCGCACCGGTGAGTTCATCGGGGGCCTCGGAGGAGACGCGATTTGATCAACCCCAGAGGGCACAACGGTGCAACGCACTCATATAGTGGAGAAGCTGTTGTGGACGGCGGTGAAGAACCGGTCCCTTAGACGTGGGGGAGCAGCAGCTACAGGACGGCGGTGAAGAACCGGTCCCTTGGATAAGGTAGGATCCTTTTAAAATCCGGATTATATGCTCTGTTGGAACCTGGGGACGCCCAGAGTTACCCTGTAGGTATGGGACAGGGACAGAGCTCAGAGGTTAGGGCACGGTGTACGCCCCTAGAGTGCATTCTAGCAAACTGGAAGGTATTTGGTGCGGATCCGATGACTAAGAGCCAATTAAAACGATTCTGTACAGTTGACTGGCCTCAATATCAACTAGAGGACCAGGAGTGGTGGCCACCAGGAGGGTCAATTAATTACAACACGATCCTTCAGTTACTCCTGTTCTGTCAGAGAACAAGGAAATGGAATGAACATATGTATGCGCATTTGTTTCTGACTTTATGTACTCGACCAGATATTTTACAGCGCTGTAATCTGACTCCGACTGGTTCGGTAGCAGCTAATGTTAGTCCCCAGACCCCCACCCCCACTGTAATGGCAGAGCCGGTGTCCCCTTCGGCCCCCACACCCCCACCTTATAAGGGTAGGATGCCTCGGGTTACAGAGATTGCCCCCTCGGTGGGACTCTATCCTTTGCTTACCGAGACTGTTGTGGCTTGCCCAGGGGCAGATGGACGTCAGGCTACCACTATGCAAGTTTACATCCATGTGCCATTCAATCCAATAGACTTAGCAGCTTTCAAAGCACAGGCAGGAGAGTTTTCACCAACCCAAGCAGGTTTATATCAGTCTTTGAGGGGTGCCTCAGTAGTCACAAGCCGGACTGGGATGATTGTAACGTCCTCCTGAGAACCCTGTTGTCTGAGGTGGAGAGGGATCAGGTTACAGCTAAGGCAAGGGGAGCGTCAGCTTTCAAGCAAAAGAAAGGAAGCTATCTGTCAAGTTCCTACCCCAAGTAACCGTAAGCGGCTCAGGGCATTTCTGGGTATGGCAGGCTTTTGCAGGATATGGATCCCAGAGTTTGGACTGTGGGCTAAACCCCTGGACGACCGTGTAAAAGGAGCAGATCATGACCCCTTCTATTGGACCCCAGAGGCTGATAGGGCATTTAAAATCCTGAAAAGAAAATTGATGGAAGCCCCGGCTCTGGGCCTGCCAGATCTCTCTAAGCCGTTTCAGTTGTATGTACATGAACGAAGGGGGGTGGCGCTAGGAGTGCTTACACAGCTGTTAGGAGCATGGAAGCGTCCTGTGGCTTATTTTTCTAAGCAACTGGATCAGGTTGCAAAGGGTTGGCCGGCATGTTTACGGGCGGTCGCAGCTACTGCCCTATTGCTTGAGGAAGCCGAGAAGCTAACATTGGGAGGGGTTATGCAAATCTATACTCCCCATATGGTCCGAGCCTTATTGGATGCAAAGGGAGGGCTTTGGCTCACCCAGGCTCGGATTGCTCGGTACCAGGCTAAGCTGTTAGAGAACTCTGAAGTCACCCTACAGCCTTGCCCCTCCCTTAACCCAGCCACTCTCTTGCCAGAAACAGAGGAACAGAAAGATGACTGTTTAGAGATCATAGATGTCCAGTACTCCAGCCGTCCGGATTTAAAGGATGTACCTCTCCCAAATGCAGATTATGAGTGGTACACTGATGGTAGCAGTACTGTAATAGATGGGCAAAGGAGGGCGGGTTATGCTGTTGTGACCCTCCATGACACTGTGGAAGCTGAAGGTTTGCCTGCTGGGACCTCTGCCCAGCTTGCCGAACTAATAGCCCTGACCCGTGCACTTGAACTGTCAAAAGGAAAGCGGGTCAACATTTTTACTGATTCAAAGTATGCTTTTGGTGTGCTGCATGCTCCTGCTGGCCTAGGGAAGCAAAGGGGAATGCTGACAGCCCAAGGCTCCCCAGTCAAGTACGGGCCCCAAATCCTCCAGCTCCTAGAAGCTGTACAACTCCCCTCGGAAGTGGCGGTGGTACACTGTAAAGCCCATCAAAGGGAGGATCAAGATGTGGCCAGAGGTAACGCCCGGGCAGATAGAGAGGCTAAGCATGCTGCCACCCTGCCGTCCCCTCAGGCTGAGAACGCCCATATGCATGCCCTTATCCCATCAGTAGGGGAGCTTCCAACCCCTCAGTACTCTGGGGAGGAGAGACAGCTAACTGACAAACTCAGTCTCCGGGAAAAGGAGGGATGGCTCCATTCCCCAGAAGGGAAGGTCCTCTTACCAAAGGGCCTAATCCGGCCAGTGCTGCAGAAACTACATCAAACCACTCATGCTGGCAGGGAAGCACTTATCCAACTAATGGGAAAATACTTTATCACTTCCGGACTCCGACCCCTGGCTGCCCAGGTACAAGCGGACTGCTTAGTCTGCCAAAAGACTAACCCCCGACCGGGACATCCTGTGCCACCAGCTGCCCTAGAACCCACTCCGGGCCCCGGACAAGTGTGGCAAATAGACTTTACTGAGTTTCCCCGAACCCAAGGGTTCAAATATCTCCTTGTTATAGTGGATCGGTTCAGCGGATGGCCAGAAGCCTTCCCATGCCGTAACTGCACTGCCAGGACAGTGGCCCTCAAGTTTGTTAAGGAGCTCATTCCTCGCTTTGGACTCCCCCTGTGGATGGAATCTGACAACGGGACACACTTCACGTCAAAAATCATTCAAAGCATCTCACATGCCTTACAGATCCCCTGGAAACTCCATACGCCCTGGAGACCGCAAGCCAGTGGTGTAGTGGAGCGTACCAATCAGACCCTTAAACAGCATCTCTCAAAAGTG
The DNA here is from genome assembly GCF_965140295.1 of Lepidochelys olivacea. NCBI lineage: Eukaryota > Metazoa > Chordata > Testudines > Cheloniidae > Lepidochelys > Lepidochelys olivacea. The sequence continues at coordinate 43,885,691 of NC_140414.1, read as the reverse complement.
TGCCAAGAAGCCTCACTGCGATGGCCTGATGCTTTGCCCCTCGTCCTACTCCGTACCCGCGTTCTCCCAAAGGGTAGATTAGGGCTCAGTCCCTTTGAAATTATGTTTGGAAGGGCATGGCCCATGAATGGCACCCCGGTTCTGTCAGGGGAATGGGAGTTGGGTAATGGTTTTTTGTCACAGTATATGTGTTCCCTGTCTGCTGTTCTCTTGTCTCTTCACAGGTATACCAAGGATTCCCAGCCTCTCCCCTTGGACTCTCCCGTTCACTCCTTACAGCCCGGTGACTCCGTGCTTGTTCGCACCTGGAAAGACGAGCCTCTCCAAGAAAAGTGGAAAGGACCCTATACCGTCCTGCTGATCTCCCATACAGCGGCAAAGATCGAGGGACAGAAGAACTGGATCCATCGCTCTCGTCTGAAGGCAGTACCCGCCCCCTCGTCAGCAGAACAGTGGACCGTCCAACCTGCTGACTCCTCATCTAGTGACGATCTCGGGCTAAAGCTACTGTTTAAAAGACACAAATAGCGGGCACCTTAATGCTAAAATGGGCCCACCCAGGTACTGGAGACCCTGGGTTGGGAAGACTCTGGTAATAATTAATTGGGTAACATTGTTATTCTTTGTATTGGTATTTCCAAATGGTGCATATCGGGAGCATAACTCCTTTGTTTTGCTTGCGCACCATGTTGCTACTTTAACAAACCAGACTGATTGCTGGGTGTGTGCTCCAACTCCACTATCCCCCAAAACGGGAATGCCCCTTGACATGCTGCCCTTGACCCTAGCAGAATTAGCCACCACCAAAGAGCAGGAAAGAACGGACTCACCGTTCTGGAACAAGACCTCTTTACAGCAGGCCACCTATCAGGACCAGGAGTATTCAGTTGCAGTACTCACTGAGGGAGTGTTATGTTTTACCCGAAACCAATCTGATCCCTATGGGCATCTTGTGGGAAAGAGCTCCTGTGTTATTACACAGTGGGCTGATGGGTATTGGATAAAGACCAAAAGGCGAGGCCAGCAATGTGGGTGTAATGGTTCCTCCCCTTTTAGGGAAACACTTACAAATAATCTTACCACAAAAAAGGGGTTTGAAAATGTAACTTGCCGTCCAGTTAATATCTCCAATGTAGCAAGCCCAAGTGAGAAAACTCAGAGCCAAGGCTGTTGAGTGTTCTCAAAGGGGGGAGTTGTTGGGAACACTGGGGCATGGCCACTAGGTAACTCGAGGGGATGGAAGACCACGAGTGTCGATGAAGCCGCCTCGCACTAGGCCCCGGTGTCCTTGGCCCCCCCTCGTGCCTGGAGGCACTCGCAGCAGCTCTGCGTACTAGGCCCAAGTGTCCTTGGCCCCCCCGCCTGGAGGCGCACACAGCAGTTATGCTGAGAATCTGCAACAGTATGTTGCAGAGTCAGACTGCCTGAAACTAAGCAAGGCCAAACAGGACAGATATGGAAGAACAATGCTGAATAAAGCAGCTTTATGTATAGTTTAACAAATGATACAGAGAATCAGGGAACTAGCTGGGAACTGGATTGGCTGGCTATATGGATACTTGGAGCAGCTTGCTATTGGATAAGTATGCTGGGAAAAAGGATGTATAAAAGCCTGTGTAACTTCCTGCTCTGTTGTGCAGGATTTGAGATTTTATTCTCCCTGTACCTTTTTGCAGCTGCAAATAAACTTTTCTGCTTCTCCACCCCGTTGTGATTATTGGGTGTAGCACACTGGGTAACGAACCACTCAAGCTGTTGTTCAGCCTCTCGGCACTGGGTGCCGGCAACAGCTTTTGGCGTCCCTGGGTGGGCGACGACGCTGCAATTTAGCCTTGCCCGGACCCCTCCTGGAGGTCGAGGATTGCGACAAGAACCGACGCCCAGCGCGCACCGGTGAGTTCATCGGGGGCCTCGGAGGAGACGCGATTTGATCAACCCCAGAGGGCACAACGGTGCAACGCACTCATATAGTGGAGAAGCTGTTGTGGACGGCGGTGAAGAACCGGTCCCTTAGACGTGGGGGAGCAGCAGCTACAGGACGGCGGTGAAGAACCGGTCCCTTGGATAAGGTAGGATCCTTTTAAAATCCGGATTATATGCTCTGTTGGAACCTGGGGACGCCCAGAGTTACCCTGTAGGTATGGGACAGGGACAGAGCTCAGAGGTTAGGGCACGGTGTACGCCCCTAGAGTGCATTCTAGCAAACTGGAAGGTATTTGGTGCGGATCCGATGACTAAGAGCCAATTAAAACGATTCTGTACAGTTGACTGGCCTCAATATCAACTAGAGGACCAGGAGTGGTGGCCACCAGGAGGGTCAATTAATTACAACACGATCCTTCAGTTACTCCTGTTCTGTCAGAGAACAAGGAAATGGAATGAACATATGTATGCGCATTTGTTTCTGACTTTATGTACTCGACCAGATATTTTACAGCGCTGTAATCTGACTCCGACTGGTTCGGTAGCAGCTAATGTTAGTCCCCAGACCCCCACCCCCACTGTAATGGCAGAGCCGGTGTCCCCTTCGGCCCCCACACCCCCACCTTATAAGGGTAGGATGCCTCGGGTTACAGAGATTGCCCCCTCGGTGGGACTCTATCCTTTGCTTACCGAGACTGTTGTGGCTTGCCCAGGGGCAGATGGACGTCAGGCTACCACTATGCAAGTTTACATCCATGTGCCATTCAATCCAATAGACTTAGCAGCTTTCAAAGCACAGGCAGGAGAGTTTTCACCAACCCAAGCAGGTTTATATCAGTCTTTGAGGGGTGCCTCAGTAGTCACAAGCCGGACTGGGATGATTGTAACGTCCTCCTGAGAACCCTGTTGTCTGAGGTGGAGAGGGATCAGGTTACAGCTAAGGCAAGGGGAGCGTCAGCTTTCAAGCAAAAGAAAGGAAGCTATCTGTCAAGTTCCTACCCCAAGTAACCGTAAGCGGCTCAGGGCATTTCTGGGTATGGCAGGCTTTTGCAGGATATGGATCCCAGAGTTTGGACTGTGGGCTAAACCCCTGGACGACTGTGTAAAAGGAGCAGATCATGACCCCTTCTATTGGACCCCAGAGGCTGATAGGGCATTTAAAATCCTGAAAAGAAAATTGATGGAAGCCCCGGCTCTGGGCCTGCCAGATCTCTCTAAGCCGTTTCAGTTGTATGTACATGAACGAAGGGGGGTGGCGCTAGGAGTGCTTACACAGCTGTTAGGAGCATGGAAGCGTCCTGTGGCTTATTTTTCTAAGCAACTAGATCAGGTTGCAAAGGGTTGGCCGGCATGTTTACGGGCGGTCGCAGCTACTGCCCTATTGCTTGAGGAAGCCGAGAAGCTAACATTGGGAGGGGTTATGCAAATCTATACTCCCCATATGGTCCGAGCCTTATTGGATGCAAAGGGAGGGCTTTGGCTCACCCAGGCTCGGATTGCTCGGTACCAGGCTAAGCTGTTAGAGAACTCTGAAGTCACCCTACAGCCTTGCCCCTCCCTTAACCCAGCCACTCTCTTGCCAGAAACAGAGGAACAGAAAGATGACTGTTTAGAGATCATAGATGTCCAGTACTCCAGCCGTCCGGATTTAAAGGATGTACCTCTCCCAAATGCAGATTATGAGTGGTACACTGATGGTAGCAGTACTGTAATAGATGGGCAAAGGAGGGCGGGTTATGCTGTTGTGACCCTCCATGACACTGTGGAAGCTGAAGGTTTGCCTGCTGGGACCTCTGCCCAGCTTGCCGAACTAATAGCCCTGACCCGTGCACTTGAACTGTCAAAAGGAAAGCGGGTCAACATTTTTACTGATTCAAAGTATGCTTTTGGTGTGCTGCATGCTCCTGCTGGCCTAGGGAAGCAAAGGGGAATGCTGACAGCCCAAGGCTCCCCAGTCAAGTACGGGCCCCAAATCCTCCAGCTCCTAGAAGCTGTACAACTCCCCTCGGAAGTGGCGGTGGTACACTGTAAAGCCCATCAAAGGGAGGATCAAGATGTGGCCAGAGGTAACGCCCGGGCAGATAGAGAGGCTAAGCATGCTGCCACCCTGCCGTCCCCTCAGGCTGAGAACGCCCATATGCATGCCCTTATCCCATCAGTAGGGGAGCTTCCAACCCCTCAGTACTCTGGGGAGGAGAGACAGCTAACTGACAAACTCAGTCTCCGGGAAAAGGAGGGATGGCTCCATTCCCCAGAAGGGAAGGTCCTCTTACCAAAGGGCCTAATCCGGCCAGTGCTGCAGAAACTACATCAAACCACTCATGCTGGCAGGGAAGCACTTATCCAACTAATGGGAAAATACTTTATCACTTCCGGACTCCGACCCCTGGCTGCCCAGGTACAAGCGGACTGCTTAGTCTGCCAAAAGACTAACCCCCGACCGGGACATCCTGTGCCACCAGCTGCCCTAGAACCCACTCCGGGCCCCGGACAAGTGTGGCAAATAGACTTTACTGAGTTTCCCCGAACCCAAGGGTTCAAATATCTCCTTGTTATAGTGGATCGGTTCAGCGGATGGCCAGAAGCCTTCCCATGCCGTAACTGCACTGCCAGGACAGTGGCCCTCAAGTTTGTTAAGGAGCTCATTCCTCGCTTTGGACTCCCCCTGTGGATGGAATCTGACAACGGGACACACTTCACGTCAAAAATCATTCAAAGCATCTCACATGCCTTACAGATCCCCTGGAAACTCCATACGCCCTGGAGACCGCAAGCCAGTGGTGTAGTGGAGCGTACCAATCAGACCCTTAAACAGCATCTCTCAAAAGTGTGCCAAGAAGCCTCACTGCGATGGCCTGATGCTTTGCCCCTCGTCCTACTCCGTACCCGCGTTCTCCCAAAGGGTAGATTAGGGCTCAGTCCCTTTGAAATTATGTTTGGAAGGGCATGGCCCATGAATGGCACCCCGGTTCTGTCAGGGGAATGGGAGTTGGGTAATGGTTTTTTGTCACAGTATATGTGTTCCCTGTCTGCTGTTCTCTTGTCTCTTCACAGGTATACCAAGGATTCCCAGCCTCTCCCCTTGGACTCTCCCGTTCACTCCTTACAGCCCGGTGACTCCGTGCTTGTTCGCACCTGGAAAGACGAGCCTCTCCAGGAAAAGTGGAAAGGACCCTATACCGTCCTGCTGATCTCCCATACAGCGGCAAAGATCGAGGGACAGAAGAACTGGATCCATCGCTCTCGTCTGAAGGCAGTACCCGCCCCCTCGTCAGCAGAACAGTGGACCGTCCAACCTGCTGACTCCTCATCTAGTGACGATCTCGGGCTAAAGCTACTGTTTAAAAGACACAAATAGCGGGCACCTTAATGCTAAAATGGGCCCACCCAGGTACTGGAGACCCTGGGTTGGGAAGACTCTGGTAATAATTAATTGGGTAACATTGTTATTCTTTGTATTGGTATTTCCAAATGGTGCATATCGGGAGCATAACTCCTTTGTTTTGCTTGCGCACCATGTTGCTACTTTAACAAACCAGACTGATTGCTGGGTGTGTGCTCCAACTCCACTATCCCCCAAAACGGGAATGCCCCTTGACATGCTGCCCTTGACCCTAGCAGAATTAGCCACCACCAAAGAGCAGGAAAGAACGGACTCACCGTTCTGGAACAAGACCTCTTTACAGCAGGCCACCTATCAGGACCAGGAGTATTCAGTTGCAGTACTCACTGAGGGAGTGTTATGTTTTACCCGAAACCAATCTGATCCCTATGGGCATCTTGTGGGAAAGAGCTCCTGTGTTATTACACAGTGGGCTGATGGGTATTGGATAAAGACCAAAAGGCGAGGCCAGCAATGTGGGTGTAATGGTTCCTCCCCTTTTAGGGAAACACTTACAAATAATCTTACCACAAAAAAGGGGTTTGAAAATGTAACTTGCCGTCCAGTTAATATCTCCAATGTAGCAAGCCCAAGTGAGAAAACTCAGAGCCAAGGCTGTTGAGTGTTCTCAAAGGGGGGAGTTGTTGGGAACACTGGGGCATGGCCACTAGGTAACTCGAGGGGATGGAAGACCACGAGTGTCGATGAAGCCGCCTCGCACTAGGCCCAAGTGTCCTTGGCCCCCCCGCCTGGAGGCGCACACAGCAGTTATGCTGAGAATCTGCAACAGTATGTTGCAGAGTCAGACTGCCTGAAACTAAGCAAGGCCAAACAGGACAGATATGGAAGAACAATGCTGAATAAAGCAGCTTTATGTATAGTTTAACAAATGATACAGAGAATCAGGGAACTAGCTGGGAACTGGATTGGCTGGCTATATGGATACTTGGAGCAGCTTGCTATTGGATAAGTATGCTGGGAAAAAGGATGTATAAAAGCCTGTGTAACTTCCTGCTCTGTTGTGCAGGATTTGAGATTTTATTCTCCCTGTACCTTTTTGCAGCTGCAAATAAACTTTTCTGCTTCTCCACCCCATTGTGATTATTGGGTGTAGCACACTGGGTAACGAACCACTCAAGCTGTTGTTCAGCCTCTCGGCACTGGGTGCCGGCAACAGCTTTTGGCGTCCCTGGGTGGGCGACGAGGCTGCAATTTAGCCTTGCCCGGACCCCTCCTGGAGGTCGAGGATTGCGACAAGAACCGACGCCCAGCGCGCACCGGTGAGTTCATCGGGGGCCTCGGAGGAGACGCGATTTGATCGACCCCAGAGGGCACAACGGTGCAACGCACTCATATAGTGGAGAAGCTGTTGTGGACGGCGGTGAAGAACCGGTCCCTTAGACGTGGGGGAGCAGCAGCTACAGGACGGCGGTGAAGAACCGGTCCCTTGGATAAGGTAGGATCCTTTTAAAATCCGGATTATATGCTCTGTTGGAACCTGGGGACGCCCAGAGTTACCCTGTAGGTATGGGACAGGGACAGAGCTCAGAGGTTAGGGCACGGTGTACGCCCCTAGAGTGCATTCTAGCAAACTGGAAGGTATTTGGTGCGGATCCGATGACTAAGAGCCAATTAAAACGATTCTGTACAGTTGACTGGCCTCAATATCAACTAGAGGACCAGGAGTGGTGGCCACCAGGAGGGTCAATTAATTACAACACGATCCTTCAGTTACTCCTGTTCTGTCAGAGAACAAGGAAATGGAATGAACATATGTATGCGCATTTGTTTCTGACTTTATGTACTCGACCAGATATTTTACAGCGCTGTAATCTGACTCCGACTGGTTCGGTAGCAGCTAATGTTAGTCCCCAGACCCCCACCCCCACTGTAATGGCAGAGCCGGTGTCCCCTTCGGCCCCCACACCCCCACCTTATAAGGGTAGGATGCCTCGGGTTACAGAGATTGCCCCCTCGGTGGGACTCTATCCTTTGCTTACCGAGACTGTTGTGGCTTGCCCAGGGGCAGATGGACGTCAGGCTACCACTATGCAAGTTTACATCCATGTGCCATTCAATCCAATAGACTTAGCAGCTTTCAAAGCACAGGCAGGAGAGTTTTCCACCAACCCAAGCAGGTTTATATCAGTCTTTGAGGGGTGCCTCAGTAGTCACAAGCCGGACTGGGATGATTGTAACGTCCTCCTGAGAACCCTGTTGTCTGAGGTGGAGAGGGATCAGGTTACAGCTAAGGCAAGGGGAGCGTCAGCTTTCAAGCAAAAGAAAGGAAGCTATCTGTCAAGTTCCTACCCCAAGTAACCGTAAGCGGCTCAGGGCATTTCTGGGTATGGCAGGCTTTTGCAGGATATGGATCCCAGAGTTTGGACTGTGGGCTAAACCCCTGGACGACCGTGTAAAAGGAGCAGATCATGACCCCTTCTATTGGACCCCAGAGGCTGATAGGGCATTTAAAATCCTGAAAAGAAAATTGATGGAAGCCCCGGCTCTGGGCCTGCCAGATCTCTCTAAGCCGTTTCAGTTGTATGTACATGAACGAAGGGGGGTGGCGCTAGGAGTGCTTACACAGCTGTTAGGAGCATGGAAGCGTCCTGTGGCTTATTTTTCTAAGCAACTGGATCAGGTTGCAAAGGGTTGGCCGGCATGTTTACGGGCGGTCGCAGCTACTGCCCTATTGCTTGAGGAAGCCGAGAAGCTAACATTGGGAGGGGTTATGCAAATCTATACTCCCCATATGGTCCGAGCCTTATTGGATGCAAAGGGAGGGCTTTGGCTCACCCAGGCTCGGATTGCTCGGTACCAGGCTAAGCTGTTAGAGAACTCTGAAGTCACCCTACAGCCTTGCCCCTCCCTTAACCCAGCCACTCTCTTGCCAGAAACAGAGGAACAGAAAGATGACTGTTTAGAGATCATAGATGTCCAGTACTCCAGCCGTCCGGATTTAAAGGATGTACCTCTCCCAAATGCAGATTATGAGTGGTACACTGATGGTAGCAGTACTGTAATAGATGGGCAAAGGAGGGCGGGTTATGCTGTTGTGACCCTCCATGACACTGTGGAAGCTGAAGGTTTGCCTGCTGGGACCTCTGCCCAGCTTGCCGAACTAATAGCCCTGACCCGTGCACTTGAACTGTCAAAAGGAAAGCGGGTCAACATTTTTACTGATTCAAAGTATGCTTTTGGTGTGCTGCATGCTCCTGCTGGCCTAGGGAAGCAAAGGGGAATGCTGACAGCCCAAGGCTCCCCAGTCAAGTACGGGCCCCAAATCCTCCAGCTCCTAGAAGCTGTACAACTCCCCTCGGAAGTGGCGGTGGTACACTGTAAAGCCCATCAAAGGGAGGATCAAGATGTGGCCAGAGGTAACGCCCGGGCAGATAGAGAGGCTAAGCATGCTGCCACCCTGCCGTCCCCTCAGGCTGAGAACGCCCATATGCATGCCCTTATCCCATCAGTAGGGGAGCTTCCAACCCCTCAGTACTCTGGGGAGGAGAGACAGCTAACTGACAAACTCAGTCTCCGGGAAAAGGAGGGATGGCTCCATTCCCCAGAAGGGAAGGTCCTCTTACCAAAGGGCCTAATCCGGCCAGTGCTGCAGAAACTACATCAAACCACTCATGCTGGCAGGGAAGCACTTATCCAACTAATGGGAAAATACTTTATCACTTCCGGACTCCGACCCCTGGCTGCCCAGGTACAAGCGGACTGCTTAGTCTGCCAAAAGACTAACCCCCGACCGGGACATCCTGTGCCACCAGCTGCCCTAGAACCCACTCCGGGCCCCGGACAAGTGTGGCAAATAGACTTTACTGAGTTTCCCCGAACCCAAGGGTTCAAATATCTCCTTGTTATAGTGGATCGGTTCAGCGGATGGCCAGAAGCCTTCCCATGCCGTAACTGCACTGCCAGGACAGTGGCCCTCAAGTTTGTTAAGGAGCTCATTCCTCGCTTTGGACTCCCCCTGTGGATGGAATCTGACAACGGGACACACTTCACGTCAAAAATCATTCAAAGCATCTCACATGCCTTACAGATCCCCTGGAAACTCCATACGCCCTGGAGACCGCAAGCCAGTGGTGTAGTGGAGCGTACCAATCAGACCCTTAAACAGCATCTCTCAAAAGTGTGCCAAGAAGCCTCACTGCGATGGCCTGATGCTTTGCCCCTCGTCCTACTCCGTACCCGCGTTCTCCCAAAGGGTAGATTAGGGCTCAGTCCCTTTGAAATTATGTTTGGAAGGGCATGGCCCATGAATGGCACCCCGGTTCTGTCAGGGGAATGGGAGTTGGGTAATGGTTTTTTGTCACAGTATATGTGTTCCCTGTCTGCTGTTCTCTTGTCTCTTCACAGGTATACCAAGGATTCCCAGCCTCTCCCCTTGGACTCTCCCGTTCACTCCTTACAGCCCGGTGACTCCGTGCTTGTTCGCACCTGGAAAGACGAGCCTCTCCAGGAAAAGTGGAAAGGACCCTATACCGTCCTGCTGATCTCCCATACAGCGGCAAAGATCGAGGGACAGAAGAACTGGATCCATCGCTCTCGTCTGAAGGCAGTACCCGCCCCCTCGTCAGCAGAACAGTGGACCGTCCAACCTGCTGACTCCTCATCTAGTGACGATCTCGGGCTAAAGCTACTGTTTAAAAGACACAAATAGCGGGCACCTTAATGCTAAAATGGGCCCACCCAGGTACTGGAGACCCTGGGTTGGGAAGACTCTGGTAATAATTAATTGGGTAACATTGTTATTCTTTGTATTGGTATTTCCAAATGGTGCATATCGGGAGCATAACTCCTTTGTTTTGCTTGCGCACCATGTTGCTACTTTAACAAACCAGACTGATTGCTGGGTGTGTGCTCCAACTCCACTATCCCCCAAAACGGGAATGCCCCTTGACATGCTGCCCTTGACCCTAGCAGAATTAGCCACCACCAAAGAGCAGGAAAGAACGGACTCACCGTTCTGGAACAAGACCTCTTTACAGCAGGCCACCTATCAGGACCAGGAGTATTCAGTTGCAGTACTCACTGAGGGAGTGTTATGTTTTACCCGAAACCAATCTGATCCCTATGGGCATCTTGTGGGAAAGAGCTCCTGTGTTATTACACAGTGGGCTGATGGGTATTGGATAAAGACCAAAAGGCGAGGCCAGCAATGTGGGTGTAATGGTTCCTCCCCTTTTAGGGAAACACTTACAAATAATCTTACCACAAAAAAGGGGTTTGAAAATGTAACTTGCCGTCCAGTTAATATCTCCAATGTAGCAAGCCCAAGTGAGAAAACTCAGAGCCAAGGCTGTTGAGTGTTCTCAAAGGGGGGAGTTGTTGGGAACACTGGGGCATGGCCACTAGGTAACTCGAGGGGATGGAAGACCACGAGTGTCGATGAAGCCCCCTCGCACTAGGCCCCAGTGTCCTTGGCCCCCCCTCCTGCCTGGAGGCACTCGCAGCAGCTCTGCGTACTAGGCCCAAGTGTCCTTGGCCCCCCCCGCCTGGAGGCACACACAGCAGTTATGCTGAGAATCTGCAACAGTATGTTGCAGAGTCAGACTGCCTGAAACTAAGCAAGGCCAAACAGGACAGATATGGAAGAACAATGCTGAATAAAGCAGCTTTATGTATAGTTTAACAAATGATACAGAGAATCAGGGAACTAGCTGGGAACTGGATTGGCTGGCTATATGGATACTTGGAGCAGCTTGCTATTGGATAAGTATGCTGGGAAAAAGGATGTATAAAAGCCTGTGTAACTTCCTGCTCTGTTGTGCAGGATTTGAGATTTTATTCTCCCTGTACCTTTTTGCAGCTGCAAATAAACTTTTCTGCTTCTCCACCCCGTTGTGATTATTGGGTGTAGCACACCGGGTAACGAACCACTCAAGCTGTTGTTCAGCCTCTCGGCACTGGGTGCCGGCAACAGCTTTTGGCGTCCCTGGGTGGGCGACGAGGCTGCAATTTAGCCTTGCCCAGACCCCTCCTGGAGGTCGAGGATTGCGACAAGAACCGACGCCCAGCGCGCACCGGTGAGTTCATCGGGGGCCTCGGAGGAGACGCGATTTGATCGACCCCAGAGGGCACAACGGTGCAACGCACTCATATAGTGGAGAAGCTGTTGTGGACGGCGGTGAAGAACCGGTCCCTTAGATGTGGGGGAGCAGCAGCTACAGGACGGCGGTGAAGAACCGGTCCCTTGGATAAGGTAGGATCCTTTTAAAATCCGGATTATATGCTCTGTTGGAGCCTGGGGACGCCCAGAGTTACCCTGTAGGTATGGGACAGGGACAGAGCTCAGAGGTTAGGGCACGGTGTACGCCCCTAGAGTGCATTCTAGCAAACTGGAAGGTATTTGGTGCGGATCCGATGACTAAGAGCCAATTAAAACGATTCTGTACAGTTGACTGGCCTCAATATCAACTAGAGGACCAGGAGTGGTGGCCACCAGGAGGGTCAATTAATTACAACACGATCCTTCAGTTACTCCTGTTCTGTCAGAGAACAAGGAAATGGAATGAACATATGTATGCGCATTTGTTTCTGACTTTATGTACTCGACCAGATATTTTACAGCGCTGTAATCTGACTCCGACTGGTTCGGTAGCAGCTAATGTTAGTCCCCAGACCCCCACCCCCACTGTAATGGCAGAGCCGGTGTCCCCTTCGGCCCCCACACCCCCACCTTATAAGGGTAGGATGCCTTGGGTTACAGAGATTGCCCCCTTGGTGGGACTCTATCCTTTGCTTACCGAGACTGTTGTGGCTTGCCCAGGGGCAGATGGACGTCAGGCTACCACTATGCAAGTTTACATCCATGTGCCATTCAATCCAATAGACTTAGCAGCTTTCAAAGCACAGGCAGGAGAGTTTTCCACCAACCCAAGCAGGTTTATATCAGTCTTTGAGGGGTGCCTCAGTAGTCACAAGCCGGACTGGGATGATTGTAACGTCCTCCTGAGAACCCTGTTGTCTGAGGTGGAGAGGGATCAGGTTACAGCTAAGGCAAGGGGAGCGTCAGCTTTCAAGCAAAAGAAAGGAAGCTATCTGTCAAGTTCCTACCCCAAGTAACCGTAAGCGGCTCAGGGCATTTCTGGGTATGGCAGGCTTTTGCAGGATATGGATCCCAGAGTTTGGACTGTGGGCTAAACCCCTGTACGACTGTGTAAAAGGAGCAGATCATGACCCCTTCTATTGGACCCCAGAGGCTGATAGGGCATTTAAAATCCTGAAAAGAAAATTGATGGAAGCCCCGGCTCTGGGCCTGCCAGATCTCTCTAAGCCGTTTCAGTTGTATGTACATGAACGAAAGGGGGTGGCGCTAGGAGTGCTTACACAGCTGTTAGGAGCATGGAAGCGTCCTGTGGCTTATTTTTCTAAGCAACTGGATCAGGTTGCAAAGGGTTGGCCGGCATGTTTACGGGCGGTCGCAGCTACTGCCCTATTGCTTGAGGAAGCCGAGAAGCTAACATTGGGAGGGGTTATGCAAATCTATACTCCCCATATGGTCCGAGCCTTATTGGATGCAAAGGGAGGGCTTTGGCTCACCCAGGCTTGGATTGCTCGGTACCAGGCTAAGCTGTTAGAGAACTCTGAAGTCACCCTACAGCCTTGCCCCTCCCTTAACCCAGCCACTCTCTTGCCAGAAACAGAGGAACAGAAAGATGACTGTTTAGAGATCATAGATGTCCAGTACTCCAGCCGTCCGGATTTAAAGGATGTACCTCTCCCAAATGCAGATTATGAGTGGTACACTGATGGTAGCAGTACTGTAATAGATGGGCAAAGGAGGGCGGGTTATGCTGTTGTGACCCTCCATGACACTGTGGAAGCTGAAGGTTTGCCTGCTGGGACCTCTGCCCAGCTTGCCGAACTAATAGCCCTGACCCGTGCACTTGAACTGTCAAAAGGAAAGCGGGTCAACATTTTTACTGATTCAAAGTATGCTTTTGGTGTGCTGCATGCTCCTGCTGGCCTAGGGAAGCAAAGGGGAATGCTGACAGCCCAAGGCTCCCCAGTCAAGTACGGGCCCCAAATCCTCCAGCTCCTAGAAGCTGTACAACTCCCCTCGGAAGTGGCGGTGGTACACTGTAAAGCCCATCAAAGGGAGGATCAAGATGTGGCCAGAGGTAACGCCCGGGCAGATAGAGAGGCTAAGCATGCTGCCACCCTGCCATCCCCTCAGGCTGAGAACGCCCATATGCATGCCCTTATCCCATCAGTAGGGGAGCTTCCAACCCCTCAGTACTCTGGGGAGGAGAGACAGCTAACTGACAAACTCAGTCTCCGGGAAAAGGAGGGATGGCTCCATTCCCCAGAAGGGAAGGTCCTCTTACCAAAGGGCCTAATCCGGCCAGTGCTGCAGAAACTACATCAAACCACTCATGCTGGCAGGGAAGCACTTATCCAACTAATGGGAAAATACTTTATCACTTCCGGACTCCGACCCCTGGCTGCCCAGGTACAAGCGGACTGCTTAGTCTGCCAAAAGACTAACCCCCGACCGGGACATCCTGTGCCACCAGCTGCCCTAGAACCCACTCCGGGCCCCGGACAAGTGTGGCAAATAGACTTTACTGAGTTTCCCCGAACCCAAGGGTTCAAATATCTCCTTGTTATAGTGGATCGGTTCAGCGGATGGCCAGAAGCCTTCCCATGCCGTAACTGCACTGCCAGGACAGTGGCCCTCAAGTTTGTTAAGGAGCTCATTCCTCGCTTTGGACTCCCCCTGTGGATGGAATCTGACAACGGGACACACTTCACGTCAAAAATCATTCAAAGCATCTCACATGCCTTACAGATCCCCTGGAAACTCCATACGCCCTGGAGACCGCAAGCCAGTGGTGTAGTGGAGCGTACCAATCAGACCCTTAAACAGCATCTCTCAAAAGTGTGCCAAGAAGCCTCACTGCGATGGCCTGATGCTTTGCCCCTCGTCCTACTCCGTACCCGCGTTCTCCCAAAGGGTAGATTAGGGCTCAGTCCCTTTGAAATTATGTTTGGAAGGGCATGGCCCATGAATGGCACCCCGGTTCTGTCAGGGGAATGGGAGTTGGGTAATGGTTTTTTGTCACAGTATATGTGTTCCCTGTCTGCTGTTCTCTTGTGTCTTCACAGGTATACCAAGGATTCCCAGCCTCTCCCCTTGGACTCTCCCGTTCACTCCTTACAGCCCGGTGACTCCGTGCTTGTTCGCACCTGGAAAGACGAGCCTCTCCAGGAAAAGTGGAAAGGACCCTATACCGTCCTGCTGATCTCCCATACAGCGGCAAAGATCGAGGGACAGAAGAACTGGATCCATCGCTCTCGTCTGAAGGCAGTACCCGCCCCCTCGTCAGCAGAACAGTGGACCGTCCAACCTGCTGACTCCTCATCTAGTGACGATCTCGGGCTAAAGCTACTGTTTAAAAGACACAAATAGCGGGCACCTTAATGCTAAAATGGGCCCACCCAGGTACTGGAGACCCTGGGTTGGGAAGACTCTGGTAATAATTAATTGGGTAACATTGTTATTCTTTGTATTGGTATTTCCAAATGGTGCATATCGGGAGCATAACTCCTTTGTTTTGCTTGCGCACCATGTTGCTACTTTAACAAACCAGACTGATTGCTGGGTGTGTGCTCCAACTCCACTATCCCCCAAAACGGGAATGCCCCTTGACATGCTGCCCTTGACCCTAGCAGAATTAGCCACCACCAAAGAGCAGGAAAGAACGGACTCACCGTTCTGGAACAAGACCTCTTTACAGCAGGCCACCTATCAGGACCAGGAGTATTCAGTTGCAGTACTCACTGAGGGAGTGTTATGTTTTACCCGAAACCAATCTGATCCCTATGGGCATCTTGTGGGAAAGAGCTCCTGTGTTATTACACAGTGGGCTGATGGGTATTGGATAAAGACCAAAAGGCGAGGCCAGCAATGTGGGTGTAATGGTTCCTCCCCTTTTAGGGAAACACTTACAAATAATCTTACCACAAAAAAGGGGTTTGAAAATGTAACTTGCCGTCCAGTTAATATCTCCAATGTAGCAAGCCCAAGTGAGAAAACTCAGAGCCAAGGCTGTTGAGTGTTCTCAAAGGGGGGAGTTGTTGGGAACACTGGGGCATGGCCACTAGGTAACTCGAGGGGATGGAAGACCACGAGTGTCGATGAAGCCCCCTCGCACTAGGCCCCGGTGTCCTTGGCCCCCCCTCCTGCCTGGAGGCACTCGCAGCAGCTCTGCGTACTAGGCCCAAGTGTCCTTGGCCCCCCCGCCTGGAGGCGCACACAGCAGTTATGCTGAGAATCTGCAACAGTATGTTGCAGAGTCAGACTGCCTGAAACTAAGCAAGGCCAAACAGGACAGATATGGAAGAACAATGCTGAATAAAGCAGCTTTATGTATAGTTTAACAAATGATACAGAGAATCAGGGAACTAGCTGGGAACTGGATTGGCTGGCTATATGGATACTTGGAGCAGCTTGCTATTGGATAAGTATGCTGGGAAAAAGGATGTATAAAAGCCTGTGTAACTTCCTGCTCTGTTGTGCAGGATTTGAGATTTTATTCTCCCTGTACCTTTTTGCAGCTGCAAATAAACTTTTCTGCTTCTCCACCCCGTTGTGATTATTGGGTGTAGCACACCGGGTAACGAACCACTCAAGCTGTTGTTCAGCCTCTCGGCACTGGGTGCCGGCAACATGGGAATTACAGGGAACGAGAAGCTGGATATGAGTCAGCAGTGTGCCCTTGTTGCCAAGAAGGCTAATGGCATATTGGGCTGTATTAGTAGGAGCATTGCTAGCAGATCTAGGGAAGTGATTATTCCCCTCTGTTTGGCACTGGTGAGGCCACATCTGGAGTATTGCATCCAGTTTTGGTCCCCTCAATACAGAAGGGATGTGGACAAATTGGAGAGAGTCCAGCGAAGGGCAATGGAAATGATCAGGGGGCTGGGGCACATGACTTGCAAGAAGAGGCTGAGGGGACTGGGCTGGTTTAGTCTGCAGAAGAGAAGAACGAGGGGGCATTTGATAGCAGCCTTCAACTACCTGAAGGGGGGGTCCAAAGAGGTTGTAGCTCGGCTGTTCTTAGTGGTGGCAGATGACCAAACAAGAAGCAATGGTCTCAAGTTGCAGTGGGGGAGGTCTAGGTTGGATATTAGAAAACAGTCTTTCACCAGGAGGGTAGTGAAGTACTGGAATGGGTTATCTAGGGAGGTGG
Source organism: Lepidochelys olivacea (assembly GCF_965140295.1). NCBI lineage: Eukaryota > Metazoa > Chordata > Testudines > Cheloniidae > Lepidochelys > Lepidochelys olivacea. Next base: position 43,869,179 of record NC_140414.1, on the reverse strand, counting down.
TGGAATCTCCATCCTTGGAGGTTTTTAAGGCCCGACTTGACACAACCCTTGCTGGGATGATTTAGTTGGGGTTGGCCCTGCTTTGAGCAGGGGATTGTCCTAGATGACCTCCTGAGGTGTCTTCCCACCCTAATCTTCCATGATTTTATATCACCTGCATGCTCAGTTAAGTACTTTTCTCCTTTGAGCCTATTTAGTTAAATTGAGTTTGCATAATGGAATTTTATACTTTCATTGCTGTGGAAATGAGCAGAAAAATATATTTCAGAAGCCTTATAACATGCAACCCTTTTCATTGTCTGTTACAAACAGTATCTTTGAAAGATATAAATAGCTGAGTAAATGTCAGCTAAACATTTATATCAGTTGTAAGGGATAGATCTAAATGATTTACTAATATCACAACCTGAGTAATAACAATACTTTACAATTTAAGAGCAGCTCTCATTCAGAGATCAAAAAAAAATTGAGCAAACAATCAGTGGAAGGAAGGAAGGCCCAGATCCTCAAAGGTATTTAGGTATCTAACTCTAATTGATTTCAGGGTTTGGACTAAAGTATTTATTATGTATGTATTACAGATGTGTAAACTGGAAGGAAGAGGTGATTTGGTTGAGAATTTTATAGCCCTGAGCCTGCAAACACAAATGTGCTTTAACTTTACCCATGTCAGTAGTCCCATGAAGTCAAACATACTTGATGGGTTATTCTACCCCTATCGCATTGTCACCAACTTATCAGTGGGAATGCAGTATAGAAAAGGGTGGGCCTGGAAAGTCAGGCCCCAATCCTGAATTGAGGACCCTCCAGGCACATGCCTTCATGGAACCCCAATGAAATCAGTGGGTCTTCAAGCTAATGCATCCTGTACTTCCATGCTGTCACAGTTCTCCATATAGGATCAGGAACCTAGTAGGAATCACAGCCCTGTGGAGTTTGAGACTTTCCTACAGGCAGCCTCTACCTCTGTGCTCCTATTCTCTCACCAGAAACAGTGGCTTGGCCACGTTGCAACCATTTTGGTGTAGCTTCTTGTTACTACCTACACTTTATGGCTGTTCTTCGAGGGCAGGGGTTCTCAAACGCTGTCACAGTTTGCCTCCCTAAGCTAAGTGAATCAGAAAGAGAGAGAGGTTATGGTGTCTCCCGGGGAAGAAATAAGAGGAAAACCCAGACAAGGACGAGGAAGGAGCCGGACAGAAGGATATGTGAGCAACAGACAGAGGAATTGGTTCTGGAGAAAGTGAAGGGGGGAAGAGAGCGGAAGAGAAGTAAAAATACTAAAACAGAATGAGAAAACAATAGAATAGGTTAAAGAAAGCAAAATGGAAGTAAATTAAACTACCAGTACCTATGCAAGCTTAATTTGGCCCTCTTTTTGTATAAGTATGTATTATGATACAGTTTTTAATTAGCTGATCATATACTACTTATTTTCCTCAGGACTAGAGCTGGCTGGAATTTTTTTTGTTGAAATAGTTTCTCAATGAGAAATGCTGTTTATGTCAAAATTGATGTTTAGCAATGTTGATTTCACAAAATTTAATTCAGAAAAAATGAAATACTTTAATATCAAACTATCCCTTTCAACATTTTCAGAATGTAACATCTCACTTTTTTGTTTTGAAACAACTTTTCAAAAAAATTGGTTTTATATATGCTTTTTTGAAGCTTAAAAATTCAAAATCAGAAAAAATATTTAAATTGTATTAAAATATTTTGATCAGCCCAGAACAATTTTTTTTAATTTAATTTTTCTGGGAAATTTTGAAGTGTTTTGTTTTCATTACATTTTGAAATGGGAAAAGAAGCTGAAAATAAAATCCAGTTCTCACCCTACTGCAATGAGGCCCCTTTCTTTATTCTGTGCACAGAATAGACCTACTCTGGGGAGAAACAGTGTTGTCTGAAGGATCCCCTACCTCATTTGTTGCAGAAGTTGAAAGGTGATGAATGAGGTGAATTTAATGAATGAGGCAGGATTGCAGGAAGAGAAAGGATGGTCTCATGTTATGTTAGTTGAATGCTGCCCTGGAAATTGGACTTGGCCACAGAATTGTGATGTTGGGCAAGTCGCTTAAACCAAACTTTTCACAGATAGCCATTAATTTTGTGTTCATGTTTTGGGTACACAGCCTTCCTGTGACAACAGGGCTGTTGTGGAAATAAATTAACTAATGTGTGTGAAGTATTCAAATACTATAGTGATGAGTACCATAGAAATGCCCATGAGGAAATTCTTTCTTAAGGTTAGGGTTTGAATTTTATTTAGTAAATAAGGCATGGGTCCACACAATGAACTAATGAGAAAAAATTGGGCATCATCTGTACACTGGATTAGTCAGGGGTCCTGTAATAAAAATAGTATGTCATCATGTAATTAATGGCTGTATCATAATGCATATGCACAAAGGGGCTGAAATAAGGTTGCACATGCAAACTTAATAGTGGCATTTCCTAACTTTTCACTGCTTCCCTTTGCAACTGTAATGTTCTTTTAACATATTTTAGTGTACATAATTGACTAGGTTTTAAAAAAAAGTGACTGAAAATATGGAAATTCCACCATGTGGCCCCTTTGCTGACATCGACAAGGGTATCAGCAAGGTTAGAACCTTTAGCTCCACCACCCAGAACTCTGCCACTTGATCTAACAAAGTAACGTGGCATAGGTAGGATTTAAATTATTTTAAGAGGATAGTGAATAGCTTTTGGGATTTTTACACCGGGTAGGCCCTGTCCAGTAGGTATAGTACAGGAAAAAATGCAAAGATGCTTGTTGAAAAATTTGCAAATGGCAATCAATGTTGGCTTCATTAGAAGAGTGTTTGTAGGGATGGGCATCTTGATGGTTTATAAGTGATAGGCCATGAAGACCCATAAAAAGGTAAGTTTGTCCTTTATGATGATTTTCAGTAGGTAAATATGAATTAGTAACAGCAATATTCACTGAGGAAGATACCAACGTGGCTTGATTTTACAACTCTTACTCATGACAGTAATCCATTGAATTAATGTGTGAGTAAAGACTGCAGGATCAGATCCTAGGAGTCATAGTCTAAACTCCAGACCTTCCAACCTGACTTGTAGATCCATCAAGCAATATTGAATATGCATGACTATGATTTATACCAGCATCTACAGTTTACCAGCATTTATACATTGTACCCATGCGCCAGAAATGCCCCAAAACAATCAAGATGTCCCCCGATATTGCTAAACTAAACCATGCATCCTATCGAGACAAGCTACAAAGTGCACTAGAAACCAGTCTTGGTGATAACCCTGTCTCATGGGAGGAATTCAGAGATCCAGTACAAAAAACTGCAACTGATGTCCTCGGACGGAAGAAAAAGGCTCACCATGACTGGTTTGATGAAAATGATGAGGAAATCCCAGTACACTTGAAAGAAAAAAAATGAGGCTTTCCAAATCTGGCAACATGATATTCAGTCCACCTCAGAGAGAGACCGATTCAAACACCTGCAAAGCAAGGCACAAAGACAACTACACGTAATACAAGAGAAATGGTGGGAGAAGGTATCAGAAGACATTCAAATGTATTCAGAATGTATTCGGAGACAAAGAAGTTCTTTGATTCCTTGATGCTAGTCTATGGACCTTCAAAGGTGGACACAGGTTCACTCATGATGGCTGAATGGCAGGACAGTCATCAAAGACAAATATCGCATGGAACAGAGATGGGCTGAACATTTCAGCCACGTTCTGAATGGACCATCCTCAATTGAAACAAGTGCTATTAATCAGATACCTCAAAAGTCTATTCAGCACCACCTTGACTTGCCCCTCTCACTTGAAGAAATAGAAAAGGCAATCAGTATGATGAGCTCAGGAAAGTCCTCGGGCAGAGGTGGAATACTGGCAGAAATATATAAATCTGCAGGTCCAAAGGTGGTAACAGCACTCCAGAAGATCCTTAATGCCATCTGGGGCAAAGAAGAAATGCCACAGGACTTCAAAGATGCCACAATTATTCCTTTATTTAAAAATAAAGGCAGCAAAATGGTCTGTGATATCTACTGTGGGATCTCGCTCCTATCTGTCACTGGGAAAAATCTTTGTTCATGTCCTCCTGAACCGTCTGATTTCATCTGTCTCAAAAGCCAAGTCCACTGAGACTCGGTGTGGATTCAGACCTGGTTGTAGCACCATAGACATGATTTTTAATATCCAGCAAATACAAAAAAAAAGGTATCGAACAAAACATGGATCTGTTTAGTGTCTTCATTGATCTGACAAAAACATTTGATACCGTCAATAGAGAAGGATTATGGATGATCATCAGCAAACTTGGTTGCCCACCAAAACCAAAATGGTAAAGATCATTCGTTTATTTCATGAGGGGATGCAAGGTCAGACACTTTTTAATAGAAATCTCACTGACTCCTTTCCCATTTCAAATGGAGTCAGACAAGGCTGTATCCTTTCCCCTGTACTGTTCAACCTCTTCTTCACCCAAGTTCTCAACCATGCCATAAATGGGCTCAACAGAGGCATATACATCAGATACAGAGACGATGGCTCAGTCTTCAATCTTATAAGGCTTAAAGCAAAAACAAAAGTATCAGAACTACTCAAAGAAGCATTCTTTGCAGATGATTGTGCCCTCCTAGCACACGCACAGGGAAATCTCCAGTGCATCATAGATCACTTCATTGAAGCATCAAAATTGTTTGGCCTTACAATCAGCTTAGAGAAAACTGTGACGTTGCAACAATAGCATATTCTATTTCAGTGGTAACCAAACTTGTTGCACTGCTTGTGCAGGGAAAGCCCCTGGCGGGCCTGCTGGTTTGTTTACCTTCCACGTCTGCAGGTTTGGCCAGTCGCGGCTCGCACTGGCCGCGGTTCGCTGCTCCAGGTCAATGGGAGCTGCTAGAAGTGGCGCGGGTCGAGTGATGTACTGGCTGCCGCTTCTAGCAGCTCCCATTGGCCTGGAACAGCGAACTGCGGCCAGTGGGAGCCGTGATTGGCCAAACTTGCAGACGCGGCAGGTAAACAAACCGGCAGGCCTGCCAGGGGCTTTCCCTGCACAAGCAGTGCAACAAGTTTGGTTACCACTGAAATAGAATATGCTATTGCTTGAATAGTCTTATATTTTTCAGTGATGATGTTTTAAAAGTTGTAAACTTTGGAGCAGTGTGCAGCATCTGAAACGACTATGATTCCTAAAGAGTGTAATTTCCAGTACTTTTCATACAAAAATGCCATTGAATGTTTAATTACATATAGTGGCTATATGCACAAAGGATGTGTTTCTGACTTACAAAAGCTAAACATACACAAACAATAGAAAAAAGAAAAGGAGGACTTGTGGCACCTTAGAGACTAACCAATTTATTTGAGCATAAACTTTTGTGAGCTCACTTCATCGTGTAGCTCACGAAAGCTTATGCTCAAATTGGTTAGTCTCTAAGGTGCCACAAGTACTCCTTTTTCTTTTTGCGAATACAGACTAACACGGCTGTTACTCTGAAACCAAACAATAGAAAGAAGCTCAACAGCTCAGGGAATGTGAAATCTGGCAAGCTTGAACCTTCCATTATAAAGTTCCTTTAGTATTCAGTGAAAGAAAATACTGATGAGTAAATTATTTATTCTCCTATTCCCTCTCCCACCAAATTCTGTTATGAAATTGTGCCTCTTGAGAAGAGATCAGTAAAATTGTTTGACTACTGAACATTATCGTCATCATCATCAAGCAAGAATCCTACTCATTTTCTTACTTACATAAGAATCCTTATCTTTAACTTTCCTGTAACCCATGAATTGATCTGGGAAGCCCAAATTGAATAGTTGTACCTGACCTGTCTTCCTCTCTTATGTCATGTTCATTTTGCCATGAGAGGGAGGTTGACTTTTGTGACTGGCCTGGACTTCCGTGGTCATGGAGGAGTTGGCACTGAAACTCACATAGCCCATCTGTATTGTAGCAAGGGTTAAAATTAGCTATCACTGGGAGAAGGAGCCATTCTTGATGGTGTCCTGAAGTACTGCCCATCCACTAGCTTGCAGAGGGATCTTTTTTTTTTTCCTGTGTGAACATAAGCAGAGCTTTTATGCAGTTTTGTGTGGTAATTACTATTGAGGCCTCAAGGTCATTCAAACTGATATTCAACTCACTCAGGGTTAAACTGATAACCAGATTTGGGTTGGAAAGAAACCCACATAGACTAAACTATATTTTTCCCTGCCTTTCCTTGGAGCAACCTTCTTATACATTTTGGAGTACAAAATGTTGAAGACTTTGTGCACAAGAGAGGGGCACAAATTTGCAGACAGGCTGGTGGCAGCCCTGAGTAGAAATGTTATGCAGGTATGTACACAGATAGTTATACATTTTCCTTTCATGGTGCAATTGAGCTGTTAATCCCAGTGTGTTTATTATTGTCAGAACCTGACACATGGCAATCTCTAGCAGTAGAAGCTGAATGTCAGGAGGGATTGTCTGTTTGTCCAGAAGCTAGTACAATGCTCAACTCTCTGGGCAAAATAAATCATCCATAATCATGATCAACACAGACTGGATAATAAAAAAGATGATTTCCTATAATTTTATAATAGTAAGTGATTCTATGTTTAGTTTCTCAGATATGATCCTTATTTGGCAAGGCACTTAAGCACATTAATAACTTCAAGCACAGGGATAGTCTTATTAACTCTAGTAGTACTGTTCATATGCTTAAAGTTGTATGCTTAACTGCTTTGCTGAAAAAAGGCTTCAATCTGACAAGCTAAAAAGAATTACAATTCTTGTTCTCCGAGAAGTTTCCTCCATGACTACTTGCTTTCAACTACTTTGCAAGCGAATCTTTCTCTTGTTAAGCATTCAAAAAAGTATTGCTTTTATGATTTATGCAAAACTGGTACAACTTTTGAATAGTCATGGTGGGAGGTGTCTGCTGATCAGTCAAATTATTCAGATGAAAATCAAGTAGTTGATTTGATTTTTTTTTTCCAAAACTGAATGAAATTTATTTTTATTCAGTTGATTTTTGCATTGAAACTCTGATCTGGAATGTGGCATGTTTCTCTTTCTTGGTGAATAACCTGATGCAATGATTTTGAATTTAACTGTCAGAAATAGATGCAACTTAGTTTTCTACTGATATTTGTTTTAAAATGTTTTAATTTAGCAAGCAATACTGTTGTATTTACTTATGTCAGTAGGGTCCTCATTTTGTCGTATTTTCACTTAATAATTTGGTGACTAGAAAAGAAATGTTGACTTATTTCCTTATTGATATTCGTGTGTGTTAATTAAATAAAAAATTCTCCAGATCATATAATTTTATGGGAGCTCCACCTTCATTTTGTAGGCCTCTGTTGTTGGTGTTTGTTTTTGTTTTGTTTTGTTCTCCATTCGCATCCAATTGAGCTGGAATTTGATTAAAAATACAGTTTCACCTTAGTGTGTGTTAAAAGTCTTATAGGCTGAAATAAAATTATTGTAGTTGTCCTATATAATAGGTACTAATTACTTCAGGTTTCTAAGGGCTTTAACCCTGATTTAAAGCCATTGACTGTCAGTGGGAATCTTCCAGTGATTCTCGTGGACTTTGGATCAGGCCTTTGGAAACAAGTTTATTTTATTTATTTGTTGTTTTAATTATTGACTTGACAATTCATAGAATATACGTGTCAGAGGTTTTTTTAGTCACAGTAATTGATTTTTAACACTTTGAAATTATAAATAAAATCATTGAAAATTCCATTAAAAACACACTCACAAACCGACGAAGCAAATAGGTAAGTATTATCAGCCCGATTTTTTATTTTATTTTATTTTATTTTATTTTTTTTTAGGGAACAGACACACAGAGCCTCAGATCATTTTCTCCTGTCGGAAAAAAATCATTCATCACAGAGTGTGTATGTCTACATTTGGACCTGGGGGTGTGATTGCCAGCTCGAAAAGACATAACTTGTGCTAACTCAGATTGATCTAGCAAGCTAAAAATAGAGTGTAGCTATGGCAGCACAAGTGGCAGGAGGGGCTAGTCCCCCAATTGCTTGTCAGAGACACTGGGTACATAGTGCTAAATTGGCCACTGCTTTCTTCTTATATACTCTTAAGAGGTGATTTCTTAGGCCACAATCTTGCGCGCACACACAGAATTCTTGTTTTCCCTAGTGGTTTCTCAAATAACCACCATAATAATACAATAAGCTGGATAAATTCTCTAACGTCAAGCAGTGCTTCATCCGCAATTTTCAGTAACTACGAATGGATTTCAAAAACACTAAAGATAGAATGTGGAAGAGTTTTACATGCTTTCTGATTCTTGCACGTCGAACACCTGATTGTAGAGAACTGGTAAGGAATGCTAAATCAGTGGGAGTTCTGAGTGATGAGGAACTTCAAGATTTTGCTACAGGAAGAACTTGACTGCATGTTGCATATTTATTAGCACTGCTGAAAATTAAATTCTAAGATGCACATTGGATAGGCAGAATGTAAAAAAACAAATCATTTTTATTTGTGAGCAAGAAAATTATTGTTGTCCCATCCTACAGCTGTATTCAGTGTGCTGTTTCTTCATGAGTTGGAGAACACAGTATACATAATGATTTTCTGCCTGTTAAACAAAGTGAGGAATAGATTACATTATGTCAACACTTCCCTTGGGGTTTACATCTTTGCTCATATTATAATATAGAGGATCTGATTGTGGATTGATCTGAAAACAGAAGATATTTTCTTTTACATTTTGATTGACCGATAGTATTCTGTCAGGGTAAGCAGAGTTACCATTTTTTTCCTTTGAAGCTTCTCACTGTCCTCTCAACATGTTCATCGCCAGAGAACAAGTGAAGAATTGGTAGCACGGTGAAAAGAGAGTGAACAATCCACAAATACAAAGTATAGTACTGAGGAGAGAGGAAAGGGACAAGGTCAGCTCTGTGTGGCCCAAAAGCTTGTCTCTGACCAACAGAAGTTGGTCCAATAAAAGATTTTACCTCACCCACCTTGTCCGTCTAATATCCTGGGACTGACATGGCTACAACTACACTGCCTACAGAGAGGAAAGTGGCAGAAGGTCATTGCAGAGAGGATTGGAGGAGCTGGAGAAGAGCATGAATTAAGGAAAAGTGATAGAGAAGGCACAAAGGGTAAAAACTCACCTACAGACAGTACTTCTAGATGGCTGATCCAACTCTCCTTGAGTCAGTGGGAGCCTTTCCATTTTCTTCACTGGGAGCTGGGTCATGCCATATACTCTCTGCACTGCCTAAAACCACATAAATCTTGCCATAGAAGACTAATTGTGGTCCCATCGAAGTCTATAGCAAAATTCCCATTGAGTTTAGTGGGACCACAATTTGGTCCCAAGGACTTAACTGACACCTAAGACTATCAGAATGCTCGGGCAAGGCCAACATAGGGCCTAAATGACAGGGAAAAAATTTAAATAAGGATCAGCAGGGCAGAAATACAGCTTTGCAAACTGTGGTCAGTATGTAATTTCTGAGCACGCATCTTGTTTCGTAAAAGCACACGCTAATTGAGATGGAACTGTTCACGCTTTATATTAAAGTTATCCCCACATTCTTTTTCTTTTTTTTATTATGTGGCTTAGCTTTTATCAGCTGATCTCCTAAAGATCTCCGGGCACTCCTGCTTACAATGCAGGGGTAGCTAAAGGAAGAATCCTCCCCCCACAACTTTGAAGTAGGGTGTGGGAAAACTGGTTAGCTGGGATATGCCACTACTGCATTCCATAGTGATAGCAATGACAACAGTGTGTTTTGCCAACCCAAAACCATGGTTTTGTAGCCAATGGGCAGTGAATATACTCATTTCACAGACCCACTAACCACACCTTCACCACAATGATGTTCGCCCTCAAATATTTCCCTACATGCTTTCCACAGAAACAGCCTTAATTCCTGACTGCTTCCTATGTAGCATAAGCAGAATTGTCTTGTCTTGGGTTGGGTTGTCTGTGTCTGTAAGATTTCATTCTCAATTACTATTGAAATAGTACATTGCTATAAATTTTTAAGGCTAGAGCTGACCTTATGTGATTTCTAAATTATGTCATGAAGGCCTTTGTGACCAGAAATCGTAACTTTAGCCTTTGGAATATCATTGTGGGTGCCATTAATTTAATTTTGCTATGTAAATTTATGGGCACAGTTACCTACAGGCCCTGGTGCCTTCCCTTCCTTGTCAGTGTAATCTGCATAATTCAAGCCCACTTTTATGTAGTTTTCCATATTACTGTGCAGCCTGAAAATTCTACAGTATATGCTGCTCTGATGTTCTGACAAATGTATTGTATCTGTGCATTCAACTAAAAAGAAAATTGCTCCTAAAGAATCCTACACTGGGAAACTTGTTCTCACAAGTAGAGGTCTTATGTAGACTAAGAATCAGGGTCCTTTTATTCCATTAAAATGATAAGGAAAATTATTGAAAGTTAAATTACACAGCGCATATGGATAATTAAGTACAACTGAAGCCTTGTTTATACATACATTGTACTTGCACTGTTCCTGTATGGATACCAGCGCAAGGATTGGGTGTGCAGGGTGAGCCTTTCTTATACTGATAATTCTTTGATGAAAATATTGCCAGCCTCTCTCTCTCTCTCACACACACACAAATTACAAGATGGGATGAAAATCATGAGGCTCTTAAAAAAAAAAAAAGAAAAAGTTGGATTCTTTCTGTTATTGAGGATTGAAAGGTCACATTTTCAAGCTTTTCTCTGCAACCATGAGGGCTAGCAACCTTTTTCTTTTCAATGTGATTGTGAGAATCTGAGTTCTCATGTCTCCAGGAGTAGGGGCTTTTAGAAATACACCAAATTGTGAGAGTTGACAATACTGAAAATATTATGTCTATTGTGAAGACAGTGTCATTTCATAGAATATCTCCATTCACCATTGAAATTTTTTTTGTTTTAGCAAGGAGTGAAACTGGAAATATCATAACTAAGCTGTAATTGCAGAGGTTGTTACAGGAAAATTTACAAGCCCCTGTTCTTGTGATATTTCCAAACCTCTTTGCTCTGGAAATGTTCAGAAAAATTTTGGAAAAGCATCTGAATTTTCCCTTAAAAACAGCTTAACATCATCTTTTATAGAGGCTGGATGAGTGGAGACATGGCATGTATTTTTATCTCAGCATGTTTTGCCAAATGGATCATTTGGGTTGAGTTTTTATTCCTCTTGATTTTTATGGTGTATATCCAAGTAAAATTCATCACTCACAAACCAGACAATGGGACACTGTTCTTCTGTGGCCTTGTGATTGCTAATTCAATTAATGGGTTAGAATGGTGACCTTTTCGTTCTGCTTGGGGGTCCTCAGACATTGCATCCATATAGGGATTGATCTAGTGGCATCTCTATCAGCTCTCCTCAGTACTTCTCTCTGTGCTGTAATATGGTGATAAGTATTACAAAAAATTAAGTTAGGGACTGATCCTTGATTGCTATAAATTGGCATAGTTCCGTGGGAGTCAGTGGAGCTGTACTTATTTTCACCACCTAAAGATCATGGACTGCTTTGCAGGCTCTCTTACCATATATATTCCATGCAGAAATGCTTGGGGGATGGGGGAGAAGTTCCCTGTACAGATCTTGTTCAGTAAAGCTATTTTATTCTCAATGACCATAAATAAAAGCATTAATTTTATATAGACCTATTACAATGGCAATACACAAACATCATATTTGGTTTATATTAGAGATTTGTCTTTATTCTGAACAAACTGCCTTCAACATTTTATTCAAATAGAAGAGCTATGTTTTAGTTACATGTGTGTTTGTGTGCGTGTGTGTGTACACAAATGCATTGGAAACCAGAAAACTGTTTGCTTTGCTCTCCAGCTTTTTGGCTAAGTTAAATATATTCTGTATTTTATTTCAACTGCTTGAGCTCTGCACAAATACTCGGGACCACATTATAAACCCAGAGGCCAGAGTTCATAATGGAAATGCTGACTAAAGATTTTACTGTAGGGCTGTAAATGTTTCCATTATAATATCAGGCTGCTTAAAATGAGTTTTGAATTACATTTTGAATGTAACTTTATTCATATGCCAATAGTTTTGCTGACAGTTATATGCAGGAAGGAATAAAATCCTAGCAACCTGTAAGGTCATATTACTTTACAGGTTCACCTGGCAACACATAATATCTTTGATAACTTTGCACTTTAGAACTTGGTAGCAGCAGTCTATTGATTTTTTTTTTTGGTCTCTCCCAAATGAGGAGGAAGCATTAATAATGTGCTAGAAGGAGCTTATTTGTTTTTAAGATTTCAGAGGGGGTTATAATACAGTGGTAGGTTGTGTTTTTTTTTTTTCTTTTAAAAACATCCTTAGGTTGCTGCTTGAATTCCTGGGTACGTGGAGAAAAAAACACTGTTTATTTCATGGTAGTGATACATATTCTTCTGCTACCCATTGCTATTCTTTCAATGCTGTTTGGACTATTAAACATAGGTCTGACCCAGTATGGCAGTTCTTATGTCTAGTCTGTCCAGCCCAATATCTGTCTCCAGGAGTGGGCAGTACCAGAGCTTCAGTGGGAGTGTGCAGAATTGGGCAATTTTGGAGAGATTCACCCCTCTCTTCCCCTCCCAGCTTTTGGAGTCAGAGGTTTAGGGGTATCCTTATCCATCTTGGCTGATAGCCATTGATGGGTCTTGTCATAAATATAAAGGAAACTGTATACAGAACTATAAAATCCCTCCTGGCCAGAGGCAAAAGCCCTTCACCTGTAAAGGGTTAAGAAGCTAAGATAACCTCGCTGGCACTTGAGCAAAATGACCAATGAGACGACAAGATGCTTTCAAAGCTGGGGCGGGGGAAACAAAGGGTCTGTCTGTCTGTGTGATGCTCTTGCTGGGAACAGATCAGGAATGCTCTTCAGAACTCCTGTAAAAAGTTAGTAAATAATCTAGCTATAAATGCGTTAGATTTTCTTTTGTTTAATGGCTGGTAAAATAGCTGTGCTGAATGGAATGTATATTCCTGTTTTTATGTCTCTTTGTAACTTAAGGTTTTGCCTAGAGGGATTCTCTGTTTTGAATCTGATTACCCTGTAAGGTATTTACCATCCTGATTTTACAGAGGTGATTTTTTTTACTTTTTCTTTTCTTTTAGGAACCTTATTGTTTTTTCATTGTTCTTAAGATCCAAGGGTTTGGGTCTGTGCTCACCTATTCAAATTGGTGAGGATTTTTATCAAGCCTTCCCCAGGAAAGGGGGGGTAGGGCTTGGGGTTTTTTTTTGGGGGGGGGAAGACATCTCCAAGTGGGCTCTTTCCCTGTTCTTTGTTTAATACGCTTGGTGGTGGCCGCATAGGGTCCAAGGACAAGGCAAAGTTTGTATCTTGGGGAAATTTTTAACCTAAGCTGGTAAGAATAAGCTTAGGGGGTCTTTCATGCAGGTCCCCACATCTGTACCCTAGAGTTCAGAGGGGAAAGGAACCTTGACAGGTATCTACTCCATTAACTTATCTAGTTCTCTTTTGAACCTAGTATACTTTCAACTATCACAAAATCCCATGGCAATGAGTTCCACGGGTTAATTCTGTGTGGTGTTAAAGTACTTCTTGTTTGTATTTCACCTGCTGCCTATTCATTTAATTGTGTGACCCCTTGTTTTTTTGTATTGTGAGAAAGGGTAAATAACACTTTTCTCTTCACTCTTTCCACACCATTCATGATCTTTTATACTTCTATCATATTCCCCCTTAATCATCTCTTTTCTAAGCAGAACAGCCCTCATCTTTCTAGTCTCTCCTCATATGGAAGCCATTCCATACCTTTGATCATCTTTGATGCCCTTTTCTCAACCTTTACCAGTTCTTCTACCACCTTTTTCAGATGAGGTGACCAGAACTGTAGAGCACACCATGGATTTGTATAGTGGCATTATGATATTTTCTATCTTTAGCCTAATAGTTCCTAACACATCTAAGCATATTTGATTGCTGCTGTGCATTGAGCTGAAGTTTTTCCAGAACTATCCATGGTGACTCCAAGTTCTCTTTCTTGAATGGTAACAGCTGTTTTAGAATCCATCAGTATATACGTGTAGTTGGGATTCTTTTTTTCTAATGTGCATTACTTTTCAGTTATCAGTTTTGAATTTCATCTGCCATTTTGTTGCCCAGTCACCAGAAGGTAACAAAAGAAGCTGATTAAGATTCATATCGGATATGCTTTGACTGTTTATGCTTTTAGCAAGCTATCTTAAAAGATAGAATAAAGGCTAAATGAGGCTAAATATTTAGAAATAAAAGTCTCATTCCATTAACGTCAGTGGGAATTTTGCCATTGATTTCATTGAGACCCTAAGGTGAAATTTGGCATTTAATTTAACTATGGGCAACACTCCCAAATGTGGATGTCTAAACCTATGCATTTAAATGTATCTTTAGCCATCCAAATAAGAAGAGGCCTGATTTTCAGAGGTGCTAGCTTCACCCTTTATTAAATCAGGTGTGTCCCTTATTTGACAGGCAGTATGATCAACTGGCAGTAATGTTTCAGACACTAATTCAGCGAAGTGCTTAAGCAAGCCAATCCCAAAAGTGAGACTACTCATGGACTTAAAGTTTGGCATGTCCTTAAGCACCTTACTGAATTGGGGCTGGAAAGCAGAATGTGATTGTACATTTCTTCTAAGTGGGCATCCCTGGTTTCAAAACAGAATACAAAAAGTAGCATTTTTTATTGTTTTCAAAGTAACAGGCAAGGTTATAATTAATAGTAAGCAATTTATAAGAGAATAGAACAAAATAATAGGTACTGCATTCCCTCAGAAACTATTTTTTCCCTTTTCCATAAGAATAAGTAAACTTTGTTTGGAACCAAAACCGTAAAACATGATTTTCAAACACCACCCATTTTTACCATCCTCTAACCTCGGATCTATAGGAATGCAGAATCTATAAAATGTAGGAAGAAAACAGATTTAATTTAATTCTGTGTAAACCATCTGCTCCATCTGTCAGTCAGAATATAATGTACTATCGTTCCACAGAAAAGTGTAAAAAGGAAAATATGGTCTAGAAAATTACATTAAACTGTTGCACTAAGGGTGAAATTCACTGTGTCTTCTTAAACCTGGGTAATAAGGCTTTATGTGGATAAAAGTGCAAGGCTTTTTAAGGCCATTTTTATACTGGCAAACTTAGTGGCAAAGCTGTACCAATAATTAAACCACCCCTAATGAACAGTGGTAGCTACATCAGCAAGAGAGCATCTCCTGCCGACGTAGCGCTTTCCATACCGGCGCTTTTGTCGGTGCAATTTATGTTGCTCAGAGGGGTATTTTTTCACACCCTCGAGCAACTTAAGTCATACCAACAAAAGTGCTAATGTAGGCATAGCCTTAGGTAGCTGGAATCTACTTCCAAACCTGGGGCCATAGTTCAGGTCTGTAATAGTGATCACAGCCTTTACATCCCATTGTGCGGATTATTGGGATCCTCATAAACATGAATCCTGCACCAGCCTCTGTTGTGATCTCCGAGATTAGCCTAAGCAAGGGTCCTTTCGGCAAGCAGATGCCGTGCAAGGTCCATATTCAGAGTCAAGTGTAGAGCCCTGCAAATCTGCAGATATCTGCTTTATATCCATGGGTATCTGTGGACCACGTTTGCAGATCCTGGCTCAGATGCGGATACAAATTTTGTATCTGGGCAGGACTCTAGTCAAATGATGCAGAGGGTCTTGTGCTGAGTCCTGAACCCAAGTGACTGCATTTAGGGTGAAATTCACACCACCTAGAATCCTGTTACTTTTATGTACAAATGACACCTCACCGAGTTGGTAAGACATTCACTAAAAGGGATAGTGTAACCAAAATTAATGTTTTGTAAAGATAGGCTAGGTTTAGGTTTATTTAGGTTTTGGACTGAGCAGTTAGCCAATATTTGGGGTCTTGCAGGTTGTTTCTTTGAGAAAGAGAAACTAATGAATTCAGGTATTTCTTTGATAGAACCCTGTTTATTTGTAAAGACTATACAAAGTCCTGTTTCTCAGAATGCAGTATGAATGAAACAACAGAAGACAGTTTCTTTCTTTGCTCACAGTTCCAGCACACTGAAACTTTTCTTTTCAGCACAGTTCTTTTCAGCTAGCACTCTGGGCCAAAAAAGCTTGAATTGTTTTTAGGGTCATGTTGTCTGGCTATTCTTGGGAGTTCTTTGCTGCCTTCTCCATGAGCTTCTGTGGTGTTTCTGCTCTTCTCAGGCACATAGCTCCCTCAAACAATATCAGTCCCCCAAGAGTTTGCATTCAGACCCAGGGAATATCCCCTCAGACTAGAGGCTCAACTCCTTCTCCGACTGTGCATGTGGCCTGTGTTTGGATGATGGCTCCTGTTGTTTCAACAATCTGTTCCATAAAGAAATTGCTCTTTACATTTATTTTGAACAAAGGATGCCTGTTAAGCCCAGAAGCCTCAGCAAAGTTTCATCCAACAATCAGCATAAGAATAATATATGAATGTTTCTATGCATGTTTAAAAAAAAATCAATGAAAGCACTTTTATAAACGGTCAAACCTACATTATGTATATCATAGTACTGCCCTGAGGCTCCAAATCAGGGCCCTATTGTGCCCAACGCTATCTAAATATATGGAAAGATACATTCCCTGCTCTGCAAAGCTTGGAATTGAAGTGGACAAAACAATCAAAGGGAGGGAGAGAAATTGTTATCCCTGTCCAACAGCTGGAAAACTGAGTTAAAGAAGTTTAAGGGTAACATTTTCAAAAGTGCCAAAATCCTGTTGACTTTTAATGAAACTTAGGTTCCTGAGTACCTAAGGGTATGTCTACACTACGAAATTAGGTCGATATTATAGAAGTCTATTTTTAGAAATCAATTTTATACAGTCAATTGCATATGTCCACACTAAGTGCATTAAGTCGGCAGAGTGCGTCCTCACTACTGTGGCTCGCATCGACTTATGGAGAGGTTCACTGTGGGTAGCTATCCCACCGTTCCCGCAGTCTCTGCCACCCACTGGAATTCTGGGTTAAGCTCCCAATGCCTGATGGGGCAAAACCATTGTTGCAGGTGGTTTACAGGTGTCGTACATGTAGTCAGTTGCCCCTCCCTCCATGAAAGCAATGGCAGACAATCATTTCGCGCCTTTTTTCCATCCGGATGCCATACTGCTTGCAGCAGACTGTGCAGTAGGACTGCTAACTGTTGTCATCCACCACTTCCGCTGCAACTCTGCTCTGTTGCTATTGTCTCAATAGCAAATTTCTCCATGTTGTGTGTCATGGGCTCCCGGGTACGTGTGTTCTTCCTCAGGAAATGTGCCTGGTGCTAACTGTCGTCCTCCACTGCTTCTGCTGCAATTCTGGTCTCCTGCTCTCATGAATCCACCTCGCAGGTCCTCTCATTATCTATAAATATCTATTCTCATGGCATCCGTCGTCAGCCATTTCAACTCTGCTCTCCTGCAGACGCCATACCATGGCAAGCATGAAGCCCACTCAGCTCACCACGGCAGTTACGAGCATTGTAAACACCTTGCACTTTATCGTGCAGTATGTGCAGAACCAGAACCCGCAAAAGCAGGCAAGGCGGCGCTGGCAGTGTGGTGATGAGGCTATGGACACAGACTTCTCTCAAAGTACGGGCCCTGGCAATTTGGACATCCTGGTGGCAATGGGGCAGGCTCATGCCATGGAACGCCGATTCTGGGCCCGGGAAACCAGCACAGACTGGTTGGATCGCATAGTGTTGCAGGTCTGGGATGATTTCCAGTGGCTGCGAAACTTTTGGATGCATGGAACTTTGTGACTTGCTTTCCCCTGCCCTGAAGCGCAAGAATACCAAGATAAGTGCAGCCCTCACAGCTCACAAACGAGTGGCGATAGCCCTCTGGAAGCTTGCAATGCCAGACAGCTACCGGTCAGTCGGGAATCAATTTGGAGTGGGCAAATCTACTGTGGGGGCTGCTGTGATCCAAGTAGCCAACGCAATCACTGAGCTGCTGCTCTCAAGGGTAGTGGCTCTGGAAAATGTACAGGTCATAGTGGATAGCTTTGCTGCAATGGGATTCCCTAACTGTGGTGGGCGATAGAATGCATATCCCTATCTTGGGACCGGAGCACCTTGGCAGCCAGTATATAAACCGCAAGGGGTACTTTTCAATGGTGCTGCAAGTACTGGTGGATTGCAAGGGACATTTCACCAACATCAACGTGCGATGGTCAGGAAAGGTACATGACAATCGCATCTTCAGGAACTCTGGTCTGTTTAAACAGCTGCAGGAAGGGAGTTACTTCCCAGACCAGAAAATAACTGTTGGGAATGTTGAAATGCCTATAGATATCCTTGGGGATCCAGCCTATCCCTTAATGACATGGCTCATGAAGCCATACACAGGCACCCTGGACAGTAGTAAGGAGCTGTTGAACTATACGGTGAGCAAGTGCAGAATGGTGGCAAAATGTGTATTTGGACGTTTAAAAGCGTGCTGGTGCAGTTTACTGACTCGGTTAGACCACAGTGAAACCAATATTTCCATTGTTATTGCTACTTGCTGTGTGCTCCATGATATCTGTGAGAGTAAAGGGGAGAAGCTTATGGCGGGGTGGGAAGTTGAGGCAAATTGCCTGGCCGCTGATTACAAGCAGCCAGACACCAGGGCAGTTAGAGTGCAGCAGGGCATGCTGCGCATCAGAGAAGCTTTGAAAACCAGTTTCATGACTGGCCAGGCTATGGTGTGAGAGTTCTGTTTGTTTGTTTCTCCTTGATGAAAACTCGCCCCCTTGGTTCACTCTACTTCCCTGTAAGCCAACCGCCCTCCCGCCTTCGATCACTGCTTGCAGAGGCAATAAAGTCATTGTTGTTACAAAACCATGCATTCTTTATTAATTCATCATACAAATAGGGGGATAGCTGCCAAGGTAGCCCGGGAGGGGTGGGGAGGAGGGAAGCACCGGGTGGGCTGGTGGAGAAGGGAAAGACAAGGCCATACTGCACTTCAAAACTTACTGAATGTCAGCCTTCTGTTGCTTGGGCAGTCCTCTGGGGTGGAGTGGTTGGGTGCCTGGAGTGCCCCCACTCTCGTTCTTGGGCATCTGGGTGAGAAGGCTATGGAACTTGGGGAGGAGGGCGGGTGGTTACACAGGGGCTGCAGCAGTGGTTTGTGTTCCTGCTGCCTTTTCTGCAGCTCCACTGGATGCCGGAGCATATCAGTTTGATCCCCCAGTAGCCACAGCATTGCATCCTGCCTCCTCTCATCGTGCTGCTGACACCTCTCCTCTTGCTCCCGCAACCTCATCTTGCTCGTCCTTGTGTTTGTTTTCTGCTTTCCTGGACTCTGCCATTGTTTGTCTCCATGCATTCTGCTGAGCTCTTTCACTGCGGGAGGACTGCATGAGCTCAGAGAACATTTTATCGTGAGTGTGTTTTTTCTGCTTTATCTGCTCTAGCCTCTGGGACGGAGATGATAGGGGGCATTGAAACATTTGCACCTGTGGGAGGGAAAAAGAGGGAGAGTAGTATTTAAAAAGACACGTTAGAGAACAATGGGTAGACTCTTTCATGGTGAACCAAGCTGTTAACATTACATAGCACATGTGCTTTCAGTACAAGGTCGCATTTTGCCTCTTATATTGAGGGCCTGCCGGTTTGGTATGAGAGATCACACGTGCAGGGCTGGGCAACAGATTTCTGCTTGCAGGCAGCCATGGTAAGCCAGTCTTTTGGCTTCTTCAATCTTCATAATGTGGGAATGGTTTCAAATAGCAGCACCCTCCTTTCCCATACGAAGCATCCATTGGGTTGGCCATTTAAAAGGAGGGGCTGCGTCTTTTGGGTTAACGTGCAGCACAAACCCAACTACCCCCCCCCCAATTCTCTGGGATGATCACTTCACCCCTCTTCCCACTGTGTGACTTATCCAGGAAGATCCCTGCCAGCCAAACGCTAACAGCTCAGCGTGAACGCAACCCCTCCCGCACTGTATGGCTAAAAGCGGGGATGATTTCTTTTTAGCCACAGGCAAACAGCCCAGCAGGAACGGCCACCTCTGAATGTCCCCTTAATAATGTCCCTGGAGGATTTCCGCTCCATCCCCAGACACGTTAACAGACTTTTCTAGTAGTTGGAAAATGGAACTATTGGCCGCAAATGCACCCCAAGTCTTCAGGGCAAATTAATCATTAAACACGCTTGCTTTTAAACCATGTATTATATTTACAAAGGTACAATCACTAGAGGTGCTTTCTCCAGCTTCGTGGTCCAGGAGCCTGCCTTGGGAGGGTATTGGCTCCAGGGTGATAAACAGTTCCTGGCTATTGGGGAGAATGTTTTCTCCGCTTGCCTGTTGTGCGCTATCCTCCTCCTCCTCATTTTCCTTATCCCCAAAATCCTCATTCCTGTTGTGTGAGACTTCCCCTTTATGGGTGTCCACAGACAGGGGTGGAGTAGTGGTAGGGGCACCCCTTAGAATTGCATGCAGCTCATCACAAAAGCGGCATGTCTGGGGCCCTGACCCGGAGCGGCCGTTTGCCTCTTTGGTTTTTTGGTAGGCTTGCCTTAGCTCCTTAATTTTCACACGGCACTGCTGTGGGTCCCTGTTATAGCCTCTGTCCATCATGCCCTAGGAGATTTTTTTCAAAAATATTGGCATTTCATCTTTTGGAATGGAGTTCTGATAGCGCGGATTCATATCCCCATACAGTAATCCGATCCAGTACCTCTCGTTTGGTCCATGCTGGAGCTCTTTTGCGATTCTGGGACTGCATGGTCACCTGTGCTGATAAGCTCGCCACGCTGGTCAAACAGGAAATGGGCTCCCAAGTCATGAGTAGATCTTTTTTCTAAAAGATATGCTCTTTGAATTATTTTGGGGAAATTTCATGGCCTGAGTTATACAGGAGGTTAGAATCTGTGAATACATCTATTTCTGTTGTAGCTCTCTGGGATAGGGATACTATGTATTACCACTGTCATGAATGAGCTAGTAACTGAGAAATCTAGTGAAGAAGAAACTAGAGATATACCAAACAGTTAAGAAATAATTTAATTACCTATTAAAATAGTATATAGATCCTTGTTTGTTTCACATTTGATGAAGACCCAAATTGAGAACCCTTTCTGAGGTACCTATAACCTTCTCTGATGCTCTTCTGATTTTCCTGCTATACTCTGATTTATACAATGCTCCTTTAGCTGTTTCAATCCTTAATTTGTCATATTTTTCTTCTTCTTACCCTCTTTGTTCTGTCATGTTTGTTTCTCTTTCAACTTCCTCTTTACTCCAGTGGCCATGCCTCTGAATGGATCTTCAAACTGGGCTTCAAAAGTATCATTTCAGTATGGTTTGCATGTTCATCCATTTAGCGATGCTCAGAAATGGCCTATTACTAATATCCGCTTTCCTACACTACTTGTGTATAAGAACCCCTGATTTGAACCATCAAACTTTTTTTGCTGCACCCCCCCTGTCAAGGTTCCTCCCCCACTCTGAACTCTAGGGTACAGATGTGGGGACCTGCATGAAAAACCTCCTAAGCTTATCTTTACCAGCTTAGGTCAAAACTTCTCCAAGGTACAAAATATTACACCTTGGACAGGCCGCTACCACCACCAAACTAATACTGGTTACTGGGGAAGAGCTGTTTGGACGCGTCCTTCCCCCCAAAATACTTCCCAAAACCTTGCACCCCACTTCCTGGACAAGGTTTGGTAAAAAGCCTCACCAATTTGTCTAGGTGACTACAGACCCAGACCCTTGGATCTTAAGAACAATGAACAATCCTCCCAACACTTGCACCCCCCCTTTCCTGGGAAATGTTGGACAAAAAGCCTCACCAATTTGCATAGGTGACCACAAACCCAAACCCTTGGATCTGAGAACAATGAAAAAGCATTCAGTGTTTTACAAGAAGACTTTTAATAAAAAAATAGAAGTAAATAGAAATAAAGAAATCCCCCCTGTAAAATCAGGATGGTATATATCTTACAGGGTAATTAGATTCAAAAACATAGAGAACCCCTCTAGGCAAAACCTTAAGTTACAAAAAAGATACACAGACAGAAATAGTTATTCTATTCAGCACAATTCTTTTCTCAGCCATTTAAAGAAATCATAATCTAACACATACCTAGCTAGATTACTTACTAAAAGTTCTAAGACTCCATTCCTGTTCTGTCCCCGGCCAAGACGACTACAGACAGACACAGACCCTTTGTTTCTCTCCCTCCTCCCAGCTTTTGAAAGTATCTTGTCTCCTCATTGGTCATTTTGGTCAGGTGCCAGCGAGTTTACCTTTAGCTTCTTAACCCTTTACAGGTGAGAGGAGCTTTCCCCTGGCCAGGAGGGATTTCAAAGGGGTTTACCCTTCCCTTTATATTTATGACACGCCCCCCAAATCTCAGCTAGGGTGAAACACTGGCTGGGATTTCTTCCTGGAGCTCTAGGAAAACAGAGTTAATAAGACACATGCATCTCTAAATATACTACCAAGTACATAAAGACTAACAATATTTTCCACATCTCAAGGACGATTTTAACCAGTTGATTCTGGGAAACTTTCACGGGAGAGTGCATCAGCCACTTTGTTAGAAGCTCCTGAGATGTGTTGGATGTCGAAATCAAAATCTTGGAGAGCTAAACTCCACCGAAGAAGTTTTTTGTTAGTTTCTTTGACGGTGTGAAGCCACTTTAGTGCAGCATGGTCGGTTTGCAGGTGGAAACGCCGTCCCCAAACATATGGGCGTAGCTTTTCCAGAGCGTAGACAATGGCATAACATTCTTTTTCAGTGACTGACCAGTTGCTTTCCCTCTCAGACAGTTTTTTGCTGAGAAACACTACAGGGTGGAATTCTTGATCAGGTCCTTTCTGCATTAAAACTGCTCCCACACCACGCTCGGATGCATCTGTGGTTACTAGGAACGGTTTGTCAAAGTCTGGGGCCCTTAGTACAGGGTCAGACATGAGTGTCGCTTTAAGCTTGTTAAAGGCCTTCTGACACTTTCCGGTCCACTGAACAGCATTTGGCTGTTTCTTTTTGGTTAGGTCTGTCAGTGGGGCAGCGATTTGGCTGTAGTGCGGTACAAATCGTCTGTAATAACCGGCCAAGCCTAAGAAGGATTGAACCTGTTTCTTTGACTTTGGGACAGGCCACTTTTGGATAGCATCCACTTTGGCCTGTAGGGGGCTGATAGTTCCTTGACCCACCTGGTGTCCAAGGTAAGTCACTCTGTTTAGGCCTATTTGACACTTCTTAGCCTTAACAGTTAGTCCTGCCTCCCTTATGCGCTCAAGGACTTTTTGTAGATGTTCCAGGTGGTCTGCCCAGGAATCCGAAAATATGGCCACATCGTCAAGGTAGGCGACTGCATATTCTCCTAATCCCGCTAGGAGACCATCTACAAGTCTTTGGAAAGTGGCGGGTGCATTTCGCAGCCCGAAAGGGAGTACATTAAATTCATACAGCCCGAGATGTGTGATGAAGGCTGACCTTTCCTTGGCAGATTCATCTAGCGGTACCTGCCAGTACCCCTTGGTTAAGTCCAAGGTAGAGATGAACTGGGCCCTTCCCAGTTTCTCTAATAGTTCATCTGTGCGTGGCATGGGATAGTTGTCTGGGCGAGTTACAGCATTTAGCTTACGGTAGTCCACGCAAAAACGTATTTCCCCATCTGGTTTGGGAACTAGAACCACTGGAGATGCCCATGCACTTTCAGAGGGGCGGATTACACCCATCTGTAACATATCCTGGATCTCCCGTTCTATAGCAGTTTTAGCTTGAGGAGACACCCGGTAAGGTTGGACCCTAATTGGGTGAGCATTACCTGTGTCAATGGAGTGGTATGCCCGTTCAGTCAGTCCTGGGGTGGCTGAGAACGTTGGCGCGTAGCTAGTGCACAGCTCCTGGATCTGCTGTCGCTGCATACGCCCAAGGGTCATGGAGAGGTTCACCTCTTCCACACCACCAGCACATTTCCCTTCGTAGTAGACACCTTCAGGCCACTCAGCGTCGTCTCCTCCCTGGGCTGTAAACTGACAAACCTTTAATTCTCTGGATCGATTAGAAGAGCTGAGAGGCGGTGGGTTGCTCCGTGCCGCCGTCCAAGCTCTCTGGAGGCTTTCATCTGCTTCCTGTTCGGTCTGGAACTGTTCCCTTGATGCTGGAGACATCAGTTCCTCATGGGATTGTGGACCTAGGCTTGGTCCCTCTGGAAGCGATATAGGGGATGGAGCTGTTTCTGTTGACTGTGAACCGCTCTCCGCTGGTGCGCTATGTTGGGATTCAGGCTCCAGCTGAGCCTCTTGTGTAGGGTTATCGGCTGCTGCCAGTTCAGGTTCGGTGGGGCCCTCTGGTGTTGAGGTTGCAAGTACTGGATTCAGTGCTGACACGGGGTCTGGTGTTGGTTGTTTGGCTGGTTCCGGTTCTGGGACTGGTTCCGTCTGGGTCTCTGGGACTGGATCCACTACTGCTGTTGCAGACATTGGCCTGGGGTCCAGGTCCATCACCTCTGACTGGGTCCTGATAGAAGTTTCCGGAACAGAGCTAGGCCTCACGGCTTGTTTAGCCTGGTTGCGGGTGACCATTCCCACCCTCTTGGCCTGCTTCACATGATTGGCCAAGTCTTCCCCCAACAGCATGGGGATGGGATAATCATCATAGACTGCAAAAGTCCACATTCCTGACCAGCCCTTGTACTGGACAGGCAACTTGGCTGTAGGCAAATTGAAAGAGTTGGACTTGAAGGGTTGAATCGTCACTTGGATCTCTGGGTTGATTAAATTGGGGTCCACTAAGGAAGCATGGATAGCTGACACTTGTGCTCCGGTGTCCCTCCACGCGGTGACCTTCTTCCCGCCCACACTCACAGTTTCCCTCCGCTCCAAGGGTATCTGGGAGGTATCTGGGCCTGTGGACCTCTGGTGTGATTCCGGTGCAATGAACTGTAACCTGTTGGGGTTCTTGGGGCAGTTGGCCTTTACATGCCCCAGCTCGTTACATTTAAAACATCGTCCAGCTGACGGGTCACCGGGGCGAGGTGGGTTGCTGGAGAACGGGGTGGTGGGACGATAAGGGGTCTGGAGGGTTCTTTGGGAGGTAGGTGGGGCTTTGGGCGGCCCCCGGTAATAGGGTGTGGTCTGGGGTGGTCCCTTCTGGTCTCCGCTCCAACTGCGACCAGTTTTCTTCTTCTCTGCCACCTCCACCCATCTGGCTCCAATCTCTCCTGCCTCAATTACAGTTTTGGGTTTCCCATCTAGGATGTATCTTTCTATTTCCTCAGGAACACCCTCTAAGAATTGTTCCATTTGCATTAGGAAGGGCAAATTTACTGGAGATTCAACACTTGCTCCTGATATCCAGGCATCCCAATGTTTTACAATGTGGTAGGCATGTCGGGTAAATGACATGTCTGGTTTCCACCTTAGGGCTCTGAACCTCCGACGAGACTGCTCGGGTGTTATCCCCATTCTGACTCTCGCCTTGGATTTAAACAGTTCATACTTGTTCATGTGTTCTTTAGGCATTTCAGCTGCCACCTCAGCTAAGGGTCCACTGAGCTGCGGCCTCAGCTCTACCATGTATTGGTCAGTAGAGATGTTGTACCCAAGGCAGGCCCTTTCGAAGTTTTCTAAGAAGGCCTCAGTATCATCACCTGCCTTGTAGGTGGGGAACTTTCTGGGATGGGAAGTGGTACCTGGAGAAGGATTGCTAGGGTTTGTTGGTATATTCTGCTGGGCCTTTATCCTCTCCATCTCCTCCACATGCTTCCTCTCTTTTTCCTTCTCCTCCTCCTTCAGCCGCATGAGTTCTATCTGTCTTTCATGTTCCCTTTGTTTTTCCTCAGCCTGAAATTTGGCTAATTCCAGCTGTAGTCGAGCTGAGGATTTGGCCATTCTAACCTCTCTGTTTTTAACTAACTTTACACCCGAGGTTTAGAAATAAACAAACAAAACTTGGCTGTAAACTTTTGCTGTGCTGGAATAGAGTACCTATTCTCTGATAGTGATTGTCAGCCTACAGAAAAAGACAATTCCCTTGTCTCTGCTCTGGGCCCAAATTAAAGCAAAAAACCTCCAACTACTTGGAAAACTGCTTACCCAGCCCAAAGAAAAAAAAAAATTTCTTTTCAAACCTGTGCTCCTTGTAAAACAAAAAAAAAAATCAAAATCCTAAAAAAAAACCCTGCCACTTTTGTCTCCAGGCAAATGGGTAGAGCACACACCCCCTATTTACTTTTAGGAAGAAAAGAAAAAAAAAAAACCTCTGGGTTGGAAGACTGTGAATTTCCCTGCAGGAGTTAAGTACCCTGCCTCCAGGCAAGAAAACCTGCAATTCACAAGATAATCCCCTTTTGTCTCTGCTTGGCCACAAAGCAGAGAGAAACCAAGCTGCTTTCAGTTTCAAAGCTGCCTTCTGGACTTCCTAAAAATTCCTTTTTAAAATCTGTATTTCTAGTTCAAAAAATCTCAACTGGATCTCAAAATGATTTCAGGTTAATCCCACCACTGTGCCACCATGTCAAGGTTCCTCCCCCACTCTGAACTCTAGGGTACAGATGTGGGGACCTGCATGAAAAACCTCCTAAGCTTATCTTTACCAGCTTAGGTCAAAACTTCTCCAAGGTACAAAATATTACACCTTGGACAGGCCGCTACCACCACCAAACTAATACTGGTTACTGGGGAAGAGCTGTTTGGACGCGTCCTTCCCCCCAAAATACTTCCCAAAACCTTGCACCCCACTTCCTGGACAAGGTTTGGTAAAAAGCCTCACCAATTTGTCTAGGTGACTACAGACCCAGACCCTTGGATCTTAAGAACAATGAACAATCCTCCCAACACTTGCACCCCCCCTTTCCTGGGAAATGTTGGACAAAAAGCCTCACCAATTTGCATAGGTGACCACAAACCCAAACCCTTGGATCTGAGAACAATGAAAAAGCATTCAGTGTTTTACAAGAAGACTTTTAATAAAAAAATAGAAGTAAATAGAAATAAAGAAATCCCCCCTGTAAAATCAGGATGGTATATATCTTACAGGGTGATTAGATTCAAAAACATAGAGAACCCCTCTAGGCAAAACCTTAAGTTACAAAAAAGATACACAGACAGAAATAGTTATTCTATTCAGCACAATTCTTTTCTCAGCCATTTAAAGAAATCATAATCTAACACATACCTAGCTAGATTACTTACTAAAAGTTCTAAGACTCCATTCCTGTTCTGTCCCCGGCCAAGACGACTACAGACAGACACAGACCCTTTGTTTCTCTCCCTCCTCCCAGCTTTTGAAAGTATCTTGTCTCCTCATTGGTCATTTTGGTCAGGTGCCAGCGAGTTTACCTTTAGCTTCTTAACCCTTTACAGGTGAGAGGAGCTTTCCCCTGGCCAGGAGGGATTTCAAAGGGGTTTACCCTTCCCTTTATATTTATGACACCCCCCTTAAAAATATTTCAGGCTGTGATGACTCCCCCCTTTAAAAAGGTGATAGCAAATTATTGTGCCTACTCACGGTATTGCCACCAATACTTCTGCGTTACTGGTGGTGGTGGCACCGCCTTCAGAGCCTGGTGAGCAAGGAGCGTTGGC
Source organism: Lepidochelys olivacea (assembly GCF_965140295.1). Taxonomy (NCBI): domain Eukaryota; kingdom Metazoa; phylum Chordata; order Testudines; family Cheloniidae; genus Lepidochelys; species Lepidochelys olivacea. Next base: position 43,841,591 of record NC_140414.1, on the reverse strand, counting down.
TCCAGCTCTCCCTTGCTCCAGCAATAATTTTTTGATCTTGTGACTCCACTACAATAGCTGTGCGACCCTCTTTTTGGTCGGGACCCCCGGTTTGAGAAATGCTGATTCAAATAATAAGGAATATTATTTTAACTTTAACTACCTAGTTATCCAAATCTGTCTCATCTTTACAAGGGTACTCAACAAAATAATTATTTAAAGTACCCCTCTTCCTTCACGAACAAGAAGGGAAAAGAGGCTGACTTCTAACAAGGTTGCTATATGTGTGTGTGTGTGTGTGTGTGTGTGTATATATATATATATATATATATATATATATATATACACATATATATATATATATATAAATAAACAATTTTTTATATATATATAAAAATACTCTCTCTCACTTTAGTGGACATCATTTTTGCTTGTGATATCCTAGCACTCAAAATTTTTGCTCCTTCATTTCTCCTTTCTAGTGTATGTTCCATGCTTAAATGCCAATAGTATAGGCAGCAGCATTTGTAAAATATAAGAGGTACACGTTCCTTGAGGTGACAGCATTACAGACCATAGGCATGATCATAAAAATGAAAATCATATTGAACGGTTTAAATCCTGCCCTGATTTACCCAGCAAAATCCTGCACTCAAGTCATGGCCTATGGTGACAATAAGCAGAATTTGAATTATGGATCATCCAAAAAGGATAGTTTTCTACTGTCGCTTTAATTTAACTTAGTACATGTTTTTGGGGTGGCAGGGTGATTGGTGGTTGCAGCCCATAGAAGGTCACTAGTAAGAATTTTTTTCTGTCCACTTACCTTGCTTTCCAACATATTTCTAACACTTTTTTACACTTAGTTATGTTGCGGTAGCACCCAGAAACCCTAACAAGGAATGGGACTGATTGTGCTAGGTGCTGTACAAACATGTTCAAATACATCGTCCCTGCCAAAAGAGAATCTAAAAAGAAAAATGTCACATGAAGGCTGGGGGAAGAGGATACAATCAAACATATACAATGTTTATGCATTTTAAAAAAATATTGTAAACAGACAGTAATCATCTGCTACCTCCCTCTGCACTTCAGGCTTACAATCTTTAATGGGCAGATTTAAAAAAAAATGTTTGTTTTTGCAGGTGTGGGGTCAGAGATAAATCATTGGATTTGAAGCGGGGAAGTAGTAATTTTAAGGACCAATTCAGAGAGAGCATTTCAGGGAATCTGTGATTTGAAACAAACATCAATATTCTTATCTACTAATACAGGAAACAAACCTATCCTAATTAGTGCAGTAATTGGAGATTATGTCTACATATGCTGATGCTTTATCTCTGTAGGAAAAGTGGTGAAATCTGTGCTTAAGCTAAGGTTAAGGGTATGATGAGACAGTCTGGGCATGGTTATGACTGGGAAAAATCAAGCAGCAATCTCTGTCCTGACCAACATCAACCTTCTGACCTAGGGGCTGAATTTAGAATACTAATCAAGGGATTGATATCAAAACTCTCTACTTTATTAACATTAGGGTCAGTCCAGTGATTAGAAGGAAGTGGATGGTTCCTTATCCACTTTGTAACAGAAGCTTGGTCAACTCTAATTAAGTCAGGCAATTGTAGTTTCAAATCTAAATACAGAAGTATCAATTTATAAAGTTACAATTTACATCTGTTGTTTTAAAAATATTTCTTAACATTTTAAAATAAGCAGGAGTTTGTTTCAGTTAAAATGAAGAGTAAATCTTGTGTTAGTCACTTTGGTAAGACTGCTTATATGTATTAAGACAGCAGGCTTTGGTCCATTTACTTTAGTTATTGGTCTAGATATGCCACTTGGATTCCAAAAGATGACCTTGAATCAGTCAGGTTCAGAGCAGAGGGTGTGCAAGCTGCCTATAATTCCAGCATCTCTGAGGTGCCAAAAGCTAGTCTGGACAGGCTCCAGAATGAGAGATTGACCCACATGGGTTGTGGGAGGCTAGGTAAGTAATGTGCTGCAGCTTTAGCAGAATATCCCCTGGAATCTTTCACTGGTGGGGCTTCTTTAGAGTGCCTCCTCCCAACAGAACACATGGTGAGATTTGGAGGAATGCATTATTCATTCATTCACTTTCAGTGACTTGTATGCAAGTCCCCACAAACATGTACAGGTTTTCCCTTGGATCTCCCACTGCTTTTCATTAGACTGCAGTGTGTCTAGGTATGATAATGTAGCTAGAACTCAAATCCACTGGAGTAAACATAGCTAATTATTGCAGTCCACAAAATTCATTGCCATTGAGTCCCGAATTTGGGGCACAAATATGTTTCAAGATTTTTTAAAAATGTTTCTAGCCATTTCCCTCCAAAGAGAGCTTGGAAATAGAAATAGTGAAGTACCCATTTGTCACTAATTCTTCCAAAAAGATCACAGGTTACTGATAGTCCATCCCCTGGCCCTACAGCTATTAAGAACTACTACCCTTTGGACCCGTGAAACTCCCTTTCCACAAGTTCACAAGACACCTGTGATAAATTTCCACCAATTGCCACTATTGGTGCTAGCACTTCTACAAACATTTTAGGTAAATTCTAATAACTGAACCAACTATTCCACTCTACTGAGAAACAACATAGTCCCATTTTACAAATGGGAAAGGTGGGTAGCATGAAAGGCATCTTGGTTTAGTGGACTAAGTATCAGAGAGGCTCTACCTGGACTTGAACATTGACCTGTTAGTAATTTAATCATTGGTATTGCATCAGGATAAGTTAAAAAAAACACTGTGCCATTGATACGATAGCCATTCACTTTCAGTGCATTTTCCCCTCCCCGCCATTTCAGTCATATATAATAATCTGGGTAATTTTCCCACAATTTCTAGAACAGCTTCCTGAAGCAGTAGTTTGTGGGAGATGTCTTCTGAAAATGCAAAAGGACTTCAAATTTCCATAAGTTCTTAGGAACCACTGCAGATTGAGGTATTTTCTCAAAATGAAGCTAGAATGAATGATCAGAGCTTTCTCTTTATTTAATTATATGTTTTCTGCTGGAGTGTCTTAAGCAACTTAAGAAAAGCAGTGGAAGGTGATAAACATCTTATTAGTAATAAACCAATAAGGTTTATCTGATGGTCCCATTCTCTGGCTTTTCATAAGGCAGTGCCTGTGAAAAGCTAGAGTATGGGACCATCAGATAACTTATTTATTATAACAAGGTTCGTTCCCTTCTTATCTCAGGAGGAATAACATCAATGCACTAGTTCAAGATAATGTATTCTTAAAACCTAAATGTTTGGCCATTTTGGCCAATGTCTATCTTCTGCAAAAAACTATAAGTTTAAAGTAACATCTGGTAATAATTGTGTTTAACAGATAAAGGACATCTACTTTTGTAAAGAATATTTTAAATTATTTTTCCAATATCACATTTTTTCAATGTTTATAAAGAACCTTTTCCCAAAGTATGTTAATTTAGAACATTACTATAATATACTGCAAGATGAAACCTTTTGTGAGCACCAGTCCTCTATAACAGGTATAAGAGAAGGCTCAGCAAACATTGCTTTCATCTCTGGAGTTTAAGACAAGATCAGTGTTGTGTCCTCCTTACCCTCTAGGTCTCATCCCATAGCTTTTTTTTTGTAAGAATACAGAAACAGGTTGTGGGATTTTTCTTTTGACAGTAAGGATATTCTGTTGCCCTTCATCGTAACACCAGTAGTGCTGAAAATATATTTAAAAGAGGCACTACTTGTAGGACAGCTGAGATGAAAGACCATCCTAGAAAAGGTGTCCTGGTCTTAGATTTATCTCCCCAGTAAATCAATGGGTTATTACTGACACCTACAGATGCTTTTGAGAAAAGAGCCATTTACCATAATTGCCAGACTTCTAAGTTTTACATCCTCATTCTTGAAGATCCTCACCCTGTAAAAGAGAAGGGTCTCTTATGGGCATTCAGATGTGTTGTCAGAGACCCTGCATCAAGCTGTGTGAAATCTAGGTTTTATGATGCTCTTGACACAAAGTACTGAGGTTTTGAGGGATGTTGATAGTTTCAGGAGGCATGTATATGAAAATGATGGCCAGGGTGCAGTATGGATCTTGAAATCTATTGTCTGAGCACCTCCATTAGTCCATCTGACAATTTATTAGATGAAGTACTCTAATTTCTACCATTCTGAATATCTGTTTAGTCTTCCTTTTTCCTTTCTAAAAAATTTGCATTTATTTATTTAATTTTCTTAGTAAACTAAAGAACTGTTTTCAAATGGAAGACTAACAGGAAAACACGTTATACCAAAAGAAGAATAGCAGGCTATGCAATGAATTACAAGACAAGAAGATAGGATCTTTAAATGATGCAAATGTGAATCAATAAACATCACAGTATGTATAATACATTGATCTGGCAAGACCTACTTATGCATTGTAAGAAATTGTCTGAATTTTCAACACACATTTACAGAAAGTAACCATGATACCTGAAACTCCTGAAAGAATGTCTTGAAAAGTGTCCAACTTAATTCATTTAGCCATCATTAATTTATCTATTACTATAAAACCGTTCCTATACTCAGTCATAATTAAGCTAAGATTTTGTCATGGATATTTTTAGTCAAAGTTAAACAGGTCACAGGCTTCGGTGAATTTTTCTTTATCGCCTGTGATCTCTCCCTGACTTTTTTTACTAAAAATATCCATTATAAAATGGGAAGGGCCTGGGCAGTTGCAGGGTAGCTGGGAGTTCTGGGGCCCCCACCACCCACGGTGCGGAGCTGAGTGAATCCCCCTGCTGTCTCCATCACTAGGACAAAATACTTACCCTCAAGTGTGAAGTTAGCCTGAGAAGATTAAATGAGCAAATTTGGTATAGGACCAGTGAGACCTAATAAACTTGGAACCTCTCAATGTTGTGTCTAAAGTCATTTTTTCATTGTACTGCACTTGAAAGGAAAAAGAACTGTTGACAAAATTTTTACTAAGGTGTATTTAAAGAATAGGATTCCATTTGCTAACACAAATCAATCATCCATAGCTAAAACAGCAAATTAATTAACAGGGCAAGAGGAGAGGGATTTCCCAACCTTTCCCACCCTACCCTGACAGAGCTAACTCTTTTCTGAATGTTGCCAAGAATAGCTTTTCTCCCTACTTCTTAAAGATCATTCTGACAGAACGTGCTGTTGGAATGCACCATCTTGCATGCTATATTGCACAAAATTGCTCATGTATGGATGCTCCTGGGATCCATGCTACAGTTTTATCTTGGATGTATGTGTGGGGGGAATTTATTCATCTGAAGCCCCCCCCAAAGAAGACATAACTCTGCATATATGCTAAACAAAAGGGACAGTTTTGCACTTAGTAGAATATCCATGCTTTACACAGAGCAAGTATTTATGCAACTACTATGACCACTAATAAATACTACAAAATTACTAACAGAACAAAAACATTTTACTCAAACATCCTTTACAAAATATAGAAACATCAGCTATTCAATATAAAAACATCCTAATTAACAGGGTACCTTGGAAGCTGTAATTTGAACTGGTGTGATGTTAATGCAAAATCCTGCTGAGCCATTAACATCAGGGGCCTCTGTCCTCACATCAGGTCTGTAAGCTGGAGATACTAAGCAGTGACCCCAGAGGCCTGCTAACCTAAACTGAGAAACCCCAGAAACCTGTATGTAGGCATCTGGTCAGCAAGGTAGAGCATCTGAGTTAGTGACATCAGGCAAACCTGTCCCTTGACATCAGCCTACCAAGAGATGTATTGAGCCTGAGTTTTGACGTCAGCTTAGCAAACTAGAGCTGCAAAAACATGATCAGAGAACTGTTCCTTTCCATTAAACCAATAAGCCAGAGTCTAAGCAAGCAATCTCAAAGAAGCTCCAGATCTAACATCAGACTAGCAACTTAGATGTGCTGAGCTAGTAGCCCTCAAACGCTCATGACTTGATATTAGATAAAGAAAATAGAGCTGTTGAGGTGTTAAAGTTAGGGTTGCACAAAGGAGGTTCTCACACGTTCTACAGCTGTCCCCCTATGCCCATGGTTACATTCTGTTGCCCAAATCAGGGCTGAAGAAGGCCCAATATGAAATAGAACCCATCCAGGTTTTGTGTGTGTGTATGAAGGCAGGGAGAGAGAGAATTGCCATAGAATGGTTCTTTAGCCACTTTGCAGTCTGTGAGTATTCTTTTGTTGTCCTGTCTCCAGCCTCTACAGATCTCCATATTGCACATCCTGTTCATTTATATGTGTCCTAGGTAAAAGATTTGGCCCCAGGAAATTTTTTTTTAAACTGGTCCACAGGCCAGTCAGGACCTCTGTCACTGGTGTAAATTCTGCTTAAAGGAGGTAGGAAATTCCATTGCTGCATGGAACCAGTAGCAACTGCTGTGGGAGAAGGGGAAAGGTAGAGAATTTACTTTCTCCACTCACTCCAGCTGATATGAAACTCCCTGGCATGCAGACTTAACATATGTATATTATAAATATGATGTGATAAGTATTTTTAATGAGTAAAGGAATAATGACTTTTAATGTATAGAAAAGATATTGCAGTTACATGTATGCTGTCATAAATATAAAGGGAAGGGTAAACCCCTTTGAAATCCCTCCTGGCCAGGGGAAAGCTCCTCTCACCTGTAAAGGGTTAAGAAGCTAAAGGTAACCTCGCTGGCACCTGACCAAAATGACCAATGAGGAGACAAGATACTTTCAAAAGCTGGGAGGAGGGAGAGAAACAAAGGGTTTGTGGGTCTGTCTGTAGTCGTCTTGGCCGGGGACAGAACAGGAATGGAGTCTTAGAACTTTTAGTAAGTAATCTAGCTAGGTATGTGTTAGATTATGATTTCTTTAAATGGCTGAGAAAAGAATTGTGCTGAATAGAATAACTATTTCTGTCTGTGTATCTTTTTTGTAACTTAAGGTTTTGCCTAGAGGGGTTCTCTATGTTTTTGAATCTAATTACCCTGTAAGATATATACCATCCTGATTTTACAGGGGGGATTTCTTTATTTCTATTTACTTCTATTTTTTATTAAAAGTCTTCTTGTAAAACACTGAATGCTTTTTCATTGTTCTCAGATCCAAGGGTTTGGGTTTGTGGTCACCTATGCAAATTGGTGAGGCTTTTTATCCAACATTTCCCAGGAAAGGGGGGGTGCAAGTGTTGGGAGGATTGTTCATTGTTCTTAAGATCCAAGGGTCTGGGTCTGTAGTCACCTCGGCAAATTGGTGAGGCTTTTTACCAAACCTTGTCCAGGAAGTGGGGTGCAAGGTTTTGGGAAGTATTTTGGGGGGAAGGACGCGTCCAAACAGCTCTTCCCCAGTAACCAGTATTAGTTTGGTGGTGGTAGCGGCCATTCCAAGGATAACGGGGGTAATATTTTGTACCTTGGGGAAGTTTTGACCTAAGCTGGTAAAGATAAGCTTAGGAGGTTTTTCATGCAGGTCCCCACATCTGTACCCTAGAGTTCAGAGTGGGGGAGGAACCGTGACATGGTGGCACAGTGGTGGGATTAACCTGAAATCATTTTGAGATCCAGTTGAGATTTTTTGAACTAGAAATACAGATTTTAAAAAGGAATTTTTAGGAAGTCCAGAAGGCAGCTTTGAAACTGAAAGCAGCTTGGTTTCTCTCTGCTTTGTGGCCAAGCAGAGACAAAAGGGGATTATCTTGTGAATTGCAGGTTTTCTTTGCCTGGAGGCAGGGTACTTAACTCCTGCAGGGAAATTCACAGTCTTCCAACCCAGAGGTTTTTTTTTTTTTCTTTTCTTCCTAAAAGTAAATAGGGGGTGTGTGCTCTACCCATTTGCCTGGAGACAAAAGTGGCAGGGTTTTTTTTAGGATTTTGATTTTTTTTTTTGTTTTACAAGGAGCACAGGTTTGAAAAGAAATTTTTTTCTTCTTTGGGCTGGGTAAGCAGGTTTCCAAGTAGTTGGAGGTTTTTTGCTTTAATTTGGGCCCAGAGCAGAGACAAGGGAATTGTCTTTTTCTGTAGGCTGACAATCACTATCAGAGAATAGGTATTCTATTCCAGCACAGCAAAATTTTACAGCCAAGTTTTGTTTGTTTATTTCTAAACCTCGGGTGTAAAGTTAGTTAAAAACAGAGAGGTTAGAATGGCCAAATCCTCAGCTCGACTACAGCTGGAATTAGCCAAATTTCAGGCTGAGGAAAAACAAAGGGAACATGAAAGACAGATAGAACTCATGCAGCTGAAGAAGGAACAAGAAAGGGAGGCAGAACAACACCAAGAGGCTGCCCACAAGAGGGAAATGGAGGCAAGGAAGCATGTGGAGGAGGAGAGGGAAAAAGAGAGGAAGCATGTGGAGGAGGAGAAGGAAAAAGAGAGGAAGCATGTGGAGGAGATGGAGAGGATAAAGGCCCAGCAGAATATACCAACAAACCCTAGCAATCCTTCTCCAGGTACCACTTCCCATCCCAGAAAGTTCCCCACCTACAAGGCAGGTGATGATACTGAGGCCTTCTTAGAAAACTTCGAAAGGGCCTGCCTTGGGTACAACATCTCTACTGACCAATACATGGTAGAGCTGAGGCCGCAGCTCAGTGGACCCTTAGCTGAGGTGGCAGCTGAAATGCCTAAAGAACACATGAACAAGTATGAACTGTTTAAATCCAAGGCGAGAGTCAGAATGGGGATAACACCCGAGCAGTCTCGTCGGAGGTTCAGAGCCCTAAGGTGGAAACCAGACATGTCATTTACCCGACATGCCTACCACATTGTAAAACATTGGGATGCCTGGATATCAGGAGCAAGTGTTGAATCTCCAGTAAATTTGCCCTTCCTAATGCAAATGGAACAATTCTTAGAGGGTGTTCCTGAGGAAATAGAAAGATACATCCTAGATGGGAAACCCAAAACTGTAATTGAGGCAGGAGAGATTGGAGCCAGATGGGTGGAGGTGGCAGAGAAGAAGAAAACTGGTCGCAGTTGGAGCGGAGACCAGAAGGGACCACCCCAGACCACACCCTATTACCGGGGGCCGCCCAAAGCCCCACCTACCTCCCAAAGAACCCTCCAGACCCCTTATCGTCCCACCACCCCGTTCTCCAGCAACCCACCTCGCCCCGGTGACCCGTCAGCTGGACGATGTTTTAAATGTAACGAGCTGGGGCATGTAAAGGCCAACTGCCCCAAGAACCCCAACAGGTTACAGTTCATTGCACCGGAATCACACCAGAGGTCCACAGGCCCAGATACCTCCCAGATACCCTTGGAGCGGAGGGAAACTGTGAGTGTGGGCGGGAAGAAGGTCACCGCGTGGAGGGACACCGGAGCACAAGTGTCAGCTATCCATGCTTCCTTAGTGGACCCCAATTTAATCAACCCAGAGATCCAAGTGACGATTCAACCCTTCAAGTCCAACTCTTTCAATTTGCCTACAGCCAAGTTGCCTGTCCAGTACAAGGGCTGGTCAGGAATGTGGACTTTTGCAGTCTATGATGATTATCCCATCCCCATGCTGTTGGGGGAAGACTTGGCCAATCATGTGAAGCAGGCCAAGAGGGTGGGAATGGTCACCCGCAACCAGGCTAAACAAGCCGTGAGGCCTAGCTCTGTTCCGGAAACTTCTATCAGGACCCAGTCAGAGGTGATGGACCTGGACCCCAGGCCAATGTCTGCAACAGCAGTAGTGGATCCAGTCCCAGAGACCCAGACGGAACCAGTCCCAGAACCGGAACCAGCCGAACAACCAACACCAGACCCCGTGTCAGCACTGAATCCAGTACTTGCAACCTCAACACCAGAGGGCCCCACCGAACCTGAACTGGCAGCAGCCGATAACCCTACACAAGAGGCTCAGCCGGAGCTTGAATCCCAACATAGTGCACCAGCGGAGAGCGGTTCACAGTCAACAGAAACAGCTCCATCCCCTATATCGCTTCCAGAGGGACCAAGCCTAGGTCCACAATCCCATGAGGAACTGATGTCTCCAGCATCAAGGGAACAGTTCCAGACCGAACAGGAAGCAGATGAAAGCCTCCAGAGAGCTTGGACGGCGGCACGGAGCAACCCACCGCCTCTCAGCTCTTCTAATCGATCCAGGTTTGTTGTAGAAAGAGGACTTTTATACAAGGAAACTCTTTCTGGGGGACACCAGGAAGACTGGCATCCTCAGAGACAGTTGGTAGTTCCAACTAAATACCGGGCCAAGCTCTTGAGCTTAGCCCATGATCACCCTAGTGGCCATGCTGGGGTGAACAGGACCAAAGACCGTTTGGGGGGGGTCATTCCACTGGGAGGGAATGGGCAAGGATGTTTCTACCTATGTCCAGTCTTGTGAGGTGTGCCAAAGAGTGGGAAAACCCCAAGACCAGGTCAAAGCTCCTCTCCAGCCACTCCCCATCATTGAAGTTCCATTTCAGCGAGTAGCTGTGGATATTCTGGGTCCTTTTCCGAAAAAGACACCCAGAGGAAAGCAGTACATACTGACTTTCATGGATTTTGCCACCCGATGGCCGGAAGCAGTAGCTCTAAGCAACACCAGGGCTAAAAGTGTGTGCCAGGCACTAGCAGACATTTTTGCCAGGGTAGGTTGGCCCTCCGACATCCTCACAGATGCAGGGACTAATTTCCTGGCAGGAACTATGAAAAACCTTTGGGAAGCTCATGGGGTAAATCACTTGGTTGCCACTCCTTACCATCATCAAACAAATGGCATGGTGGAGAAGTTTAATGGAACTTTGGGGGCCATGATACGTAAATTCGTAAATGAGCACTCCAATGATTGGGACCTAGTATTGCAGCAGTTGCTCTTTGCCTACAGAGCTGTACCACATCCCAGTTTAGGGTTTTCCCCATTTGAACTTGTATATGGCCGTGAGGTTAAGGGGCCATTGCAGTTGGTGAAGCAGCAATGGGAGGGATTTACACCTTCTCCAGGAACTAACATTCTGGACTTTGTAACCAACCTACAAAACACCCTCCGAACTTCTTTAGCCCTTGCTAGAGAAAACTTACAGGATGCTCAAAAAGAGCAAAAAGCCTGGTATGATAAACATGCCAGAGAGCGTTCCTTCAAAGTAGGAGACCAAGTCATGGTCTTAAAGGCGCTCCAGGCCCATAAAATGGAAGCATCGTGGGAAGGGCCATTCGTGGTCCAGGAGCGCCTGGGAGCTGTTAATTATCTCATAGCATTCCCCACCTCCAACCGAAAGCCTAAGGTGTATCATATTAATTCTCTAAAGCCCTTTTATTCCAGAGAATTAAAGGTTTGTCAGTTTACAGCCCAGGGAAGAGACGACGCTGAGTGGCCTGAAGGTGTCTACTACGAAGGGAAATGTGCTGGTGGTGTGGAAGAGGTGAACCTCTCCATGACCCTTGGGCGTATGCAGCGACAGCAGATCCAGGAGCTGTGCACTAGCTACGCGCCAACGTTCTCAGCCACCCCAGGACTGACTGAACGGGCATACCACTCCATTGACACAGGTAATGCTCACCCAATTAGGGTCCAACCTTACCGGGTGTCTCCTCAAGCTAAAACTGCTATAGAACGGGAGATCCAGGATATGTTACAGATGGGTGTAATCCGCCCCTCTGAAAGTGCATGGGCATCTCCAGTGGTTCTAGTTCCCAAACCAGATGGGGAAATACGTTTTTGCGTGGACTACCGTAAGCTAAATGCTGTAACTCGCCCAGACAACTATCCAATGCCATGCACTGATGAACTATTAGAGAAACTGGGACGGGCCCAGTTCATCTCTACCTTGGACTTAACCAAGGGGTACTGGCAGGTACCGCTAGATGAATCTGCCAAGGAAAGGTCAGCCTTCATCACACATCTCGGGCTGTATGAATTTAATGTACTCCCTTTCGGGCTGCGAAATGCACCCGCCACTTTCCAAAGACTTGTAGATGGTCTCCTAGCGGGATTAGGAGAATATGCAGTCGCCTACCTTGACGATGTGGCCATATTTTCGGATTCCTGGGCAGACCACCTGGAACATCTACAAAAAGTCCTTGAGCGCATAAGGGAGGCAGGACTAACTGTTAAGGCTAAGAAGTGTCAAATAGGCCTAAACAGAGTGACTTACCTTGGACACCAGGTGGGTCAAGGAACTATCAGCCCCCTACAGGCCAAAGTGGATGCTATCCAAAAGTGGCCTGTCCCAAAGTCAAAGAAACAGGTTCAATCCTTCTTAGGCTTGGCCGGTTATTACAGACGATTTGTACCGCACTACAGCCAAATCGCTGCCCCACTGACAGACCTAACCAAAAAGAAACAGCCAAATGCTGTTCAGTGGACCGGAAAGTGTCAGAAAGCCTTTAACAAGCTTAAAGCGACACTCATGTCTGACCCTGTACTAAGGGCCCCAGACTTTGACAAACCGTTCCTAGTAACCACAGATGCATCCGAGCGTGGTGTGGGAGCAGTTTTAATGCAGAAAGGAGCTGATCAAGAATTCCACCCTGTAGTGTTTCTCAGCAAAAAACTGTCTGAGAGGGAAAGCAACTGGTCAGTCACTGAAAAAGAATGTTATGCCATTGTCTACGCTCTGGAAAAGCTACGCCCATATGTTTGGGGACGGCGTTTCCACCTGCAAACCGACCATGCTGCACTAAAGTGGCTTCACACCGTCAAAAAAACTAACAAAAAACTTCTTCGGTGGAGTTTAGCTCTCCAAGATTTTGATTTCGACATCCAACACATCTCAGGAGCTTCTAACAAAGTGGCTGATGCACTCTCCCGTGAAAGTTTCCCAGAATCAACTGGTTAAAATCGTCCTTGAGATGTGGAAAATATTGTTAGTCTTTATGTACTTGGTAGTATATTTAGAGATGCATGTGTCTTATTAACTCTGTTTTCCTAGAGCTCCAGGAAGAAATCCCAGCCAGTGTTTCACCCTAGCTGAGATTTGGGGGGCGTGTCATAAATATAAAGGGAAGGGTAAACCCCTTTGAAATCCCTCCTGGCCAGGGGAAAGCTCCTCTCACCTGTAAAGGGTTAAGAAGCTAAAGGTAACCTCGCTGGCACCTGACCAAAATGACCAATGAGGAGACAAGATACTTTCAAAAGCTGGGAGGAGGGAGAGAAACAAAGGGTTTGTGGGTCTGTCTGTAGTCGTCTTGGCCGGGGACAGAACAGGAATGGAGTCTTAGAACTTTTAGTAAGTAATCTAGCTAGGTATGTGTTAGATTATGATTTCTTTAAATGGCTGAGAAAAGAATTGTGCTGAATAGAATAACTATTTCTGTCTGTGTATCTTTTTTGTAACTTAAGGTTTTGCCTAGAGGGGTTCTCTATGTTTTTGAATCTAATTACCCTGTAAGATATATACCATCCTGATTTTACAGGGGGGATTTCTTTATTTCTATTTACTTCTATTTTTTATTAAAAGTCTTCTTGTAAAACACTGAATGCTTTTTCATTGTTCTCAGATCCAAGGGTTTGGGTTTGTGGTCACCTATGCAAATTGGTGAGGCTTTTTATCCAACATTTCCCAGGAAAGGGGGGGTGCAAGTGTTGGGAGGATTGTTCATTGTTCTTAAGATCCAAGGGTCTGGGTCTGTAGTCACCTCGGCAAATTGGTGAGGCTTTTTACCAAACCTTGTCCAGGAAGTGGGGTGCAAGGTTTTGGGAAGTATTTTGGGGGGAAGGACGCGTCCAAACAGCTCTTCCCCAGTAACCAGTATTAGTTTGGTGGTGGTAGCGGCCATTCCAAGGATAACGGGGGTAATATTTTGTACCTTGGGGAAGTTTTGACCTAAGCTGGTAAAGATAAGCTTAGGAGGTTTTTCATGCAGGTCCCCACATCTGTACCCTAGAGTTCAGAGTGGGGGAGGAACCTTGACATATGCTATTTATAGATACCGGGAAGATTGAATTGTAATGATAAAAAGACGGTCTCTTTATAAGCTCGTGTGTGTGCGCGTGCGTGCGTGCACACATAGTCTGTAGCACATCACACATCTGTAGCTTCCACAAATCAAGCATCCATAATGGCCTCTTCTGGAAAGCTATGGATGTTTTCTTCTGGACAGGGCGTGTCCTGTAAAAACTAACCCTTCCCATTACACCATTTCTCATGTAGTTAGAGAACAGCAGAAATCAACTGAATTAGTATAGACACATGAATGAAGCCTTTCACCCCTTATTATTAATTCATCAACATATCTGTTACTGAAACCCGAATCTCCTGTTTTTCAAATTTCCAGCATGTATTAATCTCTGATTTTTCCCCAAGAGATGATTCAGCACAAAAGCATCCTCTCCACCTCCAAATAAAAATTTAGCCTAATGTATGAAGTCTAAGTTCCCAACTATATTGAATATAGCTGTCTATTTGGAAAAGAGGAGAGAAGAAACCTTCAAAGTTCTTTCACTTCTATATCTGCTTAAAAAAGAAATCCATAGTAAGAGCACCAGTGGTGCCAGAGATCTTGTGGCAGCATTATCAGTCTGGTGAGCAACAGTGCCTGGATATATATTCTGTTGCAGCTTTCTGTCTTGTCATTACTATGTACTGTTTGCTTCCCTTAATCTGCAGTAAGGGAGAGAAGCGCAGTGATGAATGCTATGTGCTGACAACAATACAGTACTCTTAAGTCAGGGGCATAAGTTATACATTTGCCAGAGAGAGAGAGAGTCTTCGTATACAGTACAATGCCATGCTCTTTGTGCAGGTCCATGATGTTCAATAAATAAGAAGCTGAATGTTCTTATTTGGAGACATAAACTTAGTATGTTGCACCTATGCAAAGAGCAAATTAATTTTTGAAAAATTGGGCTCTTAAATTGTATCATGTATAACCATTCTTATCATCTTAGTTCATCCATCCAGATAAAATGGTACCCATTTCCTCTTTAAATGTCAAATATGTAATATATATTTTGAAATAGAAAGGATACCTTAGGGTACATGCTAATGTACTCCCTTCAATTACATTTATGATTATGACCTTTATTCAAACAATAATTTAATGTTTTAATTAAATCTGCAACCATTTCTACAAGATGTCCTTCATTCCTCTGTACTCTAATTTAATTAAGTAATTTTCAATCACAATCAGCAATATCTAACTATCAATTTTAATACTCTTTTTTTTCTGTAGTCTAAGCTGATATTTTATGTTTTAAAACAAACTTTGTATTTCTGTGGCAAGAAATAATTCAGTCTTTTACTGTAATTGAATAATATACATTTTATATTGCATCACTCAAATCTGAAGATGTGGCATATTAAACATTCCCCAGGAATAGCTCCAATATTATGTAAAAAACCACTACCACCTTATTTCAAATTTCCTAACAGGTAGGAAAAGGAAACACCTTGCTAAATACTATGTTTCTATTGCTTTCATTATTAAGTTAGGATTCAAATTACTGATCTCAGTTATTACAGATTTAATATTTTAAACATGTTTAAAAATGCATGCACAGAAAAAATCAAATGACATGTAAAATTAGTAAATATTTGAACAACCCTTTGACAATATTTTGATATTTCTTTCCAGATATTTTTATGAAAGGAGTGAATTATACAGTGCAAGTGTCTTCTGTAAATGGAGAACAGGAAAACAGTGAGAAAAACATGCTTCCTCTCCACCTTTAGCCAACTTATATTATTATATTTTTGGAGCCTGATCCCGTTCCCTAATGAAGTCAATAGCAAGTCACCAATAGACTTCAGTGTGATTGGGACTGGGACTTAATGAGCTATAGTAGCAGTTGTAAAATCTCTTTAAAGTGTGGAACACCCTGTGTGGCATATACAATACATTCTTGGGTGCGCTAGGCTGGCTTTTCGTATTTTTATACAAGTTACTTCCACATTCATGCATCAGGGCTGGCCTTACCATGAGGCAAACTGAGGCGGCCACCTCAGGTGCCAGACTGTGGGGGGACGCCACAGTGACCCAGAGTGTAGAAAATTGTGTCTGCTGCTGATGCATATGTATTCTCTCTACTCTAGATGCCGAGAGATGGTGGAGTGATGTGCTGGAGGAAGGAGGGCACAAGAGACATAACAGGCAGGCAGGAGAAAAGGTAAGAGGGAATAACAGCAGCAGGAGCTGCAGGGAGAGAGAGGAGGAGGAGCCTCTTATGTACCTCTCTAGCACCCCCAGGAGCTTGGATTGATTAACACCAGCTTCTCAAGGAGCTTCCTGTTTCTTGCTGTTTCCCTGAACCCACTTGAGGAGAACAGGCAATCAACTGAAGTAGTAGGAGCCAGTTAGGCCCTTAAGACGCTGATCTCTTCCCTCACTCAGGCCCTGCTACCACTATAACTGGCACAGAACAGCAGTCCTGAGTGAAAGAAGAAAACACCCTTCTGGAGTAGCATTCAGAAAAATAAAGCAACCAAAGGAAGCTTTTCTATCTAAGCAAGAAGGAGGTCTCCTGAGATACATAGACACAAATGGGTTGGATATAGCCTTGATTTTTGCATGACACTCCTACTGAGTTCAATGGGAGTTCTGCTTATGAAACAAGGATACAATTTGACTGTATGTAACTGTAAGGGATTGTGGCCTACCTTATAGTGCTCTCTTCTGGCTGGACCTAGGCTTGTGCCTGCAGAGCCAGCCCCCTCCCTGGGAAAATCTTGCCTACGGCCTTTTCACAGAATACAGGGAGGGTAGTTTCCGGTCAGATGAATTGCTGTGGATTTCGTTTCAAGACTTAACAAAAACCAGGATCAACACTTCATAACCTTTCCCTGCAAAGTCTGTATAGGTTAAGTCCCTTTCTTCAAGTCTTTCCATCATGCCATGAGTTCATCAACCAAAGTTCCTGTCTCTTACCTCAGAGCCTTTTTTATGATAACAGGACATTCCCCAGTCTCCTTTTGTCCAACAGCCTCAGGTAGGTTTTGTAGCCCTCCTCTTCCATTTCCTGCTGCTCCTTTTATAAGGGTCAGCCAGTTAAGTTGCTGGACTTTTCCCAGTTGCAGCGGGTGGGTCTAATTAGCCAACTAGTGATCTGTGGGCCACTGACCCCAGAGGAATACAGTCCCTTTCACCCTCATAGTAACTTTATCTTCATTACTTACTGGAAAGACGTAATTCTGTAAGTGCTGCCACTAAATAGATATGATACAGAGAGAAATGTTGATTGACAAGGATGAGACAGGACAATTGATATAATAGTAGTGTGCCCATCTTCTGGCATCCGTATTCCCTTACATAAAGGCTTTCATGACTATGTAGCATATCCTTCTGTAAACCCACAGAACATTTTTCACAGTAAATACCAGAGTCATTGATTTACACATAGTGTTTAATGAGCTGATGGTGAGCAGAATGGTGTTAGATCTTAATGAGGAATGTGCAGAAAACTTATCTAATTTGCAGAAGACAGTTACTTTATTAAAAACAGATTGAACAATGTGGAAGGTAAAGGAAAAGTGGCTTATGAACATTGCATACAAAAATGCTCCTTAAATGAGGCTCATTGCAAAATTTGAAGACTTACCTGTTGTTTTTGAAACAATTGATTCCAATCCTAATTAATCCATCAGCACAATATAATTTTTTCTCTGCAAGACTTGATACCAATCTCAATAATAAGGGGAGATAATGACTGATTATCTTTAAAGTAGTGATGGAAATACACTGAAATAATCAGAGTTCATCTTTCATATTCTAACTTTTCAAGGACCGTGAAGTGATAAATGTTCATGTTCATCCATTTTAACTGGCAGCACTACCTAGAAAAATGGTAATCTCAAGAAATTGGACTCTTGGGAAAACAACAGGAGCCTGCAGTTAAAACTAATTATCTAGGGCAATAAAAAAACCTAATATGCATAATCCACAGAGTTAATTTAAAAAGCACAGGAGGAAATATTTGAATACATGGATCAAAAAGATAAGAGAATTTTAGAAGTGGAATACAAAATTAGTACAGGTGAGGATGCAAGAAATATTTCTAGAAACTTTAACAAGATCACATCCACAGGGAAATATTTGCTGGCTGCTAAATTGGATGATCTGGTTAACTGAAGCAAAAGAAACAACCTCACACTAATGGCGTTTCCCTGGTGACACTGAAGTTTTAGACCAAATACATATTTTACAAGTTTTAAAAATTAAATATTCTCTTGAGAGGTAAAATTGTAAGAGAATGTGCACATGTAGTATTTGATTCTGTCACCCTGGCTTGTATTGGACAGTCCAGTAGGACTACTCAAGGAGTAAGGAATTACTCAATGAGAGTAAGGATGGCAGAACTGGGTTCTTGTTGATGTCAAAACCTGCTACTAACAGAAAAATGCAAGTTGTGGTTATGTTAAACTTTCAAGATAATATTCATGTTCAACAAGATATTGTTTGGAATAAAAATAAAATCTTTTTTTTTCTTTTTTACTAGTCAATGTAATTGTCTAGAAAATGAGGAGCCTTCCCACAAGCACTAGAACACTTCAAGTTGCCACAATGTTATTTCATAAATAGAGTGATCCTAACAGTATTGTGTAATAGAGTAGCTGGTACTTGTTGAAAATACAACAGAAACGTTACAATATTTTGATGTCAAACATTAGCGTGACCATGTTGTGTCGCTGAACAACCTCAGAATAGGAAATATTTCACAATCCAAAGGTGGTTCTCAAACTGTGGGTCATGACCCCATTTTAATGGGGTCACCAAGGCTGGCTTAGACTGCCTGGGGCTGAATCCTGAGCCACACCGCCTGGGGCCGAGGCTGAAGCCCAGGGGCTTCAGCCCTGGGCAGTAAGGCTCAGGTTACAGGCCTCCCACTTAGGGCTGAACTTCTTGAGCTTCGGCTTTGCCCTCCCTGCTTGGGGTAGTGGGGTTTGGGAGGGCTCAGGCTTCGGTCCTCCCCCCTAGGGTCGTGTAGTAATTTTTGTTGTCAGAAGGGGGTCACCGTGCAATGAAATTTGAGAACTCCTGAATTAGATCGTTGGAATAAATTATCTGCTGACTAGAACTTTTTAAAAAGGACAGAATCGACTCCTTTATTTGATGACCTGGCCTAAACTTTCAGAAGTGACTAATGATTTTAGGTCTCTCATTTTGATTGCCCAACTTCAGACATCTTAAAGGTGGCTTTCAGAAAGTGTGAACCCCTTCTTTTGAAAATCAGGGCCTTTTGTGATAGCTCATTTTAAACACCCAAGTGCTGACATGCCCCAAATCACTAATTTCTTTTGACAATATAAGCCTTGTATTCTCTTTGGGAGCCCTGACTAATTATATTTTCTCCTTCCTGTTTCAAGAAGGAAGACTCCTCCAGATGGCTGACGTTAATTACAGTGTTAAAAATTGGGCAGGGGTGGGGGAGAAGGGGCTAAAACAGAAGACTGGTTGCTGCTACAGGTTGTCTTCCTTCAAACAGCAACAACAACCTCGGAAGATTTAGAGCTTTGTGTGTGTTCTTTGTTTGAGGTGGAGAGTTGGGCAGGAAGGCAGAAGAGCACTTATGCCACTCAATGATCTGGGTAGTGTTGGAATGTAGTGAAGCATCCTTTCCATATTTCTCTCTAATGCACACTGATCTATTCTAAGGTTTCTTCTAAGGCTATGTCTAAACTGCGCACCTTACAACCGCATAGCTGTGCTGCTACAGCAGTACCGCTGTAAGATACGCAGTTTAGCTGTTCCCGTGACTACAAAATGAAACCACCCCTCAATGAGAGGCAGTAGCTTTGTCGGTGGAAGAGCTAACTGTCCACACTGGTGCTTTTCATTGGTAAAACTTTTGTCGGTCAGGGGTGTTTTTTGAAAGTGTAGTGTAGACATAGCCTAAGTGAGTTGTCAGTAGCTTTTGTAAAATATGTTGATTTTTCTAGGTATGTGTATTGTGTAGACTTTTCAAAGACATATAAAGAAAAGTAGTTGAGCCCATTTATGTCTTCATCTCCTTTTAGTCTGGAGAATCTAGGAAAAGTTGCAGAGGTCTGGTAGTTGCAAGTTTCAGTATGTACACTCACCCATGGTTGCTTTCAGTTGTCATGGCCCATTGAAAAGCAATACAACTTTCCAATTATGCATCTCAAATAATAATAAGTAGCTGATAAGTGGCAATATAATGTGTTCTGTTTGATTTTCTTATGTATCATTCCATATTGTAGAAGATTGCTGTCCATGACCCACTGTAGTTAAAGTTGTATTTCTATTTCCAGTTGTTCATAACTTTTCGAAACTTTCACTCTTTATGTTGAAATGTTCCATGCTTTCTCTCTGCAGGAAGGTGACTTGAGGGTGATGGGGGGGAGGGGAAGGAGAGGAGGAGGAGGAGGAAGGGGGATAGTTTGAACAAAAGAGTTTGAGTGGCAAAAAATTGTCCATGTTTCCTAGTGTAAAAAAAACAACCTTTTTTAACCATTAACAACTGAAATTAAGTGAACACTGAAATACTGTTATATTCTGGAAAAGGATGCTAAAAAGGATATTGTGGGGTTGTATATTCATTATCTCTATGGCTGCTAACTCAGATTAGTTCACAGCAGAACTGAAATGATGGTTTTTTTTCTACTTGCCATCCCTGAGATCTGAAAGTCAATTTAGATTAATTTAGCAATCAATTTTCTACAGGCCAATTATGCGGTCAGTTTCATTGACCTGTGCAAGCCTGTTGTTCTGTATCTCGGGCAAGGGTTTACAACTTTTTCATCATATGGACCACAGCATAATAGAGAGAGAGTCTTCTCCATAACCTCCTCTCCCATTCATGATTACATGCACTACCTCTCCTTCTGTTATGGTTCAGGGTTGAGCTACACCTGTGATCTCCCTTTCAATCTCTGCATTGGCGCGTTGTTCAAGTGATATGCCTACACTAGCACTTCTCCCAGAATGGAACTCTGCGCTTCATCCCACTTTTATGCTGGATCATCAGGCCATTTTATATGCCCTGTTTGCCAACCATACACACCTCCATTAGGTCCAACTTGTTATGGAATCTTCTCTGGGAGTTTTGAACAGCAAAATAACAGAAAACAGAAATGGAATGTTATCCAAAGGAACATTGCAAGCAGAGAAGAGCATTACTTTTAACAAAAGCCAAAAGACACATCATTTTACCTAAATTTAGCTTTTTCTTGCCTGTTTAAGTAGTGAATTCTTTCCCAGGTGTCTGGCTGATGGGTCTTGCTCACATGCTCAGGATATAACTGATCACGATATTTGGGGTTGGGAAGGAATTTTTCTCCAGGTCAGATTGGGGAAAGAGACCCTGGATGTATATTGCCTTCCTCTGCAGCATGGGGCCCGGATCACTTGCAGGTTTACACTAGTGTTAATGGTGGTTTCTCTGTAACTTGAAGTCTTTAAATCATGATTTGAGGCCTTCAGTAAGTCAGCCAGAGATTAGGGGTCTATTACAGGAGTGGGTTGGTGAGGTTCTGTGGCCTGCAATGTGCTGGAAGTCAGACTAGATGATCATAATGGTCCCTTCTGGCCTTAAAGTCTGTAAGAAGCAACCAGAGGGTCAGTGATTTGTCCAATGTCACATATGAGGGCAGTGATGAAATTTAACTGAGCAGCCTGATTTCCACTTTAGCACTCTGTTCAGTAAGTTCACTTTTCTACAGGATTTATGTTTTCTGTAGTATCTGGCTGGTGAATCTTGCCCACATGCTCAGGGTTTAGCTGATCGCCATATTTGGGGTCGGGAAGGAATTTTCCTCCAGGGCAGATTGGAAGAGGCCCTGGGGGTTTTTCGCCTTCCTCTGTAGCATGGGGCACGGGTCACTTGCTGGAGGATTCTCTGCTCCTTCAAGTCTTTAAACCACGATTTGAGGACTTCAATAGCTCAGACATAGGTGAGAGGTTTTTTGCGGGAGTGGGTGGGTGAGATTCTGTGGCCTGCAATTTGGAGGAGGTCAGACTAGATGATCATAATGGTCCCTTCTGAACCTTAGTATCTATGAATCATGTGGCACCTTATGAAGGACTGTGGCTTAAAAGTCACAATGTAACTTTACTCCTCCTGGGAACCAACTTTTGTTGTTATATTGTACCCATGGTATGCTACCAATGCAATAACATGTCCTATATAGCAATTTGCATCCATGGACTGAATTTTTATCTGTTTTGACCAATGAAAAGGTTAGTTTTAACTAGGGCTGGTTGAAATTTTTCCATCTATACTGGTTCTTTCAACAGAACAAGGAGTTGTGACTAAATTAAATGTTCAGCAGAGCATGTTTTTCTGTGGAAAGTTTTGAGTTTTCATTGAAAAAACAAAAATGTTTGGTTTCTGGCTAAAATGTTTGGTTTTCAGGATTGTGATTTTTAAATTAAAAGTCATATTTTTTTCATGGAAAATTTCAACAAAAAAAGACAATTTTCTTCATTTGAATTGAAATTTTCAGTGTGGGAAAAACCTCTAACTTTAACCCTGAACGCAAGGAAAAAAGCTAGAGATGAAATTAGTTCAGGGATTGTGTTGTTCATGCTGTGTTTCAGCACCAAGAATATTGCTTAAG
Source organism: Lepidochelys olivacea (assembly GCF_965140295.1). Classification (NCBI taxonomy): domain Eukaryota; kingdom Metazoa; phylum Chordata; order Testudines; family Cheloniidae; genus Lepidochelys; species Lepidochelys olivacea. The sequence goes on along the minus strand of NC_140414.1, from coordinate 43,819,191 downwards.
GAAGAGTAGAAATGTGGAGTTGCGTAGTACATTGTTTCCCATGCAAATAAAGAAACTTGGTATTTGGCATTTCCTGTTTTTCTGTGTTTCTCAGGCCTAATTAAAGATACTAAGACAAGATGTCTGCTCTGTTCAGTCAACAAATCTCATACATTAAATGGCAAATAATATAAATGGGTTTGATAGAATTTTATTTTTTATACTATTGACAGATATTGATGTTTTTAAACTTTTTTACAATTTGTATTCATTTTTAAATTTTCACATGTGGAAATTATGCGGGGTTCAGACTATTTAATGAAAACAGATGTTGAAATTCAAAAGGTTAAGATTTATAGCCATTAAAACACAAATTGTCAACATAATATATTAAATTACACCAAGTAAATATTCTTTAATCAAACTCTAAGTTCTCAAGAAGCATTTTTCTTACTGTAAATTTCAATTATTAATGGAAATATTTTTTCATTGGTGTCACGATGCCTCCGTGGGTCACAGCTGAGAATACCAGATTCAGGACTAACTGCTGAGAAACGGGGCAGACCCACCCAAACTAGTGATTAGTCTAAGATATCGAAAAACAGTAACACAAGTAAACTTCTTCTGTCTCATCACATTGGTTAGCAAAAAGTCAGAAATGCAGTTTCCTTAGCCCTTGTTTCACCACACCACACGATCCATTGTCTACAGCCAAGCTCTAAGATAGAACCACATTTGCTCCACCCCCTCAGACAGAGACAAACACCTTCAAGATCTCTATCAAGCGTTCTTACAACTACAGTATCCACCTGCAGAAGTGAAGAAACAGATTGACAGAGCCAGAAGAGTACCTAGAAGTTACCTACTACAGGACAGGCCCAACAAAGAAAATAACAGAACGCCACTAGCTGTCACCTTCATCCCCCAACTAAAACCTCTCCAGTGAATCATCAAGGATCTACAGCCTATCCTAAAGGATGACCCATCACTCTCACAGATCTTGGGAGACAGGCCAGTCCTTGCTTACAGTCAGCCCCCACAACTTGAAGCAAATACTCACCAGCAGCCACACACCACACAACAAAAACACTAACCCAGAAATTTATCCTTGCAACAAAGCCCATTGCCAACTGTGCCCACATATCTATTCAGGGGACACCATCATAGGACCTAATCATATCAGCCACACTATCAGAGGCTCGTTCACCTGCACATCTACCAATGTGATATATGCCAGCAATGCCTTGTACATTGACCAAACTGGACAGTCTCTACGTGAAAGAATAAATAGACACAAATCAGATGTCAGGAATTATAACATTCAAAAACCAGTTGGAGAACACTTCAGTCTCTCCAGTCACTTGATTACAGACCTAAAAGTTGCAATATTACAACAAAAAAACCTTCAAAAACAGACTCCAACGAGAGACTGCTGAATTGGAATTAATTTGCAAACTGGACACCATTAAATTAGGCTTGAATAAAGACTGGGAGTGGATGTGTCATTACACAAAGTAAAACTATTTCCCCATGTTTATTTCCCCCCCCTTACTGTTCCTCAGCGGCTGGAAATGGCCCATGTTGATTATCACTACAAAAGGTTCTTTTTCCTCTCCTGCTGGTAATAGCTCACCTTAAGTGATCACTCTCATTATAGTGTGCATGGTTACACCCATTGTTTCATGTTCTCTATGTATATAAAATTGTCCTCCTGTATTTTCCACTGCATGCATCCGATGAAGTGGGCTGTAGCCCATGAAAGCTTATGCTCAAATAAATTTGTTAGTCTTAAGGTGCCACAAGTACTCCAGTTCTTTTTGTGGATACAGATGAACATGGCTGCTACTCTGAAACCTAGATTCTATGAGTGTTTTTTTTAAAACTAATCTAATCAAACAAAGGGTTCTTTTAATCCCAAGATATCAGCCACGGAGTCAGGTCAATATACAAATCATATCTTACCCAATAATCACTCTGTTGCTAATCCTTTAGTATCTAATATCTAAATGTTTGTTTATAAGAGAAAAGAAAGAAGAGAGTTAAATGGTCAAGGGAAACAAATACATACACTCTGTGCAAAGTTCTTGTACTAGGTTTGCAGCAGTGATGGAATAAACTGCTGGCCTGTAAATTTTGGTAACTTTCAAAAGATTGGGAGGTCATCGGGTCATTGGCTGGAATGCTCCTTTTAGTATAAGTCCATAGTCCAGAAAAATCAGAGCAGGAAACAGGCAAAATAGAGATGCTTCCAGGGTTTTTTATGCCTTCTCCCATGTAGAGGGATGGTCTCAGTCTTAGTTTGTGGAAAATTACAGGGATAAAATGTAGTCCAGAGTCACATGAACAGGTCATATGCCCTTGCGTGCTTTGAGTTGTAGGAGCAGTCATTACCCATATTCCGGCTAAAACGTCCACAGGAAGGCTCACTGGGCAGGGATAAGCTTCTTCTATGGTCTGTTGTGTGAGCTAAGTGTCCTTTAACGGGTCATCAACTTGAATAGTTCATTCACAATGTGCTGGCCAGACTGGATGTAAATTACCTTGGGAATGTTACCCCAGGAGTGAGCAAACATTTGAAATACTGGTACATAGTTAATATTCATAACTTTAGACACAAGCATGTACATGAATACAAATAGGATAATTATATTTGATAGATTGTAACTTTTCCATTGACACCCTATATGACATACTTTTGTGCAAGATTTGTTGCAATTGTCCAATAGTGGCAATATTAATGATCTAAATGGTCATGTTTTAATCATGAAACCAACATGTACCAAAAAATCTAATTCTTCCAAGTTTAAATATAACAGAAAGCATTTATCTTTTTAATTGTTGAATCTTTTTTCACAAAAATACTCAAGTTATACCTGTTAAAATGGTTTATCTTCTTAATAGAGGTATTGTCTGTTGGGTGAGTAGGTTCTGAAAGGGAGAGGGAATGTTACTCTCCAGAACTCCTTTTTTTATGCTGGCTTTCATTATAAGCCGGACTCTTCTGCTAGGCAGTTCAGGGTTACCTTTAAAAGAAAAGGAGTACTTGTGGTACCTTAGAGACTAACAAATTTATTTGAGCTTATCATTCATTAACTGGGCCTCCATATTAATACTAAATGAGTTGATCATGATTAATGTTATTACTATAAATATCAGAGCAGTTAAATGTTATTAGGCCATTATTTCAAGGCATTGCCCAGTTTAGACCTATTTCACAAAATGACAACGTGCCCTTTGAGATGGAAATACAGTCAATTACTGGATGTTAGGGTCAGCACTTAACTTAGTGTTAAATCTATAAACAGAGCAGAGTGTCCAATGCTTAATATGTTTTCTGATGTCTGAAGAGATGAACTTGAACTAGTAGCCTGATTCTCCTGTTGTACAGGTTTTGCACCATTACATCCACATTTGTTTTAATAGTGACTTCTGGTGTAAGTCAGAGAAGAATCAGGTTCTCACTTTTTTACATTAAAATACCATGTTTAAATCACTTAAAGATGCATTTATATTGAATTTGGATTAGTTAATCTTCTCCATCCATTTAGGAAGGAACTCTGGGCCATGTCCTGATTTCAGTTAAACTAGTGTAAACCTAGAGTAATTCTGTTGCCTTCAGTGGATTTGCTCTGGAATTACCTAGCTCAGAGTCTAGCTCTTTGTTTTGTAAACGCACAATGCTGTGACTATGCATCCATTCCCATCAAATTTTAATCAGTAGGCTGATCTCGGGGACATTTCTAATAACTCGTTGGAATCAAATGAGAAAAAAGTGCAGTTCATTTGTTTTATGATCTCCCACTGTTTTACCATAAATAAGGTAGAAGAACAGCTTTGGGCTACCATTAATGTTAAACATTTGATGGAATGCATTAAACTAACTAATTCCAAATATAATCATTCCTCTTCTTTGAAGTGCTGGAATGACTTAAAAGTTCATGTTCACAGCAGGGATCTAAAACATTTTAAAGTATGAGTGCATTTTTTTTTTTTTGGTAACAAAAATGCTTTCTACATCCATTTATATGCATGATTAAGTAATTTTTTTTTTTTTTAAGTTTTCACTGCAGTGGTTGTCTGACTCATTTTTTTCAAGATAGTACATTTTTCAAAAAGCTGATTTTAAATGAACATCTGCAATTGGGAGAGAAAAAGTGTGATATCTTACTTATTATTGAATTGTATTACCATATTTGAAATTTGTTGACCTCCTAGAGTTCACATTTTCTTTTTCTAAGCAATTGAAAAAGGCCACTTTCCACACATTTGCACTTTGCACGTACCTGATGAATATTTCAACCTAAATAGATGTCTGTAGTAAGGAGATGCTGTATAGGCAGCTGTTTTTTTATAGGCAAAAACTTAGATTTTTTTTTTTTAAAGGGCAGAGGGACATTATGATCATCTGGTCTGACCGCCAGCATAACACAGGACAAAGAACCTTACCCAATAATTTCTGCATCAAGTTCACAACTTCTGTTTGAACTACTTGATATCTTTAAATCAAGATCCAATATCTTTGTAAAAGACTTCATATGGTGGGGAATACATCACATGCATAGGTAAGTTATTTAGATAGTTGTTCACCATCAGTGTTTAAAAAAAAAATTGTACCTTATTTCCAGTCTAAATTAATTTAGCTTCAAGCATCAGCTATTGACTCTCATGATACCTCTTTCTGCTACATTAAAGAGCCATCTATCAGAAATCTCATCTTTGTGGTGGTACTTGTAGGCCATGGTCAAATCACCTCTTACCAGTCTCTTAGATAAACTAAGTAGATTGGATATTTTTGTCACTCCCTACAACATATTTCAGTAACAACCATGCAGTAAAATCTCACAACTTTATGCACATTAACAATATGCATAATTGGCAGAACAATGAGTTTCAGTAGATCATGAATTTTCATATGATAATTTACATGGCATGCTTTGTATATATGATTATATATCATACAGTATCAGCGGCACAGGAGCCAGCAAACAGAGGTGTAAACGGGAGTTTCAGTGGGGAGTTTGAAAGGGGAGTTTGTATTGTGGTGCTTGTTTGGGGTTTGGTTTTGCTGTGGGTGGTGGTGATTTGGTGTGGTTTGTGTTTCCCAGATTAACAGGATTTAGGTGGGAAGGCTATGACAGATACAGAGGCAGCAGTGGGAGTGACCCACATGGTGGAAGACACAATGAAGATGACTGGTTGTGGAAGCTGCGGTATGTATATGATCCTGGAGGGGCTACCTGGTAAGAGTTTTGTCTGCATGAAATGCCATCTAATAGAGCTGATGGAGGAAAAGATCTGAGATTGGAGCTGCAGGTGGAAAGTCTGGTTGAGTTTAGAAGGCGGTTCGAGTGGATTATGGAGCAAAGACATGAGGCAGCTGAAGGGAAAAGCTCAGACTTGCAGATAGAAACAGGGCTGAAGAATTCTGAGGGGAGACTGCTGGGTGAGGAGAGTGGTCAGTGGGAGCATGTGACCAAGAGAACCAGGCAGAGGAAAAGACGGGCTAGTGAAGGAGAAATAGAGCTCAAGAATAAGATTGCAGAGTTGGAAAATGAAGAAGGGGCTCAGCAGGTGGTCACTGAAGATGGAAGGGCAAGGAAGAAGAGAAGAGCAGTTAGCCCTATAGGAAAAGGGGACGAGTCAATGAAGACTCCACCAAATATGAGTTCCAGGAGGATACAGGATGGGTTGAAGAGGATTACAAGGGAGAATAGGAATGGAAAGAACTTGCAGCCAGAGGGAGCAGGGGATAGACTGGAGAATAGCACAGTCACCAGGAAAAAGCAGGTCTACGTGATCGGGGACTCTTTACTGAGAATAGTAGACAGGCCTGTAACCAGAGCTGATCCAGAGAATAGAATGATGTGCTGTCTTCCAGGTGCTAAGATACGGGATGTAGACCTGAGGTTGAAAAGGATCCTAAAGGGAGCGGGAAAGAATCCCCTAATTATTCTTCATGTGGGAACAAATGATACCGGTAGATTCTCGCTGGAACATATCAAGAGAGACTATGCTAGGCTGGGGAAGACGCTTAAGGAAATCGAGGCTCAGGTGATCTTTAGTGGGATTCTGCCTGTTCCTAGGGAAGAGCAACAAAGGTGTGACAAGATTATGACTATCAACAGATGGCTTTGGCAGTGGTGCTATAAGGAGGGCTTTGGGATGTCTGGTTACTGGGAGGCATTCATGGACAGAGGACAGTTCTCTCAGGATGTCCTTCATCTGACTAGGGAAGGAAATAGACTTCTAGAATGGAGGCTGGCACAGCTGATTAAGAGAGCTTTAAACTAGGAATTTGGGGGAGATGGTTGGGAGATGTCCAGGTAATTTCCCTGCTGGATTTTAGCATTGAGAGGGAAGAAAACCAAGTAAGAAAGGATACAGCTGTGGGTAGGAGAATGGACATAAGGAGGAAAGGCAGTGTGGATACCAGTCTAATAGGTCATACTGGCTGTAGAATGACTGTGCCTAATCAGGTACAGAATGTGAGCGAGGCCAAAGAGCAAAAATTAAGATGTTTGTACACCAATGCGAGGAGCCTAGGTAACAAAATGGAGGAACTTAAGCTACTGGTGCAGGAAATGAAACCAGATATTACAGGGATAACAGAAACATGGTGGAATAGTAGTCATGACTGGACTACAGGTATTGAAGGGTATGTGCTGTTTAGGAAAGACAAAAATAAAGGTAAAGGTGGTAGAGTAGCATTGTATATCAATGATGAGGTAGAATGTAAAGAAATAAGAAGCGATGGGATGGATAAGATAGAGTCCATCTGGGCAAAAGTCACATTAGGGAAGAAAACTACTAGAGCCTCCCTTGTGATAGTGCTTGGGGTGTGCTGTAGACCGCCGGGATCTAATTTGGATATGGATAGAGCCCTCTTTAATGTTTTTAATGAAGTAAATACTAATGGAAACTGCGTGATCATGGGAGACTTTAACTTCCCAGATATAGACTGGAGGATGAGTGCTAGTAATAATAGGGCTCAGATTTTCTTAGATGCGATAGTTGATGGATTCCTTCATCAAGGAGTTGCTGAACTGACTAGAGGGGATGCCATTTTAGATTTGGTTTTGGTGAGCAGTGAGGACCTCATAGAAGAAATGGTTGTAGGGGACAATCTTGGTTCAAGTGATCATGAGCTAATTCAGTTCAAACTGAACGGAAGGATAAACAAAAATAAATCTGTGACTAGGGTTTTTGATTTCAAAAGGGCTGGCTTTAAAAAATTAAGGAAATCAGTTAGCGAAGTGGATTGAACTGAAGAATTTATGGATCTAAAGGCAGAGGAGGCCTGGGATTACTTAAGTCAAAACTGCAGAAGCTATCGGAAGCCTGCATCCCAAGAAAGGGAAAAAAATTCATAGGCAGGAGTTGTAGACCAAGCTGGATGAGCAAGCATCTGAGAGGTGATTAAGAAAAAGCAGAAAGCATACAGGGAGTGGATGATGGGAGGGATCAGCAAGGAAAGCTACCTTATTGAGGTCAGAACATGTAGGGATAAAGTGAGACAGGCTAAAAGTCAAGTAGAGTTGGACCTTGCAAAGGGAATTAAAACCAATAGTAAAAGGTTCTATAGCTATATAAATAAGAAGAAAACAAAGAAAGAAGTGGGACCGCTAAACACTGAGGATGGAGTGGAGGTTAAGGATAATCTAGACATGGCCCAATATCTAAACAAATTCTTTGCCTCAGCCTTTAATAAGGCTAATGAGGATCTTAGGGACAGTGGTAGCATGACAAATGGGAATGAGGATATGGAGGCAGATATTACCATAACTGAGGTAGAAGCGAAACTCTAACAGCTTAGTGGGACTAAATTGGAGGGGCCCAGATAATCTTCATCCAAGAATATTAAAGGAATTGGCACATGAAATTGCAAGCCCCTTAGCAAGAATTTTTAATGAATCTGTAAACTCAGGGGTTGTACCGTATGATTGGAGAACTGTTAACATAGTTCCTATCCTTAAGAAAGGGAAAAAAAGTGATCCGGGTAACTACAGGCCTGTTAGTTTGACATCTGTAGTATGCAAGGTCTTAGAAAAAATTTTGAAGGAGAAAGTAGTTAAGGACATTGACGTCAATGGTAAATGGGACAAAATACAACATGGTTTTACAAAAGATATATCATGCCAAAACAAACTGATCTCCTTCTTTGAGAAAGTAACAGATTTTTTTAGACAAAGGAAACACAGTGGATCTAATTTACCTCGATTTCAGTAAGGCGTTTGATACTGTGCCACATGGGGAATTATTAGTTAAATTGGAAAAGATGGGGATCAATATGAAAATATGAAAGGTGGATAAGGAATTGGTTAACAGGGAGACCACAGCGGGTCCTACTGAAAGGTCAGGTTGGAGGGAGGTTACTAGTGGAGTTCCTCAGGGATTGGTTTTGGGACCAATCTTATTTAATCTTTTTATTACTGACCTCGGCACAAAATGTGGGAGTGTGCTAATAAAGTTTGTGGATGATACAGAGCTGGGAGGTATTGCCAATTAAGAGAGAGACCGGGATATCATACAGAAAGATCTGGATGACCTTGTAAACTGGAATGATAGTAATAGGATGAAATTTAATAGTGAGAAGTGTAAGGTCATGCATTTAGGGATTAATAACAAGAATTTTAGTTATAAGCTGGGGACGCATCAATTAGAAGTAACGGAGGAGGAGAAGGATCTTGGAGTATTGGTTGATCACAGGATGACTATGAATCGCCAATGTGATATGGCTGTGAAAAAAGCTAATGTGGTCTTGGGATGCATTAGGCGAGGTATTTCCAGTAGAGAAAAGGAGGTTTTAGTACCATTATACAAGGCACTGGTGAGACCTCACCTGGAATACTGTGTGCAGTTCTGGTCTCCCATGTTTAAGAAGGATGAATGCAAACTGGAACAGGTACAGAGAAGGGCTATAAGGATGATCCGAGGAATGGAAAACCTGACTTATGAAAGGAAACTCAAGGATCTTGGCTTGTTTAGCCTAACTAAAAGAAGGTTGAGAGGAGATATGACTGATCTCTCTAAAATACCGGAGAGGGAGAGGAATTATTTAAGCTCAGTACCAGTGTGGACACAGGAACAAATGGATATAAACTCGTCATCAGGAAGTTTTAGGCTTGAAATTAGATGAAGGTTTCTAACCATCAGAGAAGTGAAGTTCTGGAATAGCCTTCCAAGGGAAGCAGTGGGGGCAAAAGACCTATCTGGCTTTAAAATTAAATTTGATAAGTTTATGTAGGAGATGGTATGATGGGATAACATGATTTTGGCAATTAATTGATCTTTAAATATTCATGGTTAATAGGCCCAATGGCCTGTGATGGGATGTTAGATGGGGTGGAATCTGAGTTACTACAGAGAATTCTTTCCTGGGTATCTGGCTGGTGAATCTTGCCCATATGCTTAGAGTTCAGCTGATTGCCATATTTGGGGTCGGGAAGGAATTTTCCTCCAGGGCAGATTGGAAGAGGCCCTGGAGGTTTTTCGCCTTCCTCTGTAGCATGGGGCACGGGTCACTTGCTGGAGGATTCTCTGCTTCTTGAAGTCTTTAAACCATGATTTGAGGACTTCAATAGCTCAGACATAGGTGAGAGGTTTATTTCAGGAGTGGGTGGGTGAGATTCTGTGGCCTGCATTTTGCAGGAGGTCAGACTAGATGATCATAATGGTCCCTTCTGACCTTAATATCTATGAATAATTATATGATATTGGTGAATATGGGGTCCCAGGGTGTTGCTTTGGTGTACACAACACCACACCAGTCCCTTTTGCTTCAGAGGAAATGAATACAACAGGGCACCTATTAAGTAATCCATCCCCTGTTGTCCAGTCCCAGCTTCGGTCAGTCAGAGGTTTAGGGACACCTGGAGTGTTGGGTTGTCCCCCTGACCATCTTGTCCAATAATCGATGGACCTGTCCCCCATGAATTCATCAAATTATTTTTTGAGTCCAGTTATACTTTTGGCCTTCATGCCATTCCCCTGACAACGAGTTCCATAGATTGACACTGAGTTATGTGAAGAAGTACTTCCTTTGGTTTTAAACCTCCCACCCATTAATTTTATTGGGTGACCCTTGGTTCTTGTGGTATGCGAAGGGGTAAATAACAATTCCTCATTCAATTTCTCCACACCATTCATGATTTTATAGCCCTCTATCAGATCCCCCCTTAGTTGTCTCTTTTCCAAATTGAACAGTCCTAGTGTTTTAAATTTCTCATTATATGGAAGCTGTTTCATACTGCTAATCATTTTTGTTGCCCTTAGCTGTACTACTTCTAACTCCAATATGGGGCAACCAGAACTTCACGCAGTGTTTAAGGTGTGGGTGTACCAATCGTTTATATAGTGTCATTATATTTTCTGTCTTCTCTTTCCCTAATGGTTCTTAATATTTTGCTAACTTTTTTGACTGCCACTGCACACTGAGTGGGTTTTTTCAGAGAACTGTGCATGATTGCTCCATGATCTCTTTCTTCGTAACAGCTAATTTAGACCCCATCATATTGTATATGTAGCTGAGATTGTTTTCCAGTGTTAATTGTCGTTTTGTTGCCCTTCACACAGTTTTGTGAGATCCCTTTGTATTTTTTTGTAGTCAATTTTGTAGTTCACTGTCTTGAGTAATTTTGTATCATCTCAGACTTTATCTTGCTGTTTACTCCTTTTTCCAAATTATTTATGTTGAACAGCGGTTCAGTACAATACAGATCCTTGGGGAGCCTGCTGTTTACCTCTCCATTGTGAAAACTGACCATTTATTCCTTCCCTTTGTTTCCTATCTTTTAACTAGTTACTGACCCATAAGAGGACTTCCTCCCATGACTACTTAGTTTGCTTAAGAGCCATTGGTGAGAGATCATGTCAAAGGCTTTCTGACAGTCCAAGTACGTTATCCACTTGATCACCCTTGTCCACGTACTGATTGTCACCCTCAAGGATTTTTAGTAGATTGGTGAGGCATGACTTCCCTTTACAAAGGCCATGTTGAGTCTTCCTCAACATATTGTGTTCATCTGTGTGTCTGATAATTCTGTTCTTTATTATAGTTTCAGCTGATTTGCCTGGTGGATTTGCCTTAAGTGTAAGGAGATTTAGCTGTGTGATTCCCACTGACATCAGGAGTAGTCATTGTAAGTTTTTCAGGATAAGGACCTAATCTTTTTATCCTTGTCTGTAAAGAGCTATGCACATGTATCTGCCTTTGGAAATTAAGGAGCATATCTGATACCTGTACTCATCTTGAGCAGCATCATCTCCACAAGTGGTCCCACTGACTTTAGTGGGACACTTTGTGGAGTAAGGAACTACTCAGCATAAGTAAGGATATCAGAATATGGCCTTTAAAATTAAAAGCAATATAAAAACAAGGCATTTCCTATTTACTTTTTTAGAGAAAAATTAAAATAATACAGCACTAGCAGTAGAAAACTAAACGCATTCTAAAGAGTAGTTTGGGGTGATCCATCAAGTCAAGAGAAGGTTTATGCCAACAAAATTAAGTTTTTCCCTGCTTCACAATTGTCACTCTACTTAAGTTTTTTTGTAGGTTCCCTTTCCAGAGCTTGCAGTAAGATTGAAAGAGTTTTTCACTGAGATTTTTACCATCTTCCAATTTTGGAAGAAATTAATCCTATTAAAAAGTCTGAATGTCAATATTAATCCATGGAGTAAAATGTTGCACTGCTCAGAGACAAAACATAAAAGTTACAAAAATGATTATCAATCTATATGTAAATAGTATATTTGTATGCATAAACTAGGCCTATGCAATTGTATCATATCCATGGATTTGTACTTGACTGTTTTGAAAATTTGGTCCAAAAAGCTTTTAAGAAAAGTATTCAGATATTTAGTTTAAAGAATGAACATGATAGGACACAGATTTTTTTTTAAGAGGCAAATATTAAAATTATTTTTACTTTTAATTTATTATAAGAGGACAGATGTTTCCTGGTCCCTCCATGGTGGGATTTCTTTTTATACAACATTAAGTGATTCTCGTAGGGAGTACAAAAGATCCTTCTTCAAAAAAGCTTTCATGTCTCCCTTCTCCATTTAATTTGAAGAATTCAAACAATTTTTTAGCACCATTGAATTTAAATACACCATTAAATACATAACATTTTAAACTTAATATATTATCTTTCTGTACTGTAGCTTTATATTTGTATTTCCTGGAGCTCAATTTAAAAAAAAATAGTTTTTTGAAAAATGTAATTCTGAGATATTTTGCTAAATAGCATATTAGGTCTTTGAGACAAGTGGAAAGTTACATTATTCATAGTCCTGTTTGAATGGCACAAAGCCAAGCCCAGAAGCTTTTAACAGCTGGTATGACACTGTTATAAGATTTAGGTCATTACTAATAATTTTCACAGTCTACTGATCGATTCATGAAGCCCCATTTTGAATTTCAAAAAGTACTTCATGTATGGCTTAGCAGGAAGTATTTGGAATTGCATAGCATACCAATGTTTTTGGAGGAACCTTGAATAATGTTTCTTACACTAATCCAAAGTATCAAACATTGTCATATTCAGTGTCCCTTTCTAAATTAGCCAAAGCAGACAGAAGACCTGGTTTTCAGCTGGATTCAAACAAAGCTCAGCTTTTGTATCCATCATATTGCACAATGCACGTGTAAACGTCTGTACTCAGTAACTAATGCATGCCCTTGCATTTGCATGTGAAAAACATTTACAGTTGTATATTCAATAGTATTTAATTTTTCCCTTCCTAATTTTTCAAAAAACATTAATCATATGACAAAGTGTACAACAGAGATAATTTTTTTTACAAAATAGCCAAATAAAGGCCTGAACTTGGGTTCACATAAATTATTGCCTAGCATCAACTTGTGCATTTCAACACCAACAGCTGCATATCTGACCATGAGCACTTGAGCTGATTTGACATGTGACTATGCCTAACCACATCACTGAGCTCAGACTCAAGCCATATGTGTGTCATTACAGTTTCCTTTTAAAAACTTCATTGATTTTTACTTTTAAAGTGTTTGTTTTCTGGACTTAATTTTACTTTAAGCTCAAGTCCTATGCAATCAGGTCCTCTTTAACAAAGCTAGTTGATCATAGCTGGTGGTATTTTCCTTGGGATTTTGTGTGTGTGTGTGTGTATTAAAAGTAACCACATGGTAAACAAATACCTTAGAAAATCACATTGGGAATGGTGTTATGTCATCTTGTTTTCTAACTCTCTTCAGGCATCCATATTTTCTGTATTTAACATAATTTTAATTAGTAGATCAAGTCCAAATAGGAGCTTGCAGTGTGCTTAGATGCACAGCATTGAATGCAGCTGGAGAGCAGGATGGACTCTTGCCATCCCAAATTGGCTTTTCTTAAAGGCTCCTCAGCAGGTGCCACTTCTCCTGTTGTGGAAGAGCATTAACAAGCATGGCAAGAGGGGAAACATATCTTGTTTGTTAATATGTGCTCCTCTACACCATCTTATTAACAAACTTTTTTTTTCTAACAACACAGCAAATTTTCTTCCTAAACAGCAGATGAAAGCACTGAATATTTTGTGTCCTACTCTTCCCATCACAAGTGATCTTTCATACCTGGAACTTCCTAGCTGCAGGTTTAAGCTTTCAATTCACCTGTTCATAACCTTTCCTTTTTCCCTCCCCACCTGCACTGATCTAGGTGATGTTTTTGTCTTCTGACTTCTAGTTCCGAACCTGATAGCTAAAGCCTAAACCTGGCAGTTAAGAATCACAGTGGATTTCATAACACTTTTACTTGGCTTTGGTTCACATGATTTCATATCCTTTCATTATACTTTGATTTTGGGGTTGAATAAACGCAAAAGCTCACCCAGAAACTTGACCAAAACTGCCATGTTTGCCTGGTATGATTAAAAAACATATCCTATTAATGAGTTTTGGCATAATTTTGAATTATGAAACTAACACTTTCCCATGCCATAGCAAGGGAAAGTTTGAATGGAAATTTGTATTAGGTTCTCTTGAAAGATTTATGGATTTAGACTAAACTCATCTATGTGAGGATTCTCACGAGACCTCTTCCACTTACTTCCCCAAGAACTCAGTTCAACTCCAATCTCATCACTCAGGTTCCCTTACTCGACATACAGCAAAGCTATGGTGAGTTGATTGACTCAAGCATAGGGGGTGGGTGTACCACACATCCAAAGTGACTTAGCAAACCTCCTCCTTTATATATATATATATTTTACATATTACATTGCATTTACTATCCATTGCATCACACATTTTTGGACTGTCTTGCTTACTTTGTAAGAACCAATCCCTGTAGAGTATGCTCTGTCCACACACTGTTCATGTATGACTTACTCTTTATCTCATCTTTACAGTCCCAACTTATCTCATCCTTTGTCATCTTTTCCATTATAAATGGTTCCCTGAGCATTCCCACTTATCTTTGGTAGTACAGACATTCTGTTTCCAGCCTCTGCTGATCCATTTACTTCCATAATCCTTTCTCTCAAGAAATGATGCCTCACCCATGTCCAGCTATTCATGTCAACTCACACCTATATTAGAATGTGGGGTTGTGTTATGAACAGTTTGCACAGCTCTGTTGCAAACTGAAGCACCGGCTACATGAGCTTTTTGAGAGCAGGAACTGAGGAAGGATTACAAGATCTAGATCTTTGTGACTAGCAGAGGAGAAGAAGCAGATTTCAGTTAACTCTGCCTTGAGTTTATGAAGAGTACAACTGAATGCTTCTCTTCTGTGCAACAGGCATCAGCTGGACAGTGCACAAGGGAGGGGCTGCAAGAAAATATAATTTAAAAAAAAAACTCTGGGGATCTGTTTTGAGTGTGGGGATAAGCTGTGATTTCCCCCTTCCAAGACTATTACTAAAGGCCAGTGGTAGGTCATGGTGTCATGGTTTGTCACAGATTTTGCCTTTGTCATTTAAAAAAAAATACAAAAGAGGAATAACTTGGAGTAGCCCAGAAGTCCTCTGCAGAGCTTATGTAGCTTTCATTAAAACATAACTGTTGAGCCCTTATGTTTACAGATAATCTTCCAAATGTGAACCCAGGGCAACTGATGTAGTGAATATTCTGAAGTGCTGCCAACATAGTTCTTCTACAGAGCAATTTTTTTTCCCTGTAAAAAGTTGTATTTAAGACATTAGGAGATGTTAAAAACATGTAATTTAGGAATGTATAAAATGATTCAAGACAAGATTTTATATCATTTTTAAAAGAATTTTATCAATGTTCTATGAGTATTATGTATTTTTCCCTGGAATGAAAAACAACTTCCTGAAAGTGAGTAAAATGATGGTGGCAATTTTAGGTAGGGGAAAAAATTCCAAAGTCTAGCAGAAGCCTATCCATCAATTATCTGTAAAGTGTTGTGCTGGAGTCATAGTTTACTCAGCCCCATGAACAACTGGTGATCCTGTGTGGAACACTAGCTCCAAACACCTTTTACCATCTCCATTTGGAAAAAAACATTGATCCTCCTAATTTCAGATACAGATCTTCTCATGGTGATTCTCCAGGCTGGACTGTTAGGGAAGACTTAGGGAAGACTGTAGAAGTGATATGAAGCAAAAACTAGTCCAGCACAAGGTCCTGTCTCCTATCTGGCCCAGACAGACGAGAGCTTATCGCACTAGTTCCAAGCATTATCAGATCCAGATCAAGATCCTGGTCCTTAACTTCAAAGTCTTGAAAAGCCCAGAGTGTGAGTATATTAGAGTCTAGGTTTTGCACCACACCAACCTAACAATACTGTTGTCAACAGGCTCAATGTACCAAAGGTAATAAGAGTTTTGGACCTTTTTTAGTACAAAATGCAAGATACCTTTTTGCACATGCCTTCTAAGTATAGTGACAGCGATAATTATTTGGCAAGTTTTCTCAGTCCCTTACAACATACTCAGGGTGAAGTAAAGAATATGGTCTTTCTAGGACAGTGCTGAAAATGTAATATCAGTATTTGGCATCTAGTTACCATGCAGACACATATAGATTAGACTGGTTCATTAAATTTGAATCCAAGGTCTAACTTCCCAGATTCACCATCCCCAAACAGTTCTCTTTCACACATGTGTAACGCCAACAGACCCTGGTCATCGGCGGGCGGGATCAAACAGGGGATGTCTGGAGCTTAGTGCATGAGCCTCTCCTGTAAAAGCCAATTGGCTGTTAGATGAGGCTGTAGAGCAGACTCATTTTATCTTTCTCTCTCAGTGGTCTCGGTTCCACTTGATGGGACTGAACACCACAGCCAAAAGGTGTGTGGATTACATGTGCACATTGTCCATTCATTATTTTTATTTATTTTAACATAAATGGGCAGGTGCTGTGAAATCCAATTCTAGAAATTTCCAAAGTGTAGAGCTGTTCAGCTCCATGGTCCTGATAATGTCCTATCTCTAGTTTGTTATAATTTGTACTATAGGTGTGTTACTTAAACTGTGTAAGTACTGCTTTCTGAGTAATAGCAATAGCCCTTAAATATCGTGACTCTCTTATTTCATAACAGTCTTTTTTGTTTTTCATCCCAGATATTTTATGTTTTTCCCATTTTAATTTTTTTTAAATGGGGAGAATGAGGGGCAGGAATAAGGACTATTCAAAAGCCAACTAGGTTTTTTTTTTCTTTCATTCACCTCAGCATTAGTTCAATTTCGGTTACTTTAAATGAAACTGAATAGATGCAGACAATAACGATCCATTATACTAATTCTCTGAATCTGGAATGAAGTTTGAGTTTACCTTGTAGTCATGGATATCTGAAGTTCATTTGCTGAGGCTACGCTATGCCTGGTGCCATTTTTTCATTGGTTTGTATTTTATCATTTATCTACAGGTTTATTTTCTGCATATGATTACTTTCCAGGTCATCATCTGGGATTTTTGACATTACTTTGTTTTAAATAAACCAGGAACTTTGTTTCTACTGTTTTTTTTTCTTTTCATTTACCAAATAAATGAAAGTGGTTTCTTCTGCCAACTAGGACTTGGACTTATTACTACATTTTATTATCCTAGTAGAGCCTGCAATAGTCAGGTCTCAGAATTCTGCTGTATGCCTCTGCTGAGCCATTTGATGTTGATATCATGGTATCCCAGTCGGCTGCATGATGTTCTGCACTTTTTGCACGGTTATATGCATTTTATTTTCTGTTATTGCACAAACTTTATTTCTGAAATAGTTTAGTTCTCTATTAAATAGAATGTTATGTCTAAGAAGGGAATGAACCTCTGGAAATTTTGGTTCAGATGCTCTGATTTAATTCAAGGAAAACTCCAGCTGGAAATGGAAAAATGCTTTTTTGAATAAGAATATTGTGCAAGAACGTGATACAAAACATAAAAAATGGGCTTTCAAATGCCTACATTTGTCAATAAACCCAAATTCTTATTACAAATTAATAAATATCTACTGTGGAATTGCCATCTGTTTCAACTTCTTCTGATGCTAACAGACTTTCATGGCATTTGAAATGAAACAGCAATTTGGTATTTATATTTATATTCTCATTTGTTTAAGAAATATTTGCCTGAAGTTATCACTTAATTTTAAGTGATTTGATCTTGGGTACACCATCCTCATCTGACACCAGCCTGAACAAATGGCAGTTGTCATTTGATAACCTCATTAATGTGCATCAGAATCAGTCTCTCCATAAGCTTGTTTGTGACACAAAGGAGACAGATGAATCAGTATCTCTTGGGATCTTTCAATGTGTTTCTTGGTTTCAGAATAGCATTGACCGGATTTTTGGGATGCTGTTTTCCTGGAAATATCATTTAAGGAAACAAAGCAGCCAGCTTCTGGCTCTTGGGCTTAGGGGAAGTAGGCACTCCATATAGCTAAAATCCAGGCCTAAAGTCTTCCTTGTTTTCATAAACTTTATGGCCTGATCTAGCTCTTTCTTTGAGAATGGAACCATCAAGCTTCAATCCACATTAGGAACCTGCCACCTCTCTGTAACCTCAGACTTTAACCTCATGGGTGAAAGACTTATGCAAGTTCTGTGTACAGCCATTAGCCAATAGCTGAGATATGATCGCATTTGTGATGACTGGAAATTCCTTTTTGCTGAGGCTGGAATCTCTGGAAAATCTTTTGATGGTTTGTCAGGCTTTTCTGCTAGAATGAATAAAGTTCATCTTTGTGACACTCTCTCTCTCTCCATCGATCACACCTTATTTGATCAAGTGGTTGAAAGCTCTTAGTAATGGCTGTCTGTTCATTACCAGCAGATATGAATTCCTGGTAGAGCTTAATTTCCTCTGACAAACGCCGAGGGATATGCTGTTGGAGATGGCCTCCAGGGATTGATTTCTTAGCAGCTGCCTGAACTAATTTAAAAAAAAATGGTAGAAATCATTTATATTGGCTGGACATGTCAAGTCTAACTCATCCAGTTTGCTGACAAGTATCTCTAGCTCTGCTAGAAAGACCTCCTGCTGAGCTTTCTGAAAATTCATCTGGTCCTTCTATGAGCTGATTTATTGATATCTGTGGGCGCATATGATCAAAGATAGTCAATGCTGAGACTCTGGAAGAACTTAAAGCATTTTCTGTTCTGTGACCACTAGCAGCAGATTCCTGGAAAACAAAAAGGTGATATCTGTTGAGACTGTGAAAGCTTAGCATTGGCTTTGGATCATAGAGGAGCTGTAGAAGTTGCCTGAGGTACATGTCTACTGCCTTCTCATGACATCCCTCATGAGTAGTGTAAACCAAATTAAAAATAGACAAAATGTGCAATATAGGAACACTTCTAAGCACCAATCAGGCCAATTGAGCTCCTCCAGTGGGATTCCTTTTCAGGACATGTGCTGTAAAACCCTAGTGTTAGGGCTGGTTCTCAGTACATTACATTTCAATGTTTAAGGGATATTGGTGACAAAAGGAGAGATCCTCCTCCATCTAGTTACAAACCTTGAAGTATGTGTTTTTACTTCAGGAGATGCACTCCATTTCTGATATTCAGCTTTCAGTTCCAGGCTGTGCTGTCGGGTTCATCACCATAAGAAGCCGTATGGGGTGCCGTCTTAGAGGATGGCTGTCCACTGTTACTATAGTGACACCTGTTCTAAATGGCATTGTAGAATGGCAGGCAATAAAGGTGTATGAGATTACACCAATTAATGTCCTATAAACCTTCATCAGTTAACTGGCCAGCCCCTGCTCTGCCCATATTTCCAAGTCCTTCCATCACAATGGTGATTTCAATTCCTGCTATGGCATATACTGACAACAGTGCAGATGGAGAGTGTTTAATGGAATGGGCATCAGTCACTGGCCTACAATTCCCTGCTTCATGATGTCATGTTTAAGTATGTAGCTCAAAATTGTATTGGCCTTTCCTCCTGCCGTTGCATGGTCCCTCGTATCTAATTTGCTGGCCATTGTTAGGGGAATTTGTGGGGCTGCTGACCTGGGATTTCCTAGCCAGATAGGACTAATGCCATACCAAAAAGTCTCCTTCAGGACTTCTGAGGGTGCACAGTTTATTAGTTCAAACACAAAACTCATAAAGTAACACAAAATAAAGCTATTCTGTTCAATCCAGGCCTTTCCCGCTATGTGCGTGTGTCTCTACTCCAAGACCAATAACAGGAGCCAACCTCTCTCCTGCAGCTCTCCTTCTAGTGGAACTCTCTCAGGCATCACCTGACCCTTCCCAGCTGGATCTAATAATTGAACAGGGCTGGCTAGCCTCAGGCCCTGGCCCTGAAACGGGCAGACCATCCTGTTATTAACAACTAACAATTTGTTCAGTAAATTTAGCCCTTTTTACTGGTTATCTACTAACTGATGTGGATTTTTAAGGATTTGGTGATTACTCAGACTTTTACTTAATTATTGGTTTTGCTAACCATGTATTGCAACCAAATTGGGGAGGAAGAATAATCAAAACAAAGCACAAACCATCTCCTTGCTCTCTGCTTTTCACCACTTGGCCCTGGTCTACACTACAGGGTTAGGTCGAATTTAGCCGCATTAGGTCGATTTTATAATGAATGCGTCTACACAAGCAACCCCATTCCGTTGACCTAAAGGGCTCTTAAAATCAACTACTGTACTCCTCCCCACCAAGGGGAGTAGCGCTAAAATCAACCTTGCTGGGTTGAATTTGGGGTAGTGCGGACGCAAATCAATGTTATTTGCCTCTGGGAGCTATCCCAGAGTGCTCCAATATGACCACTCTGGACAGCACTTTCAATTACGAGGCCCTAGGCAGGTACACAGGAAAAGCCCCAGGAACTTTTGAATTTCATTTCCTGTTTGGTCATCGTGGCTAGCTCAGAAGCACAGGTGACCATGCAGTCCCCCCAGAATTGCAAACGAGCTCCAGCATGAAGCAAATAGGAGACACTGGATCTAATTACTGTATGGAGAGAAGAATCTGTGCCGGCAGAACTCCGATCAAAAAGAAGAAATGCTAATATATATGCCAAAATTGCACAGGACATAATGGACAGAGGCTACAACAAGGACACACAGCAGTGCTGCGTGAAAGTCAAGGAGCTCAGGCAAGCCTACCAAAAGACAAAGGAGGCAAATGGTCACTCTGGGTCAGAGCCCCATACATGCTGCTTCTATGATCAGCTGCATTGCATTCTTGGGGGGAGGGCTGCCACTACCCCACCACTGTCTGTGGACACTTACAAGGGGGGAGTCTCACGCAACACGGAGGAGGATTTTGTGGATGAGGAGGAGGAGCAGGCAAGTGGTGAATCTGTTCTCCCCAGCAGCCAGGACCTTTTCATCACCCTGGAGCCAATATCCTCCCAAGGCAGGATCCCCGACCCTGAAGGCGGAGAAGGCACCTCTGGTGAGTGCACATTTATAACTACAGTACAGGGTTTAAAAGCAATAGTGCTTAATGTTTGATTTGCCCTGAAGACTTGGGATGCATTCGGGGCCAAACAGCTACTGGAAAAGTCTGTTAATGTGTCTGGTGATGGAACGGGAATCCTCCAGGGACATCTCCATGAAGCTCTCCTGGAGGTACTCTGAAAGCCTTTGCAGAAGGTTTCTGGGGAGGGCTGCCTTATTTCGTCCTCCACAGTAGGACACTTTACCACACCAAGCCAGTAGCAAGTAGTCTGGAATCATTGCAGCACAAAACATGGCAGCGAATGGTCCTGGGTTTTGGTCGCATTCAAGCAACATTCAGTCTTTATCTTTCTGAGTTAGCCTCAGGAGAGTGATATCAGTCATTGTCACCTGTTTGAAATTGGGGAATTTTTGTAAGGGAACAGTAAACTGACTCTGTTCATGCTGGGCTGTTTGTGCTTGGCTAAAAGGGAACATCCCCTAGCCATGCGGTGGGGGGAGGGGTGAAGGGATCATCCCAAATAGCCACACAGAGGGGTGTGGGGAGGTGTGTGCTGCACATCCACCCCAAAATTGCAGCCCCTCCTTTTAAATGGCAAACCCAACCAGCATTGCTTGTTATTTGCTGCATTTTGAAAACATTCTTACATTATGAAGGTGATAGAAGCCAAACCCGTGTAGCGTTTGGCTTACCAGGGCTGCCTGGAAACTGAATTCTGTTGCCCAGCCATGTGTGATGTGTCACCATACCGGCAGATGCTCAATATAAAAGGCAAAATGCAATCTTGTACCAAAAGCACATGTGCTGTCTGCTGTGAATTGCTTGATACACTCTGAAAGAGTCTTCCTCTTGTTCTCAGAAATGTATCATCTTAAATTTTACTCTCCCTTTTTATCCCCGTCCAGGTGCAAATGTTTCTATGCTCCCCATATCATCTCCGTCCCTGAGGTTATTGCAGATTAGAAGGCCACAAAAACGCACTCACGATGATATGTTTTCGGAGCTCATGCAGTCCTCCTGCGCTGATAGGGCACAGCTGAATGCAAGGAGGCATTCAGTGGCAGAGTCTAGGAAAGCATTAAGTGAGCGCAATGAGAAGAGGCGGGATGCAATGCTGAGGCTAATGGGGGAGCAAATGGCCATGCTCAGGCATTTGGTGGAGCTGCAGGAAAGCCAACAAGAATACAGACCACCGCTGCATCCACTGTACAGCCGCCTGCCCTTCTCCCCAAGTTCCATATCCTTCTCACCCAGATGCCCAGCCACTCCACTCCAGAGGATAGCCCAAGCAACAAAAGGCTGCCATTGAAACAGTTTGCTTATTGTAGCCCCACTACAAATCAAATGTGGCCTTGTCCTTTCCTCCTCCCCCGCCCTGTACGCCACCCTGGCTACCTTATCAGTTATTTCCCTTTAAAAAAAATTAATGAAGGAAGAATGCATGGTTTCAAAACAATAGTGACTTTATTTCCTTTGCCAGCTGTGATCGAAGAGGGGAGGGTAGTTGGCTTACGGGAATTAAAATTAACAAAGGGGGTGGGTTTGCATCAAGGAGAAACAAACACAACAGTCACAGTGAAGCCTGGCCAGTCATGAAACTGGTTTTCAAAGCCTCTCTGATGTGCAGCATGCCTACCTGTGCTCTTCTAATCGCCCTGGTGTCTGGCTTTTCAAAATTGGCAGCTAGGTGATCTGCCTCAACCTCCCACCCCACGTTTCCCCCTTACACTCACAGATATTATGGAGCACACAGCAAGCAGTAATAACAATGGGAATATTGGTGGCGCTGAGGTCTAACCTAGTCAGCAAACAGTGCCAGTGAGCTTTTAAACGTCCAAAGGCACATTCCACCACCATTCTGCACTTGCTCAGCCTATAGTTGAACTGCTCCTTACTACTGTCCAGGCTGCCTGTGTATGGTTTCATGAGCAAGGGGTAGGTTGGGTCTCCAAGGATAACTATTGGCATTTCAACATCCCCAATAGCAATTTTCTGGTTTAGGAAGTAAGTCCCTTCTTGCAGCTGCTCAAACAGCCCGGAGTTCCTAAAGATGCGAGCATCGTGCACCTTTCCCGGCCATCCCACATTGATGTCTGTGAAATGTCCCTTGTGATCCACCAGTGCTTGCAGCACCATTGAGAAGTACCCCTTGCAGTTTATGTACTGGTTGGCAAGGTGGTCCGGTGCCAACATAAGGATATGTGTTCCATCTATTGCCCCACCACAGTTAGGGAAACCCATTGCAGTGAAGCCATCCACTAGGACCTGCACATTTCCCAGAGTCACTACCCTTGATAGCAGAACGTCAGTGATTGCATAGCAGTCAGGCATTGCAAGCTTCCACAGGGTTATCACCACTCTCTTCTCAACTGTCAGGGAAGCTCTCATCTTGGTATTCTGGCGCTTCAGGGCCGGGGAAAGCAACTCACAGAGTTCCAGGAAAGTGGCCTTACGCACGCGAAAGTTTCATGGCCACTGGGAATCATCCCATGCCCTCAAGACTATGCGGTCCCACCTGTCTATGCTTGTTTGCCAGGCCCAGAATTGGCGTTCCACTGTATCAACCAGCCCCATTGCCACCACTATGTCCCAATTGCCACATCCCGTGCTTTCAGGATCATCTGTGTCAATGTCCTCCTCACAATCATCCTTGTGCTGCTGTCTCTTAGCCAAGTTCTGCACATACTCCAGTATAATGTGCAAGGTGTTTACTATGTTCGCAACAGCAGCGGTGAGCTGAGTGGGCTCCATGCTTGCCGTGCTATGGCGTCTGCATGGGTAATCCAGGAAAAAAGTCGTGAAATTATTGTCTGCAGTTGCTTTCACGGAGGGAGGAAAAGTGGGAGGGGAGACTGATGACGTGTACCCAAAACCACCCGCAACAATGTTTTTGCCCCATCAGGCATTGGAGCTTAACCCACTATTCCAGCGGAGACTGCGGGAACTGTGGGATAGCTAGCCATGGTAGTGAGGATGCACTCCATCGACTTAATGCGCTTAATGGGGACATACACAATTGACTGTATAAAATCGATTTCTAAAAATCAACTTCTATAAAATCCACCTAATTTTGTAGTGTAGATATACCCTTGGTTTCAGTTTATCCTGGGATCTGAGACCAACAGTCAAGAAACCTCACACAGCAGCAGATTGTTTATTAGCTTTTGTGCCCTGACAGAGTTTATATGGACTTTTGTTTTACTGCAATATATTAGATTAAAACAATTCCATTATCTAACAATACTGTTGCAAGAAGAATTCATGAACTGGCAGAAAATATTCATGAGCAACCAATTAAGAGCATTTGTCAGAGTGAATATTTCTCTCTAAATGTGGACTTAACCACAGACGTGTCATCTTAGTGCAGATAATTGGACTCTTCTGGTATAAATCTGAAATTTCTCTTTATAAATGTTTTTAATGTTTAAACTTCTTGCATTTTGTGTTACTGGTGAGCAATCTTTTGAAACTGGCCCAAAGTGGACAAACTACGCAAAATTCCAAGTTGTCAAACTAAATGCCACGAGAACTTAAAGATGTTCTTAATAATGTTGAGGACTTCATGAAAGGTAGATTTATGAAAATATTACACTCTCTCTTTTGCTATGTGATGAGCTGTGTATATCCCATTACCATCAGCTGTATTATGCACAAGTAAAATGGCTTTCAAGGGGAAAGTTCTTAACTTTTTTGTTTTTCCTGAGGAAAGAAACTCATATTTCTGAAACAAGTATCTGATAATCACAATATTTTTCAGTTTCTGGATGGCTTGCTCTCCTGGTCTATTGTTGGAATATCTGAATGCTTAAATTTATTTACATATCCTAGAAGGGAAGAGAATTAATATTTAAAATTGTTAGAAATAAGAATTCCTGGGGTGAAATCCTGGCCCTATTGAAGTTAATGAAGTTTCTCTATTGACTTCAAGAGCTACGATTTTCCCCCAGGGATGAATATAGTCCATGATTTTAGCAGTGTCTTTTTAAAACTGCCAGGATTACCTTTTCTGTGTTATAGCCTATGCACATGATACCTGGAACACTACACAAGTGTAAATATGCATTTGAAGACAGTTAAACAAGAACATTTCTAGGGGTGGGCTACTATCTCTGTATCTTCAAGTCTAAATCTTTCTGGGACTACTCATTTGACTTATGTATGTGATATGTCATAGTTAAAATGATGAATGGCAAATCTTCTATTATTTCTTTTGATTTGTACAAAATAAAAATTACCCACCCACTCTCCATATGTACATGCCATTATTATGGAAAAAATCATTTTTCATGTGTGCACAGGCAGTTGCTTTCAAAACTTACTGAGATAAGCTTTCCACTTCAGCTATTTGCAAAGCAAGTCCTTGGAGCTGAATTCTGCTTATCACCAGAGGTTTAATACAGATCTAAAGTATTATTTGTATAATTATTGTTTTAGATGTACCTTTGGAAAAAAGTGGTTGGCCAGCTACATTTACTTTTCACTCTTCTGAAAATAAAGTTTCTAAAAGTTGTAGGTTTTGTTGAGGTAACTTGCAATCTGGATTATTTAGCACCCTATTGAATTTAATGGCCTAGTTTTCTACCACCTTGCACTTTGTAGAGTTATTATGAATACTGGGTGCAAAATGCTACTAAATCAGAATAGTCCAATGGACTACTCCTATAGTTAGTTCAGCAGACGTGGGCCCCTTATAGACAGCACTGTGTATCAAGGCACAAAAATCTGAACTAGATGAACTGCTTTCAACATTGCAATAATAGGATGTATGGATCTGATACTAATCCCGTTCAAGACAGAGGGTTTTTACTGTTGACTCCAGTGGGATGAGAATCTGGTCTAATATATTGTGCAGTAATCTCTTGTCATTGGTAAATAACCTATTCTTTTTTGGCAATAGGACAATAAAAGACAACTATTGTCCACAATTTATTGTTGTTCTACGTTAATATCCTCTGGATCTACCCAATAGCATACTGATGTAGCCTGCAAGATGAGATGAAAATAACTGTTGTATATTTATATGGAATTCAGTGGCTAACTTTGCTCTAAATTGGGCATGTAATGAATGTATTACTGCAAAGCAGGGAAATAAAACCTATTATAGACTAGAAATGAATCATTGCAATGACAAATCATTTTCTAAGATGCAATATTTTCTCTGCTATTGCTTTGCTTTAAGCTTTGCTGAAAACCAATTACTTTACTCTTTCTCTTTACTTTTATTACTGGTGATTCCTATGCTAATTTTTACTCTGTATTTGGTTTGCATTTGAAAAGCAGTTTGGAATTTAAGATTAAAACTGAATTGGTGATACTGCCCTGTTGCCTTTACCTTTTACCCTTTCCTCTCCTCCAGTGATCTGAAGAATTCGTAAGAAAGAAACAGCTTGAACAACTGAGAGCCATCCACATTAAAACTGTGTTTCTTGTCATGAGAGTCAGTGTCCTAAAAATATTAGACCAATGAAAGAAATCTAATTTCTTTGCAGTTCTCTAATTCCCCAGTGTCACACTCATGTTTCTTATACTCTCATTTGAAGGATCTATAATTTTGTGCTTTTATGAGTTACTTAATCTGAGTTATATGGATTTTTCCCCATTATAGAACAGCTCATTTTCCTTGTTTAATAGTGCAATGTTTTCACCTGGGTCACCTTTGCTGTTCTCAGAAATTAGACCACCAGTAATTTCGGCCATTGGCTTCTGAATCAACGGTTTTGCCCATATCTCGTACAGCTTTTACATGACAGTAATTTTCCAGCCATTCATTTTTCCCTTTGACTTAATCACAAAGTTATTTTCTATTATCAGAAGCGAGTGAGTGGCACAGAACTGCTGAATAAATGAAGTTTTGCTTTGCTGAACACTGTATGTTAATGCAGACTGAGGGAAGGTTCATGTGGATTTGGGATACTTGCAGTAAATTAATAATTGTTCGTTCTGGGCTGATCTGAGCCAGCTGAAAACAAAGGAGTCTTTCCATTACTTCAATGGATGTTGATACAACTCTTTTTTCCCATAAAAGGCTGTATAGCATCATTGACCTGCTGTACTCTAGTTGTCTTTAAAGAATAGACCTGTTGCATATTCAAGCTAGAGAGCAGATTTTCTATATCAGCACAGCTTTGTAGAGGTCTGTTTTAGTCTATAAATAAGTTGATTTCTTGTTTGCTGAAGTCTGATTTATTGTTATTTTTTTTAAAATCTCAATCCAGTAATCATAGCCATTTAGGGTATGATTTCTGTTGGACTTGTTATTTCTGTGCATTCTCCATATATTCTACTTATATTATGCACTGCATGACACTAATATGGCTACATGTGCTGTAGTACATCCACCCTGACCTATTAAAGTGTTCCAATGTCTATGCTCTGATCACAGGAAACCAGGTGGGGGAGCTAGAGTGTTTTCTTTAAACGGTACTTTTAATAAACTAGTATCCCTTAACTGACAGCTAACAATATTTAAATGATTTTTTCAGTGAATCCCTTGCAGTTACAATTGCCTGTGATCATATTATCCAAAAATTCTGCAAATGTCAAATTTAGTAAAGAAGCCATTCTCATATGGCTATTGGAAAAAAAAATAGTGTTCAAGAGATTTTCAGGGACTACAAAATCCAGTGTAAAGATATAGGTCCCAGTCCTGCCAAGATTTAGGCATGCACTTAACTTTGCACTGGTTAGGGTATAATTATCTGAACTTGAGTTATCAGAATTGCAATAGCATTCTTATTCTTTTGAAAGAATATCTGTAATGCTCACAAGTGGTCAGTACCTCAGTTTTAGATTTCAGAGTAATAGCCGTGTTAGTCTGTATTCGCAAAAAGAAAAGGAGTACTTGTGGCACCTTTATTTGAGCTCAAATAAATTGGTTAGTCTCTAAGGTGCCACAAGCACTCCTTTTCAGTTTTAGATGTACTCTGAAAGAGGGAAACTCTATTGGATTGATTATATGGGGGGATTTAATCTGCAGCGTTTTATGTATATCAGGTAATGTGCAATACACACTGATAGCATGCACATGGGACAGTGTGCCCTCAGTCAATGTGCATCTTTGTGTATACACACTGGTGGTTTGCTGCAAACTGAGGACATAGCATTCATGGAGAGTATCCCGGGATCCTTTGCTTTCTGTGGTTAATGAAGCCATTCACAGGCCACTTAGACAGAAAGAAAGATCTGTTTAAAGAAAGATCTGCCAAGTAGGTGTAGAAAGCTAAGGTGCAGAGAGAGACTTGCTCAGCAGTTTGAGCAGCTAGCAAGGCATCCAATATAAAATGCAAACAGCCAGGGCAATATTGTCAGTGATGCCTATTGCTTTTATTTTGAATCTCATGCCTGAAATTGCACAACTGTACATTCAGCTGTTAACTCTTGGAGATGGAGCAGGGGTTGGAAATGTTTTGAACAGTTCACTGTTGTTCACAGGCAGTGAAAACTTAGCATTACGGCAATCCTTATTTTACCTTGTGTCTCTGCCTATGTGTTTTCGGAAAACCTTATGTTTAGTGCAAACTTAATTATTTTCTGAGTAAAATGAACTGTTGACTTTTTTTATGATGAAAGTTTCAAGGTGTTTATTATTAAACAACGTATTATGTAAAATACAGTAATGAACCTTTGTCTGAAATGATAATGAAACAATGTGTTTTAATTATGTACAAATATATTTAAAATGTATTTAACTACAAAGGACACTTTTGTTAAAACAGTCATGAAACAAAACAGCCAAGTGCAACAGTGCAGCGCAGGACACAACACAAGGGCAGGGAGGCTTAAAAACACAGGCAAGTATATGTCTTGGCTCTGCCTCTTCTTGTTAAATGGACCTTCTGGTGTTGAGTGGCAAGGCTCAAAGTTACCAGGGCAATAAGGGACTCAGAAGAGCTGGGGGCACTGGTCCAGGTGGGGAATGGCCTCGGGGAATATTGTTGCAGGTGAGGATTTGCTGCTGTTCCCAATAATCGGTGTTGTCCATGGGCTGCATAACATGGCTGGGTGTTGGTGTGCAGTACTGCATTACTTGCTGTCTTAATAGTAACAGCAATTGGGCAATTTGCATTCGTATTGCCTCCAAGAACTGCCTCTGTATCTCCCTGTTTTTTTTCATTACAGTCCTTGGCCACTGCAATGATCTCCTTAAAGAGTTACTTGACTGCTCTCCTCTCAGTCCTCAAATATTGCCTCCACCTCTCCACTATCTTTTTTTTATGTTTTTTGCGGAGTAGTGCCAGCTGTCGCCAGTTCCCTTCTGTGCACTTTGTTCAGACTAAGCCCTAGAATGTGGAAACAGAGGAATAAAAGTCATTGCGAGGCATAACAGTGCATCCCAGTGCTCTTTCCCAGTTTTTCCTGACAACTCCATTGAATGTGAAACAAAACA
Organism: Lepidochelys olivacea; assembly: GCF_965140295.1. Classification (NCBI taxonomy): domain Eukaryota; kingdom Metazoa; phylum Chordata; order Testudines; family Cheloniidae; genus Lepidochelys; species Lepidochelys olivacea. Next base: position 43,789,985 of record NC_140414.1, on the reverse strand, counting down.
TTAAGGATGGCAGGGATGACTTTCCGAGAGGTAACCAAGCATGGTCAAGATCTGTAGGTGCTGTTAAATGCCAAGAAGAAGTAATTTTAAAGCTACAGGATGAGCTTACTCGCACTGACAACCCATTGTTTTATGATGGACAAGATCTTACTAACATGAAGAAAGCAGTCTTCAGTAATAAGAGAGCTGAAGATGCCAGTTGAATGGATATTTCAGGTCATGACTTGTGTGATGCCTTCAGAACCCAAAGAATTGAACTGGGAAGAACTGGGAAGAGTGGTAGATACTCTGGAGGGCAGGGATAGGATACAGAGGGACCTAGACAAATTGGAGGATTGGGCCTGTGAAGGTTCCTCCCCCACTCTGAACTCTAGGGTACAGATGTGGGGACCTGCATGAAAAAACCTCCTAAGCTTATCTTTACCAGCTTAGGTCAAAACTTCCCCAAGGTACAAAATATTCCCCCCGTTGTCCTTGGACTGGCCGCTACCACCACCAAACTAATACTGGTTACTGGGGAAGAGCTGTTTGGACGCGTCTTTCCCCCCAAAATACTTCCCAAAACCCTGCACCCCACTTCCTGGACAAGGTTTGGTAAAAAGCCTCACCAATTTGCCTAGGTGACTACAGACCCAGACCCTTGGATCTTAAGAACAATGAACAATCCTCCCAACACTTGCACCCCCCCTTTCCTGGGAAATGTTGGATAAAAAGCCTCACCAATTTGCATAGGTGACCACAGACCCAAACCCTTGGACCTGAGAACAATGAAAAAGCATTCAGTTTTCTTACAAGAAGACTTTTAATAGAAATAGGAGTAAATAGAAGTAAAGAAATCCCCTCTGTAAAACATTCAGCCATTTGCTAATAAGAATTCCTGCTTCATTTTTAGATCCTGAATAAGCTTGTTGTGTGGAAGGTCTTTATTGTCTTTCAAATTTTCAGAGTAACTTGACCCAGAAGGGATACACTGCTTGGTATTCCCAGTGATGCAGAATTAAATTCAGACCTATTATTTTTATTTGATTGAAGTTGTAGGGTATATATTCTTAATTAGATATGCAGGCTGGAGACGCATGCTTCCTATTAATGCTAATGGGAATCACACAGTGTAAACCCCCTGAATGGTATGAAGAATAATCCACAAAGTTAAGAGCCAAAGGTTGTAAGAATGCTACTTTGCTGGGCATACGCTGTATGTCCATGAAACTCCACACTGTTAAAAACCCATATGGCTATATGTAATGGCAGAACTGTGCATTTCTGACACAGATGGGGCACTTAATTTTGTATGTCACTTGAACTCAGCCCTGGTCTACACTAGGACTTTAGGTCGAATTTAGCAGCGTTAAATCGATGTAAACCTGCACCCGTTCACACAATGAAGCCCTTTATTTCGACTTAAAGGGCTCTTAAAATCGATTTCCTTACTCCACCCCTGACAAGTGGATTAGCGCTTAAATCAACGTTGCCGGCTCGAATTTGGGGTACTGTGGACACAATTCGATGGTATTGGCCTCCGGGAGCTATCCCAGAGTGCTCCATTCTGACCGCTCTGGACAGCACTCTCAACTCAGGTGCACTGGCCAGGTAGACAGGAAAAGAACCGCGAACTTTTGAATCTCATTTCCTGTTTGGCCAGCGTGGCAAGCTGCAGGTGACCATGCAGAGCTCATCAGCACAGGTGACCATGATGGAGTCCCAGAATCGCAAAAGAGCTCCAGCATGGACCGAACGGGAGGTACGGGATCTGATCGCTGTTTGGGGAGAGGAATCCGTGCTATCAGAACTCCGTTCCAGTTTTCGAAATGCCAAAACCTTTGTCAAAATCTCCCAGGGCATGAAGGACAGAGGCCATAACAGGGACCCGAAGCAGTGCCGCGTGAAACTGAAGGAGCTGAGGCAAGCCTACCAGAAAACCAGAGAGGCAAACAGCTGCTCTGGGTCAGAGCCCCAAACATGCTGCTTCTATGATGAGCTGCATGCCATTTTAGGGGGTTCAGCCACCACTACCCCAGCCGTGTTGTTTGACTCCTTCAATGGAGATGGAGGCAATACGGAAGCAGGTTTTGGGGATGAAGATGATGATGAGGAGGAGGTTGTAGATAGCTCAAAGCAAGCGGGCGGAGAAACCGGTTTTCCCGACAGCCAGGAACTGTTTCTCACCCTAGACCTGGAGCCAGTACCCCCCCGAACCCACCCAAGGCTGCCTCCTGGACCCAGCAGGCGGAGAAGGGACCTCTGGTGAGTGTACCTTTTAAAATACTATACATGGTTTAAAAGCAAGCATGTGAAAGATTGCTTTGCCCTGGCATTTGCAGTTCTCCTAGATGTAGTCCTAAAGCCTTTGCAAAAGGTTTCTGGGGAGGGCAGCCTTATTGCGTCCTTCATGGTAGGACACTTTACCACTCCAGGCCAGTAACACGTACTCGGGAATCATTGTAGAACAAAGCATTGCAGTGTATGTTTGCTGGCATTCAAACAACATCCGTTCTTTATCTCTCTGTGTTATCCTCAGGAGAGTGAGATCTAATTCATGGTCACCTGGTTGAAATAGAGTGCTTTTCTTCAGGGGACACTCAGAGGAGCCCATTCCTGCTGGGCTGTTTGCCTGTGGCTAAACAGAAATGTTCCCCGCTGTTAGCCACAGGGAGGGGGGAAGGTTGAGGGGGTAGTCACGCGGTGGGAGGAGGCAAAATGCGACCTTGTAACGAAAGCACATGTGCTATGTATGTAATGTTAACAGCAAGGTTTACCCTGAAAGAGTGTAGCGACTGTTTTATAAAATGTGTCTTTTTAAATACCGCTGTCCCTTTTTTTTTCTCCACCAGCTGCATGTGTTTCAATGATCACAGGATCTTCTCCTTCCCAGAGGCTAGTGAAGCTTAGAAAGAAAAAAAACCGCACTCGCGATGAAATGTTCTCCGAGCTCATGCTGTCCTCCCACACTGAGAGAGCACAGACGAATGCGTGGAGGCAAATAATGTCAGAGTGCAGGAAAGCACAAAATGACCGGGAGGAGAGGTGGCGGGCTGAAGAGAGTAAGTGGTGGGCTGAAGACGGGGCTGAAGCTCAAATGTAGTGGCAGCGTGATGAGAGGAGGCAGGATTCAATGCTGAGGCTGCTGCAGGACCAAACCAGTATGCTCCAGTGTATGGTTGAGCTGCAGCAAAGGCAGCTGGAGCACAGACTTCCACTGCAGCCCCTGTGTAACCAACCGCCTTCCTCTCCAAGTTCCATAGCCTCCACACCCAGATGCCCAACAACGCGTTGGGGGGGCCTCCGGCCAACCAGCCACTCCACCACAGAGGATTGCCCAAAAAAAAGAAGGCTGTCATTCAATAAATTTTAAATTTGTAAACTTTTAAAGTGCTGTGCTTAAAGTGCTGTGTGGCATTTTCCTTCCCTCCTCCACCACCCCTCCTGGGCTACCTTGGTAGTCATCCCCCTATTGTGTGATGAATGAATAAAGAATGCATGAATGTGAAGCAACAATGACTTTATTGCCTCTGCAAGCGATGATTGAAGGGAGGAGGGGCGGGTGGTTAGCTTACAGGGAAGTAGAGTGAACCAAGGGGCGGGGGGTTTCATCAAGGAGAAACAAATAGAACTTTCACACCGTATCCTGGCCAGTCATGAAACTGGTTTTCAAAGCTTCTCTGATGCGTACCGCGCCCTCCTGTGCTCTTCTAACCGCCCTGGTGTCTGGCTGCGCGTAACCAGCAGCTAGGCGATTTGCCTCAACCTCCCACCCCGCCATAAACGTCTCCCCCTTACTCTCACAGATATTGTGGAGCACACAGCAAGCAGTAATAACAGTGGGAATATTGGTTTCGCTGAGGTCTAAGCGAGTCAGTAAAATGCGCCAGCGCGCCTTTAAATGTCCAAATGCACATTCTACCACCCTTCTGCACTTGCTCAGCCTGTAGTTGAACAGCTCTCTGACTGCTGTCCAGGCTGCCTGTGTACGGCTTCATGAGCCATGGCATTAAGGGGTAGGCTGGGTCCCCAAGGATACATATAGGCATTTCAACATCCCCAACAGTTATTTTCTGGTCTGGGAATAAAGTCCCTTCCTGCAGCTTTTGAAACATACCAGAGTTCCTGAAGATGCGAGCATCATGCACCTTTCCCGGCCATCCCATGTTGATGTTGGTGAAACGTCCCTTGTGATCCACCAGAGCTTGCAGCACTATTGAAAAGTACCCCTTGCGGTTTATGTACTCGGCGGCTTGGTGCTCTGGTGCCAAGATAGGGATATGGGTTCCGTCTATAGCCCCACCACAGTTAGGGAATCCCATTGCAGCAAAGCCATCCACTATGACCTGCACATTTCCCAGGGTCACTACCCTTGATATCAGCAGATCTTTGATTGCGTGGGCTACTTGCATCACAGCAGCCCCCACAGTAGATTTGCCCACTCCAAATTGATTCCCAACTGACCGGTAGCTGTCTGGCGTTGCAAGCTTCCACAGGACTATCGCCACTCGCTTCTCAACTGTGAGGGCTGCTCTCATCTTGGTATTCATGCACCTCAGGGCAGGGGAAAGCAAGTCACAAAGTTCCATAAAAGTGCCCTTACGCATGCGAAAGTTTCGCAGCCACTGGGAATCGTCCCAGACCTGCAACACTATGCGGTCCCACCAGTCTGTGCTTGTGTCCCGAGCCCAGAATCAGCGTTCCACAGCATGAACCTGCCCCATTAGCACCATGATGCATGCATTGGCAGGGCCCATGCTTTCAGAGAAATCTGTGTCCATGTCCTGGTCACTCACGTGACCGCGCTGACGTCGCCTCCTCGCCTGGTATCGCTTTGCCAGGTTCTGGTGCTGCATATACTGCTGGATAATGCGTGTGGTGTTTAATGTGCTCCTAATTGCCAACGTGAGCTAAGCGGCCTCCATGCTTGCCTTGGTATGGCGTCCGCACAGAAAAAAGGCGCAGAATGATTGTCTGCAGTTGCTCTGACGGAGGGAGGGGCGACTGACGACACGGCTTACAGGGTTGGCTTCAGGGAGCTAAAATCAACAAAGGGGGTACCTGTACATCAAGGAGTATTTCAGGCAGGACTTCACGGAGGGTTCCAATAAGAAATGGTGCACCTAAGTTATCGTTCTTATTGGAACAAGGAGGTTAGCCTGGCCTCTGATTGATACATGGCTAGATTTAGCTCGCTGCACCTTCTCTGTGAGTGACTGCAGTGTGACCTAGAGGAATGAGTCCCCTAGACAGGGGAGGAGGCAAATGAGTACAAAACAAATCTGGTCTATTTCTTGTTTTGACCCACTCTATCTATCTTTTACATCTTTGGCTGGCAGCAGACGGTGCAGAAGGACTGCATGCCATCCACATCTCATGGCTGCTCGGCAGAAGATGGTACAGTACAACTGCTAGCCATCCTCATCTCTTGCCTGCCTGGCAGAAGATGGTACAATACGACTGCTAGCAATCCTCATCTCTTGCCTGCCTGGCAGAAGATGGTACAGTACGACTGCTAGCAGTCCGTATCGCCTGCCCGCTCACCATAAGACGGTTCAATAGGACTGACTACAGGACTAAAGAGAATGACCTGGTCAAGTCACTCCAAATTTAGTCCCTGTGCCCATGTCTGCCCAGGCGCTCTGTTAGCCGACGGCCAAGGATGTTTGGTGAGGTGCCAGCTATGCCCGTTTATACCATCCGTGACTTTAACCGCTAGGACACACTGTCCCTTCGCGGTGGGCAGCCCGGGCTAGGCTGACGGATGCCCCAAGGTCCTAACCACCCGTGACTTTAACTGCTAGAGCTCAGAGCTCCTTCGCAGCAGGCAGTCAATACTGACTGACAGGTGCCCCAATGGCAGCACTAAGAGCCTCTCCACACCCGTGACTTTAACTGCTAGGTCTCAGAGCTCCTTCGCAGCGGGCAGCCAGGATTGACTGACAGGTGCCCCAAGAGTTTGCCCCGTGGAGGCGGCACAACTCAACGCTAGGCTCTTAGTACTCTCACCTAATGGCCAGGCTTTAGAGCCAAAACGGCTGAGGTTCTTTAATTGTGTTGGCTGCTTTACAGTAAACCAGAGAAAACAAGTCAGGCTTATGCATAAATGGTTACCAAAATTTATTAAGCTAGATTCTAATCATGTGGTTACAAAATTGCTAGTGCCTACTTATTTAAATGTAGAGATGTTACACACACAAACAAGTTACAAAACTGAAGCCACAATCCCAAAGAAAGAAAACAAAGTATAGAGCTCTATTTCAAAATATGTGTACACTAAAGGTAGGAGATCAGGTGTGGGTGCTTCTTACCCTCCTTGCATCTCTCAATTCCAGCGGTGCCAAGCCAGGATCGGTCACTCAATTCCGCGGAAAGACGAATAAGGGACAAGGCGTAGGGACCCTCTTAGCTGCAGAAGCCTTGGGAGGCTGTCACTTATCTGACCAGCAGATAGATAGTGAAAAGCACTCCAAAATCATGGTGCTGTAGGTCCCCTACTTATACCTCTGTACTCCTTTATTCTCTTTCTCCTTTCTTATGCCAAATTGAGGCTGGTCTGTCGGGGTGACGCCAGCTTTCGCAAGAGTAGTTTACACTTGCAAAGGAGAGAAACAATAAGTTTCGACTACTGGACATTTCTTTTATCAGGGTAAATATTTTCCCACCTAGGATGTTGGTGTGTGTGCATCACGCTATTTAGTTGGGGCTAAGAGCCATGTCTGTCACAGGGCCTCTGCCTGCTGTGAGCTTAATCGTCGTATCTGTTCCCAGAGGCACATTGTAGCAGCACACCTGTGCTTTCACAGCTTCAAAGGCTGTGCTGGAATATATGTTAAGTGCCCTGTTCCTGCTTCCTCCTGTGTTTCCAGCAATGCTGGTCTGGGGCGGGGGGGGGGGGCTGGCTGTCTGGCTACACGCTCCCAGCCGACGTGGCCAGGAGCACCTCGGACATGACGATGACGGCTACCAGTCGTATTGCACCGTCTGCTGCCACAAGGCAATGGGTTGCTGCTACTGTGTAGCAATGCCGTACCGCGTCTGCCAGCACCCAGGAGACATAGGGTGACGGTTACCTGAGCGGGCTCCATGCTTGCAGTGGTATGGCGTCTGCACAGGTAACTCAGGAAAAAAGGCGCGAAATGATTGTCTGCCCTTGCTTTCACGGAGGGAGGGAGGGAACGGGGGCCTGACGATATGTACCCAGAACCACCTGCGACAATGTTTTAGCCCCATCAGGCATTGGGATCTCAACCCAGAATTCCAATGGGCAGCGGAGACTGCGGGAACTGTGGGATAGCTACCCACAGTGCAACGCTCCGGAAGTCGACTCTAGCCTCGGTACTGTGGAAGCGCTCCGCCGAGTTAATGCACTTAATGCACTTAGAGCATTTTCTGTGGGGACACACACACTCGAATATATAAAACCGATTTCTAAAAAAACGACTTCTATAAATTCAACCTTATTCCGTAGTGTAGACATACCCTCAGTTTCACACCAAATTGGAAATTAGACTCTTGTGAGGGCTTTCCCTTAAAAAAAGTAAATTGATATTTTTAAAAAGTCTATAATCCATTATTGAACACCTGAACTTTTTAGACTTGCATTTTTGAGTGCAGTGAGTGGAAATAATAGATTCATTCCTGAACTTCCATTGACCATTGGCTTAGAGTGTTTTCAAAGGTATTTAAATCAATCATCTTGACCTGATATCCTATTTCAGAAGATGACACGTCACCTAAAGTTAAACAACAGAGCCCCAATCCTGCAAAGGTATATATACTTAACTTTACACTCATGGTTTCAAGGGGACTACTCACAGTTCATTAAGTTAAATATATGTCTAAATCTTTTCAGAATTTGTGTCTAAGTTAGGAACTAATGAATCAAATATGGGTATTCTTAAAATATTGCTCTTGTCAACAACATATATAACATAATTTTGAAAAGTTTTTTTCTAAACTTCAGTTTTTGACATCTATGGTTAATTTTATATATTATACATCATTGATATGGACACTTTCTTTTATCTTTAAATCTTTGAATGCTCGGGGCTGTACAAATAGAACAGGAAAATATTGCAAGGGAGATTTTTAAAGGCACAAAGAGCTCTTAGGCACTCAGTTCTCATTGAAAGTCAATGTGAGCTGGGCACCTAATTAATATTTATGTCTTTGAAAATTTCACATTATATCATTTTTTGAGAGTCCCTTGCTGTTGATGTGGTGCTCAGTGTGTAGTCCTAATTGGGCAATTCCCTGCTGGCTGTGTCTGGGAGATTGAGAGATGAATTAGTAGTAGAAAAACTATAATGAATGTGTGAACTACATTATAATGCAAGGTGAAACTGTATGTAAGTTAAGTTTATTTTCATTTGTGATTGAAGACCGAAGAGTTTTTTCCATACTCAGGTGTCTGGACTTGTTTGTCTCAAACAAGCATGTTTCTTCTGAGGGAAATCAGATTGTTTGCTCTGAGCAAAATTACTTTGTTCTGTTGTTCATTGCTTTGAGGTTGCTTTTGCTTGAGAAAAAAACAAATAAAGGAAAATTGCTTATCCTTGCATTTAAGGAGGAGTGGGGAAGTGCACTGTGAGTTTAATGAGGCTGTGCTGCATTTGTTAAAGGGATTTTTGATATGTAAAAACTATATGTTCATTTACACTTTACTACAGCTACTCATCAGGGGGTAAAGCACTTACTGAGAATATAACTGCCTTTTCTTATTAAGTTTAGAGGAAGACTGAGGAAAGCCTTTTTTTTTCTGTGTGTGTGTGTGGGGGGGGGGGTCAAATGGCCAGAACATTTGGGTTTTGAATTTTTTTTTTGAAAGTTCACCCTGCAGTGCCAACTAAACCCATTATGCTTTTGGGTGTGGGGGGTCGCCCTTTTGTAGGGAAGTGTTTTTTATATTTTAACTTCTGTTCTCTGGGTTCTACAAAGCATGGCAGCTACAGTTCCTGTCAGAGCTCTTCTGGCAGCACCAGCTGTATGGATTTGCTGTATCAGCAGACTTTCCAGATGCCCTTGCTGTAACCCATGTTTGGCCAATGCTTCCCAATTCTGAGTTATACTGGCCTTTACAAACTACTTTGCCCCAGCACAATCCATTTCCCATCCCTCTTGGTACCCTTTCTGCCACCAAAGTAAATTTAGCCCACTGTTTATAAACAAACTGCACCTTCCTAGCATTTGAAATCCAGTTCAAACTGCTCACTGCTTTGCATAGCTATAGTTGCTCTTGCCACTGGTTTCTCAAATGAATCAACCAATCCATCCAACACACATTTGTACTGTAACCTATACTTATAGAAAATATTTTTATCATTTACATTTCCCCATGTTTGGATAGATCAGGACAAACTATAACTAAATCATGTGGTGATCTATTAAACTGAAATCTATGCCAATGCTACGATATCTCACATATCTTTGAGAGCTAACCCAGTCATTAAAAATAAGTCTTCCAAAGAGATATCATTTGCTTGAACTTACACATAAAAGTGAGTGGTTTCAGAGTAACAGCCGTGTTAGTCTGTATTCGCAAAAAGAAAAGGAGTACTTGTGGCACCTTAGAGACTAACCAATTTATTAGAGCATAAGCTTTCGTGAGCTACAGCTCACTTCCTCAGATGCATATCGTGGAAACTGCAGCAGTTTCCCCCTCCCCCAGATGTTCTGGTTTAACTTGGATTTAAACTTGAAGAGTGGTCAGTTTGGATGAGCTATTACCAGCAGGAGAGTGAGTTTGTGTGTGTATGGGGGTGGGGGGGATGTGAGAAAACCTGGATTTGTGCAGGAAATAGCCCAACTTGATTGTCATGCACATTGTGTAAAGAGTTGTCACTTTGGATGGGCTATCACCAGCAGGAGAGTGAATTTGTGTGGGGGGGTGGAGGGTGAGAAAACCTGGATTTGTGCTGGAAATGGCCCACCTGATGATCACTTTAGATAAGCTATAACCAGCAGGACAGTGGGGTGGGAGGAGATATTGTTTCATATTCTCTGTGTATATATAAAGCCTGCTGCAGTTTCCACGATATGCATCTGAGGAAGTGAGCTGTAGCTCACGAAAGCTTATGCTCTAATAAATTGGTTAGTCTCTAAGGTGCCACAAGTACTCCTTTTCTTTTTATAAAAGTGAGTGAAATTCTTCAGCCAAAATATTTTGTTTTGGGGAAAAAATGCAGATTTGGTTTGACAAAACATTTAGCAAACTCATGTTGATTTAGGTGAATTGTTTTCATTGAAGCAAAAAGGAAAAAAGAATGGATAAGTCAATGAAACATTTTGACCATTTGGGTTAGATTCACAAGGGGACTTAGGTGCCTAACTCTGACACTTAGGTGCTGTTGCATGCATGCAACTCTGGGGTACAGATGTGGGGACCCGCATGCAAGACCCCCTAAGCTTATTTTTACCAGCTTAGGTTAAAAACTTTCCCAAGGCACAAATTCCACCTTGTCCTTGAACAGTATGCTGCCACCACCAAGTGATTTAGACAAAGAATCAGGGAAAAGGACCACTTGGAGTTCCTCTTCCCCCCAAAAAATCCCCCCAAACCCTTCCACCCCCTTTCCTGGGGAGGCTTGAGAATAATATCCTAACCAATTGGTTACAAAATGATCAAAGACCCAAACTCCTGAGTCTTGGAACAATGGAAAAATCATCCAGGTTCTTAAAAGACTGATTTTAGTGTAAAAAAAAAAAGGTAAAAATCATCTCTGTAAAATCAGGATGGAAAATACTTTACAGGGTACTCAGATTCAAGAACGCAGAGGATTTCCCTCTGGGCAAAACTTTAAAGTTGCAAAAAGGCAAACCAGGGATACACCTTCCCTCTCAGCACAGAGAAAAATCACAAGCCAAAACTAAAGTAAACTAACGCATTTCCTTGCTAGTACTTACTAATTCTAGTGGAGTTGGATTGCTTGCTTTCTTGATCTCTCTCCGGCAAGCACATAGAACAGACAGACAAAAGCCTCCCCCCACTAGATTTGAAAGTATCTTGTCCCTTTATTGGTCCTTTGGTCAGGTGCCAGCCAGGTTACCTGAGCTTCTTAATCCTTTACAGGTAAAAGGATATTTTGCCTCTGGCCAGGAGGGATTTTATAGTACTGTATACAGGAAGGTTGTTACCCTTCCCTTTATATTTATGACAGGCGCCATTTGCCAAACTTAAGAGGTGGGGTGAATTTCACTCATAGATACCACATGATGGGCCTTAGACATTTTGGGGCATAGTTTTGTCCCAATAAAATCAGTGGAAGTCTTATAATTGATTTATATTGGTGTATAATCAGGCTGCTGTGGTCATTTTTCTCTATCAGAGAACTATTTAATTATTTTCTATCCAAAGCCAATCATCAGACACGCCAAATCCACACACACAAAAAGGCAAAAATTGGGCTTGTTTTTGGCTTAATTAGCTTGTGAGTTGCTTGTTGGCTAGTTTTTGGCTTGTAGCTTGTTGTTTCGTTTTTTTTTTTTTTTGATTGGCTCCTGGCAAGCGAGGGTCAGGGGCCAAGCAGGTGCAAGGGGGGAAGAGAGGAGCACACAGTGGGCCCACCACAGTTCCAGACTGCACGCCGGGGGGATCTAGTCACATAGTGTTGGGGTTCTTAGGGATTGGTTTGTTTTGGCCTTGTTTTGAAATGGGATTAGCTTGATTTTTGGCTTATTGTGAAAGTTGGGTGCTTATTTACCACGTAAAAGTTGGCAACTGTGCTAATCATGTGTATTTATTGCAATTTTTTGTCAAGCTTTTTCTGAATATTCTAATTACTGAGTAAAAATAAATTTCTTATAACTATAAGAGAAAAAATGCTTACAGTGGAAATAAGCTAAACAATAGATCAAATTTAAAGAACACAAGCACTAAAAAGATGAGACAGTGAACTCAGAATTGTAGGGTAACTAATGCTTTTGTACAAATGGAAGATTTCACAAGGGAAACAAGAATAGTGAAAATGATATGTGCCATGCAGGGCTCATTATACTTCAGGCTTAACCGGAACATGGTAGGAAGATGGTAACTCTCATACATAAAATATAGAAGAATGAAGACTTGTAAAAGGACAGAGAAGAACATAGGCAGGAAGGTGTATAACCCTATAACTGGAAAGGACAAAAATGAAGAAATTAAGCAGTCAATATCAATACAAGTGTATAAAAGAAGCTCATGAATAATCATATAGTAACAGAAAAGTATCTGCAGGCACATATCACTAATCCTTTTGCAGACAATGGATAGTGTGCGAGCTCTAAATAGGTGATGATTTACTTATGTTAACAAGCAATGGCAAAGTAGTTTTTGTTTTACATCCTTTGATGCTCAATCATGAAGTAACATTAGAAAAGAGTGCTAAACATCTTCCTATTCAGTAGAGCAGTAATATCTTGGATGTTCTCTCACTGTTGTGTTATTTGTACTGTAGTTTTGCTCAAAAGCCCCAGTCAAGATCAGGACCCCATTGTACTAGCTGCTGTACTGTAAAAGATAGCACCTGCATATAGACGTCGGAGTCAGAGCCAGTCAGTGAGAATCTATCCATTGACTTCAGTGGGCTTTGAATGAGGCCCTTAAAGCTGAAGCTGGCTTTTCCTTCTAGTATCATGAACACAGCAAAGCCTTAATAATAGCCATTGACAGATACCTGATTGCAGAGACAAGAGGCTGGAGATTAGCCCTCTCTCTCTTGGCAATGCATTTTCCTTATGCTAGAAAATCTTTTCACATTTTATCCACCAAGGCAACATTCTCTTTCCTCTAAATATGATTCTGATTTTTTGTCACTTCATCTGTAATCTGTCTGCTGATTTCAAATATCTGCATTTGTGCATTGCTGTGACATACTTTTAACTTAACTTATCCTGATCATTTTTGGCAAATGTCTGCTAAATTGAAGTAGGCAGCCTTTTAGACTTCCGTCTTGTTTTAATCAATGCATTGCGACTCTGGTATTGATAAGCTATCCTCAAATTGCTTAGGCTGGCAGTACTATTGTAGCCCTGCCACAGTAATAATTAGTCCAAGTACAATAATTACCAAGATTAACCATGCTGATCTCTGCTTTTCATTTACAAACAGAAAACCAACCATGTAGATAACACATCTGCTTGCCTTGTGAAATAATTGCATCTAGAATGTATGCTTTTACATTTGAATACTCTGTTTACGTACGGTGAAACTAATCCTCTCCTTTGCCCTCAGACACTAAGCCTGATAGTATTAGTATGTCTAAAAGTGTAAGAGATATTTTAGAGGACGTAAGGAATATGTCTAGACTAGGATAAAAGGGTTCACTCCACTCCCAACCCCATCACCTAACATCCATTAGAATTCAACTTGTTCTGTCTTCCCATTTTTAGCCTCCATATCTTTTATCCTCCTTTAGATATACCCAAGAAGAAAGTTGCTAATCCAGAGATTTTCTGAAAAATAGTGTGGAGGAAATTGGGTGATTAAAGACTATAGTTACAGCAATATGATCACACTGTTACTATCTTTATATGAATACATATAATTGTTCTGCAAAGCTTCCTTCTCCCCATTTAAAAACAAACAAACAAAAAAACCCAAGGTCCTAATCCTGCAAAGATTTGGTCATGTGTTTAATTTTAAGTACCGTGACCAGTCCCTCTTCATTCATTGTGAGAAGTCATATTGAACCAAGTGGGACTATTCAAAGTGTAAACTTAAGTATGTGGACTTGGGACAAAGATAATATAATTGACTGATACTGTGGACATAGAAGAAATAAGTTTTAAGAAGGAATTTAAATGAGAAGAGAGTTGTCGCTTGACAGTAAACTCACTTTATGTATTGTGCTATGGTTGGGGGAAACAGAATCTGAGCTGAAATAGCTCAGTGACCCCTGTGCATCCCCTGCATGAGCATTCATTTTCACATGACTCGTATTTAAAGAGCTATCTAATATTAAATAGCGAGTCAGTGAGTGGGTGAATGCAACATTTTTATGTTCCCGTCTAGCTAGAATCTGGAATTGTGGTTCACACATTCATCATGTGATGTTATCTTTGCATCACAGCTCACCAGTGTTCATCAGTCATTTTTATTGGATTTCAATTGACCAAAGGCCATGTGCAAACTGAGTAACAATTTAGAAAAATAATATTAATTTCTTCCATGCTTATAGCAAGAAGGTGTGATGACCAGCTGGCTTAGGGTTTCTGCAGGTCTAGTCGTCCCAGAGGGAGCCCCAGCTGCAGCCTCAATCACCAACCTCATCTTCCAATTGCTCCCCCAGAGTTCAGTCACTATAAATGAGTGAGGATGAAAGGTGTGTGTGTGGGGGGGGACCTGGACCCATGCACCTGATCCAGGACTCTAGGGATTTGTCAAAGTGTCCAGTCTAGTTATTGAGCTACCCCAAATTATTTTTCCCCTCGGTCACTAGTCTGGAGCTCTTCAGGCTGGGGCATGGTTGCTGTCTGAGCAGACTTTCCTCAGTCTCTTCGTGTTCTGTTCTGTCAGTCAATCTCTTATGGCTTTCAGCTCCCAAGGAATTGGGGGTGGAATCCAAGTCCCTGCTGCTAAAGCAGCATTCACAAAGCTGTTACCACTCCTGACATAGCTCTCAGCATCAACCTTGCTTCCTGTGCCACATGCAGCTCACTTGCCGGTGGTGGATGTTGCTTCTATTGTCACTGCCACCACCTCCACCTCACCTACCAGTCTCCTTTTAAACTTTCTCTCCACTGGGAGCATGCCTTGCACCTGTTGAAGGGCGGAGCCTCCCTAGTGCAATCTTGTTCTAATCACTCCCCACCCTGATTCAGTGTTGGGCCTGTAGAACCCATCATACTCCTCCCTCCTAAGTTTGAGTTGCTGGATCTACTTTTGTTGACTGACCCATTTTCCCCCGCCATCATCTCAGGAAAAGAAGTCTGCATTTTTATGATCTTTACCGCCTCAATGCAGTACTTCAAAGTAGAAGGGTTGCAAGGACAAGTATGACTGCATGACTCAGGGGTGGTTGTCCTTCATGGATTGTATACATCGTAGGGGCGCATGATCTGTCACTAGCTGGAATTGCTGAACCCACAACTAATGCATGGCTTCCACAGCCCACTTTACCACTGGAGCCTCCTCAATCACCAAAGAGATCCCTCATGGGGAAACAGCTTCCTGCTAAGATATAGGCCAGGATGTTCCACTCCCCCTACTTCTTGTGACAACGTTGCTCCAAGATGGATGTCCAGTGTGTCCATTTGTAGAGGGAAAAGGTGCTGAGAGCAGTAGACCTGTCAATATATATTTGTGAGTGTGGGTCCGAGAGGTACATTTGTGTAAGCCTTCAAGCTTTCTGTGCCTAGCTGTCCAGGTATGGAGAACTTGAAGAAGAGAGCCTGAGATGTATGGAATTAAATTTAAAGGTGATGAGAAATAATTTGTATCCTGAGAAACCAGACACTGCAGCAGGTTATTATATATACTAACTGGGGGGAAAGAAAGAAGTGTCCCAACTACTACTTAGCTTGTGATACTATTGCACTTCTGATATTACTGATTATTTATTACAAATCCTTTTTCATGGTCACTTGTATTCATAATTCTCCAACCCCATTTTCGGTGTTATGTAATTAATATACTTTGTAAATGTCATTATGACATTTACAAAATGACATAAAAAATGTCATAAAAAATGTCATTTTTAGCTGGTGGTGGGATCCTCTTCAAACCATTTAAATAATTTCCTCTCCTTTACATTAGTGCCAAAATATTAAGAATGTACACTATGAGAAATGTGTAATTTATTTTTAATGCATTTCAATTTTGAAGTATATTTTTTCCCAGAAAATGATGGGCTCCAATGTGCAAATTGTGTCTTCTTAAAGGAATTGATAAGGCAACACTAGCATGAAAAATGCAAGTAAACAAAAATTATATATGAAAACATAGGCCAGATCTGGAGCTCTACTGATTGATACCAGCTGTGGATCTAACCCAAGCAATCCAGCAGCTGTCATTAAAAATAAACACCTATCAGATTCACTAACATGTGAAAACTTCTTTATTATATCATACATTGTTTGCTAGTTAGAAGAGGGATCTGTCACATCTCTACCCTGAATTGGCTTGAGGATCTACATTGTGCGCCTCATTTTTCAGACCTGTGCTAGATGGCAAGTGTCAATCCCCCTTTCTTTGCTAGTGTTTATATTTGCTTCTGTAGAGTAAAATGGTTCAGGTCATCCGTGCAAACATGCCTGAGTGTGTCTATGTTGCAAAAACCATTGAAAGAGAAACCATTGAAAAATTCCCTCTTTCTATGAAAGGTGAGGGTTTTTTCAGTTCCCCCCTAAGAAGAGGTTTTTTTAAAATATCTGAGAGACTAGTCTTTTAACGTCATGCACTTACTGACGAATAACTTCTTGGTGATGATTTAGGAATCATTCAGAAAACAGAGGAGTTATTTGGTCGCCTATATGAAAAGAGCTTGTGGTCCAGGCCTTGATCCAGCACATGTGTAACTTTAAGCATGCAAGTAGTACATTGAAAACAAATGTTTTCTTTAACTGTCACTGTCTGTAGAAAAGCCAAAGGTTGATTTTTAGCCTGGGATTGATAACCCATATAAGTGACATATAATGCATATGGGTGGATGTGTGAATATTGCAAGCAAACACACGAAGGGTGGGGCACACATATTGGAAGGGGCACCAATGAGAATGAGATGTCTGCTAAAATGTGAACTTTCTCCGAATAACAAATGGAAAGCCCAAATGACCAATGGAAGAAGTAAATTATACACCTTATCTCCTGATGCAAAACCCATTGACGCTAATGGGAGTCATTGACTTCACTAGGCTTTGAATCAGGCCTTTAAAAAGACAATAGCTTGGGGATGAGTATGAACATTTTACTACCATTCAATGGCTTTTGACATTTACCTTGACAAAAATATAACCCAACTAATTATCCTTGAGATATTGTACTTGAGTAATTATCAGTTTATGCTGTTGGTGGTTTGACCTCCAGTAATTATGCTGGCAAAGTGTCTGCAAGCAGACCTTGTCTGTCAGTTGCCTATTCTATCTGTGCATCTGTGGGTAAGAGTTTTGTTTACTTTTCCTTGAATTTCTATTGAACCGTAGAGCACATCTGCAGCATTTGAAAACATTCTGGCTCCTACTGGGCTGCAATTAGAGCCATGCCAACACAGCAGTTTTCTCTGTACAGATTTTGCGAAGAAGAATGATGGCATTTGCTAAATTGTTAAAATAAAAAAGAGCAAAAACATTTTTAATGTAAAAAAAGGCAGTGTTATTTGAGCAAATAAAACATGAATGCAGCTAATATTTGTATATTATTTTAGCCAAGATTCCTTATATACCTTAAAGGTATTAATAGTACCAGAATCACTCAGAAAAGTGTTCTTTCTTTTATTGCGACATACAGCTAGCTGGGAGTTGGGAGATGTTGGGAGATGCAACTAGTTGGGAGGCTGTAATGAAGGGACGGGAGAGTGCAGATAGTGTGAAGGGAGGACCCTTAAACCATGGGAGCTGTGACAGAGAGGAGCCCAAGGAGCAGGAAGAAACAGAGATGAGGTTTGGGGGTCTAGAGGCCAGTGCCAGTGGGAGAAGGCTAAGCTTCAGCTAGGAAGAGCTGGGAGGATGGGCTATGAGAACAGATTGGGATAGAAGAAAAGCTTCAACTGTGAGAAAAGACACTGGAGCTAAGTATGGACTGTTGTGTGGTGATGGACAGTTAAGAACTATTTCTGTTATTAAATTGCCCCAGGCATTGAGTAGTGGTAACACAGAAGAGATTTTTATGCTACCAAACCAACCGGAGGTAGGGATAGTGTTCTCTGAGAGAGAAGCCTGTGGGTAGTTCTTAAGGGGTCCTGAAGGTGGGGAAACAGAAACCATGTCCCTACAAAGCAACTTCTGGCCCTGAGGGACACTCAGTAAACAGCAACTCTGTTACAGGAGACAATTATATGAGGGAGATTTTCAAAGGCACGAATAGTTAGGTGTCCAGTTCACATTGACTTTCAATAGGAATCCAGTGCCAAACTGCTTTTATTGTCTTTGAATATCTCTTCTATGGGTCTTAAATTTCTTCAGATAACCAAATCATTGCTAATAGCTGCACAATTACACGAACATATCTGTGGCATACATACCAAAATGTTTTGTTCTCTTGTGTAGGACCTTGAACTGTGAAGTCACATTATCCTATCGCAGAATAAAAGTAATTTCCATTGCCTTCAATGGATGAATAAATTGGAGAATAAAATGGCCAATGCCCATTCCTGTAAAAACAGTAAATAAACAACAACACTTAGGCCACAGCTCATCTTTGTTTCAGAGGATGAACATCATCTGGGAATGAAGGAATATTGCTGTTAATTTTCAGTTGGAGCTGAAATAACTAAAACACTTTAACAAAAATGTCCACCTTGGAATTTGTTTGATTGGTGATACTCTCGGAAATTTTTTGTTTAAAATCCCATGAGTATTAGTTGTGCCCTTCCCAGCCTGTTACAGAATAGAAGATAGACTTATTTTTAGTTTCTGATTAAATAAAGATAGAAAGTTTGATGTTATATTAAATGTTAAGGCCCTAATCCTGCAATGTGATCTGTGTGGGCAGATCATTCTGCCTGCAGGGAGACCCATTGACTTTATTTTGCAGGATGCCCAATCAGTGCCTAAATTTATACCACTTTTGCCAGTTCAGGAGTCTTTTACACTATTTCTTGATGCACTCCTTTCTTCTTAGCTATAAATAATTTCATAACATATGTGTTTTTCACCAAGTTACTTTGTATTCATTTATTTTGAATGTGACCCTAAATGTCAACTTGCGGTATCATTAGACACACATAGTTCTGTTGTTTAACCCTTAGTATAATTTGATTCCCCTTTTTTCTTTTTCTTTTTTTTTTCAGGATTATTAGCTTACTAGTGACACTGTTGCTTACTCCTGTGGAGTCCAATTTCCTTTTTTCCAGTTGAAAGGAGTCTGTTATTTATCTCTCTGATAGAAAGTAAAAGGCTGGAGTTACTTTGATGAAGCTAATGGAAGTCGAGAGAGGATAAATATTGTACATGTGGGGAAAAGCTGCTGAGTAAAAGCAAGCCTGCCTTGTGGAGATGCTGGGATTTTTGCAGTTAGATTACTAGTTTTGATAGCATCTATTAATTTTCAAGTCACCGTGAAATTTGAATTACACTAGATTAATATGTGCTAGAACTTATTCTGGAGCTAAATTTGGGATTTGGGCCAAATCCTCTTTCCTTTTCAAGTTACTGGATTGGGAAGAATGGTAGAAGAAAGGGGAAACATCATCTCCCAACTTCCCCTGCACCAAGGTTACTGGTAGCTGTGTGTGCACCCCTAGAACAGCTTTGCCCCCATGAGTACACAGAGAATCATCTCCACAAGGGATTCTGCAGCCCTGCTCACCCATGACCTGTACCTTGCATGCAACAGTGCAGATGATGCCAATTAAGAACGTACTAGAATCAATTATGGCAGGCAGACAAATCAGGACACCTGGTTTAAAAAGGACCTCCCATCAGTTAGTGGAGGGTGTGCAAGGAGCGAGAAGGTGTGCTGCTGGAGGACTGAGGAGTACAAGCATGATCAGGCTTCAGGAGGAGGATCCTGCAGTGAGGATAAAGAAGGTGCTGGGGGGAGGCCATGGGGAAGTAGCCCATGGAGTTGTAGCTGTAGCTGTCATGCAGCTGATAACAGGAGATGTAGACAGCTACTATCCACAGGTCTCTGGGTTGGAACCCGGTGCAGAGAGTAGGCCTGGGTTCCCCCCAACTCCTGATCGGACACAGGAGGAGTTGACCTGGTCTGTCAGCAACACCAGATAGGAAGGTCTAATTTGGAAAGGGATGTGGCCTGTCCCCAACCCACTAGGTGGACAATAGAGACTGTTCTCCATTTCCCCCATGGTGGTGTAACCCTTCTGCCCGTCAGAGTTGGCAGCAACAAGGGCCGGGTTCAATATCTAGGGGATCCATTCCAATAGCACAATGCAAACTGGCTCGAGCCCCCACCCAGTGACCTGGGACAACTATATACCACCCCTGCTGGGCGCCTCCAAGAGGCAATACTTCCCCTCTCGCAAGCACATAGTCTGAGTGTAGCAAAAAGCCTTTTAATAACAGAGAGAAACAATGTGGCATTATGTTGGGGAAACACCACCAACAGGATTCATAACACGACCCATGAGCAAAAAAACCCACCCCAAGCAAATTGGGGCATGTCCCTTCCCTTTGGTTCTTGAGTCCAGCAACCCCAAATCACCCAAAGTCCCAAAAGTCCAATGACCCAAAAGTCTCTGTCCCTGGTCAGGGCAGCCCCAGAGTTCAAAAGTTTATCTACAGAGCTTTACCTCCCAACCTGGGTGGAGATGGGGGCGGAGGTAAGAGGCACCTTACATGCTCTGAAGCTGACCGCCCCACAGCTCCATAGGCCTTCGGTCCGCCTCGTCAGCTGCCGCACAAACTGCTTCGCTCTGCGGCCCACACGCAGCTCCCGCCGTCCCACGAACTGCTCCGTGTCCCACCAGCCGCTCCCGCCGTCCTATGAACTGCTCCACCACCCTGTCCACGAGGCACTCCAGCCATCCCGCAAACTGCTCCACAATATATCTTCAGGCTCCCCCACTACTTAACACAACACTCAGTGATTTCAGCTCTTAGCCAGCTCAGCTCTTTGGTGAATTCAGCTTGTAGTAGGGGAGCCTCAGTGCTGGTGCACTATTAGCCCAAAGTGAGCTCAGCCGCCTGTAACTGGATTTCTAATGAAATCAAAATTAGCTCTGATATTCCACAGTGGAGAGAGGAGGAAATGCAATTAACATGTAAGGCCCTTACCAAGGGGCCCATGCCACCAAGTATTAATACTTGTCCCCAGCCTCTCTCAATTCACAGAGTTTTGGAACCCATGACCCTTGCCTAGCAAGTGCTATTTAGTTGATGGTGAGTCCCTCCATCATAACAAAAGGCCAAGTACAGTTCCAAGCACAGTTCCCATAATCAGGGTAATAATAATTTATTCTTTCTGCCCCAATAACAGAGACACTGGGGATCCCACAGCAGCCAAAGTGACCATTTGGGCAGCTATGGCCTCATTCTAGGCAGGGTGGGTGTGCCTATGCAAATGAGATTGGCCCCTGAAGTTCTTTTCCACAACTTGCCACACCTCACCACCAGATGTCAGGGTGGAGCTCATCCTGACACTGCTTAAACTGGCCAGTGACGAGGTTAGTTGAGTGAACGGCAGGTTTGAGCCTCTAGCAGAAGGGGCCAAACTGAGCGCTGCTGTGAACCTCTGAAGCAAGCAAATCTGCCAAAAAAGCACAGGACCCACCAAGGCAGAGGAGCAACTTTGTCACAAAGGAGAAAGATGTGTGTTGGGGGCATTCCAGGGATGGAAGAACATAGGCAGGAGAGAGGTCAGAAAGGATGTGGCAGAGCAGGGCACCGCTATACCAGATTCTCCACTGGCACAACAGCCTTCACTGGAGGCTGGGCAGCTGTGAATTGGGGAGCAGCAACAGGCACCCTGCATCCCACACTCCCAGCAAGAATAGATAATTAAAGCCATTTTACCCAATCATTGATGAATTTTGTAAGTCAGAAGAAATAATCATTGTCACTAATCTTTGTAGTTTTCTGTCTGCGTGGGGGAGAAATGCTATAGATGCCAGTGCAAGAGAAAGTTGCTACTGATGCAGGTCCTTCAGTAGGAACTGTGTTGTTTTTAAATACAGGAAGACTTTCTGCCAACACTGATAGCTTTGATTAATGTTTCTCTCTGTACCCCTACCTCTTTATTTGTTAATGTAACTCCTACAATTATGATGTGGAAGAAGGATCGGTGAGTTTTGGTTATGGAATTATGTGGTGTAGGCACACTAGAATTCCTGAGAAAATCCCTGCTCTTTTTTCAATAGAAGTATTTTTGTATCACTTTTTGACCTCCTCAACAGAAAGGAGAGGAAGTTAGAGACACCCATTATTCCTGATACATACAACTAGGACAAGGAAACGAGCAGGGAGAACTGGAAGTCCTGGCACAGTCAAGGAATTATGATGTGATTGGAATAACATAGACTTGGTGGGATAACTCACATGACTGGAGTACTGTCATGGATGCATATAAGCTGTTCAGGAAGGACAGGCAGGGCAGAAAAGGTGGGGGAGTTGCACTGTATGTAAGGGAGCAGTATGACTGCTCAGAGCTCAAGTATGAAACTGCAGAAAAACCTGAGAGTCTCTGGATTAAGTTTAGAAGTGTGAGCAACAAGGGTGATGTCGTGGTGGGAGTCTACTATAGATCACCAGACCAAGGGGATGAGGTGGACGAGGCTTTCTTTCGACAACTCACGGAAGTCACTAGATCGCAGGCCCTGGTTCTCATGGGAGACTTCAATCACCCTGATATCTGCTGGGAGAGCAATACAGCGGTGCACAGGCAATCCAGAAAGTTTTTGGAAAATGTAGGGGACAATTTCCTGGTGCAAGTGCTGGAGGAACCAACTAGGGGCAGAGCTCTTCTTGACTTGCTGCTCACAAACCGGGAAAAATTAGTAGGGGAAGCAAAAGTGGATGGGAACCTGGGAGGCAGTGACCATGAAATGGTCGAGTTCAGGATCCTAACACAAGGAAGAAAGGAGAGCAGCAGAATACAGACCCTGGACTTCAGAAAAGCAGACTTTGACTCCCTCAGGGAACTGATGGGCAGGATCCCCTGGGAGAATAACATGAGGGAGAAAGGAGTCCAGGAGAGCTGGCTGTATTTTAAAGAATCTTTATTGAGGTTACAGGGACAAACCATCCCGATGTGTCGAAAGAATAGTAAATATGGCAGGCGACCAGCTTGGCTTAACAGTGAAATCCTTGCTGCTCTTAAATACAAAAAAAAGAGGCTTACAAGAAGTGGAAGATTGGACAAGTGACCAGGGATGAGTATAAAAATATTGCAGGAGTGAAATCAGGAAGGCCAAATCACACCTGGAGTTGCAGCTAGCAAGAGATGTTAAGAGTAACAGGAAGGATTTCTTCAGGTATGTTAGCAACAAGAAGAAAGTCAAAGAAAGTGTGGGGCCCTTACTAAATGAGGGAGGCAACCTCGTGACAGAGGATGTGGAAAAAGCTAATATACTCAATGCTTTTTTGCCTCTGTCTTCACAAACAAGGTTAGCTCCCAGACTACTGCACTGGGCAGCACAGCATGGGGAGGAGGTGACCAGCCCTCTGTGGAGAAAGAAGTGGTTCGGGACTATTTAGAAAAGCTGGACGAGCACAAGTCCATGGGGCCGGATGCGTTGCATCCGAGAGTGCTAAAGGAGTTGGCGGATGTGATTGCAGAGCCATTGGCCATTATCTTTGAAAACTCATGGCGATCAGGGGAGGTCCTGGATGACTGGAAAAAGGCTAATGTAGTGCCCATCTTTAAAAGAGGGAAGAAGGAGGATCCTGGGAACTACAAGCCAGTCAGCCTCACCTCAGTCCCTGGAAAAATCATGGAGCAGGTCCTCAAGGAATCAATTCTGAAACACTTAGAGGAGAGGAAAGTGATCAGGAACAGTCAGCATGGATTTACCAAGGGAAAGTCATGACTGACTAATCTAATTGCCTTCTATGACGAGATAACTGGCTGTGTGGATGAAGGGAAAGCAGTGGACGTGTTGTTCCTTGACTTTAGCAAAGCTTTTGACATGGTCTCCCGCAGTATTCTTGCCAGCAAGTTAAAGAAGTATGGGCTGGATGAATGGACTATAAGGCGGATAGAAAGCTGGCTAGATTGTCGGGCTCAGCGGGTAGTGATCAATGGCTCCATGTCTAGTTGGCAGCCGGTATCAAGTGGAGTGCCACAGGGGTCGGTCCTGGGGCCGGTTTTGTTCAATATCTTCATAAATGATCTGGAGGATGGTGTGGATTGCACCCTCAGCAAGTTTGCAGATGACACTAAACTGGGAGGAGTGATAGATATGCTGGAGGGTAGGGATAGGATACAGAGGGACCTAGACAAATTGGAGGATTGGGCCAAAAGAAATCTGATGAGGTTCAACAAGGACAAGTGCAGAGTCCTGCTCTTAGGATGGAAGAATCCAATGCACCACTACAGACTAGGGACCGAATGGCTCGGCAGCAGTTCTGCAGAAAGGACCTAGGGGTTACAGTGGATGAGAAGTTGGCTATGAGTCAACAGTGTGCCCTTGTTGCCAAGAAGGCCAATGGCATTTTGGGATGTATAAGTAGGGGCATTGCCAGCAGATCGAGGGACGTGATCGTTCCCCTCTATTCGACATTGGTGAGGCCTCATCTGGAGTACTGTGTCCAGTTTTGGGCCCCACACTACAAGAAGGATGTGGAAAAATTGGAAAGAGTCCAGTGGAGGGTAACAAAAATGATTAGGGGACTGGAACACATGACTTATGAGGAGAGGCTGAGGGAACTGGGATTGTTTAGTCTTCAGAAGAGAAGAATGAGGGGGAGATTTGATAGCTGCTTTCAACGACCTGAAAGGGGGTTCCAAAGAGGATGGATCTAGACTGTTCTCAGTGGTAGCATATGACAGAACAAGGAGTAATGGTCTCAAGTTGCAGTGGGGGAGATTTAGGTTGGATTTTAGGAAAAACTTTTTCACTAGGAGGGTGGTGAAACACTGGAATGCGTTACCTAGGGAGGTGGTGGAATCTCCTTCCCTAGAAGTTTTTAAGGTCAGGCTTGACACAGTCCTGGCTGGGATGATTTAGTCGGGGACGGTCCTGCTTTGAGCAGGGGGTTGGACTAGATGACCTCCTGAGGTCCCTTCCAACCCTGATATTCTATGATTCTATGACAAATGTATGTATCCTCTGTTTTAGACAGGTGCGATGAGGATAATAACAGTCTCTAACTTTCAATAATTCTTCTTAAAGAAATCTTAGAAAATTATATCAGCAGTGGTGTGCTGTTTATGGATGGTAGCGTTAAAGTAAGTTATGCCGATGGCCGACAAAAGGCAGTTGCCAAATTAATATCTCTGTGCTCGAGCAACTTATCTTACATGGATAGTGTGTTCTGCTGTTAGTGATTCATATACATATTGCTTCTGGCACTCAGTCACTGCACAGAACCTTTAACCCCCATGACTGTGGTAATGTAATGCTGATTGCTAGCTCAACAAATTAGAAAGTACCACGAAAATTCAGGAATAGAGGATTTGGACAACTAAATAGTAATAAGGGCCCTTTAAAATAACTGTTGGTTTGTTGGCAGAACTGCTGTCCATCCTCTGGCTGAGAGACCTGCCTACAATAGAAATATCAGAGAAGAGGGTATTCATGGCTCTAATTCAGCAAAGTATTTACACTATACATTAGACTTCAGTGCGACTTAAGCATGAGATTAAGTGCTTTGCTGAATTGGAGCTTTCTGAAACATTCAGTTCCAAAATCTTTAATTCTCATATGCAATCTCTTTATGAATTTTAAACAAATTTTTGTTTCTTTTCCTATGGTGTAAGTCTGTGTGTGAGCTTTCATCCCCATTTACTTCAATATAATTGTGTCTAAAAGCTATGGGGGAGCATTAGGAGTTTCCATTTGCTTTGAATATATGATTGTTGGATATCTGAGGGTAATCTTTTCTTAAAATATGTGTAGACTGCAACCACCTGCTTTGTCATACTCTAGCTGTACCAGACAATGAGGGAAGCCAATGAACCCATTCAGTTGGAGATACTTCCAGTGCAGGGGAATTTTCAGATGATGTGAAGCCAGCATAGCTCTGACACTAGAACTGGGTGAAAAAGTTTGAAATGGACAGATAGAAAGGGAGCCTTTCGATCTATTTGTTTCATTTAATATTGTCCCCTTAAGACTGACTAAGGGTCAGGGAAGAGAATTGGAGAGATAGTTTATCCGCCGGAAGAAATACTGCATTCAGTTCTACATTTTGTATTTCACACTGTATTAACATCAGAGAACGTTTATTTTTATAATTTGTGCTTGGGTTGTAAAAGTGCAGAAAGATCGCATTCTTTGATACTACTTTATCATTCAATTTACATAAAGCCTCAGTTGCTATCTTTCTAGTATTGTACACCTTATTTTTGAAGCTGGGTGTACCTGCTAACAATCTCTTATTTCAAAGCTTATATTTCTAATCATGGCTCTAATTAATCTGTGTCTCTACAGTGCTATCCATCTGCAAATTGTGAAAAGCTGAGAGTTCTGATGCAGGATGAAAGCATTAATAGAATTTATTTGTGTCTGCATGGATATAATTTTTGGACAGCTTTTCTGATGATACCAGTGAAGCTCATATTTTAATTGCAAACAAAGCTCAGAGCTCAAGCTTTGAAAAGTTGTATAGTTATTTAGTGCTTCTATCCCTCAACTATGATTTAGAAAGTCTTTACTTTCATCTTTATAATAACAAAACTATTGCTTTTCCCCAAATGTTTTGTGCCATATTGTGGGATTTAAGATCCAAATTTACAGTCGTTAGCATTTGCCAACAGTTAGAACACATCTGAGATAATGCAGTTATTACCCCTTGTAGCATAGAGAAATTTGGTATTTTAGATACCAAGATGTTGCAATTTCTCACAAATATTGGGAAACTAAAAATGACAAAATCTTAGTATTTAAAACCAAGTATTACCTGAGTTCTAAACACTCCAAACGGCAACTCTTCTGTTACTAAATTCTGTAGTGGCTATTTGTTATATTTAAAAATCCGCAATCTTTTGTTCTTATTACAGTGAATACCCAGGAAGATGATGCATTGGTATGATATGTCACATCTGTCAGCATCACTCACTGGGCATCCTGATGCATCAATTCATCAATATGGGTAAGACAGTTTTTAAAATATACACACTTGTGACTACCAGGATATGCAGTTTGAAAGACTTGCACAAAAATGGTGATTATCCAAGTTTAACAAAGGGAGATGGAAATGGGATGAAAGGGTATTCCTGGCCTATATTAGGCAAATAAGTCAGAGCTTATAGTTTAATGCTATGAACACCACACTTGGTGTTCATTTCTGGTTTCACTCTATACAATGAACTTCAATGGCATATAAGAACATATAGTTAGAACTTACGATTTTTTAGGTTTTAACTGATAAACACCCTTCATACAAAAAAATTAAATACAAATGGTGTTTATCCAATAAACACTAGAAAGTCACGTTGACTTCACCATTTTTCCAATACTATTTGTTTATATAGGCATTGTCCCTGAACTCTGGCATGTATCTAAGGTCTTGTCCACATGGAGTAGAAAGTAGTCATAGGGGATTGATTTCTAAAATGCACTAACATGTTGCATGTTAATTGTTCCGTGTAGATCCTGCTGGTGCTCACTAAAGGCTCCCTAGTGATCTTTAATGTATTGCTGTTTGAAACAGTACTATGTTAAAGCAAGGTAGGGAACAAATGAACTAAACACTAAATCAGGGGTTCAATAACAAGAATATAAAGCTTAAACTAAATGGTACACCATTTTTAAAATGTATAATAGAAATTAAAGTCGATTTTGTTTAAACAAGATTTTGGGAAGTATCCCCCCCATTCCCCATCTCATTACAGCTTCAGAAAGCCCTGAAAAACTCCAGTTTTTAGATGTCTACATGGAATCCAAAAATTTCTAAAAATAAATCCTAACAAATAGAATCCCTGTGTATAGTATGATTTCAACAGGCCATACCAGTTCCTCTCTTTTGGCTTGTGCCAAGTGTATATATGACAGGGATGTCACTAGAGATTATTATATTTTCCATAATTCCTTGCATTCTCTTAGTGGTTTTATTTTTTCCATTGATGTTTATTTTTTTCTTTAAAAAGACCCCTAGCTCTCTTTTATCCCTCTTTACTTGCAAGTACAGCTAGCTGTAAAATGGAAAAACAATTCTGAAACAAAAATTCAAAGTTCCATTTTGCAGGTCTCAAAATGGAACATATTATTTGACATATTGTATTATTTTTTGAAATTTTGAATCTTTGTTTCCCCCTGCTTTCTTCCCATTTTTTCCACTGAGTGCAACCAACTGAATAATGTTCAAGGGTTTTTTCTTTCACTTTTGCCTTTCTCTTCTTTTTTCCTTTCCCCTTTATAACTACTCAAAACTTTTCCTCTTTTGGAAAATTGGCATAGTTATATTTTTCCTGTGCTACTGCGTAACTTATCTAAAGTTGGAGATGATTTGAAATGTAATTGAGAGGGGAAAAGTAGGAAAAAGGAAATAAAAAGCCACCTGAGACATTCATCTCATTAATGTGGACCCAGAAACAGTGAGACACGTACACCATAGTGTACTTAAATGTGAAAGCTGTAACTGTTTCAAACTAATACCCAACTGGGGTAATCACCTCAAATTACATGACAGTGTTGTTCAGCGTGGACCTCAACTGCCATGCCATGGTTCTGGATACTACAAACCTGTGGGTGGGTGTTAAGGCCATGCCCAACCTAAACCCTCAGGCTTGCCCAGAAACCCCGACTGGAAGCCAAAGTTGTAAATGGCTTCCCTCTTCCATTCTGGAGGTAGGAGAGAGAGAGAGAGAGAGAGAGAGAGAGAGAGAGAGAGAGAGAGATACCTCCCCACAATGCATTTCTATGCCCAGGACATATGCCCAGGCAGCTCACAGAATTACAGGGACCTCTGCCAGACACTTTCCAATCCACCAACCACTTGAACTTTCCAAAGTTTGTGACAATTACAAATTAAATCTTGAAACCAGACCTCCAAGATGCTGGATGGAAAGTGAAAACTCTCACAGCAGTTTGTCAATTTTGCCATGTGTGAAAAAAGTCTTCTGGACTTCAAAACTGAATGGCCTACCCCACAGCTTCACAAGAGGGTAGGAAGGATGGGTTTGAAGCTATGAGCCTTGTCCCTTCCAAGCACAAAAGCCGTGAAGTGCGAAGGGGAAAGAGAAGCAGCTCCCTCCTGACAAACCTGTAGCAAGTATAAGTGGGAGAAAGGGGGAAGTAGAGGGAGCATCAGCCAGAAATGCAGTCTCAAGGTTGCATGGTCCTGTTAAGGTTCTTCTAAGCTGCCTGTCAATCAGCCACAGGAAGTCCTGCTCTCACAGTATCAGGGAGGTATGGCACATGCCTGCATGCTGCTTCCCTATTGTTATTTCCAGTGGTTTACAGGGTGGATTCTGTGGAAACTGAGCAACAGATATCTTCACAGGTGGGTCCTCCCAACTCCCCTGCAATAAGAGCTCAGCCTCTCTGGTGCAGAAATGGGGATTTTGCCCAAAGATTTTTACAAATGGGGTGAAGGTTTTGAGGTGAAGGGATAGTCATTAAAGTTCTTTGCCTTTGATATTGCTGCCTCTTGTTGATACAAGTGTCTACTCAAAGTTGGGGGCCTGAGGAATGTTCTAGCTGGGAGAAGAAATTGATGCTGGGGAGTCTGTACTTTCTTTGATAAAAACTTCTCTATTTACAAGGAATGTACAATGTCCTGCTTCTCCAAATGTAGGAGGAACCAGAAACAAAAAAAAGTTTATCTTAGAGCCTCAACCCTCTTTAGCCAGTGCCAGACCCCAAAATCTCTCTCCCTGGCTTTTTCCAGGGTCACACACACTGCTCATATGTTTGGCTTTCTTGCTTTTTGCCTCCCTCACAGTTTCAGTTCTGTGTTTGTTCTCTCTCTCTCTTTACCCAAAACAATACTCAGCAAAGGCCCCTTTGCCCATTTAGGCTAACCTCCCTACATAGATTCACATAACACTTTTGCCTTAGGTGATTAAGTTATCCTTACAGTTATATTAATTGAAGGGAGCATTCAGGCCGATCAACCTCACTGAAGGTTTTTTTTTTTTTAACTTAGCCCCTAGCAAGGTTTCATCCAGCTCAAAATATTATGTATCAAAATGTTAAGATAACGATAAAGGGAAACGAGAATTTAACGGTACCCAAGGCTTAATTTGTCTGTTCCTCATCACCAGACTCTACAGTGATACCTAGGTTCCAGGCTGCTTAAAATAAATTGAGTCTGTCAGCAAGGAGCAAAGCACTAGCAATGTATGAGGCTGAATTAACAGAACAAGTGTCAGTCTCTTCCTGACTCCCTGCTACTCATACTTGTTTCATTAGAGTGCTCTTTGATTCACTAAGCTGGTCAGCGCGCACTGTAGTACTGTGGAGTTTGGGCTTGGCAGAAAGAAGGAAATTGTGAATTTAAGATAGTGTTTAATTTTGTTCATGACCCATTTAGTACAGTTAGAGGAAGATGACAGGATTCAGCACTGAGGAACCAACATTTGCTGACAAATATTGGGAGTATTGTCCTGGCATTTATGAAAGGAACTGCAGTTGTCCTAGGTCATGTAACTGCTTACTGCAAGCAGTTCTGCTGTAAATATTCAGACCCAGTACAATATCTTTGTTTTTAAATGAAAAAGGATCTTTTCATCTTGGTCAAGTTTCATATCTGTATCTGTGTCAGAGAGTATAAATTTAAAAGTCAGCTAGCATGACATCCCTGGCAGAGCATTCTTTAACATCATACACAGAAGCAGGGAAATCTATCTGTGCGAAACCTAAATCCCTTTAAATCAAACACCTAGGATAACACTTAAATTGCAAGCAATACATGAAACAAATGCCTTTCATTTTCTTTCCACTTTTTAAGCTGAGAGAGATCATTGTGGACTTTCAAATACCATTGCTATGTGAATCTCAGTAATTGGCCAGTAAAGTTCTGTAAATTTTCTGTAGTTAATAATGGAACAAATAAATATTCCTCCCTGTTTTTGCAGGGTCACTAGATTTGTTAATGAAAATCATATCTTTTGCAGAAATATATATATATATATATATATATATATATATATATATATATATGATTTATAAATAGCACATCCTAGTGTAGTTCTTTTGAAAGAAGCTTTTGTGATTTTGAATGAAAATAAAACTCCTCATTAACACAAATGTGTGTCTCATTTTTCTTCTAACACACTGGATCTGTTACTTACATTTATTCCTACAAATAAAGTATGTTGATGACACAAAAATACAATCTCTTAGATATTAAATGAAAAGGATATCTTTGTGGTGTGGAGTTCATATTGATAATACAATGTATCACACTCATTTCAAGGAGATCAGAGTTGAAAAAATTATTGATCACTGCCAGGAAACATTTTTCAGTTGAAAATACCTACAGGTTCTGCCTGGTTTCCATTTATGCAAACTCTAATATTACCAAAAATATAGAGGTGGGAGGGTGAGAGAGAAAGTCCATGATCTTCAACAAAGTTCCCAATTCACTGATGCTCAGCACTTTTAATCCTGCTTGAGAACATGTTGCCAGTTCAACAAACTGTATAATTTTTAAGATGTAAATCTCTGCCTTCCTGGCTTTTTAAAGCAAGGTGAAATAGAGCTAGATGACTTTGCCATACTGTATCAAATAATTAGTCCATCTGGTCCCTAACTGTGGCCCTAGCATTGGCCAATGTCAGATGTTTCAGATGATGGAGAGGAAAAAAAGGCTATATAGATCTAAGACTCTACCCAGTC
Organism: Lepidochelys olivacea; assembly: GCF_965140295.1. Classification (NCBI taxonomy): domain Eukaryota; kingdom Metazoa; phylum Chordata; order Testudines; family Cheloniidae; genus Lepidochelys; species Lepidochelys olivacea. The sequence continues at coordinate 43,758,471 of NC_140414.1, read as the reverse complement.
CCTGTCCACCTTTGCTTGGGAGGGAATAAGCAGGTGAGTACTCCTCTTACTCCTATGAGACAAGATCAAGGTCGAGATAGAGAAACAGGAGTAAGGAAGGTTCTTATTCCCTTGTGCAGGCTCTTGGGGAGGCTCTTAGGGAGATGGGGAGACTACAACATGGAGGCCCCAGCAGACGCTCCACACTAGTCCTTCTGAACCCCAATCTGTGACTGGGCACATACAAGCAGCCCCTTGTGCCCTACTCTGTCTGTCCCCTCTCCCATATCCCATGCCACCTGTCAAGGTTCCTCTGAACGCTAGGGTATAGATGTGGGGACCTGCATGAAAACCTCCTAAGCTTATCTTTACCAGCTTAGGTCAAAAACTTCCCCAAGGTACAAAATATTCCACCCGTTGTCCTTGGATTGGCCGCTACCACCACCAAACAAATACTGGATACTGGGGAAGAGCTGTTTGGACGCGTCTTTCCCCCCCAAAATACTTCCCAAAACCTTGCACCCCACTTCCTGGACAAGGTTTGGTAAAAAGCTTCACCAATTTGCCTAGGTGACTACAGACCCAGACCCTTGGATCTTAAGAACAATGAACAATCCTCCTAACACTTGCACCCCCCCCCCCTTTCCTGGGAAATGTTGGATAAAAAGCCTCACCAATTTGCATAGGTGACCACAGACCCAAACCCTTGGACCTGAGAACAATGAAAAAGCATTCAGTTTTCTTACAAGAAGACTTTTAATAGAAATAGGAGTAAATAGAAGTAAAGAAATCCCCTCTGTAAAATCAGGATGGTAGATACCTTACAGGGTAATTAGATTCAAAACATAGAGAATCCCTCTAGGCACCTTAAGTTACAAAAAAGATACACAGATAGAAATAGTTATTCTATTCAACACAATTCTTTTCTCAGCCATTTAAAGAAATCATAATCAAACACATATCTAGCTAGATTACTTACTAAAAGTTCTAAGACTCCATTCCTGGTCTATCCCTAGCAAAAGCAGCATATAGACAGACAGAGACCCTTTGTTTCTCTCCCTCCTCCCAGCTTTTGAAAGTATCTTGTCTCCTCATTGGTCATTTTGGTCAGGTGCCAGTGAGGTTACCTTTAGCTTCTTAACCCTTTACAGGTGAGAGGATTTTTCCTCTGGCCAGGAGGGATTTTAAAGGGGTTTACCCTTCCCTTTATATTTATGACACCACCTAACCTGGCTCTAGGGGCAGGGTGCAGTGATGAACGCTGCTGGCTGTTCTGGTGCCACAGCAGCCTCTGGCGGGTGAAAGCCAGGACTGCAGCACTTCTCGGGCAGAATGTATTTTCTGCAGAGAAAAAAATTATGTGCTGGACATGAATTCTGCGCATGCACAGTGGTGCAGAATTCCCCCAGGAGTATAGCCCATAGCAAATTATATTAGCATATTTCCACAATAGTCATAGAATTTGTGGCCAGAAGAGACCATTAGATCATAGAAATGTAGGGCTGGAAGGGACCTCAAGAGTTCGTCTAGTCCGTACCCCCATGCTGAGGCAGCATTAAGTATACTTAGGCCGTTCGGCACAGGTGTTTGTCTAACCTATTCTTAAAAACCTCTGATGATGGGGATTCCACAGCCTTCCTAGTGCTTCCTGTTTTAGTGCTTCCTGTTTTAGTGCTTAACTATCCTTAGAGTTAGAAAGTTTTTCCTAATATCTAACTTGAATTTCCCTTGCTGCAAACTGAGACAATTATTTCTTCTCCTGCCCTTGGTGGACATGAAGAACAACCTATCATAGTCATATTTGAATACTGTTATCATGTCACCTCTCAGTCTTTTCTTCCGTAGGCTAAACACTCCCAACTCTTTCAATCTTTCCTTATAGGTCATGTTTTCTAAATCTCTTATTTTTGTTTGCTAACATATTTCTTAAATTATGGTGCCCAAAATTGGACACAGTACTTCTGAGACCTCCAGTGACAAGATGTCAGAACAATTACATTCCTTATTAATACAGCCGAGAATTACATTTGCCTTTTTTGCAACAGCATCACTCTAGGTCTTCAACTCACCAGGGCAACTGCACTCTGTGCAGACACTAAAGCTAAAATTAGCTGGGATAAAATTTCAAAAGCCAGAGGCAAGACAGTCTCCATCTTGGGTCCTAGACTGTGGAACCCCTTGCTGGAAGAGATGGAAATGAGCCCAGGCAGCCTTAAACTCACCCACATAGAGATGGAGAAAAAAGATGAGGGAAGGAGAAAAAAAGTGGAGAGAGAAAGAGAAGTTGGAAGAAAATGTATCCCAACTTCAAATAGTCTAAACTGAAAAGGTAAAAGCAGAAACAATTTTAATATAATTGGTTTACCTTCGTTATTAACTTGGTACTTTGAACCTAAATACTATGGCACCTTGAAATTCCTTAAGTGTATATGTTTATAAGCCTCTACAGAGCCTTGCCCACAGGTATCTTATTTAAAAGGTATTGGAGCATAACAATGTACAAAGGGCTTTATTTTTAAAAGAGCTCAGAGCCAGATTTTCAAACACTTTGCAGCCACAGTTGAGGCTGCACTTTCAAAACAGCTCATATCTCATTAAGATGGGAAACCCAGCAGCTCCCACTGGTACCCAATGTGCAGATTTCTACTGAAAATCTTGCCCTAGAAGTGCATCAGGACTGGGATGGCGGGGGGAGGGGAAGAAGGTTTGGCTTCCTTGTAGGTACTGGCAACTGCAAAACACACGGTAAAACAGTCTGGTCAAAGCTGATATGATAATTCCTAAAAAGAAAAGGAGTACTTGTGGCACCTTAGAGACTAACCAATTTATTTGAGCATGAGCTTTCATGAGCTACAGCTCACGTAGCTCACGAAAGCTCATGCTCAAATAAATTGGTTAGTCTCTAAGGTGCCACAAGTACTCCTTTTCTTTTTGCAAATACAGACGAACATGGCTGTTACTCTGAAACCCATGATAATTCCTGTGTTCTTTTGCATATATTTAAACACTGACTGAGATTCAAGGCCAGATCCTCAGCAGTGAAGTCAGTGATGCCATGCTGATTGACATCAGTTGAGGATTTGATCCTTAAAATATCTAATCTCTCTTTATGTTTGTAGAAAGTCTAAATAATTGTAATCTCTTGTAAATGAAAATGTACTGCAGGACACAATGGAGTACCTCTCAAATTATTATTACTGTTTAAATTCCATATTCAGCATGATCTATGTTCACATTAAGATATTTGTTAATGAAACACATAGACATATCGTTAAATTCAGCTTCTCAAGCAACTTCTGTAGGCTGGCAACTGTGATTGTCATTAAATATACGGTTGTCCAATTTATTTGGATAGACTAAAATCGTGAGCTCATAGCACATCAATGACAGCTTTATACTTTCATGGCTGGTCTGTGGAGTGAAGATAGAAAATACAATTTAGCTAACTCCTTCTTATTTAATTAAATAAAGAAAAACCAGTGGAGCTGCTATAAGGGCATCAATCTTACTTGACTTGCAAAACTCCTAAAATAAGTCAAATCCAGTATTAAACAGATTAGAACTTCTTAAACCTTGGGATGACTCAAACTGGCTGATCAGCATCCTAATGGACAGATTAATCGATATGAACCCTGCTGTTGAAACTTCATCACTCAGTGCTCTTTAAAATATTAATTTTCATATAACAATGAAACACTTAAGTGTTTTTTATAATTAAATGAATTTTTGAAAAATATTCCTTAATACTCTCTTCCCTTGCCTGTGGAAGGATCAACAGTCAAAATGTCAGTTTAATCTTTTTTTTCTCTTTTCCCAGCATGCATCTTATTATCTCCTAGTGTTTTTTTCTACCTACACTGACAGAGCACTAATTTACTTTCTGTTCAAGGGGTGGAGAATTTAAATTGAAAACTAGAAGTGACTGAACTATTGTTAGCTAATGGTCTTTAGGTTTCAGAGTAGCAGCCGTGTTAGTCTGTATTCACAAAAAGAAAAGGAGTACTTGTGGCACCTTAGAGACTAACAAATTTAGTTTTTTGTGATACAGTCTCTATTGATATTTGAATCATAGATATAGCAACCATAGGTGTGCAGCTAATGAACATAGGGTACTCACAACCTAGATGGAGCTGGAGAAAAAGATTATTTACTGGCAATAAAGGAAATCTCAACTCAATGATGCTGGGGTTCATTAAGATAGCTCATGGGAGTGTGCCACTTTTTAATGTATCTGAGTCTGATTATTTCAGTTATCAAATGTAGTGATGTTAACCCCAGTGGCCTGGCCTACCTCAACTTTGGATAATTGTTATTCTTATTTTTCTGCAGTTCCAAGATAGTGTTCCTCTTCATTTACTCCTCTAAATTCTTGTGTAGAGTTGCTGTGTACTGTTAAACTGTGTTCTGCCCTATAGGTGGTTGCTGTGACATTACCCAGGGTACAATCGAGAGTGATGAACAGCTGTGTCTACTCAGTTCTCCAGCCTGGGGTGCCTTTTACATTGCTCTGCTGCGAGAGCTTCCACTCCTGGTCTGCTCTCACACAATCTTCAGCATGTAAGTTACTCCCAGTTGTATAGTATGAGTGCTATAGTCAGCCACTCTTGAACTGCACAACAGACCAACACCAGCGAATTCCCAATCCCAGACTTTCCCCAGAAATGTATGTCTTATACTGCCCAGCTCTTTCCTGGAGAATACAAGCTCATATAAATCTGTTATTTTATTAATAAAAATTGATATGCACAAATACTTCAAACACACTGGTTTAGATAACACAATAAAATAAGTTTATTAACTACAGAAGTATAGATTTTAAGTAACTACAAGTAATAAAAGTAAGAATTTGTTACAAGAACATAAAAGTAAAACACAACTAATGCTTAACTTAACAAGCTAAGTGAATTCAAAGCAAAGTCTCTCTGACCACATGTTTCAGCAGTCTTACTGGCTGAATTTATTTCTGTCAGGATTCCTCCACCAGTCGAATACTGCTTCCTTTGTTCTTCAAGAGTTGTCGATGCCATGGGTCGAAAGAAAGTGAGAGATAATTTTGGGACATCTGCTCTCTCTTCTTATAGCTCTTTTTCCTCCTTAAGAATCCTCTCCAGCTGAGGTTCAGGAGACAGAAAGTCTGTGTGGATGGGAACCCCAAACTGTTCCTTTGTCAAGAGGTAGATTTTTTTTTGCCACATCCTCTTTCTTGAGAAAGAATGGCCACTTAACTAGGTGGTGGTCCATTTGATTTTGTTGATACTTATCTGAATCATCAGCTTTCCTTCAGTCTCTGAGGAACTGTTCTGTGGCTACTTCCCAGACTTGGAACATGTCCTAGTTATACTGTACAGAGGAATCTTATAACTTTACATACAACGCTGCCACACATATTTTACTAGCACACTAATGATCAGCAAATTATGAGTTTTCAAGTGATACTTTACATGGCATACTTTGTAGAAAAGGGGCAAACATAGGGGTACAGACCATCACAACTGATCAGCAATGATGGGTGGTGTATTTGCTGTATACTGTGTATAGGGCCAATACTGACATCCTTCTGTGGGCTTGGGAAGTCTTAAAAACAATGCAATCCTTGAATCATTGTGTTTGTGCACAGTGGATGCAGGCTGAGGAGTTCTGTGCCTATGGAGGTCATAGTGCTTCTCTCTATAACAGTATAGTTGGTGCATGGTGAAGATGATCATGGCAACTGCATCAAGCCACCTCACAGATTCACAGGCCTAAATCCTCTGACTAAATCCAGGATGCAACTGCATCTGCAGCCCAGAAACAGTAATTGTGTTAGTGGAGGGGCTAAGCAGCAGCTCTGCCCCAAATCAATATATTCCTTCTCCCAACCCAATCAGATCTTCTATGCAATTCCCCATTTATGCTAGTTATGAACTGGGGCAGAAACAACATTTGGCCTGTGCAGAGTAATACATTTTGGCAGCCATTATGTTAAAAAGTACTAATGAATATATTATCTATGAATAAATCTAAAATCTGTAAATGGCTACGGATATATTCACACCAGAGAGATGCTGGGTAACAGCCAGAACAAATTCACTCTCGATCCCGACAAAGTGCTATGCAAAAGTACAGTGTTCAAAACCAAATTCCTCATTAATAGATTACAACTGAATACAAGGACAGTCTGCTTATATGTCTCAGCAAGAAACATCTTCGTGAACAACAGATGAGCAGGTCATGAAGCAGATGTTAAGTCCTAAAATCTAAGATCCACCTTGAAAAAAAATCAGAAATATTTTAAGATTTATGGGGTGCAACCAATTCTTAAATGTATTAATTAGCCTTCCTTTTAAAAGTTGTCCTTTCTGACTATTGTTTTCATTTAATAATAGTGGTGTACTGGACTGGTGTCTGTCAGGTTTGTAATGTGCATTTTTTTGTCTTCAGATTTTCTTCTGACCTTATTTTATGGGGTAATACCAAGCTCTAGTTTTAATTTCCTTTATTGTAGACTTCCAGTTTTACCCTGTAAGATGGCCACAGATCTGACTATTTGAACTTCCTGAAATTGAACAATGTATGAGTTTGGTATTGGGAAATGACCTATAGTTGACACTTTTTGTCATTTCTGTTAGGTTCAACTTTTATCTTTACCCACTCAAGCCTTTGAACCAAATACAGTTCCTGAGAGCAGCTACCAAGTAAGTGACAATTGCCAAGGGAATTGCCATTCCTTCTCTGTATAGATGAGTGGGGTGCTGTCAAGGCTGATTCCCCACTCTGGCACTTGGAGTGCTAGGAGGTGGGGGCCTGCAAGGATTCTAAAAATTATTACTGGCCACTCCAGACTTGTATTACACTCCCAAGGTTACGGCTTTTTTTTGACCTTACAGGGGTAGATGCTGCCACCACCCAAGTGCAAAAAACCCCTTCTGAAAACCCAGGAATGCAAACATGGGAATTCCTTCCTGTGGGTACCCTCAAGCCATTTAACTGAGCTGAGAAAGAAAACAGAGGAAATCAGCTGTTGCCATCAGCTAATTAAACAACATATGCACAAACTCTTAGGACACAAAAATCCAATCCTGTTCCTAAAAGAAGTTAAATTTTATTTAAAACAAAAAGAAAGAAAATACATTGGGAACTGAGGCTTTTGCTAGATTTAGAAAAAAAAAAACAATTACAAGGATTAAGCATCAAGATAGCTCATTTGTGGTCCAAGGTTATGAGCAACACAAAAGTACCTGGGGTTAGCACAGAGGCGTCCACAAGCCATAAAAAAATAAAAGAGACAAACCTCATAGCATCTTCCTTGACATTTCCTGATCTACTTACATATCTGGGGTTTCAAATGAGAAGTTTCTAGGTATGATCTGATGATTTTCATATCTGGCCCAAAGCTTTTTACAGCATAGTTCCAGCCTGTCCCTGCTCTCCGGGAGAACAACACAGTCCAACAAAGGGGACTTTTTTCCCAATGTTAAAAAGTTCTAGCATTCCCATTGGCCTTGTTGATCAGGTGCCCACTCCCTTCCTTTTACCTATGCAGGGAGACTTTTTAACCCTTTACAGGTAAAGCAAGTAGAGAACAACCACCAAGAGGGATTTATAGATAACTGGCTGGCTAGGTTTTCATGAAAGGGAGCTATCCCCCCTCTTTCATTTATCACAGATGCCCTCTGGTGTACCTTGAAAATTGATAAAAATAGATACACAAATATTTAGTCTACTATGAAATGTGTTTTAAGTGTGGTGGAGGAAAGTATAATACCAAACAAATATTATCAATAGAAACAAGTGAGCTCGTATACTCAGGGAGCTCTGTCCTTCTCATCCTATGATGTATGTAAGCATATCAAGACATAAAAGCCCCTATCTCACAAGCCAACATGGGCAGGCAAATCTCTTCTGTTGTATAGACTCCCACTGAGTTCCAGTGCGGTGAAGGGTTTGCCCACATGAAGCTACTCATAGGAGTGGAATCTAGCCATTTACTTATTGCATACCCAGATTCACAGAATGTATTCCGCATATACCTTCCCAGTGAATGAGAAATCTTTCCCCACATATGCATGTGCATAGTCAATAGAACATTGGAATAGTATTAATTTAAGAAAGCATATTATCACTAAATATCAGAGTGCACCTGCAAAGTCTGGTTTTAGAGCCAAAATAGATTTTCACCAATGAACTGGAAGGTGCCTGTCTGACTTAAGGAATATCTCTGTGCTGAATTTCAAATAACTACCCAAAAGTGCGGAAGTGCTACAGTTATTTAAAATGTTTTGCAAACAGTATTTCATCCTTTGGGGTTCTGCTCATTCCATACTATTTAGGATGATGCATGTAGAATGAGACAGGGATCCACAGAGCCCTGGGCTTCTTGCTGGTTGTGGAGAGAAGACATTGCCATTGTGTCAATGCATCATCTCTGCACAAGGGAATAGCACTAGAAGGATTTTGGTGGCCTGAGACACCATCTATCTGGTATTCCTCCAAGACTGGTGTGGCTCTGCGTCTCCTCTAATGCAGGGTTATGGTTTAAAAGTCAGAATCTAGCCCTACGGAAAAAGTCAAGTAAACTTCCATTAAAAAAAAGTAGATAATATGACTGAATGTAAAGAAAATTTGTCTTTTCAAAATGTGGGATTTGTAAAAGTGTGATATGCTGTATAAAGTGAGGCTTTTACTTATTTCACTTACAGTTCCATCTAGTTCTGCTTGTAAAAACACAGGCAGATAGCTGTCTTAGAAAAGCATTGTACTTTTTGTAACGTTGAGTTTCGGAATATAAAAATGTATTCTCTTATTTTTGCCTGGAACTGAAATATCTCATACTAAGTAGAAGAAAATAAGTAGAGTTGGGCAAAACCTGCTGTGTTTGGTTTGTGTAGACTATACAGATTTGACCCTGCACAGCTCATTCCCAGCTATGACAGCGGGCCAGTCCCTTTAGGTTAACTTGGACATTTGACTCTAGAGAATCCAAACTTCAAGAAACTCATCCTACTGCAAAGGTCCCCCAATTCTGTGAGACTTTTCTTTCCTACCAGGCTTCAGGATCTTCAATCTTAATTATTCTGTGTGGACAGTGAATTATTCCCTCCTCTAGCCACACACATACTTCTTCTTCTGTTTTGCTTCCCCATGGGTCATCATGGTCTCCTCAGGCAAATATGGCTGCTTTCCACAGGAGCTTGAGTATGCTGCAAAGTAAGGACATTGCCTATCAAATTATACAACAGTCTTTTACAGGGAAGACTGAAAGTGGAGTTCAGATGTTAAATGAAAATAGATCAGTGCTGGTGTTTGCTACGGTTAGAACCAGCACAAGTGATGGCATGCTATCTATAGGCTAATGATGCACTTCTATATGAATTGAAGCCCCATCACTGACTCTCAGTGCTATTTAGCACTAGGCACTTATTACCTGTGTCTGGCTCCTTTTTGTATGCGTTTTGCTGCTGCTGAAGACTAGAGGGAGGGACAGGATTCTATTTCAAAATCTAAGTATCCGATATCTAAGCACCTCACAAAGATTTGATCAGATAATTAGCAGGTGTAAATTGACATAGTTCAATGAAAGTCAATGGAGCTACATTGATTTACACAAGGTGGAGGTCTGGCCCATAACTGGAATTACCCCCACTATACCCTGGTGAGAGAGGATACTTATTTAAATATATATTACCACACTGAAATATATTGGTTTAATAACTTAGTGATTCTTTCATATGTCAGTGTTAGTGAATAACCCATGTAACCCCTTTGTCTGGCTGGACAAGGCTAGATGAAACAGCTCATTGGTTAGTTCTAATTACAGCTAACCATCTGTGTTTGGGTAACATTCTCTTCGTATAGAGGAAGGCTGAGCACAATGGAGAGTAAGAGGTGGAGACAGTGACAGCCAAGTATATACATAACCATGACAGAGGACAGATTCAGGTTCTGATATGGGAGTCTGACCCCAGAACTGTGTTCAACTGGAGTTCTGGAAGTGGAAGGATCCATGTATAGTTTTGCTGAAGCTATTTCTGTTGTGTTCAATACTTTGTAAATACTTGCAATAAATAATATCCTGGCTCTCAGTCCATTGATTTCTCTCTCACTGAGGAATCCATTATAAGAGTCCACTTCTTCCTTCTTCACTCAGAAGTAGAGATATTGTTCCTCTCATACCAGTTTTGCATCAGAGTATCTCCACTGACTTCAGATACCCTTGATTTACACTGGTGTACATGAGAACAGAATCAGACTTATACTATTTTCCTAAGATGTGTTTTTTTGTGAAACTGCATATCCCAGCTGTCTGTTGTAATGTTTATGAGCCATACAGCTGATTGTGGTAGTATTTCTACTGTCCACTATTGCAAATAACATACTCCTGGGGCTTTTCTTTCTTTTCTGCATAATTTCACATACCAACGGTGACAAAATGGGTCTATTTCTGCCACACTTGTCACAGGAAAGAAGCAGTGGAGCTTCCTGGTAGCCTCCTGGTGGCCTAGAGATACTGTGCAGTGAAGCAATCAGAGGGAAGCTGCACATGGCTAGCCTATCAGAGGGTTGTAGGCTAGTATAAAAGGAGCTGCAGTGCAACCCACTTTCAGTTCCTTGATAGAACTGGAGGAGTATAAATGGTGTTTCTGGCTGGCCAAAGGGAACTACAGTACCATAGACAGCTCAGTGCTGGCAGGAACTGGAGGAGTGAAAAGAGCTCCTGGCTGGCTGCTGAGCCTGAACATAAGAGCCCTGAGGTAAGGGTGACACTTTGGTGAAGGCTGGGGCTGCAGGGAAGTGGCCCAGGGAACTGAAAACAGTTTTGTTAAAGGGACATGGTATTGTGCGACTTTGGTTGTTGGAGTCCCTGGGCTGGGACCCAGAGCAGTGGGTGGGTCTGTGTCTCTTACCCTCCCCACCATATGCCACTGGGGAAATGGCCTATAATTGGAAGCTTCAGGGAGAAAGCTCTGGGGTTATGGATTGTTTAAAGATTGCAGACACACCTGACCAGAAGGGGAGCTTGTGAGAGGTGGGTGCCACACCATTAAACCAAGAAAAGAAAAAAGCCCCTTAAGCTTTTCTCTTCTACCCCTTTCACTAGCTTTCAGCAGGGGTTAGATTGTTTGTTTTACTGTTAGAGTGTGTTCTCCTCCCTTTCTCCTGTTCCCCTCCACCACAATACTATTCTTTTTGTAAGAATTGACTGTGCCTCAGAGGGTAGTCTTCACATACGAGACAGATTATATTTCTATTATTTCTGATCTATTGATTAACCTTTGTGAAAAAACAGTGCACTGTTTATATAGTACTGGTCTTGCTTGTTTGATGTTTACATGAGCATGGACTCTCTTACTTTCACAAGCACAGATGTGTAACATATCTGGGTCTATAGTAAAAAAGTGTTATACTTACAGTATAAATAAACACATTTTTGGCCACTGACTAAATTATTGTTACTATGAATACGATTTCTGTGGCTATTAGGTATCGGTTCCATAACACCTGTTTGGCCTTACTGAAGGGTTCATGTAGAGTTCATGCACCTGGAAACATTCAGGGCACACCCTGACTGTTGTGTAGGAGCAGTGCACACACTGCTCCGTCCAAGGACATGGACCATGGGAAGTCGCTCAGAGGACATGAACCGTGGGAAGCTTCCTTGGACTGGGCTCAAGGCCTGAGAACAAGGATTGTAGTAGATAGAGGATGGTAAATAAGAATATTAATCAAAGTCATATTATTTCCTTTGCTAATGCCTTTTGCGGTCGGAGTATGTAATGCACAGGGGGGAGAGAAATAAAAGAGAGGTGGAAAGGCTGACAGGGGCAATCCCTTCAGCAAACCAGCCGGCTTGCTTGCCTAAAGCCGTGTCCTGTCTTGTATTGAACCGCAACACCTTACTGTAGAAGTAAGTAACTTCTTTAGTAGAAGAAATCTGTATGTGACATTTACAATATTCTAAGGGCCTGATCTTGTCCCACTAAAATCAGTTGCAAAATTCACACTGACGTCAGAGTTGCTAGATAAGCAGACTTAATGGAATTAATGTGATTAGTAACTAGCATAATATTCATCAACCCATTAAATTCATGTCAGAGATAATTTTAATCTGTGTCTGAAATGGAGTGTCACTTAAGGAATAATATTGTTTTTATTTTACTCTTGTTCAGTGCCTCATTTTCTTCTATATTGAGTTCCTTGGTAGCTTGTCTTTTCCAGAGTGAAACTGTGTGTGTGCCCTTTGAATTATGGTGGTTATTCCATTGATATGTAAGGTATTAGTCGCTATTTTTCATAAATAGCATTAGTACTAGATATAATTGTATCTTCTGTATAGCATATATAAATTATAACATACTTCCAATACATGTTCTCTTTGTATGTTATATGTTTACATCTATTCAGAAGAAACATCGGTGGTCTTCAGACTTCACATCAGGGAAAAGGAATTCAATATACTATTTCAGTTTTATTTCTCTTCTAGTATTCCCATCAAGTAGATCTATCTAGTTGAAGGTCTTTCTCCGCTTTTGTTGAAGATCATTTTTAAATGAAAGTTTCCTTTCATTTCAGTGCAACACACATTGTGCTTTAATAAAGAATTTGGTTCCCTGTAGATGCTGTTTTGACAGAACAATACAATTGCTTTTGTTTGCCATTTAATTTAGTACTAGATCAATAGAGTGAGACGTAACTACTATTGGTATTAAAACTCTCAAATTCTTGGGGAAATGGAAGTTAAATTATAAACAAAATATTTCATTGGCATTGATCTCAAAAGCATGCTGACAGTACAGCTAAAAAATTATCAGTATCCCTGTATAAATCTCACCAAAGTGACAATATGGATTTGATTATTTTACTTTGGAATCGTCATTCCTTTAATGCTGCAAGCATTTACCAATTTATGAAAGATTAAATGAACCATATTTTCCTTTTGTTTCTGCCACAGCTATTTTTGGTGATTATCTGGGGTTAATCAAGTTATGCAGGTGGCTGATTGTTTTACTCTTCTTGTTGGGCAACCTCAAATTTACAAAATTTATGACTCATGCCAGATCACTTGTGATATAAAGACTACAGATAACTTGGGCTTAATATAAAGCAGATAGAGAGCAATAACTCACAATGCCAATTCAAGAGTGTGAGGTACTATTAAAAACCACTCTCCATTTAGGCAATAAAACAAAATTACAGTTTATCTTTCAAATAAGATATATATTTTTTGTATATTGTGTTGCTGAGATCAGTTGTGCTTTTGTTCTGAAAATGTTTTTCTTTTTTCTTCTCACTTGAGCAGGGGGAGGGAAAAAATGAAATAAACCAGTTCTTCTTTATATGTCAGACATAATATTGCCAGCATATTCATGATCATTAATGGCACAAATCTTTGTGGAGGGGTTGGGGGAGAGTATGTTAAGATTGCACAAACGAAGCATCAGTCATGTTGCAAAGGTCTAAATGAGTCTTTGGTGAAAAACAACCTCTGTTTAAATATTCCATTATTTGGGCTACCACAACCATAATGCCCTCAAACTGTGTCTATATTTTTGAGGCTGTCATTGTTATAAAATGATCAAACTGACACCCAGCCACAGTTGATCAATACCACTGTTGTGCTGCAGTCTAAGCCCTCAAGGAAAGGCTCAGAAATCTCTGCAGGGTGCACAGTATATGCTAGGAGGCAGAAATTCCTCTCTGGTGCTCTTTCATTCTACAGGTTTGGGGAACAGAATAAGGGCAGGAACCTGTAGTGTGGCTAGAGAACAATGATGGAATGCTAATTAAAATCCAATCCCTTGAGCAAATTTGGGGCAACCTTCCAGATTGCTGCTCATTTAATTGATGAATGCCTCTTCTGTTCTTCTGGTGCTCACAGAATTGGGTAAGGTCCTTATTGACCATTTGGAGATGTTCAGTATGTCAATATGATGAGAAACCATGCATGAATACAAGAACAAAAAAGAGAAGGTTAATGAAGTCAAGCATGAATACTAGCGTGAGACTGCACCTTAAGCTCCCATAATGTGCTCCCGTGCCTATAAAGCTAATTAATGGATGTACATTACAATGTGTTTCTTACCCTTGGAACTTAATTACATCACCAAAAATCTATCTTTAAAAAAAAATTACAGCGAAAAATTGTGATGCTTCTGGCCATAGTTCTGTAAATTTTATATGTAGCTTGACCTTTTAAGGAATGTAAGAGTAAACTAGGTTTCAGCTATTCCGCTAAACCAACTGGGAATAGTTGGCATTTATGGCATTTACCATGTTCATTGACTCTCCATATTCTGCATTTCACTGACCAGTTAAAAGTGTGTGTTAGGATTACAGTTTCAAAGAGTAAGAGAATTGCTGTTGCTAACTAGATCCTGTTAGGGGGCTTATTCCTTCACCCACTTACTTCCCTGGTCCTTCTCTCATGAACAGAGAGCAACCAGACCGGAAGTCCAAAGGTGCAAACAATTCAATGTTTATTGGGATGAACTTCCAGCAAGCATGATTCCAGTTTCCTTCCTTAGTGTCCCCTTTCCCAGCTCTGACACCACAGAACCTTACGCCTATGTCCCTGTTCCCATTCCTGCCCTTAGTCAAACATGATTCCAATTTCCCAACCCCCATTTCCTGTTCCCATCCCCCCCACACCACCCACTCACTCACTCACTTCCTGATTGACTGCAGACTATATAGTAAAACTTGAGTTCTGCTTAGCTATACCTTAACCAATCATTTTACTGAAATTTAACTAACGAATCCTAACATATTGTAACATGATTATGTAACCAATTATATCCCACCACCTTAATTAGTTTACACCCAGCAAAATTAATTATACAGCAGACAGAAACAATCACAGAACCAGACAGAGATTATACAGACAAACAATGGCAAAGTGGGAACTATAATGACAAAACAATACGGAAGTGAGGATTTTACATCCCAGCTATTGATAAGTGAGTTCCTGCCAGACAGGTTGCTATCAAACTAAGTTTCCTTTTACATTTTCTAGGCACTTCCCTTTCTCTGGAGGTGATAGGCATTATCAGGACAGGAGTGTATTCCTAACAGCCCAATAGCACCTTCTTTCAATGTGACTAGTTTGGAATGTGAGGAGGTGACCCGTCGCTTCCCAACTTATGGCTGCCTCTGCTGCTTAACCAAAGATCTTAGCCTAAGCACAGGGCCTGAGACTGTCACAGTAAGAGAAGGACCTTACACCGGCAGACAATGATTTTGATTCTTTCTTTTATACCCCTAACTAGCCAAGTGATAAGAATACACCTAAATTCTTAGAGTATAGACCTTTACAGACAGGCCTGAATATCTATATCCTAACAGATCCCACTTATATGGAACTAGGTCCTAGATGGATAACTGAAAGCTGTCCACAGTTACAAAACAGCAACACAAATACTTCACTCCTTAAAGACTGACATATTTGAGCCTGAAATGTACAAAATAGATTTTTTTTCATGTAAAATCTCCTATTTGTACCCATTAAACTAGGATACATATTGTTTGTGTGGCTAGAGCTTATTCAACCACAAACTGGGTCATGCAAAAAGCTGCCTGGAGATTAGTCTAATTTTTTTTTAAAAGACACTCTTCCATAGAAACTCTGGCAAGGATATTTGTTCACTTTGCTAATATTCACATTAATGAAAAGAACAAAATGTTGCACATGCAGATCCATGTGGGCTAACCTGGGCTACCTGGTGCATTGGGAAGAGACTTAATGCTATGCATTTCCCCACCCCTGCCATTCATGTGTGCAAGAGTAGTAGCCTTGTAGAGGCTGCTCTTCCTTCCTCTCCATACTGCTACCCAGCATATGGATAGCCAGCACAGTATGCGGTAAGGGGTGCCTTCAGGTTGTGTAGGTTCTTGAAATATGGATGAGATTCTGTAAATGACCAAGAAATTAGTTTTGGCCACCAGATAAATTTCAAGTCTTGCTAAAAACCTAAATTAAACTCTGTGCTTAGAGGAAATACAACCCTGGGAGGGAGGAGAATTAAGCCTCTTAGAAGATTTAAATGTGCTGGTATTAGGAATTTTTGTCTGGGCCTATGAAACATAACAAACTGGGCAGCAGATGAAGATCAGGTGTCAATATCTCATGATCAGTGATACTGAAGCCAACTGGCAGGATCTACAAAAAATATCGTGGACAAGTCTGAGGCCCTTTATCAGTAACAGGTGGGGTTGCTCTGCATTGAGCACTATAGCTTTTGATTGGATCTCTCAGTGAGTACAGTGTTAAGTGACTTTTTAAAATCAACTCTAAGGGCCCTTTCATGCAGGGTATCACAATTCTCTTCTGACGTTGTCCCTCTTCCATGCGGCTGTTAAGAGGGTCAGTTTTGGTGCATTAGTGTGGTGATAACTTCTAGCTCTTTCTGCATCTCCACCTTTGACAAATCTGTTTAGTATAAAAGTATGAATGAATAGGCTGAATTCAATTAAACGAAATTTTCTCTAGCTTCTTGTATATAGTTTTCACACTTTAAAATTATTGCTTGTCTCTCCACTTCCTGGTTTTTGTCAAGACTGTGTGAGAAGTATAAAAATACAAGTGAGGAATCTCCCCACTTCTATAGATTAGAAGCCTGGAACTTGGAAGTATAACAAACTTAGTAATAAAGCCAATTTGCACAAATTCTCCAGCATGAGTTTTAGACCAAAGAAGGTTCAAATAAGTTTGTATAAAATAGATTTTTTGGATGCATGTGTAAACTAAACCTTTGGAAATTCACTTTTCACTAGAAAGAATGGTGTGCTGTTTTGTTCTTTAAACTGTAAATATACCCAGCAGCTTGATTTAAATACTAATCCAGACGAGATTGATCAAACTGAATTTATATTTTTTAAGCACTGCTGTGTTCTCATCCCTTTATAACCCTTCTGCCAGGTGCTGTTGGCAGCAACAAGGTCCAGGTTCAATTATCTAGGTATTGCTTCTGAAAATGTAGTAAACAACATGATGTTAAGCCCCTATCCAGAAATGCATGAAAACTATAGCCCTCCTGGGCACTCATGCCTGGCAACACTTTCCCACTTGCAAGCACTGAGTCCATTGTATGAAACTAAGAAAATTGTATTGAGGCGGGGGAAGAGGACACAGCATTAACTTGGGAAAGCCCAGAATAATTAATTAATCAATGTGTGTATAAACAGTGTTATCTAGATAGATATATAGAGATATGTATAGACAGAGATGTAAGGCTTCCAACTCATCAGGCTGTCTTGGCAATAGTCTTAAACTAAGTTGTTTCCTTGTAGCGTTTCCAATAGCCACTTTTGCCCCTCCTCTGAACCACCAACTCACCATTTGTCAAATAGGATTGGCATAGTCCAGAGTTCAGGCAGGAATCTTGAGCTGCTAAAGAAAGGCCTTCTAGGTTTGTTCCAGGGGCTCTAGCACCTAACCCAGCCGTAGTGACTATAGATTAATATAGACTATTAATTGCTGGGTGGAGGGGCTTTACCAAAGTTAGTGATCTATGCTGTTGCCTTCTGCTTTTCAGCAAAAGCCACCTCTGCCATCTTTCAAAGTCTTGAGAGAGGGATCTGTGGCGTATAGGACAGTGAAAAGAGTGCTTGCCACCATGAATGCACTCCACCATAATTTAGGAGTGTGAGCCCCATCCCTTTTTTTCCCTCCCCTTCATCCTTGAGCTTGTGCCCCAGCTCCACAAACCAATGGAGGAAGACTGAGGCATTGGTTAGGGTGGCTCCTTACCTTAGGCACATTTGGTGCAGTTCTCTTGTCTTTTTAATTCCTGACAGACATAATAGTGCTTTATTATCCCCAAACTTAACTGTGTTTTGACCTCAGAGTCCCAAACTGTCACATAACTGAAATGCAAATGAAGCCTGACTCTGTCATTTCCCCTTGCTCTCCAATAGAAAACATAATTTTTTCTTCTCTGGAGCTTCTGTTCATCTGAAGTTCTCAAGTACTTGCTACTCTTCTCCCTGTTTTTCAGCAGATATCTATAACTCCCTACCCTTTAACTCTTTGAGTGACATAGCTGACAGAGGCATTATGATTTCAGGTGTAAGATATCTTGTTAATAAATAGAGCAAACTATTGTCTGGACATGCTAATAACATGAGCAAAACCCTATAGACTCCTATGAACTATTGATTCACAAAGAAATTTAATCCTGGTGTAATAGTGCAGAGGAACATTAGTAACACTGCTTCTGTACCTCCTCTGTACAGATAAATGTATATAAAAAATACAGGCAACAACAGAACCTTGCTTCTGTCTTGCTCCCTGTCACTTGAGCTCTGATCCTGCAGTTCTTATTCAGGCAAAGTTCCTGTTCCTGAGTTCTCCCTCCCCCCCCCCCCCCCTTTCAGGTACTTTTGGTATCATCTTTACATTTCTCAAATGGCTGATATCTCTGAGACAAATTTGAAGTGTTGTCTTTCTAGCTACTAATTAAAGTGGTGTCAAATTGTTTATGAAGATTCCACTGTGGCTATCTTCAATTTATTTCAACTTAAGTGGAGGCTATAGCACTAAGTAAGATCAGTCGCTTCGGTTAAACCATTGCTGTGAGTATCTTTATAGACACCAGCCTTTACAGGAATTTAGACTAACACAGTGTGAACTCAGAAAATAGCAGAAATAGTAAAACAATATTTTTGTCAGCACTTTAATTTGCTTTCATAGTGTATTTTATTTTATAGCTTTCTTTGTTTTGGATGATTTGTGGCTATGCTAAACATATCTACATCACTGTTTCAAAATTCCCTGTGTTCTGAAAGTTACCCATGCAACTCATGGTTTATGGTATATGTTAGCAACTCATCAATTTTTGATAAGTATGTGTTTCCAGTAGTCTATTCCCATCACTCCACATATAATTGTCTGCCTGAGGCCGCCATTCAGAATGTTGCAATTTTAATGCATGCTTCAGCAACCTTATTTCCTTCCTTGGCTGAAAAGATGTTTTTCAATTGAGTTTCAATTTTTTTAGTCCTCCAAGAGCAAGTCTCTAACTATTTTTGGGCAACAGAGTAACCGACAATATATCAGAAATTTGCCTAACCAAATTTCAGCTGGTCATTTGGCCAGGCAGCTCCAAATACCATAGCTGAATATTAAAAGAATGTGATATAAGAACTTAACGAATAGAATAGTAGAACAGCATCACCCACTAGATGAGTTCTTTTCTTCTTACACAACCTCTAAATACATTTTAAAAAATCTTATTAAATTAAGTTTTATATATTGTACATCCAAGACTTTTACTTTTAAATAATTTGACCTCACCCAGTCACTCAACCATGTGCTTAACTTGACTTGTATATTCAGCTGCCTACTTGACTTCCATGTGGCAACTCACATGCTTGATAAGTAAATACTTTGAATCAATAAACTGTATGTTCAGGGTTGAGTTCAGAGCTGATATAAGTGGGAACAATTCCACTAAAATTTTCGCAGTGCCCAGTTATGGCAGGTATACTGGTAGAAGGAAAGTGCTAGAGAGACATGTCTTGATATTTTCAAGACAGTGAAGCAATAGTTACATGTTTATACTTGAAATCTTACCAATGCTGCTATGTAGGGAAATGCTGGAAAGATATGTTTTCTGCTACTTTTTTAATGTCCGGTAGATGGTGTAGATATCTGGTAATTGCTTTACAATTAAAGTAGTAATTGTTTATAGGAGCCCAGGGATAGTAAGTATACAAGAAAACAATATTTCCATGCTCCTCTTGTCATTCAAAGCAAAATACATAGAATTATACATTTTCCAAATAACATGGAAAATAGTGATTATTTAGACAGCTAAATATGACGCATGTATTTGGCTAAAGTTTTCTCCTTGTCATAATATATCATCCAGCAGGAGAAAAAGCAAGGAGATTCTTAATTTGCCAGTCATCAATGGCTAATATGTGGAATCAGTTTCTCAGCTGATGTAACTGCATATAATTCAATTGACTTCCATTGAGGTGCAGATGCTTACACCAGCCATAAATTTCACGTCTGGCATTTGTCTGTCAGAGCTCTGTGATTACTGTAATAAAGTGTTTGTTTGCAGACACTTGCTAAAATAAAAAATATAACACACATATAACTCCTTTTGATATAACACACAACCTTTTTTGATCTGACTGCAAACACTTGTGTACAATTATTTGTGGAAAGTGTTGTGAATACTTATGCCAATTTCCATTTCTACAAGTATTTAAGAAAATGTTTAAATCATCTTGAAAGCTGTTTGGGAGACACACAATCAGGGAACAGAAATAATACAGCATCACTTAATTGACCAGTCAAATAAAACAAGTAGTGAATTACAAATAGAGAATATGCAATGCAAGTCATGGTGAATGGCTTTTGTTGAGTTGAAATATGTTAAATACCTACAAGCAAATCAGTAAAAATCAAAGTCTGTTCATGGATAAGTCATGAACATAAAACAGAGCCTTCATTCATCCATTAAATCCTTCACTGCAAATCATCCTCTCAGGTCTTGTTAAAGGGGACACTGCTGAGAGGGGAAAACCAACTCACGGAAAAAAACAGATCAGAGGGAACATGCAAGTGTAGTGGAAGAGAGGAGAGAGAAGAAAGTTCATGTATTGCCAAGTAGGCTAAATTCACAGTATCTTTATTTCTCTTTTTCAAAAGAAGAGCAGAACAGCCTGTTACTTGTTCAGAAAGGGATAGCAAAGCCTTATTGTATATCATTTAAAAAGGCAATGTCATTTGAGATTTTCCTGCATGGATTTCAACACAAACAGAAAAATATTTAGCAATTGCAAAAAATCAACAATTTATTTTTATTTTTTCTTTACTCAAATCCTTACAACTAGATTTCTTTTATTTATTTTTATATCCACTTGTGACAATGCATCCATTCTAAGCTTTGCTTTTACTAATTTTTCAAACAAATAGTAATATGTTCATTCACTTCTAGGTTGAGATTGCATGTTAAGTCCTAAAAGTTTTTTGTGTACCTATTTGGCTCTTCATAATAACTTATCCTACACATTAAAATGATAGTTTTGTATTTCTTTTTTGAAATAAGATCCAATAAGACTTTATATCTCTAAAGAATGCTTAATATATATTGTAGTAGAACTGCTATGGAAATACGCAGACCACAATACCCTGAATAAACTCATTTTGATCACTGTTTAGATTTAGAGTAACAGCATGAGAGACTTTGTGTAAGGTGGTACTGACATTTTTTTGCCTTGTGAATTCCAAACCAGAATGTGCTAGCATTTTTATAATTCAGATGTATGTGTTGGATTTCCTGCCAACAATGAATAACTGCTCAAATCTAACTTAAAACTAAACTTGATCCTGAACTGATCAGAGTCCAGTGGTGTATTTGGAGGGGAGGGAGCAGGGAAATGGGTTAACTAACTAAACTCCGTATTCTCCAAACCTGAAATGAGTAAACTGTTTACCCTAGACTACACTACAAGATCAGACATTGTTTTTCTGTACTTCCATTCCTCAAACATTGGAATAATAAATTGGCAATTCTGACTGAGTGGAATATAGACAATGATATTACTGTCAACAAGCTCTTTTCCCTGCTATCCAGAATGTACAGGTTTACAGACAGACTTCCAAGCTGAAGTATATTTGTTTGCTGCTGCAGTCAGTGATCAGTCTATGGAAACAGGGCACAGCACAGGGTTAAATGCAAGCATACACCCACGTTCAGCAGCTCACCTTAAACAGTGTTAAGTTAATCATATACTGCATTAACACTTTTCTGCCTAGCAGACCAAACTTAGCATTAACTCAGTTGTGTACCTGTTTGGACTGCTGACCAAGTTGCTTACTTGATCAGGTTGCTGGCTTAGCTTTTCACCTGGCTATTCTCCCTCCCTAACAGACAAGCAGCATCTTTTCCCATGTCCCAGTACCTAAAATATACATTCTGCATATTACCTCCTACATTTACCATATGGACAGAGCAACTGGATAGGGTGAAATCAGATAAATACACTAAAAATCAAGCGAACAATTAGAGAAAGATCCAAGCCAAAATAACCCCAAACTTTGGGAAATGTTGCATCTGGATCTGAACAGTGTGGCTCACCCCCAATTATAAATTCTTCAGTAGTGTTATTTTTATGAATATTTAGGTCCAAGTGCAGTTCTCAGTTATACCTGTTCCTACCAACTGACTTCAAAGGTGTATCCACAGACAGAATTTTTTTCCAAAATGTGTTTCACTTGCAATAAAATACATTACTCCTACTGTAGTCATTAAAATAGTAATTGCAGGCATTGTTTGAGGATGTAATAGAGGGGCTCATAAGACTGAGGAAGAGATAGTGGCCTTCAGCTACCTGAAGGGCGTTCCAAAGAGGACAGAGCTAGGCTGTTCTCAGTGTTTGGCAGATGACCGAACAAGGAGCAATGGTTTCAAGTTGCAGTGGGGGAGGTCTAGGTTGGATATTAGGAGAAAAACTATTTCACTAGGAGGGTGGTGAAGCACTGGAATGGGTTACCTAGGATGTGGTGGAATCTCTATCCTTAGAGGTTTTTAAGGCCCAGCTTGACAAAGCCCTGGCTGGAATGATTTAGTTGGTGTTAGTCCTGCTTTGAGCAGGGGGTTGGACTAGATGACAGCCTGAGGTCTCTTCCAACCCTAATCTTCTATGATTGGGAAGTACAACCGAGACAGAGCTACTATAAGGAGGGTGGATAACTGGTTGGGAAAACCATTCCCATAAAGTAGTTATCAGTGGTTCATAGTCTGGCTGGAAGGGCCTATTGAGTAGGCTCCTACAGGGGTCAGTTCTGGATCTGGTTCTGATCAATATCTTCATTAATTATTTAGATAATGCAGAGAGTACACTTATAAAGTTTGTAGATGATACCAAGCTGGGAGGGGTTGCAAGTGCTTTGGAGGATACAATTAAAATTCAAAATGATCTGGACAAACTGGAGAAATGGTCTGAAGTAAATGGGATGAAATTCAATAAGGACAAATGCAAAGTACTCAACTTACGAAGGAATAATCAGTTGGACACCCACAAAATGGGAAAGGACTGCCCAGGAAGAAGTACTGCAGAAAGGGATCTAGAGATCATAGTGGATCACAAGCTAAATGAGTCAATAGTGTAACACTCTACCAAAAAAAAAAAGCCATCATTCTGGGATGTATTAGCAAGAGTGTTGTAAGCAAGATACAAGAATTAACTCTTCTGTGCCAATTACACCTCAACTGGAGTATTGTCCTGGGCTCCACATTTCAGGAAAGATGTGGACAAATTGGAGAGTCCAGAGAAGAGCAACAAATTATTATAGGGCTAGAAAAACACAACCTATGAGGGAAAATTAGAAAAAAATGGGTTTATTTTGAAGAAAAGACTGAGAGGGGACACTGACACTCTGTACCTAAAAGCAGCACCATGGAACCCCCATATTCACCATTGTCATAATTATGATGTATTTTGCACAAAGTATGCCTTGTGAGGTATCATTTTACATGTTGATCTGTTGAACACTAATAGCCTCTTGGATTTTATGTACTATCATTGTATGTGAAGTGTGGCAGAGCTCCAGCTTCCAGAGCCCCAGTTAAGGCTTGCCTCAGAGGTTGCAGTGACCCTCAGTGTAGCCTCTCTCCCCTCCTAGAGGTAAGGGTTACAGCTTACTGCTCCACCTTCATCATCAGTCAGTCAATGAATTTGGTGTAAGAGCCCTCTTTAGCCCCTGTCTTCCTACTCAGGGAGCATTTTTGTAGAGGTGTGGGGAGGGTTGGGGGAATCCAGCCCCTCCCCTCTTTTCTGGGTTCCAGCCCAGGTACCCTAAAGGCACCAGCAACAGGTAGTTTTCCTATACTACTGGAGCTATAGCCCTTCCCTGGGCTACTTCCCCAAACAGCCCCTCCTAGGTACCTGACCATGATTGTCCGCCCAATTCTTTCACTACACACCTTCTTTCTCCCAGTCTTCCCCAACACACCTTCTTACTCCCATCTTCCATCAGCTGGCCTCTGTGAAGGGGCTTCCTTTTAAACTAGTCCCAGCTGATTCTAAATGGGCTTCAGGTGATCTGATTAGCCTGTTTCCCTTGATTGCTTCTAATCAGTTCTTAATTGGTTCCAGGTGTCTTATGGAGTCTGCCTAACTTGCTTCTAGCACCTTCCTGACTGTTCTGGAGCAGCTCCTGCCCAGGTCACTCAGGAAACAGAAAGCTCTTCATCCAGTGTCAGTAGGTTTTCCTTCTACCAGACTCCTGCACCTAACTGGTCTGGGTCTGTCACAGAAGTTACGAAGTTTTGCTATGTGTGTGTTATTGAAATATGTTGTGAGGTTGGAAACACCCACAATCAGCCTTTCTGGTACAACAATGGAGTAGCCAGATGTGCTGATGTCTGTTGGGAGAGTGGATTCCCTTCAATGGGCCATCCCAGAAGACTTCTCAGAGAACTTCTCAGACATAGTATAAATAGGTAACAGATGGGGACAGCCTGATTCCCCACATCAAAAAAACTTTCCAGCAAGCTGGAAGAAACTACAAAAGATGCCAAGTGACATCACTTGACCTCATTTCCCCCCACAACTCAACACCTGGAAATATGTCTGCAGGACAAACACTTTGAACTGGTGGAGAGTGGTCTCAATCCAGGAAAGAGTTCTAGCCTTTGTATTAAAGATCTGTTACCTATTTATACTATGTCTCAGGGTGAGACTGCTTGATTCAAATCTTGTTTATTTTTATAGAACTCAAATTGTGAATTTATTTTTATTTCTTAGGTCCCCAACTTTGATCTCTGCTTTCTACTTATAATCACTTAAAATCTATCTTACTGTAGTTAATCTGTTTTATATTTTTACCTAAGTGTGTTTTGGTTGAAGTGCTTGGGAAATCTAAGCTGTTTTTTACAAAGGCTAGTGTGCCTCCTCTCCACACTGAGGGAGGGGAAGACTGGGTAATGAACTTACACTGGCCAGTGTGAGATGGTGCAAGGCTGGAGGCTAAGGGGAACTGGCTAAGAGTAGAGAGGTTCCAGTTCATGAGTGGCTGGCAAAGCATTCATGTACCTCAGCTTGGTGTGTTCCTGCCTGTGGATGTCTGTGTAAATGCAGTACCTGCCAGAGGTTTGTGGCTTGATACAGCATCGCTGTGTGAGAAGGATAGAGGGCTCAGTGTTCCCACAGTCCAGGTTGCATCCTGGGGACCCATCACTGACATAACAGTTTTCAATTACATATACAGCTGTTTACAAGGAGGAGGGAGAAAAATTGTTCTCGTTACCATCTTTGGATAGGGCAAAAAGCAATGGGCTTAAATTGCAGGAAGGGCAGTTTAGGTTTGACATTAGGAAAAACTTCCTGTCAGGGTAGCTAAGCCCTGGAATAAATTGCCTAGGAAAGTTGTGGAATCTGTCATTGAAGAGTTTTAAGAGCAGGTTAGACAGACACCTGTCAGGGATGGTCTAGATAATATTTAGTCCTATCAGGTGTGCAGCGAACTGGACTATAAGATGTCTTGAGATCCCTTCCAGTCCTATGATTCTATCTAATGCAATATGAGTTTATTTCCGCCTTTGCATTCTTAATAAATTCATCCAACATTCAGAGATTGAACTTGCCCCATGTCAGTGCATCACAATTAGCCAAATTCTTCCCTTATTTCTACATTTATATCCCCATTGACTTCAGGGTGGCTGCACATGTAGCACTGATGGTAGAATGTTGCCATGTTATAACGGTAACGTAAGTCATCAATGAACTATATACAATGCATACCTAATATTAAAGCCGTATGTTATTCACAAGGAACAGCTAAAATTCAAGTCACTTTTCTTGTTACAAGGATAAGCATCCAAAGTACCAGATGATAATTAAAAACAAAAGTAAACTGAGGATGTACATAAAAGCTGAATATCTGTTAGGGCAACAAAATGATAAAACAATCAAAGCTGTAGCACTACTTACTTCCCTCTGTTTAATAGAGCTGGAAGACTCTGAATGTATAGTTTAGAACTTTGGGATCTTCAGACCAGAGGTGCTGGAACATTTTTATATAGCGGGGGTGCTGAGAGCCATTGAACCAAACTGTAAACCCTGTATATGGTGGAAACCACTTCACGTCAGGGCTGCAGCACCACCCCTAGTTCCAGCACCTATGCTTCAGTCCATAGAATGTACAAACTATTGGAACATGTCCGATTGTGGTTGCAGGGATGTACAATCTTCTTCAAAACCATATGGGCAATTTGAGAGCAGACTTCAATGGAGAAGTTAGTTTTCTGCAAAGCTACAGGAATGCTGCTGAAGTTTAAACTAGGTCCTTGTCTGAAGAATCTGTACAGCTGGGCCAATGTATACTGAATGACATTCCAATTTTTCTGTCTGATTTAGGGCAGTTTGCTTTAGCAAGGTATACTCTTGTCATAAAAAACAGAATGGGTCAAAGCAGGGATCTCAAACTCGAATCACCAGGAGGGCCACATGAGGACTAGTACATTGGCCCAAGGGCCGGATCACTGACATCCCCTGTCCCCACTGCACCCCTTCTATGAGGCCCCACTCCTGCCCCCGCCTCTTCCAACCCCTTCCCGAAATCCCTGCCCCTGCCCGTCTCTTCTCCACCTCCTCCCCTGAGCACTTGGCTCCCCGCTCCTTCCCTCTCCCTCCTGGAAAGTGCTAAGCGCCGCCAAACAGCTGTTTGGTGGTGGGAAGCACCTTGAGGTAGGCAGAGGAGCGGGGATGCGGCGTGCTGGGAGGAGGGGAGCTTGGCGGTCCACAGGAAATAGCCCTGCGGGCCGCATGTTTGAGACCCCTGGGTCAAAGTATTCACTGCAAATAATATTCAAGGAAAATGTAATTCTTAGCTGTTCATGAACTTTTGTGGATAGATTCTGTTTCCCCCCCACCCAATATATACTAGCTGCTAATGGTCTTACAGCAGCTGGGAACTTGGGCCCCAACCAAATCATGCCACAAGCCTTTGCTTGAGCCATGCCCCTTACACTACCAACAGAGGGTATGAAGCTACTAGGCTTTCTGTATGCCATGGGAGGATTTCCTTACCTGTGACCAGTTATGATGACTCTATGGCAAGATTCCAGTTCTGGTAGTCATACTTTATTCCTATACAGTCTGAGTATATTCTGACACATTCTGGTACTTGATATTCATATGCAAAATCATGGTGGTATTATCATGCCTATGTTCTGAAATTCACATTCACTCTCTTTATTCAAGGAACATGATTAGAACAACTAGGAGTCTGTGAAATGTGAATGTGACTAAATGCAGTGGTTTGTTTCATTATCACTATTAATAACATTTCCTAAGGTATATGTCCTGTTTTTTTTTAAATGCCATGTATGCTATACTATCTGACCTCCCCCTCTACAAATTACCTTACTCTGACTCACAATCCTATTTCCAATTAGTTACCACCAATTGCCTTGAAAAAATCGGCCATGGATTTCTCTTTGCATCTAATCCCCTACAAAGATGTCTTCCATAGAAATTTGGGAAGAATGCTGTTAGACACTACATTTAGAGAATTTTTTTTCACACAGTGCAGAGTCAATCTGTGGAACTCTTTGCCAGAGGATGTTGTGAAGGCATAGACCATAACAGGGTTCAAAAAAGAATGAGATAACTTCATGGAGGGATAGGTCCATCAACAGCTATTAGTCAGGATGGGCAGGAATGGTGTCACTAGTCTGTTGCCAGAAGCTGGGAATGGGAGATGGGGATGGATCACTTGATGATTACCTGTTCTGTTCATTCCCTCTGGGGCACCTGGCATTGGCCACTGTCAGACGACAGGATACTGGGCTAGATTGACCTTTGGTCTGACCCAGTATGGCTGTTCTTATGTACTTATGAATAGTTGCCTTACTGGGGAAACATGATTAGTGATGAAGCTAAGGGATGGCGCATGCTTCTGAGAAATATGCACATTGATCAGATGCTCCTTAAAGTGCCAGCCTGGGCTGTGTACCTGCCTGCACAATTACACATTTAATAGAAAAAAATTAAAATCTACAGAGAGGCTGCTGATAGATGGATTTTTAATAATACATGAGGGTAATGCTAATATTGATACTTAGCTGTAATATAGTGATTTTCATCAGTACATCTCAAAGCGCTTCTCAAAAGAGCTAAGCCTCCTTATATAGATGGGGAAACTGAGATACAGAGAGGTGAGGTGACTTGCCCAAAGTCACCCAGCAGGCCAGTGTAGAACTAAGAATAAAACTAAAGTGTACTGAGTCCCAGTCCAGTACTTTGTCCACTAAATCGTTAAAGCTGAGGAACATAGAGTGCAGTTCTGCAATATACACACATGGTTAGATTGTCTGGTGTGCAAGTGTGGAAGTGCGCATGGCAGGGTGGATAGAGACAGGGAGAACACTAGCTACAAATACAGCCCGTATCATCCCATGAGCATCAGGGATGTGCTGCGCTAAGACTGTGAGACATCCCAAAAAGGGACAGGGAGGAGGCAGGCTATGTCTCTATCACATCCTCTGCAATGACCAGCAGAACTGACCGCCAGCCTGGAGTAGCACATACTGAACCCATTTCAGCCTGTACTAGTAGTGCTCTCCCTATATATGGACTGCAAAGCCCTGGAAGCCATTGTTGAGGAACTGTGCACCCCACAACCCCTGCCACGGTGTGGAGGTAGAGCACTACCCTCCGTGTGGACTATTTAAGCTCATGAACAGTTAGAAGCAGAAGCCACTGCTGTGTACAGATATCAGAAGGATGCTTGTTCCTTTAATTGCTAATTCCATTAGAACAGGGGTGGGAAAACTACAGCCTGCATCCCAGCCCACCAGCTGTTTTAAGCCAGCCCTCACCTCCTGCTGGGGAGTGGGGTCTGAGGCTTGCCCCATTCCAGCAATCCAGCCAGGGAGCAGGGTCAGGGGCTGCTCCACGCAGCTCCCAGAAGCCGCAGCATGGCCCTGCTCCAGCTCCTACATGTAGGGGCAGCTGGGGGCTCCGCTCGGCACAGTGCCTCCTGCGCCAAGTGCTGCCCCCACAGCTCCCATTGGTTGGGAACTATGGCCAATGGGAGCTGCAGGGGAAGCACCTGCAGACAGGGCAGCATGCAGAGCCTCTTGGCCGCAGCTCCGCATAGGAGCTGGAGGCGAGACATGGCCGCTGCTTCTGGGAGCCGTTTGAGATAAGCGCCACCCAGAGCCTGCACCCCTGAACCTCTCCCTGCATCAACCCTCTGCCCCAGCACTGATCCCCCTCCCATCCTCCGAACCCCTCAATCCCAGCCCAGAGCACCCTCCTGCACCCCAAACTCCTCATCCCCAGCCCCACCCCAGAGCCTGCACCCCCAGGTGGAGCCCGCACCTTACTCACCTGCACCCCAACCCCAATTTTGTGAGCATTCATGGCCCGCCATACAATTTCTATTCCCAGATGTGGCCCTTGGGCCAAAAAGTTTGCCCACCCCTGTATCACAAATGTTTGCTCTAATGCTTCATGCAATAGCCAACCTTCTTCAATTCTTGGATAATCCCTTAAAGCAACTTTTTTAGTCAAACCACAATTTCTTTGACAGTAGTTTTGAGACACATGTTTCTTAGCTGATATATCACTCTGGATCTGGTAAATTGGGTTGTATCAGTCACATATTACACTGCATATGATGTAATTAGGCAGGGCTGACATAGACCAATATTTTCACAACCACATGTATTTGCGGGGGGAAGCGGGGGAACCTAAAGGGCCAGATCCTCACCTACTGTAAAATGGCAAAGCTTTACTAGTATTTCTCTTACTGTTGGGAGATATTGAGATGTCGATGACACTCAACTGTGTATTATATTCTTAGTTGATGTTGTAACCACCACCACTTCTTAAATGTCAGAATGCCTACAGGAAATTAGCTCTTGGATGAGGAGCAGCTGGTTCAAACTGAACTAAGGCAAGACTGAAGTGATTCTGGTTGGAGCAGGGAAATGATTTGAAAAGCTGGCCAAGACATTGCTTTCACCTTCCATCAAAGGCACACAGACCCCACTTGTCAAAGTGGTGCAAAGCCTCATGGTCCTGTTTGACAGGTAGCACCATTTTCCAGAAATGCCTTCTTCTCCTCAAGCTTGCTACAAATCTTTCTCCCATTGAGGAGCTGGCTGCAGTACTTCATCCAAAATATTTTTAATATTTATTATAACTGGATACTCTTTAATCTTCTTTGAATGTTTAATCTTCTCTGAATCCCAATAAGCTCTTGGACTCAATGTTATAGTCTGGAAATGAATTCCATGCCTTACTTTTTCACAGAACACAGAATTATTTCCTTTCATCAATTTCTTTGTTCTCCTTTTTCTTGTATTATGCAAGGGCAAATTGTTTGCTCCTATTTATCCTATCTGTGTACTAAACATCCTGCATACCACTTTCTTGTCAACTCTTATTTGGCTCCCAATTCATCCTAATCCTTTCAGTCTTTCTGTATATTGGAGCTATTCCATGCCTTTATTGTTCATTACCTGTTTCTTAGCCCCTTTTGTATCTGGTTTTTCTTTTTGGGATAGAGTGACTAGTATTGAACCCAATATTCCAGATGAGGATATATCCTTGATTTTTAAGAACAGCATTATAATATTTTCAGTATTTTCTATCCACTGTTAATCCATACTTTCCATTTTCTGCTGCTGCTATTGTGAAATCAAGTTGCTTATGCTGACCAAGAATAACTTTGTGTTCAAACTAAAATAAATCTAATCATTTTTGCTTGGGAAAGACTACTCTTGGTCTGCAGCAATGAATCATTGGTAAAAACTGATTCTTACTATTGTTAGGTTTCAGAGTAACAGCCGTGTTAGTCTGTATTCGCAAAAAGAAAAGGAGTACTTGTGGCACCTTAGAGACTAACCAATTTATTTGAACATAAGCTTTCGTGAGCTACAGCTCACTTCATCGGATGCATACTGTGGAAAGTATAGAAGATCTTTTTATACACACAAAGCATGAAAAAATGGGTGTTTACCACTACAAAAGGTTTTCTCTCCCCCCACCCCACTCTCCTGCTGGTAATAGCTTATCTAAAGTGATCACTCTCCTTACAATATGTATGATAATCAAGGTGGGCCATTTCCAGCACAAATCAAGGGTTTAACAAGAACCTCTGAGGAGGGGGGCGGGGGTAGGAAAAAACAAGGGGAAATAGGTTACCTTGCATAATGACTTAGCCGTTCCCAGTCTCTATTCAATTAACTTAGGCTTGAATATTGGCTGTTAGACTAGTTAGTTACACTTGGATAATGTCTCGGGTATGATATAATAATATTGTTCCTTTCTTCCAAAAATTAACGGCTTTTACATTTTACACTTACAACACATAGGCCCTAATCCAAACCCATTGAAGCCGATGGAAAAATCCTATTGCCTTTAATGGACTTTGGGTCAAGCACTTAAAGTGCCTAAGCTCATAGAGTAGTGATGAGTGCAGAACAAGAAGGTGAATGGAATAGAGTGGAATTGTGATTTGCTCTGTAGAGGACTGGTGTGAACTGCTTAAATGATATATAAAACTATTCAACTTTAGATTGGAAACTGAAGATCTAAAAGGTGGAACATTCCTTTCTTTGTATGATTTTAAACCTGTTTATCACCCTCCACGTTTCATATACTTCAAATATTACCTTACATTTTGTATGCATACAATGATTACCACTAAATTATCAGTATTTGCCAACAACTACCAAACACTGGTATCTGAAATATCAGTTTCTTCTGCACTTAGATCAGGAAATAATTTGTGGTGACCATGTGCTTCCTATTGTGAATATTAACTTCCTTATGGTGACCACTGTATATTAAGTCCTTACCCAAGTATTCCTTGCTCCAGTGAGCAAAACCGAGGAAGCTAATATTTTAATGAGCAAAACTTGTAGGACTGGGCCATTAGTGATTGTGTTCCAGGACTGCATTCTTTTTCTTTTACTAATTTTACTAATTCACAGATTTGTAAACTATGCAAATGTAGACAACACCGATCTTGGTAGAGCTCATCAACTTTTCAACCAAACTTTTTTAGTGAAAAATGATTTCTTGAAACCAAAACTGTTCATGGGGAAAGGGTCAGTTTTGAAATATTTCTCATTTTGGGAAAAAAGTTCTTAAGTTGTCAATGACTTGTTTTCAAAATGTCAGGTTCCATTTTATTTGGTTTGAAATGACTTTTCATTCAACCATGACCATTGGGAGCTGCAGAGGGCCGTGCCTGCAGATGGTCAACATAAAGAAAACGTCTCACAGCCTGCCAGCGGATTACCCTGATGGGCCATGTGCCGAAGGTTGCTGAACCCTGAGTTAAATAATAGTGTATAACATTAAAAATGTTTGTTCAGGTGAAATATTTGCAAAAGCTAATGGCCTGTGTTTCTGGAGGTTCTCACAGTATGGAAATTGTGTTCAGTTTCTGTCACATTTATGTGAATATTTGAATTGTAGCTCATGTATATGTAATGTATTCAGATAATGTGAGAATCATAGAATCATAGAATATCAGGGTTGGAAGGGACCCCAGAAGGTCATCTAGTCCAACCCCCTGCTCGAAGCAGGACCAATTCCCAGTTAAATCATCCCAGCCAGGGCTTTGTCAAGCCTGACCTTAAAAACCTCTAAGGAAGGAGATTCTACCACCTCCCTAGGTAACACATTCCAGTGTTTCACCACCCTACTAGTGAAAAAGTTTTTCCTAATATCCAATCTAAACCTCCCCCACTGCAACTTGAGACCATTACTCCTCGTTCTGTCATCTGCTACCATTGAGAACAGTCTAGAGCCATCCTCTTTGGAACCCCCTTTCAGGTAGTTGAAAGCAGCTATCAAATCCCCCCTCATTCTTCTCTTCTGCAGGCTAAACAATCCCAGCTCCCTCAGCCTCTCCTCATAACTCATGTGTTCCAGTCCCCTAATCATTTTTGTTGCCCTTCGCTGGACTCTCTCCAATTTATCCACATCCTTCTTGAAGTGTGGGGCCCAAAACTGGACACAGTACTCCAGATGAGGCCTCACCAATGTCAACTAGAGGGGAACGATCACGTCCCTCGATCTGCTCGCTATGCCCCCACTTATACATCCCAAAATGCCATTGGCCTTCTTGGCAACAAGGGCACACTGCTGACTCATATCCAGCTTCTCATCCACTGTCACCCCTAGGTCCTTTTCTGCAGAACTGCTGCCTAGCCATTCAGTCCCTAGTCTGTAGCTGTGCATTGGGTTCTTCCGTCCTAAGTGCAGGACCCTGCACTTATCCTTATTGAACCTCATCAGATTTCTTTTGGCCCAATCCTCCAATTTGTCTAGGTCCCTCTGTATCCTATCCCTGCCCTCCAGTGTATCTACCACTCCTCCCAGTTTAGTATCATCCGCAAATTTGCTGAGAGTGCAATCCACACCATCCTCCAGATCATTTATGAAGATATTGAACAAAGCCGGCCCCAGGACCGACCCCTGTGGCACTCCACTTGACACCGGCTGCCAACTAGACATGGAGCCATTGATCACTACCCGTTGAGCCCGACAATCTAGCCAGCTTTCTACCCACCTTATAGTGCATTCATCCAGCCCATACTTCCTTAACTTGCTGACAAGAATACTGTGGGAGACCATGTCAAAAGCTTTGCTAAAGTCTAGAAACAATACATCTACTTCTTTCCCTTCATCCACAGAACCAGTAATCTCATCATAAAAGGTGATTAGATTAGTCAGGCATGACCTTCCCTTGGTGAATCCATGCTGGCTGTTCCTGATCACTTTCCTCTCATGCAAGTGCTTCAGGATTGATTCTTTGAGGACCTGCTCCATGATTTTTCCAGGGACTGAGGTGAGGCTGACTGGCCTGTAGTTCCCAGGATCCTCCTTCTTCCCTTTTTTAAAGATTGGCACTACATTAGCCTTTTTCCAGTCATCCGGGACTTCCCCGGTTCGCCACGAGTTTTCAAAGATAATGGCCAATGGCTCTGCAATCACAGCCGCCAATTCCTTCAGCACTCTCGGATGCAACTCGTCCGGCCCCATGGACTTGTGCACGTCCAGCTTTTCTAAATAGTCCCTAACCACCTCTATCTCCACAGAGGGCTGGCCATCTCTTCCCCATTTTGTGATGCCCAGCGCAGCAGTCTGGGAGCTGACCTTGTTAGTGAAAACAGAGGCAAAAAAAGCATTGAGTACATTAGCTTTTTCCACATCCTCTGTCACTAGGTTGCCTCCCTCATTCAGTAAGGGGCCCACACATTCCTTGGCTTTCTTCTTGTTGCCAACATACCTGAAGAAACCCTTCTTGTTATTCTTGACATCTCTGGCTAGCTGCAGCTCCAGGTGCGATTTGGCCCTCCTGATATCATTCCTACATGCCCGAGCAGTATTTTTATACTCTTCCTTGGTCATAAGTCCAACCTTCCACTTCTTGTAAGCTTCTTTTTTATGTTTAAGATCCGCTAGGATTTCACCATTAAGCCAAGCTGGTGGCCTGCCATATTTACTATTCTTTCGACTCATTGGGATGGTTTGTCCCTGTAACCTCAACAGGGATTCCTTGAAATACAGCCAGCTCTCCTGGACTCCTTTCCCCTTCAAGTTAGTCCCCCAGGGGATCCTGGCCATCCGTTCCCTGAGGGAGTCGAAGTCTGCTTTCCTGAAGTCCAGGGTCCGTATCCTGCTGCTTACCTTTCTTCCCTGCGTCAGGATCCTGAACTCAACCAACTCATGGTCACTGCCTCCCAGATTCCCATCCACTTTTGCTTCCCCCACTAATTCTACCCGGTTTGTGAACAGATCCTAAATAAAAACTTACCACAAACACAATGTTCAAAGAAGGTATTTTGCTTGCTTTGTGATTAGTAGATGTTTTATTTACTTAGAATATTGGCTATTTTAAATTATATATGTGGAGATAAATGAATGTAGTTTGATTTAGAGATCCATTTAACATTCCCCTTGTTCATGTTTCAGAGAAACCAGCTGATTAGGTTTTATTGTTGCTAGTCAGTTAGTTCTACATCGACAATATAGTCACTGAAACACATGTATAATACTGTAATTTCCTTTTCCTGTCAGGACCTACGGTGGGAAAGGGGGAGAACTGAACACAAGATAGCATAAAATAGAAACATATTTGTAACTACATAGTAAAAACAAGGATACTATTATGTTAGATTCTGAATTAAAGACTGTTCCAGCTGGCCTACACTTTACCGAGCTGTTAGTGATTTGAATATATTAAACTCTCAGTTAAAGCCCAGATTGTTTCACCTAAGGTTTATCTTCAAACCCACTTGTATTTTCTGTGGGAGTGAACCAAAAATTCAAAGCCTCGGGGTAAATTGCAAATTACTTTTACTTCTTTAAATCATTTGTAAGAACTGACATTCACAAATTTTCTTTTCACAAAATGTTAACTGAACCTTGTCTTGAGCAATATATATTCTCCAATGGTAATAGAGTGGTGTGTGTGCTGTGCTGCATTGATTTTTAAACTGCTGGCAGCCTGAGTTCACATTAGCAGCGTTTGATGGAATCTCTGGCAGGATGGAAAAGCTGAGGTGCTTCATTCCACCTATTGAATGACTACCACCTGGAAAGACTTATTGTAATGATGATGAATGTAGCAGGAGGCAGGTAAACGAGGGGAAAAAAGCATCCTATGAGAGAGAGAAACTCTAGAGGCAGGATAGACCTATAGCTATAGACCTGTTGGTTGTAACACCGTTGATGTCATGGGATGGAGTTGGACTAGTGTTAATGAGGGGACCATTTTGCATGCATTTTCAAATAGGTGAGATTTTTTTTAAAAAAATTCTCCTGATCAAACCAATCTTAACATTTTACATATATATTAGGGCTGTCTATTAATCACAATTAACTCATGCAATTAACCCAAAATTAATTGGTTTTAATTACACTGTTAAACAATAGAATATCCATTGAAATGTATTAACTATTTTGGATATCTTTCTACATTTTCATATATATTGTATTCTGTTATTTAAGTTACAAAGTATATATATATATATTTATTACAGATATTTGCACTGTAAAAATGATAAACAAAATGAATAGTATTTTTCAGTTCATCTCATACAAGTACAGTAGTGCAATCTTTGTTGTGAAAGTACTGCTTACAAATGTAGATTTTTTTATTTTGTTACATAACTGCACTCGAAAACAATGTGAAACTTCAGAGCCTACAAGTTAGGATGACCAGATGTCCCAGTTTTATAGTCCCAATATTTGAGGCTTTGTCTTATTTAGGCCCCTATTACCCCCTGTCCCGATTTTTCAAAAGAGCAACACTCCAAAGCAGAAACTACGGAACCCAAACCACCAAAAAAGAAAAACAACCTTCTGCTAGTGGGATCTGACTCAGATGATGAAAATGAACATGCGTCAGTCCACACTGCTTTGGATCGTTATTGAGCAAAACCCATCATCAGCATGGATGCAACAAATCTAAGAGAGAGGTTCAGTCAGTCCTGATGAAATAAAAAAAAAACTTACTTTTGGTTCATTTTTGAATGCTGTTGTATTTCTTTATTTTTCAGAGACTGAAAATGGACTGTAAAATACCCCAAACCTGCACCCAGACAATACTCACATTGTCTTGTCTTCCATGGGAATCTTGTCCAGGTGCTAAATGCTAGCTCATACTCAAAGCCCATTTGTCAGTGTTTGAGCCAGAAATAAAAACTCTTACGACTGAGTCTTATTTTGTGAGATTTCCAACCAAATTTGAGGCCAAACAATGGTTTATAAACATCCAAACTTTTTGATTCTCATCCAAAGTGAAGTCTCTCAATCATGTGTGCATTTCCCATAACCAATATATTTAAGAGACAGATGGCTAAAGGGAAATAAGAAGGGTGTTTACAAATATTACAAAGAATAAAGATACACTAGGGAGAAAGCAGGGCTTTTCATAGATGAGGAATGGAATAAAAATAGTGATGACTCAAAAATGGCTGAGAAATGGAATGCTTTTAGAAATCTGTCTTCTATACATAGAATACATAAGTTACTTTTTAGCCGAGCTAACTTCTAAATATTTGCTCAAATTTGAAAAATAAACAAAAAGTGTTTAACTGTATTTGCAAACCTTTCATGCTAGTAAATATTAATCTTATTTAATATTTGCCAAAAATAAATGTAAAGTGGTATATTTATTTGTAATACTCAAAATTCACTCTGAATTATGTAACACAGTCAATCCGGGACCAAACTCTGTCACATGAGTCTTATGCAGTTTATCTCCATGTTGTGAATTATGACGTTCAGAAAAAAATAATATTCTCAAACCTTTGGTAAATAAATTCACAAATTTTAAACAACGCATTTGAGAATTTTGTAATATGCCCAAAAACATTTAACAAAAAGAAATCAATGTTTGACTGAAAACCGGCAGAAAAATATGCACATTCTTAACTTTAAACCCACTGGATTATTTTGACTTGGTACTTATGGATAACAGTGTGTCTTTGAAAACTTTGAAAGCTTATGCTCAAATAAATTGGTTAGTCTCTAAGGTGCCACAAGTACTCCTTTTCTTTTTGCGAATACAGACTAACATGGCTGTTACTCTGAAGTGTGTCAATGTCACACATACTTACAAGGAATAATTTGTACCCATATATTATACTTAAAAACATTTGATTTTTTTGCATATAAATGAGATAAAGCTAGTGCTATTGGGTAAGCACTACACTTTTAGAGTACGATTTTGAAGGAGGGGGGTTAAAGTTCCCCAGTGCAACTATGTGAGTATATCCATTGTGCAAGCACAATAGCTGAAGGAAGTAAAAATAGGATGGAAGATTTTTAACTGTCCATAACCTACAATGTGACCTTTTGTTTTCAATAATCATTACGATACTATATATTTCTAGCATTTATAAAAAGATGATAAAAATAATAGTGATGAAGGCTTACATAAGATTTTCTTCATTGTAACATCACGGAACCACAACAAAAAGAGAATCTAATATAAAACACACTGACAAATATGACTTTAAAATTGATTTACCATCTCCTGGTAAGATTATTAAAGTTTATTTCACATGTTATGTAAGCCAAATGTTGTCCAGATGGTATTTGGTAACAAAGGTTGTTCAGCAAGCTATTTAAGTATGTACCTAACTGTAAACCAGTGGAGGAACGGCATGTTAAGGTCAGTTGAGGTACAGGTGGAAGGCCAACTTCTGCCAGCACCAGTGGATGCTTGACCCCTTCCCATGGCCCTGCCCTGACTCTACCTGCTCCTGCCCCACCCCATTCCAACCCCTGCTCCAAAGTCAGATAGGACATATAATTACTTTACTTTACCATAGCAACAGGTAGGAAGTTATTCTCACAGGCCAGTATTTGGATAAGACATATGATTGTTCAATTCAAGAAGAAAACTCAGAGGTGCCTTCCACGCGTTGGTACTTGGAATACATGTGTTCAGACCAAAAAGAGATAAGGGGTATACTATGGTACCAGAAAAACAAGATAGAAAGCTGACTGGTGAAATCTGGTTTCAGGTTACATATACAATGCTTTGTTTACTTGTAAACAGGTAGGGTATAAAATATGGCTTTTGGTGTAAAACTCTAGGAGCACACCTTGTGTAAGGTAAATGTAACAATGTTGCACATGATGACTTCCTGCAGACTGGTATTATACTGAACTTTTTTCCTGTCCTATAACATTATTGACTTGTCGCAATAAACTTGACTGATACTGATTATTTGGTCTCCTGAATATATTTCATAATGAGTCAAAGTGTTGCCAAGCAATTGACTATACAATTTATCCATACACGTAAAACACAATTGAGTAGTATCCCTTATACTGAGAATTTCCAAAGAGGTGAACTTCCATTAGCAGTTCAGGAAACACCAACAGAGGACTTTTAAACCTTCAAAGGGACTTTGAATAGATTCATAGGTTATAAAGCCTATGAATCTATAAAGCCGTAGGGACTATTGTGAATGATTGGCCTAACAAATTCCATAAGAATTCTAGTTCCTGGTGGAAATAGATCATGTATTTGGGGGGAGGGAGAAATTAATCAGATTGAGCTCCATCAAACTTTTGCTATAAACCAAGTTTCCCATCCTTTAATCCATGGTTCTATTCTGAACTCTCTCCTATCCTTGAATAGTGGACACCAGAACTGGATACAGTAACTGAGTAGTCATGACACCAATGCCAAATTCACTGCTTATACTCACTATTTCCCATTTTATACTTCCAAGGACAGCATTAACCCTTTTGGCCACAGGGTCATACTGGGAGCTCATGTTCAGCTGATTATCCACCATGGCCCCCAAGTCTCTTCAGAGTTGCTTCTTCCCATGATAGTCCCCAATCCCAGCAAAATCACAGCAACAAGATGGAGTTTGTAGCCACCTGGGCAAGTCACATGTACATGAATGATTCAGCTTTTTGCAGGCTGATGTCATTCTTTACATGCTAGGTTGAACGTTCCCAGGAAAGCTCTGATGTGGATTGGTATCTCCCAAGGTCCATTGTCAATTAAGTGTTTCTTGATTGGCCACTTACTGAGAATAGTCCTTTCTCAAGAAGCTGACCAAATGCTTCACTGAGGCTACTTAGAATCAAACACATTGAGATACAAGTACCTAGCTAATATTCAGAACTTCTAATATAAAAGTGATACACACATACAGACAGCATAATCAGAACCAGCAAACTATAACCTTTCCATAGTCACCCCACTTGGCCTCTTCTGTACAAGACCTGGTGCCACCATAAGACCCTGGTTGCAACAATGATATATACAGGTTTCAGAGTAACAGCCGTGTTAGTCTGTATTCGCAAAAAGAAAAGGAGTACTTGTGGCACCTTAGAGACTAACCAATTTATTTGAGCATGAGCTTTCGTGAGCTACAGCTCACGAAAGCTCATGCTCAGATAAATTGGTTAGTCTCTAAGGTGCCACAAGTACTCCTTTTTTTTTAATGATATATACAGTCACAGTTCATGTCAATAACATCGCACATGGCCTACATTCTTTGTTCATAAATATGACTTTACATTTAGTTGTATTGTAATGCATATTGTTTGCTGGTGCCCCGTTTATCGAGTGATACAGATTGCTCTGTATTGGTGATCTGCCTTCTTTTTTTATTTACCGCTGTCCCAATCTTTGTGTCCTCTGGGAATTTTATCAGTGATTTTTAAGTATTCTTCTGTATCTCTGATAAAAATTTTAAATAGAATGGAGGGGGTTAGAGAAGAACCATTAAAGAAGTGACCCCCTAAGACATTCTGCAAACTACACCTCTACCCCAATATAACGTGGTCCTCGGGAGCCAAAACATTTTACCGCATTATAGGTGAAACTGCATTGTATCAAACTTGCTTTGGTCTCGAGCATTCCCATTATTAATACAGTATTTGACACAAGAAGTTTTATTCTTTGTGTTGTTTTAGAAAGGGCGCATCTGATGTCATTGTTCACATCAAGCCCAGGGTCGGGGCTCGGAGCCAGGCATCCCTGTCGGGGTCGAGGCTCACAACCACGCATCCCTGTTGGGGTCAGGGTCGGGGCTAGCTGCGCAACTCCACACAGGGGTCGTGGCTCTCAGTCATGTGTTGCGGTCGGGGCTCACAGCCTGGCGCAGGGGTTGGGGCTCGCAAATTGCAGCTGCGCGCTGGAGTTGGGGCTCACAACCCCCCACATAACTGGATTGTGACTCCCCAAGGGGTCGCGACCCCCAGTTTGAGAACCAAAGTTGTAAATGAGACAGAAAACCATTTTTGCTTTACCGCACTATATCTGAATTCGTGTTATATCGGATCGAGTTATATCGGGGTAGAGATGTAATTGAAAAAATATATTTTAGCAATGAGTTCATGTTGCAAAATCTAGGGCCAGATTTTGAAAACACCCACCCAAAATGCAGGGGTGTTTGAATTCTGGGTTGGTTTGCTCCATTATACAAATAAGCTAGCTACAACATTTGGATCAACTTACTCGTTCAGGCCCATCTATAAACCTTTGCTTGAAAACTCTGTGGTCAAATCTTGAGCATGAAGACTTCTCATTTACATGAATATTAAAATCCTTTCTGAATCTGAGTTCAGATAATTTGAATATTTTAGCTTCTCTTTACCCAAGGATGTTTTAATGATGTATTGGGTACAGTATGGTGTCATGTCAAATGTGAAAAGAGAGACGGATTATACAATAATTTGAGAATGAAGAAAATGATAGTAATGAAAAGAAATAAGATTATGTACAAAGAGGATGGGGGGAGGAGAGAGAAGGGTGGGGAGTCTAAACAGACTGAACTTTCAAAACAAGGTTAAAAATCCCTGAAGATGTGTCAGGTTGCTGCCCACCTAACAACATAATTGCATGACCATATACTGCATAAATGTGGAGACAAAATAGGTGCACATTGTTTTTTTTTGCACACATCTCTTTTTTGTCCTTATATAATTTGTTGAATTCAATGGGTGAAATTTATCCAGGAACCTATTCCAAAGAATATCAATGGATTTATGCAACAGATGAATGTGGCCCTATAAGATATTGTAATTGACAAACGGTTGTAAATCAAGTTTTGTTTTGTAATTCTAAGTCTTTTAGCTAGGCTGAAATCATAAGCCACTTTAAGTAATTGTATATTAAGAAATGGAAATAATTACTTCGATAATAGAGAACATTTCCATATTCTGTGTAGGTTGTTAAAGCCCATTTCAACCTCATAAATCAAAGCTGTTATTTAGCATATGTTAATCCATGGTCCAGAATTTAGAATTGGCAACTAATCAATAGTAATAAATGAATATTGATATTGCAAGGCTTTAGCAACACTGTATTTATAGTGACCCCTGAAGCAAGTTAGATCTTACATTAAGGAATCAATAAGGTAATGCAAAGGCTAAAGCCTTGTATTCAAAAAGTCTTGGTGTCAAGAGGGAAGGGGGGAGGAAGATAAATATTTATTCCTGCATTTGTGATGAGTTTGCAGAAGTTTTCCTCTCATTTGTATGATTGAACTTAGGGCACTGGAAAGGAAATCAATGAAGTGCAAGGCCATTTTATAATGCTGGGTCAACATAATTATGTTAATGGAGGGCTTCCTTTTCTTTTATGTTTCAGTACACTAGATACTTTGTTTACAAAGGAGGATGGGAAAAATAAAATATTAACTTTTTTTAATCAGGAGGAACATAAGTCTTTAAACTTCGAGCTCTACTGCACACATTGCTGTCAGCATGAAAGGGTAATATTAAAACTTTTATGTAAAGCCAATTCATTTCATGAGTCTACAGTAAAATAAACTAATGGATACAATTGCTAGACTAAGCAGTATAATACAAAAATTTCGGTAACAGAAATCCCATGAAATGATAGTGTTAGGGAAAAAGGGTTCCCCTCCCGTCTAGGGTTAGGAGGGTAGCCTTCCCTGGACTTCTGTATTAGCCAAACAAAACACAGAGTCTTGGCTCTTTGATAAAGTGAGGCACTTTATTGCTAGCAAATACGACAGCTGAAGGGCTCACCAATTCCTTTTCAGAGGAAAATGGTGAAGCCCCGAACAAAGAACAGGGATGAGCTTTTATAGCTTGGTTCAACATACATTGTGATATCTCTTCCAGTTCGAACCGGTTAACCCAGTCTGTTTGAAGTTCTGGGGTAGGTACGAGCATGGAGGCTTATCTGTATAAGGAATTCTCTCCCCAAAAGTAGGGAGTGCAGGTTACACACAGTTCACATTCTTTCTATCCATAAACAAAGTAGAAAGGACAGATAAGCATAGAAAAAAGACAGCAGCGTAGCTTTACATGATTATAGGGTCGTTTTCTGGGTTTTTTTCCCTATCAATAGTACAAGCCTTGATTTGTTTTATTTAATTTGATTGTTTAAATGTGTTAACCCTTCTATAATCTGTTTTATAGATGTATACTACTTATGTGTTTTTTTAAAAAAGGCGTTAATGCAATGTTTAATGTTAAAAAAATCACATGCTCAGGACTCAGAAAATGCAGAATGAACAGATTTGGGTTGATTATAACATATCAGAGGGATGTAAAACAAACTAAGTATGAAAAAGATTGCTTGAATAATCATAACGTAATGAACAGTACAGGTTGGAAAATTAAAGTTGTTTTGTTTAAATGGCTTTTTTAGATAGCTTTGCTG
The DNA here is from genome assembly GCF_965140295.1 of Lepidochelys olivacea. Taxonomy (NCBI): domain Eukaryota; kingdom Metazoa; phylum Chordata; order Testudines; family Cheloniidae; genus Lepidochelys; species Lepidochelys olivacea. The sequence goes on along the minus strand of NC_140414.1, from coordinate 43,715,354 downwards.
CTAGAACATCTTCCTTCATGGGACGCTCTCTAACCTTAGAGAGCATCTGACTGAACATTTAGCTGTAAACATTTATAATTTTAAAAAAGAGTTTCTTCAAATATGGCTTTTTTCAAATTTGACATGAAAATCAGGCCACATCTACAGGCTTATACAGTATGGTGCATCTTATTGTTTAAGTATGTTTAAAAATGCAATTTACTATCATAGGAAAAAAATGGAGCTGCAGAAAGAAATTTTCACAAAGGTTTGCAAGTGGTTTTAATAAAAATTTCAAACTTTTGAAATAGTGACCCTTCTCTAAGCCAGTTAGAAAACAGTAAAAAGTGCTTGGGGAAATATTTTACATTTTTCTCAAGTTGGCTGGTCTGTTGGTTTTGAAAAATAGAAAAAACAGTTATGTTCCATCAGCTCTTCAAAAAAAAAAAAGTAAAACAAACAAAAAAAACAATTTTTTTCAATCTTCCCTCATAAGCAGAGCTATCCTTTGGGTAGAGCAAATTGGGGCAACCCTTGCAGGCCCTGTGCTTTGGGGGGGGAGGGCGGGGGGCATGGGCTGGTGCGATTGGCCGGCACAGTCGGTCCTGGAAGACATAGGCGCAGGAACTAGGCATGTGGGGAGTGCTGCAGCACTCCTGGATGCAGAGTGGGGCCGCCAAGCCAGCCGGTGCTGATTTGTCCCAGCCCCCATATCCCCTTAGGAATGGCCCTGCTCATAGGTCATGTTTTCTAGACCATTAATCATTTTTGTTGTTCATCTCCGGATTTTCTCCAATTTGTTCACATCTTTCCTAAAAGGTGATGCCCAGAACTGGACGCAGTACTCCAGTTGAGGTCTAATCAGTATGGTGTAGAGTGGAAGAATTATTTCTTGTGTCTTGCTTACAACACTCCTGCTAATTCATCCCAGAATGATTTTTTTTAACAGTGTTACACTGACCCATATTTAGCTTGTGCTCCACTATGACCCCCAGATCCCTTTCATAGGTAGTCATTTCTCATTGTGTGTGTGCAATTGATTGATTGTTCCTTCCTAAGAGGAGTACTTTGCATTTGTCCTTATTTGAATTTCATCTACTTACTTCAGACCATTTCTCCAGTTTGTCCAGATAATTTGGAATTATAATGCTCATGTTGCTGTCCTGTGCTGAAGCTCATGCTGTCATGCCTTCATTATTATTGTTAGATTTGCTAGCATGGGTATAGTTCCTATGTTATAATCACATCTTCACTTGCAGTGTGGAAATACCCTTAAGACTTATTCTTATCTCTGAAATGAATGGGAATGATATGTACGTACCATATCTTGTTGGGATTTTATATTGTGTAATATAAATATAAAATAAATTGCAGAAGTAGAATGATAACTCAGGACTTCTTGGCTTTTTAGTGCTGATCTTAATCCTTGAGACCATCAACACTAATGCCTCCATCAGCTTTTAAAAGTATTTGCACATTAAGATCAGCTCACCCACCTAACCATTTCACTACACATCTAAATAGATCTGCAGACATGTGCCCAATTGCTTTGATTTTTTTGTACTATCTGTGATTAATTTTCATCACTGAATGATAAATGAAGAATAATCTCCATAAAACATTATATATAGGGATAAGCGAAAATGCACTGTTGTATTGACCACAGGAAGCCAGTGGCAGGGAAAGAATAGTGCTGGGGAAAAAGGTGAGTGGCAAGAAAACTCGTGTTCTTAAAAGCAGTACTGGAGTTGGCTAGCAATAAAAGGAGCTCAGTCTTGGCCTACCTTTAACCCTATCTACTAGGTGTCCCATTGGAGCAGAGATGTGTGGAATGCAAGAGGGAACAAATCCTTTTCATGATACCCAATTCCTCTTCCATCTGGAGTTGAAATATATGGTTTGTATGAGGCCAGAGCTCTCCTCTGCTGTGCAGACAACGTAAGTCTTTGTCCCAAAATATTCAAGTATTGAAAGAAGCAAAACAATTTAAAATAACATTGTTACTAAAGAAAAAAAACCCTACAATTCAAAAATATTTCTGATAACTTGGTCTACAGCTCAACCATCATAAATCATATATTTATTTGCCAGTATTACAGGGTCTGATGCTTAGAATTTTTACGTCCTGTCACATGCAGATATGATTGCCCTTCTTGAGCAATGACCAGTATTCTTCATAAATCAGATATGACACCTAATGCTCTTACCCTGCTATATATATTGTACATTTTAGTGTGTTCTTTCCGAAGCCACTTCTGTTTCAATAAGGTTCTAAATTTCCCACTTGAAATAACACAACATAATTAAGACAATAAAAATGTGGCTATTTCTCAAACTGCCAATATTTTGACAAGATATGAGAGCTGATTTTGTTTCTAAATTGCAATGCTGAAATTAAGATTGATGTGTCTGTATTAAGAGAAAATAACTTTGCAATAGGTTTTAATTGTATCACTTAAATTCTTAAGTATTTCAATTTTATATTCATTGAGGTTTTTGCATAATTAATTTGCAGATTTCCAGAATGCATTAGGATGTAACTTCTAAATGGATGGATGGTTATTAATGGATGATAGAAATATATTATTCATTATTTTTGGTTGTCATTGTAAAATTGCATTGAGTAGTTTTGAATGAATATTAAATTCAACATCCAATTCTGAATTCAAAGGCAAAACACATTCTAAGCAATAACTTTTGTTGAGGTATAAAAGACTGTGGCTCCATAAACTCTCCGGAGCACAGTGTAAGAACTAGTGTCACAGGATGTACTGTCCTTTTAATAGCAAGCTTAGGCCAACATAGGCCTGTTCCAAAGGAAGTAGACAGACCATGGGGGAGATGGTTGAAATCAGGAAAGGCTGCAAGGAATATTGATTGGGCCCCAAGAGATCTAAGGAAAAGATTGTTTAGCGTAAAGAGGGCTGGAGGACTACTGAGGCTGGGGAGGACTGGAAGACTCTTCAGCTGTGTTCATTTTTTTTTCCCCTTGCTGGAAGATCACCTTTGAGAGGATGCTAAGGCAGCAACTACATCTCCCCACCATTGAGAAAAGCTGATGTTATAGATACTCACATGCAATCTTATATTCCCAGAGATAGATCTACTGATGTGCTGGGGGCAAAGGGGTAGAGTGGAACAGTATAAAGTGCATAATGCTTGCCAAAGTGCAAGATTGTCTTTTCTGATTTCTTGAGCATACAGCTGGAGAGATTGAACACTAGAAAGGTAGTCTGTCTTTATATAGAATAGGTGTACTAACGAGAGGGAACTTTATGTTCTGGTCTTGCCTTCAAAACATCCTCAACAAAGGGCACTACTTGACTACAACTAGAATTTTCCTTTCCAGTCTTCAGCTGAAGAATCTGCTTTCCACACAGACTTTTCATTTTGTTTTCTAGTAGAAGACATCTTAAGCACACACACACACACACACACAAATATATTCATGCACAGAGTGAAGTTTAGGGAGCTAACCCTAATCAGCTGTGCTATGGCAGCCCTAAACACTTGAGTCCATAAATTGCCTGGTATTTCCAATTTCCCAGTTCACCTTGATTGGAACAAGGCTGAATATAGTTTAAATTTCACAGTGGAGAGTGTGTGCGAATTCTACAGGATATGACTGTGTGCCACCCTATGGCTGGCAGTCCACTTGGATGTTTGTCCTCCTGTCATCCATGTGGGAATTATATCCTATATTTCCTTTTCTTTCCAGTTGCAGCTGGTCAGAATCACGTAGAATGTTCTAGCAAAGAAGGCAGGACAAGTTCTTGTACATCTCCTTCCACGCTTCATGCTAGCCTTCTTTACCAGAATCAGAGATGGATGGAAATAGAATGGCACCGCAGGGAATATACTGAGAGATCGCTTGTTTGAGTTGCTGGGAAAACAATCTAAGGAACACTAGACTTATTCAGTATAAGTGATAAGAATAATAGAATCAAAGAGCCTCATAACCAGAAGCACTTTTTAATCACTTATGTTACACAACCTTCTTTAACAAATGAAGCATCATCCTTGTGGTAATTTTATCCCTTCAGTAATCTCTTCCAGAGAGCAGCCAAATATTTGCATGAACTGTGGCTTTCTGGCTAAATACCTAATCAAGTAGTTCAGTATATGAATAATCAAATTAGGATGTCCTTCAGAAGTACTCCATGTGAATGATGGCCTTAATGCTTGGTTTGCAGCAAAAGGCTTTTTACTCATAAGTGGTTTGTACAGACTGCCACAGTCCTTTATGGATGCAGCCCTTCTTGTTTAAAAATTATGGTACTTTCCTGAAATGTAAGTTTTCTGTCGTCTTTCTTTCCACACCATCTCTTCTGCTCCTCCCTCTCTTCCCTTTTTTGCTTCTCTGAACAGCAATATGTAGTTTTTCTACAACCTAAAGACCTCTTCCAGAGTTACAATGGGCCTGAAGACCCCTGGGGACCTATGCAAGGGACATGATGGGTAGAAAGATCTGTCCTGGGATCATGCTAGTGTTCTAGTTCAAAAAGGGCTAGATGTTTACTTCTTGTAAGGGGTCTCCAGACCTGGGGGGAGGCTTCTGACAAACTAATGAAACCTACTATATATTGCCACACTAAAAAAGCCCAGTAAAACAAATTTATCACCTCAGAGTGCTTTATTTTCTAATCTTCCCCAGTCTGCCAACTATATCTGCTACTTTCAACTCAACTGTCTGTACCACTCTGTCCTGTTGCTATCACCAAAGCTGGACAGGGGCTCTGAAACCAAGGAATCAATAGCGACCCTTGTTGAACATATAGGTCTGGCACTGCAGGATACAGAAAGCTGGTCAAAATGTGACTGATATGGTGAAGCAGGAAAGGAATAAAGGTTGACTTCCTGTCCCAGGATTTAGTATGGGATTGAATAAAAGAGTGTGTCCTCTTTCTGAGGCTGAGAGGTGCAAAGGAAAGGCCTCTGAGAACAGCAGCCCTCTTTGGTCAGGGACATCTATTTTGTTGTTACTCCTAACAGATAAAGCACAACATGAGGTACTAGTTAATGTCTGCTAGAGATCACCAAATCATACTAGAAAACAGGGTAACTGGCTCCTTAAGCACATGCCTATAATGTGTATGGGGAAAAGCTGTTACTAGGGTGGACTTCAATTGAAGTGACGTGTACCGGAGCTCTCAGATTGTAAGTACTAAAAAGTTAGTGGAATTTCTAAAAATTAGATGACAATTTCCTAACTCAAAGTTTGCATCCAACACAGGGTAATTCTATAATGACCTCATCTTGAAAGGTGAAGAACTGATTACAGAACTAAAAATTAGTGTTTGCTTAGGAGCAAGTAATCATGACTTCATCACATTTATTATGTGCAAACTGAATAAAGTCCCAATTAGTAGTGTGTGTATGTGTGTGTAGATACACACTTGCTTTAAAAGGACCATAAAGGTGAAAACAATTAAGCTAAATCAGTTGGGAGAGACTTTAAACAGAATTAAAAAAAAATAATAATTGGGAATTAGTTAAAAACACTTTAGCCTTCTCTTGATTTATGCCATCTATTATTCTAGTTAAACCAAAGTGGTGTAGAGGAGAGATGAAAGCAGCTATAAATATTTGTTTTAAATGGGAAGTTATAGCAATGGACATAAAGTAGAAACTAGAAATTGTAGAAAACCGATAAGGGAAGAAAATGATGCAAGGAAAAATCTATGGCCTGCAGAATTAAAAACAAAATAGATTTTTTTATGTGTTCTAGAAACATAAGGAATTCTAACAATGGTATTGTCCCATTACTAGATGAAAATGGTAGAATTGTCATTAATACAAAAATGCACAAGTGTTTAATAAATATTTCTCTTCAGGATTTGGGAAGGGAAAATTAATTATTGATATCAGATTATGATGATGATGAAATATTTTCCATTCCAACAGTAACTCAGGAAAATATTAAACAGCAGCTACCAAAATCAGAAATTTTGAAATCATCAGGTCTAGGGAGCTCTCTGGACAGTTAATGTTTTGGTTCCCCCCCCTCCAATAATTCTTGCAAAGGTGGAGAACTTCCAGAGGACTGGAAGCAAGCTAGTGTTGTACCATTATATAAAAAGAATAAGTGGGATGGACCAGTAATTATAACCCATCAACTTGACAAGGATCCTGGGCAAAATAACCACTAAATATCACTAAAGGTGATAGTTGTATTTGGCAGTGCTGGGATACTGTGTTCAATTCCGAAGTCGAGGAATTCAAAAAGTCTGAGTCTTTTACCTGGAACTACAAGTTTGGGTTCCAGATCCCCCTCTACTTTTTTTCTGATGGAAGGCCTGGTTCTTCCACATGGCCTGCTTTTAAAAATGTGAATATAAAATATCAATGTCTGTTTTCTTGTTCACTGGCTTATTTGCTAAGTGGGTGTTAGCCCTATGGCACCGATACACAAACATGGTAGCATTTGCTGTTGGACTTGAGCTGACTAGTCAGGTGATGCTAGTCTCATTCTTGTTTCCATCTATTGCATTGCAGTCAAATACATTTAGGGTCAAAATAGCATTTATTTTCTCTGTCTGCGCTTTCTGTAGCTGCCACTGGATATTCATTCAATTACCAATAAGAAATAAGGTTAGTCCATGTGACTGAAAGTGAGGACCAGTGGTCCTTGAAAAAATCTCTCTTCTAAGCTGTCGTATCCACTGTGCAAAAAGCTTGGGAATCCCTGCCCTAGTGAGATGTACCACAGTAATAAACTGAATAATCCATATACCCTGTATAATAAAATGAAATGTATGCAGAGCTCACGTCAGACAATAACAAATAGCCTACACCATTTACATTTCACACACTGCCAGCCAATATTCTTCAACTATCTGAGAATTCCATCCTCTTGCCCTCGGTTTGGCAGAACATCTGGCTGGAAAACAATTTCCTTACAGATGGATTGACCCTTGATTTTTAAGATAGAATGTGGTGTTACTGCTGCTTTTGCAAATATGCAGTCTGTTACAGCAGGTAATGAAAAATCCATCTGTCCATGGCACTAATCTCCCACAAAAGCAGCCTTGCATAAAATTTCATACTCTCCCACTTATGCTTTAATAAATAAATAAGCAGCAGCAACATAATTCCTGAATATGTCTCAATTCCCAAGAACCAAGAAAATCAGAGTGACCAAATGCAGCCCAGAGAAGCAAATCATTCTCTTAAATGAGATGTTCTGATGGAAAGGACAATTGCTTAGTGGAGGGGGAGTGAAGAAGATGAACTATGAGGTCCGATCTAATGTTTATTAAGTACTACTTAATGTGCTCCTATTCTTTGAATCTATCAACTGTGTAAATGATGCCAAGTAAGTTCTTGTCAAGTAAGTCACTTAAGAATTATCTTGGCTCTTAATATATAGAATACAAATAATGTAAAAACATGAAAGTAATTATCTGTATGAAATGAATGTCCCCCTAGTAAAATCTCACTCTAAGTTGTGACTATTTCTACAAAACCTATCTTCTTCAGCCTGGGGACTCAAGGTAACCAATGCTATTAGGAAAAGGTTGGATCTAGGATTATCCACCAACAATGACCCTTCCAAAAAGATATCAGGACAAATAATGAGTGGCACAAGAAGCTTTTCCTAAAATCTCAAGGCCCTGAAAGCATACGAAGCTAAAAATACAAATCGTAAGAGGTGAAGAAGAAAAACAGTTGGTCTAATTCATTGGCTGCAATGAAACAAGAATAAATTGTTCCAGTACCTTTTCATATAAATCAGTATTAGGTCATGGGCATCGAGCATCATCCTCAGCTGTAATCTGATTAGCTTCTTGAGTCTATTTGTCAGACATGCTCCAGCTGATAATGGAGGGTAGCTAGAGCTCACTGACCAAAAAGAGATCCCAGTGTCCACTGGATCAAATGAAGCCTAACTTGTCAAATGCAACTTCATTGACTTACACACTGATTTATATTAGGGGTACATTGAGCCCATTGTCCTCCTAATGGATGATGAAATTGATGGAAGTATGAAGGAGAATAAAATATTTTATTCTCCTCTCTCTACACTCTTTCAAGTGTAATTAAACAACACATCCTGTGAGTTTTATTGGGCAAAGGTAGAAGCAGCCCTACTGCTGAAAAGAACTCAGAGTGAACTTCAATGTCCCAATAGTAAGTTAAGAGCAAACTGACTGCCTCTGATTTTTAACCTCTGTATCCATGTCACTTCTTTTCTCTGTACCTTCCAAGTATTCTCTTTCCATCAACCAAACTAAGCCGCTCTAAAGTTTTACTTTTAAATACGGCATCAGGAGGGTTAAGAGAGCTCTTAGTTCAGTCTTTACTAGTTGAGTTAGAAGCAAACCAGTTGCCTCTATAATGTAGTTGCCCTCTACAGCTAGGCTGCACAGGGAAACAGATGGTTCTATTCAATCTCATTGTTAACATTTCAGTAGGTGATACTCAACTGTAGGGTGCACAACTGCTTGAAAGACTGCTCTCAAGGAGTACTTATCAATGGTTCACTGTCAAACTGAGAAGACATATCTAGTGAGGTTCTCTCAGCAGTCGGTCCTGGGTACAATGCTAGTTTAATATTTTCAATAATGATGGATAATGGAGTGGAGAGTCTGCCTATAAAATTTGAAAATGACATCAAGCTGGGAGGAATTGCTAGTACTTTGGAGGACAGGATTAAAATTCATAACAGTCTTGACAAATTGGAGAACAAGATGAAGTTCAATAAAGATAAGTGCAAAGTACTACACTTCAGAAGGAAAGATCAAATGCATAACTACAAAATGGGGAATAACTGGCTAGGTAGTAGAGCTGTTGAAAAGGATGTGGGGTTGTAGTTTATCACAAACTGAAAATGAGTTATGTGTGATGCAGTTGTGAAAAAGGCTAATATAATTTTGGAGTGTGTTAACAGCAGTGTCATATGTAAGACAGGAAGTAATTGTCCCATTCTTTTCTCCACTTGTGAGGCCTCAGCTAGAATATTGTGTGCAGTTCTGTACTCCTCACTTTCAGAAAGTTGTGGATAAATTGGAGAGAATCCAAAGGAGAGCAACAAAAATTATAAAAATTAGAAAAATCTGATCTATGAAGAAAGATTTTAAAAAATTGGGGATGTCCAGCTTTGAGGAAAAGAAGACTAAGGTGGGACATGATAGTGGTCAAATATGTTAAAGGTTGTTATAAAGAGGACAATGATTAATTTTTCTCCATGTCCACTGAAGGTAGGGCAAGAAGTAATGGGCTTAATCTGCAGCAAGGGGGAGTTTCAGGTGAGATATTAGGGAAATCTTTATAATTATAAGGATATTTAAGCTCTGGAATAGGCTTCCAAGGGAGTTTCTGGAATCCCTGTAATTGAACATTTTAAGAAGAGGTTAGACAAACACTGGTCAGGGATGGTCTGGGTACACTTGGTCTTGACTCAGTAGAGAGAGCTGGACTTGATGACCTCTTGAAGTCCCTTCCAGCTTTACATTTTATGATTCTATGATTATTCAGCTGGGTTGCAAAATGTTACATATGCAGTGTAGTTGTAGCTGTGTTGGTCCCAGGATATTTGAAAGACAAGATGGGTGAGGTAATATCCTATTATTGGACCAATTTCTATTGGGGTGAGAGAGTTCAAAAGCTTCTCTCTCTCTCCCACAGAAGATGGTCCAATACAATATTACTTCACCCACCTTGTCGCTTTACTATGTTATAGTTTTTACATGAATTATTTATAGAATTATTTTTTTTTCTAAGACTTCCAGGAAATGTAGTTCTTTCCTCCAACTAGGCTAAGTGGGACCTGTGGGTGGAAGGTGGAATGTTTGAAAGCATTAGCAACTGATAAGATTAGCCATGAGACCTGGTAAGCAAAGAAAGGCTTATATTATGTTGGTCTTCGGTCTACAAGAACGTAATTTGTTGTTTGTTTTTTTAATTCTCTTCCATGTTGCATATTTTGAGTCTGTATGGAGGAAAGGCATGATGTTAAAGCCAAAATGCCATTTTATGGGTGATGCATAAGAACTTTCAGATTTGAGATGATTAGGATCCAAAAATGCCAAGTTATGGAGATAATAGTCAAATGAATATCTGATAGAAATATAATTAAAATATTAAAAGTAACGTGGCATAGCGTATTTAAATAATTCTTGGTGTTAAACTAGCATGAAACCTAAAGATAACTGAAAATTATTCAATCAATATTTACTTCAGATCACTGATCGAATTATTACACATCCTTTCTTTTAGAAAAGCTAATTATATTGCTATCTTTTCTTTAAAATAAAATATAAAAAAGTATCTTTTCATTCTTACCGCTAAATCTTCAAGGTAACTATAGCACACGAGAAGTAGGATTGCACTATATGCAACCCTGGTTAGGTCTTATTCTGTATTGTAAATGTCTCTAAATTCTTCTCCTGTGACTAAAAGAAGCAAAAGAAGCAATCAGAATCTTTCAATTAACTTTAATGAATTTTGTATCAGTACCACAAAAAGTTACCAAAATTTCCCCTAGCAACCTAAAAACAAATAGTCTAATTTCCTCCCAACAGTTACACTACTGTAAACTCCTATAACAGTGAAGAATCACAGGCACCATAGATACTATAATAGTCATGTTGCCTTAAACTAAAAGCTTCACCATCTGTTCCCCTTGCTAATTAAGAATGCAAAGAACACACTTCAGAGTAACATCAGTACAAAGTAAGATTAAATGGTTTAAATGCCTAGGTAAAGGCTCTTCATACTAGTACAATGGTTTCTCCATCTGTGTTTCAGTCATGTTTGTGAAATAAATAAAGGAAAACTGTACCCTAGATATGATGAATGGTGTACAGGTCTTCAATACTTGCTGGTATCTCCCTCTGGACATAATGACCTGAAAGTATATATTACCCAAGATTCAAATCAAACATTTGGAACTCAGATCTAAATCTTGTGCATGTCTCTAAACTGCCGTAAGTAACCAATCTTTCCTCAGTATTTGTTCTATTCCTGCAGTAGTCGGTCTATAACAAATGCTGCAGACTTAAAGCTAGTATTCTCTAAGGCAAAACTGAAAAACTAATATTGAATGCTGTACCTAAAATAATATCTGAGTTAATGTATCTTAGGATGTAAGTCAACTCCCCCTCCCCCCTTCTCTCTGTCTGGTCCTTTTTAGTTTAAGAATACTCAAAGAAAGCTCTAGTCACTCTATTTAATTTTTTATGGTTCCATGCCAACTAGATGGGGAGAAATTCTCTGTTCTTATATTCCACTGACTTTAATAGAACTTACAGTTTGCATCACTTTGAGAACTTGACTCAAGGGCTCAGTGCATAAATGAAAAGATGGTACAAAAGGTACAGTTAGAAATTCCCTTGAACCTAAGGAAGTCTTGGGGGGGAAGGAATCGGGAAATGTCTATATAATAGGATGGTCGCCAATTTAACTAAAGTGGAACCAGGCTGTTTGGCAAAGAAAATTGACCAGGTTTTTTTTGTATGGGGAGGTGCTACTTATATTAGGAGCTAGGAAAGCAACAGGTGTTGAGGGATACTAGTACAGGCAAAGGCATCTCGAGCAAGTGTCAGTAATACAAAAATGTTTCTGTAGCCAGTGAAGGTTAGGATAGAAATTGCAATAGAATTGAGGAAGATCACAAGAGAAGTGTGATGGGTAAAATATAAGAATAAGGTCAGGAAGGAATTTAAAGAGCAATTAGATGTACGTGAAATATGTCTTAATTGTTTTAATATCAGAAGCAGGCAGACTGAAAGAATTAGTGACCATGCTGAATTACCAGTAAGTTAAGAGGGTAAATAAGGAGGATAAGGACTCTGAAGCAAAGGTAAATGATTTTCTGGAGCTTTTATCATCTCCCTACTTTGTTTCATTAAGAATAGTAAAGATGAGGCACCATCAGAGACTGAATTGCTGGAACAAGGTATCACTGAGTCTAATAGGATTTCAAAAGGGATTGATGTTTATATTGGAAATGAGAACAGCTACAACTGCATTAGGTAAGATTATACAAAAGTGAACAGGGATATAAACCCTCAGATATCAAGTCATAAACCAATCACTGATTCCTGTGGAAAGGAAGGAAGTTCTCCTATAGGTAGGCTATCCAAAATGTGACCATTAAAAGAAAATGTAGTGCAAGGTAATGATCACTACTGGAGACAGGATACCAGATTATCTAGAACACTGGTCTGATACAATTGGTCAGTTTTTCTCTTTGATCCAGAAAACTGCCTTTACCATTCTCAGAATGAATTGGGAGGGAAGCAGCAAAAAAATTCTTCAAAAAATTGGATAAATAGTTGTGTAGAACTTGGAAATCTAGATTTTTTTTCCAGATAAGTGCTCTGTGGTTTGATATTGTTGCCCCTTTTTCCAACACACCTCTAGATCTTTGATAGAAATGATAAGGTATATTGCTTAGTACTAATGTTGCCCTTCTAACTTCTAGGTCACTGAATGGCCTGGTGTATACCGTTGTCATCTTTACATAATGTATATGTAACATAAATTCTTGTTGCTCATTACATATTGAGTTTGTGAATTCTATGTATTTAATGTGATTTTTAAATTGTCCCAGAATACTCTAGTTTACACCTCACTTAGTTAAATATTCTGGGTTTTTTTTTGGTCTGCCAGGATGTGAAACCACTCTCTCTGTTTTTCAGTGATGCACCTTGATAGTGTTCTGCTTCCCAAATGGTTTCCTTATTAAGATCTTTTGATACTCATCTGGACCTTGTCCTTTGTATAAGAAGAAAATGATCTCTATTATCTGTTGGTTCTTCAAAATGGGGAATAGTTGCATGTTACCAGTTACATTCTAACTTCTCTTTGTTTTGTTGATAGAAAAGATAGGAGAGGGTTAATATTCCTATTTTTTTCATGTGTTGAAGAATAATTGTTTTCCTTATCTGTTGGCAGAACTCTCTTCACTCTTTTTAATAAACCAAACAGCAGGGTGCTAATAAAAGGAATTGCTATTACCAAAGCATGTTCTGGTTTATAAAAAAAACAAAACAAAAAACAAATTCATACTTTTGTTTTTATCAGAGTCCAACATCCCTTAAGGATGTGGGATTGGTTTAAAGTAGCAATTAAAATTATAGCTGGGAAACGAAGTTAGATTAAAACATCAGACACATTACTTCACAACAACATTCAAGTAAAATATCGGTGTAGTTTCAGGACATGATTTGATTATTTTTCTCATACTTCTTGATTGACAATGACAACTGCTGCTATGAAGAAATCGTTCACCTCCTTCTTTGTTGCAATCGATGCATATTGCCAGTATGAAATGGGAAGCAGTCTATAACTTTCTTATGTAATACTTGACAAACATGAAGTGCTATAATATGACAGTGTTGCTTATTCTTTCAGTGTGGGCTCATAATTCCTATTCTTGCTAATGAGATTTACATCAGTACATTAACGGAAGCATGTGACCCTGTTTGTGTAGATTGGAACAGGATGATATTTATAGTGACTTCTAAAAGAAATATCATTCAAAGATGTACAGGTGTGAGATGGTATTGTGATGTTTGTGGAGGGGGCGGGGCCTGGATACACATATATGTAGAAGACTGAGCATATCACATCTGTCCTAAGAGTGTCTGTATAATAGAACAATGCAAGTATTAACAATAATTGGAAACTTTGCACATTGTTCATTTCTGCCATAGAAAGGCAATCTCTGCCTGTTACTAATGCATGGCAATTGTGTACTGTCACAGTTTCAGGGCAACTGCACCTGTATTTCTCCTCTATGGTCCACCAAGTTACGCACTATTACGCTTCTGCTTTGCAGGCATCACCTCTCCTGGGCAGAGACCCATTGTGATACTTGTAAACCAGGTGTCAGCTCTTGCCAAGTCTTTAAGCATCAGCTGAGCACAGACAAAGTCATAGTTGGAAACCAAACCAGTTTACTTCTACGTTAGTTTTGTTCAAAAAAGGTACTATTCTTATATAAATGTATTTAGTCTTTAGACTCTATTAAATACTTGTAAGTTGCAGTATGCATTAGAACGTATAAGAATGGCCATACTGGGTCAGACCAATGGTCAGTCTGGCCCAGTATCCAGTCTTCTGACAGTGGCCAATGCCAGGTGCTTCAGAGGGAATGAACAAGGTAATCCTTAAGTGATCCATCCCCTGTCACCCATTCCCAGCTTCTGGCAAACAGACTCGGGACAACCTCCCTGCCCATCCTGGCTAATAGCCATTGATGGACCTATCCTCCACGCATTTTATCTAGTTCTTGTTTTAACCCTGCTGTAGTCTTGGCCTTCACAACATCCTCTGGCAAGGAGTACCACAGGTTGACTGTGTTGTGTGAAAAAATACTTCCTTTTGTTTGTTTTAAACCTACTGCCTATTAATGTCAGTTGGTGACCCCTAGTTCTTGTGTTATGAGAAGGAGTAAATAACACTTCCTTATTTACTTTCTCCACACCAGTCATTTTATAGACCTCTATCATATCCACCCTTAGTCGTCTCTTTTCCAAGCAGAAAAGTCCCAGTCTTTCCTCATATGGCAGCCGTTCCATACCCCTAATCATTTTTGTTGCCCTTTTCTGTACATTTTCTAATTTCAATATATCTTTTGAGTTGGGCTGACTAGATCTGTATGCATGCCAAGGATTTATATAGAGGCAATATAATATTTTCTGTCTTATTATCTATCTGTTTACTAATAATTCCAAACATTCTATTTGCCTCTTTGACTGCTGCCGCACATTGAGTGAATGTTTTCAGAGAACTAGTCACAATGACTTCAAGATCTCTTTCCTGAGTGGTAACAGCTAATTTAGAAGCCATCATTTTATATGTATAGTTCACACTGTTTCCTAATGTGCATTATGTTTCATTTATCAACATTAAATTTCATCTGCCATTTTGTTTCCCAGTCACCCAGGTTTTAAGATCACTTTGTAAGTCTTCACATTCTGCTTTGGACTTAACTATGTTGAGTAGTTTTGTATCCTCCATACATTTTGCCACCTCACTCTTTACCCCTTTTTCCAGATCATTTAGGAATATGTTAAATAGGACTGGTCCCAGTACAGATCCCCGGGGGACACCACTATTTACCTCTCTCCATTCTGAAAATCCTTTTGTTTCCTATCTTTTTAACCAGTTACCAATCCATGATAGGACCTTCCCTCTTATCCCATGACAGCTTACTTTGCTTAAGAGCCTTTGGTGAGGGATCTTGTCAAAGGCTTTCTGAAAGTTCAAGTACACTATATCCACTAAACCCCCAGTCCACATGCTTGTTGACCCCCCCCCAAGAATTTTAGTAGATTGGTGAGATATGATTTCTATTTACAAAAACCATGTTGTCTCTTCCCTAACAAATTGTGTTCATATGTGTCTGATAATTCTGTTTTTTACTCTAGATTCAGCCAGTTTGCCCAGTACAGAAGTTGGGCTTACTGGCCTGTAATTGCTGGGATCGCCTCTGGAGCCTTTTTAAAAAATTGGCATCACATTAGCTGTCCTCCTGTCATCTGGTACAGAAGCTGATTTTAAATGATATGTTACATACCACAGTTAGTAGTTCTGCAATATCACATATGACTTCTTTCAGAACTATTGGGTGAATACCATATGGTCCAGGTGACTTTTTATTCTTTTAATTTATCACTTTTTTTCCGCAATCTTCTCTGACGCCTCAACCGGGGACATTTCCTCAGATTTGTCACCTAAAAAGAATGGCTCAGGTTTGGTAATCTCGCTCACAATTAATTTCACTTGTAATGCCTGTATTCCATGCTGTGAGGAAATATGCCCATTTTGCTTTATAACTTTGAAAATGCCTGCTCTGAACCCAGACACGGGGTTCAGAATTTGTGAACCTAGACACGGGCAATTGTTCCTCTCCTGCCGCTGCCCATTCAGGAAGCCTATCAGGATTAAATGGGCCATTGAGGAACATCACAATACAAAGGATTGGTGAATGGCCCTATCACCTTGGAAATATTATTTGCAAGGAAACTTGTCTCACGGACTGGAAGGCTAAATGTAAATGATAAAACAGGGTCACAAGAAGTTTTTTCATTGATGTTTGAACTCTCACAGGGACAGAGATACTAAATGAAGGCAGAGATCCACAGGGGTTGCTCTGAGTCTGCCATGAAAGACATTTTGAATTGACAGATTATTACATCTCTGTGATTTATAGGAACTAGGGCTTTTAAAGAGATTAAAAAATTAATCATGCGATTAATCACACTGTTAATAATAGAATACGATTTATTTAAATATTTTTGGGTGTTTTCTACATTTTCAAATATATTGATTTCAATTACAACACAGAATACAAAGTGTACAGTGCTCGCTTTAGATTTACTTTTGATTACAAATATTTGCACAATAAAAAACAAAAGAAATAGCATATTTCAGTTCACCCAATACAAGTACTGTAGTGCAATCTCTTTATAATAAAAGTTGAACTTACAAATGTAGAATTATATACAAAAAATAACTGCATTCAAAAATAAAACAATGTAAAACTTTAGAACCTACAAGTCCACTCAGTCCTACTTCAGCCAATCGCTCAAACAGTTTGGTTACAATCTGCCAGAGATAAATGCTGTCCACATCTTGTTTACAATGCCACCTGAAAGTGAGAACAGGCATTCGCTTGGCACTGTTGTAGCAGGCATCACAAGATATTTACATGCCAGATGCGCTAAAGATTCATATGTCCCTTCATGCTTCAACTACCATTCCAGAATATATGCATCCATGCTGACAGGTTCTGCTCAATAATGATCCGAAGCAGAATGGACCAACGCATGTTCATTTTCATCATCTGATTCAGTTGCCACCAGCAGAAAGTTGATTTTCTTTTTTGGTGGTTCGGGTTTTGCAGTTTCCGCACTGGAGTGTTGCTCTTTTAAGACATCTGAAAGCATTTTCCACACCTCATCCCTCTCAGAATCTTAAACCTTGGATCGAGTGCTGTATCTATCCTTAGAAATTTCACATTGGTACCACCTTTGTGTTTTGTCAAATCTGCTGTGAAAGTGTTCTTAAAATGAACATGTGCTGGGTCATCCAACACTGCTATAACATGAAATATATGGCAGAATGCGGGTAAAACAGAACAGGAGACATCCAATCCTCCCCCAAGGAGTTCAGTCACAAATTTAATTAACACACTATTTTCTTTTAATGAGCATCATCAGCATGGAAGAATGACCTCTAGAACGGTGGCCGAAGCATGAAGAGGCATATGAACGTTTTTCATATATGGCATGTAAATACCTTGCAACGCTGGCTACAAAAGTGCCATGTGAATGCCTGTTCTCACTTTCAGGTAACATTGTAAATAAGAAGCAGGCAGCAGTATCTCCCGTTAATTTAAACTTGTTTGTCTTAGCAATTGGCTGAACAAGAAGTAGGACTGATTGAACTTTGTTTTGTTTTTGAGTGCAGTTATGTAACAAAAAAAAATTACATTTGTAAGTTACACGTTCATGATAAAGAGATTGCACTACAGTACTTTTATGAGGTGAATTGAAAAATACTATTTCTTTTATCATTTTACAGTGCAAATATTTGTAATCAAAAATAGTAATATAAAGTGAGCACTGTACACTTTGTGTTCTGTGTTGTAATAGAAATCAATGTATTTGAAAATGTAGAAAAACATCCAAAAATATTTAATAAATTTCAATTGGTATTCTATTGTTTAACAGTGTGATTAATTGTGATTAAATTTTAATCTGAGTTAATTTTTTTGAGTTAATCCCGTAAATTAGCTGCTATTAATCAACAACCCTAATAGGAACCATAGATGTTTGTGTATATATGCTTGCTTGCTTTATTCTGTAAATAACTGTTTTCTTTTTCCTAGTTAATAAACCCTTAGTTAATTTATAACCAGATTGGCTATAAGTGTTGTCTTTGGTGTTTTATCCGAGATACAAATTGATCTGAGGTATGTGGCTGATCCCTTGGGATGGGAAGTAACCTGAATATTTTGGCATAGGTGACCAATTATCATTAAATCCAGCTTGCCTCGGTGGCAAAATAGACTGATGAGCCCAAGGGGACTGTCTATTACTCTGTGGTAAAACTGTTAGTGATCCAGGAGTTAAAATTTGTTACTGGGTTGGTGACATCTAATTATAGAACATACCACCAGTTCGGGGTGTCTTCCCTGTTTCTGAGAGTCTGCCCTGAGGTTGGCACTCATGGTTGTGGGTCACTCCTGACAACATGACACCCATGTTTCATTCCCACTTGACTGTGGAGGGGGAAGCTCTTAGGCTGCAGTTTGTTGCCTACACTATGGTATCCCCATCAACCCCGACTGCCTAAAAGCCAGCATCTGCACTACGCTTGTCTCTCTATAGAGACAATGGCCAGTGTATTGTCTGCCGTTATATGTTACCATATAGCTCTTTCTAAGCAAGCACATTTTTTCTTAATGTCAAAAGAAAACGTTATAGATTAACATGCATGTACATTCTATTATTGTTTTAAAAAGATTATTAGAGGTCAACTCTGGCTCTGGTAGGTTTCAGTCCTTCAAAACTCAGAACTGGGTTTTCCCCTGTAGTTAAAATTCATATCTGGCTCAGATTCAGAACCAGAACTCAGGATAGGCAGTTCAGCTGTAGCTTTACCTGTTTCTGGAGATTGGTATGATCAGGAGACAATAGCCCTCTTCTTCAGGTCATAGCTTCATAGTACAATCAGAGATGGGAAATTTTCATTAACCTCTCCCTAGGTATACCCAACTAAATCCACTTTGCACTTATTTTCCCAAAAATCCATTCTTGTCTGGCACATTTTCAGTATAGTCCTTTGAACTGTCAGCCCTCAAATCACATCTCCCATCTAGAGAGGTTACATGCAATCCTGGCTGACAACAATACACAAATGTTGCATTTAATACAATGGACTCAAAGATTCTTCAACTTAATTCAATAAGATCTGCCAAAGATATTCAGGAAATTGCCATATCTGTCACATGTACAACAATGAAAAATGGCTAAGGTCTTGGTTAATGTACGTTCCACCTATGTTAATGCTGCTGAATCTATTGCCCCTGGAGTTAACTGTCTGCCCCATCCACACCCTCAGTTACAGGTAGTCTGACCACTGTTATTGTCAATCTTATTTTAATTACCTCATCTTTTCTGTCTGAAATCACCTCTGCTTCTTATGGACTTCATTTATGACCAGTGCTGGGCCCATAAGAAGCAGAGGTGATATAAGTTGTGGTACAGTGCTTGTGAGGGAAGTGAACCACTATGGTAAAGAGCATCATAATGACCATAAATTAATAACTTTTTAGTGATTGTCTGCCATAATTGAAAAAATTCTTCTAGTGTAGTGAGGTAGGTATCTTTTGTCTCCATGAAAGTGACATGAGCCTACTGGTTAGTGTAGCATAAGCCAGCAACACATGCTGCTAGACCATCCTCTACACAACTGCTGTATCATGACCACAAAGTCTGGGTTATAACCAAAGATCAAACAGAATCCAGGACATATAAACAGATACTAATCCCTGACAGCAATGGACATCCTTCTGTTTAAACTGGGTAAGTAATCCCAGTTTAAACTCATAGAAATAGGGAAGTGTACATAATCCTTTACATGAATCCAGGAATATGGAAGAGAGTAGCATGAAGCATAAACAGTTAAAAAAATTAATTGGTTCATCTATCGGTGTCTATATTGTGAGGACAGCCTGTAGCACTGTAATTATCTCATGCCTAAAAATCTTGCTTTCAGATAATTACACACTTATTCAACCTTGGTATAATGCATAAACCTATCACGATTAAATTACAGGAATAGATTAAATGTGGAATGCACACTTTTAAAAGAATCAACTAGCTCTATACTGAGGCATTATTTTATAAATCTGAAAGCATAATAAACCTTTAGCTTCCACAATACAAATGCTTCTGCATAATTGCTTAACGCCGTTGGGTATCTTTCTTCCACAAGGCTAATCATTCCACAGAGCCTGTAAAATCAAGCTTTTTCACAGTTTAAAGAAACTCAGAGTAAAACTTTCCATATTCAAGGGGGAATATTTTCAACTCATTGGACATGGCCTAAACTGGACAGCTCTCTTTAGTATTAATAGGAGCTGTTCAGCAGAAACCCTTAGAAATATACCTTATAGACCTTATGCCTGGATATGATTGACACTAATTTTGTCACAAACCTGTGCTCTTAACTTGAACTCTTTCTTAAGACATCCATGTGATTGTCTTTTTTTTTTTTTAATAACTTTATATAGGACTTGACTGCATTTATAGTTTAAGAAAACAAATGTATTTGAGGTTTTTTACTAATTAAACTGTTAATGGTTTGGGGGGTATTTAAGAATTAATCAGAAATGTAATCTAGCATATTTTGAATTTTTTATTAAGAGAAGTTTCAGAGTAGCAGCCGTGTTAGTCTGTATCTGCAAAAAGAAAAGGAGTACTTGCGGCACCTTAGAGACCAATACATTTATTACAGCATGCTCAAATAAATGTGTTGGTCTCTAAGGTGCCCCAAGTACTCCTTTTATTAACAGAAGAAACCCAAGAGACACAAACAGTCTGAGGAATACAATTACAAACATGATGCTACCTTATGCCCAGCAGCCATATTTGGTCTGTGGTTGTCACTGATTAACCTTAAGTAACCTACTGTGTTTTCATATTATTTAGTTAATGTAGTTTATTAAAGCAGTTTAGTTTAGAAGTCTCTTTGATGACTTTTTTGGCAAGGAGGTGGAGAAGCATGTCACTAATTAAGTTAGTAATTCACACACAGGCCCGAGCAGTAGTTTTCAAACTGGGGTATTCATATGCCTATGTGTATGGGAGCTCTCATCAAGGGGTATGTGAGAAAAATCCTGTAATGGATAAATGTCATTATTTAGTAAGACTTGGATATCTAATTACAGGTATATATGACCTTATCTCAGGTGGGGGTATGCGGTAGACCACCTTATTTGGAAAGGAGTACACAGCCTAAAAAGTTTTGACAATCGTTACACTATAGAAATAGTCTAAATACTAAAGCAAAGCATTGCTAAGAAGAGTGCTAAGTTGTATATGGGTGAATGATGGTGAACTTGAAAAGCAAAGCTAAATGTGAGTATCGGATTTCAGTGTAACCTAATCTGTTTAAAAATGGCCATTTTTATGATAATGAGAATCTTTGTGATAATTTTTCCCAGAATTCTGTATTTTTAATTAAGCTGAAATGAAAAGCCCACATAATTTTTTTATCTTCTCCTCCTCCACCCCATTTCAGTGATAAAATGGAAAATGAAAGAGGAAAGAAAGGAGTAGAAAAACATATATTTTTGAAACCTGAAATTGTCACAAGTTTGAAATAAGTCATTCCACTGTGAAGTCTGTGGAGGAGAAAATTATTTTTAATTTTGTTTTTGCAAAAATCTTTTATTTTTAACCAGCTGTAAGGCTCATGAACTTGGGAGTAGAGCTGAGCAAAAAACTGATTATTTTTGTTGGCAAAACAGAGACTCTGTTGGGTTATTTTAAAAAAAATATTAGGTTGACACAAAGTAAATGTCTTGGTTTTATTTCTTGCCAAAATGAAATAAAATATGGCTTGATCTCAAATAAAAAAATGTTTTGTTCAACTCATAACATTTAATTTTCAGGTTTGTTACCATTTAAAAAAAATAAATCTAGCAAAATTTCTAAATAAAACATTTCAAAGTGAAAAGTTGAATTTTTCATTTAACAGTGTTGAAATGTTTTTGACTTTTTTTCAAAAAAAGCATTATTTTTTTGTAGCTGAAACTTTAATTCAGCCAGAATTCATGAAGAGATATGGTTGGGCTAAACCTCCATTTTTGGGTGAATAAACTATTTGTCTGAAAAATTTTGCCCTGCTCTTCTTGGGAGGCCTGCAGACAATAGGAAAAGGGAAATATGCTGTCAGAAAAATGAGCATTTGAGAGTTAGTCTGATGGGGATGGTAGAATGCTTGTGAATGGGAAAGGAGTGCTGTCAAACTTGGAAGGTTAAGAATAGATTTGACAAATCATTTTTTTCTTAGAACAATATGAAACAAATGGGTAATTGGTCAAATAGCAAATATGTGAAAGCTTATTATACAAAAATCTGTTATTAATCTCTGCAATTAGCCCAATTCTGTTGAACAAGTTTGTGTTCCTGCTTACATGCAACATCAGTCTACAAAGGTCTTTTGTTTGTCCCCCTATCTGAGCCTCAGATTTAATATATGTCAGAGTAACAGGTAACAAAAATAGAACGCAAAAAGAAAAGGAGGACTTGTGGCACCTTAGAGACTAACCAATTTATTAGAGCATAAGCTTTCGTGAGCTACAGCTCACTTCCTCAGATGAGGAAGTGAGCTGTAGCTCACGAAAGCTTATGCTCTAATAAATTGGTTAGTCTCTAAGGTGCCACAAGTCCTCCTTTTCTTTTTGCGAATACAGACTAACACGGCTGCTACTCTGAAACCTGTCAAAAATAGAACAGCCATCTTCAAAGAAATCTGAAGCGGACGAGATGTATTACAGTATATTGTCTTGAGGTGATATCTTTTATTGGACCAACTTCTGTTGGTGAGAGAGACAAGCTTTCAAGTTTACACAGAGTGACCTCAGGAAGAGGTCTGTGTAAGTTCAAAAGATTCTCTCACCAACAGAAGATAAGATATATATCAAAAGAGGTCTCTCACCAACAGAAGTTGATATTATGGGACTGACAAGGCTACAACAACACTGTATAGTATATTGTCTTGTCCCTGGATTGCTTGCTACAGTATATTCCATAATGTATTGTTCATCTCCCTTAAATTACTCTGCTTGTTGGGCTTCCTTCATACGTAGTGAGCCAAAGCTTTGGGACATTATAGTACATAATGAGAAAATGCATTAGCTGCAATATTGGTTACCTTTGTTTAAGTGCCAAGGGATACTGACTTGCTTTTGTTCAGGTAGAAATGATCAGACATCATCTCATCGAAATGATAGCACTTCTAGCTAGGCGAAATTCATCCCAGTGGAAAGGAGCCAGCACAAGCCCTGTTTTGAGAACTTAAGTGAGACAAAAGTAATGAATAAGACCTTGTTCTGAACCTTTAAAACAGGATAAATTTCAGCTACTGAATAAAGTTTTTATATTGAAAAAACCCTGTTGCATTCCTGTGTAACATGCTTCATGTTTATCACTGAGTATGAGCCCAGTTCTAGTCTGGAATTTGAATTCACATGCGCAAGTGGATGGGACTTGATCAAAAGCTCATTAAAATCACTGGGAGTCTTTTTTTTTTTTTGGCAGTGGATCAGGTTTAAACCTTTCCATGTCTACGACAAAATGCAACTTATTGAGATCGAATGATGCATTCACCCAACACTGTAATAGCTGTCATTAAAGCATCTTGACTGTTTCAAAGCAAATCCATTTATTTCTGACATTTTATCAATATCACAAATATTTAATGTTCTATTAATAAAATATCTGCATTAAAACTATGACTTGTACTAAAATATATGACCAAACAACCAAACAGCAATGATTGGAACACTGGACCTCAATACAGTATTTGAAATACATTTTATAACAGGTTTGGTATGGTTAATGGAGAGGTAGGGTTTTGAAAGGTGCGCATACATACACTTTAAAGCATTTGTCTGTGTAAAACTCCACAAGGAAATAAATCTAAGTACACACAAAATAAACTTCTAAAACTTAATCTGGAAAAATACAGGTTTTGTTTATTCTTCTCCTCAAGAAGGTGCGGCTTCCCTTGTCTTAGTTGAAAGACCTTTGCCTAAGCAGATTTCTCCCCTATATTCAGGTCCAGAGACTTGATTGAAGGAGCCATCTTTCTCAGCTTGCCAGGGCTCTGTTCCCTGGTGTCTGTCTAGTGATGGATGCCAAAGATGGATTCTGTCCTTGCATAAATCTTCCAAAGTTCGGTGAGGTGGTTCAAGAAGCAGGAAGCTCTCTTGCGTGCTCGGCTTGCTGTGTTCACCTGGAAGCTGACCTCATGTTGTTCTTCCTTTCCTTTGGGCTTCCCATCCCCCTGTATGTAAATAGGGCTTCCATTCTTTTGATTCTGCCATGCTTCATTTACATAAGAGAGCGGTAGATATCTGTGACATTCCCTCCTGTCTGGGCAGACTGTACAGCCTAATATCAATGAGTATTCCTTATATAGTATTAGTACATACATTTCACAATATTAATCACCACTGTGTCATTAGCTTTCAGAAGAGACCCCATTCTAAACACTTTTATAATACAATAATGTACTATACAATCAATTGATCCAATTGCTTATCATTTGATGTTCAGCGCCCCTACCTTTATGCCTCAATAAACCTCTGAAATGGATACTTGAATGAAAGGGGCAGGAGTGTTCTGGTCTAGTTTTGCTCTTCTATGAAGTTTGTGAAATCTTAGCTGATAGTTGGCAGCTGTTGAAGAGTTTCAGAGCAAAATCCTGACACCGTTGAAGGGAGTGGGAGTTTTGCCATTGACTTCAATGGGCCAAGATTTCACCCTCCGAGATTAAAACAAAAGATTCATCAGGACAACATAAATAATAGAAAAGGCTGAAAATTAGCCTTGTTAAGATGCATCTTCCCACGGGGGCTTTCTGAAAGAATGATTAATGTCTGTACTTCTTTGGAAACACTGTTCAAACCCTGATCATCTTAGCTCAGGCAGGAGAATGTGAACTGAAATTAAAGCATTCATATTTGCAACTATGAAATATTAATGCTTTGGACTTCTTTAGCAAACTTTTAGACCATTACATGGTTAATGACAACTAATTCTGAGGCAGTTGCTTCAGACACACTACTTTTCTTCTGCCATAAACTTTACGCTTCTTTGAAAAAGATATATAATCTTTCCTGGTATAGCTAGCCTGGATCTTGGCAGCACTCCCATTGTACGTCTCCTTGTATTCACAGGTTACTCTCTTTGGATTGAAAATGGGAATCAAATCACTTGTGAAAAAAATTTTATGAAAGGAAAGCAAAATTTCCTCCAGCAGGGATTTTTGTCTGAAACTCTGAGCAGATGAGAAATCGTCTCATCTGAAATTTACACCTGTCTATCTGACATTACATTCGGATCTGGAATTGACCTTAAATGTGCCATCTGCTTTTGTATTCTGAAGACACGGTGAAGACACAAGCTCTCATCAAGCTAGCACAAGTAAATAGCCGTAGTAGCACCAGTCGTGTCAGCGGCGGCACATGCTGAATACGTACCGGCCTGTTTGCTCCGCGGGGCTCAGCCACAGCTCTGTTGCTGCTACTTGTGCTATCACAGGTGCACTGCTACCATGACGACGTTGCTATCCGCTCAGTAGCTTGCTAAGAGCTGGCACAGGTCTGTGTGCCTAAGCAGCGGAATCGCACCCCTAGCTCATAGTGTAGACATAGCCCTTACCTTAAATTGTCGTCTGTCTTAAACAACAAAGACTCTGTTTATCTGTTTGTACATTGCCTGGCGCCCTGGGTCCTGACCCTGAATGTGTTGACTGAGTACTACCTTCAAATAAATGTTAGGAGAGAGAGAAAAAATCCATAGATCGCTCTCCAACTGGCTTGCTTATAATTTACATTCCCTTCTTTCTCACTGTTTCTCCTCTCATCCAGCCTCTCCAAAATCTGTCCCATGTCCTCCAGTTCTGTCTCCTCCTGTTCCACATAGGTTACCTCAAACTATTGCTTCTTTCCTGCTGCACATGTCTCCAGGGTCATAGTTTGTGTGGCACTACAATATACAGGTTTCTTGCACTAAGTCTTCTACAATATTTGACTGAACTGTAGCCCGAGGTAAAGTTTTCATGGGTGACTTAAGTCCCAAGTCCCATTTTCAAAAGTGATCCCAACCATGGTGAATCCCTGCTGTGGTCAGAGCTGGCCTTACAATGAGGCGAAATGAGGCAGCTGCCTCAGGTGCCAGACTGTGGGTGGGTGGGTGGGACCACAAGGACCCAGAGTGTAGAAAATTGTGTCTGCTGCTGATGCATATGTATTCTCTCTGCTCTAGATACACAGAGATGGTGGAGTGCTGTACTGGAGGAAAGAGGGCACAAAGACATAACAGGCAGGCAGGAGGAAAGGTGAGAGGGAATAACAGAAAGCAGCAGGAGCTGCAGGGAGAGAGAGGAGGAGGGGGAGACTCTTCTGTACCTCTCTAGCATCCCCAGGAGCCTGGATTGATTAACACCAGCTTCTCAGGGAGCTTCCTGTTTCCTGCTGCTTCCCTGAAACCACTTGAGGAGAACAGGCAGTCGACTGAAGTAGTAGGAGCCATTTAGGCTCTTAAGACGCTGATATCTTCCCTCATTCAGCCCCTGCTACCACCCTGCTTATTTGTCCCCTTCAATTGAGTGTTGGGAGCCACTACAGCTGGCACAGAACAGCAGTCATGAGTGAAGGAAGAAAATGCCCTTCTTGGGCAGCATTCAGAAAAAGAAAGAAAGCAAAGGAAGCTGTTCTATCTAAGCAGGAAGGAGATCTCCTGAGATACATAGACACAAATGTTCACAGTGATCCTTCCAGCCCCAGTGAGGATGCGAGTGGTGAGGAGATGCCTGATCTTGCAGTTAGTCAGAGTGCAGGTGACCTGGCAGCTACTGCAGCATCCATATCTCCATCTCCAATGGATGTAACCATGCACACTATGAAGAAAAGTGTAGATCAGAGAAGAGTGTGGTGGAGGAAGAAGAAACAGCTGCTGCTGAGATTAATTCCTTAAGTCTAGATGATCCAGGACTGTGGACCCACTTGAGCAGTAGCCTGAGGGACTTCCTTGTACTGTATGGGCCACAGCAAGTGAAAAACTTCATGTTCCCCAAAGACAATGAAAATAGAAGTTTCCATCCAACACATTACTGGTGTGAAATCCCCAATGATGACAAAGTAGAGAGGCCATGGATTATATACTCAAAAACCTAGAATGCTGCATACTGTTTTTTGTTGCAAACTCTTCCAGTCAAATGTTCCAGCCAGACTGGGTTCTACAGGAACAAAAGACTGGAAAAATCTGGCTAGAAATCTGGCATGCCATGAGAAGGCAGCAAATCACCAGAGAGCATTCCATAGGTGGAAAGAGCTTGAGATGAGACTAGATGATCAGCTTCAAGATAAGATTGCATCAGAGTCTCTTTACTGGCAAAATGTTCTGAGAAGGCTCATTACCATTTTAAGAATGCTTGCTACCCAAAAACTAGCACTGCGTGACACTTCAGATCAGCTGTATGTGCCAAACAATGGAAACTTCCTTAAAATTGTGGAGCTGATGGCTGAGTTCGATGCTGTACTCCAGGAGCATCTAAGAAGAGTCACCACCCAAGAAATGTACACAACCACTACCTTGGAAAAACAATTCAAGATGAGATCATACAGTTACTGGAAACAAAAGTCAAACAGAAGATTGTGACAGATCTGAAGTCAGCAAGATATTAATCTGTTATTCCAGATTGCACACCTGACATCAGCCATACGGAACAAATTACTTTAATGGTGCGTTTTGTAGCAACAACAGAACCTAGTGAAAATGTCCCTGCAATGGTGACTGTCAGAGAGCATTTTCTAGAATGTATTGACATTGATGATACTACAGGAGCTGGTATGACAGATGTGCTTCTTAAAATGCTGGAAGATACGGGAATTGCGATAGCTGACATGAGAGGTCAGGGCTAAGATAATGGTGCCGACATGAGAGGAAAGAACAGAGGAGTGCAGACATGGATCCGAGAGTTAAACCCTCGACCTTTTTTTTTCCCCATGCAGTTCTCATTCATTGAACTTGGTGGTCAGTGATGCTGCATCAGCTTCTAGTGAGGCTGCTGAATTTTTTAATGTAATTCAAAGCATCTTTGTATTTTTCTCTGCATCAACTCATCGATGGCAAATTTTGAAGCAACATCTGGGAACATCCTCTCTGACACTGAAACCACTGAGTGCCACATGATGGGAAAGTCGAGTGGAGGCAATAAAGCCTATCAAACACCGTATTGGCAAGATAGATGATGCCATAGTTGCCATTATGAAGGATAATGCTATGACAGGAACGGTTCGTGGGAGAACAGTGGCAGAGGGAAATGGAATCACCAGAAACATACATAACTTAAAATTTCTATGTGGCTTAGTGTTGTGGCATGACATACTGTTTGAAATAAATGTTGTAATCAAGAGACTCCAAGGGGTTGACCTTGATATATCTGGAGCAATGGATTAACTGGACAAAGCAAAGTCATACCTACAGTCTTACCGGTCAGATGAGGGATTTCAAAATGTTCTGAAGAGTGTACAGAAGTTGGCAAAGAAATTTCACATTGAAGCAATTTCCCACCCATTCAAGAATACAAGAGTCATCGAAGAAGAAGACGTTTTGATGATGAGACATGAGATAATCCCATAAGTGACCCCAAACAATGATTCAAAGTTGAATTCTTTAACCAGGTGCTAGATTGTGCTATACAGTCAGTTGAAGAATGTTTCATGCAGCTCAATGAACACAGCAATATATTTGGGATGTTGTATGATATTCCCAAAATCCTCACTATACCTGAAGAAGACCTACACCAGGAATGCAGGGCACTAGAGACAGTGTTGACACATGATGATATGTGTGATATTGATGCGAGTGATTTAGGTGATGAACTGAAAACCCTTTCAAGATACATTTCATCAGGATCAACTCCAAAGGCTGTTCTGGAATATATGTGCACAAATAAGATGACCACCCTCTTTCCAAATGCTTTTGTTGCTCTGCACATAACTTCTAACACTTCCTGTAACAGTTGCCAGTGGTGAACGCAGCTTCTCCAAGCTGAAGTTAATAAACACATCTACGCTCCACAATGACACAGAAGAGGCTGTTCGGCCTTGCAACCATCTCAATAGAGCATGAGCTGGCCCAGACTGTGGACCTTCAGGAAGCAGTTCAAATCTTTGCAACCAAGAAGGTACGGAAAGCACCACTTTGATTATTCAAACAGATAAAAATGCCAGTGTTTACTATGCAGACAAGAAAAGTTGCTTTTGCTGTTCAGGTGTTTGAAAGTTAAGTGTTACTTAAAATTTTTGAACAAGGCATTTTAAGTTGTTAGTTCTTCTTTATTGGGGTAGGTAGCAGAGCAGTACCATGAGAGGAGTAGAACGGGAAGAAGGCACAATTGAGACCTTTCAAAGTTTTGGCCTTAGCGAGGGGACATGGGGGCGTCATTTGAGCTCCCCGCCTCAGGTGCCAAAGTGTTGTGGGCCAGCCCTGACTGTGGTAGGTTTTGTAGAAACACATTTGAAAAAAGTCCTTAATTTACAGAGGGGTGCCAAGGCATAGGTAGATTAAGGGCCAGACCCTACAGTTGGAAGCTGTGCCCATACAGAAGACTGCAGAAGTCATTGGAGCTCTGTGCAGATGCAGGGGTCTTCCAGCAGAAATCTTTTTTGCAGGATCTGCTCCTAAGTGACTTGCACAGGGTCACACAGGAACAGTGTATGAAGACAGTAGATAGTCTGAGGATGTTGCTTTTGGTATGATTCATTAGCTCATACAGGTACTTTAAATAATCATTCTTTTCTCTAATGTTTTCTCTAATAGTTTAGATTTTGAAATATGATTAGTAATTTACTAAGTACCTATCCTTACTGTTAATAAAGGAATTAGTTTTATGGCTTAGCATAATGTTTGCTGAAATGTTTTTTTTTCTAGCAATTACAAAATAAAGTTGTTAAGCTCTATTTGTGGAATTTTGATGCATTTATAAAGATGTCTGTGGTTATCATTAGCAGTTTTGTGACCTTCTTTCTTAATGTGAAAAATAATAAATGAAATCCTATAAGTGAAAAGACTGAAGTTGCTTGCCCTTTTTCATTTGATTTTCTAGTCATTTCGGGCTTGATCCAATGACCACTGAAGTCAGTGGAAGAACTCCTACTGACTTTAGTTGCAATGGATCAAACAATATGGACCACAATCCAACATTAAGCACATGGTTAACTTTAAACATGTGATCAGTCCCACTGGAGTCAATATTCCCTGCTCTAGTTGGGGTTGGAAGGCATTCCGCTGGTTGGAAGGCATGAGATGCGCTTCCTGAGGTTGGGGGTTCCAGAACCACCACTCCCAAGAGGAGAAGGCGGGTGGTGGTGGTCGGGGACTCTCTCCTCCGGGGGACTGAGTCATCTATCTGCCGCCCTGACCGGGAAAACCGAGAAGTCTGCTGCTTGCCAGGGGCTAAGATTCGCGATGTGACGGAGAGACTGCCGAGACTCATCAAGCCCTCGGATCGCTACCCCTTCCTGCTTCTCCACGTGGGCACCAATGATACTGCCAAGAATGACCTTGAGCGGATCACTGCGGACTATGTGGCTCTAGGAAGAAGGATAAAGGAGTTGGAGGCGCAAGTGGTGTTCTCGTCCATCCTCCCCGTGGAAGGAAAAGGCCTAGGTAGGGAGCGTCAAATCGTGGAAGTCAACGAATGGCTACGCAGGTGGTGTCGGAGAGAAGGCTTTGGTTTCTTTGACCATGGGATGGTGTTCCATGAAGGAGGAGTGCTGGGCAGAGACGGGCTCCATCTTACGAAGAGAGGGAAGAGCATCTTTGCCAGCAGGCTGGCTAACCTAGTGAGGAGGGCTTTAAACTAGGTTCACCGGGGGAAGGAGACCAAAGCCCTGAGGTAAGTGGGAAAGCGGGATACCGGGAGGAAGCACAGGCAGGAATGTCTGTGAGGGGCGGGCTCCTGCCTCATACTGGCAATGAGGGGCGATCAACAGGTTATCTCAAGTGCTTATATACAAATGCACAAAGCCTTGGAAACAAGCAGGGAGAACTGGAGGTCCTGGTGATGTCAAGGAACTATGACGTGATCGGAATAACAGAGACTTGGTGGGATAACTCACATGACTGGAGTACTGTCATGGATGGTTATAAACTGTTCAGGAAGGACAGGCAGGGCAGAAAAGGTGGGGGAGTAGCCCTGTATGTAAGGGAGCAATATGACTGCTCAGAGCTCCGGTACAAAACTGCAGAAAAACCTGAGTGTCTCTGGATTAAGTTTAGAAGTGTGTGCAACAAGAGTGATGTAGTGGTGGGAGTCTGCTATAGACCACCGGACCAGAGGGATGAGGTGGATAAGGCTTTCTTCCGGCAGCTCACGGAAGCTACTAGATTGCATGCCCTGATTCTCATGGGTGACTTTAATTTTCCTGATATCTGCTGGGAGAGCAATACAGCGGTGCATAGACAATCCAGGAAGTTTTTGGAAAGCGTAGGGGACAATTTCCTGGCGCAAGTGCTAGAGGAGCCAACTAGGGGGGGCGCTTTTCTTGACCTGCTGCTCACAAACCGGGTAGAATTAGTGGGGGAAGCAAAAGTGGATGGGAATCTGGGAGGCAGTGACCATGAGTTGGTTGAGTTCAGGATCCTGACGCAGGGAAGAAAGGTAAGCAGCAGGATACGGACCATGGACTTCAGGAAAGCAGACTTCGACTCCCTCAGGGAACGGATGGCCAGGATCCCCTGGGGGACTAACTTGAAGGGGAAAGGAGTCTAGGAGAGCTGGCTGTATTTCAAGGAATCCCTGTTGAGGTTACAGGGACAAACCATCCCGATGAGTCGAAAGAATAGTAAATATGGCAGGCGACCAACTTGGCTTAATGGTGAAATCCTAGCGGATCTTAAACATAAAAAAGAAGCTTACAAGAAGTGGAAGGTTGGACATATGACCAGGGAAGAGTATAAAAATATTGCTCGGGCATGTAGGAATGTTATCAGGAGGGCCAAATCGCACCTGGAGCTGCAGCTAGCCAGAGATGTCAAGAGTAACAAGAAGGGTTTCTTCAGGTATGTTGGCAACAAGAAGAAAGCCAAGGAATGTGTGGGCCCCTTACTGAATGAGGGAGGCAACCTAGTGACAGAGGATGTGGAAAAGGCTAATGTACTCAATGCTTTTTTTGCCTCTGTTTTCACTAACAAGGTCAGCTCCCAGACTGCTGCGCTGGGCATCACAAAATGCGGAAGAGATGGCCAGCCCTCTGTGGAGATAGAGGCGGTTAGGGACTATTTAGAAAAGCTGGACGTGCACAAGTCCATGGGGCCGGACGAGTTGCATCCGAGAGTGCTGAAGGAATTGGCGGCTGTGATTGCAGAGCCACTGGCCATTATATTTGAAAACTCATGGCGAACCGGGGAAGTCCCGGATGACTGGAAAAAGGCTAATGTAGTGCCAATCTTTAAAAAGGGAAGAAGGAAGATCCTGGGAACTACAGGCCAGTCAGCCTCACCTCAATCCCTGGAAAAATCATGGAGCAGGTCCTCAAAGAATCGATCCTGAAGCACTTGCATGAGAGGAAAGTGATCAGGAACAGCCAGCATGGATTCACGAAGGGAAGGTCATGCCTGACTAATCTAATCGCCTTTTACAATGAGATTACTGGTTCTGTGGATGAAGGGAAAGCAGTGGATGTATTGTTTCTTGACTTTAGCAAAGCTTTTGACACGGTCTCCCATAGTATTCTTGTCAGCAAGTTAAGGAAGTATGGGCTGGATGAATGCACTATAAGGTGGGTAGAAAGTTGGCTAGATTGTCGGGCTCAATGGGTAGTGATCAATGGCTCCATGTCTAGTTGGCAGCCGGTATCAAGTGGAGTGCCCCAAGGGTCGGTCCTGGGGCCGGTTTTATTCAATATCTTCATAAATGATCTGGAGGATGGTGTGGATTGCACTCTCAGCAAATTTGCGGATGATACTAAACTGGGAGGAGTGGTAGATACGCTGGAGGGCAGGGATAGGATATAGAAGGACCTAGACCAATTGGAAGATTGGGCCAAAAGGAATCTGATGAGGTTCAATAAGGATAAGTGCAGGGTCCTGCACTTAGGACGGAAGAACCCAATGCACAGCTACAGACTAGGGACCGAATGGCTAGGCAGCAGTTCTGCAGAAAAGGACCTAGGGGTGACAGTGGACGAGAAGCTGGTTATGAGTCAGCAGTGTGCCCTTGTTGCCAAGAAGGCCAATGGCATTTTGGGATGTATAAGTAGGGGCATAGCGAGCAGATCGAGGGACGTGATCGTTCCCCTCTAGTTGACATTGGTGAGGCCTCATCTGGAGTACTGTGTCCAGTTTTGGGCCCCACACTTCAAGAAGGATGTGGATAAATTGGAGAGAGTCCAGCGAAGGGCAACAAAAATGATTAGGGGACTGGAACACATGAGTTATGAGGAGAGGCTGAGGGAGCTGGGATTGTTTAGTCTGCAGAAGAGAAGAATGAGGGGGGATTTGATAGC
This sequence comes from Lepidochelys olivacea, assembly GCF_965140295.1. Lineage (NCBI taxonomy): Eukaryota > Metazoa > Chordata > Testudines > Cheloniidae > Lepidochelys > Lepidochelys olivacea. Next base: position 43,682,104 of record NC_140414.1, on the reverse strand, counting down.
TGCTTTCAACTACCTGAAAGGGGGTTCCAAAGAGGATGGCTCTAGACTGTTCTCAATGGTAGCAGATGACAGAACGAGGAGTAATGGTCTCAAGTTGCAGTGGGGGAGGTTTAGATTGGATATTAGGAAAAGCTTTTTCACTAAGAGGGTGGTGAAACACTGGAATGCGTTACCTAGGGAGGTGGTAGAATCTCCTTCCTTAGAGGTTTTTAAGGTCAGGCTTGACAAAGCCCTGGCTGGGATGATTTAACTGGGAATTGGTCCTGCTTTGAGCAGGGGGTTGGACTAGATGACCTTCTGGGGTCCCTTCCAACCCTGATATTCTATGATTCTATGAATGTTTTCTCTCCTAGAACTGATGTGACTGCAAAATTTTAGGAAAATGTTGCTTTCCTTTCCTGCTAACTTCATTCCCTCGTCCCAGCTCTGGTAACTGTGTAAAAACTTTATTTGATTCCTATGCTATGAGGCTTCTTGGACCATGACAGAAGAAATGTTAAGATATGTACATAGATCATTACCCTATGTCGATGTCTTGCCATTTTAAGTTTCAGTCCTGCAAACATGCATGTGACTAGTCCAGTTTAGTAGCAATATTCACATGCATAAAATTACTCATTTGTGTGGAGTAGGGCTTTATTGTGAAGCTATCATTTCCCAAACTACCAGTATGTGCTAATATTCCTGCATCTATCTATCTTCAAGTCTCAGAAGGTCATACATGTATGCTGTATGTGGATGATTGCAGACCTTTGAGAGAGGTGGGTGTTCGAATGTTGGAATTCTAACTGATGATTTGAATGAATAAAATTTGATTGTTGTGAATCTGAATGAAATAGCTCAGCACAAAAATATGAGACAAAAATAAAGAAATCTCTTGATTTTAACAAACATTTTCAATAGTTGAGTTGAAATAAGTAATATTATCCAATGATTGGCAAAAAATTCCAAGTACAATTGGACTGTAATAATTTGCTTTAAAGGGTATAAACTAGCAGGTTTCTGTGTAACTTAAATATGTTTCCTTAACTCAAATGTAATTATATTACTAAAACTGCCATTTGAGTATATTTACCCCATGCTCGTTGTCTTGAAATGGCATTATTGAGGGTAATTACATTAAAGATTTGTCATACAGAAATGTTTTGAATTACCTCATTCATTAATTTCCAATTTATTGATGGCCTTGTCAGTATTTAAGACCAGCATGTCTAATCAGATGTCAACAAAATGCAAATGTAATTTTCATCCTTGTACTTATGCTTTTTAATACAGAGCAATTTTCCCCATAATTGCAAAGTTTCTCAATTATTTAGCATAAAGTCACAGTTTAGGATTCCCATAAATGTGAGTTTTTTGAAGGAAAAAAAAGGGGGGCAACGGGGGCTTGATGGTGCAGAATTCCCCCTTTGTCTTTTCAGAACCAGGTTTGCATTCAAGATAAACTGCTGCCTTAAAGGACTTTTTCTGCTAGTTTTTATTGACAATTACTGATTAGTCATTTGCGTATAAAAATGTTTTAAGTTCTAGTACTGCATTCCTGGATATTTTTCACATTTGTAGAATAGCCACTGTAAAACAACATTCAAAGTATTTTTTATTTAAGATTAAACTTCTCTATGTAAATATTTTTTTTAATTTAAAAAAGCTTCATATCTTCCTTGTTACCCACATTTTTAAATATTTTGCCTATTTAAGTGGCATAGTAGAAAGCAAAATGTCTGTTCCTCTGCCTGAGGCTAACAACCTATTTTATAATTACATTCTTGTGATTAATTCATATTTAAGGAGCTGAATATTTTTTAAACATAGCTGGGAAATCACTCTATAGTGTGCTGTAACATTGCTCAGATGAACAACATATTACATTGCAGAATTGAGAAAGAATTTAAGATTGAGACAGTAAGTTTCTTTTAGAAATGTATTGCATTTTCTATAGTCCTGGCTCCCTGAATGGTTTTTAATGTTCTGAGAAAAGCAGATAGGTACAACCTTCTGTACGGATTGCAGACCTTGGGATAGATTATGACTTGCCCTAGGTGGTTGCAGGTGAAGTTGAAGGAGAAAGCATTTCTTGTGCTTAGTTCATCTATTCACTGTGTCCGCTTTACTCTGGCTACAGTAACACTAAGTGACAACAAAACAATTATGAACTCCCACGCAGAATGCCCAAGAGTAGGGAGCTTTTCTAGCCTGCATGGGTATAGTGGCTGTTCATCTCCCTTTTTAGGAGCCTCAGTTATGGGAACTTGTAAAAAGTAGGCCAGGTGTGAATGGGGGCAGAGGGCAAAGAGGTAAGGCCAGGGCATTTCTACACTCTGGCTGTTCCTCAGTTGTTGTAAGACCCATATAATCCATGGCAGATGCGGCAAGAGTTGGGACAGTTGTTAGATCTTGCTTGATTTAGAGCACACCAACATTTTTGTTCAAGGTCAGTGACCGAGGAGAATTTTGCTGAAGGAACCAGCTTCTTCAGTCTCTTTTTTCCTGACATTTTTCTACTCTGTAACCTTCCACAGTGGCATTTTGCAGTAAGCCTTCAATTGCTTTTACTGCCTGTATCCATATGTTTGAGACTTATCTGCTTGGAATCAGTGATACAGAGATTTCTGAAGTAAGAAAGCATGCTCTGCTAATCCACTGCCTTGGAGCAGAAGGGCAGGGTATATTTTACACTTTTCCCCTTGCAGACAATAAATATGAGACTGCATTCACTGCATTAAAGAACTTTTTTTGTACCAAAAGTGAATGTAGTAGCTAATCGCTACAGATTTCGCCAGCGTGAGCAGAAACCAGGGGAAACTCTAATGCAGTATATTGCTTCCCTGAGGAGTCTGATTGTAATTTGTGACTTTGGGAATATGGCAGATGAGATGATTAGAGACCAGCTCATTGAGAAAAACAGTTGAACAGAACCAAGCAAAGTCTAAGGCTTTCCCAGACAAACGGTGGGGTGCCAAGGAAACAAAGTTTCAGTGTGGTTCTTTCGTTAGAATAGAAAAACCTGGAATTTTACGCAAAGGGGACCATAAATTCACAGCTCCTCTTAAAATCATAGAGAAGAAGGGACCTTACACCTATCAACTTTCTGATGGGAGGGTATAGAATGCTTCTTATCTTACACCTGCCTATGCACCAAGAAGAGATTATGCCAACACCCAGTCTGCATTGGATGACTTCATCATAGTATCAACACAACAAGACATTGCACTGGAACCGGGGCTTGAGAGACAGCCTGTCAGACCCAGACGACCACCTGTCTGGACTAGAGACTATATTATGTAGTATCTATAGTGTTTTTAGTGTAATATTTTATCAACAGTATAGTGCCTTGTTTCCTATTTGTTCCTGTGGTTGGAACAACAATGTTTATTGCAATTGGGAGAGTTTCTTATGAGAGGAGGGAATGTGGTGTTTAGATGTTGCTTGTAATTATTAGAATTGGAAGCACTGGCTGTTGGGAGTCTGAAAGGACAGGAAACAGGAAGGAAGGGGGAGGAGTTGAAGAGGCTGAGGGTGAGCTATTCAGGGTGCAGCAGCAGCTTGGAAAAGGGGTTTCCACTTTAAAAAATAAAATCCTGTTGAAGTTTGTTAGTACCTTGCCTGGCTACTACAACACTATTAGAGTGCTACAGGACAAAGCAACAGCAGGACTTAGCATATTTTTGTCTGTTGTTTTTAATTTCAATAGTTTCCTTTGTAAAAGTGTTTTTTTTTCCTAACCAAATTTGTATTTCTAATTTTCTAATTTGGGGATTACTAGTTTCTTCTTATTCTCCTTACAAGGGAGAGACCTTGTATATTTAGATCAGTTCCACCCCACAAGTTTATGTAAAGTTTCCTTCCATATGCTTTTGTCCATGTCAAGGTCAATAGAGGACATCACTGGGAAAGAACATAAAATAAGTTGGCTGCCTTTTTGTTCTTTAATGGATTTGTGAGACAAAAACATGGCTCCTAGTAGAATAGATACTGCAAGTTGATAAAATATTTATTTAGATTATAAATTACATCAGCTTCATCCCATGGGAATTGCATTAGCTAGAATACCTCAGCAAATAGCTTAGAAAGACATTTAATATCCTGTTCACGACATATAGGAAACTGTCTCCAAAATCATTTAGTATCATAAATCTGGAAACAGCCAAAAAATAAAGTCTACATATAACTCCCTACTTATGCAAATGGTACATCTGGTGCTTTTTGAGGTAGAGCCAATGACTATTTCTGAGTAGGCTAAGACACCCACAATGAACTGATGGTGAAATCAATCAGAACCATATCCTGCTATATCTAAAATCTAAATAGATTTGTTCTAGTACATTAAGTGCACCCTGCCTGTACAAGAGATGTCAAATTATCCTAAAACACATAACATTAAATATGCTTTCTGACTTGTCAATAATAGAATGTCATCATGACAAACATCTTCCTGTTAATGAACATTCAGATCAATATAACTACTGTTCCTCTTCTAATTTCCCCCTCCCTGTATGCCTACAAGTTAAAAATAATCCTCTAAACAGCGAATTTATGGAGTGCTCAGACCATATATTAAACATTCTATTGACTATTTGTTGTGGACAAGCTGGGCAAGTATGGAAATCGAGCAATTAAACTTTTCAGGAGATGTACCTTAATATATTGTACTAAGCACCCCACACAAAATTGGGGTGCTGGCTTGTGATGAATGCCAGAAATCCAAGCTGGCTAAAGACAAACATTACTACTTGTTGTGCCCAAGATTTAATTCTTGATGGACTATAATGGAGAGCACGCCTGATTTTTTTCTTACATATGATTTAGCATCATCTGCTGAAGTCTTTATACCCAGACGTTCAGTAGGGCATTGAATTACAGTCCACAAGCCCAGCATTGTTCCATCATCAAGCATCTAAAGGAAAACAATTATTCTTTTCAAAATGGAACTCATAATCTCTCCCTAATATGGCAATGAATCTATCATTTGCTAGGTTTAGCAAATTTAGAAGAAATTCCTTCATCTCTAAAGAAAACTAACATGAACAGACCATGAATCCTTCTTTAAAACAGATGGAGAAGAGTAATTTGGGGCCCTGCAATTGTTATCCACACTGATTCCTCATGTAAGTGCCGCTCATTGTGTCAATGGGACTTTGGGTGTAAGTGGTCACCACTATGAGAGAGGGCCACAATATCAGGGCCATGGTTACAGTATTATATTATCAGTTCCAGCTCTCGTTGGATCATCTTTGTCAGTGTTTTTAATCCCTTTTTGAAAGCTATCTTTTCCAATCTTAACTTTTTCATGCGTGCAACTTACTTCAGACTTGGGTTTAGCTATTAACCCACCATTCTAATTAGGTAATTCAGCATACACTGAGAGAAAATATTTATACCACCTCTGCTGTGGTGCAATAACAATTCAGACATTTCTCTTGTGATCTTCTGAAGATCCATCCTTTTAAAAATTCAGTACATATTTCAATAGACATCAAAGCTATGTAACTTACAAACACAGCACCCCCCAGTATTCCAGTAGGAACTGTGTCAGACAAGCAGCCAAACTGCAAGCATTAGGACAAAATTAATCTAGATAGTTATCTCTTTGAAAGTAGCCTGAAATCTCCCTAGCACATCAAATAATTGGCAACAGCAAGATGCAGTACGCTGTTTTGGTGGTATGATAGAGTCGAGGTCTGTCCATAAATTCTCAAAGAACCAAACAAATTGGCCACTCCTTGACCACAACTGGCCAACTGATATCATCCCCAGCAACTGCTGTCAGTCCAAAGTTGTGGAAGGGTTGTCAGACTGTTTTGTTGTTTTGTTTTGTTTGTTTTCAAGGAAGTTAATAGCTTTATAGTATAAATGAAAATATGGCCCATCTTGTTCTCCACCAGTGTGCTAATCTCCTACATTATATTTTTTAACTCTCCAAGAGCAAAATCAAGTGATAGTACTTACCAAGAATTCAGTACAGGGTGAGACCAAACTTGTAAAATAGCTCTAATAGTCGCTGTCAATACTTTTCCACTGCTCTAGTAGTATCCTCTGTGGAGAATGTGCACAAATCGGAAATACAATGTCTTTTGAATCACATAAGAGGACATGAAAGAGAAAATGAATACCTGTTATTTAAATTAAGGCTCTTTAGCTGCAGATTTTGACTTGACATATCTCCTGAGCATTTATGTACTTATTTGTATTAAGTAGCACCTAGAAGTCCCAACTGTGGCTTGGACACATTGTGTTAGCACTCTACAAACAGAAAATCAGAGGCAGGGTTTCAATCCAAATAAACAAGCCAAGAGCAAGAGAAAGGAAGTATGATCTTTTCACAGATGGGAAACTGAGGCAGAGACAGTCAGCAGCTTGCCCAAAGTCATACAGGAAGTCTGTGACACAGCCTGGAATTAAACTTTATCTCTTGTGTCTCACTCCAGTGCCTAAATCACATCAACCTCCTTCTCTAGATCATTTTCTAATATAACCAAAACAATTGACAATGTCGGATCCAGTATTCCCATGTATTATTAACATAACTGCTCCAGTGCATCAGGAACTGTTGAAAAATTGTTCCAAATACAACATATACTTTTCATCCCCAACAGTAAGAGTCTCAAGTCCTGGCCAAGATGGACTCAGCAAATTCATCCAGGCATTACCCAGTTTAGACAGAGATCAGCTCCAATTTACAGATGACAGTCAGATGCCTGTTCTTACCTGTGGTCCATGTCAGTACTGCTATATCCATTAGATCCTCTAGCTCCATAAGAAATAATCTTTCCAATTTCTTTACAATCATATCTTTGTCCCAATTATTTAAAAGCTTGTTGTCCATTATTATAAAGGCATTTTATTCACTCAGATAGTTAAAGTTAATCTAGCACTTGTCACCTTACAGAAATATGGGTGAGGGACCAAATTTTGCAACAACATGATTTACTGCTAATTTGACACTCCAGCAGCCCAGAACACAGTAATAAATATTAAAAAAAAATTCCCTGAACTATATTGTGCCTTTTGATGATTTAGGATTAGGAGAGGCACAATTAAATCACAATGATTTTGTAAATTTTGTGGACTTGTGGCATCCTCGTGTTAAAAGGTAAGGTGTGGCTGGCAAAAATTGTCATTATCTGTAGTCGAGATAGTAGTAAGGCAACTTAAAATTTGTTTCTCTAAGAGCTAGTTACACCTTAATATAAGTAAACTCTTGCTTTCCATTACTGTGCGTTCTTAGAGACTGTGATCTTTAAATAAGCATTTTTTTTAAATGAGAATTCCCTGTGCCATATCTTCAGCTGATATAAATTGGAATGGTTCCGCTGATTTCAATGGCGCTGTGCCAGTTTACACTACCTAAGGATTTGGTGTCCTGTCCTCTTTCAGTGTCATCCATTTGTGAGTGACTCACCTGTGCAGAGCTTTGGATAATTTGAAACAGTTTGCGCGCTAGTCAGACATTGATCAGCATAGTCAACAATGGTCCAGAAGATAAACTGAGTTAGCTTAGTGGAAATTAGTGACAGTTTTGATTTATGGGCCAGCACCTCCCTTGGTGTAAATTGGCAAAGCTATGCTATTTATACCATCCGAGGAGCTGACTGTATGTGTTTTTGTTTTTTTTAAAGGTTTTTAATGCCATGATTTGTGATCAGACTGGTCAGAAGTGCACCTTTTTGTCTGAAAATTGCCTACCCCTTGTAAAGCACATCCCTTTTTACTGCCATGTTTTAAAATTTAATTCTTGGTAACTTTTTATTATTAAAATGCGGTGGTTTTGTCAGTAGTTCTTGGTTGAAAGTGAAAAATCTGAGCCATATTTCTCATGATATGTTTCATACTTGGATTTTAAATGTATAAGTGATCTGAACTGATAGTATCTTGGTTTGTTCATGGCTGCCTGAAAAGAGGCATACTATTTTTCAAAAGCCAGATGGTGGTACATCTTGCATGTCTAGTAGACACAAAATTGTCTCCCTGTGGAAACATTTTTTCAATCTCTTTTGGTTAGCCTCCATATAACTGATCCAATAACCTTGAATGCTTTTTTTTCTTTTCTTGCTCATAAGAGGGACAGTTTTCTCTTTGCAAGGTTCTTCCTGAAAGTGTTTGGCAGACCATAATAGAGCGGTAGTAACATCTCATGTAGTTAGATATGACTGGAAAGCCAAAGTTTATTTCTTAAACGTGGCTCAAATACACAAATAGGAAAGTGTGTGTGTGTGTGTGTATGTGTATATGGGTATATATACTTATTAAAAGTATTAATTAATTAATTAGGGATCTTGATCATTAGTTTGAAGAATTATTTATCTTATGATGTTTGACTTTGTCAAGGTTGCTTTTTTCATTTTGTTGTGAGAGTTCTTTCTGGAATCAGGATTGTACAATCACCAAAGTGTCAACTTCACTGTCTACTTCATTTATCAATTTTTCAGGTCCACAGGGAGCTCATTCTCCTCTTAGGAGGGAGAAACCAAACAAGTTCAGGAAGGTTTGTACATGCTAATTTCAAAGGACTACAAAACAGACAGTATGGGAGATTTGCTGCTGCCCAATTGAATACCGTTTGATGGTACCAGAATGCTGCATTTTCTCATTCTCACCTGTATCATACCCAGATCCATTATTTCAGAATATTGACAGTATATCATCACAAACACCAATTGGCTTACAGTGTGATATTCTGAGAACCACTTCCGGAAGTAGAGTAATTCTGAGGATGACATTGCAGCATCAGTACTCACAATGCATGTTGGTAAACAGAAATTCTGTGAGAACATGTGAGCACTTGCACGTTTCAAGTAGTTTCTAGCTATTATCTCTATTGTTAAGTTGCTAAGAAATCTCAGATCAGATGTATGCCATGTTCTGTTCTGTATAGGAAGGAGACCTCAGGTGTGTTCATTTGTCTTGTTAACTCAGTAAGAGAAAATCCCATGGGAGGCCCTAAATGATTAATTCAGTGGAGTAGGAACAGGAAAGGATATTGGGTTTTGATGATGTTCCCTAATATGTATTATCATTGATTTTTGTGGACAGAGATTCAGAGCCGAAACTGTATCCTTTCCTTTGGGATTTGGGATTTTATTTTGTTTTGCAAGGCATTTCTAAGAGATAAAGGGCACTGCAGCATGAGAGAAGTCAGTTCAGTCACTGATTTTATTTGGATCTTCACTACTGTTTGTTCTGAATAATTTTAATGGACAAGGGAAATGAGATTTCACATAGCAACAAATATATACAAAAGAGAAGATAAGACAATTTGTATTGACAGGGTTGATATTTTTTGGATTAATCATGAAAGGCTTGACTTTTTGAGCTGCTGAACACTTATACTCTTATTGCTTCAGCACCTCTGAAAAAGATATCTCTAATCTGTATTTTTTTCTTGTAAAACTACGGGTTACAAAAAGACACTAAACCAACTTTTTAAACAAGCTCTAGAAGCACAAAATTGTTTTGGAAGCACAATTGAAAGGGCAGTTAATTGCTCTTATAAGATTGGTTACTATTTGTATTTTTTGAAACAGATCACTTTATGGACAATACTATGAGTAGTTTATCATTGCCTATATGGGCTAGAGAAAAGGAAAAAAACCATGGTCTTGGAATTTATGAATCTATGAAAAGTTTTACTAAGCGGTTTCAAATCTTTCAGAAGTTCCTAAACTGTGGCCAATAATAAAACAGTTGCCAGTGGTTTGCAGAGAGCTGCTGGTCCCATAATGCTGACTCCTCCTTGTTTTTAGCTGCAAAATTGCATTAGAAGAAGCTGAAAATACATTAAATACTTTTCCTGATATTTTCCATGTAAACATGGGTGCTATTCAAATGCCGTGGTAAGGGGAAGTGATCTACATGATTGTGGCTGGGAGAGGACTGCTGATTCTGGGAGAGGACTGCTGATTTGACCACTGATTCTGTTCAGATATGATCCATGCTATTGAAAAGAATTGAAAACCCCTTTTTTAGATAATTTGACATTCACCCATTCTCTTGCTTTCTCTCCCTTGACTAAGTTAGAAATACAGATGGTCACAGGTGTTATGATACCTAAAACAAGGAATGTACAGATCACCAAAATTCACTCTTATAGTGAGACTATGTTGCTGTGTTGTTGTGAATTAGCTGTGTGTGAAAGACAAAGCTCCATTTGCTAAGGGCTATTAAAGACATGTGGTTGAAGGGGTCATCACTACCGTACTGTGTAATTGAGCTCTGAAGTGACTGCACATAACAGTGGATCTTAATTATTCTGTCCTTTTTCAACAAGATATTGATTTATTATTTACAGCTAATTGGATACTTATTGACTGTGGTTGGACAAGAGCTTTAAACAACTTTATTTTTAGTAGAAAGTGGAGAAAAAGCAATCTTAACTAATCAGCTTCCTGATAAACATTAATATACTGAGCAGCTGTGTCAACTGTATTGTGTGACACATTTAAATAAAGTCCCTTCTAGCAGTCCAGACTTTACCACTTTTTCACCTGGTAAATGTTGTCAACAGTATTTTTCATGCCAGGTTATCCGATTATTTTATGTACCTAACCATCCTGGTCAGAATAATCATTTAATCTTTGCTTAATTTCATAGTAGAGTCCATAGAGCGATGCTCAAATGGAGGATTTAAGAGAACCTAATGGACATTTGTCACAAAAGGGTAGATTTTGCATCTGAAAGGTCTGAGAGATCAAAAACTGCCTCTGTGGCCAGACATGGATGGAGATACCTGTGAAAACATTGCTTGTTACCTATGTTCTGCATTTATAAGCATTCTAAGAACGCTCCCTTTGTTCAGAACTCAGGAGACATTTTGTTCTGAGAACTTCAGCAGCCTATAAATAAAGAGGCACCTGCATGATGGCAGTCTCTCTTGGCAGCATTGCTAATATTCAGTTTTGCTTTCGTCTTTTAATCACAGATGATTTTAGACTCAAAGTACAGGTTTTGCTTCCTGTATAGGGAGACATAATGGTATCCTTGCAGTTTTCTTTGGGATACTCTTCGGGTCAAAATCAGAATTATAGTAATCAGGTACAACTCCATTATCTTCAATGGAATATTGCCCACTTACAACAATGTTGTGTTTTGTCCATAACTAAATTTAAAAAGTGAAATGTATTGATTAAAATCATCTAATTAATATTAACAGAATTATTACATAAACTCTGGAGGGTGAGAATAGTTATTTGATAGGAAAACCACCTTTGATACAGTTCTAACAGATTTATCTACCATTCAATTACAAGTCATTGGACCTCTGTTTGTCTTCACCAAAAGGCTAGGTGTAACATTTTCAAAAGTGCTTAAGTGAATGAGGAGCCTAAGGCTATGTCTACACTGTGCACCTTACAGCAGCATAGCTGGTCGAGAGAGCTCTCCTGTCAACAAAATAAAACCACCCGCGATGAGGAGCAGCAGCTTTGTCAGCGGGAGAGCGTCTCCCACTGGTAAAGTGCTGTCTACACCAGCGCTTTTGATCGGTAAAACATTTGTCGGTCGGGGGATGGAGTTTTTTCCCACAAAAAATCAGTGGGACTTAAGCTCCTAAATTACTTAGGAGTGTTTGAAAATTTGATCCCAGGGTATTACCTTCCAGATGGCCCTGGGCATGGATTACCCCCAGTACCTAATAAGTCTGATACTACTAATACCTGTAACAAATTACTTTAATAGAATAACCTCAAGGAAAATGAAGGTTTTTAGAACAGATTGTTTAGTTATTTGACTTGATGTACTAGAATAGTATTTTATGAGATCAAAATGGTTCTTTTGCATTAATTTAATAACTAAAAAATTGTAGTCCACTATCCTACGACTTATATCACAAACTAAATAAAATAGAGGAAATTTAAAAAGTGGTAATGTGTCTTTGGTAATGTAGATTTACATTAATCTAATATATATTTATACATACTGTCATAAATATAAAGGGAAGGGTAAACCCCTTTAAAATCCCTCCTGGCCAGAGGAAAAATCCTCTCACCTATAAAGGGTTAAGAAGCTAAAGGTAACCTCGCTGGCACCTGACCAAACTGACCAATGAAGAGACAAGATACTTTCAAAAGCTGGGAGGAGGGAGAAAAACAAAGGGTCTGTGTCTGTCTGTGTGATGCTTTTGCCGGGGACAGAACAGGAATGGAGTCTTAGAATTTAGTAAGTAATCTAGCTAGGTATGTGTTAGATTATGATTTCTTTAAATGGCTGAGAAAATAGCTGTGCTGAATAGAATGAATATTCCTGTCTGTGTGTCTTTTTTGTAATTTAAGGTTTTGCCTAGAGGGATCCTCTATGTTTTGAATCTAATTACCTGTAAGGTATGTACCATCCTGATTTTACAGAGGTGATTCCTTTTTACTTCTATTAAAAGTCTTCTTGTAAGAAAACTGAATGCTTTTCATTGTTCTAAGATCCAAGGGTTTGGGTCTGTGGTCACCTATGCAAATTGGTGAGGATTTTTACCAAACCTTCCCCAGGAAGTGGGGTGCAAGGGTTGGGAGGATTTAGGGGGGAAAGACGTGTCCAAACTATGTTTTTTCAGGAACCCAGATAAAGTTTGGTGGTGGCAGTGGAAGTCCAAGGGCAAAGGGTAAAATAGTTTGTACCTTGGGGAAGTTTTAACATGAGCTGGTAAAAGTAAGCTTAGGAGGTTTTCATGTAGGTCCCCACATCTGTACCCTAGAGTTCAGAGTGGGGAAGGAACCTTGACACATACTAACAAATAGCTAAAAGTAAGCAAAGGTCAATGGCCTGATTCTGCTTCCTTACAGGTATGCTCTAACTTATCTAAAACTTGTTGGGTTAGAAGCAGGAATTGCCCTGTAAATCTAAGCCCTTGTTATGAAGAAGATCAGACTACATCGTTATCCAGGTCTCTTCTAGCCCTAATCTATGAAAATTTCCATGAAGTTTTGCCATTGACTTCAAAGGGATCAGCACTGGGCCCTATATTAAATACATAATAAATAATTTAGTTTAAAATGTTCAGTCTTTTCAGATGAGCTTTGCACCAGATCTTTAGGTCACATGATCTTGATTTTTAAACTTCCAGCATATGATGTCCGCGAAATCATGAATTTGTGTTGTTAAACTATTGAGCCTACAAATTAGCTTGAATTATGCACAATTGTTCATAGGAAAAGATACAAAAGGGAGGCTGAATAACGCAATTTACCTAAGCAAAAATGCCAAGTTGATACAATTCAAGAACTGAGTTGAAATTATGCTTTTTTAAAACAGGAGATGCAGAGCCAGAATTTAATGAGCCAAAACTGCTTTGTTGGATATTAGGCCTAATTGCTGGACAAAATAATGAGGAGGATAGATTATTCTACCCATCACTCCCTTTTTGGATCCTTTAAAAGAAAAAGATTTTGTGGAGAAAGGAGAAAAGAAGAAAATGAAGAACAAATGAGAATAACAGACAGAGGCTATCGGAGTGAGCTTCCCGATCCTAACTACCTGAGTTTCCTGGGACCTTGGGCCTTCATTACCCTGATCTGGAGAGCAGTCCTGATGAGCCAGAGAGAGAGTGCCCCAGATGACATTGCCACCCCTACCAGCTTCAGCTGATTCCCAAATCCTTTGGGCTGACAATTATTACCCTCTTTGGTACCATGTAAGAGACTGTCAAATTAGGGGTTTATTTCCTTCTAAAACTCTTTCCAGCTAAAGGGAATAAAAAATGTTGTTAAAATGAAAGCCTTATTATTTTACATTTCAAATGTTTTAACAGTTTTTCTTTCTCTTCTTGGTTTTTAATCAATGGTTAAATGGCTCTTTAGTGATGTATTTGCCATGTTACTAACCAGGCTGAGGTATCTGTATACCAAACTCCAAAACTTGTTTAAACACTGTTTAATGTTAGATGGTGACTGGGTTATTATGTTAACAGCTTTAGCCCATGTATTCCATCTAAATTGATACAACAGTGACCATGTAGCCACTTAGATATGCAAAAGCTTGACTTTGCTCATGAACTAGTGATTATGGTATGTATGTGAACAATTGTGTTCATCCAGCTAAAGGTGGCTGAAACATGGATTTTCCAGTTTGTGGGAAATTTCAACACTTCAAATTTTGGCAGGGCTCTCCTGGAAGCCTGGAATTCTCAACCCTGGGGCAGTCCTGGAAGCCCAAGTTCCACAGAAGCCCACCAGATGAGATGGCAGGAAAGCAAACAGGTTTCCAGTGGAACTCTACCTGTGGTTCATTGAAAGTTCATCAAATCTGATCTGTTTCTGTGAAACATTTTGCATTTGACAAATCGGCATTTTCCAATGGAAACCCTGTTTCATCAGAAAATTCCTGATCAACTCTACACCTGACTTTGAAAATCTGGATTTGAGACACTTTAAAGGGTCCTGGTCTTTAGGACAGGTGTGTATCACTTTCTGACAACCAGGTCCCAAGTAGGGAACCCAAATCCTAATACAGCTGACCTTTACTTGTCACTTTTGAAGATCTTGGCCACATTTGTTCAACTGACTATTCAGCCATGCCCCTCACTCCTCCACACCACTTGTTTTATTAAGTTCTCACTTCCTTTAGAAAGCAAATGTTTCCAGTGCCAATTAGTGAAATAAAAGATATAGATCTTGGAATATATTATTCTTTGTTTCTGTGTTTTAGTTTGTCTGCTGAAGTTACTATAAAGAAAAATAGCTTCCTGCAAGCAGTTAATTATGATTGTTTCCTCAGGATAAGAATATTTCTGAATTAATGATCTGACTTTTTTTTTATGCTGTTCTAAAGGCTTTTCTCTTCTGTGTGTTGGTGAACCTAGAAATGTGAAGTAGAAATATTTTGAAATAATCCATATCACTGCTGACCTTTCTCCAAATTTTAATGGAAAGTAGGAGGAGGCACAGTGCCCTATATATTAAACAGGTATGAGCAAATGATTTCAGACACGACCTTTACTAAGAACACAAATGTCAGAACTCAGAATATTAAATATTTGCCCCACTTTGAACTTAACTGAGACTTGGACCCTGACCCATGACTTCTGCAGTCAATGGAAGACTTTTGCTCACTTCAAAGGATCAGATACTTGGCCCTAAATGAGAAGTACCCTAATTCTAAGAGACAAAAACGTGCAGTGTTTTATTTCCTACCTAGCTAAAACCAGGAAATTCTAGTGAGAGCCTGACTTTAAAATACTTCTGGACCAAAGAGATGTAAACAAAACTATTAGAAAAGGGAAGCTTACTGAGAAATTATCTGAACCTTTTGAGGTTTTTTGCTCATCACTAATGAAACAAATTGACTGATGTGTATATACCCCATAATTTGTACACAAAGCTATTCAGCAGTTAGTCCCTTGTGGATTTTGCACATTGGATTGTATATTAACTTACCTTTATGCAGCTTCTAGTTTCTTATCACTCCTTTGCAGTCAGCATGTATACACCAAAAGTAATCAAGGTTGTGCTTAAAAGCACTGCCTTCCTAATTGTCCATTACACTTAAAAAATTGTTATTATGACTAGGTTACCTCTCTGCCACATGAATATATATTCACAGTAATATGCATCTCACTTGCACTTTTGTTTGACAAGTTCTGGGCATTGTGAAATGCTACTGATAGAATACTAAAAATAAATATTCCTGTGTTATATGCCTGATGATGCAGAAGGAAAAAAAAACAGTTATCTGTATACATATCCACTAAATCTTGAAGTAGAAGCTCAAAGGAAACAATAAGAACTCTATTGATTTTCTTTAATGTCATGCTATGTTCTATTAACTGCCAAGATCAGAAATGGAAGCCATCTATTGGCATTGAGCAGACTAAAATAAATCCCTTACAATGCTTCAGGAGGATTTGCTTGCAGAGTGAACATATGGTTATAGGTTTGATGTGTTGACTTGTATGTCTATATTATTCTTCCAACAGATTATTCCTGTTTCAGCAGTAACAACAATTAATCAAAGGTATGACAGACATAGGGTTTGAGAATAATATGAGTTATCACCAGGCAGATGGTTCACAACAGTAACTAAACTTAGTAAGGTTCTTCTTTCAGAAATAGCCATTTTAGCAGATGTTTCCAAAGAAGTGAGGGAGGGAAAAACAGAATTCACTGTTGAAAAGTGTGACCAAAATGAACTACTTAGTGACTGTAAGAATGTTATATATTGAGAAAAAGTCCTTATACATCAATGAAGCTAAACTGTGAAGGTCTTACCTGGCTTTTGCATAACAACCATCAGAATGACAGAAATTTTGTCTGAAAACCTGAACTGTAGGAATGATGAACTCATGCTACAATATTCTGAAGTCCTAATTGATAGGTAGGCTTTCTTATGCCAGCAAAGGAAGATACTGCTTCTTCAACTGTTTAGCTAACAGTGGCTCAGAAGCAAAATTTTTATGATACATTCTATTGTCAGGATTAAAAAAAAAGTTCTAAGTTATTTCTATATCTGTGTAATTTTATTTATATTGAGGCTAAAACATAATTCTCTTTACAGCAGGGCCATAGTTTGTTTTCTCAGTCTGCAAGATGAGACATAGTAAGAACAATGTGTTCTTTCCACAGAAAAGAGACTTGTATAGGTATGGTACATGTGATAGTCTCTTTAGTAAAACTATTTCCCCATGTTTATCCCACCCCACTGTTCCTCAGATGTTCTTGTCAACTGCTGGAAATGGCCCACATTGATTATCACTACAAAAGGTGCCCCCCCCCCCCCCCCCCGCTCTCCTGCTGGTGAGAGCTCACCTTAAGTGATCACTCTGGTTACAGTGTGTATGGCAACACCCATTGTTTCATGTTCTCTATGTATATAAATCTCCCCACTCTATTTTCCACTGAATACATCCGATGAAGTGAGCTGTAGCTCACGAAAGCTTATGCTTACATAAATTTGTTAGTCTCTAAGGTGCCACAAGTCCTCCTGTTCTTTAGTCACTCAAACTCTTCTCTTATCTGTGATTTTCTGGCTTGTACTGTGCTTCAAGCTCACTGCAAACAAAGCACCTATGGAGACTGAGCTTCACTGAGCTGGGCTGTTGGCTCTGAACCCTGTTATGGGCTAAAACATACACACATAAATCTATCTTCATTACCTGTCCTTCTGATAGAGTATAGTAAACACCATCCCAAAATCTCATAGACCACCTATTAATAAGCTTTGTTGTAATTAGAGAAAGGCAGAGAAAATTGTATCATAATAAAAAATTTAAATTTGACATTGTATCTAGCCTAAAACTGGGTATCGGACAGATAGCAATTATAATGAATTCAGCCAATATTCATTTATATCATAGGGGTCTAATTTTGGGGCCATATGTCATCAGAAGCTTTCATGGATCTTTTACCTGTGCCCCTACTCCATCGACTCCTTTGATGTGGCCAGGTGTCAATATGTTTATTACCCACTGGGGCATGAAATTACTTGTAACATTTTCATAGAAAGATTGGTTATGTGTTAGACCTCCCTTCTCTGGCTCCAAATCCCTTGTACGTTCTACTTTTATTCTCCATTGCATGGACCTATTCAGAGCTATGTGATAATATCAAGGGGGACCTGTACAATTCTCTGACACTCCCACACAGTGACTTCTTCATTGTTGCTAAAGCCCATGAACATGTAAATCTTCCTCATCCTAGCCTGACACATGAATCTTGCAAACCAGGTTAAGGTTCTTTTTTTCCTACCTTTCCTAGTTGAGGACCTTTTAGAATGCTAATTAGGCTTTCATTGTATTGGCTTTAAGTGTTAACCCTGAAGCAATTTATCAGGATCTCTCACGTAGTTGTAATTTGAAAACAAAACAACATAATTCTTAGTGCCAATTTATCAATAAGTCCAATCAATATCAAATATGATTAGTCAGTGACTGGTACCCTATCCATCATACGTGCATTATTCTGTGGAATTTACAGTAACACAGTGACAGAGTGCTAAGGCCTGACAGGTGGGTTAGCATTCTGAGCACTGTAACATCAATTAGTTTCTCCAGTGATGCCTGATTGAGTAATTTAGCTAATCAGAAGAAGAGGCTGGGGAGGAAGGAACTAATTAGCCCTCAAATGGCTAACCTGATAAAAGCCCGGAAGAAAATATGAAAAAGGGAGGATAGAGCTAGCTGAGCTAGACTGAAAAAGCTCCCAACATAGTGCAATTGCTTTTCCTCGTAGAGCCCTGGTAAAGAGGGGCTGAAACACATAGGGATTAAAAACTGTAAT
Organism: Lepidochelys olivacea; assembly: GCF_965140295.1. Lineage (NCBI taxonomy): Eukaryota > Metazoa > Chordata > Testudines > Cheloniidae > Lepidochelys > Lepidochelys olivacea. The sequence goes on along the minus strand of NC_140414.1, from coordinate 43,663,913 downwards.
GTTGAACCGTACGGGTGTTGATGAAAAGTTTTGGAACAAAATACAGGCTGAACACTAAAATAAAGCGGGTCTGGGCAGTTTCTGGGGCACTAGTGAACTGGGATTGAGCATTACCCCATTACCAATATTATATTATACAACAGTCTTCACCTCCTTTTTATCTATGTATTTTGTATTAGGACAACAACTATTGAGTTGAATAGATCCAGTCTCAGATTAATTGTAAATAAATGAATATACTCCCATCCCAGATTATTGGCTTATATCTAGAGGGAAACCTAAAGGATGAATGAGTCAAGTTGTTTCCCAATGTTTTTCTTTTGTGTTTGATCTATTGTTCATCACTTTTATATTGGCAACTCAAGTACAATAAATTACAGAATAATAAAATACTGAGTCCTTATGTAGCAATTTACATCGTCAAAGTTCTGCACAAATATTGAACCACCATAAAGGATGGTGACAACAAAAGGCTGAGATTTTATCAGGCCTATTTTATGGTTTATTAGTCCTAATTTTCAAATCATCTGAGCAAATGTTAAAATAACTGACAAACATTTCCTTTACTAGAGGGGGAATTGGTAGCAACACCTTTATTTGGGTTGTGTAATACTTTTCCACTGTAAAAGATTCTTGTGATGATAATGGTAGTGCTTTTTTGAGCAGCACTGATATCTTTATTATTTGCAGCAGACCTTTGAAATTCATGAGTGGAAAAGCCCATGTGCTACAGAAGTGTGGGGTGGGGTTTTTTTGTTTGTTTGTTTTTGTTTTGTTTTGTTTTTGGGGGGGAGGGAGGGGTTGTCCCATGAAATTCCATTGCAGGTTTTTCTGAGACATAAATGGTTGAAAATTGCCGTTTCCTTTCTCTAAAGTGCGTTCCACGGGAAAATTTTCACAGGCTGTGAAACCTGAAACTTCTGAAGAGCTGGGCCAATGCCCAGCAACACACACTGTGCCTGGAATGCCTAGCAGCTGCCAGAGCAATTGGAGTGGGAGGGGTGGGGGAGAAGGAGAGGCTCATGGCAGGCCTTGGTGCCCCATCATTCCTTTGGTGTCACACTGGGAAAGAAATGGACTAGGTTCACCCCCTGCTAATGATGCCTGATGTTTGGAGGTTGTTACCTAAGAATTAAATTTGTGTTTTCATGTTTTTTTCCTTTTCCCCCCCTTAAAATAAACAAAACAAATTCCCCCTCCCCACGGAGGAAGTTACAGTCAGAAAAAAAAACAACAAAAACCTACACAACTTAAGTTAAAAGGATGTTGTTTATGTTACAAGTCCAGCACGCCAGAGTTGAGGTTAACCTTGAAACTTTAATTCAGCCCCCTTGCAATGCATTATCATTCAAGCTCAGCAGAAAATGGCTTTTTGTCCTGCAAAAACTTTTAAGATTTCATAATATTTCCCATTCCACACTGGGGCAAAACTAAAACCTCTCAAAACTTTTCATGAAAAACGAGAGAGCGCAAGCCCTCTGCTCCCAACCCCAGAATAGCCTGGTGATTAGAACTTTGAGTTGGAATGTGGGAGATTAGATTGAAGTCCCTACTCTGAATCAGTCAAATGGCACAATAAATACTTTGCGGTGGATTATTTGCCTCTGTCTGCTTACTTCTGTGCTGCTCAGATCCTTTGCTGGGGCTTCTGTTGACATGGGGGAGTCTCCAGTGAATGTAAAGCTAGTGCAGCCAGCTCTTCTTCTTCCCACCTGCATCCCCTGGCTCAGAGGGCATGTCAGAGGTGGGGAAGGTGACCTGCACTATGCTTCTTGAGTGTTGTATGGACCTTTGGGGACAGTTGTCTCAAGTTAGAGCAGCCCTAATGCTAACCTCATCCCTTTGGCTGGCTCCCTTTTTAAAATCTGATGTGGACCAATTGGAATACAATCTAGTCTTCAAAGAAAGAAATAGGATAGTCCAATCAATCAGTGTACACATTTTTACTTCAGGTGTCAACTTGTCATAAACTAGAATGCCTCTTTTATGGTTAACCAAATATTAAAGCAACTCCCACTTGTTAGCGTTCAACTCATTAAAACAAGTTTCTTTTTGTAGCCTGCGAGACTGGCAAGTTCATGTAAAGCTTGAAAGCACCTGGAAAGAAAGACTGGTGTACTGCAGAGAGGAAGGATGCGTTAGTGATTCGGCTGTTAGCTTGGGACTTGGTCAATCCAAGTGTGTGACTTTGGGCAAGTAACTTAGCTCTAGATCCACAAACGTATTAAGGCTCCCAATTGCCAATGACAGTTGGGATTCTAAATACCTTTGTGGATCTGGGCCTTAGTCTCTCTGTGCATGTGTAAAATGGGAATAATGGTCCTGGAGTGTTCTGAGGATAAATACATAAAAGATTGTGAGGCGCTCACAGCAGTGGAGCTATGAAAGTACCTTCGATATTATCTTAAAAATTTCAAGCCTATAATTATTAGTCCTGCCTGCCTTCTTTCACCTATCCAGTATTGTTAACCCCAAATGACCAACAAGCATGATTCAGATCTCCAGAATCTGTGAGATTTGCTGTCATAAATATAAAGGGAAGGGTAAACCCCTTTGAAATCCCTCCTGGCCAGGGGAAAGCTCCTCTCACCTGTAAAGGGTTAAGAAGCTAAAGGTAACCTCGCTGGCACCTGACCAAAATGACCAATGAGGAGACAAGATACTTTCAAAAGCTGGGAGGAGGGAGAGAAACAAAGGGTCTGTGTGTCTGTCTTATGCTGGTCTTGGCCGGGGATAGACCAGGAATGAAGTCTTAGAACTTTTAGTAAGTAATCTAGCTAGGTATGTGTTAGATTATGATTTCTTTAAATGGCTGAGAAAAGAATTGTGCTGAATAGAATAACTATTTCTGTCTGTGTATCTTTTTTGTAACTTAAGGTTTTGCCTAGAGGGGTTCTCTATGTTTTTGAATCTAATTACCCTGTAAGATATCTACCATCCTGATTTTACAGGGGGGATTTATTTATTTTTATTTACTTCTATTTTTATTAAAAGTCTTCTTGTAAGAAAACTGAATGCTTTTTCATTGTTCTCAGATCCAAGGGTTTGGGTCTGTGGTCACCCATGCAAATTGGTGAGGCTTTTTATCCAACATTTCCCAGGAAAGGGGGGGGTGCAAGTGTGGGGAGGATTGTTCATTGTTCTTAAGATCCAAGGGTCTGGGTCTGTAGTCACCTAGGCAAATTGGTGAGGCTTTTTACCAAACCTTGTCCAGGAAGTGGGGTGCAAGGTTTTGGGAAGTATTTTGGGGGGAAGGACGCGTCCAAACAGCTCTTCCCCAGTAACCAGTATTAGTTTGGTGGTGGTAGCGGCCAATCCAAGGACGACGGGGGGGGGGATATTTTGTACCTTGGGGAAGTTTTGACCTAAGCTGGTAAAGATAAGCTTAGGAGGTTTTTCATGCAGGTCCCCACATCTGTACCCTAGAGTTCAGAGTGGGGGAGGAACCTTGACATTTGCCATGAAAATCACAAAAGTAAATAAAAAATTGAAGTTCTTTTAATTTGTTTTCTGGTTTTTTGAGCCTCTGGAGTACCACAGTTATATTTTTCAAGTTTTTCTGCATAACCATGATGAGATAGAATTTACCTTTTTTCTTCAGTAAAATCTGAGATTGTCACATAATCATCCCCCCTTCTCTCCTGCAAGAACTGGGGTTTTAAGAAAAACACCAAATATTGCAAACTTCACGATAAAATAGTGAGTGTTGACAACACTGCGCATCTTTTAACTTCATATAAATACAATTTCCTGGGAAAGAAAAGCTATGCTGAACTAATATAATGTATTCAAGTCTCAGCACTCTTTACCATATATTGATTCATTTCTAAGTAGCTAGGGTTAAACCTGTTATTGAAATACAAGTGCCAATTATACATTTAACGTGGTATACTTGAATTATTAAAAACTTGTAACTATCTGGAAATTATTTAAATTAGGCTTAATCAAGTCATCACTTGGGTTAAGAAAATAAAATAATTAAAAGCCCATTTTACAAGTGAAATCTGGTTGTAGATAAATTTTCTAGCTCAGCTTGATAGGTTTGACCAGTGGGTCTCTTGAGATAGAAACTTCAGCTGAGGGTATTTTTATTTCAAGGCTTTATTACAGAGTCTTGTTCTGATATTACTGTGGTCTTCCCTTAGAGACAAAACAAAGTACTAATCTGTGATAAGTCTCTTCTCAGTGGCCAGCTGTCTGATCCATTAGCCCTTCTGTCCAGCTGTGTTTGACCTGTGGGAAGCAATTTGTTGAAGGCACCATGCTGTTTACACTGAGTTTTATTGGGCAGTCCTTTTGGTTCACTTTTTAAAAGCTGATGTGAATATAATCCATGCTTCAAACAAAGAATGCAGGTCCTCCACCCAGTGAACAAGTTTTGTTTCAGATTTCACCTTTTCATAAACCAAAGTGTCTCTTTTGAGGTTTTATATTGATAACTGTACATTGCTACTGTGGGTTTTGTTCCTAGATGCCAAGATTCATAAATCTGCAATGTAAATGCCTTAGAATGTCCCAGTTTTTGCTTGGGGGATTTCAACACTGTAAGCTACCAAACAACCTCTTCTCTGGGATTTCCCTTTTTCTACCTTCAGTTCTTCGGTCAGCAGAGCTTGTGCAGGGCCCTTCTTTTCAGTGTGCTGGAACATCATTGACTGACATGAAACAGCTCTGTTATGTTTTTTGTTTGATTTTTTTCTGATAATGTAGTGTCTTTGCAAACCCCACCTTTCTATTTTCTTGTTTTCATCAAATCGTTCTACTTTCTTTACTATTATAGAGTTGTTTAGCAAAACCCATAAACTGCAATACAAGTGACTTGAATAATTTGTTTTCCAGAAGTCGTAGCTTTGTTTAACCATTAGTATGAAACAGCGGTGTAGAATCTTTTATATCACTACCAGAGGATTTTCTTATGTGCTGTAATTGCCTATGTGTACTTCTAATCTAGCAGCTAACCATTCTGTGTGACCATTTGCTTCATTATGACACATTTTTGTTTGGGTTTACATTGAAGACTTGCACTTTCCTTTGGCTGTTCAACATATTAACATAGGTCTTGATCATGCAGTTCACTGTGTGGGGCACTTGTACTAGATTAAGGCCTTCATTTCTCTCTTCACCCCCGTCTTCATCCCATAGACATAACATCAATACCTTTATTTGTTATTTTTAAGTATGTTCATTAATCAACCTTATTAAAATTAAAATATAAGAATGTTATCACAACATGTTGTGGTTATGGGCTCCTAGTAACAGAACTTACTCTTACCATTATTACCAACAGGAGAGTGGGTTTGTGGGGGTGGGTGGGGAGAAAACCTGGATTTGTGCTGGAAATGGCCCACCTTGATTATCATACACATTGTAAGGAGAGTGATCACTTTAGATAAGCTATTACCAGCAGGAGAGTGGGGTGGGGGGAGAGAAAACCTTTTGTAGTGGTAAACACCCATTCTTTCATGGTTTGTATGTATAAGAACATCTTCTGTGTTTTCCACAGTATGCATCCGATGAAGTGAGCTGTAGCTCACGAAAGCTTATGCTCAAATAAATTGGTTAGTCTCTAAGGTGCCACAAGTACTCCTTTTCTTTTTGTGAATACAGACTAACATGGCGGTTACTCTGAAACCTGTCATTATGCAAGGCACTGCATTTAGCCATATGGAGTGGAAATCTATCAACTGCATGAAAAAACTTGTACAGATACAGACAGACATCATCATCTTCCTTTCCAAATGCAAACAGATGGAGATCATACCAAAAGGACTGAAGGTAAAAAATCCATTACAATCTATATACCACACAGACTATGCTGACAGTTTGTGCCACAGGCTCTCAAAGAAACTGCGGAACCACCTGATCAACATCCTCTACAGCAAACAGGGAAAGATAAAGAATGAGCTCTCAAAAATGGATACTCTCATAAAAAAAACAACCTTCCACACAAACTTCCTCGTGGCTGGACTTTACTAAAACTAGACAAGCCATTTACAACACACACTTTGCTTCTCAACAAAAGAAAAAGGACACTAAACTTTCTAAACTACTACATGCCACAAGGGGCCACAGCAATGGTTCCCTCAACCCACCCAGCAATATTGTTAACCTATCCAACTATACTCTGAGCCCAGCAGAAGCAGCTGTCCTATCTCGGGGCCTCTCCTTCTGCCCCTCCACCCCCACGAACATGATACAGTTCTGTGATGACCTAGAATCCTATTTTCGATGTATCCGACTCAAGGAATATTTCCAACATACCTCTGAACAACATACTAATCCACGGAGACCTTCCTACCAACATTACAAAAAGAAGGATTCTAGGTGGACTCCTTCTGAAGGTCGAGACAACAGACTGGACTTCTACATAGATGTGCACGCTGATGTGCATGGGCTGAAATTGTGGAAAAGCAGCATCACTTGCCCCACAACCTCAGCCGTGCAGAACACAATGCCATCCACAGCCTCAGAAACAACTCTGACATCATAATCAAAAAGGCTGACAAAGGAGGTGCTGTTGTCATGAATAGGTCGGAATATGAACAAGAGGCTGCTCGGCAGCTCTCCAACACCACTTTCTACAAGCCATTACCCTCTGATCCCACTGAGAGTTACCAAAAGAAACTACAGCATTTGCTCAAGAAACTCCCTGAAAAAGCACAAGATCAAATACGCACAGACACACCCCTGGAACCTCCAGCTGGGATATTCTATCTACTACCCAAGATGCATAAACCTGGAAATCCTGGGCGCCCCATCATCTCAGGCATAGGCACCCTGACAGCAGGATTGTCTGGCTATGTAGACTCCCTCCTCAGGCCCTACGCTACCAGCACTCCCAGCTACCTTCGAGACACCACTGACTTCCTGAGGAAACTGCAATCCATCGGTGATCTTCCTGATAACACCATCTGGGCCACTATGGATGTTGAAGACCTCTACACCAACATTCCACATAAAGATGGACTACAAGCCATCAAGAATACTATCCCAGATAATGTCATGGCTAACCTGGTGGCTGAACTTTGACTTTGTCCTTACCCATAACTATTTTACATTTGGGGACAAGGTATACCTTCAAATCAGCGGCACTGCTATGGGTACCCGCATGACCCCACAGTGTGCCAACATTTTTATGGCTGACTTAGAACAATGCTTCCTCAGCTCTCGTCCCCTAAAGCCCCTACTCTACTTGCGCTATATTGATGACATCTTCATCATCTGGACCCATGGAAAAGAAGCCCTTGAGGAATTCCACCATGATTTCAACAATTTCCATCCCACCATCAACCTCAGCCTGGTCCAGTCCACACAAGAGATCCACTTCCTGGACATTACAGTACTAATAAACGATGGTCACATAAACACCACCCTATACCGGAAATCTACTGACCGCTATTCCTACCTACATGCCTCCAGCTTTCACCCTGACCACACCACACGATCCATTGTCTACAGCCAAGCTCTGCGATACAACCGCATTTGCTCCAACCCCTCAGACAGAGACAAACACCTACAAGATCTCTATCAAGCTTTCTTACAACTACAGTACCCACCTGTGGAAGTGAAGAAACAGATTGATAGAGCCAGATGAGTTCCCAGAAGTCACCTACTACAGGACAGGCCTAACAAAGAAAATAACAGAACGCCACTAGCCGTCACCTTCAGCCCCCAACTAAAACCCCTCCAACACATTATCAAGGATCTACAACCTATCCTGAAGGATGACCCAACACTCTCACAAATCTTGGGAGACAGGCCAGTCCTTGCCTACAGACAGCCCCTCAACCTGAAGTGAATACTCACCAGCAACCACATACCACACAACAGAACCAATAACCCAGGAACCTATCCTTGCAACAAAGCCCGTTGCCAACTGTGCCCACATATCTATTCAGGGGACACCATCACAGGGCCTAATAACATCAGCCACACTATCAGAGGCTCATTCACCTGCACATCCACCAGTGTGATATATGCCATCATGTGCCAGCAATGCCCTTCTGCCATGTACATTGGTCAAACTGGACAGTCTCTACGTAAAAGAATAAATGGACACAAATCAGATGTCAAGAATTATAACATTCATAAACCAGTCAGAGAACACTTCAATCTCTCTGGTCACTCGATTTCTGATCTCAAAGTGACTATCCCTCAACAAAAAAACTTAGAAAACAGACTCCAATGAGAGACTGCTGAATTGGAATTAATTTGCAAATTGGATACAATTAACTTAGGCTTGAATAGAGACTGGGAGTGGCTAAGTCATTATGCAAGGTAACCTATTTCCCCTTGTTTTTTCCTACCTACACCGCCTCCCCTCCCCCCCCCCCCCCCCCCCCGTTCCTTAGACGTTCTTGTTAAACCCTGGATTTGTGCTGGAAATGGCCCACCTTGATTATCATACACATTGTAAGGAGAGTGATCACTTAGATAAGCTATTACCAGCAGGAGAGTGGGGTGGGGGGAGAGAAAACCTTTTGTAGTGATAAACACCCATTTTTTCATGGTTTGTATGTATAAGAACATCTTCTGTATTTTCCACAGTATGCATCTGATGAAGTGAGCTGTAGCTCACGAAAGCTTATGCTCAAATAAATTGGTCAGTCTCTAAGGTGCCACAAGTACTCCTTTTCTTTTTGCGAATACAGACTAACACGGCTGTTACTCTGAAACCTACTCTTACAGTGGCGCTTGTCATTTCAAAGAGCCTGCATCTAGATTGTTTCAAATAACCTTAATACACTCTCAGTTCTGGAATTTTTAATCACTTTCTTTATAGAAGTCTGATGCAGTTATGAGATGTATTTTAAAAGGATTTTGAAGGATGCCAGAGCTTGAGTTTGTGTAGTATTATTCCGTTTAACAAGTGAATATACTTCTGAGGGCCTGTATAACCAGCACTGATATACAGATCATTATTTATTATTTGTAGCAGTTTTGTATGAGTGTCTGCATCACATACTTAAGCCTCTGGATTACAGTAAACTTTGAATCACACCACACCATCTTTACCTTAACCCTAAACTGCACGTGCCTGCCATGCACAAGGACATCTTTGGAACCGTGGGATCTCTAAATCCTGATTTCCCTCACCTATGGGCAGCAGAATGCATGTGAACCTCTGAAGTCTAAGTCCATTTGCACCCTAGTGGTAGGGCCTAGTTTACTATTAAAAATGTAATTGGCTACTTGATTTAAGCTTAAATCCCAACAAAACTGGCTGGAGATCATCCTGGTCACTGGATATCATTGGACTTCTAAGTTCAGAATGTGACACAGGATCTGTCCAAGGTTGGGACTCAGTTTTATTTCTGTAGTAATTGGGGTAAGGGATGAGTAAAGACCAGCCTTTCCCATGCAGTACATCTTGCTAGCATATACAGCTGTGTTTGGATCTACTAGTCATGTTTGCATCATTTGCTGAGGGAGATCCCCATCCCCTTAGAATGTTGAATACGAAAGGAATATGATGAGGGCAGCTAATAGGAATGAAAAATTGTATGGGGATCATCATTTTAAAATTGACCTTTTTGATTATCCCTCATTTCTTTTTGTATTCCCTGTTAGTTTTCTAATCCACAGAGAAAATTGTTCTATTCACATCTTTTATATATTCATATAAACCTGTGTGTTTAAAATGCTTATTTTCTTAACTGAAGTGTGGTAAAATACTGATTAGATATACACTATAGAACCCTAGTCATTATTTTAGCATTCTGATGCTAACTTAATGCAGCATAATTCAAATTGTGTCAAACTGTTAAATATTATTCAGAACAGTTGTCTGACGAGTTTGACTATGCTTATTCATCAGTAGTTTACTACCACTACTTCCTTTATCTGTAAGATAAAAGTTAGCATGAAGCCATGTTGTTGTAGACTATATCTTTTAGGGTGAATAAGGCATGCTGGTTTCTGTCACTTACTGATCCTGCTGTACCTTAGCTGTCAAATTCCAAGACTGAGTTTAACAGAAACTTTAGAATTTGAGAGAACTCTTCATTAACAAGGTTTAGAGATGACAAACTGCCATCTCCTGTCCTCATCTACATTTCAAACAGCCCTTTCATTTTCAGTGGAAAGAGAAAGCTTTAGTTAATTTATATAGTGACTTTCCTATGTGATAAGTGGCTGTAAACTTCTACAACATAAGGGTATACAGATAGTTTCCTTCTACAGTTCATAGAACAAACACTACCATATCTTGTGCATACCATATGTCAGAAATATGACCTAAGCACTCTACAATAATATAAACCCTGTGGAACCCATTTTTCTAATGTTTATTAGCAATCCGTATAGCAATAAAGAGCCATGACTCTTCTCATGACTTGTTCAGACATGATTTGCACACCTCTACACACTACATGTGGTCTATTCTGTAGCAAGCATTAAAAAATGGCTACATGTTCCAATATACCTGTAAAATGTGGCCTTTTCCTGTACCCAGCTGAAAATATAGTTCAATTGAAAAATACTTGAGTTTTTGAGAGAAAAAAAAGAAATATTTGAAGATTCTTTTGGATGAAGATCAATTTTCATTAAAAAAAAAAACACTGGAAATGTCTCATTCTTATGCTCGTCATGTTCTGACAAATGCAAAGTACTTCTCTTAGGAAGGAACAATCAAATGCACACATACAAAATGGGAAATGACTGCCTAGGAAGGAGTACTGCAGAAAGGGATTTGGGGCGTCATAGAGGATCACAAGCTAAATTTGAGTGAATACTATAATGTTGCAAAAAAAGCAAACATCATTCTGAGATGTATTAGCAGGAGTGTTGAAAACAAAATCTCCCCACTGCATTTTCCACTGCATGCATCCGATGAAGTGAGCTGTAGCTCAAGAAAGCTTATGCTCAAATAAATTTGTTATTCTCTAAGGTGCCACAAGTACTCCTTTTTTTCTGAAGATACAAGAAGTAATTCTCACAATCTATTCCACGCTGATTAGACCTCAACTGGAGTATTGTGTCCAGTTTTGGGTGCCACCTTTCAGAAAAGATGTGAACAAATTGGAGAAAGTTCAGAGAAGAACAACAAATATGACTAAAGATCTAGAAAATATGGTTTACGAGGATAGATTGAAAAGAAAAGGGCGGGGGACTGAACAGTTTTCAAGTGCATAAAAAGTTCTTACAAGGAAAAGAGAAGTAAGTTGTTTTTCTTAACTTCTGAGAATAGGACAAGAAGCAAGGTTGGTTTAGGTTGGACATTAGGAAAAACTTTCTGTGAGGTTGGTTAATCACTGGAATAAATTGTCTAGGGAGGTTGTCAAATCTCTATCATTGGACATTTTTAAGAGCAGGTTAGGCAATCACCTTTCTGGGATGGTCTAGATAATACTTAGTCGTGCCATGAGTGCAGGGGACTAGACTAGATGACCTCTCAAGATCCCTTCCAGTCCTACAATTGTATAATTCTATGTGACCCCTTCTTACCTGATTCCTCTTCACATAATTCCCTGCTGCTTGGCTCTCTTCCACCCTGCTCTCCCAAATCTTGTTAATTTCTTCCCTGGATATTTCGCTCCTTCTGGTGGCTGGCAGCTCCAGTTTCACTGGACCCCAAGGACAGTTTCTTTCCCCCCCCTTTTTTTTTTTTTTTTTGGAAGCAGATTATCCTAGGCTGGAAACTCTGTGTAGAAGCAGTTGGGGATAACCATATTTTCAACCTCAAGGATTCCAAAACCATGACTCAGGTGCCAAAAAAATATGAAATTGGCCTAAAAATCATGAAGTTTTGTCTGCCTATTTGTTTAAATGTTGGTTTCCTTTTTATTATTTTTTTTGCCTTCTGATGTTTGATTAATTGGGGTTCATACTTTTAAGCTTGTCTCTGCAATGGTAAAAGCTAGAAACTTGCTTCATGTTATTATCTTTACAAATGAAAGCTGAGTTTCTTACCCAGTTGCTGATCCCACGGATGGGGACTTTGAACAAAAATAATACAAAGTATCTTGAGATACTCAATACAATTGTGAATACTCTCTCCTTTAGCATGATCTGTGCTTTAAGAGCCATAATTTGATTTAAAGAGAGTAATAATCAGCTGTGCAGATATTGTCTTCTAGAAAACACAAGAGGCTTTAATGCTGATCCTGCATAGATTCCAGCAATGTGACAATGAATGGTTTCCAAAGTGCACAAGCTGCCTTTGGAAGAGGTTCTCAAACTGCAAATGTGGGATTTCTTTGTTGTATTTTTTTAATCTAATGAAGAAAAATCAACACAGCAGGTAATGGGTAGCATATGTTTGTAAAGCACAAGGCATATCTATAGGGAGTGCAACAATACATGTTTAAACAACTGCCCATTCCCAAATTTATTTCAGTCATAAAAATTAAGCTCCCCCACTCCCCCCAGCATTGCCATTTCCCAAACAGTGGAAGTTTAAGGCTACCAAAAAAGGATGTGTGTGTGAAAATTGGCTATTTTTAAAATGTGATTACAGAACTTAGCTTTCCATTTCTACTAAGCATTTAAACCTTGATTGCTTTAGAATTGCCATGCCCCTGCTCTTAACACAGGTCTTGAAGCTGAAAACACCTCTTTTTTGCTAGGCCAAATCATATTTACAGTGTATCTGTTTAGTAATGTTCTCATCTGATGAGAATGTTATTGCCTGCTGTGTTGATTTTTTTTCTTCATTAGATTAAAAAAATACAACAAAGAAATCCCACATTTGCAGTTTCAGAACCTCTTCCTGCTGCAGTTTGTGCACTTTGGAAACCATTCATTGTCACATTGCTGGAATTTATGTAGGATCAGCATTAAAGCCACTTGTGTTTTCCAGTGGACAATGTCTGCACAGCTGATTATTATTCTCTCTGAATCAAATTGTGGCTCTTAAAAGACAGATTGTACTAGAAGAGATAGGGGGAGGTTTGCAGTGGAAAATCCTATGTGTAAGATGGGCTGATTTTATCCTGAATTATTCTTGAGATCTCTTGATTATGCTATGTATTAGTTATGGACAATTTTCAAAAGTTTTTGAAGATTCAATCTAGTTCAGATGAACCTTCCAAATTTTGGATGCTCTCTAGACCTAGAACCCTGGGAGGGCTACAAAAAAAAAAAAAGAGAGAAAAAAAGACCATTTTATACCTTTGCACCATGACAGGCTCACTTCAGGGATAACATCACCATTCATACACTCCCAGTCTGCAGATTTTCTTCAGGAGACATGCCCATCAATTTCCAGCTTGGTGGGAAGACAAAAGAGGAGTTCTAAGCCCTCTGGAATTTCGGAAGCATGGTATATAGTATATCACAGTTTCTATGGCTGCTGCAGAGTGCTAAATTTGTATAGAGTGACTGCAAGAGTTGAATAACTTTTGTATAGCTGGAAGTCTAACAGAAGGGTGGCTGAGTCATATCGTGGAGAACAAATCTCAAAAAAGTTATTGGCCAACGTCTCCCAGAAGAGGACCTGTTTGTAGGATCTCATCAGATGTCTGCTAAATGTCTTGCAGGTAGAGGGAAGAGTGTTACATGACACGTGCTTAAGAGAACTTGCCAATGGCTGATGGGTGGAGCTTAGAAGAGACTATCCTAGACTGAACAAGCTTTCAGTTCTGGCTTGCTTACAGAGATGAGCACTACCTGAACAAGTTCTTATTTTATTGAAAGGTTAAATGAAACTTTTATCCATTTATATTAGGGCACTTCTCAACCTACTATGCCCTGAATGTGGGGAAAAGTCTTTGGCCGAAGACACAAAAGACATTTTTAGAGAGGTGATTTCAAGGGATATAGAATTAATTTTTAAAATCTTCCTTTCATGATTAAAACTGCTGCTGTAAACAATAATAATAATAAAAGGAAGACAATACTTAATCCTTTTGAAACAAAGGTAAACAGGGGACCAAATATGAATAATGGGTGAACATACTCTATTTATTGCTTTGGTAAGTGAATTTTAAAACCTCCAAGAGATTTGACAACAGAACTGTTGAAAACCAAGACACATAAAGTACAACGGGAAGGACGGGAGGAAAGCAGGGGTATTTACGGTAAGGTAAATTTTTCCATAATAAAAATCAGCATAACAAAACTAGGTAGGTGCTATTTTGTTTTCCTTTGAGAATCACCAAATCATTCTTTATCTGCCTATGTATTTATATCACTCATATCATGGTATTTGTGACCTGCATTGGCTCTCTGGTAGCCTGCCAGACAGAAGGATGTTGTACTAGAGTTTCCAGCAGCAGTAAATGTTTAAACAGATTTTATTAAAATTACAGATGGGGCTGTTGTCTGCTGGAAGCTGTTGAAATGTACCTACATCCTGAGCAGGTCCTGAGCTAAAAGGATGTCATGAGACATCCTGCTAGCCCATGAGCTGACAGTCTTCGAAAAGCATAGTAGCATTGGAATGTGGTTAATGGAAAGCCATTAGATAAAACTTTTTGCTGTCTGTCTTGTATAGTGCCCTGCAATATGTTTCCCTCTGAGACAAGAAACTGTGGTGTTATCAAACACTTCCACTGGGGTAGTGCCTGGAGGCTAGGCAGATTGAGCTCCATTCTGATGGACACAGTACACAGTTACAGAAAATGCTGCAACATTTTGTTCTGAGTTTATTTGTAGTGAAAGTGTTGGTTACTCTCAGTTCAGGGGTAACAAAAATTTTTTCTTGAGCATATAAATTTGGAAAACAAAAGTGAGCGCCTCAAAAATAAAATGAAACAAAATAAATCTATAGCTAGAAATAGCTTAACAGGTCTATTATTATGTAACCACATTCAGACTAAACTGAATACGCTTTACTGTCTGTTTTTTGCCTAGTACAAATGAAAAATAATTGCCCTGAAGTCCATGCTAGTTTGGTATCTGGATTAAGAGTAATTTTTTCATAGTTATGCCTTACTTTGTATTTTGTTTCTAAATAATGTTATCTGTATGTGTGAATGTGATTAGCAGGGAAATGGAGGTGGAGTAGTTCCTGAGTTGCTTTGCTTGCTCTCATAAGCTTCTCAGTCTCTTTGCATTTGTTTTCAGCTAATTCCGTTGTTTCTACATATGTGTCTGACTTCGGTGAAGGTTGAAATTGTCAATTTTTTTTTAAACAATTTTTTTTTAAATCAGTTTGCTCTGCTCTACTATTGTCCTCTTGATTTATATCAAACAGATCTGGCATACTTCATCCCTAGTGAAACATAGTGGAAAATCTTTCAGTCTGCTTCCACAAAGTCAGGTTTGTCATGTTGCAGAAACCTGCTGATAGGCAGTTCATTCATGCTGTGCAGGTTGGAGTAGGAGAGGCAGAGCCCTACTGTACCCTAGTGAAAAGCAGAGAATTCCTGAATGGTTCTGCAACACCCCTTCTGCCAAGTCACACCGATTTCCAGAGATAGAGCCTTGCATAATGACAGGTTTCAGAGTAACAGCCGTGTTAGTCTGTATTCGCAAAAAGAAAAGGAGTACTTGTGGCACCTTAGAGACTAACCAATTTATTAGAGCATAAGCTTTCGTGAGCTACAGCTCACTTCCTCAGATACATATCGTGGAAACTGCAGCAGGCTTTATATATACACAGAGAATATGAAACAATACCTACTCCCACCCCACTGTCCTGCTGGTAATAGCTTATCTAAAGTGATCATCAGGTGGGCCATTTCCAGCACAAATCCAGGTTTTCTCACCCTCCACCCCCCCACACAAATTCACTCTCCTGCTGGTGATAGCCCATCCAAAGTGACCACTCTTCAAGTTTAAATCCAAGTTAAACCAGAACATCTGGGGTGGGGGGGTAGGAAAAAACAAGAGGAAACAGGCTACCTTGCATAATGACTTAGCCACTCCCAGTCTCTATTTAAGCCTAAATTAATAGTATCCAATTTGCAAATGAATTCCAATTCAGCAGTTTCTCGCTGGAGTCTGGATTTGAAGTTTTTTTGTTTTAAGATAGCGACCTTCATGTCTGTGATTGCGTGACCAGAGAGATTGAAGTGTTCTCCGACTGGTTTATGAATGTTATAATTCTTGACATCTGATTTGTGTCCATTTATTCTTTTACGTAGAGACTGTCCAGTTTGACTAACGTATATGGCAGAGGGGCATTGCTGGCACATGATGGCATATATCACATTGGTGGATGTGCAGGTGAACGAGCCTCTGATAGTGTGGCTGATGTTATTAGGCCCTGTGATGGTGTCCCCTGAATAGATATGTGGGCACAATTGGCAACGGGCTTTGTTGCAAGGATAAGTTCCTGGGTTAGTGGTTCTGTTGTGTGGTATGTGGTTGTTGGTGAGTATTTGCTTCAGGTTGCGGGGCTGTCTGTAGGCAAGGACTGGCCTGTCTCCCAAGATTTGTGAGAGTGTTGGGTCATCCTATAGGATAGGTTGTAGATCCTTAATAATGCGTTGGAGGGGTTTTAGTTGGGGGCTGAAGGTGACGGCTAGCGGCGTTCTGTTATTTTCTTTGTTAGGCCTGTCCTGTAGTAGGTAACTTCTGGGAACTCTTCTGGCTCTATCAATCTGTTTCTTTACTTCTGCAGGTGGGTATTGTAGTTGTAAGAAAGCTTGATAGAGATCTTGTAGGTGTTTGTCTCTGTCTGAGGGGTTGGAGCAAATGCGGTTGTATCGCAGAGCTTGGCTGTAGACGATGGATCGTGTGGTGTGGTCAGGGTGAAAGCTGGAGGCATGCAGGTAGGAATAGCGGTCAGTAGGTTTCCGGTATAGGGTGGTGTTTATATGACCACTGTTTATTAGCACTGTAGTGTCCAGGAAGTGGATCTCTTGTGTGGACTGGACCAGGCTGAGGTTGGTGGTGGGATGGAAATTGTTGAAATCATGGTGGAATTCCTCAAGGGCTTCTTTTCCATGGGTCCAGATGATGAAGATGTCATCAATATAGCGCAAGTAGAGTAGGGGCTTTAGGGGACGAGAGCTGAGGAAGCGTTGTTCTAAATCAGCCATAAAAATGTTGGCATATTGTGGGGCCATGCGGGTACCCATAGCAGTGCCGCTGATCTGAAGGTATTCATTGTCCCCAAATAGGATTCTAGGTGGACTCCTCCTGAAGGTCGAAACAGCAGACTGGACTTCTACATAGAGTGCTTTCGCCGACGTGCACGGGCTGAAATTGTGGAAAAGCAGCATCACTTGCCCCATAACCTCAGCCATGCGGAACGCAATGCCATCCACAGCCTCAGAAACAACTCTGACATCATAATCAAAAAGGCTGATAAAGGAGGTGCTGTTGGCATCATGAATAGGTCGGAATATGAACAAGAGGCTGCTCGGCAGCTCTCCAACACGAGTTTCTACAAGCCATTACCCTCTGATCCCACTGAGAGTTACCAAAAGCAACTACAGCATTTGCTCAAGAAACTTCCTGAAAAAGCACAAGATCAAATCCGCACAGACACACCCCTGGACCCCCGACCTGGGATATTCTATTTACTACCCAAGATCCATAAACCTGGAAATCCTGGGCGCCCCATCATCTCAGGCATTGGCACCCTGACAGCAGGATTGTCTGGCTATGTAGACTCCCTCCTCAGGCCCTACGCTACCAGCACTCCCAGCTACCTTCGAGACACCACTGACTTCCTGAGGAAACTTCAATCCATCGGTGATCTTCCTGATAACACCATCCTGGCCACTATGGATGTAGAAGCCCTCTACACCAACATTCCACACAAAGATGGACTACAAGCCGTCAAGAACACTATCCCCGATACTGTCACGGCTAACCTGGTAGCTGAACTTTGTGACTTTGTCCTTACCCATAACTACTTCATATTTGGGGACAATGTATACCTTCAGATCAGCGGCACTGCTATGGGTACCCGCATGGCCCCACAGTATGCCAACATTTTTATGGCTGATTTAGAACAACGCTCCTCAGCTCACGTCCCCTAAAGCCCCTACTCTACTTGGACTATATTGATGAAATCTTCATCATCTGGACCCATGGAACCTCAGCCTGGTCCAGTCCACACAAGAGATCCACTTCCTGGACACTACAGTGCTAATAAACAATGGTCATATAAACACCACCCTATACCGGAAACTTACACAACAGAACCACTAACCCAGGAACTTATCCTTGCAACAAAGCCCATTGCCAATTGTGCCCACATATCTATTCAGGGGACACCATCACAGGGCCTAATAACATCAGCCACACTATCAGAGGCTCTTTCACCTGCACATCCACCAATGTGATATATGCCATCATGTGCCAGCAATGCCCCTCTGCCATATACATTGGTCAAACTGGACAGTCTCTACGTAAAAGAATAAATGGACACAAATCAGATGTCAAGAATTATAACATTCATAAACCAGTCGGAGAACACTTCAATCTCTCTGGTCACGCAATCACAGACATGAAGGTCGCTATCTTAAAACAAAAAAACTTCAAATCCAGACTCCAGCGAGAAACTGCTGAATTGGAATTCATTTGCAAATTGGATACTATTAATTTAGGCTTAAATAGAGACTGGGAGTGGCTAAGTCATTATGCAAGGTAGCCTGTTTCCTCTTGTTTTTTCCTACCCCCCCACCCCAGATGTTCTGGTTTAACTTGGATTTAAACTTGAAGAGTGGTCACTTTGGATGAGCTATTACCATCAGGAGAGTGAGTTTGTGTGTGTATGGGGGTGAGGTGGGGGGGATGTGAGAACCTGGATTTGTGCAGGAAATAGCCCAACTTGATTGTCATGCACATTGTGTAAAGAGTTGTCACTTTGGATGGGCTATCACCAGCAGGACAGTGAATTTGTGTGGGGGGGTGGAGGGTGAGAAAACCTGGATTTGTGCTGGAAATGGCCCACCTGATGATCACTTTAGATAAGCTATTACCAGCAGGACAGTGGGGTGGGAGTAGGTATTGTTTCATATTCTCTGTGTATATATAAAGCCTGCTGCAGTTTCCACGATATGCATCTGAGGAAGTGGGCTGTAGCTCACGAAAGCTTATGCTCTAATAAATTGGTTAGTCTCTAAGGTGCCACAAGTACTCCTTTTCTTTTTGCGAATACAGACTAACACGGCTGTTACTCTGAAACCTGTCATTATGCAAGGTTCTATCTCTGGAAATTGGTGTGACTTGGCAGAAGGGGTGTTGCAGAAATGAGGCACTGAGAGATGCCTAGTAAAGTCATATACTTCCAGAGGTTTCGTTGGTAGAAGTGGTTGAAAGTGGGGAAAAAAATATTTTTGGTGGGGAAAAATTTCAAAAATTTTCACTTTTTTTTTTTTTTTTAGTGGAACAAGAAAAAAATGAGAACACCCCTCACAGGTTTTTACTTCTCTTCCTCTTTTCCTCCCCTCCCTTTCTTAATGGCAAAATGGTGGGAGAGGGAAGGTAGTGGAAAGGAAGAGAGAGGAGGAAAATATGAAACAGTGGAAATTTCAATCTTCTGGGGTTTTGTCAAAAAATCAGAAATTTTAGAAATAGAAATTTTTTGGACATTTATTGTATTTTTTTAAAAGGTCACTTTTCCTTTAAAAAAAAAAGTTTGAATGAAAAATGCTGAACAGCAATATTCAGTCATTGTTGCCCCTAATTTGGCTGGTTATTTTTAATAGCATATAGTTTACCCCACTCCCCTCCACTTGTTTCTTCTAAACAAGTTCAAACCTAGAATGAGCAGCTCCTGTTAAGCAGCAGGTTCTCTGCTAATGAGAAAGATGCTACCAGCTTCATGGTTTCATGATGCAGTGACCAGCTTTTTTTATGATTGTTACAAAAGTACTAGAGAAAGGACCAGACACAAAATTACCCAGCTTTTTACCCTTATGTTCACCTTTGGTCTCTCGGAGAGGAGTGGAGAGAAAAAAGATGACTTCCAGTATTTGTTCAGTGGTGCATTCATTCCCATTTGCCCAAAGTAACTATACCTTGGGGCAGTTTTTAAAGCAGTTCACAGCTTTTTGAACTGCTAATGTTATCTATAGCTTAGCAAGCTCCATATGGCCCAATAGAAAATGTTATTTAGGTATTCAAAACAAAATCAAAGGAAAGTCACAGATCCAGTAGCCAGTGATTCTGGATCCCTATAGGCTGCTAGTCTTATTGAATAGATGTCTTAACCAATAAATAGCTGGTATTTTGGGGTTTGTTTGTTTGGTTTTGATTGTCTGCTTTCTGGCTACTACATCTGGCAACACTACTTGGAATACAGTAGAATATTGCAAAAGCATGTGGCATTAACTATGTCAGGAATTTTTGTCGTCTTTTGGGCCCTTCCAGAATTGTAACTGTTGTTTGTTATGGAATCTGCAGAATTGCCCATACAATCGCACAGAGTCCTTTTATTCTGAGCCTCACATTGCTACTAAACTATTATTTTCCATTAATTTTCAGTCTATGGAGTTTAATATTCTTGTATGTTAATAAGGTTTATTTTCCTTCTAATAATGTTCTTTTATGAGATAAATGTTTCCCCGCTAATCCCATTTTTAATCTATGCATTATATGCATGCTCATTTACTTTCTTCCAAATTAAAAAAAAAAAAAAGACCCTGAGAAATATCGGTCTTGGTTCATCACAACATTATTGCAGAGTGAAAACAGTGAATACATGTTTGTATAAAAGTGGAGTAACACTATCATGTATACGTTATACACAGTAGGTTGCATGACTGCTACTAGAAGGTCAGACTTCTGTACCAGATATGGTCTGGCTTCAGAGCTTCCTTCTCAGAGAGCTTTCCCCAGCTGTGTCATCCATAAGATCCTTTAATACTCTGCAAGGTATGTCTGAGGTTAGCTTAAATAAGGTATGTTACGCATGGCACCACCTAGTAGCTGAGCAGTACAATATAGCTTAGCATTCTATTACATCTTCTCCTTTAAGTTAGACATTCCTACCATTTACAAAATTAACACTTTCCCACTCTTTGAAGTTCAGTACATATCAATCTGTTAAGTGTCTCTGAATCATACTGGTTTTCTAACTACATGACCTTAAACATATTACAACTTGGTCATCTGGCCATCCATTAGTTGCAATAACTGGCTGGTTTGGAATCCTCGAGTCTTCTTTTTCTTGTTCTGCATCTCCATCTATAGAGTTCACTCTGTTGATTGTTCTTTTTGAGGAACAAACTGTGGATGTCAACAATTTCTGTTGAACTGTCCTCTCTTGGACTTGATCACATATAATCAGAGTACTGAATTCTTTTTTCTTTCCTATGGCTAGAGTTGTCCATCCTTTTTCTCCATCCAGCTTGTCACAAACATGGTCACCAGGTTCTAGCAGTTCTCTGAGTGTAATTTGTTGTAAAAGTGTTTGTAAGCTTTTTTTTTTCTTATTATTTGACTTGGCTATCCTGTTCATGTTGAGTCACTTTTGAGATAGATTTTTGTCCAAAGTTGGACCAGTAGTTCTGAGTTGTCTTCCTATCAGGAGTTGTGCTGGACTATATCCAGTAGTTGCTGTGGATGTTGATATGTAACTCAGAGAGCAAAGAATGTATCTTCATGCTGTAGGATTTTCTTGCATGTTTGTATAACTCTCTCAGCCTCCCCATTTGCTTGTGCGTAATGTGGGCTGCTAGTAATATGATCAAAATCATATTCCATTTATAATGACTTAAATTTTGCTGCAGTGAATTGTGGTCTGTTTTTGACACTAGTTGTTCTGGAATACCAAAATGAGCAAAAGTGCACTTCAATTTCTTGATAACACTGATATGTTATTTCTTTCAAGTAAATAGCAAAAATAGTCCATTATGACCAGCTAATGAAGAGTTTTAAAAAACAGCTGAACTGAAATATTCATACTGATTTATGCATTGACTTTATTAATTGCTCTGTATAGCTCTAATTTTCATCTCTTTGACAAGTAACATTTCCTTGTCTTTGCAGCTCAGAAATATAAGTGCTTAAATATTTTCACCACTTCTCAGAACTGCTGTAAATGTTATGATGCAGTCATTAAATATTTAGGGACGAGTTTAAAGTAAATTTAGCTGAGCTACACATTGCCCTGAATCCCTCTACTAATTGTTATAGATATTCACTAAAACAGTGGTTCTCAAACTTTTGCATTGGCGACTCCTTTCACACAGCAAGACTCTGAGTGCGACCCTCATTATAAATTAAAAACACATTTTTTTATATTTAACACTATTATAAATTCTGGAGGCAAAGTGTGTTTGGGGGTGGAGGCTGACTGCTCGTGACCCCCCACCTAATAACCTCACGACCCCCTGAGGGGTCATGACCTCCAGTTTGAGAACCCCTGGACTAAAAGATTATTGGAGAGGGGGAAGAGATACTTGGTCCACTTTGTGTTGTAGGTTATTTCCCCCTTGGCTTTAGTTTACTGTTAGTCTTCCTTAACATACTTTAAAGTCATTGGGGTGGCAAGGTGCATCTGTCAGGGCAGAATGTTGCCCTAAAGGTCTGAAATAGAAATTAGTTGATAAAAATCAAGCTTATTTGAATTTATAACTACTGACAATAATTAGAATACAGAAAATGGTTTTGGGTTGCACAGTTATTACTTGATGGCAAAAGAAGAACAGGAAGATTTAGAAGTAGATAGGCTTTATTCCATGGATGAAATCCTAGCTTCACTGAAATCCAATAGGTTATCCAATTGCTATTCTCTTCAGTGGACTCAGGATTTCACACCATGTTCATGAAAACAGAGAATAAATCTGAAGGAACTCCACTGAGGACATTGTATAACTGAGAGCAGAATTTGGCCTACAGTCTGTTTTCTATTATCTTTTTTGTAAACAGAAGAGAGCTAATGCTACTTAATTAAAAAGCAGTAATACACTCCCTCCCACTTCTCTGAGGCCTGTTGTCTGAGTTGAGTGACAACCATCCCAGAAGAGGTATGGGTACAAAGACATATGGCTGAAAATTACTTCAGGCTTTTAGTGTCATGACTGTTGGGGTAGGACAGAGTCACACAGGCAAAGTATGTTGGTTTAAGCTCTACTTCAGTCTGACAAAAGAAATGTTATTAAACTCTTTCCCTGATAGATCCTGACTGAAGTTGGAAAATCAACCACAGTCTCTAAAGGAAATGAGGAAAGTTAATATTATCAAAACAACATTGATGAATTTCTGTTTAAATGACTGTCAAGGAAGTACTCTCCTTTTCTACTTCAGATTCAGTGTTTAATTTTTAGTTTGAAACCTGGTCACCCTGTGGGGTTGGCTTTTTTTGTTTATTATCAAAACCCAGAGCTGCAGGCCTTTACAGAAAGTTGTACTTCTGACATGCCGCGTAAAAATTCCTGAGGCAATAGCTTTCAAAATTTAAAGAACATTCAGAATACTTGACCTATTGCTGACCTGTTGCAGACATGCTTACATAATTATTTTTGGATACTTGGAAGATTTGTAGAATATATATTTGTTGAATGTTTGGTAATAAAAGTAGAGTGAAATCACTTTGCTCAAAATGAAATTTTGGGTTTAGTGAACATTGTTCCATTATTGATGTGCATTCTTTGCTTGGTAAATAAATATGGTCAGGGGAAGAACACATTGAAGTGTTAGACGAACCCATTAAATGTCACTGGACAGGGGTAATGGAAAAAAGATATTTTCCCTTTTAAAAATACAATGGACTGAAAGAATTTCAGGGATAAACTATTAATTGTATTACTATGAACTCTGTCTGATACTCTCAGAAAACCATTCGGAATGGAATGCACGCGGCCTCTTCCAATTCACAAAACTCATACATAGTGGGGAAGGTACTATATACTGCCAGAGTACATACATAGGGCTCCATTATATAATACCAGCAGTACACTGGGGATCTTCTGTGTGGCACTCTCCTAACCAGTTAGAGGTCAGCAGGCTCTGACAGCATTCCCAACCTGCCCTAAACCCCGTGGAGAGACCATTTTAGGCTTGCATTCCATATTTGGGGTGAGGAGAAAAGCTAAAAGGAGTCAAAAGGGCAAGGCCATTGTTCTCCTTTCCTTCCTCCAGATACCAGAGAAAAAGCTGGCAGAAGGTTAATACAGCCTGCTACATTACTTGCTGTTTTGGGGTGCCCACCTCAATCAAGCTAGAGTTGGTTGTAAGGTTAATTAGCCTGCTAGGCTGAACCTGGGGGAGAGTCAGGGATTGAAAGGCTGATTGATGATGGAGCCCAGCTGAGAAGGAACAGGTGGGGCTGGTATAAAACCAGGAAGTTGGCAGTAGAAAGGGGATGCAGGAGGAATTGTCTGCAGTCACTTACTGGGAGAAGGAAGGTGTGTTTGGGGCTATGGAGTTAAGGAGTCTGTGGCTACTCCCTCAGAGGAGGGAGTTTGGGCTGGTAAACCCAGAGAGGGAAGTCAGAATATGTGTGAAGCAGTCTCACGGAAGAGCAGCAGGGTCTGGGAGAAAGCAGATCCCAGTTGCTAGACATAAGTCCCTGATCTGGAATGCAGAGTAGAGAGTGGGCCTGGGTTCCCCTACCAGTTACTGGGCCAGTGGAATAGGACTGGGCAGCGGTGCCAAAGACTGGGACAGTTATCCGATAGGACTTTGCTCCCATGGAAGGGGAGGACGATAGTGACCTGACCAAGCCACGAAGAGGACTTGGAAGGGGTTAATCCCCAGAGACAGTACCCTGGTGATGAGTGAAACCCTATCTCTCATACCCCCATGTTAGGGGGAAAATCCCTTCAGAGAGCCTAGAGAGCAGTGTCCAGATGTAGCAGTAGGCAGGAAAAACTCTAGAAGCATGGGCTCATTGTAAATTAGAAGTCAAGATTCCAAAGGGCAGTAAGGTGAGAGGAAGGGCAAAGGCCCCAAAGTAGGTACTGGATGCTCAGAGTCTTTGTGTGAATGGTCCTGAGCTTTTGCTTGCTTGGGTTAGGGGAGTGACACTGTTGCCTGCCTTGTGTGTGCATGTGCTGCTATGGAGGTTCCCCACTCTGACAGAATAATTTTGAGGAAATATTCTGGATGGCATGTTCGTATTTTTCAGAGCCACATCTTATGTGTATTTCATGGGAAGAGAATAGTTGGACTGAAATGGTTGATAAAGCTCTAAAGATGATGCCAGATGCCAAATGTGCAATGTGATATGGTCAGAGGTGGAGAAACCTCATGCAAATTGGGTTTGTTTGCAGAGTTAACATAACATAGAGGTATAAAGAATCCTCCTCTATAAGACATGAAGGAGACCACACATGAAATTACGACTGCATTAATTTGTTGGGCACTTCACACAAGCAGCTTCCCAAGATTTTGCTGACAAGCAACATTTGGAATTTTACCTAGTAGCTCAATTGGATATGCCCGCAGGTGGCACAGATACCAGCTATCCAATCTACACAAATCAAATATAAACCTAGCCCTGCAGGTTCTCTTGGAGGTTCAAGTTTAACGTTTGGCACACACTCACCAAACTTTCATTAGCATGGACTAAAGTTCTCAAACACTTTAAAGACTGAACCCAATGCACAGTCTGAGAAGGTTGCGGGTCTGATGCATTTATTTTGCACTGTTTGGCATATGGTTATTAATGAGCACACTGTATTGTAGGCACCCTTAAAAAGTTCCACCAGTTTGAAAGATTAATCCTGTTCCAAAGGCTTTCCCCATTTTAAAGAGAGGGAATATATCTGACTGGTAAAATATTTCAAAGTAGTGGAACTTTTTATGGGTGTTCACTGTACATACAATTAGAATTAACTTGGCTCTGTCTATCAATTCAGAGCTTCTATGTGGCTGGGTATTTATTTATTTATTTTAATATGACTGAATACTTACTCTCCTTACTTTTGCCATTTTAACATATGTTTGGATCAAGGAAAAGGATCACACCCTTCATGTGTGAAACTGCTATTGAAGTCAGTGTTTTATATGCCAAGAGTTTGCAGGACTAAGTCAAGATACAGTAGAATATCAGCGTGAACTAATAAGGAGAAACCAAGAGACTAATTAGGCTTGGAAGGATTACATTTTTATTGGCAAATATCAGTAAATGTCAATTTCATCTTACAAATACAAGCCAATGAAAATATATTTTCATCTATGATAACTGAAATTTCCAGAAAGGCAAAATAAGAAAAAATGCTGCATGAGAACTTCTTAGAGTTTGATTTAAGGATATTTATTTTGTATATTTTGACATATGTTGACAATGTGTTTTAATGGTCATAAAGCTTTAACTTTTCGAATCTCATGTCATAAAATAATTTCTGACCTCCTATAATTTCCCACAACTGTGAAAATTTATCGATAAAAATTGAAAAAAATGCTTAAAATTAACATCAACGTTATTTGTTAAAATGATATGTGTATTCTGCCAAGCCTAAGAATAATACACAGAAAATACTGACTTGCAGTCATCCTCCACAGGACAGAATGGAATGGTGTACATAATCTCTATTAGCGGGGATGGTAACATTTGCAACACTTATTTTTAGTTTATTGCACATAGTTCTCTGACGCTTATTCTGAGAAACACAGGTTGGATGGCTGCAAGAGGGTGGCCCTGTTAGGTTCTGCCAGTGGGTTACACAATTAGTTGCTAAGCATTACAAATCCCTGCTTGTGGAATGGGCTCAGAGAAGATAACCCAGCAATTTATTTTAAAAGGCATAATGTCTAAACAGGGAAAACTTAGAGCTGGCCTGTTAGAGAACTGAGTTGTAGTCTCAGTTGTGCTAGAAATGGCCCTGACTTAACTAAGGGTTTGCCCATACAGTGAGTTAGTACACGGCAAGGCCGGATGTGACTTTAGAGACTACTAGCTTTCCACACGCTGACTCACCCTCTGGGTCCTACTACAGTGCACTAAAAGTTCTGTAGTGCCCTTTGATATACTGCAGTTTCTGACAGCAGTAAATCAATGTGCACTACAGTGTTCATGCTGCAAGTTAGCATGTTTCACACTTTGGGCGGCTGCACAAATATTCACCTTGAAGATAAGCCCTTATTTGTGAAATGGGAATAACATTTGCTTCCCTTCTAGGAAGAGTATGACGCTATACTCCATACGGATTGTCTGGGTATACCACAAGAAAGACAGGAGACTTGTTATGGGTTTTAATCAGGCCGCAACTTTATTATATAGATCTCTGGGACTATCCAGCAGATAGTGTACAGTGCTGGCAAATCCATGATTATTCTATTCAATTATCCGGGGCTTTCACCAGCCCCCCTTTGTTTAATCCATGCTTATTCAAATCAGTTTTCAGGGGCTTTCATCAGTCCCACTTTGTTTCCATCCTGGTCCCCCAGCTGACCCCCGGCTTGGACCTTGCCATCCACCAGCCACAGAAGAGGGTTAAGGAGGGCTATGAGAACAGAGGTGGTTGGCTCCCTGCTGTACCAATCTTAGAAGTCCCCGAACCTCCTCCCCTGTTCTGTTCCTTTATCCAGGACCTCCTTTTAAGTCCTTTACCAGGCCATTTATCTGGTCACTGGCTGCCCTCCCTTTGGAGTACCTACACTGAACATCTGCCCAGTATTACAAAATAAATTACGACATATGGCCTACCAACTTTTCTATTCACCAGAAAAGGTCTATCCTCATACCTGCTGTGAGGAAGGCAAAAAAACCACACTCCACCGAAGCCAATTCTGGTGATACGGGAAAAATTCCTTCCCAGCCCCCCTTTAAAAGGGATGACCCGTGGAATGCCCACAACAGGTCTTAACCCATTTGCCATTCACCTCCACTAGGGGAGGGAGGGTGGGTGCTGGCTTCCTCATGGCTTGGACATAGAGACTTGCCCCACTCAGATTTCATACCTTTATGCACATTCCTGGGGTGGGGGAAGGGTGAGTCATTGCTGCAAAGCACCTTTTGCAGCAGTTTCTGACCTTCCTCCTCTCCCCCACCCCAACCACAAAGCACAGCTGCCTTTCTTTGGGTAAGCCCAAACAGATTCTGCCCCACCTTTAGTTGTGATGTAGTCATTTTTTAAGTGCACAGTAATATAAACAACAGTTAGTGGAAGAAGTGAATTTAGAACTGTAGGCCACCTTACTCGTTGGCCAATATGTTCTCCAATAGTCCAAAGGGACTTGGTGAATCTCTCTTTTTGTCTACAGAACAGGAAAAAATCTAAGATTCTTCAAAGTCTGCTTCCAACACATGCTTTAACATGTTTACTCATATCAATCCTGAATATTTGCCAAAGTTCTAATTAAGGTTTTGCATTATGTTGTGAAAAAGATTAATGTGAGGTGTGTTTCTTTATCAACTGGAGGCAGAAGGAAAATCTTTGGAGTGATGTAGTATTAGTATCCAGGGGAACATGATCTGTCATCACTGGAATGTGGTTACCAGGTGTTCCATAACTTGTTATTTCCTGGCTTTTTCAGGATATGCTTTTTGGGGGATGTCACACTTTACCAGCCTTAAGCACTTTCAAATAAAGTTTTTTGTTTATGAAATAGTATGGAATATGAAATACTCATAACAAATGCAGAAAGCAATACAAACGTTGACTGAGTACAGAAGAACTTCAATAAATTTCAGGCATAAAGCCAAAAAGTTAAATTCTGAATCAAAGGTTCTGTCAATTTATGTGGGAAAAGGGGAAAAAATAAACATTATTAGTGATTCTAAGCAGTTTTTAAGTACAGTCTCCATCATTTTCAAACACAAACCCCAACGAGAGTTGAATAATAAATGCGGAGATATGTGGTAATGAGGATTTAATGCTGAAGGAGGGGACTAGAGATAATTATATTTTCTTTGGCTTGGACACTTGAAACCCTCTTAGTGTTATTCAGAGGAAACAAGGTTGTGGTTTTTCTTTTTGTTTTGGATACTTAAAAATATAGAACAATTTGCCCACCAGTCAGAGAGTGATTGAAAACTTGTAATGAATACAAGAGCACATATCCATGCAGAGCAGGTTTACAGTTGTTGTAGCCATCTGCATGCAATTACTTGCTTATTTTTTCTAAAGTAAAGAATGCAGCCAGTATAAACTGTTGATAAATTTGGACCAGATATTTAATATAGAATTCTATTATCCATAACTGCTGAACCATTAAAAAGTAGCAGGTAAGGAATCTTTCACATGCTGTAAATACAGTTGCTTAAGAAATCATTTTTCTGGTATCTTCATGAGCAACATTGCTGTTGCAATTTGTTTGTGTCTATCTTTGAGAAAACACTGGGTTACAGAGTAGGGATGTGTGAAGAAAATCCAGCACCATGAAGAAAAATCACTAGGAGCACTTCAGATGTTAATATTTCTATAACAGTTGTTGAGCATTTGGTGTTAGTGTTGTTACACAGTACCCAAGGCTAAAGCTTGAAAAAATATTCTGTAGAGAAAATTATGTTGGTGAAATGTGACTATTGCTCACTGTCCCCGGAAAATTCAAGATTTTTTTCAATTTGGGCAGTTGTTAGAGTTTTTTCCATAAGCAAACAAGGTTTCACCAACCAAAAATGCAACTTTATGACATTTCACAAAAAAGGTTACTACATATTCAATAATGGCAGTTGCATGAACCCTGATCAAATTGAGGGGAAGAAAATCACTGGTGAAAAATCATGTAGAAACAATGTATTTTTATGCCATTTTGTGAACCAGATATGGAATATTTTGTTCCGCTGTATTTTAGCTTTTTTAAATGTTCTATCCCCATACCTTCTCTTTGTCTTCTACAATGCTGCATTATATGCTGCAATGCACTAGTAAATGGCTGTAATGTTAAAATATAAGAGTAAAAAGTCCCCACATTTTAAAGATCTGGGCTTCTAGGTGTAGCTGTATGTGGTTTCTGATGTCTCCTCGACATAAACTCAAGGTTCTAGGATCTTGCACCTTACATTCTTGGTAACCTCTGAATCTAGAACTTCTTTCTTTGGTACAAACTACAGCTATATTCTCAATTATTAAGGGTAAGTGAAAGCAATATTCTTTGTCTTTTATCCAAACTAACTCCTTCATATATGGTATGAAACTCACTGCTGGCAATGTACTTGCCAGTAACCTGAAGGAGATAATAGCACAACCCATCAAAATGTTACACATTTTAAATGATCTTTTGTCAGAAAATAGCTTTTTCATCGAGAGACATGTCCATGGGAATTGTCTGGTTTGGGGTTATGTTTTCCAGTGTAATCAACAAAATACATTGTTATATATTAGGACAGTGATGAATTGTTCTCCATATCCACTGAAGGAACGACAAGAAGTAATGAGCTTAATCTGCAGCAAGGGAGATTTAGGTTAGATCAGAGATTTAGGTTAGACTCAGACCTCAGTGGTTCAGGAGCCAAATTAGCAATCAACAGTACCCAAAAGAGCCACAGTAGTGTGAATTCATTGTTTCACTTACTAGAGTACTATATATATATTCATAGTCAAACAGTATGTCAGGGGAAATGCATAGTTTTATTTATATAAATATAATTCACAGCAAAATGACAGTTTATTATTTTATCAACTACAATTGGTTAATATAGTAAAAGCATCCTGATTGGTTAATTACACAGTGTTCTAATATCATGGGCTGCAAAGAGCTGCAACAGACACATTAAAGAGCCTCTTGCGGCTCCCGAGCCCCAGTCTGAGTATCACTGGGTTAGATATTGGAAAAATTTTCCAACTCTAATACGGGGAGTTAAGCTGTGGAAGAGGCTTCCAAGGAAGGCTGTAGAATCCCTGTTATCGGAGGTTTTTAAAAATGGGTTGAACAAATGCTTGACAGGGATGGTCTAGATTTACTTGGTCATGCCACAGTGCAGGGGGACTGGATTTATTTGGGGTCGGGAAGGAATTTTCCTCCAGGGCAGATTGGAAGAGGCCCTGGAAGTTTTTCGCCTTCCTCTGTAGCATGGGGCACGGGTCACTTGCTGGAGGATTCTCTGCTCCTTGAAGTCTTTAAACCATGATTTGAGGACTTCAATAGCTCAGACATAGGTGAGAGGTTTATTGCAGGAGTGAGTGGGTGAGATTCTGTGGCCTGCGTTGTGCAGGAGGTCAGACTAGATGATCATAATGGTCCCTTCTGACCTTAATATCTATGAATATATGAATCTATGAATATTGTTGAAAGCTTGAAAATTCTGTTCCTGTTTTTTCAACAAAAATCCAACAACTTTTGAAGAAACAAAAATGAAATGATTTTTTTAAAATTTTGTAACAGAAAACATTTCCCAACCAGCTCATGCTAAATAATAGAGATTTTTGTCATTTTTAATAGACTATATATTAGGATGGAGTCAAACCACTGTACAAAATTCAGCAACCCCTGACATTTTGTGAAGTTTTAGGAAAGTCTGCTTAATTTGGTCATTTTAATTATCTACATTTCCTGGTTGTTGGTAGGACTGGAAATACCAAAATACAATGAAGGCTGCCTCTATAGCATTTCTCATCTGGCCCAAACCATTAATCAGGATATCTCATGAAGCAGCCTGATCTCATGAGGCTTCTAGATCAATTTCCAAAAGCATAAGGTTGTGTAGGTATTTTGTTTTTGTTTTGTTTTTTTGTTTAAAGGCAGGTCACTCACTCACTCATAACTGTTTGGGTTAAATTATGGCTCTGAGAGTGAGTGGAACCCTAGAGGTGGATAGCAACTGTATAATCTGAGAATAGTGAAAGCAACTCCAAAAGGCATAATACCATCCCACAGTGGTAGAAATGCTGCTCGCTAATGCTTCTCTTCCATTATTAGCTGCAATAGAGCTAGATGAGTCCTTTGCCATACCCTTACCTCACTCATCCACCCCCTCCATTTCAGCAACACTAACCTCCCCCCCCACACACACACACACTCACAACTGTTGTGGAGAGGGACTATCTGTAGTATCTTTATCTCTCTTTCTCAATGGATTTTCATATTGGCAGCCAAAATGTGGCCTTTAATATAAATAATATAAATTAACAGTGTTATTGCTGGTGGTTGTACTGCTGGTATTCTGTAAAGATCAGCACACCACCAATAGGTGGTGCTATATCTTTTTATCTTAGTGTTAAATTGTGGTCTTGTTCTGGTATTCTATTTGTCTGTTCTGGAGGGGTGTGTATTGCATATCAGTTCTAGGTTGAAGTTAAGTCCCACCTGTCTGTGCCAGAGTTGTTGCTTGAAGCATCCCAATAAATCCTTTGATTTCTATTACAGCTTACGTACACTATTGGAATGAATAAATATTAAAAAAAGCCCAGAATATCTCATAGTCCACTGGCAGTGTTGCTGTAGTACAGATAAAAGGGCCAAGTACACCATTACAGAAGTATTTATAAGTAGAAATATGCTGTGGAAATAGTACTTATGTATTTATAAATACAAGTGTTCCCTGGAATTGTCTGATCAATATCTGGACAACTACTTGAATAATATAAACACATAGTGGAAGAGAAAGGAAAAAGAAAAACAATAACATTTTATTCATATGCACAAATAAGAATGCAATAACAATGAAAAAATCTTGTGTAAATTTATAAATTTCCTTTCAATGATTTGTGTGGGTATATGTATAAATTTATACACACAATATTATGAAACCATGTACATCATATTATGCTTAAGCACCAGTTTCCCTACAACACCTTCAACACTGGAGTTTGCCCAGTTGCTTGTAGGCATTTCCTACCCAACCTTGCAGGGGATACCACTACTGGGCTTGCCCTCTCAATGAGGGACACTGGGAGGTCCTTGCAGATTTTTTAAAAAAAAGTTCCTTGTGCTTTAAGAACCTTTAAAATTTACATAAGTAAAAGTACAGAATATTTAAAGTGCTTGAGTACAAGTATGTAGACTACTTGGCAACACTGTCCAGTTGTTAGGACACTATGCAAACCCATTCTTCTCATAAGGCAGAAGAAGCTATTGAAATGGTGTCTCCCACATCCTGGGTGAGTATGCTAACCACTCAGTTAAAAGTATAATGGAGGCCTTCTTCTCTGCTGTGTTGTGTAGAGTTCGGGTGGGCTCTGAGTATAGCTACTGGATCAGGCCAGGCAACACCTATGTTCATCTGGTTTAAGGATTGCACTGTGCTTTCAGTGTGAGATAGGAGCTGACTGCCTGAGACAGCCGTTCACATGCTCAGGGCAGAAACTTAGGAGCCTAGGGAATTTTTACAGTGAAAATGTAGGCATTGAGTGAGGTTAGACACCTACAGGAATCGGCTGCAGTAGTGCCTAAATCTGGTATTTAGGTACCTAAATTCCTTAAAGCCTGAGTGCACATCCCTATGTTTATCAAGTTTATCTACGACTTTAGTCATGAATCCATCTTGAAAAAGACAATTTAAGTGATTGGCAAAAGTTGGCTGCTTCACACAGTTGGTCTGCTAACATGGGCAGAGCAGAAATCTACAAAATACATTTGAGATTCTTTGTACAGGTTTCTAGACAGGATGTTACCTAATATATGTGGTTTCTTGTAGAGGTTCACTATATGATCCATGTAGCTTCACTCACCCAGTCCTTGAAATCCAGTCATGGTGTTGCAGATTTGAGGGGGTGAAGATTCTGAAACTTAATTTTTTTTAAAGCTCTTTTATGACAAATTAACCTTTTTAAGGATGAAAAAGTGGATCAAAATTTCATTTACTGTACATTCAGTAACAAGACTAATATTTTCAGTTTCCATGGCACAACAGTTTCTTATCACAAGTCTTTAGCTTTGACTTGTTAGATATCTAGTTTTTCTGTCGCCATAAGTTATTTGTTAACGAGAGATTGTGATTAACTTCATCCACCATGCTGGTAACAGTACACTTTTACTCCTGTCAGAAGATTCATCCAAGTCAAACATTCAGTCAGACTTCATTGCTCTTTTATCAATCCCTTCTCACAGAATGGTTAGTATTAAAACCCAAATCAGCTTGTTTGAGGGTAAGCAGATTTTCAATAATAGCTGGTAAAATGCCTGCACTCAGCAGTGGCTGTTTCTGTAATAGTCTGACTTACCTTACTTATTGTCTCTTATCTTGACTGTTCAGTGTCATTTAACCCCCCTGATTTGCCCAATGAAGAGAGATTAAACTGTTCTTCCAAAGAATATCCTTTGAGTTATTCCAGTGTGTTTCAGAAAAAAAATGTTGATGAAAACATTTTTCATTGAAACAATGTTGACCAACTCCGGTTAGAATTAACTTGCTCTTTTGGCCACCAAGTAGCCATCAGATTTAATTTGTATCAAAATTTATTAAAGTTTTAAAATGAAGAGAGAAGAGCAGGTACGTGTTACAACTTATTATCTCACCAGTTGTTATGCTCTCCATATAACATTATAAAGATTTAAAAGGGAAAACTATGGATTTTTCTTGGTCATGATGGGAAATTACTGTATTCTTAATTCTTATGGAAAACCCATTATACAACCTTTGCTTAATTTGTTTTAATTACTTTACATTTGTCAGTGTGTCACAACCTTTTCTTATTTTGGGAATACATATTATTAAACTCACTTCTTCTGCATTAAAGACTATCCGACTCAGAACATGGCTGGAAAACCAACAATAAGGTATAGTGCTGAACTATAAAGAAGTTACTCAAGCTGTCTCTGCTAAAGCAGGATTATGACTTGCTCAGTGTTCTTGGTACTTAAAAATATGATACTCTTTGAGTGTGGTCTTCTGTACGAAAAAGAGACTTAATTAAGTGTTTTCAATTGGAAATGTCATTGGCTAGTCAGATGAATTGAAATTCACCCCATGCAAAGGGCCAGCAATTATGAAGCACTATATAGTCCTACTTAACCCCTTTTTAAGTGGGACTTAAATATTGCATAGGTTTTGTACTGGCTCTCTGCACAGACATGAATTTCACTCAAGGTTTCTTGCTTTATCACTGGGAAAATACATTCCCAGAATTTTTTTGAAATGATCAGTATTAATAAAGAGCCATCCTTTAATTGCTTGCAAGTGGTCAGCTACCCAAGATTTGTATACTCTCCCTGTGTATCTGAGTTTATTAGAGTATGAATCTGAACTGTGCTTCTCAGATTATAACAGGCTTATCCATAATATCTAACTAATTGAAAATATATTGTAAAATCATAGCAGCAGCTTCTATGTTTTAAAAATGTAATTTTATGTATTGCCTTTAGATTGAATGTATTTCTGTTTGGTAGTTTCACAATCATGTACATAATTTTCTTTTCCATTGTTGCTCCCACAGGAAATGTCTTGCGGGGCAGGGGAGGGAATTCCCACCTTCCCTGAGTAGGCACACACAAT
Organism: Lepidochelys olivacea; assembly: GCF_965140295.1. Classification (NCBI taxonomy): domain Eukaryota; kingdom Metazoa; phylum Chordata; order Testudines; family Cheloniidae; genus Lepidochelys; species Lepidochelys olivacea. The sequence continues at coordinate 43,628,806 of NC_140414.1, read as the reverse complement.
AGGAAACACAGCTGGTATTTACTGTTCTCTACAGCAAGGAAACTTCAGCTTCCAGTAGATTCTCAGCCCTAACGCAATCAGTATATTCATCTGGAATGGTTATTGCCATTCCTGCAGTCACTGTACTGCATGTATCGTGGAGCTAGTTATTACACGGAGGAAAGAGATGGGGACAGAGAAGTTGGTGTCAAAACAATTTGTGGATTTTACGCTGTCTCAATAGATTGACAGACATGGTTTTAAGATACTGAGTTTTCATGTTTCAGAGTAGCAGCCGTGTTAGTCTGTATTCGCAAAAAGAAAAGGAGTACTTGTGGCACCTTAGAGACTAACCAATTTATTTGAGCATGTAGCTCACGAAAGCTCATGCTCAAATAAATTGGTTAGTCTCTAAGGTGCCACAAGTACTCCTTTTCTTTTTGAGTTTTCATGGTTAGCTACAATAATGACTATTTTGCTGGTGGGTTAGCAGATAGGTAACTGAAGTTGCATTTGTTGTGGATTGGCATACTATTTGTGAACTCCTGACCACATACTATGATTTAGATTTAGAGGAAATCAACCATTAGAAATTGTGAGAGAAACTGAACAAAAGATATGGAGGGCATTTTTGCAGTGATGGCATCAGTGCTAGGAGATTATTTGTTGTTAGGCTAATAGTAACCTACCATAAATCCAAAGCATGAAAGGATGATGTAGTTAATTGGCCATTAACTATGTTGCTGACGCTGCAGTACTGAGCGGATAGCTTTTGATACTGTTCAGCATAATGTTGAATAAGCTTTCCTGAGCATTTGTATGATTCAGAACATCTGGGTAAGCTGTTAATTGTTCCTGAATGGTATTTGCTTCTAAATGCTGCATAGTGATCCAATAAAATGGTTAAAAAATCATTTATATCCATTACATAATGTCCATTATCTCACAGCAAGACTATTCAATTTTCAGCAAAGTAGTAAAGTACGGTCCCTATTTAAAATTCATTTGTAATTTGTATGAAAATAGATGTGGCCATTGAGCAGTTTTTTTCTTATCAAAAGTGCATTTTAATAAGTAGCTCAAAAAGTGAAGATAATATTTTTAAAAGTGCTATACAAAAAAAAATCACATTAACAGGTCCAGTGCACATTTCATTATAAAAATGCACCATAGGCAGTTTATACTCCTAAAATATAAAACAGAAGATGGTTCATATTGCCAAATCCTTCACCGCTGTTGACAGAGTAAATGGATTAATATCTATGCAAAGGCTCAATCCCATCAAAAGTTATGACTTGATTGACTTCACCTTTACCATTTCTGTTGGAAAGATATCCAACATGGATATTAATTTCTATAACACACACTGGCTTAAATCACTTAATTTACATGGAGGATATAATTGTTAGTAAAATTCCATACAGCATCTCTGAGCCAAAGGCTGTGCAACAACTTAACATCTGGTGATACATAAACATATTTGATTATTTTTTCCTAAGCAGAGATAATGAAATACTTAAATGATCATCAAGCCTATATTTAAATAAAACCAATAATTTTGGGGTATTCTAACAGTTTCGTTCCTAATATATGGATAGTGGTACTCTGACAGAAATTTAAATTTACCACCAGCAGCAACATCTTTCCTGCTCTATTCTTAAACCCTAAAATGTGAAACCCAAGGGTGAGTGTATGTTTCCATAAACTGGATGGCTGCCTTGTACATTGTATTATGCTTCAGCAGCTGGTGGGTGGTGAATAATTAATGGGATTAAGTCCCAAAACTGCAGCCACAAGTGGAAGATCATTTCTAGATTTCCATATGCAGCTGTGGGATTTATATTTAAAGTGGCTACTCCCATGGGCAGAACAAATAATGGAGATTCAAGTGAACTTATGTTTTTCCACTATCATCTTTAATATTTTCCCTTCTACGTTGGAACACATCCCTTGTTCTCAGCAGGGAAGGGAGAGAGTTTGGTCAAGATTGAGTCACAATTCTTATCACTGCTCTTTCAATACCAACTCCTGTGTAATTTAATCTATGATTGTATAGATAGTTTTCCCAACTATAGGAGAGCTGGTGGCTGTGTCAACAGAGAAAGGTGGTGGTGGGGATGGTTTCAGGGAAAAGATCAGGCATAAAGCCCCTTTGAAAATCCAAGCCTTAAACCTTAAGGGAGTTGTGTCCAACTCCCATTGCAATTCAATGGACAGCTAATTCCCTTAGACCCCTTTAAAAATCCCAGCCTCAATTGATAGTGAGGCATCCAGAGGGAGATGTCAGAAAGAGCGGCCGATATGCTGGATTGGCTGTAAAAAGACCAGACAGGGAAGGTAGATAGGTGCATAGTCATCGGTACATCGATGGTAGTTGTAATCCCACAAGTGAATGATTTCACTTACAGAAAGGGCATAAAAGGGGTAGGGGGCAAGAAAGGAGCCTTGTGGAGACACCTGTGGAGAGGGGAGGGCCCTCTGGATGGGATTCTAAAGGAGTGATCTGAGAGGTAGTAGTAGCCTTGAAGATGATGGAATCATTATTTATTATTTAAATTACAGTAGTACCCCAACTGATATTGGGACCCCATTTTGCTAAGTGCTGTGACAGACAGGCTCTTCACCAAATAGCTTGCAATCTAAATGAAAGGCAAAGCCAAAATATCAGGAGAAAGTTATGTGCGACGGAAAGTGTCAAAAGCTTCAGAAAGGTGAAGGGGGCATGCAATATGGCCAGGAAAATGTCATTAGAAACCTTGGTGAAAGCACTTCTGAGGCAGGGTTGAGAATGGGAGCCAGACTGGAGGGTGCACATGATAGAACTGGAGAAGAACTCAGGATAATACTAATAAATGGAACCTGAGTTTAAAGGTGAAGGAAAGGTTGGAGATGGGGAAGCTGTTGAAGAGGAAGGTGGGGTTGAGAGTATTTTTTAATGGTGGGGACATTACTCATATTTTTAAGAGGAACCAGCTGGAAGAGACTAAAAGGTGAAGTAGGAGAGAAAGAGATGAGCAAGGTGATGAGGGAGGTTAATAGCAAGTGGGAGGCCAATGGGGCAAATACAGGGTTACAGATAGAGTGGGAAATGTGTATCCTCAGCTTCAGTGGTAGGGAAGACGAAGAGGTGGTAGCTGCTTAGGTGTTAGCTGGATAAAACAAATTAAAAAGATCATAGGGAGGAGACAAAAGAATTCCATTTAACCTGAGGCATGTGTGACTGTTCCCACAGCAATAGCTATACTCCAGAGTGCAGTCCTATTTAAATTAGGCTGCATTAGTCAAATATGATATGGTGACATGTAGTGAGCTGGTACAGTGTGGGGGTTGTAGGAAAAGTGCACAATTAACATTAGCGCTGGTCAATAATCTTGTGTCAGTTTTTTCAATGGAAAATCTGGGGGCAGTTGCAAATGATTTTGCAGAAAGGTATCTGCTCTCTGTGGAAAAAAATTGATTTTTCATTAAAAAAAGAGAGTGACCCCAAACTGATTTGGTTTTTGGCTGAAAACTGAAAAAAAATTTCATTGCTGAAATGCCACTGTGGTGCTTATAGGTACTTGAACTAGGGATGCTGGGGATGACTTGAAGTGGTTTCCGTTACATACAGGGTTTACAGTTTGGTTCAATGGTCTCAGGGCCCCCAGTATACAAATTGTTCCAGCACCCCTGGAAGTTGTACATTGGGCAACTCATGTCCTTTTCTTCTAAATGGTTTGGGTTCCCTGGTCAGACTACATCTCAATGATGCACCATCTTTTACCATGACATGCCATATGTTTCCTGCAAGTCACTGGCCATTGAAAGCAGACACTTGTAATGAAAGATTTTGTTTAGTTGAAAATCCCATTTTCGGTGAAAAAGCATTTTTGATGAAATATTTTTGACAGGGTTGCCAACTTTCTAATGGCACAAAACTGAACACCCCTGCCCCGCCCCTGCCCCGCCCCTGCCCCGCCCCCACTCGCTCCACCCCCCTCCCTCCGTTGCTCACTCTCCCCCACCCTCTCTGACTTCACACCAGGGTGTGGGAGGAAGGTGAGGACTCTAGCTGGGGGTGTGGGCTCTGGGTATGGCCAGATATGAGGGGCTCCGGGCTGGGGCAGGGTGTTGGGGTGCGGTCCAGAGCTCTGGCTGTGGGTGCAGGTTCTGGGGTGGGACTGGGGATAAGGAGATTGGGGTGCAGGAGGGTGCTCTCGGCTGTGGATGAGGGGTTTGGAGTGCAGACGGGGTATGACCTCCGGATGCAGGTGCAGGCTTTGGGATGGGGCCCGGGATGAGAGGTTTGGGGTGTAGGAGGGGACTCTGGGCTGGGTCAGGAGGTTAGGGTGCAGGAGGGGGTTTGGAGTCCCGGTGGCGCTTACTGCGGCTGCCAGGAAGTGGCTGCCAGGGAGGCTCCACTCTCTATCTTCGTGCCCACAGGCGCTGCCCCTGCAGTTACCATTGGTCAGGAACTGCGACCAAAGGGAGCTGCAGGGGTGGTGCCTGCGGGCACGAGGGCAGCATGCAGAACCTTCCTGGCCACCCATGCACCTAGGGGGTGCCAGGATCTGGTAGCCGCTTCTGGGAACCATGTGGAGCTAGGGCAGGCAGGGAGCCTGCCTTAACCCAGACCCCTGCTGCGCCACAGACCGGATTTTTAATGGCCCGGTCTGCAGTGCTGACCAGAACTGCCAGGGTTCCTTTCCGATCAGGTGTTCTGGTCGAAAACCAGAAACCTGGCAACCCTAATTTTTGACCATACCTCTCATACCGCTGCGAGAGGCTTCTGCATAACTATGGAGAAATGTGTAAAGTGTTCAAAAATGTGAGCAAGTTTTACGCCTTTACTGAAATGAGCACAGGTAGGGAGCAGAAAAAGTGCATGTGATCGGGGAAGACATAAAATGTGCTTGAAGGCATCTTTGAATTTTCACTTGCTCTATCTGCCAGCCAAGAACAGTGGATTTCTAGAAATTAAGAGGTGCTTTCTAATGAAGGCAAGGGGAGGGAAAAGTAAGAGGTCAGCCAGCGACTGAAATGATTCTGAAGGTCCCCAGAAACAGAGAATCAGGCCCTATGCTTTATACCAATTTTAAATTGACTGTAATTCTATTGAAATCCAGGGATAACATTTGCATAAAGCTGGTGTACCAGAAGAGAAACGGGTCCACTTCTCTCAGATATTTGCTGAGTATTCATGACATCTTATCAATCTCACCTGAGCTAACTGCCTTTAGTGTAGTACTTTGCAACATGCAAACATAGAAATGTGATTTCTGGACTAGACCATTGTCTTAATTGCAATGCCCTACTATACAGGGGCTAAGACATGTCTCACCTTAGTCTTTCATTGGTTGCTGTAGGGAGCCAATTCAGTCATACCCCCGAGAGAGAAACAAGGGTCTTGTCTTACCCAAGAGTAACCATTCTAGTATTATTTAAGAAATATATCTGGCACTCAACTAAATTGTAAACTGCACTCTGAAAATAATTACAGTAAATGCAATGAACAGAATATTTTTTTAAAACAAAAATAAGTCATTCAAAAAATGCAGTAGCAATTTTAACCAGCCCACAGGGACTGTTATTGAAATCTGCACATGGAAAGGAGGAGGATCAGGTCCTTCCAAAGGAATACTGCTCTTCAAATTCTCCTCACTGAGTCTTACTGACAAGTTGACCTGCCTTTTCTGAAGATGGGTCTGTATATTGTAGGCATTACCATTTTAGCTTTATCTGCAAAACTGTTCACACATTTCTCTGCTACAGTATGTTATGTCTCTACTGTATGCTAAGTTTCACGATAGGACAATACAACCTGAAATGAGCTTTTCTCATCTACTTCCCCCAACAAAATCACAGAATCAGAAGAATTATAAAATGTCACTTGACAGTGAGAAGTGAGGCTTTCAGTGGGCTGAGAGAAGATCTTTAAGTGAATCTTCTGTTTCATTTTTGGTGCATGCAAATGAAACACTTATGGTATGTGCCTGTTTTAGGAACTTTTTTTTACTAGTTTTCTTCCAAAATGAAATTCTGGTGAAACTGACCCAATTTCATGAAGCATTTTCATTTAAACAGAACTCCATATTTCATTGAAATATGTTTCTGTTCAAGTTTTTTCCAACCAGCTCTGTTTATCATTATTCATTACTGTCAGAATATTTTCATAGTGAAATATCAAATATGTAGGATTTTCTTGGGGAAACTGTTTCAATATTTCACAGGTTGATTCATCTGTTTAAAATCAGAAGGACCGTCTACGTTTGCCAATTACAACACTAATTTGTATCTTCTAGCGACTCACACAGATAAAAGGATGATTTGGGCTACAACTAATGACACCATTGCATTATCCAGTCTTTAACTTAATAATCAAGATAGACTTAGCACAGTTCATGGCAAGATCTTCAATTATCTGAAACTTAAAAAAAGGGTCCTACAAAAAGTGGAAACTAGGTCAAATTACAAAGGATGAATATAAACAGATAACACAAGTATTTAGGGAGAAATTAGAAAGGCCAAGGCACAAAATGAGATCAAACAAGCTAGAGCAGTGGTGGCCAACCTGTGGCCTAATCAGTTGAGGAGCATTACTTCTCATGTCTTGCTTACAAAACTCCTGCTAATACATCCCAATGATGTTTCGTTTTTTTGCAACAATGTTACACTGACTCAAATTTAGCTTGTGGTCCACTATGACCCCCAGATCCCTTTCCGCAGTATTCTTTCCTAGGCAGTCATTTCCCATTGTGTATGTGTGCAACTGATTGTTCCTTCCTAAGTGGAGTACTTTGTATTTGTCCTTATTGAATTTCATCCTATTTACTTCAGACCATTTCTCCAGTTTGTCCAGATCATTTTGAAGTATAATCCTAACCTACAACGCACTTGCAAACCCTCCCAGCTTGGTATCATCCACAAACTTTATAAGTGTACTCTCTATGCCATTATCTGAATCATTGATGTAGATATTGAACAGAGCCAGACCCAGAACTGATTCCCTGCGGTACCCCACTTGTTATGCCCTTCCAGCATGACTGTGAACCACTGATAATTACTCTCTGGGAATACTTTTCCAACCAGTTATGCACCGCCTTATAGTAGCTCCATCTAGGTTGCATTTCCCTAGTTTGTTTGTGAGAAGGTCATGCGAGACAGTATCAAAAGCTTTACTAAAGTCAAGATGTACCACATCTATCACTTCCCCCCATCCACAAGGCTTGTTACTCTGTCAAAGAAAGCTATCAGGTTGGTTTGACACAATTTGTTCTTGACAAATCCATGCTGACTGTTACTTATCACCTTATTATCTTCTAGATGTTTACAAATTGCTTAATTATTTGCTCCATTATCTTTCCTGGTACAGAAGTTAAACTGAGGGGTCTGTAATTTCCTGGGTTGTCCTAATTTCCCTTTTTTTATAGATGTGCACTCTATTTGCCCTTTTCCAGTCTTCTGGAATCTCTCCTGTCTTCTATGACTTTTCAAAGATAATCGCAATGGCTCAGATATCTTCTCAGTCAGCTCCTTGAGTATTCTAGGATGTATTTCATCAGGCCCTGGTGACTTGAAGCCATCTAACTTGTCCAAGTCATTTTTAACTTTTTTCCCTGTTTTAGCCTCTGATCCTACCTCATTTTTACTGGCAGTCACTATGTTAGACGTCCAATGACCCCCAACCTTCTCGGTGAAAACAAAAACTAAGAAGTCATTAAGCACTTTTGCCATTGCCACATTTTCTGTTATTGTTCCCCCTCACATACACCTCACTGAGTAACGGGCCTACTCTGTCCTTCCTCTTCCTCAGTTCGGGGCACCACATTTCAGGAAAGATGTGGACAAATTGGACAAAGTCCAGAGGAGACAACAAAAATGATTTAAAGATCTAAAAAACATGACCTATGAGGGAAGATTGAAAAAAATGGGTTTGTTTAGTCTGGAAGAAGAGAAGACTGAGAGGGGAAGAGAGGACATGATAGCAGTTTTCAAGTGCATAAAAGGTTGTGACAAGGAGGAGGGAGAAACGTTTTTCTTTTTAACCTCTGAGGATAGGGTAAGAAGCAATGGGCTTAAATTGCAGCACGGGAGGTTTAGGTTGGACATTAGGAAAAGCTTCCTAACTGTTAGAGTGGTTAAGCACTGGAATAAATTTCCTAGGCAGGTTGTGGCATCTCCATCATTGGAAATTTTTAAGAGCAGATTCGACAAATACCTGTCGGGGTGGTCTAGATAATATTTAGTTCTGCCATGAGTCCAGGGGACTGGACTAGATGACCTCTCAAGGTCCCTTCCATTCTTACGATTCTATGATTAAGATAAACAGAGGAACTGTCAATTTACTCATTCATTTTCACCCTGGTTTGTCTTTCAGACAGCCTATAAAATGGTCATAACATGCCAATGAGGCAATTTTCTAACTTGCATTTAAAAAGGTACTGGAAATATTAGACTTTTGTGTCGGGTTAGAGCATTACATGTCAGTCAGCTTTGGCACTATGGGGAATTAAAGACAGACCTTGGGAAATAGCAAAACTGCATAAACTGTGCTGGTGTAAATGTCAGAAATGATAAGTTATTCACATTCCTGGCAAATGAAATAATTGTTTTTTTATTTTTCTGATGTACTTATTAATTGGTCAAGAGCTTATAAAATAGACTCAAGGAACACAATCTGTTTAGCTTATCAATGAAGGATAAGGGGTGACATGATCAGTCTGTAAGTACCTACATAGGGAACAGAATTTTGCTAACAGAAGACTCTTCAATTTAGCAGACAAAGGTATAACAAGAGCCAATAGCTGGAAGCTAAGGCAAGACAAATTCCAGTTAAAAATAAGGCACACATTTTCAACAGTGAGGGCAATTAACTGTTGGAACAATTTACCAAGGGTGGTGGTGGATTCCCCATTACTGGAAATTTTTAAATCAAAATTGGATGTTTTTGTAGAGAATATGCCAGAGTTCAAACAGGAATTAATTCAAGGAACTTCTATTGCCCATGTTGTATAGAAATTCAGACTAGATCAAAATGGTCTCTTCTGGCTTGTAATATATGAATCTGTGACCTCAGTTCTTTCGGTCACATTAGGAAGAAAAAAATGCATCTTTGAAGATTTTGTTTTGATCTTCTTTTTCATTCTTTCACTTATTGTTGACCTAAACTGCTTAATTGTTTTGTAGTTTTACCTCTTCTGAACTTTCAGAATAACTTTCCTGACATTTAAAGTTAAGAGAAAAATCATAAAGAACCAATAACAAATCTGCAGGGGATCGAGGCAGGTGACATTTATCATAGTTGTCTTGCCTGAAGAAATCACTTGACTGTAGTGTGGAGAAGTGAAAGATACAATTTATTTTTAATTCAATAAAATGAAGAATATTCAGACAACAAGGGGCTCATGAAATGAACTTCTTTTCTGTGTAGAAATGGTGTTACTCCTCCTTTCCAATCTTACCAAGATAGTTTGGAAATGACAGCTCAACCTCTAAAACACTGATTATTTAGCCACAAACATCACAATTCTTACTTCCTATTGTAACTTGATCTATAGATTATCAATAAAAATGTCCAGTTATCACTTTGAGGGTTGACAGGTTCTTTTCCCAAGATCAAGCTCCGTATTATTAAAATTATTATATAGTTGGGAACCCAGATGTGCACAGATGCAACACTATAGGAACTCTTTTATATTTACAAATAAATAATTTATTAATACATTTAGCAAAGTCATACACACTCTAACTCAATAAGGTAGATAGATAATACAGAAAGTACAATTGGACATCCATACTCACACCATCTTTTGCAGAGCAACCTGAAATGTTAACCATTATCTTCCTCATCACTGTCACCTTCCTCATCTTCACCAGTGGCCATCATTCTGGCCCCTCCCAAGGGCTACACCTCTCTCTCTCTCTCCTACTGCCCTGATATGTTACTTTTATAATGTTACGCTGACGTTACCATGTCTAATGCATATTCAATAGGGGTTTCTCCCCTGTTACTTATTTGTATTTCCTCCCCTTACCAACGTTAAGGTGTCCTTCTTCTATAGGTTAGTGTATTTATGATTTCACCCCATTATCATATACATCAATTCGTTGCCATGGTACTCTTGTGGTCTGATGTTCCATCCAAAATCTTCCAGAAGCTGGTGTCAGTTCATGTTCTATGGTTGGCTGATGTCATTATGGACAAAATTTCCCCTGCCCCTGACACTCTACTTCCAGTTCCCCAAAACTTATAAGTTACATAAGTTTATCTTTGCCAAAGTTTGTAGGCCTCAAGCCGCATGCTAACTGCTAAAGCCAATGTCTTACAAGATACAAGCCTGCAGGTTCCTTGCAGTACTACTAAATATAATGCAAAGCAGTGCATATAATAAAGGTAAGCTGGCCCACTAGGCTACACTATTTAAATTTTCTTTCTAAAATATTTAGAGATGAAATTAACTCAGATCAAAACACGGGATCAAAATACCCTCCAGCTTGGTGATGGTGGTGGTATAGGAGTTAAAATCAAGATATGAATCTTGTGGCCAGTGACCATCTTTAAAAATATTATGATGAATCATTAGAAAAAGTTCTTATCCAGCAAGAATTTTTAACATGATGTTATACTGAATATGAATTCTGATTAAATGGAAAAGCAATAAAAAGCAGTTTGCCCAAACACCAGATGAATAACTTACATTTTTGTTACCCTTATAAAAATGAAGAAAATGTTTTTCATTGTTTAAAGAAGGAGGAAAAAATCTACATCCCATTTATGCTTTTTTTTCCCCTTGCCCCCATATATCAAATTTAAGCAATGTATATGTTGTAATACACTAAGAAATATTTTGTACTGTATTAAACCTGAAGTGTGTGTTTATATGCACAGTATAGTCCCATGGCCACATGAATGGATATGGAAAGTAGAGAGAAAAGAAATTGTCATGTACAGCCAGATGCTCCTGAAAATGTTGCCAGGATTATAGAGAGAAGCAATCATCTGTGGCTCTGGCTGTAAGCAATCTGTCAGCAAGTCCAAATTGGTCAGCTGGAGTGCTGTGGAGGAAGGTTAAAGTTGCAAATAGACATCTAAGCACCTAATTTCATGGGGATCAAAAATACATGGAACAGATTGGAAATCTGAAGACTTTGTGGGATCAGAAAGGCAGTTTCCCTAACACGTTCCAGCATTGGGATATCCTTTTTAATGTGGACTTCGAGCTGCTGAAAGCTCCATCCTTCTGCATATGGTTGTTAGCTCTTTTCCTTGTGGGGACTGGTTATTTGGTAAACCTTTGCTAATGGAAATCACGTTCTACAGGTTCCAGTCATTGTAGCAGTCAACCTCTCACAGTGATTGCTGCAGTCCCACTGCACTACTACTGGTCCACTCTTCTTCACTGAGCTAAATAACAGAAACCAAAGATTGCCATCTGGGTCCTGTTTATTTTTGTGTTTTGTTTTACTTTCCTGTCTGATCTCAGTGCACAGAACTGGCAGGTAAGTTTTCAGACTATGGAATATCTTCCAGCAGTCAAATGACATTGTAACAGGCAGTGAGCAACCTAACAGTTGGTATGCAAAGACAGGGATATAAAACACTTTTGCCTAATTTAGGAAAGTTAATAGGCTATCATGGGGACTGCTACCCATCTACATGAGTATAGACTGGTTCTGAGAACAAAGTTCTATACAGCTCTAGAAACTCATCTGGTTGTTTTATTCACTCCTGTTGTTCATTCCAGAAGATCACAAACTGCTCCTCTTCGAGCTATCATGCAACACCAACTTTAATGTGAGCATTGTGAAATTTTCAGAGTAATGTTTTCCCCTGCATAATTTTCTAAAGGGGGGAAAAATAAATCCCCAGGTTTTATTTTGTTTTGTGTTTAAAAAAAAAATCTGACAGGAATAGATTCAGGTATAGACACTACAGGCACATGCATAAGGTCCCAGTTTTAGTCTTGCTGATGTCAGAATCTCACCTTTAATTTTAAACAAAAATGTATATTTCTAGCACTCCTGGTTCTGATGAAAAGCTTGAAAATATAACTCAAAGACAGCCAGTGGAGAGAGTTTGCAGCCAGTCTCTAGCAAAGAGAGCTTCAGTGGCCATTAAAATCAAGGAGGAAGCTGCTTGGCCCCAGACCCACCACTACAGCCAGCCAGGTCTCCCAAATTTCTTTGAGAAAAGAGAAAAAAGAGTAGATGAGGTCCAACACTGCAGGGATGGTGGTTATGGAACCTTCAGTTCCCGTCCCAGTCAGATCTGGACCCACCCCTCTTAAAGTGCAAGCAGCTGGGAGACTCTAGCTATTCCAGTCAGTTCTGGACCATCCTTCCTATGTCTGAGTACCATCCTCTTGACTATGCCATATGAAGAGGAGGAGAAAAAGGAAGAACAGGATATGACTTCAAAGTGTCCTTCCTGGTCACTTCCTTCTTCCAGACGCCAAGGTGAGAGAGATTTGGAGAATAATCAGGCAACAAACAGCACGTGTTCGGTGGGAGTCAAAATCGATAGGCCTATTCCTGACTGTCAGCAGACTATCGAAAGCAGCTTTTCAAGAAAAATCCTACTTGGGTGTTAATTGCTATGAGGCAATTAATAGGAGCTCAGATAGTATAGTGATGAGCATAGTATAAATGTCTGCATAAACAGAGGTAACAAGTGAACTTGCTCTAAAGTCAGTGCTAGATGCTCTTCTATTGCAGAGGGCCTGCAGAGATGCCTCAAAATATACACTAGAGCAGAAATTCCCAAACTTTCTTATTGCATACCCCCTTCCAGATCTACCAGTTACTAAATAAAACTGTCCATTACACAATTTCTCCTGCGTACTCTACAGAGATGTCTCATGTACCAGAGTTTGGGAACTGATTTGCATTAGAGTTTTTTCCATCAACTTATGCCAGAAGAATGTTACTGGCTTTGAAGTGTAAATGTGGAGAGAAACCTTGAGTAACATGGCAACTCTCTGGGAGCGTAGATACCTTTTCAGTTACAGCAGTGAAGAGGTGCTTGTTAAGAGTCACTAGGGACCAATAGTCTTTGGACCAAGATTAATCACTTTGAGAAGTGCCTACCACTCAAGCAGACACAATCTCTTGGCTCTCACTAACTAATAAAGTATTTTTTATTTTTTGTGAAACCTGTTCTGTGTAACTTGTAAAGTCTTCACTTTTCAGCTACAGTCCCTCCTAATGACCAATTCTGGAAAGATGCTTCAATTGCTGTGTGGCGTGAATTTACACTCTCGTTATTTTAAAAGTGACTGTACACAGTTGCTGTTGAGGGAGTTTTCCTATGGCTGTAGAAAGTTCTGTGTGAAAGCAAGGGTGTTCATAGTTTAGCTTAGCACCACCCTGTCTCTAAAAGGCACTCTTAAAAATACAGCCAGCTTATCCTGCATTTTCCAAAAAGACGAAAAACACTTTCTGTAGGCCAGTAAACAGCTAACTAATATATTACAGGGAAAATATCTAGAAACAAATCTCAGGAATTTGAGAGAAATATAACTTTTAAAGGGGACTTTTTTTTCTTTTAAAGCATTCTTTTTATTTATAAATAAGGGGTTTTATTTTTAAGGAAAAATGTTTTATATACACTGTATATTTTGATTGTCAAATACACTATACATGTATAATTTACAAAGATATTAGAGGTATTTTAATTACAACAAAATACTGTATTTTAATACATTAAACTATGAGACTGAAAAAATCTTACAATTTTAAATATTTAGTTATATGACTTATTTATTGTTTGTATTGTATTACTGTAACACATACAGTACCCAACCAGTGACTGGGAACCCATTGTATTAGGAGCTGTACATGTAACTGTAATGAAAAGATGGTCCTGGCACTTAAACCCTTATAATCTAAGGCCCTGATTATGCCCTCTGCAGTTTGCTCGTGGAACATAACATTTCATAAACTTAGCTAATGTTTTGCACAGCTGTAGTAGTCCATATATATGGTACAATCTTCAGGATCAGGGCCGAAGTACGTAACAAGAGACAGCAGGATGACACAACAAATGGGGAACAGCATAAGGCAACAGTGAGACAATTATAATCAGCACAATAAGCAGAAGTCATAGTACACCAACAGCCTTGCCATTGTCAAGTATTTTGTATGCATCACAATATATGGGAGATCTAAGGAAGCTTACAATTTGTAATAGACCTTTAGGAAAGCTGTTAAAATAAACAGTTTGCAGCAACATTTGTACAATGATAAATTCTTATAATTGACAATTTTAGAATACTTCTTTCCCAATTTTTTTTAAATTTGACCTTCTAGTGCCTCCTCCAACAAGAGTTCTTGAACAGTACAGACCTAACTCATCAAGATAAGAAGGTTATCAGATAGTGACTGTTCCCAAAATATGCTAAGAACTTTCCAAACAGAGAGGGATACACAGCCACTGCCACAGTGATCAAAATGGGTTGGGGGAAAGGAATGTTACATCAACTGAAGGGGATGGAGATACTGTACAGTGTATGTAAGGGACAGAACTGGGCAGAAGCAGATGTCTATAATTGTTTCCAATTATTTAAATCTGGTTTAGGGATAAATATGTTATAATAGAACAAGAACCTGTAATAAAATAGGTCATAATAAAACAAGAACCATCATTTATGGTATTGTATACAAACTATATTTAATATTAACGTTTCAACTTTTAAGGATTTTCTTCTCTTTTTAACAAGCACCTGTACGATATTTGGTGGTGGTTAGGAAATCTAGCAATGGAATAGCTGTTTCAATTTCTTTCTCTAAACTCTTTGTGCAGAGTAAGCTTTTTGACCAGTTGTATTATCCCCTTGCGACCTTGTAACATTCTTTATTAGCTGAAGTATAGTCAGCTTGTTTGGTAATTTATTTTTTTTAAATCACTCATAGCTATTTTCTTGCTTGATTCGTTGAGTCATTTTGAAAAGAGACATCATCCTACCTGAAACACAATTGTAAGTGTTAACTCCAGTGAAATATAGCAAATCAGTGCATATTGAGCCAGACAGAAGGTCTAACATCTATTAATAACAGGAGTGAACTAAAGACCCCCCAGGTAAGAAAAACATGGGGGTAAAATTCCATATGACAAGATAAAGAAAGCATAAGAAGATTGTGATTATAGGCAACTTCAACTTCTCTAACGTTCCTGCAGAAATTTTTGAGACATGACATAATGGAGACACTAATAACGGTTGTAGTAAATAATTGCTTTCTGAGCCATTGTATTTTAGGAACTCTAATGGCAATAGGCTGTCTGTCGCCTGTTTAGGTCCATGGTGAACAATATATGGGCCAAATTTTGTGCTTGTGTAATGGCCACAGTGTAAATCAGAGCAATATTTTTTTTGCCCCATACCTGGACAAAAACAGTTTATTTATAGATTTTTGGCTTTTTCTCAAGTGAACCTGTTTTGTGTCTTTACATGCTGTCTTTGGTATCTCTTTATATAGGATCACATAGGGTAATGCAAAGACCACTTCTCATTGAAAACACATGACGTGTTCTGGGAGTTGTATAACATCTCTTTAGATGTTTGATATCTTTAGACCTACTGCGTTAGATACTATATGGACATATGGGAAAACACAGTCCCTACTCCAAGCCAAGGAAGTTGCATGTGGGAGTGAGGGGTAGGATACATAAGAGTAGGATAGGTTAGTAGGTGGGATATGAGTTGGAGGCAGGGTAGAGGTAAGAGATAATTAAAGGAGAAGGGGAAGTATAAAGACAAGGATCAGGACGATGAAAGCAGATAGCATAGTGTTGTGGTTTTGTGAAAAACAGGCAAATTATAGCTGGTGACGGCAGAAGTCGGAGTCAGGAAGTCAGTTGTCAAGAGAGTTGGATAAATCCACTACTCCTCCCATGTTCCTTACCCAAAGAGGGTGGTGATGCAGTGATGTCATGCTTGTGCAGTGAAGGTTGCAGCATTCCAAGGGGTTCATGTTCCCTGTAGATCTGATCTTGGGAAAGTGCCAATATTGATGATATCCCAGGTGATTTGGCAAAGTTTTTCCAATGCAGATGGAGTATTGTACTGTACATCCCAGCCATGCCACGTAAGCAAGCTTATCAATAGCCTTTTAGAGCTGCTTAGCCACAGATTCTCCTGCTGGTTACAGTAAGGAAATTGATTGATTGGTACTCGTCTGTTCCTCTCTTTCTGCATGAGAAAGGCAAACAGAGCCAGCTGAGCACTATTCGCACATTGCTTGTCCTTGTGATTGACCAGCCCTGCACAGCTCTCTCAGCTGATAACAAACAGCCGTGCAGAACAAGCTATGCAGCACAGGCCTGGGAAGGCTGAGAGAATTCGAACAGCAATGCCATGGGATTCATGGCCGAAAGTCTGGGAAATGATCTTCTCTGCTAGGTTTAAGAAAGGCACCAGCTGTCTGGCTGGAGTGGAAGGGGAGGATGTGGGCAACGGAGAAGGAGGAGACAATGCTGATGGACAGAAGAACAGAAAATAAAATAAAAAGGAATAGAAAATAAAACATAAACACAAATTAGACGTTCAAGAGGGGAAAAATAGCTTTCAGAAGGAAAAGAAAACTATACTAGGAAAGATGGAGTTGGAGGAAAATAACAGGAACTTTTAAAAAAAGAAAATATATTAATGAATAAGAAAAATGGAGGACAAAGAAAAATTAAAAGTTTTGTTTATAAAATTACTTTATTAATAAATTCAGTCCCATTTCACTTTCAGTACAGTCAGTGAAATGAGATTCCCCCCTTTCTCCTTATCCATGTTGAAAAAGTGGTGTCTCTAAGGCCATTTTTCCTGACTGAATCCTATGCTGACTGGCTAAGGTACTGAAAGCAACACATCCAGGCAGATGTACTACAGATACAATTGACCAAATAACAATCAAGTACAATTCAAACACTTAGGATGGTAGGGGTGGCTGATATCTTTCTTCAGAGCTGTTCTCACAGAATCTATGAGCAAGGCTGATTTAAATAAGAGTGAGAGATTAAATCAGGACATTTTTAGCTGAAACCCCTCCCCACCAAAAAAACCAAAAACAACCCTTCCCCCGCCCCGAAAACAAAACCATACACCACTGTTCACTTTGATTCAATTCAAGATGTTTTTCTTCACAGGTTGTCAGTGAAACACTCAGGCTTTATTTCATAAGCTGATACCGTCCTAATTTAAACTTTGACTTGCTATTACAAAGTCAAAATCAGATGATTAAAAACCTCCTGCTATAGATTTTTTTTTTTAATAGAAAGTGACAGTTTAATTTGGCAGAGTTGTGCTGAAAGGGTACTTAAAGCTTGTAGAGAGTGCCAACATCAGCAAGCTCCAGAGTAGCTAAAAATGAAAACAGAAACATGAATAATTAACAGATAAGCTCCGGTTCTCTAGTTTTTTAAAATTATTTACTTTTTAAAAGTTTTTTCTCCTGCTCAAAGTCCCAAAGGACTGTTTTTTGTAGTAGACCTGGCTTTGGTCACTAAAATACATAACACCTTTAAAAATTTTGCCTTCATTTGTGTCATACAAGGGGAAAAGTAGTGGTGTGTTGATGTTGAACTAGTGTGAGTTAACATGTGATCACTCATGGTGTTTTCCCTGCTGTCACTCTAACGGTGGTTTGTACCCACGATGAAAAAAAAAACATTGAAAAGTATTTCTACTCTGAAACCAATCCTTGAAAAGTATAAATGTTGATTTGCACTGGTAAGATCACATAGCAGGCAACGATTTGGTGTTAGCTGACAGAATGAGAAATGCATGTACCGCGGTGTTGTCACGGATTTTACTTCCATGGAATTGTGCACCAGTATGCCGAGTATTGCTTATCCAACGACATTAGCTACTCTACTTCTGCTTTAGTGCAAGAAGACCTAACGTCAGAGGATTATCCCTATGGCAATTGTTCTGATGTGCTGAAATACTAATTGCTCAGATTTGTCTTGTGCATGTTACTAGGTGGCATGTCACATTTTTAAGGTGGTCATTGCAGGTATCACATTACAACTGTTCAAAATGACCAGAAGCCAGAACCGTGGAAAAGCTGTCATTTTGTACTTCAGATGCAGTCATGTGCAAAAACTCATATTTTCATAATGCATCCGTATATTTGAACCTAGAAGGAATTTTACTGTCTCTGCCAAAGGATACAGTTATAAAAAATGCACGGACTTATAAAAATGGGACAATTCTGCTAATAAAACCTACCCATTATTGTCATATCAAAATCTCTCTTTTGTGTAAACCTGCAAAATTCTCTTTCTAAGTCATACCAACAGAGAGGTTTTTTTGCACTTCTTTTGAAACATCGTAGAAAACATTAGAAAATCTTTGAGTTTAGGAAGTTATAGACAATTTGTAAGGAACATGCATATTTCTACTCATCACCTTCTGAACTTCTGATTTCATTAGAATTCTCCCAACAAGTACAAATACATGAAATGTAAATTTGTCTTCCTCTAAATACTGATTATATGGTTTATTTGTATAATTTCCTTTATCTTGGTCTGTTGTTTTTGTTGCTGCCCTTAAACTGAAAAATAATTGCCTATCAAATTAGGAGAAAGAAGACTTCACCTTACCAATACCATTTCTGTGTTTGGGGAACTGCAGCAGTTATCACAGGTTATAAACAGAATGAGATCATCGCTTTCCTGAGTATGGTCTCGACTAATATGAAGATTCATTTGTCATGTTTTATTATGGTTTTATATAATTCATGTATAGACTGGACCCTGCAGACCCCTAATTGTGTGAGTAGTCCTTACTCCAACAGGACTACCAGCACAAGGTAGGATATTGTGCAAGAGTTTGCAGTACCAGTTATGACAGCATTTCTCAAAGTGCATGCCCTCCCTTCACCTCTAGGGGTGAAGACAGATATCTCAGCTGTTCTCTAGAGTCTTGGATCTCCTCAAACCCAACTGCAATAGGTACAGAGAGAACCTTCAAAATGTGAAACAAGTATAATCAATGGTTCAGTTTCCAGAGAGCCTAAAGCAATAGCTCTGAGGTGTGAATTGCCCCATTTATTTCAATGGGTGCTAATTCAGACGCTAAAGATAATTATTTTCAATATCAGCATGATTTCACTGCTTATAAAAGCATGTGAAAATAAGAGAAATCATCTTATTGATGAGTATGCTTTTACTAATATGTAGTGAGGTGGAAAGTTGGGGGCATGATTGATTTAATTTTATTGAAGTAAGGTCTGAGTTTTCATAGGTTCCAAGGCCAGAAAGGACCACTGTGATTCTTTAGTCTGGCCTCCTATATAACACAGGCCATAGAACTTCCCCAAAATAATTTCCAGAGGTGATCTTTTTAGAAGAAACATCCAATCTTGATTTGATTTTAAAATTGAAAATCCACTATGGCCCTTCAGAAATAGTTCCAATGGTTAATTACCCTGACGGTCAACATTACGCCTTACGTTCAGTTTGACTTTGTCTAGCTTCAACTTACCTTTCTCTGCTAGATTGAACAGTCCATTATTAAATATTTGTTTCCCATGTAGATATGTTTAAATTGAAATCAAGTCTCAAGCTTAACCTTCCCTCTGTTAAACTAAATAGATTGTCTATCACTATAACGCATGTTTTCCAAACCTTTATTCATCAATGTGGCTCTTGAACCTGAACTTGAACCTCCTGAACCTTCTTCAGTTTATTAACATCCTTCTTGAATTGTGGGCACCAGACGGAACACAGTATTCCTGCAGTGGTAGCATCAGTGCCAAATATAGATGAAAATAACCCCTCTATTCCTACGTAAGATTTTCCTTTCTATACATCCCAGGATTGCATTAGTTCTTTTGTCCACAGCATCACACTGAGAGCTCATGTTCAGCTGATTATCTACCAGGAGCCCCACATCTTTTTCTGAGTGATTGCTTCCCATCCTGTAAGTATGGCCTACATTCTTTGTTCCAAATATGTACATTTACATTTAGTCATATTAAAAAACATACTGTCTGCTTTCACCCAGTTTAACAAGTGATCCAGATCACTCTGAATCAGCCACCTGTCCTCTTCATTATTTACCAGTCCCCATACAATTTTGTCATCTTGAACTTTATCAGTGCTGACTTAAGTCATTGATAAAAATATTAAATAGCGCTGGGCCAAGAACTGATTCCTGGACGCCACTTGATAAACACCCTCTGGATGATAATTCCCCATTTACAATTACATTTCGAGACCTTTCATTTTAGCCAGTTTTAAATCCATTTAATGTGAGCCATGTTCATTTTATATTGTTAATCAAAATGTTGTGTGGTATCAAGTCAAATACCTTTGAGAAGTCTCAGTAATACTACGTTAACGCTATTGCCTTTATCAACCAAATTTATAATCTCATCAAAAAAGATATTAAGTCAGTTTGATGAGATCTGTTTTCCATAAACCCATTGATTTGCAGTTCTTAAATTACCCACCTTTAACTCTTTATGAATTAAGATTTAAAACAGTTTGGGAAGCATGACCTTACATTATCAATGCAAAATATACTAATTTATTTAAATGTAAAACAAAACATTATTTCTCTTGGTATTTCTTTGAATGAAGTGTAGGAGATACTGTAGAAGCAAATTCTCAGTGTGACCATCCTCCTACTCTTTGAGGTAAAAGCCATTGGCCTGTGATAGTGATATTTGTCTTCCTGATCCAGCTGCTGTAATTAAGGAAGAAGATCCAACAAGGCATGTGTTCCTGTGAGATATCATGAAGCATACAGCAAAGACAGGTATCATCAGTCTGTGAGTGAGGATAGACTCTGGAGAAGTATATTCTTTGGTGAATCAGAGCAGTGAAGTTCTACACTGCGATACTGCATCTTATTTTCCCGAGGTAATCTGAAAAATTGCTAAAAACTAAATTATTGAGGAGAAAAAAAAAGATGCATTCTCCTTCCAACCCCAGCAGTACTTATGTGGAACTGTAGAAAGGAAAAGTTTTAAGACTTAGGATAATTAAATAGACAAGTGTTCTTGTTCTTTTCTTTAAATGTCAGATTGTGTTCTCATTATTTTAAGAACCTTAGTTAAAAGTAAATTGGTCACACATTTCTTTCAGTGAGACATCTTGCCCTACCACATGTCTTTGCTTCTTACCTGATAATCCGAGCAACCGAGTAGGAAAGAAAATACATTATAACTCTGATTAAATGCAAAAGGAACTATGCTGATACTCCTGTCTTAAGTCATGTCATTGGTAAAAAGGTTAAGTGCACAGCATCAGCCTTGATTTTTCATGTTCTGCCTGTTTCCATTTTCAACTTTAGGTACATTGACAAGGTTGCTTGGCATTAAAGAGGGGCTTTCTTACTATGGACAAATTTCAGACATAACCAACTAAAATCTCTTCATTTTAACTTGATTTTTCACAATATTTTTTGCCTTACATGCTATTTCTTGAAAGATATTGACCAGATTTAAACAAGAGATAGCTCTTTCTCAATCCAGCTCCTCTTCATACTTTTGCTGTATCAATCTATTGCAGGATCAAATATTTAAAGTCCTTATTCAGTGCTAACTCTGGGCTTCAGGATTTGACCTGGAATACTAAATTAATGACATCAGTGTATTCCCACAGGAATAAATTGTGATTCCACAAATAAAGGACATAACTGTAGAATCTAGCAGAAAGAAAGTAAGTTTTGGAAGTGAATCTCTTTTATTCAAACACTAACATCTCACTTTGAATAACACTACAGCAAGGACAGTGCAGAAATGATTGGGCAAATAGATTGACATCTGTTTTAATATTATTTGTTCTAGTTCACTTCATTGTGGAAGCCATTCATTGAAGTTATGTCGTCTGATAACCTAAAATTCCTATCCATACCCTTTTTTAATTTGATCACTGTATCATATACAATCAACAAGCCTTCGCAACGTCCCTTGAGTTAAATCAATCCTACTGTGAGCTCCACAGAAAACAAAGAAGCGAATGAGATAATGAGCTATCTCATGTCCTAGTTTCTAAATGAAATCAGTACTTCAGTGATGCTCATGGCTGACTGTAAAATACTTGGTGATTAAGGGAAAGTACAGTATAGGTGGTTAGAATTAGTAATGGCTGTAAGCACAGGAGATGGAAAAGGATTCAAGGAAACATATTGCCACTTATATAGCCTATATGAGGACTAAGCAGACTCGCAGTCAATGCAGAGGCTTCTCCAGCCTTACTCTGTCAGGGTGTTGCTCCAAATGCAGTGTGGGCTCAGGAAAGGGAGGACCATGAAAAGGTAGGATCTTGGATCTTCTTCTCCCTGCACTGGCCTGTGTTTCTGGCAGGTAGGCTGCATACCGAGAGTATGCTGCAACCCATAAGGGTGAAAAGTAGAAAGGTTTCAGCATCAAACCTACTTTGCACTTTCACCTCACCTGAAACATTCAGGCCAAATCACCCCAAAATATAAAGCATGCACATTCATTTTTCTGTTAAAAACTTAACACCTAGGTGTAAAGAAAATGGAACTTTCCAAGAGAGAATTTTTAACTTATTCATTACAAAAAATATTTTAAATGATTACCTCATTAGTAGTTTGGAGGAGCCCATGGAGCTGGAAGCAGAGCAGCATCAGCTGTGCTGAGGCAGAGTGGAGCTGGAGCAGTCTGGAGCCAGGTGCAGTGAGCAGCTGGGAAGAGTGAGGGGGACCCTGGGTAGTGGGCCTAGTGCAGGGAGACACCCCCAACCAAGAGGCCCTGCAGGCCAGACCTGGAGGGGGTTTGTAACCCGACGGGGAAGGGTCAATGCTGCAAAGAAGGGTCCTGCCACCTAGAGCCTGAGAGTATGTGGCCACTGCCAAAGCAAGTGTCTGACCCGCAGCATCCCTGCAGCACAGCCAGGGCTGAGAAGAAGGTCTAGGATTTGAGAGGAACAGACTGAACTTCCCTGACATTCCAGAGACGCTGGTTGTGATGTCCCCATTCACAGAATGGGGTGACGTGTTTTTCTTTAAGCTTTCCCATTTTTTTCTTCTTTTTTTTAAATTGATTGCTGTTTAGTAAGTTGTATTTGCTTTGAACTGTATGTAATGATCAGTGGGTCAGGGAAGTATCCAGTGCAGAGAGAGCACCCTGGAGTGGGGACACCCTGCCCTAAGAGACCACAACAAGGTTGGGGGTCGAGTCCCGCAGGAATCCTTGGCCCAGCCTTGTTGGGGCTACCAGGACTCTGCCACACAGGAGAGTGGAAGGGAAGCCCTTGAGGTCAGGCAGGCCTCCGGGTAGAGGAAGTGGGAGTGAGGACTCAGATCCTTTCGCTAGCCCACTTCACCGGGGTAATGTTTAAGCCAGGAAAGTTCCCCATAATAACGGGACCATTCCCCCACTTACATAATTATTCCTCCTTGCTAAAATTCTGCCACAGCCAAAATATTCACACCAGTACATCCAGGCCCCATATTAACAAACATCATGTCATATTAAACCCCATTAACAATTATCAAAAGAACATTTAACATATTTAACATTCTACGTCTACTTCTTCGTACTATACATGACTATACATTAAAACACTACATAGAACCAATAATAATCATTTCTAAGTTTAACAGGCAGTACACCCTTAGTAGTTCTCTGGGAGCTTCTTAGGACTGATGGTTCATTACCCATTTTTCTAGTCCCTTGTCCCCAAGTGACACCAGGTCAATTTGAGGAATCTGGCCATTTTTGTCAGGGTTTGCCCCATTGGTTTCAGTCTCCACAGGGCGTGCTGATCTATGCCTCTGATGGTCATTGACTGGACTAAGAGTGCAATGTTTCAGCTTGGCCCCTATGTACTACTCTCTCAGAACCAACTCATTCAGGCTACATTTTGTAAACTGATAGCTCGGGATTGTTCTGAGCATCTACAATGTGGGGATTTGACTCCCACTGGTCCTGTATTTTATGATGTCCCAGTGTCTATGGTTATGAACTAGTACATGATCACCAGGCCTGATGACAGCCCCACTGGACTTGCGATCATAAGTCCTTTTCCTACTTTGGGCTGTGTTTCAGGTGTACTGAGAGCAAATTCACAGGCTGTCTTCAGCTGGTCATGGTGACCTTTGACCCAGTCATCCAAATTGATCACTTCATCCTCCTCAGGGCCCTTTCTGTCCAGAATATCCAATGGCAACCTGGGATCACTCCCAAACATGAGATAAAAAGGAGCGTAACCTGTCGACGAATGGATATGGCTGTTACAGGCCAACACCAGCTCAGGGAGATGTTCCTGCCACACTCGCTTCTTTTCAGGCAGGAGTGTTCTTAGCATGTTGTGCATTGTCCGGTTAAATCTCTCGCACTGAATGTTTCCTTTTGGGTGACAGGGTATTGTTCAGCTTTTGGCTATGCCATACAGTTTACACAATGCAGATATCACCTTTGATTCAAAATTCCTCCCCTGATCCGAGTGTAACCATGCCGGACAACCATAGAACACAGACCAGTGTTTTATGAGGGCTTCTGCCATTGTCCATGCCATCTGGTTTCTAGTTGGAACTGTGACAGTGAATTGGGTAAACATGACTGTGAGAACCAGTATGTTCTCATACCCCTCTGAAGATCTCTCTAGCCGTGTGTAGTTCATCGCTAGGACTTCCATTGGGGCAATCACGTTAGTACAGGTCAAGGGCACACCATTTGCAGTGATGAATCCATGCTTGCATGTCGTTACCCATCATGGGACAATAATAATTTCTTCTCATCACCTCAAGAGTGTTCCTGTCTCCAGAATGCCCCCCTAGCCGCTCCCAGTCATGCCTGGCTTCATAAACTTGCTGGTGTAGCGACACAGGCACCACTAACTGCCACGCTTCTTTGCCATCTCAGGGATGATATGTTATCCGGAACAGCACTCTGCGGTGTAATCTAAGTCATTCCCGCTGTCTGGCTAGCTTCTTAGACTGGGGGCATCTGGCCCCAAATCTCCGGTCTGGCCTCATTCGGCTCATGACTGCCACTAGGACAGGTCCGATGTCACCTTCTCATTGCAGAGTTTGCATCTTCTCCCATGAGTACCCTGAGATTATTGCGCTCTCCCCTTTTACCAGGTTTTGTACTGCATCCTTTACTGTCACTTTGTCCTCAGGCTTTGGATTCTCTAGCCACAAACACGTCCACCCAACATCTGCAGGAATGACTAGGAAGTCTTTCTTCAGATCCTCGTCCTCTTCTGATTCATCCTCTAGAGACAATCTAGACAGGGTGTCAGCATTGATGTTCTGCCTTCCAGGTTTATGCTGTACTTCAAAAGTGAACTCAGCGAGTTGGGCCACCCATTGGTGTTCAATTGCACCTAAATTAACCATTGCCAGGTATTGGAGTGGATTGTGGTCTGAGATTACTGTGAATTTAGAGTATACTAAATAATCCTTAAATTTTTCAGTGATAGCCCACTTCAAGGCCAGCAGTTCTAGTTTAAAAGCTCAGTGGTTTTTGTATTTCTTTCTGACCTCCTTAGCCCCCAGCTCGCATATACGATCATATGCTCAGGCCCCCTCTTGCTTCTGGCTGAGCACTGCACCTAAGCTGTGCAGGCTTCCGTCAGCTGTCACTATAAATGGCAGGGTAAAACCGGGATATGCAAGTACAGGTGGTGACATCAGCCGATGTCTTAATTCGTCAAAAGCTGTCTGACAGGCATCATCCCACACAAAGGATTGGTCCTTTCCCTTCCTTTGGGCATACGTGTCCATTCAAACAGCCCAAACAGAGTCATCACTGCTGTCTTTTCCTGGTCTTGTTCTTCCACTGCAACCTGGAAATGACCAGAAGTAAAATGAGGGTTGAAAACACTCTTGCACTTCCTAATGCATCCAGTGACTCTTCCACGCATGATAGCGGGTAGGCATCCTTGTGCGTTACCTCATTCAGTTTCCTGTAGTCACAGCAGAATCGCACCCCACCATCTTTTTTTATTACAATCACCATCAGTGATGCCCATGGCTGTGGCTTTCTTTAAGGACACCTGGAGTCAATAGGTCCAGGATGTGTCTTTTTACCTCCTGGAACACTCGTGATGAAATCCGCCGGTGTCTCTGTTTTATTGGGATGGCAGCTCCACTGGGTATTTGGTGTGTCACTGTGGTGGTGTAACCAAAGTCTTACTTGTCCCTGGAAAAGACCTCTTGATGTTTCTTCAGTAGCGCCCACAAATGGCCGACCTGCGTAGGGGTTAATTGTTGGAGGTCCACTTGGACTGGAATGGGTAGCTTTCTGTCAGGTGTCACTTGTGACGTGATTACCTGTGCTCCTTTTTCCACTTTTATCACCCACAGCTCATCCCCATTTTCTTCCAGGGCAACCCTCACTGGGAGCACCACTCCTTCAGGTTGGAGTACCTCTGCCACCCTGGTTCAGGGGCACAACTTTATGGCCTTTTTACTTGAGTTTAATAGCCTGACTGGCATTTTTCCTTTGCTGGCATTAGCAAGCACATTTGCAATCAGGAGCCCATTAGGGAGACTGGTCCCGGGTGTTGGCTCGACAAGCACTCTGTATCCATCAAAGTCGCTTGGCACCCAGCAGCATCCATCAATAATCTTCTCACTCCAGGGAGGCATAACCACCTTCTGTCTCCCTGACACCTTAACATAGCCAATTTGTCCTGTGGGACCCAGGAAGCATCCATGTCTCTCCACTTGAGCTAGTACCTGCTTCAGTGTAGCGTCCTTCTTAGGCTGCCCATGATGGTTCATTTCCTGGGTTCCTTCTCCTGCCAATAGTAATTCTTTCAGCTCTCTTATAATATTCATCCCGAGAATTCCCGGTACTCTGTTCTCCATTAAAGTAATTTCTGAAGCTGTGTCCTTTAGGATAAAGATGCATTTCCCGGGGATCATTCAACCCATGTGCCCTACATCGGCTTCAAAGGCACCCCATGAGAGGAATGGCAAGTCCATTAGCTGTACAAATTGGTCAGATCTCTCTCTTTTAAGTAGTTTTGGAACTATGATTCAGAAATAATGGTGACGTCTGAGCCAGCGTCTATCAAACAGCAGGTTCTCACCCCTGCTATGGTCATTTCCGCTGTCAAGCAGTCCCTGAAAGCTCGGCCACAGAAGTTGTTGCACACACTAACATCATCAGGGTCCTTTTCCTCACTGCTGGCATGCTGCCCTTTTCCTAGCGACAGCCATAGAAACCCTTCTGTTCCCACGCGGCTTTCCCCTGACAGTGGGCTACTCGCTCCTGGTGCCTCTTGGATTTCAGGCACCTGGGACTCCAGTCTCCTTCTCAGTGGACAGTCTCAGCTAGTATGTCCTGGCCTTTCACAGGTGTAACAAATGTATCTTCCCAGTGCATCTTTCTGTGGGGATCTTTGGGACCCTGGGGCCCTTTAATATTTTGGCCTGTTAGTGGAGGTTTTTCCTTTCATCACCTCAGTCATCACTTTCAGCATCTCCCCCTGTTGGACTGCCAGTTTTTGGACAGTTTCACTTAAGCTTTCCAATGTTAACTGTGTTTGGGGCAGGGCCTTTTCCCCAGTAGTTACATTCACTTGGCCCCCACTTCATGTACAGGGGTTAGGCTTGGCCGTCTCTTCCACAGGAACTTCCTCTTCTTCTGACCACATAATGGCAGCCTCTTCCTTCAACCTTCTTTTCATTTCACAGTGGAGGGAATCCTCCTGGAGCCCCAGCATTATCTGCTCTTTTAGAACCATATCTGGGTCTGGAACTCATTGAGGGTCTCGCCGCTCTGCTTTACTCATTCTCTCCTGGAGGTCATACAGTTTCACCAGGCTCCTGCTTTCTCTCAAAGAACTCCTTTAGTTGGGTTCCAATAAATACCTTGTCTCCATACCCTTTTAGAGTTTAAATACCTTTCCACATCTTTCTTGTCTGTCAGTGCCATGAACTTTACTCTGTCCTTGGCCTGGCCCTTGAGGTGTTCCTCTATGAAGTCCACATGATCTTCTTCAGGTACTTTTAGCACATGCATAGCTGCATTCACAGACTTGACCCACTCATCTACCATAATGTCTCCTGGCTTGTCAGGAAGCCACCAAACTCTGTGACCTTCTGCTCCCATGGGACATAAATAGCGGGGGTTTCTTAGCTTCTGCTGTTTGATAGTCTATTACTGCCTTAGCCAGTGATAAGGCTTCTCTCTGTTTTGTTCTAGCTTGTTGTAATGCCTCAGCTTGGTCTGATAATCTGCACTGAAGTTCAGCAAACTGGGCCCATAGTTCTTCAATTCCAGCCATGGTAGGGATCTTGACCAGGCCTGGACAGTACTACCATAACTCAACCAATAAACCAATGGAGTGGACCCTGCGGATAGGGTCATGTTTGTGACGTCAATTAAGTAAGCGGGGGAATGGTCCTGCTGTTGTGGGGAACTTTCCTGGCCTATACACTACCCCGGTGAAATGGGCTAGCGAAAGAATCTGACCTCGCTCCCACTTCTCTACTGAGAGGCCTGCCTGACCTCAAGGGCTCCCCTTCCACTCTCCTGTGTGGCAGAATCATGTAACCCCAACAAGGCTAGGCCCAGGATTCCTGGGGGGCTCAGCCCCCAACCTTGTCATGGTCACTTAGGGCAAAGACTAGGGTGTCCCCACTCCGGGGAGTAAGTCTGACAGCAGCAGAGGGAACTGTTCAAACAGCGGCTTAGCCTGATGGCCAACAGCCAACAGACCCCAGCACCAGCACAGGCTGTGCAAGAGCAGCTACTGCCAATGGCCTGTCATAGAATCATAGAATATCAGGGTTGGAAGGGACCTCTGGAGGCCATCTAGTCCAACCCCCTGCCCAGAGCAGGACCAATCCCAACTAAATCATCCCAGCCAGGGCTTTGTCAAGCCTGACCTTAAAAACTTCTAAGGAAGGGGATTCCGCCACCTCCCTAGGTAACGCATTCCAGTGTTTCACCACCCTCCTAGTGAAAAAGTTTTTCCTAATATCCAACCTAAACCTCCCCCACTGCAACTTGAGACCATTACTCCTCATTCTGTTATCTGCTATCACTGAGAATAGTCTAGATCCATCCTCTTTGGATCCACCTTTCAGGTAGTTAAAAGCAGCTATCAAATCCCCCCTCATTCTTCTCTGCTGTAGAATAAACAATCCCAGTTCCCTCAGCCTCTCCTCATAAGTCATGTGTTCCAGTCCCCTAATCATTTTTGTTGCCCTTCGCTGGACTCTCTCCAATTTCTCCACATCCTTCTTGTAGTGTGGGGCCCAAAACTGGACACAGTACTTCAGATGAGGCCTCACCAATGTCAAATAGAGGGGGACGATCACGTCCCTCGATCTGCTGGCAATGCCCCTACTTATACATCCCAAAATGTCATTGGCCTTCTTGGCAACAAGGGCACACTGTTGACTCATATCCAACTTCTTGTCCACTGTCACCCCTAGGTCCTTCTCTGCAGAACTGCTGCCTAGCCATTCAGTCCCTAGTCTGTAGCGGTGCATTGGATTCTTCCAGCCTAAGTGCAGGACTCTGCACTTGTCCTTGTTGAACCTCATCAGATTTCTTTTGGCCCAATCCTCCAATTTGTCTAGGTCTCTCTATA
Organism: Lepidochelys olivacea; assembly: GCF_965140295.1. Classification (NCBI taxonomy): domain Eukaryota; kingdom Metazoa; phylum Chordata; order Testudines; family Cheloniidae; genus Lepidochelys; species Lepidochelys olivacea. The sequence goes on along the minus strand of NC_140414.1, from coordinate 43,599,327 downwards.
TCCTATCCCTACCCTCCAACATATCTACCACTCCTCCCAGTTTAGTGTCATCCGCAAACTTGCTGAGGGTGCAATCCACACCATCCTCCAGATCATTAATGAAGATATCGAACAAAACCGGCCCCAGGACCGACCCTTGGGGCACTCCACTTGACACCGGCTGCCAACTAGACATGGAGCCATTGATCACTACCCGTTGAGCCCGACAATCTAGCCAACTTTCTACCCACCTTATAGTGCATCCATCCGGCCCATACTTCTTTAACTTGCTGACAAGAATACTGTGGGAGACCGTGTCAAAAGCTTTGCTAAAGTCAAGGAATAACACGTCCACTGCTTTCCCTTCATCCACAGAACCAGTTATCTCATCATAGAAGGCAATTAGGTTAGTCAGTCATGGCTTTCCCTTGGTGAATCCATGCTGACTGTTCCTGATCACTTTCCTCTCGTCTAAATGCTTCAGAATTGATTCCTTGAGGACATGCTCCATGATTTTTCCAGGGACTGAGGTGAGGCTGACCAGCCTGTAATTCCCAGGATCATCCTTCTTCCCTTTTTTAAAGATGGGCACTACATTAGCCTTTTTCCAATCTTCCGGGACTTCCCCCGATCGCCATGAGTTTTCAAAGATAATGGCCAATGGCTCTGCAATCACATCCGCCAATTCCTTTAGCACTCTCGGATGCAATGCATCCGGCCCATAGACTTGTGCACGTCCAGTTTTTCTAAATAGTCCCGAACCACTTCTTCCTTCACAGAGGGCTGGCCACCTCCTCCCCGTGCTGTTCTGCCCAGTGCAGTAGTCTGGGAGCTGACCTTGTTCGTGAAGACAGAGGCAAAAAAAGCATTGAGTACATTAGCTTTTTCCACATACTCTGTCACTAGGTTGCCTCCCTCATTTAGTAAGGGGCCCACACTTTCCTTGGCTTTCTTCTTATTGCCAACATACCTGAAGAAACCCTTCTTGTTACTCTTAACATCCCTCACTAGCTGCAACTCCAGGTGTGATTTAGCCTTCCTGATTCCATTCCTACATGCCCAAGCAATATTTATATACTCATCCCTGGTCATTTGTCCAATCTTCCACTTCTTGTAAGCCTCTTTTTTGTGCTTTTAAGATCAGCAAGGATTTCACTGTTAAGCCAAGATGGTTGCCTGCCATATTTACTATTCTTTCGACACATCGGGATGGTTTGTCCCTCTAACCTCAACAGAGATTCCTTGAAATACAGCCAGCTCTCCTGGACTCCCTTCCCCCTCATGTTATTCCCCTAGGGGATCTTGCCCATCAGTTCTCTGAGGGAGTCAAAGTCTGCTTTTCTGAAGTCCAGGGTCCGTATTCTGCTGCTTTCCTTTCTTCCTTGTGTCAGGATCCTGAACTCGACCATCCCATCTCATGGTCACTGCCTCCCAGGTTCCCATCCACTTTTGCTTCCCCTACTAATTCTTCTGTGAGCAGCAGGTCAAGAAGAGCTCCGCCTCTAGTTGGTTCTTTACGCTATATTGCCTCTAGCAGTCAAAGTAGCCACTGGCCAGTTCTTGAGTGGGGAGGGGAATGAGCTAATCCATACACTCTTGGAATGGAAGTATTCATTGAAACAGATGTGCTGTGTTCACTCTACTCACCATAAAAGCACAGGGGAAGGAAAACAAGTTACGCTGGAGGTGTGCAATTCCATTACCAGTGACATTGCATTGATTGACATTTCTGTTGATTTTGTTTGCACTTTTCTTAACGTGCTCAAAATACTCTGCCACCAGACTCTCCTCTTTGTCCCTTATCTTTCTTTTGTAGCCATTTGCTATTATAGTTGCTGAACAAGTACAAGATTCATATTAATGGTAGCCAGGAAAATACACCAAAGACAAAAATATATGGTTATAAAGATTTGACTGTTTTACCCCCTTTATTTTTGTTTGCTTTTGTTGTAGGCAGTTAGCTTAAGCCCTTGGAAAACAGAAACCCCCTCTCAAGTTTCAATATTTTAAAGTGCTTTTTTTTAATCCATTGCTATGTATTCATTGCCATCTGCCACAGTCAGAGATAATCTGAAATAGGGACATGCAGTGACAGGTCAGAAATCATAGAGTGCTTGTGTCATAGAAGGAATGTCTTATGAGGCAGGGGGAAGTTACAGTTTAAGTAATATTCTCCAAGACTGATTCTGATCAGTAGTCTGAACTAGCCTCAGAGTCCCATTGGGTTATTTTGTGAGCTGTGGTGAAAAATTGTATTAATGTGTGTGTGTGATTCTTCATACTTAATATTTATAGTGCCTGTATTTTGTTCAATGAATTCAAGTAAAAAAACCACAATATTATTATGGCTAGATTTATCTTATATGTTTATGCTAAAAATTTCACTATATAGCAGGGCCCGTGTATTTTAGAGCAAGTGGGACTCAAATTTTACAATAAAGTGTTTCAATTTCTGAAACATTGTGTGGCAGCAGATTGGAAATACATCTGCAGTTTCAGGTAAATTAAAAAATGGGGTTCTGTTGAATTATATATGAATGTTAACACAGTTATTACTTTTCTTATGTATTATTAACCAGGACAAGAATTCCTTTTATTATTTACTTTAATATTAAATACAATTTGTTTCATTTTGCTAACAATGCTGTCTAGGGCAAAAAATGGGAATTCTGTTTTGTGAAGGATTTCAAAATTTGATTTAATTCCAGCTTGAAACAAAAAATTCAAAATGATCCATGAAAGAATTATTGTTCTGCCCAGCGCTACTGGGAGCCCCAGCTCCGGTGCATTCTACATGGTGGACTGCCCTGGAGCTGGTGACCCTGGAAACCCAGGCTGTCAAGGAACCATAACCCTGGGAACTGGAGCTCCCAGAGCTGAACAGCTGTTGGCTCATCATCAGCCTGACAACAGGTCTTTCAAGAAGCCAGGTGGACAAGTTGGTTGGTGTGGTTCCATCGGAAACCTGCCAAGTTGGTTGCCTGCAGAATTTTATCATTCATAGTAGCAATTCATAATCATTTATGACAGTAGATAGTCATTAGGGAAAGAGTGAGAATGACTATACACCTGTAGTCAGGGCACTTACCTAAGATGGGATTGACCTAAGTTTAAGTCTTTGCTCCATTGACTATTTAATTATTTTATAAAAAGTGGAACATCAGCAAAAAGATAGATTGAGAAAACCCAATACCACCATGTCCCAGTGTCCTAACCACTGGCCAAAAGTTTACAAGGGAGGCAGCCCCACTACCTTGTCCTCCAGCTGTTTTGTGAATCCTTTGCTAGCTTTTCTCAAAAAGCTTGAAAGTGAAAACAAAACTTTTCTACTTTAAATATTTTATTTTTGTAATGTCTAAATGTTTCAATTTGATTCAAATATTTGTTTGATTTTTTTCAATTTGCTGAAAAATGTCAAACAATATCCTTTTCGGCTCAGCTTGAAATGAATATTTGTTTCAAAACAATTAGTAACCTAAAAAATACGTGATTCACCCCTCTCTAATAATAAACACCCTGTGTTACTACCTGCTGGTAGTCCTTCACAAGCAGTCCCATTGTGAGAGAGGTAGCAGTGAGTTGCGTTTTACGAGAGGTATTAAACACTCTTCAAAAAGTGTCAAGCACCAGGGAGAGACATTTACAAAAGCATGTACTCCAACTGAAGTCCATGATAAAACTCCCATTGGCCTTATCTTCACTAGCTAAAAGATATGTTCTTAAAATGTGTTAGCTGACATACTTTAACTGTGTTAAAGACCTCATGCAGACAAAGCAAATTATAGTTTTAAGATGTTTTAATGGGTCAGGGTAAACCCTAGACTCATCCCTAGCGTGTTAAGAATGCTCTTTTTTCCCCTCATATTATTATAGCCATCAATTTCTAAGGGAATAGAGTTAGGACAATAGTAGCACTTTTGAAATTCTTATCCAAAGAACATTGCCCAAAGGACTGCACAAAGGCAAGCTACAACTGCAGCTGGAGTGGACACAGCAAATGCAACTGGATGTCTGTTCAAGAGCTAGTCTGGGTTAAGCATTCCTTTGTCTCGATGGGATGTTACAGCGAACCCAGTCTTCTGCAGACACTGATTATAGTCAAACCTATCTGAGGGCCTATATCAACTTACCTTTTCCTTATATTGCAGAGCAGCTAGTTAAAATGGGAATTAGGGCCCAAGTCCTCTTGAACTAGCCCAAGCTTGGTATTGAGAACAATGAAGGCCATGTGACATTGAGCTAAGGAGATCCATAGGTGGGAGAGTTCAGGAGGTGGACTGGTGAAGAAAAGAGAGGCCAAGAGTCATAGGAGAAGGAAGCTGCTTTTCTGACTACAGGGCTGGTCACAATGTCATTTTACAAATTACTGTGTGAAGAGATGCTGTTGTCTTTATCATTTTTTGTTTATGAATAGAAACATTCATTATATACATTTTGTAATAAATTATATATAATATATAATAATAAATAAATTAAACTAGGAAATACAATGAGTCCATGACCCCAGTTTCTCCTTTAATGGAAAACTGATGCATTGCAAAGGCCTCCAAAGTCTGCTAAGACAAGGTGTGACGCATATGTGCAGCAGATACAGCCACTCCATTACAGAAAGCATATGTCTGATAGTCAGTGGGGTCAAGCTCCTTCTTTAGTGAAAAATCATTCTGATTGATCAATAGCTATAAGGGCTGACCCACATACATATATTCAGAGTCGTCCGCTCTCTTCATTGACAATCAAGTTCTGTGTGACGAATACTGTTGTAAGGAAGCTAACCTACTATTCCTCAGCCACTTTTATGCATCTTGGCATGTCAAATGCCATAGTCTGGACTCTTAGCTTATGATTTTCTTCAGCAAGCTCTCTTGACCAATTTTGGACACAACTGAAATGAATGAATATGACAAGCCTCAGAGAAGGCCATCATTAGTCTTTCTGTACGTGGTGAGACCTTGCCTTACTGTCCTCACATTGATGGAAAGTTCATAGCCTTTTGCACATCAAAACTGCAAGCCTAAAATATCCCTAGATGTCCTTAAATAACTGTAGCTTTTTATGATAAAGTAGCTGATGTTTTAAGACAGTACCAATTAACTATGTTGTTAAGAGTGCATAAATAGCAACAGTCTCTCTTAAAACTGCTTTATTGTTCTAATGAAATATGACTTCATAGCCGTGGAAGTGGAACACAGCGTTCACATTACAATTGTATGTTTCAGCTTGATTTTACTGGTCTTCGTCACTTGGTTGCTGTGATTTCTGAAACAGTTTGGGAGGCAATTAAGCAAAACACAAAACTGTTTCCAGGAACTTTTCTTTTAGAGAAAGCTCTAAAATTCCCTGGCCACCCTCTGAAACATCTCTCAGCATTTTGCGATATTTGGAATAGCTGCAGTGGTCCAAACAGTAGAAGCTTAACACTTGTTAAATGAAACAATTTTTAAGAAACAGATTCATTATGGCACAGCCCATAGATATGCATCTATCCAAAGAAACATTTTTTTCTTCAGACATAGGAAGAAAGACTTGACAGTTCTAACAATGAAAAATGTATTCTCTGTCCATTTGAAAGCACCCTCATGATGAAACCTAACCAGGTCATTTACTTGATCAAGAACTAATTAATATCAAACAATACATTATAGTAGATGAATATAGATACCCTATTAATGGCATCTGCTGGGTAAGATGGGTGAGCTATGCATAATATGTACACTTCTTTGAAATGATGACCACTAGGAAATCCATATTTATAAAATATGTACAATCAGATAGCTTCACTTTCTTCCTCTTAACTACATGGTATTACTTGATCACCATCTATTGCAACAGAATTATGTCTCTTAAATTACTTCCTCTTGAGATCCATACAACTTTCAACAAAATCTGTGTTCTCAAAGCTATCGAAAAGGGTTACTGACTTCTAAGGGATCCATACTTTCTTAAAATACACAAATGTTTGCTGATTGTGTACATCATTGTCTTACCTGTGCCCAGAATACAGAGTGCTAGCATTGGTACTGGAAATTCTTTAGCTTTCAGTTTTGTACAGACAGATTTATCCCCATACTGAGCCTGGATGATGGCTGGAGATGAAGTTGAAGGAATAGAGCGCATTCTTGCTGGTGTTGTTTCTAATAGGTATTATAAATAAAAGTGCTCCAAGAAGTAATTTATTTCTAGGTCAGTATGTCATATGGCTGTAGAGTTGTAGAGGTCTAGTTAGAGAAAGTGCATTATTAGGAAAGTCCAATAATGGTTGCATATTAAAAGGGAGTTACTCCATTGTCATTTGTCTTTATTTGGTAAAGGTTGTGAGAAACCTCAGCACTTTCTCCATCTCATAGGGTCTCGTTATAAGATCAATACAAATAAAGCACTGAAATTTGGAGGCTGTGAAACAAAATTGAAGGAGTCTGAGGAGAGCAGTAGTTCTGCTAACCAGAATCTTAGCATAACTGCCTGGAGTTGAAAGGACAGAAGTCAAACCCGGGAGGATTCAAAACTAATTTAACCTTGGTCTGACTCAAAACCAGGAAGGCGAGATACAATACATAATGGGGACCTTGAAATTCCACGTATCCAGCAGATTTCCCATATTTCCCCCCCATCATTTTTGTAAACATAGAATCATAGAAATTTAGGCTGGAAGGTACCTTGAGAAGTCATCATGTCCAATCCCCCTGTGCTCACGCAGGACCAAGTAAACCTAGACCATCTCTGCAAGGTATTTGTCCAGTCTGTTCTTAAAACCGATGGAGATTCCACAACTTCTGTTGGAAGTCTATTCCGGCACTTAACTACCCGTATAGTTAGACAGAAAAGGAAAAACTTTCTAACTTATATTTCCTGTGCTGTAGATTAAGCCCACTACTCATGCCTACTGAAGGTAGGACAAAATGAACAATTGATCATAGTCCTCTTTGTAACAACCCTTAACATATTTGAAGACTTTCAGTTCTCCCTCAGTCTTTTTTTCCTGCAAGATTAAACATACTCAGTTTTTTAAACGTTTCCACATAGTTCAGATTTGAAAACCTTTATCATTTTTGTTGATCTCCTCTGGACACTCTGCAGTTTGCCAACATCTTTCTTAAAGTGTGGTGCTCATAACTGGATACAGAACTCCCTCTGAGTCCTCACCAGTGCCCAGTAGAGCGTGACTCCTACCTTCTGTTACTTACATACCCCACACCTGTGAATACACCCTAGAATATTTTTTTTTGTAACTTCATCACATTGTTGACTCCTATTCAATCTGTGCTCCACTATAGCCCCCAGATCATTGCTAGCCGTATTACCACTTAGCTGGTTATTCCCCATTTTGTAGTTGTGCATTTTACTTTTTTCTTCCAAAGTGAAGTGTTTTGCATTTATCTTTACTGAAATTCATCTTGTTGAATTCAAACCAGTTGCCCAATTTGTCAAGGTCATTTTGAATTCTAATCCTGTTCTCCAAAGTGCTTGCAACCCCTCCCACCTCAGTACCATCAGCAAATTTTATAAGCATACCCTCCACTTCATTATCCAAGTGACTAATTCAAATATTGAATAGTACTGGATGCAACACTGACCCCACTAGAAATGCCCTCCCAGTTTTCACACTAAATCATTTATAACTACTCTTTGAGTACGGTCTTTCGACCAGTTGTGTACCTGCCTTATAGTAACTTCATCTGGACTCCATTTCCCTAGTTTGCTCATAAGAATGCCATGTGGTATTGTGTTAAAAGCCTTACTAAGATCAAGATATATCTCACCTTGCTTTCCCCTATCCACTAGGTCACTAATACTGACAAAAAAGAAAATTAGGTTGATTTGGCATGATTTATTCTTGACAAATCCATGCTGCTTATTTCTCTTAACCCTACTATCCTCTAGGAGCTTTACAAATTGAGTGTTTGTTAATTTGTTCCACTAAATTTCCAGATATCAAAGTTAGGCTGTCTGGTCTAAAGTTTCTCAGGCTCGCTTTGTGCCCCTTTTAAAGATAGCTACTGTGTTTGCCCTTCTCCAGACTTCTGGGACCTCGCCCATCCTCCATGAGTTCTCAAAGATAATTGCTAAAGATTTCAAGATTTACTTCATTCGGTTCCTTAAATACCTTAACAGGAATTTCATTAGTACCTGCCAACTTGAATATATCAAACTTATCTAAATATTGTTAACCTTTTCTTTCCCTATTGTGCCTTATGTTCTATCCCCTTGCTGTTAATATTAATTGTGTTGCATATCTGGTCATCCATTAACTTTTTTAGTAAACATGATACTTGCTTCTTGTTGGACAGATGGAATTTTAAATCTCCGGGACTGTATTTCAGTCCTTATACTTGAAACTTCCCAGTTGTGCATATATATATATATATATATATATATATATATATATATATATAGTATTTGTAGCTACATGCTACATAATCTCTTCCTTTTGCATAATATTAATGGCCCCCATTGTAGGTAGCATTTTCCATGTTCATTTCTTGATTGATGATATTTAGAATAATAAACTTTCTGCAAATGACATTGAACAAAATAAGTTTTGAAAGGCAATGTGAAATAGCATTGATGATTTTAAGTAAGTGCAAAACTACCATAAAATATTAATCTTCAGCCTTATGACTGACCTTAATCTCTTAAAATGTCATAAAATAAACTGCATTTTAGGCCTAATCTGCTAATAAAAACATTACATCATATGTTGCTCTGTAAATTCAAGTCAGTAAAATCCTACGTAAAACAACTTTGTAGAGAAAAGAGCTTTGTAACAAAATGCCATTGAATATTTTTCTTTCATTTGCAATCAGTTCAGATGTCTATATACTTTTTATAGAGTTCCAATTATTCAAAAAGAAGGCTTTTTCTCAGTTTGTGCCAAGAACTTTGGGGATAATTTATTGTAATTGCATCTTAACGCTGAAAGCACTTTATTTTGCCATCATGTACATTTGGGATAGAATTTGTTTGTATACATTTTGTAGGGAATTAAGTGATGGCTGGCCTGCATGTAAATGAGATAAGCTACTGCATTTACTATAGCAAGTGATTTCATACCATAAAGCCACTATTTAATTGTGCAGATGGGTGACAAAAATGCTTAATCCCAATAACATTGAATAACATAATTGCCTAGATGAAACATATGAATTCACCACATCCAGTACCAAAAATAAGTTAAGGTTAGGGTTTAGAATAGAATTTATTGAACAGGTTCTAGCAGCTGCACTGAGTCATAGCCCATTTGTGTAAGGATCTTATCAGAAAACAATGGAGAATCTGTTGAAACTCTTTATAGATGATTTATAATTTAATCACTGACATGGTTGTCATTCTGCTCCTTGTGCACTTGAAGTACTGAGCTGACTGCTTGTTTCACTTTCTGTATTATGACTATGGAGTATTATTCCTAAATCAGCTTTAGCCCAAAAGCAATGAGACCCCTGCAAATATTTATTTCCAATTATAAGCAAAATCTTTCTCTCAGACATTCACATTTAGTCTAAACCCATTACTCATTGAACTAGGGAAATTAACTATGGAACTCAGAATTTGTTTGGTCAATACCTTTAAAAATCAAATACTCAAAGATTTTTATCTTTCCTCAGTGCACTGGGAGCTCGTTGCAAACGCTAAGCCATCCTTAGGTGGCGCTGATTTCTGAACAGATGTACTGCTGATGGGATACTGTGATTAGTGGAGAAAGAGTCCTGTGTGGAGGGAAAATGAACACACACCCAAGAAGACAGCAGCCATCAGCTATGGGGGAAAGAGCAGACAAAGCTGCATCTCACTCCCACCCAGCCTGTGTCAGATACTAATATTGATGAGAACATAGCTAGGTTGCTAGAACTCTGTTATCCAATGTATTTGCAATAGCTAGGTAATCACTTACGAAAAAGACCTATAGAATTAAATAGAAAATGTTGTTCTTTCTGTGGGGGATTTAAATACCTTTAGAGAATTCTGAGGCATTCTCTGATCACCAACACACTGGCAGGTGACCTCTAACAGTGGGGCTGATGTGCCATAATATAGTAATATATAATGGTATCCCAACTAGAGCTGGTTGGAAGTTTTTCACTGAAACATATTTATGATGGAAACTACTGTTTTAATCAAAATGAAATCATTTAGAAAAATGTACCTATTTCAACAAAAGTGGTTTTGGGAAAATATTTCAAAATGGAAAAAAATCCATTTAAAAAATTGTTGGTTTGGAAAAGTTTTAATTTCATTTCAAGAAAAGGAGTACTTGTGGCACCTTAGAGACTAACAAATTTATTTGAGCTTTGTTAGTCTCTAAGGTGGCACAAGTGCTCCTTTTCTTTTTGCTTATACAGACTAACACGGCTGCTACTCTGAAACCAATTTTATTTCAGAATTTCAATTTTTGTCTTGGAATGTTTTAAATGATATCTTAGGTTTTTTGTGTTTATATTTTTATTGTTTTTACATTTCATGACATGTCAGTAGCAGCAGTGCATAATGGGCACTACTATTGACAAAGTATGACACAGTATAACAGTTGAAATATTCTATTTTCTTATTTTTAAAATCACTGGGGGGAGCAGCCTGCAGTAATTATTGAAACATCTTTATCTTCTTTTCTAGAACAAATTTGTCTCTTTGTGTTGTGTGTTATAATGAAACAGTTTAACACTTTAACACAACCCCCTGTTAATCAGTTCTCTGCATGCACAAGTTGTCGGGTAGATATCGCAGGTGTGAAATCTGAATCATAAAATACCTGAAACTCTAGTGAACTGTGCCAGGCAATCAAGAATGATGTTGTATTTGGACGGTATAAACTAGAGAAATGATATGCAGACAGATGAAGGAAGGAGACGTATTATAAATCAGAAGACAGGCTCATTGCTCAGAAATGGTCAGTTCTGACACAGTACAAAGGATGCAAGTCAGAACTGTAATGACTGAACTTTCGTGAGAGCGTAAGTTCACTATGCATTAGCACAGCAAATCGTGAACTCATCACTGGGTGCTTTACTGCTTCTCATTAATATTCAGGTACTGTGTGGAATTCTAATGCACTGGATTTCATCTTTTTGAAAATAAATTTTTCCTTGACCATTACTTAACTTTCCATAAGAGATCAATTAAACTGAATTTACTTAAATAAGGTAATTACAAAAGTTGAACAGAAGTATGTATAATTTGGCTGATTGATTAACTTAATTGTTGAAGATTTTAAGACTGGATACATTAGAAGATGGACTGTGTACTATTTTCTGAATGTTATATTTAAACCTGTTAAACTCATTTTAATGACATGTCAGGTTTAAAATGTAGTAATTTAGGACATTTCTGTAACTGCAATTATAATAGCCCTAAAGATCAAATAGTACACAAGTGTTATCATCACAGCAGTCACGGCTGCTTCTTTATTTGGTTTTAGTTGCTGAGCTTCTGTCAACTGTGATTAGGCTTGGGAAATGTGCCCTGGCACTCTGGACTTCAATTTTAAAAAATCAAGAACCAAGAATCATATCATCCTTAATGCAAACCTTCAGAAAGCATTCCAGAAGGAGCTTTTACTACTGGAATGAACTATGGCTTATAAGATCTATAAGTATAAATAATTAAAATGCATGTGTTTGATTGTTCTCTCACCTGCTGTGGTATAAATTAAGAGTAACGCCTCGGAAGTTAATGGACTAAAGACAAGGTAAATGAGAAGAGAATCAGAGCTTAGGAATATCAAAAATGTTCTCTGCTTTGAAAAACATGATTTTCCCCCAAGAACTCAGTCTTCACCCACTTTTGATGGCGCATTATAACCACCATCCATCTAAAAGGCTATTTCTAACAGAGCTTGTCAGCATTACTTTAAGAATCTGATTTTTAACCTTGCCGAATTCTTATTTAAGGTGAATACTCAGCTCCTCTGAAAACCGGAAAAGTTGTGGTGGAAGAACATTATTAATAGATGTATTAGTGACCCCAGCATTCTAGGCACTGTGCAAACACTTTGTGAGAAAGTCGTTGTCCCAATCTAGCAGACAAGACAGAGAGGAAACAGAAGCAAAGAGAGGTGAAGGGATTTGCCCAAGGTCACCCCCACCCCGTTCCCTACTTAAAGATGAGCCTGCTGCTTCTCCAGCACTCCAAGCAGAGGAAATTGAGACCAAGATCTGAACCAGAGTCTTCCTTACTCGTAGAAAATTCTCACAAGGCTACTGAGTAAACCTCCAAGAACATCTAAAGTAGTTGCAACTGTTAAATCATTTATTACTTAGTTATGCCATTAAAAAATTGTCTGTAGAATCTTATCAAACACTTCCCTTAAAAACACTTCCCAAGGTAGCCTCACATATGACAAATTATCCTGGAATTAGGTCAGCACTGCATTTTTAACAACCTTGCCTTCATAATATCGTCTCCAAAAATTGTGCACCTGACATCTAACAAATCAGAATTCAGAACATATTTACCTTTCTGTAACAATCAATTACTACAGACCGCTATCTAAAAGTCAGTTCTGAAAAAAAAATACAGTAATTAATCCAATGTCATCTTGTTTTCTTAGTGCTCCAACTGGAGGCCAGTACGATTTCACCTGTTATAGAACATGAGAAATCTTTCTAATTACAATATGAGCCTAAAAACAAACATTATAATAAATTGATTTTGGTATTTGCTGCTGTATGGTTCAGCCAAACAATGTCTAAAGTTTACTTTTACGTGTTACCACTAGGATTTTGTGATTAAAATTTAAGACATCTGTTTCCAAATATTAACTTGTTTCATGTTGGATTGTTAAGTCTTTTGCTATTTTAATTAATGTTTTAATAATTTTGTTAATAATAATGTTTTTGTGCTATATTCTGAAGATACAAGGCACAGCATTGTTTAGTCCCAATAGAACTTGAAAGGATATGGTCTAATGGTCTAAATATAGGAATCCTGAATTCTCATCCCAGATTGAGAAAATTAGTAAACCTTTCTGTATCTCTTCTTCCTCTGCTTATCTTCCTCACAGTTCCTATGAGGAAGATAAATAGTTTGTCCATAATGCCATTCAAACTAAATGATTTACTTACTATGCTCACCATTAAAAATATTCCAATTGTCATTTGTAATTATTAGCACCACTTGAATATTGTTGTAACATTAGTAAGGCAAAATGCAAAATTTTAATAGCAATTTTGAAATGGTGAGCAGTGGTGTGGTGAAATTTTAGTAATTGAATGAATAACTCAAATTTCACAGTTCTCTTATACTTCCTCAGGGCAAATTAGGATACAATGTTTGCTTATAATGTGGGCTGATTCAAATTGAACTTTCAGTTTATTAAATATCAAATGTGCTCATATGCAAACTCTGTACAATGGAGTGCATGTTTTCTGTCACAGAAACAAGATACCATAAATAAGGAAATGTTCCATTTGATTTGGCATTTGAATGTGTTATTGGGAGATTTTTTCCTCCCCTAAAGGCAGGCCAAAAATGGGTAAGAGAACAGGATATATTGGCAGTGAAAGGTTAATTCCTTAAAAGAATAGCTGCTTCACTATTCTCTGCCAGAAGGATCAAAACAGTTAATTGGACATGTGTCATAAATATAAAGGGAAGGGTAAACCCCTTTGAAATCCCTCCTGGCCAGGGGAAAGCTCCTCTCACCTGTAAAGGGTTAAGAAGCTAAAGGTAACCTCGCTGGCACCTGACCAAAATGACCAATGAGGAGACAAGATACTTTCAAAAGCTGGGAGGAGGGAGAGGAACAAAGGGTCTGTCTGTAGTCGTCTTGGCCGGGGATAGACCAGGAATGGAGTCTTAGAACTTTTAGTAAGTAATCTAGCTAGGTATGTGTTAGATTATGATTTCTTTAAATGGCTGAGAAAAGAATTGTGCTGAATAGAATAACTATTTCTGACTGTGTATCTTTTTTGTAACTTAAGGTTTTGCCTAGAGGGGTTCTCTATGTTTTTGAATCTAATTACCCTGTAAGATATCTACCATCCTGATTTTACAGGGGGGATTTCTTTATTTCTATTTACTTCTATTTTTTATTAAAAGTCTTCTTGTAAAACACTGAATGCTTTTTCATTGTTCTCAGATCCAAGGGTTTGGGTCTGTGGTCACCTATGCAAATTGGTGAGGCTTTTTATCCAACATTTCCCAGGAAAGGGGGGGTGCAAGTGTTGGGAGGATTGTTCATTGTTCTTAAGATCCAAGGGTCTGGGTCTGTAGTCACCTAGGCAAATTGGTGAGGCTTTTTACCAAACCTTGTCCAGGAAGTGGGGTGCAAGGTTTTGGGAAGTATTTTGGGGGGAAGGACGCATCCAAACAGCTCTTCCCCAGTAACCAGTATTAGTTTGGTGGTGGTAGCGGCCATTCCAAGGATAACGGGGGTAATATTTTGTACCTTGGGGAAGTTTTGACCTAAGCTGGTAAAGATAAGCTTAGGAGGTTTTTCATGCAGGTCCCCACATCTGTACCCTAGAGTTCAGAGTGGGGGAGGAACCTTGACATGGTGGCACAGTGGTGGGATTAACCTGAAATCATTTTGAGATCCAGTTGAGATTTTTTGAACTAGAAATACAGATTTTAAAAAGGAATTTTTAGGAAGTCCAGAAGGCAGCTTTGAAACTGAAAGCAGCTTGGTTTCTCTCTGCTTTGTGGCCAAGCAGAGACAAAAGGGGATTATCTTGTGAATTGCAGATTTTCTTTGCCTGGAGGCAGGGTACTTAACTCCTGCAGGGAAATTCACAGTCTTCCAACCCAGAGGTTTTTTTTTTTTTCTTTTCTTCCTAAAAGTAAATAGGGGGTGTGTGCTCTACCCATTTGCCTGGAGACAAAAGTGGCAGGGTTTTTTTAGGATTTTGATTTTTTTGTTTTGTTTTACAAGGAGCACAGGTTTGAAAAGAAATTTTTTTCTTCTTTGGGCTGGGTAAGCAGGTTTCCAAGTAGTTGGAGGGTTTTTGCTTTAATTTGGGCCCAGAGCAGAGACAAGGGAATTGTCTTTTTCTGTAGGCTGACAATCACTATCAGAGAATAGGTATTCTATTCCAGCACAGCAAAATTTTACAGCCAAGTTTTGTTTGTTTATTTCTAAACCTCGGGTGTAAAGTTAGTTAAAAACAGAGAGGTTAGAATGGCCAAATCCTCAGCTCGACTACAGCTGGAATTAGCCAAATTTCAGGCTGAGGAAAAACAAAGGGAACATGAAAGACAGATAGAACTCATGCAGCTGAAGAAGGAACAAGAAAGGGAGGCAGAACAACACCAAGAGGCTGCCCACAAGAGGGAAATGGAGGCAAGGAAGCATGTGGAGGAGGAGAGGGAAAAAGAGAGGAAGCATGTGGAGGAGGAGAAGGAAAAAGAGAGGAAGCATGTGGAGGAGATGGAGAGGATAAAGGCCCAGCAGAATATACCAACAAACCCTAGCAATCCTTCTCCAGGTACCACTTCCCATCCCAGAAAGTTCCCCACCTACAAGGCAGGTGATGATACTGAGGCCTTCTTAGAAAACTTCGAAAGGGCCTGCCTTGGGTACAACATCTCTACTGACCAATACATGGTAGAGTTGAGGCCGCAGCTCAGTGGACCCTTAGCTGAGGTGGCAGCTGAAATGCCTAAAGAACACATGAACAAGTATGAACTGTTTAAATCCAAGGCGAGAGTCAGAATGGGGATAACACCCGAGCAGTCTCGTCGGAGGTTCAGAGCCCTAAGGTGGAAACCAGACATGTCATTTACCCGACATGCCTACCACATTGTAAAACATTGGGATGCCTGGATATCAGGAGCAAGTGTTGAATCTCCAGTAAATTTGCCCTTCCTAATGCAAATGGAACAATTCTTAGAGGGTGTTCCTGAGGAAATAGAAAGATACATCCTAGATGGGAAACCCAAAACTGTAATTGAGGCAGGAGAGATTGGAGCCAGATGGGTGGAGGTGGCAGAGAAGAAGAAAACTGGTCGCAGTTGGAGCGGAGACCAGAAGGGACCACCCCAGACCACACCCTATTACCGGGGGCCGCCCAAAGCCCCACCTACCTCCCAAAGAACCCTCCAGACCCCTTATCGTCCCACCACCCCGTTCTCCAGCAACCCTCCTCGCCCCAGTGACCCGTCAGCTGGACGATGTTTTAAGTGTAACGAGCTGGGGCATGTAAAGGCCAACTGCCCCAAGAACCCCAACAGATTACAGTTCATTGCACCGGAATCACACCAGAGGTCCACAGGCCCAGATACCTCCCAGATACCCTTGGAGCGGAGGGAAACTGTGAGTGTGGGTGGGAAGAAGGTCACCGCGTGGAGGGACACCGGAGCACAAGTGTCAGCTATCCATGCTTCCTTAGTGGACCCCAATTTAATCAACCCAGAGATCCAAGTGACGATTCAACCCTTCAAGTCCAACTCTTTCAATTTGCCTACAGCCAAGTTGCCTGTCCAGTACAAGGGCTGGTCAGGAATGTGGACTTTTGCAGTCTATGATGATTATCCCATCCCCATGCTGTTGGGGGAAGACTTGGCCAATCATGTGAAGCAGGCCAAGAGGGTGGGAATGGTCACCCGCAACCAGGCTAAACAAGCCGTGAGGCCTAGCTCTGTTCCGGAAACTTCTATCAGGACCCAGTCAGAGGTGATGGACCTGGACCCCAGGCCAATGTCTGCAACAGCAGTAGTGGATCCAGTCCCAGAGACCCAGACGGAAACAGTCCCAGAACCGGAACCAGCCGAACAACCAACACCAGACCCCGTGTCAGCACTGAATCCAGTACTTGCAACCTCAACACCAGAGGGCCCCACCGAACCTGAACTGGCAGCAGCCGATAACCCTACACAAGAGGCTCAGCCGGAGCCTGAATCCCAACATAGTGCACCAGCGGAGAGCGGTTCACAGTCAACAGAAACAGCTCCATCCCCTATATCGCTTCCAGAGGGACCAAGCCTAGGTCCACAATCCCATGAGGAACTGATGTCTCCAGCATCAAGGGAACAGTTCCAGACCGAACAGGAAGCAGATGAAAGCCTCCAGAGAGCTTGGACGGCGGCACGGAGCAACCCACCGCCTCTCAGCTCTTCTAATCGATCCAGGTTTGTTGTAGAAAGAGGACTTTTATACAAGGAAACTCTTTCTGGGGGACACCAGGAAGACTGGCATCCTCAGAGACAGTTGGTAGTTCCAACTAAATACCGGGCCAAGCTCTTGAGCTTAGCCCATGATCACCCTAGTGGCCATGCTGGGGTGAACAGGACCAAAGACCGTTTGGGGGGGTCATTCCACTGGGAGGGAATGGGCAAGGATGTTTCTACCTATGTCCAGTCTTGTGAGGTGTGCCAAAGAGTGGGAAAACCCCAAGACCAGGTCAAAGCTCCTCTCCAGCCACTCCCCATCATTGAAGTTCCATTTCAGCGAGTAGCTGTGGATATTCTGGGTCCTTTTCCGAAAAAGACACCCAGAGGAAAGCAGTACATACTGACTTTCATGGATTTTGCCACCCGATGGCCGGAAGCAGTAGCTCTAAGCAACACCAGGGCTAAAAGTGTGTGCCAGGCACTAGCAGACATTTTTGCCAGGGTAGGTTGGCCCTCCGACATCCTCACAGATGCAGGGACTAATTTCCTGGCAGGAACTATGAAAAAACTTTGGGAAGCTCATGGGGTAAATCACTTGGTTGCCACTCCTTACCATCATCAAACAAATGGCATGGTGGAGAAGTTTAATGGAACTTTGGGGGCCATGATACGTAAATTCGTAAATGAGCACTCCAATGATTGGGACCTAGTATTGCAGCAGTTGCTCTTTGCCTACAGAGCTGTACCACATCCCAGTTTAGGGTTTTCCCCATTTGAACTTGTATATGGCCGTGAGGTTAAGGGGCCATTGCAGTTGGTGAAGCAGCAATGGGAGGGATTTACACCTTCTCCAGGAACTAACATTCTGGACTTTGTAACCAACCTACAAAACACCCTCCGAACCTCTTTAGCCCTTGCTAGAGAAAACTTACAGGATGCTCAAAAAGAGCAAAAAGCCTGGTATGATAAACATGCCAGAGAGCGTTCCTTCAAAGTAGGAGACCAGGTCATGGTCTTAAAGGCACTCCAGGCCCATAAAATGGAAGCATCATGGGAAGGGCCATTCACGGTCCAGGAGCGCCTGGGAGCTGTTAATTATCTCATAGCATTCCCCACCTCCAACCGAAAGCCTAAGGTGTATCATATTAATTCTCTAAAGCCCTTTTATTCCAGAGAATTAAAGGTTTGTCAGTTTACAGCCCAGGGAGGAGACGACGCTGAGTGGCCTGAAGGTGTCTACTACGAAGGGAAATGTGCTGGTGGTGTGGAAGAGGTGAACCTCTCCATGACCCTTGGGCGTATGCAGCGACAGCAGATCCAGGAGCTGTGCACTAGCTACGCGCCAACGTTCTCAGCCACCCCAGGACTGACTGAACGGGCATACCACTCCATTGACACAGGTAATGCTCACCCAATTAGGGTCCAACCTTACCGGGTGTCTCCTCAAGCTAAAACTGCTATAGAACGGGAGATCCAGGATATGTTACAGATGGGTGTAATCCGCCCCTCTGAAAGTGCATGGGCATCTCCAGTGGTTCTAGTTCCCAAACCAGATGGGGAAATACGTTTTTGCGTGGACTACCGTAAGCTAAATGCTGTAACTCGCCCAGACAACTATCCCATGCCACGCACAGATGAACTATTAGAGAAACTGGGAAGGGCCCAGTTCATCTCTACCTTGGACTTAACCAAGGGGTACTGGCAGGTACCGCTAGATGAATCTGCCAAGGAAAGGTCAGCCTTCATCACACATCTCGGGCTGTATGAATTTAATGTACTCCCTTTCGGGCTGCGAAATGCACCCGCCACTTTCCAAAGACTTGTAGATGGTCTCCTAGCGGGATTAGGAGAATATGCAGTCGCCTACCTTGACGATGTGGCCATATTTTCGGATTCCTGGGCAGACCACCTGGAACATCTACAAAAAGTCCTTGAGCGCATAAGGGAGGCAGGACTAACTGTTAAGGCTAAGAAGTGTCAAATAGGCCTAAACAGAGTGACTTACCTTGGACACCAGGTGGGTCAAGGAACTATCAGCCCCCTACAGGCCAAAGTGGATGCTATCCAAAAGTGGCCTGTCCCAAAGTCAAAGAAACAGGTTCAATCCTTCTTAGGCTTGGCCGGTTATTACAGACGATTTGTACCGCACTACAGCCAAATCGCTGCCCCACTGACAGACCTAACCAAAAAGAAACAGCCAAATGCTGTTCAGTGGACCGGAAAGTGTCAGAAGGCCTTTAACAAGCTTAAAGCGACACTCATGTCTGACCCTGTACTAAGGGCCCCAGACTTTGACAAACCGTTCCTAGTAACCACAGATGCATCCGAGCGTGGTGTGGGAGCAGTTTTAATGCAGAAAGGACCTGATCAAGAATTCCACCCTGTAGTGTTTCTCAGCAAAAAACTGTCTGAGAGGGAAAGCAACTGGTCAGTCACTGAAAAAGAATGTTATGCCATTGTCTACGCTCTGGAAAAGCTACGCCCATATGTTTGGGGACGGCGTTTCCACCTGCAAACCGACCATGCTGCACTAAAGTGGCTTCACACCGTCAAAGAAACTAACAAAAAACTTCTTCGGTGGAGTTTAGCTCTCCAAGATTTTGATTTCGACATCCAACACATCTCAGGAGCTTCTAACAAAGTGGCTGATGCACTCTCCCGTGAAAGTTTCCCAGAATCAACTGGTTAAAATCGTCCTTGAGATGTGGAAAATATTGTTAGTCTTTATGTACTTGGTAGTATATTTAGAGATGCATGTGTCTTATTAACTCTGTTTTCCTAGAGCTCCAGGAAGAAATCCCAGCCAGTGTTTCACCCTAGCTGAGATTTGGGGGGCGTGTCATAAATATAAAGGGAAGGGTAAACCCCTTTGAAATCCCTCCTGGCCAGGGGAAAGCTCCTCTCACCTGTAAAGGGTTAAGAAGCTAAAGGTAACCTCGCTGGCACCTGACCAAAATGACCAATGAGGAGACAAGATACTTTCAAAAGCTGGGAGGAGGGAGAGGAACAAAGGGTCTGTCTGTAGTCGTCTTGGCCGGGGATAGACCAGGAATGGAGTCTTAGAACTTTTAGTAAGTAATCTAGCTAGGTATGTGTTAGATTATGATTTCTTTAAATGGCTGAGAAAAGAATTGTGCTGAATAGAATAACTATTTCTGACTGTGTATCTTTTTTGTAACTTAAGGTTTTGCCTAGAGGGGTTCTCTATGTTTTTGAATCTAATTACCCTGTAAGATATCTACCATCCTGATTTTACAGGGGGGATTTCTTTATTTCTATTTACTTCTATTTTTTATTAAAAGTCTTCTTGTAAAACACTGAATGCTTTTTCATTGTTCTCAGATCCAAGGGTTTGGGTCTGTGGTCACCTATGCAAATTGGTGAGGCTTTTTATCCAACATTTCCCAGGAAAGGGGGGGTGCAAGTGTTGGGAGGATTGTTCATTGTTCTTAAGATCCAAGGGTCTGGGTCTGTAGTCACCTAGGCAAATTGGTGAGGCTTTTTACCAAACCTTGTCCAGGAAGTGGGGTGCAAGGTTTTGGGAAGTATTTTGGGGGGAAGGACGCGTCCAAACAGCTCTTCCCCAGTAACCAGTATTAGTTTGGTGGTGGTAGCGGCCATTCCAAGGATAACGGGGGTAATATTTTGTACCTTGGGGAAGTTTTGACCTAAGCTGGTAAAGATAAGCTTAGGAGGTTTTTCATGCAGGTCCCCACATCTGTACCCTAGAGTTCAGAGTGGGGGAGGAACCTTGACAACATGATAGAAGTTCCAGGCATTTGCAAGTGGAACAGGTAAAATGTAAGTATGATAATTGAAGGCTAATTATCATCAGCTAGTGTTTGGGCAAGGGGTTTCCTGAGCCAAACGGAAAGATGGGGAAAATAATTAGGGAGGGTGTTTTTTTAAATTTTTGTTCAGGTGGCAGTGCGAGTGTTGGCTTGGTTCTGTTACGTTAACTCACAAACTTTGCATTTCTGACAAAGTAGCATGCCCTAAATAAAAGCGGTGATTGTTTTGTGAAAAGAACCTTAAATTTTCTTTATTTTGTGGATGTTGTTGCAATTAAACACTATTCTTTTTAGCTACTTCAGTTGTTTACGTCCCGTCCTTCCTACACTTTTTTTTACCATGTATGTTTGCCAGTTTTCACTCTGTCCCTCTCTGTAGTGCAGCATATGGTTCAGCAAACCTCTTCTCCTTAATGTGGCAAAATGGATCTGATTTGACATGGCCTTGAGTATCAGTCTCTGATACCAAGTCTCTAGCCCTTTCTCGCTGTCCTTGCTCTATCTCCTCTGGCCAAATTTAAGCTCTATCCTCCTAGAGGCCAAATTTAGGCTGCTAGGAAAGAGATTGAAATCCAGGACCTCTATGGTGGCATTCTCAGAAATGCTTCCAGTTCCACGCGCAGGGCCAGGTAGGCAGGCAGAGCTTCAGTGTCTCAATGCATGGATAAGACGATGGTGTAGGGAGGAGGGGGTTTAGATTTATTAGGAACTGGGGAAAGTTTGGGGATGAGGGGAGCCTATACAGGATGGATGGGCTCCACCTAAACCAAAGTGGATCCAGACTGCTGGCACTTAACATTAAAAAGGTTGCAGAGCAGTTTTTTAAACTAAGAGATGGGGGAAAGCTGATTGCTGAAAAGGAGCATGTGAATCAGACAGAGACTTCTCTTAAAGGAGAGTCTATTGAGAGAGATTCTCTAGGTTTTAGTCAGGAGCAGAGGATGGAAGAGGATCAAGTATGGGCCATATCAGATGAGAAACATTCACATAAAAAGGAATCTGACACATCAGAAAAGGGCAGACAAATAAACAGTGACAAGTTTTTAAAGTGTTTGTACACAAATGCTAGAAGTCTATATAATAAGATGGGTGAACTAGAGTGCCTCGTGTTAAAGGAGGATATTGATATAATAGGCATCACAGAAACCTGGAGGAGTGAGGACAATCAATGGGACACAATCATTCTGGGGTACAAAATATATTGGAAGGACAGAAAAGGTCATGAGAGGGGGAGGGGCACTATATGTGAAAGAAAATGTAGAATCAAATGAAGTAAAAATCTTAAATGAATCCACATGTTCTATAGAATCTCTATGGATAGTAATTCCATGCTCTAATAAGAATATAACAGTAGGGATCTATTATCAACCACCTGACCAGGACAGTGATAGTGACGATGAAATTCTAAGGGAGATTAGAGAGGCAATCAAAATAAAGAACTCAGTAATAGTGGGGGATTTCAATTATCCCCATATTGACTGGGTACATGTCACTTCAGGACTAAATGCAGAGACAAAATTTCTCGCTACTTTAAATGACTGCTTCTTGGAGCAGCTGGTACAGGAACCCACAAGGGGAGAGGCAACTCTCAATTTAGTCCTTGAAAAAAAATCTTGAACCAAATAACAGGAAGATGAGATTTGTGAGTGCACTGGGGAAATTGAATAATCCAAGCTGCCCAAAAGTCAAGGAAAGAGTAGCACATATTTTAATAATAACGACCGGTGTTTATTTCAGCCAGGAAAATGAATAAAGGATGGTTTTTCAGTATGTAATGTACATTGTTTTTTGTTCAGTACATATTGTACAGTATTTTAAATTCAGAGTGTATTGTAATTATTTTACATTATTACTCCCTGTAAGCATAAGTGAAATGAATTGCCAAAGGTGATCATCTACTACTTACTTTAAATGCAAAGAACAAGTTACTTCAAGCTGATTACAGTCATTTTTAAATGCCAATGCCTAGTAAAATATAAATAAAACTACATTTTATCAGCACTAAGTGCCTGCGTGTGAATACTTGCTGCAAATCAGAAGTAAACTCTCAACTATTTTAATAACACACTATAAATTTTTAATAATACAATGCAAATTTTATTTCTGAAGAATGCAGCTTGGTGTGTGATTTATAGGAACCAACATAACCAAGCTCGGCAAATGGATTATGCACAGTAACTTCCTTTTGGGTAGCTAATAATACATTGTTATCAAACAGTCAAAAAGTTTGCAATCATAATCTATCTGGTACTGTTAGCTAATCAGGATCATTCTTCCATGGAAAATATTTTCAGATAATGTTTTAGTAAATTGCATGTTTTATTGCTTTCATAACGCAGTAACTATCCTCTCCTCTGTGATTCACTAAAAGGGTACTTAAATAAACTCCCTGAAAAATGAGTAAAGCTCTTAAGTGAAAGGGTTGTGCCCTCCTCCAGCATGTAAAATAAGTTAAACATTGGGTTTATTTTTATAAATGAACTAAGAGAAAAACACTTAAGTGAAAAAGGGAACAGTTAAAATCAGGAGCTGTACTCTACCCAGAGCAATTAACAATTCTCTGTGCTGTTGGCTGGAAACATAGAGATTTACTTTAGTACTTACCTTATTTCTGCTCTTGGCAGTTTTGGTTCAGTAGGCTTTGTACAAGCCTTTTCTTCCACATCCAGGTTTTCAAACCCTCAGTTGTGCTGTGAGGGCCAAATTCCAGTGCCTGCTCTGTTTCCATTGCTTTATTCAAGTTGTGTAAAGGAGATGGATAGGTGGCTTAAACGTCTGGCTTAGCGCCCCCCCTCTCCACCCAATTTTTAACATATTGTCTTGCAAAATACACTTAATAATGTCTTAAAAATTGTCTTGCAAAATACACTTCTGAGTCTTACGTGGAGTTACCATAACAATCATCTTTGGAAATGTTGGCAAAAAAAGAACAGAGAAATGCATAGACAGTGAGGGTGTCTACACTGCAAATAGACACCCATGGCTGGCCCATGCAGCTGATTCGGGCTTGCGGCTCGGGCTAAGGGGCTGTTTAATTGAACTGTACATCTTTGGACTTGGGCTGCAGTCCAAGCTCTGGGACACTCCCACATGACAGTGTCATAGAACCTGGGCTCCTGCCCAAGTGTCTATATTGCAGTTAAACAACTTTTTAGCCAGAGCCCTGCAAGCCTGAGTCAACTGCATGGGCCAGCCACGGGTTTCTAATTGCAGTGTAGACATACACTCAGGCTCATCATCCGTCCCTCCCTAGATCCTCCACCCCTTCTTCTTTCCCATCTTTTTTCCTCACCCCAGGTCAGACAGGGACATAAATAGTTAACAATGTGAACTCTGCTCACTCCAAAAGTTGCATGAGAATCTGTGCTGGGTCTTGTGACCCAAGATTCTCATATTCTACAGTCAGGCAAGGATTAAGGGCCAAGATGAGGTGCCGAGACATTTGCTATTCATTTTTCAGAAGCTTCATTGAAAACTTTCTGCTGAATGGGAGCAGCCAGTAGACCAGATGAAAGCATTTTTCTTTCACTTTAGGACTTCAATTACTCAACCTTATGTTGGAGGGAGAATGGGCTGCCCAGCAAGCCCTTGATGACTGGGAGTTCTAGATGCTTGGTAGAAAACACAACCCCATCCTTTTGCTGTTCCAGAAGAGACTGGTGTTCTGAAAATATAGGTATGGGGTGTTGATGAGAACTTTAGAACTGATTTAGCTGGCACTTCTACTTCTCCTATTACTAGTCTTGCAAACTCCTTTTCCCCACTTCACTCTTACTCAGTGGGGAGTGTGACAGACTGCCAAGCAGGGAGTGCTCAAAGAAGAACGTGCCTGAGATTTTGAGCAGGTGAGGTGCAGGAAGTCAATTTGAGAATGAATTTGTTGGTATGCTGTAGCAGCTGTTAAACTTGTTTTCTGCCTACTGATGCCTCCATGTTTGTTTTGAAAGTCATTAAATAATATTTCCAAATTGTCAGAATAATGGAGACTACAAAGAATTATTGAATTGAGATTTGATAAGAAAATCAACTTTATTAATGCACTGTGAATAATTGCCTTAAGTGATTTATCTCACTTTAATTGCAGAGCTGCTCAAATACCTACAATGTGTGTTCACATTAGAAAAGACTCTTAGTACAAATATTTAAATTTCTAATAATTGGAAGCCTTGACATTTATTAAAACAATGCAAATGTAGATTTGGAAAAGGTCTAATAATGCTTTTAATATAATTTGGCAATAGAAAAAAAAATACGGCACCAGTTCCATTTTTAAAATGTCTTAAGGGGACTTTGTGATGGGGCACCTGCCCCACACTGGCCTGAAAGGGGTTAAAGCAACCCTAGAGAGGCTGAGCAATAGGCAACGAATGGGAGGAGACCCTAGGGAGTCTGTGCAGGAGACAACCAATTGTAGAGGCCTGCGAGGAACAGCCAATCAGGGCCAGGCAGGCCCATATAAGAAGAACTGCAGGGCAGAACAGGCCAGTGACTCCCTGGAGCTTGAGGAAGGAGGAGGACTCGATGTCTGGCAGGTGGAAGGCAGCTAGCACCTTGGTCAGAGCAGTGCTAGGCAGAATCAGGGGAGCCAGAGAGACCTCACAACTGGCTGCTGGCATGCTGAGACAAGGGTGGAGAAGGCGCTGGGGCTGCGGGGAAGTGTCTTAGCGAAGTAGACAGTGGGGTTAGAGGAGACGCAGCACGTGGCTGCCATCTACAGGGTCCCTGGGCCGGGACCTGGAGTAGTGGGAGGGCCCGGGTCCCCCTGTCCCCACTCGCCGCTGAGGAAGTGTCTTGACAGTGGAGTACAGTCTCCCCCCGCCCCCAAGAAGGGGAGAGAACAGAGCGTGACACAGCCGGAGGGTTGTGTCCTAAAGAGGATGCTGTGTTCCTTGGGACAACACACTTCCTGGAGCAGACATGACGGCGGCAAGGTGTCATCAGATGAGCACGCATTGGTGACCTAAGCTAATTCCCAGGATGGCCAGCAGGAGGTGCCACAGCGGTGAATCAAACCCTCTCACAGACTTTCATAAGAATTAAAATTTGGATGTATACACTTTTTTGCTGGCTTATATTTTAAATAATACACATATATTTTTTTCTTTATTGTTCTTGGTGGAGATCTGAATAAGACTTGTTAGTTTTGTCTGCTCTTTATTTGGAAAGGCAGGGGTGTTGAAACTTTATCAAATACAGTAACTCCTCACTTAAAGTCATCCCAGTTAACGCTGTTTCGTTGTTACATTGCTGATCAATTAGGGAACATGCTCGTTTAAAGTTGCGCAATTCTCCCTTAGAATGTTGTTTGGCAGCCGCCTGCTTTGTCCACTGCTTACAGGAAGAGCAGCCCATTGGAGGTAGCTAGTGGGGGCTTGGAGCCAGGGTGGACTGGCAGCCCCCCTATCAGCTCCCCACTCCCCTTAGTTCCCTGAACAGCAGCTGCCCAGCAGGCTATCAATTGCTGGCGGTTCAGCTGTCCCTCCCCCCATTGCCATATGCTGCTCCTGCCCTCTGCCTTGGAGCTGCTCCCAGGAGCCTCCTGCTTCCTGTGCAAGGGTGGGGGAAGAGCGGTGCTAATGTCAGGGTGTCCCCCTTCCTCCGCTCCTGCCCCCACTCCTGTACCTTATCATCGGGGGGGGGGGGGAACAGAGCTTAGGACAGAGGAAGCTTGCTGGCGGCAGCTGCTGTCTCAACTTGCTAATCTATTTTAAAAGGCAGTGTACTTAGAGTGGGGTCAGAGTACTTAAAGGGGGCAAAGTGCATCTCTCTCTCTCTCTCTCTCTGTCACACACACACACACACACACACACACACACACACACACACACACGGTGTGTGTCTCTGTCTCTCTCTGCCATGACGTCTCCCCTCCCTTCATTTGTGCTGCCTTGTAGAGTGTGAGGCTACCTTAACAACAACGTGTTAACCCTTGAGGGCTCAGCCGAGTGCTAGTTCATCATTTTAGCAGTAAGGCATCCCCTGGGAAATATCCCACCCTCCGTCTCTACCACCTCAACCAAGCTTCACAATCATCATTGTTGTGTACAGTATTAAATTGTTTGTTTAAAACTTATACTCTCTGTGTGTGTACACACACACACACATATATAAAATGTGTATGTATAGTTTTTTGTCTGGTGAAAAAATGTCCCAGGAACCTAACCCCCCCCATTTACATTAATTCTTATGGGAAAATTGGATTCACTTAACATTGTTTCACTTAAAGTAGCATTTTTCAGGAACATAACTACAACATTAAGCGAGGAGTTACTGTAGCAGACTGAGTTGCATAGTCTGACTGAAATCCTTCCACTGTCAGTTGTTCAGCTTTCACTTTCTAGGCAGTTGTGATGCCATCATATTTCTATTATTACTGTGGGATGTAGGGGTCCTAGTCACAAACTAGGGATCCCATTGTGCTTAGCACAGAACAAGTTATCTAGTTATTCATTGGGCCTTCCAGGAAAAAACATTAGGTCTGGCTTTCTAATGTAAAAATGAAGCCAAAAAATGGAAACAGTTTTCAGGCCTATATGAATGTATTCATTACTAAAAACTTTTTGGCAAGTGCAAATATCAGTGTTTGAATAGCTTACAGACCTATTCTTTAGATTAGGTAAACTAATTATTTTCACCCAAAATAATTTTGTTTTGTAAATTAATGAATTTTGATTTGTGATTATACTAATCTTCACATGCCCCAAATTTGCTTTTGAACATTCATCTGACCAAAACTTCACTTGTATGTGTGGTAAATATAGCACAACCAAAATGTGATTCTAATTCTGGTGAGCAATATCTGACTATATTTATTTTTATTTGTCTTACTCAAGTATACTTATAATACCCAATCCTGCAATTCTCAAACCATTTTGTAGTCTCATTCATGCCAGTGGTCACTGTCACATCATCAGGGCTGCTGGCTGCTTACATGAATAAGGATCAGTTTCAGACCATTAGAGTATATGAAAAAAAATGTGTGTCAGCTAACAAGAACCACAAATTTCACCAAAAAAGAAATTTCAATTGGGAACACATGGGATGGTGTTCCATGAAGGAGGAGTGCTGGGCAGAGACGGGCTCCATCTTACGAAGAGAGGGAAGAGCATCTTTGCCAGCAGGCTGGCTAACCTAGTGAGGAGGGCTTTAAACTAGGTTCACCGGGGGAAGGAGACCAAAGCCCTGAGGTAAGTGGGAAAGCAGGATAACGGGAGGAAGCACAGGCAGGAATGTCTGTGAGGGGAGGGCTCCTGCCTCCTACTGGGAATGAGGGGCGATCAACAGGTTATCTCAAGTGCTTATATACAAATGCACAAAGCCTTGGTAACAAGCAGGAAGAACTGGAGGTCCTGGTGATGTCAAAGAACTATGACGTGATTGGAATAACAGAGACTTGGTGGGATAACTCACATGACTGGAGTACTGTCATGGATGGTTATAAACTGTTCAGGAAGGACAGGGAGGGCAGAAAAGGTGGGGGAGTAGCACTGTATGTAAGGGAGCAGTATGACTGCTCAGAGCTCCGGTACGAAACTGTAGAAAAACCTGAGTGTCTCTGGATTAAGTTTAGAAGTGTGTGCAACAAGAGTGATGTAGTGGTGGGAGTCTGCTATAGACCACCGGACCAGGGGGATGAGGTAGATGAGGCTTTCTTCCGGCAGCTTACGGAAGCTACTAGATCGCATGCCCTGATTCTCATGGGTGACTTTAATTTTCCTGATATCTGCTGGGAGAGCAATACAGAGGTGCATAGACAATCCAGGAAGTTTTTGGAAAGCATAGGGGACAATTTCCTGGCGCAAGTGCTAGAGGAGCCAACTGGGGGGGCGCTTTTCTTGACCTGCTGCTCACAAACCGGGTAGAATTAGTGGGGGAAGCAAAAGTGGATGGGAATCTGGGAGGCAGTGACCATGAGTTGGTTGAGTTCAGGATCCTGACGCAGGGAAGAAAGGTAAGCAGCAGGATACGGACCCTGGACTTCAGGAAAGCAGACTTCGACTCCCTCAGGGAACGGATGGCCAGGATCCCCTGGGGGACTAACTTGAAGGGGAAAGGAGTCCAGGAGAGCTGGCTGTATTTCAAGGAATCTCTGTTGAGGTTAGAGGGACAAACCATCCCGATGAGTCGAAAGAATAGTAAATATGGCAGGCGACCAGCTTGGCTTAATGGTGAAATCCTAGCGGATCTTAAACATAAAAAAGAAGCTCCCAAGAAGTGGAAGGTTGGACATATGACCAGGGAAGAGTATAAAAATATTGCTCGGGCATGTAGGAATGATATCAGGAGGGCCAAATCGCACCTGGAGCTGCAGCTAGCAAGAGATGTCAAGAGTAACAAGAAGGGTTTCTTCAGGTATGTTGGCAACAAGAAGAAAGCCAAGGAAAGTGTGGGCCCCTTACTGAATGAGGGAGGCAACCTAGTGACAGAGGATGTGGAAAAAGCTAATGTACTCAATGCTTTTTTTGCCTCTGTTTTCACTAACAAGGTCAGCTCCCAGACTGCTGCGCTGGGCATCACAAAATGGGGAAGAGATGGCCAGCCCTCTGTGGAGATAGAGGTGGTTAGGGACTGTTTAGAAAAGCTGGACGTGCACAAGTCCATGGGGCCGGACGAGTTGCATCCAAGAGTGCTAAAGGAATTGGCGGCTGTGATTGCAGAGCCATTGGCCATTATCTTTGAAAACTCGTGGCGAACGGGGGAAGTCCCGGATGACTGGAAAAAGGCTAATGTAGTGCCAATCTTTAAAAAAGGGAAGAAGGAGGATCCAGGGAACTACAGGCCAGTCAGCCTCACCTCAGTCCCTGGAAAAATCATGGAGCATGTCCTCAAAGAATCAATACTGAAGCACTTGCATGAGAGGAAAGTGATCAGGAACAGCCCGCATGGATTCACCAAGGGAAGGTCATGCCTGACTAATCTAATTGCCTTCTATGATGAGATTACTGGTTCTGTGGATGAAGGGAAAGCAGTGGATGTATTGTTTCTTGACTTTAGCAAAGCTTTTGACACGGTCTCCCACAGTATTCTTGTCAGCAAGTTAAGGAAGTATGGGCTGGATGAATGCACTATAAGGTGGGTAGAAAGCTGGCTAGATTGTCGGGCTCAACGGGTAGTGATCAACGGCTCCATGTCTAGTTGGCAGCCGGTATCAAGTGGAGTGCCCCAAGGGTCGGTCCTGGGGCCGGTTTTGTTCAATGTCTTCATAAATGATCTGCAGGATGGTGTGGATTGCACTCTCAGCAAATTTGCGGATGATACTAAACTGGGAGGAGTGGTAGATACGCTGGAAGGGAGGGATAGGATACAGAAGGACCTAGACAAATTGGAGGATTGGGCCAAAAGAAATCTGATGAGGTTCAATAAGAATAAGTACAGGGTCCTGCACTTAGGATGGAAGAATCCAATGCACCGCTACAGACTATGGACCGAATGGCTAGGCAGCAGTTCTGCGGAAAAGGACCTAGGGGTGACAGTGGACGAGAAGCTGGATATGAGTCAGCAGTGTGCCCTTGTTGCCAAGGAGGCCAATGGCATTTTGGGATGTATAAGTAGGGGCATAGCGAGCAGATCGAGGGACGTGATCGTTCCCCTCTATTCGACATTGGTGAGGCCTCATCTGGAGTACTGTGTCCAGTTTTGGGCCCCACACTACAAGAAGGATGTGGATAAATTGGAGAGAGTCCAGCGAAGGGCAACAAAAATGATTAGGGGTCTGGAACACATGACTTATGAGGAGAGGCTGAGGGAGCTGGGATTGTTTAGCCTGCAGAAGAGAAGAATGAGGGGGGATTTGATAGCTGCTTTCAACTACCTGAAAGGGGGTTCCAAAGAGGATGGCTCTAGACTGTTCTCAATGGTAGCAGATGACAGAACAAGGAGTAATGGTCTCAAGTTGCAGTGGGGGAGGTTTAGATTGGATATTAGGAAAAACTTTTTCACTAAGAGGGTGATGAAACACTGGAATGCGTTACCTAGGGAGGTGGTAGAATCTCCTTCCTTAGAGGTTTTTAAGGTCAGGCTTGACAAAGCCCTGGCTGGGATGATTTAACTGGGAATTGGTCCTGCTTCGAGCAGGGGGTTGGACTAGATGACCTTCAGGGGTCCCTTCCAACCCTGATATTCTATGATTCTATGATTCTATGAAAATTATTCTAAATTCAATATATTACTGCACTGTGATCTTGCAAACAATTATTTACATCATAAAGAGAAAAATGTTCATTTTAGCAGTCATAAATATGGACTGATACTGGAAGACCAGAGATTCTTTATGAAATCAGTTTGAACCATTAACACAATTGTTTCTGAAAAATATTTAAATTATGGAGTACCAACAATTTAAATTACATAGACTCTGACTCACATGTTAATAAGTTTTTCTCAGTAATATAGCTCATGTGGTGTTTTTGTAATTATACCTCTTTAGTTATTCCTAGCCACATTCCGTCAATCCCTGCTTAGCTTCGGTACCAAATATTTTAAATTGTTTAGGAACCCACATTAAATTGCCATTCTTCAGACATTGTAAATGGTCCAAATTTAGATAGGGACAAAACTGCTGTCTCATGCTAGTTGATTGTCACCTGGTGGTGTATCAAATTCTGAAATATCTAAATGTTTTGGAATTTAGTGTAGGGGGAACCATAATTAATAATAGTATAATGCTACTGCCAACCTTAAACATTCAAACATCATGAGTCAAGCCTCAGAAATTATGAGACTGGCTTAATAATCATGAGACTTAAAAAAAAACAAATAAATGCAGAGTTCTGATTCCTGAGCCTTTAGGGTACACTTGACTCATGTTTCCAAGATTTTATTTGTGCCCTTAAAGGTTACAATTTTTTTTTTTAAATAAAAGCTGGGTTTACGTGATTCCAGGAGCTGAGACTTTGAGTAACACTAAATAGCACAAGATTCACAATAAAATAGTGAGTTTGCAGTACTGAGTTTGTCATAAGCATCTGGCATCATGTTATGACTTTAACCATCTAATTCTGAGCCTGATCCTCAACCCATGTGCAAAAACCCATGGGAGGAGGCTAAGGAAAAAGAGGTTTCCAGTAGATTTTCCTTGTGGAAATTTCTCACAGATTGTTCCACTGGAAAATCAGGGTTTGCCTTGCAAGGGATGAGCAGGAGTCTCTAGGCCTTTGTGCTGGCAATTATTCACCAGCAACCCCTCTATGCACTCCCTGGAAGCATGGTTCAATTGGTTCTGTACTGGCAGGACTCCTACAGCCAGCAACAATATCTGGTACCTGGAAAGAGGCTGTATTGCTTTTCCTTCCTAGGCTAAATAAGGATGAGACAAAACATATTCTTCCTTTCCCTGTCTGGCTACACCCCCTGCCATCTCCCATCCCATTACTCACACAGTAGGATCTAGGAAAACGGAATGGTGAAGAAGCTTTCTGAACATGAGAAGGAGGGGCACACTTTGACGGTCCCTTCTGCTCATGATTCTTGGGGATAATGTTGGGTTCTCTGTTCCTTTTATAGTTTGTCTTCTGTTGTAATGCTTAGAAAGTCTAATGCTAAGGAAAACAAAGATGATGGGAGAATGCATTCCTGTCATGAAAGAAAATTAGATAAAATTAGGTGCATCATTGGTTGATATAGCAGTTGTACTATAGAATTAGAATGTATCGCACTGGTGTTCCAAGATAATTTGTCAAATAATGTAGAAGATAGTTAGTCCCATACTTTGGAAAGCCTTCTCTTGCGTGATGATAAGACTGCAATTCACTTGAGAATGTCTTCAGCTAGCAGTTTCCCCAAAAAATGTGAAGCAGTCTTGTTAAATGTTCTGCTCCCTGCCTGCCAGACATAAAACCCATATGGTCACTTTTTATTATTTTTCCTTTGTTTAGTTCATTGGCAATCATCTTTGTAAATATTAGACTGTATTTAACAGTGAAGTTTGTCTTTAGTTCCAATAGTTCTGAACGTGTCTGCCTGGTTTATGAATAGCAAGTCACGTCTGACCAGCCAGTACTAGGCAGAATTATGGGAGGTAGGGTTTAGGGTGCTGTTAAACCACATTATGCTCCTACAGTCATGGGATAAGACAGGGACTGGTCTGCTCAGATGTAAGAGAAGTCTGAGAGCTGTTTTAGGGATTTCTGCAGTTTGGATGTTCCTGGTCAAACTTCTTTTTCTTTCTTACTGGGGAGAGGGAATGGCATGGGACTCATTAAAGAATTCTTTGCCACCCAGAGATTCCCTGTTCAAAGATAACTAGGGGGTGAATCTCCTGGCATTCCTGCCATTTTGCATAGTCAGACAGTACAAAGCAGCCGTGCAGGTTCTGGAGTCAGTCCCAAGAGCTAAACCTGTGTTCTTTATTGTGCTGAAGGCTCCAATCCTGCTCCCACTGATGTGGATGGTAAAACACCAATCTAATTGCCTGGGGAATAGGAGAAGGCTTGAATCAATATCATCATTAACCAAATTCACTAAAGCCTGGTCTATTCTACAGTTCGGCTCACACAAGGCAGCTTATGTAGACCTAGTTGTGCATGTGTCTACACTCAAATCAGTCTTCCACTGCTTTATTCCCATTATGCCACCATCGTATACCAACATTTCCCTGAGCAATGTAGAGTCATGGTTGATGTATTGAGACCAGAAGCCATTTAAAGCCCCACAAATTTTTCAAATTTCTTTTTCCTGATTGCCTGGCTTGGTGATCACACCTAGCAGCTCTCCATTGTTGAGTGCAACTGCCCAGCTGACCATGCTGGCTTACACTCTCTAGTCATGCTCCTGCTTGGAGTAGACAGGAAATATTGGCTCTCCTGGGCCCACGAGAAGAAGATGCTGTGCAGACATAGCCATAGAAACATCAACATCCACTAGCAGATTGCTCAGGGGATGCTGGAAAAGAGGTATGACAGAGACCAGCAGCAGTGTCATGTGAAAGTCAAGGAACTGCAGCAGGTATACCAGAAGGCCAGGGAGGCCAACAATTGATCCAGTGCTGAACCACAGACCTGCTACTTTTACAAAGAGCTACATGCCATACTTGGCGGAGACCCCTCCACCACCATCCCCAACAGCACTGTGGATACCTCTGAGCAGCCCAAGTCACATGGCCCTGCCATGAACAGCAAGGAGAAGGTGATGGTGGACAAGGATGATTTGCATAAGGGACAGGCAACCAGAGGATCCAGCTGTGCAGTGAGCCAGGTCCTGTTTTTAATTCCATGGCAGTCCAGCCAGTCCTGCCAGTCTGGCACAGGTGAACCCAGTGCAGGGGAAGGAACCTCAAATAAATGTGTAGATACATTTTCAGTTACAGGGATGGCACCTCCAAAGTAGTGGGGCACATCTTTTGTCTTTTCATTAATTTTCTCATGCTAGAAGAGGTAATGGTACAACCAAGGGAGGTAGAGTTGCTGTCTTCTTTCCATTTCCCTGTACTTTAAGGTGGGGGGTGGCATGTGGAGCAGCTTATGTATGCAGGAATGTCCCTTGAATCCTCCTGAGATATCTTGATGAAACTTTCTTGGAGGTACTCTTCAATTCTTTCCTGAAGGTTTATAGGGAGGGCTGCCTTATTGCTTCCTTGGCAGTAGGGCACTTTCCCATGCTACTCAGATAACTTAATCTGGCACCACTGCAGTACATAGGCTAGCAGAATACATGCTCCCTCTGCCTTTGTTACTGTTGGGCGTGAGATACCAGCTAAAATTGTCACAACCTGTGGAAAATGGTGCCAGCATTCAGTGTCATTGCCTTAGACTACTATAATCATGCAACCAAGCAATTCCCTCTATTTTCCCAGCCCCTAATGGGCCATACTCACCATGGATGGTGCTCTGACTGGAGTTGTGCACAAGCAATCACAAGCAGAAGTGAGAATGTAGTGCTTAAATTTGTAGGGGAGCAAAGGGAGTGAGTTCAACACCTGAAGTTCTGTTTTCTGTAGTGAATAAAATTATACCGTAGACAATGAATTCAATGATTTCTCCTTGTATTTTATCTTTAGCTGCTGGTGTTGCAGCCTCAGAGTCTCCTTCTCCACACCCATGGAATTCCTGAGCCAGATAAAGAGGAAAAAAAGAGGATGCAGGATGACATGTTCAGCAAGATCCTACAAGCCAGAGCTGAATCAGACTATGAGCACAGGATCTGGTGGATGAACATTGAGGGCAGCCTGGAGAAGGAAAGAGTGGAAAGGAGAGAGTCCCAACAGGAAAAGGAGAAGGAAATGCACCCAGGCTATAATGGGGTTTTCTCAGGTAAGAAACTCAGATGCTGCAGACTCTGGTGGACCTGCAGGTTCAACAGTCCTGGGCTTGCCTCCCTCTGCAGCCCATTGAGAATTCCATATTGGAACCTCCTTATCCCCCACCCCTTCAACATTCCACTGCACTACCCTTACTACTTCACTGCGGGGGACATTAAAGACAATCATAGCTTCACATACACAGACCTGTGAAAGCCACAGTTGGTGTATGTGTAACTGACAGGGACATGAATATCCTTTACCTTTCATAAGTTCCGTTCTCTTAATTTATTAAGTTTTTAATGTATTTGTTTTAAAATACCATGGGTATTTTTGCACTGATTTTGTTACAGAATACAAGTTTATTATTTGGATTATAATTCATCTTTATTAATTCACAACATATGCTGCCAAGTACTCAGCAGTTCTGAAAACAATAAATTACCTTATAAATTACCTTATACTACACAGTATCACACAACTCATAGAATCATTCACAAAGAAAATTAATAGGTACATTGACAATGTTATTGTAACGGGGGTGGCACCCAGCTCTCCTTATTCAGTCCCAGTAGCCAGCTAGGAGCTCCTTCTTTGCTCCCCTGGTCCCTGCAGGCAATTGTCTTGGGCTCAGTCCCAGCAGCTTCTTAGCTCCCCAGATCCCTACCCACACTGAGCTGTCCATGGTCCTGCTACTCTTTCAGCCAGCCCGGAACACAGTCCTATGTCCTCCAGCTCCAGGCAGCAACTGACTGCTGCTTTGTTCTGCAGCTCCTTTTATATGACCCTGCTGGGCCCTGACTGGCTGCTCCCTGCAACCTTTCTCATTGGATGCTTCCCTGCAACCACTGTACACCACTTGAAGGACTTATTTTCTGCTCTTCTCTGGGATGGGTTTTGGTAGGACCCTGAGGTCTCCAGCTGGGGACCTCTGGGCCTAATCCACCCTGTCAGTTATATTCCTACATGTACAGCAGTCCCCACATGATTCCTACCAGGCCACAAAAGAGCAGGGTCAGGTAGAGCACACTACAACAAAACATACTACTCTGGCTCAGAGTTCAAATGGTCTTTCAAAGCCTCCCTGAGCTGTATAGCTCCACACTGAACTTTTCAAATAGCCCTTGTATCTGTCTGTTCAAATCCAGCAGACAGCCACTCCACCTCTGACCTCCATCCTGGCAGGAACTTTCCTCCCTTTGCTTCACATATATTACGCAGGACACAGCAGGCAGCTATAACATTGGGATATGTTTCTCACCGAGGTCCAGTCAGGTGAGTAAACAATGCCAGCAACCCTTTAAATGACCAAAAGCACATTCAACTGTCATTCTGCACCTGCTGAGCCAGTAGTTGAATTGTTCCTTGGTTTTGTCAATGTGCCTGGTATATGGCTTCATGAGCAAGGTGTCCCCCAGGATCAGTACTGTCATTTCAATTTTCCCATTAGTAATGTGCTGGTTATGAAAAAAAAGTCCCTGCTTGTAGCTTTCCAAACAGTCCTGTGAAGATACAAGAATCATACACCTTCCCTGACCAGCCCACGCTGATGCCACTGAAGCATCCCTGGTGATGCTTGCATAACACTATAAAAGTAGCACTTTCTGTTGATGTACTCACTGGCAAGATGGTCTGGTGCCAAAATAGGGATATGCGTGCCATCAATCACTCCACTGCAGTTCGGGAACCACACTGCTGCAAATCCATCCACTATGTCCTGCATAGTCCTGTGTAGCAGGAGGCAATTAACAACCCTGCACACTTGCACCACAACAACACCCACAGTGGATTTCCCGACTCCAAATTGATTCCTCACTGATTGGTAGCAATCTGGTATAGCAAGTTTCCACAATGTGATCCCCACCTTCTTCTCCAGTGTCAGTGTAGCTCTCTTTTGGGTTTTCCTACTCTGGAGGGATGGGGTGAACACAGAGCATAGATTGCTGAATGTGGCCTTGTGCATCTGAAAGTTCTGCAGCCACTGTTCATAATCCCAAACCTTCATTACAAGATGATCCCACTAGTCAGTGTTTGTTTATTGGGCCCAGAAGTGTTGCTCCACCATTTTCAGCCACTCTGTGAATGCCACCAACAATCTCAAATTGGTTCTTGCTATATCCCACAGCAAGGACTCATCATGTTCCTCAGAGGTTCTTACGGCTCTGCAAATACTCCAGGATTGTATGCTCTGTGCTTGTAATGTTCATGACAATAGCGCAGAGCTGTGCAGGCTCCATGCTTCTGTTAGAGGTGGTGGACAGAGGTGGAGGGTTGTGCAGATTTGTGGTATTTTGAAAAAAAAGGCACACAAATTATGAGAAAAGGGTAATATTATGGAATGGAGACAGTTGCAAACTGGGAAATTGACCCAGTGCTCCCAGTCAACCTTGTGCAACTTGTTTCGACACATTATGCATTGCCAAACTTCCCAAAAGACAGTACGCTGGAAGGTGAAGAGTTGTACAATGGGATATCTACCCATGATTTATCAGACAAGCATTCCTGGTGAGTCCGCACACTGCCGACAGAAGAAGCAAGTATGCAAGAGCATAAGCAATGTACTAACTGTGGTGGCTGTAAGCTGGCATAACTTGAGTTGACGTAAGTCTGTAGTGTGTGCGTGGCTTAAGTTAATCTTAGGTACTGTCAATTATTATTTGTTTTTACCTAGTGCAATGGGGCCCAGCCTGGTTGAGGCTTTTAGGTGCTACAACAGTATAAATGTTAAATAATTATTTAATGACAAACACAGTTTTGATTGGTGACTTATACACTGTAGCCCCAAACTGGACTATATAAAACCACATCATAGATATAATCTTACCATTTTCTTCCAAACTTTAAAGACAGGGCACGCTTTCAGCCTGCTGCATTTTAGGAGAGTGTATATTGACCAATGACACTATTTTAATGCCTTCTGACAATAACAGTGCCTTTTGCCAATTTCT
Source organism: Lepidochelys olivacea (assembly GCF_965140295.1). Lineage (NCBI taxonomy): Eukaryota > Metazoa > Chordata > Testudines > Cheloniidae > Lepidochelys > Lepidochelys olivacea. Next base: position 43,561,336 of record NC_140414.1, on the reverse strand, counting down.
TCTGCCAATAATGAATGCTTGTTAAAGCAAACAATTAATGAATGTTTCCAAATGACCTTCTAACAACTGTAGATTTATGGAATCAACCTTTACTATACTTCAGTATGGTTGCCTTATAATACAATTTCTTATGTATAATTTTGAATGTATGCCTCAACATGATAGTATAACTTATGACAGTAAATAATGGTACAGATATCGACCTTCCTAATGCAACAACTTGTCTAGTGCTTCAACGTCTGGCAAACACTCTGCATTATATTTTTCAAATGACTTCAGTGACTTAGACTTTAAATAGGAGGTCTAAGTGCTTGTCTGTGTGCAGATTGCACACATCAAAGATGATTTACATGGGAAAACTGTAAAAGAGTTTTTTTTAAAAAAATGCTTCATTTCCACACAAGTATGAATGCTCTTACAAGGGCTGATTAGAACAGGTGCTAAGGGAGACAAAGTATATGGATCAAGGTTGATGGGTATTCTCAACTTAACAAGGGCACAGAGAGTCTATTCCTAGCGCCTGGAAATTAAAAGAGCCCCTAAGCTGCTTTAAATTATACCCCTGTACTCTGGAAGGATAAAAGAAAGCAGGTCACAGCGCCATATGTTTGTAGATCCAGCATGAGAGTGGAAATATTTTGCAGTCTTGAAATACCCCATACTGATAGTAAAAGCATCTCTGCTATGTGTGAGAAACAGGTAGTGAGCCTTTAAATGCCCACTGGACCACATAGACTCCTGAGTAACAGGATCTTGGGCACTGAAAAATATTGATTAAGTACAACCACAAACATGAATTCTCTGAATTGGAGCGGAAGGATGGTCTTGTGGTAAAGGCCCTGGAGTGGGCCTTAGGTGTTCAATTTCGAGCTCTACCAGAGATTTCCTGTGTGGCAAATTACTACTTCTCTGTGCCTCAGCTCCTTTTCTGTAAAATGGGGATAGTGCTACTTCCTCTATTGCACTTTTCATCTATTCTATCTATTTAGATTGTAGATGGTGTCGGCACTGTCTGCCATCATGTTTTTGCACAGTGCCTCATACAATGGAGCCTGGATCTTGGTTGGGTGCTGCAATACAAATAATAAACTGTAATGCCAGAAGTATGGATTGTCACAGTGGCCAGAACATTTCAGAATGGGTATGGGTATGACTGCCATGTATGGAATGTGCAAACATCCAGGAACACATGCTAACACAAACAAATGCAAACTTGCTTTGCCCTTTTTGCTTCCCTCATGCAGCATAGCCATAGCACCTTCTCATGTTCTGTCCCCTATCTATTCTGGCTAGACTATTACTGGATGCCGTGTAGCCAGTATTTTTGACAGAAAATGTCTTTTTAATCAGAATGAATATTTTCAGAAAAAAATAGAATTTTGGTTATTTTTTTCATATTTGACAAACCATTTTTAAAATGGTTTTAAAAAGTGTTTCATTTCAGTGGAGTTTTAAAAAAGTGAATGTTTCCTCCCCCAAACTCAATGGAAAATGTGGGGAGTGAAAAAAAAAAGAGGCAGAGGACACTTTTCATTTTCCCTCCCCTTTTTTCCACTGGAAAAGGAAAATAAATTGGGGATACAGTGTAGGGATCCTGATTGTCCCTTGAGGCTAGGGACAGGGCTTGTCCCTCAAATTACGGCACCTGTGTAATTATGTAAGTGCAACATTAAAGTTGGGTAAATAAAGTTTTAAAAAACCAATAAATGTAAAATTTTTGCAACATAGAATTTTTTTTTTGAAAGTTAGGACAGTGTGAAAAGGGGGGTGCAATGGAAATGCTTAAGTATAAAGTTCATTAATAGTGTGTATTAAAATATGTTAAAAACCAAACAAAAATAGCAGATTTATTATATGAAAAATAAAGTGATGGTATGATCATAAGCTGTCTATAAATATTACATTCTAAAACCCTATGCAATATGTTTCTCCCCTTGTTTAGATTTTAGCAGAGATAATACAGCAGTTCTGGCCAGAGTATCTCATTGGAATCAGTATATTAGCATATTCTCAGGTAAACACATATCTGGTGTACATGAAAAAGCTATGACTTAGACCAAAAGGATTCTATGATAGCTCACTTGCAAATATTATAAGTACTTGTAAATATTCATCTGGTATTTTCCATACGCAAGGCTCAAATACTGTTTGTTTCAAGAATCAGAGAAGAGAATAATGCCCTAACACAGTTACTGGATATAGCTAATATTATTGGTAATGCAGTTGACAAACACATAACCCAGAGAATATCTAATAATAAAGTTACATTAGTCAACAGTAGAAATTGGTAGCCTCTACTGAGCGATTCACATTATTCCAAACAGATTGGCATGTGTGGAACATATTAAATTTGGATCCATTCATTTGTATTTGTACCTAGTCTATCTGCACATTTGAAAACCATCTGTAACATTTCAGTTACATTATATTCAGAATTCCTCTAGCTTGAGCAGAGCTGAAGATCAGACATCTTTTAATTTATGTGCTGTGTATTCATAGCAGCAAATAAATATGATAACCTGTTTCCCAAGAGAGTCTTTGGGCGCTGGAGAATAGCACTGGAGACAGGCTTTTCAAACTTGGAACTGAAAGTACTGGAAAGATTTAACAAACATGAAAGAGCACAAAGGAAGCACTGAAGCATGGCAGTGGTTTCTTAAATCTGGGTTAATTAAGAGCTACAGCATGATTCTTCAGACACTTAAAAAAGTGCTACATTTTATCTGTGTGATAGTCAATTGGACTACCCACATGTATAAAGTTAAGCATGCACATAAATGTTTGCGGGGACAGGGCTTCAGGGATCCACATAAACAGGAGAGACAGTACTATGTAATTTTAGGCACTCTTAGGGTATGTCTACACTACGAAATTAGGTCGAATTTATAGAAGTCGGTTTTTTTGAAATCGGTTTTATATATTCGAGTGTGTGTGTCCCCACAGAAAATGCTCTAAGTGCATTAAGTGCATTAACTCGGCGGAGCGCTTCCACAGTACCGAGGCAAGCGTCGACTTCCGGAGCGTTGCACTGTGGGTAGCTATCCCACAGTTCCCGCAGTCTCCGCTGCCCATTGGAATTCTGGGTTGATATCCCAATGCCTGATGGGGCTAAAACATTGTCGCGGGTGGTTCTGGGTACATATCGTCAGGACCCCGTTCCCATCCTCCCTCCCCCCGTGAAAGCAAGGGCAGACAATCATTTCGCGCCTTTTTTGTCTGCTGCCAGCCAAAGATGTAAAGGATAGATGGAGTGGGTCAGAACAAGAAATAGACCAGATTTGTTTTGTACTCATTTTCCTCCTCCCCTGTCTAGATCACACTGCAGTCAGTCACAGAGAAGGCGCAGCGAGGTTAATCTAGCCATGTATCAATCAGAGGCCAGGCTAACCTCCTTGTTCCAATAACAACGATAACTTTGGTGCACCATTTCTTATTGGAACCCTCCGTGCAGTCCTGCCTGAAATACTCCTTGATGTACAGGCACACCCTTTGTTGATTTTAGCTCCCTGAAGCCAACCCTGTAAGCCGTGTCGTCAGTCGCCCCTCCCTCCGTCAGAGCAACGGCAGACAATCGTTCCGCGCCTTTTTTCTGTGCGGACGCCATACCAAGGCAAGCATGGAGGCCGCTGAGCTCATTTTGGCAATTAGGAGCACATCAACCACCACACGCATTATCCAGCAGTATATGCAGCACCAGAACATGGCAACGCGATACCGGGAGAGGAGGCGACGTCAGCGCGGTCCCGTGAGTGATCAGGACATGGACACAGATTTCTCTGAAAGCATGGGCCCTGCCAATGCATGCATCATGGTGCTAATGGGGCAGGTTCATGCTGTGGAACGCCGATTCTGGGCTCGGGAAACAAGCACAGACTGGTGGGACCGCATAGTGTTGCAGGTCTGGGACGATTCCCAGTGGCTGCGAAACTTTCGCATGCGTAAGGGCACTTTCATGGAACTTTGTGACTTGCTTTCCCCTGCCCTGAAGCGCATGAATACCAGGATGAGAGCAGCCCTCACAGTTGAGAAGCGAGTGGCGATAGCCCTGTGGAAGCTTGCAACGCCAGACAGCTACCGGTCAGTTGGGAATCAATTTGGAGTGGGCAAATCTACTGTGGGGGCTGCTGTGATGCAAGTAGCTCACGCAATCAAAGATCTGCTGATATCAAGGGTAGTGACCCTGGGAAATGTGCAGGTCATAGTGGATGGCTTTGCTGCAATGGGATTCCCTAACTGTGGTGGGGCTATAGACGGAACCCATATCCCTATCTTGGCACCAGAGCACCAAGCCGGCGAGTACATAAACCGCAAGGGGTACTTTTCGATAGTGCTGCAAGCTCTGGTGGATCACAAGGGACGTTTCACCAACATCAATGTGGGATGGCCGGGAAAGGTGCATGATGCTCGCATCTTCAGGAACTCTGGTCTGTTTCAAAAGCTGCAAGAAGGGACTTTCTTCCCAGACCAGAAAATAACTGTTGGGGATGTTGAAATGCCTATATGTATCCTTGGGGACCCAGCCTACCCCTTAATGCCATGGCTCATGAAGCCGTACACAGGCAGCCTGGACAGTGGTCAGGAGCTGTTCAACTACAGGCTGAGCAAGTGCAGAATGGTGGTAGAATGTGCATTTGGACGTTTAAAGGCGCGCTGGCGCAGTTTACTGACTCGCTTAGACCTCAGCGAAACCAATATTCCCACTGTTATTACTGCTTGCTGTGTGCTCCACAATATCTGTGAGAGTAAGGGGGAGACGTTTATGGCGGGGTGGGAGGCTGAGGCAAATCGCCTAGCTGCTGGTTACGCGCAGCCAGACACCAGGGCGGTTAGAAGAGCTCAGGAGGGCGCGGTACGCATCAGAGAAGCTTTGAAAACCAGTTTCATGACTGGCCAGGCTACAGTGTGAAAGTTCTGTTCGTTTCTCCTTGATGAAACCCCCCGCCCCTTGGTTCACTCTACTTCCCTGTAAGCTAACCACCCTCCCCTCCTCCCTTTAATCACCGCTTGCAGAGGCAATAAAGTCATTGCTGCTTCACAGTCATGCATTTGTTATTCATTCATCACACAAATAGGGAGATGACTACCAAGGTATCCCAGGAGGGGTGGTGGAGGAGGGAAGGAAAATGCCACACAGCACTTTAAGCACAGCACTTTAAAAGTTTACAACTTTAAAATTTATTGAATGACAGCCTTCTTTTTTTTGGGCAATCCTCTGTTGTGGAGTGGCTGGTTGGCCGGAGGCCCCCCCACCGCGTTCTTGGGCGTCTGGGTGTGGAGGCTATGGAACTTGGGGAGGAGGGCGGTTGGTTACAGAGGGGCAGCAGTGGCAGTCTGTGCTCCAGCTGCCTTTGCTGCAGCTCAACCATACACTGGAGCATTCTGGTTTGGTCCTGCAGCAGCCTCAGCATTGAATCCTGCCTCCTCTCATCACGCTGCCGCCACATTTGAGCTTAAGCCCTGTCTTCAGCCCGCCACTTACTCTCTTCAGCCCGCCACTTACTCTCTTCAGCCCTCCACCTCTCCTCCCGGTCATTTTGTGCTTTCCTGCACTCTGACATTATTTGCCTCCACGCATTCGTCTGTGCTCTCTCAGTGTGGGAGGACAGCATGAGCTCGGAGAACATTTCATCGCGAGTGCGTTTTTTTTTTCTTTCTAAGCTTCACTAGCCTCTGGGAAGGAGAAGATCCTGTGATCATTGAAACACATGCAGCTGGTGGAGAAAAAAAAAGGGACAGCGGTATTTTAAAAGACACATTTTATAAAACAGTCACTACACTCTTTCAGGGTAAACCTTGCTGTTAACATTACATACATAGCACATGTGCTTTCGTTACAAGGTCGCATTTTGCCTCCTCCCACCGCGTGACTACCCCCTCAACCTTCCCCCCTCCCTGTGGCTAACAGCGGGGAACATTTCTGTTCAGCCACAGGCAAACAGCCCAGCAGGAATGGGCTATACTGAGTGTCCCTGAAGAAAAGCACCCTATTTCAACCAGGTGACCATGAATTATATCTCACTCTCCTGAGGATAACACAGAGAGAGAAAGAACGGATTTTGGTTGAATGCCAGCAAACATACACTGCAATGCTTTGTTCTACAGTGATTCCCGAGTATGTGTTACTGGCCTGGAGTGATAAAGTGTCCTACCATGAAGGACGAAATAAGGCTGCCCTCCCCAGAAACCTTTTGCAAAGGCTTTAGGACTACATCTAGGAGAACCGCAAATGCCAGGGCAAAGTAATCCTTTCACATGCTTGCTTTTAAACCATGTATAGCATTTTAAAAGGTACACTCACCAGAGGTCCCTTCTCCGCCTGCTGGGTCCAGGAGGCAGCCTTGGGTGGGTTCGGGTGGTACTGGCTCCAGGTCTAGGGTGAGAAACAGTTCCTGGCTGTCGGGAAAACCGGTTTCTCCACTTGCTTGCTGTGAGCTATCTACAACCTCCTCATCATCATCATCTTCTTCGTCCCCAAAACCTGCTTCCGTATTGCCTCCATCTCCATTGAAGGAGTCAAACAACACGGCTGGGGTAGTGGTGGCTGAACCCCCTAAAATGGCATGCAGCTCATCATAGAAGCGGCATATTTGGGGCTCTGACCCAGAGCGGCTGTTCGCCTCTCTGGTTTTCTGGTAGGCTTGCCTCAGCTCCTTCAGTTTCACGCGGCACTGCTTCGGGTCCCTGTTATGGCCTCTGTCCTTCATGCCCTGGGAGATTTTCACAAAGGTTTTGGCATTTCGAAAACTGGAACGGAGTTCTGATAGCATGGATTCCTCTCCCCAAACAGCGATCAGATCCCGTACCTCCCGTTCGGTCCATGCTGGAGCTCTTTTGCGATTCTGGGACTCCATCATGGTCACCTGTGCTGATGAGCTCTGCATGGTCACCTGCAGCTTGCCACGCTGGCCAAACAGGAAATGAGATTCAAAAGTTCGCGGTTCTTTTCCTGTCTACCTGGCCAGTGCATCTGAGTTGAGAGTGCTGTCCAGAGCGGTCAGAATGGAGCACTCTGGGATAGCTCCCGGAGGCCAATACCATCGAATTGTGTCCACAGTACCCCAAATTCGAGCTGGGAACGTCGATTTAAGCGCTAATCCACTTGTCAGGGGTGGAGTAAGGAAATCGATTTTAAGAGCCCTTTAAGTCGAAATAAAGGGCTTCACTGTGTGGACGGGTGCAGGTTTAAATCGATTTAACGTTGCTAAATTCGACCTAAAGTCCTAGTGTAGACCAGGGCTTACTGTCTTACTGCTATTACTCCCATTTTAGGATTATTGTATCTCCTTCATATGGCATGAAGTAAATAACAAGTTTATCTGGCTTCCCATAATGATTTTGTGCTAGCAAATCACTTAGGATTAAGTATATAATAACTTTCATCTAAGGAGCTCCTTATTAGTAGTTACAAAATCATTAGGCATTATTATTATTCCTATTTTGTTATTCTCTCCATAGATAAACTGAGGCACAAATTGAGAGTGAAATCCTGGCACCAATGAAGTCAATAGCAAAACTCCCATTGACTTCAGTGGAGCCAGAATTTCACCCTAAGAGACCTGACCAATGTCACTCAATAAATCACTGGCAGAACTAGGAATAGGACTGTCCTCAATAAAAGTAACATGTGGCTGCACAATCCCAGGAGAAGCAAAAAGAAGACATAGTGCCTCAGAAATAACCCCAGAGGTCCCCTTTTCCACTACATGATGGGGTATGTCAGATCAGCCATTTAAGAGATGCAGCAAACCCTCCCACCACCTCATGTCCAACCAGTGCTATTGGCCAGCTCATGACTGTTCCCTCCCTTCATGATTTCACCTACTCCCCACACCACTTATTTCTTATGACAAATAGGTGTGCAGGCCCTGTTGTACCCCTCACACTCAGCGCTACTATGCAGTTACATCCTACATACACATTACATTGGTGTCATTTAAGGCTGGTTTACACATAACATATCTAATGCAAAATCTAAAAACCAAGGCAATGAAAAGCAAAGGCAATCTACAGAACATAATCTCTTCTTCTCCTTCTAGACATACACACCTCAGGTCACCACTATACGCTTCAAAGAACTTACCGACTGGGGCCTAGGTATGGTTGTGGTATCCTAGGCTTCAGAAAACCTTTCCCCAAACTTGAGTGTAGTTTTACACAACTTTGCAGAAGGAATGGTGACGTGTAGGTTGGGGAGTCTGGTGGAATTTGAGGGAGGCTTTGATTCTGTCCCCTTGCCTGGATACATTATGGTCAGATGGTACCAAATACCATATAGAAAAGTCTGTGGCAGAACAAAGATCTTCTGAGTTCCACTCAAGTGCATTAAACACAAGCAAACAACCTTTCTCTTTTTACAACCACCCATATCATCTGCTAACCATCTTATGCAAAGACTGAAGCAGGAATCCTATGGATGAAAAAAAAAAACGATTCTGTCACTAAAGACTATTTCATAAATCATACACACAAAGGAGCTGAATGAAGGTTGCACATGCAATCTTTATTCTGGAGAGCCTTAACTTTGTGTGCTTAATTTCCCAACCGTTGACATTAGCTAAACATAATTTAGTGTAGAACTTGTTGAAACATTCCAATGGAAGAATTTTCTGTTGAAAAATGATGATTTGATTACATCAAAACACTTTGTGGGAACATATCAATTTTGGCAAAATTTTCTTATGAATGTATTTAAATGTTTAATTTGGAGAAGTTCAAAGTGCTGTGTGTCAACATCTATATTATTTATAATACAAAATTCAAAATGATAATGTTGAAGCAAAATGTTTTGACCTTATCAGAAAGACACATTTTGTTAAGGTTGTTTTGATAGTTCTAAAATGAAAGTTTTCTGAAATTTCATTTTGTGAAAAATTAAGAATTTTTGACCCTCCATTCCAATACAGGTTGAAAGGAAATTTTCAAATGTTGGAATTTTGTGCTGAAAGAAAATTCCAAGTTTCAACCAGCTCTAGTTTTTTGTATGTCATTTTTTTTCTTCAAGGAAACTAGAAAAACAGAAGTTCTATCATGGTGAACCACATTGAATGCAGATAGGTCATCAGCAGGGTTTGAACCCAGGATATTTGTAGCCACAGCCAGACCACTATTATTTGAGCTGACGGAGTAACCAATAATAGTACTAGGCTGTTATCATCTATGTGGATTAGTAATATTACCTAATATTATTAAGGTATTAATTTTACTTAATCTCATTCTTGAAACTGGGTGGCTCATTTTTACTGAAATTTTCAAAAAAATCACCCTAAGGTTGATATCAAGCATTGAACATTTTAGCCTAACCCACTGAAATTTTAAAAAGCTTTAAGCAACTGAAAACAGGGGCTCTTCATGGAAAATGATGGGTCACGCTTAACTATAGCCATTGCTACCAGCTCCAGCTATAATAAGTGGAAGAACAGCCAGAATTAAATTCCTTAATTGTCATGATACATGATATCACTGTGAATGAAACAAACAAGCCAAAATGGATGCACTGTTTATGTAGTTATAAGACATGCATGCAAAAAAAAATACTTAATTTAAGTTATTATGATCTGTTATGCAAATATAAATTGAGAAACATAGCCTACTGTTAAAAATCAGGAAATTCAAAACCTTAACAGGTTGCTAGTGATCACACTTTCTTCAGTTTGTCTCAAATATAATCGTCTTAAATAACATCCTTATATTTTTGCCTGTGAATTTGTACATACCTCATGCAATATTTAAATAAAGGAAAGTCTGCAGAATAAAAGACTAGAAACCAGTTTCATTCCAAATCTCTGTTTTCAGACTAAGCTGAAAAGAGAAACACAATCCTATTTTAAAGTACCAATCTGTTAGCTACATGGCTGATCTTGGTTGAGGTGCACAATGAGGTTTTTATTCTGGTGATTGCAGATCGAATGCAAACAGTTAAGAAATATTGTTTATTACTGACTTTTTAAATACCAGAAAGTAAAATGGTGTGCTAGACTGGCTTCTTGGCAAATTATTACAATGGACAGATGGTTTTTCATTATCTGTTATACAGAAATATAAGGCTTATGACAGTGTGTTTTGTATTGATGCTTATTCATCTGTGAGAGAGTAATTTTCAGGCTGCTTGTCCAGAACACATTCTAAATCTTCCTCTGCATCTGCAGAACATCTGCTTAAACTAGAATTGTCAGTGTCAATATTTTATTGCTTGTAAGCTGCAGACTGTCTTCCCAAAGCCAAAGAAATAAGAATAAAATAGGATTTCAGGGCTAGGATCCAGGGTTTTCTGTCTAAATGCATTCTTCACTTTGTATGCAATGTAAAATCTTATTCAACACCCATTTTGCTCCAGGTAACATATGGTCTCAACAATTAGCACAGAAAAAAGCAATTTTTCTTTGTAACAGTTTACAAATGGTGGCGAAAGGTACACTAGCCGTAGGGGTTTTTTTAAGCAATATGTCTGATGGCAAGAAAAAATTGTAAATTATAAAATACCACATTGCAAACATCTTAGCAAGATGCATCCCTCAGTTAATTACTAGAAGGAGAAATACACAGCATTGAGAGTCTGGCAGATTTTTCTATGATAAATGATGGTGTATACAACTTCTGCACTTCAATATGCGAAGTAAGTTCTAGTAGGTAATGGTGTGCCATTTTGTATTACATAATGTAACTATATATTTTATTCAGGCTGAAATTTGTCAGCCTTATCATTTTCCCCTCCAATTTTATTTCTTTCTGTTAGTCTACTTCTACTTTGTCCTTGGTGATATCTATTAATAGCAGGGAGCTTGTGTATAATAGGTTGTGAAGACTTCTATGGCACAGACAAACTAGTACTATCAATAATATAGTAGGCTGCAATGAAATATCAGCACTGGGCTGTTTTTTATGTTCTTTCTTTGTCTCCCTTGTGCCTCTGGGGTCAATTGCTTCTGGAGATATTCCTTGCTGGCTTCTCAAGGTCTGAAAACTTACTGCTGGAAGGCAAGAATGTGGCGACCGCAGTTCTTCACGTTCATATGCACTACCCAGAACAAAAATATCTGCTGCCTTTAAAACACAGTTCCCTCTTAATGACCACACCAGGTGGTTCTTTGCTAATGCTCACTACTTGAATGTATGGAAAATATTATGAGAAAACAAAACACATTTGCACAATATCTAATTAGTGGAGTGGAGTAAAAGAGTCAAGATTCACTCCAACTGCATATCCTGTCTCTATGTTGGTAAAGTACTAAGCTGTTGGGGAATGAACATCAGACATACTGCTGTGCACCTTTCCTCTATCCCTACAGGCTGAAATAGCAGCTACAGCTCATCTGAGCCTCAGGGAGGTGATACTGAGGCTGTCTGCATAAAAGTAGATGTGTGTTCTGTTCCCTGGTTCACGGCTGGCCTTTGGTGTGTCTTTTTTATGTGGGGCTAGTGCACAGAAACTTTCTGTGGTATATGGAGATATGCAGTTGCCCCACTTGCCTTGTCTACCAGCTGAACATCTGCTCAGTCCTTATGCGGGTCCTGTCTGGTGTAGAAAGCCAGGTACTGACCCTGTGAACCATAGGTGAATGTCACTCATGCACATTTGGGAGGGAGGGATAGCTCAAGGGTTTGAGCATTGGCCTGCTAAACCCAGGGTTGTGAGTTCAGTCCATTTACGGGGGGCCATTTAGGAATCTGGGGCAAAAATTGGGGATTGGTCCTGCTTTGAGCAGGGAGTTAGACTAGATGACCTCCTGAGGTCCCTTCCAACCCTGATATTCTATGATTGTCAATATAAAACTGAGCCACATCCACTGGAAAGAGAGTTTGTAAGAACATTCTTGTGTACTTTGTTCTTACACAACAAATGTAACATGAACAAAACCACATGAACACAGTGGGATCCAAATAACTGTTTATCAACTATATACAACATACAAGACCCAGCTACATATATATGCAGCTACTCTGGTAGCATTATGATGGCTTCTGAAAAAAAGAAGAATTGAGAATCTCTAGAGGACTCTCTAACATGAATACAATTTACCTTAGATTTTAGAACATCCTGGAAAAAGCCATCCCATGTTACAGTTATGCCCTAAAAGAGGGGAATAATATTTCTGTAGCAGTATCACTTGAAGTTCTCTAAGTACACAACAGACACTTAGGATCTGATCCAACTCCCACTGACATCAGTCAGAATTTTTCAGTTAAAGCATATTCATTTATGCATTCATTTAAAAAAAACTTTCTATTTTCTTTAAAATGAGAAATACCATTTGAACTGATAGAAACTTGCACATTAAGGCTGTCGCTCACTAAAAGTGGCATAACAGCTCTTGAAAGAATAGTCAATAAAAGAAAGTCAGATAAGTACAAATTTGACATTTAGCATGAGATTTTCAAAGGCCCAAACAGTAGTTAGGTGAGTTTTGATGGGAGCTGGTTGCCTAACTGACCTTTGTGCCTTTGAAAATCTCGTCTTTGCTCTTTTATTTCAGAGTTTGTTCGACAGATAACTATGAAATGCTAATGTGTGTGGGAAATTGTGGATGGGCCTGAAGAAACAGTGTTTGAGGCAGATATAAAATGATATCCTTGCTGTACAATGTCATGTTTCTGACTTCTGCCTGGTATGCTATGTGTTGAGTAGCATATTTTACATGTTCCATATGGCAATTTTTTCTTAATTTTGCTGTTTTTCTGAGGATTTTTTTACATGTAGAAGTGAAGACACATTTTGTATGATATGATGACTGTAATTTCATAATTTACTTAAACTTTATTTTTGTTTGTTTCACTGAGATAATATAGTTTTTTTTTGTTTTTTTGGTTTTTTTTTTGTGGGGGAAGAGGGAGTTGTATAAAAGAAAACAAAAAAGAACCATACAAAAAACAAACTTTATTCTTGTCCAAAGAGGTCACTATTCCGACACTATCTTTTTATACCCACCACCCCTAAATCACAACTTCAAAGTATGTCTGTGTGTATATTTGTGAGTATATATCTACATATAAAAAAGAGAGAGAGATGATTCTTTGGGATGGAAAACACTATATAAATACAACATATTAATGATAATTATTGCATTGCTACATATATTATTTTGCCAAATTCACCGTATTGAACAATTCTATCAAAAGAGGGGTCCCCCGTACAGTACAGCACAAATTGTGATATCTTGCCACCAACCAGTTCATTAATGTAGCTAAGGCAGCAGCTGAACTTCTGTGATTTTAACAGTAACAATTTTTTAATGCCCTTCCCTTTTTTTTGGTTAAAATACAGGTTAACATACCTTTAGTCAAACGTGGTTCATCTACCACACCTTTGAACACACAGTTGTGTCAAGAGATCATTCATTAAACTATCTAGAGGTCACATTTGGTCTAATGGAATTTATAAGGAGTCTTTCTCCAGCTTTCTCTGACACACAGGTGTATCATACTGCTGCTTCTCTTAATCAATTTTATTTAAGACATTTACAAAGAAGTTCTCAGAAAATCTGCCCTCTACTGATCGTGCTATATGAAGAACCTGGCAAAATTATGTTGTATATATCCAGCTACTTTGCCAGAACCCTAGTCAACCTGGTAAATTTATGTTGTGTATATATCCAGCTATCCTCATTGACAAGTGATCATAGGAGGAAACTCAGCTCCATAATATTTCAGCTTTCATTGCCTATACAGTCATGATGAAAGAAGACTTAGGTCCTTCTACAAACATTGACATTTTTTTCCCCTTATATGTTCTAGACACAAGCAAAGTTAATAGTATTTATTTCTTTTTCCTTTCAAAATACTGGATAAAGATACAGTTATTTCCTGGTATGTGTTAGTGAGACATGCATAATTACACTCCTTAACACAGATACTTGGTATTTTGCATAAGTATCAGGATTCAGGGCTAATGTGAAGAAGTGAATTAGAGATGTTGGGGTGCAATTGTGAGTTGTGCTGATTGAATGATGAATTCCCTGATGTTTCTCACACTGTTCATTTCATTGCACGGAGATGGAGGAAATGTAAATCACTATTAAAGTGGTTACTTTAGTTAATGCTTCTAAAGCCTGAACACCATGCTGCAGATAATGTGCACTTGCAAACTTAAGAATATTTGGGAAGTATTTCTATATTTTTTTGTAGGGAGAGGTGAAGGGCCTAAAGAAAGACATGGGTGCGCTTACATTGGTGCTCTCTGTTAGGCTGTGGCTACACTAGAACGCTTATAGCAGTGCAGCTGCACCAGTGCAGGTGTACCACTCTAAGCTCTCTGTGTAGCCACCTTAAGCCAATGGGAGAGAGGACTCCCATTGATTTAATCCATTTCCAACATGCGGCAGCCGCTATGTTGGCAGGAGAAGCTCTTCCAGTGACATAGTGCTATCCACACTTTAAATTGGCATAAGTTATGTCACTCAGAGGGGGGGTGGCTAATTCACACTCGGGAGCAACATAACTTATGTCGACTTGAGCTGTAGTGTAGCCATAGACTTAGTTTCCTGGTAGTAAACAGAAAGCTGAGCAATCTTGTTGGGTTTTCTTCATTATAAACATGAGATGATACATTACTCTGATCTGAAAATGGTTGAGTCAAGTGGATCCCTTAGTTGTAAGATACTGAATTAAGTATTCTACCTAGGCCTTTAGTTTTACAATATTGTATTTGTTTCAGACCTATTGTAATTGGCCTTAATTTCCCTGTAATAACAGCTTTTCATTCTGTACAACTGTTTACTCAAGGGATGAGGTAGAGAATTATTCTGTGCTAACTGAAGTGTAGTCTACACTAGAAAATTAGGTTGGCTCAACTATGTTGGCCAGGGATGTGAAACCCCTGGCAGCATAGTTAAGTCAACCTAAGTCCATGTGTAGACAGTTCTTCCGCTGACCTACCTACCACTTCTCAAGGAGGTGGATTACCTCCACCAATGGGAGAATCCCCCCCTCCATCGTCATAGCTAGTGTCTACACTGTAGCATTTAAAGTGTAGACAAGCCCTTAAAGTGTAAAAATGATTAAATAATACCTTTTCCTGTCAGTCTGCACAGTCAGTAGATTAATGGGATTCTTGTGAGTCCTCCTGCCATTCCCCCCCATAAGCAGTCATGGTAATTGCTCTGAAACAGACTGGCAATTAATATAATTTCTCCATGAAAATTTCAGGATCAAAGAAGTCAAATAAATATAGCTTATTAAATAAACCCAAGAAATAAAACTCTGGGAACTAACTGGATATTTTAAAAGAAGTATATATTTAACTTTGCCTATCCTGACTTTTAATATAGGTATGGTATTATTCTCCAGTTTTAGAGCAGAATGGTACAGCTATGTTAGAAAGTTCTGCTATGGGCAGAGGACTGTGACATTCTATTTGTGATGGAAAATGACATAGTATGGATGGCTACCTTGTTCAAGTATAAACAGTCAAGGCAATGGAACTGAACATTGCAAGATTTGTGAACTCAGAACTAGATTTATTAATTTATGATCTCAAAAAGGTGATGTTCTAGCATGATGGGAGTTGATCCTTTAAGAAGGTTGACATAAGATTTGATCATAACTTAGGGCTGGTCTTCACTAAGGGGAGATCAACACTGCTGCAATTGATGCAGCAGGGGTCGATTTAGCAGGTCTAGTGAAGACCCACTAAATTGATTGCAGAGCACTCTCTGGGTTGACCTCGGTACTCCACCTCTCTGAGATAAGTAAGGGAAGTCAACCGGAGAGCATCTCCCTTCGGCGCAATGTAGTGAAGACACTGGGGTAAGTCGACCTAAGCTACGGCAACTCCAGCTATGTTACTCATGTAGCTGGAGTAGCGTAACTTAGGTTAACTTACCCCGGTAGTGCAGACAAGCACTTAGTAATAGCTTATATAAAGATCAGACTGTGAAGCGAGAAACAACCAGCAAGCACTTTCTGAACCTGTTATAACATTAACAAACTGAAAATCATGAAACATGAGTGGAATTCAAGAAGAAGATGATGATTGAACTAAAGCTGAATGTTTCTCACTTCTGCATGGGAAAGGTTGATCAGATAAAGCACATCTCATGCTACATTTGAGACTCTGATGAACTTCTGGGGAAACATATCCTAAAGAAGAAACATTGGATTATGGAGAAGATGATCAAGTTATGTGATGAAGATAGGAAAGAAGCTTAGAATTCAAAGGAAAGTTGATGAAACTGCAAGAGAAAATATGCCCATACACGAGACATTGATGCACTGAATAAAGTGGCAAATGACGTTTAGCTTGAACAACAGTGCGTTGATATACACAACTTTCTGTGGTAAATGGCTTTGGGACTGCTTACCAAACCATCAAGATTCTTTTGAAAGATTTCTTGGAATAGGTATTGCCAAGAACTGTATATTACGAACCAAAGAAATTCTAAGTTGGAAGTGAAGGAGGCAGAGGAGATCTGTGCGATAAGCTCAGTTTATCCTGATGGACCTCTTCCTACAGTTAGAGAAGTTGAGTATGTAGTGCAGACACTGAAAAGAAATAAGGTCCCCGGAGTGGATAATATACAAGGAGAAATAATTAAAAGTGGTGGAGAGACACTCATCTGGTAATACCGTAAGATTTTCAATGTAATTTGGGAATCTGGAAAATGGCCCAGTACTTGGACACATTCGCTGATGGTTCCTATTCGTAAAAAGGTGGACACAGTTCTTTATGGAAAGTACTGCACAATCTTATTGACCCACCCTAGCAAAATACTGTTTGCAGTGATGTCACTGTGGAGAAAATGGATACTTGACCACCATTCTGTGGTGAGAACTTTTGCCTGTCTTGATGCAATGTGAGCTTTTCAATTCCCTGTTAACTTTTTCCACATCCTAATGTAGTCCCAGGAGACCTCCCACTGAGGGAACACTGATATGGCTGGTTGTTTACATTTCACTTTTATACAGAACACGGAGGCTGAAATCATTCATCAATACTTTTCATCTTCCCTCCTTGGGAACCTTTTGTGCCTAGACTTCAAATAGAGAAGAAACCTGAAAGCAAAGTAGATGAATATATGAAGGTGAGTCTGCTACTGTAGCACTTTAATGAAAACAAGCTTCCAGTTTCTTTTCTAATTAGTTTTACCAGTGACAATAAATCTTCTATATCACACCACCACAATGCTATTAACTTATAGTTACTGAAGTAATCTAGTATAAACATTATGCAAACTACATAACTATAGCATTAATATTTTTAAAATACCAAACATTAAAAAGAATGGAAATAGCCAGTTAAGATAATTTACATAAATATTCTATTATCGTTACAGTTTGTACATTCAATTAAACACAATATTAAAAAGATAATTTACTTTCAACATTCTAACGAAATTAACCATTAACTGCAAGATTTACTTATGAACTCTTTTAGCACATATACCATTAATTATATAAAATCAATGGCATCCATATATTGATGATGAAAGATTTCATGTGTCAGGGTTATGGCTGTTGATAGAATTAATTATAATGGGGTGGTAGCCACCCTATGGTTAAGGATGAGACTAGCTTACTGTTTGCAGCCAGTTTTTCCTGAGTGCTCTAAAATCCAGATATGGGCTAAGATTGTCTTGGTAGCTCAGTGTCAGTGACATATTTCCAGGAAGCCTCCTTGTGACCTTCCACATGTACGCCAAATCATATCTCCCTCACTACTACCACCTATTAAAAAAACAGGGAAATTCACTGCCCAAAACTTAGTTAATACAGAGATAATGTTGACCAACAATGCCTTGTACCCTTCCAGAGGAGTCCACCTACCCTTAAACATTTGAGAAGCAATAGGATGCACCCTATTGCACCTTACCTGCCTTTAGCCAAATTGTTCTTTTTTGGTGGAGTGGATTTGGTTCATACAATGTATCCATCACAGGCCTGCTCAATCTCTGCCTGGCTCAGTAAAAGTAGGGTTTTGTCGATAGTTCATACAGTCAGTGAGGGCTTGACATCTTGCAATCTATCCCAAGTAAGCAGGAGAAAATAGATTCACTGAATGAAAAGCAGAGCAGAGACTGCACTGTAATTCTGAGAGTCATGATTTAGTCCCTGCTTGCTCCAGGGGAAAAGTACGATGAGTCAGTCCTTTTTCCTGGAGCAGCTTACTACCCTCTCTGTGCTGGCTTAGCTCTTCTGGCTAAACTTCCCATTTCTGCCTGTGCTTTCCATTCCTGCTGCCTACTCTTTGCCCTCCTCTGCCTGTGGGCCTTGTGGTGGTGTGTGGGAGGGAAGAGGAATAATAGTCTAGCCGCATGTGCTCCCATCTACATTGATATTAGTAATACAGGTAGCCTACGCATGGAAACAAGGAGGTTTCTTACACCCCTTCCTCCCCTGTATGTTGTTATAGCAAGGGTCAGAATCTGACCCCACATTTTTAAATAACTTTGGAATCTATCTGAATGGAAGATTCTACATCTGCAAATCACTATCATTATAACTGTACAGGTTATATTATATCTTAAAATTAAGATAGCTTTCAAAAGGGAGATATTTTGGTACATGATAGTAATCGGCTCAATATAATTAGTTCTGTTAGGGTCTGATTATAACATTGGGTGTACGTTCACCAAGAAAGGCAATATTAGAAATAAGCCCTAATAAGCTAAAAGGGCAAACTCACTTCTTATTTTTATCACTAAAAACTAAATGTACCGGAGAAATGGCAACCTTTTGCAAAATGAAACATCAACTCATTTCTGATGGGAGGTAGCATTAACTATTTATATCCTTTCCTGAATGCCTATACATGCTTAATAAAGTTGTTTCCCTCAAATGATTACAACATGATGAGTTTAAAATTGTATTTTCCATGTGTGATTTAACATTGTTTTTAAATGTTTTGATCTCAGAAAGTATGTTGCAAAACTCATCATAATCTGAGCATCAGAGAGAGACTTCCTAAATGAAGGTGCGAGTTACTCAGCAATTTTCCTTCTGTGCTAATTGGGATAAACAGCTCATCAAGCCAACCTGAAATGTTAAGGTAATGACATTGTTCCTTATGGATGTTTTCTCAGCATGGTGTATATAGCTTTGTGGTTGTTAGTACAGCAGATGACTGCATTTCTTGACACTTGTTCCAGTCATTCGCTCTGCTGGAATTTTATAGATACATGTATGCTGAGCACTATAACACCATAAAAATTTACTTGACAAATTAGCCTGCTGTGTCTAAAAGA
Source organism: Lepidochelys olivacea (assembly GCF_965140295.1). Classification (NCBI taxonomy): domain Eukaryota; kingdom Metazoa; phylum Chordata; order Testudines; family Cheloniidae; genus Lepidochelys; species Lepidochelys olivacea. Next base: position 43,542,164 of record NC_140414.1, on the reverse strand, counting down.
AAACCCATCTCCTGAGTTCATCTTAGTTCTGTAGTTTTAACTTTCATGTTGTCTGCACAAGAAGGTTCTGAAATGCAAAGATACTAGGAGGAGCCACTGTTGGATCAAATAAAATTAATAAATGATCTTGTATAGCAGAACACTTTTCCTCCTATTCCTATGCTATGATTACATTGCTTAAAATGAATTATGCATATTATAATTCATGATTTCTATAAGAGTTGGCTTAGATTATTGCCCAGGCAAAATAATAAGAGTTATCAAAGGTGATGTTTTGGACCTTTCTCAATACCACTGGGAAGGTTATACCAGGTCTTGATGACATTGTGCCTCCTATAGACAACCATGGGTGCCTATTCTACTTTTTCTCTCTCTCTCTCACCAATGTATATACACTGAGGAGCACTTAGATAACCAACTGATTTTCTCTGTACCAATAGATACATAGGGCAAGTGCAGATCAAGCACAGATAGTCAAAAAGGTAAAACAATAATTTTTAGACCTCTATTGATGTGACAAGATATAGTTGCTGAATTGCTTCTAAATGTGGGAGTTGGTTGAACACCTTTCCAACAGAATATGTTACTGGAATAGAATAGAATATTTTCACTCCAAGGCTAAGATTTTCAACAGTGACTAGTGATTTTCAGTACCTCACTTTTCCATTGAGCACTCTTTGGTCAGGCATCATCCTCCATAGGTTTTTCAACAGGTAGGGGAATTCTGGAATTTCTAAGCATCTGTAGTGGGGCGGTCACCTCGTTCTGGCTCAGGAAGGGTTAAAACCAGCTCTGGAAAAGGCTGCCCCAAGGAGCCAATCAGGTGAAGGCAGGTAGCAGCCAATCCAGATCTTGTAGGGCTGGTATAAAAAGGGCTGTGAGATAGGAGGCAGGCAGTCTCATTCCAGCCTTGGGGAAGGACTGGGCTGCCTGGGAGCACAGAGTACCTTCAATAGAGAGGTGCTGCGGGAGGGGCAGGCTGAGCGTGGGAGCTCAGGCCTGGTGATCTACTAGGCTGAGGCCTGACAGGAAGGCCTAAGGAGGTACTGGGGCTGCAGGGAAAGGCAACAGGTCCAACCCCTTAGCCAATGATGAGTTGTCATTGCAGACTTTAGTTTGACCCTGAGTAAAGGGGCTACATGAAGACTGGCAGTGGGTCACTGAGGCGAGGTGGGCTCAGGGGAATGGGGTTCCCTGGGTGAGAGGCAGCACCCCAGTGTAAGGGGACCATGGTCCAGGAGGGATGTGGGGCCTGCGCATGGTGAAGATAAAGGGACTGCAGAGGGGTAGATAACCATCCCATAGAAGGCGCTCCAGGGCTGAGAGAGCTAATTCCTGGGAGACCAGCAGGAGGTGCCATGCCAGTGATTCACCGATCTGCTACAGCATCTTTCAAAAGTGATCTTAACTTGTATCAGAAATTCCACCTATTCTGAAACTTTTTAATTAAATTCTTACTCACTTACATTAGTAATTTATTGCCACCTTCCTGATAATATTTATTAGTTAAAATAATTGCTTATAAAGTCAAGTTTTATTCTTTTCATAACATTATTATATGTAGGTTTGAATTTGAATTTTAGTAATTTTATACAAAGTTCATCCACAGAAATATCTTCCATAGGGCAGATAGAAGATTCCAGCAGTACAGATTCATATGTAGGGCCCAAATTCATCTTTCAGCCAATGTCATGCCTTAGAAGCAGAATTTAAGTAGGCTGGTTCTAACTAAGTAGACATCTGTTGCTGCTTTTTTAGATGCACATTTTTAACAGTGAGGATAATTAACTATTGGAAGAGATTACTAAAGGATGTGATACTGTCTCCAACATTTGGAGTCTTTAAATGAAGATTGGCTGCCTTACTGGAAGATACGCATATTCTAATTCAACCACAGATTGTTGAGCTAGATGCAGGAATTACTGGATGAAATCCTATGGCCTGTGTGTTAGGCAGGAGATCAGTCTAGGTTGTAATGGAATCTTTTAGCTTTAAAATCTATTACATTTATTTTTGTGAAAAAAATATAACATTCCACATTGAAGAATAACATGGTGCATCATAAATTATACCCAGTTCAATTTTTCCTTAGATAAATATTTTCTTCCAAGTTTTCTGACCTTGACATGACAGTCTAAAAACAGTTCCATGATCTCATTCAAGATGTCTTGTAAAAGTGAAAAAAACCCAACCAACCAAACAACCCAGAATCACAGAATTATTCAATGCTATTTTTTCCTAAGTTTATTCAACAGGAACCAAAACCAGCATGCCTTGCAAGGACTATAGTCCCAGTGGGTTTCACCCTTGTTCCATCACTTGTATGCTAGGTAAAGGGGCTGGAGTCATGTGAAAGTGACCTACAAGCATCAGAGCCAGATAGGGAACAATTCCTCTGATGCATGAACTAAGGAAGCCAGCTCCAAGCTGTCCTCCAAAGACCCCACCACAAGCCCTGAGAGGCACATCACAGAATCCCACCCAGTGGTGTCACTTTAACTACTTGCTTGAGCAAGGAGAGGAGGAATTGAACCAAACATAGAGGAAGATCCAATCAGTTGTTAGGATTTCCTTTAAAGAGCTAAAACAAATTCTATCATATGATTAAGACATTTTTAATGACTTATGTTTTCTTTTCTGTTCACTAGAAATGCAACATGTTTACAGTGCTCTGTAGGATTGGTGCCATGTTCCCAGCATATGAATGTTAGTGGAGCCAGGGGAGGATGGGAGAATGATGCTCCCACAGCTTCTATAGTAATAATTTTAATAGTCTCTGAGCTGAGTCTCTGAGCTGTTTCATTCTGCGCTGGAGCCCATTCCTTTTGACAGTTTTACAGTGGGTTTGGAGGGTTTCTTTGTACTAAAAACAGTTAACCTGCAGGCAAATGTGTTTATGGTGGTTGTTTTTTCTTTCCAGTAAAATAACATGTCTCTTTTTAAAAAAATGGCCCAGATTCTGGAAACAATGCATAATCATGGAAATAGTCTCACTGGGACCACTTCAGTGATTAAGGACTACACACTTCAATAAGGATTCAGAATGCAGGCTCAATATGGAGAACAAGACTTTGAATTTAATGACTGAACACTTTAGGTACTTCTGAGTGCATACTTCTTAAACAGATTTCTCATGAAAATTTCCTGAGATGCTCACTTAATTTCTTTGCCACTCTAACCTCTCTTTAGCCCTGACTCAGCAGGAGATTTAAGTCTATGTGTAACAATCGTGCATGAGAGTCCTTGAGGTCAATGGGAGTTGTAACAAAGTGCAGGTCAACAAAGTGCAGCTGATCTGATCACTGCAAATACAATTAGTTGCTGTATAGTAGGCCTGATTAAGAAGATCTGTGCCTAATTGATGGATTGAGATGGGCTTAGAAGAGCTCAGAGGCTCATCGGTCCATTAGGCAGAAGGTAGAAATGATACAGAAGGAAATGTAATGGGAGAAAGGCTTTCAGAGTGATCTCCTAGTGGGAGGATCCCTTCTGTCTTTCTTGGCCAAGGGAATTGAGGATTGTATGTGACTGTAAATATGGGGCTGCATTAGTCTGTAGAAGTGGTGGAGAGAATAATGTAAAATAAACCACAAGGTGTACACAAGAAGAAGGTCTCTAAATTATAACTTGAAAAGAAACAGGAACAGGACCCTGCCCTGACATAGGACTCCTTTTGTGCTTCAAGTTAAGTGTTTAAATACCTTGATGAGTCAGCACAATTTTTGAGTGTCAGGTATATAAATTGCTCGGGTAATAACTGATTAGTGAAAACATATTACAAGAACGATCAGCGTTCCCACATCTGATCAACATATTTATATTTTGAAAGGGAAATGTAATTCCTACGCATGCTAACTGCTATTTATTTATGGTGAAAAATGGACAAAATTGCCACACTGAAAAGGCTTGTTAATCATAGTTGGTGAAATGCTAAAAATGGACCCATTTTGCTTCCCTTGCAAAACTTTTATTACAGCATAATTTGCATTAAAGGTTTTTGCAAGAAAAGAATATCATTTGGACAAGAGATCTGAAGTTTGCAGAAAAAGTCCAGAGAAAAATGCTGAGCTAGAGAAAACAATTTTAAAATAGTTGTAATTAAAATCTTATCAGTGTTTATCATTTACTGTACTGCAATGAGGTAATGTATCTTCTTAAATGTAAAATGCAGCATAGAATTGCTGCATATTTGGTCTTCATAATGCTCCATTCTTTTTTATGATTATCATTATGTGTTTATTGTTGATAATTATTGTTTATGGTTAATGATCATAAAATTTTATAGGTCTATGGAGAAACGGCCACAGATATTTGTATTGCTGCATTAGTTTTCTGTATAAAACATTATTTATTCTACTTCTATGGGCAGTGGAAACAAAATTTGAAAATAGAGTCATTAAACATATACAAGGGAAGAAAAATTATATACTTGTCTCTTTACAGTCGTTGACAGGACAATGACCATTTTTAGAGATGGATTACTGGGATTTAGCTTTAATTGTCACTTTGTCTGAATTTTCATAATATGAAGTGATAAAACATTTGCCTACAACAGTGGTTTTCTACTAATGTATGTTGATTTGAGGGGGTTGGGAAGAAAAAGGCACAATTAGAGTATTTTATCGTCTAAAATAATTCTTTATAATGCAGAAATTAGGCTTCGATGAACAGATATAAAAAATGTATGGATTAATCCTCAGAGAGAGATGTAGGCAAGGACTGAATTATTCAACCTGCTTGTGTGTTCAGGAGTATTCTCCAAAACTAATACTTATTATACCTGTGACTAAACATAAAAGGGTTTTACCTGTAGGCATAGTAACTTCTAGTAGGGAAAAACATATTCTGGGCAGTGCATGCTACTGCAAAAGGAATGGAATGAAAAGAAATCACCATCTCAGATGCAATATGTTCACTGGTTCATCAGTTATGGTGCAAACAGGAAAATTAGAGCCTGATCGAAAACCATTGGTGTAAATGATTAGGCCCTTGGTGAATGCGTTTGTTGACAAAGGATTTGAGATCCTCCGTTTTGACACCCACGAGCAACATAAGTTTTGCTGGCATAAGTGGTAGTGTGCACAGGGCTGTGTTGGCAGGAGAGCTTATTCCGCCGACATAGCTACCGCTGCTCATAGGCATAGAACAGCTACATGAGAGATCTTATAGCAGTGCAGCCGCATTGATACAGCTGTGCCTCTGTAAGATCTCTAGTGTAGTTATAGCCTAACACTCTACACCAACCTCACACATTAAAGGAGGCTTAATGTGGTCAGCAATGTCATTTACCACTACTTTAAGGCTCCCTTACACTCCCAGAGTGTCTCACAGAGCCTTTCCATAACTGAGAATTGAGCCCCTATGGTTCTGGATGTCAGACAGAAAAATGGTGCAGCATCTTTAGTAAAAATAGGAGTTTTTTCTAGGTTTTCTTTTTCTCACTGTGAGTTTTGCATTTTATTAGAAAAGGGGTTAGAATATAGATTGTATTGCTGTTTGTTTTATATATATATATATATATATATATATATATATATTATTTATATGTATATACACACACACACACACACACATACACACACGTTAGTTGTTTGTATCTTTTAAACTAAAAATCAATAAATATATTTTAAAAATAAATTCAATAACATTTTACATTTTTAAACCAGGTTGCCATTTATTTCAATGGTTTTAGAGTATCCAGTTCACTATATCTATTATAAGGACAAGGCATATAGTTAAAGGAAAAACAACAAGCAGTTTATACATCATGATTAAATTCACAGGATCTGATTAAGCAACACCAACCACCTTATCATCTTAATTCCTTTTATAAATCTGCCTCTTTGTGCATTGAGCAAAGATAAAGGTATCGATTTCTGAATCTTTCGGAAGTGCTGGCAAGAGACAGCGGATGAGCTTCTAAAAAGAATATATAGATTTCAAAGAAGACTCTGATAATCATGTATCTGAAATAAAGAATAATGAGAAGAAACCCTAATAGAAAGATTTAGAGGTTACTTCCCTGTTGGTTTTCTCTGTTTAAGAACATTATTGGAGTAGGAGTAGTAAGTGGAATTTAAGAACAAGCCCATACATCCTAAAAGCAGCAAAGCTGAGAGCATGACAAGAAAGAGAACACACCAAAATTAGTTTTAAGACATCAACAAGATATAGATATATTGAAACAAACAAAAATTAAAGGGTTATAGGATTGCACAGCAGTAAAATGCAGGTAGCATAAAAGGCAAGTTCAGTGGTACATTTTTAAAAGTTTGTTCCAATTTGAAAGATTCTACTGGCCTGAGAGATTTTTTTTTTAAATAAGGATTAGTATGATAGGTTTTTTTATTATTTTTGAGCATAGAGGTCATAATCATAATTAGGGTCCCATTTTTAGTAGATGCTGTAAAAACACAAAGGGTGAGACTGGCTTATCTATGCAAAAAGAAAAGGAGTACTTGTGGCACCTTAGAGACTAACCAATTTATTTGAGCATAAGCTTCGAATGAAGGAGCATATGGAAGTTTTACTCTATGTAGGGTACAGCAACCTCCACAGAGCAATGATTACTTCTCTCATACAGGTGGGTGGGGAATGAGGAGAGCCTTAACTCTCTTTCGCCCCCCACAATGCACTGGCCAGTGCAGATGAGCTGGTATGGAGTGGCTAGTAATAGGTTTAACCCATTTTTGCACTTTGCTGATCCTGGACTTGATGTACACTAGTTCAGTCCCTTGCAGCATCCTTAATGAAACTGACAATTGGGGCCAGTAGTTCTAATTTTTTTTCCTGATTGATTTTTAGCATCTCTTTGCATGATCATTTTCAGGGGAAGAATGGCTTTTTCACAGGCTGGAATGCTCCTCTACAACTACAGGAACAAAGAAGACATATGAGTAGGTAATACAAATAACGTGATATTCAAGTGAGCTATCACATGAATCACCAAAGCTAGAAAAACTGCTATATGTCAATGGAAGCTGGAATTTCCATCCTTCCAGTGATCCAAAGTATATGGCATGGTAGTTTGAGATATTTTAGCTTGAAATGAACTCTGCACCATTGATAGTTGTCACCACAGCCCATTTCCCAGACAGACTAATGGCTTATCTACAATTAAAATGCTACAGCGGCACAGCTGCACCACTGTGGCATGTCAGTGTGGGTACTACTTATGCTGACGGGAGGGATGCTTCCATTGGCATAGGTAATCCGCCTCCCCGAGAGACAGAAGCTTGGCCAACCAAAGAATTCTTCCATCAACCTACTGCTGTCTACATGGGGATTTAGGTCAGCTTAACTACACTGCTCAGGGATGTGGATTTTTCACGTTCCTGACCATCATAGTTAAACTAATCTAATTTTCTAGTGTAAAACAGGCCTAAGAAACTTTCAGCATCCCTTGCTAGTTAGCTATTATTTAAAAGCCCCATTTTAAGAAATTACTAGGAAATAAGGATTTCACATAGTTATGGCCATCATAAGAAACAGTCTCATGACATCACCGTAGAGAACAACTCTACATGACCTAAAGCAACATTTATCCTGAAATGCCTTCTACTTTACATCTGCGGTTCCATCTGCTATTGCTTCCAGAAAGGGAATCTATACTCTTTCTTGCTATGGTTTCTTTACCTTAAGGCAAGGGTGTCACACTTAAGATTTATATCATATCCTTTCAGTTGCACTGGCTAATACCTTGTGTGGAGGTGGGGGGGGGGGGAGGGAGTCAAGGCTCTCTCCATTCCCCACCCACCTGTATGAAAGAAGTAATAGTTGCTCTGTGGAGGCTGCTGTACCCTGCATGGAGTAAAACTTTCTAACACTCCTTCATTCCCTTGTACAAATAAGACACAGTCTCACCCTTTGTGGTGTTACAGCACAAATGCTACAAATGGGATCTTAATCATGATGGGGATCTTAATCTATGCTTGAATATAATACAAATAAAAAAATAACCAAAAAACTATTTTCTTGTTTGTATGATCCAATCCTCTCTCCACAACCCTGTCAGTTGGTGAATAGCTTATGCATAAGGGTTTATGTACACCTAAAATTGGTTTTTATTCCTATCAATGTAATTGTGGATGTTCTCACTACAGATATATATCAAATCATTTATTAAACTCCACTGAGCTCTTGGCTGGAATAATATCTTGTGGCAATGAACTCCTCAGATTAAAAGAAAATGAATTTGATCATTCAGACCTAGCATTAGTAATGTGAATATTTGGAGAATGTGAATAAAGCATGGAATATAGAACAGAATACTGTTCTATCAGTGCCCTGGGAAAGGTATAGAGAAAAGGAGTGTGAGAAAGTAGTTCACTGTAGTAACTGGAAGCAAATGTGACTCAGATGATGAGTTCCCATTCAATTTATGCACATGAGGCAAGAAATAGAACCAACTGAAATTATACCACACAAATGTACAAAAGGTGAAGAGAAACACATACACAAGAACCAATCTGGCCACTTACAGAGCTAAAACTCTGAGGTAAGAAAAAAAGAAATTTTACTTAGATCCAAACCAGCTGACTTTCAACTAGGCAGAAAGTAAAACATGATCAATGTAGAACAAAATCCATACTACTGTATCTGTTTTGCCCATCCCTGCTTTAAAACATTATAAAGATGGGCCCAAAGCACAAACTGTTTATATGAATCCACCTGAATTTTGCAGGTTTGTAGAAAATGAAAACAGGGATACAATTTTTTCTCCTGGCTATAGGTCTGGCTTTGGAAAAAAAACAAACCTTAATTAATGAAGTTAAACAAAACCATTTTCAGTTCTCTAGCTGTCAGAAGTTTAGGAAAGTCAAAGAAAAATCTTGTAACGGAAGGTTCCATTCAGGACAATGAAGACTCTAAAACATCTTTTCTGTTGTTTGCTATCTGTATTCAAGCAATGTTCACAACGTATTAGGAACTGTCCAGACACAGATAAAGACAGTGACCATAGAGAAGTTCACAATCTAAAAAATACGTATACCTTAGGCTATCTGATCTCATTTAAACTGGTTTTACACTGGCATAACTCCAGCAAACAGTCTGAATTATCAGGACAAAACAGCATCTGCCGTTTTTATTTTGCAAAAGAAAGTAAAATTCTCACTAATTCTCATGGTCAAATTACCTGAACTTTTCCGAACCACCCTGGCCCATGTTTTAGCCTTAATATATTTGATCAACAAAACCATATAACATATTTTAATTCATAGTATTTACACAAATGCATCACTTCTAATAGTATTTCAGGACGTTCTGAAACCATATCTCACAGGAGTTTTAAACTTTTACACAATGGCTAGCACAAGATTGATTTTCAGGACTTGCCTCTTTCTAGACACCTTTCAGGATAAAGCATCTGCTGTGATGTTTAAAGTTCAATGGTGCAAAGAGAAAATAAAATAAAAAAAAGATACTAGAGGAAAAAGAGAGAGAGAGAAAGGTCAATGGACTACATTTCCTCCAAATCACATGATCTGTCCTCTTGACAGTTACCTATTTGAGCAGCAGTGATATGTCTGGGAGGAATATAGTAACTAAGGAGAGATAATTTGCCCATCCCGGGAGGCAACAATGAAAATGGACACTTCCAAACTCTCAGACTTAATTAGGGTGACCAGACATCCCGTTTTTAAAGGGACAGTCCAGTATTTAAGCCGGCCTGCAGGTGTCCTGACTTTTTCTTAAAAATGGGCAAATTGGCTCATATTTTCTGTCTCCTCCTCACCAGTAGTGGTGGGTCCTGCTGCTGGCTGGATCCCTGCTCACCAGCCACCCTCCCACCAGCGGTGAGTGTGTGTGTGTGTGTGCGGGGGGTCCAGTGACTGATGATGATGGGTGTTCAAGGCTGGCGGCAGGGAAAAGCTGCAGTGTACGGGGCCTGCAACTCCCCCTGTGGTCCATCAGTGCAGCCCCAGCTGTGTGCTGGCTCTCGGCCAGCAGGACACTGCCTCCTGTCCCATTTCCGGCTGGCACTGGCTGCGCGCTGAAAGCTGCTGTGGCTGGTGAGTGCAGGCAGGCACCAGGCAGAGCCAGTTATGTGTCGCCTCTGCTGCCCAGCCATCTGCCCTTTACATGCTCCCCATCATGCTCCCCTTTGCCCACCAACCCCCACTGCTTCTCTATATCCCCCTGGTGGGGTGCATCCCGCTCCCAGCACTGTGCAGAGAAGCAGCCCCTGAACAGAGTGCTCAGCTCATCAGCAGCCTGTCCAGCAGGCTCCTTGCTTCCCTCACTGCCTCTGGCTGGACCAGCACCCCTGGAAAGGCTAAGACCCTCTGGCCCAGGACACTGGACAGGAGTAGCCAAGCCCTGCATGTGTCAAAGCCCCGCACAGCGCTGGCATGGGGAAGCCTCTCCACCCCTCAGTTAAGCTCTGGAGTGGCAGAGGGGAAGAGATTTCCAGCTCTGACCCTGCAGGCTCCACAGCAGCCTCCTGGGCAAGGGCTTAGCACCCTCTTCACCTGCCCCCTCCCCCAGGTTGTGCCTCCAGGGAACATGGGGCTGCTCCGTCCCCTAGGCACTCTCCCCTGCTCAGCCACCTGGAGGTGTTAGCTGCCTTTCAACACAGTGAGGGCAGGAAGGGACAAGCTGCTTCCAGGGTCTTTCCCCCCACCCCCGCCAGCTGGAAGCAGCTCCCCTTCCCACACAGTGCCAAAAGGCTGCTGCTGGCCACATTGTGGTGTGAATCCTGGCTGAAATCAGGGTGGGGGGGATGGGATGTGACCCCATGTGTTGGCCACTGTCGGAAGACAGGATACTGGGCTAGATGGACCTTTGGTCTGACCCAGTATGGCTGTTCTTATGATTAATATCAATAATACCAATTCTGTCTCTATGTTCTCATTCAAGCTAGTACTTGTGACTCATACAGAAGCTTTTACTGCCATCTTTGTAGTACACCTATCTAGGCTACCCATACTGCAGGAGCCTCCAGGAAGTTGAAAGCAGCCACTGCCAGCAGTCCCCAACTTCCCTTCCTGTTCAAGGAGAGGGGGAAGACTTGGTTTTTCTCCTGTCCACGATGCTGCACTAGAGCTGGTAGGAAGTAAATGTGAGCACCGAAGGGCTGGTGAAGCTTACCCTGTCCCTGGGGGACTGGAATCAAATTGTGACTCTCTGGCCCTACTCCTAGAAGGGTGCAGCTCTGCACTGCTGCATTACTGAGCTGGATTGCAGGGTTACAGTACATCCCTGTGTAAATCAAGAGTTAGTTTACAGAAGAATCCTCACTAATTAAATGTTTCTGAATCTGAGGAGATCGTGATGATCTTATGAAATGGCAGCACCATCCTAGGACATACTTGGACCAGAAAAAGCAGTAGAAAATATATATTAGGAAACAGTCCTATGCTCGTATGGTAATAGACTAGATAACCGAGTAGGGATATGTGTACATATAGGGGTTTAATTCTCAGTGAGTTGATGCTTGTTAGTTAACAAACAATATGCAAGCAGCAGTGATGGTATGTGCATGGGATGGTTGCACCATTTTTCAGTTTATATCATTGTGTACACAGATAGAGACTTGTGTACTAAGCGTGTGGTATTCTTGGAAGATACCCCACGTCCCTTTGGTTTGCTACTGAGCTATATGCATTCAGAAATTTCTCTTGCTTTGCATTATGAGATGCATAGCCAAAGCCCGAGGAATTCTGGGACATGGGAATCAACTTCAGGAAAATCCTATGAGTATGCTCTTTCAGTCCCATGTTTGTGAATTGCTGTCAGCCAGCACAGACCCAACAGTGCTTTGTACAGAAATGCTGGCAACTGCAAATACACAGTGGCTGCTTGGGTTGTATTTCAGTTCTTGAAGTAGATGTCTTTAGTTTGGGAGTTTGCCAGCTAAACCACCAAGCAGCCTGACGTTGAAGCAGTGGCTTCTCCAGCAGCAATAGCAGCTTCAGCAGTGGCAGAAGGAGGAGGAGGAGGAGGAGGAGAAGAGAAGGATGACAGTGAGCAACTGCTACTAAAGCAGTTCACTGGAGCAGCTTCACATGATGCAGCAGGGTTCTTAGATTCAGGAAAGGATATGAGGGGATTGCTCTACAGACCTGGGATGATCAGCAGTGGCGAGAGAATTTCAGGATGGGAAAGGTGACCTTTTTCTGTGGTCTGTGCTGAGCTAGCCATGGAGCTGTAGCCGCAGTGCATCAACATGAAGTGCCCCCACACCTAATGAGAAGCAGGTCACCATTGCCATCTCAAAGTTGGATGAACGTTAACAGACAGAAACCAATTCAGTGTTGGGCCATCGACTAGAAGGGCTGGTATTATGTAGGTGTAGTAATGGAGAGCTGCATAGCAATGTGGGGTACAAATTGGAGGACTGCTAAAGAAATATGTGGCAGCACTGTGTGTACATGAACAATACACCACTCTTACTCAATTGGCATTGACCATAATACACTTTTAAAGCGAATTCCAGAGTTCATGGTAAATGTAGCATTACTGTGCTCTAATAAACTGCCCTGTGCACATGCAGGCATTTTCACACCAAACTAACTAGAGTTAAGTGTGGATTAATCCTTATATATAGATAAGCCTTAAGCCTTTTCTGTCTCTAATTATTATGCTTCTATTAAAATAGAATCCTACCTCATTTCATCCTAGACAGAACCATGATTCTCTTCATTTACAAATTGATTTGTGTGGATTGCTGATTTCAGATGCTAATGTATCAAATTCCAGTCTTCAATATTCTACAGTTCATTAATTCCACTATAGTCTTTTTCAATATATTGTCTGATCAAAATAAATATCAGGCTCTATCTTGCAAAACCTCGATGTAGGAAATGCCAGGATCATGTCCCTTCATTGTTCATTGTTTTAAAAATATATATTTAAATAAAGCAGAAAGAGACAAATTCTGCTCTCCAGTATATACATGCAACCCCATTAACTTGAATTAACTGTGGTGAGGCTGCCTGTATGTAAGGGTGGTCAGTTTGGTGGATAAACTGTTTTTTAAAGCAATAAGAAAACTACCAATAACTGCCATTTACCAAATCTTACATCATTAAAATGAAGCTGGCAAGTTAGTCTGCACCATCCTCTGGCTCTTCTGTTTCCAAGTTACATGCACCTAGATTCCCTTACCTATTGACAATTGTTGAGGCATACAGACCAGGCCACTACTACAGGTGGGAGTCAGTGAGGCATTGCCAGGATCAAGAGAACTAAGATTACTTACTTTGCATTTCTCAGATATCATGGCCGATCATTTATTATGTATTTACAAATGGAATATAAAGGCTGCCAGGCACAATAAGACGTTAAGATTAAGTTTTGTGTCAGTGTTTGCAGGCCTCCAATAAACCTTTGAAAAGCATTATCTCCCGAGACTATGGCAGCTTTACTCACTAAATCCATCTCAATCCCTTTGACTATCACTGTAACCTTTTTTAACCTTCATGTTAAACTGTTTCCAATTAATATTACATTGTTAAAAGATAAGGATACAATAAAACCCACTTAGTTTTCAAGTTCAAGCCTCTCAGTTGGTTACAGAAAAATTATTTAATACAGAAGCAGTGGGCGACACTTTGAATGATAAAACCAAACTTTAAGAAAAATGATTAGTTAAGCAAACAGGCATGCAATGACCACTTGAACAAATACTACTATTATGTTCATGTTCAAAGATGAAATGGTGTATCAGTGGACTGATGGTCCACTGACAACAGAGCGAAGAATAGCCTTATAATCCTGGAACCTAACAGTATCCTTTGGATGTTAATTGGAGCTCTCTTGCAATTTAACAAAACTATTTCTTTTATAATTCTTCATAATACTAATTAACATTAAACTACTCTTTACCATAAAATTTCCATCACCTTCTTATTGGCTCTTTACATTACATATTATGCAAGTTAACATCGGCACCAATGTCCTTCCCATTCTATCAATATAGATAGGTTTTTAAATGAGTGTTTGAGAATTTTAAGTTTTATTAAAATACTTTCTCAAACGAGTTACAACCAAAACATAACCCAGGGTCATATCCTTGCTAAATCTTACTTTCCCACAACACTTTGTCTCCAACTTATTTTTGATTTTTTTTACACCAGCAATATCAATTTCCCACTCCTCTACACTTAAGCTAACTGAGGCCCCAGCCCTAACTTCTACTTATTTCTTAACCCAAGCCATTCTATAGGCAACATCACATTAGTTTCAGACATTTTTGTAAGGAATATTTTGAAATATCAATATAAAATCATTTTGAAAGATAGTTTTGTCAGGTTATAAATTGTATTTGTCTAATTTTCATTTGAAATATATCTATAAATATCTTGAACTCTATCATTTCAGATCTATATGCTTGGAAACTTACAAAGGGAATTTCAAATATTGAGGGATTTTTTGACATATTATGCACAATTAGATCTAAGGCTACCGCTGAAGACAATTAAATTGTTAACTTTTATAGTCTAGTTACCAAACACTCTATCAGTTTTGGAAATGGAGCCTAAAGCTTTTATTGTTATAGTCATTATAGAATATGGTCTTAATGGTACCTTTCCTCTCTGAATATAGCACTTTCATGCAACAGGAAGTCCTATAAGCACTGCAAGAAAACTGAGCCCCCACCTGTAACTGATTCAGGCACTTCTTGGCTAGTAAAAAAGTCAAGAGCATTCAAGATCACCTTTTAACTGAGATTGGCAACACCTCCTTTGAACAGCTAACATGCACACTAAAATAGACCATAAGTTTTTATTCAGTGAAACTGACCTCTCAAAATCTCCCTAGTATCTAGCTACCCATTCCTGAGCAATCTAATTGAGCAGCTCCTGAAAGACAGCTTCTGACTCTCCCTAGAAAGGGCCAATATCAAGGACTCCTTCTGTTCAGGCCATAACATGGAACAGAAGCAACACTGGTAGATGATCTTCTCTTGGGCCTGGATAAGGGCCATTCTTCCATACTCATATTGCTGAATCTCTCCTCCGCACCCAGAGCCCTCATATGTAGTGTCTCAAATTCATCCTCTCACCATTCCTGTTACATGTCTTCATAAAAGAAATGGTATTAGAGAGTCTGGGTTTGAGGGCCAGGTGGATCTCAGCTTAGTCAATAGGCAATTTAGCAAGCTCAGCTGGGCCCAATGAGCTCCCTCCAAACAGCTGAACTTCCTGATTGGACAGGGGAGCCAGCAATTTGCTACTTGAGCCTTACAGCAGCAGCACAGTGGCTGCTCAATGAATACCATGCTTATAGCTGTCATAAATATAAAGGGAAGGGTAAACCCCTTTGAAATCCCTCCTGGCCAGGGGAAAGCTCCTCTCACCTGTAAAGGGTTAAGAAGCTAAAGGTAACCTTGCTAGCACCTGACCAAAATGACCAATGAGGAGACAAGATACTTTCAAAAGCTGGGAGGAGGGAGAGAAACAAAGGGTCTGTGTCTGTCTATATGCTGGTTTCTGTCGGGGATAGACCAGGAATGGAGTCTTACTACTTTTAGTAAGTAATCTAGCTAGGTATGTGTTAGATTATGATTTCTTTAAATGGCTGAGAAAAGAATTGTGTTGAATAGAATAACTATTTCTGTCTGTGTATGTTTTTTGTAACTTAAGGTTTTGCCTAGAGGGGTTCTCTATGTTTTTGAATCTAATTACCCTGTAAGATATCTACCATCCTGATTTTACAGGGGGGATTTCTTCATTTCTATTTACTTCTATTTTTATTAAAAGTCTTCTTGTAAAACAGTGAATGCTTTTTCATTGTTCTCAGATCCAAGGGTTTGGGTCTGTGGTCACCTATGCAAATTGGTGAGGCTTTTTATCCAACGTTTCCCAGGAAAGGGGGGGTGCAAGTGTTGGGAGGATTGTTCATTGCTCTTAAGATCCAAGGGTCTAGGTCTGTAGTCACCTAGGCAAATTGGTGAGGCTTTTTACCAAACCTTGTCCAGGAAGTGGGGTGCAAGGTTTTGGGAAGTATTTTGGGGGGGAAGGATGCGTCCAAACAGCTCTTCCCCAGTAACCAGTATTAGTTTGGTGGTGGTAGCGGCCAGTCCAAGGACAACGGGTGGAATATTTTGTACCTTGGGGAAGTTTTGACCTAAGCTGGTAAAGATAAGCTTAGGAGGTTTTTTTCATGCAGGTCCCCACATCTGTACCCTAGAGTTCAGAGTGGGGGAGGAACCTTGACAGTAGCTGCACTTATCTTGCTCTCGCCCCCTTCCTGCTCCAGGCTTGCTCTAACCTGATTTCGGTCCTCACTCCAAGACCTGCTCCAGGCTTGCTCCCAACCCTGTTCTAGCTCTTGCCCCAACCTGTACCTTCTACAGACCCAATGTGTCTGCTGTCTCTGGCTCTGACTCTGGGCCATTTCCCCAACTATGACTCTGGATGATCCAGACTGTGACTCCTGTTTCTGATCTCCTGGATGAGCTTTGGATTGTGACTCCTGGTTCTGATCCCCTGGTTACATCTGTTACTATGACACTGGCTCACTCTTCATCTTAGGCTTGACTTTTGACTCTGGCCCTGACCTTCAGCTTGGCCCTTTAACCCTGACTCCATCTTCATCCTTGAACCAGTGCCTGATTCCTGGATCTATGCTTGTCATTATCTAAACTACCACCACCACTGGGCAAGGTCCTGCTCCACCCACTAAATAGGCCACCATGCCCTGGCAGCTTAGTCTGTGAAACAATGGCATAGACTAAAGCATCAGTAGTATGGAGATGATACCCAGCTATACATCACCTTCACAACAGACACAAACAGCCCCATTTCCTGCATATTCCAGGACCTGGCTGTAATATGCAGTTGGATGAAGAACAGCTGGATGAAGCTGAATTGAGGTAGACTGATGTGATATTAGTGGGAAGCACTTTGGAGAACCTACCATATCTATAATATTACCCTTAATTGACAGTATCTGCCTTCAGATTACTAAAACTGTTCATGGTGTAGGTGTTCTCGTAGTCACTTCATTACTTCTGGATACTCATATACATGGCTAGCAAAAAGACAGTGTCACACACTGGGGTATAGGTGATGTGACCTAGTAGAACAGGACTGTGGTCTAGTGTTCAGAGCAGAACCAAAAACCAGTGATTGAAGCCAGCAGTTCTGAGAAAGATAGGGACTAGCTCTGGAGCAGGCAAAGGTTGGAGCACAAACTGCTTTAAGAAGCTGTCCTGGTACAGCTGTGGGTATGGGACATACTGAGTTTATGAAAACGGCCACTGTGCTGCTGTTGCTACAAGGATTAAATGGTAATCTATTTGCCTTTCTAGCTAATCAGGGAGCACGGTCACTTAATAAGCATTTATTGGGCCCAGCTGAGCTCACTGGATTCCTAGGTGACCATGTCCAGGGCCAGGTGAGTTCCTGAAAGCCAGTTCCCCAGTGTGTGGCATTCAAATTTGGCTATCGTAATCCAGGCATTTGTAACTTCTAGTTCGGTTATTGTAATTCTCTTTAAGTCGCATAAGAATGAACACAATCCTGACAAAACAGAACACATGTCTTTTCAGCAGCATAAGCTATTTAGAGCACATTTAGTTTGCTTCTTTCTTAATTGGCTCCTTGTTTTCTGCAACGCCAAATTCAAGATTTTGGTCCTTTTGAAAACATTCCACAGTACTGACTCAAGTTATCATGACCTCTTATGACTTTGCTGAGTGGAGTTAAATTTCTTCTCTGTTTCTAGACATTTTAAAATGTTTAGTAAATGATCAACTATATATGTAGTCTTACACAGGATTGTTTCAAGACCCTGCTTCACTTTGATCTGCTTGATGAGTAGGATCCTTGGATATTCCAAGAAAGTACAGAGTGCAAGATTGTGGGCAGTGTGCAAAGCTGCCATCAAGCTCAGGCTTCTGCTGCCCTGATCCAGGTGCTGCTCTCTGTCCTTCTATTATGCACTACATTAAAGCTGCCTGAGAGGTACTCACTGGTAGTGACCACAAAGAGCCAAATATCTGGCCTAGGATTGGCTAACAAAGTCATAGTGACATCCCAGTCACTCCCTTTTTGGTATCTGCACACTTTTCTTCTGATTATGCTGGCTGCGAGAAGATGTGAGGCATTATCATACACATCCATATATTCACTGTATATCCCTGAGGTCTTCCATAGACCAGTCATTCAATTTTTGCAGTGGTGCTCCAAGAATTGGCTTCTGTCTGTTAACGTTCATCCAACTTTGAGATGGCAATGGCTACCCGCTTATCATTAGGTGTGGGGGCACTGCATGTTGATACCCAAAGATATGTCCCTATATCTGTGGCACTTAAGGAGATTTTCTTATGTACCAGCAAAGTAATCATTTATCAAAATTAAACGCCCATGAAGTGTCCGTGTGTCATAATATGAGGCTTTAGTTTCTGATGAGTAAGTAAAAGATGTAATTAAATATGGGTTCATATGCTGAGGTCTAAGCATAGCTAAGATTAGATTCTTAGGAATATTTTTTTTAATGAAAAGTAGGCTGTATTTACAGCCATCTGCATTTCTTTCTCCGACATGTAGATATTTATGCAACCCTACATCTCTGTGGCAAAGAGCATTACAGAGTTTGCATGTGTTTGGCCATTTTAAAGGAGTGATAAATAATGAATGATCCCAATGGCAGAATGCATAGCTTTCCCTTTTGCATTTTTAATGTGAATTGACCAGTTTCAATAAGAAGGAAAAGTTACTCCTTAATAAACGTAAGGTCACTTTTTCCAGAGGGGGAAAAATGCCTTGTCCAGGTCTCTCTCGCCTCCAGAGGAAACGGATAACCCTTAGTCTGGCTTCTGCTTTCCTAATTAGAATCTGGGGAAACAGACTAGTTCTGTCAGTTTTCTCTTCAGAGTGGAGATGGTGGTTAATTGTACAAGGGGAGATGAGAAGGGGTAGAGCTGCAGTGTGACTGGGTAAGGGGAGAAGCAGGGGAAAGGCTGAATCACTAGCAGGATACCTGAGTAAGATGCTCCTTCTTTGCCCTCCTTGAGTTCCTTCTGTGTCTGATGATAGTGGGATTTCTTCCCCACTCCCCACACTGCAGCTCACAGAGCATGACCCACGGAGTACCCATTCACATCCCACTTCTGAATCATACTGCGCTGGGTGAGCAGCACTGAACTAGTTCATTTAATGAAACTTCCTTTGTATACCATCATAAAGTAATTCAACTTTTTTGGGTGTGCATCTATTTTGAATAACATAGGAATAAATTCCCAAAGGAGAATGTTTCCTCATTCAGTATATACAATAGTAAGCATTGACACACCTCGAGGAAAAAAAAATCTAATTGAGATCTAGTACTCAAACTTGTTGCAAAGAGGCACACAGTTGTTCTCTGTTTCTGTTGGCACACATTTCTGTTTATTCCTAAACCAACATACTGTAATTTATTACTCATGGGAGTCTTCTGTTTATTGTGCTTTATGAATTTGATGACTGAACACAATAACTGCAGCACTTGGGTATGTTGGAAAAGGTTTAGAAAATTAATGCATGTCTTCAGGATGTAATCCCTTCCCTGTGAGGTTCTGGTTAAGGTTAATGTGACATAAGCTTGGGAGCTATCCTTTCTAAGTCACCAGCTGTGCAGTGAAGAGTATTAAAAAAGCTTCATTTGATCCTGGCTGTTGGTCTTTGGGGAGAACAAATAACAAGGGATTAAAGGAAAGAGTATACTGCAAGTATTTGGCAGAAAAATCTATAGCAAAAGGATTAGGTAACTGTCCTTAGTGAAAGAGACAACCTGGATGTGTCTTTTTGATAGACACAGAAGTTTTATGTAATTTTATTCATTGAGGCCCATAAGGTCAGCATAATGCTTAAGTTTAAAATAAAATGCACTATCACTGGAAAATAACATCCAAGTGAAGGGTAAGACTTCCTTTTCACTCATGCTAGTTCTGATCCTATTATTTCTTACTTTTTACTTAACAAATTACAAGAAAATTGAGATTTTATCATAACCCTAATCTGTAATTTTTTTCCTTGGGAACCTAAGGGTATGTCTGCACGGCAATAAAACAGCCACAGCTGGCCTACATCAACAGATGTAGGCTCATGGGCCTCAGGTTGTGGGGCTATAAAATTGCAGTGTAGACGTTCGGGCTCAGGGTGAAACCCAGGCTCAGGGACCCCTCAAGGAGGGAGGGTCCCAGACCCCAGGCTCCAGCACAAGCTTAAAAGTCTACACTGCAATTTTAGAACCTCCCAGCATAAGCCCTGTGAGCCCAAGTTAGCTCAGCGGTCAGCCCTGGGTGTTTTATTGCAGTGGAGACATACCCTCTAACAGTGATTAATTAAAGTGACTCAAAAACAGCTTCTTCAAAAGATTATTTATTCTTTCACCCAAATGTACATAGCACCCAAAAAAGGGATAAAACAGAAAACAGCCCAACATGCATTTCCCCCCTGACTACACCATAATCTTTCCTAGTAAGCTTTGGTAAATTCCATTCAGCCCAGTTACCTCTCTCTAGGCTTGGAGAAAACAGACTGCACTCTCGGTCTGTCTTTGTTAGACATACCCTCCAGCAGCTGCTGACAGCCCACTCAACCATCCCCTTCCTGTCTAGGCTAGCATCTTTAATGTTTTAGTTTCCCCTTTCATCCTGGGTTCAGTTTGGGAAGAATAAAGTTTAACCTACTAAATTTGCCAGTGGCTATTTCCCACTTAATAACTTTTCACCAAGGATCCTTGTTATTCCTTATCATAGCACCTTACCTTTGCCATTGTTTTTGTTTCCTGTTAGCTTCCCCCTTTGATTTAACTCTATATACTCAGGCTGGATAATACCATACAGATAAACCAAGGTGCACATATTTATAAAAAATAGTACACCTAACTCTGTCATTCATTACAGATGGCATCCTAAACAGCCAGCATATTCTTCCTCACCCCATTACTACTGCTGCCATTTCTAGGAGGTGTTCCTCACACCCTATAAACCTTTCTGAACAGAAGGCAAACCGTGGCCTCTACCCTCCCCAGGATAGTTGGCAATCTTCCCTAGGGAAAATTCCAGTAAAAACAGTCTAACTCTCCCATGCTTGACTCTGACATCTTGCCCTAACTTATTGCCAACATACAGCATGTGCCTTGATGGCCAGAGATGCCACAGCTGAGAGATGGGTGGGTGGAAAATTGCCTTGAGCACAGGTAGATACAGTGACCTTCCCTCCTCTCTTCCTATATGACCTCTGATCCCATCTCCTTTCCACAACAATCCCAGTCACTTGTCTCATTTAAACCAGCCATTTACAGGGCAAAAATTGCCCATTAAACCCCTATCCTGGCAGTTTCCTAGGGAGAAGGGGTGTGTGGGAAAGACCCATCTCTGACATCTCTATGGCGACAGTGGTTCACTAGTACATTAACCATTTTATTACACATTAAATGAAGTTTCCAGGGCCTGAGAGAAATGTAAACAATGGACTAGGCAGAAGTCACTGTGTTCTCTTTTTAGCAGCCCTCAATCTGCTCTTCTGTACAGCCCATATTCATACTGATTAAATGCCAGTACAGGATATAGTATAACAGTTCCAAGAGTGAATCATCTTTTGTCTGTTCTCCAGGCACCTCTAATCATGGAAATCTAATCTGTTCTAATTAGCCCATGTGCAACAATTCCATAGATAATTAACTCTTTCATTTAAGTAAGTGAAGAATTTGTGCAAAGCAACTCTTAAATGCATTAGGACAGCCTTTTTCTGTTACATTTGTGTGTGGTGTGGATGGCTTTGATTTTCACACTTTGCATCTTGCTTTACTCCTGTAAGAATGTTTGTGTTGTGTTTTTCTGTTTTCAAATGTTTTTAATCTCAATATTCAGACCATTGAGGTTGCATTTTTAATTATAAATTTATAAGTATTAAAGGTGTACATGTTTACTTAACAAAACCACCCCCCAAAATAACAACCAATCTATGTTCTCAATAATTCATATTGATACAGAGCAAATACCAAATGAAGTTATAATTTAAATCCATAAATTGTGAACAAGAATACTGGAAAAGACTTTTAATAATTGTGACCTAATGAAAACAAAACGGTACTCCAGAAATCCATACCACTTTTCCATTCTTATATGTAGCTCATTGCATCCGTTTAAGTACATTTTTTCTGTTATATTTGTTCTTTTAATGTAAAATGCAGCAGAACCATCATTGCAAAGGTAAAGTTTGATCCTCAAATGTGAAGATTATAATTGCAATCTTTAAATAAAATATCTATAGGTTATTTGGTACTTTAATACCTGTATACATGCAGAACCCAAAAATGCAGTGTTGGCACAATGATGCTGAAATCTGTAAAGACAGGATGAATATAAATACATCAGCGCTTCAGTTTGATTCAGATTCTTATCCAAACCTCTTTGACCTTTAAATCAGCCATAAAATTGCATGAAAGTAAGTTCTTGTGAAATTTCCAGTACTTTCTGGTTCTGAGTAAGTCAAAAATACCACTGTGGAGGTTTGGGGAATCTGTCCGTGCATAATTTATGAATTCTGTTTGAGATTATGAGCTCTCTCTGTCTCAGAGTGTAAACTCCATTTTGAATGTGGATCTGGTTGCCTTCTGTTGTCTGCGGGGTGGTTTCCAGCTGGAATGGAGCCTACATGTCTGTCTTTGAAAGAAACAGCCATTAAGGGCGATTAATTAGTGAATAGACCTGGCCCAGACAGAACAATAGGCAGGCTGAAGACTGGGGGAAGCCAGTTTTCTCCAATGTCTCTGCAGAGCTTTAAGATTTGGAAAGCAGAATTTCTTCAGCAGCAGAAAAAATGAACCAGGTGTTAGTGGTAGGACATGTAAACTTCCGGGAGAGTGAGGAAGTCTGAGACAGGCTAGAGGCGCATTTCTAGCAGGGAGGTCCTGGTTAATTGTGGGTCAAACCAAGGAAGAAGGAAGCTAGCTGACCTACAGCAGGGAGAGCCACTCCATGAGTTAGAAGAGAAGCCATGTGCAGGAGGATCCAGGACTCCTTACAGGACTATGCCCTAAGCCCAAAAAATGTTCAAGAGTGATGAGGCAACTGAGGCAGGTAAATGCATGTATGTGTTTTATTATTTTTACCTAGATCCGTGTATTTCTCATGCTAGCTATGTAAAAGTTTAATTGTGTTTAGAAACCCTTGCAAAGCAAGCATGGCAGTTTGTTTCACTATCTCTTGTCCCTGAAGAAGTAAACCATAATCCTAGAGTGCACACAGTCTTGCAACTCTGAGGCCATGTCTGCACTACAACCTTCAGTTGACGCAAGTTATATCAGTGCAATGCCACCACAGTTAGCATATCACTAGTGTGCATGCATATTTGACTGCTTGTGTCAGTGCTGAGCATACACACCAGGAGTGCTTGTGTCAATGTGTAGAGCAGTGCACCGGGGGTAAATATTGCAGAGTGCCATGCTCTACCATCTGGGATACTGTTTTAGGTGAAATTTTTGCAATGCATGGTGGGGCAGAAATGAGCTGCAGGGCTGACTGGGAACAAGGGGTCAAGTTCTCATCATGCAACTTTGCCTATCCCATAATGTCATCTGTTTTCCATTTGCTGTACACCTTTTTTTAAAAATCTCATAAATCCACATAGCATTTGTCACTGCCTGCCATGTCGGACAGAAGCATCATAGTCCTTAAAGCTCTGCACTGCTGTCATGAATTTTGTAAACACAGGAGGAACGATCCACTGGTATTTGCAGAGTTTCAGGAAGAACCACAATGGTGGGTGGCATGACAGTTTCTTAGAGGACAGATTGAGGGACATAGTAAAAATAATTTCAAGGTTGCTGGTGGCAAGTTGGGGATGATGAGCAATGGGTGAAGAACTTTTGGATGCTTAAGGCCACATTGCTGGATCTGTGTGCTGAGCTCTCCCCAGCACACGAACACCAGAATGAGAGCTGCATTAACGTTGAACAGTGAGTGGCGAAGCTTGCAATACTGAATTGCTACCAGTCAGTGGGCAATCAGTTTGGAGTTGGAAAATCAACCATGGGGGCTGTTATGATGCAAGTGCATGGGACCATTAATCATTGCCTGCTATGTAGGACTGTGACTCTTGGCAACGTGTGGGACACAGTGTGTGGATTTGCAGCAATGGCGTTCCTGAACTGTGGTGTGGTGATAGATGGCATGTACATCACTATTTTGGAACCAGCCCACTTTGCCACAGAGGACATCAGTAGAAAAGGGCTACTTTTGAATGGTTATGCAAGAGCGGGAGATCCTGGAAGACTTCACTGACATCAGTGTGGGCTGATCAGGGAAGGTTCATGATGCTCACATCTTTAAGAACACAGGACTGTTTAGAAAGCTGCAAGGAGGGACATTCTTTCTTGCTGGAGTACCGTTGGGAATGTTGAAATGCCAGTAGTGATCCTGTGGGACCAAGCCTACCTCTTACTCCCCTGGCTCATGAAGCTGTGCACTTGCCACCTTGACAGCACCAAGGAAGGATTCAACTACTAACTCAGCAGGTGCCAAATGACAGTTGAATGATGGATTGAAGGGATGCTGATAGTGTTCACTCATGAGATTGGATCTCAGTGAGAAAAATATCCCAGTGGTTATAGCTGCTTGCTGTGTCCTGCACAACATCTGTGAGGCAAAGAGGGAAAAGTTGCAGCTGGCATGGAGGGCAGAGGTGGAGCAGCTGTCTGCTGAATTTGAACAGCCAGAAACAAAGGCAATTAGAAGAACTCAATGGGGAGCTATGCAGCTGAGGAAGGCTTTGAAGAAGCTTATTAATGTTCAGCTGCAGTAATGACATATAATGTGGCCTGTGCTGTATGTGACCCTGAAGTTTTGGGGGCTGTTAGGAATTGTGTGGTGCTTGGCATACATTTATGAATATCACACTACTTTTAATGCATGTATTAATTATATGGTGCTTGCTGTACATTTATATTAATTACACCATGCTGAACCAATGATTCTGTGGGACGTTATAATTACAAGTAGTAGGTCCTTTGAGTAGAGCTATGCATTCTGCAGTATATATTGTGAAGTAAAAAAAAGAGGATTTTTTCCCCAAAATACAGACATTTACTGTGTGCCAAAAACAGTGTCAAGATAATGTGCAATTAAAAACAAATATATACAAACTTCTAAAATCAGTGGAACACAACTTTAAAATTAGAAAACATTATTGACCATTTCAGTACATTTTGGCTACATATACACACTGACCCGTGAGAGCCACGGTTAGTGTATGCAGCTGTGGTTTTCCTTACTGCCATCCATCGTGGAGGGGTAGAGGTAGGGATTCAGCCCCTGTTGTCATGTTGGGGTGTGCATGGAGCTGCTGCAGTGGAGCTCTCCATTGCAAAGGGAGACAAGCCTGAGACTGTTGGACCTTTAGGTCAGCAAGAGTCTACAGCATTTATGTTTGCTGCCTGAGAAGTCCCATTATGTCCTGGTGCATCTCTGTCAAGGTTCCTTCCCCACTCTGAACTCTAGGGTACAGGTGAGGGGACCTGCATGAAAACCCCCCTAAGCTTATTTTTACCAGCTTAGGTTAAAACTTCCCCAAGGTACAAACTATTTTACCTTTTGACCCTGGACTTTATTGCTGCCACCACCAAGTGTCTAACAAATATATAACAGGGAAAGAGCCCACTTGAAAATGTCTTTACCCCCAAAATCCTCCCAAATGCTACACCCCCTTTCCTGGGGAAGGCCTGATAAAAATCCTCACCAATTTGCATAGGTGAACACAGACTCAAACCCTTGGATCTTAAGAACAATGAAAAAGCAATCAGGTTCTTAAAAGAAGAATTTTAATTGAAGAAAAAGTAAAAGAATCACCTCTGTAAAATCAGGATGGTAAATACCTTA
The DNA here is from genome assembly GCF_965140295.1 of Lepidochelys olivacea. Taxonomy (NCBI): domain Eukaryota; kingdom Metazoa; phylum Chordata; order Testudines; family Cheloniidae; genus Lepidochelys; species Lepidochelys olivacea. The sequence goes on along the minus strand of NC_140414.1, from coordinate 43,516,348 downwards.
CAGGGTAAGCAGATTCAAAACAGAGAATCCCTCTAGGCAAAACCTTAAGTTCCAAAAAGACACAAAAACAGGAATATACATTCCATTCAGCACAACTTATTTTATCAGCCATTTAAACAAACAATCTAATGCATATCTAACTAGATTGCTTATCAGCCCTTTACAGGAGTTCTTACCTGCATTCCTGCTCTGTTCCCGGCAAAAGGAAAAAAACAGACATACTGAGAGAAACTTTGTTTCTCCCCCCCCCCCCCCTCCAGCTTTGAAAGTATTTTGTCTCCTCATTGGTCATTTTGGTCAGGTGCCAGCGAGGTTACCCTAGCTTCTTAACCCTCTACAGGTGAAAGGGTTTTTCCTCTGGCCAGGAGGGATTTAAAGGTGTTTACCCTTCCCTTTATATTTGACAATCTCTCTTTTTTTTCTGCTGGTACTCCTGGATTGGTAAGGCTTAATTAAATGTTTATAAAGAGCTAGAGTCTCAGGGCTGGGCAGGAATGAGGTGGTCAAGGCTCCCGTTAGCCCCTTGCATTGCTATGCTTACATCGTCTGTGGGAGAAGAGGAGGGGATACTTGTTCACTCCTCCCCTCTGGGGAAATGGTGGAGAAGGACGGGGATGGGGACCCCCACAAGGAGAGGAGCAGACAAGGAGCAGTAAGCTGTTCCATGAAAAGAGGTGAAGTGATTTACTTCCTTCACTTCTCCAGAAGAAGGGAAGAATTGTGACTGTGACTCAGTCCATTCTCTGGTCTGTTTCTGGGTAAATCCCCTTACTCAGAGAATATTGTAAAGATACGATTAAGGCCAAAGTGGTTTGAGATTTTTTGAATGAAGATAGTTTATATATACTTACAGATTTTGAATGGTTTATTTTAAGTATTTCCTAAATATCTTTGAATGACAGAATGGGAAATAACATATTAATTCTGAAAAAAATCCCAAACAAAGGAGTTGTTTGTGTCATTGCCATATATTACACAGAGGCAAATAACACAAAGTGCTGAGCATCCACGTGTCCTGCTGATGTTAGTATGTTGGAGTCACTCAGTACAAAGCACCTCACAGGATCAAGACCTAAAATAATAATTTAAGGTACAAAACATAACAATTTTAAACCAATTTTACTCTACACTGTAGGACCATAAGAGTTCCAGAACTGCCTTCCCCTTAAGATCTTTCCAACTAATATTGCTTGGGTTTTTTTCTTCTTTCTTTGTACTATTCTGAGCATCTCTGACCTGCTACAAAATGTTAGAAATGATGAAATATTTCTATTCTGAAGTCTGCATTTGTAAAGGACACTTTCTATTTACAGGCTTCAGCTTTGCTTTGTTTTTCTTCAGTTGCCATAGACAGAGTACAGTATGATTACTTTTCTTCAGAAGGAGGGGTGTGTGTGTGTACATGTGTACAGACTTTATTTTACTGGGCGAGCTGGCAAAACTTCATTGTGAGTTCATATTAATATTTCTGCCTTTTTGTTTTTCATATTCACAATTATTTTCATTTTGACTTCTTTGAAAGCCTGAGGGAAAACACAGAAGAGGTGTGTTTTTTCCTTTATTAGCAGAAGAAAAAAAATACATAAAATTTAATGTTAATAAATGCAAAGTAATTCACATTGGAAAACATAATCCCAACTACACATATAAAATGATGGGGTCTAAATTAGCTGTTATCACTCAAGAAAGAGATCTTGGAGTCATTTTGGATTGTTCTCTGAAAACATCCACTAAAATGTACATCAGCAGTCAAAAAAGCTAACAATCTTGGGAATGATTAGGAAAAGGATAGATAATAAGACAAAAACTATCATATTGACTCTATAAATCCATGGTACGCCCACATCTTGAATAGTGCATGCAGATGTGGTTGCCCCATCTCAGAAAAGAGATATTGGAACTGGAAAAGGTACAGAAAAGGGCAACAAAAATCAGTAGAGGTATGGAACAGCTTCCATATGAGGAGAGATTAAAAACACTGGGACTTTTCAGCTTGGGAAAGAGATGACTAAAGTGGGATATGATATAGGCCTATAAAATTAGGACTGGTGGGTAGAAAGTAAATAAGGCAGTGTTATTAGTGTTAGTAGATCGCATGCCCTGGTTCTCATGGGTGACTTTAATTTTCCTGATATCTGCTGGGAGAGCAATACAGCGGTGCATAGACAATCCAGGAAGTTTTTGGAAAGCTTAGGGGACAATTTCCTGGTGCAAGTGCTAGAGGAGCCAACTAGGGGGGGAGCTTTTCTTGACCTGCTGCTCACAAACCGGGAAGAATTAGTAGGGGAAGCAAAAGTGGATGGGAATCTGGGAGGCAGTGACCATGAGTTGGCTGAGTTCAGGATCCTGACACCGGGAAGAAAGGTAAGCAGCAGGATACGGACCCTGGACTTCAGGAAAGCAGACTTCGACTCCCTCAGGGAACGGATGGGTAGGATCCCCTGGGGGACTGACATGAAGGGGAAAGGAGTCCAGGAGAGCTGGCTGTATTTCAAGGAATCCCTGTTGAGGTTAGAGGGACAAACCATCCCGATGTGTCGAAAGAATAGTAAATATGGCAGGCGACCAGCTTGGCTTAACGGTGAAATCCTAGCGGATCTTAAGCATAAAAAAGAAGCTCCCAAGAAGTGGAAGGTTGGACATATGACCAGGGAAGAGTATAAAAATATTGCTCGGGCATGTAGGAATGAAATTAGGAGGGCCAAATAGCACCTGGAGCTGCAGCTAGCGAGAGATGTTACTCTTAACAAGAAGGGTTTCTTCAGGTATGTTGGCAACAAGAAGAAAGCCAAGGAAAGTGTGGGCCCCTTAATGAATGAGGGAGGCAACCTAGTGACAGAGGATGTGGAAAAAGCTAATGTACTCAATGCTTTTTTTGCCTCTGTTTTCACGAACAAGGTCAGCTCCCAGACTGCTGCGCTGGGCAGCAAAACATGGGGAAGAGATGGCCAGCCCTCTGTGGAGAAAGAGGTGGTTAGGGACTACTTAGAAAAGCTGGACGAGCACAAGTCCATGGGGCCGGACAAGTTGCATCCGAGAGTGCTAAAGGAACTGGCGGCTGTGATTGCAAAGCCATTGGCCATTATCTTTGAAAACTCGTGGCGAACGGGGGAAGTCCCGGATGACTGGAAAAAGGCTAATGTAGTGCCAATCTTTAAAAAAGGGAAGAAGGAGGATCCTGAGAACTACAGGCCAGTCAGCCTCACCTCAGTCCCTGGAAAAATCATGGAGCAGGTCCTCAAAGAATCAATCCTGAAGCACTTACATGAGAGGAAAGTGATCAGGAACAGTCAGCATGGATTCACCAAGGGAAGGTCATGCCTGACTAATCTAATCACCTTCTATGATGAGATTACTGGTTCTGTGGATGAAGGGAAAGCAGTGGATGTATTGTATCTTGACTTTAGCAAAGCTTTTGACACGGTCTCCCACAGTATTCTTGTCAGCAAGTTAAAGAAGTATGGGCTGGATGAATGCACTATAAGGTGGGTAGAAAGTTGGCTAGATTGTCGGGCTCAACGGGTAGTGATCAATGGCTCCATGTCTAGTTGGCAGCCGGTATCAAGTGGAGTGCCCCAAGGGTCGGTCCTGGGGCCGGTTTTGTTCAATGTCTTCATAAATGATCTGGAGGATGGTGTGGATTGCACTCTCAGCAAATTTGCAGATGATACTAAACTGGGAGGAGTGGTAGACATGCTGGAGGGCAGGGATAGGATACAGAAGGACCTAGACGAATTGGAGGATTGGGCCAAAAGAAATCTGATGAGGTTCAATAAGGATAAGTGCAGGGTTCTGCACTTAGGATGGAAGAACCCAATGCACAGCTACAGACTAGGGACCGAATGGCTAGGCAGCAGTTCTGCGGAAAAGGACCTAGGGGTGACAGTGGACGAGAAGCTGGATATGAGTCAGCAGTGTGCCCTTGTTGCCAAGAAGGCCAATGGCATTTTGGGATATATAAGTGGGGGCATAGCGAGCAGATCGAGGGACGTGATAGTCCCCCTCTATTCGACATTGGTGAGGCCTCATCTGGAGTACTGTGTCCAGTTTTGGGCCCCACACTACAAGAAGGATGTGGATAAATTGGAAAGAGTCCAGCGAAGGGCAACAAAAATGATTAGGGGTCTGGAACACATGACTTATGAGGAGAGGCTGAGGGAACTGGGATTGTTTAGTCTGCGGAAGAGAAGAATGAGGGGGGATTTGATAGCTGCTTTCAACTACCTGAGAGATGGTTCCAGAGAGGATGGTTCTAGACTATTCTCAGTGGTGGAAGAGGACAGGACAAGGAGTAATGGTCTCAAGTTGCAGTGGGGGAGGTTTAGGTTGGATATTAGGAAAAACGTTTTCACTAGGAGGGTGGTGAAACACTGGAATGCGTTGCCTAGGGAGGTGGTGGAATCTCCTTCCTTAGAAGTTTTTAAGGTCAGGCTTGACAAAGCCCTGGCTGGGATGATTTAATTGGGGATGGGTCCTGCTTTTGAGCAGGGGGTTGGACTAGATGACCTACTGAGGTCCCTTCCAACCCTGATATTCTATGATTCTATGATTTACTCCTCATAACACAAGAACTAGGGGTCACTAAATTAAATTAATAGGCAGCAGGTATAAAACAAACTAAAGGAAGTATTTCTTCACACAACGCACAGACAACCTGTGGAACTCCTTGCTGGAGAATGTTATTAAGGCCAAGACTATAACCGGGTTCAAAAAGGAATTAGATAAATTAATGGAGGATAGGTCCATTAATGGCTATTAGCCAGGATTGGCAGGGAGAATGTCCCTAGCCTCTGCTTGCCAGAAGCTGGGAATGGGCAACAGAGAATGGATCATTGATGATTACCTGTTCTGTTCATTCCCTCTGAAGCATCTGGCATTGGCCACTGTTGGAAGACAAGATACTGGGCTAGCTGGGCCTTTGGTCTGACCCAGTATGGCCATTCCTATGTGCATTATTATAAATTGAAGGATAAATTCATCATTTTTATCAGAAGCTAATAAATCAGTTTCAGACAATGCAATATTATTTTTATGAATTCCCATATTTTGTCATCTGAATAGATGATAACTTTGTATTTTCAGTTATTTGAGTTAATATAATAATAGAAGATCCTATAGATTTTTAAAAAGACCTATTTGGTCACCTAGTCAATCCCTCTGCCAATACAGAATTTTTCCCTACTAGTACATTGTCCATTCCAGTAATAATTGAACTAAATGAAGACACTTCAACCACATTCAGGAGACTTTCCTATAGTCTAACAGTGCGTGCTGTAAGGATCATTTGGCAGATATTCAGCCTGAATTTTACCTTTCCAAATTTCTTCCTGTGACTCCTAGCCATATACTACTCAGATCCTGTAAACATGCTTTAGCTTAAATTGATTACAGAGTAGTCCCACTGAAATCAATTTAGGGTAGTAAAGATACGCCTTTAGATAGTTCTGTGCAGAATATGGGCCTAACTAGAATAATGGAATCAAAGAAAGGTAGGGCTGGAAGGAACCTCAAGGGGTCATCTAATCCCTGCTTTCAGGCAGGACCAAGTATATCTAAACTTTCCCTATCATGTGTTTGTCTAACCTGTGTCTAAAACCTCCCATGATGGGGATTCCATAACCTACCTTGGAAGCCTATTCTACAATTTAACTACTTTTATAGTTTGGAAGATTTTCCTAATATCTAACCTAAATCTCCCTTGCAGCAAATTAAGTTGAAGTAGTCCTTCCTCTTTGGATATAGACAACAGTTGGTCACCATCCTTCTTATAACAGACCCTAACATATTTGAAGACTGCTTTTAGATCTCCACCTCTGACTTTGTTTTCTCAAGATTGAACATGCCCAATTTTTTAAAACTTTTCCTCTTAGATCAGGTTTTCTAAACATTCTATCATTGGAGAGAGTCCAGAGGAAAGCAACAAGTTTGTCCACATCTTTCCTAAAATGTGATCGCCAGAACAGGACACAGTTCTCCAGTAAAGACCTCTCAAAAATAAGGCCCTGTAGCTGCACCTGCTCAGTCTCCTGTCAGCCTAAGGAGCAACCGCTGGTCCGCATCAGCTAGACTGCCTGATGGAATGCCTTGCCTGATTGGTTAAAGAAGATAGCAGGCTTGATCTTAATCCCAGTAGCAATTTGCTGGCTGTTCAGAGCATTTACCCATGGCTGTGATAGCTCCTGTGCATGCTTGTTCCCAGCCCTACCTCTGCCATGCCTCACTCCAGGTAAATGTGCTTCTTACTCTTGGCTATGATTATTGACCTTGATCTGTGACCCTTGGCTCTGGCATCTGGCCTCTGACTCCAGTTCAGGCACTCAGCTCTGGTTCCTGGTTATCCACTCCTACTTTAATCATGAGGAATGATTATCCACATCTTGATCACTGATAAGGCTTCACCAATTTTGAGTAAAATGGCATAATTACCTCCCAAGTCTAACATACAACACTCTTGTTAATACCCAAAAATATTAGCCTTTTCACGTTGTTGACTCATACTCAATTTGTCATCCACTAAGACCTCCATATTCTTTACAGCAGTATTACTATCTAGCCAGTTATTCCACATTTTGTAGATATGCATTTGATTTTTCCTTCCTAACTGAAGTACTTTGCATGTGTCTTTCTTGAATTTCATCTTGTTCTCCAATTTGTCAGTCATTTTGAATTCTATCCCTGTCCTTCAAAGTATAAGTAACCCTTCCTAGCTTGGTGTTGCTTGCAAATTTTATACTTACTCTCCATTTCATTATCCAACACATTAATGAAAATATTGAATAGTACTGGACCCAGGACAGATCCATTCAGAGCCCCACTAGATATGTCTCCCTATTTTGACAGTGAACCATTATTAACCACTCTTTGAGTATGGTCTTTCAACCAGTTTTGCACTCATCTTATAGTATTTTCATCTATACCATGTTTCCCTAACTTGCTTATGAGAATGTCATGTGTCAAAAGCCTTACTAAGATCAAAATATATCATGCCTGCAGCTTCCCGCATCCAGTAGGTTAGTAACTCTGTCAAAGAAGGAAATTTATTCTTGACTAATTTATGTTGGCTATTCCTTATAACCCTATTATCCTCTGGAGGCTTACAAACTGAGAGTTTAATCATTTGTTCCAGTATCTTTCCAGGTATTGAAGTTATGTTGACTGGTTTATAATTTTTCTGGTTCTCTCCATTCCTCCTTCTAAAGATAGGTAATCGGTTTGCCTTTCTCCAGTCCTCTGGGACAACAGCCATCCTCCATGAGTTCTCAAAGATAATTGCTAACGGTTCTGAGGTTGCTTCAGCTAGTTCCATAAGTACCCTATGGTGAATTTCATCAGGTCCTGCTGACTTGAATATAACTAACTTATTTAGATATTATTTAACCTGTTCTTTCCCTGTTTTGTCTTGTGTTCCTTTTCCCTTGTTAATATTAACTATATTAAGTATCTGGTCACAATTTACCATTTTAGTGAAGACTGAAGCAAAATAGGTATTAAACACCTCTGCCTCCTTGATGTCCATTTCCTGCTAAGTAGAAGACCAACATATTTTGTCATCTTTCTCCTGTTCCTTATGTATTTCTAGAATCTTATTTCCTTTTATGTCACTTGCTAGGTATCATTTTGTGCCTAAAGCTTTCTGATTTTGTTCTTATATGCTGGTGCTATTCTTTGTACTTCTCTTTAGCTATTTGTTTCCACTTTTAGTAGGATTCCTTTTGATTTGCAGGTAATTAAAGAGCTCCTGATGCAGCCATATAGGTCTCTTGCAATTCTTCCTATCTTTCCTTTGCAATGAAGGAATTTAATTTTAATTTAATACTGTCTCTTTGACAAACTGCCAGCTCTCCTGAACTCCTTAGATATCTCTTCCCATGAGGCCCTACCTACCAGCACTGAGTTTCTCTGCTTTTTTTGGAGTTCCCTGTCTTATTCTGCTGCTGACATGCCTTCATTTCCTGAAAATCATGAAATCTTTCATTTCATGATCTCTTTCAGCCTTTAGATTTGCAACCAACTTCCTCCCTGTTAGTCAGAATCGAGTCTAACATGACTGTCCTCCTGATTATTTCCTCCACTTTCTCAAACAAAAGTTGTCCTGAATACATTCCACTTACTTCCTATCCATTTTGTGTTTTTCCATATTACTTTTCCAACGGATGTCTTCATAGTTAAAGTCCCCTATTACAACTAGCTCTTGTATTCTGGATATTTCTGTAATTTGTTCTAGAAATGCCTCTGACACTGGCAAACCATATGAATTGGCCTGTGGCCCTGGAATGACCTGTTAGTGTAGATCAAAGTGATTGTTAAAGTATAGGTGGGGTTTCAGCTGTTTAAACTTCATGAAAACTAATAGGTCATTACTTGTATTGTTCTCCATTATCTATTCCTGTTATAATGTAACAGCAAATATTTACAATGTGTATACCCTGTAACTAAATTACCCATCAAAGAAATCTTGTGACGTACTAATGAAGGACTTAAGAACTTTAACAGAAAATGCTAATTTCAAAGCAAGTGGACATTGTGTGTGATGATTGAGGTCAAGGATTCTCTCTGTCATCAAAGAAAAAGGCCATGTGGGTACCAGTGTTCCCTCTAATGTTTTACATCTATGTACAGAATGAATTTTGTTATGTGCACCAATATGAAGGTGATGTGTCCCCGCCGCAGCCCTGAACCCCTGTGCAGGACTTAATAGGGAGCTGTGTAGCTTAGAGGGAACTTAGGTGGGTACAGATGCTGTCAGCTAGCTTTCTGTGTAAAGGAGCTGTAAATATGGATTAAAGACATGATCCATCATCTCTGGCTGTTTGGACTCTTACAGAGAAGGTACCAGATGCAAAGCAGAGATCACCAGAGACAATCTGGATTACCCTGAAAGATTTTTGGGAAACTGGCAGTTTATTACATCACTGTTACCATTTGGAATTACAAACAGTGACTCACCTGTTAATATATTTTGCCTGCTTTAACCTCTCAATAACTTTAATTTCCTTTTCTTAGTAATAAACCTACATGTGGGCAACCCAAGCAGGGTTTACGTATAGTTAGTTTACTATAGAATTTGTCAGCCAGCGTTATCTTTGTTAAGGTCCGGAGTGCCAATTGATCTGGGGTAAGTGACTGGTCCTTTGAGACTGGGAGAACCCTAACGTGGTGCGATTTTTGGTTTATGTGACCATTATCACTAAGTTCTGTTTATCTGGCTGGCAAGATAGACAGTCCCCTTAGGGTCTCCAGCATGTGACTCCATTTTAAGACTGGTATAATGATCCAGGTGTCTAGATTTATTATTGGTGTGGTGAAATCTAATTATAGAACACACCTCAGACTGCCCTGAGGTAGACAATTACAGTTTTGACCTACTTCAGACAGTGTGACAGCTCAACCAACGACTTTGATCTATATTAGACCCCTACCATTACATCATTCCTATTCTGACCGCCCCCGCCCCGCCTTTTATTTTCAACTGGTCTGCCTCTTACCTCTTGACCTCAGAACAAGTGAATATATTGTTGATCTGTAATGCAACACCTCCTCTTCCCCCCGCCCCACCGCCTGTCCTTCCTGAACAAGCTATACTCCTCTATACCAATATTCTAGTGATCAGATTTTTCCCACCCATTATCTGATTCCAGTAATAATTAAAGCTACATTTTAGTCATGGATATTTTGAGTAAAAGTCATGGCCAGGTCACGGGAAATAAACAAAAATTCACAGCCTGTGACCTGGCCATGACTTTTACTGTATACCCCAGACTAAAACTTGGGGGCACAGCCCAGAGGTTGGGTGCTGCAACTGCTCAAGGGGGCAGTCCAGGAGTTGGGTGCCGTGTGTTCTCAGGGGAATGGCCCGGGGGTGGGGAGGGAGGGCACAGGTGCTGGGGCGGGGAGGTTGTCAGGACTGGGGCAGGTTCCCTACCTGGCTCGTGGGAAGCGGAGACCTCCAGCTCCTAGCTCCATGTGCTGCCTCCACTCTGCCCCAAGTCCTGGTTCTGCAGCTCCCATTGGTTGGGAACCATGGCCAATGGGAGCTGTGGGGACGGTGCCTGAGGGTGGAGGCAGCACATGGAGCTAGGAGCTGATGAAGGGGAGTTCCTGTCATCCTTCCGGGGAGCCTCACCCACATAAACACCACCCCATACCCCAATTCCCAGCCCTCACCCTCCCACCCTCATACCCAAACTCCTGTTGCTCAGGCGGTTCCCAGGCCAACCGCAGAGGCCGCTGCAGAAGTCATGGAGGTCATGGAAAGTCACAAAAATCCGTGACTTTCTGTGACCTCCGTGACAAACACGGAGACTTAATCATAATTTACCTTATGGATTGTAGTGAGCTGGTGTGGCTCCCCACTGCCCCAGAGAAGGACGAGCCCTTCCGGACACCAGAGTGGGCAGAGCTAGAGAACTCTGAGCTCACCTCTCAGAGGGTCAGGCGGCACCCTGGAAGTATAAAGGCTCGAGCTCAGAACTCACTAAGGAGACAACCACCAGGGTGGCCAGACATCTCCGGCCTGCCCCACGCCCGCTACCTGGAGTACTTGCCGGGCCTGCCCCACGCCCGCTACCCTAAGGAACCCATGGTGCTGGACCCTCCCGGAGGACAGCACCGTGACCCATGTACCACCCGAGGGGGAGTCTGGAGGTAGCCCGGGGGCAGCTGACCCTAGTCTGGGTGCAACACTGACAGAGCCCATGTCAGTGTGTTGCAGCCAGGATCCCCACTGACACAGCAGCAGGTCTGCTGCTGCTGCTAGAGCCCTGGGCTGGGACGCAGTGGAGTGGGAGGGCCTGTGTTCCCCCTGCCACCCAACTCGTGGGTGGCAGTCTCCCCCTCTCCCAGGTCTTTTGGGGCCTGGGCTTATTGTTTCTATTGTACTGCTACTGCTCAGCCACTGCCTGAGGGCCTGCCCTGACCTAGGGCCCGGGCTCACTATGCTTATTTCAGTTGCTGCAAGGGCCACTGAGAGAGACTCCCATGGCAGAACTAACTACCCGTAAACATCAACAGTATGTAGTGAGCCGGTGTGGCTCCCCACCGCCCTGGAGAGAGACGAGCCCCACCTAGCCTCTTTACATGGAGTAATAAATCTTCCTGTTTATTCCCCATGCTTCCTACATTTGTATATAGACATCTAAGATGTTAAGCATGTTCCCCTACACTTATCCCGCTTGTTGCTTCTATGATCTTTCCATTTCCACACCTCCCCCTCAACATTTAGCTTTCTGTGAAGATCATCATTTTTATATACCTCCCAGTGAGCTTTTGTCACCTTTCTCCTTTGAACCTAGTTTTAAAGCCCTCCTCGTCAGGATGCCCTTCCCCTTCTTGGTCAGGTGAACCCTTTCTTTTCCCAGCAATCCTCTTTTCAGGAACAGTATCCCATCGTTGAGGAAGCCAAACCCCTCACATTGACACCATCTGGGCTAAAATGCATTCTTCTCTCGGATGTGCTTGTCCATGTCTGGGTCCTTACCCTCAACTATGAGGATGGACAAAAACACCACCTATGCTCCTGACTCATTTACCCTCTCTCTGAGCCCTCCAGTGACTAAAGTACTTCTCCAACTTTGGTAAAATTACAAATGGGAAAAGGAAAAATTAAACACTAACTTTGCCCCTCTAACTTTTGAAACGTTGAGGAAACTTTGAAAAGTTACAGCAGAAAAAAGAAATATAAGCCAACTCCCCTCCCACGCAATCCTAGACTTTCACCCAATTATCTTCAATTGCTAAAAAAAGAAAAAATTGATTTTTTTTGTGTGTTTTAAAAACAAAATGAAACAAATTATGAATCAAAACATAAATAGTTTTGTTTCAAACTTCAGATTTTTCCTGTGGAAATTTTTAAATATTTCAGAAGAATTTTCAAATGAAATTTTTGTTTTGAAATTTATATATGGAAAAATATTTGAAATTTATATTTGGATGACTGGCAATAGCTGAAACTAAACCTTATGACAATTTTAAAAATCAAAATTTTGCAAAATGAGTAATTTAAAAATGTTGTGTTTTTTTGTATTTTTGCCATATATAGAGATGGTTGAACATTTTATTTTCATTTTTTGTCAAAATTAGAGAATTAAATGAGAAAATGATTAAAACATTTTCAATTTTAAATGTTTACTTTTTAACCAGCTCAAGTGTTAATGTGTTTAATTTTATGGTTTATAATTGTTCTAGAACTTTCTTGGTATAATTCCTCTTCAAATATGTAGTCCTTTTTACAGGGGAAGGCATAAGAAATAAGACTGCTTGTTATGTCTTTATATTGATTAAAAAGGAACATGATATCAAGACCCTGTAAGCCACCCTTATGATTTTCAGAAGAGTGTTAGACAGTCTACTCTTGGTCAAATACGTTGACCATTTGATGCCACATTGGAATATGAGAATATGTCTGGTAAATTGTTACAGTGACACATACAAGACAGGTTATCATATTCCATTAATGTTAATGATCATTGGAATGTAGCAGCCAACCAAGTACTTCTCCAAAAAGTAATCTTTTCATCTCTCCATCCTTCCTGTTTATGATGCTTGCTGCAGTGATTATCCATTAATCTTCATTCTATCATGAATTTAGTCTGTAATCTGTCTCTTCTTGGAAAAATAGCCAGCATTTTCCATTTTGACTCTTTATAACCCTTTTAGAACTGGTCACAAAAATTTCTGTGGAAAGTTTTCAAAAGAAACAAAACAATTCACTTTTTTTCTAGTTTTTCAATGAAAAATTACATTATTTTCTAGTGTCTGAGAACCCAAACTGGAAAATGTGTAGGTTTTTCAAATTGTTACTGAATGTTTTCGTTCAGTTTTATTGGATTTTGTGGGGGAAGAGGCGATTTTGGAACAAAATGAAAACTTTGCATACAAATTTTTTGTTAGAAAAAGGCTCATTGTAATAATAATAGTTCAAAACAGGATTTGGTATGTAGTATAGACAGGGCAAGTAGTTTTTTAAAAACTTTCTAACTATGACCTGACAATACATTTTTAAATGGTACCGATCCTCTCTACATCAGTGGTTCTCAAAGCCAGTCCGCTGCTTGTTCAGGGAAAGCCCCTGGTGGGCTGGGCCGGGCCGGTTTGTTTACCTGCCGCGTCCGCAGGTTCAGCCGATTGTGGCTCCCACTGGCTGCGGTTCGCCGCTCCAGGCCAATGGGGGCTGTGGGAAGGGTGGCCAGCACATCCCTCTGCCTGTGCCGCTTCCCGCAGTCCCCATTGGTCTGGAGCAGTGAACCGTGGCCTGTGGGAGCTGCGATCAGCTGAACCTGCGGACGCAGCAGGTAAACAAACCGGCCCAGCCCACCAGGGGCTTTCCCTGAACAAGCAGCGGACTGGCTTTGAGAACCACTGCTCTACATGAAGTACATAGTTCCATTTAAAATTATGTTAATTAAAGCATACTCTGTTTTGAAATATTACCATGTTTTCTATTCTAGATAAGCCCTTAAGGTGAAATCTTGGCTCTACTGAAGTCAACGGGACTTTTACCACACATCAGGATATGCACTTGGGTCTGCTGCATGATAACGTACACACACCACGCTTCATGAGCCTATGGATGTTCTACTTCAAACTGGCTCAATGAATTTAGTGGGTATTATTAATTTCAGCACTGCAGTATTCATTCTCTCCTGTTTCCGAGTGAGTGCAATGTGATAGGGAAGCAAATGAAAACATATGATAGGAGTAGAGAGAGACCCTAGTCAAGTTCCTAGATAGAATAGAGGTAGTCATGCTCTTATTTTCCTTAATCTAGTCCAGATCCATGATTTTGGTACCTTTATTACCAAGTGATCCCTAGCTGCCTGTCCTTGTTTGCTGATGCTTCCACAAGGCCACCATTCCCATATACCTAGAAGGATCATGAAGTGAAAAAGAAGCAGAATTCTCAGAAGCCAGGCCAAGTAACTCTTCTTATATGAACTTTTCCTAGTGCAGGAGATGATCATATTCCCAAGCATATACCTTTTTAGATAGTCTGTTTCTCTTCCCAAGGCTAGCAAAAACAGACCAGAATCTTTAAGTTTGCTTATGTATGTCATTCATTTGTAATAAGAAATCATAATCTATTATTGTAACAACACAATTTTTTCCACATCAACCAATTGTGAAGTGTCAGATGTTTGTCTTCAGATATTAATAACCTGGGAACAGATGAATTCTTAGGAAATGGTGTTTCTCTTTCCTGCAAATTTTCCCAGTAATTAAAGAATGAGGTGGAAATAACGGGGGGAGGGAGGAACAAGACATACTAGCAGGATTGTTTCTAAAGAGTGGTTTTCAACACTTTTCATGAGACACTACCAGCTCTTTAAATAAACTGAAAAGAAGATGCATCATATAAGCAGTGTGGAAGAAAAACACAGTAGACCCAAGTAGGCCTAAAGCTGTGGTCAAGCTAACTGCGTATATGAAGCCTAAGAAGAGAGTAAGGAAAATTCCATTGTGGGGCAATTGCAGCAACACAGCTTGAGAAATATCACCCTAACAGCTAGAAATTAGGAAAGACCGTTAACTGCAAAAGAACGACCTGTCAATAACAGGAAAAGCTTGTTTTTGCTATACTCCAAATAAGGCAAAACTACTGTTAAGGCTCGCATTATATGCCAAATAGGGAAAGCTCCATTGGTGGAAGTGTGCTTGACCAGTTGTGGTTTTCAGCTATATAAACTCCCTGTATTTTCTGTTTATGCCAGAGCAGCTCCGGCTGACTCTCCCTGTATGCAGATGCTTGAATAAAGGAGCCTCAGGCTTGTTCTGATCCAAACACAATGCATGGTTAATTTTCCACCACAGCACTGTGTTGTCAGAAATGTTTTCACTAATTGGGGATGATCTTATATAACCCATTTGTGACTCTACTTTACTGTATCACACAGATTATGAATGTTGTCCCCAATTTGTGAAAATATTTCTCAGAATGTTAGGTGTTTACAGGATTGCTATACTTAGTCTCAGATCTTTAGGCTATATCTTATACTGTCACACATACTTGAGTACTGTATCATGTTAATGCTTGTGCATGCTCCTGATATGCACATATGAGAGTCTGAATATGCTGTACTGTACATGGGTATAATGGTGCATACACACATACCTGTGTCCACACTGCCTTTCTAAGTACTAAAGATTTGCCCTATCATTTCAGGGGGGTATACCAGGAGTCTGTGCAACCTTGGGAGACATTCTAGGAATCTTTTTGCTGTATGTTGTTGGCACCGTTCCCTGGCTTTACACATTTGCCAATAGCACTTCCAATTCACATCACCCCTCACTTTTATTCCCTGCAAAACTGGGTCAAAGATACGGTTCAACTGGATCATGACATGGTCCTGATGTTGTTCCTTATTCAGGAAAAATGTTTATGCAGTGGAGTAAGAGCTCAGCAAGGTGCTGGATAGACTTTGGGCAGCATATTCTGATACCTAAATGTGGCTGACCTTGAGAATTAATGACCATTCATTCATGTCGCACAGCACAAATATGTTGAATACTGTGGCAATACCAGTATGCCATTTGGTTGACTGTTGCTTCTTGCGCAGGAGATCCAGCATGGTGTGGTGGAATCCCATCATGTTGGAAACCTGGGATGATCAGCAATGGCTTCAGGATTTCCTTATAAGATCTTCATGGTACCCTATGAGGAGCTTGCACCAACCCTCCAGCTCCAGAATACTCAATTCAGGGAAGCCATACTGGTTCAGAGGTGAGTTGCTATTACTTGTTGAAACCGGCATCACCAGACAGCTACAAATCCATTGTAAACCACTTTGGGGTGGAAAAGTCCCCAGTTGGGGGGCTGGGAGGCGGTTGTTGTGCAGATTTATGAGACCGTTAACACTGTGATACTGTGATATGCCCATGGGTGGCTGGCATAAAAGAGATTCCAGAAATAACAGTTGGTTTTCAGAGGCTGATGTTTCTGAACTGGGCAGGGGCTATCAATGGCACTCACATCCCAATAATTTGCCCCCACAAGTGAGTATGTGAATTGAAATTCCATCCTTCTTATGAGGTTTAGTGGAACACAGAGGCAGATTCATGAATAAGCTTTGCAGGGTTCCCCACGTTAGTAATGAGACCAGGTGTGATAAATGGAGAGGGGAGGGTGGTAGCTCCCTTTTTATGGACACCCAGCCAGCCAGTTAACTGTAAAATCCCTCTTGGTGTCTGTTCTCTGCTTGGTTTACCTGTAAAGAGTTAAAAAAGTCTTCCAAGTAAAGAAAGGGGCACCTGACCAAAAAAGCCAATGAGAAGGCTAGAACTTCTTAAAATTGGGAAAGAAGCTTTTCCTTTGTGTCTGTGGTTGCTCCCCACAGAGAGGGGAACAGAGGAAAATCAGGGCTCTGACTATGCTATAAGCAGCTTAAGACAGGCATGAGAAATCATCAGATTATACCTAGAATGTCTTATATGAAAACCTCCTCCAAATATGTAAGTAAATTAGGAATGTTAAGAAAGACGCGATTAGCGTTATTTCTGTTTTTCTTATGGGTAATGGACTCCTCTGTGCTAACTCCAGATGCTTTTGTTTGCTTTTAATCTTTAAAATGAACCCCCACGAAAGCTATTCTGGGTGCTTAATTTTTGGAATTGCTCTTTTGAAATCTAGCAAAAGCCTAAGTTCCAGATGTATTTTCTTTCTTTATTTTGTGTTTTTAATAAAATTTACCTTTTTTAAAGAAGAGGATTGAATTGTTGGTGTCTTAAGAGGTTTGTGCATATTGTTTGATTAGCTAGTAGCAACAGCTAATTTCCTGTGTTTTCTTTCTCAGCTCTTCCTGTGGGGGGGGGGGCTTGAGAGTACCCTACAGGGAGGAATTCCCAAGTGCTCCTTCCAGGGTTCAAAGGGTTATTTTTTGCATTTGGGTGGTGGCAGCATTTACCAAGCCAAGGCCAGAGAAAAGCTGTAATCTTGGGAGCTTAATACAGGCATGGAGTGGCAAGTATTAATTTTTTCAAATCCTTGCAGGCCCCCACCTTCTGCATTCAAAGTGCCAGAGTGAGGATTCAGCCTTGACACCAGGAGATCAAGATTGCATTTGAAATGAGAAGGAGGATCTTTATTTCCTAGAAACAATATGTACTGCATATGTGCCACCTGTTTATTTGAGGGATCCCACACATCCAGGCTCATGAAACTATATATCTTTACATCAGTGGGCCTGGAAAAGGGAAATCATTTTCAAGCTAAGTTACCGAAGAATGTTTTGGTGAATATGTGGGCTTATTTTCACTACAGCTGCTTGTCAATTTTAAGCTATGCAATTTGAGTTGCATTAGTAGCATAACTCAAGTTGACATAGCTTAGATCTACTTACCGCAGGATCCACATTACACTATGTTGATGGAGATGCTGTCCTGCCAAAATTGCCTCAGCCTCTCATTGAGGTGGAGTACAGAAATCGATGGTAGAGTGCTCTTTGATCAATTGAGCAGGTCTTCACTAGACCGGCTAAACTGATGCTGCTTCATCGATTGCAGCAGCACTGATTGAGCTCTGTAGTGAAGTCAAGCCCTGTGTTGGGTTAACTGAAGGCTCAGTGGGTGCTGCCTGTGTGACAAATACCATTCCCATGATCATTGCCTGCAGCATACTTCACAACATTTGTGAGGGCAAGGGAGAGTATTTCTATCCTAATTGGGCTCAGAACTAATCTGGTTTGCAAATTCTGTACAGGCAGTTGGATCCCATACGCATGCATACTGGTCCTGGATCTCAGTGGACAAGAGAAATTATGGATGCCATATATGACATCCTGGCACAAGGGAGGCAGAGGATGACATCTGCCTTGTGCTTCTGCTGTGGGACACCTTCACATCCTTTCTGTGAAGCTGCTTTAAATGTATATGAGGAAACAGGAAAGGTACCTGTATATTTATACATAGCTTCATAAGGGTTTGGTTCTCATTTGATTGGCTGTAGCTGAAGTGTGCGTCACACTGAAGGCTATTATAGGACACCTACATTGTGTTAACAGCTTGTGGTTGTTTCCACTGTCAAGGGTAGTGGCTGTGTTATGAGCTCATTACTCAATCTGTTTGTCCTGCTCACTATTGACACCTGAATCTGAGTCAATTCATCAAGAGTGATTCACTTGAAAAAAAATGATGGGGTTGTTCTTAAGATAGTGACAGTTTTGGGGAGTGTCACATATGACTTGTTTTTTTATTTTGCAGCTCCTTGACCCCATTACAACTGTATGGGAAGCCCTAATTTACACAGTGGTTTCTGATTTTATTTTGAATGGGTGAAGGACCGATTTTCACATTATTTGTGAAATATCAGATTTTGGAGCACTTAGTTGAATAACACAATTCTCTGCTAAATGGAACTCCTAATCTCAGCCTTTGAGAACTGTTTAACTGATTTCCACCCCCATTATGGAGACAAATGCTGTCATTGATGTACTTGCATAATTTTTGGTGCCTTAAATGCCTGACACAATTCACACTTCTTTTGAAGCCCCTGATATGGGGGTTATTTAAACATTTGTAACAGGTTTATGATGGGTTGTTGAGGGAGGGGAAGGATTACTGGGTGAAGGTGCAGAATAACCTCCTCCTTATCCTCTGAATCTTCTGGAAGACGTCTACAGTCTCTGCTGCCTCCTTGCTCTCAGCCTCTTTAGTGTCCTGTCAGATCATGAGGCTGGCTGGGTTAATGAGGGCATCATGAGCCCCTTTAGGCTGAGTAGTAGGGGCCCTTTATAGTGCCTGGTCAAGCTCCTTGTAGAAGGGGCTTGTACGACAAGTTGTCCTGGCCTTCCTCTACAGGAGCCTCAAATGCTTAATCTGTTCCTGGATGGCATTGGAATGGAGTCCACTGAATGCCTGCCTGCTGCAGCATCTGTGAAATGTGCTGGGACAGGTGAATGTAGCTACTGCTCCACATGAAGTCGGGGAGGATAGTGTACTCCACCCAGACATTGATCAACACCCAGGTATATTCGGAGGGTCAAGGGGCTGCTCTCTGAGCTGTATCTGTTACCCATATTGATCTGTAAGAACAACTTTCCCCTGCATGTCTTATGTGGTCAGTGCAACATGCTATCACTGGTGAAAGCAGGGGGAAAGGGGCCATTCTAGATTGTGAAACAGGAAGAAAATGGTTCAGTGCATTGTGGGAATAGGGTGAATGTCTATTGAAACTCAAGACCAGGTTCATGCTCCCCCTGGCCCCTCCACACTGCAGACTGGAAAAGGTACTACAGTTAATGTGTATACTTACACCCCTCAGACGTCCTACCTTGCTGGCCATCTACTTGCCTTGAAACACATGCTTCAGGTGGTTAAGTGTGGACAATAGGAGTTTATGGCTAAGATTGGGTCGTGTATTTTTAGTAAAAGTCATGGACAGGTCATGGCAATAAACAAAAATTCACAGAAGACCACTACCTGTCCTTGACTTCTATTAAAAATATGGGGGTGGGAGGAGGGACCTAACAGTCGTGGAAGCCAGCCCCGCTGCTGCTCCTGTGGTGGGGGCTGATCACTACTGCTTCAGCCTAGGGTGACCAGAGAGCAAGTGTGAAAAATTGGGGCGGGGGGTAATAGGAGCCTATATAAGACAAAGCCCCAAATATCGGGACTGTCCCTACAAAATCAGGGTGACCAGATGTCCTACTTCAGCCCCTGTGGGCCTGCTCCAGCCCCAACCCCAGGAGGCTGCACCAGTCGCTGCTCCAGCCCTGGGAGCTGACTGCTGGCCACTGCTCTAGCCCTGCCGCTTCTCCTGTGGTGGGGTCAGACAGCTGCTCTAGCCCCATCTCTCTGGCAGGAGATGAGGCCAAAGAAGTCACAGAGGTCTTTTTAAAGTCATGGAATTCAAGACCTCTGTGATAAAATCATATCCTTGGTTATGACACAAGCCCAAGGATGGACACATGTACCGTTGCTAATGTAGACATACCCTTATCTTATTTTTTTAATATATCACCAGATGAGATTTAGAAGCTAACTTATCAGATAACTTAATCTTCCTAAACCGCCTTACACCTCAGTGGTGTGATACCAGTGTATGAAATATCTTGTAACAAGTATCTTATTAAAAATTCCACACCTCTGTTTCACTGTGTGAGAAGATTGATTGGACTAGCAGTGTGGTAGACAGCTCAGAAACAAGTGGGGTTAGGAGGAAGGAAAAGAACATGTCTAGGAATGCATCTCCACCTCTAAAGGCTTTCTGTCTCCTATTGGCCAGACAGCGGGAGCTGATTGACCCCTCCCTTCCCCTTTAATTAATTTAAACCTTTGGGCTTTTGGGAGCCTTGTTTTTCTTTTTGCTTCTCTTGCTGCCTCACTGTAGTTGTTGTATAGGAGCTGTATTTTTAGGATGATGCATGCCTGACTGATCACCTGTTTTGGGGTCAGGAAATAATTTTTCCCATTGGGATCAAATTGATAGGGCCAGTGGGCTTTTTTGCCTTCCTGGCAGCATCCTAGTTATATAGTTTGGTTAAATAGGAGTGGTACTTGGAATCTAGTATTAGAAATGTTTACCTGGTTGCCTCTTATGGCTAGTGTCCAGTGCAGATAAAGGCCAAAAGGGCCAGCTCCCAGAGGTAAGAGACCTGGGATTTTGCTGGTGGACTTTGTGTCTATGAGAGAAGGGGAGGCCTGAAGTCTTTGCAGACTGAGGTCTCCCTTGTTTACCTCTCTAGCCCCCTTGCAGGATGGAGGGTGAGAGGATTCAGAAGTGAGCTGAGTTCTTGAGGTAGGCTGAAAAGGATCTACTGTGAGTTATAGGTTATATGGTGGGAGCCAGGTAACCTCTGCACTGGCTACACTTAAATGCCTGTCCCTAAGAGAAGGGGCAGATGGTGGCCTTCGCCCAGTGTTAAGTTAACAAAGTTGCAGCCTGAGAATTAAAACTGTGTCTGTCTTCATTCACCTGTGCATCTTGGTCAATTGATATTTAGCAAAGCAGCACAGCAAATGTTTTCTGTACTCTATTAGTGTAACATTGTAGAGTCTTACTGCTCTGTTTTATGTATCCTCCCACTTTAGAATTTATAACAGGAAAGTGTGTCTTCTTCTGAAGAAAAATTAAATACATTCTTGAGCACTCAGTATTGCATTCTGGTATTGTTACATTGCATATTACAGTATCTTTACTGATCTATTCTGATAAATAATAAATTTTCACTGACAAAACAGATGAATCAAAACACATTTGGTGGGATATTCTCCTCACCATTCAGTAATTTGCAATGGATTCCCTAGTCTTTAGTGTGAATTAATGAGGTTCTGTTTTAAACGAGAAAACTGTACTTACCTACCTCCAGGGATGTTGGGGATATCAAGATTAAATTCTTATTTGTAAGGTAAAATGCTATATTAATGCTAAGTTTTACTGCTAAGGGTACACCTACAGTATGAAATTATTTTGAAATTATTCTGTTTGAATTTTCGGAAACTATTTTATACATTCGGTCTTCTGTGTCCCCACTAAAGCGCATGAATTCAGCGGAGTGCATCCACAGTACCAACGCTAGCATCGAAAGTCGGAGTGGTGTACTGTGTGTAGCTATCCCACAGTTCCCGCCACCCATTAGAATTCTGGGATAAACTACCAGTGCATGATGGGGCAAAAAAATTCTCGCGGGTGTTTCTGGGTGTGTGTCGTTAGTTGCTCCTCCCTTTGTGAAAGCTACGGCAGACAATCATTTCGCGCCTTTTTGGTGTGCAGACGCCATACTGCTTTCAGCAGACGGTGCACCGCTGCTCTCCTGCTACTATGAATCCAACTCTCATTTCCTCTTATCTTCCTATGTAATCTCTACTATCTACTCTTTTTTTGTCTTCCTCATTCCGCTGCCAACTCTGCTGTTGGAAGTTGGCTTCCGCCGCCAACTCTGCTCTCTCGCTCTTGCTGCGCTTCTGAGCTTCTCCATGTTGTCTGTCCTGGGCTCCCGCCTCCGTGAAAGCTACAGAAGACAACCATTTCCTGCCTCTTTTCGGCTACCGTGAACCGAACAGCACCTCTTCTGCTGCCACTCTGCTCTCCTACATTTCAAGCCCTTTTTCCAGGATTACCCATGCAGGCGCTACAGCCATGGAGCCAAATCAGATCTCCACTGCAGTTTTGGCCACTGTAAATACCTCGCGCATTATCCAGCAGTATATGCAGTACCTGCAAAACCGGGCAAGGAAGCAATGACAGCGCAATTAAGATAGTGAGGAGGACACGGACACTGACATTCCTAGAAGCACGGCATGTGGTGATTGGGAGATCATGGTGGTGTTGGGCCAGGTTCATGCTGTGGAACGCCTATTCTGGGCTGGGCAAACAAGCACAGACTGGTGGGACCGCATAGTGTTGCAGGTATGGGATGATTCCCAGTGGCTGAGAAACTTTTGTGTGCGTAGGGCCACTTTCATGGAACTTTGTGACATGCTGTCCCCTGCCCTGAAGCACATAGACACCAAGATGAGAGCAGCCCTCGCAGTTGAGAAGTGAGTGGCCATCGCCTTGTGGAAGCTTGCAACGCCCGACAGCTACCAGTCAGTCGGGAATCAGTTTGGAGTGGGCACATCTACTGTGGGGGCTGCTGTGCTGCAAATAGCCAACATAATCATTGACCGGCTGCTGTCAAGGGTAGTGACTTTGGGAAATGTGCAGACCATTGTGGATGGCTTTAATGTGCTGGGGTTCCCTAACTGCAGTGGGGCGGGGCCCCAGTACATAAACCACAAGGGGTACTTTTCCATGGTGCTGCAAACACTGGTGGATCGCAAGGGACATTTCACCGACAGTAACGTGGGATGGCCGGGAAAGGTGCATGACGCTTGAATCTTCAGGAACTCTGGTCTGTTTGAACGGCTGCAGGAAGGCGTTTACTTACCAGGCCAGCAAATAACTGTTGGGGATGTTGAAATGCCTATAGTTATCCTCAGGGACCCAGCCTACCCTTTAATGCTATGGCTCATGAAGCCATACTCAGACACCCTGGACAGTAGTAAGGAGCAGTTCAACTGTAGGCTGAGCAAGTGCAGAATGGTGGTAGAATGTGCGTTTGGACGTTTTGAAAGTGCGCTGCTGCAGTTTACTGACTCGGTTAGATCTCAGCACAACCAATATTGTAATTGCTGCTTGTTGTGTGCTCCACAATATCTGTGAGAGTAAGGGGGAGACATTTATGGTGGGGTGGGAGGCTGAGGCAACTTGCCTGGCAGCCAGTTTTGCACAGCCAGACAACAGTGCGATTAGAGTGCAGCAGGGCACGCTGCACATCAGAGAAGCTTTGAAAGCCAGTTTCATGACTGGCCAGGGTACGGTGTGACAGTTGTGCTTGTTTCTTTTAAAGTTACCCACCCCTTATATATATGAAAGGAAATAGTCACAATTGTTTAAAAACCATTCTTTATTATTTGTTGCACAAAACATTGAGAGAAATCAGAAGCTAGATGGGGGGCGGAGGGTATTGGGTTAGGGGGATGGAGGAGCAGGAGGGAAGGACAAGTCCAGAAATCAAATAAAAATTTAGGATATGCCAGCTTTCTGCTGCTTGTGCAGTCCTCTGGAGTTGACTGGGTGGGTCCCCATAGCCTCCCCCCCGCCATGTTCTTGGGCGTCTGGGTGAGGAGGCTATGGAACTTGGGGAGGAGGGAGGGCGGTTATACAGAGGCTGCAGTGGCAGTCTGTGGTCTTGCTGCCTTTCCTGTATTAGATCCACCATACAGTAGAGCATGTCAATTTGCTCCCCCATGAGCTTGACTATAGCATCCTGCCTGCTCTCCTCATGCATGGCCCTCCTCTCTTCATATTCATGTAACGCTTTACACAACTCTGCAATTGTTTGCCTCCGTGCATTCAACTGGGCCCTATCAGTGCGGGAGGACTCATGAGCTCAGCAAACATGTTGTCCCGAGTTCGTTTTTTCCGCCTTCTAATCTGGACCAGCCTCCAGGACGGAGTAGATAGGGGCCGCCTTGAAACATTTGCACCTGCTGCAGGAGGAGAAAAAGGGAGGGTAGTATTTTAAAACATACATTTTAGAGAACAAAGGGACACTCTTTCTCAGTGAAACAGGCAATTCCTAGTACACAGCACACGTTCTTTCAGTACAAGGTCTCTTTTTGCCTCTTATACTGAAGTGCCTGCCACTTTGGTGTGAGTAAGCCATCACATGCGGCCAGGCAAGAGAATTCAGCTTGCAGGCAGCCAACCGTAGGGGCATGCGGCGTTCTGCTTCTTCTGCATTCATTTCAATCTTTCAAACCGCCAGGCCCCCTTTCCCATAGCAAGCAATGCCTGGTGGGTTTGCCATATAAAAGGAGGGCCTGTGGGCTCTTTTGGATGATTGCTTCACACAACACCCTCTCCCCCCCCGCAAACACATGCTGCATGGCTCCGATGAGGCTCTGAGCAGGGATGAGCCCTTTAAACTAAACACGAACAGCCCAGCGTGGCTCTGATGAGGCTCTGAGCCAGGATGAGCCCTTTAAACTAAATGCGAACAGCCCACCGTGTGGCTCCAATCAAGCTCTCACTCACCAGAAGTGCCTTCTCCAGGGTCATGGTTCGGGAGCATGCCTTGGGAGTAGGGGGTGACTGTTGGCTCCAGCGTTAAGAATAGTTCCTGGCTAGAGGGCAAAACAGATTCCCCACTTGCCGCCTGAGCACTGTCCTCCTCCTCCTCCTCTTTGTCCTCCAAAAACTCATCCTCCTCGCTCTGTGCTACTCCCCCCTTGCAGGTGTCCACAGACAGTGGTGGGGTACTGGTGGCATCACCCCCCATAATTGCATGCAGTTCACAGTAGAAGCGGCATGTATGAGGCTGTGACCCAGAGCGCTCGTTTGCCTCCCTGGCTTTTTGGTATGCTTGCCTAAGCTCCTTGATTTTTGTACGACACTGCTCTATGGCCCTGGAGTAGCCTCTTTCCATTATGACCCTGGAGACTTTAGCATACGTATTTGCGTTTCTTTTTTTGGAACGTAGCTCTGCCATAACAGATTCATCTCCCAACATGCAATGAGATCCAGTACCTCCTGTTCGGACCATGGTGGAGCTCGGCTGCAAATCTGGGACTGCGTGGTCTCTTGTGATGATGGATTCTGCATGGTCACCTGTGATGGTGGACTGTGCTGATGGTCACCTGTGCTGATGGTGACCAAACAGGAAATTCAAAAGTTCCCAGGGCTTTTACTGTCTACCTGGCTAGTGCATCGGAGTTCAGAGTGTTGTCCAGAGCAGTCACAAGGGAGCATTCTGGGATAGCTCCTGGAGACCAATATTGTTGAATTGCATCCACAGTACCTGTAACCCGGACCTGCAATCTCGATTTTAGTGCTACTGCCGAGGTGGATTAAAGAGCCCTTTAAATTGGAAAAAAAAAACTGGTTTGGTTGTGTGGACGGAATCAGTTTTATTTTGAAGTAACTCTGCTAATTCCAAAATAACCACATACTGTAGACCAGGCCTAAGATTATGTTTTATTTTCTTTTTTTATTAGCCCTTCCATGCATGCATTTTTGAGTACTAAAAAAAAAAAAACCCATTAGAGGTAGTTCATGGGAAATCAGATATCGGGACAAGGATCTAAAATCAAAGGGCCCAATCCTCCAAGGCCTTACACCTTGCCTAGAGATTTACACCTGTGCAAATGGAGTTTAAAATGCTACCATGTCAGAAAAGCAGCATTTTGATATCCTCTTTGCATATACAAGATCCTCTATTGCATTAGTGTTTCAGACCAGAAGGCTAATGTAATGCAGCATATTGTCTTTAATGGAGTAACACCAGGTTTGATTCTGGCCCACAATCCTTAACTGACACTGGAATTCCATTTTCTTTAAAGTGAGAAATAGTCTATATCAAAATTAGGGATATTTCCTTGAAGTTAAACTGAGGATGAATTTGCCGCACTGATTCTAGCGGAGGTCCATTTGTGTTATCTATTCATGAATGGGCCCTGATCCTTCAACTTGTTACATCTGGATTCAGGGATTTGCCTCTATGGAGCCAGCTGCAGGATCAGGATGGTTAAATCGTATTTATTAAAATCCTGATAATTATTTTTCCCTGAAACTTCATTTCAAAAGGCCCCATTCTCTTTAGAGGAAAAAGTTCATATTTCCCTGTGTACTCATCATGATGCTCAGTTGTAACAATGATGTTGGCAAACTTAAAAAAGCTAAACAGGCCCATATTTTAGTGTGCCTTCCACCCATACAACCACTCCAGCCCTCCGTTTGGTTTAGATAAGCATCTTAAAGATAAGCATACACTTCTTGGTGGAATCCTGGACCCAGCAATGCCCCCCCCCCCCGGCCCAAAAAAAACCCCCAAAACCAAACACACACAAATAAAAACCCCACAACCTACTGTTATAGACCGAGGTTTCATCCCTTCAGTCTGCATAGAGGAGCTGGATAGGAATGATATTCTAGGTGACAGGACACTGTGCTGCGACCCTGCGTCAAAACCCCAGGACAGCCACAGATTTCTCAAGCTACCCTATACCTCAGTTCCTCATCTGTATAATGGTGGTGGTTCTTCCTACTTAACAGGGCTGTGCTAAGGATAAATCCACTAGTGGTTGTGAGGTGCTCAGATATTCCAGTAATAAGACCCATATAAATATATACAGTAACTCCTCGCTTAACGTTGTAGTTACTTTCCTGAAAAATGCTACTTTCAGTGAAACAATGTTAAATGAATCCACAAGAATTAATGCAGATTGGGGAAGTTAGGTTCCTGGGAAATTTTTTTCACCAGACAAAAGACTATACATACATACACACACACACACACACACAGTATAAGTTTTAAACAAACAATTTAATACTGTACACAGCAATGATGATTGTGAAGCTTGGTTGAGGTGGTGGAGACAGGGGGTGGAAGAGGGTGGGATATTTCCCAGGGGATGCCTTACTGCTAAATGATGAACTAGCACTTGGCTAAGCCCACAAGGGTTAACGCATTGTTGTTGTTAAGGTAGCCTCACACTCTACAAGGCAGCACAAATGGAGGGAGGGGAGACAGCATGGCAGAGAGAGACAGAGACACACACCGTGTGTGTGCGCGTGAGAGAGAGAGAGAGAGAGAGAGGGAGAGATGCGCATTGCCCCTTTAAGTACTCTGACACCACTCTAAGTACACTGCCTTTTTAAATAGATCAGCAAATTGAGACAGCAGCTCCCTCTGTCCTGAGCCCTGTTTTGCCCCACCCCCTGATGATAAGGTAATGGAGCTGGGGGGGGGGCACCTTGACATTAGCACTCCTCTTCCCCTACCCTGCACAGCAAGCAGGAGGCTCCTAGGAGCAGCTCCAAGGTAGAGGGCAGGAGCAGCACATGGCAGTTGGGGGAGGGACAGCTGAACTGCCTGGCAATTGATGGCCTGCTGGGCAGCTGCTGGACAGGGAACTTAGGGGAATCGGAAGCTGATAGGGGGCTGCCAGTCCACCCTGGTTCCAAGCCCCCATCAGCTAGCTCCAACGGGCTGCTCTTCCTGCAAGCAGTGGACAAAGCAGGCGGCTGCCAAACAGCATTCTAAGGGAGCACTGCACAACTTTAAATGAGTATGTTCCCTAATTGATCAGCAACGAAACAGCGTTAACCTGGACGACTTTAAGTGAAGAGTTACTGTACATAGATATATAGAAACTCTTGCAATAATGAAAATCCTGAGAGAGAATTTAATAAGTGTCAGCCACAACTATAAATTGCATAAATACAAGAAAATGAAAAAAAAGGAGGGGTAGGGTGGGAGGTGGAAACTAACTGGCAATACAGTTTCTTTTTTATTCACCATTATTGATTTCCATGCACCACAGTCAAAGTTCAATGTACAATTTTAACAAATAATAGCAATTGAGCTACAGGTCATTTCCTGGGTGTAAGTGTAATCCCAGCAAATCATTCAGTTACCTAGGGAATGACCTGTTACCAAGGCTGGTTTTGTTGTTGTTCTCATATTAAAATGAATATGCAGAGTAACCATTTCATCTTTTTCCTAGTCTGCTTTTATTTCTTCAGTGTTTTGTGAAGGATAAGTCAAACAGCACTGGTGATGCCAGCAGCCAGACAAAATTATATAATCCATTTCAAAGGCTTGCTCAGGGTTCACATTTTAAATATGCTTATAATGTGAGAAGCAATTAGAAAGACATTCTAAAAATTGATGGGAAAGTTTACTTTCCCCATCAGTCATCTCTTTAGGGGCTAATTTAAAACTGAGAGTGCTAAGAAGAAATCACCGTACAAGCCAAAGTTGAAAGTGGCTTAAACAAATGTGAAGGAAAATCCCTTCAGCTAACCACAGGAAAGGAAGAAAGGCAGGTGGGGTGTAGTTGCAAAGCTATGCAATGGAAGAAGTTATTTTGGTGCCATGCTGAATCCTAACATGAAGAATGTTCTCCAAACATCAGAGCTATCCTAGGCTATGTCTTCATTGCCAAAAAGATGGGGGCGGGAGTTGTTTGTTTTTACACTGAGATAACAAGCAATAGTTATCTTGCTGTAAAATTGTAGTGAGCACAAGGCATTTTTACTGGCAAGGTAGATAGGTAAAATCAACACTATAATCCTCGTCTTGTAAACTGACCTGGCCTAGTGGCACCTCATGATAGAACTACAGTAGCTTGTTTATACTAGGATTAAACTAGAAAGTTAGTTATCCCATAGCAAAAACACACTATTTTTTTGATATGCATCTGAGGAAGTGAGCTGTAGCTCACGAAAGCTTATGCTCTAATAAATTGGTTAGTCTCTAAGGTGCCACAAGTCCTCCTTTTCTTTTTGCGAATACAGACTAACACGGCTGCTACTCTGAAACCAGGGTAAAAAGAGTTGTCTGTAAGTTCAAGCTGTTTATTAAAAAAGCTACCATTTTATAACTAAGGTAGCCATGCTCCTCGCCATATCTGTGAACTGAGAGGAGCCTGCATCTCTGGAAGAGAGATTCCCACTAAACAGTATACTGTTCTCTTACCCCAACTCAGTACAATACTCTTTGATGCGTTTGGCCTTGCAAACCTGGACAGGAAAATACTGGGAAGAGCTGGGTTCTAGACTCTTTGCCCAACCATACAATGGTAAGCTGCACAAGTTATTACAGCAAGAGGCTATATTTTAGCAGAGCTGCTTGAACATTTTCCAACAAAGATATTTCCTCTCAAAACAGCTTTTAATTGAAAACACTTTTCACAGAAATCTCATAATTTGACCACTTTTTTTCAATTTTCCAACATTTTTAATTTAGGGAAAAAAATTCAGAGCTTAAACATGTCATTTAGAAATTGTGGGTTTTCCCCCACATGCCAATGCTTTGTCACTGTTTTCCAACTTGCAAAAGTTAGAAAATCGAAAGAAAATGGAGGATAACCTACTTTACATACCTTTACTGTTAATTCCACATTTACATCTTTTAATTGTTTATCTCTATTAAGGGAAAATGTAAAAAGGGGGAATATCTTCCTTCCAGTTTTTACGAATGTGGTGTATTGTTTTGAAGTTTCCCCTGGGTAATAGAAATGTTAGGGTCAAAACATTTCAATAGATATTTATCTTGTAAAAAAACAAAGAAAACACGAGGGAATAAATCATTGACTTTTTGAAAACTACTTTTTAACAAGATTATTTGCATTAATTGTGAAAGTGAACATTGTGTGTTACTTCCTGGCTTGTGTGGGCTAATATGTTGCCAGAATTGTGTTCATATATTGTCCTTCAGTCCTCTCAATGCTCGTTTTTCATTTCCATCCCTCCCCACCTATCTTGCTCTTTAATGAAATAGTGTTTGCTACAATATTTCCTATAGCATTTCTTTTTTGGTTGCTCAGTCTTCCATCTTATTGGAGACTTAATACACAGTATGAATAGAGACTGTGCAAAGTTTTCCATCGGTACGATTATCCAACATGGGCCAGGCTAGAAGGCTGTTGTCAGCTTTATATTCTGCAGGCAGTGGGAGCAAAGAAGCCAAAAGATTCCATTTCAGTTCTCCTGAAAATTCAGTTTTTCTGGAAATCCCTTTCCAAGAAAAAAATGTGCATTGACTTTTTATCCCAATTTAAAAAAAGTGAAAATGTGATTCCCTCCTTTCTTCCCCGCCATTGGAAAGGATTTCCATTTTCTGGCGAGCTCTAAGCATGGTTCTTTTTAATGGATGCTTTACTATTCAGCACTATGGAATGTTTAATGTGAATGTTAGTAAAGGTATTATGGAAATAATTTGCATAATGTCTTGTTTTGTTAGTTTATTTTCACAAATACATTTACATGACACTCAGAAGGAGCTAATAACGCCTTCCTTCCTGACCAACTCTAGGGCATAGGTTTTCACCTCCATGTCCCCAATTTTTTTTCAAATTTAGTGCCAATTTTTTTTCAAACTTAGTCATGCTATCTGATATTTAGTTGTCTACATAAAAATAGAGTTTCAGAGGTGCTGAGTACCTGTTGCTCTGAGACTTTTTTTGAATTAGAATTAGATGTCTAACTTTAAGCACTTGTTATACTAAATGGATATTCTGGGCCACCTCCTCAGAGGGGGAAAATCATTGAATTCAATGGAGCTGAAAAAGGTTTGAGGATCTGGCCTTATTTGTCTGAAATGATGCAATATGTCTAAGGTAGAGATCAGGTCACCCCATCTCAAAAAAGATACACTGGAATTTGGGAAAAGTACAGAAAAGGGTAACGAAAATTATTAGTGGTATCGCACAGCTTCCATATGGGAAGAGATTAATAAGACTGGACTTTTCAGCTTGGAAAAGAGACAGTTAAGGGGGGATATGATAGAGGTCTATAGAGTCATGACTGGTGTGGAGAAAGTGAATAAGGAAGTGTTATTTACTCCTTCACGTAACACAATAATAAAGGGTCATCAAATGAAATAAATAGGCAGAAGGTTTAAAACAAATACAAGGAAGTTTTTCTTCACACAATGCACATTCAACCTGTGGAACTTGTTGTCAGAGAATGTTATGAAGGACAAGACTATAACAGGGTTCAAAAAGGAACTGGATAAGTTCATGTAGGATAGGTCCATCAATGGCTATTAGCCAGGATGGGCAGGGAGAATGTCCCTAGCCTCTGTTTGCCAGAAGCTGGGAATGGACAACAGGGGATGGATCAGTTGATGATTACCTGTTCTGTTCATTCCCTCTGAAGCATCTGGCATTGGCCACTGTCAGAAGACAGGATACTGGGCTAGATGGACCTTGGTCTGACCCAGTCTGGCTGTTCTTAGGTTTTAGGTAATTCATAAGAGGGTGTGTGTTGGGAAAGGTGGCTGTCTTTGTGTTCTGCAGTGCCAAATACATTGCTAGTGATATGCTAATTGGTGCAATCTCATACATTCCAAAAGCAACATTTTTGGTTTTCCATAAAAACACCAGTTACAACAGATGAAAATCTGTCCTGGCAGCAGTAGTTTAACAGTGTCCAGAGAGTGCAATGAACTCAGAAACACTGCTCACTGCTCCTTTTCAGAATCAAATGCTGCAAGAGGGTTTCCTCACACCATGATCCCACCAACTCTAGTGTTTCCTTTTTGTAAGTGTTCATATTTCTTATGTGAGCAAAAAGGTAAAGACTACAATTCTATGCAGTATACGCCCAAACCAAAACCATTCCTTTTCCAGTAGTGCATCTCTAATCTGTTGAGTACAGACTAATCAATTCATGCAGCGAGCACTAGTATTAGGTATTATTTCGTATTATTAGTATTAGGTACATTACAAATGTAGGTGCAGATCCTCAGCTGGTGTAAATTGTCAAAGCTCCATGAAAGTGTATCTGCCCCTTAGAATGTCTCTTACCATGTTAAGATGCAACAGTTTCTTGCTTATTCTAACTTTTAAGTTAGTGCTATGGTAGATGGCAATTGCTGCCCATATTTCTAGATATAAAATTACTTTCTTAGCATCTGATCATAGAAGTGAGGAGGAGAAAGGGAGATGCTGAGGCTAGTGTAGTTTGGTTATTGAAGGGGAATCAAAGTTGCAGATTAGCTGCGTGAGAAACTTTTTGTAACAATAGATTTAGAACTCCAGTATTAAAAGGCCAGGTACTATAGGAAATACAGAAGTTAAAAAGAAAGTGCCAGAATCATAGCAACTTAAATGTCAGTGGACGTCATGTGAGTGTCATTGGTGAGTAGAAGGCATCAGAATACATGTAGACATAATTACATCTTCATGCTACATTGTCAAGCAGCTTGAAAGAAAGACTCCCTAGCAATAGGAGATTTTTTTTCTTACTCCATTTGAAAGAAAGCAGGAATTCAATTTAAAGAGGTAAGGTGTCAGAAGAGAGAGGGGCGGAGACCACATGGGAATGATGTTCTAGAAACACACTTGAAAAATAACCCCTTGATAGCAAGGAAGCAGCATACTTAGAACACCAAGCACTCATTGACTTAAAGATAGCACAGTGCTACCACCACCTTGCTATCAAACAATGGTGCATCACTGGAGTCTAAAGCACAGGCAATAATAGCTACTAGAGCAGGACTGGTCATCCATATGAACAAGTGCTTGCATGCAAAAAATACTACCTTTCTATTTAGAAATATTTGCTGTGTAAAAACTAATACAAGTATTTAGAAATTTAGTTCAGGGCAAAATATTCTCTCTTGTCACACAGTTTTTATAGTGGAAATGGGGAAATTCTAATTTAGCAAGTGCATTAATTTTTATGAATTTGCCCCAATCAGTAGAATTTTTTTTTGGCCAGGACCTCCCACTGGCTGCTAGAAACAAGTTGAAATCCCTCTTCACTACCAAGCATCATAGTTAAATCAACACCCAACCATCAGAAACACGAGTTCATCACAGTGGAGCCTAATATTGGGACTTAGGTACCCAAATACCTTTATGGATCTGGGCTTAACTCTATATGTTCTTTGTTCCACCTCCCTTTGGCTTCAGCCAGTCACTCCCCTCCATCTTTCAGTGCTACTTTTCTCTTTCCTCCAGAGTTTTTCCTTCATTAGTGTTGTGTCATTTTCCATTAAAAAAACAATTTGCCAGTTTAGCCTTCTTGGGCCGTGAGGAAGTAAGAATCCACAGACTGTGGGGAAAGCACAAAAACAATAAACAAGAATTACAACAAACCAGATAAGGCAACTGTTATTCTGTGACTGTGATCAATGAGACAAGCAGCAATCATTCCACAGTTATCTTGTGCCCTTTGCCTGTTTGTTCTAGCAGCGTGTTGTTTCCCATTCCTGCCACCATGCGAAGCTGTGTGAGGCAATAAATCAGGTCAACTCCCAAACTCACTCACATAACCAAACATGGTCTCTACTACCAAGAATGGTTAGCTTCAAGTGGCTCCTAAGAAAATCCAGCACAGCAAAAAAATGCCCCTGGTAAGTAAGAGTGCTCCTGCTTCTTTTGTAGTATTTGGACAAAAGGAAATAACAAAGTAGCTCTGCAGTGAGTCCATTTCAGTGGTATCTCCTTCTTTGAGCCTCTCTTGGAGACTGTTGCATAAGTTTTAAGTTACAAAGGGTTTAAATAAAACCAGTATACCCTTCTGTATCATTCCCTGAACAAATCTCTCATTTAGACTTTCTCTTACTTTCAGTAGCTTGTTGTTGCTCTCTCATACTCTTTAACCTTTAACAGTTGTCAATTGCTAGATAGAGTTTGATTTTTATTTTAAAAGATCCAATACATGAGTTGTATCACTAATCTCCTGCATGTGCCACTCAATTTGTGTTTTTAAGTGCAGTACTAATGCACACCAATTTGTAACATGACCTAGTGAAGATTGGGCAAGTAGTTTAAATGTAGGTATGTAAGCAGTGTCAGGATGAGCTCCACCCTGACATGTGGTGGTAGGTGTGACAAGTTGTGGAAAAGAACTTCAGGGGCCGATCTCATTTGCATAGGCACACCCACCCTGCCTAGAATGAGGCTATAGCTGCCCAAATGGTCACTTTGGCTGCTGTGGGATCCCCAGTGTCTCTGTTATTGGGGCAGGAAGAATAAATTGTTATTACTCTGATTATGGGCACTGTGCTTGGAACTGTACTTGGCCTTTTGTTATGATGGAGGGACTCACCATCAACTAAGTAGCACTTGCTAGGCAAGGGTCATGGGTTCCAAAACTCTGTGAATTGAGAGAGGCTGGGGACAAGTATTAATACTTAGTGGCATGGGCCCCTTGGTGAGGGCTTTACATGCTAATTGCACTTCCTCCTCTCTCCACTGTGTAATATCAGAGCTAATTTTGATTTCTTTAGAAGTCTAGTTACAGGCTGCTGAGCTCACTTTGGGCTAATGGTGCACCAGCACTGAGGCTCCCCTACTACAAGCTGAATTCACCAAAGAGCTGAGCTGGCTAAGAGCTGAAATCACTGAGTGTTGTGTTAAGTAGTGGGGGAGCCTGAAGATATATTGTGGAGCAGTTTGCAGGATGGCTGGAGTGCCTTGTGGACAGGCTGGTGGAGCAGTTCATAGGACGGCGGGAGCTGCTGGTGGGACGCGGAGCAGTTTGTGGACCGGCTGGTGGAGCAGTTCGTGGGACGGCGGGAGCTGCTTGTGGGCCGCGGAGCGGAGCTGAGCGAAGGAGTTCATGGGGCGGAGTGGAGCGAAGGCCTATGGAGCTGTGGGGCGGTCAGCTTCAGATCATGTAAGGTGCCTCTTACCCCCGTCCCATCTCCACCCAGGTTGGGAGGTAAAGCTCCGCAGATAAACTTTCGAACTCTGGGGCTGCCCTGACCAGGGACAGAAACTTTTGGGTCATTGGACTTTTGGGACTTCGGGTGATTTGGGGTTGCTGGACTCAAGAACCAAAGGGAAAGGACATGCCCCAATTTGCTTGGGGTGGGGTTTTTTTTTGCTCATGGGTTGTGTTATGAATCCTGTTGGTGGTGTTTCCCCAACATAATGCCACATTGTTTCTCTCTGTTATTAAAAGGCTTTTTGCTACACTCAGACTATGTGCTTGCGAGAAAGGAAGTATTGCCTCTTGGAGGCGCCCAGCGGGGGTGGTATCTATTTGTCCCAGGTCACTGGGTGGGGGCTCGAGCCGGTTTGCATTGTATTATTGGAATGGATCTCCTAGATATTGAACCCGGCCCTTGTTGCTGCCAACTCTGACGGGCAGAAGGATTACTGTTATATCACTTTTTATGCAAAATGTGCTATATTTATAGTTCAAGGAAGCGAAGTCAGGGACGAGTGGTGGATCAGTGTTGGAAGTCTGAATGAAGTAGGTCTTAAGGAGGGATTTGAAACAGAGTGAAATTGCTTTTAATTAGCTGAAACATCATGCAGTCTGTCAAAATCATCCTCATCCCTAGAGAGCTAAATTGGTTTTCTGGCACATTGTGACTAAAACCTGAGGAAAAAGTTGTCACTGATGCTGGCTAGGAGAAAAAAAAACCCAAACCTTTCATGACAAATGAATCATCTGGCATGCCTTTCTATTGGTTTTATTTTCAGTATAACAAAACTTGGAAATGAAACTCACTTTTCATATTAATGAAGCCATGCTTCCATTTTTGCCAGTACAAAATGTTGCCTTAATTAGCAAAAATAACTTAGAAGAAAATGAAAGTAATATTTTTTAAAAAAGTCTAAATGTCACATAAATTTGCCAAATTAACAGTAATTTTATGAAAGGAAAACATGCTAGAGACAAATGCCAAATTCCACTTTCCCCAAATATTTAAGAATGTTGGTAAATGTCAGCACTGATCACAAATATCTCATATTTTGAAAGGCAAAAATTGGTAGATTTGGTTGTCACTGCATCCAAATGGTTCCAACATGCAGTTCTGGTTGGTAGTTGGGAGGGTGATTGCATCTTGGCTTTAACTGGCAGTA
Organism: Lepidochelys olivacea; assembly: GCF_965140295.1. Classification (NCBI taxonomy): domain Eukaryota; kingdom Metazoa; phylum Chordata; order Testudines; family Cheloniidae; genus Lepidochelys; species Lepidochelys olivacea. The sequence goes on along the minus strand of NC_140414.1, from coordinate 43,480,543 downwards.
ACTGCAAAAGGTTCCATCTCTGGAAAAGTGTGACTTTCTGTGGGGGAGGTGTTTGAGAAATCCTATAGAATCTATATGATGGTGATGGTTCAAAAATGGTTGTTATAGGATTCAGAAGGGGTAATTGGGCCTAATAGAATGAAATACAGAGTGAGGTATAACTGCTATATTTGGCCTTGCAGTATTGCAGTCTCAAAACTTTTGCAGTTATATGGATTTATAAAACATATTTTACCTGTGAATGATTTGGTATAAATCACATATTTGACACTTTAGTGTTAAGCTAATTTTTTGGGCCACATTTCTTTCAGATTTAATTCAAGTAACAGTGCCCTGTTAATATATCTGAATCCCAAACACTTGTTTTAATTCTAGCACTCTGCATTTCTATAATGCATTTCAGCTGAGGACCTCAAAGCACTTTGCACACAAACTAAGGCTTGCTACACCCTTGCTACAGGTAAGAGAGAGAGAGAGAGAGAGGAATCACTTCACATCCATTTGAAATCTGGGAAGCAACTACTCTTCAGTGAGACTAAGGGGTTCACAGTCTGAACCTTTCTCTAGAGAATACCTCAGACACTCAACCACATTCACTAAAGCAACTGGCAGTTGTGAATATATTAATGGTGGCCTTTGCAGGAAGTGCAAAAACCTGAGTAAAATGTAATTGTTCAAACTGGATTTTGGCCAGGAAGCAAGGGCCAACAATAAAGAGTACTGGTGAGTTTTTTGTGTCCTTAAAAAACCTAAGAGAAAGTGTGTGTGTGTGGGGGGGGGGGAATAATTAGGTTTTGCATTACTTTAGTGGTTTTGACATAACTCTGGCAAATTCAGGCTTCAATTTTTGTTGTTTTTAGTTGAGTTACAATTTGATCCAGGATTAAGAGCAAGTCTTTTAGCAGTGAAATAGATCTAACAAACAGGGTATGTGACAATTGCAAAGATTATTTATTACAGGGAACTAGGATGAGGTTCCCAGAGACTTAGCCATGCTGTTCCTATTATTTTTAATGAGTTATGTGGCTAAATCCCCTAGTCATTTTTGAAAATCTCTAATTCTATGTGAACCTTGGGATTAGATTTCTGAACTGGGTTTTGTGTCACTAACTGACAGCTTGCAAATCCCATAGGTTTGATGAAATGTACAACATGAGGCACAAAAATGAGTGCCCCATCAGATTCAAGCTTGATTTCAAAACCATCCCAGTACCAAATATAAATCTATACCCATTTTTGATCTAGAGCACATTTAAGACTCACTCTGAGTAGATTCAAACATCTTTCAGACAAGAAACCAGAAGGAATGGAAAAATCATGTTATGAATGGGAGAAGAAAATCGTTGTCTATCTGTAAATCAACTTTGATTTAAAGTTAGATGACCAGTAATCTGTGATTCAATAGTAGGCTCAGTTTCTCCAGAATTAATTTTCATATAGCACAAGTTTCTTGCTGCTAAAGTGATCTGTTGAATTCAATAGACATATTCTATTCAGTACATTTGTACCAGAAGATGGAGCTGTAGGGCCTAAATTCAAGATCTCTGTGGTACAATAAAGATAAGTTTCAGTAGTGATCACCTGAGTTTTGTATTCTTCATTGGTGAGATCAGGCAATGCAATCATCCTTGCAGCTCCTTCACATTCTTGTTACCTTGCAGCTTTAAAAAAGAAAATAAAATATAAATAAAGGTTCAGATAAAAAACAAAAGTCAAAGAGGGTTATCTTACAGTAAACTTACCCTCGAGTATTCTGTTTACTGAACACAGTGAACAAATACGTAAAGTACATTTAATTTGGTGCAATTTAGAATAACTTTGGGCCCTAGTTCTGCACATAGTAGCTTTACTTCTCATTGGGGCAACTCTCAGACATTAACCTCCCCATGGAACTACTGGTGTGTAAAGTTTCTCATGGGCATAAACATCTTCTACGTTAGGACCTTAATTCTTTGTTGAATTGTGAAAAGTAAAGGACTTGTTCTTGCAAATCTTCCATATGTGGAACATTTCTTGAAACCAAAGGGAGTTACAGGTGAGCTTTTCAAAGGTAGAAATTGCAGTTGGGTCTCTAACTCTCACTGACTTCCAATGAGAGTTGTGTACCTAAATGCCATTTCTGCCTTTGAAAATCTCTCCCTATATACATGAAGAACCTGCAGAATTGGATGTAAGGTAAATGGCCCCAGTAGTCTATGTTTTTGCTATGCAACGTTCTTTCCTTTAAGTGGGCTATCAGCATGAATTTGTGAACCCCATTTTCAGGACTTTTAAACAAAGTAAATGTGCATATGCATAAACAGACGAGGAATACTTTTTTAATAAAAAAAATGTCCAGTTAATCATTACAAATGCACCAAAAAACCCTTCAGTTTTTGTTTATATTTTTAATTTAAAAATGTATTAAAATAACATTGGGTGCCTTACTTAATCCCACCAAAGAAAGATAAACGCAATTAAAATTCCATCCTCTGCCTTGCTGTGCTTATATATTGCAGGGGTCTCCAAATACATACATAATGCCTGATCTACTCTGTGTACTTGTCACATGCGCTACAATTTTTAGGCACATCAGGCTGTGATAAGAACAGATTCAAAGCCTTAACTCAAAATTTCTTTGCTTTCATGGTTTTAAGTCAAATCTTTAATTAATGTTTGAAAAGCCCTTTGAAGATAAAAAGTACTTTATAGATGCTAAATGTAAAACAACCATATCCTGTCTGTAACAGGGTGGAATGCCTTGCAAGGGCTGGAGGGCCTGGGACTAGCCCACCCTGATTGCTGAAAGAGGCACACCTGAGAGGGATCAGGTGATTTCCTCTGTAAAGAGCAGCTGGGTGGCCTCAAAAAGAGGGCTGTTCATGGAGAGTAGAAATTGTTAGGAATGAGAAGGCTTTGGCAGAGTCTGGGTATTTGGGATTAAGACTCCAGCTAGAAAGGGCTGGGAGTAGCCTTATAACGTAGGGAGAGACCCTGAGCAAGCGGGAGAAAGCTTACAGGGGTATTTTTGGCCACAGAAGAAGTGTGGAGTCTGTAAGTGTCACTGAAAAAGGGGGAAACATGCAGGGTGTTCCAGAATTACCACCGGCCATGAGGAAATGCCTAGTTGGTGGCTGACCCTGTCACCCTGCTATTGACTTTCCTGCAGAACTCCATATTGATTTCAATAGGGAGTTCTCCATGCAGTTTAATAGTATTGGACACTGACTTATTGGTAGGTAGCACTAACTATGGCTAAACTACATGAATGCTGTCAATAGCAGTAAGTGTGTGTGTCTCCCTATACTCTTTCTTCCTGTCCTTCCCTTCAGTAAGGATGCAAGTCCTTTCCCTTGCTTGCTATACAACCAATCTACTCCCAATCTGCTCATCCAGCCATTCTGGCTATGGCTTTCCCCTGCTTTCTCTCACATTTGTCTCCTTCCTCCTACACATCCAGTCAGGCCTGTTTCTTCAGGGTATACATGTTCTGACCCTATTTAATCCTCCTACCTTTCTCTCACTCCTCAAGATTGTGCTATTGACCACCCTGGCCCAATGCGTCCCTATTTTTTCTCTTCCACCATTCACTGAAGCCCCCAAAGCTTGCGTGCATGCTCGCTCTCTCTTTCTCTTCCCCCTCAGTGCAGTCTCCTTTCTCCTAATACTGCCTGTCCTGCAGAACCATGGGTACTGATACATTTGGTGGGAAGAAAGCTGAGTTCTACTATTAACACTTTTTAGATAAAATTACCCTTTCTTCTGTCAATAAAGGGTTAACATTAATGGGCTATTTGTGATTAACAGCATAACAAATGCTTAACCCTTACCATATTGACATTTTCCAGGCTGCAAACAAATTAAAGATTTTTATGTTTTCTGTGTTAGCAAGAAGTAAAGGTAAGGGAAAAAAAGCAGATTAGCAATAGCAGATGAATGAAAGGAATATGTAAGGTTTGACATAATCAGGGAAGACTGGTTTTGGCTTGTCCTCTAGGAAATCAACCCGTTTTCAAGTCAGTTGTGTTAGTATGTGAACTGTGTTGGCACAAATGCACAACAATGTTGTGACTGCCCTCTGACAAAAAGTAAAACAGTTTAAAGAGAACAAAATTATCCATGTAATTGCTATGTAATTATTGTAACTACTGACCATGTGCAATCAGTATCAGGTAGTTATGTTAATTATCTGGAATCCAGTTGCTAAATTATGGTATAAAAAACTCTGGTTTTTATACCATAAAATTCATCACTGTATGACTGCTGTTTCTTAGCAGAGTAACTTAACTAAAATCAATGGCGTTATCCTGGTGTAAAACTTGGGGTAATGCTGGGACAAATCAGCATAGCTTCAACTGCATGTCATTCAAAGCAATCTGCAGTAACACGGAATTACTACATTTTTTTTTTCTGGAGCATTGTTCTATAACTGTATGTGTCCAGTGAAGGGGCAGAGGAGGGGAAAATACTAGGCACAAGCTCTGTAAGTAATATAGGCAGTGCTAGTTGAGGCTGACTAAGGAAAATGAAATGCACACATCACTCCTCATAAGGCTTTGTGTTTTGATGCTTTCCTTGTTACGCTTCGTATCCCAGCTACTTCATAGTACATTCCAAGAGCTTTATAACATAAGGGTGCACCAGGCAGAGGGACAAATGTATAAGACGCACGTACATCCATGTCTATTGCATGTCCGCTGAAGATGGGGTACTCACTGAAATCAATAGGAGTGCCACATGAAGGCCATTATATGGCCTTGGTGACATTAATAGCAACAACAAATTCTATAGACCAATGAATTTGACAGAGGTGAATATTTAGCCTTGGTTCCTGCTAATTTAAATCCTGATCCTATGGTCCTTTATTACACAGCTCTCACTTAAATCATTGGACTCAGTTCTGACGACTCGAGATGTAACTTGTGTAACTGTGATTAGAATCTGGTCCTGATTGCATGTTCTAGATATGCAAAAACAGCAAGAACAGACCCCTGGGTGTATGCTTATACTTACAGCTGGTTATTTGTCAAAATCACAATGAAAATAATGGAGTGGGGGGGGGAGTGTAAAAATATTTTCATGTAAAAATAAGTCAAGAAAGCAATATTTGAAGTGTTCTCTTGTCATGGGAAATCGTGAAATATCATTTATTTTACAGTAAAATTTTCTATAAACCATTTAATACTGTTAGTTTAAACTCCACTCATCCTAGGCACTATTGTATAACAAATAACTACACAGAACCACATTTATACAGATTCATAGAGAAGAGTTCAGTGAGGCTGTGTGATAGGGTGACCAGACAGCAAATGTGAAAAATCGGGACAGGAGTGGGGGATAATAGGAGCCTATATAAGAAAAAGACCCAAAAATTGGGACTGTCCCTATAAAATTGGGACATCTGGTCACCCTACTGTGTGGGCACAGAGGTCTGCATATAGCAAGCCAGTTGCTAGTGAATTGCAGAACATCAAGTTGAAAAATTATCTCTAGCATTTTACATTTTATTTTTTTTAGCCCCACTGTATTCATGTAGCCCAAAAGCTTTGAAAGAACTGCTCTGCACTTCATAACAAGCTTGTATTTTATGAGAACATGCATAGGAGTGGTACTAGATAAGAATTAAGTTGTAATTTTCTAGTTTCTAACGAGTTGGGTGAACTACATAAGGACATGATATTCCTGGGGCTATTAATCTGAAAACTGAAATAAGACCATAATTAGCTGGATCTCATTATAAACAACAGCTGCATTCACTGTTTTTGCATTATTGTGGTTGAAACTAACAACAACAAAACCAAACAAAAATGCAAAAAGATGGAGTGATAATTTCACAGACAATTATTAATCTGCAAAAGCCCTCAGTGTTTTACCTTGTACACTTTTTGTCAAATGGCTATAACATCCCAGATATTTTCTAATTAGTCTCTTTCAGTCTCCTTCTATCAGTTTTATTTCCCAATACTACACTTAATGCTGACATTTCAAAGCTTGTATTTTTTATGATAAACACTTACATTGCAGAATTAATTTGTCTAAAAAGAGAATGTATATGAATAAAACAGATTAATATTCCTGCCAGTGTTTGGAGTTCTGTTAAGAAAGCTCTTTCTCACTCTGTTTTTGTCCTTGAATATGGTTCCTGGAGGACTATTGCATTTCTTTGCTATAGAGGAGAGAAGAGACTTCAATTGTTGCTACACATTACCCACTAAAATGTATGAGTGCTACTCAACCAAGGATACCACCTAAGTATATGAATTGGCAACTTTTTAAAAGGGGGAATTAAGATTGTAGCTAAATCATGTCTCCTAAATAAAAAAAAGCAACATAAGAATATTGTACTTAAACCAATAAATAAACAAATATCAAACATTTCAAGTTAACTGCCATTGTCTTCCACCTCTGTCAAGGTTCCTTCCCCACTCTGAACTCTAGGGTACAGATGAGGGGACCTATATGAAAAAAAACCCTAAGCTTATTTTTACCAGCGTAGGTTAAAACTTCCCCAAGGTACAAACTATTTTACCTTTTGTCCCTGGACTTTATTGCTGCCACCACCAAGTGTCTAACAAAATATAACCGGAATGAGCCCACTTAGAAACATCTTTTCCCCCCAAATCCCCCTCAAGTCCTACACCCCCTTTCCTGGGGAAGGCTTGATAAAAATCCTCACCAATTTGCATAGGTGAACACAGACCCAAACCCTTGGATCTTAAGAACAAGGAAAAAGCAATCATGTTCTTAAAGGAAGAATTTTAATTGAAGAAAAAGTAAAAGAATCCCCTCTGTAAAATCAAGATGGTAAATACCTTACAGGGTAATCAGATTCAAAACATAGGGAATCCCTCTAGGCAAAACCTTAAGTTACAAAAAGACACAAAAACCAGAATATACATTCCATTCAGCACAACTTATTTTATCAGCTATTTAAACAAAACAGAATCTAACGCATATCTAACTAGATTGCTTATTAACCCTTTATAGGAGTTCTGACCTGCATTCCTTCTCTGGTCCTGGAAAAAGAAAAAAAAACAGAGAGATTGAGAGAACCCTTTGTTTTTCCCCCCCTCCAGCTTTGAAAGTATCTTGTCTCCTCATTGGTCATTTTGGTCAGGTGCCAGCGAGGTTATCTTTAGCTTCTTAATGCTTTACAGGTGAAAGGGTTTTTCCTCTGGCCAGGAGGGATTTAAAGGTGGTTAGCATTCCCTTTATATTTATGACAACCTCACAATTTAATTAATAGTTTTTCTCCATTCTGTGCCACACAGTAAAGGAAACAAATGTATGCCTTGATGCAATGGCCACTGAATCTGTTGGGAGTTGGGCCCATAATGTTCAAACCAACTGCATCCTCTGGTTCATACTGGCATCCAAATGTGTTGGGAAGAAATAATAAAAATCAAGCTTAATTTACAGTCTTTTGTGCTTCTTTCATATAGAAAATTGTAAAAATAGTTTTCCATCATTTTACTTTGCAATTGCTCCTCTTATGAGACAGTTGTTGACATGAGATGTTTATTTTTTTTTTAGTATCTGTATTATTAAATGTAACAGTGAGCAATTATGAGAATAAAATTTCTCCTTTTGGTATTGTCAAGGAAACAGCAAGCCCATCAGGTTCGGTCTTTTTTCCAAATTGGCTTTTGGTCACTGCTGTGACTCTCAGTAAGAAACCTACTTTGCAGTATATCATCTTTCTCAGTTCTCGCGTGACTCATTTCAGAATTGTTCAATGGATCTTTCGACATATGATTTTAAATACGTACGTTTTTGTTTTACGGTAGTGCTTAAAAAGTGTTGTATGTTACGCAGGCACTAAGTATAAACCCAGGAAAAAGTATAAACTGCTGTTTGCATTGATTATTTATAGCTAAGTGGGGTCTATGAAAGATGAAAGTCCATAAAAAGAATACCATTGAGTGTTAAAACAAATGTTTGCCTCAATTTTAATTTGGGATGTGAATGTTAGCTCATAGGTTTCAGAAACATTATGTTATAACTGTGATGCTTCCAGTCTATTGTAAATATTGAAAAAGAAGAGATAAACACTGACTAAAAAGCTTTGGCTAACATGGGCTATATTCTGCCCCAATAACTGAGGCAACTGAATTATTCCTGATTCCACTTGCATAATTTATCTATTGGTGTAGAAGTTTTATATGGCAGCAGAAAGTTTTTTCTTTTTTTTTTAACATAATATAAACCAGCATTGCTTTAGTACAGTGAAGGCATCAAGTGCTCAATTCAGACCTTATGTAGATGGGTGCCACTTAATGTTTGAAAGGAATGGGACTATTGATGGAGTAAGGGAACACTCAACGTGAATCAGGATGGTACACTCAAGCACTCTTTTTTATTTTTTTGCTGCTTCTATCATTTAAAAAAGAAAAGACTATGGTTAAAACTTAACTATGATCACCATTCGTAAGTTATTTCCTATTCTCAGTATAGTGTGAGAGAGACTCTGGGGATCTTATACATTGATGAGGAAGTGAGATCATACCCTCCGTAAGATCCCAAGGACATTTCTGTATCGATAGTGATCCCACCTGCACGTATTCTGTTGGGAGGAGATGTTAGTGAGGGATTCCTCTTGGCTGTTCCTGTCCCATTCTTTCCCAGAGCTCTTTCCTCTGTCCTATACTGACTTCAATGGAGCCACACTGATTTGCACCTTGTGAGAATCTGGATCTGTGTTGGAGTCTCTCTCATCTTTTCTAACTAAAGGCTTGTCTGCATATGGAGTTATTCCTGATTAACTATCCCTGATTCAATCCGTCCGTGGACATTTTTATTCTGGTCTATGCCAGAGTGTGGTTAATGTTGGCAAATAGGGATTTCTAATTTGAACACTGTAAATATATATATTTAGTGTTGTTGGATTTATAGAATAATTTCCTCCTGGACTCTCTTAAGTGCCACATTTCAGTCCACTGTGAATTTTTACATGCAAGTTCTTATGGAAATAGTAATATCTCAACCATAATGGCATGAACAGTGCTGCTATAATACACAATTAAAATCTGCCTCTAACGTGGTATTACAATCCATTACCTCCCTTGAAAGCTACAGTGGACACTTGACACCTAAATTGATATATTAATCCCCACCTTTTGCTAACCTATTGATTAGTAAAGCTAATGTATCTCTTCCACTTTTGTAAATTGCTGATGATGATTTGTAAGCATGCACCTACTTAATGCTTTTCTTGCACTTTTTGGGCCAGATTTGCAGATCTCTTTGGAAATACTGATTGGGAGGCCAGAGATGGAATAAGATAGATGATGTAAACCTTTCTGATCTTGCAACGTCTGACTAGGAAGACATAAGAATATGATAAGAGCGGAGGCCAAATCATCCACAAAGCAAACTTTGACTATACAAGCCACTTAATGATGAGAGCTTTACTGAAAAACTGAAACTGAATTGGAAAAGTTTGGCACCTGCAATTGCTCTGGATATTCCTGCAAATATCTTGTTCTGTTTGGATAAACTGAGGGCAGAATTATATGAGAGGTGAATAGTAATTTTATTGCTTGAGGTTCAAAAGAAAATTATATATGCCCATTTTCTCTACAGCATGTTTTGGCTTGTATTTGATTCTGATAACGGATAGTGCAGTGGAATCTATAGTTAACAGTCACAATATTAATAAATGTATCCTACATTCAGTTTAAACTGAAAAAGCAAACTGGCTAAAATAAGGAAAGTCTGGGTATAAAGTGAAACAAAAAGTTGTCTTTCAATAACGTAAGTCTTTTCTTAACATACTGGTATAAAAACATACTATGTTTCAGAACAGCTTCCTGAAATGGGATTTAATGTTCTTTATTAACTTTATCCATTCACATTACCAATGCGCTACTGGTCCCTCTGAAAATAGAGATACTAACTGGATACTTTCCCTGGCGAGAAGTAGTTTTGTTAAAGGGAATAGTACATCAGCATTGGGGGTTATCTGGTAGGATGCTCCTTGCTGTACCTTAGCTGCTTTGATCACCATTCCAATTGCTTTTCTTTATCCTTACACTTAAATAATAAACAAAATACTTATATCTCAAAGAAGATATAATAAAGAATATGAAATGTATTTTTTTCTCTTGGCTTTTAATTAAAGCATGGTTAGAGCTCGGGGGTGGGAAACGGGAAAGACTAGTTATTAGAAACAAAGTGCAAGAGCTATAATTTTTGTAATTAAAATTCTTATTAAACACTTTTAGATATTACAACAAAAGATAAAACAGGTCCTCAACAATTAAAAGTTAATAGCAGATGTAGAAGTGCTCTACAGGAATCACTAAAAACATACTATTAAATAAAGCAGTGTTGTCTACAGAGGCACAAGATGTGGCACTTGGAACACTTGTTTTATCTCACAGATTTGTAGATTTCAAGGCCAGAAAAGACCCACCATGATCAACCTATGTGACACAGGCCATAGAACTTCCTCCAAAACCAAAACACCCTAGAGCATGTCTTTTAGAAAAACATCCAATCTTGATTTTAAAAGTGTCATGATCTTAAATCCACCATGTCCTTTGATAAATTGTTACCCTCACTGCTAAAAATATACACCTGGAGAATTTGCTGTGTGACCTTGGACAACTACCTTCTTCCTAAATGGGCATGGGAAGCAACCAATAGCAGTGATAGTCCGATGAAGGGCCCAACCAATAGCAGGGGCACTTCATAGCCTTGACATTCAATGCAGCAATGAGGAAAGTGAAGATTAATCAGTGTGGGATCAAGGAGAAAGAGTATCAGGGGAATTGATAATAGATCTGCAGGGATGGGTGGTTACTGCTGATACTAATACAGACGATTTTCCCTTTCAGTGGCTCACATAAGGAGAAAAATGATCTTCATGTTTTGCAGGTCATAGTCTAGCCTTGTATGCATGCGTAAAGATACCATAGGCAATAGTGGGAACATATGCATCCAAGCATAGAATCTGGCTTGTCAAGTTTGCAATCATTAACTATCATTAACATTACAGTAGTATCCAATGTCTCTACTGGGGTAGAAGTCCCATCGTGCAGGGTGCTGTACAAAAATAAAATAAGACAGTCTCTTTCTCATCACTGGTACCATTTATTTAATTTTTTGTGTTTCTTTTCTGCTTGGACAATGAAACTTGACTGACTATTCTTATTGTTTGGTTCTTGTGCATTAGCATATTGCTGTGGGTTCATATAGTTTAGTTACAAAGAACCATTAGATCATCTAGTCTAACATCCTGTGTATCACAGGGCACCAGCCAGCACCCACATGCTAAACAAAACAATGGAAAAGAGACCAAAACTCAAAACATTGCAAGAACATGTGGAGTTGTTAAGCACTGGAATAAATTGCCTAGGGAGGTTGTGGAATCTCCATCACTGGAGATTTTTAAGAGTAAGTTAGACAAACACCTGTCAGGAATTGTCTAGATAATACTTAGTCCTACCATGATTGCAGGAGACTGGACTAGATGATCTCTTTAGATCCCTTCCAGTCCTATGATTCTATGACATGTTCAAATTGGGAGTGGAGGGAGGGGTTAGGAGGAGAACTGCTGCTTTCAATAATATTAAAAAAACATGAAAACACTACATATTAATATATAAGATTTTTATAGAACTCTTATTTTCCCCCTACAACTTAAGCTCCAAACTAAATTGGTATTGTCCCTTTTAAGTGAGACCAACTATTGAGGTTAAACTGCACAGAGTATGCTAGAGTTAAAACCATTTTTTAAAAACCAACCATCAAAGCTCTAATTTTATTTAAATTTTGTTGCAATTTCTCTTCTGACTTGTGACGCTTGTGTGCCATAGATATTCCTGATGAAAGTTCATGTTTCAGATGATATAGTATCCTTGAGTTCCTGTAAGTTGTCTTGTGAAAAACAAATCCCTGGCTGATTGACTTGTGCAATTTGAGATTCAGCCCTAGTCACTTGGGCTTAGAGCAGAGAATATACTCTGAAAATGCCTTGTTATCAATGGATTGTCAAGCTATTTCTGATTTAGCCTTCGGCTCTGACCAGTCTGTCTTGTTTTCTCAGATAGTAATAAAAAGATAAGCCCTCAGATTTAGAAAAACCTTATTTGCATTCAGATGAGGTATTTTTCCAGCGTCTCTTTTTATTTTATCGTATACAAATTATCACAGATTTGATCAAAAGCAGAGAAAAGAAGCAAAAATCCAAAGACAAGTTAACAGGAGAGTTTCTTATTATGATAACTTTGGTAGATAAACTAATGCATACAAAAATGTCTTTCTACTTGCTTAAGTCTACCATGAAGTGCATTAAGTTATTGATCGGGGTATTAGACGTGACACTGAAATGTCAAATAACTTCACAACAAAATGAAATACAGAGCTCCCTCTTTATAAGGCTGCTCTTGAAATATTGAAATAACTCCCTACACCATTGCATTCTATTACATTTTGTAACAGACCTTTGGTAACACACACATGCACACTAAATAGCATGAAAAACATTTCAGTCATTAGAACAATTTTTAAGAGAAGGAGCACTATGAATATAATATTAATATATGCACATTTTTAAATGGCAACCTTAGTTCCTGCAGTCTTCTCTGGTATGTAACCAATAGGAAACTGCCTTGCAACCTGTATCTTTATACACAAATATCACCTACTACTACTAATGTCCTCATATAAATTTAGCATATAAAAGAGGCCAGGTGCTCAGCTGGTATACATCAGTATAATTCCATTGGTCTAAGAATGTAGATTTGTGACATTTGTCCATGACAGACATGGTAGGCAATGCAAATATAGGCCCTGATCCTGCACTCTGATCCTTGCTGAAAGATACTTTTGCTGGTACAAATCAGATTGCCGGATAAAGACCAACATTTGGTAGCTGATGGCAAACAGCTTCCTTCTCCTATATGCTATTGTAGAGGAAATGTACATTTCATGACATTTTCTTCATACGAGTACATTTCAAAAGATAAGTATCTCTTAGGATGACTAAACTCAGAATATTGTTTAAAAATAGCAGGCTTCTAGAATATTCTAAATTGGTATAATTTGAGATTATTTGTATAGAGTCATAATGTGAGTTATAGACACACTTTTATAGCACAAAAGTGTGAGAACAAAAAATGATGGAAATGACTTCCCCAAAAAATAAGAGTAGTCTGCAGCATATTGTGTGGCTGTCAGTGGTTTGCAAAGTATGTCATATACTTTCTTTTTAGCTGCAGCATGTTTCCAAGGCTGAAGAAGGAAGTGTTCAACTCCAAAACTGATTTTATAAAAGATAAGTCTGAGCATAAAAAACCCTGGAGACGTTGATATGAAATTTGAGAGATTTTTATAAGATTCTCTATGCCTCTCAACAAGCTCTAAATGAAGCAAGTATTAAAGAATTACTGATAACATTAATTTACTTATAGCAAATGGGGTGGGGGGGCATAGCAAGAGAATTTGTCACAGCCCCAGTCAGATTCCCTGAATCTGTAAATCCCGCTGAACACCTACCACTACAATATTACCAAAGAATATGTCTATGCCTGCAGACCGATGTCGTCGTCAGCGTAACTGACCAACTGTACCTGACTAAAATGTACAAGAAGATATGAAAGATCACCACCTAACATGACTGATACAATCTCTACTAGATACCATTAACTTGGGTTTGAATAGAGACTAGGAGTGGCTGGGTCATTACGCATATTGAATCTATTTCCCTATGTTAAGTATCCTCACACCTTCTTGTCAACTGTCTAAATGGGCCATCTTGATTATCACGGCAAAAGTTTTTTTTTCTCCTGCTCATCTTAATTAATTAGCCTCTTACAGTTTGTATGGCAACTTCCACCTTCTCTGTATATCTATCTATCTATCTATCTATCCTTTACTATGTGTTCTATTCTATGTATCCGATGAAGTGGGCTGTAGCCCTCAAAAGCTTATGCTCTAATAAATGTGTTAGTCTCTAAGTACAAGTACTCCTGTTCTTTTTACTAGAGAACTGACATTTTTACATTGAACAGTGCAGGAAGTGGAGCAGAAGGTGGCGACAGAAAAAAACCTGCTACCACAAGGGAATGAGCTCTTGCCAATACACAACATCTACATGAACAGTCAATAGATTCATCTCCGCACAAGAAGTTTTATGTATGCCAATGGGCTATTTATTGAATGCCAAAGCCAAGGATCTCACCCAGATTGAAGCTATGATAACATAAGCATGGGCTGGAGTCTCCGTCTATTACACCAAGAACCAATTGCGTGCCGCCCAGCCAAAATGCAGGTGAGTTTCTTCCATCTTCAGAATTGTGAGGCAAATAGACAACTCAACACCACCTGGAATTGGAGTATCACTTGTCCATTGCTGGAATCTGCCTACAGTGGAGTGACACTAGCCCACACTCTCTCCCTAAGGCACATATGGAGAAGACGAAAGGCAAAGTTAGGGCCAGGACAACATACTCACAAAACTTGCAAATTCAAAATGGAGAACCAGCCCAGTAACACTAAGAGCTGCTGCAGATACACATTGCTATTTGATTGCCAAATATACATATCTGGGAAAGATCAGCTCATGCAAAAGACACTGGATCCTGTGCTGAATAACAGAATACAAAGTCTTCTGCTGGGTTAGCATTGATAAGGACCAGAGAGCAGTGGATGTTGGAATTAACCCTCCATTGTGATGCACAGAGTTGGGTCAACTATTATTTCAAGCTCTCTGCAGACTCACAAACATCTCTGCTTTTGCTTATATTCAGTTCTTTTTTTCAAGCATTTCTGAACAACTATGAAAACTAGAAACTTAACTTTTATTTAATAAAAATATAATTTTCTGATATAATCAGATGATTCCAGGAGCTGGAGCCCTAGGGATGTACCCATAGTTCTTGCGTTAGTCCCTAATGCTTTTTTCTGCAGTCTGCAGTATGCATTGGACTAATATTCAGGACACCTGGATTCTATTACCAGTTCTATCTTTGATTCATGGTGTGATCTAGGGCAAGCCACATTACTATCCGTGCCTCAGTTTCTCTATTGGTAAAATGAGGATAATAAGGACCACTTTTTAAAGTGCTCTGAAAGCTATAGATGAAAAATGCTAATGAAACTCTTTATAGAGGAAAGGAAGATGATGTCTGTCTGTATCGGTATGAGTTTTTTCATGAAGTTGATGGATTTCCACTTCATAGGCTAAATGCAGTGCCTTGCATGGTGACAGGTGTCAGAGTGGTAGCCGTGTTCGTCTGTATCAGCAAAAGGAACGAGGAGTCCTTGTGGCACCTTAGAGACTAACACATTTATTTGAGCATAAGCTTTCATGGGCTAAAACCCACTTCATCGGAGGCATGCCCATGAAAGCTTATGCTCAAATAAATGTGTTAGTCTCTAAGGTGCCACAAGGACTCCTCACTGTTTTTGCTGATACAGACTAACACAGCTACCACTCTGAAATCTTTATAGAGGGTGTTTTCTTTGAAAGTACTTCATCATTTGGCATAACAGACATATGAGACCTAAGCACTTCACAGCAGTCTAAATGGAGTGTCATAGATAAGTTCAGGTGACTAGTCCCATTAATCAGTCCTATGGGCTTTCAAATAAGAGCTCAAAATACATGGACTACTGATCTACACATTATTTTCCTTCTCCCCTGTCACTATGTGCCTTTCTGACCCCTCCCTCATGCATCTTTAATGTCACCTAACAACTGGGTTGCTCTGATTTCTCTCCCCTCCCTGATTACTCCAGCTGCTCTGAGGCATTTGATCTCACTTGTCTGCTTTGGTCTTGCCAGTCACAGTCAGGAATTCTTGTACTGAAAAATAGTTCATCTATTCTAGGATCCCTCTTCTATTCCTGGTTCTTCAATGGAAATGAAAGGAAAATCATAATGTACCTAGCCAATTGTGCAATATCATAACCAGGTGATAATTTTTTACTTGATCCTAGCTGGTGATTATCCTATTCCCTGAGGCATGATACTAGCATTAGCTAGAATAAGCAATGTTAACTGCATAATACTATTTTTGTTTACAAGGTTTAATGATTTTATAAATCTTATTAAGCTTTTGGCATCTGTCTTACAGGAATGGATTCCATTTTGCTTTAAAATATTTCCTTTTGTTTTAAAATGTCTTGCCTTTTTTTACTTAGTTTGGTGTATGGAATACATCAGTAGGCTTCTTTAAAACAATACCCTTTATCTATCTCCTTTCCGAAAAAAAAAAGCCTTTTAAATCTTGCCTCCTACTGAAAAACTTCACCATTCTAACCTCAGGACTTTAATTGTTATTGTTGTCTTTCCTAGGACCTTTAATATTTCTGGTTTTTGTCTTTGCAAGTTCCAAAAATGAACACAGTATTCAGTGTGAAGAATAATTCTTTTATATTGACATTTTCTGTTTTGTGACTAGAGGAATCTAAAAAATATTTTATAATGAGCTAATTCTACATCTATGTAATTGAATAATTTCATAAAAAGAATAATTTATATTAGGATATGCAGTTACATTTGATCCCTGCACATATCCTTTGGCTTGAAGAACTTGTCTTTCATTCTGTTGACTGAATGACTGTAGTTTTAACTACATGAATCAAATGTAGGGGCTTCTAACATTTCTTCTGAAAGACTGTTCCACAATCTCATCAACCAGTCAATTAAATCATTTTCCGTGTATTTTCAGTTTATATTTTCTATTGCTCTGGTTTAACCAATCATTTAACTGGGATCACTCTAATCAATATCTTTCTTTCAAATATTTGCAGGTGATTAGACCTCCATAACTTTGTACTATACTGGTACCTGAAAGCCTGTGATGTCACGTGTGTGTGGCAGTTGGGCCAAGTAGTCTACCATCTGTGCAGTCTCCCTCATACAACCAATGGCATTGTTGCATGCAAATTAACTGTAGAGTCAGAATGGTGATTACTTGAGTTACCTCTGATATCACAATGGTGTAGGACTTTTGGCATTGCATAGATACAAGGTGAGTCGCATCATACACGCATTTAACTTATGCAAATTCAACTCTACACGCTCAGCAAAGAAAAAAGAAAAATAACAAGATACCTGTAAATAGTGCGGGTGATTCTGCCCACCATTCCACTCAGTGAGCATCTGCCCCGAAGTGAGCATGA
Source organism: Lepidochelys olivacea (assembly GCF_965140295.1). Taxonomy (NCBI): domain Eukaryota; kingdom Metazoa; phylum Chordata; order Testudines; family Cheloniidae; genus Lepidochelys; species Lepidochelys olivacea. The sequence goes on along the minus strand of NC_140414.1, from coordinate 43,463,431 downwards.
GATGGAAGACATGAATCTGCTGTTCCCTCAGTAGGTCTCAGTTCCCACATGCCTCTCATAGTGTGAGCATCTTGCCACGCTCAGTGTGATTCTAGTGTTTAAAGATATGTATTTTTCGTATAACATGGCTCCTAAACGCAAGCCAACTACTTCATCTGGTGCTCAGCTGAAGAAAGAGCGATATGTTCCAACTCTGGAGGAAAAACTCTCTGTGCTGGACTTATTGAGAGACGGTATGTCAGTCTCCAATGTGGCGCGTAAATATGGCCACAACAAATATAGCATCCATGCCATCAAGATTCAAGAGAGAGAAATTAAAGAATGAATTGAGAGCCATAAAGAAACATTAACTAGCGAAAAGTTAGAGGAACTGATAAAATCATCTACAGAAGACGAAGATGATGATGAACAGGAAGAGCCAGCAAATTGAAATCTTCATATATTTGCTGAAGTGTTCCAAGCAGCGAAACTCTTGAATGATTTAATTTCTGAATACAATCCCTATATGGAACAAAGCCTCAAAATCACACGTAGTAATACGGACAATTTGAGACCATATCAAGAAATGTTTGAGCGGCTCGAGACAACAGCGACAGTTTCTGATCACCATGTTTTTCAAGGAAAAACAACTAGCAGCAGATGAGCCTACACAATCAACTTCTCGAGCTGAACCAGAGCCAACCACTTCATCTACGACTTGCTCTCCATCACCCAAGCTCTCCGTCTCCTGGATCGACATCAAGCCCTGACAACCCCCTGTAATTACCCCCGTAATTAAAAATGCAGTACTGTAAAATTATATTTTGCATATGTACTCCATTATATACTGTACATTACTGTATACATTATACATTTATACATATTACTGTGCAGGATTGTATACGCAAAACCATGGATCGTATACTGTACTTTATGGGCTATTTAAGGGATTTTTAAGGGTAATTTTGACTATACATGATTTTCGCCTTATGCACTGACTTTAGATCCTAACCCTCGCACAAGATGCGACTCTACTGTACATGTTTACTGAAACAGTACACTACATGGATGCAATTGGTAAAGGCAAAATGGCTGAAAACTTAAAAATTGGATATCAAGCTGCAAATCCCAGTTGAGCTTTCAACGATGCTTGTAGCTTTTCCCTTTGCTTTACATTGACTCGACAGGTATTCTAAGCTTCAGAGTGACACACAAAGTGACAAATCCTGGAATCTTATTATACAGATCATTTAGTTAAGTTACACTTATTCAATTATTTTAATCTTTTATTGTAAATCAGTGGCTTTAACCCTGCCTATGCTACTGTGGTTTCAGGGTTGTAGTAGAAACTACAGATTGGCACTGAAGCTGCTCCATGGCATTCCTGTTCCCTGCATGTCTTCCTGCTGTTTGCTTGGTACTGGAGACTAGATTTGCTCCAAAGTTTCAATTGTACAATTGTGCTTATTAGTGATGTTGGAAAACACAGTTGGAATTTCAGATTCCAAGCTGAATGTATAATGCTGGCAATAAGAAAAAAAATCTTTATACTGATAAATGGTGTTGTTTTACTTGGGCCTGACTGAGAAAAAAACAAATTCTACAGTGTAATTTTGCAAAGTGTAATTACATGTAGGTTTTGCTGCACTGTTCTGAAGTCCTCTTGAATTGATGACATCTTTCTGGCATGAAGATGCCCCAAGCTATGCCTAGGCACAGTCACATCTGTAGTTTAGACAGTGATTATTCCTGGTCTGTGATATGATGGTTCTGTATATTACACCCAGATAGACTCCCCCACCCTCTGCTGCATCCTGTATGTTCACATTTGTTCCTGTTCTGATACTTTCCCAGATTCAACCCTAAAGGTTCAATGTTTTGGTATTACTTATATTGAAAGCAAGAGCAATCTGTAATTGTGAGTAAAAGACAAGTGGCTAGAGGAACAGAATAATATTGATTAAAGCTTTATTATTTTGGTGGTACTGAGGCTGAGATATACCATATAAAACCAGCTGAAAAAATGTCCAAGCTTCCCAAGAATCTTGGGAAACCTGCCACTATTTTGTCCCTTATATGCCACAGATTTCCAAGGGCCACAGCTGTCTGCAAGAAAGCAGCCAATACAGTCAAGACCAGAGACTAAACACTCAATTGCTTATCCTTGAAACAAAAACATTTCAGAGATCTTATGCGGATCAAAGATGGTGTTTTCTCATTTCACAAAGCATTAAAAATGTCATGCCTACAGCAAACTTACAGTGCTATGTTATTTGCTTGACACAATAGTTGAAATAGCTTGTCCACCATTTTATGAAGCTGCTCAAAGAGAAGTAATAAAAAACCTGAAATGTCCTTACAGACAAGTCATTGTGTTATAACTTCTTCACAGTAAGGCAAGTAGTGACATAAGCCTTGTGTATACTAGGAGAATATTGAAGTAATTTCTCACAATTGCTATCACCATTCAGATTCATAGGAGCTACGAAAGTGGAAAGGATGACGTTACTAGGCTGCCATCTGCCACCAGCATTTTAAGCTTCATAGCATCAAACCCTGCTCAGAGCAGATCGAATCAAAATAGTGCTTAAAGTTCTGGCAGCCCATCTACCCCAAGATTCCAACTGTTAACACTATGGGAGATAAGTCAGTGATAGTGAGGGATGCTTTTCACTTTGTAGATAAAGCAATAAAGGGAGTACATAATGACATTTTAAATCCGCCCCTAAAACAACATATTGTTATGCAGTTAACTATCTCTTGTAAATCAAAATATGCCATATCTTAGCACGGCTTTCCATTGTCACATTTTAAATTATTGTAAGTTATCTTAAAACCTCAAGATCTTCAGTTTTTGCTTCATCTTGATGACTTTTGACAACTTGTATATAAACTATTTTTATAGATGCCAACAGAAAACTTTACCCTTACTAGGGTCTTCTTTCACTTAGTCCACTAAAGACTATTCAAAATTGCCTCATAGCTGTAATTTTAAAGGTCCATACTTCTCAGACCACCAGGATAACATTCACTATCACTGTAGTATAGTGGATTAGTTACTTTTCACTGAAAAGGAAACACACTCTTACCCTCAATTCTATGGGTATTTTTTGCATTATTGGTGGACAGCTGAAACTTTTCAGGCTATATGCTGTGAAATGCCATTGCTAAAGATGTCTAAAGTCAAAAAGCTCATTTTTGACCCTTGTTTGAAAAATTAATTGGAACAGAAAATAATTCTAATTAAATCAGAAACAGATAACTGGAGAAATATTAGTTTTCCCACTCTTTTAAAATCAGATTTATCAAAGAGATATCTAGGATTCCATCTGGAACTTCCCATGTGCATCTCTTTGCTGCAGGCTGGGTGCATGCAATTTAAAAAAAAATGCAGTTCAACAGGTCTGTTGAAGATATGGTCTTTAAACTTGCCCCTTTGGCTTATATATTGGAGATTTTTTTAATCTCCTCAGTACAGAGGAGATTAATAAAATACTGAATATCTTAGTAGTAGTTTCTCCAGGGTAGCACAGCCTATTGGTACCTGCCACATACTTGCCTGGCTTTGAGTCAAATACTTCTAATCATGTCTTCCTTATCTCTCTCACAAAAGTGCACTTCTTAATTTTAATTATTTTACTTCATGTCACAACAAAGAGGAGGTTAAATTGTGGTTTGGGGAGATAGGAACAATGGAAAAGCTTACAAAAACTGGGCAAAATCTGATTTCCGTTATGTTTATTCATCCACATAGTTTAACTGAAGTCTATGCCATTACCCAGATTTATGTCAGTGTCACTCAGATTTGAATCCAGTCAGCACTGTTGTCAATGATGCTCTGTTAATCACACTTCATTTTACCTTGTGTTCTATGTTTTCAGACTGAATGACTTCCATTTTAGATTACAGGAAAACAAAACACATAAGAAAAGGAGTACTTGTGGCACCTTAGAGACTAACCAGTTTATTTGAGCATAAGCTTTCGTGAGCTACAGCTCACTTCATCGGATGCATACTGTGGAAACTGCAGAAGACATTATATACACAGAGACCATGAAACTATACCTCCTCCCACCCCACTCTCCTGCTGTTAATAGCTTATCTAAAGTGATCACTCTCCTTACAATGTGTATGATAATCAAGGTGGGCCATTTCCAGCACAAATCCAGGTTTTCTCAACCCCCCCGTCCCTTTTCCAAAAACCACACACACAAACTCACTCTCCTGCTGGTAATAGCTTATCCAAAGTGACCACTCTCCCTACAATGTGCATGATAATCAAGGTGGGTCATTTCCAGCACAAATCCAGGTTTTCTCACCCAACCACCCCCCCTCCACACACACACAAACTCACTCTCCTGCTGGTAATAGCTCATCCAAACTGCCCACTCTCCTTACAATGTGTATGATAGTCAAGGTGGGCCATTTCCAGAATAAATCCAAGTTTAACCAGAACGTCTGGGGGGGAGGGGGTGTTAGGAAAAACCAAGGGGAAATAGGCTACCTTGCATAATGACTTAGCCACTCCCAGTCTCTATTTAAGCCTAAATTAATAGTATCCAATTTGCAAATGAATTCCAATTCAGCAGTTTCTCACTGGAGTCTGGATTTGAAGTTTTTTTGTTGTAAGATAGCGACCTTCATATCTGTAATTGCGTGACCAGAGAGATTGAAGTGTTCTCTGACTGGTTTATGAATGTTATAATTCTTGACATCTGATTTGTGTCCATTTACTCTTTTATGTAGAGACTGTCCAGTTTGCCCAATGTACATGGCAGAGGGGCATTGCTGGCACATGATGGCTTATATCGCATTGGTGGATGTGCAGGTGAACGAGCCTCTGATAGTGTGGCTGATGTGATTAGGCCCTATGATGGTGTCCCCTGAATAGATATGTGGGCACAGTTGGCAACAGGCTTTGTTGCAAGGATAGGTTCCTGGGTTAGTGGTTCTGTTGTGTGGTATGTGGTTGTTGGTGAGTATTTGCCACCAAGAAGAGTGGTCAGTTTGGATGAGCTATTACCAGCAGGAGAGTGAGTTTGTGTGTGTATGGGGGGGGGGGGTGAGAAAACCTGGATTTGTGCTGGAAATGGCCCACCTTGATTATCATGCACATTGTAGGGAGAGTGGTCACTTCGGATAAGCTATTACCAGCAGGAGAGTGAGTTTGTGTGTGTGGCTTTTGGAAAAAGGGGGGGGGGGTGAGAAAACCTGGATTTGTGCTGGAAATGGCCCAACTTGATTATCATACACATTGTAAGGAGAGTGATCACTTTAGATAAGCTATTAACAGCAGGAGAGTGGGGTGGGAGGAGGTATAGTTTCATGGTCTCACATTGTAAAACCATTTCATGGTTTACACATTGTAAAGAGAGTGGTCACTTTGGATGGGCTATTACCAGCAGGAGAGTGAGTTTGTGTGTGTGTGTGTGGGGGGGGAAGGTGAGAAAACCTGGATTTGTGCTGGAAATGGCCCAACTTGATTATCCTACACATTGTAAGGAGAGTGATCACTTTAGATAAGCTATTACCAGCAGGAGAATGGGGTGGAAGAAGGAGGTATTGTTTCATGGTCTCTGTGTATATAATGTCTTCTGCAGTTTCCACAGTATGCACCCGATGAAGTGAGCTGTAGCTCACGAAAGCTTATGCTCAAATAAATTGGTTAGTCTCTAAGGTGCCACAAGTACTCCTTTTCTTTTTGCGAATACAGACTAACACGGCTGTTACTCTAAAACACATAAGGTCCATGAAACAACATGTTTTTTTTTTCTCAGATCTGTAATAGGCTGCATCCTCTCTGCCTGCCAGAATGGTAACTGTTGTCTTTAGGCAGTAAACTCTTGGAAATATAAAGATGAAGGATAAAATATTCAAAAGGGGTAATTAAGTGATTTAGGACACTAAGTCCTATAGACTTTCAATGAGAGTTAGGTACCTTTCTCACTTAGGCACTTTTGTACATTTTATCTGCATCTTTAGGCAGCCAAATACTTTGGAAAACTGGCCCTAAGTGCCTGTTGGTTTTGAAAAATGGGATTTGGGCTCCTAAGTCTCCTAGGCTCTTTAGAAACCGTTACCTAAATACAATGAAACTTAAGTTAGAAGCTACATGTACCACTAACTTACTCAATTTCTTTTATTCATATTTTTGTATAAACATAACATCAACAATGGGATAGACTGCAGATCAGGTTTAAGTAGAGTAGAGATGTGTAACATTTATATTCAGGCTATTTAGACATGTGAATCAGTGACATCTACCAAGGACAATCTGTTTGTTTGAATGAAAGTCAGGACAGTATGTGTTTCATAATTCACCAGGTAAAAGATAAGAGACAATCCAACCATTGCAAATTATTATTTGACACTTAGAAACCATCAGCTAATTTTAGCAGAGAAGAAATGGGAATGCAAATCAATCAATCATTCACCTCAGAACAAAAGGGAACCTGGTTCAAGCATACGGGTGATGACTTTTTGTCCTGTATTTTTTTCCCCAACAGATTGTTGAATGGAACAAATTGCTATTAATGTTTAAAAATCAATTCTCAGGCTTATCAAAAGGGTTAGAGTTATCAAAGGGGGAGTTCCTGTTTGGTTCATTGAGCAGGGTGAAGAACCTTGCCCTTCTTGATGCCATTGTACATACTGTAAAAGTTTTATTGTTTAATCAAGATTCAAGAATATATTCAATTAAACCATGAAAATTGTTTGGTTGAGGGTACTATTAAATGAACAGTTCTTATACTTACCTAGATATGAGCAAGAAATTGAAAAGTAGAGTTGAGCAAATAATTCACAAGCGATTTAGCTGCTTTTTCTGTTCACAAAATATCCATGAGCAAATAGTGTTTTTTCCCAAATATATTGGCCAATGGTAGAGGTTGATATTTCTCCAGTTATTTGATATTGGCTATTCAAGCGGTGTTGGTTAGTTCTGATTGATTATAAGACCCATGGAATTATTTCTGTTTCCTCATTGGATGTGTATACAAATACTCATGCAAATTTCACACCCTGGTTTGTGGATACTGTTGCATGTGATTTTGTAAGTCACTATTGAAAAATGCTCATGATAATAAATGTTGATCAGAAATGTTCACAATCAGTGAATACAAAGAGGGAATGAGTATGAATGACTTTGAATATTTGGGAGAATATAAATAAAAGCTTTTTTGCAGTGTTCAGCCAGCTAAATGAGGTTTTAGGGCATGAATTTCACATATATGTTGTTAGGTCGGATGCTTCTCTTTCTCTCTTCCTTTTTCTTCCAGCAGTTGCTACTTTTTCACAAGTCTGTTTCCTTTTAAGTGATTTTCTTTTCAGTGAATTCAACACAGTTGGTGACATTGGTCCAGAAGTAAAAAACCTGGAGAAAGCTGGAAAATAGAAAAATCAATTACACTATGCCTAGAATACAAGTTCCCTGAAGTCTCCAGCCTTTAGCTCAAATAGCCTGTTGAAAGTTAATGGGAATCGTTCAGGCATTGGATCAGGCCTAAACTGAGTAGATGCCGAACCTAGCTGGGAGTAGAACCTATAACTCTTCTCTTCCAGTACTATACTCCAGGCCCCAGAGAATGTATACTTTCTGGGGGAGATTTCCACAGCCATACAGGGCAGGTAGGCACCCAACTTCCATTGAAAGTCTATGGAAGTTGGGCATGAGCCACCCCAATGAACATCCTACAAGTCTTAGTAATAGCCAGAAAATATCTATTATCACCTCTGTTGATTTATATGCCCTATATTGGGCATTATATTGCTCATGACCACTGTTGAGGAAATCATTTTTTGGACAATATACTGTATTTATCTGATGCTGTCTGTTACAGAGGCCATGTAATAAAGTTGTAAGAGTAGAATGAAGGGTTGCAGCTGTTTGTAAATCCAGCCTACTGGATACAATTAAGCAAACATTTGCTTTGTTCATTTGGCAAAACTTACACACTCCCAATTTCACTATACATTATTCATGAGGCAAAAACCCCAGGTGTTTGGCTGGCTAATGGGGATAAATTTATTTTGAATGAAAGCAAATCCAAAGCTGGTTTTTAAAAGCACACTGATGCAATTTAATTTGTTTTGATTAAATACTTTTATTATGTATTTACTTCAAACATTGTTAACCTCACATACTATAATATTATAAACTCTTATCATATAATAAATTTGGGCTGCTGCTGATCTAGAAGTAATAAATAAGTATAAAATATTCACTCTAAATTCCTCAAATAAATTCAGCTGGAAAATTATTTCTCTTGCTTTCTTTCCTTTCCCAGACAATGGAAAATGTTTGTTTATCCAACTTCTGATATTTTTTTCCCTCCACCATTACTCAAAGTGACCCACACAGTGATAAGTGGTCAATGACCCCAGTGCCAGGTGGACTACAGCAGTCTCACAGTGCTACCCATTATTCATCTCAGTGGTAGAACAACTGCAATGACATAGTGACATTTTGCTAAAAGCTCAGATTTCTCTCAGTAGGTGGTTATACAGGTGGAATGGGATTTTTCTGAAAGACCACCACCGTTTCTTGTTCTCCCTCCGAAAGGTCAATTTTTATTTTATTTTATTTTTTTTTATTTTGCTGAAAGACAAAGTTAAAAAGTAGGAGGTGTCACAGTTAGTAAAGGACACGCCAAAACTATAAAACAATTAATATTTCTATATGGATGTCTATTTTACAGGTTCTAAGGCAAACTATTTTCTGAAGATAGGACTGTAAGGCTTTTTTGGTGTTTGCAGTGAAAATTCAAATGTCGATGTTCAAGTTCAAGCAGACTAAATACAGACTTTTCCCTCACTCTGTAAAGTCATTTCACTATCAGTTTATATCATTTGACAGTAATGTTACCATTGAGGAACAAGTTTTTAATAATGAATATGAAGATAAAATGAGGGAATAACTTTATTTATGGTTAGGATGGGGGAGCTAACTTGTGGTTTTCTGACCTATTGGGCTTGTGCTGTTTGGGAATATTTCAAAGCACCTCTCAAGTGCTCTGTGCGCTGTTGTCCCTCATGGGCAAAACCCACAGGAAGATGGAGATAAGATTGAGAATACATATGAAAAACAAAAGGTTAGATAACATTACAGGGATGTTGTAATTATCCGCAAACCAAGCATAACAAACTCAGGAAATTCAGAATTAAAAGTTACCCTCAAAAGAATTTCAACTCTGATTTGTAGTGATGCCATGCAATCACCTTATGATTATAATTAAGGCATTTTAGTGTTTGCAATCTCAGATTAGATTAAACTGATTTTTTAAATACACAGTAGGTTTTTTTTAAATCTCTCTCTCTCTCTCTCTCCCCCCTGCCAGGGTGCATGCATTTATGGGGATAGATAGAGTGTGTATGAAAATTAAAAAGGACATAACCAGGAGCTGACTGCTAATTAAGGTCCTTATCCTGGAAAGATTTATTCCACTTGCTTAATTTGTTTTCTTATTTCTAAAATGGGGATAATAATCACTTTGAGATCCTTAAATGAGAAGTGCTATATAAGTACAAAAGAACATTGCCAAAGAGTGAAGGGCAGCTGCATGTATGGCTGGTATGGTACAAAACAAAACAAAATGTTGGGTTGCTGACTGCAGGAAATTAATGAATTCTGTGGGTAAACATACTGAATATCTAGGCATCTTAAGGGGGGAAAATGTGGAATCTGAGGGCTCGTCTACACTACCAAGTTTTGTTGACAAAACTTATGTCGACACCCAAAATTCACCAAAACAAAAATCGTCAAAGGGTGTTCACACTTGCTCCCTATGTCAACAGATCATGTCCACGCTGGGGACTCCATCCTCAACAGGGTGATCAATGCACTGTAGGTATGTATCCCACAGTGCAGTGTTGTGGGAAGGAAGAGCTGATCGCTGCACATCTTGGGATTCTCTCTGAGTTCTCCCAAAGCCCCCTCAGCCGCTGCAAGCAGCATCATGAGTAGCTCTGTGAGCTCTCCCTGCTGAGGAATGGCAAAGCAGCACCGCAGTCTGTCTCCCTCCCCCTGCAGCAGCAGTCCACCTGCTGCTGTGTTCCTAGTGCATGGTAGAACAGGAGCATTCCAATGATTTGCTCTTTGTTTGCTCCCCAAATGGAGCAGCACACAGATACTTCCTGGAGCTTTGAAAGGGGGAGGGGTACATGCCTGCAGGGCAGCAGAGATCAAGACACTGAGCAGAGCAATCAGGGCAAGCATTGTGGGATATTGGCGGAAACCAGTTCTGTGGACAAAACAATCAGCAATGTCCACACTGGCTCTTTGCCGACAATAAAGGGATGGGAAAAGACAAATGTCTCTCCTAGGAGTAGAAATTTTTTGTCACCAAAACTGGGCATTTTTTGCAACAAAGATCCCATTGTAGTGTGTACGCTCTTGCTGTTTTGTCGCCTAAAGACAGTTTTTGGCAACCAAACTTGGTAGTGTAGACAAGCCTGAGTCTATGTGCTCTGAGTGTAATGTCCAGAGCAGTTCACATCTCTCAGAGCTATTGTTTCAGAGAGTTTGCAGATTCAGCCAGGAATCAGTACATTGGTTCTCCTTCAGCTTATCTTTTCAAAGTTCTTTGCAATTATGCAGGTTAGATACATATTATTTTAAATAAAAAAAGCTGGCCCTATGGGATAAAATTCACAGAAAACATGCCCCCCTGATTTTAAGGAAAGATGAAGTATCACTGCTTGGAGTAGTATTGGGACACAAAGGGCTGGTTCTGAAGTCAATGGAAGTCCTTCCATTGATTTCAGTGAGCTCTGAAGCATGCCTTAAGTCCTTTCCAGACTATGCACTAATTGGTTATGATGCACAAGAAGGAATGGACCTATCTTGTCTTTCAGATCCCAGTTAGAAAAAATAATTTTTGCCAGGCAACTGAGCTTTCTGAATGGAAAACATTAAGAGACCAATCAAACGGCTTTATTATTTATTTAGTATTTGCAAAGTCAATTAACGTTATTTAATAATGTTGGAGGGTTGCCGGGAGGAGAACCATTGCATTTAAGATGAGGTGTTCAGTTTCAAGTCATTTCAAATAATTTGACTTTGATAGGGTTTAAATAGAAAAATCCCATAGGATGCTAACATCATAATAATACCAAACCATAACTTTTCAGATTCATAGTTTGTTTTTCTATAGCCAGAAAAGTGGAAAAAATAAAACTTACATTGCAGGAAAGACAGAAAAATATTGTTTTAATCTGACCTGTTAGAACATTTTTTGATTTAATTTATTTGACAACAAAAGATATTACTTCACCCACCTTGTGTTTCTAACAACAAATATGGCAGTGGAAAGCCTGCTTAGGGTAACAGTGTCATTTCTGTTACGATAATCTTTTGCAGTTCATTCTCATCATCTGCTTTATGTCAATGCTTAACGTGATATGGGTAAAAGGTCTGGCCCAAAACAGAGACCTCTGAGGAAGGTCTGGAGATGAGTGGTTTCTGGTGGGTAAGTAATATAACTGTATAGAAACAAGCTGTTCAAGATCTAACCTTTTGCTGCAAATGAATGAAGTTATTTTGTTGGATTATGTCAGATCTGTGTTTTCTGTGAGACCAATTAAAACCCTGAATAGTGAGTGGTATAAAGGTGCAATATGCACTACACATCATACAGGAAATATTAGAATAGGAGGTTCACAGGGACAGTTATTAAAACTAAAATGATAAACACAAATACTTTGTTTCCTAGTGGTATTTTGAATGTAGATTAATTTATTTTAATGTTCTTCACAACTGATTAATTTCTTCTAATCTGTTCCCCACAACTGATTAAAAATAATAAAGAACACTTAAAACAGTTTGTTTATGCTGCCATCCCTCAAAGGTTCAACCCCAAAGATTCAGTATTCTGATACTTGTCATACTTAAGCCAGGTATCTATTTTAAATATGTATTAGGATTAATGACAATTGAACACACAGTACAGAATTATCTTCATTGATTGAAGTTCTATTGTTTTGATATTGCTGAGGCATCCCATACAGAAACTGCAGCCTTAAATAGACATTTTTATAACAGAATCCCTTCCTAATTTGCCCCTTACGTGTGAAAGAAAGAACCAATGTAGATTTCAAGATTAGAAACACGAAACATACGATTGCTTAGCCTTGAAATAACATTTCAGAACTCTTAGGTGGACTGATGTTGCCATTCTGTTATGTCACAATGCCCATTAAAAAAATCATGCTGGGACCAAATGCACAATGCTATGTTACTTGGCTGACATAGTTCTTTAGAATAGTTTTTCCACCATTTTATGAAGCTACCCACAGAACACTAATAAAGGAGGTGAAAAACTCCTTAAAGGCAAATTATTGTGTTAACCTCATTTCGGTCTGTGTTGAGTCAATGGACATATAGCTGATTATAAATAATGCTGAAAACAGAATATTACCCTATTTTTGCAGCTGGATATCTATACTATCAACTATGGTGTGAAGGAAACAGTCTTTTATGTCAATTTGCCAGATATTAAACTATTGCAAGACAACTGAAATTCTCATCTGAGATATATATATTTGATGTTTATTATGACTATTACAATAATACCTATCTGCTACATATAAACTGCAGAACAGCTACTAGACAGTCACCTGAATTCTACCTTGACAAATTTTTTTTTTCCATTTAGTCCTGTAAAGGTGTGTGGTGGTGGTTTGTTTGTTTGTTTTTTTAAATGTTCTCACACTAGCAGGATAACTCTCATTATCAAAGAAATTTCATGGAACAGCTGTTTTCTACTCAAGACAAGACTATCTCTACCTTCATTTTCCATGCGTGTTTTATGTATTACTGGCTGACAGGTCGACCTTTTCAGGTTACCTGCTGTGAAGTTGCTACTAGGGACAGCTGAAATGGAGGGGAGATAAAAGGTTATTTTGTAGCTCTTACTTTAAAAAAAGGATTGGAAGATGAAGACGTTCTAATTAGACTAGACTACTTTACAGAATTGTGCATTATTAGATACCTGAAATGAAGAAGACATTATTTCCCCTCCTTTTTTTACCTAGGGGGACAGTTAGTGACAAATTTTAAAAGAGGCTTCTGAAATGAGCTATAGAGTTCACTCCTGCTCTCTGTAAGTAGTTTTCAACATTGCAAAACTGGCATTTTAAAAAAATCTGTTTGAAAATATTCTCTTAAACCTAAAACTGCAATACCAAGGTTTGTTATATGGCTCTCTTCCCACCCCCAGTATTTTTTTCTAACAATGGGATTTTGGTTACCATTTCCCAGCCAACTACTTCAGACATAATTTAAAATTTAGTTAGGGTTTTCTTCTTTTATCTTTCAAATCATAGATATGCTTTTAGATCTGTCATCTATCTATATTAATAATTGCCCAATAAATTTGCAGCTGTTGATTTTGAAATCAGCCAGATGTACTGTGAAGGGATGTGCATTTTTATCAGGTCACCAGGCATATTCCTCACTGGAAGACAAATAAGATGAGGGGGAAAGTCTGAAGTCCCATTATGGGAAGACTTCTTTGGGAGATCCTAGGGGGACATAGCTGTTGATGGTATCAGTTTTTTCCTTCATGTTCTCTGGGATTTAAAAGTTTGTGATCATCCAAATGAACCTCAAGAAGGACTAACTGAAGTAAATGAAACAAACCAAACCTCCGATTTAAGTGAACGCAGTGGTTCTCAACTTATTTATAATTGTGGGCCACATTATTGTCCCACAATGTCTTACCTGGGCAGTGGCAGCTGGGATCCAGACCCCTGTCACATAGGGCCGGCGGGCTGCCTGGCCACCCTGGACCTCCACTTCAGGGTTGCCTGGGACCTTGCGGCACCAGGTGGCTGCCCCAGACCTTGCGGGGCCAGGCAGCTGCCCTGGATCTCTGCCAGGCGGCTGCCCCAGAACTCACGTTAAGAATAGATCCAAATCTTCTCAACTTGGCAGATCTACTCTGTAATGACTGTCAAATAACTCCGACTTGGGGTATCTAAAAATTGTTAATTATCTTTGTCATCTTTCTTTACAATCAGGCCCATTATTTTCTTCTAAATAATAAGTGGATTCAGTGTATTATCTCTCTTCAACAGGAACTGCATACATTTCATAAAATTTCATTTGAATCTTTATGACAGGTCTGAGCAACCTATGAAATTGTCTAGCTATCGAAGGCATTCACAACCTTCAAAAAATAATCTAGCAATCCATATGCATCCGCTTGTCAGCAATGCCTGCATGTTGGGAGTGAAAGAGAAAGGGTGGGTCCTCCGTGTCCTATAAAGCTCTTATGCTCCATAAGTGGGAGGCTTCTACATGTCCTGAAGCTGAACTGCCATAGTTCTTATAAACCCTGCTCCTTTCACTTTAACTTGTGGAATGCATGTCACTGAGGTGAGTGTACCGAGGGTTGTTGATAGTCATGCTAGAAGTCTTCCTTGATCCTTACACAGTACTTACATCACTACATGATTTGCATTCAAAATGTTAGAGCTTTTGTGCCTAAAATTAGATACCTACATCCTGGAAATGAAGCCTCGGGGCTGATGGCTGGTGCCTTATCCTAGGCATAAAATCTCCAGAACAAAATCTCCACATCCCTTTCCACCTCTGACACACCACCTGATTTGGCTGAACAATATCCATCTGTAAGTGCTCATGCTTCAAACCATCCACTTCTTTGCCCTCATGTCCTGCCCTGACACCAAGTGGCAGGACCTGTTGCCACCTGTGGAGTGTGAGGAACCCCACTGGGCCAGTCTGTACTCTGCTCTGGTTCCACGGCCTGTCAGGATTGTTAGTTGGTGGCTCGTCTATGAAGCTGAAAGCATGGGAGTGTACTTGGCATGGTTCACAAACTCCCCTGACACTGGTCCCTTCTGTTATGAGAGAGACCCTGGCTCACGTTTATGTAGAGTGTGTCAGGTTGAAGCCTCTCTTCCAGCTCCTTCAGAAACTCTTACTGAGGTTCTGGCTGCTCTTTTTCCTGCACCTCCTAATTCATTCACAGTCCACCCATGGCCCCACCAAGTCTCAAGACCTCCTTATCATTCTCCTCCTGACGCTGGCAAAGATGGTCATCTACCATTCCAAGAGGAGGAAACTGGATGGGGTGGTTGTGGGTCTTTTTGACTCTGGAGCCTATTTCCGTGTCCTCATCCAATCATGTCTCTGGGCAGAGTACTTATGGGCAATGTCCAATGACTTTGAGGAGCAGTGGGCGTGGATATGCCTTCTCTGCTCTGCGTCCCCCCTCTGGTTCCTGATATTTAACCTTTGACCTCACCCCCGGTCCTGTTTTCCACTTTGTTGTGCCATGTACTTGCCTGTGGCCTGGGCCTACTGGTTCCTCCCCCTTTAGTTGAGGGGGAGCCTTTAGTTTTGGGACAGGCGTAAACCCAGCTGTCCCAGTACCTGCAAAGAGTATCCCTTTCCATCAGCATGGCCTCATGCTAAGGCTGTAAAGGAGGGCACAGAGCTGACATATGAGAATGTGCCCCCCCTCACATCTAAAAATCTTCAACTGTCTTTTAATGGTAGTTTGACAACCTCTTTGAACCAGGCTGTATTGAAAGCCAGGATATGTCCTTCTTTTTGTGCAGTTTTCATTTTACTCTCTACTTTTCTCTCTTTTTTTTTTTTTGGGGCTATTTCAATTTTATTCTGCAAGATTTCCCATCCTCCTCTATGCATGTCTTATGCAATTTATGTGCCTTTCCTGTTCTTTTATTTCTTTTTACTTTGCTTAGTTCATCCACATTAGCTTTCTTCTACTTTGTGTTTTTTGTTCCTTAACTCTTGGGCATTTTTCTTTGAACATTTTTCATTTCCCCTCTGTGTCCTTCCCATTACCTTTAACCCACTTTATTCAATCTGACACTTCTCACTTTCATCCAGAATTCAATCTGTTGAAATTCAGTGTTCACTTTTCTCTTTTCATTCTCAATTTAGTCATGATTGCAGTACACCTTTCCAGTTCTAAACATGTCAGCTGTTTGTCAGCAGGCAGGTGAGAATCAGCCTTTCCTATTTATTGCAACTTGGTTGGTTTTATACATTGTGGGCCAAATCCTACCCTTGGAATATGCACAACCCACACTGTGTTCAATGGGAGTTTCACGGATATCTGTGGAAGGAATATGGTGCTACGAAAGGAAGCAGTCCTGGGTCATAGTCACAAAACTAACACACAATATATTTTTGGACCAAGTTTACAGAGGTGCCACAATCATATTACATTTGTGCTCACAATTTTGCATGCATCACTAAGATGTTTGTGTGTTTTATTACTAGTGAAGATGCAAAAGACAAAAAGAACAAGATTCCTAACTTAGTTTTCCATGCAGACAACTTGAAAAACTCCTCTTTACTTAAATTTACTGAAGAAATTTTAAGCTGAGGAAGTTGATATGGAAATCATTGAGCTATCACACACTGAGCTACCACTCCACAATGACATTTTTACATAGTTACTTTTCAAAGTAAAACCCCATGTTATTATTGATTGCTCTCATTTGTTTCTCTCCAGTCTTTATTGATACTTTGTAAAGCTTTTTTTTTAAGAAACTTTTAAAAAAGTTGTATAAGGTGATCTTTCACATTCTTCTTTTCCTCCTGTTTCTCTATCCAAAAAGGAGCAATGGGTCTAAGAGGAAAATGCAATTGAAAAATGTGTAATTAATTTATTTACAAATAAGGAAGAGAACCAAGAGAATGTTTGTTCCTTGGTCATTATAATCCTTCATGTGCCCACCATTATCTTTTGCTGTTAAGAAGCTTATACAACCAGCTGAAAATAATAATTTAATTCTAAATCTGGAGCTAACTCCCTACTAAATACTCATTGGGTCAGAGAGAGAGAGAGAGAGAGATGGATTCAAATCCCTCCTCTGAATGAGACAAAGAGAAGATTGGAATCCACATCTCATATCTCCCAAATGAGTACTTTAATCAGGCTATAGAATCACTCACACTCTCTCTTTTTGAACCAATGTCTTTTTATACAAAGTGGAATAGCTTGAACAGGAAAGCTTGAGAGAGAATTGCCTATAGCCTGGTGGTTAGGACACGCAGCTATCAGGGGAAGCCCTGAGTTCAAGTCCTGATCCAATGCATATTTGAGTATTTATACAATGTGGAACAGCTTCAACAGGAGAGACTGAGAGTTAGTGACCCCACACTAGCCTATACCCTTGTGGTTAGGAGGCTCACTGAGGAGGGTGAAGGTCTAAGGTCAAGTATCTGCTCCAGACTGGAGACCACATTGCAGGCAAGTGTCCCAACAACTGAGCCCAAGGTTCTAAAGGATAAATGTGCACATGCAGTTTTCTGAAGTTGCCTCTGAAAAATCTTTTTCTTAGATAAAACTAAATGGGTCAAATCCATGAATAGCTTTGGGTTGACTGAAACTGTTTTTCAGAAAATGATGTATTCATCCAAAAAATTCACCCAGCTGATTACAAACGTATCAGCCTAATATCTAAGACCTACTCATATGTTTAACTTTACATGGGTAGTCTAGTTGACATCATTGGGATTATTCATATATGACAAGAAAAATGTATAAATGTCTTTTCACACTTAGCAAGATTTCAGCTTTAGTGAAGAAGACAGACCACTGCTGTTTTAAGATATAGATCTAGTTTTTAGATTTCCATACATTCCATACATGGTGTTTTCGGACATACTCAAAGTAGCTAAGGATAATGAGAGTTTTTCATTATGACAATGGTGAGTCTCAGGATTTCTTGACATCCCATTTACACAAAATAAAGTTCTTTTATCTAGAAGAAGAAAATAAGAAAGCAGTACAGAATTCAGTCATTCCTATATGACTGATAGTCATTATTATTATTATTTATTAATCTGGAAACCACTAGTGATCAAAAAGTTTTACATTTTTAACTATTGAAAGGAAATTGTATCTAATATATTTGGCCTTTATTTGTAACTCTATATATATATATATATATATGTATATATTACTTCTATGATTGGGAACTAACTAATATCTATTACTATTTCTTTCTAAGATTAACGAGGGGATATAAATGGGTGGCTAGGGACTAACAATAGAGGGTTATTAAATCCTGATGGTCCTCTGTTCAAAAAGAAACATTCTGAAACAAAAGACTGGCTCCTAACCAAGTAGACTGCTTTGTCAGGCGAGAGTCTCCTGTTGGTTAGTGTCTGATCACCTGAGGAAGCTGATCAGGAGTCACTTAACAGTGGACATTGGAAGGTTATAAAAGAGCAGGAGCTGTGCTATTCTGTGTCTTTGGCCATTTTCACCAATGCATGTTGAGGAGAGCTGCTGCAGGAGCCTGCGGAGGTGGAGGGACCCTCTCTGCTTATTCACAGAGGAATTCCCAAGGAAAGAGTAAGCTACAGTAAAGTGCATTGCATTTAGGGTGTTTGTTTTCTAAATGATGTGTGCTTTCTTGTGTTCTCTCTCTTAACTGAAGAGTAACAGTGTTTTAGAGTCCTGTTCAAAGTCTGTCTGTGTCTCTGTTGGCTTTTGCTGTTGAGTGTCCCTCAAAAGGTGAAATGTAAATGAGAAAGCTCACACTTTTGGTAGGATTCTGTAGAATGTGCAAGATCTACTGGGGGAGAAGGCACTAGTGTCAGGTCCTAGGCAATTAGATCAGAGGGTCCCTCCCACAAAAAGAGCGGTCAAATATAAAGTCTGTCTTTAGAGTAAAAAGAAAAGGAGTTGGGACATTGTGGCACCTTAGATACTAACAAATTTATTTGAGCATAAGCTTTCGTGAGCTACAGCTCACTTCATCGGATGCGAATACAGACTAACACGGCTGCTACTCTGACACCTGTCTTTAGAGTGTGTGCCTGAACCCAGAGCAAGTGCCTAAATGCTACCTACGCAGACCAACCCAAGGGCATGTGGGATTCAGCATTTGGATCCCTATCAGCAGTCTGGTGAGTGTCCAGCATGGAGAGCTCAGTCAGATCTGTGACACAAGTTACATCTTTTTAAACCTTGTTTTATGTAATTTGCAAACTTGTATATTAAAAAAAAATTAAAAACACAATGGGATCAGATCCTCTAATGAGCTCTGAGGCAGTTTTGTGATTGGAGCCTACTTGAGCTGTTTGAAATTTTGTAGCCCACTTGAGCTGGCTTCTTTGATTGTTCAGAGGATCTCCTTTAATTTCTGCTCTTTCTCCCCTGCCCTGCCCCCCACTACTTCGTTATTCCTTATGCTAATTTTTTTTCTGGCTATATCAAACCAACTCACTGAATGTATATTTATTTAAACATTAGAGCAAGGGTTCTCAAATTTCATTCCACCACGACCCCCTTCTGACAACAAAAATTACTACATGACCCCAGGAGGGAGGACCAAAGCCTGCGCCTGCCCAAACCCCACTGCCTCAGGCAGGGGGGCCAAAACTCATGCCCAAAGGCGTCAGCCCTGAGCGGGAGGCCTGTAACCTGAGCCTCGCTGCCCAGGGCTGAAGCTCTTGGGCTTCAGCTTCGACCCTGGAGGTGGAGCTTGGGCTTCAGACCCCAGCCCAACAAGTTTAAGCCAGCCTTGGTGACCCCATTAAAACGGGGTAATTACCCACTTTGGGGTCTCGACCAACAGTTTGAGAACCTCTGCATTAGAGCCATCATCAAGGAACACGTCTATATAAGTTGTCTAAAAAAATACATTCTGATTTAAATATAGGCCTATTTTCATACTTATACTTGTGGTGTGCAGGGTTTCAAGGACTATCACATTCATGGTGTTCTCCATCCCTATGTTCCTTTATAACCGGAATATTCATTGAATGAGGCAACCTGAACTACAGTAATTAAAGCTCTCCAGGGGAAGCTTGGACCCCAGTGAAATTTCTCCTTTGAGCTCAAGGGAGTTGAGGGACAACAGCTGTATCCTATTGAGAACTTAATTATTTAAGGCAGCTGTACTTCATTTGTAATCAAGGTGTATACAAGGGAAGTCACAAAGTTGGGCAGAGAGGAGAAGAAAAGCTGAAGGAAAATTTCTTAGAGCTAGAGAAAGTAACATGGAAGTCAAACCTTTGTTCCCTGTGTTTAAGTTTTAAGATTATTTGATTAGTTGCTCTGCAGAATATTGATAGCTTTAGGGTTCAGCTCTGGCAACTATATTTTCTGGGTGTTGCAATCTAATCAATAGATGAAAAAGCCTTTTGGGGAGTATCAGGGGCTGATGTAAATTGTGGAGCCTACAATACCCTTCTTCCATCCATTCACTTTTTTTTTTAAACAAGTGATCTTTCTGGATTTATTAAAACACAACCCATCACAGAATTTAGCTTCTAAAATATTTGGTTCTCTTCTAATTCTTGAATGGTTTTTGCATGATTAGAAGAAAGTTTTCAAAGTGTGGAAATGCTATATAAGAAGTGTGGGTTTTTTAAATTAGGGATCTAAGTAATATTTCATACAATATTTCCCTCTCTGCAATAAGATATTTGATTTACTGTCTAGACTAACATCACTAGATATCTGACACCCCTCTAACAAAGATTTTGTTTTCAAAGAGAAGCAACTTTCATATAATCATTCCATAAAATTAATTTTAACTAATGCTACTTCTCATTGGCAATAGATTAATTTTAATAGTTAAATTTGTATGACAAAATATGTATGTTTTATTATACAGTACCAGTTAAGAACATTAACACAGAAAGCTTTGTTTTACTGTATGATTCTTCAAAAGAAGAAACAACAAAATCTTCATTTTTTCAGACTTTCATTTTGGTAGCTTTCCTAAGCCAACCAAATTATTCGCTTTACCTCCTCCTGAGCTGCACCTGTATTAATAGTAAGGAAATGGCCTTTCAGACTAGCCACATGATTTTCACTGCAAGAGTATGCACAGGGGATTAGTCAAGCCGTGAGAGTAACCCTTTGCAGAACATTACCGAATGTAAGCCTTCTGTAAACAAATGGAGAATATTTTTATATGACTGAGGTCCGTAAAAGAGAAAAGCACATCAACATTGAAGTGAAGACAGCCTTCTTTTGTTGTGTAGTCTGGGCAGGAATTAAAAAAAAATGGCAACCTCGAGCTATTTCAAAAACACGTCTATGTTATTGGCTGAGTAAAGTGAGGTTTAAAATTCAATTGAGCATCAGGAAGAAATTCCTCAACACATACACACAGGCAGCCCATATACAACTGATTACCGTTTTCACATCATGAAGACTTTGTTTTGCCTTTCTTTGAAGTACTGGAAGAGGCAAGATATCCTATTATATCACCAATTTTCTGACAGGATTTACTATACACTATCTTCCAGCAAGCATAGCTAACAGAGATTTTAAATAGCTATAGGTGGCGGAGGGAGAGGGGTGTTGTTTCAGGTAAATGATTTGCTCTAGGAAGACAGATGCAGTATGTAGAGCCAAGTATGCTAAACATTGTGCCTGATGTAAATCATTGTTGTAAGACAGAAAGAGGGGATAGAAAGTCAGAAACAGCCATCTTTATTACGGAATTTAGAGCGTGTCTGTGTCTGACATTGAGCAATCAGGGAAAGGCTATTGATATCCGATAAAAGTCATATGTTCTCACAGCAAGGCAACTAGAGGCGAAATGACCAGAGTAGGTGACAGCTGGAGCTCTAGGGTGCTTCTGAAAACATGAGTGAAATCTTGCTCTAAAAAAGGGAAAAGAAAGGGCAGAAAAACTTCCAGACACTTTCCACCTGGTGGAAAAGCACATTCTTGAATATCAGCCTGACCACATAGTTACCAACAAAAGGAAAATGGAGAGGTGGGACAGATTGGTGTTGTAGCTGATGAGGTCTCTTAGGAAAGAGGGCCTAGGGCTTAAACAGATGGCCAGAAACAGGAGTTCGGGAGGATAATTATGTCTGAAATCTCCATGTTGTTCTAGAAATTAGGAGACTATCTGTTTTAGTGTGGCTTTAATTTCTACAAATACAATGAGGGATTATGATATGGTAAAAGATGAAGATGGGTTATTAGAAATAGCAGCCATGAGTGATGCAAAAAGAAGCTTCACTGTTTTAAGCCTAGTCCATATGTTTGTGATCTGTTTAAATAAACTGAATCTGTGATAACAAGAATCCCATATAAATACACAGAGATGTATTTTTTACAAGGAACATAAATGTGTTGTTCAGTACCGAAGGATTCAAAGAACAGAAGAAGTCCCAGAGTTCCAAAGTGCGAAGTTTGATTCAAACAACACTTAAACAGAAAACATGTAATGATTACATTAATTTAAGATAAAATATCGGCTGGGATAATGCTAAGAGTATGCACACAGATATGGGAATCAAGGTATCATATCAATGTGAGAACTGAATGGGATAGGTTCTGTCCTCAGAGTTCATACAAACTGTAACATTCAGCCACTTTGACAGATAGACATGCCAATGTAATAGGCGCTCATGTTGAAACACCTCTGCTTGGGAACCCTTTGCTTGTGCTGGAGGGGGTTATGTTTTGCCAGTCTGAATTTGCATGCTGTCTGCTACCATTTGCTAGAATGCTATCTCACTTTTACAATCCATCTGGTCTCCCATTTTCTAACTATAGCTTGCTCCTTTGCTTTCATATGGGGAATTCTTGGAGTAGTAAAAGTAACACTTTAGCTGATGTCCTGTGTGGATTTTTTTTTTTAAACCTTTTTTTTTTTTTTTTGGTGGCTCCAACCTTTTCAGTGACATTTTTGGTAATACTGTGATCCTTCTTGAGAACAAAATTATAATAAAAATGAGGTTTAACTTTTGTATGAATTTGATAGTTCTCAAATGAATGAACTCATGGTACACTATTTCCTGTTCTTATTGTAACTGAATCTGAAATATATTATCTTTGTACAGCTTAAAACCTGGGTAGGTGCTTAAATTTAGGCTCCTATGTCCATAAATTTGTGACCTGATTTTAAAAAGTGATGCCTGACTAGCAACTTTCAATGGTGTCAATAGGAGCTGTTGGGTCCTCCAACACTCTTGAAAATGTAGGTGCCTAAATGTAGATTTAGGAGCTTCACTTTAGGTACCCTTTTTTGAAAACTGTGGTTTCTGCTGCTAGTTCTGTTTCAAACCAGGAAATGAAAAAATGAAAACTAACAGAGGAAATACTTTATTTTTATGAAACTCGGTAGGTTTAGTCTAGAACTAGTGATAACTCTTTACTGTTTATAAAGGCTGCAAGCAGTTCTAGTAGTTAAATGTTAGTTTCATTCCAACTTCCAGGAGATTGGGGGGATTCCAGGGCCTTAGGAACTTTGTGAATTAATGTACCTATGCAGCAATTGGTGAGGGCCAAGGCACAAAAGGTTCTGAATTGATAAGCATCCAAATGACATAAAACACTGTTAGGGCTAAATGTGATTATCTGAGCCTTCTTAGACTGGAAAATAATTTGGAAATCTCATACGAACAGTATTTTAATATAGCTTCCTCCTCAGTGAGCATTTTTTTAAAAATAAATGAAAAAATTATAGCAAGATTGTCACAGGAGTTTCATAAACTTAGTAAGTGATCCTTGCATTAACCTGCCATGCATATATTTACTTCCTCACCTTTAAAGCAAGTTTTATATTTCATTCTTATAATTCTTCATTAAATTTCCATCATAAAGAGGCAAAAACTACTATGAAAATAAGTACCTAGAATGCTAATATATATATATATATATATATATATATATATATATTTGACAAATGATGAGAGAGTATTTTGGAGTCCTTAAAAGTCGATCAGTAGAAGCCTTAAAAGTTAACTGCTAGCTTAAAATGTTTTACCATAATGAAATAGTGCCAAACATAAGAAGAGGAAAAATACAGTAACAGACATAATAAAACAGTCTGTGAGGATGGAAAACAGGACATTAGACAGTGAACAAGGCAGTCTATTAGGGCGAAAAGGACCAGCAGAAACTTCAGAACATCTTTACTGGTGCTTTTGGAGAACAGCACTTTGCAATACTTGTATAATCAAGAGAGAAGTATTTCCAAAGCTCACAATTGTGAGGACAACTGCAGTATGCATCTCTGTGGGGTCAAATATTGTTATATGAATTATTACTTCATATTTAATCAATATATTTAGTCACAGGAAGTGTTACACGTATGAGTTTCAATTTATTGAATTCCATGGGAGTTTTGCATGCTTCTAAAAGAATGGGTCACAACCTTCGAAGTGCAGAGGGAAATAAAGTGATTCTGGCAATAATTGCTGTGTAATTATTTAAAAGCAGACAAGGAATTCACAAGACCTTCATATAATGAAACTAGTGCACACAACCCCTCAGTCAAGAAGAATGAGATAAGTTCAGCCATGTCTCCGCAATATTAGAGATGCAAATTCATCTTCCCTTTTTCCTCCTCCAAATCTCTCTTTCTTAGCACCCACTGTGATCCTCTTACCAGTTTCTGGAAAGTGGATTTACCTCTTAATGTTTATGAACTTTCTTCAAGGCAAAGCAAACTTGTGTCAGAGACAAGAAAGCAGGTGAGAAGAAGTGGCTTAGTCTTTGCATTTAGTACCAAGCTTTTCTTTTTTTTCCCCTTTGAGTAAAATTCTTAAATACAGAGTAGAAGAACAAAATAAAAAAAGTTGTGTATATTCACAAAATATTTACCAAACCCTTCAAGCTCTAAGTAGAAGTTTGAATCTTAACTTATCCAAATTTTGTCAGTCTCACAGAAGCAGCTTGAAGCCCATTGCTGTTGCATTCCACTATAGCTGGTTTCACTTGGAACAATTTAGAAACATCTGATATTCATTTTGACCAGGCAACTTGAACATCCCTCAAACAGCAGTAGACTCTTACTTCTTCATCTGTTACCACTAATTGTGTGAAACTGTGAATTTTCTAGAATGCATTAAGCAAGAAATTTGTGTGGCACAATAAAAAGCAAGACCTGAGAGAAGTTATTATATTTTAAGGAGTGCAAACTCAGGAAAATCAAAACCAAGATGAGGCTTCAAAGACTGTGCTCCTGCAATAGAGGAAGAAGATGCTCAAAACAAAAGGAACTCTTATTACCAAAGCAGGAACAAACACTAAACATGAGAGAAACTGTGCAGGAAATCTATCCCTATTTTAATTTAATTGAATGAGAATGTTTATTTGAAGTCAGTTAGAGAAGGATTTTTTTTGTTACTGTGACAAAAGAGCAGTGAACTGGATCTAATAAAATAGGTCCTCAAATATCACACACAACTCCAACTCAAGCCTGAAGCTTTCTGAAGTTTGAAAAGTTCAGAAAACTTAAAATTCACAGGCTTTTTCTTTTTGGTTGGGGTGTAAACTTCAGTGAGGATCAGAAGCAGAAATGCAAAACTACCATTACTGCAGCATTTCTGATCAGGCTCAAACAAGGGAGTATAATCCCACAACAAACTATCCTAATAAGAATTTACAGCCTGTTTTTCAGACCAAACTGGTGTGGCTGACCTTTCAAATTTCCAAATGCTCTTCTGAAATGAACTGAATTTTTTAAAGTGCAGTCATGTCCAATTCTGCTTTCTGAGTATGAAGATGGTGAGAGGCCACTCAGAGGAAGTGATAATACATGTTAATACTAGCATGTGTACAATAGAATCCTAATCATATATACTTTTAATTTTTAAAAAAATTCTTAATCCAAAATACATTTGTATCTCAGGCTGCCAGTAGCTTATACATTGCACAATTTTTTCCCCCAAGGTTTGTTTTTAGGAAGGGCTGGAGTGTTCCTCAAAATCTCTGTGAAATCCAGTTTCTACTCTGCGGCAGGGATCACTTTCTTGTTTGTATAGAGCTTAGCATAATATGGTTGGGTCTCCTAGGTGCTAGGACAATACAAACAATATTATTGATAAATAGTACATAGCATAAAAGCAAAGCCTTAACTGTTTTACTAATATCTGAATTCACAGACAAAACCTACTCTTAATTCTGGCTTTTGGACAGATTCCTGAGAATGGAACCAATAGAGTTCCACTGTGTAACAAAAGACATTGCTTTGAGGGAGACTGCACAAGGGATACACAACTCATGAGTGGCCTTATGGTGGGGGGTGGAGGGATGGTCCCTGCATGACAGTGTACAGAGAAGTTTGCAGGTGGAGCAGTTGTAGATGTTAGGAGAGATCAGTTGATCTGTTGCTGAACAGATCCTGTGGACCCTCAAACACACAGAGAGAGGGCATTCCGAATTTATAGAGGCTACTCCTCAGAAGAGTGTGTCTGCTATAATCTTGGGGGGAGGGGTAGGGTGTTTCTGCAACCTCTTTCTGATTAATTCAGTTGCATCACAGAAGATTTGCTTGGGGCAGTATTATTGCAAGCAACTAAAACAGGAGACAGAGTTTTCTTTTATTTTGTATTACACTGGGATGTTTTCTGACCCTTGAGGTTATTGAAGATCCCAGAGAACAATCTGAAAGATTAGGGGTGATGATGCACTGTGGTAGATGAATTTAAATTTGGATAATTACAATATGCACTTCTACCATAAAATTTGCTTTTGAATTAGATATTTTATTCCTTTCTTGGTCCTAAATTTCTGTTTAGTGTTGCTGTGTGCTGTTTAAACAGTTGCTACATTTCACATGATAGGTTATATGTCAGTGGTGGATGAAGTGATTTCTATAGATTTATGTCTAGTTTACAAAGCTAGTTTAAGATCTTGTCTAGGAAAGTCTCAATCTTGGCAGAGAGAATCAGACACTGAACTGCACTCTTAGTTCCAAAGGTGATCCCTCCAGAATAAGGTATGTTGATGGGTTGGGGTGAATTAGAGAAGCTTGTATAATCAGCAAGATAGCATCTTCTATACATAAAGAGGATTTCACAAACCAGGATTCCACTGCTGCCAATCTAGTACATCTCACAAGTACATTCACTCTAAAAATAGACATAGTAAAAGCAGTCAATCCTAATTATTGTCATGTCAATAAATTTGTAATTTCTCCTCTTTTCTTATGCATTTAACAGATCATAATTGTAAATCACCTCTAGAATAACACTTTTATAGATGTTGTAAAGTTAGATCAATGGTATGTGTTAAAGCTATAATTTAAATAGTAATTTGGACACAAGATCAAATAGGACAAAATATTTTGTGCCAATACCTACTTCATATCTACTATTAGAAATGGCAACACTATTGAATCCTATTCTACATTTGGATGTCAGGAGCATTATTCAATATTAGATTTCAGTAATATCTTGTAATCAAATGGAATCTCATTTCTATTCAATTCATCTGTACAGTTAATTTAGAGGATAGATGGCTACTGCGGCATTATTGTTTGTGAAGCTGACTTAAACAACTTGTTATATTGTTTAATGCCAGATAAGCTTATGTGTGTTTTTTCATATTCTGTTTTGGGACTCTTGTGATCCCAATTTGTCCAAATTCTTGTCTCAGAACTCATACTCCCACCAGCTTCTTTATCTTAACAAAATTCTGTGACTCTCCCTGACCTGTAAATAATTTGTAAACCCAGCCACATTTCTGAGCCAGGGGAAGAGGATGGGTAGGGCAGGGTAGTAGGAAGGAGAGTTGTCTCCTGGTTTGCAGATTCATCACAATGATTATGACTTGCATCTACTCAGTGGTGACTGACACAGCTCAGTTATCATATTCACAATGAACTGTTTGTGAAGAATCAACAGGCCAAGTATAATTTGAGGTTCAAGAAAATTATAAACTGCTGATTGATCATCTGTGAAGGGGAAAAAAGCTAAATTCACTGACTATTTTTGCTCAGAGCTACTCATCTAGAGTTTCATCACCAAACTCTTTATTTTGTATCTCTGGTCTTGGCTATCTTAATGTTTGAATCCATAAGCCCTCCCTAATGCTGCCAGTCTGCAATCATATTACACTTTTTATGTGTTAGCCCTGGTAGGTGACTAACTTTTTCAACCTTCAGGAAGGAAAGATGATACCATTAAAGCACAGCAGTTGGGTTTTGTTCCCATCTCTCTTGAAGAGTTAGGTCTGTGATGTTGTCTCTTACATTCTCTGTGTCTCCATTTATCTGTTAAATAGGATCACTAGAGCTGACTGGAAAATTTTTGACAAGATATTCTAATGAAAAAAACCTCTTTCCCAAGACATTCTTCATTTGTAAACTTTCACTTTTTAAAAATTAAGTATTCATCACTGCAAAGTTATGAGGCTAACTATATTATGTTGGTAATACATTTATTTGTAGAATCTTGGATGGGAAGTTACTATAGAAGTGGGGCACTTATGTTCAGGATGGCTTTTAGCAACATACATTATGAAGAGTTAATTCTAGCCTGTAAAACATTGCACTACCCTGTGACAATTGTGCAGATTGCACTCAATAAATATGGAAGCAATCTGATGTCCACAACTATCAGTTACTCAGATTTTCAGAATTGCATTTGTGTAAATATATGTGCATTTGTTTGCCTAACAGGGTCCTGTAATTACTTTGATTTCACACAGCCATGCCAATGAATGCACAAATAACTTGTTTGGCTTCTAACCTGTCAATTTGTGCATGAAATCACCACAACTACACCTGCCATTGTAAGTACTTGCAAGTGCATGTTAAGCATACAAATCCACATGTAATTCTGAAAACCTTAGCAATTTTGTCAGCTCCTTCAAAATTTTGCTTTTGCAGGTTATAATTTGTAAAACTTGCGTGAAAGCCTGGTAAAGGGGCTGTTACAATCTATTTGTGTGTTTTATGTTGTGAAGGAAAATTTGGTATTTCTCTGTAATAAAATTCTCCAGCACAAGGGCATTTTCTCTCTGTCAGAGTTACATGATATAATTTAAGTCAGTTCCTAAACACAGCAGCATTCATTCTCATAACACTGTTTTTTTCTGTACTCCACCGATAGGTTGTGAACCTCGTGGAAACACTGAGGCTTTGCAGATCTTCCTGTAACAAAAGCACAACACTTCATCATGCCAGAGAAATTGCAGCAGAAAAACACTATGACTCATTCTTTCATCTCCCCCCAGGATAGGAAAATCTTTAAAAGCTAGCATTCCACTTCCTAATGAGGACCAAAACAACCCAGTCTCATCACAGCTGTGCATGTTTTCTTTATCCAAGTTCCATAGAAGACCAGACAAAACCTCTATTTTTCCATGCCTGGCATGCACCAAGGTCAGCATCTGCTTTCTCACCATGAACTCTCTTAAACTCAATGTTTCTTTTGATTTTCAAGTGGCTAAACCATGCTCTAATTGTAGTTTAACCCTTGCTGCCACTCCACTCAATAGATTTGGAGAATTCATTAAAGGAGATCTGGGCCCATATTTTCCCCATTTCCCTTTTCTATGTAGGTGTTGATTCATTAGCCGGGCATCCAGTTTCCTGGTCTGTGAGTGCTGACTGAGTGATTTTAAAAGGAGCAGCTAGCCCCCTTTAGATAGCTTATGGCATTGTTTCAATAGCCTAAATGAACCACAAAGTATTTGCCTGTTGCCCAAGCTCCATGTACATCTTTTAAAAAAACAACACAGCACAGATTTTGGAATCATGAGATGCATGGCACAGCTGGCTCTGAATAATATTTAATTACCTTAATGTGATATATGCTGTTTTAAATGACCAGTGTTTATTCTTATAACTGAACACATATGTAATGGCTGTTGATGTTAAGAAAATGACCCACGCAGATGATTGGCGTATTATTTTATCTATTTATTTGTATTACATTGAATAGAAATCAGTAGCAGTCCATGAACACCACTGTCCCTAAAAAGTTACTTCATCTAAAAAGGCTGATTTATTTATTTATTTATTTTTGTGCTCATCTTCTAAGAATCCCCTTATGGTTCCTTATTTTAAAAGAAACTGTAAATTTATACCTGATTACAGTGTTTTCCCTTTGTATTTTGTTTCTCCCTGCCCATCTTTTGCCAAGTTCCACTCCGGGTCTCAATCCAAGAACCCAAGATAAAACTCAACACACTAAATTGGTTAGAGGCCTCTGACCCCATATGTACTGAAATGAAATTTCAACCTGTAAGGCGTGGGGGTGGGGGGAGGGGGAAGGTTAAGTATGGAATAAGTTTGTGTGGTCCTACATTCTTGATCATGGACCTTGAATTCCCCTGGCACTTCTATAAGTTTACCAAATAGCATATGGTCTTACTGAAACCAAAAATTTCATCCAGCCTTACCTGGGTGAAAGGAACTATGTTCCAAAATGCCTAGACCTGTGAATGGTACTGAGAATGTCCCACACCCAGTCCCCACAACAGTGGCCCATTTTAATTCTCCATTACAAGTCCAGATAATGAATATTGTCAGCCTAGTATTCCAACCCACTGCAGGGTGCCCAGCAACCGAGCTGCAATTAACTTCACAAAGCATTCACACTGGCATTACTAATCTCTGGGCCACACAGTGCTTTTTCCTGTATGATCCCAGTTTATTACTAGCAAAATACCATCTCTGAAAATGGCTACAGGGATTGCACAGAAAGAAACCCCTACCCCTACCTAGAGCCAATCTTTCAAGGAGGGAGAACTCCCATCCAACCGCAAAGTTCCACTCAGTTCCAACTCCAAACATGGCAGTTTTAGCATGAGGTGGACTGCTGTGTCCTAGCCTGAGCCAAAAAGTTAGTCCCTAGCCCATATTAACCATTGTACTGAGGCCCTGCAAAGGCATCGGTTAAAAATGGTTTGAGGGTGAGGAAAAATACTTTCTAACTGGCTGCCTGTACAGCTCCAAATTGCTGCCATCCTGGGCAGCTGGCATTCAATATACCTATACTTACTTGCCCCAGGGTCCTTCCATATTATTCAGAGGCTTTCCTACTTACACCTAGTTTGCATGATAGCTGGCCTACTGCCAAATAAGGACATGAGGAATTTATGGAAAAACTCAAGTGGAGGTGATTCCACCCAAGGTCCTTTGGTCCTCATCCCTGTGCTACAGAAGCTCAAGATGCCGCTCAGGGAGGTGGGCTTAGAGAGGTGCTGGAAAATGCCTTTCCCTCCCATTTACTGAAAGGGGAACCTTCTCTTAACTTATTTTCTTAAAATCTATAAAATCTACACAAAAATGAAACAGAAGTACTATCTGAACTTAAGAAAAGAAAAATCTAAACTTAAGACAAGGCTGAATGAAATAGAAATCTTGGTTTGTACAAAGCAAGGAATTGTCAGTGTAGAGCAGACACATAAAACATTTCCTAATGCTGAAGGAAAGAAAAAATCACTGATTTTTTTTTACGTATTAGAGTCCCAAAGAAGAAAAAAACCTAACTCTCTTGAGGAAAACAAGAGGTCAAAGATTGCCCTGAGATGCTTTTAGCAGGAACTCTCTCAAGGCAGAGTACCATGCAATTTTCATTATTTATTTATCATTGTTGAAGGGTTTTGGTTCCATAATACTTGCCCACAATGCATTTGAAGGTTACTGGAAAGTCTTTTCTCCTTTGAACAAAATGGCTATTCACTAGACTACATGAAACATTAAAAGCATAAAGCACAGAAGTGGGATAGCTTTTGGTCTGCTTTACAATCCTGTGCAGCCATCCTTCCCATGAAATATGCAGGGAATTTATCTGAATAAGGTTTTGATATGGTCAGACGAAGACAAATGCTCAACCTAACTTAAGATGAACATTTACAACTACCCTTTTGTAAATGCAGAAAGTGGTCTGAGGGCATCTTTATTGGGATGAGAGGATGTCACTATGTGAACAATTAGAATTTTGGCTGTAGTCATAGGTGCTGGAACTAGTGGTGCTGGGGGGTGCTGCTGCACCCCCTGGCTTGAAGTGGTTTCCATCATATACAGGATTTACCATTTGGTTCAATGGCTCTCAGCACCCAACTATATAAATTATACCAGCAGACCTGGATGTAGTACCATGAAACAAATGTGAGCAGTAAGGATGTGTATCCTGCTCTCAGGGAGGATTTGGAGATCAGTTATTTAGTATGAGCCTGATCCAGAACTGACTGAGGTCAATAGGCGACTTTCCATCTACTTCAGTGGGCTTTGGGTGAGAATCTGTTATTCAGAGACCTGGGGGTAGCTACTAGGTTCAAAACAACTACTAGGAGTATCATGCCACACTTAATTGTGAGGGGTTTCTCCCCTTCACTGGAGGCTAAGGGCCGGGTTAACAAGAATCTTCTCTGGTTTGCATCCAGGAACCAGGAAGCTTAGGGTCAGTATTGTATGGTCTACTCTCTTTCCTACAAGAAAGCACAGTGAAGATAGCAGCAGACTATACTTCCCCAAACCAAATACAGGGGCCATTGGTTCTTCTCTTCCCTGCATGTTAGGGAGGTGCTGGAGAGCTTCATTCCCCTCCTTGTATGTCAGAGGAATGGGAGGAGCTACTAGATTCATAGATTCATAGATATTTAGGTCAGAAGGAACCTTCAATACCTGTAGCCCAGTCATGACTACTGTTCCACCCGGAGGGCCTCCTGCTGCTCCGGCCACCGTCAGGGGGTGGGAAGAAAGCCCTGGGGGGCCAGCAGCTGCTTTGGCAGCCCCGGGATTGCTGCCAGGAGCCTGTGAGATCTAGCTGCTCCCGCCGCCCCCAGGACTGCTGCTTAGGTGGTTCCTGGGGCCAGTCCCATTAGCCACAGGCTAGGGCTCCAGAGCAGTGTCTGGTGTGGCTGGCTGTAGGACCACCTGAGCAGCTGGCTGGAGAGCCACTCCAGGAGCTACCAGTATGGCTGTCCCCAGGGCTGCCTGGGCTGTCTCCTGGGGTCAGCCACACCGGCCGCTGCGGAAGTCACGGAGGTCACAGAAAGTCACAGAATCAGTGACTTCCATGACCTTCGTGACAGACACGGAGTCTTAATCATTATCCATGTATTGAGCTATTGTGTGAAGAGTTGATGAATAGTTCTGTCCTGATGTTTGAATGAGGCATCTTATGATTTGTATAGGGGAGTAGTTGGAAAAACTTATAATACGTTCCAAGAAATAACTGTTAAGAGTAACTTAATAAATACATATTTTTCTTTGATTTCCCCCTTTCTCACACAACTGTAATGACATGGTACATACCATTTCCAGTAAGAAAGCTCTTTAAAGTTGGACAGATAGGAATGTTTATCTATTAGAGTGCACTTTCAGCTTTGTTTTCATTTAAATATCACCAATCAGCCACAAAGTTCCAAAAGCTCTTTACAAACTCGATGCATGTAGCACCACTGAAATGCAGCCATCTCTGGGGTACTGGGTAGCACAGCACACAGCTGAAGTGGTGGTGAAGGGGTGAAATTGGCTACGGGTGGTCACTTTTCCAATCTCTTGATTCCAGCCTGGCTGTGTACCAAGTTATGCCCCTAGAGAAACTTTAGGACTATTCTGCATTACCCTAGATGACAATGCTTCCAAGGGCAGCTGGGGATTGAGGCACACTGAAATTGTGACCAAACCCCCTTTCCGTTGGCCATATTACATCCCCTTACATCAGCTGTGAAGAGAAGGGGGCATCGAAGGAGGGATTACCTAGTTCTGTACCACTGAGGTCTCTCTCTCCATAGGGGAAATCCTCTCATTGATGTCTGTGCCAGCAGTGCAGTGCAAATCAGACTACTGGCAGCTCAGGATTTGGATTCTGCATTTTTAAGAAATGTGTTATGGGATCTTTAATACACATACCTATAGAACCTTGGATTCTGAAGTCTGATCTTAAAGACAAAAAGACCAAATGAAGTGTTAGAATTTTGCAGAAATCAGACAGAAGCCAAATGTATTGGAATCTGAAAGTGATACATTAACACAATTAGTGGTAGCAATTTTATGTTTAAAACATAGAATCTATGTTTTAAAACATAAAAGGTTTAAAAAGAATCTCAACAGAAAGAGTAAATCAGTTTTTGCAGTTTTTTAAATGGTAAATTAAATATAAGGGAAATAATACTGTATGGGCAAAAACTGATTCTTCTGAGAAATACTTCATGGCCTGGTCCCGTCTTCATTTTTATGACTGGTTCAGCTGTATCCATCGCTGATATGTTGTCAAGCAACAAATAAATTCTGTATTACCGTTAAAGCTATAATATAGCGCTTATAGTACTACAATGCCCCTTAACAGCAGGTTCAGTGTTGACTCAAAGGAAAGAATGCCACCTGCTGAAGCAAAATTATGGATAGTTCACTTTCTATACAGCTCTTCCTAAAGAAAATCCACAAAAGATTTATGGTTAGCATTAATTCTTCATCTCCTCTAGGAAGTAAAAACAAACAGGTGTTGCAAAATGTTCACCTTTTCTAAGGGAAAACTGTAATGTGATGGGTTTGATGGGGAAAAATGTTGAAAAGATTAGAATCTAGAGTACTGTTAACCTGTCTTGACACCACTGGAAGGTGATTCTGAATTTATTTCCTACTACTATGGAAAAATGATGAAGAATTTCTTGTCCTGCAGTCAGTTTTGTTAAGTAAAAAAAGTGTTCATTCATAAATAAGTTTGCTTGAGGGATGGTTATAACTATTTTGTAGGAAGTGGTGATCAAAAGGACAGTGAAAAGTTGTGAAACTGACAAAAGTAAATTTCTGTCCATGTTGAAAGGTGGAGCCTCACTTGTATTTGTTCCCAACAAGAAATATGAAATAACTACAATATGTTGTGACATATTGTTTCTTCTAAGATGCACATACAGCTGTCTTTGAACTCCTTGTTCAATGGCATACTAACATCAGAATAATCAGACTAGCCACTACTGCATGAGTTCAGGATCTTAGTAGAAGAGCTAGTTGGGAATTTTTCAATTAAACATTTTAAATGGGAAATGCAGATTTATCAAAATGTATACCTTGATGCATTTCTTGACTTCAATTTTTTCAAAATGTTTTCAAAATAGTCAGTGCTTCACTTCAGCATTCAAAATTTCTGTTTTTCAAACTGATCTTCTTTTTCCTAATTTAAGCTAATTATAATGTTAAAAAAATTACCATGGTCATCATCCATCCATCCATCGGTTATGGATTCTCATTTCACAAAAACCTGAGAATTTGCCTGGAAATTGTCCCTTTTCAAATAGGGACAATCTCAAATTCTGCCTACTGTAGCTTCTGAACAATAGAAAAGACCTGAGATGGGAAGGAATCTCATGCTGCCCCCGCCACAAGAGAGTCCAGCACAGAAATCCAAGCCAGGAAGTGACTCTTTCTTCCTTCCTTTGTTCCTTCCCTTTCCATTTAAAGTATGTTTTAAAATATAGAAGCATGGAATACGAATGAAAACCCCATATTGTTAAAATAAACCAGACTTTACCAGATCCTTCTGGAAAGACAGTCTATCGCCTATGATTTGGAGAAAATAGGATTAGTGTTGGTAGCCTCAAATCTGAAACATCTGCAAAGTCCATGTACAATAGCTAGCTGATTTCCCAGGTCAGTGCCTTACCTTAGGGCATTTTGACAGAACTTGAAAATTACTATCAGAACTTTTGGAATAATCACGCATTCTCAATGAAACATGCTAAAGAATAGTAGAAAGGCTGTATTTATCTAAGAAGGAATCAGATGACTGTTTGAAGCTTGGATTACTAAAGGCTCATTAGATTGAATTTAAAAAAAAGGGTTTTAAAATGTATTAACATCCACATTTCCCTCAGGGCCCTTCACCCCAATCTCAAGTATCATCTGACATTTATTTATTTATTTATTTATTGCTTGCTCGCCTCCCTGTTTCCATGTCAAATTGAATTTGGGCCAAAACTGTTCCATGTTCCATTTCTGATGACAGATAGAAAATCCACATGAAATATTAGATTAAGTTCAAGGCTAGGAGGCAGGGTGTTCTAAGATGGACTGGCCAGAAAACAAGTATTGTGCCCTGCAAAAAATTGAAATTTCAGATTTTTTTTTTCAATTTGCAGCAGAATGCAACTGAGATATTGAAATTTTCTAGAAAAAAAAAAGAGTGAGACTATACCCCAGAAGTTAGGGCACTCACCTAGCATGTGAAGGGCCTCATCTGATGGATTTGGGTTCAATCAAGGTTTAGAACCTACATCCCAGATGAATGTCCTAATCTGAAGGACATTGGATATTCTGGGGTGAGTTGCTCTGTCCAGAAATTCCATCCTGGATCTATGAACATTTCCCAGTGAAAGTTCAATTGAATCTGATACATTTCCGTGAATAGTTTTTGTTTGTTTTGTTTTGTGTTGACAATTCTCAATTTTCTGACAAAAGACTTTTTGTGGAAAATTTCCTGATTAGTTCTAAATCTGTTCATAACTCTGCTATTAACTGGCCCTAATATTGTGCTTATATAATACTTTACAGATATTAAGTATGTTGAAGTAGGCAAGCATTATTACTTTACAGATGGGGAAAACAAAGACTGAGAGATTGAGACTTGACCAAGGTGACAAGACTTTCAGAAACAGGATTACAACAGTCCTGGTCTGTTGACTGCTAGGCTTATACCTAAACCAACAGATCATGGTTCTTTTTATCAGCGCGTCACAATCTTTCTGAATTTCAGTTTCCTAATCTGGATTATATTTATATGCAACCTCCTTCTGGCTCTTGATATCTTAAGCTCTGTATAATTTCTCATCTTGGATATGGTAAATATTTCCCCATTTTACAAATAAAAAGATGCAGGTTCAGAAAAAAAAATAGTACTCTTATCCAGTAGATTAGCTATAGGGATTGGAGTCAAAACATTCTTTAGTTAAAGTTGGGGAAGACATTTATTGATGGTGGCATTGGGACTGGGGTAAGAGCAGGTGAGTTTCTAAGTGGTGATAAACAGGCCTACAAATTTACACTAATTGTAAACTCAACTCTAAAAAATGAAAGTTCATAGTTTCATAATAAGCTGTAATAACAAATATTGATTGGAAAAGATGCAAAAGACAGAATTAGTCCAAACAAAAGGTCCAGTGTAACTCAAGGACTGTTAAGATCGTGTCTGGTAAACAAGAATAATGTGGGATCAGAACTAGTGAACCAAAAATGGTGTTGGAAATTAGGCCTAATTGATGGGCAAAATAATGAAGGGATGGGCTATTCCTCAAAAAGAGACTTTGAGAGGAAAATTGGTGGATGGACAGAGGCTACTGCAATGCCAGCTTACTGGAAGACTAAAAAAAGGGCAGGAGTGACCTTCACCATCATGGCTGCCACCATTGTCTCCTGGGACTCTTGGCTCTTCTTCATCCTAATCCTGTGAGATGTTCTGACCAAACTGAGCAGCAGAGAGGGAGCCAGATGATCTCACCACCTCTACTAGTGCCAGCTGAAAACAAACACCTGGGATGTTCTTTCCCTTAACTAATGTGTTCTTTTCCTTACCCATTTTATTTCTTCTCTTTCCTATACCTCTTTTTCCTTCTATCTAATAAGTCTGGCCTCGCTGGCCAAGAATGCATATTTTGCAACACTACCACAAGTCTGTGACCAGAAATGCAGCTAAATGCCATACCCTAAATAGCCTGATGCTGATACAAGTTTACCAGGTCTCAGACTGGCTAATAAGACCACGTGTTGTGCCTGTGTTTCTTTCCCCAGGAGTGAGGAAGCAAGCAAAATTCCACATCAGAGACAGAAGCTGCATTTTCTCTCTCTATTATTCTTTTCTTTCCCTTTTTGAGTGTTCATCTTGATTTGCGTCTTAGAAACGGGACTGGACTTTAATAGCAGCAGCAGCAGCAGCAGCAGCTCCAGCCTATCTAAATTCCTCTTTTCCACAAAAGGACAGTTATTACTGTCTTTAATACAGTCTATTAGACTGTCAAACAAAGTGTGTGTGGGGAGGCGGGGGGCGGGGGGGGGGCGGGGGAGAGGTTCCTCCTGAAAGCTGTCTCCAGCTAAAGGGAACAAGGGATGTTATTAAAATAAAAGCTTTATTTAATGCTTTACAGTTCAAATGCTTTAACTATTTTCCCTTCTTTTCTGTATCTTTTTAAAAAAAAGATTAAAAGGATGTTTAGAGGGTATGTTTGCCATGGTACTAAGTAGGCTGATCTATCTGTATACCAAACCATGTTTAAAACGGTTTAATGTTGGACAGTAAATGGTTTATGTTAACACTTTTCACTTTTTGGATCCATATATCCCATCTAAATTAATACAACAGCATAAACATAAAAGTTTTGCTAAAACTTTTGTCGTAAATTATCTCAGGGTAAGGTGATGGTTGTTGTTGTTTTTAAGTATCGGTTTTCATATGCTTTTAATATTTAAATTGTAACTTTCAAAAGTTATAACCACTACAACTTGGTTATAGGAAAAAAATATTCCACTTGGAAAGGTCAATAGCCAGGAGCTAAGAGGAACTGAAGTCCCAAATGCATTTGAATGAGAATGTTGACATTTTTGCTGTGTATGTTGGCTAAATGTAGGGCCTTGTTTTTCTTTTCTGTCTTAATAAAAGAGAAAAGTAGTGGTTTTAGAATTCTATTTTTATCTTGAGAAATTTATTAGATGCTGCTAGTGCTTTATTTGTTCTGGAGGTTTTTTTGTTTGTTTTGCTTTTTGGTGGGCCAGGTCATTTGGTTTGATATTTTTAGCTTAAAATATCTTGCCATGCTGTAAACGTTTAAGTTAGTGACATTTGACCCTCTGATTTTAGAATTAGGCAAAAGACTATCTCTGGCACTATTGAACTGGGAAATTCACCCTTCCTCAGCACAAAATATAAGTGGAGGGACTGAGGGAACAAAATTCAAACCCCAGTTTTTTGCCCAGAGTGCAGAGCAGCTCCACACTTCCTCTGTGGCTGCTATTCCAAAGCATGTGCAACCTCTGTGCTCTCCTTATTTTGAGGGTCTTTGAACATAAGAAAACCATGTTATGTCTTGGCTGTTATATAAACAAAGGGTTACAGCACAGGGATACTTGAAACCCTGTGGTCTGGCAAAGAACGCTGACGTGCAGTTCCAGGCCACGTGTTCCCTGCCACCACCACTCACGTTTATTTGCCAACTGGGTCCTTAATCTTAAAGTCTGCCCCGATAAGTGAAATGCATTTATAGTTATGGCTTCTGATTTTGCAACCATTTATTTACAGAAGCCTTTTTTTCAACTAAAATAGCTATGCTGTAAAGGTTTGATCCAAAGCCTGTTGAAAACAAAAGAACTAGTCTCGTTTACTTCAGTGGGGTTTGGATTAGGTCCTAATTCTCTCTTCTAGATACTTCCTCACCCATTTTTCAGACTCTTTGCAGTCCACTGTTAGTCCCTTGCTAACACCAGCAGCAAAACTTAAACCTGGTTGTCAGAGATATCAAGACTAGCAATACTACAAAAATGTGTGGTTTAAACACAAGCTTTTAATAGACACAGGTTTTCATTGGCAAACTAATAAGTACTAGATTTAAATATATGAAAACGCTATGCATAATTAAGAGCATGTAATGATTCCTTCTGTAAACTGTCACTGATTACATTGAGGATTATAATCTCCTCTGATTAATGATGCATTATGCAAAATGAAGCACACCTATATTAATTCTTGTACAAATACATATGCAAGTAAATGGTATGCAATTTTTTACTGAATAAATTATGACTTATGACCAATTGTATGTGGAGATGTTTGTCCAAGAATGACATGAATTCCATTCATTTAACCTGATTTCCCACCCCGCCCCACCACCTTTTAAAAAAGAAAAAGACAATCCAACAAAGACAATCCTGTGCTAGACAATCCAGCAAAGTACTAGACAGGCTGTAAAGTAAGATTTGATAGGAACAAATGTTTCAAACTTCCTCAGAGAATAAGACGCAACACTTCCCACCTATTAATCTAAACCCTTCTGTAAATGGCTATGGTTAAT
The DNA here is from genome assembly GCF_965140295.1 of Lepidochelys olivacea. Lineage (NCBI taxonomy): Eukaryota > Metazoa > Chordata > Testudines > Cheloniidae > Lepidochelys > Lepidochelys olivacea. The sequence continues at coordinate 43,423,730 of NC_140414.1, read as the reverse complement.
GTCTGTGCATAACTGGATGCCTAAAGGACAGTGCTTTAAATTACTAATGGATTTCCAAAGCAGCATGAGAAAAGGAGGTAATTGTGATAACTTGTGATGCAAAATGACAACTAGCATGACTCTATAATTTTTTCTGACTTTTTGAATAACATCAGCCACAAGTTAAATTTAATCATACATGAAATGACTCTATTCTGATCTTTTGCGTATATTAAATGGTTTCTTCCCATGACAGTTGAGGATATTTCACTGCAGTTCTGAGCTGCTATTCAGTTCATCTAGCCCTCTCTGCTTATTTCAGCACTCCTATCTACCCCATCAAAATTTTACGGCTTGCATTGCTCTGCGTAGCCCCACTTTCTCATATAACTGAAACTCCTGCTCATTGGATCCCACAAGCATTAAAAACAAGTGTCTGTGTATGAATTTGGAGGGAGAAGGTCCCCCACAAACCATCTAAAGCTTTTAATGATTATGTTCAGCTTCAAGCTCATCGGAGGGTTGAACAACTATTCTGAGTCCTAAGCCTGGTCTAAACTACAAAGTTAGGTTGAATGTAAACCGCTTTGTATTGACCTACTTGTCTCCCAGCGATATAAATGCCCTGTGACAGTAACACCACGTTCCTGAAAAGCACTGAGCCATGGTCTATTTACTGAGGTTGACGCAGTATGAGTATAGATGCTGCATTACTTATGTCCATCCTAAAAGTCTTCCAGCAGCTGTCTCACAATACCCAACACCGACTGCTCTGGTCACAACTGTGAACTCCACTGCCCTGGGATCAGGGAGAATGAAAGGCCTCCTCCCGACTTTAAATCTCCATGAATTTTTTAAATGTCTTTTCCTGATTGCCTAGCTTGGCAAGCAAGCCTAGCAGCTCTCCATTGTTATGTTCTATTGCTCAGCTGACCAGGCCGGCTACTTGGTCCAGACATGCTCCAGCTAGAAGGAGACAAGAGACATTGAATTCCTGGGCCTGTGGAGAGAAGAACTTTGCTATGGACTAGCCATAGAAACATGGACACCTACGAGCGATCCCACCAGTCCGTGCTCATTTCTCAGGCCTAGATGCAACACTTCACTATCTGCAGCTGTTCCATGAATGCCACCAACAGCCTTGAATTGATTCTTTCTGCGTCCCACAAAAATCTGTTCTCCAAGAAATCATCATGTTCCCTGATGACTTTGTTCTTTTTGCAACACTGCAAATACTGAAAGATTGGGAGTCCTGCGCTTGTAATGCTCATGACAATAGTGCAGAGCTGTGCAGACTCCATGCTTCTGTCTGAGATGGTGGACAGTGAGGAAGTCTATGCGGGTTTGTGAGATTTTTTAAAAGGTGCAGGAATTATGGAATATAGACGACATATGGGATGGAGGCAGTTGCACACTGGGAAGTTGACATCCTTGTTCCCAGTCACCCTCGCATTATTTGTTTCTGGCCTATTATGCATCGCCAAAACTTCCCAAAAGAGTCTGAACTGGATATTGGCAGATTGCACACTGGTGCACCACACTTTTTATCACACAAGCTCACTTAGTGAGTACAAAAGAGCCAAATATGCACATGCACAAGTGATATACTAACTGTGGCAGCTTTATGCCAATATAAATTGTATTGGCAAAAGTTTGTAATATAGACATGGCCCTAATCTGGTGTAACTCCTGAGGCCTACAGGAAAAGGGCTCTCCTCCTATTGACGTTAAAAATTATGCATTAATCTGGCACTTTCCAGCTGATTTCAAAAATCAGGAAAAAGCTTCCCAATTATTGGCTCCATGTTATGACTATTTAGAAACAAAGAACATTCCCGTACAAAAAACTTTGTTTATGTGACATTAACGTTTCAGGCATGTATCAGTTGATTACATATAGCCTTTCAAAAATGTTAGTTTTTATTTTTAAAAAATCTGAAATATTACAAAACCAAAAAGATATAGCCAAGCCTATACTACTTAAACTGGGTATGCAGATCTAAATGGTCTGGCTTAGCTCACACGTTCATTCTTCATGGAGTTAACAGTACAGCTGGAGAGAGAACTAGTGTACTTTGGACCTACTGTTTTCAGATAAAAAGGCACTATCAGTGACTGAGGTGTCAAAAGGGGAGGTTTTGAGACAAATATAAAATAGCAAAAAGTCACCACCATGAAATGTGCTTTAAAAATGAGTAGCCTGAGCTGCTAACAAAAATGCTTCCGATCGTTAAGTTAATACAACGGAGCTCTGAAGAACAACTCAGGTGGTAACTGTTTGTAAAGCAGGTACTAAAATAATTACAGGGAATTGCTGGAAATTGCAGACTAACTACTTTAGGACTTGGTAGGTTTGGTTGAAATTTTTCTTGAAAATAGAATTTTAAAATGCCTGATTGAACACAAGGACACAATATCTTGGCAAGCCATGCTGGGAACACTCCACAGATTCTTTGGATGCTCACCCCACTCCTTCAGCACAAACCTTCCTTTCTTGCATGTCACTTCTGATATTGACCGTGTACTTGTGCATCCTATCTACTATTTGATGAATAATTTGTCTAATAATATGGTTACAAACAAATTTAAATGTTAGTATCTCTCTCTCGCTAGCTATTTTTAATGGAAACCATTTAATAAATACATATGTTGTTATAATGACTATATATGATAGTTATTGGGTGACATACCAGCTTCATTGAACTCAATGGCAAAACGTCCATTGACTTAAATAGGAACAGGATTTAATCCTTCTTAATTTTAACATCCTAATTGTATATTTAAGTATTGCTTTTGGTAATCTTTAACATATTCGGGATCATGCGAACAGTTCTCACTCCGTAAGTCAAGGTCTTAAATGTTCCTTTTAACATATATAGTGTGAAGATAAAACCTTCGAAACTGATGCAGAAACTAATAGCTTTTATGAAACAAAACTATTCAGTTTCAATGTATATTACTATTGGGTTATTTCTTGCTGTGATAAATGAAAGCGGGGGGTATGGGGTGGGGATAGCTCCCTTTTATGGACACCCAGCCAGCCAGTTAGCTATAAAATCCCTTTTAGTAGTTGTTCTCTACTTCAGTGTTTCCCAAACTTGGGATGCCGCTTATGTAGGGAAGCTCCTAGAGGGCCCGGCCGGTTTGTTTACTTGCCGCGTCCTCAGGTTCGGCCGATTGTGGCTCGTGCTGGCCACAGTTTGCTGTGCCCGGCCAATGGGGGCTGCGGGAAGTGGCGCGGGCCAAGGGACATACTGGCCACCGCTTCCTGCATACTGTTACAAGCATCATGATGGACGGGCTTTTCTGAAGAAAACCAGTTCTCTTTAAAAGTCGATTTTGGAGAAATTAGATTGATTGAGTTTATAAGTAATTGAAAAGAATTAATATAAAACAAATTATTAAAGATGGGGGAACATTAGTGAAGTCACTCTCTACCCAGGGGAAAATTTTCAAAGGCACAAAGTGCAGTTAAGTATCTAACTCACCTAAAAACTCAATGAGAGTTGAGTGGCTAATGGACCCATGTCTTTGAAATATTTCTCTCTCTTTTATTTAATGGTGGGAACTGTGTTCTTTCAGTCATCAGTTGTTGGGGTTTTTTTGGTTTAATAGTAAAGAAATTGCTCAAAGGAATATACTAAATCAGCATTTGATTAGCCTGTTTACTTATGCAACTTACCAATTTAGAAAGATTCAAGGACAGTACTACATGATTATTAAATAGAAGAAGCTCTATTTTTAAAAGACCATTTAAAAATAAAAATGTTAGTAGTACTATATCCAAAAAGAAAAGAAAAATTTTGAACTATGACCCTTGAGACAAGTTAGAAGAAACTTTGTGATGGTGTACAGTCACATAACCTTCTCTTTATACTAACTCTGCTTAAGTGCAAGTCATGCAATGTGCAAGACAGTGGCGAATGAAGCTCCTTAACAACAAAGAAGCAGCAAACAAAAATAAAGATGATAGGCCTGATTTTCCATTTCATTACACCAGTGTGCCTATGTAATTCCTTTCAAGTCAATGAACTTATGCCAGTGTAAAACTAGTGTAAGACAGTGAACCATCAGGCTCTATGTTGCTATGACTATCAAAAGGGAAACATTTCTTCCTTCTACTTAGCCTTGTTCCTTTCCTGGCCCTATCTCCCCCCATCTCTCCATTACCAACCCTTCCTTTAATCCCTTATCTCCTTTGTGGATGTTCTTCTACTGCCATATATTCCTGTGAGATCAATGGAGTATGTGATGGAATTAAAACTCATAGATTTATTTTTCCCCTAGATTTATTTTTCCCCCAAAGTCAACATTTTCCAGCCCTGCCATGTACAGCAACAGATGAGTCGTTAATGACAGTTTTGTTCAGCCGCTTCTGCAAGTTTTTTTTTTTTAAAGGAGGTCAGAGTTGATTTTTCTTTTCCTTCCTCCTTGTCCTCTATTGTGAGGACAAGTGTGTTCCTGAAGGATTTACCCTTGGCAAATAAATAAGAACATCCAAAGCTTTGTGGATTGGAAATCAATGTGCATAAAGCAAGAAAAATGGGCAATGCTATCAAGTGAGCAGTTTGCACAGCCAGTGAACACAGGAAAAATAGGCCATTTTATAACAGTTAGCTAAGTGGGAAAACTGAAATATGATTGATTCCAAGTACATCTTCCAAGTCATATGAGCCTGCACATGGCTGGATTCCTGCTTCCACATGGAGCCCCCTTGATTTTTATGTCAGTATTCAACTCTTCTCCTGGTAGCTCAGATAGCATACTGCTCTCCACATCCAAAACAATCACCCACATCCTAACTGCCATGCTCCCTACTTCTTCTCTTCAAAACCTACTTTGCTCTCCAATCACCATTGGCTCCTTTAGTCCCTCTCTTAGCTGAACTCTTGCCCCATATTTTGCCTGGTCTAAATATGGCTCTGATCTTGCAAATAGATTGACTTGGGCAGACCCTTGCACCTGTGTCATAAATATAAAGGGAAGGGTAAACACCTTTAAATCCCTCCTGGCCAGAGGAAAAACCCTTTCACCTGTAAAGGGTTAAGAAGCTAGGATAACCTCGCTGGCACCTGACCAAAATGACCAATGAGAAGACATGATACTTTCAAAAGCTGGAGGGAGGGAGAAACAAAGAGTCTGTCTGTGTGATGCTTTTGCTGGGGACAGAACAGGAATGGAGTCTTAGAACTTAGTAAGTAATCTAGCTAGATATGCGTTAGATTATGATTTCTTTAAATGGCTGAGAAAATAAGCTGTGCTGAATAGAATGGATATTCCTGACTTTGTGTCTTTTTGTAACTTAAGGCTTTGCCTAGAGGGATTCTCTATGTTTTGAATCTAATTACCCTGTAAGGTATTTACCATCCTGATTTTACAGAGGTGATTCTTTTTTACTGTTTCTTCTATTAAAATTATTCTTGTAAGAACAGAATGCTTTTTTCATTGTTCTTAAGATTCAAGGGTTTGGATCTGTGGTCACCTATGCAAATTGGTGAGGATTTTTACCAAACCTTCCCCAGGAAGTGGGGTGCAAGGGTTGGGAGGATTTTGGGGGAAAGACGTTTCCAAACGACGCTTTCTAAAAAATAAACCCGATCAGACGTTTGGTGGTGGCAGTGGAAGTCCAAGGGCAAAAGGTAAAATAGTTTGTACCTTGGAGAAGTTTTAAACTAAGCTGGTAAAAGTAAGCTTAGGAGGTTTTCATGCAGGTCCCCACATCTGTACCCTAGAGTTCAGAGTGGGAAAGGAACCTTGACAACCTGCATGTGCCCCACGGAACTTAGTGGGGCTCTGTGCTGGAGAATGTATCCACATGTACAGATCCAGCAGTAAGGTGGGGCCTTAGACTGTTAGCCCTTTGGTACAGTAAACTTACTCTGTTAGTAAAATGCTGTATGAATTAATCATAGAATCATAGAATATCAGATTTGAAGGGACCTCAGGAGGTCATCTAGTCCAACACCCTGCTCAAAGCAGGATCTAATCCCCAGCTAAATCATCCCAGTCAGGGCTTTGTCAAGCTTTACCTTAAAAACCTCTAAGGAAGGAGATTCCACCACCTCCCTAGGTAACGCATTCCAGTGCTTCACCACCCTCCTAGTGAAAACGTTTTTCCTAATATCCAACCTAAACCTCCCCCATTGCATCTTGAGACCATTACTCCTTGTTCTGTCATCTGGTACCGCTGAGAAAGTCTAGATCCATCCCCTTTGAAACCCCCTTTCAGGTAGTTGAAAGCAGCTATCAAATCCCCCCTCATTCTTCTCTTCTGCAGATTAAATAATCCCAGTTCCCTCAGCCTCTTCTCATAACTCATGTGCTCCAGCCCCCTAATCACTTTTGTTGCCCTCCACCAGACTCTTTCCAATTTTGCCACATCCTTCTTGTAGTGTGGGCCCAAAACTGGACACAGTACTCCAGATGAGGCCTCACCAACACCGAATAGAGGGGAATGATCACATTCCTTGATCTGCTGGCAGTGCTCCTACTTATACTGCCCAAAATGCCATTAGCCTTCTTGGCAACAAGGGCACACTGTTGACTCATATCCAGCTTCTCTTTCGCTGTAATCCCTAGGTCCTTTTCTGCAGAACTGATGCCTAGCCACTCAGTCCCTAGACTGTAGCAGTGCATGGGATTCTTCCATCCTAAGTGCAGGACTCTGCACTTGTCCTTGTTGAACCTCATCAGATTTCTTTTGGCCCAATCCTCCAATTTGTCTAGGGCCCTCGGTATCCTATCCCTACCCTCCATCGTAACTACCACTCCTCCCAGTTTAGCGTCATCTGCAAACTTGCTGATGGTGCAATCCACGCCATCCTCCAGATCACTAATGAAGATATTGAACAAAACCAGCCCCAGGACCAGCCCTTGGGGCACTCTGCTTGATACCAGCTGCCAACGAGACATGGAGTCATTGACAACTACCCGTTGAGCCCTATGATCTAGCCAGCTTTCTATCCACCTTATAGTCCATTCATCCAGCCCATACTTCTTTAACTTGCTGGCAAGAATACTGTGGGAGACTGTATCAAAAGCTTTGCTAAAGTCAAGGAATAACACGTCCACTTCTTTCCCCTCATCCACAGAGTCAGTTATCTCATTGTAGAAGCAATTAGGTTAGTCAGGCATGACTTGCCCTTGGTGAATCCATGCTGACTGTTCCTGATCACTTTCCTCTCCTCTTAGTGCTTCAAAATTGATTCCTTGAGGACCTGCTCCATGATACGATCATATAATACTATGATATAATTAATAAGACTGGCTTCCTGGTTTTCTATTGAAAAGTATTATCCTTCAGTAGAATGGCATCAGGTTCCTATGGAGAGATGTGCAGGAAATTCAAGGAGTTAAGCTCCGTAGGTGAAATCCTTGCCTTAAAGTCAATGACTAAATTCACATTGATTTCTGTGAGATTAGGATTTCACCCTGTGCTTGTACAAAAGTATCAGAGGGGTAGCTGTGTTAGTCTGGATCTGTACAAGCGGCAAAGAGTCCCATGGCACCTTATAGACTAACAGACGTATTGGAGCATAAGCTTTCCGAAGAAATGGGTATTCACCCACGAAAGCTTATGCTCCAATACATCTGTTAGTCCATATGGTGCCACAGGAGTTCTTGCTGCTTGTACAAAAGTAGTTAATGACACCAAGACAAGAGTAAGTTCATCACATGTCCCTTTGCTGTTGACTTATAGGATTTTAATATGTAAATGGAAGGAAGGAAATCTAATCAAGCCTAAATATGTGTTGTAAAACAATGTATATAAAATACTACTGTTGTGAATTGTTTAATTTCCTACGTGGTTTGTTCTGGGACCTCTCTGGTAAATTTCATGGGGCTGATTGCATTTTCAGAGCACAGGCTTTCCTGCAGTAATGTGGTCAAATCCCAAAGTAATATGAGACAAAAAACTTAATTAAAATAAGTCTGGAATACTAAAGAAGGAAGGAGAGAGAAACCTTTAGAAAATATTTTTCCACAATCAATCAGGGCTGGATCTGTCTGTGCCAGTTTATCACTTAACTGTTCAGTCTTTTTTATTGCAAAACCTGTTCCTTTATTTCCATTAAATTCAAAGATCTCATAAGTAATTACCTTAAAATGAAAGTCCTTTGGCGGGTCTGGGAGTTAATGCAGGTTAATTTTAAAGGTCTTTCTGAAGTCAAATTATTCTGATTTGCCAGCAGACTTACTTAGATGGGAGGGGGGGGATCTTTCAGAATATATGATCTTTTTATATTCATTTGAATGACAGTAATAAATCTACATTATATTCTTTGTAAATCTGCAGACAGCTGTTCACCAGAGATTTAAACTCTTGGCAGTATACTAGTAAATTCACTATTCACTAGAAGTTTATTTTTTAAGAACAGATTTGACAAATACCTGCCAGGATGGTCTAGGCATACTAGGTCCTGCCTAAGGTTGGGCCGGGAGGATGGACTAAATGGCCTCTCGGGATCTCTTGTACTCTATGCTTCTGTGATTGGACTCTCACTTCATAGATGGGTAACAAGGAAAGCCACAATGACCTGACAGAAACTTTCAAATGGTTCTATATTGGAGCAGGACAGGATCTTCCCTGTAGGATAGATTACATTTTAAGGTTGATGAGAAATAGCAGCCTTCTCCCTCTCTGGGGTATTTTCAAATGATGCCATAATGGGGCTTTCATTTTTTACAAAGTACAAAAACTGTGAGAAGGACATTTGCCATGGTCATGGCCCTCTAGACAAGGAGGCTTTTCAAGCAATTATGACCTTGTAGTTCTCTTTATTACTTAATGCATCGCTACAAAAGGTTTTTTTTTCTCCTGCTGATAATAGCCCACCTTAATTAATTGGTCTCATTATGGTTGGTATGGCAACACCTATTTTTTCATATTCTCTGGGTATATATATCTTCCTACTATATTTTCCAATTGAATGCCAATTTCCGATGAAGTGGATTTTAACCCACGAAAGCTTATGCCCAAATAAATGTGTTAGTCTCTAAGGTGCCACAAGTACTCCTCGTTTTTAATGTAAACTGTTTCCCATCAAAGAGCATAAATTTCCTTATGAAATCTCTATGTAAATCTCTTATTTTCCAAGTTCTTCTTACTCCCCCAACCAGTCATTATTATTATTATTATTAATATATTATCTATTTTGTAATAGTCCCTAAAGAACTAGACACTGTACAAACAAATATACTTGTCCTAGAGTTTACAGTCTAGAATTAGACACTATATAACAATGGACAAACAGACCAATGGGGGCAGCAGAAGATTGGACAAGGTAACAGTAAGGACTGGTATGTATTCATAAATTAGTAGTCACAGTGCAAAACTGCAGATATCTAAGGAAGAAAAAATGTGTACCCACCCACCCACACCAGGAAATCCTCTTTCAGCCCTTATTAACAGGAAGAAGATGAAAGGAATGAATACTAAGGGAAGTGACTCTCCAGTAGATTACTTCTCTAAAATCCAGAAAGACCTCCCAGACTGTGTTGTTTTTGTTCATTTCCCAGGAATCTTATAACAATCAAAGTGAGGATAAAATGTTTTCTCTTTAAAGAAAATTGATTCAGGATTTAACATAAAAAAATGAGCCAAATCTTCAAGTCTCTAGGTGCTTTTTACTCGTTACTCAGGCCAGATCTAAGGATTTGGCTGCATGTGGACTGAAAATTGTCTGGCAATAATCCTAACATACTGCATTGCATTTTCCTGACATTCAAAAAATAGTGTGTTCAGACTCTGAGTTTAAGGGCCATATGCCACCCTTCACACATGCACAAAACTATTGAGCAAGCACAATATATGTCCCTAAATATAAACAAAAACCTGAACAGTTTCCCATAGTTTTATGTTCTCCAGCTGGTACATATAATTGTGTCACCCTATCTCTCAGCAGTAATACAGGAATAAAAAGAGTAAGGAAGGGGAATTGTATGTTTAATATTTCAAGTTTTGACTCATAGTTCACATTGATCATTTCAAAGCTCTATTTTACTCCAGATCCATAGTATTTTCATGTGGGAATGAAAAGTGTTTCTAAGGGTAGAATTAGCTGAAAGCACTCTTACTTATATTAAACCACTTTTTACAAAAAAATATTCTGCATCTCCTTACAGCAAAGATTTATTTATTTATTCATTCATTTGTTTATTTATTTATATTCATGTTCACGAGTGATTAGACCAGACTCTATTATCAGCTTCAATAAAGAAGAAATGAACATTAGGATTTAATTGAATGGTGAAGGAATCTAATGGCATTGTTTTCTCTCAAAATGGAATAATTACATAGAAGGATCAATATTTTCCACAGAGAAGGATTGCTGAAATCTTTTTATTGCAGTACAATTTTGGCTTGTGGTTCAATAGTGTCCCCTCTTATCCAAATTATAACGAAGATTAAATTAAAATGACGTTTGCTAAAGTGATGGCTTTCCAAAGTCTGAACTAAAATAGGGAAATAGAATCACATTAAATAACTTACATGTCACACATGAATGATATGTGTTATCTTCTTAGAACCCAGGTAACAGAATAAACTAGTAAAAAGTGGAATTAGCATTTAAAGTTAGCAAGAAATGTGATGATTATTATTGCCTTTGGTGATTTTTGTTAACAAATATACGTATTACACATAGTTTTATATTGCTGTTGTAAAACCAATATTTAGGAACAAAATAAAATATTTATAATACCTAACTAGTAAGCTAGGGACAAATTCTGCCTTGTGAGTAGTATGTTACATATTCTGACTTAAGGATGGCAAAATCTGTCCCTTAGGGCTTGTCTACCTTGGGAGTTATTCTGGAATCGTTATCCTTGATTTGTTCAACTCTGTGAGGACACTCTTATTCCAGAATAAGAGTGCCTTAGTTCAAATTAATCCACTTTGAATTCCATATCTTTGGAATTTCTCTTACTACTTTGCTTAGTCACAATTGGTTAAATAAATTGCATGGTAATACCCCTGTTTACTGCAGAAGCTCTTGTGGTCAATTACTAACATTTGCAAAATTAAAATGTAGTTTCCACAAATTATGTCTGCAACTTTGAATTTTGTTCCTCTCAAACACTTATGCCAGTATATCTTGATTCCTGAGCTGTTCATGAAAAATGAATCCAAAAGGTATGCAAGAATGGCTAACATAAAGTCACTTAAATATTTTTGTATTATTTACTCAGCTTTAATTAAAGATAGCAGAACTGATTTTTTTAACTATAATACAAATAGCAGTGCAACTAGAGTAGTAGTAAAGGGCCAAAATATATTTAACTAATGTGGTCTGGAAGAATGAGTGTGGTATTGGGAATCAGGTGGTCTGAATTCTAATCCCCGCTCATTGTGTGGACATGTGCAATACAGAATACACAATGTACAGTGCTCACTTCATATTTATTTTTATTACAAATATTTGCACTGTAAAAAAAGAAAAGAAATAGTGTTTTCCAATTCACCTCATACAAGTACAGTAGTGAAATCTCTTCATAATGAAAGTTGAACTTACAAATGTAGAATTATGTACAAAAAAAACTTCATTCAAAAACAAAAGAATGTAAAATTTTAGATCCTACAACTCCACTCAGTCCTACTTCAGCCAATCGCTCAGACAAACAAGTTTAGTTACAATTTGCAGGAGATAATGCTGCCCACATCTAGTTTACAATGTCACCTGAAAGCAAGAACAGGCATTCACATGGCACTGTTGTAGCCAGCCTCGCAAGATATTTACGTGCCAGATGTGTTAAAGATTCATATGTCCCTTCATGCTTCAACTACCATTCCAGAAGACATGTGAACATGCTGATGTTGGGTTCTGCTCGATAAAGATCCAAAGCAGAGTGGACCGAGGAACGTTCATTTTCATCATCTGAGTCAGATGCCGCCAGCCAAAGGTTGATTTTCTTTTTTGGTGATTGAGGTTCTATAATTTCCGCATCAGAGTGTTGCTCTTTTAAGACATCTGAAAGCATGCTCCACACCTCATCCCTCTTAGATTTTGGAAGGCACTTCAGATTCTTAAACCTTGGGCTGAGTGCTGTATCTAACCTTAGAAATCTCACATTGGTACCTTCTTTGCTGTGAAAGTGTTCTCAAAAAGATGTGCTGGGTCATCATCCAAGACTTCTATAACATGAAATATATGGCAGAACGTGGATAAAACAGAACAGGAGACATACAATTCTCCCCCAAGGAGTTCAGTCACAAATTTAATTAACACATTTTTTTAATGAGTATCAACAACATCTAAGCATATCCTCTGGAATGGTGGCTGAAGCATGAAGGGGCATATAAATGTTTAGCATATCTGGCACATCTGGCACCTTGCAACATTGGCTACAAAAGTTCCATGCAAATTCATAGATTCATAGATATTTAGGTCAGAAGGGACCATTATGATCATCTAGTCTGACCTCCTGCACAATGCAGGCCACAGAATTTCACCCACCACTCCTGAAAAAACCTCACACCTATATCTGTGCTATTGAAGTCCTCAAATCGTAGTTTAAAGACTTCAAGGAGCAGAGAATCCTCCAGCAAGTGACCCGTGCCCCATGTTACAGAGGAAGGCGAAAAACCTCCAGGGCCTCTTCCAATCTGCCCTGGAGGAAAATTCCTTCCCGACCCCAAATATGGCGATCAGCTAAACCCTGAGCATATGGGCAAGATTCATCAGCCAGATACTACAGAAAATTCTTTCCTGGGTAACTCAGATCCCACCCCATCTAATATCCCATCACAGGCCATTAGGCCTATTAACCTTGAATATTTAATTACCAAAACCATGTTATCCCATCATACCATCTCCTCCATAAACTTATCTCACTTTCAGGCGACACTGTAAATAAGACGTGGACAGCATTATCTCCCATAAATGTAAACAAACCTGTTTGTCTTAGCAATTGGCTAAACAAGAAGTAGGACTGCGTGGACTTGTAGGCTCTAAAGTTTTACATTGTTTTGTTTTTGAGTGCAGTTATGTAACAAAAAATCTACATTTGTAAGTTACACTTTCAGGATAAAGAGATTTAATTGGCATCTGTATGAGGTGAATTAAAAATATTATTTCTTTTGTTTATAATGTTTACAGTGGAAATATTTGTAATAAAAAGTAATATAAAGTGAGCACTGTACACTTCGTATTTTGTGTTGTAATAGAAATCAATATATTTGAAAATATAGAAGAACATCCAAAAATTAGTAAATTTCAATTGGTGTTCTATTGTTTAACCGTGCAATTAATCATGATTGATTTTTTAATCACAGTTAATTGTTTGGAGTAAATTGCATGAGTTAACTGCGATTAATCGACAACCCTAGTCTCTGTATAACTCAACAACTTTGAAATGCCGCATCCAATCAATTCCAAAACTTCAGGGTATGCTTCAGGCATCAATGTGCACAACTCTATTGATGTTGGTGCATATTAGAATACTAGAAAAGCTTGATTCACAGGACAAACTGTGTCTCCAGACTTCTTGGTGCTGCAGATGGAGGAATCTCTCTGAGGCTACCAACACATCAGAGTTAGCAGCAACTTGACTTTCTGCAAGGGAGACAGTGCAGCCAGGACATTACCTGACATGAGAGCCTTGCCGGGGGTGGGGTGGGAGTGGAGTAGGGGAAATGAGGACTTAGTCAAATTATTACATTTTTTTATTCAAAGTTGAAATTTTCCATGAGAGAAAACAGCCAGCCCTAATATTATAATGACTTAGATGACTACAGGAGCTGTCAAATAGTAATATGAATTTGAGATGTCTTGGCTACAGACTTGTTCAAAATCTTTTGTTTGTTTTAACTGTCAAATTATTATTTTAAGCTCCATTATATTAAATTCTATTATCACTAAAGCCTAAAAAAGAAAGCTTTCCCAGTTTCAAAATTTCAAATTTTAAGCCCTGAAAAAGAAACCAAATCTTGTGGCAACGAATACAGTCTCTAAACATTTGGTGCATTAAAGCCACTTGATTACTTTCAGATGGTATGACTGCAAACATTCATAATTCAGTTGCTTACAATAACATAACTAAACAGTCACATATGAATTACCAGCTGATTGCTTTTTGTTGATATGGCAGGTCTATGACATGGCATTCTTCTATATTTATTTTAGGACACTGAATCCAGGACTTATTCCACAGAAAAATAGATATCAGTTACCCATGTAACCATGGGGATCTTCAATGTCTAGAGTTCTTGGTCACTGAGGTCAGAGGCATAAGGTGGAGGTATCATTCAGATAACTCGTAGAAGAGCCCACAAAATGGAAAAGACATGTAGATCAATTTCTTCTTAGATCTGAAAAATATTTCCTAATATCCTAAACACAAAACCTACAAAAGTTTAAAACTGTTACAATCCTGCAAAACAGATTTCAAACTGGATATAATAATGTGTCAACATGCGACCTTCAAGAAAAAATAATTATGTTTTGGGCAATATTTTCAAGCCTGTGTGCCTAGAGTTAGATTACTAACTCCTTATTTAGGCATCTAAAATAGAAGTGGACTGATTTTTTGAGAGGCAATGAGCAGCCACAATTCTTATTGACTTCATTGGAAGTCAGTGTTCCTCTTTACCTTAGATGCCTAACACTAGGCGTCCAGGTTTGAAAAGTTTAATTGTAATGTTTATTTACTTATACTTATCTGTCCTTAAGAGACTATAAGTGGAGGTGGTAGTGTGGCCTATAATTAAGATCACCCCAAAATTCCTTTTATAAGACCTTTGTTTTCAGTTTCCTGAAGCTTTTCAAAGCTTTCACCATTTGGGCTGAAACTTTTCATGTTTGTTGTCTACCTCAGGCTGAATTTTTCTGGAAAGTTTCAGTTAATACAGTTCAGCCATTTCCTAGAATGAGATAAGCGGGAAATATGGCTTTTTGCTAACGTTAATTTCTTACAACCACATAATGGAGAATCTTGAGCACAGACTTGAAATTTATCAAGGGGTGTAAGGAATGAGCCTTTTGACATTCCTATGAAAAAAATCACCCTATTTGACCAAATCTCAGTTCACCGATGCTAAATAGAGGCTTGTTGAATCTTCTCAGAAACTAGCTACGAATCTGCATTGAGCATGCTCCAGCCCAAGATTTCAAGGGCTGTACATGAAGTTGCTTCTTTCAGGAGCAGGAGGCTGCTTGTGGCACAAGACACAGGAACAGCAAGCAGGGAGACTCACTCTTGCTGAGGCCCTGGCAGTGGAAAGGAAGAGAAGGATGAAGTCTTATTTGAATGAGGAAGGGATGAAGACAAGGGAAGAGCAGTGGTTGAAGGGGTTGCAGGAGCCAGAGATGGTGAGCAGAGTAGGATGGGAGAGGAGCAGAGTGGAGGGTGGATCTGGGTAATATATAGGTGTATGGGGAAGGGAAAGCAGGAGATGAGGTTGTGTGGGAGGAGTTGAACAGGAGCAGAAGGGGACAAAGACAGGAGCAGTTGGGGTCAGGGGGTGGGCTGGTAGGATAAAAGTGGACACATAGGATGGAAGGATCTGGACCCACTAGAGAACACTCCGCTCCACAATCTCAAATTGAACCCAGGAGTTCTGAGTGTCTACATGCCTCTGCTATTAGCAAATAGCTGTGAAACCTGCTGGCAAAGTGTATGTGTTATCCTGTTCCATTGGCCAGTCCACATAAAGAATAGCAGTCTACTACTTCTACTAATCAGTCATAGATTCAAATGCCAGAAGAGACAATTGTGATCATCTAGTCAAGCATTTCTAAATGAGGCCACCGTGGCCACATGCGGCCAGCAGGGGCTTTTCTTGCAGGCACAGCTTCCTGGGGGGTGATGGGTGGAGAGGAAGCAGTGGAGCCACAGATGCCAGTGGAGCAGGTAGCCAGTGTGAGTTCCCCACCTTGCCAGGGGTGGTGGGGTTCAGGCTTCCAGCTTCAGCTTTGGGGTGGCGGGCTCTGTCCTCTGGCCACATGGCCGCAGGCTCCATCCTACGGCTGGAGGGCTTTGGGCTCTTGCTCCAGCCCCGGGTTCACTACCCACTTGCCCCTAGGCCCTGCTGCCTCCCCTGGCCTCCCCTCTGCCTCCCTACCCACAGCCCATCCACGGCTTAATCTGTCCTCCAGCTTACCAGGGTGGAGTAAGTCTGTTGTGAAAAGTGGTATTTGTATGTTTGGTAATATCACTTTTCACTGCCTTCTAGTCTGCTAATGTGAAAAGTGATATTAACAAACATACAAATATCACTTTTCACAGAAGCAGACTTACTAGCTAGCAAGTCATAAAAAAGCAGCCCAAAAGCAAAACAACTACAAAAGACAAGAACATTGAAAGCACCTTATTTGTGTTTCTATTCTGTTTAGATCCAGTAAAGAATAAAGACAACAGTACATCATTTTTATTATTAGGTCTGCAAAAAACCCTACATAAATAAATTACAATTATTTGGACATGGATATGTGCATATTTATTTGTTTTTCCTAAAGTAAATTAAGTATTTTAGGAAAAATTGTCAGAGAGGCCACCAGCAAAAATTTTGTTGTGAGAACCCCCTGACTCCTGTATAACACCGATCCTAAACTTCCCCAAAATAATTCCTTTAGCATATATTTTTTTTAGAAAAACATCCAATCCTGTGTTAAAAATTGTAAGTAATGGAGAATCCACCATAACCCTTTGTAAATTGTTCTGATGGTTAATTATTCTCACAGTCTGAATTACTCTAGCTCCAACTTCCCGCCATTGGATCATGTTACATCTTTCTCTGCTAGAATGAAAAAGCCCATAATTAAATATTTGTTCCCTATATAGGTACTTACAGATTGTAAACACGTCACCCTCTAAACCGTGTGTGTGTCATTGCTTCTCGGGAAAGGAGTGTTATAACTGGGCTGACTAGGCTGGCTTAGCTGGTGGGCAAAAGAATGAGGGGTTGGGCTATCCTACCCATTACTCCCTTTTTGGGTTCTTAAAGACACTTTGGGGAAAAAATAAAGACAAACAAATGGAGGCTACTGGAGCAAAGTTTTCCATCAAATGCCTAGTTTTTGCTTGCTCCCAGATTACCAACCGATCCAGATTGCTCTGTATCAGTGACCTGTGCTCTTCATCATTTATCTTTTCCCCCAGTTTTTGTGTCATCTGAAAACTTTATCAGTGATGATTTTGTTTTTTTCCAGGTCACTAATAAAAGTGTTAAATAACATAGGGCCAAGAAACGATCCTGGTAGGGTCCCACTAGAAACACACCCATTTGATGATTCCCATTTATAGTTACATTTTGAGACCTATCTGTTAGCCAGTTTTTAATCCATTTAGTGTGGGACAGGTTAATTTTATATTGTTCTAGCTTTTTATCAAAAATGTCATGCAGTCAAAAGTCCAATGCCTTACAGTTGTCTAAGTATATTACATCAGTACTATTACCTTTATTAAGCAAACTTGCAATAGCATCAGGTTAGTTTGACAGAGTCTGCTTTCCATAAAGCCATGTTGACTGGCATTAATTATATTGTCTTTCTTCTTTATTAATAAAATCCTGTGTAAGTTTCTCCAATAGCTCGCATGGGATCAATGTCAGACTGACAGGCCTATATCTACCCAGGTCATCATGTTTATCTTTTTAATATTGGTACATTAGGGGGGAGGGGATAGCTCAGTGGTTTGAGCATTGGCTTGCTAAACCCAGGGTTGTGAGTTCAATCCTTGAGGGGGCCATTTAGGGATCTGGGGAAAAAAAAAATTGGGGATTGTGCCTGCTTTGAGCAGGGGTTGGACTAGATGATCTCCTGAGGTCCCTTTCAACTCTGATATTCTATGATTAGCTTTCTTCCAGTCTTTTGCAACTTCCTCAGTGTTCCAAGACTTATTGAAAATGAACATATAGAATCCAACAAGCTCCTTCCATAGCTCTTTTAAAATTCTTGGATGCATATTATCAGGACCTGCTGATTTTAAAATGTCTAACTTTAATCACTGCTGTTTAACATCCTCCTGAGAAACTAGTGGAATAGAAGGAGTATTATCATATTATATTACATGTTTTTCCTCCCTTGTTTACTCCTTTATCACACCTGGTAGAAATCTATGCTGTGGGTCTAAAGCTCCAGTTCCTTCTAATGACCTAAGTTGGGGTTCAATATGGTTCCATTGGGAGGTATCAACTGGTTCCTAGTGCCCCCGGAGTTGGGGGAGGGGGCAGACGATGTCTTCCCTGAATAAGTCTGGGTCCAGGGGGTATGCTGCATTAAGGGCTGCCATTTCCAAACTTTAATGCTTGATTTTGAAACCTTAACATTATTTTTATTTATTTGTATATATTAGTTACATACATGCTATGTGTTAGAGCTGTGGAGTTGGATCCCACAGTTAAGGCACCCTTATCCAGTTCTATGTTACAATAATTTAGAAATTTATTGCAATATGTTTACTGCTTAATTTTTTTTATTAAAGTTATTAAAGAAAAAAATAAAATGAGGAAATTTCACACTGGAGCAAAATTTCCATTTGTCTGACTCCCCCCAGTCTATCTGGTGTACTGAATATGCCTAATTCTCTTTATAAAATTGAAAAAAACAATAAACCCTTCTTCATCGATCATATTTCCCAAACCTTATCACTTTTGTTGCTCTCATCTGAATGTTCTCCAATTTGTCTTTTTTTTAAAATGTATCCTAAACTGAATCTAGTCAGTACTCCTATTGAAGCTTCAGCAGTACTGAACAGAGCAGAACAATTTCCTTGCTTGTTTGACATATGTTTTTTTATGTTAATATCATGCAGTGTAACATTTTCCTTTTTCAGAAACATCATCTCATAGTTGACTCTCAGACAATTTATCATTTGCTATAAAATTACCATATCCTCCTTTTTTGTACTACTGCTTGGTCAGTACTTCACAGTCTAAATATGTGCATTTGGTTTCAAAAGAATTAGCAATGTAATTTTAAATACGGTTTAAAGCTATATACCTGTTTAAAGCTTGCACAAATATAAAAGTCACTCTTCTAAATGGTTATTGGGTTGTACAGAACTCTGCACAAGTAAGGCAATGTTGCAGTATTGGTGTTGGTTTATATGGACAGTGATCATGTTTGAAACAATGTTAGTGTCCTGTTCAAAGAAAGAGTTTTTTAGAGGTAGGGATAGTCCAAACCTGACTGCTGTTTGATAGTGGATCCCTACTCTGGGAATTGAGAGGTGAGGGCAGGAAAGCTGACCAGGAAATAAGAAAAAGGAATGAAATAAAGAGCCCAGGGAGGGTGTGAAAGGTCAACTGGGCCCTTAACCATGAAAATTCTTCTTTACTAAGTTAACTGTGAGATAGTGAAGCCCAGTCCAAAAGGAATTTAGGGAAAATCATGTTTAAGAGGTCTCCACAGGAAGGAGAGCCTGCTCAGGGAAATTACAGTGGTACCCAGGGAAGTTACTGTGACTACTTCAATTTGATTGCAGTGATATTCTGTTCAGCTTCCCCAACAGTTGTGTCTGTGCATGTATATTTTTTTCCTATTCAGAGTGTAATGCTTGCAAGTGTAATAGTGGTGCCTAGTAAAAGTGTTGAGTCAATTTAAGAATACAAATACAGCATACATTAATACCTCAGTTTTAGTGATGAAAACATTTATCCATTAATTTATGGACGCAAAATATGTGAGACTATGGCTTATTAATAGATATCTAATGCTGTAGTTTGGTGCAGATTGGCTTTATATAACAGATTAGCAGTTCCAAAATACTGTGTGTATTATTATACAAACCTACCACAGCATTCCTGAGAATTGTCATGGAAGATACAAATATAGTAATGACTCTTTGTGCATTTTAATCACTGCGTTGCAATGCAGTAAAACTAAATGATATTGAAACATCCACATTAAAGGTGAATATAAGTATGTCCCACATCTGCATCAGAGTTAGAGGGAATAAATGAAGCTTGAAGGTCGAAAACAAAGATTTTAGTTACCAAAAAGGTCAAAAAGGTTAACAACGCCTCTTGAATAATTAAAAGCATTTCTATATTAATTATTGTAATACATTCAAACTACCAACACAGGTCACCCCCGTCCCCAACTAGCGGACATGCAGGTGTGATGGGTTCGGTCACAGAGACCTCCTTGGGACTGTCACCTGACATGCTGGAATTACCTCTGAGCCCATTTTCCCTGCCAGCTTGGGACTCCAGAACCCTGCCTTGTTGAGCCAGACACACTAGTCTGCTGCAAGACAGACCCAAAGCTGCAGACTTTAACCAAAAACTGCTCATCAAGAAACCTATCTCCAGCACCCAGAAACCCAGTTCCCAATGGGATCCAAACCCTAAATACATCAGTTTTACTCAGTATAAAGCTTATACAGGGTAAACTCATAAATTTTTCGCCCTCTATATCACTGATAGAGAGATATGCACAACTGTTTGCTCCCCCAGGTATTAATCCCTTACTCTGGGTTCAATAATAAACAAAAGTGATGTTATTAAGAATAAAAAGTAGGATTTAAGTGGTTTCAAGTAATAACAGACAGAACACAAACAACAAGGAGTCCGGTGGCACCTTAAAGACTAACAGATTTATTTGGGCATAAGCTTTCGGACTCCTCATTGTTTTTGTGGATACAGACTAACATGGCTACCCCTCTGACAGACAGAACAAAGTAAGTCACCAAGCAAAATAAAGCAAAACATGCCAGTCTAAGCCTAATACATTAAGAAACTGTTTACAGGTAAAATCTCACCCTCAGAGATGTTCCAATAAGCTTCTTTCACAGATTAGACACCTTCCTAGTCTGGGCCGAATCCTTCCCCTGGGACAGTCCCTGTTAGTTCCAGCTGAGGTGGTAACTAGGGGATTTCTCATGACTGGCAGCTCCCTTTGTTCTGTGCCACTCCCTTTTATAGCTTTGGCCCAAGGCGGGAATCTTTTGTTGCTCTGGGTCCCCACCCCTCCTTCTAAATGGAAAAGTAGCAGATTTAAGATGGATTTCAGCATCATGTGACATGGTCACATGTCCTGTGAGACCACCCCCCAGCCTCCATTCTCCCTGGGCTGGCTTACAGGAACACAGGAAGGCTTGCAAGTAAACTGAGCCATTTACAACCAATTGTCCTAGTCGATGGGAGCCATCAAGATTCTAAACCATCATCAATGGCCCACACTTTGCATAATTACAATAGTACTTCAGAGTTATACATTATATTTCTAGCTTCAGATAGAAGAATGGTACATACATACGAATAGGATGAACACAGTAGATTATAACCTTTGTAATGATACCTTACAAGAGACCTTTTTCATGAAGCGTATTCCAGTTACATTAAAATCACACTCATTAGCATATTCCTATAAAACCTATTGAGTGCAACGTCACAGCAGGCATACACTATATTGCAGACACTGATAATGTAAAACTGTTTAAACATACACTGAAATGCAAAACCTGAGGAGTAGAAAGGGTAAATTAGCTAATCTTCAATATTAAGTGGATGTGCAGCAATATGGTGGTTCTTCTGTACTCAGAATACTGTTTATAGATATATGTATGCAACATTGCTGTGGCTGTGTTGGTCCTAAGATATTAGAGACATGCTGAGTGAGGTAATATCTTTTAATGCACCAACTTCTGTTGGTGAGAGAGACAAACTTTTGAGTGGTTTCAGAGTAACAGCCGTGTTAGTCTGTATTCGCAAAAAGAAAAGGAGTACTTGTGGCACCTTAGAGACTAACCAATTTATTTGAGCATAAGCTTTCGTGAGCTACAGTGAGCTTATGCTCAAATAAATTGGTTAGTCTCTAAGGTGCCACAAGTAAAACTTTTGAGTACATTTCCCATATGTGAAGAAGAGCTCTGTGTAAGCTCAAAAGCTGGTCTCTCTCACCAGCAAAAGTTTATAGATACAATCAGTTTTAATGGCTCAATCTTTTCCCATTCTTTGTATATTAGTATTATTTGTATTACAGTAGGAGGTCTCAATATAGTCAGAGCCCCTTTGTGGTAAGCACTATACAGGCGTACAGGAAGAGACAATCCCCAACTCAATCCAGATAAGGGAGTGGAAATCCATACATTTGAACTTACCACTTCTATTTCATTAGGGACATAATTTTTCCTTCACAGAAGTAAAAGGTTTTGTTCCTTTATTGTCTAGGTCTTGGGGAAGAGGTGATACAGATAATGCTTGCCTTTCCTTTCCTACCTGGACCCACCAATCTCTCATTGGCTCTTAGAAGCACATGCTTGGGGTTCCTCTAGCCACAACTGCCTCTAGAACCAAACTTTATTCACTTGTGAGGTTTGGGAAGAGGAGAACTCCTGCCCCAGCCCCATGGAACCCAAACACAGGGGTTCTCAAGTGTTGAGGGTGGAGGAGGGAAGCTTACTTCCATGGGTGCTGCTTCTTCTCTGTGTGTGGACAATAGTGGAGGCATGGAGTCTGAAATATGGGTAACTAGTCTTTAGGTATTACTAGTGATTATTAAATTCATTAGTGGGACTAATTTCAGTGTGAGATATTACTCATTATGAGTAAGTGTGGCAGTATCTGTTCCTTAAATATGTGATGTTGTGTATTAATTAGTTGAGGTTAAAACTGGAGCCTTGGTTAATGTGTCGCTTTCTATTCAAATTACATAAACTAACCCCAGAGCCCTGTACACCATTAATTTGCAGCTAATATAGTTATTTTTGTTCCATTCTGTTTTGGGGTGTTTTTTTAAAGACGTCCTGGATTAATTTATTTTCACTGAGGTTATCCTTAGATTTGCTATGGGCCTGCTGCACACTTGTCTAGGCCAAATTTTCTGTGCGAGTAGCCCCATTGACTTCTCCCAGCTACATGCGCAGGATTTGGTGCCCAGTCCCACAAGGTGCTGAGAAAGTACAAGTCCCCTTGTGCCAAATTTTCAGGTTCTTACTAATTTCTCATTCAGGAAAACTCCTGATAAAGTTAAGAGGAGTTTTCTGGAATGAGCATTGAGTCAAAATGTAGAAACTAATTGATTTCACTGGGAGTTGAGGGGTCTTAGCACCTTGCAGGATTGAGCCCTTGGGCTTTTATATTACTCACTGTCATATTAGATTCTAGTACCTGCAATAAGACTGAAGGAAATACAAAACTGAATGTGCTGTATTTCTACAGCTATAATTCTAGTTGCTAAAATACTTGACATATGAGAAAAGCCAAATGTTAGGTTAACACATTAACCAGTCCTAGTACTACAGAGCTGCCCTTATATTTCATTTTAAAAATGTTGAAGACAGCTCTTTATGGTAATTATCAGCACGACAGAACGAAGGTTAAGATTTCTAGTAATTCTCTTAGACTGTTTTTCCCACATGAAATTTAGCACAATGATCTCAGCGCAAGTGAAATGAGTCTTGAAAGCAAAATAATCCTCATTGGAGGGTATGCAGTTTGGTATTTTGGAAAAAAGAATTAAAAATAGCTCTTTGCTCCAGGGTCTGTTCGTTCTATTTGTACAGTGCCTAGAACAATGGGGTCCTGGCCCACTAGTGGGGCTTCTTGGAGCTTCTGTAATAAAATTAATACATAATATTTAATTTTAAATCTCATACACAGTGGGGCAAATTCTTATTTCAAGGTCAGATGATACCTCTACACTGTGAAACACACTGGAGAGGCAGGAAACTCTACTAGTGTGATGCTTCTCAGAGGTACCCAAGGTTGTGAGGCACTTTGCTATCACCTGCTATTAGTATGAGGAAGCTTTGTCTGTGCCTGCTGATTGTCAGCTCCCCAACTACATTGGTTGGGCAACACAGACAGTCCCCTCTAGACCTACACAGGCCCTACTCTTTCTCTACAGGTTAATGATAGGCACACTCCAACTTCCGAGTCCTCTGAGCATCTTCCTGGAGCATCCAGCCCCTCTTCCACTTGCAGTGTTTACAGATTTGCTGCTTCCTTGCAGTACAAGCAAGGAAGCAGCAAAAAAGCAGTACACACCACCTTACCAGTTATACCTCAGATCACTGCTCTACTTAACATACAGCACTTATGTACTGATTATAGTAAAAACAAGTAAGTTTATTTAACAAATATAGAGATTCCAGTGATAGCAAGAAATAGTACTAGAAAGAAAGAGTCACATATAAAATAAAATAGTAACTTGCATTCTAGATTCTAGACTTTATTAATAAGATACTTTCATGTCTAATAAAGTATTGCTTACTAGCGCTTTCTAGCCAGGCAGTCTATAATCACTTTTACATGAGACCAGACATGGTTAGCTTGTTTCCTAGGTGAAGGAGCTAGAGTACCTCTGCACTCTTAGCTATATCCTCACAATCCATTGTCTTGACTCGTGAACAGGATCCCCTCCTGCCATGTATTTCTTCCTTTAAATTTCCTGTCTTGTTGACTTTGCAACCTGTTGACTGGCATTGGGCTCAGTATGCAGATAGGCATCCGTTTTGAGACAGACAATGCTCAATACATACATGACCAAATGGAGAAATAACTGTCTGTATTGAAAGGAACCTAAGACATGTCATCTCCTGGTTATCTACCTTAACTCCAAGACTTTGAGAATATCATTTCAGTGGATACATAATTCCTTAAATAAAAGAACAGGAGTACTTATGGATACAGATTAACATGGCTGCTACTCTGAAATAATTCCTTAAATGTTATCTGTACACAAATTTCAAAATGATTGATAAGCCTCCCCTCTGCACCACAGCAGGTTGTGATGGCCTTCTGAGGGCAGTCCAAGGCTCTGTGCTCTTATGTATAAAATTCAGCCCAGAACCCAATGCATCCTAGGGGTTGTAGTCCAGAAGGATTCTAGTAACTGGAGGCTAGGACAGTTAGGATTGCTGGGAGGACTGGTGGCGGGGAGTGTAATAAGTTCCCTGTCTCCAGAGTAGCAGCTTCAGCTTTCTGGGCAGGCTCTCCAGAGTTTGGATTTAGAGGAAAAATCTATCATGGGACTCCTAACAGAGAGAGCAAAGAAGGAGCTTGGGACGGTCTGTACAATAGAGGTCTGGTAAAGGTGCTGAAGAGGAGCAATGATAGAGCAAGTAGGCAGCAAGTCAAGGTAATCTTTGCAGTGAGAAGTGGAATGAGCATATGAAACTCAAGCAGATGGCTCATTTGCTGTTTAGGGCCTTGGTTCTGGAGGATGTGGTCTCCCCTATACCTTAGGTGTCACCATTTGGAGGTAGTGAGCTGATACTCCTGCAGTCAGGGGAAAAGCTTTGTGTGCTCCTGACCGTATAACCTTATGGTGCCCATATTGTGAGATTAGAGGATTTGTGGTGTTTTTCATTTGGGATTTTGTTTACTTGTAATGATAGGGCTTTAGTTTGGATGGTGTGTGGCTTTAGAGACCAAAGGTTCTTCTCAGTTTTGGAAAGCAAGGTTCTGGCCTGTGGGGGCAGAACAGACTACTGAAGTACACCAAATGTGTCTCATGGCCAAATTATTGTATCTCATTATAAAAGTGATTTAAGAAAAAATACTGTACTTGTTAAATACAAATTCTTTGGGCCTTAATACAAGAAGAAACACAGTCAACGGGTTCATCTGATCAACTGACCAATACCTGGAAGAAACTGAGCTTAATATGGATCCTGCCATCAAAGAAGTGAGTAACTGGTTCTATCACATGCTTTGCAAATACAATGATGATGATATGGCAAGTATTGTAATTTATGCTGAAATTGTATGTCATTATCAACCTAGCTGTAGAATACTCCCTGTTTAAAAGAAACACTCTTCCCCCGACCCCCAAAAAAGAATGCATGGATATGCAGTGTCAGTTTTCATTATTAACCTTAACTCAGAATTATTTTATGTTTGAAGTTTAAATAAGTTTGTTAACCTTTGGCTACAGTCAGGTTTAGGGGAAGTAGATGGGGGCGGGGTTGTAAAATAAGAAACAGTGATAAAATATTATTTGGCATTTGAGAGTCCTGTGGAAGCTGTTAAAGAAATCTTTGGAACAGAACCAATCTTTATGTGAAATCGTTATTGATTGTGTTGAGAAAAAAACATTTTAAACACTCTCATAGCACTGCCTTGCCTACGGAAGTAAATCTATTAAACTTAGATTATGAACTTTTTGTGTAAGAACTCAGTTGTCTTAGTGGACAGCTAGCAGAATGTGGGCATTATTATCCTCTCTCTTTAAACCAAACTTATTAAAATTCCCATATCCTTGTCCACTTGTGTTCAGCTGTCAATATTTTCAAAAGCTCACATTGGCTCAAATGGCCTGCTATGCACTCCCATAAGACTTGACACATTTTTGGGCATGTAGCAGTTCTTCAGGACAGATTGTTGCTTGTGCTCAAGTCCCCAGAGCATTTTGTGTACCTTAGAGGACCCCCTATTTACTGCTACAGAGTGCGGGATGGGGTGATGTATTAGGATTTTCATGTTTGCTCAAAGGGCCTGTCAAGGTTCCTCCCCCACTCTGAACTCTAGGGTACAGATGTGGGGACCTGCATGAAAAACCTCCTAAGCTTATCTTTACCAGCTTAGGTCAAAACTTCCCCAAGGTACAAAATATTACACCCGTTATCCTTGGAATGGCCGCTACCACCACCAAACTAATACTGGTTACTGGGGAAGAGCTGTTTGGACGCGTCCTTCCCCCCAAAATACTTCCCAAAACCTTGCACCCCACTTCCTGGACAAGGTTTGGTAAAAAGCCTCACCAATTTGTCTAGGTGACTACAGACCCAGACCCTTGGATCTTAAGAACAATGAACAATCCTCCCAACACTTGCACCCCCCCTTTCCTGGGAAATGTTGGATAAAAAGCCTCACCAATTTGCATAGGTGACCACAAACCCAAACCCTTGGATCTGAGAACAATGAAAAAGCATTCAGTGTTTTACAAGAAGACTTTTAATAAAAAATAGAAGTAAATAGAAATAAAGAAATTCCCCCTGTAAAATCAGGATGGTATATATCTTACAGGGTAATTAGATTCAAAAACATAGAGAACCCCTCTAGGCAAAACCTTAAGTTACAAAAAAGATACACAGACAGAAATAGTTATTCTATTCAGCACAATTCTTTTCTCAGCCATTTAAAGAAATCATAATCTAACACATACCTAGCTAGATTACTTACTAAAAGTTCTAAGACTCCATTCCTGTTCTGTCCCCGGCCAAGACGACTACAGACAGACACTTTGTTACTCTCCCTCCTCCCAGCTTTTGAAAGTATCTTGTCTCCTCATTGGTCATTTTGGTCAGGTGCCAGCGAGGTTACCTTTAGCTTCTTAACCCTTTACAGGTGAGAGGAGCTTTCCCCTGGCCAGGAGGGATTTCAAAGGGGTTTACCCTTCCCTTTATATTTATGACACGCCCCCCAAATCTCAGCTAGGGTGAAACACTGGCTGGGATTTCTTCCTGGAGCTCTAGGAAAACAGAGTTAATAAGACACATGCATCTCTAAATATACTACCAAGTACATAAAGACTAACAATATTTTCCACATCTCAAGGACGATTTTAACCAGTTGATTCTGGGAAACTTTCACGGGAGAGTGCATCAGCCACTTTGTTAGAAGCTCCTGAGATGTGTTGGATGTCGAAATCAAAATCTTGGAGAGCTAAACTCCACCGAAGAAGTTTTTTGTTAGTTTCTTTGACGGTGTGAAGCCACTTTAGTGCAGCATGGTCGGTTTGCAGGTGGAAACGCCGTCCCCAAACATATGGGCGTAGCTTTTCCAGAGCGTAGACAATGGCATAACATTCTTTTTCAGTGACTGACCAGTTGCTTTCCCTCTCAGACAGTTTTTTGCTGAGAAACACTACAGGGTGGAATTCTTGATCAGGTCCTTTCTGCATTAAAACTGCTCCCACACCACGCTCGGATGCATCTGTGGTTACTAGGAACAGTTTGTCAAAGTCTGGGGCCCTTAGTACAGGGTCAGACATGAGTGTCGCTTTAAGCTTGTTAAAGGCCTTCTGACACTTTCCGGTCCACTGAACAGCATTTGGCTGTTTCTTTTTGGTTAGGTCTGTCAGTGGGGCAGCGATTTGGCTGTAGTGCGGTACAAATCGTCTGTAATAACCGGCCAAGCCTAAGAAGGATTGAACCTGTTTCTTTGACTTTGGGACAGGCCACTTTTGGATAGCATCCACTTTGGCCTGTAGGGGGCTGATAGTTCCTTGACCCACCTGGTGTCCAAGGTAAGTCACTCTGTTTAGGCCTATTTGACACTTCTTAGCCTTAACAGTTAGTCCTGCCTCCCTTATGCGCTCAAGGACTTTTTGTAGATGTTCCAGGTGGTCTGCCCAGGAATCCGAAAATATGGCCACATCGTCAAGGTAGGCGACTGCATATTCTCCTAATCCCGCTAGGAGACCATCTACAAGTCTTTGGAAAGTGGCGGGTGCATTTCGCAGCCCGAAAGGGAGTACATTAAATTCATACAGCCCGAGATGTGTGATGAAGGCTGACCTTTCCTTGGCAGATTCATCTAGCGGTACCTGCCAGTACCCCTTGGTTAAGTCCAAGGTAGAGATGAACTGGGCCCTTCCCAGTTTCTCTAATAGTTCATCTGTGCGTGGCATGGGATAGTTGTCTGGGCGAGTTACAGCATTTAGCTGACGGTAGTCCACGCAAAAACGTATTTCCCCATCTGGTTTGGGAACTAGAACCACTGGAGATGCCCATGCACTTTCAGAGGGGCGGATTACACCCATCTGTAACATATCCTGGATCTCCCGTTCTATAGCAGTTTTAGCTTGAGGAGACACCCGGTAAGGTTGGACCCTAATTGGGTGAGCATTACCTGTGTCAATGGAGTGGTATGCCCGTTCAGTCAGTCCTGGGGTGGCTGAGAACGTTGGCGCGTAGCTAGTGCACAGCTCCTGGATCTGCTGTCGCTGCATACGCCCAAGGGTCATGGAGAGGTTCACCTCTTCCACACCACCAGCACATTTCCCTTCGTAGTAGACACCTTCAGGCCACTCAGCGTCGTCTCCTCCCTGGGCTGTAAACTGACAAACCTTTAATTCTCTGGATCGATTAGAAGAGCTGAGAGGCGGTGGGTTGCTCCGTGCCGCCGTCCAAGCTCTCTGGAGGCTTTCATCTGCTTCCTGTTCGGTCTGGAACTGTTCCCTTGATGCTGGAGACATCAGTTCCTCATGGGATTGTGGACCTAGGCTTGGTCCCTCTGGAAGCGATATAGGGGATGGAGCTGTTTCTGTTGACTGTGAACCGCTCTCCGCTGGTGTACTATGTTGGGATTCAGGCTCCGGCTGAGCCTCTTGTGTAGGGTTATTGGCTGCTGCCAGTTCAGGTTCGGTGGGGCCCTCTGGTGTTGAGGTTGCAAGTACTGGATTCAGTGCTGACACGGGGTCTGGTGTTGGTTGTTTGGCTGGTTCCGGTTCTGGGACTGGTTCCGTCTGGGTCTCTGGGACTGGATCCACTACTGCTGTTGCAGACATTGGCCTGGGGTCCAGGTCCATCACCTCTGACTGGGTCCTGATAGAAGTTTCCGGAACAGAGCTAGGCCTCACGGCTTGTTTAGCCTGGTTGCGGGTGACCATTCCCACCCTCTTGGCCTGCTTCACATGATTGGCCAAGTCTTCCCCCAACAGCATGGGGATGGGATAATCATCATAGACTGCAAAAGTCCACATTCCTGACCAGCCCTTGTACTGGACAGGCAACTTGGCTGTAGGCAAATTGAAAGAGTTGGACTTGAAGGGTTGAATCGTCACTTGGATCTCTGGGTTGATTAAATTGGGGTCCACTAAGGAAGCATGGATAGCTGACACTTGTGCTCCGGTGTCCCTCCACGCGGTGACCTTCTTCCCACCCACACTCACAGTTTCCCTCCGCTCCAAGGGTATCTGGGAGGTATCTGGGCCTGTGGACCTCTGGTGTGATTCCGGTGCAATGAACTGTAATCTGTTGGGGTTCTTGGGGCAGTTGGCCTTTACATGCCCCAGCTCGTTACACTTAAAACATCGTCCAGCTGACGGGTCACTGGGGCGAGGAGGGTTGCTGGAGAACGGGGTGGTGGGACGATAAGGGGTCTGGAGGGTTCTTTGGGAGGTAGGTGGGGCTTTGGGCGGCCCCCGTTAATAGGGTGTGGTCTGGGGTGGTCCCTTCTGGTCTCCGCTCCAACTGCGACCAGTTTTCTTCTTCTCTGCCACCTCCACCCATCTGGCTCCAATCTCTCCTGCCTCAATTACAGTTTTGGGTTTCCCATCTAGGATGTATCTTTCTATTTCCTCAGGAACACCCTCTAAGAATTGTTCCATTTGCAGTAGGAAGGGCAAATTTTCTGGAGATTCAACACTTGCTCCTGATATCCAGGCATCCCAATGTTTTACAATGTGGTAGGCATGTCGGGTAAATGACATGTCTGGTTTCCACCTTAGGGCTCTGAACCTCTGACGAGACTGCTCGGGTGTTATCCCCATTCTGACTCTCGCCTTGGA
Source organism: Lepidochelys olivacea (assembly GCF_965140295.1). Taxonomy (NCBI): domain Eukaryota; kingdom Metazoa; phylum Chordata; order Testudines; family Cheloniidae; genus Lepidochelys; species Lepidochelys olivacea. The sequence goes on along the minus strand of NC_140414.1, from coordinate 43,393,353 downwards.
TTTAAACAGTTCATACTTGTTCATGTGTTCTTTAGGCATTTCAGCTGCCACTTCAGCTAAGGGTCCACTGAGCTGCGGCCTCAGCTCTACCATGTATTGGTCAGTAGAGATGTTGTACCCAAGGCAGGCCCTTTCGAAGTTTTCTAAGAAGGCCTCAGTATCATCACCTGCCTTGTAGGTGGGGAACTTTCTGGGATGGGAAGTGGTACCTGGAGAAGGATTGCTAGGGTTTGTTGGTATATTCTGCTGGGCCTTTATCCTCTCCATCTCCTCCACATGCTTCCTCTCTTTTTCCTTCTCCTCCTCCACATGCTTCCTCTCTTTTTCCCTCTCCTCCTCCACATGCTTCCTTGCCTCCATTTCCCTCTTGTGGGCAGCCTCTTGGTGTTGTTCTGCCTCCCTTTCTTGTTCCTTCTTCAGCTGCATGAGTTCTATCTGTCTTTCATGTTCCCTTTGTTTTTCCTCAGCCTGAAATTTGGCTAATTCCAGCTGTAGTCGAGCTGAGGATTTGGCCATTCTAACCTCTCTGTTTTTAACTAACTTTACACCCGAGGTTTAGAAATAAACAAACAAAACTTGGCTGTAAAATTTTGCTGTGCTGGAATAGAATACCTATTCTCTGATAGTGATTGTCAGCCTACAGAAAAAGACAATTCCCTTGTCTCTGCTCTGGGCCCAAATTAAAGCAAAAAACCTCCAACTACTTGGAAACCTGCTTACCCAGCCCAAAGAAGAAAAAAATTTCTTTTCAAACCTGTGCTCCTTGTAAAACAAAAAAAAAAAAAAAAAATCAAAATCCTAAAAAAAAACCCTGCCACTTTTGTCTCCAGGCAAATGGGTAGAGCACACACCCCCTATTTACTTTTAGGAAGAAAAGAAAAAAAAAAAAAAACCTCTGGGTTGGAAGACTGTGAATTTCCCTGCAGGAGTTAAGTACCCTGCCTCCAGGCAAAGAAAATCTGCAATTCACAAGATAATCCCCTTTTGTCTCTGCTTGGCCACAAAGCAGAGAGAAACCAAGCTGCTTTCAGTTTCAAAGCTGCCTTCTGGACTTCCTAAAAATTCCTTTTTAAAATCTGTATTTCTAGTTCAAAAAATCTCAACTGGATCTCAAAATGATTTCAGGTTAATCCCACCACTGTGCCATCATGTCAAGGTTCCTCCCCCACTCTGAACTCTAGGGTACAGATGTGGGGACCTGCATGAAAAACCTCCTAAGCTTATCTTTACCAGCTTAGGTCAAAACTTCCCCAAGGTACAAAATATTACACCCGTTATCCTTGGAATGGCCGCTACCACCACCAAACTAATACTGGTTACTGGGGAAGAGCTGTTTGGACGCGTCCTTCCCCCCAAAATACTTCCCAAAACCTTGCACCCCACTTCCTGGACAAGGTTTGGTAAAAAGCCTCACCAATTTGTCTAGGTGACTACAGACCCAGACCCTTGGATCTTAAGAACAATGAACAATCCTCCCAACACTTGCACCCCCCCTTTCCTGGGAAATGTTGGATAAAAAGCCTCACCAATTTGCATAGGTGACCACAAACCCAAACCCTTGGATCTGAGAACAATGAAAAAGCATTCAGTGTTTTACAAGAAGACTTTTAATAAAAAATAGAAGTAAATAGAAATAAAGAAATTCCCCCTGTAAAATCAGGATGGTATATATCTTACAGGGTAATTAGATTCAAAAACATAGAGAACCCCTCTAGGCAAAACCTTAAGTTACAAAAAAGATACACAGACAGAAATAGTTATTCTATTCAGCACAATTCTTTTCTCAGCCATTTAAAGAAATCATAATCTAACACATACCTAGCTAGATTACTTACTAAAAGTTCTAAGACTCCATTCCTGTTCTGTCCCCGGCCAAGACGACTACAGACAGACACTTTGTTACTCTCCCTCCTCCCAGCTTTTGAAAGTATCTTGTCTCCTCATTGGTCATTTTGGTCAGGTGCCAGCGAGGTTACCTTTAGCTTCTTAACCCTTTACAGGTGAGAGGAGCTTTCCCCTGGCCAGGAGGGATTTCAAAGGGGTTTACCCTTCCCTTTATATTTATGACAGGGCCCCATGCTGTTGGTGATTCTGTTATGGCAGGGGCATGACTAAACCTGTAAGTGGTGTCTGAGTAACTTATTCTCTTTGTCAGTCACTCACTGGTAGCTTTGTGTATCACACACCTAGGAATCTGACTGCTAACTGATTTTTTAAAAGCCCTAAGCATCCAAGAAAACATGATGAGAGAGCGAGAACAAGCTGTTGATCTTTTGGGCTACAGCTGGGCTGGTAGAGGGCATTAGGTTAGATAAACACATGACAGAGATGCATCGTGGGTCTGACATTTCTAGATGGTGGCTTCAGCACAACACCTAACTTTGTTAGGGTGGTACATGCTGGTGCTGGTGAGGGAGACAAGGAGGACAAGGCCTGTCCCAGCTCACAGAAAGAAGAGGCTCTTATACCCTTGGCAAAGAGTCTCGGAGGAAAGGACAACCTTTCTTAACCTCATCTAGGTAGTCCAGTGATACAAGGAACCATCATGGTACATGGTTTCTAGAAGCCATCACATAATGGCTTTGGGCTGACCGGAGTAACACACAGGAGGATGCCTGCTCAGTACCTCAGGGCCACCACTGCCAGAAGACTGTTGGAGACACCACTGTCATCAGCCAATTTGTTGTCTTGAAAATGTTTTAGATGTTACAGTGAGGAGAGCTACACAATACACACCTTCCCTATGAACAGAAGTAGTCAACTGGAAATCCTGCAGGAATTCTGAGAGTCATTTTCCATCCGAGAGAGAGAGAGAGCAGTTGTCACATACACATTGCTGAAGGTTTCCGGGTGGACAACACTGCCTCCTGGTATAAGAAGCATGCTCTGTGTGTGTGTGTGTGTGTGTGTGTGTGTGTGTGTGTGTGTAAAAGAGAGAGAGAGAGACTGACTGAGACACTCAGCTTCAGTTTATAGTGGCTGCAACTTTTATGTGCTATTCAAGTCCTCCTTTATTCAGTATTTGTGAGTGGAGCCATTATGTCTGGATTCATCCTTGGTGAGTAGAATACTATGCACACCATGCAGATGCCTACAAGACCAATCGCACATGACTTCTTCTCACAGAAAACTCATCCTGTCCAATAGTCTATATCTTTCCTTCTCTCAGATGAGAAGGTACTTCTTGTGAAATTGACTCTTTGCCCACCACCCTCAAAAAAAGAGTACCACATAACAGTGCTTTTCACTCCACTTCAATCATCCTGATGAGGGCATTTTGACTATTTAAGTACCTGGTAGGACTGGTTTAAAAAAATCCCATCAGCTGGAAAATTGGGATTTTGGTCAATGATTTTTTGTAGGTGAAAAATATCTACTTTCTCCAGAAATTTTTGACTTTTTGTCCAAAAAAACCCCACCAAAACCCCACAAAAAAACCTCACCTGAAAACTTTCACTTCAGAAAGGCTGCTGCAGTGCCTCATGGAAGTTGTATTTTAGTTGCCTTATACCCCAATTCTCCTCTGGGGCCAGGTTACCCCCCCCCACACACACACACTGCATTACATCACACATGATACACCATGACCAAGAATAACCCTGGTGATTTAGCAAGAGAAGAGACCCTGATGCATTAGAAAAGATACAATCTCACCAGGAATTCCAGCCCATAAGGGAGAATGGGGACCTGAAACACCCAAACTACAACTCCCACAAAGCACTGCAGACACATTTGCAAATCATTTTTTTTCAGTTTACACCTGCAAATTTTCAATTTTCAATTTTTCATCTCAAAGTTGAAATGTTCTGTGTGCGCAGGGGGTGGGGAAACCATGTTTTGACCAGCTCTAATATCTGGTGCCAACATCAGAGCAGTGGGAGACAACAATATCCATTCTGCCATCTCCCTGAGGAGATACAAAACAAGTAAATAGAAGATCTACATAAAAAGGAGAAGAAATGAAAACTCCATAGAGCCGCACAATGACGGTGTTGAATATGTACATATGGAGCACAAAGTGAGTTTTCTACGAGATTAAATAAAGAATTCGGAGACTTTTTGAAAGGTAATAAGAGTGATAAGGATTGATAACTCTTGCATTTCCCTGGTCTATTCACGATAATGTTTGGCAATACTGTCACATATAATGATGTACTGCTAAACTGCACCATGCTTAAGTTTATTAAAAATTACTTTACTTGTCAAATGTTTTGATTTATTGAGGGGATGTACTGTGCTCAGCATTCTCCACATTTAATGACATTAAAGCTAGTAGCCAGGGTTTAGGCAAGAGGATTCCTTTAAAATTGGCTGTCTGTATTTAAGTAAAAAATATGTTGCTGTAATAAAGGAGAGAAGCAGCCGCATAAACCTAAATCAGCACAAACTAAATCCCACAGAAACTGCTCATCCATCCACTGGAAAAACTTCAGTCTGTTTTGGCTAGAGCTGAGGGTAGATGTGTTGCAACTGCAGAGAGAATAGTCAACCTCCTAAATACATACATTTTTTAAAAATGTGTTGCAGTGGACCGACTACATGAAGCAGTGAGCAGAAGAGCAGAGATTTCACAGGAGAGCCAGTTGTGGTTCCACAGCCCCTCTGATAACTCCCCACTTCCCTGAGAGGGTCAGTCACAGCCTTCCCTTGGGACCCACCCGCTACATTTGTTACATTACTGTGGAGGGGGCTAATGGAAGACCACGATACCTTATGGCTAAAAGAATAAGTGTTAAGACCTCTTCCAGTGTACCAAAATTACACAAGAGTTTGGGCTATATATGTTTATTCTGATCCAATATGAAAATTCAGTTGTTCAGTCTTACAGTTGATGAGATGGTCTAGGGTCCAGATTCCAAATGTTATATACTACATTATAGTGTAACAATCAACCCATCAAATTAATTCCATTCCCCACCAGCTCCTTCAAGTTTTATCTGCTCTTATTCCTCACTCCCATCAGCCGCTAGTCCCCTCTGTCCATTAGTACTGCTAACAAACTACACCTGTATTGCTTTTTATAACACATTATTTTGTTTCTGTAGCTATATTTAGAAAATAATAGAAGAAAGGTGAACTTTAGAAGAAAGATCCCCTAAAAGGAAATAGAAACGAAGGGCTGTTTGATCAAGAGTCCATATCATATTCCAGAAAAATAAAGAAACTAGCAGTCTTCACTCAATGTCTAAAGATGGGAACATTATTGTGTTTACAGTGAGAATGGTTCTTAATGCAGTATACATTTCCCCACAAAAAAAAATCATTAACTTAAAGTTGCTTAAATATGTATCCTATCAACAATCAATCAATCAAAATAAAAGAAATCACAACTTAAGATAATATTACCATTTACACTGATTTCTCTACCATCCAAACAAACTCAGACTCCTCAGGTCAGGTCTTCAGCCGATGTAAGTTGACATAGTTCCTTTGAGACTTTTACTGCTTACATCCTATTCACTTTAGTAGGATGTTTGAAGATAGATCTGCCTGAGTAATTGGCAAAGAATAACTCATATGATGAATTCTCCACTTTCTCAGTTTGTAAATTATCCACCATCAGATTTGGAGGTTTCTTTTATTTTTTTACTCTGAAACAATTTACTGAATGTTTTCTTTGCATTTTGACTTGTCATTTGTGAGCAACTTATTGATAGCATTTGATATTTAAAAAATTGAATTGTTATGCCTGGGCACAGCCATATATGATTCTTGCCTGATTGGATAACTCTTACCCTTTGGTCTGAATATTTGTAAGCAAGCATTGCACAGTGTACACAAACCAAGCTCTGCACCCTGGAACCACTAGAATGAGGTAGTTGTCTTCTACTGTAGATTGTGGAGGCCCTCATAAGAGGCCTGATCCAAAGACCACTGAAATTGAGGGAATGGTTCATACTGACTTCAGTGGCCTTTGGATCAGACATAATACGATTCAGTCTCTCTCTCTCTCTCTTTTCAAAAGCAGTAAGTGAAGAAAATGCTGGCACTGAATTATCAATATTCAGAGTTAATGGGTCAGTCAGAGGGAAAAGGGCCCGCTCTCACTGCATGCACAGGAGCAGTGGGGTGGACTATCAGGGACAGTGTTTAATTTGTAATGGAAGAGGTGCTAAAGCAATGTTTTTACATTCATAAATGATATAGCAAGCCCAAAGGTGCTGGGGCTATGAACTGCCAAGCCTAGAGGTGCTGGGGCTCAGCCCTGGCAAGCCCTGGCACAAATTAAGCACCGGTCAGGGAATCAGGGTGCCATAAACTAGCTAAGAATTGGCAGAGTGCATTGGTGCTCAAGTCATGCCCCTTGCAAAGCTACAGAGGGCCATAGCATAGTAGCTGAATCACTGGCTTTATGCCAGCTAAGAGCTTGGCTGGCCACACACAGACAATATCCAGCCCCTTTATGCCACCTTAGCCACAGAAAGGTGGTGGAACTTGGGAAGGCTTGTGGCCCATAATATCAAGAATAGTGTGTGCTTACATGCTACTGTAGTTGTATTATTTTAATTATTCTGATAGCACCCAGGACACCCAATCAGTGCCAAAGCTCCATTGTGTTCGGTATTGTACAAACATATAGAAAGACATAGACTATGCCCTGGAGAGTTTTCACTAGTCTCTACTTTGAATCAGATTATTTTCTTACATTTATCTTTGCATGATAGCTGTGTTTTAATTGGAAAAATACAGAAACTTGAATTGCTTAAACTTTGTTTAATACCGTTAACTTTTTTGAAAACTACAGGAGAGTGGAAGAAGTTTACTATTGATATAAAAAATTCTACAAGTATTATGATCTACAAGGAGATGATGAATTGGATAGTTCTGCAGAAGAACAATAATAAAACTGACCAACTGCTTATATTTAAAAGAAAGGATTTTCAGCTCTTATAAAGTTCTTGTGGTCTAAGTATTACTTTTAAAGATAGTCCCATTAAAATTAAGTTTGAGGAGTCAAAGCCATTTATTTTATTACTTAAAAAAAACCCACTGCCAGTGTTATGTAGCCATATAATTTTTGTGTACATGAATTTATGCAAGAAGTTAATCTAAATTAAACATTATGAGTATGATCAATAGGAACTTACTGTAAGAGATGCTGCAGGTACAGAATACTAAGGGGTGGGATAGATGAGGACTGGGCATCCCTGAATATTGGGGTACCTGCAGGAGATGCTAAGGCAGATTTATTGCTACCCATAGACAGGAACTTCAGAATTAAAATACCAGACCAGATCAGTGGTTCATCTAGTCTGGTATCCAGTCACTAACAGGGGCCAGTACCAAATGCTTCAGAGGAAAGTGCTTGAATCCCCTTGGCTTAAAAGCCCATCTTTTTTTTTTTTTTCCCCCTTGTGTCTGTCATCATAGGCAATTAGAGAATAATTGGTTCACAGGAAAAAATTCTTCCTCAATCGCATCAGTTAGTGCTCAGAATTATGAAGGTCTATATTCCTTATTTTATCTTCCCTAATGTAATTGTGCATGTTTCCATTATAATATAAATGCACATGGTGAGAGTCTGTGCTGTTCCTCTAAGAGGTGCAGCACAGATCTTGCAGCCCAGAGGGCTGGGAGCTTAAGTGGCTTTTAGCCACCCTGGTGCCCTCCTGATTGCATGCTGTTCCAAGGAGTGAAATAGCACCACACCAGTGTAATTTAGACAGCATGGAACAACTAAGTTATGATAGCCTTTCCCAGCGTCCCAGAGGTGGCAACACTTCTCAGAATCTCCAAAGTGCTGTGACCCCACCAGCGCTTGCAGGGGGATGCTTGGAGGACAGCCAGTAGCCGTGTATCTCAGTGTCTACACCAGGGGAATTCTCCATTTGACAGCTCCAGGGCTTTTAGAGGATCTTTGCTCCATTTGGGCCGTTTTACCTGGCATAAAGGGATCAGAACAGAGGTGAAAATCTCACCCTTATCCCTTTTGGAATCTTGCCAAGCTGTTAGACACTATGATAATCTTGCAAAGAGTTCTACAGGCTAATTATGTGAACAAATTATGTATATATATACACACATATTTACAGTTGGTGGCTTTCAATTTTAGTGGACGTCCCATTATTCTTGTATTATAAAAGGTTGAATAGAGCCCCTCAAATTACTTTTCTGTGTCATTCATTATTTTTGATACCTTTCATTACATTCTTCTCTAGATGAAGCATTACTCCATGCCTTATCCAAAGGCCACCAAAGTTTATAGGTACCCACTAACTTTGGGATTTGAATTATATACCGTATGCTTTATCATTTCTGAAAGTACTGTTCTCTTTGCCAGTAGATAATCTCTGAGTACTACTAACTGGGAATATAGTAGACTCAGATGGTGGACATGTATGTTATTCATGCATCTAACACATTATCATTTCTGAGACTTTCATTTTGGGTCTGAAAGGGGAAAACGTAATGCCACATTTTTGGAAGCCAGTTATAAATTCTCTTTTCTGCTTTTTTCTCATTAAATAGTTAGGCTTTCACCACCTTATGTCATTTTGCAGAGCAGTAAAAGCTTCAAGAAATCAGTGTTTGCTTTAAGCTCTGACTTCAATTTAGAATTTGCCAGGCACTTTATATCTGTGGGGACAGTGCTCTGTGAGTAAATATGGGCCTCAAATTAAATAAAAAGTTTGTGATCTGTAAGCTATGCACCCTTAATGGGAGGTCTTCAACTGACAAGGACATATTATATGTCTCTGTAAGCTTAAAACTCCACTGCCTTGGAGAATGGGTGATATTGACTATCTTTAAATTGGTCTGTTTGGTTGTGCAGAATTTTAATTAAAAAAGTATTAAAGTTCTCAAAAGCAGTGAGTGAGGAAGAAGCTGGTAATATGATGTTGGGCATTACTGCCTTGTACATCTGCACAGAACCACAGCACAATCTTGCCCAACAAAACAAGGCATAAAATCCATATCCTCCAGAACCAAGGGTGCTGAGAATACTGTGGAAGCAGATTATCCAGGAATGTGGAAGTGGTAAGTAACGTGTATCACTCAACAGTGGTGCTATGTCTGATTAAAAAATGGGGATTGCTGGCTTTGAAGTGTTCTGTTTGCTTGAAAAGATAATAATCACAGTCTGATGAATGCAGTCAACAGAAGAACAGGTGGATCCTCAGGGCTCTTCACGCTGTTGTCCAGGCTATCCCCTTCCTCCCACAAAAAAATGCATGGGAGGGCTCTTGGATGAGAGCACATGCAGGCTTGTGCTGCCTAATACCTCTGTGGGAAAGGGAAATGAGCAGATTCCTCAGCCATATACATGAAGGAGCTGTGCTTCCTCAATGTCTCTGGACCCGAGTGGCTTTCCAATCTTCATCTGCTCCTGTGTTTGTATTTAGCTGCATATGCAATTGCTTGTGTGGGTGATAGGGACTCAAGCCTTGATGCGCAGTTTCAGTATTGTAAATAGAAAAGAACATACCTCTTCAACTATTTGGGGTGGTGATGGGTTGGAAGCATTTACTAAGGAAAGCTATTCTAAGAAAGGTACAGAAAGTTTTAGAGCTACCATTTCATAGTGCCAATTCATGATCCCCATATTCCATACTTGTGTGGGTCTTGCCAGCTCAAATAAATTGGTTAGTCTCTAAGGTGCCACAACTACTCCTTTTCTTTTTGCGAATACAGACTAACACGGTTGCTACTCTGAAACTCACCATCTCCTGGCTTCTTGGTAGACTGGCTGAAAAGCTGTATATTTTGTTGTTGTTGAATAATTTCCAAAGGTCAGAGATAAACTGAATGGGTCCCCTCTTGGCCCTAACCTCAGCACTCACCTTCCTCTTTCTGTTCTGCCAAGTCTCCATCCCCTTCTCTAGCACAAACCCCGGACAATGCAAAGGCTTTGGAGGATCTGGGGGAGAAACATGGAGCTTGCTGATCTTTTTATTTTGAGCAGAGGTGGCAAGACCCACACAAGTATGGAATATGGGGATTATGAATTGGCACTATGAAATGGTAGCTCTAAAACTTTCTGTACCTTTCTTAGAATAGCTTTCCTTAGTAAATGCTTCCAACCCATCACCACCATTTTCTGAGGATAAATCAGCAATGTTAATTAGAGACACACTAAAATATGAACAATTTCATTTTCTATCCAAATCCTTTTTAATTCCTTACCATTACAGATTCTGTGCTGTAGACTTTAAGCACACCTTTGAAACATTTGTTCCACTTAAAAGCTGAAATAACCTTCTTGCCTCTATATATCTCAATAAGAAGGTGTAGGGGAAAGCCTGTTTTTCCCCCTTCCTGATTTATTTTTGGTACCTAACAGGCCAGAACCCTTAGCTAAGTGTAAATCCAATGGAGCTATGCCAGTTTACATCTGCTGAGAATCAAATGCATGCCTCAGTAATTTGATTTGTAGGAAATGGAGAATTAACCATTATAAATAGTGCTTTTAAATACAACATAATTAATTACATGTGCAAATACATTGGCTAAATGTGGTTGTGCAATTATAGAAATAATAGTTTGAAGAGGTTGAACATTGCAACTTCCATTTAAATAGACTTCTCTTTACCTCTCTTTTCCCTGTCACCTTGGTTCCTCTCTCTAATTCCTTGTCCTGGCACCAAATAGAGTTTTTGGTATTGTGTAAGTCTTAGCATTTGAAAACTGAGATCATGAATGTTAATTGCACACATTGAAACACATAATCTGAGTTTAATTAAGTAGGGTTCAACTGAGACTCTAGATTTATGTGCTTACAGGCTACCTACTGCTAAACTGAATGGCAAGGGAACTGTAGAGCAGGCTGGCCCTACAGTCTGGGTAAAACCCACTTTCTCCCAGACAGCACAGCTTTTTTTCCTTCTGGGACGCAGGGCCCACAGTCTGGCTCTGCCATATCAGCTTCTTCCAGGTTGAATGCACCATGAAGTTGCCATCTCCTGTCAAAAGGCTACAGAATGTGGAGAATAGCATACAATACACAAGAAATAAGATGAACTGGAGTACACTCCTAGTTTCCAAGTAAGGAGTTAAGAGTTCAAGTAATCTAAATCTTGTAGATAACTAGCTATGTGTTGGCAGAAATTTCTGTTTCATTTTCTATGACACAGGAATTATTAGAGGCATTTGCTTATTCAAGGAGCAGAATAGGGAGAATGAATTGAATACATCAGAATGTCCTTCAAGACACGCCTCTGTCTGAAGAAGGCAAAGGATAATGCCATTCTGATAATGCCAATGTTTTTTTGTTGCTTCTTAATGGCATCAGATTATTTTCTCTTTAGCATTGTGGATGCATAATCAATGTAAGATAACACTTGGGAACTGGGTAGGATGAACAGCTTGTTTTCTCTGCCCAACCTTGCTCTGAAGATTTGTGTTGCAACAAGAAGCCGATGTTGTCCTTATTTTACTTTAATTAGCAATTGGATTATTTTTAATTATTTCATCTAGCATTTCAGAAAAAAGATTAATAAAAGAACATATATGCATACACAAAGCCTCAGTAGCTTGATCACAGCTACTATTGAATTTAACTTCCAGCGTTGGAAAAATTCCTTCCAATCACATCTTGATCATTGGATAGAATCAAATTTTACAATAGTCAAAGATGAAAGACTTAACAGTCAGAAGTTCTTGTGCCTGATCCTCAGGCCCAGGCATGCTGTGCTCAGTGAAGAACCTGGGGCTGGAGGGGATGCATTTCATAGAATCATAGAATATCAGGGTTGGAAGGGACCCCAGAAGGTCATCTAGTCCAACCCCCTGCTCGAAGCAGGACCAATTCCCAGTTAAATCATCCCAGCCAGGGCTTTGTCAAGCCTGACCTTAAAAACCTCTAAGGAAGGAGATTCTACCACCTCCCTAGGTAACGCATTCCAGTGTTTCACCAGCCTCTTAGTGAAAAAGTTTTTCCTAATATCCAATCTAAACCTCCCCCCAGACAGCAGAAATTTGCCAGCTTTAAGTTTCTTTAATCCTAGGGCAGCCTCAGGGGTCCTCTAGCTTTCACCCATCAGTCAATGGCCTCAAACAGCCAAATGTACTGAGATCTTACAAGTGCTGACTCCACTTGTACTCTGAAACTATAGCTGGAGCAGCTCATCTAGATTGAAGATGTTTTCATATGACCATGTGCAGAACTCTTGGTGAAGTGAGAGTATTTGCAAGAACATGAACAGTGATCGTATTGCAAAAAATCAAGTTTTTTGTCATTTCTGCCAGATAAGCTGCCTTTTGTGATGGAAAACAGTGGTATTTGACTATCTGAACAGCATTCAGAATCCTCAGGAATTTATCTCAAAGTAGAAATTCAACTTCTGTCACAGAGATGCATCTGTTTTGTCGCAAAAGCAAACTTGCTTTGCTGGACTAGGTATTCTTGACCATTATTATCGATACATTAACTTGGCACATACTCTTTGTTTTGATGAAGCTTATTAAAATTCTAATGCTCATGCAATGTTTCCTTTGGCATATAACAGTGAATGACAAAGGAAAGCTGGGCTGACCAAAAGTAAGAGGCAGCATGTAGTCTCTCTGGCCCAGTTCCATAAAGGGACTTAGGTATTGCATCCCCCCATGCTATGGTTATTGTCGGGCTTCCCACCGTTATCTCCTATTTGTTGTCTCGCCTTCGGGGGTGCCTGCCTCTCCTCTGAGGTTGTCAATGCTGCAAACATGTTTAGTCTCAGAAACAATGGATATTTTTTGATTGTCTCCTGGTGCGTCCAAGTCTCTCACTTTTTCTTGATCATCTGGACATTTGTGATGGCTTTCATACCTTATCTTTTCCTGATGCATGCATTCCTCATTCACACAAACAGTCTCTTACAGAAACCTTCAAAGGTATACAGAATACATTGTAAATTAAGTCTTTCTAAATCTTATAACTAAAACAATTCACATTGTGGCTTCAGACCCTCAACATTTCTCTAATCTATTTATCATAGACACAATACAAAATCCTGTCTTTTACTAACTAAACTTTATAACAGGTCCTAATTATAATGCGTACGGGAAACAAGATCCCAGTCTCAGACAGTCATTCCTTTTCTGTTATTCAAAAAGGGTGGCTGGCAGAATGAAATCAAAGTTTACATCCATTCTTATAGTACAATTATAAAATCCTGCTCCTACACTAGGCCATGCGGCCCTGAGAGGAAGGGCAGCCATATTGACTCTGGCCACTAGACCACACTGCCCTGAGGCTAAGGGTGGTTGGACAGACTCAGCCGCGGGGCTATAATGTCCCTTCCCACACCCCAAAGGGAGGACCAGGTAAGTATACCCTGTGACACATGGTTTAGTCTTTCATCTAAAACAGAGGAAATGACTGAATGATCCTTAAGACTTTTTAATGTGACTTTTTTTTTTGGTTTGCCTGTCATCTTTTCTTCATTATAGTAGATTTATACATCAGAATTAAAATACTTTGTTAGAGCACCATGTAGTTCTGTGTAATCTGTTAAAGAGTTTGAGTCCAACATTAATTAATGTGATGACAAAATATCACAGTTAAATGATTCTTTGGTGCATTTGTCCAAACTTGACAAATAAGTCACATCTGCTCTGCGGTGCTGCATTTTTATTATTGTATTTTTTGGGTTTGTAATACAGTGTCAGCTAGTTGAAATCACCATAAGTAATCTTTAGAATTAATCAGTTGATAAATCATACAGCCCACTGGTATGCAGAGTGCCTCAGTGTTTTGGGGATGGATGAGTGACTTACAGCAAAAGAAAGAAATGAAGAGTGTTTAACATAAAGAGTAATTAGGTTTAGAAATTAATATTAGAAGCAATGCAATTAATGTTTGTGCACTGTGATCTGCAAATTACAAATGTAAAATGGTACTTAAGATGATGTATTACATACTGCCGAATTGACATTCACAATTATGTCAAGCAACAGTTGAAAAAATATATACAACTCATATCTAAGTTTGAAGATAGTGAGGAAATCCCATCTTAATGTTGTAATGATCTTTATAGAGGTTGGCACTAGGATGGATTATTCCCTTGGAAAAGTTCACACTGAGTACCTCTCTTTAAGAGGAAAAATAAAACAGGAGAACAGTGTCATTGGACACTTCATATTCTTTATGTGGAATATAATTTAAAATATTATAATGTATATTATTATATCATAATTATAACCAAAGATTCTTTATATGGGAGAAAATGGCTACTAAAACATTTTATTCGAGGTAAATTTAATTAGAGGTGTTCTGGTAGATATATATCTCTCTTTCTAGTTTACCTGATGAATTACATTTAAAACAAGAGAAAACCTGAATTTAGGAAAACTTCTCTATAGCGCACTGGTCTGAATAGGGGTAGACTTAAGTATGTGCTTAGTAGAGCTGGTTGAAACAATCTTCTGCCAGAAAATGCCATTGCAACTAAACGGATTTTTTTGTGAAATCTTGTGAATTTTAGGCAACTTTGTTTTGAAACCAAATTGAAAAAGACATCAGAATATCCTGATTTGATGTTTTTGGAATGGGAAAGTTTTGATTTTTTTTAACTTGGTCAAAATAAGAATGAAACATTCTGATTGACCCAAAATGGAACATTTTTGGAATCTTGTTTTGTGGGGAAGATGTTGACATTTTTTTTTCTTTTTATCCACATTAAGGATGAAATAAAAATTTGAAATCCTGAAATTTTGTTGTAACATGGAAATTTTCCATCCATCTCCAGTGCGTAAGGGCCTTCCAAAAATTGGGGCCTAGGTTTGCATAAGTCAAAGGAAGAATAAAATAAGATTTTCTGCCTTTTAAGGAGTGGCTCTTTGGAGCTTGGGACATGGATATTTCGGATCCCAAAACGTTTATGATCCCATCAGTGGCAGCAGCAGGGAGGGTCGCATAATACATCCAGATTTTTTATTTTTATTTTCCTCAGTTTGGCCTAGATCATACAACACTACTGGTATAATAGTAAGTAAAATCATGTGGATGCAGGCATAGGCACCGACTCCATGGGCTGAGCACACCCCTGCCCCAATTCCCGGGCCCAGAGGAATCCGGCACCTATGAATGCAGGGTGGTAGGAGAGCTACACACCTTCAGTTCTGGCAGTGGTCTCTTCATTTTCATACCCTTTATGGTCATGTTATATTCACATTCTAGTATCACATGACTTGTCAAATTGTTTTGAGCTTCTAGTTAAAAATGTCCCAGATATTTTGTAGAAAGGTGTGGTAAGCAAAGTGCTTAATTTAATGCTGCAGGAGTTTATTAAAAATAATTGATGTTTTCTTCAGTGAACACCCATGTTACTGTAACTTTAAAGAAATATTTATTCAGTGAAGTTAGCAGTGTAAGCATCCAGACTTTAATTTCAGTGCTGCATCAGAAAATACATGGTTTTAAGATCAGGCCAAATATCAACATAGTACGAAAATGAATGCTTTGGAATATAAATCATACTAGTGGGAGTATTTTAGTAATGAGATTTGGATACTGAGTGAAGAAAGGGCAAGCATCAAAAGGTTAGAAGTTTGAAATGTTTATCTGTCTCTCTGAACTCTCAAATCTTTTAAGGCCCCCAAGCCTACAAAACAAACCCTACTTCATTAACACCCCCCTCCCCTTTTCCAGGACATAATTTGGAGGGAGGTTCCCTTGGTTTCATACCTTGAGACCCTAGTCACCTGGAGATACATTCAGGGCAGTTACAAGATTTATTTACTTTACTGATCCAATATTACTATCAAGAAGGAAGAATAATGTTCTTAATGGATGCTTATCTTTTCAGTGAAACTAGTTTCACTTGTCAAAGTGGATTCTTAAGTTTCAAGTGCTGGGATTTCTGTAAAAATAATTAAATAAATAAAAAAATCCAGTGTGATTCTGCCTTGTGAACAAAAACTATCAAGCCTTTCACCCTGCTAAGCTGGTTTCAAAGAAACAATCTGGGTACTTATCATGGCCCCAATGTCTAAAATATCCAAGCACTTCACAAGCATTTTATTAATTATCACTACACTGAAAATAAGGAAGTAAAATACAGAGAGATGGTTAAAAAACTATTTTTTTCTCTGTGTAAAATCTTGATTTGTTTTCAGCAGAAATTTGAATAATAAAATCTAGTTTTCACATGTTTGGTTTTTGAGTAAAAAACTGAAATTTTCCACAGAAAACACTCTTTTTCATCATAAATGTTGTTTAGTTGAAAACCCAATTTTTAATTGAAAAATAGTTTCAATAGAACATTTTTGACCAACCCTAGCTATATCCCCACTTTACAGATGAAGAACTGAGGTAAAGAGTAACCAACCTGCACAAGTTAAACTCTAATCAAATGACTCTCACTGTGTTATACTGATCTGTTTTTATACTCTTCCATGAACTGCCATGCACTTAAAGTAAAATAGAGCTTGTGGCCTTAAGAAGTTTAGGCAATTGGCTTCCCCTTTGTCCACATCTCTGGTAGTCACCCTGTGAGTGAGAGTGTTGGACGATTATGAGGTAGAGAGGTGTGTGTGAAGAAGTTTCAGCCAAGAAGCTTTACTGGAATTTGGTATGTTTTGGTTTGGGTGAACTGCAGTGCTTGATCTCTGTGGCATGGGGTGCGTTGAGAAGTAAATTGTGAGTTAAACAAAATGGAATCTTCTGTTGTAACCTATATTTTAAGTAATAGACAGTAGTAATTAAATCATCCCAGCAGATGATTTAGTTGGGGTTGGTCCTGCTTTGAGCAGGGGGTTGGACTAGATGACCTCCTGCGGTCCCTTCCAACCCAGATATTCTATGATTCTATGACTATGTAGGCTGAGCAATGGTTGTTAATGTATGTGTATACTTTTTGTACTGCAACTGGGAGTTTTGTTCACGCTTGCTACAGAGAAAGTAAACTATTTTTCAGTCTCTTCCAAAAAATTAAATTGACAGTTTTGATCTGCTAATGCAAGGTGATACTTGCTCACGCATAGCAGAAATGTAGCCAAGAAAATAGATCTTATTCTTAGAACCTACTTTCCCCTGGAAAAGTTATGCAAAATCCCATAGAAATCCTTGGTAGAGGTGGAAATGGAACACAGGTCTCTTGAGTTCCAGTTCAGTGCTGCACTCACAAGAACATCTTTCCTCTGCAGTTTTGTTTTCACTAGAAAGAAAAGGTGCATCCTTAAATTCATAGGTTCATAGATTATAAGGCTGGAAACCATTATGATCATCTAGTCTGATCTACTGTATTCTTGTTTGATCTCTGCTTGTGAACTTATGTGTAAACTAAAAACTCCTTGTCTTCAACTAGAGTTTACCCCAAGTTCCCTAATTTGAGGTAAGAATACACTTTTTCTCTAATAAAGGCAGAGCCTCAATCAATTGGTCTCCACTGGATATAAATTTATAGTGAAATTTTCCAAGCCACTGAAGAGATTTGAATGCCAACTGGACATCCAAATAACCAAGGAAGCTTTGAAAATGTCACCCATAGTAACAACCATATGTAAGGGGATTGTTGCCCCCTTACTAACAGTCAGTGGGGGTGTTTTGGTTGGCTAGCTCCCAGTACTAAAAGGGAAGGGTCTCTGGGAAATCAGGACCCTGACTCTGACAGGCCCCACGAACAATGGGGAGAGGCCAATGCTCTGGGTCAGCATGAATGACAGGGCGGGCAGGCAAATCAGGGAGTCAGGAGGCCAGGGAGGTCCCGTCCTCCGTGTGAGCTGGATTTGCCCTGGTCAGACAGAGTGGGGCTGAGCTAAGGAGAAAGCAGGGGCCCAAGCTGAGCTGAGGAGCAGACCTGGGCCAGATCCAGAGGGACCAGAAAAGCAGCCCAGAGAGAGCAGACCCTGTCCTGGGAGCAAAGCTGCAGCCCCAAAGCCAGAGGCACAGCGCAGAGAGAGCAGACTTGCCCTGGGAGCAGAGCTGCATCAACCAGAGCCAGAGAGGCCAGAGAAACAGCCCAGGAAGCAGGTCAGTGCTGGGAGCAGAGTCACAGAAGCAGCCTGCAGAGCAGACCTGTCCTGGGAGCAGAGCTGCAGCAACCAGAGGCAGAGGGGCCAAAGAAGCAGCCCAGGGAGCTGGAGGCAGAGCAGCAGCAGCAGTGCAGAGACAGAATGGTGGAGCTGGGGCTGGAGCAGTTCAGAGCTGGGTGCAGTGAGCAGCTCGGGAGAGCGAGGGGGACCCTGGGCAGCAGGCCCAGATCAGGGAGACGCCTCAGCCAGGAGGCTCTGCAGGCCAGGCTTGGATCGTAACCCCGACAGGGCGGGGGCAATACTGGGAAGAAGGGTCCTACCAGTTAGAGCCTGAGAGCGTGTGGCCACCACCAGAGCAAGTGTCCAGCCCACAGCATCCCTACAGCATAGCGAGGGCCTGAGAAGGAGGCCTGGGACTTACAAGGAACAGACTGTGAACTGCCCTGACGTTCCAGAGACACTGTTTGTGATGTTCCCTGCCACAGAGCGGGTTGATGTGTTTCATTTAACCTTTCCCATTTTCCCTTATTCTTTTTAAAATTAATTGTTGATTAAATAACTTGCATTTGCTTTAAATTGTATGTAATGGTCAGTGGGTCAGAGAAGTGCCCAGTACAGAGAGAGTACCCCAGAGTGGGGACACCCTAGCTCCTGTCCTAGGTCACCACAGCAGGGTTGGGGGTCGAGGCCCCCAGGAATCCTGGGCCCAGCCTTTTTGGGGTTACGAGGACTCTGCCAGACAGCAGAGTGGAAGGGGAGTCCTCAAGGGCAGGGAGGCCACTGGGTAAAGGAAGTAGGAGCGAGGACTCAGATCCTTTTGCTAGCCCACTTCACCGGGGTAGTGCAGAAGTCAGGAAAGTTCCCCACAAGAGCGGGACTATTCCCCCGCTTACACATATATAACAGGTTGTTGTTGTTGTTGTTTCCAATTTAATGTTTAATGTTTTTATAACAGTGAATGTAATTTGAAAATCTCCAGCTGGTCACAGATTGTGTCTGGGTATGATGTAGCTGGATTTCTCTTTAAACCATCACTGTGGTTTCAGTTCAGAAAAGTCCCAGAAATTTTAGAAAATTGCAAGGAAGTGTGTAACATCAGAATATTCCTCCAACCAACTTATTTGCTATTTTGTTTAGTGTATAAACATGGTGTTTGTTTTTATTTCTGTATGAAAAGGAAGCTGACAAACTACTACCATTTTCTTCCAGAAACAACTATAGCAAAAGCGTCATTGACTGAAACGGTTGTGTGTGTGTGTATTTACAGAATCTAACCATTGTAACGTTAAAAAAATATTGTGCAAAATACACAAAAAACATATTGGAAAAGAAATTGGGATCTTTAAAAATGAGACACAGTAAAATCAAAGGCAATAAAATATATTAAACAATTATCACAACGCCTCATGATTTATATTATATAAAATTGAAAGTTAACCCTCATTAGTAATCTTTGTCTCACCCAACTTTAAATACTCCTGCACAATCTCATAGTTATGTCTTACAGAGAGTTTCACTTTGTAAGCTATTGTACATAAAGAACAGATACAGCCATATGATCTCTTGGCCTTCCTGGGAACTTCTTTTCTACATGCTTATGGAAGAGATTTCACAAAGAATCATAGAGTATCAGGGTTGGAAGGGACCTCAGGAGGTCATCTAGTCCAACCCCCCAGCTCAAAGCAGGACCAGTCCCCAACTAAATCATCCCAACCAGGGCTTTGTCAAGCCTGACCTTAAAATGATGGAATCTCCTTCCTCTAAAAGATTCTACCACCTCCCTAGGTAATCCATTCCAGTGCTTCACTACCTTCCTAGTGAAAAAGTTTTTCCTAATATCCAACCTAAACCTCCCCCACTGCCACTGCCTCTGCCTCCCGCACTGCCATTACTCCTTGTTCTGTCATGTGCTACCACTGAGAACAGTCTAGGCATCCTCTTTGGAACCCCCTTTCAGGTAGTTGAAAGCAGCTATCAAATCTTCCCACTCATTCTTCTCTTCTGCAGACTAATTAATCCCAGTTCCCTCAGCCTCTCCTCAAAAGTCATGTGCTCCAGCCCCCTAATAATTTTTGTTGCCCTCCGCTGGACTTTTTCCAATTTTTCCACATCCTTCTTGTAGTGTGGGGCCCAAAACTGGGCACAGTACTCCAGATGAGGTGTCAACAATGCTGAACAGAGGGGAATGATTACGTACCTCGATCTGCTGGTAATACTCCTACTTATACAGCCCAAAATGCTGTTAGCCTTTTTGGCAACAAGGGCACACTGTTGACTCATATCCAGCTTCTCATCCACTGTAACCGCTAGGTCCTTTTCTGCAGAACTGATGCCTAGCTGCTTGGTCCCTAGTCTGTAGCAGTGCATGGGATTCTTCCGTCCTAAGTGCAGGACTCTGCACTTGTCCTTGTTGAACCTCATCAGATTTCTTTTGGCCCAATCCTCCAATTTGTCTAGGTCCCTCTGTATCCTGTCCCTACCCTCCAGCGTATCTACCACTCCTCCTAGTTTAGTGTCATCTGCAAACTTGCTGAGGGTGCAATCCACACCATCCTCCAGATCATTTATGAAGATATTGAACAAAACCGGCCCCAGGACCGACCCCTGGGGCACTCCACTTGTTACCGGCTGCCAACTAGACATGGAGCCATTGATCACTACCCGTTGAGCCCAACAATCTAGCCAGCTTTCTATCCACCTTATAGTCCATTCATCCAGCCCATACTTCTTTAACTTGCTGGCAAGAATACTGTGGGAGACCGTGTCAAAAGCTTTGCTAAAGTCAAGGAATAACAGGTCCACTGTTATATACTTCTGATATGTCAACTGTTCATACAGTTCTGATATTTGCCTGTCAAAGGCTTAATTTAGCCATGATAAAAAGTCCATCAAGCCATTCATCAATAAAAGATTATGTTTCTTTGTTCCAAGAATGGTCAACAACAGAGTTGCTGGGGATAAGATGGTGGCTGAGAGCTTTATAAAAGTCCATCACCGAAATATCTGAATATGATAAAGTCCTTAAAGTCATAGGGGGAAGGCTGGTTCAAGTGGAAGTTGGACTTCTTACATACACGTCCCATAATATCAATGCACTTACTTTGAAAACCTAACTCCATCTTGGAGCTATCAGCTGGGAATGCTGTGATACTGCCACTTAAAGATTCACCCAACATCTGCTTAACATTTAATTGAGAAGGGGGTGTGTTGCAAGGGGGTGTGTGTGGGCAGACCAATCTCCTAGAATCTGGAAGGCACTATAGAAGGTCATTCCTCTACAGTGTCATTCCCTCTTACCCACTTGGAGTGAAGTCACAGAATTTGGCCTTGGGCAGGGGAAGACGTTTCTCAGCCACACTTCATAGCCACCATTTGGATTTTCTTAGCTTTCTACATGCACAAAGTCTAGCTAAAGGACACAAATTTGGGCCAGGATTTGTTCAAGGATTCTTATTCCGACAAGTTGTTCAGTGTTCAAATTGCACTTTGAGGTAATTAAAGTAGATGTCACTGTGTGGTTACAGCACAGGAATGGGAATCAATATTCCTGTGACTTTAAGATCAGTCACTTATCCTGTATGATTCCATTTCTTCACCTGTAGAATGGAGATAATAAAACTTCCCTGCCTCCCAGAGATAGTTTGTGGTTACATTCATGAATGTTTGTAAAGCATTTTCAGATTGTTGAATGGAAGATACTATATCAGCACAATGAATTACTACTAAACAAATTTGGCAATTGCAATGAAGGTGTTTTAAAGGAAAAGCTGATATAGCATGTAAATATATCTATCTGAAACATATTTTTTTTTCTAAATGAATGACCTAGCTGTTCCAAATATTTATATATATAATATTAGTGGCATTCAGACCTTTCTGAGTTAGCAATGGAAGAAGTGCCTAGAATGCAGGACAGTGCCTAGAATGGGGGACAATATTACAGCAGAGGCCTCACCAGTACTGACTAGTGAAAAACAATTACCTTAGGCAGACATTAGATAGAGATTATGACCAATTACTGATATGTTCATTTTAAATTATTAGAAGAAGTTTGTGTCTAGTGGTTAGAACAGGAGCCTGAAATTCAGAGGTTTTGGCACTGATATATACTGTGTGGCTTTGAGCCAAGCACTTAACCTCTCTGTTGTTCAGTTTACTGTGGAAGTAATTATGGGCGCAATAATAATTACATTAATTAGTTACCACCTCTGTCTGGGAGATAAAGTGCTTTGAGATCTTCAAAATGAAAGGTAATATAACTGCCAAGTATTAATTACATTTCAGGACTCTGCTATATATTCATTGTTTGTTCAGGGTACCAGGATGCACAAAAAATAAATTAAAAAAAACAAAAAAAAACTAATTTCTTGAAGACTCTTTGAATGTTCAACAAGCCTTGAAGAAAGTCCACATTATTCTCTTCTTCTTCATTCTTTTCTTTTCTTTTCTTTTTCTTATGTTGTTAATAACCATAGTGTCCTTTATATGGTTTTACATTATGTTGTTAGAGATAAAAGGTCAGAACTAGTTTTGTCTTTGAGGAAAATATTAGATATTAAAAAGGAAATCTTCCTATTAAAAGAAATTTGATAATGAAAGTTGGGCATGAATTTAAAATCACCATTACACTTTGAACATAAATGTGTTAGACTGAAATAACAAAATTACAGTGGACAATAAATAAAACTATAGTTTTATTGCTACAGCAAAATGAATTTTTTTATAATCATGGAAATTATAATATTGCTAATGGAGAGATCTTTCTGAGAAGCAGACCAGACTGTCGATCCCATTTCAGCACATACAAAAAGCATTCATCATAGTTCAGTCAGCTTTCTTCTATCTGTAGCAAATTGTCATATGTGGTTGATGTGATTTATGATTTAGATGACAGTAGCAAAAAACAGTAAAATAACCATAGTGCCAAATCCTACTCAGTTTACTTTTGCCATAGAAAAATAAAGCAAGGTGAGCAAGACTTGGTGCTAAAGGCATAACAGAAAATTGTTAATCGACATAGTTAAATGTGTAACTGTTTACCATGCCAAACATAACTTAAAACTTGTTTAATTGACTTCCAGTGACACAAAATTTGGTCTTGTCTGTAGGGTTTAACACAATATTTACTGTGCTCCATCTGCACTGACTCTTTGCTTGTAAATAATATTGGGGACATTTAAAATGTGTACTTGTTAAAAATGACCTCAGACATAAACAAAATTATAAAATAATTTGGTCAACCTGTCTTCTCTCAGCCCCAAGTATCTATATTTTCATTTTCAATCTTTTTATACTAGTGGCAAAACATTAGAAAGAGCGCTGCTTACAAGTAAATTAGGAAATGTATTCTCATATTTCGTATTGCATTTGAGCACATTTAAATCTGAATTCTTTAAAACACAACAACAATATTTTACATTGTTCTTCTGTCGTCCATATTTCAAATCAGCCTTGACTTAACTAGCGCTCATACAGAAGAGCTAGATAAGCTGAATTACCTGCTAAGTATGGTTGCACTAACTGATCATTTCCAACATTTTTTTCAGGTGTGTGGTAGAACCTAATGATTAATGCACATTTTGGATTAGCGCTTTCATTACAATAACACTCAAGCAATTTGGACACATCTCACAAATCTGTAAAATAATTTTGGTATACAGTTATAAATGATCGTTATACTCCATTCCAAGAATTAATGGAAACCAGTTAGGTTTTCTAAGTGTTCAAAGTCTCCACTTTCTATGTAAAAGGGTTGTCTGCTCTGGGTTAAAAGCCTTTGACTTACCACCTCAATGACATCACTGTTAAAGTTTGGCAGAATCACTGCTCCTGTGAGATAGATATAATGGAATCTGTGAGGGCTCCATTCTACTAGTGACTAGGGCTTTGAGTCTACCACTAACACTTTCATTTGAGTGAAATTGCATTTTATGTTTAAAAATATCATTTTGGAATAAAGGCATGGTGTGTGGCATCAGTTTTTTCAGCAAAATTACAATTATAATAGATGCATATGCAATTCATTAGCTATTAGCAAGGTCTATCTGTAACTATGGTCTGCAGGAATTAGAGCAGCAGGTATTTATTTATTTTTATTTAATTCCACTTCCCATTTGCTCAGTAATAACTGGTAAAATGCTATCTGTGCTGTAGCTTGGTACTCAACTGTTGTACAATGCAGATATAAATGGACTAGATGTCCCTAAAGCTACAGTTTTCAAAGATTTTAATATTCCAGTGGCATCCCCAAGTATGATCGGATAACAGTACTGAATGTCTTTGTTGGCAAACTCTGAAGTAATTCCCAGGAGTACAACCCACCAGCTTGATTCCGATTTCGCAGCTGATGTCAAATCATATTTGATTCAAACGGTCCCATATCAATATGCAAAAATAATCACCGGAACAATTCTAAAATACCATATTTAGATTCTCCCCAAAAGATCTCAAATGCAACTGATTAAGGGTGTGATCCTGCAAGGTACTGATTCTGCCTTTAAAGGGACTTTGATTAATCATGTTTATTACAATAGTGCCCAAGGGCCAGCCTAGAGTGGGAACCCGTTGTGGTAGGCACTGTACAACCAGACTAGTAGATGGTCCCGGATGCAAAGAGCTTATGACCTAAATAGATAAGACAGACAAAGGGTGAGAGTTGGTATTTAACACACAAGCAGCATAAACTATGTGTTGGTAGCAAATGTCATGTTAGTTTCACAGTGCATGGTTTTGTTCGGGGGTGTTACTTAGGAGGGGTTCAGTACATAGAAAGAAAGGAGGGGGACAAGTCAGGGGACAAGATGGTGCAGGTGTGAAATGAAGCTGAGATAAAGAGACTGTAAGAGAAGAGGAGGTGGAGCAGGAGCATGGGCAGCTTGTGAACCTCCTCTTTGGGGAGGCTATCCCCCGGCTCTGCCCCTTCTGCCATAGGCCCCACTCCCTCATCCACTGGAGCCTCTCCTCCCTTCCCCATGGCCAAAAGTGCCCTACCCCAGCCATGCCGGCCCGAGCTGCTGGCCCAACCTCTAGGTTTCTGGCTGACCTGAGCACCAGCCTGTCCCCTGGCTGAACCAAGCCCCATGCTCCTAGCTACCAGTGAGGGGGAGTGAGGGTGGGGCCTTGGGGCAGAGCATGGGTGAGGCCACGGCCTAGGTTGGGAAGGCTTAACCTCCCCGGCCTTCGATACCCACCTCCCATGAGCAGGAGGTTTGGAGGAAACAGCCAGTCAGCAAAGGTCAGAAAAGGTCTAGTCAAAACTGTAGAAAGTTTTTGGAATGGCCAAAGGACTAAAGGTGCCTGCTTTGGCTGCTTCTGTCCACACCAGCTGGGGTCTCTGGCTGGCTTCTCTCTGCAATGTTCGCATTGTGGAAGGTGTCTCTTATTCTTAAAGTTAGATTTATGCTACCTTGCTTACTGGGGCCATTGTTTTATGCTTTTGCATCAGACCTAGAATTAAGCTATTATGACAAATTAGGATTTATATATTTCACATATGTGATAATCTGGGCCCCCATTATTGTTTGTGAGAGAATAACATGTTGTTTTGTATCTTTTAAAACAGCAAGGGTGCTGAACCTATTTAGAAAATATGATTTTTGTGTCTCAAGAGTATTTTGGAATCTGAGGGCCATTTTTGTCATTTGAAGCAACATACCTTTGAGAAATAGGAGGCAGCAGAACACAAATGGTCTCTCCAAGTCTACAGTGGAAAGGGCCATACTGATCCATTAACTATTGATTACTGGAACATCTCTGCTGGCACACACATGACACTGGATTAATCAGGGTGGGAAGAAGGAAAACCACTCTTCCCCAGGTTGTACTCCTAAAATAAAGATAGACTTTGTCTTCATATATGGAAAATTGTTTTTTGACAGCAAGCTAACTAACATCCAATAATAGCTCACTGGTAAATCCTAGGTGGAGGCAAGGTACTTGTAGTGTTTAGCATGAGGTAGCTAGGTGAGGTCAGCTATACCACTTGCCCATGGTGACTTTGCTTAGTTTACCTCAGTGTAAAACTAAAGTGCTTTGTAGCCCCTAGGATTTTACAGTAAGATAGATAATGTGCTAGTTATCCCACAGTAAAAACTTGTTTGTCAATGAAGATATAATCGAGGTCTATAACATATGTTAATAGATCCCTAGAACCAGCAGGGAGGGTAGATTTTTAGAAGAACAGAGATGTTGGCTAGGATTAGAATCATAGGACTGGAAGGGACCTTGAGGGGTCATCTAGTCCAGTCCCCTGCACTCATAGCAGGACTAAGTATCTCGACCATCCCTGAAAGGCGTTTGTCTAACCTGCTCTCAGGGCCATCCTTAGGCATAGGCGGCACAGCATACCGGGCTGTGTAGGGCACCCAAAAATTTGGGGCGCACCTGGGTCTTAGTGTCCACCTTTCTGCCTCTTCCTATCCCTATTCTGACCCTTTCTGCAGGCTCCCACAGCTAGCTGTTCTTATTCTGAAGGGATCTAGTAACTTAACAGTGAAAAAGGATTCCAGCCTGCCAGACCTATTAGCACAACAACTGAAACTGTTAAAGAGTCATTAAAGTGGTAAGGAAGCCATTTAACAGGCATTTGCCAACCCCCAGGTATATACTGTCAGTTTCTGAATTTACTGACAAAAACAGTTGTGCATTACTGTAATATTTACTCAGAACATGTTAGTCTACAGGACCTTAGTTTAAAATCTGCTTTAAAATATTTCATTAGTGTGTTGCTGAAGATGATAAAAATCACATCTCTAAAAAATCCTTAAAGAGAGCCTGTAAAGGGACAACACCCCTTTCCTGCGAGATAGTTGGATAAATGAGTTTCCCTTTCTTTACTTCTGACTATTTGATGAACTAATTTCAAGAGAACCCTCTAGCAAAAGCATTACCTTAGTAAGATATAAAATCCTTTGTTATTCCTAAAATCTTTGGAAACATTATTTTTTAAAGTTGGTGAAATTTCACAAATGTCTATTGTTATGGAAATCATACAAAGTAAATTAGTGTTCCCTTTTTCTAAAAGCAATGAACATTGTTATGAACACACTAAACCTCTGTGACTGATTAATTTAAAATAATATCTTTGTTTCAGTGAGTTAAATATGTAGTAATCTGGAATGATTATTTATGAAGGCTTAAAGGTACATTTAAAATATAAAATCAGCCTAGATATACTGATTAAGAAAATGTAAAACAGAGAAGAGCTGCATCATGTATTCCATAATATTTAATGTTGTATTCAGCAGGACAGCTGACTTGCCCTTACGACAAGGTTTTTGCAAATAAATCTCTGACAAACTTCAGAATATATCAAAAAACCTGTGATTGACATTTTTTGATCCCAAATTTAGTACTTTTAATTAGGTACCTTCTGCATGTCCAGTTTTCACCTTCTTGCATGCAGTGGAAAACATGCTCCATTTTCTTTAGAAAGAAATTGCAGAAGAGTATTTTTTTTCAAATGTCATTTGTTTCATTGGGGTTCAGGGATTTGCATGGAAGAGGGTGTTCAGGGAGGAGGAGGGAGACAGTGGGGAGAGGGCGGGGCCTGGCCGGAGTGGGGGCGGGGCCTGGGACAGAGCAAGGGTGGCATATGGGCGGGACCACAGGTGGTCTGGGGAGCTAGCCTCCCCAAGCAGCAGCTTCACCCACTGCCCACGACAGCAGATAAGAGCGGGTTGGCTCCCGCACACCCACTGCGAACTGCAGTCTCCTTAGGCAGAGGACATGAGTGAGAGGCTACGGTGCTCTCTGCAGAGAACTGTGACTATCCGGCTCAGTATCCTTTGCTGCTTTGTCCCTCCCCCCTGCCATGAGTACGATTCCGGGCTGCCCATCGGGCATAGGGGCACCAGTTTAATACTACTGCATAGGGTCACATAAATCCTAAGGACGGCCGTGCCTGCTCTTAAAAATCTCCAATGATGGAGATTCCACAACCTCCGTAGGCAATTTATTCCAGTGCTTAACCACACTGACCATTAGGAAGTTTTTCCTAATGTCTAACCTAAACCCTTGCTACAATTTAAGCCCATTGCTTCTTGTCCGATTCTTAGAGGTTAAGAAGAACAATTTACTCCCTCCTCTTTGTAACAACCTTTTATGTACTTGAAAATTGTTATCGTGTCCTCTCTCAGTCTTCTCTTCTCCAGACTAAACAAGCCCATTTTTTTCAATCGTCCCTCATGGGTCACGTTTTCTAGACCTTTAATAATTTTTGTTGCTTTTCTCGGGACTCTCTCCAATTTTTCCACATCTTTCCTGAAATGTGGCACCCAGAACTGGACACAATACTCCTGTTGAGGCCTAATTAGCACAGAGTAGAGCGGAAGAATTACTGCTCGTGTCTTGCTTACAGCACTCCTGCTAATACATCCCAAAATGATGTTTGCTATTCTGCAACAGCACTATATTGTTGACTCATATTTAGCTTGTGGTCCACTATGACCCCCATATCCCTTTCCACAGTACTCCTTCCTAGGCAGCCTTTTCCCATTTTGTATGTGTCTAACTGATGGTTCCTTCCTAAAGTGGAGTACTTTGCATTTGTCCTTATTGAATTTCATCCTATTTACTTCAGACCATTTCTCCAATTTGTCCAGATCATTTTGAATTTTAATCCTATCCTCCAAAGCACTTGCAACCCCTCCCAGTTTGGTATCATCCGCACACTTTGTAAGTGTTGCCGGCACCCAGTGCCAGAGGCGAACAACAGCAGGGGTTCGATACCTGGCGTGCATCACTCAATAATCACAACGGGGTGGAGAAGCAGAAAAGTTTATTTACAGCTGCAAACAAGGTACAGGGAGAATAGAATCTCAAATCCTGCACACCAGAGCAGGTCATTACACACACTTTTATATTCCTTAATGCTACTGCACTACACATCAGCCAGTTAAAACTTTGCACAAATACTCTGCCTTCCTTATATGGGTTACAACAGTGTTTATTTCCTGCAACCTCTAACAAGCATTCCTAGCAACTTAAACAACCAGCACATCCTGTCTGGCCTTGTAGCTGTCTCTCCTGTTATCTTTAACTTGGCGTCAGCAAACCTTACACTATAAGGCGTTATCTGCGGTGCAACATTGTTTTAAGAGCAAAAGAGCTTACTCAAACCAGCCAGGCCTGAATTCTATTAAGGGGGGTAGAAAAGAAGCCCTTAGGCCTTCAGCAGGGAGACCTCCTCGATCCTTATGGCCTTCCATCCCCTCAACTTAACTAGTGGCCATGCCCTGGGGTCTCCAACAATTCCCTCCTTTGAGAATACTCATTTCTATTGCTTGAGTCTTCTCATCTTTATTTACTCACTAGCGGGCTATGCATAAAATTAAAATTTTCAAAACTATGCAAAATAAGCATTTTTACACAGGACCACATACAACACAGTAAACATAACATGATTAATACAGGAAAAAAACTTAAATAATAGGCTAAACAACCCACTTATCCACGGGGAAAGGCCCCAACCAGAAAATAGAGAGCCTAGCCAATCCTCCCCAGTTTGCTGATGAGTGCCCTTTGCCAGCTGCTTTAGGCATTGTAAATCAGCTTCTACGGATGGCTCTGCATCTGTTATATTAAAGCAACACATGCCTGCAAACTCCTGGCATAGGTGACCATGGCATAGAAGCAAATAGTCCACAGTCAGCCTGTTCTGTAGCGTACTCTGACGTACTTCCCCTAACTCATGTGAGAGTTGGGCCAGGACGGTTGAGGTTAAGTTAATGGCCTTTGCTACCGTGCAGGCAAGGTGCTCTACTGCGTGATAATTATGCACCACAAGCCCAGGGATACTAACTAAAGAAAAGGCCAGAGCTGCTGCCTCACTCTCTGAGAATAAGGTTACCTCTGACCTACAGGTGGAATCAAGGGGAATAGCACCCCTTTTATGACGGGCAGATAACTGCGGAGGGTATGGAAAAATCAATGGGGCCAAGCGACCAAGAGAGCAGGGACCCCCAGAACTGTTGGCCGGGACATAGGAATACGCATGTCTGCCACATATAAGGAGCCACCCTGCTGGCAATTTCATGTGCCCGTAGGCAAAGGAGATTTCCACACTGTTATTACGTTTAAGTTCTTCATTGGTGAGGTTTTCCCCAATGTGAGTAGCATTTACAAATCTCATACAAGAGGGGGCAGGGTTGTATTGGCTAGGAAATAAGAAAACATGGAGGCATCTAACTTATACTGGGCAGATCCAAGGGTTTATAAATCAGTATAGGTAAATGCTTTATTTATGGTTTTTAACAGGGAATAATGCTGAACCAGGGTTGGGGCTGCACATACACCAATAAAACAAGTCTCCATGATTGCATCCACTGAAAATGTATGTGGCAAACAAAACAATGTTGCGTTCACTGCACTCTGGGCCAGTGCCAGCCAGGTATTTACGGGTACAATGCCTGAAACAGCAGTACCGGTTAGGCACATGGCCAAGAGGGGGAATAAAATATATCCTCCCATCTATTTTTCTGCCTTCCTGGCGGGCTGCCATTTAAATAGTAATTTTAGTCCAAGATCGTCAGTGGAGGGGGCTGAATGCACGGTCTACCTTTCAGCCGGGGAGGGGGGGGGGAGGGGGGTTGACACCGCTTTCAGCTGGGTATAATGAATCCAATTCTTGTGTTCCTCGACCTTTGCTGCCGTGTGGGAGACCAGCAGGACGGAATAGGGTCCGTTCCACTCTTCCTGGAGGGGCTCGTCTTTCCAGGTACGTACGAGCACTGAATCACCAGGCTGCAGGGAGTGGATGGGCAAGTCCAAGGGTAGAGGCTGGGAATCCTTAGTATACCTGTGAAGAGACAAAAGAACAGCAGACAGGGAACACATATACTGAGACAGAAACCCATTCCCCAATTCCCACTCTCCCCCTGACACAACCGGTGTACCATTCATAGGCTATGCCCTTCCAAACATAATTTCAAAGGGACTGAGCCCTAATCTAGCCTTCGGGAGAGCACGGATGTGGAGCAGAATGAGGGGCAGGGCATCAGGCCACCATAGGGAGGCCTCCTGGCATACTTTCGAGAGATGTCGCTTAAGGGTCTGATTGGTCCACTCCACTACCCCACTGGCTTGCTGTCTCCAGGGTGTATGGAGTTTCCAGGGAATCTGTAAGGCGTCTGAGATGCTTTGGATGATTTCTGACGTGAAGTGTGTTCCATTGTCAGATTCCATCCACTGGGGAAGTCCAAAGCGAGGAATAATCTCCTTAACAAACTTGAGAGCCACTGTCCTGGCAGTGCAATTGCGACATGGAAAGGCTTCCGGCCATCCGCTGAATCTGTCCACTATAACAAGGAGATACTTGAACTCTTGGGTGGGGGGAAACTCAGTAAAGTCTATTTGCCACACCCATCTGGGGCTTGGAGTGGGTTCCAGGGCCGCTGGTGGTACTGGGTGTCCTGGTCGGGGGTTATTCTTTTGACAGACTAGGCATTCCGCCTGTACCTGGGCAGCCAGGGGTCGGAGTCTGGAGGTTATGAAGTACTTTCCCATTAGTTGGATAAGTGCCTCCCTGCCAGCATGAGTGGTTTGATGTAATTTCTGTAATACTGGCAGAATTAGGCCCTTTGGTAAGAGGACTTTCCCTTCTTGGGAATGAAGCCATCCCTCCTATTCTTGGAGACCAAGTTTGTCAGCTAGCTGTTTCTCCTCCCCAGAATACTGAGGGGTTGGGAACTCCCCCACTGATGGGATAAGGGTATGCATACAGGTGTTCTCAGTCTGAGGGGACATCAGGGTGGCAGCATGCTTCACCTCTCTATCTGCCCTGGCATTACCCCGGTCACATCTTGATCCTCCCTCTGATGGGCCTTACAGTGTACCACTGCCACTTCCAAAGGGAGTTGCACTGCCTCTAGAAGCTGGAGAATTTGGGGCCCATACTTGACTGGGGAGCCTTGGGCTGTCAGCATTCCCCTTTGCTTCCATAGGCCAGCATGAGCATGCAGCACCAAAAGCATATTTGGAATCAGTGAAAATATTGACCCGTTTTTCTTTGGACAGTTCGAGTGCATGGGTCAGAGCCACTAGCTCAGCCAACTGGGCAGAGGTCCCAGCAGGCAAACTTTCAGCTTTCACAGTGTCATTGAGGGTCACAATAGCATAACCCGCCCTTCTTTGCCCATTTATCACCATGCTGCTACCATCAGTGTACCACTCATAATCTGCATTTGGGAGGGGCACATCCTTCAAGTCCGGGCGGCTAGAACATTGGGCATCTATGATCTCCAAACAGTCATGTTCCTGTTTCTCAGTTTCTGGTAAGAGGGTGGCAGGGTTAAGGGATGGACAAGGCTGCAGCGTGACCTCAGGGTTCTCTGAGAACTTTGCTTGGTATCTTGCCATACACGCTTGTGTGAGCCAGAGGCCGCCCTTAACATCCAGTAAAGCGCGTACCATGTGTGGTGTAAAAACCTGTATTGTTCCCCCTAGTGTCAGTTTCTCTGCTTCTGCCAGGGTCAGGGTGGTGGCTGCCACTGCTTGCAGGCACTCTGGCCAGCTCTTGGCTACTTGGTCCAGTTGTTTAGAAAAATATGCCACCGGACGTTTCCATGCTCCTAGCAACTGTGTGAGTACTCCCAGGGCCACCCCCTTTCATTCATATAACTGAAATGGTTTGGAGAGATCTGGCAGACCTAGAGCCGGGGCTTCCATCAGCTTTCTTTTTAGGATTTTAAATGCCCTGTCAGCCTCTGGGGTCCAATGAAAGGGGTCATGGTCTGCTCCTTTTACACAGTCGTACAGGGGTCTAGCCCATAGTCCAAACTCTGGGATCCATATCCTACAGAAGCCTGCCATCCCCAGAAATGCTCTGAGCCGCTTGCGATTACTCGGGATAGGAACTTGGCATATGGCTTCCTTCCTCTCATTTGAAAGCTGGTGTTCCCCCTGCCGTATGTAGAACCCAAGGTACTGTACCTGCGGGAGAGCAATCTGAGCCTTACTTTGTGCTACCCGATATCCTCGGAGTCCCACAACATTCAGGAGGCTCACGGTGGCTTTAAGGCAGGGAGTTAAGCCCACAGTGGCAATTAATAGATCATCTACGTATTGCAAAAGGAGGGCTTCCTCATTATCCCACTCCACCAGATCTCTGGCCAGAGCCTGACCAAAGAGGGTGGGGGAATTTTTAAACCCCTGGGCTAACACTGTCCAGCAAAGTTGCTTTTTAACTCTGTTCCGGTCCTCCCATTCGAAGGAGAAAATCTCCTGTGCTGAGGTGTCAACTGGGATGGCAAAAAAAGCATCTTTTAAATCAAGAACTGAAAAATGGGTATACTGTCCCCCTATAGAAGCCAATAGGGTATACGGGTTAGGGACAAGAGGGTGCAGAGTCTTAACCCGTTCATTAACTGCCCTTAGGTCTTGAACCAGCCGGTACGTGCCATCAGGTTTCTGTACGAGTAAAATGGGAGTGTTCCAGGCTGACTGACATTCCCGGAGAATACTGTACGTTAGAAATCGATCTGTGGTTTCCTGTAACCCCTCTCTGGCTTCCTTCTCGATTGGATATTGCTTTACCCGCACCGGTCCTTTCCCGGGTATGAGCTGGACATGAATGGGGGTTTGGTGAGTAGCTTTTCCTGGGATCCCTGATGCCCACACAAGGGGATACACTTGAACTTCCCACTCGTCCCATTCTGGGGCTTGCATAGCCGAGGGTTCAACTGCAAGGGTCATAATCAGGGGGTAAGGTAAGGGTTATTTCATCTTGAGTAAAATGCAGGGTGGCACCTCGGCGACACAGCAGGTCCCGTCCCAGCAACGGTGTTGGGCATTCAGGGAGGTATACCAGCTTATGGGACATGGTTCTGTTTCCCAAAGCACATTCTGCTGGGGCATACATTAGGCACTTGATATCTTTGCCTGTGGCTCTTGTCACAGTTAGGGAGTCTGCTACTGGTAACTGAAGGGGTTGATTTACGGTTTGCGCCGCTCCAGAGTCCACTAAAAAATCTATTTCTTCATTTCCCACCCGCATTTTTACTCGGAGTTCCGGGGGTAGCATGATCCATCTCCCCTGACACCCCTATTCCTGTTCTTCTATCGCCATCGTAGAGGTACCCCCCCTTTCCTTCTTGTTTGGGCACTCATTCTTCCAGTGTCCCTCTTGCCGACACAGGGCACACTGATTGCGCCCCAGTTGTCTCTCCCACGGGCCTGGATGTTCGCGTCCACGGCCCCTCCTTCTTGTTCACTTCCCTTTGTGCCTGCCTGCACCGCCGCTACCATCAATCTCACTTGCTTCTTCTCCTTCTCCACTTCTCTTAAACTATACACTCGAATTGCTGCTTCTAAAATCTGTGCCATGGTCATACCCATCAAATCCTCCTTTTTCTGTAGCTTTCTCTTAATGTCGGGGGCTTCCCTGCTTGTAAATACTCCTTTAATAATTGCCTCAGTTTGCGGATCATTAGGATCTGCATTGGTATACTGTCGGATCGTGTCTCGAATGTGCTGTTAAAAGGTTCCAGGGCTTTCCTTTGGATCCTGCACTACCTCATATGGTTTAATCCAGTTATTCTCTCTGACAGCTGCGTAACGGAGTCCATACAGTAGCAGCTCCTTATAGGAGATGAGGTGGGTCATAGCCTGATTGTCATTTGGGTCCCACCTAGGATCCTTTATAGGAACCTGATCATCTGGGATCGGGACATTGTTACGGTCCTGGTCATATTTCTTTTTGCTTCCTCCCTTGCTTTAGCTATGACCTGTTCTCGTTCAACCTCAGTCAATAATGTTCGCAGAAGGACATTACAATCATCCCAGTCTGGCTTGTAGCTACTAAGACATCCCTCAAAAACCAATACAAACTTGCTTGGGTTGATAGAAAATTCTCCAGCCTGTGCTTTGAAAGTGGCCAGGTCCATAGATTAAAAGGTGCATGGGTATAGACCTGCATGGTAAGGGCTGGCCTACCCTCAGCTGCATTTTGGGCAATTTTAGTCTTGGTAAGTAACGGGTATATTCCAGCAGATGGAGCTCGAACCTCACTATGAGCTTCACTAGGAATCTTACTCTGAGCCTCGCTCTGTGGGGTGTAGGGGCCGAAGGGGACACACTCTGTGTGGGTGTAGGGGCCAAAGGAGCCTCACTCTGTGTGGGTGTAAGGGCCGAAGGAGACACTGGATCTGCCATTACATTTGGGGTGGGGGTCCAGGGACTGACATTAATTGCTACCGGGCCAATCAGGGTTAAATTACAGCATTGTAAAATATCAGTACGAGACCACAAGGTCATAAACAAGTAAGCATACGAATGCTCATTCCACTTCCCCGTTCGCTGACAGAACAGGAATAACTGGAGGATTGTATTATGATTTAGTGATCCTCCGGGATGCCACTGTTCCTGGTCCTCTAATTGGTACTGAGGCCAGTCAACCGTACAAAATCGCTTCAATTTACCCTTAGTCATTGGATCTGATCCAAATACCTTCCAATTTACTAAAATACACTCTAGGGGCATGCACCGTACCCTACCTCCCGTGCTCTGTTCCTGTCCCATACCTACAGGGTAACTCTGGGCATCCCCAGGTTCCAACAGAGCATATAATCCGGATTTCAAAAGGTTCCTACCTTATCCAAGGGACCGGTTCCCCACCTTCGCCCGCAGCTGCTCCTCCACTATGTCCGAGGGACTGGTTCCTCACCGTCGCCCACAGCTGCTTCTCCACTATATGAGTGCGTTGCACCATTGTGCCCTCCGGGGTCAATTAAATCGCATCTCCTCCAAGGCCCCCAATGAACTCACCGGTGCGCGCTGGGCATCGGTTGTCGCTGCAATCCTCGACAGCCGGAAGGGATCCGGGCAAGGCTAAATTGCAGCCTTGTCGCCCCACGTTGGGATGCCAAAAGCGGTTGCTGACACCCAGAGCCAGAGGTGAACAACAGCAGGGGTTCATTACCCAGTGTGCGTCACTCAATAATCACAACGGGGTGGAGAAGCAGAAAAGTTTATTTACAGCTGCAAACAAGGTACAGGGAGAATAGAATCTCAAATTCTGCACACCAGAGCAGGTCATTACACACACTTTTATATTTCTTAATGCTACTACACTATACATCAGCCAATTAAAACTTTGCACAAATACTCTGCCTTCCTTATATGCTTACAACAATGTTTATTTCCTGCAACCTCTAACAAGCATTCCTAGCAACTTAAACAACCCAGCACATCCTGTCTGGCCTTGTAGCTGTCTCTCCTGTTATCTTTATCTTGGCATCAGTAAACCTTACACTATAAGGCGTTATCTGCGGTGCAACATTGTTTTAAGAGCAAAAGAGCTTACTCAAACCAGCCAGGCCTGAATTCTATTAAGGGGGGTTGAGAAGAAGCCCTTAGGCCTTCAGCAGGGAGACCTCCTTGACCCTCAACTTAACTAGTGGCCATGCCCTGGGGTCTCCAACATAAGTGTACTCTCTATGCCATTATCTAAATCATTGATGAAGATATTGAACAGAACCAGACCCAGAACTGATCCCTGCAGGACCCCACTCATTATGTCCTTCCAGCATGACTCTGAACCACTGATAACTACTCTCTGGGAATGGTTTTCCAACCAGTTTTGCACCTGCCTTATAGTAGCTTTGTCATAAATATAAAGGGAAGGGTAACCACCTTTCTGTATACAGTGCTATAAAATCCCTCCTGGCCAGAGGCAAAATCCTTTCACCTGTAAAGGGTTAAGAAACTAAGGTAACCTCACTGGCACCTGACCCAAAATGACCAAAGAGGGGACAAGATACTTTCAAATCTGGAGGCGGGGGGGGGGGGAGTTTTTGTCTGTCTATGTGATACCTTTGCCGGGAACAGATCAAGGATGCAAGCCTTCCAACTCCTGTAAAGTTAGTAAGTAATCTAGCTAGAAAATGCGTTACATTTTCTTTGTTTTTTGGCTTGTAAATTCACTGTGCTGGAGGAAATGTGCATTCCTGTTTTTGTGTCTTTTGTAATTTAAGATTTTGCCTAGAGGGATTCTCTATATTTTAAATCTGACTGCCTGTAAGATTATCTTCCATTCTGATTTTACAGAGTTGTTCTCTTATCTTTTTTTGTTCTTCTAACAAAGTTCTGATTTTTAAGAATCTGATTGGGTTTTTTGGGTCTTAAAAATCCGAGGGGTTTGTGATCATCTTGTTTATTCTCAAGCCTCCCCAGGAAAGGGGGTGTAACGGCTTGGGGGGATATTTTGGGGAAGGAACTTCAACACTTGGTGGTGGCAGCATTTTACCTAATCCAAGGGCAAAAACTTTGTGCCTTGGGGAAATTTTAACCTAAGCCGGTAGAAATAAGATTAGGGGGTCTTTCATGCAGGACACCACATCTGTACCCTAGAGTTCAGAGTGGGGAAGGAACCTTGACAAGCTCCATCTAGGTTGTATTTCTCTAGTTCTTTTTTATGAGAAGGTCATGAGAGACAGTATCAAAAGCTTTGCTAAATTAAAGATATACCATGTCTACCACTTCCCCCCATCCAGAAGTCTTTTCATGGATGGATATATTAGGAGAGATTATAAATGCATGTATGTGCGTGTTACTGGCCACAGCTAAGTTTGGGCTAAATTCTCCTTGGTCTTTAAAGCAGATAGGTCCCAGTAAGGCAGAGGGAGAAAAGAGTCTCTATCACCTAGTTCCCCTTTACATGAGACATGTAAGGGACTAAATGAATTCCAATCATTCCCTATTCTTGCAAGGGCACATAGTACCCGGAAGATGGAGGCAGGGCCAAAACTTCACTCACTGATGCTCTGGGCAGTAGCTTTGATTAGCAGCATGGAGGGTAGCAAGCTGCACATCACAGCAGTGTTTCAGTGAACGTGCACAATTCATGAATATAAATTGTCAGGTTAGGCTGTTTTTAAAAGGCAGTAATTTGAAGAGTTAAATACCACTAAACAAATTTTTCTGAATAGGCTCAGCACCCTTGCTTTTTTTGAAGGATGCAAAGCAGCATGTTATTCTGTCCCAAAAATATAAGAAACCTTTGTTTTCCAACAAGCTATATGAATTCATTCATATGTCCCTATAGTTAAAATAATTCAATTTTCAAAGTGTTTTAAATTTTCTTTTCTGATAAATTTTGGACAAAAGCAGAATGGATTTTGAGATGTTAATTAATTATTGAACAGTCTGAGAGGCAGCTGAAATTCAGCCCCAAATGTTGGATAATCAAACCCACTGTAGGCTATCTTGCTGGTTATAAACACATTCTATTCAGAACAGATTTTTCTTGTCATAAGTCCATATGCATATAAATTCAAGAAGAAATAAGCATGCAGTGAACTTCAAGTTTAAATTTTATTATGATGGACATAACCTAGCTTATCCCTGAGCTAGATCCAAATTTAATAGTGCAGATGGAACACATGGGAACTGGATAGCACCCAGATTCAATACTATATGGCATAGCTATTCTGTTTTATTTTTAACCACCAGACTGTTATTTGAACTGCAAAGATGATATGTAGGAGAGGAAAAGAAAAGATTACTTTTCCAAGCTGTGATTCTCTGTTTTATCCCTGCAAACAAGAAAAACGGAATAAAATCTAGCTCACATACAGCAGCAAGTTTATTTTTGCTTTTTCTAACAAGGAGCCCTACTAAATTTGGTTACTTGATGGAGAAAATGTTACATTAATATTAGGTTTCTTTGCCATCAGTGGTTATGATTTTGATAGGGAGTGCGGATTTTTTTTTATTGAGACATTTTGGATAAGTCATGAAAATTCTGATGTCATGAAAATTAACAAACATTAGCTACATTATTTGGCTAGATAGTTGCTTTGCCTAAGTCATAGTTGTGTGTGTGCATGTGTCCCAGCATTTCCACACTTCTACTTAAAATATTCTTGTCTTTGTTAGTCAACTTTTGCTGTATATTGAGTGTTACAAATGAGTCAGATTTCTCTGCTATTTCTCTGCTATATTGTGAATTTGTGTGTGGGGGGAAGGGTTGTGCATGTGTGTGTGTGATACTGTAGGAATGCTGGGACACACAAACACAAAAACACAAATTCACAATGTAGCAGAGAAATTCCAGAGGCTCCTCTGACTCATTGGTTACACTCAATGTACAGCAAAAGTTGACTAACAAAGACAAGAACATTTTAAGTAGAAGTGTGGAAATGCTGGGACACACACACACACACACAAAACTATGACTTAGACAAAACAACTATCTAGCCAAATAATGTAGCTAATGTTTGTTAATTTTCATGACATCAGAATTTTCATGACTTATCCAAAATGTCTCAGTAAAAAATGTCCCCGTCCCAATTTTTTACACTTGCTATCTGGTCACCCTAGTTGCACTAGTCATCCAAAAATGGAGGTGAGATCACAGTTTGGTGCAAAGAGTAACAGACACAGCATTCTCTCCCAGGATGGCAGAAGTTACTGCTGCAGAATGTGTTGTGTAGGATTCCCTGCGGGCCTTCTGTCTGAGTCTGCCAGAATTCTTCCTGTGGAAACCTGCTCTGAGGCAGTCCTTCATTCTGTCCTTCACAAGATGTGTCTATTAACTATAATCAAACTCTCATCTTCTTATGATTTTCTTTTCTCTGTGCTGCTCATATTCTCTATGGTATTTTGCAAATTCAGTACAATATTTGAAAAAAAAACCCACTTAACTGACATTGTTTAGATCTTTTTATTAAAATGAGTATTGGGTATATATTTATTAAAATGATGTATTGGGTACATATTTTCTGTGAAGGAACTAAGTTTGTCTGTATAAAATGACTTGATGCTCTTAGGGCATTTTCTTCAAGGATCTGTGCTCCTCAAGCATACTAACAAACAAGGGGGAAAGAACTATAATAATATCTGACATTTTTGTTGTCATTTTCTTATCTTAGGTTCTGAGTGCTTTACAAATGAGGGGCCAGATCTACAGTGCAGCATCTACTCCCTTTGCAATTTAAGTCAATTGGACCTCAGAATCCAGAGATCTTGCAGGATTGAATGCCAACATTGTGTATGCAAATCACTTCATTACAATGAAAATAGGAATAGAT
The DNA here is from genome assembly GCF_965140295.1 of Lepidochelys olivacea. NCBI lineage: Eukaryota > Metazoa > Chordata > Testudines > Cheloniidae > Lepidochelys > Lepidochelys olivacea. Next base: position 43,353,436 of record NC_140414.1, on the reverse strand, counting down.
TTTTCTCCCAACAGTTAAGGAGTTTCTTTTTATTTCTTCCATCAATGGAGTCAGGTAACTCCCTTTTGGGGGAAAAACAAAAAGGTTCTGAAGATTCCCTTAACATATCCAAAGATCATGTGATAGATATTATAAACACATGCAATATTACCTTTATATTAACAGTATTAACTTTATAAATGTTATCTGTACCTCTGTGAACAAGAAATTCTATACTGGCTTCTTGAGCTCCATCCAGGAACTAAAATCAGTAGGGGGTAATTACTGCAGACCTGGAACAGATAACTCCAGAGAAGTCCTGGCACCTGGGGAGGATTGCATATATTGGTTCAGACCAGGTTCAAGAGGCCTAGGAGACAAGGAAAGAGCTTGTGATCAAAGGGCCAGCTCAAACTGACATGAGGTTATAAACAAAAGGGCAAGCACTGCAGGAAGGGTTTGAAGGACTTTAAACCCTACCAGATTCCATATGTAGAAGATGGGTGATTTCTGGTAAGTTTAGCATGCATGTAGACCTTTTATTGTTTTATGATGTTTTCTCTCTAATGCTTATTGCTTAAAAATAAATGTGCTTTGGTTTTTGAAGGCTGGCTGCTCTCTGGTAACTCTGTCATACCTCCTAAGAGAAAACAAAACTGCAGGAGCTGAGCTAAGGTCAGACTGCTGTGAAAATCACAGTGAATTGTGGGGGGTGGGGCAGAAGCCTAAATTCCTCATCTGGAGGGAGAGGAACACAGCTCCCTGCCATAGAGATGTGGTGGCTAATTGTCTGAGACCTAAGGGGCATCCCTTGTGCACACCACAGAGGGTTAAGAGGTACGGTTACCCTGAAATTGTGTCAGATCTCAGGGCCATTTAGTGCGGAAGTGCTTTGCTGCTCTGCTCTTTCCTGGTCCCCTACAGTTCTCCTTATATTTTAGCATGGTTGGGAAATCCAGTTATACTAGGGGTGTGCTATTTATTTAAAATGTAATTCATCAAGCTATTCTCTTACTCAGCTATTGAAATATACAGGAATGTTGGATTCTAATGTCAGTTTGGGCATTTATCAGTTGCAGGCATCTGAAAATGACTCGGATATTACTTTAAAACAACAGTAAGTATTTATTATGTTTGTGCCATTTTCTACCTCCTTTCCTATATGTATCACAATATGATTTATCAGAATTGGTATGTCTGCATATTCTGTGAAATATTATAACATACCAGACAACAAAGAGGTGGCAGTCTAATGATCTTAATATTCTACATTGCAGTTGGCTAGCTCTGTGATCCTATACTCACATATTCAGGAAGTTGTGCCCATAGATAGGAATAGGTGTAGGAATTACCAGTAGAACCAAATGCAGAATGTTAAAAATGACCCATAAACTTTCAGATTCTTCTGCCAAGGCATATAACTAGAACAAAAAATGGCACCAAAATATTTTATTGTAATGACACAGACTGTAACAAGGAGTTGGGGGAGGAAGGTATAAATCTCAGTCATTATTTTGACAACTTCAGAGTCATAATCTTTTGCTTGCCTTCAGATGTTGTAGGATAGAATTAAAAGATTATAATGAAGTTGTCATATAAATTAGTTAACTTTATATTATTTTTGCATTAAGGCTTCAATTCTTGTTACTAGAATTGAATGTGTGTTGTATTTTCTCCACTCATTTCAATTTTAAGACTGTCATGCAAATGGCTTACATTGAAGAATGAGAACTGATTTTCATTCTTTCTTGTTTTCATCTTCATTCCTATGACAAAAATCATCAGCAAAGCAGAAAACAGTACAGATGTAATCCATTCTAGTGTCACAAGTAATCCATTCTATTGTCACAAATCATAAAATGAAAATAATAAGGTAACAATTTATGTTTATGACATGCCTAAATTACTCATGAGAATAACTACATTTTGTATCATTTCAAATTCCTGTATGAATCTCAGAATGATTTTAAAGTAATTCATGTGCAAAACATTGTAACAGGAATACAAAATAGTAGCTAACTATTCCATTTGGGAATATTCAGAGCTGCAAATATTAGGGCCTCCACAGACATTACATGTCTGATTGGTATCTGGCAGGGTATTGTAAAGTACATGGAAAATTTTGAAGAGCATTAATTTTATAAATAAGAGCCCTCATAACAAAATCCTTGCAAGTGTGCAGAAATATCCCTCTGAAATACATAGGCCCAGGGGTGCAAGTAAGGCGGTATGGGCAGGTACGGTGTAACGGTAAAAAGTGTCCGCCTGTACTGGCTGGTACCGCTGACTTTTTAAAGTGCTGCTGTGACCCTGCTTAAAGAATGGCCGCGGCAGCGCTTTAACATCCCTGCCCCTTTTGCCCCCCCCCCCCCGGGCCACTGAGGGGGGGGGGGGGGTAAAAGGAGCAGCTGCCCCAGGGCCAGCGATTTTAAAAGGACCCGGGGCCCAGCCCCAAGCCTTGTAAATTGCCACTGGAGCCCTGGGTAGTGCGGGCGGGCTGGCTAGGGGACGCTGACCACCCTCCCACCCCAAGCCCTACCCCTTCCTCCCAAGGCCCCACCCCTTTGTGGGGAGGCAAAGCTGCCCCGCCCCATACCTGTAAAAGAGGAATTTTACTTTCACTCCTGCATAGGTCCAAACATATACGTGTTTATATTAAGTTTGACATGTGCCAACTAGAGATTGCTAAGTACAATAAAGCTACTTAATCACTCCTGTCTTCACTTACCTTAAAGTGGAATTTATTGAAAACAAATATCCCATGTGATATTTAGGCCACACAACTAAGCACTCATAATTTAAGAAATAACAAAGTTAAGGAAATGCATGCCTCAGGATGAGCATGCATTATGATAATATTTAGTTACACAGTGACATATTTTTCAACTAACATCATATTATATCTTTTCCCCTTTATACTTTCCAATGGCACTTCCTAGAAATGGTGAAGTTCATGACACAGAGACAGAGAGCTCCACCCCTTTCATATCCTGCCCCACCTCCAAAACCATGGAAGCTACTCAGTAGTGCTCCAAATGAAGAGCTTTTGAATGTCCCCAGGGAGGGTTGGGGAGAGATAATCCTGTGTAGCAAGCATTTCCATCTTTTATTATATATATATACACAGACATGCACAAACTCCCTCTACTTGTGGTAATAGAGAGGTCTTTCCGAGTTTATGAAAACAAAATGAGTAGATTTGTGTGCTTATTCTTGATTAGATCATTCACACTTCAAGCAATTAACTGCTACTTCTTCACTTATAGTATATACTATTTCATTAGTTATTGTTTGACAGTGAACTCAGACTACCAGAGCTACTGTGTGTTTACAAACTTGTGAAATAATTTTCTTGTCTAGCCTGTATGTTATCTCTATCTCTGTATCTTCTTTTTGTGTTATAGTGGAACATGTCAGGTAAGGCTGGCCTTGCTTGTCACTTTTTTATTAAGGACAATTATTTTTATGACAATTGGATACCTTGAGTGGTGGTGAGGGGTGAAAGTAAGTCTAGGGACTTACCGGTACAGGGCTGGACTAGGGCCAGCTCTGGCCCCCGAAAAGGGCGGGGCCTCGAGCAGAAGGGGTGGGGCTGGGGGAGGTCAGAGCCAGCCCTGGCCCACCCTGTACCGGCAGGTGCCTCCTCCCCCTTCCCCGGGGTAACAGCGGCAGCGGAGGGCTCTGGCAGCAGTTTAAAGGGCCCTGGGTGGTAGCAGCAGCAGGAGTCCTGGACCCTTTAAATCATCCCCGGAGCCCCGCCGCTGCTTCCCCAGGGTTCCGGCCGCCACTACTGCACCGGGCCCTTTAAATCATCCCCGGAGCCTGCCGGAGCCCTGGGGAAGCGACGGCGGGGCTCCGGGGATGATTTAAAGGGCCCAGGGCTCAGCTGTTGCTACTGCCCTAAGCCCTTTAAATCTCCGCCCCAGCCCTGCTGCCGCTACCCCAGGGTTCCGGCAGTGCGGCTCTGGCAGCAGTTTAAAGGGCCGGAAGCTCCAGCCACTGCTGGGAGCCACAGGCCCTTTAAATTGCGCCTGGGGAAGCCGATCCACCCCGGTATGGCACACCGGCTTTTGCCAGTATGCCGTACCGGGGCGTACCGGCTTACTTTCACCTCTGACCTTGATAAATATTTTACATGAATAGTGTCTGCCAATATGATTTTATGTTAAAGTATATATCAGTTTCAGGGCTGCTAATTTAATTGCTGTACTTTGATGTTATGTATTACACGTTAAATACCAATTTTCTAGAGTCTCCTGTTTGTCACTAGTAATTACAATTTGCTGACTTTCTCCCAGGTTAAGGATAATTCTTTAATTTGTGGGGGAGTGTTCAGCGTGGTAATGATTGTCAATCTGGCAATGAGAAGCTAAAGCAATGAAGATAGGAGAAAGGGAGTATTGCCATTGACTTCAGTGGAGTCAGGATTTCAGTCTTCTGCCTTATTCCTCTCCCATTCTGGCTTTCCCCGATCTTCATTTTTGTGGTGGAGACTTTTTTGCATTTTCGGTCACATGGGAAAACGATGTATGCATCATCTTACTGACCTGCTTTAGGTCTCTGACATCCCATGAACACCAGCAAGGTTGGTGGAGTCCTAAAATCAGGTCCTGGTAATTTATACCATGTCAGGAATCTCATCAGCAGTCAGGTAGCAGATGATATTTAATAAACTTTATAGTGTGTATAATTTGGCTACATTAACATGGTAAAAGTAGTCTTCTTATCTGGAATTTCTTCCCTTTCTTGTGCTACATTCAACTTAAATTGTGATTCTACCTTTTTTTTTTTTTTTTTTTTTTTTTACTCTGTAGAGATGGCATTCAGGGCTTTTATATTTATTGTTCTCCATGACCTCATATACAGTCTCTGTTCAATTTATTATTTATAAAGATTAGATCTAAGATCTTCCTACCCTTACAGACTCAGACAGGAATCTGAAAACTGAAGCTGTGGTTTTTTTTCTTTGTTTTTTTTTTCTGGCTTATGCATCACTGATAATGAAGATTCTGCCTTCAGTTAACAATAATTCTGTTAAAACAGAAATAGAATCCACTTCACTTCCTTAGAACTCTGTTAGCTCTGCAGTGCTACTACAAAGTAGAAGTAGTAGCCATTTATTTTAGTTAGTAAATTAATCAGGTATGATTCTGAATGCACCTGGGTAGCAAATCAGAATAAGGAGGTGTCATCATGTTTTATAATAGAACTGAGCTTTAATGCTGAACAAATGCTAGTTTTTACTTGTTTACCTCTGTCTGTTTGTATGTCTATCCATTATAAGTATTTTCAAGTGCCCACTGCCAAAACATCTAGGGTGCGTACAGACACACACACACATTTTGAGATGAATTGAGAATTGTGACTTTTGTAATAAACAATACTTTGAATTCATACTTTTTCTTACTCATAGAGCCCTGTTCATATTACAAACAAATATTTGAGGATCTCTAAATTACAATATGTAATATTTAGTCAAGACTATTCAGAAAGCTATAGTAAATTAGAATCTCCTGTTTTGTTAGTAAACTGTTATTATTCCCCTCTTGTTGTTTTATGACTAATACAGGTATCCTTGATTATCTGACTACCCCAGATATGTATTCCCTGATTGAATTTTGGCACAGAAACTCTATAGATTGAGTGGATGAAATATACCACATGATGTCATCTTATTTGCCTGAATTTCATTATTGTATCGCTGATGCTTTGTTGAAATCAGAGTTATGATTTTGAACATACAATTTTTCCAGTTATGGTAAAACAGAACAACAAAACAAACAAAAGCCAGAATACACCTTGAAATTTAACAGCAGAATGGGTTGTTCATTGAATACTTGAAAGTCCATGACAGGAATGTAAAGAAAATATGAAGAATTTTAGCCTGCTACCATTTCTAACAGTGATTTTCCACACACTGTCTTATTTGCAATATATTGTAGCACTATGTATGCTTTGACAGGTAAGGGATTTAAACCATAAATGAAATGTGCTATGACTCAGTGTAAAAGCTCAAATGGTCAGATAAACGAGCCTAATTATTCTAACGGTTAAAAAGCCATGTTTTATATCTTTACCAATCACTTTGTCGGCAATATATAACTAATGGAACTATATGTCAGGAGTAAGGGCCCACAGCTAGACTGCTTACCTGCTAGCTCAACCTGCAGGCAGTCTAATGAGTGCAGCTGGGCCCTAGTTGAGTTGTCTGATTGGCCCAACCACCCGACTGGCTGAAGGGATCAGCAGATCTGCTCTTAATACCAGCAACAGCATTAGGGCCCTTTGTGCTTAAAGCATTTGCCTGCACCTGTGTTTGCTCCTGCTGTGTTCCAGTCCTGTTCCAAATTCACTCCTGCCTTGGATCCAGCCCTGCTCCTGCCTTCCCTGAATCCGGCTAACCTGGTTCTGATCCTTGGATCAGGTTCCTGGCTCTGACTCTGGCTTCTGACTCTGGTTCTGATTCACTTTTGTTTCCTTCCTTGGAATACCTGCTCTGACCAGTAGGCAATATTACCACATCCTTGTACCTAACAGTATTACAATTTACACTAGCTGAGGCTCTGCTGAAATTTTGCAGACTCCATCAGCAGGTTGTCCTGAAATTACAATTTTAAATTTCAAATACTATGTTAATGAAATAGAAGTGGATTATTAACTATATCAGTGGAGCCTATTTTGTCTGATATTCTGATCATTGTTCTTTTGGCAAGTACAGCGCATCCCTTAACAGTAGAGATGGGCCTGAGCCATAACTCTAGCTCTGAGCTCCTGGTCTGGGTTTGTATAATAGTTTATTCAAATCTACCTTTACAATAGCCTCAGTCTCAACATCCCCAAAGATTGGAAAAGTTTAGCTCCTGATTTCAACCTCCAAGTTCAAGATTGTTTGGATTCTGCGGTTCAGTTGTGCCCTTTAGGCAGACAGGTCTGATCCAAACATCATATCTCTAGCATCCACATACAATTTTATAGACATTAACTAATATTCCTCATAACACCACTGTATACTGAAGTTGTTTTCCATTTGACAGATGAGGAAAACCTGAGGAAAAGAAGTGTGTAAGAGACTTAAAGCGAAAGAGGGAGTCATTTCTTTGCTCCAGCCACATCCCTGACAAAGGCATAGGCTTCTTGGTGTACATGCGTTGTGTCCAGACTGCAATATGTGTTAGATCAACACCACCAAGAACTAGGTCCCTGGCTGCCTCATCTTTCCCACTGCTATATCAAAAGACTAGCAACTATAGAACAAAGCTTATACTCATTCACTTTTAGGTAAGTGTTTTTGGCAGGAAACAAATTTAGTATTGGAATGTTGAGGGCAGCCTTGCTTTAAAGAAACTTAAACAATTGAATACCCTTTCTTTGGTTTGACAGACATCTGGGTGCCTGAATTCATAGTCCTTTTTCTGTCACCAGAGACTAAGTGTCCATGTGTGAATAGGCTCATCTTGATTTACTTTGTCATAGCTCATTTACATAGCTCATTTTGATTTATTTTGTCAGTAGGGCTTCTTGATGAAATTACTACCTTGCTTTATACATCTGGGCATCCATTATTGCTTATATTGTATTTATTTATGCATGAACAGCAGACAAAGTTTTACAGTGGAATTACAGTGACATCAAAGAGAAGGTGAACTGGCATTAACATTATTGGGACATGATTGTTACACAGCATGCACATTACATTATAGCCGTATTGATAGTACAGTCACTATACATTATGATAACGCTTGCAGTCAGATTGCTGTTAAAAATGTAGTATATTGCCATTAAGCTGAAAATAAAATCTGGTCAAAACTCCAAAGCATACTCGAAAACAATGAACAAAAAAAGAACTTCCTAATTTACTAATCAGTGAGCAGCAATATAGAAACTATAGTTCCTTAATACCACACTAATGGGCAACCTTAAGAAAATCTAGATAAATAATTTTAAATGCAAAATGTACACTAAATCAATGCCATGCATGTAGTTTTAAAAGCACAAAAGTCAATATGTGCTTCCCGCAATAAATAGAATTGTATTACTCTATATGGCATCATATTAATTGCCAGATATGGTGAGTGTAATCCAATGTACAAATGACACCATGACTTAAAATATCTTGGTGAGGGAAGGGGGCTGCATGAGTAAAATCTTGGCTATAACAGTTCATTAGAATTATGTTTCTGCATTTGGGGTAGGGGGATTTGAAGAAAACAAGAAAAGGAAGTAGCAGAGAAGTTGGAACTCTTACAAGAGTCTGTTGAAAGCCTCTGTCATAAATATAAAGGGAAGGGTAATCACATTTCTGTATACAATGCTATAAAATCCCTCCTGGCCAGAGGCAAAACCCTTTCACCTGTAAAGGGTTAAGAAGCTAAGATAACCTCGCTGGCTCCTGACCAAAATGACCAATACGGAGACAAGATACTTTCAAATCGAGACGGGGGCAGGGGAACAAAGGGTCTGTCTGTCTGTGTGATGCTTTTCCTGGGAACAGATCAGGAATGCAATCTCAAACTCTGTTAAATTAGTAAGTAATCTAGTTAGAAATGCATTAGATTTCCTTTTGTTTAATGACTGATAAAATACACTGTGCTGAATGGAATGTATATTCCTGTTTTTGTACCTTTTTGTAATTTAAGGTTTTGCCTAGAGGGATTTTCTGTGTTTTGAATCTGATTACCCTGTAAGGTATTTACCATCCTGATTTTACAGAGGTGATTCTTTTACCTTTTCTTTAATTAAAATTCTGCTTTTAAGAACCTGATTGCCTTTTCATTGTTCTTAAGATCCAAGGGTTTGAGTCTGTGTTCACCTGTACAAATTGGTGAAGATTCTTATCAAGCCTTCCCCAGGAAAGGGGGTGTAGGGCTGGGGGGGGGGGTATTTTGGGGGAAGACGTCTCCAAGTGAGCTCTTTCCCTGTTCTTTGTTTAAAATGCTTGGTGGTGGCAGCATAGGGTTCAAGAACAAGGCAAAGTTTGTACCTTGGGGAAGTTCTTAATCTAAGCTGGTAAGAATAAGCTTAGGGGGTCTTTCATGCAGGTCCCCACATCTGTACCCTAAACTTCAGAGTGGGGAAGGAACCTTGACAGCCTCTCTTGCCATTTAATAATAGCACCCACCATAAAGACTCAAAGTAAACGGGCTTCTAAAGTCTGCAATGTTTTAACTATGGAAGGTCAAGTAGCATTCACTCAATCAAAAATGATATTTTTCTTTCTAGTTGACTTTGCAACAGAGTAATGATGAACCAGTCCCAGTATTTTCAGATCAATTCATCATTCAAAAGTATTCAGTAAATTCAACCAAACAAATCAGTCTGTAGATTATATACAAAACATCCACTTTTGGTATTAAAACTTCAAAACTGCCCCCCCCCCCAAGACTCTTGTGGGCTGGACACTATATCAAACTGAATACACATAATCAAATGCATGTGATCAGTATAGAATGTGTTTTTTGACTGAATCATACAGACTGGCATAGAAGTTTTGCAATTTTGGAAATACTGAAAGTTCTGTTTTATCCTGAGCTGTGACTCTGTAGAAATGATACTGTGGGAAGGGTGGTGTTCTGGGGTTTCCATGTTCAATGTAGTGCAATGATTTCTACCTCAAGCTTACTCAGTTTGCAAGTAAAAAGAGGTTTCTTTCTGTTTAACTGTGTGCCCAATAGCACACAATAGCACACCCAATACACCCCAGGCTCTGACAATCAAATTTGATTCTTTCCATCTCTTGTCTCATCGCAAGTAATAGAGCTTTTGCAGGCCAAAGTATGCCATTAGCAACATCTAAACATCATTGTGTTCAGATTATGCCCTCAGTGACACCTGTCACCTGCATTAGCCATCAGTGTAGTTGGAAAACGTGTTGCTGAAAGCATAATCAGGAGACGGTGGTGTTGTGCAGGTGTCTCTATAGGCATAACTGGGCCTGCAGAGCCTCTCGTGTTGGTGATGCTGCATGAGATGGAAAGAATCCAATTTGACTGTCAGATTCCAGAGTTATTTTGTGACTGTTAGAAAACGCAAGTTTTACTTGCAAATTGAACAACCCTCATAGTGAAATCTCTAGATTGTAAATGTGGTGAATGCTGTCATGAGCTACATAGAAATTAATGAGTTTCACTAAATATGCGCCCTAATGATGTTAATTACCTACCTGACAATGTTGTATTTAATTTCCTGTGACATCCTTAAATGAAATGTTTTACAGGAAGCGCAAGTAACATTATGGGCCTAGTTTTTGAATCCATTCTGTTTGTTTTTTTTTGAATTGCTCTAACTGTGTAAGGCTTCTGGCAAGCCATTTCACCGACACTGACAATTTCCTTGAGTATGTGAAAATCTCGCGGGTAGTGTATTTTACCCCAGAATTTGACATTTCTGCATGTACCCCAGAATTTGACAGTACTGCAGTCAGCAATTTTGTATGTTCAGCCACTGCCAGCTGAAAACCAAACATTGGAAGCTAGGAAAATCTTAGGCCTTTGTGAGACAAGATCAGACAGCTGCATACTTGCAGTTTAATCAAAATGAGAGGATGGGACAGAAAGTTAACAAGCATGGAAGAGAGTGAGTGAATAGCGACCTTGGTTTTAAGTGCCCCTGACATATTATTGTTATGACTAGAAATCTTTTGGTAAGAGATAATGAGTATTTTTGCTGCAATTAGGAGGACTGGTGATCCACTAGGAGTCACTATAGGTTATGTGCTTAGGCTAAAGAATATGCTTTGGAGCAGTCTGAGGAAGCTTTCTTTGGGCAGGGATTGGACAGCTAAGTTCCCCAGCAGCTAGCTGGAAGGCAGCACTGCTGGAAGATTGGCCGCTAATACCTCGAAACCATTTCTGAACTCTAGGTAACTATACTTGTTTTGAAATACTCAAATGCTACTGTGACAGCATATGTGTGTGTGCTTGAGATCAAATTAAAAAGTAGTTCTAGATGAAATCACTCTGGTTTATATCAATCTTTCATCAGGTAGAAGTGCTGTGTTCCCTTGCTTTATTCCTGGCACCGCCTAGAGAGAACCAGTTAAGTTACCACTGTTTTGAGTTCTGAGAAAACCCAGGTAACAGTGTAGACCACCATTGCAGCAAATATGTCACCCTCTTCCCAATCCTAACCAGACATGGATGGGGGAAAATGCAGCTCCAAAGCAATGTTTTGGCTACTTTAGATCACCCCAGACAGCCAAATGCAATTCAGAGCAAGACTGATCCCCAGCATGACTCCTGCCAACCGAAACTGTGATGCAGTGCAAAGGAGTTTAGAGCAGATGGGCTTGAGGGGGAAAAAAAGTTTAGCTCTAAGTCTGTCTAGGAAACTGCTGATATTCTGACTGTGTAATGTATTAATGTAGTTGCAGCCTCCCTAGACCTTTTGACGAAAAGGATTTGGGATTGACTGTAGCTCCTAGTAATTGAGAACTAACTTTCTTTGAGGAGGGAAAAAAGGGCTATTTGTGTTACAAATGGTGCTATGCGGAAATGGGAATGAAAATATCTGATTGGAGACAAGACACTTGCAGCGAAGCATTGTCTGAAAGTAACACTTTAGTGTCCGTTTCAATGTGTGTGTGCTGCAAAGAGAATCCAAGTACGAAAAAAAGTGGTTGAAGGAGAAAGCAAACAAAGAGAAAACAGAACACATTCACCTCCCTCTGCTGCCCTCAAGCAAGCCTTGAGCCTGTCTTCTAAGAGAATTCAGTCCATGAAAATGAAAACTATTGACAAAGAACTACATCACTTCCTCCTTATTGTTCCCACCCATTTGAGGTGGGGTGGGGGGAAGGACGCAGGAGGCCACTAAGAGAGGGAAGAAAAAATGTTAAAGTTTTTGTCACAGACTTCCTCAAACGTAATGGTTTACTAGTTTTGGGTTTTGGAGACTGCATCCCCTCTCAATCCTATAGTTATGGCTACAGTCTTGCTGGGCTTCCTTTCCGTGATAGCTGATGGATCCACTTGCAACAGTTGAGGTGTAGACACAGAGGGGACCCTCAGGGAGGTAACAGATCTGAGCTGTATTTTCTGCCTGGATTTCCACATAGAAATCTAGCCACAGAATAGACCAACTTCTCTGTGCTCCAAGCCCATCCCCTTGAACTCTGAATCACCTTCTCTATGGTGCTCCAATAAATGTCATCTAGGCAGGGCCAAGCAAGCTGCCAGGGTGGCAGTGATTAAGCTTTCCATGTTGCAAAGGGAAAATCCATGCCCAGAGGGCTCCTCTAGTCACCTAAATCAGATTGAAGAGAGAAATGGTCTTCAAAATAGAAGTAATGTGTTTGTTAAACACAGACCATAGATTTGTCTTTAGGATGGTGCAGGCTGCAGTTGTGGCTGGTCCTTATGCAAACTGTATAGGAGGAAGGCTATTTACCTCTCCTCTGTGCATCCACCTACCAAGGCAGATTATTGTGGCTGGTTCTTATTTCTGTGTCTAGGGCAAGCAGTTGTATAATGCTGTTTTATAGCTGATTGGAAAATGTCAAAAAATTGACATTTTCCTCTCTCTCACACATACAATAAAAGGCAAAAACAGTGTCATGGAATGTTTTTACAGATTTGCATTTGTTTTCTATATTTTGACCAACTTCTCATTATTCTTACATGGCTTTATTTTGCCTGGAATAATTTAAGTGGTCCATGGAAATAATTTAAGTGATTGTGCAAAATATATTCAATCTAGGTATCAGAATTATTTGTTTCATTTCTTAAAAACAAATAGTTATGTTTTGGTTATCTAAAGCATCACTGATAAGGAACTTAATTAGGCAAACATAATAATGAAAGCATATTCGGTATATATTTTGTTTACCTATGGCTGACAGTTTCTTCATATTCTTGAACAGCTTTTGCTACTGTAATATTTTGCTATTCAGCTTTTCGATCTACTCTCCAGCTTCTCAAATGTAGCCTTAAGGCTACAGAATTGCAATTAGCAGTAATATTATAGTTCAGTATTATTTATTTATTTATTATTGCCACCTTTTGCCTTGATCCTGAAACTGGAAATCCTGAGAAGACCTTTGCATATGCTTAACTGTATGCATCAACTTAAATGGGACTAGTCACAGTGTGTAAAGTTAAGCACATGTCTCTTCCTTGGTGGTGGATAAGTGCTCTTTGGAGACATCTACTTCAGTTGCATCAGCAGCAGCAGCAGAAGCTGCCGCCACGTCATTCACTGCTTGCTTACTTCTTTCCTTTGAAGCAATTTTCTATGAGGAATCTTCATATTTCCCTGCAAAAACACCTTCACCCTTCCTTTTTTTATGGTTTTTTTTTTTTTGATGAGTCAGGAGTATTTTTACATGATTTTTGCTGTGAAACTAGAACAAAAGTGGGAGATTCCAGAAATCCCTGCTACGTCACTGAGCACATCACCTGACCTTCAGGTATGTATATCTATCTGAGACCTTTACAGTGCTAAATTAAGTTGTGTTCATATGATTACACTAGTATTCCTACTATGAATAGCAGCACTAAGAACATTGTGCTAGAGGTTGGTTTTCACTCCTCAAAGACATCACCCATCTCTTATTTTCTAGACAACTACAAATGTGGTTGTCATAATCTTGTATATTTAATTATAATGCAGGAGAATGCAGGAATCTGTAAATTCTGATTTCAAATGAAAAAGAAAAATCCAAAAAAATGTTTGAGGTGAATTTATTTTCACCAGCTGTGAATAAAATGATGTACATCACATACCCATACATGGTAATAGCTGTGTAACCTATAAGTGTGTTGCGGACAACAGCTTAGTCTGAAAACCTGAGTTAAAATGAGTCCAATGAAAATTTCAGTATTTAAATCTAGGAGAAGGTATCTACTAATGAATATTTATAAGCTGAGTGTGTGGCTTCCCTATCCTGAAATTTAGGAAAACTAAGGTGAGATATGAATGCTCTGGATTTGGTATTCTCTAATGAAAAAAGAATGGGCATCTTGGAAGCTAATGTGATTGAGTTTCAAAGACCCAGAATATCTTGAGGACACTATTTTCTATCGGTATCTTAGGATATTGGGTGTGAGAGCTGGTGCTAAGGGCAAGGAGGGAATTCAGTTTGCAGAAAACTGGATCCACAAATTACTAGAGGTTGAATCTGACAGGGAATGGGCCATAGAAAAGGTTCACATTATAGTGTTGTTTCTTATCAGTCCCTTCTTTACCACTTATTTGAAGCCCCTCTTGGTATCCTAAAAATAACACAGAGCAGCATGTACTCATGCCTCCTTAACCGGGATGCTCAGGATATCATTGGATATCTGAGAAAGGTACAATTCAAACTGTGAAGTTCCTTGATACGGGATTCTTCAACTAGAAAGGTTCTAGGTTACTTTTTCAATGAAAACACACAATCAGTAGAGCAGTCCACTTTGGTAAATGAAATTTCTCCATTGTCGCAATAAAGGCAAGGAATCCAGACTGAGTTGGCACTATGGGAGATGCCATGTCTGTGTAAGGTGTTTTATTTCCACTTTGGATTTTACTTACTACTGTCTGGTTCGGGTTTTTCTGGGTGGTAGATGGAAACGTTTGGAAGTGAGATTCTGGCACTGGCATTCCTAATGCAAAATTGCTATTTATTTCAAATTTGACGTGCTCACAGAGAAGAGTGGTTTGCTGAAGCTGTTAGTGGTGCAGGGCTTTTAATTTCTTCACTTAACCTACTGGGCACTGCCTTGCGTGTTAATAACTTGATTAAACACTTGACCATGATGGGTGTTTTTCCAAAAGTTTTTGAGATCTGAAAGATGAGGTTTGGTGGCAGTCCATAAGTGGCCTAGGGAGAGACATAGTATCTATAATGACATGGACCACTGGTCCCAGGGCCCTCATTTGGTCAATGAAGATTTTACTTTTTTTATAGGTAACCATAAATTACCTGTCTAAAATTATGTATGTCTCTCAAAAGCACAAAATATTATCTATAAAAATACTTTAAAAGTCTCAGGCAGCTGGAGATTGACATGGCACTTGAATTTTTGTTTCTTCTGAACTCCATTGAACTAATTTCAGAACAAATTAATTTTTTTCACTTCAAATAAGATCCTTGTGTGGATAATTTTCACTGCTATAGATCTTTTAATGGCATATGACTATTCACGTGTGCATATAAAATTGGAATGAATGGAAATCAGAGAGATGAGTCAGCACTGGAGATTTATTTCTGCTCTAATACAGTATAAAGGGATCTCTGAGAAAACAGGAAAAAATGCCTGAGGAATCCCCACTTAGCCTAGGCCTGGGTGTCTTTTAAGAACACAAAGTAAGACATATAAACAATTTGGGGTATTTTTGTTAAAACAAAGCTGTGAATTGCGTTTTTTTTTTTTTTTTTTTTTTTTTTTTTTTAAATCTTCCATGGCAGATTAATATATAGTGGGGCAGGAAACTCCATGAGATTTTACTATCTCCTCTTTCCTTGGGGAAGACATGTACCCTTTTCCCCATAGAATGAATAGGGCATAACAGCTTGATCTCTAAAACCTGTGAATCTTGCATAGCAGTCCTGTTGGAGCCATCCATGCTTTAGGAATGGGAACCTCATTGGCTAATTGGTTGTGCAAATCACAGTTGCTACTGTTTAAAGAAACAACACCACCTTCCCAAATATCTATTGATTGTACTTGTATGGCCCCCATTACTTTAGCATCTGAGTGCCTCGAGATCTTTAATATATGAATCCTCACAATAGCCTTGTAAGGTTGGGATACTAGTGCTGAGGCTCTAAAGGTGTGTGTACGCTGAAATTAAAAGCTTGTGGCTGGCTCATACCAGCTGACTCAAACTCATGAGGAGTTGTTTACTTGTGGTGTAGATGTTCAGGTTCAGGCTGCAGCCTGAGCTCTGTGATCTTCCCACCTCACAGGCTCCTAGAACCTGGGCTGCCTCCAGCCCAAGTCTGAACATCTACATGGTAATTAAACAGCTCACGAGCCTGAGCCCCATGAGCCTGAGTCAACTGGCATAAGCCAGTCATGGATTTTTTATTTCCGTGCAGACATACCCAAACCATCTAAATGGCTCACCCATGGCCACACAAGAAGTCTGTGGTAGAACTGGGAAAATGCATAACCTGTAGGTAATGGCACATACTGCAGAAAGCAGCTACTTCCTAACTCAGCACCTTCCTTTTCATCCCTATCATCAAATTCCCCTGGAGGCCTATGTCCACAGATTTCCACAAAGGAGCATCTGATGGTTCTAGAGAGGCAGGGAGCATACTGTGGAGTCATCACCTTAATATATAGCTGATAGTGCAGAACCATTGTTAGAGGAAGCAAAAATGAGGAGGAAAAATAGAGAATACCTTTTTAGGTCTGGAAATAATACATTGAAATACATCTTTAGCAGTAGAGAAGGTAACATCTTATTTGCAAGCCAAAATCTATGCAGAAATTAAATCTCAGGTTGCATGTTAGCCAAGTATTTGCAATCCAAGCAAATCAGATTGAAATTGGGATTTTCTCCAGACAAAAGAGAACCCACAACCAGAATCTGAAGAAGGACTTGGAAATGAAGCAGAAATTATTACTGGGAAATTGTATGGCTTGTGTATTATACAGGAGATCAGCCTAGATGATCAAAATGATCCCTTCTGGCTTCTATTGATGATCCAGCAGTTTGGCCATATGAGTAACTTGGTTTAAAAACAAATCCATAAATCTCCATAAAGTCTCCCCTGTCCTACACACCAGTTGCTTTTGTCAGAAGAGCCAACATGAATCAATCAGCTTCTTTTTGTAGATACTAAAACATGCTAAAAGGATGGATCAACAAAAGAACCCTACCAGCCTGTGACCAAGAGTGACTGAATTACTTCAGCTATTGAGCTGAAGTAGCCTCTAAGGGGAAGCTCTACAGGCTTTCCATGGCCTGAGGGGCAGGATTCCTTTCTCCCCCAGTATCCCTTGTGAAAATTCCAATCCAGTCAGGTTGGAATCTGAGTCTCTGGATTTAGTTTTGGCTGAATTAGTCAACTGGAAGAGCTGGTAGCATGACTTATCCTTGGGTGCTAGAATGCTTAGTTTGGATCATGATGAGAGAGGCTATTCAATTAAAAAGGATTTGAGTTTGCAAGTAAGATGTTACCTTCTCCACTGCTTAAGATGTTACCTTCTCCACTGCTAACGATGTATTTCAATGTATTATTTCCAGACCTAAAAAGGTATTCTCTATTTTTCCTCCTCATTTTTGCTTCCTCTAACAATGGTTCTATTTTTCCTCCTCATTTTTGCTTCCTCTAACAATGATTCTATTTTTCCTCCTCATTTTTGCTTCTTCTAACAATGGTTCTGCACTATCAGCTATATATTTATTAAGCAAATATCCTAATTATATAACCATCTTTCTGCCTACTTGCAGATGAATGGGATGGCTAACAATTATGTTCTGCTTTCAAAAAGGAATATGAGAAGGGTTGCTTTTGTCCCTTTACTCTCACCATGTCCCTTGGCATTAAAACTAGAATGAGAGAAACCATCAGATGCGTCACCTTGAAAGATAAGCTAAACAAGCTTTGTATGTGTAGTGGGGTGGTCACCCTGCTCCAGCCCTGAAGGGTTAAAAGCAGCCCTGGAGAGAGCTGTGGCTGGGAAAAGCTGAGTGAGTAGCTGATCACAGGTGTGGCCAGTTCAATCCAGGCCCAGCTGGCCCTTATAAGAGGGCTGGGGGCCAAGAACTGAAGAAGTCACTCTCTCCACTCTGGGAGTGAGAAGAGCTAGTTGCTGGGGAGCAAGGTACCTGAAGTGGAGCAGTGCTGGGGAAGAGCAAAGGGAGCTGGGGAGCTCTAGTCTGGTAAACCCCCAAGCTGCAGGCCTTGGTGAAGGCCTACAGAGGTGCAGCCTGGAAATAGGCTGAGGCAGCTGGTCTTAACCCCTTGCCAATGATGAGTGGCCATCAGACTGCAGTCTGCCTCAGACCGGGGGTTAGATGATGACTAGCCGTCTCAACTGAGGCAAGGTATGTTTAGAGGGTTGGGGGTTCCCCTGGGAGGGGAGACCCAGAGTGTGGGGGTACTGCTGGGACAGAACCCCAGGGTAAAGGTCACCGGGGTCCAGGAGGGACTTGGGGCCAGTGGCAGGTGAGACACTGGCCTGCAGAGGGAGCTCCAAAGGCTGGAAAGAGCTAATTCCCAAGACGACCAGCAGGAGGCGCTGTGCCGGTGAGTATTCACTTTGCTACAGTATGTATCTGCTGAGTAGGGCCCTACCAAATTCTCGGTCCGTTTTGATCAATTTCACAGTCATAGGATTTTAAAACTGTAAAGTTCATGATTTCAGCTATTTGAATCTGAAATGTCACGGTATTGTAATTGTAGGGATCTTGACCCAAAAAGGAGTTGTGGGGGAGGGTTGGTCACAAGGTTATTGTGGGGGGGGGGGTAGGGGGTTTGCAATACTGTTACCCTTACTTCTGTGCTGCTGCTGGTGGCAGCACTGCCTTCGGAACTGGGTAGCTGGAGAGCAGCAGCGGCTGGCCAGGAGTCCAGCTCTGAAGGCAGAGCCACCACCAGCAGAAGCACAGAAGTAAGCATGGCATGATATGGTATTGCCACCCTTACTTCTGCACTGCCGCCTTCAGAGCTGGTCCCTCAGTCAGCTGCTTTCCAGCCACCCAGCTCTGAAGGCAGCAATGCAGAAGTAAGGCTGGCATGGTATGGTATTGCCACTCTAACTTCTGTGCTGCTGCTGGCAGGGCACCGCCTTCAGAGCTGAGCACCTTGCCAACAGTTGCCACTCTCCAGCCGCCCAGCTCAGGAGGCAGCACAGAAGTAAGAGTGTAGAGTACAGTGACACCCCCTCCCTAAAATAACCATGTGACACCCCCCCCTGCAACTCCCTTTTGGGTCAGGACCTCCAATTTGAGAAATGCTGAGCTCCCCCATGAAATCTGTGTAGTCTAGGGTAAAAGCAAACAAAACACCAGATTTCACATTCTGTGATGCATTTTTCATGTCCGTGAATTTGGTAGGGTCCTACTGATCAGTCTGTATATCACTAAGCCGACTGAAAATATCAACCATATCATAACTAATGAAACAACTTAAGTCCTCCTCAGTACATAGCATAAAGAGGAGAAAAAACAAAGAGGCTGCTTTGTTCTTTTTGTGTATTAAATCTGTTTCATGGATTCAATATTGAATGGAAACTGCAGGGGGTTGATTAGGCAACCACTACATATAAACAAATGCTACATACTTCAATGGGAATTGTTGATGTATAGCGACTGCATAATAAGGCCCACTGCGCAAAACATTTAGGAGTTCATTATCATTGAGATTTAGAAAGGTACCTAGTTCATGCTAGCAGGGTCTACATGGGGCAGTTACAGCATGACATGTTAGTGCACGCTGTGAGGCTGTGTAGACAAGTCCTAAATCTTTAGTAAAGAGCGCTAAGACCTACTTCTGCCACAATGCCTGGAAAAACAAAACCCAACAACAACTAGACAAACAAGTATAAATATACCAGTCATTAGCAGTGCTACCTGTCTTTTCCATATCTGTCTTTTAAGATGTAAGTCCTTCAAGGAAGGGATTGTCTCCATTTTTGTTTTGTATACTGCTGAACACTTTACATTCACAATTATTTATATGAATAATTAATACATGTTTCTTGTCAGGTTGTATTTATTTGGTTCCACGGTAATCTTTGCGCCTATAGACACAGTTAACATTATTTGTACTACCAATAATGAGTAACTATGATTAACTGCTATCTCTGAAAGAATGTTGCACAGCATTAGTTATAACTAAACATTCTATGAAATACAGCGGGGGTGTTACTATGTCATTTCTCCTCCTCTCTCCCCCTGCCCCTTCCTGGAAGGTTTTCAAACATTATGGATGGCAGTACAAACCACTCAAGCAGAACTGACATGAATAATTCAGCTGGTGCAAATTGTTCTAGATTCTTAACTTTAGTGTGACTATACTGATTTATATCAGATGAGGTGTCATAAATATAAAGGGAAGGGTAAACCCCTTTGAAATCCCTCCTGGCCAGGGGAAAGCTCCTCTCACCTGTAAAGGGTTAAGAAGCTAAAGGTAACCTCGCTGGCACCTGACCAAAATGACCAATGAGGAGACAAGATACTTTCAAAAGCTGGGAGGAGGGAGAGAAACAAAGGGTCTGTGTCTGTCTGTAGTCGTCTTGGCCAGGGACAGAACAGGAATGGAGTCTTAGAACTTTTAGTAAGTAATCTAGCTAGGTATGTGTTAGATTATGATTTCTTTAAATGGCTGAGAAAAGAATTGTGCGGAATAGAATAACTATTTCTGTCTGTGTATCTTTTTTTGTAACTTAAGGTTTTGCCTAGAGGGGTTCTCTATGTTTTTGAATCTAATTACCCTGTAAGATATCTACCATCCTGATTTTACAGGGGGGATTTCTTTATTTCTATTTACTTCTATTTTTTATTAAAAGTCGTCTTGTAAAACGCTGAATGCTTTTTCATTGTTCTCAGATCCAAGGGTTTGGGTCTGTGGTCACCTATGCAAATTGGTGAGGCTTTTTATCCAACATTTCCCAGGAAAGGGGGGGTGCAAGTGTTGGGAGGATTGTTCATTGTTCTTAAGATCCAAGGGTCTGGGTCTGTAGTCACCTAGGCAAATTGGTGAGGCTTTTTACCAAACCTTGTCCAGGAAGTGGGGTGCAAGGTTTTGGGAAGTATTTTGGGGGGAAGGACGCGTCCAAACAGCTCTTCCCCAGTAACCAGTATTAGTTTGGTGGTGGTAGCGGCCAGTCCAAGGATAACGGGGGTAATATTTTGTACCTTGGGGAAGTTTTGACCTAAGCTGGTAAAGATAAGCTTAGGAGGTTTTTCATGCAGGTCCCCACATCTGTACCCTAGAGTTCAGAGTGGGGGAGGAACCGTGACATGAGGGTCTGACCTAATTTGTATGTGTTTGTTTCTTATAGAACTACTTATTTATTGCAGTACATTATATGTACTCAAATAAGACAGTAGACTGAGAACATAGTAAGAAAAAATTAATGTTGTTCATTAGTCTCCTATTGAAAACTCCAATTAAACCTATAATAGGTTTGATCATAAACATGTTGTCAATCTTAATTCTATTTTTAAGGGACTGTAATTGCATAGTAAGACTCTGAATGAGGAAATGGGTTTGAGATGGTGATAGGATATGAAGCAAAAGCTTCTAGATCCCCAGTGGGAATGGTATGAAATTCCTCTTTTCCTACTTCTGCAGCTAGAGAGAGAAGAAACTCAATTAAGAAAGAATTGCATTTCTCACATGAAAGAGTATATGTAATCTCCAGAAATTAGTTATGCTTTTTGCTTTCTCTCTCTCAGCCCTTGAAATCCTTCTGCTTGAAGGTCAATATGAGCATGTTATCTGCTACCTGTCCTGATGAGAGAAATTATGGGACTCAATTTTATGCCAGACTGTTTTATTTATAGGCTTTTCGATAGCCTGTCTCTCCACAGATATGAACACTTCAGTTATTAGTGAATTATTTTCACAACTCCTCTGCGAAATAGGGATGAACTACTATTATCCCTATTTTACAGTTGCAGAACTGAGGCACAGAGAAATTTAGGGGCCTGCTCTGCAGCCCATTGAAGTAGAATAGAAAATCTGCCATTGACTTCAGTGGGCTTTGTCTAAGGTCACAGGAAGTCTGGAGTAGACCCAGACATCAAACGCGGATCCCTTGAATTACTGCCTAGTATCTTAATCTAAAGGTACATCTACACTACAAGTGCTACAGTGGCACAGTTGCAGCAATTCAACTATGCTGCTGTAGCACTGTAGTTTAGAGACTATAGCAACAGAAGGGTGGGGTGTCTTGTTCCCCCCCCCCCATTGAAGTAGTAAATCCTCCCCTTTGAGAGGTGATAGTTAAATCAATGCAAGAATTCTTCCATCAGCCTAGCTGCATCTACTGTGGAGATTAGGTTGACCTAACTCAGATGTACGGGATGTGAAATTTTTCACAGCCCAAGGCAATGTAGGATAAGTTTTTAGGAGTCTACAAAGATTATGTTCACCAAGGGATTTGCTGCAGCTCCTCAGAAGGTGTCTATTACAGTGCTTCCAGCCTGCAAAAACTACTCCATGGGGCAGACAGTTGATTCTAGCCTGTCTAGTTTCCTAAGATGCCTTGTGTGCTCCTAGCCCACTTCAGGATGTGCAGTTCAAAAACTCGTCCTGTCAAAGATTTGAGGCCTGTGACTTTTTTTTTTTCTGACTGGTTACTTTGTAGACTAAAACAGCTCCATGGCTCAAAATTTGTTTTAGCCAAGAGCCAGGTAAAAATTACTGTAGACAGACATCTTTTGTCAAACTCCATGCTAGGGTCAGAGGCCACTCAAGACAATCTGGCACCTTAGACCAAATTTCAGATTTTAGGGATTCACTCTTCCAAATATCCACTGCCATGGAAGCAGCCGTAACAAAACCATAAGGAGTGTTAGATGTTGAAGACAACTTGGGAGCAGCGTACAGGAGAGCGCTCTTAGGGGAATAATCAAATATCACCTTTGGGGTTTTCTCTTGGGGCTTAACGTAGTTGCACTAGCTTAACTAAAGGAGTGGTGTTGTGTTGAGCTACTTCAATTGTTGCAACGTGTGTGTGTATTTTAAATCTGGCATGCATCAGTTTGGCTTGCCCCTGTTGGCTGTTTGACAAGATAAGCTCCTCTATGCTTGGTTTAAGCTGATGTATGAGTGTTCACATGCAAAGCTACACCAGTTTATTTTAATCAATGCAGCCTCGCACCTTTTTAGTGAAGCTGATACAACTGTGTGTGTAGACCAGGACTAGGGGCATGTCTACACGGGCAAAGTTACAGTGCCTGCAGTTACAGCGCCGCTCAGAGCACAGAAGGAAAACCACTGTGTGTGTTCACACTGACAGCCGCCCGCACAATAGCGTGTTCACACTTGTGGCACTTGCAGTGCTATTTGGAGTGGTGCATTCTGGGCAGCTATCCCACAGAGCATCTCTTTCTCTTATGCCGCTAAGACTTGTGGGAACATGAAGCGGTTCATGGGGCATCCTGGGTCCAGTCCCAATGCCCTATGATGCATTGCTTTGCATCCCAGCAGTCCCTATGCTTCCAACCACATTTGGTGCCATCTTTCAATGGTTTGTGTACTCCATGCCCTGCCTCTTTCGGGCTGCAAGAATGGATCCCGAACTGCTGACCAGTATGCTTCTCGCTCTGACCAACATGTCACAAGTGGCAGTGGTGTTATTCCTTAAACTGTAAAGGCAAAAGGAGTACGACATTGATCTCGCCACATGAAGTAACTATGACACGAGATTGCTTGTGGCATTCACAGAGGTGCTGACCACAGTGGAATGCCACTTTTGGGCTCGGGAAACAGGCAGTGAGTGACGGGATCACATCATGATGCACAGCTGGGATGATGAGCAGTGGCTGCAAAACTTTCACATTAGGAAAGCCACATTCATAGGACTGTATGATGCGTTCACTCCAGTCCTGCAGTGGAAGGGCACGACAATGAGAGCTTTCCTGTTGCTGGAAAGCGCACGGCGATTGCACTGTGGAAGCTGGCCACTCCAGACTGCTACTGATGGTTTGCTAACCAGTTCGGAGTGGGAAATTCAACCGTTGGAGTCATGTTGATGGAAGTGTGCAGGGCCATTAATCACATCCTGCTCCAAAAGACCGTGACTCTGGGCAATGTGTGTGACATTGTGGATGGCTTTGCATATATGGGCTTTCCTAACTGTGGAGGGGCGATAGATGGCACGCACATTCCAATTCTGGCACCAGACCATCGAGCCACAGAGTACATTAATTGCAAGGAGTATTTCTCAATGGTTTTCTAGGTGCTTGTGGATCACCGTGGGCATTTCACAGACATTTAATGCAGGCTGGTCCGGAAAGGTGCATGACGCACGCATCTTTCAGAACACTGACCTGTTCAAGAAGCTGCAAGCAGGGACTTTTCCCAGACCAGAAGATCACTGTAGGGGAAGTCAAAATGCCCATTGTGATCCTGGGAAACCCCGCCTACCCCTGAATGCCGTGGCTTATGAAGCCATACATGGGGCAACTTGACAGCAGCAAGGAGTGGTTCAACAACAAGCTGAGCAAGTGCAGAATGGCCATTTAAAAGCCTGCTGGCAATGCCTGTATGAGAAGCTGGACATGGCCGATGACAATATTCCTAAGCTTATAGCAGCATTCTGTATGCTCCATAATATTTGTGAAGGGAGGGGTGAAAGCTTCACTGAGGGCTGGACCACAGATGCTTAGCTCCTGGAGGCTGAGTTTGAACAGTCAGAGACCAGGGCTATTAGAAGGGCACAGCACGGGGCCATGAGGATCAGGGATGCCTTGAAGCAATTTGAAGCTGAAAGCCACTAATATTTGTTGCTATGCTTGGGATTTCAGTGCTTGTAATGCATGCTAGGAGGTGATTGGTACACATGATGCAAGAAGGGGCCTTAACATAATTGTATATTGCTTTGCAGTGCTCTTTTTGCTTTCACTTAGTAGAATAAAGATTGCTTTCAAACAAACACAATTCTCTTAATAAAAGACAACAATCTGAGGAGAGACTCCAATGAAAAAAATCATCAGCAGGGAGGAGGATGGAGTATAGGGGAAGGGAAGGTCTACGGAGGAGGAGGAGGAGGGGTCCCGGGACGGCTACAGATTTGCGTATGTCCAGGGATCATACCCAACCTTCTCCTTTGGAGTACAGTGCAGTGGGTTCTGTACTTCATTAGGGGAAAACTGCTGAGGGATGGGTGTAGTGTGCAGGAGGTAGTGGGAGTCCACAGTGCTGGACTGTGAGGAGAGAGGAGTGGAATGCTGCAGGTATAGACTGGAGCCAGGAGGTTGATCAGAGTGTGTTAGTGGCAAGGGAGGGCACATAGGAAAGTTTTGTGACAGCAGCTACAGGGGAGGGCAGGTGTGGAGCTGCTTAGTTTGAAGAACTAGTATTGCCTGGAGCATGTCCACTTGGCTCTCCATAACGTTTAAGAGCAGCTACATGGCTTCTTTCTGGCGTGCCACGTTCTCCTTTCAGTCCCTCTTCTCACTGTCTCACCACTCCTTCAATTCCTATTTCTCAGCGGCAGAGTGCGTCATAACCTCACAAAGTCCTCCTTAGTTCTTTGTGGCCACTTTCTAATTTTGCACAGCCTTTCCGCCTCTGATAACAAAAGGGGAGGCTGGGCTCCCAAGGTCATCTCTGTGAAGTTTAAATGCAACATTTTACAGAACCAGTATTGTTTGCAACACAGACAACACTGTTTCAGTGCTTTAAAACATAGCCAGTAATCTCACACCTGTCACTAACTGGCTGCCCCCAGGTAAGCACACATGAGCCACAACACCCCCAAAATGGTGAGTAGCCGCAGGGACAGGGTGAATCACTCTTCCTGGACCCTGCTGTACACTGGGCACACGGTTCTTGGGGAGAGCCAGCACTGTAGGGGGGGGCTGATAATTATTCCTGTCCCCCAACTTTCCACAGGAGGTGATCATTATGGAAAATATCTCACTGCTGAGGGTGAGCAGGGAATCAAGGGAGGGTCTTCTCCAAGCCTGCGGCTTCTGCCTCAGCCCCTATGCAGTTCACCTGTGTGCAGCAATGGTCCACCCCAACCCCCCGTGATGGCACAGCGGTGCAGGAAAGTTACCGTTAATTGGGCAAGAAACAAAGCAGCTCTGCTGAGGACCCTGCAGCAGTGGATTGCCCAGTATCTCTATGAGAGTTTCCTGGAGATCTGAGGGAGATTCCCGTGAAGTGAGGGAGTCTATCAAGAGCCTGTTCCGCTGCTCAGATTAGGCATGTGGTGGGAGATAAGCTGGTTTTCTGCAACCCTCCTGCCCCCAACAATCGCTTCAGCAATTCCCCAAATCAGATTCACTACCAAGGGCCTCCTTTTCCTGTTTATGCTTCACCAAGATCCAACGGCTGTGACTGACTAGGCTCCTCTGTGGTAAAAAAGAGCTCTTGATTGTATGCATCTCTGGCCTCCAAGTTATCCTCTCCCTCTTAGTCCAAGATTTCCTCCTCCTGGCTTGGTGCACTCTCGACTGGCACACGAACCAATGAAGTATCCACAGGGGCCTTTGCAGTGGAGGTGGGGTTGCCACTGAGTATTGCAGCCAGCTCCTTGTAGAACCAGCAGTTCATGGGCACAGCACCGGAGCGGTTGTTTGCCTCCCACACCTTGTGGTAGGCATTCCACAGCTCCTTCACTTTTACCCTAAATTGCAATGTGTCCCGGTCATTGGCCCCTTTCTATCATGCATCATGAAAACTGTCTGTAGGTAATAAGTCCTATGGCGTGACGCAGCGGGGACTGGACAGCCTCCTTTCCCCAAATACTGATGAGCTCCAGCAGCTAGGCATTGCTCCAATCAGGGGATCGCCTGGTGCGTGGAGCAGGCATGGACACTTGGAAAGGATGTGCTGAAACCACTGCACGCATCACTGAGCAAACAGGAAGGAGACTTTCAAATTTGAAAAGGAATGTATGGGGTGAGGATTACAGTTGGTCACCTGAGGGCAGGGCAGTAGATTTCAAACCGGTGACCAGAGATGTGAGAACAGGCATTGTGGGACACCTCCTGGAGGCCAATCGCAGCACTGTAATCGCCACGTTGTCTACTCTGGCACCGCAGCGCTGTAGCCTAGGTGCAGAAAGCTCTAGGCTACACCTCTCATCGGGGTGGTTTTTTTACAGCGCTACAACTGTGCAGTTTCTGCGCACTAAGTGGCTTGGCAGTGTGTACATCTCAGAAGTTACAGCACAGAAAACTGCTTTACTGTGCAGAAACTTGCCAGTGTAGACAGGGCCTGAGAGGCAGGGCCAGCTCTAGGCATCAGCAAAACAAGCAGGTGCTTGGGGCAGCACATTTCTAGGGGTGGTATTCTGGTGCCGGCCATGCTGCCCCTAGAAATGTGCCCCCAGCTCGCCTCCGCTCCGCCTGCTCCCCTGAACACACTCCCCCCTCCCTCGCTTGAGAGGGACGGGGGAGAAGCAGAGCGGCGGCGTGTTCAGTGGCTCAGGCGAAGCAAAGGTAAGCTAGGGCGGGAGGTTGCGGGGGGGGGGGGGGATGTGGCATGCCTGGGGGAGGAGGCAGGGCCAGGGTTTTGGGGAAGGGGTGGAGCTGGGGGGGCACAAAAAATGTGAGCGACCAAAAATTGTTTTGCTTGGGGCAGCAAAAGTCCTACAGCTGGCCCTGCTGAGAGGAAAATAATTGAACAATGAAGGGTGTGTCCTTGTACCTCTACTGATCTCTGTACTTAGGTCAAAAACAACTGTAGTCTACAATCAACAAGGCGTGATGAAGGGCCCACCCATGCTGCCATTCTATGGTTGTAGAATTTACTAAGTATCTAACTTTTTCCAGAACAGTGTTCTAGAATCCAAGTTTATGAATAAACTGAGTATAAACCAGTGCAATGATGTCTGTCTTAAAACCTTATATTCTATAATATTATCCTTATATTATATAATACTATCCTTATATTATTCATAGTCCTCTTTAATTTAATGGAAATGTTTAAAAAAATCTGAAACTACTGCAGAAAGTTTAGTCTTGGTGCAAAACTTAGGTCCAGCTTGATGCAGAGTCCATGGGATCCTGATTCTGGTCCAGGGGCAGGAGGAGATCATTGATGAGTGAAACCAGAGCATTCTCAGTGATATTCCCAGGTCTAAAGTTGCTTTGAAGAAATATAATATATATAATCTAGGAGCTACCCCAGTTGTTGCTCTGCCTTCTTTCCTATCTCATTACTTGTCCGGTGTCACCCTCAAGTCTGTATCAGCATTACTGCATTCTGTTATCCTCTCTCCCATTGTATATCTGTGTTTTGGATTGATCCCTTGCCCCTGTAATAGATAAATTTGCGTCTTTCATAAGGTTAATGAATCACACAGTGTTCCCACTAATTTTTTGATATAATACAATGAGCACTTTTCCAGCGTCTAGAGTTTCCTGTGTACCGTCATGCTTGTGGCTAAGGTACTTTTGTTGCCAACTCTTTCTATCATCATCATACTCTCAAGAGCACTCTGCCCCTGTAACAACCACGCAGTATTTACATTTTCGTGAGTAGCACAGAAACTAAGAAAAAGCCTTCATTGTTTGGAAAAGCATTAGATTAATTGCAGGCCCTATCTCATTTAGTTACACATCAATCTTGAATCACTACTTACTCTTTCAGATTGAAGGCTCTCCATTATTCTGGGGACATCTTTAGCTGTCTGTCTTGGTAGCAGCAAGTGACATTTATTGGTCTCTGCTAAGAAGCTGTGTAAATCTGAAAGCAAATGGTGCAACAGCACCACGACAGACCCAGAAGATCTTTGGGAAGTACCTAATCAATCACATGGGTGTGAGAAGAATGCATGATCTCTGAATTTCCTTCCAACAAAACATATTCATATGTAACATGCTCATAGGCCAAATTTTGCTGTCCCTTGCACCACAGATATAACTCAATTCAATTTGATGAAGTTAGTCCAGATTTACACTGGTATAAATGGTATCAGACTATGGCCAGTGTCTCCACATGGTAGTCTCTATTCTGTCATTCCCAGGGCTCAAATAAATAACAAGGAACTACCCTTCTAGTCTGATGGATCTCTCTGTCTAAAGGCTGTGAATAATTATGTATATGTGGGTACATGTGCTAACGTGTACTCTTCATTTTCTTTTAAAAAGGTTGGTCCCGCTGCCTTTTCAGTTGGTGCTTTTCAGCACTTTCAAAAGTTACATGAAATGTGTCTGCCTAAAACAGACATGCTGAGAGAACAGTCTGAAGGAGGGGGAGGGCACTGTATCGAGCAGCTGCTGTAGGGTTTGAGAGCAGAGAAATAGTTTTTTCTCCCCGTCAGTGTGTCCTGGTGTAATTGTTGGGTCAGGGTGAGATGCGTTGCAAATCATATTGAGTAGAAAACTGTGAATGATTCAAGCTGGCTGACTCTAAGTGGGCTCCATGAAGAAAGATTTTTATGCTAGGAAGGGTGAAGTTACCATAGCTGCTGCATGCAAAAGTCTCTCTTGCTCTCTTTTTTTTTTTTTTTTTTTTCCTGGTACAAAAATTAGGGAGACTGCAGAGGGGAGCAGTTCCTGTCCAGCTGGTGACATGAAGCCTTGCCTAGAGTTTTTTGCTTTCTGTCGAAGGATTATTATTTTCTTTTCGTTTCACTGTCTAAGAAATAGTTTGCCTCGGAGATTCATACTCCACTCTAGCACTTTTGGGGGCCCACGTTACTTTTCTGAAGTGTAAGATTGGCGGTGAATGGGGAGATGAAGTCGAGGACATGATGCTGCAGTGTAGGACTAATGCTGCGGAGGAGGGCGAGATGCCTGTGGTATACCGTGGTGTGAACTGAGGGATGCGAGGGCTGCTACGTTTCACAGTGGCAGGGAAGCAGCAGTAAAATCTGCAGATCATGGAAACTTTTGAAAAGCAACTAGACTCTCGAACAGTAAGAGTTGTTGTAAATTTTCCACGGGGTCTCTCCCCACCATGCCCAGGGTTTTTGAGCTCTGTACCTGCTGGAGGAGGAAGAGGCTAAGCAGAGTTAAGGGTAACATTGGAGTAGTGTTTAAATTGCATCTGTGTGCTATCCCTTTTCATGCAGGTCCCATCACTCCCAGGCCGAAGGCTGAAGGAGGGTTGGGGGCTTGGGTTCAGTCACGCCTGCATCTCGCTTTCTGAACTCCTCGGTGTTGGGAAGTTTGCTATTGTAACACGGGTGCCTGTGGCTGTTGGACTGTGCAGAGAGCAATGACCAGGCGCTTGTACAACTGATTATATCCAGATGCACCTGGAGGGGCATGGGCATGAGCATGAAGGGTGATGGACTGTGTGAAGACCCACAAACTCTAAGGCTTTAGCTTAATTCAGAAAACTTTAGGGAATCTTCACGCAGACGAAAATAGATTTGAGAAGAAAAGTCCTAGCATCGTCCCTGCTTGTTCCAGCCAACAGATTGCTTCTTTTGAAGGAGTTTAAGGATGTGCATGTGTTAACTTTGAGCTTCATTAGATGCATTCAATATCCTTATTCATTTACAAAGCAGTCCCAAAGATACACCTTGTATATTTTAGTGGGATTGTATTAACAAATTATTATTAACTACTTTATTATTTTTACTGGGGTAGCCCCTGTATAAGAAAGGAAAAGAGGATCCCAGCTCCAAACAGAAGTCCTTGGATCTTTGAGCTGATTAGCGTAGAGCTGGTCAACATGGTTTGAATTTTTCAAATGTTAACCATTTTTTTGATGGTTTTGGGGTAGGGAGTAGTTAAAATTTCTTCCATTTTTTGACCTGCGTACAGAGCTGGCCACTTTTATTTTAAATTCAAATGTTTCATAATTTTTTCACCATTTTTAAACCTGCTGTAGGTTAGTGTAAATGTGTATGCACCACTCCTTTCTACTGGATGGATTCAAAACTACTAAACTTTTAGTCATAGGTTTCTAATGCCAACAGCTTATGGAGATTTCCCCTGTATCACAAGTTCTATGTTTCTGGAGCAGAGGAACTAGGGTTTTATCACTGCTACTGCCATGAAAGTTCCAAATGCCGTAGGGCCTGATTGAAGTCAATAGAAAGGGTCATATTGACGTCAGTAGATTTTTGGATCAGGGCTTTAGTGTGCTGAATGGTGACATCCATTAAGAATTAGGTGGCCGCAGATTTGCTACAGTGTCTTTTGTATATTCCTATTCAGTAACAAAACTTCAAACTGCTTGTAATTTGTTTTGTCTCATTATAGCTGACTATTTTGTACCTTAGCAATTACTCTTAATTTTCAGTATGTGAGCAGACTTTACATTTTTATTGGTTATTTTAATCTGTTTGCAATATGAATACAGTTTGTGCTTTTCTTTTCAGATATTGCCATTGGAAATCTGGATTCTTCTTCTAAGTTACCTGTTTAATTTCTACCTGATAGGTAATGGAGAGACTGATCACAATATCATATAGCAAGTTTAGAGATTGTACTATGCCATGCATAGTTAGCATATAGGTAACTGAAAATGGGGACTTATATATTATGGATAATATATCAAATTCACTTGAACAAAAATCAGTTACTTACTGTAATAGTTACATGAGCTGTTAAGGATTGGTTTCAAAACATGTCCTTCCTCCCTCAAAACACAGTTAATTATCAAGACGGGCAGGGTGAAAGTCCTAAACCATGAACTCTGTGGTCAGATTTCCTAAACCAGTGGTTTTCAAACTTTTTTCATTTACGGACCCCTAAAAAATTTTTGAATGGAGGTGCGGACCCCTTTGGCAATATTAGGCATAGTCTGCAGACTGTAGGGGTCCACGTACTGCAGGTTGGAAATCACTGTTCTAGACATGTTTGAAGACTGAATGGTCTTTTGACCTTATTTTGTAGGGCAAGCATTGTTGTTTCTGTTTAGTATTTGTGCAATGGATACAAGCAAGAAATAGAAGTTTCTAAGACTGTCCCAAAAACGGAATGTGGAAACATCAAGACTTTTATTGTACCATCGACCTGAAATGAAAAGAGATCAACCCATTGGTGGATCTAGAACTGATCCTGTGGTCCTGGTGTTGGACAACCAGTATTCACAGCTAGGACAGGACATTATTGCAATCCTAGAATCCAGTAGATTTCAGTATAACATGGTGTCATAAATATAAAGGGAAGGGTAAACCCCTTTGAAATCCCTCCTGGCCAGGGAAAAGCTCCTCTCACCTGTAAAGGGTTAAGAAGCTAAAGGTAACCTCGCTGGCACCTGACCAAAATGACCAATGAGGAGACAAGATACTTTCAAAAGCTGGGAGGAGGGAGAGAAACAAAGGGTCTGTGTCTGTCTGTAGTCGTCTTGGCCAGGGACAGAACAGGAATGGAGTCTTAGAACTTTTAGTAAGTAATCTAGCTAGGTATGTGTTAGATTATGATTTCTTTAAATGGCTGAGAAAAGAATTGTGCTGAATAGAATAACTATTTGTCTGTGTATCTTTTGTGTAACTTAAGGTTTTGCCTAGAGGGGTTCTCTATGACTTTGAATCTAATTACCCTGTAAGATATCTACCATCCTGATTTTACAGGGGGGATTTCTTTATTTCTATTTACTTCTATTTTTTTTAATTAAAAATCTTCTTGTAAAAAACTGAATGCTTTTTCATTGTTCTCAGATCCAAGGGTTTGGGTCTGTGGTCACCTATGCAAATTGGTGAGGCTTTTTATCCAACACTTCCCAGGAAAGGGGGGGTGCAAGTGTTGGGAGGATTGTTCATTGTTCTTAAGATCCAAGGGTCTGGGTCTGTAGTCACCTAGGCAAATTGGTGAGGCTTTTTACCAAACCTTGTCCAGGAAGTGGGGTGCAAGGTTTTGGGAAGTATTTTGGGGGGAAGGACGCGTCCAAACAGCTCTTCCCCAGTAACCAGTATTAGTTTGGTGGTGGTAGCGGCCAGTCCAAGGACAACGGGTGGAATATTTTTTACCTTGGGGAATTTTTGACCTAAGCTGGTAAAGATAAGCTTAGGAGGTTTTTCATGCAGGTCCCCACATCTGTACCCTAGAGTTCAGAGTGGGGGAGGAACCTTGACACATGGAGACTGCAACTGGCAAAGGTGACGTTCCAAGCCTTATCAGTAAAGGAAGGGGGAAATATGCACTATTTATGGAAAATATTTTAAAATATGTAAATATGGATCTATGGCACTGAGACATTTTGGACAGATAGTGTGTGGATTACTGTGTTGGCGTGCCTGGTTTTTATAAAGCCAATGAGGACAGTTTGCTTAGTGCCCAAGTAAAAGGCTTTCCATTGCACCTGTATAACAGCTTAAGCCTTAAGGACTATTGTGTAAACCACCATTCCCCTTTACTTCACATTACCAAAGCTTCAGAAATTGTAATGGGTCCACTGGCTGGAAAAGACTGGACAATTTTCCAGATTGATTAATGTGAAATGGTTAATCTTATTAGCTCAAAAAAAAAATCACTGGGACAAGTCCCACAAGGCATTTCTGGAGTTATTTTACATGCTACTGTTTGAGATTTGGGACTTCATGATGGGATTCAGTGAATTGTATTTGGCAACAACTTGAACTCTTGCCTGCACAAACTGATCTTTATAGATGCCATATCTTTCCTGTCATGGAAAAAGCTCACATTGTCCTTGGATAGGTGCATTCTTGTGAACATAGATAACATTGTTTTTGGGAAGGAGAATGTATGTCAATGATGTGATGGTAGGAGAGAACTTATTAAAGAGTTATAACCTTAATTGCCATGGCTTAAAGCGTCATTCCATTTTACTGCAAAAATTATAGTGCCAAGCAAAAATATAAATTGTGTTAATGATTGTGAACTATGAACTATACACACAATGCCTACCTGTATCAGTAATGCTGAAGGCACAGATCCTCGGCTGCATGTTTGTCTATTAAGGTCAGCTGAGGATCTGGCCCTTGCTTACCTAGCTGTACCTAGAATTTAAGTAGCCATACATCTTTGCTTACTTTCTCTTTATGTACATACAGTTAAGTTGCTGATAAATTGTAATGTTCAATATTCTGCATACTTACTATCATCAGAATAAATTAATCTATGCAATTTAAGTCCCATTGGAATAAATGGTTATTTTTTTCCTCTGACTTCAATAAAAGCAAGATTGGAACCATCCATATTAATGTGACATACATTTAACAAATTACATAAACTAAAAATGTTGAGCATAAATAGATAAACATTGTACTCAGGTTGATATTCATTCAAGATAAAGATTGCATAGAGCCTAGAGGTAATATAATTGAAGCATGGCTATTAGGTTTAAAAAAAATTGCAGTGAAAATATAAGAACATTTGTTGTGCCGAGTTCTCATAAGCTAATGACAGCTTCACTTATGTAAAAAGATGTTCACATTTTACAGTAGTTTGAAAATGTTACCTCAGTTATTTTTAACAATTTTATTCAGATTAAGTTCATATATATATATATATGCATGCACCCTCAAATTTTCACATTAATGTTAACCTTGTTAAAATTAACTACTCAGGAACCAGCCCTTCAGCCTTTGCCCATGTAAGTAATCCTTACTCACACAATAAACCCCATAGATTTAATGGGACTTTTCAAGGACTAATCATGTGACAATGAGACTTCTTACATGGGTAAGAATTACTTGTGAAAAATATCAACTTCATTCTTCTTTCTTAATTTGTTTTCTGACAACCATTCCATTAACACAGCTAGTTTGTGCAGTGCTCAACAGTGGGGGATTCCTTCCTAGGCGATCAGTTTATTCCCTGAAACTGAATATGAATCAAACCATGTGACTAGGGACAGGAAGACATGAGCTGGAAAAGAGCAGAGTGGCAGTTATTTTTCCACCTTGGGAAGTAGACTCAGTCCTTGTGTTAGCATGTGTCAGGCACATTTTTCAAACCCTGGCTATTAGGACAGGCCTTTCTGAAGAGATTTTCTTATCTGTCTTTCCTCTTTTTGGTCCTTTGGAGATAACGATCAATGTTTTTGGCAGTTATTTTTAAGATTATAAAGCAGCTCAAACACTGACTATTTCAACAGAACCAATTCCTGGGAGTAGAAGTATTTTCAGCAAATGAGTTTTCTCTCTGCCAGGCAAAAATAAGAAGCCTGCTGATATTGAGTACCTCATTGCTGCATGTGGGTTTGGGGACCAAGGACCTTATCTTGAATGGGTAGGACCCTGCACCATTTCAGAGCCTCTTTGACTCTATTAAGGCTGCATGTACGGGTAAGGTCTGACTTGCAGTCTTGGGGCCTTAGAACGTGAGAACTCCAGCTGGAGTGCAGGATGTCAACTTTCATATTCAGTAAAGATATTCTTTGCATTGGATGTCTCCTCAAACAGTATTATTTTAAAGTAGTGGTGTTGCTATACCACATAGAGATATGTACAGCAATCTAATCAATCTAATATTGGAGCTATGGAAATGAATTTAATGATGAGAACAAAACCATTCTTAAGGCTGTCTGTATCAATACTTTTATTATCTGTTTTGTGAGCACAAGTTCCTCTAATTAGCCTTCCATGTTCGGCCTTGTCTGCATTGTGCAATTTTAGAAAAACATTCTCCCCAGCAATAGCACCGGTTACGCTATAGCACTGATGGCTAGGTTGTCTAAATGCTGAACTTGCTAGGGCTTCCAAACTGATGATCTTGTCCTTAAAAACTCAATGTATACATAAGCTCTGCATTCATATGAGCTGCAAACATTACAGATAACAGACAAAATGTTTAAGAATAGGAGCCTAAAATTAGGGGCCTAAGTCCATATTCAGGCATCTAAAGACTGGATTGTCCAAAATGCTTAAGTGATTTACAAGCACACATTGACTTCAGTAGGACTTGTTCTACTAAATAATATAGGCACCTTTAAAATGTAATTTTTAGCTGCTTAAATATGGATTAAGGTGCCTAGCTTAAGGCTCCGGCTTTTGAAAAGTGAGACCCTTTTCTTCAAACTTGTGAGTCATGCCCTAATATCTTGACTGTACTGTAGTTTCTCATTACTAGTTACTAGATGCATATGTTTGTCAGAGAGAGCCACTCAAGAATGGAAAAATCATTTTGGGTTTCCATAGATCTCTTGTTAAAAATCTGCCACCATGCTGAAGAGAAGTTTGGGATGTTTTTCTTGTCTGTGATGGAGTTGACCCTATTCTGTGAACTGTTAAATTATCCTGGAAATTATAAATATACAGAGAGAAAAATATCTCCTCCCCCCCCCCCAAAAAAGGGGGGGGGCAGTTTTGTTGCCTTTATAGTGGACCAGATTGTGCCAGATGGTAGAAAGTTTAAAAAACATTGCTGGAGGAGAAAAGCCCCAGATCACCCTAAAAAGTCTTTTCCTTCTCTTTAAGTTACATATGTTGAACACTCTGTCATATTGTCAGTGTTTTCAGCATGTTTTTCAGCAAAAAACTCTCAGTAAAAAGAGCAGCTTCATATGTTTGCCCAGTAATATTGCCTTCTTCCTTGGTTATGAGAAAAAAATCTGATTCCCTACACTGTCTCCTCTTCTCTACAAGTACGTGCATCAGATTACATTGGTTTGTAACAAGCTAAGGAGGAAAAAAATTGTTAAAATACTCGCAGCATATATTTATGATCTTTCCCTACTCCCACTTGTGGAGCTAGAAGTTTAGTTCCAGAGCCTTCTGTGGTGAATATTTTCCAAGATGGTTTGCTAGCTTTCCTGGTGTATTCAGGTGCCAAAACACCATGTTAGTTTTCCAAAATGAAAATAACCAGTAGTTGGTTGAAGTTCCTGCTTCTTGTTCAAGAGCAATAAGATTGCTTGATCAGAGATTTATTTATTACAGTGTTGATGTTGAATTCTATAAGGTTCTCTGCACCTGTTCAGCAGCTAGCTAAGCAGCCTCCTGTGGGAGGAGTTCCATAGGATGTCCTTTAAAACTTCATCCTTTGGAGCCAGGTAGTGAGAAATAGATGGTCTTATAATAAAGAAGTTGGTACTATTGGTCTACGTAAAGAAATAGAGAAGTCATAACAGACAGCCTTATAAAGAGGCTAACACATTTTATTAACATGTAGAAATTAAAAAAAAAACAGGATGGAATCTGACAAGATATGTGAAATTACTTTTTGTCATCTTAATTAATTTGCACCCATGTCTGGTAGATAACTTCATGCCACAAATAATTGATCAGGGACTGAAATAGAAATGAACAATTCAGGCTGTGGTTTAAAGGGAATTAATTCTTAATTAAGTTGGCTTACTTTGGATTTTCATCTTTAGGGGAAATCGGCTGCTAAGCATTGGAGATATCTTCACTTAATTTAATATTAGGAAAAGCTTTCATGAGAGATTTAAGGCACTTTGCACATTAAGTAGATCAGGATGAAGTACCTGAATCAAAGGTCAGGAACAGAATTCATGTTGACATTTAGGGGTGTAGTATATTACATTTTTCAATATTACAGAATCACCACTGGATTGGGTTGATCTCAATTTCTGCCAAGAAGTGAGGTAAAGCTGTGAAGTCCAGAAGTCTGTGTTTGTAAAGGAAGATGTGAATTAGTCCAAAAGAGATTCTTGTGTGTGAAGAACTGCTCTTTGGTGTTTTCCTTATATATTTCTATTAAGAATTTCCAGAAAGTGTAAATAAATTTTCATCTTTAAAATACAACATGCAATGTCTATTTTTTTTTTTTTTGTACTGGCACTTTAGACATTGCTTCTGTCTGATGTGCCCTTACTTCCTTAAATTCTGTAGTCAGACTTATACTTATTCACTGTCACTTGTTGACAAATGGATTTTTGTGCTAATTTTCAGAGCTACTTTACAACACCAGTGACATTCCTTTGGCCAGATTGGAGTCTTGCAGGTTGTTTCTGTTAGGGAAGTTGATGATGGAGTTGGGTATCTCTGATGCAATCCTGTTTATTTACAAAAAACGTACAAGATGCTGTTTCCCTGAACACAAGAGGAATCAAACAGCAGTTTATTTCCTCACAGCCCCAAGCCCTTTTTAAGCAGCACTTAGGCTTCTCTAGGCTTTTCTCAGGGCCATGCTCCCGCACATAGGCGCTGACTCTGAGAAAAATTAGCAAGTGGCTAGCACCCACTGGCAGCCAAGCTCCCCTCTCTCCCGCACTCCTGCCCGCCGGCAGCCTCTGCTGATCAACTCCTCCCTCACCCTCCCAGTGCATCCTGAATGCTGCAGAACAGCTGTTCAGCAAGGTGCAGGAGGTGCTGGGAGGGAAGGGGAGAGCAGGGATGGGGCACGCTCAGGGGAGGAGGCAAAAAGAGGTGGGTCGAGGGTGGAGTGGGACCAGGAAGAGGCAGGGCAGAGGTGAGGCCTTGGGGGAAGGGGTAGAGTGGGGACGGGGCCTGGGGCTGAGTGGGGGTTGAGTACCCCTGGGGAAATTTAGAAGCCAGCGCCTGTGTTCCAGCACTTATTCAGGCTGTGTCTGGTGCTTCCATGCTGCCTTCTGTCTCAGCTTCTCTGGTCTTCCTGACACTTCTCTCAGACACACAAACCTTCACGGGACAATAACCAGCAAAACCCCTTCACCCACATGTGTCTTGCATGGGTCATTGTTTTGGGAGGTGAGGTGCCCATGTTTTGGGGTGCAGGTTCCTATTGTTTCAGCTATCTAGTTATGTATAGGAGCTTAATGGCTTCTCACAACTATTTTAAATGAAAGGCGGTGGCTCTATCCCTGTTTCAAAGAGGTTTAACCCAACCATAAACATGGAAAAAGACTATCTAAAAATGAATATGAAGGGAGATTTAGATATGTATTTCAAGTGATTTGCAGCATTTTATAATGATACATTTCTGATTTATTTTTTTTAAGCCATAAATTTACATAGAACTCTAAAAATCTAGTAGCATCAGCCAAGGTGAAAAAGAGAAGTACATTGACTGATTTACACAGGTTTTAATGTGTTACGGGCCAAAATTTTAAATAGACTCGCTAAATCGACCCCCACTGCATCAATCACAGCAGCGTTGATCCCCGGCAAGCGTAGACATGGGGCCAAGTTTCCATGGTGCTTACCTTCCACCACTACAAACAACTTTGAGTCCAGGTCCCCCTGAGGAATCCCCCTGCAGGAGTCCCATCTATTCAGCTGAAATGGCATAGGTATATTAACATTGTTGCATGCACGGAGGTTGGTATTGTCCCTTGTTGTTTTTGCTGTCCTGACAGCCTGATTCTGATACTCTCTCCAGCACAAGGAGAGTCATGATGTCATTACTTGTGTCTGATGTGTCCTCCCCCTCTTGTACAAGTCTGATTGAATCTTTCTGGGACCTTCCTCTGCTCTCGTACAAACTGCTAAAATGGTTCACCTTGCTACATTCCTTGCTGTGCCATCCTAATGTGCACCTGTTCATTGCTGTCTCCTACAGTTAGTGCATCTCACTAAAAGAATGGATCTATATCCCCTGCCCCACAGGGATGTTTGGGATCTTACATTTATTACTTGTAAAATAGTTTCCATTCACCTTTAAAATAAACCTGTCTGAAGGGGGATAAAAATTCAAGAGGAGCAGTTGGATACAACACAGTCGTGTAGCAGTCGCTGTGCATAAGGCAGTAACATACAAATCCATTTCCTCCCCTTCAGATTGGGCTAGAGTGAAAAACCAGTGTTGCTCCACAGTTTGATTCTGCTTTGAGAAACAATAGGACCCCACAGCTCCTAGGAATATTGTGAGGCTTCAAGCAGTAGTGAGTGTCAGTGTGGTGCAGATCTGTCTGTCTTGTTCCACAATAAGGTAAAATAATAGTTTTACCTTCCTGCTGTGCTCATCTTCCTGCATGGCCAGGCCTGTGCATAGCTGGAATTCCTCCTTCCATTGGCTCCATGGTCTGTAGAGTTCAGGGCTCCAGGTGGCTTAGAGTTCTGTGGCTCACTGAGCCAGC
Source organism: Lepidochelys olivacea (assembly GCF_965140295.1). NCBI lineage: Eukaryota > Metazoa > Chordata > Testudines > Cheloniidae > Lepidochelys > Lepidochelys olivacea. The sequence continues at coordinate 43,314,015 of NC_140414.1, read as the reverse complement.
TGCTGCACTGCAGAGAACTCACCTGCTCAGATGCTGTCACCATGTTTCATTTCAGAAGAGTGAAGCTGAATGCAGATTAAGGTGCACAAATGGATTAAAAATTAGGTCCCCAAATGTAATTGTAAATGGGAATCATAATCAGTTAGGGGTGGTTCTACTGGGGTCCTGCAGGGATCAGTTCTTGGCTCTATGCTATTTAACATAAAATCATCACTGATCTTGGTTTTTAGATGACACAAACTGTGGAAGTGGTAAATAATGAAGAGGACAGCTCACTAATACAGAGAAATCTGGATTACTTGTTAAACAGGGCTCAGCAAACAATGTATTTTAATATGGCTAACGTGTAAATGTGTACAACTAGAATCATAAAAGGTTAGGGTTGGAAGGGATCTGAGAAGGTCATCTAGTCCAACCCCCTGCTTGAAGCAGGACCAATCCCCAATTTTTTGCCCCAGATCCCTAAATGGCCTCCTCATGGATTGAACTCACAACCCTGGGTTTAGCAGGCCAATGCTCAAACCACTGAGCTATCCCTCCCCCAAAGTGTGTAGGAGATGCTTACATGGTGGGAGACTATTCTAGGAAGCAGTGACTCTGAAAAAGATTTGGGGGCTGGGGTGAATAATCAGTTGACGATGAGCTCCCAGTGGAACACTGTGGACAGGAAGGCTACTGCAATCCTGGGATGCATAAATAGGTAATATTGACTAGGAGTAGAGAGAATATCTTTACCTCTGTTTTTTGGCCTTGGTGTAACAGTTGTTGGAAAATGGTGTCCAGTTCTGGTGTCCACAATTCAAGAAGATTCAGAGAAGACCCACAAGAATGATTAAAGGATTAGAACATTAACCTTATGGTTAAACTCAATCTATTTAGATTAACAAAGAGAAGGAGAAGGTGACTTGATTAAAATCTACATGTACCTATATGGGAAACAAATATTTAATAATGGACTCTTCAGGATAACAGAAAGATATAACATGATCTGATGGCTGGAAGTTGAAGTTAGACAAATTCAGACAGGAAGTAAGTGCACATTTTGAATTGTGATGGTGATTTAATCATTGGAACAATTTATCAAGGGTCATGGTGGATTCTCAATCACTGGCAATTTTTAAAATCAAGATTGGATTTTTTTTTCTAAAAGATCTGCTCTAGGACTTGTTTTGGAGCACGTTTTATGGTCTGTGTGATACAGGAGGTCAGATTAAATGATCATAATGATTCCTTCTGGCCTTGGAGTCTATGAAACTATAAAAATGGAACTTCATTAAACCCTGTGGACTTCTCTGTCCATGTGGTTGTATTACTTCCAGCCTAAATTCCTGTTCCACTAACATTCCCTCAGTAACAGTCCCTCCAGGGAACTTGGGCCATCTGATTCCAGTTCCACTGATCATGATACATCCTCATCAATCATTAGGCAAAAGAAATGGGCCATGGAGAGTGTCCTGAAAGTAAAAGACGTGGGTCATTTTGGAAAAAGGTAAGCAAAATCTAGGAAGACTTACAAAAGAGCATCCTACCACCATCTTCTTTTCTTTTAAACTATGTGGGGGAGGAGTCTCGCTTGGGTGCTGTGCTGATCACAGCTGCTACAGCATAGAAAGAGGGAGAAAGAGAGCTGATCTCTCAAAAGGACAGGTCCCAAATCATGTTAGTAGGGGCTGAAGCAAAGTAAGTGCTACACGGTGTGGCAATGTACATTGTGGGGGTGCAACTTCTAAAGTGCAAAGTAGTGTGTGTTAATAGGTCAGTTTAGACTCTGCTGGTGTGCACTAAAGGTTCCCTCGTGTTTTAATGTACTGTAAACTACATTAAAGAGCAGTAGGGATCCTGTAGCATGCAACAGCAAGATCTACATGGACCAGTTAGTGTATAACACATCAGTGTGCTAGAAATCACATGCCTGTAGACTGCATTAGTGGGGTTACTATGTAGACAAGCCCTAAACAAACAGATTCTTTCACTTATGAAAAGCACATTTGGTATTTAAATAATATTTATTGTTATGTTTTGTTTGATTGTTTAAATGCATTATTTATTTTGGCTTCATGGTCAGTTTATCACTTCCTATTATGAGACTTAGTTTTAAAGTCAGTCAACCAAAGTAATCATTTTTTTCCCCCACAGGAAAACAATGCAAAAAATTATTCTTTATCTTTTTCATGTAAAACTAAGGTGGAAGTCTTTTTCTTCTTGAGGTATGTTTTTGCAAAACAGCTTGCTCTCTCATCTCTCTTTAGATCACAAATTTATAAAATTAAGTGTGTAACATGATTAATTTCTTAAAGAGTTTGCGGAGATCAGGAACTGGGGCAGTCCTGCCAACTTACAATTTTATTGCATGTGTCTTGAAGTGATGTATTAAAAAAAAAAAAAACAACCAAAAACCTGTGAATCATCTAAAGGATGCTTCTAGCCCTCTTGGTTGTGAAGAAAGGCTGGGAAATGTGAATTGTAAAAACACAAATAAAAAGACCCAAACTCTATTATTTTTAGAAATCTTATGATTTTAAGCTAATCTGATGATTTTTTGCGGGCATCACCCAATTTCTTAACTCTTGGGGTTGTCAGCACTGCTGAGGACACAAAGAGAAGTTTAAGGAGTCTGAAGTTGGAGATGTTTCTTTGGCACTTCCTGGATAAAAGGACATTTTCTCATTGCCACCAAATTTGTTCTTCTCAGCGGAAGACATTGAATGAAATTATTTCAATAGGTACAAAAACAATTTTAAAAACTTCTTAGAAAAAACACTCTTTTCATGGTTGTTCCTTTCCAGGCAATTACAAAATAAATTTAAGAAGGAAAAGCAAACGAGAATAATATGCCATCCTTTCTTTTACCATATGAGAGTGGGCCATTTTAGTTTTCATGTTTTCCCCTTGACTGACAAAAGTTCTTGTATTTTCCTTGGAGCTTATCAGCCTATTTAATGACTCCATCTAGAGGTAGTTTAGCCTTTAATTAAAATACAATTTTCAGTTATTTTACCGTGTTAATGAGACAGCAAAAAATGAATTAATTGAGAGAGGAATGGATATCTAGACCTTACAGCAGTGAAAGTTAGAGCCTCATTAGCAGCTAATTATGCAAATCACAGTAGATAAATAAAGCTGTTATGGTGTAAAAAAGCTTCATTGCATTACCTAATGACATAAAATGTTTACAGTCTGTATTGGGTAAGATATAATGTCTTACTGAAATTATTAATGACATATTTAACAGTAACACAGCTTGAATCACAATTGCTTTACAGGTACAAGCTTGAAAGCAAGGAAACATAAATACAAACTATAGTTAATGATTCTGTGGTCAATATGACAATCTCAGAAATCTTAGGAGGAACATGTATGTTCTATGGATACCTGCAAAAGATGAAATACAGTCAATTTCTGAATAGGGCAGAGTTTAACTTTTGGTGTTATTGCCAAGATTTTCAAAAGCAACTAGTGATTTGGGGGCTAGATCTACAGAGGGAATTAGGTGCGTTTTGCCACTTTAGGCATATAAATTTAAATCTTCAAAAGCCCCACTCGTGAATTGCCTAACCTTCCACAGCCTCCTAAGGATTTCATCAGTGGAAACTTAGTTACCTAAAAATCTACCACTGGACATGCGCATGGTTCTCACAGCTAGGCCTAAAACTAAGGCCAGGCAGCATCCTTAAACTAGGTGTCGCCTTGCCCATTTTGCCTGTAGGGGCCAATCCAGTAGCCAATCTACTGAGGACACCTAACAGATTGGGCCCCATACAAAATGCCACCAGTGCTGGAGGAGGAAGTGGTGGTGGTACCCATTCCACCTTATAACTTTTAGCCCCATGGTTAGAGCACTCACTCAGGATGTGGGAGACTCAGTGTCTGTTCCCCCCCCTCTGGCTGATGGGAAGCAGGGATTTGAACTCCTCTCCCACCGGACTAAAGAATCATTCTCACTCTGTCTCTGCTTTAATGCATATTTAATTATTTATTTAATCAAAGTGGAAGGGCCTCAACAGAACAGATTGAGAGAGCCCCACATTAAAACATCCCGTAGCCCATTGGTTAGGGCACTCACCTGGGAGGTGGGGAAACCCCAGTTCAAATCTTTTTCTCCTTAATAGGCAGAGGAGGATTTTACACCAGGGTCTCCTATAACCTGAGCGAATGTTCTAACCACTGGGCTAAAGGTTGTAAAAGAGGAGTTGTCATTGTCATCGTCCTCAGCCATTTTGTGTAGAATTAGGCAGGTGCTTGCATTGTTCTTCAAAGCAACAGTAAGGTATCTCCATACCCGGAGAGGACACCTAATTCTCCCCATGCATTGTATCATGAGCCTAGTGACCTAACTCAGGGCTGTGGATTCCACAAGGTGGTACAGTGCCTAGAAATTAGGTGTTGCAATGCTGGGTGGATCTAACCCACAATGCTATTTTGGGGTCTAAGTTGATATATCTTAAAAGGTCCTGATTGTCTGAAAGTGCTGAGCATCCACCTCCTGAAAACCAAGCCCAGATGTCTCCAGTTTGGCATCCAAAATCACCAGTCACTTTTGAAAATCTTGCCCGCATGTGACTTTAGGAAAAAAAAAAAAGTGGTTCAGTAGATATAAATGCCCATAGGAGTATACACAACCAAGCCTGAAATGTACACAAAGTTGTTAAAGGTAATTGTTAAATTACAAAGGCACACAGATGCTTGAGGAAGATATAGTTGAAACAATGGTTTCATAGCAGGTTCAACAACATCCATGGTACAACAAAAACTAAACATTTTTTGTTTTCACTGCCAAGCAGATGAGTACTGCATATGCAGTAGGAGACCAAATAATAATAATAATTATGAGGAAACAAGATTATGGAAGTCCCACTAAGATTAAGGATATAAACTAAAATATTAAAATATGAGGACCTAGATGTAGTACAATGAAAAACAGTCTCAGTAGTAGTGGAGGTATGGCTGAAGGAAGATTATTAGTGAAACAAATAATATACTGAATGTGGAGTTTGTCTAGCACATCACAGTTACTTTGGATATAAGTAGGGAAAATATTGGGGGGGGGGAGAATGAGAAGGGAGATGAGAGGTTTATGCAAATAGGAAAGGCCTGTAAAATGACCTGACCATTAGTCATGATGATTCCAATTACCGCTATATTGACTAGGAACCACAGAATCAATTAGATGGTTAAAAATACAAAAAAAGCTATTTCCTTACTTAATTTGTTCAGAGTCAACAAGCTCAGAGCCTGTTTCAGAAAATTGTTTCTGATGTGAGTACCAAGAGTGACAGGGTTGGGCCAGATGGCTACAGGAGAGTGATAGAAGGCAGATATATTAGCCCCAGGTTAAGCAAGTCCCTTTTCTCTGGGTAAGGTAACAGGGGCAGTTCCACAACAATCGGGAACTTGCTGGAAACAATTAAGGCAGACAGGCTAATTAGGACACCTGGAGCCCATTAAGAATCTGCTAGAATCAATTAAGGCAGGCTAATCCAGGCATCTGGCATAAAAAGCACCTCCCTTCAGTCAATGAGGGGTGTTCAAGGAGCTGAGAGTGAGATGGCGTGCTGCTGGAGGATTGGGGAGTACAAACACTATCTGGCATCAGGAGGAGGTCCTATGGTGAGGATACAGAAGGTGTTGGAAGGAGGCCATGGGGAAGTAGCCCAGGGAGTTGTAGCTGTCACACAGGTGTTACGCAAAACACTGTAGACAGCCATGATCCACAGGGTCCTGGGCTGGAACCCAGAGTAGAGGGTGGGCCTGGGTTCTCCCCATTCCCTCCAACTCCCCATTGGATACAGGAGGAGTTGACCTGCACTGTGGGTCCCACCAGAGGGGAAGGTCCCTGGCCTGTCCCCTGACCCACTAGGTGGACCAGCAGAGACTGTGGGGATTGTTCTCCTTCCTTTTCCCCATGCTGGCCAGTGATGAGGTTAGCTGAGTGAACGGCAGGTTTGAGCTACTAGCAAAAGTGGTCAAACTGAGGGCTGCCGTGAATCTCTGAGGCAAGCAAATCCACCAATAAGGGCAGGACCCACCAAGGCAGAGGAGGAACTTTGTCACACAGGATAGAAGCGAATGAGTGTCTTGTTATGGGTACATAAATGAACTGCTTTTTAGCTGTTCTGTTTTATTTTTCACCTGTAACATTTGGTTGTCTTGGCTACAGACATTTTTTTGTGCCACAGCGTAAGTCCACCATTCTTTATTGAGTGCATTTATTTTTCTCAGAAGCACTGCATGCTGGATAAATTTTAAAAAAGGAGACCAGGACAGACTCAGTTGCAGGCTACAGCTAGGGAATAGTAGAAGTTTTGTTACCTTGTTTCTGTACATAAGATAAATGCTTTATTAGGAACTTAAGATCACTCTTGCTGATCAGTAACATATCATATTTTTATGCTATATCCTATAGCATCCTCCAGCAGAATTGATATTAAATTCTGTGGGATGGTGTGAAGGGACATACCCTCACTCTGGTGGAGAAGAGACTAACAAGCTCTTCTGGGCCTGTTAACAAGGTACACCTGCAAGGCTTGTTCTGGCTAGAGGTGGAGGAGCTTAAAAAGGGAAAATCTGCCATGTGCAGGGAAGTGGTAAGTAAGCAAGTTAAAAAAAAAAAAAAAAAAAAAGGGCTGCTCCACCTCAGAGTCTGCTGACAACAGAGATAGGTCAGCTGAGAAGAAGACAGTATGTCCCCAGAGGGGGGACTGGAAGTAGAACCCACTAAGGGGCAATAGACCCTAATAGAACAAGCTCACACAGCTGAATCCAGAAAGACTGCCTGGGAGACAGGCCACCTTTTCCTTTCTTTGTTGCCTTCAGATTCCCCTCTCTCATAAGGGAAAGAGAGGGGAGAGGATCTTTTTTGTGTCTGTTTATTTGACTCAAGGAACCCCCCTGTGCTATGAACTAGCACATAAATATACTGACAGTGGGGTTAGCAGAGGGTGTGAGGGATCCCCAACCCCACACAAATGGTCCAAAATATTATCTATAGGCTATTTCTAGAAGGGATTTTTTGTGATATGAACACTGTTAGATATGTGCTCTGCACAATATTGTAATCTACCCCCAAAGGGCTATGTCTGAGTCTGTTGCAGATGAGTTAGTTTAAACATCATTTGTGCTTTGTATTCCTGTTGTCTAAAATGGACAAAATATGTACATTTTTGCCCATAATATTCTTCTCTGCCTCTGTCAAAATCTGGAGATGTTGCTGAACAAAGAGCTTGTTAGACTGCTGCTTTCTATCTCTTAAAATCCTCAGTTTCTGTGCTTGTTTTTTTGTTTTGTTTTTAATAAAAGTTACGGAATTTCTAAGGAATTCAAGGTTAGTGCTTTGTGATTCTTCAGTACACAACAGCCAATTTAGGGCTGACCTACCCAAGGAATTTAGTGCGAGTTTGCTAGAGTGTAGATTTAAAGCATGCTCGCTACTTTGCACTAACACCCTGTGTGGACGCTCTGACTGTGTACTAAGAATGCCATCAGGCTGTTTAGCTTAATACACTTGAAAAGTATATTAAGCTAATATGCATAGAGGCGTCACCTGTCTCATTAACCATATCTTGAGCTTACCACTTCCCTTAGTTTTCAAATATTTTGTTTTAAAATGTTTTATTTGTAAATGTTAAGTTTACACACTTGTCTAGTTAATGTGTTGGGATCTTACACTTACTTCTTGTAAAGCAGAATTTCTATTCACCTTCAAAATAAATCTGTCCCAAGGGGTATAAAAATACCAGAGGAGCAGTTGGATGCAACATAGTCCTATACATTTCTAGCGTTCAGAAAGCAACAGAGTCCAATGTTGTTCAAATAAGTTATAATGAACAGTTTTAAAAACCTAAATCTCATAGCATTCCTTGATTATGAGTACCTGCATTACTAATTACTGTAGTTTGTTTCTATTTTAGTAGCACCTATGTACAGAGGTCTGAAAGTGGGGATCCTCATCTAGTGCCTGGGATTCTCACTCTAAGACACCCCTTTCCTGGATGCAACCAGACATTAGCCAGCAGCTCTTTGTCCATAACCAGCAGTGTTGTTCAGGCCCACCAATACAGCCCCCACTATTACGGGACACTGCAGGCTGTCCACCAGTTGTAGCTACCACTGGCCCCCTTTGCCAGCAACCAGCTGCTCCCCAGCCTGGCTATCAGCCCTTCAGTCCTACTTCCAAGCTGCTTGGGCTTCTCTCCACAGCCAGATTCCAGGCTTCTGCCTCCACATCCTACTCAACTGCAGTATTTGTCTCCCTCCTGAACCAGATCCCCTGACCTTCGCTGGAGGGATTATGGTCTTCAGCCCTCTGGTAGCTGGATGTTGCAGTGGGAGTTAACACAATGCCCACTAACGCGACAACAGGTTCATTAATGTATTGATGCTAACTATGTAAAAGTAAAAGGCATAAAGTGAGAATCAGGAAGAGGTAGAGAACAAAAGGCAACCAGATAACTAGAAAACTTTCTAAATGGGAAAAATACACTGACTATGGTATTATAAGGATTAATGTTAGAATACTAATTTTTTTATGGTTTATGGCTGACACAAAAGATGATGCTAGAAGGCAAGATATTTCAGTTTGAAGACAACAGTAAATGAGGAATAGCAAACCAGAAGAAGGCGGCATACAGAAAGATTTAGATTATTTAAGTATTTGGATTAATAGAGTGAAAATGGCTAACTATTGGATAAACAAAGATAAATGTTGAATAATGAGGCCTCTTGGATAAAGGAATTAAAGAAATGCTGTCTGCTAAAGAGAAATGTGCTGTAGTATCCTGGCCAGGAAGAAGATTTAGCAATTATAAAGTCCCTCAAATCTAAGGAAGTATAAGCATCAAACCAGACTGACATATACCAGAATGTACAGTTTATTTTTTTAAATTCAGTCCAGTGACATTAGAATATTTACACTCATTTGTAATGTGCAAGCCACAGATACAACTGATTGATAAATTTCTGCCAGGCTTTTCAGAGTTGTCGCTACTAATTGGCTGCCTCGTAAAATAGAGGGAGGGGGAACAATCCCAACCTTCTTAGTTTGTGGAGAAAACAGATTAAGATATAAACCATTTAAAGTTCTTAAAACATTCAATATGGAAGGAAAATGTGGAGAATCTTGCAATAAAGCAAAAACAATGCTGTGTGGCTAAGTCAAATAGAAATCAGGAAACTAAGAAGAGTGGGTACAATCTTCACATTAGATCTCAGAGAGACATGTACAAACAGATGTTCTTTAGTTAAATTAATCCACTAGCATTCTAATTAGCTCATAGTTCTTTTAAGAAGTATTTTATCTTGTTTCTTTTATGTTGAAAGTTTTTCCCTGAATGAATCCACTGTGTTTTCCTTCTACATTTTTGCTTTGCATCCACTAATTACTGTCAGTCATCATCTAGCCCCCGCTCCCTGGGGCAGACTGCAGTATACTTGCCACTCATCATCAGCAAGGAGGGTTTGGACCTGCTGCTTCTGCCTACCCTTGGGCTGCCTTCTGCAACCCCAGTACCCTTTTCCCAGGCCTTCATCAAGGCCTGCAGCCTGGGGGTTTCCCAGGCCGGAGCTCCGCAGCTCCTCTGGCCTTTCCCCAGCCCCGCTGCACTGATAAGTACCCTGCTCAGCTCCCAGCAGTCAGCCCCTCCCTCTCAAAATTGAGAGAGAGAGAGAGACTGTGTCTTTTTGGCCTACTGCCCTCTTATAAAGGCCAGCTGGGCCCTGACTGGGGTGTGGCCGCAGCTGCCGCTGTTTCCCCAATAGCTGAGGCTTGCTGCTTTCCCTAGCAGCCACTGTCTCACAGCCTTAGCCCCGGGCAGAAGCGGGTGACTACCCTGCTGCAGGGAGTATCGCTATTGGTTTAAATATTCCTGCTTAGGAAAGGGCTTCAAGATCATATATTAAGGGCTAGATTGACTTTGGTCCGTGGGTGAGTGAGCAGAGGGAAGAAGCAAGGAATTATTTCCCCACATATTCTTTCCATCCTCTGTATAAGGAACATGAACTATTTCAGTGTCTGTGGGACTGACCCTCCAAACTCCCTTAGGGCTGGAAAACATTCAGAAGGGATTTGGGAAGAAAGAGAGAGCCAATGTTGCTGCATCTATCTCCATATCTTCTCCTGGTGGTGATGCATTATACACATTCTCCCTGTGTGCTGGGGAGAGAGCATGTTCCATTACTAAGGGCTGGTGCCTCTCTGCCCTGCCGCAGACCTGGGTCAGAGTGTAAACTCGGTCCAGCCCTTAATCTATGACATGATCTTCTGGTAATTGTGATGTTTTGATTGTATCCAATTTTTTAGTTCAACAGTTTAAGTCACTGAAATATTGTCTGTGCAGTTCACGTCAGAACAAGCATTAGGGGCTGAATTTAGGTGTTATCTATATAGTAGAAACTCATATTTTGGACACTTATGTTAATACCAAATAAAGATTGCATATTCAGCTTCTAACAATACTGAACAAATTGCATTGTATGCTCCATCTGTTTTTTCTGGATTTAAAGGAGAGTTAAGGTACAAGTAGGATGGGGAATGATTGGAAGTATTATGGAATATTTTGTTTTATTCAAGGACTGTGGGTCTATAAAGACATGTGATTTTTGATGATATGAGAGACTTTCTATTTGAAATGTTGTAATGTTGATCAGACTTTTGTCTTCAGATAAAGCCTTCCTGGAAGATACACTTTTTAGTTAAACACAGAATTTTTGAATCCAATAATTTATGTCCAGTGCTATACAGGTCAGCCTAGATGATCTAATGCAATGGTTCACAACCTCTCCGGACTACTGTACTCCTTTCAAGAGTCTGATTTGTCTTGCGTACCCCAAGTTTCACCTCACTTAAAAACTCAGTCTTTGGCTTCAGCCCTGCACAGTGGGGCTTGGGCTTTGGCTTTCTGCCCTCGGGCCCAACGACTCTAACTCTGGCCCTTGTGACCCCATTAAAATGAACTAGCCCACAATTTGAGAACTGCTGATATATTATATAGAACAGTATAAACCAGTCATTGTCTGCATGAAATTTTAGTTTGTACTGACTTTGCTAGTGTTTTTTATGTGGACTGTTGTAAAACTGGACAAATATCTCGATGATCCATCGATATCCACCTGGAAGACCTCTGCATACCCCCAGGGGTACACGTACCCCTCATTGAGAACCACTGATCTAATGGTCCCTTTTGGCCTTCAATTTTTTTCATCGAATCTACATAAGAGTGTATTCTTTTGGAATCCCTGTTCTAGATTACTGTATCGATGCTGAGCACTAACTTGTGGCAGTGTGAAAGGGAAGCACAACCATAACTTCTGGGGAATACAAGGAGGGGCAGTCTGAGGGTCTCCTACCATGCTTTGGTCCTTATGTGCTCTCCATTCCCACTCCTTCATTGGGGCCACAAACAATCTGGTTCCAAGGCAGTGCCTCAAGATACAAATGATGTAGCAGCCAAAATTGCAAAGTGATTAAATATACCCTTAGTTGTCTTGTACCACAAATTCAAAGAATTCTCCATACAATTCCCAGTTGTGTGGCTTGGGGAATGATTTTTTATTATTATTATTTTTGCAATCCCCTTAGCTTTGTTGTAGAATACCATGGAACCAATCAAATCAGTAAGGTAGCTTGCACATTTCGAAACCTTTGCAGTTAAGTTATTTTTACAGCTTTTTAAATTGGATGTCTTGGAAACAGTTTGATCATTTCTGCTGAAGTTTTGAACAGAAAGTCAACACTTGATATTTTCCTGCTTTCATTGCTGAGTAGAAAGTCTGTTTAATTGTCTGGTTGTGGTTTATTAATGTAAATTACTTTGCATATTCTATTTTGAGACCAGTGATGGAACTGGCTGGTGAAAAAGCTCTGTAGATTAATCTTGATGAAAACAGTTATGGATAAAAATGCTCTAGGTGATTGTAATATGATGGTGCAAATCTTATCATCATAGAAAATCTTAGTCAGGATGAAGCTCAAAGTCTTTTCTTTGTGATTTCTTCATTGTTATTTATTAAGAAAATATGCTTCCGTTTTATTGTCATGAAATGGAATGAGTAGAATAAGGTCTCTCTCAGCAGTGTAAGACCCATAGCGGCTGCAGCTGCACACAAGTTATACATAGGGTAAAGCCAGGCAGGCACTGGGGTGGTGGTATAGTCCCTTGTCCAAGATGATAACAGTGACTTGGAAAACTGGAACTCTTGACTTCTGCCCACTCAGAGCAGTTCATTTAAATTGGAAGTTTGGTCATATGACCTCAGAACATTCCAGTTATTCTCTGTGAAGCAAATACAGGTACTGGTAGATTTTCAGCAGTGAATATTAAGTATCTCTTATCTGTTTCTTTAATTTTCTGTTTTCAGTGTTGATGTAATGAAAAGCTAAAATAAAACTATATTGATCAAGATTTTTTTTTATGCTTTGAAATTTGTCAAAGTATGCTACTAATCTGGGCCTTATGCAACCTTTATTCACTGTGCAGCTTATTTGTAGTTAATAGAACAATTCACATGAGAAGGGGCTCAGATGGATAAAATTTACACTATATCGCCTCTCTTTTTTTTAATAAATAAAGTTATGAATGTAGCTACCTTAAGAATTAAATTTAAAATATTATTACAGGGAGATTTTTACATGAACAGTATAAAATTTTGACTTGGATTCTGTTGTAAACTTTATTTCTTATGTTATAGGCATTGCTTGAAACTCAACTTCACTTTCAATCTGGGATTTTAAGGTAAATTCTATCACACAGGTAAAATATCATTAAATTATGTATACCCTTATTTACCTTTCAGCCAAGATTTTACATCCACCATATTTGCTTTCTATATTTAGCATATGAATACTATGACAAAAAGCAAGAGTGATCACACAGTTTTATATGGTCTTCAAGTAATGCTTTCTTTTTCTGAGGAGTTAATACTTTTTCATTGATTGCTTCATCTAAGAATTTTCTCTTAAAGTTAGGATACAATAATCAGTTGTGAAACTGAATTCCAGCACATTAACAGACAAACAAAAGCACCCCTCCCCCAAACCAACCAACCAAAACTAAACAAATAAAAACCACACACAACAGCCAACGACTCCTGAAAGTTGTGCGACATTTTAGGAGGACATTCTCAATTGTTCACATCACCCATGCCAAGGGAATCCACAAGGAGCTGGTTAAAATGACTTTACATCTGCTTTGTATTTCAAGAGTGTCACAAAGCAGCCAGGGTTTAGCCTATATATGGTAGTTGGCTAATAATGATAAAGCATCATAACAAATATTACACAAGAAAAATACATTTAAAAACACTTACCAAAGCAATGAAATGTACAGATGTCACTCTGTAAATTATGGAAACTATTTTAATGGAACTACAGTTTTTTGGGTTTTTTTTTGCCATGTACTAAATGTTTGACCCTTAGCTCAAGTAATGCCTCCTGATGCCCTTAATTCTATGTTCATCTACTCTGACATTAAGGCCAGATTCTGACTGGAAATTGCGTGACTGTGCCAGTCAAGGAGTGGGGAAGGATTCCCCAATGAAAAAATGCCAATCATAACTACAGTCACTTTATTCAGAAGAGTGGTATAATTCCTAGTAAATAGTTATTGTAAGCCCCATTTTACAGATGGAGAAGACTAAAGATTATGGAGGATAAGTACTTTTCAGTGCTTCATTCTTCTAGTTGATTAGGCATAGGTCTGGGAGTCAGGAGACCCAGATTCTGATCCTAGGTCTTTTACTGACTTGCTCTGGAATTCTAACCATGACACTTATCCCTTCTCATACTTGATTGCCTTATCTGTAAAATGGGGGTAAATATCATAATATTAAATCTAATAGACTTTGTAAGATCAGGCAAATGGGGGAGGTTTGCCTGATCTTGCAAAGTCTATTAGATTTAATATTATGATATTTGCCCCCATTTTACAGATAAGGCAAATGGTTTGAGCATTGGCCTGCTAAACCCAGAGTTGAGTTCAGTCCTTGACGGGGCCATTTAGGGATCTGGGGCAAAAATTGGGGATTGGTCCTGCTTTGAGCAGGGGGTTGGACTAGATGACCTCCTGAGGTCCCTTCCAACCCTGATATTCTATGAAATGGGTTCTAGAGGGGACCTGAGGCTGGTGTGTGGTTTTGGTCCAACTATAGCTGGAGAAGACACCATCAAATTATAGCAGCTTGATAGAGCTGGATGAATTTGTTTGTATCATTTTTTTCAACCAACTCTGTTTGCAAACTCCTTTCACACAGCTTTCCTCACTTGGTCTGGGAGACCTTGTACCACTACGCCCGGCTCATGAGACCGCTCATGATGTCTGACACCATCAGGTGGTCCAGAGACATCTACACAGAACACATCACAGGACACTGCCAGTACCAGGTTGAGTAACCAAGAACGCTGACCAGGTAAATAATCCACTTCCTTCCCTGACGAACCGAGGGACGCACCCCACCCATGTACTTATTCTCTACACCAATACTGACTTGGACTCTTAATATATTCCATGGGGTGGCGTACTCGAGCCCATCTATCCACTGAGCCTTTAAAAACTCCCATACCCCAGTCTGTATCTATGCTGGTTATGTGAGGTGTATATATGTACCTCGTGAACCTTGTAACCAATACTTGCAATCCCCCATAACCCAAGCCCGACTCCAGATGTACAGTACCTTCCCTCTTAACTTGTGTAAATTTGTTTTTAAACATTAACTTAAAAAATATTCTATCGGTCTCATTTCTTCCAAATCTATAACAAAATATTCAAATCAGCTTCACTTGTGAGTTATATAGAATGTCGAGCTGCAAAATTAAAAAATAAATTCACTGGAGTCTCGGCCTCTACTTTTCTGAACTGGAGAAAAGATTTCAAAATACAAAAGGCGAATGGGGAGTTTTAGGTCTGAAAATAGTCATGCCGTAACTGATACTTTGAGAGGGAGACATGTCACTTATCTTTAGATAAACAACTTTCTGACTTGCCCAGTGAAGCAACAATTGTAGGTTCTTATAAATGTCTCATCCTTTTAAAAGTGGTGTTCAAGTATTTGCCTAAATAATTTCCCAAGTAAATGAATTCCACAGGTTGATTGGACACTGTGTAAAATACATATTCCATTATAATCATATTATTTTCCCCATTTGTTCTTGCTTTGGGACAGGGTGAGTATGGGACTCAGTTGCCTTTCCCTATGCCATTTATCATTTTGTATATCCTTTTCATGTTCCTTCTTTCTCTTTGCAGCAGGGTAACTCATGGGAGCATTTTTCATCTCTCCTTATATATGTCTCCACTAACCCATGCCTCTATTCATTTTATTTTTCCATCTCTGGAACTTTTCTATTTCAGCTACTGTTTGCCCATATCCCATTATAGACATATAAATAGAAAAAGCTAAGAGATGGAAAAATAAAATGATCTTTCAGGTGTGATGACCAAAATTGAATGCTGTTTCAAAGGTGAGCAGGCACCATTGATTTATACTATCTCACCCTTTATTGACCCATAGAAACACACTATTAGCCTGCTTCCCTAAGATGAAGCAGGTGACTTCACTGAATTTTCAGCAGTGACTCCTAGATCTGTTACCTAGAAGTTTCACCTAATATGTGTGAAATGTTCATTGTTTTTCCAATATGAATTAATTTGCTCTTATTGTCACTGGGCAAAATTACAGCAGATTTAATACAGACCACCCTTTTTATGAAATCCTTTTAAGAGTCCTCATAATCCTGAAATTTTCACTAACCCGAATAAAGTATTGTCACCAGCACATTTAAGCACCTAACTACCAAGTTTATCCTTCAGGTTATTAATAAATATATTGAATAACATTGACCTCAGTGCTAATCTCTGAAGTAAGCCACATGTGATGTTGTTATTAAAGATGTAAAGACATTTATTTCTACTCTTGGATTCCTGTCTCCCCACTGATTTATCTGTGACTATAACATTAGAAAAAGATTAATGAAATATATGAAATTATTTTAAGGGAAGACTCTGACTAGCTAACTACCTGGTTGAAGACCTTTTTTGTGTGGTGAAACGGAATTTAAAAAGAAGAGATAAAGGGGACAGAGCAGTTTCATGAACTGAAATATTTTCTTTACCTGGATGTAATAATATGATGGCAATATCCACATTTTATTGTGAACACTAATATATCCATGTTAGTATTAAATATATCAAAGAATAAAGAATCCATAGTCTATATGTTCAGCTTCACAGTGATCATTCCCGTTGTCAGAAGCTCCCTAACTGGACAAGACTGGATTGATTTGTTGGGATATATAAGGGTTAAGTAGAGACCTGAAAAACCGCTGGTGTGCTGACATGATATTAGGGAGTAGAAACACG
Source organism: Lepidochelys olivacea (assembly GCF_965140295.1). Taxonomy (NCBI): domain Eukaryota; kingdom Metazoa; phylum Chordata; order Testudines; family Cheloniidae; genus Lepidochelys; species Lepidochelys olivacea. Next base: position 43,297,669 of record NC_140414.1, on the reverse strand, counting down.
GGCAGGCACTGTTTCTGCTCTTGATAGATAAAGTGCTATGCCTCTCCCTTCCCTTCTGCTTGTTAAGGATTGATAAGTGTTGCCGCTGCATAAGGAATGTGGGTGTCTAAAGGATACCCTTTGTGTAAAGAAGTGTTATCTCCTCCCTCACTTCCTTTCCCAGCTACATAAACGATCTCCGGGTCATAGCCCCTTCCTCCCTTTGCTGAGAACTGCTGATCAAGGGAATTTGTGGCTGCAATTACTGCAAAGAAATGTATCTTCAAGGTAAAAATGTCTGTAGAATATGCTTAATGCTGTAAATGGGGCGGGGATAATTTTAGTAAAATATTTCTAGGTTTTGAAGATGAATCAGAGCAAAAATCAATTAGAACTGTGTAACTGTTCTTCCACAAAAGTGACAAACTAGGTAGTTTTCTAGGTAGCTTCAGAAACTGAAGTTTTCGTAAAAAGAAAAGGAGTACTTGTGGCACCTTAGAGACTAACCAATTTATTTGAGCATGAGCTTTCGTGAGCTACAGCTCACTTCATCGGATGCATACCGTGGAAAATGCAGCAGACTTTATATACACACAGAGAATATGAAACAATACCTCCTCCCACCCCACTGTCCTGCTGGTAATAGCTTATCTAAAGTGATCATCAGGTTGGGCCATTTCCAGCACAAATCCAGGTTTTCTCACCCTCCACCCCCCGACACAAATTCACTCTCCTGCTGGTGATAGCCCATCCAAAGTGACAACTCTTTACACAATGTGCATGATAATCAAGTTGGGCCATTTCCTACACAAATCCAGGTTCTCTCACCCCCCTCCCAAAAACCACACACACAAACTCACTATCCTGCTGGTAATAGCTCATCCAAAGTGACCATTCTCCCTACAATATGCATGATAATCAAGGTGGGCCATTTCCAGCACAAATCCAGGTTTTCTCACCCCCCCCACCCCCATACACACACAAACTCACTCTCCTGCTGGTAATAGCTCATCCAAACTGACCACTCTCCAAGTTTAAATCCAAGTTAAACCAGAACATCTGGGGGGGGGTAGGAAAAAACAAGAGGAAATAGGCTACCTTGCATAATGACTTAGCCACTCCCAGTCTCTATTTAAGCCTAAATTAATAGTATCCAATTTGCAAATGAATTCCAATTCAGCAGTTTCTCGCTACAGTCTGGATTTGAAGTTTTTTTGTTTTAAGATAGCGACCTTCATGTCTGTGATTGCGTGACCAGAGAGATTGAAGTGTTCTCCGACTGGTTTATGAATGTTATAATTCTTGACATCTGATTTGTGTCCATTTATTCTTTTACGTAGAGACTGTCCAGTTTGCCCAATGTACATGGCAGAGGGGCATTGCTGGCACATGATGGCATATATCACATTGGTGGATGTGCAGGTGAATGAGCCTCTGATAGCGTGGCTGATGTTATTAGGCCCTGTGATGGTGTCCCCTGAATAGATATGTGGGCACAATTGGCAACGGGCTTTGTTGCAAGGATAAGTTCCTGGGTTAGTGGTTCTGTTGTGTGGTCTGTGGTGGTTGGTGAGTATTTGCTTCAGGTTGCGGGGCTGTCTGTAGGCAAGGACTGGCCTGTCTCCCAAGATTTGTGAGTGTGTTGGGTCATCCTATAGGATAGGTTGTAGATCCTTAATAATGCGTTGGAGGGGTTTTAGTTGGGGGCTGAAGGTGACGGCTAGTGGCGTTCTGTTATTTTCTTTGTTAGGCCTGTCCTGTAGTAGGTAACTTCTGGGAACTCTTCTGGCTCTATCAATCTGTTTCTTTACTTCTGCAGGTGGGTATTGTAGTTGTAAGAAAGCTTGACAGAGATCTTGTAGGTGTTTGTCTCTGTCTGAGGGGTTGGAGCAAATGCGGTTGTATCGCAGAGCTTGGCTGTAGACGATGGATCGTGTGGTGTGGTCAGGGTGAAAGCTGGAGGCATGTAGGTAGGAATAGCGGTCAGTAGGTTTCCGGTATAGGGTGGTGTTTGTGACCATTGTTTATTAGCACTGTAGTGTCCAGGAAGTGGATCTTTTGTGTGGACTGGACCAGGCTGAGGTTGGTGGTGGGATGGAAATTGTTGAAATCATGGTGGAATTCCTCAACGGCTTCTTTTCCATGGGTCCAGATGATGAAGATGTCCTCAATATAGCGCAAGTAGAGTAGGGGCTTTAGGGGACAAGAGCTGAGGAAGCGTTGTTCTAAATCAGCCATAACAATGTTGGCATACTGTGGGGCCATGCAGGTACCCATAGCAGTGCCGCTGATTTTCGTGGTATTATTCAGTAGTTCACAAGTAGTCATTAAATAAGTTTTATTTAAAAAGAAATTTGAGTTTTACTTGTGTTATCCTTTCTAGCACAGATGTGCCATACACACCTAAGCTGCTCTATACGTAATCATGATACCATGATTGTAGGTGTTCCTTCATAGAACTGCCTTGGAGGTAAAAGAATTGCCTTTAACTAATTATTGGGTGTATGTGTCCACCAACTGCAGATTGGAGTCCCACTACATCCAGTCCCTCTCTTTCAATCTGTGCAGTGGGGACATGGAGCTATTCTCACCACTCTTCAGCATTTTCCTGAATCATTAATATTATGGGATGGTTGTGCAGTTCTTCTCCCTTTGCTCTATCTTTGCCATGAATTCTGTTCACATACATTATGGGAAATAGCCATTTTTAAAAATAAGTTTGGTATATACAAATGGACATGACTCATTCCACTGAAGGAAACTAAGTCTGTCTTCCATTGACCGTTCGTACAAGCTACCTGGCAAGGTATGTAGATGGGTATGCACTTGTGACAATGATTTAGTACACACTCTAGGTAGCCTCATGTGGTGGCTGATCTAAATTAAAAATGCTGCATCCCAGTTGGACCCCCATGAAGTTGGCAGTACTGTAACCTGTTCTCCACATTCAGGAGTCCCCACAGGTGCAGCTGCCCTTGTGGGTTCAGGAAGTTGCAGTTTATCCCCCTTTTGTACCTCAAAAGGTGAATCCAGTCCAAATGTGCTTAACTATTGAACTACCCATAATGGCTTTTAAATCCCGATTATCCATTTTGTTAACACTCCAGGGAAGACTCCTGCGGAAATTAGGGGTACTGTTTGTAGACTGATTCTATCCTAAATGTACATGCATTTATAGATTTTCATTGTTATCTCCTCAGGTACTTCCCTAACAAACTTGTGGTCTGTTCACACATACAAAGAATTCCTTGGTGGTTCAGAAGAACTAGACAGAAGCATTCAGGGAGGGGAACTCTTCTTTCCAATTGTTCTTAACCCAGTAAGTATTTCAAATTTATTTATCTCCGTAATAAATATTAATGGCAGTTAAAAATACAACATATGGTGTAGCATACCAGTGAATGATATCAAAGTTAAGTCATCTGTGCACCTGTCCCAGGCATCTCTCAGAATGTGAGAATGGTACAATGGCAAGCAAATCGCTTTTCAAGGGCAGTGAATCAAGAATATTTAGGGGTGTTGTTTAAACTGGGAGCTGAGGGAAACCCAATATTTACTTAGGAACACTCAGGTGAGATGATGAAATCTGCTAGCCACTGCAGAAATATAAGTGGAACTGTGTACATTCAGTAATAAGGGATAAACCAGCAATTAAGGTTGCACAGGGGAAAGAAGAGGAGGAATTCAATAGTTTCAGCAAAGAGTACAAACTTTACAAATATTAGTTTGTATTTATATTCACCTTAGAGGTTCCTAAAGTGCTTTATAAACTTCCATAACACACCCATTTCCTGCCAGAGAAGGGACTTAAAGACAAAATGCAAGATCTCCTGAATGACAATACTGCTAAGCCATTATGACAGCCAGGCTTGTGTTAACAAGGAATGAAGGAAACGGAGTTGCAACAGTTTTCATTTTTTCCGAAGGTGATTAATCATGCCACCTGAAATATCAGAGATTAAAGCAGTAACTTAAAGGATTTATACAGTGCTCGTCAAGTGTAATAATCTAAACCAAATGAGCTAATCCATTATGGCAATATGCTGGCCTTCCTACTAGAAGCTGCATACAGGGAAAAAGCCTGCCACACAGTGAGTTTTGTAGTCATTTTGCCAGTTCAGGGCACAATAGTTTAAGAAGGCCATGGGGGACTGGGAGGAGGAAAGGGGAGTCTCATTCTGGAGCACACTTTACTAATGATCCAAACCAGAGTTTCCATCTATTGTATGGGCACCATAGCGTATACACAGAAAGGACATCTCCCCTTAAATGTGCTGCACAGATGTTTTATTAGGTATGGGGTCTACTAGAGAGGACCATTATCAAGATTCCAATTTAGGAATAATGGGATTAAGCACAAAGAAAAGGAGTACTTGTGGCACCTTAGAGACTAACCAATTTATTAGAGCAATTTATTAGAGCATAGGATTAAGCACAAGGCCACATGATAGTGTATTAAATCAGAATTCAAAGTAACAGGCAGTGAGTCGCTGTGCTGCCCGAGGAGCAGCCTAGAAAACAAATTGTGACTCAGAGTCCCAGTTCCTCCCTGGTTTCTTATTGTCCTGCAAGAACAGTAAATTCCATCAGCCCTTTTAGTTGCTTAGTTTATTCCTCTGCTTCCTCTTTGCAGCTGTCCACTTCTCTGTGCACCCAGCCAGGGCAGTTCTCCTTCTACACCCCTGTTCCCCTCTCTCCCTGCCCACTTGCTCACATTTGGGGAATATCGGATGAGTGGTAACTGCTCTCCTCTCCAAAGCCAGCTACAATTTGGACAGGACTAAGCAGAGGAGAAAAGGGATACATTTCGCTCTCTTACTTTCCTGTGCAGCTGAGTAAGGGTTGTGAACGCACCTTCAGCTTTGTTCATGTACGCACATGCATTCAATAATGTATTGTTTAAAGGTTAGATAGATCATGTTTTAATCCACTGGCAGTCTGAAAGTGTTAAAGTATGAATTACATTTTTTCAAAGGTTTATTAAATTGGTCAGTTCTAGTTCAGTTGGTTCAAGCATTTACAAATAACTCCAGACTGCCTTGCTTTCTGCTGAAGTAATTTAGTTTGCATATGTGACATTGAAAAGGGGATAATTTCAGACATTTTAGGTCAGATTCCCCACTTTCTTAAGCAGATACAGTAACAACAAAACCCCAAATAAAACCAGCATGTGAAACGTACAAAGCTTGGGGGCAGAAGACAACCCCCATGTGCTGCTATACTTGTATCATATCATATCATAGCACCTAGGACCTGCAGTCATGGACCACTGTGCTAGGAGCTACACAAACACAGAACAACAACAAAAAATTCACCTGGACATTTTTATGTGAGGTGACCTAGCAATACCATACAGGAGACACTGATGTATAGAAGGGTAAGAGAGACATATTACATATAGTCTGATTTCTGTTTTCATTTACACCAGCACCGATCAGGGGAGACTTGACTGAAGTCACAGGGGACTCAGGCCCAGAGAGTTTAAGAACAAAATCTAGATCCTATAGATTAAAGAGGTTCTTCTGACATAGTAGGACAGGCATGTAAAGGTCACTGCACCAGTCGGAAAAGAATTGCATTTTGCAGGAGGTACAGTACCATTATAATGAATGTTCCCTGTTGGAGTACTAAGCAGCTGTGGACTTTTCTCAGTATATTTCTGGAATGAAATGCATTATGATATAAACTAGTATCCTATTTCCTGCAGTGCAGTTTGCCATGGTGCAATGACTAATGGTCTTCAGTGTAAATGCATTTTATATCCTTGTTTTAGATTAGGAAATCTCTCATATCCCCACCCTTCCTTTTTTGTTTGTCTTGGAAATGATAAATTTTCAGATTAAATTATTAGCTAATGCCATTACTAACTACCTTTTATTTCTTGGGGTAATGAAAGTCAATGTTGTTGGTTTGACCAAAATAGCAAGATATACCCAAATTTCTCTATGTTTAGTATAAGCAAGCAACTAAAAATGCACAGATATTTAGCCTATACCCTTTATCCATAAGAAAAATTAATATGTGACAGTTTGGGGTAAGAGAAATATTGAAACTCAACAATATTACCCCACCTCTTTAGGCTTTTTATCATGTCAGTCTCATTTGAGTGGTTTAAGTTAATTTAAAACTCTGCATAATAGTCTCCTCCCTCCAGTGTTTGTGTTTACATTAAATACATTGCTTCTTGCAACTTTTACTTACTGTCATATTATATTTTAAGTGTCAATAAAACAGAGTGTGAATTATAATGTAGTCTCTCCTTTTTATATTGTAGCACATTAAATTCTTTGAGATATGTATGAAATATGTCAATGCAATACATTGGCATTGATCTAATTTTGCACAATATTAATACACTTTCATTGGAAGAGTATGGGTCAAGATGTCCTTAATCTTCATTATGGCTTGGATATTTGTGTGTGTGTGTGTGTAGGGTAGACATGACTAATTTATGTCACTAAACCATACACACGCAAATCCACATTGACAGAAAATGTTCAAGTCCTCTAGTTCAGTGAAGCAGCAATCAGTGAAGTGCTATATCAGATATTTAGGCCAGGACCAGGCAAAGCCAGTTCCTTGACTTCAGGCTCCCTGTGGGCAAATGGGAGAGTAGTATATAACTGGTCTTTCCCTGACAGTGACTTAAACTGGTGACAGAATTATTTGTCGTGATCGTGCCAACATCTACCTAATGCTGCTGTTACAGAGGCACTATGCTCGCTCCTCTGGTGGCAGGCCCACTGTGAGAGGGAAAGAGATCCCAATGGCCTGTTTTAGGAGAAAAAACAATGGAGAGGTCTGTAAGAGAGGCCCCCAATAGCTCTCTTATCAATGGTGACTAGGACTCATTCTAGCCTCTCTCTACTCATGGTGGTAATACAATTGCTGCAGGCAAAATCATGCCCCCAGTTACACACTACACACAGGTTTCAGAGTAGCAGCCATGTTAGTCTGTATACACACACACACACACACACACACACACCATTTTCAAATTCTGCTCTCAGTTTCACGTGTGCTGCCCAATGGGTTTGAAGAACTTGAAGGCAATGAGATTACATTGTAGTAACTGAGACACGCATACAAAAACTTCAAGTAACTCAATTCCTATGCTGAACAATGAATAAGGAGGAAAATATTTTTCTGGCTTGTTAGCAGAATGAGAATTGACCCCCATGTAATGCATATACTTGGCCATATTAATCTTTAAGGGAAAGTTGTACCTATGTACATAAGAGCAGAATTTGTCTTATTGTCTTAATGTATGGAACAAGATGTGCGTTTAGGGTAGGTATCTAAAATGGGGATATTTGTCTGCATCATACCAGGAAAAAGTTCATACAAAGCAAATTGTTTGTGCATAGAGAAGTTGTTATATTGGCGGGTAGTACTGTATGCAAGGAAAAATGTAAATGTTGATCTTCTATTCAGAGCAATGTGTTAAATTGGTTACATTGTTTTCAGCCATAAATCACATGTGCTGCAATATTCAAGAAGTGGTTAAGGAGGGAGGGGAAAGAATAATTCTTTGTCAGTGAAGTACTGCTATTAGAAGAGGTTGCTAAAGCATATAACAATATAACCATAGGGATCCATTTTTAGCATGTGCAGAATACCCAAGATATTCAATAAGTCATTAGAAAGATTGATTAATTTAATAAAAATGCAAGCTCCTGTGCCATATTTTATTCAACTCATTGTAGCTTAAAATTGCATTATGATTTTTATTAGCTATATTAATTATCCTCAAAATTGCTCATTTTGTTTAAATTAAAAATTTTTTCCAGAGAAATATAATAGGAGTGTCTTTTTTTAAAAGCAACACCCACTTATAAAGGCATTTTGAAGTTTGCTATCTTACCATGTACAGGTGCCAAATCAATGGGCCTGATTCTGCTCTGTTACACTGGTTTACATCTTTGCCACCAGCTCTGAGCAAGGCACAGTGGGAAGCTACGCTGCCCCAGAAACAAGTGGAGAACCAGATGCTAACTCACAGGGGTTCCAGCCCTTGCTCTTGGGTTTGGGGAAGAGGGAAGGTGGTCTTCCCTAACCTATAGTACCAATACAAATTATTTCTCCTGGGTTCCAGCTCCTCGGTGGCTGATATATTGGAGCTGGGAGGAGTGAAATCAAGGTTCTTCCATTTCTCCACCTACCCACCCATGCAGGAGGTGGAGTAGCATACCTGAGGAAGCTACTTTCCTCTGCCATGATGCAGAGGAGCAAGAGAATGCCGAATGTCTGCTTACTCCCTTGGGTGAGCATGCAGGATGTGTCATACCTGGCCCTAAATCAGGAGTAATCTAATGAAGTCAGTTAAGTTACCCCAGTGTAAAATTTTTATAAGTGAACACAGAACCATGCTCACTGTTTTTTGTACTTCCTCCTAGTATTTTTGTATATACTCATTGCAGCATATGAACATAAAAAGATTTTCAGAAATAAAGTGAAGTAAAATCACGCATGAAGAGCCCCAGATCCTCCGTGGTATAAACCGGCATATCTTTATTACTTCACTACAGCAGCTGAGGTTCTCACCCATATCCCTAATGCTGTGGGGAAAAATATCTGCAATTGATATAATCAGTGATTTTTGAATTTAAGGCAAAATAACTTTAAAAATCAAGCCAGTATATAGGAGAGATTAGGGCTAGAAGACACTTCATAGATGATTAAAACAATCCCTCTACATCTCACTTAAATTTTTCCTTGCCTTATTACTTTGCACGTGTTTATCCAATCCTTTATTAACGCTTCAGTTGGTGTAAACAGGAGATTCTCTATACACCAACTGAGGATCTTGCCCTTCTTTTATTCTTGATGCCTTTCCACTCAATGCTCTTCTACTGTGAAATACCTGTTATGGATTATTACAATTATAAAGCTTCATATCCTTATGATGTTGTGACTGGGGTCCCAGGAGCCACACTAAGGTTACTCAATTAGGGTGAAAGGATGGAGTAGGCAATCTCCATAGCTGGTAGATATTCCAATACTTAGATTTACCAAGACAGCACAAAACAGCTTCTATAATACCTTATTGGTTACCCAGAAACCAACAACACAATTCCCTTAAAGTTACCCAGTCGTAGGCCTCCACTCAGACACCCAAGGCAAACATGATGAGGATTACTGAAAATCTTATTCGTCATATAAGAAAGTTCTACCAATCCCAAAGGATCGGAGACATTATCTCCCAGGTTAATGAATATTCCAGATCTTACCCGAATACACACTTACAGCCAATTCTTATTAATTAAACTAAACTTTATTAAGAAAAGAGAGTATTGGCTAAAAGATCAATATACATACAGACATGAATACAGTTCTGAGATTAGATTCACAGTAGAGATGGTGAGCTTTGTAGTTGCAAAGAGTTGTTTCAGAATTAGTACACAAGTTATAGTCCAATGTCCATATTCACGGTGTTCCGGGTGGGACTGGAGATCTCAGTCTTCAGACTTAAGCTTCCTCTACATAAAGCATCAAGAAGATCTGAGATAAAAAATCAGGACCCAGGTGTTTTTTGTACAGTTCCAGGCCTTCTCTTGGCAGCTTGGAGTCCTTAGGTGATTGTGGAGACTTTGAAGTAGACCTATTTCCTTAGTATCACCAGTAATTAGCTACAGAGATTAACATAAGGCAATTGCCTGTTTTTTCCATCATTCACAGGTGATTTGCTATACATTTCAATGAGAGATGAATACAGTAATATTACTATGTTTACAGTTCATTTAATAAGATTTCCTTTTGATCTCTGAATTAACAAAATACAGCATAGACAGGGACTGTTTGATTACACTGTTAACCTCTAACAACATATATGTAAACAGAAAAAAAAATACAAATGTTATCTACCTAAAGATTGAACCTGGGTCAATTATCCTGCAGGATGCTTAACCCTTTCTGTCCATGTGGCACATACTTCATACAGTAACTGGTGCCTCTTTTTAAAATGTATGCCAGGATAAGGGTCATTGTACACAGTAGCCACTTCTTTCAATCTCAGATTACAATTTTTGGTTAATCACTACTTTAGAAATTTGTAACTGACTTTTGGTTGATGTGTTTTTTGAAGTTCTGCTGTGATTGTTTGTAGCAAATTTACCCCAGGGAGAGTGACTGATGTCAAACACATTCAGTTACCACTAGGTCCTTTGGTGACAGTTTTACATAATCAATGAATTGCTTTAATCTTTTTTATAAAGTCTTTGATTTTGTTTGTTTTCCAGAGACTGGTTGTTATGGCATAGAGTATTTTCATGACTTGATGGTTCATTTAAGAGCCAGAAAGGGTAGGACTGGGTACAAAAACCAGGGATACTTTTGATTCACATGTGCCTTTGTTCATAGATTAGTTAATAAAACTTCTTAATCATGTAAAGTGAATGTATTTTTATTTCTGCAGGCTGAGTAGGATGGAGAGTAAGAGGCTTCAGACTCAGTTACTTGAGAGCCACAATTTAGCTAATCAGTTTAGGCAGTATTTATCATACAATTGTTATACACCTACAAGTTTTTTTTTTTTTTTTTTAAAAAGGTGCTCTATTGTACCTACAGAAGTGCATATATAGAGGAGGGAGATTGAGTTTCTCAAATAAGCTGTTGTGTGGGGAAGACAAGCATTCATGAAAAATCAAAATGGCAAACAATTATGTACAGCCACCGCCACTGTTTTTGCCTGCAAATTTTGTGGGCCTAAGGCCCTAATTCAGGTAAGCATCCCCATTGAGGAAAGATGTTTAAGTGAATGCTTCAATGATTTTCTAAATTATGACCTAGCTTTAGGGGTTTATTTCTCCATAATAAACTGTTATCCAAAACGTTATTTTACTTACACACACACACAATCTTCCCCAATGCCATTCTAAGTTACTTCGCTCTACCTAGGATAGGGAGATAACTGATATTTCAAATAATTCTTTGGTGGCCTTGGGCAATTGTTGACTTTCATTAAACGCTGATTACTATATTCTTCATTTAGTAACCGTCCCCTCCCAGTACACTGTTTTCTGAGAAGGGTTTGGGGAGATTAGAGAAGCAAGGGAAGACTTTCTCAAAAAAAATCACCTCCCCCCCAAAGAAAAACACACCTAAAGGGTCTCATTCACTTCTAGTAGGATTCTGAAAAAGTTTTGGGGGTTGTTGTGGATAACCACCTGAACATGAGCTCCTAGTGTGATGCATTGGGCAAAATAGCTAATGCAATCCTGGAATGCATAAACAGGGGGATCTCATATAGGGGTAGAGAGGCTATTTTACTTCCATATTTGGCACTGCTGCAACCAATGCTAGAATATTGTGTCCAGTTCTGATGCCCTCAATTCAAGAAGGACGTTGATAAACTGGAGAGGTTTCAGATAAGAGCCTTAAGAATGATTAAAGGATTAGAAAACATGCCTTATAGTGATAAACATGAAAAGCTCAATCTATTTATCTTAACAAAAAGAAGGATAAGGGGTGATGTGATTAGAGTCTCTAAGTACTTACATGGGGAACAAATATTTGATAATGGGCTCTTCAATCTAGGTGAAAAAGGTATAGCATGATCCAGGGACTGAAGCTAGACAAATTCAGACTGGAAATAAGGTGTACTGGATACTCCTATTTAGCTGAGTATCCCCGATGAGCTTCAAATGTTTTTCAGAGTCACTGCTACCCAGGACAGTCCCCCATCCTGAGAGTAGCACGATATGCTTTGTTTCTAGATACATACATTTACCCATATTAAACCCATGTGTTTTTTGTGCTCAAGCAATTGAGATCTTACTGTATTAGTGATCTGTCCTCATCATTATTTACCACTCTACCAATTTTTGTGCCATCTGCATACTTTATCAGTGATTGTTTTCTTCCAGGTTATTGATAAGCACGTTAAGTAGCATAGAGCCAAGAACTTATCCCTGCCGGATCTCACTAGAACCATGATTCCCTGTTTACAGTTATATTTTAAGAGCTATTAGTTAGCCAGCTTTTAATCCATTTAATGTGTGCCATGTTAATTTTATATTTTTCTAGTCAGAGGCAGATTAAGCTTCTGTGGGGCCCTGGACCACATCAAATGGGAGTCCCGCCCCACACCTTCCATCTTCAGTCCCTCTGCCCCCACTGTGCTCCTGCCAAGGAAATGAGCGTTGGGTAGGTGGAGCAGGGGCAAGCCACCGCACCCTGATCCCGCTCCCTGGCCTGAGCTCCAGGCAGGTGAAGCTGGTTGGTGTGTGGCGGCACCCATTTTTTCAGAGCCCCCCCAATTGGCCAGGGCCCCTGGGCATGGGCACCGTTGGCACAGTGGCTAATCCACTTGTTCTAGATTTTATCTAAATTTGTTTAATACCAAATGAAATTTACAGCAGTCTAAGTATATTAAATCAACAATATTACCTTTATCAACCAAATTTTACCTTACATCAAAAAAAATATCAAGTCAGTTTCATAGGCTCTATTTTCCATAACTTGTGTTGCTTGTCATTAATTATCCTCCTTTAATTCTATATTAGGATGAATCTCTTCCCATATCAACTGTTCCATTCTCATGCTTGGAATAAATGTCAGACTGACAGTCCTGAAAGAAAAAGGTGCCACAAGTACTCCTTAGAGACTAACCAATTTATTTGAGCATAAGCTTTCGTGAGCTACAGCTCACTTCATCGGATGCATACTGTGGAAAGTACAGAAGATCTTTTTATACACACACACACCGTGAAAAAATGGGTGTTTACCACTACAAAAGGTTTTCTCTCCCCCCACCCCACTCTCCTGCTGGTAATAGCTTATCTAAAGTGATCACTGTCCTTACAATGTGTATGATGATCAAGTTGGGCCATTTCCAGCACAAATCCAGGAAATGATTATCATATGCATTGCAAGGAGAGTGCACTTTAGATAAGTTATTACCGGCAGGAGAGTGGGGTAGGGGGAGAGAAAACCTTTTGTAGTGGTAAACACCCATTTTTCCACAGTTTGTGTGTATAAAAAGATCTTCTGTACTTTCCACAGTATGAATCCGGTGAAGTGAGCTGCAGCTCCTGAAAGCTTATGCTCAAATAAATTGGTTAGTCTCTAAGGTGCCACAAGTACTCCTTTTCTTTTTGCGAATACAGACTAACACGGCTGTTACTCTGAAACCTGACAGGCCTGAGTCATTCCTTTTACACTTTTTTAAATATTGGCACAAAACTAGCTTTTTTCCAGTCTTCTAGAAGTTCCCTCATGTTCCAAGACTTACTGAAAAATCAACATTAATGGTCCGGAGAGCTCAACAGCCAGCTCTTTTAAAATTCTTGGATGCAAGTTATCTGGACTTACCGATTTAAAAATGTCCAGTGACTTCCATTTAACTTGAGATACTAGTTGAATCAAAAGACTGTTATATGATGAGACTACATCATCTGTTCTCCCATGACCCAATATAGAACATATATGGAAATATATATTGAATACTTCTGCCTTTCCTGCATCTTGATTTATAATACTACCATTTCCATCTAGTAATGGGCCAATATTATTGTCAGGATTCTTTTTGTTCCTAACGTACTTAAAAATGGCTGCCTTACTGTCCTTAATTTTGCTGATCACAGATTTCTCCTTGTGTCCCTTAGCTCCCTTATAAGTTTACTACAATTCTTAGATTCTGATTATATTCATTACTATCAACTTCCCCTTTCTTTCATTTGGTTATATATTATTTTTATAGCTGCCTTCACTTCCACTCTAAACCAGGTTGGTTTTTAATATGGCTTTTTCTCTCAATTGTTTCAGAGTAGCAGATGAAGTGAGCTGTAGCTCACGAAAGCTTATGCTCAAATAAATTTGTAAGTCTCTAAAGTGCCACAAGTACTCCTTTTCTTTTTATCTAGACAAGTGTTCTTAAGCAATTCCCAATTATGATTAATATTTTTTGTTTAATCAGCCCAATTTGGCTCATAATTGTTTTCAGCATTATGAAGTTGGTCCCTTTTAAAGCACCAAGTATATGTATGACTGGACTGGACTGTATTCTGCTTGCACATTATAAATGTGATCAAATCATGTACCTACTTACCATTATAGACACTGTATCAAGAAACCAGAGAGAGCCACAGGAGAATTCAGAGAGAAGAACTTCTATTGCAATGGCTGGGAGGAAAAAAGACAGAAAAAAGATGATCATTCTTCATGTTGAGGAAAAGCCGCTTGAGATCTGGTGCTTTGGGGAACACTTTTTAGGAATAGTTCATCTCTATGAAAATATGACTGGTAATGCTGCCGAAAAAAAATCGGTGAGAAGTAGAGTTCTCTCCTGTAAATGGTAAATGCTGATGGAAACCAATACAGTCAATTTCCTACCTGACCTCTGACCCCAAGATTACAAACGTTTTTTGAGAAGAAATCTGTGTGGAGTTAAGGCATTTTCCTGTCTCTCTCTTCCCTCTCCCCATTTTGTACATTCTCAATAACTCCACTTTTGCAAGTTTTTTTTTTTTAAATGGTCAGTAGGAGGAAGATTAGCTTTACTTAAAAGGGGGTTGAATAATGTTGCCTTTTCATTTACATGGTGCACACAGAAAAAATACACCGGGGCCGAGAGCAATGACTGGAAAAATGCCTCAGGAGACTGGATTTTTGGCAAGAGGTTTGTTTGTAATGTATTCATCATAAAAGGTCAACTGAGACAGCAACTTTTTTTCCACTGTGATCCTGATTTTGCAAGTAATTTTGCATACTGCTCAAGTCTTCAGTGGAAGACAAAATTATCTGTGTCAGAGGGCTTAGAAAAAAATACGAATACTGTTACAATTATGAAATCATATTGAAAATATGTGGGGTGAGATTCAGCTTGGTTTTGCACAGGCAGAAACACAAAGAAATATCTTGTGATAGAAGAGTTGATGTTGGAGCTGGGGTCGTGGTTATGCTGTTAAAGAGGGGAAAGCACATATCAAAGGGAAAAGTGGGACTATCCGATTCTATATCATCCAATAGGATGGAGTCTTTTTTTATTAAATGCGTTAAGCCTGTAAATGGATATATAAATGCTATGTATCTTAGTATGTGTTAGTAAGCTTTAATAAAATGAAAAATTACACATACACAAAATAAGTCTACTTTGAGATAGATGGAGGAAGGTTGTTTTTACTTTTCCATTTGACATATAAAATATTACATTAGGTACTCTGACATAAATAAAACTTGTATTTCCTTCAGTTCTAACTCACTAAATGCAGCTGTTCTCAGTTATTAATGCTAAGGCCTCAGTGCTGCAAATATCTTTGCAGAATCAGGGCCTAATGAGGGTCAGAAGAGTAAGGACTTTAATAGATATATTGGTGGTGGGGGAAGAGAGGAAGGAAAAAACACCAAAGCAAGCAGTCTCATTAATAAATAAGGAGGAAGACATAAAGTAAGTATTTTAAAAGAACATAAGTGACTAAGCAGCCAGAATTCCATTTTCAGAAGAGATTTCGGCAATCTGAAGCATGCATCCCAGTGAAATTCAATGGCTCCTAAGTGTGTAAATCACTTTCAAATATGAGTTGACTTCTAAGTCACTCAGGCATTTTTGAAAACGTTACTGCAAATCAACAAATATCCTAAAAGCTACAAGCTCCTAAATTGTTCCTTTATATGTCATTAAGTGGAAAAAGAAAGAAAAGGAGAATAGAAAATGAATAAGTAGAGCTGGTCATAAAATTGGGGGTTGTTTCCACAGAACATTTTGACAAAAAATTTTTTGGTTGTTTCATTGAATTTTTCCATGGAAAGTTCTGACTTAATTAAAAACTGAAATACTGTGGCCGGCCGAAAAACTTCAGAATTTGTCCAGGAGTATGTGTGTAAATACAGTAAGTTTCACTTAAAATATACCCAGACTCTGCATCACTGATTTCTCTTTTGCTGGGAAGCTGACCTCTCTCAACATTTGCTACCAAGTGACAAAGGGGTGGTTTGTATTAATTTGGACTATATGGACTTAGAGTCAAAAGTATTAATATGACCCTGCAACTGTCCGACCTTAAATAAGGTTCAGGGCTTGGTATACAGAGCCCGCAGCCTGCTTAGTATCATAGCAAACATATAATTAAAAATCCTTTTAAGATACCAGGGGAAAAAAGGAAAAACAGTTAACTCCTTGTAAAAAGAGAAGAAGTTAGTTGCAATGGAGTGGTTGTTGTCAAAGTTCAATCCCATTTCCTTAAAGACAAGACAAAACAAACCCCCCAAAAGGGGAAAGAAAAGAACAGCAAAGATAGAAAATGCAGCTTCTGTCTCTGGCATTGACTTTCACTTGCAATCTTGCTACTAGAAAAAAAACCAGTCACAATATGTGGTCTTACCACCTCTCCAAGACTTGGCAAACCTTTACCACCATTGGATTGTTTAGGGCATTGTTTTCAGTTGCCTCTCTGGTCACAGGCTTAAAGGAGTGTTGCAAAATATGCAGTGGTGGCCAGCTAAGCCAGACTCTTATTAGACAGAGAGAAAAAAAGAGAAGAATAGGAAACAGAAGAAATAAGGTGGGGAAGGAAAAGGACACATGGGCAAGGGGAGACAAAATGTCATGTCCCAGGTGGTTGTCAGGATTTTATCAGAGCCAGTGGAGGAAGTAGTGTCATCTAACTCCCTCTCTCTGGCCTGGTCTGGTCAGGACATCTTTCAGGACTAGGCTGAAGAAAGTCTGGGGTCCCAGGAGATGGTGGTGTGGCAGCAGCCATGATGGTGAAGCTAACTCCTTCCCTTTCTTTTGTCTTTCAGTCTACCAGTGTCATGGTTGTCAGCTTTTCCCCCCAAAGACTTTTCTTAAGAACCCCCAAAAGGAGTGATAGGTGGAATATCCCATCCCCTCATTTTTTCCATCAATTAGGCCTAATTTCTGACACATCAGTTTTGGTTAACTGACTTTCTGGTTTACCAGGCATGATCTTAGTACTGTCCTTGAATGATATAAATAGGACTTTTGGTTTGGACTAATTCAATCCATCTCTTTTTTGCAAATTTTCCCATCAACATTTGTTATAAGTTGTTGTAACATTTTATGAATGTGAGCTCAACTATGGACAGTGATTAAACAATTAGGGTAAACTTGTAAGCCCAATTATTACAACAGGTGAGACCAGTGTCAGAAGAAGGATGCTATTGTTGGAAACAAAGGATAATAATACTCATGAATTATATATAGATTTTGTAATAAAGTCAAAATATTTACAATCTCTTTTCTTCATTGTCTCCTAAGTTCTAAGGAGGCTGGGAAATAGGAGAAATGAACATCTACATGCACTCTTCAGATCAAGTGCATCAGTTAAATTTTATTTATCCATCTATCTAGCTCTGTGTTTATATCAGGCTCATAACTGAGGTATCTGAGTACCTCAGTTTATGATGCACCTTAAGTAATTGTCACACTGAGTGCTGTCAACATCCTCAGGCTGGCCCTATGCATAGTGGTGTGACCACAGTGGATATTAGTTGGTTATGTTTGGGTGGTGATAAAACCAAAATTGTTCTGCTTCTCACCCAAAAATGCAAAGGGGGATCTAGGAAGCTTTTTTTTTTCCTGGTCAGAGTAATAACTTGCAGTGTATGGATAAGGAATGTTAAATAGTTTTGCAGAGAGAACTTTATGAAAGAAAACTCAGTATCAAAACCTATTCATACAGTACCTCTGCTGCCTCCAGATTCATGTGTTAGAAAATAAAAGCTCTTTCAGGTCATTTCATTAGCTGTTTCAATGACATGATTTCATATTGTAATTAGGGGCGTGAAACACACTGCCAGCGAAAGGCAGGAATGTTAGCTAAATCATAAGTACAAGACTTTGAGTGATGTCTCACTGATGAGATCAATGCAATATTCTAAAATTTATTTTACAGCAATGTACTTGAATTATATTTGTATTAAGACTCTAATTCATTTTTTCCAGAAAGTTGATGTTAAAAAATGCAGAAATGGAGACAAAAAAAATCTAGTTCAAATTTGTATTTGTTATGAAAATTAGCATCTTCACGACCCATTTGTCCAACTATGGGAATGAGCACCTGGGTTTGTACACCTTTGTGAATCTGGTCAATATTCTTTGGAGCTGACCAACCTAAAACTGCAAACTTTGCCTCAAGTTCAGCTGGCTCACAAATACTTTGAGCTCTTCCCGGAACAGAAGGACCCTTCCTGACAGGTGTTGCAAGACTATTTCTTTCTAGCTGGAACTGTACTTTTAAACAAATATAGAATTCTAAACAGAGGGGTGACAGCTTCAAAAACCTCTCCTAACAAACAAGGCTACAGAAAGTCCTTGATATACAGCCCTTATGTATACAATTCGGTATATGATGGGATTTATTTGGTCAACATATCTCAGTTCAGGTTCATATCTAAATTAATCACAGGAGTTCTCAAACTTCCACAGCATGAACCACAACTTAATGAAGACTGTCTTGTTGACCACCGGCCCTCCCATAATGGCCCTGTAACATGAAGAAAACGTCTGTGTATGTTTAACTGTCTTAATGCAATGTTCACAAAAGTTGTTACTGCCTTCTAATCACCTCCTTCCCATTGTACATTGCATGTGTTTGGAATTACTCTTGCCCAAATATATTAGCTAGAGGTGGTCTAAACATTTTTTAAAAATGTAACAACATTAAAATCTTGAACTTGTTCCTATTTTGTAGGGTCAAAGTCGACCAATTTTTCTCCGCCCCCCAATTTGTTGTGAGTTTATCAATTATAATTGAAATTGTTATCAAAAGTAGTTATTACAGTTTGTCTATGAAAATCCAAATTTTCATTAAACAAACTAACTATCAACCTAATTAGAATTTTGCTTTGGAAAGAAGGTTATTTTCCCCCTGCCATTATTGAATTCCTCCTTCATGGACTCTCCCCAGACTCCCTGTTTTTGTGTGCAATTATCTTCTGATTGCATGATCATATATGAACATAAGAATTGTCATAATAGATGAGACCAGTAATCAATCTAGCAAAGTATACCATCAACAGCCAGTACTGGGTGTTTCAGATGAAGCTGTAAGTAATAACCTGCCCTCAAGAAAAGTGTCTTCCTAACTGCTAGTAATTAGGTATCAGCATATGCCCTGTAGTATTGGAGTTTGTATCCTCTCCAATACTCTTCTTACTTTAAAAAAAAATATTTTTGGAACTCTGGATAGTCTTATTGTCCATATAAATATCTAGTCCTTTCGTGAATTCTGCACTTCTTGCTCCCAGGGATATCCTGTTCCATGTGGCTCCCTTCTGTTTGGCCCTGCCTCACTTCCAGGTCACGCATCCTGAGTGTTCTTTTCCTCCCCAAGACTCAGATTTTCCATGAACCAGCAACCATGCTAGTGACTATTTCCTGTTAGTTCAGCACATTTCATAGCAATCATGAAGTGTGTTAAATATATTAAACAAATCACTAATGATTCATACATGTGGATTCACTACTTATACCAAAACTATCATGTAAAAAACCAACCAAACAAAAAAACCCAAGAGCTGTATCCTGAAAGGTGTGGAGTGCTTTCAATTCTCCTTGGAGGTATCAGAAATTGTAGAGAATAAAACAATATAGTAAAGCCTTTCATTTATTAGTGGAACAGGACCTCAGAATTACTTAAGGTAATGAAGGGGAATAGGGGAGGAGAACAAGAACTGTTTCTATGTTTTTAAATCAGAACATTATTATTATTATAAGAAAGATAAACTGTACTATATTGTATTGTACACTAATGAAGTTGTGGGTACAAATGTCCCAGTTGCAGCTATAATTATTCCAGAAATTAAAGGAGAGCAAAAAGTGCTGGAGAGGGAATGCTTATCAGGCACTTTACACAAGATTAGGTGCTACTTTTACAGCAAGATCTTTTCAGCAGTGCAATCCATGAGTAATAATATTTCTGAACAATCTGATTCTTTTGATATGTGCATACACTGCATTTTTAATGTTTTGTGTAAACACTCAATTTACTGGTTAGTTAATAATGATAAAACAGGTGATTAAATAAAGGTGCTGGCTTGATATGACTGTCACAGCTGTTCATGGCTCGGCTTCAGTTACCAATAATGTTTATTACATGACAAACATATAAGACATAATGAAGCTGTTGGGATTAGTCTGAAGAGTCTAATAAACAGATACAACCCGATGAGCTGTTTCATGTGGAATGGAAGCCATGGGTACTAAATAGCAAGGAACTGACGGCCCCTGCACACACATTAACAGAGTGGCAACAACATTTGAACCTGACTGTCAACACATGATTTTTGCAGGCAAAGAAGAATGAAGAGTCACTCCAATGTCATCTTTTGAAAACCAAAAACATTATTTCGAAGCAACATCCCTAGAGAAATTTTTTGATTGTCCATAGTAAGGAGACTTGATGCCACTGGTCCAGCCATTTTGCTCCAGTGCTTCAGGAAAGAAAGTAGGAGCTGGGGAGAAGTCACCTGAACCTATCCAACCCTGAGGATATTGAACAAGAAAGGTAGGGAGCAGGCCAACCAGCCACTACCTGATGGCCCATCCTCCAGAAGACAACTCAAAGTAACAAGCAGAGCCCGTGGCCCATTTGTCATTTGAATCTTCAGCTTGAGTTTTCTGGTTTGACAAAATGAAGCACAGGAACTCCAGTAGCATGCAAACTGACCAGATTTGGCAACCCTTGCTTAAAATGCTTCACAAGCAGTCTCACTGATGTAAATATGGAATAAGCAGTACGGTACTACTGAGCACAGATCTGGCTCTAAATTATGCTGATAAGGTTTTGCTGAAACTTGTGCAAATCAAAGCTGCTAAGTTTCATACAGTCCTACATGAAACCACTACTGTCTCAAAACAGGGTATGTCCTTTGGTGCTGTCACAGTTCAGGGCAACTGCACCTTTACTGTCTTTCTGTGGTCCAACAAGCGCACCCACTCTCAGGCTTCTGGCTCCCCAGCCAGCACCTCCTTTGGGCAGAGACACGTGTCTTGATTCCTCCTGACTAGGAAATTTCCAGACTGCATAGTTCCCTGCCTATTCTGTGAGTTCCCCATTAAAATCAGACTGCTACAGCAGGCCTGCTTTGCTTTTCTCCTCAGAGGCTAGAAACAGTGTAATTACCACAGTTATAAGTTACCATACAGCTTTTTCCAAGCAACTACATATATTCTTAAGGTAAAACATTACAAATAACACATTAAAACAATAAAATAACCTACCCATGTGC
This sequence comes from Lepidochelys olivacea, assembly GCF_965140295.1. Classification (NCBI taxonomy): domain Eukaryota; kingdom Metazoa; phylum Chordata; order Testudines; family Cheloniidae; genus Lepidochelys; species Lepidochelys olivacea. The sequence continues at coordinate 43,276,501 of NC_140414.1, read as the reverse complement.
TAATAAACTTGCTAGAGATCTGTCCGACTCCAGCAAAGGCTCTGGCCAGTAACAGCCCTTCTGATTCCACTGTTATGGGGCCAGTGATCCTTTAGAAAAATTGGGACCTAATTGGCCCATGCCAACTCCATGGGCTACCTCTGGAAATGATTAGGTGTTCCAGGTGGTGCCCCTTTTAGCTAATTAGAATTGAAGCAGCTGAGTTAGGAGGAGAATAGTATAAAGAGGAAGTTGCTCTAAGAAAGGAGAGCTCTATCTGGTCAAGGTCTGTGGTTGCTGTAGATATGCATAGGTGGGGAAATAGAGCTCTGGGTGGGAAACAAGCTGTGAAGTAGGGTTGATGGAAGCTAAGTAAAAATATGTATGTATGTGTAAAATTAATAATTGGAGTGTATTTTTAATATATATTTTTCTTTTCTAGGTACATGGATTTCTTTCCTATCCTCATCAATGCACCTAGTCACTTTGTTTGATAACACAACACTTTCATTCAGAGGATGCTCCTAAATGATGTGCTTTCCTGGTCCTGAAGGCCAAGATCATCACCATTCCCATTGGATCAGGCATACTCCTGGTATCAGGTATAACAGAGCATCCCCTTGTTGTTCACATGGTGGCTTTTTCATTAATGAACCATAGAAGTGTAATGTAACTGTAGTAAAATACACTAATTTAACTCCTTACTATGTCTAATCTGAAGCAAATCAATTTTATTAATGAGATATATTTAACACTGGCAATGTCATACTATCATGTTTGTAAACCAATGCATTAAGTCTTAAAATTCAAATTTTCTTATAGCATCAGTGTATGCTTAAGGAGCCAGCTGCACTGAAGTTCAGTTTCTATGAAATGATCACAGCTGGATCCCAAGTCCTTCTCGAGTTAAGGATTCTGTAGAAAAGATATCTTGAACTTCGGTGGTACAGTACACATACAGAAAGTTGGTTAACTTACTTTCTCACCCCCTTGAGGTGAGAAATACAGGTGTAGATGATGAAAGTAGACTGTAGGCTAACTTTTTCAAACTTGGTGGCTAAGTTACGGTACCCAATTCCATTTTCATGTTCAAATACCTCTTATACCTACATGCCCAAGTCCAGAAATGGTGCCTCATATGCATGTGCAAATTGCAGATTATGCTTCCCCCCCTCTGTAGTGTTATCTGAAATTTAGCGGTCCTGAATATCTCTATTGTAGCGGCCCAAAGAGGAAGCTGTATACTTCCATAAATGGATATGCTCTCACCTTCATACTCAGACTTATATTTGCAAGTTCTGTGAACATTAACTGAAAATCTGTGTATTAATCTTCAGGCATTAAGAAGAGGTTATACACTTATGATTAAGGATATGTATGGGAATTTTTTTTTCCTGTCTCCAGACAGTTTAGTTATCTTTTATGATATGTTGTGGAATAGCAGTAGTGCCTACTCACTTCAGAAAATTAGGGCATCAAAATATATAAATCACTGGATCCATAATAAAAGTTATTCCCTTTGCCTAAAAATGTCTAATGAGAAGCAAAATACAATAGATTTACAGGTTATTCTGTGTTGAAAGGGTAGATACAGTATAGAGATATGACAGTAATGTAATTTCCCAGCTTTTGTCATTTTAATTTCCACTCAGGAAAATTAGAGTTGTAAATCTTGTTCTAATGCCTAGTGATTCATATTAAAAGTTACCTTTTAGGGCAAAAGCTATTACACGCCTAACTGCCATTACACACATAGTTAGTGCTGAAAGGTGAAATCTTAGCCAGGTGTTCTCCCAGCCAACAAACACCAGTGCACTTGCTGCATCATTCTTGAACATCCTACATGGTAACTTTTAGTCACGCACCCAGCTCACTTTCAGTCACTTATCAGTTCCAAGGATGACCGGAAGAATCAAGGGCTGTTCTCCCCATTGGGATACTGACTAGCCTCCAGCCTTGCACACCATGTAGACTCTGGCCTGGAGGAAGTGAGGTTGAAATACAAGAATTACTATATTGTATTTTATTTACTCATCTACTAATATAGTACTGTAATTATGTCATAACCACAACTTAATGCTCAAAGAAATTGGCATGTTAGAACATACATGTTGAAAGGAATACAAATTCAGATCTTTTCGGGGCATCTGACCTCTAGTCCTAAGAAGCCTAACTAGAGCCTTGTCTACAACAGGGGATTTTTTATAAGCCTCCACTGCAGATAACTCTGATTACAACATTGGGAACAAGAAGTCTCCCATTTTTCAGCTGTGCTATGGCTAGTAACAATGGGAACTCTAGTAGCAATCAAGCCTTTCTGGGTTCAGCAGCCAGTTCAAGGACTGATGGTAAAACCTGTACATAGCTCGTCCAATTGACACCAACTTTAGGCCAGCTGTGTAACATTTTTAAGTGTTTCAGATTGAATTTTTTTGTTACACATGTGGCTGTCAATTTCAGTTCCAGCTGGCAACATGAAAACCCGCCTGGAGAAGCAGTTACCTTTATCATAAGTTTAACCTGACAGCTACTCTGCAGCACTTTCAATTAGAATCCAAATGTGTTGGGGAAATGATATTTTGTAGTGAACCTGTATGTATGCTATCCTGCTCCAAGTCAGGATCAGGATTCTACTGTGCTAGGCTCTTCAACACGGAGATAAATATTATACTGTAATGGCACACCATTACCTGCACATTCCAGTGCTACAGTTAGGTAACAGGATAGGGCTCAGTTGGCCATTTCAGCAGACCTAGGCATTGGAAGCCACCCTTCACCAAAGAGAGCACTGGCTGTAATTATGGAACTCCCTGCTGCATGCATTGCATATATGTGAGGGATGACAACTCAAGGCTGCAGACTGTAGCATGCAGCAGCAAAGCCAGTCAAATCAGATTTCTCCCATTTGAACTTTGCTCATTCCACAGAGGTTTCCTGCTTCCTGTGCTGCTGAATGCATTTATTATGAAGCAGCAGGAACCTAGCATTTGAAAAGCTTTGACTCGCAGGAAGTGAAAGTTTGAGCATCAGTAAAAGCTTTTTCTGCTTGGAGTGTAAAGCTTTAAACTATACATATTTGATAGATTCATTAGCTCCTCGTTTTCCTACTTCTTGGCCAGGTCTGCTCCTGAGGCCTGACCCAGTCTCCATTCCTTGTTTTAAGTCACAGGCTTTGTCACCTTTTGATGCCATGTCAGGAAGATCATCCGTGCATCATTTCAACATCAACTATATTTCTCTCCAAAGCTTCAGATTCTGTTTCATTGAAAACAAAATTAGCTCTCTAGCCTGCCTAGTCATAAAGAGAACCTGTAAACATGAATTAAGTGTAATCTAATGCAGTGATATCTGCCTGAATCTACAGAAAGCGTTAAACAATTGACCCAATAGGAATGAACTAGGGTACACATGCTGTAGGGACTTGCTGGTTCAGCATCTAATTTTTGAAAGCCACAGACACCCTGTATCCAGGAAAACCAGTGAAGATTCACAAGTGGTGAATCTGCAAGTGAGTTATGCAGGCCATCTCAAACAAATGCCAATAAAACAAGATCGATCTAGGTATAATGGAGGGAGCTATGATATACATTTAACAATTAATAGCTAAACCAGATGCATGTAAAACATATTCCTTTCTTCTGGTTACTAATGATAGATAGAAAGCAGCTGAGAAATGATCCACTTACAGAAAGGAACCAAGTTCAAAAGTTTATTTGGGTCTCACCACATTATAATTCTGATTCTTTAATGTAAGTTTTTTATACATTTGTTTTTCAGTTAGACTTATGTAAGAAATGTATACAACTACAGGCAGTGAGGGCAAAGTGCTGAAGCTGATGGCAGTTGAGCCCTCCCAACCTTGTAAGGGGTGCTCAGTACCTCACAATGTTAGGTCCCCTACAATTATTTTTCCTAATTAAGAAATTCTGAACCTTTGGTCTGTTCTTGAGCCTTAACTAACAATTGGTACTGAAATTCCTTGCTGCACGAGGCTACCAGTAAGAGTAGATAAATATTATAAATAAACAGCAGATGGCTTATCATGGTTACCAAATACTTTCAAGATACTGGGCTTGATGGAGCTCCCTTTGAGGTAAATAGCAAAATTCCCTTTGACTCCAGTAGGAAGAAGATTGGGCCAATAAGCCCGACTATATTTGTCTTGTGTGTGTTGTACCTATATGGGACTGACAGATAATATCTGAGGACTGAATAACGTAGAGCAACCCTTCAGAATCTGAGCAAATGAATGGTCTAGTCTTTAAAGGGACATACTGCTGAATATGTACCTCGCTGGGCAATTTCCATGTGAAGGTACTTCATTGTTTCCAGAAGGACGTGGAGCACCATCATAGGTGGCAATTATGAGCTTTAGTGGTTGGTGGAAGGACTTGGATTGAAGAGAAATCTGTTAAAATAGATTGTCTAGAGTTCTGAGGGGCCACAAGATTCTTTTTCCTGAAGAGCTTAAGATCTCAGGGTAAAATCTGTTTTCCCTTGAAACTGATGGCAAAACTTCTATAGATTTTTCTAGGACCAAGATTTCACCCAAAATAATCAAGACAAATTAAAGATGGGGGTGGGGTAGGAGATGAACAGACAAGTGAAGGGTTGGATTTTTAAAGTGAAGTGCCCCGTGGGGTTTTTTAAAGCAGCTAGGCATGTAGCTTCCAGCCATCCATAAAGTCCTCCAGACTACATAAACCTGGATATTTTTTTTTGTTCCCTTCTCAAACAACCTTGATGGAATTTCTCTATTGACTTATCTCCCAGACAAAGGAATGAAAGAAATAAGAAATGGGAGGGGGGCAGCAGTATAGCATGGACAAAAAGGGGAAAATGTGGTGGCAGACTGAGACCTTGGTATGACTAAAAGCTATTAGCAATTAATTTTTTTTTTTTGTTCTCCATGCTGTGAACCACTTAACAGCTGTGTGATGGATGCTCAGTCAGCAGGGGTAGCTAGAAGGAAAGAGTAGAGGTCCTTTCTTTTTTTTTTCCCCCCAAACCCTGCTCCTTGCTTTGGCGGGAGATGGGGGGACAGGGGGAGAATGAAGACACTAGCTACCTTCCCATACCTTCCAATCTGGAGGGAAAGAAAGAAGAGATGCACACAGAGCTCCTGGCATGGGGGTGGGAGGAAGAATGGGGGACCCTGATATGGGGCCAGTGGGAGCATGGAGAAAAGGGGTCCAACCAGGCCCCTCGCAGAGATGGTGGGAATGGAGTATGTTCACAAAACCCCTGGCATGAGGAAGAAGGGACATAGAGACCCTGACATGGAATGAATAATACAGAGATCCTAGTATGAGAGGGGGAGTGGGAGATTATGGGGAGTCACTGAAATAGAGGGGGATAGGAGGGTGGCCGTCTTGCTCATAGTCTTCCATCCTGGTTTGATGAGGCTTTGTTTCGTAGGGCTGACTTAAAAGCTCCCTTGAGCTCTTATCTGAAACAGACAAAGCTGATTAGAAATTCTGTAACATTTTTGACATCTTCATATTAAGTTAGCACATGTCTAAAGGTAGAATGAGGAAATCACACTCTCTAAGCATTTAACACTGTTCTCTAGTGAGTGTCTCATTTCAGGTCAATGCATCCATTCCATTAGTAGTATGTCAGCAGTAGTAGCTGTGCCTGGGTTGTGTTTGACTCACACAATCTGTAACTCAGCAAAATGGAGCACATTTCATATTTTTATAAAATGTTTCCAGTACTTAATTTGAACCCTTTCACATATCTTTCCTTAGGTGCTATATTATCTTCCATTCTGAAAAAATCAGTCCCAATAGGAATAAATAAACATTTTTCAAATAGGTTGTATTATCTCACTGATCTATGTTCTGCTTCTCTCATTCTGAGGATCTAAAGAATGGAACTGATTTATGAAAAGGACTTTACTGATGAAGAAAGATTAAAAGAGCTAAATAGATAGTGCTTTGCTAAGCCAAGATTAGGGAGAATATAGACCGCTATTGTGCCATATTTAAAGAGTGGAAATGAGAGAGCGGAATTATTTAGCATAAAGGAATATAACTAGGAGCAAAGATATTAAATTTAATAAGGGTTCAGGGTAAGGTGGTATTTACCTTACTCATGTTGAACAGCACCTGACACCATGAGTAGTCTCACTGAAGTCAGTGGGATTTCTTGCAGAATAAGATACATGTCAGACCTGGGCTCAGATATGAACTTTTCGTCAAGGATTATGTTATAATGATACAATCTTCCCTGAGTACATGCTGACCCCGGGGCAGACGAGTGGCTTAAACTATGACTGAGTCAAGTCTCCACCCATTCCTCACCATGTGCCCTGGAGAGGAAACCGCAACAAGTTACAGTCCTCTTCTGAAAATAAGCAAAACAGTTGACCGCACAGATTATGTTCTTACCTTTTTGTATACGTACATCTTTTGATGTTTAGGTAACAGAAGATAGTGGAGTTGAGATGGTGTACATTATGAGTTACAGTATGGAACATATGGCTTTGAAAAATGTTATGGTGGACTGGATCAAAGCTCATGGGATTAAATGGCTATTTAAAGTCAACTAAATGGCAGGGGAATGTCCTGCCAGTAAGATTTATAAGACTAGGAAATAACCATAAATATGTGTTGAACCATATATTGATTTCAGATTTGATCATAAGAAGGGGTTTTGGTGCCTTCCCTTAAAAGAAGGAAAAATAAAATGTGTAGAAGAGGCCAAAGAGCAAAAATATCCATCCATCAACTTGAAGGTAACTTTAAAAAAACCCTGTATGAGTTTTAAACTTTAGAACTCAAAATACTGAAATAAACGTTTATGTTCCAATTAAATACAGCTATATGGCTTAGGGGTAAGGAGAATTTTGAACACACTAGCGTAGCCTGACAATAATAATGATTGATAAATACCTAGCTCTTTATAAAACACTTTTAATCAGTAGATCTTTCTGTGCTAGATTTTAATCACAGCTTTACTCATTTTAATGAACGGTTTCAAGAAGTGTCTAGAAAGATGAATATTTTCCTCATTATTCCTTTATTTCATCAGTGCAGGTCTTTTCTCTCAAGATACTACAGAGATCACAAAGTAGAACTGCCCAATCTGCTGTACAGACCGGGATAATCTCCATCTTCATGGCTGAGGCAGGAGGCACAAAAAGTGAGGTAACATTACAGATGGAACGGGGGCAAAATGCTTGCATCAGATGGAAATTCCTAAATATCCCTCCACGTGCAAGTACAGGAAAATATATTTGTATTTCCATGTTTACTTAGAATGTGTGAAACTAGCATGCTGTCTGTAAACATCTCTCAAGGAAGCAAAAAAATCATAACAAATATCCCGTGCCCCTTCACAAATATTGTAATTAGAAATGTGAAGCAATATTTCAAAAAAACCCACAAAAAACATGGCTACAATTCTGTATCTGGCTGCATGCAGTCAGGCCTGTACATCCACACAAAGCAGCACTGAAGTCAATAAAGTGCTGCAAGCATTTAGGGAGCCAATCACAGAGCTATAAGCCCATACGAGTATTTAACTTTACACAAGTACAGTGAATGAACAAAAACACTGAGGAAGGGATTTGGCAGTTCTTTAATCCTGTTTTATTAAAATGTGTGTTCAGCATAAAAAGTGAGGAATAAATTTATGCATTAATTTATTTGTCTTTCATTTGTTTGTTTTTAAAATCTAGAATAACTTGGGAAATCAAATCTTTAACAGCAACAATCGTATCCATCTTAATATTGGTCTTTCCTAAGCTTATTCTGCTTTAGTACACAAAATCCCTATGACACCAACACCTTGCTCCAGTGCTCTTGTAATTCTGTGAACTAAATACTGGAGGACAAAATTGAGTCAGTCTGTCACACACAGCTCAGGGTACTGAATTGCTGTAGCACATTGAATGTTGACCATTTGGAATTCCAGGGTTGCACCAATATATAATCTTGAAGATAATTGACCGGGATTTCTCCAGTGCTATAATATATTCTTCTGTTAGGCAGGCCTACAGTTACTGACGGGAGGTGTTCAACTCTTCCCCTCCATGTATTTGATCAAGTGTAGTCATAAACAATAAGGCTCATAAACTCTGCTCTAACTTCCATTATGGAGATGAAGGACTAAAAACCCTCATTTTTTAACTGAAAGTTTAGATCCTGGAGAATGTGTACAGAAAATTCTCTGGCTGGCAACTGTGAATCGAAATATGCAAAATGTGCTTTAATAGGTGAGGCATAGCAAAACAATATTATGGCCCCAATTCAAGAAAGTATTTAAGCGTGTGCTTATGTCCCAGTGATGTCAGGGAGACTGAAGCATGTGATTAAAGGAACATACGTGCTTTAATGTATTTCTAAATCGGGGTCTATGTAACTAAATGAGTGCAAGGCCAACAATAGCATCCAACTTTTTGTGGGGGCTCTGCAACACTCTGTCCTTTGTCCCCTTCTCTTGTTCCACTATACTTTTATCTCTGGGCAATGTTGTTCACAAATACAACTTCTACTACCACCTATCTCAACTCCACACCCATCTCCATCTGCCCAAACTAAAATCTCATTCTGTGTCTCTGATATCTCGTGGATTTCTAGCCATCAGCTCACACTCAACATAGCTACAACAGGACTCTTAATCTTTCTCCCCAAACCCTCCCAGCTACCTCCTATCTCAATCACTGTGGACAATATCACTATTATGCCTGTTACTGAGGCCCATAACTTCAGTGTCATCTTCAACTCTGAACTCTTTCTAGGTTGTCGCATGCGGGTTATGTCTGAAACTTACAGATTTTCTTCATAGCACTTTAAAATATGACCTTTCCTTTCTATCTGCACAGCTAAAACTCATACAGGCTGTCGTCATCTCATGTTGGTTATTACATCATGGCCTACACAAAGGCAATCTTGGCCCGCTCATATACGTTCAGAATGCTGCTGCAAAGATCATTTTTCTTTTCCTGTCACTTTGACCATGTCACCCCTCTCTTTGCATCCCTCCACTGGCTCCTACTTCTCTCTAGGATCAAATATAAGCTCTTTATATTCAGCTTCAAGGCCCTTCACAGCCTTTTCCCACACTACCTATCATCTCTCATTCAATATTAAAAAGTCCAATCCCACCTCCAACCAGTCCATGATGTCAGCCTCCGTTGCGCACTTGTTAAAATTGCAAACCAACACTTCAGTGCTTTCTCCCATTCTGCCCCTCGGACGTGGTACGAGCTGCCTGAAAAATCCTCCTTTAAAACTCTGCTTAAGACTCTCCTTTTCTGTGATGCCTAAAAAATCTTGACAACAGTTAGGTCATTTTTCAGCGTAACAGCCGTATTAGTCTGTATTCGCAAAAAGAAAAGGAGTACTTGTGGCACATTAGAGACTAACCAATTTATTTGAGCATAAGCTTTCGTGAGCTACAGCTCACTTCATCGGCTGCATACTGTGGAAAGTGTAGAAGATCTTTTTATACACAAAGCATGAAAAAATACTCCCCTCTGCCATGTACATTGGGCAAACTGGACAGTCTCTACGTAAAAGAATAAATGGACACAAATCAGATGTCAAGAATCATAACATTCGTAAACCAGTCGGAGAACACTTAAATCTCTCTGGTCACGTGATTACAGACATGAAAGTTGCAATATTACAACCAAAAAACTTCAAATCCAGACTCCAGTGAGAGACTGTCAAATTGGAATTCATTTGCAAATTGGATACAATTAACTTAGGTTACCTTGCATAATGACTTAGCCACTCCCAGTCTCTATTCAAGCCTATTTCCCCTTGTTTTTTCCTACCCCCCCCCCCAGACATTCTTGTTAAACCCTGGATTTGTGCTGGAAATGGCCCACCTTGATTATCATACACATTGTAAGGAGAGTGATCCCTTTTGATAAGCTATTACCAGCAGGAGAGTGGGGTGGGGGGAGGTATTTTTTCAGGGTTTGTGTGTATAAAAAGATCTTCTGTACTTTTCACAGTATGCATCTGATGAAGTGAGCTGTAGCTCACGAAAGCTTATACTCAAATAAATTGATTAGTCTCTACGGTGCCACAAGTACTCCTTTTCTTTTAGTTAGGTCATTGGTATGCTGAAGCATGCCAGTCCCTCACAGTTTGAATCTGACCCTGCCATTTCTTATGTACATAGTACTCATTATGGTATATCATGAAAAATCATAGTTTGCAGTATAATAAATGGAAACACTGAACTGTACATGTGGAATGGGACTACTTATGTGCTCAAAATTAAGCAAAATACTTAACTGCTTTGCTGGATGGGGACTCTAATGCATAAAATAGTAACAGATTAGGTTGTGTTCAGTGGCCTGGCCTTTCTTTTAATGCACACTGTGCCTGAGGTATTACATTGGGCAAAGCCAATTCCTGACTTCAGGGTGAACAGTGGCTATCAGACACATCGAACAAACCCGAAGAGCCGGTGATGCTTTAGGCTGAGAAAGAAGACTTATTTTCAGAAGATTGCATTTCACGTTTGATTAAGAATTTAATGTGTAGTTAGTAATACCTCATGTTTTGGGGGTGGAGAGGTAGTGAGCAATGTTCTTTGTGGACTGTCAATTACAGTTGGGACTGCTTCTTTGAATATAGGTGTTCTGGAGCTGCTGAAAAAATTGAGGAGTGGGGACATCAAGGGTAGAGCAAGATGTCAAGTAGCAAAAGCTTCTATGCTGAAGAGAAAGTGGAGTTAACGGATACAAATGAGCATCATGAGACAAACAGCTTTCTGAAACCAGAGAATATTTCTTTGTTGGGAGATTTGCAGTCATGTTAAAAATGGGGTTAGAAGCATGAGTGCAAGATAGTTTCTTCAAAGGCTACTTCATGAAACGTGCTGTAAAGGAAAGCAAGGCTATATTTTGAAGACACAACAATAAATAGAAGTTGAAGAGAAGCAGAAGCAGTGGGGTGCAGTGAGGGAAAAGTTTGGGACCCCAAGTCCTAAAACTGTGTCTCTGAAGTCACATAAATAAGATTGGCTTTTTAAAAATGGGATATTGTTTGTGAGAGTTCCTCCACAGTTCATGTTTATTTCAGTTAAATAGTAACACTGTGAGAGATAGGTGAGAGCTGAGCAAAAGGATTAGCAACACCGAGGCAAACAGAAACTAGAGAGAGCACCAATTGGCAAGCCTCTACTGGTGAGGAGTCATCAGAATAAGACTGACTGAATGAGACCACTGAGTTTCTGTGTGTATGTGTGGCCTATCTTTGAGGACAGGAGAAAGAGGACAAAATGAACCAAGATAAGTCTGAGTCCCTGAGCCATGAAGAGCAAACCCCCTATAAAATAGTAGGATTAAGGAAAACGGATGTCTGAGTTAAAATTAATAGGTCTATAACTTCATCCATTTAATTCATTCTTGCAGGCTTATTAAAGATATTTTAAACTCTGTATTGCCAATTTATTATTAATTCTGGAACTTTATTTAAGGGCAAAGTATGTAGTACCTTTCAGGGTTTACCTAAGTATAAAATGGCCAACATTCACTGACTATGAACAAGACAATTACAGTATAATTAATTATTCATAATTTATAGTGATAGCCTTATCACTAGTTAATGGTTATATTTAGTTTCTCTAGCCCCATACTGAGAAGGATTAGAATCCATTATAGTAAACTAAGTAGTTCATTTTACTTATGTTACATTGGCATGAATCTACTGGCTACATCTACTATTGAAAATTGGTGAAATTATCAGGAATTGATTTTCAGAAGACTAGTAAATGCACAATAAAGAGGGACCCAAAAAAAGGGGGACATGAACCTTTAGGTCAGCAACAGAAGTAAAGTGTGGTGGGAACATGAAACAGAATGTGACTAAGTAGGAACATAGGTATTGCCATGATGGATTAGACCAACAATCCATCTACTCCTGTGTCCAACAGATGCTTCAGAGGAATATACAAGAAACCTGCAGCTGGCAGTTATGGATTAAACTGTCTAAATGGCATATTTCTCTTAATCCTCATTTAGTTAGATGTTGGGTTTTGCCCTGAAGCATGAGGGTTTATATCCCTACCTAAACCATTTTTTAAACACTTGGTGATGTAATTATGGGTACTCTTATTAGCCATAGAAATATCCTAGCCATGTTTGACTCCTGCTAAGCTCTTGGTTTCAGTTGTGTCTTATGGCAATGAGTTGGCCTAAAACTGCTGAAAGAATGGATGCAAAAAGGAGATATTTTGGGCCAGATTTTTAAGGCATTGAGGCAGCTAAAGATGGGAGTTAGGCATCTAAGCACTTCTGAAAATCTACTAGGTACCAAGTGCATCTTTATGTGCCTATCTCCCTTTAAAAATCTGCCCCCAAATTTGACTGTCATATTTATCTTATCTATTCTAATCCTTCCGCCCTCTCACTGCTACAATAATGTAAATGTGAGCCATTATAGCATGCATTGATCGATGGATGTTTTGCAACAAATAACTTGTATTCATTTAGTCTATTTAGCCTCAGCTACTTTTCCTTTTCACATTGTCCCACTTGTATACAGGGGGCAACCACAACCAATTTGTTTGACTTAATATAGACACATTAAGATGAGGAATGATGTGGGAGCTGTCACATGGTGCTATCATAGAAACAGGGCTAAACAATTACACCAACACATTAAGAAGACCACTTTGAAATATTTGCATTTGTTTCTGTTAGTGTAATGACTATGTATTATTTCAAGAGATAAAACTGGATTTCTTTGGGACCTCAAAGAATCACAAGAGTAAAATCATTTGAAGGGTAAAACAAATTCTGATAAATTTGTACCGGTATCATTGAAACGTAATAGTGCTGGTGACTTTTCTACTCAACATCATTATTATCAACTTGTTCACACACTCTTGACAGAGATCATAACAATGGATTATGACCATCTTCATTGCCTTGGCATGTACACCGTTCTGTGCAGGGCCGGTTGTTCTGAGTACAAGCACAGTTGATTGTGCAGCAACCTCTACTGGTACAGGCACAAATATGGTCTTGTAGCAGCTCAGATGCCATTGGGCCCTTGAAGAATACAGGAAGTAGTTCATCATTCACACTTTTGCAGCCACGTTGCAATAGTGATCCAATATCTGGTATACCTGTGTGTTCAGACATCCAAATGTTTGTTTACCATGATGCGTTTTTGACACACTCTTCAAAACTGTCCTCAAGTGTTAAGGAGTTTGGCCAGTGATTGTTCTTTTTGATGGCTAGTTTGAGATGCAAGCAATTCAGGTCTCTTTGGGTATACTTGTCTTTGACTGGTCATTCAGCACTGTTACCAACTTCCTTGCTGCAGAAATTATGGCTTGCCCAGAACTGGCATTTTTTTTTTTTTTTTGCATCCAACATTAGATCTGGTCTACTGTTACCTTTCTGCCATTTTCACAGTTACTGTTGTCATATCTGTCAAACAATTTGATTACAGAATTAACTTTGTCAAATACCTTTAGGATCTACCTCATTCAATTAATCCAATGTGTGGAATTTGTCTTCAGCCATCATTTGTATGACAGACATGGTATCTCTGATGAACACTGTGGTTTCTTTGTTTCATGCTGTTAGCTCATGAATTCTTTCAGTTTGAGCTTCCAATTGATGCCCTAATGTAGCTGTCTGTTTTTCTGCTTGTTTCAGCAGCATGGAAGAGGGACTTGTGCATAGGTCTTATTGGGTGACTAAGAATAATTGTCATTTAAATATGATCTCCACATCTTGCTAAGGAGAGGACTCTGCAGAAAACAATTTCTGGACTGATAGCTGCTGTGATTGTCCTTTCCTTGCTAGACTTAAATTTAGTCATCTTGGCCATGTCAGCATATGTTTGATGCAATATCTATTGACTGGGCTGAAGAAGCTGCGTGTACCATCAGAATCAAGTTCTGCACCTCTCTCAAATCTCTCATTTGTTGTTCACCAACATCTTCTATTTTCACTTGAGATTCTTGTAAATTTGATGTTACATGCAGTCTTGTAGATAAGTTTGATAAACGCCTCTGGATGTGATTCAGGGTCAAATCTGTTAATCAGGCTCACTCGCCAGAAAACCACCCACAAAGCATTTGGATGACTTAAATTCCTGCTTCAGATTACTAGCTGGTTGGATAGCATCAGCTAATGTTGTTGCACTGTGTAAAATAATGGTAACTTGCCTTGTCCTTGCTGTGCACAGAATTAAATTGAAGAACCATCATGTTTTTCTAATCTTGCCTGTAATTTACTACTGCAATAGCTTCCAGTTTCTACATCTGAGGAAAATAGGGCTTTATATCTTTGTAGCAGCTTGGAGTGGATCAGATATAAGATAATTGTCTATCTTTTCAATCAGTTGATAAAATGCAGTGTCATAAGGTGACACTACTGATGCAATGTAAACCAGATGGTTTTGCTTTAAGATTCATTTTATTCAAGTAGGAAGAAAGGTGTGTGGAGTGATAAACTGCATCCTTAGCCATCAAGTCTTCTACAAATATTCAGCACAACATGTTATCTCCTCTTTGAAGTGCTGCCTCCCCTTAGATTGGTTGCTCATGAAATAGAAACATTTGAGAGAAGTTTTTTGTCTGTCTTGTTTTTCTCAAGTAAATAATGTGACAGGACCAAACACTGAAGGATGTGCTTGCTCTGGTGTCTATAGAAGCAGGTGAACATGATGCTTTCTAATCAGATTCAGAGTTAGTTTTCTTTTCTGTATTCAATTCAGCTCTGACATGCACCAAATTCAACTAGTTCATGTATTTCTGAAAACAACTATTGTGATAGAGTATTGGTGGCACATCATCTAAACTAGAAAACTCATCCAGTAGCTGCCAGTACAATTCATCTCTCTTGGCTTCTGCTGTCAGCAGCACAGAATTCTGTCCAGCACTGGTGGCTTTTGACAGTTTTGTAATCCATTGATTTTCTTGACAAATAACACATTTTTTTCAAAGTTTGTGGAGAGTCCTTTTCTCTTTGATGTAAGCTTTAAGGGGCTTTTATCCTTCATGTCCAGATACTGTAATTTACCTGTGGAGGTAAAATTACTAAAAAAATATTGTTAGCATTACCACCTACACTACCACCATTTTTCCTTTTGTACATGTCTACAGACTGATGCTAAATTAGATATAAATTAGGTCTATTTTTAGTATCAAAATTGCCATTTTTATTTAGTGAGCACTTTGATTGAAGTCCAATATGAAACTGTGTATCTAACACTAATCCTTACATGTGTATGAGAGTCACTGAAATTTAAAAGCTAGTTTCTGGAATATCTCAAAGGCTAGTGCTGCATGCATAGGCATTTACAAATTAAAACCTTCTACCAGGCAGAGAAAGTGCTACATTGTATGGACAAAAGCTTACAAATAGAGAAGCATTACATTATGAATTCACATAAATTTACACCTACCCACAATGCACTACAAACTAGGGGCATGCAATCTACTGCTACTGGTGTAAAACCTTCAGTGTGAGACTGATCTGGTCAGCAAATTTCAACTGAAAATGTAGAAAACTATTATAATCACGTATTAGGTATTTTGACAATTAAGAATATTTGATGTGAAAACATTTCATGTTAGTATACTGCAAAATGTTGATTTTTGACATTTTGGGCACATATTTAACAGTTTTATCATTTCTGAAAATTATTTGTGCATGCAAACCAATAAACATATTTTAATACATTGTTGTTTGGAAGCTCTGGCTAATGAATACCACATTAAGGTGCTAAAATTAATTTTAAAAGTAAAAACTGTGATCAGTCATGTTGCAGTGTTTCTGGAACTGTGCCAAAAAAGAAGATCCTTCTCAATTTTAGGTACTATTGTTTCACTATGCCTACAGGCTTACAGCCCCACTTGACAGCTTCAGATCATGCCTCATCTAAATTTACATGACATTGGGTGTGTGTAGGGTGGTTACATTAAACTCCAAAAATATGGCTCTTTTTGCCACATGCCTTTCCTAATAGTAATTCTTTCTTTTAAATTTCTTATGCTTTATATCTGTAAGAAGCGTAGCAGTCTTGTAAAGCATACAAAGCCAAAATGACCGTCCACAAATTGATCATATTTTTATACAGTGAAACCAGCCTTAAATGACATGTCAAGGGATTGATAAAAATCAATTGCTTAGAGGTCTTGTAATAAGTTGGAGCAGAATTGTACTCAGTGGGTCATACACTCATTTGGTTTAAATTGGTATACTCCATTGACTTTAATGAAACTATGCCTATTTACACCATGTGAGGGTTTATCCCAGTATAGATGGTGAAACTTTGGAAAGGTTTCTTAAGACAGCTTTCCTAACAAGGATGATCTCTTACAGAGATTATATGGTATAGTTTTAATTTTTATTGGTTAAAAATTTAAAAGCATGGTTATTGTTAATAGGAGTAGTGTTTATTATTATATGTTGTTTGTATTGCCATAGTGCCCCAAGACCCTGATGAAGTGGGTTTTGCATTGGGCGTTAAAACTGTTCAGGCTTAAATTGGTTCTGCTCTCCTCCAGTAGAGTACTTTGCTGTCTAGGACCCTCTGATGAGAGTGCCCTGTATTCCATTCCCAAATTTTTGTCCTGGGCTGTTGTCACTTGTCAGTGGATAATAAATGGAGCAGCAATGTTGGGAATAGCCTAGGCTCAGTCTGTTGAGAGCCTTTAAATATTCACAGATTACAAAGTCGGAAGGGACCGTTGTAATTGTCTAGTCTGACCTCCTGAATAACACAAACCAGAGGATTTCCCTGAATTAATTCCTGTTTGAACTACAGCATGTGTTTTAGAAAAATATCTAATCTTGATTTTAAAATTTCCAGTGATGGAGACTCCACCACAACTCTTGATAAATTGTTCCAATGGTTAATTACCCTCACTGTTAAAACGTGTGCCTTATGTTGAGTCTGAATTTGTCTAGCTTTCGCTTCCAGGCTTTGGGTCTCATACCTTTGTTGGCTAGATTGAAGAGCCCACTGTTACCAAACGTCTGTTCCACACGTAGCTATTTATAGGGTGTGATCCAATCATCCCTTAATCTTTTCTTTGATAAGTACATAGATTTAGCTCCTTAAATCTTTCACTATAGGCATGTTTTCCAAGCCGTTAATTATTCTTATGGCTCCTCACTGAACCCTCTTAAAATTTGCAACTTCTTCCTTCAATTGTTGACACTAGAATTGGGCACAGTATTCCAGCAGGGTCAGATCAGTGCCAAATATAGAGCTAATATAACCTCTCTACTCCTACTTGATATTCCTTTGTTTGTACGTCTAAGTATCAGTTAGCTTTTTTGGCCACAGCTCTGTACTGAGAGTTCTGCTATGTATCCACTGTGACTCCCCAGTCTTTTTCAGAGTCACTGATTCCCAGGATAGAGTTCCCCTTCCTGTAAGTGTGGCCTCAGTTCTTTATTCCTAGATGTATGACTTTACATTTGATCCTATTGAAACATGGTTTTTTTTTCCAAGTGCCCCGCTTACTATGAGATCCAGATTACACTGTTTCAGTGACCTGTCCTCTTCATTATTTATGACTCCCCTAATAGTTGTCATCTGCAAACTTTATCTGTAACAATTTTGGTTTTCTTGCAGGTCATTGTTAAAATGTTAAATAGCATGTGGCCGATGGTAGATTCCCACGGGACCACTCTGGAAATATACATGATTGATGATGATTCCCCATTTACAATGACATTTTGAGATCTATCATTTAGCTAGTTCAGGACCTTGAAATAAACAGAGGAGTCAGTGAGCACAATGTGTTCTTGGCATATTTTCTGGCTCAGTAGGGAGGCCATCAAATGTTTCACAAATTAGGTTTACTGAATAACCTTGATGTTTAGCCATATGTAGGTCAAATTACAGTAGTCCAGTCTTTAAGTGATGAACTAATAGCTCATCATCTGAGATAAAAGGCATTTTTTTTTGTCAAGCTGGACGTGGAAGAAGGTGTTTCTAGCAAATGACATCCTTACCTGAATGTTAAGGAGCTGTGATTAACAGGAACCTAAGGCTTCCCACTATTTTGATTTTAGGAGTGTGGGTGCAAGTGCCTTTACTGTACCATCCGTTAAGTGCTTGAGTTAGCACATCAAAACAGTCCCCTCTTCTTATTACCATCATTTCAACTTGCCTGAGTTAAGCTTGACCTGGATGTTTTTCATCCAAGTGCTTATTTCTCACAAACATTGTGACATTTGTGTGATAGTGGTGTTCATATCTTTGAGATGGAAGTATGAACCTGGATATTATCACACTGGAGAAGGTATTAGAGTCCAGAGAATTTTACTGTCCCTCTTGCATGTCTCAAACATGTGTTTCTTTGGAGAGGAGAGTGAATTGATTTATGAGAAGTTGAGATCAAGCAGGAAACAAAATCTTCAGCAATGTATTAATTGATGTTTCTGCTTATGATTTTTATTTTATAAAGGGCACTCGTTAATATTAATGATTAATTATAAAATAAATAATATATAACAGCCTTAGTTTTTTTTTCCTTTTAAAAGCTATTACTGTGCATGCAATATGCTGTTCTTCTTGACATAAATAGCAACAGACAGATATAAAGTAGAGGGAATATCTTCCATGTAACAGTTGCTTAAAATACTTCCCGCGCTCAGTTTTTTCAGTCTGTATACACATGTAACCTTCAATGAAATCAATGGGAATTCTGACTTTGTAAAAAGACAGGTTTTTTTAAAAAAATGTATATAAGGTAAGGACATAAGCAACCAGTCCTTATATGGTCTGTATGATGTCCAAACCAATTAGATTCAAGAAGTATAGTATAGTAATTTGCCATTGAAATGCTGTACTATGCATGCAGTGTGCCTTTCTCTTTACCTTTTCATGATATCTGGAAGATGTAAGGAAGAAATGTTACATTGACATCATGTCATGTCTGGTATGGAACACTGTGGCATGGAAGAGCCACAAATATTATACGAATGCGTGAATAGGAACAGTTATATTAACAAATGCTTCCTCTGGGATCATTGTAAAGGATGATGCAGAATGCATTGTTGGCATGCAGTGATGAAGCACATGGATATATATATATATTTAAATGTGGTATCCTGGTTTTGTTTCTCTTTGAAAGTCATGTATGTATTTATGCATTTTTGTTGTTCACAGAGCAACAGGAACTGGATACAAAGATGTGTGTAATATTAAAGGATATACTTTCACAGAAGTTCATGAGGACCAAGCCATGCAACTCCCATTAGCATCCATATCAGCTATGCCCCAGTAAGTGTAAATTAAATAAAAAGTCAAGGAAATTCAGAGTTAAGGCTATCTTAATTAACCATGATGGCTGTGTTTAGCTGTTTTGGCACATACATAATGCACAAGATACACTAATATGAGTTCCTTAGTATGGAATACCTGAGCACAACAGGAAAAAAAATAAAAAAGAATTAAACTCGGAATTTACTTTCACTGTATACATTTGTTATCACGTTGCTCAGAGGCACACAGTCCCTGCATGGTGTGAGATAATTGCACATATTTCCACAGTCCACAAATACCATATAAACTGTAGAGAACTGAGTGGAATGTTGAATATTTATTGGAAACCAAATAAAACTGTCTGTCTTGTCTGCCATGCAAGAAATCAATTGTGTGTATGTGAGTAATTTATGTGCATCTATATAAATATAGAGATATAATTATGACATTGCAGAGAGACAGAGTGCATGGGAATTAGGGGAGAGAGTGGGTTAAATCCTACTATATTAGACTGCTCACTGTAAAGTGGTGTACCTTATCAATGAATGTTTATAATTTAGTTCAGTAGAGCAGGGAGCTAGTATGCTTACAATAGTGGAAGCCGTTACATATAAAGAAAAACCTAAAAGTGCATAATCTATTTTATTTGAAAATATCTGACTGCTTATATTTTGTTAAATAAGATCAATGTGTGATTGATGGGCCACAAATCCAAATGTATGTTTCCAGATTATCCAGTAGCATCTACAACCTTGTCATGAGACCTCCTTGACACCAAATGCTACATCATTTCAAAACTGCTTACATGCTGATTGCCTGAATAGAGTTCTAGAAGCTATTCATAATCATAATTAAATGTCTTCATCACTGTTATAACCAATATCACTCAAAGTGTAAGAGAGAGAGAATTAGGCTAATGTTTCAGCTTGTACTCAGCAGGAGCCCTTGACATTATTCTGAATACTCTTACTTGGATTTTTTTAATCAGAAATTTGTTTTTAAGTTAGAATGTCCTGGTCTGAAAAATCTGACTTAGATTAAAATATTTCTTTTTGGGTGGTGTGGTTCGGAGTTATTTTTCAATGCACTCAGTAAAGAAGTCAGTCACCGAAAATAATATAAAGATAGATGGCTGGATAAATGTAGAATATTAATGTCTGTGTTTGTTGCTGAGCATCTGACAACTGCCAGATTTGCCTATATGTATTTATCTACTATCCTGTACTATTTATTCATCTGAAACACACTTTAAAATGAAGTATATGAAAGATAATATGTAAATTAGGCCTGTTTTAGGCAATCAGAACCTTGAATCATTCAAGACAGTTAACATTAAAACTTTTTTTTAAAAAAAACCTTATTTTATTCTTTTGTAATATATGCATGTTTTATTTTTAAAGCTGAAGTTCTCTAAATACAGCAGCTGAGGCAGGGGTGGGGGAAGGCTAAAATCAGAGAGTAAAGGAGAATAAAAAGAACTGTGAGAGATGGGAATTTATGTGGTGAATATGGAGAGGTGGGAAGTACAATGCAGTCAGATCCTGGGGTTCACAGTGCAGCACTACATACAGATGAAGGGAATGAGGGGAAAGTGTGATCTTGAATGGCAGGAGTAAATTCAAAGTTCCTTGGTGTGACAGGGTCCTGATTAGAAAGGCTGCAGAATCAGTCCCCTGCCACGCCAGTCCTATTCAGGTGAATAAAGTGGATCTGGTTGGAAGAAACTTGCTCTAATTGGGGAATGAGAGCCAGCTGCCAGCCCAATTAGCCCAGGGCTCTATAAGAGGCTGGGATGAAGGAAGCCAAGGTGGTGAGATGGAGGAGAGTGAGTGCAGGGAGAAAGTCCTTTCTCACCTCTCTTTCTCCCCCCTCCTCCCCCCCCTGGATCAGACACAAGAACCTAGAGCTGTGCCACACTGTATGGTGAGAAGGTGGTGGGAACGCAGACTTGTAAATAAAAGCGCCAGTGGTTTTAGAACCAGAGGGTCTCTGAGTGACTTTATCTGAACCAAGCAGAGACAGGAGCCAAGAGGGCCAACTGCGCTTGGCTACACTTGGGTTAAACAGCTGTGCCAAGATGTGGCATGGGACCCTGATATCCCTTGAGGTTATCTATCAACAGTTCTTCTGTAGTAATTGTAATGTCCTCCTTAATAGTGAATCTGATCTCAAAGAAAATACTTCTAAATGTTCTCATTCACTCCTTTCCAGATTAAATTTAGTCTAATGAAGCTGACCTAATGACAATGGAAGTTTCTAGCCTAATCGATATTTTTCACATATTACAGAGATCTGACTGACACGATGTGTCTATGTCCATATTTTACATTACATCTTATAAGGAGACAATGGGCTGGCATCTATTTGTATATGCACAACATTGCATATGCAAGGACTTGAGTGAGGGTTTTTCTTATAAAGAGCTCAGCTCAATTGTGTTTCCATAAATAAAATTGTAGGAAACAAAAATGCAGGCTGTTTAGAAAAGTTCCTCAGATAAGGTTCCTTTTCCAATTACTAGTACAGTTTTTGTGCTATCAGATTTCTAGTGTTACTGGGTCTGTTGCTTAAGGGAGGGATTCCTCCAAGACTTTTTCTGCTCGGCTTATCCAGAACACTTCATCCAGTTCTTTGGAATCTGAAAACTCAGTTTGAATCCAGCTTTACTGGATCAGACTACTTTATTAATCACATAGCTCTCTGCCCCCGCTGGCCAGGTCCAGATGCAGGGTTTAGGCACAGAGTGATACCATAATTCAAAATCCATGTGTCACACTACATGGTTTATATACATTTTTCTTAGCTACAAACATATATACTACTTAAAAAGAAAAGGAGTACTTGTGGCACCTTAGAGACTAACCAATTTATTTGAGCATAAGCTTTCGTGAGCTACAGCTCACTTCATCAGATGCATGTAGCTCATGAAAGCTTATGCTCAAATAAATTGGTTAGTCTCTAAGGTGCCACTAGTACTCCTTTTCTTTTTGCGAATATAGACTAACAGGGCTGCTACTCTGAAACCTGATATATACTACTTGAATCTAATTGGTATGGACGTCCTACAGATCATGTAAGGAACAGTAGCTAGTATAAGGACCAATAGCTTATCAGTTAAGGGTGTTCCCACTTATCTCAATAAGCCTAAAACCACCCTCTCCAGCACACAGCCTGCCACAGCCTTATTTACAGTTTAACCTTGCACTCAAATCAAGTTATCTGTAGTTTACTCATGCCCAGCAAGATCTATGCCTACAAGCAGGATTTTGGGAAGGCCATGCAGGAGGTGCAAAGTGCTCATGCAGGTTGAATTGGTGCTTGGGACTATGCAGATCTTCCCCTCCTCATCACCCCCTGAAGGTAGCATGTGGAGATGCTTTGAAGCTAGGGGGCAGTTTGCCCTCTACACATTTCCTCATCACTTAGTATCAGCTACTCTAGTTGGTGCTGGGGAGGGGGTTTGTCCCATAATAATTAGTTAAACTGGAGTTGTAATTTGAAACACCAGTTTCATTGAAAAAGGAAGGATAGAAAGAGTTTAAGCAGGGCTGCCAAGTGCTGTCATGTGTCCTACATTCCTGCATCTCTGTTGCATTCCTATGCATCCAGATGAGCAGTGGGAAGCCTAGCATGTCTCTGCAATGGCACCTACTGAGTTAGCAGCTAGGTGCTTCTCCTGTCAAGGCTTCCCATACTCCATCTCAAGGAAAGAGCAGCCAAGAAGAGGAGGAAAAGGAAGTAGCAGGATGATTGAGGGTCCCAGTAGTGACTCCAGGCTCCCCCCAGTCACAGATTAGCACAAACCACCCCACAGCAACTTCAACAGCCCCAGCAACCCTCCCATTCTCCTTCCAGTATACCCAGGCAAGCAACACATACCTCACAACCAACCATTTCTGCCTACCCAAGCAAACAACAAGCACCTCCAGCTGTCACAGTACCTCCTAGTTGCCCCTCATCTCCCATCCTGCAGCCCTCAATAATCTCTAGCATCCACTCATATACCCCATACATGGCTACCAAACTGTGTGTGCAGCTCTGTGTCTTCACCCCACCGCTGCTTGGGCAGGATGAGTTGACCATGAACAAAAGGTTTTGGTTATATGCAGGTTATATGAAGCCAAGCTTATTTACCAATTTGCACAAAGTGTCACACATAGCTGCAGGGAACTTGGCAGCCAAGATTGAGTCATGATGTGCCTCCTCTCAGTAGGTTACCACTAGGTGACACTACTACTTCTTAAATATAAAGTAGGAAGCCACAGGGAGCTGTCTGAGCAATGTTGTAGACAGCCGGCTTTCTTCTGCTCCAGACCTTGCCTTTCTGTGAACCCTAGACTCTGGCTCCTGTCCATGGCTTGATTCTAACTCAGCTATTTGCCTCCTGTCTGCGACTTGGCACCTGACCCAGCTCAATCCTGACTCTGCTACTCATTTCCTGACCATGGCTTGGTAAGTGACCTGTGCACAAAGTCTGCCCATGGCCCAGCCCTGACATCAGCCCTAACAGTTTACTCAGACCTGCTTCAGCTGTCTCACCTATCCGACTCCTCCACAGAAGATGGAAGTGGTTCTCCAAGGGCCTGGGACCTGCAAGACCAAGTTACCTCTCTGAAAGTGGAGAACCTTGTGCTACAGATCCAAGCTAATGGAAGCACAGTCCCTACACAAGCAGTTAGCCCGCTCTCAGGCCCATGTGATGCAGCTCTCTGCCAAAGCACAGACTGTATGCAAGCAGCTGGTATGCTCACAGGGAGGAGCAGCTATACTATGTGCCCAAGCAGACTACCCACTGAACAGTTTGACACAGACAGTCGGAAATTCCAGGGGTTCCTGAATCAGTGCAGGCTGCTCTTCCTGCTCTGCTGCAGAACATATTCCACAGACCAGATACAGGTAGAGCTATTAGTCATCCTTCTCACTGGCGAAGCACTCGACTGGGCTTCCTCCTTTTGGGGCTTGAGTAGCCACCCTCTGCAGCCTACTAGTTGGTTCATTCTGGTATATAAACCACAAAGCCATCACAGGGAGCTGTCTGAGCAATGATGCAGACCACTTGCTTGCTTCCATTCCAGACCTTGCCGCATTGTGAACCCCAGACTTTGGCTCCTGACCCAGCTCAACTCTGATTGTTTACCCTGACTTCCTAACCCAGAATCCACTACTGGTCTTTTGTATTGGTTGCAGCTATGTGTCAGAAGCAGAAAGTGACAAGAAAGCCAAGAGAAACCCATACAACAGCAAGAGAAAACAGTGCTGAGTGTGATCGTGAGAGGAAGCAGAGAAACGGAGCTTCTTGATGCATAAGACTGTCTGGAAAAACAGACTTGGAAATTGTGAGCAAGGAAACTGACTGCTGTTGTTTGTTCCTATTGTGTTAAGGGAAACAGGATTTTGTGTACATTCTTTCAAATGAAATTTTGAAATAGAAATACCTGACTAATATCAACACTTTCTCTTACTAATGGAAGTTGGTAAGACCCCAAATACTGGCTAATTGTTTAGTTCAAGGAGCAACTATGGTTGTGGAGGTGTTCGTGAAAACATGAACCAAACACAGGCTTAGAACAATTTGATTAATGTTCACTTTTGCTCACTATTCTCTGGTTGTGAAGACTACAGTAGGCAAGAAAGCGATATTCATCCCGTGATGCAAGTCCTGATTGAATGTCATGGTTCAAAGATGACTTTTTTCAGCCATTTTGTGGTTAAAAAATGTTGAGAAATGCTTGTCTAGAAGGATATGGACTTGATGAAAAATTCTCTCAGAGAGGAATGCTTTCTCATCTGTTCCCACAATGCTGCCTCTTGGGACCAACTGGTCCCTTTCTGAAGGAGTTCAGGGTGTATTCCCTTTTACCCCCCAAAAAACCTTAGTGGGCCATATAGGTGCATCCTATACTCTGAGACCAAAAGGAGGACCAGGAAGCAACTTGATGTAGCAGGGAGACCACCTACATTGAAGGGACATTAAGTACAACAAACCTTGCCCAAGAGTTAATACCCCCAAAATGAGACAGAATCATGCATTTATAATGCACGCATGGCTATTGCTGGAAAATACACCATTTTTCCAAGCAATGCTTCCTTACTGAATATTTTCATGACATTAAGGGACTAAATAAGGATGTCCTTTACTATAGAGGGACAGATTGTCACCCTATTAGGACCGTACAGGGGGAGCAGAAAAGTAAAACACACTTTCTACACTGCTAGTCATCAGAACAAATTTGAAATCAGGAGTAGATAGCACACTTATAACTTATACTGCAGGACATTCCTGACAAAAACACTCTTGGGGTTAGGAGGCTTCACTTCCTTAGTGTGTGGTTACTAAAAACTCGAATGCATTTCTAGTGACAATGTAAAGAATTGCAGGATAGTACTTGACTCTGTTCTTATTCTAGCCAGTGTTACAGTAAGACAGAGACTGCTTTTGTGGGGAGATAAAGGATGGAGAAGTCAGCCAGCTTCATTGCCTCCCAAAGATAGATTATGAAAAAAGTGCTATCAACTATATTTTCCCCTATGGTACAAGATTAAAGAAGCAGCCAAGAGTCATCATGGAAGACAGCAGCCTATGGTAAGGTGTCGTTGTGGCAGCAGGATATAGACTATATGAGCTACATCAGCCCGGGTCTGCCAACTATTCATGGACCTTGGTTGATGTTCATAGTGCTACTAGAACCTCAGCCTTGCTTTGATTTCTAGTAAGTTTGAGTTCTGGTACAACTAAAGCTGGATCTTCAAGCTATCTTCCCAAAATATACATCCCTGAAAGATGTAGTTACTTGGTGCAGAATGATGAATGCAACTGGAGAAGGACGGTCATGTTTCAGGAGGAACCTAGTTGTCTCTGATACAAGGGACTCAGGAATACACGGTGGAGTCAGCAACGACAGAGTTAAAGAGCTTTAGTATGTAACACTAGGCTATTTGTATACTTAATGAAGATCATTTTCCTGTAACTCTGCTTTCCTATTCCATTACTTGTTGCAAATGAAACACTTGGGACTCAGTAATAATAGGTATATTTGCCTATCATTTTCTTGGTTTTAAGGCTCCTTGGTCAGATACCTATTGTGAGGTGATTGCTTTACAATGTTTCATTAATTAGGCTGTTCTCAGCCCTCTTCCTAGACTGAATTGTTACCGCTGTTCAATCTTCAGGAAGGTGGAAATCTGCAAGCAATTTCATAAAGAAGAAAATTACTTGCCATTAACTGGAGTTCTCCAGCTTATTTTGCTTGTACAGATCCACAGATTTGTACAGATTCTATTTATCTCCTTGTCAAGGTTCCTCCCCCACTCTGAACTCTAGGGTACAGATATGGGGACCTGCATGAAAACCACCTAAGCTTACTTTTACCAGCTTAGGTTAAAACTTCCCCAAGGTACAAATTAATTTTATCCATTGTCCTTGGAATATCCACTGCCACCACCAAACTCTAACTGGATTTACTGAGAAACATAGTTTGGACACATCTTTCCGCCCAAAATCCTCCCAACCCTTGCACCCCACTTCTTGGGAAAGGTTTGGTAAAAATCCTCACCAATTTGCATAGGTAACCACAGACCCAAACCCTTGGATTTGAGAACAATGAAAAAGCATTCAGTTTTCTTACAAGAAGACTTTTAATAGAAATAGAAGTAAAGAAATCACCTCTGTAAGATCAGGATGGTAGATACCTTACAGGGTAATTAGATTCAAAACATAGAGAGTCCCTCTAGGCAAAACCTTAAGTTACAAAAAAGACACACAGACAGAAATAGTCATTCTATTCAGCACAATTCTTTTCTCAGCCATTTAAAGAAATCATAATCTAACACATACCTAGCTAGATTGCTTACTAAAAGTTCTAAGACTCCATTCCTGGTCTATCCCCGGAAAAAGCAGCATATAGACAGACCCAGACCCTTTGTTTCTCTCCCTCCTCCCAGCTTTTGAAAGTATCTTGTCTCCTCATTGGTCCTTTTGGTCAGGTGCCAGCGAGGTTACCTTTAGCTTCTTAACCCTTTACAGGTGAGAGGATTTTTCCTCTGGCCAGGAGGGATTTTAAAGGGGTTTACCCTTCCCTTTATATTTATGACACTCCTTTTTTTGAAATATGTGCTGTGGAAGGAGGATAGAAGCTCAGGAAGTTGAGGCATGATGGAGATACTATTAGGTGGTTGCAAAACTGGTTGGAAAACTATTCCCAGAGAGTAGTTATCAGTGGTTCACAGTCATGCTGGAAGGGCATAACGAGTGGGGTCCCACAAGGAACAGTTCTGGGTCCGGTTCTGTTCCATATCTTCATCAATCATTTAGATAATGGCATAGAGAGTACACACATAAAGTTTGCAGACGATACCAAGCTGGGAGGGGTTGCAAGTGCTTTGGAGGATAGCATTAAAATTCAAAATGTTCCAGACAAACTGGAGAAATGGGCTGAAATAAATAGAATGAAATTCAATAAGGACAAATGCAATGTACTCCATTTAGGAACGAACAATCAGTTTCACACACACAAAATGGGAAATGACTGCCTAGGAAGGAGTACTGCAGAAAGGGATAGTGGACCATAAGCTAAATATGAGTCAACAGTGTGACACTGTTGCAAAAAAAGCAAACATCATTCTGGGATGTGTGATCAGGAGTATTGTCAGTAAGACACGAGAAGTAATTCTTCTGCTTTACTCCGGGCTGATTAGGCCTCAGCTGGAGTATTGTATCCAGTTCTGGGTGCCACATTTCAGGAAAGATGTGGACAAATTTGAGAAAGTCCAGAGAAGAGCAACAAAAATGATTAAAGGTCTAGAAAACATGACTTATGAGGGAAGATTGAAAAAAAATGGGTTTGTTTAGTCTGGAAAAGAGAAGACTGAGAGGGGACATAACAGTTTTCAAGTACATAAAAGGTTGTTACAAGGAGGAGGGAGAAGAATTGTTCTTCTTAACCTCTGAGGATAGGACAAGAAGCAATGGACTTAAATTGCAGCAAGCGAGGTTTAGGTTGGACATTAGGAAACACTTCCTAACTCTCAGAGTGGTTAAGCACTGGAATAAATTGCCTAGGGAGGCTGTGAAATCTCCATCATTGGAGATTTTTAAGAGCAGGTTAGTCATGAGTACAGGGGACTGGACTAGATGACCTTTTGAGGTCCCTTCGAGTCCTATGATTCTATGCTCTCTTATTATTATAATTATGTATTATTTATTTTATTGCTATCTCAGGCTTGATGCCAGTCTGTGGGTTCATTAAGGCTTATGGTTCCTACTTAGCTAATTCTTTTAATAAAGTTGGAGTTTTCAGATCTCCCTGAGTGTGGCTGTGTGGAATCTAGGAAGAGGAGTGTGTGAGGTTTTTTTTTTTAATAACTTCTAATTTTATCATGTTTGATAATAGACTTATCAAACTTGTTAGATTTGGGAATTAAATTATTTCCGTGTCTTTAATTTGAGTGCTAATTCAAATTAAGATTTACCACAATACACTGGAAGTATCTATGCCACTATTTCATTAATGTAAAAAGGCCTCTTCCAACTTCTCACCTTAACATTATAATTCTAACCCGTGTCTGATAATACCATTGTGATATCTTTTGGTTCTTGTTTGCCACAAAAGTTTGTACTAGAGAATTCAAAAGACTCAAAATGCTATAGCTAAATGCAGGAATAATTTATGGTCTGTGATGAGGAATCTGTAACTGTAAATCTCTTTCTGATTTGGGCAAATTTTCAAATAATGTCTGGCTTGGTTAGTCAAATCTTTATTCCACAATTTGATCAAATACATCTAGCAAGCACATCCTGTTTTTACTCATTGATTCTTTGTACGATTTAAAGCTCTTTCTTCATCTGCTTTCTATGTACACCAATGTAAAAGGCAGCAAACAATGATTACATATATTTGGCAAAAAATACAAAGTAAGGAAAAGCTGGTATAAAAGTGCACGTTTGGGGCAGATTTTCTTTCTAAATATCGTTGAGATGTTCAGAATGCATGTCTCAATAAGGCTTCCATGCATACTGCAATCTCATTAGTACAAAATTAAATTACAAGAGCTATTGATGTGTCAGAAAATCAAGCAAGGTTTTCAAAGATGTGTAGACACCTAGAGATCCAAAACCCAGAATTCTGCACTCTGAAGGCACGGATTCCTGCATAAAACACTCTTAATTTTTCATTCATTAATATGGAATGGACCTCTCCAATCTAACAGATACATTCATGGTTAAATTTCTTTTCCTTTATTTTCCTTTGCTGATCAAACTTCTGCTTTGCATCAGCTTCAGTCTCTGGACTGATGGCAGGTATTCTGTCTGAATTATTGTGTGGGATAAGCAAGTGTTTGTTTGCAGAATTTCAAACAGCACAGCTTGCTGTCTGTCTGAATTATTTTTGAGTACATTAAATATGCCTTTAGTTTACAGCTGTCTCATATTTAATAAGTGTACAGAGTTTAGATGACAGCAAGAAAAAAGACGTGCCAATTTTTGGGTTTGGGTTTTTTATTACAGAAGTCATTTTAAAAAACATCTAACTTCCATTAAGGGTTGATAAAATCTAATGTGCAAGGGGTTTAGTAGGAATTTATTTTTCATTACACAAAATAAATGGATTAGGTATCTGTATGTGGTGAGGTGTTCTAGCATTAGAAATTGAAAAAGTGTCATTAGAAACAAACGAGATATGACAGAGATATAAAAACGTAGCATTTACATGCCACATGACCAAACCTTAACCTTACGTAAATGTACCTCCATTTTCTGCAGGGGAAAAATAATTTAGTTTCCTTGTATTTTTTACCTCAAGGACTCTAATCAATGCTGAATTATGGAATATATATTTTATACAGTGGATTTTTGCCCACTGTGAAACCAGCAGGACCTCACTGGTGACCTGGGACAAATCTTTCAAATAAAAAACAAGGATATTAATCTACTTCACCTTTTAGCTATTGTGGTCTTTTTTTTTTATCAACCTGAACTCATTCTAAAATAAAATAAGATAAAAGTTATAATCTCACAGAATTTTTATTACTTGGATATTATGCTTTTATATGTTGGCAAAATAGATCGTTTACCTTAAACTGTCATAAAAATGTTCAGGACAAGATTCTTGGATTAGATTTTGATGTGTTTATTCATACTGAGCAGTACTGTTGATTTATGACTTTGTGTAAGTAAAGGTGGCAAAATCGAGCCCTCTGTGATTGTTTTTCACAACATACAGAACCATTTCTGGAGTGCACCATACTCAGGCCAAAAAGGGGATTTCTGGAGGTGATAATCATTAACACAATTTTACAAATATCCATATCTCAGGTCCAAAGAGCTAATCCCAATTATGAATTCTAATTCATCAACCCATCAGTATTCAAACTCTGAATTTCCCCCTTCTGTGAAAATATAAGCTTCTGCTACTCTTATATGTGTACAAAAATGGACTACTTTGGCAATACAATTTACAGTCAACTGAGTGTATTTAGTAGAAGAATGATCTCAGAAGTCTAGCACTAGAAAGACATGGGATGAATGCCACAAGAGAGTAATATATGTAAATAATAGTTTTAAGAAAGGGTATGGTTCCCTCCACCCACATGAAATTTCAGCATAAATAGAAAACTGTAGTTTTTTACTATTTTAGTCTAAAGAAAAATA
The DNA here is from genome assembly GCF_965140295.1 of Lepidochelys olivacea. NCBI lineage: Eukaryota > Metazoa > Chordata > Testudines > Cheloniidae > Lepidochelys > Lepidochelys olivacea. Next base: position 43,245,664 of record NC_140414.1, on the reverse strand, counting down.
TAAAACTCTAATTCAGAGAACTTAGACAAATTGGGCAGAGGGTCTGGTCTGACAGTAAAGAAGCTGTGGATGATGGTATCCAGTCTATTCCCCATGTTTAGCTTAATTATAAAACCCTCTAAGGGCCAGATTGAGTGCTCCCCTTCTCTGATATATACATTAGTTTTTCTGCATACTCTGGGGAATGTAATCTTAGCTGCTTCCCTGGCATCATCTTTCCCACATAATACTAACCTCAGTAGAATCATTTCCATGCTGCGATTGCTATGACGGGTCACCATCTTCCCAGAGTGCAGCTTGGTTTCACTCTTTTGGAAACAATGGGAGGCTGTGTCAGTTTTGACAAAGGGGGCCACCATTTTCCTGTGGGAAGCCTGTAGGCTCAATCCCACTGAGAACAAGAGGAGATGACAGCCATTTGAAAAGAGACTATTTTTCATGGAATTCTCTGTAGCTGAACATTGTCAGCCCTTAAAGAAGAAACTTTCACTCATAAAAGAGTAATGGCAAAAAATACCATTAATACAACAACAAAAAATGCCTGTTACACTATATCTACTCCACAGGGAAGGCAGGAGTGGGAAATTAGGCTGAGTGTGTGTGTCGAGGAATGTGCCAGTCAGGAAAAACATGGATGTGTGTAGCTGGGCAATGTGGGAGACAGGACAAGAGGGAAATTAGGGAGGCGCTGTCTGTAGGAGGATGTGGGGGGTTAAGTCGAAGCCCACAGTACTTAAAACTCCACACTACTACAGTGAGGCATGGCTTAGTCATAGTCATAGAGATCAAGGCCAGAAAGGACCACCAAGTCATCTGATCTGACTTCCTGTATATCACAGAACATGAACGCTACCCATGACCTGCACGCTAAAACCAACAACTGAAATTAGACCAAAGGATAACAGCTCACCAGAGACTAGGCTCTTACGTGCTACAGGGAGGCTTAGGTGAGTAGAGTATAGACCCACTTGACGGGTGTGGGTATGTGACTGATTACATACCCTACATGACTTTTTACTGGCCCAAGCTCTGCCTTCCAATCTACACTGCTATTTTTAGTCATATAGTGTCTTGCTGCCTCCCAGCTGCCTCAGACTTTCCCTACCACAGAAAAATATTCCAACAATGGGGAAAGGTTCTAGCTGGGTGAGGGAGGCAGCGGACCTTCCCTTGCCAGAGCCTTTCACTGATGTGTAGCTACACAGTGCAGTGTGTGGACACAGCTTGCTTTTGACTGAGGTGTGTAGCTACATATATGCTACAAGATGCTGAAAGTAGTGTATAGTGTAGACATAACCCAAATGTGGGCAGGGGAATGTTGGGAGACAGCAATGAGGGGGAAACTGGAGTACATCTGAAGAGGAATGTGGACATCATGAATTGGAAAATCTGGTCAGTTTCCTCTGTCTTCTTTGTGCTGCTCCAGGGTGGGAGAAAGAGCATCTGGCCTTAAAAATTAAAATAAAATATTTACGATTGATACTAAATGTTTTCAAATTATTCGAAATATCACTTGGTGACATTCTGTTTGTTTAGCATTCATGTATGAAATTTTAAACTATTATTTTTTAAAAACTCCCAGATGGAACTGAAGTTGAGTAGATACAGTTTTCCCCAAAGGAAACCCAAACATAGAATCATAGGACTGGAAGGGACCTCGAGAGGTTATCTAGTCCACTCCCCTCCCTCAAGGCAGGACTAAGTGTTATCTAGACCATCCCTGACAGGTGTTTGTCCAACCTGCTCTTAAAAATCCCCAATGATGGAGATTCCACAACCTCCCTAGGCAATTTATTCCAGTGCTTAACCAGTCTGACAGGAAGTTTTTCCTAATGTCTAACCTAAATCGCTCTTGCTGCAATTTAAGCCCATTGCTTCTTGTCCTATCCTCAAAGGTTAAAAAGAACAAATTTTCTCCCTCCTCCTTGTAACAACCTTTTATGTACTTGAAAACTATTACCATGTGCCCTCTCAGTCTTCTCTTTTCCAGACTAAACAAACCCATTTTTTTTCAATCTTCCCTCATAAGTCATGTTTTCTAGACCTTTAATCATTTTTGTTGCTCCACTCTGGACTTTCTCAAATTTGTCCACATCTTTCCTGAAATGTGGTGCCCAGAACTGGACTCAGTACTCTAGTTAAGGCCTAATCAGTGCAGAGTAGAGCAGAAGAATTACTTCTTGTATCTTACTTACAGGTTTCAGAGTAACAGCCGTGTTAGTCTGTATTCGCAAAAAGAAAAGGAGTACTTGTGGCACCTTAGAGACTAACCAATTTATTTGAGCATGAGCTTTCGTGAGCTCACGAAAGCTCATGCTCAAATAAATTGGTTAGTCTCTAAGGTGCCACAAGTACTCCTTATCTTACTTACAACACTCCTGCTCATACATCCCAGAATGATGTTTGCTTTTTTTGCAACAGTGTCACACTGTTGACTCATATTTAGCTTATGATCCACTATGACCCCCAGATCCCTTTACGCAGTACTCCTTCCTAGACAGTCATTTCCCATTTTATATGTGTGCAACGGATTGTTCCTTCCTAAATGGAGTACTTTGCATTTGTCCTTATTTATTTCAGCACATTTCTCCAGTTTGTCCAGAACATTTTGAATTGTAATCCTATCCTCCAAAGCACTTGCAACCCCTCCCAGCTTGGTATTGTCTGCAAACTTTATGTGTGTACTCTCTATGCCATTATCTAAATGATTGATGAAGATATGGAACAGAACCAGACCCAGAACTGTTTCTTGTGGGATCCCACTCGTTATGCCCTTCCAGCATGACTGTGAACCACTAATAACTATTCTCTGGGGACGATTTTCCAACCAGTTATGCACCCACCTTGTAGTAGCTCCATCTAGGTTGTATTTTCCTAGTTTGTTTATGAGAAGGTCATGTGAGACAGTATCAAAAGCCTTACTAAAGTCAAGATATACCACATCTACTGCTTCCCCCCATCCACAAAGCTTGTTACCCTGTCAAAGAAAGCTGTCAGGTTGGTAGACATGATTTGTTCTTGACAAATCCATGCTGACTGTTACTTATCACCTCATTATCTTCTAGGTCTTTGCAAATTGATTTCTTATTTATTTGCTCCATTATCTCTGCGGGTACAAAAGTTAAGATGACTGGTCTGTAATTTCCCTGGGTTGTCCTTATTTTCCTCTTTACAGATGAGCACTATATTTGCCCTTTTCCAGTATTCTGGAATGTCTCCCATCTTCCATGATTTTTCAAAGATAATTGCTAATGGCTCAGTTATCTCCTCAGTCAGCTCCTCGAGTATTCTAGGATACATTTCATTAGGCCCTGGTGATTTTAAGACATCTAACTTGTCTAAGTAATTTTTGACTTGTTCTTTCTCTATTTTAGCCTCTGATCCTACCTCATTTTCACCAACATTCACTATCTTAAACATACTAAGGTATAGACATAGACAGTTAAGGCAACAGGCAACCTTAACTCTATCCTGTACTGGGGTTGTGTCGGGGGGAGGGTGAATGAAAAAAATCTAATGTCTGAAAAACTAGTTTAATCTAATCTTGTACTAAAGCCACTGTTATACACTAATCATTTTAAGATTAACCTTAAATCTTTAAAGTTTGTGGGTTTATTTTATTTTATTTTATTTTATTTATGAAGGGTGATAATGATAACATCCCTGGTATGTATTTTACTCCAAAATACTAATATGCACTCTTAATCTTAGCTTCAACTTAATGTAGTTTTAGTCTGGCAATATGAACTAGAGACAAATATGACAAATGAAAATTCCATGATTTAAAAAAGTAAAAATTCCAAGAATTTCTAAAAATAAGCAGTTGAATGTCAGCATTTTGTACTGTGCTTATGGTTTACTGGTAGGCCTGACCTGAGTCAGGACCCCCATGCAATCCATCTCAAATTTAGGGAGAAGTCTGATTCATGACTCAACTTCACAATTTGGGCCTATCTGCATAATGGGACTGAATCCCAACATCCAAAATTGGAGAAAAGTGAAGATACAGATATGAGTCTAAATCTTGTAGATTGTGCTCATCTCTACTTATAAGGCCAGATTCTGATCTCCTTAGTCACAGTGGACTGCACCATACTGCATGAATATCCCTATTGACTTCAGTTGAACTACTCATGGAGTAAAATGCTATTCAGCATGTGTAAATGTATCAGAATCTATCCTGTTATGTTCAGTAACAATGTCTAGAATAGCTGATCAAACTGTTTCCTGCAGTTTGTATTAGACAATCACTGAAATAGTCCATTTGTGTTTCTACTTTATTTCTGTTCACAAAGCCTATATCCTGTGCTTATTGCAACCAAAACGTATAGTTAATGACTCATACTAAACCCTTTTTAAAACAGGCACCCTAAAACTTCCATTTTTTTTAACTTGTCAGTTCCACTGGGAGATAATGTACTCCAAAATACTGATGATATACCAATTTATTTTATTCAGCATTGGCTGAATTTACCCTTTGCGTCATGGCTAATTATCTCTTGACAGCACCTTTGAGTGGAGATTATTGTTTAAATAATTCCCAGGTCTTCTATTAGTACTTCCATTGCTAATCATAACAGAGTAAATGCAGTGTTTACACTGATATAAGATAGAGAGCATTTTATAATTAAGCCCTGTATAGGTAGAATATAATTACCATGCATTACCTTACTTTGTTTTTACATGCTATCACTGCACTTCAAACAACTTATATTGATATAGAGACAGAATACATGATAACATGTGGTGGGATGTGTGTCTGAGGGAAAACTTTAGTGACACGAGAATGGGATAATTTTATGAGTGACAAAGGTGAACAATCCAAACGTGTTCCACCATTTTGTGGAAGGAAAGTTATTTTAGAAGTATTTTAGAGTTTTGAATTTTTATTGGAATTGCATTTAGTATCCCTCATCCCATAAACTCAAGTTGCCTTATTTGTGTACAACCCTCAGAGTGACAGAAATATCAGAATAATTTTTAAAACCTCTGTTAATGTCTAAAATGCTGTTTCTCAACACAAAGATGACTGTTTTACCATCTGACATCTCATGAACAAAGGCTAAATATGAAAGACTTGTACAATCAGAAACCGAGGTATCCCAGTGGGGAGCAGCAAATGTTTTTTTTTAGCTCTGATGGATTGTGAAGTACTGGAATTTAAACCTGTTGTTGGTCTGGCATGTTGTCGATCCATGTATATTGTCAGTCTTGGAAAATGGACCAGTGTAATTTTGGGAGAAAATGATGTATTTAGGGGAAAAGAGAAAATCACCATTGAAGGAAGGCTTTAGTTTACTTTCTGTTATTATGGAGAAGTGATAGACTGTCCATGATCAAGTCTGCAGCCAGCTTCTATTGCAAAAACCTTTTTATATCCTCCATATACCTCTGACTGAGAGAACCCATGTTGCCTGAAAATTGCTGGATTTATTTTAAAGTTTCTGCAAATTTTGATTTTTTTTTAATTACAAGTCATTAAAAATTAACTTGCTTTCAAATGTTTACTTGTATTTAACATTATTTAATCTCCCTTTAGCTCAAAACTAGTCTGTTACTATACCTCCAAACTATAGTTAAAGCTCATTGAACATCAATGCACCAGCTTATTTGAACAGAATAGGCTAAGCAAATGTATTAACAATTGGGAAAATTCCTTTATTAAGAAATTAAACAAGTTATTAACAATTATTTGTAGGTAGTTTGGAGCTCAATGTTCTTTCCATTGATTTCAGTAGCAATTATGCATCCAATATTGCTCTGATTATTGTCAGTAGGATTTTGTTTTTTCATTCCATCTCAACTATTTAATTTTTTTTAAATTGACTTCATTGATTCAACCAGTTCTAATTTGGATAATTTATTACCTTTTTCATAATTCAAAAACAGTGGGACCCACAATGAAAATAAGGAGCAGTATATTTCAAACTGATAGAAGGAAATATTTTCACACAACACATTTCACCTAGGGAACTCATTACTGGAAGATATTATTGAAGACAAGAGCACAGTGGGATTCAAAATCAGTTATACGGATAATACTAATATCCTCATCTCCACCAGCAAGATTAAAAATGCATAAAGGATATTAAGCCTCATGCATCAGCACATAAACCATCCTATAAATGTATGGGGTTAGGAAGAAAAGCTTGTCTATAGGCATGTTATTAAAAAATTGGAATTTTTTTACACTTGGTTCTGGCCACTGTAAAATAGAATAATAGAATATTAGGGTTGGAAGAGATCTCAGGAGGTCATCTAGTCGAATCCCCTGCTCAAAACAGGAACAACACCAACTAAAAAAAAAGGAGTACTTGTGGCACCTTAGAGACTAACAAATTTATTTGAGCATAAGCTTTCGTGAGCTACAGCTCACTTCATCGGATGCATGAAGTGGAAAATACAGTGGGGAGATTTATATACACAGAGAACATGAAACAATAGGTGTTACCATACACACTGTAACGAGAGTGATCACTTAAGGTGAGCTATTACCAGCAGGAGAGAAAAGAAAAACCTTTTGTAGTGATAATCAAGGTGGGCCATTTCCAGCAGTTAACAAGAACGTCTGAGGAACAGTAGGGGGGGGATAAACATGGAGAAATAGTTTTACTTTGTGTAATGACCCATCCACTCCCAGTCTTTATTCAAGCCAAAGTTAATTGTATCCAGTTTGCAAATTAATTCCAATTCAGCAGTCTCTCGTTGGAGTCTGTTTTTGAAGTTTTTTTGTTGAAGAATTGCCACTTTTAGGTCTGTGATTGAGTGACCAAAGAGATTGAAGTGTTCTCCGACTGGTTTTTGAATGTTATAATTCTTGACGTCTGATTTGCGTCCATTTATTCTTTTACATAGAGACTGTCCAGTTTGGCCAATGTTCATGTCAGAGGGGCATTGCTGGCACATGATGGCATATATCCTGAAGGACGACCCATCACTCTCACAAATCTTGGGAGACAGGCTAGTCCTTGCTTGCAGACAGCCCCCCAACCTGAAGCAAATACTCACCAGCAACCACATACCACAAAACAGAACCACTAACCCAGGAACCTATCCTTGCAACAAAACCCATTGCCAACTGTGTCCACATATCTATTCAGGGGACACCATCACAGGGCTTAATCACATCAACCACACTATCAGAGGCTCGTTCACCTGCCCATCTACCAAAGTGATACATGCCATCATGTGCCAGCAATGCCCCTCTGCCATGTACATTGGCCAAACTGAACAGTCTCTATGTAAAAGAATAAATGGACGCAAATCAGATGTCAAGAATTATAACATTCATAAACCAGTCGGAGAAGACTTCAATCTCTTTGGTCACTCGATTACATACCTAAAAGTGGCAATTCTTCAACAAAAAAAGCTTCAAAAAACAGACTCCAACGAGAGACTGGTAAATTGGAATTAATAATAAACCAGCTCTCCTGGATTCCTTGCCCCCTCATATTAGGCTCCCATGGGATCCTGCCCCTCAGATCCCTAAGGAAGACAAATTCTACTTTTCTGAAGTCCAGGGTCTGTATTTTGCTACTCTTCTTTCTTCCTTTTGTCAGGATCCTGAACTCAACCATCTCATGGTCACTGCTGCCTAGGTTGCCACCCACTTCTACTTCCCCTACCAATTCTTCCCTGTTTGTAAGCAGAAGGTCAAGAGGAGTACGGCCCCTAGTTGTTTCCTCCAGCACTTGTACCAGGAAGTTATCCCCAACACTCTCCAAAAATATCCTGGATTGTTTGTGCATTGCTGTATTGCTCTCCCAGCAGATGTCAGGGTGATTGAAGTCCCCCATTAGAACCAGGGCCTGTGATCTGGAAACTTCAGTTAGTTGTCCGAAGAAAGCTTCATCTACCTCATCCTTCTGATCCTGTGGTCTACAGCACATGCCCACCATGACATCATCGTCGTTGCTCTCACCTCTAGACTTAACTGAAAGACTCTCAACAGGCTTTTCTCCAGTTTCATACTGCCCTTCCTGAACAGTTTATACCCATCCATGACAGTGCTCCAGTCATGTGAACTGCTACACCAAGTTTCTGTTATTCCAGTCACATCATAGTTCCTTGATTATGCCAGGACATCCAATTCTTCCTGCCTGTTTCCCAGGCTTCTTGGGTTTGTGGACATGCACCTAAGATCATAGAATATCAGGGTCAGAAGGGACCTCAGGAGGTCATCTAGTCCAACCCCCTGCTCAAAGCAGGACCAATCCCCAGTTTTTGCCCCAGATCCCTAATTGGCCCCCTCAAGGATTGAACTCACAACCCTGGGTTTAGCAGGCCAATGCTCAAACCACTGAGCTATTCCTCCCCCTTAACTAGCCCATTGCCCTACTTTCTCAGTATGAATCAGGAGGCTTCTCATCTTGTACCCTCCTCCTTGTGTTTCCTCCCAGTATCCCACTTTCCCACTTACCTCTGGGCTTAGGTCACCATCCCCCAGTGAACCTAAGTTTAAAGCCCTCCTCACTAGGTTAGCAAGCCTGCCTGCGAAGGCGCTCTTCCCTCTCTTGTTAGGTGGATCCCATCTCTTCCTAGCAATCCTTCTTCCCGGAACAACATCCCATGGTCAAAGAATTCAAAGCCCTCTCTCCAACACAACCTGTGTAACCAGGCATTCACCTCCACAATTTGACGGTCCCTACATGGGCCTTTTCCTTCAACAGCGAGGATGGAAGAGAACACGACTTGCACCTCAAACTCCTTTATCTTCCTTCCCAGAGCCACATAGTCTGCAGTATCCAATACAATACAATACAATACAATACAAGTATCCCCATTAGCTTTAGTGGGACAATTTGTGTAAGAACTACCATGAAAGTAATGGAGAATCAGGCTGCTAGAAAGTAGCTAGTTTCATAAGTCAGAGATACCAGAAAGTTCTCTAGCAATGTCAATGGGGTCTTTCTTTCACATACTTGAGGAGAATATGATTCCTTCATAACTTTTTTATTTAAAGGGAGCAGGAGATGACAGGACATTTTTGTATGTTGATAAGAAAAATCTTAGCATATATACATATGCATAAATAGGTCCACTGTGGTAGTAGACTATGCTGCACTGAAATAAAGTGCCTTCATTATATGTCTGTGATAAATATCTCCCTCCACAGCTGTGATTATCAAAGGACTTGATTAAGGGATTGATTTGAATGAAACAGCATAATTGACCCAGGAGGAAAGATGAATTAATATGGACAACAAAGCCTTTAAGTAAGCATGATATATTAGGATGTAGCACTGGGAAATGTCAGCAGTCATGATTCATTATTTTGTAGTCATCTTTTGATTGAAAAAAGGATATTTGTTTTTATTACATACAGTACTTACATTTTCCAGCATAATAGTTTCATAGTTTTAAAGTAGTCTTCAAAAGGTCGAACAAGGATGTCTTGCCTCGCTCCTCCATAAGCTCATGCTGTGTATTAATTTGACATAAAAATATGTAATGGACACTTAGCTGGATTCCTTTTTGTGAGCAACAATAAACAAAGTATAAGGTTATTGGAATAATACTACAGTTTTTCACTTTTTATTGAGGGGAAAAATAAGAGAGGCAAAAACTTTATGAAATATTGAAATTCAATTTCTGAACGATTCAAACAGCATTTAAACTTTTCCGTGCTCTATATTTTTAAGTGCAAATTGCCAGGGATATATATCTTTTGTATTTTGCCATTTAATGCCCCTATGAACTAATGTTAATACTTACACTTTGATAGTACTTTTCATCCTGAAATCACTTTACAATATTAACTGAGGAATCTTCACAACATTCCTATAAGGTAGATTAGTTTTATTATCCCTATTTTGTAGATGGGGAAACTCAAAAGTGAGACAAAGAAATCAAGAAGTGAAGTACCGAGTGAGAGTCAGGGTCAGAGCAATTCTTGTTACTAATGTAGTTTTGTTTTGAAAATGCTTTTGCTTCTTTAACAGAAAGCATAAGATATGCACGTGTGGACATAATATAAACATTTTCTGCTTTCATTAATAATGAAAGTGTCAAGGAATGATTTTGGAAAAGGTTATTGAGTTAGAAGTTGTCATAAATATAAAGGGAAGGGTAAACCCCTTTGAAATCCCTCCTGGCCAGGGGAAAGCTCCTCTCACCTGTAAAGGGTTAAGAAGCTAAAGGTAACCTCGCTGGCACCTGACCAAAATGACCAATGAGGAGACAAGATACTTTCAAAAGCTGGGAGGAGGGAGAGAAACAAAGGGTCTGTGTCTGTCTGTAGTCGTCTTGGCCGGGGACAGAACAGGAATGGAGTCTTAGAACTTTTAGTAAGTAATCTAGCTAGGTATGTGTTAGATTATGATTTCTTTAAATGGCTGAGAAAAGAATTGTGCTGAATAGAATAACTATTTCTGTCTGTGTATCTTTTTTGTAACTTAAGGTTTTGCCTAGAGGGGTTCTCTATGTTTTTGAATCTAATTACCCTGTAAGATATCTACCATCCTGATTTTACAGGGGGGATTTATTTATTTCTATTTACTTCTATTTTTATTAAAAGTCTTCTTGTAAGAAAACTGAATGCTTTTTCATTGTTCTCAGATCCAAGGGTTTGGGTCTGTGGTCACCCATGCAAATTGGTGAGGCTTTTTATCCAACATTTCCCAGGAAAGGGGGGGTGCAAGTGTGGGGAGGATTGTTCATTGTTCTTAAGATCCAAGGGTCTGGGTCTGTAGTCACCTAGGCAAATTGGTGAGGCTTTTTACCAAACCTTGTCCAGGAAGTGGGGTGCAAGGTTTTGGGAAGTATTTTGGGGGGAAGGACGCGTCCAAACAGCTCTTCCCCAGTAACCAGTATTAGTTTGGTGGTGGTAGCGGCCAATCCAAGGACGACGGGGGGGGAATATTTTGTACCTTGGGGAAGTTTTGACCTAAGCTGGTAAAGATAAGCTTAGGAGGTTTTTCATGCAGGTCCCCACATCTGTACCCTAGAGTTCAGAGTGGGGGAGGAACCTTGACAGAAGTCAAGATGTGATATCAGGTTTCTGACAGAGTGTTCACGGAATTAGTGAAATAAATAGAGCTAGTAGTGGCTAGCATCACTAGAATCTTTCTCCCTCCCAATGATGCCTGCCCAGTTTTCTCCCTGCTAGACTTTCACATATATAATTTCACATTTCCCCACCATTTCTGTCCCTGATTTGTCATGTGTACTGTCTGTAAGTGACAAGGAAAGGATGCTCAGGTCTATCCAATTCACTGCAGTACTTGGGAAGAGAATGTCAAGAGCATGGAGGATCTTGTCAGATTCCTAAAACAGTAACCCCACATCCCTGCTGATTAAGTTCTGAGAGTGCAAGGATTTTTTTAGTACTGTCCTTGCACATGTCTTTGCTGGGCTCTATGAAATGTTCTGGCTACCTCCAAATTGCTTAACTCAATCACCAGAATAAGTTCCAATAAAACAAGCATTATTCTTTGCAAAACAATATGTCTTGGAATTGAGGAACTGTGTCAATTTCTAGAACCTACTTCTTGCTTCAAGGAATGTCATATCTAAAGTTATCATTTCAGCTACTTAAGGCAAGGAGTGCAAATTAGTTGAATGTTAAATTTAGACATAGATAAATGGAAAAAAAAATCTTGAATTTTATGACCCGGAATAATGAACACTCTAATCTGGTGTCAAATGCTGCAAAAAATATACAGGGCTATCTTAAACAACAAAAATGTTATTTTCACCAAATCCATATTTTTTCTGTCAGGCCTAATTTAGACCTGGTGTGGGCTGGCAAACAAATAGGGCCCAATTCTGCATTACCCCACTAGCTCCTCCAATTTTGCTGAAATCAGTGGGAATGTAGGGTCAGAAGGAATGTAAGAACAAACATATAGAGTTCAGACCAGTTCCCAAGCTTCTTTCATTGACACCTAGAACTACACCCCTTGCAGAATCAGGAACTGAGTGATGCTTCCCTGGGATGATGTTAAAGAATGATGTGGAAGATAGCATCATCCTCCCATCTTTATATTAGAGTTACATAGATTTATTAGTCCTGGAGCCTTCACAATGCTCATGGAATCTGTTAACTTCATCTAAAGACAAGCAAAAAATATAGTATAAAATAGCTTCAAGTCCCTCTTTAAAACTGACCTCTACCAAAACTGCCATCTGATAACTGTTAGGCAGGTCAGAACATAAGAATAGCCATACTGGGTCAGACTAGTGGTCCATCTAGTTCAGTATCCTGTCTGCTGACAGTGACTGATGCCAGTGCTTCAAGGGGAATGAACAGAACAGAGAAGTTATAAAGTGATCCATCCCACTGCCATCCAATCCTGGCTTCTGGAAGTCAGGGGAGTTGTGGTGGCTGCTACTGATTGGCTGTGTGCACAATTATAGACCATCTATGCTAAAAGTACCCTATTATCTGATCATATTAATGAGTAAGTAATGATCCCTTATAAAGAACACCTGTGTTATTATACAGCAATCATCCTAAATATTTAGCAAATTAATGAAATGTATATCTCTATCTCTCTATGTCTACTTTGAAAAGTTCAGACTATATCTTTAAGTAGAATATTGTAGGTTCCTTTGCGCATAAGGAGTCTTTCCTAATTAAAACATTTCATTTGTAGATAATTGCAATTTTTTAAAAAAACTTTGTACTATAACAAGTAGCTCTACTTTGTTGACATATATGGCATATAGGAACAAAAGCTTAAATGAATGTGCCAAAACTGAGCTCACTGATACTAATTCAGAAGAAAGGAACATTGAAACAATTTTTATTTGATGGGTCAGTTCTTTGTGCGTGCTTCTTTGTGCAACTCTGTCTAAAATAAAATTGTATTGAAGTTTTCATATATCACCTAGTATGGGGTCCTTTGAACTGGTACTCAGCCCAGAAATGCTCTGTATCTGCTTCAATTCCAATTTCAGTTTTTATTTCAATTCACTAGGCATCATGTTTTTCTATGTAATCTCTAGGGATCCCAAACAATCTACAAAAAAGTCCATTTTACTGCCCTAGTTATGGTGTTACTTGATGCTTCAGACTAGTTCGGTGCACGAGAAGTAAAATACTCAGCATGAGTTGAAACTTAAAAAAAATAATAGTTACACTTTCAATTGTAAAGAGATGGGTCTCCCTATTTTGTTGTTGAAATTGCTGTGAAACAATAAGGGACTGTCCAGCTCCAATGCAGAATGAGCCCTACATCTCATACAATCTGATTCTGATCCAGCAAAGTACTTAAGTCCATGATTAATTTTAATCATGTAAGTAGCCCAATTGAAGTCAGTCATATGCTTAAATTGAGCACATGCTTACATTCTTTGCTGGGTTGGTGTCTCAATGGAGTATCATTTAAATGCCCGTCAGGATGTATCCAGATAAAAAGCACAATAAAAAGCTTCTTTACTGTAAGTGCTATTTTATAGTTCTATGTGCTCAGTGATAAATTTATTAGTAAATGAAGGTAATGAGGGAAAATGCTGGGAACCAAAACCAGAATAGGGATAGAAAAGCTTCATTTAACTCTTATTTGTTTTCATTGTGTACAAAGTAGACAGAAAAACTGCATATTTATGTGATGACTGAGCCTGCGGGGCAGGAGGGATCCAGAGCTCGGGCTCCAGACTGAGCCGGAAGTCTTCACAGCAATGAAAGGGCCCCGCAGCCTGAGCCCAGCGAGCCTGAGTGAGCTGGCACTGGTCAGTCGCGGGTTTTTCTTTATTATGTAGACATACCCTTATTGAGAATTCAAGTGACCTTAATTCAGTTTCATTTAATTCACTTCCAAGGTAAATTAAGATAAACTGAATTTTAAGGCTACTTGAATTCTGCATAAGAGAGTCCACAAGTGGTTTAGTGTAGTATAACTAATCTACATTTAATGTTAACTTGGATTAATTTTCCTGCATCTCCCAACGTAAACAAGACTAAGTCTGCCAGAATCAATAGAATAATAGAGTTCAGAGGTGCTAACTCCTAGACTCTGGGACTGCTAAACCATAGATGCTAATGCTTTCTGAATATGTGGGCCAAGTTGATCTCTGATGTAACTCACATTGTGTGTGAATCTAGTTCTGTGGATCCAATTGTCTCCTCATATATTCTTATGCAACATCCATAGATGTTAATGGGAATTGTTCTTGCGTATCTAAAGGCAGATTTGGACCCAAAATGACAACAACATCCATTTATAGAAAATAAGAATTACTTTCATTGTAGTAGTGAAGAGTCTTCCAAATGTCAGATTAGAGATATAAACTGGGGAGCAGGACTACAATTTTTGTCCTTTGGAGTATCCATTTCTCAATTTGATGGAGAGGAAAATAAATAGGAGACATAGTTCATTATTTTCTGTTTATGGACAGCTTGTAACTTTTTGTCAATTTACCATGCATGTTTAGTTGTTACATAACTGAGAGAGTGGGAGTGGAAGAATTAGGATTATTTAAAATTATTATAGATTTAATTCAATAGCAATCCTTCTAAAATAACCTTCAAATACTTTACTTCCCCCAGTGAGGAATACTTGTTGTTAAGTAAAAGATATACAAAGCCACAGTGAGTGCTCAAGAAAGCAACCCAAGATGTAGGACATTGCTGACGTGGCTTAAATTAAACGGAGAAGGGCACACACTGTAGTTGTAAATCAACAGGTCTTTAGTTTTATTAGATTCAAAGAAGAGAGCCTTTCCCCACTAGTACAGCATGAGCAAATGAGGAAAGTTCATGTTAAAAGAACAGTAATTCTAGGAAATCTATTTAATCTAAAGATTAAATAAAAATAGGTATGCAAGGAAAGTATGATGACTTTGCTCTTTCCTCTAAAGGTGATGTAGAAGTGTACACAGGCGCTGTGTACTCTGCAATTCTTAATTTGTCACAAAGTCCATTGCTCACCATGGAATTCTCCTTCATAATCTAATTTTCCTTTTATTTAAGTTGCTAGCCTTCATAATCGGTAAGGTAAAGTGTCTTCCTGACTCAGCAGATAGCCTGAAACACTGACTTTGGCAACTGTGAATTGCCACATTGATTTCAATGGGGTGCTGTTTCTGAAAGCTTAAGATGGTAATTTAGATATAGACATTTAATTATTTCACTGCTAAACCTGAGCCAGACTGTGATGCCTTTATGCAAACTGACTAGGACATTTGAAGTTTAAGGGACTACTTGTAGAACAAGGTACTATTCAGCAAGGATATTAGGTATAACTATTTTAGCAGAAACATCCAGTTTATCCAAGACATTCAGCCAATATGCTTATCCCACACTCTGCAATTGTCTCTCATGCCTTCTCATGTGCCTTTAGTCCTAGTTGTCCCCTATCCATTTATCAAATTGTCCAGCTTCCATTTTGACAACACCTATAGTGCAGGGATGTATTGTCAATACAAAAGTCTGTGACACACTAAAAACTGACAATCTGGAGATTGTATGAAACGAATAGAATTTAATATTTTGAAATATTTACTGCTATACTGGGAAGACTATGGTGATAGTTTTACACTTGGTGAGGTTTGAAAATGTTTAGTTAATGTTTTATTGCATTTGGGAAAAAACGGTTTTCAGGAGTCTGAACAAAAGGCAAATATATATGAACTATTTAGGAAAGAGTTTAAAGTGATGCAAATTAATTTAAATCAAGACATTTGAAAACATAATTTTCTTTTCTTTTTGATGCCCCAACCTGGATAAAAGGCCCTTCTAGGATTTCCAGTGCTGTGTTAGCTGCTGCCACAACATTTCATTTCACATCACTGAGCAGCAAATTATGCCAGGCCCAAGTATCAATGGTAACATGCTACTCAGGGAAAGGGATTTCTGTGACCTCCGTCCTCTCCAGCACACCCAGACAGAGAGGAAGTATAATTCAATGCAGAGCCTATGGGTAATCAACACAATTCTGTGCTGTGTGGCTTTTGTCTCTGGCTACATCATTTCACATAAGGTAAATTGAGAATTTTACGTAAGGTAAAGTGGCAGGGTAAATACAGTAGTAGGACTGTTTGTGTTCAGGAGGATTAATAGATATGGGCTTTTGTAGTCTAAGCTCTGAATATACAAGTCTTTTCCTCCTTCAGTAGTACTATAGCCTTCTAATAGGAGTAGTGGAGAGAAAACTACCGAACTAGTTTAAAGACAGGACTTGCTAAATTTATGAGTGGATCATATGATGGGATTGCCTGTGTTAGCAGGGAACTGGACTTGCTGTTCCTATGTACACTCTAACTAGCACTAGCAATATAGCTACCATGACATCCTTGGCCTATTACATCTTTACCAGTGACTCAAGCCACAGTTTTCAGATACAAAAAGAAGCATTTCCATCCTCCTATCATGATCAATCTCAAGATCCCAACTAAGGAACATTGAGTTGAAAGATTATAGTTTTTATCTTTGAAAAATATATATATATATTTTTATATATATAAAAAAACCCAAGGTAGTTTTGTGTCTGAAACTGGTTTTGCAAGTGGAATGAGTCAAAAATGATGAAAAATGTCCCTAGCAAATTTTGCTTTATACTGAAATTGTGGGTTTTGCTTTTGAGCATTTTGATTTTTGCCTAATCTAATTGAAAAAAACTGCTAAGAGTTTTTGGGGTTTTATATTTGTTTTTAACAAGAAGCACATTGCTAACAAATAGAATGGAAAGATCACATGACCTGTGCTTGGGGTTAGTCTGTTGGGTATGAAGAAAGTCACTTCCACTTTGGTGAATACCAGCTTTCAGTCTGTAATTGTCCTCCGTGACTGTATTTAAACTTCTATTTATTAAACCTACACTTCTCAATGAAATAACGGTCAATTTAGAGCTGGTGAAATTTGGCTGATCATCCCACCAGTTTAGTTGTTATATGGTCATGCTTGTTTTCCAAACTGAAAGGGATCACATGCATTCTTTTGCAATTTCCCAATATAATGATTTTTTTTTCTATTGGGCTTAGGCCATTAACAAGCTTTTAACTTAAGAACATAAAAACAGCCCTACTGGGTCAGACCAAACGTCCATCTAGCCCAGTATCCTGTCTTCTGATAGTGGACAGTGCCAGGTGCCCCAGAGGGAATGAACAGAACAGGTAATCATCAAGTGATCTATCTCCTATTGCTCATTCCCAGCTTCTGGCAAACAGAGGCTAGGGACACTATTCCTGCCCATTCTGGCTAATAGCCATGGATGGACCTATCCTCCATGAATTTATCTAGTTCTTTTTTGAACCCTGTTATGATCTTGAACTTAACAATATCCTCTGGCAAGGAGTTCCACAGGTTGACTGTGCGTTGTGTGAAGAAATACTACTTTTATTTGTTTTAAACCTGCTGCCTATTAATTACATTTGTCATTTCATTGTCAAAGGCTTTCTGAAAATCTAAGTACACTATATCCACTGGATCCCGTGGGCCACATGCTTGTTGACCCCCTCAAAGAATTCTAGTAGATTGGTGAGGCATGATTTCCTCTAAAACCATATTGACTCTTCCTCAACAGATTATGTTCATCTATATGTCTGACAATATTGTTCTTTATTATAGTTTCAAGCAGTTTCCCTGGTACTGAAGTCAGACTTACAGGCCTGTAATTGCCCGGATCACCTCTGGAGCCCTTTTTAAAAATTGGCATCACATTAGCTATCCTCCAGTCATCTGGTACAGAAACTAATTTAACTGATAGGTTACAGACTACAGTTCCTTCAGAACTCTTGGGTGAATACCATCTGGTCCTGGTGACTTATTGCTGTTTAATTTATCAATTTGTTCCAAAACCACTTCTAATGATACCTCAGTCTGGGACAGTTCCTCGGATCTGTCACATTTTTGGAATGGAATGGTAAAGCTTTGGCAGCAGGTAAGTAAAATTGTCCTTTATCTGAGGAAGATTTTGTTCTTGTTCCCAATGAAACAAAGTTTCCAGAAATAAAGTGCCAAGTTGCCTTTTCTACACTTCTTTAAATGGGAATACTCCTAAAATGTGGAGCAGTCACTTCAATAAGCAATTAGAATTAGAGGTAACCACAGACCCCAACTATCATGATGCTCATCTTCATTGTTTGAAATCAGCTGGCCCAAAGAGTATCCAAGACACGCAACAAACTGGTCCTCCTGTGACTGAGATGCAAAATTGTAGAGCCTATGTGTTCCTCAGAATTTCAATACATTATGGAGTAGCTGTATTTGAAGTTTCTCCCCTGGTCATTGAAGAGAGTCTGAGTTATCCCATACCCACTGAGAACCTATGAGATAGAGCTTGTGTCACAATCTATGCTCTCCAGTCACTTAATGCTACAAATTCAGGACATTTTTTAAGAAGTTTAGCCTTAGACAACAGTTCTAGGGCTGACCAAAAATGTTATATTTTGTAATTTAAAGATTTATTTTTTTTTCAAAATTCTCTGTGAATTATTTTTGATCAAAAAATCAAAATCAAAAATGATTTTTTAAATTTTTAAATCCATTTTTTCCTTTCTCCCTTCCTCCCTATTTTTCCATGTTTATTCTCCCTTTTCCAAATGACAAAATGAAAAACTGAAAACCAAAAATTTTTCAGTTTTCATTTTTTTTGTTGAAAAACTTAAAACATTCAAATGACACAAATTCTCCTTCAATTTTTTTTTTAAAGCCAGGTTCCCTCAAAGTTTTGACTGGAAAGTGTCTACCTGTTGTGAGAGATTATCTTTACTTTGTAGCTCTCTAAGGGTTTTTTGTTTTGGTTTGGGTTTTTTTGTGACCAGCATAACAGGATAGATGTAACAGCAATGCTTGTAGATCAGTCATCTTTAACAGAAGCAGGATAGGTAACAGGTAAAGGGGTAGGGCATCAGCAGTGAAGTTCATTTTCAATGGGTGGGGTCTAACATAGAACTCTTCTTCTTGCAGAATGATATCCTGCACTTAGCTGCTCTGAACTTTGATATTTCATGACTTTTCAGTGGGTTAGTTTGCAAACTTTTTAATGGCATTTTCCAAGGTTATACTTTAAAAAAGAAAGACAAATTAAAGAGATTGCCTGTTAAATAATTTACAATGGAATACTGTCTTGTGCAAGATGTGTACTGGGAACCTTAGCTTTTGAAATATCCCACACTAACCTTTCAATATACAGAGGGATTTTTTTTCTTCATGTAATAAAATCACAGAATAAAAAAAATCACAGCCATCTGTAATAGAAACATACAAGTCAGAATAATTTAGGGAGATTTGAAGCAGGTGTCTTAACTCAGACCTTCTAAATATTGGATAGTTTTAGATAAACCCTTAATGCCTATGTAGGGAGTTTTGGTCTGTTTGGTTTTTTTACAGAATCTTATAACAATTGAAAAGCTTTGTAAAAGAAGCAAAACATTCATAAACACTTGCTGGTTGGAACCATTTACTGAAATGTGAATAAAAGTCTGGGAGAGGCAGAGCCCAATAACTTTCTATTTTAACATGTTAATCTTTTATAGTGATGTGTCTCAGACCATACATCACATGCTTTCACTGCACCTACTGTGTAACTGTATACAGTACTGTACAAAAATATATTGTTGATGGCAAATAAATTAGAAAGAAACATAAGATTGATAACACTATCTAATAACCTACCCATTTTATAGAGTGATTGTGTTAGAAATCGAATACTAGTAAGTGAAGACAAAGTAACTGTGCAATTTGAAGTGCGTTAACCTCTTTAAGAAACCTCTAAATGCTCTCTCTGTTTGTTCACCACATTCTGTTTAGAACAAATTGTTATTTTAAAGCATATAGCTAATTATTCATCTCACACCCAGAATCAGAATCTCCTTGTGTTTCATGTACTGTATGTGCTCATGCAAAACCATATGTAGGTTATTATTACCAATTTAAAAATAGCATGGTACTCAGCTTCTTTAAAACTGTGATGCATCAGTAAACAGTGTTCTCTATTAGCTCACCTAAATGTATCATTTTTAAATATTAGTGTATTACTTGTTTTGTTTTGTTTTTTTTAATCACTGGTGTCAGCTGTAATTATTTTCTCCCTCTCGTATTGCTGCAATCAGATATTTATAAAGAGTTTTCCATGACTGTCATTTTTTTGTAATTGTGAAGATGAAGGACCGTTCCTGGATCCCACTATGTCTGCACTGCGTGGCTTCCCCAATGGAGGTATTGGAGAACAGAGGTGATGTGCAGGAACGAGTTGCCACATTCTGCACAGTCTGATGCCCCTCTGCACTGCTGGGCTCTCCAGACCCAGACACATTGAGATACAGTCAGATATCCAGTCTGAAGGTGATAAGTGAATGGATCACTGCAGTTAGAACCCTATTTAGGAGGAAGAGACAAAGTTTCTAGCACTCTTGAGAAAGAAAAAGCCATTTTTTTTTGTCTTTCACATTAACTGATCTTCTTGGGAAAATGCCGTGGTAAACAGGACCCTGAAACTTCATATCATTTTGAGATGTAGGAGACAGATGCATTCAGTGGAAGGAGATGATTATTGACTTAGCTAGTTCTTCAGAGCATATCCCCTTCTAACCAATGTTATTTCAGTCTTGCCAAGGTTGAACTAGTGTCAGCTTCACTTCATCCAGTTTCTGATCTCTTATTGGGATTGTAACATTCTTATGATGATGTCGATTGCCTTTGTGAGAAAGGAGCTATACAAGAGTGTGTTGTCTGCATGGTGATGGCATCGAAGTCTGTGGTATCTCACTACCCAACAATGTGGTCTTATGTGGTCTTTAGATATTAAAGTGGGAATGTCATTGCAGGAGCAGGATAGATCTCTGTATGACTGTTTATATGAGGATTTGGGGTAAGATGAACGATTCAGTGTTTCTACTCTGAATCTGGACAAGAATCCCTAGAGCCATTGGAGTTTTGTGCTATTCACTGCAGGGATGTCATATGAGTGAACCTGCAATACATTGTGGTTGACTGTGCCAAAAGCTGAAGAGTTAAGCAGTAGTGGCTTTGAGCTGTGGTCTGCATCCATTGTCATGAGGTGCAATTATTTTTTAATATGAATAAGGCTGTCCCCAGATTGGAAACCTGATTGTGAAGCATCCAGGATGTAGGCAGATGTCTCGTGGTGGTGGAGCTTGGCTGTGTCTACTTTCATGATTTTGGATACAATTTTCAAAAGATCCTAAGTGAGTTAGGAAGTCCCAGTGGGTATGTTTACACAGCATTTTGGAGTGACTTGGAGTGAGCCATTTAGATGGGGTCGACAGACTTGGGTTAGCTGGGCTCATGCTATCACTTTAGAAATGAGCACTTTGAAGTTGCAGCTCAGACTGGAGCCCACACTGTTCCCTAAGCTTCAGAGCCTGAGCTCCAGCTCAAGCTGCAAGTTCAAATGCTGTGTAGACATACCCCTGGACTTCCAATGAGACTGGCTTCTAAGTCGCTTATGAAAATGGGACTTCGGCTCCTAAGCCTCATTGTAGGTCAATTAGACTTTGGCTTCTAAGCCACTTAGGAACTTCTGAAAATTTGACCCTCTGTTGACAGATGCTGCTCAACAATCAGAACAACATTATGTTACCAGGAATGAAAAGAAAACTTGATAGTTTCTCTGAAGCAGTGGTTCTCAACCTATTTACCATTGTGGGCAGCATATGCAGCTCTCTATGTGTTATGTGGGTTGCATCCACGCAATATATAAACTACCTGTATCACCCTGAGGATGTCACTTCGGCCGCAGCTATGTGCTGATTGGGCCGCGAACTGAGAACCACTGCTCTAAAGGAATAATTGTAGAAAACAGCTTCCAAAGACTTTGTGCAGTTTATGCTGAATGGTTTGGACTACAACAGAGACAAGACATGGCACGTCTTGGCATCTTTTTTGCAGACGGTCACAGATCTTTATAGTTAGATAGAACCCAAAAATATCAGGTATAAATAGCATAGGCTCATAAACTGTATCTTTACAATGTACAAGAAGTGGCACTTTTAATTACTTTGTTACGAAAAGAAAATCAATACTTACTCATCAATCTGTGGTTGAGAGTTTGTTACCTTCCTGCAGTTCAGTGAAAATCACTAAATCAATGTCCCTTTTTAGCAATTAAAGTTCTTCTAAGTGTGAAAAATATTCAAATGGACAATATCCAGAATAGCTTAAATACAAAGATTATTCAACTGCAGTCCAAGCGAAATCATTTTACTTTATGCAGTTTTTAAACTCTTTTCTTGTATCAAGGTTATTACATGGCACAATTTTATAAAATGACAACCCTTCAGAGTCAGGAGTGATAAATTCCCTCTGACTTCACCAAAATGAATGTGGGGAAGCTGGAAAAAAAGATTCAGAGAAAGAAAGAATAAATATGATAACTTTAAGAAAATCTAGTGAGAAAGCTATAGGAAGTCTAACATTAATTCCTGAATTTCATGCAATCACTTTAAAACCATAACATAGCCATATTTTGCTTAATTATATTCCTACTCAATGGCCTCTACACAATGTATCCTACTAAAAATTCAGTACTCACATTTGTATTAATACACAATGGATCTTAACATTTTGATATTTAATGTACTCTGGTCTTTACCTGTATCTTGGTACTAACTATGAGAATTAGAATGTACAATATCACAAATACTGAAGTAAATTTAACTACTAGGAATAATTAACATCAAGTTTTTAATGGTTTGTATATGACATGTTGGCTAGCATTTGGGGAAAGTGAAGTCAGAAATAATATGAAATGCTACTGAAACATTATGGGTGAAATTCTGCCTCATTTAAGCCTGTGCAACTTCTTGAAACTAATGAAGTCACCAGATTGGTGAGGGTAAAACTGTATTGCTCCAGAATATCTTTAACCGAAATCTTCAATGGGAGAAAAACTATGCATGGTACATTACCCATATTTTTCCTGTTTTTGAAAAAAATCTTGAAAAGGGGTGGGGGGGATCACATGGATCCTTAATGTGTACAGTGACAGATACAGACCAGTGGGGTACAGGAGTCTGGTCGAAGGCAAATATATTGGCCACTGGATGAATAGTTTTCTGTTCCCTGAGTGACCAGAACAGGGGCTTCCCTAGAGCAACCTGCTAGAACCAATTAAGACAGGCAAGCTAATGAAGACACCTGGAGTCATTTAAGAAACTTACTAGAATCAATTATGGCAGGCAGGCTAATCAGGACACCTGGTTTAAAAGGGACCTCCCATCAATTAGTGGGGGTGTGCAAGGAGTGAGAAGGTGTGCTGTTGGAGGACTGAGGAGTGCAAGCATGATCAGGCTTCAGGAGGAAGATCCTTCGGTGAGGCTAAAGAAGGTGCTGGGGGGAAGTAGCCCAGGGAGTTGACCTGGTCTGTGAGAAACACCAGAAGGGAAGGTCTAATTTGGAAAGGGATCTGGTCTGTCCCCGACCCACCAGGTGGGACACAGAGACTGGGGGATTGTTCTGTTTCCCCCATGCTGGCCAGTGATAAGGTTAGCTGAGTAATGGCAGGTTTGAACCTCTAGCAGAAGTGGACAAACTGAGGGCGTCTGTGAACCTCTGAGGTGAGCAAATCTGCAAAAAAAGCACAGGACCCACCAAGGCTGAGGAGGAACTTTGTCCCAATACCAAGCTGACCATCCAGCAAAGACTTACTAGCAGTTCTTCCATCTACAGAAAAGGTATTATAATACATGTTAGGATATAGGTATGCAGGCCTGCCTGTAAAGGCCTATACTTTCAGAATTTAGGTATATGTTTATCATTTAGCTAGTTATACAATTATAAAAGAGAGAACCAAAATCACTGTCTGACAGTGTAAGGGCCTTCTCTTACTGTGACGGTCTGCAGCCCTGTTTTTAAACTAAAGTCTTTGGCTAAGCAGCAGAGGCAGCCATAAGCTGGGAAGTGTATGGTCACATCCTCACATTCCAAACTAGTCACATTGAAATAAGGTGCTATTGGGCTGTTAGGAATACAATCGTGTCCTGATACTGCCTATCACCTCCAGAGAAAGGGAAGAGCCTAGAAGATTTAAAGAAAACTTAGTTTAATAGCATCCTGTCTGGCAAGAACTCACATCAATAGCCGGGGTATGAAATTCTCATTTCTTCATTGTTCTATCACTGTAGTCTCCATTTCCCTATTGTTTGTCTGTATAATCTCTGTCTGGTTCTGTGATTGTTTCTGTCTGCTGTATAATTAATTTTGTTGAGTGTAAACTAATTAAGGTGGTGGGATATAATTGGTTAAATAATCATGTTACAATATGTTAGGATTGGTTAAATTTCACTAAAATGATTGGTTAAGGTATAGCTAAGCAGAACTCAAGTTTTACTGTATAGTCTGCAGTCAATCAGGAAATAAGGGGGTGGGTGGGAAATGTGGGTGGGGAAGTTGGAATCATGTTTTGCTAAGGGTGGGAATGGAAACAGGGACACAGGCAAGGCTCTGTGGTGTCAAGCTGGGAAGGGGGACACTAAGGAAGGAAATTGGAATCATTGCTTGCTGGAAATTAACCCCAATAAACATTGAATTGTTTGCACCTTCAGACTTTGGGTATTGTTGCTCTCTGTTCATGAGAGAAAGACCAGGGAAGTAAGTGGGTGAAGGAATAAGCCCCCTAACAATACACTAAAATGGAAGAATCCAACTCCTTTACATGTCATATGTATCTGGTTCCCAATATTAACCAAACTAACTGGCATCTTCTAAATCTAAAGGAAAAACTGTGAAAACTAGAGAACTAAAAGTATATCTTAACATGTAAAGCCAGAAATTCTTGAAAATGAAAACCATCAACTCATGGATAAATCACTTTTTGGTATCATTCTTAGATAGAATTTTAAAATGGAAATTATAAACCTGTGAAAAAATCACATAAGAATGCCTGGGATTAATGTTTTGTATTTTTAGGGCACCACTTAAGAGGACCCTGGTTTCAAATTAACACCAACAGCTCCCCCAAGAATCCATATGCCAAGTTTTTAATCAGCTAAGGATAAAAATATGGATGACTTCAGATTTGTAAAGCCATCCAATCAGAACCCAATGCTTCAGCTGGGTTTCTGGTTCTGTTTAGAAATTGCTAAACTTGTGAAAGAACAGCATTTGCACTTTCAACATCATCTCATATAAACCTCAATCCTAGTGCTGATTTGACTTCAGACCTGAAGTTGAGTCCTCAGTTTTTCTATCTAATCTAGATCCAAACACTGCCTCCTCATCCCTGTCATAATTTAATCATTGATTTACTCCCTTATGGCATTTTTTTCTCATTTGATGCTTCAGTGAAGCCATAATGTAGGATTTGTGCCATAACATCCATTTCCATGGGCTATGAGAGAAATAGTACCCAATGGCCAGTTATCAACTGATGCTCAGCTTTAATGAATATCCCACACTATATTTCACTCCTGATTGACACTTGACAGGTTTTTTTTTTTCTCTCCCCACTGACAATGTGGTAAAGTCACTCAACATGTTGGTTCATCCTGTAGTTTGCTGCATCAGTCAGACTCAGCAACAGACATCAATTGAAGGAAACGTAATTGCCATGCTGTTAAAGATGGATGTGATGATGATCAGTGGGACACATTAAAACTAGGGTACAAAATATATAGGAATGACAGAGTAGGTCACACTGGTGGGGGAGTGGCCCTACATGTGAAAGAAAGCATAAATGTCAAACATAGTAAAAATCTTAAATTAATCGAACTGTACCATAGAATCTTTATGGATAGAAATTCCATGCTTGAATAATAAGAGTATAGTAATAGGACTATTCTACCAACCACCTGACCAGGATCATGACAGTGACTGTGAAATTCCCAGGGAGATTAGAGACACTATGAAAACACAAAAAAAAATAATAATGGAGAATTTCAAATGTCCCCATACTGACTGGGTATATGTCACCTAAGGACAGGATGCAGAGACAAAATTTCTATACTTAATTAATGACTGCTCCTTGGAACCCACAAGGGAAGAGGCAGTTCTTGATTTAGTCCTAAGTGGCACACAGGATCTGGTCCAAGAGGTAAATATAGCTGAGCTTGGTAATAGTGACCAACATGTAATTAAATCAGACATCCCTGTAGGGGGCACAAAACCAAAGAAACCTACCACAGTAACATTTAACTTCAAAAACAGGAACTAAACAAAAACGAGGAAGCTAATTAAATGGATATTAAAAGGAAGTTACAAGAGTGGAATGCCAGCAAGCTGCCTGGAAACTATTTAAAAATACCAGAATAGAGACTAAAAATAAATGTATCTCCCCCCCCCCCAAATAAATAAAGTAAAACAATCAGAGAACCAAAAAAGCCACCATGGCTAAATAATAGAGTAAAAGAGGTGGTGAGAGGCAAAAAGGCATCTTTTTAAAAATTGGAAGTCAAACAGTACTGAGAAAAATAGTAAGGAGCACAAACTCTGACAAGTTCAAGTGTAAAAGTATAATTAAGTAGGCCCCCCAAAAAGAGTTTGAATAGTAACTAGCAAAAGACAAGAAAACTAACAGTATTTTTTCAAGTATATCAGAAGCTGGAAGCCTGCGAAACAATCAGTGGGGCCACTATATGATCAAGGTGCTAAAGGAGCACTCAAGGAAGACAAGGCCATTGCCAAGAAGCTTAATCAATTCTTTTCATAAGGTCACCAAAAAAACAGGATGTTTTCTTCTACCTAACACAAGGGATGGCGGTAATGCTGATCCCAGGGTGAGTGTAATCTAAACCACACAGAGGTTGGGGAAATGGGTGGCAGAGGTGGTATCCAGCCTTCCAGCCTGGCAAAGGGTGGCAGTTGTAAGGCCCACAGCCAGGTGCAGGGACTGTGCTCAACCAGTCATTCAGTGAGTTCACCTAAGGGGAACAGGAGTCAACCTGCTGGGGTATTAAATACTCTGGGCCCAGGAGTGGAATGTCAAGAAGCCTGGGCAGACCCACCTAGGAGTGGTGGCGCCTTCAGTGGGGGGCACTGACGGTATTACACAGCTGCTGCAAGTTAATTTGCATTTACCACAGTAGCTTCAGGGAACTAGATGTGAGGGGTCTGCACAGGGTGACAAGGTAGGCCCAGCATGGGCTCAAGTTTCAGCAGCAGGACGGGGAAGGGCACACGGCAACTCTTTGGCCATCAGGGCATGTAACCGCATGGGACAGAGTAGACACTCCGGGGCAGGGGGGTCTATGGGGGATCAGGGCTCTGCGGAACTCCCTCCATGCAGTCCTCAGTACAGTTATGCCAGGGTAGCTTACCCGATTGGTGTTCACCTACTCAGTGCAACTCAATATAAAATCCTCATAGGCAAATTTGTGGATATAATATCCCCATGGCATAGGAAGGTGTTCAGAGACAGTAAACTTGGACAAGGCAAGTAAAACAGCCAACTGCCCAAGAGGCCAAGGGTGCCTAGAACATGGAAAAATTGGGAGGCTGCCCTCATCCTCTAGGTGGGTGTTATGGTGCAGGCCTACCCAGACAGCAGCCCTGTCTTTGTTAATTATACGGCTATAATTAGGTGGGCACCCAATATGTTCGGAGGCATGTCATAAGCAGTTTCCTTTAAGGGCAGCAACACAAACTGGAATAAGGTGGCATCACACCCTGTGGTTCAAGGGCATAACACCAAGGGTGCCAGGGGTTTGTTCAGACCGCAACAAGCTCGAAAGGGGTCTGGGCACATAATAGTATTTGCTGGGCATTTAACAATGGTGGTTGTTTTCACAATCCC
This sequence comes from Lepidochelys olivacea, assembly GCF_965140295.1. Taxonomy (NCBI): domain Eukaryota; kingdom Metazoa; phylum Chordata; order Testudines; family Cheloniidae; genus Lepidochelys; species Lepidochelys olivacea. The sequence continues at coordinate 43,218,032 of NC_140414.1, read as the reverse complement.
TGTAAATATAGGTAAGTTTGCAAGACATATTTGCATAATGTTGTTTTCAGGGTGAGCTGGATCAAATAAGTGTTTTCACCTGTTGGGCACATTTCAGGCCCTGGCTAAATAGTTGGGTGAACCCCTAGCAAAAAACAAAACAAAAGTCCATCCCGCTACATTAACCTACTTGGGCTTTGAGCTGAACTTTGCTTGCAGGGTTCTTGCCCTGAGGTGGGCGTTTTGTGCCCAGTTGGCAGCAGCAACGGCTGTCATAGCCAGACCACACAATTGCGTACAAGTCACTACACAGATGTAGTAAGACTTGTGGGTGTGGAAAAGTTTTCTAACTCAATTTAATGGGGTATCATTGTGCAGGTACAAATGGTTATTAATTTGGGGCTATTAAAAGGGTGTGCCTCTGGTGCAACAACAGGGCAGTGGTACAGGTTATCAGTCAAACTTCCAGATTGCACAGGATTGGAAAGTTGGTAAGGGCATTTGTTCTTCAGTGTTTAACCTTCAACATCTGTTTTTTCTTCCAAGCATGTGCCGGGCATGGATAATGGCATAGCAGATGCCTTGTCTTATTTCCAGTTTGCCAAATGACGAGTCCTGTCAATTCAAGGATCCAGAGAATGGGTCACCTATGCAGCCCTCCATTAAGGGCGGTTGTTCCAGTACCAGGTCAAGAACAATGCAACTCCTGGTGCCCCTTGATGATCAGACCTGGGACAATGGATTCTTTCTTCCCAATAGGGCTACTAGCCAAGAGGCCATTTGCAGATGTCTGGGAACCTGGCGGGGTTGTGTGGAGGCAGCCAAGCAAATGGCTGGCACCTCCTTGTGGTGGATGTTCAATGTAGGTACTCCATAGGGAGGGCAGCCAGTAATCAGATAAATGGCCTGGTAAAGGACTTAAAGGGAGGTACTGGATAAAGGAATAGAACGGGGGAGGGAGTTCGGGGACTCCTATGATTGGTACGGCAGGGAGCCAACCCCCTTCACCCCCCCCATTCTCATAACCCTCCTTAACCCTCTTACGAGGCTGGTGGATGGTAAGGCCCAAGCTATGGGTCAGCTAGGGGACCTGGATGGAAACAAAGGGGGGGGGGGGCTGGTGAAAGCCCCGGAAAACTGATTTGAATAAGCATGGATTAAACAAAGGGGTGGGGGATGGGGGAGGGCTGGTGAAAGCCCCGGGGAATTTATTTAAATAAGCATGGATTTGCCTGTGCTGTACACTTTATCTGCCAGGTAGTCCCAGAGATCTATATAATAAAGTTGCGGCCTTATTAAAACCCATAACAAGTCTCCTGTCCTTCTTGCGGTATACCCAGACAACCAATCATTGGGGCCACTATATGATCAAGGTGCTAAAGGAGCACTGAGGGAAAACAAGGCCATTTCAAAGATGCTTAATCAATTCTTTTAATCAATCTTCACTGCAAAGGATGTGAGGGAGATTCCCACACCTGTGTCATTCTTTTTAGGTGACAAACCTGAGGAACTGTTCCATACTAAGTAAATGATTGTATTGCTCTGTGTTATATGGCCCCTTGTTCTGCATAGTGAGGATTAATTGGCATTATGGAAAAGCTTCAGGGACTTTTCAGCCTAGAAGAGCTCGCATAATTTGTCTAATGGGAGGCTCCAGTGTGTCATAAATGCACTGATATTTGAACACAGGAACTGACATAGGTTTGACTAGATCTGAATAGTTTTTTTAATACAATCAAATTAAAAGAGAGTTTCAGTTAACTGTACCTAAAGTCTGGACTCGACATTGCAGTGCAGTATAAAGTATTCTCCATTTAAAAGAGTATTCTTCATTGTGGGCTTGATGTTGAGAGGTTCTGTGAACTCCCAAGTGTCATTGAAGTTAATGGGTCAAGTCCTGAAGTGTAGGTGCAGGACATGGTTTCATTCTCATTTACCTTGGTGTAAATCTCATTTAAAACATTGGTTCAGAAGTCAATGGGACAGATTTTTGGCTGCATACCCCTCACAAAAAGCCCGTTTATCCAGCCAGGGGAGGATTACCCCAGCTCAATTACCCAGTTAAGGTTCACATGGTTAATGGAGCTGTCTGGGTTAGAGCTGATGTAATGGTACTTATGCCATCTCATCTCCCCTCCAATTTACCACCCATACAGACCCTGGCATGCAGCCAGCACTAGGGATTTGGCTAGGAAAAATAGGGTTGGTCCTGGTATCTCTATACCCCATCAATCCCCGACTAATGTAATAGCCCAGTGGAGCATGAAACAAGTGCACTGCTTGCATAGTAAGATACTTCTCAATGGGCATGTAGGTGGCAGCAAAGGGTCCTGAGTGATGAATGCACAAATACTTTCAAATGATTTCCAGCAACGCCAAATTTAAAAGAGAGAGGAGAAAGCAAAAGGATGGTATAGGTGATTTCTCTTGTTGCCATTAGATTAATTAAATAATGAAATGACTGTGTTTTAAGGAATTCAGTCTCATCAGCTGCCCATGGAAACAGAGAAAAGCATGAAAATATCTGCCCTCTCATAGTTAGTCTTATTGAAGGGATTGCCAACAACTTTATTGTCTCTTTTAATTCCTTGTCTTCCAGACTAATAGAGTTAGTTGCCACATTTATACATACTAGCAATTCACAACAGTTTCTATAGGGCATATGGCCAAACATTCAAAATGGTGATCTGTCATCTGCATCTCAGAGAAATCTCATTTACAACATAGCTTGGGGAAACTTTCAAATCTATTTGATAATGTTATATGACACTGGGATGGAGGGCTGTGTGGCAGAGAGATTCCTTACTATGGGTCTTTGCACATATATTTGCATTGACATATGTTTTTGTAGTTCCACCATGCAAGTATCTCTAAATAGAAAGTCCTGTAATCCTTTTTCCTGATATAAGTCAGGGCATTCAGAGTGAACCCCATTGCCTTTCTGAAATGAATAGCTTTAACATACGAGTTTTCCTTTCTCCAAGAGCCAGGCAAAGGGAAATCATTGGTTGTCACCTTTAGTGTGACTGCTCCATGTGGATATATCTCTGGGTTGACTCTCTATATTATAATTTGTATCCCTACTAGATATGCTTTCAGTTTCACTGAGGTCTCAGAAGATATAATATTCCTTGATAAATCACAGTGCAAGACATACAAAGGTTGAGCCTACTTTTTGGCTGCGGAAATTGAAGTCAATAGAAAGTTTGCAGAAACATGCCCATAGCCTTGTCTGTGTGACAGAAAGGTGCGGAGAAATGAAGGGGAAGATGGAACATTAGAATCCTCAGTATTACCATTTAAATTGTTTTATTTAAGTTTTTAAAATATCGTGGGCACACTTAGGAAAATAAAGGGCAAGGGTGATATCCTGGCTCCTTTGAGTTTGTTGGCAAAACAGAAGAAAGGAACTACTTTTGTATCTCATCTAACTGACAACTCCTCTGGCATCAATCCTCCTAATACAACACAGAGGTATTCAGTACTAACTCAGAAGAAAATATGCTTCAGTGGAATCACCAAACCAATTTCCTGGAGGCCTCTCATTCAAATACTGCGGCAACTAAACCCTAGTTAGCTTATGAAAACTAAGAAAATCCCAAAACAAAATGGCATGGCTGCCATTGGAAGAAACCAAACATTTTGAGTTGTATCGAAATGTAGTTAAATGTGTACTCACAAGCCCAATTTACAACCAGAAAAATCCACTATGTGCTTTATTTCTTTGGAGCAACAGTGACATCTTGTGGATTATTTTTAAGTGTGCTCCATGTGCAAGTCTTAGCTACTATCTCCGCTCCCTGCTCCTTCTGTTTAAAGCTGGCAGTCTGAATACAAATGGCATCCATGACCATCTGTTCAGCACAACAGTAGACATGACAGCAAAAGAAGTGATGGGTAGCAGAACTGCTCATAAAGTATTATGCCATGGGCTTGCAAGGAAATTCAGTTAGCAGGGTTATATTACTTGGAAATAGTATTTTAATTGGAAACTGACTTGTTAGTAGATATTACACATACTATATTATGAACACCGAGTAAAGCTTAGTTTGTACTTGGGCAATAAGGAATTGACATATCTGAACCTCTTCAGGTTATTAAAACTTCTCTTTTTTTTTGTCAGCAGCATTGATCATGACTTTTTTGTACTATGTTTATGAATGTATTAGTCTACTTGTAGCTTTTTTATTTTGCTCCAATCTTCTTATTTTTACCCAGCATATTGAATTTGTTGCTCCAGACGATTTTTCATTCCAGCTGGGCTTCAGTTATTCCTAGGATTCCCCTAGGGCTCTATTTTGAGTCTTTCTGTGATTTGCATTTGTAGTCTTTCAGTGGATAAACATTATTGCCTCTCAAGTTCTGTACTATTGAATGTGTTCAGATGGCATTCAGCTCCTGCTGATCTTGTAAAAAAGCATGATGTTTTGTTAATATTCTGCATGACATTCAGTTACTTAAATCTTCACTTTTTAAAAATTTAATTGAGAGAAGACATCTGCTATTAATTAGCTCTCCAATGCTAAAGAATCATATTGATGTTAATGGTTTCCTTTGGTTATAGTTTTATTCATACGTAACAAAACATACTATACCATTGTAGAGTATGAAACTTATGTTAAAGGGACAGTGTCATCTTGAATATTTGTAGATTGATTCATTTTAAAATTAGTCTATAGAGTATTCTTAAAATAACAAGTTCTGAACGTTTTAGATATTCATTTTAAATATACATATTTATAATTACATTTGAGATAATATACCTCCGTGTGTGTTTGTATATACTCACACTGCTCTAAATATATATATGCACACACAAAATGCACATTTTTGTTTCTCTGTTGATATTTAGAAGAATCTTTTGGGCCTGGTTGTCCTCCCCATACCCAGGGCTGGAGCACCCATGGAAAAAAATTAGTGGGTGCTTATCATCCACGGGCAGCCAGCTCCCACCATCCCCTTGCAGTGCCTCCCATCCATTGGAGCCCTGCCAATCAATTCCTCCCCCTCCATCCCAGCGCCTCCTTTCTGCGGTGATCAGCTGTTTCACAACATGTAGGAGGCACTGGGGAAGGAGGAGCGAGGGTTGGAGAGGGGGAAGAACTGGGCAGGAAGAGATGAGGCAGGGCAGGAGTGGGGTTTGGGGGAAGGGGTTGGGTGAGGGCAGGGTCTGGGGCGGAGTGGGGGTTTGAGCAGCCCCAGGGGCCAGAGGAAGCCAGTGCCTTTGTTAACAGGAGTATTGTAAGCAAGACACGAGAGGTAATTCTTTCACTCTACTCAACACCGATAAGGCCTCAGCTGGAGCACTGTGTCCAGTTTTGGGATCCACACTCTGGGAAAGAGGTGGACAAATTGGAGAAAGTCCAGAGAAGAGCAACACAAATTATTAAAGGTCTAGAAAACATGACCTATGGGGAAAGGTTGAAAAAATTGGGTTTGCTTAGTCTGGAAAAGAGAGGACTGAGTGGGGACATGATAACCGTATGTAAAAGGTTGTTATAAGGAGAAGGTTGATAAGTTGTTCTTATCTACCGAGGACAGGAAAAGAAGTAATGGGCTTAAATTGCAGCAAGGGAAATTTAGGTTAGATATTATGAAAAACTTCCTAACTGTAAGGGTTGCTAGTGGAATCTATGTCCCTGAAGATTTTTAAGAACAGACTGGGCAAACACCTGTTAGTTATGGTCTAGATCATTTGGTCCTGTTTCAGGGCAGGGGACTGGACTAGATTAGCTATCGAGGTACCTCCAGTCCTATGCTTCTATGATTTTTTTTGTTCTGGTGCATGGGAGATCTCCCATTTTTCTGTTTTATCACACACATGGACAATATTAGTTCTGCACCCACAAATAATACAAAGTGCTTTAGTGCCAATAGCTAGGGTATTTGGGACCAGTATAGCAATTCAAATTTGGATTCCCTGCCTGGCAGTGCATAAATGCATGTGTCATTAATCAACTTTCTGGTAAAAATAGCGGCATCTACAAGGATTTACTTGTTGGAATCAGAGCTTTAAAAGTGAATAAATGTGAGAGATGGCCACAACTCAATAATCTACTAATCCTCTAAAGTGGTAATTCATCATATTTAGAAAAATGATAAATTAAGGGGGTTCCCTGCACCTCTAACAGTGCGTATAGCTGGTTTGTGGTTTTAATCTATTAAAAAGAAATTGAGAGAGAGAACAATCCACCAACGTATCAGTTCCAGAAGTGGATTGTGTTGGACTCTAAATATCAATTAATTAAATAATATTATAGGTGCAGTTTGTAAGTACTGTCATCATTTTTATTACAATCAGTAGTCCTTTTTATATTTCTAAGCATTATGATTTCTTTTATTCTCTTGATGTTCACACATTAATGTGACAGGGAGGTGTGTCTCAGAACAGAACATACTCCTACATCATCACTCACGATTTAGTGTATGTCTTTTGGCAAGAAAATGTCTTTTTAGAGATTAAATTTGCAGTTCAATTCGACCTGTCACTTTTTTTCAGCTTAACCTACCCTCATTATTTTGTACTGATCAGTTTTTGCTCCTAAATATTTACACACCTCAGTGAATCATGAGCACAAATATATTATTTTTGTTAATTATTGAAGAACACACATTTATGTGATATGTTTTCCATCCACTTTATAGGAGGATAGAGTTCTTGCCCTAATGCAGTCGTTCCCAAACTTGTTCCACCAGTTGTGCAGGGAAAGCCCCTGCCGGGCCGGGCTGGTTTGTTTACCTGCCACGTCCGCAGGTTCGGCCGATTGTGGCTCCCAGTGGCCGTGGTTCACTGCTCCAGGCCAATGGGAGCTGCTGGAAGCAGCGCGGGCCGAGGGACGTACTGGTCGCCACTCCAGCAGCTCCCATTGGCCTGGAGCAGCGAACCGCGGCCACTGGGAGCCGCAATCGGCCTAACCTGCGGACGGGGCAGGTAAACAAACTGGCCCAGCCCGCCAGGGGCTTTCCCTGCGCAACTGGTGGAACAAGTCTGGGAACCACTGCCCTGATGGATGGATATCCAACAGTCACTGATATGCAGACAAAAATGTAGATATATCACTACTAATATTTGTGGTCTCTATGAGTTATATGTGCAAATATAGAGGCCACAGGTCTATCTACAGGGAGATCCTCTTAGGGTATGTCTACACTATGAAATTAGGTCGAATTTATACAAGTCTTTTTTTTTAGAAATCGTTTTTATATAGCCGATTGTGTGTGTCCCCACACAAAATGCTCTAAGTGCATTAAGTGCATTAACTCGGCAGACTGCTTCCACAGTACCGAGGCTAGCGTTGACTTCCAGAGTGTTGCACTGTGGGTAGCTATCGCACAGTTCCTGCAGTCTCTGCTGCCCATTGGAATTCTGGGTTGAGATCCCCATGCCTAATGGGGCAAAAACATTGTCACAAGTGGTTCTGTGTACATGCTGTCAGGCCCACCCTCCCCCCATGAAAGCTATGGCAGAAAATCGTTTTGTACCTTTTTTCCTGGGTTACCTGTGCAGACGCCAAACCACGGCAAGCATGGAGCCTGCTCAGCTCATTGTCACTGTACGTCTCCTGGGTGCTGGCAGATGCTCTACTGCATTGCTACGCCACAGCAGCAGCTCATTGCCTTGTGGCAGCAGATGGTGCATTAGGTCTGATAACATTCATCATCATGTCCTAGGTGCTCTTGGCTGCCTTGGTAAGGTCGGTCAGGAGCATCTGGGCAGACATGGAAGCAGGGACTAAAATAGGAGTGATTCGACCAGGTCATTCTCTTTAGTTCTGCCGGCAGTCGTATTGCACTGTCTTCTGGTGAGCAGCCAGGAGATGAGGATGGCTAGTAGTCCTATTGCACCATCTGCTGCCAGCCAAAGATGTAAAAGATAGATGGAGTGGATCAAAACAAGAAATAGACCAGATTTGTTTTGTATTCATTTGCTTCCCCCTCCCTCCGTGAAATCAACAGCCGACAATCATTTTGGTGAGGTCTGTCAGGGGCACCTTGAAAAGTTTAATGGAGATTCAGTCCTGCCTGGAATACTGGGGGAAGGGATAGCTTAGTGGGTTGAGCACGCCAATACTCAACCCAGAGTTTTGAGTTCAATCCTTGAGGGGGCCACGCTGTGTGACAGTTGTTTTTGTTTCTCCTTGATGTAAAGCCACCCCCTTTGTTGATTTTAATTCCCTGTAAGCCAACCCTGTAAGCCATGTCATCAGTTGCCCTTCCGTCCGTCAGAGCAATGGCAGACAATCGTTCTGCACCTTTTTTCCATGCAGACGCCATACCACGGCAAGCAAGGAGCCCGCTCAGATCACTTTGGCAATTAGGAGCACATTAAACACCACATGCATTATCCAGCAGTATATGCAGCACCAGAACCTGGCAAAGCGATACCGGGCAAGGAGGCAATGTCAGCACGGTGATAAGAGTGATGAGGACATGGACACAGACTTCTCTCAAAGCACGGGCCCTGGCAACGTGGGCATCATGGTGCTAATGGGGAAGGTTCATGCTGTGGAACGCCGATTCTGGGCCTGGGAAACAAGCACAGACTGGTGGGACTGCATAATGTTGCAGGTCTGGGACGATTCCCAGTGGCTGCGAAACTTTCGCATGCGTAAGGGCACTTTCATGGAACTTTGTGACTTACTTTCCCCTGCCCTGAAGCACCAGAATACCAAGATGAGAGCAGCCCTCACAGTTGAGAAGCGAGTCGCAATAGCCCTGTGGAAGCTTGCAATGCCAGACAGCTACCGGTCAATTGGGAATCAATTTGGAGTGGGCAAGTCTACTGTGGGGGCTGCTGTGATGCAAGTAGCCAACGCAATCAAAGATCTGCTGATATAAAAAGTAGTAAATCTGGGAAATGTGCATAGTTGAACAAATACTGCATAGTGCAAATGTCATAGTGGATGGCTTTGCTGCAATGGGATTCCCTAACTGTGGTGGGGCCATAGACAGAACCCATATCCCTACCTTGGCACCAGAGCACCAAGCTGGCGAGTACATAAACCGCAAAGGGTACTTTTCAATAGTGCTGCAAGTACTGGTGGATCACAAGGGACGTTTCACCAACATCAGCGTGGGATGGCCGGGAAAGGTGCATGATGCTCGCATCTTCAGGAACTCTGGTCTGTTTCAAAAGCTTCAGGAAGGGACTTTCTTCTCAGACCAGAAAATAACCACTGGGATGTTGAAATGCCTATAGTTATCCTTGGGGACCCAGCCTACCCCTTAATGCCGTGGATCATGAAGCCATACACAGGCAGCCTGGACAGGAGTCAGGAGCTGTTCAACTACAGGCTGAGCAAGTGCAGAATGGTGGTAGAATGTGCATTTGGATGTTTAAAAGCGCGCTGGCGCAGTTTACTGACTCGGTTAGACCTCAGCGAAACCAATATTCTCATTGTTATTACTGCTTGCTGTGCACTCCACAATATCTGTGAGAGTAAGGGGAAGACATTTATGGCAGGGTGGGAGGTTGAGGCAAATTTCCTGGCCACTGGTTACACGCAGCCAGACAACAGGGCAGTTAGAAGAGTACAGGAGGGTGCGGTGCGCATCAGAGAAACTTTGAAAACCAGTTTCATGACTGGCCAGGCTATGGTGTGAAAGTTATGTTTGTTTCTCCTTGATGAAACACACACACACCCCACCCCCGGTTCACTCTACTTCCCTGTAAGCTAACCACCCTCCCCTCCCCCCTTCAATCACCGCTTGCAGAGGCAATACAGTCATTGTTGCTTCACATTCATGCATTCTTTATCAATTCATCACACAAATAGGGGGGATAACTGCCAAGGTAGCCCGGGAGGGGTGGTGGAGAAGGGAAGCACCGGGTGGGGTGATGGAGGAGGGAAGGACATGGTCCACAGCACTTTAAAACTTACTGAATGCCAGCCTTCTGTTGCTTGGACAATCCTCTGGGTTGGAGTGGCTGGAGGCCTCCCCACCATGTTCTTGGGTGTATGGAACTTGGGAAGGAGGGTGGTTGGTTACACGGGCTGTAGCGGCGCTCTGTGCTCCAGCTGCCTTTCCTGCAGCTCAACCATACGCTGGAGCATATTAATTTGATCCTCCAGAAGCCTCAGCATTGAATCCTGCCTCCTCTCATCATGCTGCCACCACCTATCATCTTCAGCCCGCCACTTACTCTCTTCATCCCTCCACCTCTCCTCACGTTCATTTTGTTCTTTCCTGCACTCTGACATTGTCTGCCTCCACGCATTCGTCTGAGCTCTGTCAGTGTGGGAGAACAGCATGAGGTCAGAGAACATTTCATCGCGAGTGTGGTTTTTTCGCCTTCTAATCTTTGCTAGCCTCTGGGAAGGAGAAGATCCTGTGATCCTTGAAACACATGCAGCTGGTGGAGAAAAAAAAAAGGGACAGTGGTATTTAAAAAGACACATTTTATAGAACAATGGGTACACTCTCTTTCACGGTAAACCTTGCTGTTAACATTACATACATAGCACATGTGCTTTCATTACAAGGTCACATTTTGCTTCCCCCCACTGCGTGGCTAACCCCTCCCCCCTTCCCCATACCGCATGGCTAACAGCAGGGAACATTTCTGTTCAGCCACAGGCAAACTGCCCAGCAGGAACGGGCATCTCTGAATGTCCCCTTAAGAAAAGCATCCTATTTCAACCAGGTGACCATGAATGATATCACTCTCCTGAGGATAACACAGAGAGATAAAGAATGGATGTTGTTTGAATGCCAGCAAACATACCCTGCAATGCTTTGTTCTGCAATGATTCCCGGCTACGTGCTACTGGCCTGGTGTGGTAAAGTGTCCTACCATGGTGGACTGAATAAGGCTGCCCTCCCCAGAAACCTTTTGCAAAGGCTTTGGGAGTACATCCAGGAGAGCCGTGAATGCCAGGGCAACTTAATCATTAAACACGCTTGCTTTTAAACCAGCTATACTATTTAAAAAGGTACACTCACCAGAGGTCCCTTCTCTGCCTGGCGGGTCTTGGAGGCAGCCTTGGGTGGGTTCGGAGGGTACTGGCTCCAGGTCCAGGGTGAGAAACAGTTCCTGGCTGTCGGGAAAATCGGTTTCTCCGCTTGCTTGCTGTGAACTATCTACAACCTCATCATCATCATCTTCCTCGTCCCCAAAACCTGCTTCCGTGTTGCCTCCCTCTCCATTGATGGAGTCAAAGCACACGGTTGGGGTAGTGGTGGCTGAACCCCCTAAAATGGCATGCAGCTCATCATAGAAGTGGCATGTTTGGGGCTCTGACCCGGAGCGGTCGTTTGCCTCTCTGGTTTTCTGGTAGGCTTGCCTCAGCTCCTTAAGTTTCACATGGCACTGCTTCGGGTCCCTGTTATGGCGTCTGTCCTTCATGCCCTGGGAGATTTTGCCAAATGTTTTGTCATTTTGAAAACTGGTACAGAGTTCTGATAGCACGGATTCCTCTCCACATACAACGATCAGATCCTGTACCTCCTGTTCGGTCCATGCTGGAGCTCTTTTGTGATTCTGGGACTCCATCATGGTCATCTCTGCTGATGAGCTTTGCACTCACCTGCAGCTTGCCATGCTGGCCAAACAGGAAAATGAGATTCAAAAGTTTGTGAGCCTTTTCCTGTCTATCTGGCCAGTGCATCTGAGTTGAGAGTGCTGTCCAGAGCGGTCACAATGGAGCATTCTGGGATAGCTCCCGGAGGCCAATACCGTCAAATTGCGTCCACAGTATCCCAAATTCGACCCGACAAGGCCGATTTCAGAGCTAATCCCCTTGTTGGGGGTGGAGTAAAGAAATCGATTTTAAGAGCCCTTTAAGTAAAAAAAAAGGGCTTTGTCATGTGGATGGGTGAAGGGTTAAATAGATTTAATGCTAATAAATTTGACCTCAGCTCCTAGTGTAGAACCCCATGCTGCAGGGGGACAACCCTGCTGCTGAATGACTACTTCCTAGTAACAGTCTCCACACTTCTGGTGAATGAGTGAGCAGGGCTGTGACAGTGAGTGCACAGGGCTCCCTGTGCTGCTGTGGGGTTCAGATATGGGATCCCTGCAGGTGCAAGATGTCGGGGAAGCTGCAGTTGCCAAATCATATTGATGGATATTTTCTCATCTATTTTCAGTGTCAGGGGAAACCAGCATTGGCCAATGACTAACACTTTAAATCTAATCCCACCAAGTTTAATTATAGGTATAGGATTATAAATATAGGATCACCATAAGAAGAATGGCAAATTGCACATTCGAGGGCTCTGAAACAATTCCTTTGGACTTTCCTTCATCTTTGTTCTGATAAGGGTAGGGGACCAGCTGTCCTGATTTTATAGGGACAGTCCCGATATTCGGGGCTTTTTCTTATATAGGTGCCTATTACCCCCCATTTCCTTGTCCTGAATTTTTACACTTGCTATCCGGTCACCCTAGATAAGGGGTTTTCACTCTATCCAAGTTCACTAAAAGCAGGTCCAACTGTACTATAATAATAATAATAATTAATATATATATATATATATATATATATTGCATCTTTCAGATTCAAAAAGACATTTTACAAAACAATGATGCAAAGCAATAGAAAGCTACTGAATGACCGAAAAGTACCTAACAATTGCTTCTAACTATCTGATCTGGGGAATCAGAGAGAGTCACAATTACATAAATTACATAATTTCTCTGATCTAAATGTGATGCTGCTTTAAAATTTGGATAAAACATAGTGATAATTCTGTTTTATCACAGCTTTAAAGATGTTCTTTGATTAAAAAGAGCAAGAATATTAGACTGATTTTATGCCAAAATACCTATTCTATCCAAAGGGCAACAGCAGCCGCAATATCTACTTTGTTTTGTATTTCTTGACTTGAGGCAGTAGGATACTTTTGGATCTAAGGCACATAGAGATGGGTTTTTTATAAAGTGCAAAATGGAAAATATAAATTTTCACCCTAATGTGCCTATGTCCATTTCTCAGAAGAAAATGCATATAATTTTACTGTGTTCAAAAGGAAAGGAGAATCTATACTCCTGCTGCTGTTTCCTTTTAGTTTGCAAATAGAAATGTGCCATTTAAGTAATGGAAACTATGAGGCATCACGGTACTTTTCCATCTGTGCCAGCTGGTATCTGTTTCTGGGGGCTGGGGAAAATGTTTCTTTAGTCTAGCATTGCATGCAGCGTTATAAATTGGGAGAAATACAGCCTCATTACAGCAGTGAATGAAAGCATTTACTGTACCTGTGAATGGTGGGTGTTCTCTCACCAACAGAAACAAGAGGCACATATTTCACAGTTGTCTCATCTTCCTTTTCTGAAAGCACTTTCCTGGGAAATTAAAAGTGAAAAGTGATCTACATCAATGCATCTTGTGTATTTAAAATGCAGTATACTCTTGCTGGGACAAATCCTGCATGCCTTACTCATGAGTCATCTGACTTAAATCCATGGACCTGCTTATGTATGCAAATATTGCAAGATTTATCCTGTTAAATGCTTGTCCACTTACTGTACCATTTTTCTTCTCTAAGAGTTATAAGTGAAGTATCCTGGCTTACAAAATATACACAAGCCCCTTGTTAACAGAGTTGTCCTTTGGGTTCCCTACCTCAGAATGAAAAGGAGTACTTGTGGCACCTTAGAGACTAACCAATTTACTTGAGCATGAGCTTTCATGAGCTACAGCTCACTTCATCACTTCACTACCTCATCTTTCATTTAAAGTGGGGAGAGGTGAGGGAAGCAAGTCTGTAGCCCAGTGATTCTCTCACAGTCATCTGTAGATCACTGAAGTTTCACAGAGCAGTTGCTGTGATCCGTGAAGTGCTGGTTGGCCACAGTGTGTTGGCTCCTCCTCCTCATCTCTAGTTGATAAACTATATTTAAATACTCCCTTAATATTATCTTCCATGTGAACAATTGCTGTGGTTGCCACAGGATGGTATGTGGTTGTACATGGGAGGAGAGGTGGTCTGCACAATGACAAATGGGAGGAGAGAGGTCTGCAAGACAGTATCTCTTTTTCTGGTTATGGCATGTATACTCGCTGGTGGGGATGACAAAAATGTTTTGCAGATCTGCCTCAAAAACTATGCTTTCCTCTGTTTGAAAATGTTCATACCTCTGCAGCTGAGCCTTAGCTGACAGCTGCTCACTCTGGGGCTGATTTTACTACCTTTAGTCATGCTGAGGAGTACTTTACACTGATGTAATCCTGTTGCTTTAAATGGTGCAATTTGTGGAGTAAGGTGCAATTCAATGTAAATGTGACAAAATAGGGACCTTGGGCAGCTGTCAAGGTACAAGTGCACCTTTCACTGCCATGCCAGCTGCTGCAAGAAGTACCTTCCACCAGTTTATGAGTAATATATGGAGGGAGCTCATTATGTGTGGGAGACTGGTGGATTTTTGTGTGGGGAAGAGTAAGGGACATACAGATTTGGGAGGGGGAGGAGGGAGGAATTTGGAACTGATCGATTTTCTGACAGAGGAAGCTGAGTATAGAATTGGTGGATCTTGAGGGAGCCAAGATGAAAAGCACTATATCCAGCTAAGGTACGAAACTTTTAAAGTAGTTTCTTTTTTAAATTTTGACAGTACATTACAGTTTTAAAGATGATCCACTTTACCTCAGATTTCAAGAGTTAAAATGTCAACAGCAATATGGACTGATGAGACCATTGGCATGCAATTATCAGATGGTAATGGCCTTACTTATCTGTGTTTTAATGGAGAGCAGGCCATATTCCTTGCACCTGTGATATCTTATATGTGGAGGCATTTCCCACAGACACGTCATTTGTTCTTTGCCTATAATAATTCCAACTTTTTGGCATATCTTGCATTAGGTACTGTTTTAACAAGTTGTGTCACCACTGCAACTCCATCAAGACATTTTTGTGTCATGAATGTACATTTAAGTTCCATTCTCAATATATTTTTAGCACCATTTCCTATAATGCTAGACGTTTTTGTGACAATCAATTTTTGAAGTTTTTATTCTAGTACTTAAGAAATACTACAAAGAACATAGTGTTGCAGATGGCACCCTCAAGAAAAGATGGACAAACTTTAAACTGTGAATTTTTAGATATAACCATAAACTGCATGAACTGCTTTCTGGTTATTATGGTGAATTTATTATTAATGTGAAAAGTTAGTTAAATGTGTTAAGTTCTCAAGTGTGCTGCCTTCCTGTTCAGTATAATTTATGAAAGCTTGTGCAGTGTTCCGATAGTTAGCAAATGAATCTCTTCTTGAGTTAGTAATTTTCCTTTAAAAGGACCTCTGCAAGTTTCTGCAATTGATCCAAATTGTAATATTATGCTAGGGTTAGAATTACACTAATACTGTAATATCTGCTATAATCTTAAAAATTAAAATGTCCATGGCCAAATTCATCCCAGTGTAATTCCATTAACTTCAATAGCATTTCACTCAGAAGGAATTTGGACTTAAATCTTCAAACTACTATTCTTTTAGGAGAAGAAAATTGATTTTTTTTTTGTGGCTGGTTTATTTGATGATGATGATGATGATTTAACGGTAATCCTTATTTATCTGAGTTATAATCAGGTTTCACTTTTTCTCATTTTCATTTTTCAATTGATCATTAGTTTTATCTTCTTTAGAATTGTTTTAGATATGTTATAATTAATTAGGTATAAACTTTGTTCGTGTTGAAATTAGCTTACAATTATACGGCTGATTTTTACACACATACACCATCTTAGCCAAAATACAAGTAGTCCATTTGAAATTGAATGTTTCTTGAAATCTTGAGGCAAGAAGGAGAAGATATTTGGGAATCCAAAAAATCTAGGTGATTTCACTTCTTGGAAATTTCTTTATCCTTTGGTAAATAAAACCTCAAATTTGGTTTAATCTGTTGATCTTGGTGAGGAGTGGTGTGTTTGTATTTGTAGTGTGAGATAATTATTATAACGGACCCTGAATATATGAAATCACTTCATGAATCTCATGAGAGCTTCTTTGTGAACAATGCATTAGTGTGACAAGGTGGGTGAGGTAATATCCATTATTGGACCAACTCCTGTTGGTAAGAGAGACAAGCTTCCAAATCACATAGTGCTCTTCTTCAGATGTGAAGATCCCTGTGTGGCTCCAAAACTTGTCTCCCTCAGCAACAGAAGCAACAGAATTAGGTCCAATAAAAGACATTACCCCAAACACCTTGTGTCTTTAGTATCCTGGGACTGCATGGCTACAACTACATTGCATAAAACACAGTGTCATGTTTACGTGAGGTTTCAGAGTAGCAGCCGTGTTAGCCTGTATCCACAAAAAGAAAAGGAGGACTTGTGGCACCTTAGAGACTAACAAATTTATTTGAGCATAAGCTTTTGTGAGCTACAGCTCACTTCATCGGATGCAACTACCTGAGGATCTGCTGTATCAAAATCCTTTTCCACTGTCTGTCTCTGCTCTAGATCAAACAGTTTCCAAGCACCTTGTGAGTCTCTGGGCATCCTGTAGTTCCACAAGGTGTCCTGTCACTGAGCAATTCTCAAAGATTACA
Source organism: Lepidochelys olivacea (assembly GCF_965140295.1). Lineage (NCBI taxonomy): Eukaryota > Metazoa > Chordata > Testudines > Cheloniidae > Lepidochelys > Lepidochelys olivacea. The sequence goes on along the minus strand of NC_140414.1, from coordinate 43,201,554 downwards.
TTAATAATTCCAATTCAAGAAGTTACCTAATTGGCCTACTTTCCCCCTTGTTGACACACTGATTATACAGCAGCACTGATATACCATAGCCTGAATCCAGTGTGTTCTTCTGCAAACATTGTACTGTATCTGAAGTTCTGTGAAGTGACTTGTCTTCCCTCTCAAATTCCACAGTAGTCCCAAATAGGTTGTAGGGTATGTCACATGTGCAGAGAGGCATCACAGAAACCAGGGTGCCTTTGAGGAAAAGTACATATAAAAATGACAATAAACAAAGTTAAGAGATAAACTCTGAATGATAAAGCTGTAAGAAACACATTTTAAAATTGTAAAGTGGTCATGATCACCGTGCCTACCCAAAGAGATGTATCCATTCCTGACTCCTTTTCTTAACAGCAGGTACAGATGAAGTGATGCTGAACACAGTTTCACTTTAAGTCTAGACCAGGGCAATCTTCTGCACCATTTCACAAGCCACAGTCCATCTCTGCTCCACGTACACACTTCCGGATGATTTTTGCATGCGGGTTGTCGAATGCAATAGGCCTTTATTATAATTTCACTCCAAGGACTGCTATGAGTACATTGAGTTGTCTGACATGTCTTAGTGCATAATTATATACCAAAAACTATTCTGTGAATTGTAAAGGGCTATATTTATATCAGCAAAAACATCAACTCTGGCTTTTCTTTTAAGGGGAAAAACCCTTGAAAACAGTACTCACTTTAAGGCTGTTCTTTTTTAATTCAGTGGCAAAATATCTTTTGACTTCAATGAGAAGATGATCAAGCCCATTGTTCTACAAGTGTATATGTTTTATTATGCCAAAACTGCATACAGTATCTTTATATTTAATTGTATTTTAGAGAGCTACGCTTTCTAGTATCTAGAGCATCATAACACTCTATTTGAGAAGTTGACTAATGTTTGATTTAGAATGAACATCCCAATTAAGCACTCATAACAGTGCTAAAATTCTACATCATTTTGCATGTCTGTTATTTTGTGTTGTGTGTTTCTTCACGTTGCCACTTAGAATTTGTAATGCATTGTATATATCTTGAGGTACGACGTCTATGGATTATTTATATGCATACAGGTATATGAGAGAGTCACCCTGAGCACAATGCAATCTGCAAGTAGATGATAAATGGCATTAATGCCTATGACTACCCCGCACCCATTGCCACAGATATCCTGATACACAATATCTACACTTAATGTACAAATGTATGGATGCAGTAAACTCACTCATCACTGAGTTCCCTAATGGAGCCAATAGTAAATATAACAAGTGAAGGGGAAGAAAAGTGGAATATAGGACTGCATCTGCAGGACAGACTGTCAGCCTTCGGCAGTGATAAGTCTGCCAAGAGCTATAGCACAGCTGCTGAGCCACCTGCAATCCCCTCACATTAGCGGGGGAGGGTCAGGAACTAGACATCACTGTGGTGGGGGCCAGCTGAGAGAGATGTACCAATTTGGCACATCTCCCAGAGAGCTTACACTTGTGGGACTCCCTGTAGAGCCCTGGCCATGTATTAAAGCTGACCTGCTCTAGCAAAATCTCTGAGGGAAGGAGCAGTGCTAACTCCTTCCCTCACCCTGGGTGAATGCTTCCATGAGGGCAGCTGCCCTCATTCTCATGGGAGAATGTAATTGGCATCCCCTGCAGTGGGCTAGGGGTGAGGAATGAATTCTTCCCTAAGTTTTGGAATTGAGCCTTAAGGGAAAAAAATGCTGGATCTTAATCATCTATTACTTGTTTCAGCTAGTGACTAAGTAAAGGGCTTGAGTTCACTGAGGAATTGATATAGGCAGAACGTATTTTACTTGGTTTTACTTTCTGCTACAGCCCCATAGACATCTTATTGTAATGGGGGCCAGAATTCATGCAATGTTGTTCAAGAATATTTCAGAGCAAGGCAAACATTGCAATGCAGGTCACTCACTTCCTACACCTTGGCACTGTACTCTGATAACCCTTTTTAAAATAAGGGTTTAAATATGTATTTGGAATTTGGGCAAGATACTGGGTTAACATCCCTGCTTTTGCCATGGGAGCATTCGTGACCACAAGTGTTCAAGACCTCTGTTCTATTTCTCATCCAAAAGATGCCTGCAGCAATAAAGTGTGCCAAAGTACTAAACCACATGGTGGTTTATTGATTCAGAACTGACTCAGAATGGAGAGTGCAATCTCCATAAATACTTCCATCACTGTAGCTGCTGGGTGTCTCTGGGAAGTCTCCCATCCAAATAATGAAGACATCCAACCTTGCTGAGCTTATGAGAACTGACAATATCATGGTGTGAGTCAAGTCTGGCTTCCGGCTCAGTCTTGCTATCTCATCTTCTTCATTATTGTTATATATATGTGTGTGTGTGTGTGTGTGCTATTTAACTTTCAACCACATTATTCTTGAGGTAGGATCAATAATGGTTTGATTCCATTGAGCAGAACAAAGGTCAACACTTTTGATGTGACTGAGAGAACAGTTATATAGCTTTTTTTATTTAGAAGGAAAAAAACGTTTCCTTTCTAAGGTTTTGTTTTGGTTTTTTTTTTTTTTTTGGTATTTATAGAAACCTCATGTCCAAGAGATACTGGGATTTTTATTGTGCAAACTTGAGGGAGTTTTGCTTCCCATTCAGTAATACAGAAGTAAAGAAGTGTTTCTTTTTAGGTAACATGGCCAGCAACCTGTGAGTATTAGATCTACAGCTGGCTGGGAAATTTTCAACAAAAATGCCAATTTGTTGAACCCCAAACCTTTCACAGGAAAGAGTTGGTTACAAAAAAGATTTTTCAGGTTCAGGAGAAGGAGAAAAATAGCCCAGAAAAGCCATTAGCCGGTTAGGATACATACCTTGAATATAAGAGAACCAGGTTCAGGTCCTTTCTCTGAATCAGGCAGAGGGTTTACATTTAGATCATGCAAGTTTTTTACTAACAAGGAGTTATAGCAATTCAGTAGCTATCAGTTCAAGCCTGGAAGCATTTCTTTCATAGTAGTTTCTGCTTCTTTATGAGCTCCAGCACTCTGTATTATTAGCCTTAACTGGTGTAGAATCAGATGCATAATTGTGCCCATGATGGTGGGTAGAATGAGACTATAGTCAGCTTTCTTTACAGAGTTGTTAATCCACAATCATTGTCATAGGATTGTTGACAAACTGAAATGTGGATACAATGGCCAATTTTGCTGGTAAGATTCCAACAAAATGAACTAGCATTTAATAAAAACTCAATTATTGCTGGAAAGTTATAACAAATAAGAGAGCTACATAACATTATAAGAGTGCTCCATGAAACATTCTCAACACTTGAGTTTCCTGAGATAGCTCTCTTTCACCATTTTTATGGTAATAAGACTTCACTAAATATTTGTATGTCACACTTGTGTAATGGAGTGCTGGATCAGGCTCCAGGTTTGAAATTCTGGCTGATTGAAATAAATGGGAATCTTGCCACTGATTTCTGTAGGGCCAGGATTTCAACCCAGCTGTTTATTACTTGAAATCATTGTGCTCAGTATTCTTTTCCCTTCATCCCTCCTCTCCTTTCTTCCTCTTCTTCCCTTTACAGCAGCAACAAAGGGCTCCATTTTTTTTTTAGTTTAATTGTTTTCCTATCGATTGTGTCCATCTCTTTCTGTAATGTATATACTTATACCAGCCCCAAAGGGTGGAATCCCTACAATCAGTGCAGTTTCCTGAAGTGTTCAAAGTGCAAGGATGAAAGCAGTGTGGTTGTCAGCTTCCCTTGAGATGTAGAATGAGCCACGTGATTCTACTAGCATGGGGATTGACAGCCTTACCTTACTCCCAGTGCACCACCAATCTAGTGTGTTTGGGAAAGTTGTCAGGCAAACTTGGTTAGGTTTTTTGCAGCTCTGATTTCCCTATCACCAAGAGTGCTTTTGCTAAGAGAAAGCATTGAATGTTTTCATCCAGTGTACACACCTATGAATATGATTCATTCTGCTCTATTCCTCAGAATAAGTTCTGAAAGTTGTTATCCTTGCTAAAACAATCTTTTTTATTATTATTATTATTATTATTATTATTATTTTGCAGCCATGTATTTTCACCCAGCACACACACAGCAAAATTACTTAAAGTGAAATAAACACTTTTTGAAGTGGGAAAAATGTATTTAGTTGTACAGGATGGTTTCTGAGATAAGTTAATTTTATAATTATATTTATGCATTTAAACCAGTAATATTATCTATTTGGTTCAAATATGTGATATACTAAAAACCAGCACATTATTCAAAATAAGCATACACAGTTTGAAAATAATTTCTTTTTCATCAAGTTGTGTCCAATTACTGTTAAGTGAACAATTAAAGCCATGTTCTGTCATCCTGACTTGTTGAGTAATACTTTGCTTGAGAGTGGGAATGGGATTTGTTGTGTGAGTGAAAACATTCTTGAGAGAGGAGGATTTTTCACAGATTAGAATTCAAAATGTTAAACATAAGCATGAGAAACTAACAGGAACATTACAGATACAAGAAAAGCCTAGGAGAGGGAGTAAAAGAAAAGTGTTCATAAGCTGCTTTAGCTGGTGTTTTTACTAGTCAAGGATGAATCATGTTTCATTTTTGTGTAGAGGAGCTGTAAACCTAGTTTAACAATAAAGTCTTTACATGTAGAGGGAGTATGCTAAGTGTGTTTTGGAGACACAGTCAGGGACAAAGCTAGAAGAAGTTCTATGGATTCCTTCCAGATCTAACAACTCTGTAATTCTAATATTGGTCATATTGAGTAAATATATTCTAACCTCAAATTGCCAGGCACTCCTCTTGCACTCCACTGTCCAGTAAAGCTGGCCTCTTGGTATAGTTTTAGAGCAGCAAACCAAATTGTTAACACTTTGGTTCACTCATTTGTTCTTCTTTGGCTCTCGTTTTTGTGAGGAAGCAGGGGATGCTGTAGAAGCACTTCTGCTAGAGCTCCTGACCTTCGCTTGCTGAACTTCCTCTCCATTGCCTGTGATTGGTACAGCAATCTGTCTGTAACATATGGGCAGAGCAGGCAGCAAAGCTTGTATCAGAGGCACTGGAGAACTGGACTTTGGGAAGAGAGGAGAAGTATCCCAGAGATGCTTCTTGTTTCAATCAGGAGGAGAGGGGAAGAAGCCAGACGACACTTCTAATTCTGGGCAAGGAATGGGAAGAGGACGAAGGAGCCCTTTCAGCAGCCAGAGGACGGGAGAGTAGAACAACAAGATTTAGAGGAGAGGGAGCTTACAGAGGGAAATGCCTCACCTCCTGCAGCTTGGAGAGGCAATAGTGCCAACTCAGGATCCATTTCTCCATTGCCATCAATGCAATGAGAGGACTAAAACTGTTTTTCCATTGGTTCAGGGGAGATTGTCACAATATTTAAAAGCAATGATCTGGAAAAGTGTCATAAGCAGAGAAAGTAACAGTTCCCAGAGGAAAAGTCAACATTATGTCCTAGAAAGAAACAAGCTTCAGAAGGGATGTGGTTTCTGCTTACTGTAGATTCAGCAAAGTAAGGAGGGCAGCAGCCATAGAGGAGCAATTTGGATAACAAATGTATGTAGAGTTGCTGTGTGTAGCTGTAACGAAGAGGAAGATAATGTTGGACTGAGAAGGGCCTCAAGTTGGTGGTCAGTGATTAAAAAGACTGGACTATAGTGCAGAAAGCAATGAGCTTGAACTGTTGGTCAAGAGAGCTGAAACCTTTGTGAAAGCTAGTAAGTCTTACTACTTATATCAACTTATATTAGACTGTTATGGAAACTATCAGAATCTGGCTAAGGCTGAGAGAAAGGGTGCTGTCTTGTGTGTGTGTTGGTTGGGGGTAGAGGATGTGGAGAGAGAAAGTTTAGGATCAGTTAACACAATTTATTGTTTGTGTAAGGTTGGAATGTGACTGGCTGGTGGCAGATCTAATAAAATATGTTGACTGAAAACGTATTTTGAAAGCTGTGCAATCAAGCGACTTTCAATCTCTTTAAGTGAATGGCAAACAGATGCAACAGGAAGAAGTAAGTAACTTTAAATCCTTTAAATAGGTGGGAGCAGAATATGAATATAAGGAAAATACAAGTTACTGTACTGTGAGGTTTCAGGTGGTATGAGAACTATTCTCTATAGATTGAAGAGCTGTATGTAGGCAGTATAAAGGTAGGAATAGGCATGGGATATAGAGGTATTGGTCTCATAATGCCCAGGGAGCTCAGTGTAAATATTGACTGGTGCATAATCTGGGCACTGAAAAAGGACATAGCACTGCTGTTTTGCAATCTGCCAGCTGGAAGCACCAGAATTTATGGAGTGTGATGACAGCTGGGTGTACTAGGAGGGAGCTGGGCATGCAGACAGCATATACAGCAATTCTTAGATATATAAATATTTTTTATCATAGATGGTGAATTAGTGTAAATAACAATTCCTGTATTACATTCTGAAATATAAACCTGACATCTTATGATCCTAAATCTCCATGCATAATTTTTAATCTATTTTACACTGACATTTCTGTGGCAGAATGCCTTCAAACACTGGCTGCATGCTCATCTGGTTACAGGAGACTTGCACCATGAGAGCCAGAGGAACAGCAGCTATGCCCTCAAAGAGAAATGTGCAAAGCATATGGCCTGGCAGAATTCCTTTACCTTGAACAGGCAGGGAGTCCATTTGGGGAGGGGAAAGAGTATGTGTGTGTGTGTGTGGTGCTGGTGGTAGTGGGGTGGGGGGGAGGGTATCAGCATCTGGGGTCTTGTAAATGAATGGCAGTACATCTTTCAGCTTAACATTTCCAGCAGCCATTAGGAAGACTCGCTCGAATAAAGGTGATCATTCTAGTTAGCAGAACTATTATAAATAAGATCAAGCTCTGTGATAGATGAGGCTTAGAGGCATTTAAAGGGCCTGATCCAAAACCTACTGATGTCAATGGTTTTTTTCCATTGATGTCAGTGGGCTTTGGATCAGACTCAAAATCAACCAGATCCAGATTTTCATTTGGTTTTTCTCCTTGCTGCAAAAGAGGATTGTTTTCTTGCTAAAATTTTGGAAGAAAAATTCATTCTACATTCCAAAATAAAAAAGGACAGCAATTGTTACATCAAAAAATGAGGGAGTTTAGACCTATGGAAATACAGTAAAGGTTTTTCGTTCGGTAAAAAATAAGCAGACGCTGATGCCTCGATAAATGTAATGCACAGAAGAAAGGGTTGCAGGTATGTAGTAGGTAAAAGAGGTGTTATTCTTGGATTGCACAGTGCCTAGCACAACAAAGTCCTGATCTGTGACTGGGGCTTCTAGGAACTATGAAAATACAAATAGTAATAATTATAATAAATAATAAAAAGTATTAGCTCTGATGGCAGATTTTCATTCTAAATAGATAGCATGAGGTCATTGAAGCAATTTGCAAGAATTTCTGTGAATCAGCATAGACTGCAGTTCCTTGACTATATGTAGCACTCCCACACAAATGAGCTTCATCCAAGAAATACAATAGATTTGAGGGTGATTTTCTAGGATTTAAGAATTCTAAGTGCAGCTGGTCAGTAGAGACTTCCTCTGTTGGAAAGGAATACCCAGCTGATATCAGTATACCAGATCTACATCCTACATCTCCTCCCCTGCTTGGCATAGAGGCTATATCAGAGTTAGGCAAGAGACTGGGACTGGATGTAGTAGAGCTCCATCATACAACGGTAATGCTTCCCTGACATCAAGTCCACTAAGGTACTTGCACCACTGAGACAAATTGGAGTTACTGGGAAGCAATTCTAGCTCCCAGCAGTGCTGGGACTGGCCCTGGGAATAAGGGAGAAAGAACTGTGCTGTGCTGAGTGGAACTGAGATAGGACAGAATCATACTGTATATCTGACATTTTAATGCATCATTGAATGATTACATTATAATTTTATGGTCAGTACTGATCCCTACCATGAATGGGACTAAGGTTTTATTTCTGGACTAGGTCTTTGACAGTCTGGGAGTACTAGTTAAAATGATAGTCTTGTAGTTAAGGCACTGGACTAGGACTCAAGGCAGCTAGGTTCAATTTCTGTCTCTGCTACTGATTTCCTGTATGAAAGTAGGCAAATCACTTGCATGCTTCATCAACCACATAACTGATTTTTCAGGTTGGAGACAGTAAGTAATCTTTCAGAACGCAGATTTAATTCTTAAAACAGGCAATTTCATTAATAAATTATTACATTCAGTGATAGTAGGTAGGGAGGCAAAAAGGACCAGTGCATCATTTATAACTCAGTATCTTATTGTGGCTATTGTCATGGAAATGTATTGTAAGATGGGTTAAAATAGATGTTTAATTAATACTAGATAAATGATTACAAGTTGCATAAGAGAGAGAAATTAATTCTAATTGATCTGTCTGGACAAACTCTTGGGGAAGTTGTTTATATGCCCAATAACCTGAGCAATATCTCATCTGAGTTTATAGCCACAACTGTCTGACCACTTGTTCTGTTGTGAAGTACCCATTTATAACAAGTGGGATTTTCAGAAGTCCCTACAGCAAGTAGCCACCCAGCTCTCACTGACTTTCAATAAGAATTGGGTACCTAGCATCCTTAATCACTTTTGAAAATCCCACCCAGGCAACCCAACACTTTTCATGGTTACCAAATTGTTGATTTTAATTGTTTGTTTTGTTCCTGGAGAGAACGGTGAGGCAGTACAAATGTTCTTGGAATTGCATAACATTCTCTGAAAGAAAACAAACAAGAAATATTTAAGAGGGGCAGGGCGTGGGAAGGCAAAGCTACGTTTACCATGCTCCAGGACACATACATCAAATCAGTAAAAGAGAGTTCTAAGAACATGGAGCCAGATCTTCAGATATACCTGAGCTCTGCCTGGTACAGTTGAACAGGGGCGAGAAGGTGGCTGTATGTCAACCTTTGTGCTCCTCTGATACCTGAATGTACCTCAGGGCTCTACATTACACCATCTTGTAACATTTCATTCCCTCACAACAGAGAGTTCGCTGGTCACATGCTGCTGGCTCTCCTCATTGGTTCCAGCTGCATTAAATGACAGCATTAAACAATATTACTTTTTGATGTAGTTTCCCCAGGGTGGGATATAATGTATTCACAAATGGAATGAGAGGTGCTCCAGGAGGCAATCTCTGTATTAAGATTACACACCCTATATATATAACTTGAGAATTTATTGTTTATATCCATATATTAGTTGTTAATCTATTTTATGTTACACGAGCAAAATTTAATTTAGCCCTCCACTCTGAAGTAGTCCAAGATTATCTGATTTCCTCATTTGCCACAAATCATTCTGAATTCAGAGGCAGTAGCTGCTGTACCATATTTACACCAGGATAGAATCTGTTGCTGTGCCAGTCAGCAGCTCACAACAGGTTTGTGTGTACATAGACAGCAACCTCAGAAAGAAGCTGATTGACTTCCTTTATCCCTGAAATTATCCAATAGTAATACAATCTGGGAACTTCAAATTATTTAGCTGTTTCACAAAGGTAATGAATAATCTTTGCAAAGGATTCTCAATGCAGGAGAGGCTCAGGGCTGGGATAACAGGAATGTAGAAGGTCAGGACTGGTGTGTGTTGGTAGTTAGCTCTGTGTTCTGTGCACCTTGCCCTGTGTGCACTATTCATAGCTCTAGTGTCAGTCCTTTGCTTCTATATTTGCTAAAATTCAGCAATAAATGTATTTAAGTGAAGCAGATCTTTGACCCCGACAGCCAGTGCTGCTTCTAGGACAGAAGTTCTTTTGTGGGACAGCCAAGTATTAGTGCACTCCCACTCAGATAAGAGATTTGACAATGCTATATTTTGTCTATTTTATTTGAGCTCCTGATCCACTCTGACAAGATATTCTATATTTCTGTCTTAAAGATCTAAGCGGTTTCACACCAGTGATAACTGACAAATGACAATATTGTTTTTTAGAAAAATAACATCCATAACAGGTTAATCTAATCTTTATCAACTGAACTTGATAGAATGCTCTTGGGGATGCTCAATGGGGATATCCACTGTAAGCACCACTGAGTCAGTGAAAAGCTCGGTTTAAGCTCCCCTTATAACAGATCAGTGTGATACCTGAAAAATATTGGTGGATCAAAGTGAATGGCAAGTTTTTATAGTCAGACTCTTCTTTCAGATTATTGTATCAATATACTTGATTGTATCACAGGATCTTCAAAGATCCCCTCCAGAACAGAAAACAGGCGGTTTTAAAGTTCTTTGCTGCCCCTCCCCCCAATAGACTTGCAGATGTTTAGTGAGTCCATATTTTAAAGTTCCTGTGATATGTGAGAATTTCTCCTGCCAAATCCCTGATTCTTCACCCAGTTCTAGAACTGAACTGGAATCATTTTTTTTTATTTTAAGGGTTTGTAATGTTCTGATTTTGTGTTTTCCATTTTCATACGCTTTTGCACTTTTGTCTTGGACAAGGGCCTGAAGTGAAGTTATAGAAGTACCTCAAGAGAGAGTCTGTTGCCATGGCTAGGCTCAGTAGTGGAAATCACATCAGAGACAGTCTTTCAGGCTTTCATCCCCATTTTGTAGATTCTAGAAGTCTGAATATTTCTATATTGCTGTATAGATTCTATTGCCACTCAACCAAGTTAAGCATTTGCTTTAAATGTATCACCTGGTTAAATCCTGAAATACTCAGGTAACTATCTAAGTACTACATCAGTGATACATTTTATTATTAAGTGTATTGAAACAGATATAAATGACACTGCTGTAGATTTATTTTACAAGATAAGAAAGAACATGCTCTTTATAGTAACACCCCCACCTACCAAACCCCAGGGGTCAGTTTAAAAATTATGTGAAGAAAATATTAAGAGTGCCGTTTCATAAATAATATTCAAGAACATGTACAGTAAGAGGCTTGAAATTAATTTTTTTGAATGCAGTGGACCAGAGACTGTTTGAAGAGCTGTATCTTTCTTTTATAACAACACTCATATAATAAATGCTACGAAAGACAAAATGCAATGTATGGATTCATTTTTAGAATTTTAAGGTGCCACTAACAGTGATTATTAATAACAATGAAAAAAAGGAAAGCTGTAACTTGACTTATCTCTATTTAGAAATAAGAAATGTTGGAAGCTGCAGCAATATTGAGTGAACCTCATTCTACATTCTCATTCTTTCTACAAGCCATTACCCTCTGATCCCACTGAGGGTTACCAAAAGAAACTACACCATTTGCTCAAGAAACTCCCTGAAAAAGCACAAGAACAAATCAGCACAGACACACCCCTGGAACCCTGACCAGGGGTATTCTATCTGCTACCCAAGATCCATAAACCTGGAAATCCTGGATGCCCCATCATCTCAGGCATTGGCACCCTGACAGCAGGATTGCCTGGCTATGTAGACTCCCTCCTCAGGCCCTACACTACCAGCACTCCCAGCTATCTTCGAGACACCACTGACTTCCTGAGGAAACTACAATCCATCGGTGATCTTCCTGAAAATGCCATCCTGGCCACTATGGATGTAGAAGCCCTCTACACCAACAGTCCACACAAAGATGGACTACAAGCCATCAGGAACAGTATCCCTGATAATGTTACGGCAAACCTGGTGGCTGAACTTTGTGACTTTGTCCTCACCCATAAATATTTCACATTTGGGGACAATGTATACCTTCAAATCAGCGGCACTGCTATGGGTACCTGCGTGGCCCCACAGTATGCCAACATTTGTATGGCTGACTTAGAACAACGCTTCCTCAGCTCTCGTCCGCTAACGCCCCTACTCTACTTGCCCTACATTGATGACATCTTCATCATCTGGACCCATGGAAAAGAAGGCCTTGAGGAATTCCACCATGATTTCAACAATTTCCATCCCACCATCAACCTCAGCCTGGACCATTCCACACAAGAGATCCACTTCCTGGACACTACGGTGCTAATAAGCGATGGTCACATAAACACCACCCTATACCGGAAACCTACTGACTGCTGTGCCTACCTACATGCCTCCAGCTTTCATCCACACCACACCACACGATCCATTGTCGACTGCCAAGCTCTACGATACAACCGCATATGCTCCAACCCCTCAGACAGAGACAAACACCTACATGATCTCTATCAAGCGTTCTTACAACTACAATACCCACCTGCGGAAGTGAAGAAACAGATTGACAGAGCCAGAAGAGTACCCAGAAGTTACCTACTACAGGACAGGCCCAAGAAAGAAAGTAACAGAACGCCTCAGAACGTCACCTTCAGCCCCCAACTAAAACCTCTCCAACGCATCATCAAGGATCTACAACTTATCTTGAAGGACGACCCATCACTCTCACAGATCGTGGGAGACAGGCCAGTCCTTGCTTACAGACAGCCCCCTAACCTGAAGCAAATACTCACCAGCAGCCACACGCCACACAACAAAACCACTAACCCAGGAACCTATCCTTGCAACAAAGCCCGTTGCCAACTGTGTCCACATATCTATTCAGGGGACACCATCATAGGGCCTAATCACATCAGCCACGCTATCAGAGGCTCGTTTACCTGCACCTCTACCAATGTGATATATGCCATCATGTGCCAGCAATGCCCCTCTGTCATGTACATTGGCCAAACTGTACTGTAAACAGTTACAGTTATAAACTGTAAACTGTTTATAATTTTATAATTATAAAACCAGTCAGAGAACACTTCAATCTCTTTGGTCACTCAATTACAAACCTAAAAGTGGCAATTCTTCAACAAAAAACTTCAGAAACAGACTCCAACGACAGACTGCTGAATTGGAATTAATTTGCAAACTGGACATAATTAACTTAGGCTTGAATAAAGACTGGGAGTGGATGGGTCATTACACAAGTAAAACTATTTTCCCATGTTTATTCCCCTCCCCCCCACCACCACTGTTCCTCAGACGCTCTTGTCAACTGCTGGAAATGGCCCACCTTGATTATCACTACAAAAGGTTTTTTTTTCTCTCCTGTTGGTAATAGCTCACCTTAAGTGATCACTCTCATTACAGTGTGTATGGTAACACCCATTGTTTCATGTTCTCTGTGTATATAAATCTCCCCACTGTAATTTCCACTGCATGCATCCGATGCAGTGAGCTGTAACTCACGAAAGCTTATGCTCAAATAAATTTGTTAGTCTCTAAGGTGCCACAAGTACTCCTTTTCTATTTACCATTGTGTTATTCCAGTATTGCATTGATTTAAATTGAATTATAGAAGCATAAACATGGAGTAAAGTACAGGGGAATCAGCCCTTGGATATGCGTTACTCCAGAACAATAAGCACATGACATATGGGTAGTAGGTGTATGTTCTGTAGAAGAAATGGTAAAATTTAAAATAAGAAGCAGCATCTTTGAAATAGTTCCACTAAGTTTAACTTAAAAGATGGGATCCTACAGCAAATGAGCAGATGTCCAGTGAACATAAGAAAGTCAAATGGAGAAAAAAGGTGGCACTCATGAATTTCTCTCCATTAAGATACTAGGATAAAGATACTAAGATACAGCATTAAGATACTAGGATAAAATCTTAGCCCCACCGCAGTCAATGGCAAAACTCTGATTTCAGTGGAGCCAGGATTTAACCTCTATAGCACTATTCACTGGATTCTACTGAAAACATATACGGTGCAGAAAAATGTCTATAATACCTAGAGATGGAACAAAATTAAAATATTTGGAGCAGATCTTCAACTGACAATTTAAACTATCTGATAATCTGCCTCTTAATCTCCCTTAATTTTGGATGTTTGGAGATACTGGATCCTAACAAACCCTGTTTTTTACAGAACCAAGACCCATCCAAGATAGATGGATTTTGCAAATCCAAAGCATTATCTCTTCAGTCCATTTCTACTAATAGAGGGTAAAATATTCCAGTGAGCTTTTGTTCTCTTACTGGCAGCCGGGGATCTGAAGGCAGTGAGAGGCATTGTGGGTGGATCTCAAAGGCCAATTCCAAAACACTCCTTTTGTAACTATGGAATTCGTGGGACAGCATGCTGTCACTAGTCAAAGGATCGGGGACGGAGCTGATGCAGGGGCCATGTAAGGTGTGTGGAAGATGCAGAGGTATAGGCCAGCCAAGCAAGGTGTGATGATAGGTCTGGAAGATTTATGATATGCTGGTCCTTCCCTCACCATTCATCTGCCAAAGCACTCAGGACAGGCACAGAGTTATGGATTTGGCCACATTTTCCTAGTCTCTCTAGCCCTCTCTCATGGCTGAGCACTACCCATCCCATGTGCTGTCCATAAGGATTGCATCGGTTGTAGCAGAATGTTCCTTTTTTTTTCTGTTCAGTGATGCTCCAAATCTCATTTTTGGTCAGAACAGTTTTAATGAAAAATAGTATGTAGAATAAACATCATGAGTCAGGTTTTTTAAAAATGCAGCTTTCCCTTTGAAACTGTAATGTGCACCCACAATGGAATTGGGGGGGGGTGCATCCCTAAATATATAACTGCATATGGAGATCACATAGTAAGAGGTGCAAGCACTCAGATCAACATCCAAAATTCATTTTGTGGCCTTCTACAGGAAGTCTGGGCCTCAGTCCTTCTGAAATGTCACCCCCATATTAATATTTACATAACAATACAGCTATGAAATGGTTTAGATTAAACCAACCCCACCTCTTCTTTTTCTCCCCAGCCTGCACAATAGTATGAGGCATAGAACAGGTCTCATTTCAGCAAGAAAATATGATTTTCTCCCATCACTGGTTTCCCCAGCTGTGAGAAGAATTAAGCAATGAGGTGAAATAATTGTTTAAAATTACTGAAAATGAATCTTGATCACAACCTCAAAGCCGAGAATCCTGATCACTGTATTTGCATTCTCATGAATGTTCATTAACTTATTGTTGTGTACCAGAGTAGGTATTTGTGTATTAACTTTATCAAATTTAAGTGTTTGTGATATCTCAGTGAGCATGAAATGTAGTTACTTGGTTGCACCTGTTCATAATAATTGGATTCAATATTCATGAAAGATTTTTCCAGCAGCCATGTGCATGAGCAGCAATCATTAAGACAGGCTTGCAGGCTCCCAAATGTTGTACTGCAAGTGATCCATAAGCTCCATGAATGCAAGTGTTTATTAAAAACCAGCAGAGACTTTGAAATATATGCACAGGTGATTCTGTTTCACTTGGCCATGGTAATGAATCCCTACTTGTTTAGAGATGGGGATTCACCTGTGTGTAACAATTAGGGATGATGTCAGATGGAATGGAACACTATTTAAAGTAAAAAAAGTTCACATCAAATGCAACAACTGTTACCTGATTTTGAACCAGAAGCAGACTGGGGAGTATAGATTATAAATATTTATTGAAAGGTAAATGTGAAAAAATCCTGCCAAAGATAAAGAATATGACTTGATGCACCCTAAAGTAATGAAAGCAAATATTCTGTCTTTTAAGGAAGCATTTATGTGCTCTGAAGATTGTGCTTTTGAAAATGAAAATTACACAAATCCACCAAATGCTTTGTTAGATGGAAAACCATGGGGCCAAACCCAGTACTGTTTGTTTTATTAAAAAAAACATTTCAGTGGTGGGAAATCTGCTAGAAAAGAGGATTTGGCTGTGAAAAGTGGTCCCAACTTATTTATTCTGAGGAGCCATAGCAGCCTTATGTGCAGGTGGTGCTGACCAGAAATGGGGCCAAGGTAGCTAGGGATATAGTGACTCAGTGTGTCTTCTCAAAATGAACCAAGATGATTTAATCTCAGAATATTATAGGTGGGTGCACAGTGAGATTAGGTCCATATAATATTCATGCTTCCAGTTTGTTCATGTTGATCCTGATAATTATAGAGATGGAAAATAGATGTTGCATTAGTCAATACACCACCGGCCCAGCTTAAAGTCTCTACTCCCAGTTCGCAGTCTCATCAGTTGATGTGTAAAATAGGCTACCTGAAGTATTAGTGCATCAATGGAGTGGCGGTGCTTGACTTCCAGAACACATAAGACACACAGCTATTGTATGGAGGGATCATTCTTCAGTGTGAGACAGCAGTTGTTATACAGCTGTGCAAGGATAGTGTCACTTAACGCCTGATCCAACGCCCGTCCGAGTCAATTGGAGTCTTCCATTGACTTCAGTGGGCGTTGGGTCAAACACTTAGTGGGCTGATTATGCAAGCAAAGGGAAATCATTAAACTGAAAGATACATGCTGGTGCTGCTGGGGTTACCACAGTGGGCAGCTGGCACCCTGAAGTCACAGCTATACTTTATGAGGGGGTCATCTAGGATGTTGCCAGCTGCCTCTAAGAAAAAACTTATGACACTATATAATAGTTCTGTAATTGACCTGTGTAAAATATGGAACATACAGTTACCTCAGAGTTCAGAGTGAGCATGTAGATTAGGCAATGAGGTGAGTCAGCCACCTTAAACCATTGCTGCATGAACACAAGCACAAGAAATCATCCTTTTGCTGCCTCCATTCTCTTTCCGTCTCACCCCCAACTAACCCAGATCTACACTAACAATGAATTGCTCCAGCATGCAAATTGCTCCTAATAACTACTTGTAACTAAATAACTCAATGTGCTAAGCCAATTCTTAATGAAGTGAATGTTCTGAAGAATTGTATGAACAAATGGGATTTGGATCACCTCTGTTTTAATCCAGTTTAATCTAGTGTCATTCTGCTGAAATCAGTGAAGTTACATCAGCATAAACTGGAGTAATATTGGTGAATCAAGCCCTATGGAATCCAAGAATCGTTAGGCTAGATACTGCACTGCTAAATCCTGTTCTGTCATTTCCAGTTGTACCTAGAGAGTGAAAGTCAGTGTGAGTGGAGGTTTCTCATTTGATCGCATGTTATACCCACATTCACTTTTCACATATGGAAACGGAGTAAGCGGGAAAGAAAAATGGGGCCCATATTTGTTAAAAAATACCCCCAAAGCCACTTGCAGACTCTTAGAATATAAACTTTGCAGGGAGGGACTGTGTCCTAGGGATGTTCGCCATCCTTCCATCTTTCTGGAATGGAATGGAGGAGGGTCATCACACCAGTGGTACCATGCAGAGCACCTATGATAGTGGCACTCTGGTCCTGATTGGGGATTTTGGACACTAAAAACCAACACATATGTAGCTTTTACTTGATAGTGGCACAGAGGTTTGTTCGTTTTGTTTTTGTTGTTTTGTTTTGTTTTTTTACTATTTCCCTGTTTTAATCAATTTGTTCTTGTCAAAAACAAACAATAAAAAATAAACAATCAGAGATGAAGCTCAGGAAAAAACAAATCACACCCATGTTATTATAATAACTTTAGAAAAACTGTATCTTTGCGTATGCAAAATTGATTTCTCAGGAAATGTCCAACTTCTGCTTTCCACCAAAGGGCTAGATCTTGGGCTGTGCCTGACCTTTTTATTTTTTTTTTATTTTTTTTATTTTTATTTTTATTAGTCACGTTTTTGTTTCAACAGCAAAGTTTTTCAAACACATTTATTCTTAAGGAATTCAGTTATGTATAGATCCATCAAGAAAAGGAATCCCATGTTTGAGCAGCTACTAAATATTGATCAAATATTCATTAGCTATAATCATGTCATATAAATTGTATCACCTTGTTCCCTACGTTGGTCACAGAATTGAAGATCACACTGTTTTAATGCAAAAATCATAAAGTGTATCTGAGTATATGCTGTCATTACCTATTTTACAAAAATACAGTCATTTTTTCTAAGTTTATGGCTATGGGTGGTGGTGGTGGCATATTAGGAACAGTTTTGATGTAGGTTAGGGCAATGGGATAAGACAGAAAATAAGCACAAGATAATACAGTAGAAGATAAAAAAGCTGACAATGCAAGGTTACTTGTGTAACAGAAAGAAAAATGCATATATCCGGCATCATTTCTACTTTATTACTTCATATCAGATGTATCATAAAGATTTCCCTTCACTATTGAATCTAGTTCATATATCCATGATTCAATGACAAATTAAGATTTAGAACTTGACTGTGTCTCATATTTGGGAAACAATGAAACAAAAAATTGTATTTTATGAATGTCCTCCTCTCAGGCTTTGTGTTGTATTGGAAACTGTTTTAAAAGGACATGCTATCACTTTAAGTGTGAGGGAGTTCCTGGTCCTGCTTGCAGGCTAGGGGGCTCTGAGGCAAGCCATGTGATCCGGGTCATTCTGAGTCAGTCAGGAAATCATCAGTGTAGAAAAAGCCAGCTTAAAGCAAGGTGTAATGAGTTGTGCCTTGCTTCCTTAGGGAGCAGTCTATTCTCTCTCTCTCTCTTTGTTTTTGAGTTCTTCTGTATTACTGTTCTGAATTCTAAGAAATAAAGTAATTATATTGCAACATTCCAGAAAGTATTTATGTTGCAACTTATCAGCAAGAGTATTTATCTTTTTTATGTAACGTGTGTTTGCTGTGAACATAAGCTTTTACAAAGAAGAGCTGTTTACCAGGGAAGTTCAAG
The DNA here is from genome assembly GCF_965140295.1 of Lepidochelys olivacea. NCBI lineage: Eukaryota > Metazoa > Chordata > Testudines > Cheloniidae > Lepidochelys > Lepidochelys olivacea. The sequence continues at coordinate 43,183,056 of NC_140414.1, read as the reverse complement.
AGTGTTGTCTCTGTATTTTCACACTTGTAAGTTCCCACTTGTGGGATGTGTCATTTTGCACTGCTGAGCTTCAGGAAATTTCTAGAAAAGCAATGCACAAGGACCCCTTTGCAGCACCGACTGTTCAGACTCTCCTTTCTGTGGCTACTAGTGGGTGAAGAGATTGTTACTCCTTGCCCAGAGAGGTTCCTGTAAGTGTTTCCTGGTTTTTAATCACTCAGAATTTCTTGTTAGCTTGCTAGATGTTGTAGTTTAGACAATATTTAGGCAGTTAGATTAATTTAGGTCGGGGAGTCTCACAAGAAATGTTTTGGTGGCTTCAGAGTGAAATGATGACCTCAGAAATATTGAATTAAATAAAATTTACAGTATCTCTTCAACCCAAAGGGCTCACAATGTGTCCACCATCTGGTATAAGGAGAAAATCAGGGGCAGAGCAGTCTGTAGCCTTCAAGTCCTTCCCATCTGAAACTGAAAGATCTCAAAATGACCCAGGTATTTGTGTGCAGTTGCTCATTCACTAAAAGGGGGTTATGTAAGGTTTTTCTGTAAGACATTGGATATTGTGTAAACAAGAAAAAATTCTACTTGTCAAAATTAGCAATATATACTCTTCGTGATATTTTCTTTCTTAATCAATGTACAAAACATATTATGCCTTTTGACAGATATTCATTTCAAAAGAAAATGAATACTATTCCATTTCAACGAATGGATTAGCCAGTTAGGAATATTCCAATTATTATGATGTGGAAAGGACCACCGTTTTTAAAAATAAGGATGTATAATGCTGCACCTACATTTTTGCACACAATTACTGCAAGCACTCCTAGGAACTTGGTGTTTGGTGCCATCTTCAACTCTTACTGAAGTCAATGGGAATATTCACATTGCCTTCAGTAGCAGTTAGATTATGCCATTAAACACCTAACTAGCCATTTTTGCATGCAAATACTTGACCTAGCTTTGCAACTGAACAATTGCCCATCCAAATATAATAGAAGAGTTCCACATGCATTTTGTGCTTATGGAACACCTTTAACATTTTTTAAAATTTGTTGGGGGGGTTCCAGTTCCAGCTACTCTGATTTTTTTTTCATACATGATATAAAAGAAAAGCAGAGAAATTCAACTGAGAATGATTTAAAAAGAGAGAGAGAGAGAAAGAGAGAAAGATGCCTAGTATTAGGTACAGAAATCTAGGTAGCTAGATGTATATAGCATTAAATCTATGTTTAAGCATCTGAATAAGTGGCCTGATTTGCTAAAGATTTGAGCATGCAACTCGCATTGAAGTTAATCATGCCACTGTTTAAATGCCTAAATATGGATTTAGGAGACTTAACATCAGAACTCTGTTTTGTCCTAAAGTTGCCTAGTTAAGGGGGTGGGGAAATGTTGACAGTCATTAATATTTTAATGCTGACTATCATTAATCTTAAAATTACACATAATATTGAAAGGCAGTGAACAAACATTTATTTTTTACTTTTCTTTTCACCCTCCTGTTTGTTTGTTTTATATGTTGTACATGTATATTGGTTAGTGGACTTTATAAATCAAAATAAATATTGGACCCTGATGATGCAGCACTGCTTGAAGAGTAGAGGATAAAGACTCATGTTGCTTATTGACTATAGCATAGTACTTGCAAAGTAGCTAGCACACCAGGCCCAGGTTAACACAGCTAATGCCAATCTCTGTCATTAAGTCACAGCTGTCTCTCCAGAGCACCCAGACTCCTCTTCCTAAAGCCTGTCACCACACAGCTGCTGCAGTGTCAGGGGAAGATGTGACCCAAAGAATTTACCATACAAATTTAAGTCAGCACCATTTAGTTTTGGTCATTTGTCAGATGCTTCTTCTGACTGTGGTCAATGGAAGAGAAATGATTCAGCAATGAATGGTTGACAACAATACTGGAGGAGCTTATTGCCATAACTTCAGGTCATATCATGTCAGATGCTTCTTCTGACTGTGGTCAATGGAAGAGAAATGATTCAGCAATGAATGGTTGACAACAATACTGGAGGAGCTTATTGCCATAACTGCAGGTCATATCAACTGTTACTGACAATCATTCTGCTCAAGCCAACCAGCAACCGAATACGATCTTTAGTTTTTAAGCAAGAGCATGCTTTGGTGTAGTTGTTGAAGGTGAGGGTTCTATTCAAATTAATCTCTGATACTTACTCCTTACCAGAAAGGTTCTCAGCAGCTTGCTGTTCTTCACAATACCAGTCTGAATGCGGGGTGGAGGGAGGGGTTCAGGTATTTCTGACAGTGCTCCATGGGGTTCGCACGAGAGGAAGTGTGATGACTGCATAGCCAGAGGGATGAATGGGCCAACTGGGACTTGGCAAGGGGGATGCGCATTGTCCCATCTCCAAGCCCTTAGAATATCCCTTGAAATGATAACACAGCCTCAGTTATATTCTATTTTCTGAAGATTCCTCCTCTTCACCAAGAGATGACGGAACAACTTCAATAAAGGCTTCTCCATGTGGATGGATCCCTGCCAGCTGCTGGAAGAAAGACAACATTTTTTTGCAGGGGCTAATCTGCAACCCCCTCAACAGAAAGCCATAGGAGGAATTTCTATGAGGGGATCAGAAGACAGGATACTGGGTGAGATGGACCATTGGTCTGACCCAGTATGGCCGTTCTTATGTTCCCCATTTTTTTATATTTAACAGAGAGAGTGTCTCAGGGACTGTATCTCCTTTCAGTCATGATTATTCAGACAACCTTCTTTTCCAGTAGTAAATGTAAAACATCCCTTGGCAATGAAAAATTAGGAAGGTAATAAATGGTTTTCTTTTCATGACATTTAGTATGCGGAGTTAAGGGAGAGAGACCATCATGTTATCAGCCAGCTTGCAGTGCACCATCAGTGGGCCAAAGACCACATTTGTGAGCCATTTATTAATTCAGAGTTTACTTAAAAAGTGTGGGTTTAGATTTAGAAAGGAAACTGAAATATTTGAAGCTCAAGTTTTATCTGGATCTCACAAAATCTCAGTGGTTGCATTTTGTTTTATTCTCCTGACAGCCCTAGAAGAAGGCAAAAGTTATTCTAAAAAAATCTTCATTTTTAGCACATTTCCATTTTGTATACACACAGACATATACAAATAATTAGATTTCTAGTCCAAAATAATGGTTTCAATTAAAGAGGGATTTTTTCCTGAAATTCAAGTTTTGTGAAATAATTTTTTAAAGTTCTAGACTTTGTGCAAAACACTTAGGATCAAGTTCAGATATAATGTGAAAAGTGCTGTAAATTAGCCCCCTATACTCAAATCTCATTGACTGCTTTCACTGTCATACTGATGTTTAAGTTGTCTACATTGGAGCTGTAAACCTGATGAGGGGCTGTCAAGGTTCCTTCCCCACTCTGAACTCTAGGGTACAGATGTGGGGACCTGCATGAAAACCGCCTAAGCTTATTTTTACCAGCTTAGGTTAAAACTTCCCCAAGGTACAAACTATTTTACCTTTTGCCCTTGGACTTTTTTGCTGCCACCACCAAGCATCTAACAAATATACATAACAGGGAAAGAGCCTGCTTGGAAACGTCTTTCCCCCCAAAATGCTCCCAAACCGTATATATACCCCCTTTCCTGGGCAAGGCTTGATAAAAATCCTCACCAATTTGTATTGGTGAACACAGATCCAACTCCTTGGATCTTAAGAACAATGAAAAAAGCAATCAGGTTCTTAAAAGAAGAATTTTAATAGAAGAAAAAGTAAAAGAATCACCTCTGTAAAATCAGGATGGTAAATACCTTACAGGGTAATCAGATTTAAAACATAGAGAATCCCTCTAGGCAAAACCTTAAGTTACAAAAAGACACAAAAACAGGAATATACATTCCATTCAGCACAGTTATTTTTCTCAGCCATTTAAACAAAACAGAATCTAACACATATCTAGCTAGATTACTTACTAAGTTCTAAGACTCCATTCCTTTTCTGTTCCCGGCAAAGCATCACACAGAGAGAGAGAACCTTTGTTCCCCCCTGCCCCCCCTCCAGCTTTGAAAGTATCTTGTCTCCTCATTGGTCATTTTGGTCAGGTGCCAGCAAGGTTATCCTAGCTTCTTAACCCTTTACAGATGAAAGGGTTTTTCCTCTGGCCAGGAGGGATTTTAAAGGTGTTTACCCTTCCCTTTATATTTATGACAGGGGCTAAAAGAACATGTAGATTACATCTATTTGGTCTACCTCTCCTACCTCTCAGGTTTTTTTAGACTGATTTTATGGTTTTCTCTTGAGTTTTCCCAATCTGGAGTACAGACACAAGATTAAATCCATTTCCATCCCATCAGCTAATGCTGAAATTCACACACTGATTTCAGGCAGTAAACATTTATATTCTTAGGGGAATGAGATCTGTGGAAATAAGAGCCCTTCTCAAAAGAGTTCCATCTGGATTATTTTAAACATTTTTCTCTAGCATGTTATCTCATACTGAATAGCAGAAGTCTTGTATTTTTCATCTGATTGGAAACAATGTGAATTCAATGTGATTTTGAGGCAATTTGATAGACTAATTATAATATGTCAGCTCAAAATTCTGAAGTAAAATAATCCATTTTATCTCACCAGTTTGCTTAAAGGGGAACATTCAAACTCAGGAAAACTTTAATACCATAATACTGATATACAAACTTACTGGCATTCAAACTTTTCAGAAATCCAGAGTATGAATCCAAGGTATTGGTTATGCCCAATGTAAAGGAAAAAAACAGCTGATAAATTTAAGGGTTAATTGATACATAGGGCCAAAGTTCTGGTTTGGACATGTCAGGTTTTTTTCCTCTGTATTTCTGTACAAAAATAATCGTGAAATCCAACAATTTCCTCAGCAGCATGGTGTAATGTGATAAACATCAGAGTATTATTCCATTGAAAAACATTTTCGTAGATTGTACTCCTTTGCCAATTCAGTTTTTACTGAAACTGCAGTTGTCAAGCTTTAGTGTGTTACTGATATACCAGATTATTAGAACATGCATGTGTCATGCAGTTTGCCAGAAGCTGGGAATAGGTGACAGGGGATGTATCACTTGATGATTACCTGTTCTGTTCATTCTGCCCTCTGGGGCATCTGGCATTGGCCGCTGTCAGAAGACAGGATACTGGGCTGATGGACCTTTGGCCTGATCCAGTATGGCCGTTCTTATGTCCATGTGTGCTAGAAGTCTTGACATTTCTCTATGCAGCCAGAATATTCAACAGTTTAAAATTAATACAAAATGTAGGTTGCTAGCACTTGACAGACCCTAAAGCTGGGAAAAATGTGGAAAGTGAGGACTATTTAACCCAGATAGAAATTGCCCTAACAGAAAGGCATCTAATTCTGCATGGCTCTGAAAAACAGCGGTTTCAGTGGTGTCATTTACATACCTCCAAGACAGAAGCATAGGAAGTGCCATAGTATATTTCTGCATAGCAGGATGATTTGAGAAGAGAAGAGAGAGCAGAAGAGGATGGGATGTGGATCAAATCTGTAGTGAAAAGAGTGTGGACTACACAGAGCAGAATAAAGAAGCTACTGCCAAAGACTTGTCTTTGTAACTGAAAGGAAATCTGTACTTCTTCTTTGGAATAAGACAGGAAGGCTTAGTAAAAGGGGATAACTAGTAAAATGGATAGCTAGTAAAAATGGAAGCAAGTAAAAATCAAATGGAATTAAGGAAGACAAGGAATACTGAAGTCTAATAGGACTTATTCGTAGTGTTTTAGTGTCATCATGTTGGTCCCTGGATATTAGAGAGAAACAAGCTGGATGAGGTAATATCTTTTATTGGACCAACTTCTGTTGGTGAAAGAGGCAAGCTTTCAGGTATGAAGAAGAGCTCTGTCAAAAGCTTGTCTCTTTCACCAGCTGAAGTTGGTCCAATAAAAAAAATATTACCTCACCTGCCTTGTGTCTCTAATAGGAATTATCATTTATTTTCAGGGAGGATGGTTGTTAAAGATATATTCCTGGCTATTGTAGGATTAGACAAAGCCTGTAGAATATCTAGAAACAGACAAAATTTTTGTCTCCATTTCCTAAGACAGAAAATTTATGGGGAAATTTAAATCTAAATGCTGGGGAGCTCTGAAGGGGAAAGGAATTCTCACCCATACATATTATATTAGCAGTGGAACATAGTGTCTGGTGTAGTCTCCACAGCATTTGTGCCCTTCCTTCCTCTATCTAAAGGAAAAAGGCAAGGAAGATAATGCAGTTGTAGGTCCTCTAGTCTAATTCTACCCTGCCCCAAGTCACCCCCTGAAAAACACTGTGCAGAGTTGCATCAGAAGCCTATGTGGAGCTATGCTGTGAAACTCACAGGGTGTGGATACCTGTGCTTGCTGTTGTCATCCTGCTGCTGCTTCTCCACACTTGCACAAGCTGTAGAACTGCAATGATTCATTTCCGTCAGTGACCTCTGCCTCCACAGAACTGGAAGCAAGCTTTGCCCCATAGGAAACATTACTTCAGGTTGAACGCAATACAATATTGGTGTTCTTTGGGGTTTTGCTGTTTCTAGTATTGAATCTGTTGTATTGCTTTTGCATTTAGATTTGATTTTGGATGTGTGGAATGTGGAGAGGAATTGTATGTAATCAAGCCCTCAGAACTATTAATTGTAAGTTTATATCAGTAAGTACGTAGCAAATATGAAATGCAAATATCTGTGGATCAGTGTGCTCACCTCGTCCTCTAAGTGCTTTTTTATTGCATATTTTATACCTTAATATTTATTTAACAGTATTTTGGCATGATAAACCATGGCAGTCATTTGCATTCATAGAATTTTGAATGTGTTACATCTCGTCAGAGTGTCACCTAATTCATCGTCAGCCATTTGGTTTCCAAATACGATATGACCTACCTAACCTAAGCAAGACAAACAGCCCATCTGAAATGTGACATGATGCATTAGTGACTTCCATTACATATATGATAGAAGTACCATATATGCAGAAATTCCATGTTCCAGAATTGACAGTGTATGAAGACAAGCTACTTAACATTTCAGTTGAGTGCTAAAAATATTGTTCATAGACTGAGATTACCTGCAGAAAAAAATGTAAGTGAAAGATTGTAAAATTTGGTGTTTGAGAGAATGCCATTAATTAATGCTTAGCGACATCAACACAATATTCAGCTTTATATGTTCTGTTTCTTCCAGGTCATAAATGGCAGCCTTGGATACACTGTGACTTTATTCAGTAAAGTTAATTTTTAGGAACCAAGCCTTCGAGCATCAGCACCAAAGTTGTGTCCATAAAATATTTGTGTGCAATTGTAGATATGAAACATATGATTTTTGGGTGCCCCAGTTTTTTGGCGCCCAGCTTTAGCCACCGCCAAGAGGCCTGAATTTCAGTTTATACAGAACATCCAGGCTTTGAAAACCCTGCAAACGTGTCTGAAGCTGGGCACCCAAAAACTGATATCACTTTTGAGAAACAGACAAGATGTGCAATAGGCTCAGCTAAACACTACAAAAAAACAATAGTTTAGGAATCTTGACTTTTGAGTGTTTGACCTTTCAATCTTAACATTGCATTAGTATAATGTTTGTTTTGGTTTTGCATTTAGCAACTAGAATTTCCTTTTACTTCATCTAAATTATATATGATCTAGTGTCTGAATATGTCAATTCACTCTCTTTCTTTTGTTTTAAATTTTATTTATTGGTTTCCCCTTGTCTAACACAGAAATTGTCCTACTTAAATAAATAAAATTTATTGCCCCAAATAAAAGGAAAAACAAGTGCTAAAGAATAATATTGGAAAGACTTTGAAGTCTTTTGATTCCAGAAATATTAGTTCATGAGTTATTCTCTCTATCTCAAGCTTGATAAACAACTATGTATGGATATGGGGCCAATCTAGGAGGTGGGGAGTGCTGGCAGATAGAGATGTCACAGCCATGTTCTCTTCCATGGTGCGAGCATCTATGGAGCCCTAAACCACGAGAGAATTCTTCAACAGGGAAGTGATCTGTGTGATCACTGCTGGTGGTAGTGGTGGTGGATGTAGTATAAGCAATTGTGAGTGGAAACGAGGGTGGTCTTTGAAAAGGGCCAGATTCCCAACTCATATGAGTCAGTATATGCTTGATCCATATCTCTTTATTAAGATTTGATCCATACTATTAAAATGTTTGACAACAGGTGAAGTGTAAATGGAAAGAAAGTCCCATCCAAATCATGTCAAACATAAGCTGTTTATGTCTTCACTTTCACACCCTTCATAGTCAGTTCCCAGCCTCCTTATCTCTCATTTCCTATTGAGCGGTTGATACTCACCTCAGATTGCCCACTGTGCCAGCCTAAGCTGCTCACTCGTTAAATTTTCAAGCATACACCCTTGTGCATTCGCCCATTCTTTCCCGCACACTAAGGAGGCACTCCTTGTAAAGTTCCACAAAACTACCATATTATTCACCTTCAAATCCCTTCTTAAAACTCTCCTTTGCAGTGATTCCTACAAAACTGATGACGGTTATTCTGCTGGTACGCTGAGCCTACCGTGCAATATTATCTGATTGGTCACTTATTCTCCCCATCTTTCTGTATCCATCTGTTGTCTATTGTTTTAGATTGTAAGCTCTTTGGAGCAGAGATCATCTTTTTGTTCTGTGTTTGTAAAGCGCCTACCATAATGGGAGCCTAGCCCACGAATGGGGCTCCTAGCTGCTACTGTAATACAAGCAACAACAGCTCTTTTTTTTTCTTTTCTTTTTTACAAATGCTATTTTCATGGAGTACTGTGTCAGTCCCTTTCGCCCTGCTTTGATAGTGTAAGTATGATTTAAAAGGAGCTTATGTTTTGTGTTGGACGGCTGCACAGGTTGAATCCCCCCCATGAAGATCACCCTCAAGGTTCAAGTATCCCACACAATCCATTTCCACAGCTTGTGTGAGTTTGGGCGCCTCAGCCTGTCCTTTTAATTTTATATTTCTAATATCTGTTTTATTTCTTTATCAAAGCTATATTAATGGTAGAGCCAGCCTTAGCATTTTTGGCTGCACTTCCAAAATAGTGTTTTCTCCTGCTGGGACACAATAGGTGTTTTTGAAAATCCCACGCATAATTCTTAGCTGTACAACCTTAGTTGCATTACATTTTATGTATTCATTGGCTTGAGAGATTTTTTTTCCCAATATTGATAATTAATACAGATTTGTATTGAACATTTTGCTCAATTTCTAATTTTAATTTTAACGTACAAGTTGTGCGGAAATTATGGGACGATAGGGTTGGGGGTTGGGTCAGGCCAACACTGACAGTGGGGCTGTAGGGAGCTCCTGGCACTGACATCATGGAGGATCCCATCACTCCAGAGAGGCCTGGAATACCAGGGTGCAAGGTACAGGGGAGGCTGTGGTCTTGGCCCAACCGAGCAGAGAGCCATGGGCCTGGGAGAGGGAGGTTTGGGGCTGCAGTGTGATGAGAGAAATTTTGGGCAGGGGGATAAATGAAGATGGGTGGCAGGGGAGGAAGGAGAGGGTGGGGACTCAGGTAAAGGACATGAACAAACCCCTGGCCACAGAGGAAGGCACCCTGTTGCTGAACTGCTCCTGCCTGGGGACGACCCCCACAGTTGTGGATGGTGATTGAGTGAGCAGAGCTGTGACAGTGGAGCTGGAGAGGGCTTCCTGCCTGGCCTCATGGCAAGTGACACTGGACCCTTGCAGGCACAAGTTGCAGGGAAGGCCCCAGTCCTGGTGGGGCAGAGGAGAGACTCCCAGCCAAGGTCATGATGAGAAGGACAAGCTGCTGTCTGTGGGGAAGGCCACTGTGCTGTTTAATGGCTTCTGCCCAAGAATGGGACCCATAATCCTGGTGATGAGTGATGCCATGTGGCAGGATTGCAAATGATTCCCTGCATGGCCAGGGGGACGGGACACTAGATCTGTCCAGGAGCTAGGTATGGGGGGCACTGTGCTTGCTGATTTATCAATGGATTTTTTTGTCAATCTCTGTGCATCAGATAAAATCAATGTTTACCAATGAGTAACTATTTAAATTTAATCCTGCCAAGCCTACCTATATAGCACTGTTATTCAAAAACACTGAATATTGCACTAATATAACCAATTGGATTTAATTGCTACTGAAGCATACTGCTTTATAATGCCGTGTCTTCATATTACTTTAATAAATTACCTGTAATAATAAATAAATTGCTACATTTTATAATGTTTTAAAATAGTGAGTGATTTTAAAAGTTTTTCTAATTACCACACCATTATGCACCATTAGGGCTGGCCTAAGGATTTGGGGGCAAGATGATTCTTCGGGTTACTCCTAAGTACAACCCACTCTTTTACTCCTGGATGAATTCTCTGCCAAAAAAATTAAAAATTCTGCACTAAAATGATAAAATTCTGCGCACAATATTTTAAAAATTTCCATATTTTATTTGTAAAAATAACATAATATAATCAGGCCAGTTTCAATTATTTTGGTAATTTATTTCAAAATATCTGTCAGCAAGTATGTCTGTAACAATACAGATTTCCCCCCCCCCCAAAAAAAAATTCTGTTCTTTTGGGGTTTTTTGTTTGTTTTTTCACAAATAGATTCCTTACTAGGCATATTAATATTGGACTTTGAGTAATTTATTTAAATTACAATACAGAATACAGAAATGTATTTCCTGCACCTGTCAGAAGCAGTGCAAAGGCTTGGGAGTGTCAGGAGTAATGAAGGCACTGAGGGAGAGGGAAGGAGCCTGGAGTGAACCTGGAAGGTTGTTGGGTATGGGTGAAAGAAGTATGGAACAGTTTTTGTGGGGTGGGGGGGGGGGATTGTTAGGGCATTGTGGAGCCTCCTCCATGAATATCCTGGCTTATCCCAAGTCTCTCCCATTCAGTCAGGCACATCTGCCCCATCCCTGCACCCCACATCCTGATGGGTCCCTGAGGCCTCCTCCCCATCCCCATGTGGCCATGCACCCTCACTCCCATTCAGCCCCTGGCTCAATGCTGGCACCCCAATAGCTCCTGAGTCCATGCCCCAGACTGTCTAGTCTGTGACCCCTCAGCAACCCCATGTGCCTCATTCCGTCTGAACCTGGCTCCACGGGAGAACTCCTGGGGGAATTTTGTGCCACTGCACACACACAGAAAATACATTGGCCTGTGACATGCTGCAGTTCCACTTTTTTGCCCCCAAGCAGCCAACCTGGCACCAGAACAGCCTGCCACATTCATGCTGTTGGCTTTTCTGGCACTAGAGAGGCCTCTGGTGGGTGAAAGGTGGAACTGAAGCACTTCTCTGACACAATCTATTCTCTATGGAAAAAAATAAAATTTTGTGGTGCAGAATTCCCCCAGGAGTAACTCTTTTTACATAAATAGTGTGCATTTGTGGAGGTAGAATTTTGGAGAGGCGGAATCTTTAGGCTGCTCAAGTGCAGTTCAGCTCCTTGTATCTTTCAGGCCTAGCAATTAGTCTTCACTGGTTTATATCCATTTTCAGTTTTAGGGATATTGTGGAAGAAAGCATTGGGAATTTATATTCTTTTTACGCTGAGATTCTCTTTTATAGTTATATTTTCCCCATAACTGGGGGACATTGAAAAGGAGGATGGGATATCTTCAACCATAGGGTCCCAAAGGCTGTCTCTTATTTAGAAGAATTGTATTGTACATTTACATGGAGGGCATCTCTGTTCCTTTTTTTTCAATAGAGGCTATTTGTGGAGCACATGTGAAAATGGATAAGTATCATTTTCCCTCGCAGTGTGTCAGCTGTATCCTCAAATTGAGAGAGACCAAACATACTACTTTGGTGTAAGTAGATTACCTTAAGCACAGAAACAGTATTATGAAAGCTTCATTACTGAGCTCCCTTGTTCTTAAAAGAGGATCACACAAAGCAGACATTCACACGAAGGACAGAAAAACCACCTACAATAATAGCAAGGCACTTTTTTGCTTCGAGAGAAATGTTTTTAGTTAATTGTGCCAATAAAGGTTTTCATACTTTAGAAGGAAGTTGGCTTTAGGGTATGTGAAATCTCTCACTAATTCTTGTGTTAGTCTATCTGTTTTTAGAGATTAGAAGGACTCTGCCAGCAAAAATGAACAAAATATCTCATCCTATTACTGGGTAACATCTATTGTAGGTATTTTCTTTTCCTTTCGTAGTAAATTTGTCTTCCCACAAATGATACAAAGATTTCCCCCTGCGCCCGCATGTTTATCAGTCTTTTACATGACATCAGTCTGATATCAGTTGACTCTTCCTTTCCCCCCCCCCATGATTAGAAGAAAACAAACAAACAAAAAAATCAATGTGGAATTTTCTCCTTTAGGATGCCCTAATACATTATCCTTGGTAGACAAATCCAAATGAAAGTCCAGGGCTCATTTAATTTTTAAAGGATAACGGAAAATACATGAGTGTCACTTTATATTTGTTGCTCTAACTGGGCTGCTTTTTTATTTTTGCTTATATGCTAATAGAATTAAAAATTAATAGAAAACTATAATGTAGCTGAAAATTACCCCAAAAGATTCTGACAAGAAACAAAACTGAAACATTGGATGTTCAATTACATAGAATTAGCATAAGCATGCACATTTTTCTGTCTGTTTTTTTATGTTGCTGTCATATTAGTTTTTCTTTGAGGGGAAAAATGCATTCTTTGTTTTGCTTGAAATGCAAATATTTTAAGGGAAAAATAACCACAAGAAAGTTCAGATCACTTGTTCAGGAATAATCTTGTATGTATTTTTTATTTTTGTAGAAGCCATACTAAGTTAGCCAAACCTGTGTTACTCATCTTGTCATTCAAAGGCTGACTTATCCAAAGCCAGCAGCTCGAACAAACTGTCCTCTATCTCTACCTAAATCCCTGATTCAGCAAGCTACTTAAGCACATGCCTGATTTTAAGCATGAGAGTAGTCCCCCTAAAGTCAATGAGATTTTACGTATTTAGAGTTAGGCATGTGATTAGGTGCCTTGTTCAATCAGGGTCTCAGAGTGTATGTGTGCTTGATTCCCCCCCTCCCCCCCCAAAAACAGGTCATCCTATAACAGTCCTACAGGCAGTCATGTTATTGCTGTGTTCCCAACAGACACATCTGTTCTGGGACACATTGGTTAATATTAACCAGGCTGATGCATAGCTCACTTTATGTATATATTAACATGTTTTCTGTCCAGAGGAATCTGACCCTTACATAACCTCCTAGGGGCTACAATAAATATGCAGTAAAATTTTATTAAAAATCCAAAGATGACAGGAAGAGGAAGATTCATACTCACTGAAGCACTTAACTTGTGTTTACTGCCATCTGGTATTGTAATCCCTTGAGGTACTGACCTTCATTGACTCTCTTCGCTCTCCCATCCCATGTCAGTATTTCATGCAACAACCTCTTCTGCCGCCATGCAACCAAATGACCTTATTCCATCCTCCTCTCCCTGTTTTTCCTACAGGAGATTATGCTTGATATAGATCTTCCTTTTAGATAGCACAGTGAGCTCTGAACACTCCGTTAATAGAGACTATAAATAGATTTCCTTTTAAAAATAATCTGTGTTCAAATTCTGTCATGTCTGCCAACTGCTTGATGTGGTCAAGCAGTGGAAACCCAAGGGTGCAGATCCTCAGCTGGTTTAAACTGTTACAGTTCCATGTAACTCCATTGGCTCCATAACAGCCTGCACCAGCCGAGAATGTGCCCTTCTGTACATGCTTCTGACACGTTATCACAGCTGAGATTGAGACAGAAGGTTTCCATAGTCTACAGAAGTAAGATCTCCTACGGGAGACTTCTTCAGGCCAAATTTGTAAAATCTGTGCTACTAAGTTTGTCCAAGCTTCAAGCTGTATCTTTGTATTTCTGATACACAAGCTCTCCCTGTTCTGATTTAAATAAGTTTTTAATGGAAACAAAAGCCACACCTTCCATTCTGCTCAGGTAAGGTGAACAAAAGGTGAACTTCTCTGCTGATGCCTGGAACCCAGACTCTGCAGTATATTATGAAAAGATCGCAATAGGAGGAAAGGGAGGTGATAGTCAAGCATTCATATTTCCACCTCACTGAACAGTACATTAAAAGTAACTGACTTGCTCAACTACCTTGTCCTTTTTAGAAATACTTTGTAGGGAAAAAGTATATCTGACAACAGCCTTCTAAAGGTCACTGTAAACAGAGGAAGTCTGGCACCATTTCTTTCTGCTTCTGCCATTTGGCTTAAATGCTACATTTGTTGCAGTCTCTTCTGTTGAGAATTAAGCATTTGGTCAGTTATAAATCACAGAGTTACCATTCCTTGTATCAGGAACATACTACAAAATGCTATTGTCTGCACTTAACAACAAGATTTAGCTTTTTAAGCAAAAGTATCAGACCTGTAAATGTCCTTCAGGCAAAATCTTGTCAATGCTTTCTATGTATTCACTGACTGTGCAAGCCAGATTGGTGCCCTCCAGGCATGTCTACCAAAGAGAGCAAACTCCAGTCACTACTTAGCATTTCAGGACCCTGTAAAGGAAACTGTTCTCTGGTGATATGGAATTCAGTCTTGGAATCCAATATACTGTCCCTGATATGCTGTAATTTGTTGTTGTTTTTTTCCATATGGTGGAATAATTTTTCTGTTGCCTAAAAATGTCAACATTGTGGAGTCAGTTGTGAATTTTTAGAGCCACTATTCAGGATGGTAACTAGGGGCATATAGCAAGTAGATAAAGATCCATGTAAACAGAAAATATAGATAGTCTTGCATTCACCCCAACCAGTGGCCTGAGTCTACCTAATTCCTATAGACCCTTGACTCTTTTCACTTAATGGAAGTAAAAACTTAATGTTAGCTCCCTATAATACTACATGGATATGACCACTGGTGGGAATAATTCCACCATCCCTTCCTTGACATTTTTACTAACCTGTTAACATCTTCTTCACTGTGGTTATAGGACAAATGCATTTTCAGTTCTAGGTTACTTTTCTACGCCCAACTTCACTGGGCGGGCCTCTGCTGACACTGAATTTAACAAGCAAACAAAACTTCAGAGACAAGCAAGATACTTTAAACATAATGGGCCATATGCCCACTTGGTGCAATTTGGTGTACCACCATTGAAATGTATGGGATGCACAGCCCCTATGAGCTGCATTGACTTACATTACCCTTTTAGTTACATTTGGCAGACTAGTAGCAGATTAAGGGTTAAATCATTGTCACATTTCATTTTAAAAGAATCATCCTGCCTTCTCTTCTTTGATTTCTGGATGTTACACTGAGCTTCAGCCCATCCAATCCACATGCCACTCTCGCTGGCAGTTCCTATGGGACCTAACGCATTATACTATAAAGGCATGACATTAAAGTGCATTAATGTGATAATTTGTCATGACTCTACCTAGAATTCACCTGCCTCCACCCCCACCCAATAGGTTGTATAATTGTTTATAATTACACTGGGTGAAAGCCTGCCCCTAATGAACTTAACATCAAAGCTCCCATTAACTTGAATAAAGCCAGGATTTAACCCACTCAATTTAGCATATTGCTTCACCAGGTAAATCCTTAAGACTCGGATGGAGTTTCACATGCCTTGCAACATCAACTACAGGTGAAACTCAGGCACTGAAAACAAGTATGAAATGAAAGTAGAGAAAGATGTGCATGAATTTGTAAAAGACCAAGCTGCTCTGCTTCAGGGTCAGTACCTCTGGGAGGATTATACAGAGGGCACATTGGGCCATCTGGTAGCATGGTCATGGCCCCATTTCCTCCCCACCCTACTCCACTCCCTTTTGTGATTGTTTGAACTCTTGTGGGCAGTAGAAGAGAAGAATTAATGTTGCTATAAAGGGGAATCATCAGGACAGTTACTACATGAAGAGCTTACCTGTGTTTAAGCTTCTGGGCATTCCCAGTGTGAAAAAAGGTATGTCCAGAAGACTGAGCAGTCCCCGTATGAGTTAGGTCCTTGTACAGTTACTCAAAGTGGTGTGCATTTGCTCCAAACAGCCTGCCTCCTGTGTGCTTACCAAACATTTATGTAAGGCATCTAGTCAAATTTGTCAACAGCATATTCTTAGTCCTGTCCCTGTCTTTCTTTGTGTCTATATGTAAATAAAATGACCAATACCTAGTAGTTCCATATTTAGAAAAAGGAATGGACAGCATCTGAGAATTCAAAAATGTTAATGGTTAAATCTACGTAGCCTTAAATGCTTTTTTATATGAAAGTTTATTCTAGCTTCTATCATTCCTTGTAATCCATGGAGTTGCAGAGTTGGATATTCAGCCATTCAGAAAGACGGTAGTGGGTTATTTTTGAGAGGAAGAATTGTGGTATATGAATCAGAAGTTGGATAAATGAGGTAAACTAAGTATAAAATATGGGCTAGCTTTTTACTCGATGCAGGGGACAGGGGTATCATGAAGGTGGATGTCCCTCAACGATTCTCAGGACCAACACTGGCCCCAGCATAAAGTTGATAGTAGGCAACTTTGTGATGCACAACAAGCATGACAGTGGTGGGGCTGAGATCACCACACCCACAACACCCTTCAAGTCTTACAACTCCCAATATATCTTCATAACAGAAGGCAAGGGTTGGAAGATCAGGGTCTCAACCCAGGACATCTGCATAAGCAGGGAGCTCCCCTCTGATAAGAGAATTCTCTGCTGGCTAGTTGTGGTCAGTTTCCAGCCCTTTGAACTTCCCAAGTGATGGCAAGAAAGCCAGAAACTAGAGAATCCAGACCTAAAAAGAAAAAGTACATTTACTAATTTCAATCTATAGTTCATATATAGGTGAGTAGAGAAACATTATAATGATGTGTAATGAAGGATACAAATGGAGAAACCAAAACAAACCAGCAAAACATGTCTCCTTTAAGGAGGTCTGAGAGAAGGCATAGTCTTAATAAAAGTTCTCACAAATATTGCTCTAAGAACTGGGGGAAAAAAGGGTTCTTCAAGTTGTCCAAAATTTCAGCGTGTTTTGCTTGGTGTAGTCTGGTGGGACTGTCCCTCCGCATCCAGGTCTGAGGGAGATCACACCTCCTCACAGTTTGGGTCTGCTAGAACCTTCTCCAAGCAAAGGGAAAAGATGGTGGGAGGGGAAATTAGAGGTTCTCAATGGGCCCTGGCCTTCAGGTGGGGCAGGGCCATAAACAGTCTGGGCTCTGGTCTGCATCCCAGCAGAGCAGTAAAAGTTTATTCACCCTGCATTTAAGCAGGGCAGGACACCAAACAGTCAAGGCTCTAACCTGCAGTCACACCAAACCCAGCCTATGAGGCTCAGGTAGGGGTAACTGAGGAGTGCAAGTCTCCTGGCCTAAGGAGGGGGAGTACTGTTATCCCAGGGGTGGGGTTGCAAGGGAGATGTGGGACCACCTATCTCCACTGTGCCCTGGCCCAGGGCCCTAACAGGGGCAGAGTGGTCCATCACTGGGACAGCAGGGATCTTCCCACAACACGCTGACCTTGATTCAGGCCCACTCTGAACTGTACTGTTGCCTGGTTTCCCTGAGCTGCTTCCTACTCTCCTGCTTGGGTGTACCTGTGTCGATGGGTCATCCTTAGTCTCCCCGGGATACACCTCTGCAACTCAGTGGCAGAGTGTCAGGGCTCTCTGGAAGCTCAGGAGGGTCCCCGGGGCATCAACGGTTCTCCTTGGTGTTCCATTTCAGCAGCAGGGAAGAAGCATCTATCCCCTTCCACTTCCTGTCCCATCCCTCTACTCCACCCACCAGGCAGCTTGCATCTGAAGGAGGCCATGCTTGCTCGCTGCAGTTGGACACCACCCAACAAGAGTAGAACCACATAAGTTCGATCAGAGATAATTTGCTCATTGATAGGGTCACAGAAGTGAAAAAATGGGAAAAATATCTCTAACATCCTTCTTTTTTTTAAGCCCTACAAGCTAAGCAATTAAGAGAATAAAACACTAATTTAGTAGCTCTGAGGAGTCGAGGTTTACATTTAATCAAGGTTCTAATTAAAATTAGTTTGGTAACATCACTGCAATCCACTTTAGAGAATATTCCACCTCACAAATTTGCCACATATATTCTGGTGCATGTGACAGTTTCTGTACTGCATAGGCCCAAGTCTCAGCTAATGTCGAAAAAGAATTATCTCTGACCTCAGGAGATGCAAGTTCATGTTGTCATTCAAGTAGCATAGGGAATTTTGTATCTATGGATCAACTAACAGTTTCACATCACAGTGTGTTCCTCATTATTCTCTACCCATTGTTTTGCTGGTAGGTACTATTACATACAGGAGACTGGTTTTAACTTGCAGCACAGTGATTTAAAATTCTGTTTACCTGAGCATTATATATTATAAAAAGTTAAAAGTAGCACATAATTTTACAAATAAAACTATGAACAAATTTAAACAAAGCAAAGGAAGAACTGCCCTGATCTCAATTCTAATAACAAACCTTGAAGATAGGATTAAGATGTTTTTCTTTGTTAAGCAAAGAAGCCTGATCCTTCATCATGTTCATGAGATTCAGCCTTTAAAGAATAAGATTGGTACCCTGGATCAAAATATAAATATAAAGTATAAAAGTTGATGTAAAGGAGGAGAATCAGAAACTTTATTCCAAAACTTGTCACCTTTCCTTCCAAATTGTCATTAGCAAATGTTAATCACGTAGGCTTGTGTGCTTCAGTCATCTCAGGATTTCAGCAACATTACATCTCTTAAACTCATTTCTAATTTCTTATACCATTCAGAACTTGTTTGTCTTTGTCTGTTTTAATATGGTTTTCTTGCTCTGTCTCTTACTTGGCAAATCTCTCCCTTCCTGGCTTTAGCAGCACATTGCTTTATTGTCATTGTTGTGGTCAGCTTAGATACTCAAAGGTGTTGGCTTATTTTCTCAAAGATATGGCTGTTTCAAGTCAGATCTTTGACAATAACCAAGGAGATCACAGATCAGCTCAGGAGACGGGGTGGGAGGATGGTGGCCGTTTCATCCCCGTGATCCTGGGCTATCAATTACATCAACTGCCAACAGCCTGAAGAGGGCAGTAAGGTAGCTAGGGATCAAGGGAGCTTTGGAAAGTCTTGCCTCTGTGATCTTTCCCTCTCACAACAGCCCTGCATTGGCAGCAGGGTGTGGTTGGGCATAGCAAATGCTACATTGGCTCTGCATTTCTGGAAGATCCCTCTGTGCTGGGGTGATCCTTGTGGCTCAGTAGCTTTAGGGACACAAGCAACAAGCAATGCAGAGCAGAACTGATCTACTCCCAAATACTTTGCAAGTCAAAACTCAACTTCTTGCCCATTGTGGCATGATAGTGTGTTAAATTCTCCCCTACATTTTTTCTTTCCTTTCACTATATTGAAATAAATATGTAATATGAATACAGTGAGTCTGTATTAATGCAGCCATGTTTCCTTTACTGAACAAAATATCTGAGGGTCATTGACTTTTTTAAAAAAATCTTTAGAATGTCTGTAAATTTGGAGGATGATAGCTGAGAGCAGACAAAATATTCATTAAGAGCTTTACAATTCCAGTCCATTAAGGAAGAAAGAAAGACACCCAGGAAGAGCGATTTGTGGTCTCCCCATCATCTTGCATGCGAGATGTATTTTTGATAGGGTATTTTTGATAGGCTGGTATCATTTGTCCAGCTCAATGTTTTGAACCTCTGTTTTCCTGAAATCAAATCCTTCTATGGACAGAATAATGGTGTCTCCTCCCACTCCCACCTCCTGTGATTACATTGTGATTCAGCAAAGTATTCAGGCACAGGCCTAAATTTGAGTATGTGAGTTATCCAGTTGGCTTCATTGGGACTACACCTCTGCTTCTGCTTATTAATACTTACCTTGCTTTATCAGGGTCTTAGCACTTTCCTCACATAAAGCTAAATAACTCGGTCAGATTGCCTGATCTTGCAGTGTCTTCCCCAGGATCTGACAATCCGACTTCAACAGTCAAAATGGATATTTTAATCCCTTTTGGGATTCCTTTCCCCTGTTTTTTCTATAGACACTGTACAGAATTCACTTCTCATTAGAGAGAAAGAGAGAGACCATAGAATCCATGGAGATTCTTCTGTGGGGCAGGGCCTCCTTCCAAGTGATTGTACATTCTGCTCCTGCAGTAAAGATGTACAGCTCCTTTGTTCCCCTTCTGCTGCAGCCTCAAATCTTAAACATATATAGAACTACTTAGAAGGGATAAGAAAATCAGAATGTTTTTCTCTTTCTATTCATTTGAAAAAGCACAACACAAAACAGTAAGTTTTTGATGCTCTGTGTTTATTGCTCATTTTCTGTCAATTATCCGTAACCGTGTGAAACTATTTAAAGTCAATAAAAGGTCAGGACCCTTTTTGCTCTTTTTTATTGGGTTAGAAAAGGCAGTGCTTGCACATAAAATATTTAGGCACCAGATGAGAGCAGACAGAACCAATAAAATCAGAAATAAAGAGGGTGTTTTATTGTGCTCTGGTGGCTGGGTAAATTATGCCTCTGAAGCATGTTTCTCTGTGCACTGGTTTGATGGTAAGTCACCCTCATTGTAATTGGTGCTTAGTGTTTGCTTGGATAGAGCAACATGATGTAATAGCAATAATGGCCTGTTTGAAACTCTTTTGATGGTCACATAAAGACCAGAATTGAGGTCTTTTAATGGACCTGTAATGGCTGAATACAGATTTGCAGCACATGAAAGATGGTCCTTGAAAGCATGAGGTGTGCCTTCAGTAAAGTAAGCCATGTTCCAGTCTTTCCTAAGTGCAAAAGAAAAGGTAAAGAATACTATGCAGAATCATAAATTTTAAGGCCAGAAGGGATCATGAGATTATCTAGTCTGACTTTCTGCATAAACACAGGCCAAAGACTTTCACACACTTACCCTGGTAGTAAGCACAATAACTTGTGCCTCAGTAAACCATATCTTCTACAAAAGCATCCAATCATGATTTGAAGATATCATGAGATGGAGAATCCACCATTCCCATTTGTAGTTTATTCCAGTACGTAATCACATTCATCATTAATTAAATCAATAGTAGAAGTTAAGTGCCTAATTCATAAAATCACTTTAGAAAATCTATCTGCATCTTTATGCACTTAAATATCTTTGAAAATTTGGCCCAGACTGATTTAATTACATACATAGGGTTAATAAGAAAACATGGCTAAAAGAACTGAACATGGAAAATTCATGAATGCTAATGGATACGATTCTATTTTCTTGACTCCTGTGAGGTTGTCCTGGAAATGATGGAGGCCAATAATATTCTTGAGTACATAGATAAATGAGAAACTCAAAGGGATTTCTGATATTGACCACAGTGCTGGAAGCCCTAGATTTAAATGGAACATAATAAGCAATGGATGACTCATACACTTTATAAGGATTTTAAAATGAACATTTGGGGTGTGCTGGCAGTAACAAAATAAATTATTCTACTTCAAAGTACAAAATAGTTTATTCCTGGTCACCTGACTAGGAAACGTTTGCTCCAGAATATTTAAGTTGCCTTTAACAGTTTAATTTGGATTTCAGTAATACTGCTGTATTGGAGAAAAAAAAACAGGAGAGAAGATAGACCAGTAAAAATATTCAACATGTAAAGCTGTAATTTTCTCAAACTGAGAGCAACCAGGGATTTGGGTGAGATACATTTAATGGGATAGATCCTCAGCCCTATTTTCACTTACTTCAGTGGAGCTCCACCAGTTTCCACCACCTGAGAATCTGTCCCCATGTATTTAACCAATCTTTATACACATGGCACCCCAACCACAATGCGTGAGGCCTGAAAGAGTCAGAGAAAACTGATTTCCTAGAACAAACCACTCTCAGAGGTTCACCCAATCTCATCCTGGTTAGTGACTTCAGCCCAGATCCCCCATGGCATTTAGGCACCTAACTCCTATTGAAATCAATAGAAATTTAGGACCTAAATATCTTGGAGTGTCTGTACCTTCCTGGAATATCAGGGAGTTCACAGAGCAATGATGCCTATAGAAAGACAGCACAACATGGAATGGAAATAATATTGCAGCATCAGTATGCTATTTTATTAGGAATAATCCATCTGAAAAGAAATTGACTGCACTTTCTGAAGTGCAAGACAGTGTAGTGTGATCAGTATAATAATGGAAGTCTAATTAAACTTACAGTCTAATAAAGTGAGTCTCTTTCTTAAACTGATGCACTAATTAGAGCTCGACCTATTCAGTAGCAAAAAAATCTATGTTAATGCTGAATTAAGGTTGCTTGGTGGTATATCATCCCTTTGCAGAATGGTGAGCTAAGTAAAACTCAAATTTCTAAAAACCAGGATATGCAGAGTTAAGATTGCCCATGCAACCTTAACTCCGCCCTCTTCCAGCAATGACCCAATATGCCCCATTAACAGACATACTTTTACTCTGCCAACCTCACACTTGCTGAAATGTACAAGCTTATAATCTCCTTTTACAGCCCATTCACTCTCACCCACAGGATTCCAACTAACACTATTAAAGGACAAAAGGGAAAACAAAAAAGAGTCATGCCACCTCCCCTCTGTTGTCATGGAGGTGGCAGTAACCAATGGTAATTATTTGTATACACTCTAGGTGCTAGTCAGTGTGGCACTTCCAGAATTGGGACTGAAGGATAGTTGAGGTACAGGGCAGATGAAGTGCACTGGCGGAGAGGGGTCCAAGCAGGTTGGCATGCGGGAGGATTGGGGTGCATTGGCAAAACTTTGGAGTGCAGGAGGGTGATAGGGTTGGTAAATCTTCTCGGATTGAGACTATTTTAATCCATAGCATATCAATAGCTTGATTTTTTTTTGCTCTGGGGAAAAACAAAACAAAACTAGCAACTTTTTAAAATGACTATTTCAGGGCTTCTATCTCTGGAAACCTGGGATCAAATAACTTAGACTTGGATCAGTAATCCCACCCTGCACTGTCCTTAGGTGCCCCGTCCTGAGGCACACCATATTTCAAAGAAAACTAACTATGTCTGTTGATTTTTAGATGACTTAGAAAGGTTAACTATTAAGCTGATGTCCTAATGCAGACTTAACTATAGTGTTGCTCCAATGCCACCATAGTATAAATGGCACTTGTTAGACAGCTGCATAAAAGGGGACTTTCAAGAATATCAATGGTGTGGGCAGGGTGGTTAAATGTATGGATTCATCCATGGTGCCAGAAAGCGATGGTGTTTCAAATAACTTGAGTTAATAAAGTCTTATCTACATAACTGTGATGAAATTGTTGCCTTCCCTTGAAGCCAATGTCAAAACTCTCATTGGCTTGAATAAAGCCAAGATTTCATCCCTAGCTTCCCAAACTCCTCCATCTCAGACTTTCTAGGACACATTGAATGGGAAGGGAGAAATAAAAGGAAGGTGACATCTCTAAATCAATGTCTGAGATGGCATCCTCCCAAGTTTAATGGTGAGAAGGGAAGCTGCAGTTCTAGGCTCCAGAAAGACCTGTTGGCTATATCAAGCTCTGCTTACCAGTGTGAATGTTACTAGTTTTTCTTCACTCTTCCTGTATAGGGGAGCAGAAATGGAATTTTACTACATGAAAAACTTCTAGCTTTCACCTGAGAATCTTTAAAGGGTCAGGCAGTAACCCAAAAATTAGGAGAAAATTATTTCACAAATAATACAGAATTGTCTGTCTTAAGAATTGCCTTTGATTTTAATATTGTAGATGCATGGAAGAGACTATGTAACAGGATTTAATAACTCATAGGTTTCTAAATATTATAACTAACCATACAAATGGGAGGTCTCAAATCTTTATTCTATGAATTCTCAATGTGGTTTAAGACTTGAACGTGGCTTTGTTCCACAAGCCTCAGAACTGATCCATCAGGGTAGAAGATTCCCCTTGAGGAATTGGTGGAAGGGGGCAACTTGTCAAAATCCGCAGAATAAACTGTTTCCCAATAGGAGCACAGTTAATTCACCCATGGATACACAACTTTCTCTCCCCTGCCACCCAGGTGGATTTGAAACAAGTCGGCAGGAATTAAAGGTGATTCAATTAGCAGTCACAAGTGGATTTCTATAGGAAATCTGCCTGGTCCCAAGTAGAGCATTCCACAGAGTTCAGCCATTTCCTCACTCTTCCCAGCTCTGATCTATGGAACCCAGACCTCAGAGGTTTCAATAAGAGATGGGGAACAGGAGAGAGAATCAAGTAGATTGGCTTCTCTGTCCATATCTGACAGCTCTTCAGGTGTACTTTATCTTATCTACATTTACTGTAGTAGAGGATAGCATGTGGCCATCTGTTAACAAGAGATTTTCCAACGAGTGTCAAATGGCATACTCCAGTAATCACTTTGATGGATGTAATGTGAGAAAATGACACAGGTATGGGATTGGTGTGTTTAAAATAACCTCAGAACTGAACTTTCAGAAAAAAAATGTTTCCCTGAGAATCTTTCTTCTTGATTTTAAAAACGAAACAGAACAAAAATAATTATTAGATTATTTCCTAATGATATATACATTCTCACTAGACATCTAAAGCCAGAAGAAGAGAAATCAAGCACTAGTAGAAAGGCAAAGTGGCTGATGCAGGCAAATGCTCCAGGTATAGGTTTCCACAGTACACCATGAATTTGTGAAGGTCAAGAAAAGTGTGAAGACCACATTCTATTATGTTCTGAAACTACTGAACACAACCTATAACCCTGTGTGCCTTATGAGACTTGTGTATCCTCAAATCAGCCATAATTACAAACTGTGTGGAAGCTGATGTAATGCTTTTATCTTTGTCTGTTCCCCAATTGAAAAAACAACAACACTTGTTTCAGAACAAAACTGATAGTTAGGCAGTGTGTGCACCCAAGAACATATCTAGTACCTTAGTGTGCTTTGGGATTACAGTCTACAATTAAAAAATGGTGGGCTGTCCAGAGGGATGTCAGATATATTGGTAACATGAAAACAGTACCCCAGAAACATAATAAAGATGATAGATGTATGGATTTAAAGTATCAGCTCTTCCTTGATATAACAACTCAACTGATAAATTATCAGAATGGATCTCCTCATTTCTAAGACAGACACTGAGGTTTTCTATGGTTCATTCAATACATTATTTTTCTCAAAGTGACATATTTCAACATTTTTGGTTAATAGAAATAGAAACTGTTCAGATTGTTCTTCTTTCCTTTCAAAGGCAGATACACACATTGAAAAGGACTCTGAAAACAAATCAGAGAAAAAAAAAAGATAATCATGGGGACTTATGCTTTCAGATTCTGTCCATAAGTATGCTGTCTGGCCTGATCCACTCCTCAGTGGAAAGTCTCCCAATATTTTCAGTTGCTTTAGATCAGTTATGAGTGTTTTAGTATAACACTTTTTTATTTATGTATGCAATATCTAGACCATCTCAGCAAATAAATGTTGATATTTGGAGAGAGAGAGAGAGAGAGAGAGAGAGAGAGACTGGGATAGTAATATACACATCAGTGTACATTTATATATGCACACATATATAAAACAAATTCTGGAACAGTGTGGAGAAAAAGGAAACACCAAGAAATGGAATTTTATTCCTTTTAACACACAAGTGAATAATTCTTAAATTTAGTTATATTGTGACACTTCAAAATTATATTAAATGGAGAGACCTTCTGTTTGAGTGTCAAAAAGAGGGCTACAAATATGAAGTTGCAGACGGGATGCATTTTCCATGGTGAATTTTTCTGTATCAATGTGACACATATTTGAAGATTCAGAAAATTTCATCTAGATTCCCTCCCTTTGCTGCAAAAACAAAATCAAATACTGACAAAGGTACGTGTTACATCTCTGCAAATAACTGGCTGCTGGGGTTGTCACTGGAAGTGGTGGTGAGGGGAATCAGGAAATGATTCAGGTGAACAAAAGCAACTTTTTGAATTTTCAGCAAAATGAAAAATTTGGAAAAATTGTTATGGATCTTGTGTGACCTGAACTGAAATATTTCCTTTTAGGTATTTTAAATCTGTGGTTTAAAAAAATAAAGTAAATTGAGGTCTAGATTCATAAAACGGAGGTGGTGGTTATTAAACTCAATATCCCCATGGTTAAAACATTCAGCTGTGATTTGAGAGACCAGGTGAAAATCTCTGCTTGAAATAGCTGAATAGCCACTGGGGCAGAGAAAATGACTCTATTGCCTGGTGTTGAGTACTCCACTGGGGGTAGTGACACCCTGAGTTCAAGTCCCGGCTTCAGAACAGGGATGTGAAACTCGATCTTCCACAACCCATGTGAGTGGACCAGCCACTAGCCTATTTCATAAAAGGAGGCGTGGCATGGTATCCTCAGTTTTGTGATTTGCCCTTATGAATCTAGCCTGAAAAATCAGTGTTTTATTTCGTCTTTTTAATCAAAATGATTTGCCAAAATCAACACTAATTCTCAAAATGTTTGTCATCCAAAACTTGCATTTTCTACCGGAGGAAAGTTTTGGCCAAATTTTTTTGTACAGCTGTAATAACACAGATTTTTCATTTTGGAAATACTGTTACTGTGATGAGGTACACCAGGCTCAGAGCCCCCCTACTGGAGGCCTCAGGGCCCTGCCACACCTGTCCCAGAAAAAGAATAGGAGGATTCCTCTAAAAGCTGCATAGACAGACTTCACGCAATGCGGCCAATCTGGGGGTGGAGGGCTAAAGGGGGCTAGCCAATCATGGGGTTGCAGGGTAGTATAAAAGGAGCTGCAATGCACTCTGGAGCCTGTTGCTGCTTGCAGCCTGAGCAGTGAAAGTGGTGGTCCTAGTGGCCTGAATCATCACTGCAGCACCATGGACAGCTCAGTGCTGCCATGGACTGGGGAGCAAGAAAATGGTCCTGGCTGGCTGCTGGGCCTGAACATAGAAGAGCCTGAGGTAAAGGAGAAACATTGATGAAGGCTGGGACCTCAGGGAAGCAGCCCAGGGAACTGAAAACAGTTTAGTTAAGGGACATAGTGGCATGTGACTGCTATTCTTAGGATCACTGGGCTGGGATCCAGAATAGTTGGAGGGCTTGGGTCTCCCCCAACTCTCGAATAAGCCACCAGGGAAATGGTCTATAATTGGCAGTGATAAACCCCCAGAAGGGGATCTTAACTGTTAAGAGGCCCAGCTGGGGCCAGAACAAACCTGTGTGGGTTAAGAGTCTGCAGGGAGGAAGTCCTGGGGGCACAGCCCCTTACCAGGACCAGTGACACTTAAAGACTTTGGACTACCCCAGAAGGGGTCTGTTTGAGTTGTGTTCCATACAGACTGTGTGACTTGGCCGGAGGGATGAGTCACTAGCAATGACGAAAGACATTGCCACAGGGGGTCACCACAGACTGAAAGAAGTGCGCAGACAAACCCAAACAAGGGGCACTCGTGAGACATCTGTGCCACCCTGTTATAGTGACCACTATTTCAGTCATGTCTATGAGGAGATCTGCTTATATTTGATACACTAGTTACTTTTTAGAAAACAAACTTTCTGACATGTTTCATTCATAGCCTCATTCTGAATTTTTACCTTAACTTATGATGCAGAAACATACTGAATTATGAATAACAAATTGACTACAAAGTCAGTTATTTTATAGCTCTTATGAAGAGCCAGTAAAACTTTCCAACAGAACTCAAATTTTCAATCACTAAAACCCACTGAAGTTTATGGCTGTTGGTATTTAATCTACATGATTTGCTTTAGTGTTCAATCTTTGGCTTCTGCACACCAGAAAAACAGCTTGTAAATACATATCTTTATCCTTAAGATGAATGGAAACAGATAAATCATAATTGACCACCATGAAAGTGTTGTCAAAATTTATGTGATGTTAGCTCTGTAGCCATAAGAAATACCCAACAAAACAGTATGGTAGCTGTACACAATATGCAATTATGATATTGACAAAGGTTAAGCATAAACTTTCTCCTGAAATCTAAGCTGAGGAGAGTTCAGGTTGGGGTCCCAAAGATCCAAACTTGTTGCTGGTTCAGCAACATTGACTGCACTTACATTAGAGATTATAATATAAAAGACTATCCTGTTTGCTACCACATGTGAGAACAAAACTCAAATGATTAAGGTTCTGATATGTAGACTGATAACTTGATTTGCTTGGGCAGTTCTCCTATAATAGTATTGCATAAAAGGGAACGGTCTGACACGGTATTGCAATGTGTTTTCATAACTTACCAAAAAGTAGAGATGACTTCACATGTGAACATTTTAGAAAGGAGGGATCTGTTGTCAGATAATAGTCTTGAGTAACTGAGTTAAATCTATATTTTTCCTGGGTTGCAGTTAATCACTTTATTCATTGTTTTGGGATCCAGCCATGAAATATTCATATTCTAGCAGCTAAGTTAATAGACTGCACATTAGCAGCACTTCAGAGACCTGCTGGGATATACAAAGATCCACTGTACCTTGACAAGAGCTGACCCATTTGACATTGCATAGGACTAGGGGCTATATCAAATACTAAATGCATTAAACAGACAATTTACAAAGGAATAACTTAACACAGAACTATTAGTGCCATGTCTTACCGGGAATGTTGTATTTTATGGTTGAACAAAAACACAAGTCACGCTATTAACTAGGTAGTTCCCCATAACATCTAAAGATATAAATGTAAGAAGCTTATATTTTCTTGTTCTTCTGCTTTCCTTTAACATCAAAGAATAATGCAAAGCTCGCTGTGTAACTATTTAAATTTCTCATTTAAAAGAGGAAGAATGTAAAACATTGTTTTTGTTTATGTATTAGGCAGGTCTGGTAGTACCACCTAGTAATAAGGTTGACTGACACTTCCCAGCATAAGACCCTGTTTTCAGTTGCTTAAACTTTGTCAAACTTTAAACATTTGAACGGAGATTTTTGGGAAAGTTCAGCCAAAATGGTTCAGACATTTCAGAGAATGGAGCTAGTGAAAAATGCATTGTTTTTGCCCATGTGTTGTTGTTTTTTTAATTGACAACCTTCTTCAAAAAAGCTTTAGCTTTCTGTGCTTTGGAGAAGGGACTTGAAATTGCTAGGGGGTAACCTCTGTATTATGGATGTGCCTTTTTCCTGTGAAAATCCACCCAGACTCAGCCAAATTGCTAGTTTTTGAGAAGCTGCAGTTTGCACTTGCTTAGCAGAGTTCTTAATTTTTTTAGCAGTTAAATTCCTCACAGTTTTGTCCATATCAGGCATGCTGCAGCCCGTGTCTGAGCAGAACTTTCTCTGGAATTGCAGCTTTGGGCTGCTGTAACTTGTACTGCACCAGAATCCAGGCACCAGAACTGAGATATGGGAGCCTGTCTGTCATCTGCTCTCAATGACTTCCCCTTCACAGCCCAGGCAGCCTAAAGGAGGAAACTGCCTGATTCAAATTCAAAAGTTGGGACAAGGACTATAGTGGAGAGAAGGGACAATAGATTGGGAAAAGGAGTTTGGGGGCAAGAGAGAACTGGGACTGGAGGCCTGCATGAGGGGAGAGTGGACTAAGGGTTGGAGGCAACTGGCTGGGCAAGGAGGCTGTGACTGGGAGCCAGGGAGGAAAACAGAGGTAGGAGTCATGGGATTGGACTTGGAGTTGGTAGATATGAGAGGTTGGATGAGGAGCTATGGGATGGCTGAATGGAAGCGTGAGGAGGGGAGACATAACTGATGAGGAGCCAGAATGGTGGTGGGATTATAGGATTGTCTGGAGTCAGGGACAAGAAGCTGGGGCAAGTAAAGGACATAGAGATGAGGGTGCAGGAGAGAAATCAAATGTTGAACTAGGAATGGCTCAGGGGGGACAGGGGGAGGTGGCTAGAGGAAGAGACTAGTACTTGCTGGGTAAGGAGATTGGCATTGGGTTGAGAAGACTGAGGAGTGGAGACTGCGGCTGGCTAGGTGAGAACGTTGGTCTTGGGTTGAAGAGACATGACTGGGACAAGAACAGGTTGAAGGGAATGGGTTAGAAGGGTCGAGGCTTGGGGGGTGGGTAGATGGGCAGACTTCTGCACACTAGAGAAGCCTGGAATAAAACCTTAAATTATGGATTTTTACTATTCCTCTAATATCAGCAAATATCTGTGAAACCGACTAGTCAAGTGTCCCATCTCCCTCTAGTAGTGGTCTGTATAGGGGATGACAACATATTACTGCTATCAGTTATTCCATTAGCTCAAGAGGCAGAGGTCTATGCAATGGATCTAAAGATTCCAACCGAGCAGATGACCCATGTGGAAGTCAATGCAATTCCACATGATGAAATTTCTGTTTATTCAGTTTGTATTCTTTAATTAAAAAAAAAGGAATTGTGCACACATTAAAAGAACATTTACATTGCAAAGTGAAGCACTCAGATGTTAGAAAATGCTGGAATTTGAGCCCCCTTTTGATGCAGTCTTTAATTACATGACCACATAATATTTTTTCCCACAGGTCCCCTGCCTCATTTGGTGCACAGGATGGATTTGATCTAGGAATTAATCAGGGCTGTGTAGTAAAGGAGGCTGTTGTTTGTAGGACTCCTGCATCATTTGGTGCAGAAGTTGGAAGATGTGTATTGAGGGAGGGAGGGGATTGCTGAAAGAGAGAGGATTGTTAAGGCTCTGGAATGCTGCTCTAGAAAATAGGATTCTATTCCTGCCTCTGCTACAGAGCTCCTACGTGATGCTGGACAAGTGACAAAATCAGACTTTTCAAAGGTGGTCACTAACTGTCATTTTCTGGGTGCTTGACTTAAACTGTGATCTGATTTGGAGAAGCATGGAACACTCACTGCTGCACCTAAAATCAATAGGAGCTGTGCTTTGAACACGTGAAGTGCTATATTATGTTGAGTATTCAGAAAAATCATGCCAGCAGTATCTCAGATTGAGCACTCAAAATTAATGGATACTCTTCAATCTTAATCTCTTTAAGTGTCTATGCCCCATCTGTAAAATGGGGATAATATCCTTTCATCTCATGTATGTTGTGAAAATAAATTCATTAATGGTTAAAGCACTCTAATACTAAGGGCATAAGCGCCATAGATACGTTCATGAAGAAATTAATAATTCTGTCTTCAGAACATGCTATAAATAGTGTACAGTAAATAAGACCTGGGGCTACCTGTTAAACAATGAAGAGAAAACAAAATATTGAATAGATGGTCATTACGTGATTACTGTCCGTTCTGTGCACAGGTCCTATGGGGGAAGTGTATAATCATATAATTAGAATGTAGCATCATGCATATGAGCAAGGTGACAAATTCAGGTTGCACAGGCAGTCTTAACTCTGGCATTCTTTAACTGCTGAGTTTGACTTTGCAACCTTGATGCTCCTTTAAACATCATTTTTGTGTAATATGAATTTTCATCTTTGTTGCAGTAGTATAAATGTATGAGTGATAGGTAAGG
Source organism: Lepidochelys olivacea (assembly GCF_965140295.1). Lineage (NCBI taxonomy): Eukaryota > Metazoa > Chordata > Testudines > Cheloniidae > Lepidochelys > Lepidochelys olivacea. The sequence continues at coordinate 43,151,678 of NC_140414.1, read as the reverse complement.
ACAGATAAACCAAAAAAAAAAATCTGAGTGAAGATCCACCCACCCATAATATAAAAAGGAGGAAACCATGCTAGTCTGTGTGGAGTCACAGCGTGTGCAAAAATTAAGACATATGTTCAGTAGGCTAGTCATCAGTTTCAGAATGTTCCAGAAGAGTTTAGAAGAGAACTAATTACTTGCTACAAATACAACTGTTAGGACTATGAGACAGTAAAGATTGCTTCTGGGGAAATGTCACTTGCATCACTACCAACTCATGTCTCTGTGGTATTTTAGCTTCTCCGCTGTGATGGACACAGACCTTTGAGACACCTTAATGGGAGAGGAGACTCCCAGAAACTCCATTTTTCAACACCTCTCTACAGTTTTGAGGATTTCTCATCTCCTTTAGATAAGCATGTGTGAAGTTACCCAATGCAACAGTTGTCTCTAACAAGATATACTAAAAACAGAGTAGTTAAAAACAAAAAAATCCAGAAATGGTTTGCATAGCATATCTTGTCTGAATATTTAAGAAAGCCTACAGTTCCCTGTAGATTAGTTACAGAGGAAAAGCAACTAAAACCTTACATTTCTACAAATAAAGTTGTTCTCTGGTAATTCCATTGTCAGACTGACAGCCTCTTCCTGCTCACCAGAGAAAAGTCCCTATCCCTCACCTGACCTACTTATCAAATCCTAGGGGTTAAAATGTAGCATACCAAGGTGTGGTACACCAACATGTCTGCAATGGAGTATTTGTTCAGGAGTGTCATCTAGTGCAATTATTACAGCTTTTGTCCTCCACCCCAGGACTATTTCCCCCCATACCTCTGGGAGGTCCCCCTACTATATTCACACCCAACATTTCACAGGCTATTTTGATCACTACCTTGCTAGATGCTATTCACCATTTGAGCTGATTGACTTTTGATTTGATGGCCATTACTATTGGTTATAGGAATTAGATCTAGAGCTTACTGGGAATTTTTCAGTGAACCATTTTTCCCATTAAAAAAAGTCAATTAATCAGAAGTGCTCCCAGGAAACGGTTGTTTTTTGACAAATCTCTCTACTCAAATATTTTTGAACAAAAGTTGGAAATGAAAATTCTTAAGTTCCAAATGACTTTATTTTGGAATTAATTTATACTAAAAAAAAGCTTTTTTTTGAAAAAAAGTCAAATCAAAATGAAACCTTTTGATTCACCTCAGTTGAATTCTTGTTCAAACTAACAATTTGCAATTTTTTTTTGAGCTTTCAACTTTGTCCTGATAAGGGATGGCCAGGGGAGGGGTTTCCAAAATCTCAAACTCTATCAAGATGGGAAAAGTTTCTGTCCTAGCTCTAGTTAAACCACACGCTCATCCTGGAAGTATTCAGTGCCTAACTTACTTGATCCCAAAGGTGGCATTGGTGGTGCAGAAGACACTTGATCATAGGCTCTTTGAAGCTGAAATCCTCTAGGAGGAGATCACACAGCAGTATAACAATAAAGTCCCCCTAACCCAGGTTGTGGCTTAATGGAACAGCAATGGTTCATGATCTATAATTGGTTTTGTTATTTTATTAATATTGGTCCATTTCAATAAAGACATATTAATGTTTTTTCAGTAATTTTCATCTCTGTTTTTAAATATTGGTATCTGCTAAGGTTATGCATATACAAACTCCTCTCATACAATTTTTAGAGCAGTGTAATTCCACTGGCTTCAGCAGAGTTATTCCTGAGTTATTCAGGTGGAAGTGAGAGGAGGACCAGATCCCAGGAGTAAAAATACCAATTTAACTATAAGCTTGTGTACAGACACTTATTGATATAAATTACCTGAAAGTCATAGATATCCTGGTGGAACTGAGCTACTAATCTATTAATGCATTGAAGTCACATGAGGCGAAAAACAAACCTGGAGATTGACAGGCTAATAAAAGCATTCCCACTGTGGCATAATCTTTTAGAAAAATTATAAATCATACCCAATCTTTTTGTAAATTGACCTGTAAGTTACTAGCAGCAAATCAATAGGATACAAATGAAAAATAATAATGCAATAACAGTGCTGTGTATTATCCTGCACCTGAGACAAAAACATGTAAAACAATCAATATGATAAAGATTCAGCACCGCTACTCCTTTACAAAGAAATGACAAAACAACACTGATACTAAAAGATCATTGTAAAAACTAAAAACCTGCCTTCAAAAAAGGAAAAGATAAAAACATTTCCATGGTTCTTCCAGCTTTCCGTTCATTTGAAATGGACTGAATCACAGAGCAAATGTGCTTGGGGGTGAGGAACCACTTTCTGTACTTTTCCCCCCATTTACCAACATCTCAATGTCATTGACTAAGATGATATCTCAGCTGCATACTGTTAAGTGTAACAACGAGTGAATGTCAAGGAGGAACCTATGCTTGTTTCGTTTGGTAATGTTGTATATTCCAATACTATCTGCTGCTCTGAGACACAGGAGCCAAGTGGCTACAAAGCATGGCAGCCAACTTCCTCATTGGAACAGGTAGATGAGAACACATCTCATAGGTGTTCATCCCACTGTAGCAATTTGCCATTCTGTATCCACTTTAATTCAAGAATCTTATCCTCATCTTCAAAGCTTTCCCTGTCTAGAGCCCAGTGATGTGAAGGACCACTGTTCCTCCTCCAATATTACAAAATATATACTTGTGCGTGTGGAACAGATTATAAAGCGTAGTGGAACAATATGACAAGTGAGAAAACATTTAGAAAACCTGACTTATGAGACATTTATAATAAATAAGAGGGTGAGGGAACTAGGCATGTTAGTTGAGAAAAGAATACTGAGGGGGCACCAGAAAACAGTCTTAACATAAGTTAAGGGCTTTTATAAAGAGCTTTTTATAAAGGTCCATTTTTGTCCTTCAGTGGAGAACATCTAATTGGCTTCATCTGCGGAAAGGGATGTTTAGGTTAGATATTCTAGCTATAAGGATACCTAAGTACTGGAATAGGTTTCCAAAGGAGTTGTAGAATCCCTGTCATTGAAGATTTTAAGAACAGGTTGGACAAACACTTGACTGGGATGATGTAGGTATACTTAGTTCTGCCTCACCATGGAAGGTGAGGCAGAACTAAGTATACCTACATCTCCAGATCCCTCCCAGCTGTACATTTCTGATTTTTTAAACCAGTAGCAACTAGCTTAAACATAGGTATTAAGAAATAATATTCATCCTCAAACCTTATGCAGAGTACTCCTATTATGGCTAAGGGTGGCAGGAGCAGACCTGTAAAGTTTGTAAAGCACATTATGTTCCTCAGAAAAGAGAGATGGTATAACTAATTATATTTCATAATGAGTGATAATTTGTAATACTTTAGAAATGAAGTTTGCTTAGAGATAAAAAAATCAACATTTTTAGAAAACACAACAGCACATTAGTGCTGTCACTCTTATAATATTTCTAAATTTTTGCCTTATTTTGTTGGATCAGATATAATGGCATTCCTAAATGGCTAGATTCACAAGGGGGACTTAGGGGCCTAAGTCCAACATTTAGGTGCTACTTGTAGTCACAAAACACCTGCTCAGCTGCCACCTAACCCTGTAAGAATTTAAATTCCTTAGGCTCCTAAGTTTCCATGGTCAAGCCACTAGGTGTCTACATTTCTACCAATAGGCATTCACACAGTCCCCTAAGCACCAAGCAGTTCAGAGCCTAATTCACACCTAAGCCTCGACAAGATTCACAAACTGTCTTTCCTCACTTCTTTCTCCCATATGGCTCAATCCAGTAGGCATGCTCAGAGAATGCCTAACCCACACAAAAAGCAGCCGTGGAGATGGTGGTGCTTGGTTCTTTTGGATAGAGAGGGACGAAGCCTACAGCCTGGCGTATGCGCTATTCTGGGGCAGGAATCTCTTATGGTGAACCTGTTCCACTTGGTATGAAATACTTAAATATTCATTGGGCCAAATAGAGTGTGGTTAGGGCACTCATGGAAGACCTGGGTTCCAGTCTTTGCTCTGAATAAGACAGAGGGGATTTGAACTCCCCCTCTGCCTCTAGGTTAGCACTCTAACCACTGAGGGCTACTGGGCTTGCAGTGGGGGGGGGGGCGGGGGACACTACCAACATTACTACCATTTTGATTGAAATGGCTCACCTGGCTTAGACACCCAACACTAGAAAAAGGTTCAAGGCTGTGACTCTGGATAGATGCTTAGCTCTGTTTGAGGGGTGGGTTTAGGGCCACACAACTCATTTTGGTGTTTCCTACTGGCTAGCTTAGGTGGCTCCCTGTTCAGTGTGCTGCCTTCTGTGAATCCCTTTTAGGCACCTAGCACTCCCCATACAATGCATGGGGACCCTGGACACCTAACTCAGCATTGTGAATTCTACTAGGTGACAGGGTGTCTATTCCCCTCTGCCCCCTTTGTGAAGCTAGCCCTTGGTAGCAGGAGCAAAACTCAAACAACAGACTGTGTCTTGCCTTCATGTTCAGATTCTATAATCCCAATATAGTTTTGCAGCATTCAGGAAACATTGATTCCTTTCATTATTCTGCAGCTCAATTCAAATAGGATATAAAAGCTTAATGCAGTTTGACATCAATCATAAATGCAATATTAACTTTAAAAGGTTTTATGACTGGCCAGTCTTCAGGGAATGACAAGAGGATGAGAAAACACAAAGATTTCCATTGCTTTATCCTTCTCTCCATCCATCCTAAGTTTTGAGTGTACTGCATATAGATTTTCTACTTTTACAATTTAGGTGTTGCTTTTTTCATTGTGTTTTCTTATAAACTAAATTACTGTGTGCTTATTTAGATATGTAGGTTTGCATATGCATCCATATATACTATACATATTGCATTTTTAAAAATACAATATGTAGAGTATTGTTTAGGTTGGGAAGTCAAGCAGTAACACTAGAAAATGCCATAATTAAAGTTGCCCTTTAAAGCTTAATTCAGTCCCTGTGTGTGTATGTGTATCATGATAGATTATATGATCACATACTAATTTTTTCCATGTAACCCCTTAATCAGAGTACAGGATAGATAGCACTCAAGGCATAACTCGGGTATGCAGTGAATGAGGAGAATGTAAGACCTCTCTACCTTATTTATTGCAGAATTTGGAAGTTATATAGTGAGTGAGGCAGGAGACTTCACGAAAAGACAAGGCAGTCTCATGGCTAAGACTGACTCAGGCGTCCTGCGCGTCTCTCGGCTTTTCCATAGACTTCTTACATAATGTGCATCAGTTACACGAACCACAATTTTCGTGACTGGCCACTAATTCTGTGCTCATTGCAATGTGAAGCAACAAGGTCCTGCTCTTCAGAATTGCTGAGCACTTTAAATTGCAACAGAAGTCAATGAAAGATATATAGTATTATTTCTCAAGTGGGCAGTGAATATTCTTCAAGATGCATAAATTAGAAACATTTTGGGCCCTTTCTGGTATTTATCTTACTTCCACTGAAATTAAAGGGTACATCTGCAATGTGATACCAAAACCAAAAACCTGTGGCACTGAGTCTCGGAGCCTGGGTCAGTTGTCTGGGGATCAGGCTACAGGGCTATAAAACTGCAGCATAGACACTTGGGCCCAAACTCTGAGACCCTCTACGCTCACAGGTTTTCAGAGCCCAGGCTCCAGCATGCACCCAAAATTCCACACTGCCTTTTTATAGCTGCATGTGTCTGAGTTCCATATGCCCAAGTCAGATGACTTGGGCCAGTTGTGGCCTTGCTCTGGCTCTTTTATTGCCGTGTAGATATACCCAAAGAGAATATTCTTATAGTATTAAATAGGAGCAAAAGCACACCCTTAGTGAATTCTACTATACCTTTGTTGGGCTGATGGATTGTCTTGCGAGAAGTAATTATATTCTAATAAAATCAAAGCTTGGTACACTAGAATCTTAAAACTAAGCAGATATGAAGCTGTAAATAGGTTCAAACAATTTCAGAGTTTGTTTTCAAGTGATGGTAGGTACCAGGGGAAATTTTAGAATCTTAAAACAAAAAAGTCAGTGCATCATAGGAAATTAATTTTAGAATCATTGTGAAACAAGTTTACATAGTTCTTAAAACTTATTAGCTCACCCTTTTTACTGGCTAGTTTGAACTTGTGGAGATAGAAAGAACAAGTGTTCCATAGCACTGAAGAGACATTTGCACAGAGAGGAACCATTTCTTAAGGTTCAGTAAGTTCAGAACATTTCAGAGATAACATTGGAGGCTTCTCAAATGTCCAAGAGCTGTAGTTCTGGCATCCTTCAAAGTGGAGGAAGCTCACAGAGTGAACTGGTGGGTAAAATGGCCTATTTCCTAATGCTTATGATGTAAATTTAGTGATCTGCAACACAATGCGGATTTTGGACCTTAGATTTCTAAAGCATTTTTCTTCATCCCTGTAGCTCCACTGGTACTACCAGTGGTAGAAGTTGTCATGTAGGCAGAGTGTCGGCATATATACTACCATGAAAGTGCTGAACTCTGTGACACAGAGAGATGTGTATTCTGACCTGGCCTTATTGTATAGTTGCTCCGAGTTAGATGACATGGTGGTAAGATGACCATGTTCCAGCCTACAGTCCATGCTTCAACTGTTGCCAGCACCCAAGAGGTTGCACCAGGGCAGCAAAATTGTTACCAATGGCCCTAGTGTAGAGAAATCCTTAAAGACTTAAAGACAATAATTGAAATCAACAATGCACAATCTATCAGAAAAGATTTTAGGTGTGAATGCATCTGAAGCATGTGTTTAAGTGTTTTGCTGAATCAGGAAGCTCTTAAGAAATGAGGCAGTAGACTGAATTCAGTATTTTATTGTTCAAAAGTGATTCATTCATACAAACATAATTGCAACTGGATTGAAGAGTTCAAGAAAACCCAAACTTTCAGCAGGAAGTTGGCTTAGTCCTCCTAATCAGCATTCCCTCCCTCAAGGACCTGGGCAAATTCTCAGGAACTACAAAGCTGTCAGCCTCAAGAATGAAGCTCATGAAAACAGGAGGCAGGGCTTTTTCAGAAACAAGGTCCAGGCTCTGGATTCATTATTGCTGGAGATAAGAATGACCATAAATCTCTCTGCCTTCAGAAGGAATCTAAAATGCACTTTTTCAGTGTAGCATTCCATAAAAATATTAGCGAACAAGGAAAAAGAGGAAGAGCAAGAAAAGGTGGTGACGGCAAGCAGATAAAAAGGAAGCAAAAAAGGGAGAAGAAGCAGGAATACAGCCTCAGCTTTCTGCAATAATATATTTTTGCTTTCTCCCTTGAGAAGCATCAGATACTATGGTGATGGGCATCATTAAAAGAAGCTAGATAAAATGAGATATGGCTATATTCCAGTTTGAGGAGATTATCTGAATCTTTTGAGTTCACTCATTTTTAGTGTGATGTATATTTATACAAGTAAGGTTAAGGAAATAAGCTCCAGTGTGAAATAACTTACTGTTACAAAGCTTCCAGAAAGAAAATCATAATGAGTACCAGTGGGTGAGCATGTGTATATACTGAATAATCATCCTTTTTAATATTGCCATATCAAGCATACCTCAAATGTTATTAATCTACCATCAAGTTGGCAAACATACCATGGAGAATTTGCATGACAAATCATCATCACTAAATCCTGGAGACCAAGAGGAAACTATACAGAACATTGGCGTCACCTCATCTATGTACACAATATAACACAGTCACTACTCAGGCCAGGAATTTTATATTGTGTATCTATCACTATAGGTCTACATGGTGCAAATAGAAAGACAGGGACTTTTCCCTGAGGTTCTTAAAGTCTAAATTTGAGAGATATTATGTTGGGTTTACTATGAGTGAGAGGGCAAAGCAAACAGAGAAAAGGTAAATTGTTCTTGTGGGAATATTATTTACAAAAAAAAGTGTTGCAGTTTTGAGCTTGCTTTTCTTTATGTTCAGTGTAGATGTTTGTCTTGCTCTTTATTATTCTCAGCTACTGCACTATTCAACCCGTTCATGAATGTTGTGGCAATATCGGCACTGCTAAAATGATGTCAAATAACTTGGACAATCAATGTGATGTGGCAAACAGCAGTTACCCTTTGATCTTCCACATATTTCTGTTCTGGATTTACATGGCAGAAACACAATAAAATGAATTCCTTAGAAGACAGACACAAGCTTCTGTTTATTAATTTCACTTTGTGTACAAAATGGTATAAACAATTTTGAGTGAATAAATAATGCTTTGGCATACAGATTTTCACAAACTGCTTAAAGATGAGCTGAAGCCATTTTATCCCCACTTCCATTTGGGCTGCAGGCATCAGAGAACTGTAGTTATTTCATTGTTAATACATCTACAGTGATTATGAGGGCAGTTCTAAGATCCATAAGCAGCCCAAATCACAGTACAAGCTGCCACTTGTGACTGCCATCTCCCATAAGTCATCAGTAGAAACTTAGTCCCCAGTCTCTCTCATTAAAAAGATGAGTCTCTACTTCTTGAATTAAAGGACGAAGGCCACTAGCCATAGCTGTATAAACTCATTAACTTCCTGTGTAGACCAGCCACTGGAGGGGGACTAAGACCACACTTTATGACTATGGGTTAATAACTAAGCCTGGTTGAAAATATTCTATCAAAACATTTTTTAAACTTGGGCTTTCAACAAAGTGTGTGTGTGACAGACACACAGACTGCTTTCTGTGGAAAATGTCAATGTTTTGTTGAGAAACAGATTTTTTTTTTTAAACCAAAACTCCAAATGTTTCCATTTTGGTATTTTAGTGAAAAGTCAGAATTTTGTGTGGGGAAATTTTTCCAACCAATTCTAGTTACAACTTATTTGCAAGGTTGTGTGTTGGGTGGGGGGAGGGTGGGGGGAGAAGAAAGTGCATTTTTAAAAATGCAATCCACAATTCTTCTGTGGGGGGAATCTTTCTAACAATCATTACTTCTACCTATTGCTAATGTCCCATAATCATACTCTTTAGACAGATGATTTGTGACTTGGGAGGGAAACAGCTTATTTTGAAAAATCTTGCCAACCCTTAACCCATGGGAGGGAGGGGACAAGTAGCACTAGAGAGCCACTCCATAATTACTTTTGAAGACTCAACAGACAGGGTAGATGAGCCCTAGCAGCCTGTAACCTAGTTTCAGGAGGCTGGTATATCTGATAAAGTGAGCTGGGATGGTTAGGGGAGGTGGCTGCAACATAGTGCCTGTTGGAGGATAAGAAGAGAACAATATAGATCTGTGCAGGGAGGGTCATAGTGTTACAGTCATAAAATGTGGATAATACAGTAACTAGATGCTTATCTGAACCACAGTAAAGTGTTAGTGCTCCCATTGAAGTCAGTGAGAGTTGAATCAAATCCACAATATGAAATTCCCATTAACATCAGGGATACTAGGTATCCCTACCTCAGAACAGACCCCCTAAATGTCCCCTTCCTATGCTGAACAACTTTATGTGGCTATTTTAAAATTTTGACCATCTATATTTTATCTTTTAGACTCTCTCAAAGAAGCTTTGTGTGTCCTCTTTGCAGATCACTTTGAAAGTTCTAAGTTCTTCAATCCTAACACTCTAGGTATATTAATACCGAAACAACTTATTAAGCTCTCAGGGTGAGATTCTGTGCTGAACTTCTAGAAGATACAACTTAGAATTTACCACCCAAGTGGCAGTAGGGATAAATTGCCCTTAAACTTCTGTGGTGCCTGCCTGAACCTGGGATGTTCTAGGGACTGGAGCAGCTTTCCAGGATAACTTAAGCAGCCTTTTTCTTCTGTAGTGTCTTCCCCAGGCAAATTTAACGTGGCCACAACTGGTGCTTTTTGGGTCCTTTGATATCACTCAAGCCCTCTTATGCAGCATAAATTAGAATGGTAACTAATTTTCAGTACTGTTTGTTCTATTTTTTAATTTCCTCTCCATCTTTTTTGTAGGAAGATTTTATCTTTTTAAAATGACACTTCTATACACATATGTCATCTATTTTCTATCCTACAAATATACAGGGTCTGATTTTGCTTGCATGGAAGCCAGTGTCAGACCTCTTGTTGACTAAGGAAGTACTGACCTTTTAGATGGTAAACACCTTCCCAAGTCACCTAAGTATACACACTTTGTTTCTACATAATGTATAATTCACAGCTATTTCAAAGGTATTTGATGTCCAGTCTTTTCAAATCATGTCCTATCATGGTAAAAGCTGGGTAGATGCAGAAGGAATATAACAGAGAATAAAAGTAAATGTCATGCAGATTATACAAGAATTGTCCTGTTTGTGATAAACTTTATGAAATACTCAGAATCAATCTTCTCCTCCACAGAGTTTCAGACTAAACATTATTAACAATGAATCCTATTTCATGGGTAAATCCAAATCTCTACTATTAGGAATGAACCTTCATTCTCCCTCCATTCTGGTTGGATGAATGGTCAGGCTTTGAATTTGACAACAAAAAGCTTGTTTTGGAAAGTAGGATTTGGGTTACGTTCAGATTCAATCAGATCAGAATGTCAAAATGTGGCACTGAAGCTCATAAAATTAAAGAGGAACAAGAACTTTGTTATTTGTGATTTCTATGGTAACCACTCTCACGCACTAATACTAACATGTTTCTAATTTGTTTTGCACATAGACATAATAACTATTTAACAAAAAACGATTGCACTCCAAAGTAGTAAAGAGTTGTACGAAAAAAAAGTCTTAACTTCTCTACAGAAACGTGTCACTTAAACATTCTTTGTCGACTAAGCTTTGGCTAGCTAACAGCTTGTTATATTAAATCAGGATCTATATGTATTCAAAGGCCTAGTAACAACCTTTCCTCAACTTCCATAAAGATAAGAAGGCTGTACAAATAAAAAAAAATTAGCCAGTTTTTTACTTTGATTTTGTTATACTAGAGGTTTCATAGCTGCAATATATAATATGTGCAAATGCACTCACAGTCTAAGCTGAGGAATTACGCAGTGTGACAGGGATGTGTCTAGTGCTACATTGTCCTAACCACATATAAACTTAATTAATTTTGAAATCTTTGATCTGGTGCATAATTACCAGTGCCTAAATACTACAGCTGAGGTATCTCTGATCATTTCAATAGACTGGCATAATGCTTTAAGTTAAGTGGAATAGTTTCTTAACTTTTCATTTTGGTTCTCAGGTGTTGTTTAGATACAAATATAAAGCTCAGGTTTTTTTATTATGCAACAGGCAAGTGTTCAAATCATAAAGACTGCTTACTCAGTGAGGAATGAAAAACTAAACATTCAGGACATGATAGTTTCCAAAGTTCTCCACCCTTATTATTAGCTTTAAGGCCAAGTCTATGATCTTTATTATTTCTGGAAGCTTCTTATGTAGGGATAACAACATGTTTTAAGTAACTAAAACATAGGATGGGGTTAGGAATGATTTCATTTATTTCCTGTACATACTTAGTCTGCATTCAAGTTTTGAGAAATACACTGAACTGGTTTATCTTTTAGAAGTTTAATAAAAGATTAAATAAGCAGTTATAGAGCAAATACGAGTTTAAGCAAGATGTTGTTAGCTAATTTAACTTATAACTAGCTAATTTTCCTTATCTAATTTAAAATAATCCAATGCAATGGTCAAATCAAGGTTATAATTGAAATAGAATCAATAAGTCAATTCAATTTGTCTGGTTTGCCAATTACTACAATAACTAATTAAATCAATTATAATAAAAAATAAGGAAAACAGTTCTCTTAAAGCTTTACAGAAAGGCAGAGGGCAGGAACTGTTCCCTTTGATTTAAGCAGTTTAGCTAAAAGTCTGTTAAAGGAAAAGGCTATATCTTGCCATAGCTTTGAGGAAGTCCAGCTCTTAAATGATTTCCTGGTAGCCTTTTTTTATCTGCTTTTTTCACATTAGTGAACAGTAAAACGAAGCTGTTTTAAACTTTTATTTATTTAATCTATTTCGCCGCCCTAGTTTAATACAATGCCTGCATTTTTTTTGCAGTCTTACACAAATAAGAACGGCCATACTGGGTCAGACCAAAGGTCCATCTAGCCCAGTATTCTGTGTTCTGACAGTGGCCAATGCCAGGTGCCCCAGAGGAAATGAAAAGAAGAGGTAATCATCAAGTGATCTATCCCCTGTCCCCATCCCCAGCTTCTGGCAAACAGAGACTAGGGACACCATCCCTTCCCATCCTGGCTAATAGCCATTGATGGACCTTTCCACCATGAACTTGTCTAGCTCTTTTTTGAACCCTGTTATCACGTAAACACTTATAGCAGGTTTAGAATGATACAGATTTAACCCAGAGATCTGACTGTTTAGATAAAACTTATGGGTTTATTGTCTAGTTTAGGGAACAGTTAACTATGCATTCATGCATACATACACTAATGGGCACTGGAGAAAGTTGAACATCCTCAGGTTGCTCTACAGAAGGATTTTTCACAACTTTAAGAAAAAAGTCACATTTGGTCTTTGGAACTAAAATAATATTTACTGCTATTTCTATCTATTGAAGCTTTTTGAATGTGGCAGGAGTCTGGTATTCTTTGTTAGAAACTTCAGGCTTGGCTTAGCCGACTGACAATCTCTCGCCTCTCCACCTTTGGTTGTCCAGTCCAGGGAAGAGAGCAGGATACAACTTTGGGCAATGTCATCCACCCCTCCTATGGTCTTTCATAGGGATCACTGTCCCTGTATTCTGCCTCAGGAAACACCCCAATATCTTCAAAGGCCAACTCCATGTTGCAGCTAGGTAACCATAGTTTTTACATGAACCAATGGCCTGGCATCTTGATGTCACATAGATTCCAGGTTAGTATGTATGTGTCTTGCAGCAATTAGTTGATAATCACAAACAGATGTCTCTTGAAAACAGGATGCAAGAAGATGACATGTGATACGGAGTTGTTAGACGGACATCCCCTTGAGGTCAAGTCAAATGTCTTAATTGTTCAAATATAATTAATGGGTTGTCAATACCCACACCTCTACTCATTCCCACACATCTTCATGACAGTGAGTTAATGATGACATCTGGAAAGTAACTCTGAGAGGTGAGGGCAGAGTCCAGGGCAAGTGAGTCACCTTATTCTAATAACCTTTTTGCCTACAAACCAGAAAGCCGCTTTTAACATTTCTAGTAATGTTATGTTTCATTAAACAATTTGGCCAGTTAGTTATTCAGGCCTAAATCCCAATATGGACTATCTTCCGTACACTTAGTATGTGAATATATAATGGAACAAAAAGTCTGTACAAAACAACTTTTCTGTTTTAATGATAAATAAGGTAAATATCTCCTAGGCCTATTCTAAAAGGAGAGACTCAGTTTGCTGAAAATTGAAACAATCTAGACTTTTATTAAGTATTCCCTCTGCCATACAATAGTTAGTTTAAAGCAAAGAGAGTAATAAAATATGGAATTTAGGCCTCTTGGGTGCATTTCTGAAATAAATATACACTTCTTCCGCAACCATTCATTCACCATTCACATTGAAAACAAGAAAAACATTTGAACTGGACTTCCTGAATGTGATCTTGCTAACACTGACTGTCTGATCCAACACTGCAGTATGTTCTGATGTATGAAACCTCTGTTTTGTAGCAGACACATTGCGGTTCTATAGAAGATACATAGAATGTGTGATTTATCAGTAGAAAAAAGTGTGCTTTAGAGAGACACCTGCTATAGAAGAGTTTGTTTAAAAAAAACAATAAAAAAAAACCCACCCCAACCCACAGTTTATTATACTTTGAAATGTAGTAAAGATAAATTTAGGAACTTATTCCTGATATTCAGTCTAACAATGAGTCATATTATGCTTTGGAAATGTCTGCACAAGGAAGGGGCTGAAAATTGTATTGGTAAGTTTGGGTTCCTCTGTATCCACTGAGTGTGTGTTAGATGTCCCACTTTGTGTTCTATCAGCAGAAGATAGCATGCACTACGGGTCTTAGCTAGAGACCCTGGCTCATGAGCTCAAGTTAGAGCCTTGGGCTTTGGAGGTCTCGTATGTTTCAGGTCTGAAGTTACCCAGGATTCAGTGAGGCTCCTATGCATCAGCCGAGATAGCTGCTTACCAATAATGACAAATCTGATTACACATAATTGGCATTATGATGATTTCATAATCTTAGTTTGATAGTTTGACACCTGTAGTATGTATTTTATTTTGTGGTCATGCATGAAGCTATAGGTAATACAAACTCACATCGTAACCAGCAAATAAATGCTTTCAGTGATCCTAAAGGTCTTGTACATATTTCTATTCAACATATTACACCTTGATAAGGTAACCAATAGTTAGTCATAAGAATGGGAAATGGCCCAATGTTTCAGCCTTATCTTCAGGACGGTTGATTAGGGAAATATTTGTATTAGTTTCGTTAAGTTCAGAAACAAAGTCCTTAAGTAACTGTTTCAAGTTTTAGGCTTCTTTCACTCATTTCGGTTAGCTGCTGTCATTCCCTGATTATTATCCTGTGCTGATCTTATAGGTGTTTAATACTGATATTAAAAACATATTAATAATGATTGCTCATCTAGCTGCATACTTGGTTTTTCCTACATTGGTGTGATCCCAATATTTTCTCTGTCCTGTTAGTCAAGTCCCACGCTCATTATTAGGAATGGGCATGAATCCTGATACTTACGTTTTTCAGGGTCTATGGACACAGGCTGTTTATGTTTAGAATCAGTATAACTCTTAAAGTGGTATGAAATACTACTAGTAGCTTTGAAATTATCAAAGTTTCTAATAAGGAAAGAACTAGTATTTTCTTCATAATCTTCCCTAGAAAAGAGAAATTAAAGGCAACCATTGGAAAGAGTTTCAACAAGTTTGCGGATGACACGAAGCTGGGAGGTATTGCCAATACAGAGAAGGGCTGGGATATCATACAGTAAGATCTGGATGACCTTGTAAACTGGAGTAATAATAATAGGATGAAATTTTAATAGTGAAAAGTGCGAGGTCATGCATTTAGGGATAAATAAGATTTTTTGTTATAAGCTGGGGACGCATTGCTTGGAAATAACAGAGGAGGAGAAGGACCTCGGAGTATTGGTTGATTACAGGATGACTATGAGCTGCCAATGTGATATGGCTGTGAAAAAAGCTAATGGAGTCTTGGGATACATCAGGCGAAGTACTTCCAGTAGAGATAAGGAGGTGTTAGTACCGTTATACAAGGCACTGGTGAGACCTCATCTGGAATATTGTGTGAAGTTCTGGTCTCCCATGTTTAAGAAGGATGAATTCAAACTGGAACAGGTACAGAGAAGGGCTACTAGGATGATCCAAGGAATGGAAAACCTGTCTTATGAAAGGAGACTCAAAGAGCTTGACTTATTTAGCCAAACCAAAGAAGGCTGAGGAGAGATATGATTGCTGTCTATAAATATATCAGAGGGCTAAACACCAGGGAGGGAAAGGAATTATTTAAGCTCAGTACCAAAGGTGGACACAAGAACAAATGGATATAAACTGGCCATCAGGAAGTTTAGACTTGTAATTAGACAAAGGTTTCTAACCTTCGGAGGAGTAAAGTTCTGGAACAGCCTTCCAAGGGGAGCAGCAGGGGAAAAGACATATCTGGCTTCAAGTCTAAGGTTGATACGTTTATGGAGGGGATGGTATGATGGGATAACCTAATTTTGGCAATTAATTGATCTTTGACTATTCACAGTAAATATGCTCAATGTCCTGTGATGGGATGGGATCTGAGTTACTACAAAGAATTCTTTCCTGAGTGTCTGGCTGGTGAGCCTTGTCCACATGCTCAGGGTTTAGCTGATCAGCATATTTGGGGTCGGGAAGGAATTTTCCTCCAGGGCAGATTGACAGAGGCCCTGTGAGTTTTTTGCCTTCCTCTACAGCGTGGGGTACGGGTCACTTGCTGGAAGATTCTCTGCACCTTGAAGTCTTTAAACCATGATTTGAGGACTTCAATAACTCAGACATAGGTTAGGGGTTTGTTACAGGAGTGGGTGGGTGAGATTCTGTGGCCTGCATTGTGCAGGAGGTCAGACTAGACGATCATAATGGTCCCTTCTGACCTTAAAGTCTATGATTCTAAGATCAGGCTTCTTGAGCTGGGAATCCAACAATTACTCATTTGACTGGTGCTGGTACCTTACCTTCTCAAAGGGAGATAGACCATCTTTATAATAAT
Organism: Lepidochelys olivacea; assembly: GCF_965140295.1. Lineage (NCBI taxonomy): Eukaryota > Metazoa > Chordata > Testudines > Cheloniidae > Lepidochelys > Lepidochelys olivacea. The sequence continues at coordinate 43,135,530 of NC_140414.1, read as the reverse complement.
AAATGCATTGTACAATTCACAAGCTGAAAAGACCAGAACTGACTGCTGCTCTCAACTAGGACGCAGTAAATGATTCACCATGAAATGGAAGAAACCTTCCCATTCTCCAATCCAGTCCAAAACCAAGATTGAGTAAAACAATTGTTTGCATTAAAACAAAGTACCTGGGATAGTACCATGGTTGTCATGGCAGACATGTGATCCTGAGTTAATTTGAAGAAATTATCCACATGAGCAAAGGCCTTAGCTACTTCAATGTTACATCAGAGGAGAATTAATTCAATTCACACTAAATTCCAGAGATGCCACAGGGTAGTCTGCACACCAACATTATTCCAATTTGAATTCTAGCCTGAGATACATGCACAATGTGGACTGCACTTAAATCAAATTTATGATTGGGACTAAAATTTCTGTCCTCTGAGTTGTGGTCTGGAAACTAAACTCTCATGCAGAGAATGCCCAAATAGAAAAACTATCAAACTGTGTTTTGTTTTAAATATTCAGTTGCCCCTGGCTGACTACAGGAAAAAAGACCCTCAGTCAGGGAAGAGGAATAGAATGTACCGCACTTTAAAACAGAACAAAAACTGGATACACAGACTGATTTTTCCGTGCTCGTGAAAGTGTTTTTTATTGTTTATGAAAATACAGTTGATCTGAGAAAGGGTCACTGCAAACAGCTGTCACACTTTCCCACACTGAGATTATACTGGACAGTTTATCCAGTACAGAATTTGAGTGGTTTGGGGATAGACAAAAATCCCATATCCTGGGTCAACCAACATCTATGTACTCCAACTAATGCAGGGGTTAGGGATAATGATTAAGAATGTCTAAGAAATGTATTAAAAACTGCTATTACAGTTTGAACCGTGTGCCACGGTGGTCCATAACCAATTAGCTGGACATGTGGTATTGGTTCTTCTCCTTGTTTTCAGCTAAGGAAAATAACAGACAGTAATCTTCTTGCTCTACAGAAATTAAAATCTTTGGGGCAGAGACACTTGTCATGGGTTTTGACTAAGGGGGCTGGATGGCTGTAGGCCCTACTACAATGCAAACAAATAAATGAAGTTAAAAGTAGAGAGCTAAAAATACATGAATAGTCTGTTAATATTATTGCGTGGAAAATGTTGTCCCAGGGATGTTATGTTATGTTCTGACAAATGGGAGGGAAGCGGCCCATGAGATTATAAATGAGAGTTGGAGGAAGTAGCAAATCCCCCCTATCAAAGTGGCCCACATTATGACAATGTTTTAGAACCTCTGTGATGGGAGAAGTTCCCACCTCAGTCAGGAAGGGGTTAGAGAGCTTCTCTAGATGCAGTCAGCCCCAACCCACTGCGCTTGTGATGCCCATCAAACCTGGAGAGGGCAGCTCCTCAAAAGGGAGGATCCAAGCCCAGTCCAAGATGGCATTCAGAGAGAATTAGAACTAGAGCTTCCTAGCTCCACAGAGCAGAGCCTGCTACCCCCAAAGTTGCTTGAGTTTCTATCACCTGGACCCTATGACAGCCCCATCCCTATAATTAACTTATTTTAGGTGTTCAAAGATTTATCTATAGTCTCATTGATGGGAATATTTCTATTGACTTCAATAAGTTTAGTGTAAGGCAGCAGTGGTGTAGTTTTGAAAACTATCAAGCACAAACAAACAGACAGACAGAGATGTTTTTCTCAAATATTTGTCCCAGTCAGTTTAATAAGAGTCTGAGAGTGGAATTCAAACTCTTATGGTCCTGATGTATTGCATCAGATGGAGACTTTTTGAGATATTAACATAAAAGATGAATTCTCAAATACTAGATATGGGTGACAAGATAAGAAGCCTAGCACTTTAAGTACAAGATATAAATGGATCCATCTGTCAGCAGTTACTTTATAAGTGAATTGCTTTCAATTATGTTAGAAACAGCATTTAATGAAATATGATTTTAAAGTACTGTGTAAACCAGGAAATGCTGAAAAGTAAATTTGACAATGAAAATTTAATGGATTGATGGATTCTGCTCTTATAATTGACAAATAGAATGGATGGTTTTGATACAGTAGCTGACAGGAACAGTTTTGAGGATATTGGTTTACTGGAATAACAACCTTTTGAATATGTCCAATTTACTTTCAGAGGTCACTTTCTTAGAGTACACTAAAATGCCATCTGAGAGACAATAGCAACGTAAGACACTGCCCTCCCCCCATCAGTTGCAAGGAGATATCCTTTCATTATATTCCCTTGTTACCACATCAAAAGGGATCAAAATACAAATCAAGTGGTGGACAGATGTCAATGAGAAAATGGAAAGCTATACCTGACAGTACATTTGAAATTGAATTAAATCCTACTTGCAACACCTTCTCTTGGGAGAGACAGTAAGTAATTCATACTAACGTATGGTAAGAAAACACTGGCACATAATTCAATTTCTTCTGTTTTTTTCTTTAAACTACTTAAGGCTTTTAATGTACCAGTTATTGTAAGAGAATAGTATTGAGAGATGGTACCTTCTACATATTGAAGATCCATATGCATGTGCCTAGCTTTAAGCACACTAGGGCATCCTAACAATTTTAGCCCATCCCTGGATGGATACAATGGGGGGTGAGAGGTGGGGTGTATTTAATCTAAAATTCCTTAATCAACATGTTTATTGAATGGTGTTTCTCCAGGGCAGAGTTAGGGCAAACAACCTTAACTGTGCATTTTAGATGCTTTCACACCCTGTGATGCTTGAGGCAACGCAATGTTTCTACCACTGTCTGTATGACACATTTCCTACTGCATTGTAGTCTGTTTCCATGACAGTAACATCTTTCTCAATAAGAAAAGGAGTACTTGTGGCACCTTAGAGACTAACCAATTTATTTGAGCATGAGCTTTCGTGAAAGCTTTTGAAAGCTCATGCTCAAATAAATTGGTTAGTCTCTAAGGTGCCACAAGTACTCCTTTTCTTTTTGCGAATACAGACTAACACGGCTGTTACTCTGAAATCTTTCTCAATGGTTGTGTGAAGTTTTGCCTTCCTCCTTTTCTGTCTTCCAAGTGGTATGCCAGTAAAGGCTTGTCTAGTTTTCTGATTTCTGTATGACATGCCCAAACCACTTCAGCTTTCTGTCTTCAATCGCTCTCTAATCTATTGGCCAGTCAACACATCAGCATTAGTTACTGTATCCCAGCAGCAGACACCAAGTATTTCCCTACCTGAACATGTTTAGTTTTTGTCTAAATTTGACCTTAACTGTGAACTTCTTAGGATTATATTACCTGTATGGGAGATAATTACAACATCCATGTAATGTATTTTAGCTTAAATTACTTATATGTACTCCTGTACATCTGATGAAGTGAGCTGTAGCTCATGAAAGCTTATGCTCAAATAAATTTGTTCATCTCTAAGGTGCCACAAGTCCTCCTTTTCTTTATATGTACTCACAACCCTTCTCTCATCTTAATGTAGATTATGTCTGGAAATAATAGAGGGTCTACACGGGTTGCATTGTTACATTTAAGTTTGTTAGAAATAGCTGTATTTGTGAAAATTAAGGTAATTGGCATAGAGAGAGAGAGAGAGAGAGAATGATCAGCTAAGCTCAGTACAGTAATTTCAATGACTGATTTGTTAGAATTCATATTTACAAATTATACAAACCTAGTTTGCTTATTTATATAAGACTTAGAAGTTTTTCCTGCTACTTGTGAAATGTTTTCCATGTCCTTTTTTGTTCCTGGGTATGCTATATACTGACAGGCGTATTTCCCATCTGAAGTTGCTTTCCTGAAACATCTGCTGTCAGAAAGTTTGGCTGGAGCTTGCAATGATGGATGAATTTTTGACAGGTAATTCCAATTCAGATCAGAGGCAGACACATTTAGTACCCAGAAGCTCCCAATTCATTAAAATCACCTTTTGATTTATTTAAGCCCATTCTCTTTTCAACGCCATTTAAAGATTAATCACTTGGGGATGTTGTTCAGGGCTAACCCAGCTGCTCATAATATGAAATGCATCAGTTTATCCAAACTTTCTCTCTCAGCATTTCTGAAGTGGCTCTCACCTTAGCATCTAGCCATTGATAAAATCAAGGTGTTCATTTAGGGTAAGTTTTCTGAAATCTGAATGAAATATTTCAGACTTGAAGCTAATACTAATAGTGTTGCAGGCATTCTCCATTCTTTGGTTTTACTAAGGAAAATAAGTCCATTAACCATCACTGTTAATTGTTTATGGTGACTGGATTTTACTTGACACAAAGGGGAAACTTAGGCCTATTGAATGTGACTTATGCAGCCTGGACACAGAAAATAGATTAACCAATAAATAGATTAACCAATAAATTTTAATTGAACAACATATGTAAGCAAGACTTCAACACCAGGCCCCCACAGATGTCTCAGAATTCAGCGAGTTTGTGTAGTATGTATAGTTAAAGCAACAGGAATCAAAGGGAAAAATGGGGACAAAACCCACCAACATGCAACAAAAGACAAAGTTTGAGTTGCATTAAAACTACAGATGAAAGGAAGTGAAGTGGTTTGGTATTTGTTTTTGGTTTCATGGTCTGAGTGTTTTACACTTTCCACATATTGTTTGCTTGACAAATATTCAAACTGAAATAAAATAAAGATGAAAATAGGATTATTGCCCTTGTTTTTAGGAGCAGAGAAATACTTAATGTTTTTTAAAGTTTGTACACTCTAGCATGAATATTGGGAAATTGTATGTAATATGCACTCAGTAAATCAGCCTTCTTGTGTATATCGCAGACTTCATTTTAAAAAAATGCAGTAAATCAATCAGAAAAAGGCAAATAAGGTTTCTCTAGCATTGGTTTTAAGAAATTCAGAATTCAGTTCAGAATAACATTCACACTCTTGGATGTTTAAGTCTGGATGCTTACTGATCTATCCAAAAATATGGAGATCTCCCGATAAACCCCATGGCTTTCACATAACTTACCTTTCCCAAACAAGAGCTGTGACAAACCCTCCAATGGAAAACTCCCTTGCCTCCCTACCTCAAGTTGCTTTCTTGGGGGGAACAGCTGGTATTGGTAGGTGGCAGGTCTGTTAGTTTTACCGGTTTCTTTCTGGAGTAGTTATATCCTTTTCTCACCCATCCCATATGGACTTAAATAATAATGATGTCCATGGATCCTTCTGAGCAATGGGTAGCACATAAGAACACCTGAAGACATACTGTGTGATCTGAATCATACGAAAGAACCCAATCATCCCAGCTTTAAACTATGAAAAATTGCATTTAAACGTTCATTGACCTCTAGATAGTGAGAAAAAAATGTAATCCTTACATTTATTAAAGTTGTATTGATTTGAAACATCTTATAGAAACATTGCATTTCCATCAAATCAGAGTGAAGTAGCAATCAGATCCAGAAACCCCCAATGGAGAACAGGGGGATTGAACCCCAAAGAATAAGCAGCTGAGTCAACTGATTGTACACATTTTTATGCTATAAAGTATATTTAATAAGGTCTCTTATGAAAGCTTGTAATGTTCTAAACTTAATGGTCACCATGAGATGTACACAGAATGTGGCTATGAATGTATGTAATTCATGTATATAAGAATCTGTGCTCATAATATATTGTGCAGTCAGGCATGGAGGAGCTGCCTCCCCAGTCAGATGAGATTAGTTTCAAGCATGATAGGGTTGTACAAGCCAGGAAAAGACAAATGATGGGCTATTAGTGTTAATAGGAAGACATTGCAACATCCCAGGTAAAGTTTTCTGACTCTGGATAACTGAGTTACCATATCAAGAAGGGTGGGGGTGGAGAAAGAAAAAGCCCTTTTGAAAATGAAACTTGAAACTGAAGTCTTCATCCAAAAACTGAGGGAAAGTCACTTGGTGGGTGCTGTCTGTGAAAGCTGGGTCCTCCTTATGTCTCAGGGTATGCTGGGAATCTATTCAAAGGAATAGGTCATCTGTACTAGAAAAGGGACTTTATCTAATGTGGAAGTGTGAAGCCTGAAGTTACCTTCTTGTTTATTTTCTGTGTAACATGAATAGGATTGCTCTCCCTTACTCTTATCTTCAAATCTGTGTTTTTTCTATGGAATAAACTGTTTATTTTTACACAATAAGGCTTCTGGTGTGCAAACCTTGTGATGGCCAAAGTGAACTGATAACAATGGGACTTGTTTCACACCTTCGGGCATGATGAATCAGAAGGGAATAGTCGGAGTGTCTCATACTTAAGAACGCAGAGAATGGATTTTGGGGGACTCTGGAGTGGAAAGGCTATTGGTGTTATCCTGCAAGGAATAAACTAGGCTGGTGGAAGCAAGGGTGAGACCTCGTGGTTGGGGGGCTAGGTACTGGTGTTAGGGATCTGAAGCAAAACTGCACAGCATAAAGGCATCCCAAGATTACAGGGCAGGTGGGACAGAACCCTTTACTAGTCTGGGTGATTTCCAAAACATCACATAGGGAAAGGAATAAATTTCAACTTCACTACAGATATTTTGCCCGAGTCATTATGAGTAGAAAGACTGTCATTAAGGCTTTCATAAAGATGAACTTTAATTTTCCTTTGCAACTAACATTTGTTTCAACAAATTAATTATATAGGCATGGCCAACAGCTCTGCCACAACTACATTAGCCGGCTATGAAAACAGTCACTCGATTCCGCTATATGTGAGCCTTTACTGTGTAACTATGGAATCTTTTTGATGCGAATACTATTTTGTCTTCACCATCCCATTCAACTGTCTTAACTCTTCATTATGCTTTATCTAATTTTGATTGTTAAGCAGTGACCATTTCATCTTTGTTTTTCTTCTGTTTGAATGTGCCTAGCATACCTTAGGCACTTATATAATTATATTTGTGAGTATGCACTTAAACACACTGTATATGTTTATGTACTTAGGAAAGACACTAAGGGCTTGTCTTCACTACTGGGAGATTGACGTTGCTGCAATCGATGCAGCGGGTGTCGATTTAGGGGTCTAGTGAAGACCTACTAAATTGATGGCAGATTGCTCTCTGGTTGACACTGGTACTGCAACTCCCTAAGAAGAGTAAGGTAAGTCAACTGGAGAGCATCTTCAGTCAACACAACACAATGAAGACACCAGGGTACGTTGACCTTAAGCTACACAGACTCCAGCTATGTTATTCACATAGGAGGCATAGCGTAATGTAGGTCGACTTACCCTGGTAGTGAAGACAAACCCTAACAGATCTAATATTATTGTTTGTAATGTGTTCAGTGTCTGGCCCAGGACCCCAGCATGGCCCAGGACCCCATTGTGAAATGCACAAACAGACCCCCCCCCTTTTTTTTTCCTCTCAGAGCCAAAGGACTTAGATCATAAGTATAATATGAGAGATGGAAACAAATGAAGAGGTGGGGTGGGGAGCACAAGGAGAGAGTAATGATGATAGGCAATGGTGTCAGCACACCAGCTGCTTAACCAATGTCAAGCTTTTGTAGACATCATGGCAAAGGAGAGTTTTAAGGAATGTTCTAAAGGGAGATAAGATGTTTACAGAGAGCTCCTCCCATGCATGGAAAGCAGAATGGGAGAAACTACAAAGGTGTTTAAAAATGTAATAAGTGGGTGGTGAAGATTAACAGAACTGGTAGAGCAGAGGTGGGAGTCAACATCTCAGTAGCATATGGGGAGATGAGGTAAGATGGGTACAGACTGTGATAGGCCTCAAAATTATAGATTATGATGATTTTTGGAGGTGGGTGTAAGCATAGCCATTGGAATCGGTGGATTCTGACTCCTGCTAAGTAAAGGTGTGTAAACTTTAACCGCTGACCCATATTGTATAACTGAAATTGGGAAACAGATGTATTACCAGTTCTCCTTTGTCACACCATAATTAAAGAGGGTGTTTTAAAGAAATCATTAGTCTGTGTGGAGGATTCTATTGTGAATGCTCACTAGTCCTCTAGGTAATTTTAATTACTATATGCAGTCAGCATCACTCTGTTGCATATAAATAGGTTTTAATTTCTAGTGAGGTAATATTTTAAAGAAATAAACAAAACCCACACTATTTCTGACAAGGCTGATTACAGAACATCAGAGCTAGGATTCTCCTCTCATTAGAAGAATGGTGTCCAGAGAATGAAAATCTATAGCACATTTAAATGTGCATTGAAGATTCATGAGCAAGAGCTCTGGTGATTCATTTCTGGAACAACCCAGTGAACAAATATGTAAAATACCATGTATTTTTCCAAGAGATAAGTGTTAATGTTAGATGATCAAAGAGAGTTCATAAATTCCTAAAAAGGAAAAAAAATTCCAGGTTTGTGCAACTAATTATACAACACCATGAAACATGAAGCACAACTGGAGATAAGGAATTCTACTTTAGGAACCTTCAAAGGCAGAGTAGAGGGAAATGCTCTATTTGATGGTTAGTATAGGTTTTGCAATCTGTTCCTGAGCATGATACATTCAGCATCAACTTCTTTCAGCCGCACTGCCCCAAAGAAGTCTGATCGCTCTACATAATTCTGTGGATAAAAACAATAGATCTCAGATATAGGCACCAGTCTTAGCATTCCTCATGCTTTCCTTAAAAGTGACCTTCAAAAGAGTTTTTTTAAAAACTTAGCTTTGTAGCTTTTTTACTTCTGTATGATGTATAAAGGGAGCCTCAAAGGTTTGTTGGTTTTTTAAAGGATATTTTATCCAGTTATTTTGTTAGAAATATAAGGAATGTCCAGTCTGTTCATCTTGGTTTGGCTCCTGGATCTTAGGGACTTAGATGCTGAATGTGAGCTTGCTCTCTCTCCAATGAAGGAGTGAGGGTGTTGTCTTTAACAAAGATACTTTTTCTTAAGTGTTTTAGTCAATGGAGGTGAAAGTGCTAACAACAGTTTTAAATCCTGTCCACTCTGTTTAGTTTTGTCTCTTGCTTACTGTGCTGATTTCACTTGTTTTCCAGATACCATAGTGTGCTCCAGGAGACACAAGACCTATTTGGCCCTCTTTGTACATCATAAACTTGGAAACAGAACAGAAATTTTCCACTGGCTTTGAAGGATGGTTCTTTAGGATTCTACCTACTAGATATAGGGTTGCCAGGCATCTGGTTTTCAACCGGAATGCCTGGTCGAAAAGGGACCCTGGTAGGTCCAGTTGTAGTAGTAGGATTTTATTTTTGTATAATTTAGAATGAAGGATAAAGAAGAAGATAATGATGTAGCATGTATTAAATCTATTAATGTATGATTTGATCATATCCTTCCAGCCACCCTTTTTGAATAGCAGAAAGGAATGGCCTAATGTGCCACTGGTAGAGATGAATCAGCCAGAATCTGTCTGGACTGATTTCAAGGCAGTAACAGACCTTTTAGGGTCCCCACTTTGTGGTAGGTTTAGCATTTTAAAATAAGTAAAAGAATGCAATGATTGTTTTTCTTTTGCATTGCAACTTGATGTTCCTGTTCAAAATGTTCTGTGTAAATCTGTTCTGTTTTTTGTGTGAATGAGGAATGTGTGTGTTAAGAGATAAGTGTGAAGGTCATCACCAGACCAGATGTTCTAGGGAGGAACCAAAGACAGATGTAAGGGTGCCAGGAGGCTGCAACCTGAAATTGAAATGTCAGAGGAGGGCAGATTGACGACTCTAAAGGCAAGACAGGCACCCATCAATGGGGACAAAATAGCTGTGATCAAAAACCAGCATGGAATAACTCCCTGAGAGCCTTGATGAAAGAACAAGACGATTAAGGAGAATTTAAGAAAACAAGCACTCGTCAAACAATTGATTACAGCATGACGGTGCAAAATGCATTGGTCCCAATGAAGAAAAAAATCACAATATAAACAGAGTGTCTTGCCATGAAACTTTGGGTTCATCCTGCCAAGACTTCCCCGGAGCAAAGTGTTGTGACTGACAAAACCCAACTCCTACCTACCTGTGATCAACCTAACTAGCCACTAGCTTGATCTGGACCCTGAACTGGTAACTATAACATCAAGTGGTGGGATAGTGTGTGTGAGATATTGAATGCATATGCTAATTGTTGTATCTTCAATAAACGCGGCATATTGCCTTTTCCCCTGAAAAAGATCCTGTGTGCTTCATAGTAGCATAAACAAAGTCAGCAGTGCTGATTGGGACACCAAAGGTCCTGTCAGCAGCACAGTGGGGCTAAGGCAGACTCCCTGTCTGCCCTGGCTCTGCATGGCTCCCGGAAGTGACTGGCATGTCTGGCTCCTAGGCACTGGGGCGGCCATGGGGGCTCCATGTGCTGTCCCCATCCTGAGTGCTGGCTCCACATCTCCCATTAGTGAGGAACCACAATCACTCGAAGCAGTGGCGGTGGGTGTGAGCAGCACACAGAGCCATCTGGCCCCTCCACCGAGGAGCCAGACATGTTGGTAGCTTCTGGGAGCTGCCTGTGATAAGTGCCCCACTGGATCCCTCAGCACAAACTCCCTCCCATACACCATCTCCCAGCCCTGAGCTGCCTGCCACACTCAAACTCCATCCCAGAGCCTGCACCCCACACCCCAACTCTCCCTGTCCCAGCCCCCTCCTGCACTCCAAATCCCCAGCCCCATCCCTGAACCACACACCCAGACGGAGCCCTCACCCCCACCCCTGAGCTCCCTCCCATGCTCCAAGCCCCTTGAGCCCTGTCCTGCACCCCAAGCCCCTGAACCAGGTTGGAATTCCCTCCCAGAGCCTGCACCCCAACTCCCTGTCATAGCCTGCACCCCTTCCTGTACTCCAAATCCCTTGGCTCCAGCCCTAAGCACCCTCCCACACCCCCAACCCCTCATCCACAGCCCCATCCTGGAACCCAGAACCTGCACCCCAACCCTTTTCCCAAGCACATAGCCCGCTCCCTGACTCTGAACCCTTCGACCTAGCCCAGAGCCCCTTCCTTCACCCTGCACCCCCTCCTGAACCCTAACTCCCTCCCAGAGTCCCCTCCAGCTCTCTGGACTGATTTCAAGGGACTAACAGACCTTTTAGGGTCACCACTTTGTTGTAGGTTTAGCATTTTAAAATAAGTAAAAGAATGCAATGATTGTTTTTCTTTTGCATTTCAACTTGATGTTCCTGTTCAAAATGTGGTGTGGGGCCCACACCCCCAGCCAGAGCCTGTACGCCAGCCTCCTACCCCAGCCTGGAGTCCCCTCCCACACTCTGAACCCCTTGGCCCCTGCCCAGAGCCCCCTCTTTCACCCCAGCCCAGTGAAAGGAGGGAGGAAGAGGGAGAGTGAGTGATGGAGTGAGCAGGGGGGCTTGGAGAAAGGTCAGGGGTGTTCGGTTTTGTGTGATAAGAAAGTCGGCAACCCTAAAATATCACAAATCACTGTCTGCATATTCTGAAAATTTGTGTATTGTCAGGATCTTTTCTGATTTCATTGACCTTATGATTCATAAAATTGCACAAGAAAAACAAGATGCAAAAAAAAAAAAATGGCTGAGAGCAGAAGTAGGTGCAGCATTATATCTAGAAGGGTTGTCCTTGAATCCGGTGGAAAATTTTCATTTTTATCAACTGTTCATTTACTATTAGTGTATTTCCCCATCCCTGTTGTAGATTTGCACCTTACATAGGAAGATCATAAATCTGGGTGCTGGTGGAGGGGGGGTTGTCTTTTTTACATCAACATTTATCTCTGAAATTAGGTTTATGTTTCAGGGGAATTATTCCTCCATCCCCCTTGCTTTAGAGTCAATAAAGATCAGGAATAGGGAAATGTTATACTTTAAATTTCATTTTTTTTCTTCCATTACTAAGGGAGTTTCAGATATGTTACCCACAAACTCTCTCACGGTTCCAGCTTTTTAGCGGTCACATCAATAATTATGAGTACTTAATTAGGCAGTCAGTTAATTAGTAGGGGATCAAAGAAAATCTATTAAACTGCATAAATAGAAGTAAAAATAGTCTTAGCATCTATCTAATATATAAAAGAAGTCCAGCACTAGAATGGGCAAAACAGTCCTGTATCAGAAAAAAAAATCACTTTAATCAGCCCCTTTTTGTTTAAAATTTTTAAAAGTTGGATATTTTTCACCTGTTGTGTTTAGCACAATAGATGAAATAAAATGCTCAGTTTTAATTAGGAAGTCAAAAAACTAACAGTAGATTAGAGTAGAAGATACATTCTGCAGGGTACTCTGTCGCATGTACTATTTGCTGTATATGGACTTGAGGCAAATTAACATGTATACCGATGGTAGCAGTTCAGGGCTTGTGGAGCCCAATACAGCATTTTGGCAGATGAGGGGGACACCTCTGTAAATAGATGTAGCCTATATGGCCATTGTTCACCTAACTTGAAACTGGAAGTGTCACTCTTCCAAAGTTTTAGAAAGAGAGGGGATCCAGTGCAATGGAGGGACAAACCTATTTTAGCTGAAACTCCCCTTCTGAGAAACAGAGGAGGCTAACTATTCTCACATTACGAAAGTCACTCCAGGAGACAGGGATACAGATATGAGTGGTAAACTGAATGTGGCAATAGGGAATTCAATCATTGGGAAGAAAACAGAATAAAAAAAAAAATCAAGAGTTGAACGTGGTGACCATTGGAACCACTTGGTGTCTGTGTAGTCACGACTAACATAGTACCCAACAAACTCCCTGAAAGTATTGGTTCAGGACCTCTTACATGCTGATGCCAATAAACAAGCTGTGTGAGGTCACTGAACAGAGCTTGCCAGGTGGATGTCAAGGCATAGGCCCCTGTGAAGCCATGATCCAGAACCACTGATCTGACTAGCTTATTCGACTGATGCTGAGGTACAGTTCTCTCTCCAGCCTGTGAGCAGCAGCTTTTCTCTTCTGGCCTTATGTCAAGGATAGGACACAGAGATACAGGGACGTTTATTGGAAAGATGCTAAAGCACAAGATTTTGTGAGATCACTATGCTGATACGAAAGCAGAGGTCTCTGAGGTTACTAGCTCAGCAGTTCCTTACTAACTGTGATCTGATCTAGTATGAAATGCTTCTTAGAATGAAGCAGAGAGAAGGATGTAAAAAAAATAAATAAATAAAAAAGAGACCTGTCAATGGTTAAAATCTACAGCTGTCATTGAATCTGTAGTCCAAGTACAAAGTGAAAGGTAAAGTTTTTAATCAGACATATATATTTCATGGAGAGAAATTGTGCTTGCCTGAATATATAAAGCATTGCACAAGGGACAATCTGTCTTGGAGGGGCGGGGGTGGTGGTGAAATCCAGTTTAAAACACTCAACAAGCAATAAGTGAAACATTTCAAAAATAGAAGTGCCTACAAATGTTGATGACAGTGTGCTAAAATAAATAAATATAATCTGCTTGAAAAGGCTAAATTTCAGCCTGTCCCCACATGCCAGTTATTTAAATTTCTACAGCTGTGTTGAATTAACAAGCCTTATGGCCCGGAAGATGGAGAATTTTTAAAACTTACTATATATTGTTTATATTACAGAATTACCCCAGGCCTTTTCAGGGTCAGAGCCCCATTGCACCTGGTGATATTTACACTTTACAGACAAACAGTTTATAGGGAAATTAGTTGGACAAAGTATCTAATGACACACACTGAATAATAGACTGGATCACTGTAAATTCCCTATGTAGATACTTATGGACTGTAATCAAGTCTCTCTCCTTAACCACCTCTTTGAGATCCTTGAGTCTATCTACTGAGCTTAACAATCACTATAAGGTGTATTTTCTAATCCTTGAATCATTCTTGTGGCTCTTCTCTGAACCCTCTCCAATTTATCAACATCCATTTTGTGGGAAGCCCAACTTCTCATACTTCAGGCAGTGCGGGTGAGAAATTTCATTCTGAAGCTGGGAAGGAAAAGGAGCATGGAGGGAAACAGGGAAGAGGAGCAGAAATAGGAGCTGAATTTTCTTGACTCCTAGTTCATGATTTGAAACCCTTGCTATTCACCCTAATCATTTTCTAATGATTAACCTATTCAAACAGTAGCATAGTGAAGGGTAAATGTGGGAAGTCTTATTGGGGGGGGGAGGAATATGGAGTTACCCACTTTTTTTCCCCCCTTACCATTGTACCACTCTGTTTAAGCACATTGATGTATTAACAGTAAACATGGAGCCAAACACTTACCAGGCTCTGGGGCTTCTAAATAATTAACAGCTTCTAATAACGCAGAAAGGGATGAATTTAGATCTCAGTCTGCATTCTGAACATCCAGAAGTTTGGAAATGTCTGGATGTGAGGTTTTGATTTATCCCATTTAAAAAAAGAAAGACCTAACATTTGTAAATGGCCTTCCATTCAGGTTTCAAACACCTATGAAGTTCAGAGATGTCCAGATTCAAAGTTTTAGTTCAATCATATTTTCAAATGAAATATTTGAACTACATTGTGGAGATATTTTTGCAATCAAGCATCTGAGTTTGCCCTCCCTTGAATTGAGGTATGTTGATGACTAGATCATGAACATGAATCATTCTATTTTCAGTTTGCAAAACAAACAACACAAAAACTTACCTCAAGGTTTTGCCTATCTTTGATACAATCCTATGTAATTGGATATTTTAGATGTATTCCTTTGCAGTCTGCCAGCCGCAAAACAATTCTCCAGTGGCGAGGAGTCAAAATGGCTCAGACTCCAGCCACACACACTCTTCTTTACAAGATTTGAAGAAAAAAAGGTTTAGATTTGAGCCACCCATGGTTTAGTTTTACATGACACAAACCAGTTTCTGAAGTTTGCAAAGCAAGACAGGCTCTATAGTTGCTCATTTTCCCTGCACTCTTTAATGAAGTTTGCACAAGCCCATCTAGCCTGGTGATCCACTTGACTCCCAAAGAAAACTTGCTCATGACCCAAGTCTAATAAAAATCCATGCACACTAAACTTGTATTGGATGCAGTTAAGCATCATACATTGGGTACTGTGCAGGGCTTGTAGTTAATATTGTTATTGCAAACATGAATTTTCAGTATTTTATTAATGAGATGGAAATATACAATCAAAAGTATATGTTCAGGGTAAATCTAGAAGATGTGTCAACATATAACAAAGAATATATGCACATCCAAAAAATGCAAGCATCTCTTTAATGATGGAATCATGGTAGCAACTTGATCGTTGCTAGCCAAGGCCATGGTTCCTGTTATGTGGTGTACAGTACCCAAATTCATGGGGCGGCCAGGAATTGGTCAGAGGATCACGGATGTATAAAATTCTTTGACAGGGAGATAAATTCTAACAGTTGTCTTTAAAGCATAGTTTGTGCCTTTCTACACATAACCCTCAGTATGGAATGATGTGAAGGCACACCACCTTTAAGGGGAGCATTTGAAGCCATTGTGACTCAGACATACCATTCCTCCTGCAATTGTCCTGTTGTGCTGAAAGGGGAGTGATTTATATCACCCTTTTTTGACATGCATTTTGCTCTGTCCACCCCTCCTCATGTACCCACCTAACTTCACTTGTCAGCGTGTAGGAATAGTGAATGATGTCTTTGCCTATTTCTCATCCTTCCTCACCTACTTGCGGTGTAGTGTAGAATATCTGATGCATAGCTCCTACACTGTCCCACAACCAGGTATTATGAGTCACACCTGGGCAAAGGGAAAATAATCTTTATCCTCCACTCTCTCTGCCTCTCCTCCTCCCTCTCCCCCCACCCCCAACACACTTGTGCAGCTGAGCTATTGACCTCAGTAAGTAAGAGAAACAACTTCTGCACAGTCAGATGTTTGCAGTCCAGCTGCACACGAGGAAGAAATACAATTTGTCCATTAAGTGACTTAAGCAGATTGAAGTTCAGGGTTGGTTCGCAATGTGTAACTGTATTGCTTTCCCCTTTATTTATGGATTTCTGAGGGGTGTATGAGGGCAAGTACTAAAAGAAAAAAGTTTCTGAAGGCCAAAGACCTTTAGGCTACTGCATTACAAAGCTGTTGCTGATTTTTCTCTAATGATTGGCTATCAACTGAAAAGGATTCAGAAGGGATTCTCCCAAGTGCTGTAAACCTATAATGATAATTGTAATAATAATATTATTAAAACCTATCAATGTGATAATTGCACAAGAGAAGGAAAAGTTTATTTGAGAAATGTTTCCAGTAGTGAAAGTAATATCAGCTTCTACTAGAGTTTAAAATGGAAGTTTAACTGGAGCCTCTGTAATAAGAAAACACATTAGATTTATTCAGTGTCTTTCATCTAGAAACATCCCAAAGCACTCTATAAATTGCATACATACACGAATCATTCCACCTCGCCAGTGAAATATAGGCACCTGCAAGTTGGAATATAGCAGCTCTTCAAATAGGTCATGGCAACATTGCAATAGTTTAGGAACAAATGAATAATAAAGCTCTACTAAAGCAGCTACGCTGGCAGAGATTGCTGTAGCACTTATGCAAGAGAATGGCTTTTTTTGCATAGAAAAACTGAAATCTCAGACAAAGGAATTTCACAGTTAATTAGCGAATATTTGTACAGTGCTTTAAAAACTATTATGGAGGGTTATTCAGGGTAAAAAAAAAATCTGTGGCTTTTGGACTGTTTAAAAAAGACTTGGTTGAGGCAAGGAGAGTTTCCTTATAGAGAGCTACATTATGGCGTTGCTAACAAGCCCGAAGGAATGGGTTCCAGACCTGTGAAAAAAAAATTTAAAGAAATAATTTATTTGCTTCAAACAAAATGCAGCTTTGGTCAACCCAAAACTATTTTCAAATTTACCATGAGTTTGAAGCATCGTTTTGGTCAACTTTTTGGGATTGGAGGTTGGAACTTAGCTGCACCTGCAAAACAATCTGCAAAAGAGAGGCCTAGCTTATAATTTTTTAGTGAGTTGTTAGGGCACTCACCTGAGATGTGGGAGACCCAGGTTCAACTCTCCCTTTTCCTGACCAGGAAAAAAGATTTGAATTTGGGTCTCCCACCTTTTAGGAGGGTGCTCTACCACTGGGCTATTATAGGACAGGTAGTTCTCAATTTTTCCTGTTTTAGTTGTTCCACTATTTATAAATCATTAAAGAGCAGTTGGAGCATGACTTTACCATGGTTCTGCCCATCCTAGGTATGGGCCCTAACCACTGGGCTATAGTATCATTCATATGTTTTCCCTGGGCCACTGATTAATTCCAGGTTCCCTCCTTATTCCAGGGGGAATTGGGGAGCAAGGGGGGGTAAACTGTGCCAGCCCTATACCTGGTGCAGATTACATCCCTCCTTGTGCCATCACAGTTGTGCAAGATACTGCAGGGTGGGAAACCAAAGTTCCACCTACTTCCTGCCTCTTCTCACCTGCACGGGGGGGGGGGTGGAGATGGGGGGTGGGGAGTAGTAGTCCTGAAGAGGCTGCTCTCACCACATCCTATGATAGGCCCCCTTACTCATTTATGTGGTAAATTATAAACCTGTAATTCCCTATGCAGATGTGGGGACACATGATATGGATCACCATTGGGTCTATAATTGGCAGTTGTTTTAGCAAAACTTGGATTTAGGATTTCACTCTATTTAAATGGATAGAAAGATCTCTTGATTCCAAATCCAGCATGCAATCCAATTTCAAGAGATGGTCAAGGTTCCAAAGAATTGACAACTGTGATGTAGTCATAGTTTGATGGTTCTAATGGCCCTTGTCAACTGAAGAGGCTTTACATCATCTTTGTGGTCCCCTGTTCCCGAGTCAGCTGTGCACCTGGATTAGTCAGCCAAGGAATTTAAATTTCATCAGCTACTCTAGCCCCAAGGGTCATTTAATGCAGCTGAGTAATGCAAGGACCCAAGGCAGTTCTGCCCATCCATCCTAAACTGACAATGTAGAAAGGGATGGCATAGGAACCAGTATACTAGCTCAATAATGAGATGATTCTCCCATGGTAGGCTGTTATCAAGAACACACTTTCACTAGAGATCATCAGGCAAAGAGGAGGAAGAAAGGAGTCAAGAGAAAAAAAAACATCCAGAGGGTGCAATTCTATTTTACATTTTAAGAAGTAAAATGAAGCGTGCTCAGATAATGGTTGTCATAGGGAGGGGTTTTTGCGGGATGAAAAAAGCAGCTTTTTGATTAAAGGTACTTGACATGAAATATAAAGGCAAAGAAGAGGAGACTCAATTTTTTCCACAATTGTCAAAACAAGGAAACCCACTGGAATTTAGTTGGTGTGCTAAGTGTTCACTCAGCCCTTTATATTCACGACACACAATATGATCAACTCAAACAGCCTTCATGATGGATTAGCAAAACAGGCAGCTGTACACAGCTAGCTTTGCTTCTTTTTTCTCCTTCCTGGAATATTCAGAATCTCAAAGTGAGAGAGGATACATCTGTACTGCAGCTCAAATAGATGTACTTGAGCTTGGTTACCAAAGCAGTGAAGCTGTTACGGCATGGGCTTCAGTTTGGGTCATATAAACCTACCTAGAACCCTGGATATTTACTCAGGACTAGCCCACATCCTGCGATTGCAGTACAGATATACATTAATTCTGAACCAATTACCTAGCTGTAACTCCACTAGCCCTTTGATAAAATTGCTTTTTCAAGAACACATTGCTCCAGATTTAAGGCAGGCCCTCCTGAACCAATGTAAAGCTCTCAGATAGTAAATAGGAAAGCATTTGAAAATAGATTTTAGCCCATAAAATCTCAAATTTACAAATGCAGACCCTAAATGTAGAAAGAGACTTAATCCAGAGAGGAGTCAATATTAATGCTATTAGTGTAATCAGTTTTCCCAATCTGTAAGATGTGGATAATGATACTGGACTCCTTTGTAAAGAGCTTTGAAATCACTGAGAAGCACTAGGTATTACTGAAAATAATTGGAGTACAGATTCATCTGAGTCAGGTCATCTCTATTCCTTTTCTTTCCTCTAGCACCTCTTACCATTCTATGATCCTGACTCTACTTGGTAGGTTATCTTTCTCAGCTTGCAGCTGGCTAACCAACTGCCCTGCCATGTGCTTGAGTACTTAGGCCTTGATGCTGTAACTCTTTGTCTGGCCAAAGCAGGAGTTGAAGGCTGTGGAGCTCCAGTGCAGATATAAACATAGGCTATTTATGGGCACAAAGTAAATTTCAGTGCTAGAAATAGTCCTCTGCACAAGCAGTAGTGAATCTCAATTCTGTTTCCCCACCCCCCAAGCATTGCTCATTAACTCTCAACAGAACAGGGTTTTCAAAAAATAAGACAGGGTAGGACTGAATTGGTTTTAGGAGATCAAGGAGAATGTAGGTCTGGAAGAGACCACAAGAAGTTATCAAGTCCAACCCCCTGAGCTGTGGCAGGACCAAGTAAACAAACCATTCCTGACAGGTGTTTGTCTAACTTGTTTTTAAAAGCTTACAACTATGGGGACTCCATGATCTTCCTTGGAAGCCTATTCCAGAGCTTAACTACCCTTATAGTTAGAAAGTTCTTCCTAATATCTAGCCTAAATGTCACTTGCTGCAGATTAAGCCCATTACCTCTTGTCCTATCTTCAGTGGACACGGTGATCAATGGATCACCATCATTTTTATAACTAGAGCCCTGCAAATCTGCAGATATCGGCTTTATAGCCTCAGATATGGATATCCACAGACCATGTTTGTGGACTGTGGATGGATGTGGTTCCAAATTTATACCTAGAGACCTGCAAATATGGAGATATCTGCTTTATATCTGTAGACCAGATGCGGATAGAAGTTTTGCATCCACACAGGGCTCTATTTATATCAGCCCTTAACATACTGAAAGATTTATCAGGTTGCCCTTCAGTCTTCTTTTCTCGATGCTAAAAAAAACTGGGCATATTTAATCTGTCCTCATAGGTCACGTTTCCTAAACCTGTTATTTTTTGCTGCTCTCTTCTGGACTCTTTCCAATTTGTCTACATCCTTCCTAAATTGTGGTGCCCAGAGTTGGACACAGTATTCCAGCTGGGGCATTACCAGTGGGACAGTTACTGCCTGTGTCTTACATACAACACCCCTGTTAACACCCACAGTCATATTAGCCTTTTTTTACAACTGCATCACATTGACTACTCAAAGTACTTTGCTTTGTCTTTACTGAATTTAATCTTGTTGAATTCAGACCAATTCTCCAATTTGTCAAGGTCATTTTGAATTTTAAACCTGTCCTTCAAAGTGCTTGCAACTCCTCCTAGCTTGGTTTCATCTGTAAATTTTATAAGCACACTCTCTACACCATTATCCAAGTCATTAATGAAAATATTGACTAGTACTGGACCCCATTAAATATGCCCTCCCAACTTGACAGAAAACCATTGATAACTACTTGAGTATGGTCTTTCAACCATTTGTGCACCCACCTTACAGTAAATTCATCAAGACCACATTTCCCTGGTTTATAAGAATCTCATGCAGAACTGTGTCAAAAGCCTTACTAAACTCAAGGTACATCACATCTACTGCTTCCCTCCTATCTACTAGGTCTCCAAAGAAGGAAATTAAGTTGGTATGGCATGATTTGTTCTTTTCCTTATAACTCTATTGTCTTCCAGGTGCTTACAAATTGATCGTTAATAATTTGCTCCAATATATTTCCAGGTATTTAAGATAGGCTGACTGGTCTATAATTTCCTGGGTCCTCTTTGTTCCCCTTTTTAAAGATATGTACTACGTTTACCCTTCTTTAGTCTTCTGAAACCTCTCCCATCCTTCAGGAGTTCTCATAGATAATTGATAATGACTTTGAGATTGCTTCAGCTAGTTCCTTAAGTACCCTGGGATGAATTGCTTCAGGCCCTGCCAACTTGAATACATCTAACTTATTTAAATATTCTTTAGCCTGTTCTTTCCCTATGTTGGCATGCATTCCTTCCCTCTGGTTGTCAATATTAATTGCGTGAAGTATCTGGTCAACCACCTTTTTAGAGAAGGCTGAAGCAATAGGCATTAAGCACCTCTGCATTCTTGATGTCATGAATAATTAGCTCTCCTTCCCCACTAACTAGGGCCTACACTTTCCTTCATTTTTTCTTGCTCCTAATGTATTTCAAGAACTCTTATTGCTTTTTAAGTCGCTTGCCTTTCCATCCTCTTCAGTGGGTTTTGGTTCAGACAGTATGGCCTGGATCCACAAAGGAACTATTTAGGTGTTGACCATTGTAATGCCTAACTTTTAGGCACCTTTAAAATATATATCTCACAGGAACAACAATGGAATCCACAAAGCCAGAGTGAGGCTCCTATACAAAGAATGGTGAGAGAGGTACTAAGAATGCAATCCATAAAACCCACCTTGCTAGGTAGGGAGCCTCTCTAGTTAGACAATAGGGGATGCAGATGATTCAGGGGGTGTCTTAAGCCCCACCCATTTCACATAGGAAGGTGCCTCTGGGCTGTAGGGAGATGCCTATCTCTGCTTGCAGTATACAACCAGGAGGCTTAGATACTGAACCCTAAGCTATTTATTGAGAGAATGAGTTAGGCACCTGCCTCATTTCACATAAAGTGAGCAGAGAAGAAGGTGGTGCCACTTCCCACCTCCTAAATTTTAACATAGGAGTTAGAGCACTCACCTGGTATGTGAGACTCTCAGGTTAAATTCCTCCCCAAAGCAGGGGTGGGGGGGAAGACAGGGTTTGATCAGCTTTCTCCTATCACTGTCAGGTGAGTGCTCTAACCACTGAACTATGGGATATTTGGGTGTAGGATTTCCTCACTCTCTCCTGTTGAAGCTGTTCTACTTTGTATACATAAATCCTCAGAGCAAGGGGCCTGGATCTTCCACCTCCTACGTACATGGGGGCCCCAGCCACCAGGCTAGAGAGTCACTCTTTCTTTGGCTTCTTGACTATTTAAGTCTTTATTGACAGTGGAATAGTTTCAACAGGGGAGACAGAGAGCTTCTCTATATCTCATTAGTTAGAGCATTCTCCTGAGAGGTGCAGGAGACCCCTGTTCAAATCCTGTCTCTCTCTCTTCCCCCACACCACCTGAGAGGAGAATTGAATCTAGATCTCTCACACCCCTGGTGAGTGCTATAACCACTGGGCTAAAGTTTAAGGTGAGCATCACCACCTCCAGCCAGATTTTGAATGGGACCCAATCTGGTTGGCAGCCTCTGAGTATGCCTATTGGATTGGGCACCTGGTTGAGACAGTTAGGGGAACACCTATCTTCCCCCAGATCGCTCTGGAGCTTAAGTAAAAGATCAGCATTCAGAAGCCTAGCATGAAACCCATGCCCAGAGGCAGAAACACAGGCAGCTAGGAAGGTTTTACTGTGAAAATTTAAACACCAGCAAGGTTACATGGAATCCAAGTGAGAGTTTTGTGGATCACAGTGGCCTAAAAATGGGACTTGTAGGCCCAGATCCACAAAGATACTCTGGGCACCTATGATTACTGAAGAGTTTAGAATACTAGTTAACACATCCAAAACTTTGGAAAAAGTATGGCAGACATCTGTGTCTTTTCTCTCCTATGCTTTCAAGCTTCTGGATCTCAGAAATTTAATCAAACTACATTACAAAATTTAGATTACACATACCTTTGTAGTTGCACCCAGCAGATTTCTGGATAACCATCAGATGAATTTCTGCCTTAAAACCAACAAAACAAAAACCAAACAAACACCACAAAACAACCCTTGTGGTCTCAGTAGGCAAAATTGCTATTAAAGCAGTTAGTACTGGAGATGGGTATCAGAAGAACTTGAATTAAGTTCCATACCCTTTTTTAAAAAAAGTAAACCTCATTTGCTGCAACTTTAAATGTTGGCTCAATAGTTGGTTGAAATGTCTTGATTTTTGAGATTTTGAAAACAATTAATGATTTTTTTATGAAGAATTCTCTCTATTTTTCAACAGTTAGTAAAAATTTTAGATTTTGAATTAAAAGAATTAAAATATCCACACAATAAACTTTGTGCCTTATTTTCTTGTTACTCCTCAACCAGTTTTTGGCACTCCTATCTCATTGGAAATATTTAATAAAAACACTAATAGATTCAAACTCACAAACAAGATTTAGCATTTTGTAAAAGTGCTAAGGCAGCATTGACTTGTTATTTTTTACTCCGGTTATTCAAAATGTTTTGAAGTCTGTGCAGTACATCTTTTTGGTATTAAAACAGTAACTCTGAAGTTGTTCATATCTGAACATTAAAGACTTGAAATGTGCAGTCTTTACTTTGTTTTAAATAGTTGTATCCTTGTTACAATAATTATAGCTCTTATGTACTGAAATTAACTTTTCCACATATGTACTATAGCATTACATGTATTTGTAAATTTTTTACATGACAGACATCAAGTTCAGGCAGCAATACCAGTTCCTAAAATGTTCTGAGTATATGTTTACATGACAGATTGTGGTAGTTCAAAGTTGTATATTTGATACTTTCTTGTCCCTCCCACTGCTTTCACATTATAGTAAAGTAAAAAGGAAATCACGATACAGAAATGGCTTTAAGGTAGCATGTAGGCTGCAACTCATATCCACAGAAATTCAAATTCAAAGGTGCATTTTTGGTCTAATGCGCTGTCTTGTTTTGTTTCAGAGTAACAGCCGTGTTAGTCTGTATTCGCAAAAAGAAAAGGAGTACTTGTGGCACCTTAGAGACTAACCAATTTATTTGAGCATAAGCTTTCGTGAGCTACAGCTCACTTCATCGGATGCATACTGTGGAAACTGCAGAAGACATTATATACACAGAGACCATGAAACAATACCTCCTCCCACCCCACTCTCCTGCTGGTAATAGCTTATCTAAAGTGATCACTCTCCTTACAACGTGTATAATAATCAAGTCTAACACCGGGATCAGAATAATTTGTGATTTTACATATCTGACATGCTACAACATTGGGCATAGTGGATGTGCTAATAAAATGTATCCATCTCAGCCCAGCGTTTCAGTGTTAAACTTATAAAACAACAATATAAAGTTGAGGTAGCATTACTTCAAAGTAATTTTTCTAATTTAATTTTATATTTATATCTTTACTCAGCTGCAAGAGATTTTTCCAGTAAATAAAGGGAAAGGCTGTGAATCTTGCATTATAGTTATAAATTCTTGCAACAGGCAACATTTCTAGTGCCGCAGAAGGTTGAGTATCAGTGCTGGTTTTCCTGTGGTAAATAGATCAATGTCTGAAATCCCTGGTAGAAATATGGCTTCATTTTTTTTCCCTTAAGAAGTAGGGATCAATCATCGGTGCCCATACTTATTCTTTTCTGTCAGATGTTTCAATTATTCTGAAGTATCTTTAGAATGTTTGAGAACCACTGTGACTGCTTGTCTTGCTCATACTTCTGTACCACCTTCATCTTCAACATCGTTCTTCTTGTTATGCCTTATTTACAACTATTTTTGACAAAGATAAATCTGATTAGTACCTGACTCTTTTAATGGACATGATCAAATCACCTAAGTTACAAGAGGAGTCTCTCCAGACCCTCTTGGAGGTGCAGCACAGAATTTTATCTGAGAAAAGATGGAAATTTCCACTTCTGCTTAAATCCTGTTTCCACTGAATTAAATGAAAAAAATGTCTTTTACTACAACAGAATTAGGGCTGGTATTCTGCAAAAACAGTACCGGAAACATTTTTTATTTGTACTGTCTATAGGCATTTCTGTGGTGCTCATCTGCATAGCATCCAAGTGTTTGACTTTTTGCAAAATTAGTGGTTTGAAAATATTTGATAAATGAGAAACTTGTTTAAGGCTGGAATTTTTAGTGGGACCAAAGACTTTAAAGTCAGTGGTGTTAAGCACTTAACTCCCTTTAGTCCCTTGCAATATCTCAGTCTCAATAAGTTGTATGTTTTATTAGCTCAGCTGGATGATGGAACAAGGAAGCTCACAGAAGGTGCATTATTTAGAGAACACTAAACCTGTGGGTAGGCTTTAGCAGTTTGTGGTGCAGGACACTATACTTGTTACCACTGTCATCCTAATTAAAGTATGTTTCAAGATGTTGGAGATCCACATAAGAGAAGTTTTGGAAAAAAGAGAAGGTGCTGTGAGGGACAGAAAAAACAAAAAGCTCCAGCTTCCACTGAGTTGAAGTTTACTGCTACACTATTCAATCTCTGCCATTCTTGCCTACCTGCATTTTAATGTATTTAAGGGGTTTTGATTTCTCTAACAATCCATTCAATAATAGTTGACGGGTTCTTCCTGGGGTGCCACCTCGAGATGGGGTACCACTGAGCCCTCTGACTCACTAGCCTGGGCTCCCTCTCACACCGTGCTGCTGTGACAAGCTACAGACCTATTCCCGGTCCTACACTTTCGCCAGCATTCACACAAGCAGGGACACACCCAGCTGCAGTTACATGCAGGCTCTCTGACCAGCCACTGCATGAACCAACAATGAGAGGCTACAGCCAGCATAACTCCCAGATCCCCAGGCACCCCTCCCCCTCTAGGGTATAAACCAAAAATTATACCATCTTGCGCTGCACAAGGAACTGTACAGCAAAAGTGCATATAGTTCTCCCCTTCCTCAATGTGGAGAGGAAATGCAACAGCCTCTGCCCCTTAAACTAAGATTCCCAAGCACTTCACTCCAAATTTATGGTTTAGATTAAAACATAAGTTTATTAATTACAAAAAAGATAGATTGAGTGATAGCAAACAGATCAAAACAGATTACCTAGTAAATAAACAAAACCACAAACTAAGCCTAAGATACTAGAAAGATAGGATATGAATAAGTAAATTCTCACCCTGGCTGATGATGCAAGCAGATTTGTAGATTCTCAAGGCCCAAGCTGCACCTGCTTTGCAGCTTGGAATCCCCCGGTTTTCATACACAGGCTAAAAATACCTTTAACCTGGGTCCACCACTTCCCCCAGTTCAGTCTTTATTCTTCAGGTGTTTCCAGGAGTTTTCTTGTGTGGGGAGTGAAGAATAACCAATGATATCACACCCTGACTTATATAGCTTTAGCATATGGTGGGAACACTTTGTCTCAAACTCAGTTTGTGGAAAAACACTGGTATCCAAGATGGATTTCTGTCCACATGGCCTGGTCACATACCCTTGCATACCTTGCTGAGTCATAACAGCCATTACTTACAGGCTGTCTGCAGCATTCTCAGGAAGGCTCACCAGGTGGGGGATAAGCTTTTCCTAAGGCCTATTGTTTTTCATAATGGTTCGTTACCTTGAAAAGATCGGTCACAGCCAGCTATCTAGCCTAGAAGCATTTTGTCTAGTGGGTGTTGCCCCAGTGTAACTACATTTGAAAGAGATACATAGTCAATATTCATAACTACAGATACAAAAATACATGAATACAGATAGGATATTCATATTAAGCAAATCATAACTTTTCCAATGACACCTTACATGACCCATCTTGTACAAACCACATCACAATTATACCATAATCGTATCATAATATTACTAGGATGAATATGGGGTGTAGCGTCACAATGGTCATGAAAATGTGTCTCGTTACGACTCACCTCACAGAAGAAGTATTCTTTGAACACAAGCAATGACAATGCTTTTTTAAATCTACTTTATGTGAAAGTCTGTCTTTATGATTAACAGCATGTCCACTAAAAACATGGCAATATTGCCATGAGTTGCTACAACGTGCTCTTTTGTCACGGCATCGCATTGCAGAAATCAGCCCAGCTTCATGGCAGCAATGACGGCATGAGTTCACCTCAAGAAAGTGTAGCAGTGGGGGAAATGTGCACATAAATCAAACCTAGCCAAATTTGCCTTAACAAGTATTTGTTACCTTTTTCTCAAGCAAAGAGAAGACTGATTTGACAATAGACATCAGCATTTTTTTCTTTTGAGTCAAGAAGATCAAGTGTGGAGCTGGGAACTGAATGCCAAGGGTGAAAAGGTGCATAGTGCTACATACACACTAAGGCCTCGATCCTGCAAATGTTTATGCACTTGTTTGAGCGGTTCAGTTGAAATCACTGGAGTGAACTCAAGTTAGGCATTCATGGGCAAAAATGTTTGCACGATTGGGGCCTATGCTCATGTTCAGCACCCTTCTCAATCAAAATTGGTTGAGTTTGTCTAAAGAAGGAATTTGTACAGGTGTCTAGCTAACATACAATCCATTTGCCAAGATGGTACATAGTATTTCCAACAAGTGAGATACCATTAAGACTGCCTAACTAACGTGTCCATACTGTAGTGCTGGGAGGCAAGCACTGTAATGGAAATTTCAGTCCCCGATGCAGCATAGCAACTTAAACAGCCTTAGTAATATACACCCAGTAAGTAGCAGTCCTTACACGAAGCACGTAGCAATACTGCTGGCACTGTAAAGAGCACATGATCCAAAAGGAGTAACATCTGTCAGTAGAGAAATACTGTAATACCTGCACCTAGCAGACGACTCTCCAAGACGAATATTGATGCCACTAGTCAAATTAGCTGATACTGTTCCACCCAGTAACCAAACATCAGTCACTGCAGAGAGATACATAAAACATCCAGGAATGCTTTGATCCCAGGTATTTCGTGAGCGTAGCCACTATAAGTTGCTACATCATTAATTGCAGGTTGCTTGCTCATTTATGTTGGGATACATTTTCAATTTCTGACCCCTTCCCACCTCCAATCCAGCTGGTGGCTACCTGATGGCACCCAGGATGTTAGCAAATTGCATATGCAAAGAAACCAGCCATAATTTTCACTAGTTCAGTATTGTTAGTGGAAAGTTGGAAGTAAAATATTATAAGATAGCATCAATGAATTGCTGAAATCACCACATGGTGGGTACATACCAACCTCTGCCTTGGCCCCCCCTGGAGTGATCCAGAGCCTAAATGCACACACATCTTCTGACAATATATGAGTAGCAAAGTGTACCTTTCATGTGATAATGTCCCCAAAATGAATGTGACAAAATCACACTGGGCCAGAATGTCACATCTGCCAATGCAAAATTACTACACGTTTTGATATATGCATTTTGGGGAGACAATTTCATTTATCACAACAAGAAACTTCCCAATCCTGAAGCAACAGTACAAGTTCCTAACTGCGTCATATTTTTAGATAGTACCTTGTAACAGGGCTTTGCTTACAGGCTGAATAGTTGCAAATGGTGATAAAATCTGTATACACCACCATGTGATGAATGTGGCTGAATGCACATGACAAGAACATGTGTTCTTCCCTGATAGCACCAATATTCTTAATGGTTCTACAATACAGTTCATGTTCTTGAAATAAGAACTATATCATATATACTTTAAACCAACAGGTAAGGTTATCAATCCTGTTTGCTCATCCCTATGACTAGAAATGTGCTACATACATAAATGTCTACAGTACTCATTATACAACCAGTGGCTGTGCAGAGCTCATAGCATACCTGTAAAGATGAGGCAGCTGCCAAAAATAGAATAGTATGAGATAATAGTACAGGAGCAGATAACAGTATACATTGTGGTAACAGCAGTAATAGCAGCTGTTAAGAGCTACCACAGGTGAGTTTTATATACAAGTATGCCACAGGTGCATGCAATCAATAACTAATAGGACTAATGACTAGCAGTTACAGTCCCACCTGCAACTCTTCATGGAATTACTTGCTAAGGAACTGCATGGTTAAGGCCACAACTAATGCAAAAATTATTCATGCTGATAGCATTAAATGAGAGCAACATTCCATTTGTGAACAGCTGTCATGACATGCAAGGACAGGTATTTTGCTGTTCGAAAGCTCACCCTATCACTGTATGTTGCTGATGGGCCATCCGTTGATACTAGAACAGTGCAAAGAAATTATTCACTAACATTTTAATGAATTATCATTATAATTTTGTTTCAGTGTTCTCACTTTTTTTTTTGGCAAACAATCATGCAAGTAAAGTTTTGCTAGCAGGACTATTTGCAGAAAACAAACACCATGTCAAAAAAGTCAATTATAAAACAAGATCAGTTTTGTGAGGATGAGCTTTAAATACCATGTGGCATAGATGACCAACATCACAACTCAAATATCAAATTAAAAATATCAAATTCTCATACCACTGTTCACAGAGAACAGTTCATGAACTAACCATAAGCTGGAACACATTTGAACAAAACATTCAAGCAAATCTGAATAGCAAACATGTAAAATCACCATTGTCATGAATGAGAAATGGCATGTGGTGTTATCACAGGGTCACCAGATGAAGATAGGGCCAGCCACACCTGTACCATGATTAATTGACTGCTTCCAGTTTGAGGGTGAATGAAGAACAGTTCTAAAGGGCAGAGGAACCTCTGTTTGTTTGGGACTCTTGGTGTCCTGGAAGGGGTTAAGTTTATTATTTGGTTGGAAGGTTAAATCATACCTCTGACAGACTAATAGCTGTATGCTGAGAAGAACAGCACTGGGGAGGAAAACTGAGGCAGGAAGTGCCAGCTATGCCCTATGCCATGCTCTACCAGAAGGGGTTGCTACAAAGCAGATAAGCCATATAAGTGTTGTTCATTGTGAACTGTTTGCCCAACTTCAGCTGTTAATGAGCAGATGCTCACATCTGAACCAATTTGCCACCTTTACTCTGCAGACAAGTCATGTAAATGAGTAATCCAGTATATGAACCTGGTAGTAATTAAGATTGGTTATTTCTATTAATGGTTATTTCTATTATTACCATTGCTAATCACACAGTTTGTAGATTATATCTGAGGCTTTTTAAAAAAAAATATACTATGACATCTTCTCTATGCGGGGAGTACAAAATACAGTTTTGTAAGTTTTATATCTAACATATGCAATAGTAGATCTCATTGTCTCCAGTTTCAAATCAGGTGCTGCAGGAAAAGAGTTAAGGAAAATTAGAAGAGTTTATACCTTATTAATCCAGGTCACTGGCTTGGTCTGGCTACACAGGATGAGGTCTTCAATTTATTATTCCACCACATTTCAAGTGACAAATATTTGATGTGGCAGTGGGGTGCATATGAAAGAAAGTGCTCAAAAATACTTTTGATAGTTGGGTTGGATCATGTGTGGGCATGGCCTGACAATCCATGGCTTTGCATTCTTGTGCGTTTTGCTGGTCATTTCATAGAACACATTCAGATGCACCAGTGGTCAGCTATTATGCTTGATGGATATTTTAGAAAGTCCAATAAATCAAATGATTTTTTCAAAGTGGCCAGAGATCTGTGGGATGACCTCTATATCCATACTTATATGAAAAGCATGTGAGGTTACACATTAGCACTACTGGTAGATAAGGAAAAGCGTAATTAAATCTAATATACTCGCTCATTTGTGTCTGTAAATGCTTACTCCAAAATGTGGAGGTCTCAGCACTACGGTACATTCTAAATGTGTAATATTGGCTTTCTTCCCCCACCCCCCACCCCCCAGATTCCATATAACTGATTATAGGTACACAGACAACCCTTGAAAAAGGAGCCACATGATCTGTTGTACATTGAAGGGATACTCACTGTAGATTGGGATGCAGGCCTTGCTTGACTTTAGAAGGCCTACCAACTCCAATGGCTATTGTATACCCACTGCAGCACTACCTGTTAATCCCAGTGCTGGCACAAGCATTAAAATGAGTCTGATGTATAGGACTGAAGGATATTTTTGGAAGGTCAAGGTTGAACCATAGGTTCGTAGGTCCAATTGGGCTTCACAAACTACCGCATCCTCCCTGCAGACAGTTAAATGCAGCTGAGCTGCCAGTACAGACTCTGGCCATAAGATCATAGGACAGTACTCATGGAAGAAGGAGATCAAATGTGTAAAGCTGTCACAGGGAGTTGTCTCCACAAAACACACATGTTCTGCAGTGACAGCAGATAGAGCCTATCCCCTCATAACTGAAAATGTGTGCTAAAAATATTCAACAGCAAAACAATTAGGGTGATATACTGGCCCTATTGAAATCAATGGCAAGACAACCATTGATTTCAGTGGGGCCAGGATTCACCCTTACTACGTACTATTAAATTGTCAGCCTTAAGTTTGAGTCATCACCTTTGATAGGTGAACATACCTATCCAGAGCTATTGATTCTAGCTGTTGGTTGTCTCAGAAAATGGTAGCACTCCAACTCAAGTATTGCTTTGTACAATCTGAAAAAACTTCATTTAGAAAAATACGAAAGCCCCTGCAATAGGTTTTCTTGCTGAAAAGATTTCTATTATGCCAAACACTAACATTTCTTCTTCAAAAAAAACAAGTGAAATTCAGCCAATAAAGTTATTTTGAGTTATTTTTTTCCTGAAAGTCAAATAGCATTTTTAATTATTCATCTTATTCAAAAACTTTCTAAAAGAGCATTTTCAGTAGGAAGATATAACAACGCGCTTACAATTGTTCAATAATCATTTGAAAGGTTATTTTTGAAGACATGCAGGCTTTGTTTTTTTAGCCATGAAAAAAAATCACCAAAATAAACTTGTACCCCTGACCTAACAAGAACACGTCTGAGAAGCAATTAATTAAAAAAAAAAAAAAAAAAAAAAAAGCCCTAACCAAAAAAGATGACATAAATTAAAAGGCTGTTAAAGGGAATGCAGATAGTCATTGTGTAACTATTAACTCTCTGAAATAGAACAATCATGGAATTTCACATTCGTTGGGTTAAATTCTATCCTGAATTAGACCAGTTCACCACACAGCTGAGACCAGTAGGGTTACATGAGTGCAACACAGGGTAAACTGTAGACAGGATTTTTTTTCCATGCAAGTTAATAATCATGAAATCATATAACAAATCTGTAAACCAATTACCAAAAGTCAGAAGGCGCCCTGATTAAACTACACACATTTGCTGGAACATGCTAGATTCACAAATTAGCCCTGTGTTATTTATAGCTCCTCAAGGTACAATAATAAAGGAAGTGATAATGAAATCTGAAGGCTTGCATGTCTCCCTTATATTTGAATGTAAATCCCAAGAGTCCCACTTATAATCCAAATGTGGAAAATACTCTTTTTTAAAAAATAGGTTCTATATTTTAAATCTGAATCTATAAAGTAAGTTCCTACTTTCCAACCCCATTTTTTCACCACAATGAAACTTTGATATTCCTTCCTGAATCTTTTGCATGCAATTAAATATTTTGAAGCACTATATAGTTGAGCCAAATCATGAAAAGAGCAGCCTCCAATTACACTGGGGTAATTTACATTTGCTGACACAAGTTGTAGCTCCCAATTCATCTGCACATGAAGCAGAACTTACTTTCCGGTACAATTACCCCAAACAACTTCATACCTACCTCTTGGAATATAGCAGTCAGTTGCTCAAGTGCAGTCTCCATCCATCACAGCCCCACAACTATGTGAGACCTAGGTCTAATAAATTTTGCATGGATTACAGATTCCAAGAAAAAAAAATCTCACTAAACATCTAGGTTATAATAAGGGCCTTATCCCATCCACTAAGAATCTTGAATGGAGTTTTCCGAAGTCCCTGAAGTTCTCCAGAAACTAGGCCACTGAAAGACCACTAAAATTAAAGATATCTTTCATAGGTAACTATATACCTTGTGGGATTTCACTGAGTCAATGGAGGCCCTAATTTATATATTTTTTACTTTCATTCTGCTAAAAAGGGAGAAGGCTGCAGTTCCAAGGTAGACACTGCCTTGAGCTACCCATTTTTCAATCAAAAGTTGAAACCTCTCCCATTGACTGATGGAACTTAGTGAATGAAAATTCTTTGGTAGGTAACACCAGTACTGGCCAGCTGTTGGAAGTTGTCACAATGGCTCCATACATTGAGGTAGGAACCAGATGTTGAACTCATGCAATGGGTACAAGTTGCCTATGAGGCCTCTAAATTTTTTAAGGAAAGGAACATTCTCAAATGAATTCATATTTGGGTCAGAATGCAAAGCTCTTACTATCTCTTCCACCCCAGCACTAGCCTCCAACTCTATTTGTTGCCTTCCTATATTTATTCCGTTCACTGATGATCATAAGGGACTGTCTATCATATCATTCAGATCCTCTCAATTCCATGTTACTAACATAAATACTTTTGTCTTTAATATTCCTGCTATTCATGTTCACGCACATCCATAACATATGGTATGCACAATAGATTTTATTAAACATGCAGCAATTGTACAGAAGCATTTATGTTCTTTTGAATTCTGGGATGTGATGAATTTGTCACATTATTGCGTGAGGACAAAGCAATGATGAATGGTCAATCAAACAAAGTGAGGCAATGGTTTTATCATATTGTAGTCAGTGTTTTGAAAATCTTATGAAGGGGCTCAAAGGGAAAAGAAGACTGCCCCATATTTTCTCATGCATTTCCCATTTGTGGGATGTAAACACTGAGGCTACAGCAGGCTATTTTTTAACATATACTTCAAATGCTGTTGTGGTGGAAATGATGCGTTCCAAAAAGTCAGAATTTCAGATACAGCATTTGAGCTGTTATTTATTTATTTTTGTTGCTATTCTCTCTCTCTCTTTGAATTGGTTAGGTTTTTTCTTGTGTTGTGGAGAAGTTATTTCAGGTGACAGAAAAGAGCTGGAGGCCATTGAAGAAAAATAAAAAAGCATGCTAGGAGTCAGGAGTTGCTTCTTTATATTATTTTTACAGTCCTGACTCCTAGCCAGAGGGCTGGCAGATAAGCAAGTAATGCCAAAACATATTTTGAATTAAAACAAAATTACACTGGTTGGTTGTGGGCTGCTGTAGAACTACATTGACCTCAGGAACTGTTTCTACCTCTGCATTGTGCCCAAATATAAACTATACTAATGTTTAATTTGTCTGATTTAAAAACATCACATAAAACACAAATTTTCTTATCAGAGATGTGGATAATAGGAACCGTTCTTCTAAAAACGAACCTCACAGTTCTCTTAACACCCACCCCCCCATACTAAGAAACAAACCAAAACCACACACACCAGATCTTTTTTATCCGGGATTTGTAGAGCTCTGAAATATATTGTTTTTTGTTGGGTTTTTTTCATCATTTCTTATTATGCACCTCTGACCTTTTGCATTTCATCCACAAAGGCTTTTCTTGTTTTTCTGGTTCAGCCAGAAAAAGGATGCAGCAGAATTCTCCTGAGAAACTCTGAAGGGTACCACCTCAGGTAAATGTAGATTGAGACATGAGGATTTACATTCCAGAGGCTTACTGGGGCCCTTTTTTATTTACTAGAAGCCTAAGTCACTAGTCTGTTTTAGCCTAAGTAGTCTATAAGTTGATATTTCTTTTAAGAACTGTGGGGTTCTCTCATATTTGATGGCAGTGTTGTCTTAACAAAAATAGTCTAATTCGAGCCAATAGATTCACAGCTAATAGACTTGTGCTTACTTAAGCCAGATGTGAATTTGACACATCTTAAGGAAGGAAAAGACCTAGTAAGTCACTTAGGCCACCCTGTGCCAATGTATGACTCTTCCTTACAGTACGTAGATCTATCTAATTCTTGATTTGCCAAGTGACGGTGCTTCCACCTCTTGCCTTTGGAGACCATTGCACAGAGTAATATATTTCACTGTCAGGATGTTTTATTTGCATGAGTTAAAAGCTGACAGCACCGGCTGCAGAAACTTAGTTGGGTTCTATTGACACTTGTGAATGGTGCTTTCCTCTTTTAACTCATGGACATAAGCCTTGCATACAGTGTATGTAGACTATGCAGTACAAAAGCAATTCTGATTGCCCCCCAGATCTGCATGGCTCTTTCTGGTGTTTGAGAGGTCAAAGTTCAAATATGTTACCGTTAAGT
This sequence comes from Lepidochelys olivacea, assembly GCF_965140295.1. Taxonomy (NCBI): domain Eukaryota; kingdom Metazoa; phylum Chordata; order Testudines; family Cheloniidae; genus Lepidochelys; species Lepidochelys olivacea. The sequence continues at coordinate 43,100,883 of NC_140414.1, read as the reverse complement.
TTTATGGGTGAAATTGCAAGATGTTAACATTTAATTCATCCCAGAATGTAATTACCTTTCCTTTTTGGGGTGGGACCAAGATGCTAGCAGGTAAAAAAATTGTCTTTTGTTGGGAGAAGCAGACTCTTGAGACTTTATAAGTTATTGTGCTGTTAATTTTGGCTATTTCCCCTCATTATGGATGCCTTATTCTGCTGCTTCATTCTGAGTCGCCATTGATGCTGAGGATTTAATGCACTTTTTATATCATACTGAGCAAAATGCTGATGCTATCTTTGTGCAGGCTTTCTAATGGCAGAGAAAGGTTATTATCCTCCACTTTTTACTATATCTGTACAGTGTAGAAATCTGTGCATGCACTTCATAGCCACCCACTTTCCAGGGGAGCACTTGCATTATTCACTACAAAAAGGATACTGGTAAAATTGACTTAACTGTCCATTTTAAAATTTGTGCATGCGTAAATCATATCTTTTACACAGAAATTAGTAGAATGGCATCAGTTACACCTATCCTACCACTGAAATTCCTTTCACCTTAGAAGTAAAATTAGATGTGGATTAAAATTGGTTCATGCAAGACAAATAATTTGTTAGTGAGCCATTATGTGAATTGCCTGCATTGAAGGAGAAGCTCGACCACATATAGAGGGCAAGCAAAAGGCCTATGCACAACTGGAGTCCTCAAAATGGGATTTTGCGGGCCCTGTGCATAAGGGTAAATTTCACTCAGATTTTATAGCACCAGTTGTTTATGTTCAGTCCTTCACAGTAATTCAAATGACAATATTCAGTACAAAAAAAGTAACAACCTTGTCAGAACTCCAACATTAAGGTAAACTCACCATGTAATCAAATTAACAAGAGCTCTGAGTCAAACCCCTTCTTCTTCTTCACCCATCTTCCTATCATGAATGCTGAATACTAGGGCACGGCAGATATCCAACCCTCACTCTCCTGCTGGTAAAACCCCTTCAAAACTGACCACTCTCCAAGTTTAAATCCAAGTTAAACCAGAACATCTGGTCCTTACCCATAACTATTTCATATTTGGGGACAATGTATACCTTCAGATCAGCGGCACTGCTATGAGTACCTGCATGGCCCCACAGTATGCCAACATTTTTATGGCTGATTTAGAACAACGCTTCCTCAGCTCTCGTCCCCTAAAGCCCCTACTCTACTTGCGCTATATTGAGGACATCTTCATCATCTGGACCCATGGAAAAGAAGCCCTTGAGGAATTCCACCATGATTTCAACAATTTCCATCCCACCACCAACCTCAGCCTGGTCCAGTCCACACAAGAGATCCACTTCCTGGACACTACAGTGCTAATAAACAATGGTCACATAAACACCACCCTATACCGGAAACCTACTGACCGCTATTCCTACCTGCATGCCTCCAGCTTTCACCCTGACCACACCACACGATCCATCGTCTACAGCCAAGCTCTGCGATACAACCGCATTTGCTCCAACCCCTCAGACAGAGACAAACACCTACAAGATCTCTGTCAAGCTTTCTTACAACTACAATACCCACCTGCAGAAGTAAAGAAACAGATTGATAGAGCCAGAAGAGTTCCCAGAAGTTACCTACTACAGGACAGGCCTAACAAAGAAAATAACAGAACGCCACTAGCCGTCACCTGCAGCCCCCAACTAAAACCCTTCCAACGCATTATTAAGGATCTACAACCTATCCTAAAGGATGACCCAACACTCTCACAAATCTTGGGAGACAGGCCAGTCCTTGCCTACAGACAGCCCCGCAACCTGAAGCAAATACTCACCAACAACCACATACCACACAACAAAACCACTAACCCAGGAACTTATCCTTGCAACAAAGCCCGTTTCCAATTGTGCCCACATATCTATTCAGGGGACACCATCACAGGGCCTAATAACATCAGCCACACTATCAGAGGCTCGTATACCTGCACATCCACCAATGTGATATATGCCATCATGTGCCAGCAATGCCCCTCTGCCATGTACATTGGTCAAACTGGACAGTCTCTACGTAAAAGAATAAATGGACACAAATCAGATGTCAAGAATTATAACATTCATAAACCAGTCGGAGAACACTTCAATCTCTCTGGTCACGCAATCACAGACATGAAGGTCGCTATCTTAAAACAAAAAAACTTCAAATCCAGACTCCAGCGAGAAACTGCTGATTTGGAATTCATTTGCAAATTGGATACTATTAATTTAGGCTTAAATAGAGACTGGGAGTGGCTAAGTCATTATGCAAGGTAGCCTATTTCCTCTTGTTTTTTCCTACCCCCCCCCAGATGTTCTGGTTTAACTTGGATTTAAACTTGGAGAGTGGTCAGTTTTGAAGGGGTTTTACCAGCAGGAGAGTGAGTTTGTGTGTGTATGGGGGTGGGGGGGATGTGAGAAAACCTGGATTTGTGCTGGAAATGGCCCACCTTAATTATGCACATTGTAGGGAGAATGGTCACTTTGGATGAGCTATTACCAGCAGGATAGTGAGTTTGTGTGTGTGGTTTTTGGGAGGGGGGTGAGGGGGTGAGAGAACCTGGATTTGTGCAGGAAATGGCCCAACTTTATTATCATGCACATTGTGTAAAGAGTTGTCACTTTGGATGGGCTATCACCAGCAGGAGAGTGAATCTGTGTGGGGGGGTGGAGGGTGAGAAAACCTGGATTTGTGCTGGAAATGGCCCACCTGGTGATCACTTTAGATAAGCTATTACCAGCTGGACAGTGGGGTGGGAGGAGGTATTTTTTCATATTCTCTGTGTATATATAAAGTCTGCTACAGTTTCCACGGCATGCATCCGATGAAGTGAGCTGTAGCTCACGAAAGCTCATGCTCAAATAAATTGGTTAGTCTCTAAGGTGCCACAAGTACTCCTTTTCTTTTTATGATTTTCTGAATACTTTTAGCTGACATGTGGACCTCACTAGCTCATTCAATGTATTGTTCTGTCCATCCATACCTGATATATATATATATATATAAAGGACAGCTGGATGTTAAAAACGATTTGCTTTACGAAGCTGCAAAGAATTGTGACTTTGCAAAGGGACTACGGAAAATAAAAATAGCATAGAGCTAAACATTCAGCTAGAAATTCTGCTTACCTATTGTACTATATATTTATATAAATTCATTTTTCAATTTGGGCCCATGAGAATTTTCTGGGGGTACATTTTCATGCTGCTGAAGGTAACGTGATGACGATTTTCATAATCTGCTGTTTCTCTAAAAGTTTGTCTATATTTAAGCTTGGCAGGATTTGATTTAAATTGTTCGTCATCGATAATGGTGGATTTCACCTGACACAGAAATCAATGATAGCTGCTAGCTATTGATAAATTGGCAAGCACAGCCTCCCCCACACCTAGCACCTGCAGAGATCAAGTGTCACTAGCCCCAGGGCCATGCAAAGAGGCCTCTACAACCCTGCCAAATGACCCGGATCACTCACTTACAGATGGGAGAATGGGGGCTATCCCTGGGCATGAGCCCCTCAACAGTGGGGTGAATTTCCCCACAGCCAAGGACTTGTCCTTCTCCTCACAGCCCTAACCCATGAAGACCACAGTCTTCCCTATACCTTGTGCCTGCAGAGAACCACTGTCTCTGGCCCTATGGGTGTGCAGGGAGCCCTCTGCAGCTCTGCTGTCATGGATCACTTGCTCACTCATCTAGGGGAGTACAGGGGCCATCCCCAAGCAGGAGCTGTTAAGCATTGGGGTGGCTTCCCTGGTGGCTGGAGGCTCATCACCCTCCTCATGGCCCAGGTTGGGGGTCTCTGCTCTGCCCCTGCAGGACTGCACTTTCCACCTACAGGGATCCAATGTTACCAGCCCTGTTCACTCACTCTCCAATTGGGAGAGTGAGGGTTGTACCTAGGCAGGGACAAGGTGGCCTCCCCTATGGCTAAGGGTTGGTGGTCTTTGCTCTCTACCTGAGCCACCTACCTCTCCGCCCCCAGCACTATTCCCTTCCCATAACTCCCCTCCCCTCACTGCAACCCCTAGCCCATATTCCCTGGTGCTGGGGAAAATCTGCTTCTCTGCACCAGGACCACAGCCTCACCTACACTTTTCACCATGTGTCTCAGGCCCCTTGGCCATGCTGGGAAATCCTGGCATCCCCTTGTCCATGCTAGGAGCTTATTGACTGCATACCTTTCAAATGGCTTTCATTTTGAGTGGCATCACTCATTTTGTCACAAAGCAACCTATAAGCCACACAAATTACATGGTGGGAGGTGGGAGGTTCAAATTAATTGTTGAGAATTCTGTAAATGGAAATAAAAAAGCCTAAAGCCGATGCTACAGAAAGTTCTATATGCTAAAGGAAGAACTCCCACAGCATTTAAAGTTTGTTGCATGAATAATTGTCTGTGTGTCCCTCATTCTGAGTCTGTCACATATTACATCCCACATTTGGGCCTTGGCAAGATGAGAAGTATGATTGCTTGACATTTCTTTTGAAACTGGGAGGCACATCTGTTGCTGATGAGGAACAATACTTTTATTAACTGCACAGAAATTCCACATTTTAAAAGGTCAGAAAAGGTCAAACAGATAATTCCTATCAGCAGCACTGGCCATTACTATGACAGCATTCCATAGAAGTAATAGTCTTATGTCAATACAAATTTCTATAATAATAAACTAATATTATTAATTATAGTGCTTATAATATAATTAATATAATTAATTAATAGTGCTTCCATCATCACTTAGGACTAAATTCACAAAAAAACTTTGGTTTGGTGATGCTCAGCATGAGGATGCCTCGCTTTTACGTGCTTAGAAAATTACCGGGATTCACACAGACTGAGTCTGCTGCCTAGGTTCCTGTACATTGCATGAAGGGAGATAAGCGCCTTAGACTGGGATTCACAAACAGACAGAATGCTAGGTGGCTCCTTGCCTAAGCTAGCCAGTGCACGATGCCAAACTAAGTGCTAAGCCCCATCCCACTCTAAGAAATAGGCACCTAAGTCCAGGCTGCAGGGGAGGCACCTCCCTCTGTTTCAGAGAGGTAGTCGTGTTAGTCTGTATCAGCAAAAACGAGGAGTCCTTGTGGCACTTGTGTGGGTCACTACAAAAACTAATTTCCCTCTGCTGTTACTCACACCTTCTTGTCAACTGTTTGAAATGGGCCATCCTGATTACCACTACAAAAGTGATTTTTCCTCCCGTTGATAATAGCCCACTTTTGCTTTAATTGAATTGTGTCGTTAGAACTGACCCCCGCACTTGGTAAGGCAACTCCCACCTTTTCATGTACCGTGTGTATATATCCGCCTAATGTATTTTCCACTCTATGCATCTGATGCATGGGTTTTAGCCCATGAAAGCTTATGCCCAAATAAATTTGTTAGTCTCTAAGGTGCCACAAGTACTCCTCATTGTTTTCCCTCTGTTTGGCATTCTCAGCTGAAAACCCTCTCAGTCTTAGCACCTATGCTGTTTTAGCAAGTGGCTGGAGTGGGGAGGAGTAGACCCTACCTCATAACAGTTAGGTCAGTGGCTAGGGGACTCATCTAGGATATGAGGGACACCCAGTTTAAGTTTCCCCTGCGCAGAGTCATTATTTAGATCAGGGAGAGAGAAAGCATAGAAATGATGATGTAGACTGGTGGTTGGAGCATTCACCTAGAATATAGGAGATGCAGGATCCAATCCCCTTCTGCCAATGACTGAGGCAATCCACATATCAGAATATCACACAACCCTGTGGTTAGGACACTCATCTGAGGTGTAGCAGATCTCAGTTCAAATCCATTGGAGAGTGGAATTGAACCAGGAGTCTCTCAGTCCTATGTGAGTATCCTAACCACTGGGTGCCTTCCCTCCCCTCCCAGGCATTTTGTATAAGCTCATCTATAGGGGCCTAATCTAATAGGTGAGCTCTAAGTGTGCTCTCTGGTTAGGGACCCACTGATGAGTTAGGCACTCCTTCACCTATCTTCTCCTCATTCAGTGCATTGCTATGGGGCTTAGGGATACATAACATGTGGCTGCAGTATATATGCTTACCTGGGGATTTTTTTTTTTTTTTAAAACACAGAAAACATTTAGGTGCTGGGAGTTTAGGCAGCAACTGAATAAGCGCTTTGTGAGTCCCAGAGTCTGATTCTGGGATCGAGGCTCCTAAAGTTGTAGTTAGGTGCCTATAGGGTGTCCAGACTGAAAGTGTGAAAAATCAGGACGGGGGGTGGGATGGATAAATAGGCACCTATTTAAAACAAAACCCCAAATATCAGGACTGTCCCTATAAAATCTGAACATCAGGTCACTCTAGGTGCCTAAGTCCTTTGTGACTCTAACCCTTAAGAACTTTGTGGTAGTCAAAAAATTTGCCTCATCTAAGCTGAGTCTCAGAGGGGAGATGGAGAATGAGGGGAGGTTGTTTAATCAGGAGTATCTTTATTTTCAGATGTGTACAGAGCATGTTTTAAAAAAGAAACTTAAATTTTCTTCCAGCTGAGCTCAAGCCCAAACAAAAGGATCTTTAAATAAGGGGAAAAAAGAGCCCTATGTTGCAGCTTCTTCACTGCAATTTTACTTAAACTATGTATAGTCTTCTCACCAGTCAATGTAATTGCCTTTGAGGAAGGCAACCATTTTATGCAGAAAAATCACATCTCACCTATCAAAAACATATTGTCACTTGTTCATATGTTGTGTACCTTCAGTTTAATGGATGGGAAACTATTACAGTAATAAAGTCCCTAGATACTACAGAAATGGACACTTTAGAAATGCATGTAATAATAAAAAAGTAATAACAGTGTGAGAAATGCTTGTAAGGAAACCTGAGCCTGGTAAAGCTAGCTTGGTTTGGGGTTTCATTATTGCCTTAGCAGAAATTGACTCTGACATCACCAAAATAGGACTTGGCATCCCAATTCCATAAGATCAGTAAACAGGATTGTCACTTTTATTTCACTTGGCCTGACTCAGGAGAAAAAACAGACAGGAGAATCTCTTCAAAGACATTCTGTGAGTAGTTTGCAATATATCAAATATAACACCCAAAATTATTATTTCTATTAGAGATGGGCTGGCAGCAAATCAAGATTCTAAACCCAACCTGGTTCTCTGAATCTCTAGATACTGAGAGAGTGAAATCCTAACCCACTGAAGTCAAGAGAAAGTTGCCATTGACTTCAATGGAGGCAGGCTTCTCCACTGAATATTTGAGTTCTCAGCATATTAGCGTTTAAGGCCAGAAATAATAATAGCAAAAAGCAGATTCAAAGAAGATCAAGGTAAGACAGGATGGTTATAAACAGAATTCAAATTCAAAACTCAGAAAAGTGTATGAAAGATTGCACAAAGTTTATAACCTGTGTCAAAAAACAGACAAGGTTTCAAGCAAGTATGAGATTTATATCTTCCTTTAAAGCCATTGTGAAATTTGACATTTCAAAGCTGCATGAAAGTTTGGACTGAGATGAGCTTGAAATTCAAACAAAGTGGGGTGCAGACCCATCAGAACTGAAATAGAATGCTAGTACAACCCCTATGAAGTAAAAGTAACACATTCTGTAGCTCTGAAAACAAATTGTTACCATATTATGACCAATAAACACATTAGATATTAACTATACAGCCTCTTCTGAGTAACGCTAACAGAGAGACTCAGTAATATATGGTTTTCATTAAAACAGCATTGTGATGCTACAGAGGGTTGTGAAGCACCTCACTGCCATCTGCTCTTTGTGTGAGGAAGTCTGGTCTGTGCCTGCTGTGAATCTGCTCCCTGACTTCACGAAGGTCTAGCAACAAACATTATTTTTCTAGGCCTCCCTGGTCCACACTCTTTCTGTACAGGTTAGTGATAGGCACACACCAAACCCCCAAGTCCTCCTAGTGTCCCTCTGTAGCACCAAACCCCATATCCACTGAACACAGTAAAGACCTTCCATATAATACCCCTTTTGGTGAATCCAGGGGATCCTTATAGCCCTTTGTGACCTGTGCCAGTGGGCCTCACTCAAGAGGTGCTTGGGTCATAAACAAATATCAGAGTGTTATAAGTGGAACATATCAGTGACAAATTATTACCAGAAGAGGCCTATCGATGGTTGAATATATTGTAAGTCAATAACCTCTAAAAGATGTGGTATTTTGCCTAGTCTTGAATTTTAATTAAAAAAACAAAACAAAGGAGTCTACACAAGTCCTCATTTTTAAAAGTGTTCTTCAGAAAGTTATTTAACATTTTTATCAATACAGTTGTGATACACTGACAAGATATCCAACTATTCGAAACTCACATTTGCAAATTCTGTTGTGGCTGATTTAGTTACACTGGCCAATATGGTCTTGGGTATTCAGGAGAAATGTGTAAAAAATCACACAATTAATAGTTTAGGCTGGGATTGCCAAAGGAGCTTGAGGAAGTTTGAAATTCAGTGGCATTTAAGCTGCCTAAGGGATCCAGGTGCCTAAAACCCACAGATTCCTTTGGAATTCCAAATTTAAATTCAGCCTTAAGAGTTTAGCACAACTTTGCATGTGCAGAGGAGGGAAGGCACAGAAGGAAATCCATAATAAAATCAACATGACTGCCTTCCACAACTAGTAGTGCTGACCATCTTTAGTTAAAAAGCTGCTGATGGTCTCTCACAAATAGCATTGTTTCAAAAGCTATGATTTGAAGAGTTAGAGAAGTGGGTCATAAATGCCACTGATAACAGAAAATTAGGAGATGAAGAACACTTGAGTAACTTTAAGTATGGTATGTATGATTACAGCAATCAAAATGCTATCCTATTCCTCTACAGTTCATCTAGAATAACTGGTTTTAAAACAAAACAATACAAAACCTCACCAGAATGATCATAAATTGTATAGCATGCATAAGATTTAGAAACAGTCCTGACAGAAGTCTGCATAGGCAATTGACCCAACAAGTAACATGCTACTTATTTTTTTGTACTTTAGTGACCAAAAGGATTCCTGCTGTTTCTTCAGCAAAACAGTTTCACCTTTTTGGTATGCTCCAAGTTGTTCAATATCATATTTCTTTGCCACTTTGACATTGTGAGCTGAATTGTGTCTCAAAAAATCACTGTACTTTCTTGCCTGAAGCTAGATACAATATCCTTAATCAAAATATTATAAGATCTTGTGCTTATACAATTCACTGGTGCATAATTATTATGTATATATTACTAGGGATCATCAATAAAACAATGTTACAATACAATGGTAATGGATTTGTTTTCTTATGTTCTTGGTTTTATAGTAGGAGGATTACTCCTATACATTGTGTTCCTTTTACTGTCATCCTGGTCTTCCCACTTCTCTCTCCTGACCCCACTATGTTCTACAGTAGCCTGTTACATCTTGTTTCTATTTATACTCAGAGTTGGGGGGCATGGACTGTCTCTGTAATAATGTCATTTTAATTTTATTTTATTTGAACAACACCATGTGCAGTGGGGCTCCCTAATGTATTAAGAAAGATCTCACAAGGACAACAAAAATGAACTGAAAACACGAAACCCATGAATTCAAATGTTGTGTGTGAAAGTATATAACTGATATCATTATACATCTAATTGTTTTGCTAGCATACCTGCCTATGACTGTTGTAGCAATAAAATCAATTTCCAGTGAATCCATTTATTTTTGTTAGTTAAACAAGAAACCGGTACAAAGTCTTATGTCTTTTTTTTTCTTTTACAAACTTCCATTCTCTTCAATGGCTTTTGAATTTTTGACACACTAAAAGCTGAACAAAATCTGAGTATGAGTTTGTAGCTCTCAAAATGTTAAGGGAGTTGCCTTAAACCCAATGTAGTTTATATTATATTCAGTCAAGACTTGCATTTTCAAAAGTTTGTGTGGGTGCCAAGTCACTTATGTGTGTGGCACAGCACAACCATATTGGGAAACAGTTCTTATTTTCAAGATTTCTGAACTACACTCCAAAATGACAAGAACATTAAGGTTACAAAGTCAAGCATCCAAAGGTTAAGAAATGACAGAATTAAGGTTCATCCTTAATCTGGCCCACTGAGCATATGAATTATGATAGAGTCTTTAATTACATGATCCCGTACAATGTTTTTTTCTGGTGTTGTAGACAGACAAGTAAGCTTCAGAGAAGGAAGTTAGTTCAACCTGCTCTTTTCTCCCGGCTGTGGAAAAAAGATAATTTTGCGATCCAAACGGTAAAAGACAATCAGCCTAGAAAGCTGAAATTTTCAGAGAGGAGCTAAAGCAGTTGCAGCTGTATGGAGGAAAACTATATGATAGACACTGAGTTGGAGTGATGAAAGGGGAGTGACAGGAAGGTTACAAAGCTGATCAATAGCATGGAAATGACAAAGACTTAGTAGTATTGACAAAAAGAAAAGGAGTACTTGTGGCACCTTAGAGACTAACCAATTTATTTGAGCATAATCTTTTGTGAGCTACAGCTCACTTCATCAGATGCATACTGTGGAAAATACAGAAGATCATAGAATCATAGAATATCAGGGTTGGAAGGGACCCCAGAAGGTCATCTAGTCCAACCCCCTGCTCGAAGCAGGACCAATTCCCAGTTAAATCATCCCAGCCAGGGCTTTGTCAAGCCTGACCTTAAAAACCTCTAAGGAAGGAGATTCTACCACCTCCCTAGGTAACGCATTCCAGTGTTTCACCACCCTCTTAGTGAAAAAGTTTTTCCTAATATCCAATCTAAACCTCGCCCACTGCAACTTGAGACCATTACTCCTCCTTCTGTCATCTGCTACCATTGAGAACAGTCTAGAGCCATCCTCTTTGGAACCCCCTTTCAGGTAGTTGAAAGCAGCTATCAAATCCCCCCTCATTCTTCTCTTCTGCAGGCTAAACAATCCCAGCTCCATCAGCCTCTCCTCATAACTCATGTGTTCCAGTCCCCTAATCATTTTTGTTGCCCTTCGCTGGACTCTCTCCAATTTATCCACATCCTTCTTGAAGTGTAGGGCCCAAAACTGGACACAGTACTCCAGATGAGGCCTCACCAATGTCGAATAGAGGGGAACGATCACGTCCCTCGATCTGCTCGCTATGCCCCTACTTATACATCCCAAAATGCCATTGGCCTTCTTGGCAACAAGGGCACACTGCTGACTCATATCCAGCTTCTCATCCACTGTCACCCCTAGGTCCTTTTCCGCAGAACTGCTGCCTAGCCATTCGGTCCCTAGTCTGTAGCTGTGCATTGGGTTCTTCCGTCCTAAGTGCAGGACCCTGCACTTATCCTTATTGAACCTCATCAGATTTCTTTTGGCCCAATCCTCCAATTTGTCTAGGTCTTTCTGTATCCTATCCCTCCCCTCCAGCGTATCTACCACTCCTCCCAGTTTAGTATCATCCGCAAATTTGCTGAGAGTGCAATCCACACCATCCTCCAGATCATTTATGAAGATATTGAACAAAACCGGCCCCAGGACCGACCCTTGGGGTACTCCACTTGATACCGGCTGCCAACTAGATATGGAGTCATTGATCACTACCCGTTGAGCCCGACAATCTAGCCAGCTTTCTACCCACCTTGTAGTGCATTCATCCAGCCCATACTTCCTTAACTTGCTGACAAGAATACTGTGGGAGACCGTGTCAAAAGCTTTGCTAAAGTCAAGAAACAATACATCCACTGCTTTCCCTTCATCCACAGAACCAGTAATCTCATCATAAAAGGCGATTAGATTAGTCAGGCATGACCTTCCCTTGGTGAATCCATGCTGGCTGTTCCTGATCACTTTCCTCTCATGTAAGTGCTTCAGGATTGATTCTTTGAGGACCTGCTCCATGATTTTTCCAGGGACTGAAGTGAGGCTGACTGGCCTGTAGTTCCCAGGATCCTCCTTCTTCCCTTTTTTAAAGATTGGCACTACATTAGCCTTTTTCCAGTCATCCGGGACTTCCCCGGTTCGCCACGAGTTTTCAAAGATAATGGCCAATGGCTCTGCAATCACAGCCGCCAATTCCTTCAGCACTCTCGGATGCAACTCGTCCGGCCCCATGGACTTGTGCACGTCCAGCTTTTCTAAATAGTCCCTAACCACCTCTATCTCCACAGAGGGCTGGCCATCTCTTCCCCATTTTGTGATGCCCAGCGCAGCAGTCTGGGAGCTGACCTTGTTAGTGAAAACAGAGGCAAAAAAAGCATTGAGTACGTTAGCTTTTTCCACATCCTCTGTCACTAGGTTGCCTCCCTCATTCAGTAAGGGGCCCACACATTCCTTGGCTTTCTTCTTGTTGTCAACATACCTGAAGAAACCCTTCTTGTTACTCTTGACATCTCTGGCTAGCTGCAGCTCCAGGTGCGATTTGGCCCTCCTGATAACATTCCTACATGCCCGAGCAGTATTTTTATACTCTTCCCTGGTCATATGTCCAACCTTCCACTTCTTGTAAGCTTCTTTTTTATGTTTAAGATCCGCTAGGATTTCACCATTAAGCCAAGCTGGTCGCCTGCCATATTTACTATTCTTTCGACTCATTGGGATGGTTTGTCCCTGTAACCTCAACAGGGATTCCTTGAAATACAGCCAGCTCTCCTGGACTCCTTTCCCCTTCAAGTTAGTCCCCCAGGGGATCCTGGCCATCCGTTCCCTGAGGGAGTCGAAGTCTGCTTTCCTGAAGTCCAGGGTCCATATCCGGCTGCTTACCTTTCTTCCCTGCGTCAGGATCCTGAACTCAACCAACTCATGGTCACTGCCTCCCAGATTCCCATCCACTTTTGCTTCCCCCACTAATTCTACCCGGTTTGTGAGCAGATGTTTTTATACACACAGACCATGACAAAATGGGTGTTTATCACTACAAAAGGTTTTCTCTCCCCCAACAAACCCACTCTCCTGCTGGTAATAGCTTATCTAAAGTGATCAGTCTCCTTACAATGTGTATGATAATCAAGGTGGGCCATTTCCAGCACAAATCCAGGGTTTAACAAGAACATCTGAGGAACAGTGGGGGGTGGGGGGAGGAATAAACAAGGGGAAATAGGTTACTTTTTATAATGAATCAACCATTCACAGTCTCTATTCAAGCCTAAGTTAATTGTATCCAATTTGCAAATTAATTCCAATTCAGCAGTCTCTCGTTGGAGTCTGTTTTCGAAGTTTTTTTATTGAAGGATAGTCACTTTGAGATCAGAAATCGAATGACCAGAGAGATTCAAGTGTTCTCCAACTGGTTTATCAATGTTATAATTCTTGACATCTGATTTGTGTCCATTTATTCTTTTACGTAGAGACTGTCCAGTTTGGCCAATGTACATGGCAGAGGGGCATTGCTGGCACATGGTGGCATATATCACATTGGTAGAGGTGCAGGTGAACGAGCCTCTGATAGTGTGGCTGATGTTATTAGGCCCTGTGATGGTGTCCCCTGAATAGATGTGTGGGCACAGTTGGCAACGGGCTTTGTTGCAAGGATAGATTCCTGGGTTAGTGGCTCTGTTGTGTGGTATGTGGTTGTTGGTGAGTATTCGCTTCAGGTTGGGGGGCTGTCTGTAGGCAAGGACTGGCCTGTCTCCCAAGATTTGTGAGAGTGTTGGGTCGTCCTTCACGATACGTTGTAGATCCTTGATAATGTGTTGGAGGGGTTTTAGTTGGGGGCTGAAGGTGATGGCTAGTGGTGTTCTGTTATTTTCTTTGTTAGGCCTGTCCTGTAGTAGGTGACTTCTGGGAACTCTTCCGGCTCTATCAATCTGTTTCTTCACTTCCGCAGGTGGGTATTGTAGTTGTAAGAATGCTTGATAGAGATCTTGTAGGTGTTTGTCTCTGTCTGAGGGGTTGGAGCAAATGTGGTTTTATTGCAGAGCTTGGCTGTAGACAATGGATAGTGTGGTGTGGTCAGGGTGAAAGCTGGAGGCATGTAGGTAGGAATAGTGGTCAGTAGGTTTCCGGTATAGGGTGGTGTTTATGTGACCATTGTTTATTAGCACTGTAGTATCCAGGAAGTGGATCTCTTGTGTGGACTGGTCCAGCCTGAGGTTGATGGTGGGATGGAAATCGTTGAAATCATGGTGGAATTCCTCAACGGCTTCTTTTCCATGGGTCCAGATGATGAAGATGTCAACAATATAGCGAAAGTAGAGTAGGGGTGTTAGGGGACGAGAGCTGAGGAAGCATTGTTCTAAGTCAGCCATAAAAATGTTGGCATACTGTGGGGCCATGTGGGTACCCATAGCAGTGCCACTGATTTGAAGATATACATTGTCCCCAAATGTAAAATAGTTATGGGTAAGGACAAAGTCACAAAGTTCAGCCACCAGGTTAGCTGTGACATTATCAGGGATAGTGTTCTTGACGGTTTGTAGTCCATCTTTGTGTGGAATGTTGGTGTAGAGGGCTTCTACATCCATAGTGGCCAGGATGGTGTTATCAGGAAGATCACCGATGGATTGTAGTTTCCTAAGGAAGTCAGTGGTGTCTTGAAGGTAGCTGGAAGTGCTGGTAGCATAGGGCCTGAGGAGGGAGTCTACATAGCCAGACAATCCTGCTGTCAGGGTGCCAATGTCTGAGATGATGGGGTGCCCAGGATTTCCAGGTTTATGGATCTTGGGTAGTAGATAGAATATCCCAGGTCGGGCTTCCAGGGGTGTGTCTGTGCGGATTTGATCTTGTGCTTTTTCAGGGAGTTTCTTGAGCAAATGCTGTAGTTTCTTTTGGTAATTCTCAGTGGGATCAGAGGGTAATGGCTTGTAGGAAGTGGTGTTGGAGAGCTGCCAAGCAGCCTCTTGTTCATATTCTGACCTATTCATGATGACAATAGCACCTCCTTTGTCAGCCTTTTTGATTATGATGTCAGAGTTGTTTCTGAGGCTGTGGATGGCATTGTGTTCTACACGGCTGAGGTTATGGGGCAAGTGATGCTGCTTTTCCACATTTCAGCATGTGCACATCGGCGGAAGCACTCTATGTAGAAGTCCAGTCTGCTGTCTCGACCTTCAGGAGGAGTCCACCTAGAATCCTTCTTTTTGTAGTGTTGGTAGGGAGGTCTCTGTGGATTAGTATGTTGTTCAGAGGTGTGTTGGAAATATTCCTTGAGTCGGAGACGTCGAAAATAGGATTCTAGGTCACCACAGAACTGTATCATGTCGTGGGGGTGGAGGGGCAGAAGGAGAGGCCATGAGATAGGACAGCTGCTTCTGCTGGGCTAAGAGTATAGTTGGATAGGTTAACAATATTGCTGGGTGGGTTGAGGGAACCATTGCTGTGGCTCCTTGTGGCAAACCCTGGATTTGTGCTGGAAATGGTCCACCTTGATTATCATACACATTGTAAGGAGAGTGATCTCTTTAGATAAGCTATTACCAACAGGAGAGTGGGTTTGGGGGGGTCAGGTGGGGAGAAAACCTGGATTTGTGCTGAAAATGGCCCACCTTGATTATCATACACATTGTAAGGAGAGTGATCTCTTTAGATAAGCTATTACCAACAGGAGAGTGGGTTTGGGGGGGTCAGGTGGGGAGAAAACCTGGATTTGTGCTGAAAATGGCCCACCTTGATTATCATACACATTGTAAGGAGAGTGATCGCTTTAGATAAGCTATTACCAGCAGGAGAGTGGGGTGCGGGGAGAGAAAACCTTTTGTAGTGATAAACACCCATTTTTTCATGGTCTGTGTGTATAAAAACATCTTCTGTATTCTCCATGGTATGCATCTGATGAAGTGAACTGTAGCTCACGAAAGCTTATGCTCAAATAAATTGGTTAGTCTCTAAGGTGCCACAAGTACTCCTTTTCTTTTTGCGAATACAGACTAACATGGCTGTTACTCTGAAACCTTCTACATTATTGTACATCAGTATCATGTGCATTTTAACAATAAGAAACAAAATGGCATGTATTACTTTGAAGAAATGTGCTTTGTTGCTATTTGGAAAAATAACTTAACATACCAGTGATATTTTCAAGGCAGAGAGCATCTGGGACAAGGAATATAGAAATATTCATCCTGCAAACCTATACACAAAAGACTAATCCTTACTCAATTTGTCAACTAATAAAGCTGATACAAATAGAACCAGCCAAGACTAACAATCATAAGTGTTCACTGATCCATTGGCAATCTTTGGTCACTGCACAATTACATAGTGTTTACAGGGCATATAGCAGAAGCAGGTTAAGGAACAAAAATTGTCCATCATGTGTCACTTTTGTTCTAGGAGGATAATGACACCTATCTGGAAGATGATTGTGTGATGTAATTTATTTTCTTCTGGATATATCACTATAATGGCAATATCAGTAAGGATTAAGGAAGAAAAAGATGTTGGCAAGCAAGTGACATTACCTCATCCAAGGAAAAGGACACACTTGCACTTTCATGTTACCATTCAGCAAATATTTACTGTTTTAAAATGTTGCCCCTCTCATTGTTTGTTTTCAGATACACTTTTTTTTTCTTGTCATGCTCTTATAAATTGCTGTATGTATTTTTATTCATAGAACATTTTTTGTATTCTTAATTCTAATCAATACAATCTGCTATTAGGACTGGCTTGAGATTCATTTTATTGACTTTATTAATAAGGAAGCAAAAGGTAAACAGCAATGAAGAACCTTACTCTTCTATGTTATACTCTGACAACTCTCACTGGAATAATTGGCCCCTTAAGTTAAAGTCAATACTAAATTTGGATTTGTTGAGGACACAAACTAAGAACAGAGCAATAATGCAAAAGGAACCCGAGAGGCTAATGTTAGGAGCAAAAAATCATTCAGTGAGATTGAACCTGACAAATGCATAGTAATGTAACTGACTACAATTAGTTAAATTACCCTTGTTAGATTAATTCATTGTGAGAATGTTATCTGACAACTGTTGCCTTTTCTTCTGTTCACATACCATTCATGAACCAATCCTGATTATTGCAAATGTATTTGCTCTTAAGTATTCCCAAATTAGTTTGGGCAAACAGCGTGCATCCTATGGGGTGCTGGTAAACCATTCACTTTGACTATGCATTATGGTCCTCCTACAGCAAAATATGAGTATGTGCTTTAACTTAATTTGACTGTTGAAGTCAAAGGAACTATCATTACGCATATGGTCAAATGCTTTCCTAGATTAAGGAATGTGTGTTCTGCATGATTGTTTATTTATATCACATAGTATTCTCTCTGCTCCCCATTTAGGTAAAAAAAAAATTTAAGCGGGAGAAATGACAAATGTCAAAAAATGATGAATAATAAATATGCCTGTTTGCACATGAGTACTCTTTTCCCCAGTGTATTCATACAAGCAGCCGCTCGAACATTTGTGTGGCCAAAAGCCTATTTGCAAGAAAATCTGCAAACACAAAGAGTGCTAACATGGTTGGACTAACAGCTGATGAATGTTAGCGAGCACCATTGTTTTAGTATTCAGGCAACTCTATTAAATGATAACAGGCCAACTTTGCTGTAAAGAAAATAATTCACAGAGGTCTTGTCACAAGGCCCAGAAAATGTAATAAGCCTTCACTTTGGACAGCCTGTTCTAGAATCAGCAGCACTTCAAATGTAATTTGGAAGTGTCACTGAAAAGTTTTAATGATAATCTCTGCCAATTTCACTAAAAGATCTTCATTTTAGAATATGAAGTAACTGCTTAGGCCATGTCTACACTAGCAAGTTTACAGCGGCCCAGCTACACCACTGTAAGAATGTTTGGGTAGCCACTTTATGCCAACAGGGGAGAGCTCTCTGGCTGACATAATTAAACCACTTCCAATGAGCAGCAGCAGCTATGTGGGTGGGAGAGCATCTCCTACTGACATAGCTCTGTCCACACCGATGCTTCTGTCAATGTAACTAATGTAGCTCAGGCTCACGGTTTATTCACACCCTTGAGCAACATAAATTATGCTGACAAAAAAGTGAAAGTGTAGACATAGCCTTAGTTTATTTCCTGACTAAATACAGTATGTTTGAAAGTTACAACTGAAAATCTGATGCAGAAAAATGTGTAATTTAGGTAAGTATTCTAAGAAGGTCATACCTTTATGGCTCCTTTATGTCAATTACTAGTATACAACAAAACTACGAAGTAAGTCTATGCAATGTTACTTTAGTTATGTGGTTGGTATACAGAAAGAGACAGATTCAGTAGTAAAAATGAGTGAAAAAACTCCCAGAATTTCTGTCCCACAGAAAATCCCAATATTTCTATATATGTTTTCATCCCAGATCCATACAAAGTTGAAATATCAAAGTTTTTCACACAAACAATTCAGCAAAACTCCTACTCTGAAGTGTCAGAGTTTTGTTTCAACATTTTCAAACAAAATGAAATGGTTTAACATTTCTGAATTGAAACTTTTCATTTTGGTTTTGTCAGCCTGAAACAAATTGTATTGATGGATCAATACTGATCTCTGCATCTTCCTGAACTGAGCTGCCTCATGGGAGTTGTATTTCTGGATCTCTCATACCTGTATTCTTCGATGTGGTACTATGGTATCTCTATCTATGGCTGAGGAGTTGTTGTACCACAGGAAATGCAACCTATCTAGGGAGCCTTGCCCAAAAGCAGACAGTAGTGGAATGAGGCATGGGGACTCGGGAGGACTTTGAGATTAATGTTGCATTGACTCAGAATGAAATGTTTCATTTAGATTTTCCAACAGAAAATTAGAAAATAGCAAAACCAAAATGTTCCCACTAGAAAATTTTGATTTTGTGAAAACCACATGTTCCATTAAAAATATTTGGATGGAAAATTCCTGACCATTTCTATTCAATAAACAGAGAGACCTATGAAGTGCTAGTTCTTTACTGTACAAGTACTGTGACTATATCTAGAATATTGTATGCAATCCTGACCACCTGAATAAAATATTAATAATTTGGATACAGTTCAGAGAACAGTAACAAATTATTTAGAAGCTTGAGGGGTCTGGTTTAGGAGGAAAGATTTAAAGAACTACTGGCAGGTAATGAAATGGATGCAGAAACCATCTACATGTGTGAACACCAAGGAGAGAATTGTTTAGAGTGATCAAAGAAGTGGGCAGTTAACTTAGCTAAGAAATAACTGAATAAAGCAGAACAAAGATAAATTTAAGATGAATATCAGGCTGTCCTTAACAGTGGTGGGGCTACTGCTACTTTGTTAATGCTGGCAAAACTCCCATTGCCTTCAAAGGGAGCAAGATCACATCCGATGTGAAATATTGGATTGTGGTCTTCAAAAAAAAAAAATACACACACAGAGGCAGCCTCATTATTTATGCAATTAAACAGTTCAGTAGAAAAAAATACTTGTGAATACATTGTCAGGAACAGTCTGCTGGGCCACATGCTGATACGATTGCTTACACCGAGTAGTACCTTGTGCCAAATAGTTCTGTTGAGTGCAATAAGGATATTCACAGAGTATGGCACTATTCAACATAAGTAACGGTACCCAAATTTAGACCTATGATTCCAAGGCAGCAAAATATATTATAAAACCTCACAGTATGGCACAAAATTGAACTAAAATGAAAAAGCATAATTAAAGCCTCATTCTCACATATATAAGCTACTTCTCTGTATAGGGAAGGAATGTAGGTGGTTTTCAAATTGGCTAGAATCCTGTGACCTCTCCTACTGGGAGATAGCATCACCCTCCTTCCTCTCTATCCCAGACACTAAAGGCTGAGAATTCTAGCTATCAGCTGACTAGATCCAATGAAACAAAGCAGCTTCCTTGTGGAGGTTACTTGCCTCTGTAGAAGCCTGCATGAAACTTGGACAGAGCAGAGGGTTACAGAAGAGAACTGTCTGGCAGAGAGGTAGGGAAGCCAGGCTGCGTGTGCATGGTTGGAGCCGTAGCTGCAGTTGCAGCTCCTATGTAAATAGTTCTCTTAATAAATGGCTAGTTTAGCTTTAGAAACATGGAATCCTCTCGCATTATTACCCAGCATGCAGTACATGAAACAGCCTCCATACTACTTTCAGCTCCCACTCTCGAGTAACATTGCGACAGCTGGAGATATGGGGCTGGATACTTGCTTAACTGGGGGCTGCCTCCAGAAATCCCTCAAGGGATAAGGTGTTTCCTGTTGTGCACAGTATGGAACAGCAGGCAGCAGTTTTCATTTATGAAGAATTTCTGGATGCTTTACTGTCTTAATACTGGTTTCTCTGGTCACACGAATCACTTTGATATGCCTTCATACACAGGGCTCAATCCATGGAGTACAAAAATCTAATACAGTGAATGTTTGCAAAATATAATTATGAAGTCAACAGAAGTTTGGGTGAAATGTCAGAAATGTGTAGACAACAAGCTGACATATATCCTAATGAGAACATATGGTTCTTTCTTTAATACCTTCTTCACTGTCAGAAAATTAATATATCTTCTACGGGGGAATAATTAGTATTAAAACAGAGCAATGAAAAACAGAATTGGCTCCTGCATTCATATCCTAAGGCGTATGAACAGCATTTTTCTGGCCCCTTTCTCTTAACCCCAAGATTTCCTATTTCTTTACAACTTCCTCAGTCATTCCTGCCTCTTCCTTCCCCAGCCTCACCCCTTTCCTTATTGTTCTCCAGCCTTTACATCTTTCTTCACGTCCATAGAGAACTTGTCATCTCGCCAGTGAGTTTCCTCTGATATATTCCAAGTAGCCCTGAAGCACTTCAAAACTCACTTTATGAAGATATCAAACTGTATCTGGTAAGAGATTGAAATGATCTAATTGTTCATTTTGGGTTTGATCATTCAAGGCAGTTAGCACTTTGTCCCTGTTCCAGCACTTACTTTCAACCTTAAGCACGTAAGTAGCCCCATTAATTTAAAGTTAAGCACATGCTTAAGTGTTTTACTGGATCAAGGTGAGGTTGCCTTGCACATTATTCATCAAGGGCTTCATTTGGCAAATATGTATCTTTTCTCTCTCTAATTTATGAAAATCTATAAAGTGAGTCATGCTGATCCCTGGGAGACCTAGAAAGCTTCCTAATCTAGGGCATCAGTAATGATTCAGATTCTGTATGTATGTGCTGAAAATAAGGTTGTGGACATGATTATTTAATTGGACTATTGCTGGCATTCCCACAAACAGATACATTTTAAGAAGGCAGATGAAATGTCAAACCATTTGTAGCATGTGTTAAAATGCGTATCGGTCAAAAGGCAAGTCACCAAATTTGATAATCTTAATTTCAAGGGGGAGGAAATAAAACAATATGAAGGCTGATTCATTGGCAAACTAAAGCATCTCATACAAAGAGTAGCTGTTAACACAAAAACACTTTTCAAAGAAAACATTTTTTCTCACTTTCTTCCTTGCCTGGAATAGAAACAGAACTCTCACTACTTGAGGGCACCCCGGCTCCTTTGGATTATCCAGGTCACGTAGCTTCCGTACCTAGCAAGAAATGAGATGTCCTTTTCTTTCAGAGCTGAACTTTGCCACACTTATCCAAGCCTTTATCACTGAAGTTGAAATACTGTGATGAGCTCTATATGGAACTGCACCTTCACTTCATTCAGAAATTGCAGCTAGTGCAGAATAAGGCTCACTCCTTATATGATAATTAGTTTAATGAAAAGCATCTATGCCTTCTGACACACACCGGCTTCCCACTGATTTCCATGAGAGATTCAACTGCTGGTTGTGACTTTTAAAGCCATAAATGATTTAGAACCTGATTTTTAGACCAGATCTCGCTCCCTGTGCTTCTGTAAGCATTACAGTTATCCTGTGGTGCCCAAGCTAACATCTCCCTGGTTTAAACAATGGCTGACAGAAGGATGGACATCCAGAGAGGGATATTGGCTTTCACACTCTTTTTCTATGCTGGCTCAGCAGAACCCACATCACGGGAATCCTCAAGACACTGAAGGCATTAGAGACATGATTGCTGTCTATAAATATATCTCTGGGATAAATACCAGGGAGGGAGAGGAGTTATTTAAGTTAAGTACCTGTGTGGACAGAAGAGCAAATTGATAAAAACTGGCTATCAACAAGATTAGGCTTGAAATTTGATGAAAGGAGTGAAGTTCTGGAGAAGCTTTCCAACGGGAACAGCAGGGGCCAAAAACCTAACTGGTTTCAAGACTGCGCTTGATAAATTAATGAAGAGGACAGCATGATGAGATTGATTACAATAGCACATAGCCCATCTGCGGTTAGCAAATATCTCCAATGGTCAGGGGTGGGGATGGCTCTCAGTTACTACAGGAAATTCTTTCCCAGGTGTCTGGCTGGTGGATCCTGCCCACATGCTCAGGATCTAACTGATCACCATAGTTGGGATTGAAATGGAATTTTCCCCCAGATCAGATTGGCAGAGACCCTGGAGGTTTTAAAAGTCCTCAGCATGCAGCACAGATCACTTGCTGGTTTAAACTAGAGTAAATGCTGGATTCTCTGTAACTTGAATTCTTTAAAACAAGATTTGAGGAATTTAGTAATTAAGCCAGAAATTATGGGTATATTACAGGGAGTGGCAAGGTTCTGGGGCCTTTCACTGTGCAGGAGGTCAGACTAGATGGTCATGACAGTCCCTTCTAGCCTTAAAGTCAAATTCTCCAGGCTTGCTGTGGGGAGGTGATTTTGGTGACACTATTTCAGACTGGAGGCTCTTGAAGTCAAGCTTTTTGAAAGCCTTTCAGGAAAGTTTGCAGCTATTAAAATGTGTAAGTGGGGCCTAAAAGACTGAATTGGATACTTTGGATACTTTGGTATAATTCGTATTTTGTATTAAGGGCTGTGGAGACTTCCGCAGGGAATTTTTTTTTTAAGTTTAGATATATTTGTGTTTCCTTTAACTGTGTCAATGCAGTGAGATGTGACTCAGAGGTGCAGCTACAGAATATAGATCAATATAGATTGCAAGAATGTTTTCTACAAAGTATGTTTGTTGTTTAATCTCCTCCAACAAGTGACTGGGTTACATCACAAAGCAGGCATCACTGCACATCTTAGAAAACAGTTCTACTTGCCAAACAATATGGGGAAAAAAGAGTTTCTCTCTAATTCAATGTATTGTACTATGTCTTTAGTTAATGGAGTTTTACAGGCAATTCAAATTCCATGAAGCAGACGCTGATCTTGATTATAGCGGTATAAATCCACAGTAAGTGATTTTTCAGAAGTACAGAGCACTATATATGTCTCCATGAATGCAGTTGGAGTTGTGGGTGCTCAGCACTTCTAAAAAAAATAGAGCACTAACTTTTGAAATCAATGGAATTACTCCAGGATTATATAGCTGTGGTTTAGAGCACATTGTGACCTGAAAATATTTATGGGTATTTTAATTTCATAGTGCACAGTAGACTATCTTCATTATCTTATCTAGACATTATGGATAGCATATAGATAAGTCAAAATTGTTAACTGATTTTTTTTAATCCTTGTATCACACAAAACTTTGGAAGATGGAAGTTTTGCCAATGACTTTAATAGGAGCAAGACAGGTGCTTTTATATTTTGTAATGAATCTGAAAGAAAGCTATTACAATTTTTCAGGTACAGAAT
This sequence comes from Lepidochelys olivacea, assembly GCF_965140295.1. Taxonomy (NCBI): domain Eukaryota; kingdom Metazoa; phylum Chordata; order Testudines; family Cheloniidae; genus Lepidochelys; species Lepidochelys olivacea. The sequence goes on along the minus strand of NC_140414.1, from coordinate 43,077,408 downwards.
TAGGTCTCCCATTAAAAGTAAGTACTGCAGATTAGCATATTTTTGTGACTGATGCACATGGGCTTTTAATGAAATTGAATGAAGTGAGATCCAAAGTCATCCCAGTAATACATTTTAATAAAAGAAAATATAAGCTGGAAGAGTTTCATACATGAATGTTCAAAGTTTAAGGCATTACTTAAGCAATGAATGCATGAAGTTATTAACCTTCTTTGAGAATTAAAATGTTTTAGTATTTGATTAATTGAATCCAAAGCTCATTTTAATTTTGAATGTTTGAGTTTTTGAAGAAGTAAGTTAAATATAATTAATAACAATGTGTAATTATAAAAAGAAAAGGAGTACTTGTGACACCTTAGAGATTAACAAATTTATTTGAGCATAAGCTTTCGTGAGCTACAGCTCACTTCATCGGATGCATTCAGTGGTAGCTCACGAAAGCTTATGCTCAAATAAATTTGTTAGTCTCTAAGGTGCCACAAGTACTCCTTTTCTTTTTGTGAATACAGACTAACACGGCTGCTACTCTGAAATGTGTAATTATGCTACTCTTGAAAATTTGCAAAACAGCCCTGGCAAAAAACCAGTTTTAATGGCTTCTCTTGAGTAAAAACATTTTTAAAAAAAATAATATTTTCAAATAACTAACTAAAAATACCAGTTTCCCTGTTAATAGAGATAGTAACCTAAATTACCACCACCATCAGCTGCCAGATTTCAACTGGTAGCCTAGATGTGAAAAGGTCTTTGGGTAGCTCAGTCAGCTGGTAAAAGACATTCCTTCTGACTTGCATGAATGCCTATAATTACCTGTAAAAAGAAAAGGAGTACTTGTGGCACCTTAGAGACTAACCAATTTATTTGAGCATGAGCTTTCGTGAGCTACAGCGCTGTAGCTCACGCTCAAATAAATTGGTTAGTCTCTAAGGTGCCACAAGTACTCCTTTTCTTTTTGCGAATACAGACTAACACGGCTGTTACTCTGAAACCTATAATTACCTGTAGTATTGATAGGTTCTTATCCTTAATAAGGATTGTGTGCAATTAACTATAAAATGGCTATTCAGATACAATTTTACCTATCTGTAGAAAGTTTACTGAGATGAGCTCCTAGATGAGATTTGCGATGATTTAATATTTATATAATACCATACATCACCTATTTTCAATCACTAGCTTACTTGTCGTTGATTTGTAATTGTAATATAATGTGCTGAATTTTAACGTGGAAAATCAATTTGGGATCTAGCACAGAAACGTTGGGCCTTGATGAATGGACTGGCCTGAGCTGAGCTAGTGGGAGGGAACATATGTTTTAAAAAAGATGTTCTAGAAGGATTCCTCTTTGACTATGTCAACATTGCAAGTGGGGGGGTGATTCCCAGCTTGTGTAAGCTTTCATCTGTGCTATTCTTTTTAGTGCACTAGCTCAGATGAGAGCTAGCACAAGTATGTCTACGTGATTGGGGAAATCACACCCCTAGCTCATAGGGTAGGCGTAGTCTTTATGTTCATATGCTACAATTAATTCATTGTAAGGGATGAGCTATGCAAGTTAATCACAGCCACTTTTGATGTGGCTAAGACTCAAGACAATTGGTGAAGATTGCACAGCAACAGTTATACATTACTAGGGAAAAGGACTAAATCTGGTCAAAAAGTGATTCATTAAATGTATTTTTTATCCAAATTTGAAAGAATGTCAAAAGTGCAATTTAAAAAAAAAATAACCAACTCTACTGAATCCAAAGGCAGATTTGTTTAACCAGCTTGGAAATCTAGATTTCCTCATCTGAGTAATTGATTATTTCCACTCCCCATCCTGGAGTTTAAGTGTGTTACTCCCATTAGTGTCAGAGTTTTACATGCTCTAAGGACTATCATAGGAGTCATCTTACTCATCAGACCTATCTTCCATCTAGTCCAGTATTTGTCTCTCACGGCAAGATGACAAAGAGGATGCAGGATTAGACTAAAAATAAAAATAAAGTTCCTATTTGAGTCTTCCAGAATCAGTAGGAATTACATGCCAAAGCTAAGCTATATTTATAATCACAGTAGTTTTACTCTTCCTGAAGCTTACAAGGCTGAACTGCCTTCTCTCCTGGCCATGTCTCCCACCCACACCCAAGTCTTTCTGTGTATTGATGAAAGGAGCATCCTCTCCCTTTCTCCCCCTTGTGAGCCATAACTCATCTGGTCTGTCTATTCCTATTGCAAGTAGATTAAAATCATGTGAATAAAAAGTTGGGGATAGGGAGTGAAAATGCTTCCTAAGACAGTGTTACTGGGTCCACTCACTGCTATGACAGTGCCTCATCCTAACTACTCTGGAGATCAAGTCCATCCAGGTCTGAGGCCCCCTTCCCTCATCTCACTCTCCAAGACTCTGCACACTTCCTCTTTGTGACTCAGTCCTCTGGCCAGCTCACTGTACAGTCTTTCCTTTCTGAGGTATCAATATCTCACTGGATCAGCAGTCTTCATCCATTCCAGACAGTCTTACAATGCTAGGCCAGCTCCTGGCTAGCAGCAGAATCAGGCCTGCTCACTACCCCAGGTTCCAGTTCAGGGACCCTACATCCAGCACTTATGATCTGCTTGCTCCCAGACTTTATTAAAATTTTCCTGGATTCCTTCCTACTTTTCTGGTCTATCTTCTGTCCCCCGCCCACGCTTAGGGATTTAGCAGCCCAAATTCCCTCCTCCAATGGAGTAACTGCAGACTGCGTAGCTCTCTTTCCCTCAGAGAAGAGAGGTGTGTTTGGGGTAAGACTACAGACTAGTTCCATCACAACCCTCTCCTCTTCTCAGCCTGCCCCTGCCCAGCTGGGCTTCATCTTCAATCAGCTTTCTAATCCCTGGCCCTCCCCGACTTGCAGCCTATCAGGCTAATTGACATCATTTAACCTGCTCTGCCTTGGCCTATTGGGTGGACACTTCATCAGAGGCACATAATGAATTTCTAACAAAGCATTCACTACATAGCCATGCAACAGTGCTCTAAACTCCAGTGCCACAGGCCTGGCTGGTAACATTTCCCTTTTCCAAGCACTATGGCAGAATGGGGGTAGGGAGCACCTTTCTGCAACAGTGCTGCCATCACTGTATTTCTGTGCTAGCAGCCAGGAGAGCTGCTGTCACAAAGCTCCCATGATTATAGTCAGTTTCTAAAATGGCAATTTCCATATCAGGAAATCACTGCCTCTTTTTAAAACCCCTTTATCATTTCCTAGCCACAGATTTGTGTCCTGGAAGGACTACCCATATGCATTAGGGGATTGTTATTAAGAAACCTACAAATTGCTTTTCGTCCATCTCATCTGCTGCCAGTTGCCAATATTGTATGCTTTTGAAATAGGTGAGACGACTAATGAAAACCCTCCTACATAAGAAAGAAAAGTTCTCTGTTAGTTTTTATGCTAATTGTATCCTTAGCCTTTCTGCTGAGACTGCTAATAAATTATCTGTCCAGGCATGGACACACATGGGGTGGGTTTAAAGAAAAAGTCCCACCAAGGAAAATTAACTAGGAATGTTTTGGTAGGGCCTAAAGTCGGAGGGGGCTGTGTGTGTGGCAGAGGACAAGCGATACAATACAAAAGAACTCCCACAAATTTCTAACCTTCAAGTTGGGCCTAGGTTTTTTTTCCCCTTTTCATTTCTTTAACCCTTTCCCCCTCTATCCCTCTGTATTCATAACATTTCTCTCTTTTCATCTTTTATTTTTTTCTTACTTCTTCCTATCTCGCCACTGGTCTTCCTCCTCCATACCCAGATGGTCCCCTACTTATTTTCATCTTGATTTTATCTGGTTCCCCTCTCACTTTTCCTCCCAGTGTCTCTGCTTCATTTCTCTTCTCCCCCTTCCATATTATTTCCTCTCTGCTTAGTCCCTTATTATTAATTTACCCCCATTTTTATTTCTACGTCTCTTCCCTCTTTAAATTCTCCTGCCAAGGATCCTTCTTTGCTTTGACCTTCTAGGTCTCTTATTTCTCTCCCCATCTTGTGTTCTTTCTCCAGAACCCCCTCAATTTCACAGCTGTACTAGTTCTTTCCCAATGTTTCCATTTATTTCTGTATTTCTCCCCCTTTCAATTTAGGACATCTGTCTCCTCCTAGCTACTACACACAAAATACATTCACCTGCTGTAAAGTGAGGATGCCTCCATTTCCCACATTCTCTGAATCCCAGGGGCCTGCCTGCTGGTGGAGGGGAAGAGGACCTAGCTTGGAGGCAGGTTGAGTGGAAGAACCAGCTGGAGATTCAGCAGGTTCTCAAAGATAAAGTTTGGAGCAGTGATGCCTGAGTGCTGCTTATTACCTGCGTAATCTAGCCACCCCTAGATACAAATCCACTTGTAACTGATCTGAGAACACAAGTCATTTCATGTAGGTCACCACCACATGGTAATGATTATATCAGTCATTCCTGATTTAAGCTTGTTTTGCACTATTAGCCAATTCTATGTGAAACAAACAATTTTCATATAGATTTTAAAAAGATATTTTCCCCCAATTTCAAGCCTGAAAAAACCCTTCATTGTCTGGATCCATAATCACACCTTGTAAGAGGAAAATCTGAGCACCCGCAGTCTGGCAATCAGCATCAGTAGGCAGACACAAGTATACTTTTACGATTTAGTAGTGATTGGACTCAGGCACTTGGACCCACACATTACTATCACAGAGACTTAATCTGAGTCCTGTTGTGATATGGAGCTAGCTAGAGTTAACTTTTGCTTCAGTTTATAAGCCAACCACTAACATTTTGGGGTTGGGAAGCTGATTCCCTTATGGTATGTGTTTGTTTATTCCAAATTTGTCCATTAGGGGTTTCTTGTACCTTTTCTGAAACATTTGGTATGGGTGGAGGCCTGAAATAAGTTTCTCCATGGTTTAATTTAATTTTTCCATATCTTGCTGACATTACAAATATGTATAACACATGAATTATATATATCACTGAATATAATAATCTTATGATTTCCCTGAGAGATTTTGGCAACACCATGAACCATTATGCTGAAGCACAGGTTGTCTGGCATGTCACCACAGACCCAAGATGTAACTATTACCTTAGGGCCAAATTCTGACTCCCTTAATCACTGGGCTTTACTCAGACTACTAATGGAAAAAGGATGTCAGACATTCAAGATGAGTAAGGTCAGAAATGACTCTTTATGTACAAATATGATTGCTATCATTTTAAATATCCTCTTTTTATTTCAACTTCCTGTTTTATCCCAAACCTAGTTTGCCTTCATAGTCCTGAACTTTCTTGCATCCAACCAATTCTATCAAAGGCTGATGGTTGGAATTTTGGTAATATTCACATTCCAAAAGAGTTGTAGAAAATAATATGTCCTTATTCTGACATCACTTTCTTATTACCTACTTCTCTGTTGTCACTTTCATTTCAACTCAAATACCGAACAGTAATAAGGAGATAAACATCAATTTGTATAAGTCTATTCCAGGCTTCCATGTGTAATCAGAATATAAAATGTAGTTTACACACTGCTATTATTTACATTTCTATGCATACATCATCGTTGTGAAACCTATCTCTTGGTTATATATACACAATAGGCATAGAGGTTTGTCTTCCAAGATACATGTTAGGAGTCTATGAAATGTACATTTTAGAAGGTACTGAGATTGAAGAATGCATCAGGTCCATCTTGCCGTGAATCAGCAGATTTCATGATTTAATGCCACTTAAAGAGCTCCCTGTGTAATCTTTCTGGAAAGTTACAGGAAGTGCCAGATGCAGCACACAGATTTATTTATACCTAGAAATCTTAACCCATTGCTGCACTTTTCTTTAATGCTGAAAGAAACTGTAAAATTCTGTCTGGATGTCTAGCTAATCACTTACTTTGTTGTTTATTATTATTATTTATTATTCGGGTTGGGTGAACTTCCTCTGCATAATTCCATCCCCAGTAAAACCTCATGGATCTGAAAGTTCTACTGACTTAAATGATGGTGCTTTCATATTCCATCTTTCCAGAGACTTTGGGGAAAAAAGAAGCAGAGTAGAAGGAGAAAGAATTTTTTTTTAAAATATGAAAATGGTTTATCATACAGCAAAAGTGAAAGCCAGTTATAGGACTCTATTTATTAATGAAATACACAGCAAAAGTGAGTGCACATATCCCGAGACCTTTCAGATGCTCACTACTACAGGTTATGCTTTGCAACAGAGTGGAACCCAATACACTTACAGTGCCCACTTTTTCACCCGTAGCAGTTGTCCTTTTTCTGAGAAGTCTCCCTAAACTCTATCACAAAGATGTCAAAACTCATAGATTCATAGATACTAAGGTCAGAAGGGACCATTATGATCATCTAGTCTGACCTCCTGCACAATGCAGGCCACAGAATCTCACCCACCCACTCCTGTGAAAAACCTCACCTATGTCTGAGCTATTGAAGTCCTCAAATTGTAGTTTAAAGACTTCAAGGAGCAGAGAATCCCCCAGCAAGTGACCCCGGCCCCATGCTACAGAGGAAGACAAAAAACCTCCAGGGCCTCTTCCAATCTGCCCTGGAGGAAAATTCCTTCCCGACCCCAAATATGGTGATCAGCTAAACCCTGAGCATATGGGCAAGATTCACCAGCCAGATACTACAAAAAATTATTTCCTGGGTAACTTAAATTCCACCCCACCTAACATCCCATCACAGGCCATTAGGCCTATTTACCATGAATATTTAAAGATCAATTAATTACCAAAACCAAGTTATCCCATCATACCATCTCCTCAATAAACTTACCGAGTTTAATCTTAAAGCCAGATAGATCTTTTGCCCCCACTGCTTCCCTTGGAAGGCTATTCCAAAACTTCACTCCTCTGATGGTTAAAAACCTTTATCTAATTTCTATTCTAAACTTCCTGGTGGCCAGTTTATATCCATTTGTTCTTGTGTCCACGTTGGTACTGAGCTTAAATAATTCCTCTCCCTCTCCAGTATTTATCCCTCTGATATATTTATAGAGAGCGATCATCCTGTGCAGCAAACGTCTCCCCTTGAACTCACTGAATGCATAACTTTAGAAGCTATGTGTGCCATTCTTTCCCCTCTTAAGTAAGTGGATCTGTTGTGCATCATTATCACACAGCAGTTATCTCCTGTTCTTATTCCTTCACTTGAGCTTGGAGCAAATTTATTTTGCATCTAAAATATTTTCAAAGTAGAAAGTTCTCTGTTGTAGTGTTATCCTGTCAATCTAGCAGTATAGATTTGCAAATGTGTGCTCCAACTCCACATTTTCATTAATTATTATGGTCTTTCCATCTGGTCTAGTTGTGGTGTAGTCATGAAACACACATACACAACTCACCTCCCAAAATAATTTTTTCTGCCTTATACAACAAGCATAGTACAACTAAGGATTATATGAAAGATGGCTCCATATTCAACAAGCACCTTTACACTATATATAAATGAGGACACCTGGTCTTGGGTAAGGAGTTAGTATATCCTGGCTCCAATACCCTTCTTTTCTGCATAGTATCAGGTAATCCCTGTGTACATCAGGTGATTTGGGCCAAGCACTTACTCAAGAGGGGTAACTCACTGGAATAACAGGCATACCACAGCTCCTGGCATGAAACTTGCAAGCTGAGCAAATTTTATATAGAAGCCACTGATGCAGAATTAATGTAAATCAAGATGCCAGTTTTTCAGTCACTTCTGGTCTTAACTAGACTGTAATCCAGTTACAGTAAATATTTGAAATATCGATGAGAGGCAAAAATCAAGTAAAGTGTTATACTTTGAGTTCTTTCCCCTTTTAGAATATACCAACTCATTTTTGAAGTACCTTGCAGCAGTGAATTAAAACCAGTTGCCACAGGCTAAATATAATAAATGAAAATAAGCATTTCACTAAAGCATTCTTTCTTTTTAAAAAAAATAAAATCCTTAAAAGCTAGAGAGATAAACTTAACCAACTGCATAGATAACACTGGAAATATTTTAGCACAGAGTAAATTATTTGGTTACATTAAAAAATGAAACATTGCCACTTTAAATCAGAATACACTAATGTTAGAATGTTTTATACTTTTAATGAAATTTTAGAGGCAATCACTGATGAGTATGCAGAAGTCATGTCTGCTGCCAACACTGTCAGTTTACATAAATGCCTGGTGGGGAAACCAATATTAATGGCTGAAAGATCTCTGTACCCTAGGGCTATGTTCAACTGCTAAGATATTATAAGCAGTCATGCCAGGCTGTATGCCCTGTACTCCCGCCAACTTGTGAATGTATCTTTCAGAAAAGCACCATAAACAGACCTGAATGCATGCCTGCCTTTGTTGTTAGAGCCTTCTGTCAAGATTTTTAAAGCAAACTTGTTTACTAGAGAGTTAAGATTAAAAGGCTATCTAGATGAAATTGCACTGCACTGTTGAAGGCCTTTTTATCTGGAGGAATTTCTGAGAGATGTTCTTTTCTTTTTCATATGTCCTCCTGTATAGAGTCAAATGACAATATGGTTTATACATTAGAATGAAAATGCATTATGTGTTTTAAATAAGGGTATTTTAAGGACCACACTGCTTTTTTGTATTATATATTATAATCAGTTTGTAGCCAACACATTATGATATTAGGTACAATAGAAGCCATAGTGTAGAAATTTTGCCTCTGAGAATTTCATAGAAATGGTGCAAAATATATTTTATTTTATGTTACAGCAAGTTTGTTAGTAGTTACTAGCTCTTTGGTCACTCAGTTACAGACCTAAAAGTGGCAATTCTTCAACAAAAAAACTTCAAAAAGAGACTCCAACGAGAGACTGCTGAATTGGAATTAATTTGCAAACTGGACACAATTAATTTAGGCTTGAATAAAGACTGGGAATGGATGTGTCATTACACAAAGTAAAACTATTTCCCCATGTTTATCCCCCCCCCCCCCCCCCCACACACACACACACTGTTCCTCACACGTTCTTGTCAACTGCTGGAAATGGCCCACCTTGATTATTACTACAAAAGGTTGGGTTTTTGTTCCCTCCCCCTGCTGGTAATAGCTCACCTTACCTGATCACTCTCATTACAGTGTGTATGGTAACACCAATTGTTTCAAGTTCTCTGTGTATCTAAAATCTCCCCACTGAATTTTCTACTGCATGCATCCGGTGAAGTGAGATGTAGCTCATGAAAGCTTATGATCAAATAAGGTGCCACAAGTACTCCTTTTATTTTTGTGGATACAGACTAGCATGGCTGCTAGTCTGAAACCTAGCTCCTAGGGAGTACCCAGGCTTATTTAACTGTACATCTTGAACTCACAATCATTTTGAATAGTTTCTAATAATGTCAGGGCATCTAAATAATTAAGTGCAAAAAAAATAAATCAAAAAGAAAAAAATGGATATTATTTCGTTTGTATTAAAGAGGGTAGAGAAGGGGGAGGGATAGCTCAGTGGTTTGAGCTTTGGCCTGCTAAACCCAGGGTTGTGAGTTCAATCCTTAAGGGGGCCATTTAGGGATATGGGGCAAAAATTGGGGATTGGTCCTGCTTTGAGCAGGGGGTTGGACTAGATGACCTCCTGAGGTCCCTTCCAACCCTGATATCCTATGACATAAATATGTCTAGAAGTCTAAGATGCTAGGGCCTAATCCAAAGCCTGCTGAAGCCAATTGAAAGATTTGTCAGGACACAGTGTTGCAGGGTTTCCTCCTTTTCAATGCCCCTTTGTGTCCTGGTTACATCATGGTCTGTTGCTTCCATGGACTTGCCCTCCAGTCAGGTCAGCTCTCAGTCCAGTCTCCTCCTGGGATTAACAGAAAACTAATTACATCTAAACACAAAATAGACTCCTTGCCCTTAAAGTCCATACCACAAACACTGGTCCTTCGCAGAGTACCAAGGCCAATATTAGGCCCCTGACTGACTGGGCCAATTTCTTGGGATAGAGCAGAGAGACTCTTCCTTTGCTGTCCTGAATTCAACCAGAATTGGCCCCTAATAATAGCAGCCAGCTCCTTTTATCTGCCCTGCTGGGCTCTGATTGGCCTCCATCTGCTGTCAGCCTTTCTAAATGCCTGAGAACCAACTCTCACTAGTTTTCCCTGCAGATTATCATGGAAGGCTGGACTAGACCACTGGAGATCAGATCTCACTGATCTTCCCTCTTAGCAGGGCATTTTCTTAAGGTGAGGTGTGCTGAGGTGGTGGCAGAGAATGCCTGGTACACCTCATTGCAGACTCCCATTGTTTTCACTGGACTTTGGATCAGGTTGCCAGTGCTAGTTCCACTTCCAAGACTTCTTCAGTCTGTAAGAGTGATACATCAAAAATTAAACAACACACATTATTACTCTACACCGGGGTGAGCAAACTTTTTGGCCCAACGGCCACATCGGGGTTGCAAAACTGTATGGAGGGCCAGGTAGGGTAAGGCTGTGCCTCCCCAAACAGCCTGACTCCTGCCCCCTATCCGCCCCCCTGACTGTCCCCCTCAGAACTCCCGACCCATCCAACCCCCCCCAGCTCCTTGTCCCCTGACCCCCCCAACCCCCATCCAACCCCCCCTGCTCCCTGACTGCCCCGAATCCCATCCACACCCCCGCCTCCTGTCAGGCCCCCTGGGACTCCCACACCTATCCAACCCCCCTCGTTCCCCATCCCCTGACTGCCCCCCTGGACCTCCGTCCCATCCAACCGCCCCCTGCTCCCTGTCCCCCGACTGTCCCCCAGACTCCTTGTCCCTTATCCAACCCCCTACTCCCCGCCCCCTTACCATGCTGCCCAGAGCAGGAGGAGCTCGCAGCTGTGCGGCCTGGCTGGAGCCAGCCACGCTGCTCAGAGCGCTGGCAGTGCAGTAAGCTGAGGCTGCAAGGGAGGGGGGACAATGGGGGGAGGGCTGAGTGGGGGCTAGCCTCCCTGGCCGAGATCTCAAGGGCTGGGCAGGATGGTCCCGCGGGCCGTAGTTTGCCCACTTCTGCTCTACACTGAATGAACATTCAACAGAAAGAGTTATCCAAGTAGCCACATCACTAAACACCGGTATATTAGACTAAGCCCTGATCCTTAGATGCATAACCGTTCAGTTGTATTTACTTGATGAGCGCAGGATGCATTTTATGGCACAGGGGAGGCTCTTTGTTTTTACAAGCAGTACCAAATTCAGTAATATTGTGATTATTCCCTTTTGGACTATTAATAAGTCTTCTTGTTTCAATAACAAACTATATCTGCATTAGCCAATCATAGCTTAAAAGGTTATAGGGTTTAAGCCATTTGCCAGTTATGATGTAGCTACCAGCCAGCAACAGTTGGGCAATAAACTTTTGGTTGTAAATGTTTTCATGAGCAGTAAGTTCATGGCCAAAGCCATAACAACAGTGACATCAATTCTTGTCGACAATATAATCTAGCAGTACAGTTCCTTTCAAATTAAAGCAATACTTTGAAATTAAAGCATATTATTTATCATCAGTCTCCAGGCTAAGTCAGAGAGGCTAGGATTAAAGTTGGGCACACTTTATAAGGTTCATCCACCTGACCTGAGTTTTGCAGTCTCAGTGCAACTGCCAGCAAAGCCTGATTTCACCCTGGTTCTATTGCCCATTTTCAATATCATTTTAGATTGGATCTTCATGCAAGCATTTAGCATCAATCAAGAGAGTACTGTAGAATTAAATCCCAGTTTGCTCAAATATCACTTTCAGTAGTGTGAACTGACATCTGATGGCTTCTGTAACAGATCTCAGCCCCTTGCCCCTGTGGTTTACTAAACCCATCTGCATACACGGTAGCATGTTAGGTGTACCTCAAACTTGAAAGAAGGCAGAAAGGTGCTTTAACTGCTAGACTCACAAGTGCCCATAACTGGTGAGTTCCCAATAAACATTCTCTCATAGATAAGTCTGGTAAGTAAAGGCCTTTCCTAAGGCTGGTAGGAAAAATAAAAGTGCCAGCCCTGTAGTGCCCAAAGTCTAGATTATAGAAAATGCATGCAATTTCTAATAATAACCCACAATGCCAACCAGATAAAAAGGGGGAAAGTATAACTTTGCACAAAAGGATTCCTCAAATCTAGTCTCTAAAATGTCCATTTACATCTGACTTTATTTGAAGGAAGATAATGTCTTTGTCCTACAGATTCACAGGTTTGGGTTTAGCTGCTCTTTTAGAAATAAGGCAACTTCCTCTAGGGCTGAATCCTGCAGTCCTGGCCACTGATTCCCTCTCTATCCCCCCATCTATGCTAAAGCACTTTTTTGTCTGCTGAAATTTGTATTTCAGACAAGATAATGTTACAGTAGTGAACCACAAATTATGTCCTCTTCTTTTCCCCATGCACAAATATGTAGTGTCAGTGGACTTAAAATACGAATGTCTTCTGAATGTTTTCAGTCCCATCTCATGTTCTATATGTAATGAACTCTATAGTGCTATGGAAATTGTGGAGGCAGCATGACTAGCCAAAATTCTAGTGACTATGGTTCCATAAGGAAACAAGGGAAAATGCTACAGATCTCAAGCCATATGCCTTGTATCTCTGCTTCAGTACTTCTACATGCTTCCTGATGTCTACACTGCCTTCCCATCTATTGTGCTATTACCATGGCTGGAACATATCCATTTGGTGACTAGTCCACAGCCCTGTTTCATCAGTGTGACCACTGTGATGTCTATTATTCATTATTGTATTTACTTATTTCATAGCATCCAGAAGTGCTTCACAGAAATAACATACAAGACAGGTCCCTGTCCTGACAATATTACAGTCTAAATGATGAATTTACTGGGCAAGTGAGGATATAACATGCACCAGAAAGGAGCTTGATAGTGTTTTCAACTGTTATGGTGAACAGATGTAGGATAGAGGGCTTGGAAGGAAAGATTATCCAAATCACTTTTGACCAAATTGAGTTTGAGATGATGGCCAGTCACCCAGACCAGCTGAACTTGCAATAGTCATGCAGTAATATATGTGTATAATAATGCTATTAAAATGTATGAGGATGTTGTCAATGCTATTCTATCAAATATAACGAGAGCAATTACCTGTATTAAATAGAAAGATTGTCAGGTGCTATTCATCCTCAAATTTAATAAATTCAATTATTCTTCATATTAATGAACATAGCAGCCTATGTAAGAAAGTAATGCTGACTTCTTCAATAGAGTTTCAATTTTCAACTATTTACTGTTATTCCTGGAGTGCTTAGCTTCCACTGATGTCATGAAGGCACAATTAGTGTGCTGAGTCCTTGTTGTGGTGCATTGGAATTACAGGTTGTCAACCATTGCAATAGTGGAGTGACTGGGATATGAAGCAAATGATGCAGAAAAAAATGAAGAAGTTGGGGTGGGGAAGACTGTGCCATCTAAAATGGAAGTCTTGGAAAGGCAATAGGAATGGCATAAGGACAAAGACAAAAGAGAAAATAGTAATTAACAGAAGATAAAGGTGAATGCATGAAAGTTATTTACAAATACAACTGTTGTATTGTAAGAGATTCAAGTTAAGGCTTTTAAAAAATAGAAGGATGTAAACTTTAAAGAACTTTTTAAAATTAAAATCATGTTAAAAACCAGAGAGAGGTGAAAATATCAGGGAGAGGTGTAAAATAGAACTGGAGAAGGAGACAGCAAGTGAAAAATCAGTGAATGTATTACAAGAGAAGGCTCATTTCTACAAGATAAGTCCATAGTCTTCCTCAATAGCCTAGAAGTTAAGGAATTCCAATAAAAATGTGGCAATTGATTTTTGGTTTAAAAAATTTAGAAAAGGCCAGCATGTGACATGCTTTCTCATATTGAATAGTTTCTTATGCTGATATCAATGGAGCAGTTATGGAATAAGGTACTACTTGGCGTGAGGGGAGGTACGACTGTCTAACCCTTCATTAGCAAAGTAAAGTGTTCTAGGTTAATAAGGAAAATATTAAGTTTGATATTTAGGCCAATTTTTCTTCATCTGCAAAATACATGTGTTCACATATTGAATGACCCAAACCTACATGCCACAAGAGATATTTTGTATGTAAATACTGGGAAATGATAGAGCTGTGTGTCTGTTGTGCACTGTCTCCCTTTATGCATGCTCATTGGCATGTCTGTACAAACAGCAAGCATGCTTTCATGTTGATGATGTAGCTTAATCAGTGATGTTTGAAAATCTGACACTGAGCATGTAGAGTAGTTTGCAATCAGAACACCACTATAAAGGCACAAATCAAGTTTAATTTAACTACAAATATAAAAGACATAGCCAGTGACTAAAGACAGCATTTGCTATTTAATATAGTCAGTTAGTTTTACTTATAAATTATTCTTTGTCCTTGCTTTCCACTGTTTGGAAACAGTGTCTGATAGGGTTACGATTGTTAGCATTGGTAGGTAATGAAGCTTGCAGTAGATGCCCCAGTAAGAATTTTCCTTTAAAAACATTACTCCTGATCAGCTTTTCATATGGAGACTTTGCTGCAATCTTGATATTTTGAGACCCATTGGGATCAAAGCATTAGCAGCTCCCTGGAGAGGTTCCCCATGTGCCAGAACAGAAAGAGAATGGCAGAAAAAGAATACCTGGAGCATCCACCCATGTTCCCCCACCCCCATTTCTGTCTCACTACTATGTATCTGGAGGACCCACCTCTGAATTAGTTTTTTCTTTCTTCACAAAACTTTTATTTCCAAGAGGTATGAAATTGTTTTTAAATTTGACTTTTTCCTCTTTTACTCAGTGTTTTGGGGAAACAGCTTACCACAGTGGCATTGCTTATGCACAAGCACAGTTCCCATTGAGTTTTACAGAAATGGAAGCTATTTTGGCCCATATGGTGCAGATCACAAATGTAAAAATAGCCACTGAACCCTCCCATGTGATGGGTACAAACTTTTGTAACCCTGACTCGTGGCATATGTCAGATGCCATGAAATAAACAGAAAAGTCTCATACCATCATCCCTGTGTATCACACAATTATCATACTATTCAGTAGACAACACTCCCTCCTGTGTGTAGATTTTATGTACACACCTCAGATACTTGCACAAATAACAGGACCATAATATAGAGGATACTCATGACTGCTCTCTCACAAATACCTTCTTTTTCTTTACTATCATAAATCATGGGGCCCGATCAGCATAACATCCATTTGCAGTCACAAAATGTTTTGTGTCATGATATTAATATAATGCAAAATAATTGATACAGCTGTGCATGATGTGTCCAATCATTCTGGGTGATTCCACCTAGAAGATTATACAATTTCAAAAGATTTGTATATAAAAAATGTCTGTTTCAGTTTCAGAAGTTTTTGAAAGCTCCCCTGTGGGAATTTGTGGAATCTATGTACAACTCATGAATTCTGATTGATATTATGAAGTGTTACTATGATAATTGCTGTATCATGAATGCCTCTCTGTCTATGTGTATCTACCATTGCTGACAAGACTTTAAGCATGTATCTCCCAGACCAGGATAATGGTGGGTTGTTAGAACTCAACCACCATTTATTCAGGATTGGAACAATGGATTTTCTTGTGCTGGAAGACGATACTTCCTCCTCTTGTCTGAAGGGGTGGGGAATTGGAGGGAGTTGAAATTCCCAAAGCAGGACAAGAAGACAGACGTGACCAAGCAGGAGGTTGTAAAAGGACTTGCCAGAGGAAGGCTTTGAGGCCTACACAGGAAGTTTGGGCAGGAGAGGGGATGGGGACAGATTAGCCAACACTAATCTGGGGGGGAAAGGCTCCACATTTCAGAACCCAAGCCATGCACCACAACAGAAGTACTTTGATGGCCTCAGACAACAAATCCCAGCTCAAAGAATACTCTGGAATGGTGTGGAAACTGAGGCAGTGAATTGTAAGTCAGGTTTATTACTTTGTATCGATCTATCTACTTTGTGGGCTATTAACGAAAGATAAAGGGTGATTTAGAATCTTGTGCAAAGTCTTTTGCTGTGTGTTAAGCATTTAAACCTACCATGTGCCCTCTTGAAGAGAGAAACTAATTCTGGGAGAGAGTGTGTTTAAGCAAACGGGGAAGGCTGAGGCTCAGCACTGGTTCCAGGGACTAGGCAATCAGCATAAGGTTGCAACTCTCAGGATGGGTTAATGGATAGAAGATATTCACTCTGAGAGTGTGCCCAGGCTTCGTTCAGAGGATAGGTGCCTAGGCTTTGTTCAGACTGCCAAGGCTTGAACCACATAGTGGAGCCACATCCTGTGACTTGGTCTGCTCACAGAATTTTAATAAGCGGCTATGAGAGGGCGCTCAGCAGGACCTATGACATCCCCTGACCACATAAATAAATGATAACAAAACAAGACAGAACACATATTAGTTGTAAAATGTCTAACAATCTCCAAAATAACTGTAGATTAGACAGAACATCAGTGGTATCTGTTACTGATGGCTATTTCAGTTATTATTTAAAACAAACATACACAAAGATAAAAAAAGAATTAGACTCATGCAACTAACCTGTTATAACCCCAATGTGTATTCAGTGTGATTAGAGTTGGGAAGGTACCGAAATATTTGACTTACCTGGATATCCAGGGAGTGATAATTCTAGGACCTGAAACAAATGAACACAAAGAAACAGATTTGATCATCATTTAAACCACCATATAGCCAGAATAATTATGCTGTCTTCACTGTAGTTACTCTGGATTTACATTACTTAATTTAGATCTGAATCTTGTACAGAAACTTTCTTATATTTAAAAAATAAACAAAACACTACATACTATAACATACCACAGTTAAGTTACCGGCCCAGAAATCTTACTTAACGTTTCCCTTTCTATAAAATTACCCATAAAAAAATCGTAAAATGTATAGCGAAGAGACAAAAGTGGATAGACAACAAGCCACAGCTACATGTCATATGGGAATCGTGCCTTTATGTAATTGAGATGGTAGGGAAATAATCATTCTGTACTCATAATATATTCATCCCAAGAGCCAGAAAGGTTGCAAATGTTGTGTCTTCCCTCAACTCACTCACATAGTAACATTAACGGGAACATTCATTTGAATGAGAGTTGTTGGAATATTAGACGTTCATCAATACAAGTTGTAATAAAACCCATTAGAATAAGGTAAGTGGTGTGCAGAATGACAAGTATCCCAACTGCCACATTATTCAGGCCCATATTTTTGGATGTGCCTGAAAAAAACTTGGCACAACTCAGGGCTGGGTATAAAGGTTGCTTTAAGACACCTTTGTATTTTCCCAGTCCTGGGGCCAGTCAACAGCTTGCTACAGGTTGCTCCAACTGCTGGGGATCACCTACACATAAGGAAGTTCCTTTCACACTTCCTTTAATTTAGACATGCCCTCTACACTGGTGGCCATGGGGGTGGGGCTATATGAGCATCTATGGCAGTTCTCTACTATTTGAGGGTCCTCTTACACAAAGAAATTCTTCAGGTAACTTGCTCCACCTTAGGTTTAAGTCTGCTTTGGGCCAGGAGGAATGGGCCCAAACTTTTCATAGTGGTTCAGCCCATCTTTAATTGTGATGCATCTGGAAAAAAAAGATACAAAAAAGGAGGTAGAAATGGAAGGATTACGAATAATATGGTATATTTCATTGCTACCAGAAAGAAGAAATGATAAGCTTTTAGCAAAGCTCTGGTCATTAAACCTACACACACCATTCATTTTATATGCCAAAAAAGCTCATTTTCTTTAGATCATGACAGATGAAATTAGTTAGCAAATCAATCAACATCCAACAATTATTTGTCTATGTCTAAAAAACAGACCTTCTGGGTCCTATTCACCACACCCTTACACCAGTTATATGCTGCTGTTAC
This sequence comes from Lepidochelys olivacea, assembly GCF_965140295.1. Taxonomy (NCBI): domain Eukaryota; kingdom Metazoa; phylum Chordata; order Testudines; family Cheloniidae; genus Lepidochelys; species Lepidochelys olivacea. Next base: position 43,059,585 of record NC_140414.1, on the reverse strand, counting down.
TGCAATCCTACCTTCTATAGTAAAATCATATTGGTGTAAAGCTGGTGTAATGGAGGGAAAAATCAGGCTGTCAGTTTGGTTCATTTCTGTACATATTTATATGAACAATTTTTGTTTGTTTATGGATCAAGATTGTTGATGGAATCCAGAGATGTAAATACTATTTATTAGAAAATAAATTATTTCCTGATCTAGTGATGCTATTAAAGACACACACACACACACACACACACACACACACACCCACCATTGATTGGATTGAAAATATACTACATGCTATTATATTTTTTCCTCTTTCTCTGTACATATCGTCACAAAAATGTTGACAGCTTTACTTTTTTATTATCTAAATAATTGCACATCAATCTGCAGAAGAATATCCACATGGGAATCCATTTAAAACAATGAAGGAAGCGTTCACCAAATGTTATGCAAGAAAGGCTAACATTTTGAATATATTTGGGAGACAAGGACAGCACTGAACCAGCTACTTCAGTCATCATGTGGTCCTGTCTGAAGAAACAAGCCAGATGTTAAATACTCGCTTCTGAGACTCTCCTACCTGTGGGGAATTCTGCTCTTTGGAATTTTTTTTAAACACAACAACAAATAATTTACATAGTAAAAACACAACCAGATAGGTTTTAAGAGCACTTTCACAGTTCAGCTTTAAAAAACACAGCCCCTGTCATTTTGAAAGTAGACTGGGCTCCTGTATCCCAATTATATGTGGATAATGACAGCTCATTATGAAAAGCCAAAGAATGACAATACCAGATGTGGCATATCACAAAAGAGGTTGTCAGATATTGGGTATTTTGAGAGGAAAGAAATTACTTTTTGTATTCTGTTCAAGAAAAAGTACCACTGTAATAAGAAGATGTGGAGGGAGGGAGTATGCTGTGTTTTTTATGTCCTTTTATTTTTCCATAAGAAATGAATGGAGCTGGGTATTAGTATTGCTGTGTTGTTTTTCAGCAGCCTGGACGATGCCTGCAGTTGTGAAAGGTTATTGGGGTTGGTTGCTCATTAGTCTTTTGTCGTCTTTTAAACAGACAAAAGCCAAATCATTGGCATTGTAAATTGGTACGAGACACCATCAGCATATAAAGATAAAAGCTCACTCTTTGACACTGATTGGCCAGCATCCAGATGTCACCCTATTTCTCCTGGCACAAGAAACAAGCTCCCTTGCATGCATAGCACCTGCTATTTCTTTTTCACTCTAGAAACATACTTTAATTTACTATAAACAAGTAGACTGCACTATCTAGTATAAACAATATATCAGGCCAAAAGGAAGCTTACAAAATTACCAGTTTCTTCTGTGCATTGAATAACATAACTGTAACTCATATTTTGAACAAAATGGGAGTGTAATGTTACAGGTGCCCTTCAGTCTCTGTTATTTGCTCCTAAAATATTGTTTCTATTAGCTAAAATACCATTTCTGTTCCAGCCACAATGAAAGTTTAAAACTGATGGTATAAAGCCAGGACACAGTGAATGTTACATTATTGCAAGTACTAGGCTCCAGATAAAGATGTAGACAGAGGCCAATTGTGCAGTCTTAAACCCCTTGCAATACCAGTGGCTTGTATGATGTTTGTGCAGGATATAAGATAGCACATAATTTGGTCCACTGTTTACACCTGAAATTGGCTATAGTTTTTCTTAAATAGACAAATAAACCAGACCAACTGAGCCAAGCAAACTGAATAAAGTAGACCTGGAATCAGGCAAACAATTCTTGCTGAACTTGAACCATGACACTGATAACTATGATATTATCGAATCTGTGGGTTCTCTCAAATCTTTTTCCCACGCGACAGTATACAACACTGAAACTGTTTGGTGTGTGCAGGGAGATCATTCATAGTAAGAAATTCTAAGTCTGTACATTAACTATCATTATCATAATGCCTAGAGACACCAACTAAAATGGAGGTATGCAATTGTGTTAGGCACTATAAAAACAAAATATGAGATGACCCCTAAGAATTTATAAACTAAAAAGACACATTAGGCAATGAATGTGAAAAAGGAAGGAAATGCATAGACAAGGCTTTCGACATCCTAAACTATGGGAGTTTTGCCATTGACTTCAATAAAGCCAAAAAAACTTCATAAGCAGATAAATAAAAAAATAAATAAAATTAATAGGTTGTAAAAGGTCAGGTTAATCTTATCTAGCATAAGTATGTGCTAATCATTGTAGGGTAATTGCACAGCATCACTACAGAGCAGAGTTAAACTTGTTTGAGTGCTTTAACTATGCATTTTCACACTTTCATATGTCTGTAAATTCTTAATGTTGAATTTCCTGGATTTGTAATGCTCATTATTGGGAAAGTGCATTTACCCTTAAATCACTAAACAATTTAAATAAACACACCCAGACTTAATTAAACAAACCAAAAATGACTGTACCACACCTTAAGCAGGTGGACGGGGGGAGGGAGGGACAGACATTTTCTGGCTTGCTAGAGGAAAAGGAATAACACTTTACAGGCAGGTTTCAGAGTAACAGCTGTGTTAGTCTGTATTCTCAAAAAGAAAAGGAGTACTTGTGGCACCTTAGAGACTAACCAATTTATTTGAGCATAAGCTTTCATGAGCTACAGCTCACTTCATCAGATCCTGTCATAAATATAGGGAAGGGTAAACCCCTTTAAAATCCCTCCTGGCCAGAGGAAAAATCCTCTCACCTGTAAAGGGTTAAGAAGCTAAAGGTAACCTCGCTGGCACCTGACCAAAATGACCAATGAGGAGACAAGATACTTTCAAAAGCTGGGAGGAGGGAGAGAAACAAAGGGTCTGTGTCTGTCTATATACTGCTTTTGCTGGGGATAGACCAGGAATGGAGTCTTAGAACTTTTAGTAAATAATCTATCTAGGTATGTATTAAATTATGATTTCTTTAAATGGCCGAGAAAAGCATTGTGCTGAATAGAATGACTATCTCTGTCTGTGTGTCTTTTTTGTAACTTAAGGTTTTGCCTAGAGGGATTCTCTATGTTTTGAATCTAATTACCCTGTAAGATATCTACCATCCTGATTTTACAGGGGTCATTCCTTTACTTCTATTTACTTCTATTTCTATTAAAAGTCGCCTTGTAAGAAAACTGAATGCTTTTTCATTGTTCTCAGATCCAAGGGTTTGGGTCTGTGGTGACCTATGCAAATTGGTGAGGATTTTTACCAAACCTTTCCCAGGAAGTGGGGTGCAAGTGTTGGGAGGATTTTGGGGGGAAAGATGTGTCCAAACTACTTTTCCCGGTAAACCCAGTTAGAGTTTGGTGGTGGCAGTGGTTATTCCAAGGACAAAGGGTAAAATTAATTTGTACCTTAGGGAAGTTTTAACCTAAGCTGGTAAAAGTAAGCTTAGGAGGTTTTCATGCAGGTCCCCACATCTGTACCCTAGAGTTCAGAGTGGGGGAGGAACCTTGACAGATGCATACTGTGGAAAGTGTAGAAGATCTTTTTATACACACAAAGCATGAAAAAATACCTCCCCCCACCCCACTCTCCTGCTGGTAATAGCTTATCTAAAGTGATCACTCTCCTTTCAATCAAGGTGGGCCATTTCCAGCACAAATCCAGGGTTTAACAAGAATGTCTGCCGGGGGGGGGGGAGGGAAGGGGGTAGGAAAAAACAAGGGGAAATAGGTTACCTTGCATAATGACTTAGCCAGTCCCAGTCTCTATTCAAGCCTAAGTTAATTGTATCCAATTTGCAAATGAATTCCAATTCAACAGTTTCTCACTGGAGTCTGGATTTGAAGCTTTTTTGTTGTAATATTGCAACTTTCATGTCTTTAATCGGGTGACCAGAGAGATTGAAGTGTTCTCCGACTGGTTTATGAATGTTATAATTCTTGATATCTGATTTGTGTCCATTTATTCTTTTACGTAGAGACTGTCCAGTTTGACCAATGTACATGGCAGAGGGGCATTGCTGGCACATGATGGCATATATCACATTGGTGGATGTGCAGGTGAACGAGCCTCTGATAGTGTGGCTGATATTAGGCCCTGTGATGGTGTCCCCTGAATAGATAAGTGGGCACAGTTGGTAATGGGCTTTGTTGCAAGGATAGTGGGTTAGTGGTTCTGTTGTGTGTTATGTGGTTGCTGGTGAGTATTTGCTTCAGGTTGGGAGGCTGTCTGTAGGCAAGGACTGGCCTGTCTTCCAAGATTTGTGAGAGTGTTGGGTCGTCCTTCAGGATAGGTTGTAGATCCTTAATAATGCGTTGGAGGGGTTTTAGTTGGGGGCTGAAGGTGACGGCTAGTGGCGTTCTGTTATTTTCTTTGTTGGGCCTGTCCTGTAGTAGGTGACTTCTGGGAACTCTTCTGGCTCTATCAATCTGTTTCTTCACTTCCGCAGGTGGGTATTGTAGTTGTAAGAATGCTCGATAGAGATCTCGTAGGTGTTTGTCTCTGTCTGAGGGGTTGGAGCAAATGCGGTTGTATCACAGAGCTTGGCTGTAGACGATGGATCGTGTGGTCAGGGTGAAAGCTGGAGGCATGTAGGTAGGAATAGCGGTCAGTAGGTTTCCGGTATAGGGTGGTGTTTATGTGACCATCGTTTATGAGCACTGTAGTGTCCAGGAAGTGGATCTCTTGTGTGGACTGGACCAGGCTGAGGTTGATGGTGGGATGGAAATCCCTTGGGTAGGAGATAGTCTCAGAAGCTGCTGCAAAAGGAGAAATGGGTCAATGTGATGGTGCTGACTCATCCCCAGGGACTAGAAGGGCTGGGGAGTTGATAAGGGGTAACAAACCCAGCGGAAGAAGACCCTTTTCCCTGGGGAAAAGCAGCTCCCACCCGCCCTCCTCTTGAGGTGGCAAAATACCAGATTTGATCAGGACCTGCTGTAGGCATCATACTAGCTGTTCCTTTCTAGCGGGCCTGGGAAGGAATTTTCCCTCACCACCAGATTGGCCGAGGTGGAGTGTTTTTTGTTTTTTTTTCACCTGACCCACAGCAGGTTCGGGGGGGATTTGCTATGTGAGTAAGAAGGGAGTTGGGCTATGATATTACAACTCATTATGTAAATGTGGGGCAGGCATCGAGAGCAGGTAATCCATAGGGAAGGGATAGGGTGACAAAGGAGGTGTTAGCTAATGGAGTGGAGCGGGGTGGGTAGATGTTTGGGGCTCCTATGCCTGGCATGTCAGGGAGCCAACTCATCTTCCTTATAGCCCACCTTAACTTTCATTCAAGGAGGGGACGGTAAGTCCCATCAATGGGTTAGCTGGGGAACTTGGATGGAAAAAGAGTGGTCGGGGGGTGTCAGAAGTCCCCAGGGTAGATATTGAATGATCACGGAGTTACCTACACTGTATACTTTTATCTGCTGGGTAGTCCCAGACAACTAATAATTAAGTTGTGCCCTAATTAAAACCATATCAAGTGTCTCCTGTCCATCTTTCAGTATTGCTTTTTAACCTGTATGTTTGTTTGTTTTTTTGATGGGGAGCTCATAAACATTTATGAAATGTTGAGGTTTTTGCCACAGTTTATAGATTTTGTAATTTTTTTCTTGTATTTTTTCCTGTCCTTTCATGACTGTGACTGTGCAAACTCATCTATATTGGATGACCATAATGTACTTGTCAGTGACCTATACATTGTGGGGTTAGTATGGCTAGCACATTCCTCCTTCCATAGAGACAGGAAATCTCGCCTCCAGAAGGTGCCACACGATAGAGCCGGGAGCAGGAATCAGAAATTGCCTTTAGCTGTTATCCCCAGCAAGGATGTCTCTTTCTAAAGGGGATAACTTTAAAGAAGTTCCAAATAATATTTTACTTCGCCATTTTATTATTGTCCAAAAGCACAACACTCAGGGCCTCATTGACAGCACTTACATGCAACTTTCACTGAGGTCAGTGGGAATTATGTGCACATAGCAGCAGGGCTGGCTCCAGGCACCAGCTTTCCAAGCAGGTGCTTGGGGCGGCAGACCATGTCCCACGGCAGCAATTCAGCAGCAGGTCCATGAGCAGCGGCAATTCGGTGGTGACTGCTTGGGGTGGCAAAATTGGTAGAGCCACCCCTGCATAGCAGAGAGAAGTTGTCTTTAACAAAGTGTTCTCATCTCAGTACCTTCAACCAAAAATGACAACTTCCCTGTATGATCATTTGCACATAAAACAAAGGCGCTTTTAATGCGAAAAGTTGTTTTTGTTTGAAACTTTGGAATCATTATATGAAATTCTGACAGAAAACTCAGACATGAGCATGAGTAAATGAACAGAGCATTGTTCACATTCACATCATTGGCAGTCACAAGAGAAAGTAGGTTTGGAAAATAAATCTATTTTTACAAAGAGACTGAACTGAAGTTATTCAAGTTAGGAAACTTAACTAACAGTGACAGACAAAGGTACTTACTGGGGTAACTTTAGTTTAAATCTGTTCAGTTTGTAGACTGCTCAGGAAACAAGACACTACATTTTAGTTTAAGATCATTTTACACTTTTCACTGTAGAATTATACATTGAATTTAACAGTCACAATAATGGAGCAGAAGGCATCACATAGTGACTTTTCTACCTAAAAACTGTTCAGAGGGAGATAGTTGCATAATTACAAGACAACAGTGTATTATACTCAGATCAGCTGGGCATGATGATATTAAAAAGAAGATTTTTAAAAAATCAACCAGCTCTACAAAATTCACTTTTTCCAGAGATGGAGAACAAGCTTGAACTTCACCTGAAGTTCCAAGTGTGATTCACGCCACATCTCTCAATATTTTTAATGATTAGGAATAAATGTCAAATTTTAAGTTTCATTAGAATTGTGAAGATTATGAAGAAGACAGGTCTCATTCATTTGTTTTGACCTATTACATATATTGAAAGTTGTTGAATTTTCTGTATTTGCTTAGGTACTGATATAATATAAATCAGAGGGAAGATAAGAGTTAATTTCATGTATAGTTACTGGTGAAGATGCAGAGTTCATATCTCATGCAAGAGAATTTCAAAGCATTGTAAATAAAACTTCTGGCATGTCTATATTTTGAGCCAATTAGTTCTTAAGAATATATAAGATTTTTCTTTTGTTTCTCCAGGTGTTTCTGAAGCATATATGAGAGAGAGAATTTATTTAGAGCAGGAAGGAGGGTATAAGAAAATGTTTGATTCAATATATAAGAAAAAATAAACATTTTTCACTCCTTTTTTAAAGTCTGTATATTTGGACTTCTGTACTTTTTAATGTATAGCAAACTGACAAATTCCTGGAGTGAAATCCTAGCTTCACTGAAGGCAATGGTAAAACTTTCACCAACATTAGTTGGACCAGGATTCCCTAACAAGAGTCAAGAACATAAGCCAAGTGGAAAAAATGGCTATGTAACAAAAAACAAAACAAATATTATAAGGGAACAGCTTATACACAATGTTTTTAAAGTCAGGAGACAAGGAAGATTTGCTATGGTACTTTATATGTCTCAGCTAATGTTTATTACATGTTTTATACTTACTAGTTAATAATCTTCAAAATGATATATATATATTACAGGCAGGGTATTATGTTGGATCATATTAAAGAAGTTCTGTATTAAAATCACAAATGAGTTTGATTCCCCCTAGTTTAAATTCTAGGGTATTACTAATTAAGAGGTCTCATGGTTTTTTGGTCTCTTATTTTTACTGTTTCTCTCCCCCTCTGTGAGAAACTTGCAAGCTGCTAATTGTGTTAGTACATCCTAAAACAGAGTCTGCTGTCAAAGCGATACTTTGTAACAACAGAAACAGCACACAGAGACTCCCCGCCCTTAGTTGTATTCATCTCGCTTTGTTAACAATTGTGATTAAAATAGAGATAGAGGATGTATGTGGATGGATGTTTGGTGTGGATACTAAATGAATGATCAGGGAGGTGCCAGCCTAAGAATCCAGTGTCGATCAGCCGAAGGCAGCATCAAGTGGAAACAACCAGAGGACCCCCGCAGGGCAGACTGGAATCCACACAACAGCCTCAAGGATGGGATAACCGAAAAACAAGATAACAACATCTGGCAGCATGGAACCATCAGGAATGTGGCATCTGCAGATTGATTCAGCAACAGCATGATGAAGCAATTCCTATAGACTGGCAGAGGAATAAATTCCTATAAAAATGGACTCTAGAAACTGAGAACTTTTGGGGTCTGATTCTGCAAACCAACTTCCAGGACCATCAGATGCGCATCTAACAAGGCCATGCTCCCTTCTCGTGTCCAGGCCACCTGGCCAGTGGCGTGACTGAGCAACTCTAAGGCTGGTAACTATGAATAACAACCTTGTAGTACCTGTGTGTGCGTGTATGAATAAATGTGTGAATAAATATGAAATTGAATGGAATGTTATAGCTATAACTAACTGCTTACTATAATTCTTTCTGTATTCACAATAAATGTGGCATTTTGCCTTATTCCCTTTAATAATATCTTGCTGGTTTTTATTTTATTGGTATAACAAGGGTTGGGAGCATCACCTATCATTAAGATTGCCTTACACTTCCCATTACAAGACCTTGTTTTCAGTTACTTACAACTTTGTCAATCTTTAACTCTTTGCTTTCAAATTTTCCTTGTCGGATGTCTGTCTCAGCCTTAATTCTTTCAGAACATTTTGGCCAAATTTGTTCACCCATTTTTGAGAATGCGTCTAGGGAAAAGTATTTTGGTTTGCACGTGTTAAAAAATTCTGGTGATGTTTCCTTTGAACAACTCTCATGCACCCATGCTTTGGAGGAGAGGGACTTGAAATTTGGCAGAGGGTGGACTTTGTGTCAGGGATGTGTCTTTTGCCACTCTTGTGAAAATCCACCCAAATCTGGCCAAGTAATAAGTCTTTAAATAATCACATATTCAAATAGAGACTTAGATTTTAGTAGCTAAATTCTCAGAAGATGCCATTCACAATGAGCATGATCTCACACTGGGCTCAGCAGGACATTTCCTACAACTTCAGCTCTGGGCTTTTGCAGCCCTTGCTGAGTCTGGATTGGGACACATGAACTGAGAGTAGGGAGACTCTCTCTTGTGTGTTCTGAATGAGCCCCCACTGGGCCCAGGAAACATGGAAGAGGATGTTGCCTAATTCAAACTTCAGTAGTGGCATTTCCTAACTTTGCAATCTTAATAATGTTCTTTAAGCACAGTCTTTGTGTGTGTAATAGGCTGTGTGCCTGCATCTCCATTTCTATCACATAAAACTCAAGAGATTTTGTAGTAGTTTCTCATGATTCAGTGTGTATGTCAGTGAGTGCAAAAGGACAGCAGTTTGGTGTGACACAGGAACCTCTTGATGCCAACTGGCAAAGAGCACAGGAGGAGCATAAAGTTTTACAGAGATCACCTGTGTTGCATATATACAAATAATTTACTATAAGAGTGTCATATGAGATCTCTACTGAGCAGTAGCCTACTAGTCGCCAAAATTCTGTCATATACAGTCGCCAAGTCAAATACCTTACAGAAGTCAAGTATATTATGTTAACAATATTATATTTATCAACCAAACTTGTAATTGCATAAAAAAAAAGATAGTTTGACAGGATCTATTTTCCATAAACCCATGTTGATTTGCATTAATTACATTACCATCCTTTAATTCTTTGCTAATCAATTCCCATCTCAGCTGCTCCATTATTTTGCCTTGAATAGATGTCAGACCTATTATTACCAAGGTCATCCTGTTTAACCTTTTTAAAAATTGACACATTAGCTTTTTTTCCAGTCTTTTGGAACTTCCTCACTGCTCTAACATTTATTGAAAATCTACTTTATCTGGACCTTCTGATTTAAGAATGAATAAACTGAGTAGCTTTTATTTAGCATAATCCAGAGATACTAATGGAATGGAAAAGGTGTTATCACTGTATGATGAAACAATATCATCTGACTTTTTCCCCACACACAGAGCAAAAATATTTATTAAGCACTTCTGTCTTTTCTGTTTGGTTTCAGAGTAGCAGCTGTATTAGTCTGTATCCACAAAAAGAACAGGAGTACTTGTGGCACCTTAGAGACCAACAAATTTATTGTTGATAATTCTATTTCCATCTAGTAATAGACCAATACCATTGGCAATTTTTTGTTCCCAATATATTTTTTTAAAAACCTCTTTTTTTTTTTTGTCTTGAACTCTGCTGGCCAAAGAGGTCTTCTTGTATCCCTTTGCTTCCCTTATCAATTTTCTGTAATACCAACTTCTGATTTATATTCTTTACTATCAACTTCTCCTTTCTTCTGTTTATTATATATGATTTTTATAGCCTTCCCTTCCCCTCTAAGCCAGGGTTGATTTATTAACCAGTAAGGCCTTCTTCCTTGATTGTGGCTTTTGGGGCATCCAGTAAGTTGTTCTTAAAATGATTCCCAGTTATCATTCACATTTTTTTCTGATTAAATTCTTCCATTTAATTTAGCTTGTAATTGTTACAATCTTTGTGAAAATTATTTAAGCATCAAATATATATAATACTGGTCTGGACTTGATTCTTCTTTACTGGGCTATACTGTATTCTGCTTACAGGCTGCGATCAAGTCCACTTTTAAGCTTTGGATTTTTTTAAAAGTAAATAGTTTTAATCTTAATTGTCTTGCTGTAAAACAGGATTTCCAGATCTAGACTAGTTACTGTAGCTCTTTGCTGAACATTTTTCAATTTCTCAAAATCTTTTTGAAGTTGGGACACACAATCTGGATTTGTATTCCAGTAATGGTCTCACCAATTCTGTATACAGAAGCTACAACAATTCCCTACTAGAAAAATGGGATACATATATAAGAAATTTGTCCCCCCAAAAATGTGCCCCCATTTGAAATGTTTTGACCAGTTGTGCTCACCACACCTTCTCAGTAATCCTCTGTTTATACACTAAAGGGTCACTTTTAGCCAAAAAATTGCACTTGAAATTCATGTTCCATCAGTTATCCATCATGACATTGTTTTCCAGGATACAGTTCCCCATTCTGTAAGTTATGGGGTTTACCATTTTATTTCAGTTTGGAGGAGTGTCCTTAAATTCAGTCACCTCTCTGAATTATCTATACTATCGAGTTTGTTAAATTATGCTAAAAATTTCATGGGAACAAGCTTCATGATGACACTCCAGTTACGTATGGAAGTTATGTATGGAAACAACTATTCTATTTTATCTCTTCTTCTTCTGGTGCTGGCTTGAAGCCGGAAGTCCAAAGGTCCACAACAACCAAAAAAAGAAAGCTATCTGAAAATTACAGAATTTCAAAAGAAGTTTGGTTCATCTCTATTCCTAAGGATAGGTGAAGGTTTGGGGATTTTTTTTAAAGGAAATAAGCCTACTTACAACCTATATGACATTACTCAAGATGGAAGAAAAACCAAATAAGGGACCAGAGGTTTTGCAGAAACAGGTCAAGGAATGCTCTTTTCCATGAAATATAGATGTAATTCTAAACCTGAATATTTTCCAAGAGCCACATAAGTGTGTGTTCGTTTGGCCATGATTCTCCTTCATATCCAGATATCTCTGCACTTACAGATTAAAACCTGGAATGAAAGTAAAAATGTCACAGAAAGCTTTGTTATACTCATCCAGACCAAACCTCTGAGAATTATTTTAAAACACTCCTCACTAAGAGCTGCTTCAAACTTACTGTACATCTTAAAATCTAACCTAGGTTTCCCAAGCATAGAATTTTCAGATATTTCAATTCTCCAGATGTCCAGCCAATGCCACTTTCAACCTTAGTGGTATTTCTGCTATAGTGCAATTTAGTGGCAGAAAATGGCACTTTAATTCTCTGCATTTAAAAAAAAAAAAATATGGGCCTGATCAAAAGCCCACTGAAATCAGTAAGAGGCTCTGAATTGATTTCAGTTGGTTTTGGATCAAGTCCAATATGCATGAATAAATGCATTTAGAATAATTATAATTTAGTTTCACTGCCTGCCAATAATTCTCATATATATTCTGATTACAAATCTTTAAATAGAAGGAAAATCAGGTGGGAAAAGACTAATTAAGCAATGTTTAAAATATTTATGTTTTGTTCCCTGCATTTATATTTTTTTATTATTTCTTACTGCATTCTATTGAATGTGTATGATAGAAGCTATAAAAATGAATCTGCTCTATGTATAAATGGGAAAGAATAATCATAACATTTTTACAAAGTACTATAAAATAGAACAAGATTATAAAATTGTCTATGTTTAAACCACTAGGGAGTAAAAACCTGAAAGACAGGTCTAGCTAGTATCATGTTGCAAAATAATAAATAAATGAAATAAAAAACCCAGCCAACCAAACACCACAAAACAAAAAAATGCCACACCTTTTAAATTTTTTTTGTTAAACAGAATCTATTTTATGTATCACTTGCTTTTATATCACTAACCTTTCAGAAGGTGGGAGAGATTCATATGTTGATTTTTTTCTGAAAACAGCTTTAAAAAGGCCATTTAACTTTTAAGTAAGCTTATATTAAAATACAAATAAACATGTTTAATTTCCATACAAACTGCTCTGACAAGCCGAATACTTCCTCTTTGCAATGTTCAAAGTAACAAAGCCTACGTTTGAAGCATTTCAAATGCCTTCTGGCTAGTTCTGCAGCTCTCATACACTATGTTTTGCTGTTTCTGAGGTCTAAACCTTCTGATATCTTCTAATAGGATTTTGGGACAAAAATCTGTCTAGTTTATAACCTTAAAAGTTCCAATTTCACTCTCCTTAGTTTCAGAGTAACAGCCGTGTTAGTCTGTATTCGCAAAAAGAAAAGGAGTCCTTGTGGCACCTTAGAGACTAACCAATTTACTTGAGCATAAGCTTTTGTGAGCTACAGCTCACTTCATCGGATGCTCCTTAATAGCACTTAAGTTTGTGTATAAGTCCCATTTATGTCAATGGGGAGGAATAATATTTTTAAAAAGAGATTAATTTTTGTGATTTCATGCCTTAAGGTAGCAACAAATAATTATTCCCAGGATCAAAAAGTTTATTTCAGTTGTTTTTTTTTTTTGTCAATCACTTTTCGTTACAACATCATCCTGCTTTTGAAATGATGCGAGGGGAAGGGGACTGGTGGTAGTGGTGGAACAGGGAAGCTAAGTTCCACTCCAAGCATACTGCCATTAACTTTCCCTGTAAAGAGGGCTTAGCTTTCTCTCTACACATATTTAAAACAAAACCAAAAACTTTCTGCCTACCTTAACTGTCTGTATGGAAGAAACCATTCCCTCCACCAGAAGATGCTTGTGTGATGCTATGCTTCCCATCTATTCCATGAACCTTGTCCACTTTCCTGGTATCCTCTCCTACTTTTCTTTTAAAGAGAAAGTTGTATGTGAAACAATGTGTCCTAATTACTCTAAGGCAAACCCATTCTTAAAATCAAAAGGCTAGATTGCTATTTAGGACACCTGTAGGAGGTACTGCAACTCCGAGACACACCTCTGAGTCACAATTCCTCTCCTGTTTCCTCCTTGCTCCCAAAGATATGTAATTTACTGTTGAGCAGTAGGTTTACCCAACCATTCCCCACCACTTCCTGCCCACCTGCTCCCGGGAGGGAGTAAGCAGATGCAAAGCCCCACTCACTTCATGTCCAGATCCAATTCCACACAGGATTACTGGTGAAGATTCTTAATCCCTGTCAGTTCCCTGGATGGATGCATAGATCAAGGCACAATGTAACCCACAGTAATAAATTGTTTTTTTTTTTCCCCTGGAGCTACCCATATATGCAGACTGTGTTACCTACCTCATACTTCTCAAGGGACTCTCCTGGGGAAATGTAAGGTCTGTAAAGGTCTCTTTTTTCAAAGAAAAACATGAAAGTCTTCCCTCCCACTGAAATGTTCATCTGCCATAGGTAACATTTCACCAAAAGTGATATCAAAAGAGGCACAGGTAATTTACTATAGTCTATCATCTAATGTAACAAACACCACATGGAACTGACACTGAGTTAATCCCTCCTCTGACTGGAATACAATTTTGTAACATGTTTACAGTGCTTCTTCTACTGGAGCCGTCTTTTGATATTCATCCCTCTTTTTTTGCTACAGAAGGAAGCGTTAATGCCAGCAATGATTCCTAAAGTGAATCCTAAAGTGGGATTAATATATTCTGATTTATTCTGGTTATGTCAGATGGCCATTCACAGACATTCTGGGTCAGGGTATTACATTATTCTCCAAACATCACCAATACTGATAAATAAATCAACAAGCATGAGAAAATGGATTAGTAAGAACATGAAAATGCTAATGGCTGTTATTATATCAGATATCAAAATTAGCCTTTATCATGGCAAAAACCTCCACTAGACTGCACATAGATCCTTAGTCTGACACCATTCCTAATGATGGAAAATGTGGGGGAGAGGACTGAGATTCTCATGGGGAAAGAGGGAAATGGTGCTGTGCAGGGAGGGGATTATGGAGTGAAGAATTGGCTTCCTCTCTCACACCATTGTCCCCAGTAACATTAACCCTGCTGCTCCTCACCCATCTGGAGGACCTTCCCCATACAGACACACTGCCATATCCCACAAACCTCAACACAGTCCTACTGTCTCATGACCCCTCAGACTCTATTCCACCCAGTGGCCTCCACACAAAGATTCATTCACAACCACTGAATGATCTGACACCCAAAGGCCCCAGTAGCTTTCCCACACAGCCCCCCCTCACTCCAGCTTCATTCTCCCATACATCAGACAGCTCCACAGATCATCATTCCCCATCCATCCTACTCCGAGCCTCCTAATGGCTTAAGAATCAGGATGGAGAGGAGCTGCACATGTAACTTCCTATGTGCAGCTGCTCACTGATGACAATGAACCACAAGAAGCTCCCCATCCCACATGCATACGTCACCTGGCTCCTGGCTCATCCCACCTTATGACAGCTTGCCTCTCCATGCTGTGCCTTAAACACCCCACTTCCCAAATGCCTAGGCAATTCGTCTTCCCCAACATGTCCCTCTCTTGGTAGGCTCCTGCTAATTTTAGAATCTCTGCTAGAGAGGAGTTAAACTATTTTTATCATATACAACATGCCCCCCACCTCCCACAGAGTCCTGCTGTTCTCTTGCCTCCTCCATGCCTCTTTGATATAGGTCCTGGCTCTTGGCTTCCTGTCCTTGTGTTTTCCTGAATGCCTAGGTCCTGTCTTCGAGTGCACACAAGAAAGTAGCATTATAGCACAACATATGTAATTACATTTATAAAGCAAAATAACTGCTATGCATCTAGCTAAAAACACAAGATACCACTTCAGCTTCAGACTAATCCTACCCACTGACATGCCCATATTGTCCAATCCACACTCATGCAGATTTTGCATGGAAGCAAAGAGGTAGAGACCCTTACTCAGTTTGGTGTGACCAGAATACCCCACTGGGTACACTTGGCAGCTACTTGGCATCCACTGGGTACTGAACAACATTCATCATCTCCACACATCTCAGCTGGCTGCTCAGTGTCCTGCTTGAATTTCAGCAAACACATTATATTTGTAAGGATTAATCTGTCCAATTGGCAGTTGCAGTTAGCTGACATCTCCAATGTTTATAGATATTCACAACACTTCAAAGCTTGCAACTTACTTCATTTCCAAGAACGAAACTTCTTATTCAGAGACTACCATAACCAAAAATACAATGGTGTTTTCATTAGCATTCAGTTCTAAGAACTGCAATCTTAGGATGGTATCATACTCTTTCTTGGGATGCTGCATGTGATTTTCAAAAAGTAGATATTTCAGATCTGTTAAATGTCTGTGTCAATAATTATTTCTGCTTCACTTCTTGCTGCTTTTTGTGTAATTATTAATTATTTAGGTTTCAGTCTGTTCAAAGTATTTTTTCTCTTTGATATCTACTCTTCATTTGTCACACCTTCTTTGTCACAGCCTCAAAGACATTACAACTTATAATTTATAGTCAACATACCAAGGGATTTGGTACTGCCACGAACATGTAATTTCTATCTCCCCACAGTCAGTTACCTTCAAATGCTATTCAGTTGCTTGGAGCCCAATTGACAGCCTTACTTATGCAAAACTATTGTTTATTTCACAGGACTATTTACTTTGCACAAAAGAGGCAGAGGTCTAGGAAAATATAATTCTCTCCACCCTCTTTTTTTATAGCCCATGAGATGCGGTTGCAGTTCAGCTTGCTAGACAGCCCCTTATATGGGTTTGTGGCCACTGAATCTGAGCAAGACATGGATCTATTGCGCATCTTCTTACTACGTGGTCCCACCCACAAATCTTTAACCTAGTATGTCCCTACAATGTGGGCGGCAGTCCTTATTGCAGCCTCTTTTACAAACAACAGCAAAGTTTGTGTAGCTCCATGCAGTGAGTGCAAGTCAATGTGAACTGCTGGGTGATCAGCACTTTTGAAAATCAGCTCCACTTTGTAGTAGAGTGGGATCATTCATGGAGTAATGAACTATTCAGCAAGAGTAATAGTATGATAATCTGGCCCCAAAATTGCTGCCCATTGTTTGCTTTGCTCACAAGCCTACGTAGCTTTATTAGAGTTACTGGGGGCAGGGGGGAGAGAGACAGAGAGAAATCATGAATTTTGGATTTGCGAAACTCAAATACAATATGATAGCATAGACCAAGATTAAGACACCTTTACTTATCCTTAATCAAGTTAACCCTATTGATTTCAATGGAAATGCTTGAGAACTAATGCTGCTTAATGTGAATAATCATGGTAGAATCTGGCCTACATAAACGGACATTATTGAGCTATTATTGTTGTCTATTAAGGTGTGTTTTGTCACTTGGTATTATTAGCCAGTAAGCCCTCATTGTTTCCTTTTTTTTAAAAGAGCCTCTGTTAACATCTTTTCCCCTTCTCTAATATGATTTCTACAAGCATCTCTAACAGAAATGTTGTGTGGGGCTCAGTTCACACATTCACATATCCTAGTCTCCTGTGTGGTTTCATTATATTAGAGCACACCTTCAGGGTATGAGCTGTCCTTAATACATGCACACAGCTCCCATTACATAATCCTGGTACATAAGGAATCCAAAACTTCCATTAACATTAGTCAAAGCTGAATTTAGCCCTTAACTCCAATTGAAATCATTGGAGTCCAAACTGCCCACAGCAACGCTACATAATAACTCATTTACAACTTATCTTCTTCAAATATATGTGGTGATTGTCTTTTCAAGGAAATTTGATTATATGGAAAGTCCAAAGGGATAGTAACAAGCTCTTTGTGAACTAGACAACGTAAAAATATTAAGCAAGATAAAATTTCAAATGTGGGTAATGATTTAAATAATGTAGTACCAGATAAAGTTTGAAGACTTTTCCTGAAACCAGGCTCTCCAGGGGGCCAGGGGCAGAGACAATTAGCTTTGGGGCCTCCTGTCTGAGAAGGCCCCTAACCCATGGAATTTGAGTGGCACTGTGATCTGGCACACAGGGTTGAAGCTGGTATGGACTCTTGAACTTGAATTGGGATCCTCCAGTGTGGACTTCTATGACCTCTTCTTGAACCAAAGGGGACTCCGTAAGGCTGCAAGGGTACATGCTAGTGGATCCCAATGCAGGATTAGGTACATTGTGTTATGTATCTCTTAAAGCTTAAAAACAACCAAGTATTGGAGGTTTGGTTGGTTGCTCCCTACTCCCAAGCCTTATTTGCCAAGAAAATTTGTATTTCTGAGCTACAGCTGCTTGAAAATCGTGGTTTATAACAGAAACACTGAACAGTCACAAAGTAGAATGTTGTTAAAGATGTCTGCTACAATAAATGTAAACGATTCTAGTACTGAATGCAAAAGGCAACATAGTGTATTATTTTCGAAAAAAAATATTTTGGTGATTCAAACACACACAAAACAATGAATGGCTATGTAAAGCTCCACAACATAAAAATCATAATGTTTGTCTCTCATTTTCAAACTTCCATAATAAAAAGGTTCTCATTACCTCGTTAAAGAAAACTGAGCAGTCAGAGTGTCAAGATTTATCTAGCATTTGCCCTTTGTGGCTTATAAATCATTTCCTGCTACTAACAAGTAATGATGATATAACATAAGAATTGATTAACAGATGCCTTTGGCTTATAAAGGAAAATACACTTTAATTACTCTAGAGGACTTTTGACCTGTGCCATCCTTTGGGAAAATTAGCTTTTGTGCCTTTTTTCTCACTTAATTCAAAATTTGTTCAACTGTCATTAAAATGTTAAGGTTTGTTGATACCTTTTCTCTCTTTCTCTCCACTTCTAGGATAGTAGGAAAACCTGTAACTTCAGGTTATTTTAAAAAAAATTTTATGACGAGACATTCTTACCACTGACAAGGCATCATCCTTCTCCTTTTCCCTAGGGTCTGAACAACACATGAGCCTGTGCAAGTCCATCCGGTGTTTTGACCTTTAATTACCAGACATGCGTATTTGTTTCTTTCCTGTAGTAATAAACTATTAGATAATTAAGAGAAGGTGGGAAGGAGAGGAGAGGGGAGAATTGTTAAACCTTAAAACCAAGTAGGCTAAAGTCTCATTAACAAGTAAGAAGGTATTATATACTATTTCCTGAATAACACATATGACAGACATATTTCAAATCAGAGGTGGTAAAATGTAGATGAGAACTCACAGTTTACCACAATATAGTTAGTTATCCTTTTTTATTGTACCTACCTTGTAGTTAGAATAAATTGCATATTAAATTCAGTAAATACCCAGCTAATTAGTCAATCTATTATACAAAACATAAACAATTTGCTGATGGTTTGTTGTGAAGGATTGTTTGTAAATATATGTGTGAACTGTGTTATAAAGATACACAGTAACTTTACTTGAGCAAGCTGTAACAAATTAAAGTCATTCAGTTTCATGACTGCCACTAAAATAAAGCATATGGATCTCCCATTTTGCATAAGGTTGTGAGCACTGAAATTTAAAAGAGTATATTGTTGTTGTTTGTTTCTTTTTTTTCAGATGAAGAACAACAAACCTGCTGTTATTACTCCACTGGTTTATGTAGTTGAGGCCATGTAATAGAAATCCCATGGTTGTGGGGTTTTGTTTGCTTGTTTATTGTTTTTGTTTTGCTACTTTAGTGCAAAAAGTTACATAAACTATGAACAATTGACAGACACACTTAATAATTTTTGCTTAAGACAGTCTGAAAATGTGATTTCTTATTGAAGAACTTTATTTGATTTGATACTTGCAATAAAACAACACACTTAATATAAATATAACAAATGATATCACAATAAGAATGTTGTGAGACTTAAAAAAGGGTTAGATTGTGCCTTTAGGCCAGCACTGCAGAAAGGATGGTGTACCGCTGCACTGTTCCATAGCAGATTCAGAACTGTGTATCAGGAACACACCCTGAAGAATAATTCCCTCCCTGCTTACTTTTGCACTCAGGGTAGAAGTTTACTGTCATTATTAATATACAGACATATGGCGGGGCGGGGGGTGGGGGGGAGAGTCAACACAGCTTTTGTAAAAAGAAATCTGGTCGGATGAAAAGTTTCAGTTTGCAAAAATGTTTAGTTAAAAATTTCCTGACCAGCTCTAGGTATGATGTGTATTCCTACCTGGTTTAACACACACTTCCCTTGGTCCAACCAGTCTCCAATCCCTCCTCAGCACAGAGGCAGACAGAGGACAGTACTGCAGAGGTGACAAACTTCTGATCCACACAAACTTCTGATCGATCCATGCATGGATTTTGGATGGACAGGCCCACTTGCACATCTCAGATCAGATCCTGAATCTAGGAGAGATACTTATTCTCCTCTTTTAGAATTGTGTTCTTAAAAATCTGTCACACAGCTCTTTTAACTATACCCAAAATGAAAGATATAGTTATTTTTATTTCTAATACATTAAAGGCAGTGAACTAAGTGAAACAGTAGCATGACACACATTAGTGTACATGATATTTATTCTATGTAAACCTACAAAAAGCACTGAGTTATTTTTAAAATATAAATATTTTCGCAGCAGGTAGTGAAAAAGGCTTGATAACAGCAAGAAGGCAGATCCTTGTATTGCTTGCTGGGGAGATTATGACAAGTGAATTGCTGGAAAACTCAAGAATTTTTTTTTTAAATAATGCATTTGGCTTTAATGTGCTGTTTACACTCAGAAAAGCAGAATGAAAACAACATAGCTGCTTTAGGGATTGTTTATTTTTTAATCTTATAAATCTAAAAACCTTATGCCCAGTTCTGAAAGTTGCTTCAACTCCCACTGGAAGGAAGCAAGTTGTAGAAGGCTCTCAACACCTTTCAGGAGTGAATGGTCAACAGTCCCAGCTGCTATAAAGTTTTCCTGTTCTATCAAGTGCATTAAGCTAATTCACAGAGAAACACTGATTTAGTACAATTCTAACAGAGTGAGATTGGATCCATTTCTAAGAAAAAAACACTCAAGAGTCCTGAAACATTTTAGGTTTTATATCCCTTGGATAACTTTCCTTGAAATATAGGAAGAAGCAAAGAGGAACTTAGGCTTTAATTAAGGGATGGAGAACCACAGGCTTCTGATTTCCCAACCAATTGTACATTAAATTTTAGGTTGTCACAATTTTTTGTTAGAGCACTCTGATACATATTGGCAGAAGCAGTTGTCAATGGGAGTTTATAGTGGACTGAGATTTGTATCTTCATTCATTTTAATTTAACTAATAATATCTCAGAGGCCTATACAAGGCCCTGGGTGCTGTAACTCATAATTAGCATCACAACAGAACCCTAGCAGTGTTCAGAGAGGAGCTCTCCAAACTTGTCAATCTCAATGAAAGCTTCTGTTGCTTCAGGACACACAACCCCAAACCCCTATATAAACAAAATAAATACACTTACCATGAAATCTCAGCTAACTTTTTCTGTTTTTGCTCTCTTTGCCTTACCTAAAGTCAAGGCATAATTAATCAGATATATTTGTAAACATGTAAGTTTTACTTAAATATGTAAATAAGCAATAGCGTAAGTTTTGCAGATAGTAACCACATAGTTAGCACTTATGGCTAGACTGTAATTAATCTTAAAATAGGCCCTGAGTAAAAAGGGAATGCACCCACCCAGGTATAGGCCAGAGAACAAGCTGTGGTTCTCAGTCAGAATTCCTCATGACTCCCCACTTACTCTGGGGGCGGGCTAGTACATTTCTTTATCTATTTTTGGAAGCAGACAATTCCTTTCTGTTCACTGGCACAGTTACTCAGGCCAGTAAATTGGAGCTAGAGCCAGGGCCACTGCTGCTGCCATTCTCCCCGCCCCACCCTTGCTCTTATTAGAAAGAGCACAAGTAGCCCCTGTTCCCTTCCCATTAGCTGGAGTCACAATGAGCAAGGTCAATTGGGGAAGCATGGAAATCTTTACTTCTCACTGATGCCCTGTGTGGTGGAGTACAGGCTGTAACAATCTAGCCTTTATTCAATAATCACCAGCAATGTTTTGGAAAAATCCTACAGAATATAATAGAAAATTATATTCCTGTTGTAGGACTGTGTAGGATGGTTCAGGAAAGGAAGGCATATCATCATCTATTCTATAGGGTTTTTAGAGCAATTTCTATCTAACAATATTGGTTGTATCCATATTAAATTCAACAGGGATTTCCCATATGTTAATAATAATGGGATTGATTGTGCACTCATTATTCCTGAAAAGAAGTATCTTTTCTCAGGAATTGCCAGTTGTTTTCAATGGAACTTCTCCAGGAGTGAGTTACAACTCTGTGGAAGTGAGGTTGGGAGAATGTGGCCCAATGTTTACAGCTGAAGGCGTTAAGTGGATCTCAGTCTGAGCACCTTCCTTTTCACTTGCTATTTCCTGCTACATGGGGATAAATTTTCAACCTCCCCAGATGCTGCCTATGAACATTTCCAACTCTCCCAGGAGGAAGATGAAGCCCAGAAATAACAACAATGAGGGGGGTCACTAGAGAAAGATTTATAGGGGGTGCAGTTCATGAGTGCTCTCCACCCAACCTCACTGGAGCCTGGAAGAAGAAAGGGAAGCATCTATGTACCAGCAACTCAGATACAGGTAAGCAACTGTTTTCATGTTCTCTCCACAGGTACTAATGCAGAGAGTGAACTAGATGATACATCTGAGGGAAGGGAACAGAAGGAGACTCCGCCGATTGGAAGGCATGAGATGCACTGTTCTAGGGATGGGGGCTCCACAACCACCACTCCCAAGAGAAGGAGGCAGGTGGTGGTCGGGGACTCTCTCCTCAGGGGGACTGAGTCATCCATCTGCTGCCCTGACCAGAAAAAACAAGAAGTCTGCTGCTTGCCAGGAGCTAGGATTCACGATGCAATGGAGAGACTGCTGAGACTCATCAAGCCCTCGGATTGCTACCCCTTCCTGCTTATCCATGTTGGCACCAATGATACTGACAAGAATGACCTTGAGCGAATCACTGCAGACTACGTGGCTCTGGGAAGAAGGATAAAGGAGTTTGAGGCACAAGTGGTGTTCTTGTCCTTCTTCCCCATGGAAGGAAAAGGCCTGGGTAGAGACCGTCAAATTGTGGAAGTCAACGAATGGCTACGCAGGTGGTGTCGGAGAGAAGGCTTTGGATTCTTTGACCATGGGATGGTGTTCCAAGGAGGAGGAGTGCTAGGCAGAGACGGGCTCTACCTAATGAAGAGAGGGAAGACCATCTTCGCAAGCAGGCTGGCTAACCCAGTGAGGAGGGCTTTAAAGTAGGTTCACTGGAGGAAGGAGACCAAAGCCCTGAGGTAAGTGAGGATGTGAGATACCGGGAGGAAGCACGAGCAGGAGAGCACGAGAGGGGAGGGCTCCTGCCTCATACTGAGAAAGAGGGATGATCAGCGAGTTATCTCAAGTGCCTATACACAAATGCAAAAGCCTGGAAAACAAACAGGGAGAATTGGAAGTCCTGGCACAGTCAAGGAATTATGATATGATTGGAATAACAGAAACTTGGTGGGATAACTCACATGACTGGAGTACTGTCATGGATGGATATAAACTGTTCAGTAAGGACAGGCAGGGCTGAAAAGGTGGGGGAGTTGCATTGTATGTAAGAGAGCAGCATGACTGCTCAGAGCTCTGGTATGAAACTGCAGAAAAACCTGAGAGTCTCTGGATTATGTTTAGAATTGTGAGCAACAAGGGTGATGTTGTGGTGGGAGTCTGCTATAGACTACCGGATCAGAAGGATGAGGTGGATGAGGCTTTCTTCTGGCAACTAATGGAAGTTACTAGATCACAGGCCTGGTTCTCATGGGAGACTTCAATCAGCCTGATATCTTCTGGGAGAGCAATACAATGGTGTACAGACAATCCAGGACGTTTTTGGAAAGTGTAGGGGACAATTTCCTGGTGCAAGTGCTGGAGGAACCAACTAAGGCAGAACTCTTCTTGACCTGGGAAGAATTAGTAGAGGAAGCAAAAGTGGATGGGAACCTGGGAGGCAGTGACCATGAGATGGTCAAGTTCAGGACCCTGACACAAGGAAGAAAGGAAAGCAACAGAATACGGACCCTGGTCTTCAGAAAAGCAGACTTTAACAACCTCAGGGAAGTGATGGGCAGGATGCCATGGGAGAATAAGGGGGGAAAGGAGTCCAGGAGAGCTGGCTGTATTTTAAAGAATCCTTATTGAGGTTACAGGGACAAACCATCCCAGTGTGTAGAAAGAATAGTAAATGTGGCAGGTGACCAGCTTGGCTTAACAGTGAAATCTTTGCTGATCTTAAACACAAAAAAGAAGCTTACAAGAAGTGGAAGATTGGACAAATGACCAGGGAAGAGTATAAAAATATTGCTCAGGCATGCAGGAGTGAAATCAGGAAGGCCAAATCACACTTGGAGTTGCAGCTAGCAAGAGATGTTAAGAGTAACAAGAAGGGTTTCTTCAGGCATGTTAGCAACAAGAAGAAAGTCAAGGAAAGTGTGGGTCCCTTATTGAACGAGGGAGGCAACCTAGTGACAGAGGATGTGGAAAAAGCTAATGTACTCAAAGCTTTTTTTGCCTCTGTCTTCATGAACAAGGTCAGCTCCCAGACTACTGCACTGGGCGGAAGAGGTGACCAGCCCTCTGTGGAGAAAGAAGTGATTTGGGACAATTTAGAAAAGCTGGACGAGCACAAGTCCATGGGGCCGGATGTGCTGCACCCGAGAGTGCTAAAGGAATTGGCGGATGTGATTGCAGAGCCATTGTCCATTATCTTTGAAAACTTATGGTGATCTGGGGACATCCCAGATGACTGGAAAAAGGCTAATGTAGTGCCAATCTTTAAAAAAGGGAAGGAGGAGGATCTGGGGAATTACAGGCCAGTCAGCCTCACCTCAGTCCCTGGAAGAATCATGGAGCAGGTCCTCAAGGAATCAATTCTGAAGCACTTAGAGGAGAGGAAAGTGATCAGGAACAGTCAGCATGGATTCACCAAGGGTAAGTCATGCCTGACTAATCTAATTGCCTTCTATGACAAGATAACTGGCTCTGTGGATGAGGGGAAAGCAGTGGATATGTTATTCCTTGACTTTAGCAAAGCTTTTGACCTGGTCTCCCACAGTATTCTTGCCAGCAAGTTAAAGAAGTATGGGCTGGATGAATGGACTATAAGGTGGATAGAAAGCTGGCTAGATTGTCAGGGCTCAACTGGTAGTGATCAATGGCTCCATGTCTAGTTGGCAGCCGGTATCAAGTGGAGTGCCCCAAGGTTCGGTCCTCGGGCTGGTTTTGTTCAATATCTTCATTAATGATCTGGTGGATGGTGTGGATTGCACCCTCAGCAAGCTTTCAGATGACACTAAACTGGGAGGAGAGGTAGATATGCTGGAGGGTAGGGATAGCATACAGAGGGACCTAAACAAATTAGAGGATTGGGCCAAAAGAAATCTGATGAGATTCAACAAGGACAAGTGCAGAGTCTTGCACTTAGGACAGAAGAATCCCATGCACCGCTACAGACTAGGGACAGAATGGCTCGGCAGCAGTTCTGGGGGTTACAATGGATAAGAAGCTGGATATGCATCAACAGTGTGCCCTTGTTGCCAAGAAGGCCAATGGCATTTTGGGATGTATAAGTAGGGGCATTGCCAGCAGATCGAGGGATGTGATCGTTCCCCTCTATTCGACATTAGTGAGGCCTCATCTGGAGTTCTGTGTCCAGTTTTGGGCCCCACACTACAAGAAGGATGTGGAAAAAATTGGAAAACGTCCAGCGGAGGGCAACAAAAATGATTAGGGGTCAGGAACACATGACTTGTGAGGAGAGGCTGAGGGAACTGGGATTGTTTAGTCTGCGGAAGAGAAGAATGAGGGGGGATTTGATAGCTGCTTTCAATTACCTGAAAGCGTTCCAAAGAGGATTGAGCTAGACTGTTCTCACTGGTAGCAGATGACAGAACAAGGAGTAATGGTCCCAAGTTGCAGTGGGGGAAGTTTAGGTTTGATATTAGGAAAAGCTTTTTCACTAGGAGAGTGGTGAAGCACTGGAATGCGTTACCTAGAGAGGTGGTGGAATCTCCTTCCTTAGAAGTTTTTAAGGTCAGGCTTGACAAAGCCCTCGCTGGGATGATTTAGTTGGGGATTGGTCCTGCTTTGAGTAGGGGGTTGGACTAGATGACCTCCTTAGATCCCTTCCAACCCTGATATTCTATGATTCTGTGAAGTGGGAAATAAGGTCTGGTCTTAAATGACAGGAAAACAGGTTTGCAAACTTTCTGACCCTACAGAGGAGCTTGAAAGGTTGGCAAAACCTCAAATACCAGAAGTTTTGCCCGTCTCTCAAGCAGTGCTCACACAATAACACCTGTACATTTTAAGCAAAGTTGGAGGCTCAGGGGAAAGGAGAACAAGGGTGGTCACAAGACTGCCTATTCATACTGCCTCCAGTATTGTTAACCCATTTTTCCCTTGTCTCCACTTACTGGGAGAAAAAAAAATGAAAGAGAAAAAAACAGATAAAATTAAATCGTAGTTCGATTGTTAACTAGCACCTGAGATTCTGATGATCAGGTATTTAAACCTACATGGTGCTTTCAGGAGTCCTATAGTACAATTCCCATGTATAATTCTAAAGCTAAAAGAACATAAGAATTTGTAATAAAACCCATGGTATTACAAGTTTACCATCTCTTTTCTCTCTAGATAAATGGACAGGAAAAAAGGGTAGCAGATGGGAATTCCCTCTAATCTTTCTAAATCTAAAACCACTTTAAGAGTCAGAAAGCTTGATTTTCCACCATGGTACTCTTGATATACTCTAGAGTGACTCCACTGGGATCAGAGGAGTTACACCAGTACAAGCCCCCCCAGTCCTGGACTTACTTACACATGGGAGTAACTTTAAGCATGAGAGTAATCCCATTGATTTCAGCAGGATCAGGTCCTAAAATAGTAGTAATGCAGTGCAAAATCAGCCCCAATTTTTTTTTTAAATGATGGGAAGAAGCATGCAGAACTACCAAGATACAACATGTTCTCTGTGCTAAAATAAGCCAATGCTGATTCAGGGATATAGGATGACTCACATTTTGATAATTTGCCAGTATGGGCATAATGCACAGAATATTAAATAATCAAAAATGTATTCCAAAAGAGCAGAAAAAAGGCTTCGCTCTTTGTGAATGTCATCTATCAGGGCTACTTAAATAACAAACATTCAGAAATAAAATATTACATTATGTGTTTTTAAGCACACTTTTGCAGTTAATCTTTACATTCAGTATTCTCATAAATGTACATTATATTGTTACCTATTTAAGGAGGCCATCTTCATGTCTCTGGTAAGATTCTGTATAAATGGATTTTTAAGGTTAGGACCTATGATATATTTACGTTCCAGAAGATGTGTCAAATAAAGATGAGAGAAACTTTCAGCTTGTGCCATGTCTTTCTAAGAACATGGGAATTACCATATGAACCCCAGGCAATAGGTTCAGCTACTCCACTATTCTGTCTCTGATAGTACCCGGTACCAGGTGTTTCAGGAGAAGGTTCAAGAAACCCCATAACAGACAATGCACGTATGAAAAGTTTGTCTACCTGTTGACTTTTGCCTTTTGATCTGAAGCCTGACGGTTCATTCTCCTCATACATTTATATCCTATCTTATGTAACTATAAATGCTCTTACCCACATAAATGCCTATTTTTTAAAAAAAAGCATACCAAGCTCTTGGCCACAGATTTTGTGGCAGTAAGTTCCACAGGTTAATCATACATTGTGTAAAAAGGACTAACTTCATTTTTCAACAGACTATAGCTTACGATGTAGTTAGCATTCTAGAAAGCTCTGAAAACCAACAGTAGAAAAGTTTAAAAGGAAGCAAGTATCTTTACTTCCCTTCTTGTGTGTCACTGTGTTTCAGAAATAATTGGTTTGGTTCCAGAATTTCAAGAAATGACTGTGAGTACTGGAAAAGTACATGAACTGCCTATAACTTCATTTATTCTTACAGAAATACTTCTGGAATTTGGGAATGACACTGAATTACAGGTTGTAGAGTGTGGGGAGAAGAAAGGGTACACAGCAATATTACTGCAGGTCATGGACTTACACACACTCCATAGTTAGATTCCTCTGGAGTGACTTGGCCCTTTTAACAGCAAATATATTTTCTTTGAGCAATATTACTATTACTAAATTGATTATAATGCTCACTTCAGAAAAATGAACTCCCATGTGCCTATCGGATGTTTTAATCATACCTCTTATTATGGCAACAGAGAAATGGTGAAATTTTTTCACCAATTTGTTTTTGGTGCTTTTTCATCCTCAGAATGCCACTTCTCACAAATCTGGAAAGATTCAACATCATATAAGAGATCTGCTTATGAAATTCACTTCCATCTTGAAATTTCATACATTCAGACAGAACTCCACCTCCATAAGTGGTACAAGGAACTGTGCCATATTTTGCTACCTGAAGTTCCCCTGCTATATAGAAGAGCCAGGGTGGGTGGAAACCCTAAAGTGCAGAGGCATCAGTAGTAGAGATGGTTATATATATTATACATACATATATATATATATATATATATATATATAGTAAAGTATATATACTATATATATATAGTAAAGTAAGGTGTGTGTGTATATATATATATATATATATATATATATTAGTAAAGTTTCTGATGTTGAAATGCAAAAGGAAAAAACCCTGACATCTTCACAGATTCCATCCTCCCGCCCCCCCTCCCTGCAATTTTTCAACCATTCAGAAGGAGTTCAACAAAATTTCAAAATCTGGAGAGGGGAAAAACATATTGTCTCACTTTTGACCTGTTCCAAGCAGCAGCTGCAAGAGGGGGAGCAGCCAATAAATATTTCTGCTGTGTGAGAACCAGCAGTGACCCAGAAGACTACAGCCTCTTGTTGCTTTGGGGCTGCAATCAGTGAGCATGAAAGGGTACCGAAGGGCAGAGCAGGAGCAAAGTTACATGTAAATATATACAGTAAATCAGCTTCCCCAGAGAAAAGCCATAGGGAAAAGCAAACTGCACACTAGCCTAAACGTAGTAAAATAGCATGTAAAAGACAGCTTTAGTGTGTTGTCATCGCCTATGATTTTATCAGGATTCTTGTGATACTCGTTATTTTTTATTCCAGCTCCTGAATTCTCATGAATATGTGGTAATAAAAGCAATCTTCTACTCCTTATGGTTGCAGAGAAAAGTTTGAAGATGTCATCCAACTGTGGCCTAAAGGCTCAAAAATCAAAAGGTAAATAAAACCTCCTAACATTTATTAAAAATTAAAGATATAATTTTAAGTCAGTCTGATGATTTTGGGGGCCTGACTCCTTACTTTTTTTAATGCTTGGGGTTGGCCATACTTTGGCTTTAACAAACAAAACATAAACCTAGCGATGAGGAAATCACAAAAGGTGAAAGTTTGTCTATTTACCCAAACTGTACAAAACTATGGAAACTCCAAGAGGCAACACAGCATTCTACATACAAAATCTCTTTCTGTGCCACAAAGACTGCAATGGACCTTTCCCAACAAACAACCATGACTTCTCCTTAGTGTGTCACAATTTATGAGAAAGGTGGTTTAATAGTATCAGAGTTGTGGATAATCCACCCCTCCACATTACAGCAGAGAATAGTGCTGCACCACCTGTAAGTGGCAGTTTTTCCTAACTGGCTCAAATGGAGGATACAAAATTCAATCATTGATTTTGAGAATATGAATATGAACGGCTTCTTCTAACCCTCCTGATCATATGCAGTAGATTTGGCCAATCAAGAAACTAGAACCAATTCCATGTGACTTGTGTGACCAGTAATATTAAGTACACCTGGTTGGAATCTAAAAAAAAAATCTGAAAATACATAATAATGTTTTCACAGTCTGCGCAGTGGCTCCACTATTAAACAGAATATAAAGACAGAAAAAATGGAAAAAAATTGCAAATATCAGAAAATGTAAAAAATATTCCAATTTTGCAAACCTGAGAGCAGGAACTCTTTGATTTTAAAAAATTCCCAGCTGTAATTTGTATTTTCTTAATGGACTATGCTCATCCATAAGCAACTCTGCTAGTTTGTTGTATTCTACTTGTAGTAGCTGAGAGATGCAGGATTGGTGACAAACCATAAGAAATAATCTATGTGGACACATTAAAACCATTCTGGATTAACATAAGACTTGTCAAATTATTAATGGAAAAAATGTACAACTACTAAGACAATTCTGAGTTTTGATAGGATTGTATCAAATTAGACCCAAAGAAAATGAACAGTTCCCAAACCTTGTTTCCACATGGATTTTCTAGTCTTTGAGAAATGAGTAGTCTTTGATTACAAAGTGTTATTTCTCAGCCCCTGTGAATTATTAAACTGTTACAGTTGGTATTTGCTGCACTAATTAATTTAGACTAAAAGAAATATGATAACAATATCTGCTCATATTTTTCACCCCGACAAGTGAAGATACTCATTCAATCTAATTGTTTCCCCATAAAAATAATGTCATTAAATGCTAAAACAGTGAAACCAATGGGCTTATTGCAGGGACCTTAAAAAGGTGGCTTATCTGCCTGACTACTCCTCTGTAGGCAACAAAGGCCTTTATAAAGATTGGTAGAGGTATCATCCTATCCTGACTTGCAGCCATATGGAGTGGAAATCTATCAACTGCACACTCTGAATCCTATCCTGACAAGACTCAGTGTTAGGATATGTGGAAAACTAATGACCACTACAGAAGAGACCAGTTTTCTCCTACTACTAAGTTACAGACAAAATATTTCATGATGGTAATCAAATTCTATTTGTCAATTCACTTTTTTTTTAGTTAAGTCTGATGACCTGTATATCTCCAGCCAATAAAAAGGAAATCTGTTATTGACACCCAAATCCTCTAGCTGTTAACTGTATATGAGAAAGAATGGTTCCATGAAATTTCTATCCAGAAACAGTATTTGGAAATCTCCTAAGGAAGTAAGTTCTTCTGAGATACCCAGCCCCAGCTTTGAGGATGTATGAGATTTTCAGAGTTTGGATAAGATTCCATTTAAACTTCAACACTGTGATAAGAGGCTACACTGCATACAACATTGGTATAGTTATCTGAACTGAACCTGAATTCTAATTATCTTGAAGTACCCCAATTGCAGTTGAATCACATAATACACTTCCACTGAGGCCCAGTGGAAATTTATCCCACTTTGACCTTACAACAAGAATACAATATAGAAACACACTAGGACAAGTATCTGTTTTTACATTGATTCTTTCTGTAACATCACTAGCCTCTTGGCAGGAGTTACCAAAGGAGGTTGCAAATTGAGAGGATTGGAAATTATAAACTTACTTTGTTAATGCAGATTTAAAGCATAAAGAGGATGTAAAATGTTGTGTGTATACAAGATAATACATGTTAGTATCTAGGGCCCAATCTGGAGTCCCTTTGAAAGCAAAACTTCTATAGCCAGCGTGAGCATGTTAGGACTTCCAGATACAGCAAATAAGACATTTTTTGACAAAAAGAGTGTTCTGTCCCAAAATGGTGATTCATCAACAGCAACACATTTTGCAGAAACAGGTCCATTTACATGAAATTACAATTTGGAAAAAGGGGGATACAAAGACTTTCAATAATGTCAAAATTGAATATTTTGACATTTTGGAATGAAACATTTAATTTTTAATTTCAAAATGTCCTAATATATATATATATATATATATGTGTGTGTACATACACACATACATATATGACATTTTGAAATTAAAAGTTAAATGTTTCATTCATTTGACACATATATAAAAATGTCAAAATCTGAATAAATGTTTTGATTTTATTGAAAGTTTAGACTTTTTTTTTTTGCCCCTCAGAAAAACATTTCATGGCAAATTTTGAAATTATTTGTTTTCATTCTGTTCTGTAATGGAAAAAAAATCAAAATCCATGTTAGCAACAAGAAGAAGGTCAGGGAAAGTGTGGGACCCTTACTGAATGGGGGAGGCAACCTGGTGACACACGATGTGGAAAAAGCTGAAGTACTCAATGCTTTTTTTTGTCTCGGTCTTCACAGACAAAATCAGCTCCCAGACTGCTGCACTCTGTGACACAGTATGGGGAGGAGGTGAGTAGCACTCAGTGGTGAAAGAAAGGTTAAGGACTATTTAGAAAAGCTGGACATGCACAAGTCCATAGGTCCAGATCTAATGCATCCAAGGGTGCTGAGGGAGTTAGCTGATGTGATTGCAGAGCCATTGGCCATTATCTCTGAAAATTCGTGGCAATTGGGGGAGGTCCTGGAAAAAGGCAAATATAGTGCCCATATTTAAAAGAGAGAAGAAAGAGAACCCGGGGAACTACAGCCTCACTTCAGTCCCCAGCAAAATCATGGAGCAGGTCCTCAAGAAATCAATTCTGAAGCACTTGGAGGAGAGGAAGATGATCAGAAACATTCAACATGGATTCACCAAGGTTAAGTCATACCTGACCAACCTGATTGCCTTCTATGAAGAGATAACTGTCTCTGTGGATATGGGGAAAGCAGTGGATGTGATATATCTTGACTTTAGCAAAGCTCTTGATACGGTGTCCCTCAGTATTCTTGCCAGCTAGTTAAAGAAGTATGGATTGGATGAATGGACTATAAGGTGGATAGAAAGTTGGTTAGATTGTAGGGCTCAATGGGTAGTGATCAACGGCTCGATGTGTAGTTG
The DNA here is from genome assembly GCF_965140295.1 of Lepidochelys olivacea. Classification (NCBI taxonomy): domain Eukaryota; kingdom Metazoa; phylum Chordata; order Testudines; family Cheloniidae; genus Lepidochelys; species Lepidochelys olivacea. The sequence goes on along the minus strand of NC_140414.1, from coordinate 43,027,408 downwards.
GCAGCCGGTATCAAGCAGAGTGCCTCAGGGGTCGGTCCTGGAGCAGTTTTGTTCCACATCTTTATTAATGATCTGGATGATGGGCTGAATTGCACCCTCAGCAATTTTGCAGATGACACTAAGCTGCAGGGAGAGGTAGATACACTAGAGGGTAGGGTTAAGGTCCAGAGAGACCTAGACAAATTGGAGGATTGGGCCAAAAGAAATCTAATGAGCATCAACAAGGACAAGTGCAGAGTCCTGCATGTAGGACAGAAGAATCCCATGCACCTCTACAGGCTGGGGAGCGACTGGCTAAGCAGCAGTTCTGCAGAAAAAGGACCAGTGAACGAGAAGCTGGATATGAGTCAGCAGTGTGCCCTTGTTGGCAAGAAGGCCAACAGCATATTGGGCTGTATTAGTAGGAGCATTGCCAGCAGATTGAGGGAAGTGATTATTCCCCTGTATTCAGCACTGGTGAGGCCACACCTGAAATATTGCATCCAGTTTTGGTCCCCCCCGCACTACAGAAGGGATGTGGACAAGTTGGATACAGTCCAGCAGAGAGCAACAAAAATTATTAGGGGGCTGGGGCACTGACTTATGAGGAGAGGCTAAGGGAACTGGGGTTATTTAGTCTGCAGAAAAGACGAGTGAGGGGGGATTTAATAGCAGCCTTCAACTACCTGAAGGGGGGTTCCAAAGAGGATGGAGCTAGGCTATTCTCAGTGGTGGCAAATGACAGAACAAGAAGCAATGGTCTCAAGTTGCAGTGGGGGAGGTCTAGGTTGGATATTAGGAAACTAGGAGGGTGGTGGAATGGGTTACATAGGAGGGTGGTGGAATGGGTAACCTAGGGAGGTGGTGGAATCTCCATCCTTAGAGGTTTTTAAGGCCCAGCTTGACAAAGCCCTGGCTGGGATGATTTAGTTGGTGTTGGTCCTGCTTTGAGCAGGGGATTGGACTAGGTGACCTCCTGAGATTTCTTCCAACCCTAATATTCTATGTTTCTATTATTCTATGAATTTCCCACAAAATGAAAAATCTGCTTCCTGCCCAGCTCTATTGCTGGATAAAACTCCTACTAATAAAGAGCTAGATTTTTAAAGGTATTTAGGTACCTGAAAATGAAAATACCTGTCTAGTGAAATTTTCAAAAGTACCTAAATGGGTGAAGGTTCTAATTCCCATTGCTTTGAGTACTTTAGAACTTTGAAATTAATGGGAGTTAGTTGTCTAAGCAGCTTAAACACTTTTTAAAAATTGCACTTTCAAAATCTGTACCAAATGCTATAAAATAATTTTCTAGGTCTTTGGGATAAATTCATTGGAAACACTGGTGATTATATGGTAAATTATGATGTTACTTCCATGGAAATCCAGACATAGTGGTACAGTAAAAAAAAAAAAATCACGTTTGTGCTGTACAGTATGTTAATTTTGTCACTTTGTAGTTAATGAAGGAAAATCATGTGGACAAATGTAAAGTAATTTGTGGATCTGCATGAATAAGAAAAGATTCAGAGCAAGTCCAACAGGAATTCTTCCTTGTGGGAACCAGACTTGTTTACACTTTTTGACTGGAAATGATGTTTTAGTATTTGTAATGTGGCTGGGAATAAATCAGCATGACAATCTGGTGAGTAACAGGTCTCCAGCTCAGTTCAAATAACAATATTAATAGAATTTAGCTGACCTTTGTCTCTAATCTCTCGCTGAACCCATGGTGGCCTAAAGTTTATGGCCTGCAGCAAAACTGGTGCTGTGCTATGAAACTTGATAACAGTAGTTTTGAGCATGAAAGAAATTGTACGTTCACCCTGATTTATGAGAGCACAAATTATTTTTTTTAAGTGCAAGGGTGCATCTATTTTTTTTTTCCTTAGCAGGACCCAATTAAGACATTTTCTAGATGAGAATTCAGCTACTGCCATCTACTGATATATCATGAAGATTCACTGTAAGAGAGTATATGTCTACACTCGTCTCTTCTATTAGAATGTTACTAGGATTTCAGGACTGGAGAGATGCACTGAAGGGGAAGCTTCCCTTTCCCAGTTAATAGTTCTAAACGTTGATTCAGAAAGAGCTAGGAAAATACTGGGAACAGTTTGGGTGGAACAGGGATATTTTTACTGTACAAAGTAAATTTTCTAAGGGTTGATAAGGAGGGTAACATCAAAGTGCATAAGAATTGACTGTCACTAATTGAATTTTCTACCAGAAATCATTTGAAATGTATACAGATTATCCTCATCAGGTTATATTTAGCACCGTTGGCCAGTGTTCATATTTCTTCAACATCCATGCTCTGTCACTGGCCATACCCAGACTCAAAGCCTTTACAAATCACAGCCTATGTCTCCAACCCTTCGCAGAGGGGGAAACTCACCGACTTGATTTCAGTAACTGAAGCCAAAGTAAGATTCCAGAGAAAAACACCAAGCAGAAATAATTTTAAATTAAACAGATTATGGATTAGATTTCAACATCAGGCATAGCCCTAAGCAAGGGGTTATGTGTAAACTATACATCCCAGGAGTAGATCAAGGAGGCGCTGTGACTCAGAGTCACAACTCCTCCTCTGCTAACTCCTAGCTCAGAAGTGGAGAGGAGGTGGGGTTAGTCATGTAGGGATGTTGGCCTGTACAACCTTTCCTGCCATTTGCACTGGCTCAGCTGTTCTGAACAGGAAAGGGATGGGGCCAAAAAAGCCAAGGCTTTGCCCCCATCCCACCACTCCTGGTCCGTCACCTCAGCTGCATAACACCTTCCTGTTCCTAAAGTCTGAGCTGTCCACTTAAGAGCATTATTATGCTACCTCACTCTCTTGAATGGGTGCACAGTCCAAGTCTCAATCTAGCCCTAGAACAATATTGCCAGACTATTGCAAGAGTCTCAAAAAACATCCCTCTATCTCTACCTGTCTTTCTTAATTCACCCAAATAGCAACACTTGCTTTTCTGCAAATAAATGTAGCATGTCTACACAGAAATCTGCATTATTAATTCATTTTCAATTAAATACATGAAATACAAATGGTATATTTCTTTGAATTTTTTCCACCTCTTGTTAATTACTCAAATGATACATATTTGTGACAAATGTGGGGGAGAAAACAAACACCTCTCTCTTTTAGTTACTCATTTCATTTATGCAAATAACAGCTTCCCAATCCAATACAGCAATAAAAGTGCTCCAGGGTAAATTCTGAAGTCTGTTTCATTATGATTGCCTAAATATAATGAAAATAGAATCATGTTATGAATGACTAACAGTTTAGAAGCAATTATTTTATTAATTTCTACCTCAGAACAAATATTTGCCACATTTTTGTTTGCTAGTCTTTTCAACTGGTGTTAAGGTTAGAGAGCTATTAAATAAGCTTTTGTAATAGTAAAAGAAAACCAATGGCTAAATCCTACCCTTATCTGAGAAAGCTGAACAAGGGGAGGAGTGGAGTCATGCCAGCTATGTGTTCAGCAACAGGAGCTATACTGCAATTGGCCCTTCATCTAAAGTCAGTAGAAAGAATCCCCATTGCTTCTCTTGGATAAGACACTCGATAAGCTTCTGCAATATTCAGTTGGATGCTGCTAATGCTCTCAGCAAAGCAATACAATACAATATATGTTCAGTTAGCATAAGTTGGCTGGACATGCTAATGAGCAGTATAGACACTAGCAGCCTGGTCACATCCCTTAATCACTCCCTTCGGGGGGGTATGATGTGTAGGTCAGCCGTACACTCTCCATGCATGCTTCGAGTGTTCTCTTTAGCAGTGTGAAGGGATCCTGCCCTGAATCATTATGGTTGTTCAGGATTTCATACCTGCACAAACCGGAACAGGATTTCCCCAAATTTGCTATGTCGTAGTGTTACTCCCAAATTTACAGAAGGACCCAGGGATTTTTATCCCAAAGTCACAATGTAGTGACATGAAAAAATATAAACCTGAAATGAAGGACATTTATGACATGTGTGTCAAAATAAGCTCCACATCATTTTGCCAAAAGTTCCCCATTCCTGATAAACAACTGAACAAATATGTTCTCACTCAGCTACACAGTGACACGTGCACACACTTCCCCCCAGCCCATGCAATAAAAGAACATAGTAATAGACACTAGCAACGTGTATCTTCAGCACAGTTCAGTAGTGCATAAAAGTCATAAGTCCTTTTGTGCCACATTGAAAAGTTATCCTTTGCATATTTTTTTAAAGTATTTCCTATTTTAAAGACTTTAAGTTCTCCAGAAGTATAATGCATTTGTTTAGATTACTGCTGCATTCACTTATGTTTGGTACTTATTATTTTGTGGGTAACACTTCACACGTAATCTCCTGAGAGTAAATATCCATGCAATGAGCCTGAAATGATATGGTAATTTCTTAATTCAAAATAATTACATGGCTATTTGTGCCCTCTAAAATAAGGTGTTACTAATTCAGCCAAAACAAATTGCTTTTTGCCTGGGTTTTGAACTCTGGTAAACAATTGGACAACAGTGGGTTGAATGCAAAGCCTGAAACCAGTTTTGTGTTATGAATGGGAGTAGATGTTCACTTACAGTGAAGAGGAAACCAATATTTGTATATGCAACAAGCAGACTATCGTACAGTCAAGTGAAATGGCAAACAAAAGGCTGTAAAGTTGCACTAACATAGAGTACTTCAGAATGGTGACAAGGGCACAAACTGAAATAGTGGTTGTCAAGGTTCCTCCCCCACTCTGAACTCTAGGGTACAGATGTGGGGACCTGCATGAAAAACCTCCTAAGCTTATCTTTACCAGCTTAGGTCAAAACTTCCCCAAGGTAACAAATATTACACCCGTTATCCTTGGAATGGCCGCTACCACCACCAAACTAATACTGGTTACTGGGGAAGAGCTGTTTGGACGCGTCCTTCCCCCCAAAATACTTCCCAAAACCTTGCACCCCACTTCCTGGACAAGGTTTGGTAAAAAGCCTCACCAATTTGCCTAGGTGACTACAGACCCAGACCCTTGGATCTTAAGACCAATGAACAATCCTCCCAACACTTGCACTCCCCCTTTCCTGGGAAATGTTGGATAAAAAGCCTCACCAATTTGCATAGGTGACCACAGACCCAAACCCTTGGATCTGAGAACAATGAAAAGCATTCAGTGTTTTACAAGAAGACTTTTAATAAAAAATAGAAGTAAATAGAAATAAAGAAATCCCCCCTGTAAAATCAGGATGGTATATATCTTACAGGGTAATTAGATTCAAAAACATAGAGAACCCCTCTAGGCAAAACCTTAAGTTACAAAAAAGATACACAGACAGAAATAGTTATTCTATTCAGCACAATTCTTTTCTCAGCCATTTAAAGAAATCATAATCTAACACATACCTAGCTAGATTACTTACTAAAAGTTCTAAGACTCCATTCCTGTTCTGTCCCCGGCCAAGACGACTACAGACCGACACACAAACCCTTTGTTTCTCTTCCTCCTCCCAGCTTTTGAAAGTATCTTGTCTCCTCATTGGTCATTTTGGTCAGGTGCCAGCGAGGTTACCTTTAGCTTCTTAACCCTTTACAGGTGAGAGGAGCTTTCCCCTGGCCAGGAGGGATTTCAAAGGGGTTTACCCTTCCCTTTATATTTATGACAGTGGTATCTAGAGCTGATTGAAAAATTGGAAAGTTTGAAATTTTTCAATGAAAAATAGGGACAATATTTTTCCAAAAATTTTCACAAACTTTTCCCATTTTTGGACCAACTCTAATGGTACCGCTAACAAATAGTTCAGATGCTCTAACTGCATATACTGCACATAAAGGCATAGATAATAAAACTGCTCATTGTCAGACAGGAAGGAATAAGTGAAGAATGAATTTAAGCCACTCATCATATTGGATAGGACTTGATGATGCAAACCCTTACTCACATCAGTAGTTCCACCACAGATATGAGTAGAGGCTGCAGATCTGGCTCTTGTGTAGACATATCTGAGCTAGCCTGAATCCAGCAGGTAACAATAGCAATGAAGATAGAGCAATGTGGGTAGTACAATCCCAGCATGGACCCGAGGTACATTCTCAGCTCACTAGCCTGTTCTGAAGTCTATGCTGTGCTGACTTTGCTGCTACTTATTATCTGGTTTAGATGCGAACTAACTCAGGTAGCCTAATCCATGCACCAATTTTGCTGTGTAGAGGTATCCTTAAAGGGTCCAAACCAACTTCCACTGAAATTAAAAAAAAGACTTCCATTGACTTTAATTGGAGGTTGTACAATGCCTAGATTGCATTGGTTTAGTAACAATTCGGAGACTTTTAATGAGCCTTTTGTGTTGACTGTAATAGAAGTTGGAAAGGTCCATATGTGAGTAAAATATGCAGACTCTTACTGATCATACCGGAGTCTTATTGGCTACTAAATTTTAAGCCGTTGCTTTCCCAACCAGGAAGAGGAGCTGGTAATGTAGGCCATGAGAACTGATTAACGTTGCTCCAAAATAAACACAGAACCCTTCAAAAAGTGCAGTAGATGACAAGTGAAGTAGTGTTCTATATATTTTGTCAATTATAACTTATATATTCAAATACGTTTACACTAATGGGTATGTCCAATATCGGAGTAAAGAAGAAACAATTGCATTTATTCTGAAAAGCACATGCCCCTTTAAAAATCCTGCCTGTTTCTGAAATGCCTTTTCATGGTTACCCATCTTGGCAATCACTCCAAGCATCTAACCTTTGTTAGTTATGTCCAGCTGAACATGCTAGTTCCACACACACACACACACAGAGGTACTAGGCAGGCAAGAGGCATTGGAGAGAAGAGGTTGAACAAGTACAGCTATGGAAGAGCTGTAGAAATGTGGACATCTACAAGCAGATTGCATGGTGGATGCAAGCAAGAGGGTATGACAGAAATCAGCAGGAGCGCTGCCTGAAAACAAAGGAAATACACCATGGATACCACAAGACAAGGAAGGGCAATAAGAAATCCAGTGTGCCCCCACAGAGCTGCTGCTTGTACCGAATGAACTGCATGCCAGACTTGGTGGTGACCCCGCCAGTGCCCTGAGACAGAGAGGAAGAGCAGTCAGGAGACATGGTGGGGCACTCCAACAATGCCATGAACCAAGACCTGTTTTAAACTCAGCAGGAATCTAACCAGTCACACTAAGCGAGTGAGGATAAACCTGCTGATGAAGGGAAGGGAGCTCAGGTAAGTGTGTGCATGCATTTTTTTCTTACACTGTTTTATTTGCTTTCCCTTCCTCCCTCTCACTCCCATTTAAAAATTGCTCCCAGCCCATCCCCAAGACAAAGGTATCAACTTTCATAGTATATTGTGAGAAAAATGAAAAGTTAGGAAGTAAATTCAAAACAAATTACTGAATAATACTATAGCAGTCTGATTACACTATCTACATCGATTCAGTGTCCTGTGCTCAGGTAGCATTGGCATCTGCTTTTCATTCTGTTGCTGGGCTAGACAGGTGGGACCACTTTGAACACTTTTATCCTCCTGGAGATCTCAATGAAACTCTCATGGAGAATGCCTCAATCCTCTCCTAAAGGTTTCTAGGGATGGCAACCTTAATTCTTTCTCCATAATAGGACACTTTCCCAAGACACTCTGCGATGAGTTTGGCTGGCACAGTCACAGCAAACAGACTAGTGACATGTGGGCCTGGAAGGCTTCAGGACCCCACTCTCAGCTGAGTTCTCTGTGCCTTTGTGACCCTCAGGAGTGAGATATCAGCCAAAATCATCACTGCCTCTGAAAAATGATGCCAATATTCACTGCCATTGCCCTATACTCATACCCATGGAATAGGGGCCAGAATTTTATAGACATTACAAAAAATCCATCTTCCAGTAAGGCCATACTCAACTTGGTTGGTGCTGGAGAGTAGTGCTGTAATAAAGTGGTCCAAAGCTAAAGTGTTAATAAGTATCTCTTATTATAAGTATGTATGGGAATAAGGGAAGGGTGTTTTGAAACTTATCTTTTCCTTTCCATTGTAACCATAAATCTAATGGAGTTTGTGTCTGTTTTTATCAGAAGCTTATGGAGTTGTGGCCTTGAAGGGTGCTCCCTCCATGCTTGCAGAACATCTGACCCTCAGAAGGAGAAGAAGGAAGAAGACTAGGGAGGACATGTTCTGAGAGATCCTACAAGCCAGTGCTCAACTGGACTGTGAACAAAGGGCTTTGAGGGCCAAAATAACCAAGAACATGGAGAAAAAAACAGACAGGACAGTCACAAGACCCAGCTGTCCCAGCAGGACAAGGAGTGGGAAATGTATCAGAACATAAAGCGTCTCCTCAGGCAAGGAAACCCAACTGCTGCAGACCCTGGTTGACCTACAAATCTAAAGAGCACAGAGTGCATCCTTACCTGTACCACTCGACACCAGAGAAGAGCAAGGAAAGCCACAGCTTCGCAAACACTGACCTATGAAAACCACAAACTGGTGTATGTGTAGCCACAATGGAATACATTGAGCTATCTTTCTGTTTATAAAAAATGGACATAAATGTTTACTTCCTTTTCAATAGGAATTTCAAAAGTTTTTCCCCATTATGTTTCAAGTTTCTATGATGGATGTGTTTGTTTGCACTTTGATTTTGTGCACTGACATTTTGCAGTCGACAGAGTTCTATTTTTGGAGAATCAAAGTATCTTTATTAGTTTACAACAAATATTACAGAACCCATAGCAGAAGCGAAGAACTCAAACAGTACTTATATACACCAAGCACCACAGAATTCATAGCTTCAAGAAAACAGCAAGCCGTATTTATAAAGGTACAGCAAGCAGCACACATTTATAGCAGCTGGCAAAGCCCAAGGCCCAGCAGTATTTATAATTTGGAGCAGTAAAACAGAATAGATACCAGCAGCAACAAGAAACAAAAAAAATTGCACAATTTAAATTACACAAGACAAACTTTATCTCAGGACAGCAAGACAGAACACTACAATGGCTGACTGTGAAAATGAACCTTTAAAGCCTCCTTCAAACACAAAGCTCTACATTGGGATCTTCTCTTGGTATCTGGTTGTTTAAATTCAGCAGACAGCTGCTCTATCACACACCTCTGCCCTGGCAGCAGCTTTCCCCACTTTGCCTCACATATGTTATGAAGTATGCAACATGCAGCTCTAGTTCGGGAACTCTATTGCTGCATATCCATCCATGGCTTCTTGCACATTGCCAAGAGTGACAGTCCTGAGTAGCAGGAGACGATTAATAGCCCTACTCACTACATGATAATGGCCCCCACTGTAGATTTTCCAAATCCAAAATGATTTCCCACTGACAGGCAGAAATCCAGCATTGCAGGCTTCCAGAGTGATCACCATTCACTTCTACACCATCAACACAGAGCTCATTCTTGCCCTGGAGGGCTGGGATGAACTCAGCACACAGATCCAGGAATGTGGCCTGTCGCATTCGAAATTTCCGCAGCCACTGCTTGTCATCTCAAGCCTGCATTACAATGTGATTCCACCAGTCAGTCAGTGCTCATTTCTCAGGCCCAGAAGCAGTACTCCACTGTCTGCAGCTGCTCTGTGAATACCACTGGCAACATAGAATTTTTGTTTTTTTTTGCTTTGACTATCAACAAATTCTCCTCAAAGATCTCCTCATCTTCCTCATTGTGATCCTGGTTGCTGTAGTACTTCCTGCAGGTCTGCAAGTACTGGACTGCATCCTGTATTTGCAATGTTCAAGAGAATAGTGATGAGCTCTGTGTGCTCCATGCTTCTTTTAGAGATGACAGAGAATAAAAATCACTGCATGGGTTTGTGGGATTTTCAAAAAGAGGCACAAAATTATGGGATGGAGAAGGCTGAATGCTGGGAACTTGACCCCCAGCTCCCAGAAATCCCTGCGCAAATCATTGCTATCCCAGAAAATATTGCAAAAATGCCCCAAAAGACATTGCACTGGACCATGATTCATGTCATACCTGGATCACTACCTGTGGTAACTGCACTTTACATTGACACAAGCACCTATGGTGAGCATGCATAGTGCTGACACAACCAGAAAAACCAGCACACATCCAAGCTATATACAAACTTTTGCAGCTGTCTGATGACATAACTTGTGTTGAATGAAGTTTGTAGTGTAGACATGGCTAAAGAGAAAAGACTGCTCATTTCTGAATTAGTAGGAATATATGTGTAACTGTAGTGAGAGCCTGTAGCTACTTTCTGTGACAGTCCTTCTCAGAGTTTTTTCATTGCTGAAACCAGAGCAAACAACAGGGGTGAAATCCTGGCCCCATTGAAATCAATGGAAAAACTCTCATTGACTTCAATAGGGCAGGATTTCACTCCAACAATATTGAAACGATGGTAGAACATTCCCTCCATAGGCAGCTTGAGAGAGGAACCCAACAAAGAATAGTCCATGGAGTTCATGAAGAACCTTCCTGGAGAGCCAAAAAACAGGTTTAATATTTGACAAGAAATATCTGAAAGGTTAAAATGTTGCAGCGTTCACATGCAAGATTCAATAAAGATTTCATTTTCCTTTAACGGAAATATAACGGAAGAGTACCTCCACAAAGTCAGTAGTGTAATGCTTGTGTAAAACTGATTTCAATATGACAAAAAATATTTTGGTCTCCATTGTCAAGATTAGTATTTCAGCACAGAGAGACTGATTTACCCAAGATTAGATAGGATGCCTGGCAGAGCTACGAACTGAACCCAGATCTCCTGAGCCTCAGTCCAATGCCTTAATTCCAACCAATTTTCCCTTTATATTCCCAGAAAGGTAACTAAAACACCCCATAAGTATTCCGACTTTTTTATTCCTTGGTGAGCATGAACTGGATCAATCTGAAGAAACAGGGGTGTTGAGAAATTCACAGTATATTGAGCAAATGTAATGCAAGCTTTCATTGTTAACAGTTTTGTTTTATAACAAGGGATGTGAGGTGGGGGAGGTTGGTAGAGTGATGTTTCAGGACAGTATCCAAAGACATATGTAGCTAATAGATATGAACATTTTAGGTACTGGTCATCTCTAATCCATTGTTGATAAGGTCTACCTGCTGTTCCAAAACCACAAGAAAACAAACTATGGTTTCTGTTTTACTATTTTATAAAAAGATTTTAAAATGTTTCTTTAAAAAATATTGCATGCCTTAACTGATGTAGTATTAGTCATGCTGATGCACAAACCAAGCTCCTTTTGTTTCAGCATTAGGTGTTGCTATCTGCTCATATACCATAATTAGACTGCTCTAATATGTGCCTGCTCCATAGAATACACCTAGAAAATTATCTAAAACCCTGCTGGACATTGTATTGTATTTACGGCAGGTGTGGAAGATCTAATTTTGGACAGTTGTACCTTATCAAGGATTTGTAATGTTTATAAAATGCATTTATAAAATTACCATTTTCAAAAAGCACTGATGAGTCCTTTACTGTGCATTTTAAAAATATGCTGCCACATAACTGTGCTGTGTGTAGAATATGCCACCTCACATTTTTCCTTCAGGAAGTGTGTTTCTTCTCCCATGACCTGTATTGCTTTAGTCCAGAAATTAGATGACATAGCGTGAACATTGTTGTTTTGTTTCCCCTACCTGAGGTTTTCTGGATCAAGTATCAATATGATAATGTCGAATGTGCAGTCAGAGACAGCGAAAACATCCTCCAACGGTTTGCAGTGACAACTGGAGTAAGGTAAGGGTTTATTATGGCTCCACTATTGTTTGCATTGGTTTCTGACTATGTCATAAGGAAAGAAAACCGCAGAAGGCAACTGAGGAATTTTATGGTCAAATGAGACAATACAACTAGATGACTTAATTTCTGCTGATGATATTTTCCTGCTTAGTTCAACACATTGCTTAATGGAAGAAAAGCCCCAGCTTTTGGCAGTACAGCAAAACAATCTGGTTTGTTCATCAACAAGGGGAGGACAAAATATATGATTATCAATATCCCCCTAAGTAACTATTAGCGTGGTTGAAGAAACACTAGAAGAAGTAAGTCATTTTACTCATCTAGGGAGTGCGATGTGCAATGATGGTGACTCCATGCTAGATGTCAAGCAACAAATATAAAAAAACAGCAAAAACTTTCATGAATTTGAAAAGATTTGGACAAGTAGCATGATTGGCACCGTCACAAGAATATGACTGTCTAACACTGGCATCGTATCTGTTCTCCTTCATGGAGCAGAGTCATGTAAATCTACACCAGAAATTGATATGAAGATCAATTCATTCCCAAGTAAATACTTGCAGAAAATCTTCAGAGTCCATTGGGAAGAGTTCCTTGCAACATCAGAAATTCTAGTAGAGCAGATCAATCTAAAGCATCAAATATGGTAAGACAATGAGGGACATATTTAGGACATGCTTTAAGGATGTCACCAACACAACATCCATGCCAAATGATATGGGCACCACCTGGAAAGATAAAGAGGGTGACATAGATAAACATTACAAAGAATAATAGAGAAAGAAGCCAAATCCATGAACGTGAACCTAAGAAGTCAAAACAGACCAGCACAAGAGTGAAATAAATGACAAACTGGTGGATGCCCTATGTACCTGAATGTGTGGAATGAGTAAGTAAAAAGTTTTCGGGTTGCTTCGTAGGCAGAGGTATTGAGATGTTTGAAGCAGCTGTACATCTGTCTAATGGCAAGGTTGTTGCAGGCTTTGCTGTGTTCTTGCACGCCAGTTCAATTTGATTCAACCTTGACTTCTGGTAAGGATCCCTTGACTTCCTCAATACCACTTGTTTTGGGTACTTGTGATGCTCAAGAGTTAGTCATAATTTCATAAAAAATATTCAAAGTTCCCGAGCTAATTTCTCCTCAGTTTTCCCCCACAGACTCTTTCGCAGTACCAAGGAAAGGGGGGGAAATTGAGAGTATTTTGTCACTCCATTATCTGTCTGTTAACATTTTGCTAGTACCAGGACATTTCCCTGTTATTTTTGGTGTAAAATGGGATGAAAACTTACTTTTTCAAAGCTGTCTTATGACAGCTCATCTGCAGGAATAGCTGTTATCACAGTGATCTGTAATTACAGTATAAAGATTGTCTATAAAGTAATTAATTTAAACCATCGGTTTCTCAGGAGTTTAGTCAGCCAGGGAGTCACTGTGCATGCAATTCCCAACAGCCTAAAAGGGAATTACACACAGGGACCCTGAAGAGTTCTGTGTAGTTCAAAAGCTTGTACATTCTACCAAAAGAAGTTGGTCCAATAAAAGATATTACCTTACCTACATTGTTTCTCTCACAGGGGAATCAACATCTTTTCGTGCCATTGGCAATGCACTCAAAGTAATGGAAACCATCTGATGCTCTCTCCTTTATTAAACTGCTCTGAACTACTTGTGAGTGACAATCCCCAGTTTACACTAAACACATCAGTTAAAACCCCAAGTGTTGAATCTGATATAAATTTGATAATTGGCTTCACTCAACATGAATAAACTTCTTGTTTCCATATCAACAGTTTTGCTTGCTTCATCTTGTTTGATTATAATTCAGGTCCAAGATGCTACAGAATCATTTATGCATGTTTGTGGTACTATGTATTGTTGACTAATAGCTCCATTTTGCTGAGTTTCCAATTTATTACTCTCAGTTTGCCAGTTTGTTTTGAATATTTTTAACATGCATATTACTGCCTGGGTAAAATGTCATTGACATTTACTTCTGATCCTGAGTGATCCTCTGACTATTTATCACTTTAAGATCAAACACTTTTGGTGACGGCTTTTAAAATCAGTTATAATTTAGCATCAAATAATGATTTGGCTGAAAGGATAACCCAAAGTGAAAGCCTACAAGTTCTCAGAAAGAGAATGAGTTTCCTAATGTATTCCGATAAGTGTGATCTTCTCTGTGGGAAAACAGAAGGGCTGCTAAAAAAAGAAAGTATATAATTTTTTTTGTGAGATCAGGGAAGCTTGTATAATCTGTATTCCAATTTGATTAATTTCAAAAGGGTTCTAATAGAATGCAAGTGTTTGTGGACCTTGCAAAGTATTTGCGATGTTGTTAAGGTTCACACAAGGAGCTCACATTCACAAATCTCTCATTTAAGCCCTTCAGTTTTTCCTAAGTTTGATTTAATAAAATTAAACAAAAAAACCCTAAACATCTGTTTGTACTCCACTGAAATTCTGTATTTTAGATTGTGGATACAAGAATGGCTCGAGCACGTATACTGGCATGAACTCTGCCCTATATATAGTTATTTTTTTTCTCTGTTTCTTTTTTTGCTACATTTTCTCAGTTTTCCAAATGAGAACTGAGTATAGTTCCACTTAAAATTTTGAACCCACATGGGTTTAAAAAAAGACAAATGAGCTCACCATCCTTAGTGATTTTTAGTGAATAGTTAGTACTCATGCTTTCAATGTAGTGTCACTTTCATAACTAAAGTATATTAAAAGCTAATCACTGTGCTTCAGATGCCAATAGATTAATGGCTTCCTTAGAAAAATACACATTGAACTTGATATTGACTTAATGGGACTGGCAAACATTTCCTTGCAAATACTCGGCCACACCATGAACAGAAATTCTGTGAGTTCATGGCAATATATACTTGATGCCCACTTCAAAATAAAAGCCAGATTTTTTTAAAATAAGAAATTGAATATTTTTTTCCTCAGAGGACTCCTCCTGAAAAATGCCTATATTTTAAGGGATTGATCTAACAGGTTACTGAACACTTGTGAAAGAAGTAGAGAGAGGCAAAGTGTTCTGGCTCAGAGCTTGTGCACAGTACTTAGCAATGAGTTTGTGCTGCCTAATGAATGACAGGTGAAGAAGCTGTGGAGAAGGGTCAGAAAAAGGAACATGGAGGTGAAAAAGTCATGGAGCAGTCTCGGAGTGGGGAGGGGAAGAGATGAGTTCCCTATCACACTAACTGTATAATGAGCTACCCAATTTGGGCTTGCAAACTGCTGTACAGACATATTTGCATGCACAGTTCCAAAGACTGGTTTAATAGAATGGTTCTTGACTTGATTGTTACAACTCATTTTATCTAGTAAAGGAGCCACAAACCATGAGCAAAAAAACCACCAAACAACAAAACAACAAAACTCCAGCTGTTATTAAGGCAGCAGCCCATTTAATATACCAGTTGTCATAAACATATCAGCCTAGTATTCTGATTTCTGCAGTGGCTTCTTACTGAACAGAATCTAATTCAAGGAGTGAAATATTGCACGTATTGAAGTCAATGGAAAAATGCCTTTTGACTTCAGTAGAGTTAGGATTTCACCCAAGTTCTCTGTCCTGATGTTCTAAACCCTCTCTAGGAGTGACCTTAGTTACTGAGATTTCACCTGTCCCTCCATTACTATGACCTCCCACAAAGTTAAGATTTTCTGACCAAAGACCTACCCACTTTCAGAATCATAGAAGGTTAGGGTTGGAAGAGACCTCAGGACATCATCTAGTCCAACAACCTGCTCAAAGCAGGACCAACCCCAGCTAAATCATCCCAGCCAGGGCTTTGTCAAGCCAGGCCTTAAAAACCTCTAAGGACACCACCTCCCTAGGTAACGCATTCCAGTGCTTCACCACCATCCTAGTGAAATAGTATTTTTCCTAACATCCAACCTAGATCTCCCCCACTGCAACTTGAGACCATTGCTCCTTTTTCTGTCATCTGCCACCACTGAGAACACTCTAGCTCCATCTTTTTTGGAACCCCCCACTATCAAATCCTCCCTCACCCTTCTCTTCCGCATACTAAATAATCCCAGTTCCCTCATCCTCTCCTGATAAATCATGTGCCTCAGCCCCCTAATCATTTTTGTTGCTCTCAGCTGGACTCTTTCCAATTTGTCCACATCCTTTCTGAACTAAATGCAAATCTAATTTCTTCCACTTAGATCTTCTCAAATAATTTCTTCACTCACCTCCACACACAAAATATTACACTGGGAAGAAACAACGAAAGAGGAAATAAATACATTATTTATGTTTATTTTGAGAGCTGTTCAGGAATTTTCTGTTAAAATTAATTTCTATTAATGGAATAGAGAGTGTTCGCCTCATCTGATGGGATTATATCATCTGTTATTTCCCCCAGAGACAGACCAGAAATATTCATTGATAATTCAACCACTTGATCATTAGTAAGACTATTACCATTGTTAGGATTCTTTTTGTTCCTGATATACATTAAAAAAACCCTTCCTTCTTATTGTCATCTGCTTTGCTGACCACAGATTTCTCCTTGAATCCCTTATCAATTTTCAAGCTTCTGATTTATATTCATTACTATTAACTTCCCCTTTCTTCTGTTTATATATATAACCAAGTACTAACACAAGCCTATATATATAGGCTTGTGTTAGTACTGGGATCATGATAGCTCCAGCATACATCACTCAAATTGAAGTTTCCCATGATCACACAGCTTTTTTTTCTTTACACATTATATATAAGTACATAAGATGCTGGTCATCCTGTTTCCTAGTTTGAATCGGTGGTCTGTAGCAGACACAAACTAATACATTGCCTTGTGGATGATGTATTCCTCCAGGGAGCCCAGCCCATTGGAGACAATGGGATCCCAAATTATAACTCCCATAAGGCAACAGAAATGCAGTTTAATGTTGATCTGACTCAAAACAGAGGATTTCAGATCAATTCAATAACACAAAATGAAATTTCATTTTCAGGGATGTAAAAGTATTCTGTTTTAATCAAAAAATGATAAAATAAAAACATTTCAGCTTTTCCAAATCAACATTTCAAAATTTCAACCCTTTCTTCAATTTCAGAGGAGTCAACTCCATGGGGCCCTATTAATGCAATCAAAATCAAATTTTGGTCTGGGTAGATCGCTTTGTAATTGGAATATAAATACAAAGCAAGCAAGGAAATAAAAACATGATGATTCATACATTGTTACAACACACCCAAAGGAAAAATCACAAAGGTAGCTTGTTGTCACAGCACAAAGTTAATTTACTTTCCAATTTCAGTCTACTTGTTATCACAAATGTCCTCAATTAAAATGAGGGTGAATTAAAAATCTCTTTATTCTGAAGATAGAGATGCACTTAGCAGCATATAAAATAGTGATTTAATGGGCACGTAATGGTCTGAAGCTCTAAACTGAACAAATAATAAATTAAAGCTTTCTTTAGCCCTTTTATGCTTTCCCATTTGGAAGTTGAAACATAATTCACATTCATTATATAAGGCTGATACACAGTACCTTGACATATCATAAACAATACTTGTTCCCCTAGCAGCCATGAAACTGTTGCATTTTGAAAAGCTTATTTTTAAGGATTGTGTCATAATCTTATAATGGAGACAGACAATGATTCTAAATTTCTTTGAAAAAACTTTGAAGTTGATGTACTGCACAGATTCAGAGCAAACACTGACAATAGACCCATCTTCCTCTCTTTAATTCACCTCAATTTCAAACCAGCCAAGATGGGTGACTTTTCAGCACATTGCTGTGAGCACAAAACCCTGTTAAGTAAATAATGGGTTTTGTATGCACCAATTTAGCTGTAGGTGTCCAATTTTCCACGTGATACAATCTGAGAAAAATTCTAAACTGAAAATAAACCTTAAAGGGAGAAGAGCTGTTTGTCTGAGAATTAATGCATAGATCTTGTTTCCAAGGAAGCCAAAGCCCTTTTCTATACATATTTGAAGTCTGGCTATCAGATATGCTGCAAACAGCAATGTGGTGTCAAATCATGAGTTTAAATAATACAACGGACAACTTTAAGGGGCAATCTATGTCAGCATTCAAGCATGACCTAAAAATATTATTGAATGGAAAATGTTTTCTAAATTCTCGTCTTAAAAAGCCCCCGTAGACTGCAATTCATATAGATCTATCCACCCACTACTATAGAGAGAGAGATCCACTATTATACTTTATACTACCCACTACTATAGAGAGAGATATATCCACTACTTTCATAGGATTTACATAGAACAGCAAAATGAAATTAAGATTTTTTTTAATTGTTACTTAGATTGGAGAAAATGAAACTCACAGTCCACAACCCTCTTGGGAATTGTCATATACTATATCTGAGGCAGACTAGAGGTCATGACAAGCAAGGCAATGGTGGCTGTCCTGGATGCACTATTAGAAAGCAAAAGGACATCTCCAGCAGTACCTATGACTATCCTTGTGGGTAGTCATACCATATGGGACTATCATTTAAAGAAAAAAAGAGCCCTAGATTATGCACACAAGCACAGGCCACTTAAAAGCTGCTACCGGCTTACAGTGCCTTATTCTTCTAAGTTCTGCAGATGTTCAAAACATCAGACTGGAACGGCTTGTGGGACTGAGCTCACCTGCAGCTACCGCTCCAGCAGGTTCTCAATCAGCCAGTAGGGAGGCCATGTTGTGGGACTGTTGGGGGCAGAGAAGAGAGAGACTTAACTATATAGGAATGTTTTCAGGATCCACAGAGGAGTGAGTACAAGGAAGGAAAAACACCAGTCACACAAGGTTAGGTTTCTTTGATCAAATCCACCACACCGAGTCCAACACAGGAGATAATGGACAGTTACTGACACGAAGGTAGTGAGCGTGCAGCTGAAGGGATCAAAGCACAACAGAAGAGAAGTCCTGTTACTAACTTTATGAAGATTAATATCCAGGGTGCAAAAGAAACCTGGATATGGCTGCATCAAAGAAAAGAAATTAGAGATGGTGAAGACCTCTTAGCTTTGTAGTCCCAGGGTACTCCAAGGGTTCATGACTATTCCCTTGGAGTACATTCTCCAGTGGTCTGTCTCTTCCCATCTATTTCCAAATGACTCAAGTAATAAGGCTTCCACTCCTCCTTCTTCTTATAGGAGACTACAGCCCAATAGTTATCAGTGTTAGTTATTCCTGGTATCAAGCCTTTCTCCATTTTATTTCCACTGCTTAATGACCTTCCACTACTCCTAGTTACTCCCCCAGGAGCTACCCTGAGCCCTTCCGTGGCTATCTCCCTCAAAATACTTATGGGCATTTATTAGATTTCTTCACCCTATCCACGGAGGATTTTTATATATAGTTACACATGTATACATATTTAGTTATTTCAGCTTTAATCATTAGTGAAGCCCTGTAGTCCCTTAGGTCACTTGTATTCCTCTCCTCTGAATCTCTCCAATTTGTTGAAATCTTTACGTTAACGAGGTGCCTAGCCCAGGACACAGCCCTTTCCGTACGGTCTCGCTGGCACCACATAGAAATGCACTATCGATTCACTGGTCTGTAATGTGATGTTCCACATTTTCCCCCCAATTGCATTGCTTCATTAGCTCTTATGTAATTTTACATCAGTTGTCAGCTCTAGAGCATTTTAATCACTTCTGCTTTCTATGCATTTTCCTTCCATCAAGCATGCATGTTTGAAATAATTCTCTATACATAATCATTTGGATTTAAACATATTTTAAATCTCCTTTTATTATTTCCTGTACATATTTTCAACCTTCTTAGGTCCTTACTTCATGTTTGCCACACTTCCCAATTTAGAATCACGTGTGAATTTAACTGTTCCTGTTTACTCTTTCTTCCACATCACAAGCAAAACAAGGCTTTGTACTGAACCTGCAGCAGCTCATTGGATACCTCAGTACGTTACAGTATATATCTATTGTTTATGATTAGAGCTGGTCAGAAGTTTGACAATGGTTTTTTTTTGGAAAATGAAGATTAGTTGAAACTGAATCTTCTCCTGAATAAGCCTTGGTTTCAACAATTTCCCGATTTCAAAAACTTTTTGAAGAGTTCTTTAAACTTGTTGAAAGGGCCTATTTCAACATTTTCAAAATGAAAAGTTCATTTTTTGTTTGAAAAAACTTGTTTGAAATGTAAGTTAATTAGCAGAAAAAAAGGTTTTTAAAAAGGATCATAATCGAAACAAAATGTTTTCATTAACCTGATCCTAAACTTTTTCAGTTCACCAAAAAATGTAAAGTTGACTGTTCACCTCAATTGAGGAAAATGAATTTGTTTTTATTTTCAAAATCTCAAATTCTAAAGGGACAAGAAAATTATTTCCTGCCCAGTTCTGTAGGATCCTTCAGTCACTATCCTATCTAGTACCTAATGTACATAATCAAATTAATGTGAATTCAGTTTTCTAGCAAGATTTTGTAATTTATTATATCAAATGTTCCACTAAAGTCCATCTCTTACATTATCGTATTCCCTTCATCCACTAATATTGAAATTTGATTAAAAAAATCAAGTTTACCAGGCATAATTTATTCTTTAGAAACCAATGTGTTTTTATTGCTCAACCTTCTGTTATCCTCTAGTGACTTAAAGATTAAATTAAATGAATAGCTGCATGGTATGCTGCGATGAGAGGACAGACATGTTGTATGAAAATTAAATCAACTTTATTAATAAAAAGCCACCACAGATAGCCTATTAGATTTTCTCATCTCTAATTTCTATAATTCTATGAGGTATATAATACAGAAATGGGAACAGCCTGCATTAGTATCATGATTTCTAACCTTTTTTGCAGTATTATCACAGCATAGAATCTGTCTGTTCCTGTAATGTTAGTTTTCTACACTTAAGGTTTAACAAATAAACAGTTCTGCAGTAATAAAATATACACATTACTTATTTCAAGGCTTGTAACACCACAGACACACGTCTTTTAGATCATAATAATAATGCCTTTTTTCAGTCATGTTGTTCTTTGTTCCAGTAGTCACTCTATTTGATATAATAATATGTATACTCTGGAATAGTACTGTATTAGTACTGTTCAGAGATGTATTACTTCCCTCTAGGGCCCACTACAACTACCCATCATCTGGAACTGGGTACCAAACTGCTGGCTGGGAGAGGGTCACCAAGGCAGGACAACCCTGAATCTTTGAGATGTGTGTATGAGAGAGGGATCTTCCATGAGGACCATCAAGATCTCATAGTGGGGACAGGATGCAGCATACTAAATCCCCAGCCTTTGCATCCTCCTCCATGCAGTATCATCTAGGGGTTTTATCATGGCTGTGAGTGATCTGGCTCCTTTTTTCACCTGCTTTCATAAATATCCTAAATTTAAAAGGATATAAACATAGGCATCCAATACACACCTATTCCATAGACAAAGGCAGCTTCCTGAGAAATACAGAATTAAACTCGAAGCTACTATAGATACTACATTACATGAGCCAATTAATGATCATATGGAGTGGGTAAGCTCCAGGGTAGCAGTAGAACAACTATACAAAGTGAGTGTGTAAGTAGTTCCTTTGATTCCATTGGGACTGCTTACATGGTTAAAGTAGTCATGTACTCTAAGTATGCGCTTAAATATCTTGCTGAGTTGAGGCCCAGGTGTCTAAGCTTGATGTCTGGTGCCCCTTGTT
Source organism: Lepidochelys olivacea (assembly GCF_965140295.1). NCBI lineage: Eukaryota > Metazoa > Chordata > Testudines > Cheloniidae > Lepidochelys > Lepidochelys olivacea. Next base: position 43,006,046 of record NC_140414.1, on the reverse strand, counting down.
TCAGTGAACTGGATGACAGATCTGGGTCCTGGTAGGTGAAACAGGGAAAGTTTAATGATATTCCACACAAGGGAGATACAGTGTCCCTTGATGGCCCATTAGTATTCATTCAAAGAACATTTCAGAAGAAAGTGAACAAAGCACATGCTGGGTAAAGTAGGGCTGAAGCCACTGTGGATGATATATTGGTGGTTAAAGCTCCAGTGCAAGGACATGATGCCAATTCATGTGCCATGATTCAAAGATTTAGAGGAAAGAGGTCAAGTTATAATTGGATAAATGCATTATCAGAGAAATTGGAGTAAAATATTTTGTTATTAGACACTTGTTGAGTATTCCCATAGCTATAAATTAGGAAGGTAATATTTAAACATTTAAATTAAGCATTAATGGAACTTTAAAATATGTGATATTATTTTAAAATTGTTCAACTGTATTAGAGAAGTTAATATTTCATGACAGCAAACTAATTTGCTCTATGTACTAAACTCTTCACAAGCATTTAACATTAGAAGTGGGAATATTATTAAACGTCAAGGAATTATTCTCCCTCTCCTTTCCACTCATCTTCAAGCTTGTTGAGTCTAAGAAGAATTTAATAAAAGTGAATGGAGAATATTCAAAGAAAAGTAGAAAGATTGAATCAGATTCAATGCAGGGTCTGAAAAAAAGCATAAAGCCAAACTGAACTCAGTGCAGATCCCCAGAAATGGCATCTCTGCAAGGGAGGTAATAAACAGCTGCAGCTTCAGTTGTGCTGGAGTGGGAAACACAGAAATCATAGAGAAATAGTGCATACAAAAAAGGTCAGCAATGGCCAGACCAGGGCATCTGGGAATATGCCAATTCAATGTAAGTCCTCAGCAGTCTGAGTGGATTTGTATTGTCCTTCCCTTTCCCTGAGAAACAATGCTGTCTTCCATCCTTCAGTGTGGAACTTCATATACATGACACAGAGGTGTCATGTGTACCATTCTGTGCAAACATTTGGGAATGTGGCCCATAGTCAATTGACTCAATAGAAGTTGCATTCTGAGGGTGGAGTTCAATTCTATATAATGTTTTGAAGGGGAAGGAGCATTGCCCATCTTTTATAAGTTTTTTTTCTCCTGATCTGGACTTAATCTCATATAAAACTAAATCTCATATTAAAAATGTAAATAAGTATTGCATTGACATAAGTGGTGAAGTATAGTCTTTGGGCAACCTTTTTCAAGTGTTTCTAAATTGTTTATTCACCTAGCTTGAATTTCTTGTACCAATTACCTCACAGTAGTTTGGCTCCCATGAAAAAGAAACATGCTTCTTTCTGAGAGCACACCTATTCAAGTTGAGACTCATACTTAGTAAAGTTAAGATAAAACAAGTGCAACATTTTCTGTGAATTCACTAGCAATTCTAAATATATTTGCTTCAGCCATGCTCCTTCTCCTTTGGTGTTTTCTGCAAACATTCGAACAGCTGAGTTTTGCTCAAAAAAAGTGTTCCAATAAGTGAGTCTCAAAGTCATATTAATAGAAAATAAATTTTAAATTTCTACAAAATTCCATTCATGAGTATTTATAGAAACTTAATTTTAAATATGCACACACCGGGCCAGACACTCAACTTGTGTGTAAATTTTGCAGATTGGTTTAAGTCAATGGAGTTATGACAATTTACAACAGAAGTACTGGAAATGCTTGCACTGTCATCCAATCAGGGAAGAGAAACAATGGCACATGACTTATCTGACTAATTAGATCTAAAAAATCTGAATAATTGTGAATGATTTATTGAGCAAAATATTTCAGAAAAGTTGTTATAAATCTGATTCATGAGTAACTTCAAGGAAATCACAATTTTCTTGTTGATATTGCACAAAAACCAAAGAGGTGGAATTCATTAACTCAGTTATTCATTATGAATTATTTGCTCAATGCTAATCAATGCCTACTTACGACTCTATTTGGAAGTAATTGCGACTAAGTTGTGATATTAAATATGAGGAAAATATTACAATGAATGATCCTGTTGAATTAATTTTGCTCAATTATTTCTGTGGTATGACTAGTTTATGGAGTCTGTTTTTATCAGTAAGCTTAGTCATAAGTTATCTAGATAGGAAACATCTAATAAACATCACTTGGTTAATTTTTATTCCTGATTCATTATAAACTGAAACATCAGATCTATTGATGGAAAAGAATATCATATTTCATCTTCAACAGAACATTATTTGTCTCAGTTAAATTATTTCCTCAGAGTATCCAAATTTATTTTAAAAATATCTGCACTGTGCTAATTAGAGTGATACAAAATATTCAGCCTGAAGTTAAACACACAGAAATTGACTTAGCTTCAAGTTCATCAGTTTTTATGCAAGATAAAGCTGGGGTTTTGCATGAAGAACTATAGGGCTAAATCAATATAGGGCTAAATCATGCCTTACCTCAAGCCTCAAGCAAGAGGTAATGTTGTGCAATTCCAGGAGCAGACCCGAGAGTATGCTGATGCAGAGTCAGAATCTGTCTCCACAGTCCCCAAGGGATAGGGAGAAGGGGGAGGGGGCTATCCTGCACCATACCTATGCCTGACACAGCAAGCACCTTCTGCAATGTTTGCATATTCTGGCAGGTGCACTGGGGACTGTGACAAAGGCTTTATAAATTCCCTACTACTCTATCCTGGGCATTCACATGGGTAGGAGGCAGATACTGGCTCTGAGGAGGCAATGTCTCCCCCTTTACTATTGTCCACAGTATGGCTGGCCTGTGAAGCTGCTCAAGGGGAATAGGTGAACATGCAAGCTGGGTCATGATTTTCCCCGAAACCAACTATATAGAAAAAGTGAAGTTTCAGCTTTGTGAAACCATTCAAAATGGAGTGGGATAGCTGAGGGCAAGGGGGACTTTTTAAAGTTATATTTTTAAGATAAAACACTCTAAAGTTAATGTTTGTTTGAGGAACAAAACATCACTCTGTGCTAAAATGATTTATTATAACAAATGTCCAAATAAATATCATTTTACTTGGATTCAGTTGAAATACAATGTAGATAAATTGTAAGTGCCATAACTGTTCAGGTCCAATTACACTAAGGCTCCTTTTTTTCCCTCTTATAGGCTTATAACAGTCATCAAAAGGTTGGCTGGAAAATTCTAGCAAATAGTGTAAACAAGAATGTAGTCTTTTCTTCTCTTGAAAGGGAAATATATTATTAGTTTGATGGTTCTAGCCAGCTCTGTAAAACAATTATTCTGTCTTAACATTTAGATAATGATACACAATCACTTGCAATTGGCCATTTCTTGTTTGATAGCAAAGCCTAGAAACAACTGACAATTGGAGTATTGTGTCCAGTTCTGGGAACCACATTTCAGGAAAGATGTGGACAAATTGGAGAAAGTCCAGAGAAGAGCAACAAAAATGATTAAAGGTTTAGAAAATATGACCTATGAGGGAAGACTGAAAAAATTGGGTTAGTTTAGTCTGGAGAAGAGAAGACTGAGAGGGGAGATAACAGTTTTCAAGAATGTAAAAGGTTGTTACGAGGAGGAAGGAAAAAATGGGGGGAGGGATAGCTCAGTGGTTTGAGCATTAGCCTGCTAAACCCAAGGTTGTGAGCTCAATCCTTGAGGGGGCCATTTGGGATCTGGGGCAAAAATTGGGGATTGGTCCTGCTTTGAGCAGGGGGTTGAACTAGATGACCTCCTGAGGCCCCTTCCAACCCTGATATTCTATGAAAATGCAGTTTGCTGTTTTGCTTTTCCAACCCAGACTTCACTTTAATTATTAAAATGGAAAAAGATAAGTAGTCAAAGTGAGTCCAATATGTACAGAAGGCTGATCCTCAAATCAAATCATGGGAATTTGGGCTTCAGAATTCCTTGTTGTGCTTTCTTTTCTGTTTTTTGAGGATGGGATGGGTCCAACAAGCAAGCAGCCTGATTTCTGAATAAGAGAACATTGAATTGCCCTGTTGGATCAGACCTACAGTTAATGTAGTCCAGTACCCTGTCAGTGGCCAATGGACAGTGGCCAATACCAGATATTTTAGAGAAATCTTCAAGAAACCCTATAGTAGGCAATTATTGGATAACCTGCCACTGAGAAAATTTCCTCAAACTCTCAATAGTTAGGGATCATGCTAAGCTCTTGGCTTCAGTGTTATCTTGTAGTTCCAGAGATTAATGGTGTTTTGAAAAAAAACTATTTCCTTTCATCATCTTTGAATAGGCAACTTTTCAATTTAAATGGAAGTTCTTCCACCAACCGGCATCTCTTGCATGTAGGACCATGTGTTATTTGTCCTAGATAATGCCCACAGAGAGAAATAAGAGTATTCAGAGTGGTTTACTACAATTCACTAAACAGCCCAGCAACAACAGAAGACAACAAAAAGGTACTTTCAAAATTGGCCATGAGTAATGAGTTCATGTGTAAAAATTGGCCATGAGTAATGAGTACATGTGTAACTAAGACAGGTTAAAGCACCTAATCTAAAACATTGGCCAACAGTCATCACTAGCTTTCTGCCCATGGGAATGGCATTCTGGGTTTACAAGCAACTTTTCAGGCAACAATGACACATCACCTAGGCTGGTTAAGCAAGAATTCCCTTTAGAAAAAAAGTTGTGCATGTTTGTTTATTTTGCATTGTTTTGTCATTCTATATTTTGGGGCTGCAGTCATAATACTTCTCAAAAATCTTGAAGACTGTCCTCAAAAGAATCACTTCTACATAATAGGCAGTCATAAATTACGATTTGTTAGTTCTAGTTTGCACTACTTTTAAAAGAGGAAACACTAACTATGAGAGAGTACATTATTCCAGCACTGAAGGTTTTTTCAAATATTATAAAATCAATATGATAGTAAAACAGAAGGATGATGTCTCCCCCCCTCAAGGTTTATTGATTTTGTTGCTTTAACACCCAGCAATAAAGTGATTTTAAAGAACAAAAGTAGTTATTTACCTTCACTCAATGGAGTTCAAATAGATGAAGTAACAACTAAGTGAAAGCCAAATTAAAAACAGAGACGTGTGTGTGGTGGTACATGGGGACTGTTTGTCCAGCTGTGGAGTTAGGAGTTAAAATGAAAATAAAGAGTGATATGGTCCACAGTCCCACTGGGATTTATATATAGTGTCTACTTGAGACAGAAATATCAAATTCTATTTTACACTTGGGAAAATAGGAACTGTCTGTACAGAGGTGCAGGTGTGGGTCCAGTGGCAGTTGTGAAGAACAACTAAGGAAAGGCAACTATACTCTTTACTGTCACTTAGCTGGACAGGTGAATCATACTAACCCAATCAAGGTTTGAAAAATGGACCTCACAGGCTCAACAAGATTAGCTTGCTCTGGAAGGTTTATTTTGAATCCATTTATTTGTTTTGCTTAATTGTAAGTTTGCTACCTATGCAAGAAGAAAGAGTGGCTTTGTGTTTTCAGGTTTTTAGTGACTCAAGCGGAAAAAAAAGTGTCTAAATAAATACACCAACTACGAAAGAGTTTTTTTTTTTGTTTGTGAAGGGTTTTTTTAATGTAAGAAAGGAGGTTGTATATATGCAAAGCTGCTATTGCTTTTTTCTAGAATTCTAAAAATAACTGGGGGACATTAACAAGATAAGCTAACAAGAGACAGAAACCAAGCTTCATTTGACTGTGTTTTAGCTGCTGTATAATGAAGATAATTTGGGATTGAAATGGATATCCAGGTCATGAGGACTATGCATATTGGACACTCTCATTTATATCTGTTGATGTTCTAAAATTGCATCTGATAACCAGAGTCCATTTTTTCATCTATATTATTAATGAGGGTCTCATTCTTGAGCTATTATTCTTGCAAAAAGTTTGAGAAGTGCAAATTCTGGGTATTACAGAGAAGTCATAACTGAAACCCTTCATGTAACTTCTATGAAAAAGGAGCTAAGTAGGAAAAGATATATTGAGTAGAATTAGTGGAAGATTTTTTTAAAAAAAATTCACCCAGGGACAGATCCTCAGATGTTGTAAATTGTCATAACTCCATTAAAGTCAATGGAGAATCAGTCACTTATTCCCCAATTCCGTAAAGCTTTTAAGCACATTCTTCCGTTCATCCCTATTCAGCCAAGCACTGAAGTACATTTAACTTTAAACCAGTGCTCAAGAGCTTTATTGAATAGCTATGGATTGCCTTTGCAATTACTATACCTTGACAATGACTCAGTGTTTTTTGGATACATTTTCTTGTCCTTCTTCTTACTGACGATTTATAACATTGTTTTTATTTTTTCTCAAAACATATTCAGAAGTTAATATTAATAGTCACAGTTGTCAATTGGGCAAGGTCATGTGGAACTCTCTGGTGGCTTTAACAAGGTACCAAAAGACTCCCAAATATAAAACACTGTCATTCCAAATCAGACCATTTCAAACTTATCTATGAGATTTCTCCAGAAATGTGAGCTGGATATTTATTCTCCACCCACCCCATCCCTATCTCAAAATCTGTTGATGACACCAGTGGAATTACCTCTCAAATGAATGATCCAATGTGAAGCACTCCTAAACATCTGCTTTGAAAAGCCCATTAGTTTCTTGATTCATCAAGAATAGTAAGAGTAATGTAAAAAAATAAATAAAAAGATGAAGGTTTGATATTCTAGCAAAAATAACAAAAACATCAATATGTGAATATTAATAATTTCCATCTTTTGGGACATTTCAGGTTTTTTCCTCCTTATCTTGCATCAATTTTCTAGGCTTGGAGAAATAAAAGTTGTTTTCAGATTTTATTATATGTTTTCCTGGTACCAACAGAGTTTTTGTTGATACTAAATTAATTTGGCTGGTAACTTTGCAAATAATTAGCAAGAAAAAATAACCCAGAACATGACAGTAAAGATGTTAATTGTCAATAATAGTTGAGAAGTATGAATATTTCATTAACATCACTACATCATTCTTTATAAGAGATTAGTAAATGATCAACACACTTCCACTGTTAACTCATAATACTGAACCAAGTAAGTTCAGAGTTTACTGCTTTAAAATTTGTGAATATTGACAGAGAGGGTGGGGCAAGTAGATTTTGTGCATAGGTTTATACATTTTCATAACAATTTTGCAAGGAATTTATGATATAGGAATTTATACCACTACTTTCTTTTGGACATACATTTTAATTCACATACAATAAGTTATAAATGATTATTGACAAAGCATATTTAAGATAGTCCGACTTTAAAGCTTTCAGAAATAGTTATTTTAATTTGTTACAGTAAAAAAAAATCTGCACAGCAGTCAATAGGTAATAATATATCCAGTTCATATAGTTACCTTTTAAAATAGGAGACACTATGACTTGTAGGACATCAACTCTACAATTCCCTCTATGAAGATTATTCTTTCATGTTAGGAGCTCTGTCAATTTACTCTTGAGCAATGTAACAAAGTAACTATTAAAAATGACACATTTCATTTATTTTGCAGCTTTCTTTGTAAGGGATTTACAGTGACATTTCACCTCTTACTCCCCACTAAATCCATGCTTATTCAAAACTACTTGTTTACCAAACTGCAAGACTCAACCATCTCAAAACTCCCACCTCAGACCCTTCCTGATCTGTAAACCCTAATAGAAGGGATTTATACCAAAATCTTATATAAAATACTAACAAAACAAATATTATAAAAACCTGCCAAACTGGAAGCCCCGAAGAGACAAAGATTCATAAATGACTACAAAGGAAAGGAGTAATGCTCAGAATCTTTAGCATTGTAGACATTACTTTTTAATGGCACTTCCAATTCTTTGTAGTGGAACTCCATCATTTTTATGCTGGGTAACTAGAATATTAGCTCAAATAATTAGATCTAGTGACTTTAGGCAATGGAAGAGCATGAATTTGCTTCATATGTTTGTTAGTAGAGGCTGTCAGTTCAGTGATAAGGTGGTTTTGTCAATTTCTGGGTGGTTCATCTAAGTTAATTCACTGCTGCTATTCCTCTTTTATTATGTATGGGAGAATCTGCTGATTTCATATACATTTGATAGATATCCTAGAAAAATAAGTGACCCCCCAGTTCAATTTTTCCTGATGTTCACTTGTGAAAGGCAGTAAATAACTTTTATTCAGTTCAATATGGGTTATAATCAATGGTATTCTGTATGTCATGTAAAAAGTATATTGTGTCATAGAAGGGAGAAAGGATAGTCTTGTGGCTAAACACAGTTCTGAGAGGCGAGAGATCTTTGTTCAGTTCTAATCCAAACTCTACCACAGATTTCCCATCCTATAAAGAGAAATTTGGTGTCCTTCCCCTCTTTATTTATAACATAGTTAGCAATCCATTTGTATGGGAACTTCATGCACTCAGCATAGCTGCATAAGTGGTATTTAGGTTGAAAATAGTGAGTAAAACCACACTGTTGGTACTGTTTGCCTCTCAGCCACACATCCAGATTAACTCTGAAAGCTGTAAGTATTAGAGAAATAAACATCATGAAAGAAACTAAATAAAATATACCATAACTGTACGTGGGACCAATCCTCTTTGAGCAGGAAGAAGAAGGAGTTAATTTAAATAGAGTAGAATAACCTACTCTAAAATCACATCAAAGGACAGTCCTAGAAAGAATGTTGTCATTTCAAATTGATAATGAAAATTTAAAAAACTTCTCTTAGTGCTGTTCTGCTAAGCAATTTATAGAGTAGCCTAAATGTCTCCAAAAATGAGGTTTTTTTGCAAAATGTTGCAGAAAACTTTAGAGAAAAAAAATCACATATTTTAACCAGCTCTAGTATAATTCTTGTGAGAGAAGAAAAGGAATAAATTCATTAACAAGGTAAAAATAAATAAATGGTGATATTATTTTACTGGTCATGCTGTCAAAAGAAGAAAATTAGCAGGTAAAGGGAGACTTTCTTTCTTTTTCTTTCTTTCTTTCTTTCTTTCTTTCTTTCTTTCTTTCTTTCTTTCTTTCTTTCTTTCTTTCTTTCTTTCTTTCTTTCTTTCTGTCATGAGTGCTTACTCAACAGTTCCCACTGAAGGAGTAAGACTGTGCAAAAATCCTTAAATAAGAAAGAGAGAAAGGAGGAATAAATAACCAAAAACATGATTAATTGGAGAATAACCATGAGCCAAGAACAATGCACCTAAGAATGCTTTATTAATAAAAAATATGTATATATCAGTAGAACTTAGAACACATTTCTTTTACCCCCATTTTACAGATGGGGAATTTGAAGCAGGGGAGGTGAAGTGGCCTGCCCAAGGTCACCCAGCAGGCTAATAGCAGACCTAGGAATATTGAGTCTGTGAAATGCTCTATTCTCTAGGCCACACTGCCTCCAAAGACATTATCAGAAGAAGCTAGACCACCCATTTTGTAGAGTATCATGAAAGTGAAAATTTGTCCATTGTTATTCTTTTACAAATTGCTTCAGAAGCACAAATTGCTTCGTGTTTTGGCTTCCATTTCTCTGTAATTGCATGGAATCGTCCTCAATCGAGAATGCTAGCCATGCAATCCTCAGAGAAAATGAGAGTAATAATACTACCCTCTCTCACAGAGGTGTTGTGAGGCTAACTTAGCTAACGTGTGTGGAAGCTGTTACACAAAGGTAATGAATTATTGTAATTTATAAATAAGACACAATTTCATTCTTCAGCAAGATTTGTATCTATCTTCTTCCACTAGTCATTGTTTTGGTCAAGAATGTCATTAATATAGTTTTACGTGAGGACATCCACCAGCTATATTACAAATATATATACACTTTCATTAGCATGTACAGGCAACAGACCAACAACATTAAACTTAAGGATCATATTTTAATCCATAAGTAGCACTAACATTTCTCTGTTCAGAAGACAACATAGATTTTTTTCTCCTGCTTGCTGGTGTACTTGTCTGATTACCCTTTCCTCCTACAGATCCCTGTATCTGTTCATTAGACTGTTACTAAGATCTTTAACACTGTTTCTTCACATTTTCTTGCCCCTCATTCTTGATATAAACAGTTTCCACAACTACATACATCAATGCATTCAGTCTCTTATAATAGGATTTAGCTACACATTTATCATACAGTTTGATCACTCTAGGTCATCAGAACTGAATTCATATAGGCTGGCATTTAATCACAAAGTGATATTCCTTCAATATCCAGCAATAAAATTGTGCAGGTATGGTTTGACTATTTTAGGGGGGAAAGGCATTTAAAGCCAGAGTTTATCCACAACTGATCACAGCTGTGTGATAATAGTAAACAACACTGGAGTCAGGCAGAACAATTTTGTTCAGCCCATCCGTTTTCCCAGGGTAATTTACGAGCCACATTTTTTCCTTGTGGTATCCAAAGGCAAACCTTAGAGGGAGTATTTTTGTTTACAGAAAATGAATTCTAGCTTCTCCTATTAAGACCTTAATTGCTGTAGCACTTTACAACTAATGGGAAGAGAATGAGATTATTTTGGACACCATTACTGCCTGTTTCAACATGATACTGTCAGTGGCACATACAAGCAACAGCATATTGCCTCCAGGGGTGCCAACGCTTAGCGGTAACAAGCAATTACACATTCCTGACCACTTTGCACCTGTGATGGTACCATTTCCAAGGCTATTAAATTGGCATCTGTGTCCAGAATAGAAAGTGCTGCTGATTTTGGATATGCCAGATGACAGCTCATTTACTTATGGTTGATGGAGTGAAGTTCCAGTTAGGTGTATTTCTCTCTTTCACAGTTTTTGATTGGGATTGTTTTTATCCAATGTCAGTTCAATTCAATGAGACTTTACTGGCATGAAAATGCTAGAGGGATGTTGCCAAAGTGTAAAAAAAGAGATTCCTCAGGTATGTTAGAAGTAGACAAGAGCCACACACTATAGGACTACACGCTGTTTGGAGTTTGATCCCTGTAGCTATTTGTCCATCAGGGACAAATGGATGGGTCAAGAGGATGTGGAAAAAGCTAATGTACTCAATGCTTTTTTTGCCTCTGTCTTCACGAACAAGGTCAGCTCCCAGACTGCTGCGCTGGGCATCACAACATGGGGAATAGATGGCCAGCCCTCTGTGGAGAAAGAAGTGGTTAGGGACTATTTAGAAAAGCTGGATGTGCACAAGTCCATGGGGCCGGATGAGTTGCATCCAAGAGTGCTAAAGGAAGTGGCAGCTGTGATTGCAGAGCCATTGGCCATTATCTTTGAAAACTCGTGGTGAATGGGGGAAGTCCCGGATGACTGGAAAAAGGCTAATGTAGTGCCAATCTTTAAAAAAGGGAAAAAGGAGGATCCTGGGAACTACAGGCCAGTAAGCCTCACCTCAGTCCCCGGAAAAATCATGGAGCAGGTCCTGAAAGAATCAATCCTGAAGCACTTACATGAGAGGAAAGTGATCAGGAACAGTCAGCATGAATTCACCAAGGGAAGGTCATGCCTGACTAATCTAATCACCTTCTATGAAGAGATTACTGGTTCTGTGGATGAAGGGAAAGCAGTGGATGTATTGTTTCTTGACTTTAGCAAAGCTTTTGACACGGTCTCCCACAGTATTCTTGTCAGCAAGTTAAAGAAGTATGGGCTGGATGAATGCACTATAAGGTGGATAGAAAGCTGGCTAGATTGTCGGGCTCAACAGGTAGTGATCAATGGCTCCATGTCTAGTTGGCAGCCGGTGTCAAGTGGAGTGCCCCAGGGGTTGGTCCTGGGGCTGGTTTTGTTCAATATCTTCATTAATGATCTGGAGGACGGCGTGGATTGCACTCTCAGCAAATCTGCGGATGATACTAAACTAGGAGGAGTGGTAGATACTCTGGAGGGCAGGGATAGGATACAGAGGGACCTAGACAAATTGGAGGATTGGGCCAAAAGAAATCTGATGAGGTTCAATAAGGATAAGTGCAGGGTCCTGCACTTAGGACGGAAGAACCCAATGCAACGCTACAGACTAGGGACCGAATGGCTAGGCAGCAGTTCTGCAGAAAAGGACCTAGGGGTGACAGTGGACGAGAAGCTGGATATGAGTCAGCAGTGTGCCCTTGTTGCCAAGAAGGCCAATGGCATTTTGGGATGTAGAAGTAGGGGCATAGCGAGCAGATCGAGGGACATGATCGTCCCCCTCTATTCGACATTGGTGAGGCCTCATCTGGAGTACTGTGTCCAGTTTTGGGCCCCACACTACAAGAAGGATGTGGATAACTTGGAGACAGTTCAGCGAAGGGCAACAAAAATGATTAGGGGACTGGAACACATGACTTATGAGGAGAGGCTGAGGGAACTGGGATTGTTTAGTCTGCAGAAGAGAAGAATGAGGGGGGATTTGATAGCTGCTTTCAACTACCTGAGAGGTGGTTCCAGAGAGGATGGTTCTAGACTATTCTCAGTGGTAGAAGAGGACAGGACAAGGAGTAATGGTCTCAAGTTGCAGTGGGGGAGGTTTAGGTTGGATATTAGGAAAAACTTTTTCACTAGGAGGGTGGTGAAACACTGGAATGCATTACCTAGGGAGGTGGTAGAATCTCCTTCCCTAGAAGTTTCTAAGGTCAGGCTTGACAAAACCCTGGCTGGGATGATTTAATTGGGGATTGGTCCTGCTTTGAGCAGGCGGTTGGACTAGATGACCTCCTGAGGTCCCTTCCAACCCTGATATTCTATGATTCTATGATTCTATGACAAGAAGATGAAGAGCTATCAGACCAATCTACCTATGTTAAAGTTCTTATTATGCATCCACCCCCTAGGAATATGAGCATTTATTTGTACATAGTAGAGGGCACTGTTTCTTCACTTGGAAGTCAGAGGAGGAAGAATAAAGTTATGCCTTTCAGCTTAATCACACTGTCTTTGAGGTTTCGTATCTGATTTTTTTTAATTTTTCTTTTCTTTCTCCAGCCTTTAACAGGCTGAAATTTCAGCATATAGTAAATTTGAATCCTTGTGCTGTAAAGGCCTCTTGGTGCACTGTTAGTAGCTCAGAACCCTTTTCAGAGCATGTACAGAAAGCACTGAGAGAGCATCTCACAGAATTTCTCCTGATCTGTGCAGTTATCTATTTGAGACTTCTTTACCCATGTTTATTTTAGGCTCAAACTGAGCTGGCTTTTCTGTAACTACATTGTCTCAATCACTTCCCCCCTTAAGCTGATGTTCACTGATAAGTGAACATTACAAATAGGCTTGCTATTCAGCTGTCTCTTCTTCTTTTCATCAGTTACCTTTCTCTCTTTCTCCCTTCTTGTTCATCTATAAAAAAGTGTGAGAAACTTCTGAATATGGAAGTTGCACTTTCCATCCAGTTCAGAGCAGGTGGACTGTTTTGATCATGAAATTTACATATAACTGTTCTTGAGGAAATCACTGACAGACAGTGTTTCCTGGACTATATAGTGCTAAAAATCCTGCTTATCTTATAGTTAGTAACAAGCTTTCATTTTGTGAAAAATTCGCTATGTTTGGAATTTTGTGAGACCAACAAAAACACTGTTCAGTTATACACATGTTTTTATTCTGTAGTTATATTACACAGTTCTGCTATTATAAGGGACGTTTCTGAGTCCCTTATGAGGCAGGGGATGTGTGGACAAAATTCTATACACATTTGTTAGAGTTATTTGCCTGTGAGAGATTCTGAATATTTCTCATCATCTTTCACCTTTGTTACTAACTTGAACAATTACAGTTAAAGCTTGAGAAAATTGTGTAACTTTGAGTTAGATCTCTTTAAAGAGGGATTTTATTGAGGTGTACATTTTATATATTATTCATTTAAGCATATTTTCAAGTTTTATTGCTGTTCCTGAAGAAAAAATTGACTAGGGGTAAAATTATAAAAAGCACCTATGTCACATTTTAAAAGGCAGATTGGGCAGATTTTCAAAGATATCCTAAAGATGCAGATGGGTAAATAGTTGAATTTTGAAAAAGCCTAAAGAGGTCAATGGGACTAGCAGATCAACCTGTTGAGATGCTTTTAAAAAATCTATTAGGTACCTACCTGCATCTTTGGGCAGCTAAATACCTTTGAAAATCTGGCCCGTAGGAGCCTAAGCCCTGGTCTACACTAGGACTTTAGGTCGAATTTAGCAGCGTTAAATCGATGTAAACCTGCACCCGTCCACACAATGAAGCCCTTTATTTCGACTTAAAGGGCTCTTAAAATCGATTTCCTTACTCCACCCCTGACAAGTGGATTAGCGCTTAAATCGATGTTGCCTGCTCGAATTTGGGGTACTGTGGACACAATTCGATGGTATTGGCCTCCGGGAGCTATCCCAGAGTGCTCCATTTTGACCGCTCTGGACAGCACTCTCAACTCAGATGCACTGGACAGGTAGACAGAAAAAGAACTGCAAACTTTTGAATCTCATTTCCTGTTTGGCCAGCGTGGCAAGCTGCAGGTGACCATGCAGAGCTCATCAGCACAGGTGACCATGATGGAGTCCCAGAATTGCAAAAGAGCTCCAGCATGGACCGAACGGGAGGTACGGGATCTGATAACTGTTTGGGGAGAGGAATCCGTGCTATCAGAACTCCATTCCAGTTTTCGAAATGCCAAAACCTTTGTCAAAATCTCCCAGGGCATGAAGGACAGAGGCCATAACAGGGACCCGAAGCAGTGCCGCATGAAACTGAAGGAGCTGAGGCAAGCCTACCAGAAAACCAGAGAGGCGAACGGCCGCTCCGGGTCAGAGCCCCAAACATGCCACTTCTATGATGAGCTGCATGCCATTTTAGGGGGTTCAGCCACCACTACCCCAGCCGTGTTGTTTGACTCCTTCAATGGAGATGGAGGCAATACGGAAGCAGGTTTTGGGGACGAAGAAGATGATGATGATGATGAGGTTGTAGATAGCTCACAGCAAGCAAGCGGAGAAACTGGTTTTCCCGACAGCCAGGAACTGTTTCTCACCCTGGACCTGGAGCCAGTACCCCCTGAACCCACCCAAGGCTGCCTCCTGGACCCAGCAGGCGGAGAAGGGACCTCTGGTGAGTCCCTTTAAAATGCTATACATGGTTTAAAAGCAAGCATGTGAAAGGATTACTTTGCCCTGGCATTTGCGGTTCTCCTAGATGTAGTCCTAAAGCCTTTGCAAAAGGTTTCTGGGGAGGGCAGCCTTATTGCATCCTTCATGGTAGGACACTTTACCACTCCAGGCCAGTAACACGTACTCGGGAATCATTGTAGAACAAAGCATTCCAGTGTATGTTTGCTGACATTCAAACAACATCCGTTCTTTATCTCTCTGTGTTATCCTCAGGAGAGTGAGATATAATTCATGGTCACCTGGTTGAAATAGAGTGCTTTTCTTCAGAGGACACTCAGAGGAGCCCATTCCTGCTGGGCTGTTTGCCTGTGGCTAAACAGAAATGTTCCCTGCTGTTAGCCACAGGGAGGGGGGAAGGTTGAGGGGGTAGTCACGCGGTGGGAGGAGGCAAAATGCGACCTTGTAATGAAAGCACATGTGCTATGTATGTAATTGTTAACAGCAAGGTTTACCCTGAAAGAGTGTAGCCACTGTTTTATAAAATGTGTCTTTTTAAATACCGTTGTCCCTTTTTTTTTTCTCCACCAGCTGCATGTGTTTCAATGATCACAGGATCTTTTCCTTCCCAGAGGCTAGTGAAGCTTAGAAAGAAAAAAAAACGCACTCGCGATGAAATGTTCTCCGAGCTCATGCTGTCCTCCCACACTGACAGAGCACAGACGAATGCGTGGAGGCAAATAATGTCAGAGTGCAGGAAAGCACAAAATGACCAGGAGGAGAGGTGGTGGGCTGAAGAAAGTAAGTGGTGGGCTGAAGAGAGTAAGTGGCGGGCTGAAGACAGGGCTGAAGCTCAAATGTGGCGGCAGCATGATGAGAGGAGGCAGGATTCAATGCTGAGGCTGCTGCAGGACCAAACCAGTATGCTCCGGTGTATGGTTGAGCTGCAGCAAAGGCAGCTGGAGCACAGACTGCCACTGCAGCCCCTCTGTAACCAACCGCCCTCCTCCCCAAGTTTCATAGCCTCCACACCCAGACGCCCAAGAATGCGGTGGGGGGGGCCTCCGACCAACCAGCCACTCCACCACAGAGGATTGCCCCAAAAAAAGAAGGCTGTCATTCAATAAATTTTAAAGTTGTAAACTTTTAAAGTGCTGTGCTTAAAGTGCTGTGTGGCATTTTCCTTCCCTCCTCCACCACCCTTCCTGGACTACCTTGGTAGTCATCCCCCTATTTGTGTGATGAATGAATAAAGAATGCATGAATGTGAAGCAACAATGACTTTATTGCCTCTGCAAGCAGTGATTGAAGGGAGGAGGGGCGGGTGGTTAGCTTACAGGGAAGTAGAGTGAACCAAGGGGCGGGGGGTTTCATCAAGGAGAAACAAATAGAACTTTCACACCGTAGCCTGGCCAGTTATGAAACTGGTTTTCAAAGCTTCTCTGATGCGTACCGCGCCCTCCTGTGCTCTTCTAACCATCCTGGTGTCTGGCTGCACGTAACCAGCAGGCAGGCGATTTGCCTCAACCTCCCACCCCGCCATAAACGTCTCCCCCTTACTCTCACAGATATTGTGGAGCACACAGCAAGCAGTAATAACAGTGGGAATATTGGTTTCGCTGAGGTCTAAGCGAGTCAGTAAACTGCGCCAGCGCACCTTTAAACGTCCAAATGCACATTCTACCACCATTCTGCACTTGCTCAGCCTGTAGTTGAACAGCTCCTGACTACTGTCCAGGCTGCCTGTGTATGGCTTCATGAGCCATGGCATTAAGGGGTAGGCTGGGTCCCCAAGGATACATATAGGCATTTCAACATCCCCAACAGTTATTTTCTGGTCTGGGAATAAAGTCCCTTCCTGCAGCTTTTGAAACAGACCAGAGTTCCTGAAGATGCGAGCATCATGCACCTTTCCCAGCCATCCCACGCTGATGTTAGTGAAACGTCCCTTGTGATCCACCAGAGCTTGCAGCACTATCGAAAAGTACCCCTTGCGGTTTATGTACTCGGCGGCTTGGTGCTCCGGTGCCAAGATAGGGATATGGGTTCCGTCTATGGCCCCACCACAGTTAGGGAATCCCATTGCAGCAAAGCCATCCACTATGACCTGCACATTTCCCAGGGTCACTACCCTTGATATCAGCAGATCTTTGATTGCGTGGGCTACTTGCATCACAGCAGCCCCCACAGTAGATTTGCCCACTCCAAATTGATTCCCAACTGACCGGTAGCTGTCTGGCGTTGCAAGCTTCCACAGGGCTATCGCCACTCGCTTCTCAACTGTGAGGGCTGCTCTCATCTTGGTATTCATGCACCTCAGGGCAGGGGAAAGCAAGTCACAAAGTTCCATGAAAGTGCCCTTACGCATGCGAAAGTTTCGCAGCCACTGGGAATCGTCCCAGACCTGCAACACTATGCGGTCCCACCAGTCTGTGCTTGTTTCCCGAGCCCAGAATCGGCGTTCCACAGCATGAACCTGCCCCATTAGCACCATGATGCATGCATTGGCAGGGCCCATGCTTTCAGAGAAATCTGTGTCCATGTCCTGATCACTCACGTGACCGCGCTGATGTCGCCTCCTCGCCCGGTATCGCTTTGCCAGGTTCCGGTGCTGCATATACTGCTGGATAATGTGTGTGGTGTTTAATGTGCTCCTAATTGCCAAAGTGAGCTGAGCGGCCTCCATGCTTGCCTTGGTATGGAGTCCGCACAGAAAAAAGGCGCGGAACGATTGTCTGCCATTACTCTGACGGAGGGAGGGGCGACTGACGACACGGCTTACAGGGTTGGCTTCAGGGAGCTAAAATCAACAAAGGGGGTGTCTTTACATCAAGGAGTATTTCAGGCAGGACTTCACGGAGGGTTCCAATAAGAAATGGTGCACCTAAGTTATCGTTCTTATTGGAACAGGGAGGTTAGCCTGGCCTCTGATTGATACATGGCTAGATTTACCTCGCTGCACCTTCTCTGTGAGTGACTGCAGTGTGACCTAGAAGAATGAGTCCCCTAGACGGGGGAGGGGGGAAAGCAAATGAATACAGAACAAATCTGGTCTCTTTCTTGTTTTGATCCACTCCATCTATCTTTTACATCTTTGGCTGGCAGCAGACGGTGCAGAAGGACTGCATGCCATCCACATCTCATGGCTGCTCGGCAGAAGATGGTATAGTACGACTGCTAGCAATCCTCATCTCATGGCTGCTCGGCAGAAGATGGTACAGTACGACTGCTAGCAATCCATATCGCCTGCCTGCTCACCATAAGACAGTTCAATAGGACTGACTGCAGGACTAAAGAGAATGACCTGATCATGTCACTCCAAATTTAGTCCCTGCGCCCATGTCTGCCCAGGCGCTCCCAGCTGACGTGGCCAGGAGCACCTCGGACATGACGATGACGGCTACCAGTCGTACTGTACCATCTGCTGCCACAAGGCAAGGGGTTGCTGCTAATGTGTAGCAATGCCGTACCGCGTCTGCCAGCACCCAGGAGACATAGGGTGACGGTTACCTGAGCGGGCTCCATGCTTGCCGTGGTATGGCGTCTGCACAGGTAACTCAGGAAAAAAGGCGCGAAGCGATTGTCTGCCCTTGCTTTCACGGAGGAAGGGAGGGAACGGGGGCCTGATGATATGTACCCAGAACCACCCGCAACAATGTTTTAGCCCCATCAGGCATTGGGATCTCAACCCAGAATTCCAATGGGCAGCGGAGACTGCGGGAACTGTGGGATAGCTGCCCACAGTGCAACGCTCCGGAAGTCGACTCTAGCCTTGGTACTGTGGAAGCGCTCCGCCGAGTTAATGCACTTAATGCACTTAGAGCATTTTCTGTGGGGACACACACACTTGAATATATAAAACCGATTTCTAAAAAAACGACTTCTATAAATTCGACCTTATTCCATAGTGTAGACATACCCTAAGACTCATTACAAGTAGTGAAAATTAGATGCCTAAATTACTTTTGAAAATGGGATTTAAGCCTCAAAGATTTAGAAGCCTTTGGAAAATTTAATTTAGGTCTGCTTATGTTAATTTAAATTGCATATTGAAATGAGTAATATTATGCTCTCAGGTGAGGTTGGGATGTGAGGAAAGGGGTAGTGGGTTTTTGTTTCTTTAAAAAAAAATGGGTCCAAGTTAAAGCCCTCATTTAAAATACTTCTGTTCATAGCACTGTCAATGTGTTTCAGTTATGACCAGGTAGGATCATCTGAGTTTGAGAGGTTAGTTCAATCTCTATGCCCATTAAGTCAGTCTCTGGTCTTGCTGATGAGAACAAGGGTATCATTTAATCTTAATTGTACGATATGAACACTTTCTCACTAGGTACTGGCTTAAAACCACAGATTCATTTCATATTAGGCTGCTGGAAAGCCTTCACATGGTAATAACTTTCAACAGAGCATTTGAACTCGTGACCTTAAGGTGAAAAGATCTCCAACCACTGTTCAGTCCCTTGAGACAGCTAGATTGCCTGTCTTGTTCTTATATTAAGCAGAATAAAATATACACTATTAAATTCTAATGTATACTGCAAATGTCTAAAACAAAAATTAAAAATGCATGACTTCTGCATTCTCCAGAAGACTTGGAAATAAAGTGTTGTAATAATGAAATATTAATATTTAAAGTGGTAAACCACAAACTTAGAACACTATATATTGTACTAGAGATTAGTCACTTTCAATTACCATTCCTTTTTTTTACATTAACTATGCAGACAGCTGAAAGGGACACTCCAGGATTTTATTTTTACTCTAATACCATTTCAGAAGCTAAAAGAAAAATATATTTTAACCTATTTTGTCATTTATCTATTACAAATTCAGATTTTTTCTTATTGCTTTTGTTTAGAATAAGTGTAAAGTAGCTTGCCTGTTTCGTTATAACAGCTTTATGTAAATACACATACAGCAACTTCTTTAATCCAATATATTGTGCCAGAAGTCAACATCCTTGGCCCTGATTTGCAAACAGATACTCATGTCCTGACCCTTACTCCCGTGTAGAATCTCACTTGACGTCAAGGAGAGAAGTAAGTGTCAATGAGGGTGGCTTCCTATACGCAGGATTGTTACCTTTATTTGTATACCACTATTAATCATTAGGGTTATCACAAATTTGTTTCCATGTATTCCATAAACCATCTCTACAAAGTTTGCTACAAACTGCCTTCCCTACCTTTTGCAACAGGACTATGCTCCAGAATTTAAGCTGTTCTAATCCACACTAGTGATCCACAGTAAAAGCTCTCCTGCTGACCAGTCACTGGTGAAAGATAGCAGTGCTGAAAGGATCAATATTACCTTACTTGAAGAAGCCTCTTTCAGGTTGGGGTGGGTATGATATCACTGTGAACAATGATGTCCTCTGCCCTACCAGCAGGAGCTCAGGTCAGAAGAGCAGGGAATGAGATTACACTGTTCGGGTACTTCCCTTTTGCCATCAAACAAGATTCAGGTTTCCTGTTTTGCTGATGTAGAGAGGGTAAATGTAATTATTCCTTCACCTGTATTAGAAGTGATTATGAGAATTCTCTCCAGCAAAGTGATTTTATGTTCCAGCCTTCTCTCAACAATGGGATTCCATTTTCTTTCCTCCTTGCCCCCGCAATCAGTATTGAACTGCTGGCAATGGCAAAGCCAACTGTTGCTTCCCCACCTCTAGCACTACCTAGAGCATAACAATGACTGAAATTTAAAAAAACAGAGAGAGAAGAAAAGAAGTTCTAAAAGAAAAAAAGGAGGGAGGTGAGGTGAAGTGTAAAGAAAGGAGTCACTTCCTTCCAAAGCTCATCTTGTGTTCTGAATGGGAAGAAAAGAAAGATCTCTCAGCACATAACAGCAGTGGTAAAATCACCTTGGATTGAGAAATGGCAGGTAATGCGAAGTTTACAACAGCCTGAGATAAAAATCTGCAGCCAGAATATTTTGCAGCTCGCAGTAATCTAAATGGACTAGAGATGTCACATGATACTTTAGCAAGCTATTTCCCAGGAAACCCAGAGAAAGTAATACGGCACATTCTGATATTATCAATAAATCCAATATGAACAGATATGAAAACAAAGTAAAATAAGGCCCATAAGGGAAGAGTGGAACTACTGGCTAGAACATTAGCAAGAGAATGGAATGTGTGACAGTGTCAGAATATTACATATGGCAGAAGCTCGAAAGTTCAAGTGTAACAGGCAAAATATATCCATCGGGGGATATAAAATGATAAAGCCCATAGGACTAAGTAGGACAGGTAGGATTAGATACAAGACAATGATTAAGGTTCAGGAGAAGAGAGGCATTAGTGTAGATTATGGCCTGACTCAGGATAATGGTGATAAAATCATCATATTGGAAAAGGAAAATCTGGATAAAAAAATATCTGGAAGTGTCACCAATATGCACTCTGAAAAAATGAAAATGTACAGAAAATCTCAAATGCAACCATTTTGGAGGTAATAGCCGGTTGTTATAACTGTCAGATATAAACTAGACAAAAGACAGATTCTCTTGAAATGTCTTGCCCAATAAAGATCCTAAATGTCACTCAAAATGATCAGACTATTTATCACAGAATTTGTAATAGAAACATGAAAGAAGGCACAGAATGATACAATAGAGACAAATGGAATGCTTGGTACATGTGTCATTTAATATCAATCAATGACTAGAGTCTATTAACACACTCACTGCTGGATGGATTGAACAAATTTAAAAAGATATTCACAACACTAGACAGCAGGTAGTAAATTCAACTGCAAGACACAAACCTTACAAACACCTAAACTCTCTTAACCCAAACCAGTATTATCTATAAGAAACAAGGCTTCATTCATTTTCTACTTCTGTAAAGCCACTGGCATTTTTTGTTTCACTGCACCAGCCTGTTATGTGATGGAAACAAGGCAGAGTATCACCATTATACTGAAAATATTTTACTCCATGTCTCCTCACTAACTCATTTGCTTGCTTCATTTACAAATTCAACAGCAGCAGGGAGAGAATATTGCCCTATGACACCCAACAGAAGAGAGCCCTTGGAAGTGGAAAAGCAGTTGCTCAAGACCACAGTTTGGGACATCCCAGCTAGCACTGAACTGAACCACTCTAGAGGAATTATATGCATTCCTGCTGGCGGTTTCATACCTCCCAGCAGAACCCCATGGTCAACAGCATCAAAGGCAGCTAAGAGTTGTAGTTAGAAAAAGCACAGGTACTTTATCCTCACCAATACTAGGGAAGGATAATCCCAAAAGCAATGATTGCAGTTCCATCCACAAATCCAGAAGAGTAGGAACTTTTAGCATGGTCCGCATGAATAGAGTGTGCATGGCATGCTAGTGCATTGTAGATTTTCACCCCAGCTTCCCATGCACTAACTATTCAATTAGACAAGCCAACTGGATTTACAATCCTAAGCGCCTATAAATCAACAACAAAACAGAATTGTCAGACACATATATGAACATAACTTGTTGGGGAAGAGTCAATATGGTTTTCGTAAAGGGAAATCATGCCTCACTAATCTATTAGAATTCTTTGACCTGGTTGACAAGCATGTGGTCAAGGGGGATCCAGTGGACATAATGTACTCAGAGTTTCAGAAACCCTTTGACAAGGTCCCTCACCGAAGATTCTTAAGCAAAGTAAGCAGTCATGGGATACGCGTGAAGGTCCTCTCACGGATCAGTAACTGATTAAAAGATAGGAAACAAAGGGTAGGAATAAATGGTGAGTTTTCAGAATGGAGAGAGGTAAATAGTGGTGTTCCCCAGGGGTCTGTTCTGGGACCAGTCCTATTCAACATATTCATAAATGATCTGGAAAAAGGGGTAAACAGTGATGTGGCAAAATTTGCAGGTGGTACAAAAAAGTCCGAAGCACACTGTGAACAACTACAAAAGGATCTCACAAAACTGGGTGACTGGGCAACAAAATGGCAGATGAAATTCAATGTTGATAAATGCAAAGTAATCCGCATTGGAAAACATAATCCCAACTATATATATATATATATATATATATATATATATATATATATATATATATATATATATATATATATATATATATATAATGATGGGGTCTAAATTAGCTGTTACCACTCAAGAGAGAGATCTTGGAGTCATTGTGGATAATTCTCTGAAAACATTCATTCAATGTGCAGTGGCAGTCAAAAAAGATAACAGAATGTTGGGAATCATTGAGAAAGGATAGATAATAAAACAGAAAATATCATATTGGCTCTACATAAATCCATGGTATGCCACATCTTGAATACTGTGTGCAGATGTGGTTGCCCCATCTCAAAAAAGATATATTGGAATTGGAAAAGGTTCAGAAAAGGGTACAAAAATGATTAGGGGTATGGTACAGTTTCCATATGAGGTGAGATTAATAAGATTGGGACTTTTCAGCTTGGAAAAGAGATGACTAAGAGGGGATATAATAGAGGTCTATAAAATCATGACTGGTGTGGAGAAAGTAAATAAGGAAGTGTTATTTACTCATAACACAAGAACTAGGGGTTATCAACAGAAATTAATAGGCAACAGGTTTAAAACAAACAAAAGGAAGTATTTCTTCACACAACGCACAGTCAACCTGGGGAACTCTTTGCCAGAGGATGTTGTGAAGGCAAAGGTTATAACAGGGTTCAAAAGAGAACTAGATAATTTCATGGAGGATAGGTCCATCAATGGGTATTTGACAGGATGGGCAGGGATAGTGTCCCTATCCTCTGTTTGCCAGAAGTTGGGAATGGGTGACAGGAGTTGGATCACTTGATGATTACCTGTTCTGTTCATTCCCTCTGGGCACCTGGCACTGGCCACTGTCGGAAGACAGGATATCGGGATAGATGGACCTTTGGCCTGACCCAGTATGGACATTCTTATGTTCTTTAGTTCCATTGAACTTGATAATGCAGGGTTAAGCCCTATATCACTTTCGAAAATGAGACTTACATTATTTTGAAAATTTTACCCTGGCTCTGAAAAACACCCAAAGGCTACAACTTGCCACAACTTCTCAATGAGCTTTCCACAAAAATGGGAAATATGATGATGTTTGATAACTAGTGAAACTGTCAGCACTGAATCATGGGTTTTCTTCCTTAAAATATCACTTTATAAAAATCAGGCTTTGATCTGAAGTGAGTAATTATGAGTATTAAGTATTTTAATGGTAGATGAGAATTGGTCATTGTTGACACTAGTGAACAAGTTATGTGATTTACTTGTTAATATTGTTTCATGTGCAGAGATTACAAGGTTAGTCCTTTCATATATTAAATAAATGTAGGTTAAGGAAAATCAGGGACCAGGCAAGATACTGTATTTCTTTAATGGACTTCCTATATATAGGAAGCAATCTAGTTTTCAGACATACATATTTTCAAGAAGTTTAAGGATGTTAGGTGCCAAAATTCCACTGAAATTCAGATACTTAACTCCATTATACTACTTTGAAAATTCCAGCTTTATTCTTTAAATGTCAGTTCTTCCAGAACTAGGTATCTTTTGTACTTGATTTGTTCCTGGCTTATGTCTTAAACTGTGTCTTCAATCTTGAGTGAAATGTACAGTGATATTACAGCACTTCCTAAACTTACTGGCATTGAAAACAATATTGAATTTTGTTTTACACCCCCATGCTATTTCTGGGTCATATTAGCACTGCCAGCACAAAACCGAAATCATATATTTTGTCAAGAGAGAGGTCAATGTGCTTTCTATGGACAGATATGTATAAGACAGAACTGTTTAGATACAATCTTCTATGTCAAAATTATAACTAGTTCAATTTTTTCCAAATCAAACTTTTTTCAATTTAAAACGTTAAATGCATTCACATATTGACTTCATTAAAATATCAATTATCTAAAGCCAAAATATATTTGAGAACATTTATAAAAACCTCAAACCAGATCCTTAGCTGGCATAAATGAACATAGCCTTTTATTCTTCATTTTTTTTGTTGCTTAGCAACTCAGGGATGAGAGCATTCAAAAAATAGGTCCCAGCTTTTTCATGAGAGATCTTTCAGATTTGATACTGTGTATGATTTTTAAAATGATATTCATAGTTACTCTGTCTTACAAGTCTAGGGGTGAAGTCCTGGTCTCCTTGAAGTCAGTGGGGGCTTTTCTATTGACTTAAGTGAAGCCAGGATTTCACCATATACATTTTTGTGTATTCGGTTTTTAACCTTAGTATGGACTAGGGTTTAGTACTATTTCTCCTCTCTCTGTTCTACTTTCCTTCCTCTCTAAAGGTGACGAACATACATTGTACAGGGGCCAAATACATCTCCCCAGAACCGAAAATGATATTTCAGTATCTACTGCTGAGAAATGATCAATGACATATTCATAGCATGCAATGTAAAACGGATGCACTAATCAAATTAGACTCACTACTTTTGTAACCACATGTTTTATACTGAACACAATTCGAACCAGGGTAGGTTGGCAGTGCATTGCTATCATAATCATAAAAGCCTATGAGAGCTATATCAGCTATTCTGGGACTATGAAGGTACAGCAGTATGCAAACACAGAAAGGATAATAAAAAGCCAGACCATTTTCCATATTAAAAGTTGTGTAGTCCATTAACAATTTAGATAAATATCTACAAGAATCAATTTAGACTGATTTGGATAATACATTCTGTAGCTACATTAGAGTCATTATAATCACATTTGGTTACTGATGTTCTAATTATGTATATTTAGACAGCACGGTGTGGTTTGACTCTGAAGTAACTGTTTCTTGCTTCTCATTATAGAGAATGGGAAAGACAAAATACTATAGCAATTTGTTTTCCCTAATGAAAGGCATGTGCTGTAATGTATACAAATTGTAATTCAAAACCAGAATTGAAAATAGGCTGAGAAATACTTCATTTGCTGCTTGATTAAAATACTGACATAAGTCTTGAACTGCTAAGAATTATAAAGAGCTTCTCAATGCATAATTTCTAATCTAATTACTTGAGGAACTCATAGAAATACAGGCTAAGCATTAGCACCTTTGCCATGAAGTCATTACAGTAACAAAGAAAATGGATGATTGAGTTAAATAATACAAGTGATTAAATTACAGCTTTCCCAGGAGAATCTGTTATTATGTAAAATTTTATACAAACACATCAAAAAATGCCTCATGAATTCTAAAATAATTTCATGCCTATCTCAGAAAGTAACCATTATGACACAGAACTTAATATAAAAGGAAAAGTATTTGTCAACATATAAGACTCACATTTTAACAATATAGGCAAGATTTTTAAAAGTGATGTGATATTTTGTTTACTTCTATTTTTAGTTGCCTAACATGAGAAGTTTAAAGAAAAGGAGTACTTGTGGCACCTTAGAGACTAACCAATTTATTTGAGCATAAGCTTCCGTGAACTACAGCTCACTTCATCGGCCGATACAGACTAACACGGCTGCTACTCTGAAAAATGAGAAGTTTAAAGAAGTCTTGTTTTCAGAGAGCTATTTGCTCAGCAATTCCAAAAAATTATGTTAATTTAAGTTGGACACTCAAAAACACTTTAGAAAATCTTGGCCAATAATTCTAAAACCCTCATACCCTTTAATTCATCTTGTTTATTCTTAATGTTATGGTCTTAAACCTGTACCAATGGTTCCCTCACAATACTTCTTGAGGCTGTCGATATAATATGCATGTATTTGTATTTTACTTTAAATAAAATAATTTGTTACTTTTTTTACATTTCACAAATTAGGTATTTGGGTTGAATTATGGTCAACTTTAGAAAATGTTTTGTTTAGATACCTTATACAGACTAACATGGCTTCTACTCTGAAACCTTATTTTTTTCTTAAAATTATGGGATCCTTGCTGCGATGTCATAGCTGCATGATAAAGCTTTACTAGATTGAAGTGGCAAAAAGAAAGAAAGTGGGGTTTCTTACCGTAGTTGAAGTTCAGATTCTTGGGGTGATGGGGTTTTTAGTTTGGGGAGTTCAGGGAAAATGAAGCAATAAAGAGAAGGGCAAAATTCCCTCTCCCATCAAAACAAGAGGGTAGAGGGAGGAGGTGAGGTTTAAGATAACTGAAGAGAAGGAGTGAGCATGACAGGATTACAAAGAAAGGCAGGAATTTTATTCATTACAGTCAACATTCTTTATATGCATGATATATAATGTGTGTTGGGATAATAAGCCTATCCAGTTATTAAAAATTGATCTCCTGTGCCATCATTCCATTTTTCACAACATCAACCCATCACCAACACTGTGGGCAAATCTCAAGTCAGGTAATCCCTCTCTGGGAAGGTGTTCCAAGAGAAGTGGTTACTGAGACGCATTGCAGGATCTTTCCTGTTAAATGCAAGTACAGTTGGGACAGGAGGCACTACAGTTACAAAGGCAGTCAACCTATACCAAATTATTTTTACCTCTCATAGTGCCAGGGATCCTTGCGTTCTTTGTCTCTAACTTGTCTGTTACAGCAGAGAAGCAAGGCCTTACCCACATACTGCACAGAACCAAATCAGTTAAATGAGTAACTCCCTCAGTTACACCACGGGCTACATAGACTTAACTAGACCAGTTTTTCCTATCAGCTTAATTAGACTATTTTTTAAAAAGTGTGTGTAAACTAACTGTTGGAGTGGGCATGGGAGCATTTCATTTCCTTGGTGGAAAGAGGAAGAGAAGGAAACTCTACATAAGCAGTCACATAGGGGATGATGTGTCCCTCTATGTTTTCATCACACTTTTTTTTTTGTTCACTTAATGAAGAAGTTTAACTTTCTAAAGTCATCATGTTGCAAAAAAGCTACTTTTTTGTAATGTTTCTTGTCTGCCATTTCTTGTTATGAACTTACACTTTACCAGCAACTCTTTTGGGTACACGGATTGAAGTTGAGAGAGTAGAGAGAGAGTAGAATTTGGCCCACTGAACTTATACATGTTTACTTAATAGCTTCAGATTAGCTATTAAGACCCATTTGAGCTCATTTATGCCATAAAAATAGCATATGCATCAAAACCTTTGTTTTTACTTGCTAAAAAAAAATCACTTTGTTATGATAATGATGCTCAGTTTAAGAATATGAGGGTAAGAGCACAGCAAGGACATCAGAGTGTAAAAATCAGAGTACCCTTAGATAGAATTAAAAAGTGAATGTAAATTAAATGAACTAGCTGAGGGAGGTATACTATGCCCTTGAGTGATCCTTTGGAAGTGTCCCAAGTGATTGTATAATTTATAGTCTGAAAAGCCCATTTTACAAATAATGTCTTTTCCCCCTTAAAACACCAGTAACTTAGCCTAGTGATAGTTCAGATTTTAGATTCAAACTAAGAACTTCTGCACTGAACTACTGAGAGCTCGTTTGGAGCACAAGGCAACAGACATTTATTCAGTGGGCCAGTCCCCTGAATGAGCTGCGAGGCCACTGCTTAGACAGTTCTAGATTCAAACCTAAGTACATTAGGCAGTGCTCAGCTTGCTCTGTCTGGTATGCTGTTAGAATAAAGAGAACATGATGACCAAAGCACATTTAGACAATGCTCCATTCACTCCACAGTTCAGCATCCATTTAGTTATGGGACCAAAGTCATTGTCCCATCTCACCTCACTAGGGAGGGGGAACAAAACTCACAATGCTTTCCCCCAGTGTTAAGAACTTCAAGCATTCAGAAATCATGAACTATGCCTCAAAAATTCATGAGTAGCTTTAAAGCCATGACATTTCTTTTTAAATAATAATGTCAAGTTCATTTTATCTGTCATCTGAGCCTTCGGGGTGCACTTGAGTCAGATTTAAAAGCTTTTCACTGCAGCCAAAATGAATAGAAACTTTCATTTAAAGAAAGCTGCTATTTTCACATAATCACAGGAGCTCAAGGTTTGGGGCTTTAAGAAACAAAACAAAAAAAACTAAATATCAAGAGACTCATAACATTGCACGAGTTGGCAACACTATGTCCTCTCTTGCATGAGCCTTCAAGAAATGGGGGGAGAAAATGTTCCTGGTTTTTCTCCTCCTCTTTATTTTAGCAGTTTTCTCAATCCCACAGGCTAGTCTCAAACGATTAGGGAAACAGGAGAAATACCAGTTGTGAGTTTAAAGATGGCTCCCTGAGACTATTTAGAAAATCCCAGAATTGTATAAGCAGCTCAGTGAGATAGGAGCTGAAATAGAACTGGTTTACAAAATTTATTTGGACTTTGAGAAGTCCTTTGACACAAGAAGCTGTGGCAAAGCCAGTAAGTGTTTCCTAGTCCAGTGCCTCAACCATAAATGTCCTTCTCCTTTACCAGTATCCATATATTTATTTATTTCTGATAGGTGAACACTGAATTAAATATCATGAATTACTTCTAATGTCTGATTAAAGACAATGATTAATTCTATGCCCATATTCAGTGAACAGTCATTCATGACTGGATACTATTTCTTTATCAAAACCAGAATCAAAGTAATGAATGACTATTTTAATTTACTCCTCTTCTATTCCTCCATTCCATTTTCTTATTAAAGATGTCAACTACTATTCCAACACCTGTCAGACAAATAGCCGGCTCTTGGGAAGGGGTATGTAAATCACCATGTATTTCAGGCTGGCAAAGCACAAGCAAGATAAAAAGTTGTAAAAAGGCTTCAGTGCTCCAAAACTGATACTTCAGCAAATGTGATATACAAGTTAAAATTAAATATTTAAGAGTCTGTAATCCTAAATTGTCTTTCTTGCAAAAAAAAAATGTGCTCCTTTCATATGATTTGACACATACATTCCTTATTGAATTCATTACTTTTAAAAGGTTAACATTTGGTGAATTGGAAGAGACACCCCACATGATGAGGATGAAGACACCACTTCCATTCTAGCTCTGCATTTAACCAGGAAGTGGTTAAAGGCTTCCTACAGTCCAGAGGTCTGCAAAAGCCTGTGAACAGGTAACTTTCCCATCTTGGTCCTCACACAGTACATAGACTGGATGGTGTCAGTGCTTAATTTGTGCCAGGGCTGAGCCTGTCATGAAAGTTAAAAAAAAATGTTTACGCCCTGGCACCTCTTTCATTACAAATTAAGAAATGGATGTTGTCCTAACTTAAACAGCAACAAACACTGCTTAATTTCAAAAACCACAACTCCCTCTGCAGCATGTCTGTTCCTAGGATTTCTCCCCGCAGGAGTCTCCTGTCCCTGCCCCTAATGGTTCTCTTCCCTCAAAAAGGGACACAGACATGGACACAGTTCGGGACTAAACATAAAAAGATCCGCCTACTCTTCTAGTTAGGGTTGAGTCAATAGACTAGTTCTGCATTCTTACTCAGGATCCTAAAACTTGCCAAAGTCTCAAGGACTTTCATGTTTCCCAGGCAGTGGCTTCTTCTGTCTGTATGGACAACCAATCTCAGACTTAGTGAAAAAGCTGCAGTAGTGTTGTTGATATGCATGTATGGTAGATATAGTAGATAAAGCTGAGCTAGCCAACTTTTTTTTGCAATAATTGTTTTCTCTTAATAGATTATCCATATATATCAGAGTTTGCATACATATCAGAGAGAATAATATGTCTTAGAAAATGTATTGTCTGTATATTTTTTTTTATATTTATGTGACTTTCACTTTATTTGCAGAGAATTAGCAGAAATGGAAAGCACTGCTGATGGCTGGATACTTTGCTTATTCTTAAAATAATCCTAGTAATGCTACAATGTTATATTGGATTAAACTTTGTGTCCATGACTGCATTTCAAATAATGCAAGTGAGTTGAAAGTAAAGTACAGGAACTATTTAAAAGAAAAAGCCTGGAATTTCTTTCAGACCCTCAATTATTCTTTTGACAGTTCTATGACAGGTGCAGATACTGCAGTCTCTCTGCTTTCCTAATGCCTGACGAAGGTGGAGAAATGGATGAGAACACACTCTTATAGGTGCAATCAGAAAAAAAACAGAAGTGATACTGTGCTTGTAGGGAAAACATCTAAAAGAACAGGCATGGGCTGTCTCTTGGAGGTGTGTGTCTGAACTTTTCTCAATTCATTTTGCAGTCTCTGGATCACCGTAGTTTACTTGATGCTTCTTGAATTTCAGGTGTCACATTATGTCTCCTCTCATCAATGGTTAGGCTGCAGACTATGAGAACTCCTTTCTGATGCTGATCTTGTCCCTACTCTCTGTGCTTTTGTAGCCTCAAAATATATTAGCTGAATCCTTCCCACACTAGTGGATTAGGGCACAAACAAGAGTCCACCATCCCTGACTATCTGGGCCACTGTTTACATGTTCTTAATGTTGTTAAGTCCTATGAGTTTTCATTCTGTAAGTGCTGTTCAGCAAAGGGATTCTTTCAGTCAGCCTCTATTACATGTTCCACCAGCTGCCCAATGGTATGAAATGGCATGACAGATGCTCTGGCTTCCTTCTTAACATGCCCCAGATATTTCATTTTCTTTTCTAAATAACTTTTGAGGTAAGGGAGTGTTGAACTCACCAACAAATCTCCTCATTTGTTATAAATTAATTCAATTTAATACAATTTTCTAAGGCATTTGCTTCTGGTGGTATTTAGACATCTGCCTTTACCTTTGGTGGATTTCCAGCTTTTGCATCCCAACATTAAGTTGGATCATAAACTTTATAGGTTTCAAGAAAGCATTTGGCAGCCTGCATCATGATTCGCTCTGGTACATCTTGAATTGTTACGGTGACGCATTGTGGCGATCACCCAGACCAATAAGAGGTTCTGTCACCAACTGCTCTGTAATCTTGGGTGCCTTTATGTTGTACAGCTATGGTTCAGACCACTGACACCAAAAGCCTGCCCACAAGTACAAGGTCTCACCCTGGCTTCCATCAGCCTAATTACTCTTTGCAGGGCAACACCAACAGCTCTTCAAGTCCAGAGTATCCCTAAATACACCTCCTGAGTTCTTGATTATCAAACACTCAGACATTCCCTTCTGGTTTGACACCTTTGAAGGCATGAAGCCAGCATCCCAACATGCCAGATTACTTAGGCATACACACTCCACACAGTCTTCACAACAGAGACCTGCATGGATGAAAATCAACAAGAGGTTTACTTAATTGAATCTATGGCTTTTCTAAGATGAAACAATAAGGGAAAGCAAACACATACAAGTTACACAGAAAATAAATGTAAAGATGCAGCCTCAGGCTTTACACTTCCAGATTGGATAAAATCCCTTTTCTAATACCTATTGCCTTTGATCAGCTTCCCCGCATAACCCCAGCCACAGGGAAAATCCAGCATTTCAGGGACAGCACCCACCAAGTAACTGTCCCTCAATTTCTGGATTAAAAAAACCCCACAACTCTCAGACACAAACCTGTTTTCAAAAGGCTTTCTCCCACCCTGTGCTTCTCTTTCTATCCTTTCAGTACATGGTGATTCATCTTTATTCTGAATGTGGGAATCCCCTCTCAGCTTAAGAAATGGGATGTCTCAATGTCTTTCCATTAACTCTAATGGTCCACCATTGTCTTTTTCTAACTGGACAACAGGTCATTACTGGGAGCCAGTTTCATGTATACATCTGTCTAGGGAGGTGCCCATCTCTGCTGTGAGGTGTAGATGAAATTGCAGTACAGCTTATGAGCACACAATTTTCTATATACCTAAATACATAGATTCATAGCCATGGTCTGTATACATATTTCATAATGACCCTCAAGTTCTGAACATTACAAGCTTTCATAAAAGACTTTGCCCCATACCCTTTTATAATACAATAATAGGGTATACACTTATAGTCAGTTGGTTGAACTGCTCATTTTGGGGGGTTTAGACTTCCATTCTCTCCTTGGGGGATCTGGACCCTGATTGTTACATATGGTATGCCAATAAAAATAAATTAGCATCATCAGGGCTTTATAATGAGGTGTGTGAATGGGTCGATATAGACACTAGGGACAAACAAGGATGCATTCTCTCATCTCTGTTGCTTGTTATTGCCATTGACTTAATTATGAGAAAAAAGTGCAGACAGACACAACACGGTAAGTGTCTGTCTCAAC
This sequence comes from Lepidochelys olivacea, assembly GCF_965140295.1. Taxonomy (NCBI): domain Eukaryota; kingdom Metazoa; phylum Chordata; order Testudines; family Cheloniidae; genus Lepidochelys; species Lepidochelys olivacea. The sequence continues at coordinate 42,973,048 of NC_140414.1, read as the reverse complement.
AACAGTGCACTAGAAGATCTTGATTTTGCTGATGATATAGGTCTTTTCAGTGAGAACTCAACAAACGTGGAAATAAAGATGAAGACTGTCCACTATTCAATGAGAAACAGGATGAATAATCAGTTATGAAAAAACTAGTCATAAACAGATCTAATGAGAGCCCTAGCAACTCCTAATTCAAGCATTGCTTTCAAAAGCAAAGGAATACAAGTGGTGAGCCAATTTGCATACCTTGGTAGCAATATGCAAGCAAATGGGGATGTCTGGCAGGAAATGTGTCACAAATTGTCCAAATGGCAGCTTCGTTCATCAGCTTAAACAAGATTGGTCATCAAAAATCCAGAATTAAAAAAAAAAAATTACAGATGTTCAAATCTACTGTAGAAATAATAGAGCTATATCTTAAGTAACTGAAATGTAGAAAGAGTTCAGGGATGACTGTTAAGGATTTCACCTTTTTCTTCTACATAGATTATTTTGCCTGTGTTTAAGATTTGGGAAATATGCCAGTTGTATTCAAAGATTCAGCAGATTAATTATTAAACAAATTAGTAAAGCAAAATATATTACTAGGTAGGTGAATTTATAATTCTGGCTTAATTTACGAGAGTGGACTACAATGGTCAAATTGATATTACAACTGAAATACAATCAATAAGCCCATTGTATAATTTATCTGGCTCACCAATTACTAAAATTTGTAATTAAATCATACTGAGCAAGTTTGGGAAAACAATCCTTAAAGTTTTACAGAAAGGTGGATGGGAGAATCCCCTTTTCTTTAACTAAATTAAAGTACCTCAAAGTCTGCTGAAAACAGCAGCTGTTACTTCATCTTGAATTTAAGGATGTATAGATCTCACAATGAGTTCCTGGTAGCTGTCCTTTTGGCAACCTTTCCCCCATTTAGCTTTGCTCTTCACAAAGATTATATTAAGCTTCATTTGTCCAGTATATTTCCCTACCCACATTACACAATGCCTATATCCAGACTTATAGCAGCTTTACAATGACACTGGTTTAATCCAGGGATACTTCTCAGTGTTTCAATAGCAGATTAACATATGTAAGAACTTAAAAATGTCCATACTGGGTCAGACCTGGTGCCAGATTCTCCAGAGGGAATGAACAAAATAGGGCAATATATGGAATGATCCATCCCATCATCCAGTCCCAGCTTCTGGTGCTCAGAGGCTTAAGGACCCCGACTCCCTCCTGACAACAAAAATTACTACACAACCCTGAAAAGGGGGACCAAAGCCTGAGCCCAAGCCCAAGCCTGAAGCCAAAGCCTGAGGCTTCAGCCCCAGATAGGGGAGCTGTAACCTGAGCCCTTCCACCCCGGGCTGAAGCTGAAGACTGAGCCTCACCACCCAGCACTGAAACCTTCGGGCTTTGGCTTCAGTTCCGCGTAGTGAAGCCTGAGCTTCAGCCCTGGGTGCGGGGACTCAGGCTTCAGCTTCAGTCCTGGGCCTGAGCAAGTCCAATGCCAGCCCTGATGACCCCATTCAAACAGGGTCATGACCCACTTTGGGGTACCGACCCACCGTTTGAGAACTACAAATATACTACCTATGTTCCTTATAGTAATATACCATATGCTACTGGTTCCACACTATTGAGGATCCTGCAGTGTTTGGAAGAATCTGCTGGGAGAAACACAGAAGTGGCTCTTTGATGGGAAACAACATTTAGAGGGCTCTTTGCTGAAGCCACAGCATACAGCAGCAGAATGAGTGAACTCAGGTGAGGCTACTCTTATCCAGCGGCTAAATAAAGAGGGAGGATGAGGGGCAAGTGATTTGGTAAAGGATCATTTATCTATTGGACTTCACAGTGGCAGTGGGAAACCAATTTACTGGATGACTGCCAAAGTTCTTGTGGGGAGTATCTTAGTCATCATTCATTTAGATATATTGTGGCTGGGTTTTCTTAAGCTGATGCTGTGTTCCCTTTTCTTAGTCAAGTTTTTTCTGATTTTACCTACAGACTCAGTTCTTGCAAGTGGGGAAACATTACTTACTTAGGCTTCCCAGAGAAGTTATTTAATGATAGCGCTGGTAGGAAAAACTTGTAGTAAACATTTTTTTCATCACCATCACCTTTTGCCAAGTCATTGAAATCAAAATGTTTAATTTCAGTAAAATTCTGCAAGAAACCAGCAAGTTTTGTGACCAAACCTAGACCTCTTCACTTGTTTCACTCTGGCCCAAGCCTGTTGAATAGGCTAGGTTGAGATTAAATTTTCCATGGAGGTCTGGAGAGGTGTAACACATGCACATTCTGTTATTTATAAATGGAATTTGAGTTTGTATTTGCCTTTCAGGAGTTAGAAAATGCTCACTTAGGAGTAGAAGTCCCGTAGAGAATGATTATTTTGTGCCCAGCCTCTGGCTGCTGAGGTAGCATAGAACATCATATTTTTCTAGAAGTATAACTGACCCACTGTCAGCTAAGCTGTTTCACTGTATTTTTCTGCACCACAGAAATTGTTCCTTCTCCGGTATATTCTTAGACATACCAATCTTCAAATGAAATCATTCTCTGTCATTGCTAAGACCTATAAAGGAATATTCTTCACATTAAAAGATTTAATTGAAAATATTAATGTTTGGAAATCTAGCCTGTTAATACAGGATACATTCTGCCAATATTTTGTCACTGCAGTATCAACAAGAGAAGAAAGCATTAATTTAAATCAAATGAAAAAATAATAGCAAGTATGGGTTATGCAGTAAGTGCAATAGTAGTTAATTTTGGAAATCTGCTTCCTGAATAAGGCTTAAAAATCATCCCTGGAATGGAGGGATGAGAAAAACAGAAATATATTTATGATAAAATAATCATCAGTCATGCTATCTGATTTTAGTTTTAGACTCATCAAGTCTTGGCAGATACCATGGATTTTCCTCTTATTTATAAGGAGACTGTGCTATTTTAGAAGTTTAGTTTTAACAATAAGTCATGTTCAAAATAGCTTATTGTCAAGTAGTGCTGCATAACAGGGATTTGTAGCATCCAAGCTATCATAGTAATATTGAAGGGAGATGTAACCTAACAGAGATGGTTAGAGTAACGGCACAGGGGATGGCAGGCTCAGTAATTTGAGATCAAGAAGGTGGCGTTACAATATTTGACTGTGACTAGTGCAGTATAATTCTAGGTTACAGAAGGCTGACTTTCAGAGATGCTTAGCAACCGCAGGTCCCATTAAACACAGTTGACAAACGCATTGATTAACCAATTGAATACAATGCAACCTGCAAGCGCTCAGCACTTCATAATCAAGCCGTATTCTTTATTCAGGCACCTACGGTTTTTGACATGCATCATCTCTGATGAATTCCTTTTTCATATGATGTTTCCAGCTCCTTCTATCATATTGAATTTAGACATTTTTTATCAACTGTAATTGAGTAAATACCGTTATTGTTGTAAGTACAGGTTCAGTGACCAAGCACCGAAATAGATCATGAAGTCTCTTCAACCGTCACAGACTTTAAAATTTCTTGTATGTTACGTGAAGGCTGACATTATTGTATGTTACAAGAGACGTATTGCTCCTTGCCAAAACAGTATGCAATTGAATGATTATTTAAAGTTTTTTCACAAACTTTTGTTATGTCACATTGTCTTTTGTTTGGTTCAGTGCCTCCTATACCATAAAAAGAAAAGGAGTACTTGTGGCACCTTAGAGACTAACAAATTTATTTGAGCATAAGCTTTCGTGCTCAAATAAATGTGTTAGTCCCTAAGGTGCCACAAGTACTCCTTTTCTTTTTGCGAATACAGACTAACACAGCTGCTACTCTGAATCCTATACCATAGTTCTTTTAAAAATTGCTTGGTTGTTTTGTTGGAGTATAACTAGGTTTATCCATGATTTAAAGATTTAACCTGTGACCCCATACCAAGAAATCAAGAATGTAACATTTACATATTCATCCACTTTCATATTTCCATTTATTTAAACTCAGATACTACTGTCAATCAGTATGTAGATGGGCTTATTTCAAAAGCAAATAAATAAAATATGGCATGCACATTTAACAGAATGGCTAATGTGAACTGAAGGCTGTCAGGAAAACATAGGTTGAAAATTTCCCAAGTTATTTGACATATTTATACATATTGTAGCCTCAAGATTTATGTTTGCTCTCAAAAATTCTAGTCTTTTTCATTCTTATTTACCTTGAAATCTATATGCAAACCAGTTGGTCACAGAATATAGTTATCTCCTTTACAAGGACATTCTGTTCAGATTCCTAGCAACAGAAGATTTATATTGAAAGCTTCCAGCAGATGGTATCAGTAAAAGAAATAATTTTAATTTAACTAAACATAAAAAAATATAAATATCTTTTAATCATAAAAGTGCTGTTCCAGTGTTCACATTCCAAATACCCACCAGGATTAAGAGCATTATAAGTAAAACACTTTTCCCAAACAAATTAGTACTTTTAAGAGTTTGGAAAAAGAAAGAACACCAGATGTTCCCAAAGAATAGGGTATAAATTTAAGAATCAGCAAGGATGATAAATATGAATCACGAAACAAAACATTAAGCAACATGAAGAGCATCTGTTGAGTTATAAATCTAGACTTTGCACAGTTCTGTTTTCAAAGTAAAATTAATAGGAAAGTGGGCGAACCTGATGCACATTTTGTCAAGATCAGATAAATAATATTGGTAATCTATTTTTCATCTGTTAATATGAAGCATTACATGTTACTGAAAGATAATTTCTTCATTTACTAAACAGAGCAATCTCAGGTTTTAGCTAAATAAATTGCCGGTTTTGTTGATATGTGTAATCCAGATGGAAAAATGTAAATTGCTAGCTTTATATTTAGTAAGGAAATCCTTTAGAAAATTTAAGCTTAAGCATCACACTTCAGTATCAAAAGTATAGTACAATGGGAACAATTGCTGTAGTTAAGATTACATAGTATTTTCCTTCCTAAATCCCCCTTTCTTCAGTCATTAACAACATTTGAAATGTTCCGTTTTCAGGCTAACATTTTCCAGGATCGGTCTGATGGAATATAAATATATGCTGACAAACTGAACAAAAAATTGCTGAGCAATTTGCATGTGAGAAATGGGGGAGGAGAGAAAGAAGAAACCACTTTTGTCACAATATAAAACAACTGATTTTTTTCTGAACAATTTTACAGCTAGAACAGAAAGTTGAAGTTTGGCACGGAAATACTCCTCACTGAGGGCTATTTGCCTTTGAACATTCTTTTGAACTTTTGATTTGATTGGGCAGGATTAGGATCATCTGAAAATTGCATACCAAATGTGCACAGTATATTTTCCTCAGAGATTTTCCACTAACTTTTTAAAGCATGCAGCTAAAGAAACTTACACATGCTATGTAGTGTGGAGACTGTACCTCAGTCTCTGCAGATCTTGTAAAAGGAAAATGTGGGCTGATATATGGCATTTGCTTCATCCACACAGAGCCCAAGTATTTGGGCTATAGAACAGTGGAGTGTAGCATAGCTGAGGAAATTCAATTCCACCACCTCTCACCCGAAGGCCTTTGTGATAGAATTGTGACCACAGCTGCTCCATGCTGATTGCATGGGATACAGGGGCCAAAGGAGTCATACAAATAGATCTGAAGCTGTCATAAATATAAAGGGAAGGGTAAACCCCTTTGAAATCCCTCCTGGTCAGGGAAAAGCTCCTCTCACCTGTAAAGGGTTAAGAAGCTAAAGGTAACCTCGCTGGCACCTGACCAAAATGACCAATGAGGAGACAAGATACTTTCAAAAGCTGGGAGGAGGGAGAGAAACAAAGGGTCTGTGGGTCTGTTTTATACTGGTTTCTGCCGGGGATAGATCAGGAATGGAGTCTTAGAACTTTTAGTAAGTAATCTAGCTAGGTATGTGTTAGATTATGATTTCTTTAAATGGCTGAGAAAAGAATTGTGCTGAATAGAATAACTATTTCTGTCTGTGTATCTTTTTTGTAACTTAAGGTTTTGCCTAGAGGGGTTCTCTATGTTTTTGAATCTAATTACCCTGTAAGATATCTACCATCCTGATTTTACAGGGGGGATTTCTTTATTTCTATTTACTTCTATTTTTATTAAAAGTCTTCTTGTAAGAAAACTGAATGCTTTTTCATTGTTCTCAGATCCAAGGGTTTGGGTCTGTGGTCACCTATGCAAATTGGTGAGGCTTTTTATCCAACATTTCCCAGGAAAGGGGGGGTGCGAGTGTTGGGAGGATTGTTCATTGTTCTTAAGATCCAAGGGTCTGGGTCTGTAGTCACCTTGGCAAATTGGTGAGGCTTTTTACCAAACCTTGTCCAGGAAGTGGGGTGCAAGGTTTTGGGAAGTATTTTGGGGGGAAAGATGCGTCCAAACAGCTCTTCCCCAGTAACCAGTATTAGTTTGGTGGTGGTAGCGGCCAACCCAAGGACAACGGGTGGAATATTTTGTACCTTGGGGAAGTTTTGACCTAAGCTGGTAAAGATAAGCTTAGGAGGTTTTTCATGCAGGTCCCCACATCTGTACCCTAGAGTTCAGAGTGGGGGAGGAACCTTGACAGCAGCCTATTCCCAGGTTCCTATTTCAGAACAAAGCCACATTGCGTATACCATGCCAATTGTGTTTGCATATGTAGGACAACTGGCAGTTTTGCCAGAAGGCCTGGTGGTCAGGGCCTGCTACTCCAGTCTCTCTTTTAGTTCAACATGTCCTCACCCCTTGAATGGGGTTCAGTTGGGTCAGCTTCCTTGACCCAGGTCCCCCATTCTACCAGGTCCTAGCCTATCCTCCTAAAAGAATGATAGCATGTGATGGTCTACACTTGGCCCATCTCCTGTTCACCTTCCATTGGGCCACTTCCTACCCCACCCAATGCCTCAGTTTGGCTGCTGTTTAGTTATAGTTCTTTGCTTCAAACCCCAGCATCTCAGTGCAGATGTGGGCAACTCTCTAAGGCGCCTGGATGTGGTTCTCCCTACCTCTTCAAAGACATCTAAAAGGGGTGTGTGTAATGACTCATAGCCAGACCTCCTCAGTAAAGGCTCCTTCTCCTTCTGTTGCAGAACAACATTCCTCCTGAAAATAGCTTCACCGGCCTGAGAGAGAGAGACAGAGACAGAGAGACACACACACTCCATGATCCCGTTTCCCCCAAATAGCCATTCCTATTTTGTTAAGGGTAGATTAAATTGATTGTTCTCATTTATTTGGGTGGTTACATTGTGGCTCATTCTCCATCCCTGTTTTTCCCCTCCACTCTCAGCTCTTGCAAAACTCTTAGAGAGGCATAATGTGTCCACATATAATTTATTCTATTCTTGCCTGATTAACTGCAAATGAGCTCCATGTGGGCTGCACAGTGCAGTATATCTGAATCCTCCATGTTACTTTTTGCAACTCCTTTTTCACCCATTCACTTACAGAACCAGTTGTGGCTCTCTTCTGCTGCTGCTGCTGTTGCTCCCGCTCCGGTGAGCTCTGGATATTTGGACATTTCTCTATACATTTACAATCCCCACTCTTACCTGTTGAGTTCACTTATCCTCCGGGGAAACCCTTCCATCATGCTTTTTAAGTGAATGATTAGAGCCTCTAAGCTAATTACACCAGTTCTGCTGCTTGCCCTTCACCTTCTCCCCTTTGGATGTTCATTCATTACCTCTAACTTTCCACCTTGCTATTAATTTTAACTAGATTAAGTAAGCATAATTTACTCATCCCTCAGACACTGGAGATCAGCAGTCATTTCAAATCATACAATAGCTACACTACTTCAGAGGGTAAATCATTTTTTATGAACTCATGTTAGATTTTTGGAAGATGTTTGCTACCCAACAAAAGCAATTTGCAATTATGACACAAGGGCAGCAGTCTCTATAGGTTCCAGATTAGACTGCAGGAGTGTTAAAGGACAGGGTTCATGTATTTTATATTATGTACAATGAGAAATGCAGAGACATTTTTGCAACTTTTGTCCACAGCTTAGATGATCTAGCTAGTCCCTTGAGCTCACAAGTATTAAATTTCATTTATCCTAAAAATGCATATGAAAGGTTTATATTCATTAATCTCAGACCACAGGAAAAAAAGGATTTTTGCTTTTAGATGAAATACTGCATTGCAGTTTCTCCTCATTCCAAAGGCACATTACCATTCCTCTCTTTCCCCCTTGATCCCCTCACTCCACCCCATCCCAGAGGTTTATTTCACTGTCATCTTTCCTTCAGACCATTTATCAACTGCTCTCTAGTCCCGACTTGGGATCACAATGGCACTGAAGAGTTCTAAGATGGTAACACATCTTTGTTGAATGCCTTGGAAGAAGGTGGTTCTTTTTCCATTCACAGTGATGCAGTTTGAGGAGTCATGATATAAAGACAGAACACTCTACAGAGCTTGTCAGGGAGGCCTGCAAGTTTTGAGATCAGCCAAAGCAATTCCCTGTCAGGGTCAAATGCAACCTTGATATCAACAAATGCAATGTGAATGGGTTGCTTCAATTATCATGCCTTCTCAACCACTTTGAAAATTTTCTCCATTTGTGGAATGGCTGGGAGTGAAGCCAGCTTGCTCTGGTCTTCTCACTCCTTAAGATATCAGCAGCTCAGGCCAATAAGACGGAAGCAAAAGACTTTCCCTAGGATGGGTAGAAGTGTTATGTTGCAATAGTTACAACAGTCTGGAAACATAAAGGCAGCAGACAAAACAGTAAAATAATGCCTTTTCACCAGTGCCTAAAGGTATGTGGCAGACCTCAGAGGTGGAGTATTTTTTACTTAAAATATGAAAAATGAAACAACTCTAGTTTCCTTGTATATGTGTGAGTGAAACTTCACTGGGAATCTCTGGACGATCAGAACATTAGAAAATCCAGCCACATACAACGCTGAATCAGAGCCTAAGTGTTCCCTGAAGCATGTGCCTAAGTGTTTTGCTGAATAGAAGCCTTTGGCCCCAATTCTGCTGACTTATAATGAATACTCCCACCAAAGTCAAGTGGCTTGATTTTCAAAGGTGCTGACCAGTTGGAAGTTCCTACTTAAGTCACATACATACTGAAGGAGTAAAATCTTGGACAAATAAATTTCATATTTTTTCATAACTTGGCATTCTGCCATATTTTTCTTTGGAAATTTCTGTAGTATCAAGATTAATTTCTAAACAGAAAGGAGGTGTTTTACCAAGAAGAACAGAGCAACAAAAATATCAAATGGTAACTTTTGGAGATCTTAATAAATAAATAGAAAAAATATTGTATTGGAGATTAATATTGAGAAGGAGGGGTTCAACAACATCAAATCCTTCCTCCTGACTACTGCGTCCACCTAGCTGAATAATTAAATCAGGCTACATAGATCCCATTATTTCTTTTTGTAAATCATTTATATAGGAATGGTTTCTTTATCCAGCTGTTATCTCTGAGCAATAAATTTAATAGTGTGAGTGGTATTACCTGCAGTAACAATAAATTAATGGATTCAAGAGGCTGATAAATCCTAATGAGCTTAAATATACAGGGAAATTATTTAACCCAGAAATGTGTATTTAATATTAAAATATGCTGATTCCTGTTAGAAAATGAAGACAGCGCTGTCTGTGAACCAGAAAAATGATACATATATTCGCTATAGAATGTTATATATTCAGAGGAAGGCTGATGAGGTATTGGCTGGGGTCTTCCTAGAGGGCTTAACCTGGGAGAACCACATCTGGGAGGATGCGCAAACTGTGGAGTATGGTAAGAGATTATTAAATCTTTCACAGTAGGATGAATGCACTTAGTGAAGGGCAGGGGTAATTTGTCAGAAAGTTCTCCCCCAGTGCAAGTTTATAAGTGGTATATTTGGATTTTAAGATGCCTTTATACCTTGCTCTGGAGATCACCCAGCACCAGCAATTATTCTTTCTCCTTTGATGACTACCCTTACAGTGGCCAAGAGGGTTGAGCAACACTGCCACACACTGGGGATATGGAAGCCCAACTGGGTTGAACATTTGGTTTCTTCAATCCCTGTGGTAGTAAGTATGGGGAAACAAGGCAGGATATGATCTGTTTCATAACTGCATATTTAAAAGTTCTTCAGGAACACCTAGAGCAAGGGACAGATGGTCCTTTTTAACAAATGTGTGTGTATAAGTCTGATCAAACAGAGTATTTGGCAGAAGATTACAGGCCCAGTTTCACCCTAAAATATACTTATGCAATTTCCAATGCATGTTGAAGGCACAATAGGGCCCTTTATGATACTATAGATTCAATCCTACACCCTCAGTAGTCAGTGGGAGTGCAATCAGACCCTTCAGTTTCTTCAGGTCTAGTCTTTTAGTGACAAGTTCCCATTGACTGCAAAAGTAAGGGTTGCAGGATTAGCCCATATATTGTCAGCAGGTTCCGGAGTCCTGCTTCAGTTCCCCATTTGTAAGATGGAGATAATCTTTCCTCTCTCTCACCCTTTGTTGGTTTGGTCTATTTAAACTGTATGTCCTTGTGGCACAAATTGTCCCTTATTAACTTACTAGGGCTCTGAACTCTATTGGGGTCTCTAGGTGATACCATGATATCACTAACACCAACAACAATTACTGTACACAGGCACAAATGGGACTTAAAGGTTCCTCAAAAAGGGAAATGAGGATGGGACTCCTCAGCTAATTTCTTTACGTTTCTAGTAAGAGAGGTAGTGACTAATGCTGAGCAAATGGCTGATTTTTCAATTTGGCCTATGAATCAAATCGTTTCAGTGGGAAAAAAAGCAAAACAAAACAAAAAAAACCATTTGGGCCAATTTGATAGGGACATTTCCAAAATGTCAATTCCAAATAAAATGTTGGGTTTTTTTTCAAATATATCAAAATGAAACACTGACATTTCCAAAATGTTCTGTTTTTTTTTTCAGTCGAAGCTTGTACACAAATTCATTCATAGTTTTGGTGCCCTCTAAAATGCATTTTTTGTCTAATATACTATTTGCAGAAAAAATTTCACCCAGCTCTGGTAATAAGCCATAATATTCAAACTATATTACAGAGATAAAGATAAAAATAATGCCACAAGTGGCAAAGCATATATCAGCCTACATTTGGCCCACTGCTTATAGTGAGTTTTGGAAAATGGAAAATTGGAAAAAGAATTTCTTAGAAATTTTCATGATAAATTCACATGATAATTTAATACAGCCTGTGTACAAATCCGCAGTGAATAGGACACATTTTAAATGAGAAATAGTTCCCAGAAATAGACACATTAACAGCTGCTGTTCTTTTTTACCTTAAATTATCATTTGTCATTCTACCCAACAGTTTTGATTTCTCAGCATTGTGTGTGACAAAGCAACTTATTTTATTCTATTCTTAATCTTCAATAGTAAGGATTAAAATATAAATATCCACTGTTGCTAGGAGACATAAACTTTTATATTTTCATTAAAATCGGAGAGGGGGAAAGTTTCAAGTTAAAACTCCACTTAATCCATTGAAATTTTACCCCCAGGATTTGTATTCATTTTAAAAATCATGTTGTATCATTCTTTCACTATCCTATTCAACATGCATTTCATAAATCTTCAGTACAATTTGTCATTCTGTGTTTTCAGAACACAGTACTTGAAGCATGTGGCTTTTTTTTTTTAAAAAAAAAGATTATTTTCCTTTTTTTATATTATGTAATTCTGGGTAAAGCTATAACTTCTTGGTTAAAGCATATCCTCATCTTAACTATTTTGCTCTACTAAGGTCACCTATCTAAATCCAACTGTAGAGCTACTACTCCTTCCCTGTAAGAATTTGTCTCAAATTAATGCTGCATGCACCAAACTATATAATAGGTAATTAGAGTGGCCCTAAAATAATTGAGTGCCAGGATGAAGTATTTTTGCATTAAGAGACTAGTTCATTTACTGTGTATTTTAAATGAGGGTCATATTTGTTGTTACATACAGCATGCAGATATGCTTATGCCTTGAAAGCTAATTTGTAGTTAGAAATCACAGTTCTGATTAGCATGCAAGGCCTAACTAAAAAACATCAGCCAAGACAAAAGTTCGTTCTGCAACTATTCATCCAGAATTATCTGATGTCTGGGATTCACCCCCACCACCACACCTAATGGACATTATTCCATTTTATAGTTTGTTGCTTCTCAGTATTTTAACATAAACAAAAGAGCGCTAGTGTCTTAAAAGTCTTCTTAGTTTAGGCACTGGTATCCTACATATGTACTTCTGGGGTTAAATCCTGATCCCATTTAAGTCAATGATAAGACTCCCATTAATTTTAATGAAACCAGATTTCACTCATGATATTTATACCCATATCAAATAGTGGGCCCATTCTTGTGGTTTGTGCATGCTCACAGCTTTGATCCAAGAATATTTCTGTCAGGAGTCTGGCGCATGCAAAGGCTTCATGATTATACCTTAAATCCATCAGATTTAGAATTATTTTAGATGACAAAAAATTCAATTAACTAAGGCTTTTTAGTGATTACCAGTAAATAACGGATTAAAGCTATCTTCAAGTGGCAGATTTAGTTGTCTGTATCCCAGATGGTTTAGGGATGGACTGAGCCATTGGAGCCAAGATCTCAGCAACAGATGACAAATAGTTACACTGCCCCAAGAGGAATTGTTGTACCAATAAAATAAAAACCAGCAGGATCTTATTAAAGGGAAAAAGGCAAAATACCACATTTATTGTGAATACAGAAAGAATCATAGTAAGCAGTTAGTTATAGTTATAACATTCCATTCAATCTCATATTTATTCACACATTCATTCATACAAACACACACACACACACAGGTTCTGCAAGGTTGTTATCATAGTTACCAGCCTTAGAGTTGCTCATGCCAAGCCACTGGCCAGGTGGCCTGGACATGAGGAGGGAGCAGGGCCTTGTCAGATGCTCATCTGATGCTCCTGGAAGTTGGTTTGCAGAATCAGACCCCAAAGTTCTCACTTTTTAGAGTCTATTTTTATAGGAATTTCTTCCTATGCCAGTCTATGGGAATTGCTTCATCATGCTGTTGCTGAATCAATCAGCAGATAGCACATTCCTGACGGCTCCAAGATGTTATCTTGTTCTTTGGTTCTCCCATCCTTGAGGCTGTTGGGTGGATTCCAGTCTGCCCTCCGGGGGGTCCTCTGGTTATTTCCACTTGACGCCTTCTTCAGCCGATGGACACTGGATTCTTAGGCTGGCACCTCCCTGATCATTCAGTTATTATCCACACCAAGCATCCATCCACATACATCCTCTACCTCTATTTTAATCACAATTGTTAATACAACAAAAGGGCGGGGAGTCTCTGGGTGCTGTTTCTGTTGTTAGAGTATTGCTTTGAGTCTCTCTCTCTGTGAATTGCTTTGAGAACAGACTCTGTCTTAGAATGTACTAACACAGTTAGCAGCTTGCAAGTTTCACACATAGAGGGAGAGAAACAGTACCAAAAACCAAGAGACCTCTTAATTAGTAATACCCTGGAATTGAAACTCTGGGGAATCAAACTCATCTGTGATTTTAATACAGAACTTCTTTAATATGATCCAACATAATCACAAAAAGAATTGTAACACAGAGACAAACAACTGTGGATTTTTAAAAAAAAAAAAAAAACTTTCTAAATAACCTGGCTTCTCGGAGGAGGCCAAACATAAATTTAAATTATCAAAGCAATATAAAATTATGTCTCAGTTATCTGCTGAAATAACACAACCACCTCAAACCTCTTCATCCTAGTATGTGGTGGTAATATCACCTTACATTTATACCTTCCATCTTGAATCGTCCCAAAGTTCTTAACAGAAATTATATTATTATTTATTATTATTATTATTATTATTATTTTTGCTGCTGCTTGTACAGTCCACCATCATCACTAAATAGGGAAAGAAATATGGAAGTCATATCCACTTAAACTTTAGAGGGAGATATAAATAAATGCAGGTATGTAGAATATAGTGCCACAAATTGGAATGTGGCTAATGCATTTACTTGGGGTGGGGCAGGGCGTGGGGAGAGAAAAGGGAGAGAAGAATGTGAAATGGGATCTTTATTGATCATAGATGCTCTAAGGTTTTGATTTAATGACTTAGCTGAAGGATAGCACCTCCACAAGTGTTGTGCCCCCAACAACTTGTGTCATGGGTCCTATACTAAATCACACAGAAGACTGTGACTTACTGAATTGCCAGCAGCAGTTTCTGCATCATCTGGATGTTCCTTGCAGAGCAGTCTGCCAGATTCCTTTCAATGGTTTCTGAATACTATCAAAATAAGCAGCACTGAGTGGAGCGTACTACCATAATAATTAATTGGCTGGCTACACACCGAGCCTACATTGGCCTACCTATGCCACCATAGCCCTAAAGTGTAGATGTAGTGTATGCCAACAGAAGTGTTTCTGCTGGTATAGGAACACCAATTCCCTGAATGACATTAGCTACCTCGACAGAAGCATTCTTCTGTTAGTATAGTTTCCCCTACACTGGGGATTTTGTTGGCACAGCTATGTCGTCAGGGCTTGGTTTTGTTCACACTCCTGACGGACATCACTAGATCAGTATAAGTTTAAGTGTAGATCAAGCCCTACATTTTGCTAAGGCTACATTAAAAGAATAGTGTCCTATTGGCCCTACAGGGCCACAAGCGTGACACAGCGAGGGGGAGAAAAACATGTTTGGACAAAGCCATTTGTTTAGCACAGGAAAAGCAGTTCACGCTCTTCAGCTGATTTAGACTTTTCAAAGTATACATTGGCTGTAGGAATTTTCCTTTCTTTTGGATTGGAGAGCTATTTTAATTTCCATTGCTCATCTTGCAATTCTGGTCTGCCATTGAATTTAATTTTTAAACAATAAGAGGTAGGGGATAGTAATTCTTGATCTGTGTGTTTTAAAACAGCTTGGCTAAGGAAGTAATATGTAAAATTCTTCATGAATGGTGATGGAAAACTTAGAAATGGATTTTCCTCAGAATCCCAGCTCTGAACACCTCTTAACTTTGTGGGGGTTGAAATATAAATCAAAATATTTTCTGTATCAGGACAGTGTCTCATAAGCTATAATCAATAAGTTTCTAAGTCAGTGGAGCTATGTGGCAATATATTAGAAGCACTTTTTAGATTCTACTCCAACTGTACCTATCAAAATGTCTTGGGTAGTTTTGGATAGCAGCTTTTTAGACACATTCTTGTGGCTCTAACAGTTTTCAGCTACGGCGTGTTAATGTTGAGGACTGAAAAAAGAACCTGGTTAGTGCTTGACATCAATTTGCATGTATTGCTGCTGTCACTGACTCTTTCACATGTTTTTTATGATACCCTGAATATTGGACATAAGTAATTTATTTTTTCACCTACTGTAATGTTTATGAGAAGACCTGGGTGATCTGTATTTCTTGGTCAGTTTCTCATGAATTTTATTAAAAATAAATTTTTAATGATATTCACGTTTTCCTTAAGAAAAGCTATTTCCTAGCAATATTAACAGTTTCATATTAGTTGGCAATGCTCCCATTACTATGACTCCCTCTTATATTCTTTTTCAAGAGGAGATTATGAAACCAACTGAATTAAAGAGAATGTGAGCCACATCCCATGTTTCCCTCTCCACTTCTTAGGGAAACAATTGTGTCAACAGGGCCTGTTTGGTGGTGCCCTGGTGAGACAGGCCATGATCCACAAAGGGATTTAGGCATTGCAATGCTCAGTGTCACGGTGCCTAACTTTTTAAAAAAATCATAGCTATGCGTGACCCACAAAGCCTGAATTTAGGCACCTAGGATCCCTATACAATCAATGGGAAGAGACAGTCACCTATGCATGGAGCCCTTTGAACAAGCTACTGGGAGATGCTGGTGAAAGAGATGTGTCCTAAGCCCCCCTCTCTAGAAGATAGGCCCACAAAGTGTGAACTTCAGGGAGATGTTGGTCTCTCTGTTTAGCAATTCATACATGGGAATCTATCTCCTGGAATAAGGCAGTTTAGGCACCTAAGTAATTTTCTCTTTTTTTGCAGGAATGAGTTACTGCCTGCTTCATTGCATCTTATAATTTTTTAGCCTGGTGAATTCTGAGAGGTAGGAGACAAGTGCTTTCTTTTCATCAGGCTGAGGAGGGAATTGAACCTAGATCTCCCACATCCCACTTGAGTGCTCCAGGCCCATTAACAGCAATTCCAGGCCCCAAAGCAGAACAGTCAATGGGCCTGCACATATGCTCAAGCCACGGATGCAGTATGCCTGACATTTGGGTGCTGAACCTGTGTTGACTGGTGCCCATTGAGCTGCTGGCATGGGCAGGGCTTTGACATGCCCGCCTGATAGGGTTGCCAACTATCTAATCGCACAAACCCAAAGACCCTTGCCCTGCTGCCTGCCCCACCCAATCCCTTCCCTGAGACCACACCTCTGTCCTGCCTCTTCTAAGAGGCCCCACCCCCTGCTCACTCCATCCTTGCTCACTCTCCTCCACCCTCACTCACTTTCATCAGGCTGGGGAGGGGGTTGGGGAGTGGGAGTGGGGGGTGGGCTCTGGGATGGAGTTTGGGTGCAGAAAGGGGTGAGAGGTCAGGCTCTGGGAAGGAGTTTGGGTATGGGTGTGGGTGTAGGCTGCAGGCTCTGGGAGGGAGTTTGGGTGTGAGGTGCGTGATCTGGGTTGGGGCAGGGGGTTGGGGTGCAGGAGGGGGTCAGGAGGTTGGTGCTTACCTTGGGCGGTTCTTGAAAGCAACCAACACATCCCTCGGGCAACAGCTCTTAGGCCGGGGGAGGGATCCAGTAGGTCTCTGTGCACCACTGCCTGCAGGCACTGCCCATGCAGCTCCCATTGGCTGCAGTTCCTGGCCAATGGGAGCTGCAGAGTCGGTGCTTGAGGAGAGGGCAGCATGCAGAGACCCCCTCCACAGGAGTCACAGGGATGTGCCAGGTGCTTCCAGGAGCAGTGCAGAGCGCGGGTGGGCAGGAAGCCTGCCTTAGCCCTGCCGCACTGCCGGCAGCCCCCGGGCCCTTTTAAATTGCCCAGGCCCCTGGGCAATTGCCCCCTTTGCTGTCAGCGGGCCTGGAGTGTTCTAACTCCTAGGCTAAATATGAGATGTGCACCTCCTCTGGCTGTATTTTTAATGGGACCTGATCCAGTAGGCAGCCACTGACCACACCTGCTGGATTATGTCCTGCATATGGGATGGTGAGTGAACACCTCTCTTTCCCCAGTTTGTGGATTGCTCTGTGGCTTAGGTGCGAGATAGGCATCCAGATGCCTACAGTGAGGCAGCAATGTGCATACCCAGAGGCAGAAACAGGCACCTAAACTTACTCATCACCTACAGTGCAAAAAAGGAGTTTGTTGGTCTCTGTGGAGCCTAAAATGTGACCTAGGCACACTTGGTGGGGGCCATAGTATTTTTCTGGAGGCTGGTATCATCTAAGTTTTCCTTTTCAAAAGAGCATGAAGAGACTTAGGTGTCGGACTCCTTTGAACATGAGACCCAACTCTCTAGCCTTTACACTTGCTAAGATAATTTGAAAGCTATGAGCCAATCGAACCTCAAGGTACTGTTGACATTGATTGTTAATTATGATAACTTCAGTATCAAATAATTAACTACAATATTACTCTAGCTATCTGTTTGCTCGCTATTATGCTTTATGAACACCTCTCATGAATTTAAATATAAGAATAAACTCTTCCTTCCACACCTGTAAGAAATGTTAGTTTAAGTGGAGTGTTTTGTTACGAGTGGTGTTGTGAGAGAAACTTGAGGGAAAGTCAAGTTAAAGACATATGTTTTATATTTAGTTTTGAGAATTGTCATCTATCTCCTGTACGAGTGAATTACTCTGTGGAGCCAGGTTCTGCAAGCTTTCCATTGCTCAGTTGACTACTCCTTTGTCCCAGTTGAATGTAGCTGTTACAGAGTCACAATATAGTTGCCCCCCGGTGGGGGGTGGGGTGGGGGAAGAAGGCAGCCTGGGTAAACACTATCCTGATATGCTGCTAATGCTTTTGTAGGTATTGAAAGAATGTAGGAAAGGGTTAAAGGTATGAATGCAGACTGAAAGGTTCCTTTGCAGGTTGCAAAAGGCCAGGAATGGGAAGGAAAGAAGAAAAGAACAGGTTAACTTGATGTTCCAGCTAAACCTGAAGATAAGAAGGTGACTCCAGCCCAAGGCCACTACTACCTGCCAAGACAGAAGGGGAGAAGTCCAACCCCACCCGACCAGCCATGAGAAAGGAGAGTTGGTGAATGAAATGCAGGGGCCACGAAAAGGAGCAAGACGGCAAAGGCCAGCAGGGAACAAACAGAACTGTCTCACAGCCCTGAAACCAGTGTGTTTTGGGAAAGCTAAAGAAGCCATGGAAAGCCGGTTTGGTGTGGTACAGAGTATGAGGAACAAAGGTCTCTGAAGGAGACGCCCCCAAGAGACCCCAGGACTTAAAACCCTTCTGTGAGCTAAGGCAAATCGGAGGTTGGCAGCGGACCCTAGACTCCCGTCCACCCTTCCCCCTCTTCTTCTTACGTTACAACAGGCCTGGCCAGCTTCGGGTAGTGCGTGTGTGAGTATGAAAGTGGGTTAGGGCTTGGGGCACTAATGCTTTCTTCCTTCCTCTGACTGACGTGGGGAGCACCCATCACTCTCTGCTGTTATTTTATTATTTTATCCATAAATTTTTAAAGCTTAGACACTTGGTGTGTTCTTGTCATCTCCTCCCTTAATGATCGTGTCGGCCTCAGCCTGATCACTTGACGCTTCAGGCAGATTGGTAACAGAAATCTGTCACAACAGGAGGTCACAGTTGCACATGAAGAGACCATGTAACATCTCTCTAGGGCCAGTCCCATTGAAGGCTTTGAGTATCAAGACAAATGGAAATTGGACTCAGTATTTAATGAGGAGACAGTACAGAAAACTGGAAGATGAGTTCATGGCTGCCTAGGAGTCCATTGACTTCAAAGAACCTTGTATCAGAACCTTAATCTAGTCTGATTTACTTTGTATAAATTATAGTGGATTCAGATTTTAGGAACAAAATTTGCCAGATAACCCATACCATTTAAAATTAGGCCTGAGCTTACTGAGTACTCAATGCCTTTTGCCATGTGTAAGCAGGAAATCTGTAATATACACAGATTATAGGTTATTATGCAATACACCTCTTTACTGGGTTTACCTTTATCCCACTTCCTTGGGAACACAAAATATCATATTCCAGAGGTAAAACTGTACTTGCAGACAACACAACCCAAACCATCTCTTACTTCTTCTTGAGCTGGCTTTTGCTGCAAGACTTCCACCTTTTCATGTTCCCTGTATGTATATATATCTTCTTACTATATGTTCCATTCTATGCATCTGATGAAGTGGGCTGTAGCCCACGAAAGCTTATGCTCAAATAAATCTGTTACTCTCTAAGGTGTCACAAGTACTTTTGATATACTGTAGTATAAAGAGACCGGTCACTAATATATATTAGCCATACCAAGGCCCTAGAATCCTTATTGCCTGAACATGCATCACTGGGTTGATCTAATTGAACAGAACATTTCTAAAAGATGCCAAAGGCCAATCTAATCACCCTATTGAATTAGGAGATTTTAAATAACCATAATCATACAGAATTTTTGTTTTAATTTACTTTGCTTTTGCTTGGGCAAGAGATGTACAATTGTATCAGAGCATTTTTCATCCCCTGCAATTACAAGCAAATTTCAATCCACCAGTACATAATCATGTTTTATTAAGGTTGCAATTAGTAACAGTGAACTTCACTCACATTAAAAGGCTGCCTACTTGGCATTGTAAAGCACAATTTCGTTGACATTTTCATCACAGCATCCATACTTGACAAACTTGTTGAGGAAAAAAAGTGACAATCTGAATAATGAAAAAAATTTTCCATGGCAGTATACAGAAGTGTCAATAGTGCGGCTCTAATAGCTTCACAATGTAAATGAATGGTACTGTATTAAATAGACTTCTATTAGATAGCTGTGATACCCTACTTCTTCCTGTACTCTAGTGTCCAGCTTGTGGCTTCCTGTAGTTGTGTGTGGTCTGCAGGATTAGAACTGAAGGATATTTAAGGCATGAACCCCTGTGACCACATGGAAGGTTTGAGCTTAATGCTCAACATTATTTGAAAGCTGGTAACTTCCACTCTTTCTAACTCTATTGTTTCATGATATATTGAACTTTACAATTGCATTATTTGAATGCCAATTTAGCTCTTCTTCCCCACTTCAGTTTCAACCTGCTTTTAGTGGGGTCACTGTCTCAGTTACAATTAGAAAAAACATTGCTGTATAATTTCTTAAACTAAAGACTTCAATCTTGGTTTTCAGACTGTATAATCTCTAACAGCCTGTGAGAATATTGGCTTCTAAAATCAGGCTGGAGTTTAAGTTGGGAGAAAAGTAGGACAGTCGTTTAATTAATTTTAAAGCTCACTAATTTTGAAAATAATGTTGTGTTATTAAGAACACAGGGATTGCAATATTGAACAAGACCACTGATCCATCCCGCCCAGTATCCTGTATCCAACAGTGCACAGCACAAGATTCTTCAGAGCAAGGTGCAAGAAATCCTGCCATGATCAGTTGTGTAATAGCCAGCCCAGAAGGGAAGCTGTTTTCTAACCCTCATTAATTAGTAGCTGGTTTATGTACTGAAGCATGAGGCTTTAGATACCTTCCAGCTTAGTATTTTTCAAACCTCTCAATAGTTTCAGAACACTTAAAGAATAGTTAAAATTTGTGATTCTCCCAGAAAAATGAGAGGCAATTTGAGTCATATGTTGATGTTGACATCATATTAATGTGCAACAGTGGCAATTGCCCAGTGAAATAAAGTGGAAAAGATATCCAGCTACAAAATAAAGATATTGAGATCTGATATTTTCTCCACTTTATTTCTTTGGTCCTTTGTTTATTTGTTAAATCCTCTCTTGAATGTAGAAGCAGGAGGGTCTGGATCCACAAAGTGACTTAGGTGTTACAACATTGAGCGCCATAGTACCTAACTTTTAGATTCTGAATTAGGCTCACAATCCTATACCATGCATGGGGAGAGGTGATTTAGAATGCAATCCACAACAGCTAACATACTAGGTGGGGCACTTCCTAAAATAGCCAATGGGAGATGCCAGCCAGAGAGGTGTGTCCTAAACCCTGCCCCTCTCAGAGATAGGTGCCTCCCTACAGCCTGGATTTAGGCCTATCACTTTTTAGTAATCCACAAATGGGACCCTGTCTCCTGGAGATATGGGTCTTAACTGCCTAAAGCATTTCTTGCAGAAATGAGGTAGATGCATACCTTAATCCACACAAAATGGCCCGAAGATGAGAAGGTGGTGACAACATCTGCTTTATAACTTTTATCCCAGTGGTTTGAGTATGACATGGAATGTAGGAGGCCCAAACTGAGTTCCCCTTTTTCCTGAAGGGGAAAAAATATTTCAAGAAGGGTCTTCTACCTTTCAAGAGAGTTCTCTAGCCACTAAGCCATGGGATGTTCTGAGGTTCTACCCTCATTCTTAGCCTGTTGAAGATGTTCCATTGTGGATAAATAATTAACTATTCACTAAGGGGGACTAGATCTTGGGTGCTTGTGTCTTCCATCTCCCAAGTGGATAACCTAACTACAGAATTACTTGGTTGGAGGCATGGGGCAGAGGAGAAATTGAGCCTGAGTCTCCCACAGCCTAGGTGAATGTTCTAGCCACTGGGCTAAAAGTGATGATAAGGTGGGTGGTGGCAGCAGCAGCATGACCACCACTACCTCTGGCAACGAGATTCTGAATGGGATCCAATCCCGTAGGAAGCCACTGAACACATCTACTGAATTGGGAAGGTGAACATCTATTATCCTCTGGTTCATAGATCATGCTGGGGCTTGAGCAGGGGATTGATGATCTTTGTAAGGTATATATGGGATTGATATGCCTTGAATGACTAATAACTAATGATTCCTTCTGGCCCACAAAAATTAGAAAAGCTTTCCCACCTCTGTTTATCTCAAAAGAGGATCCACCTATGAAGACAATAACAAATGTTTCACTTCATGTGAGACACTTTGTCTAAAGAACCACAGATCAGCTAATGTTCAGCATTCCCCTACCCAGTTATAGATACCAAAATAGCTAAATGTGGATATTTGTTAATCACCTAGGCAAGAATCTTTCAATATTCACATATGTATAAGGCTCTTCCTTCCAACTGAACTAAAAAACTTCAAGCTACCAAACAAGAATCACCTTGCTTTCCTTTGCAAAGTGGCCCTTTGAATATTGAGTGGATCAAGAAGAGATGGGTGGGCAAGCTGCAAGTTAAACGAAAAGTGCCTGTAAGATTGAAGGTTAAATTGGGCAATCTGTTATCCCAAGAAATCCAGGCCACCTATAATTTTCAGCCCTAATTATAAACTATACAGTTTACTTGCAAATTAAATATACCATGAATAATCTGTCTTTTGCCCCAAATGAGAATTTGCACATAAATGGGACCTGGGCAGTCTGACCTACGGGTCAGAGCAGGAGTCAGGTCAGAGTCTGATGCCAGGAGGTCTGTGTCCAAGACAGGTCAGAGGGCAACCAACAATCAGGTGTCCAGAGGCAGGCAAGATCAAGTTACCAGAATCCAAGCCAGGCTAGAGGGCAAACCAAGGGTCAGGTGGCAGGCAGGATTGGGTTACCAGGAGATTAGTAGGAGCAGGTATCACAGTGGAAGCAGTCCAAAGAAGAGAGAACTTAGTTGCACAGGCAACTTCCTGTTCCTGTGATGGGTTTATAGAAAAGCTGTGAAAAAATCAGGACCCTCAGAATTCTGCCAGTCATATGCCAGGATTGGAGTCCTCTGTCAAAGTTCTGCTCCTATTCTGAACAACAGTTAGCAAGTCACTGGTCAGGTGGTTACAAGGTCCAAAGAGCGTTGGGGACGAGGGTCCATGACCTGAGGTCCTTAGCAATTTGTTTGGCTTGTGAGTCAGATCTATATCCTTCTATATGTAGAAAATGCTTGTTGTTCTATTGTAAGTCCTAACTAATGTGAAATACTTTGTATAATCAAAGAATGTATGGAGTATGTCCTCCAAATTTAGAAGGCTATAAAGCTTTTGTAGGTTTCCATTGTAAATAATTGTTGTACTCTAGAAGCAATAGGAATTGTCTGGCACAAGGAAGGAGAAATATTGAAAAAGATAAACCAGGGTATAACTTTGGGATATTAAGAGAAATTGCTCAAAAGAGGGAATTCCAATCGATACTTGGGGTAAACAATACAGTCCTTGAAATGAATCAAACTTAAAAAGCTTCAGATAAAAAAATGGATTAAAGACATTTGTTATATACCAATGCTGTTTATTGGACACCAATGGAAGAAGCAGAGAAACTAAGAAAGCCCACCTTGATTATCACTACAAAAGGTTTCCCCTCTATCCCCCGCTCTCCTGCTGGTAACAGCTCACCTTAGGTGATCACTCTCCTTACAGTGTGGATGATAACACCCATTTTTTCATGTTCTGTGTGTATATAAATCTCCTCACTGTATTTTCCACTGAATGCATCCGATGAAGTGAGCTGTAGCTCGCGAAAGCTTATGCTTAAATAAATTCGTTAGTCTCTAAGGTGCCACTAGTACTCCTTTTCTTTTTGCGAATACAGACTAACACGGCTGCTACTCTGAAACCTATCCATAAAGCAGTTCATAGGCAGTTTACTACAAACTTAAAAGAGAAATATAGACAATGACATTATTACACCCAAATTTCATCTACATTATTAATATTCCATTTTGATCTCTGAATCAATAGATATAGCAACAGACAGGAACCATCTGTTTACATGGTTAACATCTAAAAAGATAGAAGGAAACACATACAATTACTATTATCTCTAATTCTCTAACAGTACAGATTTGCATTTCAAAGCTCTAGTCTATTTAACTTGGCTTTATTAGCTATTTACAAGGAACAGCCCTAATTACCATTTATATACTTCTCTAAGGCCTGGTCTACACTGGGGACGGGGGGAGGAAATAGATCTAAGTTATGCAACTTCAGCTACATGAATAACGTAGCTGAAGTCGATGTACTTAAATCTACTTACCGCGGTGTCTTCACTGTGGTAAGTCGATGGCTGACGCTCCCCCGTTGACTCCGCTTCCGCTTCTCGCTCCGATGGATTACCGGAGTCAACGGGAGATTTAGCGCATCTAGACTAGACGCAATAAATTGACCCCTGCTGGATTGATCGCTGCCAGTCGATCCAGCGGGTAATGTAGACAAGCCCTAATATGTCTTTAAAGGGTAAATTTGAGTCATTTAGCCTGCAAGTTGCTTAATCCTTTGTGGCCCTGTGTCACAGCAACTTACCATATTTTACATTTTAAGTAGCGCTGCCGAATAACTGCAGTTAACTCAAGCGATTAACTCAAAAAATTAATTGTGATTAATCACAGTTTTAATCACACTGTTAAATAATAGAATATCAATTGAAATTTATTAAATATTTGGATGTTTTTCTACATTTTCAAATAGATAGATTTCAATTACAACACAGAATACAAAGTGTACAGTACTCACTTTATATTTTTATAACAAATATTTACACTGTAAAATTATAAACAAAAGAAACAGTATTTTTCAATTCTCCTCATACAAGTACTGTAGTGCAATCTTTTCATCATGAAAGTGCAACTTACAAATATAGATTTTTTTTGTTACATAACTGCACTCAAAAATAAAACAATGTAAAACTTTAGAGCCCACAAATCCACTCAGTCCCACTTCTTGTTCAGCCAGTCGCTCAGACAAACAAGTTTGTTTACATTTGCAGGAGATAATGCTGCCCGTTTCCTGTTTACAATGTCACCTGAAAGTGAGAACAGGCATTCGCATGGCACTGTTGTAGTCGGCGTTGCAAGATATTTATGTGTCAGATGCACTAAAGATTCATATGTCCCTTAATGCTTCAGCCATGGAGGACATGCTTCCATGCTGATGATGCTCATTAAAAAAAAAGTGTTAATTAACTTTGTGACTGAATTCCTTGGAGAAGAATTGTTGGTCTCCTGTTCTGTGTTTTACCTGCATTCTGCCATATATTTCATGTTATAGCGGTCTTGGATGATGACCCAGCATGTTGTTCATTTTAAGAACACTTTCACTGAAGATTTGACAAAACACAAAAAAGGTACCAATGTGAGATTTCTAAAGATAGCTACAGCACTCAACCAAAGATTTACGAATCTGAATTGCCTTCCAAAATCTGATTGGAACGGTGTGTGGTGCATGCTTTCAGAAGTCTTAAAAGAGCAACACTCTGATGCGGAAACTACAGAACCTGAACCATCAAAAAAGAAAATCAGCCTTCTGCTGGTGGCATCTGACTCAGATGATGAAAATGAACATGCGTCAGTCTGCACTGCTTTGGATTGTTATCGAGCATAATGCATCATCAGCATGGACATGTCCTCTGGAATGGTGGTTGAAGCATGAAGCTGAAGCAAAGCACTGACTGTTTCACGCTGATTTTGCCATAATTGGTGGGATGATTTCCTTCAGTAAGAGACAAAAACGGAAGGTATGAGAGATTCAGATTGGGAACCAGATTGCACTAATGTTAGCATGAAGAAAAAGTAGAGGTGACCATTGACATATACTGCTAATTTAAAGTCATGAAGTCTCATTCTGATCTCACACTAGATTCACACTGCTGTTATTCCACTGACTTCAACTGAGTTATTCCTGATTTACATTGGTGTAAGCAAAATCTTTTATCTGAAATTCTGTAACACTATAGTTATCTTGAATAATTATGGAAACTGGTTCATTGACATTCTCAAAATATAGTATATTAAGGCACAGTGTGCTTCTGTGGAAGACAAAAGTTTGAGATAGAATGACATTCACAAAAATTCTTGCAATGAGATTTGGGTAAAACAATAATTTTTAGCTGATATTACATACCAGGCTTTGTATTAAAAACATTGGATCGTCTAACTAAGGAATCAAATCCGGTTTTAATTATTTTTAATTAGGACCCAAATTTATATCAATTGCTGTAAGTTAAAGGATTTGCATGAATAATAGTTTAGAGTTTCTTTCAGTAAAGACTGAAATGTGTACCAAACAGTAGATCAAATTTAGTATGGTGTAGTGCTCTGTATTCCATAAAATAGTTTATGCCCCTAGTGTAAATCTACTATTTATTATGGGCACATCTGCATTCTTTACATTCACACTGTAGGTCAAATCTTTCCAATTTGCAAAGGGTCAGGGTTTGGTAGGACCAGCTGTCAGCAGGAAGGATGGCTTTGGACTGCAAAGCAACTTTATTGTGTTGACTGAAGAAGGCATATGCCATGTGCTGGGCTAGAATGAAATGGGAGAATATTACATTAAGATATGGGCGAATATTGCTGTTTCACAGATGCATTCTTTGTAATTTTGAAGTAACTTTGTAAAATACAAATACTGCCACATCTACTACCAAAGCAGACACCTATGTTTCTTTATAATACACCTATATTTTTCTGGCTTGTAACAGCACATGCAGTGTTTTCCAGAATTTATCTGGCAATCAGTTTTTGAGAAATTTTGTATACTTAAGATGAATAAAAGATATGAAGGCAAATTATTTCTATGTAAAACAAAACTATAAAGTGAACAGCAGGAACTTGCTCAACATAGATAAAGATAAATCACATTAGAAAAAGTGTAAATTGCTAAGATAACATGTTGAACATTTCCTGGATGCTGGAGATCTTGGCATCCCAATACAGATCTCTTACTTGCCAAATTAGTTTTACTGATATCTTTGTTATTTTTTTTTTCAGATGCTTTAACCCTTTCTTTTTCCTAAATGTGGTTTCAGACACACATCAAGGGCACGAAACCTCCTTGCACCGGCCCTGTCAGAGGGAGGTTTATTCCTGTTTTCTGTAACTTTTAAGGTTTTGCCCAGAGGGGGATCCTCTGTGTTTTGAATCTGAATACCCTGTAAAGTAATTTCCATCCTGATTTTACAGAGGTGATTCTTTTACCTTTCTTTAAATTAAAATTCTTCTTTTAAGAACCTGGATTGATTTTTCATTGTTCTTAAGATACAAGGGTTTGGTTTTGTGTTCACCTGTACAAATTGGTGAGGATTATTATCAAACCTTCCCTAGGAAAGGGGGTGTAGGCCCTGGAGATGTCTTTTCCCAAAATATCCCCCCAAGTGGTCTCTTTCCCTGTTCTTTGTTTAAAACACTTGGTGGTGGCAGCATACTGTTCAAGGACAAGGCAAAGTTTGTACCTTGAGGAAGTTTTTAACCTAAGCTGGTAAGAATAAGTTTACGGGGTCTTTCATGCGGGTCCCCACATCTGCACCCTAGAGTTCAGAGTGGGGACTATATAAACCAAAGCCCTGAATACCTAAAATTGGGACATCTGGTCACCTTAATAGATTCTCCGCTATCCAGGTGGTAGCACAGAGTATATGTCAAGTGTTACCTTTACCTCGGTGAGGCAGGAAGGAACATGTACTAAACTGGGATCCTCACATTTGTAACAGATATTTTCTTAATGCTTAGGTCATTTTTAAATCCTCAAACCTTCTTCCACTTTCTCAAGTGTGTTTTTGTTGTGTTCCTACAGCCTGTTGCTCACTTCAGT
The DNA here is from genome assembly GCF_965140295.1 of Lepidochelys olivacea. Taxonomy (NCBI): domain Eukaryota; kingdom Metazoa; phylum Chordata; order Testudines; family Cheloniidae; genus Lepidochelys; species Lepidochelys olivacea. The sequence goes on along the minus strand of NC_140414.1, from coordinate 42,945,400 downwards.
ATTGAACATCGAAGCACTGCAAACCCTGTTCCATATTCACAACTTTCATAAACCTCAGTGAGAGGTCTGCACATATAGCAACTGCAGGGTCAGGCCTTAACTCACGTAGAATTAGAAGATAAAACACCTGTTCGTTTTGCCATCACGAACAGCAAGCCATCAATTTTGATGTCATGTTGTTTCCATAACTTCATACAAAATCTGAGCTCATTCCTACAGAGCTTACTCATGGAAATTTATCTTGAAATAGAAACACTGGGAAATTTACCAGTGCAGTCCAGGATTAGGGCCCTTTTTATGTAAAGAAAGTTTCTGTTACTAACCTTAGAATCTTATTAGTGTGAAACAAACAATAAAAAAACTGCTATTCATATAAGGAATTTTCACCAAGTGATTTGAAATATCACACTTTGGCCTTATTTGCTTAAATCACATTCTCTTATCCCACCGGGTAAGGTCACTGTGAATATCTGGGACTCAGTTCTGCTTGTCTCCTAGCCACATATAACTCCCATAACTTCAGTGTGGGTTGCAGAAAAGGAAAAAAAAATAAAACAAACTCTTATAGCAATAAGCAACACAAATGCAAAAATTCTGAATATATAAACTGATTGATCAAATTGGATAACAGTATTAATGTTAGGTTTCAGAGTAGCAGCTGTGTTAGTTTGTATCTGCAAAAAGAAAAGGAGGACTTGGGGCACCTTTGCTTATGCTCAAATAAATTTGTTAGTCTCTAAGATGCCACAAGTCCTCCTTTTCTTTTTGCAGTATTAATGTTATGATTAGCTATCTTTAGCTATCTAACTTGGACCCCAATTGCTCTGTGTCCAAGCAATTTAATTCTTTAAAACAAACAAACAAACAAACAAACAAACAAAACAAAAAAAAAACCTCTCTCATTTTCCTTTCTGTCAACCCCAAGCTGTTTCTCTAATGCATGCATGAAATGGAAACGGTCAATGCATTATAAAGCTTTATTATCTGCAGTGGTAAAATTGAGAAAACTGTGCTGAGACAGCTGCATAACATTTCATGTTAACCTCCTGGGTGTATCTGTCCAAGGGAAAAAACATGCCTTCAATCTCTATGGCCTAATCCATCTTAACTATGCACTAACAGATGCCCTAAGGGTATGCTCATAACACAAGGTAGCTATGAATGGGCAAATTGGAATCTGAATACTGCTGCTTTAGCTGGAACCAGGCAAACCCATAGGGAGTCTGAAGTAGCTAGATGATCTGAAAGATAGTGTTGGATGCCCTTGATAAACTACTAAATTTTAAATAATGTTTCAAAAGTATATTAATTTAATGTCTGATTTGGTTTTAAGGGAATTCTTTTCCCATGCAATCCAGCCAGAAAGACTTCTTGTCTAGTTGCAAGGGGTCAGGTATTAAAAACTAGGAGCCTAAAGTTAATATCCTAAATCCTTATTGTCACAGTTTCAGGGTAACTGTACCTTTCCCCCCGTTCTATGGCCCACGAAGGGCATCCACTTAAAGATTTCTGGTTCCCATCTGTCCCCTCTTTTGAGCAAAGCCCTGTGTCTTACTCCTTCCTGACTGGAGGTTTTTAAGGATGAACAGTTCCCTGCCTACTCAGTGATATCCCCAGTGAGCCAGACTGCCCAAAAGTGGCAGGACTTTGCTGTCTCTCTTAAGACTATGATCAGTTTAGTGCAGCTGTTATAAGTCACCGCACAGTTACTTCTTAGTAAGAACATTTATCTTTAAGGTAAAATCATTATACAGAAAACATGTTAAAACAATAAAATGCATACTAAAACAGCTCACCAGAGGAAACACCCAACTCCAGCTTTGGGCTCTGGTTGGTGTGAGTCCTTCAAAACCCACAACTGGATTTTCCTCACAGTTACAGGTTCTTGTCATCTTAGATCCAGAACATAAATTGGTCAGTTCAAAGATTTCTTTATACAGCTCGGGCCTTTGCTTTCCAGTTTCAGGTAATTAGCAGACAGTCATCCTCACATCAGGCTATAACTTCAAAAGACCGAGTTTTTGCATAACTGGAAAAGGGTAATTTGTGTTAATCTCTCCCTGGGTATTGCCGAGGAAATCCATTTACATTTCTACATGACAGGTTTCAGAGTGGCAGCCATGTTAGTTTGTAGTCGCAAGAAGAAAGTGAGTATTTGTGGCATGTTAGAGACTAACAAATTTATTTGAGCATAAGCTTTCGTGAGCTTCATCCGATGAAGTGAGCTGTAGCTCACGAAAGCTTATGCTCAAATAAATTTGTTAGTCTCTAACGTGCCACAAGTCCTCCTTTTCTTTTTACATATCTAGCTGCAAAAATCCATTCTTTTCTGGCACATTTTTGATATAGTAATTTGAACAAACTGGTCTCACATCCAGCACATCTCCCCTCCAAAGAGGTTAAATATAATTCCGGCCAACAATAATACATAAGCCATTCATTCTATATAATGGACCCCAAAGAGAATTTAACTTAGTTCAATAAGGTCTCCAAAGGACATGTCCATATCTGTTACACTTATTTAGGTTCCTAAATAAATAGCCTGATTTCTAAATGCACTGAGCACAGACAGCTCCCAATGTAGCTAATAAAAAGTGCTGGATGTTCAGCACTTTTGAAAATTGGGCCTTTATTTAGGTACCTAAATATGAATCTAGGAACCTACCTGTAGAGTCTTATTTTTGAAAATCTTGGCCAATGGGGTTTGTTTGATCCTTTGGTTTGGAGTTTGTGTTTTGTTGAAACATCTGCAGTATCTACTGAGTCATGATATGTTAATCTTGTTAGCAGCAGTGCCACTACTGATGGATTATCCCAGTTCCTGTAGATAGCTTAGAATTTGGTTACTGTGACTATATCAGAATACAGAAACAGGGGTGACTAAATTGCTCAGGAAATTGCTACACTGGCTTTTACTCAAGTTCAAATGCAGCTCAGATCGGGAATGATCAAAAGTTATTACCCCCGATGGCTGTTCAATGGCCTATGTGAAAAGATTGTGATCCCAAGGGACCAGTGCCCAGATATTCACATAAAACAAAAAATCCACCTCTACAATTGCCACTAATTGGTAACCTTTGCTGGCCATGGTAGCAAGGGATCAATAAATGAACAAGCATGGAGACCAAGCTTGCCATTGTCTCTTCAGATTCACACTTTGGTGGGGCAGCTTACACTGCTGCTGCCAGCTGAGATGTTCCTGTTCTGAGGATAACTAAAGGATTTCAGCAACTATAGCTGTCAATCTGGGTTCTTTCACAAGCAAGAAAAAGCCATGACCATTACAAAAAAAGCCAACTAAAAAACCCCAAAAGACTATTAGCTTTTCAAAAAAGTTTCAGTATATGCACTGGATACGTCATCAATCATGTGAGTGATAGTCATGAAATGTAGGATATTGTTAATGAAATGCTAATAGTTTGCTACTCTGCCCTGTGGTATCTGTGCATTGGGACTAATATAATATTGATCCTGGGAGGCAGTAAGGCAATTGGCCATAAAGATTTTCTCTGAAAATCATTTCTGGGAAGTTTACTAATTATAAGCAATTCTTGCACAATTATCATAATTACTCAAAGGCCCTCTTACACTAGGGACATTTTATAACCATTTTCCACTCGTGCTCACACCATGAGTAGGTCTAATTTAGGTAGCAGAGATGGCATAGGCAACCTGTCTCCAACAGCACTCTCAACATTATTAATGTTACAGATAAGGCCAAAGGGTTAACAAAAATAGTTTCTAGGTTCTGAAAGACTCATTCCCATCCCCCAAAAGAGAGTCTATCTATATAAGGTAATTATATGGGCCCCAGTACTATAGTATCTGAATGTCTCACCATCTAATGCACTGGGGTAGGAGATATAATGTAAGAGGTTGGGAAGTGCTATAAAGAGAGCTGAGGCACAGAGACTTGCCTAAGTGCCCACACTCATACAGAAAGTCTGCAGCAGACCAGAGAATTGAATCAAGGTCTCTCAAGTCCCAGCTTAGCACCCGAAGCATTGTATATTCCTTCTTCCTGTCTGGTCTCCTCTTCACTTGCCACCAATCCCTCCTGCAGAGTGAAATCAGTATAAACAGTTAGGTGTAACTCTGCAAAGGGAAGGAAGCAAATGCAGCGGGGGAGTTATAGAGCAGAATTTGGTCCAAACATTTCCAGAGCTCTTCTATTTTGTGATCTATAGTTGGAACTGTTGTAATTGCTTGGAATTGCTTGGAAACTGCCATTTTCAGATTTAGTCAAAGCCAATATTATGTGAATAAGATTGTCAAACAGCTGCTTATCTGATGCAGTGATTATACAAGTGCTACCACCACTGTGTGGATGGCTCCAAAGAGCTCCCAAAAGTACAAGCATCACCTTCCTGAGAGGTTTCAGAGTAGAAGCCGTAAACTGCAACCTTTCCAAATCTCAGCTCACAGTCACTCTGCGCTATTTGGCTGAGATAAGGTTGACTTGCCTAATGCAATCTCAATCTTATTGTTATTCAAATGAACCCTTTTATGCTGTGTGAAAGTCCCTGCTAACAAGTTTCTTTCCAGTATTGTTTGTTAGTGAATTGGCGGTTGCATGGGTCATAAGATTGGTTTAGCACAGGAGGGATGAGCTGGAGTGCTGATGAGAAGCGCAGTCGGGAAGGTAACAAATATTTTCCTGATGGATTGTATTTTCTAAATGGACAACCTACCCTAAATGCTCAATTACTGAGGGACAATCCACACTCATTCCTGTATTTGCTTTTTATGACCAACTCTCTGTATAACTTTTCATGAGTGATGTACCCGAGTATTCAGATCTGATATCTAAACCGTATTGTTAAATGTATGTCCTAAATTTGGGTTATTGTGGATTATGTACTATATGTATCTTATTACTTTTTAGAACAAACTTTGTACTTGTGGATAATCTAAGCACTATATCCAAATGTACAGACACTCTTTTCTTAACTTATGTATTATGTAATTTTTAACATTAGCTTTAATAAAAGAAAATTAAATCAGTATTAGTAGGTATTTGTTACTCATTACTGCTCTGCGTATGGATCATTCTGCTTCAGCCACCAAGTTTGTGCAATATGAAACAAAATATATGTATATGAATAAATTGCATTACTGTGCAATTTTCTCTGTACCTCTGTCATGATTTCTAGGCAGTCAACAACCTTTGGACTCAAAAGGGCCAGTTTCAGAAGTGATATACAATACCTTATTCTCTGGGGAGCCAGAAGGACACGTAAGAAGGTGTAAGTTAAAGTTGGATGAATGCTACTGATTGGCACCTCTGCTTGCTACCATAAATATTAAACAACAACAATATCATTCATGACTGGGTCCATTGTGATGACTCAGTTTTATGGATTTGTCATTCTTCCTGTTTGGTCATAAAACTACTTAGTGAGGAAATTGGTTTTCTAAATATAGTGATGAGCAACCCTGGTACCAAGAAAGCAACTCATCCTTTAAAATACATTAGCATAAAATATTAATGAACTTAGAGGAGGAGTGCCCATAGAGGCAAGAGTAAGAAACGTCCAGTTAGACTCTTTGAAGCTGTATCAAAATGACTGAAAACAGGAATAAAACTTTTGTAGAAGTACCTCTTTAAGTCAGAAAATTGAAAACAATGACTGTGTTCTTATATTAGAAGGACAGGTGATGTTCAGTTTGGAGGTACCTATGCTTTTTAAAGAGGGATTATCTTTAAGATATTTCTGGCTTGTGGGGAAAATGGCACTTTAGAAGTAAAGTCTGAAATAGCAGTTAATCTAGCAATTTGCTAACTTGGGGCCTAAAGTACTAATCATATGGGTATGATGCGGTTTACGAATACAGGTATGAAAGACAGTCAGCATCTGCAGTTAAAATGAGAGCTATTCAGAATTTTGACAATTTTATTTTTTCCATTTTGTCAACACTGAACCCTTTAGCAGAAAATTTCATTGTGAAGGTCCAGGAAGGTCTAAATCAGGCCGAACAGGCACCTGTCCCTTCCTAGGTAAGTGTCCTAGCCACAAAGCTACTCCCAGGTTTGCGAGTTTCTCCCTCAGCTCTCTCTCTCTCTCCCCCCCAGCCCCCACCCATTTTTCTTGGAAAATTTGAAAAGGTCTGTTTCATCCCAATGGGAACAAATCTTTAATATTTTTTGGTTAAATGGAATTTTGTTGTCTGTTCAGCCCTAATTAAAATCATTCCCTGGAGGAAGGGAAAGGAGCTTCTTTTTGTCCCCCATCAATTCTATATTAAGGGCCAAACTTTGTTTTTATGTGTACCACCTGGATGATTAGTCATGATGTTTTCCAGTTTAGCTGCAGTAATATCTGTTTATATGTATGCTAACACATGTGCATGCTAACTTTCTTTATGCCACAAAATGGCACCTTTTACTCCACCCAACAAACAATATTCTATCGATTCTCCAACACTTTTGTTGGGTACATGGTATGTGCCCAGAACTGGGAGTTTTGTCATAGACACCACAATCAATATTACAACACTCCTCACTTCCCTTTATCCAAGATATGGTTGTTGTTTTTTAATTAGAGTGTTTATTTGTGTGACAAGGAGATTCTTCTTGGTTGTGTTCTTTCTGCTCTAAAGGATATAGGAATTGCTGCTGCAGGACACTTTTGAGGCAAGTAGTTAAAGATGTATTCTAAAAAATCATGTATATGAATAAGAATACCACTTGCAGATGCATTGCACTATTTAAGATTAAATTACAAGGGCTATCAAACCTCATGCTTAAAGGCATAGTTTATTATTATTATTATACATTTATGCTGACCCATAAGTGTACCCTATGCTTCAGGACACTTAAAGACATTTTGCCCTAAAGAGCTTACCTTCTAAAACAATTATCATCCGGGGTCAGGACAATTTCTCAGATACTGCACAATTTCTGCATACATTATCAACTTTCTTCACCTTCTTAAGTAACATTTGGCTTTAGCTCCTATTGGAGAAAGGATAAAATATTAGATGGGCCATTGGTCTTTATTGGCATTTTAATCACTTAATTTATGAAAAGAGAAAAACCTAGTGGGGAGGATGTAATGTGATGCATGAGAGTTTTTAGTTTCTTTGTTCAAGGAAAACCACTCTCCTTGAAAACCACTCAATCTACAATGCATCCTGTCACAGAAGGCCTTTCCCCCACATTATTCTTTTCCAGAAATTCTGCTGCTGTTGAGGGTGAAATAAAATACAACAGCATAATTCCTTCTGCAGTAATCGGAGAATCAGCCATTTTCTGAATACTTTCATGTCTTCTCCCAGTACAATGAGAAGAAACTTGGCTAGTCTTGCCAACTTAATACATAACACTATGGGGAATGGACTATAAAGACTCCTTTCCCTTTGAAAAAGTAGCATACTCCGGTCAATATCAGTTGTGTAATATATAATGGCTAGAAAAACAGTGGAGAGAACAAAGGAGGAACACAGACCAAATGAGCTCACCAAGAAATGCTACAGGGCCATGTTTAAACCACCATTGAAACCTGAGCATATGGAGTCAGAGATGTTTAGCCTATCTCCTGCAACAAGTGAAAGGAAACAGCTGTGTTAAGTAGTTTGTGGCCATTCTGTCCCACCTTATGGCTGGATTCTACACCCCATTATACCAGTTGTATCTCCATGAAAGCCAATAATATTACAGTGTTGGTTTAACAGAGAATTTGGCATTTAGTACCAAGAAATTTTAGCTTCATATAAATTAATGTCTTATATAATGCAGGTGTTCTTTATAGTTTGTCGGGCATTGTGTGAAATTTTAACTCAGTGGGGGAATTTCAGCAAACTGTTATGTAAAATCTGTATTGTCCTTTGGCATTACTAGTTACAGGGTTATGCTCTAAGAATTGTTCTCAAAGTATGCTGGTCCACAGAGTTGCTTCTGTAACCATGGAGAATCCTCTGCCAGACTTTGTGTTTTTTTTCTCTGTACTAAATCTTTCTTAGTCTAGCAGTCTCAGGGTTTCCAGAGGGATATTTCCTCAGTTAATCTTTAAAAAAAAAGAAAAGTTGCATCATATAGGAACACAGGAGTTACCTAGATAAGACAACTGGTCCATCCACTCCATTATCTGGTCTCATAACAGTGGCTGTTACGAGATGATTCTGAGGAAGGCGTTAAAACCTCTGTAATAGCTCTACACTGGCTATCAATTGCCCAGTGTCCCCAGTTTAAAGTCCCCTTTGCCTTTGGAGGACTACAAAGGGGAATATCACAGAGCAGGGATCTGTCACTAAATCTTGTGGAGATAGCTTTCAGAATGTAAACTTATCAGTGAGAAGGCTTGTCAAAATGATTTAAAAGAATATGGGAGGTCACAGATGTGTTTGGTTAGGAAATCTTCTACAGAAGTGTTATCTAGATGTAGAATATTTCCCTGGTGGATTGTAGAGCTGTGCACCTCACTTGAGCATTGCCTATACCTATCATACTGATCTTTTGGGTTGCTGCCATTGATGCCCAAGTGAGAAAAACACTGCTTAACTTTTGGATCTTAGGCTGATGTTACAGGGAATGAGACAGTAATCATGGATCTCCATCATACCCTTTTTCTAGTCAGTTTTCAGAGCAGAACTGCACATTAAGTAGCATTCTATTTGAAACAGGGCAGAACAAATCTCTCTCATTGTTGCAGTGTCTTTCCACTACTAGAGAGTATAAATGCAGCCACAGGGGGCCAGGTGGACAATTTTGTTCAAAATAAAAAAGGACTGGAACTGGAAAAACAATGGGTAAAATGTGAAAAATTTCAAAGTTGTTGTTTCACAGGGTTTGAAACAGACCCATGGGGGGCTGGGGGAGGGGAAAGAGGTTTGGTAGGAAAAAAATCAAAAACATCATCAAAAAGATATCAAAAGTTCTACTTTATCAAGAAATCTGGAGGGGGAAACAGAAAATAGGTCCACAGGGTCTTCTATTTTCTGTAAAGTGGCTACCCACTACCAGAATTAAATGATAAATAATAGCAATAATAAATTAGTTGGGGATCAAGGGGGATATCACTAGTGGGGGAAATCGTTGGGAGATACATTTTTTCCCAATACCTCCATTGGTTGCATCTTTGCCAGGTGGCAAATGTCACACATCAATCCTGTGCTTTTGCCTAAAGTCTTGTTTAATCCTGAATTTCCTGCATGGCAGTGCCTAGCAATCATCTGATAAGTAGAGCTGGTTAGGAATTTAACAACAAAATGGATTTTTGTTGGAACATGCCTATTCATTAAAACATACAGGTTCAACTAAAGTTTCATTGGAAAAGGATTCTTCATTTAAAATGTAATTTCGGGTCAAAATCAGAGAGAGCCCCAGATTACCCAAATGATTAGGCCAATCACCTGGGATGCAGTCCCTGCTCCAAACTGAGCAGAACAAGGCTTTGAAACTGGGTGTCCAACATCATAGGCAAGTGCCCGAACCATCCAGGCAATTGGCTACTCTGGGGTTTCTCTTCCTCCAGTAAAAAACTTTGAAAAATCTTGGTTTCATCCTGCTGCAAAATGGGAAAATATTTAGTCTCAAAAAAATTTTTGGGAGGGGAGAGCCATTTCCTGCCCAGTTCTACTCCTAAGTACAGAACAGATGGAATTTTCATTAGCATATTACAGTAATGAAGCCTAATATGGGGCGTTAAGAAGGTAAATTCTGAAAAGTACTATATATAATAAAATAATAATAATAATAATAATATAATATTTATACTGCCCCTCCACTAAAATTGTATACATATATGTGTGTATGTTTAGAAAGGTAGATAAATAATTTAAGGTCACTGGGGATCATCTATTGGCTATAACAAAAGTCCTATTATTGTGATATCATAACACCTGGTGAGGAGCAAGAATGGTGTTTCTGATCTATAGGTGTAACCGTGTATTTGAATTTATAGAATTTATGCCATTATAACAAGTTAGAGCCTTCATTTGAAGTGTGGCAAAACACATATTTAAACTTTCAAGCTTTTATTCACATGAGTGGGTGTTACAACTGCATAACAATGCTACCAGTCTCATTTTTTCTTTGTATATATGCAGTGCTTTGGGATTATTTCCTATTTTATTTAGAGATGCACTGAAGTAAAGTGAGTTCTTCATTTGATCAAAAATTGCCTCCAGTTACCCAGAGCTTATTGGTATATACTCTGCTTCCTATGCCCTTCCTCCAGAGACTCAGTCCCTAGTGGTAACTCAGAAAAATATACTTAAAGCAATTCTCCTGCTTTCTTTCACCCACAGAATCCAGTACCAAAATGCAAGCCCTGTACTAAGACATGCTCGAAATCAAACAAACATCTTAAAAAGAGAAAGAGATAAATTAAGAAAAATGAATCTGTGATATTGTTGTAGTGTACAAAAGCCTTGATTCTGCAGAGACAGGTAAGCAATGTTGCAGACAGAGTGAGACCAAGGCATGAAGTGTGGACCTGAATGTGAACTCATTCAAAGTGTCAGTTGTTTGTATTTATTGTATTTAAACTAAGGGCTGGGGAAAAACAGACAGGTGCGGAGGAGCACATGGTTCGGACATCCCTTAGGGGAGGATCTAATAATAGAGAATCTCTATGTCCTAGTGAGGACGAGAAGATGGAAAATGATAAAATACAGGCAGGGTCTGATCAGAAACAGTCAAATAAAAAAAAGAGTCCCATTCAATTACATTGTGTAATGGCAGACAGCTAAAAGGAGACAAGTTTTTAAAGTGTTTATATATCCATGCTAGAAGTCTAATAAATAAAATGGGTCAACTAGAGTGCCTCATATTAAATGAGGATATTGATATAATAGGCATCACAGAAACTTGGTGGAATGAGGATAATCAATTGGATACAGTAATACCAGGGTACAAAATATATCAGAAGGACAGAACAGGTCGTGCTGGTGGGGGAGTAGCATTATATGTGAAAGAAAGTATAGAATCAAATGAAGTAAAAATCATAAATGAATCAAACTGTACCATAGAAACTCTATGGATAGAAATTCCATTTTCTAATAATAAGAATATAGCAGCAGGGATATATGACCGACGACCTGACCAGGATGGTGACAGTGACTGAAATGCTCAGGGAGACTAGAGAGGTTATTAAAAAAAACCCTCAATAATAATGGGGGATTTCAATTATCCCCATATTGACAGGGTTCATGTCACCTCAGGACAGGATGCAAAGAAAAGTTTCTTGACACCTTAAGTGACTGCTTCTTGGAGCAGCTGGTCCTGGAACCCACCAGAGGAGAAGCAATTCTTGATTTAGTCCTAAGTGAAGCACAGGATCTGGTCCAAGAGGTGAATATAGCTGGAATATAGCTTGGTAATGTAATATCCTTGTGGCAGGAAACACACCACAATGACCCAATACTATAGCATTTAATTTCAGAAAGGGGAACTACACAAAAATGAGGAGGTTAATTAAACAGAAATGAAAGGGTACAGTGCCAAAAGTGAGATCCCTGCAAGCTGCGTGGAAACTTTTTAAAGACACCATAATAGAGGCTCAACTTAAATGTATGCCCCCAAATTAAAAATCATAAGAGAGAGAGTTCTCTTTGGCAAGAGAACCAAAAAAGAGCCACCATGGCTAAACAACAAAGTAAAAGAAGCAGTGAGGGGCAAAAAAGTTTCCTTTAAACAATGGAAATTAAATCCTAGTGTGGAAAATAGAAAGGAGTATAAACACTGGCAAATGAAGGGTAAAGATACAATTAGGAAGGTCAAAAAAGAATTTAAGGAACAGTTAGTTAGCTAAAGACTTAAAAAGTAATAGCATTTTTTTTAAAGTACATCAGAAGCAGGAAGCCTGCTAAACAACCAGTGGGGCCACTGGAGGATCCTGGTGCTAAAGGAGCACGGAGAGTGCTGATGCAGACAGGTTGCCAATGTTATCTCTGCTACCTAAATTAGACCTGCTCCTGGTGTGAACATGAATGGGAAATGTTTAGAAAATGTCCCTAGTGTAAGAGGGCCTTGTGCAAGAATTGCTTATAATTGGTGAACTTCCCAGAAATGATTTTCAGAGAAACTAAATTAATTCTTTGTGTTGGTCTTCATGGCTGAGGATGTGAGGGAGATTCCCAAACCTGAACCATTCTTTTTAGGTGACAGATCTGAGGAACTGTCCCAAATTGAGGTATCATTAGAGGAGGTTTGGGAACAAATTGATAAATTAAACAGTAATAAGTCACCAGGACCATATGGTATTCCCCCAAGACTTCTGAGGGAACTCAAATGTGAAATTGCAGAACTACTAACTGTAGTCTGTAACCTACCATTTAAATCAGCTTCTGTACCAGATGACTGGAGGATACCCTAATGTGATGCCAATTTTTAGAAAGGGCTCCAGAGGTGATCCTGGCAATTACAGGCCTGTAAGCCTGACTTCAGTACTGGGCAAACTGGTTGAAACCATAATAAAGAACAATATTGTCAGACATATATAGATGAACATAATTTGTTGAGGAAAAGTCAAAATGGTTTTAGTAAAGGGAAATCATGCCTCACCAATCTACTAGAATTCTTTGAGGGGGTTCAACAAGCATGTGGACCAAGGAGATCCAGTGGATATAGTGTACTTAGATTTTCAGAAAGCCTTTGACAAGGTCCCTCACCAAAGGCTCTTACGCAAAGTAAGCTGCCATGGGATAAGAGGGAAGGTGCTCTCAAATGCATGGTAACTGATTAAAAGATAGGAAACAAAGGATAGGTATAAATGGTCAGTTTTCAGAATGGAGAGAGGTAAATAGTAGTGTCTCCCATGAGTCTGTTCTGGAACCAGTCCTATTCAACATATTCATAAATGATCTGGAAAAAGGGGTAAACAGTGAGGTGGTAAAATTTACAGATGATACAAAATTACTAAAGATAGTTAGGACCCAGGCAGACTGAAGAGCTACAAAAGGATCTCTCAAAAATGGGTGACCGGGCAACAAAATGGCAGATGAAATTTAATGTTGATAAATGCAAAGTAATCCACATTGGAAAGCATAATCCCAGCTATACATATAAAATGATGGGGTCTAAATTAGCTGTTACCACTCAAGAAAGAGATCTTGGAGTCATTGTGGATAGTTCTCTGAAAACATCCACTCAATGTGTAGCAGCAGTCAAAAAAGCAAAGAGAATGCTGGGAATAAGTAAGAAGGGGATAGATAATAGGACAGAAAAATACCATGTTGCCCCTATATAAATCCATGGTATGCCCACATCTTGAATACTGTGTGCAGATGTGGTTGCCCCATCTCAAAAAAGATATATTACAATTGGAAAAAGATTCAGAAAAGGGCAACAAAAATGATTAGGGGTATGGAATGGCTTTTGTATGAGTAGAGATTAATAAGACTGGGACTCTTCATCTTGGAAAAGAGACAGCTAAGGGGAGATATGATTGAGGTCTATAATATCATGACTGGTGTAGAGAAAGTAGATAAGGAAGTGTTGTTTACTATTTCTCATAACACAAGAACTAGGAGTCACCAAATGAAATTAATTGGCAGCAGGTTTAAAACAAATAAAGGGAAGTATTTCTTCACACAACATACAGTCAACCTGTGGAACTCCTTGCCAGAGTATGTTGTGAAGGCCAAGACCATAATAGGTTCAAAAAAGATCTAGATAAGTTCATGGAGAATAGATCCATCAGTGGCTGTTAGGCAGGAATGGTGTCCCAACTTCTGTTTGCCAGAAGCTTGGAATGAACAGGGGATGGATCACTTGATGATTACCTGTTCTGTTCATTTCCTCTGGGGCACCTGGCACTGGCCACTGTCTGAAGAGAGAATACTGGGCTAGATGGACCTTTGGTCTGACCCAGTAGGACCATTCTAATGTTCTCATTCTGTGTTCCAATTTAAGAATCTCTCATATTGTAGGATACAGTAGAAGTCCCTGATCCTTTAATGAGCTCCCTTTGTTTGGAGTCCTGCACATGCACAGAGCTCCATCGATTTTAGTAATGCTCTTTATTGTCTCAGTGTTCTGCCTGAATGGGGCTCCTTGCAAGATTTTCATTTGCTAAAAAAGGACCAATGCTAACCACAGAAAACTACTATGTAAAAAGGAAACATTCATTACTAGATTAGCAAAAAATTATTTATGAATCCATGTTAAATTGAAGAGCTGCATTTCATGCAGCTACTTTAAAGTCAATAACCAGATATGAAATATTTTCTGCAAACTTGTGTTTCAATTATGCTATACAAAAGTAAATTGCACTTGATTAAAATATAACCCCCTCCAACAGAAAAGGAAGGTGGCTATAAGGAAAAGTCTGAACATATGACAGATCAGGATCCTAATTTTCTGTACATAATGTAGTTTGATGGGCCAGTTTAAAAAGTCTGAAACTCAGTATCACAAACAGCTACATTTCCAAAGCCTAATCTACAGTTAAACATCTTTTACTTTGAAAAAACAAAACAAAACAAAACAGAAAAACCATGGTTTTATTAGAGAAACATTAAACAAATGCTCTTTCAAAGAACAGCCTGATAGAGTTTTGTTCAGGGTTGAAAGTTTCTCTATTAACTAGCTACATATTATTAAATAAAATATATGAACTTAAAAAAAAGCAGAAGTTATTGGGTGTATTTTTTTATTATGATCTAATGAGAGTTTGGTCTAATGAGAGTTTGGTGCCTTTTTGATGTCACAAAAAGGTCAGATCTACATCTGAATTTCCCCAAAGTTTGGGAGTGTCTGCATACAGAAGTGAGGTTCTCACTCCTTCTCTGGCTCCTTTATGCTAAAGAAAGGGTCCATATGCTCTAGAAACCCTGGACCTTAGCAGAGGAAGGTGCCCTTGTTGCAGGAGGTGAGGAAGACAGCTTTACGCTTCTTGCTTGGGAAATGTTGTGAGTTCCAGCACACAATACTCCTGGAAGGTGAAAGGGGAGCTTTGTGAGCTCCTTCCCCCTGCCAGCCACTCCCGGAAGCTGCAGCCATTTGATAGTTTCAGATGATACTGAGGACATTTCAAACAGTTCTATCCACAGACATGTTATTTCTCTTTCTTGTATCACTTAAACTTACAGTATGCATTAGGAGTGAAGAGAGTTATAGTCACCAAAGTCAATTGAGTTATATTGGTACACAACATCATTTCCGCAGAAAGTGTCAATGAAATAATAAACAACAACAATTTAAAAATATACCTAATAAGCCCCTACTAAATTTCTCCTGTCTACCCTATTCTTGTCTTAAATTGTAAGCAATTTGCAGCATGGATTTTCTCTATTTGTCTTTTGTACAAGATTGAACACATTCTCAGCACTGAATTATAGCAAGAGAAGGATCTACAAAAGAGGACTTAGAGCTTTGATACTGTGTTTGGAATTCAGAGTTCATGGTAGATTTCAAAGCAGCTTACTTTTTCTAAACTCACTGCAATAGCTGATAATACAGTTCCATTTTTCTTTTTACATCTCTGCCATATCTCACCACTTCAAAGAAGACATTCAGAATGGCAGCGTGAGCTCATCTTGCAGAGGCTATTCAAGAACTCAGGTAGCTTCCATATATGAAGAAGCCTGAATTTCCCAACAGTTTAAATGCACATAGAGAATAGTGAACATTTTGACTGTGTAAAGGGGTGCACCTGCTTTGACTTGAACAAAGTCTTTCCCATTTACCTCAGCAGATAATTAGGCACTCTGTTTTCAAATACATGGTTGTCATGATCATTTTTCCAGACTTATGATGAAGAGTGAACGTAGAGTCTGATTCTACATTATTAAGGTAAACAGGAGTTTTGCCATTAACTTCAATAAAGCAGGTCTGGATCCTTAATGAATGCAATTATAAGCTGGTAGGTCTCATTCAACAGAGTTAAAAACTTTGCCCAACAGCTTGTTGCAGTTCTGACATGCACAGTTTAGTGAAATATTGTTTTTACCTTCAAAAAGGAGTGCTCATACAAGCCAGTTATGCTTTCCTCAGCACTAAGAGCACTTACACATCATTTTTTCATAAATTATTAGTAAAGTTAAATTCAATAATTATTTAAGTCTGTGACCTTTAACTTTCATTCCTGACAAGGAAATTCAGAAATATATGGCATTGGTATATTTGGCATGAAATGAAAATGGCCACAGATTTAATTAAAATGTAAGTTATTGTTAGCAAGAAAGGTCACGATAAGAAAATGTAATTTCAGGAGTATATTAGCAACTACACTTCAGTGTTATTTGCATGTAAAATATATATTTTGTGCTTGACATTTAGAAAGGAAATTGGAACTGTTTATAATGGATGCTTGAACACTTTTGTGTTCTTGTGCTGCTTTTTTCACATTTTGTATAATTGGTTAGATATTATGTACAGTAGTAGTTACATTTTATTCTTTATGCCTGAGTTCCTAACTGATCTTGGAATTAGTCCACAAAGACTTCCATGGCTTGGAATAAAAAGCATCCTGCTGCATATTCCTTCTTGAGCTACAGCTTTAAAAGAGGATAAATAACCACAGGACAGCCTTATTTCTGGACAGCTGAATGCCAAAGTTCCTTGCACACCTTTTAATTTTATTTTTATGTAGAGCATTTTAAAAGGTGACCAAGATCTCTCAGTCCATGTGGTTTACTGCATGTTGAGTAGATGTGAATGACAAAGATTAACAGCTTTTCTTTGAGAAGCAATAGAGCACATTTTAGGATTTGCCATGTAAGTCATGGTAGCCCTTACAAGCAGTCTAGCTTTAGAAGAGATTATTTTAAGGAAAAAAGATACATTGAAATATACACCCTATGAACTATGACTATTTAAAATCAGTGACATGAGTTTCTACTTTGAAAAGTGATTCTAAAAATGGCACGTTCCTATGCTGTTGAATGCAAGTATCTGCCTACTTATAAGAATAAGCTTGTACTGCTTTTTTCCTCCTGTTATCTTTGAAGAGAAAAGCAGTTCTGAATAAACTGATATACCTTCTTCTGCTTCATCAACAGATCTATTTACTAAATTCCAATAAAACTGACTGAAAGCTATGGGGGTTGAACAAGTGTTGCTGAGGGAACGATTTCAAAAAAGTAGAATTGTGACAGCATCAGAGAAGGCATCATTTGGCCTAGAAAACTCAAACTAAAAGTGATGATGAATGAGGTCTTGTCTACACTACAAAATTAAGTCAACTTAAGTTAAGTTGACATACAGCCACTGCAGGAACTAAGTCAGTTGTGCATGTCCACACTATGCTCCTTGTGTCAGTGGATCACATCTGCAGTGCAGCATGTATATTGACACACAGCAGTGCACCATGGGTAGCTATCCCACTGTGCAACTGTAGTGCAGGGTGTCTTGGAAAGGGGTTGCAAAGTTCAAAGCATGGGGGGGGAGGGGGGGGAAGGTGGGGGGATATTCTCAGATCATAGCAAGAGGTACATTTGCAGAGGATAGCATGCAGCCCCTTGTAAAAGCGGCATGTCTGCAGCTCTGCACCAGAGCAATTGCTCTGGGCAGTGGAGTTGAAAACTGACCACAGTGGTCACAATGGGCATTATGGGACAGCTCTAGGCCTGTTAACTGCATTGGTTATGTTGACTTATCTAGACTGCCACTACCCGACCTAGCTATTTCAACTTAAGCATTTGCATCTTGTGGAGGTGAAGTTATTAAGCTGATGTAGCAGGTGAATTATATCAGTGGGACAAATTTGTAGTGTAGACCCTGACACTATGTCCAAGCTACCTTACGTCAACATAACTCTGTACTTCTCAGGCATGAGAAGAAAGTCTAGGAGAGATTCTTAGAGCCGATGCTGAAGACAGTGCAGGCAGTAAGACCCAGACAGACAGACAGATAGATATCTATGATACAGACACAGATATATAATTTACTTGTAAACTGAGAACATTTGATATGGAAAATCACCAAGACACCAAATATGTGACAATCCACAATGCCATTTCCTTACAGACACTTTTCAGAGTGAAAATGAACTTTACAAGTGATGACAGATGCATTTGGTGAGCCAGGCTGACAAATCAATGTGTGCAAACAGGGATATTTAAGGCAGCAATTTAATCTACGTGTCAGAGTGCCTCATGAAGTTGATAATAAGTATCAACCTATTTATTACCATAGTATCTAGGAGCCTTAGTCATGGACCCGGGCCACATTATGAGAGGCACTGTACAAACAAAGAACAAAACACAGTTCTCCCCCAAAAGCTTACAATCTAAAAACACTTTTATAGTTGTGAAGAGCAACCTTCCAGAATCAGAAGAAAATTACTGCTAGTAGCAGGAAAAGGTAGCTAAAGAAAATTTGTGTCACATACCAGCTGATCGTTATGTTACAGATCAGCTTATCATGGAGTCATAAACTTCTTCCTTTGCTTGTGTGACTCGGAAGCCAGTAGTTCATAAAAGCACTTTAGCTGATCTCCAAAACTGATTATACAGTAGCATCTATAGGAGCAAGAAGTATATTAATACATACAAATTTGATATTTCACTCAGTTGGAATGGAATTTCCATTTTATTGAGATTAGGATGAAGTTATGGTGGAGAATCTCAAAAAACAAAAGTCACTTAATTTGAAATGTCACTGAGTGAATTATATTGCCAATTATAAAAAGAGTTCAGAGTAACAGCCGTGTTAATCTGTATTGGCAAAAAGAAAAGGAGTACTTGTGGCACCTTAGAGACTAACCAATTTATTTGAGCATAAGTTTTCGTGAGCTACAGCTCACTTCATAGGATGCATACTGTGGAAAGTTTAGAAGATCTTATTATATACACACAAAGCATGAAAAAATACCTCCTCCCACCCCACTCTCCTGCTGGTAATAGCTTATCTAAAGTGATCACTCTCCTTACAATGTGTATGATAATCAAGTTGGGCCATTTGATTATCATACACATTGTAAGGAGAGTGGTCACTTTAGATAAGCTATTACCAACAGGAGAGTGAGTTTGTGTGTGTGTGGGGGGGGGACGCTGAGAAAACCTGGATTTGTGCTGGAAATGGCTTATGCTCAAATAAATCGGTTAGTCTCTAAGGTGCCACAAGTACTCCTTTTCTTTTTATAAAAAGAGTAAGTTCTAAATAATTGCAAGTTGTTACTCATAGGTCATTTTGTTGTTGTTCCTTGTATTCCTGGCAGTGGGTCATTCACCTGTTATTCAAAATGCTAAAAGAATTTTGCTTCTACAACCTGTTAGTCATTTCAGAAAGGAAAGATAAATATATTTATTCATTTAAAGCAGATCAGAAAAAGCTATTTGATCATGCTGAATTCTTGAGTGTAATGTGATTTATAGCATGATTTATGACATCAAAGCCTTTAGATATGAAACTGGTTGAAATTAAATTAAGCAACAAATATTTGTACCATTATCATTTATCGTCATTTGTTTGTAATATTTTGATAAGTCCAATTCCAATCTTCACAAGAGGATTTCATATTCACGATGGGCAAAATAGGTGTCCAATCTGTAATGCCAGAATGTGAGGAATGGAGTCTTCATTCAAAGCCCTTACTAGTACCAGAACCTCAACACAACCATTGCACAGCATCTGTTCCAACTGTTGGGCTCTAGTAGCATTTGAAGTCCCTATGCACCTCTAGATGGAGCTTAAGAATTGTGGATTTGCATTATTTGCAGAGTCACTGGCCATATTCTTGTCCTTGGCCCTGACCTGTCTGGATTTTTGGAGCCCATAAAGAGAGCTCTCATGGAACAATTCTCCACAGCATGCAAAGGGCAGAGCTCTCCTGCTCAGCCTCTGCATGATATACACTTCCAACAGACACTGCACAGGTGATCCTTTGCCTGGGGAATTGTGCCATTATGAGTTGCATTTAGTCCTGTAATACTACTGCTAGTAATTGTAACTTGATGTCTCATGTTTTTTCATGCACGTATAAACTCACTCCCCAGTCAAATTTGGGGTAACCAGTTTGTGATTACCTAGCTCATCCTATTTACCCTTTCAACATTTTAGCATAACATTAGCCTCTAATACCACAGGGCCAAATCCTCTACTGCTCATCCTTTCTATAAGTAGACCTTGTTGAAAGGCTTGGCTGACTTACTTTACTTAAAATTCAGTTACTATACTAACTGGGGCTGGAGCAACTTGGGTTTGTTCAAATCTGATAATGAACTAAGTTTAGCAATACAGAGTTCCTGTAACCTCTTCTTCTCCCAGTTTTAGTTATCTGAAGTAATAATATTTATATTTAGCTTTGTATTATATTGTCAGTCTTTGTTTGGTGTGCTTGATCGAGTATGTAATATTCCATGGCTCATTAATATAGAATGAGTATATAATTATATTTGGCATTGTTTATGTAGAATGCCAAAAATTTTCTGTTTGTTTTTAATCACTTGTATGTATGTGGATAATATAAATACCATCTCCCTCTAAAAATGCATCTTGTTGGGGGGAAAAGTAATAATTCAAGTTAGGTTATAAATGAATGTCATGTCTTGCATGTCTAAAGCTGTATTAGCATCTTTGCAGCAGCACCTTATGACTAAAAAAGGAGAGGAGATAAATGTAAGGCAGAAGTAATAAGAAAAAATCAGTCATACAAGGGAACTTTCATTCTTCATTTCTGTTTGCATTCCCATTATGTCCATCTTACTGTATCTCGGGATATCCATAATCTTTATCATTTTGTTCTAAGATTAATCTTTCCTTGTATAATCATAATTCAAGACTCTTGTTCCACAGAGAAAACGGTAATATTTAATGGTAACCTGTTCCAGATATTTTGTGAGGCCTGGTGCAGACTGCCTCTAGTCATTGAATACCAAGATATAAACTAATGTTTGTCTCTCTGTGTTTGGTTACAGAATTTCCCTATACTTGCTAACTCCACCATATTATCCTCCAGTGAGGTGTGCCCTGAGATCATTAAAGCAATGTCTCAATGCCGTCTAGGGTTGATCATTGCACCTGGATAACCAAGTACAGCAGCTCTGGCTGAGAAAAATGCCCTTTTCAATCTATATTGTGGCTGGACAGAAAACTAGATCACATCCTCTTGGAATCAGATTTTACCACTGTGCTCTGTGCATTTGTGTGACAGCCAGAGTTGATGGCTGTGAGAAACTATACCTCTGAATGAAACCACAGATTGACAAACTCCAAATGGTTCAGAATACAGCATATCTGTTAATGCCAAATTCAGCAGCTTGGCCTTTATCTTCAAACCTCTCCATATAGGACTGGACTAAATGTTTCAAAAAACCCATTTTGATCAAATGTTTCTACAATACCACCATAACCCATTCTCCCGTCCCGCAAAAAAACAGGCCTTCAGACTTCGAAGAGAGAGAGAGAGAATTATGTGTGCTAACTTTAATAAACTAGTGAAGTGCTTAGATATCAAAGTTACAGTGTATGGTCAAAAATATCTCAAGATAACCAATATCTAATCAAGGTAACCAATTTAATAGATTAAATAGGATATTTGTATGAACAGGAAGCAGCTGTATGTGTTGAATATATGAAGTCAGTGCACCTTTCTTACTATGAACAGGATTTTCATGGAAGGAAAAAAAATGTATGCACACAGGTAAGTAATATATACACTAGAACAGAGCCTCAAATGTGTAAAATAAAACAGACAAGGTAGGTATCTGTCTAATATCCTAGGATTAACATGGCTACAACTACACTGTATAAATTAAAACAGTAACAACATTTAATTTGCAATTTATTGTTTCTGTAATTGTGAATGGAGGGGGGTGAGATTGTCTATCTGCTGGAAGTTTATGAATCCACTTAACACTGCAATTGCCAGTTTCTGATGAAAGGAAATTAAGACAGTTGAGCACTGTCAGCAGAAATAAGAGAATAGCAGTTTAGTGATGATTGACTGCAAGTGTGATTAGTATTACACAGTAGATTCAAGTTAATATTTAATCCAAAAAAGTTATACTAGAATCAAGCTCATCATAAGACACGTAAGTGATTTATTGCCTTAGGATCAATAGGTAAAGCTGATATCTCAGCTTCTTTTTAAGAAAAAAAGGCTCACTAGACATACTGTAGGTTTACTGTAGGTTATTTGTGCTGCTTGTTAACAGCATCAGCATTGCAGGTGCTTAATTGCTTGAAACAATCACTTGTCTGTAAAATAAGGCATTTGTAATGTTTGCCTCCATTCTACCTCCCCACTGCCCTCAGTGGAAACCTTGAATTCACTCTTATCCCAATGGCTGAATAATTGCTGTATGAAACAAAGATGGAAACTGAACTGATTAACTGTTTAGCACCCCGAATAGAAGGTTAGAAACTGAATTTTCCATTATATAGCAGTTGCCATTGGAAAGTAATCCTGCTTATTAACTGCACTTTTATCTTCTCTGGAGGGATGCTTGACAAAAGATAATGGAGCTTGCTCACTCAATATGATTATAGTTTTAAAACAATAAAGAAAAGTAAGCATTTACTATATCATTAAACCAAGGTATGGAGGAGTTCTTGGTATTTTATAAACCCTTTTTATACATTGGCAAATATCCTGTTTTATATTACAGGCATAAATGAGGTTTTACAGTCTTCCTCAGTATGTTTATATCCTAATTAATTTGAGTAATTGAGATTATTAGCAAGAACAAGACTGTGCATCAAAAGTATAGAAACAGCTATTAAGGGCAAGGCCACATATAGCTATGCAAGTATGTCCATTCAGGAACGTTATGGCTAGGAAAGGCTGCTCTGAAGCACCTGCCATATATTATATATGCAAAGTAGATTATATTAAATCAATAATTTCCAAACATTGATAGGAGTGTTTATTGTCTCTCCTTTGTGGCCTTTGGCAAAACAAACAATCCTCTTCAAAGTCGGGAATCTGATTTCCCGTATTGTGGCAGATGAGTGATGTTGCATCAAAGACTTCTCCTTAAAACATGGTGGGCATCAGTTTTCTGAATGTGACCCTGATCAGGATTTAGTTTAGTTGTATTCATCTAGCTTCCTACGCAGGATGGGACTTTGTACAGAATCAAATCAACATGAATGCATTAAGGCTACTTATATACTTATCAACAAAATCTGTACGACACACTTGCATATTTCTAATCCTGGGGTCATCTTTTATCCTTTCTGGTGTTTGTTCTTTGTTATTAGGGCCTGGAGAAAATACACTGACGGCCTGTTCTGCTTTGTACCCCAAGTGAAAGCATCAGGGTGTTCTGCATACAGTACATTTAAAGGTTTGATTATCTGGATTTAGATTCAGTCTGAAGGGGGAGATTGACTGATCTTAACATATTAGTGAACCCTAGCTTCAGGCTAGGAATAAAAACAGTATTTCTCAAGTTGTGCGTTATTACTTTTCATTTGTTGCGTATTGATTAGCTGTCAGTGATAAGATTTTGGTTTTCAAAATGAAACAGGTGCTGGTGGGCTTTTTTCTTTTTTTTTTTTTAAGAGTTTATAAAATAGAAAATACAGTACAGGACAGAAGAAGGTAAAACAAGACAGTATTCAGTATAGCAATGCCGGATGTTAAAATACTTTGGGTTGAACAGAACTAGTAAAATATAGCCTGAAAGATGCCTTGTAATTAAGTTCTTATCTCAGTACAAATTCCCATTCCATTGTGGAAAGAAAATATTTTGCACATATTCCAAGTGTTTTTGACTGGCTTTTTAAATATTTATTTATTTCCTTTCTACTATATAATTATGAAGTAGGAACACATTTTTAAACAATGCATTGTTTGCATATAATTTAATTTATTTCAACTTACAATATGCAAGGTGACTATCCTAAATTCTAGATTTATACAGACTAATGCAAGCTGATCCAGTGTTAAAACACTTGCCAGGCCACAAAACTAGGCTCTTCCCCACTGAGCCCAATCCTTCTGATAAAAGCCAGGAAAATTGAAATGCTTTGCAGCTGGCAGTGAAGGTCAGCAAGTTCCAGATGTATCAGAAAGAGCTGGATAATAACATTATCCCCCTGGGGTATAAAGACTTCCTTAATCATGGTTCGGACTGGGGCATGTTACAAGTTTCCCCTTCCCTCCTTCTATTTAAACAGGGAATGTATATTCATTATTCACATACATACAGGCCATGTTCCCTTTCAGCTGAGCTATACATGGAACAGGAATAGGGCTACGTGGGAGTGAATTGCCATTTAATTCCTCCTGTGTTGCCCATATTCTCTGCCCCGCTAGTGGCCTTTGGGTCCCTGAGGTAAGACACAGTAGCCTTAGAGCTGCTCTAAATTATGTGTAACTTCAAGGACCATTTTGCAGCTGTGAATACCAGGAAGACAGAACATTGTCACCATCCCCCTTTCCCAGGAATGCACCCTAGAGACATATTGGCAAGTCTACATTGCCTGGGGAACCCTTTTACACAGAGACTATCTGGGGAGGAGGGTATGTCTTTCCCACCTGCTTTATGGCCCTTTCACACCACCAGGGCAGTATAAAGGACTGGAGCAGAAAGAAAGAATCTGACTTGTTAAAAGAAAAGGAGGACTTGTGGCACCTTAGAGACTAACAAATTTATTTGAGCATAAGCTTTCGTGAGCTACAGCTGTAGCTCACGAAAGCTTATGCTCAAATAAATTGGTTAGTCTCTAAGGTGCCACAAGTCCTCCTTTTCTTTTTGCAGACACAGACTAACACGGCTGCTACTCTGACTTGTTAACTGTTTCTCCCCCGCCACAAACACTTACCCTGGTAGGTGAACTTCAAGCTGATACAGCATAAGTGTTAAAAGTGCTTAAGGCATTTTGCCTAAGTGGATTTTTCTGAATGGTCTTTATATGTAACCCTCAGATCCATTAAGATGCTATCACACTTCTGGGTGCAATCTAGACCAGTAAGGGGCTGTGTCACCTCTCACTCTAAGGGGGTGTCTCACAGTGCTTTACTGCTATAGCTCCCAGCCTGGGAGGCTCACAGCTAGCCTACAAGCATGTAGGTCACACCCTGAGTGTGTGTGCTAGACAGCCCAGGTTCAGCATCTCTGATCCCAGCAGCATGTCTACAGCACCACCAGCTCACTCTGGCTTCTTCCAACCTTGGTTACAACCAGCAAAGTGACCCCTGTACCCTCCCAATGCCAAATGTCCCCAAAACCAAGTGCCCTGACATGCCAAGCCCTCAGCCGGACCACTCAGAGAAATAACCACCTTCATTGCTCCTTTAAAGAGACAAAAGCACATTAGAACTGGAGTAAATACACCTTTCCCTTCAAACACAGAACCAAGTTGGTTTATAGTAAAAATAAAACAAAAACTTTATTAACAAACTGTACATATGGAATAAATTAGTTAAAGTATAAGGAATGAAGATAGAAAGAGTTACAATTAAACCAAAACAAAATACACTGTCTAGTGGTAAGACTCGACTTAACAAGCTACTGTCTTTGTTCAATTTTTCTTCTTTCCAGCCATGACTGACTTTCCCTCACTCAGAACCTTCTGCAATCTTATGATCAAGTAAAAAAAAATATATATTTCTTCCTCATGATTGTATGTGATTTTCTTGCCAATATATATAATACCTAAACTTACAGGTCTTGAGTATAGCAACAAAAGGGAACACACAGTGCTAATGAAGCCTTGCTCATGTAAAATGCACATGTATTACACAAGCAAGCAATGATTATGTAATGAATCAAACCATTAACAAGTTTTTAATTTGGCATAATAGTGCGCCAATGGCTATTTCTGCAATTCTCACTATGAGACATTAGGAAACTAGCTGCATAATACACAGACTATTAGAAAAGCTCTGTACTCTATGCTCACTTTGTTGTAATTAAATTAACTTAGTAAATTAACAACAAAGAGCAAATATTTATAGAAGCACTTGAAGCTCCCTGTGGTGTTGCATGAGTGATAGAAATGATAGTGGCAGATTTTCCCCCTTGATTCATCAATAGGCAAATATAGTTATCACAGAGTTGCTTTTCTTTTCTCCCCCAAGCCACAAAGTGAGCCTTTCTTGCTTGAATGTTGTGGATAAAATGAAATCAAGACAAGTTTCTTTACTTTTAAAATGGATTTTTTTTTTAATTAAAAACTGTAGTCTTGGCATTACGCCACAGGAAATCATCTCTTTACTGACTGGATTTCATCATGGATAAAGTATTTTAACTTTGTTCATTTACAGCATTTTTTCTCAATCTTCCAGATGGAATTCATGACAATGCATTTGGCAACAGATGTCATTCAACCTGACATAATATTAAAGAAGATATTTTATTGTACCATAAGAAGGATCTGCTGGTAACTGGAGTCCTTTTTGACATGCTTAACAAAAAGATAGCAATAGAAGTTGTCACTGACTACATAAATGCAAGGCCTATGAAGCAGATCAGAAGACAGTACCTTACTGTAAGGCTGCAGAGAGCAATTATTTAGCAGAAAGATAGGATAGTGACAGTTTCCTGTTGGCATGATGGCACTGAATGAAACATAAAAGATGTGACAGAATAATTGGAATAAACCCCTTTGTGCCAAAGACAATCCTCTGATTTCTCACTTATTGCAGGCTTTTGTTGGTTATTATCTTTGTAGCTACTTCAGAAATAGGTCATTAAAATTAAGTTTCCCAAACTTATCTAGCAAAATAATGTTCACATGATCTCTAGCTTCGAGCTTTCAAAATTCAGCTTGAAAACACACACAAAAAAGTATTTTAGAAGGCAAACTACATTCTGTATAAATATTCTACTTCTCTAGAAACAAACTTTATACTGTCATTTATCATCATTTATCATCCCCTCAACCAGTTTCAATCAGTTTCTGTAGCACTGATGGAATCCATTAGTGGCATTTCTGCATGGTCATTCCATCTCTCATGATGTGTTTCTTGACCTCTTAAATGACTGCTTCTTGGAAAAGCTGGTCTTGGAACCCACCAGAGGAGAGGCAAATTCTTGATTTAGTCCCAAGTGAAGCACAGGATCTGGTCCAAGAGGTGAATATAGCTGGACCGCTTGGTAATAGTGACAATAATATAATTAAATGTAATATCCCTGTGGCAGGAAAACACCACAGCAGCCCAACACTGTAGCATGTAATTTCAGAAGGGGAACTACACAAAAATGAGGAGATTAGTTAAACAGAAATTAAAGGGTACAGTGCAAAAAGTGAAATCTCTGCAAGCTGCGTGGAAGCTTTTTAAAAACACAATAACAGAGGCTTAACTTAAATGTATACCCCAAATCAAAAAACAAGAGAAACAAAAAAAAGCCACCATGGCTAAACAACAAAGTAAAATAAGCAGTGAGAGGCAAAAAGGCATCCTTTAAAAAGTGGAAGTTAAATCCTTGTGAGGAAAATAGAAAGGAGCATAAACACTGGCAAATGAAATGTAAAAATACAATTAGGAAGGCCATAAAAGAATGTGAGGAACAGTTAGCAAAAGACTCAAAAAGTAATAGCAATTTTTGTTAAGTACATCAGAAGCAGGAATCCTGTTAAACAATCGGTGGGGCCACTGGACAATCAAGGTGCTAAAGGAGCACTCAGGGATGATAAGGCCATTGTGGAGAAACTAAATGAATTCTTTTCATCCGTCTACATGGCTGAGGATGTGAGGGAGATTCCCAAACCTGAACCATTCTTTTTAGGTGACAGATCTGAGGAACTGTCCCAAATTGAGGTATCATTAGAGGAGGTTTGGGAACAAATTGATAAATTAAACAGCAATAAATCACCAGGACCATATGGTATTCACTCAAGAGTTCTGAAGGGATTCAAATGTGAAATTGCAGAATTACTAACTGCAGTCTGTAACCTATCATTTAAATCAGCTTCTGTACCAGATGACTGGAGAATAGCTAATGTGATGCCAATTTTTAAAAAGGGCTCCAGAGGTGATCCCGGCAATTGCAGACCTATAAGCCTGACTTCAGTACTGGGCAAACTGGTTGAAACTATAATAAAGAACAATATTGTCAGACATATATAGATGAACATAATCTGTTGAGGAAAACATCCATGCTATGTGCAGCGGTAGTCAAAAAAGTGAACAGAATGCTGGGAATAATTAAGAAGGGGATAGATAATAGGACAGAAAATATCATGTTGCCCCTATATAAATCCATGGTATGCCCACATCTTGAATACTGTATGCAGATGTGATCTCCCCATCTCAAAAAAAGATATATTAGAATTGAAAAAGGTTCAGAAAAGGGTACAAAAATGATTAGGGGGATGGAACGACTTCCGTATGAGGAGAGATTAATAAGACTTGGACTTTTCAGCTTGGAAAAGAGATGGCCAAGGGGAGATATTATTGAGGTCTAAAATCATGACTGGTGTAGAGAAAGTAGATAAGGAAATGTTGTTTACTCCTTCTCATAACACAAGAAATAGGGGTCACCAAATGAAATTAATTGGCAGCAGGTTTAAAACAAATAAAGGGAAGTATTTCTTCACACAACATACAGTCAACCTGTGGAACTCCTTGCCAGAGTATGTTGTGAAGTCCAAGACCAGAACAGGTTCAAAAAAGAACTAGATAAATTCATGGAGGATAGGTCCATCAATGCCTATTAGCCAGGATGGGCAGGAATGGTGTCTCTAGCCTGTTTGCCAGAGGGATGGATCGCTTGATGATTACCTGTTCTGTTCATTTCCTCTGGGGCACCTGGCACTGGCCACTGTCGGAAGACAGGTTACCGGGCTAGATGGACCTCGGTCTGACCCAGCAGGGCTGTTCTTATGTTCACAATGAGTGTCACCTTGCCTTTGAGAACAGTTTCAATATATTAGTACAATGCAGTTTATACAAGGCTCTAAGGAGCTCCATGAACCAGTTAGTATTATACAAGTAACAAATTCATAGTGCAGCACTCTAGCAGAGTATGCTAATTGGGGGAAAGATGAATACACTGTTCTTATAAACACGTTATCAAGTAAACAATAAAAGAATTTAATACCATGCATGTGTCTTCCTGGCCATTCACCAAGCTCCCTGAAACTTCCAAGATCCTAATGCCCTTGACAGTAAGTACATACATGAGGAGCTCACACTTTTCTTCAGCCCTAGTCTGATAGAAAGGTGAAGTCAGATGTACAGTGAAAGTCTGGGGACATCTAGGGCTAGATTCACAAAGGGACTTAGGCAGCTAATGCCACATATGGTGCCTAAATCCCATAATCAGGCCCCACTTGGATTCACAAAAAAATCCATGCTCAGCTGCCCCAGAGCCCTGAAGGCACCTACATTTTTACATTAAAAATGTCCTAGGTACCTATGTTTCTGCCTCTGAGCATGCACACTGAAGCCCCAGCCCAAGCATCCAAACATCTAATCCTCAAAGTGTTTTACAAACCAGGGAAACAGGGCCAGCTCCACAGTTTTTGCCACCCCAAGCAGTGAAAAAAACTGCCACCACGGACGGCAAAATGGAGAAGCTGCCGCCGATTTGCCACCGCAGCCGGCGGGACAGAGGGGCTACCGCCAAATTGCCACCACTGGGGAAACACTGCCGCCCCTTTCTAACTGTCGCGCCAAGCTCCTGCTCGGAACACTGGTACCTGGAGCCGGCCCTGCAGGGAAAGATAGGGTTCTTCTGCCTAACTCACGAAGGAGGGCCAGATCCGATAAGCCTGCTCAGATCTCACCTACCAGATCAGACCCTATAGATGAGCTTACACAAAACAGCTCAGCGGGTGGGGGGAAAAGGACACAGACTTCCTCTGTAACTTTTCGCTCAGTGGTTAGGATACTTATGTCAGTTCATCTCCCCACGCACACACCAGAGAGAGGGAAGGGACTTGAACAGGGGTCTCCTACTTCTCAGGAGCAAGCCCAAATCATTGGCTTATGGGATATTCAGATGGGGGGGGCTCCCCCAGTCTCTTGCACTGTGAGGGGCTCCCTCCTGTTGAAGCTATTGCTTGGTGGCTCAGTAATGAAATCATCTTTGGGGTAACGGGGAAGAGAGAGTGAGCACAAACATGAGAATACCTTTGTAGCCTGGTGGTTAGATCACTTACATGAGAGAGGTAAAGGACCCAGCATCCAGTCCCTCTACTCCCACGACTTATTTTGTTTGTTTGTTTTTATACACCATGGAACAGCTTCAGCAGAAGAGACTGAGGAAAACACATGTCAGAATATCCCATAGCTCAGTAGTTAGGGCAGATCACAAGTCAGATACATTTTCTGGTTAGGTGGAGGAGGTCTTGAACTAGGGCTCTCTCCTATCTTAGGTGAGTACCCAAACCACTGGGCTAAAATTTATGAGGAAGAGTCTTCTTTTCCATTCTACTTCTTGCTAAAATAGCAAAGGCACCTAACTCCAAGGGAGAGTTTGCAGCTGAATCCCAAGCAGAGGATGGTCCTTCGTTGAAGTCTGGACTTAGGTGCCTATCTCTGGGCTTGTCATCATGTATAGCACTCCGGCTGTGCAGTTGCACCACTGTAGCATTTTGTGAAGATGCTCCTATGCCAACGGGAGAGGTTCTCCCATTAGCTTCACTAATCCAGCTGCACTGAAGGGAGAAGTTGTCCCTTCGACATAGTGCTGTCTACACAGGGGGTTAGGTCAGTATAACTACATTGCTTGGATTTTTCATAAATCCAAAGATCTAAAATGGAAATTGAAAGACATTCATTGACTTCACTGTACTTTGGATCAGACAGTTAATGCTGCTTCTTAGGCACACATGAAAAGGGGCAAGAGACTATAAATAGCAGTTACTTCTGTGTTATCTTGTTTCTAATCAGATAGCAAACCTAGTGCCTAATTAAACCTTCTTCTCAAAATATATACTGAGCCACAAATATTTTTTTCAGATTAAAAAAAGTTTTAACTTTTTAAAAATAATGTATCTGATTTGGGACATGCCAAAGTAGGATGTAATACAATTTGAGGAAATTTCAGCTAGTATTTTTTAAAATGAATAGATATTTATGGTGATTCAATTTTGGGTGAAGCAACTTTCACAGACCTAATTTTCATAAACTGTTGAGCACCAAGTCTCTGAAAAATCAGGTCCCTTTAAAAGTGCCTCTAAAGTTAAGCACCATAGTCATGCTTGAAAGTCTCGGTCTTCATTCACAGTGTTATTTTTTGCATAGTATCCCATGTCCAAAATGAAATGTCATGCTGCAAGTTCTATTATTCTGCTGTCATGTGTTTTTACTGGTGAAAAAACAAACCTTTTGACAAATATATCTCCCAGGCACAGTAGAGATGCAGCATTCAAAATTCAAAAGCTTCCTTCCTTCCTAAAATAGGTTCTACATAAGAAAGATTTAATCAACACATTTTTGCATTCTCACAGATTTATAGCATATTCACTACTATGCAGAATGTTCTGAAGTGACAAAAGTAAGGGAAAAAATAGAAACAAGAACCCTTCAGAGGTGTCAGTCTTGAAATTCTCTGAAATACTTCAAAAATTTTTTAAAGTACACAGTTACTTTCTTTTGGTAATACACTTGGAGCATGTGCAGGAATTTAACAATCGTCAGTGTCTGAATGCCAGTGTTTGCTAATGAAAGTAGTTCTATTTACTTCTACAGATCTACTTGTGGGACCAGTTATAAATACTAGATTGTAATAATTATCTGTGTGGCTGCCTTGGGTCAGAAAGTCAATTGCAGATCTGAGAAACACAGATAGTGTCTTGGTTACGCTTTGGCTCCAGTAGCAGATTACTTCCTCTTCTATTTCTGCTCAGCTTTGCTGGATGGGACATGGAGCCAAGGCTCTGCCCGTTTCTTGCCCCTCCCACCTTGGTCCATCTCCATGAAAAAGGGAGTGGCACTCCCCTGGAGATTAGACAGAATGTTTTTGAAATATTAGCCTTGGTCTGTATGAAATTTCTGCATGAAACCTTTATTCATAGAGAACTACCCATTGACAGAAACCACTGCCACAGTGTCAGAGGAAAGACACAGGCTTCCTCCCTAACTTTATCTTTCAGAAAGCCCTTTGCCTCTGACAGATCCCTAAATTCTGAATGTACTACAGAGAATCTAAAAGAAAGAGGTTTAAACCTCTGTTCTACCATGGAGCTCAGATTGGAGATGGTAGGGGGAAGCACGGAGGAAGAAGTGGCAGAACTGCTGCCCTCACTCTCAATGGAGAAATCTGGTGGAGCCACAAAGCCACTTAGCTCTCTTCCACTGGGAGTACAATCTGATCCTATTTCAATTTTGTAAAGAGCTGTGGGTATTTTGGATAAGCACTAAGTTTACAATTTATAAGCTACATCACTATCACTTCATTGTTCACCTGTGCAAGGCATTACATTTCATCAAGCACAATCACAGTGAATCATGCTGTCAGTTTATTGTATTTATTGAATTAACTGGACAGGTGTCTAGACATTATTGCAGGAAGTCCCATGAAAAGAAATAGGTCTTACATGCCCCTCTGAATCTGATAAGAGCCCAGGTAGTCCTGAAGTCTACAGAAAAAAGGAGTTTTAATAATCACACCAAAGTAAGACTATCATGTTCCCCCTGCTACTTGTATCCAACAATAAGCAGAGTTTAAAAGCCAAGGCCTGATTTCTGTGTCTGTTAGGCTTCAATAGCCACGTGCAGATTCCCTCCAAGTGATTTTTTCCTTGTGGGACAGCAATAGCTATGCCAGCTTTTGGCCACACCCCCCCCCCCCTCTAGCCAGGAGATTTGGAAGGGGAAATGGTAGCTATGGTAAGTGTTCTGCTGTACTCCAGCGATCCCCAGATAATGGAACTACTTGTGGGGGCTGTTGACAGCCAGGAACAAATTAGAGTAGCCTTGCATCTTTTCTAAGTTGTGCTGGGGGCATAAACAGCCTCTTACCAGTTCAGAATTGAGTTGGGGGCAAAAAGCCACTTTTACACCTTTTTGAGTGCAGCTCAGACAGAGCAAAGAATTAATGTTTTTAATCCACTGAACTCTTCAATGTTTCAAATTTCTATAAAACCTCAAACCAGGCATCTCAGTCAACAGATTTTCCAGGAGGAGGGAAGGGGTTCTGGTGTTCTAGTGCCTTTGAACATTGTGGCATAGTTGCAACAATAAATTTGACAGTGATACATGTTTTCCTTGAATCTCCATGTCTTTGGAAAATTCAGTTGAGCTTCTCTTTTATTACCGTTTCACACGGAAAAGCCTACTGACCCCATTTATGGTTCTCTGGAACTTTGCCCAGTAAGCTACAGGCAATTCATTTTACTTTGCAATTTCAGCCGTATCTCCCCCTGAGTAATAGGAAAGGCTCCATACTAATGATCAAGGTAAAAGACAATATACCTTTCGTGCATATGAAGCATTCCCAGGCACCATAACATGATTTAACATTTTAATGGACAACGAGCGATGGCTACACAACACATGTTCTACCTTTTATTCTTTGGATCTTGCAGGTTGTGACTATTAACTACCATTTATAAATGAACTATCGCTTTTTTTTAAAGTTATGACATCCACTCCTCTGTGCCCAGTGAAAGTTCTGGCCAGGTCATCTCTGGAAATTACAACACTGACCCTTCTACTTAATTATGTAAAACAATAGATATGAGAAAATGGTACGTTTTCCTTAGTCAGATTAAATCCTATAATACTTCATAAAGCTAAGAAATCCCCTGCGGTAACACATGGTAAAATCTGGTTTGTGTGCAATGAGATTACTTAGTATGCTGTAATTTATTTCACAGAAATCATGTAACTCTAGGTGCAAATAAGTTACTTTCTTGCTTTTCCCATTTCATCACAACTATTGCATTTAAAGCTCTATCTGACCATGTTCAGTGAAAGAACTGTGGGAAAGGGATATGGCTGTTTGGAGATCTTTGTTTCCCACAAAGCCAAGAAGTTTCCTTTCATATCTGAACAGCAATGATTGTGTAATTTAGTAGGATTTACATGTCCCCCTCTGTACCCAATACACAGACTCATCTGTGGGTTAGTCTCAGAAGGGAACAGGTAACAAACAGTGACCAGTGGGTTACAGTTGCATCACTTGGCAGTAGGTTTTTGGACAACAACACATAATGGATTATTTTAGCATTTATGACTGAAAAGTGCTTTCAAAAGCAAACAGCATTTTTAAATACCAAACAACTTTGCAGGTGTGAATAAGGGTTTGGCTTACTCCTCTATCTCAAGTTGTTAGAGCAAAGTGGAGAGCTGTGCTTTATCATGAGGGGAGAAAAAAAAACAACAGTATTTATTCAAATGAAATTGCTGTCAGGTGTTCACTTTTTAAGAAAACATTTTCTCCCCGCATTACATCCCAAAGCTAAGATATACAAATGAAAATAATACTTTACACTTCATCTTTCATTCAAAGAGAGCAAAATACTTTAAATACTAAAACACTGAGTTTCTCAACACTACTGAAAGGTTGGTAAGTAAACTATAGCCATTGCTACAGGTGTTTCACAGATGGGTAAACTGATTCATAAGAAGTCAAGTGGCCAAAGGCTATATAATAATTCAGTGGCAGAACTGGGGAAAAACCCGGCAATGGTTCTTATTCTGCTGCTCTAATGACTAAATATGACTCCTGTTAAAGGCAACACATGCATTTTCATGTAAAGCAAGAATTGTCTTTTACTTTGTACTTCTTTGTTCTTATTTTTTTTCATTTACAAATATTGAGATAGTTGAACTATTGAGAGAAGAAAAAAATTAATGATGTTTCTCAAAATCATTGGTATCAACAGCAAATTATTAGCAGAGTCATTGCCAGCAAAAGAAAGTAAGATGAATACATTAGTCTTGTGTCAGAGTGCTATTTGAAGTATAGTGGAAATGCCCCCTGTGCTTGGAAAAGAACCAGGAAAAAGTATGAGTGGTGAATTTGAAGATGGCAAAAATATGAAGAAAATGCATTTGATGTAGCAGAAGCCCTTTAGGTAATCTCAGACTTAAAGGCAGTAGAATGAAGAACAAGAATACAATGAGTGGGAGATGTCTCGTTTTTCAGTTTTCTCCCCCAGTCTTGCCATGAATACAGAATGAGTTACATTTGTGGTGAGAATAGGGGAAATTGGAGGCCACCTGTCCTAGGGAGTTCACTATGACTCCATCACAGTATTTTAGGAAGTCACCACTACTAGCTAGATCTTACCTTTACTAGTAAGAGAATAAATATTTATAGACTTAGCCTCAGAAATCCCCATAAACCAATAAGTAAATCTGACAATTCTGAAGAGAAATCCTTCAAAGCTGAGGCTAAATTCTCAGCTAGTTTAAATTGGTCTAAGTTCATTACAGATATGGCGCTTTAATTCCAGATGGAGTAAACCCAATGTCACAGATCTCAGGCTCCCCAGGCTGGTGGCTCACCAGACTACTGTGAGTGGATCCAGACACTGAACCTTCCCCACCCCCATATTTTAAGTTTCCTTGGGTATCAGTAGGCTGAAGCATTTATTCCTCCCTTGGTTGCTCTGACACTATGTCAGACACTGACATTTCTTGGACACTGACTCTCAGTCTGTTACCCCTGCACAGAAACAGGGCTCCACAGAACCTTTCTGAGGCTCCCAGGAACAGTGCTGACATGTAAAGTGCCCCAACAGCTTAAATCCACTATGTCCCAAAACTCCGCTCAAAGGTGTGAACCTTCTGGTTTACCACATGGACTCTTGAAGAGGTAAGTGTAGCATATAACACTTTTCACATAATTCTAACACAGTGTTTCTCTTTACTTAATCACACAAGAAATACTCAGATCTATATAGATAAAAAAACCCTCCACATGCTTCCCTGCTTGAGTTTCCTCACCCTTTCAGGTTCCTTCCCCTGCAGACGTATAGTTTATCTTCTAAAACATGGAGCCTCTCTCCTTCTGACCTTGTCCAGTCTGTCTCCTTCCCCTCTCTTGCCCAAACTTCCTGAGTGTCCTCGGGACCTTTGATAACTCTGTCCTTTGGTCACCTGTCTCTTTGTCCTGCTTTAGCAATTTGCCACTTCTCTCCTCTTCTCCCTTCCCTCAAAGAGATGGACACAGTATTGTCTCCCAGCTGGAGCAAACCCCTTCTTCTAATGTACTTATCCCTGAATAGACTGTTGTTGAGTTCTAATGAGCCACCATGGTCAGCAGTCTGGTGTGCACCTGTCCTCAATGGTGGATTCCACCTTTACATAGTGCATTCAGCGGTACAGCAATTTTCATTCCAACAACTTCATAATACTAACCAGAAATCATAAATTATACAGACAGATCCCCCAAATCATCACACCATGTAGTCAAGATTTTCAATCCTTACAGCCTCCTCTAGTAAACCTCATTGTAATGTTTTTTTGGAAGTTCCTATGGTTATTTTATTGTATCTAACCTCGCTACAGGATGCTGATCTCTCTGAACAGGCTGTTGGCCGGTTGACTTCCTGTGGCTAGCAATGTGACATCTGGACTCTGTTACAATTAGTTTGCTTGTTGGAAATAAACCATTTTTCCTCCTCTTTTTCCCCCCTTAACTTTTATTCCTTTCCCTTCCTTCTATTCCATGGAGATTTTATATATAATTAAAAATAATTTTAAAAGTCCATTTCACTTACTCTTTGCAGATGCTAACTTAAACTAGATATCCTACAGCATGTCAGCAAGCAGCCACTTTCTTGCTTAGAAATTACATGGTTTTGCTATTTTTTGTTTTTAAATCAAAATGTGTTAAGATTTATCTGCAGTTACTCAAGTACAGGTGGAAAAATACTTCAGAACTTCCTTTTTAAACAATTGACAGATGTATTTTTTCCCTCACAAACATCCTTTCACTTCTGCTTCTTCTGCTGTATCCTGTCTTTCTAATTAACGCTTAGCTTGGGGAGAGGCATCACTAAGAACTGCTTGGTGGCAGTTGTACGATCTATACAAAGTGCATTAAAAAGGCTGTTACTCTGTCTCAGTTTAGAATCTGACAGGAACAGGGTTTTGATTTCTGGTGACCCAGTAGTGTATATGCCCAGGGGCAGAAATTTTTGGCAAAGAGAACTTTTACAGCAAAATGTAGGCACAAAATGAGTTTAGGGACCAACTGAATGGGGTACTGTGAATTGCAGTAGCACCTAAATCTGGTACTTAGTTGTTGAAGTCCCTTTGTGGATCAGGGCTGTAAGTCTAGAGAGAAATGGGGATCTAACAGCCAATATTTTATTCTCCACCATGTTATATCTAGTCAAGCCCCCTGTGAGAGGCAAAGGCTTCATTCACAGCTGAAGTACCCAATTCAGCAAAGTTCCTAAGCATATGTAAAAGCTTACTTCTGTCAGGCAATCTTTTTGTGCCTCTATAATAGATGGTGTACATACAGCTGGGTTCAGAGTGACCAGAGACCCCCGAGTCCTGCATGTATTCATTCTTAAGGTATCAGGAAGGGGAAAAAAAATGGTCAGCATACACTCCTAGAAGTCTGGCTCAAGAGAGTTTGTCCTTCAGGGGGCTTGAAGGACAAATTTGGGATTCTTTATTTTTTGTTCAATAGTATGACTTGTGATTAAAGTTAAGCTTATGTATATATTATCTATCTATCTTTGCAGGCTGCAGCTTTATACCTAAAATAGCCTGTTAAATGATCTGCTCTTATTGTTGGCATCTTGCCTTTCAACTAAGAGGTCTAATATAAATGAACTGTTGAATTAACTCATGCTCCAAGGATTCATTACAAATGCAAATATAGCCTCTGTGATCTGTAACTAAATTAGGTAGGTGAAAATGAATAAAAAGAAACTTATGCCATTGATTTTGTTTTTATATAAAGGACTGCATTAATATTAATATGAAAGTGTTATCCCCAGGATAGGATTTAATTTATTCAGTACATTTTGCCTAGATGAATTTCGTTTCAATTTTCTGGTACAAACACTTGAGGTTTTGAAATAAAAATTTGCATTCTGAGAATATTCCACAATATTCTCTTAAAAATTGCTATTTTAGTGAAGAACTTGCCAATTTTTTAGTAGTAGTAGTGCAAAGGGAAAACAAATAAGGGGCACAACAGAGTCAAAGGAAATATGTTTAAAAATAAAAGTATTTGTGGGAATTGTTTTCAGTATTTGCCCAGCTTTATATGGATTTGAGCAGAGAAGTTGAAACATGCAACATCTATAGGGGCAAATGATATTTTATGGTCTTTTACCAGTCCTCTTACCCCATGCTAAAGTGAAGTATGCATGGAATCTGTAGCATAAAACATTAAATGCTAGATACTAATCTCAGTCTGTGTCTGGCTGCTCATGTCCTTGACATGCAGTGTCTTTTCTCCAGCTGACTTGTTTCCTGAGTGCTTACTAAACATTAGAACCAAGCATTTTAATCCAAACACTGATGCAACTATGCAATTTACTGGACACATTTATGAATTCTTATCAGACACAAAGATAGCCTCTTCTAGATGAAGATATAGTAGAAGATATAGTACTAGCCTATCTGACCCCCTGGTCTACACTGGGGGTGGGGATCGATCTAAGATACGCAACTTCAGCTACGAGAATAGCGTAGCTGAAGTCGACGTATCTTAGATCGACTTAGAATCACTTACTTTGCGTCCTCGCAGTGTGGGATCGACGGCGGCCGCTCCCCCATCGACTCTGCTTCCGCCTCTTGCAGTGGTGGAGTTCCAGAGTCGACGGCAGAGCGATTGGGGATCGATTTATCGCGTCTACACTAGACGAGATAAATCGATCCCCAATAGATTGATCACTACCCGCCGATCCTGCGGGTAGTTTAGACATGGCCTGAGCTGTCACAGATGAACAGAATGCAAAAAAACCCACTTTCTATAATCTAAGGTATGTCTATGTGAGAGAGAGACATTTAAGTTGAGGATGTCCATTCACAGTACCATAACAAAGCTTGCGGAAGAAAATTCTTCCCTTCTGTAATAGTGAAATACTGAATTGTGATAAAAATAATATGTTGTCTTGCCTTAGTGTTATTCCTGTGAGGTATCTGTGACATCGCTGCATATAATTTTAACTCTGAGCAGTCAATCACTTTCTGATTTTCCATCTGTTTCTCTGCAGTTGCAATGAAATTAATGTTGTTATGTACATAAAGGTGAAATTAAATGTTTTAAATCCCTCTGCTTAAAGTATGTTCATTTGCATATATATTTGTGTTTGTAGCTTTAGGTATTTATTAATTTGTAGT
Source organism: Lepidochelys olivacea (assembly GCF_965140295.1). NCBI lineage: Eukaryota > Metazoa > Chordata > Testudines > Cheloniidae > Lepidochelys > Lepidochelys olivacea. The sequence goes on along the minus strand of NC_140414.1, from coordinate 42,906,350 downwards.
TTGTTTAATTAAAAATCAAATTTCACCTCAGCTGTGATCATAAGTACAAAAAACTGAAGTGTGCCTCTCCCAAAATATGCTTTCTCTAAACAATGAGAGCTTGTTCACAGTCAGTGCAATCTGGCAGCCAATGGTCTCTGCAAGTTGCACATTTAATTGGAGTGAGAAACTCATTAAGGTATCTGGGAACATTAAGATGATAGTATTATTCTAAATAACTGTGTACACAATCTAGTGCAGCAGATGGCTGAGATAGCTGACACCTGTCCTGGTTATGCTATCTTGCTGACTGATACATTTATAGTGCTGACTGTTCGTAAGATACATAATCATAAGAGAAGATACTGTAATAAAATACCCAGGAAAAAGAGTGAGGATTTGATGGGTATCTGTTTATAAAGTTGCATATTTGTGTGTCAAATACTGCATTTGAAAGGTAACAAATGATACAGTTTTTTAAGTGATGTATTTTTATGTATGATCCCATCTGAGCGTAAAAAAAACCAAACAAAACAAAACCACCACAATGGCCTGTAGGATTTGGGTTTTTTTGGCAGGGAGGGGAATGAGGAGGGACTTATAATCATTTACCCATATCTCAGAGGATATCCTGCAGCACAGAGAGGGCAAGGGATATTAGCTGCTGCTGCATCCGCAGCCATGCCCTACTTAAGACCTCACAGAATACCCTCTGCTGATTGGGCAATCTGCGGCTACAAGACCGGGGGGGGGAGAGACTCACTGGTAAAAGTGTACAAAAGTTAAGGTTAGTTTGAAAGAGCCCCTCCCTCATTGTGTAACCATATTATGCATGTAAACTCACTGTACCGCAGTTCGAGAAATGATGAAGTGTCCCAACCTGAAAACAAACCAACCAACACCCTAGGAAATTCCACAGACAATCGCCCTTCCCCCCACCCCCAAAAACCCCCACATTAAAATACTATTAAGCTTAGAAAGTGAAACTCTCAAAAGTCCAGAAATGGCAAAGATTTCTCTCTATATTGTAAGCTGAGAGGGAGAGTGTCAGGGGAGAAGAGATGAGATGTAAGCAGGAGCAGTGATGTGAGGAGCCTTGACAGTGACAAGATTCCATAGAATAACCCTACTGTCTCACACATGATAATATGACAAATAGCTAATAAATTTCAGATAGTGTACTGTAAGTACAAAAATAGTGCCTTACACATGAATATTCAACCAAAGGGCTAACGTTTTTTAGGTGTTTATGCCAGTAGGAAGTTCCAGTGGTCTGCACTGAAGCATTTATCAACAGATACATTTTACATGTACACCAGGGTAAATATACAGAACATTCTTTCAATGATCTTATCAGTCACTGAGAAATAGATCTGTTTGCACACCAGTATTAGTTATTGGAATGCTTTTGCACCACTGTAATATTTTCTTTGCATGTGTAGGTATAGCCTGTAGGCAGCAGTTCTACATCTAAAAAATAATTCAGGAAGAGAAGAGAGTGAGGAAGAAAAGAATTGACTGATATTATGCTCAGCTGCTAAGAAGAAGCTGTGTGATGCAGTTTAAGGCCTAGCTACTTATTCAGATAAACAGAATTTATAACCCTCTCTACAGTAGTCTCATCTGATTACTTCCAAAAATATTACAGTTCTTTTTGTTCGTTTGTTTTTGTCTGTAATTCCATGTAGTGGAGAAGTCATGATTTGTAATTTGTTTGATAAGAATGTATTGACAGTCTACACTGTTTCTGTCCCAAGCCCTTACCTGGTCTCACACAGTATATGCTGTTTATTGAACATCCTGAAGTTCTGCCTTTCAAAAGACTAAGGCAAAGCTAATCTCTGATTTCAGAAGTATATTTTTATCAATTTGCTCATTAAAAAGAGAAGGATTAGAGAACAAGAATGTTATTGTCATGGACAAGTTGGTTTATTAACAGCCTAGCTTCCCTCCTGAGATCGTTGTCTTTATCTAATCAAAGTATTATGTACATGTAAACTTTCAAATCTGGATTAAAGTAATTTTACCAGAGGTTTGCTCAATCATCGCAGTGAGGATAGAGCAGACAGCTTGGTTGGAAAGTTCACTGCACATTTTAATGTGGCAATGCTCTCTTTTCCTTTTTGAAACAGGGTCGGCTGCATTCCAGTGATCAATGAAGAAAATTAATTTCTTGTAGTTCTTGGCATAAATGTGCCTCATCAGCATTGAGTTTTTGTGCCATAACCTCAAAAGGGCAGAGTATGTGAACCAACTCAGGCTGACAGATTTACAATTAGTGGCAGCCAGTGAAATATCAGTATGCCTTGTGAATGTCTGCACTTTCTAAATGATGCTATGCAAGTCCAGAATAGTCTTAATGCATATATTTGTTAGCTATTGTCCAATAGGATGTTACTTCCATACTATCCTCTGCTTCAGTTTCACCACAGCTGTATGCAGTGCTGGTGTAGCCTTGTCAGTCATTCCTATGACAAAAGGGGTGTTAATGAGCCACTTCACCTTGAATGGTCCCTTGAAATGTTTTAACTACTTATAGTAAACAGTCTGTAAAAACAACAAGGAGTACTTGTGGCACCTTAGACCTGGTCTACACTACGGGGTTAGGTTGAATTTAGCTGTGTTAGGTCAATTTAAAAATGACTGCATCCACACAACCAACCCCGTTCTGTCGACCTAAAAGGGCTCTTAAAATTGACTTCTGTACTCGTCCCTGATGAGGGGAATAGAGCTAAAATCGACCTTGCTGGGTCAAATTTTGGGTAGTGCGGACGCAAATCAATGGTATTGGCCTCCGGGAGCTATCCCAGAGTGCTCCATTGTGACCGCTCTGGACAGCACTTTAAACTCCGATGCACTAGCCAGGTACACAGGAAAAGCCCTGGGAAATTTTGAATTTCATTTCCTGTTTGGTCAGTGTGGCAAACTCAGCACTCAGCAGTACAGGTGACCATGCAGTCCCCCCAGAATCGTAGAGCGTAGAACGTTTCTATGCTCCCCCTATCATCTCCATCCCTGAGGTTATCATAGATTAGAAGGTGAAAAAAAACGCACTCGTGATGACATGTTTTCTGAGCTCAAGCAGTCCTCGCACACTGATAGGGCACAGCTTAATGCATGGACGCATATAGTGGAAGAGGCCAGGAAAGAATTAAGTGAGTGCAAAGAGCGGAGGCAGGACGTGATGCTGAGGCTAATGAGGCAGCAAACGGACATGATGAAGAGTCTGTTGGAGCTGCAGGAAAGCCAACAAGAGCACAGACCCCCGCTGCATCCACTGTATAACCACCTACCCTCCTCCCCATGTTCCATAGCCTCCTCACCGAGACTCCCAAGAATGCGGTGGGGGACAGGGGGGAAGGCTCCAGGCACCAAGCCACTCCAGAGGATGGCCCAAGCAACGGAAGACTGTCATTCAAACAGTTTGATTTTTAGTGTGGCTACAATAAGCAATGTGTCCTTGTCCTTTCCTCCTCCCACCTCCCCCACCCCAAAAAGGGCTACCTCATTTTTTTAAATTAATAAAGAAAGAATACATGGTTTCAAAACAATAGTTACTTTATTTTGAAGTGGAGAGGGTGGTTGGCTTAAAGGGAATTAAAATCAACAAAGGGGGCGGGTTTGCATCAAGGAGAAACACACACAACTGTCACACCGAAGTCTGGCCAGTCATGAAACTGGTTTTCAAAGCCTCTGTGATGTGCCGCATGCCTTGCTGTGCTTTTCTAATCGCCCTGGTGTCTGGCTGCTCAATATCGGAAGCCAGGTGATTTGCCTCAACCTCCCACCCTACCATAAACTTCTCCCCCTTACTCTCACAGATATTATGGAGCACACAGCAAGCAGCAATAACAATAGGAATGTTGGTTGCGCTGAGGTATGACCTAATCAGAAACAGCACCAGCGAGCTTTTAAACGTCCAAAGGCACATTCTACCACCATTCTGCACTTGTTCAGCCTATAGTTGAACTTTTCCTTACTACTGTCCGGGCTTCACGAGCGATGGGAGCAAGGGGTAGGCTGGGGTATGTGTGACAGCGTGGTCTGCCGACCACATGGTCTGCCGGCTGGGAGAGCAGCCTGAGGCAGAAGCCTCCACTTGCATGATATTCCAGGCAGAACTGAATCTCCATGAGATGAAACTTAAAGAAGAGAAGGACCTGGAGTCTCTGGCTCCCATTCGGTGCTCTAAGAGGAGGATAGCCATGTGTATCCAGGTGCCCCTGATCGACCTCACTGAGATCTGCCAGGAGACCCAGCAGATGTACGACGGCTATCAGTCCTACTGCACCATCTGCTGCAAAGGCAAGGAGCTGCAGCTGTGTAGCAATGCAATACCGCATCTGCCAGCAGCACCCAGGAAACATACGGTGATGGTGAGCTGAGCGGGCTCCCTACTTGCCTTGGTATGGTGTCTGCACGGGTAACCCAGGAAAAAAAGCGCAAAACGATTATCTGCCATTGCTTTCACGGAGCGAAGGAGGGAGGGGAGCCTGATTAAATGTACCCAAAACCACCCTCGACAATGTTTTTGCCCCATCAGACATTGGGAGCTTAACCCAGAATTCCAATGGGCAGTGGAGACTGTGGGAACTGTGGGGTAGCTACCCACAGTGCACCACTCTGTAAATCGATGGTAGCCATGGTAGTGAGGACGCACTCCACTGACTTGATGTGCTTAGTGTGGACATACGCAATCGACTGTATACAATCAGTTTCTAAAAATCGACTTCTATAAAATCGACCTAAATTTGTAGTCTTAGAGACTAACTTAGAGACTAACAATTTTATTTGAGCATAAGCTTTCCTGGGCTAAGACCCACTTCATCAGATGCCTGGAGTGGAAAATATAGTAGGAAGATATATACACATAGTATATGAAAAGGTGGGAGTTGCCTTACCAATTCTAACGAGACAACTCCCAACTTTTTGGAGTAACACGGCTACAACTCTGTAAAAAGTCTGTGCCACTTTAAGTTTAGCTGTGATACTCTGAGTAAGTGTCCCAGACCTGAAGAAGAGCTCTATGTAAGCTCAAAAGTTTGTCTCTCTCACCAATAGAAGCTGGTCTAACAACAGATATTACCTCACCCACTGGTCCATAGGTCAGTGGTTACATATACCAGATAATAATTGATAATGGTAAGGTTATTCATGATTCTTTCCCAACCAGAAAGACATGTTCACTGTCCTATTAATCAGTGAAACTGCCTTTTGCTGGAGAAGAGTGACAAAGGACATAGTTCCATGGATGAGAAAGCTAATATATTTTCATCCATGAGAACAGATGTGACATAGTGTACAGAGTACAAGAGCTGAAAATGCTCACAGATTTCTTCTTATATTCTTAAAGTTAAAAAAGCAAATAGAAATGCCTAATTCAAGTGGCTTAGAAATGAGATTTGAATTACTCTTGCTATATTAGCTTTAATTCGCCATTACTGCACTATCAATTTATTATAAGCCAATAGTGATTATCCACTCAATTAGTTTGGTGAGATATATGCAATGCTAATCTTGTAACTCAGTTGGCATGGTATTTTTGTACTCAAACATATTATGTATCCATTTCTATTTTTAAGACAGGGTAGCCTGGTTATGTGTGTGTATATGTATATATAAAACCCTACAAAGAAAATTATTTTCCAAAATGAAATATGCTCTATCAGTCACCCATAGATATCCTTTTAAATAGAATGAGAGAATTACATTAGTTTGAGGTCCTGTGTTCTGTACAGGTCTTATTTTCAAAATAGTTGTGCTCCTTTTTAACACACACACACACACACACACACACACACACACACATATATAAACCCCTGATCTTGAAGTCCCCCAAAATGACTCACTGAATATATTATGCAACAAAAAGGAAAAGTTTGACAAATAATGAATGTGAACATGATCATACTTCCTTGCAAATTGATTCACAGTCCATTTTTAATTCTGTGACATATCTGTCCTTGTCTTTCTCCTCCAACTCTATCTTCATTCTTTGTTCCACATTCTTTTTTCTGCTTCTTTGGTTCAAATCTCACTACACTTCTGCCCAGTAAAGTTTCCCATGGATTTCACTCAAAGTGAGACATTTCTTGTTTTGATGAGCTATACAGTAAAAATTTAAGTTGCACAGAAATAGCTTACCATGATCATTTTTCAGTGCTAGAGATCTGAAAACAAAAAGGAGTTACCTCCCTAGAGAGCCTCTGAAAATAATTTGTTTCAGTGAATGAATTTTGAATCTATGTATTCCAATTGGATTAGACTTTTCCTAGCATGCATATTTCCTCCTTTATTTGGTACAACATGACCAGAAAAGTTTAAATTAATGAACCGCAGACAAAAGTCTGAAGAGACAAACATGAATATCTGATTTTTCTTGTTGGAGCAGCTTGATGTACTTGTAGCATTACTTCATGCACTTGTAATACTAAAACAACACAAATGCAGAGCAGATAAGGAAGAACAGAACTGAGAAAGATATAACCAAGCTGTAAATATTTATGGAAGTAAATGGTCCACAGTCTGACAGCTGAAATGTGTTAAAGAAATGGAAGAAATCCATCAGCGTAGCAATTTGATAAAAAAAAACAAAACATTTTTTCCAGGGTTTTGAGACTCGTGACACTAAACAATTTCATTCCAAAGTAAAGAATGGCAGATGAACGAATTACTCCTTTGGTGTAGAATGTTCTCTTATTTCATGTCTTGGAAGATTATTGCTATTACACCTAGTTGCATGTTGTTGCCTTTATTATGGTTATGGAAAGCATTTTCTAGTGGGTCACTGTTAAAGAGTAGAATGAATCTCGGCATTTTTTATTTTATTTTATTTTGCTGGCAGGTCCATTGAACTCTTCTAATACAAATTTAGACAGAGAGAGTTGCCTGAGATCAATGTTTTTGAGCTATAGAGCACTATATGGGAGAGAAACTACAGTGAACAAAAAAAGGAAAAATAGGTGCTATATTAACATTTCTTCATAGTGTATAACCCCCAAGTTTATGGATTCATAAAAAAATCCTTGCTATTGGTCTTACAAATTCATGTGCCAGTTCCTTTAATATTCTGAGATGGAGATTATCTAGGCTCCCTGATTTAGTCCCATTAAGATGTTAGAGTTTGACTTTCACCTCAGATTGGTAATTTCTTCTCCATCTCCTCATTTCCATTAGCCACCTGCCACTACCCCTAAGCTCCTCACTACTTTTATTAAAAAAGGAGCCAAAATATTTGTTTAGGTGTTGTGTTGGGCCATGCCTGGATTATTTTAATCTGCACCCCATGATCAGTGTTTAGTGGTCCAACTTCTTTCCTTTTTTTTTTTTTTTTCCTTTTTCCATTGCTGTATCCTCTCTTACTTATCTTCCCATTCAATATTAGAATCAGGCATGGAGATTACATAAGCATCTCCCAACAGTCTCTCCCTAAATCCTAGTATAGAGCTCTTTTAATCAGTTGTGCCAGGCTCCATCCCAGAAGTTTATTTCCCTCCCTGATGAGGTGGAGTTCATCACATGAGAACAATCCAGTGCCCATGACTGCATCCCAGTGGTCAAACATCTCAAAGCCTTCCTTATAGCACCATTGCCTGAGCCATCTGCTGATCATCATAATCTTGTTTTGCCTTCACTCCCCTCCTTTGGAAAAGAGAATACCACTGAAGATCACCTGTGCTTACATTTCTTTGAGTTTCTTAGCCAGCCTGGCTTAGTCTGCCTTGACACATTCCAGAGAGAATCCAGCAGTATCATTTGTTCCCACGTGAAGCACAATCAGTGGATTCTTTCCTGATCCTATTAGGATCCTCTTCAGTATCAGGTCCACATCCTGTATCTTAGCTCCCAGGAGCTAGCACACCCTTGTGTTTTCCAGATCAGCTATGGAGACAGGCATGTGTGCTCTTCTTAGCCGAGAGTCTCCAGTCACGTAGACCTGCCTCTTTTTGGTATTGATGCAATTCTCCAGCCTTCCTCTTTGTGTTCTTTTTTGCCATAAGCTGTTTTGTTTGTGTAGTAGCTAAGTGGAAAGGATATTATTATTAATTATGGACTACATTCTCTGGTCCACAATGGCCACTTTAGGCCATTCATGCAATACAAAATTGCAATAAGTGGCCAGCAGAGAAATCTCTAGCGGTGGACATCTCCATTATCAGCTACTTCAAATCCCTTACCCGGCCACAGGAGGAATATGGGAATGTGCTAGGGTGTTCCAGAGCTGAGGGCAAGGAGAGGTGCGGAGGGGCATTGCAGAACCCACTCCTATATATAAAATATGTAACATTTATAATGTTGGCTTATAGATGATATATGTTTTTGTTCTAGATTGCTAGACTGAAGAACTAATAGTGGATCTTTTAAAAAGTTGTCAAGTTGACAACAGATTTAGTTTAAGGTAACTTTTGTTTTAGTTTTTGGAAGGTTTTTGGGTTGAAACTGTCAGCTTGCAACACTCTGGAATAAGATTCAGCAAAAGGAGATTGTGTTTGATCTCAGCATGAATTGAAGCAGCTAGGATTGGGATTGGGCCCATTCCTTGGAGTTTTGGTCTCTTTACCCACTATTCTCTTGTACAGATGACCACAAGTGCCAGATTTCTAAAATGTTTGGTGAGACCAAGGAGTGAGGGGGCAAAGCCCCCAGTGGAAGTGTAAAGAAGAAAAACAGGGCAGTGGACATCAAGTCCTGGGATTCATTGAGTGCCATTACCTGCATGTTCATCACTGTGCTGACCAGCATCACTGGAGAAACAGGGGAAGGGAAGATTGCAGTAGCAGAGGGAAGGGGTAATCTGACCACCTGGATATACAGAGAGGTGAACCAATCTGGGAGCTTCTACCCCTGCTGCTGAGCGAGAAGCCCTGTCCCCCTCCAAAGCTGTGGGGGGAGGATGGATGGGGATCCCTGCCACCAGTGCCTTTTCCCTTCCTTCAGAGGTGTACAAGTACCACTGAAGATGTGCTGAGAGAGCAGAAGCAACTTTCCCAAGGCCACCCACTGAGTCAGTGGCAGAGAGGAAAACAGAACTCAGGAGCTCATCTATCTCCATCAAATATATGCAAGCTCCCATTGATATGGTTGCAGTAGAGTAGCTTGTCCCTAGGAGGCCAGATCCCCAGTCCTGCACCTAGTATATTGGACTATATTACCCCTCTAAACCTGAAAGTTGGGAAAGGGTCAGTGTTTCCATGCTGCTTCTCCCCCTTGGGGTATTAAAATATTGCTCTGGAGAAAGAAGACAGACACACACAGCATGATTCAGCATACATGGGAACTTCCCAATAGTTACTGCAGCCTTGTAGCAACACAAGACACCAGGAGTTCGGCATCAGCCTTCTTAGGGTGTGGGGAAGAGGAAACAGAAGCCAGGAAATTGTTTGGACAGAGCCCCTTTAGCCACCTGCAGGTTTTCCATTCACCCTGAAGCCATCCTCTCCTGCCCTCAACTCCCTTGAAGGGAGAGTCTCATAAGTGCACTTTTGCTGTTCAGCTGTGTTGCTTTCCTTTTGCTATATTTAACATCAGCATGTCAGCTATGAGAGCCTGGGCAAAGTATCTACCTGCCCTCAGCAGGTTCACCTGGACTGCTCTTGGATTGACCCATCTATCCAAACCCTCTGCTGCAGGTAACACAATCTCTTCCCACTCACTCCTGGACTCTTCAGTGTAAACATATTGAATCAACATGGAGCAAGTGCCAAGATGCTGCCGTGGGAAATCCCAGCCTCTGGCTTCCCTATGGTTTTACTCAAGGGGAAAAATGAAGTGGTAGTCCAGTTTTATAAGTCTGGTTGTTATGTCCTCCTGTTCCTTGCCCCCAACCTTCCCACTCCACAGAGACTCAGATATTAGAGACAGGATTTAACCAGTCTTTCCCATCTAGTCTGTGCCCCTGAGGCCAAAGCAGGCATCTTCCCTCATGTTTATTCCCTGGTACTTTTCCAGCCTAGGTTTCAGCATCCCAAATGACAGGACTCCATCCCCTTTCCTTTCCTGGTTCTGGGAAGAGCTGCATCTCTCTTGTTGCCCTTTTTAAACCTCTCTCTCCACCCCTTGTTCTAGCCCCTTGGATTACTGTAAACAACTGCTTTACTCCTTACTATTTACATAGTTACACCCTCCAAGCCTATGTTGCCATGGCCCTCTACTACCTGCCTTAGTCACCTTTTAGAAATTATCTTTTAATATCTTTCCCCATAGCTCTGGCCCAGCCCCACGGTCAGGTAAGACACTCTTTTCTGAGCTCCCCCACTGCATTAATTGAAAGGAAGTCCCCCAAGGGCCAGGAACACTGAGTAGTGGAGCCTTGTAGGAGAGCAGCATTGAGGTTATTAACAGTGGGATGGGTTTTTGTTCTGTTCAGACTTTCCTGCCACGGGCACAGGATCAGTATCAGGCACCATCCACAAGGATAAGCCAGCCCAGCACCTGGATTGTGAAATTTCATGAGTCACTGTTCCCAAATTAAACCAGGAACTGGATGATGCCCACCTTTCCTCAGGTACAATGGGAGGTGTCACCAAGTCAGTAGAGCAAATATAGAACCTCCTGCACTCCAGAACTTGGCAGGCCAGGTGTGTACCTGGAAGCACAGGGGGGAGCACATCTGCAAGGCCACCACAAGAGTCTGTTGGACACGCCTATGCTTACTGTGTAGGACACCTGGGTGCTGTCAGGAGACCCAGCAAGGCAGTAAGATGGACTGCAGCACATGGTTCTTATGTCCTGGGCTAGATGAGCACACAGGCTCTTCTGTGGCCCTAGGTTGGGGTGGGGGGGATAGGCTACACACATATACCTGGTCCAGATCTGGGCACTTAAGCCAGGGAGCCCTATGGACAAGCCCTTTACCACTGATGCAGCTGTGCTCACAGGCATCCAAGAGGATGTTTTAGAGTCTCCATGCCCATCCCATGGCTAGGGCAGAGCCCAATGCCAATACAGCCCAGAAAAGAACACATTAAACAGGGTAAAACTTAGGGCATAGGGCCCTAGGACCAAGGAGGCCTACCCAGCACTGGCAGTCCAGACTCTCCCACCAACCCTGAGAGTCCCTTCAATCCACAGTGCAACCAGTTCCGACTGGTGGAGAGCACAGGGGAATACCTGGAGGGCACTGGAGCATGAGGATCCCTGCCATTCCCCATTGGGGAAGAGTACTGGGGAGTCTCCGGGATGGTGCTGGAGTAAGGGCTTGTGCCAGCCCACATGGGAGGAAAGAGAAGGAACATTAGGTCCCAGGGAATGGTATTCCTGACAGTCCATCCAGGGGACAGGCACTGGGGTCCCTGGGTCACCTCTTGGGCTGCAGCCACTCCTTGAAAACTGAGGGCAGCATGGCGAAGGGTTGGTGAGCCTGCAATGCCCTGTTCTGGCTCAACTGCACCCTGCTGCTGCTGTCCATTCTCATGTCATGCATCCCATCCCCAATGCTTCCTTATTCTCTCCTCCGAGGGAGGCCATCACACTCCACACATTGAACTTCCCTCCAGAGATGGGAATCCGTGGATCCAGGCCAGGTCTGCTCCAGGGATGGATTATGAATTAACCCAGCTCCCATGCAGGAGACAGAACATTGGAAATCTCTAAGCATCATAGTACTGTGTGAACAATAAAGGAACAATTATGTAATGATGCTCATGGAAGTCACAGGGATCAAAGAAATGCCATTGTTTAGGGAGACTATATGCCACATCTCTCCTGTGGGAGCATTTGTGTGCCTGAGGCTGAGTGTGAGTGTAATACTGCTATTGACCTCCCAATGGATGAGGGGATGATGCTGGTGAAAACTGTTGTTGGCTGTTAACATTTATATAGGGTGACTAGATGTCCCGATTTTATAGGGACAGTCGTGATTTGGGGGGCTTTTTCTTATATAGGCACCTATTCCCCCCCGCCCCCTTGTCCCGCTTTTTTACACTTGCTATCTGGTCACCCTACATTTCTACCACCACATGGCTTCTACACAGGAAGATTTCTGAAGAGTCTGTAAGTTGAAGAGAAGTAAATGATCAAGTACACCTCCTGCTGCCTTGGAAAGGGAATCTGTAAGCCTATGCTGCAGCTGGGAGCAAGACAAGGCTTCTAGGGGAACAAATTTGGTAGGAGAATGAGGGGTTCATTTCTTTTGAGTCTTCTCAGCTTCCACAAATACTTTCTGCAGACATTCCCTTCCTTTGGGCTCCATTTTACCTGAGAGGAATTGGGGAAGGGAGGAAGCTTGGGTATGAGGAAAGAGCTAGTGACTCTCTTGAAGTATTGGCACTGTGTGTTTAACCACCGAAGCAAAGAGCAAACATCTGAAAGGAATTCGTAAGAATGAAAACTACATTGGTGCTCATCCACTTCAGTGCAGCACAGAGGAGAGGTGAAGAAAATTGCAGAAGCAGGCAACTGTAGTATATGGGAAACTATTAAAATTGTGTTCTATTACTTTAAATTATCTGGGGGTTTCCTCATTCTGTTTGCAGGCAGGGGCCTCTGTAGGGAAGTGTGTGATCAGAGTCAGTCAGCCAACATCTAGTCTTAAGGGTGGGGTGAATTGTGCCTGTTTCTTTTTGGGTACAGTCTGCTATGTGTCTCTCTCTATTTTGGTTTCTTGTGTGTTAGGGTTCTGAATTTTAAGAAATAAATTGTTACATTGCAACCTTCCATCAAGAATCTTTTATGTTTTTATTTAACTTTTCTGTCTATATGCCATGAAACATATCAGGTGACCAAGGCCCAGATCATGACTGTACACATTCCCCAAATGAAAGGTCCCCTCCAAATGGGTAACACCCTGTGCATACAGAAGGAAGAAATTATGTGGATCCTAACAATGTGTCAACATTTTGAAGGCTATCTCCACAAAGGAAAGGGCCAGAGCCTTACTTTAACAAAAACATAATTTTAGGGCTTGTCTACACAGTGGGGTAATGCACTTTATGGGAGTGAGTTTCGAAAGCACACTAATGTGTTTTGCTTTAATTGGTTCATGTAGACCTTGCTGGTGAGCTTCAACTCAATTGTATTTGAAACAATACTACATTAAAGTGCACTAGGGAATCTTTAGTATGCTCCATGAGGGTCTACAGGGACCAATTAACATATGCTTGTGCACTTTAGAATGCACATCCCTTACAGCGCATCCCATACAGCGCATCCCATACAGCACCCCCCCCCCCATATAGACAAGCCCTTAAATCTAAATTTAGTGCCAAAAAAGATTGCATCAGCAAATGACTTCCACAATATATCTTTTCCAATGAACATGCAGCATAGCCTGAACCTTTCCTCCCATGTTGCTAAAAAAATTAATACAGATTATAGGGGTTGTTGGTTTGTTTGTTTTTTTGGCAGTTTATTCAGTGTTTTCTACACATTTCTCAGGTTCAATAAAATATCCTAAGTTATACTCTCTATGCACTGGTTTACTAATGGCAGTGCCCAAGTCGTCATCAGTGTTCATCAATTTGTACATAGATTTTTCCAATTAGAAAAGCACTGACTTAGCAATACAACAGCTAAGTACTAGGGAAATCATTAATCAAACAGTTGAAGCGATGTCAAATTTGGACTCTGCATTGGATCATTACATTATTGCCTTATTTCTTTTCCACAACACCTGTTTTTGGATGTAGCATTACTCACCACTGCCAGAACTGGAAAACAAATGCAGCTGACAGTGTGTATTTTTAAGGTAATATATTTTGAACCACAATAAATTACATGGTTCATTTACTGTGTATTTACTTGTTAAATGATTCAGTCCAAAATCCTTTCACATTTTAATTTTTAGCACCGTGGTTGTTTTGATGCATGATACATTTTGTTTTCACAGAGCATTCAAACCATATCATATGGCTAAATACTTGACTGTAAATTATCCTACATGTTTCCAATACATTATATATGAATATTTTAAATACAGTTCACATATTTAGATGTTGTTGTTCATAAGTTATGTGTACTCAAAACATTGTATTCCTTTTAGACCACTAATGAGTAGGTTTGGGGAAACTTGTTTGGGGCTCTTTTATTAATATATTTATTTATATTATATTATATTATATTAATATATTTATTTAAGCAGGGGATCACCATATTTTAATTCCTGGATGACATCAAAACCTCAGAGTCCATGAGTCAATTTCTCAGGTCCATCAATTCTGATGAAACTTGCACCTCCTTTCATTTTCCTAATATGTATATTATGCCAATTCAGACCCCCTTAAATTTACTTCCTTAGACTCACATCCATATAAACTTTGGAAAAGACAGGTAGATTCTGGCCCGGTACTTGCAATTCATACAATTCTCTGCTCAGTCTAGAATGCCACTCACATAAATTAAGTACCTATTCACTAAGCATCCATAATAAAAATGTCTCTTTTTCAGTTTTTAGTTACTTCATTGCTTAGTTTATTAGGATCTCACCTTTGTGCTTTTTGTACAGAGTAAAAAAGACATAGTACATTAGTAGCTCGTGAATAAGCACCAGACATCCTGGGAAACACCTTGCTTAGATAAACAAATGTGCATAGTTCATTCCACAGTGGGTCTGAGCACAAGTTGATATTGAAGCAGGATTAGACATACTTCTCAGACTGACAGAGGAAGAGCGTGGGAGAAGCTTTTCCTTGGGGAGGCAAGCCCCCTGGCCCACCTCTGCCGGCTGAAGCCACGCCCATGCTCGCTTCTCTCAGCCCCTCTGTGGACCAGACTGGCATGGGGGAGGGCTGTGAGCTTGGTCAGGACCACGGAGGGAAGCTGAGAGCCTGGAACCCCTCCTCCCCGGCTGGGGGCCACAGCACTGGAGCTCTGGGTCCCTTCCACATTCCACCCCTTCCCCTGCACTCTGCCCTGTTCTGCCCATGACCCTGACCCCATTCCGTCCCCACTCCGCCTCTTCCATCCAAGGCCCCCATGTCCCTCATCGCTGCAGCCCCAAGACCAGAAAAGTTCTGTGGCTGCAGTGAGGACTAAAAGCTCCTCCAGCCCTGGGGCTGTGGTGGGAGGCAATTTTTCTGGGGGACTCAAATTAACCGGTGCCCCTGGGCACAGGTCCCATGGGCCCATGTGGTAATCTGCCACAGCCCTCCCCCGACCAGTGGCATGAGGTTTGGGGAGGCTTAGCCTCCTCCAGCATCCATTACACCCTGCCCATGAGGAAGAGAGATGAATGTATGTCACATGGCAAAAGGAACTATACAACATATATATTTTTTACAAAGATATGGACAGAGGAAGAAAAGGGAAAAGACAGATTGATATTTCACATTTATTTTATTTGAATGATAAGAGTTGTGTGCAACTAAAAGCACCTTTGTACAATGGATCCACAGGAGTCATGTGATGCCAAATGGGTAATTTGGGCACCCATTACACCCAAAATGAGAGACAAAGAAAGTACAGCCCAGTTGGTCAAAAACAAAATAGACCATACACAGCAAAAAAGTCCTCTTCTGCCGATTTTAACAGGGGCACTGTGGATGAGCATACTGCAGAAGAGTTAGCCTGCAACCTCACTATGGTTATGGAAAATAAACTTGAATATACCCTTGTCAAGGTTCCTCCCCCACTCTGAACTCTAGGGTACAGATGTGGGGACCTGCATGAAAAACCTCCTAAGCTTATCTTTACCAGCTTAGGTCAAAACTTCCCCAAGGTACAAAATATTACACCCGTTATCCTTGGACTGGCTGCTACCACCACCAAACTAATACTGGTTACTGGGGAAGAGCTGTTTGGACTCATCCTTCCCCCCAAAATACTTCCCAAAACCTTGCACCCCACTTCCTGGACAAGGTTTGGTAAAAAGCCTCACCAATTTGCCTAGGTGACTACAGACCCAGACCCTTGGATCTTAAGAACAATGAACAATCCTCCCAACACTTGCACCCCCCCTTTCCTGGGAAATGTTGGATAAAAAGCCTCACCAATTTGCATAGGTGACCACAGACCCAAACCCTTGGATCTGAGAACAATGAAAAAGCATTCAGTGTTTTACAAGAAGACTTTTAATAAAAAATAGAAGTAAATAGAAATAAAGAAATCCCCCCTGTAAAATCAGGATGGTAGATATCTTACAGGGTAATTAGATTCAAAAACATAGAGAACCCCTCTAGGCAAAACCTTAAGTTACAAAAAAGATACACAGACAGAAATAGTTATTCTATTCAGCACAATTCTTTTCTCAGCCATTTAAAGAAATCATAATCTAACACATACCTAGCTAGATTACTTACTAAAAGTTCTAAGGCTCCATTCCTGGTCTATCCCTGGCAGAAACCAGCATACAGACAGACACAGACCCTTTGTTTCTCTCCCTCCTCCCAGCTTTTGAAAGTATCTTGTCTCCTCATTGGTCATTTTGGTCAGGTGCCAGCGAGGTTACCTTTAGCTTCTTAACCCTTTACAGGTGAGAGGAGCTTTCCCCTGGCCAGGAGGGATTTCAAAGGGGTTTACCCTTCCCTTTATATTTATGACAACCCTATCTCCCCTACATTCTTCTTTGGATAGATGTAATGCCAAAATGGATAAGTAAGATGCTAGATGCGGTGAACTGTAGCATAATCTCTCTCTGACTGAAGACATGATGCTAAAATTAAAAATCTGGAAAAAAAATATCCCAGAAGAAAGTGTTGATGATCTGGAAAACAGAGGCAGAAGAAAAGATCATTTCACTTACCTCTTGGCACATTGCTCCCAAATTTCACTGACTACTTTGAAGACTGGGTGCTAAACTCACTATCCTAGCAAAAAGTGGGAACTGAAGTTCAACTATGCCTACACCCTTTTGTCCCATCAGTGAAGACACAGGCCACCTGTGTTCATTAGACCATACAATTACAAGAACAAACCATTTAAGATAACCAAGCAAATAAAAGCCTTCTACACTATCAAAACAAATATATGATGATATTCCAGGATTTTTCATGCACTGCAAATAAGCAATACTCAATCCAGACAGGATAGGTTTTAGGATTGGCATTCAGGAGACTTGGCTTCTATTCCCAGTTCAGTCACTAACCTGCTAGTACAAAACCTAGTATAAAAAGTGGATTTCAAATGAAGATTATTCATAATTTTAGCACAGAGGTTACTCACTGCCATGGCACCTCCTGCTGGTCAGTCTGTGAATTAGCTCATCCAGCCTCAGAGCACCTCCTGCTGACTGGTATCTCCCTACTGGTACCTGTTTCCTCGTTGATCTCCACCACTGAACTTCAGGCACTTCAGGCCCCCTTATCTTGGGGTGCTGCCTCACAGCAGTGGCCCCACACTCTGGGTCTCCCTTCCAAGGGGGACCTCCCTCCCACTATGTCTACCTTGCCTTAGTGGCTACTGCCATTTGTCATCTAGCCCCCTTTCTCTGGGGCAAACTGCCATCTGTAATGTCCACTCATTATTAGCAAGGGGGGTTGGACCTGCTGCCTTTCTAGCCCCAGCTGTTTCCCTGCAGCCCCAGTACCTCCTTAGGCATTCCTGCCAGGCCTAAACCTGGGAGGTAGCCAGGCCTGAGCTCCCCAGCCCAGCCTGCCCCTTCCCCAACACTGCTCTGTCGAAGGTACCCTGTCTTTCCCAGGCAGCTAGGTCCTTCTCATTCAAGGGCTGGAGTGAGACTCTCTTGGATCTTTACTCACAGCCTTCTTATCAGGGCCAGCTGTGCCGTGATTGTGCTGGCCACACTTGTGGCCAGCTACCTAGCCAGCCTCCCTCAGCTGTTCTCACTCCTTTTATCCCAGGAGCGGGGTAACCATCCCGCTACAATAATATTGTGATCTCTCTGGACAGAAGAAGAAGTAGTAATAGAAGAAGAAATATACAAATAAGAAACAACCCATATTGATTAAGTTTAAAAAATGTTTTATCCAAATATTTTCCATTTAAATAGTCAAGGTATAGTCAGAAATTCCCACTAGAATATCTATGCTATAATGACAAACCCTCCCCCTTTATTGCACAAAATAAAATTAGAGATTTCTATATGAAAGAACTCCTTCTTTCATTGTGGTACATTCACATAATTAAAGTGAACATCCTCCCCTAACTTTTACATCCCGTTCATATATTACTCATTTATTTCTTGAGCTGACATAAGAAACTACACAATAAAACAATTAAGCAATATCTAAGGAATAATAAAAAGCCTAGAATAAACCTGTTAAAATCCAATTATGAAAGGAAAACCAAAGTTCTGCATTTCCAAATTGTAAATTATATATTATGTAAGGTTGCTGCAAATTCTGTGGGAATGTGAACACCACACTATGCATTCCCATCCAGATCCTACTTGGCAGTCCAGGAACATATATCTATTTTCATAACAGTATTCTGCATCATCCCCACTGTTATAACAGGGGCTCTCAACTCTGGGGACACCAATGGTGCCATACTGCAAAATGAGAAGAGGGTCTCGATACAGAGAATAGTGTTAGATGAAATCTGGCCTTTAATAAATCACTACAAATCTAGCATAAAATCTGAAAATATTTAGTTACAGTTTGCCATATAGACACCAATTCAACAAAGCATATGATTAACTTTCAGAATATGAACATTCCCATTAACTTAAATGGGTCTATTCACATGATTAAAATTAAACAGGTGCTTAAACATTTTGTTGGATCAGACCTATACACCTGTTCTCACCTATTACTATTGAGAATGAATCAAAGACCTCAGTAACATTTTAGATTGCTCCAAAGATACCCACCTCTTCTCATACAAACAACTTAAATATAAGGTTCACTTAGAATATATATGTCATTGATATATAGTGTATTTCCATCTCTAATATTCCTTGTAAAGTCCTCTCCAGTTCCACACTTTCCCAGAAATTAGAAGTCATTTAACAAAATGTAATAATCAAAAATCCCAAACAATTCCTCACCAAGTTCTGTTCAGGATTCTAATCTGCAGTTGATGAAAAGGACAGCAGTATTCCACTGGCCTGGAACATTCAGAGGATGAAAAATGTGCCAGATATAATGCAGTATTTTGCATCAACCGTGCTACTCGCCTATAACTAACAACCTCTGTTGCAAGTATCTTTTACTAAAACCCACATTCTTTCTTTACCAGTGCAATTACTCTATTGTTAATAATTTCTTGTCTCTAATTCACTTAGTCAATGAAAGACTAAGTACAGGAATTACTATATGAAATTCTCTGACCTGTGAGTAGCTGATACAGTACTTTACTGATAAAGAATTAAAGGAGGATAATATAATTAATGACAATAAACATAGGGTATGAAAAATAGATCCTGGCATGCTCACTTGATATTTTTAATGAGATTACAAGTTTGGTTGATAAAGATAAGAGTGTTGATGTAATACACTTAGATTCTGTAAAGCATTTGACTTGGTATGACATATTCTGATTAAAAAACTGGAATGAGATAAAATTAACATGGCACATATTAATCAGATTAAAAGTTGGCTAACTAATAGGTCTTAAAATGTAATTGTAAATAGGAAATCATCACTGAACAGGAGTATTTCTTGTAGAGTTCCACTAAATTCCATATTCATATTAACTATCATGAACAGGCAATATTTCTGCCATCATTTGCATTCTGTAGTCAGGACCAAAGAGCTTTTACCAACTTCTCTGACTATTTGCTGCTCAAGAGTTAAAGTGAGAAATTATGTGTCAGGTAAAAAGCGTAAAACACTTATATGTTTTAGCCTTATTAAAACACACACCCACTCAGCTGAAGATTTTGTTTCACCTTTCGGACAGTGTTTCACAGCTATTGAGGAAGAGATGTTTGTTTTCAAATTCTATGAAAGTGTCTTAATATGTATGTTTATTTTTCATGTGTTAGCCTAATTCTTGCTCGTTTCTTTTTTTTTAGTCACAGAATATTCAGTAGATTTGCAGATGCTCCATTTTATAGTATACACAAATCTCTGTACATTCTCAGTTACCTATCGTTCAGGAATATTACTTCCCTCATTCTTAAGGTTTGAGCAGGAGGTTCTCCTAGAAAGTGATGGGCAAGGGGAGAAAGGAGGATGAAGCATGCTTTTTTTTGTGCACATTATGGACATGCTGTGATTGGATGGCTAAGAACAAATTATGTCCAAGGATGAAAGAGTTTTGTGCCTATCCAAAAAACATATTTCTCTTATAGGATACTTCACCTTCTGAAAAAGGAAATAAGAGGTAGAATAGCAGCCAGGCTTACCTTTCTTCACCCTCTGAAGTAGTACAGGCATGTGCTTTATGAATACTCAAAATCAGGTAGCAGAAACGAGGCAGCAATATTTCTAGTATCTTAGAAATTGGAGATGAAAAATTATTTGTGAGATTATTGCCAGGATCTTTTTAGTCATCTTGGTCAAGGAATCATTATTAGGAATGTGCAAAGTGATTTAGTAAAGATACCCAACTCTCAGTAGTTCTTAGGTTCAGTTCCTATTGTATAATTATCTCCAATCTTTCTTCCTGAACCCCAAGTGGCCTCTTAATTAGTTGAAATTCACCTCCGGGGCTCAGGAGGTCTGGAAATTTCTGCTGAGCCTGTGATAGTATTCTGATCTCAAGTTCAAGAGCTTCCCCAAGCTGAGATGATTGTTAGTGAATTCTAGCATCCTAGGAAGCACAGAGTGTATAACATTTGAACCCAGAATTTTTTCCAGAGCACAATGGGTGGAGTCATTTCCTAAAACAATTATCAAAAGAGAGATCTTAGTGGAGATCAATATCTGGGCGTCTAGGGGACTTTGTAGAATTCAAGCAAGAAATATGGGGGTCTAGGAAAGGACCATTTTAACTTGTGAGAATGGAAAAAAGATGTGAGATATTGCAGATCTTTAAAAAAGTATGGATATCACAATTAAGCATTTGAATTTTTCAAATCTTATACACAACAAATCAGACCCTCAAACCAAACCAGATAATTAAACTTGAGATTCCTTATTGTTGATCACTATCTCCACTATGTGTTCCTAATGACTGTGTGATTACATGTTTTCTTAATAGTAGTTTCCTAATAAACAAATTGCACTTAAATCAGTCCTTCAGGATTTTTCTGTCAAGAATGCATTATTTTCCATAGGTCAAGCTCTTAAATATAAAAGAGGTTAATTGCACATTGATCTTGCCAAACTTTCTCAATTTCTGGACAGTAACAAATAGACTACTTCTAATCTTGTTATGAAGTGTAGGTTCATAAAACTCCTGATTATATTACTCTGGAAATTCACTGTGACCTGAGGCACTGGCAGTGGAGCAGGTTAGATTAAGCTTCCCTTTTGCAACTGTTCATTTATATTTTTACCATTGCTCACAGAGTTTAAATCATCAAGCCCATGAAATTCATTTTTAATTGCTTTTTTGTTATGTGTTTCTATTGTTTTTTTCTTGGTGTAATGTGAATCAATGTTGCCATTATAAAGTTAGCCATCAAAGCAGGAATGTCCATTACTTTAGTGTACCGGGAATCATTATGCCTCTAAGACTAGAACCCATTGATGTTTAATACTAGTAAATAGCTTTGATTTAGGAAAGACTAATAATAATGCTCTTTTTTTTTGTTTATACTAGTAACATCAATTAAAGCAGTATTTGGTGGAAAATCTAAGCAGGACCACACTGACAATAATGGCTTATACTTCCACCTTGCCATATTAATACTGTTTATTTAATATAGTTGGATAGAAAGGCTTTGTTCAGTGCATATGGCTATCAAATATTTTGGTTGTGGTAGTGGTCCAAGATGAGGTTAACCTATTACAACAACAAGATTCACAGTACTCCACTGAACAAATCAGGAATCTATGTCTATACAAGATTAGTTTAATGGTTCATTGGGGGCATGTTTTGAGGCCAAGAAAAGGTATGCTAGTAAAAGTTGTGAAGAGACATTAACAATGAGGTTTGGAATGCAGGTGATGAAGTCCCTAAAATAAAGGGAAAAAGATAAACTATCTGATACGTGTATGATGACAACCTGCAGCCCAGGATGACCACACTGATTTCAATGTATTTTGGATCAGGCCCAACGGGATAACGGCCACTGGGTTCAGATCAGGCTCTGATCTGAGCAATGAAAAAAGCATTTTTAAATTTATTAATTTAAACTTTCAGGCAGTGTACTTGTGACAAGCCATCTGCATTGCCATGGTGGCTTCCAGACCGGTGTTGTATGGTGAATTGGAAAGGTTGTAGGGACAGGAACCATCTGGTCACCCTTGCATTCTTCTCTTTATTTCTCTGCATCCACTGGAGGGTTGCATGGTCAGTCACAAGGGTAAACCGTCATCCCAGAAGGTAATAACGTAGTGTTTCCATGGCCCATTTCACAGCCAG
This sequence comes from Lepidochelys olivacea, assembly GCF_965140295.1. Taxonomy (NCBI): domain Eukaryota; kingdom Metazoa; phylum Chordata; order Testudines; family Cheloniidae; genus Lepidochelys; species Lepidochelys olivacea. The sequence continues at coordinate 42,884,063 of NC_140414.1, read as the reverse complement.
GCACTCTCTTTCAACCACGGCATACTTCTGCTCTCTCAGGAGGAGTTTCCTGCTGAGGTAGAGGATTGTATGTTCTTCATCTCCGACCATCTGCGATAGGACAGCTTCCAATCCTACTTCAGATGCATCTGTTTGTAAAATGAATTCTTTGTTGAAGTCTGGGGCTATAGGCACGGGGTTACTGCAGAGGGCTGTCTGTAGATCCATGAATGCTTTCTCTGCGGCATCTGTCCACTTCACCATGTCTGACCCCGGGCTTTTATCGGGTCTGTCAGGGGACTCGCTCTGGTAGCAAAATGGGGAATAAATCATCGGTAGTACCCCACCACACCCAGGAATGCCCGGACTTGCTTTTTCCGATTCAGCCGGGGCCAATTTTGGATAGCCTCTAGTTTGTTTAGTTGGGGCTTCACCGTGCCTCTTCCTACAATGTAGCCAAGGTATTTAGCCTCAGCCCTATAGCACACTTGGATCGGTTGGCTGTGAGGCCAGCCTGTCTTAGTGTGTCCAGAACTGCTTCCACCTTTCCTAAGCGGGTTTCCCAGTTGGGGGTGTGAATAATCACATCAACCAGGTATGCCACTGCATAACTGGTATGGGGCCGTAGAAGCATGTCCATAAGATGCTGGAAGGTGGCAGGTGCCCCAGGCAGTCCAAAAGGAAGAACAGTCTATTGAAACAGACCTTCTGGGGTAAAGAATGCTGTCTTTTCTTTCACATCTTTGGCAAGGGGAATCTGCCACTATCCCTTTGTTAAATCAAGGGTGGTCAAAAATCGGGCATTGCCCAGGCGGTCAACTAACTCATCGATACGGGGTATGGTATTTGGATATCTCATTCAGCCGGCGAAAGTCATTATTGGGCTTGACCACTGACTGTGGGACTCTTTGATGACTCCCAGCTCCAACATCCTTTTTACCTCTGCCTTGATCTCCTCCCTTTTTGCTTCTGGGACCCGATAAGGCCTTAAAGTTACCTTTGCCCCAGGGTCTGTGATAATGTGGTGATATGCTTTGGTGGTCCGGCCCGGTTTGGTTGCAAACACGTCCTGGTATTGGTTGATCATCTCAGTTAACTCCTTCTTCTGGTTTGGTGTCAGATCAGTGGGTATCCTGATTTGCTCCTGCATATTATTTCCCTGGATCGGGGTCTCTTGGGCCACTACACATGCCTCTCGTTTGTGCCAAGGCTTTAAGAGGTTAACGTGATAAATTTGTTCTTGTTTCCAGCATACTGGCTGCCGCACCTTGTATGTTACTTGCCCCACGGGTTCAACCATCTCATAGGGCCCCTGCCATTGGGCCAAAAGCTTGCTTTCTGCTGTGGGTACCAACACCATCACCCGATCCCCTGGTTAGAACTGTCAGACTTTTGCCTGGCGATTGTAATGGGTTCACTGGGCCTCTTGCTCCTTTTCCAAATGTTCCCATACAATAGGGGTGACCCAGGCTATCTGTTCTCACATCTGCAACACATGGTCAATTATATTTCTCTCCTCACTGGGTTCCTCTTCCCATATTTCTTTTGCAATATCTAGTATGCCACGGGGGTGGCGTCCGTATAATAATTCAAAGGGGGAAAACCCAGGTGAGGCCTGAGGTACCTCCCAGATTACAAACATAAGGTAAGGTAGTAGGGGGTCCCAATCCTTCCCGTCTCGACTTACCACTTTCCTTATCATTGCCTTGAGGGTTCGGTTAAACCTTTCTACCAGCCCATCGGTCTGCGGATGATAGACTGAAGTTCTCAGGGTATGTATATGGAGCAGCGTACAGAGGTCCTTCATTAGCTTTGACATAAATGGGGTACCTTGGTCTGTTAATATCTCCTTTGGTAGCCCCACTTGGGCAAAGATCCCCACCAACTCTTTAGCTATCGTTTTAGAGGCCGTGTTCCACAGGGGGACGGCTTCTGTGTAGTGAGTAGCATAATCCAGAATGACAAGTATATATTGGTGGCCCCAGGCTGTCTTCTCCAGGGGTCCCACTAGATCCATGGCTATTCGCTTGAAGGGGACCTCTATGATGGGAAAGGGTACTAAAGGTGCCCTCAAGTGGGGATGGGGACTGTGCAGCTGACACTCCGGGCAGGATGCACAGTAGCTCCGCACTTCTTGTACTCCAGGCCAGAAGAATTGTCGCAGGACCTGTGCCAGGGTCTTCTCTACCCCCAAATGCCCCCCAAAAAGATAACTATGGGCCAGACTTAATACAGGATTCTGGTGTTTTTGAAGTACAAGGATCTCCTGTACCTTCTGCCCCTGTACCGGTGCAACCCGGTATAAGAGATTCTTCTTCATTATGAAGTAGGGTCCTGGTCCCTGGGTTTTCCCTTCCATGGGGACCCCATCTATTTCGGTCACCTCCTTCCAAATGTTGTCGTACCTTGGGTCTTCAGCCTGGTCCCATCCAAAATTTCCTCTCCCGGGGCTAATCTGCCCGAGATCTAGGGGGCCAGTCTCTGTTGCCTCCACTGGTTCAGAGGTCTCTACTGGTTCAGGGTGCGGGTCAGACTCGGGTGCTTCTCCCTCCTGGGTGGCCTCCTTTTCAGCTGCTCGGGTCCGCCTACCTACGAGAGCGACCCTCTGGCTTTGGGCCAGTATTTGGGTTCCCAAGGCCTCAGCTGCCCTTCTTTTCCCGGAACCTTCCCTGTTACCTTACTCAGGGAAAAGGGACCTACTTAGCCTGGGGCTAATATATCTGCCTTCTGTTACTCTCCTATAGCCATCTGGCCCGACCCTGTCACACTATGCGGGTCATTTATCCAATGTAGTCGTGGTCAAGAGCAAAAACCGGAATAGTCTCAGTTGCTTCTGTAACACTATTTTTTCCATTTTATGCCAAGCAGAATGTAATGATATATAATTGAAGAAATTAAAGAAACAGAATTATACATAAAACTAAAGTGCAGTCTTTCCTAAAGCTTACTTGCTTAATAAGGTTGTGTTGAAAGTAGGAAAGGAGAATCATTCCTCTGTTAACACCAGCCATAATAACAGGAAAGGAGTTTTATGTCAGTCTGTTTCTTTTAGTAGAAGGTAGACCTGGAAATCTCTCCTGTGGAGCAGGAACCTGGAGAAGCAAATTCTTGCGAATAATATTGGGTATTAATTACCCAATAACTGCAGTTCTCTGTGTTCTCCCAGCAGATTCTAATTTGCTCTCTCTCTCTCTCTTTTCCAGCTTCTTCAGAATTTTATAACTAGTTTAGATGAGATGGAGAGGACAATTATTGGAGCAGGGCCTTTAATACAGTGGTTGGAACCCTGGATCAACAGACTGAGGCTTGTGTACCTCCTAATGGTTGAACTGCTTTGGAAAGGTTCTGGGATTGAAAGGCAGAGAATATGGCTCCTACTATTTGAGAGGAGGGCCCATATTCAGAAAACTCACAGGGTATATCTACACTGCCATCAAAGGGTGTGACTGCAGCTCCTGTACACATAACTGAGCTAGCTTTAATCTACTTAGCATGGGTACTGGAGTGGTGAGACCACGGTAGCATGGGCTGTGGGTAATTCCTGTGCACAGGCTAACCCACACTGAAGCCCATGCTGCTAACACTTCGCTCTACCACTCTGATTGTAGTGTAGACATACCCATAGTGGTAATTAACCATCTATTAAACACAAACAGTTGAACTAGAATATGAGCTAATTATCCTTATACTATTTCAACTTCTGTAGATTCTCTGTACCTGAGCTCCCCATGTACACAGTAGGAATAATATTATGTATAAGAGTTTTAGGGGCCAATATATGAATGCTTCTAAAGGGCTTTCTGATTCTTAGATGGAAAGTGCTAGACAACTGAACAGCACTGGTATGGTATTGATGTAGCTTGCATCCTTTTATGTATGTATTACGTGACAAATAATATAGAATGATTTTTAAAAAAACCTACATTTTAGGGCATAAGCACAAGCAGGCAGCGTTATGATTGAGTTTTCAAACTTTGTATTTCTTGATTTTGGAGTGCTTGATTTTTTAACCTTATTGTTAGAGTAATGTCATTTTTTTTTTACATGGGAATATATTAACTTCATCTTCATCCCAGATATGTTGAGAAAAAATGAAGTGTGTGAAGTGATGTGATAAAAGTTGGGATATTTAAAGGGACCTAAGAGAGTTAAATGCCCAACTCCCACTGAATTCACTGGGAGAAGAGTGACTAATTCCTTTGACAATACCAGCCAACGTCAAACCTCCCACCCAACTCCTACAAACAGTTGATAGTAACTTCTTAATGATGCCCTTTTACAAGTTGAGGCCTCAGTGGTTCATGTGCATGACTCTGAGCGTCTGCAGGAGTACAGCCTTAGAATATAGTTAGACAAAAATTTCCGGGAGCCTAAAATTTTGGAAAGGATAAAGAACACCTGTTGAATACAGGGCTAAATTATCTGACAGTTTGAATTGGTGCAGTTCTATTTATTTCAGTTGTATTTTTTCTGATTTCCACCTGCAGAGAATATGGTCAGTTGAGTAGCACTATTAGATCTATTGATAACCAAACAAAAAATTAAGAATATATATATATATATATATATAATATAAACACACACACCTAGAAAAGCAGGTTAAAAACTCTTCATTACAATTGTTTAATTTACAATTTACTAGTTAGCAAGTGTTAATAACATAGTAAAAAATTATTAAAAGTCCCTCTAACTCTGCAATTCAGGTTAAGACTGTGCATCAGATGTGAAGTGTAAAGGGAATGAAAATTACAGTAGTACCATTACGTGAAGGAGCTCAGTTTCCAAAATCATTTGCCTATAGTATTGCAAATTCCTCCCAGAGTCAGAGGATTTTCATAGATACTAAGGTCAGAAGGGACCATTATGATCATCTAGTCCGACCTTCCGCACAATGCAGGCCATAGAATCTCACCCACCCACTCCTGCAAAAAAACCTCTCACCTATGTCTGAGCTATTGAAGTCCTCAAATCATGGTTTAAAGACTTCAAGGAGCAGAGAATCCTCCAGCAAGTGACCCGGGCCCCATGCTACAGAGGAAGGCGAAAAATCTCCAGGGCCTCTTCCAATCTGACCTGGAGGAAAATTCCTTCCCAAACCCAAATATGGTGATCAGCTAAACCCTGAGCATATGGGCAAGATTCACCAGCCAGATACCCAGGAAAGAATTTTTTGTATTAACTCAGATCCCACCCCATCTAACATCCCATCACAGGCCATTGGGCCTATTTACCATGAATATTTAAAGAGCAATTAATTACCAAAATCATGTTATCCCATCATACCATTTCCTCCATAAACTTATCAAGTTTAATCTTAGCCAGATAGGTCTTTTGCCCCCACTGCTTCCCTTGGCTTTTGTATTGAATTCAAAATTTGAAATACTAAGCTGAAAGTACATGAAAGACTGGGAAATATGAAGTGCTAATGGTTATGGTACCAAAGTGGTTTGTAAATAGAATGAGAGAGTTAAAATATATTTAAATTAACATGCATCTGAAAAATCTCAATTTCACCTAACAATGACGAAGACAAAAATATCGACATTCTTCGAAGCTCAGTAAGCCCTGGAAGGTCGTAGATTCTGGTTCTATGGGAGTTTGAACTTGTGACAATAAAAGCTGACCCTGCAAAAAAGATTAATGGATAACTGTGGGCCTCAAGCAAATTAATTCTCCAGCATTCAAACTGTACACCCTAAATAGGAGTCCTTTAAAAATATCTTTACCTATGCGGGAAGGAGCAAGGACCGAGCATTAACAGGTTTGGAAGCAAACACATGAGATGACAGAAGAACGATACAAAACAGAATACAATAGAAATGGTACAAAAATAATATGATATGGGCAATAAAAGGAAGTTATAACCCAAAATTCAAGGGATAGATCCTGGAGAGCATTCGTGCCACTCTGTACACAGTTCAGGAGGAGGAGGAGGGCCCCAGACTCAGATGCTGAACCAGACCCTGGTGCAAAATAGCTTCAGAGCAGCTCTCTCTTACACTGGTTTTGTGTGGACAGCAGCTAGGGCATGACTGGAGATTACGTGCCTCATTACTATGCCAGGAGTTGCAGTGGAGGAGGCATAGAACCAACTGCACTGGCCATGCACTACCCACAAATTCTCCCACTTTGGAGGAATCTTAGGCTTTAAGTTTGTTTGTGCTTGTAGAACACAAAGATGTAGATATTCAAAAGGAGGTGCTTGAAAAGCAGTAAAACAACATCATCACATAACAATGAAGTCTATTAGACTGTGGAATAGTCCCCAAAGGAAGTAGTAGAAGCCTCATCACCTGAATCATTTAAAATTAGTATGGAGAAAATACTTGAGAATTTACTGCCAGTAACAATCTAAGCAGGTGACTTAATGGGGTCTTTTCCATTCATGATTCTCAGGTGACACAGTAGATAATGAAAAAGACCCCATGTTGATTTCTTTTAGTCAATCTTAAATATGCTTTTTGGAGGGAGGATGAAGGGGTAGAGTTCAACTTTCTGGTGAAATAGTTGGTGCAGCTTTAGATAAAATGAAATATAAATACAAAATTGCCCATATAAACTTTTATACAGAATCTTGAATTTGGGATTAAGATATACTAAGCTTTTACTCAATTTTCTGCTATGAGGAGATCATTTCAAGCTCAGGCATGTCAAAATGGAGATATCTGCTTCTATCACAAACTAATTTGAGCTAGCATTTTCAGCTCTGTTTAGCACAGAGATTAGAAAACCTAGGCAATTTTTTATATCAGGTCCCCAGCCAGAAAGGCACAATTGCTCTTGGTGAGATTTATGGAAAATCTCTACTGATTATTACTGATTGATACTGTTTAGCATTACTATACTAATAAGTCTTATTCTATACTATAGGGTTGAAAAATATCAATTACATCGTGGAATGGGTAGTTTTGCGCCTCTTTCTTCTCATTTCTAGAGCTGAGTGGCAAAGCTAAGTCAGTTACTACTGCTGTCTTAAAAAGCTGGAAGAAACATTATGTGAAGCTTTGCAGTTTCAGTAAAATACATTTATTTTACAAATGTTCTCTTTACTCCTCTCATATAGCACAGGCAAGCAATGCTGTTTACATTGCTTAAATGTTTCTCTATATGTTCCATTATTTATTTTTCCTAAATCAGAGAGTTAACATGAATGAATTACATACATAGTTACTATAAAATGATACATATTAGATTATGGCAGTGGACACTGATTGGCCAATTGGACCTTTTAGATGCTATCACACTGATGTCACCTGTAAACACAAAAAAGGGAGGAGGAAAATCTTGCCCTCTGCAGAAAGAAGAAATAAGGATGAGTGATACTATTTTCTCCCTATTTATCTTCTGCACTCATTTAACAGAGTTCCAATTGTTACTTGCTCAACTTGCCCATGCAAGGGAACAAAGGAGCATAACACATCCTATTACTCCCCTGTGTGGGCTACCAGATTGCTAGTCAGAGCTGTGAGGAGACCAGGCATCATGGACCTGCTACTCCCAACATGCAGGTTGGCAGGAAGTGGGGAATGAGTGGAACCTTGAGTCTGTCTCTCAAATATGCCAGACAACAAGCTTAGTCAGCATTGAGGGAGAAGTAATCTGCTTCTGCTCTTGGACAGGGGAAGCAGGGAAAGAATGGTTACTCTTAGTGTAAGTGCAGCTACACCTTTACTCACAGCAGACTATAAGGTTAGCATATAGCCCATAATAGGCTAATGCCAATATTTTCAAACAGGGGTAGCCAAAGTTGAAATCAGTGGCACCTATGAGTGCTCAAACACTTGATTTATACAGAAAATATCAACTTTTTTAAAAAAATTGGGGTTCAAATACTTCCCTCAAATTCTGACCTTGGATGAAGGTTGTCTTTGATGGGATTTTCCCAAAAGTCATTGAATTTTTCAAATCCCCCCAGAACCTATCACAAGCAATAATAAAATTAATTAAATGGCTACAAAAAGTGGTAGATTACTGAGGCTTTGTGAAATTTTACCTTTTATTCATCTTCTAGAACCTATAATTGCACAAAGTATTTGCTCAGTTCTCACTGTCCTCACATAATTAGCTTAAAAAGTAGAATATTGGCAAAAAATCCAAGCAGAATGGGTTTTCAGTGATATTACATTTTTGCAATGTCACATGCTGTGTTTTGTGAACACATTCCTAGTCATGTCATGTAGTTACATCATTTTCCTAATGCTGAGATTAAAAAAAAAAAAAACATTCCAAGAACAGTGTCAAAAAGACTACTTACTGCTTTCAGTAAAACAAGTGTTATTTCAAAATAGTGTTAGATTATTATTCTAATGAATTCATATAATCCCATCACATTTCCAAGGTATCTGCATCTTTTTAATCATTCCTTCACTTCTGCTGAAACACAATTTGCTTTTACAACTGAAAGTGCCTTCCATGATATGTTACAAATACTTCACACATCTTCATTCAGTCTTTGTTTATTCTATCCAACTCCCTTTAGAATCAGTATCAACCATGACTGAAACATTGTGCTTCTTGTATATAATGGCACAGGACAGTTGTTCAGATACCACTATGATGGGGCTGATGACGATGCTATCAAATGGCTGGCACACTGCACATACACTGATGATAATGTTGCAGATATAAGACTCCGAATAAAACTGAGAATGGAATAGAAAAATATACACGTGTGTCTGTACATAAAACTGCATATGTTTGTTTATATAGGATAGTAATTTGCATTATCCCGAATTGTCATGAAAACTTCAGGCATTCAGTGTCCACTCAACTTCAGGCTTTCAGCATTAGCCATCATTGCTACAGCAGGAAAATCAATGCTTGATGTGAAAGGAATGGAGAAAACAAATCTTGAAAAAGTCCATATAGTTAATAAGCATCTAGATTAGAGAACTCCAAAATGTCTGGGGAAGAGGGTTAGTAAAGATCCAGAGCGGCTAGGTGCCAGGCAAAGAGAAGGCTAGGGAGAAAGAGCAGAAAGGCCTGGAAAGAAATAGGTAGACAGTAGGTGGCCCAAGAATCTCTGATTTGTGCACAAAGCATGCTCCCTCTAAGTCTGAGAACATAATTAAAACTGATAAGCAATGAAGAGGATTAATATGCATATAAGATAATTTAAGGTGTTTTTTTTAATTAATGTTATAGAGCTCTTGTTGCAGGTGATGCACATGCACATGATGAAGCTGGACATGTTCCAAGTTGTTCTGACTAGAAAAATTTTGATGCATGTTTTAGGAGATTTATGGCCCAAGCGTCAGCTGGAGCAAATAGATATATTCCACTGATGTCAATGGAGCTACATTGTCTTACACAAACTCAGGATCTGGTCCCTAGTCCTTTTGAATCTTGAGCTCTTCTGTGACATTTCAAACATGAAGAAAGATAAACTAGGGTCCATTACTAGTTTGGTCCATTCCCCCCTCCCAACACTCTCCTCCCTACTGCCACCGCCCAAAAAATCTTGGGCTAATGGGAAAAATGGCAGTTTCTCTGATTTTATGTAGCCATGGATCTCAATAGTAAGTATTTCATCCCCAGATGGTTCAGAACTAATGGTGAGGTTTGTTTTAACAAAAAAAACAGCTAGCTGCTAGCTTCTCCTTATGCTAATACGCAATTAGGTGGGGAGAAAGGAAGGAGCCCTCTCCTCCGTGCATTGCCTTCATAAGGGCTAGCCAGATTTAAACCCTCTTTGGAGCACAGGGGCTGCTACTGGCTCATTCCACCACAAGAAACTTGCCCAAAAGGAGTGGAGGAGAGACATTAAGTGCCAGTGTGGCAGCCTCCTTTTGGGTCATCACCAGAGATTGAATCAGGGACTTCTAGAGCTGAATACATGAAAATCCACAGCTTGATCTAAAGAGCCAGCTGGGAGCTGCAACGGACTCACATCTCTGTGGAACAGGCACAGACAGAGATGTGTAACACACTGACCAGAGACCGATATGGCCTGCCACATTAGGACATTGTAAGATATGCTGCACCCTTGAAAGGGATAAAATACATTGCTTTCTCCCCATTGCAAATGGGAAGCTCAGAAATAACATCATGTCTTTGAGTAAGAATACTTTCCAATACTTCTGATCAGGTATGACTCCCTTCCACCATCAAATGCAAGGCTATGGCTAAACAACAGAATAAGCTCTTAATAAACAATATCAGTTATCGGAGGGTGTGCCTGCCTGTAGCTGGAGGATTGTCTTCCAGCCCAGGAAGACAGAAACATACTAGCTCTTCTCAAGCTAGCAACTAAAACTAGCAGTATGGATGTTGCAGTACCAGCAGTAGCAAAGGCTAACTAACCTAATACAGACCGAGGGGGATGGGCACCAGCAGGCTTGTGCTTGTGCAGCTAGCTCATGCTGCTGCCTGCACAGCAATGTCCACACTGCTATTTTTAGCATGCCAGCTCAAATCAGAGATAGAACATGTCTGCCCACCTGTGCTGGGAGGCACACTCCCAGTTGCAATGTAGGCATACTCAGAGTGCCCCCAACCTAACAAACATAAAACTATGAAAGCCCAGGGATGCTTATAAGACAGGAAATGTATTCCTCCGCCATTAAGATAGCATTGCAACCTTTGCTTTTATCCTTTAGATTCTAGTCTAATTTGTTTTTTAAAAAGTATTTTATTAATTCCTCTTGCTGCTCTTGATAATTTATTCAATATATAAACTGTTACATCCTCCCAAAATTACATTGAAAGAATATTCATCTTGCAAAGCTAAGCTCTCAAGAGTTCAGAAATGCCAGAATTGAGGCTGCCTGTACATCCTTATTTTTTCCCCTCAAGTGAGCATGAATCCTGGACCAGTCTATAATTACATGATCCCATTTTTCCCCCACAGGATCTCTACCTAATTCAGTGCATAAAAAGGGCAGGGCTCACTGAATGAGTAGCTATTCAATATTTTGTTCATTGTTAAATTTGTAGCCCCATGTCTTACTGTCTATTCTATAGAGTTTTTAGGCTGCATTATCACTTTAGCATCTGAGTGCCTTCCAGTAGCACATTAAGCAATGTGATTACATATCTGTCATGTGTTGTTTGTTTTCTCATCCTCTCCCCAAGGTGAGAAGCATGTGCAGAGGAGTGTCTTATTATGGTAAGATTTGAAGATTGCTTTTTTAACTTTACATGTTTATCTGTGTTTATGTTAGAGAAGTTATGGTAAAAAAATACTTTGCATTAGGAGAGGAAGATGTTGAGGATTGAGATTGTCCTTAGATCCGAGGGGACTACCATCTTGGACCAGCTCCTGAGAAAGTTCCATTGTGCCAGAGGACTGAAGTTGTCAACCACAGTCTTTAGATGCTTTAGATGGTCTTTCAGATTTCTTGGACCAAGACCAGGGAGCACATTGAAGACATGGACTGAGACCTTGAGCTTGATTTGAAATTTTATGGGAAGCCTCTGTAGAGAGCAGATGACAGTTTTGATGTGCTGCTCACTATTCAAATCCTGATTTTCATACAGAATTATCATTTCCCATGAGCTTTTTTCTATGGCACTTACACTGTGGCATCTAAGGGCTTGTCTCCACAGTGGATCAACGTTGCTGTGATTGAGCCACCAGGAGTTGATTTAGCAGGTGTAGTGAAGACCCGCTAAATTGACCGCCAATTGCTCTCCCATCGATACCGGAATGAGAAGTTGACCCAGCATGGTGTAGATACCGCAATAAGTTGACTTAAGGTACGTCAACTCCAACTATGTTATTCAGGTAGCTGGAGTTGCGTAACTTAAGTCAATTTAGCCCTGTAGTTTAGACCTGCCCTGAGTGCTTCACAAATATTGATGTCTATCTTCACAACACCCCTGTGAGGTGATATTATGCCCATTTTACACATGGAGAACCAAATCGGATATATTCATGTCAGAAGTGTCCAGTAATTTTGAATGTGCAATTGGAGACACTTCCTGCCTCTGCAAATATATGGAGATGCCTTTGCAAATATATACCTCAAACACTCCTCCTCTCCTCTGCTCCTCCTGTGTCTTCTGGCTCCTTGCAATTCCCACATTCCCTAGCCCCTCTGCATTTGAAACATGTCATTTCTCCTCACTGACTGGACACCAGCAAGGCAGAATTCTGAGCACAGGAGATGCACTCCTGCTCGAGTGTCTCTGCTCTCAATTCCAGTGCCCAGCATCACAGTAGCCCCTAGCACCCAGGAAGAGCAACTGCAAACAAAGTCCTAGTCAGCCACTGGCTGGAGCTTGCCCAGTCACTCTGTGGGGTTTGAGCATGTAGAATCTGGTCACATGTCAGAGCTGTGAGGGGCTGGAACAGAAGGAATCTTCAGAGATTTTAGCTGCAAATCTCTAACAAATCTCAGTTGAGCACGTGTGAATTAAAATTTTTGGGGGTTTATAACCTGGCTAACTTTGGACTGGCTAACTGTGGATTATTCCCACAGAAACAACAAAAAGCACAAATTTTCCCCTGCAAATTTCATGTACTTTCTCCAAAGCAAGGAGATGCTAGAGCTTCTCAACAAAACAATGAGTTGTGGGTTTTTTTTTGTTTTTACACATGGTAAAAACTGTGCATTTTCGATATTATTCTCAGAAATAGGTGAACCATTTTAGCTGAAACTTTCCAAAAAGAAAGCTTGATGAAACACCCAACATGTAAAATTTCAGCCCAAATGGTTTGTTTGTCAAACCGAAAAAAGGATTTTATAATGGAAAATGTTGAATATCACATCCTCTGGTACCCACAAATTTCTTAATTATGTGTACTGTACCCGACCACATTTTTTACTGCCAAACTATACTTGCTTTAAGACCATAGAATTAAAACTCCTTCTTTGTTCATATCATTCCAATTCCTTTAGTTTCTTTACTGTGCTCTATACTAATGTTTAAGCACTTTTTAAACTTCTAACAAGTGATCTTGTGGCTTTCTGAGTTTTCAGCACATTTCCTGAGATGTATCAGTTTCCTCTTGTATTCCTCACTATGAATTATAACTACTTCACTGCTCAGTGTTATTTCCTCCCTTTCCATAAATCTGCTAATCTGAGTCATATCTTCCTTCTTTTCTCCTTGCATTTTGCATAGATTTCTCCCACTTAGGCCAATAATTTTAATTCTTCCTTACAAATCATGCCTTCTCACCGATGACCTTTTATGTTTATATATAACTTTTCCACATAAATACTATAATCTCCATTTCTTTTAAAAATACCTCATTCCAATCCTTACAAACCCAAAATGTCGCTATTTTTGCGCTCAACTCAATCTGCCAACTACCTGACTTTGGCTAGCCTTAGTAATACTTCTGAGTATATGACCTTGAAAACATATTCCTTTTCTGATAGAAGGCCCAGGCCCTGATAATGCAAAGACTAGTGCATGTGCTTCAATTTGGCAGGGAAGGTTAAACGTATATGTCTTTGCAAGGCTGGGGTCTTATTTTCTTCAATCGTCTTTGGTTATTTGTATTCTTCATGTTGCACCTAGGGATTACTCAAGGGGTGCAGATACAATAACTGACCCAAACTTTGCCCCCAAAATGGAATTGAAATTTATGAGATTCAAAAAAGTTTGGTTAACTTAAACACAAAGAAACATCTCTGTATTTCTTTGTTTCATGTGACATTGAAAGTGTGATTGAATGGTTTTAAAATCTTTTCTGATTTATCATTCTTTCATTTATCTTATCTGCCAACAGAAATAAATATTTCAGGTTCTAAACTATGCACTTCAAATCCTCTTGCTCTTGATCGTGCATATCTCAACATATCTAAATTTTAAAATTTGTATTGCTCTTATTACCCAGTGAAACCTCCAAAAGCTCACAATCTAAATAGCCAGACAAAGAGTGTCAAAGGAGGTACTATTATCTCCAAATTACAAAAAGTGGACTCGAGACAGAAAGATTACATATTATGCTTGGGAATCTATAACCTAGCTAAGACTTGAACCCGGATTTCCTAAATTTTAGAGCAATATCATAATCTCAAAATCATCTCCCCTTCTGCATCCATTTTATACTCTGTAGTGTTAAAATCTTTCCTTTTTTTGTGCTCATGATTTTTGCATTCATTAAGATATACTGGCAGAAACATTATGCTTTGAAACTTTCAATACATTCCCTGTTGCAGAAATTTCCCTGCTATTTTATCTTTAAACACCACATGGTAACATGTATTCTGTTCATGCATTAAGTCCAATTAACTCATTTAAATGACAGAAAAACTTCATTGCTCTGGCTTGATATGGTTACTGCAACTGCAATTACAACCTTTTCCACTCACCTTCACCACCTACAATATTGCACAAATAACATTGTGGCTCAGTAACAACTTGCTTTCCTTATGTCCAACCGGAGAAATATGTGTGCCCAGCTAGAGAATTTCCTCATCCACACAGTAGAGGGGAGAGAGAGCTTCTTATGGACTAGTCATGTATGTGATCTTGTATCTCCACTGGAGCTACAGTGGTTCAGGAGCAGTGGTGGAGCTGGACCAGACTGCCCTATTGCTGGCACTGTGAAAGAACCTGTGCAATGACAGGAATGCCCACCCCCACCTCATGCAAAATGGCCAAAACGCACCACCAGAAGGCAGAAGAGCCCCAGCCAGATAAAAGACACCGTAATGCACCCCCCACCCCTACTAGCATATCTTTGCAGAGTCCCACAATGGGCTGGAGAAAGATTTCCTGAGCTCCAAGGAACAGAGTTGCTTCTACTTAACCAGACCCACTTGTTGCCCCTACTCTTCAAATTTAAGGAATGGTCCAGGCAAGCTTCCCTGCCTCACTCTGTCCAGTGCAGTATCCTTGTGCCACTCAAGAGATGAGTGTGCAATTCTGTGTTGAAAATACTCAGATTCCTTGAGGCAAACCTTTTTTACCCTAAAGATGATGGAGAAGATAGCCTAGAAGTGTGCACTGATCTCAGCAGAGCTTCATCTTTTCAGCAGAGAGAGGCGCTCTTTTAAGGGCTGGAAATCAGCTGCTTCTCCCTTCTTGGACTGTGCTCCATGGCTCTGTATCTGCACGTGAAGGGCTAGATATTGCCAGTCCATCTTGCTGCAGCTTCATTCAAAGGATGGGACAGAGCCTGCTCCACCAGCCTCTCTGTCCTCTTCCTTCTCCCCCCTTCAATTTCTCATTCCCAGGATTACACTGTATTGTATTTAGCAGCAAGGAAAGATATTTAGCAGAGAGTTTACTTTTAAACAAGAAGTGATTAAATTTGTGGGGATCTATTACTGTTAAACAGAGATTTTTTAATCTTTCTGGATGTCATAAATATAAAGTGAAGGCTAAACACCTTTAAAATGCCTCCTGGACAGAGGAAAAACCCTTTTACATGTAAAGTGTTAAGAAGCTAGGATAACCTCGCTGGCACCTGACCAAAATGACCAATGAAGAGACAAGATACTTTCAAAGCTGGGGAACAAAGGATCTCTCTTGTCTGTGTGATGCTTTGGCCAGGAACAGAAAAGGAATGGAGTCTTAGAACTTAGTAAGTAATCTAGTTAGATATGCGTTAGATTCTGTTTTGTTTAAATGGCTGATAAAATAGCTGTGCTGAATGGAATGGATATTCCTGTTTTTGTGTCTTTTTGTAACTTAAGGTTTTGCCTAGAGGGATTCTCTGTTTTGAATCTGATTACCCTGTAAGGTATTTACTATCCTGATTTTACAGAGGTGATTCTTTTACTTTTTCTTCTATTAAAATTCTTTTCAAGCACCTGATTGCTTTTTCATTGTTCTTAAGATCCAAGGGTTTGGGTCTGTGTTCACCTATGAAAATTGGTGAGGATTTTTATCAAGCCTTCCCCAGGAAAGGGGGTGTAGGTTTTGGGAAGGAATTTGGGGGGAAAGACGTTTCCAAGCAGGCTCTTTCCTGGTTATGTATATTTGTTAGATGCTTAGTGGTGGCAGCAAAAAAGTCCAAGGGCAAAAGGTAAAATAGTTTGTACCTTGGGGAAGTTTTAACCTAAGCTGGTAAAAATAAGCTTAGACGGTTTTCACGCAGGTCCCCACATCTGTACCCTAGAGTTCAGAGTGGGGAAGGAACCTTGACACTGGAACATAATATTCCTCTTTTTCTTAGAATTCCAGAACTCTAAAGCAGAAGAACCAAAAAGAGAGACAGAGAGAAAGTGGTCTGCTCACTAAAGCAGAAAGGCACAACTCAACTTTCTCTAGGCTGGCTCTTTGCAGACTGACTGTTGATAGACGCAGATAGTATGCTTCCCTACAGCGGCCCCTAACCTGCAAATACAACCAGTAAACCCCCTGAGAATTTAAAGTGATAGCTTACAATTTTAAATATTCAATATACCACATTTACCAGCCACTTTTGTTGAGGACATGAATCATCTGCTAATAAGTAAACCTAATGAAAATGTACTCTATGATATGTGTTATGTTAATGTAGTTATCGTGTTTAATCAAAAACAAGATTTTTCTATTTTCCAAGTTTGCACCCTGTGATAATGTGTACCAACCTCATGCTGGTGAGGTGAGGGAAAAAGAGCTGTTCAGGGCCCAAAAGGCCATTCCCCTTCACTTCTGGTGGGCATGTTGCTTTAAAAGGGAGCAACTCAACTCTGTCTGGGCTGACTGTGGAGGAGACCAGTCGGGTGCAGCATTTAAGAAGCCACCAGAAGTCCAAACTGCTGGGATTAAGCCTCATAGCCAAGCCACTGCAAGCCCATTGACCAACGGAGCTGAAGGTGATGACTCACTGTTGCCAGTAGAGGAGATTCAGGAGATGGATCAGTGGGGAACAGAGGAGAGATCCCAAGTCCAGCCCAAGACAAAGCCAGAGGAACTGGAACAAGGATAAGAAATGAACCAGGGAGCGCATTTAGGAGTATCAGGCCCGAGGTCCTGGATAAGCACTACTGCTTTGAAGGGCCCTAGGTAAGAGTAGGATGGGCCTGGGTTCCCCTACCCCCCACGCTCTTCCCAGTTGGCAACATTACCCTGAGCTATTGCCACTATACAAAGAGGTCTTTGGACTCTAACCAGTGGGAAACACTACCCCAAGCCATGACTACCAGGGAAATGGACTCTTGGACTTTCACCATTAGGTGATCCTGCCAGCCTGGAGCACACAGCCAACCCCTTGACACCCCCTCACAATACAGGAAATGGTTAAATCTGGGCATGTGTCTTCTAGGAAAGGTTCCCGCTTGCCTATCGTCTCCATGGTGTATCAGCTAAGGATGAAGATGCAATGGTCCATAACATTCTCTTTCATGGTAAATCCCACAGGTCAGTGTTTTGGGGGGGAGGATCCTTTATAGAGCTCCTCCCATATCATTCCATTGTGGACTCTGTCCCCAGATCTGTTGGAATCTCAAGCAACCATGCAGAGTCTGGCGAATTCTGAGAGAGACCAGGACAATCAGTGAGGCGGCTTTGTGCCTCCTTGCCTGTTCTGCCCCAGTGGTCCCCTGGCTCTCTGGCCATGATACCCCCAATCTGTTGTATCTTTTCCAGGAATCTATGCATAGCTGCAGGAGAAGATATGTTTTCCTCCCTCTAAGCCAGCAATTCTAGACATGCTCCCGCAGCATGGACTCTAGACACAAATTGCCCCATCAGGGTACAGCAGAATAGATGACTGTTGCATGGAGACAGCTGATTTCCCATCACTTCTTTTTCAGGAGAGATGATCTCAGCCAATAAGTTTGATTAGAGACTGTTAAATAATGTTTTATATATATATATAATTTGACAAATAAATTTCAATATGGCTATCTGGGCAAATAATTTGTAAACATATTTCAAAAACTTTCAACAAATTTCACACAGTATCTCAAATGCAATATTTGAAGAGTAATTTATGTAATAATTTTCCAGGTCTAATGTTCAGGTACCTGCTCTGGTTGCTGTCCGACTTGTAAGAGAAGTGCTACTTTGATTATATGGAATTTAGTACACTGTATTGAAAAACTCACATCAAAATTCACTGTAGGATCTCTGCAGGAGTTTTCCACCTTATTACATTTTTAGGGTGAATCAATGAAGATTTTTGAACTATTTATGAAGATTACAGGCTTGCTCACTGTCCCAGATTAGAGGGTTCCACTATATATATATATATATTATATATATTTGTGGTATATCAATATGCTTCAGTTCTTCAGGAGATCATGCTCTGTGTTAATCAGATTATGAATGGGGGCTGTAAATCAGGATTCTGCTGGAGTTTTTCTTTGTTTGTAATTCATTATTCAGTTATGGTAATAAAAACAGTTCCTTTGGCAGTGGGTGCAAGAGAAAACCTACATCTACATATGTCTATTATGGGTCAATTTTTTCCCCTGGCATAACTCCAGTAAAATCAGTGCATTTACACTAGTAACAAATTTGCAATTTAACACAGCAATTTAACACAGGTTTGCAAAGTTTTCCTCTTTTCTGTGTCTTTTGATTTTCCTCTCTCTCTAAAAAAAAAAAAAAAAGTCTGAATATAAGGAAAAATCCAATTTTCATTTCTCATCTGATCTGTTGTCAAGAAATGTGCTTCCAAGCAAGTATTCATGGCCGGGCCCTGCAGACTTCTTACAATGGTATTTATGCAGGTCCACTTATTAACGTTTCTCATTACATTGAGCAAGACAAATTTAGGGCCTGAGCCAAAATGGCTTATTAAAGTTTGCATAAACCATTCCTGATAATTAAGGTTGGTTGGCCCTCATAGTCATCTGATGAGAGAAGCCACTATGACAGGCCTATGTATTCTACACAAAGTTCAAGCCAACATAATTATAACTTATTTCCACAACATTTTGAAACTTGAGACCTTTTTCATTCACAGTACATAATATCTAAAAAAAAAACCAACCAAAAACTTCAAATCTCTTTTTTGTGGAAACCTAACATTTTGTCATTCAGTGTCATCAATTAATATTATTACTGTAAAACTACTTAAATTTCAAAGCACAAAATTGCACCAATTGTACCAAATTACATGTTTATTTTGAAGAATATAATATAGTGAGCAGAATATTTTACTAGAATATGGACATGCTGGTAAAATAGATCATCTTTAAGTTACAGTAGCTGAATTCCCTGAAGTGCTTCATAATTATCAACAATAAAAACTGAGATATGCAGAATCAAGGGAATATATTCATATTTTGTGTTTCTGATTGCATTTGCATATGCATTCTTTTCATACACTGCGTCAAAGCACATTCAAAACAACAAACTGAAGTCACTTTGTGGAGGTAGCAACAGCATTCACTAGTCCTTGAGCATCAGTGATGAAGAAACTGTAAAGTTTAGATTTAAACAGGCAGATTCCTAATAGTTTTGTTAGGAAGAATTTAGGTTGGAACCTGCAGGTTATTCCCTCAGCAATTGAAATGACTGTGATGGCATCCTCAATGCCCACCTGGCCAAACAGAAGAACGCTACATCTAGAATTCAGCTGCAATGCTTTCTCTGACAAAAAAGCTACTTTCCAAGAGACCCTCCTACTATTGTGTTGAACTACAGGTCTATGTAACAATTAATCATGGATCTAGCAAAAGAGAGTTTACTCAATATCAGTTAGAATCCATCAACAAGATATTTTTAAAACCAGTGCCATATTCAGAAATGTTTAAAATCATGTCTCTAGAGAACCCCCCAATATTTTAAAAAATACTACCACTGGAGAAAAAATGGCAGCAATATTTATTAGATGTATTGTACAGTACCAGGTACAATGGGGCCCAATCCTCTATTGAGGTGTCTGGGTCTTATAACAGTACAAATAAATACCACTGAAAATATACAGTTAATAATTGATAGCTTACTCTGTTATATTATGCTATGGAGCATTTGCCATTCATTGTGGCCTTTATGAAGTAAGAGTGTACTGATCAGAATAATATGGATAGGTAGAAACTGATGTTTGGCACAAATTAAAAAGAGAACCAAGTGCATGTTAAACAAAATAACAAAAATATCAGTAAGTAATACCGACATTAAGCAACAAACAATGTCTATGGACATAATAGCAATCCTCCTAATCATTAATTAGTTTTGCAGTCTGGCAACTAGCAGTGCTGTAAGGGTCAAGTTATTTCTTGCTTCACAAAAAAGCTGTGGCACAAGTAATCTAGGCCAAGATCCTCAGAGGTATTTAAGCACCTAACTAACTCTCATTAACATCAGTAGGCATTAGGAACCCTATTTATAAATACTTGTTCACACCCCTTCTTTTCTTCAGGGAATCTAGAAATCTCTATAATAATGAAATATCTGCTGCAGAAGAAAGCACTAATGCCTGTTGATCAGGTCAGGCAATTTTACATTCTAAAGTCTTTCTTGCAAATATCCTAACATTTCTCTGAAAAACAGACGAGTGCTGCTACTTATGGGAAGCAGCAGAATATGTGAATTACTGTACAGCTGATCTCTTTTCCTGTAGCTGAAGCACTGAAGCTTGTACAGTATTATGAAAAAGCAGCACTATTTCCAGTTAGGTCTGATAAATCCTCTCTATTAAAAACATGGTACCCCCCGCCCCCGTGCTACAGAGATCAGTACTGTCACAGTGCAACACCCTCTGCCTATACACTCCATCATCCATGAGGTCAAGTTCATAAGCAAAAGATATGGATGTCCTCATTTTACCATCTCAATAGATGACTTTATTTATTTATTTACTTATTTATTTATAAAACCCTGAGGGTGTCTAACAGGGTCTTCAAACAGCACAGACATTATTCTGATCTCATACTGGATTTACACAGGTGTCACTATTAACTTCAGTGGAAAGAAAAGGAGTATTGTGGCACCTTAGACTAACAAATTTATTTGAGCATAAGCTTTCGTGAGCTACAGCTCACTTCATCGGATGTGAAAGCTCACAAAAGCTTATGCTCAAATAAATTTGTTAGTCTCTACGGTGCCACAAGTCCTCCTTTTCTTTTTGTGGATAGAGACTAACACGGCTGCTACTCTGAAACTTCAGTGGAGTTACTGTTCATTTAGACTGGAGCTACTGAGTGTACAGTTAAGTCCAGTGAATTTATCTAAAATCTAAATCAGTAAGAGATGAGATTTATATTACAAATTAATACTTTTTTTTAAAAAAGGTGGACTGTTAAGTTGGGTACCTATAACAGTCTGCTGTCACAGTCTGTAAGTAGGAGTCTTCTTCATTTCATCTGTAGCAGCTGACTTACAGAAACACTTACAGCCTGATTTACCCTGTACTGATAGGAAAAGCCAAAACTTCCCTTCCATAGCCTGGCTCTTTTGCAAAAATCTACAGGAAGCCAATTACTGTTTCAAAACTACATCCCGATTTCAGCCCAACCTGGTGTATACTGGCCTTGACTTCAATGGAACTTTGACAGTTTACACCTGTCAGTGATCTGTCCCATTACCTTTTCAGGGGTCAGAATCCTGATTGCACCTTTCAGAGAGAATAAAGGATCTCTCTGTATAGCTAACCTGGACCCAGAAACTATGACATAATGATTCAGAAAGTAATGAAGAGGACAAACAGGAGAAGGTGATGCACTGTCTGTTTTCCAGGAAAGAATTGAATACGTGCTTACTGCTGTATCTGCTTTTTCCCAGCGGAGAGCCTGGAACACGTGCATCTGAACCTCAGTAATCCATCCTATTCATTCTCCACTTTACATCAGGGATGTAAAACATCTCACATGATATCTGTTGCCTATGAACTTCCCAGCTACTAGCTTCATCGACAATTAGTGTGAAAACAACTGGTTCGGAGCAGCTTCAGTGAAAAGTGGACAGCAATTAAGTGAAGATGCTTAACTATCCTTAAACCAGAAACAATTTCCTGCTGTGTTAGAGTTATAAGACACAGGGTGAAATGATGGCCCCACTAAAATCAACTGTAAATATCCCATTGGCTTCAATGAAGTCTAGATTTCACCCCTAATATTTTAATGCTTTGTGGAGAGAAAAAGTTCTATGCAGAATAAACTAGACATGGTTAAACATTTGAACTGCCTTAATAAAACAGGAATGTGGTTGTTTCATTATCTTTCCATATTCTGTTTTTAGCTGCAGCTTGAGAATAACCTTTGCTTTATCTATACAATTTAACTAGCAAGTTTTGATGTTTAAGTATAATTCTGACAATCATTTGGTATAATACGTGGTCACATCCCCCCTTATTCAACTCCGAGCTATGTTGCTGTTGAAGGCATGATATTCTGAAGGCACACAGTCATCTATCTTATCTATTAATCATTGAAACATTTGTTACAATTTGTATTTATAGAACAATTTGCACCAGAAGGTGGCACCAAAAGACTCAACTTCAAAACTTCATGTTTTGATATGTGCTTGAGATAATATCTTTCTTAGCTCTTTAAGAAAACAAAAGTAGAGTCCAAGCCTCCTCATTTAGGGACATACACACAACTTGTGGCTGTAGAATCATACAGCAAGGAATCGTTCCATCTAGAAATCCTGGGAGACAACCGGGGAAAAGTAATACCTTTTATTGGACCAATTTCTGTTGGTAAAAGAGACAGCTTTAGATCTACACAGAGCTCTTCTTTTTGTTTTCTGTTGTCTCTCTAATTTCCTGGGAATAACACAGCTACAATCACACTGGAAACAATTCTAGGAATCCTGACCTTTTCCGAGCTGCATAAACACTGCTGGGTATGCTAATTGTTATTGTTATATATTGATTATGTAACTGTAGCAAATGCACACTTCAGCTGAATATAGTCTCTGCTTAAATCCATTTTAAGAAATGCAATCATCTGGAGTTATTAATGGTCTGGTAAAACAAAACAAAAAAATCCAAAGGTTTTAAATTCTAAAGCTTAGTTTGATTTAATGCAATGAATCATTAGCTCCTTTGATGGCCTCTATTAGTGCAGTAACTGAACACCTCATAACCTTAATGCATCACCATGCTTTGAGGAAGGGCAGTACTAATATATCCATTTTACAAATGGCAAGTTGGGGCACAGATTAAGTGACTTGTCCAAGGTCACACACAGGAAGTCTGTGGGAGAAAAGAGAACTGAAGCTGGGTCTTCTATGTCAGAGACTAGTACCCTAACCTCTGGGCTATCCTTCCTGTCTGTAGGTCTTGCCTTTAGTTATTGCCATATTATATAAAGATACAATGTTATTAAATAAAGTATAACTGAACAGACATATCTGTGCGTGCATATAATTCAGATACAGTACAATGTAAATGCACTGAAAAATACATCAGTAAAAATTTGAGTGCGGATGTATACATTACTTTTTACTAACAGATGTGCAGATTGGTTTTGAATTAACAAAGATAGTTCAGAAAGTAGGGGACATGCCAACATCTAGTTTCTATCACAAGCTTGATGGAAAAATCTATGCATAGCAGAATGACACTGATGAAACAATTTAAAAACCTTTAGAAAAATCTGCTGTAAAACTGGGTAAAAGCTGTATTTTGCTAAAAAAACAAAAGCAAAAAACACCCCACCCCCAACAACCTCCCCCCACCAAAAAACCCCCAAACCCTCAAGAAAAACCTGACATGCTAAATACACTAAATTACCAACACAGAGAAGCACCCAATTGTGCAATATATTAAGTATACTCAGTTCTCACTGGGGACAAGAGACATAAAGAACATTGCTGCAAATTTGATCAGTATTGAGGATGTTCAGCACTTCATAATATTGGGCTTAGGGGCAAATTGTACATCACTCTCTGCAGATTCAGAGAGATTTACACAGTTCTCCTATACAAGGGGAGGTGGGATGGGACTATGAGAAAATTTTGCACTGTGTTAGATTTTACATCCTGCAAGAGAGAAAGTCCAGCTCAGTGGGGGACCCCTATATGGAAGCTCAAAGGGGCCTGATCCAAAGTCTACCACAGAGGACTTTGGATCAGGCCAGGGCAGATTTGACAGGGTCAAGGCTATAAGATCCACCAATACTCAGACCTGTATGTTAGACCAGAATCTCTGTTCCCATACTTGAGGAAGGAGAGGATTCCTTCTTACTCTTGCCTCCAGGGAGTTTCCCAGTGCCCAGCCAAGCTACCAAGACTATACACTGAAAAGAAGTCTTGGCCCTTTCTGAACAGCAGTGACTTATAACACGAGCAAGCTACCTCCCACCTCCTTATGTTTTCTATGAGGGGAACCTTCTAAATAAAAAACATACTGATCACCACATAATGGGAAAAAAACAAAAGCCCACAGGTTTACTCTATGGCACTTTTAACACAACTTAATAGTCAATTTGTTCACATAAGGAATGAATGCTTAAATGAGTCATGTGAACCTCAGAAGGTTCAGAGGTTCAGTGCAGATATATTTCAGGTTTCAGAGTAGCAGCTGTGTTAGTCTGTATCCGCGAAAAGAAAAGTACAGATATAAGCGTTCAGAATTTTAGAAACCCATCTAGACGTATTGGACCATTTGTGTTTAGTAGTCTTTTATACCCCACCCCCAAAATAAGTCTGTGATAACCATTCTCTCTCGTCACCCCTACCATATCCATTGAACTTATCCATGAACCTGTTTTCTCCAGGCTCTCATCCCCCTACCTTGGATTAGCCCACCACAGGTCCTATCAATGTTTCACTCTTCACATCAAACCAATATGTGGTTCAAATTTTATATGCATTAAGACTTCCTTAAAGTCTGATAATATAAGATATGATGTGAAACACCTGCCCAGGCCCAATAGAAAGATGGCAGATTTACTTATTCCAGAATATTAATGGGGCTGTGCCCCTCATAAACTACTGTCATAAGGCCTGATCCAAAGCCCATTGAAGTTAATGGGAAAATATTATTTTAATGTAGTTTTTGTTTTGTTTTTTATAAGAAATAAGTTATATACACTGTGACAAAATTCTTCCTCTACCTTGGTGGGTCTTGCACTTATTGGCAGATTTGCTGGCCTTGGAGCTTCACAACAGCCCTCAGTTTGGCTGTTTTCATGAACCCACAGTCCAGGTCGACTCCTCCTGTGTCTGACCAGGAATTGGGAGGATTTGGGGCCCACCCTCTACTCCGGGTTCCAGCCCAGGGCCCTGTGGAATGCAGCTGTCTAGAGTGCCTCCTGGAACAGCTGTGCGACAGCTACAACTCCCTGGGCTACTTCCGCATGGCCTCCTCCCAACACCTTCTTTATCCTCACCACAGGACCTTCCTCCTGGTGTCTGATAATGCTTGTATGCCTTACTTCTCCAACAGTATGTGTTCTCACTCTCAACTCCTAGCACCTCTTGCTCCCAGCTCCTTACACGTGCACCACAAACTGAAGTGAGCTCCTTTTTAAACCCAGGTGCCCTGATTAGCCTGCCTTAATTGATTCTAGCAGCTTCTTGATTGGCTGCAGGTATTCTAATCAGCCTGTCTTAATTGTCTCCAGAAGGTTCCTGATTGTTCTGATTGTTGGGAAATGGAACATCCTTTGCTTGCTCCTCAGCTATCTGCTTTCTATTCTTTCCTAAAGCCCCCTGGCCTGGATTTTTCCTACTTTTTGAACCTGCCTTAGTACCCCCCCTTCCCCGACTGGGCCAGACGCTTTTTTTGCTTTGTTTTGATTCTTTGTTATTTTTTTCTTCTTGCCGTTTACATGCTGGTCGGCCTCCAGCTTGCCACCAGCACCTGCCCCCCTCCACGCCTGCTTTCGGGTGCAGCTAATTGCCTCAGCTGAGCCCCCTGGAGGAGGGGGGGAAGATAGCCGATTTTGCTGTCCGGAGGGGGGAGTGGAAACCCCCAGACCCAGCCGTTTTGCTGGCAGCTCGGATTTTACAACATTCTCAGCATGCCAGAAGCCTTGAAACACAGCCAACACAGCTGGAGAAGAAGATTTCAGAAGACAGGAGAAATAATCCGGAGAAGCTACGAATCATCGTGAAGGGG
Organism: Lepidochelys olivacea; assembly: GCF_965140295.1. NCBI lineage: Eukaryota > Metazoa > Chordata > Testudines > Cheloniidae > Lepidochelys > Lepidochelys olivacea. The sequence goes on along the minus strand of NC_140414.1, from coordinate 42,858,235 downwards.
GCCGTAAGACTGAGTAATTTTCTGAATTATACTCTCGTGGGGGGGAGTTTGACTGTGGTTTACTTGCGTTTGTGGCGGCACAGGGGGTGTGGCCCGGAGCCCCCCCCCCGATCCATCCGTGCCCACCTACAACTACAACTGTCACGGCCCCCCCGCCATCCGTCCCTGCTGGCAACCTGCCATCTCCCTTCGGATCCAGCTGTTCGCTTTGAACCTTGTCTTTCGGACCGGATATAACAGCCGACCAAACGAGACTCTTTGGACAAACGTGCGTGGGTCTGCACCCCTTCCCCCCCCGGATTGCTTATCCCACAGCTTGCCCCTATTACTGGACCCCGATTTGTCCCCCCCCTCCCAGTCCAACCCCTTCAGCATTCCCCCCCCGCCTGCAGCCCAGCAGGGAGGAGCGGTTACTTTGCTTCCCCCTCCCTCCTCCTCCTTCCGGTGTCTCCCCATCTCTCCCTGCTCACAATGGCGGGGAATGAGAGGGGTGAGGCCCCTCCAACAAAAACAGCTGTCCCTCCTCAACCACCCCCCCGCCCGACCCCCAAGGTCCTCCCCACCACTATTGTTAAGATACTTGCCACCCACCCCCCCGCTGGGGCACCGGCAGAAGGAGGCACCGGGGTGATCACTGCTGCTGCTGCAACCACCGCCCCCCCAGATTCTAGGAACCCCCCCAGCTGGCCGGAAGGGCCAAGGCGGGAAGAAAGGAAAGGGCCCCGCTAAAACCACTATGCCCTCCATGGCAGGGGCTGCCCCCACCGCTGTGGCCTCGTCATCAACCGTGGCGCCCCTCCCTGCGTTTCCCTCCACCAGCTCTGCGATTGTCCCTCCCCCGGCCCCCAGGACGTATGCCTGGGCGGCAGCGGGCTCCCCCCTGCCTGCCGCCTCGTCATCTCGCCCCCCCCCACCTCCGCTACCATCACCAGCGGCCGGGGCCCTTTCCCCGCCTTGACCAGGAGGCACAGTGTCCGTTGCCTCCTGGTGCCTGCCTCGCCCCACGTGGAGACATACGTGCAGGCGTTGGCGAAGGTGGTAGGACCCACGGCTATTGTGGCGGCCTCCAAGATGTATGGGAAGATCGTTTTTTTCTTAGCCTCGGAGGCTGCCGCCCAGGAGGCGGTGGAGAGGGGCCTGGCGGTGGGGGGGGGGGGTTGTCCCCCTAGAGCCGCTAGAAGACCTGGGCGTTCGCCTCGTCCTCACCTCCGTTCCTCCCTTCTTACCCAATGTTGCCCTGTTGTCCACTCTCTCCACTCTGAGGAAACTTGTCTCTGTCATCAGCCCTCTCCCGTTGGGCTGCAAGGACCCCACCCTCCGTTACGTCCTTTTGTTCTGCCGGCAAGTGCAGCTTCTACCGCCGGCAGGGGCGCGTGATGGAGAGGCGCTCAAGGGGTCTTTCCTAGTCCTCTACCAGGGAGCCCGCTATCGGGTCTTTTACTCCACTGGAGAGGCCTGGTGCTACCTCTGCCGCTCAGCGGGGCATGTCCGCAGAGACTGCCCTTTGGCCCGGGTGGGAGGGGCACCCGAAACCCCCGAGACCCGGCAGGACATCGGCCCCATCGCTGCCGACGCCCCTGGCTGCCTGGCACCTGAAACCAACCCTCCTCCTACCCCACCCATTGCTGCTCCCGTCCGGGCCCAAGAGATACCTTCCCTACAACGCCCGGGCGAGCAAGGGAGTTCTATCCTTGCTATTACCAATCCAGCAGAGCCTATGGAGGAGGGTGTGGCAAGGATATTACCGGGTATAGGAGAGGGCCCGCCCCAAGGAGGAACCCCCGCCCCTCATGCTGCCTCACCGCTACCCCCCTGAACCCCTGAACCATCGCCTCCGCCCCCCGACATGACCCCTGCTAACCAGCCCCCAGATGATGCAATGGAGGGCTGGACCCTAGTCCAGGGGAAGCGAGGCAAGCAGAAGGCTCTAGCTCCGCTGCATCCATCCGATGCGGAAGCCCCCCGGAAGACCAGGAAAGGAGGCACTGATATTGAGCCTCCCACTACGGCCACGAGTGAGATCCATCTGCTGGTGTCGGGAGGGGAAGACGGACTGGCATTGGAGGGCAGAATCCCCCCTCCATGGGAGACCCTCCCCTCCGAGGCTCCTGAGGACGCCCATTCTGCCTGGATACCACCCGAACCCCCCGCGGACCCCGAGGCGACCGTTGAGGCGGGCCCTAGAGGAGAGACCCCCGGGGTAGCAGGAGCTGACCTCTCCCCCGTGTATGCGGAGATTGAGGCCCTAGATTTGACCCCGGTCACCCAGGGAGAGGATGATCTACTGCCGGCTGGCCTCGAGCTGGGCAACCTTACCCCAGCCCCCCTTTCCCCATGCTCCCTCCCCCTAATTGCCTTCCTGGGCGAGCACCCTGCAGAAGGTGGTCCACCACCTGATGCCATGGCCGCTAAGACCACCATGGAGCCAGTGCCTAGCATTATTGGGAGCCCCCTCCCTTACCCCTTAACCCTTGACTCTGCTCAGGAGGCACTTTCCTTCAGCTGCTTGCCTCCTGAATCCCAGAGCCTTACCCCTGCCCCTGCCCCCACCCCTGTCCCTGCCCAAGTCCAAGTCCTCCTGCAATGCTAATGCCGCCCCTGGGATTATTTCCTTTCCTCCTTTTGCAGATTCCCCCCATGGAGCAGTCTTTGCACTTTCTAGTCGCGACCCATTAGGCGTTGCAATTTTCTCCCTGCCATCCCCTTCCACCCCAAGGTGTGAAATGAATTTAATAACCCCAGCCTGTCAGACGCCCCGTCGGTGGTCCGCACCCTGTCTACCCGCCTTAGTGGACCACAAGGCTGTATTAAGAGTCCCAGGGAACACCCCAGAAATTGTAACCCCACCCCCCCATGAGCTGCGGCATGCACTACGGAAGTTCCTAGAACACACCCGAGGCACCTGCAATAGGGTACAGCTGGATCTTCATCTATGGGGGGACTTTGACCAAATCCTCCAGGCCACAAGGGCCCTTATACAGGAGGGCAGGGGGCAAGGAAGGCGCGGTGCTGCGGCCTACGAGCGAGCCTGTGGCTTCCGACACGATCTACTCATCCACGGGATGGGTCACGGGTTGCTGCACAACCCGCCGGGGGCCCTGAACACCCCCGCCAACAAGAAACCCCCACCCCCCCAGCCCTCCTCATGACGCCTCTTATTATTGCGACCCTGAATACCAGGGGCTGTAGGATGGCTCTCCGCAGGTCCCAGGTGCTCTCTTACCTTCGGGAAGGGGGGTACTCTGTAGTTTTCCTGCAGGAGACCCATACGGACCCGACCGCCGAGGACAGATGGCGGCTGGAGTGGGGGGACGGGGCATACTTTAGCCACTTCACGACTTGGCAAGCTGGAGTGGCAACCCTGTTCTCCCCCAACCTATGGCCTGAGGTGCTAGGGGTCACTGAGGCCGTGCCGGGCCACCTGCTGCACCTTCGAGTCCGTATGGAGGGGCTCGTGGTCAATCTTGTTAACATCTATGCCCCGCAAATCAGCTCAAGGCGGCCACAATTCTATCAGCGGGTGTCCGACTTTCTCGGCACCCTAGATTCGCACGAGTGCCTGGTCCTGGGAGGGGACTTTAACACCACTCTCAAGGAATGGGACCGCTCAGGGGCCGAGCCGAGCCCGGCCGCCGCGAATATTCTCCGAGGGATAGTTGAACATCACTCCCTAGTGGACGTCTGGCGTGACCATCACGCAGATGACACTTCCACGTTCACCTTTGTCCGGGTGGAGGCCCATCGGTCACACCACTCTCGGTTGGACCGTATTTACTTATCCCGTTTCCATCTTTCACAGGCCCACTCCTCCGCCATTCGGCCGGCCCCATTCTCCGACCATCACTTAGTCACCGTAACGGTCTCCCTCCGTGCAGAGAGACCGGGGCCGGCCTATTGGCACTTTAACAACAACCTGTTGGATGACGAGAGCTTCGTGACGTCCTTCTGGGAGTTTTGGCTGGCCTGGCGAGAGCAGTGGCGTGCCTTTCCCTCGGTGCGGCGATGGTGGGATCTCGGGAAGGTGCGCGCCAAGCTCTTCTGCCGTGACTACACTCGGAGCACCAGCCGACGGCGAAATGCGGTGATAGAGCAGTTGGAACGGGAGGTCTTAGAGATGGAGAGGCGCCTGGCCGCCAACCCCGAGGACCCGTCCCTCTGCGGAGTGTGCCGGGAAAAGCGGGAGGTGCTCCAGGCCCTCGAGGACCACCGGGCCCGAGGTGCCTTCGTTCAGTCCCGCATCCACCTCCTTCGGAAGATGGACTGCGGCTCCCGCTTCTTCTATGCCCTGGAGAAAACGAGGGGGGCCAAGAAACACGTCACCTGCCTTCTTGTGGAAGATGGCACCCCCCTCACAGATCCGGAGGAGATGTGTGGGAGGGCCCGTGACTTCTACACAAGCCTTTTCTCCCCGGATCCGACCGATCCTGGCGCTTGTGGGGTGCTCTGGGAGGAACTCCCCACGGTCAGCGTGGGCGACCAAGACCGACTAGAGCTGCCTCTCACCCTGGCCGAATTCTCGGAAGCCCTCCGTCGCATGCCCACCAATAAATCTCCGGGCATGGATGGGCTGACTGTGGAGTTTTACCGCGCGTTCTGGGACATCCTCGGCCTAGACCTAGTCACCGTCTGGGCTGAGTCCTTGCAGAGCGGGGTCCTCCCTCTGTCGTGCAGGCGAGGGGTGCTCGCCTTGCTGCCGAAGAAGGGGGACCTCCGCGATTTACGAAACTGGCGTCCCGTCTCACTCCTTAGCACGGATTACAAAATCGTAGCGAAAGCAATCTCGCTGCGGCTAGGGTCCGTGATGGCGGACGTGATCCATCCGGACCAGACCTGTACTGTCCCGGGTCGCAGCATTTTTGACAACCTATTTCTAGTCCGAGACCTTTTGGAACTCAGGCGGAGAGATGGTCTGTTGTTCGCCCTCCTGTCTCTTGATCAGGAGAAGGCGTTCGATAGAGTAGACCATGGGTACCTCCTGAGCACTCTGCAGGCGTTTGGATTCGGACCTCATTTTGTGAGTTTTCTCCGGGTGCTGTATGCCTCCGCAGAGTGTTTGGTTAGGCTCAACTGGACCCTGACTGAACAGGTCAGCTTCGGGCGAGGAGTGTGGCACGGGTGCCCCCTCTCGGGCCAGTTGTACGCTCTGGCGATTGAGCCTTTCCTCTGTCTCCTCCGCAGGAGGATGACAGGGTTGGTGCTGCGGGAGCCGGAGCTGTGGCTGGTCCTATCGGCGTATGCCGATGACGTACTCCTCGTGGTCCAGGACCCGGGCGACTTGGCGTGAGTGGAGGCATGCCAGGCCATCTATTCAGCAGCCTCCTCCGCCTGAGTCAACTGGGTCAAGAGCTCTGGCTTGGCAGTGGGGGACTGGCGGCAGGTAAGCTCCCTCCCACCCGCGCTTCAGACCATCCAGTGGAGTGCGGGTCCACTGCTCTATCTCGGCGTTTACCTTTCAGCCACGCACCCTTCCCCGCCGGAGAACTGGCAAAATTTAGAGGGCGGGGTGATACAGCGGATCCGGAAATGGACGAGGCTACTCCGATGTCTCTCCCTCCGAGGGAGAGCACTGGTGCTTAACCAACTAGTCCTGTCCATGCTCTGGTACCGGCTCAACACCCTGGCCCCGGCTCCGGGTTTCCTGACCCACCTCCGGAGATTGATTCTAGAGTTCTTCTGGTCAGGAATGCACTGGGCCCCTGTTGGAGTTCTTCATCTACCCCTGAAGGAAGGAGGGCAGGGCCTGAAGTGTCTGTACACTCAGGTCCGCGTTTTCTGCCTCCAGGCCCTGCAGAGGCTCTTTTATAGTGCAAGTAGTTCGGCGTGGAGCATACTGGCGCACGCCTTCCTGCACCGTTTCCAAGGGCTTCGATACAACCGGCAGCTCTTTTATCTTTCTCCGAGGGGTTTTCCGCGAGACCTCTCCGGGCTGCCGGTCTTCTACCAGGACCTCCTCCGGACCTGGAACTGTTTCCAACGACCAGGTCCGTGGCGGCCACCGTGGGAGCAGATCTCCTCACGGAGCCCCTACTACACAACCCCCAGCTCCGTGTGCAGGTGGCGGAGTCCCGCTCGGTGCGCCAGAGGTTGGTCCTGGCAGAAGTCACGAGGGTCGGAGACCTCCTGGACTACGATTGGAGAGACTGGCTGGATCCCCTGACGCTCGCTCAGCGCATGGTGCTCTCCAGCCCCCGTACTCCCCGGCGCGTACTTCAGGAGGTGAAGGCCGCCTTGACCCCCGCTGCTTGGGCTTATGTCAACCGAGCCTTGCGCGAGGGCGCACCCCACCCATCCTCTACCCCAGGCCCGCCGAACCTTTCCATTGGGCCCCTACCCCGTAGATCCCAACAAACCCCTCACCTTTTCACTGCAAACCGGCTGCATGAACTGCAGCCAGTCAGTTTTCAAATTGCACCACGGAAATATTTATACACACTCACGCTTCACACCCTTCACGCCCACACCCTGGTGTCCCGCCCCGATACAAAGTGGCGGGATCTCCTGCCACCTTTGGAGGGTGAGCAACCTCGATGGGCCAGCCTGTATTCCACCTTGATCCCGAGGCCCGTCGGGGACATCAGTTGGCAGCTCCTTCACGGAGCTATGAGCATGGGCGTGTTTCTGACACAGTTTACCCCCATCCCGGATACTTGCCCTTTTTGTAATGTGAGGAAAACCCTGGCGCATGCATATTTAGAGTGTGCCAGATTGAAGCCCCTTTTTCGGCTCCTCACAAATATTCTATTGCGCTTCTGGCTTCATTTTTCCCCTCACCTTTTTATCTATACACTTACCATCCGTGGCCCCACAAAATCGCGGGATCTCCTGGTCATTCTCCTCCTAGCCTTGGCTAAAACAGCCATTTATAAAACCAGAGAGAGGAGGTTGGCCCATGAAATGTCCTGCGATTATAGGGCCTTTTTCCGATCCTCAGTACATTCACGTATCCGGGCAGAGTTCCTCTGGGCAGCGTCCACCGACTCCCTTGACGCCTTCGAGGAGCAGTGGGCACTGTCCGGGGTTCTCTGCTCAGTGACCCCGTCTGGTTCCCTCCGTCTGACTCTTTGATTGAGGGGAAGAGCGAGAGACGCCAGCCCCAGCCGTTGCCGCTGTGGATACCATCATTACTGTCATCTAGGAGGGGTCCTATAATACATGGATGTCTACCCCCCCACCTCTAAACCGCCCACCCGGCAGCCGTGCCCATCTTGCCGGGCACTCTCAGGAGAGGGAGGATCGGTGACACTGGGCGCGGCACCAGGTAACTCAGGAGGGTGGAAGACCACGAGTGTCGAGGAAGCCCGCCCACTCTGGCCCCAGGCTAGCCTGAACACTTCTCCCTCCTGAAAGCTGCTGTGTTATACCTTCTGTTTGTGTTGTTTTGTTGCATAGTTGTTTTGTTTCCTTTGGTAATTCTTGTAAGTGTTACCAATAAATTTCTTTTCTGTTTCAAAAAACAAACAAACAAAAAACCTTACCTGTTACCTTACCCAGGGAAAAAGGACCTACTTATCCTGGGGCTAATATATCTGCGTTCTATTACTCTCCTGTAGCCATCCGGCCCAACCCTGTCACAACACATACATGGGAAACACTGGGCCCAGCACTGTAATACAAGAAGCACTAGAGTGGGGAAAATACACCACAGTTTAGGACAGGAAATGGAATATACCATCTAGGAGTTGAAATTGCAGAAGGAATTGAGGTTAGCAGATTGCATTTATACAAATTGGGATTTGGCCATGACACTACCTCTGCTATACTTATAAAAAGTGCCAAGGGATCTTTAATGACTGTAAGTGGTTAGGACCTAAGTTTTGTCACATATGAAAAATAGCACCTCCAACTGCATATTGCTCCATAGTACCACAATGGCTTATTCTTAATGAGTTGTTAATATGGAACTTTCATTAACTCTCCTGCATGACACATATAATGCTCAGGAGAATCTGTCTTCATACAACTTGTAAATTCTGGTTGAATTTATGAAATTGCTGTATCATTGAATGTTTCAGTGTATGTAGAATCCATTATCTGTTATCAGGACTGTATAACGTATCTCCCAGATAAGCAACAAGGGTTGGTTTTTAAATCCTGATGGTCACCTATTCAAGTGGGCAAATTAGGATAATGAGTTGACAAACGAGAAGAACCATTTTTCTCCAACTTTTCTGCAGGGAGCTGGGATTTGAGGGAATAATTCCCCAGCAGTAGAACAAAGATCAGGCATTAGCTTTGGGTCTTAAAGTCACAGAGCTCAGAGACTTGGGGGGTTCCAATGAAAGACTCAGGAAGAACAAAGACTTTTGGAGGAAAGGGGGATGCCTTTGATGGTGGGACTGGCCAAGGTCAAAGGAAGCGGGCTACAGGAGAGGGAGCAGGAGGAGATCAAACAGCTGAGCACTTTATTTTTCTGGAAGTTCTTTGATATTGGAAAATGTACAAGGTAACTGAAAAACAGCTAATATTTAAAAGAAGTTATGAGAAAAAGGCAGAAAATAGCTAATCTGTAAAGGACAGATTCTGATACCTTTATTAATCAGTAAGACCGTAGTCCATATTACCCGGAGAAGGTATTATTCAACATAAATGTGTGAATGAGAATGTGGCTTTAAGTCTCACATCTAACGACACTGTTCAGCCAGCCTCACTTGAGAAGGAGTATTTGTGGAGTAAGGTACTACTCAACATGAGTAAGGCTGGCAAAATCTGGCCTTTGGAAATACTATTTATGGATAACTATTTTTGATATTTAAGGATACATTTGGATGAGTACATTTTAACAAGTCTAAGTGGATAGATGAAAACTAAACGTTAGAAAAACCTAATTAGTTTGGAAAGAAAGGAACCAATAGATTTGTTTAGCTGGAATTTCAGAAAGCTTTTGGCAAAATTTCACATGATGGATTATTGTATAATCACTCTAAATAGAGGGGGGGAAATGAAGGATGTGTGATGGAGAAAGAACTGGGGCTAGATTCACAGGTGAGCTCTGAGCAGGCTTCCTGGATTGGACCAGCAGGTGAGTTAAATGGACCAACACCTACCTCAATGCTTGGCATGGGCTGCAGTGAGCATGCTGAGGCAGAAACATAGGTGCCTAGAAAACTTCTACTGCAAAAACTGAGGCAGCAAGCAAGTTTAAGCACCTACAGGGTTCAGTGGCAGGGATTTTGAGAATCCCAGTGGGGACTGATTCTGGGATTTAGACTCCTAAAGGGCAGTTAAGTGCCTAAGTTCTTTTGTGATCTAATCCCTGGAACCTAATCCTGACAGCAACTGAGCATCTTCAGTTCCTTCTGGATTCAGTGAGAGGTGAGGGAGTTAAGCACTTCTCAGGAAACACTGAGAACCAGTTAGGTTTAGATCCATATTTAGCAGGAAGCAAGCAATAGGCAGGCAGAGTGGTTTTTTGGTTTTTCCTAAAAGTTGGTGATAAATGGAGTCCTACTGAGACTAGTTTCAGAGTAGCAGCCGCGTTAGTCTGTATTCGCAAAAAGAAAAGGAGTACTTGTGGCATCTTAGGAAAGCTTTCATGAGCTACAGCTCACTTCATCGGATGCATTCAGTGGAAAATACAGTGGGGAGATTTATATACATAGAGAACATGAAACAATGGGTGTTACCATACACACTCTTGTTACAGTGTGTATGGTAACACCCATTGTTTCATGTTCTCTGTGTATATAAATCTCCCCCCTGTATTTTCCACTGAATGCATCTGATGGAGTGAGCTGTAGCTCATGAAAGCTTATGCTCAAATAAATTTGTTAGTCTCTAAGGTGGCACAAGTACTCCTTTTCTTTCTATTGAGACTAGTACTTTTAAATATTTTTATTGATTAACTAATCAAAGCTTTATGTGGAATCTAATTACACTTGAAAATGATCTCAAAATAGGAGGCTTGATTGATTAAAATTCAGAGGGTTTATTCATCTGTTTTAGAGGATACTCTTGAAAGATTAGACAAATGGGCAGAGAGGTGGGAGATGAAATATATAGAGCCAAATCCATCCCTGATGTCATGCCATTAACTTCAATTAAAGCTGCTGAAAAGGAAAAAAAATCATAACAACACCGTTAGTTCCATACTCTACATCAAATATACAGAGATCTACAGATTTTAAGGTCAGAAGGGATGATTAGATCCAGGGCTGGTTCTAAGCAAATGTCCTACCCCAAGCTCCGACAGTGCAACTGCCCAAGCAAAAAAAAAAAAAAAAGTTGGCCGGAATACTGCCCCTGGAATTGTGCCGCCCCAAGCACGTGCTTGCTTTGCTGGTGCCTAGAGCCGGTCCTGATTAGATCTAGTCTGACTTACTGTATAACACAGGCCAAATAACTTTACCCAGTTATCCCTGTATTGGGCCCAATAACTTGTTCTAGAATTTACATATTGTTGGCTGAATTAAAGATTACTTCAACTTTAAATTTGCCTTCTGTATCACCTTTTTATACAGTACACTGCATCATAAGAAATTTGTAGTTCTGTTGCCCGAAAGAACTAACTGACTGATTGACTTAAGTTGCAAAATCCATCCATCAAAATGTCCTTTCCTGTCAAGGAATCAACTCTTTTATTCTGTCTCTATAAAAATAAATAAATGATATTCATATTGTAATTTGGGAAACATAACACAAATATTTAGATACCATGGTGATAAGAACCTTAGAAATCCTGTAGGAACATTAGATAAAGAATGTCCTAGGAAGTTACAACTAAAAACAAATCACACTTTTTTCACTGTTGTCTGCAAAACAGAAGTATTTCATTCATAAATCATGTTTACAATATAATGATGAAAATAATAAAAATTAGAGAACATCCCAAAGTTCAGGAGTGTTGAAAACCAGGGGCATTGTTCAGCCACAGAGTTAATAACAAACAGCACAATTGTTATACAGATCTGGATGCATATTCCAACTTCCTTCAATAAAAGTTAGCAGGTCCATGGTCCCAGGCCTAACTACAATGTAGAGTAAATCAAAAGATCCTAAACATCTTTAGTAAACTACAAAACAAACTTTGCATGTACTTATAATATTGTATGTACAGATTTCTTACACACACACACACATTTCATACATGGAGGCAATATCCCTGTAATAAATTAAAGAGCTATATGACAAATGAAATATACAACTCTATCTCATCTACTACCAGTCTAATGGTTCTTAAACTTTGCATAGTAATGTACTCATGGCAATAAAATCTTAATAGCACATTATCAGGTATTTTCTCTCTAAAGATCTATATAAACACAACCACATCAGGGTGACTGGTCAATAATTCCTGGGGTCCTCTTTGTTCCCCTTTTTAAAGATAGGTACTATATTTAATCAAGCCCTGCCAACTTGAATACATCTAGCTTACCTAAATATTCTTTAACCTGTTTTTCCCTATTTTGGCTTGTGTTCCTCCTTCCTTGTTGTTAATATTAATTGTGTTGAGTATCTGGTCACCATTAACATTTTTTAGTGAAGATAGAAGCAAAGTAGGCACTAAACATTTCAGTCTTCTTGATGTCAGCTCTCCTTCCCTGCTAAACAGAGGACCTACACTCTCTTTTGTCTCTGTCTTGTTCCTTATGCATTTAAAGAACATCTTCCTCTTGCTTTTATGCACCTTGCTAGGTGTAACTCACTTTTATGCCTTAGCCTTTTTGATTTTGTCCCTACGTGTTTGTTCTATTCTTTTGTACTCCTCTTTAGCAATTCATCCATGTTTTCACTTTTTGTAGGATTTCTTTTGATTTTTAGGTCTTCAAAAGGGCTCCTAGTGAAGCCATATTGACCTCCTACTATCCCTATTTGTCCTTCACATTATGATAGTTTGCAGTTGTGCCTTTCATATTGTCTCTTTGAGAAACTTCCAGTTCTCCTGAACTCCTCTTTCCCTTAGATTTTTTTTTCCCATGGGACCTTTGCTACTGCTTCTCTGAGTTTGTGAAACTCTTCCTTTTTGAAGTTTATTGTCTTTATTTTGCTGCTCTCACTCCTTCCTTTGCTTGAATAATGAAATCCATCATTACATGATGATTTTCACTAAAACTGCCTCCCACCTTCTGATTTCCTACCAATTCCCCTCTGTTGGACAGAATCCAGTCCAAAATGGCAGTACCCCTGCTTACTTCCTGCATTTTCTGAAATAAAAAAATGTCCCCAATACATTCCAAGAATTTATTGCAAATTGTGTGTTTTGATGTATTATTTTCCCAACTGATACCTGAGTAGTTAAAGTTCTCCATCACTACCAGGTCTTGTGTTTTGGATATTTCTTTGAATTGGTTCTATAAATGTCTTCTCCACCTCCTCTTCCTTATTTAATTGTTTGTAGTAGACCCCTACCATGATGTTACCCCTGTTTTTTACTCCTTTTATCTGTACCCAGAGACTTTCAACTGGTCTGCCTCTCATCTCCTTCTGGACCTCAGAAAAAGCGTATATATTCTTGATGTGTAAAGTAACACCTGCTCTCTTTTTATCTTGTCTGTCCTTCCTCAACAAGCTATACCCCTCTTTACCAATATTCCACACAATAGACTTATCCCGCGAAGTGATGCCAATTAAGTCATACTTTCGCTTATAGACTAATACTTCCAGTTCTTCCTGTGTATTTCCCACACTGCTTGCATATGTATACAGACATCTAAGATGCTGAGCAGATTCCCCACTGATTTCCCTCTTGTTGCTTCTATGACCCTATTCTAATTTCCCATGCCTCCCCAACATCTAGCCTTCTGTTAAGGTTGCCTTTTTATGTTTACCTGTGGGCTTTTGTCACGTTCTCCCTTTGAACGTAGTTTAAAGCCCTCCTCATTAGGTTGGCCAATCAGTGCATGAAGATGTTCTTTCCCTTCTTGGTCAGACGGATCCCATCTCTTTATATATCTACATGTATGCATGCCTCTATGCATGACCATATTATATACTGCTATGTGGGACAGCACAATTTCCACTACACTTAAAACAGGATATTTTAGTCTCTCAGACTAAATAGCTGTGGAATAGCTGTTGGTAAATGTTGACTTTCTAATAGCAAAACTTACAAAATATAAACATACACACAGGCCTGATCTTACACTCCTTACTGAAGCAAAAGTCCAAGTAATGGATGCAAGATCAGGCAATAACCATCTAATAAAATGGCTCGTTTATTTTTTTATTTCATATTGAACTACTGCTTTTGTAATCAATAAGATACAAAATCTAGCTGAAAGGACATCTGAAGATTGGCCCTAAAACAAGGCTGCAATCCATTGTCAAAGATTATTGAAGGACAGAAGCTTTACACAAAAATAAATAAATAGGTTTATTGTGCATCATCCATGCATTATCCCTAATTTAATTTCCTTTAATGTTTTCTCTATATGCTTAAACTGCATACAAATTAGGTTGACCTTGTTCATATCATCTTTGAAAAAATTTGCTGCTTAACTGAGGAGGCTGTTGTAACCTTCAGCAACAGCATTTTCCCCCTTCTTTTTATGAAGTGCAAATTCTGAACTCTGTTCAAAACCACAGTTCAGCCTCCTTGTTGCAAAAGAATTTGGAAGCAGCAGTACTATATCAGTGCATCACTCATGGTAAATACAGACCTACTAACAGTTCCTTATTTGTACATTTATTATAACCTTATTAATTGTTGTTTCTCATTATGGGTAAAATCCTAATCCCCCCTGAATTCAATGGCCAAGCTCCCAAAGACTACAATAGAGCCAGGTTTTTATATTGCCTAGCATAATGCATCCCCAATCTCTGCTGGGGCCTTAAGCACTAATGTAATACAAAATATTAATAATTGTTATGGTATTGTATACTATAGGGAAGTATCTCATAATTTATAATCCTGAAATAAAAGATGAGATCATGTAACTTCCTGAAGAACCTGATCCATTATTCTCTGAAACACTGCAGTGTCCTGGCTACCCTTACATCAGACCAGTTTTGCCAACTTTATCCTTATTGTAAGCTTAAGGCTAAATCATGGCACTAAGCCACAGCCCTGTGCTATGCATGGTGAGAAGCTGCACAGCTCCAGTGTTAACACCAGGAGGCATTCTACCTCAGAGAATCAGAGTGCAGGAGGGAGGATGATACAATAATATTCAGTAACTGTAAAGTATCCCTGAACTCTCTCTGACTGAAATAAATTCATTTTCAGATGAGAAGTTTATAGTTTACAATAAAGCTGTGAGACGACTGGATTTTTTTGTTTCAGTAGGAATTTTGCGATATCAAAATTTCCATTCCGGAATGAAATGAAAACAGAATATTGTGAAATTTCCCATGAACCAAAATAAAAACAAATTGTTTCTGATCAATTGAAGTGTTTCATATTGGCAAAATTGATGTGTTTTTTTTCTGATTTCAACTTCCGTTTTCATATTCTTTCTATGTTGTAATATAACATCTTAAAACATTGAAAAATAGCTTTAAAACAGAAAATTGAAATATTCTTAAAAGGTAGAGATGGAACATTTAAAAACTTTATCAAAATGTTTTGTTTTCAATTTTCATTATAAAATGAATTTTTCTCAAAGCCAACATGTTTCCACGTAAGAGTTTATGTTCAATTAATCTGCATTTTCCAATGGAAAAACTTTCTATCAGAGTATTTTTGATGCGCTCTAGTTTACAACTGCTGGAGATTTCTATGTATAGCTCTGTGTTCCCTGTGTAACAAAGAAGTTTCTTTTACTGTTTACCTTCTCCACTGATTAGGTTGGTAGAGTCAAAATACAATGGCACTGTTTGAAATTAGTATAATGCAATCAGCTTAAAAACAATCTAATCTATACTGTCAATCAAGGAATCTATATCTTATATTTTCCACAGAGATGCCTTTGTGGAATGAATGCATCAGTATGTATATTTCATACACTATGTTGTATAAAGTGTTTTTGTAGCCATGTCAGTCCCATAATATTAGAGTAACAAGGTGGGTAAGGTAATAACTTTTATTGGATCAATTTTTGTTGAGAGAGACAAGCTTTAGAGCACAAAAATGGGGGACAGTCAGTTACATATTGTTGTAATAAGCAAAAAATACAGTGTCTTTTAAGAACATGATTTTTAGTGTCTGGCAAAGTTATGAATATAAGTTCCTAGGCTCATCTTTTAAAGTGTTGTGAAGGTTTCCTTTGAGAATGAGGTGTGATAGGTCAGATGTAGAGTAATCACTTTGTGAAAATCACTTTGTGGTGTTTTTGTCTTTTGTCATTTTTCTACGTGAGCTCATTAGAGAGTGTAGTGACTGGTTTCACCCACACACATTGCTATTAGAGCATTTAATTCACTGGATGAGGTACACCATTTATTGTGATAGGCACGTGTAGGACCCATCAGTCTTGAAAGGTGTGTTGGAGGGGGTGTTGAGAGAAACAATCTTTCGAGCTAGTCAGAACAGAGTTGACACTCTGAGTACCTTTCCCAGACCAGAAGAAGAGCATTGTGTAGCTCAAAAGTTTATCTCTCTCACCATCAGAAGTCGATCCAATAAATGATATTATCTCACTCATCTTGTCTCTCTAATATGCCCCTCTGGTCATTTGTTTGATATTAGCCTTCTTGACTGCCAGGAGTAAACTAAAAGGAGGTTGTTAAGGGACAACCACCAGAAATCAAAACACTGAGATTAGGGTCCTTCTGGAAACAAAGGGAAAGCTAGTGATTACAAATAGTTATGAGACCATGTCTCCTCTCCTCCTCTATTACTGCAGTCATTATCAGAAAAGGAGCATAAACAGGTTCCTCCTCAATTTTTTTTTTTTAAAAGGAGCTGATTCTAAACAAGAGGCCTTAAGTTTTAGAACCAGTTCCCCATGTTGGTCCAAAATGACTTTGAAGGCATGCTTGACTTTCAGTGCATCTATTTTGTTGGACTGTTGTTGAGGGCCGGGGTTTGGTGGGAATAAAGGATGAGTGGGAATGGGAAGCTTTGTAGGACTTCTGCAAAGGGTTCAATTTGGATAGCTGTTGGAGGTTAACAGCATTGTCAGTCCCAAACATTAAAAAATCATGAGTCAGGTCTCAAAAAATCATCCATTTGGTTTTAAAAAATCACTAAGTTTTTTGTTTGGTTTGTTTAGTTTTTAAATAATAATTTGGGGTTCATTTTATTTGTCTTCTAGTAGCTGAGCCTTCAGAATTCACTTGGGTTGGCTTTTCAAGTTTTTCTCTTTTTGAGCTATGTCCAAATTCTTGCATTTGGCAAATTCCAAATGTACGTGTGTCATCTATGTTGACTGATGGTGGTGCCACTCTATCACTGACACTGTTTAATATTACCTCTGGGTACTTAGTAGGGTCCAAGGGATTGATTCACAACTTTACCTTCTTAGTAATGGTGTCTCTCTCCATTGCCTCTGCAGCAATCCTTTACTTCATTTCTTCTTTGTGAATCTCTTGTATTTGTGCATCACTGGTGTCATTTATGTTTGCAATGTCTTCCACCTGCCATCTGCCTATGGGTCTCTGCTTTCAGGGTGATACCAGTGATGCTGTGATGGCCATGGCTATCACCATACCTCAGGAAGATGGTTTCAATGGACATGTCACTCCAGATATCATTCCATATTCCTGGGACATGGTGCATGACATGCTCACCTTACTTCACAAACAGATTTTTCCTGGCATGGATGTATGGATTGTAGTTAATACAATACTTCCAACGCAAACTGGCACGTTCAACTTCAAAGTAATAAAGCAGCATCAGCTTCACAGCTTCTAGATGTAGAGACCAATATCCTTTTCTTTCTGCTTTACATATATCATCATGTCTCAAATTGGAGAGTACTAGCAAACAACTAATACAGATATAACATATGTACCTCCTATCTAATTATGCTCCATAACAAAATATGAGTGTGAAGTTGCATTAAAAATAATTGAAATTCAATTAAAATGTTTCACTGTCACCTGGCTTGTGAATCAAGAAGGGAGTGGTGATAAATTTTCATATTTCAAAATGTTGAACAGTGACAAGATGTCATCAGGCAGTTTCTTCGAATTTAGGATCTTGAAATCCATCATGCTCCCCCCCCCCCCAAAAAAAATGTGCATGGACACCTAAACAAGAAACTACCAAAAACTTGCATTTGGCTACCGGACTATTGGCACTGGAATTCTATGAGCTAAAGCATAACCCTCTACTAGCAGGCAGGGATATTTTTTAGATCATCCATTTGAGGGAAAAGATGACAAAATACTTGAGCGGGGCCTATCCCACCAAGTCTATAGCAGGAGGTGGAGGGGGGAAGGGGTCTATAATAATGTATTCAAATTTAGCCCAACTAACTATGCATTCAAACACAGAAATGGCATTTACTTCTTTACTTTTAAATACCTCTCTAATCCACACTCTTTAATATTCCCTTCTACTCTACAGGTGAATTTAACTTTCTCTATTCAACTGGCCCTGTTCTGTCTCAAGTAGTAGATATAGACAGCTAGGCATTTAATAGAAAAGAGGGTATGGATCATATTTAGTGTTTTAAGGACACTGAAGTCTAGTGGTTACAGCAAAGAACATGCTGGTTCTAATTCCAGTTGAACCATTGATGCCATGTGAGTCAAGTTACTTGATCTCTCTGCTTGCTGGCACTTAATCCAGTTTGAAAATTATGTAAAATGGAAACTGGATGCTTCTTTTCAGAGTGAAATAAATTACAAAGCAAAAAAGGTCAAATCAAGCAGAATTTACCTTGTAAGGCTGACAGATAAATTTATAACAGTAGTTTTAAAATCTGAACTACGTTTCTCACCCAATTTAATATGAATTTGTAGAGATGAAATTCCTACCTAATCACTGTCATAAGGGAAGTGTGAGGAGGAGAACCTTATTCATATAATTAGCAGTTTGCTGTGCAAAAATATTAGTTGCTCATAGTGACTCATACAGTATGAGAAATTTCCACTTTGTCCGACGATTAAGAAAAAACCTTTTGTGTGGCTTTCTAGCTTCATTATCAACTGTCATTTGTAAAAGATACATACAGTGTTTACTTAGATTAATGTTTCTCAGTCACTAATTTAACTCTGGGAACAAAGTTAGCTGTATTTAAGAAATGTATACACTACCTTGAATCCAGTCACTTGGCACTAATTTAGAACAGAGGCACCACATATGAATTTAATTAAGAGCCACTCCTGCCCCATTTGCCAGTCAATGAGCTATAGCAGGTCTGCGAGACCTTGTGCAAATTACAGAGTAGCAGTGTTTATGGTTAATATGTGAAATCCTTAGTTTGAACTCAATGTATTGGTTGAAGGATTGTTAGCAAACGTCTCTTAATCTTTTATTAAAACTTTTTTTTATTCTCAAATTGTTTATCTTTCTGGCCCATTAAATTCTATTTCCAGTGTTGAGTCTCTACAGCTAAAAGAACAGCAATCAATGGTTGCAAGGCTGATCAGGTAACTTCATGCATCCCTATCTCTGCTTCCTACTGTACAGTACTCGGTTAAGGATAGATCCATGGATCCACAGATCAAGACTCAATGGAAAGTATCATTTACAATTATCCAATTGGAGACATAATAAGAGATATCATTTACAACAATCTGATTTTCCTCATTGAGTTACGCTGCTGTAACACTACTGATATCAATAAAGTAACGTCGGTATTAAACTGGGTTAATGAATGCAGTGGAGAATCTCTTTCTCTTGAGGACCTCTCTGTATAGCAGTTCTCTTAAAGGCCATTAGCAGACATGACAATAACATATATTTTAATAGCAGGAAAACTGAACACAATTTCCCACAAAAATTAAATTTGATGTAAAAGGCTCAATGTAAAAGCCATCTTTAACAGTATAGTGAAAACAATGGAAGATGGCCAAAAATTCAGGAAGAAAGACTGCCCATAGAAACCCATACATGACTTCTATCAGAGTCCACAAGTCTGACACATGAGTAGCTGATCTTGCACAATTGAATTCAATGAGTGTTTTGCCATTAACTTCAATGGGAGCAGGATCATGAATATTTGTTCATGTAGTTACAATAAATTAATCATTTACAGACAAAATTATACTCTTTGGCTGCAGATGTTTCTTAATTTAAAACAATAACCTGGTATTTTTTGTTTGAAATAGGAATTCTGTCGAATTTTTATTGCATTTTTTTTCTAAATCATGCAACTGCAGTGTGAAATGCTAGAAAAATATTATAAATGAGGACAATTTTTACTGTTGCCATGTGCAGTTAGTTTTTTAAAAAGACATCCATTTGGCACTGGCATATAGGAAATCAGTCAGTTATATTCATAAGATATAAATTATTTAGGGGCTCGCTACTGAAATTGAGAATTTCAAAAGAAATTTCTACTTTGGTTAGGTAAACCTAATACTGCTGAAAGTATCTGCTTTCAGAAAGAAATAATGTTAATTGTTCAAAGAGCCTTAAAATGCAATTTATCGTCTGTGTAATTTAAATTTCTGAACATATTTTCCTAGAAAAGTGTATTGATTATTCAATGTAAGTTAAGTAAGGAAGGAAATTATATTACTGTGTTTTACGACAGGATGAGTGGACGTAATCTGTATAATATGAAGGATTTCTGCTGGGTGGGAGAGATTCAAATATGTAATCTTATAACTGGATATGTCCTCTAGTTTTTATTTTTTGGTCCATTGGATTGTGTCCAGAAAGGTTGTGGTAGCAAGCACCGCTAATAAATCAAATATTCACCAGACTCCCAAAGGGTCACACTACTTCAACCCTGAACACATGTATGCATATGTGAAATTGTACTTCAGTGGGATTACTCAAATGTAAAATTGAACATACATGTGCCTGCAACATTGAGGCCACTGCTTGTTTTCTAATGGAACTGCTAAAATCCTGACAAGATACATGGTCTTTTCTACTCCATGCTGGTGTTCAGTCATCACGGACACACACACACACACACTCTGAGCATTCTTGGGATTTTGACCTTGCCTGTTACTTTTTCAGCTTTAACCAGAGAGATTGAGAAAGCCCTACCATAGGATAACCTATAGCCCAATGGTTATGGCACGCCGCATGGGAGTCCCAGGTTCAAGGCCCTGCCCCATATCAGGCAGAGTGAGTATTTGTAGAGCCCTGCACAGATACAAAATTTGTATCCACAAACACTGTCCACGGATATCTCCAGCTGTGGGTATAAAGGGTATAGCCTCAGATTTGTAGGCTCTAAGGATTTGAACCTGAGTTGGCAGAGGAATGTGAGGAGCTGATGTGAGGATTTAGGTCACTGTATGCACATGCGCTGGCAAAAAAATCAGGTGCCTCGGAGACTTATTGGAGGAAATTCAGGTGTCGAAGGACTTAAGGCACCAGCCGGGTTAGGCAGCAATGGGACAGGGTCTTTGTGAATGCCCAGTGGAGCCAAAATATTAGACGTAGGCACCTATAGTAGCAGTTAAGCAGCTAAGTGTCCTTTTTGAATCTAGCCCTCTGTCTTTTCTCCTAAATTCCATAAGTTCATAAACTCTGTTTGGCTCTCCAGCATTAAAAATCACAATGCCATTAAAATGTTAGGTAAGGCGAGGTCTGTTCAGTTTCTTCCATAATTCTATGCCAGGAAACTGTCAACAAAGCATTATGTCAGTTTAACATTTTGCTTTTCATGCGTCCCATACCAGGAAAAGATGTGTGGCCTTTATATAGAATGTGTTTTGTAATATTTCTTCTTCATATATTAATTTGAACTCAGCTAATCATAGCATCCTTTTTTAAATCCCCTTCCATTGTACTGCAAGGAACAATAGCCATGGCATTTAATTACATGAAGTCAAATTCTCACAGTATAATGTCATTTTTTAAACATTTTTTTTTACCTTCCATGCTCTTCAAGGATTTAAGAGGGGTCCTGTGGTAGGTTGGGTGCCCCATGCAGGCAGGCAGAAGGGTTAAGGCAGTGTTGGCGAGGCTGTGCAGATCAGCCAATCAGGGGAAGGCTTGCTGGAGCAGTCCATATATAAAAAGCTGCTCAGCAGACCAAGGGACGGTCTCTCCCTGGAGGGCAAGGGAGAAGGATTCTCTGCTGAGGAGTGCCGTAGATACTTCAGTGCTGGGTAGGGTAGCGGAGAAATAGGGGAGCTCTTGGCTGACCATGGACAGACTGAGGCTGTGAAGCAAGGGCAGGGAAGGTGCTCGGGCTACGTGGGAAGTGGCCCAGGGAAAGTAGGCAGCAGGAATAGGAGGAGGAACAGTAAGTGGCTGCCAGCTATAGGGTCCCTGGGCAGGGACCCAGAGTAGCGGGCGGGCCTTGGTCCCCCTACTCCTTTATCCCTAGTTGCCAATGAGGAGAGTGACCTAAATCCAGATGGAAGTTTGCCCCTAAAGCCAGGGGCAAGACTAGAAACTGCACGTGGCTGCTGATGCAAGTGGAAGGACTGAGGACTGCCTGCCCCCCCGAAAGGGGGGAGACAGCAGGCTGGGGCACAGCTGGAGGGCTGTGTCCCGAAGAGGATGCAGGTCCACATGGTGGAGGAAGTGGAAGTAAAGGGTAGCGATACACCGCTAGTAAAAGGCACCCTGGTGGTCCAAGAGAGCTAATTCCCAGCACGACCAGCAGGAGGCACCATGGCAGTGAGTTGCTGCCACTACCAGTCCACTCTTCAAGTACCTTCTGACGGGATGTTCCCCCCACACTACCACACTCACCATTAGGGTTAATGATGGCCAAGAAGGAGACTAATTAATCCTACACGCCACAGCTGAGGGGAATCAGGCGGGCAAGTAATCCCCTAAGTGAGTAAGGGATGCCAGCTCTAGGAATGAGCTGGGTAGGATAAAGACAAAAATTTGGAAGTGGGAGGCTTCTGGGAAAGGGCAGACACTCCCAGGAAAAGGGGAACCAGGGGTTGGAAGCTGTCTAGGGAAAAAGCAGTCAGAGAGACAGAAAGCTTAGACTGCAGAGATGAGAGTCCCTGCATTGGAACCCAGAGAAGAGAGTACACCTGGGTTCCCCTTCCAGTCACTGGGGGAGTGGCACTAAGGCAGTGAATGGGAAGACTGCCTAGGACCACTAAGGAACTATACCCTGCAAAGCGGAACTTTGAGTGACATAGCCAGGGAGCTGAGTCACAGATAGGATGCTGTGGTTCCTGAGATGGAGCGAGAGGGGCTGCAGGCCAGACAGGGAACTGGAGCAACAGCATGCAAACCGTGGAACAGGGTGTTGATTGAATGAGCTATTCCCCAGAGTGACCAGCAGATGGCGCCACAAGCAATGAGTGGTGCATCCTGTGACATACCTCCACTTTTTCTAATTCCTAGCTTTAATCTTTATTTTATTTTTAAGGGTACAAAAGCATTTCAAACTTCCATCAAAAATGGCATTTACTGGTATGAGGCTGTTTAAAAAGGAAGGTTGCCATCTACATTTATATTGTCACCACTGTTACACAATTGTGATAAATCATGTACAAAGTATGCCTTGTAAGGAATCACTGGAAAAGTTGTAATGTGTGGAACAGTGCTATCTCAATGAAATGTGTGTACCATCATTGGATAAGAAGTTATGAAATTTTACTGTATGCTTGTTACTAAACCTGTTGTATTGCAGTGTAATACCCTCGAGAGAGATTGACATTAAGACTAGTCAGCCATGTGTTGATGGGCCATTAAGGAGAATCAACTCCTTCCAGTGGGCCCTTCCAGGAAGGCTCAGAAAGCATATGGACAATGGATGCCCCATAACTCAGCAAGGCACATAGAACATGTGATGCTTGGCTCCATGTTTGAGTCAGTACTTTTCCATGCACATGGACTAAGGGTAAAATAGGAGACAGTGACATTACCTCTTCCTCATTCCTTCTCCACATCTCTGGACTGCGATTTCTAACAAGGGGAGCTTTGAACAATGGACTGCAGACCCCAATCTTTTGTGTGAACCAGAGGGACCTATTGCAAGATAGCAGATTTAATATCATTGCTATTACCCTGATGAATAGGCACTGAAATCAACTGTAATGTATATGATTCACTTTAACCTTTTAATAACTCTTCTTTTTTATATTAATAAATCTTTAATTGTTAATTTACTAAAGGATTGGCATCAGTGTGGTTTTTCTGGTGAGATCCTCAACTAAAAATTGACTTGGGGTGAGTGCCTGGCTCTCTGGAGCCAGAAGAACCTATTGTGAAATGAATTTTACAGGGCCAGAGCACAACATTTTGGCACTTGAGGTGGGTAGCTCAAATGATGCCCTCTCGCTTGGGCAAAACTTTGAAAGGTCTCAATTCTGCCTTCTTCCTGTTCTACTCCTCTCATGCTACTGCTCTGCCACCTACCCCAATAAAGGAGAACTAACAACTTAAAATGCCTTGTTCAAAAATTTTAAGTAGCACTTACATTTGCTGTTCAGGAGTCTGCAAGTTAACTTTTATTTTCTTCACTGACATTATTATATGTTTGAATAATCAAAGTGGTGCTTTCCGTGCCTTCTTGGTTGCAAAGATTTGAACTGCTTCCTGCTGAAGGTCCACAGTCTGGGCCAGCTCATGCTCTATTGAGATTGTTGCAAGACCAACCAGCCTCTCCTGTGTCATTGTGGAGTGTAGATGTGTTTTTATTTACTTCAGCTTAGAGAAGCTGCAACTGTTACAGGAAGTATTAGAAATATGCGCAGAGCAACAAAAGCATTTGAAAGGGGGTGGACATCTTATTTGTGCACATACATTCCAGAACAGTCTTTGGAGTTAATCCTGCTGAAATGTATCTTGAAAGGGCTTTCAGTTCATCACCTAAATCACTCGCATCAATATCACACACGTCATCATGTGTCAACACTGTCTCTAGTGCCCTGCATTGGAGGTGTAGGTCTTCTTCAGGTATAGTGAGAAGTTTTGGAATATCATACAACATCCCAAATATACTGCTGTGTTCCTTGAGCTGCATGAATTGTTCCTCAACTGACTGTATTGCACAACCTAGCACCTGGTTAAAGAATTCAACTTTGAATTGTTGTTTGGGGTCTCTTATGGGATTATCCCATGCCTCGTAATCAAAATGTCTTCTTCTTCAGTGACTCTTGTATTTCTGAATGGGTGAGAGTGTGAAGTTCCTCTGCCAACTTCTGTGCACTCTTCAGAAAGTTTTGAAATCCCTCATTTGACCAGTAAGACTGTAGGTATTACTTTGCTTTGTCCAGTTAATCCATTGCTCCAGATATATCAAGGTCAACACCTTGGAGTCTCTTGCTTACATTTATTTCAAACAGTATGTCATGACACCACACTAAGCCACACAGAAATTTGAAGTTATGTATGTTTCTGGTGATTCCATTTCCCTCTGCCACTGTTCTCCCACAAACAGTTCCTGTCATAGCATTATCTTCCATAATGGCATCATCTCTCTTCCCAATTTGGTGTTTGATAGGCTTTATTGCCTCCACTCTACTTTCCCATCATGTGGCTTTCAGTGTCAGAGAGGATGTTCCCAGATGTTGCTTCAAAATTTGCCATTGATGAGTTGATGCAGAGAAAAATACATAGATGCTTTGAATTACATTAAAAAATTCAGCAGCCTCACTAGAAGCTGATGCTGCATCACTGACCACCAAGTTCAATGAATGAGAACTGCATGGGACAAAAAAGCTCGAGGGTTTAACTCTTGGATCCGTGTCTGCACTCCTCTGTTCTTTCCTCTCATGTTGGCACAATTATCGTAGCCCTGACCTCTCATGTCAGCTATCGCAATTCCCGTATCGTCCAACTTTTTAAGAAGCACATTTCTTATACCAGCTCCAGTAGTATCATCAATGTCAACAAATTCTAGAAAATGCTCTCTGACAGTCACCATTGCAGGGACATTTTCACTAGATACAGTTATTGTTACAAAAAACACCATGAAAGTCATTTGTTCCATATGGCTGATGTTAGGTGTGTAGTCCAGAATAACAGAGGAATATCTTGCTGATTTCAGATCTGCCACAATCTTCTGTTGGAATTTTGTTGCCAGTAACTGTATGATCTCATTTTGAATTGTTTTTCCAATCGGGTGGTGACTCTTTTTAGATGCTCCTGGAGTACAGCATTGAACTCAGCCATCAGCTCCACAATTTTAAGGAAGTTTACATTGTTTGGCACATACAGCTGATCTGAAGTGCCATGCAGTGCTAGGTTTTGGGTAGCAAGCAATGAGCCTTTTCAGAACATTTTGCCAGTAAAGAGACTCTGATGCAATCTTCTCTTGATGCTGATCATCTATGGTGGCCTTTAACCTTAGTCTCCTCTCAAGCTCTTTCCACCTATAAAATGGTCTCTGGTGATTTCCTGCCTTCTCATGGCTTGCCAGATTTCTAGCCAGATTTTTCCAGTCCTTTGTTCCTGTAGAATCCAATGTGGCGGGAACATTAGACTGGAAGAGTTTGCAACACAAACAGTATGCAGCATTCTGGGGTTTTGAGTATATAAGCCATGGACTCTCCACTTTGTCACCGTTGGGGATTTCACGCCAGTAATCTGTTGGATGGAAACTTCTATTTTTATTGTCTTTGGGGAACATGAAGCTTTTCACTTGCTGTGGCCCATGCAGTACAAGGAAGTCCATCAGGCTACTGCTCAAGTGGGTCCACAGTCCTGGATCATCTAGACTTAAGGAACTAAACTCACCAGCAGCTGTTTCTTGCGTCTCCACCACACTCTTCTCTGATCTACACTTTTCTTTAGGAATGGTTACATGCATTTGAGATGGAGATATGGATGCTGCAGTAGCTGCCAGGTCACCTGCACTCCGACTAACTGGAAGACCAGGCATCTCCTTACCACTCACATCCTCACTGGGGCCGGAGGGCTCACTGTGAACATTTGTTTCTATGTATCTCAGGAGAGCTCCTTCCTGCTTAGATAGAAAAGCTTCCTTTGCTTTCTTTTTTCTGAATGCTGCCCCAGAGGGGCATTTTCTTCTTTCACTCATGATTGCTGTTCTGTGCCAGCTAGAGTGGCTCTCAACACTCAGGGGACAAATAAGCAGGGCTGGTAGCAGGGCCTGAGTCAGGAAAGATATCTGCATTTTAGGAGTCTTACTGGCTCCTACTACTTCAGCTGACTGCCTGTTCTCCTCAAGTGCGTTCAGGGAAGCAGCAGGAAACAGGAAGCTCCCTGAGAAGCTGGTGTTAATCAGCCCAGGATCCTGGAGGTGCTAGAGAGGTACATAAGAGTTTCCTCCTTCTCTCTCTCCCTGCAGCTCCTGCTGCTTTCTGTTATTCCCTCTCACCTTTTCTCCTGCCTGCCTGTTATGTCTCTTGTGCCCTCCTTCCTCCAGCACAGCACTCCACCATCCCTGTGCATCTAGAGCAGAAAGAATACATATGCACCAGCAGTAGACACAATTTTCTGCACTCTGGGTCCTAGTGGCACCCCGCCACAGTCCGGCACCTGAGGCAGCCGCCTCAGTTCGCCTCATGGTAAGGCCAGCCCTGGAATTTTGGTTTTAATAACCTTTCATCATCATTCGTCTGGGTGGTGCATGAGGAGCTAGAGGGCCTGAAGGGGACTGTTTGTGGCTTCATAATAACTAATATAATATTTTGGAAGCACGCATTTGTTACTGGCTTGGTGAAATAGAGCATACCACCAGTCTGGGGTATATGCCCTCTGTTCTGGCAGTCTGACCTGAGATTGGCACTCTTAGCTGTGTCCAGGCAGCATGACACCTGGCACTTTTGTTGGCAGTTTCAATAAAGAGATCCAGCATTGACTGCATATGGAAATTCCTTAATTCTGCATGTGGAATGCCATCTCACCAATAGAGCTACTCCATCTAATTCATTGAGGCAATGATGTATGGAAGCATGTGCTGCTGCTGCTCGTGATCCATCTATTGTGTGACTAATAGAATTCCCTAGGACTATGAATCTGGCACCTTTCCCAAGCAGTAGTTTTACCTTTTAAAAAATCATCACAATAGGGAATATTACTAATGTAGAGGGAGAGCATCTGTCTGCCTTAACATATAGCTAATTAATACTTGATGATGTTACCAAACCTGTGTGGTTTACCCTACCATTAAACAATAGTGTAACAAGGTTAAAAGTATAACTTAATTTTCCACCCCTTTGTTATGGTTCCAATAGTGCAGGTTAAGAAGGATTTCATGGAGTGAATAGTACTGGGCAGTGAATTTTTTTCAAGGTGAACTATGAACTTGTCCTTGCTGCTTCACTTAATCTCAGTGCTGCTGTATAGCTTTTCATTGTCTCTTAGATGATGCTGGGAAAACAGTAGTCTGAAAAAGCTGAAAACTACCAAAAGTTGGTAATACACATCACATTGTACCTGAAATCTTAGCTTGATGTTTGACTAGAAGACTGGAGCTGTCAGTGGGTTTAGAAAATTTGATTCTATCCCAATGATATCCTCCTTGACCTCTCTGCCAAGATATCCAGCTATATAGCATCAGTGTACTGTTTCTACTACAACAGCATGACACTAATCAAGGAAGTCAGTAGGAGTCCAAGATTTTTTTTAACCTGGTACAGTGAGCAAGTGGCTCAGGCAGGTAAAGGGTTGGGATTGGGGGGGAAGGGAGTGAAAGGCCGTTCTGAATATCAGAGAGAAATGGAAGACAAGAAAGATATTTTAGCACAGGAGCAGGGATTCCTGAAACTTAAGCCTGTCACTTAACTTACTCTGTTTTTCCCTTTGTGAAATGGTCTAACAATACATCCCATTCTTAATTCACAAGCTGTTGTGTATATGTATTAAATAAAGGGTCAAATTCTGCTCTTTGTTGCATCAGATTCCACTACACTGACATTACAGGGACGTAACAGCAGAATTTGGGCAAATGTATGATGTATTTTGCACATGAAAAGAACTATACCCATGTGTTAAGCATTATTACTATTATAATAAAAATAGATGAGGAGTGATAAACAGTATATCTCACTTTTGGTTAGTTTTATATCGCACAAATGACTAACATTACATGCTAACTACTATACACACCTCAACAATTTGTCATTGTTGCTCATAGTGAATACAATGTGATGGATTACACTGAAGGGTAAATATTTTATGTTTTGGGGTTCAGATAAGTACCAAAATTTTAGATGGCTATTTGAAATTTATATAAACCCTCTTGGACTTCAAAGTCTGGATGGAAATCTCACAAGAAAAATACTTATTTATGCAATTTCAGCTAGGGCAGGCCAGAAAAAAATGCTCTTTTAGAAACCAGAAAAGTGAGTGAGAGAGAGACAGAGAAATATATCTGCAGATTTTAAAAGCTTAAGGAAAGTTCAGCAGGGTTTTCTTAACCTTGGAAACAGTCACCCATCTGTGAGCTCTGATCCAAATCCCACTGAAGTCAATGGAGAGGCTCCCATTGACTTTACTGTTTTTTCGATAAGGCCCTTAAGAACCAAGAATTAAGCACTTACTTATGCCATTGAGGAGAGAACAAATGTTTAATACCCTGAATAAATAAAGTAGTAATGCTTGTGTTTAACTTTAAGAAGGGGAGTAGTTCCATGAAATCAACTGTTTTCATATATTCCTGAAAATACAGTTCATTTCACAGCTCGCTGATGCCATGATATTGCCATCTTTACGTTCTCTTCTTAGTCTGGATGCTTTTTGATGCAAGAGCCATGAATTATTTACTTAGCTGATATAAAATCAGTGTAGCTCCATTGAAGTCATTGGCGCCATGCCAATTTACACTAGCTTTGGATCTGTCCCCATGTTGTCATATGTGCTTGTACATAATCTATTGCAATGGGCCATGCTCCTCACTGGAACCATTGGGTACAGCCATAATACTAATACTAATATTTAAAACTCCCACTGCAGTTACTAGGAGTTGAGTGCAGAAAAATTTAGGACCGGACTTTGCATGTTTGAGTTCTGCCTGCTTCCTGAACTAATTCTCTTTGCAAAGTTGTTAATTGCTTCTGAATGAACTTGTGCTAAACCATTTTAGAGCACAATAGGGGAATATATCTGGGTATCTGAAATCAAAATGTTTCATATCGATTGAAATAACATTTTGTGTTTCTGTTGTGCTGGATAGTGTTAGTTTGCCACTACATCTGCCATGAGATAAATTCCTGCTCTCTTTTCAGTGAAGACTGACAGGAATATATAGTCATCCAAAGAAAGTTCTTTCAGTATATATGTTGTGGTTCTCAGAGGTACACAGGTCTTCCAGGGGATACATCTACTCATCTAGGTATTTGCCTAGTTTTTACAACAGGTTACATGAGAAGCTCTAGCAAAGTCAGTACAAACTAAAATTTCATACAGACAAAATGAGAAACTAAGCAATCTTTCAGTAGCACTGTGTTGTAACACTTTTGCACTCATGTCTGATTTTGTAAGCAAGTAGTTCTTAAGTGAGGTGAAACTTGGGGGTACGCAAGACAAATCCGACTCCTGAAAGGGGTACAGTAGTCTGGAAAGGTTAATAACCTCTGATCTAACCTGTTTGACTGATATCTATTGCAACAGGAACAAGCACTGGGAGACAAAAGTTTGTATAATAAATATAATGTCTTAATAGCTGTATCAGAAGTCACCAGAATTTGTTTTCCAATAAACTTAAATGTAGCAACTTTATGGCATAACATAGGCCCACAGGTTCCTTAGATTTGTTAAAGTCATCTAGGGAATTTAGATGTCCAATCTCCATTACTTTCAAGGGGAATTTGGTGTCCAAATTCATTAGGTGGCTTTGAATGTATTGTAAGTTACTACTGTGCTTTGTCCGGTTTTCATTTAATTTAAACAAATGGTCCCCTTTCTCCCTCAAAAAAATAAAAATAAAAAAATAGCCAAGCCTAGAAATAAAACACAAATATCTTTCAGAGTCTTTAAGGGTAGCGGGCCCTGTGTAGATTTGTGAATAGGTGCCTGTGAGATTTTTATCTCTAAGCCCTTTAGTGCTGCAACAAGAACCACTAGCTGTGCTCCTGTAAAAGTGTTTCATCGTATTATTACTCTGCTGAGACATCCCTGCCAGGGAGCAGATGTAGGGAAATGATCTGTTCACTATTCTTCTTTATTTTAAAGAACTTCAAGGTACATAATGAAAATGGTTTTGCCTGCTGACTCAGCTGAGCTTCAGAAGGATGTGTAGTCACAAGCATAGAGAACTCAGCAAAGCAAAGAATCATCACATTACACCGCCTTAATAAATGCAATCATGTCATCTTACAGTTATGGAAAATGTGGCAAGTAACACAGCAACAGATAAATGAAATAGCATCCATGTCATCAGAAGAAATTTCATTCCCTTGTTTTATGAGGATTATGTGGTGCATACATATGCTACCATCCAGCACCTGACTAAGGTGTACATCAAGGACCAGAGCTATAACTTCAGATGATAGTTAGGCATCATCACCATAAACACCTTTGTGGGGGAGCGTCATAGGGCAGCACAGGTTTCTTCCCCCTTGTCCCTGCACTTGGGCTGGCAAAAGAAAGGGTCTCAGATGCTTCTTCCAGGTGCTTCACGCATGTTCTTTTATTTACAGTGGCTGTACAGTCTCAATTTCCCACCACACCGGTCCCCGCTCCAACCCCTCACTGGGTCCCCTAGCCTTTAAGGCTTGTGTCAGCCGACAGAGCCACAACCCTCCTATCCTCCTACCTGGCTAGCCTCCCCACTGAGCTCCTCCCTGGGTTTATATGCCTGCCCAGTCACCAACCCAGCTGGTTCCACTTGGCTTAGCAGATCACCCTGAGCCTACTTAGCCTCATTAGGGCCTGCAGCTAGGCTCCCTGCTAAAGGTTTCAGCCACGCCCCCAGCCACCCTACAGGGAAGCAGGGGGAAGCTCTGCTACAGTGAGTTAGAGAAGGTTCCTCTGAATCTTCAGCACCACTCAGTTGCCAGTCACTGGGGAATATTCAGTAAACAATTAGCTGTATGGTATAGGATACCTTCCCCCTACTGCCACCCAACCACTTACTGCATAATCTGTGCCAAATTCAGGGATCATATGTAAGGTGGTTTCAATAAAACTTAAACTGAGATTTTTTTACTCTCCTTTAGACCTGGTTAGCCCCCTTCTATCCATGTTTAAAGGAATCTAAGTCAGTGGGTGGGACTAATTTAACTTACTCCTTCCTATGCTTATAGAGTTTCAGCATAGAGTTAACACTAATAAACACCAAGTGTAGTAGGGTGCAATGGAGTGTGAAAATAAGGAAGTAACAATAAGTGTAAGAGGTTGTAACCTACACCACGTTACATATCCCTTCCATATTTGATCCTTGGTCTCTCCTGGCTTGAGAGAGAAACTTATGGGACTACTTGTACTGGTGATATTTTTTATATATTCTAATAAGAATGACAGTCGTGGAGGGGACAGCTGAAGAGCAAAGATAATTACCACTAGTGGCAATACGGCTTTACAAGGGGAAATGTTATCATGCTGAGCCATTTTGTGGCTGACTCCTACATGGATATACAAATGAGTAATGGGGGAAAGGGCTTAATACTGTGCTGCACAACAGCCACCCACAGTTCAGTCCTTGCACATTAGAACTGCTCCCCGCTCACACCCTTTAAGAGCACACCACCCCAAAAGGGCAGCCAGCTTGCAGGATCAAGGCCATAGCTGGTATTGAGTTTGAAACTTTTTGGTGTCCCAGCTATGGCTAGAATAGAAAGAGGTCAATTAAAAAAGCACTCACATTTTTAGTTCCCTCAAAGTATTTATTCCTTGGGGTCTTGAAAACTAAAATGCTTAAAACATCCAAGCTATTTAATGTTTAGAAATAACATCTACAAACATGCAGCAGCCATACTTTCTAGCATTTTTAATAGACAATTTATGGATTCAGTTTCAATAAAATATTACAATTCTTGAGCCAACCAATATCATACTATTAAAATGCCTTATTCATTTATCTGATGTTGTTCCACTGACTTATGTGCATCCATTGACATCTAAGCTATTAACTGCAGTGTCTCACACATATCCATGGTATGATGGTACAATAATTGCACTTCATACACTTCAATGTTTTGACATTAATTTCAGTTCCTTCATATGCTTCTGCATTGTGATGTTAACTGCAGTGCCTCAGACATTTCTACTGACAGAGTAATAGTTGCAATGGTGCCTAACTGCAGTGTTAATGGCAGGGTCTCTGCCCTGGTGTACACTATGACTTTAGATCAAATTTAGCAGCATTAGATGGATTTAACCCATGAAGCCATTTTTGTCCACTTAAAGGGCTCTTAAAATCGATTTCTGTACTCCTCCCCGACGAGGGGATTAGCGCTGAAATAGACATCACTGGGTCAAATTTGAGGTAGTGTAAACGCAATTCAATGGTATTGGCCTCCTGGAGCTATCCCAGAGTGCTCCATTGTGACCACTCTGGACAGCACTTTCAATTCAGATACACTAGCTAGGTACACAGGAAAAGCCCCAGGAACTTTTGAATTTCATTTC
Source organism: Lepidochelys olivacea (assembly GCF_965140295.1). Classification (NCBI taxonomy): domain Eukaryota; kingdom Metazoa; phylum Chordata; order Testudines; family Cheloniidae; genus Lepidochelys; species Lepidochelys olivacea. The sequence goes on along the minus strand of NC_140414.1, from coordinate 42,825,831 downwards.
CTGTTTGGCCAGTGTCAAGGTTCCTCCCCCACTCTGAACTCTAGGGTACAGATGTGGGGACCTGCATGAAAAACCTCCTAAGCTTATCTTTACCAGTTTAGGTCAAAACTTCCCCAAGGTACAAAATATTACCCCCGTTATCCTTGGAATGGCCGCTACCACCACCAAACTAATACTGGTTACTGGGGAAGAGCTGTTTGGACGCGTCCTTCCCCCCAAAATACTTCCCAAAACCTTGCACCCCACTTCCTGGACAAGGTTTGGTAAAAAGCCTCACCAATTTGCCTAGGTGACTACAGACCCAGACCCTTGGATCTTAAGAACAATGAACAATCCTCCCAACACTTGCACCCCCCCCTTTCCTGGGAAATGTTGGATAAAAAGCCTCACCAATTTGCATAGGTGACCACAAACCCAAACCCTTGGATCTGAGAACAATGAAAAAGCATTCAGTGTTTTACAAGAAGACTTTTAATAAAAAATAGAAGTAAATAGAAATAAAGAAATCCCCCCTGTAAAATCAGGATGGTATATATCTTACAGGGTAATTAGATTCAAAAACATAGAGAACCCCTCTAGGCAAAACCTTAAGTTACAAAAAAGATACACAGACAGAAATAGTTATTCTATTCAGCACAATTCTTTTCTCAGCCATTTAAAGAAATCATAATCTAACACATACCTAGCTAGATTACTTACTAAAAGTTCTAAGACTCCATTCCTGTTCTGTCCCCGGCCAAGACGACTACAGACAGACCCAGACCCTTTGTTACTCTCCCTCCTCCCAGCTTTTGAAAGTATCTTGTCTCCTCATTGGTCATTTTGGTCAGGTGCCAGCGAGGTTACCTTTAGCTTCTTAACCCTTTACAGGTGAGAGGAGCTTTCCCCTGGCCAGGAGGGATTTCAAAGGGGTTTACCCTTCCCTTTATATTTATGACACGCCCCCCAAGTCTCAGCTAGGGTGAAACACTGGCTGGGATTTCTTCCTGGAGCTCTAGGAAAACAGAGTTAATAAGACACATGCATCTCTAAATATACTACCAAGTACATAAAGACTAACAATATTTTCCACATCTCAAGGACGATTTTAACCAGTTGATTCTGGGAAACTTTCACGGGAGAGTGCATCAGCCACTTTGTTAGAAGCTCCTGAGATGTGTTGGATGTCGAAATCAAAATCTTGGAGAGCTAAACTCCACCGAAGAAGTTTTTTGTTAGTTTGACGGTGTGAAGCCACTTTAGTGCAGCATGGTCGGTTTGCAGGTGGAAACGCCGTCCCCAAACATATGGGCGTAGCTTTTCCAGAGCGTAGACAATGGCATAACATTCTTTTTCAGTGACTGACCAGTTGCTTTCCCTCTCAGACAGTTTTTTGCTGAGAAACACTACAGGGTGGAATTCTTGATCAGGTCCTTTCTGCATTAAAACTGCTCCCACACCACGCTCGGATGCATCTGTGGTTACTAGGAACGGTTTGTCAAAGTCTGGGGCCCTTAGTACAGGGTCAGACATGAGTGTCGCTTTAAGCTTGTTAAAGGCCTTCTGACACTTTCCGGTCCACTGAACAGCATTTGGCTGTTTCTTTTGGGTTAGGTCTGTCAGTGGGGCAGCGATTTGGCTGTAGTGCGGTACAAATCGTCTGTAATAACCGGCCAAGCCTAAGAAGGATTGAACCTGTTTCTTTGACTTTGGGACAGGCCACTTTTGGATAGCATCCACTTTGGCCTGTAGGGGGCTGATAGTTCCTTGACCCACCTGGTGTCCAAGGTAAGTCACTCTGTTTAGGCCTATTTGACACTTCTTAGCCTTAACAGTTAGTCCTGCCTCCCTTATGCGCTCAAGGACTTTTTGTAGATGTTCCAGGTGGTCTGCCCAGGAATCCGAAAATATGGCCACATCGTCAAGGTAGGCGACTGCATATTCTCCTAATCCCGCTAGGAGACCATCAACAAGTCTTTGGAAAGTGGCGGGTGCATTTCGCAGCCCGAAAGGGAGTACATTAAATTCATACAGCCCGAGATGTGTGATGAAGGCTGACCTTTCCTTGGCAGATTCATCTAGCGGTACCTGCCAGTACCCCTTGGTTAAGTCCAAGGTAGAGATGAACTGGGCCCTTCCCAGTTTCTCTAATAGTTCATCTGTGCGTGGCATGGGATAGTTGTCTGGGCGAGTTACAGCATTTAGCTTACGGTAGTCCACGCAAAAACGTATTTCCCCATCTGGTTTGGGAACTAGAACCACTGGAGATGCCCATGCACTTTCAGAGGGGCGGATTACACCCATCTGTAACATATCCTGGATCTCCCGTTCTATAGCAGTTTTAGCTTGAGGAGACACCCGGTAAGGTTGGACCCTAATTGGGTGAGCATTACCTGTGTCAATGGAGTGGTATGCCCGTTCAGTCAGTCCTGGGGTGGCTGAGAATGTTGGCGCGTAGCTAGTGCACAGCTCCTGGATCTGCTGTCGCTGCATACGCCCAAGGGTCATGGAGAGGTTCACCTCTTCCACACCACCAGCACATTTCCCTTCGTAGTAGACACCTTCAGGCCACTCAGCGTCGTCTCCTCCCTGGGCTGTAAACTGACAAACCTTTAATTCTCTGGAATAAAAGGGCTTTAGAGAATTAATATGATACACCTTAGGCTTTCGGTTGGAGGTGGGGAATGCTATGAGATAATTAACAGCTCCCAGGCGCTCCTGGACCACGAATGGCCCTTCCCACGATGCTTCCATTTTATGGGCCTGGAGCGCCTTTAAGACCATGACCTGGTCTCCTACTTTGAAGGAACGCTCTCTGGCATGTTTATCATACCAGGCTTTTTGCTCTTTTTGAGCATCCTGTAAGTTTTCTCTAGCAAGGGCTAAAGAGGTTCGGAGGGTGTTTTGTAGGTTGGTTACAAAGTCCAGAATGTTAGTTCCTGGAGAAGGTGTAAATCCCTCCCATTGCTGCTTCACCAACTGCAATGGCCCCTTAACCTCATGGCCATATACAAGTTCAAAAGGGAAAACCCTAAACTGGGATGTGGTACAGCTCTGTAGGCAAAGAGCAACTGCTGCAATACTAGGTCCCAATCATTGGAGTGCTCATTTACGAATTTACGTATCATGGCCCCCAAAGTTCCATTAAACTTCTCCACCATGCCATTTGTTTGATGATGGTAAGGAGTGGCAACCAAGTGATTTACCCCATGAGCTTCCCAAAGGTTTTTCATAGTTCCTGCCAGGAAATTAGTCCCTGCATCTTTGAGGATGTCAGAGGGCCAACCTACCCTGGCAAAAATGTCTGCTAGTGCCTGGCACACACTTTTAGCCCTGGTGTTGCTTAGAGCTACTGCTTCCGGCCATCGGGTGGCAAAATCCATGAAAGTCAGTATGTACTGCTTTCCTCTGGGTGTCTTTTTCGGAAAAGGACCCAGAATATCCACAGCTACTCGCTGAAATGGAACTTCAATGATGGGGAGTGGCTGGAGAGGAGCTTTGACCTGGTCTTGGGGTTTTCCCACTCTTTGGCACACCTCACAAGACTGGACATAGGTAGAAACATCCTTGCCCATTCCCTCCCAGTGGAATGACCCCCCCAAACGGTCTTTGGTCCTGTTCACCCCAGCATGGCCACTAGGGTGATCATGGGCTAAGCTCAAGAGCTTGGCCCGGTATTTAGTTGGAACTACCAACTGTCTCTGAGGATGCCAGTCTTCCTGGTGTCCCCCAGAAAGAGTTTCCTTGTATAAAAGTCCTCTTTCTACAACAAACCTGGATCGATTAGAAGAGCTGAGAGGCAGTGGGTTGCTCCGTGCCGCCGTCCAAGCTCTCTGGAGGCTTTCATCTGCTTCCTGTTCGGTCTGGAACTGTTCCCTTGATGCTGGAGACATCAGTTCCTCATGGGATTGTGGACCTAGGCTTGGTCCCTCTGGAAGCGATATAGGGGATGGAGCTGTTTCTGTTGACTGTGAACCGCTCTCCGCTGGTGCACTATGTTGGGATTCAGGCTCCGGCTGAGCCTTTTGTGTAGGGTTATCGGCTGCTGCCAGTTCAGGTTCGGTGGGGCCCTCTGGTGTTGAGGTTGCAAGTACTGGATTCAGTGCTGACACGGGGTCTGGTGTTGGTTGTTTGGCTGGTTCCGGTTCTGGGACTGGTTCCGTCTGGGTCTCTGGGACTGGATCCACTACTGCTGTTGCAGACATTGGCCTGGGGTCCAGGTCCATCACCTCTGACTGGGTCCTGATAGAAGTTTCCGGAACAGAGCTAGGCCTCACGGCTTGTTTAGCCTGGTTGCGGGTGACCATTCCCACCCTCTTGGCCTGCTTCACATGATTGGCCAAGTCTTCCCCCAACAGCATGGGGATGGGATAATCATCATAGACTGCAAAAGTCCACATTCCTGACCAGCCCTTGTACTGGACAGGCAACTTGGCTGTAGGCAAATTGAAAGAGTTGGACTTGAAGGGTTGACTCGTCACTTGGATCTCTGGGTTGATTAAATTGGGGTCCACTAAGGAAGCATGGATAGCTGACACTTGTGCTCCGGTGTCCCTCCACGCGGTGACCTTCTTCCCACCCACACTCACAGTTTCCCTCCGCTCCAAGGGTATCTGGGAGGTATCTGGGCCTGTGGACCTCTGGTGTGATTCCGGTGCAATGAACTGTAATCTGTTGGGGTTCTTGGGGCAGTTGGCCTTTACATGCCCCAGCTCGTTACACTTAAAACATCGTCCAGCTGACGGGTCACTGGGGCGAGGAGGGTTGCTGGAGAACGGGGTGGTGGGACGATAAGGGGTCTGGAGGGTTCTTTGGGAGGTAGGTGGGGCTTTGGGCGGCCCCCGGTAATAGGGTGTGGTCTGGGGTGGTCCCTTCTGGTCTCCGCTCCAACTGCGACCAGTTTTCTTCTTCTCTGCCACCTCCACCCATCTGGCTCCAATCTCTCCTGCCTCAATTACAGTTTTGGGTTTCCCATCTAGGATGTATCTTTCTATTTCCTCAGGAACACCCTCTAAGAATTGTTCCATTTGCATTAGGAAGGGCAAATTTACCGGAGATTCAACACTTGCTCCTGATATCCAGGCATCCCAATGTTTTACAATGTGGTAGGCATGTCGGGTAAATGACATGTCTGGTTTCCACCTTAGGGCTCTGAACCTCCGACGAGACTGCTCGGGTGTTATCCCCATTCTGACTCTCGCCTTGGATTTAAACAGTTCATACTTGTTCATGTGTTCTTTAGGCATTTCAGCTGCCACCTCAGCTAAGGGTCCACTGAGCTGCGGCCTCAGCTCTACCATGTATTGGTCAGTAGAGATGTTGTACCCAAGGCAGGCCCTTTCGAAGTTTTCTAAGAAGGCCTCAGTATCATCACCTGCCTTGTAGGTGGGGAACTTTCTGGGATGGGAAGTGGTACCTGGAGAAGGATTGTTAGGGTTTGTTGGTATATTCTGCTGGGCCTTTATCCTCTCCATCTCCTCCACATGCTTCCTCTCTTCTTCCCTCTCCTCCTTCTTCAGCCGCATGAGTTCTATCTGTCTTTCATGTTCCCTTTGTTTTTCCTCAGCCTGAAATTTGGCTAATTCCAGCTGTAGTCGAGCTGAGGATTTGGCCATTCTAACCTCTCTGTTTTTAACTAACTTTACACCCGAGGTTTAGAAATAAACAAACAAAACTTGGCTGTAAAATTTTGCTGTGCTGGAATAGAATACCTATTCTCTGATAGTTATTGTCAGCCTACAAAAAAAGACAATTCCCTTGTCTCTGCTCTGGGCCCAAATTAAAGCAAAAAACCTCCAACTACTTGGAAACCTGCTTACCCAGCCCAAAGAAGAAAAAAAAAATTTCTTTTCAAACCTGTGCTCCTTGTAAAACAAAAAAAAAAATCAAAATCCTAAAAAAAAAACCCTGCCACTTTTGTCTCCAGGCAAATGGGTAGAGCACACCCCCCCTATTTACTTTTAGGAAGAAAAGAAAAAAAAAACCTCTGGGTTGGAAGACTGTGAATTTCCCTGCAGGAGTTAAGTACCCTGCCTCCAGGCAAAGAAAACCTGCAATTCACAAGATAATCCCCTTTTGTCTCTGCTTGGCCACAAAGCAGAGAGAAACCAAGCTGCTTTCAGTTTCAAAGCTGCTTCCTGGACTTCCTAAAAATTCCTTTTTAAAATCTGTATTTCTAGTTCAAAAAATCTCAACTGGATCTCAAAATGATTTCAGGTTAATCCCACCACTGTGCCACCATGTCACGGTTCCTCCCCCACTCTGAACTCTAGGGTACAGATGTGGGGACCTGCATGAAAAACCTCCTAAGCTTATCTTTACCAGCTTAGGTCAAAACTTCCCCAAGGTACAAAATATTACCCCCGTTATCCTTGGAATGGCCGCTACCACCACCAAACTAATACTGGTTACTGGGGAAGAGCTGTTTGGACGCGTCCTTCCCCCCAAAATACTTCCCAAAACCTTGCACCCCACTTCCTGGACAAGGTTTGGTAAAAAGCCTCACCAATTTGCCTAGGTGACTACAGACCCAGACCCTTGGATCTTAAGAACAATGAACAATCCTCCCAACACTTGCACCCCCCCCTTTCCTGGGAAATGTTGGATAAAAAGCCTCACCAATTTGCATAGGTGACCACAAACCCAAACCCTTGGATCTGAGAACAATGAAAAAGCATTCAGTGTTTTACAAGAAGACTTTTAATAAAAAATAGAAGTAAATAGAAATAAAGAAATCCCCCCTGTAAAATCAGGATGGTATATATCTTATAGGGTAATTAGATTCAAAAACATAGAGAACCCCTCTAGGCAAAACCTTAAGTTACAAAAAAGATACACAGACAGAAATAGTTATTCTATTCAGCACAATTCTTTTCTCAGCCATTTAAAGAAATCATAATCTAACACATACCTAGCTAGATTACTTACTAAAAGTTCTAAGACTCCATTCCTGTTCTGTCCCCGGCCAAGACGACTACAGACAGACCCAGACCCTTTGTTACTCTCCCTCCTCCCAGCTTTTGAAAGTATCTTGTCTCCTCATTGGTCATTTTGGTCAGGTGCCAGCGAGGTTACCTTTAGCTTCTTAACCCTTTACAGGTGAGAGGAGCTTTCCCCTGGCCAGGAGGGATTTCAAAGGGGTTTACCCTTCCCTTTATATTTATGACAGCCAGCGTGGCAAGCTTATCAGCACAGGTGACCATGGAGTCCCAGAATCGCAAAAGAACTCCAGCATGGACTGAACAGGAGATACTGGATCTGATCACTGTATGGGGAGACGAATCCGTGCTATCAGAACTCAGTTCCAAAAGACCAAATGCCAAAATATTTGCAAAAATTTCCACAGGCATGATGGACAGAGGCTACAACAGGGACCTGCAGCAGTGCCGTGTGAAAGTCAAGGAGCTCAGGCAAGCCTACCAAAAGACAAAGGAGTCAAATGGTCTCTCTGGGTCAGAGCCCCATACATGCTGCTTCTATGATCAGCTGCATTGTATTCTGAGGGGGGGCCCTTCCACTACCCCACCCTTGTCTGTGGACACCTGCAAGGGGGGAGTCTTATGCAACAGGGATGAGGATTTTGGGGATGAGGAAGATGATGAGGAGGAGGAGGGTAGTGCACAACAGGCAAGTGGAGAAACTGTTCTCCCCGACAGCCAGGAACTGTTTATCACCCCTGAGCCAATACCCTTTCAACCCTTCCAAGGTGGCTCCCGGACCACGAAGCTGGAGAAGGCATCTCTGGTGAGTGTACCTTTGTAAATATAATACATGGTTTAAAAGCAAGCGTGTTTAATGATTAATTTGCCCTGAAGACTTGGGATGCATTCGCGGCCAGTACAACTACTGGAAAAGTCTGTTAACATGTCTGGGGATGGAGCAGAAATCCTCCAGGGACATCTCCATGAAGCTCTCCTGGAAGTACTCCCAAAGCCTTTGCAAAAGGTTTCTGGGGGGGGGGGGGGCAGCCTTATTCCATCCTCCATGATAGGACACTTTACCACGCCAGGCAAGTAGCATGTAGTCTGGAATCATTGCATAACAAAGCATGGCAGTGTATGGTCCCAGTGTTTGCTAGCATTCAAGCAACATCCATTCTTCATCTCTCTGTGTTATCCTCAGGAGAGTGATCATCCCAGAGAATTGGGTGGAGGGGGGGTTAGTTGGGTTTGTGGTGCACATAACCTGAAAACCACAGCCCCTCCTTTTAAATGGCCAACCCAACTTGTGCTTGGTATGGGAAAGGAGGGCGCTTCTGTTCGAAACCATTCCCACATGTTATGAAGGTTGAAGAATTCGAAAGACTGTGGCTTACCATGGCTGCCTGCAAGCCAAATTCTGTTGCCTGGCCCTGCATGTGTGATCTCTCACACCAAACCAGCAGGCCCTCAATATAAGAGGCAAAATGTGACCTTTTACCGAAAGCACATGTGCTATGTAATGTTACCAGCTTGGTTCATGTGAAAGAGTCTACCCTTTGTTCTCTAAAATGTGTCTTTTTAAATACTACTCTCCCTTTTTTTCCTCCCACAGCTGCAAATGTTTCAATGCTCCCCCTGTCATCTCCGTCCCAGAGGCTAGAGCAGATAAGAAGGCGAAAAATCGCCTTGAAATGTTCTCTGAGCTCATGCAGTCCTCCCACACTGAAAGAGCTCAGCAGAATGCGTCGAGGCAGACAATGTAAGAGTCCAGGAAAGCAGAAAATGAACGCGAGGACAGGAGGGATGAGCAAGATGAGATGTTGCAGGAAGAAGAGGAGAGGTGGCAGCAGCATGATGAGAAAAGGCAGGATGCAATGCTGAAGCTACTGAGGGATCAAACTGATATGCTCTGGCATCTGGTGAAGCTGCAGGAAAGGCAGCAGGAGCACAGACTGCCGCTGCAGCCCCTGTGTAACCGCCTGCCCTCCTCCCCAAGTTCCGTAGCCTCCTCACCCAGATGCCCAAGCATGGGGGGGTGGGAGCCCTCTGGGCACCCAACCACTCCACCCCAGAGGACTGCCCAAGCAACAGAAGGCTGGCATTCAATAAGTTTTGAAGTGCAGTGTGGCCTTGTCCTTCCCTCCTCCCCTCATCCACCACCCCACCTGCTGCTTCCCTCCTCTCCCACCCCTCCCGGGCTACCTTGGCAGTCATCCCCCTATTTGTGTGATGAATTAATAAAGAATGAATGATTTTGAAACAACAATGACTTTATTGCCTCTGCAAGCAGTGATAGAAGGGGGGAGGGCGGTTGGCTTACAGGGAAGTAGAGTGAACCAAGGGGGCATGTTTTCATCAAGGAGAAACAAACAGAACTCTCACACCATAGCCTGGCCAGTCATGAAACTGGTTTTCAAAGCTTCTCTGATGCGCAGCATGTCCTGCTGTGCTCTTCTAATCACCCTGGTGTCTGGCTGCGCGTAATCAGTGGCCAGGAGATTTGCCTCAACCTCCCACCCCGCCATAAACGTCTCCCCCTTACTCTCACAGATATTATGGAACACACAGCAAGCAGCAATAACAATGGGAATATTGGTTTCGCTGAGGTCTAACCGAGTCAGTAAACTGAGCCAGCACACTTTTAAACGTCCAAATGCACAGTCTACCACCATTCTGCACTTGCTCACCCTATAGTTGAACAGCTCCTGACTACTATCCAGGATATCTGTGTATGGCTTCATGAGCCATGTCATTAAGGGGTAGGCTGTGTCCCCAAGGATAACTATAGGCATTTCAACATCCCCAACAGTTATTTTCTGGTCTGGGAAGTAAATCCCTTCCTGCAGCCATTCAAACAGACCAGAGTTCCTGAAGATGCGAGTGTCATGAACCTTTCCTGGCCATCCCACGCTGATGTTGGTGAAATGTCACTCATGATCCACCAGTGCTTGCAGCACCATTGAAAAGTACCCCTTGCGGTTTATGTACTGACTGCCCTGGTGGTCTGGTCCCAAGATAGGGATATGCATTCTGTCTATCGCCCCACCACAGTTAGGGAATCCCATTGCAGCAAAGCCATCCACTATGACCTGCACATTTCCTAGAGTCACCACCCTTGATAGCATCAGCTCAGTGATTGCATTGGCTACTTGGATCACAGCAGCCCCCACAGTAGACTTGCCCACTCCAAATTGATTCCTTACTGACTGGTAGCTGTCTGGCGTTGCAAGCTTCCAGAGGGCTATCGCCACTTGCTTGTGAACTGTGAGGGCTGTTCTCATCTTGGTATTCTTGCACTTCAGGGCAGGGGAAAGCAAGTTACAAAGTTCCATGAAAGTGCCTTTACGCATGCAAAAGTTTTGAAGCAATTGGGAATCATCCCAGACCTGCAACACTATGCGGTCTCACCAGTCTGTGCTTGTTTCATTGTTTCATGGGCCCTGAATCAGCATTCCACGGCATGAGCCTGCCCCATTGCCACCAGGAAGTCCAAATTGCCAGGGTCAGTGGTTTGAGAGAAGTCTGTGTCCATATCCTCATCACCGCACTGTCATTGCCTCCTTGCCTGCTTTTGCAGGTTTTGGTTCTGCACATACTACAGGATAACGAGCGAGGTGTTTACAATGCTCCTAACTGCCACAGTGATCTGAGCGGGCTCCATGCTTGCCATGGTATGGCGTCTGCAGGAGAGCAGAGTTGCAGTGGAAGCAGTGGCTGACGATGGATGCCACAAGAATAGAGAACGACAAGAGGACCTGCGAGGTGGATTCATGAGAGCAGGAGAGCAGAGTTGCAGCACAAGCGGTGGAGGCTGACGGTTAGCACCGCACACATTTTCCAAGGAAGAATACATATACCCAGGAGCTCATGACAGACAACATGGACAAATTCTCTATTGAGACAATAGCAGCAGAGCAGAGTTGCAGCTGAAGCAGTGTATGATGACGGTTAGCAGTCCTACTGCACCGTCTACTGCCAGCAGCATCCAGGACACAACAGCGGCGGTGTCGGTGAGGTGAGCTGAGCTGAGTGGGCTGCATGCTTGCTGTGGTATGGCGTCTGCGTGGAAAAAAGATGCAAAATGATTGTCTGCCATTGCTTTCACAGAGGGAGGGGAGACTGACGACTTGTACCCAAAACCACCTGCGACAATGTTTTTGCCCCATCAGACACTGGGAGCTTAACCCAGAATTCCAATGGGCGGCATAGACTGTGGGAACTGTGGGATAGCTACCCACAGTGCATTGCTCCGTAAGTCGATGCTAGCCACAGTAGTGAGGATGCACTCCACCTACTTAATTCGCTTAGTGTGGACATACCCAATCAACTGTATAAAATCAATGTCTAAAAATCAACTTCTATAATATTGACCTAATTTCATAGTGTAGACATACACTTAGACTTAGGCACTGCCATTTACATTGTAACAAAACTAACCAATGCAAGTTACATGGAAAAAATGAAATTAGATTCCCTCCCACCAAAAAATTCTAGGCTAAGTATAATTTAGCCAAATTTACAAGGACACCATATAAGGGAAAAATCACATTCCATACCTGTCACAATCATTACATTAGCGAAAATGAAATAATTTTTAAATGTCATCTTTTCCCTTCTTCTATCTTTCTTTGTCATATTTCATTCAACGTTGTCAATGCAAACAATCACTTTTGCTTTACCAGTAATTGTGAAATTAAACATTGTTATGCTTGTGTTTCTATCTAACACTAATATTTTAAAAATAAACCTTGTTTTATCAGTTTGCAAATTATAATTTTTAAGCACCTGAAAGCATTTCTGTTTTAAGAAAAGGAGTACTAGTGGCACCTTAGAGACTAACCAATTTATCTGAGCATAAGCTTTTGTGAGCTACAGCTCACTTCATCAGATGCATTCAGTGGAAAAATCTGTTTTGTTAGGTTTCATAAAATGTTCCATTACAAAACATAGATTTACTAAAGAGAATATCTTTACATTCCTCACTCACCTCATTGTGCAACATGAAAGATCTGGCTGTACATTAATTGCTCTAAGCTCTGCAGAAGAAAACCAAGAGTTTGAGCATGTCTGAATGCACTGTGTATGAGGTAGGAAAAGAACACAAGGCTCCTTCTCACCCCTACATTGGGACTAGGCACAATCCCAAACCCTGCTTTCCCAATACACAAGGACCAGGGAAATCTAGGGCACCAGCCTAATACACGGATAGCGCCTCTGGATTCCAAAAAGGATCCATGAAAATTAGGGAGATAGTAGTGCCATGACCTTAGTCCCTAGTTCACATCAGCCAGTAGAGATACAGGGATCACACCTCAACACTGTAAATGATTGTAGCAATGCCTGCTCAGGTCCATTCACTTCCAGTCTTCTGCATTCTAGGTACTTAGAGGAAACAGCCACTGGTGTATAACCCCTCCACACACAGAGATAGATCATAGTTGGTGAGTTAAAGCCACTTCTTCCACTAAAGTTATGTGATATTTAGACACAGTGGGCTACATTTTGCCTTTATATGAACATGCGGTGGCTCCCATTAACATCAATGAATGGGCCCACATGAGTATGTGAATACAAAATTTAATTCAGTGAAGTGAGTTAAGGGCAGAATCATAGAAGTGTAGGACTGGAAGGGAACTTGAGAGGTCTTCTAGTTCAGTCCCTCCACCCAAGGTAGGACTAAGTATTATCTAGATCATCCTCTTAACAGGTGTTTGTCTAACCTGCTCTTAAAAATCTCAAATGGTGGAGATAGCATGACAACTTTGCGATTCCCCTGTCTGGCTTGAGTCACTCCTTCAATAGTGTTTTCACGTACCAGCTTTTGGTACATAAAAGGCACAGCTCAATATAAATTAAGGTTAGAAATCCATTTTGTCTGTCACTAGCAACAGTCACTAAAATAAAACAAAAACGCCCCAAATAACTTAGTGCTTCACTAGTTTAACTGTACTGATCAATGCTCTGCTCCTTTGCTGCTGTGTATCTACAGTCTCAGTTAATTTTACTGAGTGATGGAAATACATGATGCATTTGTAGGTTATCATGGTTTGAAGGACGGAGGGTTTTTTTTGGTTTTTTTTAGCATCAGAACCAAAAACTGGTTGATCAACAGCTTTTGGAAATCCTATTTAACTTTTGCCTACTTTTTTATTTTTTTCCCCTTTTTCTTTTAAACTACAAAGCAAACTAGAGTAAAAGAAAAAATGATGAAAAATAAGGTAAAGGTAGATGAATGCACAGATTTGTGTCTGTTACTTTTAAATATAAAGGGGGTAATGTGAATTCAGGTGTTCTCGGAGAGCCATTAATTTTGGGAGCAAAGTGGCAAAGATCACTTCTGTGCTAAGCAGAGTGTCCATATACACACAAAAGAACACAGTCTGTGTCCCAAGGAGCCTACATTCTGGGAGTCAAGCAGTATATAAAGGTTGGGGAAGGGATCAGAACATAAAAATAGCCATACTGGGTCAGATCAGTTGTCCATTGTGACATGCTGTACCACAAAGTAGCATCCTACAACTGCATATTCATCATTGATGTATGATTGTGATATTTCATACAAGGCATACCTTACAATGTATCATATAAAAGATAATGATCTAATGAAATCCATTGTTCTGTCAAAATATGTGTTTCGTTAGTGTGTATGAAGTTATGAGATTTTGCTATTGAAACGTGTTGTGAGTTTAGGAATTGCCCACTGCAAGTTCTCCAGTGAAAACATCAAGGCAGATGTTAAACAATCATTGACCGCAGGGCAGAGGTGAAAGTGGGCTGGTACGAGCTGGTACAGTGTACCGGTAAGAAGTGGCTGCCGGTACGGGCCCATACACAGCCAACATTAAAGCTCTGCCCCTTTTGCCCCCCCCCAGGGGTGCTAAGGGGGTGGGGCAAAAGAAGCAGCTGCCCCGGGGCTTGGCAATTTAAAAGTGCCCGGGGCTCCTGGCCACTGCTGCAGCCCTGGCTGGCGCTCTGGCCCTTTACATCGCCACGGAGCCCCGGGCAGTGCGAGCCAGGCAGCGCTGAAGGGCTTGCTGGGGAAAGCTGACCCCCAGCCCTGCCCCTCTGCCTGAGGCTCTCCCCTTCTGGGGGCATGGAGCCAGGCCCCCACACCAGTAAGATTTTTAAGTTACTTTCACCCCTGCTGCAGGGGAATTGTAAACAAGAGATCTACAATGAGATAAGAGACCGTTGTGCATGCACCACACAATGGAGATAACTCAACTCTGTGATTCAGCAAGGCCCACCAGGATATGCCTGGGCCAGTATCTTTACAGGGACATGGACTAAGAGCATAAAATAACCTAATCTTCCCAAATTTGTTTCTATAAATATAGACTATGTATTAAAAGAAATTTTCAAGGATATAGATCTCCCTCTATATACTGAGGAGAACAGAAACAGCCCTGTCATAAATATAAAGGGAAGGGTAACCACCTTTAAATCCCTCCTGGCCAGAGAAAAAAATCCTTTCACCTGTAAAGGGTTAAGAAGCTAGGATAACCTCGCTGGCACCTGACCAAAATGACCAATGAGGAGATAAGATACTTTCAAAGCTGGAGGGGGGGAGGAACAAAGGCTCTCTCGGTCTGTGTATTGTTTTTTGCTGGGACCAGAGCAGGAATGCAGGTCAGATCTCCTGTAAAGGGCTAATAAGCAATCTAGTTAGATACGCATTATATTCTGTTTTGTTTAAATGGTTGATAAAATAAGTTGTGCTGAATGGAATGTATATTCCTGTTTTTGTGTCTTTTTGTAACTTAAGGTTTTGCCTAGAGGGATTCTCTATGTTTTGAATCTGATTACCCTGTAAGGTATTTACCATCCTGATTTTACAGAGGTGATTCTTTTACCTTTTTTTCTATTAAAATTCTTCTTTTAAGGACCTGATTGCTTTTTCATTGTTCTTAAGATCCAAGGGTTTGGGTCTGTGTTCGCCTATGCAAATTGGTGAGGATTTTTATCAAGCCTTCCCCAGGAAAGGGGGTGTAGGGTTTGGGAGGATTTGGGGGGGAAAGATGTTTCCAAGTGGGCTCTTCACCTGTTATATATTTGTTAGATGCTTAGTGGTGGCAGCAATAAAGTCCAAGGGCAAAAGGTAAAATAGTTTGTACCTTAGAGAAGTTTTAACCTAAGCTGGTAAAAATAAGCTAAGGGAGTTTTTCATGCAGGTCCCCACATCTGTACCCTAGAGTTAAGAGTGGGGAAGGAACCTTGACAAGCCCAAATCAATATCTGCCCAAGACTGACTTATAACATTAACATATTGCCTTTCAAGGTCTCTCCATTGCTCTTTGCTTGAATAAATATGTTGGATCATATTAAAGAAGTTCTGTATTAAAATCACAGATGAGTTTGATTCCCCATAGTTTAAATTCCAGGGTATTACTAATTAAGAGGTCTCTTGGTTTTTGGTACTGTTTCTCTCCCTCTATGTGTGAAACTTGCAAGCTGCTAATTGTGTTAGTACATTCTAAGACAGAGTCTGTTCTCAAAGCAATTCACAGAGAGAGAGACTCAAAGCAATACTCTAACAACAGAAACAGCACCCAGAGACTCCCCACCCTTTTGTTGTATTAACAATTGTGATTAAAATAGAGATAGAGGATGTATGTGGATGGATGCTTGGTGTGGATAATAACTGAATGATCAGGGAGGTGCCAGCCTAAGAATCCAGTGTCCATCGGCTGAAGAAGGCATCAAATGGAAATAACCAGATGACCCCCGGAGGGCAGACTGGAATCCACCCAACAGCCTCAAGAATGGGAGAACCAAAGAACAAGATAACATCTAGCAGCACTGAGCCAAATACCCATTGATTGATTCAGCAACAGCATGATGAAGCAATTCCCATAGACTGGCATAGGAAGAAATTCCTATAAAAATAGACTCTAAAAAGTGAGAACTTTGGGGTCTGATTCTGCAAACCAACTTCCAGGAGCATCAGATGAGCATCTGACAAGGCCCTGCTCCCTCCTCATGTCCAGGCCACCTGGCCAGTGGCTTGGCATGAGCAACTCTAAGGTTGGTAACTATGATAACAACCTTGCAGAACCTGTGTGTGTGTGTTTGTATGAATGAATGTGTGAATAAATATGAGATTGAATGGAATGTTATAGCTATAACTAACTGCTTACTATGATTCTTTCTGTATTCACAATAAATGTGGTATTTTGCCTTTTTCCCTTTAATAAGATCCTGCTGGTTTATATTTTATTGGTATAACAAATAGGCTTATCATGCAATTTATATGGGGAAAAAATAGACTTGCTTGTTACACAAGACCCTTAAAAATCCTGGACAACAGGATTGGGTTGTCAGATTTATACCTATATTATCTAGCATTCCAAATTTGTCCTCTTGTAAGGTGTTTTCACATCCAGTAGCTCTATGTACACACTGGTGTGGTTTGAGATAGAAAAAAGCTAAACTATGCTGTTAGGTCCCTCTCTTCTATTATATACCATAAGACTCTACCCAAATCAAATCTACAACATTTACTTTGTGTTGCCAATATAGCCTTAAACAAATGTTCTACAGTCCAATAATACCTGTTTAATATCTTGTTCTGGAAGAATTGGATGGATAAAGAGCTTGAAGTATTTTTACATTGAGCCAGATATCTTCCCAGGTTTCTATTATGATACTAAGGCTAAGTTCTTTATTCCTATTTTTCTTTGAGACGGAGATTGAGAGGGTAATGTAAAGCATTAAGCCACATATAAGTAATTCCTATAAAGTGACTTTTATTTCCATATTTCTTAACATGTTCTTCTAGAGATGAGAGATGACACAGTCACATGTCAATCTTTCACACATCCTCTATACCTCTCAAAAAATCCATGTGTTCTGGAACACCATATAAGTGGTCTCTAAAACTACAAAATCTTTCTGTCTCCAAGTGTGTGCATTTTAATGGTATGAGATGAGTTGGTATTACCAGTGAACATGAAGAAATGGATTGTAGTAACTATTTCATGGCCAAAAGAGTTATTTTGAGAAAACGGAAATCTGCAATTCCTCCCTCATACACAGACTGGCTTAGTGAGCACTCTACTACTGGTTATGTTCTCACTTAGTCACTTTACTAATTGATGTCCCACATGACCTCAGGGTTATTTGTTCATTTTTGGCTTGTTAGGTTTTTTCCAGATTTTACAAATAATGAAAATTTAATTTTATTTTATATGCTATTTCCATCTTGTGCATGTATTTATATGCTTTGTTTCTTTCTGTTTATATTTTATATACAAATAAAGTGTTTTTTTAAATAAACACCCACTCACCTGGTTGACCATCAGCCTATACATTAATAGTTAGCAGATGAAACAATGAAAAAAAGGGTCTCTTGAGGGATTTAAAAGGAGTGGGAGTAGTTTAGAGAGTTCATTCTACCACGCATGCTGTAGGAAGTAGCATGAAGGAAAGTGTAAAGAACACTGGAGAAGGTAAGAGAGACAAGGTGTGTGAGGTAATATCTTTTATTGGACCAACTTCTGTTGGCAAGAGAGACAAGCTTTTGAGCTTACACAGAACTCACCCATCTTGTCTCTAATATCTTCGGACAACAACACTGCATATGACACTGGAGAAGGCTGTCAAACTGATAATACTGCTTTACACTCCCCCACCCGCACATACACAATTGAAGATGACATATCAATGAGGAAAGACAAAGATTGTTGAGCTGCGGGGGTGGGAGGAGTGTGGTAAGGGGAGTGTCATGAAGCCTGGTGTGTGAGAGAGACAGACAAGCATCCAAACTTTTGGGTATTTATCTGAACTGCGACAAACTGAATATCTTTGAAATTTATATACCAATTAGTAGAATAAACACAGTATTTTAAGTATTAATATGAAGGGTTTTAATGCTTTTGCATTTCTCTGAAACATTCCCCCAGATTGTCCCCTGCATGGCTAGGGCAAATCTGCAGCCACACAAAGCATTCCAAAACAAAAAAAGGAAACCATGTATTCCACCCCACTGTTTACATCATTACATGATGAAGTGCAGCCATGTGGGCTTCAAGTTCAAAATAGATTTCCATGGGCCTTTTAAGAATCAGACGTTACCCATACTGACATTTTTACTGGTCAAAGTTAGGTATCTTTTTCTTAATGAGCCAGAGACAATAAATGCTCCTAAATAACAGTACAAACCGGTTGTCTCATTCCAAAGATATATTACTTTGTACTACGTTAACTATTTAAAAGAAATACATTGGCACATGATTGACTCTTGTTTCCTCTGTAGTTCTCCTGCCTTTGGAATGTTTAAGAAACAGGAACAACATTTTTAATTGGAATGTTATCTTTGGAATTAATTGAAAGATTTATTTCTTGCAATAAAGACCTCAATAAAATATTAGAAGTTTTACAATCTGGTTATAAAGTACACCAAATAAAATAACATCACCCATAGCCTTTTTTTACCCCAACTCTGCCACCAAATTTGGTGTAATATTTTGAGAATGCTAAAATGGCAAGCTGATGGAATCAATCTACACAAGGCATAAAGGATGTACAGTAACTGTAGCGACAAAAAAAATATCTTTCCAGTGAGAACATCATCTTATAAATCAAGAATATCAAACCTGCAACCAAGTTATGAAACAAATTTCTCCTTATTGGTATATCCTTTGTATGACATGCACATTATTCAAATTGAAGTTCTATCATATTTCATTCTTAAATAAAGTTATATAACTGAATAGAAATCTAAATATGAAGACAGGCTTCAAATATTGGGAAACAAATATTCCTTTTTGTCTTTGGTGGTTCCGTTGTGAGATTAAAAGTAAAATTGAACAATGCATTGAATGCAGCTTCAGCATGTCTCATCTTGAAGAATACCCTGTCACTGGAGACATCTGCAATATACATAACTTTAGGGACCCAAGTTGGAGACTTTTGGCCAAAGAGCCAAGAATGTTTTTTAAAGTTATTCCTGTACTTCCTCTTTTGTGTTAAAGAGAAGCTATTAGTTAAGAAACGATTTTCTTGCTTTTAAAATAGTTTATTTCTCATTATTCTATCATGGTTATTTAAACTTCAAAGGGTGGTGAGAGGTATTATTTAATTTAGATACTGCTTGGCTATTATTTGTTTTTCTTCAGAAAATGTATAAAATTATTTGGATAGCACTATTAAAAATTCAGAATTAAAGTAATTATATCCTGATAATACATAGGTTTGTATTAGGGATAGGGGGAGTCTATTTGGAATGGGAGACTGGGAATCAGGAAAACTCCATTGCTCTTCCAGTGATTGATTGTGACTTAAATGACCTTTATGTTTGCCATTGACTTCTATGCGGCCAGGATTTCACCCCTTTTGTTTTATTCAGCCTTTCTGAAAAAGGGTTATAAATAAGACTTCCTACCTTTATAAAGATGTAGTAAGCCTTAATTAATCAATGTTTGTAAAGCACTTTAAGATCTTCAGATGAACTATACAGGAATGGCAATGTACAAATGCAAATTCTTTTCATTATTTAATTATGGCTGAACTGATGAAATAAAAACTGACCCAAACTTTCACTCACAAACTGAATCATCTCCAGACACACTCTTTTGTGTGTGACATTCAATGAAGGACCGGAAACCTTTTATTTCCTGTCCTTTTTCATTTTCATACAGTTCTCCACTGCCTGATTCCAGCCAGGAATGGAGAAAGAGGTGTTGAATTATTGTGGGGCAGGCTATATTTATGAGAGGGCTTTTTTTTTCCTTACAAGACTGACAGATCTATTTTTCAGACTCAGGAAGATGAGAGACTTCAGGTAACGACCCCAAATTTTAAATGTTCAACTGGATCAAATCTCTGACACTTCCAATATTCCCCTATCAGTATTTTTTATTTAATGAGGTGTAAAATAAAATGTTGAAATACCAGTTGAGTACTAGCACTAGAAGAGACAATTTGTCTTTATGTAAGCTTGGTTAATAAGGTAGTTTATTCATCTAATTGACTACCTGCATATGTTGAACCAATTTGAGTATGAAAACAATCTCAGGTAATTCCACGTTCTTTACAGCAATTGCAAAGTCATGTATATCTTCCCAATAGATAGTTTTTTTCTTACCAACATAGCAGGTATGTCTATGAAACTGAAGACAACTAATCAATTTTGTTAATTTTATAAATATAATCAAATCAAACATCAAAAAATTGCACTAAATACATCCACTTTAAGAACAAAGCCTTTAAACTCATTTAGTCTGGCATTCTGCCCACAACTGATGTATTGAAGTAGTAATTAATTCCATGCATGTTCAAGAATTTTCTTTTCTTCTAGAAAATCTTGTTTGTGGAGTATCACATAGAGACAGATTGTAAGACTTATTCAGAGTCATGCAAGTCGATCCTTTGGCTTCAATGGGACTATTTGCATGAATAAGTCCCCATTCTGTGTGAGTAAGGAGTGTGCAATTTAGCCCATTGTTTAAGGTTTGATTCTGATGAATACAAATTATGTAGGTTCTCAACTTTAAAAAAAAAGGTGGAAAGAACTGATCGCAAGGGAGAAGAATAACAGTGGGTGGAGCAAACAGGCAATCAGCACAGAAAAAGGAGTATCCCAAGGAAAATCTTAGACAAGAATTAATTAAGCATTGTATGACCAATAACCATAAGACGCAAGTTATGATACTCTGTGGTAAAAGTGAGTGGAGAGGATCGCTCTCTGCTGATGCTTTAGTCAGTGATTGCCAGTACAATTCAGCGTTTTAGAAACAGTTACCACACTGAGATATTTCCCCATGCCATGATTATTTTCTATTTGAAGTATCTCCAATATTGAGAGTTGTTAGTAACAAAGGACATTTTAATGGTGACCATTATACACGAGAAGGTCCTAAAACGGGCACCATAATGGTTCCTTAGCATCCATGAAAAATACTTTCTTCAGAAAGGTAATGAAAAGCAGTTTATGAAATCTAGAGGACCAAACATCCATCCATAATAAATAAATCTGACTCTAAAAAAGATATGAGAGGGAAAGTTGCTGTACATAATTTTGGCCAGCCCATTTATTATTGAAGTTACTGATGTTGGTGATATTTTACCACGCATCAAAAAAACATGGGAAGTATGATGGCAAGGTCACAACAAGTGCCAGCTCAAAAAACTATGTGCAAAGAAGCTATAAAACCTGCAAAATAATGTGATCAGAGCTCAGCCTTTAATTCAAACAGCAACAATTTGTGAGAACCACTGGAAAATCATTTAGTTCTGCATTATTTTGATTTCAACATAAAATACCAACCCTTTAACAAATAATTTAAAATGTAATCCAGCAAAGACAGACAACAATAGCTAACCAACACCCATTCTCACTGGGGAATGACAGTAACCAAAAAAATCACTGTTGTGTAGAAAAAAAATGTTTACTATGGTCCTGTGTGATGGGGTCTGCTTAGCCCACCCTAGCCCAGACAGGGTTAAACTCATATTATTGACAGCGGAAGTCCCGCCTCCCTGGCAGGACTGGGAATGCTCCAAATGCTCTAGCAGTATAACAGGAGGAAGCCCATCTCATTCTGGGCTGGAGGCCACAGGGGAAGGACCTATCTGGGAATTTCCTGCGGAGGGCCAGCCACAGCCCCTGACTGTGCCGGGAATCAGAGCCTCCCTGGGCCCGCCTGAATCCCAGCAACTGGAGGAGCCACTTGAGGCAACCGGCACAGCTGATCACAGAGAACCCGATGTCCCATGGGAGACCCCAACACAGACACTGGTAGGAAGTGACCTAGGGAAGGTGACAGAGTGGCACCTCCCACCCGGGAAACCTCAAAGTGTTTCGATAGGATCCCCCCCGCTAAGTCAGAGGCAAGTTTCTACACCAATGTTAGGGCCCTGGGTCGGGGCCCATACCGGGGCCGCTACACCCCTTGGTGGGCACCCCACCCTTATAGACTCTGGCCGCAAGGCCATGTTTCCCTGCACCAAAGGGCTGCTTTATAGACTCTGGCTGCTAGGCCACGCTGCCCTGACCCTAGGGGCGTCGACCGTCACACGTGGTGGAGAATGCAGGCAATGACCAGGACCTGCTGAAAGATCCAGGGGAAGGAATCTAGATGATGGGAGCCCCACCACGGTCCAAGATGGATACCGAGAAGCTTCTAAAGTGGATGCTGGAGAATCAGCAAGAGCAGGTGGCCCAACAGTGACAGCAACAGGCTCACATGATGCAGCAGATGGCCAGCCAGCAGCAGCTGCAGGTGACCCAGCATCAGGAACAACAGCAGCAGTTCCTTCATGAGTTGGATGCCCACCAACAAGCACAACAAGAACGCCTAGTCCAGCAAGCGGCAACTCTACTACGCCCACCGGCAGCCCCAGCCCCTGCACCCACAGGGGCGGAATCTGGAGAGACTTCGATGGGGCTGCCAATAAGCCTCACTAAGATGGGACCAGGGAACAACCCCAAGGCGTTCCTGGTTACTTTCGAGCGGGTCACTACAGACTCCCAGTGGCCCCCGGTGCACTGGGCCACCATGCTAACTCCGTATTTGACTGGACAGGCACAGACTGCCTACCGCAACCTCAATCCCCGGGAGGCCCTGGAGTACTCTGGGTGCAAGTGGCCATATTAGACCATACCGGCATTAGCCCAGAGACTTACCTCCAGCAACTCCGGAAAGAACAGTAGCCCCTGGGGCTCAACCACAGGCCATGGCCCAACAGGTACAGGACAACTGTTGGAAATGGTTGGACCCAGAAGGCTTAATTGGGACCCAGGTGGCAGAGATGGTAGCACTAGAACAGTTCACCCAGATCCTCCTGGCAGGAGGGGAAGCATGGGTGCCACACCACCGACTGGCGACCTTGTCAGCAGCAATGAGCCTGATGGAGGACTATCAGGGAGCCGAGGCACCACCCCGGGGATCTTAAAACCTGAGCAGAAGAGACGAGCTAGGCAAGGGAAGCCCTCGGGGAATGGAAGCTCGGGAACCTCCATCCACAGCCTGCTCCACACCCACTTAGCCCCCCAGCCCCGAACGCAGATACAGGGTCGCTCAGACTCTGATTCGAAGGGATCAGCACCCACAAGGGGGGGTGAAGCCCCCCAAAAGAAGGCCCTGGGCCCACAGAAGTCCAAGATCACTGCTGGAAGTGTGGCCAAGAGGCACATTTTCGGCGGGAATGTCCGTTCGTGGACTGCTACTATGGGTAAGTCTGGGTTGCCGGCCAAAGAGTTCAGAAAAGAGGGCTGGGAAAGCTAGTGGTCCCTGTACGGGTCGAAGAGACCCATTTGAATGCCCTCATGGACTTGGGATGTAGTCAGACCCTCATACAGGAGGGGCTGGTCCCTGATCTTAAACTATCTGGTGAACAGATGCACTTACAATGTGTCCATGGGGAAATCCATCCTAACCCCACAGCCTGGGTGAAGATTGAGATTGGCCACCGGGAGGAAGTCCTCCACCTGGGTGTGGCCCCCAGATTGGCCTACCCCATAGTACTTGTGTGAGACTGGCCAGAATTTAGGGAGATCCTCCAGAAGAATCAACCTCCCGCTCCACAAATGGAAGGGGCTAGGTCTCCAGGGAGGGGGCTGCTTGGACACACACCGGAGGCAGACCCCAGGGAAGGGACATCTATGGCTGGGAAGGCGCCCACCAACTCCCACGCAGCTAAGCACCCGTCCGTGGAAGATGCACAAGCAGAGCTGGAGCGAGATATAGATTTGATCCAGGAGCAGAGAGAGGACCCGACCCTAAGTAGGGCCTGGGAGCAGGCCACTGGCCCCGGCCCCAGGGATGACACACCTTTGAGACCTCTTCAGGGGCCCCAATTTGAGATCTGGTGGGATCGCCTATATCAGGTGGTACAGAAACCACAGACACCCGAGCTGCTCCATCACCTGTTGGGCCCCTGGAAATTGCGACGAGGCCTCCCACAGTTAGCACATGCAAACCTATGGGCAGAACACCTGGGGGGGAAAAGACCCTCCAGAGGGTGGCCCGCTGTTTTTTTTGACTCGGCATTCACCAAGAGGTCCGAGATTATTGCGCATATTGCCCGGAATGTCAGCAGGCCAGACTGAAGGATGTATCCCGGGAACCCCTGATACCCCTGCCAGTGGTCGGCGTACCCTTTGAATGCATCGGGGTGGACCTGGTTGGCCCCCTAGAAAGAAGTAAGATAGGGAATCAATTTATTTTAGTGATCGTGGACTACGCAACATGTTATCCCTAGGCTGTTCCCCTCTGAGCTGCCACGGCGCCAGTGATTGCCGCTGAACTCGTGAAGGTCTTAGCTAGGGTCGGGATACCCATGGAGGTCCTGACTAACCAGGGCCCTAACATATCCTCTAAACTAACAGCAGAGCTTTGCCTCCTCCTGAATATATGGACACTCCAGATGTCAGTTTACCACCCACAAACAGACTGTCTAGTGGAGCATTTTAACGCTACCCTGAAGTCCATGTTGCGGAAATTCACAGAGGATGACCCCAGCCATTGGGATGCACTATTGCCAGCTCTGCTGTTCGCCATAAGGGAGGTGCCCCAAGCATCGAACGGATTCTCTCCCTTTGAACTCTTGTATGGCAGACAGCCCAGAAGGATCCTGGACCTCCTGAGGGAAGACTGGGAGGTGCAGGAGACACCAGTACTCGTGACCATCCAGTATCTGTTACACCTCCAAGAGCAGCTCTGAGCCCTAGGTGCTTTTGCCCAAGAGAACCTGATGCAGGCCCAAAAGACACAAGAACAGTTCAATAACAGAGGGACTAAGGTGCGGAGTTTTGACCCTGGGGACCGGGTATTGCTCTTATTGCCCTCTGCAGAGTCAAAGCTCCTGGGCAAATGGCAGGGGCCTTATGAGGTGACTCGGTGGGTCGGGTCAGTAGATTACGAGGTCCAGCTGCCTTGAAGACGGAGGGATACCTGTACGTATCATGTGAATCTTTGGAAGGCCAGGGAGGCCTTGTTCATCACCCCATCACCCCTGGACCCAGAACTTGGACCCCTAGCAGGGGAACCCCCAGATCCAAAGCTGGCTATGCTCAGGACTGGCCTCACCACAGCACAGCAGGAGCAAATACAGTAGCTCATAAGGGACTCCCCGTCCAGGATGAACCAACCGTATGTGCCATCATATCGCGGCAACACCTGGTCAGAGAGTGAGGGACAACCACAGACTGCTGCCCCGGAAGATGTGGGCTGCAGTACGACAGGGACTGGATACAATGCTTGAGATAGGGGTGGTCAAGGAGTCGAAGAGTGAATGGCACAGCCCAATCATTCTGGTCCCAAAATCCAATGGGACCACTTGATTCTGTATAGATTTCCGGAAGGTCATTGCTATCTCCTGGTTCGACCCATACCCAATGCCCCAGGTGGAAGAACTCATAGAATGATTCAGGGGAGCGAGGTATTTGTTGACCCTAGATTTAAGCAAAGAGTACTGGCAAATCCCCCTAACACCAAACTCCCAAGAAAAAACGGCCTTTCCGTCACCATTCAGCCTCTTCCACTTTTAACCATGCTGTTTGGGCTACATGGAGCCACCACTACTTTTCAGCAGCTGATGAATAAGATCTTGCTGCCTCATGATCAGTATTCAGCAGCTTATATAGACAACATTGTAGTCTACAGTAGTAACTTGAGGACCACCTATGACACCTCGCTGGGGTGTTCCTTAGAGCAGCCGGCCTCACAGCCAACCCGGTAAAGTGCCATCTTGGGCAGGAAGAGGTGACATACCTTGGGTATGTTGTAGGGGGAGGGAGATTTTTCCCCCTAATCAATAAGGTACAAGCTCTTATGGATACATCCACACCCAAGATGAAGAAACAGGTACGGCAGGTTTTGGGACTGGCCAGGTACTATCGCCTTTTTGTACCAGACTTCGCGTCCATAGCTGCCCCCCCTCTCGGACCTGATGAAGAACTCTCAGCCTCAACAGGTGCAGTGGTCTGGCCAGTGTGACAAGGCCTTCAGGACTCTGCAAGAGTGACTCACACAGGAACCAGTCCTGCAACACCCTGACTTTACAAAGGAGTTCATATTCCAAACAGATGCCTCAGAGGTGGGCTTAGGGGCCATACTCTCCCAAGAACTAGAGGAGGAAGAACACCCAGTACTGTACCTAAGTCACAAATAATTTCCTCGAGAACAGCATTACTGAACAATAGAGAAAGAGACCCTGGCCGTGAAATGGGCTATTGACGCCCTGCACTATTACCTGCTGGGGAACACCTTCAAGTTGATCACAAACCATGCTCCCCTCAGGTGGATACACAGCATGAAGGACACAAACCCCTGGTACCTCTCACTCCAACCCTACGATTTCCGTGTATTTCACCATCTGGGTAAGACCCATGCTAAAGCAGATTTCTTTTGTAGACAGGGAGGGGAGGAAGAGGAGATGGACTGCCCTCAGGGGTCCTTCCTAAGGGAGAGGGTGTGTGACAGGGTCTGCTTACCCCACACTAGCCCAGACAGGGTTAAACCCATATTATTGACAGTGGAAGTCCCGCCTCCCTAGCGGGACTGGCCATGCTCCAAATGCTCTAGCAGTATAAAGGAAGGAAGCCCAGCTCATTCTGGGCTGGCGGCCGCAGGGGAAGAGCCTGTCTGGGAAGCTCCTGCAGAGGGCCAGCCACAGACCCTGACTGCAGAGGGAATCAGAGCCTCCCTGGGCCCGCCTGAACCCCAGCGACTGGAGGAGCTACTGGAGGTGACCGGCACAGCTGACCACAGAGAACCCAACATCTCATGGGAGACCCCAATGCAGCCACTAAAGTTAGTAGTTAGCACAAAATTTGGATACAAAATTTGTAGGGGTAGCGACTGTCTTTTTGTTCTGTTGGTACAGCACCTACACTACAATGGAGCTCTGGTCCATGACTAGAACTCCCCTATGCTACTACAACACAAATAATAAAACTGACAGTAGTTGCCTTAACTGGTGCACATTCAGATATATTTATCATTGTAAGTTAGTCTTGCAAAGATGTTACTTATTTTTGGTTGAGCTGCTCATAGAGTACTAACTTTTCCTGATAAAACTGTTCTCACATGTGCCATCTTGGATGAAATGGGACTCATCTAAATATTAAAAGTTTTAGAGAGCTCTCAATGAAATTGTACTGTGTTACCACTAACCCTTATTAAATAGTAGTAGGCTGCAACAAAAATACTGTCTTCAGTCAATAAGGGGAAGAATCAATAAAGGCAACAGAAAGGAAGCAAGGAGGGAAAACTATCCTTGGTCCTGTAACAGAAATTGATTGTTCTTGCCAGACCCAAGGTATTGGAATAGATGTATCAGTAGAACAAAGAATAAAGTAAATCTAATTGTCTGTCTAGCAGAGCTATGGTGTAAGTTTAGTCAAAGCAGCTTGGGGAAATCAACTTTTTGTCAATCAATGCTAGTCAGTTTGGGAAAGCCATTTGATCATCATGTGGCTAGAAAGAGAAGCTAACACCATCATCTACACTGTAAGCTGTCAGGGATGCTGAGTTAATCATCAGCTTATGGCTACCAAGGGTCCAGGCCTTCACTATCTGTGACCAAACCAGTGGATTTAGCAGAATAAGGAGGACAGCTACATGGAAGGCATTGCTCAAGGAAATCATCTTCACCACTGAGTCGCAGTCTTTTGTATGATGAAAAATTGTCTAATAAAATAGTCTGAGAAATTAGTGAGAAACTGGAATGCTGTTTTTGATCTTCAGATGCTTATGTTGGAGAGACATTAAATGAATATCATTGCTTCATCTTCTTTATAAAATGACAAATGAGGGTTTGCCATCGAAACACCCTGTGTCAATAATATATGGAATAAGTCAGTTTTTAAGCACTGCAGAAAAATGGCACTACTCCATTGGGTGAATTGTCAGACTTCTAAGTCAGACTTGTGTAGTTCTACTCACCTTCTCTCACGTTGTGAGTCTTTTTTTTTTAAAAAAGAGACTAGTAAAATATAATCCTCACATTAGTAAAGTTAGATATTAATATTTTGTAAATAGGCTGACAATGCTGATAGCTATTTTGCATGAGTAATCTGCGTTATGCATGGAGGATATGGAATGCGGAGCAGAAGGCTCTACTTATGACACAAGAATAGAGGGAGAAATATGACACAAGAAACCAGGAGCTTATTACTAGTGACCAAAATTAATACTTTTATGGATGCCATTTATAAGTAATTAATATTACCTTGGTAATGCTACAATATAGTTAATTTGATAATACATATTATTATAAAGATTGTAATAGTGACCACACACATAACTGAATTCAATGAGTTTCAAAATGTAATCTACATGTAAATTTGCTGTTTGGTATTGTAACACAGTCCCTCCCCCATATCTCACCATGGCATAACAATAAATAATATAATTTACCAGTGCATCAATATCTAACAAAAGTGAATGCTAGGAGTGCTGAGGTTGGAATTAAGTTTCGTTTTGTGCCAGACTGAGGTATCAGTAGAGGAGGTTTTGGAATTAATTGATAAATTAAACAATAATAAGTAACCAGGGCCTGATGGTATTGGCCAAAGTGTTCTGAAGAAACTGACATATGAAATTGCAGAACTGCTAACAGTGGTATGTAACCTATTGCATAAATCATCCTCTGTACCAGATGAGGGGCCAATAGCTAACATGACACTGATTTTTAAATAAGGCTCCACAGGTGACCCTGACAATTACAGAATGGTAAAGCCTAATTTCAGTACCAGGCAAACTGGTTGAAACAAGAGTAAAGAACAGAATTATCAGACACATAGACAAACACAATTTGTTGAGGAAGAGTCAACAGAGCTTTTGTAAAGGGAAACTATCCCTCACCAATCTATTTGAATTCCTTGAGGGGGGTCAACAATGTGAGCAAAGGGAAACCAGTGGATATTCTGTACTTGGATCTTCAGAAAGCCTTTGACAAGGTCCTTCAAAAAAGGATCGAAAGGAGACATAGGATAAGAGGGAAGGTCCTCTCATGGAACAGTAACTGGTTAAAAGACAGGAAAAAAAGAAGAGAAATAAATGTTCAGTATTCACAATGGAGAGAGGTAAATAGCGAGGTTCCCCAAGGATTAGTACTGGGATCAGTGCTGTTCAACACGCTCATAAATGATCTGGAAAAAGAGGTAAAGAGTGAGGTGTCAAAGTTTGCAGATGACACAAAATTACATAAGATAGTTAAGTCCAAAGCTGATTGAGAAGAGTTACAAAGGGATCTCACAAAACTGCATGACTGGGCAACAAAATGGCAGATGAAATTTAGTGTTGCTAAGCGCAAAGTAATGCACCATAATCCCAACTATTCTTACAAGATGATAGCTTCTCAATTCACTCTTACCACTCAAAAAAGATCTTGAAGTCCTCATGGGTAGTTTTCTGGAAACATCCACTCAATGTGCAGTGGCAGCCAAAAAAGCGAACAGAAATGTTAAGAACCATTAGGAAAGGGATTGAATACTATGGGCAGTTCTGGTTGCCCCGTCTCAAAAAGAAAAAATATTTGAAATGGAAAACGTCCAGAGAAGGGCAACAAAAATGGCTAAGGGTATAGCTTAAGCTTCTATATGAGGAAAGATTAAAAAGACTTGGACTGTTCAGCTTGAAAAAGAGAGGACTAAGAGGGGACATGATAGAAGTCTATAAAAGCATGAATGGTTTCCTCAAAAGGAGGAAAAATGAAAATGCGCATTTTGAGGAGTAGGAACTCCCCCGACCCATCTCTGGAAGTTCTGCTTTACCAGGACCATGAAAGAAAGTACACAAGGTTCTCTTAAACTGTGAGGAAAAGTAATAATAAAGGCTCCAGCACTCAGATTTCTATACAACCGAAAGATAAAATCAGTTTCTCTATCGCCCTTCAACGTTATGGCAATAGGATTTCATGTGTCTTCTCCAAAAGACAATTTGTACATCCCTGTTTTGTGTAGACCGTGGCTGTATTGAGTGATTGCTTCTCACCCAGGAACTATCTGTCTACACCTTTCTCCATATTCTGAGGCTGGAACTTGTTTCCAGACAAGACCTCATTCTTCTCTTTTACCCTTTTGCCCTCTAAAGTTCAGTGCTACTCATCCTAATGCAGTATTTATGAATTTTGTTCAGTAAAGCCAGTGTTTTAAAGCACTCTCTTAGTATCTTCCTTGCTCCTAAAATACTCCCTTCCAAAATCAGTTTGTACAGAGGTGGCCATCCTTCACACACTAATCCATAGTCTCACAAATAATGGCTTCTGCCTAAACTAGGGTCACCAGGAGCCTGCACCCTCAACCCAGAGCCCCTCTGCACCCCAACCCCGTGCCCCAGCCCAGAGCCCCCTCCCATACCCTGAACCCCTCTTCCCCGGTCCCACCCCAGAGTCCTCACCCTCTCCTGCACAGCCCACTCCCACATTCCAAATCCCTCAGCCCCACCCCCCAGCCAGAGCTCCCTTCTACATCCCTAAACCCCTCATCCCCAGCCCCACCCCAGAGCCTGCACTCCCAGCCCAGAGCCCTCACCCCCTCCCACATCCCAATCCCCTGCCTCAACTCTCAGTCATCTCCCACATTACGAATCCCTAGGCCCCACCCCCCAGTCTGGAGCTCACTCCTGCACCTCAAACCCCTTATCCCCAGCCCCACCCCAGAGCCCGCACCCCCCCAGCCGGAGCCCTCACTCCTCCCACACCCCAAGCCTCTGCCCCAGCCCAGTGAAAGTGAGTTAGGGTGGAGGAGAGTGAGCCACCGAGGAAGGGGGAATGTAGTGAGCTGGGGGGCATGCTCAGGAAAGCGGTGGGGGGGGGCTCAGGGAAGGGGTGGGGCTAGGGTTTTCAGTTTTGTGTGATTAGAAAGTTGGCAACCCTACCCTAAACATTCATGTGAACAAAATCCAGTCATGCAAATGTATGTGGGAAAGCAAAACAAACAAGCTATACACATGAATCAAATCAGGAATCTGATCTCCTAAACATTCACATGCAAATTCTCTACTCTCCATCCAGCTCTATTTTGTAGTATTATTTTGATTGCAGTTGTGGAGTGGCATCTTAGTTGACTAAAGTGATCAGACACTCTGTTTTCTTTTCCAGGACAGTTCTGTTTTTCAAAGACCTGTCCCAGAAATTTGGAACCTTAAAATGGGATATGCCTAGGTGTCCCATTTTATACTCCACAACAGTCCTTACTCTGCTTCCCCAACAGGGAGCACAGAGAGGACTCTGGGAAGTCCTTCTCCCCAGTTCCAACTCCCCGAGAGACCAACCCTACTTGGGCTACCATCTAGAAGACATCAGTGGCACCAGGGTGACAGAGACAACTGATGCATAGTTAGTAGCACTGGCCGTACAAATAGGCCTACAGGCCAGAAATAACTGGCAGCAACCCTGGCTCAGGGGGGCAAGGAAGGGACAGTGAAGATTACCCACTAGGGAGAAAAAAAACGCAGTTGCCTCCTACTGGGGAATGGATGGGGAGAGGGTCATAAACTCCCCATCCCTGGAGACGAGGAGAATGAAACAATTTGTTGTGATTTATTTATTATGCTGGTGGTTAGGGTTAATAAAATGATTTTATGCTGATATTTTTAAAAAAATAATGTTATGTTAATATATGCTATTTAAATGTGAAAGAAAAAGTGTGAAGGATTAAACATGACTAATTTTATTTTTAACTAATGAAAATGTATTAAGGTGTTATAACTGAAATATCCTTAACTTATTTACAAATCTGTGTCCGGTATTATCCCTTCTTCCACCATTCCCCGTATGCTGAGTGCCAGATATCCCATTTTTTCATTTTGATAATCTGGTCACCTTACATTTCAGTTATATGTTTGACTTAAGTTTTATGATCAGTGACCTTGTCCTTGACTTTGCAAAGAATGCTGACTGAAAATATCAGAACAGTGAAGACTTCTTTCTTCTTTTACTATAGCATTGCATATATCTGAGTTGTTTATTGCAAAACATAAAAGTGTTGTAAAATGCTTGGTTAGAGTTTCTGGGACTTCACTTGCTCTGTACATGGCAACTTTCAATATTTGTATTTTGGAATTTATTGGATAAAAAATTTGAAACATATTTCATTCTTACTACCTCCCTTTTTTTACTTTTCCAAATGTAGTTTGAACAAGATTGGAACTTGTTTTTACTACTGATTGGCTGTGTCAGAAATTGAAATAGCAAAAAAGCAATAGGGTTTCTAATATAGCTGAGCCATAGTTATTGACTGCAACCCTCACAGCCACTGTAGACATGCACAAAATGCTATGTAAAGTATTAGAACATTTCAAAGAACTATAGAACCCAGAGATGGACCAGATCTACTCGGTCATCTAGTGTGCTAATTCTCAACATTTTATCTACTGTTATATCCCTGCCCTACCCTACTAACCCTCTAGTTGGGATCTAGCTGGGAACCTGAACATTTAGCAGCTGGGGAAGGACAGAGTGGTTGCAAACTCCTGCCATCTGGCTGCAACCCCCAGCTGGCAAACCTATGATCTTGCCCATCTCCTGTCAATGCAAAATCCTTCCTTACTGTCAACTTAGTGTTTTGCCAATTCAAGGTTAAATGTCCCAAGTGATAGTGCTCCTATCACAATCCTTCAGGTAGCATTTTAGTTACTAATACATCTTGTAGTGAGTAAGGATTTATTTTCCCCTTTCTTAATTTCTCCATATTACTTCTATTTAGTTTCAAAGCTCTGAGTACTTCATGGCTCATTAAACTTAAATCCTATGGAGATGCCCCTTGATTTTTGTGGCATTTCTGGGACTGTGTTGCCCAACTGTAAAATGGTTACAGAATATAGTTTGAATGAACTAATTCTACATTTGCACCCAGCAGCACACTTTAAATATATAGTGTAACTTTGGAAGTGGACAAGTTATGGTGAAAAGCTAGAAGTGGGAGGGTGTAAATGTCCATACCTAAATCTAATTTAGATTATTAAAATACAGGAACAGAAAACCCTGAATTCATACTGAAGTCAATGGCAACTGTGGGTGCTCAGCACCTCTGAAAATCAGGCTACTGATATTTA
This sequence comes from Lepidochelys olivacea, assembly GCF_965140295.1. Lineage (NCBI taxonomy): Eukaryota > Metazoa > Chordata > Testudines > Cheloniidae > Lepidochelys > Lepidochelys olivacea. Next base: position 42,792,929 of record NC_140414.1, on the reverse strand, counting down.
CATGCTTAAATTGAAGAGATAGCTCACTGGCAGTGCTGGAAGAAAAAGCATTTTGCAAAAACTATCAAAAGTGCTTCCGTTTCACAGGATTTGAAAAGCAACCATTTAGGGACTTGTGATATTTTCTACAATATTCTTACAGATTTTGTAATCTAAATCATTTTCAATTTTTTAATCTCCATTTTTGGTAAGAAAATTTTGGTTTTGGTGAACAAAGTTTGTTAAATTTCTACACACATTTTAATGACAGAATTTGTGACAGTTTTTCATGATAAATTTTGTTTTTGAACAGAAGGCCATTTGTCAATGAAAAAAACTTTTCATATGAACAAGAGTTGACCACCTCTATACAATTGACTAACCCATTTGCCTATTACAACCCCATGATCTACTGAGTACTATTAACATTGTCTAGATTTTCTCTCATACTTTCCTGATTTTAATGAATATTTCCAGGAACGTTATTACAATGCAGCTGGGTCTACAGGCCTTCATCACAGCTCATACTGTGCATGTATATAGTACCCACACAATGCATTTATTAAAATAGATTTTAATACTGGAATTTCATCTTTTTCATTGCCTTGACAATACTGTTAAGTTTCTCTAAACTGAACAAAAACTATTAAAGGACTCAATAAACAATACAGTAACTGAAGAATGAAATAGCAAGGCATGAAGACAATTCTTCCTTTGAGTCTTTTCTATGCAAATGAGAAGGAAAATAGATTCTTTAAAGTTTTCATCTATTTGGGAAGTTAGGAAGTCTCAGGTACATTAACTCAAAGTTTGTGCAGTTTTAATTACAATGTTTGAAATGAGATCAACACATTACGATAGTGAAACATTCTAGAAATGTGCCAAATGTTTTTATAATTCACCACAATAACCTTACATCTTGCTGTTTAGGTTCTGTTACATTTTTGTATGCCAGCCACTAATGCCACCATAATCAGCCACTATATTTGAAATTTTCCTCTAAAAGTTATATATTTGATCTTATTAGCATTCCTGAACAGCGCTCTAATAATAGTTTGGCTTCTTTAATTTAATTTCCTAGCTGAGAGATGGTATTTGAATGTGTAAAATTTTACAATACATTTTGAGAATTGGAAGTTTAGCATTAGAAGACTCAAACATGTCAAGAATCTGAAAGCATTAAATAAGAGTTATTTGCTGAGTCACCAGCATGCCCGTATTTTTGCTCATTCTCTTTAGTACAGCCACTGAGAGCTGGCAAAGAGCAAAAGCTGACTTTTATAAATCTGCTAGAGTTAGACAGCTATAAGAAGTCTGTGGCTGTGTGACATATGTTCAGAATTATGTGTAATAGACATAGGGTGAAAATATTTTAAATAAAGCAAAGGAAAAGCCTATTTCTTACTCCGTTAATAATAGCCAAAGTGTTGATGTGGTAATTTTGGAACAGATCCTCAGTTACAGCCAAAGAGTGAAAAGAAAAGGAGTACTTGTGGCACCTTAGAGACTAACCAATTTATTTGAGCATGAGCTTTCGTGAGCTACAGCTCACTTCATCGGCTCATGCTCAAATAAATTGGTTAGTCTCTAAGGTGCCACAAGTACTCCTTTTCTTTTTGCGAATACAGACTAACACGGCTGTTACTCTGAAACCAGCCAAAGAGTGTTCAGTGAAATAGAGGGGTTATGTGGGTGCAGAAGTGTATTTAACACACTTCTTTGCCTCTCTGATTCTGGAATCACTGTATGCCAGTCTAGTCCCCAAGTGCTAGTGGTAACTAGGGATCACTGTAGTACAGGAATGCACTAAGCATGCCCCTTTCTCCCAGCAATGTCTCCTGCATTAGCTGGTGTGTGAAAGGTGGGGGAGAATGTGCTACAGCAGCTTTGTGGCACCTGAGGATCTGTCTATGCCGCAGAGAGCCTTATGTAGAGAGGTAAATTGGTTTTGAGGCAGCTTTACACTGGTAGAGCAACACAGAGCTGCCTAACACCAAGGAGGATCTGCCTCTTTCAGTTTCTAACTTGTTCCTGAAGATGAACATGGTCATTTTGCAGTATTATTTGTACCTTAATAAATTTCAACTTTCCTTTGTTATATGAAAAATGTATTTGACCAAATTTCTCTCTGGTGTAACTCCACTAAATTCCAGGTGTGGGTGTGGATTCGGTAGCTTTCTGTCACCTTTTTTCAGTTCTGAAGCCATCAGTATTTTTTACTCAGAATATAAGCTTTGTTTTGTTTATTTTGTTCACTTAAAAATTTATAATGCGTAGCTTAAAGTATCTGGGAGGAAAAGGCATTTTATAATAATTACTATTCATCTTTTCTGTTGTCTTGGGACCTGATGCAATATTCACTGAAATCAACAGAAGACTACCATGGGCATTGGATCAGGTCCCCAAACTGTATGTAGCTGAATTGTACCATTTTGATAAGCTCTTCTATTCTTTGTTAAGTGCATTGCAAATCATAGCCAGCCCTACTTTACTTTTAATAAAGATATTTTTATTTGAAATGGTCTCCCCCATTTATTAATACTTCAGATTATTTTGAGTGGTATTTAAATGTTTGGTTTTATCAACAAATACTGTTAAACATATTAAAAGATTGTAAATGTGAATATCTTCAAGGAATAGTTTCAAGTAGAATTATTTTAAATGAATGTTGTTGTTAACAAACCAGGAGGAAATATGTAATCCCAAATTACTAATACCAAAAATTCACTAAAATACAGATCTTGAAAGTCCTTAGGACAGACACTGAACAAAACAGAATTTCCAGCTTGGTCAGTGAATGCATTATTGCTTCTGCCTATATTTTTGAAATGGCTGAATAACTTATGCTCCACAGTCTAGTTCTCTGTTTGTCTCTCTTTTCAATAAAATATGTATAAATATTTTTCTTTAAAAAAGGGTAGGGAACACTATTTTTAAGACTGTGAGTCTGTATGCCAAAATGCCAGTACAGTGTTCATACAAAGCCATTTGTCAATGGCAGGATACCATGAAATCTGTTATTAGTAATGATAAATTGACGGAAAGTCCTTTAGTTATTTCCAAAGTCCCAGCAAGGCTGATTATAGAAACACAATATGTACCACTTCAAGTCATATCGGTGGGCTGTGTTGTTTGATTAATGTCTTGGTTTTTATAAATAGTTCTTTTGCAGCCAAAGCCAGCCCAGCTTGAGAAACAAAATCCACCCCCACCCCATTGTTTTATTTAGCAAATGTATGTTGTTTTTTGGAAATATTACATTGATTATCCCATTAAAGTTAATATTTAGAATCAGTTACCACAAAGTGCTATCTGTGATACTGAAATTACCTTCCTATACTCAGGACAGGAAATAACTGTGGCATTTAAAAACAATGTTGTGTCATAATCCTGGACAAATATTGACTTTTTAAATGTAGGATCTATAGTTCATTATTTTATGTAGAGAAGTGTAAGTTTTGGAATTAACATTTCATTATGTAAAATAACGATGGCAGTCATAGCACTTACACAGCCATATTTATCTGTAGATCTCATACTGCATTGAAAGAGTGGTTGAGCATTATTAAACAGATTAACTGTGTATGCAAATCAATATTAAAGGCTCTCAGTGTATAGAACTAGAAGAGCTGTTTGGAATTTTTCCACACACTTTTATTAAACCAAACATTTTCATTTTTCAAAGCGAAAACATTTTTGAAGAAAAAAATGTTTCCAGAAACACGTTCCGTGAACTTTTTTTTATAAAAAATTGCTAAAATTTATAAAAGGATTTTTTAGATGTTTTTATTAGAGAGATGCAGACTCTTTTTTGAACTCATATTTATGGCAGCTTTTCAATAACTCAAAATACTGAAATGTTCCTAGGGAAAGTTACCACGAAAGAAAAATAAGATTGCCTATTTAAATAAACATAGTATTTTCCCTCTTTACTTTCCATATTTTGTCTGTACATAAAAGCATTTACATATAGTTTTAAAATAAATTATTTTGAGAATCAAAAGCTACAAATAACCAGTTCATGTTACAAGGTTAGTTAATGATTTTATCTATTACTGAGTGTATGTACTGGATGAATGAAATGCCTGTAAGGTGCATGGAAATCTTTTAGAAACACTATAATAAAGGCTCAAATTAAATGTATATCCCAAATTAAAAAGAATAGTAAGAGGATTAAAATAATGCCATAACAGCTGAGTAAAAGAAACGATTAGAGGCAAAAAACCAAAAAAAACCCAAAAACCTCTTTTAAAAACTGGAAATCAAATCCAACTGAGGAAAATAGTAAGGAGCATAAACTCTGACAAGACAAGTTTAAAAGTATAATTATGAAGGCCAAATTTTTTTTTGAAGAGCAACTAGCAAAAGTCTCAAAATCTAACAAAAAATATTAAGTATAGAAAGTTTGCAAACAATCACTGACCACTGGACAACCAAGGTACTAAAACAAGACAAGTCCATTGCGGAATAGCTAATTGAATTCTTTGCGTCAGTCTTCACTGCAGAGGATCTGAGGGAGATTCTCACACCTGAGCCATTCTTTTTAGGTGACAAATCTGAAGAATTGTCCCAGATTGAGGTATCAGTAAGGGTGGTTTTGGAGCAAACTGATAAATTAAACAGTAATAAGAAGTTACCAGGACATTATGGTATTCACCCAAGTATTCTGAAGAAACTCAAATAGCAGAACTACTAATGGTGGTATCTAAACCATCGCTTAAATCAGGCTCTGTACCAGATGAGGACAATAGGTAATGTAATGCCACTTTTTAAAAAAAGCTCCACAGGTGTTCCCAGGAAGCCTAAATTCAGTACTAGGCACATTGATTGAAACTAGAGTAAAGAACAGAAGTATCAGACACTTATATGATCATGATTTATGAAGGAGACTCAAAACGACTTTTGTAAACCTCGCCGATCTATTTGAATTTTTTGACGGAGTCAACAAACGTGCACAAGGGTGATCCAATGAATACAGTGTACTTTGACTTTCAGAAAGCCTTTGACAAGGTCCCTTATCAAAGGTTCATAAGCAAACTAAACAGTCATGGGATAAAAGGGAAGGTCCTCTCATGGATTGGTAACTGGTTAAAAGACAGGAAACAAAGGGTAGGAATAAATTATCCATTTTCAGAATGGAGAGAGGTCAATAGAAGGCCCCCAAGGGATCCGTGCTGGGACCAGTGCTGTTCAGCATATTAATAAATGATCGTAAAAAGGGGGGTAAGTGAAGTGGCAAAGTTTGCAGATGATACAAAATATCAGTTCAAAAAATCACATTTCCAAAATGAAATGTCAAGTCAAATCAATATTCAAAATATTTCATTTTAAACTAAGTCCACTTTCTGTTTTTATTGAGGAAAAATGGGGGGGGGCATCTGTTTTAGTTCAAAACTAACCAAATTTTTAAAGCTTTTTTGGTTGAGCCACCAAACCAAAACAAAAAACAAAAAAACCACAATTATTTGCTCAGCGTTAGTTGCAGTGTATGTTGTTGTTGCAGGCATGTTAGTAATAGCTAATGTTAAGATTGCCTAAAGTGTTCCTATTCTAAACAGTTTACTCGGTTGCTTTTAACTCGCTGACTCATTTTCACCCCTTGTGAAATTTCTAGTATTAATCTCTGCTCAAGGGTAAATTTTCTACACTTTTTGAGCAGTGCAGCAGGATACTAGAAAAAAGTTACACTTTCCCTATTATAAAAAAAATGTGGCATCCTATTTTTGAACAGGTCTAGTGCCTAAAATATGATCCCTTCTGCAGTTGTATAACTGGGATATTGATGCTACCTACTTTGTGGGTTGTTGTGATATTTAAAATATATAATGTTTGCAAAGTCCGATATACATACATAGTACTATTAAGTGACTAGTACATAGCAGAACTAGGAATAAAATTCCATTTCCTCCAGTCTTCCCAATCTTTCTCCACTACCACTTAGGCTGACATGACATAGAAAAGGGGCTTTTTGAAATGCTGCAGACTTTGCTACCAAAAAAAAAAAAAAAATCATTCTCCATACAGTACACACACAGACACAAATGAAATTGTAGTCAAGGTGCAAAAATCACACAGGAGTATTGTCATGTTTTGCAAACATTTTCACCTACAAAATTGTCAGCAATTTCACCCAGGTCTACTTCTTTTAAGCAGTTGTCTAGAGCTTATCTCAAGATAAATTGTGTGAGATTGTATATTGAGGACCTATTTTTCCAGAATAATGTGCATACAAACCCTATGTGTGAGTAGGGCTGAGGGGAAATGTAGGCCACATTCTATCTATACAGATGCTTGTAGTGCTTCCATCAGTTTAGTATAAAAGTACTAAGTTCTCCTGCCAGTTGCACTGTTGTAACTACATTGCATTGAGAGCAAAATTTGAGCTGGAAATAAAATCATCATAATGGAGCTTTAAGTATTAGTACTGACTATAATTTTCTTTTCCTCCTTTTAAATTTATCACGGCATCATCAAGTAGTGAAATTTTCCATGACCCAAAGTGTTAAATTGACTTGTTGCAGTGTCATTTACCTGAATAATGAAAAGCGTTCCCAAGTCAAGATCTGCACCAGAGTGGATGTGTTGCAACCTCCATCCGGTCTGCAATTGTTAGGCAATATTGCAAAGAACTGGGAAAAAATTCAGACAGATTTAAATTGGTTTTAGCCGCCATAAGGGAAGAGCAGAAAAATGATAAAGTGAAATCATCAATCTTTCTGCATGTTGTTGGGGAAGATGCATTGGATATTTATAACAACTTTAAGTTTGAAGAAGGTGAAAGCATGAAGTTAAGTAAAATATTGACTAAATTTGAGGAACACTGCATGCCAAAAAGGAATTAAACCTTTGAGAGACACAAATTCTTTACATGCATACAAAAGACTCTTGACACCATAGAGCAATATGTTACAGAATTAAGGAAACTCAGTAAAACTTGGGACTTTGGTGAGCTGACAGAGCCAGTCAGAGATAGAATTATTTGTGGCATTAAAGATGATGTGTTAAGAGGGAGACTGCTCCATGAAGGAGACTTAAATTTAGAAAAAGCTCTCCAAATATGCAGGGCAGCAGAAACTATGAAAGCCCAAGCCAAAGAGCTGAATTCACCAGAAGTGGTTATCCATGTACTAAATACAAAAGAATATATCCAGAATTGGTCAAATCAGAGAGTGGAACCACTTGCTGTGAAACCACTGCTACTGGGAAGATTGGGTACAAATGGTCACATGGAAGGTATGGATCACAGCATGGCCCTAAACTGTGTGTTGTCTTTGGGAAACTCTTGTCATAAATGTGGAGAAAATAATCATTTTTCAAAATGCTGCAGATCCCAAATGCAGAAAAGTCAAATGTATTCATTTAAAGACAATGTGATTGAAGAGTTTTTCATAGATGTACTGGGATCTAGCAAGCCTGCTAGGAGGGACTGGATACTGCCTATCAGAGTGAATGGAACAATCATTCCACTGAAATTGGACACAGGAGCTAAGGTTGATATTCTGTCTGAACAAGATTATGAGAGACTGAAAATAAGACTAAAACGGAGACCAACAAAAATAAAAGTATCTGGTTATTCTGGAACAAATATGCTAGCAAAGGGAAGATCCATTGCTAGCATCAACCATAAAAACACCATGTACTGGTTCCCTTTCATTGTAGTACCAAAGGAGGTGGCACCAATTTTAGGCCTGGCTGCATGTGAGAAACTCAATCTGGTAAAATGGGTGCTCTCACTACAAGATCATATTGAACCTGACTATGAGGCAGTCTTTTGGGAATATCATGACCTGTTTCAAGAGTTGGATTGCTTGTAGGGTGAACATACAATCAGGATAAACAAGTAGGTCCCTCCAGATATCCAACCATGTAGAAAGGTGCCATTTGCACTCTGTGAGAAACTCAAGGCAGAGCTTGCAAGCATGGAAGCAATGCAAGTAATAAAAAAATTGAGGAACCAGCAGAAGTGGTGAGCTCTCTTGTTATTGTGGAGAAAACTAATCAGGATCCTAGAGACCTCAACAAAGCCATAAAAAAGAGAACATTTCAAACTAACCAGAGAAGATATTATGGCTCACTTTGCTAATGCTTACTATTTCAGTAAATTGGATACATCCTCAGGTTTTTGGAAGCTAAAATAGAAGAAAGTTCAAAGCTATGCACATTAAATACCCCATTTGGAAGATACAAATTCTTATGCTTACCCTTTGGCACAGCATCAGCACCAGAAATGTACCACAAAACCATACATATGATCTACGAATGATCTATGGTATTGACAACTCAAAAGATGACATCATCATCTGGGGCTTAACTAAAGAGGAACATTACCATAGCCTTTGGGAAGTCCTGGATGCAACTAGAGCAGCAAACCTCAAACTAAATAGGGAGAAATGTGTTTTAGGGGTTACAGAACTGACTTTTCTTGGGGACGTTATTTCCAATGAAAGTGTAAAATCTGATAAGAGAAAGATTTCAGCCATTGAACAATGCCATGCACCCCATCAAAGAAAGACATCCAATGGTTCCTGGGAATGGTTAATTATCTTGGGAATGTCATACCTAATCTACTAAAACAGCAACTTTGAGAAAATTCTGAGAGAATAAAAATGAATGGTATTGAGGTGCAGAACAGGAGGAATCATGGGAAGATTTAAAACAGCAAATGATACAAGAACCAGTGGTGAAGTTCTGTACAACAGGAGGGCCTATTAAAATATCAGCAGATGCATGAGGTTGGCAACCAGTGGCATATACATCCAGATCATTGACTGAAGCAGAAGCTAGATAGATAGAGGTTGAAAAGTAGCTTTTAGGAATATTGTTTGCCTTTGAGAGTATATTTATGGACAGACAGTGGAAGTTGAAATAGACCACAAGCCCCTGACAGTGTTATTTAGCAAGCCGCTAAATGACTGTACCTTAAGGATTCAAAGAATGATGATAAAGTTGCAGAAGTATGATTCGGTTGTGACCTATATGCATGTTAAATTCATGTTCATACAGATGCACTTTAAGAGCAAATGGCTCCCATGAAACCAGAGAAGACTTTAGAGACAGAGATGCAAGCCTATGTAGATTTGGTTGTTAAGTCAATTCCCATAGCTAACAGGAAACTGCAACAAATAAGAGAGGAAACAGCAAAAGATGAATCATTGGGAATCCTTAAAGAAGTCACAGGTGGCCTGAAGAAATAAGCAGTTGCTTTCCAAGTATAAGGGAGTATCGGAAACTTACTGTGAACATGAACATGAACTTACTGTGATAGATGGGTCATTTTCAAGGGCAGTAAAGGTTGTTATTCCAATGAGCCTCTGAAAAGAATTACTACAGAAGATCCATGAAGATCATTTAGGAATTGAGAAGTAAAAACGAGCACAAAAGGTGCTCTATTAGCCGAGGATCAATCACAACATTACTAATGTGGTAGGAAACTGCTTTTCATGCTTGAAATACAAGCCATGCCAATAGACAGAGCCATTGAGACTTCATCCAGTTTCACAAAGGCCTTAGAAGAAGGTAGGCACTGACTTATTTACCTGGTAACCAAAGGATTATTTAATCATCAGAGATTATTATTCTATGCATCCAGAAATTTGCACACTGCACAGTACAAATAGTAAATCAGTGATAGCCGGCATGAAGGGAATCTTCTCCAGACATGGAATTCCAGATGAAGTATTTAGCAATACTGGGCCACAATTTTCAGGTGCAGATTTTAGGCAATTTGCCATAGATTGGGGTTTATATAAAAAAAATCAAGTCAAATTACATTCCCCTCCAATCAAACAGACTCGTGAAAAGGTTCTTACGGACAATAAAGAACCTTATGAAAAAGACCTTTGACAGTGTGGGTGTGTAGCAGGGTGCTGGTGCAAAAGCACCTAATTAGCCCGTGCTCACCCAGCTCCAATCAAGAGAAATAGATTGGGGCTGATGGAACAGGCCTGATGCCTGGCCTGGGGATTTCCCGCCCCCCTGCGGGCCTGACAAGCCAGCGTCTATAAAGAGCTGGGAGCCAATATAAAGGGAGCAGCCAGAGGGAAAGGTCAGGCTCCTGGCTGCGGGCTGACTGCTAGCCAAAGGGGGAACTAACCCTGTAAGCCTTGTAAATAGCTCAAGACTGGTAGTGCGAGAACTGTGTTTGTAAATAAAGCCATGGGTTCTGCATAACTGGAAGCCTCTCTGAGTGTTATTGGGGCAGACAGCGGGCCCCAGGAGGAGGGGATGGAGCTTCTCGGGCAGAGGACCTGTCACGGGGTGATTTGTGTAAAGCATAACTGGTTTACTGAAGTACACCCCTGGTGAATGGCTATTCTTCAGTTCAGCTGTCAATGGGAAGAAGGATTGAATCTAATTTATAAATAACTGATAACTTGCTGAAATCTCATAACAATGAAGATGAAAGAAAATCAGAACTGGAAACAGAAATATTATTTTGACAAAAGGGCCCACGATATCCCATCTCTTAACCAAGGTGATGGGGTGCGCCTGAGGAATCACACCTCTAATACTTGCGGCCAAAGGTGTACCACTGAAGAAAAGCTGCATCCAAGGTCTTGTGTAGCTCCGACAGACCAGGGGGACACATTTCAACATAATTGAAAGTATTTATGAGTAATCCCAGAAAGTTCCAACATGTTGACAGTAATGTGGATTCTGACATTTTCCATCTGATTGGTCCTTTATCATCAAAGCAACAAGAGAACAGTTCAGACTCTAATGAAAGGTTGATACTGGGAAGATCAGAGCAGGAGATTAAACATTCTGAAAGACTCATAGAAACTTGCTAACTTGCCTGGAGAAGGGGTATTTGAAGAAAGTGAGTGGTGAAGACTCATTCAAAAGTGATGGGTTGGTAACCTATCCTCCTTAGGTAGTTAACACATTGGGTTTATGGAAATGTACTACAAGGATTGAGAATTTAATGCAAGGATTATTAGATAGTTGTTTTGTATGTATGTATGTATGTATGTATATAAGAATTAATTTGTTTTTCTTTAAGAGGGAAGATGTAGAGATATGTTTGTAGAAGATTATAATTTAGACATGCTCCCTCATAAGAGGCAGTATTATCAACATAGGAATTTAGAGATGTGCCCTGAAAGCGGGAGATGGGAACACCACATGGTTGCATGCAGCACTTTACCAGAGATGTTCTCCAGTTTGTTTTATTAAAGTTGTATTCCTTTTTCATTCACTGATTTGTTATTTAATGAACCCCAAGCTCGTTACACCAGGGAAGGGGTCTCTGAGGGAGAAACTTCTATGAGGATGAGGGGAGGAAGTCCACTTCTTAAAGCTCTAGCTTGGAAATCTGGAGTCCAGGGTCCTATTCCCTGATCCATCAGAGACTTCCTGTGTGATTTTGGGCATGTCACTTAGGAACAGGTTTTTCAAGTTATTTAAGTATCTAAAGAAGCAGATAGGGACCTACTGGTATTTTCAAAACCTTTCTTCAGATGCCTAAATACCTTTTAAAATCTGGCCCTTAGTGTTCCTGTGCCTCAGTTCCCCATCTGTAAAATAGGAATTCATTATTTCTTTTGGGTATTGTGATTGCAAATGCATTAAAGACACATATACAGTGATGGGGGCCATGTAAATACATTAGATAGATGATCATCTCACATCATGCTTTCCTGGGGGAAATTTGCATCCCCTGCAGAATAGGCCATGGCACCCATCCCCTAATTTGCTGAGTGATCTTTGTGAGCTTAGGGTCCTCTGCACAGAGGGTCAATATATCTGCACTAGTTCTGGGCCCTTTCAGTCTTTGTCAGCATAAATCCACTGTAAGAAGTCTACCAGCAAAGCCTCCTGGCCATTCTGCCCTGAGGTTTCTATGGAGGTTCTGCACAAACAGTAATTCAGCTGTAGACTAAATTTATCTTCTTCTCTAGGAGATCAGGGGGAATACAACATGATTTCCCCCCACACACACACACCACCACCACTGTATTCAGCCGTTTCTGATGTGCAGACTTGAGACCTGTAGAGGCACCTCTGCATGGGCTACAGCAGCGGTTGAGAGATGGTGCCAAGGATGTGGCTGAGCTCCCCTTCCATGTGAAGATGATCTGGTCCACGTTAAGGAATTTTACAATTCTTTGTACTGTAAAATTCAGTATCTTCCATTGTTATATGCAGTGTCTTTGTTGCTGTATCAGTCCTAGGCTATTAAAGAGACATGGTGGGTGAGGTAATATCTTTTAGTGGACCAACTTCTGTTGGTGAGAGGCATGCTTTCCAGCTTGCATAGTGCTCTTCTACATTGACAGTACCTCACCTAAATGAAATGGGTTTTGTGGTCTCAGGAAATTTCCTTATTGGCACAGTCCACATCATAAACAAAAATCAAAGCATGATAATTCCCTAAGTGAGAAATGAAATGCCATGGAGACTGGGGCCCATCCATGTCACTCTGCAGCACTGTCAAAGCAGAACTTTTCACAAGCATTAAATTATTACAAAATGTTTTAAATTATTGAAATATAATAATGACCTGCTATGTCTTTTATCTGGTGCATGATTTTATTTGCAGCTTGGCTCTTTACTGCAGGTTAGTGTTGTGTGTAGTATGCAACTCCCATAAATTCCATGTTGGCTCTTTGAGAAACACAGGCTTCCTGGATCTTGTTTCTGAGATGTAATGCCAGAGTGACATGAACGTTACACAGGAAGCTAGAATTGCAGCAATGTTAGGGTATTTTGAAGTTGCATAAGTTAGAGGAAATGAAGATCAGAGGGGCGATACAGCAGTGTATTCTGAATCAATGCTAAAATGTATATGTTACTAAGTAGGAGTCATTCTGATCCTGATTTTCTGGAAGTGTGAACAGGGCTCTGATTCCAGTACAGACCTGGAGATCAAACCTAGGAGAAAAAGGCAAATGAAATGTTTGACCTGGAGCATGAGGTGACTTTTCACATCTGTAGCTACAGTACAGGAAGCTAACAACTTTTGATCAGAAATACAGAAAGACAACATATTTGAACACTGACATGAAGGGTTTTTATAACTGTCTCAGAATGAAAATCTCCAGCTAAATACCAGGTGGGGAGTTTTATTACCTAACACAATTACTTAATGAATATGCAGTTATCTTTATACCTAATGATATTTTTTGATTTCATATATTCACAAGCAGTCGTTAAGTTCCAGTTCCCCTTTTGCAGGAGCGGTACAATTTTGGGCCTCCAAACTTGCAGGTGCAATTGATGTGAACCAGTACCCTCAGAGAATTCGTGTCTAAATTATAATCATTTGTACACATAATTGTAAATGCAAAAAGCAATCCTAGATCAATGCTTGGCTGAAAGTCAGGCCCGAAATATACACAGACTTTTGATGTTGAAGGAACTTATTAGCTTGCCCCTGAGGAGAGGTACTCTGTGACATGGCACCAAAAGTGTTTCTTATTTCTAGTGAAATTACACACTTTGTAAAATAACAAAGAGGAAAGGCCGGTATATGCCTCTGCGAACTTGAGCAAAATGTGCCAGATCCTCAGCTAGTTTAGTTTGGTGTGGCTCTCTTGACTTCACTGGAATTATACCTATTTATCAGAGCTGAGGATCAGGCCCAATTTATTTTTATGCTGCGGAGACAAAACCACTTAATTACCTTGAAGTAAAAGGTTGTAATTAGGGCTGTCGATTAATCACAGGTAACTCACGCGATTAACTAAAAAAAAAAATCAATTGCGATTAATCGCCATTTTAATCGCACTGTTAAACAATAGAATACCAATTGAAATTTATAAAATGTTTTGGATGTTTTTCTACATTTTCATATCTGTTGTATTCTGTGTTGTAACTGAAATCAAAGCGTATTTTTATTATAAATATTTGCACTGTAAAAATGATAAACAAAAGAAAAAGTGTTTTTCAGTTCATCTCATACAAGTACTGTGTACAATCTCTGCCATGAAAATACAACTTACAAATGTAGATTTTTGTTGGTTACATAACTGCACTCAAAAACAAAACAGTGTAGAACTTCAGAGTCTACAAGTCCACTCCGTCCTACTTCTTGTTCAGCCAACAGCTAAGAGACAAGCAAGTTTGTTTATATTTACAGGAGATAATGCTGCCCTCTTCTTATTTACAATGTCACCAGAATGTGAGAACAGGTATTTGCCTGGCACTTTTGTAGCTGGCATTGAAAAGTATTTATGTGCCAGATATGCTAACCAGAAGTCTTAAAAGAGCAATGTTTCCACTCTGATGTGGAAACTACAGAACCCAAACCACCAAAAAAGAAAAACAACCTTCTGCTGGTGGCATCTGACTCAGATAATGAAAATGAACATACATCAGTCCGTATTGCTTTGGATTGTTATCGAGCAGAACCCATCATCAGCATGGACCCATGTCCCCTGGATTGGTGCTTGAAACATGAAGGGACATATGAATCTTTACTGCATCAGGCATGTAAATATCTTGTGATGCCAGCTACAACAGTGCTATGTGAACTCCTGTTCTCACTTTCAGGTGACATTGTAAACAATAAGCTGGCAGCAGTATCTCCTGCAAATGTAAACAAACTTGTTCATCTGAGCGATTGGCTGAACAAGAAATAGGTCTGAGTGGACGTGCAGCCTCTAAAATTTTACACTTTTATTTTTGAATGCAGGTGTTTTGGTACATAATTCTACATTTGTAAGTTCAACTTTCATGATAAAACAATTGCACTAAAGTACTTGTATTAGGTGAATTGAAAAATACTTTTTATTTTGTTTTATTACAGTGCAAATACTTATTAAAAATAAATATAAAGTGAGCACTGTACACTTTGCATTCTGTGTTGCAATTGAAATCAATATCTGAAAACATAGAAAACATCCAAAAATATTTAAATAAACAGTATTCTATTAATGTTTAACAGTGTGATTAATCACGATTAATTTTTTTAATCGCTTGACAGCCCTAGTTGTAATATGACATAGCAAGAGGAGTGGGAACTAGAAAGAGGTAAAGGGTCCTTTAATTATAAATATTTACCAAAAACTGAGGTGATCCATCAGGCCAGATCCTCAATAGTTGTAAATCAGCATATATCCATTGACCTATGGCAATTTACATCCACCGAGGATCAAATCTGATGTCTTTAGCTACCTAAACTAATCCACAGCTTCAGGAATTCTTTTGCTGAGACAGGTGTCATCTCTCTGACACAAAGAATCTGAGCAGACTGAGCTGAAAAAATTACCTTGTACTAATGCTCTTCTTTAATTCTTTCATTGCCTCCAATCTGCTGCATTTTCCTCTGAGGACATTTATAGTCACAGTTACTTTCTCTAGGCTTGCTTGTCATTCTCTTCCATTATTCCTTTTCTCAGAGCTCCTAACGGTCCCATGCCATCCCTTATTCAAACTTCTCATTACGTTTTCACCTCCACACCAGTTCTATAGCCTGGCTGTACTGTGCTCATCAACAGTTTCCTCTATTCCCCCTTAACCTCTTCAGATACATGTAAGATGAATATGTCCAGCAGGGAAAACATATTACAATGAAACTTCAAATGGAAAGCGACCACCTGGAAATTACAGGTAACTATAACTTCCATGTGAAAATGTCTCATTAACTTTAGTGACAATTTTACATGCAAAACTGCAGGAACAGTCACTTTAATAGTATATTATAGAAGCTTAACTTCTTATTTGTACTGTGTGGATGGTCTAAAATAAAAAGCAATCATGGCATTAACAATGATTATTACTAATTTCATCCGAATTTCAGTTGTTTCCAAATTCAAAATGATCACAATATCTGGAGTGCCTTTTATTTTCTTACTAGTTGGTGATGTATTTTAATTTAGTTTTTCCCCATTTTACTTATAATTTGTCTGATTATTTTACTCACACATTAATAGAGCAATACAAAAATAGGTATAGATATGAAAATATTTGTTTATGCCATTCAGAAATGAAAAGATATAAACAAGAGCCGGTTGGGAATTTTCAACTAAAACTACCCCCCCACCCCCACCCCGTATCAGAAAATGTTGATATCTCAAAACCAACACTTTTCATAAAAATATATCTGTTTTGATAAACCTTTCATTGGGAAGGCCAGGATGGAATTTCTGGTCAAAATGAGAGTGAGACCCCAGAATAGCTAATAGTACAGTGGTTAGGGGACTTACTTCACATTCAGAAGGACTTGAACTTGGCTCTCCCACACCCCGATTGGCTATTTTGGGGATCATTCTCTTTTAATGGGGAAAAAAATCAGGAGATCTCAGTTTCATTGTGATGTGGAATACAATTAAGTTTCCAAACCTCAATTTTTTTCCACCAAATGGAATTCTTGTTTTCTTGCCAGCCCAACAAAATCCCAATTTACATATGCAAATAAAAGACACCCAGTTTGTTGTTTACAGAATTAAAGTTATATAGTGAGAATAATATAAAAACAATAGTGAAGGGATTGTGATAGGCACTATATACAACTCTGAGAAAGATAGGTAGACACAAGGAAACTAAATAGTATGAGTTTAAAACTTTTCATGAGTTATAGAAACAGACAGCTGGAGAAACAGAGAAAGATACAGCACAAGAAATCTCTGCCAGCTGGCTGAAGTTGCACTGGAAAAGGTTCAAATGCCAAAAATGGCAGGAAGAGTCTAGTATTAGATGAACACATCCTGATTTAAACCAAAATTACTTTCAAATAATTATTGTCCTGTGGGAGACAGACATTTCTGGTAACAGGGATTCATAATTATTTAAGTATTAATGATTAAGAAATTAATGACTTCTGTAGTTTGTAATTAAGGACACACAGGCTTACCCCTGTAGCCTCAAAAAGTGGTAGAAAAATAAATTGACCTTTTCCGATTTGACCCCCTTTTTTTCCAGCTTGGACACCAAGTAGAAGAGAAGAAAATCAAAAGAGGATCCCTGACCTTTGCTCACTCAGCTCTAAATGGATGGCATAATTAATCACCAGGCTGATTATTTAAATTTTTCATACAAGCGCAATAGTTTTTAATAAAATGAAGTTTTCTTATCTCAAAGAGCTTTTCTGGTGTGCCATCCACTTGAAATAGTCCAGAAAAAAGGAACTGGATTCCATGAGGCTTCGGGGCAATCCCAAGTTTATGCAAGAATTGAGGCTGAATGTGGCACCCCTGTGGAAACAATCACATAGCCACACCAAAAAGATATGGCAGGTAATATTCAGAATGCTCCTATACCAAAAGGGATGCTGAGGTGCAGTGAATGCAACCTGCCTGCAGTTTGGATTACCTGCTTCCCAGAAGTCCCTTCCCTTCTCTTGCCTGTGATGGGAACGTATAGTCCTTTGTGCCTCCCCTCCCCTGGGCCTCTAGGAAGGGACTCAAGATTCTCTTGCACCAGTGGCATCTGGTGCTTCTTTTTCCTCAAAGTTTTGGGGAGTTGGACCGTCTTCTTCCTCATTTAATTGAGTAGTGGAGGCACAGGAGTGAAAGCACAGGGAGGGTACACATGAGTGGTGGGGTAGGTGCACGTGGAAAGCAACAGGAGTTAGCATCATGTGTATAAGGAGGTGAGAGAGTAGTAGGTAGAGCAGGAGTGGGTGATGAGTGGATATTAAGTTCAGAAAGGCTGATGTAGAGGACAGACAGGTTGATTGGCTCGGAGATTACGTATGCAGGGCACCTAATGCCCTTCCTGGCAATTCTTGCATATCCTACAAGCATTTATAGGACATTTTTGGGTAGGCTATTCTAGTAAATGAAAGCATAAATAAGCTAATAATAAACCTATTTGTTCCCTATTTAAAAATAAGAGGGAAATCTCTATTATTTCACTGAGAATGAAGCAAAGTCAAGGTCAGTCTCTCAATGGTGCTGTCAGAGAGAAAGATTAAGAGAAGGGGGACAGAGAAGATTGCCACAGGTATTAAAATTACATCCTGGAGCTTTTAAACACCACACTATTTGAGTGACTGAATGCTGTATGCCCAGCTAGAAAGGAAAGCAGTGAGGGATTGGATACTGGGTAGTGCAATGTGCTGTGGTTGTGTGATCTTTTCATTTCACAACGGGAAAGTATATGATAACAATGTCCCCTTTCTTTCATCAAAAAATTAGATATCAAAAATATTCCCTTCAGTACCTGTGACACCTTGAGGGGCTCATGGTATTTGCCAGTCTTCACTTTGCAGTGCATCCCACTTCCTCATCTCCAAAACACAGACAAGCTGTTTGTATTTTAAACTGTGACAAGTGTCATTGAAACAGAAGTGCCAAAATAGATACATCAGCCTTTTCCACCTTGGAAAGTTGACGGACCGCTACTTAAAATAGGTTCAATTTATCTGTCAGAACATGATATATATTTGTAACATTATTTCTGAAATTGTAACCTGATATTTTATCACCTCTACCAGTCAGATGACTCTGTCACAAATTCAGCCTATATACTGGAATGATAGAAGAGGAAAGTGCTCAGATTTTTTTAAAAAATTAACTGTGACCTGAATATTGCCATTTTTACTCTTGGATTTTAAAGGGGAAATAGGATAAGTGGTAAACATACATACAGTAAATTCTAAAGAAAATAGTAGATACTAATGAAAGATTTGACTGAACACTGTCTTTAGAAATTACTATTAAAATCTCAATAAAGAATGATGCTGTTGATTGACACAAATCAAAGTAGTTTTTCCACATGCCTGAAGCCTCCCTAACATATTCTATATATTTTTCCTTATAGGTAAGGAATCTATCAGTTAGAGGGAGCTAGCTGTAACACTAGTATCCCTTTAAAGAATCCATAATAAATATTACTCTGCAATTACATACTGTAGCAGTTTCCATCCAAAGAACTCAAAGCACATTGAAGTTGATAGGCATTGTTATTGCCATTTTACCAGTGTGGCAGCTGAGTGTCAGATGAGCTATGAGGGCTCAGTCCCTGTGATAATCAGAGCAACTATTTAGGTGCCTAGTTTTGAACATTTTGGCCTCACTGACTTGCCCCAGGTCAGTCATCAAGTGCATGGCAAAAGTGCTAATTTAATCTAACTGGGTATTTCCAATGTGCCCATTACAGTGGTATCTGATCACTTATCGATCACAATGAACATGAGCTACAATATTTACCTGTGGGTTAAGTGCAGATGCAGTCTATGCAGAGACTAGCTGGAAGAGAAGTGTTTTCTAAAGCATGTTCATAGGCTAGAGCCTCTTCAAAGATTTAAACATACAGAAAATGCCATGATCACAGGTTTGTCCCATATATTGGGATCCCTAGATTTGCTGTCCCACAAATATTTCTCTGGGGCCCTTCTTCTACACTGTTTTTTCTGTTGTTGCTCTATAAATACCTGATGATTGAATATAGGGATTGTGACATCAGGTGGTGTGGAATTTGGTGGCATATGGCATGAAACAGACAAACAAAACTATTATAGAGATGTCTAGCTAAATAGCCATTCCATAAAAGATTAGCTCCATTGAAAAAGTTTCTTTCTCCTCCCATTGTAAAGTTAGGTCTCATTTTTTTTTCAGGGCAGGGTTTGTGTGTTACATATGTCTTTATTGGTCCACTCCACGATAACAAGAAATTAAAAGCAAAATTATTTAGGTTGTAAAGTAAGAATTCAAAAGTTAGGAAATGCCAAATTTGGGGTTGCTCATGTAATCGTAAGTCTGTGTAGTTGTGCATCCACGCAGTGCACTGTATGAGGCAGGAATCTTGTGGAAAAAATAATATCATGTAATTGAAGACTGTCTCATAATGCATTCACACAAGTGGTCCAAATGAAGGCTGCATGAGCAACCTTAAATTCAACATTTCCTACCTTTCAAGTTCTTGATTTTGAAAACTAAATAACTCTTTTAATTTTATTTATTTAACTTTTTATGCTTACTGTAAAAGTTAAAAACAAGTTCTATTATACACAATTGTAATAATACACATTAGCAGTAGTGTTTGTACTCTGGACCTTCATCACTGTAGTATAACTCTCTACCACCTACATGACACAAAATGTGACTCCCAGAAACTCGTTGTGCAGCAGTGGACAGACTAGACAAGGATGGAGTGGGACCGGGGTTGAAGAGGTAGTGCTGGAGCTATGGATGCTACTCCAGTAACCTTTGCAGAGTCTCTTGAATAGCCTCTACAAAGTAACTCTGCTGTCACTCTGCAGCTGCAAAGGGCAAATTTCTCCTCACAGATCTCCACAGTGCCCATCTGAGAAAGTCAGCCTGAACATTGAGAAGTGATTTGCCTTAACAACATTAAAGATGTTCATAAGTGTTTCAGTTTCCAGTAATCTGAAAATTAGTACCCAATAATCTAACCCTAAGTCCACTTAACACTAAGTCTATGCAGATATCATCAAACAGCTGCTCATTTTATTTGCAGAAAGGTTATAGGATGTGAAAGCACTAGCAGGCACAATTCTCCTAATGTTTATTTGGCCCTGTCATAAATATAAAGGGAAGGGTAAACACCTTTAAATCCCTCTTGGCCAGAGGCAAAACCCTTTCACCTGTAAAGGGTTAAGAAGCTAAGATAACCTCACTGGCACCTGACCAAAATGACCAATGAGGAGACAAGATACTTTCAAAGCTGGAGGGGGGCGGGGGGAAACAAAGGGTCTCTCTGTCTGTCTGATGCTTTTGCCGGGACCAGAGCAGGAATGCAGGTCAGAACTCCTGTAAAAAGTCAGTAAGCAATCTTATCAGCTTTTAAGCCACAGTTGTATTCACTTACATTTAGCAGCATTAAAATGCATATTGTTTCCTTGCATTAAGTTTTCCAAGTGATCTTAATCACTCTGAATCGGTGACCTGTCCTCTTGATTATTTACGACTCCCCTAATTTTTCTGTAATCTGCAAACTTTATCAATAATTTTACATGTGCCATATTATACCATTCTAGGGGTTTTTTTTAATCAAAATGCCATGCAAGAGGAATTGTAGCTCAGAAGGGTGTCTCCAAGACATGATGCCTTCCACATCCATTTCCTGGGACAGGGTAGCTTATGTACCACCTAACACACAATCTAGCACTGGGGGGGCCTTTTCAGAAATGTTCAGTGTTGGTTGCTCCAGCTAAAGTTATTGAGAGTTTTACCTTTGTCTTTAGTGGAAACTACTGGGCTACTACTGAGCACTATTGATAACCCCACCCTTATTGGGTTCAAAGGGAAGTCTTCTTCAAGAAAGGACTTCAGAATCCAGCCGTTAGAACAGACCTTTCATAGTAATATGTTTCTCTAATTCCATGCACTAAGCAGTTTAAAGACAAGGGTGGGGACTTTAGTGTAGAGGTGGCCAGGAATTTTCTGATTAAACAGTTTTTTGGTTCTTGTTTTATTTTTGTTTTTTTACAGAAATCGCCAATTTGTCAAAAACAAAACATTTTCCAGAACCAGCCTGCTTTCAACAAAGTTCCTCCATAAAACAGGCAGATTTTCAACAGAAATCTGCTCGGTTTCCTGCCTACTCACTTGGTGGACTGCTGGGGATCCTACACTTTGAGGGTCCATGTTAGTGACCAGATGTCCCGATTTTATAGGGACAGTCCCAATATTTGGGGCTTTGTCGTAAATAGACCCCTATTACCTCTCACCCACTTCCCAATTTTTCACACTTGCTATCTGGTCCCCGTAGGTCCATGGCTGTAGGGCAGCCCATCCAAACAGACTCTCCTAGGGTCAGGGGCCCCAGGGCTTCCAGGCCCCCTGCCATAGTTGTATAACAGGAGCATCCAGCTTCCCAACTCCAAGAAAAGGGGAGTCTCCCAGAGATGGGACATCATTAGGAATCCCCCACAGCCAGGGCTGCCAGCTGCTCCATTTTATTTTGGAAAAAACAAAAAGGAGAGATTTTGATTTTTTCCAAATGAACATTTTTTGGAATTTCCTTTCCATAGGAAGATTACACATTTCCAGATACCCCCCCCCTTTTTTTTTTAAATGTTAGAATTTCCAGCGGAGCAGAAATTGAGTTTTGACCAGCTCTGCTTTAGTGTGCTTTTATGGAGCCAGCTCTTGTGCAGTGCTTTGTGCCATACTTTTGTCTTAATATCTTTCCACTCAGAGATTTGCCTTTATTTGTGGTTTTGTCAGTCAGTTTTGAAGGCCGTGATTACAAAGGGGTTAAACGCTTCGGCTACTGGAAGAACTTCCTGAACTTTACCCCCAAATGCAAGCTAAACAAACTGAAGATTTATTTAGATTCTAACTCTTTAAAACAATATTTTTCATTTTTGCCTACCTCTGAGTTCTAGCTGGGACAGACACAGAGTTGCTGAAATACCACAAAAAAGGCTGCTCAAAACATTTGTGGCCTTAATAGAAGCGAGTGAGTTTTTATAGCTAAGCCCACAAATTTCCTTCTTTTTGCTCCTTTCTCTGTTTCTTTTGCATTGTTTCTCTTTTCTTTTTCAACTTTCTGGCTTGCCATGTTTTTAGAATGTATATATCTAGAATTAAAATAACATTTTCCATCTTCTTCATCCTGGAAAATCATTGAGTAACTGCAACTTACATTGACTTCTGTGGGAGGGATAGATGCTCTGCATTTCTGCACCTCTCAGGATATCATGTGCTTGAACTAAAAACAACCAAAAAATCCTCAAAAAACAAAATTAGGTCTCCAGTGGTAGAGTTCTAAGATCAGGCAGGCCTTCAGGACAGAGCAAAGACTCATATGAAGTGGGGTTTCATGAGACTTCCAACGTTTATTAAACCTCAGGTCTCATGTAGGATGTGTTTTATTTTTTGGCTGGGTGAACCAGAAGGGTGAAGGTAGTTGACATTTGAAATATTTGTGGAAATTTTGATCACCCCGCCAAAAATTCAAAATAGAAGTGAAAGTCAGTTTTTGTACACAGGCCTAGGCTAAGATGGTAGGAAATGGGAACCGAAATTGGGCTTCTAAATAATTTAATTGTCCATATTTGCCTCCTACATGTTGGCTGGTTTTCAAAATGTTCTGCAACCATTAGCTCCCACTAACGTATTTACCTTCTGCTTCTTTAAGTAATGGATTATAAACCATTTAGAAATCTGAACTCCCAGTCTGAAATCAGAAATACCATGGCATGCTGTGAAGAGCCAGTGAAAGGCTACACATACAAAAATGTATCAGAAATTTGAAATGAAGGTATTAAACTAACAATGCAATGTACCCAAATATAAGCTCCATATTGGGTATAGAGAAGTGAGTACACTTTTGTTGGAGCATTAATTATAAATTTTAAAAGAATCCACAAGTTCCATTGCTGTAGTGTCAAAAACTCATATTTACTGATTTGTTCTTGCAACTGCACTTGTTACAAGGGATTTTGGCTGCGATTCGCCTGCTGTGCAGCTGAAGCAAGTATATGTGTTGCTATATAGCAAGATAGAGTATAGGCTCCAGCTTCTCCTCCAGCCTATCAATATCAGTAGTACAACACATCAGGTGGTTAGAGTGCTGTCTGATTTGAAAAGAAATCACAAGACAAAGTTTGAGGACAGTCAAGAGAATGCAGGGAAAGGGAGATTCATTTTAGGAGAAGCAGAGGGAGGAAAAACAAGACTGAGCAATGTGATGGAGAACTATAACTTATAACTATATAGAGATAATAGAATATGAACAGTAAGGGGAGAAATAGTACCAGCCTATAAAACTCCTCATGTATATTGGAAGAAGAGAGAAAGAAATCTTGGTTTGGTGTATGGCTGTCAGTGAAATCATAAAAACCCAGAGAGCTATATAATCTGTAATAAGATGGTCCATCTTTTCTTTATGGTTCCACTGACAGGTATAGAAAACCTAATTCTTTCTCCTTCCCTACAACAAACAGGAAATAATTTTACAATTGTGCTCTCCTTTTTCCTCCTTCCTTTTATTTTCAACTGTCCTGCTTTCTCACCCTCTTCTCATGCTCTCTCTGGTTGTTGCTGCTGCTGCCATCATTAAAAACTACTCCCTTGTCTAAGCAATGTCTGTTCAACTGCCCAAAAAACAGAGATGATAAAGTAATTTTCTTTTCAATCAGACAGCTCTTACTAGTGCATGCTGCTTCGGTCCTATTCGTTTCAACAGGCTTGAGTGGCAGCTGGAACCTACCCCACTGCGTATCCTAGCAACAAGCTAGCTAGCCCTTCAGACATGGTGGCTCACTCTAGAAGGAACATTAGACAAGAAAGAAACCGAGGCAGCTTCTGACATGCCAATAATCACACCCTTCTTTCCCTTTTATTATCAGATAATGATATATCTGATATAAAAATCAGAATACTTCTGTTTTTAGACAGCTGGGAGATCCTTTTTAAAAATGCCTTTTTCTTAACCAAAAAATCATAATATAATAATATCTTTAAAGTTTTGAAGTACAGTATCCTTTGCCAGAGGCTTCCACACTTTTTCTCTTTCAGGCACAAACTGATCAGTCACCTCATAGATTGAACTTAATCAACTATCTGGCTTCAGTCTGTCCTTGGGGATTTCATGCTATATTATGATGCAGATAAGAGGATTATTCCTAACCTCAGAGGAAGATTGGATTGTACGATATGATGCTGGTACTGAGAGATTAAATCTTGGTGTAGACACTATTCAGGGCATGGTTTTATCAAATCTCATAACCTAAACTGGACTAGACTAGGGCAGTACTTGCATGAAAGATTATCAAGGAAAGTCCAAGATGCTACAGGAAGTAATGATGGAGATTTGATATGTGACATTCTGCTCTCAGTACTGAACCAATGCTTGCTTAGGGATAGAATGCATTGTGCTGCCAGAACCATGATTTGGACAAAACACAAATCTATAGTTCTGATTACTTGTGACAATGACAAAAACTAATTCTTATTATAACAGTGACAGTCACCAAAGTATTTGAAAATACATGATATTTTGCATGAGAACAGGAGTGTTAGTGAGTCCTAGTCAATTTTCTAACTATGTAGTGTCAATCTCCCTACACTACAGCTTCAGTTTGAGAAGTTATTTCTCACTTCTCTCAGTAAAAACTGTGTAGTGTGGTAGGAGCAGAATGGCTGGTTATTCAGACAAAGAGTGTTTCTTTGGGCTCATAAAGCTCATGTTATGCTATACAAAGCACACAGGATCTTTTATAGGAGTGAAGGCAAATATGCCATATTTATTGAAAATACAACAGTTAGCATATGCTTTTCAGTCACACACACATACACATCATGCACACAGTCCTGCCAGTTGATGTTTTTATAGTTACCAGTCTGTCATAGCTCAAGTCAATCTAGATAGTTAGATTGAACATGAGTGAGGAGCTGGGTTCTGTCGGTCGCGATCCGATGCTTTGAGGTATTGCAGGACTGAACCCAGAGTTCCATGGCAAAACACCCCATCTTTATAGTTGTAAATTCCCATTTGAATCCATGCATTTTGCAATGTCATCCTGTAATCATTAGTCCTTAAGTGGCGTTAATCTTGGGGTTTTCTGCTGTTATCATTTATTTGTTGTCTTGTTTTGGGGCTGCCTGCCTCACCTCTGAGGTCATCAATGCTGCTAACTTGTTTAGCATGGATACAATGGATATTTTATGATTGTCTCCTGCTGTTTCCAAATCTCTCACTTTTTCTTGACCATCTGGACATTTGTGTTGGCTTTTACACCTTATCTTTTCCTGATGCATACATTCCTCATTCACACAAACAATCTCTCACAGAGAAGACAGCAGTATTTTATATTCAGCAGAATATATTGTAAATTAAACTTCACTAAATCTTTGGTCAAAAACATTCCTTTAATCTAATTAACATAGACAATACAAGATCCTGTATTTTACTCACTAAACCTTAAAACAAAGAAATGTATATTTAACTAGAGTGCCCAATTTGTAATACATATAGGAAACCATAGTAGACATAACTTATCCTAAAACAAAAGCGTAACCATAATCAGTCATAAGGATTGTTCTGGTCTGTCTCTACCTTAACATCAGTACATACACTGGCAGTCAGTCAGATGTATTCCTACCAATGTCCCAGAGGGCCATTCCTTTCTGCTATTCAAAAAGGGTGGCTGGTAAAATGAAATCAAGACATACATTAGTACCTCTGTTCTTATAGTACAAATATAAAATCCTGTCCCTACGTATTCACCCTAAATAAATCCATTAATACTTTTTATACAAGTTCAACTTAGGCTCGCAGACCCTGGGCAAAATACTTGAAGATCACAGAATCATAGAATCATAGAATATCAGAGTTGGAAGGGACCTCTGGAGGTTATCTAGTCCAACCCCCTGCCCAGAGCAGGACCAATCCCCAACTAAATCATCCCAGCCAGGGCTTTGTCAAGCCTGACTTTAAAAACGTCTAAGGAAGGGGATTCCACCACCTCCCTAGGTAACGCATTCCAGTGTTTCACCACCCTCCTAGTGAAAAATTTTTTCCTAATATCCAACCTAAATCTCCCCCACTGCAACTTGAGACCATTACTCCTTGTCCTGTCATCTGCTATCACTAAGAATAGTCTAGATCCATCCTCTTTGGATCCACCTTTCAGGTAGTTAAAAGCAGCTATCAAATCCCCCCTCATTCTTCTCTTCCACAGACTAAACAATCCCAGTTCCCTCAGCCTCTCCTCATAAGTCATGTGTTCCAGACCCCTAATCATTTTTGTTGCCCTTCGCTGGACTCTCTCCAATTTTTCCACATCCTTCTTGTAGTGTGGGGCCCCAAACTGGACACAGTACTCCAGATGAGGCCTCACCAA
Organism: Lepidochelys olivacea; assembly: GCF_965140295.1. Taxonomy (NCBI): domain Eukaryota; kingdom Metazoa; phylum Chordata; order Testudines; family Cheloniidae; genus Lepidochelys; species Lepidochelys olivacea. The sequence goes on along the minus strand of NC_140414.1, from coordinate 42,766,249 downwards.
TGTTGAATAGAGGGGAACGATCACGTCCCTCGATCTGCTGGCAATGCCCCTACTTCTACACCCCAAAATGCCATTGGCCTTCTTGGCAACAAGGGCACACTGTTGACTCATATCCAGTTTCTCATCCACTGTCACCCCTAGGTCCTTCTCTGCAGAACTGCTGCCTAGCCATTCGGTCCCTAGTCTGTAGTGGTGCATTGGATTCTTCCATCCTAAGTGCAGGACTCTGCACTTGTCCTTGTTGAACCTCACCAGATTTCTTTTGGCCCAATCCTCCAATTTGTCTACGTCCCTCTGTATCCTATCCCTACCCTCCAGCATATCTACCACTCCTCCCAGTTTAGTGTCATCCACAAACTTGATGAGGGTGCAATCCACACCATCCTCCAGATCATTAATGAAGATATTGAACAAAACCGGCCCCAGGACCGACCCTTGGGGCACTCCGCTAGATACCGGCTGCCAACTAGACATGGAGCCATTGATCACTATCCATTGAGCCCAACAATCTAGCCAACTTTCTACCCACCATGTAGTGCATCCATCCAGCCCATACTTCTTTAACTTGCTGGCAAGAATACTGTGAGAGACCGTGTCAAAAGCTTTGCTAAAGTCAAGGAATAACACATCCACTGCTTTCCCTTCATCCACAGAACCAGTTATCTCATCATAGAAGGCAATTAGATTAGTCAGGCATGACTTGCCCTTGGTGAATCCATGCTGACTGTTCCTGATCACTCTCCTCTCCTCTAAGTGCTCAGAATTGATTCCTTGAGGACGTGCTCCATGATTTTTTTGGGGACTGAGGTGAGGCTGACTGGCCTGTAGTTCCCAGGATCCTCCTTCTTCCCTTTTTTAAAGATTGGCACTACATTAGCCTTTTTCCAGTCTTCCGGGACTTCCCCTGCTCGCCATGAGTTTTCAAAGATAATGGCCAATGGCTCTGAAATCACATCCACCAATTCCTTTAGCACTCTCGGATGCAACGCATCCAGCCCCATGGACTTGTGCACATCCAGCTTTCCTAAATAGTCCCGAACCACTTCTTTCTTCACAGAGGGCTGGCCACCTCCTCCCCATGCTGTGCTGCCCAGTGCAGTAGTCTGGGAGCTGACCTTGTTCGTGAAGACAGAGGCAAAAAAAGCATTGAGTACATTAGCTTTTTCCACATCCTCTGTCACTAGATTACCTCCCTCATTCAGTAAGGGGCCCACACTTTCCTTGGCTTTCTTCTTGTTGCCAACATACCTGAAGAAACCCTTCTTGTTACTCTTAACATCTCTCGCTAGCTGCAACTCCAGGTGTGATTTAGCCTTCCTGATTTCACTCCTACATGCCCGAGCAATATCTTTATACTCATCCCTGGTCATTTGTCCAATCTTCCACTTCTTGTAAGCCTCTTTTTTGTGTTTAAGATCAGCAAGGATTTCATTGTTAAGCCAAGCTGGTCGCCTACCATATTTACTATTCTTTCTAAACATCGGGATGGTTTGTCCCTGTAACCACAATAAGGATTCTTTAAAATACAGCCAGCTCTCCTGGATTCCTTTCCCCCTCATGTTATTCTCCCAGGGGATCCTGCCCATCAGTTTCCGGAGGGAGTCAAAGTCTGCTTTTTTGAAGTCCAGGGTCCGTATTCTGCTTCTTTCCTTTCTTCCTTGTGTCAGGATCCTGAACTCGACCATCTCATGGTCACTGCCATCCACTTTTGCTTCCCCTGCTAATTCTTTCCAGTTTGTGAGCAACAGGTCAAGAAGTGCTCCACCCCTAGTTGGTTCCTCCAGCACTTGCACCAGGAAATTGTCCCCTACCATTTCCAAAAACTTCCTGGATTGTCTGTGCACCGCTGTATTGCTCTCCCAGCAGATATCAGGGTGATTGAAGTCGCCCATGAGAACCAGGGCGTGCGATCTAGTAGCTTCTGAGAGTTGGCGGAAGAAAGCCTCGTCCACCTCATCCCCCTGGTCCGGTGGTCTATAGCAGACTCCCACCATGACATCACCCTTGTTGCTCATGCTTCTAAACTTAATCCAGAGACTCTCAGATTTTTCTGCAGTTTCGTACTTGAGCTCTGAGCAGTCATACTGCTCCCTTACATACAGTGCAACTCCCCCACCTTTTCTGGACTCCCTGTCCTTCCTGAACAGTTTATACCCATCCATGACAATACTCCAGTCATGTGAGTTATCCCACCAAGTCTCTGTTATTCCAATCACATCATAATTCCCTGACTTTGCCCGGACCTCCAGTTCTCCCTGCTTGTTTCCCAGGCTTTGTGCATTTGTATGTGCATTGAGATAACCCGCTGATTGCCCCTCATTCTCAGTATGAGGCAGGAGCCCTTCCCTCTCACACGCTCCTGCTTGTGCTTCCTCCCGGTATCCCACTTCCCCACCTATCTCAGGGCTTTGGTCTCCTTCCCCTGGTGAACCTAGTTTAAAGCCCTCCTCACTAGGTTAGCCAGCCTGCTCATGAAGATGCTCTTCCCTCTCTTCGTAGGCGGAGCCCATCTCTGCCTAGCACTCCTCCTTCTTGGAACACCATCCCATGGTCAAAGAATCCAAAGCCTTCTCTCCGACACCACCTGCGTAGCCATTCATTGACTTCCACGATTCGACGATCCCTACCCCAGCCTTTTCCTTCCACGGGGAGGATGGACGAGAACACCACTTGCGCCTCATACTCTTTTAACCTGCTTCCCAGAGCCACGTAGTCTGCAGTTATCTGCTCAAGGTCATTCTTGGCAGTATCATTGGTGCCCACGTGGAAAAGCAGGAAGGGGTAGCAGTCCGAGGGCTTGGTGAGTCTCGGCAGTCTCTCCGTCACATCGTGAATCTTAGCCCCCGGCAAGCAGCAGACTTCTCGGTTTTCCCGGTCAGGGCGGCAGATAGATGACTCAGTCCCCCTGAGGAGAGAGTCCCCGACCACCACAACCCGCCTCCTTCTTTTGGGAGTGGTGGTCGTGGGACCCCCAACCTCAGGACATCATCGCTTTCCCATGATGGAGTAGTTTACTTTTTACATCAAAACAGTGATGGAATTCAGTACAGAGTATTATAATGATAAAATATAGTTGTTCTGTGAAAGGCACAAAAGTTTTCATAGTGTGACTAACTTCACTATTCATTTAGCATCAGTTTGATTCAGTAGGACTTATTTTCTTCCTGTCTTATTCAATAATGGCCAGAATCAGTGCTAGGCATAAGCAGACTAAACAATTGCTTAGGGCCCCGAGCAGCTCAAGGGGCCTCCTATTTGCTTTTCCTTATGTGTTGGGGAGGACAAAAATATTCCTGCTTAGGACCTCCTATGGGCTAGCACTGCCTCTTGTCATGGCTTATAATTGTCTATCAAGGGAGGTTATAACCATGCATAATTTGTCTTTTGTGGCTGCTATCAGAAATCCCAGTGCTTCTGGGTATTCCCCTCCTTTACCCTCCCCACAACACCTCTCTATCCTGTACAGAACAGAAACTTCTGTTTCTATCATTTAGTTTCTACTTAGGTAATTATTTTACAACTTTGGCTCAGAGTCATAGAGTAGCAAAGTTTTCAATGAGCAAAGTTGCTGTGGGGGCATAAAATGCAGTGAGGACATGGATGATGAAGAATAATAAAAAAATGAATCATCAGGCACAATTGCTGTACTTTAACCAGGCATCAAGAATGTGCTGAGCAGAGTGCAAAAATGCACATGCTATATTCTTACATTAACAAGGGGAATACTCTGAATCAAAGCTACTCAATGACAGGACCAAAGAAAAGAAAAATCAAATGAGGCAGAACAGACAGAGCAAATAGAGGAGAGAACAAGGATTAGACAGAAACCTGGTAGAGCATGTGCGTGGGGGTGGGGAGGGGACAGAGAAAAAAAGGTAGGGAGACTGTATTTTGATGGGGACACAGCCAAGCAACAACACAATCTTTTGCCAAATGATTTTTTCTCCCTAAGGCTTTATATTTGAAGTGCAAGGTGGACAGTTGTTAACAAAAGAAAGTATAAAGAGCTCATGGATCGACTGGTTCCAGTCTGTTACATCAATGTAAATCAAGAGACAGTAGAGTGATTCTAGATTAAAACCAGTGTACATGAAAGAAAGACTAGGGCCTGTGTTTGCAGATACCTAATTTCTCATTGTGCTGTTAATTCTCAGAGACAATTGTCAGGTCCAAAGACAAACAAGCCCAAGGAGAAAGTGGAGATGAGAATTTTAGACTTGGGACTTTCATGATAATTTTCATATAATCTATCCCACCTTAGTAGTAGTGTTCTGTTCATGCCCAGAGGCCTCATTGTGCTAGGCTTTGTATAAACATACAATAAAAGGCAGTCCCTACCCCAAGGATTTTATAATGTAAATAGGGACAAAGATACATTGCAGGGTTTATAACACAATGTACAAGGGAGAAGAGGAAGACAAGGTTGACAGTAAGAAGACTCATATTTGCATATATATTTAGTTAGATACAATTTGGTAGCTTCAGAGTTTGGAGTTGGTTTAATAAGGTACATAAGAACATAAGAATGGCCATACTGGGTCAGACCAAAGGTCCATCCAGCCAGTATTTTGTCTACCGACAGAGGCCAATGCCGGGTGCCCCAGAGAGAGTGAACCTAACAGGTAATGATCAAATGGTCTCTCTCCTGCCATCCATCTCCACCCTCTGACAAACAGAGGTTGGGGCACCATTCCTTACCCATCCTGGCTAATAGCCATTAATGGACTTAACCTCCATGAATTTATCCAGTTCTCTTTTAAACCCTGTTATAGTCCTAGCCTTCATAACCTCTTCAGGCAAGGAGTTCCACAGGTTGACTGTGCACTGTGTGAAGAAAAGCTTCCTTTTTTTTGTTTTAAACCTGCTGCCCATTAATTTCATTTGGTGGCCTCTAGTTCTTATATTATGGGAACAAGTAAATAACTTTTCCTTATTCACTTTCTCTATACCACTCATGATTTTACATATCTCTATAATATCCTCCCTTAGTCGCTTCTTTTCCAAGCTGAAAAGTCCTAGCCTCTTTACTCTCTCCTTATATGGGACCCGTTCCAAACCCCTAATCATTTTAGTTGCCCTTCTCTGAACCTTTTCTAATGCCAGTATATCTTTTTTGAGATGAGGGGACCACAGCTGTATGCAGCATTCAAGATGTGGGTGAACCATGGATTTATATAAGGGCAATAAGATATTCTCCATCTTATTCTCTATCCCTTTTTAATGATTCCTAACACCCTGTTTGCTTTTTTGACTGCTGCTTCACACTGCATAGATGTCTTCAGAGAACTATCCACGATGACGCCAAGATCTCTTTCCTGATTAGTTGTTGCTAAATTAGCCCCCATCATATTGTATGTATAGTTGGGGTTATTTTTTCCAATGTGCATTACTTTACATTTATCACATTCATTTTCATTTTCCATTTTGTTGCCCAATCACTTAGTTTTGTGAGATCTTTTTGAAGTTCTTCACAGCCTGCTTTGGTCTTAACTATCTTGGGCAGTTTACTATCATCTGCAAACTTTGCCACCTCACTGTTTACCCCTTTCTCCAGACCATTTATGAATAAGCTGAACAGGATCGGTCCTAGGACTGACCCTTGGGGAACACCACTAGTTATCCCTCTCCATTCTCAATATTTACCATTTATTCCTAACCTTTGTTCCCTGTCTTAACCAGTTCTCAATCCATGAAAGGATCTTCCCTCTTACCCCAGGAAAACTTAGTTTACATAAGAGCCTTTGGTGAGGGATCTTGTCAAAGGCTTTCTGGAAATCTAATTACACTATGTTCACTGGATCCCCCTTGTCCACATGTTTGTTGACCCCCCTCAAAGAACTCTAATAGATTAGTAAGACATCATCTCCCTTTACAGAAACCATGTTGACTTTTGCCCAACAATTTATGTTCTTCTATGTGTCTGACAATTTTATTCTTTACTATTGTTTCAACTAATTTGCTCGATACTGATGTTAGACTTACCGGTCTGTAATTGCCAGGATCACCTTTTTAAATATGGCTGTTACATTAGCTATCTTCCAGTCACTGAGTACAGAAGCTGATTTAAAGGACAGATTCTTTCAAAACTCTTGGGTGAATGCCATCTGGTCCTTGTTACTGTTAAGTTTCTCAATTAATTCCAAATCCTCCTCTAGTGACACTTCAATCTGTGACAATTTCTCAGATTTGTCACCTAAAAACAATGGCTCAGGTTTGGGAATCTCCCTAACATTCTCAGCCGTGAAGACTGAAGAAAAGAATTCATTTAGTTTCTCCACAATGTATGTGGACAACCACTTGCCTGGCCGTTATAATTAGGCCATTTGCCATTGTAGTCATAGGGGTTAGGAAGGGATTTGAAGGAGAACGAATAATGGCTAGGCAATATATGTGGATAGAATGTTCCACATATAAGGGTCAGCATGGAAAGAAATCTGAAGATGCATGTGGAAGAAGTGGACATGTGGGTAGAAGATTCTGTCATCATCAGAAGAGTAAGAGCAGATTATAATGCAGGCAAAAGAATCAGCAAGGAGCATGTTTTTGTTTGTTTTTTGTTGTGATGTATTTAGCGAAATGTTTGCAGTATTCGCAAACAATACGAATTTGGTCACACAAAAAGAATTGTCTCCCTTTCTCTTGTATTTTATACTGACAAAGAATGTGTTTGTAATGAATAAGAAATTAACTCTTCTAGGATTTGCCCAAGAGAAGAAGTGCTATTCACTAGGAACTATTGGAAGTCCTGTTCAAGGTGATTAAAACTGCCCATAAAAGTGTCCAGTGATTTTTAGAAGGGCTAATTAAGAAAGACTAGATTTTTCTGATGAGTCAGAAATGAACTATGCTGGTTCCCAAAATGTTGCAGGAAAAAAAGTGTTTTTCCACTGTAGAACTTACAATAAGTCTCAGTAACCACCCAATTTTAGACACAAAAAACGCAACAATTTTCAAACTGAGCCAAATAGAGTAACAGGAAACATTTTGAAGCCTGCTTTTATAAGGGATATCTGTGGCCACTTTGAACACAAATCACAGAAGGCAGGTCAAACATTTCTCCAAAACGAAGTATCTAACCAATGGGAGGAAATATGATTCCCTGATTTAATCAGTACAGGACACTTCTACACATGTAGTTGTTTCCCTATTTGATAGGGATAGATTCTGATATCTGTTGCATAGGAGTAAATCAGGTGTAATACCATTACTTTACTTCCTATCAGAGTCTGATCCATAGAAAACAGTGCTTGTAATTTCATCCTCTTTATCTATAAGGCAGGTATTAAAAGTTTTGTTTGAACTTGAGGAATTTCTAATTGATCTTGTTATTACCTTGGAAATAGAAGAAATGGCAGGGAGACATTTTTTCTAGTGATTAAACCATCAGAAAACTCGAGACATGGTGGGGAAAACTAATCTGCAAGTGGATTGCTCTTGAAAGGTTCCAGACTAACAGTTCAGAAGTCTGAAGCTCTCTGTTTATTCACAGAACAGACAGAGCTTCTTTCTACATACAGAACATATAAGGTAACAGTAGTCGCAGCTATCACTGTCCGGGCAGATTGTTGCAGGGCGTCTCTCAGTCTAATGCCCCCCTCCATTCTTTTGGTCTGCTGCTATACATGACCTAGCCCTCTAGCCAGGGTACCTCTCAGTTTACGCCCCTTTTGGAGTTAACACTGAATCCCAAAAGCCAATTTTAAACCCAGCATTCAACCCCCATCTGGAGCTTGCAGTTCTTGGCCTCTTCTTCCACTTATGGAGCTTTTTCCTTCCCTTTTAGTCTTGGGGAGATCGGGGGAAACCAGGTCCACTCTGTCCTTTAATTTCCAGCCCAAGAATCCTGTGTTAGGCAGATAAGGAGTGTTTCTTTGATCCCTTCACCACATCTCTAAGATGATCCTACCTTCACCCATGTCAACATCTTCACCATGTCTTCTGGACTCTCCTTTTCCCATCTGAATCAGCTAAGGAACTGCTTTTTGAAAGACCAATCCCAACCCTTCTCTTCAGCAGCAGCTTGGCAGTATTACAAGCAGTCCCTCTGTCTCTCACCTTTAGAGCAGTCAGTATCTCCCTCCTCCAGACAGGAGTTTCCCCTCAGCCCTTTCTCTGTATCTCAGGCTTCTTGCTGTAGGGTAGTCTGCCTTCCACTTCCTAAATTGGGAATTCTCCCTCAGGGCTCTCTATGGATCTGAGGTTTGTGCCTCAGGTCTCTTCCCTTGGAATAGTCAACTGCAAACCTTTTCCCTATTCCCTTCAGCTGAACACCCTTTCTAATTAGCCTTGCAATTTGGAGTGTTCAGCAGACCAGCCTTCATCTGTTAATGTCTGCTTTCTGTGAAGGGGCAGCTTTCATACTGCTCACCTTCTCCTAACTCCTTCCCAGTTGATTGGGTGGGAGGAGAGCCTTGTCCAGGCTTCTCTGTAGACTTCGAGCCTTTAAAAGTACATCAGGATTCCTTCCCCAAGCACCATTCATTTCCAGCACTCTTAGGTCTCTCTCCATATCTATTGGATCCTTCTGAATTATTAAATGGCCATGGCAAGTGGTGGGGTGGACTGGCAACAAGACACTACTGCTCTCCATGGCAGATTACCCTGTCACAGAAACATTTTTAAAAGCACCTAACAGGACTAGATCAAGGCACATTTATGGACAGTTAATATGCCTCAGCAGGATCCACACTTTTCAGCTGCAGCAGACTAAAGTAGGGTAAATTTACACCCCAGCTTGCCACATGCTAATTGTTCATGCTAATTGACGTCCTACTGAAAATCAATGAGACTTATGTTCCTAAGTGACTTTGTTGCTTTTGAAAATTTTATCCAGGATGTCTATCACTAGGGCTACAAAGTCAACTATTTATAGCTAACTATGGTATATACATACATTTTAAGTATGTAAAAGGTGTATATACCAATAAGGAAAGTGTAAGGAACACAAGGGATTCTGACATAACATATATAGGAATATAAGGACAGATGTTCAGCTGGTGTAAACTGGCATAGTTCTATTCATTCCAGTAAAGCAACATTGATTTACACCAGCTGAGGTTTTGGCTCTCAGATGTCAAAGAACTGGAAAAATTTTATACATTGAAATAATCTAATAGGACCAAGAACAGTTAAAGCTCCCTTGCCTTATGGTACTTGACTCATACAACAATGACATCCAATAATAACTAGGGGTAAAATCCTGGCCCTAATGAAACCAATGGCAAATCTTCCATTGACTTCAGTAGGGCCAGGATTTCACTCGAGATGTTCCACAATTGACCTGAACGACTTGAATTTATTCAGTTTTATAGTTATTTTGATGATGAAGGGAGCTAAATCAGGCAGAAACCCACATTATTATTCCTATAGATCTGTCTGTGGTATGGCTGTACAGTTAACTGTTTAACAGTGTGCTAGCACTAGGCAGGGAGATGTCGACCCTTAGATCTCAGAATCAATGCATGTGTGTTACCCAAGGACTGTTCAGTGACAAATGAACCACATGCACATTCTGCAAGTTTTGGTCATAAAGAAAACATTCTCCTTTTACAAGATACCACATTGGGGCAGATGCTTGTAGGAGTATACTGATCTCAGAAACCATCAAATATTTGATCCAGACAAATCACAGGATGTCATACAAGATGATGCCTCTTAGATTTACTAAACACAAAGTTGGTTGACTCTGCAATTAAGGCATAGAAACAACCATGTTGTTTATAAAATATAATATTCATTAATTGCCTTGGAAAGTGACCACAACGGTGGGAAAGTGAATCTCACCAAAACAATTTCATATTTTTATATATTTATATATATATACCATATATACTCATTCATAAGCCGGTTTTTTTTAGTAAAAAAGGGAAGCATTAGAGAAGGAGGTCAGCTTATGAATGGGTCATAAAAAATTTCCATTTTTACTTATCCATCTTGGGGGGTTGGCTTATAAACAAAGCGGCTTATGATCGAGTACGTACGGTATATAGAATATACACACACACATATCGCAAGTAAAAAGTAGCAAAAACATATTTATCGAGAGAGAGAGAGAAAGAGATGTATACATAGTGATACGTTTTTACTACTTATACTCCTGTTGGAACTGAGGAGTCAGCATAGCTAAAGGAGAGTGAGCCGGGAAAGCATATATAATGCTCTTCCAGCTCACTCTCCTTTAACTATTCTGACTCCTCAGTTCCAACAGGAGTAAAAAGTAGTCAAAACATAGTCAAATCAGCACAGCTTGCAGATGACAATGAACAAACCCAGGGACCAAGCCTACCGAATAGGAATGTGCTATTTTTACCTAATCAGTTATCAGAGCACAATCACATTTAACTACTGCAGATGATTAACACCTATTGTTTAATGGCACCTGGTATAGTGCCGCTATAATGAAGAGTTTGACAGGTTTATTTTGAAGGGCATGTTCATTTTAGCAACAAAATAACAATCATTCAAATTGAAACATGGACTACGGAACTCAGGTTATAATGCCTGTTCCTCCTTCCTTCAAAAAGAGTTTGTATAGTCCTAAAATACCTAGAAAACAATTATCCCAATTATTCGATTTTTATTTTGCAAACCACATAATATGCCATTACAAAACTGTTATTTGTTGCAGTAATTAGTGCTAGGTTAAGTTCACTTAGTGGGTTAGCAATTTTAACTACTTAGGGAAATAAATAAATAATAGGCAAAACTATTAAATTGAAGGAAGACTGCCAATGGCTATTATCTATTGCATATGTGCATGAAACAATACCAGCAGAAAAATAGACACTAAACAAAATATCAAAGAAAAGGAAATAATAAAGACCATTACATATTGGGGTAGACTCTGAATCCAAGTTACAATTTTTAGGAGGCTTATTCAATCACTAAACTGTTCAAAGTGAAGCTAAGAATAGCTATAGGAAGATAATTACATGCTCATGGGTTAGTGCCACCATTTGATTATTTGAAATATCCTTTAGACTTTCAAAACTCTTACAATATAAGAACAAAAACAGTTATCTAGTGTTCAAGTCCAAGACACTTTTCTAATATTACATGCTGTATAGTTTAGAATTTATGTAACAGTTAGAGATCTTATTGAGCTGGAAAATAGAAAGACTTTTTGTTTCCAATTTGTTCTTTACATATTTTCCACTCTGGTGACATAATCCTGCTTTGCGACTGAAAGTCAGTAAAAAGCAGTTGACTGTTCATGAGTTTCCAACAGTACAAATTGACAGGAACATTTGTTAAAATTTATGCAATTCAGAAGGGACGCTGGTTGGTGACTTTTACTGTACATTTTCCTTTAAAATTAAATAAGTTTATATGAAATTATGTGTTTGTCATTTAAAATTTTCACTATCTATCTATCTATTAGCAATTAGATATATAAGAAAAAGTGCATTGGGCTTTATTTAATAAATAAATAAAATACATGAATTATTTCAGGGGTATTTATCTAAAATAGAAAGGAAACATGTAATTGATCCCATCTATTTAATACCCTAAACCAGTGGTTCTAAATGAGTGCTTTCCCTGCACAAGCGGTGGAACAAGTTTGGGAACCACTGCCCTAAACTATACCAATGAATGGAACTTATATATAGATATAAAATGTTTTATACCACACATGTGGAGATAGGATGCTTGTAACAAAGTGTAGAACCATGTGTTCTATTGCATTTATTGTGTAACTTTAACAGCTTCACCTGCCCTGTGATCACTACTTAGCATTGGTCAGAACATTTCTGTCAAATTGTGCAGTTTGAAAGTTGATATATTTCATAGAAATGTTATTGCTATCGACAAAGTTTTTAACAAGATCGTTTCTGAAGTCTAGGGTGGACTCTCTGGTTCCTTCTAATCAGTGATAGAGAGAGAAAATGTGAGAGTCCCATATGAGGAGGAGGAGAAGAGGGAGCGCGGCCCCCTCTCATAGCAGCTGCACTGTGCATAGACGTTTAGGGAATTGAGTTTCAGGTTTTTCCTGCTATGGGCAGAAGACAGCATCGGGGGTGGACTTCGCTTCACACCCCCCAGGTTAGCCTCCCTGGGACAGGGAGCTGGGGAGCAATCAAACTCTGCACAAGGCAGATGGAGGGCAATTATTTGGCCTGAAGTGAGCCAAGGGTGAGGGGGCTGGGGGAGCCTGGGGTAGTGCGTTTGATTAACAAAGGCAGCCTATCAGGCTTGGGGAAGGGGGGCTCCAGATGAAGCACTCACCCACACAAGTAAGCTAGCTGCATTTGCTGGTGGGACAGTCAGAAGGGATTTGATACAAGTAATCAGGGTTATTGCCTCTGAGGATGTTTCCACAGAATTATAGGCTGTACATAGTGTAATGGGTTGCCCAGATCCAGGACATTCCACTCAGGCAATTGCAGGAGAGGAGGGAGATGCTGAGGTCAGGGGGTGAGTTAAATCAACAAATCAAGGTTCCTGAGTGCAGGGGTGTTTCGCTCTGCATTGGGCACAGGCTACAGGAGATGGTTCAGGGACCTATATCAAATAGGGTGCCAACAGGTGGGCATTGCAGGGGCCTCAGTGAGGCTTGGGGTTTGGGTGCTAGTGGCTCCTCTGAGAATTTACATGGAAAAAATTGGAGATGATCTGACAGGTTATTTAATGGGCCAGGACAAGGATTGGCAGTCTTAGACACTGTATCAGCTCATCTGAGGTGGGTGGGGGGAGGGCACACCCCAGTAAGCAGGTGGAATTGCATGGTTGCTACAGGCTAACTTAAAGTTGTTCCAATGGCTGGGGACATCAATGGGAGAGGTATCTTGCTAAGGCTGTCTACCTTAGCTATGCTTAAGGCTGCTTCATTGGCTATGCTTGAGTTACAACTGAAGCTTACGCAGAGAGATGCCTGGCCTTGTTAGATATATGAGTATAATTGAGCACGCATACAATACATTCATGGGCATGGATTTAACCATAGCAGTTGTTTTTTGCAGCATCTGTACTTTCAGGCACACTTGCAAAATATGGTTTGTGAAACAAATGCCACCCACAGCTTAGGCCCTGCGTAATGGGGCATGGGTGACAGAATACAAGCCAGTGTAAAGGGCCAGCTTACAGCAGTGGAATAGGCCAGGGCCTCCTGGGGGACTACCGAAGCAAAGCTGGTGGGTCAGATTTGGAGGTATAATGGGGGTTCTTATCTCCTTTATATAAAATAATAATAATTAAAGTTACAAGTAGGGTTTGACTATGTTTTTTTAAGACAATAATTCTGCAGGAATGAATTGGGTATAAAGCAGCAGAGGCATTAAAACAATTGCCTGTGGAGAAGTTGTGGGTGTTTCCTCAAGGCTTGGCCCCCGAGAAGGCTCCAGGGAATATACTTCATAACCTCTTTGGGGTTGATAATGGCATAGCAAATACCTTGTCTCATTTTCAGATCCACAGACTTCTGGAAATGGCACCAGGAGCCAGTCGGGAACAGGCAGATGCCGCTAGTGCTATGGAACATTAGCATAGAATGTTTGTCAGGCTGGTCCGGAGATCAGTTGCCCCACGCACGTGGCAGAGCTATGAGAGAAGTTTTGATGATTTCATACAATTTCAGGATCAGGAAGGCTGGACAACAATATGGCCCATTACAGAGGAACGGGTGCTACAGTAAGAACAGTTGCTGTCGTTGGCAACCTGTCAACTGGCGCCCTCCACATTCTTGAATTGCCTTTCTGCCATTACATTCATCAGTAGGCTAAACGGTTATCTGGATCCTTGCAGTGTTTTTTTAGTTCAAAGGTTTTTGGTGGGGTGGTCACGTACTGGTGACCCCAGGGAGGATTCCCGTCAACCCATCAGAGTTTACCTGCTCAGTGATCTCGTGCAGATCCTTGGTGCCATATGTCATAGTGGACAAGAGGTGGCCTCATTAAGGGCAGCATTCTTGAAAGCACTTTTGGTGCTATCAGCATCAGAGAGCTAGTACTTGGGTCCGTTAGGAACTCTACGGGAATGGCTTTTGAAATGTGTGATATACAATGGCATGAGCATTTGATGATATTACACTTGAGAAAGTGAAAGACGGATCAAGTCAGCCAGGATGAATTTGTAATCCTCTGGGAGGGTGGTGAGCCAGGGGTCTACCCCGTTCAGGCTTTGAAGGCCTACATGGCGATGCAGTGAAAGGCAGATGGCCACCTTTTTATGCACAGTGATGAGAGTCCCCTCACAACATATCAATTTGTTACTGTGTTGAAACAGGGGCTGACAAGGTTGGGGCTGTCAGCCCATTAATTTGGTTTCCACTCATTTAGAATTGGGACAGCAAAATGACAACAGCACAGCTAGGTATGGAAGCAGAGGCTATTCAGGCAATCGGGTGTTGGCATTCGGACGCATACTGAATGTATGTAAGACCTCAGGTGGTAAATTATCATTAATTCATTGTAATCTCATTGCAGATGTTGGACAAATGACCATGCAGACAGTGGTGTGGATCTGCAGGAACAGTATTGTCTTTTGGGTGCATAGGCACGCATCCAAGTTGACCGATGGTATGCAGCTGGGCTTTGGTGGTGAAGCAGTACTCAGCTGGCATGCAAAGAGGGGCATGTTATGGGATGAACTGATACCACTGCTGTATGCTGTGCGGGCCCATCAGTGGCCAGCAGATATAATTGTAGTACACCTTGGGCAAAACGATTTGGGAATGCTTGAATTTTTTCCAGGAGTTAACATTGTATGGTCAGACATGCTTAAGCACGGGGTCTGTCAGGGAGCCATGAGCCCCCCCTCAGGGTGGACAAGGCAAGGAGGTATGTTAACAGGGAGGTGGCTATATTCCTTGTGACCCTTCGAGTGGCAGTAATTTCACATCCTGGCATAGTATATGGGGCACCAGAATTGTTTCAGGAGAATAGGGCTCTCCTGTGATACTTAGGTGCTGTCATTTTTTTGACTGATATAAAAGAGGGCATTGGGAGGCATCTGGGAACCAGATGGTTTGGGGAGGAGGCAGCCAAGCTATTGACTGGCGTCTCCTTGTGGTGGATGTTCAGTCAGGTTCTCGATAAGAAAGGTATACAGTGACTGGATAAATGGCTTGGAAAAGGACTTAAAAAGAGGTGTTTGGTAAAGGAGCTAATGGGGGTGGTGGTTGGGGACTCAGATGATTGGTACAGCAGAGAGTCAATCCCCATTATTATAGCCCACCTTAACCCACCTATGAGGTATGGGGAGGGCTGGATGGTAAGGTCCCGGCAATGGATTTGCTGGAGGGACCTAGACGGAAAAAGTGGTGGAGCTGGTAAAAGCCCCCAAGAAATTATGGAATAAACATGGGGTTACCTGCACTGTACCCTCTTATCTGCTGGATAGTCCCAGACATATAATAATAAAGTTGTGGCCTGATTAAACACATGTCAAATGTATCCTGTCCTTTCAGTATAGCCAAACAACAGAAGTTAGTCCTGTAAAAGATATTAACTTGTCTTTTAAACCAAGACTGTTGCTTAGAGATGCCCAGGAGCTGCTCATTTGTAGTGTTGGGGCCAGGGTTAGTCCTGAGAAAGCAGAGCTCTGACCCAGGAGAGAATCTGCCCCTTTGAATTCAGCCATGTAGGTTCAGACCCAAAGAGAGCTCAGATATTTAGAGATGCAGTGCATTGAAAACATAAAGGTATCACAGTATCATAGACACATACCTTATCCTAGGCAGGAGTTTTGACAGAAACCTGCAATGTATTGTCTGTAATAAGACCCTAAATTAGGGTCTTCATTTCATAAGAATAACGGAGGGACTTTCCAGAGGTTTGCTTTAGCTGTTAACTTTGTTAATGGCATCAGAAAACTAACAGTGCTCTACAAGTTTGCGGGAACAAATCATTAAGGTCTCTAACTAATGTCTGAAGGACATTTTGTACAGCATTCTTAAACCACCTACATTTTATTCAGGGTCTTATTCTACAAGTGTTTAAGATCTGAGTGCAGTATTTTGAGCTGAAAGGAGAAAATGAGAGCCAGAGAAAAGTTTCAGAACACAAAGATTTACATGGCATGAATCACTGTGAATATTTAGAGCTATTCTATAAGAATAGGCTAATTTTAGTGGAGAAGAGATGAAAGTTTGTACTGAGCGGATGAAAGAGTTTGAAACCACTGCTTTGTCTCTTCTAGCTTGTGTTCTTGTCATGTGCCTTTTGCCTTTTTGGAGGGTAGATGGGAAGGAGACCTCTCTACTATTAAGTGGAAACTATCCAAAGATTTTTATAAAGATCAAAATTCTGGCAGGTTATTGTTGCCATGGTATCTTTTTTTTAAGCTTTCTGACTCATTTTTTACCAAGTAAATAACTATCAGAAGCATTGTTTTATATAGACAAAGAACTCAAAGTTCAAACAATCAGGACTCACTACAGCATAATATTTTTATGATTATTTTTTTTGGATGGGTCAGAGACTTGAAAGAAACAAATGTTTCAGCACAGACAAAATACCATTTCTGCAATGCAACATCCTTTTACATTATATTATTTCTTTTATGCCCAGTTCTCTTTTGGCCCCACTTTTTTTTTTTTTTTTTTTTTTTTTTGCCAGTGGAAAACTTCACTGATCTCTAACTAAAATAAGCAAATATATACAGAATGGTTTATTAAGAAAGTATTTGGAAAGAGATGCTATGGCATATCAGAGAACAAAGTTAGCAAACATTTGTTTAGCAATTCTCATAATAAAAGTGATTGTACTCCTCTGATAAAGCTCTGGATGCCACTCTGAAAGCTCTTCTCACTGTTCTCTAAATAAACTGATATATATCAGAAATCAGTTTAAACAAACATGAAACATTTTAAATTACCACAGTGCAAGACTGAGGTGAGGTCTCACACATTGATCATGAACCCGTGTACAGGTCTGCAGCTATTGCTTAAATGTCATTCTTTGAATTAGCTCAGACTCATTAACAAGCATGTTTTCTGCCTATATGGAACAATTATATATGATACTATTAGCAGCATCAATTAAGGTAGGTAAAGTAATGGCCTAATTGAATGCTTGAGGAGTCTAATGGTTTTGCTTTCCCTTATAGTGAATATAGACTGCAATCCATTATAAGCCAGACACAGGTTCAATACTTTCTTCTGCTTAGAAACCTCCTAGCCTGGAGGATAACCAAGATCTAATTTAGGACACATTGTTCAGGCTTTCTTCACTTAATCAGGGAACCATACATCATGAAATAAAAACTACTTTTTTGAAAATATAATTTTCCCATCATTGCATTTAAAAGAATTTTAAATATTCAATACTTGAACTCCATGGAAAAAAAAAAGCATAAAGGACTAAGGGCATATTCCATCTCTCATGGAAGTCCATGAGAATCTTCCCAGTGAATTCAATAGAAACAGGATTGTGCTCTGTACTCTACCAAGGGTGCTTTTTGGGGAGTACTGAATACACTTTGGGGTGCAGGAAACTAACAGCTTGTGCATCTGCAATTAAATCAATGTTGAGAAAAAGTGAAATTACTTTAGATCATCTTAGTGCTCCCCTAAAGTCAAAATCTATGTTGGTGGAAAAAGTAATTTTCACTTGGCAATGCCAGTAAATATGATGGTATATCATATCAAACATTATATCATGTGACAGTACAAAGCACAAGGGAAGAGCTTCTGACTTGATATTTTTTATACAATTGACATGAGTAGCTTTGTGGGCAAAAAAAAAGAAAAAAGAAAAATGAAATTCAACTGAAGTTTACGTACAGTAGGTACATTCTCCTATGAAGCAAGAGTATTTTAAAGAACGTGTAAAGTGAATGAGCTTTGCAGCAATTCAAGCATTAACTTAAGCTTGGTAAAACTCATAAGCCTCACTTCTTATTACCATTCCTGTGTCACCTCAGTAAATAACAGAGGAGGGAGAGTACTGATAACCCAACGCACAGGGTATGGAGACTCTCAGGTTGAGGAATCTGCCTCATTGCAAAAGAAAAATATGCTGTACTGTGAAACTGAATAAGAAATAGATGAGTGTTTATCTTACAATGAAAAAAGAAAAGAAAACCGAAGAATCTCAAATTTCCAAACCACTTGATAAAACAGATCTCCCAGACGAGATTACTTGGAGAGCATTTAAGTCTTTATTATCTCTTTTTTTTCCCAAGACCTCTTTTTTCATGAAGGGTATTCACTCAATCACTCTCACCGCAACAACCTGATCACCCCTTTTTGGGCAAAAAGGTATATTTAAAATATTAGTTTTTGTATAGCATTTTACATTGTCAAAGCAAAGATTATCTAATACCCTTACAATATCCCTAGGAGGCAGAGACATATTAATATCTCTATTTTTCATATTAGAAACTGAGATAAAGTGGCCACGTGACTTGCCCAAGGCCAAATTTGTGGCAGAACTGTGATTAGAGCACAAGACATCCTGATTCTTAGCCTCATGCTCATTCCTCTAACCCACATATCCTCTCAAATGTAAATAAAAAATAGCTGAAACAGAATAGGTCTAGTCACACCTCCAACCAGTTCCCAAGAACTGTACCCTGCAATCCATCTGCAGGAACAGACACATTCTCAATGTACATGGTTATCAGTAGCCAAAACTGGATGAAGATGGGTCAGAACTTCAGTAAAGTCAGCCTATTTATAAGTTTTTCTGGGACAAAAATATAAATGTTTCCTAATAACAATCATTAATAGAAAGATGTAGAGGTGACACTAATCAAGAAATATGGCTGGTGTAGAAATCCTTTATTGTATAGCCAAGGGGTATTGGCAATAGGAGGAATCAAGCATACTGTTAATACCAGTTTAGGAAGGTGTGGCACAGAACTTCTGTGCATCTGTGTGTGCAGGCAGCCTGGCACAGGTGACAATGACCATTGCAGTGTCATAAGCTATGTCCAAGCACACATTTAGAATCATAGAAGATTAGTGTTGGAAGAGACTTTAGGAGGTCATCTAGTCCAACCCCCTACTCATCCCCAACTAAATCATCCCAGCCAGGGCTTTGCAATGCTGGGCCTTAAAAACCTCTCAGGATGGAGATTCTACCACCTCCCTAGGTAACCCATTTCAATGATTCACCACCCTCCTAGTGAAATAGTTTTTCCTAATATCCAACCTAGCCTCCCCCCTAACTCTTCTCTTCTGCAGACTAAATTAGCCCAGTTCCCTCAGCCTTTGCTCATAAATCATGTGCCCTATCTCACTAATCATTTTCATTGCCCTCCATTGGACTCTCCAATTGGTCCACATCCCTTCTGTAGCAGGTGGACCAAAACTGGACACAATACTCCAGGTGTGGCCTCACTAGTGCCAAATACAGAGGAATAATCACTTCCCTCGATCTGCTGACAGTGCTCCTACTAATACAGCCCAATATGCCATTGGCTTTCTTGGTAACGAGGGCACACTGCTGACTCATATCTAGCTTCTTGTCACTGTAATCCCCAAGTCCTTTTCTTCAGAACTGCTGCTTAGCCAGTCAGTCCCCAGCCTGTAGCGGTGCATGGGATTCTTCCTTCCTAAGTACAGGACTCTGCACTTGTCTTTGTTGAAGCTCATGAGATTTCTTTTGGCCCAATCCTCCAATTTGTCTAGGTCACTCTGGACCCTATCCCTACCCTCCAGCATATCTACCTCTCCCTGCAGCTTAGTGTCATCCGTGAACTTGCTGAGGGTGCAATTCATCCCATCATCCAGATCATTAATGAAATTGTTGAACAAAACCAGCCCCAGGACTGACCCCTGGGGCACTCTGCTTGATACCGGCTGCCAACTAGACATCAAGCCATTGATCACTACCTGTTGAGCCTGACAATCTAGCCAGCGTTCTATCCACCTTATAGTCCATTCATCCAGTCCATACGTCTTTAACTTGCTGACAAGAATACTGTGGAGACCGGAGCAAAAAGCTTTGTTAAAGTCCAGTACAATGGCACTATTCCATTGGATGGATTAGTGTAAACTAGAGCATCAGCCCTGTCAAACTAATCTCTACACAGCTGGTGACAGTGTAAGACCTATTCAGAATGAACTTTTCAAGTAAAAATCACAGACCTGATTCATCATTGTTTTATGCTGATGTAATGCTATTGAAATCAATGGATGTAAGACATGGATAAGTGTTTTGGTATATCAAGTCCAATGTATACTTTTCTATATTCTATTAAATATCTATCTATCACTCCTTATCTAACAAAACGTCCATTGACTTCAATCAGAGTTTGGCTTTAGTAACTAGAATTGAACAGGATCCCATTTAAATTAAACCCACAGATCGTAAGCTGGTTCAGACAAGTATAGCATGACACACATAACAGTGGTCAGCTCCAGAGGAAGACAGCTGCATGGCTGGCAAGACTCACCATGGTGAAATGCTATGACCAACATCAGAAAATAAGAAACAAATTTTGTTACACAAAGCACAAAAAATAAAAAGAGTTTGGATTAAAAATTGATTGAATCAGTTTTCATATCACCAGATGATTTCTCTGCAAGAAATAGCAGTACATCACGCTCGCTTGAAGTTTGACTGCACATCCACTGCTTTTGATAGATGCCTGTCCAACAATTGTGAATCATCAAGATTATCAGGTACAGTACATTGCAGCCAGTTACACACAATTAAATCTTCAAGTTGAACCCTGAAAGACAAGATATGTCTCTCCTATAATAATGCAGAAGACACATTAAAATGCTTCCAAAGTGTTGAGTTTTCATCTTCTTTAACTGCACAGGCTGTTAAATGTCTCTGTAAATCATTCTTAGCTCTCTGTTTTAGTTGTTTCCTTCTTAATACTTCAAAACACTCTGAGTCTAGAAATATTAAGTCTTTTTAAGTTGCTGGTGACTAGGAAAATCGTCAAGAGCTTCTTCTTCTTTATGAACCAAAAACGTTTCCTTTTCTTGCGAGAGTAAGGAAAGGTCAGTTAAAGTTCCAGAGTGTCACATTAAAATGAGAGAGACAAAGTGAGTGAGGTAATATCTTTTATTGAACCAACTTCTGTTGATGAGGGAGACAAGCTTTCGAGCTACAAGAGCTCTTCTTCAGATCTAACAACATTTGGTCCAATAAAAGACATTACCTCACCCACCTTGTCTCTCTAATATCCTGGGAGTGACATGGCTTACTACACTGCATACTTTAAAATGTGTTCACATCTACCACTCTGCTCTAGAAAGCTTCCACTCAGATAAGTCAAAGTCAGAGCAAGCCTATTTTAAAGTAAAAATGTAGGCGTTAAATATGTATAGCTTTCCTTTCCCTTATCTTTCTTCTTCCTAATCCTTAATTTGTCCAAAAAAATACATTATACATAAATCTTTTAGATTGCACATGCCCTTCTACATTGATTCCCCTTTTTGAGACATGATATAGTGGCTACTATTAAAAACTGGATGTTTAACATCAGCAGGGGTTACGCTTACCACATTATTTCGCATTCTAAGTTAATGGAATGCTGCAAATAAGACAGTAAAGCGAAATAGTGAGATGTGTCACTGTAAATATACATTTTTTATTGGTGACATCTTGGTAACAATAATATTTAAATTGTATATCCATGTTTGTAACTGGGCACTTTTCATCTACTATTATTTGTAGTACTGGGCACAATAATGTCACTGAGGCATCTAGTAAATGACTACACTTACAAATCAGGTACTTATCTAAGTGACCTAAATTGCATGCAAAAAACCCTGGAACTACATTATAGCTTTTGATGGAGACCAATGTCTGAAAATCCATTAGGGCAGCACATTCTGCTTGGGCTTTTTGCTGGTGTACAAGAAGGATAGAAGAAGCATCACCGTCTATACAAGCAGGTACAACCCCCACTAAAATACTCATAGGCACTAGCTACTGGAAAGAGGAAGATGAGGGGGGAGTGTGTGATTATGGTTTCGTCCCTTGTTAGCTATCGCATATTTGCCAGGCAATGGAATGTATGCTGCACCTTAACCAAAATTCCTCTTAGGGACTCCTAGCTGCAAGGTGGTGTCTCTATACCCTCTCACAATTGTGGGTCATGGCTTCAAAGAAACAATTTGTTTGTAACATATACACACACACACACACACACACACGCTTACATATTGGACAACCTTATCTATAGTTGTCACTACTTGCGGAGCCTATAGTTATCACTACTTGTAAGCCTATAATACAGTATATGAACTAATATATATGCTGGGCACTGGAGTAGGGAAGTTCTTTACATTTATTTATAACCACGTAAAACTGTGTATGTCTGAAATGATTCCATATGTGTTTTTTTATTTCATATAATTTCTTGCCTTGGTCTATGTTGGGGAGCGGGTTACTATTCTTGAATCCTGTATACATTTTTTTTCTGAGGTTAAGAACAATAAAGCATATTTTTAATAAATATACAACCATGCTCCACAGTATCTTCGCAATGCACGTTTCTTTCATAAATAGCAATATTCCCTCACTGATATAATAATATATTCCTTGTGCTGCTGTCAAATAAGATACAATAGCTTGATTTTTACATATTTATATATTTACTACCGACCCCATGACTGACTTGCATTGGAATGTACTGTCTCTTACGTTAGTAACAAAATATAAACAGTAGTACTTCTTGAGTGAAAGTCCTGATCATTTGCTGCATGATCAGTGTGTTTGTTATGTCAAGGTTCCTTCCCCACTCTGAAGGAGTACAAGGTACACTAGGGTACAGATTTGGGGACCTGCATGAAAGACCCCCTAAGCTTATTCTTACCAGCTTAGGTTAAAAACTTCCTCAAGGTACAAACTTTGCCTTGTCCTTGAACCCTATGCTGCCATCACCAAGCGTGTTAAACAAAGAACAGGGAAAGAGCCCACTTGGAGACATCTTCCCCCCAAAATATCCCCCCAAGCACTACACCCCTTTCCTGGGGAACGCTTGATAAAAATCCTCACCAATTTGTACAGGTGAACACAGACCCAAACCCTTGGATCTTAAGAACAATGAAAAAGCAATCAGGTTCTTAAAAGAAGAATTTTAATTAAAGAAAAGGTAAAAGAATCACCTCTGTAAAATCAGGATGGTAAATACCTTACAGGGTAATCAGATGCAAAACATAGAGAATCCCTCTAGGCAAAACCTTAAGTTACAAAAAGATACAAAAAACAGGAATATACATTCCATTCAGCACAGCCTATTTCACCAGCCATTTAACAAAAGGAAATCTAACGCATTTCTAGCTAGATTACTTACTAACTTTTTACAGGAGTTCTGAGCTGCAATTGTTTCCTAGATGATGGCAAAGTGCCAATGTTGCTGGGACAGAAAACGTAGACATTTTACATGAGGACAAAAATCAGGTGAAAACAATAAAATAAAACAAGCCCCCTAAAACAGCCATATGACACCCCAGTTGTTTAGTTTCTACTTTCTTAACTCTGAAATGAAGGGTAGTCATATTACTACATTAATTTGTAGTGAATATGAATTCTTATCAAAATCCCTGCTATCTTGTGTGTTTGGCAGTGCTTAATTTGTCCCCAAGTTTGCCAGGGCTGAGTCCTGGCACCTCTAGGCTTGTTGTGTCAGTTATGAAAGTTAAAAAAAATAAAGTTTGCACCCAAGCACCTAATTGCTTGAGCCCCAGCACCTCTTTCATTATAAATTAATCACTGTTGCTTGGTCATCAGAATGAAAGTCCACAAGCAGAGACACTTTATTGCAACAAGAAGTCACCTACAAGGAAGAGACACAGTGAAGCCCATGACTGTAGCTAGATAAAGTACACTTCTGCTCTGTTAAAGTAAAATGAGTAACACTATAAAAATAGCACAAGCATTTAGGTACTAAGATAGTGGGCACTAGAGAAAAACGTAATAGATTCTGATCCTATAGTGTATTTTGTATTTACACAGAGCCTCATTATAGTCAATAGAGCCTTGTGCAGTCACAGAGATGCACTCATGTGGACCTTGTGGCAGGATCTGGACTTTAGAGAATGCAAGAGGGAATAAATTAGTAGTCCCCAGGCTATGATAATTTGTACTGGAGTGTTTATTACATACAAGACGTGTGAATAGAATATAGGTTTAAAACTCATCAAAAATAAATAAATCATGCTATAGGTAACTCCCCTACTAGTTAAAAGAGCATCAAGGTCCTATGTCTATTAGAAATCCCTATAAGGAGAAATGCTTAACAAAAAAAGTCAGTAAATAAAATGCAGAAAATGCTATGATAAATCATTTATGAATAATCCTTAATTTGATAAAATTCATATTAACCCTAACTTCTTCCTGAGCACCCAAAACAAGGCTTTTTATAATTGTAGCCAGAGCCCCAAACAGCCCACATATGTTCTCCTATTACTCCAGCCTAATTAGACCCAACAAGTTCTCTTATAAAACTGGATCCAGCTAGTTTCCTAATTCTCCCCTCCCGCCCCCCAGCTTTTCCTTCTTTAGAAGGGCCTATTCTGCCACAGGTGATCTGGTGTAGTTACTAATCAGTCCTGTTCCTCTGGTGTACTCTGTCCTGTTTTCTGACTCTAATGCCAGAAATGAGTTTTTAAATGCAGAGTGATTTTTATTTGCCTTCTGGGTTTTGATCCTTCAAGGGTTCACATTTTCAAGCTTTTCTGTTCAACCATAAGGGCTAGAAGCTTACTTATTTTTTTATTGAAAGCTGAGATTTTCAGGGTATTGCCTGACTTCAGGAGCTAGAGCTTTAAAGAAAAATAACATATGATGAGACTCATTAAACTTGCAAATGCTGGCAATACAATCAGAGCAATCAAAGGGGAGGGTGGCCCTGAGGCCTGAATGCCAGTACAACAAACAAGTTTCTTTAGGAATAGGGGAAGGAGAAAGTATTGAGAGAAAGCAACAAAATTCAGCTTCCAGATAGAATGCAGGGAAATGAGTCTAGTTAACAGCCTGATAAGTGGCAGTCATTTGAAAATGTGGGAGTGGGACCAGGGAGAAGTACACTGCTAAACCTCATTTTAAATGTTCTTGGTGAGGGTTCTGATCAGAGGTCCTGGTTTACTGGGAAGAGCAGAGATTGGGTCTGGTTTTCAGCTACAGTTAAGCGGTTTAAAGGAGTTAGCTTTTTGCTAGAAGGTTAAAGTAGAGTTGGCCTTAATATTGAATCCAAGTGTATGAACCTCCACTGAAAGGCTTCAGAGGGACAATTGCAAAGACTTTTAGGGAACTGTCTAATAAATGCATTCAGAAAGCTAGGTTTAATACTGTTGACTGATAGATCCACTTATGAACAAGCATCAATGTATCAGATTTGTTAAACATAAGCCTCATGCTCCCTTTGCTGGCATAGTAACTTGGAATATTAGGCAGGAAATAACTTTGGAATTTATTGGAAGTGAATTGGAAGAGCTCAAATCAAAACTGACCTGAATATAGATGCTGCAGTAATGAATATGGGTGTTCAAAGGAGATGCTAGCCAATAAAAGCTATGATACTCTTCATGTTGTTTTACCCTACTTTAATCACACTCTAGGGCTCGCTATTTTAGATGTCCAAAATTATAGCTATCTTAAGAAGTTTCAATTTATTTTGGAAGACATTATCAAATACTACTGTTTAAGTCTAAAAAAACAATGGCAACTTCAAACTCTTGTTGATGCTGTTGGAAACCACTCTGAGCTATTTTGGAAATATTAACTGTGTATATTTGGTTGGTAATTAGGTCAATGATTTAAAATAAGAAAATAAATATGCACTTTTACAAGCAGCAGTTCATGATCAACTGCTAACAACCCATACATCAGCCTAAACCTCAATCATCCCTGTAGTGATTGAGCTCTGATCATCAACATACCTGCAATATTGCAGATTGAGGTGGTAGTGTATTTCAAAGTCCTGGAGACCACTCTAAGAATGTTCTGCCAGCACCCCCTTATCAGTTACTTTCAGGGGATCTAGAAACTGTGCCTCTGTTGATCACAACTGGCAGTGTGGCGGTAGACAGGCAAGTTTCAGGTAGTCTGGTTACATTATCACTGGGCTGTCACCAATTTAGAACTTAGTACAGAAACTGAGTCTGGGGCTACTGTAGCCCTGGATAGGGGCATTCTTAAGAAGATCAAACCAGGCACATTTGTGGACAAGCTGTAATTCACAACAGACTTACTCATTGTGAACAAAATCTCTCATTTTTCAAGGAGAGGATCACATAAATGCGTGCACATTTGCAAAATCTAGAAAGTCCTGCACTGGTACTTGCAGCAGTGAAAGACACCTGTATTCCTCCTTTTGCCCAAAACGTATCCTTGGGAGTGACAAATTAGAAGGGGTAAAGATTTTTTGTCAAAGCTGAAGAAAAACCAGTGCTATCTGCTTGAAGCAATTGCTGAACATATGAAAATTAAATTAAATTCACAAAGCTTCGGCATTCACCATTCACACAGTTTCAGTGCTTTGACTCCAAAGAGTGGTTTAGTAAGAAAAAAGAATTGGTCTATTAAGGTAGTATATAGTTTGACAATATTCTGGAACATTATACACAGGTACTGAGTAAGAAGAAAAAAGTTCATCAGAGGTTGCCTATAAAATTACTAATAAACACCATCAAATGTACAACAAATGACCATGCACCTGCACATTCAACAAAACATTTAGCCACTGGGCCATCTGCCTTTCAGAATGTATTGCTCTTGGTCAAAATAATGCCCTCGTAATAAAATGTGGGTTTTACACAAGAAACTCAAACTACTGCACATATATACATCAAGGCACACTCCACAACTTATTGCAGATTTGATTGACTCATCCAAGTTTAGGTGTTCTCTAATCTCTTCAAACTATTCTCTATTGGCTTGAAGGGGGACCAGAAACACATATATACATCAAGGCACACTCCACAACTTATTGCAGATTTGATTGACTCATCCAAGTTTAGGTGTTCTCTAATCTCTTCAAACTATTCTCTATTGGCTTGAAGGGGGACCAGAAACAAAACGCAGTCATGGACACGAAGTAAGCACTCAACTCAAAATTGTGGCAATCATGTTTTCTTTTGGACAAACAAATCTGAAATCTTAGCAGCCCACAGACAAGTGATCAGAAAATATAAATAAATAAAGAAGTTCCCAGGCTGTAATTCGGTGAGTGAGGGGCTGAATGGAAGACAATCAGGTTGCACAGATGTCATAGAAAGCATAGTTTGATCTGTAGAATCTTTATTATTTATGATGAAGCTTGTGAGAGAAAGAATGAAGCGAAATGTGAATTTGCAGGGCTTGCAGTTGGGAGAAATACACTTTTTCCCACTGTTAACAAAGGACGTTAAATATAGAAGTCACAGAGGTGCCATAAAAAGAGAGGGCAGGGGCAAAACGTATACATTCTCAGTCTTTAAATGAAAGCAATACTTTGACACTGTCTGGTTTCAGAATTATTATTCAGGAGTTGATTTCACCAAAGGTAAAGACATGCTAGTTTACTGGGTGAATTCCCACCACACAGTGACGAGTACTGAACATTGTCCCCCAGATCAGGGCCACGTAAGATTATGTTGAGCTAATGCGACAACAAGCTTTGTTAAGGGATAAAAAAACTTGATATTTTGCTCTTTGACATTCAATTTGCTATAGAAAATGACCACAAATTTGAAGTAGAAGAGATTGTAACTACTTAAGTAAAGCACTTATAGAAAAAACTGTAGAAAAAACAATTCCTATTTTGGCTGCTGTAATCTAATTGGTAATTTTTTCAGTGATGGACCAAACAAAAAGTCAATCCAGATATACACTTACATCATGGTTTAAATTTCAAAAAGTAATTAGTGATTGTGGGTGCCTCGTTTTTTCTGTATCCAAGTTAAGATACTAAGTTCAAGAGACTGGTTTCCAGAGGGCAAGTGATTAGAACGTTTTCTTGAAATAAACTTTAAAATGATGGGCTTTGCATCATGCCCTGAAGGTTAACAAATATAGTCCATGATTGGCCAAAAAGAACAGCATGTTTCTGAGTCAAAGGCCTTCTATCGCTGAAACAACTCTTCCCACTCTGCATTGAATTCACAAGGATCTCATCCAAAATATGCATTGTGTGTTGTAGCAACCCCTTTTGCTGGTTCTCCACCACTGTCATCATCAGGGCAGTAGAAACACTAGTTCCACTGAAGTACCCTTTAAACAACTGTGTAACTGGGATTTGGCCCTTCTTGTTTTGCTACATAAGTAAAAAGTGGGAAGAAGGCAGAGGTGAAGAATGACAAAATTACTTACGTTTTAAGTATACATATCTCCACATGAGAGCACACAGGTCAGTGATTTTTTGAGATGTGCTATAAAAGGTGTTAGGTCTGTCCAAACACAAAAAGAACAAAATTTCAGTGATTGGTATTAATAGGATATTTGTTCTGAAACCCAGTCAAATTCAGTTCTGAATGCTGAACAGTAACAGCAGGCTCTTTTCCTAATTTGGCTTGGCTATGATTCAATAGTGCTCTTAAAAACCTTGGTCACTAAAAGTGCCCTTATAGGCACATCTCTACAATGTGTTCACACTCTCTCTCCCTCTCTGCTGATTTTGCTAACATATTCATTGATTTCAATGCAACAACAAACAAGATTACAGTGTAGAGCCTGTCCTGATCATTCCTCCACTCTGTCATTTAATTTTGTCTGTAAAAGACCACTATTGTTGTGGGGATGAATCAGCAGACAACGATAAGTGATTGGTAGTCTGAGGAAATTGTTTTGCAGCATATTTCTGCTCGGGGGAGGAGGGGCATCATAATCATCACCATCATTATCATTCCTCGTGACACATGTTTTATTGAGAAAGAAAGAGAGTACCTAGGTAATATTTACTGATTTACATTAACTTTACCCAAAAGTCCTTTAGGGCATCCATTTTAAATCCCAAAGGCTCCTTCATAGGAGGGAACTTTGTGCATTTTTAGGTTGGTTTCAATCAATCCTTACAAGTGAACAATAAAAATGTACTCTTAAAACTAATCAGGAAATCCCAAACAACATTTTTACCATAGCATTTCTCCCACTAACCTTAATCCTCCCTTTTGTCCTTCGTTCCCACCTCCCCACAAAGAAAATCTAGGACATAAGATAGGGCTTTCCTATCAGTGCAGCAATCTGATGAGAAGGTCATGAAGATAATTTAGTCATGATAAGAGATCTTGTCTTGACTGTCTTTGGTCTAGGAAGGCAGTTTGTGAATGATTGGAAACTATAAAAATGGTCTTCAGACCATGACTGTAAAACATTCTTTCTGCTTGCTTTCCTAGTCAGGGGATTTAACTGAATTGGATGCTTTCACTCCCTTAGCCATACTGTTACATTATTCATATTAAGTATTGACATTGTATTTTACAAATATATCAGCTTGTTTTTTTTAAAAATGCTACTGACATTATTGAAAAATGAGAAATTGCCATCTTTAGACTATCTTGTATTCTGCTTACAAAAGGCTGTTGTCCTCAAATTACATATTGTGCTAAACAGTCCAAGATTGTTAGTGCTAAATTGGAGGGGGGGGTGTATCTATATATGCTATTTTAAAAAAATGTATTTGTGCACAGAGGTACTAGAACAAACGTATCTTGGTTACTTAGCCTTAGACTGAAGGCTCAATTGAAACACAAATCTCAGCCTGTACTTATAAACATCTGTCTTCTGTGGTTGTTGACACATCCAGAAAGTTGGCAAATCCCCATTCCTCACAACTTCCCCTTGCTTTCGAAACTATTGCCCCTCCCTCTCCCTCTCCCAAAATTATTAGGACCTTGTTTCTTACCTTAAGGTGTCTCTGACTGGGTGGTTGTGGAGAACCCAGACATTCCCTAGTAGCAACTGTGATTATACAACTCTGTTCTGTATCTTATTGAGACGTGCTGCAAGGAGGACTGTCTTCACTCTCACAGCTCTGAAAGGAGCCTGGCACATTTTTGTCCACCCTCAATCCTAGAAAACCTTTATGATTTAGGCAGGCTGTAGCTTGTTCTAGATGCCTTCTTGGAGCTGCCTGCTGTGGAGGTGGGTGCCTTAGTTCCTTTGGAGAGCTGAATGAAGATGCAACCAAGCAGCACAAGTCAGATGGGAGGGAGCTCAGGCCCCATATTCCCCATGAAGACTGCCAGAGAAGTAGGGGGAAGGGACTGCTGAGGGAAATGACAAATGGAGAAGAATGGAAAGGATGTTCAAGTTCTTCAAACAGAAGCCATCAAGTGAACCAAATCATGTAGGAAGCAATGGACTGTACTATTAACCTGTTTTCTATTATATCAGAATTGTGTATGGTATGTAAAAATTATTGTTCATCATTTAAAAAGTCATTTTTAAGGTACCCAAACATATCTGGACACCTATTCAGGGACACTTCTGTGGTAAATGTCAATGAAATTATTCATGTGCTTGAAGTTAAATATGTTAATACATGTTTGATCCTGGCCTAAGCTTTTTAAACTGAAAGGAAATGGAAGATAGATGGGTTTATCACTCTTCATGGGTAATTATTTTTCTAACAAAATATTGTGGGTTAGTCCTGATACAAGAGCACTCTCTTCCCTGATCAATAAATAAACTTTTCGATTTTTTCTTAACATATTTGGCACAGCCATAGAACTGTTTATTTTCCAATAAATTGCTTGTGCTGCACGTAATGATTAGTGTGTTACGGTACTTAGTAAACTACTCTTTATTTTCTGGCAAAAAGTAATTTCTAAATAGCTATTGCTTGTACATATATAGTAAAGAAAAAAAATACTACCATATAATCTATGGAAATAATAAACAAAACAGTTTGCATGTTAATGGGGGGGGGGGATAATTGAAACCGTGCATAGCTTCAAAATGAAAAGCTCTTTAAAAATCCTTACAGGGAAATGACAGGTATTTGGGAACCTAGTGTTTTTTTGTGTATTACTAAGCCCTGGTCTACACTAGGACTTTAGGTCGAATTTAGCAGCGTTAAATCGATGAAAACCTGCACCCGTCCACACAATGGAGCCCTTTATTTCGACTTAAAGGGCTCTTAAAATCGATTTCCTTACTCCACCCCTGACAAGTGGATTAGCGCTTAAATCGACGTTGCCGGCTCGAATTTGGGGTACTGTGGACACAATTCGATGGTATTGGCCTCCGGGAGCTATCCCAGAGTGCTCCATTATGACCGCTCTGGACAGCACTCTCAACTCAGATGCACTGGCCAGGTAGACAGGAAAAGAACTGTGAACTTTTGAATCTCATTTCCTGTTTGGCCAGCGTGGCAAGCTGCAGGTGATCATGCAGAGCTCATCAGCACAGGTGACCATGATGGAGTCCCAGAATCGCAAAAGAGCTCCAGCATGGACCGAACGGGAGGTACGGGATCTGATCGCTGTTCGGGGAGAGGAATCCGTGCTATCAGAACTCCGTTCCAGTTTTCGAAATGCCAAAACCTTTGTCAAAATCTCCCAGGGCATGAAGGACAGAGGCCATAACAGGGACCGAAGCAGTGCCGCGTGAAACTGAAGGAGCTGAGGCAAGCCTACCAGAAAACCAGAGAGGCGAACAGCCGCTCTGGGTCAGAGCCCCAAACATGCTACTTCTATGATGAGCTGCATGCCATTCTAGGGGGTTCAGCCACCACTACCCCAGCCGTGTTGTTTGACTCCTTCAATGGAGATGGAGGCAATACGGAAGCAGGTTTTGGGGACGAAGAAGATGATGATGAGGAGGAGGTTGTAGATAGCTCACAGCAAGCAAGTGGAGAAACCGGTTTTCCCGACAGCCAGGAACTGTTTCTCACCCTAGACCTGGAGCCAGTACCCCCCGAACCCACCCAAGGCTGCCTCCTGGACCCAGCAGGCAGAGAAGGGACCTCTGGTGAGTGTACCTTTTAAAATACTATACATGGTTTAAAAGCAAGCATGTGAAAGGATTACTTTGCCCTGGCATTTGCGGTTCTCCTAGATGTAGTCCTAAAGACTTTGCAAAAGGTTTCTGGGGAGGGCAGCCTTATTGCGTCCTTCATGGTAGGACACTTTACCACTCCAGGCCAGTAACACGTACTCGGGAATCATTGTAGAACAAAGCATTGCAGTGTATGTTTCCTGGCATTCAAACAACATCCGTTCTTTATCTCTCTGTGTTATCCTCAGGAGAGTGAGATATAATTCATGGTCACCTGGTTGAAATAGAGTGCTTTTCTTCAGGGGACACTCAGAGGAGCCCATTCCTGCTGGGCTGTTTGCCTGTGGCTAAACAGAAATGTTCCCTGCTGTTAGCCACAGGGAGGGGGGAAGGTTGAGGGGGTAGTCACGCGGTGGGAGGAGGCAAAATGCGACCTTGTAACGAAAGCACATGTGCTATGTATGTAATGTTAACAGCAAGGTTTACCCTGAAAGAGTGTAGCCACTGTTTTATAAAATGTGTCTTTTTAAATACCGCTGTCCCTTTTTTTTTTCTCCACCAGCTGCATGTGTTTCAATGATCACAGGATCTTCTCCTTCCCAGAGGCTAGTGAAGCTTAGAAAGAAAAAAAAAACGCACTCGCGATGAAATGTTCTCCGAGCTCATGCTGTCCTCCCACACTGACAGAGCACAGACGAATGCATGGAGGCAAATAATGTCAGAGTGCAGGAAAGCACAAAATGACCAGGAGGAGAGGTGGCGGGCTGAAGAGAGTAAGTGGCGGGCTGAAGAGAGTAAGTGGCGGGCCGAAGACAGGGCTGAAGCTCAAATGTGGCCGCAGCGTGATAGGAGGAGGCAGGATTCAATGCTGAGGCTGCTGCAGGACCATACCAGTATGCTCCAGTTATGGTTGAGCTGCAGCAAAGGCAGCTGGAGCACAGACTGCCACTGCAGCCCCTCTGTAACCAACCACCCTCCTCCCCAAGTTCCATAGCCTCCACACCCAGACGCCCAAGAATGCGGTGGGGGGGGGCCCTCCGGCCAACCAGCCACTCCACCACAGAGGATTGCCCAAAAAAAAGAAGGCTGTCATTCAATAAATTTTAAAGTTGTAAACTTTTAAAGTGCTGTGCTTAAAGTGCTGTGTGGCATTTTCCTTTCCTCCTCCACCACCCCTCCTGGGCTACCTTGGTAGTCATCCCCCTATTTGTGTGATGAATGAATAAAGAATGCATGAATGTGAAGCAACAATGACTTTATTGCCTCTGCAAGCGGTGATTGAAGGGAGGAGGGGCGGGTGGTTAGCTTACAGGGAAGTAGAGTGAACCAAGGGGTGGGGGGTTTCATCAAGGAGAAACAAACAGAACTTTCACACCGTAGCCTGGCCAGTCATGAAACTGGTTTTCAAAGCTTCCCTGATGCGTACCGCGCCCTCCTGTGCTCTTCTAACCACCCTGGTGTCTGGCTGCGCGTAACCAGCAGCCAGGCGATTTGCCTCAACCTCCCACCCCGCCATAAACGTCTCCCCCTTACTCTCACAGATATTGTGGAGCACACAGCAAGCAGTAATAACAGTGGGAATATTGGTTTCGCTGAGGTCTAAGCGAGTCAGTAAACTGCGCCAGCGCGCCTTTAAACGTCCAAATGCACATTCTACCACCATTCTGCACTTGCTCAGCCTGTAGTTGAACAGCTCCTGACTACTGTCCAGGCTGCCTGTGTACAGCTTCATGAGCCATGGCATTAAGGGGTAGGCTGGGTCCCCAAGGATACATATAGGCATTTCAACATCCCCAACAGTTATTTTCTGGTCTGGGAATAAAGTCCCTTCCTGCAGCTTTTGAAACAGACCAGAGTTCCTGAAGATGCGAGCATCATGCACCTTTCCCGGCCATCCCACGTTGATGTTGGTGAAACGTCCCTTGTGATCCACCAGAGCTTGCAGCACTATCGAAAAGTACCCCTTGCGGTTTATGTACTCGGCGGCTTGGTGCTCCGGTGCCAAGATAGGGATATGGGTTCCGTCTATAGCCCCACCACAGTTAGGGAATCCCATTGCAGCAAAGCCATCCACTATGACCTGCACATTTCCCAGGGTCACTACCCTTGATATCAGCAGATCTTTGATTGCATGGGCTACTTGCATCACAGCAGCCCCCACAGTAGATTTGCCCACTCCAAATTGATTCCCAACTGACCGGTAGCTGTCTGGCGTTGCAAGCTTCCACAGGGCTATCGCCACTCGCTTCTCAACTGTGAGGGCTGCTCTCATCTTGATATTCATGCGCCTCAGGGCAGGGGAAAGCAAGTCACAAAGTTCCATGAAAGTGCCCTTACGCATATGAAAGTTTCGCAGCCACTGGAAATCGTCCCAGACCTGCAACACTATGCGGTCCCACCAGTCTGTGCTTGTTTCCCGAGCCCAGAATCGGCGTTCCACAGCATGAACCTGCCCCATTAGCACCATGATGCATGCATTGGCAGGGCCCATGCTTTCAGAGAAATCTGTGTCCATGTCCTGATCACTCACATGACCGCGCTGACGTCATCTCCTCGCCCGGTATCGCTTTGCCAGGTTCTGGTGCTGCATATACTGCTGGATAATGCGTGTGGTGTTTAATGTGCTCCTAATTGCCAAAGTGAGCTGAGCGGCCTCCATGCTTGCCTTGGTATGGCGTCCGCACAGAAAAAAGGCGCGGAACGATTGTCTGCCGTTGCTCTGACGGAGGGAGGGGCGACTGACGACACGGCTTACAGGGTTGGCTTCAGGGAGCTAAAATCAACAAAGGGGGTGTCTTTACATCAAGGAGTATTTCAGGCAGGACTTCACAGAGGGTTCCAATAAGAAATGGTGCACCTAAGTTATCGTTCTTATTGGAACAAGGAGGTTAGCCTGGCCTCTGATTGATACATGGCTAGATTTACCTCGCTGCACCTTCTCTGTGAGTGACTGCAGTGTGACCTAGAGGAATGAGTCCCCTAGACAGGGGAGGAGGCAAATGAGTACAAAACAAATCTGGTCTATTTCTTGTTTTGACCCACTCCATCTATCTTTTACATCTTTGGCTGGCAGCAGATGGTGCAGAAGGACTGCATGCCATCCACATCTCATGGCTGCTCGGCAGAAGATGGTACAGTACGACTGCTAGCCATCCTCATCTCTTGCCTGCCTGGCAGAAGATGGTACAGTACGACTGCTAGCAGTCCGTATCGCCTGCCCGCTCACCATAAGACAGTTCAATAGGACTGACTGCAGGACTAAAGAGAATGACCTGGTCAAGTCACTCCAAATTTAGTCCCTGCGCCCATGTCTTCCCAGGCACTCCCAGCCGACGTGGCCAGGAGCACTTCGGACACGACGAGGACGACTACCAGTCGTATTGCACCGTCTGCTGCCAGAAGGCAATGGGTTGCTGCTTCTGTGTAGCAAAGCCGTACGGCGTCTGCCAGCACCCAGGAGACATAGGGTGACGGTTACTTGAGCGGGCTCCATGCTTGCCATGGTATGGCGTCTGCACAGGTAACTCAGAAAAAAAGGCGCGAAATGATTGTCTGCCCTTGCTTTCACGGAGGGAGGGAGGGAACGGGGGCCTAACGATACGTACCCTGAACCACCCGCGACAATGTTTTAGCCCCATCAGAGTGCTCCATTGTGACTGCTCTGGACAGCACTCTCAGATGCCCGATTGTTTGCCGTTGCTCTGACGCCGGGAGGGGCGACTGAGGACACGGCTTACAGGGTTGGCTTCAGGGAGCTAAAATCAAAAAAGGGGGTGTCTTTACATCAAGGAGTATTTCAGGCAGGACTTCACGGAGGGTTCCAATAAGAAATGGTCCACCTAAGTTATCGTTCTTATTGGAACAAGAAGGTTAGCCTGGCCTCTGATTGATACATGGCTAGATTTACCTCGCTGCACCTTCTCTGTGAGTGACTGCAGTGTGACCTAGAAGAATGAGTCCCCTAGACAGGGGAGGGGGGGAAGCAAATGAGTACAAAACAAATCTGGTCTATTTCTTGTTTTGATCCACTCCATCTATCTTTTACACCTTTGGCTGGCAGCAGATGGTGCAGAAGGACTGCATGCCATCCACGTCTCATGGCTGCTCGGCAGAAGATGGTACAGTACGACTGATAGCAGTCCGTATCGCCTGCCCGCTCACCATAAGACGGTTCAATAGGACTGACTGCAGGACTAAAGAGAATGACCTGGTCAAGTCACTCCAAATTTAGTCCCTGCGCCCATGTCTGCCCAGGCGCTCCCAGCCGACGTGGCCAGGAGCACCTCGGACATGACGATGACGGCTACCAGTCGTACTGTACCATCTGCTACCACAAGGCAAGGGGTTGCTGCTACTGTGTAGCAATGCCATACCGCATCTGCCAGCACCCAGGAGACATAGGGTGACGGTTACTTGAGCGGGCTCCATTCTTGCCGTGGTATGGCGTCTGCACAGGTAACTCAGAAAAAAAGGCACGAAGCGATTGTCTGCCCTTGCTTTCACGGAGGGAGGGAGGGAACGGGGGCCTGACGATATGTACCCAGAACCACCTGCAACAATGTTTTAGCCCCATCAGGCATTGGGATCTCAACCCAGAATTCCAATGGGCAGCAGAGACTGCGGGAACTGTGGGATAGCTACCCACAGTGCAACGCTCCAGAAGTCGACTCTAGCCTCGGTACTGTGGAAGCGCTCCGCCGAGTTAATGCACTTAATGCACTTAGAGCATTTTCTGTGGGGACACACACACTCGAATATATAAAACCGATTTCTAAAAAAACGACTTCTATAAATTCGACCTTATTCCGTAGTGTAGACATACCCTAATTATTCCCTGCAGTTTCATCCCCAAATTCTCTTGCTACCATTTAACTTTGCTTCAAAATTGCTGCCTGTAGTGACATCTACTGGCAGTAGCTGGCACTACTTTAGAGTGTTCTACAATAAAGAGCCTGGGAATTTTTGGTGTTCTATACTGGGCTCAGTTACACAAGATCATTCTGATAACCTCCATTTCTTGTCCTTCCCCCCAATCCATTTTTCAAGTGAACTGTCCAATCATTTGGCATACAGAGATTTGGAAACTAGTTTTAAAACATTGTCACATTTGCATTGGAAGCATTAGGAACTCAACTTCAGTCTTTGGCAAGTTGGTGACAGCTGGTTGACTCATCACCCAGAGGAACACATCTGTTCTTCTTCTCATGGAATATTTTTAGCCATGAAGTATACTGTATGCTAACCAACTGCTGCTTGGTGTCAATTGTGTATCAAATTCTAACTCTATACATTTTCCATGTGGGCTTTCTTTTTGAAAGAAAAATTGCACTGATAATTAAAAATGTGTGTACAGTATATACAGGAAACTGTCTATTTAAAACATCACAAAAATGGGTGAATAGTATATACAGGAAACTGTCTAATTAAATGTTACCAGTTTCTCTGACACTAAAAATTTAATCTTTTCCTTGAGCTAAGTGTTTCAATATTTACAAAAATAACCTTATGTTACACTAGTGTAAGTGGCCAATTCTAAAATTATTTATTTCATATGTTCATTTTTACATATTGACATACATTTAAAATACATGTACAGAAAATTAACTGCCATTTAAAATATATGGGAAGATATTTTTATTTTTGGTATTGGATATTTTATGTAATAGTTTAGTTTCTCTACATATTTTTAAAGCAAATTCAGTATCAAAGTTTCAGTAGTTAAAAACAAACTTCCACAAAGTAAACAGCTTAATGTGATCATCCTCAAGAAGACTAAATATAATAATCCCTTACAGTATTATTCTAAAAGTGGACATTTAATGAATCATTGTTGGAGACATTCTATAAAGCATGTGACAGACATAAATGACATGGGGAAAAGAATATTTGATTTGACCTCAGAATGTAATTACATAGCCCCCAGGACTTGATTACATAGTCTATAATACAAGGGTTACCCAGTTTTTTCTCAGTATAAGTTACTGTAGACACCGCACTCTGAACAGAAGAAAGGACAGGGAAGAGTCACTCACATGAGACGCTGAAGTTTACTGCAATAAAGACTGAAACAGTCTTTTACCATCACCTCTTCTGCTGCCTCCTTAGGTTCCCTGGGCAGTTCTGTATAGAGCTGTTCCCAGACTTGATTTGCCATGTCTGGGATCTGCTAACTGTTCAAAAGTTTACCCCCAAAAGGGGTCCAGTCAAATTGAAGGATCCAATTGTCCACTCATACCCTCACTCCCAGTCTTTTTCCCCCCCCTGCCGCTGACCAATCTCATACTTCAGAGGGTGGCACTGGACAGTCACAATGAACAGCTCCTTTCAGTGGTCCAGTTTGGAGAAATATCTCCCATTTCAACTGCCCCTTAACAAAATATTCAATTTAACATTGTTTCTAACACAGTATTATCACGCCTAGGCATTCAAAGACAGGAGGCAGACCTCAAAAGTCATGAGATGATTTAAAAATATGTTTGGCTATTTTTGTTTGCCTTTTGGTTTCCAAGCCACTTGGGTGACTTTTTCAAGCTTTTTTCTGCAACCACGAGGATAAGAAACTAATTTTTAATGAAAACTGAGATTCTTACCTCTCACTTGCTGCCAGCAGATGTGGCTTTAAGAAAAAGCCAACCGTTACCAGACTCCCAATGAAATCATGAGTGTCATTAAGTGATATGAAAGTCATTTGTCAGAAGGTAGCTGGGCTTCTAAAGGGATCGGGCCCAGCCTACCTTTGACAAGCTCCACAATGGGGAATGATGCAGCTCAGGCGGAAGTAGTTAACTCCTGAGCAACTGAGGTAGTTAGGCAGGCAAATACCCAGGCACAATGAAAGGTTGAGGAGCTCAATTAGAAGGAGTATTCCAGAGAAGAAAGGAAATTGCCAGAGAGGCTGAAGGACTGCAGAGAGACTGAGGATCTGTCCAGCAGACCAGTGAAAGAGGCTGTCAGAAAAAAACAACATTTCAAAGAGGGAGAAACACGGCAGAAGGGGGGTGGGGGCCCAGACTACAGAGACAGGAAATAGCTCAAGTAACAGCATAGGACTGAGAAGGACTGATCTGGCTGTCTTAAACAAGGGCCTTGAGCTGGAACCCAGTGGAATGGGGCTGGGTTCTCCCTGTCTGGTGTTTTTACAAAAGGCAGGAGACCTCAGGCTGATTAGCCGCAACTAGAGCTATACTCAGCTGCAAGTGAGTGCTCAGGATGTGACAGTGCCCCTTCTACATCATTGTACATAAATAAACACCAATACCAGAAATATGAGGTTAGTTTTCCATGGCCCTTCAAAGGCACTCATTAATGGCTGATACTGATGAGACCACATGTTCCCATGGTTTTAATTTCCAATAATACAAGTCTACCTCTGCTTATGGCATTTTATCTATTAATAGTTTGAGTGCTTATACTATCACATAGTTTGCCAATCCTTACTATTGATTTGTCAGGGTAAAATCTGTAATATAATTTTAGTAGCATTAACAGCTAAAGTAGGAGACATACATGCTTTTAAACAGCAACCACAATAAGATTCTTGCAGCCCTTATATACAGCATATAAGTAGGACTGGAAAATATCTTACTTAAAAGTGATCAGTGGATTTCAGAATCTCTTCCCAATTTTTCCTACTAAAATGGGTCTATATGAAGTAAATACACTGTCCCACATTATATTCTCCTATATGAGTGAAAGATCATAGAATTTTAAAGCTTTTGTAAGATTTTTGCACTGTGGAAGGTGATTGGAAATGCCTGCTACAATTAATGTTTTTACTTCTGCCTCCTCTTCTCATGCACTGTTTATCTTCCAAAACATTTGACTTTGGAACTGAAATTAATAATGTTTCATCTCCTCCAGAGAATGAAGTCTGTTGTTTTAATTTATGTGGCGTAAAGGGGTCAAAAGAGTTAAAAGTGTGAACATGAATAGAGAGAGCTCATTCTGCTTAGTACCATGGCAAACACATTATTAAAGATATAAAAAAGAAGGAAAACAATTAAAGTGTTTGAAATGTAAGGCATTAAGAAAGGCTTTCATTTTAAAAACATCCCTTTAACAAGAGAGAGTCTTTCAAGGAGAAAAAGCCTTGTCTGGCATAATCTGTTAGATGGTATTAAAGATGGTGATAACTGTTGTTTTAGGGGGTTTAGACATTTATAGGTTTAGACATTTAACCTATGCAGAAATCTATCCAGTGAAATTGCCTCTAATAACTCTCCAGAATGGCAATGCTCTGCCCTTGTTGTGAGTGGTGTTTACTTATTTTTTTTTTACTCCTTTTTCATTGAAAGAGGGGGAGAAGTAAGATCAACAGAACTGTTAACTAAATTCCAATTGACAGACCAAATTTGGTCCTTAGTTACACTTGGGCAACCAGCTTAAGACAATGGAATTGTTCATATGTAAGTGAAGGCACAATTTGGCCTGCGGAGTCATTACTACTAGTAATGATGTGCAAGCAAGGATGAACACAATTTAAATGTGAGTGCCATTGTCAAGGTTCCTCCCCCACTCTGAACTCTAGGGTACAGATGTGGGGACCTGCATGAAAAACCTCCTAAGCTTATCTTTACCAGCTTAGGTCAAAACTTCCCCAAGGTAACAAATATTACCCCCGTTATCCTTGGAATGGCCGCTACCACCACCAAACTAATACTGGTTACTGGGGAAGAGCTGTTTGGACGCGTCCTTCCCCCCAAAATACTTCCCAAAACCTTGCACCCCACTTCCTGGACAAGGTTTGGTAAAAAGCCTCACCAATTTGCCTAGGTGACTACAGACCCAGACCCTTGGATCTTAAGAACAATGAACAATCCTCCCAACACTTGCACTCCCCCTTTCCTGGGAAATGTTGGATAAAAAGCCTCACCAATTTGCATAGGTGACCACAAACCCAAACCCTTGGATCTGAGAACAATGAAAAAGCATTCAGTGTTTTACAAGAAGACTTTTAATAAAAAATAGAAGTAAATAGAAATAAAGAAATCCCCCCTGTAAAATCAGGATGGTATATATCTTACAGGGTAATTAGATTCAAAAACATAGAGAACCCCTCTAGGCAAAACCTTAAGTTACAAAAAAGATACACAGACAGAAATAGTTATTCTATTCAGCACAATTCTTTTCTCAGCCATTTAAAGAAATCATAATCTAACACATACCTAGCTAGATTACTTACTAAAAGTTCTAAGACTCCATTCCTGTTCTGTCCCCGGCCAAGACGACTACAGACAGACACACAAACCCTTTGTTTCTCTCCCTCCTCCCAGCTTTTGAAAGTATCTTGTCTCCTCATTGGTCATTTTGGTCAGGTGCCAGCGAGGTTACCTTTAGCTTCTTAACCCTTTACAGGTGAGAGGAGCTTTCCCCTGGCCAGGAGGGATTTCAAAGGGGTTTACCCTTCCCTTTATATTTATGACACGCCCCCCAAATCTCAGCTAGGGTGAAACACTGGCTGGGATTTCTTCCTGGAGCTCTAGGAAAACAGAGTTAATAAGACACATGCATCTCTAAATATACTACCAAGTACATAAAGACTAACAATATTTTCCACATCTCAAGGACGATTTTAACCAGTTGATTCTGGGAAATTTTCACGGGAGAGTGCATCAGCTACTTTATTAGAAGCTCCTGAGATGTGTTGGATGTCGAAATCAAAATCTTGGAGAGCTAAACTCCACCGAAGAAGTTTTCTGTTAGTTTCTTTGACGGTGTGAAGCCACTTTAGTGCAGCATGGTCGGTTTGCAGGTGGAAACGCCGTCCCCAAACATATGGGCGTAGCTTTTCCAGAGCGTAGACAATGGCATAACATTCTTTTTCAGTGACTGACCAGTGGCTTTCCCTCTCAGACAGTTTTTTGCTGAGAAACACTACAGGGTGGAATTCTTGATCAGGTCCTTTCTGCATTAAAACTGCTCCCACACCACGCTCGGATGCATCTGTGGTTACTAGGAACGGTTTGTCAAAGTCTGGGGCCCTTAGTACAGGGTCAGACATGAGTGTCGCTTTAAGCTTGTTAAAGGCCTTCTGACACTTTCCGGTCCACTGAACAGCATTTGGCTGTTTCTTTTTGGTTAGGTCTGTCAGTGGGGCAGCGATTTGGCTGTAGTGCGGTACAAATCGTCTGTAATAACCGGCCAAGCCTAAGAAGGATTGAACCTGTTTCTTTGACCTTGGGACAGGCCACTTTTGGATAGCATCCACTTTGGCCTGTAGGGGGCTGATAGTTCCTTGACCCACCTGGTGTCCAAGGTAAGTCACTCTGTTTAGGCCTATTTGACACTTCTTAGCCTTAACAGTTAGTCCTGCCTCCCTTATGCGCTCAAGGACTTTTTGTAGATGTTCCAGGTGGTCTGCCCAGGAATCCGAAAATATGGCCACATCGTCAAGGTAGGCAACTGCATATTCTCCTAATCCCGCTAGGAGACCATCTACAAGTCTTTGGAAAGTGGCGGGTGCATTTCGCAGCCCGAAAGGGAGTACATTAAATTCATACAGCCCGAGATGTGTGATGAAGGCTGACCTTTCCTTGGCAGATTCATCTAGCGGTACCTGCCAGTACCCCTTGGTTAAGTCCAAGGTAGAGATGAACTGGGCCCTTCCCAGTTTCTCTAATAGTTCATCTGTGCGTGGCATGGGATAGTTGTCTGGGCGAGTTACAGCATTTAGCTTACGGTAGTCCACGCAAAAACGTATTTCCCCATCTGGTTTGGGAACTAGAACCACTGGAGATGCCCATGCACTTTCAGAGGGGCGGATTACACCCATCTGTAACATATCCTGGATCTCCCGTTCTATAGCAGTTTTAGCTTGAGGAGACACCCGGTAAGGTTGGACCCTAATTGGGTGAGCATTACCTGTGTCAATGGAGTGGTATGCCCGTTCAGTCAGTCCTGGGGTGGCTGAGAACGTTGGCGCGTAGCTAGTGCACAGCTCCTGGATCTGCTGTCGCTGCATACGCCCAAGGGTCATGGAGAGGTTCACCTCTTCCACACCACCAGCACATTTCCCTTCGTAGTAGACACCTTCAGGCCACTCAGCGTCGTCTCCTCCCTGGGCTGTAAACTGACAAACCTTTAATTCTCTGGAATAAAAGGACTTTAGAGAATTAATATGATACACCTTAGGCTTTCGGTTGGAGGTGGGGAATGCTATGAGATAATTAACAGCTCCCAGGCGCTCCTGGACCACGAATGGCCCTTCCCACGATGCTTCCATTTTATGGGCCTGGAGCGCCTTTAAGACCATGACCTGGTCTCCTACTTTGAAGGAACGCTCTCTGGCATGTTTATCATACCAGGCTTTTTGCTCTTTTTGAGCATCCT
Organism: Lepidochelys olivacea; assembly: GCF_965140295.1. Taxonomy (NCBI): domain Eukaryota; kingdom Metazoa; phylum Chordata; order Testudines; family Cheloniidae; genus Lepidochelys; species Lepidochelys olivacea. The sequence goes on along the minus strand of NC_140414.1, from coordinate 42,723,098 downwards.
GTAAGTTTTCTCTAGCAAGGGCTAAAGAGGTTCGGAGGGTGTTTTGTAGGTTGGTTACAAAGTCCAGAATGTTAGTTCCTGGAGAAGGTGTAAATCCCTCCCATTGCTGCTTTACCAACTGCAATGGCCCCTTAACCTCACGGCCATATACAAGTTCAAATGGAGAAAACCCTAAACTGGGATGTGGTACAGCTCTGTAGGCAAAGAGCAACTGCTGCAATACTAGGTCCCAATCATTGGAGTGCTCATTTACGAATTTACGTATCATGGCCCCCAAAGTTCCATTAAACTTCTCCACCATGCCATTTGTTTGATGATGGTAAGGAGTGGCAACCAAGTGATTTACCCCATGAGCTTCCCAAAGGTTTTTCATAGTTCCTGCCAGGAAATTAGTCCCTGCATCTGTGAGGATGTCGGAGGGCCAACCTACCCTGGCAAAAATGTCTGCTAGTGCCTGGCACACACTTTTAGCCCTGGTGTTGCTTAGAGCTACTGCTTCCGGCCATCGGGTGGCAAAATCCATGAAAGTCAGTATGTACTGCTTTCCTCTGGGTGTCTTTTTCGGAAAAGGACCCAGAATATCCACAGCTACTCGCTGAAATGGAACTTCAATGATGGGGAGTGGCTGGAGAGGAGCTTTGACCTGGTCTTGGGGTTTTCCCACTCTTTGGCACACCTCACAAGACTGGACATAGGTAGAAACATCCTTGCCCATTCCCTCCCAGTGGAATGACCCCCCCAAACGGTCTTTGGTCCTGTTCACCCCAGCATGGCCACTAGGGTGATCATGGGCTAAGCTCAAGAGCTTGGCCCGGTATTTAGTTGGAACTACCAACTGTCTCTGAGGATGCCAGTCTTCCTGGTGTCCCCCAGAAAGAGTTTCCTTGTATAAAAGTCCTCTTTCTACAACAAACCTGGATCTATTAGAAGAGCTGAGAGGCGGTGGGTTGCTCCGTGCCGCCGTCCAAGCTCTCTGGAGGCTTTCATCTGCTTCCTGTTCGGTCTGGAACTGTTCCCTTGATGCTGGAGACATCAGTTCCTCATGGGATTGTGGACCTAGGCTTGGTCCCTCTGGAAGCGATATAGGGGATGGAGCTGTTTCTGTTGACTGTGAACCGCTCTCCGCTGGTGCACTATGTTGGGATTCAGGCTCCGGCTGAGCCTCTTGTGTAGGGTTATCGGCTGCTGCCAGTTCAGGTTCGGTGGGGCCCTCTGGTGTTGAGGTTGCAAGTACTGGATTCAGTGCTGACACGGGGTCTGGTGTTGGTTGTTCGGCTGGTTCCGGTTCTGGGACTGGTTCCGTCTGGGTCTCTGGGACTGGATCCACTACTGCTGTTGCAGACATTGGCCTGGGGTCCAGGTCCATCACCTCTGACTGGGTCCTGATAGAAGTTTCCGGAACAGAGCTAGGCCTCACGGCTTGTTTAGCCTGGTTGCGGGTGACCATTCCCACCCTCTTGGCCTGCTTCACATGATTGGCCAAGTCTTCCCCCAACAGCATGGGGATGGGATAATCATCATAGACTGCAAAAGTCCACATTCCTGACCAGCCCTTGTACTGGACAGGCAACTTGGCTGTAGGCAAATTGAAAGAGTTGGACTTGAAGGGTTGAATCGTCACTTGGATCTCTGGGTTGATTAAATTGGGGTCCACTAAGGAAGCATGGATAGCTGACACTTGTGCTCCGGTGTCCCTCCACGCGGTGACCTTCTTCCCACCCACACTCACAGTTTCCCTCCGCTCCAAGGGTATCTGGGAGGTATCTGGGCCTGTGGACCTCTGGTGTGATTCCGGTGCAATGAACTGTAACCTGTTGGGGTTCTTGGGGCAGTTGGCCTTTACATGCCCCAGCTCGTTACATTTAAAACATCGTCCAGCTGACGGGTCACCGGGGCGAGGTGGGTTGCTGGAGAACGGGGTGGTGGAACGATAAGGGGTCTGGAGGGTTCTTTGGGAGGTAGGTGGGGCTTTGGGCGGCCCCCGGTAATAGGGTGTGGTCTGGGGTGGTCCCTTCTGGTCTCCGCTCCAACTGCGACCAGTTTTCTTCTTCTCTGCCACCTCCACCCATCTGGCTCCAATCTCTCCTGCCTCAATTACAGTTTTGGGTTTCCCATCTAGGATGTATCTTTCTATTTCCTCAGGAACACCCTCTAAGAATTGTTCCATTTGCATTAGGAAGGGCAAATTTACTGGAGATTCAACACTTGCTCCTGATATCCAGGCATCCCAATGTTTTACAATGTGGTAGGCATGTCGGGTAAATGACATGTCTGGTTTCCACCTTAGGGCTCTGAACCTCCGACGAGACTGCTCGGGTGTTATCCCCATTCTGACTCTCGCCTTGGATTTAAACAGTTCATACTTGTTCATGTGTTCTTTAGGCATTTCAGCTGCCACCTCAGCTAAGGGTCCACTGAGCTGCGGCCTCAGCTCTACCATGTATTGGTCAGTAGAGATGTTGTACCCAAGGCAGGCCCTTTCGAAGTTTTCTAAGAAGGCCTCAGTATCATCACCTGCCTTGTAGGTGGGGAACTTTCTGGGATGGGAAGTGGTACCTGGAGAAGGATTGCTAGGGTTTGTTGGTATATTCTGCTGGGCCTTTATCCTCTCCATCTCCTCCACATGCTTCCTTGCCTCCATTTCCCTCTTGTGGGCAGCCTCCTGTACCTCCTTCTCCAGCCGCATGAGTTCTATCTGTCTTTCATGTTCCCTTTGTTTTTCCTCAGCCTGCAATTTGGCTAATTCCAGCTGTAGTCGAGCTGAGGATTTGGCCATTCTAACCTCTCTGTTTTTAACTAACTTTACACCCGAGGTTTAGAAATAAACAAACAAAACTTGGCTGTAAAATTTTGCTGTGCTGGAATAGAATACCTATTCTCTGATAGTGATTGTCAGCCTACAGAAAAAGACAATTCCCTTGTCTCTGCTCTGGGCCCAAATTAAAGCAAAAAACCTCCAACTACTTGGAAAACTGCTTACCCAGCCCAAAGAAAAAAAAAAATTTCTTTTCAAACCTGTGCTCCTTGTAAAACAAACAAAAAAATCAAAATCCTAAAAAAAAACCCTGCCACTTTTGTCTCCAGGCAAATGGGTAGAGCACACACCCCCTATTTACTTTTAGGAAGAAAAGAAAAAAAAACCTCTGGGTTGGAAGACTGTGAATTTCCCTGCAGAAGTTAAGTACCCTGCCTCCAGGCAAAAAAAACCTGCAATTCACAAGATAATCCCCTTTTGTCTCTGCTTGGCCACAAAGCAGAGAGAAACCAAGCTGCTTTCAGTTTCAAAGCTGCCTTCTGGACTTCCTAAAAATTCCTTTTTAAAATCTGTATTTCTAGTTCAAAAAATCTCAACTGGATCTCAAAATGATTTCAGGTTAATCCCACCACTGTGCCACCATGTCAAGGTTCCTCCCCCACTCTGAACTCTAGGGTACAGATGTGGGGACCTGCATGAAAAACCTCCTAAGCTTATCTTTACCAGCTTAGGTCAAAACTTCCCCAAGGTAACAAATATTACCCCCGTTATCCTTGGAATGGCCGCTACCACCACCAAACTAATACTGGTTACTGGGGAAGAGCTGTTTGGACGCGTCCTTCCCCCCAAAATACTTCCCAAAACCTTGCACCCCACTTCCTGGACAAGGTTTGGTAAAAAGCCTCACCAATTTGCCTAGGTGACTACAGACCCAGACCCTTGGATCTTAAGAACAATGAACAATCCTCCCAACACTTGCACTCCCCCTTTCCTGGGAAATGTTGGATAAAAAGCCTCACCAATTTGCATAGGTGACCACAAACCCAAACCCTTGGATCTGAGAACAATGAAAAAGCATTCAGTGTTTTACAAGAAGACTTTTAATAAAAAATAGAAGTAAATAGAAATAAAGAAATCCCCCCTGTAAAATCAGGATGGTATATATCTTACAGGGTAATTAGATTCAAAAACATAGAGAACCCCTCTAGGCAAAACCTTAAGTTACAAAAAAGATACACAGACAGAAATAGTTATTCTATTCAGCACAATTCTTTTCTCAGCCATTTAAAGAAATCATAATCTAACACATACCTAGCTAGATTACTTACTAAAAGTTCTAAGACTCCATTCCTGTTCTGTCCCCGGCCAAGACGACTACAGACAGACACACAAACCCTTTGTTTCTCTCCCTCCTCCCAGCTTTTGAAAGTATCTTGTCTCCTCATTGGTCATTTTGGTCAGGTGCCAGCGAGGTTACCTTTAGCTTCTTAACCCTTTACAGGTGAGAGGAGCTTTCCCCTGGCCAGGAGGGATTTCAAAGGGGTTTACCCTTCCCTTTATATTTATGACAGCCATATATTGTGTCTGACCTGTACCGATCTACATAGTGCAGGAACAAGGAGCCTCTTATCCCTTGTGTCTCTACACAGGGTCTGGGTATAATCTGAAGGTCCCACTAAGGTGACCAGATAGCAAATGTGAAAAACCGAGACACTTTGTGTGTTGGGGGGAGGAGAATAGTGGCCTGTATAAGACAAAAACCCTAACATCAGGATGTCTGGTTACCCTTGGTCGCACTAAATTCAGTGGGCACTGAATCAGACTCTTGTGTTCAGATTTTCCAGTAGGGCGGAAAGTAGAGAAAGTAGGGCTGAGACCCTGTCTTCCTCCTGATCATTAGTAGAGTTGGTCTTCTTTGGAAGAGAGTGCACATTGCTCACTCTGAAACTTAGGCACACCTGCTGTGTTCCTTGAGGCAGGGCAGTTCCATCTCACTCTGAAAATGGAGCTATGCCTTCAACGTAGAATCAAGCTTTGAGCTTTTAAGGCTAGTAGTTAGAACACCAGTGTTATTTATCCAAATGCTAGAGTCTGTGTAACAAACAAGAGGAATTGGAATTGCTCATTTACGAAAACAAATTTGATCTAGTTGATATTGAAACCTGGTGGGATGATTTGTGTGACTGGAATGTTAAAATCAGTGGTTATAACCTATTTAAGAAAGATAAAGTGAGCAAAAGGGAAGGCAGAGTGGCACTGTCAAAATGGTATTACCTGTTTCTGAGTCACTGAAAATCTGGAAGAAAATTATCTTGAATGCTTATGAATCAGTACCCTAACAGATAAAGCATAAGATGGAGTATTGTTTGATGTCTCCTAGAGAACACCAAATCACACTAGGAAACAGGATGACTGGCTTCTTACACACCTATCTATAATGGGTAGGGGGGGAAAGCTGCTTGATTATGGGGGACTTTCTAATGTGCGTACAGAATAAAATTCAGATTATATATTTGTTGCTTTAAAATGGCCAATTTCAAAAAGCTGAAAACAAATATGAGCCAAATCAGTTGAGAGGAAGAATTTAATCTAAAAAATGGGAATGATGATTGAGAATTGTTTAAGAATGCTTTACCAGAAGCTCAAAAGTCACAATCAGGGAAAAAGGCCCTATTGGTTATAAAACTGGTTTAGAGGGCAGGGAAAGGCAGAGATTATCTAACCTATCAAATGGAAGGAAGGAGAAATTGATAGCAATGAATATAAATCAGACCTAGGAAATGTAGAAAATTGATAGGGGAAGCAAAGGGACACAAGGAGAAAACTATGGCCATCAGAGTTAAGAACAATAAGTAGGAAGGATTTTGGTTTTTTTAAGTATATAGGAACAAAAAGAATCCTAACAATGATATTGATCCATTACTAGACAAAAATGGTAGAACTATCAATCATAATGAAGAAATTTCTGTTTTATATTTTAGGGGAAAAAACAGATTATGTGGTCTTATTATATGGTAATACTCTTTCCATTTCACTAGTATCTCAGGAGGATATGAAAAAGCAGCTACTAAAGTCAGACATTTTAAATCAGTGGATCCTTATAAATTGCATCCAATAGTTTAAATGAACTAGCTAACAAGCTCACTGGAATGTTCATTTTCAATGTCTTGGAACGCTGAGGAAGTTTCAGAAGCATGAAAGAAAGTTAATGTTGTGCCAATATTTACAAAGAGTAAACACAATGACTCGGGTAACTTTATGCCTGTCAGTCTGACTCTAAACCCTGGAAAGATAATAAGAATGGCTGTTGCAGGACTAGATTAATACAAAATTTAAGGAGGGTAGTATATAGATCATGTCAAACTAGCTTGATATCTTTTTCTGATGAGATTACAAACTTGGTTGATAAGTGTAGATGCAATACACTTAGATTTCTGTAATTTGTTTGACTTGGTACCACACAACAGTTTGATTAAAATATGAGAACAATATAAAATTAACATGGCACATTAAATGGATGAAAAACTGGCTAACTGATAGGTCTCAAATGTAATTGTAAATGGGAAATCCTACCTCAGCAGGTGTGTTTCTAGAGGAATTCCACAGAAATTGGTGGTTCTCCCTATGCTATTTAACTTTTTTATCAATTACCTGGAAGAAAACAAATCATCACTGCTGATGTTTGCAGATGACACAAACTAGGTGGAGTGATTAATAAAAAAGAGGACAGCTTACTGGAGAGACTGTTCTGGAATACTGTGTCCAGTTCTGGTGTCCACAATTCAAGGAGAATGTTGATAAATTGGAGAGGGTTCAGAGAAAGCCACACAAATTAATTAGAAAACATACCTTAAAGTAATAAACTCAAGGAGCTCGATCTATTTAGTTTTACAAATAGAAGGTTAAAGGTGGACTGGATTACAGTCTGTAAGTATCTACAAGGGAACAAATATTTAGTAATGGGCTCGTCAATCTAGCAGAGAAAAGTATAACATGATCCAATGGCTGGAAGTTGAAGCTAGACAAATTCAGAGTGGAAATAAAGTGCAAATTTTTAACAGTGAGGATAACTGACTTGGAACAATTTAACAAGGGTTGTGATGGATTCTCTACAATTGGCAATTTTGGCAAGATTGGATTTTTTCCCTAAAATGTATGTTTTAGGAATTATTTGGGGGAAGTTCTGTGGCTTGTATTATACAGGAGGGTCAGACTAAATTATCACAGTGGTTCTTTCTGGCATTGGAATCTATGACTGTACTTGTACTTACAGATATGAGACAGAAATCACTGAGACATTATAAAGCTTGGAACCTGACAATTCCATTACAGAGACTTTTGCAGATACTTTTGATATTAGACCACAATTAAAATTTATTATCATAATCACAGCATGATGCCGTATTTCTTTCTTTACTAATAAAATATTAAATATTTATGGTAACACCCTAAAGCCCCAGTTAGGATTGGGGGCTCATTGTGCTAGGCTCTGTAGAAACAAAGAAAAGTGATTAATCTCTGATTGGAAGGTTTCATGTATTTATGGACCTGAACCAGAAAATTAATTTATGAACTCTTGTGAATTTGGCAGGCATGTGATCAAAGCCATATCTGAATTTAGATCAAAATATACAGTACTTCATTATTTAGTCCAAAATACATAGGGACAAAGTAGAAACTGTTCAGTGGCTTGCAGCTTTTTCGACAAGCCCATTGACTTTCCATGACAACAAAATAGCTGTATTTACAGTAGATTTACAGAAACATAAATTTTACACACATGGATGGCTCTGGAACCAAACGTAAATGAGCGTACACTTGTACATCACCAGACTTCAATAGTTTATCTGAGAAGAGAATCTCTATGAGGCATGACCCAGAGGTGGGGGAATGCTATCCCTTGAGGTGAGAAATCCCTGAATTAATTTCATTCTTTCTTTTTATAGTTTTTACTCGTTTGTATCCAACCAGAGATACTTTAAAATGCTGACTGAACGACAGCTGGACGTTCCTGAATAATTCTGCTCCCAGCCTTGCTTCTACTGAAGCCAATGATAACGCTCATGTTGACTTTAATGAAGCAGAATTAGATCCTTTGAATGGTAAACGCTTTAACTCAAATACTTTCAGTTAAGCACTGAGACAGAACATCTGCCTGTCTGTCCCATGAATTTTAGAATGACTGAGGTCCCTGTGCATTAATCCTGGCTTCTTGCTATTACAGGGATTGAGAGTTTTTTCTACTTTTTGCTTTGAATCCAGATCCTTACTGTGGGTATGTCTACTGCTCAGGATGTGGGGCTGTTTCATTTCTGTGTAGACTTCCGGGCTCATGCTGCAGCCTGGGCTTTCTGACTCTCCCATCTTGCAGACTCCAGTCCAAGCCTAGAAGTCTACACAGCAATGAAACAGCCCTGCATCCCAAGCTCCATGAGCCAAAGTTGGCTGGCATGGGCCAACCATGGGTGTCTAGTTACTGTGTAGATATACCCCGAGTGACAGTTATTTAAGGAAAGGAATGACTTATTTGTAGAGTCCAGTACAAATTTTAAACTTTTGTAGTTAAAATTTTCATAACAAATCTTCCCCCTTTATACTGTCTTCTTGGGTTGGGGGGGAAGGCTGACCCAGCATCCCACGAAAGTGTTCTGGGAGTGGTCTGCTTGTCCCCTATGGGTTGTCCTGATTGACATTTACAGACTCTCACAGAGCTTCTATTCCTACTTTGCTCTTTTTTCCTTTGTGGAGATCTGTTCCCTTAAATCCACTGTGAGGATACTTCTAGTGGACAGGTGGTGTATTCATTCCTCTATGAGAAATTTTTGGCAGCTGAACTCTGAAATATCACTATACATCCTGCTCTGGCCACCGCTAACACCCCTTTAATGCATTCTTGGTTAGTATTTACTCATCATTACCAAATAAAATCTGTAAGTAATAAACATACCCATTGTAAGTAATAAACAGACCCATCATAAAGAACCCCTTTCTAACCCAATTGGTATGTGCAGTTTGACTAGCTGCACCTTGAGATCTATGGCATCCAAATCAGCCAGTAGCCATCTTCCTACCTCCCCCACCAAAGAATGTCATTAATCATAAACAAATATGGTCTCTCTGACATTCTGGGACCTGCAATTGGATTGGAAGATATCAAAGGATCTGATTCTATCTCACTATGCCTAACAGAGAAATATGGACGTGCTATAAAGATTTTTAAAATCAGAAGGAACCATTATGATCAACTCGTATGACCTGAAAAACACAGATCAAAGAACTTCACCCACTAATTTCTGCATCACATCCATAACTACTGTTGAACTATAACAATATATTTTAGAAAGACTTGACATAAAGACTGGAAGTGATGGAGAATCTAGAATTCATATTTGCAGCTATTGTTGGCTGTGACTCAATACAAGCTGTTACCTGTGAGACAAAAACGTAAAACAAAAGAAGGAAAACTAGTTTTTTCTCTGATAGATAGGATCAGGGATAGTGAAGACAAATACTTCCCTGTCCTAAATTCTTATTTAAACACTCATCATGGGCTAATTAAAATTGACTTTCTTAATATGTCCTTCATAAATCCTGGAGATGTTACCAGTGTTGCTGTATTAGTCAAATCTTTAAAACACTGAACATTATCTTGATATAATATACAGCATTTCTGTCAGGCACCCCACGTGTAATGTGTGGGAAGCACAAGGACAGTCTTAATGTTCAAGACATTATCCTGATAGATGGACTGTGCTCACATTTCAAGTTGCCTCATTCCAAGAAGTATGCTAATACCCCGAAAGCATCGTGAAACTGTTTATTATTGATCTATTTTACCACTTCAATAGAAGAACTAAGGGAAACATTAAACTTTGGCATGATGAACACCACGGCATGATTACAAAACTTTCTACCCTGTCCTGTTGTGGTAATGGGTTCTCATTCACATTGAACACAAATTTGAACTCTATTGAGACAAAAGTTGAGGAAACACATCACTGTAAGAGACTGCAAAGATACCACTATAGCATCTCTTGTTGATTGGCTGTAACATGTAATCTGTGTGCATTACCTTGGTTATGTATTATCTAGAATTGAGATAATAAAAACTAGCATGGTGAGGTAACAAACAAATGTGTGTGTTCCATAATCTATTTTTGGCAAAAATGTTCCATAGCAAAATTAGCATATGAAATGTGACACATCTAAATTGTTTTCACAATCAGTTATTTTTCCATAGCATGTCAAATGACTTATTTATTAAATTTCATCCATCTTGAGGAATCGTGATGGGGAAAAATGCAGGTACTGGCAACTTCTTGTCAATTAATTAATCTGGTTTTCTTTTCCTGAGCTAAGACAAAAGTACAAGTGGTTAAAGACAGATTTTCCTAATGTATAATCCATCACTTATTATCTGTCATTTCATCAGCTATAGTAATTGTAATATCCTCCTCTGTGCTTCATTTATCATAATATTCTCATTTGTTCAATATCATGTGTCCAGATTCCTTTATGTTGGCTCCTCTTTCACCAATGATATTGTTCTAGCTCTGCACCTACTGTTCTAGATTCTTACCTCTTAAATCCACATTGTCCAAAGATTTATTTTACAAGTCCATAGGTTGGGTTTTTTTGGCTCAGTGACTAGAAATACAGATAGAGGACAAGAAGTTACTAATCCATTCATGTAATAATGGGGAAAGAAAAGAGCGCCTTTTATAGGAGAATTAAAACAGTAGAAGATAGTAATAAGAACTACTAACAAAGGTAAGGAAGAGACTGAATACATGTTCAGAGAGAAGGAAGTAAGAATGTGTTGTCAGAGCTAAGTGGAGACCTAATTGTTATCTTTTGTTTATTTTTAACTTTACATCAATCTAAATACCAAATATAAAATGGGAGAGTTACAGTTCTTTTGTGACTAAAGGAAGTAATTTATTAAATTGAATAGAACTTATTATTGGAGGTTTATTCTGCTTCTGTTTTGCATTTCTCTGACTTACATGACTGATGTTGAGACATTATTTCTGAACTTGTGTTATCTCCTATGTGTTGAAGTAGTGAACCTAATTCCAGGTACTTGACTGTATCAAAGTTGCTGAAGGTTTGTTTAATTTGTTTGCTCAATAGCTACCATGATTTTTGTCACATCGAAGGTAGCAATAAAAAACTTGATTAGACTTTGAACAATAGCAAGATTATATAATGGATATTATTTTGAAATGGCATATGACTCTCACGGGCCATTTGTCACTTTTATTCCCTGGCGGGAAATATCACTGATGCAATATTAAAATGAACAAGTCAAACACTCAAAAGTGAGGAAGTGCAAAGGTGAAGTTGAAACTGAATGTTTACTCTCTCCTCTGTACTTATGCCTTAAAATATGATCTTTCTCTGTATATAATATATATATAATCATAAATTATGTTAGAGAAAACAATGTATAATATGCAAACTGGAATTTTTTATAGGGACTGGTCTAAAGCCCAATGAAGTCAACAGGACTCTTTCCACTTATTTCAATTTGCTTTGGATCAGGCTACTATAACCTAGCATACAATAAAGTACAGTACATTACAGGGTCTGACTCTGATCTCAAATTAGTGTATTGGAATTACTTTATTGACATCAGTTATTCTTGTGGAGTTATTCTTGTGTTACATTGTCATGGTATGAGATCAGCATCAGGTCTTCAGTCTTCAGATTTGGTTGTTTTTTTGGTTTTCTTTGGTTTGTTTTGGTTGTTCTTTGAGTCTCAGTGAGATCTATATTTTAGAACAAGACAAATTTGACGAAAATCCACTCAGTAGTTTTAGACTTTAGTTAGACTTTAAGTCTTAAGTTAAATGAACCAGAGTGCATTATAGTCTCCCCGAGTCTGAAACACTCAAAGAATGGAGCTGGAGGTGTAATTTCCAGCTCAGGCAAAAGTAAGCCAGCTGGCTTTGATTGAACTAGCACGCTAAAAATAGTCGTGTAGCTACAGCAGCATGGGCAGTTAGACAGGCTAGCAGCCCTGAATATGTACTTAGGCCTCAGACGGGATCAGGGTAGGTACACTGCTATTTTTAACGCAGTAGCTCGATGAAGAATAGAGCACATGCTCTATTATAAATTATCCTTCCAGCTCCAGTGTAGATGTACCCTAAAACTCCAAATTAAAATGTTTTAAGGGGGTCATGTTAAGCATTCATAACTTTATAACTACTGACATCTGATGCAACACTCTTGTGAGGAAGTGTCTGGGATCTTTAATGACCACATGTAGTTAGGAATTATTTTTATAACCCCTTTGGAAGGTGGAATCTGCAGCAGGACACTGCCCCACAGCACTGTGCTGAGGCACTGAAGGAAAGAGGACTGCTTCCCTGAACCACCAGCACCACTGCTTGGAGCACCTTGCAGTTTTAGAGCAATATCACACTACCTCTTACCTGAGGTACATCAAATTGCCATTGTCCTTCACACTTCAGGAAGACAGACAAAGCAACAGGATTGTGGTTTAACTAGGCAGTAACACTTCTGGGAAACTCTCCGGCAATAACTTGTTCAGTGCAGTTCATTCCTCCTCTGTAGCCCATGAAGGGGCGGGGGGGGAGGCTGCCTTCAGTTGTTCTATCCCTTTTGCACTGTCCATCTGGTCCCAGCACCCCACAGTCCACCCCTCATATGTGGATTAAAGGGGTGGGGAAGATGGTTTGTCTCTTGCTATCCCAGACACTAGGACCGCCAACCCCATCCCCACCTTCTTTCAGAGATGTTTCTCCAAATCCATTTCCAGTCCTGGTTTAGCAGTGAACAAGACTCCTAAATGAATGAACACCTGCACTGGATACCTTCCAAGCTGCAGCAACATGAACTTTACAATTTAGCCTACCCAGCAGTTCCCTAGGCTGCAGAGAGGAAGGAAAAAGGATAGTATACTACCCAGGCTAGTCTGGCAGTGATGGAAAAAATCCTTCCCATCCTCAAAATGTTGACTAGCATGATGCACACAGCAGGCCCCAAAACTCCAGCCCAAAGGTGGGGAAAGGAGAATTTTCTTGCCTGTGCAGAATGATGCCCTAGATAGGAGCCCTCCCCTTGTGTATTCAAGAGCCAGTAGGCTTATACATCACCCTTCAGGGCATGTCATGCCAAGGATTCACAAAGGGCAAGTCAAGCCTGAGAACCTGATTGACTTCTATGATGAGATAATTGGCTCTGTAGATATGGGGAAAGTGGTGGATGTGATATATCTTGACTTTAGCAAAGCTTTTGATACAGTCTTCCACAGTATTTAGTTGGGGTTGGTCCTGCTTTGAGCAGGGGATTGGACTAGATGACCTCCTGAGGTCTCTTCCAACCCTAATATTCTATGATTTTATGATTCTGTCCAGCCAATCAGCCACATAATCCCCCTTCTCAAGCCAACAAAGAAGATGGGTGTCCACAAAGAGGGGAGGTGGAAGCAATCCTTGAAGGATCCAAGGGTTCTTTTTCCCCTTCTGCTGGTCCAGGCACACCCCCACCTCCTCAAACCTCTGGGGAAGGGGACTACATCAGCAAGACTTCTTCAGAAAGTTTCATGTAGTTCTATTAATATCTGATGAAATGATCCAAAATCATGTTTTCTCCAGTGACAGGACAAGGAAAGAAATGGCCTCCTCTGCCACATTTTTCAATATAATGTATGACAGTTTTTCAGGTGCAAACCCACCTTCCTGCTATTCAAACCCAGCTCCTTACCAGACCCAAGGAAGGGCTCTGTGTAAGCTCAAAAACTTGTCTCTTTCATCAACAGAAGTTCATCCAATAAAAGCTATTACCTTACCCATCTTGTCTCTCCTGGCTGATATCAGTCTGATATTGCTATCCTTTGGTTAATGTCAGCCTGATAAAATGTAATAAGAATGGTACAGCAGTTAATGAACCTCCTTTATATGACTGTAGAGTTAATAGAGGAGATTCAGATAATTTTCAGTTTAGACTTTCAAATTACAAAATACCTTGACAGATAACATAAAACTGATTTTGTATTTCACTTTAGGAGGTTCAAAATACGACAAAGATGCATTTAGCAAAAAGTATTTATATTCCTTTTTCATAATGAAAGATTCACAGTAAGCTTTTATATTCAGTGTTAATCCTTATTTTGTGTTTAAATTATGTATGAAAATATTACTAGGAAGCATTTAGGATTTTAAAGAAACTTGAATATCAAAGTAAACACACAGATTCAAATTGTGTTTTCTGTTACACCAACTAAAAGAATTTGTCACCTTCTGCGTATGAGAAATTATTTCCTCTATCTACTGCAGCAATGAATCCATGTTAATGGCAGTAGATTATGAGGGGGGAAATGGCCTTGTCAGACACAGATGTCAAATTTGCTGATCTAGTCAGGTTTATTTATTTATTGGAAAAAAGCATAATCTTAGTACTTGATCCTCAAATAATTGACCCTTGTGCACATATACTTTTTATCCCCTGGATTTCTACACAGCAAGAATGGAGCATTGTCTACATAGGAAGTAACACTTGAAATATTCCTTAGTTTGTATGCCAAGATCTAGTATACAGTGTTGTAGCTGTGTTGGTTCCAGGAGATTCGACAGGCAAGGCGGGTGAGGTAATATCGTTTTTGGACCAGCTTCTGTTGGTGAAAGAGAGACAAGCTTTTGAGCTCTTCCTCAGTTCTGGGAAAATGTACTCATGGCTAAATGCAAGGTGAAACAGATTGTTTTGCATAAGTAGCTAACACACATTTCAAGGAACCATTCGAGGTGAAGTGGCTAGTTAACCCTTCTCCAGTCATATGGGGGAAGAAGAGAAAAACAAAAGCTGTGCGGGGCAGGGGTGATTTAGTGGGTTATAGATTGTTGTAGTAAGACATAAATTCTGTCTCTCTATACAGTCCATGAATTTTAGTGTCTAGCAAATATGCATTTAAACTCTAAGTCTTATCTTTTGAACGTATTGTGCAGATTTCCTTTGCAGATGAGGACTGATAGGTCAGATACAGAAAGATCGCTTTGTGGAAGGTATTCACACACAGGTGATAGAGTGTTTTTGTCATTTAACATTTTTCTATGTGAGTCCATTTTAGCACATATAGACTGTCTTGTTTCACCCACATAGTTGTTGGGTTATTTAGTGCACTGAATGAAGTACGCAATGTGTTGTGACTGGCATGGGTAGAACCGTTGGATCTTGAAAGGTGTGTTGTGGGGGGTGTTGATAATTGTAGCAGTGGGGATATGTCCACAGGTTTTGAATCAGTTTTGTTCTGGCAGGGTCTAGTGCTGCTTTGAGTTGGTGTGTCCTGGTCTGTGGGAGCTTGCTTCTGATAATGATCTTGACGAGACTGGGTGGGGGAGGGGGTGGGGGATGGGGTTGTTTGAAGGCCAGAAGTGGGGATTCAGGAAAGATTTCTTTCATCATGTGATCCCCATCAAATATGGGTTGTCATTATTTAATGACACATATGTTCCAGTGTGGGGTGATGGATAGCAACTAGAAGGATGATATCCAAGGGGGTTTATTTCAATATTGAAGCAGATTCTTTCTGGGTATTTCAGTGGCCTGTTACATGAGGAAATCTACTCTTCTGGTAGAGTGTCCTTGTTTGGTGATACATGGTGGGTGAGGTAATATTTATTGGACCAACTTCTGTTTTGCCTTGTATTTAGCTGTGAATACACTTTCTCAGATCTGAAGAAAAGCTCTGTGTAAGATGGAAAGCTTGTCTCTCTTAACAACAGAGGTCCAGTAAAATATATTACCTCACCCATAATGTCTGGCTAATATCCTGAGACCAACACCATTACAACAACACTGCACAGAAGATCTTGGCATATGGACTAGAGCTGTATTTCAAGTGTTACTTTTGATGAGGCCAATGCTCCATTTCTGCTGCATAGAAAATCCATGGGATAAAAAGTATGTGTACAAAAGTCAATTATTTGAGGATGAAGAACTAAGATTATGCTTTTTTCAATAAATAAATAAAAATACACCTGATTAGAACAGCAAATTTGACCTCTGGGTCTCACAAGGCCATTTTTTTTCTCATAATCTACTGCCATTAACATTGATTTATTTCTGCAGTAGATAAAGGAAATAAATTCTCATACACAGTAGGTGACAAATTCTTTTAGTTGGGTGTAACAGAATAGAATTTGAAGGTATGTGCTCACTTTGATATTCAAGTTTCTTTAAAATCGTAAGAGCTTGTTAGTAATATTTGCTTGCATAAATTTTTACAAAATAGGGACTAACACTAAAAATAAAAGCTGACTTTGTGAATCTTTCATTATAAAATGTAAATACTTTTTGCTAAATGCATCTTTGTCATATTTGGAACCTACTAATGCAAAACACAAATTGGTTCTATGTTATCTGTCAAGGTATCTTGTAATTTGAAAGTCTGATTTGATAATTATCTGAATCTCCTCTATTAACTCTACTGTCATAGAAAGGAGGTTCATTAACTGCTGTACCATTGCTATTACATTCTATCAGGCTGACATTAACCAAAGAATAGCAATATCAGACTGACATCAGCCATGAGAGACAAGATGGATAAGGTAATAACTTTTATTGGACAAATTTCTGATGGTGAAAGAGACAAACTTTCTAGCTTACACAGAGATCTTCTTCAGGTCTGCGAAACATACTTAAAGTATCACAGCTAAATACAAGGTGGAACAGGAACAAGACAAGAAGTTACCTCACCCACCTTATCTCTCTAATATCCTTGGACCAACACATCTACAACAACACTACATATAACAGCCACGAGAGAATTTGTGCTTTAAAATCAATCCCTATACATTTGAGCCAGCCCAACAGACTGAAAGTTTTAATGGCAAGAACTTCTCCTGTGTTCCTAACTTCTCACTGGCAATAAAGAAATATAACTATTTGAAATATTTGATTGATATTTCAATCATTTAAATTGGCATTTATCTACTTGGCCACTTAAATCAAGCAGTATGAAGCCCTAGTGTTAGTAACTATATACAAATTTTCCTTTTTCCTGCTGAAATATTGTTGGATCCCAGGTTGCTTTCAGATGATCAGTTAGCTACTGTTATGTGGTGGGCAATGAAATCACAACCTTTCCTCCAGGTTTGGAAGTTGCCAGTCAGCCATTTCTCTGTCACCTCCAGATTGGACTCCTGCAATATGCTCTATGTGGGGCTACATGTGTGACCATTTTGAACATTCAGCTACTGCAGCATTTGCTGTCATTTATTTAGTAGTATTCGCATCAGGGACTTTATTAAATCAATGCTCTGTAGCCCACCAGGCCTCCCAGTTCATTTCCATGTATGAATCATGTTTTTCAGCTATAAAACTCTCTTTATGGTTTAGGTCCTGGCTATGTTAGAGACTGTCTCTTTCCTCATGTTCTTTATAGAGTTGAAATCAACTGAAATGGATGAGTTAACACTTCCACCTTCAGACCGACAAATCTCAGGGATGATGGCAGGGAATTCTCGATGAAGACCCCTGGACTCCAGACTTCTCTCTCTCTCTCTCCGTTTATTTCACTCTAGTTAGTAAGTGTACATGGATTTTGAGTGTCTATGCTGTACTTAACCTGTTATCCAAACTTGGAGGGACTTCAAATTCAGAAAGAAAGCCGTAATAACAAATTGTGAAAAAAAGACCTGTTGATTGCGCACTAAGGTCATTACTAGGCAGAACAATCATGTGCAGTTTTTTTAAAAAAATAAGAATTGGAATATTGTTGCATGCTGAAAGCAATGAGCATTTATAAACTGCTGCAGTTAATCAGGTGCTACTGGTAACGTCATAATTTTTCTAGCCAAAACATGTTTTAACTGCTAGAGTTTTAAGTCTATAAAATGAAGACTGATATAGCTGTATTTCTGAATGGCAAAGGCAAAAAATTATACTTTCTACAACTACTTATGATTTTTCATTACACAAATGTGCCTTGAAGAGTCACATTACTGCAGGGTTATTACGCCCAATAACTATTGACCCTTAGGTCACAAATTAAAATCAACCAGATCTACAACTCTATTTAAATTATAATACACCTCTCATTTCATGGAGGAATCTCATAATGAGGATCATAATTGCAAATTGCCCACCACAGACACTAACAGTAGTTGGATTTATTTTAAATTAAAAAGTAGCATTTCTTAGACCCCATCAGCATAATATAAGGGTGATTAAAACACATTTGGGGGGTTATATATTGAGTTTCTCCTCAACTTTCCCATTACAGAGAAATGAGTTTTACATATTGAAATTAATATCCTTGTGCCTTACAAGATGACACATTGGAAACATTTCTACTGCATATTTTTACATTTCTGCTGTGCATATATATGTGGCTACACTTTTTCTTTCCTCCTTAGATCTTTAGTGGATATTTACAAGATTGCAATTAGAAATGGATTCCGTAAAAATTGCATTTTGGCAAAAAGTGGGGAGGACAGAAAAGAAACTTACAGGGTTAGGAAAGGTTTTAGAGTAACAGCCGTGTTAGTCTGTATCCGCAAAAAGAAAAGGAGTACTTGCAGCACCTTAGAGACTAACAAATTTATTTGAGCATAAGCTTTCGTGAGCTACAGCTCACTTCATCAGATGCATTCAGTGGAAAATATAGTGGGGAGATTTATATACACAGAGAACATGAAACAATGGGTGTTACCATACACACTGTAACAAGAGTGATCAGGTAAGGTGAGCTATTATCAGCAGGAGAGTGGGGGTGGGGTGGGGGGGGAACCTTTTGTAGTGATAATCAAGTTGGGCCATTTCCTGCAGTTGACAACAACTTGTGAGGAACAGTGGGCGGCGGGGGGGGGGGGAGAATAAACATGGGGAAATAGTTTTACTTCGTGTAATGACACATCCACTCCCAGTCTTTATTCAAGCCTAAGAGAATTGTATCCAGTTTGCAAATTAATTCCAATTCAGCAGTATCTCGTTGGAGTCTGTTTTTGAAGTTTTTTTGTTGAAGAATTCCCACTTTTAGGTCTGTAATCGAGTGACCAAAGAGACTGAAGTGTTCTCCGACTGGTATTTGAATGTTATAATTCTTGACGTCTGATTTGTGTCCATTGATTCTTTTACGTAGAGACTGTCCAGTTTGGCTAATGTACATGGCAGAGGGGCATTGGTGGCACATGATGGTGTATATCACATTGGTAGATGTGCAGGTGAACGATCCTCTGATAGTGTAGCTGATTTGATTAGGCCCTATGATGGTGTCCCCTGAATACATATGTGGACACAGTTGGCAACGGGCTTTGTTGCAAGGATAGGTTCCTGGGTTAGTGTTTTTGTTGTGTGGTGTGTGGCTGCTGGTGAGTATTTGCTTCAGGTTGGGGGGCTGTCTGTAAGCAAGGACTGGCCTGTCTCCCAAGATCTGTAAGAGTGATGGGTCGTCCTTCAGGATAGGTTTGAATCCCTGATGATGTATTGGAGAGGTTTTAGCTGGGGGCTGAAGGTGATGACTAGTGGTGTTCTGTTATTGTCTTTGTTGGGCCTGTCCTGTAGTAGGTGACTTCTGGGTACTCTTTTGGCTCTGTCAATCTGTTTCTTTATAGATACTAAGGTCAAAAGGGATAATTATGATCATCTAGTCTGACCTCCTGCACAATGCAGGCCACAGATTTTCACCCACCCACTCCTGTGAAAAACCTCTCACCTATGTCTGAGCTATTGAAGTCCTCAAATCGTGGTTTAAAGACTTCAAGGAGCAGAGAATCCTCCAGCAAGTGACCTGGGCCCCATGCTACAGAGGAAGGCGAAAAACCTCCAGGGCCTCTTCAAATCTGCCCTGGAGGAAAATTCCTTCCCGACCCCAAATATGGCGATCAGCTAAACCCTGAGCATATGGACCAGATTCACCAGCCAGACACTACAGAAAATTCTTTCCTGGGTAACTCAGCTCCCACCCCATCTAATATCCCTCACAGGCCATTGGGCCTATTTACCATGAATATTTAATTACCAAAACCATGTTATCCCATCATACCATCTCCTCCATAAACTTATCGAGTTTAATCTTAAAGCCAGATAGATCTTTTGCCCCCACTGCTTCCCTTGGAAGGCTATTCCAAAACTTCACTCCTCTAATGGTTAGAAACCTTTGTCTAATTTCAAGTCTAAACTTCCCAATGACCAGTTTATATCCATTTGTTCTTGTGTCCACATTGGTACTGAGCTTAAATAATTCCTCTCCCTCTCCAGTATTTATCCCTCTGATATATTTATAGAGAGCAATCATATCTCCCCTCAACCTTTTTTTAGTTAGGCTATACAAGCCAAGCTCCTTGAGTCTCCTTTCATAAGACAAGTTTTCCATTCCCCCTTCCATCATCTTCTCTGTACCTGTTCCAGTTTGAATTCATCCTTCTTTAACATGGGAGACCAGAACTACACACAGTATTCCAGGTGAGGTCTCACCAGTGCCTTGTATAATGGTACTAAAACCTCCTTATCTCTACTGGAAATACCTCGCCCGATGCATCCCAAGACCGCATTAGCTTTTTTCACAGCCATATCACATTGGTGGCTCATAGTCATCCTATGATCAACCAATACTCCAAGGTCCTTCTCCTCCTCCGTTACTTCTAATTGATGTGTCCCCAGGTTATAGCTAAAATTCTTGTTATTATTCCCTAAATGCATGACCTTACACTTCTCACTATTAAATTTCATCCTATTACTATTACTCCAGTTTACAAGGTCATCCAAATCTTCCTGTATGATAACCCGGTCTCTCTCTAAATTGGCAATACCTCCCAGCTTTGTATCATCCGCAAACTTTATTAGCACACTCCCACTTTTTGTGCCAAGATCAGTAATAAAAAGATTAAATAAGATTGGTCCCAAAACCGATCCTTGAGGAACTCCACTGGTAACCTCCCTTCAGTCTGACAGTTCACCTTTCAGTAGGACCCGTTGTACTCTCTCCTTTAACCAATTCCTTGTTCACCTTTCAATTTTCATAGTGATCCCCAATTTAACCAATAATTCCCCATGTGGCACGGTATCAAACGCCTTACTGAAATCGAGGTAAATTAGATCCACTGCATTTCCTTTGTCTAAAAAATCTGTTACTTTCTCAAAGAAGATCAGGTTGGTTTGGCACAATCTACCTTTTGTAAAACCATGTTGTATTTTGTCCCATTTACCATTGACCTCAATGTTCTTCTCCTTCAAAATTTTTTCCAAGACCTTGCATACTACAGATGTCAAACTAACAGGCCTATAGTTATCCAGATCACTTTTTCCCCTTTCTTAAAAATAGGAACTATGTTAGCAATTCTTCAGTCATATGGTACAACCCCTGAGTTTACAGATTCATTAAAAATTCTTGCTAATGGACTTGCAATTTCATGTGCCAATTCCTTTAATATTCTTGGATGAAGATTATCTGGGTCCCCCGATTTAATCCCATTAAACTGTTTGAGTTTCGCTTCTACCTCAGACATGGTAATATCTACCTCCATATCCTCATTCCCATTTGTCATGCTATCATTATCCCTAAGATCCTCTTTAGCCTTATTAAAGACTGAGGCAAAGTATTTGTTTAGATATTGGGCCATGCCTAGATTATCCTTGACCTCCACTCTATCCTCAGTGTTTCGCGGTCCCACTTCTTTTTTTGTTTTTTCTTATTTATATGGCTATAGAACCTTTAATTCCCTTTGCAAGGTCCAACTCTGCTTGACTTTTAGCCTGTCTCACTTTATCCCTACATGTTCTGACCTCAATAAGGTAGCTTTCCTTGCTGATCCCTCCCTTCTTCCATTTCCTGTATGTTTTCTGCTTTTTCTTAATCACCTCTCTCAGATGCTTGCTCATCCAGCTTGGTCTACAACTCCTGCCTATGAATTTTTTCCCCTTCCTCGGGATGCAGGCTTCCGATAGCTTCTGCAGCTTTGATTTAAAATAATCTCAGGGGAGGCTCTAATAGTTTTCTTCCCCAATATAATTTTTGCCCAGATGGACTCTGTCTTATCCATTCCATTGCTTCTTATTTCTTTACATTCTACCTCATCATTGATATACAATGCTACTCCATCACCTTTACCTTTATTTCAGTCTTTCCTAAACAGCACATACCCTTCAATGCCTGTAGTCCAGTCATGACTACTATTCCACCATGTTTCTGTTATCCCTATAATATCTGGTTTCACTTCCTGCACCAGTAGCTCTAGTTCCTCCATTTTGTTACATAGGCTCCTCGCGTTGGTGTACAAACATCTTAATTTTTGCTGTTTGGCCTCACTCACATTCTGTACCCGATTAGGTACGGTCATTCTACAGCCAGTATAACCTATTAGACTGGTATCCACACTGCCCTTCCTCCTTATGTCCATTCTCCTACCCATGGCTGTATCCTTTCTTACTTCGTTTTCTTCCCTCTCAATGCTAAAATCTGGCGTGGAGATTACCTGGACATCTCCCAATCATCTCCCCAAAATTCCTAGTTTAAAGCTCTCTTAATCAGTTGTGCCAGCCTCCATCCTAGAAGTCTATTTCCTTCCCTACTCAGATGAAGTCAGAGAACTGTCCTCTGTCCATGAATGACTCCCAGTGGCCATACATCCCAAAGCCCTCCTTATAGCACCACTGCCTAAGCCATCTGTTGATAGCCATAATCTTGTCACACCTTTGTTGCCCTTTTCTAGGAACAAACAGGCAGAATCCCACTAAAGATTACCTGAGCCTCGATTTCCTTAAGCGTCTTCCCCAGCCTATCATAGTCTCCCTTAATACTTTCCAGCGAGAATCTAGCCGTATCATTTGTTCCCACATGAAGGATAATTAGGGGATTCTTTCCTGCTCCCTTTAGGATCCTTTTCAACCTCAGGTCTACGTCCCGTATCTTAGCACCTGGAAGACAGCATACCCTTCTATTCTCTGGATCAGCTCTGATTACAGGCCTGTCTTCTCAGTAAAGAGTCCCCGATCACATAGACCTGCCTTTTCCTGGTGACGGTGCAATTCTCCAGTCTATCCCCCGTTCCCTCTGGCTGCAAGTTCTTTCCATTCCTATTCACCCTTGTAATCCTCTTCAACCCATTCTGTATCCTCCTGGGGCTCATATTTGGTGTAGTCTCCATTAATTCTTCCCCTTTTCCTATAGGACTAGCAGCTCCTCTCTTCTTCCTTGCCCTTCCATCTTCAGTGATTACCTGCTGAGCCCCTTCTTCATTTTCCAACTCTGCAAACCTGTGCTTGAGCTCTATTTCTCTTTCACTAGCCCGTCTTTTCCTCTGCCTGGTTCTTTTAGTCACTTGCTTCCACTGACCACTTTCCTCACCCAGTCTCCCCTCAGAATTCCCCAGTCCTGCTTCCATCTGCAAGTCTGAGCTTTTCCCTTCAGATACCTCATGTCTTTGCTCCATAATCTTCAAACCCCTTCCTAAACTCAACCAGACTTTCCACCTGCATCTCCAAACCTCAGATCTTTTCCTCCATCAGCTCTATCAGGTGGCATTTCATACAGACAAAACTCTTACCAGGTACCCCCTCCAGGATCATGTACATACTGCAGCTTCCACATCCAGTCATCTTCATTGTGTCTTCCATGACATGACTCACTCTCACTGCTGCCTCTGTATCTGTCATAGCCTTCCCACCTAAATCCTGTTAATCTGGGAAACACAAACCACACCAAAACACCACCACCCACAGCAAAACCAAATCCCAAACAAGTACCACAATACAAACTCCCCTTTCAAACTCCCCACTGAAACTCCCCTGTTTACAGCTTTGTTTGCTGGCTCCTGTGCCGCTGCAGCTGTCTGTGCCGCTGATTTGAAGGTATACATTGTCCCTGAATGTGAAATATTGATGGGGGAGGACAAAGTCACAAAGTTCAGCCACCAGGTTTGCCGTGACATTATCGGGGATACTGTTCCTGACGGCCTGTAGTCCATCTTTGTGTGGAATGTTGGTGTAGAGGGCTTCTACATCCATAGTGGCCAGGATGGTGTTTTCAGGAAGATCACCGATGGATTGTAGTTTCCTCAGGAAGTCAGCGGTGTCTCGAAGATAGCTGGGAGTGCTGGGAGTGTAGGGCCTGAGGAGGGAGTCTACATAGCCAGATTTCAGAGTAGCAGCTGTGTTACTCTGTATTCACAAAAAGAAAAGGAGTACTTGTCGTCTCTAAGGTGCCACAAGTACTCCTTTTCTTTTTACATAGCCAGACAATTCTGCTGTCAGGGTGCCAATGCCTGAGATGATGGGGTGTCCAGGATTTCCAGGTTCATGGATCTTGGGTAGCTGATAGAACACCCCTGGTCGGGGTTCTAGGGGTGTGTCCGTGCGGAAATGGCCCACCTTGATTATCACTACAAAAGGTCCCCCCCCTCCCCCTCTCCTGCTGGTAATAGCTCACCTTGCCTGATCACTCTTGTTACAGTGTGTATGGTAACACCCATTGTTTCATGTTCTCTGTGTATTTAAATCTCCCAGGCATTTTGTGGGTCTGAAGAGCACAGTGGATTTCAGTGACTAATTCTAGAGGATTTTGCATGAAAAAACAGCTCACTCTTTATATAGTGGTTTTTTGAGGTTATATTTCTTGACCTCACAAAGCCTGTTTTATTGTGCATGTCAAAACAATTTGATTCTTCTCATCCTTCATCTAGTAGGTAATTAGATAAAGATTCTCAAGGATGTGTTTTGAGAAGCTCAGAAATCTTTGTGATAACCACAGTAAGTGCTGATTGAGGTATTTTTTTCTCTTTTACTTCCAGTAGTCTGAAGCCATCACACTAAACTGACTACTAACTTGAATTTGTTTATCTTTGAAGACAGACAGAAACATTGGAAATGAAGCTTTTGTTTTGATGAAATACGCTGCATTAGTCTGCTTCTATGTACATATTATACTTGTGATCTCCCACATATATTCTTGCACTTCTCAAACACTACAAAACTGTGCAGCCAATAATGCAGGTCAAAACAAGGTAGAGTATACTTCACTGGCAGAAACTGTCATCATAAACCATATAAATAGTGTTAACATTGACTATGTGGTACTGAAAAATAAAAGAATGTTAAGGCTTGCTTTCTTCCTCATTACTAGTGCCTAAGGGTTGTTTTTCAGTAGTTTTCAGTAGCAACATATCCAATAGAAGTCGAAATAGAGTCTTTCTTTCTCATTTTGCATCATTTGTATAATACAATGTAGCCAACATTTTGGAAAAGTCACTGTCAGCTGTGAATGCTCGACACCAATGCCAATCAGGCAAGCGCTGTGCAGTTTACACTATGACCAAGGGTAATTCCAGTTTGGCTAATATAAATTTGATTTGATTTTTTTTAACAAGACAAATCTGTTTGTTTGTTTTAAAGTCATTTCTTTATACCACTCAAGTGTTTTAGGATAAAAATTGTAAAGAGATCTGATAAAGTAGCTGATTGACTATCAGATAGTAATTTGAGAGTCTTCATATATGAAAATGAACTTTATAAATTGAGAACTTTACAATGAAAGGTTCTATGTAATGTAGTAATTCATATGGACTGTTTTCTAAAAGAATGCCACTCCAAGCTCAAGTTTCATCCTGCTCCACGAACACACAGTTTGGATTTTTAGTATTAGATTACAAAATAGTAATCGGTTTAGAGCACATCACCTCTGCTCAGCTTTACTTGTTCTGGAATAGCTATCATCAGTCATAACACCTGGACCATTTTATTCAATATTCAGAGTACCCTGGGCAAAATTCAAGTCTTGTGCCTGCCTATATCAGGACTAAATTTAGCCTTTTATGGCTATTTGCTGGCTTCTCACTACAGTAGTACAAATAAAGATTGTTAGAGGAGATGTAAAAATAAAGGACCATATCCTGATCTTGTTTACACCAGAGTAACCCTACTGAAGTGCTAGTTCGGTATACTTCTATTGCCCGTATCATAGTATTTGTGCACTTTGGTGGATTCTACACCAGTGTAACTAAGATCAGAAAAGTTCTGAATTGTTTGTATGCAATTGGAACAGCTCTAGCATTAAACTTAATATTTAAGAAATATTGTACGAATGTGAGACTTGATTTTAACTTTGTATCCTTTGTTTCATATTATGGTGGGTTGTTTTTTCTTTGTGATCTAAATCAATTTTTATTGAATTCAGAGGACAAAAGGAGATCTCTCTTGTAACTCTTAAAACATCTGTGTATTCCTGTAGCTTTTGTGAAAATCATTGGGCAGCCTACTTGGCAAAGTATTTTCCTAGTGTTACAAAGATAGTAAGCTGAAATCCTTTTAAAGGTCTCACTTATTACTTTTGTAATAAACAGAGGTCAAACTAGATGATCATAAGGGCCTCTTCTGATCTTAAAATCTATTAATTAAAAACCTAAGGAACAAGAAACTTTATCTACTAGGTACAGGTCATTAGTGACTAGACATGTATTCTTCCTCAACAGAAACAGAGAAATTTAAAGAAATCATCATTAAAAAATAAATCTAAGGGCTACACAAGTGGAAAAAATATAATCCTAATTCATACCAAGATGTGTACATGGAAAATATTATGCAAGTCTGATTATGCGTCTTCAATAAAAAGTAAATCTTCCTACATTTTACATATACATTCCTACATTCCAATAAACTGGACACCCACTGAAATATTCCTATGTGGTCTGGGTGATTACATCAGGTCTAGGCAAAAAGACATTGAGAAAAAAGGTCCACGGCATGGGATTATAAGGGTTATAGTTCCTTCCCTCCATCAGGTTAAATTCAACATAGACAATTAGTGTGGTAACTGTTAGTAATTCTTTTGACTGAGTGGAAAAATGTCCATCATAAAATATAGAGAGGGATAAAGAAAGGAGAATAGCTCCTTCATATCACTGGAAGGTCTCATTTTCATTGCACATATCTATCCCTTTTGTAAGACAAAAGTAGAACTATGACCATCTACAACTATCCTTACATAGCTAATCAGGCAAAAAGGAACAATGACACGATTGTTTTGTTTTTGGCACAGTGTAAGATTATCCTTCTAATTGTCATCCGAGGAACGTAACAAAGAAAAAGATGCAAAGATTATGATAAAATAGTGCCCAGAAGTTAATGTAGAAAAAGTTGAGGCCTATAACTTTCTCCACATGATTATGATCAGAACTTTTCAGTGCTCCTACAAATACCCTATCACCCCCAAAGAGAAACCCCTTCAAACTCTGGTACATGAGTACCAACCTCTGGGTATTTAGCATGCAAAGGAGCCAATAACCAATGTCATTTTCATCCAACTCAGAAGGCAGTATTCATGAAAGCGAAAAATAATCTTACAATTTTACTTTGTATTAAATAGAATTAGCACATTATAGTTAATATTGCAACTGAATTTCCATTATAAGTCTGATCTGGCACTCCATCAAAATTTACAAAGGAACAAGAAAATTATATTCAACTTCAACAGTAGAAGTGCTGGGGCTAAAGTAGAATGTGTGTATAAGAATTCCAGTGACTTGGACATGGGTTTCCTGAATTATGACAACTAAAGCTGGCTGGAAAATGTTGAGCATTTTTCATGGGGGGAAAAATGCACAAGGCTATTTCAGGAAAGGCTGAAAGGGGGGGGAGAATGGAGATAGATCGTGGGGTGTCGGGAGGCGGGGCAACTAGGGCACACCTGTATCATCAGGGCTATTTCAACAGGAGTACCCTAACCTCTGCCAGGATCTCACCCTCTCCTCTCCTCCCCCACCCTTGAATAAGGGAAGACCAAACTGCCTCCTTTATCCCTATGTAGGACTCAATACATTGATGAAGGTGCTTATGCATGCTTATGACTAGATTGTGCCTTAAAGTTACAAGCCTGGGTTTGAGGAAGAAGGTCCTGAAAACTATATTACAGCAACAGGTCTGCCACCTTTCAGACATGTGCAGCATGCACTCCCCATTGTCCTGATCATATGGAAAAATCTAACAGGGTTAACAATATAGGCCAGGATTGAAAATATCCAAAACCCAATGTCAGTGTTTTCTACTTTCCCAGTCTGCTTCAAATTGTATATCCCAACCTTGTCCTCAATCACCCATTCTGGTGGCTACGGATTTATTAACTTTTACTCTCAAATCTAGGCAAGGAGTTTTCCAATTAAGTCATCCCAGCATCAATAGGGTGTATTTTACCTGTCAGTTTGTTTTATCAATATTAAAAAAGGACTTGGAGTCAAAACTTTTGAGGACTCTATGAATTCTCAAAGTGCAGCATTCTAATGCTATGAAGTAGGAAACTGAGACAACATCACACAGCTAATGTCCTGCTGTCAATTTTACAGGGCTCTCAGCCAGAATTGCAGGGGGGAGGGGGAGGGAGAGGATTCAGTGTGAGAAGTGTCTCCACTTTTGTTGGATATTTTTCAACACATCTGTAACCTATAATAATCATAGAAGTGAACAGTAGCAAAACAACATATAGTTACCTATATTCAGGAGCAGAGGCTTGAGGAATGTTGAACCAAAACAGGTCTGAACTACATCTGAATTGATTCCCATGCATGTATGTGTCCCCTAGCTGGTTACATTTTCAGCAATGCCATCACTGTCTCCCCATCCCACTTCCCTTGCTTAGAGTCTCTAAGACCCAAATTCTCAACAGTATTTCAGCTTCTCACATTCATCAATTTCAATGGAAGTTAGAATCCCAAATACTTTTGAGGGTCTGGGCTTCAGAGCCTAAATAAAATATTCATACATACTCCTTTTTCATCCATAAATCTCAAAGCACTTAGCAAAGGAGGTAAGTATAATTGTCCTCATTTTCTAGACGGAGAAACTGAGAGGCAAAGTGATTTGCACAAAGTCATTAACAGAGTCAGAAGTAGAATCCAGGTCTTCTGAATTCCAGTCTAGTGCTCTACCCAGTAGGCCACACTGCGTGGCCCACCCATGCAAAAGGCATATTGTTGACCAATAGAATTCATATTTGTCTTGTGTAATTAGGTGAATTAGGGTAGGAAATGTTGTCTTAAACTTCTAATGTATACCATGGAACTGATATTTTAAATTCTTTTAGGCAGAAATTGTGGATGCAATTGTGTGCTTGCAGTTATGCACAGATACAACTGAAGTTACTTAGACACTTAACAAAACTGGTTTGTGAGCACAAACAATTATATGTAGATTCAAGGTTTTAAAAGCATTTCACTTCTTCAGAGATCACTAACCATTTCTTTTGCAGGTACTTTCTTTCTCTTCTTTGTTTAACTTGAATATTCATAAGCAGATGCACCTAGTTGGTTCCCTATTCTGAAGTTCACCCTTGTTGGTTCTCCTTGACAACACCGCTTAAGGTAGGAGCAGATCAGACCCTTAAAGTATTCCATCTTCATTCACATTTTGAATTTAAAACTACCCTTCTTCCTTGTAAATATTAATGAGGACAATTAACACTTCTTTCTCTGCAGATACAACTGTTAATTTGTTAGCTCAGTTCAACACCCTCTTCCTGTGTGAATTTAACTATCAATTTGTGAACTCAACTAAACAGCCATGGATAAGTGAAAAATAAAACAAAGTAAAAATGACTCTACTTTAAAGTAATGTTTCAAATATATGATCAGTTTCTTTTCCTGGACGAAGCCCCTCCTCATTTGTTTTGAAGAACTGTATAGGAGATTCCAATCAGAAACCCTGTTTCTAATTTTGTTTTTAACTTTTGTCTCTAAATGTGGAATTTCCACCTCATGAAAGTTACGCAACACAAAATGTATTTCTTTAAAGTTCAGTTCTGCAATAGGATGAGCACTCTGTTCCTAGTTCAACAAAACATTTTAAACATATAATAATTTTAAGCATCTGAATACTCCAACTTAGATTGAACTGCTTCAGTGAATAAATTGTCCTCAATGAGAATGTTCATGAGCTTAAAATTAAGTAAGTGTTTTCTTGATTCAGGGCCAGAGTGCTCAGCACCTTGCTGGATTTACCCCTTGAGATCTTAGGATGCATCTACATTTGAGCTTAGAAGTGTGATTCCCAGCTCACATGTAAATAAATATCCGCACTACTTCTGTTCCGGTTAGCATATAAAAATAGCAATGTGTCCGTGGCAGCTTGAGAAGTAACTCAGAGTAGCTGTCCAAGCACCCACCCAGGGATCAGGTGCAATAGTATTCAGGGTTTGTTTGGTTTTTGGTTGTTCTTTTTTTTTTGCACTAGCCGAAGTATAGCTAGTGGGGGTACATCTATGTGAGCTGGGAATCACACCTCCCAGCTCAAATATAACTGTACCCTTAGATACCTTTAATAAAGCAATATAGGGCATCACATGGCTGACAAGACTGAGTTCTTCTTCCAATCACTATCTTACTTATAGGTAAACCTTATTTGGTCCTCTTCTTCTTTTCTATACTGAACAAGATGTTAAAATATCCATAAAAGACACCACCTGCTCAGGAGCATTCCAGCACCTGGTGTCTCCTTTTATGGTTATTTTCATAGCTGCATGGATATATCAGGCCTTATGTGACCTATGTGACTCTGCATCTGGATTTGACAGGCAAAAAGTTCACTCATTATTATTTAAAGCAAGCTTTGGAGATAAGTCTAGGGCAGTGCTTACATTGGATTAGGTTCACTTTACTCATTTATAGCCTAAATGATACCTGTATGGCTGGTGGAGGGGAAGGGGGCTGGGTTGCAGTATATTCCCCCTGTTCACTCTTACTGTGAGAGAGCAGCAGCTGCAGCCCCTTCACAGCCTTTTTCAAAGTGATAAGTCTGCTGAGTCTGTATAAACGTGGATTCTTGGCCTCTTTCATTGTCCACCCAGCTGATGTCTTTCAAGTTGGCTTCAAGTAGAGCTGGGCACAGAGACCCTTTTATATGGCACCTATGGCCAGCTTGACCAGCTCCAGTACAAGACTTAAGGGGGGCAGAAGACATTTTGCCGTCCCTCTGTACCTCAGTAAATGTCATGCAGTGTGATATGCCAGAGTGGATTCACCTTCTGATTAGAGATTTATTAGACTCTTTCTTTATCTCTTGAAATAAAGACTTTAGAGATAAACCATCCTTAAGATAAAAGTGGACTGAGATCTGGTAGATCCAGGTCAAAAGGAAGTAGATTCCATGAGACATGCAGGTGTCACAGCAGGAGATGAATTGTTTTAAATATTTTGGAGAACTGGTTGGAAAAAAAAAATGACGGAATATGTTTTGCTGAAATCAAATGTTTCACAGGAATTTGTTTTTTCCGCTAAATTTTTATGGAAAATTTTCAAAAGAATTCCAAGTAAAATGGAGTATTTTGTTGTGATTTCTCATATTATTTCAGCTTTCCCATTTTGCTTTGACATATCTTAATTAGATTACTTTAATATAACATTTTACATGCTAAATATTTACATTCTAATGTTTTGAAATCACTAGAAACATCAAAGCATTTTATTTCCAATCAAAATATTTCACAGATTTTGTTCCATGAAATATTTATATTTTGACTCTTTGTCCTTATTCAAGATGAAAACAAATTTCAGGTTTTCAGAATTTCCTGTGGGATGAAAATTCTGTTTTCTGACCATCTCTAATATTTTATAAAGCACTGAAATATGATATAATAAGAGTTTATGAAACAAGGAAAGACAAGTATTTTTGACAAAATTAGGGACATTTGCTCACCCTCAGAGTATTTGACAAATGGAGCAGTATAGGAGCACTTAGTTTCACAAAATGAAAGACCTGTACAATTGATGTATGGCACAAATGACTGCCCCACACCTTTAAGCGGGGGGGAATTTGTCCAGCCGAATGAAGGGAACAGAGGCATGGTTGTGGGAAAGGCGGGGAGAGAGGAACACTGCTGCAAAAGGGGACAAGGGGACAGCGTGGTGACGCTGACTCATCCCCTAGGAATTGGATCAGAAAGGTTTAAAAGGGAAGCCTCCTTTCATATGGAGCAGGCTGAGGTACCCTCCCTCCCCTTTTGGTAGTGAAATACCAGTTTTAGTCAAGACCTGCTATGGGCTTTGTGATAGCTGCCCCTTGTTTAGGAGGGCTGGGAAGGAATTTTTCCCTTAACATCAGATTAGCATAGGTGAAGTTGGGGGGGTTTCGACTTCCCCATAGCTGTTACCCAAAATTGGGCCAGCTAGTAAGCTTAGGGAGGACTAATGACCCACCAGAGTTTGGCAGAAAGCAGCACATTTATTATACTGATAGCGAAGCTCAAAAGAAGGGGGGGTCACACTCGCATACTCACGCTCCCAGGACAGGCACAGCACTGGAGATGTCAGGATCCTTCAAGCTAAGTTTTCCGCAGTGCAGCAATGGATGGTGTGATGAAGCTAAGTCTTCCCAAGGCATGATGGAATGCAAAGCAGCAGACCACTGGCCAGGCAGTCCGAGCAAAGGGCCTTCATGGGAGGTACAAGCTTGTGAGTGCACTCCTGAGCACATGGCCACTTCCCCTTTTAAGGACCTGCTCCTCATGGCCTGCGACTAGAGATGACTTGGCCTCATCTGGTTGGTCACACTCCACCTCAGGCATTGTCCATGCAGTATCCATGCACTGGGTGTGTGATCACTGCCTAATTAGAGTCCAAGACACCTTGTCTTCCTTGGAGCTCTTCTGAAGCATCCCATTTATCCCACAAGCATTCCAGGAGGGAGGGGGAGGGGGAAAGCCACTTCACAGGTATTCAAAGTGGGAGAGGAGACAAAGGAGGGGGGCAGGGGGAGTGTAACAGACCTTTTGAGCATAGAGGTTATACATAGCATACATAGTCATAAAGACCAGTCAGATCACTGCTGCTCCTACGACAATAGCAAGCTCAGGAAGAGCTCTTTTCATGCATGGCATGTAGGGCCGTGAGCTGTACGTCACCACTCATAGGGTAGGGTGGGTAGGATGCCCAGTGCAGGTACTCCATAGGGAAGGGATACAGTGAGCGGATAAATGGCTTGGAAAAGGACTTAAAAAGGAGGTGTTGGTTAAAGGAACAGAATGGGGGGGGGAGGGAATTGGGGCTCCTGTGATTGATACAGCAGGGAGCCAACCCCCACTGTCTTATAGTCCAGCTATAAGGGGGGTGGGGGAGGGCTTGGATGGTAAGGGCCCAGCAATAGATTGGCTGGGGAAACCTGGATGGAAAAAGAGGAGGATCTGGTGGGAACCGCCCCCCCACCCCCCCGGGGTAATTATGGAATGAGCATGAACCTGCACTATACACTTTTATCTGCCGGGTAGTCCCAGACATCTAAAAATAAAGTTTGCTGCCTGATTAAAGCCATGTCAAATGTCTCCTGCTCTTCTTTCGATATAGCCAGACAATACTAGATTAGGAATGTTTAATTATCCCACTAGTCCCACAAAGATTAAATGGAAATGATAATACAAACTCTACAAATACTCTATTACCTTTTCCAATACACAATACTCCAGGAATGAATGTCCCGAACAGCCAAACAAGGGATGTTCCTGGCATCACTGCTCCAATAGAGGAAGGTTGAGGTATAAGGGGAGCAGACTGCAACTTCAGATACAGTGCAGAGACCTGAGGGCCTCCACAGGGATGGCCCTAGATCTTTATGAAGCCTGGGGGACCTACAGAGTTTGGGAGACTCCACAGCACATTACAATGGCAGGGGGCAAGAGGGGGAATTGGGACAAACAGGACCTTGGCCAACCCCCTTCCAAAAGGACAATATAGGGGGCATTCCTTGGAGAGTTTTCCTCCTCTTTGCTCTCTTCTTGCAGTGAAGAAGACTTCAGTTTCATTAATTCTGTGCTGAAGCTGAGTAAGGACATCAGGATCAGGCCTCTGCTGGTCTTATCTGTTGAGGGACAATGTGCCATTTTTTCAAAGTCACATCTCAGAGGAGATCTGTACCTCAAAAGGAGAGGAAACAGCCATTTAACTTGACAGTCCGATAGGGTGTTCTGGGGTGACTGGAATAAATTAATGAGACAAAAAGGCAGTTTCTGCTTAGTGGCTCCTGCTAGGTACTGGAAAAAGGTTATTATTACCACAAAATAACCCATTATAGTCACAATCACATTACAGTTAGCAAATCACAAATAAGCTCTGGATTTATGGAGTGAATTGCTTCACCAGTCACAAAACTCATTCCTTGTGAAGATTGCCTTTAAATTCCTTAAAGTAAAACTGATGGTCTCTGGCTGTTTTTGTTTGGTTGTTTTGTTTTGTTTTGTTCTTTTTCCAGGGGAAAGGAGAACATTAAATGAAAACAAATCTGCATAAAATGTGACACTGTGCGTGTGTGCATGCATGTCTGCCCATGTGTGGAGGCAGAAGGGTGTGGAAGGATTTGGGCCACTTCCTGCAAACCCCTTGCTAATGTGAGTACTCCTTTGGTTTTGTAGGGTTTGGGTCCTATATCATTATAGATAAAAATGACCTGATCTGGAATCTGATGCACTCACACATTACATGTTTTGGCAAATTGCCACATACTTTTAAGTGACACACACTGTAAAGATTGGCATATGTGATCTCTGAGAGTGAGCTGTTTAGCAGAAGTTGATTTTAGGGCACCTGAATTTCCTCTCAGCAACTTAGCTGATGAGAATTGCCAAATTAAGCTTTTCCTTTCACTTGTGACAATAGGGCCTTATTTTATCTTCAGTCTTGATTGCCCCCTTAAAGCACACCATTGAAATATTTGCTATGCACATAAAAGAAGAAGATGAAAGAGCTTAAATCACAGACCCAGGGTGATTATCTAGAAATCAGAGTGCTGAAAAATGAAGGATAATATCAGTTGAAGTGTCACTAAAACAGAGTTATGAGTATAGTCAGGTAAAATACTTGATAATTGCTTATAATTTTCAGTGTTCTGAAAACAATTTCCTGGCCAGATGTTTTCACATTGTATTAGATATTTCACTCTCTGTCAAGTATTGTACATTTTCTCTAGTTTATGATTCAAGGTGTTAATCATATTCAGTCTTTCAAGATGATTACCTGGTAACATTAACATACAAATGTACAATGATTACCTCTGCTCTTCAGAATTCTTTGCATTCTGCACAAGAAAAAAAGAGAGAGAAATAAAAGAAATGAATCAATCTGCTTCAACTGGCATGATGCCTGGCTCAAAAAATGAAATTATCCTGAATTCTGAGGCTATGAAAATTAAGTATTAATCAAGACAGAAGTATTGAAAGTTTCTCCTGAGCAAACTGCCAGCATTGCAATATGGCATCAGACTTCCGGTGAGCTAAAATTGGGGGGCACAGTTCGACCCCACATTTCTGCCTGGTAATCCCCACTTTTCCCAGCCCCACATTCTGCCTTCAGCTACAGTGTGCTAAATATCTGTGGATATCTTCCAGGGACTTCCAGGAACTTGTAAAGCAGGATCTTGCAAAGCTAAAGCGATTCTTACTGTGAAACACTGAAAATTCTGTACAGAAATTGGGACATGTCTACCACATTTTCAGCTACAAATGGCAGGGCAAAATTCTCTCACACAGTCAAAAGACTGTCTCTTGGTAGACCGTGTTAATGGATATTCCTTACAGTATCCTTTTCTGTACTTTGCTGCTACTTCCACTAATCCATAGTTCCTCTGCTTTGCTGAATTGGCTCATTTGGAATGAGCCCTTCCTGTATGTCATTGTAATAAGAGAGTTGCTTATGCAGTCAATCTAGGACCCAGGGCTACAAAGACAATAGGAAATAATACATGGGAATTTGAGCCTTATGTAAAATGAGAGATTGGAGTCAAAAGGGAAATAGTAGCAAAAGAAAAAACCAGCAAATTGAACCTCTTTTCCAATCATCTGTGAACACTGGATACAAATGTAACAATGGTCCTGGTCAGGTGTCTGCAGGGATTTAACCCAGGATGTCAAGATTTAAAAAGCAGCAGCTTCTATTGCTTGAGCTAAAGGACCAGGTGTGGCAGTGTAGAGTTGGTAGCACACTCATAAATCTCCCTATATGGTCTAAGCACTAAAATGCATGGGTTCCACAAATGTATAAGAGGCCCAATTCTTGGGTCCAACTGAGCTGAGTGTAGCAAAGGTGACTTTATGCCACCTTTATTCTCCCCCCCTTTCACTTAAATTCTGGGGCTGATTGAGGCATCTCAGATATCTGCTGTGGGAGCTCAGAACCACTGAAAATCAGAACACGTGCTAAAAAGCCTAAATATGGATTTATGAGACTAACTTTACGCTACCAGATCTGGACATTTTGACTTGAATGACTTTCCTTTCCCCTTTTGTGAGCTCCTCTAAGTTAAGGTAAAAGTTCTGTCTCCAACATAATCTCCGAGTCTCAATGGGCTCACATAGGACATCCCTAGAGGTGATTGGCAAGAAATGCTCTAAATGTCAATTGCTTATCCCCGCCTTCCTGATGCATTCTCTGCTTGTTAACTACCTCTTGCCTTTTCCTTCTGTTGCATTGCATCTACCTTATGGAGATTATCACAATGGACCGTTTTTAAACAATTTAGGATGACTCTTTAAAATGTTTACCTCAGACTTGGCCTGTGTTCCTTCAGTTTGTTCATCTGTGGTCCTCCTTACTACGGCTTAAGACCTCACATCCCAACATTGCAACTGACTCTTCTTTAAAAATAAGGAAGGACAAAGCTGAAAGGGAAACATCAGCATGTTCACATTTAATTTTATTTTTGTCTGTCATCTAAAATTAAAAGCATTTGTACTGCAAACTAAGAAACAGTTATTCTTATCAGGCGGAAACCAGGATCACCTACAGTAGAGTTTGGTGAATAGCATTATAAGGCTCACTTTTCAAAGCAGACATATGTATCACAAAGGGCCATGTTTTTATTTTTTTAAAGAAAATTTTAATTGATCCAAAC
The DNA here is from genome assembly GCF_965140295.1 of Lepidochelys olivacea. NCBI lineage: Eukaryota > Metazoa > Chordata > Testudines > Cheloniidae > Lepidochelys > Lepidochelys olivacea. Next base: position 42,686,527 of record NC_140414.1, on the reverse strand, counting down.
TTTAAAACTCATTGAAATAAATGAGTTTCAGTGGTTTGTCAATATTTGTTAGCCCCTGTTTCGTCATAGAGATAATGTGTTTAACCTTTTCAAAAAATGGTTAATAAGTGGTTGGTTGATTAATAAGGGTCTGATTCTGCCACCTTCATTCACACTAAGTGATGCCTTACTCTGCGAGAAAACTGATTGCAATCAACATGAATAAAGATGACACAGCTGGATGTTTAACGCTCTGATTCAGCCAAGCTCTCAAGCACATGCTTAATTTCAAGTTTGTGACATCAATGGACAACTCACATGCTTAAAGTAAAGTGTGTACCTAGATGCCTGCCACCATCAGGTCCTTAGTGTGCAGTGAATATCAAAATATTCAATCATTCTGTTTGGTTCAGATAAACTCTAAGGGTGAGATCCCAGCCCTATTAAAGTCAATGGGAGTTTTGCCTTTGTTTTTAACAGCAGCAGGATTTCACCTTTAAATATGTGCAACACACAGCTCCATCCTGGAGTTCCTCAGGGATCAGTTTTGGGACCAGTCTTATTTAACATTTTTATTACTGACAAAAAGTGAGAGTGTGCAAATAAAAAGTTGTGGATGACACAAAGTTGGGAGGTATTTCCAGTACAGAGGAGGACTGGAATATCATTCAAAAAGATCTGGATGACCTTGTAAACTAGACTAATAGAAATAGGATTAAATTTAATAGTGCAAAGTGGAAGCTCATGCATTTAGGAACTAACAACAATAATTTTTGCTATAAGGTGGGGACTTAACAGTTGGAAGCATCAGAGGAGGAGAAAGACCTGAGTGTATTGGTTGATCACAGGATGACTATGAGCTGTCAATGTGATGCACCCATGAAAAAGGCTAATGCAGTTCTAGGATGCATCGGGCAAGGTATTTCCAGTAGTGACAAGGAAGTGTTAGTACCATTATACAAGACCTCATCTGCAATACTTTGTGCAGTTCTTGTCTTCCATGTTTAAGAAAGACTAATTCAAACTGGATCAGGGCTACTCTGATGAATCCGAGGAATGGAAAACCTACCAAATGAGAGGAGACTCAAACAGCTTGCTTGTTTAGCCTAGCCAAAAGAAGGCTGAGGGGAGATATGATTGCTCTCTATAAATACATCAGAGGGATAAATAGCAGGGAGGGAAAGGAGTTATTTAAATTAAGCAGCAATATGAACACAAGAACAAATAGATATAAGCTGGCCATCAACCAGTTTAGGCTCAAAATTAGGCAAAGGTTTCTAACCATCAGAGGAGTGAAGTTCTGGAACAGCCTTCCAAGTGAAGCAGTGGGGGCAGAAAACCTAACTGGCTTCAAAACTGAGCTTGATAAGTTTATGGAGGCGATGGTATGGTGAGATTACCTATGATAACATGTGGCCCATCAGCGACTGCCAGTAGCAACAATCCCCAATGGCTGGAGATGGGATACTAGATGGGGAGGGCTTGAGTTACTACAGAGAATTCTTTCCCAGGTGTCTGGCTGGTGAGTCTTATTCGCGTGCTCAGGGTCTAACTGATCACCATATTTGGGGTTGGGAAGGGATTTCCCCCCAGGTCAGATTGGTAGAGACCCCGAGGGTTTTTTCTCCTTCCTCTACAACAGGGGGCATGGAACACTTGCAGGTTAAACTAGTGTAAAGGGTGAATTCGCTGTAACTTGATGTCTTTAATCCATGATTAGAGGACTTCAGTAACTCAGCCAGAGATTAGGGGTCTATTTCGGGAGTGGGTGCGTGAGGTTCTATGACCTGAAATGTTCAGGAGGTTAGACTAGATGTTCGTGATGGTCCCTTTTGACCTTAAAGTCTATGACTCTATCTTGTGCAGAATGCTAGCTGGAAGAATGCTATTGAGCAACACGGTAGCCTTCCAGGAGGATGGGAAACAGCCAAAGAAATTGATTCTCCACTTTCCTGATGGTGATGGCAAAAATTCCTTTGAATTGAATGGGTTCAGCATCAGGGTCATGATGAGTAAAGTAGGAATGCCAGCCAGGGCTTACTACAGATGATTTTTTTTTAAAGTTTCTATGTGATGTGCCTATGAGACTCAGAGCCTATGATTTTAGGAAAGTTACTATTGCATAATTTGTGCTAAATTTGCTTTGTAGACATTCTAATATATTTGTGTTTGACCACATATGAAATATTTGCTCAACATTCTGTTCATGGTCAAACTTCCTTTGACAAATTAGCATAACCTGCACAATAAGAAATACCATTAAAGAAACTGATTTATGTTTCAGACTTTCAAAGAACTATCATAATAACACTGCAATTAAAACAAAACACAAAAATTACAACAAATACCTTGACAGTGTTAACATTTTTTTATAAAATGTCTCCCTTTATTACATTTGAATTGCTTTCTCCTTGTAATAACATTAGTGTCAGGAAAAATGGACAAGGTCTGTTCTCAGCAACAATTCATTATATTAATGTGCCCCATGAGAAATCTTAATAACTGACAAGAGATTTAGCAGTTCTGGTAGTTACACACAGATGTTAGGATGTACAATCTTCAACCTTCAAAGAAATATTTAAAGAGCTGAAGACAGTATTATTGTTAGTGAACAGCTGTTCCAGTGGCCTCAATGAGATGAACATTTCCAGACTACTTTTTTAATAGGGCAACACTAGTTCAGTTTAATTTACCTCCCATATGACCCCATGTATCTAAGTTAAGTTTAAGATGGTGTAACTTGGAGCCTTCTGACCCATAAGTGTGCTGATTCTGAGATCAATTCCCCCTACACTTATTCAAACTCTGATTTAGTTGTGTATGCTTTTACTAATTTGTAATACACATTCTATCTCTTACACATATGTACATATGGGCCTCTGAATTTGACCCATGGGCCAGTGACATATTTAGTTATCAGTTATGCTTTAATGCATATTTAGTGGATTGCAAATAGAAAAGGAATATTCCTAGGGGTTCATACTTGGTTTTCTTATTTGTCTATACTAAGAAAAAGATAGGAGGCCAGATCCTCTGGTATGATTCAGCCACCTTGAGCCACTCAGGCTGTTCAAAGGGACACAGATTCTGGCCATAAATGGCCTGTGGTGAATCCTGCTTTTGGAAGATAACTCTTCATTGGCATAAAGCTGGTGGAGGCAATTACCTGTGCCAGGTGCCACCTGGATCCTGCAGTTTGGGGGCAGATTAGTGGCTTGATGGAACTGAGGGAATTTACTGCAGAGGAATAAGACAGAGATATCCCTAGGCTTCTTCAGCTAATGCCAAGAAGAAGCCACTTGGTAATTGTAACTTGTTCCTCAATAGCTTCCACTCTCACTTGCACTGGGCAGAGCTCAGATACAAGAAAGAATTGAGCCTAGAGGTGAGGGAGGAAGAGTAACTATTTTTAAAAGATGCATATAACGTTGAGGGGACCCAACATTCCAATACCCATATTGATGATTCCCTGTCTCTCCCCTTCCAGTCTGTTACGGACTCCAGGGTGAAGGCAATCGTTTGACTATACTTGCGGTTCTTTCTTTAAAACTTTCAAAAGAGCAAATAACTGAAAATATCCAAATTTATTGTCTAAAGATGAAACCGTACAATACAAAAAGGAGACATACATACATACATACTTCCAGGAAACAAATTCTTGCAGTGTTACCTAGAAGTTGTGCTTCAAAGATATGCATTTCAGCTAGCAGTATTTATAGTATGATTTTACAAGTTACAAAACTTTCTATACATCACTGAAACCCACCTCAGCTGTTTGTCCCAGTTCCTTAACTTGTTCTTTACCTTTTCTTACGTACCTCTTATCTTCCTTTTGGATATTAATATTCCAGATATTGGTCCATGAAGGTACCTCCCTCTACTTACCCATATCTTGTTTTAAATACTACATTCCAAGCACTGACAAGCCATGAAAGTACTCCTTCTCTGTGCTTGGTACAAAGTATTCATGAATCTGGTTTGACAAGTTTCCTATTTTCTAATGCCAAAGCTGACTACAGCTTTGCAAAGTGTTGTGGGATACCTCACATGTGGGATACCTCACATGAGGACATAATACATTAAGTCAACATAACTTTCCAACCCTTATATTAATACTGTGAACATAATACCCATTCATGTGATGTATATTATGCCTAACATATATATATATATATATATGTGTGTGTGTGTGTGTGTGTTGAGTAACACTATCTTTCATTTTTGTTTATGTACTGCTTTTCTGCAGCTGCAAAACTGATAAGGCCTGCAAAATAAATAAATACATCAAATAAAAATTTCCAATTAACTCAATTTTTAAGGAGCTAATAAACCATCAGATCAAAAGTTGACAACAGAACTTCAAGTTTGCTGTTCAATATGTGTGTGTTGTAAACCAAGATACCCCTTATTCTGTTTAAGTTTTTCTATTGATTAGAAAAAATTAATAAACATAATATTAGCCAATAGTTTCTATAGAGAAAATCAGCTCCCTTTTTGGTATTTGCTGAACAATAAAAATAAAAAAGTAAAATTATGCAAAGATTAAAATGAATGTATTTTGTGGCTCTTTTTATTGTAGACTACATAATTAATGAGCTGTCATATACTTCTCAGGTGGTGGTTGACATGTTACTGAAAGTTTGTTCATATAATAAGCCCTCAGATATCAGTGGAATGTGCTACCTGCCAAATCTGCTGCAAGGATTTCCTTGTGTTATAAGTCTGGGCTGTAGACGAGCCTAGTTATTTGTAAAAAATTAGATTTACCCTCCCATTAGACAAATCCTGCCTTGTGTTACACAGGTGCCCTTGTGGAGAAAAGAAGTGTATGGAGCACTGTTAACCTACCCCAGTGACAGAATAGATTAACTTGTTTGTGCCACTACTGTCACAGCTCTGACTCCAGGGGGAGTTATTTGCTGGCCAGAGGGTGTGGTCAGAGCCTCAGACCCTAATTTATACTCTTCAGTGAACTACACACTGCCTGAAACTCCTGTTGGACTCCAGGTCAGTCCACAAAGGCAGAGCCAGAAAGACTGGGAGATATGGTTTGTATTATAAGCAGTCTTCTGTGTCTCTCCCAGGCAGCACCTATCAGCAGGATTCCTACAGAGCCCCACATGGAATTTCAACCTATCCTCCATTGTACCTTCAATTGAACTTCCCTGAAAAAGGGAAGTTGGAAATGGTTCAGTAGTGTTGGTTGCTTGAGAAAAGGCTGAACTTCTCAATGATTCTGGGGAGTCAGGTAGATTTTCTTCTCTGAAGGGGGATGATTGTATCAGCAGTGAGCCCAGAGTTAGCTCCACAAAGGGGTTTAGGCACAAACTGTCACATTAGGCTCCTAAGTTCAAAATTTAGATCCTCAAAATTCCTATTTAGGTGCTGCCTGGAGATGCACAGAGTCCCTAGGTGCCTAAATTTCAGCAGATGACGTAGTCTAGGCATACAGCCTGATGCCCAGTGCCTATCTCACAACTAAGCCCCAGAGCGATGCTCAAACTAGGTAAGGCCCCACCCCACATTCCAAATGAATATCCTAACCACTGGCTATCAAGTCATTCTCCCTCTGGTCATTCTCCCAATGACTATTTAGCTGTTTATACAAAGTGGAACTGTTTCAATTTAGATTGAAACTATGTTCTCAGTGAATCTAGCCACCAGCTGCTCTGTGTTTTCTCCAGCAGGAAGAGCAGGGCTCTAAGGTTCACAACATGGAAGCAAGCTCATAGTTACAGAAAACTTAAAAAAAAAAAAAAAAAAAAGCCCACCTCTGTAGCTTACATTACAAGCAGTTTAGAAGCACTTTGGGCTTAACACTTCTGTTGGACTTCTCCAGGATATTATTAAGTCAATGGGAGTGATAGGGTGTAAGTTAGCACAGAACTTTGCTGAGCAAAAGTTACCAATTCAATAGTTTGATATTTTTCTGAAAAAAAAAAAATCTGGATGCTTCTCAAGAAAATCAAATTGATTTGCCTGGAATAGGGTGCTTGTAAAATTCACAAGTACTTTAAAACTCTTCCCCCACCTCCTAATTTTGCAGGGAATAGATATGCCATTGCTTTTGTGCACAGGCAAATTGCATTGTCAGTCTGTGCAAGTAGGACAGCAGTCACATAGGTGGGTGATGAAAAAGTGGGCAGAGGCAAATAGTGGGTGAAGCTGTGGCTCTGCCTCTCAATGCACTAGCCAGCAGGGCTGAACTGGTGTTGAGGGGGAAACAATCTGCACTAGGTATAGGACTGGAACACTTACTGCCACCTTGGAAGCAGGGATTGAACAGTGACTCCCTTAGTCACCATCTGATGCATAGCAGGCATAGCTGGCTGCTATGCTATCCTGTCTGCCCCCTACAGTGCAGGGGGCATGCTGTGGGGCAGGGAGTAAGTCAGAGTGATATATCTGTTCAGGTACTGCCAACTGTTAATTGTTAGAACGGCCACTAGGATGCTTTAATCTTTTTGGTTCTCTTTGGACAGAGAATAAGGCAGCCATAACCAGCTCTCTGATGGCTCCCTATCTCTGCTGCACCAAGTGGAAACTCAGAGAATCTGTCCCAAGTCCTCTAATGTTTACTTTGAGGTATGTACTGAGAAACCCAGAGTTAAATAAGAAATTCCCCGTTAGCAGTTATATTGCCTTCTGTATTTCTTTGTTGCTGTTGTCAAGTGTGAAGCTTTCTACTGTCTGAACAAAAAAGGATTGCTTAAAATACAAGCTGTGAGAATGAAAATCTCTGTTGTGTTGAATGAATGTGCAGAGATCCCTTTCTAGAAAGTTAGGATATATTGCTAGGAATTTTCCAGGAGTCTAAATATTACTTTCTTTTCCCCTTTCTTTTATATTTCTATAACCTACTTTTCCTTTCTGCCTCTCTTCCCCGTGACAAACAGCATTGTGTCCATCTTATGTTATATAGGACTATACAACTTGCCTTCATAAGCAGTTTCATATCAGTTCAGAGTCGGGGATCAGTCCCATTAGCTAGGTCTCAGTGTTTATGCTAGTGAAGGGAATAGACTGTGTTCCCAGTCACATTACTGGTCTACTCTCCATGGTGTCTCATCTCAGTTCTATCCTCTAGCTGGTGATTCCTCTAAGGACCTCAATTCCTTGTTAATGAGACATTCCTTAGCATTTAACTAGCTCGATGTGGATAGTAACTGAAGCACATCACAGGCATGTACTGGCAGAAAGGAAAGGCTAAAGATGTCTGAACTGACAAATGTGAAGGTAAATGTTATATTGACCTGTTTCTGTTAATCTCAGTGGCAATAGAATTTCTTCCATCAGCTAGTTGAGTGGCCATTCTGGATCTGAACTGTTATTACATAGCTTTACACAAAATTCTCCTACAGTCAGAAGTCCTGTCTACATATCTCTCTAAGGTTAGAAATCAAATCCATATTTTGAAAACACAAATAATATAAAATAAAATAAACAAACCTACATTACAGAAATTCTGCGACACAATAGTTTAGACTTTCTACAGACTTCATAAGAACCAAAATCTTTCATAGGAAGCAGCATGTTATAGTAACACACTTTATCTTGATATTTTAAGAGGGCTTTGTGTAGATGACTGGCTTTAGGCACAATCAATCCCAGACATCAAACCCAGACAACACAAGCCTATCTTTCTGCATCAAGATACTTGCAAAAAAGAGGAAGAAGAAAAGATGGGTCTTACCCTGTCTTAAGGAAGTAAAAGTCTTTGTCAGAGGACAAAACGAGTTCTAGCAGCACAGGAATGTAAAGGGAAAAAAAGTGTTATCTATGAAAGAATACTGATAAATATTCATTGTGATGGATTGTGACTTTCCAGAACAGAGTAAAAGCAGAGGGGGTGGTTCTGTACCATTATCGTGGAAGAGTATTTCCCTCTCTACAAGTCCTTACATGCAAGAATAAACTGTGATTTATTGGAATAAGAGCAAGTGAAAATCTGTGATGGACTATGGCAACATGTTCTCTGTGTGTTTGTGTACTCAGAGAGCCATGACTATCACTGATGAGAAACCTGAGCATGCTTGTGCTATAACTTTGTGTGCCATTATTACCTATCTAAAGACCCTTCCGATCAAAGGTTTCTACTTAGTACAGAAAATCCAAGGCCCCTCATTTGACTGAGAACTCCCGTGAACGAACAATAAGAAAATCACTAATCAAATGCAGTTTCTTAGGGTTGGTCTGGGTATCATATTAAATTACAAATGTATAAGGCAAATGTTTAAAGCATTGTGTTTCTAGAGGTACTGTAGCTATACTAGGATATAGAAACTAATAATATGACAGAGATACTTGTGGTTTATTTACTCATGAATTACCAATCAAGTATACAGAGTCTTGTAAGATGCCAGTATGCTATTTTACTTTAAGATGTCAAATGCATATTCTGTTCAGTTTGGATGGGAGATATAAATCCATTTTGTTGTTTTTCTCATAAGAAAGAGAAAGTCTTAGCGGAGTACTTGTGGTTGCTGTGTTTAACTGAGCTTCATATAGCAACTCTACATAAACACATTCAATTGAAAAGACATTCCTCCCCCTCCCCCACGAATAATTTCTACATGGCTAAGTTTATCTACATGCTTTCTCGTACTAACATAAAACCACTGGAACCTCAAGTGTGTTTCTAGGTTGTACGCCCTGAAGACAGGAAACTCTTGGTTTAGAGCCAAACAGGAAGTGGTGTTTTATATAGCACAACAAGTACTGCAAATGACACAGATCTCCAAACTCTGGACAATTAAGTAGCTGCTGGTAAGTGAAAGTATCCATGCTTTCTTTTACAGTAAGTACATTGTATTGTATGCTAGCTGATCTATTATTTTTACTGCACAGATGGAAGAGAAACAAGTCTGTCTTTTATTCCACTGTAACATTGAATTATGGGAACTTGGAAAATGTCTGTGGCCTAGAGGGAGACATTGTGCCAGAGTTTCATTTGCAGTTATTGAAGGCAAGAGGTTTACAAAATGTAATGAAATATGGCTAGAGAAGAGATTGAAGTAGATCTGAAACTTGGAACAACACTGGAAAACAAAATGTGTATGAGAAATAGAATTTCATGGATTTAAGGACAGAGGTGACATGAATAGTCTGCAGAAGGGACATTAAAAAGCATGTCTAGAATGATTCTAAACTACTAATATACTGTAGAAAATGTTTCAGCTCTTTACTGGTTTGCCTTGCATTTTTGTAATGATTATTTTATTAATTCACTAACCCCGTCAGTGTATACAGCTGGATGTCTTTTGATGATGATGTTATGTTTTTTTTGCAATGCATGAAGAATTCCATGTACAGTCAATGAACATAACTCACCACAAACAGAAATTTTGCAAAATCAGTACTACAAACCAAACTTATTTTGCAACCCCATGTCTTCAGAGATAGCCCCAAACAATCCACAAATGTACTGAATACATTTTTCTCCACTTATATCAGAAGGCAACGTTTAGTAATCAACTGCTTTTTGTTGGTCCCTTGAGTAGTCTCATAAATCAGATTTCACTGCGCTATAAACTTAAGGAAGTATATCCTAAAGCCTGCAATTCTCGGAGAAGGCTATGGCTAGGAATTTTTACATAATGGGGCAATTTGACCTTAACTGTGATCATGTAAATACAAACCAGTGCAGCCTTAACTTGCTTGTTTGGTTAGTTGGTTCAAAAAAATTCAATAGTGTTTGGCATATAATAGTGCTTGTGGAGCCAAAAAAAACAGTATCAAATGAAAAATAGTTTGGAAGAGAAACTTTCAACTGCTTGAGAGCTCAGGAGTAGCTTGAACTATTACTCAAGGGACATCTATTGATAATAAATGTTATTTAGGCACATTGGCTTTTGTTTTGTATTTACAGTTGCTGTTAAAAGAGAATTGATGGTGATTTATGTTTTGGGGCAACCCATGAGGTTATTTGCTTGTTGGGATACAGAAAGAGGTGGATAAATCAAGGATAGAAATTTGCTTTAAAGAAAATACCAACTCATTCAAATATTGGCATTGCTAAAGTATTAAGGACAACATGGTGACCCTGAAGTGAAATATCCATAAAATAAATAGCAGCTTCATTAAAAAATGATCAAAGTGCCATATTTTTTGAAATTATGAAACATTTCCTGCAATTTTAATTTGAAGGAAGCATTTCTGTTTCATTTTATCAAAACGTTAAAGGGACACCATCCACCTTAAATAACTCTTTTCTTCCTGAAAATCTTTTATTTCCTTTTGTAATAAAGCAACTCCTAAGGTTACTGTTCCTGAATGAGATAAGAGAAAAAATTCATTTTTTTTCAGGTTAATCGCTTTTGGCATTTGAGAGCACTTTGTGTCTAGTCAGTTCTACTCTTTCCCTTATCAGTGAGTTAGCTTCCTCCTTATGTTTGTGTGGGTCACACACAGCAGAAGGGAGAGAGCAAAATGAAGAAAATGTGTTTGTGAAACCACAACATGAGGCAAGGGGTCACAGAAGCAAGTGCAGCATCTAAAGCTACTTTTAACTCATTGTTTGACCTGATTAAACTTCATATTGGCAACGATCTTTTAAATACTGATTGCTGAACTGTCATCTTGATTGGAGGAGACAAACTTATAGATTGTTTTGGATAAGGATTTCTTGATGATTTTCATATACCACTTGGAATGTGGCCGTGGACCCAGACTTAGCAGATGAGATGACAATGAGCAGATCAAGCTTCCGCCTGTAATATGGTAGATGCAGTTAGTAGCACAGGTTCCAGAGACATCTTTGCCTGCTGCTGCAGCACCAGCAGTAACTGATCTGTTTCTTTTCTTTCCATCACCCCACCCCGCGCTCCACCCTCAACAGTGCTCCACCCTCCACTGCCCAGTGCTCTGTCTCCCCTCACCTGTTCACACATGGAGGATGTGAAGCCAGACAGAACCTGTAGTCTCCTTTCCATTGAGAAAGGACTCCAGGTTCTACTGGGGGCTACTAATCCCCACTTCTCTTGGGAGGGATGAAGTGTGCAAGGGGAGGGAAGAGGAGCAAGAAAGGTAAGGAGTGTAAAAAGAGTGTGAAAGGAGAGAGATGGTGAATTGGTTTGATTGCAGGGGAAGTGGAAAAGGAGAGGAGGAGAGTGTGAAAGAAGAAGTAAAGACGGTGTGTGTTTAAGACTAAAGCTAGAGGATAAGTGTGACAAGGGAATAAGAGGAAAGGAGGAGAGTCTAAAGGTGAGGAAATGTGAAAGAAGAGAAAGGGTGTGTGCATGTGCTCATGTGAAGGGAGAGGAAGGGGCTGTGCTCACATGTCTGTGAAACATGAGGAGGATAGGTCCATGAATGGTTATTAGCCAGGATGGGCAGGGAGGGTGTCCCTAGCCTCTGTCTGCCAGAAGCTGGGAGTGGGTGACAGGGGATGGATCACTGGATGATGACCCGTTCTGTTCATTCCCTCTGGGGCACCTGACATTGGCTACTGTCGAAAGACAGGATACTGGGCTAGATAGACTTTTGGTCTGGCTCAGTATGGCCGTTCTTATGTTCTTATGAGAGGAAGAAGGTATGTGTTACTGTAGCTTCAGTTCTTTTGTTGCTTTCAGTTTTCTGCTTATTTATTATGTACCAACTTGCAGTACATATAACATAAAATCCCCTAAAACTATCACAAAGGAGAGCTTATCCAAATACCCCAGAATGTTAGCTTTTCTCATGCATTTCTCTGTAACCACTGATATTTTCCTTTTGCAGTCAGCTACTGCCGTTACACAATAACACTTAGTTGCAAAGATACACTTGCAATAGCCGCCCCCCATCACTGTCATTTAGTCCAACAATTTCAGATCTGAAAATCCCTACTAAGGTGACTCCCATCTTGCTCAGCTTCTCTTGTCTCAAATGTCACTAATAGAGCTCATACATAAATTATATGGGCCCAATCTTGTGCAGTGCTGAGCACCCTTTGACACCAGTAGAACTTGAGTGTGCTGCAACTTGTAGAATCAGACTTTAACTTAGGATGAACATTTATTCATACTAAGGCATTGCACAGGTTCAATAAGCAGGCAAGTGTCAGACACCACCGATTTAGTCAACTCTCTACACAAACATGCCTCATAAACTATTTAAAAGTATATTATGTCTATTTTAGGATGAGGGAGATGTGGAGCCGTCAAGTGGTGCTGTTACCATAGAAACAGGGATAAACAATGGCATCATCAATAAGTTAAAATGACCACTTCCAAATATTTGCATTTGTTTGTTAGTTTAAAGGCTCTATGGAGAATACAGGAAATAGTTCATTATCCACATTTTTCCATCCAAGTTACCTATGTGTGAAGATCTCCATATCTTTGTTTGCAAAGATGCTCTTTTGACAGGCTTTTCAAAACTGGTGGGTGTTTTGATCAATGAATTGTCCTTTTTGATGGTTAGACTGAGGCAGAAGTAATTGAGGTCTCTGTGGATCACCTTTTCTTTCTCACTCTGGTCATACAGCATTGTATGACTCTGTATGACAGGCTCAAACTAAATGTATACCCCTATGATAAATGAAGGGAACGGGGTAGCTCCCTTTTATGGACACCCAGCCAGTCAGTAGCTATAAAATGCCTCTTAGTACCTGTTCTCTAATTGCTCTAACTGTAAAGGGTTAAAAAGTCTCACTGCTATCCATAGGTAAAAGGAAGTGAGTGGGCACCTGGCCAAAAGAACCAAAGGGAAGGCTAGAACTTTTTAAAATTGAAACAAGACTCCCCTTTTGTCTGTCCCCTTTTGGTTGTTCTCCCGGGGAAAGGTGAACAGGGCAACATTTATGCTGTTGGGGCCAGGTATGAAAAATCCTCAGTATCATACCTAGAAACTACTCATTTGAAACCACAGATATGTAAATAGATCAGGAAATGTCTAGGAAGACGTGATTAGGTTTATGTCTTTTTATTTCTTTAGGGCTTGTGGACTCCTCTGTGCTAACCCCCAGTGCTTTTGTGTTGCTTGGAACCTTTAAGCTGGACCTCAAGAAAGCTATTCTTCATGCTTAATCCTTGTAGCTGTTTTTCTTTAAATCTAGCAAATGCCTAAGTTCCCAGATGTAGTTTCTTTCTTTTTTTTAATTAATAAAATGTATCTTTTTTAAGAACAAAATTGGATTTTTGTGTCTTAAGAGGTTTGTGCACATGTTTAATTAGCTGGTGGCAACAGCTGATTTCTTTCTTTTTCTTTCTCAGCTCTTCCCCGGGGTGGGTGAAGGGGTGTGTGTGAAAGGGCTTGAGGGTACCTCACAGAAAGGAATTCCCAAGTGAGCGTTCCTGGTCTCTCAAAGGGGTTCTGCACTTGGGTGGTGGCAGCATCTACCCATCCAAGGTCAGAGAAAAGCTTGGGAGTTTAATGCAAGCCTTGAGTGGCACGAATTAATTTTTAGAGTCCTTGAGGGCCCTCACCTTCTGCACTCGAAGTGCCAGAGTGGGGAATCAGCCTTGACATCCCCCTGCCCCTCCCCCCCAAAACAGTAAGAGAACCAAAATAAAAATGCCACTATGACTAAACAGCATTGTGGAAGAGGCAGTTAGAGATAAAAAAGGCATCCTTTAAAAACTGGAAGTCAAATGCCAGTGAGGAGAATGGAAAGGAGCATGAACTCTGGCAAGTCAAGCCTAAAAGTATAATTAGATAGGCCAAAAGAGAATTTGAAGAGCAGCTAGCAAAAGACACAAAAAGTAACAGAAACAAAAGTACATCAAACCTACCAAATCTACCAAAGCCTACCAAACAATCAATGGGGCAGCTGGAATCAAGGTGCTAAGGGAGTGCTCGAGGGATGCAGAGAAGCTAAATGAACTTTTTGCATTAGTCTTGGCTGCAGAAAATATGAGGGAGATTCATACACCAGAGCCATTCTTTTTTAGGTGAGAAATCTGAGGAACTGTCCCAAACTGAGGTGTCAGTAGAGGAGACTTAGGAACAAATTCATAAATTCATAAAACAGAAATAAGTCACCAGGAGCAGATGGTATTCACCAAGTGTTCTGAAGGAGCTCAAATATGAAATTGCAGAACTACTCACTTTGGTATCTTAAGTCAACCTCTGTACCAGATCACTAGAAGATAGCTAATGTAATATCATTTTTTTAAAAGGCTCCAGAGGTGATCCTGATAAGCCTAACTTCAATACTTGACAAGTTGGTTGAAACCATAGTAAAGAACAGAATTATCAGACACATAGATTAATGCAGTATGTTAGGGAAGAGTCAATATGGCTTTTGTAAAAGGAAATCACACCTCACTAACCTATTAGAATTCCTTGCAGGACCTCAAATAAGTGTATGGATGAGGGTGATCCAGATGCTATAGTGCACGTAGTCCCACAACAAAGGTTCTTAAGCAAAATAAGCATGAGATAAAGGGGAAGATCCTCTCATGGATCAGCAACTGGTTAAAAGAGAGAAAATAAAGGGTCGGAATACATGGTCAGTTTTCACTGTAAGAACAGCTAAATATCGAGGTTCCCCAAACATCTGTACTGGGACCTGTGCTGTCCAACACATTCATAAATGACCTGGAAAAGGGGTGACTAGCGAAGTGGCAAAGTTTGCAGATGATACAAAATTACTCAAGATGGTTAACTCCAAAGCTGACTGTGAAGAGTTACAAAGGGATCTCATGAAACTGGGTGATTGGGCAACAGAATGGTGGATGAAATTCAATGTTAAGTGAGCTGTAGCTCACGAAAGCTTATGCTCAAATAAATTGGTTAGTCTCTAAGGTGCCACAAGAACTCCTTTTCTTTTTGCAAATAAGTGCAAATTAATGCACATTGGAGGAAGAATAATTCCAACTATACACACAAAACAATGGGTTCTAAATTAGCTATTACCACTCAAAAAAGAGATCTTGGTGTGACTGTGGACAATTAAGAATGTGTTGCGTCAAACTCTAGCAAGTCTTTGCTGAGCATGTGCAAACAGTGATTTTTTTTTCAGAAGCTTTGCACTCATCCAAATTTGGATGGATTTTTCATTGGGACAGCACAAGGTACCTCTCAGGACCCAGGACAACCCTCTACCAAATACTAAGTCCCTGATGCAAAGCACAGATGCATAATTTTTCATAATTTTATTATGTATATAGGCAAACACCCACCATGAAAAAATTCAGCATAGTTGGTTAAAGTTTGGCAAAGTTAAAAGCAAGTGAATACAGGGTCTTAAAATGGAAAATTTCAGTCAACCTTAACAATTGGTGTTGCTTCCCGCTCCACCTAAAATATGAAGCCAAATTCTGCTTTGCTTCTTCTTAGCGTATGTACAACATGCCTCACGTGGCATGTGACCAGCATTCATCACTGGATTTGGTATTCTACACTGTCATAACTGAGATTAGAATCTATATCCAGATTTTTTTTCTGTGAGCTTTTCAGCTCATACTCCAAATGTTTGTATTTAAATGAAATGAGATTACTGCAATCAGAGATACAAAGTACTACTCAATTTAGAAATATTTTCTTATTGCAACAGAAAAATAAGAATAAAATCTTTTCTATAAAAAAGAGTCCAGCAGTAAAATGCTATTTTGTTACTATATCTTTTACAAGGAAAAAAGGAAGAAAACCATCCCAAGGTCTTTGAAGTACACATAAATATTATTATCAATAACACTATAACAAGCTGCCTCAGATGAGTGTCTTTTCTTTACTGGCTTTGAGTATGGTGGTGTTATCCTGTCCTGCTCTTGCTCCAAAGAGAATATGAGCTTTCACTTTCACACACATCTCTGTCCCATGCTGCATTGAGGGAAACCTATTATCATGTTACCATAAATCTACTCCCAAGAAAGTAGCAGGAATTCAAACAGCGTCTGAATGCGGTAACATATCCTCACTGTGAACTGTCTTTCTATAATGCTTATGTTTGGGCTCTAAATTAAACCCTTCACATGTCAATGTCACCTAAGAAATTTGAAAATCTGGAGAACTATTGTGGTATGATTTCTTTATTATCTCTGAGTAATGCAAAAATACTTCACACCAAGGGAAGTAATCCTAAAATAATGACTGTTCCTAAACTTAAAATCCTATACTGTCATTGTTTTCTGCAAACACCGAATTAAATGTTCTGAAGTGTATTTGGTAAAAACCATCTAACTCATTTTCATTTCTATTTCTTCATCCTTCTCTAAATGGGGTATACACACAGGACTAAATTCAGTCCAGTATAAGCCAAGGAATCACAAGCTGGTAGTTAATGGTAGCTCTATCCATTTGTGCTGGGGACAAAATTGGCCCTGTGTGCCTCATTTAGGTTTATATGACTTACCACTTTGGAATAATATTGCACTGTACATAAATGACCCTAATGTGACAAGATAACAGAAGAGGAGGGCAAAGAAAGCAGGATTTTATTTCATCATTTTTTTTTCTAAATGATAGTACCTGAGAATGGTTGGCACATGCTTTGTTCAGTTTCCTGTCTTTGATAGTATGCTTATCTTCAATAGTTGGCACATGTGTGTGTATTAGTGTTTTGACTGATGAACATATGTATTTTTTATGTATTTTAGTTGGAGCTGTTAGAGCCATGTGTAGTAAAGGCTGCCCAACTATTCCTTTTTATAAGCTCCTGTTTTCAGGTGCTTATAAGTAGGTTTGACAGAATTTCAGGGTATGTGTGTGTAATGTTGAGAGATAATATCAATGTTTGTTTTTAAGCTTTTTTGTCAATTTTTATTAAAAAAATATAATTTTCACAGTTGTGGGAAATTATGGGGAGGTCAGACAATAATTATTTAGTGACAGCAGACGTTGATTCAAGAAGTTTTAAACTTAGTACTCTTTAAGATGCAAATTGTAAACATCACATATCAAAATATACAAAGTAAATATCCTTAAGTCAAAATGTAATTAGTTCTCAAGCATCTTTTTTTCTTACTTGGCCTATCTGTAAATTTCAATTATTATCCTATAGAAATGTTTTTTGTTGGTTTTTGTGTATGGTGAAATTGATGTTTACCGACATTTACCAATAAAAATCTAATCCTTCAAAGTCTGTTTATAAATTTGCCAGATTTAAGGTGACCAGACAGCAAGTGTGAAAAATCAGGATGGGGGTTGGGGGTAATAGGTGTCTATAGAAGACAAAGCCCCAAATATCAGGACTGTCCCTATAA
The DNA here is from genome assembly GCF_965140295.1 of Lepidochelys olivacea. Classification (NCBI taxonomy): domain Eukaryota; kingdom Metazoa; phylum Chordata; order Testudines; family Cheloniidae; genus Lepidochelys; species Lepidochelys olivacea. Next base: position 42,669,422 of record NC_140414.1, on the reverse strand, counting down.
AATCGGGGCATCTGGTCACCCTCACCAGACTTTACCTGTTCACGCTGGAATATTCCGTTTCAGGTGTCTTCCTGAGGTCATATTATTTGTTTTTGAATGTTTCAGCTAAAACAGTTCAGCCATATCCAATAATCAGGTTGGGGAAACTGCACTGTTTTGCCCGGGTGCTGTAAAGATCTCTGTAGCCAGGGCCAGGCTGCTTTAACTTAAGCAGCACCCAAGGTCCTTAAAGCAGCCTAGAAGCGGGAAGCATACAGATGATTTAAAAGCACCTTCGCTTTCCCTCCTGCACTGTGAGTTCTGGACTGAACCTCTTAGATAGAATCTCACCCCTTGAATGTTGGGTTTGGTATTTGCAGAACTAGATTCCTTTATTACTGGACCTCTGTTACTTGAAATATTTGGATATCTGCCCAAGGCCTTTGGATAAGTGAAGTTGTACTATACAGTCCATAGTTTGTGATGAGCTTTATTATCTTTCAGGATTAAAGGCAAAATATAAATATATGATATCACTATTGTTATATGTCTTTCCAAACTACCCATCGCAGCAGCACCCAGCTGTCATCAAGGTAATTCATTTTCTTGCAGACATATTGGTGACTATCTAAAATAATTTTGCTTAGTTATGATTGTATCTCTTTTCATTCGCTTTTTATTAATGTTTGTGCTACAGGCATTTTTTTCATATTAAAGTTAAATCAAAAACCAAATTTTGGATCCATATTGGAGACTCATTTAATTATGGAACAAATATATTTCTAAAGGTTAGATCATCCAATCAGGGAATAGAAGTAATGCCATGTAACACAGGTGACTAAAAACAAATTTTTATCCAACAATCAAAGGAATACTTGAAAAAGAGAGTGTGGAAGCACTATAAACTGAAATTATCTCTCACATAATGTTCACAGAACAATTTCCAGTAGTGAACAAATTCATAAAAATCAACGCTTTGTGGAATAGTTGCAAATAGAGATAAGGGCTACATTCTGTGAATAAATTGTTCATTGTGAATTATTTACTTACTTTTAAATTAAAAACTACACTGGTGATTCTTCAGGACTATTATTATGTATTTATGTGTACCTACTGTGTAACAGTATGACAAACACATACTTTGTGGCTAGAGCTTTTAAAGCTAAACTGTATGCACTTCAGGGAAGCACTCTCATGATATCTGTCTTGGACAGCACTTAACAAACCATTAAAAATAGCAATTGGTGTTTGAAACATTTGATTTGAAGCACATAAAACTTTAAACTCTTGGATTAAATTTGAATGTCGCCCTCAAACCAGCAGCGGTTCATTGTTCTGCAAACTGTACATAGAAACAATATTATCTTTTTGCTCTATATGCATATCTGGAATTTTATTAAGTTACTAATCATGGGTCATTTTGAGTGTGAGCCTGGATTTATTGTACAATTTTAATTCTGAAGTCATGTGCTCTTTTGTCTTTTTCCCTTATTGGCAAAGTCTGCCCCTTTTGATCCAAAGGAGTGGCTAGTCCAACTTGAAAGAAGCTATTTATATTTGGTTTTGTTGAAAAAGTTGCTGCATTCTAGGTGAGCTGTCTCTTCCACCGGGGGGTGGGAAGGCAGAGAGGTGGAGGGAAGGGGAAAATAATTCTCTAGATGTTGTGCCTGACTCTGCTAGGCAGGGACCTAGAACATTTTAATCATTGTTAATTCCCCCAGTTTGTCTCATTATTATTTCATACTTTGGCTTATAATTATATCCAAAAGAGGAAATATGTTGTTTCCTTTAAAGATTGTGTTGAGGCATTAAACCTGAGACCTAGTCCCGCTTCTGGTGCTTATGCATAAAGCATAGGTTTGTAATGAGATCTGACCATGGGAAAACCAGGCTTGTCTGAATGAGAACAGTGTTAAATTTCAGAGCCTGTGGACCTGCGTAAATTAAATTCCTTTTGAACTTAATTTAAAAGGACTGACTCAACTCTAGTACTTGCAGATAGAGGATTTGAAACTTCCCCGTGCAAGTATATACAAGGAAAGTAGCATATGCAATTTTATGGGATGAGATACTGCTTTACACAACAGTTCCCCAACTCCCTTCATTAGAGCCCTGGAACAGAGGTCAGTTGATATCAATTGAAGTGTCTTGTACTCAGCAGTTGCAGAATCTGTCTTTTAAGACTTCACATTAATTCCTTTGCTTCATACACAATGTCATTTGGCCTAATGTGCTTACATTGTTAATGTTACAATATTCAAAGAACAACACTTCTTACATGGAAAGAGAGATTAATTTATTATGAACATTGAAAAGATTTTAAGCCTTGATCTCCAAACAGATGCTAAAACCTAATCTTATCTATGCTTACAATAGTTCCAGTTTTCATTTCCCTTTCTTCTCCTCCTTGAATAGTTTCTCTGGTTGCACTTATGGCATCTAACCTACTTCTTATCACTTTCCCTCAAGGCAACTTTGCTAGAAATATTTTTAGCATCCACTATTGTGCTAGGTAGTTTACAGAAAACATAGATCCCTGGACCAAAGCGTTTACAAGCTGGACAGCCTTAACATACACGTGAGAATATAACATACAGAAGGAAAGGAAGAAATGAAGGACAATGTTATTAGGCAATTAATTACTCAGTTTACTCATACATACTTCTTGGTGGTTTTTGTGCGTATGTAGAGTGTAAACACTTTTTTTTATGTGATGATGCAGAAATGAGCTTTATGAATTATCTGAATGTGACTTCTAAGCTCTTCCAGAGTCATCCCATATCTCCCAAACAATGAAAAAAACCCTGTATTTTTCATTAAATTTCCTTTTTGAAAAAAGCCCAAAATTATGCACAAGTCACTATTTTTCCTAGGGCTATTTACTTTGTGGCGATCGCTGTAATGTAGCCATTGCACAGGTGAGATTATGTTTTATTTTTTAAATGAATAGACTCCAACAACCATAAACTGTTGTTTTCAATGTGGGCATTACAACAATACTACAACAGAGATTTAGTGTTGTGATAATTCTCCATACATACTGGAACCTAACTTCCTTTTTGTCCAATGGTTGTGTTACTTGGGGTTCCCTCAACCCAAAACTCTTGGTAAATTTACTCTGTGCTAGGTGGTGTCAGGAAATAAATCAGTGGAGACAAGATCATCTGACCGATAGATGGCTGGTACAATCAGTAAAATACAAGAGTGCTCTCACTTAAAGCTATACTTTATTTAGTCTCAAGCACTTACACACACACGGAACAGCTTAGTAAAACACCCCCAACTGTCAATAATTACCAAAGTTTGGTGTGGCTCTCAAGTGGTACAGCAGCAGCCTTCTGATGGCTGCCGGTGGAGACCTTAAGGTAGGTCCATGAAGAGATCCAACTAGCCGAAACTTCTACCCCCTTATTTATCCTTGTTAGTGGACAATAAAACATTAATCAAAAAAACTTGTTAGGCAAGCAATTTCAAAAGGCTAAGCAAGAGGTTGCCTCAGATTACTAATTAGCCAGATGGGTTCTTGCAGAGTCCTCATGCCTTGAGGCCCTGACAAACACATCTCAGAGGGTAAATATAGATAAGCTTCTTGTTTTTGTCCTAAAACAGACCCTAGTACTGTCAACAGGAAGGGCTCAGGGGCAGGTCAAGACTGAGTAAGAGGTTCCCTTCCTGTGGTTGCTCAAACCCTCTCCCTTCCTGGCTCAGTCATGCTAAGGCTACAGCTGCTGCACAGGCCTACAAAAACGCCTACTAGTTTGTCTGCTGTTAGCAACAAGTATGATAATCGATATTACACTATCAGTAGTGGTCCCTGGCCTTTTTCTGGTCCATCAAAATCTCCCCGTACAGTTGGTTTGAAGAAATTTTGGAAACTATCCAAGACAAATAGGGGTGGGTGTTAACAATACTTAGCATTTGTCTAGTGCATGATATCTTCAATGCATTATACAAATATTCAAAGTGCAGCTATATCCTGAAAAGTGACTCTAAAATGGTATCATGGGGTTCCATGGTTGTATCTCAAAGATTTCTGTATCCAATGTGCTCCACTTACAGGTAAAAAAAAATGTTTTCCTAACTGCTAGCTGTGAAAATTCAAGCTGGGATCATTCGTTCGTGTGCATGATCAGCTGTGATAAAGCTTCTGGAAGCTAAATTATACCTTCAGTGACACCTGTGCAGCCCTGTTTTGTCCAAGGGGCACTGGTGTCACTGATGGGAATTTAGTAATCAATTTTGTTGATGATGCACAGCAGCAAATACAATCTAACTCATTCTCTCTTAGCTGTGCTGGCTCTGCAGGGGTAAGAAGAAATATAAACCTTTGTCACTAAAGTTAGCAGATATAAATCTGAGGGATCAGATGTAGGGTCAGCTTCTGCCACCCATCCATTGAATTTTATTATACTGCCTGAATGTTGCCCCTGAATTCAATAATCATGTAGGGTACTATTTAATGGGAGTAAAGGTGGTACATGCTTAAGTGCTCTGCTGGATTGAGTCCTAAGTGAACCAGGGTAGGGTTAGAGAAGGTTCTTCTTATTTGGATAAATAACCATGCCATTTTTACCCAAATCACTCTCTTATTTTGGAGGGGGGGGGATCATATTAAGAAAAAGTGCAGAAAGGGAAGTTAACTGAAGAGAGATGCCATGTTGATGTTACCCCATGGACAGTCAAACAAATTATTTTTCCCTTGGGAAGTGATTAATAGCTTCATGGATAGGACAGATAACGGGGCCCAAGAGTCACGTGGGAATACTGGCCCCAGACTTGTGCATTTCATGATACCCTTACAGAATTCCTGACTCTTCACTGACAATCCAGAGCCCACATGCTCTCTGGAAGCCAGGTTGGTGGACATGCTGTTTGTTCCCTTCGGGCTGCATGCTGCACACTCTTTTAAACAGTGAGTGAAGATGCAGACCAGATATTTATGCTGCTTTGAGCTGAATTAAGGGATTTTCCACTGGAAATTTAGCAGATTTCCCAGGAAAGCACTACTCCAAGAGCAGTACTTCCTTAGCCCACTTGCTCCGACTGCCCAGTCCTCAAAAAACACTCAGAGCCCCAAATGCTACTGCAGAGGGAGCGGTCAGCACACTGCATAACCTCTCCTTCCCTCACTTTCATGCTCCCCCATCACATCTGAGGTGCATTTGTATATATTTGCTCCCCTAAAGCATGTTTGCTGCTACTGCTATTAAATTGGACCAATGTGGCACGAGGTTACATGGTACTGCTAGCATCAGGTAAGCCTTCTTACTAGCATATGTTGTTTTAGGGAAAAAATTAAATGCACACTGTATGGTTATGTAGATTTGGGAATGTAAAAACTTTAAAATGACAACTCACCTAATTACTGGGACATGAGTGGGTAACCAATATTGGTGTTTGGTGGGAACCTAACTTCTGGAGAAAAAGAAGCTCACTAAATTACCCTCTGTCAGTTTGATAGACCCCATTGTTAACACTTTACTGGTGGGGAGAAATGCTTAACAGGAAATAAGGGTTGAGGTCAAGTGTAGGAAGGAAGCAGACCAGCTGTTCGCTTAGGAGCAGAGTGGAAGAGCACAAACAAAGGGGGATGATATGCATAAGGGAAAGAGAATGTAGAATAAATATATGACAAAGATTGAGTGAGTAGAGTCTTCAAATGTAAAATGATTCTTGGAGAGCCTACCCCCTTCAAAGGGACTTCAACTAGAGTGAAAATATGTGCCAGTTCCTCAAACTGTACAGAAGCTATCATTCTAATGTTATTTTTATCTTTATCAAACCGTTCTAGCTGTCTCTTTATTGAATGCTCCATCAGAAACTTGCAATGGAAGAACAAGCTTAGGGACAAATTCAGATCTTGATTGATTGGTGCACAGTTCCCTTTGGCTTCAGTGATATTAGTGCTCAGCAATCTAGGGCAGAAGTTAGTGTTTTGTATGTACAGTTCAGAGTACATTATTCCTTGTTGCATAAAGAATAGTTTCAATAATGGAATAGCTTGTAATCAAAGATTAATATGGAAAAAAATAATCAACTTAAAATGCTTCTCACTGCTGCTTTTTCCGAGATCTTGCATCCAAATGTTTGTGTGGAGTGTATTGTTTTCTCTATGCATGGGCATAACTCCTAGACTAAAGGGTAATACACCCCAAAGTGAATGAATGGGCCACTGTGACACTGTCTAGCAGCCTAAGCAGATCTGACTCACAACATCAAAACTCAATCAAAATATAACCATTTCTAGCTGTTCAGAAATAACAAACATCACTGAATTAATCCTGCCAACTATCCCAATGCTTTTATTAACATTTTCTGGGGTGTATTGTAAAGTCATATAAATAACTTAGTGCTTTAGATAACCTGGCATTTTTGTGGTAGTAAAATATGCTCTATTTTAATGGGAGAGGCTTAGATCCAGGGCCGACTCCAGGCACCAGCTTTCCAAACAGGTGCTTGGGGCGGCATTCAAAATGGGGCAGCAGTCTGTGTCCAGCGGCAGCAATTTGGTGGCAGAACTAAACTAGCCACAGAGAAATATTTTACCTCCTCATGAAGCAAAAAAGGTCAAAGGACAGCTGAAAATTTTGAACAGTGGAGGTGAAAAGTGATTACTATGAATATTTGCAATAGTTGGGTCAATTTACTATAAGAAAGTTATCCACTAGGCCATACAAAATATTAAGCAAAGCTAACGAGTTGGTTGGAAATTAATTAGGCTGTATTGCCCATTTTTATTGCATTCCTTTGTGAAGTGTTTTGATATGTTTGTTGTACAAAGATGGTATATAAAAAAAATTAAACTCCCCCCCCCCCCCACCTCCCAATGGTAAAAACATCTCCAGTCGCTTCTCTAACTGGTCCAGCAATCATCAACTCTGTAAATTTGCGTGCCAGTAACCACACTTTCTCTTTTGACTTCTTACCTTTCTTTACCACATTAATAATTTTTGAGGGTGTTCTGTCATTTTTGCTACTTTGCCATAGTTCCCTGTCAAGGGCCAGATCCTGCAGCTACTTAAGCATATGAGTAACTATCCATATGCTATTAAGTCCATTGGATATACTCACAGGTATTCAGTTACTTGGTATTCAGGTATTCAGTTACTTTTCAGGATTTGGGCACAAATTTTCAAGTCTTTAAGGCTCTTTTAGAACTTTCACCCTCATGTGTCTGAATGTATCCCAGACATACCCCTGCCTTTCTTTGCTTTCCTGTTTTAAGAGTAAAAACTGATGATCTTCATCATGCCATCCTTTTTGCTTCTGGTGGCAAAGTCTTTGGCCACTTAATCCCATATGTAGGGAAATCTTCCTTTTGAAATCCACATGGAATTGCCTCAGCTTCATAAAATGTCAATTTAAAAAGTTATCTTTTTCCCAATCATCTAGGTTTCAGTGGTGATTTCTGTCTTTAAAATCCGGTTGTTTAAAATCCTTATGTCAGAATGCCCTCAGTAATGAAATATTTTGTACTTCACTACCTCTAACCTTCCCCACCTTATGTATCCTACCTTGAACTCACAACTATCTCCCTTAATTAATATGACAAACGAAAATTGATTGCAATCTTATTAGTTATTCACTGACAAATTCAGAAGTCCTTATGCAGCAAAAAATCCCATGCCTTCAATGGGTAAGGACTGAAAGACTTAATTAACTCCATCATAATACAGTTTGCCAGAACACTAATGTAGCTAAGCAATTCTGTACCCCATTACCATATATGCCATTTTGAAAGTTTGCAAAACAAGAAATGTTGAGGCTGTCAAATGGCCCAAAATAAAAACTGTGAAACCTTTTCTTGATAAATTCTGTTTTAAAATGTGCAGTTGGCACACATCTGTTACATGAAGGTGAGGAAATTAGATTAATCTCTTTATAACTCATTTATCAAATTTTCAAATGACACTTTTGCTCAGCTCCAGGTCAATTTCCAGCACAGATTTTAGAAACATCTGTAAAATTAGTCATCTCATCTCCTTAGAGTTAAAACATATAAACAATTAGATATTAACAGAACCCAGAATACATTTAGTTTTTTGAATAATTCATCATGTAATGAGTTACAAAAGTTCAGTCTGAGTATTCTTTGTTAAGTATAATTTTAACTCAGGAAATACTGCATACCCATTTAGGAAATTAAGTTCAGTTACATTAAATTTAATGTTACGTTAAAGTCAAAATCATCAGCCATGGCTTTTGCAGCAAAACATAGAAAAGCAGAAATACTGCGAGTCATAAATGTTTCACATAAGTTAAGTTAAATCCAGTTTCACATAAGTTAAATGACTGGGTTTTTTTGTCAGTATGACATGCAACGGTTAGTGTTTAGTCTGTGTTATATTATGCGCTCCTGCACTAATGTGAGGGAACACTACAGTAGTGAAGTCCCAGTGGGCCTCTGCTTTACACCAGTGCCTTGTTTTTAAAAGCAAATTTTAGCTTCCGTTTGCTCAGAACCTTCAACATGACTGTAGTTACAAAGAAAGAGCAGAGTTTACATTTAAATAACAACTGACAGAAAAAGTCGCTGAAGTATCTAAATGGTGTAACCAATGTAATTGTCTGAGAGACATTAAGGCCATTTTTTTTTTCAAATTGGGCACTGAAAATCAGGCACCTAAAGCTGATTTTATACATATAAATAAAGGGTATGATTTTCAAAATTCCTGGGGGATCTGAGGGTTCCAAGCACCTTTGAAAAAAATCAGACCATCAGTTCATTGATAGGCACCTAAAAAAAGGGGGGCTTTATTTTCCCAGTTGCTGAACAATCTCAGTGCTTTTGAAAATAAGGCCACTTATTTAAATGCTTATATTATGTACAGTTTTAGCAGGGGACACAGGCAGCTCCCTGGATCAGATAAAGATCAAAGATTATTTGTCCATATTTAATTCATTTAGTCTATATACCTCAAATGGTTTGATTTCCCTCCCTATTTAATATTACTTTTTTTATTGCTTCATCTCATTATAGTATATTATCATGTTCAAAAGGGTAACTGCCCAGTGAAAACCTATTCTATGTTTTATTTTTTTTTTTTTTGCCTGAGCCATTATTACAGGAGGAGGGCTAAATGTGTTCAACAGGGGTAAATAAGGACAGGATTGTGCCCTTATTGTCCATGTGACATGACTGAGGATTGATTCAGAAATAAGAATAAGTAGTGTAATCTACTACCTTGTGTATTTCCATTCTTATGACTACAGAGCCAGGGAGATGATTTGAATTCAATGTGTTTGACTGAGGCTTTCACTCTGTAAATTTAGACCACTGACTTCTTAAAAAATTGTTACTTGGCCAGAAGTGACTGATGTGAATCTATTTGGCATTCCCATTATTCGAGTGACTTTATTTACACTTTTGTAGTTTGAACGCATTATCTGAGGAAGACACCCGAGCAGAGGCCATTTCTGTTAGTCAGCGGAGGGCTTGCAAGGTCTACCTTAATACTCTCACATATGGTCACTAGTAGTCAGCTAGTAGTCAGCCTGTAGTCAGCTACAGACTAGGGACCGAATGGCTAGGCAGCAGTTCTGCGGAAAAGGACCTAGGGGTGACAGTGGACGAGAAGCTGGATATGAGTCAGCAGTGTGCCCTTGTTGCCAAGAAGGCCAATGGCATTTTGGGATGTATAAGTAGGGGCATAGCGAGCAGATCGAGGGACGTGATTGTTCCCCTCTATTCGACATTGGTGAGGCCTCATCTGGAGTACTGTGTCCAGTTTTGGGCCCCACACTACAAGAAGGATGTGGATAAATTGGAGAGAGTCCAGCGAAGGGCAACAAAAATGATTAGGGGTCTGGAACACATGACTTATGAGGAGAGGCTGAGGGAGCTGGGATTGTTTAGCCTGCAGAAGAGAAGAATGAGGGGGGATTTGATAGCTGCTTTCAACTACCTGAAAGGGGGTTCCAAAGAGGATGGCTCTAGACTGTTCTCAATGGTAGCAGATGACAGAACGAGGAGTAATGGTCTCAAGTTGCAGTGGGCGAGGTTTAGATTGGATATTAGGAAAAACTTTTTCACTAAGAGGGTGGTGAAACACTGGAATGCGTTACCTAGGGAGGTGGTAGAATCTCCTTCCTTAGAGGTTTTTAAGGTCAGGCTTGACAAAGCCCTGGCTGGGATGATTTAACTGGGAATTGGTCCTGCTTCGAGCAGGGGGTTGGACTAGATGACCTTCTGGGGTCCCTTCCAACCCTGATATTCTATGATTCTATGGACCAATGCATACAGCACCAACCATAGCCCCATTTAGTGGCCACTGACTTACCTTCAGTAACTGTGGCATTAGCATGGCAAGTTATGCCTGAGTGACTTTGAATCCAGAGGAAAGACAACCTGATCAAACACCTTCATATGCAGGCCTCCAGCTTTTCTAAAATGTTACTGGTGGTTTACAGCTACTCAAACATCGAAAACCCAAGGACCATGCAGATGACCTGCTGTCTGTAGTCTGCATAACCATATTCTTCAGCTTCATTATGGGAGAACTCCTCAATGCAACACAAGCATGGACAGGATATTCATTTTCTCACCAGGACCCATTAGATCTGCAGCCACATTAGCCAGTTACACTTCTCACAACAGGTGCTTTGTTTCCCCTTCTTCCACCCCAACCCCCAGCAATGCTAAGCCACAAAGGAGGGAGGAGTGGGTGTTAGAATAAGCTGCACCCCACAAAGGGATATAGCAGTGTGCATGCTGCCTGTACATGCCTGGAGATCTTGGAGGCGTTATCTGAGGCAGAAGGCCTGTTGATTCTTCCTCTGGGATAAGAAAAATAACTCTGATCCACCTCCCAAGTACAATGTTATTGTAAGTAATATTAGTGAGGTTTCTCCTTTTGGTGGACCAGGCTGAGAGGTCTTTCTGCAATTGCTGGGGCTGCTAGCAACTCTTACCGTTATTTGCTCAGAAGGATCCCCATGTCAGCTTGTGTGCAGTGCTCAGTGCTATTCACCAATACTTTGAGAGGGCATCTGTCACGGTTCCTCCCCCACTCTGAACTCTAGGGTACAGATGTGGGGACCTGCATGAAAAACCTCCTAAGCTTATCTTTACCAGCTTAGGTCAAAACTTCCCCAAGGTACAAAATATTACCCCCGTTATCCTTGGACTGGCCGCTACCACCACCAAACTAATACTGGTTACTGGGGAAGAGCTGTTTGGACGCGTCCTTCCCCCCAAAATACTTCCCAAAACCTTGCACCCCACTTCCTGGACAAGGTTTGGTAAAAAGCCTCACCAATTTGCCTAGGTGACTACAGACCCAGACCCTTGGATCTTAAGAACAATGAACAATCCTCCCAACACTTGCACCCCCCCTTTCCTGGGAAATGTTGGATAAAAAGCCTCACCAATTTGCATAGGTGACCACAGACCCAAACCCTTGGATCTGAGAACAATGAAAAAGCATTCAGTGTTTTACAAGAAGACTTTTAATAAAAAATAGAAGTAAATAGAAATAAAGAAATCCCCCCTGTAAAATCAGGATGGTAGATATCTTACAGGGTAATTAGATTCAAAAACATAGAGAACCCCTCTAGGCAAAACCTTAAGTTACAAAAAAGATACACAGACAGAAATAGTTATTCTATTCAGCACAATTCTTTTCTCAGCCATTTAAAGAAATCATAATCTAACACATACCTAGCTAGATTACTTACTAAAAGTTCTAAGACTCCATTCCTGTTCTGTCCCTGGCCAAGACGACTACAGACAGACACAGACCCTTTGTTTCTCTCCCTCCTCCCAGCTTTTGAAAGTATCTTGTCTCCTCATTGGTCATTTTGGTCAGGTGCCAGCGAGGTTACCTTTAGCTTCTTAACCCTTTACAGGTGAGAGGAGCTTTCCCCTGGCCAGGAGGGATTTCAAAGGGGTTTACCCTTCCCTTTATTTTTATGACAGCATCCTGGTGGATTAAAAATAGGCCAGGTAAATCCTTCTAGCTCCACTGCTTCTGCTGTCATGGGATTTTTTTTCTTTTCCTATGAATATCTCATATGGAATCCTCAGGCTGTGCAGGCATAAGACACACCAATGCCAAAAAATAGAAGTGTTCAGATGGGTTGAAAGACCTTCCACTGACCCCTTTGAAAGTTTCACTTTACAGGACCCATGTTTAACCACCACCATCCCCCAGGGGAAGTGACCCATAGAAGGAAGAAAGTCAAATTGGAGAGAGACAGTGCAGAACTCCAGACAGAATGAAGGTTAGTTGGTCCTGAGGATGGCAGAAGGAGAAATGTTGTCTCTTTAGAGGAATGAGGTTATTGCAATGCCAGATTAAAATTGTGGGGTCTTGTTCATTATGGTAATTGGGGTGGGGGTGGGGGAAGGATGGAGGCCATGTGTGTGGAACAGGTCATGTCTCCAGGGGATGGTGTTGGAGAGTGAGTCAACCCTTCACTCATCCTGCAGCAGTTCAAATCCCATGGGGCTGGCCTGGCCCCTTCTCCTCTCCCCCCGGCCCATTGGCTCTCACCACAGCAAGCAATGTTTCGTCCCCTTCTTGGCCCTGTGGTTTCTTTGGGGCGGGGTTCCCCTCATGGTTGGAGGCCCTCCTGAGATGGAGGGGCCCTGTGTAAGTGCACTGAGTCCACATTGGTGAATCTGGGCCTGGGTTACTGGCCACCCTTCAGAATTCACCAGAGGAGTTTTTGCTTCTGGGAAACTATTGCTCCTTTGGCTTAAAAAGTGACATCAAGTTAGAAAGCCCTCATCCTGCAGCTTTGGGCATCACATTATACTGCTAATCTACTTCCTCCAAAGAAAGGAAAATACTTTATTTTAGATTGTGTTCATTAAACATAATTATGGACTATCAATCCCTGAATCTCAGCTATGCAAGAGACAGAAATTGTTTCCATAGCACCCACTGCTGCAATTCTGCTCTGCAGGTATAAATGTATGAAACATGAAAAACAGTGTTTAAAAGTTCAGAATTGAGCTTGTTACAAAAGTGTTGTTTAAGTTGAGATCAATTCACCAGATTTCCAAATCCTCTCTTGTGTAATAATTCACCAAAGTTCCAAATCCTCTTCTGTCCAAATAATAAATTCTTTAGTCAGCCGATGGAGGCACAATTTGCTTTCCTAAATCATTCTTAGATTAATATGTGCATGTGTTGCCTGGCATAAAGGCATATTAAATGGGTATAATGTAAAGTAACTTCATCTACATACAAACTGTTAATGTTTAATGTAGGTATATATGATGATGATGATGATGATAAAGGCTGCAAGGGTATTAACTCCATTACAGTCTTCTGATGTGTATAGCTGCAGTGTGATTTTATTTGAATTGATTTTGCTGCTGACTCTGATGACGTCCAATAAAAAATTGTTGCATTCACTATAGAGTGATTTATGATGGCAGCACTCTCTCTTATATAAATACTCTCCAAAGCATTAGTCAGAAATGCACTACCTTACTTCATTAAACCCATAAATACCATCAATTCTAATCTGATTTAGAGTTTTTTTGTTTTGTTTTGTTACACAAGGAAAAAGAACCCCTATCTTTATGCCAAATGGACTTAAAATGTAGAGTACATAATACTGAAATGACTTTAGCCTGATGTTTAAGAGCTACTCATCAAAATGAGAACCCTTGTTTAAGAATTCTAGCCCTGATCAAATATAGGGTTTTATATTACAAGAATTAAGTGTAGTACTTAAGTCTAAAACTGCACATGCATGTTGTGATAATAAGTAGTGGTGAACATTAACATTATGGTTCTTTGTAGTAAAATATCCATCAGTTTTATAAGTAAGAACACTAGTGTCACCGTGCAGCCCCAGTTGGAATGCCTTCTGGTGGCATGCTGTAGCAGAGCATGCTCACATGCTTCAATTTCCTCCTTCAGCATCCCCAGTTCATCCACTTTAAGTGCTCTTGCTTAAGGAATACCCCTCCTTGGGGCCATAACACAGTTAATTGAATCCCCAACAAAAGTCCCAAACCTAGTTTATTTCTCACACCAATATATATAATCGTCGAAACCCCACTCTTCCCAGAAGGCACCTCTCCACACACACCAGCCTCTCTGCTGGGAGTCCTTCCACATCACACTCTGGTGTCTTCCGCTACACCTAGGCTTGGCCTACACTAGATTACATTAGATTGTTAAGAACATAAGAATGGCCATACTGAGTCAGACTGAGGGTCCATCAAGCCCAGTATCCTGTCTTCTGTCAGTGGCCAGTGCCAGGTCCATTAACTGCATTGTTGAGGGGTGTGAAATATCCATACCCCAGAGCAGAGTGTTGTTAAGTCGACCTAAATCACCTTATAGACCATGCTAAGTTGATGTAAAAATTCTTCCGTTGACCTAGCTACCACCTCTCAGGGAAGAGGATTACCTATGCCAGATGTATATATATGAGATGGACATCAGGTTCAGTTTGGATCCAGGTCCCAACTTCCTCAGAGTTTTGGGTGCTTAAATTTAGAGCTTTGATTTGGAACCAGTTAAGCACATTGGGTCAGTCTATATATAATGAGCTGAGCAGAAAATGTAAAATATTTTGAAATTTTAAAATTTCCCTATTCTGCATCACGACAAAACTGAAATCTAGTGTGTTTGGTTTTTTTTTTGAAAAAAGCAAGCAAACAGACAAAAAAGACCCCAGAATAGCCAATAACCTGGTGGGTAGGGCATTCAGTTGGGATGGGGTAGAGTGGGCCTCTCAATCTCTCCTGCTGGAGCTGTTCCATTTTGTAAATATGTAAATAGTGAGTGGTGTGGGGACTTGAACCTGAGTGTACCATATTGCAGGTGCATGCCCCAACTAATGGGTTATAGAGGGGTCAACTCTGTAACTTTCAATAACAAAAATTTTCAATCACCTGCTCCTAAGCTAAAGGAGCCATTCAACTAGCTATCAATTTATATCAATCTTTTACTCTTGGTGGTTGAGGCCAGACATTGGAGGGCAACTATAATCCCACACACTAAGCCAGTACCTTACATACCTGTTAGACAAGCGTCTTCTGGACATATAAAGATCACAAGATTAAATCCCAGGTGGGTGGCGTTTTTTTTAAACAGCCCCATACATATACATATACATATACTTGGGAATCTCTGAGGAAGGCAGTTGTCTCTTTAAGCAATGAAAGCACATGCCAATACCACATGAGCTATAGTAGTAATTCTGCTAGCTGTTAGGAAGTAACAGGTTTTTTTCTTTTTTTACTCTGAAGCCAGACATTAGAGGGAGACACAATCATATTTACACTAACAACAGAATATCACACTAACAGAAACATCTATATGGTGACTGGGGAAAAATCATTTTTGTGTTACCCAAGAACTGTGTTAAATTATGCTTAAGGATTCTCATATTCCCACCCATGATAAACCCACAGTAGGGGAAAAACTGTGGAAAATCCCCATATATCATGGGCTTCTCTCTTCGCAGGGGGAAGGTTACTGGCCTTGCAGAGGGGACTTTACACGTGTTGCCATTATCTCCAGAGGTCAAGGCTCTGTGTACCCTGTGTGCTCTTTCCAGTTGCCCAAGAAGCATGTATTTCTTTCAAAAGAGACCCATCTAATCAGACAGTGTTGATATTGGAAAGTTTTATTTTTGTAGGATAAAATCATTGGAATGTTGGTTCAGTGATGACCTATTTCCCTCAGATACTCAGGGAATTCAATTACAACATGGCATTTATGTCTTTTCATAAAGATACAGTTATATACAGCTAGCAAAACCACCATCACACGTAAACAGACAGACAAACAAAACATGATTTATAAAACAGTTCTAGTGTTGTCATTTGCAGGGAAATGTTGTTGGGAAGGAGGTATTTCTACTGACAAATGGATAATTCAGCCTTCAGCATCCTCAGAAAGTTTTTGCTGCAAGACTGGCTCATTATTTTTATGTTAACTTCTTGAAATACAGAATATGTAATGCATAAGTCAAAATCTTTGTTTCATCTTTTCTTACGTTGCTCACTCTTCTCCTGTCACCTCATGTCAAATAATAATACTATAGATGCTTCATTCTGCAATATCATACAGTACATCTGGAGATCAATAAGAACAAAGGAGGGGTATGCAGGGGGAGAAGTCAATGACAATTTCTTGCGTAGTAGAGGGGAAAACATATTAAGTCAGTGAAAGTAGGGATCATGTAAATGTGTGTTTTATGTGGACTGATCTCTGCAGCACAAATATACTAGATCAGGAGAGAAAATGACTTTTAACTTAGTATCCCTCCCCATCCCCAATTGCAATTTGCTTTCATTGCAAAATGGATAAGGAGGAAAGCAATGACATCACTAGTCCTCAAGACTCTTTAAGTAGAGGTAGAGCAGCTGTGTCCCATACAGCTGCTTATGGGGCATTGAGAGGGTAAAGTCTCAGATGTAGGAGGAAGCAGTTGGAAGGAAGAGGTTTCCAGCCTCTCCAGAATGGCTTGATTGCTTCTCATCTGATTTAATTTTTCCCTGATGACAAGCTGTGCCTGGGATTAATAAGTACTGCATGAACTAAATACAACACACTTGACTGTCTGCATAATGGCAGTGGTGGACAGGAATCAAATGAATTTGGTTTACATCAACCTGCTGCTATTGATTTTAGCCTTTATATGCATGTGCAGCAAAATGGAGCTCACAAAAAAAAAAAACACACAATTTTTTGTCCTCAAAAGAATGAACAATAAGTACTGTTCAATTGTACAGTGAATAATAGTTTGCATGTGTTTTTAAATAATGTTGAGAGCTAATAGTCAGAGGTCTCTCCTCTCACCACAAGTATAATCAGCATAGGTACCAATTAACCCCGTGGTGCACTTTGCCCAGTCAGCATGCTGCACATAAACCACTTAGCACATGCTTGGCTTACGCTAACAAAGCATATCATTAAAGAGGTTAATTTTTCAGTTTGGGGGGGAGGGATAATAAGGAGGTTTGACATTTATTGTTTTCTCAAAGAATATAACAAAAGCACTGTTTCACTGTGGAATCATATGACAATTCAAACAAGAAAGCACTGCTCTTTACATTTCTATCATAGAATGTGAAATAATCTTCTGAAATTTTAACTCAAAAGACTCTCTTTAATTCAAGAGTTTAATGAAAACGACGGACCTCATGGTAGTGCAGTTTATTTTGTAAAGATGTTTTGTTCAAAAGACAAAATGATCACCCATTTCATTTCAATTTAGAGGGGTTTTTTGTTTTTGTTTTTTACTGTGAGAAAGGGCAAACTGAACACATGTCTTTATGGCCTTCAAATAAATTGTAGGTGAACCTTGTTTAATTGAAAAGTATCTATGTGAAAGTATCTATGTAGTACTGTCTATAGCATTACTTCCAAATACTTTTTTCCCTTTTCTATTTTCTGCAAATGATTTTGTGCTCAGAATCAAGCAAAGTCATTTCTCTATTAGTTTCAAGCTTATCAGATGAAATTAAACACCAGAATGCGGAGTAATTAGAAATCACCTCACCCTGGAAAATGGGATAATGACAGAGTCCTTGAAGTCGATCAAGGTTAACGCTGCATGTTTATAACATATTCTATAAACTTGAGATAGGATTCTGATTAGGATATTGTATCAGCTACACTACAATTAAAAGTTATATTTAATCCTGTAGGCAGAGTTTATTTTGAGCCTGGTGTGACCTTACAACAACATCCAACAAATAAAACAGCCACTGCCAAAGATAATGTATAGTATACTTTGTTCAAACTTGTCTTGTGCTCATGCACTTCTCACAGCTAATCACTCAGAGCCATTAACCCCAGCTGAAATTTCACTGACGGTAACATATTGTAATAAATCCTACTATCCGGGGATTTGACAAACATGCATGGGGAATACTAGATTTGTTTGTTAAAACTCAGATATCGGAAATGGTTTGGAATACAAAAGGTATTTACGGTGCATCAATCAGTTACTGGACTGTTTACTTTAAAATAAAAAAGTAAAACAATTTTATTGTGAACAATGCTAGAAGCTCCCTCTTGTCCTTTGCAGCTGAAATGCTAAATAGCATATCTTCAATAAACAAAGACTCATGATTTAGAATTTACAGGGATCAGGAAGAAATCCCACTCTCCTTCCCAACTCCCATCCACAACATTTGTGGTAGTAGAAACGCCATGACAAAGATTGCGTATCTCTGGAATATCCAGAATTGGTCACTGCTGAACTATATGAACTAATGATCTAATGCTGATGTGGACAATTCTATGTTCCAAAATTTGGAGTTTGCCTTTTTTATTATTACATCATCATGTGGTGTCAAAATAATAATAATAATATTACATACAAAAGTATACAGGAAACAAGAGGAAGAACCAGCAGTTCTATATTTTCTACTTCACAGCCTTAGATCCATTTGTTCCAGGTCATTGCACAGTGAAGAAGGGCTCAAGCAGAAGGGTTTGGGGGACGCAGGGACTATTTCTACTCTCTGTCTTTGAATGACACATCCACCCCAAAGTTGATAGGGAGGGGACTCCATGTCATGGCTTCACACTCATCTATGTGAAGAGGGAGGAGCATGCAAAAAATGCCCAGGCACATACACACCCCCGTGCACCAAGAAGGGATTGTCCATGATATGAAGCATCTCCTTCCCTTCTGTCCCTGGTTAAGGGTTTTTGGTCAATCACAGCCCTAGGCTAAAGGAGGTACACACACTTCTCTCAATGATGCAAATTGCCCCAATTGGGACAGGGAGAAGTTAGACCCTCCTTCCACATCAGGTTTCAGAATGGGCCACATGCACCAGAAAAATTGGTTGCACAACCCTAAAGCCACTCTTGAAGGATGCTGTATCCTGTACACACACTCTGCATACCTAGGAGGTCCCTGAGACAGGAGTCCTCCTGAAGCTGTCTCTGAGGTGACCTGCCACTATCTTCAGGGTTGTGTCTAAAAAACACAATTTAGCCCTTAGAAAGCATTCAGAAGAAGAAGAAAGCAGTCAGTTCCCTGCTTTCAAAAGTCTAACCTTCATTTATTGTGGGACAGTTAGGAATATATATATATATATATATATATATATATATATATATATATATATATATATATATATATATATATATAAGAACTTCCAGAAATGTTCTTTAAAACTGTCTATGTTTTTTATAGTGCTATAATTTCCTCAGTGCATGCAAACCAATATACCCCATCAACTTTCATTCACTTTAATTTGTCCAACAAAGTTCTCCATAAAACTAAGCAGTGAGGACAAAATCCTTTTAAATTACTCAGGTTATCCGTTGACCCGATTTTAGTGGGATTGCACCAGTGTAAATGAGAGGAGAATCTGGGCCAGAGTGTCAAAAGGAACAGCAACTGGGATCTCATTCCAGCAAACTATTTAGCTATGAGCTTAACTTTTAAGCACCATTGAAGTCACTGGGTCTATTCATATGCTTCAAGTAAAGTACATGCTTCGCTGGATGAAGACCTGAATGAGAATTATGGAGCAACACATTAAAAACAAAACAAAACCATACAGAGATGCACACTGATATAGCAAAGATGGATTTGCCATTCAGCAAGTGCTGTCTTCTGGTGTTCAGAGTTCACTTCTCTTGTTATGGAGCACCACAGACCACATCAACTCAACTTCTCTGAAAGGTTTTTTGCTTCCTCTGGGGCCCGGCTAGGTAGAGTTTTCTGGGAAGTCTTGCCAAGTGTAACATTCACAGCCTTGACAAGTACAATAACATCAAGTCCACATTTTTCAGTAGCACAACTTTCTTAATGGGGATCAAAGCTATTCTTCCATCCTGGGTCAACAGACTCAGATAGGGGGAGGGGGAGGGAAATCAAAACAGAGGCTAATTTATGTGAAATGTTCTTTTCAACCAACCACCCATCACCACCACATATTTATTTCCTGTCTTGGGGACAAACTCTGTAGATGAGCATTAGCCTGACCTTTGACAGAGTAACTTTTGTGTTTTAGCACTTGGTTTGTTCTTTCAATGAAATATAAATGTCTTTATAGTTAGAGATAGAGAGCATACCCTGCTTAATCACTCTTCTGGAAATTCTATCACATCTTCCCCTTCTTTCCCTGCCATTAGGAAGGCTCAGATTCTAACCGAAGTTCTCCATTATTTTTTCTAGTTTTGTTTACCTTATTTTACTTCCATTTACACTGCTGTGACTCCTGAGTTTGTTCCCTCTCCACTTATGGTAGTTCCCTGCAGGCTGCCTTCATTTTTGTTTTCATATTGTGCTTAAAATAAACGTAAGTGACAAAAATCCCATGCAGGATCCAGGTAATGGAGTTATACATTATCAAACATAGGTGAAAAAAAGAAATTGTCCTGTAATTTATCAGAGATGGAGCCATACTCTAACTCCAGATCCAAATACATCCGAACTGTGGTGGTATTCAGATTCAGAATGACAATTAATTCCAATTCTGGAAAAGGCCAATTTGGAAGGCTTGGAAGCCAGGTTTGGAAGCTTAAATTATTCCCCATCCTTCCCCTGGAACCCTGTCTCTCCCAGGATCAGAAGTTCTGGAGTTTTCAGATGTGGTGTTTAGTTCTGCCCATCCTGGAAATCCAAAATTTAGATCATGATTCAGAGTTGAGATGAGAGAGTTTGGATGAGGCCCTTTTTTATTTTGAACTCCCAAGTCTGGAGTTTTTGGACTGGTTTCTGTCCATTATAGAGACAGTTTTGCTACTAAGGCCCAGATGTTTGAAGACACTATGTGTTGCTGCCTTCAATATTGCAACACCTAATTCATTTAGGATCCTAAATCTAATTTTCAGAAGGGATTTAGGCATTTAGGAGTCTAAATCCCATTGACACCTAAATACCTTTAAAAATCTGGGACTGATTCAGGCCACCTCTATTATATTATACATCACTCTGTGTGTGTGTGTGTGTGTGTGTGTAAATATATAATTATTTTAAGACTTTGTGGCTTTTTGTCTTCAGCATTATATATTAACCAGATTGTATTACAAGCCTCTTTCCTTGAAGCTGATATCTGTAATAAAAGTGAAACAATTAAAATATGTAAGAGAACATTCTGATTCTTCCCTAATTAATATAACTTCTCAGTTTCTGGTGTAATTTCTACCTTTAGTTACAACATGCAAAATCAATGAGATTATATGAATATTGGGTGAATTTTGGCAGTGGAAAATCCCCTTTCAGCAGATTAAAAACCCATCAAATT
This sequence comes from Lepidochelys olivacea, assembly GCF_965140295.1. Taxonomy (NCBI): domain Eukaryota; kingdom Metazoa; phylum Chordata; order Testudines; family Cheloniidae; genus Lepidochelys; species Lepidochelys olivacea. Next base: position 42,648,250 of record NC_140414.1, on the reverse strand, counting down.
TGCTTTAGATAAGTAAAGTTACCTCAGTTCTTGCCGTATATCCTATGTTTCCCCAAATTTATTATAGAAAATACCTCAGGAATTTCTTAAATATTGAAGTAATGTTATTTAGTTACTTAATGAATTGGCTACTCTATCACTTCTGACGTATAGGGCCACAACAGGTAGTTCACTTTTGCAGCTATTTTTTATGGTTTCTTTTATTAATGAAGTTAGCACTGTCCTAAAATATTCAGAAGTCAAAAAGGAAACACTTCTGAGTTTCAGAGTCCACACTGGCTAACCAATACATTAATTTAGTCATTGATTAAAAGAGTCACAATAATGCTTGGAAAAAACATGGAGACATATGGAAGGCCCTATTTTGTCCAACCCAGCGGAGCCTCTTGACTCTTTCTTGACATCTGTGATTAATTGTCAGGACTTGCATTATTCTCTTCATACTTCTCACCTGCATTGTTCATACTCTGCTCTCCAGCTGCCATGCCAAATCTCTCTGAAGAATTCAAATATGTCTTTATATTTAAAGTAAGGCCTTGAGATCAGGCTGAACCTGTCACACATCTGCCATCCTAAGCTGATAATGGCATGCTGAATCCACTCTCCCATATGCTACCTCTCTCTCAGTCTGAACCATTTCATAGTGTTCCATTTTGTAAGCTTATTTTCCTAGTCATCAGATTGATCCTGTCTAGTCTTGTGTATTTTCCAGGTCCAGCCTAAATGCTGCCTTTTGTTTCTGCTCTTTTTAAAAAAGGCAAAACATAACAGAAAAAGACCTAAAAGACTTTTGAGATTTTGGTCTGTTGCAAATAATTATACTGCCAAAAACGATGGGGACTACCTTCAACTGTCGGTTATCACAGGGAATTTGGGAATAAACATTAGTACTAATTAAAAAAAATCTAGGGGGAAATATGTATTTCATTGATTATGTGAGGTTTGTAAAAAATAATAAATTAAGAAAGCATATATTTAATTTAGAGGAAATTTATTTTTATCTGGCAAGAAATGGGACTAAATACATTAGTAAGAGCCCCTGTTAAAGTGGTAACCCCAAAAATCAGAATCTGTTTTGTAGAAACAGAAATAGCTCAATGGCTATGTTTGATGGTGAAAACCTCAAATGATTTGAAAGGTCAGTTCAATAAACTGATAAGCATCTTGAAATTTGGATGTCTACTGAAGCTTATCCAAATGAAGGATGGGTGAATCACATGTAATTTGAGTTTTTGTAAATCCTGTCATTTGGAAAGTGAGGGGAAGTCCACAAGCCTAGTTTGAATTCCTTTAATTTAAACATATGCTATTTTGTTCACTCTGTGGTTCAACTTAAAAAAATACCTTAAAAATAAAACTTTCTTATCTGAAAGGAAACCATGCTGTGTCTAAGGGCTTGTCTACAGGATGCATTAGTGCACACCTGCTGGAGTGTAAATTGTAGTGTGCACCAGCATGTCACACAGTAACTGTCCATGTGGACCCTGCTAGCAACCATTAAATGTACACCCTTGGTGTACATGGACATAGTACTATTTGAAATTAGACTATGTCAATATGCACTAAGGAACACATGCACAGGTAGTGTGCAACATGATGGTGTGCACAAAAATGTATATGCCATCTGGTGCACACTAATGCACTATGAAGACATGGCTTTAGGCATAAAACAAGTTATTCTGACATAGGAGATTCCCTACACTATTGAAAGTACGTAATATTTCACTGTCCCCACTGTGATCCAAGTAGAAACACACAGTGCAGTTCAGGTCTTCAAGCCACTTTTGGTCTCCCCTAACCTTTGAGCCACTGTGCACCAGTCTGTTTCTACACACCAATTAGAGCAGCCTTAAGGATCTTCTAACTTGCACCAGTATTATTTGTCCATCCTGACAAAAGACCTTCCAGTCTGGTATATTTGAACATTTAATTAACATGCCATTGACCTACAATTTAAATTTCATACCAAACAAATTCTAAGTACAAACAAGGGCACACATTTTTAACAGTCAAAGTGATTAGCCATTGGGACAAACTACTAATGGAAGTGATAGATTCTCCCTCTCTTGATGTATTCAAATCAAGACCAGATGTCTTTCTGGAAGGTGTGGTTTAGCCAAATGCAAGTGATCCTTCAGTCATACAAAAGTTATTTGGCTCAGTGTAAGGGTAACTGGCTGAAATGTAGTGGGCTGTGAGATACAGGAGGTCAGACTAGATGATCTAATGGTCCCTTCTTGTCTGAAACTCTATGAATCTGGAGATGTTAAATAATACCAGGCCTCAGACTGATCTTTGGGGAAGCCGCTAGAAGACATCTCCCTCTAACTCACCATTGTTAAGCATTATCCTTTGTTTATGATTCTAGAGCCAGTGCTCATATCAGCTACTAACTAACAGGAAACTCCAGCACCTGCAGCTAGACATTTGAGCTGGAAAGTTTCTATTCTGTGCCAGAGACTAAACAACCAGCATTTATTTCTTGAGCACACCATGTATCTGCAAGGCATTTAAACAATAGCTCTTGACACCTGAAGACATGTTTAATATGAAACACACTTTTAATTTTTGTTGCGGCCTCAGTTTCTGGGCAACAATAAGATCCACTTTCTCAAACAAGACAAAATAACAGGTTTTTTTCTTGTGTATTTTCTGTGTGAGTTGGACAGCAAGTTGGCAGCATTAGTTGTATTAATGTTCCTGTCAGCACCTACACCAAATATGTTTCTTGATACAAGAAATCACATTCCATCCTACCATGAACATCTAAATATACATCCTGCATCATCTCCAGATTGAAATTCAGCTACCACCTGGATTCCTGTAGGGTTTACTTAGATAATTTTTAATTTGGCATTTGGAACAGAGATGTGCTCAGATTTTTAATATGTTTAGGCAGAACAGTCAGCACTCCACAGACACTTTCCTGTTCTGGCTCTGTTTTTCTGATCTTCAGTAGTTTCAGATCAGATTCTTTCTATCCAAATTAGTATCAGGTAAATCACATACTTTTTAATAATTGCTTTTAACTGCTCTTATTTTTATTTGGTTTACATTTCTATAACACTTTAGGCATACTCTAGGATTCTGCATAATGCTTGCCATGTCCTGTGAATTTTAGTGTAATGGATGAATTTCAAAGTACTCAAAAGTTTAAATGTGTATCTGGAATTATCTGGTCCTCCTTCCTCTGGAAGTCCAGAGGGAAGCCTGACAAGAAGAGTCTCGCATGGGAAATTCCCAGTACTGCCTGGTTCTTGCTTTGGTGGAAATGGAGTGAGAAATGCATCTCTAATGTCTCATTGTTTCTACATAGTTATGACTGAAATCAATAACCACAGACCAGTATGATTACTTTTCTTTTTTCAGCTGTTTACACTTTTTCAGACATAATAAAAGTCTTGATTTGGTTGTAGTTTTACTCAAAGGTTCAGTTTTTATCTTTCATTATGGCAACTTTAAAGTGTAGAATATCAAAACCAATCCAAGCAAATAGAAGCTCGTTCACCTACACATCTACCAATGTGGTGTATGCCATCATGTGCCAGCAATACCCCTCTGCCATGTACATTGGCCAAACCGGACAGTCTCTACGCAAAAGAATAAATGGACACAAATCTGACATCAGGATTCATAACATTCAAAAACCAGTCAGAGAACACTTCAATCTCTCTGGTCACTCAATAACAGACCTAAAAGTGGCAATTCTTCAATAAAAAACTTCAAAAACAGACTTCAACGTGAAGCTGCAGAACTGGGATTAATTCACAAACTGGATACCATCAGATTAGGCCTGAATAGAGACTGGGAGTGGTTGGGTCATTACAAAACCTAAACTTAATTTCCCCAATACTAATTTCTCCCTACGGTTACTCACACCTTCTTGTCAACTGTCTGTAATGGGCCACTCTCTTACCACTTTGGAAGTTATTTTTCCTCCCTTGGTATCCTGCTGTTAATGGATTTATCTTGTTAGACTGACCTCACACTTGGTAAAGCAATCCCCATCCTTTCATGTATTTATACCTGCTCCTGTATTTTCACTCCATGCATCTGATGAAGTGGGTTTTAACCCACAAAAGCTTATGCCCAAATAAATTTGGTAGTCTCTAAGGTGCCACAAGGACTCCTCATTATTTTTGCTGATACAGACTAACATGGCTACCACTCTGAAACCTTCTCCCTATAGTTAGCCAGTCCTGGCTGTCTCCAGTTGAAACAGAGTGATCTATTGACTGCTGTGAAGAGTAGTCTTTCTGATTTGAAGATATAATCATAGATTCATTAATAGTAAGGTCAAAAGGGACCATTGTAACAACATAGTGGAACCTCCTCCATAACACAGTGATTCCTGCATTAATCCCATATTTTTAGGTTCAATTCAAGTGTACTTTTTAAAAAAAAAATCATCCAATCCTTATTCCAAGGCCTCAAGAGATAAAGAAACTACTATATCCCTTAACAAGCTATTCCAAAAGGTTAATTACCCTCACTGTTTAAAATGTGAGCAATATTTCAAGTTTGAATTTTGCTAGTTTCAGCTTCCAGCTATTGATTTTGTTATGCATTTGTCTACTAGTTTAAAGAACAGTGCCATACTGAATATCATCTCTCTGTGCAGGTAATTATGTTCAGATTCAACTGTCTGGGCTTGTAAGAGCAACCTCATCCCAGCAGGGGAAATGCACTATTTTCTCCATTCAAGTTTCAGCTATGAGTTCTCTGGAAGTTGCAGCCTTCAACCTCTTGGATGGGCCAATTCCCCGATGGCTGAAGAAAGCAATGGTAGGAGATGGGGAGTGGATTCCATTATTAATGGAGTCCATCAATTCTTCCCTCCAGGAAGACAGAATGCCAGTTTTCTTCAAATGAGCTGCTTGAGAAACCATCTGTCAACACTGGTAGTCTTGAAAATTACTGTCTAGTGTCATATCTTTCTTTTTGGACATGGTGATATAAAAGGTAATGGTGAAGCAACTTTAGTTGGTGCCATTCTGATTCCTTGGACATCTGTCAGTCTACTATTACACCTGAGCATAGTACAAAGACTTCACTGTTTGATTTAGTCAGTGATATTCATGGATATTAAGGTCAGAAGGGACCATTATGATCATCTAGTCTGACCTCCTGCACAACACAGGCCACAGAATTTCACCCATCCTCTCCTGCAAAAAACCTCTCACCTATGTCTGAGCTATTGAAGTCCTCAAATTGTGGTTTAAAGACTTCAAGGAGCAGAGAATCCTCCAGCAAGTGACCTGTGCCCCACGCTACAGAGGAAGGCGAAAAACCTCCAGGGCCTCTTCCCATCTGCCCTGGAGGAAAATTACTTCCAGACTACAAATATGGTGATCAGCTAAACCCTGAGCATATGGGCAAGATTCACCAGCCAGATACCCAGGAAAGAATTTTCTGTAGTAACTCAGGTCCCACCCCATCTAACATCCCATCACAGGCCATTGGGCCTATTTACCATGAATATTTAAAGATCAATTAATTGCCAAAATCATGTTATCTCATCATACCATCTCCTCCATGAACTTATCGAGTCTAATCTTAAAGCCAGATAGGTCTTTTGCCCCCACTGCTTCCCTTGGAAGGCTATTCCAAAACCGCACTCCTCTGATGGTTAGAAACCTTCATCAAATTTCTGATTATTGACAAAGGTCAACTGTCCGCACTCTTTCTTTCTTTTTTTTTTTTTTTTACTGTAGAGCTATCGAGAGCCTTTGATACCATAGAGCTATGGTTGATGCAGCTGTGGATTCTGACAGGGTAGACAGGGCTGAGTTTCAGTGATTCCGTGCCTTCATTTCTGAGAGGTCCTAGATGATAGTACTGGGTAACTGCTTATCCACCCCAAAGGCTTTCAAATGTAGGGCTTCAGCAGGGTTCTGCTCTGTCAATCCTACGATTCAAAATATGATGCACAGTAGTGGATGCCCAGATGTAAACCACATATCTGTACAGATCTACATTAAAGCTTCAATAGACTATTTCCTGGGCACCATATTCAGAAATGTACTTCAGTCAAGTTTATTTTGGAATATCTTTGCTTGTTAAACATACCCGTGAAAAACTCTCTTCTCGGTAGAGACCTTTTTTTTTTTTTTTGCTTTTGTTTTTATTTTTCCATTACATGCAAGAATTCTGATATTTTTTATTGCTTACTTTAGAAATATGATGCTACACCTAGCTCATACTATGTCAGCATGAATTTCTTCCAGTGCATTTTGAATTGTACATTTTCTTGTAGTTTATGACAATCTTCTTTATTTGGCATTGCACCCACACAATTGCATATGGCCCTGAAAGTCTTTTAACTTCCTGATATGGTATGGAAAGCTCTTAATTACTTCAAGTCTGTGAATATGATTTTGTTAGAAGCTTAATTAGAAGATGGGTGCACTTGTATTTAAGTACGGATTGTAAAAGTATTAAAGTAGATAGAACTAGCTTATGCTTTCATCAACTGGGTAAAACCTTTAATCTTGTAAGTTTCATTTATTTGCCATGTTAATTAACACAACTACAAAAAAGATACTGCTGCAAATGCTTTCTTTTATAAATAAAAGATGTGTAGAGTGAAAAACTCCATGATTCAGTCCAGGCAAACCCATGAGAAAATTAATACTAAAGGACAAATTCTTCTCTCTTTATACTCATACAAACCACCTTGGCTCTGATTAAGCAAATATATTAAGCACAAGCTTAATTTTAACCATGGAAGTAGTTTTACTTTGGTGAATTGAGGATTGACATATTCCATAGGTGTGATAGAAGGCAGAATTTAACTTTAAAGTTGGGACCTCTGTGAATGAGCTAATGCAGATTATCATACACATTGTAAGGAGAGTGATCACTTTAGATAAGTTATTACCAGCAGGAGAGTGGGCTGGGAGGAGGTATTGTTTCATGGTCTCTGTGTATATAATGTCTTCTGCAGTTTCCACAGTATGCATCCGCTGAAGTGAGCTGTAGCTCATGAAAGCTTATGCTCAAATAAATTGGTTAGTCTCTAAGGTGCCACAAGTACTCCTTTTCTTTTTGCTCTACTAAGGTTATTTAGAAATCAAGCCAGTACACAGCCAATATTCATAACTTCGAATACGAAAATGATACATGCATACAAATAGGATTAATAGATTCAGTAGATGATAACCTTTACATAGATATGTTACATAGCATATGTAACATAGAACATATACTTATGGATATATATGACATAACTGGAATATTTCCAGAAAGCCTTATGGGGCACCGTCACAGTATCAATTCACCAAATGTTGCTCATGAATAATACTACATTTTTGGCATGAAAATGTTTAGGAAATTCCATGGCAGAGGTGCAGCAAAAAAAAAGATAAGTCATGGAACAGTCATCAGATACTGTAGTTTTCACTACCTCAACATACCCGCAAGAGTGCTGAAAGGTCAGGTCCAGGGGCAGGACCAGGGGGACTGGATAGTGAGCCGATCCTATACTCACCCTCAGAGGTGGCTTCTGCTCCATGGCACTGGGCCCAACTCTCTGCTTGGGGCACTGCAACTTGCCACACAGGTTCGCAGTCCCACTCAGGTTTGGCTCAGCTGCCCCCACTGTCTCCATCCAGTCCACTCAGTTTGGGGACCTAATCAAATGTGTTTTTGCAGCCATTTTCAAGATTTCATGGACTTCACTCAAATTCACTGATTCCAGGACCTCCATGATAAAATCATAGCATTGTTCATGAACAACAAGGAACTGTGTGTTAAAGTGGTGTTGAAATAGCTATTTTTGTGCTAGTAGGGGTTTCTGCACACCACATTTCTATATGCAAATTCTTCAGGCACATTTTCAAGGTCTGATCTTGTAGAAGCCAGCCTGCACTCAGTCTATTGTAAGATAAGGGCCCAGTTTTGAAAATATGGCCTTAGATAGCTAATATATTTTACATACTAAATTCATATTAAATAATACAACTTAATTTTCATAACACAGCTACCATTTGTTAAATACAGAGTAAAGTCCTGCTCCTGCAATTTTATTCATACCAGGTGTCAAGGTTCCTCCCCCACTCTGAACTCTAGGGTACAGATGTGGGGACCTGCATGAAAACCTCCTAAGCTTACTTTTACCAGCTTAGGTTAAAACTTCCCCAAGGTACAAATTAATTTTATCCTTTGTCCTTGGAATATCCACTGCCACCACCATACTCTAACTGGGTTTACTGGAAAACATAGTTTGGACACGTCTTTCCCTCCAAAATCCTCCCAACCCTTGCACCCCACTTCCTGGGAAAGGTTTGGTAAAAATCCTCACCAATTTGCATAGGTGACCACAGACCCTAACCCTTGGATCTGAGAACAATGAAAAAGCATTCAGTTTTCTTACAAGAAGACTTTTAATAGAAATAGAAGTAAAGGAAATCACCCCTGTAAAATCAGGATGGTAGATACCTTACAGGGTAATTAGATTCAAAACATAGAGAAGCCTCTAGGCAAAACCTTAAGTTACAAAAAAGACACAGAGACAGAAATAGTCATTCTATTCAGCACAATTCTTTTCTCAGGCATTTAAAGAAATCATAATCTAACACATACCTAGCTAGATTACTTACTAAAAGTTCTAAGACTCCATTCCTGGTCTATCCCTGGCAAAAGCAGCATACAGACAGACAGAGACCCTTTGTTTCTCTCCCTCCTCCCAGCTTTTGAAAGTATCTTGTCTCCTCATTGGTCATTTTGATCAGGTGCCAGCGAGGTTACCTTTAGCTTCTTAACCCTTTACAGGTGAGAGGATTTTTCCTCTGGCCAGGAGGGATTTTAAAGGGGGTTACCCTTCCCTTTATATTTATGACACCAGGCTTGCACATATGCATCAGATTTCAGATCGTGGTCCAAACTGTTACTCATTTTTGCAAAATGGAACCATACAAAGCTAAAGGAAGGAGAGATGCACGTTCTTCCTCACAGAATGGGAGAAGAAGAAAGAATTATTTTATAGTATTTGCTTTAAGGTAGTTTTCCAGCCTGTTCAACAATATTACACACTATCTTATAGCGATACATTGCACATCCACTGTATTTCTGAGGATTTGCTACCTCAGTCCCAATTCTAAAGTGAGATACATATGCAGGCACATCAGCTCATGTCTGGATTGTGTGTGCCTGAGAAAACACCTCATGGCAAACATCAGATACAATAATAATGAAACAAAAATACACAGTATCCGGAACCACAGTAGTTTCTTCACACCCAACCTGTTCAAGTGACAGGGAGAGTAAAACCATTATTGATGTGTTAAATGGGGTTGATGTCCCCAGAAACAATTTTATAGTTGATTGGCACAAATTTATTAGCCATATCCATGTGGAATGGAAAATCAATACATAGCTGCCTATGTATCAGGTCAAAGGAAATTATTAAATATAATACTGGGATACTTTTGAATCATTTTTAGAGACGATAATTCAAGAGAGTAAGTACAGAAGGCATTGCCAGTACCACAAAAAAAGGATATTATGCTGTAAATATTTTTAAGATGTAATGTCCTGCCCTGAAAAAAAGTATACACTGAGGATGTAGATTAGGAGTTTCATTATATGCTAGAATCTTCTGCTAACTAAGAACTTTCTACCAAATTATCCAAGTCTAAGATTTCTTACAATTATAAAGGTGTTGTCTTCTAGAGGCATCTTTATTAGACCTGAAAGAAGAATGTAATGGACACGGAGCTGCAAGCATTGCCTCTTACACAGAAGCTCTTTTAATTTAGCAACATTTTCCTCCTAGAACAATGTGAATTCTTTCTATGCTCAATGACCTAAATAGGTTTGGCTGGAACTCTAGGTTTTGTATTTCCTGTTCCTGACAAATAGTCTGGAATCATAAACTTTCCCAAGGACTGCCAGAATGGATAGAAGAGAATTTATTATTGAACAGACACTAATCTCTTTCCATGCTGCAGTTATATTGGATAGTGAAAATTCCCATTTCTTGAGATGGAATTAAATTGTGCACAATCTATCTTAAAAGCACAAACTAGTTCTATTAGTGCCAAAATTTTGTATGACCAACTTGAGACTCCTTAAAGTGGGCCTAATTTCAAAAAGTTCTGAACTTCTGCCATCTGAAAGTCAGGCCCTTTGAAGATATCTCAAATTGAGCCATCCGAAATGGAGGTACTCAGAATTACAAGTATCTTTTGAAACTCTAGGCCATTTTTATAGGCAGTTATCTATCATCTAGATTCCAATTGCCCTCCAAAGAAAATGTCAAAATAATTGATACAAACAAAACATTGTAAGGAGAAATGTGAGGAACAGGCGTTTTTATATATGAAAAGCATGTGAAGCAGAGAAAAGATAGCAAAACATATAGTTTGATTTAATAGATACGTATACAGTGCTGAGCACCCACCCAGTTCTCAATAAATATCACTTAATTAATCCAGTCCTTAATTACTAACAATAAATCAGTAGACTGGCGTATACCACCACTATACCAGTAAATTATATTTCCAGCCTCTTTGCTAGAGGTCATGGGGAACACTGACTGAAATTATAGTTTCCCAGACTGTCTTAAATGTATTCACGGTGTAAACTGGGTTAGATTGACCACTGCTGGCATAGTACAGTATACCTTGCTAAAAGCAATGATGGATTCTTCTTTATCCAGGGATTCCCACTGAAGGTCACAAACTGTAGTTTGCTGCCAGGGCAGGTTGCTGAGGGAACGCATTCTGAGAGTGTGCCCCTTGAGAATGCCTATGCAAGAGCAGGGTGTGTGCTTCAAAGAGTGGGTATACAGCCATGCACTAGCTCTGCTCAAGACAGCATAAAAATAACAGTGTGGCCATAGCAGCTTGGGCTAGCGCCCAGAGTACATACCCAGGGGTTGTCTGGGTTTGTATTCAGGTGGCTAGCCTGATCCACTGCCCGTCCCACTCAGGCCCGCCCCATGCTATTTTTAGTGTGTTAGCTAGAGTAGCACTAGAATGCCTGTCTACCCACACTGGAAAGCACACTTCCAGCTGCTGTGACAAACTTGTGACAACTTCCCCCATGTCTGGGACATCAATGACTCCTTTAAGGTCGTCCAGTTGATGGTTTTCCAGCATTGCAATCTCCCCCTCTGGACTTTTTAGTTTGAATTTGGCCCCACATATCTTCTGAAAAATGAAAAAAAGTGAATCGTCATTGGGTAATTTTGTAAAAACAGCAAATCATGGCTCCCTCATCCAGGAAAGTAGAATAATTTTGATTTAGACTTTTTTTCCCTCCCTCACTGTGCTTTGTTGACAGGTAATGGGCTGATTTAATCTCATAACTCTGCTCCATGTCCACCCCAACTATTCCATTTCGATGAATAGCCTTACTGTGAATGTGTTTTAATTAGTGATTTGAAACATGGGACAGCACAATTATAATATAGTAGGCATGTGGGTCTATAGAAAATAGTACAAAAAGGCATAATTATTTTCAAAGACGCTGTTGGAATAATGCAGGTAAAAAAAATCCCTGCTGGTGTCTCTGTTTTCCCTGTCCAATGTATCATTAGCATTTCACATTTTCTCTCATTTTGTAAATGGTTGGATGCCTGGACCTCAGATTGTCTGAGACAGCCCACTGTTCTGGAGATTTCTTTTTTCATTCTTGACTTGAAATCAGCTTTGTGTAGCTGGCTGGGAACACAGTATTGAAGACAAGATATTTGACTTTGTTTGAAACTAGAAAGTTATCAGAAAAAGTAAGAACAATGCAATCAGATTCAGAAGGATTTAGGTAATTCTACAGGCCTGGCCTAGTAAAATACAATATTATTCAGGGAAGAATAAATATAAAATAGGCCTAGGAGCAAAGAATCAAAAGCTGGTAATATATGATACTGGATGTTGAAGGCACACTGACCAGAGAATAGGCTTGAGAAATAATAGGAAAAACCCTCAAGAGCTCTCAGTTCATTTCAGAGCTGCATTAGAGCAAGTGAACAGGATGCTAAACTGCAGTGTATGTGGTGAATGCATTCTAAATTAAATGAAGTGACAGTATATAGGATGATTAAATCAGGCACTAGTTTATTATACTAGGCATGGTGCTTAATATGTCTGATTATTGCCTCTGAGGACATGCACTGTGGCATGGAACAATAAGAATGATAAAAGACAAATAGATTCAAAGCACAAGGAAAGCTGTATACAATACATTAGGCTGCATTTGACTTAGGAGTTTTTGTGATGATTTGACTTCAGACTGAAGTGATTTTGTAAAATGATTGAGAAGTTTGAGAAAGCTGCCAGAAATTCTCTAGCCCAGTCTATGAAAACAAGGAAGTATTGTTAAAATTTAGGAAATAAGACACAAAAAGCTGCAAACTACAGTTCAATAAAGCTAACATATAAACAATTTTTGTATAAACAACCCCTTGAACCCACTCAGGATTTAAATGTGGACATTTCTGCAAGTGTGTTGACCTTCATGTCGGCTGAATGGGTTGTATACACCAGTATACAGGGTAACATCTGAAGGATCCAGTCCTGCCCAGGAAACCTAACCCCTCAGGCAGATGAAGAGGAGAGAAGCGTTGGAATGCTTTCAGGGAGCTAGATCAAGTCCTGCATATGGTGTCCAACTCCCATTCTCCCACGCAGATTGTAAGACAGAGCTATGGGGCTGACTTTGGGAGCTGAAGCAAAGTCTTCATGTGAAGTTTCACATCTGTGGAAACAATAGAACAATTCAATTGTTAGGCAGTCAGTTCTTAATTTGTCTCTAGAGAATTTATCAAGGGCCATAATTAGTATCAACTGGGATGATAGCACTGGTGTTTTTGTCCTGCTGTGCAAGGGGAGCTGAATTTGAACACCAAATTGATTTCATATAGGCCATCAAATAGCCCTTAGATAGTCACAACTTTCAATCTAGACTTAGAGGTGATTTCTCTATCATGTTACCGAACTATAGAAATCCTCTGACTTTAACAATCAGAAAGACAACTGTACTTGAGGAGTTAAATTGCACAGAGAAGACTGCCTTGTAAGTTAAACATTTTCTGTGATATATTTTTATATCTTTTAGTAAACCACAAGTAAACACATTAAAAAGTGCATTATGCTGATAGTGACCAATCCCTATGAATAGATAATGATTCTGATATTTTTTTTCTTTTACTCAAGAAATTGTTACAGAGAAATCCATTAGCTACTGGATTCAGTGTCCTGGATGTAACTGGTGCTGTTGATGAAACTTGTGTTTATTACTGAAGGCCTGAGCTATGTTTAGCAACTGAGGGGATCCAGGTTGTTTTGCTAAGTGTTGATGTAAATGCAGAGTACATGTAATATTGCTGCTCATCATCCTCAAAATCCCAAGTGTTGATTAAGAAATGTTTTTTCAGGTATGCATGATTAAGCAGAAAGGACCAGAGTTTAGTTTTAATGGGGAGGGAATTTGAAGGTGCTAAGGTCTTCACTGGCCCTGTAACTCTGTTCTCCACCTCCAAGCTAGAGTGTTCTCGAACATCTGCCAAATGTCTGACCAACTGAAATATAACATGGACAAAACTGAACTCATCTTTCCTCAAGTATTCCTCCCTTATCTGTTATTGTTGATTGTGCCGCTATCCTCCCTGCTGCTCAGACACAGAATTTACAGAACCCTTGAAGCCCTTTCTCCACACAACGCTTATTCTGGTTACTGTGTTCTTTATGGGGAGGGAGACTCAGTGGCTTGCTACTCCCTCTGCTAGTCAAAATTTTCAGGAAGAAGCCTAGTTGGCATACTCTTCTCACTCAAATGGGGAGCACCATGTTCTGAAGTCTTGTCCCTGATGTGAGGCAATAGTTAGACAATAATGGGACCAACTGGGAGCTCTGTAATGGGCCAAAGTGGAGTGAATGTTCTTGCCAATGATCTTCAACTGGCAGGTGATGTGCACCACACCCTATATTCCCCAACCCATCCATAAAACAGACGCAAAACTTTTAGACATTGAAGCTGAGTCAAGCAGATGGATCACAACACTAAAGTATGTGACATGGACTCAATTTTGGATATAGCCACACCTTCTTGTTACCTTTTTGAGCTGTCACCATTTGATAGGAGTCTGAATTCCGGGCTGGTAATGAAGTCAATAAATTTAGAACTTGGGTGGAAAAGTGTTAACAAGTCATGATACCAGATATGGGTCCAGGCCAGATTTCCAACATTCCAAACTTTGGATGTGTGCAGCTTTGGAGTTTGATAGAAAGTGCTTCAAAATTTATTTTCAGTCCACATCTGAATTCAGATTCTAGCCTCCTTCCACACTAACGTTCATGGGTGATCAGACCTGGGGTTTTGATTCAGGACCGCATCATTATCTTTTGGCTGTTGAACACAACTGGAATTCAGAGAGAATTTCACTGCAGTTCCATAGAGCTATCCTGCAGCTGTTGTACCATACACTTTAAAGCTGAAGATGGAGCTTTTCAGTCCTAATGCTCTGCTCAGCAATGGCCTCAGAGTGGCAGCTGCCACTTAATGCAATATAGGAGCATTGTGCATTCCTAGGCTGACTGTGATTTATTTTAGCCAGTGGCATAGCTGCTTTATCACAGAAATGAGATATTATGTTGATAGCTTCAGAGAAATCTCTAACAGTCAATGGAGGGGGACATCTTTAGGTATTAAAAAACGAATTCGTAGGGAAGGCAACACAATATAAGAGTTTGGTGTCTCTCATTTTAAATGTTACTAGAACAAAAAAATAAGGTTTTTAACTTTTTAAAATTACAGATTAGAAAGGTGATTAATCACTGAATCAGTTATGTCTCCCCTTGGTGCCCTATTGCAAAGACTCTTGCAGATATGTCTGCTTTATGCATCTTTCATTTCTGCTCTTTTATTTCATAGAAGTTCCTGAGTTGTTTCCTGAGATTCTAAGTATCAGCCTTACCAGTCAGCAGGAGCCAGGCTTTTAGGCATCATGGGCTCTTTTACATGTGGTTTACACAGTATTTTTGCAAGGACAACTTTTTGTTATTCCAGGGCAATATTTTGTAATTTTTATTATTAATTATCTATGCACTGCTACAAGTACATGACACTAGACAAAATAGATGAATTCTGCCAAAGAAATGATAGGTCCCTGCCCTGAGTAACCTGAAATTTAACTGCATAATCAAGTACATTTCAGAATAAATTTAGTGTGTCATATGATCATTATAGCCGCATCACAGTCTAAGAGAGATTTTAGATCTTGGGAGGAATGGAAAAGAGCTTGGTGCACATGAATTGGGAGGCTGTCCTAAGCATAAGGATAGCATTAAAAAATGACATGATAGGACTGGGCAACACAAGAGCTCAGGAAGAAAAATCTCAAGGTGAATGTAGACAGCAGGAGATAGTGTTAGAAAAGATAAAGGCAGAGATGCAGACAAAGCATTTTATGGAGTGCTTTGGAAATGAACTGGAGAAGCTTGAAATTAATGCATAAGAAAATAACAAGCCAGTAGAAAAATTCAAGGAATGGTAAGGCTTGGGTAAAAAGGTGGAATGGAAAGGTCTCTTTGTGTAGAATGAGGTCTCGGTTTATTTATTTTTTTATCTCAGTTTTGTTCTATATGCATTCTTGCCTATCTAATTTTAAAAGGAGAGAGAAGTGTATTGGTTTTGCAAAGTGAAAGTGATATTTAGATGTTTGATTGAGATAAAGCTTACAAAAATTCATGTATCACTATGGAAAACAAAGCAGAAGAGAAGCTGCTTCAGAGAAAGTAAGACAGAACTTATAAATAGACAAGAAAAAACAAGATTTACATACCTGCTGCCTTGCAGTTGCAGGAAATTGAACATGAGGGTAATGCCCACCAAGACCTGACAAAATAATCTCTGTTCAGTGCCTCAGAGGAGGGTTTGAAATGAAGGGAATTAAAAGTATAATGAAGCCCATGGGGCCCGTCCTCAGACAGAGTAAATTGAAGTCAGTGGAGTTATGATAGCTTACACCTTCTAAGGATCTGCCCCCCAACAATAAATTATTTCCTGTTCCCAAACACAGCAAATAATTCAACCTGTTCATGTGAACAGGAATCTCTGTGGTTAAATATCTAACTTATTTATACTATTGGTGTCCAAGTCACAGACTTGGCTACATTTTCTTTCCTTCCAGAAACATAGATTCTTCTTGTGCCTCATGAAGACAGAGTTACTTCAAACTTCGATTATTCTCTGAGGCCACACTTCTGAAGTGTCTTTGAATATGCTCTGCATCACTGTTGTGTTTCCAATGACTGTTCTTTCTTTTTTGAACCAAATATCCCAACAAGTAAATGCTGTCCTATAAGTGCAAGCAGAGAAATTCACTGGAATTCCCATTTGACAGAAGTAGCAGGGAAGCTTCTAATTTTATGAAGAGCTATCACTATCTGATATGAATGAAGATGAAGTTTAAAGTATGAAGAGTGGCAGCATGTTAGCACCCCAGAGAGTTCTAAGAGGGAATACTCCCTGAAGTCAGGTTAACACAAAGATTGCAATTGCAAGTGATCCTTGAACTGAGGACTGAAATTGGGGTTGCCCCTTGTAGCTATCAAGGTGAATCTGAAGAAGGGCCTGCTATAATCTAGCCCTATATTTGTAAAGCTCTTTCACATCGTCAAATGAAAGGCACTATAGAAATGCAAAGTGTTAGCAACCGATGAAGAATAGGTCATGCCTTAAGTGACCACCCATAGTAAGAGCTGCACCACCACAGGGAGCACTGAGCTTTCTGTCCACCAAACAGGAGGATAGTGCATACTCCCATACCACTTTATGGGATACAGGTTACTCCCTCTTCTCTGCAGACCAATGCATAGAAGAAATGGGGACATTACCTGGCATCTCCTCCCTCCCCCTGTTGGGGTACTATCCATTTTAGGAGTAGTAGGGAAAGAATAGCCATTTCAGTTCTGCCTGGGACTTATGCAGGCTGTGCAAAGAAGGGCAGCTTTCTCCATACTGCACATAAATACAGGGGCCAGACAGAATCCTACCCTATATAACAATTACTTCTATTCAACCAGCTCTTTGTAAGTGGAATAAGTAGATGGTGGTTTTCTGTGATTGAATGCAGTAAAAGCAGATTGGTGAGGCACTCTTTACATTATCATGCCTTCACTTTTTTTTTTAGTCCAAATTAGGATACAGAAGATGAATGCTGTCTCTGCTTTAGCCAAATGTAAAAGGAACTTTTTTGCATATTTCTGATATGTGATCTTATCAGCCAACAGCTTTTTCTTTTCAGTACAATAAATCCTTGTAATTCCATAGTACAGAAATTGACAGTACAGAAAGTAATCTTTATGATTGCTAAAAGGCTCTGAGCAGCATATTTTGCAGCTTACAATAATTAATTACTGGTGTAATCATTACAGAGTACTTAATGTACTTGTGGACAGTAGACAGAAAATAGGCAATACCTGGTGACAATAGTGAGAGCGCCTTTCGTTGAATGTCTGGTAACTTTTTTAAAGTCCCATGCAGGTCATACTATGTTTTCCCTCCATGCAACAAAGGTATTAAAATAAAAACTTTGGAAATATAAATCAGCATAGGGTGAAATTTACCCTGTGCCAAAAACCAACACAGGGATGAATTTCATCGTATAGATGTCAGAACTGAAAGGGGACCTCCTGGATCATCTCTAAACAACAGCTGGAGTTACAAGCTGACTCCTAAATACTGAAGTTGTAAAAGAACCACTATGTCCCCTAGTCCAGCCACTTATCAGTGCAAGATTGTTCCCTAGAGAATATTTACTAGAGCTTTGTACTTTAACAATATTCCCCTACTTGTTAGGTCTAATTTTCACATCCGCTCACTAGTGATGGTACCCTGATGACTTTTTCTGGTTAAATTATTCCTTTTCCCAATTGACCTTACCATTACAATTTTTTTTTTTTGCGCTAACATATAACATGATTTTTTCCTTTTCCAACTTCAGGTCATTACACCTTAAAGTACTCAGTAATCCCATCTTTATTTTTACTACCCTTAGATATTTATAGACCGGTATGTTCTCTTTTTGCAGTTTCTCTATGGAGGTCATAACCATATAGTATAGTATAGTAAATTGCAAACGTATGTGATAAACTGAGGAATCATATGGGATGAGATTTTCAAAAGCACAAAGGGGAGTTAACTTTCCAAATGGGATGAGGCGCGGAAGGAGGGGGGTTCAAAAGTGGCTAATGCTCTCACCCTCTGAAGATCAGGTCCCTTTGAGATATCTCAAGATAGGTAGCCAAAAATTGAGGCACCCAGAATCAGCCATCACTTTTAAAAGTCTCTAAGCCATAAATATAATATTTAGTTAAATAGATAAACAGACTTTATTTAGTTTCGCTTTCAGCAATAATAAACTAGAGCTGGAAAAAACATTTGATCATGTGATATACCTCTCTGCCATGGCAGGATTAGTTTTTATAGTATATTTTCTAGTGCTGTGGAAGCAGATTGCACAAAACAATAGGACTTTCATTCTTTTCCCATCACACAGTCCATTTGAGCTCATTATTGGGAATATTTTCCCTTACATAAGCCCTGGTATCAGTAAGGTATTTTAACACAGTCTCATGGAAGTCAGTTAGAATGCTGACACAGCTAAAGTTACAGGTATGTTTAAGTACTTTGCTGAATCAGGGCCATACAGTCTAAACTGTATTAGCTATGAATTTTCCCACACACCTAATAATTCCTCTCTAACCCTAGTACTTAAGCTTCTTAAATACAAGTTCCCTACATGGTCTTCATTACTTTTTGACTGTCTCTTCTTTGGTTTAATTACTTTTTTCTTCTTTTCCTTTAGTTGCTGTAAACATATTTTCTAAAGGAATTATTCACAAAAAAATTAGAATCATGGTTAGTCATATGCCTGCCTTTTTCTAGACAAACAATTTGGAAAACTTCATAATAAATAAATCACCCAGTGATTTATTTACAAAGTTCATTTCCACTCCCTGTACAGATTGTGCAGCAGCTTTAACAATATCCTGGGGGCTCCAAGGTTCATAAACCCAGCAGGGGAGAGACCTATATCTTTGGCCCTAAAGCCTTCACTCACCTCTTTCCCATCAATCTCTTTCTTCATTTTTTCTTCCTGTGCCTTTGTACCTTCTAAGTGAATGTGGCAACTAGCTTTTAACTCTCTCCAGCCTATCTTCAATTTACCAGTTTGGCACAGTTCCCATATTCAGGTGCATGCGGGCAGCTAATTGAAATTGCAGTGATCAGAGTGCTGGATCACCTGCTGTTGCCCAGCTGCTGTCACAGCCCTATTTATTGAAGGACCTTCTTTATTCTAGTGTTTCTTACAATACTGTTATATTTGGGAAAGCCTCTTTGGTACGTTTGGCTATCATAAAGGTTTTATTTTTTCCTCATGCCAAGGTACTTCCCTGATTATTTGGGTGATTTATCATGTGCCTCTAGGGTATTTTATTTATTATGTAATGCAAATGTGTTTTGCTAAAGGTTTTTTTCTGGTTTTATATACATTTCAACCAGTAATGTTACAGGCAGTTATGGAAACATGTTTACACTCTGATCTGAGTACCATAATACTGGTGATCTCAAATAGACATTTTATTTAAAAATGTGTTGAGGGTAAGTAGAGACTTCTAACGGGCTGAGAGGGGAAAAGGAAATGGTTGAGTGAAGCAGAGATCTTAAATATTTTAGAAAAGTGTCGATATTTAGTTAAATAGATAAACAGACTTTATTTAGTTTCACATACAGCAATAATAAACTACAGCTGGAAAAAAACATTTGATCTTGTGATGAATTTTAGAACAAAAAAATTTAGCTTTATTCTTGTATTCTTAATGATCATTCATTGTGAGTTTTTTAAAGTCCAGAGCCTGTAAAAGTGGAAAGTACCAAGAGCCCAGTGCTGCATCCCTCCTTCATACTGAGTAGGCCTTGCTCATGTGAGTAGCCCCACTGATTTAAATTAGACTCTTCGTGTGTAAGATTTACCCACATGAGTAAACACTGTAGGATCAGGTCCCAAGTTTGTTTTCAGTTTAAGGCAAGTGCTGTTTTCAAAAAGTAACCTTTGATTCATGCCATAGTTCAAAGCACTGTATGATTGGTGCAGAGATTGGTAGCATAGCAACCACAAAAAAGTATGTTTCAATACTGAGAATAAAAGCTTTTTGCTTTCTAATGCCTCAATTTTCATGTCCATATCTTCTAGGCTGGATTCAAAACACCTATTTTCTGTTTAAACTGTTCTCTGATTTTGTTTGCTGCATTCCTCCAATATAAAAAAAGTATTTAAAAGTTTTGAATTGCAAAAAAAAATTGTCAGTTCTCTTCAAATATGCAACTGGGTCATGGTCCAAATTATAAAGATCAGTCACTTCATTTGTTTAGCTTTTAAATGCAGGTAGAATTCTCTTTAAATGACAATACTTTTTATTTGAAATGGAGCGAGTTCCCACAGTGGTCATAAGAAAAAACTCCCTTTCAGTTGGCTGACTCAGAAAAATTATATTCACTCCAATAAATGCCAATAAATTCAAGCAGCAACTACTGTGACTTAAAATAACATCCCCTTTGAGATTATACATACTGCCTTCACAGCAATGTGAACTCTGCACAGACAATGGAGAGTCAGATACTTCACTGTCACTCATTTTACCAGTTAACCTGAACTGAGGGCAGATCTACACTGAAAACGCTGTGCTGGTACATCTGCATCTGGGTTAGCTTCTCCCATCAGCATAGTTAATCCACTTCTGTCAGAAGTGGTGGCTATGTCAATAGTAGAAGCCCTTCCATCTATATAGCAATGCATCACTCGGAGGTGTGGATTTTTCACATCCCTGAGCGGCGTAGTTATACTGATGGAAGTTTGTAGTGTAGACCTGGCCTAAGTATGGGCCTGAATCGCCACAGTCTTGCACCTTGTTTAGTATCTATAACCCTACAAAAGAGTCCTGCTTCCCCACTGCCTTATCTCTTTGCATTCATTTACATTTTTCAACGTATCTGCAAAGTGTGTGTAGAATGTCCCCAATTCTATTTGAGTAGAATTTCATACCCATTTTGCACAGGTGTAAATATCTACACAAGGTGATAGACAGGGGAGAACCAGGCTATTTATGAATTTTCATTAACAAACATTAACAGTGTTCACTGATGATGTTTGTTTTCATACTTGTATCCTTTTTTGCATCCTATTTGTAAATATGTTTTTAAGATAAATTCTTCTGCTGGTGAAAGTTGACATGCTAAATGCAGTGAAGACAAAAACCTTCTATTCATAGAGCAGATACCACACAAAAGATCCATTAGCATTTACCATGAGAGTTGCAACATCTAATGGGTTCATTCAGAGTTGGCATAATGGGTACAATCCTTTTGTTTTGAACTGAATTGCACCCTGTGTCCCCCAGAGGTAATGGTAATAACTATTTAAATGCTGCTCATCTCTATTCTCTTCCCTCTTTCTTTCAGTTGTAGGAGCCTCAGTTCACAAACACAGGCCAAAAATACATAAAACATGTAACAGTGATTTTATTGTCCCTTACTTTCAGAGAAGTTTATTTATTTATGTATATATTATTATTAATAATAATAATATTTGCAATTGTGGTTAGCTTACATGATTTGGGCCTGCTTTTCACTGGTAGCCTAATTGGTGAACTCACCAGACTAAAGGGACTTGTCCATGGAACTTGGATTTCTGACAGACATTTTGCTATAAAAAGAGAGAGAGAGAGAGGGAAAGACTGAATAGGCTCAATGACTGATTATTTGTCTGATAGCTTTACTGTGTTCTAGAAAGTTTCCAGTAGACAGTGTTTTACATCTATTCATAAACAGCAGATAGGTTGTTGTAACTGAATATGTGTGATTTTCCTACTGAGAGAAGTACTCCAGCTGGTGCTCACAACCTTTCAGGAGGCACTCAGTAACTCAGAGTATAAGATCCTAATGGTTGACAGTGCACTGCAGGACCATGGTTAGCGACAGAAGAGCTAAAATAACAAGCAGAGAAGTTAAAACTTACTCCTAGCCATCATTGAGTAAAATTAGCTTATACTCTAAGCTAAGATTCACTCTTAATCACAAACTAACAAAGTCTGAAGATAAGCCCAGATTCTTATCCTATAAATACAAGTACTATGTTTTCCCTTACATTTTCCAGCAGAGGTTTTTGTAAGCAGTAAGTCCGATCCTGAAGTGCTTGGCCAGATTTTACACAGGTGTCATAAATGTAAAGGGAAGGGTAAACCCCTTTAAAATCCCTCCTGGCCAGAGGAAAAATCCTCTCACCTGTAAAGGGTTAAGAAGCTAAAGGTAACCTCGCTGGTACCTGACCAAAATGACCAATGAGGAGACAAGATAGTTTCAAAAGCTGAGAGGAGGGAGAGAAACAAAGGGTCTGTGTCTGTTGGTATGCTGCTTTGCCGGGGATAGAACAGGAATGGAGTCTTAGAACTTTTAGTAAGTAATCTAGCTAGGTATGCATTAGATTATGATTTCTTTAAATGGCTGAGAAAAGAATTGTGCTGAATAGAATGACTATTTCTGTCTGTGTGTCTTTTTTGTAACTTAAGGTTTTGCCTAGAGGCTTCTCTATGTTTTGAATCTAATTACCCTGTAAGGTACCTACCATCCTGATTTTACAGGGGTGATTCCTTTACTCCTATTTACTTCTATTTCTATTAAAAGTCTTCTTGTAAGAAAACTGAATGCTTTTTCATTGTTCTCAGATCCAAGGGTTAGGGTCTGTGGTCACCTATGCAAATTGGTGAGGATTTTTACCAAACCTTTCCCAGGAAGTGGGGTGTAAGGGTTGGGAGGATTTTGGAGGGAAAGACGTGTCCAAACTACATTTCCCAGTAAACCCAGTTAGAGTTTGGTGGTGGCAGTGGTTATTCCAAGGGACAAAGGATAAAATTAATTTGTACCTTGGGGAAGTTTTAACCTGAGCTGGTAAAAGTAAGCTTAGGAGGTTTTCATGCAGGTCCCCACATCTGTACCCTAGAGTTCAGAGTTGGGGAGGAACCTTGACAACAGGTAAACCCTATATTGACTCTAGGAATCTCTATTGATTTCAATGGGACTTTTGCATAAGTAAGAATCTAATAAGGACTTTAATATCTGGCTCTTCATTGCTCCCTAAATATCCTTTTCTTTTCTTTTTTCTTTTTTTTTTTTTTTATAAATTACTCTTCTTTTTCCCATCTCAAATTTTGTTGGCTTCATTAAAATTATGGTTGAAGTAATAGTAAATATACCTTCTCTCTTTTATCCAAGGCTCTCAAATCCCCTTACAAACATTAATTAAATTCTCTGCAAGGCTAGTAAATATCCATTTTACATATGGGTAATATGAGACACAAAGGAGTTGTCTAAATGAATACTTAGTTTGTGGCAAGCTGGAGTGCACTAGCCCATGGTCCATGTGGAGCCTGCTGCTGTGCTCTAACAGTTCTGTAGTGTACTTTGATCTACTCCTGCTTTGAAATAGGACTAGATTAAATCACACTAGGAAACATTTTGTGTGTAGCAACAGGGTTCACACAGGCAGTTAGTAGCAGTAGTAAGGTAAACTTATATCCCAGTTTGCTGCAAACTAAATGTATGTATAGACAAGCTCAGAGAAAGTTAAGTGAGTTGCCAAAAGTCATACAGTGATTCAGAAGCAGAGTTCTGCAGAAAACACAGGACTCCTGACTTCCATGCCCCTACCTTGTCCACTAAAATCCAGTGTATAGAATGTTTCTACTGCAGTAATGGATTTCCAGAGAATTTGTCAATATACAATATTATTATGTATCAACTTCTGTCTTATACTTCCACTCTCTAGTAGAATGCCATTGTTAGAGGCTGGATAATAAGGAAATTAAAAAAAAAATCTCAATTTGAGTATTCTGAAACAACATGTTAAAATATTTGAAAACATTTTAAAAACCGTTAGTCAATTAATCTTTAATAAGCCAAAGGAATGCTGATGGAGGGTACAGGAGAAGAAAAAGAGATGGATTAAGATTAAGAGATTTTGTAAAGGAAAGATTTTTTTCCCTGACTAAGGCAGATTTAAGCCATTTTATGGTATTGGGGATGGATATTTGAAAAAAAATGTCCTGGTCTAAATGACAACTGAAGTTATATTTGAAAATTAAATACTGAAGGGGCTAAGCTCCCCTTGCCTCAAATTCCCTCCCACAAATCTACCAGAGATCATATTTGGTAATGCAAATATAACTTTCCAACAAATTGACTGGTATTTATTTTTGAAATGTTAAAATTGACTCTACCTATGCCTTTATAAACTACTTTTCCACTCTTCCCTTCTGTTTTTCCTGATATAGGAGATAACTTTGCAAAAATTACAAAATAATGAAATTATTAAACCAATATTTGTCAGTATCTCTATGGACAGCCCAACAAAGACTCAAGGCAAGATACTGTGTACATGTAGTACATAAATGTTGTACTTCTTTGCTATATTAAATAACACAGTTCTACAAAGGTACAAAGGCAGTTTAATGCTGTTAAGACATCCTTAAATAATCATGAGAGATGCAAATAAGTGGGCCCCAAAACATGTGAGGGCAGGAAACCACAGCCCACCCAATGCTGAATTTCCAGATTGTTTTGTCATGAAGATGCAATATGCCTCCCTCACTGAACAAGTAGGAGATTCAGTCCCCTCAAACCTGAAGATTCACCCTAAATCAGCCAGAGGCCAAAGGCATTAATGTGGAGGATCTATACATCTATATCAGCTTCCAGCCCCTTGCAGCTCTTTCTCATTCACTTGTGTCTAGTTACTTCCAGAACCTAATTAGCTCAATACAAACAACCAAACAAAGCCAGAATAGTAACACCACCACCCCGCCCTTTCCCATGTGGTCCAGGTCCCTGAACTTGCAGATGGGGCATAGAATTCCATGGAGGTGGGATTCACTCCTACACAAACTTACAAATAGATAGGGAGAGCTTCACACATGGAGTCCCCTCCGGCCTCTCAGCCACCCCATTGGGATTCCCAGGGGAAAATTTATGTTTCAGGTTTTAGAGTTGGATGGAACATTTCCTTCAAATTGAAAGTTCAACAAAAATGAGTGAGGGAATCCCAATTCTCTCCTGATCAGCCCTTGTTTTTTGTCCAGCTCTATGTATCAGGTGCCTATAGCAAGCCTCAAAATATTCTGCAGTTACACTAAATATAGCTAAACAAAGCTTAATGATCATCTCAATCTTACCTGAACTCTTCAAACAGTTTGGGTTTGCAAACTTAGGTTCTGATCATGTTCCCATTAAATGCAATGGGAATAGTGCCTATTAGCTGGAAATCTGTTAAATTGGGTTTTGGACCTAAAACCCTATTTATTTGCCTTATTCATATGAGAGCGCCAATGGACTACAAAGGACTACATGCATATATAAGGAAAGACGTTTCCTTCCCCGTTTCCAGGACTTCTGTTCATATTTAGTCCATAACAACAATGTGGACAAACATAAAAATAGAGAGAAAATATTATCCAAATATTTTTGAAACTCAGAATAGGTTTTGGTGCAGGCTCAGTTCAAGTTTGGATAAAGATTTTAGTCACTTCTTGTTTTATCCAACTGGGTTCATTCATCTCAAGTATTAGGAACAGAAACTATTCACTGACCTTGGTATTTTTTGCACTGGAAAGCAAATTCTTCCTAGAACTGTGATATATTTATATTTGTTATATTAATGTAGAAATATAAAGCCTATTTTGTCATATGTAATGCAGTAGCATCAATTGCTTGTTTACTGCACTACCTTGGTTTGTTGGGTGATGCAGAATGGTTTGTGAAAGGACTCAAATCAATCCCATCAGTTAACTATCATTTGTGAATGACTGTATTTCTATAGCATTAATTTTAGAATCTGTTAATTTGAATAATTC
Source organism: Lepidochelys olivacea (assembly GCF_965140295.1). Classification (NCBI taxonomy): domain Eukaryota; kingdom Metazoa; phylum Chordata; order Testudines; family Cheloniidae; genus Lepidochelys; species Lepidochelys olivacea. The sequence continues at coordinate 42,622,343 of NC_140414.1, read as the reverse complement.
TAAGCAAATTAATTGTTTACTGAGAGGCTCCCTTAGGATTCTTCATTGAACTTGACAGTGACATTTTGTTGTCTTTTTTTGGTTGAAAAGTTGCCTTAGTCTTACAACTCTCTCCTTAATTAGTAGCAGGACATTCTGGCGGCTGACAATGCTTTGTGTCCTCATGTCATTCTCCGACCCCAGAATCCTATGTGAAGACCACCACACTGTCTTTGATGAGCCCCATCATCTGGACAAGCAATTTTCATACAGTATTCGCCATGCTGCTCGCAGCATGCATCTATTTATCTGCCTGTCTGTCCACATTTTGATACACCTTTTACCCTATTAACTAGACATCACCTCTTCTCATAGTGCCATCTCTGTTAATATTATCTTTGGATTGTGGTATGACATGGTAAAACTGAGGGAGGACTGGCCTATTCTCTGGCCGTAGTCTTGTGTTTTTCTGAATATATGTATGCTTCTTTCTCCCTCTGCCCTATAGCTTTATTAGAGAGAAAAGGTGGGTGAGTAGTACCTTTTACTGGACTAACTTTTGGTGGTGAAAGAGACAAGCTTTCGAGCTATACAGAACTCTTCTTCAGAGCTATTGCTTTATTGGTGCTTGTCTGATGTTGCACACTCACCATAGCAGCATGTAGGGTTCCCCCTCTTACCTTTCACTTGATGACACAAAATATTACTTATGGGCCACTTTGCTGGTAAACTGGTAACCCCACAGTTACTCTCACAGACCAGCTCTGACACCCATTTTTGGGTTATTGGGTTATTTTCCCAGTAAGGAATAACTAATCACGCCACATTTATCTAACATTTATTTTATGTTTCCCTTTTGCTTCTCTATGTAAAAATGACTGAAAGGATGTGACACACAAATTCTTATTGTAGCCCGGAAGTACATCTATGGGAAAATGAGCTGTCACCATACCTGTCCGTATCTGGTGCTATTTTTCCTCTTTAATTATACTTAAAGCATCACTCCTGTATGGAAAAACATGCAATGTTTGTAGTAACAATAATAATAATAACTAATAGTAAAAAAGGACAATTAAATGATGTAAGGCCAGATTGGAACCACTTACTCACATTGGTGAGCAATTACTTAAATAACTAGTGCCACTGACTTCAGTGGCAGGGGGGTAGCCATGTTAGTCTGTATCCACAAAAAAACAAGGAGTCCGGTGGCACCTTAAAGACTAACAGATTTATTTGGGCATAAGCTTTCATGGGTAAAAAAACACTTCTTCAGATGCATGGAGTGAAAATTACAGATGCAGGCATTATATACTGACACATGAAGAAAAGGGAATTACCTCACAAGTGGAGAACCAGTGCTCACAGGGCCAATTCAATCAGGGTGGATGTAGTCCACTCCCAATAAAACTACAATACCCAGCTGGGGAAGTGAGGAAAGAGATTGAAAGAGCAAGATAGGTACCCAGAAGTCACCTACTACAGGACGGGCCCAACAAGGAAAATAACAGAACACCACTGGCCATCACATAGATACAGCCCCCAACTAAAACCTCTCCAGCACATTATCAACAATCTACAACCTATCCTGGAAAATGATCCCTCACTCTTACAGATCTTGGGAGGCAGGCCATTCTTCGCTTACAGACAGCCCCACAACCTGAAGCAAATACTCACCAGCAACTACACACTACACCACAGAAACACTAACCCAGGAACCAATCCCTGTAGCAAACCTTGTTGCCTACTCTGTCCCCATATCTACTCTAGTGACACCATCAGAGGACCCAACCATATCAGCCACACAGGGGCTCATTCACCTGCACATCTACTAATGATATATATGCCATCATGTGCCAGCAATGCCCCTCTGCCATGTACATTGGCCAAACCGGACAGTCCCTACGTAAAAGAATAAAAGGACACAAATCGGACATCAGGAATGGTAACATACAAAAGCCAGTAGGAGAACACGTCAATCCTCCTGGACATTCTATAACAGATTTAAAAGTAGCTATCCTTGAACAAAAAAACTTCAGAAACAAACTTCAAAGAGAAACTGCAGAACTAAAATTCATTTGCAAATTTAACACCATTAATTTGGGCTTGAATAGGGACTGGGAGTGGCTGGCTCATTACAAAAGCAGCTTTGCCTCTCCTGGAATTGACACCTCCTCATCAATTATTGGGAGTGGACTACATCCACCCTGATCGAATTGGCCCTGTCCACACTGGTTCTCCACTTGTCAGGTAACTCCCTTCTTTTCATGTGTCAGTATATAATGCCTGCATCTGTAATTTTCACTCCATGCATCTGAAGAAGTGGGGTTTTTACCCACGAAAGCTTATGCCCAAATAAATCTGTTAGTCTTAAAGGTGCCATCAGACTCCTTGCTGACTTCAGTGAGACTGGTCGCCAGGGTGAACATGCAGTTCACAATTTGTCTCATCATTTTTAGCAAGGTGATATTAGAATAGAGATATAAACTAAGTCATATATATTATCTTACTTAAAACCATTTAGGGGAGAAAATGAAGAAAAACAAAGAATTTGGTTAAATTAAGTGGCTCTACCCAAGGAGAGAGATATATTTCTGTTTATTGGAATAGAGCCAGATGCTGATCCCCTTGCTCACATTGTGTAGAATTTCACTCCAGGAGTGGTTCCCATTGATGTCACTCATTGAATAAATTGATATTAGTAAGAGCTATACACATTTCAGAGAAATCATTTCATGCTGGCCTTTGGGACAGCCACATGCAACAAATTGCTGGATCAGGCTCTAAGACTTTGACAAATCTTTGTTATGAAAAAAGTGGTTATTCAATAAATACTATTGATCTGTCCATTTGGAAGCTTGCGTACAATAGATTTAATATCCAGATAAATAAATATTCCTATTTAAATTGTGGGCCTTTAGTCAACTTGAAGCCCACCTGATTTCAATGGAAATTCAGGGCATTCAACACCTCCCAGGATTTAGTCCCTTTCAAATCTGGCTGAAGCTAGCCATGAACCATTGTAAAATATCAAAATGCTTCTTAAAATGTTTTATTTAGTTTATTATTCTATTTGGTCTCATTCTTATTATCATTGTTACTTAATAAAGTACTGTGCCTTTACTTTTCTGTAGTACTGTTGGAGCATGTAAATAGGGCCCAAAGAGGTAGTTACTATGTACGGTTATTCTAAACAGGTGTGAATGTTTTACCGTAAATTCAATTTTCCTAAAGGCAGAGGAAGATATAAGCCTTGAGGCCTGGGGGTGAGCAATACAAAGGTTCTCCATGTTTTACAACAAACAGAGGAGCACATGAGTACATGAACACATTATGATAATCTCACCTTTGTAGTTCACAGCAGTAACTCAGAATATGCCTGTATTTCCCCCTTCCCACTGGACTGGTATACAGTAGACAAATATTCCACAGATCATTCTACTATATATTTATTTTCCCTGATTCTATCTGTAAACTAAGACATGTTTTAAAAAATCACAGGATTTTTCTTGTCTCTAAGGCACATATTTATTTATAAATTCTGCTCCAAATGATTGACAACATATTCTTTTGTGCGCTTCCTTAGTAGTTTGTGCAACCAACGTTAAAAACAAAAAATGAGTATTTACTGTGGTTTAGTTACCGAACAGAAACCTACGAGTTAAAATGTGACTGTTTATCCTCTGTAATCTACTAGTAAGTAGTCTACAAAATTAATTTCCTTCACCTTTAATGAGGCTATGTTATGTGCTTTTGTGTACTTTATTGCATGTATTAGTCATAGCTTGACTGAGGGGAAATGCAGCATCAAATTTATTGTAATAGCAATTTTTCTTTAAAGTATATTAACACAGATGAATTGACAAATACCTGGTTCATTTGCTGAAGTCAATCTTTTATGCAATATTGCCCTCTATGGGAGCACAAGATGTAACATGTAAAATAAGCATGATCTTATTTTATGTCTTGTTATTTTATTTTAGTTGCAGCATTTTGTTTCTTAAAATGATTTTATTTTTACCATAAAAGAAGCAAGCTGTCTATCTGGAAAACAAACCTATTGTCCCTTCATTATTTAATCTATTTCTTTCAAACCTACCTTTAATATTGTAATAACAGTCTACCTTGCAATCTATATAGCATTTTAGCTTCTATACACTAAATTCAGTTTCTAGATTCACTGTTCAAGGGTTATTCCATGTTTATTTAACAATCATTTCAACTACAACTATATATAAAGAAATAGTTTTTGATGATTATTTTTCACATGTCCAGAAGTAGAATAAAAAACTCCAAAATCTAACCATCTAATATATGATATAATCCAATTAATGTGACTGACAATGGACATGGAATGAAGCAGCACAAAGCATGTACATTATTTGAGAACCATATGGTTATTCAGCTTTGAAATGCTCACATTGTTGATGGTTCCATACATTTTTTCTTTCTTTTTTTAATAATTATTTTAATTAGCTCACCTCTATTAGGCATCATGGAAGAAGTGGAGTTTTAGGAGGATTGTGAGTAGAATGCTAATTGTCTGGAAGATGGTTATCATTGTGCACTGTTTATAATTATACCCCATCTTCTTAAGTTATGGTGCCCCGTATCACTTTCATGTTTTTATTAAAGTTGAAGTTCTGTAAATAACTCCCATCTAAGGAAAACTGTATAGACAATAATAGGTGAAAATAAAAAAGGTCTATTATATCATGAAATTTATCCTCCTTAAAGGCCCTGATATAGTTTTCTTCCTTAAGAAAATCCACTAGACTTTAAATATGAAAAATCACGACTCTAATTTTCTTATCAGATGAAAATTCTCTTAAAGTTTCTTTGACTTCAACATTGTTGGCTCCAGTCTCATCAGACTGTCTCTAATATTGACACACAGTGCAGCTGGGCCAGTGTAAAAATCAGTCCATCACAGATTTTCAACTGCCTTTCTTTCTTTCTTTCTTTCTTTCTTTCTTTCTTTCTTTCTTTCTTTCTTTCTTTCCTTGGCATCAGAATGCAACCATTCAGAGGATTCCAAAGTTCCACGTGATATCAATGGCTGCCTTTCACGAACATTTAGTGAAGAAATTCTCTACCCTGTTTCCCATGCAGCATAGTATGCTATGATATTCAAAGGAACTACAGGATATAATTAGTGATTGATGGCGTAACACAAATGCATTTAGGTCCCAGACTGTTCATTGTACTCACGCAAATAGTTCCATTGGTGTTAACAAGACTACATGTGAGGAAGACAAGCAGGATTTAGCTATATAAAGAAAATGCAACTAGAATGTCATGTCTCTTTTCCAACCTCAAAATGCAAGGAGTTTTCAGACCCCATTTCAATACCTTTCAGATGTACAATGTTCATGCACCCCCTACTCACTATTATGAAATCAATTTGTCAAACAGAAGAAAGAGTGTGTCCCTCTGAGTATCCAGTACATTACCTTAGAGTGGTGGTAATTTACAGAGGAGAAGGATACCTAAGAGAACAGAAACTGATTTAAGAAAGCTTAGTGCAACATTAAGATTTCCCATGCTGGTTAAAGCATTAGCAGGAGTAGCTCATAAATGAGCAGCCTTTCCCTATAGGACTAGAGCAGACAGAAAACAAATGATATTGGGATTCCTGAGATAAAAGACATTTGCTAACAGATGAAACAAAATACCCTCTGCAACAGGATCAGTTTATACAATTGTACTACAGTGATGCTAGAATATCAGTTTGCAAGTGATTTAGCAGTGGATTTTTCATCGCTTTAAATTAGAGCATATAAAAAAGCTAGACTTGTGAGAGCCAACCTAAAAGAAAATCATCATTAAAGTGCAGTGGAAGTTTGATATCTGGATTGTAAAGAAAGAACAAAGAAAGGAAAAAGGAAAGATAAATGCTTTTTGTAGTTTCACCTTTGAAAATGCCTTTTGTAGTTTCATCTTTTATTTCAGAAGTGTCTTACAGTACTTAAAGATGCTCCTCTGTGGACATGTTATAGGAGACTCCCACTGGAGTCTAATTAAGGCATTTATGAATCCTTCCACACATTCAAATAACTCAGAAAAGAAAGAGAGAAAGATTCACTTAAGCTCTTAAACCAAGAGTGCAAACCTTAGAACTTTAATTTTTAACAAGCAAGGGGAAAATCCCCAGTTTGTTATTTGTATACCATTGGTTGGTTTACCAGATGATGTGATGGTGGGTCTGCTTTTGATTCCTATTTATTAGAATCCATGTGCCTTTAGGCAACTTGTGAGCCCAAGTACAATTTGACTGTTTGTTCTCTTGCATGAGCTTTTAACTATTGGATCTTCAAAGGATTTATTTGAAGCATTGACATGCTGATTTATCCATTTGTAAAACAATGCACAACAGTGATATAGGCAACCTCTCTTTCTTTACTAGAAGCCTAACCTGGCTGACATATGGAATTAATTAACTTGAATTGACGAATCAATTGAATTAGGTTATACTGTGCTAATTTTTCTCACTTTCCTAAGTGTCATGATCCTAGCAGAGAAAGAATGACTTAACTCTCTTTTCCTGCTAACAAAATTCCTTATCTTATTCTATAATTACTCCTTTTAATAAATGTTTTTTTACATTAGTCCATGACAACCAAATTATAGGCCTTTCCCTAAGGCACTTCATGGCAGTGTCCCCCACCCCTTTTCAAAAAAAAAAATAGTCCAGATATAGCTCGTGTGCTGAACCATATGACATCCAGCATGTAGGCTACATGAGGCAAGACTGCAGAGCTGTGCAAGGAAACTGGACAAAAATGAGGGATATTAAAGTCTGGTTCTTGTACGAAAATTCACTTTGTAAAAGAGCCTTATGGGGGTTTCTATTCTTTCTCAGTGCTTTCTGTATCACTTATCATCAAGTTGCAAGTGGAAAGGTGTTTTTCTCTGTCTGCTAGCTTACAACTCAACCTAGTTTTTGTAAGTCATCTTTACATTGACTTCTGCAATAAAGGTTCTGCAGGTCATATTAGGCCCTCAGTGATGCCTGTGGAACCTCATTGTTTTCAAATTCTGCTTTGAGTCTTCTGCTTAGCATATGCTCAATGTACCTCAGGTGGCAAGTGACAGGATTCATCAATTTCCTTCAAAGGGTTGGTGCAGCTGTAACTCCCTGGAAGTTAGTATATAATTCAGATGATGATGTCTAAAATGGAATAGAATCCAACTCACCCAGTCTTTGTTGTATTGGATCTGCAGGCTAAGAGGAGAAAAATCTTTAAAAAACCCAACATATATTAGTCACTAAAGTCAGTCAGTCATATCAATTTGAATACACACAGAGAACAGATCTTTTGGGGGAAAATGCTCTTTTCCAAAGCTCCAGGGCACCTGCTTCTGGTGGGACTGTGCTGATTCAACTTCGATATTGGAGAACATGTGAATAGCCTGCTTCTCTACTTCATTACACCAGTTTGATGCTGGTATAAGGGCTTTGATATTCACATCAGGAAAAAATGTGGAATGAAACTCTTCAGATATCCATAGGGAGAAAAAATGGAGCTGTTGGAGGCTGCTTTTGGATCAGCAAGTCTCATTTACAGAGTTTCATACTGAAGCAAATTAGAAAAACTAAATAAGCAACAACCTTTTTCAAGCATATCAGTCATTTGTTGCCTTCCCTTTGTTTTTATTTCAAATACTATTACTTGTGCAAAAATGTATTCATTCAGTGTTTAGCTTCTATGCTGCTGGATATTTTGGTAAGGACATATTCATCCTTTGTTTGTGACATCACAATAGGTCAGTGAGGAAATTACTTTTAAAAAATCCCAAATCAGGATTATGTCACAGGAACACATACAAAGAGTAAAGGAAGGAAGCAAAACTTTTTTAACACCCAAATATCTCCAAGAATTAGAAAATGTGATAAAAATGAAAGAGGTAAATAGGTTTATGCTTTAAAAAGTTTCTCACATTATGAAAATTCTTTGCGGGTTCCAATCCTGTTCCCAATAAAGTCAATGGGAGTGTGCTAGTGAAAGCAGGATCTGAATCCCTGATGGACATTTGTATGGGAAAAACTGGGAACAGGATAGGGTCCAACAGGCTTTATTTATTTATTTAGGAATGTACAATGACATTTATCTTGGATAAGAAGTGCTGTTGTCTTTTCTACAGCACTCAATGTCAAAATGACTTGGTTGTACAGTAAGCAGTGACATTGATTAGGTTTTGGATTAAGAGGCACAAGTCCATCTATTTTTCTCTTCGATGGTTAGTGTTTTGATGACTGGATTTATACTTTTTCGGTTAAGTAATCATTTAAGGCATAAGATAGCGATAGGATTAGAACAATGTGGGACAGTTCTAATGTTAAATGTTAATGAATATTGGTATAACATATAATTGAATATTGGTTTATATCAATACACTCTCTGAAAGTAACATAGCCTTTACAGTAACAAAGTCACATCTGGATATAAAAGTTACTTTATAAGGGAGGAAAAGATAACGACCATTACAGAACAAAGGTATCCAATTAGCCTCTGCCACCTGCAACAGAAAAGTGGAGTTGTATGCAATGTAGACAGTGGAATAACAGAAGCAGTGTGATTTGAAGACGGTCTGCAGGGAGGAATTCTAGGGAATATCTTTTGCCTCCCCCTCCCCCCATAAGACATTGTAACAGGTTTTTTGTTTCAATTCATTGCTTCGTACTTAAGTGGAATACTAGCAGCATCTTCCCCATATATCATCTGGGAAATAAAGAATAACCCATAACAATGCAGGCACTTCTAGTAAAAGATATGAATGCCTTGGGTGTGTTGTGAGGCATGAAGCGGAAGTCCAAGTGTGTGTGTGTACACATATATATTTCATCTGTGCACATCTGAGCTTACATAACTGCTAAACACTTTGGTTTAGAGCCGAAGTATTGGATTCTTTTAAAATAAACTTAACAAGACACTAGAAAGAAATTCCTTATAGTTAGTGAAATATGTATTTGAATGCTGTAAAAATCCGGCTATCATTTTATGTTAGCTTAATATACATAAAAACACTATGGATCTGGAGGACCCTGTTGGAGCCTTAGGGGCAGATCTTCTGCTGCTGTAAGTTGCATTAGCTCTATTGAAGTCAAAGTGGCTATGATGATTTATATCAGCTAAGGAACTGCTTTTAAATCCTTTGTGCACATTCAGTGAAATAAGCTTCATCAACCCATGCTCAATGGGCCATCTTGATTATCACTACTATTATCCTGCTGATAATAGCTCATTTTAATTAATTAGCCTCTTACAGTTTGTATGGCAACTTCTACCTTCTCTCTCTCTCTCTCTCATATATATATATGATCTTCTTACTATATGTTCCATTCTGTGCATCCGATGAAGTGGGCTGTAGCCCACAAAAGCTTATGCTCTAATAAATGTGTTATCTCTAAGGTGCCACAAGTACTCCTGTTTTTTTTTCATGATCAATTGGCTTGATGTAGGGAAGCTCACATGATGCCTCCACAACTCAAGAAGAAGCAGGTCTTTGAGAGACGGCTGTTTCTTGTTTTGAAACTCAGGAATCCAACGTGGCCAGAAAGTGGGAGGGTACTTTTAGTTGAAACAACCATTTATAATTACTAGGACTTATTTTGGAGAGGTGCCCCATAGGGCTGTAGGACATTTTTGTTATCTGTAAAGTTTGCTTTGAACGGAAAAATAAGAATCCTTTTTTAAATATTCTCAGATCATTGCAACGGGTCGATGAGGAAAACAGTGGAAAGCACAAAATATACATAACATTGGCAAAACATTCCTTTTATACTCCTGAAAGATTTGGGATAGAATTTTTTAAAATAGAGAGGGTGATTAGGGTGTTTGCCTGGGCCTCAGGAGACCAGGATTCAAAATGCCTTGCACTGCCACAGGAGAACTATGTGATCTGGGACAAGGCACTTATTCTCTGTGGCTCAGCTCCCAGCTGTAAATTGGAGATAAGAGCACTTCTTTACCTTACAAGGATGTTGTGAAGTTGAATACATTAAAGAATGTGAGGCATACAGATACTAGAGTGATGTGGGCCATACAAGTACCTAAGAAAGGATAGATAAGTATGGACTTCAGATCCTGGTTTTACGTAGGTAGCAAAATAAGAGTCATGATTTTCAAAAATGCTGAATCTTCAGCAGTTCCCATCATTTTCACTGTAGGCACCCATTTCTGAAAATCTTGGACTTGGTATTTTGTTGATTTCAGCTCACCAAAGCTGAGTAATAGTGGGTTTGGTAGAAGGCAATTGGGTTGAGAAGAGTTAAACATTTTCTTACTTGTTTCCAGAATTTACAAACTGTAGCTTTTTCAAGAACAAATTTTACAGAGCAAAAGAAAGATTTACACATGCTAAAGAATTGGGGAGGCAGGGAGAGAAATGAGGTGCTCTCTGAAAAGTGTGAGAGAGGGATCAAGATTGTTCTCATGATTTCATCTGTAATTTTCCAGCCGACATAGATGGCAGAAAGGTTCACAAGGGATTAAGTAAAAATACATCGATAAACATAATGGTGGTATTAACTAATATTTTATTTCCAAGGGTAATTCAATTTTAAAAATATTTAATTAGATAATGAAAAGTCCATACTATATGGAAGGGATAGAAGATTACCTGTCAGGTGATATAAATTAATGTTGTGGCTGTTTTATTATTAGAGTTAGAAATTTCCTCTGTTTCTCCTTTGCTGCTTTTGGGGGTTTTTTACCCTATTTTTTCACTGAATTATTTTTCTCACTGGTCTCTCTTCTGTTCCTTATTTTTCAGAGAGTCTCTCTGAAATAGAATAGGAAACCAACAATGTTCTAAACTGAGTGGCCCTTTCAAACTGACTCATGGTTGGGGTAGAATTTAGACAAAAGGAGTCTGCTTATCCCCACTACTCAAAATAGATAGGAGCAGGAATTTGATATGTGGGAATTTCTTTATCCCTTACCCAAAAGTGGGTAAGCTCTTTTTGTTTCACATAGACAGAGCAGATTTGCCTGTGTTTCAAGCATTAAAAGAAGATATGACAGACCAGTTTATAATCTTTTGATATAATTCCACTTGGGTAAGGCCAGCCACTTGAGCTGAGCAAATGGGTCTATGCCACTAACATTAATCTTGTAGCAATCTGTGAAACTCCAGACAGTAGTATGAACAGACCAGCATTGGAACATTATCCTGAACAGCCAGAGAGAGCTGAAATGAGTATTGATTTGTGGATATTTGTGTCAGTGGGCGGACTCTATCTAGAAGCTATAGTAAGATATTGTGTGTTCCACTCAAAATGGTCTTTAAGGCATTGGATAGGGAAGGAGAGTTTTGAGGTGGTACAAATTAATAGCAATGCTGCTTCATGGTGGATTCTTCCATTATGACATGCCATTAGGCTAAGGAATAAAGCTCTGGGAATGGCTGAGTGTATTGACTTTATCATCTAAATTAAAATAAATTTTTGAGGACATGCTTAACCACTTGGCTGCTGGCCCTCCAAAGGAGCATCTGTGCTATTGCATTTTTTGATGTGCCATTAAATTCAAAGGAATACGATGATGTGCCTGGAACATCTGGCTGCAGCAGAGGAACATTTTGTCAGATGTACCGTACTTGCCCTTTTCCACAGTGGTGAAGTTACTAGCCCAGTCCAAAGTTATGTTATATCACTATGAGTGTAAATGGGAGTGAAGTGTGTGAATAGGATCAGACGGAGGATGACGGCTGAGACTTATATTTTCATTAAGATCCTGGGGTACTTAAGATAGGAGGCAGTTATTCTAGATTGCCTAGGGTAATCTATCTTAGGTGGGTGTTCTCTCCTATCAGGTTTGGAAAGGACATTTTAACTTGAATTTGTAAAATGGTTTGGAGGTTTTGATTTTGATTGTGATTTTCAAAGAGGTACAAAGGAATTAGGCAGCCAACTTCCACTGAATTTTTAATGTGAGTTGGGTATCTGACTCCTTTAGGGCTCTTTGACAATCATAGCCTTAGTCCCTAGGAGGCTGTGGAGGGCATGACATGTTATGAGTATTTGATCCCCACAGATCCTGTGTAATTCGGGGGTTACAAAAAATGAGCTAGAAGTGTCTTGGGTTTTAATTCCAACTCAATCTCTGATTTAGCTGGAGGGAACAAATTAAGGCTCCAAGCAAAGGGTTAGAAACACCTACTGTACCTGGAACCTCAGATTCAAATTGTGGTAGACTTAATCTAGCCCTTCATCATTCCAAGGTACTGTAGATAAACTGAGTTCTCCCTGCAATTTACTGTGTGGGTCTTTTAGATGGGACCTTGTACACTGGGGACATGTCTGCATGGCATGAACGTGAGAGATTCTGTCAAACTAATATAGGTTTGCACATATCCCCTTGTTAAAAATGACTCTTCCCTTACTGTGGGAGGGGTTGTGTAGAAGTGACTAAACTTCAGTGTTTAAGGGTATCACGCATGAAGAATTTTGGAATGAAAAGATATATATGTGCCTCAGTCAAACCATTTAAAATTGGGCACTAGATGTTACATCAAAGTGTTTAAGTTTTTCTGTAATGTAAGAAAATTGCATTAAAAAAATCATGATTCTTGGCTATGGTTGTATGATCAGGGTTAATCTTTAACTGTATGGGATAGAAGGTTCTGATCAATAAGTATGCAATAGCTAGGTGGGCTATGTGTATGTCACATATGGATGGAAGGATATTGTGTGCCACTCAGATTAAGTGAAATGGTAAAGTACAGCTGGTTGAACACATCCACACCAACACACACTATCAGTTAAATTATTTGTGGTTAAGCTGAAGCTTGACTTTGGCTATAATCCCTCTGTTTTGTTAATAGAGTGTTTTTTCTCTTCTCAGGGTGTCCTAGCTTTAGGGAGGGAGGGAGCCAGCAGTTTTACACAAGGGTGACTCTCCTGCTATACGTCTCACATGCCGTTTTTTCACCTGATTGAAACATACTCCATCCAGGAAAATCAGTAAACTTTTCACTTTCCCATGATTTTAGTTACACCTTCAGGTGTAGATGTCAGAAGCAGCAAGTGGGTATTTTACCCCCACGTTTAATATAGCCTGATTGTAAAGGAGGTGGTCCAACTGCACAATGACAGATTATGCAAATCCTCCAGGAGCATCTAATCAATCACTGTGGTGTGAAATGAATGCAGCTGATCTCTGAAGTTGCTTCCATTGGAATGTATTCATCTGTAACATGTCACTCTCTGAATGACATCACAACAGCTTCCAGTCCTTGAAAGTCTTGAGGTTGATTAGCTGAAGGAATTGGCTGTTTCTGCCAATCATAATCGGGTAAAGCTGCCTTTTCTGCTCTGTAGATATGAGAGAAAGGGAAAGGGAGACTGACTACAGCTAAACAAGAGGCACAGCAGCAGAAGCAGCACCAGAAGCAGCAGCTGGTATTCGGGTGATTAAATAGTTCTCATAGCCTTTTTGCTGTTCTCTGACTGCTCCCTGGTGTAATTCCCATGTCCAAGAAGGAAGCTGCATTTTAACGGTGTGCTGAATGGAGGTTTGAATCATTCCAGCTGGCGGCTTGTTTTGAAAAGGACAGTATGTGTATAAATAAAATGTGACTGTGCTGGAAGAGTTCAGTTACTCGTGGCTGGAGCAAGAGGAGTCTTCCTGGGATACTGCTCACACTGCTGGTATGAACTGAAAACTCTCTCTAGTTTATCTGAGCCAAGTGAAGAAATTTGAATAGTGGATGTCTCTTTCCCACACACTAGACAAACTCAAGTGAAAAGAAAAAGGAAGAAATTCTTCTATAGGTAAGTTATTGTTCAATTTGTGCACATATTGGTTCATGAACCTCTATATCTGTGTCAAATTCATATATTATATACATAAAGCATCTATAATTATGTACATATGTACAATATGTCTGTAGGTATATTCACATGCAGTATTACAGAATAAATATACAGCAAACCTGTTTACACAGTCTTTATTTAGAATTGAAGGAATTAATATTTTTTCATGAAAGTTTCTGAGATTATCTCTGATATGCATGTAAGTGCCAGCAATGGACATGGATGTGTGTCTGCTGAGTGGATAGTACATGTCCACTTCTGTGCCTGAAGATACAAAACTTGGAATGCTAGATTAGTTATCAGGATGTTTGGACAAAAAAAAAATGACAGTCTTCTTGTAGCTGATCTGCATACTTTGCTTGTATCTGGTAGTACACAATATACAAAGCTCAGCAAAATTAACGGAAACGGCAATATGACAGTTCTCCAGGAAGATACATCAAAAGTATTTATTCAGTATTTAAAGTATTTATTAGAGTAACTAAGATCTGCAGATTTGTTCTATTACAGTGGTTTGGTATCCAAATAGCATCTGTCTACAACATTTAAAACAGCATGATCATTCACTGTTTGCGAGTATTAGCAAGCAAGAGAAACCACCAAAGATATTTTAGGAATAAATGCCTAGTGCTACAGTGTTAGACCATGAAGAGGACAGCACAGCATCTTTATCTTTCAATCGACACAGTGGCTCCAAGCCATTGCTGCTGTTAATAAGCATTCAAAGGAGAATTGTTCATAACAGTGAACAAGTCTCTTCCTACTGTAAGTCAATGTAACCAAATAAGACAATCATTTTACTATTTATTTATATATTATTTACTATTACTATATTATTTACTATTTATTTATCTTTATCTTTATTTATTAAGTTTAGTAGCTTGCAAAAGTGGACCCTAAATTTGTAACACTTAGTCACATTAATGGGACTACATACAGAGGAAGGTTCTAATTAAAGTCTGTTTGCAGAGTAAATTAGTACTCATGAACAAGCATGGCAGAATCTGGCCATTAATGTACTATTATTCCTTTATTTAAAAAGAACCATAGCAGCGAGTAATTTCAGGCCAGATTCTAATATCCTTTTCCAGAATGAAACTACTCCTGGTGTAAGATGTAAGGAAAGATATCAGAATCTGGCCCTTTGCAAAGTTTAAATGGTGGGTAACGTTACCATGTGCGTCTCTTATCTTGCCTTTGCACATCTGCACTTTCTAACTTGCTTCCTCAAATCCTGCTCTAAAGAAAGCTAATTCTAGAAAAGAAAAGCGAAGACCTAGACAACTATCACTTAACTCCATGGAGGTTTTTGGCTTACAAATTTCTTCTGAACTTCACCAGTGAAACAATCTAATTTGCTTGATTTGATTTATTTTTATAGTCTATTCAGAAGTTTTAAAGATTATGTATTGATATTTTGTGCCACATCTAAGACTTAGCACCATTTTTTTGATTTGCGACAAACTCCTAATGTGTGATAGCCTTCAGAAAGCAAATCAGTCACATCTCAATGCCAAGTTGGCACTACCTGGTCATTTTCTGTAAGGCTATAGAGTAGCTCTTCTTTATATGGCTAATTTGATTGGAATCAAACAAAGCCAGAGAAATAGATTTAAATATAGATAGGAAAGGTTAAGTCACAAACCACTTGCATATAATTAACTCCAATTTGTGTCCAAATTAAACATTAATGCACTCTACAAACTGCCAACTCCCCTTAAGACTTAATGGATCTCTAGAGATTGTGATACCTGTTATATTGTTCTGTGTATCGGCACAGAACATACTTAGCTAATTTGGTGGTATTTTGGAAATCATGTAATATTGAGCTGTGCTGGAGTTATTCAGAATGAGTAAAAGACAAAATATGCTAATACTGAAGACAATTTCTTGCAAACCGTGTATTACAGGAATCATCATCTCAGTGATATAATGAGTTCCATTATAAAGAAAACATGGTCACAGATTGCAAGCCCATGATAATAAATTTCCAAGAAAGGGCTGATGAGAGGTACTAGCAAACTCTGTCCATCAATTTAAAGTTAGATAAAAGTAAAAAATATGATTTGAAGAATGTAGAGTCTTGTGCTACCAAAATTGATTTCTTGTTTATTTCATTTTCTTGATTTTGCATCTCTAAAAACATTAAAAGAAAAGCATAGAAGCAATTTCTTAGCCATACATATGAGATAAAATACAATTTAGAATCTCTTCAGTTTGACAAGAGGATGATTTTCATTCCATCTACTTCTTCTTTATACATGTGATCATTAGGTCTCCTCTTGCAGTGCATATGATGTATTCTCCCTCCTTCTTCTCTCCTAACTTTTGAAAGAGAGTTCAGTTTCTTAGACACAATCTGTTTGCTTTCTGAACATGTAAAATGAATCTTCAGAACAAAATAAAAACCAGAAAAATCAGCAAAGCATCATTGTGGATAGGTTAAAGAAAGAGTTAATTCAGAATTCTGCCCAAAGCTAAAGTTTCTTTTAGTTTCTGGGCCCATTTAAGGGACAGGACATTGAACTAAATTGAAGTTTAGGGTGTTCTGCACCTCAGAGGATCAGCACTCTCTTTTTAACTCAGTTTGCAATTATTTAAGAGCAGTCAGAGATGTCCAGTTTAATAGATTTTTACTGTTTCTTATTTCCAAACCTGAGAGGAAGTTGTGGAACCTCAGACAATAAAACCAGCATATTAGTGATTGACTAGGAGCCAGAACGGAGAGTCTGTGCTACAGGAAATGATGATGTTTTCTGTCCTGGAATTCATTTAGAATATTAAGTAAGATAGTCCTATCCTGTCTGAGATTTCTATAAGGTCTAAAGAATTCTTATATCATAGTGGCAAACCTTGTTTTTCTACTAATGAGATGTTAAAATTTTAATACCACTTTAAGAATCTTTAATAAAAATGTCTCATTTTATACAGTGAAAGTCAGCCAGGAAAATGCTACTCATAAAAAGGAAGAGTAAAAGTTTTATTTTTAACAACATTTAAGTTACACTTGTAGTTGACCTATAAAAATAGACTGGTTGAAGAAAATGAAAATCATATATGGCAAACCAAACTGTTTTCTACCACTACTGTAGGTAATAATAATTATAATAAATGTATGCCAGATTCCTCTCAAGTTAACAATTGCTAAAGGAAATGATTACTAAGATGATGTTTTAATACCTATGCTACCAAAGTTATATGCTAATAGCACAATATTTTAAAGTACATGTCACTATTTGACCAAACAAGCAAGCATGCTGGGACCAAAAGTAAGGTATTGTGATGGGGTGTTTTGTGCGGAGACTGACAAGGAAAGCGTTAAATCCTGTTCCCTCCCTTTGGCTAGAGGGAGGACCACAGGTGCCTCTCAAGTGCAGGGATTTTCAGGGCCAGCTGAGGGGAATTAATTAATTCACCCCAGCACACTATCAGAGTGAAGTGCTGTAGAGAGCCAGGAGCCAAGTTTGACAGCAGGAGTCAGGGAGGATGGGTTTATTTTCAGGAATAGGATTAGAGATGAGATTGGAATCTGGAGACATTTCTTTTTTCTTTTTGGAATTTGGTTGAAGTAAGCCACAGTTAAGAACTTTGCACTTAACTTGGCTGAGGGAAGCCCTACTGATTTTTTTCCCCTTCAACTGGTCAAGACATTCTTTGCATTTACTTCTCAGTGTCACCATGAAGTGCCCCACAAAGGCATTTTATATCCACGAACCCAGGCAGGCTCCTTTCCTTTTCTAGCCCTATCATAGGATTAAAAAGAAGAGTTTCTCTGTAATTTCATTGTTCTGAGTATTTAAGAATATTCCAGGCATCATAAAAATGGATTTTATTCTCACTCTTCCTCAGTCATCTTTAGCTACATTTTACCCCAACATATCTAGCTCCCTTCCCCTTTTTTTCTCTCTCTGCTCTTGTTAGGCGGAATTTAAATACAGCTACTTCAGTGGCTAAAATGCCATAAAGGCAAAGTAATGCGATCACCTTGGATCGTACATTGGCTGTTTTGTCCTGAACCACAATATTATAACTGTACTTGTACACAATTACAAATGTTTTTGCTCACACAATATGATCACTAGCATGGGTAGTGCAGTTATGGACATTTGTTTAGGACTTAATTTAGGACTCAGTTGTATGAGCTATCTAAGGGGCAAAGGAACACAACATCTGTACATGTGATGTGAGGAATAGCTGGCATCTTGTCATTGTACTCAGGAGTGTGCTGAAAGATATACACCAATCTGTGGCTCTGGAGTTATGGCTTACCAGTGTTTGGCTGTTCTAAAATCAAGGGTCAGGATCCCATTGTGTTAGGCACTTGTACAGATAGGTAACAAGGAAGAGAATCCTTGACTCAAATAACTTTCTGTCCCAGCCCTTAGTTACACCTGCCCTTGAGAGATGCTCTAAACCTCTTCTAGCAGGGTTAAAACGAAAGGAATTCACATGGCAGCATGAGTAAACAGTACTAATTCTGAATATTCAGCCAGGACTTCATCTTCCATGATACACTGTGGTGTGTCTTCTTAGTGAGAGGAGGTAGTACATCATGGGAGTCTTATAGCTTCAGTGCATCATGAGAGATTAAGTCTAGCTCGGTAGCCCAGTCCATAAAGGAGAATTGAGTTATGAGGTAAATGAACTGTAATTCCCACGAGGAACTCAAGCATTACATCCAAATTGAAATATTTTGGGCTTTGGTCAAAACATTTAGATTTTTAACCAAAATATTTTAGAGTTCAGATTTTCTATGAAAAAATCAGGAGTTTCCAAAGAAAGCAAACATTTTTTACAACAAAATAAATGTTTAATAGAAAACCCAATTTTACAAACAGTTTTGATGAAAATTTTTCAACTAGCTCTAGTTCTGTCCTTTGAATTTACTGTAGCTTAGCAGAGGATTCTTGCATTCCTTGTTAGTGTAGTGGGCCAGAGTAAATGTAGTGGGCCAGTGGGATCCTAAAATGATTGTCATCCAGCTGAAAAGGTTATTTTCTTTGTTAAGAAACTTCTGTACTCCACAAAATTCACTGGGTTTTTTTTTTCAGAGGTCAAATTTAACCAGAATATTCCTGGAACTTGTTATATTTCCATCAGAAATCTCAAAAGAGATATTCCACTTGATGTACTGAATAGAGTCCCACTCCCACAGAAACCCAATTTAACTGTAGCAGAAATAAATACATAGAAACTGAACTAAACAAATAATAGTAAGAAAAGAAAACAAGTATCACATGTGCCATTTGACTACTCATGTAAAAATATGCATTCTGAGCATTGCTTAGTTGAAATAGACTATTTTGTCACAACAATTTGCAATTATCAAGCACATTTGAGCATAAGTATTTAAAAAGTGCAAATTATCTCAAAGGGCTTTAGGTAAATGTCCGTATCTCCATTTTACAGATGGGAAAACTGAAGAATGAAAAATTAAGTGATTTGTCCAAGGACATATAAGTAGCCAGTAGCAGAGCTGGCAACAGAAGCCAAAGGTCCTAACTTCCAGACTTGTGTGCTAACTGCTAGATATCTTTTCTCCAATTACACAAAGCATAGTTATGCAAAAGTTATAAAATGACAAATCTAAGTTAAATTATCTTGCATAAAACTTCCTCAGACAATCATGTCAACCTCATGTCTACTTGGCAACGTTTGCAATAATTAATATTGTAAAGTGAGATGTAGCTTCTTGGGTACTGTAATATTTTTAGTACACTATGAAGTTTTACATTCTCACTGCCCAGATTAGTTATACAGACAATTGTAACACTTACAGACACAACTGGTTCCAGTGGAGAGCTAAAAGGTAGTAGCATATTATTATAAATCTGGAATAAATTATTCAAGAATCCATGGAAAAGATATATAGAAAATTATATGACCTTCAATTTATGCTCCAAAACAA
The DNA here is from genome assembly GCF_965140295.1 of Lepidochelys olivacea. NCBI lineage: Eukaryota > Metazoa > Chordata > Testudines > Cheloniidae > Lepidochelys > Lepidochelys olivacea. The sequence goes on along the minus strand of NC_140414.1, from coordinate 42,602,640 downwards.
TCATGCAAGTAATATTAAGGGTCTGATAAAAACCACTATATTTTGAGCAAGACTAAAACCATGGGTCTGACTCTCACTTATAGAGTAAATCAGAAATCAGGAGAGTTACGTGGTTGAAAAATCGGTGTGAGAGGAGCATCAGGTTCCCTGTCTTTAACTCATTCTCACTGAATCTGCTTTGCATGAGGCATGTAACACCTTCCTTCTGATGGTCTCAAAGTGCTTTCCAAACATTAATAGATTTATCCCCACAACACTGTGTGAAGCAGACAAACATAGGTGCCAACTCCATGGGTGTGCAAGGGCTGGAGCACCCATGGGGGAAAATGGTAGGTGCTGAGTACCCACCGGCAGCCCCTGTATCAGCTCCTCCCCACACCCCCTAGTGCCTCCCATGCACCGGCGACCCCATGGATCAGTGCCTTCCGCTCCCTCCCAATGCCTCCCACCTGCTGCAATTAGGTGTTTCATGACATTCAGGAGGCTCTGGGGGGCAAAGTGAGGAGGAGGCACACTTGGGAGGGGGCGGAACTGGGTGGTAAGAGGTGGGGCAGGGGTGGAGGGGGGTCGGGGAGAGGCAGGGCAGGGGTGGGACCTTGGGGGAAGGGGTGGAGCTGGGAGTCGAGCACCCCCCAGGATTTGGGAAAGTCGTCCCCTGTGCAGACAAATATTTTTACCCACATTCCTACTGGTTGTGTGAATATCATTGGCACCTACATTTGGATTTAGGCACCTAGAGAGGAAGTTAGGTGTCCACGTCCCTTTGTGAATATAGCCCTAAGTGACTTGCCCCAGGTCACAAAAAAAGGCTGTGATTGAACCTGAACTAGAGCACTGTTCCTGTGACTCCCAGTGCTGTGTGATTACAGGATCAGGCCCAGGTATTACATAGGTGCAAAGTATTATTATTTATCAGTAGTAGTAGTAGTAGTAGTACTCAAAAAAAAAAAGACTTCAGTCTTTGGCTCAAAAGGAATTATAGAGACTATTTTGGCCGAAGAGTCAAATTCTGAAGGGTGTTTGCCTGATGATGAACTCAAGATGTGGAGCTTATTAAAATCCATAGGAGCTTTGCTTATGTAACAACTGAATAGAACATGAATAAGGCCTTCTGTATTTGCCCCCTTGTGATGTTAGCCTGCAGAGGCATCCTAGCATAGATCAGGGAAGTGGTATTGCCTCTCTGTATTTGGTCATGCTGAAATCACATTTAGATTACTACCCTCCACTTCTAGGCAGCTGAATTCCTGAAAGACATTTACAAATTGGGAGAAAGTCAAAGAAAATGAACAAAAAATGAGCTAGAGACAGTGACTTATGAGAAAATCTTATAACTAAGGCCCTACTTGAATTGCAAGAGATGGATTGTGCAAAGTAAGTTAATTAAAATAAAAATTGCGGTGGAAGCCTAATATGGTGGGATCCACAATTTCTGCAATATCGCAAATGAAATAGGGCCTTGCTTATAACTAAATGTGTCTCAACTTGGCCAAAAACAACTAACAGGAAATGACTGTGATAATCTGGAACAATTATTGGACATGTATAAATACCAAATAAAGATATTTTTAGGGTGATCTAAAGGACTGAGACTGAGAGTAGTGGGGTCAAAGTAAGTAAAGGAAAAATTTAGGCTGAACATCAGTACACATATCCTAACACTGAGGTCTATTCTAACTGTAAAATAGTCTTCCAAAAGAAATTATCAAAGCCCCAGCACTTGATTTATTTTCAACTAGACAGGAGAAATGTAGTAGGGAACAATGCTACACAAGGCAATTGACTGGAGGACATAACAGGTGCTATCTAGATCTAATTTTTGTATTTCTATGAATTAGAGTATCAAACATAACTTCAGTTTCAAAGGAAGGGGTTTTGGAGGCACCAACAAAAGATGGAACTTCATTTCTGTCCCATCCAAGTACATATTTGTAGAAGTCTCCCATTGATAGATGAGGAATATCTGTGCACACGTTAGCGCCGATTATAGTTACCTGTCTAAATGCATCAATAGGAGGAAAGAAAAGGCCCCTTAGTGAGTCAGCAATTGTACATCAGGTGTCTGAGTTAATGAGAAGGAATTATATTAGCTGACCTGCTGTTATGACAGCACAACTGGAACATGTGTTCAAGGAGCTGGGCTTTGTGATAAGTCAGCTGTGGGTATTTGCATACCTTTGGAAATTATTGAAGGAAGAATAATAGGGATAATTCTTATTAAAATGTTGCCGCTAAGTAGGAGCCATCTATTTATTCACAGGCTAGGTAGAATGTGACAGACTGACAATATCTTCTAATGTTGAAAACAAACCTTATGGAACTAAGATAAACTTCACTGAATTAAGTTAAACCTTATTGAACCAGGGTTAATACCTTAGGGGTACATTGTATAATTAAAATTGCAATTGTGTATGTGTTATTGTGGATTTTTATGTATTTCTCTGGGAAGGGTAAACAGAAGAACAGTAGGGGTGATTGGGCAAATTCACTTAAGTTTTAGCATCTCCAAAGAGGCTGGAAAAGTGCACAATATACTAGTTCAAATTTAATTCTCCAAAGACCATCACAAAGAATGGGGTTTTGGATAGTCTAGTTTTAAAGTGGCTCAGTGCCTTCTTCCTGATGTACCAAACAGACAGGACTCCTGGTCCACAGAAGGCCCCGATGCTTAGGGTAAGGTTGCAAGGACTGAATCTACTGAGGTCCCATAAAAATGGGTGCTTGTTCTGATCTGAATCTATAATGAGGCTTCAGAGTAACAGCCGTGTTAGTCTGTATTCGCAAAAAGAAAAGGAGTACTTGTGGCACCTTAGAGACTAACCAATTTATTTGAGCATGAGCTTTCGTGAGCTACAGCTCACTTCATCGGTCACGAAAGCTCATGCTCAAATAAATTGGTTAGTCTCTAAGGTGCCACAAGTACTCCTTTTCTTATAATGAGGCTGTAACCAAAAGGACGACCATTGGGTGGGAGGCTGAAAGACTGCTCCTTCCATAATCCCTGTTAGGGTTAACTCTGGTAAACTTATTAGCAAGTGTGTAAAGGGTTCTTTTATTATTTTTAATATATTTTCTCCCTAATGCTTTTTATCTTGAGAATAATGCAGACTTTCATAGGAAGAGCTGTGTGATTCCTTATAACTGTAATAGTTGCACCTGTTAAACATCTTTGATGAGAAAGCAAGCAGTTGCTCTTGGGCAACCTGTCTGTGCTGGGAATAACATTGTGAAGTCAGGGAACTATGCAGCCTGGAAATACCCTGTCAGAAGGGAGAGAGATGTGGATCTCCATGCAGAAAGGAAATGGCTGCACAGCTGGAAGCCTAAGAATGGGTACCCTTGCTGGATCACTCAGGGGAAATACAAGTACAGTGTCCCTGAACTGTGACATAGAGCACAGGCAATGACAAGGCAAACTTCCCCAAACTATACCATCAATATGCTTCAAAACAAATCTGAAGGGGCTCAGGGCCCCTCAAAGGCCGAGTCCACTAACGGGCCATTGCTGGTGATGGTTTTCACCGGAACGCGGAGTGAGACAAGCTATTAACTTTGTATGTGTCACTTAACATCCATCAGATAGATCTAGATTTTGGACATAACTCAGCCTGGGCTAACTTCAAACTAGCAATATGGAGGCAAAAGGCTCCATATCGCCTAATCTGTCCAGTTTTCTTTGTCATTCATTCGTTCAATAAATAAATAAATACTTTAAAAGATATATGCAAAAACATTTTATAAACAATTTTTGGCAGTCTCTCTATTGCAAAGAATTTTTTTTTCACAAAACTCTGAGTAAAAACATCTGTAAAAACTAGAGCTACTAAAAACTAGTGAGCGGAGTCAAAAGGGTCAAGTGTTCATTGCCTCCAATAGCTCTTCCAGGCATAGATGCCTGCCACTTTTCATTCCATGAGAATTATACATTGTTGGCTTTGTATCCAGTGATAATTAGCCATGACCTTGGCAAATTGTCTGTTTTTCTAAAAACGCAGGAAATTATACATTGACTGTAGAAACCCCTAATCACTGAAAACAATTACTAAAATTAGGTGTTTCAAATGACAAGTGGAGTCTGAATTTACTTAAATCAAGAGAAGGAATAAACATACTAGGGTAGATCCTCAGGTGTTGTAAACTGTCATAGGGAAGTAACTGAAGTCAGGTGAGCTATGACAATTTCTACCTGCTGAGGATCTGCTTTTATAGGCAACACCTTTTAATATGTAAGCTGATGATCAGTCTTGTGAGGGCTGCTAAAACACTTACCAGCAAAGCAGTGTTCATAAAAAATCTACACAAGTAGTGATGGATGAACCACAAAAACTTTGTTTTGGATAAGCACCTGAAAGTTCATTTGCCTAATGGAAGCTTATCCAGATCACCAGAGTTCAGAAATTTCTCATTTGTGAGATTTCTGGTACTTCCACTTACAAAAGCTGCTGTATTCCAAGAGAGCAGAGGCTCAAAAAAAGGAAGAATAATATCTAAAAAATCTAATTTTTTTTCAGACTTGGAACTTTGGTTTGAATTTTGGATTTATGTTCAGGAAGGAATGATTGAGTGTGAACCTCTTTTACTCAAACCAATTCACTTGTCTTTTGTACTGAACCATTGTGGTTAATTTGTCTAAATATAGGAATGTAAGTGCTTTAAAATCAGGGATTGTTGAACAGATAATTAGGGACATTGAATTGGGTTCATACAAATTTAGTATTTGCCCTCAGAAGAAAAAATAAACTCTGGAACCAAACTTTTTTTGAGGTTAAAAAAATTCACTTATCTTGTTTCATTATTTTTCATACACATCTGGATTCCAATTAGAAATGGAAATGAAAGTTCCAAAATACTATGAGAAAAAAGATGTTTCTGAAGCATTTCCAGACCAAAACCCCATAATATCTATTCTGTCAAGTAAAGATTTGTGTGTCAACAACAAATGGGCATGTTATTGACCATGACCCATAGTCCCTCTAGTTCTTGTCTCCTGCTTGGTCCTTTGGCTTTTCCCTTTATGTTCACCCTATCAGCCTGATGGCAACATAACCTGGGAAAGGATACCTCTATCCTTACCTCTTGACTTGAGGGGAGTATAGGGTTCCAGGATTTCATGTCCAACCCTATACAAACGGATGAACAAACATCCAACACCCCAATACTCCTGAATTTTGGGAGATTTGAAATCTGGTTCCAAAATTGTGCCATTTGGACAAAAAATGAACTAAAGTTTAATGTTATGTTATAGCTCAAAAATCATTTTCTCATTAAGAACATTTACTGGTTTAAGTTTTATTCATTGTCTATCTTGTTAATGATCCTTGTTGTGGCCAAATTTAGCCCTGGTTTAAGTGGGTCAACTCCACTGTGGTTAATAGGCTAACGTACGTTAACCATTGTGGTTAATAGGTCTACATTAGAAACTTTTGTAATATCTCTTAAATTTCTATACTGGAAAAAGCTCTAGTGCAGATACAGTTCACCCGCTTATTTCATTTGGGGGAACTTGTATCGGCTTTATCAGGTAAAGCACACTTTTGCTGGTATAAGATACACCAGGGGTCGGCAACCTTTGAGAAGTGGCGTGCCAAGTCTTCATTATTTTAAGGTTTCACTTGCCAGTAATAAAATTACATTAACAGGGTCTCCCCCGACAGAGCCCCAGACTGGCAGCGGGCTGAGAGGTGCCGGCGGCCAGGACCCAGGCTGGCAGGGGCTGGTGGCTGGAACCCCAGACTGGCAGCGTAGGCGGCAGATGGAATCCCAGACCGGCAGCGGGCTGAGCGGCTCAGCCCGCTGCCAGGCTGGGGTATCGTCTGCCACCCGCATTGCCGGTCTGGGGTCCTGGCTGCCGGCCCCACTCAGCCTGCTGCCAGCCTGTATGGACGGAACCCCAGGCCGGCAGCAGGCTGAGTGGGGCTCATGGCTGGGACCCTGGCTGGCAGGGGCCGGCAGACAGAACCCCAGACTGGCAGCGTGGGCGGCAGATGGAACCCCAGACGAGCGGCTCAGCACGCTGCCAGTCTGGGGTTCCATCCACCGGCCCCTGCCAGCCGAGGTCCCAGCTGCTGGCCCCGCTCAGCCTGCTGCTGTCCTGGGGTTCCATCCATTCAGGCTGGCAGCAGGCTGAGTGGGGCCGGCGGCTGGGACCCTGGCTGGAAGCAGAGTGCCACTAAAAATCAGCTCACATGACACCTTTGGTACGCGTGCCACAGGTTACCAACCCCTGAGATACATGTACATGATAAGGGTTTGCCAATAAAGCTATAACAGCAAACATGTTTTAGTGTAGTGTAGACCAGGCCAGAGTCTTCTATGGTACTGCATGCTACATGTTGCCATTATATTTAGTGTTTCTGGGACAAATGAAAAATTACAGTATTAGCATGTGAACTTGTCAATGCAAAATATGACAATGTAGAATTCAGCTCTTTATGTAAAATTCACCAGGTACAGAGAGCCAGTGCAAGGTCTTTGCATCATTGAAGATCTATTCTGAGTGAATATCACTTTGTTTCCTTAATCAGTATATCAAAATTTGGACCCTCTCCTGCAAGGTGGAGCATCAATGAACTCAGTAAGAGCTGAGGGCCCACAAAACCTCAGAAATTGGACTCTAAAATGAAACTGGATCAGTAATACTAAATTATACTAAATGAAGCCTGATTTGGACATTCATGTTCAAGTTTTACAGAGCTATAATAGATTCATACAGTATAAAGATACTCCCAGAAAAACTGAAGGGCTGAATGCATATAATGCTGTTGAACCATAAGGGGAGAGTTTCAAATGCACAAATGGCAGTTCCCTACTCCCAGTTATGGCTTGGAAAATCTCCCCCGAATGGGTTAGTATAACTGATTTACTTTCATAGACTTTAATGATGTTGCACTGCTTCTTACTGAACAATATTAACAGTTCCAAAGAACAAATCTAACCAGGTGCCCAAACCTAGAACTGAATCTTGCTCCAAGTGCCATTCAGATTAAAATGAATATCTTTATTTAATAAAATATATGTATGGGTAATTTTAAAACATTTATCCAATATTTATAACAACATCTATAGATGGACTCGATTAGATTAGATTGAGATACTAATATTTCTTTCAGATGGGATTTTATCTTTTGTATTTAGATTGTAAAGTCTTTGGGATAAGGACTCTCTTTTTGTTCTGTTTCTGTACATTGTCTAGCACAATAGGATTCTGGTCCATGACCAGGAGCTGCGAGGTGCTACCACAATGCAAAATGATAATGATCGATCTCACCAAATGTATTATTTTGACACTTTATAATTCCAGTACCTGAGGGTCCCAAGAGGAAAAAAGCTGAGGGGAAAAAAGGAGAAAATGTAGATCTACTAATTGCATTCTATTCACCTGGGCTACAGAAGTGGACTAAGAAATTTAGTAAGTATAAAACCTGTTGCAGGATCAGATTTATTAGCACTTAAATTATATTGCTTTTGCACTAAAGTCTAAAATAAGGTGTTTTACCTGCTGGTACAGATTGCTGTGACCTTTTTGGACTCAGCTTGATTGCAGTTCCATTTGTTTTTTAAGCTGTCCTAGTGGATAACAGGTGCTGCCATTCTTTGTCTGGCAAAAGCAAGAAAATATTGCCCTCTAGTGCTGAAAGAAAAATATACAACGTGAAGTTCAGATATTTTTTTCATTTCAAAATATCTCCAAAACCAAAAGTTGTAGGCATTAGCTATTCTATTTTATGGTCTGTGTACACCCAAAATGAGGATGTAATTCCCCAGAAAGAGTATAGTGATTTGATAAACCCCAAGAGTCAGACATGAGCGATTCATCCATGTCACCAAAGTCCCAGAACTCAAAGATAGCCTCATAAAGACAGTTTCCATTGATCTGACTTTATCTTTTTATAAAAAAAAAAAAATTAATTGGCTCTTTTGAGATTAAAGCACCTCGAACCTCAAAGCCAATAAAGCAAGCAATAAAGAAGCATTTATTACTCTTATAATTATCTTGATTATTAGTAGTATTTCTTTAATTAAATTATTAATTATTATTATTATTAGTGTATATTTCCAGTCAAAAACTCTGCACAAGAATAAATCTTTCTTGCTGCTGTTTGCTAGTGGCTGTGACACAAACTTGAATCAATTATTGTTCTGCTGCTGGCGCACTATGGCAAAGCATGAAAGAATATGAAGAGTGCGGCAGCAAGCCTCTGACTCAAGAATATACTTTAGAGAAAATCTTACACTGGCAGAGGAATGGACAGAATGACCTCCCTTATAGATGTTTTCTATCTCTAAATTCTGTGAGTCAAATTCTGATGCCCATACTCACGTTGAGTAGTACATTATTGAATAATTAGACCTTTTTATTCAGAGTTTATCCCCATGACTTTGTTTCTCTCTTTTGCTGAGCCTTTCACCTGAATTTTGACATCAGAAAAGTAGTGTAACAATTGGATGACAGAAGAGGTCTGATATCTGATACCAGTATGGTAGCAGAAGAAAAAATATTTAAAAGAGCATTAACACCCTTCCTTTGTATTATTTATGTTTACTATAAACAATCAGAAAAGGCCCCTTATGATGGCACACCATTATTAGATAAATGTACCATTAGAGAGTGCCCATATATTGTATTTATTACATTTCCTCAGGTTTAGATTTAAAAGTCTTCCAAAAATCTCAAATATTTAAGTTCCTATCTTTATTCTGCAGTCTAGTTTTACAAATGAAGATTGGTCAACTAACAGGTCTTCTTTAAAAAGAATGTTAATTCTTAGCACTATAAAATAATCCACTGTTTACAACCTTACATTGTTCCAGTGGGCAAACAGTATAAATAATTCAGAAAGAGAAGATGCTCACTTGTCCTTATTTAAGCCCATAAAACAAAATCATCTATTTTTTCTGATTTTTTTTCACCTTTCCACTGCTGAAAAATCACCCCCAAAGTCCTCCCAACTTCATTGTGTACTCCTTGACTGACAAACTCAAAAGTGATCAAATGTCTGTGGATGGTTCACTATAAAGAATATTTCCTTCATTTTCCAGAATTGTTCTGCATCCGTCCTTCAAGCTGCAACAGTCTTCCTGGTGCAAATGTCTGTATATAAGGTTTCTAAAATGCACTTTAAGCTGTGTAAAGAATTCCCACTGGAAATGGCATAGTATAGTGGTTTTCAACCTTTTTTCATTTGCAGACCCCTAAAGGGTTTCCAGTGGAGGTGCAGACCACTTTGGAAATTTTAAACATAGCCTGAGGACCTCCAGGGGTCTGCAGACCACAGGTTGAAAACCACTGGCATAGTATAAACAGTTTTTCACTGTAAGGAATTACAGAAAGCTAGCCAGTGAATCTGGCCCATATGCCTCTCTTACCTCCATCTTCTATTTAATAATAGAAGAGAGACAGATTAAAGCCCTGCATTCATTTTAAGCCCCATATTTACATGCTTGTAACCATTTCAGAAAATTACCCTTTGAGGAGAAATGTAGCAGTATTAAGCTCAACACAGGATTTAATCGTTTTGAAGAGTTTAGTAAAATTTAGTTCAGCTGTTTTAGAATTGTCTAGATGGTAACAATAATTGTAATTACTTAAAAAATTATAATGTTTTTGGCACTTTAATAACTCAAGAATAACTTCATTTAAGCCTGCAGTCTTGGATTCATATCCTGCAAATATTTGTACACATGAGTAGATCCCACTGATTGCTTAAGATATAGAAATACATAGAAATTAGAGACAGCGAAAGTCTTTTCATTCTTCTAACACATCCCCACTCTAATAACAGGAAGGTTCCATACTACACATTTTCTAATACTTTGTCTTGACTAGTTTGAAATGTCTCAAAACACTGGAGTTCCACTATCTCCTTTCAGAAGACCATGCCACAATTTGATAAATGTGTCCAAGTTTTTCTTTTTCTTAATTTCATCCCATTATTCTAAATTAGACCTGCTTGCAATTGCAAGAAATCTTTTTAGCAAAGGAGACATGACTGACTGAACATCATTCAGTGCTGTATTTAGATTTCATTTCATGTCAAAAGCATTTTGGAAAATTACCTTAAATAGATATTTTTAAAAATAGTTAACTACTAAAAAAGCAGCTGACAGTCAGCTAGTACTGTACAATCAATAAATCTCCTCTTCCTCAGATTGCACATATCAGTTGCTAGCTTATTTAATTAACACACTTATTTTTAATTGCTTTATGGATTTTGTTTTTACTTACTCTAATTTCACCCTTTGTTGCAGATAATGTTAAGCATCATCTCCATTGATTTTTTGCAAGTGCTGCATTCAGAGAAGATCTCTTCCAATTTAGATTTCCAGATACTTTGACTTTGAGCTCTAACAACTTTATAACCTCCCCAAAGCCCCTCATAAATGCATTGCAATGGTCACATGAACATTTTGGGCGTGGTACCAGCACCATTTTTTGTCCTCTCTGCTATGGCACTTTAAGAGGATAAAGCTAAAAAAGTTTCTTCTTTTAAATTGAAAGTATTCCAAAAAATGAATCTTATTGTGAAACTTCGTAGAAGTTTCAGAACACTGGTAATTCTCTTAACCACCTTCTGTTTAGTAAGCATAGTCATTTCCGCCTATTACTTATATACAGGCTACAAGCAGGAGATGACCCTAATTGAAGCCACTGGAGAAGCAGAATGTGAGGGCCTTAAACTTTTACCATACAGGTCCATGGAGCTGAAGACTGCTAAGCTGATGGATCCATCTAATACTGACCCTATTGTCTTGCTATTTGTGGAGAGCCAATACTCCCAGCTTGGACAAGATATCATAGCAATCCTCGAGTCTAGTCGATTCCAGTACCATATGGTAATTGCACCTGGAAAAGGTGACATTCCTCCTCTTACAGATAGTGGCAAAGGGAAATATATGCTTGTTATATACGAGAATATTTTAAAGTATGTGTCCATGGACTCATGGAATAGAGAGCTCCTGGAAAAATACTGTGTGGAATACAGTGTTAGCATAATTGGTTTTCACAAAGCCAATGAGAACAGCTCACCAAGTATTAAATTAAAAGGATTTCCACTAGACCTTTACAATAATGTAGCCCTCAAAGATTGCTTTGTAAACTCTCAATCTCCTCTACTGCACATTACCAAAGCACCACGGGTTGAGAAAGGCCCACTACCTGGGGAAGACTGGACGGTTTTCCTATTTAATCACTCCACCTACCAACCTGTGCTTTTAACTGAATTACAGACTTCCAGATCCTTCCCACCATCATTGCCTAAGGCTCCACTGTATGCCACAGTGATTCAGGACTTGGGGCTTCATGATGGGATTCAGAGAGTCCTTTTTGGAAACAACTTGACCTTTTGGCTACACAAGTTGATCTTTCTAGATGCTGTCTCTTTCCTGACGGGGAAGAAGCTCACATTGTCCTTGGATAGGTACATTCTTGTTGATATAGATGACATCTTTGTTGGAAAGGAGGGAACAAGGATGAACATCCAGGATGTGAAGGTAAGCCAAGAACTGGGGATGGCGTCTCAAATAAATGGCTCAAATCATAAATACATCTGGAGGGAGATAGAGAAAGAGCAAAGGAGGCCTGGGAGGACTCAGCCTCATAGTAATGCAACCAAGTTACAAGTAAATCCAACAGGTTTGAAAGCACAATCAGAATTTTGTTACATTTTGTATTGTTGGAACTGGTCGAAAGTGGCTGTCCCACACACACAACTATGCATGCTCAAACATACTCTCACACATAAGCATCTCGTGTACTGGTCACTCTGTATGTGGGCTACCCTCTATTAATGTCAGATCTGCTCAACAGTTTATTACTATATTGCCTCTAGTGGCTGAGCCACAACTAACCCTATTAGTGTCACAGTTAACAGAGATTCTTTTAGCCTGAATGTTGCGTCAGTGATTTTGGATTGCTTACCTTGCTAAGAACTGTAAAGTCGCAAAAGACAGCAGATTTGTTGTAACTGGCATCCACAATACATGCACATAGATTCATAGATACTAAGGTCAGAAGGGACCATTATGATCTAGTCTGACCTCCTGCACAACGCAGGCCACAGAATTTCACCCACCCACTCCTGCGAAAAACATACAGCAGAGACTATAACCTGAATTACAGGAAGGTCAATGTGTGAAAGTACCGAAGAGCTCGGTATGTCCCATTTCATAGAGACTTGTGACATGTATCCTAATTACAGGGTTGCCATGCTGACTAGTGGGACAGAGTACAGCGTAATGTCGAATGAGTAAGTGGGCAGACACCCGGACCCTAGGAACAGGGCGGTCACAATGCTCAGTTTAACATAGAGCTCAATGCCCCTCAAAAGACAGGGGGAGGTGACATACACTCTAATTACAGGACAGTCATCAAATGCATGTACATAATCATATATAAGGAAACATTTGCATATAGACGGATGCACACAATTTACAGGTATTTATTCTGAACCAGAGTTTTATTGGGTTTAAAAAAAAAACAAAACAGGTGGTGTTTGTGTAGTTTGTAAACTTTCCAGAAAGGATGTTTGTTATTTATAACTTCACTTTGTATTAGAAAAACAAAAGAATTTTCAAGCAGTTATGAAATGCTAAAAGGTATAATCTCATTCTGATGTATGAGGCTTAGAAGAACAACTCTCTTTACCATTACTAGCAGTTTCATAATTAAAGCTTCACAAAACAAGATACCTTTACATCTTACACTTGTACATCCGTAGTTATGATCGTATACTGTTTTTTCCCCTTGATCTAGAATGTTCATTGACTGAATTGTTGGTGTTTTGTGTTTGATTAAAAAAAAACCAAAAACCCAAACTATTGAAGTTTCCAGTACAAAAGCTCTGGATGTTTATCCTGTGAAATTCGAACTCAGGAAGATTCTTAGAAATATCTTTGGGAATTAAAAATGATGAACTGATACCAGTAGCATTACTCTTAATTAAAGGTTCCTTTGGAATTGTCTAAATGTCCACATATTAAGGAAATTATCATATTAATAGAGGCTATTAGAGACTTTTCAGCCTTTGCAAATGTATGTTCCCTATTCCCTACACAGTGGGATTTTTCTTGTAAACATTGAAATGCTTCCATAATCAATGAGCTTGCACATACACACACACACCAAGCCTTTATCTACAATCTTTTTATGAAGTCCTAAGTTTATTTCATTATGTTTTAAAATTATGTTTTTCATTATATGCATTTTCTACATGTCTGTATCCTGGCCAGGGCCAGTAGCAGAACCAGATGAATTGAGATTTCACCAGAAGTTGCTCCGGTGACATTTCCAGGCCAGTTTTGCAGACCCAGAAAGTTCAGATAATTGGAACAGGCAACCATGCTTTTGGATGCTTATCAAAGCTGACACCAAAACCCAATCCAACTCTTATTATCATCAATGGCCACTAGAAAGGCCCCTGAACTCCAAACCTTTTGAGATTTGATATTACTACAGCTGAGCAAATAACTGATTTTTTTCAACAACAATCAGTTTGTTTTAAAATGAAACAGAACCTTTTGGTTTTATCTTACTGAAACAAAAAACAAAGACAATTTATTTCAGATTGAACAAAAGCTTTTGTTCATTTCAATATTTTTTTTGGGGGGAGGGTGTCATTTTGTTAGATTTTAAGTATGGATTTTAAAATCTTTTTATTTAAAAATAATTTAACCAAATTTCAAAATGAAATTTCATTTTGAAGGAAAAAGTCAAAATGTTTCAATTCAAGAATGTCAACACAAACCATTTATACTTTCATTTTTGCACTTTTTATTCTGCCAAAACTATTTGCTGAATTTGACTCAAAATCTGAACATTTTGATTCACTGAATTTACTGTTTGACTGAAAAATTTCACCCAGCTGTAACCATTACTAGTTACAAAGTGTACTAGTTCAGTAGTGAGATCAGATGGTTTTTAGATGCTTAGTGAGCTGAAATGCACATTAAAATCCAGTGACTAAGGGCTTATCTACACAGGGAAATTGACTGGAACTATGGAGTAAACTACTATGGAGTAAACTATTCTGCAATAGTTCCCTGTGTGGCTACTCTTATCCTAGAAAAAGTGTGACTTTTTTTTCTGATTTAGCTTAATCTACTTCAAAAGTAGATTAAGCTAAACTGGAAAAATAAAGGATTCTTATTACTGAATAAGAGTGTCTACAAGGAGAGTTATTCCAGAACTCATGGCGATCGGGGGAGGTCCCGGATGACTGGAAAAAGGAAGAAGGAGGATCCTGGGAACTACAGGCCAGTCAGCCTCACCTCAGTCCCCAGAAAAATCATGGAGCAGTTCCTCAAGGAGTCAATTCTGAAGCACTTAGAGGAGAGGAAAGTGATCAGGAACAGCCAGCATGGATTCACCAAGGGCAAGTCATGCCTCATTAATCCAATTGCCTTCTATGACGAGATAACTGGCTCTGTGGATGAGGGGAAAGCAGTGGACATGTTGTTCCTTGACTTTAGCAAAGCTTTTGACATGGTCTCCCACAGTATTCTTGCCAGTAAGTTAAAGAAGTATGGGCTGGATGAATGGACGATAAGGTGGATAGAAAGCTGACTAGATTGTCGGACTCAACGGGCAGTAATCAATGGCTCTATGTCTAGTTGGCAGCTAGTATCAAGTGGAGTGCCCCAGGGGTCGGTCCTTGGGCCGGTTTTGCTCAATATCTTCATAAATGATCTGGAGGAGAGTGTGGATTGCAGCCTCAGCAAGTTTGCAGATGACACTAAACTGGGAGGAGAGGTAGATACGCTGGAGAGTAGTGATAGGATACGGAGGGCCATAGACAAATTAGAGGATTAGGCCAAAAGAAATCTGATGAGGTTCAACAAGGACAAGTGCAGAGTCCTGCACTTAGGACGGAAGAACCCCATGCATCGCTACGGACTAGGGACCGAATGGCTAGGCAGCAGTTCTGCAGAAAGGGACCTAGGGGTTACAGTGAACGAGAAGCTGGATCTGAGTCAACAGTGTGCCCTTGTTCCAAGAAGGCCAATGGCATTTTGGGATATATAAGTAGGGGCATTGCCAGCAGATCAAGGGATGTGATAGTTCCACTCTATTCGACATTGGTGAGGCCTCATCTGGAGTACTGTGTCCAGTTTTGGGCCCCACACTACAAGAAGGATGTGGAAAAATTGGAAAAAGAGTCCAGCGGAGGACAACAAAAATGATTAGGGGTCTGGAACGCATGACTTCTGAGGAGAGGCTGAGGGAACTGGGATTGTTTAGTCTGCGGAAGAGAATTATGAGGCGGGATTTGATAGCTCCTTTCAGGTAGTTGAAAGCGGGTTCCAAAGATGATGGATCTAGACTGTTCTCAGGGGTAGCGGATGACAGAATGAGGAGTAATGGTCTCAAGTTGCAGAGGGGGAGGCTTAGGTTGGATATTAGGAAAAATTTTTCACTAGGAGGGTGGTGAAACACTGAAATGCGTTACCTAGGGAGGTGGTGGAATCTCCTTCCTTAGAAGTTTTTAAGGTCAGGCTTGACAAAGCTCTGGCTGGGATGATTTAGTTGGGGATTGGTCCTGCTTTGAGCAGGGGGTTGGACTAGATGACCTCCTGAGATCCCTTCCAATCCTGATATTCTATGATTCTATGAATAGCAATAGCACTTTAAATTCACACCCTGCCTTATTGCAGAATAACTTCCCCATGTAGTCAAGACCTAAACAACTTCTTCTTTTGCCTAGCGAATTAATAATTCCATAGCAGCTCCTCTGACTGTCTTTGTAAAGGACACTTGATTTCTACCTGTAATCTTCCACATCTCAATTTAAAACAGAAGAAAGCTATGTATACTTTAAACTGACAGTGCTGAGTCATCTCTCAGTCCTGACAAATATCACATTGTTTAGAATAGCAGACTTCTTCCATTTATTTCCCACTTTTGATCTGCTATACTTTTGATAAGTGATCTGTATAATGGGGTTCCTCTTCAGGTGCAATCACATGCAAAAAATAAACAGTAGTACAAATAAAATTAAGCCAAATTGGCATTTTACTGTTTAGTTAACCCAAGTGCTCTACACCAGTGATTCTCAAAATAGGGCTGCTGCTTGTTCAGGGAAAGCCCCTGGCAGGCTGGGCCTCTTTGTTTACCTGCCCCGTCTGCAGGTTCAGCCGATCGCAGCTCCCACTGGCCGCAGTTTGCCACTCCAGGCCAATGGGGGCTGCAGGAAGGGCTGCCAGCACATCCCTCAGCATGCACTGCTTCCGGTAGCCCCCATTGTCCTAGAGCGGCGAACTGCAGCCAGTGGGAGCTGCAATTGGCCTAACCTGCGGATGCGGCAGGTAAACAAACTGGCCTGGCCCGCCAGGGGCTTTCCCTGAACAAGCAGCGGCCCTAGTTTGAGAACCACTGCTCTGCACTACATTCATGTCATGCAACAGAAGAGTATGTGCATTATGCTCAGAGACCAAAGTAATGTTTAACTAGGAATGCTATGTGAAAACATTTGCAGAATCAAAGACAGGATAATTCACGTAGCCCATGGTTGAAGTACTTGCAAGGCATTCAGATCTTACCCTGCTCACCAGAGCAGTGTGCTGACAACATTTGAGCAGAATCCCAGCCTTAGAGAGGCAGAGGGGTGAAAAAGTCGCTCTAGCATTGCAACATGTTCTGTGTAAAACACTTTACTGCCCCTGCCTCCCTCCCCCAAAAGGCTATATTGACACCAAAGTATACATTACTACTTTTGTGTGCATCCATCAAGAGGAACAGAGATTTGTATTATATCTTGACAAAAACAAGGAGGCTTTATGTACTGTCTTCTAGATACACTTTTTAAAAAAGGAAACATTCTCTTTATGGATTGTATTTGAATAGAAGTTTTCATGAAATATTGTGTTCCTCCTGTATTTCTGAAGTGCTATGCAAGGAACAATATAACAATCCACATCTGGCATTGCATTTTCAACACATAGTACAAGGTAATGGGATGTGGGGTTTTTTGCATCACCATGTAGGGAATCACAACCAAAATAGGTGGGATTCAAAACTCCAGTTGGTGCCTGGCTACCAGGACAGAGTAGATACTAGGCATGATATGCACCCTATGGCCTGGGTTGAAAATTCATGGAAAATCATAGAAAGTATTCATAACAAATAAAAGTCAGAATGGGGCACTTAATCTTCTTTTAATGGGGTTATTTACCCAGGCAAGAAAAGTAGTCCAGTGACTAGAGCAGTGAGCTAAGAATCCAGGAATCTGCATTCTCATTCCCCAGTCTGTCACTGTTGAACAAGTCACTTGAGCCCAGATTTTCAAGAGTAACTTCTAATTTTATATGCTTCAGTTGTGTGGTGGATAACTATGGACAGTTCTGACTAAATTCTCAGCAGTGGCTCACTGAATTTGGGTGCCTCCATTTTTAGTGCCCAAGTTGAGACATATATGGCCTGATTTTCAGAGGTATTGGGCACCCACACATCCAAATGAAGTCAACTATGGAATTGCAGTTGGTCAGCACCTGAAATCAAGCCCAAGGTTCAGACTCTGCAGAAACTGAATGTATCCCACAATGGGTTCTCAAATACCAAAGTGGGCATAATTCAGCAAGCATTTCAGTGATGGATAAAACCATCCCTTTGATTTTCTTTTCTAAAAGATGTAGGTGTTGTGATACTTAGGGCTTAATTCTGCCTGTCCTTTGTGTGGATTTTAAGAGTGTTGATGAGCACAGCTCCTTTATTTCAAATGGTTCTAGACCACAAACTGGTTCTCCACATGCAGCTCCATGTTCCTGTACAGGGGTGGGGCAGTATTTGGGTGAGATTCTCTTATGAAACATATGCCATAATCTAGCACTACCATCGCAGTCCGTGTTTACATCATATCACACGAACATTCAATTCAGCTTTCCTCTCCAGTCAATGTTTAAAATGTGATACTCTCCAGAATGTGCTATTTCTTCAATTAATATGTTCTTTTTGTTAATTTTGATACAGAAGGAACAGAAAATAAAATGCAAATTTCATATGAAGTACTATCTGTCATTTAATGCTATCATTTTTTTTCTGCACCATAAATTCACTTATCTAATTCCTTACTGTCATAGGGCATACAGAGCCCGTGATATCCCAGATTAATAGGGAGACTAGCTGCCTCCTCTGATGGGACTGATTGGTGACCCTGCAACAGCTAGGGAGGTGAAATGGCTGCAGGTCAGACAGGAAGAGAGGCTGAGGAACCACTGAGAGCACTGTAGGCAGCAGACTGGTAGGCCGACAACCAGGTATTTGGAACTCCAGAAGACAAGGATCACAGAATATGAGTCTGGGAAAGAGCCTACAGGAGAGGCATTGTAGGAAGCAATAAGAGATTGGGAGATACTGGTTCCAGCTCCTAGATGCCTGGAGAAGCACAGAGGAATGGGTGAGTCTGGGTTCCTCTACCAACCCGAGCAGAGTGGTTATTAATGCCTGCAGAGCAAAGGGATCTGAACCCCAACAGGCTAGAGACTGTTGACTATTCACTAGGGTTACAGGACTCCTGACTCACTAGACTCTGAGAGGGAAGAGACTATTAATGATCCAACTGGAACATTAGAGTCATAGTGAGGAACTACCAGACAGGGGGCTAAATGGTGATTGGCTGAATGAAGGAGAAACAGAGGTATTCTTGCCATAACTCCTGCTCAACCGTGGTGGTGGTGGCGGAGGGCACCCGAGCACAAAGTTCTCTAACATACACACAGTGCAGAATGATAATTATAATAAAGGTTGCACAATCGTCTCCATTCTTGTCATTTTCAGGTTTTTTTAATCTTAGTGGCTGAAACATGCCAGGATTGTTTTCTGTCTGGCAACAGAGGTTAATGAAAAATTGAACCAAAATGATTCAGCCATTTTGAAGAACAGTGCTAAAAATGCCCTCACATTATTTTATAATATTTTTAACAGCTGTAATATGTTTGTGGTAGATGGCAAAAACTTGAAATTTGGAAGGAGGTAACACCCTTCTTTTTGATAGTTTGATGCAAATTAGTCATGATTTCTCAAAGTTAACGTTGTTGTTTTTTTAAATATACTATGTGAGGGCACATGCAACTTTGTAGAAAGCTCTTTCAAAGGTGTGCCAGATTCCAACTGGTTTTGAACATAATTGCACAGGATAGAGATGTTTGTAAGCAGTTCTGTGTTTTTCCTCTATGATTAGCGTATTTGTGCAAGGAAACTACAAATGAACACAGAAGCATTTCTAACTCTACACAGAGCGTATGACTAAATAACATTACTCTAAACAATCCTTTCCTAGATACTTTTTTTCCATTTCCCATGTAAATTGTAACTTCAAATTAAAAGTGTGTCACTAAAAATTGGTCTTTTGATGACAATCAGTTTAACATAACAATCACAAGGTATGTAACCCTTTTCTTATTAAATTATTTCCTATGACTCAAATGTTTTTATGCCCCATACACAGTCTTTTTTCAATTAGATACTGCCAGGGATGCATTTTTGTTTGTTTGTTTAAGGGCAGCATCAGTGAGTGAGAGATTAGAGAATGAGGTTGTTATGGATTGTGTTTACCACAAAAGAGCTGAAGTCCCTTCCACTGTGGAAGCTGTTCAAGGTTATATCTGGCTAAGCAATTAAACAGAAACTCAGCTGAGCCATGGAAAGCTATTTTCCCAAGCTTCATGGGTATCTATCTTAAGCCTGCAGAGTTTCTGCAAATTAATTTATCTCCTTCCCTCCTCCTAATATATTATCTCTCTGCTTGGTTTTGAAAATCTAAAGATCCACAAATGCATCAGTTACTTGCAGAATTGTAAAGTTCATCTAGCTTTAAATTGCATTGATCCCCAATCATACAACAGCTCCAACCACACTGACATCAGCACTCTAGGGAAAACAACTAGTAATATGTAGCTGTCCTACATTTGTGCTACATGCACTGCATACAGAAGTTGATTTTTTATCTTTAAAACTTTCTCTAACCAAACACAAACAAATTTGCTGTCAATCAGCATTAGCAAATTCTTGGTACCTTTTTGATTGAAGACATTCAGTATCTTACTATGACCCCTTTTCCCTAAAAAGCTAAAGTGTTCTGTTCTGCATAGTCTAACTGCTGACACAAGGACAAGATTGTCCTTGTTCAATCTGAGGTCGTCTAAATTGATGGAGCAGTAGTTAGGAGTGTCCTTTGTGCTACTCCTGACTAAATCCAGTCCTTTTTCTTTGATAACTTCATGAGCCTTCTGCATTCTCAACCACTCATGTTCTAAGCATCAACTCACTTTCCTTTCTTTTAAAATAAAAGTTAAAAAAACATGAGTTTTCGACTCCTCTCCAGTTTCTAGAGGACTGATCTTTATCTTTGACCTTTACTGGATTTTGTTTCTTTAAAAATGCTTTGAACTCCTGAAGAGTGCAATTTCTCTCTCATTCTAGTGCAGTGGTTCTCAAACTAGGGCCGCTGCTTGTTCAGGGAAAGCCCCTGGCGGGCCGGGCCGGTTTGTTTACCTGCCGAGTCCGCAGGTTCAACCAATCGCAGCTCCCACTGACCGTGGTTCGCCGCTCCAGGCCAATGGGGGCTACGGGAAGCGGCGCGGGCCGAGGGATGTCACTAAAGTGTGTCACTAAAAATTGGTCTTTTGATGACAATCAGTTTAACATAACAATCACAAGGTATGTAACCCTTTTCTTATTAAATTATTTCCTATGACTCAAATGTTTTTATTCTCCATACACAGTTTTTTTTCAATTAGATACTGCCAGGGATACATTTTTGTTTGTTTGTTTAAGGGCAGCATCAGTGAGTGAGAGATTAGAGAATGAGGTTGTTATGGATTGTGCTTACCACAAAAGAGCTGAAGTCCCTTCCACTGTGGAAGCTGTTCAAGGTTATATCTGGCTAAGCAATTAAACAGAAACTCAGCTGAGCCATGGAAAGCTATTTTCCCAAGCTTCATGGGTATCTATCTTCCTGCAGCCCCCATTAGCCTGGAGCCGTGAACTGCAGGCAGTGGGAGCTGCGATCGGCCGAACCTGTGGACGCGGCAGGTAAACAAAGAGGGCCGGCCCGCCAGGGGCTTTCCCTGAACAAGCGGTGGCCCTAGTTTGAGAACCACCGTTCTATTACTGTAATGACAAGAATTCATGTTGGACTCATAGCTCTTCTGATAATACAGAATTTAATAGTGCTGCTGCATCAGAGGGCTACCTCCTATGCTTGATAATCTAAGAATAGGTCTTTACATCTCATACCTTCCGTGATCCTTCTGTAAGGACAATTGATTTTAAATATAGTAGGTAAAAATATCTGGGCCAGATCCTCAGCTTTTGCAAACCTGCACAGAATGCAAGTCTGCTGAAGAGCAAAGAGGATACATAAAACACTGATTTACTTTGCCCAATCTTCTTGCTGCTCTGTGCAGCTCTTCCTCCCTGTCTACTCAGAGTTTAAAACCCATTTCTGAGCAAAACCATTGAAAAGCTGTTGAAGAGCACTCTCCAATCACATTTCATCTCTGCCAATATCCTGCACCTTTCACGGTCATTTTTTACACCATGACAGAGAAATGGCGATGGTCACACTGGTGAGTAAACTCCATTTAGCAGTGGATAAAGAGAAAATGACATATTACCAGATGTCTCAGCAAAGTTTGACATGGTAGATCACGTGATATGGCTGACTCTCCTTAGAGATTTGCCAGAAATAGTCAAAAATCTGTTACATTGATCCTGGGGGATTATGCTAAGATTATGAGCCTACATCTCAAGAACTCTCCTGTTCTTAGGGCTCTATTCCTTCCCACATATCATTTCATATACCTGGTACAACCACTAGGAGAGGTTGTGAGACGTCCTTGACTTAAATTACAGCAATACTTAGACAACATCTAACTGTGCATCTTCTTCACAATAAATGCAAACAGCATATCCCCCAATAGTTCCAGTGCTTGAATGAGATTTGCATCCGCATGAAGGCAGGGTGGCAGATGCTAAATACATGCAAGACACAGGTGATGTTGGAAACAAGAAAGCATTTGGAGGAGCCAACGCCATAACCCCACCTTCAATCAAGTATCCTTATTGTCAAGGTGGAACTCATTCTTGTTCTCCTACCCTGTTTCAAGGTCCTCCTGGGCTCTTCACTTTCCAAAACCAAGCAGAATAACTGTATCAATAGACAACACAGTTAGAAATAGAGAACAAAAGGTTTGGCTGCCTCCTCCTATTTCCTATACACATACCTCTGGCAATGTAGACTATTTGTTAATCTTACTCATGTATGGTATATGTTAACCTTATTTCTCTTCAGCTTTTACACATAGATGTAGAAGACTCCCACTTGGGATTCATCTTAAATACATTTAAATTGAATAAAAGAGAAATTCATAATACATCATAAGTGCTACACTTGGACCTGAGTAAGAAAAAATAAGAATCAGTCAACCTGCTCTGAAATGGGAGTGTCTAGCCCCGGAACAGTAAATAGGCAAACCGCAGGCCAAATCCAGATTGCCAGACATTTTTGAATGGACCTCTAAATCTTTTTATTTACTTATTATTATAATTATTGTTATTATTTTTTATTATTTTCTCTGGAGTCGGACCTTGACTGTATCTTGACCACAAATTTGGACCTGGACAAAAAAATCGACTGCCCTGGTCTAGCCTATTGTTATTTCAGCTGAAATCATTCAGCATTCTCCCAATTCTCATATCTAGAATCATCCAATTCTTCTTTGCAAGATAATGGGTTTTGTACTGATCCACCATATTAAATGCTTTACCCTTTCAACTTTTTTTCATTGTCTCTTTAAAGGTGGTTCTCTCATACAGAATCCTAGCAGAAAAGCAGTTAAAAGATAAAACTCCTTTGTCATCAGCTAAACCTTGCCTTTTCTTCCAGGCAGTTTGGAGGATTAATTGTCTGTCTGAGCTGCTTACCTGAATTACAATAGAGCTTCTCCCGCTCCCAGGTCTTCCACTTAAGCTATGCTGTGTCCTTTGAGGGGTTTTTTAATACTGTAAAGTCATCATCTGGCAAATCCAGAAAAGAGATACATTTTTCTCCATATATTCCATCTCATTCACACTTTCAGTCCCTCTGGAAAACAAATTAACCTAATATTGTTTTGGTGGTTCCTGTTCTCCAATTCTTTCACACCTTTTTTTTTTTGGTTGTTATTTTGTTTTTTTGCGGGAAGAGGATAGTGAGTCCATCCCCATATTTCAAAGGTTAACAGAGTGACTTTCCCATCCAGACCAAACAAGGACTTCTTTACCTTTTTAAGAGTCACTTCTTGTTCTCAAACCCTGTTGGTCAGATTATCTACCACAGAAGCAATTGTTCTGACCTTAAGGTTAAGTGTTGGATAACCTGATCTGCTATTGGTTGTTAGTGCATCAGAGATGGCTAAAATATTGAAAATTTCATTTTTTTCAGGAAAAAAGTCTCAATGTTGATTTTTTCCCCACTTACAATCCACATAAAAAAACCCATACAAACAAGATCGTTGACAATTTTCATGGGGTTTTTTTTCAGCTCTATGTGCTGGTTAGAATTTAGGGCATCTATAGGCACTCCATACAAACTGTTTGTTTTATATCACACTCTCTAGTAACCTGCATTAACCTGTGTTTTTAAAAACAATACACATTATTTAACAAGAAACAATAACAGTTGTTTCCTGTGCTGAAAAATAGCACATTATGAAATGATTTAAATCTTTGCTAAAAAGGCCAGCTAACCCAAACTTAAAGAGCAGTCATAATTATTGTCTTAAAAGCACTTGATACAGTAATAAAGCATCACAAAGAATCTCAAATATAATGCCTTCCATTAGCAACAGTATTACTTAAGTTACTTTAAATATATCTTTATCATCTAAATGCAAGTAAAAGAAACACTTAGGGCAACAACACAATTTACTGTCATTAGCATTACTCAAGCAATTTCAACACAACCATGTTCAGATAGTGGTGTTATTTATTCATGTGGAGGTGAAAAAGACATAAGTGAGAGAGAGATCCTTGTACAATAAAAATTCTGACTTATTATCTGGACAATTTCTGCTCACCTATATAAAATAATCTGGAATGAAATAAATTTTTCATAAACTTTTGGCATCTAGTTCTTACCACATTTCAATACGTGTTCTCCCTGGAAATCAAATTTTGGGATTTGATTCTTTCACAAATCTACTGGTAGGCCATTTAATCAATATTTAAACTTCTGGTGTTATTTTAAGGCATGTTCTTTGTGTTAATGACTTTTCACTCACATACGAGTAAGCTATTATGGAAGGCTTTTCGGATGAAAATACCAAGTTTCAGCCTGTACAGCAACCAAAACTCCTCTTGAATTTAATGCGAATTGGAACCACTTACATTAGACTCCAGGTCTTGATGAGGTCACATTTCTATATTAGTAAATGGAAGATGTGTACTACGTATATGTGATCATTTGAAAATGATAGGTTGTAGGTAGATCATAATAAATATATTATGACAACCCTGAGGATAAAATTCTTGCTGCACTGGGAAAACAAATACCTTAGGGTCAAAATCTGCCATCGGATGTAAACTGCGAGCTCTCATTCACTGTAGTGAGATTTGCACATCTTCATCCAAAGAAAGAATTTGGTCTTTAAAAAATATTCTTAGCTTCAACATCTTTGTTCACTTCCCCAAGTCAGTATGTGATCATGAATATGTTTCCAAACAAGAAACGTATTGGTATTTGTCCAAATGAACCAGATACAGAAAAAAGAAGCCTTATTGAAAGTATCGTATACATGGTGTGTATACCTTTATATAAACTCAAAATAAATGGCCTTCTAACTCTAAAGCGCAAGAGACTGAAATTTTACTTTCAAGACATAACAATCTTTAGCATACAAATAAATTTGCTTTTCTGGAGAAATTCATTTGAAGCCACCTGTTTTGTTTAAAAATATCTATCTATAGTACAAAAAACAAACAAAAAAATCAATTTCTCAAACATAAAATTCAGAAAATTTCAGCCCACTGTACTCCTCACTAAAAGTGATTTTTGTGTCATATTATATTTATTAATTTTAAGGCAATTTTTCTCTTGCAAAAATTGATAAGAATCATCCATTTGTTTACATATGTGTGGCTTATTAACTGAACACAGGGGAAAATATTGTAAAATATCTAGGTTTTCAATTGAAACTGTGATTTCTAATGAAGCATTGTATGGAATATTGTTAAAGTGGTATTTCATCATATGCAGAATAGTTAGCACCTGATTGTCAAGTTGATGAGCTATGACCAATGGCATGACAACTCTCAGAATGTTTCATGAAATCACAAATCATCCGTGATGCTCTTTGGCTGAAAACCTTGAATAAAAATTGAAAGACCACCCAAACCAAATCATATTCTGTATCAGAGCTGGTTAACCCTTCATTATCTATTAGTGTTTAATAGCTCACTAGGGAAAGTTTCAGCTATTGTAACAGTAATATACAGAGTGGTTTACAAGGTGAGAAGGCTTAGGGATCTAGCTGGGGTTGGCAGAGGATGCCAATGAGAAACTGCAGGTGGCTAATGCTCTGGTAACTCATGTACTAACTAACACAGGGTGATTAAAAACATATCACTTTGGTACTCCACACACAAAGCTGGATCCAGTCCATTACATGATCTAATTGAAAAGTCCTGGGGACTGAGACAGGGGGCTATTAGCAGCTATAAAAAAAGCTCCTTTTGGGAGCCAGCACACTAGTCACTTAGAACATGCAGAGCAGTGGATAGTTAGAGTAGGAGGGAATTAGGTGGTCTGATGGGGTCTGGAAGGTTAGTGGGGATCACTTGCACCTGTTGAGAGTTTGATGAGATAATAGCTCACCAGCTGGACAGTTTGGCCAAGAAAGCAAGCAGTATAAAAGTCTGAGCCAGAGAGGCAGAAGAAGGCCTCTTCTAGCTGCTGTTGTGTTGTATCTGGAGCATAAGGCAAGAAATAATAATAAATAATGAGAGTGTGCGTGCTGTTAATCACCAGGAGAGCTTACCAGTCAGGGTCTCTGGGGCTTGAGGGGGAACCTACCCTCTGGGGCCAGGTTCTTAGCTGGCACAGCTCTGTTGAATTAAATGGCACTATGCAAATATAATCTGAGAATCTGGTTATTTTGGGGGAAGGGTTTTTTTTCCAAGCCCCTTAATGGACCCCAAATACAATATACTCCTGTATATCTGAAACGCTATTAGCCAAACCTCCATGTTATCCGAATTCCTTCCTTCTCTCCCAGCATGAGATATGTGCTGCAGAGGCCATGTATCTCAAGATTCATGTTGGGGAACACAGAAGGGATTCGGATAATGTGGCCGTTCGGCTAATAGAACTGAGACCTCCGGCCACAACTGTGGGGAGCATGACAATGAGCCCCCAGCCACCCTGCTGCTGAATGGCTCCTGCAGCAGTGCAGGGAGCCCTCCGCAGCACCATTGTCATGGGAAGGAGGGAATGGGACAGAGGGCTCCTTGTGCTGCTGCAGGGCCAGTGACAACCGCTCCCTGCAGAAGCAAGTTGCAGGGTAGGCAGCAGTCTGCAGATGGGCATGGGGGAGTAGAGGCCTGGCTGAAAGTCTCTGCTTTGCCCCTTTAGGACCACAGCCTCCCCCTTGCATCTGCAGGGATTTGGTGTCACTGGCCCTGTGACAGCACAAGGAGCCCCCTGCAGCCCTGCTGTCACAGGAGTGAGTAAGCATTCGGGGGAGAGTGAAGAGGAAGACAAGCCCCCAGCCATAGGGGAGCATACCCTGCTGCTGAATGGCTCCTGCCCTCTTGATTACCCAAATAAAATCCATGCTCTTAGTATTTGGGGTTGGAGGTTTGCTGAACTCCTGAATCTCATCCATGCTCACTAGTGATGAGTTTGTTCGCATTACTATTCCTCACAGCTAGAGGGACCAGACAGCAAGTATGAAAAATCTGGACGGTGGTGGGGCATAATAGGGGCCTATATAAGAAAAAGCCCCCAAATATTGGGGCTGTCCCGATAAAATTGGGACATCTGGTCACCCTAGTCACAGCCAATTTACCATGGAACCCTCTCTTCCTTACACTGGAGTTTTAAGGGATGATATAAAAGGGTATGAAAGTCTGCTGTGGAGCTGCTTGGAGGTTTGTATTTGTCAAACACAAACATCCAGATTATTTTCAAGAGTGGGGTTTCTTTGCCTCCAGTCCTTATGAATCAAGCTGCAGGGGTTCAGTTTGCAAACTCATTCATTGCTGAATCTGCAGGGTTTGCACAGACCTAGTCATAACCCTATAATCAAAAGAGTCTTACTTTTTTTGTTTATTTTTACTTTCAGCATATACATTATGCATTAGCCTAGTCCTGATAGTTTCCATTTATTTACTGCTCTCACCCATGCTGGCAACAACAAGGTTTTCCATTGTGTACCTCTGCAGATTAAATCCTCCTGCTTCTTTATTGCCACTCTGCTCTTTGGTTCAGTAGCACGATGCCAATATCAGTTTTACCTTAACCTTCACTTTTATTTTGTGTTCTTCATATATTTAACAGCATCGTTATCTATATGTGCCTTCTACTAATGCAATTATAGTACTAGTTCTGAATCCACAGTAGTGCCCTTTTGAATTATCTAGTAGTAGTCCTAGGAAACGTTGTGTACATGTGATTCTAAGATAGTAAGACTGAGCCTTGTACTGAACTGAAATCCATGTTCTGCAGACAAGAAACACATTGGACTATAAAAACACAGCAAAAGGAATAGAACTTATTCCTTGCCGTCCAAATACATATTTTTTTACTGAGAGCGCCTTTGCCTTTTCTAGAAAAGGCAGTCTTGGCACCAGACACTGTATTGAAACACCATTAATTTGTATGCAGAAAGCCAGGTATTACATTATCATTGTATTGTTCATTAGCAGCATTTGGCTTTTGAAACAGTATCCTTAAGGATCAATATTTATCTTTCTGATCATTGGTCCACAAGCAGTACCCAAAAAATTTACTAGCCCTACAAGCATTTGTACTGGGATGTCAGGGTTTGTAATCCTCCATTGGGTTAGTCTACCCTGGATTTCAATGCATGAGAGTTTTCTCACCTATGAAAATATTTTATTTGGTATTTTTGTTTTGTTGTTGAATATCAACTTTGTAAGACATCTCCATAGTTCCACAAAACTTAAATAAAAAGGACTTCTGGTCTGGCTCCCTCTTCAAGGGAAATATGGGAAGATATTTTATTCCCATGGGGATGATAAAGTAAGGGTGTATTTTTTCATCAAAATGTGCCATTTTTCATGGAGAAAGATTTCAAATTTCTCATGGGATTTAAATTTTAAACACGTATTTTAATGCTTAGTTTCAATCAAACCATGTCTTATAAAGGCTAGGAATATCTTTCAGTATATGCTTGAAGGAAAAAAACCTAAGAATTTCTACTCACTTTTTGCTTGTTGGAGTTTCAATTTCAAATTTTCAAAGAAAAATCAAAGGATAAGTTGTATATAGCATGTTCAAAAACAAAACAAATATCCATATCATTAACTGAAACATTCTGGAACTACTACTGTAGAAAAGTTTTTCATTAAAGTAAAACATGCTGCAGCATGTTATACAGATGAAAATTCTCTGGTTTAATGCTCCAGCATTCATCACTTAGTAGTCTGGCATAACATGAAAAGGATCATCCAGCACTTGCAATTTGGACTGGCACACAACTAACTAACTGCAATGCAGTGCAAAAGTTTGTGTTAGTTTGTGTTTGTGTCAATATTTTGCACTTCATGTAGAGTAATTCTCACATTACAGTGTGTCAGAATAGTTCACAGAAATAATTCCTCTTGGACAATCAGTGAAGCCATAGCCTTCCTGTCCTAAGGAGCACTAAATAATTCAAAAGTTGGGAACAAAAGGCACTCTTAAGAAATTAGAAGAACAGGGACTTTCCTGTCTCCTTCCATATTTGTTAACATAGTTTTAGCTTTCTGGTTTGAAGCATTGTAAGAAACAGATCTTTGTAAGTGTGGTAGATGACTTGTGCTACATGCTGAGGGACTATAGTTTTATATGCAAGCAGTTTGGGCCCAGCTTGCATTGCTGAGGCCCTGGTGCCATGCCAAACTAAGTCCCTCCTGAAACATGACCGTTGTTCTCCAATTCCACTCATCATACCACATTCTCCACTTCTGAATGACTGAATCCTTGTTAGGCTGCTAAAACAAAGTGCCTTCTCTCTAGACCAGCCAAGAGGTTCTCAAACTGTGGGTCGGGACCCCAAAGTTGGTCACAGCCCCATTTTAAAGGGGTTGCCAGGGCTGGCGATAGACTTGCTAGGGCTGAAGCTAAAGTCCAAACCCCACCACCCAGGGTGGAAGCTGAAGCAAGAGGGATTCAGCCCGGGGCAGTGGAGCTCAGGCTTCCACTTCAGCCATGGGTGTTGGGGCTTAGGTTACAGCCCCTGCCCAGGGCTGTTGCCCTCAAGCTTTTCCCCTTCCCCTGCAGTGGGGGTCGGGCTTCAGTTCCCCTTCCCGGGGTCATGGAGTAATTTTTGTTGTCAGAAGGGGATTGCGGTGCAATGAAAGAAACCCTGGACTAACCCATTGGGAGTGGTATGGGGAAGAGAGAAAAATATTTTGAAAATAGAGCTGAGGCTCCTAGGTAACTTATGGTATGTCTACACAGGAACTAGACACCCATGGCTAACCTGTGCCAACCGACTTGGGCTCACAGGTCTTGGGTTGAAGCCTAGGCTCTAGGACCCAGGAAGTGTCATGGTGCTCTAACCACCAGGGTACAGGGTCATTCTCATGCTTGATCTCTCTTTTTGTCACATGACTGTTTCACTGTGGATAAATATTCAAATAGCCATTAGGCCAGAGAGAGACAGTGGTTTGGGCATCCGCATGGGAGGCTGTAGGTCCAATCCCCTGTTCCCATCACGCTTTCATTATTTATTCTCAGGGTAACAGCTTCAATAGGAGAGATTGAGAGAACCCCTCATCAGAGCATCCTATAGCTTGGTGGTTAGATCCCTCTCCTGAGAGGTGGAAGACGTTGTGTTCAGATCCTTTCTGGAAGTGAGAGGAGAATTGAACCTGAGTCTCCTGCAATCCAGGTGAGTGCTCTAACCACTGGGATAAAAGTTATAAGGCAGGCAGCAGCACCACGTCTTCCTTCAGCTGTATTTTGAATGGGACCTACTCCGGTAGGCAAAGACCTGGCTGGTTCCATGATGCAAAGGAGACACTGTAGGCCTGTCAAAGTTGTAGTTGTAGACAAGGAAGAGGCGCCAGCCTAACTACCTCTACCAGCTTTGTGGCTACATACAGTATGAGGAGAAAAGGAAATAGGAACCATTAATGTGACAGGAGTTTCCAGAGCCCAGTAGGAGAGAAATATCCAGGGATGAAGGCATCTGGGCAAGGAAGGAGAGAAGAGGCTAGGCAGGATATTCAGGGAAGAAGGGAAGGAAGAGATTGGGGAAGATCAGTAGATCAAATTCAGGCTGGAAATTAAATGAAAAACAAAAGGGGACAGGAAATAAAGTATTTTCAAAAGGGATAATATTCTTTTTAATTCACACTAACAATAACTGTAATTGTTTCTTAATGTTATGTTTCCAAGAAATAGCAGTAGCTGGCCCAGATAAATTATGTGATTGGAAATAGAAAGAGAAGGAGGTCTACATGGTTGCAAATAGGAGGGGAAGTGGCCTGTTCATGACAGTGGCATGACTGTGAAGGAAATGGTCTACAGAGCAATCTCTCTGTGCTAAAATGCAGTCCATATTATGAAAAAGTTTGAGAACCCCTGCTGTGGATCATATTGCTCTTCAAGATAGGCCTACTCCATGCAGTTCAGATCTGGAATATGATCTGAATCTAAGCCTTCCCACTATTTGGTCTGTTCAAATTCATAGTTCTGATTCATGCTACTTGAAGAAATAGTTGCGAAATTCAGATTTAAATCCAGATCCAAAATTTCCCTACATTCTAAGTGGTTGGATCTTAGTAGTCTGTGTCAGGCCCATCTCTAATTGCTGACCATAATATGCCCAGTTACATTTGTTTTTTTTTTATATAACATTATGTATCTGTAATAGAGTCTAGGATGGCTGGGTGACCTAGTGGTCAGCACACACATACACACCGCAGTAGTGGGGGCAGTGGTAGGGAAGCCCAAGACAACCCATTCCACCAAGCTCCAACCGAGGGCCCTAAAGGGATCAATAGCATTTGGCCTCCAAGGGGGACCTCTGAGTTACCCTCTCTGGGTCACTTCCTATCACTGCTTTCCTCCATCAGCATCTAGTTCAAGATAAGTGACCCTTCTGTCAGGCGAAGCCAGCAGCAACCAGGGCCAGGTTCAATATCAAAGGGTTCGTTTCCATCGATACAACACAGAACCGGCTCAAGCCCCCACCCAGTAACCTGGGAAAATTACTCACCCACCCTAGGTGCCTCTGAGCATTAACACTTCCCCACTCGCAAGCACAGAGTCTGGGTGTAGAAAATAAACTTTTAATTAAAGGAGGGAAGTAACTTGGGTTACTTTGGGAAAACACCGCAAACAGGGTTCATAAGCAAAAGACCCACCCCCAAGTAAGTTGAACAGTGTCCTTTTCCCCTTAAGTTCTTAAGTCCAGCAACCCAAAAGTCCCTTTAGCATGCCCTTACCTTCTTTGCACCTCACTCACATTTGCTGTCCTTGGTTAGTGCCAACCCAGAGTTCAAAGATGCATCTGCAGAGTTCACTTCCCATCTTACGTACTCCGCTGCTCAGGCGCTCATCCACCACCCCTCTCCGCCAGCCACCCTGCTGGTGGCTTGCTCTGCTCACCAGCCACTCATCAGTCACCTTATGCTGCCATCTTCCTCTCTGTTCTGACCATTGGACATTATTATCTTAGTGCTTTTCAGCTCTTTGCAGGCTGAGCAGAGGCACTGCCCCATCTCAATGATTTCAGCTCTCAGTGATGGAGTGTTTAAAATAACAAAAGAGGCCCCCAATGAAGCCTATTTAGCTCTTTCTTTGAACAGTGGGGAGGAACAGGTCAAACCAATCTGGGGACTCCTAGAGAGAGTCCACACATCTCCTGGCTGGAACATCTGTCCCACCCCTCTTACAGGGCTCTGGCATTCGAGTCCATGACTTAATGAGGTCCTTTCAGCTGAAGGTGGACCCCCTCATTTGGGACAGGTTAAGCACAGTCCTGCTTCCCTGTATTCCTACAATAATTACAACAGTTTAGTAACAGCATTTCACTATCTCTGCATTCAGTACTAAAGTGATTTGTACCCAACACCAGCCTAAATTGATTACTTTGACACCGCTCTATCTGCTGAATATCTAAGCAGAGCAGGAGCAAACTGTATTTGCATAAACACACCCAAAGTCTCTCCAGGCTCACTGTCCGGGAGCATTAATTCAGATCCCGCTTACAACAGTGAAAAAGAAACTAAACTGTCAGCCCCGACCTGGCTCTGCATATAGTTCTCTTTCCTCAGGGAGGCTTCTCCAGCACCTTTGTCAGGAGCCTTCCAGGCAGGTCTATTTTCCTCTCCCATCTCTTCCCTTCTGAACTGGGTTTCTCCCTTTTCAACCCTGTCTCCAGTTGGAGCATGCTCTGTAGGGCTGGAGGGGTCCAGTACTGTCCTTTAACCCCTTCTGACCTAGTGTGGGGTTTGAATACCTCATCAGTGTACCCCATTTTGTAAAGTCAGAAGAACTCATGATCAAAATCCGTGATATGTACAACTGAACCTCCCTAATCCATACCTTGCTATTTTGCACACTTTATACTTGGCTCAGAAAAGGACTACCTCTGAACATTGTTAAGCTGGAAGGACTACTTCTCAAACTATATATAATACCTAAGGGCTGCATTCATTTTTTTTACAATCTATGCTGCAAAACATTGTTAGGCATATTATGAAATATCATAAATGGTTAAAATTCAACTAAAGGTGTCCAAATAAATGAGCATATATTTTGTGCTATATTATATTTTAAAATTATTAATTATCTCATTAATGTAGGTAACTCTCAATGACGCTCCAGTCATAAATGTGAATTAGCAAGGATGTACTGTACATAGTTAATAAATACATATTTTCTTTAAAAATAAAAAATATAAGCTGCAGCATATGAATTCTTCAATATAAGAAGCTTTGCATGTATCTTCCCAGCAGTACATCCCCAGATTAATGTGCATCATAAACAAATATGTCTGTTGTATTGTAAAGTGTAATTCCACTGTATTTGTTATTAAGAAAGGGAATAGGGTTTCCCACGTTTCCATCATTATTTCTGTTGTAACTGGAAACACGCTGCAAGTACATTATCCTGAAATAAAAGCTACCCATAGGTACTGTAAATATTGCTAGGTGGCCTAGGTTGGCTCTCTATTAAAAGCTGGCAGGGTTTTGGTTTTGAACAGTGAGGTGAAGAGCACATTTTCAAAGCTGGGCACAGGGAGTTTAAGCCTAAAAATCCTGTTACTAACAAAACACACCATGATTTGTCTACTGAGTCTAGTGGAACCTATGCATTTATGATGTACAAGTTGGTTTCGAAGGTCTGAGAGGATGCCTGTGGCAAGTTTAGATATCTCTAAATATGTGGATAAATGGGGGAGCATGTAAATAAAATTACCCACAACTGAGTTTTCCCCTGTTCTTTCCCCCTGCTCCTTTCCCATATTTTATAAAAGGCGAAAACAAATTGTCACATATTGGCAAAATGTTAATGTTGGTTTTATATTAGACTAGGCTGCAGGTGAGGGGAGACAGTTGTTATTTATCACTTATACTGGGTACTACATCTGGAGGATTCAACTGTTTTGGGATCCATTGTCCTGGTTGTTCTATAAATGTAGTAAATGGCAGTCACTGTGAGAGTAGAATAAAGTAGTTCAGTGGGACTGCCACCCACTAGTGCTTTTGCTTGTATTATTGTCTGTGTTAAAGACATGCTGAGTAAAATAACTTGAAACAGTTAAGTTGACCAAAAGCATTTGTGGGGAAATTTTCACTAAATCATGTATTTTCAGAAGCTGTTTGTTCTTACTCCCCTTGCCTGTTCCATTAGACAATATCATGCATTATGCTAGAGTAAAAGAACAAGCCTGGGAAACGTGAAAAGCCACAGTTCACTGGAGGATATAAAAAAGCCTGAACAGTGCTTAACCTAGTTATACTAAAAAGAATATTCTGTGCTTTAGTAACTCCTTGGAGATAGAGGCTGAAATTTCTGCCATTAATCTGAATACAAACTGGCTTGTGTTCTCTGCATCTAAATATCCTGATTCTCAGAAACATTAAAGGTTTACTATGCAACCAACTTAGTAACATCTAAAACAAAATTAGAAGATTCAGCAGCAGTTCGTGTAGTTTGTAGCTGATAACAGAATAGCAAGTATGGTTTATAAAAAAGCACTTGAAGGGTTAAAGGTATAGGACCTTAGAAATGAACAGACTGGCAGCACCAGTGTTACATATCTGACACTTGCCATGAGTAGTGGGTAGTGGAAATGGTATTTTGAAGAACTGAGAGAACATGAGGAAGCCTTCCTGATTGAAAAACTTGGTGAATTTTTTTCAATACAAAAACTCGCTCTATCGGGTGTAGTTACCAGAACACTAGGAGGGTCTAGCTGTTTAAAACTTTTAAGTTTTGTGATTTTTCCTGTAGTAACTTGTTAGTGGTGCAAAATTCATCTGTGGGACTCCTATAAATATGACATAAGATATCTAAAGAATGTTAAATAGTTCTCTTCTGGCATGGGTAGAACCCAATGTCAAATATTTGTAACAACTCTCATAGTACAGTAATGCATAGTCTGCTGACCATCAATGTATCTGATTAAAGGCAAGGAATACCCTTGTTCATACTTAGAATATCCTGCTCAACGAGTAGCTCCATACATTACAATAGGAGTACTCATAAAGTACTACTCATCATGAGTAGGGGCAGTGGTGGATTAGCCACAGGGCCAACAGGGCCCGTGCCCAGGGACCTTGGCCAATTGGGGGCCCCCCTGCACTCCTCAACTCTGCTCCTCGGCAGGAATGCCAGGCGGGTGGAACAGGTCAAGTCCCCGTTTCCCTGGCAGGAGTGCCAGGGAGAGGTAATGGGGGGACTGCAGGCAGAAGGGATGGGAAGGGGCCCCCACTTGCTCTGGCCCAGGCCCCCACAACCCCCTAATCTGCCTTTGAGTAGGGATGGCAGAATCTGGAATTAAAAGTGAGACTGATTTCAGTATTGATACTGCCAAATATTCAAAAATTATGAGTCAGCTTCCCCCAAATCATGGCAGTGACTTAAAAATATTTAAAATAATAATAAAATTGAGGTTCTTTTTGTTTGCCTTCTGGTTTCTGAGTCTTTAGGGTACACTTGTTTCATATTCTCAAGCTTTTCTCTGCAACTGTGAGGGCCAGAAACTTATTTAAAAAAAACAGAAAAAAAAAAGCTGTTATTCTCATGCAGCCTATTGACTCCAACAGCTTGGGCCGTAAGAAAAATACCATGTATGGTGAGTCTCCCAAGAAAATTGAAGAGGTATTCCCCTTTGCAGTGATGCTCTTTCAGAGGGCTTAAACAAAAATGTTCCATATTAGCTTGTAAATAACCCTGCATACCAGATGTGTGTGCTAGTAGAAACTATGGGGTAAGGGAAAGAATGAGGAATTTTTTACTTAATTTTGCATTTAAACATAAAGCTTTTCAAATAGCCAAGTAAGGAAGAACTACTTAGTAAACATATGCACTTGCTAGAAATATTTATACTTTGTTCCTGAATAACAAACTTTGTGTATTGATAGCATAGCACGTAATTCAACTTCAGTAACATAAGCAGCCAGAAATGAAGATCTTGTATGGAAATAAGGACATCTTTCCACCAGCAAATACTTTGAAAATGTCTGACAATTGGTATTTGCATTCCAATGGCAAAAAAGTTGCTCTTCGGAAGCAACTTTAGGAGCCCCAGAGGTATGTCGTCTCTGTCAGAGGTGATTTAGCAGTGACGAGAGCGAGAGAGCTCCATCGGAAGCAGGGAAATTCATCTAAACCCTCTTCACTCTGGTGAAGAATTTTAGGGGACTTTCAGAAACCCCCTGCTGACTTTAGATGGAAGAACATCATCATGATAATTACTTAGGCGGATTTACTTCACTAAGGGCCTGACTTCCATTGATGTTAGAGCTTTGGATCAGGCAAACTAACTATCTTGGCCACTTTTCTGTGAAAAATTATGCACTAGTAATTAATTTGCTAAGGACAAAAAAACCCTCTTCTGAAAAGTTTGTATTTATTCATTTGTTGAAATCTCAGGTTAAGGACACAACAGGGAAGCTTGTGACCAAAGGCTTCACCTGCAAGTGACAAGGCATCAGTTTTATAGTGATGGGTAAATAGATGTTCTGAAAATCAGTGGCTGCTTAACCTATATTTTGAGATCAAGCTGTATTTCTTTTTAACCAGGACATCACAATAGATTTTATAGAATGAGCTGTTACACCATCAGGTGGAGTTTTGATGGAAGAAATATCATTTATTTATTCCAGCTGGAGATGGAAGTATTAGATGACTTCAAGCTTGTCTTATTTGTCTGAAGATTATTAAGAGGACATGAGTCTTTCACCATGTTTGAGTATGCCTGATAGGTTTTCCCAAGGCTTGTAAAACTCATAAGCTATAGAACTAACATTTAAGGGAATTTCTAAATTTTGTGCAGAAGGAGGGTAAGGAAGTGAATTAGCTCAATTAGAATTATATTTTAATCTTAGTTACAAAATCCAGGCAATATCTGAAAACAATGTGCCCAGGAAGTATTTAAATTGAGATCCCTTAGTAGATGAAACACTAAATTAATTTACCCTCCTATCCCATATGAATTCATGCAGAGTCTTAGAAGCAAAGTGACAGCTCAGACAGAGATATGGGTGGTGTTTTAGCCATTGCTTCTAGCGTGACATTTACAAAACATTTTTCAATGGGATGCTTATTTGGTGGATGAAACTGAGGCTACATCTACACGTAGACCTGGAGGTACAATTCCCATCTGGCACAGACATACTAATGCTAGCTCTCATTGAGCTAGAACACTAAAAATACTAGTGAGGTCACAGTAACACAGGCAGCAGTGAATGGCAGCATGGGCTAGCTGCTCTGAGCATGAGCCTACTCAGACCCCATGGGTACATACTTGGGGCAGCTAGCCTATGCTGCCATTTGGCACTGCCTCTGCAATTGAGCCTACACTGCTATTTTTAGCCTGCTACTTAAAGGAGTGCTAGCATGACTGTCTCTCCTGGAGCTGGGAATCACACCCTACCTCCAAGTGTAGACGTAGCCTGCTAGAGACAGTTTTAAGAAAAGGGGACATGTGAGGATATAACAGAACGTTTTCTTCCATATGTTCAGTGAGAAAGGATCCTGTCACAGATACCTGGTCCTGGATAACTGTGGCTCAGTCCTTTGTGAAACCCGAACACAAGAAGCTTGAGAGTATCTGTATCAGGTAAATAAAGAGGAACAGTGTGTTATCTTTTACACCAGACTATATAGGTCCTCCAAATTCAATTCTATCCTCTGAAGAAGAAAATATACTTGGAATTACTGAATCTTTGGTGATTCAGCTTTCAGGTACCAGGCTAGCATATTTAGCCTTTGTAAATATGGGAATCATACCATGGAGGCTGATGGAGAGGATTGTCATACTCTACATCTGGAATCTTTGCTAGTTTGTAGGAACCATGTTCTGTGAGGTCCATACAGTCATACATTTTAGGCCAGAAGAAATGTTATGATCATTTGGTCTGATTTCTTGCATAATGCAGAATATAGATTTTTCAGTCAATAATTCTTGCATCAAGCCTATAATTTATGGTTGGGGTACAGCATATTTTCGAGCCATTGGATCATGTTATGGCATTTATATGCTAGGTCAATCCTCATTTAGGTACTTATGGCTAGATCCACAAAGGACTTAGGAGTTGTGTAACTGTTCTCATGGTACCAGGACTATGAGTCACCTTATCGCACTCAATGTGAGAGAAACTTGGTTGTGGTTAACTGGATGCCAGCTGCCTGACACCACCAGCCTGTTAACCATGCAAGCACCCTCCTCTGGAATGTGCCTGCCCTTACTTTACCTTGCAAGTTAACAATAGGTGCACCCCAGTCCTGCGTCCCTTTGAAACATTCCTCTATAGTGTCCGGCCCCTTTTCTACTGAAAACTCACAGAAATATAAGGTCTACTTTCCCCAAAGGAACAGTGTACGCACCAGCTTGTATGTTTCAACTCAGGATCATCATCATGCTTAATACCACAACACATAGATATATTTATAGTCGAAACATCAATATGTTTATGACCAAAGATTCAAAAGACAGTGAGTAAGGATAATGGAAACAAAAGGTAACATATAAAACAAAATCATAACACACTTTCTAAAGACTAAACTTAACAGGCTAACCTGTCTAAAGAAATCTTATCTGACCCAAAATCATTTGCAGTGTTTCCAACCATAGCTAATTGTGATTCCATTTTCATCAGTGGAAATAAACTCCTATTCACTTCCTAAATGAAGGATGACAAGGTGTTTATTACCCAAATATAGTTCAGTAAATCTTTGAAGTGTATCTCAGGATAAGGTTCTCTTCGCCCACTGTTAGTTTCTATACCTGTTAGTGCTGACTTTGTATGTAAATATGCATGCACTGTGTTAGTTTACAATGCTTAATTTACATCTCAACAGGGAGACAGGTGAATAAACGTCCTTTGTTTGACAGGAGACCTGTTTCTCTACCTCTGCTGTGATACAGACTCTAAGAGTGTATTTCAGTATACACGCATAAATCCTTACATAGTATTTCTATATATATTTCACCATAATAACAACGACCATGGTAATGCTGGATTTTAAGACCTCACACAGCATTCTTTGGTGAACCAGAATGTACATACCAGAATCAAGATATTCTTGTAACCCCTTTGTCAGTTGGCATTGAAGGATTCTTAGGTCACACATTGTAATACTGAATTGTTTAGAGGTTTGTTAATGCTCCTTGATGATTCTTCTGTGATCTGATGGCATTTTCTCTGGCCTTTGTACATGCCAGATTGTTCTTGTGTTTGCTTAAACCATTTGTTTTTCAAGTAGAATATTTCCATTTGAACCATTCCACCGGTTAATTTAGTAGTCATGACACTCTGATTTGACTGAGGATCTGGCTAGCAGTTTATTGGAGAGGGTGACAGAGTGCGGGGCAGTAGCCGGTGAACCAGCACTCTAGTCCAGCAACTCCAGTTAGTTGTCTTGGACTAAACCTAACCATGATAGCTATGTCTAACTGACAGATCGTGGATATGCTGGAGAGTGCAATAAGGCTAATTGACTCATTATCCCAGAAAGTAGAAAAGGACACAGGAACAAAGCAGAAGTGGGAGAGGAAGCCTGCCGGCTTGACTTTGATAGCCAGAGCAAAGAGAGATCATGGAGGGAGAGGTCTCCTCCCTCTCCTGTCCTTGGTCTAAGGGGCTGGGAAATTATACAGTATTGTAGATAAAGCACTGCACAATGCTGTAAAGGTGACAAGGGAACATTTTAAATGAACTGCTCATAGCGTTCACAAGCAAAGTGTGTCCAACCAGTCTGTGCGTGCTGAGGAAGATAGGAGAGGATGTTACACCCTCTTACAGAGCACGCTTTCCCATGAAGTCCACCATCTGGGAGAGTGGTGGATAGAGTAAGGATATCACTAGAGTTCAGCAAAAATAACGAGGAGTCCTTGTGGCACCTTAGAGACTAACACATTTATTTGGGCATAAGCTTTCTCCTCTGTGAGAAAGAAAGAAAGAAGAATTGCACATGAAAGTGGAATATGGCCTGTTGATTTTGTCATACCTAGCAGTTGTAGCTCTGACTGATGGAGACCACAAGATCTTGATCTGCATCTTTGGGAATTTTTCTTCTTGTCAAGTCACTGTTCTCCTTTGAAGCATTGGGGAATGATGAGTGATTTCTTCTTTTGTGTTGATAATGAGACCAGGGTTTCCAAGCAGCTGGATTGCCTGTGAGGTATGAATGGCCATCTCCAAGAACTATGAAGCTTGCATCAGCAAGTCATCTAGGCAGTGATAGATTTAATTTCCTCCTCCCCATAGCTTGGCTCTCAAGATTACCATTAATTTGAAGAAGAGTCTGGAAGCTGATGAGAGACCAAAGGGCATAGTACAAACTGCGTGTATTTTCCTTGTATTGTGAACCTCAGGAAGTGCAGTGCACTCATGGATCATGACATTCAGGTAAGCTTCCTTAAGTACTGCAAGACAGCCTTATGGAGGGAAGAAAGGAGAAATGAA
Organism: Lepidochelys olivacea; assembly: GCF_965140295.1. Lineage (NCBI taxonomy): Eukaryota > Metazoa > Chordata > Testudines > Cheloniidae > Lepidochelys > Lepidochelys olivacea. The sequence continues at coordinate 42,562,295 of NC_140414.1, read as the reverse complement.
GAAACTGATGCCACTCTAGACTATTCTTACACATCCTCAAATATACATAAGGCTAGCACTGCATCAAAAACAATTGTCATGGCAGAGCTTCTTGTCATCAAGACTTTGACAACTACAACTCTCAGAATGGCCTACTACAGTATGGGATTCCAGAGGAAGCTGTTGCATGGATTACCGCAACAGAGAAGAGTCTGCTCAGTGAGTTTGCTTTCTGTGAAAGGACATCAAGGAAAAATATTGTGTCGGAACAAACTGATGGGAGATGGTCCAATTGTAGAGATTGCAGTTCCCACACTGCATTACACTTTACAGACTGCAGCCAGATGTCTAACTGAAATCAGCTGAAGACAAAGAGGACCTACATATAATTTTGGTTTCTGTAAACTAGAAACATTATAGAATAGAAACAAGATATAAGAAGGTAGTGCAAAGGAGATTCCGTGTGATATGATTATATTATTTATAATATAAGAGAAAACAATAGTCCATGTTGTACAAAGCCAAGAAAATGCAAATATTTTACTGATTTTAAAGCATATTGTCATGTACTCATAAAAAGATAGAAAATTACTAGATGGTAATGTTGTCAGATGTATTCTTAATTTCAGTGCAAAAATGAAAAATTGTGATCACTTCACCTGTTGGGATAGATGATCTCCTCTTTTGCATACCATGCTGACACAAATGGGCAAAATTAGCAATCACTTGCATTTCCCATTCTATCTGGCATATTTCCCCTTTTCCCAGAGCTTCTGGAAGCTCCTCTGCAGAAACAAAAAATGCATAGCCTATAGACCTGTGCTGCTGGCTAGAGGAAGCAGATATTCAGAATTGCATGCTTCCAAGAAAATCTCTTCATCAAAACACAGCTGAAGTTAATGCTTCTCCATGGACCATTTACTTTAGCTCCAGGGCTTCTAAATTGTGCAGAGAGAGCAAGACCGTCATGTCAAGTCTTGCCATGCCAACAGAACACCTAGGATTCCAGTGTTAGGGCCAGGGCCTGGAAATTTGCGTGTAGGATCTAGCTCTCAGCATAAATGGCTTGAGTTTAATGAAAGCAGAGATTTTCATGTAATTGCTTGAGCCCAGGGCTTGGGGCTTTAAGAAGAACACCCAAATTCAACAAGAGAGAATAAAATTGCAAGAGGTGGCATACTGAAAACTTGCTTTTAAAAAATAACTTTTTATCAAAAAAATCAAACAAATGGAAAGATCATGCTCCACTCTGTCCTTTTGCCTTTGGATGTTGCAGGCATCCCCTTCCTTTAACATGTAATATCTGTTGCAGATTCCGTTATCTCTTCCAGACAAAAAATTTAAGCACCCCCTAATTTAAATGTATGGAGACATCCTCAGGTGAGCCATTAGTTGTGTGTTTCATAGTATATATAAGTCCATTCTGAAAACTGAAGGACAGGCCCGCATTTTGAATATATCTTCTGTGCTTCAAGCTCAGTTTTTATTACTGAGAAACTGCTGTTTAAAATACCTAATGCTGCCACAGGGCATATACATCAGTTTATAAGCAGTAAATTTTAACTATAAATTTGAGATTGTTGGTAGGAGTTCAGAAATTTGAGATAAGTATGCTGAAAAAGAAATAATATATATCAAACTCTAAATTATAATATTAATATTAGTGACACACAGCATGGAGATGGGCGCCGATACAAATCCTTAAAATAGAGAGAGAGGTGTAGCTGTTTTTATTAGTACACAGTTTTAATCTTGTCAATGTCCCTTTGAGTTTTGAGGCATGCTTTTAGTTCAGATATTTTTTTTAATCTGACATGATTGATCGAGATAACTGGTTCTGTGGATGAAGGGAAAGCAGTGGACGTGTTGTTCCTTGACTTTAGCAAAGCTTTTGACATGGTCTCCCACAGTATTCTTGTCAGCAAGTTAAAGAAGTATGGGCTGGATGGATGCACTACAAGGTGGGTAGAAAGTTGGCTAGATTGTCGGGCTCAACGGGTAGTGATCAATGGCTCCATGTCTAGTTGGCAGCCGGTATCAAGTGGAGTGCCCCAAGGGTCGGTCCTGGGGCCGGTTTTATTCCATATCTTCATAAATGATCTGGAGGATGGTGTGGATTGCACCCTCAGCAAATTTGCAGATGACACTAAACTGGGAGGGGAGGTAGGTACGCTGGAGGGTAGGGATAGGATACAGAGGGACATAGACAAATTGGAGGATTGGGCCAAAAGAAATCTGATGAGGTTCAGCAAGGACAAGTGCAGAGTCCTGCACTTAGGACAGAAGAATCCAATGTACCGTTACAGACTAGGGACCGAATGGCTAGGCAGCAGTTCTGCAGAAAAGGACCTAGGGGTTACAAGAAGGCCAATGGCATTTTGGGATGTATAAGTAGGGGCATTGCCAGCAGATCGAGGGACGTGATCGTTCCCCTCTATTCGACATTGGTGAGGCCTCATCTGGAGTACTGTGTCCAGTTTTGGGCCCCATACTACAAGAAGGATGTGGAAAAATTGGAAAGAGGCCAGCGGAGGGCAACAAAAATGATTAGGGGACTGGAACACATGACTTATGAGGAGAGGCTGAGGGAACTGGGGATGTTTAGTCTATGGAAGAGAAGGATGAGGGGGGATTTAATAGCTGCTTTCAACTACCTGAAAGGAGGTTCCAAAGAGGATGGCTCTAGACCGTTCTCAGTGGTAGCAGATGACAGAACAAGGAGTAATGGTCTCAAGTTGCAGTGGGGGAGATTTAGGCTGGATATTAGGAAAAACTTTTTCACTAGGAGGGTGGTGAAACACTGGAACACGTTACCTAGGGAGGTGGTGGAATCTCCTTCCTTAGAAGTTTTTAAGGTCAGGCTTGACAAAGCCCTGGCTGGGATGATTTAATTGGGGATTGGTCCTTCTTTGAGCAGGGGGTTGGACTAGATGACCTCCTGAGTTCCCTTCCAACCCTGATATTCTATGATTCTATGATCTAATTTAAATGACTATTCTACCTCTGAATTTCAGACAGCACTGGTGCTGGGGATCAACATGATTGCAGGTAGCCAGATTCTGCCTAGCCCTTACATAGAATCCCAGAGTGGATATCAGAAATTGTGTAAGGAATCTCTCTCTCCTTTGCATGCCTGCATAAGGGCCAGGCAGATCTGCAGTCCTGGTACTCTGGCGGCACAGGGACTGATCTCTACTCTCCTGGAAACTCTCAGTGTCCAAAAGGGAGTAAGAGGAATAGGCAGGAGGTAGAGCTGTGGTTCTGTCCCCTCATGCAAGGCCCAATAGAGTCAGCCAGCCACAAAGAAGAAGCAAACTGCAACTCTTCCTCCTCCCAGATGTATGTAGTCATCTGCACAGCTGGAAGCTGCAAAAGGCTTTCTGCCTTCCTGGAGCAGAATGACTCTCACTGCCTGTTCTGAGGTGCTAGAGGTTTTTACCATCCCTTTCTATGGACTGTTATTAAATGTCATAATTTAGCCAAAAATAAATATAAGAGAAAACCAGATTAGTAACAGGCCACCACCAAAATCCTGAGAAATGGAACATTCTCAAATTTAAAGGTGGAATTTGGAATCCAAGATCACATTCATATCTAAGTCTGAGAAAAACAGCCCCCTGCTTTGAGTGAGGACAGGAGAGGTTGCAATTCAGATGGGAATGTTGCCAGTTTGCCAATATTTCAGATGGTAAAATCTTTGTTCATTGTCTATCTTGTGTGGAGACAAGCATATTGTTGCAACTAGCAACTAAACAAATAATAATTGGAAAGTCAGATATATTCGTCATTGTTATCCAATGTGGTCAGTTACAATAAAAGAAGAAAATGCCGGTAGACACCATGCAGAATGGTGAACTCTTAACCCAGCCATTAAAACCTTATTCAAAAGATGAAAATATAGCTATTATATTGGAATTGTTGTTTTTCCTGTCACTGTAAAAACATGGCAAAAGTGGCAGGAGCTCGAAGACAGTACATCTGTCAAGTTTTCTTTTCTGAAGAGCAAAATAATTTGGTGTTTTTTCCCTCCCAGACTGTCAACCTTATTTATACCTAGCTTAAGCCTGAAAGGAGTTTGTTTGGTATTCCTTTTTTTCCCCTGAAGCTATATAAACCTCTGAAAATATGGATTGATAATGGACATTCCATAAGACCCTTGACTGCACTGTTGAAAGTGCAATGAACCACTACATCACAGCTGTTTGAGGTCATTGCAGTGCAAATGACCCTGTTCTGTAGCAAGATTAATGCCTTAAGGGTTTATCCACCCCAGAGGTTTGCTGTAACTCCCGTTAGTGTCAATGTGGGATACTCATGCTTAACTAGAAAATAAATGCCGTGGGCCAGATTCTGCTCTGTTTTACCGTCCAATTTTATTGAATTCAGCTTACTTTGACTGGTGTAAATGTATATTCAACAGAACTTGGATCTGTATTAGTATTTTTCAAATCACTTTAAATTAGCAATCTCCTTTATATTGAAGGCCAGTAGTTTGAAAACTAGCCTGTAGATTTCTTACACACATTACAACATTTTACTACAGACAGTTGTTGCTTACTTGCAGTTCACTGAATGTTAGCTTTATCTCTGCTGTGGTGGAATAAGGGACAGGCCCATTGACTACTCAGTTTGGGTCCAGGCTGTGAAGTCTACTTTAACCTTGTAAGATCTTCTTGGGTGACTTATAATGAAAGCAAAGAGAGAGAGAGAGAGATTGAACTGACTTGAACCTTTGAATTAGCTTCCTGTTGAAATAAAAACAGCATATTTTCCTCTCTATATTTTTCACCTAACAATTGTTTATTGTCAGTATATGTCTCCCTGTTAATCATATTGTAGCTCTGCTTGGATTTGAGCCTCTAGTTACTAAAGCTTACGACAAGGTTAATCAGACTGGGTGGTTAAATCTGAATTCCAGTGTTCATGCTAATTGAGAGAGACTGCTTCTTCACTGAGAAAAATAGCCGCTGTTTACTATCCTTATTGACTAGGTGGTTAAGTTTTGCACCAGGTCATGCAATTGTTTAAGATGCATTATCACTATCATAGTATCAACAACTTAATGAAATTCCGTGTTCAGAACTGTATAGCAATACTATTAGTCAATAACTCATGAGTAGTTGATGCATTTGGAGCCATATTACCTCATTCATCCCACTCTGTTGAAAATGGTCAAACCTTTCCTGGAACGGCCGCACTCCTGTCTACTGAATTATGTGCAGTTAGACTTCTGACAATTTTCTGAGTCTAGGAGTTACAAAATAGCAGCACAAGTAGTTCTAAACTGGAGATTCCACTCAAGAAAAATAAATTCTTCTATTTGTAATACATTTATTACACATGTGGACAAAATATTACTCATTTATTTGTATGGTAAATGGACATTCCTGTTGGACCTCACAGTAAGGACAATGCTGAGCAGACTGAAGTAGATAGTCAAGCTTGGAGTCAATATATATAATAAAATATAGACCTGCGAACAGGCTGTCTATGTTTGGTATCATCAGAATCCCTAAAATTAACTATGCATTATTTATATGGCACTGTAGATTATCATAGCATCTTAAAGTAATAATAAAAATAGAAAAGATACAATCCCAGATTAAAATCTAGGAACCTGGTCCTTTGACATCAGTAGACAAACTTCCATTGACTTTAGAACAGGTCCAAAGGGCCCAGTACTGCAAGGCGCTGTGCATTTTGAGATGCAAATTATCCTCAGTTCCCATTGATTTAAATGGAAGTGTAGAGCCAGAACATAAAGTGGGAGTTGAGAGTGTACATCACCTCAGAAGAAGATATCCTAAAACTAGACAAAAACAATCTGTAATGACAACAGATGAAAGAAGGAATAAAGAGGGAATGGAAAGGGTCACAACAAATAAAGAGAATTACTGATGTTATATAATTGAGTATGAGGGGTGAATCCTGTCCTCATTTACACCGATGCAGCTTCATAGGAAGTGCACCCTGTAATGAAGGGCAAAGTGAGGCTTGAAGTTTATCAGTTCTGTCTTGGTAGATTTGAAGTTGTGGTGTGCAGTTGGTTGATAATTTAAATTAGACTGAAGAAAAAGAAGAGGTGACACTCAAATAGAAACCAGCAGCAGAAAGCTGATTAAAATAGCCAGGTTTAGAGAGGGGGATTTCTTAGCATAGGCACAATGTGCCTCAGGTGGCACAAGACCAGGATTTACATCACTGAATCTGGTCCGCTGGTTGGATCATTAGATTCCCCGGACCAGGCCGGGTATTGACAGGGAGCACGATGAGAATGTTGATCCATGTTCCCCCAGAGGAGACTCAAAGGAAAAGAATGAGGAACTTAGTGCTCTCAAAAGAGGATTTCCAAGAGTTAGGAGTAGCACAAAGAATGGGAACAAAAGCACAAGTACAAGAAGGAGACAAGTGGAATGACAAATAGAGGAGATTAGACATTATTCTGAAGATCGTGATGCAGGCAGGAACCAATTTAATATCCTGTAGACAGATCATCAGCATAAGTATCTAGGTTGCTTACCTTAGAATATAAAATTCTGAACTTCTCATAAGTCTTAGAGGCTTTCATTATATTACACTTAAAATTATTTGTTATTTTATATTAAGTTTTGCACATACTGTACACAGTTCACATCATACTCACGTAGTGTCATCCTTAAGATAGTCCATTTTTGACTTTGATAACAGCTAATGTTACTTCAGTGTTCCCTGGGTGTACATAAAGCCACATTCTGACCCAAGTTGCATCCAAGCAACTTCATTAATTCCATATTTCAATATGTTTACTGATGTATTTCCAGTGGTGGGTCTTAAAATACTTTTCCATTGCCTTAGATATCATTTCCTCTATATTTGCAAGATTCCTTGGGTGTTCATGATATTAAAGAACATAATGATCTATTGCATAAGTCTATAAATCAGTGTAAAATTTGGCCTGCCTTCCTAGTCATGAAATGCCTTCTGGTCATTTGCCTAGAGAACAATCGGAGTTGCCCCAGTGCTCAATTTCCTCCTCCTCCTACCTCCACCCCGGAATAATGTCACCCTTCTTTCCTGCCATGATTTTTGGTGATCACCATTTTTTTTATTGTGACTCATCTGTTTTATTATTCTTCGCAACAGCTGCTTGTATGGAAGAGTTTTACTTCACTGCATTGTATTCTTGGAAAATTACTTATGTCATTATATAATAAGAGATATTAAATCATCAATGACTGTTTTGGCATAAACATGAGAATAAAAACAGATGATGTGCATTCAAACTCAGTTTTATGGAAAAAGACAAAATCTTGTTGATTCTAGGATATAGGGTGGGTTTTCCAATTTTGCAATTGTTGCAAAGGGCCAAATTTTCAAAGATATAGAGGAGATTAAAGATGCTGATTGATTTCAATGCCATATAGGCACCTAACTATTTAAGCACTTTTGAAAATCCCACTAGGCACCTATCTACAGATGCCTAAATACCTTTAAAAATCTGGCTCATAACTCAATAATATGATATTGGCTCCAAGCCAATCTATACATGATGGTGTCAAAAAGTTTCTTTTTATTTATATTGTATTTAATTTTTTTAACCAAAATAAGGGGAGATTAGAAAATGACAAAAGAACAAAAAGCAAAGAAATGTGAAGAAAGGAAAAGGAAAGGAATGTATCGAGGAGGGGGTGGAGAGGGCAGAGGGGGAAAAGGAGAGTGACATCTCAGTTTTCCTCTGCTAGGAATTAATCAAAGATTTCTAAAAAGCCAGACAAAATCTTTTCTAATTTGTCTGAGGTCCACCTTTCTGAAGCATTACCACGATCTTTAGCTGCCAGGTCAGCCATGTTGATGAGCCACATTTCTGTCTATGGAGGCACTCTCTCCACCTTAATGGTTTCTTGTCAATTTTCAACAACAGGTTGTCCCAAAGTACAGCATCATGAGCGAGAAGGGATGGAATTTAAATTTTCTGGCCAAACTGATCCATGTCCATCTGGTAGACAATACTGTAGGGGATGTTTTATGATCAAAATGGTAATAGGCTGAACCAAGTATTCCTGCCAGCAGGAGGGAATGAAGCATTGTATTACATTCATGTTGTCTTTCTCAAGTGGGCCCATTGAAATAAATGATAAAACTCCCACTGACTTCAGTGGGGTCAGGATCTAACCCCTTGTCTGTTTTTGCGAGGACCTTTACAGCTAAAATAGAATGGATTGTCCTTGTTTTTAAGAAAGCGAGCAGGCCTAGTGGTCCAAACATAGGACTGTAAATACTGACTCTTTCTGTAGTGTTAGACCATTTAATTTCTCTGCTTAATTTTCCTGTCTGTGAGTCTGATACTTGGTTAAGTACTTCAGAGATGTGAGGACTAACGTTGCTTTGAAGATTAAAAGAGCTATATCAGGAGTTGTTGGGCTTTTCCATTGCATAGACCAGAGAGGGATGGAACTAGGATTCACCTCCTGTCCTTACAGGCCACCCTTTCATGTTCAATGCACATCCCTGTAACAACTACAAAAGTTGCTTACATGGAAAAGAAACAGTGGGAAATAATTTACTGTATTTTTAGCTTTCTTCTGCAAATTAGCGGCTACTAAGGATGAGGAGAAACAGCACTATATGACAGTCAGCATTCCACAGACCTCTAGCAAGCATTCCATGGACCACAGCTTGGGAACCTCTGTGGTATATTACTGCAAAGCATTAATGGCAGATGTTAAAGAACCACCCTTCTAACTAGGTGAGAGCTTTTTTGGAAGAATATTGGTAGCAAGCGAGAACAAGGGAGGCATAAGAAAACTGGAAGTACATATGGAAGTACAAAGTACAAGGCATGATTTAATAGATGGTGAATGTGGGGTGATAAGATATGTAAAAGGAAGAGAAACTGGTAATAGAATTGCTAGTCTGTACAAGGATCTCCTCCACCATGAATTATGACACTGAGCATTGGGAAGGCTACTGTATGTTTGCAACACTCTGTCATATCACCTTTAAATCATGATATGGCCATGAAAGGTACCACATCTTTAGCCACTTAGCCCTTATTTGTCATATATTGGAACACTTTTCCAAGTAAGGGCCATTTTCTAGGATGATGATGTGGAAATTGTAGGATGGTAGTAGCAAATCAGAGATAGTTCGGAGGGCAGAAATACCTTCTTTCCCCCCATATCTTTTGGTATTGTTGTGATGTGGCATACAAATCCCACTTTGGCCAGGAAAAGGTTAACAAGCTGCTGTGAGCTCAAAGAGACATGGTGAGTGAGGTAATATCTTTTATTGGACCAACTTCTGTTGTTGAGAGAGACAAGCTTTCAAGCCACACAGAACTCTTCTTCAAAGGTACTCCCAGCATCACAGCTGTGAGCTCAGTCTGACCCTGCTACACCTGCATTAGGTGTCAGGTGGGCCCTGCCCCCCTCCCTCCTACCCCCCCAAACTCAATAGGTGACAGGCTTGGAGGAAGGGGTTAAAAGGGAACAGCCCAGCTTTCTAGGGGGCTTGCAGGAGGGGAGAGCAGACATCCAGCTCTCACTCCAGGAGAGAAGCCTGTCTGGGCTCAGGAGCTGCTTGAGAGACTAGGGGAAGGTAGGCCTGATGATGAGCTTTTGTTTTGATTTGTTGCCAGTGACTTGCTTGTTGCAGGGTTAGCCTGCTGCAGGTGCTGCCTCATGTGAAGAAAGAGACAGATTAAGAAAAACCTTTGTCTTGTTCCCAGAGTAGGGACCCAGCAGTGGTTGACTGTGATCCTGTCACCAAAGGGTGAGCCTTTCACAAATGTGTTAAGAAGGCCATACTTTCCTCAGCCAGTCCTCTGTTACCTCTCTTTCTCTGTTAACCAATTAAGGACCACATTGTGATCCCCTTACTTAGGAGGAGTACCTTACTCATAAGTAGTCTTATGTTTCCAGTGGAATGTCTTCTGAATTAAGATCCTACTTAACATGAGTTAGGGTAGCAAATCTTGCCCTAAATAGCTAATCATTGTACATCATTTTAAACACAAAGTGCTATACAAATGAATACCTGTATTATTACTTATTCTGCCTAAAGTTGCCATTTAATTTCACATGAATATGCATAGAATGTTCATAAAAAGAAAACGTTCATGAACCACACCATACAGTTCTCTGCCTCATTAGAAGCAGCACCAAAAATATTGATGGCAACTCACTTTCACTGATAAGAAATATGAGACTGGTTTTTGCAGCTCAATTAATCTGGCACCTGTCCTCAGCAATGTATAAATCATTCCTCATTCAAACAGCAGATCATACTTTAGCAGTGGCATTGATCCATGCAGACATCTGGGTTCTGAGTAAAGCCTCTTTAATTACTTTGGCTGACTTTGGGAAGTTTGTTTTTTTTTGGGGGGGGGTTGTTTTTTACAATGATTAGGGAGACTGTGTTTTAATGTTGTTATCACTTAGCTTAAAGTTAGAACTTTGGTCTCCAGAGAAACACCTCCCACCCCAATCTGATCTGTCTGTCCTTGGAGTAGATATCAGAAAAAGCCATTCCTTCAGTTTCTCTAAGGATTTGCTAACCTCTTCACTTTTCTTAGCCAGAGGTGTTTTGACCTTTAATTAAAAGGAAAATGTGTTGCCTTCCTTTCAGAAGACAGCAAATAATGAACTCATTAAAATGAGGTTCGTGTTCAGGGCTTAGAACAAAAAGAGCTGAAGTCTCATTAGCAGCTAACAATCCAGAACATAGCACATAAATAAAAGCTAATACGGCAGAGCAAAATGTCTTGGTGCATTAAATTTGAGCAGTATCAAATGTTTACAGTCAATGATGTCTAGGGCATGAAGTTTTAATGTACTTAATAAAGGAAAGCAAATTGCTTCCTATTAGCCATGAAATGTTACTGCAAAAATTTCCCCAAAAAGTTTATTATGCAAATGAAAGATACAGTTGTAATTAACAAAGACACTATGGGAAAATATCATTCCTGCTTAATAGATGCACCAATTATGAAAAATAAAGACAAAGCAACTCGAACATACAAAAGGTAATTACATGGATTAATGTAAAATACTGCTGAGTATAAATGCAATATAAAGAAAAAAAGATTTATCTTATGGATGTCATAGAGAGAAGTAGACTTACTGACAATCAAGTACTAAAATGAAACCCAAAATTCTTCAAAGATTCCACTTAATTTAAGTGCCCTATTTAAAAGAAACACTTTGATTATTTTTTTAAAAAATGCGCTTAGCCCGGCATGAGGTCATGCACATTTCACCAAACTTAATTATGCTTTGTGGGTCTTTCCTTGGAAAGTTATTATTTTATTAGATTCACTTAATTTACTTCAGAAAAAAATGACATTAGTTCAATTACTGCCTTAGAATCTACCATAGAATCTGCAGGTTTTTTTAAGTGGGTCACTATATCTAAATAGTTATTCTATGCTAATAGCCCCATTCAGCAATCCTTACTCAGAACTAACATGGATTTTTTTAAGGTAACATAATAAGCAAAAATGAAGAGGCCCATAAATACTCTGGCCAAAGATACCACCATCGATCTATGACTAGACCCACAAAGGGGATTTAGCCTCTGCATTGCAATACCTAACTCACAGGAACAATACCCTGTCTCACAAGAACAATGAGATATGTGGCCCCGCCTAGTGTCCCAGTGGTTAAAGCTCTTAACTAGGATATAGAGGTTCCAATCCTAACTCTTCCCGATTTTCACTAGGGACTTAAACTTATGTTTCGCTTCTTCCAAGGGAGTGCCCTAACCATTAGTGCCCTAACCATTAGAGTATCAAGGGGTGGATTTCCCTCAGTCTCTCCTATTGCAGTTGTTCCACTTTGAATATATATAATATTCAAAAATTTATGAATTCATATATTTATGAAATATATTTATATATTCATTAGGCTAGAGAGAGCATGCAAGTGATTTTTACAGTCTAGAAGTTAAGGCACTCATCCAGGAGACCCAGGTTCTAGTTCCACTGCTGATGACCATTTAAGAATTATATACAAACTGGAACATCTTGAACAGGAGAGATTAAGAGCAATCTATCTAGTACAGGGGTGGGCTCATAAATATAAAGGGAAGGGTAACAACCTTTATGTATGCAGTAATATAAAATCCCTCTTGGCCAGAGGTACAGAATCCCCTTACCTGTGAGGGGTTACTCAGTTCAATAACCTTGTTGGCATCTGACCAGAAGGACAAATGGGGAAAGAAGATACTTTCAAATCTGGGGTGGGGGAGAAGGCTTTGTTTTTGTGCTGTGTGTGTGTGCTCTCTGAGACGAAGAGAGACCAAGCAAGTAATCCAGCTCCTACTAAAATGATACATATAATATTACAGAAATAGTAAGTAATAGCAAGGAATGTGTTAGATTATCTTTTGTTTTAGCTTGTGAATTTTCCCTTGTTAAGAGGGAGATTTATCCCTGTTTTTTGTAACTTTGAAGTTTTGCCTAGGGGGGAATCTTCTGTGCTTTAAGTCTTATTACCCTGTAAAATTACCTTCCATCCTGATTTTACAGATGTGCTTCTTTTACCTTTTTTTCTTTATAATACAGTTCTGTTTTTTAAGAATCTGATTGGGTTTTAGTGTCCTGAAAACCCAAGGGTCTGGTCTGTGCTCACCTTGTTTACCTATCTGGTTGGCAGATTATTCTCAAGCCTCCCCAGGAAAGGGGGTGAAGGGGCTTGGGAGAATATTTTGGGGAAACAGGAGCTCCAAGTGGTCCTTTTCCTGAATCTTTGTCTAACTCACTTGCTGGTGGCAGCAGTACTTATCCAAGGACAAGAAAGGATTTGTGCCTTGGGGAAGTTTTAAACCTAAGCTGGTAGAAATAAGCTTAGGGGGTCTTTCATGAGGGTCCCCACATCTGTACCCTAGAGTTCAGAGTGGGAGGGAACCCTGACGTGGGCAAACGTTTTGGCCTGAGGGCTGCATCAGGGTTGCGAAACAGTATGGAGGGCCAGGTAGGGAAGGCTGTGCCTCCCCAAACAGCCTGGCCCCTGCTCCCTCCCACTTTCCGCCCCCGACTGCCCCCCTCAGAGCCCCCAACTCATCCAACCCCCCTACTCCTTGTCCCCTGATTGCCCCCATGTGGGACCCCTCCTCCCCCTATCCCCTGACTGTCCCAACCCCTATCCACACCCCGCCCCCTGACAGGCCCCCCAGGACTCCCATGCCAATCCAGTGCCCCCTCTTCCCCATACCCTGACTGCCCCCCCGAACCTCCACCCCATCTAACCACACCCTGCTCCCTGTCCCCTGACCACCGCTCTGGACCCCCCCGTCACCGCACCCCACCCCCTATCTAACCACTCCCTGTCCCTTGACTGCCCCCCAGTATTCCCTGCCCTTTATCCAACCTCCCCAGCCCTTTACCACGCCGCTCAGAGCAGCAGGACTGGCTTATTAGAAAGCCTGGGAGGTGGGCAGGCGCAAGCCGCGCTGCCTGGCAGGCCAGAGCATTCCCCACATGACTGCGGGGGAGGGGCTGGGGGCTAGCCTCCGCAGCCGGGAGCTCAGGGGCTGGGTGTGGCCCACAGGATGTAGTTTGCCTACCTCTGATCTAGTAGTTATGTTACTGAGGTCAGAGACCTCATTTCAAGTCTCTGTTTCAAATCAGGTAGTGTGGGGATTTGAACCCATGTCTCCCACATCATAGGTGAGTGCTCTAATGACTTGTGGGGGGGAGGGTGATGTGGCACTGTGTTCTATGTGAGTTAGGCATGCTTTGAGAACATCTGTGGGATTGAACCCCTCAGGCAAGCTAGGTGGGGGAATACCTGCCTGAGAATCCCCCCAGGGCCTAGGGGTGAGCTAGGGTCCTGGCTTTCTGGAAGAAATTTGGGCACCTACAGGTTTAAGAGGCAGCAGAGCAGGATCTAAATTTTGGATTTAGGTGCATCAAGTGGCTGTTAAGTATCTAAATTTCTTTTGGATCTAGCCCCCAAGACAGAAGAGTAGTCACCTAAGCACCATAGGAGTTGACCAGTTTTTTTCTGAGCGTGGACTTCTACATGTGTAGAAGTTGTGGGCACAGCCTTACAGTCCTACTACATATGGGCTCTCTGCTAATCTGCTGGGGCCGAGCAGAGTAAAGGCAAAGGACAGCAGAAGATGCTGAACCTGAGTGGAGTAAAGAAGAGAAGGTGATAGAGGGGATGCATATTGAGGAAGCAGATGTAAATGACTGATGTTGGGGAGAGGGGGCTTCACAGACATTGTTGGGAAGTGAAGAAGTGTTCAGCTGAGCAGTGGGGAAATAAGTGTTTGCAAAGGAATCTACATAACATGTGAATAGTGAACTCAATGCTGATGACAGATATAAGAAGTGAGGTGCTGATTTTGAAGTTGAGTGAGGGAGATCAGGAACCTGATGAGCTTGTCCACAGAGGAGGGGGAGGTTTCTCTAGCCTCTGATGGTGGGAATGCCTCCTCTGAGAAGAAAGCCAGAAATCAGTGGGACACTGCTGAGAGTAGAGGTGGGAGTAAAACAGCCTGATTTCATATGGATAGATAATCTTGTGGAGAATGACTGAGTTCAAAGCAGCAGGGTTTGGGGAGAATTATCTTGCTCAGAGGAGGATCTACAATGAGGGTCCTGTGTAGGACTCCAGGTTTGGTTCTGAATCAGGTAAAATTCCCATTGTTTAAACTCCTGCTGTCCTTCCTCCTGGCCAAATTCTGCATGGTCTTTATGTGGCTGTGCAGTGGGTGAGGAGGGCATAAGAAGCCTACCCCTCTTGTAAAGCCTTGATAAGGACCAATCCTTGCTCTCAAGAGATGTAGGGACTGCACCATTCCTGATCTGCTGAGTTACACAGTGCTATTAAGGGAGCAGGGAAGAGTGGACCATGGTTCCTTGCAGGCATTGGGTTGCCAGGTGTCCAGTTTTCGACTGTGCTGACCAGGCCATTAAAACTCCAGTTGGTGCGGGATTAGCAGGCTCCCTATCTGGCTCCGTGCAGCTCCCGGAAGCAGTGACATGTCCCTCTAGCTCTGTAGAGGGACAGCCACGGGGGCTCTGCATGTTGCCCCCACCCTGAGCGCCAGCTCCGTAGCTCCCATTGTCCGGGAACCACAGACAACAGGAGCTACATGGATGGTGCCTGCATGAGGAGCCGCCTGGCCTCTCTGATGCCTAAGAGCCGAGGGACATGTCGCTGCATCAGGGGAGTCCCCAAAAGGAAGTGCTGCCTGGAGCCCTCACTCCCTTCCGCACCCCAACCCCCTGCCTCAGACCAGAGCCCCCTCCCACACTCCGAACTCCTTGGCTCCATTCCCCAGCCCGGAGCCCTATCCTACACCTCAAACCCCTCATCCCAGGCCTTATCCAGAACCCACACTCCTGCCCCAACCCAGAGCCCCCTCCCACATCCTGAACCTCTCATTTCTGGCCCCACCCCAGAGCCTGCACCCAGGCCACAGCCCTCACCCCCTCCTCTACTCCAACCCCCTGTCCCAGCCCGGTAAAAATGAGCAAGTGATTGAGGGTGGGGTACAGCAAGTGGCAGAGGAGGGGGGATGGAGTGAGTGGGGGGCAGGGCCTTGGAAAAGGGCAGGAGGGGGGCAAGGGTGTTCAGTTTTGTCCAATTAGAAAGTTGGCAACCCTATGCAGGTGGAAAAAGTTTAATTCCTTAAAAGAGCAGGCATGCAACAGGCTGTGTGCACCCAGGAGGCATTCTGAATGCCACCTGCTGCTCTCCCGCTGTGGTGCAGATCTGTACTCCCTATTATTATGGACTGAGTCTACAAAGCACAACAAAGTTTATTATTTACCTAGCAAAATTATTGCTGAAGCCAGCTGGAGTCAATGAGAATCTTGATTGAAAAAGTAATTATTAAAAATAGGGAAAGGGTTCAATTATTCTCAAGGCAGGATTGATCTTTGTTTTTGTTTATTTTCTAGATAGATACTGAGATCTGTGTAAGACATTCCCCATACCTACAAACAATACGTTTGGTCAAATGTAAGGATTCACCTATCTGAATAGGTGTCTCTTTAATGTTAACATACAATGAGACAATAAAAAATTAAATTAATTTGCAGATAAATGAATATCTGTGACATGCTTTATACTGAAATGACAAAAAAAAAAAAAAAGGTCTTTTTTGCCCAGCAAAAAACACAGAGTGACAGATTTACCCTTTAGACTGAAACAAAATCACATGATCGTAGTTTATAGGATTTACAACTTAATCCTTGTTCTGCTCTTTTAATGAGACCTTACCTGGATGGAATGTTTCTTCTTCTTTTTGTGATCTTACGAAATAAGATCTTACAAAATAACATTGCAAGGGGGTTTGGAAAGGAAAAAATAAGATACCTTGGTATACCATGTTTTAACTGATAATACTTCAGCATCTTTCATCCACAAAGACAAACCACATTGATTTTGCTCAGTGCACCAGTCCGAATTGCAAGAAGCACTGCATATATTGGAAAACTGTTTCTAAAAATAATGGCCCAGATTCTAAACTGGTGGCATTCTGCATAGCTCCGTTGACTTAAATAGAGCTACAACAATTTTCAACCACTGAAGCTCTGACCCAATGAGTATTTCTAGTGCTGACCATCTTCATTTTATAATTGTAGTATACTGGAACATAATTGTTATATTTGTATCACAATTCCCTTTGTATTTGGTCTCATAAAACATAATGTGTCCTATTACAATGTGTGGATCAAGCACTGATGTACTATGATGGTCACAAAAAGGAAATAATCTAGTTAGGCTGGAGGCAATACTGATCTCTTAATATTCAGTGCTAAGGCACACAGTTTACTGTAGTTAGATTTCACTTGTTATTGCCCCTTACTAATTTATTTCCTTGGATAACGGTTCTTAAACTTCTTGTTAACTCTACCTTAAAACTCTGTATATATTTACTTTTAAAAATAAAGGAAAATAAAAACTTGCTGACTATCTTTTAAGTTGTGTGGAAGCCCAGTGTACATCCCAAATCACGTACATTTAGTTAGTTGTCTATTATCGTAAGCACAGACTTCAGCTGCTAAGATACATGTTAATTTCATATATGTTTCATAGCTAGTCGGTGGTCAGAAATGTTTTTTAGCTTTCAAACACGGAGACAACTGGGCAAAGCATTTTCCTGTAACTGATGAATTTAATGATTAGTGACCAGATGTCCATGCCATGAAAAGAGGTATTAGCTGGAGTTTAAATACCTGTAGGCTACTGCCTGCCTCTTTCTTTGAACAGTGGAAGAATATAAATATCTGACTACGATGAACTTTGTTAATATATCTTTTGACTATTTCTTAAGAGCAACATGATAGGGACTCAAAAGATTGCTGATAATTAGAGCTCTTCATCAATTCAAAACTGGCCAGGCTAATAGAGACATGCATTATGCAGCTGGTATCTGTAGTATGACCGATGTTAAATGTTTGGTGAGTCCCAAGTGGAGAGACATTCATGTAGTAAAAACTACTATTGGAAGCATCACTGCTTGGCAGTCTCATCAGTGAGGTCAAAGGCTAAAAGTGTGCAGAGACTTCTCTTTTACTTCTACAGATGTTGTACACAGAATTGACCTGAGACACACTGATGAGGCAGTAGGGGTAGATGGCAGAAGCTATTCTGTCTCCAGTGCAATCAGACTTGCACATTTTAGGAGCATAAAATTTTATTAGAAAAAATAAAGAACATAATAAAAACCATAGCCATGAGGTAAATGGACACAACTCCCTACTGACTTCACTGGGCTATACCATGACTAAATTTGGCCTACAAGCATCAATTTTAAAGTTTTTACAGGTAAGTGAAACCAAAAGCCTTTAATGCCCAGGCTGGCAAGCAATACCTTTATTGTATTTTGAGTTTTAGCAAATTTCATTATTCAAGTTTTACATATAAACTTAGCATTCATGGTGGTTCAGTTGGTTAGTATATTGTTATGTTTAGAGACCTGAGTTCCAATATTGCAAACATCAAAACATGTATAAGTCAATGTAGGATCTTGCCCTGTTTCTGTTACTCTAAATTACAAAGCTTGTTTCTGTTACTCTAAATTACGAAGCTAGGTACTCTTGCCAGTGATGTTGGTCCCTCACCTTCTTAAATTCCCAAATGTATTCACTAATATACTAAAGAAAAAAAGAATGATCCCAACAACAAACCACAGAACATATTTAAAGAAGACCTTAATTTTATGTCTCATCAGTGGACACAAATTTTAATATGAAGCATTCCTAAATTTTATATTTATTTTTCTAAATGCATGTTAATTTCTTATTTATTTCAGGCATTACTAGAGACTCAAAATTTACTGCGCACTCAGGTTGCAAATTTTACCTTCAACCTTGGATTTTCAGGAAAGTTTTACCACACAGGTAAGAAGGAACTTTGTGCTCTCAGGTAGCTACAATTAAATAGATATCAGGATTTTAAATCTAGTTTTTAGCACTGTCTATTTATCATTGCTGACTCAGAGAAGCAATGGGAAAGTGCTGTGTTCCATCATATCAGGTATTTAGTGTCCGAACCAAGGCCCACTGAAGCAATGGAAGGAATCCCACTGACTTCAAAAGTCTTTTGATCAGTCCCTGAAGGACATGAAGTGTTTTTGCATTTCCTGTCAGTCTTAGGGTGATAAGGAAAGCAAATTAACCGACAACAATTCTGTAAAGACAGGACAGCATGGGTGTCATTCCAGGCTTTTTGCAATATCACAAGTGCAATGAAAAGCATGAGTGCCACAATCTCCTAAGAAGCAGCAATATTTGAATGTGACACACACTGTGACGTGTCTCAATATGATTAGAAAGCAACCCTGTAGCAATAATATTAGGAGAAAACTTTAAAAATTGTAATTGTCTTTAAAGTCCTCATTATGCCAAAATCTTCATCAAAACAAATTTTAAATTGAAATAAAACATATTTTCCTTACTAACTCTGAGTAACCAATAGATTCCTCTTACCCACCCAATATTTCTCTGAAAGATTAGCATTGCCTGATTCAGCGCACTTAACTGTCTCCTTCACATACGCTTCTCTCTGCCTCAATTTTTCTCCCTTCCACTTTCTCAATTTTCCTCCCTTTTTAAACCACCTTGGTAACCCTTCTGCCCTGCCCCATCCTGTCCCTCCATTCAGACTGCCCAGCTTCTTCACTGTTTCCTCCCCCACCATCACTTACATGACACCCAGTACTGGGAGGACCAGTAGGATACGCACTCAATCATTTATTTGAACTGAGGCAATTTCCAGAGTATTCCATTTTAAGTCTAGCATTTTTTTCCTGTTTGAAGTGTCACCTCTAGAATACATAGTTTCCCAACTAGGTCAACCATACTGCAAAAGGGACTGTTGGTTGCATTATATTAAAGAAGCTGGGAAACTTGACTGGAGTTGGAGAAGCAAAAGGATACAGGCATAAGCTTAAAAAGCTAGGAACTAGAGTTTGTGTATGTTGGGGGATGGGAAATAAAAGGGTATGGAGGAGAGAAGTTTGAGAGAGGAATAGAGTAAAGAAGCCAAAACTATTATTTATTTGTACTTATTTGTATTTATAATTTATTTGTAACACCTACCTCCCGCAGCTGAAATCAGGGCCCCGTTGTACTAGACACTGTGCAAACACATAGTGAGAGACAATCCCTTCCTAGAAAAATTTACAGACCAAATAGACCAGACAAAGGGTGTGAAGGAAAAGAAAGATGAAATGATTTGCTGCAGATCATACAGCAAAGCTGTGACAGAGCTGGGAGTAGAATTTAGGTCTCTTGAGACCAACTGAAAAGCTTTTCAGAGAAAGTTGACAGGCGCTGGGGTATAAAGTGATATTAAGGAAAAATTGCAGGGAGTTGCTGTAGCTAATGTTGCTCTTCATGATCATGGACCAATTGGTCCTTGGTCAGGTGTTACTTAGTCTTTATTCAGGAAACTCTCAGTGAAATCAGAAGTTTTGTCCAAGTATGGAGGACTAAATAAGGATGTCAGTATATTGCCCACTGCATCTTAACCTGCTTGTATAACTATTTCTTACTGGTATTATCTATAATAAGGTGAGTAAAACAAAAGTTGACCATTATATTGTGCTTGGAATAGTAGGATGCTGTTTAATAATGCCCCACCATAGAGTTCCATAGACATCAGTTCTTCATGTAGATGCTGTTTGCCCAGCCCAGCAAGTGCAAGAAATGCAAAAGGGGAAAAATCAATGGGGAAAAGAAAATTTATTTTGAATATTAATGGCAAATTAATATTAGTAGTGATATTAGGGGCTTTTTTCAGTTCAAAATACTGACTTGCAATTTTGGTTTATTTCTTTTTGTTAATCTTCAGTTTCCTCTCAATCCACCACAATTCACTAAAAATTACTTCATGTGTAATCTTCAGGTTCTCTTCCCAGTTGATTTGAATATGATCAATATTTCATTTGTAACTGGCATAGAGAGAATGTGTTCATGTGTATGTATGTGTGTTCTCCAGAGATTTATAAGGGTTACTAAAATAGTACAAAGTTACTTAATGAGTTGAGGCATGCCATTGGCTCCATTAAGAGACTTGCTGCAGTCTGTACTCAGTGATGAATGTGAGTTCTAAAGTGAGCACTTCATTCATGGGGTGATATTGTTGTTTTGTCACATCAACTTAGTTTCCAAGTGTTCTCCATGCAAACATACACTTTGTTAATGCATTATAAATGAAACATGGAAAGGTATTCTTTAATTACCGTAAACATGGCTTGATTACCCAAAAGAGGCTTTTAATGTAAGATGCACATCTGTTTTATTAGGACATTAACTGCTGTGCCTTATTGACTTTTCCTTAATGCACAATTTTGTAGTCCTTCCAAAACTCTGATCAGTTGAAAGCTACAAGAAGGAAATAATCATGTGAATCTGTTAGCAAATTAAATAATTATATAAATTAATCAGGAGATCACTGACCTGTACTGCACCTGTGCCTCTTAATTTGGGTGCCCACATATACTTAGGATAGCTATATACTAACCATATACACTAATTGCTTATATTCTTCATGCTGACACCCATTTCTATTAACAGGCAATTGAGTGATATAGGAAAATTGATGTCCTTTGCTGGTACCCTTTAGTCTACAAGTGCACAGTTTACTAATAGAAGTAAACTGTGCATTTGTAGACAAAAAGACACCAGGAAGAGTTGGCTAGTGTCTATTAGTAATCCAGAGTAAGTATGCATTTCCTGTGCATATATATATATACTGTTATCTGGGTATGTGAGTTAGTGTTCCCAGGATCTGCCAAATTAACTGCTCATAACTTTTAAACTACTGACTTTTCTTCAAACATGGCTTCAGTTTTAAGATTGAAAGAGACTCCTAAAACAAGAGATGTTTGAAGAAAATCTTAAAGTAGCATTAGAATTTTGGAGCATTTAATGTCAGTAAACCAGTTTGGGAAAAGTGTGCACTTACCTAGCTGTGCACAGATGCACAACATTTCTCTCTGAAAATGCATGTCTACTGATTTAATGAAAACTACTGCACCTTTTCACTTCATAATATTCAAATGCTCATTACGACAGCTGTTGGAAAATGGGGAATTTATTTTACAGAAAATTCTGACTTTTCATTAGAAAAAATAAAACCCAAAACCTTTTTGTTTTTCGACAGACACTTTCTTTGAAATTTTTCATTTTTTTTTAAATACACACAACAATTTTCCATTTTAAAAAAAGTTTAATAAAAGTTTCCATTTATTAAAAAGTTTTTAATAACTTTCTATTATTTTATGAAATTAAAATTTTATTTTTAAAGGCATACAAGGGTAGTAGGTCTCCATACCAAGTTTCAAACCTCAACCATTTTTGTTGTTTTCTTGCAGCTCTGCCTTAAGGGTGTGTTGGTTTTTTTTAATAAAAGGAAGTATTGTGTTATCTTTCTAAATTTTTACCACAGTGAAAAAATGGTTGACATATTGTACTCAAACTTTATTTAAAAAATTAATCATCAGGAGGAGACTACCCCAGGAAAATCTGAGTCCAAAAAATGAGTTTTGTGAAAAAAAAAAGTTTTGTTCATCTTACTCTAATTATTTTACATATTCACATATTATTGCTTCCTATATTCTAACTTTACTTCATTCTTACTTATATTATGTTAAATGCCTGATTTAAACTTACCCTAGTCCTATGTAACATGGCTAATATCTATTTTTCTCCTCTCCATCCCTACTTCTAAAACCCTGAACCAAACTCGAGTCTTTTCCGCTTGGACTATCAAAGTGTTTTTCTCATGTTCTCCCGGACTCTCATCTCTCTCACTGCTAGACCCTTTCAAAAACATGTTTCTAATATCACCATCCTCTCCTGCCTCTCTGACAATGTCTCCCGCCTGTATATATGTGTGTGAGTATATAAAACATGAACAAATACATGTTTATTAACCAGAGTGCATACCGAAATAACAGCCACCAACCTTTCTTTTGAACAAGCAATTGTTTTCTTTAAAAGAATTAGAATGGAGTATATCTCAAGAGAAACTCTCACCAACATAAGTAAGTGTCATATAATGTACTTGGCATGTGTTCTTCTACTTGTACTGTGCCACAAATAATAGTATATAGATAGATTAGTAGAGCACCAAAAGAAAGAGATAGTGATACACTCATTGCACAGAAATATTCTTCAAAACATTGCAGAGATTAAATACAAATGAAAATAATACATTGAACACTTATCTTTCTAATACCTGCAGTGAAAGCGAATAAGGATGACTACAAACCACTTTCTTTGTAATTTAGTTTTGCAAAGTGTTGAAAGACTTCTAAAAAAGAAAGCAATCTGTTTGTGAAAAGTAAAGATATGTCTTAAGCTAAATAAAAGCAGTTAAAATAAAATGGTGAAGGAACTAGAAAAATGCTTCCAGTAAACTAACTGAAGTTTTAATACTTGATTTGTGGATGAAGTTAGTGAGATTTAATGTAGCCATTCATATTTTTAAAAGCACTGGGCTATCTGTCTGCAGACTCTAGAAAGTAGCCCTATGTCATTTCTCATTTTGAAGATGTTCTTTGTTGTAACCACTTGAGTTGTTTAAAATAACTGGCTTTTCAGTTCATCGGCAGTTCTGAAAAATAGAAGAAAACAACATTTGTTTTGGGTCAAGCAAAATGAAACTTTTTTTGAAGGACCTTTGAAAATGAAGGGCTAGAATCACTAGGGGACTCCACCACTGTTTTGTGAATGGTGCTTATGTTGATGATGGTGCCCCCATATGCTCAATTAGGGACTTATAAGTAAGTGCCTTACTCTATAGTCCTGTGGTTATTCTTGTGTAGGGCTCTCTCAGTCACTTCTGTTGAAGCTGTTCCACTTACTCTCTTTAATATTAAATATTCATTCAGCCTCCAAAGAGAAAAAGAATGACTCTATAGTCTGGTGGTTTGAGCACACACCTAGGAGGGAAAGACCTGGCTGCAAGTCTCTGCTCCAGAGCAGGGACTCAAACCTAAGTCTCCCACATCCTAGCTGAGTATCCTAAGTATTGGGCTATCATGTGGGGGGGAAGAGTCATCACCTTCTCCTACTTAGTTTTCCGAATGGCACCAAGTGCCCTTGTGACTCTAGCCCAAAATCAGAATATTTAATTTTTAAAATGTCAATATGAATTATTTTGACATTTCCATTTTATTTTCTTTTTTCTCCTGAAGCAATTTGCAGAAACCGACACAAATTGCAAAGTATTTCAGTTGACCTGAATTTGCATTTTTCAGAGAAAAAAGTTTCAGAAAAAAATTTGCACGCAATCTAGTAACCATATGTGTTTTCTTCTGCCTGAATTGTGGCACACGTCTTCACTAACGTGGGCTATTAACTTTCATTTAAAATGAAAGCTTAAATTCCGCAAAAAATATGGCATACCAAGAAAAACTCTACCCTGCACTTGAAAGTTGAGTAGATTTTTTCAAAGCCCTGTTATAGCTTTATTTTACTGCCTAGTTACTTTATAACACTGTTCCATGTTTCTTTTGATTCTGATTTTATCAAAATATATCAGACTTCAATTTGATGAGGCTCTTAGTGGGAGTTTCTTTTGGTTTTGTTCTGAGCTTTCATAAAATGTAAATGTCTGGTTCCTACTGCTGCCTCTGCATATATACCAGCCCAGATAAATATGCTCTTTCACCTAAGGATCACATTAGTACTAAACCAAGAGTCAGCCATAGCGCATGAGAAAAAGTAGTTCAGCTCTGGCGCGCTCTTCTCCTGGTAGCAATTCAAAGCCTTTGAAGATCAAATGAGAGAGATCATGATTGCCCACTTTCCAACAGTAGGCAACATGGACTTTTGATTACTCCTTGAACTTGGTTCTCCCTTTGAGCCTGCCCTTGAAAGTTAGTTGTCATTGTTATAAATTAACATAATATAAGTGGGGAGAGAAGTACCAAACATAACTCTTCATAGCATCATTTCCTGAACACAGCAGTGTAATTGCACCAAATCTATGGCATTACAGTCGGTGAGGCAGTCATCAGTTTGGTTTAAAAATGCAGTTACTTGCACCTTTCACTGTACAATTATTATTTTTTCTTTTTTTATTTTGCAGGAACTGAAGAGGAGGATGAAGGCGATGACCTGTTGTTGGGGTCTGTGGATGAGTTCTGGTGGTTTCCTCATATGTGGAGTCACATGCAGCCTCATCTCTTCCATAATGAGTCATCACTGGTGGAGCAGATGATTCTCAACAAGGACTTTGCACTAGTGAGTAAAATTTATAAGAAGGTATGATAGGCTGCAAGTCCTCCTTAGTCAGGAAAGAGTTAATTGGCTGGAGCTCTTGCTGCCCTGTGCCATGCTATGAGGAGGAAAAGGGGAGGGTGTGTGGTCACCAGGGTATAGACTCTTCACCCACTTCACTAGGAAGTGCTGGGAAAAAATAGGAGGCTTTACCTATGATGTGAACCAAGCCTAGCATTGGAAATGCCTAGCTAAAAAAGGAATTTAGACTTAGTTTTGCCACTATTTTATTCCTCATTAAGAAGTAACCCCTTTTCTTAAATAACCAACTGGCTGCTTGTTGGCCATGTAATGCCTTCAGGGACAGTCAGTTAGCCTATTCCTCCACCTTGTAGCTTAAGGAAGACAATTAGAAATAGGCAATCTGCTTCCTGATATACAGAACAGATATATGGGGCAGAGTCAGGGGCTGGAGGGAGAACATTAAGTGAACCCCTTATTTCACCCAAAGGATTGCATAGACTTGGACAGGTTTCAGAGTGGTAGCCATGTTAGTCTGTATCAGCAAAAATGAGGAGTCCTTGTGGCACCTTAGAGACTAACAAACTTATTTGGGCATAAGTTTTTGTGGTCTAAAACCCACTTCATCAGATGCATGGAATGAACAATACAGTAAGTAGGTGTATATACACAGCTAATGAAAAGATGGGAGTTGTCTTACAAGTGTGGCGATCAGTTCTAACAAGGCCAATTCAATTATGGTGGAAGTGGCCTCTTCTCAAGAGTTGACAAGAAGGGGTGAATATTAAGAGAGGGAAAATTACTTTTGTAGTGCTGACAAAACCAATGCAATCAAGATGGATGTTGGCCATTTCCAACAGTTGACAAGAAGGTGTGAGTGTCAGCAGAGGGAAAATTACTTTTTGTAGTGACCCATCCACTCCCAGTCTTTATTCAGGCCTAATTGGATGGTGTCCAGTTTGCAAATTAGTTCCAGTTCTGCAGTTTCTTGCTGAAGTCTGTTTTTGAAGGTTTTTTGTGCTCTCCTACTGGTTTTTGAATGTTACAATTCTTGATGTCTGATTTGTGTCCATTTATTCTTTTGTGTAGAGACTGTCCGGTTTGGCCAATGTACATGGCAGAGGGGCATTGCTGGCACATGATGGCATATATCACATTGGTAGATGTGCAGGTGAATGACCCTCTGATGGTGTGGCTGATGTGGTTAGTTCCGATGATGATGTCCCTTAAATCGATATGCGGACAGAGTTGGCAATGGGGTTTGTTGCAGGGACTGGTTCCTGGGTTAGTGTTTTTGTTGTGTGGTGTGTAGTTGCTGGTGAGTATTTGCTTCAGGTTGGGATTTCACATGGCTTCTTTAAAAACCTATGCAAGTCTTTGAAATGTGCCCTTTAAATAGCTAGTCTCTCTTGTGGTGGTGTTGATGCATAATGATGTTTGATTTAGCCTGTTTGTACTCTTAACTTTTTAAGAGCTGTCCCTCAAGCACTGGATGGAGCTCAATATAATTGTGTTGTAAAGTAATGTTGAAAGCTCTTTAGAGTCCATCCAGAACAATTATACTTGGTTAGTCAGCATAACAGAGAGAAAAACAAAATCTATAAGTCCTTTCTTTGGAAAAAAACATTATGTGGTTCTTGACAAAGCATTGCAACTCCAAGCAACCAAAGTCACTTAAAAGAGCAGAATGACATTGTCACTCGGCCTGCTGCTCAGAGAACACAAACTCTCAGAGCCTCTTCCATTTGCAGAGACCAGTATTCTCCCGTTCCCTTCTCTGAGGTTCTAGTGCAAATAAAAACTCCCAGGAGTCAAGGAAACTTATAATTTAAAATAGAATGGGAAAAAAAATGTTTCCCTTGCTTGTTAGTGTATTTTTTCCCTAATGATCTCCATACCACATTGCAAACTTCATGTGATTGCCTCCTGTGCTTTCTGTAGTCCTTTTCCCCCCTCAACTTTCTTGTTTGCCTGGATATTTGCACAGAATCATATTATATTTTTTTAGTAAAAACAGACTGAGAATGTTTCTTTTATCAGCTTTCTTTTCTGACCTGATTCATTCATGAATTATAGAATCCATGTCTTTTGCCATCGTGATTAGCAATGGGCAAATCGATTCAGGTAGGAGAACCAGATTGGGACATTACGCAAAAGTTGAAATCAAACTAAAACTTGGACGTTTAGTTGGGTTTTTCCTTTCATTATTTTCTATTTCTGTATGATTGTAAATTGCTGGGTTCCAGCTGGAACCCAAAGCAAAACCAAAAACCAGGAAATGATATTCTTGGAAACTTCCAAGCCCCTTTGCAGACCCATGGATTTAATACACTTGATATATGTTTTAGCAAACATCCAAACTTTTGGGGTTTAGCCAAACTGTACTTCCAAAATTTTGAGTTTTGGGACCAGTTCAAAAAATGATCCCAAAGTTGTAACTACACTATTACCCCCATGCAGCTATGATGTTTACTGAATATCCTGTAAAAGAATATAACAATGTGCTTTTTAAGTGCACCCACTCCATAGAAGGATCCTCATATCCCTTTAAACCAGAAGTAACCAACAATGGACAAATTACTCCATTACAGTCACACTACAATAATAATTAATAATTAAAATTTAATAGAACAATAATTTATAAGTCTGTATAATTACAACCTGTTTCTTCAAATTAAGTCATGCACAATTCTTCAGGAATTTAACTTTATAGAACTTTGAAGGAGTTGTGTGATACTGTTTGTGAGTGAGAGGGACATAAATGTTAGACACTGCTCATATTTAAAAGTCAAAGTAATTTTTATGACCTGTAACCCAAACCTTTTTGGCTCATTTTCTTTAAACCTCTCAGGAAAATTCTCCTTATAAATTGGATTAAACCTGCCAATGTTCAGGTCAAGTTATATTTAATAGCAAAAGTTATAAGGTGGGCTAAAAGTATGGCTTATCACAGAATTTGGTTGCAGCCTTAACTACAAAGACAATACCTTCTCTCTATAATCATTTTCATTGAATGGTAGGGGCTCCTAAGGGTACCCATAAATAAGGAGCTGAAGAAAATGAAAGGCTGGTGTCATTATAGTTTTATTTCCTGCTCACAGTTGGACATGAGTTGTACTGACCTCTTAGCACTGAATTCTATAATAGCTATACAATTTACTTATGAGAACACTTCTTTTCAAAACCTTCATGTGAAATCCTGTCTGTGGGAAAAATTTATCTTCCTGACATGACAACCTCCCTATTATCTAACACAGCGCTGGCAGCCATGAACTCTGAGTAAACTCCTCTCCTTTCTCATTCTTAACATCTTGCCTTTTTTGAGAATGGCCTTTCCTATCTCTCTGCTACATTTTTTCATATCTCTCACAAGAACCAAATCCAAATCTAAATCCAAATTAGCAGTTGAATTAATTAACAAGAATAAATAAGCCAAGCAGAAGTCTCCACATTAATTTTTCATTATTGATTATTATGTTTATATGGAATCCTTCTCATATTTTTGTGGTTTTTCTCATGCATCATCCATCCACTGAATTCCACCCTTACTACAGAACATCAGTAAAGATTATACTTTGGAAGCTTTTGCATAAAGATGTAACCATTTCCTGGGGAAGTTGATTGGGGATGGGACAGTAGAGTTTGTGTGGGGTTTTTTTGTTTGTTTTTTTAAGGGTTTTAGAGGAAAACATTCTATTTGAGAAGGCTCTGTTCATGCAGCAATTGCATATCTTAGCCTAGACAATTGCTTCACATCAGGACTTTTGAGAACAGCTTGGTGTTAACATTTTAAATGAAATACAGTGACACCTACTTTTTGTGATCTCATATATTGTGAAACTCATTTATAATAAATTAGAACATATGTTGAATCACTACAATGCCTTTTGGTATGCAGATTCCATTTACAGTAAACCTATGCTGAAGTCAATAGAAGGATTCCCAATCACTTCAGTAGGCTTTTGATTAGGCACAATAGGACAGTTGTTCTGGGAGAAACAATGATTTAATAATAAATGTTCTTTATTGTAACAGAATTCCTACTCTGAATTAAAGCCCAGCTTAATGAACCCTAGCCAATTCAGTCATTGCATATGAAACCCCTAGTAATATTTTACATTATTACATGAAAGTTTAAATATATATATGCATTGCATCCTCTTGTACTGTAGACATATTCTGTTTCCAGGGATCTGTATGCACAAATTCTAGGTAGGGAGCAAGATCTGTGGTTCAGAGTAGGGGTTTGAGTCAAATCAAAATGCCTGAGTTCTATTCTCAGCTCTACCACTGATTTGCTTTGCAACCTGTACTTCGGTATGCCTATCTATAAAATGGGGATAATAATAATTTCCCTCCTCATGTAAGTGTTTTGCAAATTTATATTTTCAAGTCAGTTAATTAAATAATCTTCAAAAATCACTGCCAAGTTGAGGTGTTTGCATCTTAAATGCAACTGTAAAATATCACTTTTGATAAGTGCACTCACATATTCTGCATATCAAAAAGGACTGTTAATATTCATACAATTTAACAATTGATTGATGGATGAATGACATTTTCTGAGATAGAGCAGGACTGAAAATTATGCAACATCTCACCTGGGCATGGTGAAAAGTTAAGGAAGTTCTCAGTAGCAGCAAAGCTATATTACATGTATGTGTGAATAATTTGCATGGCAGCTGGTATCAGCAGTAGAATTTGTTTTAGCCTCAGATGCTGCATCTCTGACCTATCAAGTGGCTGTTTTCATGGCAATATTCTCATCCTCTAAGGAATTTACACCATGAACAGAATGCTCTGCAAGAGTTAGAAAGTAATAAGGAAGGAAATTAATTGTCCATATTAGTCAAAATGTATTAACACAAATCTACCAGGGTTTGCCATTGTCTAATCTAGGCAATATTACTGTTGAATCAAGAGGGGGAAAGTTTAAAGCCTTATTCTGTTTCCTTGGTAAATAAACCCGTAAATTCATATTCATGTTGTCTCTTCCCCAGATTGTAGGCAATGTGCAGTATTCTTGCCCTTGTGTGCCCATGCTCCATTCCCCTCACATCAGTGCAGAATTATACTGGTGTTCAAACTTTTAGATATTCAGTAAAAACAGGACAAATAGAGCTCAATTTCCCAATTAAGTAAATCAAAGATTATTTAGACTCTTCCTTGCCTAACATCCTATTTATGTAAATATGGATGTGATATCACATATCGCAACTGGATCCAGGAAATGGAAGGGTACAGTTTGTTTTAATAATTGGTTTGGTTTTATTTGCTCATATTTTGCACTTTCATAAAGATTTCTATGTGAAGAGCTCACAGTGCTTTACCCACAGTAATGGATTAAACCTTGCAAATTGAAAAGATCACAAGCATTATTATCTCCAATTTTCAGATAGAAGCACCAAGACAGAAGTAAGTGACTTTCCAAGATCCCATACAAAGACTGCGACAGAGCCACTAAAGACAGAGCAAAGCAAGTTTCCTACTTTCCTCCCCTCTCCTTTAGTCATGAGACTTTCATTTCCGCCCTCTTGTACATCCTTATCTAACAAAAACAAATAGAATTTATTTAATCTCAGGGCTTCACCTTTTTCTTTTGTCTCAATTAGTGTCAGCTAGTGAGTATTTCCTTGGGATGCTGAAATGCAGATGACACTGAAAATGATGCAGATGCAAGATAAACATTGTTGTGGATATAGACCACAAAAAAGAGGCAAGCGTATTCTTGAGTTAATGTTAAGAGAAATGAATATGCAAAACAACAACAGCAGATTCAGGTTGTCTGTAGTAATGTACATTATTTTGTATTTCCCCTTTATAATCCCAGTCGGGCTACCCTTTTGTTCCTAGAACTTTTCACCTGCCAAAACCACAGAGAAACCTTCAACTTTTTAAAAATACCAAATTCAAATTGAGCAAGTCAGTGACTATCTGTCAGGTGCAGTGTGTCTACGCATCCCCGGGCTTCTGGGTCATCTTATTTTCAGTATCTGTAGTTAGTTTTGGGACAGTTGGATGCAGGAGGTTTTTATGGCATCTCTATTATCTGTGATAGTTTTGTTGAGTGTATGCAGAATCCACCACTTACTGCACAACTGATGTCCTTTTATTTGTGATTGGTAAATATTATAGCTAATGATCAGGATAATGAACATGCATTATTCTCGGACTAACCTGTTGGTCAACAAATTATTTTGGACTTTCAACCAATCCCTGGACCCACTTTCTGTTCTTTCCCTAATCCGTTTTTTCCATTCACAACATACCACCTTGCTTCATTTTGGCTCCATCTTCAGCTCTGTTCCCTAACAGTGACAGCATTCACCCTTTGTCTCTCTGACTCTCAGGTGTACAGACTCTGCTTCTTTTCTTTTGTGGCAGCAGTTGCTACAAGGAAGCTGTACTCTACACAAACGTTTAGATCATTGCAAGCAGGGTTATGAATCTAGTCAACTGCAGACTAAATCTTCCTGTGTACCCTTCAGATGCTCACTAATGCACTTTGATTTAGTACTGTTTCAAAGAGATCTAATCAAGTGTTAATTCACATCAGATGTGTACACAGGACCTCTATGGCTATGTCTACACTGTAGCTTATGTCGGCATAACTTATGTGAATAAACCATGCCCCTGAGCGACATAAGTTACGTCCACATAAGCTCTCGAGTGCACAGTGCTATGTTGGTAGGAAAGCTTCTCCTGCCCACGTATCTTCTGCTGTTCGCAGAGGTGGTTTTATTATGGCAGCGGGAGAGCTCTCTCCCAGCGGCATAGAGTATCTTCACCACATACGGTGCAGTGGCACTGCTGCAGCGCTGTCTGTGTAGACGTGCCCTGAAATCACCTCAGGCAAATATGGTCTAGATTCATACCCACGCTTGCCCTGGTCTGTTTGTTCATACAGACAAACCCTTAGAATATGAAACTATTGATCTACTATGCAAAACTGTGGCTAAATGCTGACTGTTAGTATTATGTTACGTGTGTACATAAGAGGTGACTGGCCTTGCTCCAATTAGCTTACAGCCCAAAGAGACAAAAGCCATGTGAAAACAATATTGTCCCCATTTTAGAGAGGAGGAACTGAGGCATGAAGAGACTAAATGACTTTTCCACGGTCACTCAGGAAATCTGTGGTAGAACTAGGAACTCAACCTAGGGCTCCTGAGCCTACGTCCAATGTCTTAGCCACATGACCCTCTTTCCTGGCAACCAATGTAGGCAGATGTTGCATTTGTTTTTGTTGTTGTAAAATTATGGAACCATATCTGTATTCATCTACTTATAGTGCAACCTAAACCACAATCCACAATTGATATAAAACAACAACTCTGTGTTCAAGCACACCAAATCACTTTTATGTCTAGAACTAACTGCCACAAAGCTCACAAACTTATTTTAACTTTCCATAATGTGAACTGAATCTTCTTGATACTCATCTGCTCTAAGCCATTTGCTAAAGGATCATGTCTAAATGGAAAATTTTCAACTAGATTAAATATAAAAAGTTTAAAAGTGAACTAAGATATTTATTTAAATCTGCAAACAGAAATTTGTATGCAATTAACAGTATTTAAGAGTTATTCAGAAAATAGACCTTTTAAAAATCAACTGTCATAACCGGATAAAATATAACACAAAGTTCTTGTATGAATTGACAACCAGGATGATGGCACATATATTCACCAATATAAATACAAATAAAAATAAATGAAATTATACATTAAGCTGGCTTAGTTTAAAAAAAAAAAATCTCCTGAAGGAAATCTCACCCAGGCTCAACAATATTAGAAAAATATCTCACTGCTAAAAGTAGGTAATAGCTCATGTAAATCTCCTAATACTGCTAGGTGACAGTTTAAAATGTAGTGTATCCAGGTTGTCACTTTTTTTTTTTTGTGACAGGATAGAAAAAGTTCATCAAGATGCCTGCAGCTGGAGTGTTAACCACTTCATCATCTAACATAACATTATCAACAGTGGATGAAATAGTTTCAGTGAATATATGAAAAATCTGATAAAAACATATGACTTGCCATACCAAATAAGATAATTTGGTCTCTTTAGCCCCTGTCCTGCCTCTAGTAATGGCCAATACTAGAAGTTTTAATAGAAGCAAATAATGATCAGAATGCCAATTTTATGCTAATATAGCTTTAAAAAAAAGCATGTAACTATGTTGTATATTCAGTTTGATTTTTCAGAAGAGATCTAGCAAATCTAAATGGTGAGTTTTCCAACCCTGCTGCTGCTGTCTGAATTTCCATTATCCTCTAGCATGTTAAAGCTGTGGAAATATGCAATATAAATGTCTTTCCTCCAAGAGTTTGCTGTGTTCCTGGAAAGCAATGTCCTTTCTGTGTTCATGTTCTCTCCTTAGTAGAAGTGTTTGTAAATATAGAATGTGTAAAAAACAGTTGATTTGGACATAGATTCAAAAAAGTTCCATGTCCGGGCCCGTCTCAGTACAAAGACATAGATCAGAAGCTGTTTTTCTCTTGCTTCAGCAAAGATGATAGCGAAGATAGGCAGCTTCTAGAGATGGCTTCAGTCTTTCAGAGCTTTGATAGAAGACTAAGAGAGTTAGGCTCCTATGTATTGAGACTGGATCCGGGCAACTGGGAATGTGTGCCAGTTCAACAGTGTTGCATTTTTTCAGTTCTAAGGGTCTAATTCTTGTCATCCTACTGTAAGATGCACAGACATTGGTCTGGGGAGGCAGGGGTGGTAATCAAATGAAGATTCCATGAGTCATCTGTGGTACGCAAGGCCGGTTAGCTCAGGAGCCTGGGACATCATGTGTTGCAGGGGCTTTAAGAAAGAGGAGCATGTACCGCTCCATTGAACAGCTTCATCTCTCCTGCCAATGATGGAATGAATGGACTTGACTGTGCCCCAAGACCTGATCACCATGACTTTTTGGAGATGTGGAGCAATATTTTGGACTCCTGATATTGGTCGTTGCCTATTGACTGCATTGTCTCTATTCTGCCATAGTGCCATGAAAACCCTGGGGTCCAAAATGTGGTAACGTATTACCCATCAGACACTTGCAAATAAATTATTGCTCTTAAAATACATATGATAAATTGGTCCATGGGCAAATTCCTATGAGGAATTTGTTAATATTTTGAAACTAGGAAGTTACCTGGTTATACGCAAAGTTACAGTCAAATATAAACATTAAACAGTGCACAGCTGGGCCAAGTCAAGGTGAAGGATAGCTTTGACTAATTGGACTCAAGGTTGAAAATATTTAGGATGTTAGAGTCCATCAGGACAATAATACTGTATTATAAGGCTTTATCATTTCCTTTTTAGTAGGATACTCCACTTGTAATAGAAGCTTTCTAGAGAATAGTCACCATTTACCAAGTCTAAGTCCAAAACTGTCAAGATTTGCCTAATCAGTTTACAAGATGACACATACCAGTGCTTTTATCACCTGTGAAAACAGCTAGTGATGCCAGTCCATAAGAGACACTGTAATGTGCAATAAAAGACTGAAAAATCATTGATCCTTAGATGACTTTCAAAGTTCAATGTAAAACTCCAGATTTATTTTAAAGAAATAAAAGTTATCAAAGATCAGCCTTTCCCTTTGGTCCAGTTTGTTTCTGATACTGAATATAAAGTCTTTATTTTTAAGAACAATTAATTTTATATTGAATTTAATATCTGCAACAGACTAAGGAAGAATATAACACTTCCCTTCATCAATATATTTCTTGCTTTTTACCCACTTTAATTTTTTTATCATGTCTACCTATAAATTGATCTACTAGTTTATTCAGTTGGTAAAGCTACTATTTTTCTTTAAATCTTAACTATAGCCATTGACAAAGTCATTTCTGTGAATTTCCCCAGCACTCCACAGGACTACAAAAAATTGACAAAATCCCCTTTCCCTACTCATGCTTCATTTCCCAGGTTTTGGTAATGATCCTTTTCTACTGTGCAACACCTCACAATTTTTCTGTGGCTTCAACTTACATTGTCATTTAAACTAAGATAAAACTATTCTATTGTGACTCAATTAAATTATGAAAGCACGTAATTAGGAGCTCTGGAATCCTGCCGGCATTGTAAAAGAATGTGACATAGTTTTTGTATCGCATAAAGAGTTCCAAAGGTCTTTTTTTTACACACACACACGTATATCTTTGGGTCTAACCTGTTACTTCCTGAGCACCCAAACAAAAAGGCAGTGGGAATCTTAGGTGCACAAAAAATACAAGATTGGACCTTACAGCAAGGTGGTTTGGTTGGGTGATATAGAAGCTAATAATTAGCCAATGCTGTTTCATATTTTGACTTCCCATTGTGACAAAAGCCACTGAAACACAATATATTCAAAGGAAAAAACGATTTTAACATAGAGTTAAGGTTGCTTGGTCATATGTCATCCCTTTGTTGAACATTGAGTTGAGCAGAACTCACCCTGTGAGAACCAGGAAATGCAAAGTTCAGGTTGCCCATGCAAACTGAATTCTGCGCTCTCTCAGCAATGCCCCACTACACCACCTTAACACACATACCTTTACTCTGCCAATTCCACAGTTGCTAAAATGTATAAGCTTTTCACCTCCTTTTACAACTCTCATTCTCACCCACAGGTTTCCAGTTAACACTGTTAATGAACAAAAATTTTAAGGAGGGGAAAAAAAAGGTTGCCAACACCACCACCTCTCTATGGTTTTTGAACAATGCTTCAGTATGCACATACTCTCACTGGCCTTTGGCATTATCAGATTGGGGTGGTTCCAGATCCTCGTGTACACTAACACACTTAGCGAACTCCCCAGAAAGGATACCACATGTGTATAATTTAAGAAATAATTCACAGCCTGTTACAACTTCCTAACATTTACTCAAAGAATACCATCTCATTTTCACTTAACCATCATTAAAGCATTAGAATCCTCTCATATTCCTTCTCACTGCTGATAATAGCCTTTGTAATAAAAGTCCTATGCCCTGTTATGACTATAACATACACAATTCTGCATAGAAATGATACATTCTACATTCCCAAGGTACACATGCACCTCTTCCCCTTCCTCAAACACATGAGAGGGTGGAAAACATTGATCTCTTGATATCGCAGTCACAGCTCTGTCACACACCTCAAAGGAATCCACAGATCTCGCAGGGCTGGCCTTACCATGAGGTGAACTAAGGCGGCCACCTCAGGTGCCAGACTTTGGGCGGGCGCCACTAGTAGGACCCAGAATGTAGAAAATTGTCTGCTGCCGGTGCATATGTATTCTCTCTGCTCTAGATGCTCAGAGATGGTGGAGTGCTGTGCTGGAGGAAGGAGGGCACAAGAGACATAACAGGCAGGCAGGAGGAAAGGTGAGAGGGAATAACAGAAAGCAGCAGGAGCTGCAGGGAGAGAGAGGAGGTGGAGCCTCTTCTGTACCTCTCTAGCACCCCCAGGAGCCTGGACTGATTAACACCAGCTTCTCTGGGAGCTTCCTGTTTCCTGCTGCTTCCCTGAACCCATTTGAGGAGAACAGGCAGTCGACTGAAGTAGTAGGAGCCAGTTAGGCCCTTAAGATGCTGATATCTTCTCTCACTCAGGCCCTGCTCATAACCTGCTTATTTGTCCCCTTCAACTGAGTGTTGAGAGCCAGTATAGTTGGTGCAGAACAGCAGCCATGAGTGAAAGAAGAAAACGCCCCTCTGGGGCAGCATTCAGAAAAAGAAAGAAAGCAAAGGAAGCTTTTCTATCTAAGCAGGGAGGAGCTCTTCTGAGGCCTTGTCTACACTACGAAATTAGGTCGAATTTATAGAAGTTGGTTTTGTAGAAAGTGTTTTTATACAGTTGATTGTGTGTGTCCCCACACAAATGCTCTAAGTGCATGTAGTGGGTGGAGTGTGTCCACAGTATTGAGGCAATTGTCGACTTCCGGAGCTTTGCACTGTGGGTAGCTATCCCACAGTTCCCACAGTCTCCGCCACCCATTTGAATTCTGGGTAGAAATCCCAATGCCTGCTGGGGCTAAAACATTGTTGCGGGTGGTTCTGGGTACCTATCATCAAGCCCCCCTTCCCTCCCTCCCTCCGTGAAAGCAAGGGCAGACAATCATTTTGCACCTTTTTACTTGAATTACCTGTGCATACACCATACCACGGCAAGCATGGAGCCCGCTCAGCTAACCATCACCGTATGTCTCCTGGGTGCTGGCAGACGTGGTACGGCATTGCTACACAGCAGCAGTTTATTGCCTTTTGGCAGCAGACAGTGCAGTATCACTGATAGCTGTCGTTGACGTAATCCAGGGTGCTCTTTTAACCGACCTCGATGAGGTCAGGGGCGCCTGGGCAAACATGGGAGTAACTCAGCCAGGTCATTTCCCTTTTAAGTTTTGTCTCATGGCGATTCAGTCCTACTGGCAGTGCACTGTCTTTTAATCAGCAGCCAGGAGAAGACAATGGCCAGCAGTCATACTGCACCGTCTTCTGCTGAGCACCCAGGAGATGACGATGGCTAGCGGTCATACTGCACAGTCTGCTGCCAGCAAGATGTATTAAGACATGTGAAGTGGATCAAAACAAGAAATACACCAGATTTGTTTTGTATTCATTTTCTCCTCCCTCCCTCCGTGAAATCAACGGCCTGCTAAACCCAGTTTTGAGTTCTATCCTTGAGGGGGCCATTCTGTTTCTCGCAAAGCCACCCCCTTTGCTGATATTAATTCCCTGTAAGCCAACCCTGTAAGTCATATTGTCAGTCGCCCCTCCCTCCGTCAGAGCAACGGCAAACAATCGTTTCGCGCCCTTTTCCCTGGATTGCCCAAGCAGGAGCAGACGCCGTAGCACAGCAAGCATGGAGCCCGTTCAGCTCACTGCAGCAGTTATGACCATTGTAAACACCTCGCGTATCATCGTGCAGTGTTTGCAGAACCAGCACCTGAAAAACCAGGCGAGGAGGCGACGGAAGTGAGGTGATGAGGACATGAACACACTTTTCTCTAAAACCACGTTCCCCCGCAATTTGGAGATCATGGTGTTAATGGGGCAGGCTCATGCCATAGACCACTGATTTGGGGCCCAGAAAACAAACACAGAGTGGTGAGACCGCCTAGTGTTGCAGGTCTGGGATGATTGCCAGTGGCTCCGAAACTTTCGCATGCATAAGGGCACTTTCATGGAACTTTGTGACTTGCTTTCCCCTGCCCTGAAGCGCAAGAATACCAAGATGAGAGCAGCCCTCACAGTTCACAAGCGAGTGGCAATAGCCCTGTGGAAGCTTGCAACACCAGACAGCTACCGGTCAGTCGGTAATCAATTTGGAGTGGGCAAATCTACTGTGGGGGTTGCTGTGATGCAAGTAGCCAATGCAATCATTGAGCTGCTGCTATCAAAGGTAGTGACTCTGGGAAATGTGCAGGTCATACTAGATGGCTTTGTTGCAATGGGATTCCCTAACTGTGGTGGGGCTATAGACGGAACGCTTATCCCTATCTTGGGACCGGACCACCAGGGCAGTCAGTACGTAAACCGCAAGGGGTACTTTTCAAGGGTGCTGCAAGCACTGGTGGATCACAAGGGATGTTTCACCAACATCAACGTGGGATGGCTGGGAAAGGTTCATGATGCTCGCGTCTTCAGGAACTCTGGTCTATTTAAATGGCTGCAGCAAGGGGTTTACTTCCCAGACCAGAAAATAACTGTTGGGGATGTTGAAATGCCTACAGTTATCCTTGGGGACCCAGCCTACCCCTCAATGAAGCCATACACAGGCACCCTGGACAGTAGTCAGGAGCTGTTCAACTATAGGCTGAGCAAGTGCAGAATGGTGGTAGAATGTGCATTTGGACATTTAAAGGGTCGCTGGCACAGTTTACTGATGCGCTCAGACTTCAGCAAAAACAATATTCCCATTGTTATTGCTGCTTGCTGTGTGCTCCACAATCTCTGTGAGAGTAAGGGGGAGATGTTTATGGCAGGGTGGGAGACTGATGCAAATTGCCTGGCCACTGAATGCATGCAGCCAGACAGCAGGGCGGTTAGAAGAGCACAGCAGGAAGCGGTGCACATCAGAGGAGCTTTGAAAACCAGTTTCATGACTGGCTGGGGTACTGTGTGACACTTCTGTTTGTTTCTCCTTGATGAAAACCTGCCCCCTTGGTTGCCTCTAAATTCCCTGTAAGCCACCCGCCCTCCCCCCTTCGATCACAGCTTGATTGCAAAGGAAATAAAGTCACTATCATTTAAAAAACATATATTCTTTTTTAATTTATTATAAAAATAGGGAGATAACTCACAAGGTAGCCCGGGTGGGGTGTGGGAGGCGGGTAGGAGGGAAGGAAAAGGCCACTTTAAAACTTGTTGAATGCCAGCCTTCTGTTGCTTGGGCTGTTCACTGGGGTGGAGTGGTTGGGTGCCCAGAGCCTCCCACCCTGCGTTCTTGGGCGTCTGGGCGAGGAGGCTATGGAACTTGGGAAGGAGGGAGAGTGGTTAAGCAGGGACTGCAGCGGCAGTCTGTGATCCTGCTGCCGTTCATGAACCTCCACCAGACGCCGGAGCATGTCCGTTTGATCCCTCAGTAGCCCCAGCATTTGCTCATGCCTCCTCTGATCTTCCTGCCACCACCTCTCCTCACGTTCATCGGCCACCGTCCTGTACTCTGCTATTGTGTCCCTCCACACAGCTCTGTCAGTGCCGGACAACTGCATGAGCTCAGAGAACATGTCATCGCGCATGCGTTTTTTTCGCCGCCTTATCTGAGATAGCCTTTGGGATGGAGGAGGGATGCTTGAAACATTTGCAGCTGCTGGAGGAAAAAAAAGGGAATGAAGTATTTAAAAAGATACATTTTACAGAACAATGGCTATACTCTTTCACGGTGAACAACGCTATTCACATTACATAGCACATGTGATTTTGGTACAAGGTTGCATTTTGCATCTTATATTGAGTGCTTGCGGCTTTGGTGTTAGAGATCACACATGCAGGGCTGGGCAACAGAATTCGGCTTGCAGGTGGCCATGGTAAGCCACAGTCTTTCCGCTTCTGCAACCTTCATAACAGCAGCCCCCTCCTTTCCCATACCAAGCAAAGCCCGTTGAGTTGGCCATTTAGTGCTGCAGTTTTCCTGTTAACGTGCAGCAGCAGAAACCAAACTAACAAACCAACCCCTCCCCCCATCCAATTCTCTGGGATGATTGCTTTTCCCCTCCCCCCACTGCCTGACTCGTAGAAACGGCATGTCTGGGGCTCTGTCCCGGAGCGTCCATTTGATTCTTTGGTTTTCTGGTACACTTGTCTGAGCTTCTTAAGTTTCACGCGGCACTGTGTTGCGTCCCTGATGTAGCATCTGTCCCTCTGAGATTTTTTGAAATGTTTTGGTATTTCGTCTTTTGGAATGTAGTTCCCATACAGCGATCAGATCCAGTACCTCCCGTTCGGTCCATGCTGGAGCTCTTTTTCAATTCTGGGACTGCATGGTCACCTGTGCTGATGAGCTCACCTGGCCAAACAGGAAATGAGATTCAAAAGTTCCTGCGACTTTTCCTGTACACCTGGCCAATGCATCAGAGTTCAGAGTGCTGTCCAGAGTGGTCATAATGGTGCACTCTAGGTTAGCTCCTGGAGGCCAATACCTTCAAATTGCATCCACACTAACCCTAATTCGAAACGGTGATGTCGATTTCAGCGCTAATCCCCTCATTGGGGAGGAGTACAGAAATCAGTTTTAAGAGCCCTTTATGTCGAAAAAATGGCTTCATTGTGTGGACGGGTGCAGGGTTAATTCGGATTTAACGCTGCTAAATCCGACATAAACTCGTAGTGTAGACTAGGCCTGAGATACATAGACACAGATGTTCACGGTGAGCCTTCCGGCCCCAGTGAAGATGTGAGTGGTGAGGAGATGCCTGATCTTCCAGTTAGTCAGAGTGCAGGTGACCTGGCAGCTACTGCAGCATCCATATCTCCATCTCAAATGGATGTAACCATGCACATTCCTGAAGAAAAGTGTAGATCAGAGAAGAGTGTGGTGGAGGGGCAAGAAACAGCTGCTGCTGAGTTTATTTCCTGAAGTCTCGATGGTCCAGGACTGTGGACCCACTTGAGCAGTAGCCTGAGGACTTCCTTGTACTGCATGGGCCACAGCAAGTGAAAAACTTCATGTTCCCCAAAGACAATGAAAATAGAAGTTTCCATCCAACACATTACTGGCGTGAAATCCCCAATGGTGACAAAGTGGAGAGGCAATGCCTTATGTACTCAAAACCCCAGAATGCTGCATACTGTTTTTGTTGCAAACTCTTCCAGGCTAATTTCCAGCCACATCGGGTTCTACAGGAACAAAGGACTGTAAAAATCTGGCTAGAAATCTGGCATGCCATGAGAAGGCAGCAAATCACCAGAGAGCATTCTATAGGTAGAAAGAGCTTGAGATGAGACTAAGGTTAAAGGCCACCATACATGATCAGCATCACGAGAAGCTTGCATCAGAATCTCTTCGCTGGCAAATTGTTCTGAAAAGGCTCATTGCCATTGTGAGAATGCTTGCTACCCAACCTAGCACTGTGTGGCACTTCAGATCAGCTGTATGTGCCAAACAGTGGAAACATCTTTAAAATTGTGGAGCAGATGGCTGAGTTTGATGCTGTACTCCAGAAAAGTCACCACCCAAGAAATGTACACACACCACTACCTTGGAAAAATGATTCAAAATAAGATCACACAGTTACTGGCAACAGAAGTCAAACAGAAGATTGTGGCAGATCTGAAGTCAGCAAGATATTACTCTGCTATTCTGGACTTCAAACCTGACATCAGCAATATGGAACAAATGAGTTGAATGGTGTGTTTTGTAACAACAGCAGAACCTAGTGAAAATGTCCCTGCAATGGTGACTGTCAGAGAGCATTTTCTAGAATTTATTGACATTGATGATACTACAGGAGCTGGTATGACAAATGTGCTTCTTAAAAAGCTGGAAGATATAGGAATTGTGATAGCTGACATGAGAGGTCAGGGCTACGATAATGGTGCCATCATGATAGGAAAGAACAGAGGAGTGCAGACACGGATCCGAGAGTTAAACCCTTGAGCTTTTTTTGTCCCATGCAGTTCTCATTCATTGAACTTGGTGGTCAGTGATGCAGCATCAGCTTCTAGTGAGGCTGCTGAATTTTTAAATGTAATTCAAAGCATCTATGTATTTTTCTCTGCATCAACTCATTGATGGCAAATTTTGAAGCAATATCCTCTCTGACACTGAAACCACTGACTGCCACTGCCAAGGTTCCTTCCCTACTCTGAACTCTAGGTTACAGATGTGGGGACCTACATGAACGACTCCCTAAGCTTATTCTTACCAACTTAGGTTAAAAGCTGCCACCACCAAAGTGTTACACAAGGAACGGGGAAGTGCCCACTTGGAAACGTCTCCCCCCCCAAAGTATCCCCCCAAGCACTACACCCCCTTTCCTGGGGAAGGCTTGATAAAAATCCTCACTAATTTGCATAGGTAAACACAGACCCAAACCCTTGGATCTTAAGAACAATGAAAAAGCAATCGGGTTCTTAAAAGAAGAATTTTAATTAAAGAAAAAGTTAAAGAATCACCTCTGTAAAATCAGGATGGTAAATACCTTACAGGGTAATCAGATTCAAAACATAGAGAATCCCTCTAGGCAAAACCTTAAGTTACAAAAAGATACAAAAACAGGAATATACATTCCATCCAGCACAACTTATTTTATCAGCCATTTAAACAAAACAGAATCTAACACATATCTAACTAGATTGCTTACTAACTCTTTACAGGAGTTCTGACCTGCATTCCTGCTCTGGTCCCGGAAAAAGCATCACACAGACAGAGAGACCCTTTGTTCCCCGCCCCCCATCCAGCTTTGAAAGTATCTTGTCTCCTCATTGGTCATTCTGGTCAGGTGCCAGTGAGGTTATCTTAGCTTCTTAACCCTTTACAGGTGAAAGGGTTTTTCCTCTGGCCAGGAGGGATTTAAAGGTGTTTACCCTTCCCTTTATATTTATGACAGCCACATGATGGGAAAGTCGAGTGGAGGTGATAAAGCCTATCAAACATCAAATTAGGAAGATAAATGATGCCATAGTTGCCATTATGGAGGATAATGCTATGACAAAAAGAATGAGGAGTACTTTGTTCCTGTGCTTTTTCAGGGTGTTCCTTGAACAAATGATGTCATTTCTTTTGGTAGGAAGGTTTCTGTAGGTTAAGAATGAGCTCTCAAAACTGGATACTCTCAGAAAAAAACCAACCTTCCACACAAACTTCCTCATGGCTGGACTTTACAAAAACTAGACAAGCCATTTACAACACACACTTTGCCTCTCTACAAGGGGAAAAGGATACTAAACTATCCAAACTACTACATGCCACAAGGGGCCACAACAGTGGTTCCATTAACTCACCCACAATATTGTCAATCTATCCAGCTATACTCAGCCTGACAGAAGAGTCTGTCCTATCTCGGGCCCCTCCTTCTGCCCCTTCACCCCCACAAACATGATACAGTTCTGCGGTGACCTAGAATCCTACTTTTGATGTCTCCAACTCAAGGAATACAATATTTCCAACACAACTCTGAACAACACACTAACCCACAGAAACCTTCCTACCAACACTACAAAAAGAAGGATTTTGCGTGAACCCCTCTTGAAGGTCAAAGCAACAGACTGGACTTCGACATAGAGTGCTTCCGCCAATGTGTATGGGCTGAAATTGTGGAAAACCCGCATCATTTGCCCCATAACCTCAGCCATGCAGAACACAATGCCATCCACAGCCTCAGAAACAACTCTGACATCATGATCAAAAAGGCTGACAAAGGAGATGCTGTTGTCACCACGAATAGGTCGGAATATGAACAAGAAGCTGCTAGGCAGCTCTCTAACACCACATTCTACAGGCCATTACCCTCTGATCCCACTGAGGGTTACAAAAAGAAACTACACCATTTGCTCAAGAAACTCCCTGAAAAAGCACAAGAACAAATCTGCAGAGAGGCACCCCTAGAACCCTGACCAGGGGTATTCTATCTGCTACCCAAGAACCATAAACCTGGAAATCCTGGACGCTCCATCGTCTCAGGCATTGGCACTCTGACAGCAGGATTGTCTGGCTATGTAGACTCTCTCCTCAGGCCCTATGCTACCAGTACTCCTAGTTATCTTCGAGACACCACTGACTTCCTAAGGAAACTACAATCCATTGGTGATCTTCCAGAAAACACCATCCTGGACACTATGGATGTAGAAGCCCTCTACACCAACATTCCACACAAAGATGTACTACAAGCCATCAGGAACAGTATCCCCAATAATGTCATGGCAAACCTGGTGGCTGAACCTTGTGACTTTGTCCTCACCCACAACTATATCACATTTGGGGACAACGTATACCGTCAAGTCAGCAGCACTGCTATGGGTACCCGCATGGCCCCACAGTATGCCAACATTTTTATGGCTGACTTAGAATGCTTCCTCAGCTCTTGTCCCCTAACTCCCCTACTCTACATGTGCTACATTGGTGACATCTTCATCATCTGGACCCATGGAAAAGAAGGCCTTGAGGAATTCCACCATGATTTCAACAATTTCCATCCCACCATCAACCTCAGCCTGGACCAGTCCATAC
The DNA here is from genome assembly GCF_965140295.1 of Lepidochelys olivacea. NCBI lineage: Eukaryota > Metazoa > Chordata > Testudines > Cheloniidae > Lepidochelys > Lepidochelys olivacea. The sequence goes on along the minus strand of NC_140414.1, from coordinate 42,517,980 downwards.
AAGAGATCCACTTCCTGGACACTACAGTGCTAATAAGCGATGGTCACATAAACACCACCCTATAACGGAAACCTACTGACTGCTATACTTACCTACATGCCTCCAGCTTTCATCCAGACAACATCACACAATCCATTGTCTACAGCCAAGCTCTAAGATACAACCACTTTTGCTCCAATCCCTCAAACAGAGACAAACAGCTACAAGATCTCTATCAAGCATTCTTAAAACTACAGTACCCACCTGCTGAAGTGAAGAAACAGATTGACAGAGCCAGAAGAATACCCAGAAATCACCTACTCCAGGAGACAGGCCCAACAAAGAAAGTAACAGAACGCCACTAGCTGTCACCTTCAGCCCCCAATTAAAACCTCTCCAGCGCATCATCAGGGACCTACAACCTATCCTGAAGGACGATCCCTCACTCTCACAGATCTTGGGAGACAGGCCCTCACTTACAGACAGCCCCCCAATCTGAAGCAAATACTCACCAGCAACCACACACCACACAACAGAACCACTAACCCAGGAACCTATCCTTGCAACAAAGCCCTTTTCCAACTGTGTCCACATATCTATTCAAGGGACACTATCATAGGGCCAAATCACATCAGCCACAGCACCAGAAGCTCGTTTACCTGAACATCTACCAATGTAATCTATGCCATTATGTTCCAGTAATGCCCCTCTGCCATGTACATTGGTCAAACCGGACAGTCTCTACGCAAAAGAATAAATGGACACAAATCAGACGTCAAGAATTATAACATTCAAAAACCAGTCGGAGAACACTTCAACCTCTCTGGTCACTTAAGTAACAGACTTAAAGGTGGCAATTTTGCAACAGAAAAGCTTCAAAAACAGGCTCCAACGAGAAACTGCAGAACTGGCATTAATTTGCAAACTGGACACAATTAAATTAGGCTTGAATAAAGACTGGGAGTGGATGGGTCATTACACAAACTAAAAACTATTTCCCCATGCTATTTTTCCCTACAGTTACTCACACCTTCTTGGCAACTGTTTGAAATGGGCCATCCTGATTATCACTGCAGAAGTTTTTTTCTCCTGCTGATAATAGCCCACCTTAATTGATCAGTCTCATTAGCGTTGGTATGGCAACACCCATTTTTTCTTTGTATATATATATACCTTCCTACTGTATTTTCCACTGCATGCATCTGATGAAGTGAGCTTTAGACCACGAAAGCTTATGCCCAAATAAATTTGTTAGTCTCTAAGGTGCCACAAGTACTCCTCGTTCTTTTTGCTGATACAGACTAACACGGCTACCACTCTGAATGCTATGACAGGAACTGTTCATGGGAGAACAGTGGCAGAGGGAAATGGAATCACCAGAAACATACATAACTTCAAATTGCTGTGTGGCTTAATGTTGTGACATGACATACTGTTTGAAATAAATATTGTAAGCAAGAGACTCCAAGGTGTTGACCTTGATATATCTGGAGCAATGGAACAACTGGACAAAGCAAAGTCATACCTACAGTCTTGCCAGTCAGATGAGGGATTTCAAAACTTTCTGAGGAGTGCACAGAAGTTGGTAGAGGAACTTCACACTGAAGCTATTTTTCCACCCATTCAAGAATAAACAAGAGTCACTGAAGAAGACATTTTGCTTACGAGGCACAGGATAATCCCATAAGAGACCCCAAACAACAATTCAAAGTTGAATTCTTTAACCAGGTGCTAGACTGTGCAATACAGTCAGTTGAAGAATGTTTCATGTAGCTCAAGGAACACAGCAGTATATTTGGGATGTTGTATGATATTCCAAAACTCCTCACTATACCTGAAGAAGACCTACACCAGCAAAGCAGGGCACTAGAGACAGTGTTGACATATGATGACAAGCGCAATATTGATGTGAGTGATTTAGGTGAAGAACTGAAAGCCCTTTCAAGATACATTTCAGCAGGATCAACTCCAAAAGCTGTTCTGGAATATATGTGCACAAATAAGGTGACCACCCTCTTTCCAAATGCTTTTGTTGCTCTGTGCATGCTTCTAACACTTCCTGTAACAGTTGCCAGTGGTGAACGCAGCTTCTCCAAGCTGAACTTAATAAAAACACATCTACGCTCCACAATGACACAGGAGAGGCTGGTCAGCCTTGTAACAATCTCAGTAGAGCATGAGCTGGCCCAGAATGTGGATGTTCAGCAGGGAGCAGTTCAAATCTTTGCAACCAAGAAGGCACGGAAAGCACCACTTTGATTATTCAAACAGATAAAAATGCCAGTGTTTACTACGCAGATAAGAAAAGTTACATGTGCGGTTCAGGCATTTGAAAGTTAAGTGTTACTTAAAATTTTTGAACAAAGCATTTTAAGTTGTTAGTTCTCCTTTATTGGGGTAGGTAGCAGAGCCATACTATGAGTGGAGTAGAACCGGAAGAAGGCAGAATTGAGACTTTTCAAAGTTTGGCCCAAGTGAGGGGGCATGGGGCGTCATTTGAGCTCCCCGCCTCAGGTGCCAAAATGTTGTGGGCCGACTCCGAGATCTCACAAACACACCTCTACCAAGCAGCACTAATTGCCTCCACCGTTCAGTACACCTGACGCTGACCACAGTGCATGAGGAAAATAAATTCTTAGACTCCTCTCATATCCCAGCTTGTTACTGACAATGCCCTCTGTAATAAAACTCCTGCCCTGCTAATTATATAATGTACACAATTCTGTATTGAAATTATGCATACTAGAACCAGAAGGTACATGTGGAGCTTTTCCCATTGCTCATATATATCAGAGGGTGCAAGCACAGATCCCCTTATCACATAATCACAGCCAGGAAAACAGAAGGAATGTAGCATAGGCAACCTTTTGTATTTGTTTTCTTTTTTGTCCTTTTAGTTTGAATGTTGTTCAACTCACTGTTCTGCAAGAGAACAACATACTATCGAACAATCTTAACCCTAGCTTAAATTTGGTTTTTCCCATTGAATTTCCTAGGTTTTTTTGGTTTTATCTTAAAACAGGAAAAAGTTTTGTTGTTGTCATTAGGGGTCAGTAGTCATTTAGGCAGTTGTACATATGTCCCACAATTAGTATTCTGAGCCAACCTCCCACCAGACACACACCAGCTGTGCCCCACCAGCCTTGCTTTGGAGCATCTCCAAGCCATGCCACTTACCATTCAAAGCATCCCCCCCCTCCAACTTGCCACCTCCCCACAATGGTACCTAGACCTCCCCACAACAACTAGGGAACATGTCTCCCTGAAGTTTTCACTCCCTGGTATACAAACATTTATATTGCCTTTATTTCCCTCCTTCTATAACCAGACACATATCCAGAGCCCAGAGTGAAAAACAACTATGTTACAGTAGAGGGTGCGCTGGCAGAGCTGGGGGTACAGGAAGGTTGGAGTGTGGGTTGGGTGTACTGGCAGAGATGTGGGGTGCTATGCCTCCCACACTTGACTCCCCAACTTCTCTTGCCATCCATCCCCATTAATCTCCAAACCCCTCTTTCCCTGTTCTCCCACTCCTAATACGTACCTTTGTCTCACATGTCTACTTTTCCCCCCAGAGGATTTGATTACATTTCCTCCTCTCCCCCCCACAAAAAAATTTGCCACTCATGACTGCAGTTACTTAGTCCAAAATTGTAGCAGCCTCCAGTTACTTAGTCCAAAACTCCTTTTTTCTTGGGTGGGCAGAGAGTTTGTGATCAACTCATCCTTAGATATGTTAATTGAAGGAAGAATTCACAGCAGTCAAGAGGTCTGTGGTTCAGCCAGTCATTAGTACCTTTCAGTTTAATAGCACAAGACAGCAGAAGGAAACCAGGTTTTGGGAGTTTTTTGAGGGGGCCTGTAATTTGGGAACCCATCAGCAAAATGACCGCAAATTTGAATCACTAATGTGCACCAATTTCAAAGCAATCCAATTAACTGTTCAGATTTGAGAGCACTTACAAAAGTTAAATTTTATAGCATATTAAATGGTGGTCATGGAAACCCTCTAGCTGATTTTTCCATATTGGTGCACACACAGTGTAAAAAAGTACATTTTCTTAAATATATTCTTATTTTGGGTCCCCCAAAGATTTAGTGAGTACCATGCACTACCTGGGGTAAAATTCAACAGATTGATCAGGGAAAATAAACCCACCCCCTGGAAACTATTTTATCCCTTTTAAGAAAATATTGTCATCCTCAATTCTAATAGAATAGAAGTTTAACAACAAAAGCAAAGCAGCCTAAAGGATAACAGGGCAGTGTGCATGCTGATATACAACACATAGCATTTACTCTACCTAAAGCCATGGAAATATTGCTCTGCTTTTTGTAATATAAAATATAAACAAATGGTCATTGTCATGTCAACACGTTTCTCTTTGTTTGTTGATCAAAGACAATTTGAAATTTAACTAAATGAAACAGCATGATTTCCCAGCCCTTTGAAAATTACTTTAAAAAAACATCCAACCAGATAGGGCATATTTTATAAATACACATAACGCATAATACACAGGCAGTCAAATCTGTTCTAAACAATGGTAGCTCAATATTATCCAACAGGATTATTTTCCCCTCGATACTATAAACCAATTATTTTGCACCTTGTGTCTCTTATTTTTAGTGTGAGTGTTATATATACAAAACACACACACATACATGATTGCCCAAAAGCAACAGTTTCTTTAAAGCTACTGGTTGGTAGAATAAGAATAAACTTGATGGCATTACATATTATCCTTGTATACTAAATGTGTTGTTTCTTTTGCTTTGTTTCAGGAGCATGGTATTCCGACTGACATGGGTTATGCAGTGGCTCCGCACCACTCCGGGGTCTACCCTGTACATGTTCAGCTTTATGAGGCCTGGAAGAAGGTCTGGGGTATCAAAGTCACAAGCACAGAAGAGTATCCACATTTAAAACCTGCACGGTACAGACGGGGCTTCATCCACAATGGCATCATGGTACATGGCATTTCCATTACTTCATTGCAATACTTCTTTAAGAATGACTAAAAAAATCTATTTCACAAATGCACCAAGCTTTACAATGGGCACTGAAATCCTTGAAGATAGTGGATTTGTAAGGATACTAAAACAGTTTTACCAGTGTGCAGCCAGTTTCCAAAAGAAAGAAGAGCAAAGAGGGTGTTTTGGGGTGGGTGTTGGTTTTTTTGTTGGGGGGGGGTTGTTGGTTTTTTTTGGGTGGGGGAGTTGGTCACTTTCCAATGTGATTATCAGAAATAAAATGTACCAGTAAATAACCAATCCTGGACTATAATTGCATACCTTTGCAATTCATTAAAATGCCCTAGTCCCATATCCAAGGGTCTGACTCACTACAATGCATAAAGGATCTGGGACCCGCCAAAAGGGAAGAGAAACAAAGGTACAATATGATTCTCCAGTCCACAGGATACTTTGGTTGGGCCAGATTTTGTGTTTAGATATACCTATGCAATTCCCAGAGCACAGGGTCTGAAACTATGCCTGTGAAAGTTTCACAGGCTACGCATTGCGGTGAGGAGAGAGAAAGCTTTCTACATCTTCCTTTCAGTAGCAGATGCATTAAAAGCCAAGATAACATGTAGGAATCACTTGGCCTATCACTTTAATATGCAGCTGCTCCTAGAATGGAACAAAGCAGCTGATGAACAGCCAGATGCAACACTACACCACAGTTTAGAGCAAAAATGTAGAAGAATCATGTTCAATTGAAACGGTAAAGAGAATTTAGGTAGATAGAAGGTAAATTACACAAGTTGGAATTTGCACAGGACACAGAATGGAAATCTTGACGGGTCAAGTTCTGGCATGGTATACATAGGTAAAGTTCCTGTTGACTTTAACAAAAGCCATGGACATGCATTTAAGAGCATGTATCTAATATTTGTCAAACGTATATATTAATAAATATATTAAATATATGCTTAAGTGCTTTGCTGAATAGAAACCGTAAATTATTTTGTTTTTTGTTCATTTGGACAGAATACAAAAGAGAGCACAAATGGTAAACTGGCAAAAAACCTAAGTCAAAATTGAGTAATGTCTGTGTAAGTACTGAACAGTATCACAGTTCTTAGTGCTTTTCTTCAGAGGTCTGATGTGCTTGTGATTAAAGAGTTAATGAAATAGCTCTAAGTAGTGGAAATTTTAGGTTTTTGGTGGGGTTTTTTTTCCATCTGCTGGTTTTCAGAATCCTAACAATCTCCTGATTTATGATTGTATGTAGAGCTGACCTCGGGATATACTCATTCAACAGTCCTATCAGCCCCAGTACATATTTCACTAGTGGGGTCTAATTTGATTTTCAGGGCAAAGGAAAGAATAAACTAGTTCTTTTTGGGTCTGTAACCTAGAATACCAATTGTGCGCTATATCTTACCAGCAAGAAGATTAATAGCCTAAGATAGTGAAGATGGCTGAGAAGCGCTATTTGTCTTTTAACAAACTATCCTTGCTAAAAGAATAGAAGCTCTTTTCTTCCTTTTAAAAATCCCTAAGAACAAACCCTGAATTCTTACTATGTGAAACATATGCAATGGCCTGGACAAAGGCTGTGGAACACACATGTACTGCAGCCTTTCAACTGGCAGCTAGAGATCTCAACATCTGCATAATCGTGCTTATTTACAATAAGACAGCTGCTGGAACAAAAGAATCCATCTGTGAGCATTTCAGAATGGAGACTCGGAAGAAATTTTTGGGGTGGAGCTTGCAGAAATAGGGTCATGACACTATCTTTTTTTTTTTTTTTACTTTGTTCTCAGGTACTTCCTCGACAGACCTGTGGCCTTTTCACCCACACAATTTTCTACAAGGAGTATCCTGGGGGCCCTCAAGAATTGGACAAAAGCATCCGAGGAGGTGAACTCTTCCTCACAATCCTCCTGAATCCCGTATGTACCTTGTTTGCTACCCTTTGCTGTGTACCTTTGCTATCAGTATTGGAGGTGAATGGGACAGAATAACCTATATAGTTAATTCAGTTCCGATAAATCAACTACTTTTGCCCAGAAGTGGTGAGCACTTAAAAGGAAATAAGCAAAAACTGTATTGTAAGGAGTAATGTGGATCCCAGGTGATACAAATCAGAGACAAATGTATACATATATTTCCAAACAGTATCTGTTTTCCAACCCCAGTGCTAGGCCTTTGGGAATAAGGGGACACTGAATAGACTAACAGGGGCAAAGGAAAACAATGGTGATGGAGAAAACTGCATGATCCTGGTTCTCCTTCCTGTTCTTCCTCTCCCCCGTGCTTTCCCCCACACACAAACACACACTCTCACTCCTTTGGATCCTTGAAAGCTGCACATCTTTCATCTCTGCTCCCACTGCATCCCCCAAATAGGGCAAACTATAGGAACAGGTTCACATGCATAGGATATTCAGATCAAGCTGCTAAAGAACAGATAACCTAATCCTGTGATGCTACCCACAGAAACCTCCACTCCACGCAGCATATAACTTGCTCTTTGTGGGGAGTTAAGCATGAACACATGTAGAAGGGGAAAGAAGAGAGGAAATGAAGAGAAAAAAATGGAAGCGTGAGCATTGTGGGAGGAGGACACAGAATGTGGGTATGGTCATTAATCCATCACAATGGGGCTGCACGATAATGTTGGGGGGGGAAATAACATTATAATTATAGAAGATTTCAGTTTTCATTTTGTTCAGGGCTTGTCTACACTACTCACCGGATTGGTGGGCAGTGATTGATCGAACAGCAGTCGATTTATCACGACTAGTCTATTATAAACGCGATAAATCGACCGCTAAGCCCTCTCCCGTCAACTCCGGTACTCCACCAGGGTGAGATGCGCAGGCGGAGTCGACGGGAGAGCGTCAGCTGTTGACTTACCGCAGTGAAGTCACCGCAGTAAGTAGATCTAAGTACGTTGACTGTAGCTACACTATTCACATAGCTGAAATTGCGTATCTTAGCTCGACTCCGCGTGGTAGTGTAGACACGTCCTCAGGTAGTAACATTTCATTTTTCTGATACTTTTTTATATGTAGTTTGTAAAAAATACACTTTGATATGGTAGAAAGTGTCACTGTCACTCATTTGGGATGACTTGCATAACTATCTTCTGACTTCACTTCTCTTGACTAATAAAGCCAGCCCAAGCTTTGCTAATAAACCCTCATTAATACACAATACTATCATATACATATGGCTCCACTTACCAAGAATCAAGGATGCAAAATTGTGTGAATTCAGGCATTGGGAGGAATATCCTTTAAATTCCTTTAGGTTTTGGAGGCAGGAACCTCTGCCATGAGTTGAGGTTTTTTTTCTGTTTAGTTCTTTAGAGCAGGGTTTCTCAAACTTCATTGCACTGCAACCCCCTTTTGACAACAAAAGTTACTACATGACCCCAGGAGGGGGGACTGAAGCCTGAGCTCACTGGAGCCCTTCCCAAAGCCTGGGCCCCATCGCCCCATGCAAGTGGGCCAAAGTCAAAGCCCAAGGGCTTCAGCCTCAGGTGGGGGGCCTGTAGCCCTCAGGCTTTGGCTTTGGCCCTGGGCGGTGTGGCTTGGGCTTCAATCCTGGGTCACAGCAAATCTAACGCCAGCCCTGGTGACTCCATTAAAATGGAGTCGTGACCCACTCTGGGGTCCTGACCCACAGTTAAAGAACCGCTGCTTTAGAGTCAACTTCTGCTCTGAATTACACCCTTTTGAACCCCATCAGCTTCACTGGGGTTGGATAAGAGAAACTTTGAACCTAGTTATTAAATCACCTCCCCTTAATTTCTTTCCTGAGCAAGGACATGCTTTGGGTCCCATCACAATTCATTCCAAAGGGTGAATACTGAGTTCCATATATATCAGCCCATTGTTCTCCCATGGTTGTAGCCAGAATCAGTGTCCTCTCAGCAGTGGAAACTCCATCACTTGAATATTAAAGGAGCACTAATGCTTTCCCTTGCCTATGCCCAGAGTTTTCAGAGAATGCAGCAACTTTGTTTCATGGGTTGCAAAAATGGTAGAGCAGCCTTGAAGACTACCAATACTTTTGGGCTAAGGACTGTTGTTTTTTATAATCAGGCCATATATCCACAGCCTAAGGTTGCAAATTGTCACTCTGTCAGATGCAGAGAAACTTCATGGGTTCTGAGAGCTAAATCATCTGTTTGGATAGCCATAAAGTAAGTGATCATCCCCACTTGTACATCTTGTACATCATTATCAGTTTGAACTGACTTTTTATAATGATACTTCTTTTGTCCAGAAGGTTCTTCAAGAAGCACACTAAAGTAAGCTCCTCTAACTCACTGTTCACTCTGGGCCACATCCAAAACCTGTGGAATTTCATGGGATTTTTTCCATTGACTTCAATGGGCAATGGATCAGGCCCCATCTCACTCCCTGTTCTCATTGGTTCTGTTTTTAAGATGTGAGAACTAAGATGTAGGACAGGTGAAAATTACATACTAGTCATTCTTTTCATCATTATCTTCTCTTTCCCCATCTACTATTCCTTCTTCCACACAGAAAGTGATACCTCTTGTGTGGTACCTAATTTTCATAGGTGTGGCACATCAATAGCTCAAATTGGTATGTTTCAGGGTGCCGTGTTAGTCTGTATCCGCAAAAAGAAAAGGAGTACTTGTGGCACCTTAGAGACTAACAAATTTGTTTGAGTATAAGCTTTTGTGAGCTACAGCTCACTTCATCAGATACATTCAGTGGAAAATACAGTGGAGAGATTTATATACACAGAGAACATGAAACAATGGGTGTTACCATACACACTGTAACGAGAGTGATCAGGTAAGGTTAGCTACTATCAGCAGGAGAGTGGGGGGGGGGGGGGAAACCTTTTGTAGTGATAATCAAGGTGGGCCATTTCCAGCAGTTGACAAGAACGTCTGAGGAACAGTAGGGGGGGGGATAAACATGGAGAAATAGTTTTACTTTGTGTAATGACCCATCCAATCCCAGTCTTTATTCAAGCCTAAGTTAATTGTATCCAGTTTGCAAATTAATTCCAATTCAGCAGTCTCTCATTACAGTGTGTATGGTAACACCTATTGTTTCATGTTCTCTGTGTATATAAATCTCCCCACTGTATTTTCCACTGAATGCATCCGATGAAGTGAGCTGTAGCTCACAAAAGCCTATGCTCAAATAAATTTGTTAGTCTCTAAGGTGCCACAAGTACTCCTTTTCAAATTGGTATGTTACAGTTAAAGAAACTTCATTTCTTGCCTTTAATATCAGACCACTTTTATTTAGATGTCTAAAATAGATTTAAGACTCTAAAATTAGATGCTCATATGTGAAAATTTTACCCTATGGCCCTTGGGAGCAAAGTTGGAGTCTGAGTCAAAGAGAGCAGATTTAGAGAAGTGAGGCACCTTTATTAAGACTTTTTATGTACAATGTGTGTGTGACCTACATATCAGAATAAAAAGTCCTACTCTTAGTCCTATCTCTCTGAATCCACCATGACTCTCTAACTCAGAAAATCTTGTCTTCCCACATCTCCCTCATCTGTAACTTTGGCTTATCACTGCTTCTGGAACATTGCTAGAACTTGTCCTTCATGAGACCATGCATTCACTGTAATCTTTACCCATGCATCACTCAATTCCTTCCTTAGGAAATCTATGATTTTCCTAAACTGCTGTTTGCTAAACTTCAGACAGTTCAGCACTCTACAGCCAAACTAGTCTCATTCCAGGAAGTGAAAGCTTTATTATTACCCAATTCCTGGGTCATCTTAATTCTATTCCAACATATCTCCAAAACTAATTTTAAAATGCCCTTAATATTTTCAGATTTCCCTGTTAACTAATTTCACCCTACTTCTCAGACCTGCTCTCCTGTCTGTCCATTTTCCCCGCTTCACTCTCAGCCTCTTTTCCTCTCATTTCACTTTTACATAATGGGTAATCAGTTTAACTTGTTCAGCCTATTGGTGCGTCTCTCCTTTCCACATGCCCGGTCTGTTCCAAACCACTGTTTGTGCGTGTGATTTCTTGTAATTTTGTCTAAATACCTTTCTTTAAAGGCACTCTGATGCCATAGTGAGGGCCACAGTATAGCAGCCTGTAGCAGGGTAAAAACCTTTTACATAACTTAGTCTCTATGAGGCATTATGCTATATTATGCATTAAATTGTCAGATATGAATATAGTGTAATTTATTGTATTTCTGCTGTTTGAGGAATGTCCTGTATTCATTTTTCTCATTGTTAATTAAAGGTGAAAAAGATGATACAGCAGATACATTATTTTTCCATGCAGTCTACTCCCAATATATTCTAACTAGACTACATATCTTTGTTGATCAGACTATTTGAAATCAGGATAGAGTTAAAAGCTACAGGCTTTCAAAGGAAAAAAGGGGTGGGGCTTTTTGTTTGTTTGGGGGCTTTTTTCTGATTTCCTTTAGTATATGAGCTTGTTTGACCACAGTAAGTTCCAATAACTTGAAAGTAAAATATATAATATTGGGTGACATTTGAAAAGAGTGGGTTTATATCTGTACAGTTAATGTTTGATTTTTTTCCCTCTGATTATTTTCTATCATGACTTCATCAAAAGCTGATATTTTACTGAACTTTGCCTTGCCAGTGAAATACTGGCATGCACTTCCCTAAATCTGCGTTAAGTATGTATATGTTCCATATCGTCCTTATTCAGACTGGAAGAAACATCATTTAATCATGTGGGAGCTGAAGAAAGATATACCACAACCCCCACCATCATTCAAGTCAGGCCACTGTAGTGCCCTATAAAACATGCAGCAACTGACAACAGTAAAAGCAACAGCCAGTCTTATCACAGGATGTCTTGGAGAGAGCACAGAACAAAACCTTCATATTGAGTTAGAACCTTTTTTAATAAATAGAGTTTTGATGTCCTGCTTTACAAACAGCACATTAATAAGTGAACTAATGGAGAGCTCTTTTTTTATCCAGAGTAAGAAGAAGTTTATAGATTTAGTGGTTCTAAATAGGTTTTGAATTGGCAGTTATGAACTAACACTGTCAAATCCATTGTGTCTTCTGAACTCCCTGAAAATGCCAGGCATCAGTGTCTACTATACTGTTCCATTTATCAATTGTAAATTCAGTTGAATAAAAATAGGCGCTTGAATGTGATATGTACTTGAAACTGACACTAGTGTATAATAGAAGTGTGCAGTGTTCAATCTGGGAAACTTTCATACCCCTAGATTAGTTAATGAGCTTTCCTTTTGCTTGTGTATCATTCTCTGCTGTTCCTACAACCTAAAAACAGGTGCAGTACAGTATAAATTGGTGTTTGCTTGTTAGAGGAACTATGAAAAAGACACTGAAAAACATTTTAGCATATAATTATATAAATACAGCATGTTTATAGAAATGATGCAAAATTGGATACCTAATATAATCCATGTATGTATCATATCTTTGTGGAATAAAATTTGAATCATAATCATCCCAATTGCATATAATTGATAGCATATATCATAGCATCTCAGGTTTTGTAGAAAGCCTTGTGTTCGTCAGAACTGTAGCAACAAAATGGTTGTGCTCATTGTTTTCATAAACAGCACTGTTTAATCCTTGCTGTATGAAAACAAAGGTACAGAGGTGTCCTCTACTGATGTTTGCAGATGTACTGTAGCTCCTGTTCATACCAATGTGACTTGCTTACATTAATTTATGCTCTTTAGGGTCTTTTCTTTCCTAGATGTGTGTGATTCACTCCAATTAGCATTAGTGTGAATTATGCCACGCATCCAGGGGAGAAGAGATCCCAACTGTGGGACGAATAGACCCCTATGGGGTATGCAGATTGTGTAAAATTCTATTTCCACTTGGGTGGGGGTGGGGGTGTGTGTGTACTGAGAGCACTGCCAGGCTACCAAGACAACTGATGATTTACACTGCATGTTTCTTTTGCATAGAACCTCATACTCAGGACAGGGTTAGGGAACAGCCTTGATTGAGTTCTGTTGACACAGCTAATCAGTTGTCTCACTGTATATGGTATTGTTCACTCTTTTAGCAGGAACAGTGCAAGTTTTTCTTTATTCTTAATTTTTATCTATAAAATTGAGTTGGAGTAAGAGTCACTAAGGGCCTTATCCATCTCCCAGCGCAAGCCTTCCAGTTGTTGCTACTACCACTGCTCCTTCTCTTACCATTAGGATTATGTTATTTTCTGTTTCTAAATGAACATTCACAACCACTCTCAAAGTCCTCTTTATTGTTTTGAACCTTTGGGTGAGTATAGTACTTGTGAAAGGTGATAGATTGGCAGTTCTTGAAACAGAGTTCCTTTAACTGGGTTTGATCCAAAGTCCATTGACTTCAAATCTTTATATTGACTTTAATGGGCTTTGCATCAGGCTTTTTATCTGCAGAATAGGTACTGTATACCATGGATGTAGTCAATGCAATCTTCCACACTAGTGAAGTTCTGGAAGGAGCTGTCTGGGACTTCTGGTTACCCCTGGTTAAAATTCTGCCACCAAACTGATGGGAAGGTTGGTCTGATTTCTCTGCTTTAATGGAGTTTGCTCTTTCTCTGCATACTACTAAATCATCCCTGCCAGACATGACTCATCCTTGGAGCTCATAAAAATAATATATTGATTTGGACCACACTGCACCAAATGAAAGATAATTTAATTTAAAAAAAAATCCTTGAAGATCTCCTGCAGAACCTCACTACCAGATCTTTACCCCACTTCAAATTACAACAGATGAACACTTTGCTAATATAGATACTCAATATATTTTTGGACTAATGTGTAAATATATTTAGCATATGCACTTGATATAAATTTGTTTTTTCCCTTTCAAACTTCCTTCCTGGGTGGTGGTTTTGAGAAGTGAATAGATTTCCCAGTCCTTCACCCCTGCACGCATGTCTGAAACAAGGGGTTGAAAGGGAAAAATTGTTACAGGTTTACCAGTGGACTTTTGGTCCTTTCTGTTTCCATTTAGGTTGGAAAAAACAACAAGAGCAGTTGTTTCAGTTCAGGTTCTTCTCAAGTTTGGGTGAGATGTGGGGTCTTTATGCAGATTCCTTTACTCCTCTATAAGGGCCATAATGTGAAATATTACTCACACTATGGAGCAGTTAATTACGTGTGAAATCCCTCTCATGTCAGTAGTATTATTCCTAAGAGTAAATACTCACCTTTATCATTCCCCTAAATTAGTTAGTTAAATTCTAATTAATCTGATACCTTGTTACTATTTAGCAACTTTACTACCCAAGATTTGGTTGATCATAAAGCTTGCTGCACTAATGAAACTAACTGAAAAGTTGTTTAGCAAATTAAACAGTAAAGCATTTGTTGGGTAATCAAAAAACTTACTTGAGGGGGGCACCAATTTTCACCAAGATAGCATTTTTATTCATATTTGATGGGGGGCGGATATGACGGGGTATACAAATCTCACACTGGGCTGGAAGGGCTTAAAGAACAGTACTGTACCCAGGTAGCACCACCCCTCCAAAGAGCATGCTCCAACTGGAGACATGGTTGAAAAGGCAGCAACCCAGCTTTGAAGGGGGAAGCTGGGGAAGAGGACAGACCTACCCTAAAGACTCCTCACAAACAGATTGGAGAAGCCTCCCTGAAGGAACAGGATTATACGCTGAGCCCAGTTGTGGCTGATGGCTTGGTTTCTTTTTCTTTATCTAGGACCAGAAGCTGAGGGAGGAAAGCTGAGGTAGGAAGTAAACCAGAGAGGGTAACTCAGAGGGCCCCCCTTGGAGGCCAAACCCTGCTGACCTTCCCGGGACCCTGGGTCAGAGTATGGTGGAGTCGGCAGGCCCTAGTTCCCCTCCCACTGCCCCCATGGCTGGCTGGGTATTAACCACTACTCCATCCAGCCCACTGTGATTCTATGATTCTATGATCATCTGAAGCTATTATTAAACTTGATCACAGAGTTCACCAGTTTACCCTTTGTATCCTACAGTGCATTGCTGAATCTCTGATATTCTCTTTAAAAAAAAAAAAAAAAAGACAGTTGTAAATCAAGTCACCACTCTGTGCTTTGAAAGCCTATCTTCTAAACCAGGGGTAGTCAGTAGGCAGAGCAGCCAAATCCAGACCAACAGATGCTTTTCAACGAGCCATAAAAATATTTTTATTTACTTATTATTGTTATTGTTTTTGTATTATTTTCTCTGGAGTCTGGACCTTGACTATTCCTTGACCAAGAAATTTGGACCTTGACAAAAAATGATTACCCCTGGAAAAGTATCCGGGCTAGTAATTTTCCTATGCATGCTGGCAATCGAATGCAGGTCTTGTGCCCATTCAGTGAATGGGATCACAGCCTTTTATTCATTTTTAACTCCTCTGAGTACTATTCCAGCATCACCTTGGGTACTTGGTTAGAGGTAATTGATCAGAGACCTGTTGTGTAACATGGATTGCAGTGCAGAATCCTATTGGATCAATGGCTGTGGAACTGAAGAACATTCTTCCCTCTGGTGACTGAAAATGGAATTTAGATTTGACTGTGTCTTTAGTTCTGTTGCTTTTGGGTCCCTACTCATGCCAAACTTAATTTTGTTACCTAAGTTATCCACATGGAGGTCTGTCTCTCAGGAATAATTTATACCACTGTCAGTGCATGAATTGTCAAGTTGTCTTGTTTCTTTGCTCATGATGGAGTTAACTAAGCTGCAGGTTATATTCAGCTTTTGTCCCAGCAAAATAATCATTACAATGCTGACCCTGTCACCACCATTAGAACTAAAATATGAAATATCACAAAGTGAAAAATCATATATACATGAAAAAGTTCTGGGTACCATGCACTACAGTGGGTCTTTACACTCTGGGTTCAAAGCCTTTTTAGGCTTCAGTATAAATGAGTTCTAATTGTACCACTGTTGTCCACCTAGTGGGCATTTCTGCTACACCAGAATAGTTGGATCTGAGAAGACCGTGGCTAAATAGTAAGGGAAAGTAAGGAAGTTGTCTGGGCTCTGCATTTGGGGGAGAACGGGGGACTGGACAGGTCCCCTCTTGGACTGTTTTAGCCAGTATTGTTAGTCTATTGCTTTTATGAGCAATACATTCACCTACAAAAGAATTTAACAAGTTAAAAAAAGTTGCAGGAATTTTATGGTTTTACTGCTCCAGCAATAGCTTCAATTATTTCCAGGCAGTACAAGGAGATACTTTACAACAACAACATTTTGTGTGTAGGAGGTGTGTGTAACGAAGTATGAAATGGTCTTAGAGATGTTTATGCAAATATAATTTTCCAGTAGTCTATGTAATAAACAAGAAGGCAATAAGATTATAGTGCTAAATTTTTTCTGCTGTAGATAAGCTTGGGTCAGAATTTTTATGATTAATCTTGTCAAGGTTCCTCCCCCACTCTGAACTCTAGGGTACAGATGTGGGGACCTGCATGAAAAACCTCCTAAGCTTATCTTTACCAGCTTAGGTCAAAACTTCCCCAAGGTACAAAATATTACATCCGTTATCCTTGGACTGGCCGCTACCACCACCAAACTAATACTGGTTACTGGGGAAGAGCTGTTTGGACGCGTCCTTCCCCCCAAAATACTTCCCAAAACCTTGCACCCCACTTCCTGGACAAGGTTTGGTAAAAAGCCTCACCAATTTGCCTAGGTGACTACAGACCCAGACCCTTGGATCTTAAGAACAATGAACAATCCTCTCAACACTTGCACCCCCCCTTTCCTGGGAAATGTTGGATAAAAAGCCTCACCAATTTGCATAGGTGACCACAGACCCAAACCCTTGGATCTGAGAACAATGAAAAACCATTCAGTTTTTTACAAGAAGACTTTTAATAAAAAATAGAAGTAAATAGAAATAAAGAAATCCCCCCTGTAAAATCAGGATGGTAGATATCTTACAGGGTAATTAGATTCAAACACATAGAGAACCCCTCTAGGCAAAACCTTAAGTTACAAAAAAGATACACAGACAGAAATAGTTATTCTATTCAGCACAATTCTTTTCTCAGCCATTTAAAGAAATCATAATCTAACACATACCTAGCTAGATTACTTACTAAAAGTTCTAAGACTCCATTCCTGTTCTGTCCCCGGCCAAAACGACTACAGACAGACACAGACCCTTTGTTTCTCTCCCTCCTCCCAGCTTTTGAAAGTATCTTGTCTCCTCATTGGTCATTTTGGTCAGGTGCCAGCAAGGTTACCTTTAGCTTCTTAACCCTTTACAGGTGAGAGGAGCTTTCCCCTGGCCAGGAGGGATTTCAAAGGGGTTTACCCTTCCCTTTATATTTATGACAAATCTTAAACCCTCTAGTCTTGGATTTATTCAGTTCTACGTCAGATATAAAAATGCACTGCAAGCTCAAAATTACGAAAGAAAACTTTTTTGTCACCCCACTAAAAAGGCTAACATAGATTGGTGTAGCTCTGTTAAAATCAGTGGAGCAACATTGATTTACCCCAACTGAATATCAGTTCTTATGATTCAAAAATTATTCATTTTTCAGATATCTAGATACGGATGGGTAAATTTAGAAAGATTCCAAGATCTGGTTGTAGTCTGAACCTTATCCAAAGTATTTCAGTATCTTGGGTATCCAAAATGGAGTGGAAAGTGTTATGAGGCCATTCCTGCTTGTGAGACTTACAGTTCCATTTAGCCCAGGAAGAGAAGAACAATTTTTTTTCTTATTTCATAGCATCCTCTCCCTATCCTATCTTAAGCCAGGAGATGCAGAAAGGCACAAAAATGAATGCTGGCGAAGAAAATTAAAGTTTCTTAAACCTAAAAAAAAGAGTTGTTTTGAGGTATGGGCAAAACTTATGGTTAATAGTTCATAAGTGGTTCACCGATCCCTAATTTTCATGAGCCGTGTTGTGCAGTGCAATTGCCCTCCAGCACTATGTCAGAAAATGCCTGATCAAGTAGGGATGGAAGGAGGTAATAATGCCTCCTGGGCATCTCTCTTGCATTGTCCAAAACCTACCCAAGCCCCTTCTATCACAGCTCTGTGGGATCAGGATTGCGAAAGGGATGTGTTTTGGTGGTAGGAACTCAGAATATCCTCTTAAAGTTGAAAATTGGGAAAATTCTGTTGCTCTGGTATTTTTATAGCCATCCCATCTCCTATTTACATATTAACTACTAATTCCTACACCCATTTCCCAGTGTGTGTGTGTGTGTGTGTATCTATATCTATATATCTATATCTATATAATAGTTTTATGTCCAACTACAAGACTAGTAAAGTAAAACTGAGCCTTCTTTGATCACCTTCATTCAAAGAAGCAGGGGAAAGTAGTAGATAGATATCTGAACATTATTTCAGACCTTCTTCATCTCTTTTAGGGGATGATCCGGGGAGATGTAATTGAACATTTATGCTGCATGAAATACATTTCTTTGACTTAACATGCATTAACTGTAACAGTGCTTGTTGAACTTTTCCCCCAAGGACCCCTTTGGCTTCTGACTACGTCCTATACCCCTTTCATTTATAGTACTGCCTGGGGCTCTGGACGGTCTGAGGCCTAACCTACCTGTTGAGTTTTTGATGCTACCTAAAGTGAAAATGCCTTAATGAAACACTAAAGGGGAACAAGCAGCTGCTGTTGCCTTTAAATCATTAAAATAAGAGGGGTTTCAGAGTAGCAGCCATGTTAGTCTGTATTCACAAAAAGAAAAGGAGTACTTGTGGTACCTTGGAGACTAACAAATTTATTTGAGCATAAGCTTTCGTAAGCTACAGCTCACTTCATGCATCCGATGAAGTGAGCTGTAGCTCACGAAAGCTTATGCTCAAACAAATTTGTTAGTGGCACCTTAGAGACAAGTACTCCTTTAAAATAAGAGACTTGAAATTCAAGTACTATACAACTCAGTTTACTCAGGAAAATTGCAAAGATCCTGTTTGTGCTGATGCTGGATGCAGAAGTTTCAAACAAACTTTAAGAAAATGTGTTAATGATTTGAACAGGCTCTGTTATGATGTTTCATAAAGGCTATTCTTTCCCCCAGACTGTAGTTTACCGAGAGGGTACAACTGTTTCTGAAGCAGCTTTACCTCTGTTCTTTTATGCAGATGTCAGAATAAGATGATACACATCATAGTTGCTTGTGTGTCATTGGTCCAAACAAAAATTGGATCAAATCACTCTGATTACTAAGTCTAGTTATTGTCAGAAATGAACTAAAATAAAACTTCAGCCAGCCAAATAGCAAAATATTTTAAAAAATAAAGGAAACTTCTTTAAAAAATGGTACATTTATGAATAGCTAGTTTTGTGACTGGTAGAAACAATAACTGTTTTTTCTTTAGTAAATCAAAATCATGCTTTTCAACTGTGGTTCAGTGAAGTGAGCACCTGTCATTCTGCTGCATGAAAAGCTGTTTCTCTATTCAGTCTAATTTCTTCATATAACAGAAATAAAATCAAAATATGATCACAGGATGCATGTCTTATTTTGAAAACTAAAATCTAAACTAGTAGTGTGTGTGTGTGTGTGTGTGTGTGTTTATGCATGTATAGATATAAATAAAACTATTAGTTAACATTTTAGTTTTCAAATTCAGACCTTTATATGGCCTGGTCTACACTACAAAGTTAGGTCGACATAAGGCAGCTTACATAAACCTAGTTGTGCATATCTTCCCTTAAATTTGCCTCCCGCTGATGTAAGTGCTCTGCCACTCCAACTTAATAACACCATCTGCCTGAGAGGCACAGAGTCACAATTGATGTAGTTAGGTCAATGCAGTGTGAGTGTAGACACTGTGTTTCTTATGTCGACCATTACTGGCTGCCAGCAGCTGTCCTACAATGTCCTAAACTGATCACTCCGGTCACCATTGTGAGCTCTACTGTCCTCCCCTTTATAGTCCTGCAAATTTTTGCAATTCTTTTTTCTGATTGCCTGACTTGGTGATCACACCTAGCAGTTCTCTATTATTGAGTTCTGACCATGCTGGCTACATGCTCCAGGAGCACTCCTGCCTGGACTAGACAGGAGATATTGGGCATGTGGGTGGAAGAGGCTGTGCAAGCACAGAAATGTGGACATCTACATGCAGATTGCTT
Source organism: Lepidochelys olivacea (assembly GCF_965140295.1). Lineage (NCBI taxonomy): Eukaryota > Metazoa > Chordata > Testudines > Cheloniidae > Lepidochelys > Lepidochelys olivacea. The sequence goes on along the minus strand of NC_140414.1, from coordinate 42,497,942 downwards.
GGGGGATGCAGAAAAAGGGCTGCAACAGGGACCAGCAATAGTGCTACATGAAAGCAAAAGAGCTGTGGCAAGCATATCAGAAGGCCAGGAGGCCAACCATCAATCTGGTGCCGAGCCACTGACCTACCGCTTTTACAAAGAGATGCATGCCATACTCAGCGAAGACCCCATCCCTACCCCACCAGCACCATGGATACTTCCAAGGAGCCTGAGTCTCAGGCCCAAGACTGTAAAGCACTACATTGAGCTGTTCTAAGAGCCCTTGTATCTGGCTGTTCAAATTCAGCAGACAACCACTCCAACTCTGCTCTTCATCCCAGCAGAAACTTTTACCCCCTTTGCTTCACAGACATTATGCAGGACACAGCAGCCAGTTATGAACATAGGGATATTATTATCACTGAGGTCTAATCTTGTGAGTGAACAACACCAAAAATCCTTCAAATGATCAAGGGCACATTCAACTGTCATTCTGTACTTGCTGAGCCTGTGTTGAAGTGCTCCTCAGTGCTCTTGAAGTGGCTGGTGTAAGGCTTCATGAGTCATGAGAGCAAAGGGTCACCAGGATTACCACTGGCATTTCAACATCCCCAGTGGTAATGTGCTGGTCAGGAAAGTCCCTACTTGCAGCTTTCTGAACACTCCTGTGTTCTTAAAGATGTAAGCATTGTGCACCTACCCAGACCAGCTGACACTGATGTCAGTAAAGTGTCTCTGGTGATCTACCAGCATTTGCATAACCATAGAAAAATAGCACTTTCCATTGATGCACTCTGTGGCCAGGTGGTCAGATGCCAAATAGGGGATATCACCTCACCTTAAAAAAAAAAGGAGTACTTGTGGCACCTTAGAGACTAACCAATTTATTTGAGCATAAGCTTTCGTGAGCTACAGATCACTTCTTCGGATGAAAGCTCATGAAAGCTTATGCTCAAATAAATTTGTTAGTCTCTAAGGTGCCACAAGTACTCCTTTTCTTTTTGCAAATACAGACTAACATGGCTGCTACTCTGAAACACTTCACCTTAGTTTGCTGCAAATCCATCCACTATGTCCTGCACATTGCCAAGAATCACAGTCCTGCATAGTAGGAGACAATTAACAGCTCTACACACTTGCATGACAACTGCTCCCACAGTGGATTTCCCAACTCCAAATTGATTCCTGATTGACTAGTAGCAATCTGGCATTGCAAGTTTCTACTGTGGAATCACCACTCTCTTCTCAACTGTTAGTGCAGCTCTCATTTTGATGTCCCTGTACTGGAGGGCTGAGGTGAGTTCAGCACATAGATCCAGAAATGTAGCCTTGTGCTTCTAAAAAGCTCTGTACCCACTTCTTGTCATCCCAAACCTGCATTACAATGTGATTCCACCTGTCAGTGCTTGTATCTTGGGCCCAAAATCAGCTGTTCACCATCTCTAGCTGCTCCAGAAACGCCACCAACAACCTTGAATTGATTCTTTTTGTGTCCCACAATAATCTGGCTTCCAAGGAATCATCATAGTCCCCACGGCTCCTCTTGCAGCTTTGCAGGTACTGCAGGATCAGATGCATTGTGCTTGCAATGCTCATGACAATACTGCAGAGCTATATAGGCTCCATGCTTCTGTTAGAGCTGGCAGACCGTGAGGAGGGACATGTGGATTTGTGGGATTTTGAAAAGAAGGTGCGAAAATTATGGGATGCAGATGAAATTATGGGATGGAGAATACTGCAGTATGGAAAGTTGACCCATGCTCCCCCCTACATGACTCATTTTTGACTCCACCAGGCATTACAAAACCATCCTAAAAGACACTGTGCTGGATGGTGGCAAGGTGCACAGTGGGATACCTACCCACAGTGCACTGCAGTCTGCAGCAATACAAGCTCTCCTAGTGAGTATTGCACTGCCAGTAAAAGGAGCCAACTATGTATGTGCATAAGCGATGTTCTAACTGTGGTGGCTGTATGCCAATGTAACTTAGGCTGACATACATTTGTAGTGTAAACACGAGGGTGTGTGTGTGTGTGTATTTTACTAATAGAGATTTTAATTTTCAAACTGAGATCAGTATTCTGTTCTGGTTTGGTGTCCATTTATGACATAATTAGAATATTAGAGAGGCAAAGTGGATGAGGTAATTTTTTTTTTTATTGGACCAGCTTCTATTGGTGAGAGAGACAAGCTTTAGAGCTTACAAAGAGCTCTTCTTCAGGTCTGGAAAAGGTACTCAGAGTGTCACAGCTAAATACAAGTTGGAGCTGTTTGTTCAGCATGAGTTAACAAATACTGTAAGACACCATTCAAGATGAAGTGGCCAGTTAACACCTCTGCAGTCGTAGAACAAAAAAGAGGAGGTTAGTGGGTTATAGATTGTTGTAATAAGCCATAAATCCAGTGTCTTTATTAAATCCTTGATTTTTAGTGTCTAGCAAAGATATGAAATTAAACTCCCAGGCTCATCTTTTGAAGATATTGTGCAGGTTTCCTCTGAGGAGGAGGACTGAGTGGTCAGGTATGTAGTAATTGCTTTGTGAAAAGTACTCACCCCTGGGAGATATGGTGTTTTTGTCTTTTATCATGTTGTGAGTTAATTCAAGAGCATAGTGATTGTCTGGTGTCACCCACATAGTTGTTATTGGGGCATTTAGTGCATGGGAAGAGGCACACCATGTGTTGTGATAGGCATATGTAGAATCCATTGATCTTGAGAGGTGTGTTGTGAAGGGGTGGGGGGTGTTGATAGAAGTGGAGATATGTCTGGTTTTGAGTCTGGTGCTGCTTTGAGTTGGTGGATCCTGGTCTGCAGGGAACTTGTTTCTGATGATGGAGAGATTGGATTCAGAATAGCAGCCGTGTTAGTCTGTATCCACAAAAAGAAAAGGAGTACTTGTGGCACCTTAGAGACTAACAAATTTATTTGAGCATAAGCTTTCGGGAGCTACAGCTCACTTCATCGGATTGGAGGGTCATTGGAAGGCTAGAAGTGGGGGTTCAGAAAAAATTCTTTCAGGATGTGATCCTCATCAAGTATGGGCTCTAATAGTTTAATGATACCCTGTAAGGGTTCCAGTATGGGATAGTAGGTGACAACTGAGGGTGTGCAATCAGAGGGTTCTCCCATGCTCCCCCCAGTATTGAAGTAGATTCTCTCGGGGTATTTGGGTGGCTTGTCCCACGATGGAGTGTCCTCATTTGGTAAAGGCACTTTAAAATGTGTTCAGGTGTGTACCCTGGACTTTCTCCTTAGAGCATATTCTGTGGTGTGTGAGTGCCTGGCTGTAGATAACAGATTTTGGATGTGTTTGCAGTAGTTGCTGGATCTGTGACGGTAAGTGTGATGATCTGTGGGTGTTTTGTATACACTTGTCACTAAGTTAATCATCAGAAGATTCTCACTAGTACTATGTTGCCCATTCCCATGATATATTTGTAAAATTCCTTCTCATTCCCCTTAACATCTGTCTGCTTTTACACATGCGCACACACACACACACCAACTTTAACTGACTGTGTATGCCTCCCTCTTTGCCATTCTTTGTACAGGTAAAAAAGAAGCTAATTAGCATTAAATTCAACCTTTGAGCTACCTGCTTACATTTGAAACAGAGCTTTACATGGCTAGTCTAAGAATTGTGATGTGATAATCACAAAATAATACATTTTCAAAAAAACACTCATGGTCAGGTCTGTCATCTATTATCCTCATTATCCAAAAAAACCCCAGGTTGTTGGAACTAAGGGGATTAATGAAATAAACCTCCTCTTTTGCTTTAAAAAATGTGAACTGTAATAACATGCAAGGCTCTTTTTTTCATAACTGGAAACTTTCTCCAGAAACTGGTTTTGTTAGTATAAGAATGTTCACATTTCCAGTACAATAAATCTTAATGTAACCCTCCCCCAAAATTGAAATACTTTAAATAGCAGAGGGTCATTTTCTAATTCAACAACTCATTTGGAGAATCTCATTCTGAAAATAAATTAAGAAATGTTTTCTATGTCCACAAACTAGCTTCAAAACCATGTGTGATTGTCCTATATTTCTGAACCAGTGCTCTTTGTTCAGTCACCAGAGAAGTGCTGAGACATATTTAAAGCACACTCACACAGACTGTACTATAGAGCACTTCTTCAATGTCTACAAGGTCTCACAGTATCTGTTCTCATGCTCATCTTTCTTGCTCCCTTGCTTCACAGACTATAAAAGTCAGACTCTTAAATGTTTAACCTACAAGATAAGTTAATAAATACGGCTCTAAATATTATCTCCTCACAAATAAGAGAAAGAGAATTATTTATCCTGAAATCTTTCTTTAAGCCAGCCAAGGATTACTTTATATAGGGCTTGTCTACACTACCGGCCAGATCGACAGGCAGTGATTGATCCAGCGGGAGTCGATTTATTGTGTCTAGTATAGAAGCAATAAATCAATCGCTGAGTGTTCTCCCATCGACTCCGATACTCCACCAGAACGAGAAACGCAAGTGGAGTCAACGGAAGAGCGCCAGCTGTCAACTTACCACAGTGAAGATATTGCGGTAAGTAGATCCAAGTACATCGACTTCAGCTCTGCTATTCACATAGCTGAAATTGCATATCTTAGATCGACCTTGCATGGCACTACTCTAGAAAATAACAGCCCATGTAAAAATAACTGCAGTCATGTTCAGAAAAAGTAGGAAAATTGATTTGATGTTTTTATTATCACTTAATTGGATTTCATTGCTACAACCCAGTGGTGGTTTCCAGTTTTTGGCTCCACTTCATGACCCACAATCCAAAACCAGCTAACTGCAAAACTGTGCAACTCCACTCTGTGTGTGTTCCTTTCAGTCTACTGGCCCGCTTAAGCATTCTCTCTCCTGGCCTTCTGTCCCTCCATATTTCCGCATCACCTATTCCTCACCTTCTCACTCCAATGCATTCCTGGAGTCAGTTGCTTGTTAACCTACAAATATGAAAAATAATTTTAAACCTTGTGTGTATATGTCAGCACAGCTCTTTATAAGTGTGACCCAAGTAATGGCTATAGCTAAAGGAGAAAAATGGAAAAACAAGGAGAAATGAAACAAAAAAGGACAGAAGAATCCCATGCACTGTTACAGCCTGGGGACTGAATGGCTAGGCAGCAGTTCTGCAGAAAAGGACCTAGGGGTTACAGTGGACAAGAAGCTGGATATGAGTCAACAGTGCGCCCTTGTTGCCAAGAAGTCTAATGTCTTTTTGGGCTGTATAAGTAGGGGCATTGCCAGTAGATCAAGGGACGTGATCGTTCCCCTCTATTCGACATTGGTGAGGCCTCATCTGGAGTACTGTGTCCAGTTTTGGGTCCCACACTACAGGAAGAATGTGAAAAAATTGGAAAGTGTCCAGCGGAGGACAATAAAAATGATTAGGGGAATGGAACACATGACTTCTGAGGAGAGGCTGAGGGAACTGGGATTGTTTAGTCTCCGGAAGAGAATTATGAGGGGGGATTTGATAGCTGCTTTCAACTACCTGAAAGGGGGTTCCAAAGAGGATGGATCTAGACTGTTCTCACTGGTAGCAGATGACAGAACCACGAATAATGGTCTCAAGTTGCAGTGGGGGAGGTTTAAGTTGTATATTAGGAAAAACTTTTTCACTAGGAGAGTGGTGAAGCACTGGAGTGCGTTACCAAGGGAGGTGGTAGAATCTCCTTTCTTTTGAAGTTTTTAAGATCATGCTTGACAAAGCCGTGGCTGGGATGATTTAGTTGGGGATTGGTCCTGCTTTGAGCGGGGGGTTGGTCTAGATGACCTCCTGAGGTCCCTTCCAACCCTGATATTCTATGATTCTGTGATTATATACTGACACTTCAAGGCACACCCACCTCTGTGTCTATCACAACTTTAATGCATTGAACTGAAATACAGTGGGGAGATTTATATACATAGAGAACATGAAACAATGGGTGTTACCATACACATTGAAACCAGAGTGATCACTTAAGGTGAGCTATTACCAGCAGGAGAGCGGGGCAGGGAGGGAACTTTTGTAGTGATAATCAAGGTGGGCCATTTCCAGCAGTTGACAAGAACCTCTGAAGAACAGTGGGGTGTGGGGGGCTCATTCACCTGCACATCTACCAATGTGATATATGCCATCATGTGCCAGCAATGCCCCTCTGCCATGTACATTGGTCAAACTGGACAGTCTCTACGTAAAAAAATAAATGGACACAAATCACACGTCAAGAATTATAACATTCAAAAACCAGTTGGAGAACACTTCAATCTCTCTGGTCACTCGATTACAGACCTAAAAGTGGCAATACTTCAACAAAAAAACTTCAAAAACAGACTCCAATGGGAGACGGCTGAATTGGAATTAATTTGCAAACTGGATACAATTAACTTAGGCTTGAATAGAGACTGGGAGTGGATGGGTCATTACACAGAGTAAAACTATTTACCCATGTTTATCCTCCTCCCCCCCACCCCCCACTGTTCCTCAGACGTTCTTGTCAACTGCTGGAAATGGCCCACCTTGATTATCACTACAAAAGGTACCCCCCCACCCCCCGGCTCTCCTGCTGGTAATAGCTCACCTTAAGTGATCACTCTGGTTACAGTGTGTATGGTAACTCCCATTGTTTCGTGTTCTCTATGTATATAAATCTCCCCACTGTATTTTCCACTGAATGCATCCAATGAAGTGAGCTGTAGCTCACGAAAGCTTATGCTCAAATAAATTTGTTAGTCGCTAAGGTGCCACAAGTACTCCTTTTCTTTTTGCGAATACAGACTAACACGGCTGCTACTCTGAAACCTGTCTTTTCCCCTTCTTTGTCATTCCATTGGCTCCTTTTTATATATATAACCTTGCTTCAATGAGACCTACCCTCAGTGTGGGGTATCACAGGCGGTTCTTATGGGTTTTAGTATGTTTTGAAAGTTCCCCTCTAAGTTCCATACACTAGGGGTATGTCTACATTTAAAACACTGCACTACTATAGTGCTTCAGTGAAAACACTACCTACACTGATGGGAGTGCTTCTCCCTTTGGTGTAGGTAATCTCTTAATTTCCTAATGTAGGCCAGGCCTAAAAGTGTCTTATCCTCAGGCTAACAAAACAAATCATGTTTAGAATTTGTAGACCAAGCCATTTTACAGATATTAAAAGTCAAAAAGAAAAGAAAAGATAAGAAAAAGTTAGAAAATACTAAAAAGAAGACTTCAAGACAGTAATTTTAAATCCCGTTTTTCTTTTTTTTTTTTTTTTTTTTAAACAGAGAAGCTCTCCCCTGAGATGAGATGTGGCATATAAAATTTCAGAAAGATTTGTTTCTTTGCAAAGTTAGGTGGGGACAGTGAATGTCAGATTTATGACTGGAAGCTAATTTCAAACTCAGCTATGCAGGAGCTGTGGCCAATTCATAGTAATATACATTATTATTCTAACTTTGAACAAAAAATGATCACCCACAGCAAAGAAAGGCAAACTCTTTGTAAACATCATGGGACATTTTTAATTTTCAAAGCCACTTAAATATATTTACATTTTAAACATTTCACTGTAACTAAAGAGTTACTGTTCATTTTCAGTCTGTTAGATGTAGATTATGCATATCCCACATGTGCCATACTTAGAATACTTTGTTCATCTTATTTCCTAGTTCTCTCTCATCACTAAAACAGATGAGAATCACACAGTATTGTTTCAGAATATTAAAAGTAAATGCAGAGAGGGGTTAATTTATGCTTTTCACAAGAGATTTGGGGGTATTATTATGAAATTTCTTGAGTGTTAGTAATATTTCTTTTTTATTTGCTTTGTTTCTCTGAGTATAGCTGCAGAAAGAATAATAAAAAAAAATAACCTTGGGCATTGAAGGAAATAGACTGTAAACCAAAAGTGATTCATAATGCAGTTCTAACCAGAGTCCTGCAAATAAAATGGCTCTGCATATCTTTAAAAGAAAGAAAGAAAGACAGCCGTCAAAATACTCTGGAGTATTAAGAGCTGTTAGTTAATAGGAATTATTGGGCCTGATTGTGAGGTGTTCAGGGAAGCATAACATGATGGATGAAATCCTGGCCTTCCCTTAGCTGATGAGAGTTTTCCATCGATTTCAGTGGGTCAGAATTTCACCTAATGCAATTGGGAGTCCTGATATATTTATGATCATTAAAACAAACAAACCAGATTAAAAAAAACAATTGGGCCTGATTCTCACTTACATTACATCTGGCAATGTAAAGGGTCCTTAATATGGATGTAAATTACACGTGAGTAGTGTAAAGTTGCCTTATAATAAGAGAGAATTAGCTCCATATACTGTAACTAATGCAAACTAAGGCCCTGACTCTTCAGTCCACTCCACATCAGCAGACCCCCAATGGCTGCTATCTTAGTGGTCAGCCAGTGCAGAGCAGCTTTCCTGTGACACCATTCCAAGTGGTAGAATTAAAGGATACATGTACAATGTAATAAAAGATTCATGGCATAGCTGCGGCTAGCCTGGCTCACCTGATTTGGCTTGTGGGTCTTGGGTTGCAGAGCTAAAAATTGTAGTGTAAATGTCCGGGCTTAGGCTGGAGCCCAGGTTCTGAAACCCAACAAGGCGGGTAGATCTCATAGCCTGAATGCCTACAATGCAACTTTTTGTTCAACAGCCTGAACCCCACAAGCCTGAGTCAGTTGACCAGGGCTCTGAGACTTGGTGCTGCAGGGTTTTTATTGCAGTATAAATGTACACAAAGAAGGGAACCCTTATATTTTGCAAGAAGAAGTGATGGATGCAACTGAAAATTGTAATAGTGTTGTATTTCTCTTATGCACACAAAACACCAATACCTTACATACGTGTGGCGGTACAAACGCTTTCATTCTTTTTTTCTGCCATGACATATATTTCAGTTCAGTGCAACCAACTTACATTTGTATTGAAAGATAGCACACTATAAAAGAACTCTTATCTACTGCACAATTACACCCCCTTCCCAGGATACCTCCTTTCATAACAAGAAGTCCTGTAAGTGCTGATAACATGATAGAAAAATTATGGTGCAAACATAAAAGTTGAGGCCACTTTATCGTCCAACTCCAGGTGCATGATTTAATCTGTTTCCTCCTTGCTCAGGCATTTTGAACAATTTTTCTTTATAAATCTTTCTTTCTCTCCCTCTCTTTCTCTGCCTCCATTCCACCAGCCCAACTATAACTGGAGTGAAATTGTACAGCAAAGTATTAGTTTGAAGAGACTCGTACCTTTAGCAGCATCATATTTTGAAACTAATTAACTTCCAACTCATAGCATAGAGAAAATCTCTGAAGGATAATGTGTGTTCTTTCTTCCTTTCTTACAAATTCCATTACATAACATTTTCCTTTTTTTATGGAAGCTTATACTTCACCGCATACTTGAAAGTACTTCATCAGAATTAGTTACAAGTTATGTGATAGCAGAAATACTAATAAATAACTGTGTCAACTAGAGGATTGTTGGATAAAAAAAATGGTTACCTTCAAGCACACACTATAAACTAATTCATTAAAGTGTCAGAAACAAACCTTTAAGGTAAAAAAGAGCTGATTCAAAATTCTCTGATTACCTAAAATGAATCCTTAATAGAAGTAAATGGACAAGAATAAAATTGCAACTGCTGTGTTCACCATTCAAAATGAATTGGAAAATGGCTGATTTGCGAATATTATATCCTCTAGTGAACTGATTTTTTCCCCCTGAAACCAAGAGTGTAGAATTAAATTAACTCAGAGGTTTGTGTGCTCAGAGTAGGGCACCAAAATGGATTAATTAATCATCATTTATAGATACTGTATAACAAAGCAGGCATCTTTTCATAAAACTGCAAGAATAGCAACCTGACAATGGGAGAGTTATGAAAATGGATGATATATCTTCCCTATCTCCAGTTTACATCAACTTTCTTGAGATTTCTTTCTCTGTAGTTTAAAAGAAAACATCCTTGGTGAAAAAACTTAATCAGTGTTTATAAGTGGTATCAGATTAAAGGGGCTGATTTATAGTTGTTATGTAGCCATTTATATGCTACATGGGGACTTGCACAATAGTTTCATTGGGAATACTGGTATACTTCAGAGGGACTTTCACATAGAGACTACAGAGTGCTGCATTAGTGGCAACAGATGTAATTCATTACATCATTCAAAACACAATTAGAACCAGGTCTTATTTATCACTTCCATCTTAGCAGTGCTTAATTTTTGCCAGGGCTGAGCCCCAGCACCTCTCAGCTTGGCGGTTCATAGCCCCAGCACCTCTAGGGTTGCCATATTAGTTGTAAAAGTAAAAGAAATTGCTTGAGCCCCAGCACCTAACTGCTTGAGCTCTGGCACCTCTTTCATTACAAATTAAGCACTGCATCTCAGACATCTAATCATGGATGTACTGCTGCCAAGTCAAATTCAATATGACAAAAACTGAACTCATCTTTCCTCTCAACCCTCCCTTATTGTGTCAGGTATTCACATTACAACATGTCTAAAATGTGTCCTTTCCTCGTCAGCTCTCCTGCCAAAACTCTTGTTCATACCTTGATCATCTTTCACTTGGGCTACTATGTCCTTTGTCCTCTCTAGTCTCCCTGCTCTTCATTTGCTTCCTTCCATCTCATGCAACCTCCTGCTGCTAAAATCATTTTCTTCTTTGGCTGCCCTGTTCATATTACTCCCTTCTTTGAATCTCTTCATTAGCTCCTCTTCACCTTCCATCATCAGGTTGAAGCTTTTCATCCAAACCTTAAGAAACTGCACAGTACTGCTTCTGTTTACCTCTGTGCTCATCCCTACTCCTTCTTTTGCTTTTCTCTCCCTTTCTATGCCTTGTTCCTCCCACTCTCATCTTTGGACCTTATTCTAAAATCAATGGCCCTCATACTAAGTAGTTTCCTTTTTCAAGCACCTTCTCTTTCCTTAAATCTCTCCTCATAATTTGCTTCTTCTACAAAGCCTTTCAGGAGTTGTAGACCAAGCTGGATAAGCAAGCATCTCAGAGAGGTGATTAGGAAAAAGCAGAAAGCATACAGAGAGTGGAAGATAGGAGGGATCAGCAAGGAAAGCTACCTTATTGAGGTCAGAACATGTAGGGATAAAGTGAGACAGGATAAAAGTCAAGTATAGTGGGACCTTGCAAAGGGAATTAAAACCAATAGTAAAAGGTTCTATAGCCACATAAATAAGAAGAAAACAAAGAAAGAAGAAGTGGGACCGCTAAACACTGAGGATGGAGTGGAGGTCAAGGATAATCTAGGCGTGGCCCAATATCTAAACAAATACTTTGCCTCAGTCTTTAATAAGGCTAAAGAGGATCTTAGGGATAATGATAGCATGACAAATGGGAATGAGGATATGGAGGTAGATATTACCATACCTGAGGTAGAAGCGAAACTCAAACAGTTTAAGGGACTAAATCGGGGGGGGGGGGGGAGATAATCTTCATCCAAGAATATTAAAGGAATTGGCACATGAAATTGCAAGCCCATTAGCAAGAATTTTTAATGAATCTGTAAACTCAGGGGTTGTACCGTATGATTGGAGAATTGCTAACATAATTCCTATTTTTAAGAAAGGAAAAAAAGTGATCCAGGTAACTACAGGCCTGTTTGATATCTGCAGTATGCAAGGTCTTGGAAAAAATTTTGAAGGAGAAAGTAGTTAAGGACATTGAGGTCAATGGTAAATGGGACAAAATACAACATGGTTTTACAAAGGGTAGATTGTGCCAAACCAACCTGATCTCCTTCTTTGAGAAAGTAATAGTTTTTTAGACAAAGGAAATGCAGTGGATCTAATTTACCTAGATTTCAGTAAGGCGTTTGATACAGCCACATGGGGAATTATTAGTTAAATTGGAAAAGATGGGGATCAATATGAAAATTGAAAGGTGGATAGGAAATGGTTAACAGGGAGACTACAGCGGGTCCTAGTGAAAGGTGAACTGTCAGGCTGGAGGGAGGTTACCAGTGGAGTTCCTCAGGGATCAGTTTTGGCACCAATCTTATTTAATCTTTTTATTACTGACCTCGGCACAAAAAGTGGGAGTGTGCTAATAAAGTTTGCGGATGATACAAAGCTGGGAGGTATTGCCAATTTAGAGAGAGACCGGGTTATTATGCAGGAAGATTTGGATGACCTTGTAAACTGGAGTAATAGTAATAGGATGAAATTTAATAGTGAGAAGTGTAAGGTTATGCATTTAGGGATTAATAACAAAAATTTTAGTTATAAGCTGGGGATGCATCAATTAGAAGTAACAGAGGAGGAGAAAGACCTTGGAGTATTGGTTGATCACAGGATGACTATGAGCCGCCAATGTAATGTGGCCATGAAAAAAGCTAATGTGGTCTTGGAATGCATCAGGCGAGGTATTTCCAGTAGAGATAAGGAGGTTTTAGTACCGTTATACAAGGCACTGGTGAGACCTCACCTGGAATACTGTGTGCAGTTCTGGTCTCCCATGTTTAAGAAGAATGAATTCAAACTGGAACAGGTACAGAGAAGGCTACTAGGATGATCCGAGGAATGGAAAACCTGTCTTATGAAAGGAGACTCAAGGAGCTTGGCTTGTTTAGCCTAACTAAAAGAAGGTTGAGGGGAGATATGATTGCTCTCTATAAATATATCAGAGGGATAAATACCAGAGAGGGAGAGGAATCATTTAAGTTCAGTACCAATGTGGACACAAGAACAAATGGCTATAAACTGGTCATTGGGAAGTTTAGACTTGAAATTAGATGAAGGTTTCTAACCATCAGAGGAGTGAAGTTTTGGAATAACCTTCTAAGGGAAGCAGTGGGGGCAAAAAACCTATCTGGCTTTAAGATTAAACTCAATAAGTTTATGGAGGAGATGGTATAATGGGATAACATGATTTTGGCAATTAATTGATCTTTAAATATTCATGGTACATAGGCCCAATGGCCTGTGATGGGATGTTAGAAATGATGGGATCTGAGTTACTACAGAGAATTCTTTCCTGGGTATCTGGCTGGTGAATCTTGCCCATATGCTCAGGGTTTAGCTGATATTTGCCATATTTGGGGTCGGAAAGGAATTTTCCTCCAGAGCAGATTGGAAGTGGCCCTGGAGGTTTTTCGCCTTCCTCTGTAGCATGGGGCCTGGGTCACTTGCTGGAGGATTCTCTGCTCCTTGAAGTCTTTAAACCGCGACTTGAGGACTTTAATAGCTCAGACATAGGTGAGAGGTTTTTCGCAGGAGTGGGTGGCTGAGATTGTGTGGCCTGCATTGTGCAGGAGGTCAGACTGGATGATCATAATGGTCCCTTCTGACCTTAATATCTATGAATCTAAGAATCACCGCTGCAAGATTCCTCCATTATCCGAAGCTCCTGCCAGCGTTTGATCAATGAGTATGTCTGTCCTGTTTTGTCTGTAGTGAATCGTAAGCTTCTTGAGCTGGAAACTGTGGGCCTGTGTCTTCCAGTCACTTACAGTGGTGTAAATCAGGACTAATGGTTCAATTCAATGAGTTACACTGATGTAAAATGTATGTAAGTCAAGGGAGAATCATGCCCCATATCTTTCTGTTTATTTATACAACAGCAAGTTCACTGTTGGGGCAAAATAAATAATAATATTCACCTTGTCTCAGAGCAGTTGGTTATATGCTATTCTCACTGAAACACTCTGGAACATTCTCAGGAACTTGAGAGTTCTTGAGACATGGATAGCACTGCAAACATATATTGGTAAGAGAGAGAGGGCGACTCAGAATAATAGGGTTTGCTATTTCTAGGTTAGTGATTCTAATTTAGGCCAAGTCCATATTGGTGAAGACTTAAAATCACCTGGCTGTTCACTGGTCAGTTTAAAATGAAATGGTCACCTCAATCAAGCCTTTGGTAGGAATGAACATATTGGTTCAGATAATATAAGAATCACACTCCCCTCCGCCCCCCAACCCTTTAGACAAAACTCAAAGCCAGATTATTTTTTAGGTTTCCAAAATTCAGTTAACTTTATTCCTAAACTCTTTTATTTCAATGTACCTCTATACTCATAGGTTCCAGGTTGGGATCCGAAAAGATCAAATGCCATAATACCAAGCATTTGATTTTCAGAGTCATGGGGCAGCATGAAGTACTTGGGAAATAACTTGAGAGAGAATTTGTTTCTGTAAGATTCTCAGCTCATTTTTAGCAAATTTCAAAGCTTTAGAGGGTCATGAGACGCTTCAGAAAAGGAACCAGATTCTGATCGAAACCAAATTCCCAGTTCAACTACCATTTAGTTTTCCTAGACACATGTCCACTACCACCAATGGTACAATTTCATATTCTTAGAAGTTTCATATTCAGAGAAGATAGGGACTAAATGCACTGTTTCACTAAGTTCTGAATGAGCATGTAACTAAATTAACCCGTAAGGGTTTGTCCACATTGCAGTTAAAAACTCACGGCTGGCCCATGCCAGCTGACTCAGGTTCGTGGGGCTGGGGACAGAAGGCTGTTTAATTGCATTGTAGACATTTGGGTTTGGTTTGGAGCCTGGGCTCTAGCATCCTGCAAGGTAGGAGTGTTCCAGAGCTCGGGCTGCAGCCTGAGCCAAAACATCTACACCACAATTAAATAGCCGCTTAGCCTGAGCCTCACAAGCCTGAATCAGCTAGCACGTGCCATCCATGGGTGTCTAATGGCAGTGCAGACTTACCCTAAGGGAATGCAGCTAGTTGGTTATAGGTATAATGGCCGCTGTGTGATGAACCCTGTGTTATCATTGCCGGTGCTATACCTGAATGCTCGTTAAAACTATCATTCATTAAAATGGTCAGTCTGACATCTTTCACTGTCACTCAGTTCACTTCAGGAATCGGTTTAATACTTTGTACAAATATTGCCTTGGCTATTAGGTGATCTGCTGCATGTACAGTATGTAGAAAAATTACAGTGTCAGATGCATAAATAGCTATGTATAGTTCACTCTGATCAAATGAAATGTTTATGACTATTTACTACTGCTGTTATTAGTATCTGGCTTCCTGCTGCTGGATTCCAACTGAATGCCATTCAATTGTTTACATATAGTCTTGATTGACACATTGTGTTGTTTTTAAACAAAAATCATAACCATGTAGGTATTACATGGATTCAGCAAACATGCACTTCATTATATAGCTCCATATCCTTTGGGGTTTACACAACTTTGAAGTTTAATATTGCTTGACACATAGGCATCCTGTTTGGATTTCTTCAAAGGAATGTAATAGCAGTTTGTTTCCATCAGCATAAAAGTCAAACTGGATGAAATATCTCAGTAACTATAAAAGGAGGGATGGGATCCATTCAAAAGCTCACTTCAGAGATTTTGGAAATTCTAGAAAACTAATTACTTTTGCTGTAGAGATATTTAATCTACAGTTAAATGCTGATCCCTGTTGGACAATCTTAAATAACGTTATTGACTTGACTAAGCTGTCTCATTAATTACAGGTCAGGATTTTATAAATGATCATATACAAGCTGAGGGTGAAATGTACCCTTCCTTTAAAAAAAAAAAGAAAAAAAGAGTAATTTGGCTTTTTACCATATACTGAATGGGGCAGAGTGGTAAAATCACATGAACCCCAGTATGCAAGCTGGTGACAGGCCTGCATAGTAGCCTTTCCCTGGCCATTGTTCTGGCCTGATGACTGAAATAGTATCCACTATCTGCTCATACCATGTGGACTTTATGGATTCGTTCACACCCACTCCAATGCTGCCTCTTAATTGGTCTATTCAGAGCCAGTGCAAAACCCCCTCTATGGTACATAGATGTGATGGTCTCCTATGCAGCCACTGCACTCTCCCAACCCCACCACATATCCCCACTGTGGAGCTTAACTGGGACATGCAGCTTTGCAAGGTCCCTCTGCATCTGGGTGAGCATCACTCTCAGTGAGTAGGAGCTCAAAGGATGATGGAGACAATATAAAGGCAAAAGCTGGTTAGCTTTCATTACCTGAGATCATTTTAAATTCTTCAGTCAAGCCCACTGTAATTCTTCTCCTTCTTCCTTTGGTCAATGATGTCATCAAGGAACTGAGTAGTCACACTTCTCTTTAAGTGAATAAATGAATATTCCTTGCTACTAAATTATATTTTAAAAAAACTCAATAAAGATTAAGAGATTGTAATTGAAGACTACAAGAAAAAAATGAGAGAAAAAAAGCAAAATTAATTTGAAGATCTGTGAGAATCTGCTTGAATGTCCACTCTGACTTTTAATATTTTTTATTAATTTTCAAAATGTTGTTTTGAGAGTTACAAGTGACTAATATAAACCATTTTCACATAGGTCCATGTAACAGGGTGGCTCACCTTTTGAAGGCTGGAGGGCCTGAGGCTAGCCAACCCTAACTACTAAAGAGGCACACCTGAGTTGGATCAGATGATTCTCCTATAAAGAGCAGCAGGATGCTGCAGGAAGAGAAGAAAGCTGAGGAAATTGCAAAGAGTGGGAAGGGCTTCTTCAGGGAAGACCTTGATAACAGGGGAGTTTAGTAGTCAGAGCCAGAATGCTGAGCTCTAGCTAAGTAAAGTCTGGGGGTGGTGGTTGAATCAGAGGAGGGCAGATTGACTCCCTTGGGAAGGAGGGTCTGGGTCTGGTGGAAGGACTCTGTTTGTTTGGGACTATGAGGAGCGAGTTCTGTTTTGTGAAGGACTTTGTTACTAGCTTGAGTGGAACTAGTGAAGGGTGAATCAAAGAGATCAGGGAGAAGAACAGCCCAGGTCCCAGAAGGAGGGCTGTGAGGTTCCCTTAGTTAAGAGGAATGGGTTTGGGGTCTATAGGGCCACTAGAGAGTCTGTACAAGATTAAATAAACTAGATTCCCACCATGAAGGGGTACTTTTGTCTGAAATACTGTGAACTTTACAGTTCTTTTGGGGCCCTGGAGAGGGGGAAAAGGGAAAGAGGGTGCTGCAGAGTGACTTTGCTATTATATACAAAACAAACTATAGGTCACATGAGTCAAACTAATATCAGTAAGGAGAGAAGAAATATTAGTATCCCATTCAATAAGGAAAGGGATTCAAAAATGAAACTTTGAAGTAAAATGGGCAGCCGTGTTTCCAAGTACTTGTCACATGTACCCTCTTTTAGCTTAGTCATTTTTTCCATTACTAAAACTTCAGAAATTTTGGAAAGCCCTCTGGTGTAAGATTTTTTTTTCCTCTAGTAAACTAAAGTGCTAATAATAAGCTACTTGAACAACATTAGTAGAAGTGTCATCCATTCTGAGTAGTGCTAAAGTGGGCATTTACTTTTTTATTTTTACATGAAACCAAAATCTTGTAATGTTTGGCCCTTCACCATATTTGCATCTAATACCTGACTTTCCACAATTCTTCCAGAGAGACTGTTTTGAATAGAAACCAATTCATCTAATCTAAAGGGGATAAAGTAGCTACAATGTTATTAGATGAGCCTATGCTTAACACAAGTTGAAATTTTATTAGTACATCCATATATTACTTCATGTAGTCCTGAGGAATATCTATTAAGCTTCAGTATGAGGTGAAATATTTGGGAGGAGAAACTTTTCTGGAATAACTAAACGTTCATTTTAGCAAATTAGGACTATAGAGTAGAGAGGAGACAGACAAAAAGGAACATGTTGATGTGTATAATGAGGTAGTAAGGAAAGCCTACTGGATAGGGCACTGGACTAGGACTCAGGAGACCTAGGATGACTTCTGAACTCCTCCAATGACTTCCAAAATAAACTTTGGCAGATCCCTTAACTGACCCTGTGCCTCCTTTCCTCAGTTGTAGAATGGAGGTAATACATCCCTATCTCACAGGAATATTGTGAGGATAAAATTCACTCTTTACTTGGAGATGCTCAGATATTACAGTGCTGCAGGCCATATCATTAGAAAATAATGACTAGCATATTTAATTTCAAATTTAGCAAGATATAATAATGCTGTGTTATTTTCCATAAGACTTCATTGGAGTTGAAGATTTGAATGGAAAAAATTAAGAGTTTAACACACAGTTGTTCAATTGTTAAAGTTTATTATGGGTATTTGAGTAATTCGATTTTTAGTGTATCTACCAAAGAAAGCTGTGTTATGTGTGGGAGGTAGGGGGAAGGTGTATAACTTAAAATTTTAGCTATTCTAACTCATCTAGCCCAAAGATTAGCAGAAAATAGGTGTTCATGCCTTAGAATAAAGGGTAAATATGCCCACTTTACTAGAGTCAGCCAATTTCTCAGTTTCGAACCAGTTCAGATAAGAATAATAATGATACCAATAAAATGCTGCTTCAGTTTGGTTTGCTAAATAGTAATAGTACTTTTCCCTCTGCCACTCTTTCACCCCACTCTTCTCTCTTGTAACCAAATGCCACTAACATACTGTTTATTAATCCAAATGAAATTAGAGGACTATTTCTACTGTCTTTTGAAGTAAAAGGAGAGAGAAATCCCCTGCTTTTTTCTTTTCCTTTCCATTTTCAGCACTGGTCAGATAAGAGATTTTTAATTACTCTTATTTGATCTACCATCATTATTTTTGAATAATATCTGCTACGTTTGAAGCAAGGTGGCATGTGTTTGTTTGCCCTTCACCTTGGGAGTCATGGGCTCAAATGTGAGATATTACCCACATGATAAAAATTTAACAATTTCTATATATAGTTTAGAGTAGATAGCAGTCCACATAAGAAAACCACCATAAATTTGCCATGATTGACTGTCTTTACTCAAGAGGGGCCCTGGATTAGAACAGTTAGGGACTTGCAGGTCAGGAATGTGGTGCATTGACAAAGCTACCTTGAGAAACTTAAATAGCACCATTTCAGATCAAATTGTTCTGTAGGCAGTGTTGTCATTCTTTCACGTCAATGGCACCAGCACCAAAACCTAAATATTAATCCACAAAAACCCTGTGCAATATATAATTTAGAATTATGATCCATTGGATGGAATTGTGCTGAATGCATTCTTGTGAATTTCATAGGAGAACACTACAAAGAGACTTTTATCATAAGAATAAGATCTGGGAAATATTCCTCATAAAGTTAAGAACAAAGAGGAAGAGGGTATGTTTTATCCCCCCTGATCACAAACACATGAGTGCTCCCATTGAAGTCAGACATTACTTCAGAACTGATCGTAGATAGGAGTGGGATATAAATTGGTATTAGAAGTTAACACAACACAAAAGGGGACCAGGTCCCTGAAGCTATGATGATTTATACTAGGTGTGGATTTTGGCCCAGGAGGTTAGCAATCCAGTTCAGTAACTTGTAGTTTGCTAGATGTTAACATGGAGTGTGCAATGCAAGAATGTATTTTCACTGTGAGTTGCTGATTAGTTAGATATTCTTGTGTTTTGAACGCCTTTGATCATCTTTGGGGTCTGGAACAGTGATTCTCTAACATACAGCCCAATTAGCACACAGCTGCAGCTCATGTGACATTCCAGTGCCATAACGAAGGCAGGGAGGGAGGGGCACCTGCCTGGGGCTCAGAGCTGGCAGGGGTGCAAAAATGGGGCAGTGTAGGATCAGGCCCAGTGGCATCAGTTCCCTTCTCCCCATGGTGGGATCAGGTCCAGCAGCATTGGCATGAGGCCAGGATACTCAGCACCAACCACCCCCAGGGATAATGGGTCCAGTGACCCCAGCTGAAGCAGGTGCCCTGGCACTAGGACCACAGTGGCAGGCAAGCAGGGTGGGCTGCATGGCTGCATCTAAAGAAGGAGACCAGTGGGTACAGGGAGGGAGATGTAGGGGGTTGGGGCAGTCCCTTGATGGGGGAGCTGGGGACAGTTGCTAGTGGGAGGATGGGTTCATAAGGGGCAGACCCTGGGTGGGTGACTGGATGCTGAAGGAGCAGTCCCGGGGGGAGGAGGTGTTATGCCCTGGTCAGGGCACACTGTCTCTGCAGGGCAGGCACGTGTGCCAGGCCAGAGTTGGGTGGGGTCTGCATGCTGGGGGGACAGTCCCAGGGGGGTGGGTGATTGGCGGGGGTGGGAGGGTAGTCCCTGGCCTTGGGGGCAGTCTGGGGGGAGGGTTGGGTTCATGGGGGACAGTCCCTGGCTGGGGGAGGCATCCTGCATCTGGCAGGGCTCTCCATCTTTGGAGGCCGGCTTCACAACTTCACACTCTGGGCTCTCAGGCTAGCCGTATGGCCAGCAGCAACATGGAAGTAAGGGTGGCAATACATCATGCCATGCCACCCTTACAGTAAATTAATTAATTACAGTTAATAATATTTAACTGTTAATGTTTTGACTTATTTTGCTAATTTAAAATACTCTTGGTAGACATTTGCCACTGTTGAAATGAAAGGCACTATATTGATTTGAATCATATTGCTGTCATATAACAAATACTAAACCTTATTTTTTTGTAGATGTACAGGGTAGTATATATTGTGTGGATGCAGCCCACCTAACATATAGAGAGCTGCATATGCGTCTCACAGAGGTAAATAGTTTGAGAACCATTGGTCTGGAGACACTGTAAGGGTGTTTGTTTGATGCCTCTAAAATATTGTCTGAAATGGCTAGTGTACAAAAGTTATTCAAGAAAATAGCCCCCAAAACACTGTTTCAGCTGGTGCAATTTGTATAATTTTAAATTGGTAGTAAAAGCAGCATGTGCCCTGTACATCAAGATAAAGCCATGCTTTGAATTTGCAAAAAGGAATGAAGTATGTGATGGTGGTGGTGTTTTGTGTGTGGGGGGGTGTCTTTCTTTCTTTGGAACGCTCAGAACCCATATATGTTTAATAAAAGAAACTTCCATTCACAATACTTTTGATGAAACTTCAGTAGGGAGGAAAACAGGAGGTTAAAAAATTCTTACAAAAAACCAGCTTGTGTGCAGTTCTAAAATCACTGGTCAGAATTTTCAAAAGAAACAGATTTAAAAATTCATTGAAGCATATTTCCTAATAATATAATGGAGAAATATAGTACTACATGTTCTATTGTACTTACAATATTTTTCACATCTTGAGACTCCTAAGCAGATATGTACAAAGTAAAAGCAATCCCTTTCTCACACCTGTGGTGCTATGACCAACAATAGGACTACTTCCATGAGTAAGTGATGCTCCCATGGGAAGGGTTTTCAAGCCCTAAGGGACTAGATATAACTTAAGGATTTAGTATGGTTTAAAATGTCACCAAGATATTAAATGTCTTCACTGGTTAATGACAGTACTAGAAAATTATTTACTCATAGACACAGGATTATGATTGTAGAATTTGAAAGAAAACTCTCACATTAACTTGAGAACTTTCTTCTGATATAATCAGCACACAAGTAAAGAGAAAGTAACAGGACTGTAACCAGGCCAGTGGATAGGTTCAGGGTTAACATTTTCAACAGCAAAAGAGGTAAATGTTGACTTGGAGCAAATATTTTTGGAGAAACAGTGAAGTATTTTGACTGTAGAATTTAATAGCTTGTAGATTCCAAATTTTCCAGACATATTTTATTCAAACATCTCATTTTATCCTCATCTTATAGATAATCAAAAAGTGTGAAATGAAGACTGTGGGAAATTGTCTGTGGGAGTTGTGCCATTGATTTCAGTAGAGCCAGGATTTTACCCACTGTATGCAAAGCTGTCACTTAGAACAAATTAAAATGGTATGGAGAAAGAAGCTTAATTTATTGAGGATGAGGAATTAGCTGCGGAGCCAACACAAACAGAGCCCTCTTTAAAGGATAGATATGACCCAAACAATTTGTATGCTTATTCTACTACATCTGAACAGTTTGCACAAACAGACAACATCTTCAGGTCATACTAATCAGCCTTGATTGTGCCCTGCACACAAGTCATGTGTGAATGAGCCCCTTCCAAGTTGCAGTTTCTATAGAGTAGATTGAGGAAAATATAGAGTAGAGTGAGGGAAATTATTTAACATACGGTAGAATTTATAATAGATATATAAATTTAATATTTAATAAATTAAATTTAATATTAATTTGATATAGAGTAGAGTGGAGGAAATAATTTAATAACAAATTCCTGCCAGTGGGTCAGTAAACTCCTACAAAAAAGTAAAGCCTAATCATCTGATGTGATGTTGCAATCTCAAATCACAGTAAGAGTCCACTTGTTGATAATCCAAAGATCAGAATATTTTAGTTTTCTATAATCCATTGAGAAAATACAGCTGGTGACAATACAAATTATTATCATTACTTCCAAAGAAAGGAGGTCCCATGCAAGAAGCTGTCTTTCCAGTATCACATTGCTGGAGGTTTGCACGTCCAAGGAATGCAAGGAGGTTTGGATATGCTCCCTACTGTCAAGTATAGTGTCGAGCACTTACATGAAGTATGGTTTTGTCTATTAATTGGACCTAAAGTTTCAGTTACTTAAACCATCCTATTTTAGCCCTACAGTGAGATTACTAATGCCAACAGAGTCACAAGTTATTTTTGCTGTGCTATGCCAGCGTTGACACTACTGTGCTTTGTGCGGGGGGGAGAGAAGCTGGGAGGTGAGAGCTGCAGATAGCTGAAAAGAGAAGGGCCAGTTACGATTCACGGAGAAGAAGTCTCTTTCTGCATCTAGCATCATAGACATCTGTAATGGCAAGATAGTATTAAATGTATATACAACCAAAGAAACAACTGCAAGCAGCCATGGCAGGCAAATACAGTATATAATGATTTACTTGGTGTTTAAAAGCGGTTTTATAGGTTCTATATAAATGCAATATCTTTAGTCTCACTGGGAGAGAAGTACTGTGTAGAAGTTTTAAGTTTATGAGAATAATTCATTTAATCACATCAACCAAATAAAGAAAAAGTGGAACCTAAGACCACATACTACTTTTGATTCAAGTACACAGTTTCCATTGACATCAGTGGGAGCACTGCAGGTGTAATATCGCTTCTATAATGAACATAGTCATTGGAAATATGTTGTAAATCAGCCTAATTTTTGCTGCTTTAGTCAAGGAAGAAGCATGGTTCCTTCCAAATATTGCCTTTGTGGCTCTTTCTTCAGAGAAAATACGTTTAGAAAATATTTGATCATGGAGTCAGGTAAATTTTAAAATTGTAAAAATGTAAAATGGTAAAATTTTAAAGAGTTCAGAAGGGGAATAGAGCAAAAGTAAGGATACAATTTTCAGCCACAAATTTCTTTGCTTCAGTTGCAGAAGGGTCATGAATATGAATAGTGCTGAATTCTGGAGAAACAATTTGTCATTATTAAAATTTAGTGCTTTGTCAACACAAAATATCAGTTTCAGCTTCCTTTTTGTGTCAGTGCAGCTGTTTGTGCAATTAACAGGTCTAAATGTTCTGGGATTCAGCATCAGTGAATGGAACTATGGCTCATAAACAATAGAAGGATGTAATCTCTAATAGACTGTCAGGATTCAGAACATATTGAACATTTGAAACTGAAAGAGGGATTTCTATGGCCAAACTATCACAGCTACTTGCTATTGGTAAATGGACACTTGAGAGTATATTGCATTTCTTAATGATGCTATACTACTTTATGCGCATTTGCGCACACACACCATGCTGCCAGCTACATCCAATTATGGCAGTTTGCAGTTGATACAAGTATAGAACGCTTTCCTAGTAAAATGAAGAGACAGATTAGCAAAACTAATTTTCCTTGGATATTTCTGTGAGAGAGTGGAGGATGACCAAAAATATGCTTCCTCATTTCATTTGTAAGGGATTTTATTGCAACTATATGATATGAACACAGTCTTACTGGACATATTTTACTATACAACTTTATTTGTATCATGTCATCTGTGCAAAATATATCCTAAAATCCCTTACTTGCAACACGAAGAAGGAAATTAATGTTGTTGTTTTTTTAAGAGATGCAGAGGTAAGGGAGAAAAAAAAATTGTTAAGAAAAAGCAGTGAACAATTACTACAGCCAATTCTCTGACAGCAGTAATGTTCACCCTCAGGGCATGCTGCAAGGCCTACCTTTGCTCTTGGATTTTTCAAAAGGTGGCAGGCAGAGCCCAGAGTCAGGACATTAAGGGAAATATTGTTTTTGTTAAATTATTGAATAACTGATGGAATGAGGTGGAGCACATGACTGATACATGAAGTTTTGTAATTTTTTCAGTGTAAGTGCTAAATCAATCCATAGGCACATTTTTAAATATCAACATGAATACACATCATAAAGATATGAACTGATGCTTGACTGCAATATTTTTAAGATACTTGGGTTGGATGAGATTGTCCGTCTGCTTGGGTTGTATTGGTTCAGTCATCACTTCAGTACTGGAGTGTTAAAAATCAGTTTCCAGTCATTATTTGGGAATGTAGTCCAATGTCTGAACAGATGTTCCATTGTAAGATAAACCGGAAGCCATGTGCTCTTGTTTCTCTTGTATAGGCTGGGCTGAGGAGCAGGGATAGTGATAGCTGTGGAATGTGGACCACATGCTTCTGTAAAACACTGACGGCAACATTACTTGGCCAGAACCTCAGCCAGTGTACAAATCAGCATAACTGAACTGATTCGCCCCAACTGAGGATCTGGCCCACTATTTTTAGGCTTCATAAATTACAAGGACAGAAGGGACCATTCTGATCATCTAGTCTGACCTACTATAGAACATAGATCATGTAACTTCCCCAAAATAATTCCTAGCACATATCTTTTAGAATAACATCCAAGCTTAATTTAAAGCTTGTCATTGATGAAGACCCCTTGAGAAACAATTCTAAATTGTTGATTCAGGAGAACCTCTTGAGATAAATGCTTTGAAGTGAGAACTAAAATATTCCTGGGAGTTAGGCCCCTAGTGGGCTTTTCAAAAGTGCCTAAGCAGGTAAGGTGTCTATCTGCATCTTTAGGCATCAAAGTCTGGGGTTTAGGTGCCTAAGTACTTTCATGGATTCCATTCTTTGCCTTAGTTCTGTGACGGTAAAATGGAAGAATAATACTTCCCAACCTCACAGAGGTGCTGTAAGGATAAATACATTAAATACTGAAGCACTCTGAGACATGCTGATGAAAAGTGCTATATAAAAAAAACTATTTTTAAAAAAATCAATAGGTACAGAGCCAACTGTATGTCTATAATTGAGATTAACATCACTTCCAGCAAACTTCTTTACAAAAACACTTATTTTATATTTTAATATATTTTAAACTACTTGAAGATTAGAGAAAGCACATTGTTAATGCAGAATAAACACAGCAGAACTTCCTTGTACACTCATCATTACACACTACACTTAATCAGCACTAAAAATTGGCAGCCTCTTTCGAGTGTTTAAAGTGTTAGTGCATTCCTGTATTACTAAAATTTAATTAATTTTGCAAAATATGCCATTGTGCATTTACTGGTCTGTCTTACATTTCTTTAATTTATTTTCACATTCAAGCTACACAACTGGTAAAATAAATAAAGTATAAATCTATAAACTCTAATTAGGAAAGATTATAGTCATTGTGATAGCTCCAGAGTTAAGACTGCATTGAGATTTGCATTTAGAGCAGGGATTAAACCCCTTTGTTATGCATAGGAATAAATGGACTGTTTTCACAGTCAAAAGAGATAAATAGTGGGGTCCCCCAAGAATCTCTACTGGATCCTGTGCTATTCATCATAGTCATAAATGATTTAGGAAAGAGGGTAAACATGGAGGTGACAAAATTTGCGGATGATACAAAATTACTCAAGATAAATCCAAAGCTGACTGCAAAGAGTTACCAAGAGATCTCACTAAATTGGTTCACTGGGCAACAAAGTGGCAGATGAAAAGCAATGCACATTGGAAAAACATAATCCCAACTAGACATACAAAATATGTTAATTAGCTGTTACCACTCAAGAAAGAGATCTTGGGGTCATTGTGGATAGTTCTCTGAAAACATCCACTCAATATGCAGTGGCAGTCAAAAAAGCTATCAGAATGTTAGGAACGGGATAGATAATATGACAGAAAATATTACAATGCCACTATATAAAGCAATGCTACACCCACACGCTGAATACTGCATGCAGTTCCGGTTACCCCATCTCAAAAAATATATATTGGAATTAGAAAAGGTACAGAGAAGGGCAACAAAAATGATTAAGGGTATAGAACAGCTTCCATACAAGGAGAAATTTTTGATTGACATGTATATCCATTGTACTTATATTGTGAAGTGTGTTAATGAAATTTTTATTGATTAATATTTTGATCATCAAATAAAATAGCCATTGATGTTCCGGAAGATAGGGTTTCATTGTCAAAATAGTTCTAGACCTCAGAATTGAGGAGAGGACCTTGAAAATATGAACCAAGTGTAAAATGATGTAGTGATGTCTTCCTTAGTCTACAGCCAGCCTGAAGTAACTCTGAGAGGTGTGAACTGGCCCATCCACCTCAACATAATTATAAAAATGAACTAGTAAATGTTTTGGTTAGCAAAGATCCACCCCCTCTCAGGCTGCATATTTTATATATGTTAGTGGTAGCATCCCAATCATGCATCAGGGCACTATTGTACTAGGTGCTGTACAAACACATTATAAAACAATTATTTCTGCCCTGAAAACTATGTATCACATTATCATGAATGAGACTCTTTCAGCGGATGAGACTCTGCAACCAGAACAGCTGTGGGTTTTGCCTCTTCCCCTCTGCCTCTGACACACCCTGTTTTGATCCCAAAATACAGGAAGAGTGGGGGTGAAGGCCATCCAGCCCTAGCTACATTAGCTTTGCACCATCTGAGAATTCTGCTGCATCACGTGGCCCTTTTAGAGCATCTCTAAGGCAGCTTTACATGGTCTCAGCAGCTGCACAAAGATGTTAGGATAAGGTAAAGGACTGAGCCCTTAGAAGCTACAGGCAGAAGCTCTTCTAAGTAACAAAAAGGGAGTTTTCATTTTACTCTATGAGTAAGTCTTGGGTTAAATTCATATTGTCTGCAAGTCACTTTTGGCTCCCACACTGTGAAATTTCCTTCTAAAATAGTGTTGATTTTTGGAAATGGCTGAGGGAATCCTAAGCCACTGCCAAATTGCTGCCCAACAAAGTTTGCACCAAAATTAATTACGGTATTTAGCATGTGTTGCCATTATAATTAATTGGGCCCACACTGAAAGGAAAGAAAAATGGGTTTTTAAGCAATAGTTCTTTAAGATGTAGCAGGAGCCTTCTGTTCTTTGTTAGAACAGCTGCCCTCGTGGTTCTGTCTTGATGAAATCACTGCCCAGTTTCTTTTTTCAGGAAGATCAGTGTTTACATGCTCAGCTGTCTCAAGTCAAAACAGTTGTAATTTGTTAATAAGTCACTAACCAAATATTATTACTTGGGAATCTGGTACATAACCAGATGCAGAATGTAGCTTCTGTTGAATTTTGAATGTTAGAGAAAATATAAAACCACCACTCTTCACCCCCTCACCATACCCCAATGGAAAAAAATGTAATTTACCAACCAAAATGATTTATTAAATGCACATGTGGCCTGAACTCTCAAAGCATTCTCTTTTTGTTTTTTTAGAAAAGAGGTGATAGTCAAATTGCTTTATTATCCTGTACCTATTCATAGTGTCAGCACAGAGTATCTAACATCAAGAGAGATAAGTAAACCAATTCCAGTAACAAATTCAGAACTGCCTCAGCCCTTGAACTGAATCTTGGCCTTTTTTTCTCCATTTACAATTTATTTTAAGTGATTCAGTGTTCATAAAGGAGATAAACTGACAATCTTGGGGACTATTTATCATCACAAAAGGCAATGGCAGTGCAAGCTTTCCAGCAACAGCCTTATAATGTTGCTGAAGTATGAAATGACCACCCATAGGGGGTGCCTAGATATTGTGGTAATTGTGTATTAGCAATGACCTGGAGTAGATCAATATGAAATGCTGGTTCAGCCTCTGTGTTTATTTAATCCTGGGCCTCTTTGTTGGGACTGCAACTAAGCGTGTCAGATCTGTGACTGTTGTAGTGTTGGTTCTGTGTGGTGGATGCCTATTCATTAGAAACTATAGATCTGAAGGCATCTTCTAGGAAAAACGTAGAATTAAAATATACATAATTTGACAAACAATACTAAAGTGTTTGCTATGTTGTGGGCCCTTAGCTCCTCTCCCTTGGTGTAGGTGAAGAGAAGGTTGGGGCTGCAGTGGATTGGGGAGTGCATGCAGCTCATTTTGCACTGGACTGAGGGCAGGTGTGGGAAGGGAAGTCCCACTGACATAAAGGGGTGGGTCCCTACTATCTGTGCTGGTCTTTTTGTGTTACTTGGGTAGCAGTTCTGACAGCTCTGGAGCTCCTGACTTTTCTCCCTCTGGGTTAGGGTGGACCCTTATCTCCTTTCGGTCTAGAGGATGAACAGTGGAGTGGGACTTGGGAGACCTGTGTTTCATTCACAGGTCTGCTACTAGCCTGCTGAGTGACCTTGAGCAAGTCACTTCCCCCCCCCTCTCTGTGCCTCAGTTTCCCCATCTATAAAATGGGGAGAATGATACTGATCTCCTTTGTAAAGCACTTTGAGATGAAGAGTGCTGTATAAGAGCTAGGCATTTTTATTCTTATTATAAAATGAGGGAGGAGACAGAATGGCTTGGGTAGAAAAGGAGGATTCTGGATAGGGAAAATAGAGTAAGGCCATGTGTGATAAATGAAGGGGGTGGGAGGAGCTCCCTTTTATGGACACCCAGACAGCCAGTCAGCTATTAAATCCCTCTTGGTAGCTGTTCTCTACCTGCTTTACCTGTAAAGATTTAAAAAATCTGACTGCATGCACAGGTAAAAGGAAGTGAGTGGGAACCTCGCCAAAAGAGCCAATAGGAAGGCTATAACTTTTTAAAATTGAAACAAGACTCCCCTTTTGTCTGTCTGTGGTTGTTCTCCAGAAGAGCAGGGACAGGGCTGGACTATGCTGTAAGAGCTTGCGCCAGGTATGAAAAATCGTTAAATCATTCCTAGAAACTACTCATTTAGAACCCCAGATATGTAAGTATATCTGGAAATGTCTAGGAAGCTGCAATTAGGTTTATTTCTTTTATTTCTTTAAGTCTTGTGGACTTCTTTGTGCTAACCCCCAAATGCTTTTGTTTTGCTTGTAACCATAAAGCTGGACATAAAGAATGGAAGAAAACCATTCTTGACGCTTAGTTATTATATTTGTTCTTTTTAAATCTAGCAATACCCTAAGTTTCCAGATGTATTTTCTTTCTTTTTGTTTTTAATAAAATTTATCTTTTTTTAAGAACAGAATTAGGATATTTGTGTCCTAAGCAGTTTGTGCATATGTTGTTTAATTAGCTGGTGGCAACAGCTGATTTCCTTTGTTTTCTTTCTCAGCTTTTCCCCGGAGGTGTGTGTGGGAAAGGGCTTGAGGGTACCCCACAGGAGGAATTCCCAAGTGTGCCTTTCTAGGTTTAAAGGTTTTTTTGGGTTTTTTTTTTTGGAATTGGGTGGTGGCAGCATCTACCCATCCAAGGTCAGAGAGAAGCTGTAACCTTGGGAGTTTAATACAAGCCTGGAGTAGCCAGTATTAATTTTTAGAATCCTTGTGGGCCCTCACCTTCTGCACTCAATGTGCCAGAGTGGGCAATCAGCCTTGACACCATGTCTACACAACCACTTGTTGGTATAACTTATGTCACTCAAGAGTGTGATAAAACACCACCGAGCGACATAAATTACACCGACAGAAGTGCCGGTGGGCGTAGCACTATGTTGGTGGGAGAGCTACTCCTGCCAACATAGCTACTGCTGCTCGTGGAGGTGGTTTTATTATGTTGACAAGAGAACTCTCTCCTGCCGGCATAGAACAGCTGTGTTGGTGCCACTGTAAGCTCCCTAGTGTAGACATGGCCTTAGCGAGGAAACATGCAAAAGGGATTTTGGGTGGGGATGAAGGAGAGTGGAAGTTGAAGGGTAGAGTAGGGGAAGGAGAGATTTGGAAGGGGAAGAAGAAAGTAAAAAGAGAATTCTTTACAGCTACACACACCCAGCATTTAATGATCTGCCCTCCTCTTCTTCCATAATTAACTATCAGCCTGAGCTGGTTGGCTGTTGAATGTCAAGGTTAATAAGATATCCCATCAGTATGAATGAACGCTGCTGTCTTGCAAAGCATATGCATTCCAGGTACTGCCCTCACAGCAAATAGCATGAGCATAACATGAGCTTCACAATAAGCAAAAAACGCACAATTGGTTTTATTCAGTATATAGCATTGGTTTTATTCAGTAGTTTTCTGTTCATCTGCATGCATTTAGTACACATTGCTCATTGCAGTTTAATCTTAAGCCTGCTTCTACACTGAACCTGAACCAGATTCCATTGGAATCTGG
Organism: Lepidochelys olivacea; assembly: GCF_965140295.1. Taxonomy (NCBI): domain Eukaryota; kingdom Metazoa; phylum Chordata; order Testudines; family Cheloniidae; genus Lepidochelys; species Lepidochelys olivacea. The sequence continues at coordinate 42,467,661 of NC_140414.1, read as the reverse complement.
GATGTCTTGTGATTTGGGTCTTTTTGCTATGTTTGTGTTGTGCCCATTTTGTGATTCTTGTAAAAATGTCCACTATCCTTTTGCTTGCCAGAATGCTGGCCATCACTTATTAACCAGAGTATTATACCCTGTTCTTCATTATGTAAACTAAACCACACAGTGATGGAGTTATTGACACTTCTGTGAGATGTGTACTTGTGTACAGAGAAGGAAACACATGCTGCCTTATTGAGCTCTATCTTGTCCTATTCTTTCTTAAGCAGTTTCTGACTGCTAGGAGTCCTTTCCTGGTGATCACATGCAGTGCAACAATATTGTGCATCACATCCCTAGCACTGTCATTCCTAGATGCACTTCACAGTATAGAATCATAGAACTGGAAGGGACCTTGAGAGGTGATCTAGTCCAGTGCTCTGTACTCATGACAGAACTAATTATCTAGACAGTTCCTGACAGGTATTTGTCTAACCTGCTCTTAAAAATCTCCAATGACGGAGATTCCACAACCTCCGTAGGCAATTTATTCCAGTGCTTAACTAACCTGACAGGAAGTTTTTCCTAATGTCCAACCGAAACCTCCCTTGCTGAAATTTAAGTCCATTGCTTCTTGTCCTATCCTCAGAGGTTAGGAAAAACAATTTTTCTTCCTCCTCCTTGTAACAACCTTTTATTTACTTGAAAACGATTATCATGTCCCCTTTCAGTCTTCACTTTTCCAGACTAAACAAACCCAATTTTTTCAATCTTCCCTCAGAGGTCATGTTTTCTAGACATTTAATCATTTTTGTTGCTCTTCTCTGGACTCTCTCGAATTTGCCCAAATCCTTCCTGAAATGTGGTGCCCAGAACTGGACACAACACTCCAGTTGAGGCCTAATCAAAGTGGAGTAGAGCAGAAGAATTACTTCTCATGTCTTCCTTACAACACTCCTGCTAATACATCCCAGAATGATGTTCGCTTTTTTTGCAACAGCATTACACTATTGATTCATATTTAGCTTGTGGTCCACTATGACCCCAAGATCCCTTTCTGCAGTACTCTTTCCTAGGCAGTCATTTTCCATTTTGTATGTGTGCAGTTGATTATTCCTTCCTAAGTGAAGTACTTTGCATTTGTCCTTATTGAATTTCATCCTATTTACTTCAGACCACTTATCCAGTTTGTCCAGAACATTTTGAATTTTAATCCTATCCTCCAAAGCACTTGCAACCCCTTCCAGCTTGGTATCATCTGCAAACTTTATAAGCGTACTCTGTATGCCATATCTAAATCATTGATGAAGATATTGGACAGAGCCAGACCCAGAACTGATCCCTGCAGGACCCCACTCGTTATGCCCTTCCAGCATGACTGTGAACCACTGATAACTACTCTCTGGGAATGGTTTTCCAACCAGTTTTGCACCTACCTTATAGTAGATCCATCTAAGTTGCATTTCCCTAGTTTATTTATGAGAAGATCATGCTGGACAGTATCAAAAGCTTTACTAAAATCGAGATATACCATATATCGAAAGCAATCAGGTTGGTTTGACACGATTTGTTTTTGATAAATCCATGCTAACAGTTACTTTTCACCTTATTATCTTCTAGTTGTTTGCAAATTGATTGCTTAATTATTTGTTCCATTATCTTTCCAGGCACAGAATTTAAGAGCATCATGCCAACTCAGTCATTTTAGCAAGCATTATATTCTCATAGATATAGAAGTACTGTAAGTAAGATGGCTATCCATGCTACACTCAGGAAGGGGTGATATTGTCCTAGTTTATTACCCTTTACTTTGGAAAGAAGCAGCAACTAATGATTTTAAAAACATTCTTTTTCACTTTCAAAGAGGAGAAGAAGATTGCTGGTTGAATAGTAAAATGGGCCTGAGCTGACATGGATCTGAACTTCCCCAATTTCCCAAAGTTCAGGGATATTCATATCTGGGGTTTTGGTTTGGGCATAGCTCTAAGTAAATTGTTAAGTTACCTGAGCTAAACCTCGGAAAGGTCTCCTGCGCATATATTTCTACAAGAAGCATTTTCACTACATGGAGGAGAGAGGAAGAAAGGATTTACCGACATGCATTTTATTTGCTATTAAATGCCATTGGCAGATGGTGTCTGGCACTCATCAGAAACAAGAGACGCTTCATAGAGGAAATTATATTCTCTAATATTTCCTATAAATGTTTTCATTTTATCATGTTTAAATAGTTCATAGGAAGCACTGTCACATCTTTTTATGGGATGAATTCAAGAACAAAGAGTCTTTTCTTTTTTTTAAAAAAGTAAAGTGAGTACACAAATAAAAAAAGATTCTTCTGAAATTGTCCACTATCCTTATGCTTGCCAGAATGCTGGCCATCACTATTATTAACCAGTGTATTGTAACCTGTGCTTCATTATGTAAACCGAACCATACAGTGGTGGAGTTATTGACAATACTATGAGATGTGTACTTGTGTACAGAGAAGGAAACACATGCTGCCTTAAATGGCCCAGAATATCAGGGTTGTTACATGTGTATTGTGTTGAGCACTGGAAATATTAATGTATACTCTAGCTATATCAAAATATGCTAAATTATAAGGTGCATAAACATTGAAATTAGCAGTCTAAGCATAGTCCAATTGATTTTTAAAACTCTTGTACGGTTCCCAATCTTTGCTCAGAGGAGGCTCAGAACAGAATAAAAATGAAGAATGGATTATCTTTTTGTGGAATAAAGTGGGCACAGTGCAAATGCACTGGAGATGAGCCCTGAGAGACATTTTCTTAAATTCCATCCATCTTCACCTCATAAAAGTACTCAAAGCCTTATAAATAATTTAAAAAACTAATGGACGTGGTTTTTAAACAATGTGAGGCTGTTTTTAAAGAAGCGGGTCATGAGCAGATCTGCAAGAGTGGAAATGGAAAATGCACTGCTTCTATGCTATGGTTACCTTGAGAGGTAGAAAGGCATGGTGCGGTGTGTGAGTGCAGCCTTCCTCAGTACTACTGCTCTGTTAGGGCTCAAGCCTGAGCACTTTGACCTTTCTGTAGCAATGCACTTAAGCATGTGCTTAACTTTAAGCAAGCAAGTAGTCCCACTCACTTTCTTTGCTGGATGAAGGCCAGAAGGCTCTTGCAACTTGCAGGAATGAGCCATATAGGTTAGTAGTAAAGACATAGTGCCTAATGACATCACAGTAAACCTGTGTCCCCATTGTTACAGAAACAAACACTCTTTCATTGTAGATACATAGATAGATAGATATGTGTATATATATAGATAGATATTTAGATCAGCATTCTAGGGAATCTGATCTTTAATGTGCTGAACCATCCCTTATCAGTTCATTACTCACCAACTCATACTTTTATGCAGGTTCTCACTCAGTCTTAGGTATGATGCTATAGCCCTCTTTGGCAGCATATAGTTTATTGCAGCATTTAACTGGCACTTCAATGAAGGGTAGACATCCCCCCAGAAACATGGCTGCTACTGTTTTGGAGCCTCATATTGCAATGCACACTTCTAGGGGATGCTGGAGTCACTGTCTTTGAATGGATCTGTGATCTGAAAAAGACACATTGTGATGATAAATTCACAGCTGTGTGATGCATAAGACTGTGATAAAGGTAAATGTCTTACTGGCTAAGGTTGTCATATCCTTGTCAATAATGACCAGTAAATGCACAAGTCTGACCGTGTTCTTTATTTTTCATTTCCATTCTGACATAACATTAAGAGGATAGAGTAAAATGCTAATTTCCAGGCAGTACAATTCGTAGAGATCACTCCCTGGAAGTTTAAAAATAATTCTGTCTCCAACCTTCTGCCTCATAATAACACCATCTAACACTCAGTATAATTACCACAACACACATGAGCTATTTCTTAATTGCAGGGATGACATTGGCTATCTTTTGCTTATTGAGATCAGATGCATTTTACTTCCTGTTAACTTCAGAGCAATTCCACTGGAAATATACATAAACATATGGAAAGCAGTTACCGCTATATTTCTTGATAGCTGTATAATTAATTTCTATTGACAATGTACTTACTATTACTAAGTCTAATCCAATCACTATAAGTAGGTAAGTAGCAAATCCAGAATAGATAGCTTCCCCACAGAGCTAAATAATGAACTTTTAGAGAGATACTAATGCCTCTCCATAGGTGAAATTTAATTGGATAGCTTTATATGTAGTGCTATGAACTATGTTTTTCACATTGTTCATACCAGTTCCTTCATCACCGAGCCTGAGATGGTGATCTGCAAAGCAGATCTGTAAAGGAGAAACAAAATAAGACTACTAAAAAGACAAGAGTCATATTACCTTCAAGGAGAAATTATGTCTGGAATCTAAAATTTCCAGCTTGCTATCATGCAAATTTAAACAAAAACATCTTCATTTGAGGTAAAGAACACTTTTATGCAGTCTTTCAAGTCTTCTCTGTAAACAGAAGTTTGTTTTTTAAAGCAAAAATAGAGATGATCAAATTCAAATAAACAAGAATGTCTTGTGATATCAGCAAAAGTGGAACAAGTAAAAATGAGTTTTATGGCATCACAAAACCATCACAGCAATTTTTCAATCTGTAAAAGAATACCAGGACTGGAACTGTTAGTGTTCTTAAATCAAGTAAGGAAGTCAGGAGGGAGGAAAGGATGCTCTGTGGTAAGGCAATAGAGCCTTCTTTTCTCAGCCACCAGTTTGAAACCAATCTGTATCCAATCTTGTTGATACAGGCTGAGAGTTGATACAGGCTCCTGGCTGTATGTCGGTGAAAGTTATACGAAATGCTGGGATCAATCCAGTTCTTAGGGAGGCTAAGGCTACTTCAAACAGCACCATTACAATTAGCACTAGTCAGCACCACTGTTCGCAGTTTAAGCTGCAGAGATGGAATGAGCATGTAGATTTAAATCTCACCAAATGAGGGTAAATCCATCCTCATCATCGTATCCACTCATTAAACTCCGCACCTGAACATAGTCATTATATGAACAACATACCCTGATATCTCAATGTCTGTACTTTGACCTGTTAACCTTTTACGCCCAGATGGGGATATTGCAGATTATGTATTCCTTACACCATCCAATCCTAAACCGAACTTCACACCCCTTGGTAATCTGTACATTATTCTCTGATAACCAGAAACTTCTACGCTTAAACTCTGTACCATTTTCTTTTTATTTTAACGTCATCTTAATCAAATTCTTGAACTTTCCCTTTTGAAGTGGCCATATTGGAAAGGGGTTAATCTGTACTGGTGAGGAATTGGTTATTCCTGTAGCCCAGAATGTATGGTCTCTATGAGATAAATGATCCCAGTCTTCTCTAAGATTTTTCTGGAACTTCTCACAAACACAAAATTTAGGTGAGGAGGGGAAATTTAAGTGCTTTCTGCGGAAACCTACACTGCATTTGAAAGTATCAGACCTGGCTCAAGCTATCAGCACCTTCACGAGGAATAAATTCACTTCATAGTTTCTTGGGGTGAAAAATAGGAGTGCAATGAATTGTGGAAGTATTAGGAACCTATGAATATTAAAGCAGACAAGACAATTGAGGAAGGTCAGAAAAAATCGACTTCTTCTAGGCATACTGTTTGAGAGAGGTCAGATTAAAATCAAAAGAGAAAATGGGGTGCAGGACTGTTTGGTTTGTTTCTAAACTTTGAAACAAGAGAGGGGAAAATGTCTAAATGTATCATTTTAATGTCCGTTCATGGGGAAGTTGATGAAGGAACAAATCGAAAGGGATGCTACAGATGCAGATGAAGTTGGGGGCTGTAAAACTTTCAAAGAGGCATGCCTCCCAGTTAGAGTGTGAATGTGCAAACTAATTGCACAGCTAGTTTAGAATTTTTTTTTAATTATTACAGGAAATTGCAAGACTCAATCTTCCAAATACAGCTACTGCCATCTATTGATGTCCTGCTGTTGTAAGTTTTATAAAACACTTTTGTTTACCTTTCAGATCAGCATCTTCATGACCCATTTGTCCAACTACGGGAATGACCGCCTGGGGTTATACACCTTTTTGAATCTGGCCAACTTTGTTAAGAACTGGACTAACCTAAAACTACAGACTCTGCCTCCAGTTCAACTGGCTTACAAGTACTTTGAACTCTTCCCTGAGCAAAAGGACCCTCTCTGGCAGGTAATATAACATACCTGTCAATAGTCCCACTGATAATTCTTCAATTACAATGCACTTCTAAAATCTTTTGCAAAAAGACACATTAAAAATGAAGATATTTTATTTTGTTTTAAATGCCTTTTTGGGTTTATTTTATTTTCTTCAAGGACAACAGCTTTGACTGAGAATATATTTGCATATTGGTTAGCTGTGGTCTGCACAGATAAAGCAAGGCACTTGCTTAAACTCAGTCAAATACTAGCCACTTTAAGAGCAGTTGGTTGCTATTTATCTGAGCTTCCCTTCCCTCTTCCCTCGTGTTTTCCTGACGCATCACATTGTATTAACTTATCTTGATGCACAATCATTAGGATGAAAACAGATGAGTGAGATCTACCACAATGCAGATTCACTGTGTCCATTAATATGGAATCACTAGCATTAAGTTACTGTAGCTATAGCAAGGATTCCCAGAATACAATATCCCCTTCTTTAAAACAGCAAGGAAAAAATCCCATATGGGAGATAGTGATTAGCATAAACAGTTACTTTGAAAATAAAGAAATGTCTTACCCCAACTCAATGATGACTAGTTCCCACCTCCATTTGAAATAAATGCCAATGCTGCCTGTAATGCCAGGATAGCAATTGTCAGATAATTATCACATATTCATGGTTCCTCTCTGATTCAGCACATGATATGCCAAAGCATACTCTGTTACACAAGTGTAAATCCAGAATAACTCAAAGGAAATATGTGCACTTATGGTATAAGAGAACAGAATCTGTTTTTAACTAGTTTTGGCAAGATCTGCAGCTAATGTATAAATTGGCCTAACTTCCATTGATAGAGCTATACTGATTTGCACCAGCTATAAATTTGTCCCATTATATTTAGTTAACTTAATGAATTAACAAATCAGGTCTTCAACAAACCATTACCAGCTTATGCAAAGATAACATCAGTGTAATAACTCTTGAAAGAATAATCAACTCTTACTTTTTTCTTCAGATTTTCTGTTCACACATTTTTATTTTGCATTAACATGTAGTAGAATGTTAGTGTTGAATAATATCCTAAATTTCTCTTTTTTTCCTGTCTTTTGGATTATTATGTAAATTTAAATTGTCACTAACTACTATATATTTGAAACTTCTTTGTCACCTAATAAGTAATATGAATAGCTGGAAGGCATAATAGTAATAGGTAATTTTAACCATAAATGGAAATTTGTTTGTTAATACTTAATATTTATTCCTTTTAAATCTAAAACGAACTTAGGCCTCAATCATGCAAAGCCGTTAGGCGAGTGCATTAATTTTAGGCACATGAATAGTCTTATTGACTCATTTACTTGATCAGCACCATAGTGATTATGAACTGTGTCACACTGGCAGAACTAAGGAATAGTGTCCTCTATAGATAGAGTACAAGAAGGAGCTGTGCCAGCTTCTCCAGGCTGCTGTACATCTGCCTTGACTTAGAGAGATTTCCTATAGGGATGAGAAGGTAGTTTAGGCACTATGCCTCAGAGAAGAGACTGTCAACAAGACTTTTAATTATGCTGTGACTAGCTGTATTATATGGAACGGAATTATAACCAGCAACTCATGTTGTAAACTATACCATACAGAATTGTATCGTGGTGACTTTCAGTCACTAGAAGAGCTGACTAATGTGGAGCAAACAACTTGATCAATTAATTTAGCTTTATTTTATGCCCCATGGAATATCTGCAAGCAGATTTTACTTCAAATTTATTAGACTAATATTTTTAGATTTTTTGAAAAATGAGAAATAGTTCAATTTAAGAAAAAATGGAAAAATGAAAATGGGCTGTGGGGTGGGCGGGGCGTAAAAGGGAAAAAAAAAGTAGGTTCTGGATTAAGACTTTAGAAGTAACAAATTTAAGAATGAAAGAGTATTCTCCCCCAGTTTTCCATTTCGAAACTTTTGTGTTTGAAAAATGCTAAACAGCTGTAATAACTTAAAATTTGGGGACGTATCTTTTATCAGGTGTAAATGAATTTATTTTAACTGAGCTACACTTATTTATGCCAGCTAAGGAGTTGGCCCTGATATTTTATGGATTAATAGTGAATCTTCTAATTTGAGCTGTGTGTAGTTGTGATAGGTCAGGTAATTCTCCTGGTGTGCCTATTCCTGACTGTAAGCAGTATGTAAGGTTTCCAGCAGAAATACTGAAATTCACTTCACACTTTACTTACTGTGAACATTTGTATCATGTCAATAAAATAACCTCCCACCTTAGTTTTCAAATGCTTATTTACAATGGGGGAAATTACATTTATCTGTCTAGATCAGTCCATCTGTCTATCCATTTACGGAGTGCCAATCACATTTATACCTTATGTAAATGAATATTCTGAGTTCCCTTATTGCATTCTGTATTTCAGTTGCCATTGTAACAACATTATGCTTATTTTGGGGCCCTTATTCTGAGAGAAGCTGGACACCTGAAGTGATATTCTAGCTCAACCAGAAGTTATGGGCTTGATGCAGGAACAATTTGGCAAAATTTTCTGGCCTGTTAAGCAGGAGATCAGACTAGATAATCATCATGTTCTTTTCTGGGCTTAAAAATCGATGAATATATAAACATAGAAGTCCCATGCACGTAACACATAGGGAGAAAGAAGGAAATGTTATAGCCTCACAAAATTTTCATTTTGACACTGATCCTGCAAAATGTATACAATTGCTCAACTTTACTGATTTCATTGGGATTACTCTAGGTCTTAATCCCACAACATATGGAACACTCTGATCCCGATGTGCCAAAACACCCAAGCATGTGCCTAGAATTCTTACTTGATTGGTTGGTTAGGGCCAGAGTGCTTAGTTCCTTGCAGAACTGAATTCCTGGGGTGAAATTTGAAAAGTGTTACCACTGACTTTAACCATGCTAGAATTTCACCCCAGTGCATAAAATTAAGTATGTGTGTAAATCTCTACTGCATCAGGGCAATTGAAATTTTCTCCAGAGCAGCAGAAATAATTCTTCTTCTCCCCCTCAGAATCCATGTGACGATAAACGTCATAGGGATATCTGGTCCAGAGATAAAACTTGTTACCATCTTCCAAAATTTCTTGTGATTGGACCTCAGAAAACAGGTGAGAAATAGTGAATTGCAATGACTTGAACAGAGGGTGTGATTCTAAGCATATTGTAGCCCACTTTTTGGTGTTGTATATATTTATTTTGGAATAATGCGTGATAGAGTAAATTCAAATGTAAAGAGGTAATAGAAACCAATAGCTGCTGTTAACTCTTCCATTGCTTATGGGGAGAAAGTGGCTTGGATAAAATAGGAACTCTCTTTCCGAACCATCAGCACTTTTAGAACCAAGCCCAGGTTGTTATCACAGTACTCCGACCAGACGTATTGTTATATCTCACAAAAATGCCTATTCTCATGGGAATTCCAGTTGATTTTGCAGAATCAAGAGGCTTGTATAGTTTTGTTAATACCTTTCTTTGAAGTGGAAAGGCTCCTGAGGTCAAAATAGCAACACTTTGCAGTTATACTCCTTCCTATTAAACTAAAGGAATACTTTTTCCCTGGTAATTATGGAATTGGTTATGTTGGTGATAACTTTTGGGTGGGAGCAGTTAGCCTCATTACAAGGGAGGAGGCACATCAAAATACTAAGCTATGTTTCAGGTGCTGTTCCCATGCTTTGTTCCAATGCAATTTTCAGAACACAGGGTCAAATTCACCCCCCCTGCATAGGGTCAGCACAAGACATGTGCCCTATTTTAAAATGGGATTTCAGTAGCACTCAGCTTCTGTACTTGCACTCTATGAATTAAATTCTCCCCATGTACAGAGAAGGTGCAGCATTTCATTCCACCACAATGAAAACAATGCAGTTAGAAAAACTAGAAACCAAATATAGCCAATTACCAGAACTCAGTATATACCAGTGTAAGGAATAATTTTGTCCTGATTACTTTCTCTGGAGTTGAAGGATAATAAGAGTTAAAGCATTTCAGTCATGATGTTTTCACTTAAATTATTTTATATTTTCTACAGTTGATACCTACCTCCTTTGTAAAGTGTTTTGAGATCTAAAGATGAATAGCACTATATAACAGCTAGGTATTTATATGGATCTCATGTAATCATTTTTCCCCAGAAACTGATTTAAGTTTTGTGTCAATGTGTTCTGCATTTAGCAGACATGTAATATGGAAGTAGTCAGAAAGTAGAGCAAACATTCACAACAAACACCCATTTTATTATGCTGTGAGACACAAAGATAAGATAACTATTAAGAGCTCTGACCAAATACCTTCACAATGTTTGCAATCCTAATAAGAGTATTTATCACCTATATAGTCCCTTTCATTTGGGGATGTCAAAGTGCTTTACAAACTTTAAGCCCAACAAACACCTCTGTGGGATAGTATCTTACAGAAGGTGGAAGCCCAGGCAAAGAGAAGTTGCCCAAGGTTACATAGACTACATCTACATGTATGTGTGTGTAGAGTACAGACATGGCACCTCCCCAGAGTATGGGTATAAATAGCAGTGTAGACAGTGAGGCACTGCTTAGATGGATAAAGACATGCAGAACTTTAGGGTATATACCCTACACAGCTCTCTACACACACCCATCTACACTGCTGCTTTTAATAGTGTAGTGTCCTGCTGCCACCCCCTGGCCAGAGCCATTCACTGCCACATGTAGCTACACACCACAGTGTGGATGCGGCCTGTTTTTCACTGCTGCGTGGAGCTATACATACCCTACGTGCCACTGACAATGTCGACAGGCTAGGATGAGTCAGTGATAGAGTCACTGATACACTGATTGCTGTTGCTCTCAGCATTAGGCATTATCTTGAGAACATACCTTTAAATTCCTGTTCTCTTTTAAAAAACAAAATATATATATATATTTCTCAACCAAGTCACCATAAATCTCAACCTGGAGGTAAGATGTGAAAAAATCTTTAAAAAGATAGCCGTTTTAAATGGTGTATAATCAATTAATAGAAAGTTTAAAAAGACATTCTGCTGCAAGCTCAAGTGACACCACACTTTTCATTTCCAGTGGCAAAATAGCGAGTATGAAACTATCTTTCTTAGTGATTCCTGCAAACAGGACATCCCAGCTACTTATGAATTTAAGCCTGGTCTAACTCTGTAAGCATCTACATTAAAATGTAGCTCCAATCGATGTAATTTGCCCACTATGCTGACTTAATATCTCTACCTCCGCAAGAAGCGTACTGCTTAGGTCAACGTAGTTAAGTCAACGCAGTGTCAGCGTAGACACTGTGCTGCTTACATTGGCTGTTGCTGCCTTTCAGAAGCTGTCCCACAATGCCCCACACTGATAGTTAAATTGGTGCTCCTGGTGAGGATGAACACCGTCGACACAAAGAGCATAGTGTGGACATGCAGAAGCGACTTAATTAGTGTAGTGGCTGTACATCAATGTAACTTTGGACTTCTTAATTTTGTAGTGTAGACTTGCCCTTAGTCTAGTTTGGTGGGAAATAATGTTATCACTTAAGCAGAGGATATGTAACATCTAGCAATCCAGAGGAGATAAACAGATATTGACAAAGACTGAAAGAAATGAAAACAGTCCTACAATAATTATTTATGAAAAGCTGTACGAAACATGCTTTGTTTTAACATGAAATATGTTGCAAAATTTAGGGCCAGTTTCTGCCATTGTATGCACAAACATGGCTTCCTCTGACGTGAATAGAAACCTCACGCCTGCATCAGAGCAGAATTAGGACTCTTGAGAATGAAAGAGTTAATGACCACAGAACAAATAAACTTGCATGTATTATCTCTTCATGTTTAAAACTCCAACATGCTAACACATCCTTTCATTAATGAGAATGTATCTTATAAAAAAAAACTTTTTAAATTTTCCTCTTCATTTGTGCATATTTATTCAGAAATACTTGCTTAAATTTAAAAGCTTTAGATGTATCCTACCCTTCCTATGTCAAATAATCCTGTGTCTTGGGTTTTTTCTCCTTTTAGGAACAACAGCACTTTATTTATTTCTCCTTATGCATCCTTCTATCATCAGTAATCTCCCTAATCCAAAAACTTTTGAAGAAGTTCAGTTCTTCAATGGAAACAATTATCACAAGGGAATTGATTGGTAAGAAGACTAACAGAAAAAAAAGTCTCTTATTAACACATGCTAAATCACAATGGAACAATTATAGAAGTATATGTGACACCCACATAATTATCAGATGAATTTCCTATGTCTGGCACTATCAGAGTGAGTTAGAAACTAATTCATAATGATGGGACACTTAATCAAGTGTTGCCCTTAATTTTATTTAGATGTTACAGTAACTGTCATAGTTTCTAGTAAACTAATACAATAGAGAACCCAATTCTGATGCCTTCTCCCCATGCTGTGTTATACCTTACTCTGCAATTTCATCATAATCATATTCATTTTAATAGATCGTACCGCCCTTTCTCAGATTGTACTACTCGTAAAGCAGGGTCTTATTCTAAATGTGGCATAATCTAGCCATCGAGACTGCTTGTGGAGTAAATTACTATTCAGCATAACAAAACGTGGCAGAATTGAGCCATTAATAAGGAACTTTAGATTGTCATTCCCCTCAGACTCATTAACATGGGTTTTTAAATCTTTAAAGAAATTATTTTGTAACGATTCATGTACCAAAAGGTACTAGCTGTCGTCACACTTATAGTAAAGCTAATATGAAGGAAGAACATTGCGAAACATATGTATTTTAAAAGGCTAATCTTGAATTGTTTAAATCATACAAAACTGTAATATGCTGCAATGAAGAATAGAAACAGAACTACACAATATATTTTTAAAAAATCACTGAGAACAACATTATCACAGTGGCTACACTTAGTTTAAGAGAAATACTGAATTACTAGGTTAAAAATGTTGCGAAAACCCAGGGGACGGAAACGCTTCATTGTATATTTTTTCATACTACATAATGAAGCATGTCTCATATTGCTATTGATATTACCAGCGTTCAGAAGTAAAAAAGCGTTCTTTTATTAGCCTGAATTTCATTGCAAGATACATGTCTATTTTTGTAGTTTTTGTTTATGTCTGAGACATGTAGAGATTGTATCATAACAAAAGGTGAGGGAGGTTGCAGATTTATTTTGTTAATCCCAACATACATCTGGATGCATGGCCTATATCCATGGAAGCATTCAAATAATATATGGGATAATGAACCTATAGTGACATTGCAAGAACAAGAAGCAGAAGATAATTCTATATTGACTTTGTTTCTAAAACATCCATCTTGCTCTGCACAATACAAAGGACCAGCCCTTCAGCTGATGTAAATCAGTGCAGCTCCATTGGCTGGCCCACAATTGGCAAATTAGATTAGAAGTGCAAAAACAAACATATCACAATTTATACCATGTTTTTCCATCTACAGCATTTTTATGTCTGCGATGAGATTATAATCCCTATTTTGGCCTTTACACCAGGTAAAGGGACTGTAGTAGGGCTAGGGTCTTTAAAAGGCACGGTTCCAGACAGGGTAGAATTTCTCCAGCATAGCCACTGAGGAAGGCACGCAGGCTGGCATAGGGAGCATTCTGGGACTGAAGTATGTAGCACTGCTTGGATTCAGGAAGCACTGCTGCTGTAGCTGTAATGCAAGCAGCATCCCCCAACTGCCCCTCCTCCTTCCCCAAAACCGTCTAATTTATGCCAGGGACCACTCCATTCCTCAGAGCAGTGCAGAACTGGGAGGATGCAAAAGTGGCTTAAAGCCACATTCTCCTCTCCTCCCACTGGGCAGCAGGTTCTTTGGAACACCTACTAGAAGCACAGTCTAGAATCTCACTTCACATCTTTAATCTGTACACACTTTGACTTCAGATTAGGAACGCTTAGATGTGAATCTCCATCAACGCTTTTATCGTTAAAAATGCTCTCCTAGGAAAAAGAGTATTTCCAGTTATTCACTCAATATTCATTATAAGTACAATTAGTACTTTCCTTATCACTAGTGGAAATCATTGCCAATACAGTCTCAGTGTTTAGCTGTTCACATCATTGACCCCCTAGCCAGTGGTTGTTACTGTTATGATTTTAGAATGACTCTTTTGCCCAGTTGAGTTTTGATTTCTTCCATTTGTGAATTATGTTGGAAGATTAACATTTCCACGTGCTATGAAAGGCAAAATATATGTATAAGACAATTTATTATTTTCTTAATTCGAATCATTGTCTCCTTCTCCCAGGTACATGGATTTCTTCCCTACCCCTTCGAATGTCACCACTGACTTTCTGTTTGAGAAAAGTGCCAACTACTTCCATTCTCAGGAGGCTCCCAGACGAGCAGCTTCCCTGGTCCCCAAGGCCAAGATCATCACCATTCTCATTGACCCATCAGATCGGGCATACTCCTGGTATCAGGTAGGGAATGGGCAATGAAATCAAAAGCAGAGAGTGGAAACTAATTCACGCCCCTTCCTAGGAGATGTTCCAGAGGAGAGATGGGTTGGCCCCCAAAAAACAAAATCAACACCTATGTTTTAAAAAAAATGTTTAAACATATATAGCAACTTGACATATTTGTACAGACAAATGAAATAGCCAGAGCAATGCCAAAAGAGTCATATATAAAGTTAAACTAGGCATGAACTAGAAAAATCCTGATACCCTATGATGAGGTTTGCAAATAACAATATAAAGCACTTAGTTCACCATGCCAGTTGACACTCCTTCCAGCCCCATCCTGAGCACATTCACAAAAGATTACACAAGTCATAAGGCAGAGGAGAAACAGACCCTATGGTTGCATCTACACTGGCAGAATTTGGACTAGACTAGACATGCAATTCTCCATCAGTGTGGCTCCATCAATCCCAACACTGGCAGAACTGTAGTAGGGTGATCATACGTCCTAATATTACTGGGACCGTCCTGATATTAAGACCTTTGTCTTACATAGGCACCCATTACCCCCCGCTCCCGATTTTTCACACTTGCTATCTGGTCATCCTAAACTGCAGTCTGAAATGGTAGAAGGCTGTGTCTTGTCTACACCACAACTGCCAACTGTGCTACAAAGTGTAGAGCTGCACTGTGGCGACTTAAGGGTCCAACTGTTCCTATTGTATATGCAGCTCTAGTGTCTGACTCTCCACTGCCTTGCACTAGCTGGTGCATACCTTTGCCAAGCGATTGCAAAAGTATGTGTGAAATGCTACCAGTTCTGAATGTTTCAATAAATTAGGCTCTATATGGTTTTAACATGGGCTTGTTGGTCTCTACAAACAGTTAACTGAGTGTGTGGGTAATATCCCTTCTTAGTAAAATAGTTGATTCTTAGATTTTTAAGGCTAGAATGGATCATTTGGTCTGATCTCCTGCATAATACAGGCCACATAATTTCACCAAGTGCTCTCCTTCCTCAAGCCCACAACACCTGAGAATGGAGAGAACCATAGATAATCTTCCATTGAAACAGCCATAGGTTTTTGGTTTGTCTTGGGTGGTTGGGTAATGTGTATGTTGATGGTGGTGGTGATGTTATTATTAAGGGTATGATAGCCATGACTAACATTTGAAAATGAGACCATTATTCATCTAGGATATTTCATTACAGTAACACAATAGCAGTGCAGCTACAATTTGCTAAATTCTTAACTATGTTTGGAAGTCTGAAATAGTACAGTTTTCACTTCTTTACTCAAGTATGGCTTAATTTACTAGCTAATTATAGGTTTCAGAGTAGCAGCCGTGTTAGTCTGTATTCGCAAAAAGAAAAGGAGGACTTGTGGCACCTTAGAGACTAACCAATTTATTTGAGCATAAATAAACTAGACTGCTGAATTGGAATTAATTTGCAAACTGGATACAATTAATTTAGGCTTGAATAGAGACTGGGAGTGGATGGGTCATTACACAAAGTAAAACTATTTCCTCATGTTTATTCCCACCCCCCACCACCCCCCGCTGTTCCTCAGAGGTTCTTGTCAACTGCTGGAAATGGTCCACCTTGATTATCACTACAAAAGGTTCCACCCTGCCCCCACTCTCCTCCTGGTAATAGCTCATCTTAAGTGATCACTCTCGTTACAGTGTGTATGGTAATACCCATTGTTTCATGTTCTCTATGTATATAAATCTCCCCACCGTATTTTCCACTAAATGCATCCAATGAAGAGAGCTGTAGCTCATGAAAGCTTATGCTCAAATAAATTAGCTAATTATAGCTATTTGTCTCTCAATTTTGTATGCTAGCACCAGCAATCTCATGAGGACCCTGCAGCTTTGAAGTTCAATTTCTATGAAGTGATTACATCAGACCATTGGGCTCCCTCAGAGTTAAGAACTCTCCAGAAGAGATGTCTCATCCCTGGGTGGTATGCTACCCATATAGAAAGATGGCTAACTCACTTTCCCACTTCCCAGGTAATTTCCCGCTAGCCATTTCACAAAGCTCACTGATTTTGGGAACAACAATCTCAACTTATACCATTATTGCATATAAGCTTGTGATGCTTTTTCATTGATTTTTGGAAAAAATTCAAGGAAAATCTATATAAACAAATGCTTAGATAAAATTCATCTTTACAAAAACGCTCCCAGAATACCTATTTCATGACAAAAAACAGGTTAACACAATGCACACCTATGGATGCTCCATACTCTCAATCATACCTTCTGCCCCTACAAAGAAAAATGGGTATGGAAGGAAAAGGTATATGTAGGGTAGTAAGCAACCTCCCCTGTGACTGCCTCATCTGACCAGGACTTAAAGAAACTCTGTGGTGAAACTAGGAAGCACAGGCTGTGTCTTCTAGTTAGTCTAAATGCTAGAAAGCCAAAAAGATCTATAGAGTCTGTTTCTTTCCATGGCTGGCCTTTTCTGTTACATGGCCTCAAGTTGTACTACAAAGGGGGGAAATAGACTAGACCCATTGTTAGTAAGTGAAAGGAGGACTGGGTTTGTCAGTGACTTGTATCAGCTCCCTTTAGTCCTGCTTCTCTTTTGATAAGCAATAAGTACCGGCCTACAAGCAGAATGGGATGCAAAGTTCACAAAAAAATATGCCCGCAAGTTGGGGGATCTATGGCAGGTAGGACTTCCTGCAGAAAGTTGTTTACTCTCTCTGGTCCTGCTAAGGGAGGGTGCATAACACTGTCCCACAAATTTCAGAACATGCATGGGATTCTGGGTCCCCAAGAGAGCCAGGACTCCAATTACCTGTTTGCTTTCTCTGTTCTTAAGGCTGGGCCTCCTGCTCCTAAGACATATGTTAAAGTTTCTCCCCCCTGCAGTAGTTAATTTCATCACAGTGAATGCAGACCCTGCTGTTAAGCATGCACATATTTCTTGTAAAATTGGCTACCGCCATGTTTGCCTAGTTGCAGTGATTAATTTTACAAGATACACAACAATGTGAACTCATTCTTTATAGAGTGCGTACAGAAAGTGCACTTATTGTGCTTACTAATGTGCACTCAAAAAAGTCAATAATTCATAAGCCCTCACAATAAATATGAAACATACCCATCCAAGTTAGTTATTATCTGTACAGTTCTGTACTGCAAAAGCTTCTATATATAACTTTACCAACTAGACTCAAAGTCCAGTTCAGCACTGAGGTAGCTTTGCATCAGACCAAATTTTGTTAACGTACTTTTGAAAGATCTGCAATAATTATATACTGATTATCAGATACTGTCAATCTACTGCATCTGCATAGTGGTTACTATTTAATTACTAGATATTTATGTGCTTATTTCTCTAAAAGCTCAGTGTGTATTTTAATGCTTTTGAATATTTTGTATGTCTGACTTATCTAATCAAGCTTTTTTAAATCTGTTTTTCTCAGTATTCTGTAAATCTTTGAGATTTTTATTTTATTCTTTGCTTGTGCATGCAAAAATAACTATATTGGGGAGAACAATGTAGGCATCCAAGCGGTTCCCTCAGTTGCCAGATGCAAGACTATACATCTCCAGCAAGATGCAGAGCTGAAAGAAATTAAGGCTAGAAACAGCTGAATTGCACGACTGCTATTGATGCCATATTATCTCAAATCCACCTTGCCTTCAGTTGTGTCACAGAGGAAGTGAGGTAGCTTAGTTTATTGAACTGAGTCTTTTGTCTTCAATGGACAATCTATCCTTACAGTTGCTAATTATTGATGGACAGCAGCTAAGAAGTGACCCAGCGACAGTGATGGATGAAGTACAGAAGTTTTTGGGAGTCTCACCTCATTATAATTACTCTGAAGCTCTAACGTGAGTCTGTAACAGTTTAATCTCTTCTGTTGTATATGATTATGTACATCCATACATCCCACATACAATTTATCATCAGTTACAAACAAAAAATTACATTAAAAGAATATTAAGTTTGCAAGGTCAAGCACTCAAAAATCAGCCCCTTTGAGTATATCCATTCTGATACAGTCTTTCATGATAAGATCACATACTATTTTACCTATAGGACCCCTGCCTCATTCAGTGCACAGGATAGATGGCGCTCACTGAATGAACAACTAGTCCATTTCTCCCCACACCCATAGCTCAATGTGAGGCCCCAGAATTTATTTACTTCACACCATCCAAACTCTGCTCTGAAGACAGAATTATTAATTTCTTCATGGTTGTTTCTATGGTGCTCCTCACTGTAGTTTTTGAGTACTTCACAAACATTATTCAGGTTATTTTTCACAACAGCCCTGAGAGGTGATGGGGTATTATCCCCATTTTACAGATAGGAAACAGACACAGACACCAAAGTCATAAATACACATAATCTTGCATGCCCAATTTGAGATGCATCTGGCCTGATTTTTGAGAGTTCTTAGCATTATATAGCATTTTATCTATCCAAAGCATAGCTCCCACTGGCTTCTGAGCATTCACTGCAAATCAACTGCACCTCTGCAAATCAAACACTAGGGTCTCAAGTCAGGCACCCAGAAAATGAGGAACGCACAATTAGTAATCACCTGTGAAAAGTATGGTTTAAGGGATTTGTTTAGCATCACACAGAAATTCTGTGGCTGAGGCAGTGGTAGAATCCAGTCACCTAGTGCGTCATTTAACAGCCTTAATCATGAGAGTTTCCCTTCAGCTGAAAGAGTCGTGTTTTTTGACATGAGCAAAGCAATGTATTTTTCCCTAATCTTGTGCTCAGAAATGGCTTTGCTGAAACTTCCCAAACCTGAGGAAAACACCCAACAGGGAAAATTTCAGCTTTTGAAGTTTGATGAAGTTATAAGAACAGAAAAGAGGATCTTATAATGGGAAGTGTCAGGCAGCCTTAAATATAGGCAACACTAGCTTCTCTGCCTATATTTAGGGGAAGCTCATCCCCCAGTGTGAGGCCCAAAGGCAATCAGAGGAGTAGCCTACTGTCTAGTGTGCCTTTTATACACTTTCCATTGACTTCAATGGCCCTGGATCAGTGAAGTCCTTTTTTCAAAGGTGCCTGTAATGAGTTCAGTTCAGGTCTGAGATCTACACATGTAGGAGACCTGAAAGATATAGATTTCCCCTGGATCACATGAAAGGGTGGTTAACTATCTCCCTGTCCTTTCCCAGTCCCTGCAGAGAGTTCACCATCAGCTCTTGGATCTCTGCAGGAATTTGGACTGGCTGGATATTAACCCTCCCAGATCCGCAGTAAATAAGGAAGAAGCTTTTACACTGGGCCTTTCCACATCAGGGAACCTCACTTACAGCTGACTTCCAGGGGCAAGCTCTGTACTGGGGGTATTCCATGGAGCCAAGCTCTGTATTGGGGGTATTCCATGGAGCCAAGAAACCAACAGCCTCTTATGAAGGTGAAGGGCTACAGGGGCTCTCCAAATATTCAGCATCTGCTTGGGTGGTCATTTCCTCCTACAGATTCCTATGTCTGCAGGGCTTGGGGTAATAATCCATGTCCATTCCACAGTCAGGGAGGAGGAGAAGCAAATCCTACACTTTTCCATCTCCATAGGAGTGATACAGGGAGGAATGATACAACTATAGGAGTGACATAACTCCAGCAGGGAAGTTTTCATCTCCCTCACACCGCCTCCAGTTTTACTTAAGGGTAATACTGCAATGGTTCCTCGTCAATCTTTTCCAGAACAAACAACACTTGTTGGTTATACTGATCCTTATACTAAGTATAAGCCCAGAATTGTGCAGGCTTCTTCTTTTTTTAAAAAAAAAAAGTCTCTTAAAAAACATTGCTTTTCAAAATAGCTTTTCCTAGGTAAACAGTTTCATTTTCTGGAATGTAATTTTGTAAGTCCTTGGTTCATAATGTGTACAAAGTGCTGGCAGGAATTTTGAATACATAGCTAAGCTCCTGATGTTTGCATACCTGCCACACTGCACATCTTCCATGCCTTTTGTTATGTGTTCAATATATTTGGGGACAAAATTTTCCCTTCGGTAACTAAACTGAAGTCAGTGGAGTCACATACAAGGTATAAAGTTGGTCTCACCTTTATTTAAACAGGAAAATGAGTTGTAAACAGTTCTATAAAATTGTACAATCACAGTTCAGAAACACTGAGAACGCAAGTGTGTGGAGGAAACACACAGGTTTGCATGGAAGAGGAAACAACATTAAACAATGTGGTAGCTTCACATTAAGAATGTCAATATAAAATCAATTGGATAGGCTCCTTCAAAGTCATTGCTGTTTATTAAGCATACAACACACATTTTTAAAATTGTCAGAATGCAAGCCAAGGACCCAACTGTGCAAATACTACTGGACAACAAGCTTATTGCCATATGTAATCCATAAACATCAATATGGCTTCTCACAGGAGTGTGAAATTCACCCTGGTGCAAAGAATAAGGGCTGCGCACCACTTAAATGCTACTGAAGCCCTTGAAATAGGATGCAAGTGAGACATAAATGCTGCTTATGGCCCTGCACAGAGGTAAATATCATTCAGCAGTTAGTAAGCACTCCATCCAGCACTAAGTGAGTGCAGAATTAAATCCTAACCTATCATCCTTCACATACACTACTAAACCAGACTGGGGTTTATCCTTTTATTATTCTGATGCATTTGTAAAAACTAAAATTAAACTAATGTTGTAAGAGTTAATTCCTGTCTGTACATATGCTCTGTGATCCTCAAGTAAAAAAATGCTAAAGAAAGATGTCACAATCCACAGGATCGGTGCTACATTTCCAGCTTTGAAACAGTCTCTAGGAGGAACCCCTTCAGTGTGCCAGATCCTGAAGGGGTCTGTCTCTCCCTTCATAGGTTAGGCCTCACCACGTCCTTAGATTGAACCTCTGGGCCTTCAGCACTTCTGCTTCACACCGTGAGCTCTGATCAGCAAGTCCAACTTTGCAGGGAAACTGTGGAGCTGCCAGTCTCCTCTGGCTCTGAGGAGTCTAGGTGACACGTGCACTTTTGATGTGAGACTCAGAGGGCATCTCTGTGAAAAGATCAGAGGGGTGTGTGTATGTATGTGTGTACACTAAGGTATACCTTCCACAGAACTTTATGTAAGAGCAACAATACGGGGAAACCTGGGTGGGAAAACCTGGTAGAGATTTGTACACTCTTTGGGGATTAATGCACCTCACCAAGTATTCGTAATGATACTCAAACAGTGTCAAAACAGTAGGGTTTATTAGCCAACTGGAACACTGCATAGGAAGACCTTAAGTTAGCTTAGAGAAAGAAAGGCTAAAGCATAGAGTAAATCCATTTTGGTTAGCTCAGAGCCCAGCCAAACTGTAATGAACCCCATTGTTCAAGCTTTCTCTGTCTCTGTCTGACCTTCTTGGTCAGTCCCAGGTGAGAACCCCAACTCCCTCCAGCAGCCAACTCTTATCCTCCCACTTCACACCTTCCCAGTCCTTTGTTCTCTAGCTGGGGTCTTTTCTCAGCTTTCCTGCTGAGAGGTGGGAAAATCCATAACCCTCTTGGCCATTGGTTACTAGGTGGCAATGTCCTGGTGATTGCGTTTTCCATTGTCTTCCATGATTTTCCATTGATTGGGAGTCAACCTCCACCAGTTCCTTTTTTAATGACCCATTCAGGCTCAGACATTCATATGTATGTCTCCCAGCCTTCCCTGCGAGTGGAGTCCTTTTCCCCCACCCCAGCTAGCCATACAAAATGTAGGGGAAACTGAGGCACCCATAAGATTCGTAAAAATACTACAGAAAATTTCCACTTCATTACAAAAGGTAAGATCAGTGTTTGTGGGAGCAAGGAGGAGTCTGCCATGTAAATCTGGTAAATTGCACATCCAGATACCTGTCTGAATGCAGTTACTGGATTTGCTGGCAAATATTACATTAGATGTGTAGTTACCTAATTTGCCTCAGCAAATATCTATTTGCATGTGCAAGTACCCCTCAGAGGTTCAAAAATTAATACAGCCTCACTCACCAAGTCCCCCGTTCCCCCCCCCACACACACACACACACTTTTTATTTTAAAGATACATCCCTATCCAGTTTTCTAGCTGCATCCTCTTGGCCACAGGATGTCCCTGCCTTGCCCTGACTGGCTGGTAGGAGAGGGCATTAAACACATTGTTTCCAACACATGCTCTGCAGCATTTTGAACTGGTGGTTCCTTTGTGGATTTTTCTTCCCTCTCCTCACCATTGAGGCAGAGAGAAGTGGGGATTGTGTGTTCACATGGTTAACAGAGAGGCTCAGTAGCTGTGTTTCCCACTCAGAGAACAAAGGGGCTAGAGGGGTTAGAGAGAAAAATGGCCAGGCAGCACTAAACTGCTGCTTTTCACAGAGGGGAAAGCCAGGTACAGAGCTAATACAGATCTAATCTGATCTGTCTAGATTCTTATACAGCACTCTCCTGACTGGAGCAGACATGATGCAAGAACTGTTGCTTCCAAGTCTCCTGTCAGACAGTGCTTCAGCGAGAGAGAGAGAGAGAGAGAGAGACAGAGAGAGAGACTATTTTGGAGAATGGAGGAATGGGATATTAAGCCAAAATGTGAGTCCTCTGTTACAATTAGCTCTGCTGACAGGAGAAACCCTCTCTATGCCTGGATCACCCTCTCCCCCACACTGGAAAAGGTTGTCCATCTTCCCTCATACCCATTCTTTATGGGAGGAGGGAAAGAAGACATAGTGGCCCTGTCGGAGTGGTGAGATGAACATGACCCCACTCTGCACTTGTCCTTGTTGAACCTCATCAGATTTCTTTTGGCCCAATCCTCCAATTTGTCTAGGTCACTCTGTACCCTATTCCTATCCTCCAGCATATCTACCTCTCCCCCCAGTTTAGTGTCATCCGCGAACCTGCTGAGAGTGTAATCTATTGTTTTATCAACCAGGCAAGGTACTAACAAGCTTCTACAAGACTTTATTTTCAAAGTGGAAACCTCTTTACCAAGCTGCTGCTGCACCTCCTGTAGCTTTCTCCCAGCCTCTCAACTCCTCCCCGCTCCTTCCTGTTTCCTGTCCTTTCAGACTCCCAACAGCCAGTGCTCCCAATTCTAATAATTACAAGCAACATCTAAACACCACATCTATCCCATCATCCAGATCATTATTAAAGATGTTGAATAAAACCAGCCCCAGGACTGACTCCTGGGGCACTCCGCTTGATACCGGCTGCCAACTAGACATTGAGCCGTTGATCACTACCCGTTGAGCCCAACAATCTAGCCAGCTTTCCATCCACCTTATAGTCCATTCATCCAATCTGTACTTTTTTAAACTTGCTGGCAAGAATACTGTGGGAGACTGTATCACAAGCTTTACTAAAATCAAGATATATCTCATCTACCGCTTTCCCCATATCAGAGCCAGTTATCTCATCGTAGAAGGCAATCAGGTCAGGCATGACTTGCCATTGGTGAATCCATGTTAACTGTTCCTGATCACTTTCCTCTCCTCCAAGTGCTTCAAAGACACATGCTACCTCTGCTCATGTTAGTATGCTAAAAATATCAGAGTGTGTGCAGTGGCATGGGCTGTCTACCCAAGTACAATCCCACCAACTCCCTGGGTATGTATTCAGGTGGTCATCTTGAGCTGCCACCCATGTTCCTGTGGCCAGATTACCAAGCCAGGGGGTTGGGTGGGACTGTACTCGGGTAACTAGCCCACACTGCTGCAGTCACAGTATTTTTAGTGTGCTGGCTTGTGCAGAGCTAACACGTCTGTCTACTTTGGCTGTGAAGCTGGCCCCCAGCTGTTGTGTAAACATACCATAAGCTATCATGGAGCTGGGAGACACGTGAACACCAGAGCCAGGGCAGCAGCAAAGATGCCTCTAACCTCCTGTGAATCCCTGGGGGTTGCTAAGTGAAGGGCAAGTAGCTCTTTCCATGATGGAGCAAACCTTGAAGGCTTTTTTGTGGAGGAGAAGCAGTTAGTGTGCTTGCCTGAACTCAGGATACCCAGTCCAATTCTCTGCTCTGCTACAGACTTCCTGTGTGACCTTGGGAAAATCACGTGGTCTTTCTCTGCTGCCATTCCTCATCTGTAAAATAAGGATAATAGCACTGCCCTACCTCACAAGAGTGCTGTGAGGATAAATACATTAAACATTGTGAGGCTCTCAGTTACTATATTAACAGAGGCTATATAAGTTCCTTAGATAAGGTAGGGAAGGAGGATAGGTGCTGGGCAGGGGGAATTACAAAATATGAGGTCTCATTAGCTCTCTTTTGAAAAATTGAGTTACAGCTAAGACTAACACTGTATCCTTAAGTATTTCCATTGCACCCAAATACAGTATCACATAACATACTTTGCACAAAATGTACAACTTTATACAGTCCCAAGAACGTGAACAAAATGGGGTGCTTAACTGAATTGCTTGGCTTTTTCATTCTATAATTTTGGACTTTCCCATAATGTTGAATATACTCATACTGAGACAGAAATGTTAGGGCATAGTACTACAGTTTTCCTTTAGCACAGCACACTATATTACTTCTTCTCTTGGGAAATTAGTGCAAGCCAGCCAAAGTACTTCACTATGCAATGAGCAGATTGAAAAGTCCAAAATAGAAATGAATCTACCATCAATATATCCATTTAATCAATGACTGGTTTAATTTTAATTGATATAATTACCGTGAAAATTTAGGCTAGAAGGATTAGCCCTGGGATAACAGGCTGGGCAGGGGGTAAAAAAGATCCCCCTCCCCGTCCCCCTCTCCTGAAATGAGTTCACATATGTGCAGTAGCAAATTGCAGGTGCGTTGGTGTTTAAGGAATAGGCCCAGGGCAACAAAACATTCTGAAACTAATTAACTTTACATTTCAGCCAATTATACTTCATCCTTCTTAAACAGCTGCTGAACAGCAAAAACGTAAACCTGTTCAATGTTTTATGCATGCTGCCAAGTCCCATAGCAATAAATTCAAAACTTAACCCTATATTTTGCTTGTTTCCTTAGTGTGTTAATGCCGTAATCTAACATTCCTATATCTTTGATTTTAAACACATGATGATCAGACTTCAAATTTCTGCAAAGATTGTTTAGAGACAGTGTTTCTGCTGATGCCTGTCTTGGAATGAAAGTGACATCTAGAACCAATTACATGAGGCAACCAGCCCTCCAGGTGTAGTGATACATTAATGGCAAACCAACCACTTCTTCCAGAGGATCTAAACACTGCTTTAGTTGCCTCAAAAATACACAACTAAGAAATATGTTGTTAAAAAAGTACTACTGGCAGATGTGTGCATGCACATAGAGGAGACCAGATCTAGCTTCCACTTAAGTCAACATGGTCCATAAGTCTTTTTTCAAATCTCTGGCACTTCCAGTGGACCAAGTTCTGACCTGGAAAAGTGTGTGATATCACAAGTCCAGTCAAGTGCCTCTTCTTGACCATTCACAAGACTTCTGTGAAGGGAATCGATTCTGGATCCCGTGTATTTTAGGCTTCCTGAGTATAACAGTCCAGTCACTCTCTGCCATTGGCTTGAGATCCCTGGCACACTCTCAGGATGCAGATTCCCTGTCTAACACGCCTTCCTGAGAGTTTAGACAATGTAGCTCACTGCCCAGCACTCGGACACCAGGCTTTTCTGGCTCCCCTGTAGCTTAAACATGCCTTATCTCAGAACCTCCTGAAAGTGTGAGGTGCTGGGTTACAATTTAACTCTCAGCGCACGTATGATAAGGTATACCACATAACACACAGTCTTTTCACAGGATTCAAAACACAGCATTGGTCTTTGTTTAATAACTTAAGAAATACATATCTATATAAAAATCATAAATCCTGCATGTATTTCTGTGCTTCCATTTCCTCAATACTCCAGCACATTCTTTGGGCTGGGATCCAGGTTACCTGGGACTATCCAGCAAGTTCATTGTGGTGCATGGCTTGCTTTTTTTTCTTTTTCTTTTTTTTTTTAAAAACATGGAGCCTTTTCTCCCAGTGTACCTACTGACTCTGGCCTGTGATGGGATGTTAGATGGAGTGGGATCTGAGTTACTACAGAGAATTCTTTCTTGGGTATCTGGCTGGTGATTCTTGCCCACATGCTCAGGGTTCAGCTGATCGCCATATTTGGGGTCAGAAAGGAATTTTCCTCCAGGGCAGATTGGAAGAGGCCCTGGGGTTTTTTGCCTTCCTCTGCAGCATGGGGCATGGGTCACTTGCTGGAGGATTCTCTGCACCTTGAAGTCTTTAAACCATGATTTGAGGACTTCAATAGCTCAGACATAGGTGAGAGGTTTATTGCAGGAGTGGGTGGGTGGGTGAGATTCTGTGGCCTGCATTGTGCAGGAGGTCAGACTAGATGATCATAATGGTCCCTTCTGACCTTAATATCTATTAATCTATGAATCTCCTTACCCTCTCCTGCCCAAACTTCTTGTGTATCCATCAGACATTCCCTCTGAGTTCACTTTAAATGCCTTCTTTGTCACCTCTGTCTTTGTCCTGCTTAGGGAATTGCCACTCTCTATTTCCTGACCCCTTCAGACAAGAGAAGGAAGTGTCTTTCAAACAGCTCATGGAAACTCACTTAGCATATCTATTGTCCCATCAAAGCACAGTAGTTAAAGTTAAGTACTCCCTGTTGTCCTTAGTCTGTTGTATATTTGCTCTACGTTCTTTCTGCAATGGTGGATATGCTTTGGGACAGCGGCTATCTGAGACTATCTAGTAAGTAGAATTCATACATTGTACAGATACCCCAAAAACATCACATCACACATGGGGCTCTGTAGACTCTTTGGAGAAATGGATATCTTCAGGCAATTGATAATGTTCTCAAACATGTATTTCACTGCATAAATTGTTCTTGAGCATACAGTGGCTGTCTAAGACACTGTAATATCAGTTCTCTCCCTACTTGGAAGAAGTAAAACATCCGAGATATCACATAGCTGGCTAACTGACTATTTAGTGGCTGAAGGTTCTTCCATAATTAAACCTTTCATAAGATATTATCCCTTTTAGGTTTGACCCTCAGAAAGGCTTTTGGTGTCAGCTGCTGGAAGGAGGGAAGACCAAATGCCTGGGAAAAAGCAAAGGCCGAAAATACCCACCAATGGATCAAGAGGTACCACTTTTCTAGAGATCTGAGTTACAGTTTGTGAAAAACTCATGCAGCATCATGCTTGGGGCTCAGGAATAAAGGATGGTTCATTTTTTTTAATGTTTTTTTTTTTTAAAAACCTACAGTTCAGGATAACCACACCTGTATTTGTCCAACAAATGCATTCATACTCAGGCTTTTAGCTTCCCAGTCATTGCTTCTTTGTGTGGTGATGCATGTCCCTGCTGACTGGGACATTTCCAGGCTGCACAGATGTGAATTCTCCCAGCAAACTCAGACAGTGAAAGCTGACCTGCTTGCTTTCTCTTCACTCGTGCTAATAAGCTTACTGGTGATCATCCCAACTCCAGCATTGCCTGTGGCAGGTGGTTAGTCCTTCAAACCCCACAAAGGCATCTCTTCTATGGTCACATAACAGCCTCAGCTCAGAACTAGCACACACTTGAAGACTTTGATCCATCTTTTATACAATTATGGGGTCTTTCATCTGGAGTTTCAAGAAGCAGGTAACCAATAAACAAAGGGTTTTTCTCCATACATTTACATTAGTCAGTCTCCTAGAAAAGTTGCATACAATCCCACAAGAACCTAAACAAATGCATTTTAATACAATGGATCCAAAAGATATTGAATTCAGTTTAATAAGGTTTAACTTAATAAGGTTTGTCCAGGAAATTTTCCTGTCACAATGATACTAAGAGAACTGAAATTGTGGGCCATAAAAATGTGGACACTGTTCCTTTAAGAATTTTACCTGGTTTGTCTCTTTGCTTTTTCAGCAAGATTGTTCCCCACAAGGGTGCCAATTTTTAATGTAAATTATCTTTGTTCCTTTTCCCCTCTTCCCTCAGTCTAGAGCTTTTCTTTCAAGCTACTACAGAGATCACAATGTGGAACTGTCTAAACTACTGCACAGATTGGGACAACCCCTGCCATACTGGCTGAGACAGGAGCTTCAGAAAGTGAGATAGCACTGATGTTCAGAGGACCAAAGTCTCTAATGACAGTTACTGGCACCATAAAACCCCTCGCTTCCCCGACTCACTTGTGATTGTCAGTACACGACCTCATGAATAACTGTCTCAAAATTAAATACAAATATAAAACTGTTTATATATGCACGCGCTGACAGCTATTAGCATCAACTCCTTTGTCAGCTTCTGGGACACAATATGGAGCTATATGGCATTATTCTTTATCCAGCCTGGGACTCATGCATAGTCTAGTCCCTCTGTTTACCAGAAAGTTCCAGAAACTGTATGTATGATTGATAGTCTTCATCATATATGACAAATTACAGCCTGTCAGGACACAAGCAAAGAACAGAAACATCTCTCGGTGGATTGTGAGGTTGGTTGAATTTAATAGTTTTCTGTATTTTTTTCTTTTGGCCTGATCCTTCAAGGTGGGTTTTTTTGGAGCAAACAAAAGGAAACAAAGTTGTCAATCAAAACATGTGATAACCATGAACCAGCTGGGTCAACAACAGTCTAGACAGCCCAAACTGTTGATATGTATTGGTGGGCTCCGAGTAGCCACACTGTCCCTGTCCAGTTTTCTTCCCTCCTCCTTGGATACAGTCCTTGTCCACTTAGGACACTAGATGTGTCTCATATTCCTGCCCATTGCCCATGTCCCTCTTCTCCCCCTCCCCCTTCCTGACCCCCTGGACACTGTCCCTGCCTCCAGCTTCCATATGAGGAGCCCAGAAGCAGAAGATGTGTGTACGAGATGGAGGAGATAGCGCAGTCAGGCTGGAGTGAGAGTTGTGGAGGGATCAACCATGCTTTTTGAGTAATAGAGTTTAAGGCCACAAGGGACCACCATCTAGTCCGACCTCCTGTATAGCATTGGCCACCAACACTACCCACCATCCACACTCTAACCTCAAACACTGAAATTTAACCAAAGTATTACAGCTCACAGGAGACGAGATTGTTATTTGTCACAGGCAGATAATAGAAGGGACCAAAGTGCAATGGTAGTTGGGGCCCCTGCAATGGTAAAGAAATAATTAAAATATACCCATGTAAACCTCTCAAGTGACCCACACCCACGTGCTGCAGAGGAAGGTGCAAACATCCAGGGTCACTTCCAATCTGATTTGAACGAAATTCCTTCCAGATGCCACAGATGGCAATCAGTTAGATTCCGAGCATATAAACAAAAACAAGAAAGAAAAATGCTAAGTGCCACCTCAGAGCCCTGGCCCTCCCTGTCCAATGGCCCATCTCCAGCCATGGCCATCCCTGATGCTCCAGAGGAAGGAGATAAAAAACCTCCCAGAAAATATTGGGGGAGGGAAAAATCCCCTTTTGACTCCTGCTAGTGGCCAGCAAGAACCCTGAAGCATAGGCTTTCAGGAACAAAAGATATAAACTGGAAGTGAGACTTTTAGAATCATAGAAGATTGGGTTGGGAGAGACCTCAGGAGGTCATCTAGTCCAACCCCCTGCTCAAACAAGGACCAACCCCAATTAAATCATCCAGCCAGGGCTTTGTCAAGCTGGGGCTCAGGCTTTTTGAGCCCTGCCCCCTACCACCACAAGCAACACAATCTGGAAAAAATACTTTTGAGCCAAACTCATGATTTTTGGAGGGTTCTGATTCCTAATTTTTGAATATTTAGGTTTCATATTTAGGTTTTGAATGTTAGTCTGTATCAGCAAAAAGAACAAGGAGTACTTGTGGCACCTTAGAGACTAAGAAATTTATTTGGGCATAAGCTTTCATGGGCTAAAACCCACTTCATCAGATGCAGGCAGTGGAAAATACAATATATAGAGATATATACACACACAGAGAACATGAAAAAATGGGGGTTGCCATACCAACTCTAACAAGACTAATTAATTAAGGTGGGCTATTATCAGCAGGAGAAAAAAAAAACTTTAGTGATAATCACACCACACGATCCCTTGTCTATAGCCAAGCTCTAAGATACAATCGCATTTGCTCCAATCCCTCAGACAGAGACAAACACCTACAAGATCTCGATCAAGCATTCTTAAAACTTCAATACCCACCTGCTGAAGTGAAGAAACAGACTGACAGAGCCAGAAGAGTACCCAGAAGTTACCTATTACAGGATAGGCCCAACAAAGAAAGTAACAGAACGCCACTAGCTGTCACCTCCAGCCCCCAACTAAAACCTCTCCAGCACATCATCAAGGATCTACAACCTATCCTGAAGGACGATCCCTCACTCTCACCTGACCTGAAGCAAATACTCACCAGCAACCACACACGATGCAATAAAAACACTAACCCAGGAACCTATCCTTGCAACAAAGCCTGTTGCCAACTCTGTCCACATATCTGTTCAAGGGACACCATCATAGGACCTAATCACATCAGCCACACCATCAGGGGCTCATTCACCTGCACATCTACCAATGTGATCTATGCCATCCTGTGTCGGCAATGCCCCTCTGCCACATACATTGGCCAAACCGGACAGTCTCTACGCAAAAGAATAAATGGACACAAATCAGACATCAAGAATTATAATGTTCAAAAACCAGACAGAGAACACTTCAACTGCTCTGGTCACTTAAGTAACAGACTTAAAGGTGGCAATTTTGCAACAGAAAAGCTTCAAAAATAGACTCCAATGAGAAATTGCAGAACTGGAATTAATTTGCAAACTGGACACCATTAAATTAGGCTTGAATAAAAACAGGGAATGAATGGGTCATTACACAAACTAAAAACTATTTCCCTGTGCTAATTTTTCCCCTACTGTTACTCTCACTTCTTGTCAACTGTTTGAAATGGGCCATCCTGATTATCACTACAAACTTTTTTTCCTCCTGCTGATAATAGCCCACCTTAATTGATTAGTCTCGTTATAGTTGGTATGGCACCCCCCATTTTTTATCTTCTCTGTATATATCTTCCTACAGTATTTTCAACTGCATGCATCTGATGAAGTGGTTTTTAGCCCATGAAAGCTTATGCCCAAATAAATTTCTTAGTCTCTAAGGTGCCACAAGTACTCCTCGTTCTTTTAGCTGAATATTTAGGGTTAACAATGTTGAAGAAAACTGGCGTGGTGAAAGTTTTTTGGACAAACCATTGAAAGGTTGCGGTGGGGAACCGGAGTAATTCCAAAGACTATCCGGCCAACCCATAATCTGAAAGAACATACGTGCCAAATTGCATCTGCAGCAATTCATCGGTAATTAAAAGATAATTTTGAAATGAAAAGCTCAGGAAACACCAAATGTTGTTTTGGGAGCTTTTAAAGGAATACAGCAGATGTCTTAATCTGTTGCACTTCCTTTTGGAAGGGGTGGAAACCAGCTTTTCATGTAAGAAAAATACTAAAGTATCTTTTAAAATCTCCTTTTTCTGACATCCAATTATGTCTTTAGTATACACTCCAGAGGAGGGTTTCATATCCCTTTTTGTGCCTCCTTGTTATTTATGTTTGGCTAAGTGTCATGC
This sequence comes from Lepidochelys olivacea, assembly GCF_965140295.1. Taxonomy (NCBI): domain Eukaryota; kingdom Metazoa; phylum Chordata; order Testudines; family Cheloniidae; genus Lepidochelys; species Lepidochelys olivacea. The sequence continues at coordinate 42,435,541 of NC_140414.1, read as the reverse complement.
TACCAAGATATTCCATGTTCTCATTGATAAACTGAGACTTGATGTGGTTTTGTTAGGTGTAGCATACAATTTGAATATAAAAACAGCAGCATATTAGGGTCTAATTTCTTCTGCCTGGAACATGATCCCTCAGCACAGCCTTTGTCCAGAACACCTTTATTGTAGAAAGGTCTTTGTACACTGGCTGTAAATAATCTTGACTTTTTTTTCCCTTTAAGCAAATCATGAAATTATGCTTTTGACATCACTGACTATAACTGAGGGGCATCTGAAAAACCAATTAAATAAATATAGAATAGAAGAAGAAGAATAAAGAGCAAGCCAAACACGTTGTTAATAACAAGGAAAGCTGGAGTTTGGGGGGATGGGGGGAAATTGTGGACTGACTTTCTGTTTTATGAATTACATACCTGGCCAGGCCGACTCCTGCATCTGTGCAGAGTCTCGCTGAAATTAATTGTACATGGAGTTTACCCAGGTAGATCTTTTTGTAGGATTATACTCCTTTACATCCTTCCCCTTACTGCATCTGTATCCTTCCATGCCTGCTCTAGTATCTCTGCCTTTAAAAGGTAGAATCCAGCATGGATCAACACATGCCAGAATCTATGATAGCATATCAGATTATCAGAGCAGTAGTCATTTAGCTAGAGTCAATCAGAAAAGCATCTCTAAACTTTCAAATTATGCATTGACCTCTCAAAGTCTAAAATAAAATTTCCAGCTTAACTGCTTTTAGCCTCCCCCCTACACCCCAATCAAACAAATTCCCTCCAAGATATGGAATCAGTTTGCCAACTTTCCCCAGAACAAATTAAAATGGCTGAATTATAAACTCTGGGGGAAGGACAAGTTTGTATAGTAAAAACAATGAGAGCGCTGATTTTGGATGTTATGAGGCTGTAGGGACATGATTTGAAGACAGAAATAAAGAATGCTTTGTAGTATCAAATTATATCCCTGCATCCATGTTTTGTTCGTATTTGTACTCATTTTTGAGTGAATAATTCTTATGAAAAGTGCTGAATTGACAGACCATTCAATAGAAGAGCCACAGAACTGGCACAGATAGCATCAGTAAAGCTCCTCCACACCATCCTGCTAATGTGAGTTAGTCCTTTTCTGGATAAACCCCTTCCAACATGAAGATGGTAGCATAGTCTCTTTGCAACCACTGTATACTCATCTTCACTGAGGAACTTTCAGAATATGTCCATCCTCACAAGTATCACATAATAAAACCTACCTTTAAAATAAATACTTCTTATCACATGTACTGCAATATAAACCAAAGGCAAATAGGCCCTCCAACATTATGTTAAAGACATATATTCTCAGAAGACAAATTTTCCCTGTAAATGAAACAATTCTTACCTTTTTTTAATATTCTCTTTTCTTCCAGAGTATCCTTTTAATGCGACTGCTAAGGTGTGGACCTATCTACAGATTGGATCCCCCATCACTATCATATCTGGAAAAGCTAGCAGAAAATAAGGATTTGCAAACAAAGGAGATTCTTAAGTGTTCAGTGTTCCAGTGACTGGATACTTTTTATAAAAACATAATCAGCATCATTTGGAAATATTTTTTTTAAAAAAGTCCTAGTCAAAGATCTGAGACACGGGCAAAAAGTTAATGGCCTTGCCTACAGCGGTTTTTTTTGTTTCTATTTCTATCTGACAACAGCACATCCAGTCTAACTCTGGTATATACTTGAGGTTTGGGAAAAAGCAAAATAAATTTTGATCACAAAGTATTTTTGGTTGGGGGGGGAGAAAATCTGTCTTTTCTGAAATTGTTTTAAGTAATTGTGTATACACCTTCTTTGTTCTTCTCACTTCTACAGAATAAACACCTCTGCTGGTACATCAGATGTGAGCACTTATTTTTTCCTTATACCTTCTACAGCTGTCATAGCTAAACCAAAATACTGCTATTTGTTTGACCTCTGACTTATATTTCAAGTTGTGCACGGGCTCAGCTACTCTTCCCTTCTGCATCCATACTGTGCCTCCACCCATCCTCCACACTGCAGCCTCTGATGCTTTGGGATTTTCAGCTTCTTGTAGACCTAATCATCTGCCTCACTCGTTGTCCCCCAGCTTTTGGGCAGAGAACAATAATTTTGGCATCTGGCTGCCTATGTACATATGGTGGTAAATTTTATACATGGTGGAAATGACTTTCAAAAGAATTAGGCATGCATGCTTCTACCTGAATTCAGTGAGAACCATGGCTACTCAGCTGCTCAGATAATCAGGCCCTCATTATTGAATATTCATTGGTGCAGTGACTTGGACAGAACTCTCCGGTGTCTCAGGTGAATGCTGTAATTACCAACCTACAGTCTCTCTCTATATATAAAATTGGACAAGTCCAATTTGAGAGTGCCTTACCTCAGATTACCCAATGGACTAGTGGTTAGGCCACTTTCCTGGAAAAGAAAGATGTGGGTTCGAGTGCAGTGTCAAATCAGGCAGAGCAGGGATTTAAATCTGGGCCTTCAGGTGAGTGGCCTAACCACTGGGCTATTGGTCTCTCTCTTGTTCTTTTTCCACAAGAGAGGACTAACGTGGCTTAGATAACTTCAAGAGACTGTTTACAGCTGAGAATCTCAAGCAGAAATAGGTGCCTACAGCACAGATCAGTAGGATTTATAAACCTAAGTACCTTTGAATCTGCCCTGTCTTGTTCCTCTGCATTTCATTCCTGGCTGGCTTAGTTGGCTTCCTGCTCAGCTTATAGGCTTCTGAAGATCCATTACTTAGCTGCCTAACTCTTGCCAGGCATTTCATGGAGACCCAGGGAGCCTAACTCAGGCTGAGGATTTCACTAGGTGGAAGGGTACCTCAATGTTAGGCACTGCAAGACCCAAGCCCTTTTGTGGATCTAGCCTTAAATGACACAAAGTGACACAGTAGTCTTTGTCCCATTTTCAAAAGTGATTTAGGCCCTTAGGAGCCTAAATTCCATTGATACTCAATGATACTTGAATGTGCTTGGTTAGGTGTCCAGTGGGACTGCCAAAAGCACCTATCTGCATCTTGAAATGCCTAAATACCTTTGTAAATGTGGATCTTAGGAGGCTTTCAAAAATATTGCCTATCATCAGTCATGCCTCTTCCTCTCCCATACTCACTCACTTGTACACACAGTAAAGCTGTGTGAGAATTGTGGCTGAAACCTGACAACAGACCTAGTTTTAGGTTTGGCCTGAATCTGAGTCTCCCCCAGGTTCACATTATCCTCTGTCTGAGGCAAGAAGAGGGTTGTGAGTATTAGTAGAACTTGCCATTTTTATTTAAACTCAGCTAGGTTCACAGTTTCACTTTTAGTTTCTGGAGTCAGACTGTCCCTAACCAGGCACACTCAAACCTACAAATGTTGTAACATTAGAGTTCTCAAGCCATTCATTTATGAGAAAAAGACTTTCTGACATCCCCACTAGTAGATTATAGGAAGTTTGGATTTTCAATTATGTAAATACCCAAATTCCTGTCACACTGGTGCAGGAGAAATTACAGATGGATTCTATGGGTAGTTTATACCTACATTTCTTTTAATCAATAATTAAAAGATTTCCCCAGGAATGTCGTTTGTTCCTTAACAGTTCAGCCACATGCAACTGTCAAGTGGGAAGGATATCTTGCTCTAGAACAGTTCATATAGAAACTTGTTTGTTTCGTTCACCTGTTAATTATTCAGCCCACTGGTCTCGACACAGCTAGGTCTAATCAAATGTGGGCTAATAGTCCCAAATAGTCCCCTGCTCCTTTGAAATGGCAATCTAATACTTGAAAAAGCTGAGTTCCTGTAACATGTGTTTTCCCCACAAGAAGTGAAATGATGTCTGAGGCTGTTCTTCCCCTCAGTTAGCAATCTGAAGATTAAGAGAACTCCACCATTTTATCAGAGGTGCCTTCCAATCCTGAGCTAACTTCATCCACCACTGGCATGCAGCTAAGTGCTTCTTTCATGTGTTTGGCACGTAATTCCATAAAATGGTTTGAGGCTTGGAAAAGACTATATACTTCAGCAGATAATTACATTCCCACTCAATTGACTTTTTACTCTCTACTTCTCTCACTATAGACTACACCTTTTCATTCTACAGGATAGTAAAGAGTACTTGTGGCACCTTAGAGACTAACCAATTTATTTGAGCATAAGCTTTCATGAGCTACATTAATGAAGTGAGCTGTAGCTCACGAAAGCTTATGCTCAAATTGGTTAGTCTCTAAGGTGCCACAAGTACTCCTTTTCTTTTTGCGAACACAGACTAACCTGGCTGTTACTCTGAAATCTATCCTGTAGAATGTATCTGTTGATCACAGTCCTTGATGGGTAATTTAACTTCCCTCACCCAATGTGAACTGTAAGAGAGAGAACTAAATATATGAGACGATGAGTTCTTATCTTATCTCTAGCTATGGGTCAGGTGTTTAAATATGCTAAACCAGTTTGTTTGTTTGTTTTTTGCTTTATATTTTTGGTTTTACTTTATTTACATATGCCAAAGAATCATCTGAACCTAATCTGTATCCTCTCCATAAATGCATAACTCCCATTAATGTCAATAAGAATTAGGTGTTCACATGAAGAAGAAAATAAACTTGCAAAAAATAAATTCTATCTAATGACATTGTAGTTACAGCACATATTCCTGCGAATAACACCAAGTAAGCAAAGACAAAATAGTTCTCCAACTTTCAGCTTTTAAAATGGCATAAAGAACTTTATTTATTAAAGCAAAATCATCCTTCAGCTAGCCCATAGTTACTAGAGACTGGTGTAAACTAGAGCTTTCATTTCAAACTCACCATATAGACAAGCAAACTTGGGAACAATCAGGATCAGCATCCGGATCCTAACCTCATTATTCAAGATCATCTCTAACACTCAGGGGACGTGCCCTGTAATTGTAGTGTCTAGAGCACACAGTAAAACTGTCCCAGGAAATCATCCCTATTAGGCACGTTCTTGTCTTTAGAGATCACAGCAAAATGCCTTGAATACAATTCTTTTTTATCATTTTTAGAAGATCACCACTGTTATGTAATCAATTTTCATGAACCCTTGAGTGATTTCTTAACATAAGATTCACTGTATAATGTCCCTTATTCTCCTCTAACGCCACTGACTTCAATAGACTTACTTCTGATTTTTTTTTTATGTGAGAGAAGAATCAGACCCACTGGTTTTGTTCTGACAGAAGCAAGCAGTGTGAGGCGGGAACACTGAAGTTTTCCTTTAATATTGTTAGCGTCTCAAGGTCCAGTTATTATCTCTTCCCTATGTTACCTGTTCAGATGCAGAAATCATTGCAATGAGGTGATCAAGTTATGCTGGAAGATAAGGAGTTAGATAGCTGACTGCCATCTCTAAATTTGGGGACCAGAGAGTTCAAATATAAACTGTGGTCTTAAGAAGGAAGTAGGTTTTTACTATTTCAGTGAACTTCAGCTCTTTCAAATAAGCTAGCTTTTGTCAGCTGCTCGGAGGAGGATAGATATTTAGCCCTGAGACTGAATTCCCTTACATCTGCTTAAAAGAAATGATCCTATAACTCGAGATGAAAACAGTGCCAGCATTAGAGATATAGGGAGTCAGTCTGAAGCAGCTAGGACAAGCAAAAATGGGTGAGCTCCTGCGGTGGAATCAAAGGATTTAGGCATTGCAATGCTGATTGTCACTATGCCTAAAATGAAGGTGCCTAGAAAGCCACAGGAACAACTCTGTGCCCAGCGAACCCTGAGTTAGACGCCTAGGCTCCTGAATGAGCAGAGCGAGGCGCCAAAATGGGGCGAGAGAGGTACAAAAGCTATCAGGCTAGGGGCAAAGCTGCCTAAACTAGCCAAAGGGAGATGCCTACAAGAGGGGGATGTGTGAAACCCCACCCCTCTCGCCGAGTTAGGCAGCTATTTTTGTTTGTGATCCACAAAGGGGAACCCACCACTGGGAGTCAGACAGCTTAGGTGATGAAGCTGCTCTTTGAGGGAATGAGTTGCGTGGAGTGAGGCAGATACCTAAAACAGCAGCAGGAGGAGGAGGAAGTGGTGCAGGTGGTGATGATGATGGGATGTGGGAGACGCAGGTTCAGTTCCCCCCTCCCCCAGCAGAAGGGTCAAAAGCAAAGTGTCCTAGCCACTGAGCTGTGGGATCGGCTGATGTGAGGTTTTCTCAATCTCTCCTGGTGAAGCTGATCCACTGTGGATAAATAATGGAGTGATTGGAGCAGGGGAACTGGATCTGGGATCTCTCACCCAGGTGGGTGCCCCAAATCACTGGACTACAGAGTCATAGTATCTCTCTCACTCTCTCTGTGCCCACCCCCCATCCCCAAATGACTGCTTCACTGTGGATAAAAACTCAAATAGTCATTAGGTCAAAGAGAGAGAGAGAATGAGTATAGTCTAGTGGTGTCTATAAAGCTGCCTGCAGTGGAACAAGAGGATGAGTAGAAACCCCAGAGCAGACTGTTAGGAAGTAGATCACTACCCCTAAAATGGCTGTGAGTTCTATACTTAGATTTCACCAACCAATTATCAAGTGTAAACTCCTCAGGTACTATAACTGCCTAAACATGGAGTCTCAGACCTTGGGTATTCCAATCTATCTTGCCACCCAGATGAGCATACCTTTGTGATAGATGGTCTCTTACACCAAGAATTACAGCAATATTCAGGTTACTCCCAGTTCCAAAGGACCAGTTACTTACCCCAGGTCAATTGCATGTTAGTTTTTACACCAATAACAAAGCTTGTAGTCAATCCTATAATAATTATATAAAGATTTATTAAATCGGAAAAGGAAATTAGAGAGTTATTTACAAAGTTAAAGTGGGTAAACATCTATGCACAAATGAGTTACAATCTTAAGTTTTAAAAATAGAAGCTTCTATAATAAGCAAGCTCTATATGACCTTTAGGGCTAACCCATGCTAAGCTTCTCTTGCTTATGGCTAGTAAACCTTGCCCCCAGAGTCCAAGCAGAATAGATATACAGTTTCATCTTGTTAGGGGTTTTTAATTCCCCTCCTCCCTTGTGCTCTGATCTGCAAAAACTCAGCTGACAGGAGGAATCCACTTGCATGACTCATCTTCAAAGGAAGGGGGAGGGCAGAACAACCAACACTTTTTGTCCTCTTTAACATCCCACAATATTCCATCTGGTATTGATGGATCTTTCCTGTTGGGCAGGACAAAGCACCTTTTGTTGGAGAGCGACACTTCTCACTAGTTCATATCTCTCCTGTCTCATGATTTACAAAGTCACAGAAGCTCACAATACAACTACTCAAATATTACCTTACAATATCAGATACAGATATTGAAGTGAGATTAATGCATGCAGCAATTCACAAGCATTCAATAAAGTCTAAACACCAAACATATTCTTATAATTCTACTATTTATTTTAACAATACTTACACTCAGGTAAGTCAGACTGATTTCAGCTATGTTCTGTCAGTGTTCAGTTGCCATGAGCTGGCACTGGGTCTGCCAGTATCACAGTTGCCAGTATCACAGTTGCTTCCAAGAGGAATTGTGTGGTGCTGCACACAGGGACTTAGGCCCCTTTGTTGTTTTGTGGATCTCACTCCCAATAATTAGCATCACACTGGAACTCATTTTATAAAGGTTAGCTGCCCAGTCAGAAAGATGAGTCTCTCTCGCTCTCTCTCTCTCGGCATTAGAAGATCTGGCTCAGGAGGAGAGGGGGGATAGTTTGAAGTTCCTCTCAGTCTTTTCCAGGTCAGGTCAAATTGCAAGTGCCCCACAGTATTGTTTTTTGTTTGTGTTAAGTACACAGAAAAGAGGCAACTTTGTGGCACACAGATTTCAGTTTCCCGAAGCACCCACTTGAGGGAACAACCTTCTTTGGGGGTGGAGGCCAATTGAGGTACAAACAGCCAAAACCCTGTTTGGGATGTATATGAATATAGAATATTGAGTAATAATGCTTTGCACTGATATGGAAGCTTTAGTATAGAAATCAAAAAAGCATTTTAAGTCACATAAACACAGAAATAATCTGTTCAGCAGTTACAGATTTATTCAGTATGGTTGCTGCATTTCCACAAGTTCAAAATTGCCTTATTTAAGCCTCACAACATCCCTTCAAGGGAGGCAACTATAAATATGCCCATTATACAGGTGACAAAATGGAGGCGCAAGGTGGCTACATTAATTGCCCAAGATGATACAGATAATAAGTGAGATGGCTGGGAATAAATTGGTGAGAGGGACTGCCAGACCATCAACTTTAACCACCATGCAAACTGACACAAAAGCCAAATTGTCTTAGAACTAGGGGCCAGAGTTCAGTAAGCAAAACATGCATATGCATACTCCATGTCCTGCAGTTGTGGATTTGGGAAAGTGTGCCACAGCTGGCTAATCAGATGTATAACTCATTTTGCTAAATGCATGTGTAGATACGGTTTAAATGGTTAAAAAACAGAAAATTTTTTATTGAATAAAAAATTTAAAATTTCAAAGTTATTTCTATTTCACAAGGTTCAAAATGAAATCTATTTTCTGCTTTTCACTAAATAGTCCACATTTTTAGATTTATCATTTTTATCAAAAAAATGTATTGCTTTTTTCCATCAAAATCATTTTCTAAATCATGGGGTTCAGTAAACGAACATTTTTTTATAAAATTTTTGCTAATCCTTCCAACACATTACTGCTAATCAAAGATGTGAAGCCCACTGAGACAAGGTCCTCATTTTAGTGACACACCACAAAGATGAATTTCCATGATGCACCAGTCCTACACTGTACAACTTCATACGAACCATTTCATTGTTCTTCTTCAAATGAAAAATTGATTGCAGTCCTTCTTCAGAAATATTACCCTTTAGAATTAGGGTCAAGGTAAAAGAAAATAAAGCATTTGACAAAGGGCCATTATTTATTGGGCATTTCTATTTCTCCCATAATACGAATCATTGACAAAATTCTGAGTATTAAATTAGAAACTTCCCACACAGACTTGTGTTTATCAGGTACCTGTATAATATTGGAATATTAGGAACAAACAGCATATTTTCTTTTAAGAAGGTGAATTCTGGACTTTATTTAACTGTTACATAATGAAGACAGTTCTCTTCTAAAATTCTATTATTTCTAGTAAAACTGCATTCAGACATGTGTCACCCTTGGCACATCAATCTTCTGGCTTGCTACCCATGATAGGTTTTCTATTGTAGCACCATCAATTAGAAAGTATAAGTATAGAGCTGATTTAAAATTATTCATTTGTACAGGATTACTTCCATTTAATTTTAACTGCCTCTCCCATGTGCCTTTTTTTGCTTATTCATCTTTGCAGTCTAATATTCTTTTATTGCTTCATTGATTCACCAGTAAAAGACAAGCATGGTAGGTAGCACTGTCTTTTCTATTTAATAAAATGGACTAGCGAAGGTACCGCCGTTAGGTGTTTCTAGAAAACAAAAGTCCATCCACACTTTTCAATAGCCTAATTGTCCCTACATGCAGATGCTCAGGTTTGCTTATGTACATCTGCTCAGACCAGATGGAGCAAACAAACAATGTGGATCACGTTGCAATAGATGTTTTCTTCGGCATATTGTTATTAATAAGGACCATATTTATGACTGAGCTAATAATATGCCACATTACTTGCAAGAATCTCCTCTTAGTCATTCCAAACCCTATTGTATTTTTCCAACTAAAACACATAATGAAATGTGATGGGCCCAATGGCAGGAGGGTTTTCATATGGTATCAACACAAATGGAAGATACAATATACCTCGGGAGATTCTTAAGCAATAGTTAGTCCCCACAATTGCCAGTTCTAATGCAAGCTGATAGACCATGACACAGCTGTGCTTCAAGTAGATGGTTTGGGCACATATAAAATATCTAGGCCAATCATCTCACAGTAGGAGGGCAGCAAACTGGGATTCTGAGAGGCTTAATTAATAATTGTTGGTAAAGTGCTACAAAATATCTGATGCAGGGTTCAAACTAGTATTATTACAAGCAATACTGGGAGAAAATTGATGACAGTATGTATTATGAGCCCTCAATAAAGGGAATTTAATGGCAGTCAAGATAGATAATCTCCCATTATGAAAGGATTATTGTAATAACAATGAGACAGGAAAGTGATTGCTGCTTTTAATATTTTATATTGCTAAATGTATTTTATGGTGTTTTAGTACTGAGCATCCTGGGGGTCCAGGGTTTCTAAAATGAGCTAGACTGCCTGCTGAAAATGAAACTGGACAGGCAGAATTTCACTAGGGCATTTCATTACAGGGGTTGCTGTTGGGAGATAATTGGCCACAATGTGTAATGGCTCAAGAATTAGAGATAAGAAGAGGACAATAGAAGTAATGGCTATAGAATTTTTTAGCATTCTGACAGCCTGCATTTACTGTGGGTTTATCATTCAAGATGAAACAACTGTTTTCCCCAGTCTGCTTTGCTCTTACTTTTATGAATCCATCCCTAATCTTTAGAATTGCCTAGATGAGTTCCACCATCGCTCTATGCTCTAGTATCTAGTCAGCTTCTAAAACAAGCAGAGCTGATGGTAACCCAAAGCTGATTGCAGAGATGTTTCATTTTCTAATCATTTGCAGGATAGCTGGAGTCATTATGGGTATACAGCTTTCTTTTCAACATCCAGAACTGATATTACAGACTGCATAATTCTCAGGCCACTTTAAGAAGCAGACACACTTTGGAGGAAACAACTGTAAACCCTCTTGGCTGGTATTGACAGTGCAGAGCTGCAGATATAGCTGGGGTAAAGGAAAATATTTACAGGAAGCTGAACTGTGGGTTTGGGGGATGGAGGAAATGCGGATCAGAAGGGAGAGCTACAATGTAAAAATCTTTCAACCACACTTGAATAGATTTAACAATCCTAAATCACCACTTTAGTAACTGTGGGTATTACTGTGGGTGTTTCCTACGGCTGATCTGGGTGAGCCAGGATACAAACAACTGAATTCTGCTCTTAAAAAAGAAACAGAAAATCACAGGCTACTCACATAAAGGTGACTCAGAGATAAAGTCTCCTATCAGCTTTGTCAGCACTGCAGGCTCTAGGCCTCAAAACATCTACTCAGTTAACGAAAATTAAAAACTAACTACCACAGCTAATAATTAGCAGCTAATAATTTCACAACTAATAATACAATCCCTAATAGTACATGATTTTGAAAGTAATAGGTACAGATAAAACTTTGAGAATATACAGCATAAAAAATAATTCACTTTTCCCACTTACATGATTTGCTTGCAGCATTTTCTGTCATCAGACCAATAGGAAAATACATGTTAATTGGATGACTGACATATTATTTTAATTAAAATGCTAATTGGAGAACTCTAGGTATAAAGGAACTTTAGCACAACTAAATGATACAAAAAATATTTTAAAAAACCACACTTGAATTGTATAATTTTGTCAGTGATTTTATACTAATTACCACCCATGGTTTTCCTAGACTAGCTGAAATGGATGACAATGCCAAAGACAATAATCAGTGAATTTTGGAGTCAGGGAGCAAAATCGAGTCAGGTAACAAAATCTTTACTTGTTCATTTATTATGACCATAATTTCAGCTTAAACCTATAGACTCTAGATAGTACTTGAGAATCTCAGCAAGGGGAAAAAAAACACAGCAAACAATGAATTTAGAATGGATCCAAATGAAATGGTTTTACCAAGGTCATCTACACTTAATGCCATTTCATTGTGAAACGTGGTAGCTCGACAACTAGTGTGTAAGCAATTGTGTTGTAATCCATATTGGCCACGTGTAAGATAGGAACTTTCAAATAGGCTAGAAAGGATGGAATTTGCTTTTACACACCAGGAGCCAAATATTTTTTCATGATGTAACTCCTTTTGACCTCAGTAGATTTACATAAGCTGTGCATTTGGCATACGGTTTCTGCAGAAGGTGATTTAATTATTCATAGAGGTAGTCTGTGTCATTAGAACTGTAAAATGCATGTGTAACCTTTCACTGGAGAGAGCTCCTTACAGTGATAATATGCTTTTTATATGGTGACAGATTGTCCCTGGTTCTTGCACTTGTGCAAGGAGTTTTTCTCAACCACTTCAGACTATGACCCATGCAAGGGCCAGCAACAATGAGAGGAATTCAGAGAACATTTCTTCCTTCTACCTCCCAGGGCACATGTCATTAATGGGGATGGGAAGAAAGGTCTGTCAAATGTGACTAGCTCCATTTCCCCCTCTCCCGAGACTTCAGATCCTGAGCCACAACTTGAAAGCATATTTTGTATAGCTATTCTTAGAGTGTTAACACAAGCCCTGCTGGCCAAGTCTGTTCACCCAAACTGGGAGGCTCACCCCGCTTGATCCAAAATGCTGTGCAGACATACCCTAAAAAGGCTTCCCATTGTTTAACTGCAGATATTAAGTACATTCACATTTGTGTAGAGTTATGTTGCGTATTTTATACATGGGAAAACTGAGGCATAGAAACATTAGGAACAATATTTTCAGTCACAGGTACCAAAAATTAGGCACGTAAAAATGAATGGCCTCATTTTTTTTTCAAATGTACTACCTGTAGGTGTTCAAAACTTATGATAACCAGGATGCTCTTTGGGAGGATCTAGGTGTTTAAACTAGGGCTGTCAATTAATTGCAGTTAACTCAGGTGATTATCTTAAAAAATTAATCATGATTAAAGAAATTAATGGTCATTAATTGCAGTTTTAATTGCACCGGTTAAGCAATAGAATACCAAGTGAAATTTATTAAATATTTTTGGCTGTTTTTCTACAATTTTCAAATATATTGATTTCAATTACAACACAGAATACACAGTGAACAGTGCTCACTTTATATTGTTATTTTTGATTACTAATATTTGCACTCTAAAATTATAAACAAAAGAAACAGTATTTTTCATTTCACCTCATACAAGTACTGTAGTGCAATCTCTTTATGATGAAAGTGCAATTAACAAATGTAGATTTTTTTCTGTGACATAACTGCACTCAGAAACAAAACAATGTAAAACTTAGAGCTTGCAAGTCCACTCAGTCCTATTTCTTGTCCAGCCAACAGCAAAGACAAACAAGTTTATTTAAATTTAAGGACATAATGCTGCCTGCTTATTATTTACAATCTCACCAGATAGTGAGAACAGGCGTTCACACTTTTGTAGCTGGCATTGCAAGGTATTTACGTGCCAGATACGCTAAACATTTGTAAACCCTTTCATGCTTCAGCCACCATTCAGGAGGACATGCTTCCATGCTGATGATGCTCATTAAAAAATAATGCTTTAATTAAATTTATGACTGAACTATTTGGGGGAGGATTGGATGTCTCCCGCTCTATTTTACCCAGACTCTGCCCTATATTTCATGTTATAGCAGTCTCAGATGAGGACCCAGAACATGATGTTCATTTTAAGAACACGTTCACTGCAGATTTGGCAAAACGCAAAGAAGGTACCAGTGTGAGATTTCTAAAGATAGCTACGGCACTCAACCCAAGGTTTAAGAATCTGAAGTGCCTTCCAAAATCTGAGTGGTACTAGGTGGGGAGCATGCTTTCAGAAGTCTTAAAAGAGCAACACTCCAATGTGGAAACTACAGAACCCAAGCCACCACAAAAGAAAATCAACCTTCTGCTGGTGGCATCTGACTCAGATAATGAAAATGAACGTGCATCGGTCCACACTTCTTTGAATTGTTATCGAGCAGAACTTGTCATCAGCATGGATGCATGCCCTCCAGAATGGTGGCTGAAGCATGAAGGGACATCTGAACCTTTAGGGGATCTGGCACATAAATATCTTGTGACTCAGGCTACAACAGTGCAATGCAAATGCCTGTTCTCACTTTCAGGTGACATTCTAAACAAGAAGAGGGCAGCATTATCTCCTGCAAATGTAAACAAACTTGTTTGTCTGAGGAATTGGCTGAACAAAAAGTAGGACTGAATGGACTTGTAGGCTCTAAAGTTTTACATTGTTTTATTTTTGAATGCAGTTATTTTTTGTAAATAATTCTACATTTATAAATTCAACTTTCATGATAAAGAGATTGCACTACAGTACTTGCAGTGGGGGGATTGAAAAATAGTATTTCTTGTTTTTTACAGTGCAAATATTTGTAATAAAAATAAATATAAACTGACCACTGTACACTTTGTATTCTGTTGTAATTTAAATCAATATGTTTGAAAATGTAGAAAAAATCCAAAATATTTAAATAAATGGTATTCTATTATTAACAGCACGATTAATTGTGATTAATCTTTTTAAAGGCTTGTCAGCCCTAGTTTAAACTTAGCTGGACAAATTTGAAATGTTGATCCGTCATTTGACCAAGGCAAGTCTGTGGCAGAGCTGGGACTAGAACTCCTGTCTCCTCACTCTCAGTCATGCGTGTTAAATACAAAAGTGTTGAATTGTTTTAATTATACTTACATTGTTGTCAACAATCACAAATGATTCTGTTATACTAATTCATATTAAATAGATTTCCATTCATGAGAAAAAGAAAAGAAGGGCACTTATTTGGTCATCAGATCAGCAGATAAGAGATTGTGTGAATAAACTTTGGTTAAAAAAATAAAGTCACAGAGCCATCTAGAAAACATTAGTGCTCGACTTTGTCAACTTCTCACAACTTAGGAAAACCCAACTGAAGAGCATTGCATATCCCTTAACTGCCACTTCCTCCTCAACCATCAGCTGGTCTCATTGATTGACTGTCTACTTTTTAAATCTTTGTTGCTCTTATGAGCAACTTATGAGGAGAGGCTGAGGGAGCTGGGATTGTTTAGCCTGCAGAAGAGAAGAATGAGGGGGGATTGATAGCTGCTTTCAACTACCTGAAAGGGGGTTCCAAAGAGGATGGCTCTAGACTGTTCTCAATGGTAGCAGATGACAGAACGAGGAGTAATGGTCTCAAGTTGCAGTGGGGGAGGTTTAGATTGGATATTAGGAAAAAACTTTTTCACTAAGAGGGTGGTGAAACACTGGAATGCGTTACCTAGGGAGGTGGTAGAATCTCCTTCCTTAGAGGTTTTTAAGGTCAGGCTTGACAAAGCCCTGGCTGGGATGATTTAACTGGGAATTGGTCCTGCTTTGAGCAGGGGGTTGGACTAGATGACCTTCTGGGGTCCCTTCCAACCGTGATATTCTATGATTCTATGATTCTTTTCTTTTGAAATGTGTAAGTGAAGGTTTTGCTTGTGAAAGATGTCAATCTGAGAAACCAATGAACTAAAGTCCTCTATTTATTGTGGGACAGTTCCCTTAGTGGTAGTGTCAGAATATATTATCTTGCCAATGTATCTCAAATCTGACTTGGAGGGATCTTTTGTAATGGCAAGAAGATAATTTCCATAGCCACTTAATGCCTGGCCCCTCTGCTGGGACTGTAAATAACAGTACTAATTAGTGTCTATTGTAGTTGTTGATTTTATGAGTGAGAGGACACTAATATCCTAAAAACTGGACTGAAATCACCAACATGCTTGACAAAGGCCACAGAGACAGCTATCAGATTGTAAATCCTGTATCCTGAAACATTGGTGTAGGTCTACACTGAAATTAGACACCAGAACTGGCCATGCCAGCTGATGTTTGAACTCACACTGAAGCCCAAGCTCTGGGAAGTGTTGGAGACTGGGCTCCAGCCCTAGGCTGAACATTTACACTGCAATTAAACAGCTGCTTAGCCTGGGCCCCACAAGTCAGTTGACATGTGCCATCCACAGGTTTCTAATTGCAGTGAAGACATGCCCTTAAAAAGGCAGGGAGTTCACTTCTGTCACCTATTGGCGTAATGGGATACACAAAGCCCAGAGTTGCTTAAGAACGGCAGATGAACCAGGGTTCCATTGGCATTGGTTGGAGAGCAAGGACAGTTGACTGAATAGGCCAGGTCCCATTTACCCTTCAGTTTTGTGATGGTTTGAGGCATTTTGGTTAAAATTCAGTTAAGTTTTGAGTTCGGAGGCCATAACATGCAATTGACCTTTTGGAGAAATACAAGGTACTGACATTGAATGTGCCTTGGGTTACCCTGATGAGACTGCTCAGGCACAGCTGGGTCCAGGATCCTGGACAGAGCTTAGGGAGAGAGAGCAAGGAGAAGCATTCCTGCCTGCTGCTAGGAGTGTTTCCCTGGTGGTTAGGACTTTGTTAAGGGTCAGAGATACCACTGATCCCTCCCCAAGAGCTGAGCTGGGACTGCTGAACAGTGGGCAGTGCAGAGTGTGGCAGCTTGGTGGCAATAGACAGTGCAAAGCAGCAGCTACAGCTGCTGCAAGATAATGGATCACACCGAGTGGCAACAGCACCTTTGAGAGGAGGTGGCACAGACCAGTGGCAGAGCTAGACAGTTTGGGCTGAAACCACAGAGGAAGCAGCAGCCTATCCAGGGATTCTGGTGCAGTCCTCCCTACCCAGCAATTAAAGCTGAAATCACTCCAGCTGGATTTGTCAGTTGAGCAGCCTGGACCTGCTAGAATTCTGACTTCTCCAGCCCAGGACAGCTAATTGTGAGCGGGAAGTAGTAAAGTATCAAGGACACACCAGCCA
The DNA here is from genome assembly GCF_965140295.1 of Lepidochelys olivacea. NCBI lineage: Eukaryota > Metazoa > Chordata > Testudines > Cheloniidae > Lepidochelys > Lepidochelys olivacea. The sequence continues at coordinate 42,418,947 of NC_140414.1, read as the reverse complement.
CTCACAATGGCCAAAGATTGAGGTTGGAATTACTGTTAAAACCCTGGGGGCTGATTCTTGCAGGACAGAATTTGTTAATTGCTGGTTCTCCCAAATTCATTCTGTTGTCTTCTTTCCCCTCCCTGCACCTCCCAAATAAAGTTCCTTTTGTTGTAATCCTGGATTCAGCGCTTGCAAGTGAGGAAGCATTGCCTATCAGCACCCAGGGTAGCGTATATTGTTTCCAAGGTTTCCGGATGGGGGCTCAAGCTGGTAGTAGTAACTTTTTTTCAAGGAAAACCCCTGAAAATTAAATGCACCCTTTTTTGATGCCAACACCTGGCAGAAGGGTTATAAGATGTTAACGAGTCAGTTACCTGAGCTGTATTCAAACTGCTGACCTTGAGGTGAAAGGCTCAGGATCCCATTACCAATTTACTGAGCCATCTAACACCCCGGTGCTCCTAATTTCCTGCTGAAAATCTCTGGAAAGAAATAAATCACAGTCCTAGTTATAAGGGTCATATGAAGTGACAGGCCTCACTTAGTGGGATCACAATGAAAACTGTAATAATGCTGCTGTTTCCCCAACAGGTATAATTGAGTCATAGAGGGTATGCTATGCTCGAGCAATGTGCCAGTCTGTGGATCTTATCTCTTTGTGTCACTTTCCAAATATTTTCTGAGCCCTTAGGCACATTACAATTCTAAAGAGCAAAACCTGGTCAAAATGATGTACAGTACTGCAGGTTTCAAATCCTTTTAGAAGGTGGGCATTTTTTAGGACAGCTCTCCTGGGAACCTTATCTCACCTTTGAGCAACATGGATGGATTTTTTTAGTCAGATTTCACAATATCAGAATAGAAGTTCCCCCACAAATAGTCCTCAAGGTGCAGAGTTTTAAGGTTAAAAATAAGATTCTTCCAGATGCAAAACTCTCTTGTGTATCATCCTTAATTTCACCACCAGCCTAGCAGCAGCATTTTAATTAAGTGCAAGACAAGTACCAAAAACTGAGTACAAGCAACAAGGAGAAATTGGATTAGAATAATCCTATCGAGACATACCGGTAATTAAATGCAGAAATCAAAGACTCTTAGTGTCACAGAATTTGTTAGACACTTCAAGTGGATACTCCCACTTCAATCTGACATGCTGCAGTTTTTTGTTTTGTTTTTTTTTTAAGACATAAGAATGACTAGAGGTTGGTTAGCTTTATTCTAACCAATTTACTAAATGAGATTGTAAATAAACTTTATATTATAAGAACATTGGGCTGACTGGACACCAAGTCAGGGGCAGCACATCTTTACACTGCCCCAGCTGTGGAACTGGAAGAGAATATTCCCGTCCATTTTTTCCTCTTTCTTCCAAGGTGGAAGTAAGAGGCACCAGCCCTTCTGCAATGGTTCAGCGCCACTGACTGATGAATCTGAGGGGCAGAGTCAAGGCTCCATCCACTCCTTGTCCCTGCCCACCTACCTGCATGTGATGGGAACAACAGCCTGGAGGGGGTGGATAATCTTTGTCTCTGTGCTGTTACCTACCACAATGCAGGTAGCCCACCCAGGGGAATAAACAGCTCCTTAGTCTCCGGCAGGAGTGCATAGACAGGATCTGGCCCAGTGTTATTTCTCCCTTTTTTTTCCTCCTCTCTTCACCTGCATATTTCCAAGTGACCTCTCAAATTTGTTGCCATGGAGGCTGGGACAGTGATTAACAACACAATTGGTGTGTTTCTGTCTATGGGAGCTTGTGAGGGGAATGGCTGAGATGAATATGTGAAGAGCAATCAACAGTAATTCTTCAGGATTTTATCATTAAATTCATCATGAAACTGAATCTGCAATGACCTGCACAAACATTAGCAGTAATGGCACAGTTATACGCACAGCATAATGGCATTTTGATAGACTGTCTTTCCTGCAGTTAGGGAGCCTTCCTGAAATTGGACTGCATAATTTATACCATCAACAAAGTATTGCCCCACTGTTATTTAAACACTGAGCTCCTTGTCCTGGTAGACTGTGATTAATTGGAATCAGTGTACATTGATTGAGCTGATTGTCAAATGCCTGTGACCCAGCTCATTGCTCACTGTCTCAGTCCAATAGCCTCATTATTTATGCTGATTCAGCCTTCTTCTTCTGTGGGATGGAACAGGTACCATTTCTTTAAAAACAAACAATGACAACCACCTTTTATCAAGCTTTTAAATAGTACTAAAATAAACTGATGGTTAACAACAAACAACAAGTAGTTAGTATTTAGTCTTATGGTTTCGAATGACTATTATTATAGCCTGGGGCTGCATAAACTTTTCTAGGAAATTTTCACAAGGCATTGGAGAGGACTATGATTATTCCTATGCGCCACCCATCCCAGGGCTGTGTACTCCCTGCCCTCTCCTCCTGTGTAGATACCAACCCCAGTGGATGCCCTCTTTGGGGGTCTGCAAAGAGGGGATGATGCTTCAAAGCATCTTGACTGGTCTTCTACATGGGACGGGGAGATCATCATGGATAGGGTCCCCTCTGTCCATGGATAACTGGACATGAGCATGATCTGGCTCATGCCTAATGTGAACAACCACTAATTTCAATCAAAGTGATAGTAACTAGTGTAATTTGGAGATGAAAACACTTTTCTGTTAGGTGGGTGAAAAATAATTAATATTAAAAACAAAATGTATGAATACAGAAAAATGTACTATTTTAAAATAGTATGACTTACTGTGGGGAGTGAATCACATGTTCTATACGTATGACTTACACATAGCATATGTTGGTGAGGTTTTTATCCAGCTGGCATAGCACATAAACCCAAGGAAATATGACAGATTAACTTCTGGGGGAAGATATTGCATATTGTCTCCATTTTTGAGTAGATGGAAGATTTTTTTGGCGCTGATTCGGCAGAACTGATACAAACCTATTTTAAAGAGTATTTGTTGACTCTAACAGCAGTCCATCCATTTAACAGATAAGACCATCAATTTTTTTACACCTGTGTTACGCTCATTTACCTTTGGTGATGTCCAGCATTTAAAATCTGGACATTAGGAGTTTATTATAGTATATTATTATTATTATTTTAATCCAAGAGCACAGACTAAACTAGCAGAGGGCTTTTATCTTTATTATCGATTCTTTATTCATTTATATGCAAATTTCCTCACTCCTAGTAATGCTGTTTACAATTTTTCAATGTATGGTACAAATGAAATGAAATAATGTCATCAGATGTTAAAATACTGCAAAATTAGTAAGCAGTTTTATCATTATAGCATCGTAGGAACATATTATTGCTAGCGTCTGGTTAAAAGCTATGGAAGTGCTATATTCTCATTTTGTTAGCTGAGGTCATTTCCCCTCTCCTGATGTTTTGCCACAAACGCTCCGATATCACCCCTTGATGAGACACACGCTCATGAGATCTGCAATCTCCCTGGAGCCAATAGTCTCTTGAAGCAGCATGTAATGCTAAAGTCAATGTAATTTTTTCTAGCCACCTACCCAATAAACCCATCAATGGAAACATTCTGGGTTGGAACCCACTAAATTTAACTGGTGGCCTCAGATGAACTGTAATTTCTCCAAACGGGAGGCATCGCACCAAGCACAACCAGCTCAAGGAAGAAATTAGCGCAAGGCTAAATTGTGGCTGTGAGCCAAATACAGGGTGGGGTATAGTTGTGGTGCCCCAGGATTAGAGCAGGAACCACACTGCGCTTCTGAGTTAGAATCTGCTTTCTGATGACCTCCGTTCTCCATCACTATACCTGACACAAATAACTTCCCTAATGCATCTGTGTTAGCCAGCACATTGGTGGTAGGGATGGGGTATGGCCAAGGCATATCCATTCCCTGCTCCCATCTGCCTATTATTCACCTGCCTTCCAAGGTGGAAGAGAGTGCCGTGTATATCCTGTTGGTAGGGCATTAGGTGGACCATAATCTGGCCCATCATTCTGTAAATTATAATGTTGAAATCCCTTTAACATTAGAGCCACCACCACCCTTGCAGAAATGGAGTGAGTTCTATCCAGGTTGACAACAATTGGACCCCTGGACTGGTTAAGATTTTGCTTCTATGTGTTTAAGGGTGAATGCAGCTTTTGCTGCTGCTGCTGTTCTTCACAGATTGAAAGCCACGCTAAGCTGAGCTCCCGAAGGTAATTCAGTTGGGAACGCAGTGCTATAAACTGAAATTTAAGAAAATTGCTGCAACATGTTTGAAAAGTACTGTATGTACAATACGTTCTCATTTTATTCATGTAACTCACCCTAGCTAAAAATCCTGGGACCACAGGTTTACTCAGAAATCTCTTCTCACCAGGATGATACTGTGAATTTTACTAGTTTACCAGAAACACATTAAGTTTTCTGTGTAAGTATGTTTTCTGCTCTGGCAGAAATCTGAAACTGGTGTAAATCAATGTAGCTCCATCTAGCGTTTCCATCTGGAACTTTTTACTGAGAGGCAGTGTTATATAGTGTTTAGGGCACTAGACTAGGAATGGGGACACAAAGATTCAATTCCTGGCTTTGCATTTGACCTGCTGTGTGTCTCAACAATCCATGCTGCTGTTTCCCCTCTAATGCTGATTATTATTCTTTTGTATTGCTGTAACTCCTGAGAGTCCCTGTCATGGGCCAGGAGCCTATTGTGCTAGCCCCTGTACAAACACAGAACAAATAGACAACCTCCGCCCCCAAGATCTTGCAATTTAAGTAGTCTGCCTTGTCAACTCATCGTGCAAGCGCAATAAGATGAGGACTGTGCATTTGTACTGTACTGAGCACAATGGGGACTCAGTCTTGGTTGGGCTTGCTAGGCACTATAGTCATACAAATAATTAACAATGTGGTGAGAAATTAAGCTGATGAGTTTTTTCAAAAACATTTTGATTTTTTGCTCCTAACAACATTTTTTGGTAAGTAGGCCATCCTGTAAAATAAACCAAAAATCAAAACATCACATCCATACGCAAAGGTATGTTGGACTGGCTAGCCTATTTATTCAGTAAGAGTCTCTAACAGATCCCTTGGAACTGCAAAATAGATTTTTGGGAATATTATGTTCAGTTGGCTTTCTGCAAATAGACTAGGGTATTCTCCAAGTGCTGTTACATGACTCTTCACTGGCAAATACAGTGCATAATTGGCATGAATTTAGACGATGAGGTTTATTCTGTAGATGTCTTCTTATGAACTTGCTCATGTTCTTTATCTCTTAAAGAAAGCAAGCACAAAGGGCCTAATCTGTCATCCTAACCCTTGCTGGGTAATACCTTTCCCTGTGAGTAGTTGTCACTCAACTCCAATGAGGTTGGTAGAATGAGGGCAAAAGATATTTTCTGAAAAATAACAGAAAATAAAGGGTAGGTGGTGCTTTAAGAACAGAGGTTGAAATCCTCCTTCCATTGAAGTCAATAGCAAAGCTCCCATGACTTCCACAGGGTCAGTATTTCACCCATATTTTGTGGTAATCAGAGGCAGGGCAGAGGCAGGTTAACCAAGGGCAGCACTAGGAATAGAGTGTTTGGATTTTTTTTCCCTTAAAGTTTTTTTCTTTTTAATATATTCATTTTATTTCATTAAAAAATTGTCAGGCATGTGATTGAAAACAAAGTTCAAAATTAAACTGTTAGTTTAAAATATTTTGGGTATTTATTATTTGTTCCCTTCCCTCTTTCTTTAACTATCTTTTCCCACTGAAAGGGGGATGAAAAATTAAAATAAGAGAAATGTTAGTTTCTCTCATTTTTAAAATAAAACCTTTTCTCACTTTTCTAGTTGAAAAAAGGGAAAGTTTAAAAAAAAAGACAAAGAAAGTGTTTTTTCCTCTCTCTCGCCTCTTTTTACTTTCCCCCACTTCTTGCAAACTAACCTAATCTCATCTCTGTATTCTGAGACTGCAACTTGTTGTGAAAGTGAGAGGAGGAGCTAGCAGAAGACAACTGGAAGCAACCCAAGAATTCCTGGAGTTACAAAGCAAGATCCCCTTTCAGATTCAGAGAACTCACACAGAGAAGTCCTCTGCCCTGAAGTTGTTACTGAACTTTACAGTGGGAGGTAAAAGCTAGGAGACTTTACAGTGGTATGTTTATAAGCAGGGATGGAATAAAGCAGCAGAGATTTTCACAGGTTTTAGTTTGATGTTTTACAAATTAATTAAAATAATGGAGGTAGGCAAGCATGAGAAATATGTGCTCTTAAATGAGGACTCGGACTTGGAAGAGTTTGATAAAAGTAAAGTGGCACTGATGCACCATCCCCAAGATGGGTGAGTTACATGGCATGTAAAACAATTGCTTTTGCTTTAGTACTGATTCTGAATTAAATATATATCTTCTCTTTAGGTCTTACTATGGCAGGATCTGATATTCCGTTACCACACATAGTTATGGGATAAAGTTTTAACAGACTTAGAGATGGAAGTGTAATTTACCCCAAAAAAAAAAAATCCATCAGTCTCTAGCAAATGGTAATCAATATACCTGAAGGGGTGTTTCTTATTGATCTACAAGTTCTTGTACCTTTACACTGGCATCAATATTTATACATAGATCAGGGCAATGTACAACGGAGAAAATAAAAGGGCCATACATTTGTTGTGATACATTGATTAACTAGCTTTAAGGTCATTTTGGAAGATTTATCTCCAGGGATCTGCCCTTTATTTATGTCAGAGGCATAGTACTTTAGATGAAACCACTGATACTTACATAGATTTGATATTTAGGAGGATACAGTTTGGGAATAAAGAGCACAGCTCATTTAAACTCAGTGAGCATTGAATGGATTTTTTTTTACAAGCTTTTTTTGGTGGCATGAGAGATCTGTCATCTCTGATTTTGGAAAATCCCTCCTGTCTGCATAAAACAATAGTGACAGTTCTGCACTGAAGTACTGGACTGAACTCTGTGACTACAAATGTTACAATGGAAGGTGAGATCATTTTAAAAAACAAACAAAAAACATCCTGGGTATCCCGGTCACCCATGCTGGAGAAAACATATTTGCACTAACAAAGTAACACGTAAATAATTTATAATAGACCAAAGAAAATATAAATAATATATGTAGTGTTGGCAGAATTCAATGTTTTAAATAATTTTGACAGATATCAATGTTTATTTTATGCTTTTTGTTTTTAATCAATTTAAATTTTCACAGTTGTAGAAAGTTATGGGTTTTAAGCATTTTTTTTTCAATTTTTATCTATTAAAATTTTCCACTGTTGTGGGAAGTTATGGAGGACCAGGCAATAACTATGTAATGCCAGTAGACACGGAGATTCAAAAAGTTAAAACTTTATAACCATAGAAACACAAATTGTCAACAGCACACACAAATCAAGCCCTAAAGTTCTCAAGCAGCATTTTTCTTACTTTGATGGAAATTTGTCAGTTTGTGACAAATACAGTGAAATCGATTTTTACCAACATTTACTGAAAAAAATCGAATCATGCCAAGCCTTAATACATTGCATGAAGTAACTGCTTTGTTAAATCCTTAGTTCAGAAAAAAATCACGAGTTTTTTATGTCACTGTGCAAATGCTTTGTTTACCCATTTTATTTATGGAAAATGTTCACTATTGTTTTTTGAGAGCTTGTCATCTTGTTGTGGACATTGTACACTACTCCGCCTTCAGCTATTATTTGTATAAAAACCCCATGCCCAAATGCAGCTAAAAGATGTCATCTTTTCCTTTGAGTGTCTTCCTGATAAATAATGTCTAAGGGTTCTAGCCATGCGGCACATGTGATTCAACATTGAATATGGTTTTGTGAAAATATTTGTTCAGACTTACAGAGCAAAAATTCAGATTGGTGAACTAAGCCCTAATCTTTTTAGAGGATTATAACAGAGCATAGAGGTCATATCTTTGTTGTGATACATCCAAACTGCTGAAATGTTAACATTTCAGCAATCTTTCTCTAAATCAGTGGTTCTCAAACTTGTTCCTCTGCTTGTGCAGGGAAAGCCCCTGGCGGGCCGGCCGGTTTGTTTACCTGCCGCGTCCGCAGGTTCAGCCGATCGCGGCTCCCACTGGCCACGGTTCACTGCTCCAGGCCAATGGGAGCTGCCGGAAGCAGCGGCCAGTATGTCCCTCGGCCCGCGCTGCTTCCAGCAGCTCCCATTGGCCTGAAGCAGCGAACTGCGGCCACTGGGAGCTGCGATCGGCCAAACCGGCGGACACGGCAGGTAAACAAACTGGCCAGCCCACTAGGGACTTTCCCTGCACAAGAGGCGGAACGAGTTTGGGAACAGCTGCTCTATATCCATGTTAAAATAAATACAGAACCAAGACCATGGATTCATACAGGGGTTAATTATGCAGACGCTTAGATTTGTAGGGAAAAGATTGAACATGACTGGCAGACAACTTAACATACTATATTACTGCAGTCTGAGACATACAGGTTTACAATGAGATAGCTCACAAAATCTGCTGTTGGATTTGTGAGCACCAATGCATGCAATGGATATTCACAGGTGACACAGGAATGAGGCTGGATCAAGGTCACATTTAAGCCCCTTGTGAGCATCAAAAAAGAAGCCTTTATATTCTCCAAGATTGTGGAAGTTACAGCTGTGCTTTAAAATATTCATCCATTGACTGTCCTGCAGGAATTGAAGCCAACTGTGGCATCTTGGATTATAATTCAGCCTGTTGCTCTGAGTGTCCACAAATCATCCTACAATTAAGCTATTTTAAAACTATTCCTTCACAGTGATAGCCAGAGCCCCTTCCCACGAGGTTTGGCAAACCCAGCAGCAACCTACCAGTGACTATCACAGGTGACAAGTGTTATGTAAGAAGTTCTGCAAGTAGGGTCAAATAGATAGAGGGTTCTATCCATTTGGGAAAGACAGGGACAAAGAAAAACTGGAACTGGATTTTTGTGTCTTTCTGAATTGAAGCACTGTACACGTAGTATACCACACAGATACAATACGTTAACTTTTAGATAGGGGTCCTTAAATATATGTATACTTATTGTAGATCTCATTTCAATTTCATTTTAAAAAATAAGTAGTGTGTCAAACAAGTATATGTTTATTTAGAAATCAGACTGCTTAAAAACAAACTTAGGTTGCGAAGTTTTATACTGGAGCTGTTGTATCCAAGTCCTACCTCTTTAAAATACTTATGTATTGTTTCTGACAGTGAACATTTACAGTCATACAATATCAGGGTTGGAAGGGACCTCAGGAGGTCATCTCGTCCAACCCCCTGCTCAAAGCAGGACTAATCCCCAATTTTTGCCCCAGATCCCTAAATGGCCCCCTCAAGGATTGAACTCACAACCCTTGGTTCAACAGGCCAATGCTCAAACCACTGAGCTATCCCTCACAGAACAGGAAGTAAAATACAGTAAACATAATGATGGCATAATAAAATGAATATTACAAAATGTTTAAAGACATTCATGAGTGACACTGCACTCTGAGCCGATGTCACAATCCCACAAGAGCCAGTCTGGCCTAGAAAACACCACCAGACTAAGACTCAGGACACCTTGGGTCTATTCTTGGCTCTGCCACTGGGCTGCTGGGTGACCTTAGGTAAGTCACTTCACCTTTGTCTGCCTCAGTTTCCCCTCCTCTGTAAAATGGGGGTGATGATTCTGACTGCCCTTGCAGAACTACTGCTCAAGAGAGCTAGCAGTTATCACTGGGGGGGGGGGGAGAGATTTTCAAAGGTGCAAAGACTTTCAGTAAATATTGGGCACCTCACTTCCTTTTGTGGCATAGATTTATAGCTTCTAAGGCCAAAAGATCAGATCTAGTCTGATCACCTGCATAACACAGGCCAAAGAATTTCACCCAGTTAGCCCTTTATTCAGCCAAGTAACTTGTGCTGAATGAAAGCCTATCTTCCAGAGATGTGTCCAGTCTTGACCTAAAGACATCAAGAAATGGAGAATTCACCACTTCCTTTGGTAGTTTGTTTCAATGTTTTATCACCCTCATCCTGCCTCATTTCGCATTTGAATTTGTCTGATTTTAAAGTCTCTTCCTTTGTGAATTTGTTTAATGAAGTTATCATTTCATGACAGACCTCATGTTCAGTAAAGAGCAGAAGTGTAGCTCTTTGGCCTTATTCTCCACTGTCTTGTGCAGTCATGAACTCTGGCCCAAAGTTGGGGTAAAATACTTTCGGAAGCATCTTATACTCATTTTGCAGCAGCAGAAGTGACTTCACAAAGGTATTAAAAAAAATATCATACCCTTTATTCCCAAGCCCAGTAAAACATTCATATTAAATTCTTGTTGGAGACAATTCCTTGGATAGTAGAAATAAATATATTTTGACCAGAGTAATAAAACAGTTAAGTGAATAAGCTGTTCATGAGATTTTTGTCCTTCAGGGACAAATAGATAATATATGGGCTATCCTGCCAGCTTATTGAGCTGGGATAAGAGAGAGAGAGAGAGAGACACTCTCATACACACATACATGTACTCTTAATAAGCAGAGAAAAAAAATTATTTGCTGAGCTACACTCTGAAGTTACTTACTTCTAGTGAATGAACAAGATTAACAGCCCAAAAGGAACTATATAAGAACCGGCGTGGTACAGTGGTTAGGAAACTGGACTGAGTGAAACCTTGGTTCCATTCTCTGTACTACCAGTGAACTACTACACTACCTTCTACCAAATGATTTCATTAAGGTATCCACTGAGAAGTGCTTTAGAATTAACCCTAAAGTCCCCACGCTCTCCCTGCACAATTTGAGCAGCAAGGTGGTATACTCAGCAGCTGAAGGAAAGAGGAATCCAGCTTCAGACTTTCTCACACTACTCCTCATGCATACCTACTCACCTCACTGAGGAAAAATGGTTGGTGATCCACAGTAGCTGCTCTACCAGCCCAGCCCAGCCCAGCCCAGCCCAAGAAGCCCGAGTGCACAGCAGCATCCAGGCAGCCCACACTAAGCTTTCATTTCACTGCATACAGAGCTAACATAGTCCTGCATAGGCTCCATACAGCCTGCTTCTCTTCTCTCTGCAGCAGAGCCATGGTGATTATGTTGCAGGAAATCATTTATGCATTTGCCATCTAAGCTTATAGAGCCAGATTTACATTAGCATAAATGCAAGCTAACCCCATTCATGGTAATAAAGTTATTCCACACTTACAGAAGAAGAGCTAAGGCTTGGTTCTCTTGTGGCTAGATTTTTTTTTTTAAACCCCATTGCACTCTCCCAGGTGATCTGCTTTAGTCCCACTACAACACAGTACACACCCTTCCAACAATCAATAACCAAACCAACCACTTTTTAATCACAACAAAGCATCACACAGCTCGGGGGGGGGAGGTTAATTTGACTTGGTCCTCTCCAGGTTGTCCTGGAAGTACTTATCATATATCTACCACATTCCATTCTTTATGAATGTTTTTAATCAATAGCTCCCCTATAAACTTCTTACCTACAGAGAAAGAGGACGCCTTTCCACCATTTAAAACTACAAATCCCACAGAAGAGAAAACCTCTCGCCACCCCCACAGGAAATTAACCTGCTGGGCTGTTCCTGCAAGACTATTAAGCCTCTCAGGTGCTGCTGCAGCAGCAGTCCTAACAAAATGAGTCATCAGTGAGTTTTTCCTTCTCAGACAGACACACATTTCATTTCAGCCATGTTGACCATTGAAAGGGAAAAAATACACTGGGGGGGTCTCAGAGTGACTTGAGTACAGCATTTGTATACATCCTCGTTCCAGGGGAGCTTTACAGGGGGCATTTTATGTGCTGAAATCTTATTATAAGCAAGGCCCCATGTAGTCTACGGTTATGGCATCTGATATAGAATCTACCTTTTGAATTTTGCTACAGAATCTGTCTCCTCGCTAGCTGTGAAAAACCTACTCATTCCTCCTTGAAAAATTCTTCAGTGCAGTTATGTGGTGTCAATACAAAAAATTGTGGTATAGGTAAAGAATAAGGGAAGAATAAAGTAAACCGAATGTAATATCCAGCTACCACTACTTTACGAAGTAATTGCTACTAAATAAGCTGTGTAAGAGCTAGGCATTATTATTATTTATTATTGAAAACAGTACTGATTGCATTCTTCATTTTTGGTAATTAATGCATTCAAAACCATAAGCTGCTACAGAATTTCTATCCTGCCACAATGCAGTCCCACAGAATTTAGGTGCAGTTTGCTGTCAAGTATACAAGGCTTTTCTTAAAGGGGAAACATTAGTGGACTTCCCAATACAGCAGGTATAACCAGGGATAGATAATTCAGCAGCATTCCAAGTATAGCATTTATAGGCAGAAGTAGCACTGGGGATTGGAATTGTTGAGTGGTGCATTTATTCAATTTCCTGGTGTTATATAGAACTTCCAGGGACTATTTCAATCCAGTATTTACATATGAAGTTACCAGAATTGTCTGTCATGGATTTTGGACAATCCAGAGATGTGGAAGATTGTGTCAACCACATTCAGAGCAGTGCAAAAGAAAAAGAGTAACATGGGTGGCAAGAGCAGCTTAGTCATGAAGCCGTATGGAGTGATGTACATAACAATACAACTTTATTGAGCCCAGTAACTGAGGGAAAACCTCTCGCCATCCCCACAGGAAATTAACCTGCTGGGATGTTCTTGCAAGACTATAAAACCTCTCAGGTGCCGCTGCAGCAGCAGTCCTAACAAAAATGAGTCATCAGCGACTTTTTCCTTCTCAGGCAGACACTGCATAATCTTAGCTGCCAGTAGATGGTGCTTTTCCTGTGAGCAATCTGTGAGATATATTGTAATACTGTCTTACAGAAATCCAAGGATTTATTGGGAGGGTGAAAGCTACAACTCCTGCACACACAGGCAGGTCTTAACTTCCCGGTTGCCTGCACTCCCACTACCAAGCCAACAACTTAATATCAAGTCAATAACTAAACACTAAGATAAAGGCTATATGTTAGTGGAGATGCTGTCTGCACTGATCATTACACACACACACACCCCCTTAGTTTACTGAGTATTTGAAAATAACACATTTTTATTATCATTGTAGCTCCTAGGAATCCAGACAGTCTACCATCCACTTCAGTTTCCCTGTTGGTCTGCCTGTCAGAGTCTTGTATACTGTCATGATGACATCACTCATAGCTGGATCTAGATTCTCAACAAGTACAGGGTACATGTGTTCCGAGCTAGGCTTATCTGTATGGGTCAACTGTCTGTTGAAGACTGCAATGTGGTGAGATTCCAAGGATGTACTGGCAAAAAAATTTCCACAACCTGGCTCCTATTCTCAGCTATAGGAACATGATGGGATATTTCCAAATCCTCTTCTGCATGCCCGAGATGCTTGTTGAATATCCTAACTGACAATTTCCTAATTCAAAAAGTGTTACATCCAACATGTGGGAAGTATATATTAGACCATGTCTTGACAGATAAAGAGAGCTAAACAGAACTAAAAAGTAATGTTAGCTTAAGTACAAGTCATCATGACTTTTCTTATGTGAAAACAGAATAAAGTCGATACCAGTAATATATGTACTAGGTGCTCTAAAAGGGCTAATTTCATAAAGCTAAACACAATAATGAGCCAATTCAGCAGGGAGGAAGAATTTAAACTGAAAAATATAAATGATAATTGGGAATGGTTTAAGAACATTTAACCAGATGCCCCAAAAGCCATAATTGAGAAAGAAGGCCATACTGGTTAAAAAACCCAATCTGGTTTAGGGGGAAGTGAAAGCAGCTAAAAAAATTAAAATGCATAGATAAAAATATAAGAAAAGGGAAACTGATAGTTGTGAATATAAATCATAAGCTATGAATTCTAGAATATGATAAGGAAGGAAGGGAAAATGTATGCCCATCAGAGTTAAGGATAATAGGAGGGAAATTTTAAAAATATAGAACAAAAAGAATCCTACTGATAGTATTTGTCCATTACAAGAGGGAAATGCTAGCACTGCCAATTAAAATACAAAAAAAGGCAACATGTTCAATAAATATTTCTGTACTGTATTTGGGAAAACGAACGGTGAGTTCGTTATATCATACAATGATTAAATGCTTTCCATTCAAATAGTAACCGAGGAGGATGCTAACCTGCAGCTATTAAAGTTAGACATTTTTAAATCAACGTGTCCAGATGACTTCTAAGTGTTTTAAAAGAGCTGGATAAGGAGCCAACTAGACAATTAATGTTGATTTTCAATAGCTCTTGGAAGATTAAAGAAATTCCAAAAGATTGAAAGAAATGTAATGTTGTGCCAATATTTCAAAAGGATAATGATGAGATGAACTGATGTCAATCAGTCTAAAATTGATCCTAGGCAAGACAATGGAGCACCTGATATAGGAATCAATTCATAAAGAATAATAGAATATATGTAATACTAATTAACATGAGGTTATGTAAAATAGAGCCTGTCTAACTAACTTGATTTTTATGAGATTATAAATATGGTGGATAAAGATAATAGAGTTGTTGTAATATACTCAGACTTCCATAAGGCATTTGACATGGAACCACACAACATTTTGATTCAAAAACTAAAATGATGCAAAATTAACCTGGCACACATTATGTGGATTAAAAACTTGCTAACAGGTCTCAAAATAGAATTGTAAATGGTGAATCCTCATTGAGTGTCTGTGTTGCTAGTGGGGTCCCACAGAGCTCAGTTCTTGGCCCTAAGCTATTAAATATTTTTATCAATGACCTAAAATAAAATATAAAATTATCACTGATAAAATTTTCAGAGGATACAAAGATTTGGCAAGTGGTAAATAAAGAAGCGGCTAGGTCACTAATACAGGTCCATCTGGATCACTTGGTAAATGGGGCACAAGCTAAACAATATTCCCTTTACATTTAGGAACAAAGAATGTTGGTCATATTTACAAGATGGGAGACTCTGTCCTGGGAAGCAGTGACTCTGAAAAAGACTTGGGGGTCTTGGTGGATAATCAGCTGAGCACAAGCTTCCAATGCAACTCTGTGGTCAAATGGGCCATTGTGATTCTTGGATGCATAAACAGGGTTATCTTGAGTAGGAATAGAGAGGTTATTTTACAGCTATATTTGGCACTGGTGCAACTGCTGCTGGAATACTGCATCATTCTGGTATCCACCATTCAAGAAGGATATTGATAAATTGGTGAGGGTTCAGAGAAGAGCCATGAGAATGATTAAAAGATTGATTAAACATGCCTTAAATTGATAGACTCAGGAGATCAATCTATTTAGGTCAACAAAGAAAAGATTAAGGAGTGACTTGATCACACTCAAGAAGCATCTACACTGGAAACAAATAATTGGATCTTGGATCTAGCAGAGAAAGGTATACCAAGATCCAGTGGCTGGAAGTTGAAGCTAGACAAATTCAGACTGAAAATAAGGCATAAATTTTAACTGTGAGGCTAATTAACCATTGGAAAACTTTAACATGGGTTGTGGTGGATTCTCCGTCACCAACATTTTTTTTAATTCAAGATTGATGCATTTCTAAAAGAGATGGTCTTCTTCAAACAGGAATTATTTCAGGGAAGTTCTGCAGGAGGTCAGACTAGATAATCAAAGTGGTCCTTTCTAGTCTGTGAATCTATGAATGCTCCACATTTACCCTCCCCTTTCTTTCAGTAAACCTGTACACTAGTTCTTGGTGAACTATAAAGGGACAAGCTCTTGCTTTTTGTATCAGCAAGGAGTCATTGTTTAGTTTTTTAAGTACTGTGTGAGGTCCCCTCCAAAAGGGAGTATGTTTGGGATGTTTTTTCCTGACACCTTTTTCTAGTTGTAAAAAGGTGTCAGGAAAAAACATCCCAAACAGCTTCTCTCCTTCCCAGATGGGAATGTAAGTTTCCTTTCCCTGGAATACTGTGCCTGGCATGTTTGGATCACCATATACTTTGAAAAGATATCATGAGCTACCAGCAAATTCCAATTTCCAGCTGGTGTTTCTAGTAGTCGGACTTTCAAGTCAATCTATGAAGATTGGGGCATTTCTCCTAAAGGAGTTCTGGCGCTCCTTGCTGCTGCTTTCCTTTCGTGACAGATAAGACAGGAAAGTGCTCAGTCCTTAACATCTTCAGCCATGCCCAGATAAAAATCTATTGGATACCCATCTCAGTGTCCTTTCATACCCTGGGTGACCGGCTGCTTCATTATCATGAAAGCACTCCAGTACGGTAAGCTTGCTGGCAAGACAATTCTGTTATATTCATACACCAGCAAGTTGGTAGCTGGATCAATAGATAATTGTTCCTGAATTGCATTGAACATCTCCAGGCTTGGTTTCCTTCAGCAGAGCTGCTGGCACACCAAACATAAATCAGAGTCTTGGACTATTCTGGCTAAATGTCATCATAAGACCAGACTGAGTCTATTCTCACCGCCCTCAGCTGGCTTAGAGCATTTGCTTTCCAGGTTTATAGTGAACTGTGAATGTGTATTCACAGTTTGTGAATCCATTTCCACAGGCCACTTTCTGGCTGTACCTCATAGGGAGCCACTTCAGGACACTGTGGTTGGTCTGTCTACAAGGTGAATTCTGAATTTCATAAAGATGGATGATAGGACTTCACAATAACCAGTATTCCAGTCCTGTAGCTGAATACTTGTTTTCCCTCTCATTTAATTTGTGACTACCAAGCTTATCCAATTTGTTCAAGTGCAAAATGCAAATCCAACAACAATCTTTGAGACATCACAGTATACCAGGAATGGTTGGGATGGGTCCAGGAATATAAGCACAGCAAGGTTTAGGAGTCCTTCCTTCAGTGACCCAAGAGGGGTTGGCAGTGGTGGGGGGGAGGGATTGGGGAGGGTTGGGTATTCCTCTATACAGACAGTGTTGCTCTTAGTCAGCTAGTATAACAGCACTCACCATGCTATGAAATTTGGTAAAAATCTCCTCTAGAATCTTCAGAGACCTACGAACAGCTGGGCCTCCTCTAGGTTCGTAGGAGCCTTCCAGTCCTTTATAACAGTCCGTGTCTGGGGTTAATGCACCAACCCATCATCACTGACTACATCTCTCAGGAAGGTGATGCAATTATTTGCAAACCGACTTTTGTTTCCTGCAAGTTTAAACCCTGACTCCTCAAAAAGCTTTACAATCCTTTCCATTCCTACCAAATACTTCTCTCATGGTTTATGAAAACACATGAAGTCATCTACATAGATGAGGATTTATCTAGTTCTCAAAACTTTGGTTAGATTATTTACTACCCTCTAAAACATCCCTGGTGCAGTCATGAGTCCAAAAGGCATTATGCAGAATTGAACTGTTCATAAACTGTCACAAAGGCAGTTTTTTCTTGATCTTCAGTTGCCAATGTAATCTGATGGTATCCAGATACCAGATCAAAACAACTATAATATTTTGCTAATTACATTTTCTCCAGTGTCTCTGCTATATGGGAAAGTGGCTGATAGCTATCTTGACCTGTCTGTGAATTATGTCTACTCTAGTCAACATACATCCTTAAGTCCCTTGGAATTTTTCACAGTTACAATTGGAGATGCCCAAGGTGATGGCGATTTCTCAGTCAGACCATCCTCCTGAATGTTATTTAGCTTCTCTTTCACTCCTACTGGAAATACCAGGGGAATCTAATGTGGGGGCTGTCTCACAGGAACACTCCCGGGCTTAAGCACATTTGGATATTGCACGGAAACATATCTCCCAAGGTCTTCCTTATTTCTGGGGGACACAGTGGCACATTGTAAGAGCAGCTGTTATAATCAATTTCTTTCGTTGCCTTTTTGCAGATGCTTCTGTTAGGTCAATTCCTAGCTTTTTTACTGGCTCTGCTGCTTCATAGCTCTTGACTTTTGCCCCATGAGAGGCTTTGAGACACCAGCTGCATTGGACATTGTCCCTCTGGTCTGATTTTTCCACTAGCTGCTGCATCTCCTGGTCAGTCACATAAATTACTGTTACCCAAAATTCCCCCTGTGGTTCCATTTGAAATAGAATGTTGATAAAAAGTAATCTAGGCTGGATACTCATAGCATCAAACACTCCTACAGGTTCAATGCAGAAGTCTTCTATCCTGGGGTATTATTGAACATTGACCTGGTTTCACCACAACTTTATTTGAAGACACCACAGGAGCAATTCATCTCTGTCATGCTGCAGACCTCCAAGGCCCCAAGAGTTGCTCCCTATGGTCCATACTTACCACATCCAATAGGGATATCTGTATATTATTCAGGAAAAAGTTTGTTCTATTAACGCTCCATGAATTCTTGTGATGCCTTTGGATGAAATCCTCTCCCAATACATCAGCACTAGAAATACTGGTCACCACAACAAAAGTCCATTTAATATGCAGAGACCCCAAGTTCAGTAGGAACTAAATTTCACCTGTCATCTGCAGTGGCTGGTGATTAATAGTTACTAATTTAACTCCTGCAGTATAAATATTGTTCTATTTCAGCACTGGATGTTCTCCGTGGATCAGATTTATTTTTTATCCTGGAGTCCAACAGCTTTGTGGTTTTCCAGCCGTCAATGTCTCCTGTCACATAGTAACGGGTATCTGGGCAGCTCTTAACATGAGCTATTGTATAAATTGCTGATGGTGGCCTTACTGTATCAGCAATTTCTAGTTTCTCTGATGAGGCTTCCCTCTGGTTCAGCAATTCTACACTGCCTGCAAATATCATCTGGTCTGCAACCCACTCAGGAAACAGTCTTGACAAGGGATATCTGTGAATAGCTTGCACCTGGGCCTCCTCCAATTTTTTAGCCACTTCCCTAGCAATCATTTTTTTGAATTGCTGCATCTGGTATAAATGAGTCACTGGGGGCTGGGAATTAACAGATGATTCCTTTAAGGAAACCCCAATTTCTACTTTCACATTTGTAACTCTGCATGTAATCTGGTTCATAGGTTTTTCTAGTGTGTTATCATCCTTCACCAGCAGTTTCTGAAGTTTTCCTGTTAAACCATTTATAAACTGACTTTTCGCATTGAATTCTGTCATAGTTTGCCCCTAGGTATAAGGCCCACTCTACATTGCCAATTCCAGATTTGGTGCAGCAGGTTCTTCTTGACTCACACCATCAAACAGCCAGTATCGTGCTAAGCACCATGCTGCTTTCTCATGAGGCTACTTATTTACAAAGAGCAACGGCTCAAAGTCTGTCAAATACTCACAGATTCCAGTCTCACCTGCATAAACAGTAAACTTCTACTCAGGCAAAAGTGCCTTTGCCATCTTGGATCCATAGCCACCAGTTGTAATAGTTGCTTTTAGAAATCATGGGGATGTAGTGAGACACTGCAGCAAGTACCAACTCAAGCTCACATAAGCAATACTTAACTTCTTCCTAACACCCTCACAAACTAACACAACAACATCATCTCAAAACAAGACAACAACTTAACACTACAATAAAGATACAGGAACATCTATTGGTGGAGACACTGTCTGCACTGATCATTACAATATTTTATACAGCCCTCTGGTAATCCAAGTTGGAGCCACCGGAATTTTGCTTAGGAATGGTGAGCAGGAGTTGGTCTAATGGTTCCACCTTGCAAGGTGTAAACAAGTAAGCACACATATTGATGACATGAATATTTAGCTCAATCTCTTTGGTTTTATTACTCTGATGCCTTGTATCATTAATTCAGAAGATGTTGAGAACCTACAGAAAGAAAGTACCACTACAGCCTACTGTCTAGATGTAAGTGCAGATGTTTCAGGCAGTTTTATAAATAACACATCAATGTATGTTTTTGTAGGAAAACACGCTTGAAAAACAGTAAGGAGTTTCCAGCCCGTTTTCACCCACAGAGACTCTGTCATGTTTTCTTTATCGCACTGCTGCTAACCTCCCAGGTATTTCTGAGTCTCTTTGTTCTGAAATTGCATCAGAAGTTGGAGACAGTAAAACAGAAGCAAGTTACAACACAGAAAGATGGTAAGAAAGGAAAATCATGCTATATTTTGGATTCACTTCAAATGACGGTTGTATAATTTTCTACTCAGAGGTTGAAGGGGGCTTCAAAGCAGTCTCCCATTGATTTCTTCGGGCATTATATCAAGCCCTATGTAAACTTCAAACCCTACTGCTGTGTTATGAGGCAGGGGGCTCTTTTACTTTTACACTCTGGACCAGTCTGATACAATTTTCACTCATCCTTTAATCTGGGCTGTTCTTTCTCCCCATTAAAACATGCACTACTTTCCTCTCCCCATGGGTGATCTATAGCCAAGGCCTGTGTGCTCAAGAGCAGAGAACCTTCTCCAAGGTTGCAGGGCGGTTCTGTACCAGTCCCACAGAAGCTGTGCCACAGAGCAATGCAGTATGTATAAACCACCCAACAGGATAAGACATCTCTGCATAATATCATCCCCTAAGGGTGCCACAACCTGACTCTGGATTTACAACCTGATTCCTACCAGGCACAGCCACGTGCTGCCAGCTAAACTGTAAGATATTCAATGAATGGCTTCCAGATGATAAGTTTAGCACAGTGTCCACTCCCATGGACCTAGTACTTCTCTCCCAGCTTCAGACACAAGCACTCTAGCGTAAGACACAGCTAATATGTGGGACATACATTTAGTGGATTCTGGAAGGAGCCCTCTGTATAGGGGATTCTGATGACTTAATTGGTAAAGTCCTCTGTAGTGTCTGGTCACTAGGTGGTAGAAACAAACCCGGCCTATGGTTAAACTTTTAACAGTTGAATTGAGACCACAGAAAGGACATGGTAAAAAACAGAAAGCAGCATTCTGCAGCATTTATCATTCTGAATATTATTTTAAGATACAGGATAGAAGGTAGCAAGTGTTTATGTGTGTGTGTTTGGTATTTTAGTATTTTTGGGTATCTTTTGTTTGGTATTTGAAGTTCCTAGCTACTGCACATTACATACACATGGCTCTGTGCAGACAGGGCAGACAAGTACAAGAGTATCACACAGTCTTGTTTATAACATTTGAAGAAGTCAAATGCTGAGATAGAAGCTTGCATGCTAAATCAGGTAGTCAATTCTTAATACAAAAAAGGTCAACTTATTACCATCAAATTCTGGGGTGCTAACGCTATTCTATAGCAGTTTAGCACCTCTTGTCAATGTGATATTTATCCAAGAATTTTGTCTTCAAGACTAGAGATGTTATATTTCTCCCTTACATTTTTATCAGTGAGTGTATTTCCCCCTATTTGAATACACCTTGCTTTTCATTGGAGAAAAAAACACTCCTCTATAAAATATTTAGCAATGCTTAAGAAAATAAATTAAACCCTTAGGGTAATTTTTTGATAAATTTTATTGCTTGTACACACATGTCATAATCAAAGCACAATACAAACTTCAACTATAAAGCCTCGCAGCACCCCTGTGTCATAAGTAAGAGTCATGTTATCCACATTTTTCAGATAGGAAAGCTGAGATATCGCGTGACATATTTTTGAAACTGGAGGTAGGAGGCCCATGTGCAAAGAAAATATGTGAGAAAGTTACAGTATCTGTAAAAAGAAAAGGAGTACTAGTGGCACCTTAGAGACTAACCAATTTATTTGAGCATAAGCTTTCGTGAGCTACAGCTCACTTCATCGGGTGCATTCCAAACGCATCCGATGAAGTGAGCTGTAGCTCACGAAAGCTTATGCTCAAATAAATTGGTTAGTCTCTAAGGTGCCACTAGTACTCCTTTTCTTTTTGCGAATACAGACTAACACGGCTGCTACTCTGAAACTTTACAGTATCTGTGAGAGCATTTATCACACTTAGAAATCAGAAAAACGCACACACACAAACAATTTAGGCATCTAACTAAACATTTATATGGCCAATTGCAGTAAGTGCATTTCTGCATGCATAATGTGAGCCACTGCATTTTTAGAAGTTGGGAGAAAGAAATTAAATATCTTGCCCAAAGCCAAACAATGTGTCAGTGGTGAAGCTGGGAGCTCCTAGCCATACAATGTTCTGTTATTGGATCACATTGCTTCTCAGGGGTACATTCTATAAATAATGCATCCTTTTACTATAAAAGTCATATAGTTCAGAAATACCTTATTGCTTTGTACACTCTGTTCTAAGCAAAAATAAATTCCATAGAATCTGCAGCTGTAATTTTCTGATGAATTAGCAGAATACCTCTCAAAGTAGTACAAACCAAATGCAATGTAAAAGGTGCTTAGGATCTGAGATACCAGCTTGTCGTTAGGTCCTGAAAATTAGTGGGATTAGGCACTTCACCCCCCTATTTTATCAGTTTCTCTGGGAGACGGGACCTATTTTTATTTTCTATTTCATTTGACGCCTCTCTTATACATTTATTATTTTAGTTGCTGGTATGAAGTAAACACAATTTTTATTAGGTTATTAATCTCAATCTATGTTACTGCTATTGGACTAAGTTTTATAGGAAATCTACAAAATGTGATGAGTTGCTCCTTGGAAGTCCAACTCTTGTAGCTGATGAGAATGTGAACACTACTTTTACTGCAAGGATAGAAACAAACAGCTGATTTAGCTGCATAATCGAAAGGGTATCTGTTAGAATGTTCAATCTATATATATATATAGTGTGTAGGCCTTAGTACTATGGGAATATTCTTTCCAATCAAGATGCAATCTATAGTACATCCAAACGTGCTAGGAGCATTAATTAGATGTTTCCGGTATTTATTATAGGCAGAGTTGGTAGAGCTTCCAATATGTAAGGATGCCCAGCACTTCCCATTTCAAAACTCTGTTTGCAGTTGCTGATAATTTTGCCAAACTGTAATTATACAGACTGAAATTCCCCATACTGGGTGTCTGTCACAGACTGAATTTTTGGGGTGTTTCAGCAAAAATGGATGAGCCAAGAATGAAATTAGAGAAATATGTGTTTTGCCTACAGTAAAAAAAAAATCTTAAAACCGAAAGGCTGGTCTCATGATTAAGGCAGTTGAATGCTATCCTGGAGAGTTGGATTCTGTCTCTGCTCAGAATTCCTATGTGATGCTGGGAAAGTCACCTAAATTAAACTTCTCACAGGTGGCCACTAACTGTGTGCTCCTCATTTTCTGGGTACCCTACCTGAGACCCTGGTCTCTGATTTGAAGAAGAGCTGAGCACTCACAGCTGCAACTGAAGCCATTGGGAACTGTACTTTGAATACATAACATGCTATATAAAGCTAAGGACTGTAAAGTCAGACCCAGCTCATCTCAGATCAGGCCCCCCAAATGAGTGGACACTTTTTACCTTAATGTCTCTGTGCCTCAGTTCCCCATCTGTAACAATACCACTACCTCACCTCAAAGTTGTCTTGTGAAAATAAAACAATTAATGCTTGTGAAGCACTCAGAAACTATCGTGATGAGTACCATAGAAAGCCAATGAGGAAATTAATAATGTGTCTTCAGAGGATGGTTGGATGGTGTACTGGGATCACACATGGAACAATGAGGAAAAAACAAAACATTGAGTAGCTTCTCTTTCAATAAGCACTGTCCATCCTGGGCATAGACTAAGGTAGGGTCCTGTGGAAAAAGTAGTATGTGATCATGTAATTAAAGACTGGACTAGAATGCACACATGCTGCTTATCTGAACTAACATTGCACAGGCAACCTTAAATCTGGCATTTCTTAACTTCTGAGTATTGGACTTTACAACCTGGACATTCTTTTAGCATAGATGTTTATGTATAATTTATATACCACTACATTCAGTTCCGTGCACATTAATTATTAGCACATACTTAGCTCCAAAAGTATGCTTCATTTTTACAGAAAGACTTCTGTTTTCCAAGATTCGAGTCCAGCTGTATTTTCAGCACCTTCTCTTGTTATAAATGGCCTATAATTTTGTGGTCTCATCCCAGCCCTTAATCCACATTTCCAAACCACTACACATGTTGGCATAATTCTGCAAAATTAGCAGGACTCTCTCTCAAGGAAAGGCCAGGAATGGACAGAATAGGCAGTGCAGGCCAGGACTAAGGTGATTTATCAGAGCTGTGCTAGGAAACTTCAGATCCTCCACTTTGCTTATCTCCAGCGCTGATTGTGTTCTCTCACTTACACCATGCTAAATGAATTCACAAATTTAAAATAATAACAGCTGCAGACTTTTAGTTTGCCCCTGTAAATAACATTGATAAATGTGAAGTGTATATTATGAGGTGTCTGACACACTTCCAATTACACCAGAAAGTGCTAAATAGTTATGGATTCTTTGGCACCTTCAAATTCATTTAGAAGAGACTGATAATTTGTAAGCAAATACAAAATAACTAACTAGCACGTTCTGGATGAAGAACCAAAGATCTTAATAAATCAAGTTCCTCTAGGACAGTGACACTTAAGGCAATGTATGCTGAATAATAAGAACCACCAAAAAAACCTCAGATGGTAAAAACTGTCAGTGCCAATGGCAAAGCCAAGGGTTCTCAACTTAATGTCCCAACACCGTGAACATCAGCAAAACATCTATGATATCTCCTAAGCCACAAAACACCTCATTAATATTATTATAGCACTCCCCAGTGAAGTTTGTAGCCTCCATTGAACTAGGAATATGTCTGCCAGGTCAGCTGGCCACATGGTCTGTTCTAGGCTCTATTCCAGCTCATTAATCTGTTTCTGCTCCCTCTGCTATGAGGGTCTACTCTGATTTCATCCTTGTCTTCTCTTTCCTTGGTCTTAAACTAAGATCATTCCACCTCAAAAGCCCACCAAGCATGATGGTGGACTCTGTATTCAGGGTAATTCTGAGCACCTGGTCAAACTTCTCATAGTAGGGACAGGTAGATGGGGAGTTGCAAGGTTTGCTGTTCACATCCTTTGCCTTTTGGTAGGTATCCTTGAGATTTTTAATTCTCCCCTGACACTAGATAGCCATTTGCACAGTCACCAGCCTCTTGAAGATGCTCTTGTACAAATGCTGGTTTCAGGTACATCTCCTAAAATCATGCTCTTTGCTGTACTCACAGGAGACAGCAACCCGTACCCTAGTGCGACCCTCTGGCCAGCTAGAGCACGCTACATGGAGGACCTCCTGGACAGCAACTTCTCATGCTATTCAGATGAACTAAGCTGAGCAAAAATGGAGCAGGCTGCATGAAATGAGGGGTTTAAAATGCCGACCAAGTGTATATAACCAGCAGATGGCTTCTGGCACAAAGGAGAAGAATGGGAATTGAGTAGGTAGAATGGCTGGGAAATACAGCCTCAGAAATTATATGATGGCTTTGGAGGACTGTCAAAATCTGAGCACCATATCCCAGGTTTTAGCTGCATCCTTCTAACAGAAAAACCTGGGCTCTAACCTATACCCTCAGCCATGCAAGCAAGCTGAGGTGCAAAGCACATATAAACCCAGATTTACAGGGTCTGTGTGTGGCTGATAGGTGAGTTTGGGCTAACACACAGGCAAAAGCCTGGGTTAACTCAGACATACCCAAAGTAAGAGACAGTTCCTGCCCTGAAGAGTTTTCAGTCTAAATATCCCCTCTCCTACAGTGCAGCAGTTCCTGCTTTTGCTGCTTCTGCAGCTACTCCTGCTGGCTGGAGCCTCTGACTTGTTCAATTTATAATACCCTTAATATAAAGCATGACCAAAAGGGTAAGAACTATGCTGTGGTCCTGTGCCTGCACTGAACACACCCCTTGAAGTCAGTGGGTATGTGTACACTCCAGCTAAGAGCAAGCCTCCCACCTTGAGTAGACAGACTTGTGCTAACAGGGCCAGAGCTAGCATGCTAAAAATAATAGTGTGGACATTGTGGCTCGGGCTACAGCTCAGGCTCTCAAACCCACATGACTCCCTAGGCTTGAGGCTCTGTAGAGGTGCTAAGGGTGCACCCATGTGCTTCTCATTAAAGGATTGAGACCTTAGAAGTAAGGTCAATTTTCCGGGAGAAATGCAACAGCTAACTTTTAGCAGGGATAAAACTCTCCTGTCCTTTAAATTTTCATGCCCTTTAAAATTCTCCCCAACTTTGAAAGCCATAAAATCTGGAACTTATTTAATGATGAGGTCTGGATGATAGGATACTAAATTAGTGAATTGCAAGATTGTTAATGAATCCTAACACACATCCTGAGGACCACAAATGTATCTAAGTGCTCATTATTAACAAATAAAACAAGAAAATCTTGCTGTGTAATTGTTGCAATGGCATTTTCAGCTATTATTGTGGACCCGCTCTTTTGAAAAAGAAACATAACTCTTGAGAGTTTATGGGAATATTTTTTTCTGGATTTATTTGCATGGGAAGTTCCACATTACTGTGTTAAAAAATGAAATGTTGATTATTTTTTACACTGATGTTATACTTGAAAATTCCTAATGTTCTTAGGTAGTCCAATTCAAAAGTGATCCTTGAGTTTGATACTGGATTTCTACAAGATTGTGCATGTGGAAAAAAACATATGGGTTTACTTGAGTAATGGGGATGGCAAACCATAATAAAAAGGGCCATAATTCATTTGTATAATCATAATCTTATAGGACTCCTATAATTCTGTAGTCTGCCACTTGAACAGGCACAAAGGTAATAGGCAGCAGAGTCCAATGTATAAAGACATGAGACTGGCAGTCAAGAGACATGGGGTCTAATTCTTATCTCTGCAACTGCCTCACCATGTGACCTTGTGTATCTCTCTGTACCTTAATTTTCCTATCTGTAAAATTAATATGATGAAACTTGCTCTCCTTTGTAAAGTGCTTTGAGATCTCCGGTGAAAGATTTGCATAAGAGGTAATTATAATAATAAAAATATAAAGTTTCTATGCATAAACAACTGATGTGGAAGTGCCATATATACACACCGTAATACATCCAAGGGATATGAAGAGCAAAACATCCACTCTTCTTGGATATTAATCTTTTCTCAAAGTCTGACCACGTGGCATATTTTATGTGGGTTGGTGAGAAATACAATAGCTCTGTCTCAAAAGAAGTACTATTCACACACACACACACAAAAGAGATTCTTATGTAAATGGCCATGGTTTATATTTGGTTGATTAATATAAAAACATCTTCAATAATAGATTCTGAAAAAAGACAGTATCTGGGATTCTGTTTGATGTGTCATGTCTTGGCCCTTTATAGATAGTAAGGATGTAAGAATTTTAATACCTTTGCCGTTTGAGTGCTGTAAGTTTAGTTGTACTTTTCATTCTGTACAGTGCCATCTTGTGGCTGAATAAATTTATCTTGTATTTCAGAAGAAGTGCAGTGATCATTAAGACCAACATTTTTAAATGTGGGTGCCTAAAGTCATGCACTTAACTTCATATTTAAGCACCTAAATCAACTTGGTTTTCCAAGATACTTCCAATGAAGTCAATGAGAATTATAAGCTCTCCGGACACTTGAAAATGGGACATATTTATTTAAGTGCTCACCTTTAGGTACCTACGCTTGAAAATGTTGGCTTACGGGGCATGCTAGGAGCATTAACCATGTAGCATGAAGATGCAGTGTGTGACTGGGAGACGTAATGAAGAGTTTGATCATGCAATCTTTCTCTCTTTCCTGTTTGTGCAGCATCTGTGCCTGCACATTCCCTGAAATTATCAGCACACAATATCATCAAAAATACGGTTTTCCAGGCTGAAGGCCTGGCTCTGTGGTGTGCTAACTACACCATGTGCTGCCCAACAGTTGACTCCAAGTGAAGAGAAATATCAGGATCAGGATACTTGTTGATGATTGTCCAGGAAGAAGCTGGTGGCGCCCCATCCCACCCCCCATCAGCTCCTATAGAGTTGAGTGGCTGTTCGGTGAGCAAAGGAGTCAGTATCATAAAGAAAAAAATGGTGGTGCAGCATTAAGGCATAGATAAAAAGTTAGGCTTAACCTGTTCTAATATGCCAACTCATAATAGAGCCCCATAGGCATAAACCTAGATCCCCTGCCTGTACCGAATGTGCTGTAATTGCCGAGGACTGTCAGGAGATCATTTTAATTGATAATCAGATTGTGCAAGGTCACTCTGGGGGTTCTCTTGGGAACTATCCAAAAACCTTTCAGGAAGTCGCTGTGCTAAGAATCTACCTGCATTCAGATCACTGTCAGGGACAGAACGCTCATCAATTTATTCCTGGTAACATCAGACTAGGCCAAGTTACTTGGTAATATCATATAATATCTTAAATTCACTAGGCCTGACCCTGAGCTTATTAACTCAAGTCTGATATAACGGCATTGACTTCTTTAGAGCTACTTTTGATTTACGCTGACAACTGGCTCATAGTATCATTTTGGTGTAAAATTCCAACCACTTGCATGCCAACAAATAAATAATGAACTCTGTATTCCTATTAAATGGTTTTAAAACAAGAAAAACTGCCTTGGGCTAATACAAATGGAGCCAGATCACCCATTGTCTTGTACCGCATGAGCCTAATGTGTGTGAAACCTACTAAATCAGAGTGACAACAATTGATACCTACTTTGCATTGAGCGTAAATAACTGTCCAGGTACAGAGCAACAGAAAATCTGAACCCTGGAGTTCACAATCACCCCTTTTTTCTCTGAATACTCAGAATTAAATTTTTTTGATAGATAGCTTCCCTTATGTTATAAGCTTCACTTATGTCATAAAGAGAGTTAGGTTGTATTGACTAGAAGACTTGTCAACTGACAGGGAGAGATCCAGCTTTCACTTTTTATATACTAATATGCCCTACTAGTTAGAGGGTTTTCATATTGAGAGGCTGCCCACCAGCTCATGGCTCATAGAGAGATCTGATGAACCTTCCACCCAATGCAGTTTTCTCTATGTACCCATATGTGTCAGGACTTGTCAAACACGATAGCCCTAATCCTGCTCTTACTGATAGCAGTATAAGTCCAATAGACCCGATTCTACCCCCTCAACATACAAGTAACTGCTATTGACACCAGGCTCATTGACTTGAATGGAGTTACTTCTAATTTACATTAATGCAAGAGCATAATCAAGCCTATTATGTTTCTTCTACAATGATTAGTTAAAAGAAAAACAGAGGACAGAATTCCTATGCTCTTTTCCATCTTGAACTCCATCTGATCACCGTACAGGGCCAACCACCCTGTGGGAGCCTGACCCAGGGAGCAGCAACTGAATACTTAAACTGGTCAAATGCAAATTCTGAACAATCTACATGAAGTTGTTATGAGTTTTCAGAAAACCTGTAAACGTTGTGGGACACCTTCCCCACCCCGCCCTTTGCCTGCAATATGTGTAGTTTATAGGTTCACCCACTGGAAACATATTCATTCTGCTTTCTTCAGCTACAGCATAATTTTAGTCTGCCAGTGAAGTTAGCCATTTGGAAATACGTTAGTGTGGGGTGAAGTGTGGCAGGGGTTGTATAATTCTTCTGCATCATCACAAGACTCAAAATAGTACCAGCTTTCAGATGTAGTCGCAGTGAACAGGTCCAGCAGTCCTTCTCTACTAAAGCCTGCTTCCCGAGATTCTCATTGTTCACTGACTATGACCAAGCAGAAATTCAAGATGGACTCTTAGAACAAAGTCAGCTTTGTGGCTCTTGTCAACAGAGCTTTATTACTGTTTTGATCCTGATGACCCTAGAAAAAAGGAGAGATCCAAGTAAATCGCATAATGAATGTAATTTAGGAAGCAGTCTGCAAAATTGCCATGAGCAAGGGACAGTGCTATTATTTCTTCTTTCCTTTTTTTGCCTTTCTGAATTATTAGTTTCACATCCCTTGCAACTCTCTGCATTAATTCCCATCAATGCAACCGCCACCTACAGAGCGGATAAAAGGGTATGAGGAAAATCCACCATTACCTCTGTTCCTGCTGTGGTTCACAGAGGCTATGAGTTCATACATTTGTCTTTCAAACTTCATAAAATCTTCCTGTGCACTTCATGGGAGCAAATTAGCAGAGGCTGAGCATGTATTTAATACTCTTTTAAAAGAAAAAGAAAAGCTTCACTGAAATGAGATGACTTCATTGAAAAGGGGGAGAATTTTTCCTTTAATTTGGAAAGAATAATGAGCTTTTGTGAGATAATTGGGTTTGTTCCAGTTTCTTATCTTATTGTACCCATTCTCCTTTATACTTTTGCCAGGTGATTTTGTCCGACCAAATCTTGTTGCCCTTACTACTTAAATAAGCAAAATTCCCCTTGAAGTCAGAGGTGGTTTATCTTGAAGAGCCACAGAATAAACACTTGAGAGTTTGGTCCTCTTTACAAAGTAACTTTTTTCAAAATGCAAATTTGTATGTTTTTTCTCCATTTTCCAAACTAGGCTTCTGGTTCAGGAAAGTAGTTTTGTACCTGCTTAACTTAAAGCAAGTGGTTGCTTTATGTCAATAGGAACACACATGTGCTTAATATTATGCACATGTTTAACTTCCTTTGTGAATTTGGGCCGAATATGAAATATCAAGAATTTTTTTTGCAACTAAGAACTGTACTCTCCATATGTATTTTCTGTGTTATATATTCCTCCCATCCCCAGCATGTATCAGTGCAGCATGGAATTGAAATATCTGACAGGTTAAATTCACATTAAAGAAAGTGTTGTCTATCCTTTCCTTACGGTGCCATCAGAACACTACACAATTTCTGGCACACAAGTGTTAAAAACAAAGGACAAACAGCTGTACAGCCTTCCTCTTAATAGAAGAGAATGTGTTAGAGCTTTAGCAGTACATATGTTTTACACAGTAGGTGGTATCCTGGGGACAATGTTAAGGAGGTTTATAACACACACACACACACACACACACACACACTGAATGACCCAAGACACAGCATTTGGATGTGGATCCAAATTTTATCCATGCTGTCAGTGTTCAGTGGTTTGGGATCTGATCCATACTTATCACACCTGATAGATTTAAATCTAAGTACTCTCCTTAAAGAGAGATTTTTTTCCAGGGGAAGTCTCTGCCAATACTGAAATGAACTATCTTTTGCTGCCTCTGCCTGATATTTAAAACATTGCAGATGATAAGCATGTTTACAGTTGACCCCATTAGTCATGTATTAACATACAGGGACAAATTCACCTAGACTCCAATTTGAAAAACACTTAAGCATGTACTTAACTTCAAGTATGCACTTAAATTTCAATGGGATTTAAAAGTCAATGGGTTTAAAAAATTAAAGTTAGAAATAGGCTAACTTTAGACATATGCTTAAGTACCTCACTGAATCAGGGTCTTAAATACTACAGTGATTGGTATATTAGTAATAAGTAGGTAGAAAGATAAATAGTACTTGTTTCCTGCCAGACCACTCAGATGTTGATAAACATTCCCTAAACCAGTGGAGCCCCTTCAAGCATGTGATAAGGGAACATGCAGTATTCTCTCTCATACTTATGTGCTGCTTTTAGGGTCTGTCCACGTTTGTCTTTTCTCCCCCTCTCTTTCTTTCTCTCTTTGTTAGCCCACAGGAGTACATAGAAACTATGCTAGCACTGAGGAATGCTGAAATCTGACTGGAAGAAAAGTTATCCCATGCAGCATTTGTGCTGTTGTTCCTTGGTGAAGTGAGGGTTGAATAACACTGTTCTGAGCTGGGTATAATGTTGTGCAAGGCCTACACAACTTTCTCTACATGTTTCTGTCAATGCATCTCAGTCCAATAAGTTATTTGTGTCCTATGCAGTTTTTTGTGATTTTTTGTTTTAAATCAGCCACACTCTATAGGGTCCTCTCACACCCTCAGTTCCAGTTTATCTGACTTTGACTTCTGCTGTGTCTAATTATTTCCTGTCGGGATCATTGATGATCATCATTCAATGTAATGTGTAGCAAAGGCTATTTTAAATTATTGTGGGAATTAAATTACTTTGGTCGGAAAAAGTTTCTGATGTGTTGGATGTTCTGTTTATTCAAGGAGAAATTTCCATATGAATGAAAGAAAAATAGATATAGTCTCTGTTACACATATGCACATGAAATTGTAAAAGCACCCTTCTTTGGATGTGAACACTTGGAACATATTAAGCTGTTCTCTCTGGTTTATCTCATATCGTTCTAGCTATAGATAAAGATTAAAAGGCTTAAATAATTCCACATGTTTATATCCATCTTGTATGGCTTTGAGAAAACATTTCTAGCTCATGCAGCATCCAATTTTATGAAAATTATTTGAAACATATTATTTTCCTTTCTTAAATAAAATATCCCCTCTAAACAACATTTCAGCTGAGCAGAAGGAGATGGAAACAAACAGCAGAGGAGAATCCAAACAAACAGACTTGAGCCAGAAGGTAAAGATGAATTCATGGTTTTCGATTCTAGATTTCTACTGGGGAATAGTTGGTTGCACAGAAGACATAATAGATGGGTGGAAAGTGTGAATGTATTTAATTAATGTAAAGGGCTTGAATCACTATGCTGGTAAAAATAATCTTCAAAAAGATCTTCAGTCTCACATAAATCAGGGTAAATCAAAGTCAAATGAGTAAAGTCAATACAGCTGCCTCTGATGAATGGAGGAGAATAAGGCCTTGCTGTAGTTGCACTGGTGATTAAAACATAATTTGAAGATATTTTCAAGGGATAGTGTATAGTACTTTGCTTCTTTCATTCTTACTGTTGGTTCTACTTTTCATTGTTTCTTAGAAGCTTGCAGATTAAGGGTTTAATTATATCTATAGGCCAGGCCGATCTTGGTGCAGCATCAAGAAGCCTTAAGGGAAGCACTAGTGGGCATTCAGAGTGATAGGTATGTAAAGGCAATGCTCTCCTGCTATACCCTTCACTGGGTGCAGCCTTGAGTGGGTGTCTGTCTCTACAGGCCAGTGCACAGATGTTGGAGATCCAAGGAGCATCAGGAGCATCCTCTGGATTCATCTGAATTAAATTTACTTTCAGGGAGGGTAAACAAAAAGGGTTCTGTTTTTTCTTATTGATACACAGGGCATTGTTCATGAAATTCCTATCGTTAATGGAAGCTACTCGACCATGTAAATTCTGTGAGTCTATGGGAAAATGGACCATCACACATACACATTCCCGCTCCCAAAGAGAGTTTAACACAGAACTCTCTGAACATCAGAATAGGAGCTCTCACACACTCTGCAAAACTGTGAAAACACACCCATGATGATCTCTGTTTCCACTGAGAAGGCCTCCATGCAATCTCAGAATCTGTGACCCTGTCTACTGCTGGCACTGTGCAACAACTTGTGTGTTGATGAATCCATCTCTAAAATTGAGAAAAGCACAACTGCCTCATTGAGAGGGACATCAGAGCCGTTAGCCCGCTTTGATGTTTCATAACAGGGAAATAATGGCTGGTAAATGTTGTTGTCAATTAGGTTGATGAATTGAAACCATCACCATCCACTCCTGAAGCCAAAGACCCCAGAAGTGACATTTCTCTTGAGGACACTGTCTCTCTGAGACAAAGAGTTGATGTGTTAGAAATGGTAAGTGACTCCAGAGGTTAGCTGATGATTTCCTCTCAAAGGACAGAAGAATCCCATGCACTGCTACAGACTAGGGACCGAGTGGCTAGGCAGCAGTTCTGCAGAAAAGGACCTAGGAGTTACAGTGGATGAGCAGCTGGATATGAGTCAGTAGTGTGCCCTTGTTGCGAAGAAGGCCAATGGCATTTTGGGATGTATAAGTAGGAGCATTGCCAGCAGATCGAGGGACGTGATCATTCCCCTCTATTCAGCATTGGTGAGGCCTCATCTGGAGTACTGTGTACAGTTTAAGGCTCCACCCTACAAGATGGATGTGGAAAAATTGGAAAGAGTCCAGCGGAAGGCAACAAAAATGATTAGGGGGCTGGAGCACATGATTTTGAGGAGAGGCTGAGAGAACTGGGATTATTTAATCTGCAGAAGAGAAGAATAAGGGGGGATTTGATAGCTGCTTTCAACTACCTGAAAGGGGGTTCTAAAGAGGATGGATCTAGACTGTTCTCAGTGGTACCAGATGATAGAACAAGGAGTAATGGTCTCAAGTTGTAGTGGGGGAGGTTTAGGTTGGATATTAGGAAAAACTTTTTCACTAGGAGGGTGGTGAAGCACTGGAATGGGTTACCTAAGGAGGTGGTGGAATCTCCTTCCTTAGAGGTTTTTAAGGTCAGGCTTGACAAAGCCCTGGCTGGGATGGTTTAGTGGGGGATTTGTCATGCTTTGAGTAGGGAGTTGGACTAGATGGCCTCCTGAGGTCCCTTCCAACCCTGATATTCTATTATTCTATTACTGTAATTTTGATCCCCGGGAAATCTAGTCTTCATTTGAATTATTCCTCAAAGTGGGCTTCAGGATACAGAGGCACCAAGCAACAGGAGTTCTCTTTCTTGAAAACAGATTTAAAAATTAAGGGCCAGTTTGAGACCTAATTTCTAGCTTTATAGAAGGAGCAGGAACAGCCCTGGGAAGGAATTATAAATCAGGGAGTTACAGTTGTTTCTCTTGTTTCCCCTTGCTCCAGAGAGAAAGTTCCATACTGCAGCCATTCATTTTCTGCTTTTCTGACCAGTATCTTAGGGGAGGAGAATAGATCCAAGGCCATGGGGAGATCAGAAACCCTGTGGAGCTTTCTCTTTCCTCTGTTTTCAGAGAACTGATCCAGGCAGGCTGTGCACTAGGGCAGAGTTTGGGGCACATGTCTTCATATTCCAGCATAACTGCCTAAGGGCGAATGACAGTCTCACAGTCAGTGTTTGTTGATTGTAGTGAACTGGTGATGGAGTAGCTGAACTGACTGGAAATTATATCAAGAAATTTCCATAGTTATGAGCAATGTTGCTGATTTTTTTTTCCTTCATGTTTTTAGGGTATGAAATCCATAGAGATGATTGTTTCCCAAAAACCTGAAGAAATGAAATTAATGCTGGCTCAGCAAAACAGTGAAAATAGCTCTGAGGAAGAAATCCAGGTATTTCTTGGCATCCATACTGATTCCTTCATTAGGGGAATTGGGATTTCAACAAAGTGAATGATGTAGGTTAATCCTAAACAGGCACATAGCTCCTGCAGGATCTCTGGCTTCTCAATCGTTACACGGCCTATTATTTGCCCATCATTTATTCTCAGAGCAAGGACCTTGATTAAAAAGTGCTGGCCAATAGCTTCACATTAATGGTATTAATGAGATGTCTGGTTACATTTAGAAAAATTAAAAAATACATCATACAAAGTGCAGAGTGTAGGAAAATAAGCCTCACCTGGGAACTGATTCTTCTCTGCCTTGTACCCTAGAGTCATTTATACCTATGCTGAGTGAGCCAGGTCCTGGACCTCACTCCAGGCCTTCAATGCCATTCCAACAGGATAATGGACCATAAAACTGGCCTAAAAGGCTAACTGTGGGGTCTCCTGGCATGAGGAAAACTACACGTGGTGTAGCCTGTTCTCTTAGCCCCATACCTTATTGACAGTTCAAGCCAGAGTGCTGCTCCTTGGGAGCCATGGTTAACCAGTGTAACTTTGAGCCAGCTCAAGATGTGTAGGGGACCAAATTGGCCCCCCAAGATGGCCCTAGGATCAGATCAGGGCACTACAGATAAAGTATACAACACTTTAGTTGCCTTCTCCCTACAATTCTGAGTCAAGTGCAACTCGACCAGGCTTCAGAATTGGGGCCAGTGAGTGTAGGATGCTATTATAGCAACATCCCTGGTACATGATGTCCCGATGATGTTCCATTTGTTTGGATGTGCTTTGTTACTGCTGCCAAGGCACAAATAGGCTCTGGCAGCAGACTGGTGACCTTCTTTGGCTATTGGATTACTGCTTTGTTTATATAAAATGAAAGATGCCTTTGGGTTGCCAGCCTGTATGTGTACCTTATGTAACAAAGATCAGGTCTCTCCCCAGCTCACAGCTCTTTAGGGCTGGAGCTGGGTGAATAATTTGCAGTAAATAATTTATTTAACTTATTTAGTCCTTTTTCTGTTTGTAAATTATCTGCAAACAGACTTGGATTTTTATGAATTTCTTTGTTACTCTGAATTATTCAATGACTGGTTTAATAATTATTCCTCAAAGTGGGCTTCAGGATCCACAGACCCCAAGAAACAGGAGTGCTCTTTCTTGAAAACAGATTAACACATTCAGGGCTAGTTTGAAACCTAATTTCTAGCCTTATAAAAGGGGCAGGAGCAGCCCTGAGAAGAAATTGTGACTCAGTGAGTTACAGTTTTCTCTTGTTCCCCTTTACTCTAGAGGGAAAGTTCCTTACTGTAGCCACTAATTTACTGCTCTGACAGCCTACAGATTGTTCACAAACGTCTTTCCCTGACTTTTAGTTTGCATATTCATTATTTGTGCTGTGTGATTGGTCACTTTAGTCACATACTATTATTTCTACTTCCTAACTTAGATGACTCCTAGTTTTCTAGATGGTAGTGCAAAAGCTTCCAAGAGAAAGTTATGTGAACACATATTTGAAGGAATAGTCACAAAACTCTCTAGCTACATTTTTTTATGAACAAAACTTTGCATGTGTGAATTCTTTTGGAAAGGGAATACACAAGGTTGTTTTCTGAGCCATCAGAGCAAGTTTGACAATTTGTTTCAAATGGATGGTAACAAGTACATTATCAGCAATACATCTAAGTCTGTTCAGCACTGCATATTCATTGTTGAGTTAAAAGCTTTCTTCTTTATTGTAACCTCTAACCTTTAAGTACACAGACTAATTCAGAAAACAAGGTCATATGCTCTCCTTATCATAACATTTGAATGTGTTATATAAAATTAATGAAGTAAATAAACTTAATTATTATTAATAATAATATTAATTACAATAATACCTAGCTCTTATATATGATGTACTTATAATACTTACCTCTTATGTATGTGAATGACACCAAAAAAATGGAAGCAGTTCAAAGATGAGGGACAAGAATGATTTAGTGGTATGGAAAAACTTGCATATAAGAAGAGAATGAAAAGATGAACTGTTAACTCTATGGAGGAAGTAGGTAGGAAGGGATATGATACAAATGAATAGTATAAAGTAGTTAGGTAGGGAACTTCTATTCACTTTCTCATAATACTAGAACAAGTATAGATTCAATTAAACTGAAAGGGAGAAAATGTAAAACCAATAAAAGGAAAAGCTTTTTTGCATATGTGGAATTCATTGGCATAAGATACCATTGAAGCCAAAGGCTTAGCAGGGTTCAAGAAAGGAATGGACATGTATATGGATAACAAGAACTTATAGTATTACAAGACTCAGGATTAACCAAAAAAAAATTGCAAATGTTATAAAACCCTCTTGCTTCGGAGCATAAACCAAAGTGTAAGTAATGAAGAAGAAAATTTCCCTGTGGGTAGATTATCCTAGAAATGCTGATGGAAGGATTCCAGAATATTCTTCTAAAGCAGCTGGTACTGGCCACTCTCAGAGACAAGACAGACTAATCATGAGGGTTGATGTGGGGTCTAGTCCCAGTTTATGTAATCTCTCAGTGGGGCATGAATCCTCATTCTAAATAGAAGATAGGAGTCTAGAATTCACTATCTCCTGCCTCCCAGCACAGGGCATTTCCACTAAGCCAAAAGACAGTCTAATGAGGGAAATTCAGCAGGGAGGAGATAAGCATTTCCCTCCTTTTTCCCTCCATTTTGTCTATGTTCTGTCTGGAATCTGTGCTGTATGAAATTTTGAAGCAAGACACCAGGGGGTGTATGTGCTGTACTAAAAGCAAGCTGTGCTATGCAAACTTGAGAGAGGAAATTGTGATTGTTGACAGCTTTTGACTTGGCAAAATCTGAATAGATTTACATGAGACTCGCAAAAAGTACCTCCCTTGCCCAGGTTTATCCCCCTGCCTGATTTTGAAGTCCCACATAAAACATGGAGTCTTTA
The DNA here is from genome assembly GCF_965140295.1 of Lepidochelys olivacea. NCBI lineage: Eukaryota > Metazoa > Chordata > Testudines > Cheloniidae > Lepidochelys > Lepidochelys olivacea. The sequence continues at coordinate 42,381,183 of NC_140414.1, read as the reverse complement.
GAGTGCTTCAAGAGTTTTTAGAATGGAAAGTGCCATGCAGATTTAACACAGATATCACTGTTCCTCCTCCTGAAGTACCGTGTGGGATTCATTCTGCTCAAGATGAAATCAGTGGAAACAGGTGCAGTCCCTATACAATGAACATGATTTTTAAAGTGTGTTTTCCCTGAAATATTTACCTTTCCCATGATATTTACAATATTGCCTATACTTAGAATGGGAATTATTATGTGAAACTTAACTATATCTGGTGATAAATGCACAACTTTTAGTGCTGCCACTTTATATATTTTCCCTTGAATCTGAAATCTTAAGACCATCACAGAGAGCACCCTTCTCTGAATTCTTAATAGTTGATTATTTTACTTCCTGCAGCAGGTGGCTGTAGGGGGCAATGAAGGGTAGACACATATTGCAGGAATTTGTAATGTAAACATTTGTCACACTAGCAAACAGTGGATACTTATTTCTCTGCAAACAATTATTTGCTGAAATATCAAGCTGGCCATCCATTGCAACAAAACACCCATTTCCATTTATGTTACTTTCCCCTATTTTCACATTAACTCTTTTTTTAAGAGAAGATTATAATTTTTTCCGGACTCAAAACAATTTAGGTAGCAATTGAGAGTGTACGCCTTTTTCTGCTTGAATTATATTTATTCATCATCGTTTTAGTTAAGTCTAGTTCCATTCAAGTGTGATAGCATTCTACATCTTCTAATTTCATAGAGAGCCACACTGTTCCCAGTTATCTAAAAAACACACAAGATGTCAAAAATCTACATTTAGAAACATATGTTCCATTTTGCTATTTTCAGGAGGAAAGGCATTAAGGAATTAGTTCAGATGTTTGTCAGTGTCCTTAACTAACGCAGATGGAAGTCTTTGGCTAATGAGCACAAAATGTTAGTAGGTAGAAGAATATTTATTTTCTGTAAGCTGTCATTAGGCATTCATTGCAGGAGCACTGATAATATTGTGAGTGTTTGGTATTCATAGAGTAGTTCAGCGCACCTCTGCAGACATTAGGCATTTGCCATCTGCAGTGATTTTTGCAATTAGAATAGTATTCCTTACATATCCCCAGTTTATTATGGAAGACGAATTCAACACAGTTCCTTTATACCATCTGTGGGGCTCTTGACAAGTAAATATACTACAAAGTGAAAACAGTAGGAAGATTGTAGCCCTTGTTCTGCTGTCACCTCACTTAGCATTTTTCATTTTCTTGGCATGTTGAGTAGTGGCAGGCTCAGTGTAATAACAGGCAGGCAGTGTCATCTTCTTGTCACCATTCTTGGAACTGTCATTTCAGATATGAGGAAACTGATGTCTGATAGAAAGTACATCTGGCACTACCCAGTATGTTCTCTCCAGAACTGCCATGTGGGTTCTGTTATCTATATCAGAAGTAGTATTGTCTCCATTTTTACAGATGAATGCAGAGAGAAGGAGAATAAGTGACTTATATAAGATCACAAAAGAAGATAGTGGCAGATCTAGGAGCTGAACATAGTTTGTTTGTTTGTTGTTTGGGGTCAAATGAAACAATTAGTTCAGACTGAAACATAACTTTGAAATTTCATTTCATTTCTGATAATTTTTAACATTTTAATAAAAAAAATTAAAGGAAATTTCAAAACAAAACGTAGTTCTGAATCAGAAAGTTTAAACATTTCATTGCAGAACTATTGACGTACTGACAATTTTTTTTTTAATTTTTATTTTAGAGTTTGGGGGGTTTTGACTGAAACAATAAAGCAAAATAAACATGAATTCACAAACTGTTTTGGTGGCACATTTTTCACCAAAAAAAAGTTTCTATTGAAAATCTCTAGTCTGGAACCCAGTCTCTGACAGTGGCCAGTACTAGAAGCTTCAGAGGAAGGTTCAAGAACCTACATAATGGACATTGGCAGCCCTAGCTGAGCTTTGCTTTTGTGCATTTGGGTCTAATCCTCGTTATTCTTTTCAAGCAGATGGGTGTTTTCCCCAAGACATCTAACAAACCCATTGGTTCAATTCACATTTCCATTCACTTTAATGCTTTCCCCCACATTTTCATGGGGTCCACACTGGCAACTTGGGATACCTACAAAGTTATACTGTAATACTGAAAAGAAATAAATTGTTTCAGTTAATTTTGTTGCTTTTCAAAAGAGAAAATATCTAGTAAGTGCCATCTTACAGATATTTCTCTGAGGCCCATACTACATAGCAATGCCCCATTTAGTACATTAGTGCCAAAAGCCCCTACGGATCTCATCCATGACAATGGGAAATTATCATTGCAGTACCTGCCATATACACTTTGATAAATACAATGCTAAAATCTTATTGACTTAGGGCTTGATCCTACAAGCGCTCAGCATTCTGGCCCAGGCCAGAAAAAGGTGTAAGCTTGTGTTTAAGTGTGTGAGTGTTCCCAGTAAAGACAATGTAGCAACTCACATGTTCAAAGTTAAGCACTTGCTTAAATGTTTGTTGAAATGGGGCTCAGCACCTTTTAGGACTGAGTGTCAAAATGGTGCCATCTTCTCTACTGTCTTTAGGGTAGCATATTCAGATGCAGATACCCAAGATCTGGTGCAAATCTATTTTGCTGCCAAAGGTACAACCTGAGGCTTTAAATTTTGGGAGAGCTTTTTGCACTACGGACTGAATCAACCAGTAAGATTACATACTTATGATGGATTTAAAGGGGAACACCACAACTTCTTTCATGGTAAGAACTGGCTATAAGCCTCAGTGGCAGAGTATGGATCTGGACTGGGATCTGAGTCTAAACTTTCCCAGGATTTGTGTGTGTTTCCACCATTCCATTTGAGCCCACCTCCACTAATAACAAGCCCAAACCAAATGAACGTTGAGACATTGTATGCCAGGGAGATACTTTTCAAACATTTGTATGAGGTGATGAGTGTTAAAGGTACAGATAAACTAGCTACAACACATGAGATTTCTGTCATCTTGAAAGACCTGTCAAGACCTTCAGGTAGAGAAGTATGGATTCATCCAGCTTGGAGTTTTTCTCTACAAGGTGGCATCTATGTAAAAATGAAATCTATCTGATGACATTTTATTCTAGAAAGTGCTATCTATCCAGAGTAAATGAACAATTTCTTTGTAATCTATTTGGTTCATCTTGTAGACATGAAAGTACACCTTGTAAATGATGATATTACTGAAAACATCTTATTATGTTGGAACTTTTGCATTCCCTCTTGATTGTATCTGATGTGAATGCCAATGTGTCCCATTTCTTGAGAATTAAGATATCTGTTTGCCATTTATAGCCTGTTATTATCAGCAGTCTTCCTGATGACTTCTTCAGAAAGGAGCATGATGTAAATTACTAATGGAACTGAGAAGTGAACATGTCAGGGAATATGCTAGATTTGTTTTAATCAGGAATACAACAAAATATTTCTGAAAAGGTTTTGACCGCTGGAATTAATTTGACTAAATCCACAGAGGGTGCACTCAAACCAGTGTCACATAGGTAGATCCTCTAAATATTCCTATTTCATCTCAACAGTCTGAAAGTACATAGAGTATGAAATATTTCTCATTGGAACAGATTGTGCCCTGATGATCTTTGGGGACTGCACAAGGAGCTCTCATCTTGCACCCATTGTGGTGTACCCCAGGGCACAGTTTAGCCCCTGTCCAATTCCAGCTGGTTGGTGGCTGTGAACGTCTACAAATACCAAAGCCACAGAAGATACCAAAGTTGCATTAGTTTAATATACTTGACTGACTGCTAAGCACAGTGAATATCTAACTTTTGCAAATGCACTTTTTCTTCCCATCTTGACTGTTACACTGCCCTCCATCAACCATACCATTTATCTCTTGATTCATATCTTGTTTACTGTCTAAATCATAGATGGTGAGCTCTCGGGGGCAGGAACTATTTTTGTGTTATTTGTGTGTACAGCTGGTAGTAAAATGGGGTTCCAATACCTGTTTGGGGTGCTTAGACATTACTACAGTATAGGTAGTAATAATAATAAACAAAAATAATTGAAACATTTATAAAAGGGGGGAAAGGAGTTCTCCAGTTGTGCTATGCTTTATTAGTGACTGAGCAACACAGTGCAGTCTAAGGAATCAGCACTGTCTTGAGTATGGGGCTGTGAAGAGAATGACCACCTGAGAGGGAGCTGTAGGAATGACTATGCATGAGAAGGCAAAATTCCTCCCTCAACATCCCAGCATACAGAGGAAGTGCATATTCTCCAGCATTCCATTGAAAGGCATAGCATGCTTGTACTAGCATGTCTGTCCAGTTTGAATGGGATGGTACAGATGGGGACTGGGCCATGATACTCTGTGATTTGCATCCACAATATGCTAGGGGTTATGCGGAGACTGTGATTGTATCTGGCCCTTGAGTGGAAGGTACAAGAGGGAACGAAACTTTGGGCCATAAAGAGTGCCTGAGTTCACACAATGCCATTTTGCTGCAGACTGGTGTTGTACTGAGGCAATGCTTAGTTTAAATGGCTCATCTCCAATCATTCTATCATTTTCAGCATGAAATGAAGTGAAATTCCTATTTATTTTTCTGTTTAGAAAATGTTGTTAATTTTTAGATAATATAAAAATACAAGATTCGGCAAAAAGATACCGTGATACACAATGAACCAAGAACTGAGCCTTAAAGTACAAAACTGCCATGAGAACGTGAGAAAATGGTGTAAGCATTTCTTGTACAGCAAGAGCAGGATTATATGAAGTGAGATACTTAGCTGTTGGATTCAAATGCTGAATAACAATTTCCATCTTGTGCTTGAGAAGAGAATATCTCTGATATTTAGCAACCAAGAAGATAAAGTGGATCCAATGCTTCATAGGGCAATTGGGTAACATCTGTATTTCTCAAAGGATTTCCTAAATTAATGATAGAATTCCATATTCTTTCATTTAACCTCCTTCTTTCCTCCTCCCCCTTTTTTTGGTCACAGGAGACTTCTTATCTACTTGAGTGTGTTCGTAAATTGAATATGTCTACAGCAATGGAGTTCCAAGAAATGAAAGGCAGAATAACGCAGCTGCAAAACCACATGCTTAATTTCACAGGCCAGTTCCTCAATATGGAGGGAAGAGATGATTCTCTGATGCATTCTCTAAACTCACAGGTCTGTATTGTTTAGGAATGTATGCTTGAAGAATTTGACAAACATTTTTGCAGTATAATGTTAAACCCTTTTCCAGCTTGGAAGATATTTAAATTCCACACTGACAGTGCAAAATTTATTATTGATTTTGTAAATGTAAATTGTGGTTTACCTTGTACCCTGTCATTGTCCGGCTACATGAAAGGAGGACGGGAGACATTTGGTAAGGTTTTAATCAGGCCACAACTTTATTATTAGATGTCTGGGACTACCTGGCAGATAAAAGTCTACAGTGCAGTAACCCCATGTTCATTCAATAACTTCTCAGGACGCTTCTAGCAGCTCCTCCTCTTTTTCCATCCAGGACCCCTAGCTAATCCATTGCTGGGACCCATCCACCCCCACTCGTAGGAGGGCTAAGGTGGGCTATAAGATAGATGAGTTGATTGCCTGCCATACCAGTCATAGGAACCCCAAATCTCCCTCCCCCCGGGTTCCATTCCTTTAACCAACACCTCCTTTTTAAGTTCTTTACCAAGCCATTTATCTGGTCACTGTATCCCTTTCCTGTGGGATACCCACACTTGACATCTGCCCCACACTTACATAATGAGTTGTGACATACCGCCTAACTCCCTTTATGCCACATGTCAACAAAGCCCTCTCTAAACCCACTGTGGGGAGGGGGAATAAACCCCAACTCCACCTAGACCAATCTGGTGGTAAGGGAAAAATTCCTTCCCAGCCCCCCTAAAAGGGGTGGTGAGCGCAATGCCCACAACAGGTCTAGACTAAACCTGGTATTTCACCACCTAAAGGGGAGGGAAGGTAGATGCTACCTCAGCTTGCTCCATGCGAAAGGGGTCTTCACTGCATGGGCTATCCCTTTTAAACTCTCCCCCCAGCCATAAAGCACTGTTCTCTCCATTCAGCCACCCAGACAAATTCCCACCCACCCCACCCCCCGGCCGCTCAAAGAAGCAATGTGATCATTGCCTTATCCTGTACCATGACACCACAGAGAGCTGAAAATTGCTAACCCAAAGTTACAATAATAATTTAAGAATCTGTAACTAACAGACTCAGCAGGGAATTCCCATTGACTTCAATGGGGCCAGGATTTTACCCCTAAGTCTCATCTCACACCAGTGTATTCAGAAATAACTCCCCTGAAGTAAATAGAATTATATGAGCGGAGAATCAGGTCCTTTGTCTTTTCTAACCTTGATATTTTCCCCCCCGAGTGTAATCCGGGTAATGGAGCATGCTCAGGAAACATTGTTTTCTATTTGTTCTATTCTCTGATCACATTGATTGGAATGGTAAATTCTCCTACTCTCACACCTTTTGCCTTTGCTCAGGCTTGCCTTTCCATCAGGTTGTCTTTGTTTTCACCCTGTGTGGACGCCATTATACAATCTCAGAATTATAGAAATGTAGGGCTGGAAGGGAACTTAAGAGGTCATCTAGTCCAGTGCCCTGTGCTGATGCATGATGAAAAACTTCTAGACTATCCCTGATGGGTGTTTATGAACCCTGTTCTTAAAAACCTCCAGTGAGAGGGAGTCCACAACCTCCATTGATATTCCAGTGCTTAACTATCCTTCTAGTTAGAAAGTTTTTCTTAATATCTAATCTTATATGATATATGTATTTATTTATCTATATGTTAATGCTATTATGCTATAATTGGGGGTGTTTCGGTTTATTTGAGACCATGACTCTAATTTAAATAATGTCGTATTTTTCTAGTTTTTGTAAATACCCCTGTGGCGGTGTATATGTAACCCATACACCTTCTGGGTGTGGTGGTCTGTCCCATCTAGTGGCACCAAGACCACTTAGAGAGAGAGAGATAAAATGAGTCTGCTCTACGGCCTTAGCTAACAGCCAGTTGGCTTTTAGCTCATGCGGTAGAGGCTCATGCACTAAGCTCCAAAGGCACCAGGTACGATCCCACTCACCGATGACAAGGGTCTGTCAGCATTACATATGCACACCCCATCTTGTGTTGGGGTGGACAGTGGGTATACTGTCTACCAGACTGTCTTGGGCCTCACCATGATGAAGTTCAAGGGTCAGAGTCAAAGCAGAGGCCCTTGGGTTCTGGTCTCCATAGACTAATGGCCGGAGTCAACATGGGGACCCTTGAGTTCAGGGCAGCATAGCTAGTGACCAGAGTCAATACTACAGCCTCTGAGTTCAGGGCAGCATAGCCCAGTGGCCAGAGTCAATATAGCAGCCCTCACATATAAGGCAGTGTGGCCTAGTGTCCAATACCCAAGGGGCCACCACTTGGGGTGGTGGCCCAGGTAAAGCTCCCAGTACCACCCAACTCCACCAGGTCCCAACCCAGGGCCCTGACAGTGGTCATCCACTGAGTCAGTGGGGAATCCCACTGAAACACACTGACCTCACACTGGTGGGAGATACCACTTGCTCACCCTCCCTGGGTCACTTCCTACTGCACTTCCTGAAGCTGGAGTCCATGGGGCATCAGGGTCTCTGTGCTCCTCAGTGCAGGTAATTCCCTGGGACTCCTTTGGCCACAGACCTCCAGTCTGGAATTCGGGATCTCTGGCTCCCACAGGCAAGGGCTGTGACAGCTCCTTATCTGGACCCTCCACCAAAGGTCCTTTCTCTCCAACGGTCAGCCCTGACTGAGCAGGGCTGCTCCCTTTCATACAAGCATAGCACTTGGAGCATGCCCATTATGGTCTGAGGGGCGGAACTTCCTCCGCCGATACTGTGGGGTTAACCCCTTCCGGCCTGGTGAGGAGTATGCACACCCCATCACAACCCCATTGTACTAACAAACATCTGATATAGAGAACAATTATAGTATAACTGCATTTACCACCAAAAATGCAGAGACAATTGTACTGGGAGATCCTGTCTGTGATGTGAATTGCTGCAAAATTGTGTCTCAATTGCACAGTTCATTGTAATATGACTTTCCAGGTGGCTACTGTTACAGATGAACCAAAATAAGAACTTTGAATAAAAAATCCATTTGAATTGTGTGGAATTCAGAATTCAACTCCCCTGATTCAAACCTAACCCAGGTTGGATCCAACACCTGAACTGGCTACTTGTATAGTGCTGGCTTGAATGTGTCTGAAATCTCAAAAGAATGACTGATCTCATGAGACTTCCTCCATTTTTGGTTAAAAACTCACACGAAGGTCTCACGGATTTTGGTAATTCAAGTCCAGAGCTGAACCTCAGACCTCTAGCTTAATTCTACTCTGGATCTAAACACTGCGAATTGGGTGAAATCTTGGTCCCAGTGAAGTCAATGGCAAAACTTCCATTGATTTCAATGGAGCCCTTGTTTCACCCATACAATTTTATTCAGCATGTCATCTTTAAAGAAGAAGCAAACTTGGAATGTACCTCTAAAAATTTAATTTGGCTGCCCATTAGATGTCAGTATTGTTCCAATGCTATTACAGTTGCTTTTCTTGTGATATAAAGAAGCTGCACCTTACAAGAATACCTCAGAGATATATAACCTTTACAAGAACTTTCTGAATGATTGGGAATGCTTAATCCAATGGATTTTTCCTTACCTGTAACTTTTAAAATATTGCTTAAAGGTTTTTTTTCTTTAACTCTTGCAGAATCTTTCTGAGTCTAAGATGAATGTTATGGAAAAACAATTTAACTATGCCACTGAGGCTTTGAACAGCCTTCAAAACCGCCTTGAAGAGGTTAGTTTGTTAATTTTTCAGAAATAAAATATCATTTGCAGCAGACAATAACTTCCTCTACCCAATGATTTATTTGTAACATTGCTATTTAGGAGTGGAGTGTGGGGCAGGAATATATACGAAAGTCTCAACACAGCAACTGTCATCAAATATTTATGTATGCAGTGTTGTTGTAGCCATGTTCCAGGATATTAGAGAGAAGGAGGTGGGGGAGGTAATATCTTTTATTGGACCAACTTCTGTTGGTGAGAGAGACAAACTTTTGAGCTTATGCAGAGTTCTTCTTCAGGTCTGGGAAACTTAATCAGAGTGTCACAGCTAAGTACAAGGTGGAACAGATTGTTTAGCATAAGTAGTTAATACATATTCTAAGGGACCATTCAAGCTGAAGTGACCCATTAATACCACTCCAGTTATAGTGAGGAAAGTAAGATTTGGACCCTGGGGTGTTACCAGAACATAAATATTCATTAATAATAATGCTTAGATATATTTTAGCGGTTATATGTTTTTTGTCTATGGATGAGGAATTATAACTTTAATTAAATCTGTATGTATTTCTGGTCAATATTTCCTTAAGAAAGAACCCAAAACTGTACTACTAATAGCCTAGGACACTGAAACGTGAGGATGTCTACACTGAAGGAAAAAAAAAAAGAACAAAACAAACCCTGTGGCATTGAGTCAGAGCCTGGGTCAAATGACTTGGGCTTGCAGGGCTCTTGCTATGGGACTAAAAACAGTAGTAGACATTCCGGCTCTGGCTGGAGCCCTGGCTCTTAAACCCAGTGAAGGAGAGAGCCTCAGCTACAGACCAAGCGGAAATGCTATTTTTAGCCCCATACTGAAAGCCCTGCAAACCAAAGGCATGTGACCCAGGGTCTACGTTTCAAGGCCACTGGTTGTTTTCTTTTTCTTTTTTTTTCCCCCCTTGCAGTACAGATGTACCCTCAAGCTTCAGGGGCCTGGACTATTAGCAGTATAGGTTTGGATATGCATGATTTTGACCTAGCAAAAGAGTGTGACTACTTGCATGAAAACTTTCAAATGAAATGGCATGGATTCTGAACCCAGGAAAAGAAAATACCATTGCTCTCTATCCAGTCCCAGCCAGTCTTTTCTTAGAATACACTGGGGATATGTTCAAAGATGCTTTTATGTAAAATGCAGGGTAATACTGAGCACTGTCTGTGACTGAACACAAGGCAGCAATTCAGTGAAATGCTTCTGTGGATGTCATAAAGCACAAAAGCCCAATTCAAGTAGAGCAGCTGAATCTCTGGGCTGAAATTGTAGCCCTTGTGTTCTGCCTAGGATGGGGGCTTGTTTTTCCAATATACCGCAGCACCATAGTGTTTCACATTTTGGATGCCAAGAGAAGGAAATGTGGATATTGTGAATGGATACTCATGACAGAGGCAGAGGATATAGAAATAAATACTGGATATTCAGGTGGCGATTTATTTTGGGTAGGGAAATTGCTCACACACACACACAGTTCCCTGTTCCCAGTACTTCACATTATGAAAGGAAGACAAACCTATAGGGAAATTTCATCAAGAGGGACAGTGGCTAAACAGGCAGTAGCCCCCTCCCTCCCTCTCCCCCCCCCCCCATGTTCCAGCCATGGTACTTTCTGTAAAATGTCCACATGAGTGATGGTATACATAGAAAAGGAGCTGTTTCCCTAGAACATAGCAACATGTTCCCCTGGACAAAGAGCATGTGCTAAGCAGAAAATGATAGTAAAGTTAAAGTTGCTTAAAGCTCTTGCTGAGTACTCTGTCCTACTGTCAGAAGAGTCAGAGTACGCAGCAGTGCAATGAATAGCAATGACTTGGGCAGCCTGGCCTGGCTGATGGAGGTATCAGAAGGGACTAATTTCAGATTAGTAATTCCTAAGGTCTGGTCTACACTATGGAGTTAGGTCGACGAAAGGCAGCTTACAGCGACCTTACTATGGAAATGTCTACACTTAAATTTTGCACCTGCTCCACTGCACCGACTTAATGACTCCACCCCCACGAGCAGTGCAGAGTCAAGGCTGATGTCATTATGCTGACGCAGTGTCAGCGTAGATACTGTTATGTTGACTGTTACTGGCTTTCGGGAGCTATCCCACAGGGCCCCACACTGATAATACAATCAATACAAGCACTCCTGGTGAGGCCACACACTGCCAACACATGGAGCAAAGAGTAGAAAAAGCTCTTCCGCTGACATAGCGCTTTCTACAGGTGGGTTTAGGTTGGTATAACTGGGTCACTCATCGATGTAGTTATATCGATATACCTCGGTAGTGTAGACCAGACCTTAGAGTGTTTTAGCTAAATACAACGTGGAGCAGATCAGTGCTGTATATGCACAGAAAATACACAATCCTTGCCCTGAAGGGATTAGAATGTCTAGACACACAGATGAAATCCAGGGGATGTGGATACAACATAAAGCCAATGAGTACGGTAGAGAATTAACACAACTCTGTTAGTTCCATGGATTGTAGTTTATGTTTTCATTGGAGTTGGGAAGGGAGTAGGAAAAGGACAGAAGGTGAAGAAGAATAGTCACAGCTGGTTCCCAGAGTATTTATCATTAGCAGACCGAGCTTTGCAGAATTAGCTTGTTCTGCGGATGAGGTACGTGAGTGAATTTGTTGGCTCAGATTCTGTTCCCTTATGTTGTTAAGTTTACATAAAACATATGGAGAGGGGGAGTTTCTTGCCACAAAAACAATCGATTAAATAGACCCACATGGGCCTGACAACCAGCTCACTTGGAGCCTGTGCCTGATTGTACTTAATTTCCAATCAAACAAAAGGCTTTGGAAGATGTTCTCCTTTGCAGTTTAATGAAATCCAGTGCAAATTTAATGAAAAGGCAAAGAATTACCTTCACCACTAGATGTCACTGAAGCCCTAAAGATTTTTCAGAACTTGGGACTTGTAGCCCTTTAGTCATTGAAATTAGTTGTGCTCAAAATACAAATTCAAGACAGTGAATGTTTCAATCATTTGCATTCAGAAGCAGCAAATAAACTAGTACTATAACATATTGTCTGCAGGAAAAGGCTCAGTCCAGTTGTTGCATCATGCCCACTGTAAACAAACGGGGACAGATCATTAGCGGGTATAAATTAGCCATACTTCACTGAATGGAACCACATCACAGTTGTCTCCCCTGTTGGCAGTCTGAACCAAGAGGTTAAGGACTGAATGGGCATGATGACTGTCACTTGCAGAGGTGGTCAGGATTGAGGAATACGCCTGGCTATGTAAGGAACTTCTGTTAGCCATGCTGTATTCGTTCTGTTGATAAATTAAGTCAAGGCATTCAGGTCATCACTCAGGCAGTTTAAGAGGCCTTAGTGTAAATGAGAATTGGGCTCAAAGTCTCCAGAACTTTAACCCAGCACCTTCTGTGAGCATTGAACTCATGATATAAAGATGTTTAAAGTCTACTTTTGGGTAATTCATTTTTCAAAATAAAAAGAGCCATGATTCCAGCTCTCTAGACTCACTACGGTTTGATTTCTAAATAGTTTGTGCAGAAGTAGGGTCTGCTTTATAGTCACTCCAAAACTGCTCAACAGAAAAATCCCAAATAAAGTTACTATAAGTGCAGTGAGTTTCTTCATCCTATTAAACAGGTTTCACCATCAGGCTTGTTAGAATTACACAAGGAAATAGAAGTATGCCCTAGTAGTTGATGAAAGAGTCTCAGTACCTTTCACTCAGTAGTTACAAGCTAGCTCGACTGCCTGAATTCAAACACTGCAAGAGGTTAATTATTCTATTGAATGAAAATGGGGACTAAATTTTGTGTCTGCTAAACTTCTTTGAACTTGCTAAGAACCCTGTGGGCAAGCAATGATCCTGGGGTCTACACTGAGTCAAGCCCATTCAGGAAGAGGTAAACCAAACAAAAATGGCAATTGTCAAACTGTAAAAGAAGTACAGTAGAGTGCAACACCACTTTAATATTAATCTCTAGTGAAAGTCTATTGAAATCAATGTACTTACACTACAAATTTGACCACAACATTCTATTTGTATTTGATGGAATAATAAGGAATAGTTTGGGGAAAATATAATATTTAATTCTGAGAGGCAAAGTTTTCCTGATTTTTTTTTCACTTTTGCAGGGCACAGTCCAAATAATTTTGCATATGCATAAAAGAAGCCTTTGCATGATATGTTGTTTTAGAGTTGGTAAAGTATTTCATGGACATAATACATGGCCTATCTATTAACGGTCCTTTATTTGACAGGGATTGGATTCAGTGTTCCTTCAGATCTCTCAGCTTAAAGATGATTTCTATTTTATTGAAAACTTCTTGAACCACACAGATATGGGAAACTCAAAGTCTTATGTGTCCACATCTGAACTCTTAAAAGAAACAGAAGAAGATACACTTTCAACTCTGTCTCCATCTTCCCAAAATTATGGTGGGTCATATACCTCAGTCCAGACTAACATTTAAACCCATTATTTATACTCACTATAGAGATACATTTGGAAAGATAAAGATAAAGCAGATTGACAGGAATTGGATGAATTTCAGGCAACCTTGTATTGAGTTATTGTACATGCTGATACAATCTTTAACAGAGGAATGCACTTGGTGTTTTGAAGGAAGACAACAACACTATAGAACGTACCAGTGTAATTTTGCTTTGCTGTACATGGGGGAGAAAAAACTCTTTGATTTCCAATTGTAATTGGTTTATGACTTGAAACTTGAAGTTAAATTACCCATTACATTATTTTAACTTCATAGCTACAAAATACAGTTTGTTGTTCAGCCCTTTAAAAGTATTTCACAGTATTTGTGTTAGTGACTCTAACTGGTTAACTATACATTGTATCAAGGGATGTTTTCTTTTACTGATTCTAACTTTACTTCCCTTTCTGTTCTTCTATTACTCACCTAAACCTCTAATTCAATGTGGAGACTTGTCTTGCAGAAGCTATACAGTAGCTAATTAATATCCTCCAAGTAAGAAATATACAAAATACAACCCCACACACACACACACACAATTGCTTGAAAGAGACATAAAGATACTCAATAACTTTTCTTCATGAGCCCTATGCTTTTATTTCAGCATAAATGAGTAGTCAACACAAACAATAAAGAAAAGAGTAACCCGCCTTGGTCTGTTCCAACATGCCAGCTGGATCCATAGTTACTACTAATATCTTTCAAAATACTGATCAAGAAAGTTACAAGCCACTGAATGGAAACTATGTTTCATATTTTGACCAGCATGCCAATCATCTGAATTGCCATTAGTTTCACATCAATCTGCATGTCATTATTATGAATTACAGGCCAGATCCTCAGCCATTGTAAATGGGCAGAGCTCTGTGGACTTCACTGAATCAAAGATTATTCATATCTGCTGAGAATCTGGCCCTACTGTTTTAATGCTTACTGACAGCTATTAGCAATAGCCACATACCACGTTGGATGAAGAATAAAAGAACATAGTAGGGTCAATGTCCCTAAACAATGATTGAATAACTTCAGAAAACAAAAAGAAGCTGGTGAGAGTGTACACTGGGTATAATTGTTTTTCAGTATCAGAATTATGTCATTTAAAATAAATTATGCAACAGTTGTCTTTCTGCCATTAGTGATAATAAGTAATAAGTAATAATTTCACATGAGTTTTGATGTAATGAAAGAATTTGCTATTATGTCCACTGTAGCACCAGTGAAAGACCCAACACACCCAGTTCTTCTGGATCATCAGACACAAGTCATGGAGCCAGAGACAGTGGAAGAGAAGCACAAAATAAACATCCCTTTCATAAAGAAACTTACAGGTGAGATCCTTGTTGTTGGAAGACATTATTTGCAATCAAGCAGAAAGAAAAAATGTCAGGAGCCTACAGGGATCCCACCTGGAAGGTATTCACCAGGGCTGAAGTTCACCCGAACAAAAGGCACAAAAACACCTCAAAATAGGATTTACGTGGTGCATAGATCTTGTGTAGGCCCTACCTCAACAAGCGTGAATTTCATTCCAGATAAGGAGGTAGTGTCTGGGTGAGTTACATCCCCAGCAGCTCTGCACAATGCAATTTTATTTTGAAGATCTATGTATTTGAGTTTCAATGAGTTAATGAGTTTCAATGCAAGACAGTGCTTAGAGTATTCCTGTAGATGGTATAAATGACCTTGAACAACAATGAAAATGTTGGTGAGGTCATATCTTTTACTGGACTAACATACTGGTGTAAGAATATTGTATATTGTGAGAATGTTGTTGTAGCTGTGTTGGATCCAGGATATTAGTTCCAATAAATTCCACAGGTCAATTATATGTTGTGCAAAATATTTTATTTATTTTTAGATTTTTAAATTTTAAATTTGTGGCTTTTTAATTTTCTTGGTTGTTTCTTTGTTCTTGTATTATGAGAAAGGGAACATGGGCAAGTTCACTTTTGCTTCCCTACACCATTCATATTTTCAGATTTCTTTTATCATGTCATCTCTTTGTTATCTCCTTTCTATATTTATTAGATATTCCTGATTCTGATATCAGGTCAGTTTTACACTGGTGTAATGTGATTTCTTCAATTCTAATACTAAAATACTATTTTTAAAAATCTTTCCTCAGATAGAATTCCCTCCATGCTTCTAAACCTTTTATTTGTTCTTTTAAGGGCCTATTCTGTTTCTGCTGTATCATTTGGGGGTGGCCAGAGATTAATAGAGAAATCAAAGTGAGCTCATACCACTGATTTTATTTGGTTCTTGATTACTGCTGTGCACTGAGCAGATATTTCCATTGAGCAGTCCACAGTGATGCCAGGGTCTTTTTCCTGACTAGTCATAGTTAATGTGGAAATCATCAGTGGTTCAAACTTTCCATTCTAATGTACATTGCCTTGTACTTGCCATGTGGTATATTGAATATCACCTGCCATCTTGTTGACCAAAGTCCTAGCTTTGTTATTATTTGCTGTAGTTCCCCACAGTCATCTCTAGTCTTAAATAACATAAATAATGTAATGTCATCTGTACCTTTTACCACCTCGCTGTTTATGTTGACAGGAAAAATGTGTTAATACCATGCATATGTCTATAGAACTCATCATTCTATAATTAAGATAATGTACATGATCCTGAAGTGGCTTTATTTCATCATATAGTAATTTATCCTCTCTCATAAGGACACTAGAAAGTAGAACAGATTCATTTATGTTCTTTTGGGGGCTGCATCAACCAGTTGCAATCAGTCATTTGCAGGAGAAAACCTGACAGCTTTGTTTTATTTTTGTTGATTGTTCTTTTATCTAATTCAGTAAACTACCTGGTGACTGGTTTGTAGAATGGAGAGGATATTTATTAGGAGAATGAAACAAAAGAGGGAAATGATAAAGATGGATCAGAAGCCATATGGATGGTGTAAATGGCTAGTGTGTTTACTCGGGTTCTTTTAACTCATCATGCATGGAGTTACCACCAGCCAGTGGACTCCACTCGACATGGGTAGAAATGCACAATCCACCTACTGCAAGGGTAGAAGAGCTGCTGCAATAGTATTTGCTCCACTGGAGCCCTGCAAGGAATTTTGGTCAAATAAATGTGCCCTATCAACAGCCTGGACTGTGGCTATAAAACCCTAACCTTAGCAACATGGTTATCTATTACATAATGATAACTGAAAAGAGTGATTGGCTAGGAATCCTTTGAGGCTCCATCCTTGATTTTGAATGGATTATTCTGGTGTAAATTCTAGGTGAAAATGTAAAAGATTGCACATTTTGACGTACTGTTTTGATTCAAATAGACCTCCAAGTCTTTTTCTATGGTGCTGACAAAAATGCAAATGGATACCTGACATTAACTGAGATAGAAAAGGTCCTGGGAGAAGATGCACCTCAGAAAGAGGAATTGGAAGAATTTGATGATGATAACAATAAGATGTACTCCTACCTTGAATTGAGAAAAGCCCTTGAGCTGACAGGTAAGTATTTTTTAAAAAACAATGAGGTTTATTTCTTAACTAAACTTTTTTCTCCCTTCCATCCAAACACTTCTTCCTCTTTCTGAAAGATGGAATTAGGGCTTGTCTACAGTTCAGAATTTGCTGAAATAGCTATTCTCCAATAATTACTTCAAAATTAGCCCTCATGAGGACACTTTTATTCTGGAATAATCATTGCAGAATAGCTATTATAGGCCTGGTCTACACTGTGAGGGGGGATCAATCTAAGTTATGCAACTTCAGCTATGTGAATAACAGAACTCCTTAGATAATTTGCCCTCCAAAAATCATTATGCTCATCAGGGGGCAAAGATAATAGGATCCTTACTATAGTTTTTGCTTTAAGATTCTCCCCTCCAGTTCTTACTGCTATAAGCATTTAATTATTTTGTTAACTGACATATAATAATAAGGATATTAAATAAAACCAGTAACACGCTGCAGGTAGTGCCATTATACCTCAGACCTACATGTATAGCTTGCTGCCTTTGGCCTTCTTTTTCACAACACATTGGTATCTTAGTCATGTGAATATTACAATTCTGTTGCCATTTATGATACATATGGACTACTCCAACTCTTAGTCAAGTGATCCTCCATCCAAAATGTTCCAAATTCCCACTGACGTCAGTAGGGCTATTTATGTAAGTAGGAATTGAGGAGTTGGGCCATAATGATGCTCTAAGGCCATCCTAAAACACAAAGGTTTCCTATTCTCTCAATGTTGCTAGTTTCTGTTTATTACAAAATGATATATAGTACTACAAATTTGTCTACATTGTTCTAATAATAATGTCTGTTATGATAACTGTCTCACATGACCGTCTCATGAAGAAATCAGGGAAAGATAGCCCAGATGAACCTAGTATAAGGTAGATGCACGACAGGTTGGAAAACCATTCCCAGATGGTAGCTATCAATGATTCATAGTCAAGTTGGAAGGGCAAGTGGGGTCCCCCAGGGATCTGTCATAGGTTCAATTCTACTCAGTACCTTCCTAAATGATTTAGATAATGGCATAGAGAGAACGCTTACAAAGTTTGCAGATGATAGTAAGCAGGGAGGAGATGCAAGTTCTCTGGAGGACAGGATCAGACTTCAAAATCATGTCAAAATCAGAAACTGGAGAAATGGTCTAAAATAAATAGGATGAAATTCAAGAAGGACAACTGCAAAGTATTGAACTTATGAAGAACTAATCAACTGCACAAATAGAAAATGGGAGATGACTGCCTAGAAAGGAGAAAAGGATCTGGGGCTTTGTGATGGGATGTACTGGCCCCACACTGGAGAGAAAGGGGTTAAGGCAACACTCTGAGCAGCAGAAACCCTGCCCCCTCACCTCTGCTGGGCATGCTCCAACTGCTGCTGCAGTATAAAAGGGAGTTGCACAGCTCTGTCAGGGCTGACCACTAAGGAGGGAAGATGCACCTTTCTGGCTCCAGATGAGGAGCAACCAGGAGCCCAGACCAAGGGAGCAGGAGATGCTGCAACCCAGGCAGGCACCCATAGAGTCCCCAGAGAGATTATAGGTATCTGCAGCACCCTGAGACCCTGAAGACACCCAGACTCAGCTACAGGAATCAAGATAGGAAGCCCAGGGAGGGACCAGCCAGTTTCCCTGCAGTAGTCGGTGTGTTATGGGTGGATTCTCTGATGAAGTGAGCTGTAGCTCACGAAAGCTTATGCTCAAATAAATTGGTTAGTCTCTAAGGTGCCACAAGTACTCCTTTTCTTTTTGCGAATACAGACTAACACGGATGTTACTCTGAAATCTGATGACTATGTGGCAAAACCTATAGCCACTACCAGGGTCCTGGGCTGGGACCTGGTGGAGCAGAGAAGGCCTGGGTCCCCCTACCTGGCTGCCCTGCACCCCCCGGTTCTGGGGAGTGGCCCACCAACTCTCCCCCCCCCGCCCTCCTTCTACTGCCTCTGGCCATTGGACAGTGCTTCCCTGCAGACAATGGGAGCCCTCCTCACTCTGGCCATTGGGCTGTGCTTCCCTGAAGACAAGGGGAGTCCCACTGACTCTGGCCACTGGGCCACGTGACCCTGAGACAGGGTGCAACCCTAGTGGCTGTACTGTGGGGCTATCATGCCCTCGCCCCACCCCAGGATACTGGCCCTGTGACAGGGCTATAGTGTATCACAAACTAAATCTGAGTCCACAGTGTAATACTGTTACAAAAAAAGTAAACATCATTTTGGATTCTATGAGCAGGAGTGTTGTAAGCAAAACACAAGAAGTAATTCTTCTGCTCTACTCAGCACTGATAAGGCCTCAGCTGGAGTACTGTATCCAGTTCTGGGCCCCACAGGTCAGGAAAGATGTGGACAAGTGGAGAAACTCCAGAGGACAGCAACAAAAATGATCAAAGGTCTAAAAAACATGACCTACAAAGAAAGATTGGGAAAAAAAACTGGGTTTGTTTAGTCTGGAGAAGAGAAGACTGAGGGGGGACATGAGAAAAGTCTTCAAGAACATAAAAAGCTCTTATAAAGAAGAGGATAAATTGTTCACCTTAACTACGGAGGCCCGGACAAGAAGTAATGGGCTTAAATTGCAACAAGGGAGATTTAGGTTAGACATTAGGAAAAACTTCCTAATTTTAAGGGTAGTTAAGCACTGGAAAAAAAATTACCTAGGACATTGTGGTATGTCCCTCACTGGAGGTTTTTAAGAACTGGTTACAGAGGGATGGTCTAGATAATACTTAGTCCTGCCTCAATGCAGGGGACTGGATTAGATGACCTATCAAGGTCCCTTCCAGTCCTACATTTCTCTGATTCAGAATAGCTACATTAAGCTGAATTCACCATAAGAAAAACTTATAATTCAAACTTCTGTGTTTCAATGTGCTTAAGATATGACCCCATCTAACAGTGAATCTTTTTGTATTACAGAGTAATTAAGAAGACTAATTACAAGGCTGAGAGATGCATGCAATGTTCTGGATCTTTATTTTATTTTACAGGAAAGAAAATCACTTACAGGTTTATTTTTTAATTGGTCATTCTTTTGGAACAGCAAAATATCAATTATATAATGATAAAATGCCCCTTATTCCAATATGCACACCATATTTACCATAGATGCCATGTATTGCAGAATAGCTAGAGAAGGAGACTTCTCAAAATGTTTAACTCACTTTGTAATTGTAAGTACATAGACAAAAAAGGAAGACAAAGGAAATATTATTGATCAAAATGTTTTAAAACCATGGATTTAGTATTAAAAATTGTTATGCAACTTAAGCATGTCTTTTTAAAGTTTTATTTACTTCAGTATATAACTTCTACTTTATTCTTCCTTAAGTGCTCTAACAGATAGTCGATGATTACTCGTTTACACCCCCCCACCACCATCAGTTAACACCGTAATACTATTTACTTGGCATATCAAAGAGTGAAATCCTTCCATCATCCACATAATAGATCTGGGATATGGAACAGAAATTACTACATATTTTGATCACAATGTGTCAGGTGTGGCTTCTTCGGATGTTTGCATGTTCCAAATGGTGATTTACCAACACCCAGTGATGTGCTAGAGAGGACTCTCAGAGAGTCCTTGCGACTCCGGGTTCAAATTCTGTCATTATCAAATTGAAAGGAGTTGTGGAATGATTTATTTGCCTCTGATGCATTCACCCTCTTTCTGTATACAGCTACATTACTCCTGCTAGAGACTGCTTATCTATATGCTTGTAATGTTGTTTCAGTCAGCATGTTTCTTTTCCTTTGGAATGGACCAGATTGCACCAAATATAATTAGCATTTTAAAGTCTTTTCCTGGGGTAGATACCTACAGACTGCATTACTCCTATGAGTTCTTTAATACAACAGCTACAAATTGAACTCTGTGCTTTACTATCAGCTTCCACAGTATATTTTTCAGAAACAAAATACAAATATTTCAGCCAAGTGCAGTATAGTAGGTTTGGGCCTGGTAGTGTGTCTGCAAAAATGTCCATACCTGACTTGACTCACAAAAACAGTTGCATTAACTTCAGTGGGACTTCTGATATGTTTTCGCTGCTGGGCCCTTTGTTGAGATGTTGCCTTCTTCCTTAGTTATGAGAGAGCATTTGCATTTCAATGAGAAATGAATGAATATTCGTCAGTCCATCCACCGCAATGCACCCATACACCCTAATATATACAGGAAATTCTGGGGATCCTCTTGTTAAAATATTGGAAGAACATCATAGTATGTACCAAATCCATGTTGCCCCTGATAGATCTCTAAAAGGGAATGAGATTTGGTCCCACTGAAGTACAAACTATACTTGCACTGTCATAACAGGAAGGCAGCATCATATAAAGAGGATAGTATATCCCTTCGATGGAACATCTGTTGAGCAGCGCCTAGCTCTAATGGTGTGATACAAGGCAGGTGGCTGGGGCAAATATGCAGAGTATAACCCTACATATAGATCTAACAGAGTAAAGGCTATCAAACAAACATCAGTTGTTCGAACATTACATTTGTTATGGAAGTCATGTTTTCCCAGACACTATGCAGGCAAGTTTATAATTTATTAAAGCTATTCACACATCTCATGGAAAACCTAAGCAACTCAACCCAAAGTCTTCTCTTTTAGAATGACTGAACTTCAAAACAAAATGAAATTGTCTATCATTCCTTACAAATTCAGAGGTCTGTAATTTCTCATATTCTGCTTCACTTAGGCCCAAGTATTCCCACTGAAATCAGTGACCAGGATTTGGCATTAGGAAATGAGTTGATCTTCAGTTTTTACAGTTGCAGTGGGACTGACTTTTCGCCTGTACTATTACTGAATACATTTGACCAAATTTGGCCCTGATTTATGTGCCTTGCAACCCCCAGGAAATCAGTGGAGGATTTGAGGGCAGAACCCTAAGGTAGTCAGCGGGACTCTAAACAGGCAGACGCAATTGCAGGATTGGGGCAGGAATGCCCAATCCTTCGAGGTACTGAACACTTCCTAGAAGGTTCTCAGTGTGTGCAATACCTGCCATCTACAGTGGGTACACTTGAAAAGTTCATGCTTGTTCTGGAGGTATTACTAGTTTGAGACGTATTCTCCTTGTTAAGCAAAGAGAATATCGCCACAATCTATAGTATTTTGAAAACTGGCAAAAAAGTGAGGCCACTGTATATATTGAATGGTGAGTACTCAGCATATCTACCAAATCTGGATACACATACTTACCCATTTTAATGTTCTCTTCATTTTAGATGTGCAGATTTGACTAATAATAAT
Source organism: Lepidochelys olivacea (assembly GCF_965140295.1). Lineage (NCBI taxonomy): Eukaryota > Metazoa > Chordata > Testudines > Cheloniidae > Lepidochelys > Lepidochelys olivacea. The sequence continues at coordinate 42,359,092 of NC_140414.1, read as the reverse complement.
TAATACCTTACACTTGTTTAAATATATAAACTCAAATCAGAAAAATAAATAGACAATAGTTCATGGAATTCCAAATCCTTGTAACTTGTATGTCAAAAAATGTCATGAACAGGAATAGATGAGAGAAACAATATGGTGCACTTTTAATTTTCTAAAATAAATTTTGTGGGGGGGAAATGGGCAGTACAGTTATTTTCTATTTCCTCAAAGTTAATATATTTTAATATCCATCTTCCAAAGCTACTTCTATGGGAGATCTTACTGGAAAGAAAATCACTTACAGGTTTATTTTTTAATTGATCAAACAGCCACATTTTAGGCAAGCAATTTAGCCTCTGACTGTTTTATTTATTTATAACCAAGTATCACTGGGATTTTTTAAGGCACCTAAGAGAACTGGTTGCTCAAATCCCTTTTCAGTAGGATTTGGATAACTAATTCTCCTAGGCTTCCTTGAAAATCCCAGCCCACGTGAATACCATGTGCTGCTGTCACAGTGCCTACCATGACTGTTGCTAATTCTACCAATGGAGAATTTGTAGTGGGTTTCCCACCTTGGCCACAAAGTGCAAGGTACCTTTTACCCTATACAAGTATTTAGAAGGTGCTCAAATGTGGGAGGAGTTCCCCCCCATGAAAGCCAGTATGAAACATTTTAATTAAAAAATAGGCAAAACATGCACTTCTTAGGGCACATAAAATATCAACAAACACAGAAGCATATAAAGTTCAGCATACATATACCCTGTATTTAAAATTGAAAATTCTGCTGATGCCAGGAATGCCTCTAAAATTAAAGTGAAATTTCAAGTGCGCCCTCTATCTACAGCAGGTACTGAGCCCCCTCAACTCAGCTGTGACATATATGGCAGTTGAGGCCACTTACAACCTAATGACCAAAGTCTGCGCTTCAAAACATGTGTGTGATCACTACAGAAGTCAACGAGAGTTGCTTGCACATAAGCAAAGTACATGTCAGAAATAAACAGGGGGAACACATCACAGCAATTTCAGGGCTGAACTCATTCTTGGAGGATCTGCAGTTTTTTCTGACATCCTCAGAACCTCTCAAGTATGGTATGTGTTCATATTCTCTCGAGGAGCGGGAAGGGAAGTAAGGAGCAAACTCTACAGATGGCAGTATGTCAGTCCCTGTCCTTCATTAGCTCAGGTGGTATTTCTTTCATTTATTTTTTGCCTGTAGGATCTCCTTCCCACATATTCTGCCAAGTTATGGTAGGAGGCAATCAAACACTTTGGAAAGAGATTTAATTCCTCAATTTCTTTTGTCAGCCTATGCAAATATCACCACTGGTTAGCATAGTAGCCAAAAGAAACTCAAATACAGTTTCCATCCAAAGATTGAATAATTAGCTATTTATTTGTCTTTCAATCTCTCTACTTCCTTTTTGAGATTTCCCTCCTTCCCCTTCCTTCTGAAAGCTTCCAACTTCTGCATCCCCTATATATCCTTCATTATATATAGACATTTGCCTCTTTTCTCAACTTCCCTCTAGATAATACCATGTTATTTCTGCGTAATGAGTTTGGTTCTGATTGTCCACAACCTGAGAGCTCATGTAATTATTTATACCTATGCAAAGTGAATGTAAAGGGCTCCAAATAAGAAATCTCCTTAATTACATGGATTGTAGCGGTTTAAACCCACTTTGTACTCACTTTGTATAGCTGTAAATACTACACAGTATGCAAGGCCGGGGAGGGCCAGACCCCTTTTACTACCCTGTGCCAGCAAGAGCTGAGAAGAAAACTGATTAGACTCACACCAGTTTCACACTGTTACTATTGCCAGAGCTGCTTTCTGGAAGAATAGTACAACTGGTGCAATCAACCACTAAGAGTTTGTCTGATAGGAAAGCTTGTAATGGGGGAAGATGGGTGTATGAGGAAATGCAAAATACCTTCAGCCTCAGACCAAATGTAGACTCCACACTGAAACACTGTTTAGTTAGTCAGAGAGCAACCCCTATACATTTTAATAAACACCTCTGTAAAACAAATATATTTCCCCCTATATCTTGTTAAACTTTATAATTTAACATAGTCAGTCCTACTCAGTGCAAAAGACTAGTTCAAAGGAACACATTAGCAGTGGTTTGGTATAAAAGTCAGTATTAAATGAATGTCTACACTACAATAATAAATGAAATGTGTTGATATATGAAGACTTTGTTATTTAGAAAATCAATATCTGATTTTATATATTATTATCACTCTTTTTTGGTTTGCCCTCCCCTACAGATGGCCAAATAAAACCAAGTTATTTACAAATAAAATATGCTTCAGAAAAAAAAAAACACCTCTTTCTTGCAAACTCTACATTATTGGAGAGTTTAGTATAAATGTTGGAAATTCTTAGGCTACTGCATTTTTAATCTGGCAGGGGATTCAGTTAAAATCAATGCTATAATCTTTGTCAGTATGGGCTTTTTACTATGAGGAAACAGAATAATGCTCACAAAACATTTATGTTTGGAGTTTCACATACATACCATGCCCTTGAGTGTACATACTGACCAGTGCAGTATATATGTATTTTAATATACATATATACAGTTATACATACACACATTGAGTGAGTTAATGCATATACACAAAACCAGACAAATATGAATCATCTGATTAAAAATGTACTTCCAACAACAGTATTTCTCTATTAAATCCATGTTTATTACATAAGTTTTATCACAGTGAAGATTAAATTATGCTTAATCATCCAGTAAGTGCTTTTGTACTTTCACTAAACCAAAAACAGTAAAAGCAACTCATCATACACTCAAAATCCTGTTACCATCCCACCATTCATCGCCTCGATGTGTTCCTTTAGTTGCCATGTACTGATAAGATTGTAAAAAGATATATGTAATTGGCTTATTTATAACACCATTTTCTTCAAGTATTCAGAAAGCAGTACAAATGACTGTACCATATATTAGAAACATTTTTGTAATGTTATTTATTGCTATAGAAGAGAGGCTCCTGATGGAATGATAATGAAATATAATGTCACTGTGTATGAAGATGATCTCAGCATTCTGTCATTTTCACAGTTCTTCCCATGTTAGTGAACAACACAAGGTAAATGGGCTTCTTTCCTTCCTCTGTCATTCATGGGATTTCAAACTATAAATAAACAATGCATACACTCACAACATGTGTAGTACAAATTCCAAGTAAACAGAATGACATGGAAATAAGACATAGTTGCCAACTGTGGTTCAGCAAGACAGCTCTGATTTCATGACCAGTGCCCTGCATCCCCACTCTTCATTCAAAAGACAGAGAAGTCGCATGTCAGCTCGATGATTGACAGAGACTGCTGAGGGGTGGGGCCATAGTGGGGAGCAGAAGAGACAATCTCTATGAACTGTGTTTGGTTTGCTAGGTTTAATGTCATACATGACATAAAACCTCTAAACATGCATTGGTTACCACCCAGAGAACCCATCCCATGTTCAGAGACTTTAGTGTTGGCAACTATGTCAGGAACTGTGTGGTCCAGACCAATATAAGTTAATATTTTTTCCAGATAGAACTGTTTAAAGAGAACATCTACAACACTGTGATTTAGAAAAAACTTAATAATATAATAATAATTATTAGGAAAGACATTCAACTTTTCTTAAACAAACCCTACATAGTGGTTTGATTCTGCATTGCTCAAGGGCCATAGCAAACCTTCTACACTGAGCTCAGGGCCAAAACATTTTTTTTCTGAGTTTCATTTATTTTTCTTAATTATGCATTCTACACACACAGCCATTTTATTCATTTAATTAAAACTCCCCTACATTTCTTCCAGTGGAATAAATTATTTATGTAGGGAAAGGCAAATAACCCCACAAAATAAAATAAAAATAAAACATACATAAATATAAAATTTACAACTTATCCCAGATTGATCAAAATCCCTTTCTCTAAAGCAACGGCAAAGAACAGAAGAATTATGTAGCCTATTGGGGGGGAAAGCAGTACATATTTTTACCTTTTTTCTTCAATGTTCAGTTTTGAGAAAGTTCTTTTTTATGGCTGCATTCTCAATCTGCAACTTAATTGCTGCGTGTCAAACACTGGGAAAGATGACTTTATTGAAACATCATTCTTAAGCAACATGTCAAACCTTTAACAAATAGAACACAGAGCTAGCTCTAAAATACTCTCAGCTAAAAGAGGGGTATATATATAAAATAAAAAAAGAAAATCTTTGCAAGTTAAAGGAAACCTTTCCTTATCTGGGACGCACACATTCAGGTTTAAAAACTGGAAAATCATAAATACGGTCATTTAATTACTTCAGAGAATTAAGGCTTCTAAAAATGTCAGTGCCAAAATACCCTCTCTGCATCAGTATTAAGAATAAAATACATTTTGCATTTTAGGTTGTGTTTTTTGTTTTGTTTTTAAAGATGTTTCTTAGTTCTGTAGAATCTCATCATATAAGATTACATACTGTAGGGGAGTGTTAGAACTGTTTACTGATGTTTTACTTTAAGTAGTTGTTAGATTAAGTTACAGCGATAAAATTCAATTATTGATCTGATTCATTACTGTACATGGGGTAGTTGGCTCATTTCACCTTTTTTTCATGTTTAATATGACCATTTCTTCTATATTTGCCATTTGGTATCCCGTTGTGGTAATGTCCATTAATGGTGCTATGTTCATCATTTGACCAAAGACGTTTGCTTTGTTTGTGGATAAACTTTGCTATCCTGGCCAAAATGTAATAAAATAAGGCAGCACCAAGTAGTACAACAAAGACAATATCCAATAAGAAATACTGATAAAAAGAGATGGTGTAAACAGCAGCACGTAGATGTTGTGCTCCGTTGTGTCGGAGGATATAATTAATCCAGTACACTGTCCGATTAACAGGATGTCCGGGTTGGTCCTTGTGAATTTCAGACAGCTTTCGGGCCCGTTGCCTGTAGCTGCAGGAAAGAAACAATGTGACAAATTAGGAATATTATCTTGCTCTCAAATGACAAGTATCCATGTGAACACAGAAATGTACTTGAATTTCTCCATACTGAGTGGGGTATTTTGGTAGGAAAATGACAAAGAACAGCAGTTGGCAGGTGTTTGAGATGCACTATAGGACAGGTGAGTCCTCTTCAATGCAATAGTAAAAGTATTCAGAGAAAAATAAATATTGACAATAGTTGTACCTACATTTATATCTGTACATATGTTAATATGGGGTAAAATTCACCCCATGCAGAGAGCCAGCAGAAGGGTTTAAATGGGACTTTAGTGATGCATTGCTCCTCTGTTGGCCTTCTGCATGGGGTGAATTTCATTCACACTGAAAATTAAACATAACAAATTAGAGACATTTTCCCCTCCCACTAAACTAGGCACATTCTCTGTCCAACATATTGTTCATTTATACTCCTGTCCAACGAAATATGGAAAATAATGTTGCCTATTATCAGAGAGGTGTAGAATAAAGTGATATGCCCTGTCTCTAATATAGTCTGAACAGATTTTTATATTGTTTGACACTAGATCTTTCGTGTTTGGGATGCATTTTTTAAATTTATTTTTTAGTATCAGAATGCCCTGATCATGGGGATTCCTTCTTCCCTTTATTTCACGACAAACAGATTACTAAAGCGGACCTCCCCTCCTCATATCAGATAATTGTACAGTGGAAGTCTGATGTAAGTGGGGTTCATGAGATTTCCTTTGCAACTTCCTACATAGGTATTTTTCCTTCATTAACATCCTACTCCTACTGACTGTTTCATTTACTCATAGCATTATCCTGCCCTAAGCCAATAAAAGTGTCACCCACAGACACTGTCCCTATCAACCCGATAAGTTGTGTCCAAATCTCCAACAGTGTAATCCACTAGACAACTAGCTAGAACATTGACCTATTTAATTTAGGAATAGTCTATGTGCTACAAAGGATAACATGCATTTGGATTAAGGATTTAATACATAAATATTCCTCCTCTTAAGTACCATGATTAAATACACTAATCACTGGGTTTAGCAGTTGATTTTCTTAGATTCGCTACAGTGTGAACCCAGACACACTCCATGAGAATGTGTGCTGTCACCAATGGCAATAGTCCTGATGACAGCATGAATTTGTCACTATAACAAGACTAAGTGAAATCTCTCACACAACCATATGCTATAAAACCAACATGCTTTTGTTCACCACAGGTTGCTAACAGCTTATAGTAATTTATTATCTGTTAATGTGACTTCTCCAGGTTCCTTTCTGCAAGCCCAGAGTGGGTGTAACTTCTTCTACCCTGCAGATGGAGACAGAATAGAAGCCATATGCTTGGTGGAACCCCCAGATATAAAGGTCTCTAAAATCTGGAAAAGAATACCTCTCCCTTCCTGTTTGTTTGGGAAGCCATCAGGGCCCTTTCACAGATTCCACATTTTTGACAAATCATCACGGATGTGAACTGATGATATTCCCGTCCTCCTGACTGGCAGTGACTCTGAATCAGTCAGTGTGTCTTAGAATGCAACAAGACTCACTCAATATAAAAGGTCAATAGGAACAGTTAATTCCTTCTGTGCACAAGAGACAGGGTAGTCTTTGGCTGCCCCATCAATGTTCTTCATGCCACTCTGTTTACAGTGTGCCTCTGTGGTGCTATTATGTCTTTGGATCCTTAATATCATGCCCTTCATCCTGCCACTGAATAGTAATAACATGCCAGACCATCCAGTCTCCAGCCTGTCAAAAGAGAAAGCTCTCTCTGCTACAAGACTAGTGGACACTTCATCCAAAGTGTCTGTCATGACAAATTAAGGGGACATCCAAGAGCAAATTCAGCCATAAAGACTTGTCCTCTAGCCACGCAGTGAGAGAGGACTTCAGATATAAGAGTAATGGTAAGCAAACAGAATCAGACTGAAGTGACTAATACATGTGCCAAATTAAAGTGTCTGCAGATGAAAACATGACAATTGTAGTTCCAGACATGCCAACATAGAAGCCAGCTTATGAACCCAGGCTATTATTGAGTCCAGGTGAATTATGAGAGAAACTCAAGACCTCAGATTCATAATCCTTTGTAGAGATGATAATATTTTACTGATCAGCCTGAATGACACACCTCTGCACCAAGATAAATCTGCTTCTGGGATGAGAAAAGAGAACTTTGTGTTTATTCTAAACCGAGCAGACAAGACAAGGTTACTCTTTTGTATCCGTTATACCATAGGACCCAGACAACAATTTTGGATCACCTACAATTTAAATATTCCAGCTGATGGAGCCACGTATATGCATAAAATATATTTAAATCTTTCTGTCAACACAGCAAAAAATGACCATTCTACATGTTACTACTGATTCATAGTGATTCCATCAAGACAGATATACAGATGTTTTGCTTTACAGAGAAGGATAAAGTGTGTGGGGAAAGGGCCTGTTGTTGTCCCTGAGAAATATAGGATTAATGGTCATGGATCTTCACCTGGTGACTGAACGTGCTAACAAGAAAAGTAAATGAGGATAATGATTTTTAATATGGCAGATAGAGTACTAATTATTTGAAAGATTTGTCTGCATTATGTATAGGGCCACGTTTTAAAGGATTGACTTTTTGTGTATCCATGATGCCTACATTTCTTTGTGCATACTGGACAACCAGGCAGGAACACAGCTGTGTGCAGAAATCTCTATTTGCATAAATATTTGTGCATTCAAATCCTCATCTACATAAAGATTTAACCTACAATGACAATTCAGAAAAAAAACATTTCCTTACCTGGGATCATTAATGACTTTCACCAGTGCTTCATATAGTTCATCCTCAGTAATTGTCTTCCAGTTTAATAATATTCCCATGCCTTTGGCCTGTACTCGGGTCATAGTATCATAGTGGTCTCCAAAGAGGGGAATTCCCACCACAGGCACTCCATGGTACATGGTTTCAAAAATACTGTTCAAACCACCATGGCTAAGGAAGGCTTTAATGTTAGCATGACCTACAGAGAGGAGAAGTGAAGTAAAGGAAAGAAAATGCTTTACAAACATGTATATTATGTATCATAAAATTACTGAAATTAGAAATAGAAAAGACCAATTACCACATTCAGCAACTCTTCCCAATCAAGTATTATTTGAATAGTGTGCTGTTTTAAACCCTTTCCCAGTTCATTGGTGAAATGAGTACACAAAACCAGCTCCCTGTTAGATGCCTCTCTCTGCCAAATTAATATATTGCCATTTATCATTATCCTTTGTTTCCAAGCCTCTGTTTTTGTCTAAACCAATTTGAACGATTTTTTCAAACAAGATTTTGTGAGGCACAGTATAAAATGGTTTAATAAATCTGAGTATATTGCAGCTCTTTTCAAGTTTCTATGACTTCAGTTCAGGAAAGCGCACGCAATTGCTTGAAGTTACATGTGTGTTCAAGTAACTTCTTGCATTTAGGCCTTAGAAATTTTGCAATCGATGTTTTCTCATTCCTTATAGTCCAACATACAAGATGGGGTATATTCAATAAAATGAAAATCTCATTTCATAACATGGTTTTAAATAACTAATATAAATGGTAAGTGTGATATTGAGGAATTCTGACTAAGTCAACTCCAGCAGACCCTGAAGTTATGTTCACATGGTAACCGCAGAGCAGCACAAAGATGCACATTCCAGGTATCCTTTCCTCAGATTTCTGTTTAGAGTGGAAAGTATTACTGAGTGGTTTCAGGTTACATTGATTTGTTGGAAAAGTTGAAGGAATAATAGGATTGAATTGGAGCATCCTGTAAAGCCTTGTGTTTATTTTTAACTAAATAAAATATCAGTTTCATGAGGGACCAAAGCTGATTACTTTTAACTGACTGTTGTTGATTATTACCATTGGTACATACTAACTTAGCATTATAACCGAAACAAGGAGAGAACCCTTATTCCCAAGAATTCATAGAATCATAGAATATTAGGGTTGCAAGAGACCTCCGGATGTCATCTAATCTAATCCCCTGCTCAAATCAGGCCCAACACCCACTAAATCGTCTCAGCCAAGGCTTTGTCAAGCGGGCCTTAAAAACCTCTAAGGATGGAGATTCTACCACCTCCCTAGGTAACCCATTCCAGTGCTTCACCACACTCCTAGTGAAATAGAGTTTCCTAATATCCAACCTAGACCTTCCCCACTGCAACTTGAGACCATTGCTTCTTGTTCTGTCATCTGCCACCACTGAGAACAGCCGAGCTCCATTCATAAAAAATAGGAGTCTTTAGTGTCAGAATAATTAATTTCTTTGGGGTAAAATGGTCTGACTGTAACAGTAACAATATATTATTGTATTAAATAAAAGAATTTGACTCACTCAGTGCAATGTGGTTACCACAATAGAACTACTTTAGTTAAAACTCATTTGCCTCATCACTGCATTATAATTAATACTCTCTCTCTCTCTCTCTCTCACCCACCCACCCACCCACCCACACACACTTACTTACTTGCTTTTTAATAAGTTACTCCTCAGAATGAATCTTTAGACTGGCATTGTTTTGAAAACAGCTTCTAGATAACCTAGAAGCAACCATAAGCTTTGACTGGGTCCTAAGCTCACCAGGGTTTCATACACTGTTGACACAAAGTGAAAAAGCTCATGGGAATAAATCTAAAACATTCTTTACAAATAAACTATTATGTCTGAGATACAGTTGTTTGACTTCTTATTTCTCAGGTGCTTAGATAACCCAGCAATGGTTTAATATCCTGATAAATAAACTGAGAGAGGTTATCCATTTGTAATCCACATCCTATGCCTGAAAATGCTTCTGTAGGAACAAGCAGCAAATATATAACTATATTGCCACACATACACATTCCTGAGGTTTCAATCAAGTGTGTGTGTGTTTCTGAATTTTCACTGAAAACATCAGCAAAGACTGCATATTTGAAGTGTTTGCTGGTAAAGCAAATATCATATAGTACTCAACTTACTAATAGTTATGGGTCAGCAGTGTTCCAAGATAGCATGATTGTAGCAAATTTCTACATAAGTAACTTCTCTTTTTAAAATATTATCTCATGATTGCATAGCTTTTGCAGTTATAAAGCTTTCTTCAGTGCAGTTGTCCCATTTATGAAGGCCACAAAGTACTGATTTTTTTTAAATCAGCTATGAAACTAAAAGAAATGTGAAATAAATCCTCTCTCTCTCAGCCCTCTTGGAGGTGGACTAATGAAGTTCTATGAATGATCTATAGTTGGCCATCTTAGTTTTAATAGAACCAACCATTAGGGAAAGAAATAGAGCTGAGATTGGGGAAGGAGAGAAGGACAATGATCTTAAAGACCTCAGCGACTCTGACCAAGAGGATGGTCTGGACTCAAGACAGAAGCTTTAAAGCAGACTCCACTGGGGTTCTCTTTCATCCCAACTTAAGGAAGGAATCTGTGTCTTCTCTGTTATATTATGTACATATAGGTTTCCCCTTGCTCAGATGTGGCCTGATCCACAGCCCATTGAATTCAATAGGAGTTTTTCTACCAATTTCAAAGGCTTTGGATCAGGACTATGTTTCGTTGGAATGATAAAGGGATTTATACTGAGCTAAAAGGAATAAAGCAAGTAACATATTATAAGCTCTTTGGGGCAAAGAATATAATTTGGTTTTGTGCTTATATAGAGCCCACCTCTAGCCACTACCCACTACCACAATACAAATAATAAATGCATAAATAAAATTATAATAATTTATTGATTTTCACTTTATCTGACTAGGGAAGACAGTGAACAGCCACTGTAGATACACCTGACTTAGTTTAGCCCTTGTATTTAAGAAAAATAATTGTTTAATTTTGAGGAACAGCCATGGCCACGTAAAGGGTGGTGACTTTATACAAGAGTCCAGGCACATGCATTTGGGGAGGAGTTAAAAAACATAGGAGATGGGGAATGTTTTATGTAAGAGAAACTGCCAGCTGACTGAAAGGATGAATTTAATGAATTCATCAAATTTTGTGTTTGGGTATTCCTGGGTGGTTTTCCAAGTGGTACAAATTCTCTTGCAGAATTTTGGCCAATAAAAGTCACTGACTGAGTCAAAGCCATGACTTTTTTCAGTTGTTGACCTGTTCATTGGGAACATCATTACTATCTTTGCAGCAATCCAACTGTCAGACACCACAGATGTTGTAAGTGCTTAACTAAAGATGACACAGTCTTTGGTTCCTTTGGAGTCCCTAATTTCAAATAATTTGATTATTTAACCAAAAATGAATAAGCCTTTCAACTATTATGACAACCAAATTATAATAATAACCAATTTACCTTAGTTAGCACTTTATATACTCAAAGAGCTGTACAAACATTAACGAATCAATTACCACTTTAGTGATGGGGAATCTGAGGAAAGATAGCAGGACCTTGTCTTTAGTGTCATAGTGTTCTGAAAAAGATTTCCTTGAGATTTTAAACACTGAAATCAATTAGGTTTTGGTTTGTTGTAAATTATTAGCACGAGAAGTCCTCCAGATAAGTGGCATATTTAAATTTTCAAATTTTAAAGATTTGGATTTTGTTGAAACTCCCCCACCCAAAAAGCAAGCAAACATGTAAAACAAGCAAACAAACCACCATGGAAAATTTACAGCTGGAATGGAGAATTTTTCAGAAAGTTGTAAGCAACTGAAAATGGAAGTCTTCAGTTATGTTCTTAATACATGACAAACTTCACTAATTAGCCAGGATTATTACTTTTCTTTTGCACTCAGAGCATAAAAAGTGGCTTAATTACCTTCAGATTATTCTGAGTTCTACATTCTTGCAGCACTATTTCTGGTACAGAAGTTGATTGCTTTAAAATAACAAATGTTACAGCACTGTCAACTGCATATACCTTTTTTTTATTTATTTATTTTTTTAAAAAACAGGCTTTCACCACATTGTGTACTCACCAAGGAGGTCATTTTGTGGTAACCATTCTCTGAGTTTTGTATTGTTTCCTAAATTCCTTGGCTTGCTTCCTGAAAACCTAAAATGCACAGCAGACAGCAATCTTTCAAAATAAATTCTCAAAAGTTCTGAAATTGATAGACTTGAAACACACATCCAAACCAAATGATCCCTGAATATTACAAAAAAGTCAGTCACATGGGGAAAGGATTTATTTATGTACCATTACATGGAATTGGAGTTGTGTCAGCAGGTCAGATAGTTCCAATGGTACAAAGTAATGATCAATAACTACAGAGTAATTTCACAAAAAGAAAAGGAGTACTTGTGGCACCTTAGAGACTAACCAATTTATTTGAGCATAAGCTTTATTATTGGCTTTAAGCTTATGCTCAAATAAATTGGTTAGTCTCTAAGGTGCCACAAGTACTCCTTTTCTTTTTGCGAATACAGACTAACACGACTGTTACTCTGAAAAGAGTAATTTCAGTTATTTAGTTTTCCTACACTCTGGCTGCCAGATAGATATGTATGTCTGATTTGCGTAATGGCAGTATAGTTTTTTATTTAATACCCATACAATCGACAAATCCCTGTGTGATGCTGTATGACTGAAACATGTCCATTTATATAATTGATATTGCCACTGTTAGACAATTGCAACAAATCTTGTACAAAGTACATCATGTAAGGTGTCAATAGAAAAGCTATGATCTGCTAAAGATGACCTGTTCAAATCCATATATCTTCTCTGTATCTGAAGTTATGAATATTGGCTATAGATCTATATCCCATATGTGTTTGTTCCAGGGGGAAGACCCACCAGGTAAAATCTTCATTGAAGCCAGACAGCTTTGTGTTGATAGCCATTCAAAAGCAATTGACTCTCACAAGGTGCATAGGAGAAGCTCATCCAACCCAGCAAATCTTCCTGTGGATGCATTAGCCTCCAAGTGGGCAATGGCTGCTCCTGTGAGCCATCAAAGCAATGTAAGAGTATGTGACTTGACATGTGACCTTGGACTCCATCTTTTGCCTGTAATTTTCGGCGAACTGAGACTGTGAGCTTTGTTGAGATAGTAAAATTCCAGTCACAAGGGATAGGGTATATAAGACCCTGGAAACATCTCCATTTTGTCTTCGTTTCCTGCTTCATTTCTCTGAACTGGATTTCTATCTAACAAGGAAGCTCTAAACAAGGATTTGATGACTCCCAAGCCATTTGAGTAATTTCCAGAGAGACTTTTGCAAACAAGCACTTTATTCCATCACTGCTTCAAATCTGATATAAGAACTTTGCACTCACTTGTGTGTATGATTTCCATCACCATTTTAATTCTCCTCTTCTTTCTTTACAAATAAACCTTTGGATTTTAATTACTAAAGGATTGGCAACAGCATGATTATTGGGTAAGATCTGAGTTATATATTGACCTGGGTATGTGGTTGATCTCTTGGGATCAAAAAAACCCTTTGTTTGATTAAACTGGTTATCAATAGTCACTCATCATAAAATTTAGTGTCTGGGTGGTGAATAAGTGCTGGAATGCCTAAGGAGACTGCATTTTTGACTTCTTGTTAACTGGTGTTAACTGGAGACAGAAGTTTACTTTTTTTAATGGATTGGTATAATCTAATGATAGAATAACCACCAGTTTTGGGGGTGAGTCTGCATTATTTCTCAGCAATTTGTCCTGAATCTGGTATTCTCAGGTGTGACCCACTGAGCCACGCTGTATCCCTAATACTCTGATTAGCTGAAGTCTATTATTAAATAGAGCAGAAGGTTTGTATAATCTCTCTATGGACATTTTGTTGAATAAGAAAATATTAATAAAGCTATATGGACTGGCTACTACTATATAAATCCCTCTACTCAGAACTCCCCATCAACATATCCACAACAAACACAGCTCAATGTGTGACTTCCCTTTGCAGTCATGCAACCTCCCCTAGGTCCTGACAATAAAAACTATTTAAAAGGAATTACTATCAGTGGTAAGAGGGGAGAGAGGGCTAAGTCTTCCCCCCGGGGCAAAAATCTAATACAAAGACTTGTGGCGCATACAGGGAATCAGAACTAGAGGGAGCCATATTTACTGTGGCTAAGACTTTCAATGGCAGTTGGGTGTCTTAACTCCCTTAAACTGATTTGCAAATCCCAACCTGTAGGAATATGGATTGGGAATTATGAAGGTGCTTAGGGATTTATAGCAGTCAATCATAACACATTTAATAGAGGGAAGAGAGAAAGCACAGCATAAGAACTACTTGGGGAAGCTCCACGTTTGCTCAGCCACGTCTTGGATTAAGGACCTTTGATTTCAGAGTTTATTTCACCCAGAATATAGTTATTAGTTGGAAAAGAAGGAACAGCCTCATGTTATCAGTTAAATAAATAATACATCATTTTATGGCTTACACTATTTAGGCTGCACATTCTGTGCATTTCTTAAAAAACTATGCTATTTACCAAAATATATATAAAGTAAAAAATAAACTATGTCATGGTCTTTGGCTACAATTTGATGGGGAATATAGGGAAGCAATAAAAGAGATTTACCTAACAGTAATTTCATTTATCATGCTTCTTCTCTTTTCCCATTTAACACAGAAAAGAATAATGACAAGCAGAAGTATGTTTCCACTTAACAGGAATTAAAAAGCTCAGTTATACAAGACACAGCTTCTTCTTCGGCTATCCCTTGATGTGAAGATGATATCTGCCGAGGGGGTTCATTGGTGAGTTTTTAAGTGGATGAGGAGCCCAATTCTTGCCCTGCAGATTTTCCCACAGGAGTGACAGATGTAATCTTGGAGGAGACATAGTTGTTGGCTGGACTGTTGTGCCCTTTCTTTCCTCCTTTGTCACTTCTCTGTCTCATGAGCATGTCTGTTATCCTCAAAGTGAGCTGTGGCTTGGTGTAAGGTGTGGTGCCATTGTGTTCTGTTCCGCACCAAGTCCTCCCAGTTTGTTGGGTTGATGCCCCCATTTTTAAGATGTACTTTCAGTACGTCTTTGAAACGCTTCCACTGCCCTCTGCACAGCACACCCATTTCAAACTCAAGAAGAGATTTCCATAGGTGAATGATCAGAAGAACATGGGTATGTAAAGTAAAATTCCTCAATTTGTATTTAGGCACATAATTAATTAAGTAGCCTGATTTTCTAAAGTGCTGAGGACTTAGCAGCTCCCAGTAAAGCCAGTGGGAGCACCTGGATGTTCAGCTCTTCTGAAATCAGTTTACTTACTTGAGTGTTAAAAACTCAAGTGGAGACCATGACAAACAAGAAAACAGTAAATAATTTCTCTTGCTATTCATCTCTTTTTCACCCATCCCACAAAAGAAAAAAAATTACTGGACCAGCACACTTGTAATATTGCACCAAAAGCCATTTAGTAGAGATTAGCTTGTAAAAAGATTTGGTCAAAATAGTCTTTTTTTTCACCCTGCAAAAATGTTGATGAAAAATAGCAGCAAAATCATTTTTACAGACCTTTTCAACTGAAAATTTCAACTTTTCATTAAAAAAATTAAAACCAAAAGAATTTCAGTTTTTGACCTATTTTTTCTTCATCTTCTAGTGAAAACTAAATATTTGACATGGAATGCAGGCACCTTACATACACACATGAGTGTAATTGAAAACCCAGTTTTCTGTTGAAAAATTTTTTTGACAGAAAGTTCTCTATCAGCTCTACTTGTAAAGCTTGTGAAAGGATAATGATGATACCCAGTTAGTAGCCCTGAAAATTTTCTGCTAAGAGGACCCAGTCCTTCTCTTCCCAGGAGAGGATACCCTATCCATAATGAAAAGACAATGTTCCTATTTGGAAACACCTAAAGCAACCATATTCACCCTAATCTATGCAACTGTGAACCCATAATAAAGGTAATTATATTCAGACTACCAAAAAATTCCCCTTCAGTGTCAGTTGGTTAAGGTTTACTTGTTCACCTCCTGTCCTAAACTATTGCATAGTGTTAAGTTGTCATATTTCACTCCAAGAGCTGATGCATTTCTTTGGCCGGAGGAGTGATTCCAATTTCTAAAACATTTAATCTATCCTTCTGTCTGAATGATACTGTGTAAACTTTAGTATTTTTATTATGGACTCATCTGACTGTTGAAAATAACAAGCAAAAGCTTGTATTTGGTTTTCAGTTTTTTTAATCTATAAAAATTGTATTTGGAGAGTGTTAACTCCTCTACAATAAAATTCCCAGGAAAGAGCAATAAAACCAAAAGCTACTGGTGGTTAATGAGAAAATGTGAATGTAAAGGATGAAAGGAGGAGGCAGGAGGCAAAACAAGAAAAGCATATCTGTTGAAAAAAGGTAAATATAAGAAGACAGTTCAACCAACATCACAGATTTTGTACGGATTTCAACACTATTAAATATTCGGTACCGGTATCTTGCTACCCTGAAAGAACAATAGTTGAATCCCTTGTTAAGACTACCCAATAAAACATTGTCTGGCAAGGCTCAAAGAGAATCTTCCATCTGTAACTTCTTGCAAGAAGTTGTCCTTCAGAAATTGGATTGCCCTGACCACAATGCTGACTTCAGATAAAATGGGTTCGCTGTCCCAACTCTGTGGACTCCAAAAGATGCAAATGGGGATGAGAGATGGAAAAAGATGAGTGAAAGACTGACAAGGTAAGTACTACAGCAATTTAAGTTCTGGATCTGCTGTCAGGACAAGTAGCAATCATTCCTAAGAGATAGGGGGCAGGTTATGTTAAAGGCCAAGAGGGTTTTGCAACCACTCAGTAGAATCAGAATCCTAGTGGTTCTGTAATATATGTTAGGCAGCTACGATCCACATACAGTGAATCAAGCCATGATCCAAGCCCTGTAAAGCCAATTTAGGGGAAGCCCTGGCTTGAGGCACTCTCCCTTCCATGGATAAGATACTCTGCTATAGATTCTTATGCCTGCTGGGTTTTCCCTTCTCACTTCTCTCTTTTCTTTCTTCTAGTTTTTATCCATGAGGTCTAGAAACAAAGACATAGAGAGAGGACAGGTGAGATGGGTGACAGTGGATCTTTATGCTTGCAGGCAAAAAAGAATGAGGAAGAAGAGAGTTGTCTAGTTCAGTGATAGCAGCCTTGACTGACAATTCATTTGCCTCCGACCTTCCCTCATTAAGATGAATGGCAATCAGATATGCATGTTCAAAAATGCATGATAATATCTGCCTTGATTCTAAGGGCTGGTGTTTGTATGTTCTGAACAACAAAATGTTTTATGAGGATAACAGTAGCTGCTACTATGATTGCTCCCCGGGATATGACCAAAATGTTACCTTTCAAAACACCAATTCGTATCGTCATATAAACAATTGATAAGAACATTTTTGGAGGAGAATAAGGATGGCCCTTGCTGAAATACACTGGACTCAGATGAAGCCTTTTGAAAGGACAGTATCAAAAATATATACTTTTGTTTTTTTAAGAAATATCTTCACTACACTGCAGTCTCTGGTTCCCTTGAGCCAGGTGGACAACATCATAAATACTTTCCTCCCATGATTAACAGTGGGCCAGTGGGAGCATAAATATCCTTTTTGCAGGACTAGGGCCAAAATAGTGTTTTGAATAATGGTGAGTAGTAAGATATGCAGAATCCTGCAACCACACTTCACATACTATACTATTTTTACCGTGCTTTACTCTTTGATTATTCTGTAATTACAGATGTGTGTGTGTGTGATGACTTGCAGAATCTGTTTATGTACAGCTGATGAATTCTGTTTGCTGTTGGGTACGCTCTCTATGTATCTTTATCAAGCTGAAAAATCCATTTTGAATGTGGGGTTTTATCTCCATGTTGGGCTGAAATTCCAAGGGCAGTGGCTCAGGGCTAACAATAGAGGATTATTAAATCTTGATGGTTCTTTATACAAACAGAAGAACCCTACACAAAATTCTGGCCCCTGCCCAGGAGAACTAATTTGTCAGGAAAGAGGTCACCTGGCAACAAGTCAGCTGGTAGGGGTCTGTGATCACCTAAGGAGGCTGATCAGGGAGTCTCCTGACATAGGAAACTGGGAGGTTTCTGCCCTGGGAGAAAGGGCAGAGCTGGTCTATTCTGTGTCCTTGTCCATTTTCACCAGCTCAAGCTGAAATTGACTGCTGCAGGAACCTCCAGCCTTCTTGAACACCAACAGTTCCCAAAGGGAAGGGTGAGTTAGAGTGATAAGCATTATGCTCCGGCTGTTTGTTGTTTTCTAAATAATCTGTGCCCTCTTGGTGTCTTGTCTCTAACGGGCAATTATGTTTTAGAATACCGTGCAGTCTGTCACTTTTGAGACAAAAATAAAACTTCAACATAAAGAAAGGGACAGGGAGGGGCCAGAACACTGGATCACTGTGTTCAATGCTGTTTAGTAATAATAATAATAATAATAATAATAATTAATAATTAATAATTAATAATACATAATACATAAAGCATACATAACTACAAATGTTCATTAAAAATGACAGCAGGAACAACAGCTACCAGAAGACAATGAAATGTTCCACTCCTAGAGAAGGGCAATTTGATATATTTGAAATAAAGTGCTGCTCCCTCATCCTGAGCAGACTCCAGAAAGGAGATTCAGGATTATTATTATTAATTTCCTGTTCGAAATTGTTGTGTTGCATTGCTGTGAGCTGTTAAACTTTTGCATTCAACAAAAGTGCTGTCACGGATAGTAAAGGAGTGGCTCTCTAGCTCAAACCAGGAGATGCTAGAAATGCAGAATTTCTCACCCACTCCTACCTAACTATTGTTACACAGCAAGCTAAGGAATTCAAGTACCTATGGGTAAGTCTGAGATCTGGGGGAGATGGTGAGAATGCCTTATGCTTAGACAGAGGAATCTCCACATCCATGGGATCTCCTAATCACTCCAGTCAAGCAAAGGGAGAGATATTTCTCTTTCCTTCTTTGTGTTTAACAGGCAAGATAAAGACAAGGATATGGAGCAATACAAACAACAGGGACCTGCAGGCAAGGAAGACAGACAGATTGAAACAAATAGAGACAAAGGAGCGAGAGAGAGAGAGAGAGAGAGAGAGAGAGAGAGAGTGAGAGTTCAGAGAACAGGAATTTCCTACCTTAACAAAGGTTCTTGTTCACACACAGCCCCCCTTTCTCCTTCCTTCCTGTCATGTTTGTTTCCCTGGCCCCATCCCCAACATGAAGTCAATAGGATAATGTCATTCCCAATTCCTAATATGAGGTCTTTAGCTAGCAGTGATGTTTAAAAGCCTCAAATGTTATACATACCCTCACAAAGTTCCTCATGTTGCTCTATCTTTTTTCTAGCTTACATCCCAGTGCTTGAATATAACCTGAACTACACTCTGCTAGGAGACTGCTGTGTTTCTGACTACAAGGACAGTGTTGCAAATTCTGCTTCTGTGAGAAAGTGGGGAGGGAGGTTAAGAAAGGACAATAAATATCACCTTTCATGAAAGAATTAATTGCCTCCTGCTATCCTGCCTATCTACATTGTGTGTCCCAAATTCAATTTGCCTCCAAACCAGGACAGCCCAAATAGAATCATAGAATCACAGAATATCAAGGTTGGAAGGGACCCCAGAAGGTCATCTAGTCCAACCCCCTGCTCGAAGCAGGACCAATTCCCAGTTAAATATGCGGTAAGAAACCTTCAAATCTACCTCAAACACATATTATACTGTAGTTCTTACCTCCAGATAACCCTCTGAGGAAGTCTTGCCAGGGCATATGCTAATTTATTTGCTATGTCTTCTGACAAATATTTCACTCCCGCTCCAAATGAGACAAGGACAAAGCCATTTTCATTAGCACCATTCACCCATGTTTGAAGATCCTGTTGAAACAAAAATTTGCACTAAGCATCGTAAAACAAGCATCAGAATAAAATTACCGTTGCATACTGGAAATTTGTCTGTCAGTCACTGAACAGCTTAGCAGTGCTTCACGAGGCATTTGAATTTTGGAAATTAGGTGGTATAATAACAGAGTGATTCAGACTACATAACTGATATTTTGAAAGTTATTAATATTAAATTTCTCCCCAGTCTGGGTTTAATTAAAGCCTTCATATTAACAGCCAATATCACAGGTCAAGAGATTCTTTCCTAATTTGTTAAGGTAACAAATATCGTTTACATATAGAAGCAGACTTGCATCTGATCTCAGATAGACAGGTACACCTAGCTGCGTATTTTGAAAAATCAGCTCAGGTGCATGCAAATGCATAAGAATAAGATATATGCAACATATGAATAAAGCCCTAAACAAAACTCCAGAATACGAGGTTTGGCCTTAATCGAAGAAGGGAAGGAACTGTAAATAGAGGGGTTTTTTAAAGGGAAAAGATATTTTATTAGGTTGCTATAAGTACAAAAGAGTAGAGAACTAGGGATTTGGCGAACTTCACAAGCCATTTTATTTTTGGTAATCACTAGGAATAGCCAGATCCTAGGCTTAGATACTTCTTTACCTTTGAACTTCACTGAACGCCTCTTTAGTTTATTTAGATAGCCATGCGCAGCATTCCAAAGACATAAAATAACAATATTATAAAATAACACTGCCCCAAAACAAACAAACAAAACCTTCTACACAAGTTAAAAACCGAAGCTGAAATCTTGACACCACTGAAGTCAAAGGCAAACCCCGCACTGACTGCAATTAAATCAGAATTTCACTATGAAGACTATATTAAAATATACAAATATACCAAAGGCAAATTTCTTCAGTTCTGTCACTAAAGTACATATAGGATACAAGATATATAATATGTAAATAGTCAGTTTTCTTACACTGTACTCATATGTTTTACCACTGTTTCTTTAGTTCCTCTAATGTTCTCTAAACAGCAAGCCGCTTGTAATGCACTTCTGCAGAACTCCTTCATGCAAAAACTATATACACCTCTAATAAGCAATGTAACAGTGGAAGAGGTGAAAGTGCACATAACTTTTATCGCTTAGGAATTTAACGGGTTTTCAGATTCACCCTGCAGTGTAAGCTAATAAAAGTTGTGTATCTGCAATGAATTACATGAGGAAATATGCTGTCAGATTAAAAAAAATGAATTATCCTAACATTACCTACTGAAAGAACAGTAGCACAGACTGGGATGCCTTCTCTAGTACATAGCACAATTAAAGACTTGTAATTACTGCACAAGCACCCATTCATCTCCAGGTTAAGCCAGATTCTGCCCCTCAGAATTTCAGGGCACAGGGCTTCCAATAATGGAAAGTATGTCCATGTCTCCACACAACACCTCTCCACCAAGGGATGCACAGATAATCTGCCCATCCCCCCAAACAGGTGGCACTGGCAGGGAAGAGGGCATGGCCCAGTTGCCTAAGGGAATGATTCAGTACCTCCATTAATGAACCCAAGTTAAACAAGCCCTCCCCTAGGCATGGCAGTAGCTCAAAAACCAGTGAGGTAATCTGTGCCCACTAGGCATTAGACATGCTTGTTTTACTGTGGGACATTCATCTGCCTACGGAGAGAGATATTTACATTTTGAAAATGTTTTAGGTAATAACACTGTCACATTCTCAGTCAATGGAGAAGCCAGTCTCCACTAGTTGTATCAAATAAATTTAATTTGCTGATCACTAGAGGCAATTAGAAGGTGAGGAGAGAATGAACAATACAGCACATGCTACTTTTTATTAAGACAAGGTCATTTTCACTTTCCAGTGCATTGCAAGTAGCAGTCCATCTGTAATCTACTGTGTAAGGAGGTGACGGTGACAGTACTTCTTCCACAATCAGCAGAACTTTATGGCACTGGCTGGAACTTTCAATGGTTATATTTACAAAGCAGTATCAAAACTTTTATGAAAGATAATATTTCAATGGCTAATAATTGTATTGGATGCTACATGAAATGTTAACTGCTACTTTTCAAATATAATATATTACCATAGAAGCATGTGACAGAAAATACTACTGATATTAAAGAAGAGCCTGCAATAGAATGTTCCCCAAACAACTCATCATAATGGATATCAGAATGGTTCCACAACACATCAGTCACTTGCTGGAAAGAATTTAGTCATAAGAAAAACAGCAACAGTATTAATGTTTATTTTCACCAGCAGGTAAGGTGAAATCATTGCTCTACTGAATTCAGTGCGAGGTTTGTCATTGGCTTCAATAGAGTCAGGATTGCACTCTTTGTTTTTAATACAATAAGCAAAAACCTGTTAGCAGCTTCAGATAATTAATATTAAAAAAGTAATTTTAAAATATAGCTGGTGTGTGGAGTCACAGAAACTGTCAGATTTTTTTGGATGGAATTTTGTGCAGAAAGTCTTCCAGAGTTCAGAATAGGACACACTCCTCCCGAGAAGAACACAAAAGAGATATTAAGTAATTTGTCCTGGTCTTGTTATAGTCAGCAAAAAACTTATAAGGTCAAGCTGGTGTTTGTATAAACAAAACGAAGGAAGCACAGGAAAATTCCTTATTGATTGATCCCGGTTTTTGATGCACGGTGTAAAATAATCAAATGAAATGTACAGTATTAGTTTTCACTGGAATTCGTTTTTCTTCCATTACAGGTCATCTGCCTATTTACTGTAACAGTTAAACTACAAAAAAAGAGACAGCAAAATTTGAACCCCTCAGTTGACGTTGTTGAAATAAAGTTTATATAACCCCAAGCCAGCAGATAAAACTTCCCAAGAACACTGTGATAGCAAAGCCCTGCACAGTCAGAGTAAAAACATCTCTGTAGATCAGAAAAAGAAGAGTTGCTAGCTAAACAGAAATCCAAAACAAACTTGAGAACAATGTCATCAGGATATCAAGAAAAGAAAGACCAGGAGGCCAGTGTGCTAAATAGACTTGCCTTTTGCTTTTGGAAACACGAACTCAAATCCTATTGAGATCCTAACTGATGTCAGGCAGTGCCTAACTGATGTCAGGCAGTGCTATAAACTAATACCAATGCCTTACAGGTTTCAGAGTAACAGCCATGTTAGTCTGTATTCGCAAAAAGAAAAGGAGTACTTGTGGCACCTTAGAGACTAACCAATTTATTTGAGCATGAGCTTTCGTGAGCTACAGATCCTAGTCTTCAGAATGCTATTTGATTTCTTGGAACCATGATTCATTGCTATTTTCATACAGACTTATTATAAGATCCACAATTACAATTCCCACACAGCAATAGGAAATGGGCATGAGAATTGAGTAAAAGGAAAATCAAGTGGGCTGTTTACACTCTGCAGCTTGTTCTGTCAACAGCAGCCCAAACGGTATAAATATAATTTATTTTCATATTAGGACACAAGACCACAAAAACTAATATCTAATAAAATACAAAATGTGTACCAGTGGCCAGTGAACTGCCTCCTGCTACACAATACAAAAATTATTTCAATTTTCTGAAGAACGCCTCTTTGAGTCACATCTTGCCACTTAACCATATTTTTTCCCTTGCCGTCCTGATTCATTTTTGTTTGGGGGGGGTCTGCATTCCTTCCGCGACTGTTACTGTATCCATTAGCCTCCACGCTGACTCTAACACTTTTAATTTCTATACTTTGATCTTTTTGACTACTTTCCTCATTTTTGGAAGCCATCCTTTTTAAATTTTAGTGTTGCAGAGCTCATTTTTGGTATAATTCTTCCCTTGAAAATGTTGAACTTAATCAAATTGTGGTAATTTTTATATAATGGCTCAACTTAACCATTTCCTGTGTGTTGTTTAGGGCTAAATTGAGAATAGCCTCTCCTTTGTGTGTGCTCTACAACAAGCTGTTCCAGAAACAGTAATGTGAGGTGTTGTGTAAGGTGCATCTTTAAACCTGGCCAATTGTGACACATGACCAGTTCCTATATTGTTAGTTGAAGTCATCCATTGTTATTGTTTTATAAGACTTAGAGGCCTTTTTGACTTCCCTTGAGATTGTGCACTCAGATGGCCTTTTTCTGATCAGGAGGCCAGTGATATAACTCTATTAGTATATATGTATTCTTATAATTGGGATTTTTCTAAGTACCCAAAGTACAAGACAGCATGTCAGAGGATCTCTGTTCTATTTTTACCTCAGCTGGTAATTTAAACTCTTTATGCCTCAGTTTCACCACAGAGAAAATGGACATTAGAATACCAACCTTACAAAGATTTTTGAGGCTTTATTAAAGAATTAATTAACATCTGAAAAGCACTTTGAGATCTTATGAAAGGCCCTAGAGAAATGCAAAGTATTATGTTCAGAACTAGAGAGAAAGAGAGACCATAGGAACTTTGCATTGCTTATTCTAAGGGCCCTATAGAAGTCACAGCCCATTTTGGTCAATTTCACGGTCATTGGATTTTAAAAATGGTAAATTTCATGATTTCAGATGTTTAAATGAAAATTTCAGGGTGTTGTAACAAAAAGGAGTTGTGGGGAGGTCACAAGGTCATTGTTGGGGGGGGGGGATAGAGGAGTGGCCGTACTGCTACCCCTACTTCTGTGAGGCCGGCTGGTACCCCAGCTCTGAAGGCAGAGCGGCTGCCAGCAGCAGTGCAGAGGTAAGGATGGTATGGTATTGCCACCCTTCTGCACTGCTGCCTTCAGAGCTGAATGCTCCATCAGCAGCCGCTGCTCCCTGGCCACCCAGCTCTGAAGGCAGCAGCGCAGAAGGATGGCATGGTATGGTATTGCCACCCTTACTTCTGCGTGGCTGCAGGTAGGGCACTGCCTTCAGAGTGAGTCACCCAGCCAACAGCTGCCAATCTCTGGCTGCCCAGCTCTGAGAAGCACTGGTCTCCCCTGTGAAATCTACATAGCATAGGGTAAAAACACACAAAAGACCAGATTTCCTGGCCGTTAATTTGGTAGGGCCCTACTTAACTGCAGTACACAGTGTCAACCATATCTCCATAGTCTTTGATTTAGGTGTTACAACTAGGCACCCTTGTGCTTCTCCCCTTCAATCCAATGCCATTACACAAACAGAAGAGGATGGTGTGGGACACAGACACTGGCACTGAGTGTACTTTAACTGTTCTCACGCAACAGAATTCCAAACATGGCATGCTTCCCTTGTAACAAAGACAACACACACCTTAGCTGGCACTACTGTTCACTTATTTTTCACTTCCAGCAACAGGAAGTGAAAATATCCTTGAGGGAAATCCTGAAGAGTTTATCTTCTGTAATTAAGCAGCTTCAAGGTAAATAAAAGAAACATTAACAGTAGCAGTATCTATGCTAGGCTGAATTAAACAGCTGGCTCCTATTGGATAGGATGCATGACTTCCAATATGTGAATAGCAGTTAACAGCTACGGTGTTTGTTACAAGGTAAACCAAAGGTAAGTCCAATGAGACAAGACGGATAATACAAGTGGTGTTAGATGCTGTACAAAATTTTAGAAAGACAGTCCCTGTGCTGAATTGCTTAAAGCCCAAGTAGACAAGACAAATGATAAATTTTGTTTGTACCTAACTCATTATATGGCTGCTTTGCCTTTTACTCTGTTTAAGGCCTGATCCAACTACTAGTTAATGCAATAAAAAGCTTCCCACTGATTTCATTGGAAACTTGGTTGGTCCCCGAAGATGCCAAATTATAAAGAACCATCTTATTCTTTTAGGCATAGCTCTAAGGGGCTGCTCTTACCTGTGGCAGCCCAGGAGAAGTCCAGGTGACCCTGAATCCGGTGAGCCTGAATCCTGGTCTCTGAATTCAGATTTACCTTAATACCATTTGCTTAAGGCTTACATAGGCCTCTAGCTAAGGAACATACTCAGGGGTATTGCTCTCCTACTTTCCTGAACTGCCCATATGCCCAAGCTGGTGCTGAAAATTAGAAGTACTGTGCATGGGTTGCAGATAATAAAATAGATAGTAAACTGTTGAGTGCAGGGACTATGTCCCTGAATTTGTTTGTACAGCGCATAGCACTATGGGGCCTTAACCTTCACAGGGGCCTCTGGGCACTATTGTAATATAAATATTATGTAAAAATAATAATCAGACTATGGGCTGAAGAAGTGCACAACCAGAATTTACACACTCTCCTTGAGAAGTTTATAAATTGTAATAGCTTTCCCCTAGATTTTCTTTTTTTATATATAATTTTTCCCATTATCTCTTTAGTATTTTTATTTAAAAAGTAGGAAATTAAATCTAAACAATTAGTGTTAACACACCATTAAGGTTGCAAAATGAAGCATGCAAATCAGGGTGTTTTCTAAACATTAACAGAGCCACTCTGCACAAATGTCATATTTTCTAGTACTCTGTTATTAATGCATATTATATAAAATATATAAGATGTGCAACTTGACACTTTTAGAATTTGAAAAAACAGAATATGAAATGAGCCCTTAGAACGTGAAAATCAGTGCTTTACCAACATAATTACTGTGGCTCTGCAGTCACCGCCTCATCTTTAGAAATTTTCTCTTTTGAGTTCTTGATCTTGCACCCCTAACACAAGTCTCGTGCAAGATTACAAGTGTAAAATACAAAATACTGAGCTGGATCTTGTCAAACCTTGGTCACACAAGTAATCCCAGTTGAATAACTTGCATACTTAAGACTGCAGCATCAGTGCCACTATTTTATTGATACACCCACTTTTGTCATTAATGTAAACTTGCAGTCCCATATCTATGCACTTACAAATATGCTTTGTGGGGCTGGTTATAGACTTGGACACAGAAATGCCTCTACTGTGTGTCTTTCCTTCCATAATCCTATATGTTTGTTTAATAAAAACAGAAATATTTGTGAACATTAAACAGTAATGACATGTTACCAAACAGGAAAATTCACTCTTACAAAACCAGTGTTTCTTCTCCTAAGATGTAAACATTATTTTTCAAAGTGTTTTCTTGCTTTTCACCCTGCAACCAGAGAGAGAAATGCCCTGAATGAAAACCAGACCCCACTGAAGTCAATGGCAAAATTCCCATTGTCTTCAGGGCAGCCATGATTTCACCCTGTTTCCAAGTTCAGTTAGGTCTGCCTGATCCCTGACCTGGCTTGTCTGCCATTAAAGTCTGCAACCATTTTTACCTTGATCTCATTTTGGGCATTTTAAAGTTCCTTTATTCAAGTGCTTTCCAGAAAAGGGACAAATGTCAGTTTCAAATGGGCCTTACGCAACTGGACAGAAACCAGTAAAGTAAAGCCAATTTCCCTGCACTATCCCTGAGTCCCCTCTCTCTCCAGCTGCAGTTTCTCCACATTTCACTAAACAGTCTTGTCTGGTAAAGAGATGATACATGATAAAACTCTTTCTGGCATTCTCTAAGAGGAAACTCAGATCACCAACCCCAAGAGCACACCGTAAAGGCCTGTATATGCCTTTTACCTAATAAATCCTAAGCCATTACAGAGAAAAACGTTCTTTGGCTTTTGGCAAAGCTTTTCCACTGGGAGGTATTTTCTGGTGGCTTACAGCTCCTTCTCTTTGCTTCTTTCCACTAACACCACCAGCACTTCCAGGATGTCTCAACTACTTTTCTATCTAGCGCCATCATTTTTTTTTATTGTTTTTTCGGTACGTGCACGGGTCCCAACACCTTTTAATTGGCAGTGACTCCCCTCCTGTGTCAGTTCAGCCTGCAGGTCTCAGTTGCTGCTCTCCAAGTTTCTTTCTAATTTTGTGAGGTTGCAGGCAGTCTAAGAGCAGGTCTACAGTGGTGCAGTATCTCCCATCGGCATAGTCAATCCACTTCCCACAAGAGGCAGTAGCTATGTTGATGAGAGAAGCATTCTCATCAACATAGCACTGTCTACACTGGGAGTTAGGTCAGTATAACTGGATTTTTCACACCCATGAATGACGTAGATATACCGACGTAAGTTTATAGTGTAAACCTGGCCTAAGAGTCTTAAATTGCAGACACTCAGCCAGCGTGAGTCACTGGACCAGTGTTTCTGCAAACACTTAGCCCTGATCTACACTACAGAGTTAGGTCAATGCAAGGCAGCTTATGTCGACCTAACTCTAAGTGTCTACACTAAAATTTCACGCCCGCCGACATAACTCACCTGCTACATTGACTTAATAACTCCACCTCCACAAGAGGCATAGCGTCAGTGTGGATGTATTGAGGTCGATGCAGTGCCAGTGTAGACAATGTTGACTGTTGCTGGATTTCAGAAGCCATCCCACAATTCCCCACACTGACAATTCAATCGGTGCAAGCACTCCGGGTGAGGACATGCACCGCCAACACAAGGAACAAAGTGTATACATGTACAAGTGATGTAATTACTATGGCAGCTGTACGCTGATGTAAGTTAGGATGACTTAATTTTGTAGTGTAGACATGTCTTTAGTTCCTGGCATTCAAAATCCATTTAGGGTGGATCAGCATACTTTTTTCCCCCTCTTATCCCATTTAAATGGTATTCATGTTGTCCTGAACTATCATAAATTCAGTGATCTGAGTGCTTAATCTAGGTAGTGCAGGAACTATTTTAGCTCAGGAGAATGTGATGCATTTTCTTCTCTGCACTCTTCAGGTTTCTTCAATATCAGTTCAGACATCCTTCAAACACACTGCATTCCTTTGTCTGCTTTAATTTAACTCAGTAACATTCTTGAAGGGTCCTGTGTACAGTCCTCTTTACTCCAGTGAGAGTTTTATGGGCATGAGATCATGATGATATCCAGTCAGCAGAAATTGTTTTACATACAAATCTGCTTCCAGAAACCCTCATCCCATTCAATTTGTAACAAAAAAGCCTCTGCAATACCTTTTGAGATTTTCAGCGCAGTATCTTTTTACTGCGTTTTAAGTTTATATATATTACAGATAGTCAAATAATGAAATAAAGTTTAGTATGCAATAAAAAAGCCAAAACATGCATACACACACAAATCCCAATGAATTATTCAACCAACTCTAATAAACGTCAACTTCTTTCATTTTATTATTATGTCCACTGGTTTATCAAGCCCTACAAGTTATGGGCGCAGTGTATCATAAAGTAATACTCAAATTTTCATCACTTTTGTGATTTGACATAGAAGACAGATAGAGAAAGATATTATTTCATTGCGATTCACCTGCCCCCCACTGTGTGATAGTGCAATAATAACAGTGGTGACTTTTTGTCCACATCTGCAATGTACTATCAGCTATTCGTATAGTTTATATTTATTTTAACTTGAGATTTCCTAATGCATTAAATATATCAACATCTTCTTAAGAAGAACTCTAAAGACTGTTGCTTTCATTAACAAGTGTGGTACATCCCAAATGGAACATGCCCTTTGGGTGCACTTGATTGCTTTTCAAAGAACAAAACAAACAAACAAAAAATCCCATCAACGTATTTCAAAAGGTCTTGATTGTCATCGCTATCAAATGATTTCTCATTCTTGGGAAAACAGACAAACAGACAGAGCTATTTGTGCAGTTGGTGTTTTCTCAGCATCTTTATGGCAGAATCATGATCGTTATTTCCTGTTTATGGTATAACATATAACACATTTTACATGCACATAAAAGCACACAGACACTAAAGTAATGGGCACCTTGTACGATAGACACACAGAGAGAGCTACATAGAGAATGGACATGCCAGGATCCTAATTCTAGTTATTCTCTCACTCTCTTCCTTTCCACATTTTCCTCCCGACATGAGCAAAGACTGTTCCAGGAGG
Organism: Lepidochelys olivacea; assembly: GCF_965140295.1. Taxonomy (NCBI): domain Eukaryota; kingdom Metazoa; phylum Chordata; order Testudines; family Cheloniidae; genus Lepidochelys; species Lepidochelys olivacea. The sequence goes on along the minus strand of NC_140414.1, from coordinate 42,329,524 downwards.
CTGAGGTGGAGGAAAAGAGCAGTACGCTACAAACAGGCATCAGTTATTAGGACTGCATTCCCAGCATTCCCTATTCATCACACACATACTCTAACTCTTTTCAGCACTCGCTTATTCCTACTTCTCCCACACAAAGAGTCTTAGAGCTAGGCTGCAAAGCACATGATTTTTTTACATCAAGGTAGACATCTGCAGTAACAGCTACAATAGCTCTAGTCCCACAGAGTGCTGTTAAAACAAGCTTTGTAAAGTTAGGTTAGTGGAGGAAGCTGACAGGGACAGGGAAGAGGTATCCATGTGTCTCCATAGAGATTCATATTTTGTTCTTGGCAATTATGCTTGTGTTTTCTTATTATTTATTGTAGAATCTATCTAAGTTTTACAAGATGAAAGCAAAAGTGTGTTGGGAAGGAAATGTTTGTTCCTTTCTCAATCTGTTTGTCTGGCATATGCAGGGACTGAATAGATCTGGTACTCTATGGTACTGGAAAGAAACAGAAAACAAGTGCGAAGAGCATATTGGCAGCTATTTGAAAACTGTATGCCACTAACTTTTGAAATCATGACATCTGTCATGCAGAAGCATAAAATGGATGGAACAAATATTTTAAAGAGCACGGGCAGTCGAGGACTGATCCACAGCCCACTAAAATCAACAGAAAGACTCCTACTGACTTCACTGGGGCTTGGAAAAGGTCCTCAATAACAAAAAAGCAAACACTTTTTGCTATTTTGCCTGATGGTACTGTGCAAGTTCAGTAGTATTCTAAAAAAAGAATCTTCTCATAGCATCATGTGAAAAGTATGAACAACTGAAACTCATGTTTTCTCTGGTGTGCACACAATGATTTTTCAAGTTCTTCACATCCCATTCCAGTATATATAAAACCATATCTCTTGTACTACTAAAGTACACATTCTACACACCAAACACTTTACACAATGCTACTGTAAGATCATATACTAGACTATGCCATGTAGAAAAGCAAGCATTCAGTTACACTTAGATTACACAGTAATAATGAACAATGAAAACCCCTTTCTTCAGTTCATACATATCTTATCCAGAGGACTCTTTCTTTCCCTGGCTTTGGTTCCAGTCACCTCTCCATCCACCAAGATTTCAACATTCTGGAAGCTCCATCCACCAAGACATTCCACAATTACAATCAGTTGGGGTTAAATCCTTCATGGAGTAATTATCTCTCTCCAGAACTGACATGTAGATCACATATTACCTCTCCCTGAACAATGAGGAAGACTATTAGCCGCCTAACTTTCTGGCATTTTCTCCTGGATGTCTCACAGACAAATTAAGCTAAATACAAATTACTCATTTACCTTCCTCAACTCTCTCATTTACCCCACTTCTTTAACACAATTCTCATCACCACTCACTTACCCAGTCTTGCAACTTGAAGGAAATCTTTGACTGCTCCCTGACTTTATGCCATCACCTCCAAATCTTGCAGTTCTTTCCCTGACAACAGATCAAAAATTCATCCATTCTTCTCTGTCCTGGAAACTAAACACTTGTTCATGACCTGGTCCATTACCACAACCGCGTCCTCTCTGTCTTTCTGTGAGTGGAGATGACCTTCCCTGCCTAGTGGCTACAGTCTGCAGCACCACCTAGTGGTAATGTGGTAGGGAAATGCAAGCCCTCCCATTCCATTCGTTTTTGACCCATGGACCCTCTTTCACTACCTGCAATCCGGGCCTCTTCCTACTGCTCTATTCCTCTCCTTAGGGCATGTCATGGCTGGTAGTTGTCCGTGGTGATCTGGAATTGAGTCAGCAGAGGGGTGTGTGATCTGTAATCAAGAGGAAGGTGTTTCCCAGTAGGTAATACCTTAATACTACCCCTAGCCCTACGCTGGAAGCCATTGGTGTAGGTTATGAACCATCGTGTGAAATCAGGGTGGAAGAAGAATGGTTCACTTCTCAGGCGGTCTTTCAAGGTCCTGAAGACTCAGTTGCCGGCTTCAGACTAGACAACTTTCTTGGGCCTACAGTTCTTCACCAGGTCAGTGACAGGTGTGGCTATCATGGTGAAGCTGGGTATGAATCATCTATAGTAGCCAGACAGATCCAGAAATTGTCTAACTTGCCTCTTTGTTGATGGGATAGGGCATTCTGTCAAGGCCTGGAGCTTCCTGATTAAAGGCCTAAGTGTGCCTTTCAATGGTGGTCCCAGACACATGAACTCATGAAAACCCAATCGGCACTTGTCTGGGTTTGCCATGAGGCTGACAACCTCCAGAGCCTGTAAGACTGTCACTGTATGCTCAAGGTATGTCTCCCAATAACCACTGTAAATGACTATATCATCTACGTAGGCTGCTGCATACTGGCTGTGCAGTCACAGGATTGTGTCCCTCACTTTTTGGAAGGTGGATGCAGCCCTGTGAAGGCTGAAGGGCATAGTCTTGAAGTGTTACAGGCCAAAAGGTGTTGCAAAGGACACTGTCACTTGAGACTCCTTGTTAGAGGGATCTACTGGTAGCCTTTGATCAGATCTAGGGTTGAGATCTATTGTGGAGGCTGCCAATCACTCTAATAACTAATTGCCTCGGAGCATGGGGATATGCATCAAATGTCAATGGGGGAGGCAACAAATGTGGATATCACATTTACCTTCCTAAAGTCAATACAAAACCGAGTCATTCCATCAGTCTTGGACACTAGGATGATGTCAACAATGCTCTGCCAGCCATTATGAGATTCCTCTTCCACACCAAGGTCCGACGTTGTCTGTAACACCTGAGGCCACTGATTCGTGGAGGGCGCACCACCGGCCCGTCTCACCCGCCCCGTTGGGGAGGTGGAGCATGAGCGTACGTGCTAGGACCCGAAAGATGGTGAACTATGCCTGGGCAGGGCGAAGCCAGAGGAAACTTTGGTGGAGGTCCGTAGCGGTCCTGATGTGCAAATCAGTCGTCCGACCTGGGCAGCTCTCCAACACCACTTTCTACAAGCCATTACCCTCTGATCCCACTGAGGGTTGCCAAAAGAAACTACACCATCTGCTCAAGAAACTCCCTGAAAAAACACAAGAACAAATCCGCACAGACACACCCCTGGAACCCCGACCTGGGATATTCTATTTGCTACCCAAGATCCATAAACCTGGAAATCCTGGACGCCCCATCATCTCAAGCATTGGCACCTTGACAGCAGGATTGTCTGGCTATGTAGACTCCCTCCTCAGGCCCTACACTACCAGCTCTCCTAGCTATCTTCGAGACACCACTGACTTCCTGAGGAAACTACAATCCATCGGTGATCTTCCTGAAAACACCATCCTGGCCACTATGGATGTAGAAGCCCTCTACACCAACATTCCACACAAAGATGGACTACAAGCCGTCAGGAACAGTATCCCCGATAATGTCACAGCAAACCTGGTAGCTGAACTTTGTGATTTTGTCCTCACCCATAACTATTTCACATTTGGGGACAATGTATATCTTCAAATCAGCGGCACTGCTATGAGTACCCGCATGGCCGCACAGTATGCCAACATTTTTATGGCTGACTTAGAACAACGCTTCCTCAGCTCTCGTCCCCTAATGCCCCTACTCTACTTGTGCTACATTGATGACATCTTCATCATCTGAACCCATGGAAAAGAAGTCCTTGAGGAATTCCACCACAATTTCAACTATATCCATCCCACCATCAACCTCAGGCTGGACCAGTCCACACAAGAGATCCACTTCCTGGACACTACAGTGCTAATAAGCAATGGTCACACCACCCTAGACCGGAAATCTACTGACCGCTATTCCAACCTACATGCCTCCAGCTTTCATCCAGACTATACCACACAATCCATCATCTACAGCCAAGCTCTACGATACAACCGCATTTGCTCCAACCCCTCAGACAGAGACAAACACCTACAAGATCTCTATCAAGCATTCTTACAACTACAGTACCCACCTGCTGAAGTGAAGAAACAGATTGACAGAGCCAGAAGAGTACCCAGAAGTCACCTACTACAGGACAGGCCCAACAAAGAAAATAACGGAACGCCACTAGCCATCACCTTCAGCCCCCAACTAAAACCCCTCCAACGCATCATCAAGGATCTACAACCTATCCTGAAGGACGACCCATCACTATCACAGATCTTGGGAGACAGGCCAGTTCTTGCTTACAGACAGCCCCCCAACCTGAAGCAAATACTCACCAGCAACCACACACCACACAACAGAATCACTAACCCAGGAACCTAACCTTGCAACAAAGCACATTGCCAACTGTATCCACATATCTATTCAAGGGACACCACCATAGGGCCTAATCACATCAGCCACACTATCAGAAGCTCATTCACCTGCACATCTACCAATGTGATATATGCCATCATGTGCCAGCAATGCCCCTCTGCCATGTACATTGGCCAAACTAGACAATCTCTACGTAAAAGAATCAATGGACACAAATCAGACGTCAAGAATTATAACATTCAAAAACCAATTGGAGAACACTTCAATCTCTCTGGTCACTTGATTACAGACCTAAAAGTTGCAATTCTTCAACAAAAAAACTTCAAAAACAGACTCCAACAAGAGACTGATGAATTGGAATTAATTTGCAAACTGGATACAATTAACTTAGGCTTGAATAGAGACTGGGAGTGGATGGGTCATTACACAAAGTAAAACTATTTCCCCATGTTTATTCCCCCCCTCCTCCGCACTGTTCCTCAGACGTTCTTGTCAACTGCTGGAAATGGCCCACCTTGATTATCACTGCAAAAGGTTCCCTCCCCCGCCCCCCGCAGCCCCCTCCCCGCTCTCCTGCTGGTAATAGCTCACCTTAAGTGATCACTCTGGTTACAGTATGTATGGTAACACCCATTGTTTCATGTTCTCTATGTATATAAATCTCCCCACTGTATTTTCCACTGAATGCATCCGATGAAGTGAGCTGTAGCTCACGAAAGCTCATGCTCAGATAAATTTGTTAGTCTCCAAGGTGCCACAAGTACTCCTTTTCTTTTTACCTGATGTACAGTGTCTCACATATTCCTGGGCATGGGATGGTGGCTTTCCCATACCTTCACTTGACTAACTTCAGTAAATACTTCCTTAGTATAATACATGAGTTAGGTTTAAATACAAAAACATGTTTTGATAAACTTATTTTTTTCTTATGTTTTCCAGCACATTTAAGTCATTTTTTTTAACTAATAAAAACAATTTTAAAATGCTGGGTTTGTACATTTTTAATTGAATTTTACACTCTGTCTAAATGCAGCTTGACGCAAATCTTAAGTAAATATTATTTTCTACTAAGTAAGAAATGCATTCTAACCTAACAGATGTAAAAATTAAGAATGTACATACATATAAGTTAAACTCTAGAAATGCCTAAATAAATACCTATATAGTATATCCTATTTAGCAAAAAGAAATATCAAATTTAGTATAAATGTTATATTTGATTGCATATCAACATGTTTTATGGTTATCAGCTAATGAGACTGAACCTTTATTTAGAAAAATAATTAAAAATTACAAATGCAAAACAAGATTAAAAATCAATTATTTAAATAAAGGTTTCCTGCTTGCTGACTAAAATCAGTGATGTATCCTGGTCTCCCATGTTTCAAAGGAAATATTAGCTCCAGCAGAAGCCAGATATGTTTTTTTAACTCATTTCCTCAAGGTTCACATATATTCTGTTCATAGAGACTGTCAAGGCAGTCCTCTCCTTTCCCTATATGAGTAGTATTTATTATAGCCAGCATTTCACAAAGAAGCAGATATTATGACCTTGCTTTGCTCTTTTTTATATTTGTCGATGTTCCTGGTTTCTACACAAGACTATATTATTGAAGAGTGAGGAGTTTAAGTGTGTAATAATCCTTTACTAAAGTTCTATCTGTACACTTGGAATAAGCACTTATGGCTCCAACCATTATTATTATATGGAAAAAAAATCTTTTTTATCCTTCACAGACAAAAATGGTATTGTGCTGACACTACTGTGTGAGCTTTGTTCAGTTTGATTTTCTAATTAGCTATTCTTAGCTGGTTTAAATGTTAAATGCACAGCTGTGACTATGGGGTGAGGTCCCAGCTGGCAGTAACCAGTGGTGCCTAATACTGAGCTTTGTTTCAAATAAACAAAGTTCACATATAAAAACATAACTGAGTTTAAATATCAGAAGCTTTCCCTATTCAGCTCGTAGATTCAAATGTGTAGTAGCAACAATGTCTGCTCTCTGAATACGGCTGTGGACAATCATTCTTTAACGGAAACACATACACACTATGTGATATTTTATATAATTTTAAAATGCTAAAATATTGTTTACAGCAGAGGAAAAAAACAGATTTAATTTAGAAAGTACAATTAAAGTAATTTTCAGTAACAAGTTGTCAGTTAATCTATAGTTATTTTATTTTTATCAATTCCTAAGCAAAGAACAAGTAGCACAATGGAGGAGGAGGGGCTACAATAATACAAATAAGAAACAATAATAAAGAAGTATATAGATGGCTGTATTTTTTTTTAAGTTTTTCCTAGTGTCCTAACTTTCCTGGTGTATTCTAAATCAGTGAAGCTTGCATTTGTTTAAATGCGGCACTGTGAAATGCAAGTTTTTCCACTGGTTGCCTGGGTGTTGCTGAACAAAACTGGGCCCTATCGTGTAAGCCAAAAGAGGAAACCATTCCTGATTCAAAATAAGCATGAGCTACAAAAAGAATAGTGGCTAAGGGTCCAGAGTTTGGGGTATCTAAGTGTTCAGGAAAGTGTTATGATTTCAAGCACATTACATACTCAGAGGTGGTATATCATTTGACTATGCAGAGAAAGAGGGGCATTATTCCATTATTTTGTTATTGTGAGGCGGGATGTGGAAAGAAGAAAAGGTCAGGAGAAGATGGTGTGTGTATATGGTACCTGTGGTCAACGTATGAATTTCTCTCCACATCCATATCCTTCTATCCTGTTTTGATGATGTCTCCCACCAGACATCTTCAGAGGCTAGCATTTTGGGCACTTCCATCCCACTATAGAAGCACACAAAATACAGCAGTAGAGGAGTACAACAACATCTGCTGTTCTGCCTCTTGTTCCCATGTGCTACTTAATTTTTAAGTATCAGTGAAATTAATACAGTCTGCTTTCTTTTTTTATTTAATTCTTGCCAGTCAGGTCCCTCCGGGACACCCTATTTCCCAGGAGGATATACTCTTGTCCCAATTAATTTCATAAAGTAAGTTAAACTCTGGAACCTTTCATCTTTTCCCACAGATATTTAATCAGTCTTAAACAAAAACTGAAACCACTTTTCTGGGTGTACTTTCTAGTTTATAAGTCCAGGTGCAGAAACCAACAAGGCCCTACACTTGGATGCTATTCTTCAGTGATTACTCAGTACTAACTTGTTTGGACCTTGATTTGCACCAGTTTTTCCTTTTTTCATCCCTCTTCCCGTTCCCTTTTCTCACAAGCACCTCACTGCCTTCACCCAGCCTTTGCAGCTCCTAAAAATAAAATCAAGGACCAAAAGAATTTATGTTTTTACAATATCATTGAATGTGTTTCTCTCAACCAAGAATCTCATATGACCTACTACCCTGCAGGGTTTGGTGCTACTCTTGGACAAGAAAGGAGACACCATTAAGATGTCATTAATTCCTATCCTATCAGTGGAATTTATAATTAAATTCAAAAAATAATGTTAAAATGACATTAAACATCCAACTTGACACAGAAAAGAACTCAGCTAAAACTTTTACAGTACCCTTAACAGTTGTTCATTGTAGTTCATGTGAGGTGTAACAAGTCACTGTTCTGAAAGCCATTCATTAGGCACACATTCAGTGAGCACCAGATTGGAGTCCTCTTGTCTTTTACAAATCTAAGACAACTCATATGTAGTATTATGCTGACATTCATTTGTATGGAGTAACTGAAAATGGTTTGAAACAAACGTTAGATGTTCAAAGAAAATGTTATTTGTAAGGACTTCTGTGAGTACTTATATTTTATCTAATAATGAAGTTGGAGGTGAAGTACTTCTTTAGAAATGCTGGGTGAAATCCTGGACTCACTGAAGACAATAGGAAAATTCCCATCAATTGTAATGTGGCCAGGATGTCACCCACTATATTATCAGCGTTTCTCAAACTATGGGGCAGGACTTCCAAGAGTGGCGCAGGAATGTGTCAAGGGAGGGCTGTGTGCTTTTTACATTTTTTTTTTTTTAAAGAGCTCTGGCTGTTAGCCCTGGGTGGCTGGGGCTCATGCAGAAGGGCCATGCACAGCCCGGAGGCAGGGAATAAAGGGGACAGCTAGAGCCCTGCCACCCAGGTTCAGGCTCTCCTTCCCCTCCCGCACGCCATTCCCTCACCAGGAGGCAGCTCAGGCTCAGGCTCTCCTTCCCCCGGCCCCCAAGGGAGGTGGTGGGGCTCTGGTAGCCCCGGTGTGGCAGCAGCAGAGCAGAAGTTAAGGGTAGCAAATGTGGCACTAAGTCTGCTGTGAAAAGTGATGACAAATACCAGTTTTCACATTGTCTCCCATACTTCTGCACTGCTGCTAGCATAACGCTACCTTCAGAGCTGGGCGCCTGGCTAGCAGCCCCTGCTCTCGGCTCTGCCTTCAGAGCTGTGTGGCAGTATATGTACTTGGGGGAGGAGAGTAAACAACTACTGACACAAAGAAGGGGGGGCCTGATCAAATAAGTTTGAGAACCACTGCACTATATTAATCTTAGATGTATCACTATTTAATATGCATTCTTATTTGTATATCTGTTATATTGAAAATGTAAAAAAAAGACTTTTTTTAAATCTAATTTTACTTTTTTAATCTCTAGACCTTTTATAAAAATGGTTTTTCACTGCAAAATTAAATAAACCATTTTTAAACAAAAAATAAAAATGGAAAAACAAATTCTGTCATGTGTAACCATAATGAATTTGACCCACATTGAGCATCTGCAAGTTTGAACCCTGAATTTTCAGGTCTCAGCACAGATCTCTACTTCTTGAGCTAACGGAGTACCTATTTTATGCTACTACATATGGACCAGCTGCCACAGGGATACTTTATGAACAAATTTGCCAGTGGCTCACATGACTATTTGCTAGACAGCAGTAGAGTACTAGAAATTAGGAATCTTAAATTCTGTTCCAGGGTTTCACAGAGGATTGTGGTCTATTGGTTAGGTCATTAGCTGCAGCCATCATAGCCAAGCCCATATTACACGCATTCACTTGGAGATGCAATGTGGCTGAGAGGACAAGAGATTAGTCTGACATATTAGAGATACAGGATCTAGTGTCAGCTTTGCTTGCAGTAACCTTGTGCAACCTCTGTCAATTTATCTGTAAAAGAGAGGAATGATATTTGAGTGCTTCTGCAGGTAAGGCTTGAGGCCTTGTCAATAATAATGTATCTGTAGTGCACTGAAATATAAACAACAGTCAGTAGATTTGATATCAGATTGGGTAGACTTCTGGTGCCTAACTCAGGGTACTTTTTCTTTAGGCTTCAGGGTTATTTGGACAGGTGTTGGACTGGTCATCTATGGAACATTGCCTGACTTAGCAGAGCAGTGGAACAGACAGCTGAAATGCAGATATCAGCTGAAATGCAGATTTCCCACAGCAAATTTAGCTGAAATGCAGATTTCCCACAAAATCCATAAACTTGAGAACTCTATTTTCAAATGACAAGTGAGAAAGGAGTATCTGGAGACATGGAAATTATGACAGCAAGGAAGTGATCGTATTAAGGTTCTGGGTTCTAAGATTAAACCAACAACCAGAACCAGTGAGTGCAGCAGATCAGAATGGGGCAATTGGTGGGGAGATATTTTATATGGAAATTTATTTTAAGAGGAGGTAATGGGGGGGGGGCACATCATGCAGTACAGCACCTACAATGTCTCCATAAGCTTCCATCAGAATTCTTATAAAATCCTTATTTCAAGTACTAATTCCCCCCGCCCCCTCAATTAATGAAAATCACATATACATCTTGTTAAACCACAGACCAGGGGTTCCCAAACTTGGTTCGTGGCTTGTTCAGGGTAAGCTCCTGGCAGACTGCGAGACGCTTTGTTTACCTGAACGTCTGCAGGTACGGTCACTCGCAGCTCCCAGTGGCTGCGGTTTCTGACTATAAGGATTAAGTATTGGAAAGTGTTTTTCTGAATGGATTCCAAAACTACTGATCTACAGGTAAAAAGAATGTTAAAATAACAGAGCTTATTAGGCACAAAACATCCTTCATCCTTGATATGTAGTGATCCTCCTTCAGAAATGTAAAGATAGGCACTCAGTTTTATAAGCTACAATAGAAATGAGAGATCTTACTTACTCAGATAAAAGCTTGTCATTTTTCTAGGATTTTTCCTCCCTCTCACAGCAGCACATAACTGCATTCAACCCAACAAGAAAGCTACTTCAAAATCAGCTAGTTTTATATATATATTACTTTAGATTCAGGAACCTTCAGGATCTTTGAAGCTCTAAAATTTAAACTCAGATTAAAAATATTATTTTGTGTTAAATTAATGCTGCTATATAATTAAATGGCAAATTTATGTGTTAAATGAAATATATTTAAATAATTCATTTTTTCTTTTTTGATGTATATTGATATATATGACTGTAGTTTGTGATTATATGTTAGTTAATAGAGATCATCTCATAATGTTAATAATATGAAAACCTAAATTTGGGGACTGCTTGAGAGAAGCCTGCACTCTCCATATAATCTACAGTCTCTGTACACTTAAGTGAGCATATATGAAATCCATTATGATCCTTTAGCTGTAGATAAGCTCCCTGACCATTCTCAATGTCCTTTTCTTTCAGTATGAATTTGATACTTCTAATTAGTGGTCCTTATACCTGACTAAGAATACTAAAGAGGAGTAAACTTAGACTCCTACATTCATTCAAGGACATCTCTTATCTTACTGATTAATGGATAACTAACACAGTCTGTTTTAAAAGAATGTCATAATTCAGAATTTTCCATTGTTTATTTTATTTAATATTAACCAATGTCATTGAACTTAAGAAGTTCCCCCTGAAAGAAGTAGAATGAGAGTGAGAAAAGGGGAAGGGAAAAGGTTATCTATTAGTTTGCCACACTGTATTACCATTATCAGCATGGAATCACTATATGAGTATTACTGTAGAGATCCTGTTGATTCAGTGATGTCTTTAATGACTGGACTTTTTTTTCTGTCTTTAGCTGTGATGATTTAAGAATGAATCTACTCACATTGCCCTCAACAGGATACTCTACTGTACGTGTGATAATGTAAGTTTATGAACGACTCTTCCCACTATACAACCTGTTTATTATAAAAAAAAAGAATAGCATATGAAGCAATTTTATATGGTACAGAATGAGATCAAGAATCAGCTTGTTGAGACTCCTAAGATAGACAACATAAGGGTTAACCTCCAAACTGGAGGTTTTATAAATGGGCATCTGTAATTCAATATGTTTAGAACCGGTTATATTTTACAGAAATTCAAATCAACCGCTCCACATTGCAAAGCAGCAAAGGTATTCTGTACGTAGCTACAAATTAGATATTTCCTAGACATACTTAAAAGAAGACACAACACAAGTGGAGAAGAACCAATTAGAATGTATAACCCAGATAATACTCTATCTCTATTGCACATCTTCTTTAGTCTATATTCTGGACTCCAGATATTAAAATTCCTTGTACGGATAATAATTGACGAAAAGTATTTGAAAATCCTTTGAAGTGTCTATTTGCAACAATTACAAAGAAATACTTTGTGCAACATAGATTTTTCTGTTTTCAGCCAAATTAATCCAGATCGATATTTAAGACAGTTTAAATGCCACTATTAATCAGACTCTCTCAGCATTACTTATGGAGCTGTCAATACATGCACTGGGCATTGATCCACCTTATATGTTCTAAGATAGTAATTCACACAGGTGGACCATATAACTTTCACTCACCTAGGTCAGTGGTTTTCAATCTTTTTGCATTTGTGGACCCCTAAAAAAATGTCCAGTAGAGGTGTGTACCCCTTTGGGAATTTTAGAAACAGTCTGCGGATCCCCAGGGGTCCACGCACCACAGGTTGAAAAATCACTGACCTAGGTGAACAGTCACTTACATGAGCAGTCTCACTGACTTCCATGGGACTGCTGTATCAGTAAGTGCTCACCAACATGAAGGAGGATTGAAAGATCTAGCCCTCAGTGTTTAACCCTTTATTATACATGCTGGCCAACATCCCTAGCTAGTAAAATCGAGCACAGCTTCATTGCAGCAAATTGATTTTTAATTACTATCTTTAATATTAATAATTTGTAAAATGAAAGACCAAATTAAGCACAGTGAGGGCCAAACTGGCCTTTCCTGCACGGGGCAATAATGTAGTATAAGGCATGGCAGGTAGTAATGCTGAGGGGGAAAAGCAGCCTCTACAGAGCTACTACTCATTTCCCATGGAAACTGGACAAAACCTGGGGAGACAGACATGGTGATAGATAGGGGGTTAAATCAAGGTACAGAGGAAAGATTGAAAAAAATGGATTTGTTTAGTCTGGAGAAGAGAAAACTGAGTGGGGACATAACAGATTTCAAGTACATAAAAGGTTGTTACAAGGAGAAGGGTGGGAAATTGTTCTCATTAACCACTGAGGACAGGACAAGAATCAATGGGCTTAAATTATAGCATGGGAGGTTTAGGTTATACTTTAGGAAAAACTTCCTAACTGTCAGTGTAGTTAAGCACCGGTACAAATTGCCTAGGGAGGTTGTGGAATCTCCATCATTGGAGGTTTTTAAGAACAGGTTAGACAGACACCTTCAGGAATGGTCAAGTTATTACTTAGTCCTACCTTGAGTGCATGGGACTGGACTAGATGACCTATTGAGGTTCTCCTTTCCGTTCTACACCTCAATGATTCTACTCCCCCAGCTACAAAGAAGGGGAAAATCAGATAGTAGATTGTGATTTGGAGTTACACTCGGCTTACAGTGTTACTCTTGGGATAGTGCAGTTGTAACACAGACAGATCCCGGTCAGCAGCGGGCAGGATTGAACCGGGGGCCTCTAGAGCTTAGTGCATGAGCCTCTACCGCATGACCTAAAAGACAAGTGGCTGTTAGCTATGGCTGTAGAGCAGATTCATTTAACTCTCTCTCTAAGTGGTCACAGCGCCACTAGATGGGACAAGACACCACATCCTGGAGGTGTGTGGGTTATACAGTGACATGCTGCCCCACAAATGGGGCTTGTAGCAACTAGCAAAGTCACAATGTAATATAGCTTTTTCCTTTACTTCAGCTACCTCATAAACATTTGGTACTTCTGATTTCCATGCAACTTTTTTTGTTTTGTTTGTTATCTTGAAAGCCATTTTTTTAGTAGATGATAATTGCACTGGCATTAAATCAAGGACTGTAATTACATGAACCAAAGTAATGAAGGTTTATATTAATTCCTGACCAAGTGCAAAATGAACTACTAGATCACGTGGAGTTAAGAATAATGCTTCTGTGATTACTTTAATGACTAGACCTTTGTTCTTTCTTTAGCCCTCACTATTTAAAAAATAGTCTACTCCTTTTCCCCTCCACAGGTTGTTGTAAATTGTTTTTGTGAGTTTAAAAGCACTGTTACATTTATTAGTTTTTTTCTAACTATTAAATGGCAGCATATTGATCAACCAATAATTTACTTGTGGCCCATATTCTAGGCAGTAGCATTATGTGGAGAAGAATCTATTTAGATAAGAGAATATTAAACACGCACATTAAGGAAAACGCAACCTCCCAACTTTGTGTTGCTTTTGCATTCTTTAATATTCTATACATGAAATATTAACTGCCCAACAAAACTCAAGAAAGAGAAGATGAATATTGCTTTAGTTCACAAAACTAAATATATATGAATACAATAAGTATTTGCTACATCCTATACTACTCATAGATTTATTATAGTGTTTCCAACTCTCACTATTTTATTATCAGTTTTGTCATATTTGATGTTTGCCTTAATGCTCCTGTTCCTGAAGTCATGGAATACCAGCTTTCTTTTAAAAAATAGTAATTTTTTAGTCCTTATGGTTGCAGAATAAAACTTGAAAATGTGACCCAAGTGTACCAGAAGACAATCAAAAAGAACCTCAAATGTACCATTAAAATGACCCCCCTCATTATTTTAAGCTAGTTTCATGATTTTGAGGAGTCCGACTCATGGTTTTTGAACATTTTAGGTTGGCAATATCATATTTATGCTTTGTGGTTACTTCAGTCACTGCAGATCAGAAAGCACATTATCTCTTGATTTCTAGTGTGTCTGGTAATATATATATGCTCTTCCTCATGAATTTCTCAGTTTCCCATCGTATTATCTACCAATCAATCACATCTTATAAATAACAAATTATTTCTTGGGGAAATCTTTACTTCTGTCTGAAAATCCAAATTTGAAAAAAATCTCACCTCACTTTCCAAAGAAAAAAATTTCTAAAGCTTCAATTTTATCCTCATTGAACAAAATTTAGCTGTTTTTTGGAGTCTGCTAAACCCACATTGTAAATGCCAAAATGCCTCCTCATCTAGATTATGTTTTATTTTCATTAAGGCTGAAACAATTCTAAAACATTTCTGTTCTAAGGTAGGGTTATGTTTGTCTCAGATTAGTGCACTTGTGTTTCTCTGGCCAGAAGTGTGGGATGTAAAAGACTAGATACTGTACCTACCTAGAGATTTTTTTAAAAAGAAAGCATTTGTTTAATCCATGTAGATATATGAAAATGAGGAAAGAATCCCAACAGGCCTTGTGGAAAGCATTTAACGTACGTATTAAAAGATTATCACTAGTAAAATACTGTGTATAACTCTGGTGTCCACACTTGGAAAAGCATGTTAAAAACTGGAGCGTGTTTTAGAGAAGAGCTACAAAAATTATTTGAGGACTGAAAAATATACCTCACAATAGAATACGATAATCTATTCAGTTTATCTAAGGAAATAAGGAGGCAAACTTGATCATAGTCTGTAAGTACCTACTCAGCCAGAAGATAGCTGATATTATTAAGCCAGCTGAGAGAGGCATTAACAAATGAAATGGCTTGAAGTTGAAACTAGAAAAATTCAAATTTGAAATAAGATGCAATTTTTAACAATGAGGGTCATAACTCATAACAAATTACTCATGAGAATTCATCATCACTTGGAGTCTTAAGACTGAAACTGGATGTCTTTCTAAAAGAAAATATTTAATTCAACCACAAGTTATTAGACTCAATAGTGTTCACTTAATCAATAGAGTTCACTTACGTAGAAGAGAAGAATAGTTTCCTTCACTCCAGGAATTACTGGATGAAACTCTATGACCTGTGTTGTGCTGGAGGTCAAACTAGGTGACCATAAGGGGCCTTTCTAACCTTACACTTTAGGACTTTATTACAAATTTAATTCAAACTCAAAAGATGCCTTTTAGCACAGCAACTGATTTTGGAAAAGAAATTAAAATCACGTTAACGAAACCTGATAACTAATGCCCCCCTCCCCCCCCAAAAAAGTTCAAGGTGAATAAATTCAATTGCAACATTTATAAGCAAATGAAGTACTGCACACGGCATAAACTTAATATTTTTCTTTGGTTTTAGAACCAAATAGATCCAGACCTACATTTAAGATGTTCTATATGCGATTAGCAATCACCCTCAGTTTTCACTGTTTGTAGAGCTGTTTTTACATACCCAATTTTGGGCACTGAGTCACCTTTTTACATGTTGCAAGCTGGCCATTCATTCAGTTTTAAACCATTATTGCACACAGTGGGATAGGAGCAACTCAATTGTATTGACTTAGACAATCCTGTAGGGGGCAAGAGGATTATCCTAGGTCTATTAAATATGCCAATGAAGCCCACATTACTTATGTGGCAACATTAAGCCTATAGCTGCCTTTAGGCACACAAATCTCAAAATTCTGGCCAAATTAAATAAGCTTCACAACTCTCCTTTTCCCTCCCTTCCAATATTGCATGCAAACATGCCCATTTTTCTAACTGACGACTGGTTCAACATCAGACAGCTGAATTCTGTAACATCCAGGTAATGGTCTGTTCCTGTAGGCCTCCTATATCTCTGAGCAGCACAGAGGCTGTGAGATAACATGATCAGGACTGTAATGCACATGTATTATTCTTTGCTGCATGAAGTTCCGAGCTCACAATTTAGTGCTCCCCAATATAACAGATCACAAATGAGTTGGTTTCACTATACAACCTTTCCACCATTAATAAAACAAACCTTGTCAACTGAATTTCCTACAGCTGTGCAACTAATGTTAAAATGTATATGTCTAAATTGGGATCTACACTTGAACATTAAAAGTGGTATTTGAGGGGGTAAATAAGTGCCTATTTTAAGAACACAGATTTGGACACTGGACCCAACTATAAGGCCCACAGGTCTAGAAGCCACACCTGTAGTGCTACCAAGCAGCTGACATCTCTAGCCTACCACCCAGCAGCAGCTGTAACTAGTTTGCATGCCACTTCCCATGATCCACTGAGGACACAATCCATGGGCAGTTCTACCTCAATAATTTGACAGACAGCAGCCCCATGGCTCCTGATTGGCTCCCTGCCAGATATAAACCTAAGGAGCATCCCAGGAACTGTCCAGGCTACAGTGTGGATCTCTGGGGCTTCCATGACAGTTCCTTGCTCTTGAATTCCTGGCTTGATTTGGACTTCACCTCCTGACTTGGACCCTGAAACCTGACTCAGAGTCAGACCCTTAGTATTGGCCCTGGCCTGGACCTGACAATGAACTCCACTGCTACTTCCAGCCTCAGGTTTGCCCTTGCCCCGGACTGCCCTTATTGGGATCCTGACTCCAACTCTCAGGGCCACTCTAATGCCTCAGAGCCACTGAGAAGCTGATATATGATAAGTGACTCCTGGAGGATTCCTCAGGAATCACAGGTGGCACAAATCCAAAGTAGCAGCTCTACACCACTACCCTCCCAACATCCCACGTAAAAGTTCATTCTAGAAGAAATTGCCAGGAAGTTCCTATATCCAATAACTCCGCAGGTGCGTGCCTGGTTCCTTGGAGTTATGGGCATCTGTGCATACTTTACAGAAGCTTTGAAGCTACTGTAAATTATGCTAGAAATCAGCCTCGTCACTGGAGTAGAGCTACCTCTGCCCCCGGCCTTATGTTTTTGCTCTGAATGTATCTCAGTTGCAACAGAGGATCTAGATCTCTAATTTAGGTATCCAAGTTCTTAAGATGGACTATATATTATAGATGTTTTGCAAAAATGTATGCCGAGGCATCAAAGAGACTTTCCCTATTTTCAGTTGGTTGCCTTTCTTGTGAATCCAAAGAGGTGCTGGAGTCTTTTTCTCTCACTCTCTCAATCTTTGAATACATTAATAATTACTAATGGAGTTCAAAATAACTCTTTAAATCAATCATGTGAAATGTTAAAATAGTTTACATATATGAACTTCAAAGCAATATTAAAAACATAAAGGATTATTTCATTAGTTTTCACAATATCCATAAATTATAGTTTGTTTTATGCAGGGCTATTACACAGAATCTTATCAACAGAAACGATTATATAAGGCTCTGTTTTCAATCTAGAAATCCTGAACAAGTTTCCTGTGCTGTAGTCCCATCTTTCCATATACTAGTTCCATGGGAGAAGCAACTGAGGGTGGTAACAGGAACATTAAATTCCTCTACCGCAATTCTGTATCCTTCCAGATATCCAATATTCTCTCCAGGCTAGCCAGCAGAATCCATTAACTGAACCACAATGACAATGCATGACAATGGTGACAATGCATATGTAAATCATTATATAAACAGCTTGTTGAAAAGTTTTGTTCTGCCTTTCAGTCATCCTGGTGTTACTAAACAGGGACATTCCTAGATATCATGTGTCAAGAGCACATGATGCACTCAAGTAATTACATTTAATTGCGAACTCTCAGGTCTCTGCGGCCAGTTTGCTAAAAATGATATTGGCTGTAGCACTGGCACTGTTTCTGTACGAAGTTTAGTTTTACTGTGTTTTGTGGTTGTATTTTATTTTATTCAGACTTCAAACTTTTACTCTGTCACTAGTTCTCACTTGTTTGGTTAGCTGTTCTGTCATGTTACCAACTTTTCTGATTCATACTTATATATATATATATATTAAAAAAAAAAAACAGGACATCCTCTATTCCCCTAGCTAACAGAATAATGTATAATAGATGACATACCAGCATCATGAAATTGGGAATAAGATGAAGTAGGATATTAATGAAATCTCTGTATGTAAAATTGTCCATCTGATCACATTTATCTCTCTGCTACATTCATTTCACTCAGTTAGGACTTCAGTTTCTAGCAGCCAAGCTATCACACATTGTGGTCCCTCTGCTGGATCATGAAACATCTACTTCAAAGCAGGAACAAGCATAAGAGAAGTGGAGAACATCTACATGAAAGAACAGCTTTTATGCTCAGAGTTTCTAGCTACAAAGTATTTTCATTTACTGTTATTGTGTATTTAACACAACATCAAAAACAAGTTTTAAATTTTTAAGATATTAGGTCACCATTTAACTTAAATACATTTCAAATTCATTAAGAAATAAGACTAATCCAGATATTACAAAAATGACCATAAAGCTCAGCAAACCTTACTTCTGGTAGAGGACTGGCCGGTTTGGTGAGGATACCTCCCACATAAACAACATTTGGTAGCGTGGGTCTTGGAAACTCTAGTGCTATATCTGTACACAGCATCCACAGGCTGGACTCATGAACCAAATCATACATCGACCGCTCTGGCACCACCTTGTGTTTCTGCATTATCCTTTCATATTTCGGCAGAACCAAAAAATTGACTCCAAATCTTGAAACCAGATAAATAACAGTGTTTTTAATCCTCTCTAGAAGGTTCATACGATCTGTGAGAAGTGAGTTAAATTCTGGAACGTAAGATAAAGGAGCCGGAGCACCTACTTCTGCTGGATACCAAAGGCCAGTGGAAAAAACAGCATATTTAACACCTAAAAGGTGAGCTATAACAAACCCACACATCTCATTAGGATCCACCAGCAACAAGTCAAATTTTTCCTGTTTCAAGACATGCATTAGGTTCTGGTTGCCCACAATCATGTCACAGTTTTTAGAATAATGATCCAGGATGTCAAACAGTTCCAGGGCTGTCAGTCTTCCAGAGAAAATACGCCTCATTTTGGACTGAAGAAAATCATCCGAGGTGCTGCTATTAAAGATCCCTGGGTAACGTTGGAGTCTATAGTGATCAGATGGAGGGATGTGTCTGCCCTCAGAGAGGAGGAACACTGTCTGGTGACCTTGCTCATGCAAGGCTGAGGCCAGGGCCTTGAAAATATATAGATGGCTTTCGAACATAATTGGCGGCACAACAACGATTTTGGCAGCCCTTGCTATCCCGACAGCGCCCCACAGGAGAATGAAAACTGGAGTGTAAGACTTCATAGCTGAAATGATAAAAGAAAAAAATTATTTCAACAGATTTCAATCCTACTTGTTTAGAGTTTGATAAACAAACATTACATGATTACATTTTCAAGGGTTTGCCATGATAACCTTTAGTATCATTTTATCCCAAAGTCTTTTTAGTAGCATTCACTGGGAACAAGATAGCTACTTAGTTTAAAAGATTCAGGTATTGTGTTTAGTTTCTTGTTAGGCTTTAATTTTTTTCTCTCTCTCTTTTCCCCTTCCATCTGGTTATACAGGTGAGCAAGCAATTTCTTCTGATATTGATACAGCTCCTGTATTATATGGCAGGAATGCTGATGAGGACAATGCAGCTGGTACCCTCCTGCAAGATACTGTGTGCATGGCTTCTGAATTATACATGGTATCCAACAGCAAGGGGAAACAAGAACTTAGTGTCCTCTGTAACCCAGATTGTCTGAGGCTTTGGAGCACTAGCATGCCTGCAGCCAGTTCATTTCAGTATTTTGGGTGAATTTAATATTCATAAAGGATTCAAAGACCTAGAGGCTAAACTCCTCTGTTTATCTACATAACAGGCACAGCTTGTGTAGTAGCACTACAGCCTTCCCCACCAACGTGCCTCAACCCTGTATCTAGAAGCACCATCTCTGCCAATGCACTCCTGACTCTCCCAGTTGAGAATTCCAACAATTGGGATGGCAGATTTTGAGATGCGCACTCATTACCATGAGAGCAACAATGCCTTTTGTGTATTTCCATTGTAAGCTCTTGGTGTCACAGTTGCCTGTAGCCTTCAAAAACTTTCTCCTGCATTTTCCAGGCCTGACCTCTGCTGAAGCTGACTTTATATTTTTTAGTTTTTAAGTTTGAGACAAAAATGGTTCAAGCTTTTCTCAGTAGGTGGAGAATATGAAAACTCACATACAAACTTTCCATACATATATTAATGTTATCTTTTAACAATGTTATAGTCCAAACAATAGCCCTCTCTGAAACAGAAGTACCTGTGAGTGTTGCAAATCAAAACTGATTATGATATGACTGAATTCTGAGCCTTTGAAAGTTATACTTTGCATGAATACAATTGTTATGCTTGTTTGAAATTTGCAGTAACATAGGAAGTTGATATGTACAAGTTTGCATTGCTAATTTAGTCCTTGATTCAACACATCTCAACTCCCCATGTTACTTCACCCTAACTCCTGGCCAGACCCTCCACCCCTATCAGCCATTCTCTGTGCAGACAGCATCACACCTGCCTAGGGCTCTGCAGCAATCACACATCCTTATCCCACCAGCTACATACTTAAGAAATGCATAGAGGAAACTGAGGCACTCACACAGTATTCAGAGAACACATTAAGAAGAGTCCCACTTCGTCACACTGGAGGAGGGGCAGCTCAGTGCAGAGAGAGACAAAAAGAATGGGCTAGAACCAGGGAGAAGGTAGGTACCCGCTGTGTGGGCATGGGCTTGGGGGGGGATCTTATTTACCCCCTCCCCAGCCCTGCTGTGCTTGCAGTTTAGCCCCAGCCCCTCCCTGCTCCAGGGACCAACCCTAGCTCCCGGCCCGCTGTGCTTTTGCCCCCAGCCCCTGCCTTGCTCCAGTCAGCAGGGACTAATCCTCCCCCGATGCCCCACTGTGCTCATCTTGCCCCTGACCCCAGCCTCGCTCCAGCTGGGGACCAATCCTTCCCCCCCACCATGCCCCACTGTCAGGGTGGATAAAAATCAGGGATTTAAAAAAAAATCAG
Source organism: Lepidochelys olivacea (assembly GCF_965140295.1). NCBI lineage: Eukaryota > Metazoa > Chordata > Testudines > Cheloniidae > Lepidochelys > Lepidochelys olivacea. The sequence continues at coordinate 42,308,249 of NC_140414.1, read as the reverse complement.
ATTTTTTTTTATAAAATGCTTTTTGAGGGGAAAAAACCTATCTAAAGATAGTTTTAATTAAGATACATTATATCTCATCATGCAATAGGGATTATAAATTCTAATTCTATAGAATGAGACAATATATTCATGTAATGTTTAAGAAAAGTTTTGTAAATGAGTTCTAATAGTTCATGGATTAGGGACCCAATTTTATGGGGTTCCACAGGCTTCTGTGTAGATTATTTAGGTTAATCTTTCTATCTACCCAATGGGACTCAGTGCTCAGTCCAGAAGATACCATCAGAGATGCTTCATTTTATAGTTCTGACACTGTGGATTTGTGTCTCCAGAGGTAACATGCTTGTTAACAGCAAAAATGTTTTAACATAAATAAATAATATATAGAGGTGAGAAATAACAGACCTCAACTCTATTGTCCCTCTGCAAATTTGTCAATCCCTTACCTCTCTCTAAAAGTGAAAAGTTTCAAAAAATTCAATGAATAGAAGATTTTGGGGGTGGAATAGATCTGGACAAGGAGAAGAAGTCTGGAGATAAATGTGAGAAGCTTTTCACATAGGCTTTTTTGTTAAAATATTATATGTTTGCTGTTGAAGAAAAAAATCCAGAATACTTAATGTTGTTGTTTTAGTTAAATAAAACAATTTAAATGTCTGTTTGGTGATGTTCTCCTCCTAATACAGCATGGCACAAAAATTCTCCAAATATTAATGATTAACCTGTTGAATTGGATAGTTGAATAGTTGAATAGTTCACCTCCCCATAACTTCATAAATATCTGCTTTAATTACCTTTGGTAAATGAAATAACCAAACAAACTCATCTGAGAAGTTTTCCAAATAAATCACTGTTTAAATATATAGTGTGTGTACATTCTAAAAATGAAACCTACATCATCTCTGAGTTGTGAAGAATATGTATTAAGGTTATAACAACCAACAAGAATGCACTTTTATGTAGAAAGCCATGATTAAATCGAGTCTTCCTGACTGGTGATTTAAATCATGATTTAAATCAAATCCACCCTTCCCACTTTGCTCTTGCCCCTGGCCCCTTAATTCCCACAAATATGTTTGGCGCCGGGCCCACAAAAAGTTAATCCGGTCCTGGAGAGAGAAGGTGTCACAAATGGGGAAGGACAGAGAGAGTGCCACTCCACTCATTTGATCCTCTATTAGCAGAAGGCTTTTGAATGCTTAACAGTGAGTAATATTACTCACTGGACGATCGAGATGCCAAATGCGCACTCAAGGACCATAAGGCCATTGTAGAGAAACTAAATGAATTCTTTGCATCGGTCTTCACGTCTGAGGATGTAAGGGAGATTCCCAAACCTGAGCCATTCTTTTTAGGTGACAAATCGGAAGAACTGTCCCAGATTGAGTGTCATTAGAGGAGGTTTTGGAACAAATTGATAAACTAAACAGTAATAAGTCACCAGGACCAGATGTTATTCACCTAGAGTTCTGAAGAAACTCAAATGTGAAATTGAAGAACTAACAACTGTAGTCTGTAACCTATCATTTAAATTAGCTTTTGTACCAAATGACTGGAGGACAGCTAATGTGACGCCAAGTTTTAAAACTGCTCTAGAGATGATCTCAGCAATTACGGGCCAATAAGCCTGACTTCAGTACCAGGTAAACTGCTTGAAATGACAGTAAACAACAAAATTGTTAGACACACAGATGACCGTACTTTGTTGGGGAAGGATCAACATGGTTTCTCTAAAGGGAAATCATGCCTCATCAATCTACTAGAATTCTTTGAGGGGGTCAACAAGCATGTGAACAAGTGGGATCCAGTGGATATAGTGTACTTAGATGTTCAGAAAGCCTTTGACATGGTCCGTCACAAAAGCTCTTAAGCAAAGTAAGCTGTCATGGGATAAGACGGAAGGTCCTCTTATGGATTGGTAACTGGTTAAAAGATAAGAAACAAAGGGTAGGAATAAATGGTCAGTTTTCAGAATGGAGAGAGATAAATACTGGTGTCCCGCAGAGGTCTGTACTCGGACCAGTCCTATTCAACATATTCGTAAATGATCTGGAAAAGGGGTTAACAGTGAGGTGGCAAAATTTGCAGATGATACACAACTATTCAAGATAGTTAAGACCCAAGCAAACTGTGAAGAACTACAAAAAGGATCTCACAAAACTTGGTGACTGGGCAACAAAATGGCAGATGAAATTCAATGTTGATAAAAGCAAAGTAATGCACATTGGAAAACATAATCCCAACTATACATATAAAATGATGAGATCTAAATTGGCAGTTACTACTCAAAAAAGAGATCTTGGAGTCATTGTGAGTAGTTCTCTGAAAACATCCACTCAATGTGCAGTGGCGGCCAAAAAAGCGAACAGAATGTCGGGAATCATGAAGAAAGGGATAGATAATAAGACAGAAAATATCATATTGCCTCTATATAAATCCACGGTCTGCCCACATCTTGAATACTGCATGCAGATGTGGTTACCCCATCTCAGAAAAGATATATTGGAATTGGAAAAGGTTCAGAAAAGGGCAACACAATGATTAAGGGTATGGAATGGCTGTCATAAACAGAGATTAATAAGACTGGGAGTTTTCAACTTGGAAAAGAGAAACCGAAGGGGGGATATGATAGAGGTCTATAAAATTATGAGTGGTGTGGCGAAAGTAAATAAGGAAGTGTTATTTACTCCTTCTCATAACACAAGAACTAGGGGTCACCATATGAAATTAATAGGCAGCAGGTTTAAAACAAACAAAAGGAAGTATTTTTTCACACAACACACAGTCAACCTGTGGAACTCCTTGCCAAAGGATATTGTGAAGGGAAAGACAATAACAGGCTTCAAAAAAGAACTACATAAGTTCATGGAGGATAGGTCCATCAATGGCTATTAGCCAAGATGGGCAGGGATGGTGTCCCTAGCCTCTGTTTGCCAGAAGCTGGGAATAGGTGACAGATGTATCACTTGATGATTACCTGTTCTGTTCATTTCCTCTGGGGCACCTGGCATTGGCCATTGTCAGAAGACAGGATACGGGGCTAGATGGACCTTTCGTCTGACCCAGTAGGGCCATTCTTATGTTCTTATAATTCCCTTAAATTAGGCTAATTTGTTTTTTAATGTTATACAGGTCCTCAAATACCTTTGGGTCACTAAAATATGATGTTGTGCATCAAGAAAGGTACCCCAGTTGTCCCTTCTCACACCTAAATAAGTGGCCTGATTTTCAAAAGTTGTGAGCACCAAGTAACTTCCAACAAAGTCAGAAGACTAGCACAAGGCCTATGCACTACTTAATTCCGATTTAAACACTGCCTTGAAGATTTAGGTGGAATCTAAGCTTTGTACTGCTACCCATGTAGCCTTTGTGTCCAATATTACCTCATGGATGCATCTGCCATTGATTTAGGTTTTCCTTGAGAGGAAAAGAGCCTCGCACAATATTTATCACCAGCAAAAAACACAAGAATTTTTTTCTAATATTCAATTACAGAAACAAATGTAAAAAAAAGTGAGTAAATTGCAGTAACTGCTTCTAGAATGGAAATTTAAGGCACTTATCTTTTCCTCTTGTTTGCTTTTAGCTTGAAGAAACAAATACACTTTCCACACCATCTAGTAATATAAACCATAACAAGCAGCTTGTTAGCATTCTTCCTTCCTATGGGACCTTGGCTCCACAGATTAAATAAATACTGAGACCTGCTCTCTGCTTCCCAGGAAGACAGTGATACACAGACGATTGTCAGTTTTATGCCTTAAGTTTGAGCTCTTTTTAAAATGTTCCCATTTGATTTGAACTGTCCACGAATCTGTCATCTAGAAATTTTAAACTCTGTTTATGTACTATGAGGTCTAGAACATTTTGCACATTGCTGCTACACCACCTTCCAGCTAGAACAACAAATAGAAATTTACTAGAAAAACCTATTCCCAGCACTGTTTAAAATATCATTGGTTCTGGTATAGAAGCAACAAAGTGAATAAATGACTGAATTCTGCAAAAAATTGTTTAGATGTAGTTTTATGCTTCATGGAAAAAGTGAAAGTTCCATCTGCACTGGGTTTTAAACTGAATTAGTGGAACCACTTTACAAAAAGATTTGTCAACAGTTCCTGCTAACCCATATTAAATACAGTTTGCCTTTTGATCAGCTGGTGTACATTGGTGTAATTTCCCTGACTTTATAGAACTACACCAAGTTACACCAGCTAGTTAGCTCGCCCCATGTCTATAGTCAAGAACAATTTTTAAAACAAAATTTGAAACTAGATCTGCCCAAATCCATAATGTCCAGGCAAACTTTTTAAAATCCATTTAAACTGGATCATTTTTAATCCATGTTTTGAAAAAGCTCCATTAGCTTCCTTTGGTCTCAGAGAGTACCTTTAAATCCCACTATACACATCAAAATCAGCAAAGACTACAGTTATATTTGCAAGCTTCTAAACAATGTAAGTATTTTATTTAAAAACTTTAAAAATACTTCAGAGTATGACTTTGAAATCAGATATACCAGCAGCTATTTACACACAAGTATTATGACTGCTGGTGCTGAAAAGAAGAACAATTCAGGTATTTTAAAATGTTTTTGGATGTTGTCTTATATTTCAGCTTTTTCTTCCAATTTTATGCAAACACAATAAAACTAACTAAATAAGCTACACACACAAAGGTGAGTCAAAGTCAATCTAATCCAAATGTCATGCACATTGCCTTTTTGTTCCTCTGGAGATAAACAGATAACATTTTTCAAAATGAATAATATACATAAACTGAAAGAAACTATTTGTTTTTGTTAAAAGCTGACATACAGCACCTTTACATATGCTTGCAAATGTGAATTTGCCTGCACAAACTGAGTTGTTAAACATATCATTAGCTGATCTTCTATAAACAGCTGCACACAAATTCTGCTTGTGAATAAATCTGCAATATTTTGGGCTACAGGTAGAGGAATCTCTTCTTTCAACCTCAGTTTCTCTGCTTATCACACTATGAATTATTTCACTTCCTCTGGAGCCCCAATCTTGACTAAAAATAATACCAAGGTCTGCAGAAGGTACTGGATATCACTTGGGAGATCACTGACTGAATCTCAAAAAATCACTCTGCTGACAGGGTTACTGTGTCCTCTGTTAACTGCAAGATCAGCATATGACTGTATAAGAGAGGTTGTGTTTGTCAGTGCTGATGATAAACCTATGTAATTGCAGTGTGAACAGACAGATATGTCAAAACTTTTGTGGCTGCTCAGGTGCAATCCAGGACAAAGATGTAGTTTAGGAATGGGTACATGTGCCTACCCTGGTCTTGCAATTGCACTGTGTCCAGGTCTGTTGTCCACAATTCAAAAAGGATGCTGATAAATTAGAGCGGATTCAGAGAAGGGCCACAAGAATGAATAAAGGATTAGAACACCTGTCTTATAGGGATGGACTCAAGGAGATCAATCTATATAGTTTAACAAAGAGAAGATTAAGGGGTGACTTGATTACAGTCTGTAAGTACAAATATTTAATAATAGAGTCTTCAGTCTAGCAGAGAAAGGTTTAACATGATGCTAGGGCTGGAAGTTGAACACAGACAAATTCAGATAGGAAATAGGGCTAAAATTTTTAACGGTGAGAATAATTAACCCTTGGAACAATTTACCAAGGGTCATGGTGGATTCTCCATCACTGATGATTTTAAAATCAAGATTGGATGTTTTTTTCTAAAAATATCTGCTCTAGGAATTTTGGGTGGGAGGGGAAGTTCTGTGGCCTGTGATATACAGGAGGTCAGACTAGATGATCACAATGGTCCCTTCTGGTCTTGGAATCTAGAAATCTGTTAATCAATTCTTCCATAAAATAGCCAATAATAAAATCAGTGATTAACTGAACTGCATCTAATAAAATTATTATAAACATTTAGCAACTACATCTCCTCAGGCTATAAACATTCTTATAGTAATAAATTACAACCTCGGTTAACAAATATGATATTACACATAATACATGACAGCATACTATTCTTGTTGAGAAATAAACGGTATTTACATTCTTAACATCAATACAAAAGAAATGTAACAAAAGCTGAAGGGCTGGTACAAGGTAGGAGTGTTCTAAAGAGATCCCCTCTAATCTCAGTGAAGAGGTAAGTATACTACGTAGCCAAAGGGAATATTTTTCATTGTATTACTTTACCCCCAAAAGCTACATAAATTAAGGCTGTAATTCCATCTGAGGGTTATGGTAACACAATGTCACCAGAACTCCTCAATTAAACTGCAGTATTAATATATGCAGTGTAGAGTACCTTAATTCTTATAATGTTTTGTTTACTACAAATAGTGTTATATTTCTTTTGCAGCATAAAAAGAATCAATGAAAAATAAAATAAAACGTAATAAATGTCCACAGGTTGCTCATTCACATTTTTGAGCAATACACATTAATATTGCAGCAATGACATGATATTCCTCCTTTGAAACCATAATCCAGTCAATACAAATGCAGAAGAAACACAATACTTTTACTATTAGTGTAATGCTTCTTTTCAGCACCTATACAATGTTTCAAAATGTATTACAAAAACTCCCGTTGCAATTGATGAGTTTTGTATGCTAACAACAATACATACATAATCCCTAACAGAAACATTAATATTATACATAAAGGGCTATAGTCTTGATCTCAGAGAGATGCCTTACTGAGGTTGGTGATGATTTCCCCCAACAGAGGGGAATTATCAGGTAGCACAGAGCACAGAGTGTACCAGAACCATGTCAGATCACAAAGGGTTCTGCCTGATCCTCTGAGAGCATAGATGTCCCAAGAAGACTGTTACAGCAAACACTACTAATATCAGCTCTTGGCTTCCCTAAATTACAGTAGAGGCCATTTCAGTCCATAGCCAGCTCAGGATTAGGGGACTTGAAAGGATTACACTCTGGCACAGCTAAGGAGCTGCCCCAAGACATGTAATAACACTTAGCAGTTTGCATACTAATCAATCCTCACAACATCACTATTAAATATTATTATTCCCATTTTACAGATGGGAGAAATTGAGACAGAGGGGGTTAAGTGATTTATTTAAGGCAACAAAACAAACCATTGATAAGACTGAGTTAAACCCAGCTTTTTGTCCCATGCTTAATCCATTAGATCATGCTGCTTCTCTTCAAGCTACTTGTATCATTAGTGTTCCGTGAGAAACCAGTTTTGGAACATGCTGGGCATTTCCAGCAAGTTCCACAGAGCCCTCAATACTCGTTGACTTTGATGGGAGTCTTTGAGGGGTTTCAGCACCTAACAGGAGATGTTCGGTATCTGCCAGGGCCAGGACCTAAGGATAGACACTGGGTTTCCACAGGTGTACATGAAGGCAGAATTCTATCCTCTGATGTAACTTACAGTAGCCCAAAGGCTAATCGTAGTTGTGTTTGCTGCAGAGGTTCCATCAGGACATGTTCAAAGTTAGCTAGTCAGTAGTAGAATTAGAAACAGAATCTAGGAGCTTCTAGCGCCAACTCTAGGGTTGCCAACTTTCTGATTTCAGAAAACCAAACACTCTTTCCCTGCCCGTTCTCTGAGGCCCCACCCCCACTCACTCCATTTCCCCTCCCTCCGACGCACGCTCTCTCCCTACCTTCGCTCACTCACTCATTTTCACCGGGCTGGAGCAGGGGGTTGAGGTGCAGTAGGGGGTGAGGGTTCCAGCTGAGGGTGCAGGCTCTGGGGTGGGGATGACTGGTTTGGGGTGCAGGAGGGGGCTCTGGACTGGGGGGGGTCGGGCCAAGGAGTTTGGAGTGTGGCTCTGGGCTGGGGCAAGCGGGTGGGGTGCGGGGGTGTGAGGGCTCCAGCTGGAGTGTGAGCTCTGGGGTAGGGCCAGGAATGAGGGGTTTGGGGTGCAGGAGGTGGCTCTTGGCTTGGGCAGAGGGGTTTAGAGTGCGGGGTTGGGGTGCGGGCTCCAGTCGGCACTTACCTCAGGTGGCTCCCGGAAGTGGATGGCATTTCCCTCTATTTCCTAGGCGCAGGGGGCTCCGCAAGCTGTCCCCATCCACAGGTGCCACTCCCACAGCTCCCATTGGCTCCGGTTCCCAGCCAATGCGAGCTGTAGAGCTGGCGTTCAGTGTGGTGCCTGTGCTGTGGGCTGACCAGCACCTAGGAGCTGGAGGGACAGGCTGGTCACTTCCAGGAGCCACAGGATACCAGCCACTGTAGCCAATCAGATTTTTAGTGGCTCGGTTAGCTGTGGTGACTGGAACTACCAGGATTCCTTTTCGACCAGGCATTCCAGTCAAAAACCAGATGCCTGGCAACCCTATCATCCTCAGGCCATCAGCCTATGCCTCTTTCTCAAAAGATAATTTATCTAATCAACAAAGCAGATTTGATCTAAATGTCAACAGGCTGTTATGCCAGGTTGCTGAATACAGCAGAAAATAGGCAAAACAAAAAACCGCAAACAAGTCACCGATATTTCTGCTCTTAATTAAAAGACTCCATGAAAGCACACACATTTTTCTTCAAATTAATTTTTATAATTATTTAAAATAAAAGATTTCTTTCCAAGATTTTGTCGAGAATTTCCCTTCAATAAAATAAGGAAAATTTGTGAGCCTAAACAGATTGTCAATATCCCTGTAAACCAGAAGATTGATAGGTTTTTTTTAAATTAAAGTTATTCAGAAACCTAGCATTGAATTTAAACGCTTACTGCCCGCAGCCAAAAGGAAGCAAGAAACCAATAGGTTTTTTTAAACTTGGAGTAGTACTTATAATTAAGTGGCTTGCATAAGGGGGTGCGGAAAGAGAAAGTTAAATATTGCAAAAATCAAAAGGTTAAACATTAAACCCGTTCTAACAACTGCACATAAAGTAAATGAACTACATGCGGACTTTTAAATGGAAGAAAATGTGAAGATCTTAATGATCTGCTAAAGCAAACTAAGCACAAGCATAGATGACCTGTAGATGAACACATTTTTTCTGTAGACCAGAAGAATTCCTGGATTTCTGAATACATTTCCTTTATAACAACATGCTAAAAACAATGACTTTTTGAAATTATAAAAAACAAACAAACAAACAAAAACATTACTCCACACCTCTCCCCCTCCCCAAACTGATAAAGCAAGAGCTAGAATTGCAATAACAATTTCACTGTTCTTCAATCCACTTGAAATCAAACTCAACCTCCAGACTTACAGCTTGATCCACACAGGCCCCTTTCACCTGTATAGAGCCCCACTGAAATCAGTGCGGCTTTACATATCACAGAGGTCCAGCTCTGTAGACCATCTTGCAAAATCTGGACTTTAGATCCTGTTCTTACACTTCAAGTAAAACCCCCCAGAGAAATCGATAGGGCAAAAAAAGAAGTGTCTTTCATGAACTAAAAGTGGCCTACTTGTAAATATTACCAGCAGGCAAACCAGGGAAAGCATTGTTAATATTAATACTATTACCTTCTATCCACGCATATTCACTCTTCAAACACATTAATTTTTTTGTTTATTTCTTAAATCTAGTCAGTAAGAAGTGAAACCATGGATAAAAAGGTGCCCTTCATATTAAGCAGTAGGGATGCAATGGCAGCAAAAGAGCGATCTTTCTAGCCAGAGATGTCTTGTCAACCTACAAAGAGATATTGAGTTACTTGCTACAACTTAACAAATACCAGAGCACATAAGGGAGCTCAGCAAAGCAGCAGATTAATAAACTAGATTTTCACCTCTAGAGATCTGGATTCAAATCCTAATTAACAATGAATTTATTAGGCTCTTCTTAAAGCTACTGGACATGTATCACAAGATACTATTCAATTACAAAACAGAAAAAATTGAGATTTAGGTAGGTTGCAAATTACAGCCACTGAGATTAACTATTTGAATCTTTCCACCCACCCGCAATGTTGTTTTTTCTCATTACCCTATAATCGCCTAAATAAAATCAAAACTTCAGAACGAGAAATATAAATTGTGTTTGTGGAGCTGTTAAAATCTTTTGGGTATTTTTTATTTAAAATATTAAATTGGAATGAAATCAAATTATATTCCCTGATTTGCAGCAGATCAGAAGGGGGAAATAGTATTGATGGGCAACTGGGGAAATCATTAATGTGTTTATTAGACTTATGTTTTTCTCAGCCACATATATACATATCATTACAAGACTGTAAATCTGTAATTTCCAAACATGGAGAGTGGATCTTCATCATATCATTTGGTGTGTGTTATAACATTTGCTTAAGACTGGCCCAGGGCTGGAGTACTGCAGATCAGACTGTTTTGTATTACCCAATGGGCACACACAATCAGAATCAACATCAGTAAATATGTCTGCTAGTGCTGCCATCAGAGGTCACCCTTCATGCTACAAAAAACAAAACTGTAAGCAGTACAATGTCATCCCTGCTGGTAGACACACTTTCTATGGCCAGTGACCGCAAATGCTGCTTAGGGAAGTACTATATACTAGAGCAGGGGTTGGCAACCTTTCAGAAGTGGTGTGCCGAGTCTTCATTTATTCACTTTAATTTAAGGTTTCACGTGCCGGTAATACATTTTAATGTTTTTTAGAAGGTCTCTCTCTCTATAAAAGTCTATATATTATATAACTAAACTATTGTTGTACTGTAAAATAAACAAGGTTTTCAAAATGTTTAAGAAGCTTCATTTAAAATTAAATTAAAATGTTGATCTTATGCCACCAGCCTGCTCAGCCCAGACCGGCAGCAGGCTGTGTGGGGCCGGCGGCCGGGACCCCAGACCGGCAGTGGGCTGAGCGGCTCAGGCCGCTGCCACTCAGAGGTTCCATCCTCCGGCTCCTGCCAGCCGGGATCCCGACTGCTGGACCTGCTCAGCCCCCTGCCGGTCTGGGGTCCCAGCCCTGCCCACATACAGTGGGTACCTACCTTCTCATTGGTTCTGGCCCATTCTCTTCCTCTCTGCACTGAGCTGAGGGTGGGAGTGCACTGAGCACAGGGCTGGGGATGAAGGAGCAGGCTGGGGATTGGGGTGTAGGGTGGCCAGGAGCTAGAATGAGGGAGGGGGCTCAGGGTTGGGGCAGGAGGTTTGGGTGTGGAGAGCTTAGCTGGGCAGCTCCCATTTGGTGGGAGGGGTGCAGGTGGGAATGTGGGGTGGGGGGTGCAGGCGCTCCCGTTTGGTGCTCAGTGTGGGGGTGGGGATGTGGAGGGTGCATGGGGTGTGGGGGGGCGGTGCAAGAGTCAGGGCGGGGGCTGGGTGTGTGTGAGGGGGCTACAGGGCTCAGGGCAGGGGCCTGGGGGGTGTGCGGGACTGCAGGGCTCAGGGCAGAGGGCTGGGTGTGTGTGAGGGGGGGTCAGGGCAGAGGGCTGGGGGTGTTGGCTGCGGTCGTGGGGTGCTCACGGCAGGGGGCTGGAGGGGTTATGCCCCGCTTCCACCACCCCCCTCCAAGGCCCTGCCCCTGCTTCTTCTCTGCCTCCGCCGAGAGCAGCGAGCACGCTGACCCGGCTCCTCCCGCACCCCTTGGCAAGGGCCATCAGCTGATCGGCCAGCAGGGAGGGACGGAGAGGAGGAGGAGGGGCAGGAACCCAGGACACTGCAGGAAGTGGCAGGGGAGCCAGCAGGACCAAACTTCTGCCCCCTGTCCCCGCAGGTGGGGCGGGGGGCAGAGAAGAGCAGGCTGGGCCGGGCCAGGATGGGCAGGGCAGGATTTTTAATGGCACGCTGCTGCTGCCCCAGCAGGCAGCAGCGTGCCATTAAAAATGGGCTCGCGTGCCATCTTTGGCACGCATGCCATAGGTTGCCGACCCCTGTACTAGAGGATATACACATCACTCTGTAAAACAGATCATAGGTAAAATGTTCAGAAAGTTGCTAATAATGTTGATGATAATGCTATTGACCTCTTTTGTAAAGCACTGTGAGATCTACTGATGAAAAGTGCTATATAAGAGCTAGGTATTATTCTCGTTATTGTGACTACTACTAAAAATATTTATACTGCTAGAGTTTATATTTGAAAAAGACTCACAGAAAAAGAAATGGAAACAAAACAGAGGTAGGACCTATCAATGAATTCATAAATGACAGAGAAACAGGGAGGTGAAAACAGAAATCAGTTTTAAACAGAGCAGTAGAACAAAAAAAAAATTAAAAAGCTGAAATGGATTTCAATATCACAAGTTTTGTCAAAGGCCCAATACTGTACTCTCTCTACTCTGGTCAAACTCTCAGAGAGGTCAAGAGGAATTTTGGCTGAATAAAGCAAATTAGGCTAAACTCTCATTAAGCACCACTTTATTAAGGAAATACAGGTCAGGTCTTTATGGACTTACATGTTTTAAAAATGTGTTTTCTTTTCATATTTTTAAACATCAGAAACAACTTGAAGGTCACTAATGAAGGTCATTACTGTAGTTAAAACTGCTGAACTGAAGTAAGGGCAGGATGCCAGTCATTTTATCGTACCTCAAATACCTTAGAATTGTGGGTGAGGAGCCAAGTTTAGACTTGGCCCAATTCCACTGACTTCAGCAGAGGTGCACCCACTTATAGCCTGGCTTGAATCTGATCTAAAGAGTTTGTATGGTGTATATTTTATTGGACAATGATTCTGACACACGCTTAATTCTCTGCTATGTTACTGGTAGAATAGCTTTATAGAGGCACTTAAGGGAATCATATGCCTACATTCCAACCCAAAGGTTAGGTGCAGCAGTCAAACAGAAAGCAGGTGACAATTCAAAAGGTTACAAGTCATATACCTCATGCAGAGGACATCAAAAAGGGGGAAATGAACGGAAAAGAAAGAAAAGACTTACTCTCCATTTTGATTCCAAACAAAATACCTTTGAAAAAAAATCAAAGAATTGTAAAGTATGTTTGGGTGGGAGGGTTAGTTTCAATGTCAGTCATGCAGCATTCATATTGGGAGTGTTACAAGGCAATGCCACAAAGCCACCAAATTAGCATTAATTAGACCATATATCACCAGTCTTAGAAGAAAGGAAAATGACTGAATGAACAGGGAGAATGACGTACTGTCCTGCCATTACAGGTGGTCCCACCAGGTCAGATATGAGGAAAGGCCTGGGAAGGTTCTGATATTGCAACTGAATAAGTGCAGCTGGACTGCTGCACCTGCAAGCTACCATCTGCAGGTTTGGAACCTATGCCTGTAATGATGTTGTCTGTGTTCTACATGTTCTATAGGTAAATCACTTTAGTCACTCCAGTATTTTTTGTGAGCACTAAATTCAGTCAGAATCACTGAGAGTAGGCTTTAAAGAGAAAGTTTTAAATCCGCAGTTTGGGGTAAGAAACAAACTTGCTACAGAAGTGTAAAGAAAATGGGTCACACTCATGCCTGGTGTCATTCTACAGCAGCCAGTGAAGTTCTAACAGGGATGACGGTACCAAAGGTCTACAGACCCACAAAACCTCGGTGTGTAGAAATAATACACTGTCCAGTGTGGGGGAGGAAGATCCTAAAGCAACTACAGCAGACATCTGGATTTATATTAAGGTTTTCATTTCATGTATCTTGTTTGGGATTATTGAAACAGTGTATTATTCCGTCTTGTAATTTTTTAGGTACGAAAATGAATAGGTACAAACTTTGGCCTTGACTGCAGCTATGGGTTCCTATTCAAGTCACTGAATGAGCCTTTTATGAAGTCAATGGGAGCCCTGCACGTACAGCTGAAGACAGAATATTGCATTTACTCTTTATTCGTCTCATTTTTAATAATAACAGCTGCACCCCAAATCCATCCATGGAAGCAGCATACTGCATTTGAGAGCATGATATAAAAAATATTACATCTGCTGGGTGGGAAGTGGAGAACAGATCTGATGGCTTCAGTCAAAGCACTGAGTGGTTTGTTCTGACTGCCAAGGGGGTTTACTAAGGGAGTCAGTTGATTTTGTATAAGGATTTGAGATGCCTGCAGGACAATTTATGGCAGTTTTGGGGGGTAGACAGTTGTTTATATAACCGATTTTACCTGACTTCATCTAGTACAAATTTAGAGGTAGATTAAACAACCTTTTACATTCAAGAAGAAAATAATGAAGAAGAATCAGTATTAAATGCACCTTTCTTAAAAGGGGCTGTAATGGAGTATGTGGCATTCATAGGTAATTAAAAGGTTAACTGGAACTGGAGAGTCAATTCAGGCACCTGATTGCACCTGGGAGGTGGGCCAGAGCCAAATAAAGAGGAGTCCCAGCTGGGTAAGGAGGTGTGTGGGTAGAATAAAGAGACGAAGCACAGAATAAATGGACAATAGGAAGAAACTCTGTAGTCCCTTGAGAATGGGAGCCTAGGTAAAAGGAAAGAATCTGGACTTCTAAAGAGACAGAGACCTGGAACAGAACAGGGAACACTTAACAGAGATGAAAGGTCAACCTCAAGGAGGGCAGAGTTCATTTGTTTGTATTTTGGGTTTGGGATTTGTTGAGGGAGTCCATGGGAGAAACACGAATCCCACCCCTGACAGAGGGGTGAATATAGAGAGGCTGTGGGGGATGCCTGATAACAGGTATAAGTGACAGGGAGCAGGTCTGAGTAGATAGACCTTACTTGCCTACCAAAGGGTCCTTAGGCTGGGATACAATATAGTGGGAAAACCTAGGTTTCTCTATCAGCCTTGTGAGAAGATGGCGTGAGGCCCCCCCTTTTCCACCCCCCGCACACACAGATAGGGATAAGGACACTAGAAAACCCTGAGATGCATGAGTGTAAAGATGTTGGGGCTTAGAGCTGTGGCTGAAGACCTGATGCAATGGCATTGGACTCTATTATCTTGCAATGGGTAAAAAGTGGATTGGCTGGAGGGCCAAGTCATGAGATGAAGCAGATCACTGAAGGACTAGAGCAGCTGCAACAGGGTGCTGTAGTCAAGGAGAGCCTGTTAAAACATGTCCAGCCATGATGGGGCATGCCAGTGGTGACATTACTCTTCTTAGAGAACAAATTTATCTTTCTCTTCCAAAACTGTCAGGCTTACTTGTAACATGCAACCCTCTTGGATAACTGCATCCAAAAGTGCTGGTATTATCTAAAACACTGTTTTAAGAAAAGTTCTTAAACATACTTTAGAATCAAAATTTTCTGAAGCATGAGATAGTCCTAATATATAAATGTTTAATAGTAATTGAGATACATAATTTCTGCTATCATTACACCAATGACTCTCCGAAACAGATGCTTAAAATGAGACTTCATGCTCTAGAATTATAGGGACTGAAGACAATGTTGGAACAGCCTAAGTGGGCTACTACTGCTATCAAAAAGATTAAAGGTGTGTTCTGCTATAGTTTCAGTGGATCTGTACACACGCGGTAAAACTAATAATCAAGTCAATGGAAGATTTATGAAACTGAGGATCACAGGTTCAGGGGTTCAGGCTAATGAGTTTATTATAACATCAGGTGTCCAATGTCTTAATAATGCCAAAACATATTCACCTTCATTCAAAATATTTTTCTTGTGAAGCTTCACTACTACCAAACAAATACAACTTATCTTCCGTTTAAATTGGACTTTCTTTTACTAAATTTAAACACCGTTAAGTATCAAGGTACAGTCTAAGAGGTTGGGTCAAAATAGGGATTCAAGCAAAGGTGTACAACCTAAATGAAATATTGACAGGAAAGCTGCATTCTCACAGAGCCTGCCAGCAAAAGTTACTCAGAATGATTCAAAATAACTGAAGAATTCAACTGTAATCACACCAACAATGTGCAGATGTGGTATCGCAGAGAAGGGAGAGACTCCTGTTAAGTTTTGCTACATAGTTTGGTAACTGAGATAGGAAATCTTGATATAAGGTGTTGTAACATATTGGAGTCTTCACCATATAAAACATGAGAATGTTTGCAAACTGAACAATTCTTACTTCAATGTACTGTGGAGTCATAAAAATCATGTAGGGAATGGAGGATATCACACACTCTTATGTTATATCTTGGCAGTGCCCATTCCCCTTCTGGGGAAGCTTCTTGACAAAGCTACCGGCTACATTTCTCACACTGCTCAGCCATCTTGCACAAAAGTAACCCCAAGCTATAATCTTGTCCTATCAAACACAAGGGGGAAAAAAAGATATAAAATATGGATAGGCACATAGTCTACAGCACTATCCGTGTTTAATAACAAACACTTGAGAATAGTGGCCCTGCTCCCATTGCTATACTGCACTTCCACCAAAAATACAACCAATATAATTTAACAACCGAACAGAGCACACAAGTCAGTCACCATTAACCACCATTTGCTTATCAGACACCAGGGTAAAGTGGAGGAATGAGAGTAAGTGAGGGGGACGAGAGGAAAGCCTTTTACCTGCAGGGAGAGAGAGAGAGTGTATTGCGCTCGGTACCGTATCAGGAGACGGTGAGAGAAGAGACTTCTCGCCAAAGATCTCTGAGCCACTCCTGGCGTGGGGGTGTGGGCGGGGGCCGGGGGGCAGGGGCGGGGGGGGTACACAGAACCAGCTCACTCCCTGTCACTCCTGGCCCACGCAGGCAGAAACACGGAGCGAAGTAAAGAACCAGCAGCCTGTGCTGTAGGCGCAAGGGGAGCATAGGGACATCCAAGGGTAGATGGCAAACCCCAGAGCCTTAGAGGGTACAAGGCCTACCTCAGCTCCCAAGGGTCACAGGCATTAAACGGACCTTCATCCGCCGGAGGCTGACAACCAAAGTGGCACATGTAATGAAGATGATACCATATTGAAGCCTCAGTGTTTTGTCTCCCTCTGGAGGGAGGGAGGAAACATGTCTCATGCCTGTAGACTAGCATAAGAAGACAGTATAAAACAAGGAACTTTTTCTTAAGTATCAAAAGATGCAGTTCATTTAAAACATTTCCTTCAATGATAGGTCTTTCCACGGCAGCACTGCTCTGTGGGGAGTGGCAGAGGAGAGAAGTTACAGTGCAGTATGATGAACAGTGGATGTATTTTAAAAGGCTTGATTATGTCTTTGAGAGGGCTGAAAAGAATGCAGGCTATGTGCTCCTGGATACTTCAGTAGGATTCTACAGGCCATAGTGCAGAATCTGACCAAAAGGATCAGTGTCAGAGTTTGAAAAAGCAATGTTTTGGTAAAAAACAATAATAATTTTATTTTACTCAGACTGGGGTTTAATTTGGGGGAAGAGTGATGCCCTGATATTTTGCTTCTAATATAGCTAGCTCCAGCATTGTACAAGCTATCCCCATTTCACGCCACGCCATCGTATGACAGCCAAGCATCTAGAAGGATTAAAAGGGCAATAAAGAATTCTTTTGTTCTGCTTCATCCTACAAGTGACCAACTGTAATAAATCATATTATTAAAATTGCAAAGTAAGATATATCAAGTATGTCAAATAGTGCAGTGGAAATAAAACTATATTAAAATACATGTTTTAATTACGCTTGCTGGCAAGCTTGTTCAATTCAGATCAATTAAAGTAACTTTATTTCTTAAGATATGCTGCGTAGGTTACTTTTTTCCAGAAGACCATTTTTGAAATGCATTGGTTTACACAACCCTTAAATCACTGATCCTGTAGGTCATTTCAAAATGATGTCTCTTATAGCTTGGTCATACTTGATTTGTCTTTGTTTTAGAATTTATACCCTTAAAGGTATTTTTCTTAGCATGAAGGATAAAAATCAGCAGAACTAGTTTAGTACCATACTCCTTCTCACTTTCCTATGACAAAGTAAAAGTAATTAGAATGACTCCCATCAGTTTTACTTCAGATTATCAGAGCTTGGATTTGAAACTGCCCCTTTCTCAGAATAAACTTGCTTTCCTGCCTTTTTAAATATTGCTTCTCAGTGTTTTATATATTTCATATAACAAGTACTAACTTTAAGGTACACTATGTCCATTATTTTTCAACTAAGCCTTCCATGTTTAAAAATACTTATTTTTTAAATATGAAAACGAATGGGCATGAAGTACCTAAAAGTTAGTACTTGTTATCTGAAATATATAACATGTTATGGTTTATAATAATTAACATGAATGTGCAAACAGTAATATAGAAATATCAAGCTTGAGTAGGTTTTCATGACAAGAGAGCAGACTTTAGAGACATCTATATTGATGCAGTGCTGACTAAGGCTGTGTGACTTTTGAAATATTTCTTTTCTGAAAGGACAATTGGGTTCTGGAAAAAATTAGTGAGCACAGAAGCATATTGTTTTCAAAAAATTGAAGACTTTTGTTGTTAACATGTCATTTTGAACCTGGGTCCTTGTCTTGCAAATTTTAGTATTGAACTCATGTTCATAGTTGGCCTATACAATTAGTATAGACAATTACTGGGTGCCACAGTAATATTACTAATTACTGCTCACCCATTCTAGACTAAGCAACTGTAAACCCCATGGGCACTTGGTCCAGGAGACTCAGCTCCCACATCAGAATGACATATAAAGTAGGAGCCCCAACAGTACCCTTCTGAAATACAGATTGCACATCAGCCTCCCCAGTCGAGAGCTCAGGCAGGCCGAATGTGGCCCGTGGGCCGGAGTTTGCCCACCCCTTTAACAACCGGTTCTAAACCGGCTTCAACATTTAATAACTGGTTCGCACCGGCTCCAGCTCACCACTGCCTCAGCCCCCATCTTTTCTTCTTTTTTCTTCGAGGGTGAGGGTACTGTGCTTCTCCAGAGTTCCTTCTCTCTCCACCATGGCCGATTTAAATGAGGCCTCATCAGGCAGGAGAATCTGAAGTGGGTGGGTGCCATGCCTTCCCAACAGTAGACAGATGAACAGCCGCACATGCTGAGAGAGAAGATATCCCATCAGGGAGTCTCCTGATCATTTCTTCTCTGGTACAGGAAGAATTTTCCCTCATGCTGGCTTCCCCCTTTCCTTTTAACAATGACAAGAGACTAAGAGGGTAAGTGAATTCATAAGAGGAAAGAAGAGAAAATGGGGATCACATGGTAACCAAATGGCCGTATCAGAACCGTCTACCCTCCCAGTGCTCCAGGTCCACAGTGGGGACTATGCGTGGTATGCTTGTGTGGATGGGAAGTGAATTCAAGAGAAACAAGTGGGAAAATGGGAATGATATGAGGAGCACAGAAGGGGACTGTCCTGGTGTGTTTACCCTGCACTGGTGGTGAAAAGGTTAGCGTGGGCCGGAGGTCCATTAATAAACCTGACTGGACCTGGAAGGTGGGGAAGGCCTAATTAAAGAGGAGTCCGCTGGGGAAGCAGCTGAGTGGTTCCTGTAAAGAGAGGAAGCCCAAAGTAGAAGGGAGCTGCAGAAAGAAGGAAGAACTCACTAATTGTACTCAGAGTATAGCAATGGGAAGCCAGAGACATACAAAGAAGCTACTGGGGTGGAACATGCTCCAGGGATGAGCCTGATAAAAGGCCAGGACCTGGGCCTCATGGAAAGAAGCCCAGTCAGGCTATCAACTGAAGAGGAGCTTTAGGAGGGAGTTTACATCTTGGGATGGGCCCTGATAAGATAGTTCAGCAGAAGTGAAGGAAACTCCTGGAGTAGCCCTGAGAAAAAGCCAACCAACAGCCTTAGAATAGATAGAGTAGAGGCAAGACTCCAACAAGTTAACCCTGTAGAAGACTACAGAAATGGAGGGCCCTGGATAGATTAAAGGTTTAAGCCTGAGGAAGGAGAACAAAGTTGTTTTTGTAGTAGTTCCAGTTTCACTTTTGAAACTCATTAAAAAACTTCCAGGGAAAGCCCTTGGGCCACAATTCTGCCAGAAAAGGAGCCCTGGAGGGGCAGAAGGCATCATATTAGTGACTAGAGTCATGTAGGTTGCTGTCTGTTTGAGACACTGATACCTCAGTAGGGGAGAGACTTTCAAGGGACTTGTCTGAACCATGAGAAGAGAGACTGCTGGAGGAGCCCTCAGCATATGCTACTAGATAAGAAAACATCTGCTCACATGCCCAGCCATGAGAGGGCATGTGCCACTCTTCAACAGGGACATATCTAGGAAATGGATGGACTGGAAGCAGAGATAGGTGGCTTGTCTGGACCAGCTTTGTCATCAGGTAAAGACAATGAAGGCATATTGGCATGCCAGAGAGATAAATAAAGCTATCAAGCTAACAGGTGCGGGGAAGAAACAGCAAGGTTACACCCAGCAGCAGAGAGAAGCTTGGTCTGGGTTTACTTTTCAAAAGAATCCCTTTCAAAGGTTTACCAGTCTATAAATACAGGAAGTTGAACCTCAGGTGATAAGCAATTGAATCAACTGATCATATATAATATTACCGTATTATATGGGTATACAGAGTGATGTCTTTTCTGAAAACTAATGACGCACTCAAGTATCAGGGGGTAGCCGTGTTAGTCTGTATCCACAAAAACAACAAGGAGTCCGGTGGCACCTTAAAGAATAACAGATTTATTTGAGCATAAGCTTTTGTGGGTAAAAACCCCACTTCTTCAGATGCATGGAGTGAAAATTACAGATGCAGCCATAAATATACTGACACATGAGGAGAAGGGAGTTACCTCACAAGTGGAGAACCAGTGCTAACAGGGCCAATTCGATCAGGGTGGATGTAGTCCACTCCCAATAATAAATGAGGAGGTGTCAATTCCAGGAGAGGCAAAGCTGCTTTTGTAATGAGCCAGCCACTCCCAGTCCCTATTCAAGCCCAAATTAATGGTGTTAAATTTGCAAATGAATTTTAGTTCTGCTGTTTCTCTTTGAAGTCTGTTTCTGAAGTTTTTCTCTTCGAGTATAGCTACTTTCAAATCTGTACAAAGAGATTCCAGAGGCGAACAGGACATCCCAGAAGCAAGAACTGCACAAATCCCTGAGGTCCTTGAATAATTTCTGAAGCAGATTGGCGATGACCGCCCAATATTTTACTGCCATTTCAGTCCCAATTCCAAACTCCTGGCTACAGCCTGCTGGAGTGGCCTGTGCAAGCTTCGCACAGTGGCCTCGCACGGATACAGACAGACATCATCTTCCTCTCCAAGTGCAAACAGATGGACATCATACCAAATGGACTGAAGGTAAAAAATCCATTGCAATCGACATACTACTCTGACTATGGTGAGAGACTGTGCCACACACTCTCAAAGAAACTGAGGAACCACCTGATCAGCATCCTGTACAGGAGACAGGAGAATATCAAGAATGAGCTCTCAAAACTGGAGACTCTCATACAAAACCAACCTTCCACCTTCCATGTGGCTGGACTTTACAAAAACGAGACAAGCCATTTCCATCTCTATTACATAGCAAGGCATTTTTGATTAAATTGAATTTATCATTCAGTGAAAGTGCAGCACACATAGGAGATGTTCTCTGAGGGCCAAATGTTCAACTGTAAGTACTTAAAGGCACCTAAATCTGTTTAGGCATTTAAATATTTGTGGTAGGCCCCCAAACAAGGATTTAGCTGCCTAATTTTATATAATCAAGCTGGAATATTTAGTACTGTCAAAGCAACTGGCCAAACCACCCCTGCAAATGTTAATTTAAAATTCCAACCGAGCATGATTGTCTCATTCAGGGACATTTTATCATATAAAACTGAAGCGCCTATAAACCTAGACCTACTGCACAATCTCATCTAATGCACATTGTTCCTTAGTGAGTAAAGCTAGGATGAAGGCAGCCATAGAACAGGGATAGTCAGGGACAGACCCAAAAACTTTCTTTCCCCTCAGCTACTTCTAGCCCGGGATTTATTCCCCAAGCTCTCCAGGCCTAGCCACCCTTGGCTGAGAAATGGAGCAAGCGGGCACCTGCCTTTGTATTAACACTGCCGAGGGTTCCTCCAGACCAGCACAGATGCATCCACCAGCATCTAGTCCATCTACAGAAGAGTCCAGGGCAGACACCCAGTGCAGCCCCCTGTCCTCCAGTGGGGATTCCACTGGTGCCAATAAAGTCAGTTTCAATTTCCTTCCTACCCCCATCCTGCTTATTCTGCTGAGACAAGTCACCCAGCAGCAGGACAATCCCCATTTCAGACTTGCATGCCTCCCCCAGCCACTGTGCCCCTCTCCTCTGCCTGCCAGCGCCAATGGGCCACTTGGGCACTGGCCCCAGCCCAGTCACCTTCTTCCCGTGCCCCTGGCCCCCCTCCGGTAGCATATGATCCCTGAGGGGGGTCACACTTCCACAAGGAGGGATAAGAGCCTCCCCCCCCCCTCCCCAGCCCGCTTCGGGACCAATACCCGGCGCTGAACCTGCAGTAAATCGCCGCACCTTGGTGACCGGCCGCGGCTGCAAGGCCGAGCGCAACACCGGCGCGCACTTACGCACGGAGGACACCCCTGCTCCATTGCTAGGGCTGGACTTTGGAGCGAAGTTGTGCGGGCTGTGGAGAAGCATCAGAAGAAGCTCCCCTGGTCTACCCCTTCCCCACCTCGTACCTGTCCCTCAGGCCCACCCACACCCCGTCCGAGCCATTCCCGGCACGTCCCAACCCCACCCCCTATTCCCTCCCGTATCCCCCCTTCTGCTCCTCTCCAGCCCACCATGCCCCGCTGACACCCCGCAAACCCCTCCCCTCCGAATGGATGTCCAGCATAATCCAGGTCTTTTTGCAGCCCTGCCTCTCCGTCCCTCACCTTGCTTCAGGACTGTTCCTCTGGCCGCTGCCGCTGGACTGGGCGGGAGACAGCGGGGCTTTGTTCCCTGCTGCCCAGGTTTCACTGGCCGCTGTTGTCACACGGAGAAACAACGGGCTCGGGGAGGTAGGTTGTGTGACTCTTCCCAGGCCACTTCCGTGTCTGATACAAATGGGGGACTTCTTGCAAAAGCCCGTTGCTGCTCGCCAGGACAGGCAGAGCCCGGCTGCCCGCCTCCTCTCAGTCTCCTGCGGGACTCTGCTGTCTCTGAAATCTGGGGATCGGCAAGGGGACACAAACTCAGCCACCCCTCAACGCCTCATCACGTCCTTCTACCTCCTCCACGCCTCTCCCTTCAGCGCTGTGCCCCAGACACCCTAACACACGCTGTGCACATGGACTGATATTCACATATGTCCAGAGCCTATGTCCACACTCTCCACGGTGCTGATGCAGCTTCCAGGTCGGTCTGTCAGCCAAATCGAGTATGTTTTACCCTCCCCCCCACTCTGAGATCTGCTCTCCAAATCAAGCGCCTTCTAGTTCCATACACTGCCCAGACTCCCACTACAGCAGGGATCTCTCAACGGGGCAGCCCCTTATCTCCGCCTCCAGCAGGCGGGACCGTCTCTCCTGCTCTCCAATCAGCCTGTCCCGTTCCCCCAGCAGCCCTCTGGAGAGAAAAGAGGTAGGTATCAGGTACATGGAGGAAACTTCTATGTTAGGAAAACAAGATTTGAAAGGGAGAGTAGAATTGCTGCTGGACTTTCTGTTGCTACTCTAGGATAAAGTCCAGTCCCCAAAATTCCACTTCTTAAATGAACAAGCCTAACCAATTAGTGTATCAAAAAAACCTAGACCCCCCCCCCATTCCCCCTGGTGCAGCAGTGCTGAAAAAACAGGGCTCCTTCACCTCCATCCTGATGGAGCCAGACAATTTTTGAATCCTCCCCTCCTCAGCTCCCACACCTCAAAATTCCAAGTCCTAGTGCACCAGAATTATCTGAATTCTAGGATACAGAACCAATTGGCTGCTGGACCATGGTGTTTCATGTCCCTGTTGTGCTGGTTGCATTGTGCTCCAAACTCCTGATGGTTATACATGTAAGATTTTTTAAAAGTTAGGAATGTAGATAGGAACAGAGGAATTACTATTCTGAATCAGAACAGTAGTCCATCTAGTCCAGTACTTGTCTTGGCTAGTATCAGATTCTGCAGAAGAAGATGCAAGAAACCCTATAGTGAACAATCATGGAAGAATGGATGTAGAGGAAGTTTCTTGAGAGCATCTTGAGTTAGTGGGTGGCTTATGTCCTGAAGCATTTATTAGACTCAATTTTTATACATCTGATTTAGCTGTGGATATTTTCAAGATAAGGATAATGAGGTGGATGAGACATTTCCAGAAAAAAATAACAGAAATATCCAAAACACAAAACCTGGTAGTAATGAGGGACTTTAACTAAGGAAGAAGTGAGCGCAGCAGAATAAGGATAATGGACTTTAAAAAACTAAGAGAACTGGTACGGTATGGTACCATGGGAAGAAAATCAAAGGGAAAAAGGAGTTCAGGATAGTTGGCAGTTTCTCAAAGAGACAATATTAAAGGCGAAACACCAAACTATCCTAATGGGAAGGATAGATATGATATGGATATGGCATAACTGAGATATACTTTATGCAGTATGGGTCTTGTAAGGTATCATCAGAAAGGTTATAGTTTACTGAATGGTTTCAGAGTAGCAGCCGTGTTAGTCTGAATTTGCAAAAAAAAAAAAGGAGTACTTGTGGCGCCTTAGAGACTAACAAATTTATTTGAGCATAAGCTTTCGTGAGCTACAGCTCGCTTCATCGGATGCATGAATGTGATTATCCAATGTGTATACATGTATTGTTTCTGTATATAAAATTAGGAATATTGACTATGTAACAATTAAAACTGTGAGTGTGTTTGGGAGACACCCACCAGACAACAGGCCATCAGCCTTGATGGGCCATTAGGAAGAAACAATAAGACTTTGAAGATACTAATCTCTCTCCTTCCAGAGAGACGTCCTGGGATGTAGCTGTGACACTACTAGGTCACCTGGTACTAAACACCATCTTGGACTTTTAGTAATTTTCCACTAAAAGGGGTGGGGGAGGTCAAGACTAGGAAACAAAAGGTTTGCACCTTATATAAATTCTATTTCAGGCTGGGGAGAAAGGCAAACAGGTCTCTTCTCCATTGTCTTCCTGCCCAAGAAGAAAGTACCTAAAGAGACAAAGGAACTGAGCGGTGGGAAAGGCAAGGGCTGAACTGAGGCTAAGACAGAAGTCTAGTCTGTAAAGATAAATAAGTGGAATTCTAAACTACAGGAACTCTGCAACTTGCCTAAAACAATATTTAGGGTGAGATATTATTTCTTGAAACCAGTCTCTTTAAGATCTTAAGCTTAGTATGCATGTTTTGTTTTATTTGCTTGGTAATCTGCTTTGTTCTGTTTGCTATCCTTTATAATCACTTTAAAATATAATCATTTAAAATCTGTATATCTTCCTCTGCATTGCGGGAGGGGGTGAATTTATGAGCTTACATTGTATAGATTTCTCTAGAGCGCAAGACAATACTATTTTAGGTGTACTTTCCAGAGGGGAGCTGCACTTGAGTGCTGGGTGATTTCCTAGCTGAGTCTTCTCATAGAAAGCTGTTTGAAGATTCTGTGTGATTCTACAGCTGGTGCGTCCCTACCTGTGTGTGTGTTTTGCCAGAGGCTAGATAGCCTAATTCAGCAAAACAGGGAGAGGGAGCCCAGGCTAGTGGAGCAGGCAGGCTCAGTGAAATCCCAATACATCAGATGGCATCCCGGACAGGGGGTCCAACCCGTCACACTATTGCTAACTGGTTATTTGATATTGGGTAACTGTCAGCATGTGTTTTATTTTTGTGTATTCTAAATGATTTTCAGGGACATCCATAGCTTTGGATGGAGCTCATTAATTGTAGAGCAGTAAAAGTCTAAATAAATACTTAGTCATTCCTTTTGTAAAGAGTTCCTCACATCTTCTCAATCATCTGCAGTGAATACTTTTTGATTTGTTTTAGATTAGCAAGTGCAGAGACAGCAACAGCATTTGAAAATGTTTATGCTGTTTCAAAACTATTTTTGTAGCAAACCTCATAAAAATCATAACCCAAAATGTTTTAAAATTACAAGATTTTAAAAATATTAATTTTTTAATTCACGAGATCTCTTTTCCTTTATGTTTTAAATAAAAGTTCTATAATGGTCCAGAAGAGAACAAAAATTACCAAAAATTACCTTGTAACACAAGGCCTATAGGCTTGTAAGATTTTTAACTTAGTCTTACTAGGCCATAGGCTTAAGAATGCTTGACATGCATGGGTCACCTAGGAATAACTCCATGCACCAAAAGTCATAAGATTACTGTAAAGATGTGCCAATAGGTGATTGCAATGCACCACAATGTATTGTCTGAGACCATGAGACACCTGATTATAACAGCTTTGAACGTCTGTCTTGACTGCAGAATACCTATCATGCATAGATGCTAATGAGAATAAGAGGAACTACACACAACCTATAAAAATGGGGCACCCCAATATTCATGGGATGTAAAAGTACAGATAAGGGACAGAGGGTTGACACTTCCTTGAATATGCATTAGGTGTTAGGTATAGTTAGAATTACAATATATAAAGGGTTCCCTGGTTGAGTAAAAGTGGGAATACCCACAGGAAAAACCCCAGCAGGAACTGTCCTTCTACAGATGATGAATTGGTGAGAGGTTCTTCAGACCCTAGAATATCTTTGAGGATGTGAGTATGACCACAGTTATAATTATTGCATAGGTTTTTGTAGGATTTCTATATGTATAGATAATTGTAACTGTATTTACAACTGCTTTAATAAAACTTGTCATTACAGATAAGACTTTATACTTGCTTTAATAAAACTTGTCATTGCAGATAAGACTTTGTACTTGTGATTGTTTCTGTCGTCATTGTCCTTAGACTTCGTGTGTTCTTAGAACCTCCAAATTTGAGAAAAGCACCAAGGGCAGTTTCACTCTGTTAAGCTTGAAACTGTAGAAACCGGAGCCAAACCTAGAGTGGTGTAATATAACATCACTAAATTTACTTTAAATAAATTAAAAGGCTACAGAATGGTAATCCTGATGAGATTCTAGTGACTACAGGGAAGAAAAAGGAGAGAAAAGACCACCTTTGATAATAGGGGAATGGTTTGTGTACCCCTACTTGAGAAAATCAATTGATAAAAATCATTTCATGCAGGTAGGAGAATCATGTCATGCTCACAGTAACTGTTTTGCTTGTTCCTGGGTTTTGTGTGCTATCTATTGCATTATTATGTGGTTTTGTTTATCTGTCTATATGATATTGTAAAATCTGAGCTCCCAAGGAAAAATGTAAAGAGGAAGTATCCTCTCACTGATACTGCAGTTATTGAAATTGATTAAGCTGTCTTATTGATGAGTAATGTTTAAGGGGGAGATTATCATATAGTGGTACCAAATAGATAAATAGCTCTTGTGTGTGAGAGAGCCAGCACTTGCATATGGGAAGAAGGCCTTATCAAGCATGGCAGAGTGAGTTCGATGGTCAGTTGCCACTGGTAATCTCCGCAAAATTTCCTAATAAGCTCCCCAAACCATTAGGCTCCTCTGGATTGCACCACCAATGATGGATCAAGGAAAACTTTGTGGGGTTACCTTCATCTCCGCCCCTCCTCTCCGTGTATTCTGTACTGCGGCTGCTAGCAGCTGAAGGGGAAGAAAGCCCCACAAGCGCTTCTCAGCCTGGCTAATATGCCAGAGAATATTTAGTGATAATATGGAGAAAGGGAGGGAGGGACGCCTTCCTAATAGAGGTTTCAGAGTAGCAGCCGTGTTAGTCTGTATTCGCAAAAAGAAAAGGAGGACTTGTGGCACCTTAGAGACTAACCAATTTATTTGAGCATGAGCTTTCGTGGGCTACAGCTCACTGAGAACTCCTAAGAGAATCATTGAACAAGGTCAGGTGCCAGTTCAGGTAGTTGCTGCAGTGGCCCCACAGACACCCCTTGAGGCCTCTGTGCGGGACTACATTGAAACCTATCGTGGAAGGTTAGCAAAAATTCTGAATAATCAAACCCTCACAGACCACCCAGATCCATGGAACTTAAGTTGTTCCATTTTTAAGAAAGAAACATTAAAGAGAAAACCTCAGAAGGTGAAGGGAATATCAATAGGTTGTGACCATATTGCATGTAACATTTTAGGAAGGAAAACAGACCAGTTGAATCGGGCACAACAAGCCTTATCCCAGGAGAAAAGGATTAATGAGGCATTGAGAGAGCAGCTTATTCAGACAATGGAATAAGAATTCTATTCTTATTTATCAGAGAGATGGTCTTGCAAAAGAACTGACTTGCTGCAAGCAGCAATTACAAAGAGCTGTTTATGAGATTACAGTGTGGAGAAATCAAGCAACAGTGGGCCAGGAATGTTTGTTTGGGCAAGAAGTGAAAATTGCAGAACTAGTTCTGAGAATTGAAGAGTTAGAACAAACCTGTGATACTCTGGAGGGCATATATTTTCAGGTAGTAAAAATAGATGGTGAGACTGGAAAGGAAGCCCAAGATGTCCCAGAGATGGAGAGTGAGATGGAGAGTGAGGAAGATATGTGTACAGATATGCAGCTGCCCCCATGTATATTTTGTTAATGTAGTACCAATCCAACTTCCTATACTCCAGGAGCCATGGTGGGACCTTGGAAAGACCAGCCAGCATTAGGACATAGACCCTCACTCCCACTTACCTGGTCCAGGACTAGATACAGACAGGAAGAGAACAGAAAGGGACTTGTGAACACTCTGGAGAGTCAGAAAAAGAGGAACAGCTAGGCACAGATGATTTCAGGGGAGCACAGGGTGGATTTGAAGAGGTTGTCAGGACTAAAGAAGGGGAAAAAGGAAAACAGACAGGCAGTGTCAGTGAAAGGTCAGATAAGGAGTTGGATGTTGAATGATTGTAACAGGATATGAAAAAGACAGAGAATTTCAATCTATGAATTTGGATTGCCAAGCCACACCAACCCATTATAGTAGCTAGTACATTATCCTGGACATTGACTTCACTTCAGAGCATGGGAGCCAGGAAGGGGAGGAGAATGAGGATCCACAAGGACACAAAGCATGAATCGAACAGGTCCTGTTCAGGTTCCCCCCGTTCCTCGCCCCCCGGCAAGGGAAAACATTGCAGAGGGAAGATCACATGTGAAGCCATTAGTGGATAAACATATAGATGCTTTTGCTAAGCATAAGCATGAGTGTGGAAGAATGGCAGTGACTATTGTAATCACAGGAGGAAATTTTCCCCCATAGAAGTTTCTTTTTTAGCTATTATCTTGCCTTGAGGGGATAGAACACCAGTCCAACAGAAGGGCTTCCATTACAAGTCCACTGTATAAACTTCTGAAGAAAGGGATTGGTTGGGCCTGGACTGATCAGCATGTGAATACATTTGTAGAACTGCAGCAAGCAGTAATGCAAGCACCTGTGCTAATCACTCCAGAACCCAACAAACGGTATCACTTAGAGATCTCTACAAGTACAACTGCACTTGCAGCAGTAGCTTCTCAAGAGAGGCGTGGGAAAATCAGGCCAGTAGCTTCTCAAGAGAGGCGTGGGGAAATCAGGCCAGTAGCCTATGCCCCTAGAAAAATGAGTCCAGTGGAACTCAAATATTTCATCTGTGAAAAATATTTATTGGCCACCATCTGGGAAATCAAGCATGTTGCATTTTTAATTGGTTTAAACCCAATAATGCTGCATTCCACACATACACAGCTCCAGTTTTTGCTCTCTAATCCAATCAATGATGGACAGGTGTCTAGTGCTCAACTGGCACACTGGACCTTGTTGTTGCAGGGCAAGGATATAACAGTGTCCCCAGTACAGACCTTAGCTCTGTTATTAGGTGCCCTGTTGTATTCTGGGAACCATCATGTGTACCCAGATGTTGATCAAGGGAAACCTTTGACCCAGTTTTTCACATTAATGCCTCCCCAAATAAAAATCACAGAAGCATATTGCTTTTTCATAGATTGGTCCAGCTACTATGATCAGGGGAAACCAATACCTTCCTGTTGTTATTGATCTATTCTCTAAATGTGTGGAAGCATTTCCCTTTAAACACTGCTTTAGCCAAAGCAAAGATCTTGGTAGAACAAGTCTTCTCTTGTTGGGGACTCCCTGGTACGCTAGACAGAGGAACAGACTGACAATGGGCAAGTGTTTCAAAGGTGTTTACAGTTGTTGGGAATGGAACAAAAATTGCATTTTCCATATAGATCTTAATTATTGGGAAGGGTATAGTGAACAAATTGCACCATCAAATTAATTCTGAGGACGCTGGTGGATGCAGTTGGGATACCATGATTCCAAGCATTTTAATGACACTCAGGGCAACTCCAGCTGCCTTCACAGATCGTACATCCTTTGAAGTGATGACTGACGAATGCCAGAACACCTTTTGTGGCATATCAGTGGCATGCAGCAAGAAGGAGTCAAACTAGAGACCTATCTGCAAGCATTAAAGAAACATCTTAACCAAGTTCATTTGCAGGTAGCTGTTGAATTGGGAAAGTCTAAATGGAAGGTAAAAGCCTATTTTGATAAAGGCCATAGAGAGAATGCTTGGGAAATTGGAGATCAGGTTATGCTCCTAACATAGGTGGTACAAGAATACAATTTATGTAACTGATGGAGTGGTCCACACTATATTATGGATACAGTTCCTCTGTTACAAAATTAGCATTAGAGGAAAAGGAAAGGTAGATAAATTCTACCCTGCCAATTGCTTAAAGCTGTACCAGAAAATAAATATTTCTCCATAAACAGAGGAACCAGCGATGTTGACCACAAAAGAGGAAGTGGAGGACCAGATACAGCCAGCCATTTTTATCAGGGAAAAAAAATGCATGTTTGACAACACAGATTCTATATTATTGCCTTAACACTGCACTTCAAACAGAATAACAACAGACTGTTCCAGAACAACAGGAAACAAGAATAGTCAAGGAAAATTAGGACTATTTCCATTCCCTTTTTAGCTACTGTTACCTCACCAGTAGCATCTATAGCTGATGTTAGAGAAGGAGGTATTTATGGAGTGATGCATAGCATAAACCCACATCAAGTTCCAGAATCTCCATATGCTTCTGTACCGAAGTCCAGGAGAACAGTAGATCCACCACTTGAGGTGATACCTGAAGAAATAGCTAACCCTTAATAAGTATAGAATTAAGTTACATGTATACACCTAGATTTAAGTTACATATAGGTTTCAAGTACATATAAGTGTTAAGTTATGAATTACAGTGTTTGTTATATAACTGGTGTAAAAGGGTTTTGGGGTTTTTTTCAACCTGTCAAAGGTGGGGGGGAACTGTAGCCAATTAATTAACTTTATCATCCATTTATCATTGTACTATGTGATGTTATGGTCAATTTATATGATCTTTCATATACATGTATGCTAAATAGATTTAAATTGTGGGATCATAGAAATATAGAATTGATCAGTATTTAGGAGTGATGAGTGTATATTAGGTGTGTAAGTAAAGCATGGCTGTAAAACAAGGCCTATAGACTGAGACCTTTAAGATTTTAACTTAGCCATACTAGGCCATAGGCTTACAAATGCTTGACATGAGTGGGTGACCTAGGAATAACCCTATGCCCCACAGGTCACAAGATTACTGTAAAGATGTGCCAATAGGTGATTGCAGTAGATGGCAATGTATTTTCCGAAACCACGAGACACCTGCTTGTGACATCTTTAAATGTCTGTCTTGACTGCAGGGTACCTGTCATGTGTTGATGCTCATGAGAATAGGAGGAACTACAAACAACCTATAAAAATGGGGCACCCTAAGATTTATGGAGCATGAAAGTACAGATAGGGGACAGAGGGCTGACATCTTCATGCCATATGCATGAGGTGTTAGGCGTAGTTAGAATTACAATATATAAAGTGTTCCCTGGTTGGCTAAAAGCGGGAATACCCATGGGGAAAAAAACCAGCAGGAATATCCATCTAATGATGATCAGTTGGTGAGAAGTCCTTCAGACCCAAAAATATCTTTGAGGATATGAATATGACCACAGTTAAATTATTACATAGGTTTTTGTAGGATTTCTATATGCATGGGTAATTGTAACCGTACTTATTGCTTTAATAAAACTTGTCATTGCAGATAAGACTTTCTACTTGTGATTGTGTCTGTGGTCATTGTCCTTAGACTTTGTGTGAGCCTCCAATTTGAGAAAAGCACCAGAGGCACTTTCATTCTGTTGAGCCTGAAACTGTAGCAACGAGAGCGGAACCCATGGTGGTGTAATACAACATCACTGCATTAACTTTAAATAAAATAAAAGGCTACAAAAGCTTACAAATTCAAGTGCAGGCATATCGTCAAACAAGACTTTATTTCAGTGGGGATTCACATGGGCCAATAGATTTTCTCCAAGGAACATGATTACAGCATTGGGGCCTTATGATATATTTTTGTATGCAATTTATTTTTGTAGAAGTGTTTTTAATAATAATTATCATGATCATCATTTACAAAAACAACTGACCAATTTCCAGTGTTTACAACAAAGTGACTCTTCCAGCAACCTTTGTTATTAGGATGAAGTAAGAACCACCCCTGTAGCTCAGAACTCACAGTCTAATGCAGAGCTATATGACATCAGGAGATGGGTTTATCTTTTTGCATTATGATGGTGGTCTCTTGTCACTTACAAATATTCAATTACATTGTGAATTCCCAAGGACTCTAGGGCTGTTGCTGCACAATCAGCTTTCCTCTGTCATCCTTTTGACAGTGATGACACCAAGCAAACTGTTGTTCTTATTGGACATACACATATACTTTTAGATAAAAATATAAATATTCTTACTGTAAGGTTGCAATGCAACACTACTTTATTTTGTGGAATTCGGAATGATAGTACCTAACACCTACAAAGGAAAGAGAAAAACAGGCTGCTCCCTAAGGCAGGAAGTCACAACTCACCCCACCTTCCTTTAAACTGGTTCTTTTCAAACAGACTCTTCTAAGAGACCCCTGAACCAAACCCTCAACTCCTGCTCTTAAAGCGATAGCTTGCAATTCCAACACCGTCCTCAATACACCACACAAACTATCCTATGTCTCTTACACAAAAAGAATAGGACACAAGATCCTACTGTGAAAGACAGGAATCAGACTTAGAAGCAAAAAGGAAGTCCTTTTGGAAACATGAAATGGAAGCATTAAATCCCAAGCCAAACTGCTCTAAGTTACTTCTTTTAGCTGGTTTATGGACCACACATTGAGCCATAGTTTAAAATGTAAACACAAATAAGATAAAAGGAAAAATAAGTGCAACAAGATGGGTGAATGCTTCACAGCTTTGCTGTTGTGGTTTCCTTATAGATCACATCAAGGAGTTGTAAGGCAGTGTTGCCTAGTGGATAGGATTGGGGACTGGAATGGGACACAAGAGACTGGGTTCTATTCTTGCCTTTGCCACTGACCTACTGTGTGACCTTGGGCCAGTCTCTCTGCACTGGATTCATAAAGGAACTTTGGTACCTAAAGTAGCAATTAGGCACCTAAATCCAATATTTAGGCACCACTTGCATTCACAACATCTTTACTCAGCTGCAACCTAACCCTGGATGTGCCTAAAATCCAGATGCCTAAGCCGCAGTGTCATTCATAAATCAGGGGGTGATAGGTGAGATTGGCGGGAGAATTGGGGCCCAGTCCAGTTCTTAGAGGCTATTGGTTTGAGTCTCATTCAAAATCTGGCAGATTCAGTCCTATTAAAATAAAATCAATAGCATGTGTACCAAAGGGTCTGATTCTCTGCATAAGCTAACCCAGATAGTTCCACTTTTTTGTCGATACAGAAAAATAACCAGTATTTTACATGACCCAAATATATATTATCCCTTTTCTTCAACCCTCTAGACAGGCATCATGTCAGAAGTATGGCCTCTGGTCTCAGGTGTCTCATGTCATCCTTCCTCTCTCACTCTCTTCCTTCTTGGGGTTCCTGCATTAACCCTTTCAGATTACTTTGTCTGCATTCCCCCACCCCATATATTCATAAATGTATTTATCCAGATGTATTCTCCTAAGTAGAAAATTAGTCTCTAGTCTTTAGTCTAGTGTTTGTTTGTGTCCCAAATCCATTCAGGATTATATCATTGCTTTAGATAAACAATTTTGGTTCCTGTTTTTCCTTCGTTGTCATTTCAACTTAAGAGTTCTTTTGACCTGTAGCGGTTTCCTTCTTATCTTCTACCTTATGCTTTAAAGTGAAAGACTCTAGGAGTTCTATCTTTTTATCTGATCAAACAGAAGGTTAATGGGTGGCTTGATCACACTCTATAAGTACCTACATGGGGAACAGAAATTTGATGATAGAGGTCTCTTCAGTCTAGCAGACAAAGGTATAACCAGATCAATGGCTGGAAGCTGAAACTAGCAAATTCAGGCTAGGAATATGGCACATTTTTAACACAGACAACAATAATCACTGGAACTACTTACCAAAGGCTGTCTTCATCACTGGAAATGTTTAAACCGAGACTGGATCTTTTTCCTCAAAGATATGCTGTAATTCAAACAAAGCTAGTGGACTTGAAGCAACAATTAATTGAGGGAAGTCTTATGGCCTAAAGGAGGTCAGACTAGATGTTCACAATGGTCCCTTCTGGCCTTAAAATCTATAAATGTATGTTCTTTAGGTCTAGCTTAATTACCATGTTGTTTGGAGATGTTTTGTCTGGTTTGGATATCTACCTGGAGATAGCCTTATTCTCAGATTCCAGACATGGAAACAAGTTTTGAATAATAGCTTTCCCATCACCACAGAGTCCTGTATTCTACCAAACCATGAAGTAATGTTGGGCAAGATCTCCATATTTCATTATATCTGCTGTGGTGTTCTCTTAATGATCCTTCTTGTGGGCATTCATATTCAGCAAGGTAGTAGCACAGAATCATAAAAATGTAGGGCTGGAAGGAACCTTGAGAGGTCATCTAGTCCAGCCCCAATGGACCAAGTAAACCTAGACCATCTTTGACAGGTGTTTGTCCAACCTGATCTTAAAAATCTCCAAAGTCAGGCAGGTAACCTCCATTTGTAACCTATATTCATACTTAACTATCCTTATAGCTAGAAAGTTTTTCCTAATATCTAATCTAAATCTCCCTTGCTGCAGATTAAGCTTATTATTTCTCATTCTACCCTCAGCGGTCATGGAGAACAATTGATCACTGTCCTCTTTGTAACAATCTTTCACATATTTGAAGACTGTTATTATGTCACTCACAAGTCTCCTCTTCCCCATACCCAGGTTTTTTTAACCTTTCCTCATAGGTTTGACTGTTTGATGGTGTCCTGGCACTGGCCCTTTTTTGTTTCTTCTTTGTAGCTGTTCTGGATTATGCAACAGGCAACCTTCACAGGGCATGAGGAAATGGATGTGAAAGGAGAGCCAGGGTTAGTATGAATGAGGGAGTTTGTTAATTATGAAGGAGGGGCAGGGCATGATAAAGAAGTAAAGTGCAGGGCAGAGTGTGGCAGTTAAGAAGATGACCATGAAACCAACTGAATGGTAGACAATTGGCCATGCCATCTACTAGCTGACTTTCCCTGGAATTAGGCTTCTAATGAACCAAGTTCTGAAGAGCAGGAATGACTCTTCTTTCTTTTTTTCCTGGTTACTTGGAGGCAAGCTGAAAAGTAAAAGTAAATGAATAGTAAACATTGCAAGAAGAGAGTCAGGAAAGTAGAAACACAATCTACATTTCTCTGAAGTTGCATTTTTATTGATGGCAGGGGGAGGAGTCATTCACTGCTGAGCCACAGTGATGAATAATGAAAAGCTTAAACAATTAGGCTGTGTTATAATAAAATAGTCATTTGTCCAAACTCTGACTCCTGATCCATCAATATCTCTTTGTGAGAGGTACAATCCCTAAAATAAGCCTTTGTCTCGAGTGGAATGCAACCAGAGGCGTGTAGTGCAAGGAGTCTCAGTAGGGAAGGCTGAAATAAACAATGGGACTATACAAAGACGAAAATTAAAATGTATATATTTTTTTTGTGCAATGTTCTATTCATTACCTGACTAAAGCCAAAAGTATACAGTTTAAACTTCTCTCCAGACTGGTATCAATATGTGTATACAACAACATTAAGAGATTTTACAACAAAGTACAATGCATTTTTATAAACACCATTGAGAAGGAAACTGCTAATCTTTTTCTTTCTATTTTGTTTAAATCCTTTTTGTTTGTTATAGCCTGGGAGCTTAAAAAATAAAAATGGTTTCCCTGATATTACCTATTTACATAGGCAAATAAAATCAGTTTCTACTCTTCTCCTTCTGTCCTATGAATCAAACTATAATTTACTCAGTTCCTATGCTTGGGATAGGCATGAAAGTGGGGACCAAAGGTAGATTTAGATCGCCTTTGCAGTCTCCATGTTCTGGGACCATTCATGTGCCTATCCAGCCTGTAGCTGCACTGACTTACATTTCATAGAATCATAGAATCATAGAATATCAGGGTTGGAAGGGACCCCAGAAGGTCATCTAGTCCAACCCCCTGCTCAAAGCAGGACCAATTCCCAGTTAAATCATCCCAGCCAGGGCTTTGTCAAGCCTGACCTTAAAAACCTCTAAGGAAGGAGATTCTACCACCTCCCTAGGTAACGCATTCCAGTGTTTCACCACCCTCTTAGTGAAAAAGTTTTTCCTAATATCCAATCTAAACCTCCCCCACTGCAACTTGAGACCATTACTCCTCGTTCTGTCATCTGCTACCATTGAGAACAGTCTAGAGCCATCCTCTTTGGAACCCCCTTTCAGGTAGTTGAAAGCAGCTATCAAATCCCCCCTCATTCTTCTCTTCTGCAGGCTAAACAATCCCAGCTCCCTCAGCCTCTCCTCATAACTCATGTGTTCCAGTCCCCTAATCATTTTTGTTGCCCTTCGCTGGACTCTCTCCAATTTATCCACATCCTTCTTGAAGTGTGGGGCCCAAAACTGGACACAGTACTCCAGATGAGGCCTCACCAATGTCGAATAGAGGGGAACGATCACGTCCCTCGATCTGCTCGCTATGCCCCTACTTATACATCCCAAAATGCCATTGGCCTTCTTGGCAACAAGGGCACACTGCTGACTCATATCCAGCTTCTCGTCCACTGTCACCCCTAGGTCCTTTTCTGCAGAACTGCTGCCTAGCCATTCGGTCCCTAGTCTGTAGCTGTGCATTGGGTTCTTCCGTCCTAAGTGCAGGACCCTGCACTTATCCTTATTGAACCTCATCAGATTCCTTTTGGCCCAATCTTCCAATTGGTCTAGGTCCTTCTGTATCCTATCCCTCCCCTCCAGCGTATCTACCACTCCTCCCAGTTTAGTATCATCCACAAATTTGCTGAGTGCAATCCACACCATCCTCCAGATCATTTATGAAGATATTGAATAAAACCGGCCCCAGGACCGACCCTTGGGGCACTCCACTTGATACCGGCTGCCAACTAGACATGGAGCCATTGATCACTACCCGTTGAGCCCGACAATTTAGCCAGCTTTCTACCCACCTTATAGTGCATTCATCCAGCCCATACTTCCTTAACTTGCTGACAAGAATACTATGGGAGACCGTGTCAAAAGCTTTGCTAAAGTCAAGAAACAATACATCCACTGCTTTCCCTTCATCCACAGAACCAGTAATCTCATCATAAAAGGCGATTAGATTAGTCAGGCATGACCTTCCCTTGGTGAATCCATGCTGGCTGTTCCTGATCACTTTCCTCTCATGCAAGTGCTTCAGGATTGATTCTTTGAGGACCTGCTCCATGATTTTTCCAGGGACTGAGGTGAGGCTGACTGGCCTGTAGTTCCCAGGATCTTCCTTCTTCCCTTTTTTAAAGATTGGCACTACATTAGCCTTTTTCCAGTCATCCGGGACTTCCCCGGTTCGCCACGAGTTTTCAAAGATAATGACCAGTGGCTCTGCAATCACAGCCGCCAATTCCTTCAGCACTCTCGGATGCAACTCGTCCGGCCCCATGGACTTGTGCACGTCCAGCTTTTCTAAATAGTCCCTAACCGCCTCTATCTCCACAGAGGGCTGGCCATCTCTTCCGCATTTTGTGATGCCCAGCGCAGCAGTCTGGGAGCTGACCTTGTTAGTGAAAACAGAGGCAAAAAAAGCATTGAGTACATTAGCTTTTTCCACATCCTCTGTCACTAGGTTGCCTCCCTCATTCAGTAAGGGGCCCACACATTCCTTGGCTTTCTTCTTGTTGCCAACATACCTGAAGAAACCCTTCTTGTTACTCTTGACATCTCTGGCTAGCTGCAGCTCCAGGTGCGATTTGGCCCTCCTGATTTCATTCCTACATGCCCGAGCAATATTTTTATACTCTTCCCTGGTCATATGTCCAACCTTCCACTTCTTGTAAGCTTCTTTTTTATGTTTAAGATCCGCTAGGATTTCACCATTAAGCCAAGCTGGTCGCCTGCCATATTTACTATTTTTTCGACTCATCGGGATGGTTTGTCCCTGTAACCTCAACAGGGATTCCTTGAAATACAGCCAGCTCTCCTGGACTCCTTTCCCCTTCAAGTTAGTCCCCCAGGGGATCCTGGCCATCCATTTGGCTTCTCATAGCCCCATTTGGGCTCTCAGAAGCAAAAATAGGTGAAAATACAGAGAAAGGCTATAGTACAATGCACTATAGTACAATGCCCCAATGTGCTGCCAGTCTGTCATCTATGCTATACACCAGTTGTAGAGACCTTCTGAGAAGGGATATTCACAGAAGGCTGTTTCTGCCCACTTTAAGCTCCTATTCACTGCTACAGAATTGTAAAGATTCCTTAGTGTAACTGATAATTAGACTCTATCCTTTTAATCAGGCATAAGACAAGATTCTATGTTAGTTTTTGTTTTTTACTTCCTTCTTTTTACACCGGCCCCATTTGGATGTCATAGGGGCAGCGCACATCTGAATTAGTTTTTGCTATTAGACAACTGTTGCTGCTGCAAGTTGATCTTGGATTATCCCCACAAAAATAGGTGCTGGGTTTTTCTTTTTCTAATTTGTTTAAAAAAAAAAAACAAGCAAGTTCAGTCATTGGAATGTTCTGGGACGTAGGGGAGCAGGGTTCTGTTCCTAGCTCTACTACTTTCTCTCTGTATGAACTTAGGCAAGTCACTTAGACCCAGCTCCACAGAGGTACTGAGGCACCTAATTCCCAGTTTTAGAGACCACTGCAATCCACAAAACCCCCACTTTGGATGCCGCCAAACTGTAGATGCATCAGTTCACTTGGTGTCTAAATTTTTGTTGTAAAAGTTCCCCGGGTGCCTGACATTCTGCCTCTGGGCATGTGCACTGCTGTCTCATTCAAAGTATCCAGATACCTGTCTCACACCTAAAACCCAGCATGATCCACAAACATGGGGAAGATACATGCTCACTTGCCTACCTTGCCTGTGGGGTCTGATCCAGTAGGCATGCTCAGAAGCTGCCTACCAGATCAGGCTCCAATTCAAAATTTGGAGGAGAAAGAGACGTTGGTGCCACCACCCTCAGAACCTTTAGTCCACTGGCTTTTGTGGATCATATGTTAAGGCTCATCTTTCCCCATTCCCCCATCACTCATCTTTCCCCATTCCTTGTGTAGGAAGCCTATGTGCCTAACTCAGGCGTTGTGGATCCCATTGTTGTTGACTTGCCAAGTTTCTAAAAATTAAGCTTCGCAACACTCAGCATTGCAATGCTTAAAATCACTTTGTAGATCAGGGCCTTGCTCACTCTGTGCCCCAATTTCTCCTTATTAAAATAGACATAATGAGGGGTTTTGTTTTATTTAATGAATAATTTATGGAACAATTTAAGGTCATGAATTAAGTGCACATAAGGTTGCAAAGCAATATTATGTTTATTTTTCAGCAGCTGAAGGATTTATTTATTAAAGAAACAGACCTAAAGGACATAGCTCATGTGAATTTTGCTTTTTGGGGAGGGAAGAAGTAGGAGGACATTTAGATCTATTCCTGTACAGAGTTATGTATACCCATTTGGAATTGCATTCCCCTCATGGAGTGCAAGAAGGCTTTACAGGATGCATTTCCACATCTAATGCATGTTTGCATTGAGCAGAGCTGCCTCACATCTTCCCTCTGTGTTCTTCATTATTGCTGCCTTGTGCATAATCTTAAAAGGAGCAGTAGCTAAGGAGAAGAGTGAGTCTACTTAAAAAAATGTTACATCGTAATTAGGTAACAAGGTGTTGCAGCAGCCAGTGGTACCATGAATTAGAGGAATAACAGTATCAGAGGTAGATGGGCAAGGTCACCCTTCCCACCTGGACATACAGAGATCGTAGTGCCCTAGAAAAATATTTTTGGGTGAAACAGATCTCTGACATGCACCTTATTTGCTCATTCTGGACAAGGAGAGCGTGTCAGCAAAGACAAGAGAAACACTGTCAATAGGAGGCTGCTCTCCGTACAACACAGACATCCCCCACTGACACAAACACTTTCTGTTGCATACACTATAGAGAAGCAGAAGGTGAAATGAGGATAAGGAAGGCAGGAAGAGGGAAGGCGGCTCTTAGAGACTAGTGGTGACAAGTAACAAACACAATAGAAGCAGAGGAGGGAGAGGAGCAGGAAGATTCCTATCAGGAAGCTGAAAGTGGGGAAATGCAAGAAGTGAAAGACCAGGGAGAAGATGGCTCATGGAAGTAGGAAAGTAAGGAGCAATTGAGGAAGATGTTATGTGCTGGGTATTAACTAAGAAAGGGGACAAAAGTGGTCAGAGGACCAGATAAAAGGCTTATATAATCATCCCACTAAACTGCATACCCAGGACAAGGATTGTGATGACTGTTTTGTTGTATCCAAATGGTCACCATTGCCCAAATGGTAATCAGACATGTCAGTCTGATCATCATGCCATGCATAAAGGATCTAAAAGGGAGGAAGTCATAAACATTCATTGTACAGAAAAAAATGTCGTTGTGGATACAAGTGTCAAAGCTTTTTGTTTCAGGAAAGGCATCACATTATGAAAAAATATATAAACCTTCCTCTGTCCATATAGACATGGGATGTGGAAACTATTCATTTTTAGCACAGCTAGTCATTGTTAGCGCAAGGAACTTCAATGAGTTTTCCCATCTGTGCTGTGAGATTACATTGGCCATACCTATGACACAGCTGGTTGCAGATGTGAAATGGCATGGAAATGAACATAGGTATCCTGTCGTTGTTCGAGTAAGATATGATGCTTGTGCTGAAATTCCTCATTGGTTCATATATGTGAAGAGACACATCATCTGTGAGACGGTTGCTAACTGCTTCATGACACAATTACACAAATGTTTCTCTTTGCATGGAAAATAGTGTGTCCTAATAGCGTGGAACTTTATGGGCCATCACTAGATGTTTACTCGTATTTTATTTCCTTTATAAAGGATCTGCTTTTGCATACTCAGCAAGTATTACCCACAGAATACCCACAGTATTCTTGTCAGCAAGTTAAGGAAGTATGGGCTGGATGAATGCACTATAAGGTGGGTAGAAAGCTGGCTAAATTGTCGGGCTCAACGGGTAGTGATCAATGGCTCCATGTCTAGTTGGCAGCCGGTATCAAGTGGAGTGCCCCAAGGGTCGGTCCTGGGGCCGGTTTTATTCAATATCTTCATAAATGATCTGGAGGATGGTGTGGATTGCACTCTCAGCAAATTTGCGGATGATACTAAACTGGGAGGAGTGGTAGATACGCTGGAGGGGAGGGATAGGATACAGAAGGACCTAGACCAATTGGAAGATTGGGCCAAAAGGAATCTGATGAGGTTCAATAAGGATAAGTGCAAGGTCCTGCACTTAGGACGGAAGAACCCAATGCACAGCTACAGACTAGGGACCGAATGGCTAGGCAGCAGTTCTGCAGAAAAGGACCTAGGGGTGACAGTGGACGAGAAGCTGGATATGAGTCAGCAGTGTGCCCTTGTTGCCAAGAAGGCCAATGGCATTTTGGGATGTATAAGTAGGGGCATAGCGAGCAGATCGAGGGACGTGATCGTTCCCCTCTATTCGACATTGGTGAGGCCTCATCTGGAGTACTGTGTCCAGTTTTGGGCCCCACACTTCAAGAAGGATGTGGATAAATTGGAGAGAGTCCAGCGAAGGGCAACAAAAATGATTAGGGGACTGGAACACATGAGTTATGAGGAGAGGCTGAGGGAGCTGGGATTGTTCAGCCTGCAGAAGAGAAGAATGAGGGGGGATTTGATAGCTGCTTTCAACTACCTGAAAGGGGGTTCCAAAGAGGATGGCTCTAGACTGTTCTCAATGGTAGCAGATGACAGAACGAGGAGTAATGGTCTCAAGTTGCAGTGGGGGAGGTTTAGATTGGATATTAGGAAAAACTTTTTCACTAAGAGGGTGGTGAAACACTGGAATGCGTTACCTAGGGAGGTGGTAGAATCTCCTTCCTTAGAGGTTTTTAAGGTCAGGCTTGACAAAGCCCTGGCTGGGATGATTTAACTGGGAATTGGTCCTGCTTTGAGCAGGGGGTTGGACTAGATGACCTTCTGGGGTCCCTTCCAACCCTGATATTCTATAATTCTAAGTCCACACCAAAACAGATAGATTCATAGATATTTAGGTCAGAAGGGACCATTATGATCATCTAGTCTGACCTCCTGCACAATGCAGGCCACAGAATTTCACCCACCACTCCTAAAAAAGACCTCACACCTATATCTGTGCTATTGAAGTCCTCAAATTGTAGTTTGAAGACCTCAAGGAGCAGAGAATCCTCCAGCAAGTGACCCGTGCCCCATGCTACAGAGGAAGGCGAAAAACCTCCAGGGCCTTCCAATCTTCCCTGGAGGAAAATTCCTTCCCGACCCCAAATATGGCGATCAGCTAAACCCTGAGCATATGGGCAAGATTCATCAGCCAGATACTACAGAAAATTCTTTCCCGGGTAACTTGGATCTTACCCCATCTAAAAACCCATCACAGGCCATTGGGCCTATTTACCATGAATATTTAATTACCAAAACCATGTTATCCCATCATACCATCTCCTCCATAAACTTATCATGTTTAATCTTAAAGCAAGATAGATCTTTTGCCCCCACTACTTCCCTCGGAAGGCTATTCCAAAACTTCACTCCTCTGATGGTTAGAAACCTTCGTCTAATTTCTAATCTAAATTTCCTAGTGGCCAGTTTATATCCATTTGTTCTTGTGTCCACATTGGTACTGAGTTTAAATAATTCCTCTCCCTCTCTGGTATTTATCCCTCTGATATATTTATAGAGAGCAATCATATCTCCCCTCAACCTTCTTTTAGTTAGGCTAAACAAGCCAAGCTCCCTGAGTCTCCTTTCATAAGACAAGTTTTCCATTCCTCGGATCATCCTAGTAGCCCTTCTCTGTACCTGTTCCAGTTTGAATTCATCCTTCTTAAACATGGGAGACCAGAACTGCACACAGTATTCCAGGTGAGGTCTCACCAGTGCCTTATATAACGGTACTAAAACCTCCTTATCCCTACTGGAAATACCTCTCCTGATGCATCCCAAGACGACATTAGCTTTTTTCACAGCCATATCACATTGGCAGCTCATAGTCATCCTATGATCAACCAATACTCCAAGGTCCTTTTCCTCCTCCGTTACTTCTAGTTGATGCGTCCCTAGCTTATAACTAAAATTCTTGTTATTAATCCCTAAATGCATGACCTTACACTTCTCACTATTAAATTTCATCCTATTCCTATTACTCCAGTTTACAAGGTCATCCAGATCCTCCTGTAGGGTATCCCTGTCCTTCTCTAAATTAGCAATACCTCCCAGCTTTGTATCATCTGCAAACTTTATTAGCACACTCCCACTTTTTGTGCCCAGGTCAGTAATAAAAAGATTAAATAAGATTGGTCCCAAAACTGATCCTTGAGGAACTCCACTGGTAACCTCCCTCCAACTTGACAGTTCACCTTTCAGTAGGACCCGTTGTAGTCTCCCCTTTAACCAATTCCCTATCCACCTTTCAATTTTCCTGTTGATGCCCATCTTATCCAATTTAACTAATAATTCCCCATGCGGCACAGTATCAAACGCCTTACTAAAATCTAAGTAAATTAGATCCACTGCGTTTCCTTTATCTAAAAAATCTGTTACTCTCTCAAAGAAGGAGATCAGGTTGGTTTGGCACGATCTACCTTTTGTAAAACCATGTTGTATTTTGTCCCATTTACCATTGACTTCAATGTCCTTAACTACCTTCTCCTTAAAATTTTTTTCCAAGACCTTGCATACTACAGATGTCAAACTAACAGGCCTATAATTACTTGGATCACTTTTTTTCCCTTTCTTAAAAATAGGAACTATGTTAGCAATTCTCCAATCATACGGTACAACCCCTGAGTTTACAGATTCATTAAAAATTCTTGCTAATGGGCTTGC
The DNA here is from genome assembly GCF_965140295.1 of Lepidochelys olivacea. NCBI lineage: Eukaryota > Metazoa > Chordata > Testudines > Cheloniidae > Lepidochelys > Lepidochelys olivacea. The sequence goes on along the minus strand of NC_140414.1, from coordinate 42,264,102 downwards.
AATTTCTTGTGCCAATTCTTTTAATATTCTTGGATGAAGATTATCTGGGCCCCCCGATTTAGTCCCATTAAGCTGTTTGAGTTTCTCTTCTACCTCAGATATGGTGATGTCTACCTCCATATCCTCATTCCCATTTATCATGCTACCATTATCCCTAAGATCCTCTTTAGTCTTATTAAAGACAGAGGCAAAGTATTTGTTTAGATATTGGGCCATGCCTAGATTATCCTTGACCTCCACTCCATCCTCAGTTTTTAGCGGTCCCACTTCTTCTTTCTTTGTTTTCTTCCTATTTATATGACTATAGAACCTTTTACTATTGGTTTTAATTCCCTTTGCAAGGTCCAACTCTACTTGACTTTTAGCCTGTCTCACTTTATCCCTACATATTCTGACCTCAATAAGGTAGCTTTCCTTACTGATCCCTCCCTTCTTCCACTCCCTATATGCTTTCTGTTTTTTCTTAATTACCTCTCTAAGATGCTTGCTCATCCAGCTTGGTCTACAACTCCTGCCTATGAATTTTTTCCCCTTTCTTGGGATGCAGGCTTCCGATAGCTTCTGCAGCTTTAATTTAAAATAATCCCAGGCCTCCTCTACCTTTAAACCCATAAATTCTTCAGTCCAATCCACTTCCCTAACTAATTTCCTTAATTTTTGAAAGTCAGCCCTTTTCAAATCAAAAACCCTGGTTGCAGATTTATTTTTGTTAATCCTTCCATTCAATTTGAACTGAATTAGCTCATGATCACTTGAGCCAAGATTATCCCCTACAACCATTTCCTCTATGAGGTCCTCATTACTCACCAAGACCAAATCTAAAATGGCATCCCCTCTAGTCGGTTCAGCAACTACTTGCTGAAGGAATCCATCAGCTATCGCATCTAGGAAAATCTGAGCCCTATTATTATTACTAGCACTCGTCCTCCAGTCTATATCTGGGAAGTTAAAGTCTCCCATGATCACACAGTTTCCATTAGTATTTACTTTATTAAAAACATTAAAAAGGGCTCTATCCATATCCAAATTAGATCCCGGCGGTCTATAGCACACCCCAAGCACTATCCCAGGGGAGGCTCTAATAGTTTTCTTCCCCAATTTAATTGTTGCCCAGACAGACTCAGTCATATCCATTTCATCGCTTCTTATTTCTTTACATTCTATCTCATCATTGATATACAATGCTACTCCACCACCTTTACCTTTATTTCGGTCTTTCCTAAACAGCACATACCCTTCAATACCTGTAGCCCAGTCATGACTACTATTCCACCAGGTCTCTGTTATACCCATAATATCTGGTTTCACTTCCTGCACCAGTAACTCTAGTTCCTCCATTTTGTTACCTAGGCTCCTTGCATTAGTGTACAAACATCTTAATTTTTGCTGTTTGGCCTCACTCACATTCTGTACCCTATTAGGCACGGTTATTTTACTACCAGTATAACCTATTAGACTTGTATCTACACTGCCCTTCCTCCTACCTACAGCTGTATCCACTCTTACTTCATTTTCTTTCCACTCTATGCTAAATTCTGGCGTGGAGATTACCTGGACATCTCCAGATGTTCAAGAGCTGGATGTGCTGCTGGAACAATAAAGTCAGTAGAGCAGAGAGATACAGGGACATTATCTTTAGAATTGTATGACTAGTTAGGACAAGATGTTTGAGTCAGAAATAGTCAACAATGCACATTTACTGTATTACAATCTATGCTGTGCTAGAAGTATTAATTATAAACGGATCCGGAAACCTGGCTGCAAAATATATGTAGGCATGAATTTATAATGTAACCGTCAGTAAGCAGTTGTGAAACGGTATGTGATTTATCCTGATGTAGTGGCTGTATAATGAAATTTATCCATCACTACATTGGCAAAGTTGCTGAGATGTTCCAAGATGCACAGTATAAATGTGAAGAAATAAATGTACCCTGTGCCGTTAATGATGAAGCAACTACCATCTTTGTGATATACATTATGTTGGCATAACTTGCGTGGATCAGCCCGTGTTTATGTAGGAATGGGGAAGTAGTGCCAAAAAAGGAAAAATATTTACATTTGTTTCTTGAGTGTGCTAATGACAAGATACTCACCAAAGAAGTGTACCATGTTGTGATGATTTGAGGAATCTAAGTAAAACTGATGAATTCTGGCTGATGTTATAAAATTGCCTCTGTGTGGATGAGAAATACACCATTTGTAAAAAAGGGCTCTAGCATATCTCTGTCAGACCAGGGGAAATAATCAGTCATTAAACCTTAGTGGTTGCCTGTTAATGTGGAAACACCTTGGGACAATGGGTTGGCCAAAGCTGGGAGAAGTTATTCCCTCCAACTTCTCTGCAGGAAGGGGAAGTGGAAAATCCCTAGCAGCAGAGCAAAGAAACCAGGAGTAGATAAGGGGGCAAAATACAAGAAGCTTTGTGCAGGGTTGTCCTCTTCAGCCTCAGGACCATCCAACGTCGGAGAATGCTAGCTGATCTGGAGAGAGAGAGAAGCTCTATGATTCTGAAGAGAAGCCATGAACTGCAGGGGAAGGATCCTGGACATCCCAGAGGACTCTGCCCAAGCCCAAAGACCTCTCCAGTCCTCAATGTTTGGTTTGTTTCATTATGAAAAAATTCATTTGGATTTTTAGGCATTTTGACAAAAGGAAGCAAAGAATTCACAAAATAGGGTGGTGGTGCCTCCCTTAAGGCACTCACTGAGGGTATGGGAGACCTGTGTTTATTTCCCATCTCTGCTTGATGGGGAGAAGGGATTTGAGTCTCTTGCATTACAAGAGCGTTGTCTGGTCACTGCATTATGGGGCATTCTCAATCTCCTCCTGAAGCTGTTCCACTTGTTATAAATAACTAAATAGTCACTAGAGCAAGTACTTGAACTTAGGTCTCCCACATTCTAGGTGAGTGCCCTAACCACCAGGCTGTAGAGTCATTCTCACTTGCTGTTTCTCATCCAAGGCCAACCCTTGCCGTTCATAGTGGCAATTCATAGTCATTCATGATGCTATAAGTCACTGAGCAAGAGAAAGAGTGTGAGAATGAGTCAGTAGCCTGGTAGTTAGGGCACTCACTTAGGATGTGCTAGAAAGAGGAGCTATACCCCATGACTGTGCCTAGAGACCTCAACCAAGGCCCACACTGGGACTGTGTTCAAACTTAGGAGGCTTAAAGAGCAGATGGGGCCCAGTATGGTGGGCCTCAAACACGACAGCCTGGTGACTGCCCACCCAAGAGGTGCTCTGCCAAGGGTGTGTGGCTGTAAACACGTATACATTGGAGAGGCTGCAAGCATGCACACAAGCATTACTTTTCATGAAGGATTGTACTGGCCTAGTGGGCAAAGGCCGTGCCTAGCAAAGTGGACGCAGGCAAATACTTAGCATGGGAAGAAAGTCACAAATATAACATATATGGATCTCGCATGATACTGGATTAGGAGGGAAAGAAACGTAAGTGTCAGTGCCACCTGATCAATTAAAGTGTTACAGAGTCATAGAGAATTGCACAAATTGGGCCTGCTATTGGCCACTGAAAATGAAAGTTCAGTACTTGCATTTGTGCTGGAGTGGTATCGGTTGCCGCTAAACATAATTTCTCCAGAAGAAAATTGATCTCAAATTTCTAATGAATTTGTACATTTCACTAGGGCCACTAAAGTTTCCATCTGAAGCAAGAGCTGGAAGCTATAGAAATCCTTCACCAAAGCTACCTCCTAAATCTTGCTTGTAGACAGATAGCTGGAGAACTATGCTGTGTTACTGATAAGAACATAAGAATGGCCATCCTCGGTCAGACCAAAGGTTGATTCAGCCCAGTATCCTGTCTGCTGACAGTGGCCAATACCAGGTGCCCCAGAAGGAGAGAACCTTAATGATCAGGTAATGATCAAGTGATCTGTCTCCTGCCATCCATCTCCACCCTCTGACAAACAGAGGCTAGGGACACCATTCACATAGTTCACATCCATTGTTATGTGATTAAAATATACACAAACAGACAATGTGGTTATGGTAGTTTCAACACTTATTTAATTTAATCATCAACATGGAAATAGACATCAAAGCTAAACAATTTGCAACAAATACTTTACTTGATGACCTTTGGCCTCTATTCTATTTTCAAATTGCTTCCCCAATTGTAAAATGGTGATAACATCCTTTTTAAAGCTCTCCACATTAAAAGGCCCAAGAGTGATTTTATTATGTGTTACAATGTGGCTGGGTTTTGATGATACTGATGTAAAAAAAAGGGTAGCCTTGTTAGAGGCACTAGACCACCACTATGGGAAGGGCCATAGACCTGTATTTCCAGAGTGGAGGCCCATATTCTTTTCTCTTTATACTACCAAAAAAGATCCAGAGGTAGTAAGGTCATATTGAATCTGAAGTTTCTCCACAAATTCCTGCATAGATTCAAAATGGAAACCCTAAAATCTACCGTAGCTGCCTCTTACTCAAATAGATTTCCCCTCATTCACAGAGCTTAATGAAACCTGTCTAATCTTCTCACAAATGGTCCCTACATTATTGTTACAGGGGGCGGAACTCCTCTGTTAAGGAGATTGAGCCAATCCAGATCCACCTGCAGATAATTAATTGCCTAGGTAGTTGGGCAGCAGTTAATTAAGTGAGGAGCACCTGGACCAAATAAAGGTTTATGGGGGGGGAGTGGGGGGTCAGCACAGAACAGAGGAAGCTCCTGAAGAGAGAGGCTCCTCAGGGGAGCCATTTAGGAAGCTACACTTGGTGGTATCTCACTGGAGAACAGAGGCTCACAGATAAAGGAACAGGCTCAGAGAGAAAGTGCTCCCAGGCAAAAGATTGGAGCAGCCCAGGAGAAAAAACTGGGTATGGCATCTACTGGACAAGTACTAGAGACTGGCTCAACAAAGAGAGATGCACTGCCCTCAGAATGCCCACCAGAGGGCCAGGCTCCAGGTAGGTAACTCAGCCTCAGAGTGCTATGGGCCTGGAGAAGCAAGAAAAGACTTATTAGCTGAGGGTGAAGAGCTTCCAGAGGAGTAGCTGACTGAAACTTTTGTTTATATGTGTGTTGCCCTTTTCTCTTAAATAAATGAGACCCTGTGAAGAGAGTACATTTTTTAACACTAAAAAGGCCAGCCTGGACTTGCTTATACGCCAGATAAGGGGAAACTGAGGTGATAGTCCCCTCCAGTGCTCTGCCTGACCACATGCCAGGGTTACCTTCATGACATTACAACTTCATTTATGATATTGGCTTCTACCAACTGAAAGCTCCACCCTTTGGCATGTCTACAGCTCTAAGATTATTTACAAAAGTTCTGGTAGCACAACTGACACAACAAGAAATATGCATGTCTCCTTTCTGCCTGATTTAGACCCCTAACTGAAACAGGCAAACAAGGCCCATCTTTGAACAGATACTTACTGTTAAATCAAGGTTTTATTATGAATTTGGAAATGAATTGGCTCCCACCCTGGTACAGAGGATTCATCACCTAAGTGTACGGATAGATACCATACAATATAGTCTTTGTTTCCCTAGAGTAGTGGTTTTCAAACTTTTTTTTCTGGCTACCCAGTGGAGGAAAATTGTTGATGCCCATGACTCAACGGAGCTGGGTTTGGGGTGTGGGAGGGGTGAGTCACAATCAATAATTCCAGATGGTAGCAGAGATGTAGTAATCTGCCAATTTCCCAAAAGTCTCTCAGAGCTACCCAGAATAACTCTGGGGATCTCCATCTTCTCATTAGGTTATTCTGCCCAGTTAGAATCCAAATAATCCAGACATGAAATTTTTTTCCTTGGGTCCATATTTATAACTTTTTCTCATAGAAAACAACCTGACAGCGTAACTATCCATAGCAGAGAGAGTGGAGTGCATTTAAAGTCTTTGATCATCACACACAATGACCACTTGCCTTCAAACGCACAAATAGCACTTCCTGTTAAAGTTTTTCAGTTGCATTACACAAGGCTTCTTTCTTGTTTGATGGGTTATTTAGTTATAGGTGTAAATACACTGAGAACGTTTGCTATTACATTCTAACAGGATACAGGTAAGTGACAACAATGTATGCAGCATCTCATTAGGTTTCATGAAGTTTAAACACCAAACACATTCTTATGCATTTAAAAATCACTTTGATCTATACTAATACACAAGTGAATTGGCCCCGATTCCTGCTGTGAGTTTGTCAGTTCTCAGCTGATACCTAGGCTTTGGCCAGAACTGGCACTCAGCTTACCAGAGTCACATACATGACAACTACTATTATGGTTTCCCAGCCAGTTGTGCACCAAACAAAGGTTTTCGGTTTATTTGCCATTCTTTATAAAATTGTTTGTTCCTATGCAGTTGATGATGATCTTCAAAGTCAGTTTATAAACAAATAATATTAGAAATCTATGAATGAGTTACTGAAGATCTAGTAGAAGTTTCAGCTTTCGGTACTGATCAACAAAAGACTAAGGTGGAGTTTAGTGCAAGTCCATAGGAAGAAAAGTTATTGTGGTAATTACAAAACCATCCAGAAGGACTCTTCAGCAAGGCTATTTATAGATAAAGCTTTTTTTTTTTTAACACAAATCTTTGTATAAAGATTATTGACATTGCTGCCCCCAGTGCCTGGCTTCATGCTCACATTGAACATAACAGCCTTCAGTGTTGCATGCAAGAATTTGGGATACTTTTATAAAGGGATAGTTTTATGCATGCATCAAAGAAAAATGTGCTGCCTTTCACAGACTTGTGACTTTTGGTACTTCCATCTGTTGTAGGAAGTATACTGCAACAGAGTGGGAGATTTGGCTACAAGGCACACACATATATACACAGCTCCAATATCATAACAAAGCAGCAAAGGTGGCATTTGTTCCCTTTGGTGCCTTATTGCTACTATATTTCCTTTAATTGATTTGATGAGATTGTGCCACAGAATAGCTGTGAACTAGCTGTTTTACAAATGGTTCCCCAAGAAGTTAGAATATAGCTAAGATGCTTCATTAAGGACACCTAGTTCTGCCCCACCCCTCCTTCTCCAAACTACTTGCTCACCCAGAAGGGAACAAGAGGTGAGCGTCCAGCCCCAAACATTAGAACCCTATAATTATATATAATTATATATATTTATATATATAATTATATTTCCAAAGAGTCATCATTATAAACTGAAGTAAATGATAGGGAAAGAGAGGAACATACCTACCAGATCCATACTTACAGGCTATTTCTGTATTGATGGATTGTTGGATAAGGCTTTTACTATGTGACTTTTTTATAAAGGTGTTCAGTAAAGGTAGTCCTGTCCTCTCTTAACATTGACATCAGGTGATGCTCCTGGTCCTGCCCTCTAATTATCCTCCACCCTGCAGAGTATTTCTGCATTTGCCTATGCTGGATTTGCAGGAAGGCTCAACCCTTTTTTTTTCTCCTCATCTAGATAAAAAGGACAAGACCTAGTGACCCTGTTAATCTGCTTTTTCTCTTCAGCAGGTGGATATTGTAGTTGTAAGAATGCTTGATAGAGACCTTGTAGGTGTTTGTCTCTGTCTGAGGGACTGGAGCAAATGCGGTTGTCTCTTAGAACTTGGCTGTAGACAATGGACATGTGGTGTGTCCTAGATGGAAGCTGGAGGCATGTAGGTAAGTGTAGCGGTCAGTAGGTTTCTGGTATAGGGTGGTGGTTATGTGACCATCGCTTATTAGCACAGTAGTGTCCAGGAAATGGACTGCTTATGTGGATTGATCTAGGCTGAGGTTGATGGTGGGATGGAAATTGTTGAAATCATGGTGGAATTCCTCAAGGGCTTCTTTTCCATGGGACCAGATGATGATGTCATCACCGTAGCGCAAGTAGAGTAGGGGCATTAGGGGACAAGAGCTGAGAAAGCATTGTTCTAAGTCAGCCATAAAAATGTTGGCATACTGTGGGGCCATGCGGGTACCCATAGCAGTGCCACACTGACTTGAAGGTATATATTGTCCCCAAATGTGAAATAGTTGTGGGTGAGGACAAAGTCACAAAGGTCAGCCACCAGGTTTGCCATGACATTATCAGGGATACTGTTCCTGATAACTTGTAGACCATCTTTGTGTGGAATGTTGCTGTAGAGGGCTTCTACATCCATGGTGGCCAGGATGGTGTTTTCAGGAAGATCACCGATGGACTGTAGTTTCCTCAGGAAGTCAGTGGTGTCTCGAAGACAGCTGGGAGTGTAGGGCCTGAGGAGAGAGTCCACATAGCCAGACAATCCTGCTGTTAGGGTGCCAATGCCTGAGATGATGGGGCATCCAGGATTTCCAGGTTTATGGATCTTGGGTAGCAAATAGAATACCGCTGGTCAGGGTTCTAGGCATGTGTCTGCACAGATCTGTTCCTGTGCTTTTTCAGGAAGTTTCTTGAGCAGATGGTGTACTTTCTTTTGGTAATCCTCAGTGGGATCAGAGGATAATGACCTGTAGAATGTGGCGTTAGAGAGCTGCCTAGTACAATACCCACTTGCTGAAGTGAAGAAACAGATTGATAGAGCCAGAAGAGTACCCAGAAGTTACCTACTACAGGACAGGCCCAACAAAGAAAATAACAGAACGCCACTAGCCGTCACCTTCAGCCCCCAACTAAAACCTCTCCAGTGCATCATCGAAGATCTACAACCTATCCTGAAAAATGATCCCTCACTCTCACAGATCTTGGGAGACAGACCACTCCTCGCTTACAGACAACCCCCCAACCTGAAGCAAATACTCTACAGCAACCACACAACAAAAACACTAACCCACAAACCTATCTTTGCAACAAAGCCTGATGCCAACTCTGTCCACATATTTATTCAAGTGACACAATCATGGGACCTAATCACATTAGCCACGCCATCAGGGGCTCGTTCACCTGCACATCTACCAATGTGATATATGCCATCATGTGCCAGCAATGCCCCTCTGCCATGTACATTGGCCAAACCAGACAGTATCTACACAAAAGAATAAATGGACACAAATCTGACATCAGGAATCATAACATTCAAAACATCATAACATCCAATGAAGTCAGCTGTAGCTCACGAAAGCTTATGCTCAAATAAATTGGTTAGTCTCTAAGGTGCCACAAGTACTCCTTTTCTTTTTGCGAACATTCAAAAACCGGTAGGAAAACACTTCAACCTCTCTGGCCGCTCAGTAACAGATTTAAAGGTGGCAATTTTGCAACAGACAAACTTGAAAAACAGACTCCAACGAGAAACTGCTGAGCTTGAATTAATATGCAAACTAGATACCATTAACTTGGGTTTGAATAGAGACTGAAAGTGGCTGGATCATTACACATATTGAATCTATTTCCCCATGTTAAGTATCGTCACATCTTCTTGTCAACTGTCTAAATGGGCCATCTTGATTATTACTACAAAAGTTTTTTTCTCCTGCTGATAATGGCTCATCTTAATTAATTAACCTCTTACTCCACCTTTTCATGTTCTCTGTGTGTGTGTATGTATGTGTGTGTGTGTGTGTGTATATATATATATATATATATATATATATATATATCTTCTTACTATATGTTCCATTCTATGCAATTGATGAAGTGGGCTGTAGCCCACAAAAGCTTCTGCTCAAATAAATTTGTTAGTCTGTATCCGCAAAAAGAACAGGAGTACTTGTGGCACCTTAGAGACTAACACGGCTGCTACTCTGAAACTAGTCTTATGATACTTGCTATTTCTTATACTCTATAACTTTATCTTCTCCATTATTCATACTTTCAGCAGGACCCTCAGCATAGTCTTAAATTCCTTTATAATACCAAAATAGGACAATTCTAACGCTATTGTAAATCTACTTGACAAGAAGCAAAGATTCTGGAATGGCAAAAACAGTAGAGGTGGGGCTGCTATTTAATAGTAATTCTGAAAATAAACATCCTTTCCCAGAGAAACAAAAAACCTCAATCTCCTGAATCCGCTTCACAGTGAGAGGTCTTTAGAAACTGGCACTTCTGTAAATAGAGTTAATATCAACATTCAAGACAGGTTACTGGCTTGCCCAAATGACTTGAGTAATAAAGTGTTTGAGATAATAACTACTCTTAGAAGTAGAGAGAGTGGAATAAAAACATCAAACCAAGAAGAGTCAGATCCAGTAGAAAACCCTTCAAATTTAAAAACAAAACAAAAAAAAAACTGTTTAAAAATCAATATAGCTTAGTGTACACAGTACATACATAGAGCACATGAGAAATATTCTCAACCGGCTAGGTTGGAATTGCATTGTACATGACTCATATCAGCCCCACATTTTATCGGAACTACTTGACACTAGAGCAAATGGGCATATGTGTCTGATAGGTTAAATTGAAGTGTATACAGAGAGGTAGACTTGGGGAATATGTTGAGTATGCAAACTCTTAACATTATGAACTTATCTGTGAAATAGTTAGAAAATTAAATATAAATAGGACTTTCACATGAAGGGAGACATGTTGGGAAAATCTTTTAGCGTGAAGGCACTTGCCACTTGTACAGAACATGCAGTTTTCCCTCTCCTATGGAAATAAGAAAATAACAATACTTTGTTTTTACTACAAGGATAGATATGGGATTTCCATTAATACAAGCTAATTTAATTTAATACAAAAGTAGTAGTCATGCAACCTGGATAGTCTGCCTTTCGGAGGAAGAAAACCTTTTGGTGTTTGGGGTATTGTGTCTCAGCAACATGCTCTGCTATGACCTCTACCTATGTCCTTATCACTTGGCTAGTTACTACTTGGCTATTTCTGCTTTTGTTAGCATTACTTACTATTTCCTGAGTACTCCTACTGAACATAAAACGTTTCTATTTCTATAATTAAAAATAGTCTAATTCTCCACTGCCTTGCACTTGTGTGCCCATTTACATCTGAGGGAAATCTGGTGTAAGATGCTGCCCCTCTGAACAGGTATGTGTGACTAGTATACAAGATGCAAAGCATTGAATAATCAGTTTATTCTTTCTTAATTTTTGGCAGACTCCTGGTCAAATAAGGAAGGTTACTTGCCTTCTGGAAAACTTCCCTTGATCTTACACCATTCAGGGCCTATTGTGGGAGTACTTGCTGAATAAGTTGCTTCTCAAAGTGAGTAATGGTGGCAGAATTGTACCCAAGAGCAAAAGAAAGGTGGGGAAAGGCAAATACTTAGAAGTCTGATTGCGAAAAAGAAAAAAAAATTAAAAAGGGATCCAAATGGCTTTCAAAGAGAGTAGTATATTTATATTCTAAAAGAATATGCAGAAAATCCCCTTGTCTTTGTTGTTCAGGTCAAAATAGAAGCTCTTAGTAGGCTTCAAGTCTATAAGAATACTAAATAAAACCAATAAAAGCGTGATAGGACCAAGTACTAACTAACTCAGAACTAGGCTGTGCCATTTATGCACAGCTTCAGTCTTCATATGGGACTGTGGAATCTGTGGGACTATTTGCAGAGTAAGGTATTTCTCAACAGTTGAAATTCACCTCTGCTCACTGGGCCAGTACCTCTAGGCACCACTTAAGTGTCATGTAAAATGGGGCCTAAATAGAATTCAAGTAGTGCACAGGACTTGTGCTGCACAGGGTTGAGTTTAATGAGTCGGGATAAGAGAATCAGGCCCTCGTGATTTATTACTTAGCAAATCAGTCTATTAAAAAAACAGTTTGCCTGTCAAAAGTAGTGTTTAGTTAACAAGGTGTCTTGTGAAAACTGGCTTGCATTTTTTTTTGGCTCTTACACTTCCAACTGCCAGAGGCCTGTTTTTATTGTACTTCGTAGCTTTAAAAACCCCCACTATTACTGACTTTTACTCTTGTATTGTTTTGGCAGAAAGGGCATTGAAGTTAAGAAGCTTGCCCTTGTGGAACTAGGTATATTTTTAAATGTATGTTTCAATAATACACTTATTTTATTTCTCTTTTATGTTGATATGGGGGAAAAAACACAAATTAGGGTTGCTTTTTATATACAACTTATAGCAAGAATGCGTTCCCCTCCTTCAGTTCAGGGGTGTTAAGAACTGGATGTGACTGAAACCTAACTGGGTTTTAAAGAATATTCCATTGCCTTAGTACTTGATGAGGTCAGAGTGTGAGACACAATGTGACAAAGACCCAGAACAAGGTACCTGTAGTGTATAGGAATTAGGTAGTAGAAGTCCTCTAAAATAGTTTGTGTGAGCTCTGTTTTCTAGTTGAGCTCTGTTTTCTATGTTGCAGAAGCTATCCAGAACCCTGCCAGAGATGCTGTGTGAGAGAGAGAGAGAGAGAGAGAGAATTAGTAAATATGGTTATTTAAATCCCCCTCTGTTCATGGATTCCTTCATATTATGTTCTATAGAAAGCAAAAGACAACAGGACTCAAAAAAATGTACTCATACAGAAAAATTAAAATGACGTAAGAATTGTTTACACTAAAGAAATGAATACTTCTACAACCTCAGTTTCTTTCTTTATGATAAAAGCAAGAGGGCATCAAATGCAAAGGGGCATCAAATTTGAGTGGAATGTAGAACTTTGGCACTGAAATGAGAATACACTTAAGAGCATATTCAATACATTTTAAGATATGAAAAATCTGGAACTGCTACCTGTGGTCCTGATTGCTTTCTCTTATGAGAAGATTTGTAGGATAGGGGAGTGAAGGGGGAGAACTCCTTCAGGATCCTCTTAAGAACATAAGAATGGCCATGCTGGGTCAGACCAATGATCCATCTAGCCCAGTATCCTGTCTTCCAACAGTGGCCAGAACCAGATGTGTCAGAGGGAGTGAATAGAACAGTGCAATTATCAAGCAATCCATCCCCCCTGTGTCCAGTTCCAGCTTCTAGCTGTCAGAGGTTTCGGGCGGGGTGGGCAAACTTTTTGGTCTGAGGGCCACATCTGGATATGGAAATTATATGGCGGGCCATGAGTGCCCGGTGGTGGAGGGGGGGCTCTATAAGGGATGTTACCGAGGTGCAGGGAGTGGGAACTCTTGGGGTGTGGCGCTGGGGAGCGGGGGCGGGCTCTACAGGGACCGTATCAGGGACTCTTAGGAGCCCTGCTGGCAGTGACAGCAAGGTGGCCATACCAGGCACTGCCATGGGCGGAGGCACCCTAGCTGGGATGGGTGTGGCCCCTGGGCGATTTCGAGGCTCTCAAGGGTGGGGCCGTAGGAGACTGGGAGGGGATTCGATGTGCTGCCCAGGGGGTAGGGAGGGGCTGCCATGTAGGGGGGGGGGGTTCTGATCCCAGAAAGAGTGTGGTGAAGTCATGCCTGTGCAGTGTGGCTCAACATGCTGGAAGATGGGGCTCATCAAGAGAATTGTGAGTCGGGAGCTGGGGAGCGCAGGGTGGGTGGAGTGGGGCAAGCCCCTGACCCCGCTCCCCGGCAGGAGCTCAAGGGCTGCATAAAAACGTCTGATGGGCCGAAAGCGGCCCACAGGCCGCAATTTGCCCACCCCGGGTTTAGGGACACCCAGAGCATTATCACAGAATTATCATTGTATCAGCCCATTGGAGGGTGATCTTTGATGCTCAGAGGAAACAGAAATGGTTCTGCCCTCCAATCACAAATCCCTTGGTATTCTTGGGAGTTAGGTTATGCTGTCAGGACTCTTACTAGCCACTTGTGCTGAGTTCCCCAGCATAAGGGATGTTGCAAAACAGTTAGTGCATGCGTACTCATTAACTCCCTGTATGGTCCAGTCCTTCACCCAGCAGAGATCCATGTGCACAGGAAAGGCCCCCGGCTGATCCTGAGACAAGGAGTACTAATCATTCATAGGCTCCCTTCCTAATGGGGATGTGTAGATCACTCTAGAGTTGTATCCTTTGTGCTGCTATAACTGGGGGAAACAGTGCTTTAGTTATAATGAAAAAGATCCCCAGGATATGACACCTTTTGACTGATCAAGTGTTTTAAAAAAGGTGAGACATATATACAGAAGAATATAGTGACTAGAAATACCATGTGTCCCCCCCCAAAAAAAAACATCCCAGGGGAGGGGGAGATTAACTTTTTTTTAATTACATTTTTATTCATAATCTTTACTAAGTGTAGTTGCAGATATATATGGTGATATGTATATATTAGAAGTTATATTCTTGAGACCTTGGGCACTTATCTCTCTAGCTGACCATTGTGTATTGTCTTACAATAGAAGTCTATTAGCATACTAAGTCAAATGCTAATGAACGGACCTCAGAAGGAAGATTAACAGGAAGAGGTACACAACCCTATAAGCAGAAAAAGCAAGGACTGGTCCATAGGTGCTGGGACTAGAGGTGTTGGGGTTGCTGCTGCACTCCCTGGCTTGAAGTAGTAGTAACCCAAATACGTGGTTTATACCTTCAGCTCCCGCACTATAAAAATTGTTCTATCACTACTGGACTGGTCTGACATATCTGGGGGTGCAGGAAGGCTCCCTGGCTTCCTTCCTCTGCGGGAGGCAAGTTGCCAGCAGGCTTGATCTCATGAAAGGAAGGTCTCAGCCATCCTGGTTGAAAACCACTGTGAGAAGGACTTTGGGTAAGCAACTCTCTATTTGACAAGAGGGCATCTTGTTAGTAAGTTTAAGCTCTAAAATGCATGTTGTATTATTTAGTATGTAACCCTTTGTTTCCACTAATCCTACTTGCTATCATTTTGAATCTGTTCTTTGTTAAAACTTGTTTTCACTATAAACATGTCTTAAAAACTGTAAAATAGAGCTGGGAGTCTAAGGTATAAGAAGCAAGCTGTGGTGTACTGTTCCTTTTGAGACTGGTTATTCTGTGATTGTTCAGTGGAAAGGGGGCTGGACACTCCAGGGGAATGCTTACCAGAAGTAGGAGTTGGAGAGTCTCTATTGCTTGCCTTTAGAGTACAGCTTGCCCTCTCAGTCCATGCTTGTGCTGCCTGTGGACAGGGGTTTCAAGGAGCTGACCTCCTGCAGACACAGACAAGGATCCCTCATGTTAAGGGCAGGTGGTAGAGAGGTGCCTTACAACCCTGGGTACCCTCAGGGAGCGTCACAATCAGTCGCATCATACCAGCACTCACAAAGGTAGAGCTCAGGACAAATATAAAAAACCTTTGGAACAAGATGTGTTTGGAAAAAGCTGGAGCAGCAGTATGATGGCAGTTAGAAACCCAAGAAAGCTGAAGTTCTGAATCTATCCTACAGACCTTAATAGAGCTCTAAAGTGGTCATGCTGTCCTCTGCCAACCATTGAAGAACTACTGCCATGCCATGGAAAAATTGTTTTGGTCCAGGATGCCAAAGTTGGGTTTGGGAAGGAAATGTTGGGCACAGAAGCTGCTACTTGGCAACTTTCTAGACATTTTCAAGTGATCATAGTGGCTTAGAATGTCTTTTAGAATTTTAGCCACACCAGAAGAGAGTCAGAAGTGACACTAAGAACCTCGAAAGGATTGCCTGGGGTGGAGGTCATTGCAGAGGTGAAAGTAGAGACAGCTGGCCACACTCACAATTTTGATTGTACTGCTAGAGAGAGCACCAAAGAAAAATCTCTGTTGAACAAAAAGAGAGACTGAGTTCTGGCTGTCTGATCACAACTGATGGTGTATTGCACCAACCTAATGTCCAAGCATATTGGCTACACCTACCCAGAAAATGTCTGAACAGTACAAACAAGTTGTAGCATACATGAATTAACAAGAAAAATGTCTGCCCTATCTGGCCAAAGTGTGTGAGCCTCTCTGCTTCAAAGGGTGCAAGCTTGTGCTTCTTCTGAATTGATGACTGTTGTCGTTACGGATTTCTCTAAGGAAAGCAGAAATAGAGGCTATGTTGGAGGTCTGCATTCACAGTCAAGTAATAGGCTATGCTGAAGGAGACTGTAATATAATCCCAGGTCAATGGAATTTAATAGAAGAGTTTTCACTGCATTGAAAGTCATCTTCTGAGATGGTCACCTTAATGTAGGTAATAGCACACCCAAATCTTCTTTACCATCACCTAGGTATTGTAAATCAGTGACTGATAAATGAATGGCAAACTAACATATGGAGCTGGGAGCAATTTGGTTTGAAATATGATTGGTCTTTTTGCAGGATAGTAATAAGTTAAATGAGGTGATCCACTCAGACATGTCATTCTTTTCCCAAATTCGGGGCTTAACCATTTCCACATGGCTCACTTAAAACCTATTCATTCTGGAAGCTTGGTCAGGCATGCAGGCTAGAACTGCTGCCACAGTAGGGGCAGCCTAATTTGGAACAGCTTGAGTAGCATGATCTCTAGCAGTTCTGCAGCAGAGGGTATGTCAATCCTCTCTAGGTCTTGCAGCAGCAGTTCTGTTATTCCAGGGGTTCAGAACTGGAAACAGGTTTTATTTTTATTGAATTGTTTAAGAATTTGAAAAATGACAGCCATATACTTCCCTCGTAACAATGTCAAAATAGCAAGACATAAATAAAACTCTTGGGGGGGGGGGGAATCAGAGGCACAAATAGGGAAGCAGGGGAGGAGATGTTGATTTTTATAAACCTTTCTCCATTAAATGTATGGTAGCAATGAATATACAACATGTAACTACAGTCCCATTTTCTACTTATGTCAAGATTGTAGTGTATCTCATGAGCACATGGGGGAGGGGGGGACTTTTGTGAGGCCTCGGGTAAGGTTAGCTCCTCACAGTAACCTCCGTAATCAGACTAACTTGCTTAACAGTAGGGAGTGGGCTAGACAGAGTATGCTGCATCCCTTCATGGGTACCACAAAATATTCTGCCTCTAACACAACCAGGGAGCTCTGGAGATTCTCTCAATGCCCCCCACCCCCATACACAGGGGACGGTGCTTTAAAGGCATATTCTAACCCTTAATGAATATATCATTCTGTAGAATACTCTGGTTAAGGGGCCTGTTGGTAGTGGTTAGCTCTGCTTTGTATTTTCTTTCATATACTATCCATACCCCTTCTCCTTCTTTTTGGGTCTCAGCAGTAACATGAGAAACACTCAGCTGGTGCCACTGGCACCAATATGGAAAATATTTGAAGGTGGCAAGCCATGGAAGCAAGAAAATAGGACAACTAGTGAGGGCTGTTAATATCTGTATTTTCAGTTTGTTTAGTGAGTTTTGTGATACCCCAATATGAATCCTATGAAAAGGTGTTAAAGCAATAAGAGGCCTTTCTCCTTCATGATTGGGGAGTGGAGAGCAATGGAACCAGTTGCACTTCCAGTACATGTGGGTAAGGCTGGTTATGGAGGTGGGTGAAGAATATAGGGTCAGGAATGGAGATCCAATGCAGGGTAGCAGCATTAAATATTTTCAGATGCTGTTCCACCCAGCCATTGGACTTCTTTGGAGCTGCTCCTTAGCCCTGGTGAAGCAAGAGTTCTCCCTCTGGGCAAATGTGTGCTAAAGCAGAGCCTCATGTAGCTACTGGAATTGGGCATTGAGATCAAGATTTGTCCCAGTTGCAGAAAAGACTTGCTTATAACTTCAGATGCATAATTAGCCAGTGCACTAGTTGATAATTACCTATGTGGTATTAAACATACAAGAAGTCACAAGAATATGTATGCCCCTTAATTGGCTATGAAATGTCTAATATGTGGTGTTAAAGAGATGAGTACACAGCACCCAGCGGGAGTTATGGGAACTAGGTGACTTTTATGCTTGCTTGGAAAACAGAAACTTGTATGCACTGCAAAGATGGCCAGCACGCCTGTGCAAGATCTAAGTAAGTCCCAATTAAATCTTATGTTGAAGGTATAAGTGTGTCGCTTGGGATTTTGTTATTGTTGTTGTTTTTGTGGTACATAACCCTTTACATAAGGGGTGAATTTCTCCCTTTGTAATTGCATGGTGTGGTGTTATCGCAGGCAAAATTTAAGCCATGTAAAATAAGGCATTAGTTTTCCTTCTTTACCACCATGACTAGGTGTCATAACTTCACCAAAGCATTATCAATCTGGTTCTTGAGGGTAAAAAATGAAGTGCAAAGACACCACAAACCTTTTCAAAGAGCTGTGACCAGGCACGTGAAATAAAATCACAATGCAGTACCCTGCACTTAGAAAGTAAAGGACTGACTATTCTCAGTGGTAGAAGAGGACAGGACAAGGAGTAATGGTCTCAAGTTGCAGTGGGGGAGGTTTAGGTTGGATATTAGGAAAAACTTTTTCACTAGGAGGGTGGTGAAACACTGGAATGCGCTACCTAGGGAGGTGGTAGAATCTCCTTCCTTAGAAGTTTTTAAAGTCAGGCTTGACAAAGCCCTGGCTGGGATGATTTAGTTGGGGATTGGTCCTGCTTTGAGCAGGGGGTTGGACTAGATGACCTCCTGAGGTCCCTTCCAACCCTGATATTCTATGATTCTAATGTATTCCTTTTATGTCAGGGGTAAATAAAAAAGCTATTGGTCATTTTACCTTAAAGATTACACTCAGATAATGAAGTTCTTGCTCACAAAAGTTTGAGGACTCAAATCATAGAAGATCAAGTGTATGCACAGTGCAATTTTAATCAGTATAAACTGTTCCTCTAAAATGCTATAGTTTGCTTTATCAGTGTTTCCTAGGCTGACTTGCTCAAATGCCTTATCAGGCAGAAGTAGGAATTGAATCAGGGTCTCTGACATCCTCTTCTATTTTGTGGGAAGTTCAGCATGTGCCACTGTCATTCTTTCAAGAAACAGCATAGGCACCTGACTCCAGGAGAAGGGTTCCCAGCTGTGAATCATAAGCAGAGAACCCACCAGCCCAGACTTAGGGCTTGTCTACAGTTAAAATGGTACAATGGAGCAGCTGCACAACTTCAGTGATGACACTGCCTATACCAATAGGAGGGGTTGGCCCATCAGCATAGGCAAGCCATCCCACCGAGAGGCAATAGGTAGATCAACAGGAGAATTCTCCCATTGACCTAGTGCTGTCTACACCAGAGGTTAGGACACAGGACCCTGAGCAATTTAGTTATACTGAAGTAATTGCCTAGTGGAGACCAGGCCTTAGGCACCTAACTCAGTAAGAGGGGTGAAGCTAAGGATACCCTCCTCCCAATGACATCTGTATTGATTAGCATTGGCAGCTCCCTGCCTAGTATGCTGGCTTTTGTGGATCCCATTCTCTGGTGCCTCTCTTTCCCTTGCATCATACTGGGAACCTAGGCACCTAATCCAGGATTTATGGATTTCACTGGAGTGCCTAGGTGCTTAAAACTGCACCCAAGTGAGTCCCTTTGTTGAACTGAGCCTATCTCTTTCCCCACTGTGCTGACTCAGGCACTCTGGGTAGTGAATAGAAGGTGGAGCCTTTGCTCCAGCTCCACCCATTCCTTGTCAATCTCCCTAACTTCACACCTGTCTGCACCTGAGAAGGGGTAAACCAAGGCCCAGTTGTATGGAGGAGCACTGCTCCAGAAAGACTATTACATGAGTGCATACTTCTCTCACAGGGATGCAGCAGTGTAATTAATTTCCCCCAACATCGCCAGCCTGTGCTGCTGGTTGCTGAGAAGGTGGGGTTTCACTACTCCCTGCCTCCTTTATCTTTCTGTGGCTCTTAGTCCATTTTGTTCAGTTTGCAAGTAACAAGGTAATTTGCTGCCAGCCCAATAAAATTAGTCTGGATCAGAAATTCAGGACTTTTTGTTCCTGGATCATCCATCATAAACAGTAAAAAGGATTTTGCAGGCTCAAGGTCTGTGCAGTGTTATTGAACTCAAAATTTGACCATGCAACTGAAACTTAGTTAGCAACTGATCATGAACAGAAAGGAATAGCATCTAGCTCCCTGTGCCACACCTGTTGGCTCCTTAGCAGGAACAGGAATTATATCATTTTCACTTTGTCATTAGAGTGAGTTGCTCACTCTAAATGCACCAAGGGAGCAAACCTATTGAGTAACAAGATTTCATTATTACACCATCACTTCTTAAAGAAGAAGCACATTTCTAAGTGACTTGTGGTGGTGGCAGACCTCTGATTCAAATAGCCTTTACAGATTTCTTGCATGGAACTTTGACTTTGCGTGTCTAATCAAAATATTAACAGGAAAACCATGTTTATTTGTTAACATCTGCCATGAGGTTTACATGCCTATATATTTCATTTAGGGGTGCTTTCTTAGAGGAAAGATCACAACTGCCTGCCCTCACTACAGGGATGCACAAGCTGTATTGCATAGCAGGATTGGCCCAGCTGTGGGGAGTTAGGTAATTCCCTAGATTATAAAAAATAGCTCAAGTCAGGAGATGACTGAAGCCTTAAGCCATGATATGTCAAATTCATCCTAAATGCACTGGATGTAGCCAGATGAAGGGGCCTGTGTAGGAGGCAAGATGTTAGCCGGCATTTAGAGGAAGGAAAAACGTTATAGTTCTTTCACTCCAAAGTCACCAATAGGTAGGAGTTGTGGAGGGTTCTCAGAGGAGTGTCTCTGATGCGGTGGCTTTTCAGGAGGGGCAGAGGATGACTACTTCCTCCCAGTTCCACTTTCTTTGGCCATCTATGCCTAATAGCCCTCACATATGGGCAACAAGTAGGGAACAGGCAGCTCCCCTCGCTCCCCGAAACAGTGCCTGAAGTGTTGAGATTAAGGATGAGGCTGGAGAAGTAAGAACAGCAGGAACCATGGGTTTTGCGCTGCTGTTGGGTTGCCTGGTGGCAGGGCTGCTGCTGGTCTTTCTTTAGACTTTGCCCAGCTGCCCTCTTTGAAGCAATGCAGCAATTGCTTTGAAGCAATTCTGTCCAGCCTTCCTCTCCCTTTGCTGTCTCTAGGATGTGGAGAACTGAATCACCTGTTCTGAGGAGTGCTAGGGTTGTGTTGCCTGTAGACAGTAGGGGAGATCAGAGCCTAGCAGAGGATTTTCAGTGGAAGTAGCCACAGGTGTCCCTGCTTGCCATTATCCAAATCTGCTAGCTGCTGCAGGAGTTATTTTGCGGGTGCCTATCAGTACTCCCCTCCCTGACCCACCCTGCTGCTTCTATCAGTGGGAACAGTAACTTGAAGAAACTAACCTTCTGTGACATGCATATAAAGGCAGATAACTCTGAGTGTATAATACAAACACAACAGGGGTTCTTTAAGGGGCGCAACGTAGACAAGCTTAGTTTAGAAGTATTCCTCACCTCCCATGTTATGGCTTGTCAGGAGGAGCAGGACGAGACACTATAATGTTGTGTTTCTCTTCCAGTGTAATGCTGTATAGCTAGAGTATTAGGAAAATCCACACAATATGTCTGCAGGTACCTCCAAGGGGTTTGTTTGCCTTTCAGAGGGTCCTCTTTTCACCTTGAGAGATGGAAAAATAAAGCTAGCATCCCACCCCAGTACTGCCTATATTCCAGCATTTAATCACTTTGTGAACCTTCCCTCTGTGTCTGATACATACAGATTTCCTTTGATTTGTGCCCACAACAATTGCTATAGTGTAGAGCCTGAGCTCTGTCATTGCTTCCCAGGGCTGCTTGCTTACCTAGCACATTGCACTGGAATAAATGAAAGAACCATCATGAGAATTGCATGAGATGAGAAACAAGGTCAAAAGTAATCTTAATCACACTGACATAAAAACATGGCATGCCTAAAAAAGATTCCATTTCTACACATTTCATTCTTACAAGGTTTCAGGGTACATTGATAAAATTTTCCCTTCTCAATTATTAAAATCCATTTAAGCAGCAATGCATTCATTCTTAACAGGGTAGATCTAGTTTTTTAATCATTGCTTCTATGTTTGTGTTAGAAGATTTCCAAGTTAGAGGAAATATATCCAATAAATGTTTAGCAGCACTGTGGCCCTTACCTTAGTCACATTTGTTAGTGCAGCTGCCTCTGTTTTGATTTAGAGTTATTGTTCAGTGTAGCTGAGAGTGAACTGATCCAGTGACCATGTGGGAATATGCCTCAGACAGAGATATCAAGTGAGCTATTTGATCTGGTTATCAATTGTTAATTGTCTACTGATCCTTAAACTAGATACCTAAACTGAAAAGACCACTATCAGCAACAGATGCAAATTATATGGATCCTGTAGGGGTGCAGGTCCTACGATATAAGTGTCATGCTAAATTTTTTATTGCTTGCCTGAGTTTCTCATATCTACTCAGGTCTCCTAGTGCAGGACCTCTACAGTCAGAATACTGGTCCAATTACACTAGTAGCCAAGAGATAAGATAAGAATCGTCTTCCCTATCTGTTCCCCATTCAGTAGGCAGTATATCTCTATGGTTAGCAATGCATTCTCACTGTGCTAAACAAATTCACCACTATCCATACCCTGCAGCCTGCAAGATCACACCAAGAGTATCAAACACATCCAGACCCTCACCCAACACATGCTGCTTGGCCAGGACAAGAATGCATGGAGTTTTGTATGGATGCGCTTGTTGAAACTCGCATATTTCCTAGTCGCATCAGTCAGTTTTGAGGATTGCAACAGGGTTGGATGAATCTTTTCCATCAGTATTGACATATAGGTTGGTGGGAGATAGAGCTGATAGAATAGGGTTTCTCCAACACTTTCATCAGATGTACTCAATATCATGTCAAGCATGACTTTAATGCCATATCAAAGGTGTATCTCAATGTTTTTGCCATGATGCAAGATACCCACTTCTTCAGAGTCCTATGCATTCTCTCTCCACTATCCCATTTTCTTGGGGATGGTATACAGCATATTTATAATACACTTTACAAATATTAATCAGAAAGCTTTCAAACTCTTGGTACAAAAAGTGTCCTATTATCCAAAACAAACATGGTGAATAAAGTGGTTGGGCAAGAAACCACTTGAGGTGCCTTGTGAAATTATGAATGCAAAGGGATATCATGAGTAATCTACAAAAGTGAACAGTGTGTAGCCATGCAGTGCAATCTAGGAGTCCGTAACATCCACCGTAATTGTCTGCCATGGTCTGCCTATGACTACCGGTCTCAAAGGGATCTGAGGAGCAGTAGTTCTATGTATTATGCAGGCTGAGCTTCCTCAGTATCTGAGTACAGTCCTGGCCACCAAGCATGACTATGCAGAATTCCTTCATCTTTGTAACTCCCAAATGTCTTTCATCAACTACATCCAGGACTGCGTGTTGCAGTGCTACAGGAACAATCACTTGGGCTCTTCTGCACAAGATACATCATGTAGCATGTCTTCACTGTGAGCTTGGAATGAATTTTGTAGAGGGTAGACAGTTTTCTCTTAAGGACAGGGTCCATTCAATCCATTTGTACAGCATGGATCACCTTCCACAACTGAGCATCTGAAGAGTGGTGTTAGAGGTCTACCCTGAGACATCTGACATATCTTTCAGCAAAAAGCATGCTGTGTACTCAGCTGCTGCTTCTTCATACGAGGGTGCCAACCCAGCAGAATTTCTCAAAAGAGCATTGGCAAGTACATTGTCTTCCTTTTGATATGTACCAAATCAAAATCGTACTGCTGCAGCTGAGTAATCCACCACTGCAGCCAGGCTAGTCAATGGCCTTCTGACAGAGGCCCAGAATAGGCAAACGATCAGTTTTGAAGGTGAAATGTCTTCCCACACAGTACACCTTAAGCATACAATATCAAAACCCATCTCCAAGAACCCTAGCTCAGTCTGGGAATACCTCATTTTTTCTAGGGTGAGAGTACAAGATGAAAATCTAACTAGCCATTCTTTCTGTTGCATTCAGCTGGGGTCTGGGCATAGTTCTGCATCAGTTTGAATCACTGCAGGCTTCCATGGATCAAAATACGCACAAACTGGATCTGACACAGGTCTTCATGCATGGTTTCAAAACTCTGCTTTCTTCTTTAGTCCAAACCAACTATCCCTGCCCCTGGATTAAATCCCACAGCATCTTGATAATGATGCTAAAATGGGGCAGAGCACAGACATGTATGTATTGAGCTAGGCCAAGGAATGAATGTAAACTGCTATGGTCAGTGGGGAATAGTAGCAACGCAACAGTTTGTAGCTGTTCAGACATCAGCTTCACACCATCAGCTGCCAGAGAATGCCTTGAAACACTATAGCATCTTTTGCAAAACTGCACTTGGTTGCATTCAACTTTATGCCAGCTTGTTGGAATCAGGTTAACACCTGGTCCAGAATAGCATTATGCTTAGGAAGGATCTTAGCAAAGACGAGAATGTATCCTGCCAATAGAAACATGCTCCCTGGATATTATCAAGAAACTGAGAGACCGCTCTCTGAAATACCTCAGGAGCAGAGACTAAGTCAAAAGGGAGTCCTTGATAGTAGTATCTTCCAAATGATGTGCTGAAAGACAGTAACAGCTGTGAACTTTCAGCTGCAGGTATTTGCCAATAACTGGGTCAGTAATCCAACACAGAGAAGATCGAGGATCCACTTCCCTGGCAATTCACCTCTTTGAAGGTTGGCAATTGAAACTGCTCATGTTTAACATATTAAGTGTCCTAAAATCTGTGCACAGTTAAATATCCTCATTCAGCTTGTATATGATCAGTATGGGTGAGCTGCAAGCCATAGGCCCTTCCACTTCCCAAATGATACCTTTTATTTTCCATGTGCTGCAGTTCTGCTCGGATCTTGTCCACAAGTGCAGGATGTGCGTGACATTCAGGTGCTGCAAAGGCTTGGCATTCAAATCCAATTGCTGAGAGTATGCATATCCTGTGGACAGAATACTGTCACTGTTAAATAAATCATGGTATCTCTGAATGATCCTTTTCGGTGTACCCTTCTATTCTAGCTACATAACCACTCTTGAGGGGTGTTATATAAATTCATGCATAATACCAAGCTGTAAGCACAGATTGTAGAACAATAATGGAACAGCATTTGCAGAAGCACCTTTAACAATGCAAAATTTTGCAGTCAAGGTTATGCCTTTATAGAGAGCATAGAGCATACAGCTTCATCTGCTGTCTGTAAAGTGCACAAATTACAAGCTTTTATAACCATTGTAGTCGGACAAACATCCAGATTATGAATAAAGTCAGAGGGGACAATGTTCACTTCAGCACCTGTCTTCATCATGGATTTCATCAGTGTACAATTTCTACAATGCTGGATGCCAGCTCCAGTCCCTTTCCACATGAGAAGATCATACAAAAGAAAACATCAGAGTCCCTCATAAAGGTGGTCTCATGCAGTTGCATATTCACAGTCTGCACTTCAGGCTTTCCCTCTTCATGAACCAGCATACTGCGCCATACTAACTTAAAGTTGCCTTCCTTCCCTCAAGCCCAGCACAATGCAGTTCTAGCCAGGAAAGCAGGGAAATTTTGTCTAGTGACCCCTACTGCCCCAAAGGAAAGGGTGAGGATCTGGCAACTTTCACGCCCAAGGCACTGGAGAAGGATTAGGTAGTGTCATATGACTCTGGGCAATAGAAGTAGGAGGAGCAGTTGACCGCTTAAGCATGGACACAAAGGTAGCAACAGTCTGAGACATAAAGCATGAGCCCTCTCAAATGTCTGACTCTTAGCAATCGTGGCATCAAAAGTTTTCATTTTAGCACCTTCAGCCAGTAACTGTTTGTCCAAACAATCATTGGCTACACCAATCACAAAAATATCCCTGAGTATGCTCATCGTAATGTCCCCAAATTCACAGTCCTGGGCCAACTGCCACCAAAGACATGCAAACTTGGGCTGCTGGTGAGGATTTTTTTGTTTTGTTTGTTTTTTTTTAAAGTTTTTTCCCTTTTTCACACAACATAATCTCTGGTGCTGAAATACTTATTGAGGATCTGTATAGCTGCATTAAAAGAGGACTTGGGCTCCAGGAGTCCATCATAAAAAACAGTGCCATCATGGCCTAATCAGTTCTGCAGCAAGGATAACCTAGCAAAATTGGAGAGTTGCACAATCTGCACATACGTAGTTCGTAGTTCTGAACATTCTGAATAATCACCAGTCAGCAGCTGAAGGATGTGAGGTGCTGCAAAACAGAAGCACTCGTTGCTAGAATGCTATGTTCTGATGCACCCCAAAACAATAATCTCCAAACACAAAGAAAATGAAGCAAGGCACGCAGGTATGTGGTCAATCAAAACATGGGAGCAAAAGATCTATCTGGCTTTAAGATTAAAGTTGATAAGTTTATGGAGGAGATGGTATGATGGGATAATATGGTTTTGGTAATTAAATATTCATTGTAAATAGGTCCAATGGCCTGTGATGGGATATTAGATGGGCTGGGATCTGAGTTACCCAGGAAAGAATTTTCTGTAGTATCTGGTTGATGAATCTTGCCCATATGCTCAGGGTTTAGCTGATTGCCATATTTGGGGTTGGGAAGGAATTTTCCTCCAGGGCAGATTGGAAGAGGCCCTGGAGGTTTTTCGCCTTCCTCTGTAGCATGGGGCATGGGTCACTTGCTGGAGGATTCTCTGCTCCTTGAAGTCTTTAAACTATGTTTTGAGGACTTCAATAGCACAGATATAGGTGTGAGGTTTTTTGCAGGAGTGGAGGGTGAAATTCTGTGGCCTGCATTGTGCAGGAGGTCAGACTAGATGATCATAATGTTCCCTTCTGACCTAAATATATATATCTATGAATCTATGTAGTAATCATGAACCAGTTAGGTCAGCAATTGTCTGAACAAAACCTAATAATCTGAACACCAGATATGTAGCAGCAGGCCTTGAGTAGCTGCTTCACACACCCAATGCTATGCACGTACACCACAACCGGAACATACACAAGGAAACAAAACAGGAACAGGAGAACTGAGTTCAGAAATCAGGGAAGAAAAGCAGGAAGGCAACACCCATACCAGTCACCACAGAGGTCACCTAAACAACAAAGCAACATGATGTCAAGAAGAATGCTCTTTTCCAATTAATTTCCACGGACAAGATTTTAAAAAGCTAGTGAGAACAGGTTAAAAAGAGGTGTTGTGTGTGTGATAGAGAGGATTGTAGATCATTTAAATATGTAGATCCAGTCTTGGTTGTACTCAGCCTGCATCCTCAACAGCAAATCGCTGGGTAGCACTAGGATGCTATTGACCAGCTTGCTTTGGCATGAGTGTGCAATCCAGACTAAGTTGCAAAGTTCCTGAAAGATGTACCTCCTATCATTCATCTGATCTGAAAAGACACTGAATCAACAGAATAAAGATCCCACAGTGACGCCCTGCAAGCAGCTATACCCTTCAGAATGATACCTTTGTCCTTCACTGTTCATTCAAGTGCTTTAGGAAAATGATAGCCTGAGCATTAAAGATTGCACAGAGCATCGAACCCAGCAGAGGGGGTGGGGGAAAGCCAGATTTAACATAAAACGATACAGCACAGTTTTCCCCCGTCATCCTTTTTTGTCTTTCATTTCAAACTTTCAATTTTTTCTGGGATAAAAGACCTTTCCTTTGGCTGTGCCATAATTTTTTTATCTTGGTCTGAAAATAATTTTGTTGAATCACGGAAATCAAATTAAAAAAGTAACACCTCTCCCCCTCTCTCTCCCTATCTGTGGTCAAAAATACATAATCTAGTTCAGACAGCATCAGCAGATATAAACACAAACCTCAAAACTGTCTCAGAAATCAATCCTCTTTTTTATATCACATTCTGGTATCATTATTAGTGTGTTTCAAAAAAAAAAAAAAAAAAGGACCCAGATAATGTAATTTGTAGATTCAGAAGCAATTTTAGCCCCTGTTAGAACTTGTTTCTAATCTGCTTCAGTATCCTAGAGATGGTGGGCTTTTTAACAGTAAAAATGTGTTTAAATACTAAGGCCCAGATAATTAAATGGACTAACTATGCTGTTATATAGCAGCTGAGAATCTGGACCTAAATATTTAAGCGGACATCTGAATTTGTATGTGCAATAACTTTCTAGATGCATTTTAAGGGGTATTTAATCAGGCAATGAGTTGGTTAAAACCACAACCATTTGCATCTATAACTTATTGTGGGCCCAAAAATGCAAGTGTGTTTTAATTGTGGGAAAAATAAATGCATGCACAAATACTAGGCTATACTGTTACAGGCACAAACATTTAAAAGTCTTTTCAGTATCTTCCTATTGTTTAAAGAAGTTACTGAGGAGCAGCACCGCAGATTTCTCAAAGGCTGTCACTTTGCTGCAAGGTGGCTTACAGGGAAATTGGAAATGCCAGTTTGAGAAATTTTATTTTCAGTTGCAATGCCCAATTTAGTGCGAGCTTCCCTCATGTTACCCTCCTAATCCGTCTCTACCCTCTGCTGGAGGGAACTGCTCTTAGTGTGAGGAGCCAGTTCACTCTCCATGGCTATTCAGTCTTTGACCCTGCTAGTGAGAGCATAAGCATTAACGCCAGTTGTGGCAGTAATTCTTGTGACGTGTACACCAGTCCATGGGGAAGTGGTTAAGACCAACCAATCATTTCGTATACCAGTAGATCACCCAATAATTCCTTATTTATTTCAGTTAGACTATTGACCTTAGCCCCTTATGGACTCCCACTGAAGACAACGAGGCTCTGCACAGGCATAGATCGGCCTACGGGGATCAGAGTGGCTCTGATGGTGCAATCAGAATGGCCTCTCCTCTGAGACTGCCAGTGGGGACCAATTATCATAGTGCTTTTCCTCCTGTACTTTGCAATCCAAAAGGTAAAGTGGCTGAGACCACC
This sequence comes from Lepidochelys olivacea, assembly GCF_965140295.1. Taxonomy (NCBI): domain Eukaryota; kingdom Metazoa; phylum Chordata; order Testudines; family Cheloniidae; genus Lepidochelys; species Lepidochelys olivacea. Next base: position 42,235,570 of record NC_140414.1, on the reverse strand, counting down.
CAATTCCTTTCACCATATCCCACCAAATATTCGGGCTACTCATCTGAACTGAATCTTAAAGCCCTTGGAAGTGCACCCTTTGCCAGCCATCTACTACTTACTGCAGGAGGCAGTATTTGATGATGACTCTCAAAACCCTGAAAAACTCACAGTAAAGAATGTGTTAGCAACATACTTTCCATCCCAGCTAGTCAGAGTGGGTTTAACAGGAATGCAATAGATGGCCTCCTCTGCCATTTTATCTTCACAGAGAACATACAGTGGCTCCAATAGGGCTGAGAAAAGGAATGATCCACATTTTTCCCCCCCTGGAATCTCACTTACACAGCATATATATATGATCACAGCTGCTCTGTCCCCCCACAACATTAAGAAAATTAAGTGGTATCTTTCAAAATTCTGAAAATGCTGGGTTTTTTTTAAATTGTGCATGTACAAATAAGCAATGTAGTATTTGGACTGATGTAGAAAATTGACCCTGGAAGATTTTGCGATGGAGTATTTTTTTCCAACAGTTTATAAAATGCCGTTAGATGCGTTAGTTGCCCAAAATGACTGCCTATAGTAGCAAGTGGGCAGAAGGCACATTTTAATAATAATAAAAAAAAAGACTGTAGTTGTGGGAGGAAAGCTCTGAGCTATTTAGTCACTACTTTTGATAAGCATGTGGGCTAAAGGACCTCTTCTATTAACCAAAACAAATGCTATGTCTAGTGGAGTTTAAGTTAATCGTTTAGTCCAGCATACAAAAAATGAGTGGGTGTCATAAGAAAAGCAGTCTGTGACAGTGTTCATATTGGAGCAAGTGAACTTAAAAAAATGTGTGTAGGCCATACGGTCATCTGGGGACTTGCTTCTGTTCTCTATCCTACCAGCACTACCCCATCTGCTATTGCTGCTGTGTTTTCTCCATCATTTGATACATAGCTCTCCTGTCAATCAGCAAGATAAAATATTCTAAACAGCTGGTCTACACATTTGTGTATTGGGTTCCACTTTGTTGCTGAAGGTGTAGGTTCTCAGGCGCTATGATGTGTGCAGTAGAATAATTTAAACAACAGATGCTCCCAGACTGCTCATCTGGCATATGCTTCTGGAGGGTAACTAACTCTGTGGTCTGTACAAAAGAAATTCTATGGCAAGTCCAATGGATCATAGGAACATGTGCCCATTTTCATCCTTCACGCAGGAGATCCTTTGTGAGAGCTTCTTACCCTTCCCTTTCTGTCAGGGTTCCTTTACCCTGGCTATCTGGCTTGTTCCCACAGCTGCATTTCCACAGTTTTTTGCACTGCTGAAGCATTGTTAGGAATAACCTTTACTAATGCCCCAGCTGTCACTGTCTCATCATTTCAATTTCTTCTCCTTCTATTTGCCCTGCCGCCAATTGTCATCGGGGGTTTCTCTATTGGAAGTATATGTTCTGTTTTCAAAATGTAAGAATAAGGGATAGAAAGATAGAGAAAATGGTCTTCAGCACTTCTTGATGATTACATGATTATTATTCATTTGCATTGCAGTAGCACCTAGCAGGTTCATACAGTATCAAGGCCCAATTGTGCTAGACACTATATAAACACACAAGAAGTTATGGTTCCTGTTTCAAGCAGCTCACCTTCTAATCTTTTGCCATTAGCAGCAGCCTGTACAGGAATTTGGCTTCCAATCAACTTGGGCAACAGGCACATTTTTCTTTTCATCTGCTGAAAATGTATCCGTCTCCATCATGGTTACGTTTTGATTACATTAGCCTCTTAGAACCCCAATTAATGATCAGGGCCAAATTGTTCCCCACCTCTGGCCCCAGTGGGGTAGGGAAAGGCAGTGTAGTTGGCCATAGCAGTGCCGTCATCTGCTGGACCAGGCGCTCTTCCTGGCCCTGGTAGGGGGCAGCCAGTTCCCACACGGTCTGCTGCTGTTGTGAGGCGATCTGTTGTAGAAGCTGGGTGTGGTGTTGCTGTTGCTGCACCCCCTGCTGCTGGCTCTCCAGCAGCCACTTCAAAAATCTTTGTTTCCATATCTATCCGTCCGGGGGTCTGTTTCACCAGCTGCCCTGTCTAGTCCAGACCCTCTTAGTGGGTCCTGATCGATACCCGCATTGTCCAGCAGTTGTCACAGGTTAGGTACATCCCCTCACAGAGCATTGGGTTGTGGGGAAATCCAAAGTAGAAATTCAGTGGTCCAAGTGGCCTAGCCTTCCGTGTCATCACAGCTGCTCTGTCCCCCAGGACAGTGTGGCCCAACAGCCAGAGCAAGATGCAGCCACCCTTCGGTGCAGGGCAATCTGGGTCAATCCCGTCATCAGCTGGAGAGGGGGTCACTTGGCATCTCACAATCGCATCCCTCAGAGTTACTTGGGTGCACAGAAATAAATTTTTTAAAACTGTGATACCTCTCTCAGGCAGCTTTGTATTGAAAAATAGTTGCCAAAGAGTTTATCATAAACCACTTCCTGACCAAATTTGGGGCCAGAGCTGGCAAAACATTGCTCATGTAAATAATTTTCATGTAAATAATTCTCATCAACCTACAGAGCCTCCCTGGAGTCAATTGGAATGCTCAAGTCAGTGAGAATTACTCATTTAGCTAGTCTGGGGAATCTGGTCTTTAATTATTATTTTTTGAATCAATGACTTGTAAAGTAAAAGTTGTACATTTTGTGCACACACACACCATCTAATTTTAAAATGGGACACACTTTTTTAATTGTCAAAAACATTATTCCAGTCCAGATTTACACTTTATCTGACAGATTTACAGCTATAATGTTGTGAAGGTGCTGCTATAATTATACCTTGGTAAACGTTAGGTACGATAATCATCTAGTAGTCCGTTACCGAATCCTTCATTGTAGTAAACTTTATACAGTGGGGTGGGAGGAGGTATTGTTTCATATTCTCTGTGTATATATAAAGTCTGCTGCAGTTTCCACGATATGCATCTGATGAAGTGAGCTGTAGCTCACGAAAGCTTATGCTCTAATAAATTGGTTAGTCTCTAAGGTGCCACAAGTACTCCTGTTCTTTTATACAGGAGATACTTCTGCAGATGAGCAATTTCGTTACTCAAGGATTCAATGTTCCAACAAAGTTGTTTCCTTGGTTCTGCTGTGTATTGTAGCTGTTTCTGGCAGTGCCCCCATAGTGATACATCTGTCTCATTACAAAAAATAAAATACTAATAAGGATGTAATATTTCAGTTGTTTCCACATAGCAGGTAGAGAGTTATTCCAAACTCTTTTGATACACTTTCCAAGCACAAGTAGGGATTATTCAATGCTGAAATGCAGCCATTTCTGATGTGAAACTCAGCTGCTACTTAACAGACCACAGCACCGGGAATGAAGAAGAAATGTATCAAGTGATATTGCAGAGGAAATTAAGGTATGCAGAATATAATCACCTTTGCTTTATTTGGCCGGGACAATAAGAATGAACACCACCAGTCTTAAGAAAGGTGTTATGACATCTTTAATAACCGCAAGAGGTCAGGATCCTGGTTTTAGGTTTCATCTGAAAGAAAGCATGGCCAGCAACACAGTTCAGGACTCTCAAAAGGCAAGAGTAACACTTACTAAATCACCAATAGCCCTTTTTTTTTTCTTTTTTTTTTTTTTCTTTTTTTTGGTAACTCCTCTAGAAGCTTCCACCCAAGGATCTAAACATGCTTAACAAGTTCTAATAAATTCATCCCTATAATATTCCAGTGAGATCGAAGTTGTTATTCTGTAGAGGAGGTGTTGCTTTGAGGCCTCTGTTCCAAGTGCTGACCTACCCTGGCCCTGCTTACTTCATGAGAGCTGACAGGATCACAGTATAATGGCTGTGTTTTTCAAAATGTGTGAAATGGTTCCCTAGACACAGGAATGAAATACATATTAAAAAAAATTCTGTATAAACATATGTATTCTATTCAGGGTGCACGCTTCAGTCCTGTAACCTAATGCATATGTGTTCATCTGAGAAAAAGATCTAAATCTTTCAAATTAATTTAAAGGAACAATAAAGTAGATTAGGCCCCAAATGTGACCTCACTTTAAATAATTACAATCTTCTCTCCTGATTTTAAATATATATTTACTGGAAAATACAACTCTATCACAGAGAAATTAAAAAAAAAAAAAAAGGGTTATGACAAAAATGTGTTGCACTTTGCCACTGCATAACCCGCAAACTTTCACTAAAACAATTTCACTAACAAATCCTGTTTCTATTCTCAAGGCTGCACAAAGAAAGAAAGAAAGAAAGAAAGAAACACTAAAAAAGCGATGTTAATATCTGATTCTTCCCCATTAGAGACAAGGACTATTTTTGTCCCATTGTAAAAGACAATTCAGAACATTAAAATATTATTTATTAAGCTTACAGCTTGATTGGATTGTTATAGACAGCAAATAAGAGAAGAAAAAGAAAAAACAGAAAATATCAAATATACAAAGTTGTTAGTTAACTATTAATTAAAATGAATACTTTTCATTATGAAATATGTATCACTCATCCATTTTAGTTCAAATAGTCTTTGGGAAGGTTCTATATATGCCAATTTTTTAATTTTTTTAAACATGCCTTTTCAAATTTTGAATGTCATAAGCATGGAACATATCCAGAGATCAATATTTAGTTGGGAGGAATTGTTCCAATGCAGCAGAATGGTATATTTTAAAAGCAGCTATGATCAAGGTGCCTGAGGGGTTTTGTGTCTTTAATTACCTGTTCTGCAATGTTTGTTGACTTGAGCATACTGAGAAAGATAGATTCAATGTTAAGCTTGTCTCTGTGAGATCTGGCATATTATCTAATATTTCCCCCAAATAATGTGTAAATGAGAGAAGTAGAAGAAGCAGTTGCAAGAATACCCTGCTATGCTCAATGTAAGCATCACTGTCAGTCAGGGGTGTTTGAATAACCTGTATAGTGGGGGTGCTGAGAGCATTGAACCAAACTGTAAACCCTGCATAAGATGGAAACCACTTAAAGGAAGGAGGTGCTGCTGCACCCCCAGCACTCCTAATTCCAGCACCTATGCTGTCAAGTGTAATGGTCCAGCCTTGTACATTTTGACAGGTGTCTGCATTGTAGGGAGTGTGAGGACTGGATAATGAATGGAAACCTGTGTGTATCTGTGGACACTTTATCATTTTGTTTTCCATTCTGTGGAAAATGGAACTCAAGTCTTTGAAATCTATTAAAAGTTTAACTTCAATAGAAATTTTGGGTCAGATTCTGACCTCGCATACCCTAGTGAAATTTAAAGATTTTTCAAGGCTTAATTGTGAGCTGTTTTATGCATCCACAGAAGAGAGCATGAGGCAACTGCTTACATCATTGCACAGGCAACCTCTGAGTCTCTCTTTCTTGAGCATGAGGGCAGACCAGAGGGGAGTAGGCAGATACTTGGCTCTGTTCCCATCCCCAAACCTCCAGGGCGTGCAGTTGAGCCAGTGTGCCAGGGAAAGTAGTGTGCGCCAGGTATATGGCTGGCACGGATTACTGTACATTCACCAGAACAATGGAGGAACCAAGAGCCAGACGATAACTCTTAAAGTCACAGTCTGGTTTCTGGCCTGCTCCTGGAACAATGCAACTATGCATTGCCCCTTGTTCAGGGATTGCTCAATAGCAGCCCCTGCTGCCTTATCAGATGTGATGCCAGGAGTGCTTAAGTGGAAGCCCCATTCTGTAGTTACATATGCAAAGTTGCTAAAATAACATTAAGAGGAAAGAAAAGTAGTTTGTAATCTCTATAGTAAAATCTCCAAACCCTATGCTGCTGGTGTCACAAATGTTACTTTTTCACTAGGCTGATTGTTCCATATTGGTATCCTCAAGGATGTCCATCTTCGTTAACCCCATTTTCAAAAACATTTTAGCTTTTTTTCATACTGTAATATGTGCTTCAGGTCATTGGGATTTAGAAAACAGGGGTTCATGTAGCTCTCCTTTAACATGGCTTTACAATTAAAAGTTTATTTTATCTCCCTTTCTCCACTACAATTATTAATTTAGTGTTTGAGGGGAGGGGGAAAATCTTTGTTCACTTTAATCCCTAGCAAATAGAGCTAGCTTCTCTGTAGCAGGATAGTGGTGTTAATCTGTGATATACTTCAAGTGGTTTGTGCTTCAGTGGATGACGTATTGACCTGACTTTCTACCTGTCCCATCAGAATTGATTATTATAAAGACAGCCTAGAAATCCAATGGTGCTAAGAAGAGATTTGTTGATTTTTATCCCAGACACATACAAAGGGAAGAAAAAAGCCATTCTGCTATCTGAAACTGCAGAAGGAAACAAAATCTTAAGTAACCTTAAAGATAACAATAAGAGTCTGTTTAGATGGTGCACTCAGTGTGTATTATGGGAGAGCATTCTGCAGTAATAAAAGGGGTTTTCTTTTACCTTGTGCATCCACTGAGGGCCATAAAATTACAGTCATCCGATTTCAGAGTAACAGCCAAAAAAAAAAGGAGTACTTGTGGCACCTTAGAGACTAACCAATTTATTTGAGCATAAGCTTTCGTGAGCTACAGCTCACTTCATCGGATGCATCAGATTATAGCCCAAGTAGGCTATTATGTTTACAGAACTTCCCATATCCTGATTACAGTCTCCGCTGTGAGAATAAATTCCTGCTGCTGCACTTTCCTTTCATCTTTGCAATCTACATCCTAGTGTATTACAGATTCAATTTATTCAGTGAAAGGTAACTAACTCTGTCCTTAAAGTTTTCAGTAAATAGAGTCTTTGTCCATAGATAGAAGGTTGTACCAAAATATTTTCTACGCAATGATAGTCACAAGTGCTCCCAACTTCAAAATGTATCCATACCCAGGGACTTATGCTTAAGAGCCACTTTGTAATTTCATTCGCAGTGGTACATCTGTGAAAATGAGGTCACAATGCCAGTCAATTAGTGTTTCCATTGTTGAACTGCAGTTCAAGAAATAGTCTGTTTTTTGTCAATGACAGACAGCTCTCTGTCAGGAGAGACGACAGCCTCTTTATAACCAGGGCCACGATACTCCTGAAACGAGACATCTCAAAATGTTGATTTGATAAATTAAATGTTAAACGAGGAGGTGAAACCTGGGAATGCATCCTATGGATGTGAGATCTTGTATTCTTAATAGCTATGCAACATATCAATATGCTCACTGGATCCTAAAATCCCAGTGGAAGCAAACATGGTAACTGTTGCTTGCAATTAGGCAATGGACCGTATGTCGATGGCTTGGTGTCACTCCAGTGACATTCTGCAATTAGCAATGAATTTCCACACATATCCCATTCAAACTGTCGTGAGCATGGATGTGTCCAACTTCATGGACTCCTCCATGTGTGCACCCCATCTGGAGTGCTTTGAGATTTACTGATGAAGAGCATAATATAAGAGCTAAGTATGTATTTAGTATTGTTATTATATAAGAACTTGGTCTCTCCAGAATCAGTAACTGCACACCAATTTCCTTTTACATGGGGGCTGTTCTGTACTCACTAAGGACTTCCAGAACCCAAAAGTGGTGGTTATGATTAAAATGGAGTATCAGGTCACTGTGTTCTAGATAAAAAAGCAGAGAGGCCTCATGTATTAGAAAATTCTACACAGGTGGAAGTGGGTTTTTCTTTTCATATCATATTCCAGATACCTTGATTTAGAATAATATACAGAGTTTATGCATTCCAGTCTATAACTTAGACATTGCTAATCGTTTGTAAATGAATTCAATCTGGAGGGCAGAATCATCTTTCTTCTGCCCCACATTATGCAGTATAGTAGTCTCACATTTTGAATACTTCCCACACTGCTACTTGGAGCCATCCCTTCTGTAACTTCTGTAATTTTCTAACAAAAGTGAAAACCTGAGGGCTCTAGGAAATTACAACCAGCCAAGCATTATCATCTAATTACAGCTTGGAGTTTTTGTTGTTTCTACATCCCTGAGGCTCCACAAAGGTGCAAGTTTCCACCTGTGCAGAGCTCATGGCAGGGTCAGGGCCTATCATGGGATTCACAGAGACATTTAGGCACCTAACTGCCATTGATTTTAATGGGAGTTGGGCACTAAAATATCTTTTGTGAGTCCATTCTCTATCCCTTATGGGAATGTCCTGTCGAATTTAATAGGATAGGAATGATCATCTAGTGGATTGTGCACTTGACTGGGACTCAGGAGATGTAGGTTTAGTTGCCAGTTTATACACACACTCACATTCCTTGTGTGACCATAGGCAAGTTACTTAACCTGTCCCTCAGTTTCAGTCCATCTGTAAAGTAAGAGCAATACCCAACACCGCCTAGCTCACAGGAATGTTGTGAGAAAAAAGTCTATTAATGATTGTGTGGGGCTCAGATATTAGTGATGGGGACCGTATAAGGTCTAGATAGAACATAAAAAGGTATTTTATACAGAATGATTCAACCAATCTGTAGAATTCTCTAACAGAGACATAGTTCTCTAATATATTCTATAGCATGGCATAAAAAAATCCAGAGGAAGGATCTAATTCTCTATTATATTCAAAAGACTTTAAAGTCTTTTATAGAACCTTATATGATCTCTGCATAAGGATATCAGGTGAAATGAGATTGCACATAAAAAAGGTAGACCTTGCATAAAGAGAGAAAATTGGGGAAGCCCAGAAGTAGAGAGAAAATACAAGTTTGCATCTTCAAGGGATGCAAAATCACAGCAACTGTGTAATTAACAAGGTGCTAATCACGTAGGTGGCTGAAATAAAAAAAGAAGCTAATTGGGAGTTCTATGTTGTGACTAGGAGAGCCTGATGTGATAAATCATAAATCAAGTAAAGCTGCATTGGAAGGTTGCTTTGGTGGTTGTTTTAAGGAGCCTGTCATACTACTAATAGAAAATTAAGAGTTGTGAAAAGCAAAAACTATGGGATAACATCCAGGCAGATTCAAAAGAACTGGTACCAGAATAGTCATAGTGCAACCCAACTCTTCCAGGTAGCTTTGATTTTGGGTTGGGTTTTTTTTTTTGTTTTTGTTTTGTTTTTTTCTGTGGTATTTCGTGCAATAATTAGTTAGATACTAAACTAAATTCAGTCCTGGTGTAAGTAAGTGTAACGGCACTGAAGTCTATTCTTGACTGTGTCTGAAAAGCAAGTTGAACCTTCAAAGTGCTATATAAATACTAAGTCACATTAATAGTCCCATTGTATTGCAGTAAGTGCTAGCAACAACGACACTATCAAATAACAAAGCTGAGCTCTGAAACACTTGAATGGGTACAAACTGAGGTATGGAGTACTAATTCCAGCTGTGAAAACTATGAGAATCATTTTGTGACGGGTTACCTGCCTCTCTGAGGTACCAGCTGATGTACTGGAGTCCCACAGAGCCTGCCCGTTCCACCAGCCTGGGCTCCCTCACCATGTCCTGCTGAGTCAGGCCCTCAAGCCTCATCTCGCACGCACACAGATAGGGACACACCCAGCTGCAGAAAGACATAGACACTGAAATCAGCTCTGCATGGGAAGAATCCGCTAGGGGTTGCACACCTCCTTTGGGATGCAAACCCAAAATTGTATTGTCTTGGGCTGCACAGAGAACTGTACAGCATAAGCTCACGAAAATCACCCCTTCCCTCCATGTGGAGGAAGATATGCACAGTTTATTAACTACTTTATTAACAAGTTTATTAACTACAAAGGATAGATTTTAAGTGATAAGGGATAGCAAACAGATCAAAGCAGATTACTAAGCAAACATGAAAATTAAGCTTAATGCACTAAAGAAATGGGCTACAAGTAGTAATTTTTTCACTCTAAATGTTCTGCTAAGCAGGTTGCAGAGTTTCTTGAAGACAAACTGCTCTTGCTTGCAGCTTAGAACTCCAGGTATTCCTTTCACAGCCCAGTCACCTTCTAGCGTGGGTCTAGTCCTTTCTTCCCCCGATTACTCATAGGTGTTTTCAGCAGTCATCTTAAGCAGGGATTCTATGAAGAACCCACCCTGATTAACTGATTACATGTGGTGGAACTCCTTTGTTTCCCAGTTTGATCCCCACTCCCTACTAGTGGAAAAATACTAGCAGTACAAGATGGAGGCGAGTACCAGGTGACATGATCACATGCCCCGGCAGTGTCAAAGCAGCCATAAGTCCTCAGGAAGACTTCCCAGGAAGGTGGGAGATTAGCATCTTCAAAATCCTATTGTTCTCCCTAATGGCCCATTGACTGATCAGCCAGACTGATTGCATTTTGTCTTGCAGACATTCCCCAGGTGCAAACCCACTTGTTATTGTTACATAATCAATATTCCTAACTTCAGATACAGAAATGATACATGCATACATATAGGATAGTAATATTCAGTAAATCATAACCTTTCCTATGACCTCCCATGGACCATCTTGCATAAAACACATCTTAGGTGTGCCACATTCATATAATAAAATCTCTGTGAAGAATATGGGGTCATGCACTTGTTTCATTTTTTTTTTTTAATATTTAAGAACTGGAATCAGATCATCTGAAAAATAGAGACTAGACAACTACTTCAAAAGGAGAACAAATTTAGGAACATAGGATACGTTCGGTGGATTGGTTACTGTCTGTCCAGGACATAGCTTTGAATGCTACACTGACTGATTCTCATTTGCCTTCTTTTGTGTCACTTTGAAGGAGGAAAGAACTCTCTATCTGCAAAATATTATATGTTAATTAGCTTTAAATTATGCTATTAGAACTTTCCTGAAATACCGAAGCTTTCAAAACCCTAAGATTCCAACTTGAATAAGATTAAAAGCTATTTGTGCTGTGGCCTGTAGTAACTGAAAGTTTGTAAATGCAGTTAAACAATGAGTATCAGAAGCTGATGGTCAGGATTAAGTACCTGGGTCAGCCATGTGAGGTTAGGCTGTTTTTGTACCCAATCAGAGATATATCCCCTTGGTCTCCCCCTTGATTTAGTCCCTCAGCCTCGTTGAGGTGAATCACCAGAACAATAAAGCCACTATGTTGCTTGAATCTCTGCTAGAGTGTTTTTTTCCTATTAAATGTTTAAAGAGGTTTATTCATTTGAATGGTATTTGTTCAAGCAGGCTCCATAGTGTCACTTTAGATGTTGTGGGCTAGTGGGCAGAAATTATACTCCTTTTAAAGTAGTTGATATACTCCTCTAGTAGGTGTTTGTTTACAGGCTCCATTGAATTGTTAGCTAGCACCCTCTGGTGTCTGTAGATTGAAGAAAAACTTGATGAGAGTTTTCACTATTTCTAATTTACTTGTCTCTATTCTCTCGGTATTGCTTTTTCCCTTCATTGGAAAGAAGAGAAGACTAATAAAATAGAGTCAAAAATTATTACTGTCAAAGTTGGTCAAGATCAAGTAGCAGAATTACTGGGCTTGCTGATAACAGCAACCCCTTTAATTAGAAATCTGCCTTGTCTCTGTCGGTATGCTTTTTTTTTAAATTGATACGCCTACACTCACTCACTTCCCATGATTTAATACAATGTAATTACAATGCCATTACTTCTTGGTAAATACATTTACATATTAAAATATCCCTCCCTGCAATACTATGACGGAGACTTTTAAATGCACAAAAGGCAGGAGAGCCATACTACTGGTCCCTAGAGACTACAGCCCACTAAAGGACACTATACTTTACCTGGAGTAAACTGCATACACACAATTCCAACTGAAGTCAATGACCTAGAGTGGGATGTTCAAAAGCCCCCAATGCTATCCTTACTCTGCTTTCACAAAGTCAGTGTGCTACTTCTGCAAATTCCAGTCAGGATGATGGCTCCTTGGGTGGGATAACAAACAGCTGCAGGGGATCAGGTCAAATCTAACTGAATATAGCAAGAGAGATATTATACTCATTTTAAAGTGTCATACATGATGTTCCGTGTGTGATCTGACAAAGGTGTGAATGCCACTGCAAAACATACAAGAGTGAAATGTTACTAACACCCCAATGGCCATGTCTATGCTGGGGAGGAGGGGGATTTTTCACATGGAAGCCAACATGTTAACATGTACTAATTAATGTGTTAAAATCCAAGCGTGGACAAGGACATTTTAGTTGTAACATGTGTTCCCTGGTCAAGATAGCCCCTGCGGGGACCTGAGGGTTTACCTCAACCAACTAACTTGTTAAAACTACAACTTGTCTTGTCTACACTAGGGTTTTAACAAACATTTAAAAATGCACTTTCTTTTCCTAATGAAGACAAGGCCTGTGAATGAAGGTGATATCTCATTCAGTACGGACCTACATGGAAAATCCCAGAGGCACCTCACATTTTTACTCTTGATCTGGCCAACTGAGGTTAACAAGGTGATGTAATTATCTGCTCTAAAGTATCTTTCTTTTTCTAAATGACAATGATGAAAAAACTTACATATTTTAGAAAGGATTCCAGTCTCTATTACAACAAAGAGAAAGTTTCATTGTCTCTCTCTTTCTCTCATATAAATAGAGGAAAGTGATATATAGTTTATAAAGGTTCCCTTCTGCTCTCCTGTGTAATATGTGCCCCAGAATTAAACTGGTGTGATGCATAAAAATGGTTTTCTGATACAGAGAAGTATTTTTAAGCAAGTTTTTCTTCAAAAAAAAGAGAACTCACTATTATGTTGCACTCTCATAAATTGGAATGGTATGTGCTAGTATTTTTAAACATGTTTTATTTATTTAATATATATGCATAACCTAATGTGTGTCCACACTCTCTCTGGCATGCATGTACACACATGAAATAGTGCAAAGCCATTCATAAGCTTGGGTTGGGTTGTTTTTTTAATGTGCTTTTCAAGCACGTATTGTTCTACATTTTATCTCTGGGTGATGAAAGCCTTGATAACAAGGATTCCTGAGAACTAATCCCAGTTCAAACACTGACTCATCCTTATTTTGAGAGAGAACTTCACTGTCACTTTACAGTACCTTGTTCCAATACATTACAGAGAATCCAGGTTATAAAGTAGAGTCCCTCAGCTAGACCAAATAATAAACTGCTTCAAGGAGGGGTTTACCGCTGACAAGGGGAGATCTGTAGAGTGCCCTAGCAGAATTTCACTTCCTGCCAGTATCTTCTAACAGGATTTCAAAGCTTACAACCTCCTCACACAAATGTTCAACACCAAAATTAGAGCTAGACAAATAACTGATTTTTCAGTTTGCTGACCATTTAAAAATATTTTGTATTGAATGAAATGTTTAATTCAATCCAAAATGAAAAGTTTTTTACTTACTTTTGGAGGTTTCTTAAAGATTTTATTATTTTATAGTAAAATTGAAGGAAATTTGGTCATTCCAAATTGAAATATCTGTTTCATTTCAAAAATGGCAAAATAAAATGTTTATATTTATTTATTTATTTATTTACTGAAACTGTTTAGGTTGAATTGAATTGGGGGAAAAAAAGTTTTGGTCAAAAAAATCTCACCCAGTTCCAACTTTAATATAAAATATAACTGATTTGTGCAGCCTGAGATTTAAGTTCTTTCATTTTCCTCATTGCTTGTGAATGAGGAAAATCCTGCTTGTTGTCAGGATTTCAGAGACCAAGTCCTTTCCTGACTCCTCATCAAAAATATTTGCAGCAGGATTTAAATGACTGTGCTGAAGTATGCATAGTAAATCACAGAATCAAAGGACTGGAGGACCTCAAGAGGTCATCTAATCTAGTCCCTTGCACTCATGGCAGGACTAAGTATTATCCCTGACAGGTGTTTGTCTAACCTGCTTTTTAAAATCTCCAATGATGCTGATTCCACAGCCACCCCATGCAATTTATTCCAGTGCTTAACCACCCTGACAGTTGGGAAGTTTTTCCTAATGTCCAACTGAAACCTCCCTGGCTGCAATTTAAGCCCATTGCTTTTTGTCCTATTCTCAGAGGTTAAGAAGTACAATTCTTCTCCCTCCTCCTTGTAACCACCTTTTATGTACTTGAAAACAATTATCATGTCCCCTCTCAGTCTTCACTTTTCCAGACTAGACAAATCCAATTTTTTCAATCTGCCTTCACAGGTCATGTTTTCTAGACCTTTAATCATTTATGTTGCTCTTCTCTGGACTTCCTCCAATTTGTCTACATGTTTTCTGAAATGTGGCACCCAGAACTGGACACAATACTCCAGTTGAGGCCTAATCAGCATGGAGTAGAGTGGAAGAATTACTTCTCGTGTCTTGCTTACAACACTCCTGCTAATACATCCCAGAATGATGTTCATTTTTTTTTTTGCAACAGTGTTGCACTGTTGACTCATATTTCGCTTATGGTCCACTATGAGCCCCAGATCCCTTTCCGCAGTACTCTTTCCTAGGCAGTCATTTCCCTTTTTATATGTGTGCAACTGATTGTTCCTTCCTAAGTGGAGTACTTTGCATTTGTCCTTATTGAATTTCATCCTATTTACTTCAGACCATTTCTCCAGTGTGTCCAGATCATTTTGGATTTTAATCCTATCCTCCAAAGCACTTGCAACCCCTCCTAGCTTTGTATCATCCGCAAACTTTATAAATGTACTCTCTATGCCGTTATCTAAATCATTGATGAAGATATTGAACAGAACTGGACCCAGAACTGATCCCTGCAGGACCCCCCTCGTTATGCCCTCCTAGCATGACTGTGAATCACTGATAACTACTGTCTGGGAATGACTTTCCAACCAGTTATGCACCCACCTTATAGTAGGGCGTATTTCTAGGGCGTATTTCCCTAGTTTGTTTATGAGAAGGTCATGCAAGACAGTATCAAAAGCTTTACTAAAGTCAAGACATACCATGTCTACCGCTTCCCCCCATCCACAAAGCTTGTTACCCTATCAAAGAAAGCTATCAGGTTGGTTTGACGCAATTTGTTCTTGACAAATCCATGCTGACTTATCACCTTATTATTTTCTAGATGTTTGCAAATTGATTGCTTAAATATTTGCTCCATTGTCTTTCCTGGTTACAGAAAGTTCCCTAGTCAAATGCTCTCACCACATATTAAGTGGTGGTGACCTTTGTCTGACTTGACGGAGAAAGGGAGTTTCCCTTTTAATTGTAAGGGTGGCTTGGCCAGCAGAGTGGAGGAAAAGGGTAGTTGCCCACTTTAAGGCTCCCTTCCCCAGGCAGGTTAACTGCTTCATTGAAAAGGCTGGAAGCCGTTCATGAAGACCAGGTATATGTGTGTGGGGGGGTTCCCCCTACCCCACAGGTGACCAAAAGAGCAGGGGGGTATTTATACACATGGCTGAGCTGGAAAAAGACACCTCTGCTTTCAGATATTGCACTAGATCTATCCAATAGAAGTTAATATAGTCAATTTGGATTTCCAGAAGTGAAAACAGGATTTGGCTCTGTGGCGCTTTTATTCTTCCTTTCTATATCTCCTTTCAGGGCTGTAAATTTGAATATCTCTAGGGTACCTGTACCATTGTGAGACTGGTGTGCATAGTTCACAGATGTGCTGTTTCATGCTTGAGGCACATTTCATTAAGGGAAAAAGTTCTCCCTGCCTGCAGATGTTTCGCATTTGGAGGTACTCATGTATCAAATAGAAAAGTTAGGTTTCAGCAGAACTGAACATTTGGTAATAGCAGGATTTTGTAAGGATCTTTATAATTCAATACAATACAAGTAGGTATTTAAAGTAGGCACTCAGTCCCAGATTCTCAAAGATATATAGGTGCTTAACTCCCACTGATATCATACTACAGTGATGGGTGATCTTAGAGAAACCTAAATAGGTAGAAACATAGATGCTCTTTTGTTAGCATCAGGAATGCTCACAGCCCTGGTTGTGGAATTCACCCATTTCTGCCATTCCTTCTATTTTGTTCTTCCTATTTGTTTTCCTTTCCCAATAACTACCTGCTCCCCCTGTGATTCTTTGAGTTTTTATAGTTCAAACATTTCTGAAGTCAATTCATTTCAGCATAAACTAGGTTTAAAGCAAAATGTAAGAGCTTCATAGTCTCAAAAGCTATGTACAATGACTCGTGAAATGGGAATAATACATAAAGCACATTTGGCAGTATGTATTTTAAAGTTATGATTCAGGAAAGCATCCTTTTTGGACAGTGTTAGGAACATGCTTAACTTTAAGCATGTGCTTACCCACTATAGTCAATGTTCTATATAAATGATTACATTAATATGGAAGGAGAAAATGTTCCCTTGTTTTAAAATGTACAGTGTGATATTAATGAAGCTATTGTGGCTTGTCTTGCATGCCCCATCAATTAATATATTACAGTGCAGTCTGCTATCCTTTAGCTGAGTAATGGGAACAATTTTACTTATTTTGAGACATCTCATTCTTCTTCCATATATCAGCTGTTTAAATCTACATTATGGCACCACCATGTGGTAATACAAAATTATACCTCAGGATAGTATCTTCTACATGCCCAAAGACAAAATTCTCCCTGAGTGAGATTAAATGGAGTGGAGATGTAGAGAGGGAATCAATCTTTAAAACAAAGAAGTATATCTAGTGTCTGTTTTGGCCAAAGATTAACCACCCAGAGTTCCATAGCTGTAAATCTCAGGAGATTGCACTCATCTCACCATCCCTGCATGGTAACAATCAATCTGAAACTGAGTAAAAATGAGTCTAGTAGTCATCTCCCAGATCCTTGAAAGTTGAGTATTTTGGTACACCTGTGGCTTTGTCCTGGTCTACACTGAGGGGGGATCGATCTAAATTACACCACTTCAGCTACATGAATAACCTGTCCCCTAATGGTTAGGGGGCGTACTTAACGTCAACGTACTTAAATTGAGTTACTGTGGTGTCTCTGCGGTTACTGCTGCCACTCCCCCATAGACTCTGCCTGGCCTCTCGTGGCGCTGGAGTACAGGAGTAGACCGGAGAGTGCTTGGGGGTCAATTTATTGCGTCTAGACTAGACGCGATAAATCGATCTCCGCTGGATCGATCGCTGCCCGCCAATCTGGCGGGTAGTGAAGACATACCCTTTGAAAGTGATGTAAGGCCCACCCTGGCCATCTCTTAAAAGGTCTTTTTCTGGCAAGGCCAGATGGCAAGGATGATTTTATTGTTCTTATTAAGTAGTTTACAGTGCTTGGTGCTCCTGTTGGGGAGCAGGGGAAGCCCCCACAACACGAACCTACTTCTCAACAGGAGCGCCAGGTGGGAGGAGCAGGGCAAGTCTCTGCGCCCTGACCATGCTCCCCAGCAGGGTCAGTGAGGGAGGGGGGCAGGGGGGATTGCAGGCGGAAGGGGTGGAGAGGGGCCCCCACTTTCTCTGGCCCAGGGCCCAACAAACCCCTAATCGGCCTCTGGCTGTGCGCATTATGCTAGTCACTCATTTTAGGGGGGCTGGGAATTAATTTTTCCCTCATCACCTTATTGGCTATGTGGAGTGGGATTTTTTCACCTTCCCCCATGGTGGATGTCAGGGAAGACCTATTATGATGATGAGAAAAGAAGGTTAGGCCATATGTTGCAACCATTTGTAAGTGTGGGGGCAGATGTCCAAGGCAGGTACTCCATAGCAAAGGCATCCAGTGACCAGATAAATGGCCTAGTAAAAGAAGTAAAACAGAGGTGCTAGTTAAAGGAACAGAATGGGCTGGGGTTTCCTGTGATTGGTATGACAGGGAGCCATCCCCCCTTCCTTATAGCCCACCTTAATCCTCCTATGAGGGGCGTTGGATGGTAAACCCTGGTTTGCCTAGTGGACCTGGATGATAAATGAAGGGGGTTGGTGGAAGTCCTCGGTAGTTGTTTGAATGAACATAGAGTTGCCTGCACTGTACACTTTTATCTGCCAGGTAGTCCCAGACGTCTAAAAATAAAGTTGCCGACTGATTAAATTAATATTAAGTGTATCCCATCCTTCTTTCAGTATAGCCGGACAACAGCTGGACTAATTGGTCTTTTTTCTTTGTGTGGAGATGAGTCTTTGAAGAAACTTACCATAAAAAAAAAGTGCCAGCTTTGTTTTTTCCTTCATTTTTCCTTTGTTTTGTCAAGTAACAACTACTTTTACATAGATACATAACATTAGCATATAAGCCATTTTTAACTCTAACTTGGAACAGCTTTTCTTACACTTTGTTATTGTTCTTGATGGCATAATCTAGATTTCCAAAATGTAGCTTGGGGAAGTAACTTCACGTTTTGAAAGTAGCAAGCATATGGGCATTGTTAAAGTGCAAAATGGTTGCCTGTTGATAGAGGCATTTGGGCTCAGGTTTGATTTATTTATCTGCTCACTGGGTAAGTATAGTGGTCTTTATTAAAAAGTCAGCATTTGCCTACATTTACCTTAGACTGGTCTGAGGTATTTCAAAATTTCCATCGGCCAACAACCATGGGCAAATTCTGACTATTTAAAATGATATATTTATAGTATGTGCTGTAATGGTCATAATAAAAAGTATGATCTAGGCTTTGATTTGAGCTACCTACTTGCCTATTCTTTTGCCTCTGGATATCATATGGCCACATTTTTAGGGATTTGGAATTTCTTTTATATTTCAGTCTTGATAATAAAGAGAGCTACCATTTCTCTGTCTGCTCTTAACTTTGTGGTCCTGTTAGATGAGACCTTAAAAATGTAGGTCTTAAGTGCTCCGCATGATCATTAAAAATCTCATGACACATACGTTTTGTAAGAGATAGGGGTATGCCCCAAGGTCCTGGGCTAAAATTTCTCCTCTCACCACTGATATATTGTGCACAGGTCTGACCCAAGCTGTCTGCCCACAACCATTAGAGGACAGGTCTGTCCCCACCCCAGCTTTCAGTCTGCCCACAACCAGTAGCAGAATTGCTTATATTCTTTGAAACTGCTTTTGCACTTTGTAACAAGGGTTTTTTCCCTGGTATTTCCCACCGGGCAATGTGTGTGTTGTGCTAACTAATTTTATGGTATGTATTGGGGAATATTCCAATTCCTTATGTTACACTATCTTGACATCACACATAAGCAGTAGCCAAAATATTAGCGGGGATTGGGAACCCTGGAAAGATTACTCACCTCTAACTCCTTAGTATCAGACGGTATGTTCTTGAGGAGGTGCTTGATGTTCCATTCATCCCTACTAAAAGAGACAACTTATGGTCTGTCTATGATTTTTTTCAGTCTGAAGTGCTGGTAGAACTACTTGGGTCTAGGCCAAATACTGTTTCTTAATGTTCTTAAGCCTCCAAGCCACAGACTTCATTGGGACTATGTTATACCAGTAAAATAAAAACCAGCAGGATCTTATTAAAGGGGATAAGGCAAAATGCCATGTTTATTGTGAATACAGAAAGAATCAGAGTAAGCAGTCAGTTGTAGCTATAACATTCCATTCAATTTCACATTCATTCACACACACACGGGTTCTACAAGGTTGTTATCATAGTTACCAGCCTTAGAGTTGTTTGTGCCAACCCACCGGCCAGGTGGCCTGGACGCGAGAATGGAGTCAAGTCTTGTCAGATGCGCATCCGATGCTCCTGGAGGGTGGTTGCAGAACCAGACTCAAAGTACTCGGTCTTCAGAGACTGTCTTTATAGGGATTCATCCTCATTCAAATCTATAGGGTTTGCTTTGTCATGCTGCTCTCACGTTTGAAGTGATAATCAATCACTGTTCTCACGTTTGAAGTGATAGTTCATCATGCAGATGGCCCAACAGTGATGGCTTATTGTGTTCTTGTTCTTTGGCCCCTTTGTCCTTGGGGCAGTTGGGGGTGGATTCTGGTTTGCCCTACGGGGTCATCCAGTTATCTCCATCCTGCACATTTTGCAGCCTAATGTTTCTGGGTAGTTATTATTTATTAGACTGGCACTTCAACTTTTTAGTAGTCATTCAAACAGACATTTACAATCACACCCTATTTCACTTAACATAACTATTCTCCAATCATTAGGGCATGACAGACTCCAATGAATCTATCCATGCCACTTGTCACACATGAAAAGAAAACAAGCAAGATAGGAATGTAAAAGTGGAGGAACAACAAATCGTGTTCCTGAGTTTAGAAAAAAACGTTTGTAACATGGTTGTTATCTTATCACTTTTAGGACAAACTCTTTGTCTCTGAATGTTTTTCTACAATTAGCACAGACCTTGAAAACTGGCAGGCCTGTTTCAATTAGCACAAACAGCAGGATGAGAGAGCAAGCTGAGAGACATATTTCTTTCTAATGGTCAGGCCAAATCCAGGGTCTGTTCTGAAATCATTCTTTCTTACATTTTCCACAATATAAAAGTATTCATTATTACTTTTAATGCAACAACTATTCTAGGAAACATGAGTGACTACTTTTCTTTGCAAGAGTCCATATGCTGTAACACCCAGTTTCATCTTACTACAGGCATAGAAGGGCCAAAGTGAGGGGAAGAGAATGTGGGGGCTTCCATTTATATCTTATTAGGGAAGCCCCAAAACTGCAAGGCAATATTGTGAGCACTGGTCAGGAACTTTATTATTTATCTGGCACCCAAAAGTGTGCCCCAGGTGCCTCACATACCAAATAAGACACCGTCCATGCCTTGCAAAACTTAGTCCCACTAGTAATAAGCAGTCCTAGTCATTTCAAGTGGACGAGTCATGAAGTGATGCATATAAGGGAGGTGACGGATCTTGGCCCTTTCAGTCGGGAAAATCATAATTTCAGGCTACATACAAGGAGGTATGATTAAAACAATTCTGCTTCCAGGAGGTAAAATTGATGGAAGATTTTCAGCTTTTTTTTGCAGCATGTGGTGAGTTTTAGCAATCCATATCATAATTATTCAGGCCAGGGATTAGGGCAGGTGCTCTGTGGTGATACATAGGGAAGCACAGATTGAATATAATTAATCTGTGTGCCAAATAAAACTATGGGATCTGGTCTATTTTTCAGTAAAGAATCCCATCAAATATTTGTTACCAAGTTCTGCCTCTTCTGTATCACAAATAATACAGAAGCATTAATTTATTCTACTGCCATGAAATGTCCATAATTCTACCCCTCGCACACACACAACTGTGACTCATAGTTTAAAAATACTTTTTGATGTAATAAGTCATTGATGGTTGTTGCTGACAATGATTATTTGTCACAGTGATTATTTGTTTGTTTTTTTTTTCTCTCTCTCTCTCATTGCTCCCCGGGTAGCCTTGGCTCCACTCCCAGGGCCTCACCTCCTGTGATTTTTGTTTTGTTTTGTTTTGTGTTCTTAAATGTAGGTGGTCTGGCTCAGTGCCTCCTTCTCCACCACGTATGCCACAGAAGTGAGGAGTTTGTGTCTAGTCTCAGCTCTATGAGCAGACAAAATCACTCTTCTACAGAGAGCTTAATAATGCATTTGTGTCTGTTGAAAGGGAGAAGCTGTGATTTGGAGGGTGTGTGGGAAAGCCCACCAATAATCTATGTAGTGTTAAAACCCTTGAGATGTGTTAAGTGGCAGTGTAGTCAGCTGTGGTTGTTGGGGTTTTTTTTTTGTGTGTTTGTTTTTTGCAAAGCCACTTGGCAAATCATTCTGCTTACAATCCAAAATTGTGTGTAGTAGGTGCATGTGTAAAGGCATAAGCCAGAAAGCAAGATTCTCTGTCTCCAAAACACAGTCCATTTGTGAATAATGGAAATAGTTTGAAAGAGCTGGCTGGAACAGCCAGTGCTAAAACTTTGGAGGCCTTTTTTGCCAAGAGAAGCAGGAGCAAAAAAATGTGTGTTATCTTTTTAACCTATGAACAGAAACTAGGGTTGTCAGGTGTTCGGTTTTCTACTGGAAAGTCTGGTAAAAAAGGGGACCTGACCGCGTCTGGTCAATAGTCCGGTTACCTGAGTAACTGTCCACAATCAGCTTCCATTCTACCCCCGGGAGACCGGGAAGAGCAGCTGCTGCTGGAGCTGGAGGACCACTCAGCAGCTGCCCGGCTCTGGCAGAGAGAGGTGCCAGCACCTGTGGGAGGGATCTTGAAACGCAGGGTGTTCTGAGGAGCAAGGTCGACGGCTGCGCTCGCCCCCCGGGTACCTTTTGCAACCTCCTTGTGCCGTATCCCAGATGTGCTGACCCTTGTCCTGTCTCAGTCACCCCTCCTTCCATCCCTAATGTCCTGCTCGGGGGGGGGGGAGGGATGTGGAGAACAGTGAGTGACCTGGGGGTGGGCAAGGGGTGCGGCCTTGAAGGAAGAGGCAGAGCAGGGGCAAGGCCTCAGGGGGAAGAGGTGGAGCAGGAGGCAGGGGAGGTTCTGGTGCTCAATGTCCAATTTTTCACAAATTAGAAGGTTGGCCAGCCTAACAGAAACCTGTGTGAGATCAAGTAGCATTTAAAAGCTATGATCACTCACATCACTATTTCATTGCTGAAATAAACTGCTAGCTGAAGTGAAAACTTTAATAGAGATGAGAACTAGATTATTACAATTCTGTTGTATTTCATTTTTTTATTTCTCCGGCTGAGTTTGCTGGCAAACTTTTTTCCCAAACTAGAAAGGTTGTTCCTGTACAGCATATCTATTTGAAATTCTCCTTGAGACAGAATGCTTTAGTTCTTCCTTGTGATGTGTGAAGTTGAGCAGCATCTCTTTTGAAGTAGCTCTGAATAAAGAGAAGCAAGGCTGTAGTCAGAGCCTTAAACATAGAAAGAACTGTTTATTGCACAAAAAATAAGTACAATCAGGTTGCACTTTTGTGGGCAGTCAGATGTCCAGCATGGGGATTCATCAGAATACTTGTTCTTTCATTAAAACATGTCTGACTTTTGGGCGCCAACTGAGGTGATGCAGCTCCTCTATGAGACAATTACAATTTTAGTGATAACTTTCTGTTTTTACACACTCATAACTTTCTGGAAAATTCTCCTTTTGAGATACTCGTTTTTTCATGCTTGACCTCTGACCAGTTCTTTCAGCTTAATTCTTTCCGGTGGGTTTGAGTTCTGGCACTGTGGGGAAAAAACACTCTTTCCACATTTTATTAAAAAGAAAACACTTATCTATCTTTTCAGAAAACTTGAAAGGTTGGATTTTGAAAAGTAGAAGTTGCCATGTAAGTAGAGGAGTACATCCATGCACAACTTTACAAAAATTGTTTGGCTACAAAAGTTTTATGACTGAAATGTGCAGTAGTAAATGTTAGCTTTCTTCAAACCTTAAGTGAGAGGATCTTCTGCATGTCTGCATTATTTCATAATTGTAGAGTATAAGTGTATTCTAATGTTTTAAGCTGTTAGGTCACCTTAAGTACTTACTAAGAATGCACTAAGGCCTTGGGTGGCTTAATAACATGAGCCACCTCTAGTCCTTAAAGTAGCTTCGTGATGCCAATTAACCTTTTTTTCTTTTATAGCCAAACCAAAACAGGGAAACTAAATTTTTAAAAAGAAATTTGATCTTTCAACACTAAAGCTACACAGTTGAAACAATAATAAAAAATAGTTAAGATTCCTTTAGCAAGATCCATCTTAGGAACATTGCATTTGTCTGTCCCTTCCTATTATTCTTATTTAAGAAATTCTATGAGCCTGATTTTAAAGGTGTGCTGTTCACCTGCAGCTCCCACTAACTTCAGTGGGAGCTGCCAGTGCTCAGCATTTCTGAAAATTAGGCCTTACGTGCTCATTGTGATCAAGTTGATGTTGCCTTTTGAATCTTAGGACCAGATTCTGACACTCTAACTCAGATTGAGTTAGATCTTACTCCTTGAGTAGTCCCATTGGTACCAATTGGGTTACTTGAAAAGTAATATATTACTGAGTAACAAGAGTAAGGGTGGCAGAATTTGGCCCTTAAAGCTAAATACATGCTAAATCTTTGCATTAAAGTTATAGATCATAATTGTATATAGAGCTTTACAAAACCTTATGGATTATTTCCGAACTGTAAAAAAGAGTTGAAGTCGGAGTCTAGAACGGGGAAGCAGGAAGTCCTGAGTTCTGTTCTTGGCTTTGACATTGATTCCTTACCTGATATTGGGCAAGTCAACCTTCTCTGCTTCCCATTTCCCAATTTATAAAACATGGCTGATAATTCCTACCTCATATTCTTGTTGTTTTACAAACATTGATCTTCACCAGATACTGTAAACGCTAAGCATTACTACAAGAAAGAAAACCCAATTACCTATGAATTTCCATTGTTAACCACTTTTCTAATGTGGCTATGGATTTGGTGGTTTGTTGTTGTTTTTTAAATAGAGATCATGCCTTCATATGTCTGAATTTGACTTTTTCTAACACGGATTTTTAAATGAGAAATATTTGGGATCAGATATATAACTGTGGAACATCATAATGTTGTCATGAGATTTTCCAACTAGCTCACATGCTGAGTTAAAATCTTCCTTTTCTGGAGTGTTTGCATTGAAAATCTCTGTCACTCGTCACTTGTCACTCTGGGAGCAGGGGACACAAGACCTCACAGGAGCAGAGAACGTTATGTAGGGTAGGCACCACTCTGTCTTTATGGAGTCATCTCCATTTGAGCAAGTGACACTCTCCATAAGCCTCCAGGTAATTCTTCCATCAGGGGGCGGTGACCCTGACACTGAGAGAGGATCCCCTGAAAGACAGAAAGATGTGTCCTTTAGCTGCCCCCCCAGGTTAAGATTCAGACCAGCCTGAGCTAGATACACAAGGTAAATAGGTGAAAAGCTGAAGGAGAGTGCAGCAGAGCCAGAGTACAGGGCCTTTAAGGTGCTGATCCCCTTTCTGCACAAGCCTGTGGGTGAGTGGGAGGGAGGGAGGAAGGAGGGCTCAGCTGCTTTTCCAATATATGCCTAGCTCACAGAACCTTGTGACCTTGTGTCAAAACTCATCCCCTAGGTTCTCTGTGCTGCAGAATCTAGGGCCCTCTGTTAGGGCAGTCCAGCTCCGAAGCCTGCTTCCCCTCTCTTTATTCTCTCCAGCTAGATGGCCTTCCCTCCAGACTTGACATTGCTGGCAGGAGTTGCAGGGCAGAGCTGGCTTCAGCCTCTGTTTCCAGGACAGACCACAAATCACTTCCTGTCTTGATTAAGTGTGGGATTTGTACACCCCAGTTCTAGTTCAACCACACTTGCTAAGATGATCTCCCCTGCCTGTCATTCAAACCATGTCACTTTCCCTCTGAGTCCCCTCACCAGCTCCCTCTTTTCCACTGCATCACATTAAAGATGCCTTCACCCTTAAGACCCATCAAGTCTCTGTTCCTCCTTATTTATCCATTTTGGCATTTTACCAAGGCAACCCTGGGCCCTTTATATTCTGCCAAAGTTCTAAGCCTCATCCATCAGTTTGTCCATTTATCCCACAAACATCTTCACAACACATTCTTTCACACCACCCCTTAAGAATGGGTTTGCCTGCCAACCTAGTCCATAAAGGCACTACCCAGTCCTCCACCAAATCCCTCCTTAAGTCTGTGATGCCTATGGGAGATTGCCAGATGATAATGGCTGTGAAGGTGGCCAGACAGGATTACTTATTTCTAACTATAAGCTCTTCAAACTGGGATCATGTCTTCATATGTGCTTGTAGCATAATGGGGCCCTGATCCTGATTGAGGCCTCTGAAAGCCAAAGTGATACAAATAATAATGTCTAGATTTTCCTATCCATAATTATATGATTCGGTGTCATTTAGCAGTAATCTCTTGTGAATGCACAGGTGTGGTTGGTTGGTTGGTTTGCGTCATAGCTTTCTAATAGTCACATTCCAGTATGCTTATTGGGAATTCAGTCATTTTTCAAGTGCTTGAATCCACTTGGGCTTCCATTGTGTGTGTGCGCACGCACGCAGATGCCCGTTTCAGTGCCCATCCTTTCAATAACTCCATATTTACACCTGAGCATCTAAGATGTAACCAGTGTCTTTGCTTTAATGTTAGAGGCAGAAGATGTTCTCAGAACATTCTATATTTCTATGTGCCAACTGCTGAGAGAATCTAACAAGAGATGATACTTCAGGGTGAAGTCCTCTGGCTGGAAACTTTCAGGTGGATCTCTCTATCTGTTTTTTCCTGTGGAGCAACATGGAAGTGACTCTTATTATGAACCTTCTGCCTGGCAAGCAAAACGCACCATATGGTCAGCGTTCAACTGATAGCTACTTCATGCCGGTAGCTAGAGTTAAGCATCTATGCCATGTTCAAGGTGTCTTGATCCATCAATCAATAACAGAATGAGCTCCATATGCCTGAATATACACACACTATTTAATGTGGTGTAGTTTTGAATCAGTTTTGTTACGATGGCCTTTTCATTTGTGTGTGTGTGCAGATGCCCGTTTCAGTGCCCATCCTTTCAATAACTCCATATTTACAGATGGGCAGTTAATTTCATGCTGATAATCCATAAAAGTTGAGCTGTTAGGATGCTCCATCTGAGCCCTGTCCAACATTCTCCTGATGACGTGCATTTCCACATACATATACAGACCGGAATTCTCTGATAGTGTAAATTGGTAGAACTCCATTAATTTCAGTGGAATTCCACCACCAACTTGCAACAGTAGAGAACTTGACCTACTGCACTTTTGTTTCACAGTGTGTTGGGACTTCTTATTGGGCTGATCTGGCTTTATCTAGTTTCTGAGGTTTCCAATCTGACATGAAGGCAGGACAGACCTGAAAGGCAACAGTGTTTGAGACTCTGGGAGGCACAGTGTAAGGACAACATTTGGTTAGGTAATCCATAAAGAACTGCCTCTCAATGTGTACCCAGCCCAGAAGTGCACCTTGTATGTGTTGTACAGCAGAAGAATTACTGTGTGTATTTTATCGTAAAAAAACCAAAAAAGTCCTTGTTTCTCTACATTTGTTTGCCATTGTGCTGATATGCTCATGAGCCATATTCTTTGTCTCATTCTAACAGCATCATAAGGCTTCATTTTGCACTTGATCTCCACAGAACGGAGAGTGGCTGGAATGCCTGATGACACCCTGATTTAGGGCATGTCTACGCTCCCCTGGAGTTTGGACTACAGGGAGTTTGAATAGCAATACACACCGATGTGCTGCGCTGTAACTCCCCTTTGCGGATGCTACAGGCACAAACATAAAGGTGTCTAGATCACATTAATGTAGGTCCTGTTTGAAAAGGACTGAATTATTGCAAATGCAGGACCTGTAAGTTTGCACCTGCAACGTCCACGTGGGGGAGTTAGAGCACAGCACTTCAGTGCATACTGCTATTCAGAGCTCCCGCCGACCAAACAGTGGGGTTACCTAGGCATGCCCTCAGACTCCATTAACTTGCTTTTTAAGCTCTTAAATGCAAGAGGTACAATATTTACCACAGGTCTGATTAAAAAGCCCATCAAAGCTAGTGGGAGACCTTCTATTGTTTTCAGTGGATTTTGGATCACATCTTGTGGTACCTTGAGTGTGCTGTTGTTTTATATACTGCAAGCAGATCTGTGTTAAATATTCACTGTGTATATAAAACACTAGAGATGTGACCTACTATGATTGTGCAGTGATTCCAGGAAAGAGAAAATGTGATCACATGTGTTTTGGTGCATTTTTGAGTTTCATACTATATTGTTTGGAATTGTGCACACAGCTTTTCTCTTGGTATTTGCTTTTGTCCTCCGATTGCCTCAGTCAAAAAGTGTTCTCAGAAACAACATCAGGCTTTCTTCCAACTTTTTAATAGTCAAAATAATATACAGCCTGTAACTTATTGTTTGTATGCCAATCAGTTCTCTCTCTCTCTCTCTCTCCTTCCTCCCCCCTCACCCACCGAGAATCAGAACCTTCTTAAGCTCTAAATAAACATTTGTAAAGGTTCTACAGAAAGATCAGACTCTGGACCTGATTCTCATTTACACTAACTACAAAGGCAAGATAAAGTTGCCTTAAAATTTACATTTGCACCCACTGTGAGGACAGTGCAAGCGGCCTTAGTATAAATGAAGTTCACTGTGCTTCTCAAAGCAAAATGTTTTTCCATTAATTACTTTTTGATTTATAGCATCAGGGGAACAAACAGAATTTCCCTGTATTTTACACTGTAGAAGAATCACATCCTAAAGGCGCTGTGAGGTTCTGTTGTGCTTATACCAGCTATTATTATTAGGCCTAATGCCCATGTTACATGATTGGAGCCTAACTCCTTTATAAATAGCGTTCATCTGGACTGTCTGTTTAGACCCCGTTCCCCACATAGCCAGGGACCTGATTAATATTAATTACTATAGTTTATTCATTGTAATGAACTCTCATATTTAGTCCAAATTGATAGCTATAACACAGCAGTGACAGCAGACAGCAGGCCAAAAAAGTGCAGAGGTTTCATCTGATCAACAGAGACACCAGAGTGATTCTGGACAAAGTGAAGAGGTCCTGCAGCCGTGCTCATTATACATGCAGAAAAGAGAGAGATTTGTCTGCAAAGGAGAGCCACAGTCAAGGGGTCCAGTCTGTGCTCTAGTAGTTGTAGAAGAGCAATGTGAGATAGCTGAGCTTCAGTTATTCTTCATACAGACCCAATAGGCTGCCCCAGTAACTGGGAAGAGTAGGTTACATGGGACAAGGAGTCTGTGTTAAAGCCAGAGACTTGGGGCACAGATTGTCCTCATGCAGAAGAATGCTGATGGTACAGAATCTGAAAAAGAGGTTTTTGGAAGCTCTTTTGGTTGGGAACCAGCTCTTTGTTTTGTACAGGGCTTCGCACCAGGGGTTTCATGACTGGAGCTCCTGGACATTACTACCATACAAATAATAATAATTTTATTTTATAATAATTCACTTGGTGCTGAGGATGCTGTCAGAGTTCATGCATGCTGGTGAGAAGGAGGAGAAACAGAAGGGTGCTAATGTGTACAAGTGGCATCTTGAAAAGTATAACTTCTAGGACACATAGCCTTGGAACTTTTCAGAGCATCTCATGATGTACTAGCAAATTTTTGTTTTAATCCCCTCATGTTGTGTTTATAATTTATAATCTAGGTTTATATTGAGAAAGAAAGGGATGGCTAGATCAGGGAGAAATGGCAAGAAGGGAGCAGATGATAGGTGGGATGAAGGTGAAACAAAATATGGAACATTTGAAACATGAAAAATGTAGCCTCAACATTTTGCTTATATGATTCCTCTGTCCTTTGTTTAGACTGTAAGCTCTTTAGGGCAAAGACTTGTTTTAGTCTCTGTCTCTGAGCTGCCTAGCACAGTTTAAGGAACTTGGTGAAGTAACAACTTGACTTACAGTAGGCATTTGGAAGGAACATTAACGTTCGATCCTATTTCATGCCCTCTCTAAATACAAAGCATGCATAACGTTCTAAAGTGAGAGGAAGGATGCCTCTGGCAGCACAGAAACAAAGGGGAACAATAAGAAAAGTGGTGGCATTTAACACACTGGGTCTTATCTTTCCCAAGGGGAACAAGCACAAGCATCACTGAGATAAGTGATCCAAAGTGGAAATACTGGATTAGAGGTTCTCTGATGCCATTGACATAATATCGGCAAAGCGTCCTGTGGCACCTTATAGACTAACAGATGTATTGGAGCATAAGCTTTTGTGGGTGAATACCCACTTCGTCAGATGCATGTAGTGGAAATTTCCAGAGGCAGGTATAAATATGCAAGCAAGAATCAGGCTGGGATAACGAGATTAGTTCAATCAGGGAGGATGAGCCCTTCGTCTAACAGTTGAGGTGTGAACACCACGGGAGGAGAAACTGCTTTTGTAGTTGGCTAGACTTTCACAGTCTTTGTTTAATCTTGACATATGTGCAACTTGTTCATTAACTTGGTAAAGGATGAATCAATGGAAAACATCTGGCTACTTTGGGGCTCAAAAACTACATGATGATTAGACATTCAGCTGAACCTATTGTGTTAAAAAAATGGCCTTCGATAAATAGTTGGCTTTGGTTGGAAAAGAGTTCTCCTCATTCTGCTGCACTGTGTAAGTGTAATGGCCCCTGTTGCTATGAAGGCAAATTTAGTAGCAGCAGCATCAGTCTGAGAATCATTGTGTCAATGAGGAATCTAGGACCAATTTTATAAGCCAGCTGATTCTTGGAGATACTATCTGCAAGGGTGAGGGGAGGTTCCAAGTGTCTTAGATCCAGGCCCGGTTCCTTAATGCCACAGCAGCTTTTATGTTATTTCATTATATTATGAATATGAGCTGCAAGACTCATTGACAGTACATTTTATAAATCCCTCCCAAATAGTCTTTCACCATTTGTAATTTGACATTGGCTCCTAAGAAATCAGTGATGTAAAACAGGTACGTGTGTGTGGTGTTCTTCACTCAGAAATCAAACCTATTTCAGGGTCAGAGAAATTGCTTTAGCAATATCCCCAGATCAGTTAAAAGGTATTTTATTAGTATACATGCCTGAATCTAGTGAAAATGTTTTATAGAAAAAATACTTTAGGTGATTGGGTTTGGCCTTTAGCCTGTTTCCTACCCCTTGTGTAGGGCCCCAGCATACACACGCCATCCTCACATCAACATGAATACTACAAGATGCTAGTTATTTCCCAAATGGCAGAAAACATCACAGGCTCAGGTTCTGAGTCACTCATGTAAATTACACCATTAAAAAGAATGTATAGTGCGTAAGAGATGATACAATATGGCCCATTGACTTTCATTCCACCCCAATAAGGCCAGTCCACTTGAGTTCTGTTTTGTGGTTTGGCACAGAAGCCTTTCATAATATGTTGAAAGGGCTTCCCTCCCTTTTCTCCATAAGCTTTCCTTCATGGTGCTGTAACTATGAATGTGTTCTTGAAACAGAACATTGTGTACAATATGATTCCTAATGAAGTGACCCAGTAAGGAACAATTTATCATAAGTATAGCCTAAGGTTAATATGCACGGAGGCCAAATTCACCTCTCAGTTCTACCTCTATTACACTGCTGCAACTCTGTTGGCTTCATGTGAGTGACTCTTGATATGCCTCAGACTAAGTGAGAGGAATCAGGCCTGGGAAGACACTGCCTCTGTCACTTTATTTCAGCCCAAAGTCTCATGGTCTTTCAAGTAACCCTGAACCACTGAAATTTGCTGGAACATCTACTTACAGTTGGAAAGTGTGCTGAATTTAAAAGAGAGTTTACCATGGCAGCAGACAGTACAACTGCAGGGCAGGCTGCAGTTTCAGGTTATTTTGTTTTTGCATCAGAGACCTTCCTTCCAAAAAGCAGTCTTTCCCTTACCATTTAGCCAACCCTCTCTCTCTCTTTTTCTCTTTCTTTTCTTTATAAATAATTCCCGTCAAGGTAATGCAAATTTTTGAGGAATCTGAGTTCCATGAGGCCACTATCATTCTGTATGTTGCACTTTCTTCGAACATCAGAATTTCACCTCAAGACTTTCATTGCAGATAAAGTTGTGTTCAGCAAAAAGTTTGATTCATGCAGATCACACAGACTGGACCATGCATGCTGTTGTCAGAGCCTGACAATATACTAGTCCTTGTTAGTGAGTTTAAACTATTATTATAACTTTTATTTTATTTATGGCAGCATGATGTGCTAGGCACTTTCC
Source organism: Lepidochelys olivacea (assembly GCF_965140295.1). Classification (NCBI taxonomy): domain Eukaryota; kingdom Metazoa; phylum Chordata; order Testudines; family Cheloniidae; genus Lepidochelys; species Lepidochelys olivacea. The sequence goes on along the minus strand of NC_140414.1, from coordinate 42,204,164 downwards.
AGACAGATAAAAAGAGAAATTCCCTGTCCCTTGCCCCATTAGTGTATGCATGGATCAGAGGGCAGGAAACTACCTTTAGACTCTATCAGACTATTCTCGGGGGATTATTACAGTTGTAAAGCAGGACAAATTTTGGGCCGAAACTACTGAAACTTCTGGAAAAGAGATGAGATAAGCCCCTCAAGAAATTTTAGGAATTTTGTTTAACTAAATTGTCTCAGAGGAAGCATAATAATAATTTAAAAAAAAAACTGAAACCAATGTATAGTGGATTTTGGATATACAGAAATTCCTTTTAAAGAAAAGTAGAATGAAATTCCAAGAGCATTATTGTATTATGATGGGGAAAGTGCAATTCCAGTTAGAGCTGTGTGAATAGTCCAAAATTTGTCTTTGAATGCTTGTTTGCATTTTAAATGACCTTGTTTGCCCATGCTTGCACCCTATTTCTGTTTCCTTTCCACACATATTTGAACAAGTAAGCTTTACTAGTATGATTTTTTTATGGAAATTACATTGCTGAGCTATATATGACACATTTGTAGAAAAGAAATTTTCAGTCTGCAGAAGAAAGTAGTTGCATTGGATATGCTTGCATGCATATCCAAGAACAGAATAGAAAAAATACCCAGTGATTTATCTGACCAATGACAGCAAAGCAACACAGCTCAAAATTTTGAATATGGAATTCTTGCAGCAAACAGTTTGATTTGTGACCTTGAAGCAAAAGGGATTTGAAAAAATCTAAATGCACATGAGAAAATCAAAGTAATCTGCTCAAATACTCCACAAATAGAAAAAGAGACTGAATTTATCAAATAAATTATCTTTGCAGAATTACCTTCTCAGCTCTAGTTATCCATTGTGAGTAACTGAGTGAAAAATAATTACACTGTGGGTCCAGTTCCGGAGTTCTTACTGAAGTGATGTCAGTGGGTGGTTGCCTGATTAAAATGGTACACTACTGGGCCTTCTTACCAGGGCTCCACTACCTAACTACTATAATACATTCTCTCTCTGGCTGTTTTACTGCATCTTGCATGTGTGTCATAATGAATTCAAAACAATGTTAGTTTTAATTAACTTGTCTACCGGGCATTGGTTTTTAAAGTACATATTTATATTTTTAAATCCCTAAATTACTACAGAGATTAATGTTGTTTTATTCTGCTTTATGTCTTTAATCAGTCAAGCCCAAACTCATTTCCAGGTATCGGCCAACATTTATTGCAGAACACAACTTGCTATCCAGGTACTATGTTTTCAGCAAGGTTGACGGTAGTAGCAATGAAACTTGTGCTGAAACAAATTGCAACATATTACATTTTTGTTTTGATAGAATTATGATTTAACAAGAGTTCTCTCTCTTCCATCTAATTTAACTTTGACAATGGTTTTTGAAATTATGACAATATGTAAATATTAGGATTAATAAAACTAAGGACTGGAACCTCCAGTGTTATAGGTCAACATGCTTCCTATTAAAATGATGTAACTGCATCTCACCCACACCTAAATTATTCTCAGACCAACCCTGAATACTCAAGCTCAGAATTTCACAATCCCATTTAAGGATTTTTTTTTTCCGAACTGCCTAAGTGACTTAGGAGTCACTGTCAATGAGACTTAGCCTCTTAAATAGTTAGGTGCTTTGGAATTTCTCCCCCCAGGTTGATGGACTCGTGCTATAAAGATGTACTCCATGGAGAGAAATCAGTTCCCTAGCTAAAAGTCTATCACATAAATGTCACCCACACTCTGTCTTCCTGCCTGTGAAAGGGCCCCCGAGCAGAGCTGAACGTAACAATTTCTTCACGCACCCACTCACACAGCCAGCCATACATTTTAACATCCTACATAATAATCAAATTATGTTTTTCTACAGGCTGGGAAAGAGAGAACTGTGGTGGTGTTTCTATTTCTTAAACACATGCTACTACAGCAATAGGGACCACATATTTAGCTAGATGAATAAATAGGGGACTCAAATGATGCAACTTTGCTGACAGAAGTTGAGACCTGGTTACACAGGGCCAGATCCTGACCTGACTGGAATTTGGAAAAAAAAAAAATTCTACCCCAGAGAATCCTTTCTAGCTTTTTCCAATTAACCTTGTGTATATTGGGACAGTACTTTTGGTGTTTAGGGAGTATTGCATGCATACCCATATAGGGCAGACATTTCCAATAACCATCATACTGCAATTATGGACTTCATTATCAAATTTCAGTACTTTCATTTAAAGAGTTCCCCAGTCAGCAGCGATGCAACAAGTATTTCCATTATCAAATGCTGAAATGCATGCCTTATATCAGCATGTGGTGGTGGCTACTTGGCAGCTGTCACCACTTGACAGAAGACACAAAGTCACTGGATCTTAATTTTTGGCCCACTATTTAGGCAGCCAATAAAGAGATCAAATATTTACACCTAAACTGTAGAAGAGTAAGCTGTCCTGAAAGACATCTTACAGATGGGGGCTTAGCCCGGTGGACAGTGGTAGGAGACACCTGGGGTTTTCCATTGGGCAGGGTCTTGAGGCATCCTGCACTTGCCTTGCCTGGGGTTTGGACCTGCGATGGCCCCTTTGAGTGGGGTGCGGGTGGGAGAAGAAGACCGAGGGTATAGAGAAAGTAGATAAGGAAGTGTTGTTTACTACTTCTTATAACACAAGAACCAGGGTCACCAAATGAAATTAATAGGCAGCAGGTTTAAAACAGACAAAAGGAAGTATTTCTTCACACAACTCAGTCAACCTGTGGAACTCTAGATGGGATGCTTGATAGGGTGGGATCTGAGTTACTACAGAGAATTCTTTCTTGAGTGTCTGGCTGTTGAGTCTTGCCCACATGCTCAGGGTTTAGCTGATCGCCATATTTTGGGTCGGGAAGGGATTTTCCTCCAGGGCAGATTGGCAGAGGCCCTGGGGGTTTTTCACCTTCCTCTGCAGCGTGGGGCATGGATCATTTACTGGAGGATTCTCTGCCCCTTGAAGTCTTTAAACCACGAGTTGAAGACTTCAATAGCTCAGACATAGGTCAGGGGTTTGTTACAGGAGTGGGTGGGTGAGCTTCTGTGGCCTGCATTGTCTATGAGTCTGAGTCTATGAGATGGAGAAATAATTCAAATTTTTGTTTGGCGCTCAGGTATATTTGGTGAAGTTATAGAGAGCTTGTAGCAGGACAACTAGCATTTCTGTCAGAAACGTTTACTCTTAGAATCTCAAAGGTTTAATTCTGTGTGTGGTTAAGTCATCTAGGGTGTCTGGGGAAATGGTCTTAAAGTAACAGGCCAACATTTTTCTGAGTAGATCCAGTCGAAACTTGGGATTTCCATTCCATTTGAATTTTTGATCTTTTTGTTCTGAAATGGAATGCAAACTTGAAATTTCATAATTTCCTTTGAAATGAAATTTCTGGACAAAAAAAAACATTTTCACCCTACTGAAACACTTTATTTCAATATTTTTCCTAAACAAAATTTCATTGAAACCAACACGGTCCCACAAAACATTTCAGTTTTGACAAATTGAAATTTTCCAATGGAAAAAACATTTCCTGAGAGAACTTCTGACCAGCTCTGCCTCAATTTTAGTGCCTCCATTTCAGGGTGCTCAGTCTGAGATATTTTGCACCTCCCTTTTTAAGGTATGTGACACCGGCAGCTGTCATTGACTTAAATGGAGCTTTGGGTGTTCAGAACTTACGAAAATTAAGCATGATTTTGTCTCCAATTTGGCAGCTAAAAACTGACACACTCAATGTTATATGGATGTTATGTAATATTAATGAACATGTTGCTACACTTACTAATTCTATCTAATGTGTGCCTTGCAAAGAGATTCATGGTACATTATCCAAAACAGAACAGAGAGGGAAGAAGCTAAGACTACTCACTTTTCTAATAACTAGTGCTGCTTCCATTAAAACCTTTCCAGTTTTGTCTTTGGTAATCATAGCTAGATGCAAGTTCTGCAACATTTTCATTGTATCCTATACCTAGTATAGGAAATATGCCAGGAGTTTTTCAGTAACATAATTCAGTTACAAATGTAATTGATTCTATGGGTGCCCACAACAGCTGAGCAAAATAGCTCTTAGAATGTGGTGGCTGGACAATACTAACATAGTAAAGGGTGACTCTTAATTAATGGAATATATATAATGGATGTAATTAAATGGGGATATTTCCTGAGATGCAATACACAGGGGCCATCTGTAGAAGACCTTTTCTTAAAGAAGAGATCAAATAAAACAAACACAGTCAAAATGAAAGTGGAAAAACTGAAAGGCCAAAATATATTGAAACCTCTCAGATGTTGCCTAACTCAGATCTGTATATAGGATGTGATTTGAGGTAGTGCTGCCAGATGTGACCTTGGTTAACCAATCAAAAATAATAATAAATGAATAGAAAGAGGTATCATAATGCAAATAAGCAATTGACACTCCAGATTGTGAAGAGTGCTGCCATCAATCTTATTCTAGTAGGAGGGAATTATACTTTCATATTTTTTCATTATCCTCAAATTTAAAACTTTGACAAGTTTAAAAACTGAAACAAATGTATTCAAAACTCCGTATAACAACTGTGGCCTGCTGAATGGAATTAGATTAGAGGAACACTGGCACTTAAGCCAAATGAAACTAGTTGATCCGTACTGATTCATGAGCTTGTCATCAAGAAATACAAAGAGCTGCAGGGATCGTAAATCATATTGTGTTATGGATAAATTAAGTTTCACAACTTAAGCTTGTGAAATTACTCCCATAACAAAAATACAAAACAAATCAATCAAAAGAAAAACCACAAATGAGTAAAGCATATTGAAAATGTAATAACACTGCATATTGCTACTTTTCAAGAGTTCTCAATGAAAATGAAGAATTTTTAGATATTGCAAGGTCACTGTCACCTTAATTGTATCTAATGCAATAATGGTTTCACAGCATGGAGGTACTCCCTCAAAAGAAAAAAGTCACTACACTCTTGGGCACGACTAGAGGCTACCAGAATCACCATGCTAGCAATACTAAGTTGTTCCTGCTACATGTCTGGGAAGGGTTGGGAGTCTGCTTTATCTTACACCTTCTTTCTCATTCCTCTTGGTTGTCATCGGACTACCACTCTGTTTTTTTCTGAAGCTCTCAGACTGTGTATTTGCTTACTGATATAAATCTTATATTATCTCTGAATTTTACTCTTTGCGTCCATAATACCTCAAAAGCAAAAGCTATAGCAAAAGCTGCACCTGGAAGGTGTAACACACTAAATAAGGACTGGATTTTCAAAAGGGAAATTGAATGCCCAGATTTCATTAACTCCTTTCACCATCACCTCCAACACCAATGACTTTCTCAAACAGATTCATTTTGGGTTGAAAATATTTTGTTTCAGCCCAAAGATGAATTTTGTTATTTCTAATTTCTAAGTTGGAGCAAAATTCAAAATGAAGAACTATGAACAGACGCTTTTCCCAAATGTATTCAAAATTATTTGCTGTGCTCTCCAGCACCTTTCACAAGCACTAAATTCAGGGTCGGCTAAAGAAGCAGGTGCCTGGGGCGGCAAATCTGAAGGTGCGGCACGCACTCGGATTCTCGGCAGCAGTTTCTTCATTTTTTCTCCTTCAGCGGCTGCTTTTTTTTCCTTTGCTTCGCAGCTTGGGGCAGCAAAAAAGGTAGTGCCGGCCCTAACTAAATTCACACAATACATTTTTCCTTTAAAATTTAATTACTTCTCCCGCTATTATGGATACTGGGCCATCCACAAGATAAAATGCAGCAAAATCAGTCCTCCCTGCTGGAATTTTAAACAAATGTGATGTTTTCAATTAATTGTGTTAAATCTTCAGCTCTCTGGGCCAGCTCTTTTGCCTAATCTCCTTTTGAACCTTTTAGTTCCACCACTGTCCACAGAATGACAAGAGTTTGTATGTATGCAGTGTTGTAGTCATGTTGGTCCCAAGATATTAGAGCTCTGTGTAAGCCTGAAAACTTGTCTCTCTCACCATCAGAAGTTGGCCTGTTAAAAAGGTATTATTTCACCCACCTTGTCTCTGAGTTTGTACCGCATTTATCGACATCAGCCAACTGACATTATGCAGCAGAGCTAGAATGACTTCACAAATTGTATCATGGTCTGGCTGGATTATTTTGGGAAAATCCATAAATGCAAAAACCCTGTCCCATAACTTATTAGTTTGTATGGCTAGTCTAGCCTTCCTAGAAAAGGTGCATAACAACTGTTAAAAGAGATCCACAATTACTAAAACAGACTTGTTTCTATTTTCTTTTGCTGAACAGTAACCAGTACATACTAACTAAATAAGGATAGCTGTACTTCTGATTTTCCAAAGGTGTTCTGGCAGAAAGTTCAGGTGTTTTTCATAAAAACATTCTTACAAACATAGCCAATAGTTCTTGATGTGTCTTTCAATATCAAACAGTATAACACAACTCAGTGAGGCAAGTGCTATAATGTTGCTGATAGCTGAAATCAGTAATCTAAAACTGAATATTACTCATTGTAAGTGGTTTCTATAAACATTTGTCACACTGCGGAACTCCACATGCTTTGCTATTTAGAAGATCTTCTATGTATGGCCACCTAAGGGATAACCCACTGTGGTAATGACAGTGTCATTACATTATCGTCCACTATAGCTGATGTCCTAAAGTAACTGCTCAGACTGAGGAGGCAGGCATTCTAGTTGGTATACTGTTTAAAGATTCCTGAGCCATAGAAAGGAATACTAAAGATGACTCTTGCTGCTACAGACAGCTTCCACTGTAAGAGCCACACTGCATCATTGATCTATGTATGAATTTCTGTTTGTTGAGTATTGGGTAATCTGACCTCTTGTTGAAACTGTCCACCTAAACCTAAAGTTCATTGGCTGGTCTGAAGCCTGTTAAACTCAGTGGAACGATCAAAACTGAATTAGTTTGAACATGTGAATGTATAATTTCAATATTTTTAATTGGGAACATTCACCTAGCCCTACCTATGGCATATGCATCAGTGTTGTACATACAAAATGAGATAGACAAACATCACAAAAAATCACTCAAAAGGTTCTTTTAAAATTCAGTTTATAAATAGCAGTCACAAACTCAGTGAAAGGCATTTCCTGTGAATTAATGATCCTCTGCTTTCCCTCAAGTGAAAACTTCTTTCCAGCCCCTTGTTATTCTAGGAAGTGCCCTCCAACCTGATCATTATTTCTTAATTGAGATAATAAAGAGCAAGTCTGGATGTACACACATCAAGCTTTGGCTTAGCCATGATATAGGTGACCTGGCACTAATTCTCAATCCACACATGGTCAGAATACATAGCATTTGCAATCGATGACTGAATTTGTGACATACCAATTATACAATGGCAAGAAACTCAGTCTTTCCGCAGGATATTGGAGTTGTGCAGATTAGCAATTTTGAGAAAGGCTAATTCCTGAAATGTTTCACTTTCCTCTTTTTATGAACAGGGATTAAAATTGATTGAATCTGAAGTGTTTTTTCTTGCCTTCCTCATCTAAAAGGAAGATAGGTAAATCGGTTGGTACTGGGTAATATAGTGTCTCCAAGAGGGTGTCATCTTGGAAATGTAAGAGGTACAATTCCAAAGCTTTCAGAAAAGGAGGGAGGCAAGGAAGCTTCTTGTTTACATAGGTAGAGAGCTAAAGCTTTTTTAAAAGAATTGACTTTTGTAAAATAAATATATATGGACTTGTATCTTATTAATGTACATGATGGCACTCTGTTAGTAAAATCAGGATAAAGAGATTATAGGCAAACAAAGTGCTAATGTAAGTACTGTAGACTGCAAGTCCCATTGATTTAAATGAAGTTGTATCTGCTTTACCCAGGACTGAATTGAACCCTCCCTGTACAAACTTGTAAAAAAATCCACCTCTCAAAGGGAATTCTAGGTTCCCTAGATGAATTTTTCCTCATTTTCTCTGGATGAAATAAGAGACCTACATTGAAAAAATATGTGTTGAATATTAACGCAGCACCTAATATTCTCGTAAAGTTCATTGATTCTCTTGTAAATATTCTCTTGTATGTGAGAATATACTGCCAACTATAGCCTGAAATCGCTTATTGAATAACATAGCAGAATCTCATTTAAAGATACTCTAAGGAAAAGAACAGCATTTGACATATATCCAACAAAGTTTTCCCCTCCTACACCCCCAATCACACTTTGAACATGGCATTAAAATCTTCCAAGTGTATCCACATTAATAGCAACCTTGCTGCTGGCTTAACCATATGTTCAGACACTCAAAGGTTAGCACTATTGCAGAAATACTTTAAAGTATCTATTCTTAAGTATCTATAAGTCATAAAGAATCTATTTATTAACTACAAAACATACTATACCATATTGGCCATCTCTCACAAAGCCTTACCTTTTTGAGGACACAACCTATACCTTCTTGTCTATTGCTAAATACCCCAGGAATCATTTCCTTTTTCTACAGGAAACAGAGAGGAAGTAGAAGTCTGAAAACCCTTATGGTGGTGCAGGCCTTCAAATCTTCAGCAAGAGATTCTACAGTCTTCATCACTCATGTATATAAAAGCTTCTCAGTTCACAATTTAAAGGGCTTATGTCAAGTATTTCAAGCCTCACATTATATATTTCAGAGTAGCAGCCGTGTTAGTCTGTATCCGCAAAAAGAACAGGAGTACTTGTGGCACCTTAGAGACTAACAAATTTATTTGAGCATAAGCTTTGGTGGGCTAAAACCCACTTCATCAGGTGCATGCAGTGGAAAATACGGTGCACGCATCTGATGAAGTGGGTTTTAGCCCCCGAAAGCTTATGCTCAAATAAATTTGCTAGTCTCTAAGGTGCCACAAGTACTCCTGTTCTTTTTACATTATATATTGTAAATGTTATGGTATGTCAGTGAAATTAACTTCATTCAATTATACCCACTTATTTGACTTTATCAATAAGCAGAGGAAAAACAGAGTATATGGTTGTGATGCTCTATGATTCAATATCACCATTTATAGCTATTGATATTTCTACTGTTATACAGTTGCAATGAATCTTGGACAAAGTCTATCCTGTAAGGTGTCAATGGAAAAGTTCTGATTTGCTAAATAAGATTATCCTGTTTAAATCCATGTGTCATCACTGTATCTGAAGTTATGAATATTGGCGATGTATCTGTATCTCAAATGTGTTTGTTCCTGGGGTAACACCCACAAGGTAGCTTACATCCAATCTTGCCAGCCCATTGTGAACAGACTGTTCAAGCTCGATGGCCCATTAAGGATGCTTTGCTCTAACAGTAGGCCATAGAAGCCTTCCTGTGGATGCCTCAGCAAAAATATGGGTAATGGCTGCCCCTGTGAGTCATCAAAATGTATAAGGATATGATATGCTCATGTGACCCTGGAATCCATCTTAGAGTAGTAACTTTCCACAAACTGAGGCTGTGAGCTTTGTTTATGCCAGTAAATTTCCAGGCACATGGCAAATGGTATAAAAGACCCCTGAGATATCTCCATTTTGCCTCTTTCCTGCTCTGATAGTATGGACTTACAATGAAAAGAAGCATTTTGAACTATAGACTGAGGACCTTCCAATCTTTTGGAAATTACCAGAGAGACTTTACAAGTTAGCAGACTTTCCATCAGTGTTACAAACTTTGCAATTATGTATATTTATATGATCTATTAATCATAGAATCATAGAATATCAGGGTTGGAAGGGACCTCAGGAGGTCATCTAGTCCAACCCCCTGCTCAAAGCAGGACCAATCCCCAATTAAATCATCCCAGCCAAGGCTTTGTCAAGCCTGACCTTAAAAACTTCTAAGGAAGAAGATTCCACCACCTCCCTAGGCAACGCATTCCAGTGTTTCACCACCCTCCTAGTGAAAAAGTTTTTCCTAATATCCAACCTAAACCTCCCCCACTGCAACTTGAGACCATTACTCCTTGTCCTGTCCTCTTCTACCACTGAGAATAGTCTAGAACCATCCTCTCTGGAACCACCTCTCAGGTAGTTGAAAGCAGCTATCAAATCCCCCCTCATTCTTCTCTTCTGCAGACTAAACAATCCCAGTTCCCTCAGCCTCTCCTCATAAGTCATGTGTTCCAGACCCCTAATCATTTTTGTTGCCCTTCTCTGGACTCTCTCCAATTTATCCACATCCTTCTTGTAGTGTGGGGCCCAAAACTGGACATAGTACTCCAGATGAGGCCTCACCAATGTCGAATAGAGGGGGACGATCACGTCCCTCGATCTGCTCGCTATGCCCCTACTTCTACACCCCAAAATGCCATTGGCCTTCTTGGCAACAAGGGCACACTGCTGACTCATATCCAGCTTCTCGTCCACTGTCACCCCTAGGTCCTTTTCCGCAGAACTGCTGCCTAGCCATTCGGTCCCTAGTCTGTAGCTGTGCATTGGGTTCTTCCGTCCTAAGTGCAGGACCCTGCACTTATCCTTATTGAACCTCATCAGATTTCTTTTGGCCCAATCCTCCAATTTGTCTAGGTCCCTCTGTATCCTACCCCTGCCCTCCAGCGTATCTACCACTCCTCCCAGTTTAGTATCATCCTCAAATTTGCTGAGAGTGCAATCCACACCATCCTCCAGATCATTTATGAAGATATTGAACAAAACCAGCCCGAGGACCGACCCCTGGGGCACTCCACTTGACACCGGCTGCCAACTAGACGTGGAGCCATTGATCGCTACCCGTTGAGCCCGACAATCTAGCCAACTTTCTACCCACCTTATAGTGCATTCATCCAGCCCATACTTCTTTAACTTGCTGACAAGAATACTGTGGGAGACCGTGTCAAAAGCTTTGCTAAAGTCAAGAAACAATACATCCACTGCTTTCCCTTCGTCCACAGAACCAGTAATCTCATCATAGAAGACGATTAGATTAGTCAGGCATGACCTTCCCTTGGTGAATCCATGCTGACTGTTCCTGATCACTTTCGTCTCATGTAAGTGCTTCAGGATTGATTCTTTGAGGACCTGCTCCATGATTTTTCCGGGGACTGAGGTGAGGCTGACTGGTCTGTAGTTCCCAGGATCCTCCTTCTTCCCTTTTTTAAAGATTGGCACTACATTAGCCTTTTTCCAGTCATCCGGGACTTCCCCTGTTCGCCACGAGTTTTCAAAGATAATGGCTCTGCAATCACAGCCGCCAATTCCTTTAGCACTCTCGGATGCAACTCGTCCGGCCCCATGGACTTGTGCACGTCCAGCTTTTCTAAATAGTCCCTAACCACGTCTTTCTCCACAGAGGGCTGGCCATCTATTCCCCACGTTGTGATGCCCAGCGCAGCAGTCTGGGAGCTGACCTTGTTCGTGAAGACAGAGGCAAAAAAAGCATTGAGTACATTAGCTTTTTCCACATCCTCTGTCACTAGGTTGCCTCCCTCATTCATTAAGGGGCCCACACTTTCCTTGGCTTTCTTCTTGTTGCCAACATACCTGAAGAAACCCTTCTCGTTACTCTTGACATCTCTCGCTAGCTGCAGCTCCAGGTGCGATTTGGCCCTCCTGATTTCATTCCTACATGCCCGAGCAATATTTTTATACTCTTCCCTGGTCATATGTCCAACCTTCCACTTCTTGTAAGCTTCTTTTTTATGTTTAAGATCCGCTAGGATTTCACCGTTAAGCCAAGCTGGTCGCCTGCCATATTTACTATTCTTTCGACACATCGGGATGGTTTGTCCCTGTAACCTCAACAGGGATTCCTTGAAATACAGCCAGCTCTCCTGGACTCCTTTCCCCTTCATGTTAGTCCCCCAGGGGATCCTACCCATCCGTTCCCTGAGGGAGTCGAAGTCTGCTTTCCTGAAGTCCAGGGTCTGTATCCTGCTGCTTACCTTTCTTCCCTGTATCAGGATCCTGAACTCAACCAACTCATGGTCACTGCCTCCCAGATTCCCATCCACTTTTGCTTCCCCCACTAATTCTACCCGGTTTGTGAGCAGCAGGTCAAGAAAAGCTCCCCCCCCCAGTTGGCTCCTCTAGCACTTGCACCAGGAAATTGTCCCCTACGCTTTCGAAAAACTTCCTGGATTGTCTATGCACTGCTGTATTGCTCTCCCAGCAGATATCAGAAAAATTAAAGTCACCCATGAGAACCAGGGCATGCGATCTAGTAGCTTCTGCGAGCTGCCAGAAGAAAGCCTCATCCACCTCATCCCCCTGGTCCGGTGGTCTATAGCAGAATCCCACCACTACATCACTCTTGTTGCTCACACTTCTAAACTTAACCCAGAGACACTCAGGTTTTTCTGCAGTTTCGTACCGGAGCTCTGAGCAGTCATACTGCTCCCTTACATACAGTGCTATTCCCCCACCTTTTCTGCCCTGCCTGTCCTTCCTGAACAGTTTATAACCATCCATGACAGTACTCCAGTCATGTGAGTTATCCCACCAAGTCTCTGTTATTCCAATCACGTCATAATTCCTCATTAATCATCATTAACTCTCTTCTTCCTTCCTTTTATTAATAAACCTTTAGGTTTTTGTTACTAAAGGATTGACATTAGCATGATTATTGAGTAAGATCTGAGCTATGTGGCTGATCTCTTGGGATTAGAGAACCTTATATGTGATGAAATTGGTTTTCAGTAATCACTCATCATGGTGTCCAGTGTCTGGGTGCTAAGACAAGGGTTGGAATGCCTAAGGAGACTGCATCTTTGACTTCCTGTTAACCAGTGTGGTGAGACAGAAGTTTACTTTTGTTAATGGCTCGGTATAATAACCACCAGTTTGGGGTGAGACTGCCCTATTTCCCAGCAGTTTGTCCTGAGTCTGGTATTCTCAGCTGTGACTCACTGGGGCCTGGTGAAATGGTATGTAAATTTATTAATATGAACACTGAATAAGTATCCTTGATACTAAATGGGCAGAACAGATAATACCAAAAATGCAAAGTTTCAAGTATCTGGGTTCCAGAATCTGAGAAAATGGGTTATGGAGGATGAAATTATTGCTAGGATGATAATGCCTGATTCAAATGGAGAGAGATAAGTGATGTAGCACGTGATAGAAAGATACCAGTAAGATTTAAAGGGAAAGTCTATAAACTGGTGATTTGTCCAGTTTTAACCTATGCACTGCATGTTAAGCAACAAAGAAGAAGCATGAGCAAAAGATCTGTTCCACAGAAATGTGAATGTTGAGATGGATCAGTGGTGTAAGCAAGAAATACCATATGAAGAATGTATATATTATAGACATACTCAATGTAACATCCGTAAATGAAAAAATGAGGGAGTGAAGGCTGGCTTAGATGATTCGGTCATGTAAAGTGCAGTCCTGACAACTATGTAGGTAAGATGGTCCAGTAGACCAAGATGAAGGAAAAAGACAGAGAGGCCAACCCAAGGAGAAATGGTGGGATACAATAAATGGACACATTAGCATGTTGTGTGATAGAAGATATGGAATTGAACAGTGCACTTTGGCAGGGGAGGACTTGTAGAGCAGACCCCATTTGATGGGATTAACACAAGGAAGAAGAAGATTTGACTTTATCATTATCAATCTCTCCACCTGTCAAAACCTAAGGAGAATAACTAATTGTTCATGGTTTCCAGGACTGTCCTAGGTGGGGGCCCCAAGAGTTGATGGTGGTCAGTTTACCAATATAAGTCTACTGGGAGAGATTGAGTCATTTGGGGCTAAGGTATCCCCACTATGTTGATAATTCTAGTTCTATACTTCTCTTCTTTATCTCTATCCTAGACTCTGCAGTATACTTGTTTGCCCAGTTTCAAGGTGAAAGAAGAGTTTGGATGAAAGCTAGCTGGCTTAAGCTCATTCCAAAAGAGAAAAAGTCAGTACTGGTAGGTAGGAAGCAGCATCTAGAGGGACTTCTGGGAACTGTGATTGGTCCCTCAGTTGAGAAAGTATATCGAACATTGTGAATCAGTGGGGAAAAATGATTAAATCTTAATGGGATCCATCAGTGCAGAGATGACCCATCCTGCCAACAGTGGAGGGGTGGGGCGCAGAGTGAGGGCAACTCATTTCAACAGTGTGACTGAGCATGCTCTGTCAGACTCTCACGTTACCTCTGCATCAGTGCTCCAAGGTAACTAACAGTGTCTTGAAGTGACTTGTATCACGTTCAGCCTGCTGGCTCAGTGACTGTGATCTTACATATCTCTTATGGACCTCAAAAAAGTTAACCATGCTTTCGATGCTGCCAGGCTGAGTTGTTTTCTGAGGAGCTTATGGAGGTGTTAGCCAGTGCACCTAGCTGCCTTTTAATTGTAGCAGGCAAGAGTGAGCAGATAACACCTGTGCTCCACATTCTCCAGTGGCTTCTTATTCACCCCTGGGTGCAACTCAAGACAATTGTCACCAATGAAGCCCCAAATGGTTTGGCAGTAAATAAGTTATCTTTGAAATGCTCTCTACCACTACGTCCTATTTGTGGTAAGTTCCATTCAGACAGTGGACTCCTGTGTCACTCCTCAGAGCTGAACTTCTGGCAGTTGTGGATAGCCAGGCATTCTCAGGGGATGGGCCACAGATTTGGATTTCATTCCCTCTCATGATCTGTGAAAGCCAGAGTTTAACCAACTTCGGGATGCAGAAAAAGACACATCTGTTCAATTTGGTCTTTCTTAGCCAGCAGGGAGTCTCATTGCTGGCTATGGGGAAAAAGGATGGTGGTCAATTAATTGGCTGGGGATTTACTGGCAGGTGGGGATGTGGGGTGGGGAGTGTCTAGCGTTGTTTTACTGTTAACTGTTGTCCTTTTGCCCACAGGCTGCATGACCATGGCTGAATAATAAGGAAGTCTGAAATAGGACCTAAGTAAAGTAAATCCTGTATGAATCAGCTTTTTATTCATATTGTGATATTTGAGGTTAAAATCACAGTTCCTGTAATAAAACCTTCCAGCAAGTTGCTGGGATTTTCTGAAGCAGAATTAGAGCAGCCAACATGAGCAGTTTAGCTGACGTGTGAAGTCCAGAATGTGATATTGCCCATAAGATGTTCATATAGGCACTGAAGAAATGTTGATGTCTTGCTATTTGTGCATCTCCTTTTGGATTTTTCTTGCCACATTAATATTATAAGCATTATTGTCCATACAACATTTTGGGGGGATGGGGTAGAGGTATGGGCAGAAGGAGAGAGGGAGAATGTGTGTCTAATGTAAATCACAGTTACTCTAAAAAAGCCATTTAAGATTAAAATGAACATACAGACATCACAATTTGTAATCATGCCCTGTTAGAATCTTTTTGGCAGCATTGTACAGAGAGTGGCTAATCCTCCTTAATCCTTAAGAAGACATTGCAATAACATTCACCATGCTGAACTAATTTAGTAGTAGTGTGAATTGTACCGCCTACAGTGTGGTAGAGCTCTGAGACATGAAAGAGTTTCATGAGGTGGTGGGGGAAGAGTGTTGGAAGAAGGTCAAGAAAGAAAATCTGATGAAAGAGTAGATACTCTGGCCTGCCAAAGGAAATAGAAAGTTTTGAATTGGTTTTAGTTGTAGCAAAAAAAAAAAAAAAAAAGCCCCTTTTTCTTTAAACAGTAAATTGGGTGCTCATAGGTTTATTCCTCAGTAGGGATCTCATTAAGTCAAATTAATGGCTTTTAAAAGTTCCTATCTTGGGCACAAGATCATATTTGACAAGAAAGTTCAAGATGCAGCTGAACTACTTTGCAGTTTTTATTAACTACAGTAAAAGGATGAAAGCTATATTTTATGGATTGTTGAAACATTTAAAAGCCAGTGATTAAAAAAAAAATACAATTTTAAATGAAAGATCAACGTTTGTTCTATTAGACCCGACCCTCGAATTGCATGGGAATAATAATAGATAAGTTCCAAAAGTAGCTGTAAGCATTGAGACCTAGTTGCCATGCTGAGGAGACCATCATTCCAAACATGGAAATTTGAGAGCTACAAATAAATATGGTGCAATCTTTCCTCCTTCTGCATAAAATGAATGGAAAAGTAAGGATGGTCTAGTGTTTAGGGTATGAACTGAGACTGGAGAGACCTGCATTCAGTTCTATGCTCTGCCACAGACTTCCTCTGTGACCTTAAGCAAGTCACTTACTCGTCTGTGCCTCAGTTTCCCATCTGTAAAATGGGGATAATAGCACTTTCCTGCTTCACGGGGGTGTTGTGTGGATAAATACAAGTACTATGGTGATGAGAGCCATAGCAGTAGCTTCTGGCACTGGCCAGTGTCAGAAGACAGGTTATGGGGCTAGAAGGCCCTTTGGTCTGACCCATTATGGCCATTCTTATTTTCTTAGTTCTAAGTCAGACACACAGAAAGAGTTTTGTAAAAATAAGTGAATTCTGGAAATAATAACAGTAGATTTGTCAGTGCTGTAGATTTTGAGGTAAAATATACATTTGTGTTTCCAGAAGACTAGGTAGATTAGTTAAAAACAGACTAGCCATAAACATCACAGAACTTTCAGAAAAAAAATGGTTTTTTATTGCTTTATTAATTTTAAAATGCAGTGACTTTATGGAATCACTACAACAAATTGTAACTGATATAAAACTCCTTATCTACCCAAGGCACATATGGAAAAGAGAGGAAATGTTTTAAAAACACTACTGTGCTCTTTTATTTACCAGAATATTTAAGCTAGATTCGTACAGGGGGCAGAGGGAAGAACAGCAGTGTATTTTGCAAGACAGCTTTTGTGCCGTAAGCCTACACTCACTGAAGTCAATGGCAAAACTGCCTTTGACTTCAATGGAAGCAGGCCCTAATCCTGCAAACACTTATATAGTGAGTAACTTTTATGCATGTGAATCATCCTCTTGACTGCAAGTGCGGTTGTGTATTTACAACAAAATTTAGGATGACTATAGGATTGGGCCTTTAAACTATAAGCTCCTTGCTGTCAAGGACCAGGTTTTCTGTGTTCTGTTCAGTACAAAGCACACTCTCAGTGTTCAATAAACAAAATTAGAAAAGAAGCAAGAGGTGCAAAACCATAATCAAATCAGAAATTAAATTTGTGTCTTCTGCTAAATGTACAAATGTACTTCAGTCCTTTTGACTGTGTGCAAAACATGTATTACTATAGGCCACCAAAGCTTGGCACACTTTAAAAAAACAAACAAACAAACAAACCCACCATGGAAACCAATAAATTTAAAAGGACATTTTATTGGAGTTCTTTAAAGATTTTGTTGTGTGCTGCTCTTTGCCCTTCTCCCTCTCCCCCTTACTTTGCCCTTGATCTCCTACCCTCTTCCCAATAACAAGTTAGCAGGAGCTTTGAGAAAGGAACCCATTTCTAGCTTATTTTACCAAGCCAAACAGAGAGAAGAAACCAAATCCAAGCCTATAAAATTAAAGGATTTGTTAAAAATCCTGTTTCCTCTACTTTTATCATGTTTTAGTCAAGGTTTATTTTATATTAGGTGTTCTCCCATCTGTGCTTTATAGGCCTCTTCCTGTGTTAGTTCCTCAAGTGCCAATTTGGGAAGGTTATTGTAGGTGAACTATGTAATCTGTTGTTTTTTTCTTTGTGGAGTATGTGTAAGTGTTGCACAAATAGTAAAATATCTACCCTGCCCACAACTAACCGTAATAATTCCTTGAATACTTTCCAGGGCTTTTCCCCATTTGATATATGTGGAAAATGAGACACAACAATTGTGATTTTCCCAGAGTCATGAGTGAAGTAGAGCCCTGATCTCCCAACTCCCCCTCTGCTGTTCTAACCAGTAGACACACCAGCAATTTAGATAGGCTTGAGCAAATCAATTCTGCAAAAGAAAGCATGGAGGCCAGCTTTGGACTCCACAACAAAATTATAATTAAACATAGGGGGCCTATGAGTTTGAATAGGAGCTTGAGTGAGAGAGAATGAGGTTGGGGAAGGGTTAGAAACATTGGTGGAAAAGAGGAGAATCTGGTTCAGTTCAGAGGAATAAGGA
Source organism: Lepidochelys olivacea (assembly GCF_965140295.1). Classification (NCBI taxonomy): domain Eukaryota; kingdom Metazoa; phylum Chordata; order Testudines; family Cheloniidae; genus Lepidochelys; species Lepidochelys olivacea. The sequence goes on along the minus strand of NC_140414.1, from coordinate 42,186,207 downwards.
AGTGTCACGCTGGCAAAGATTGTGGGTGAAGAGTAACCACTGAGAAGTGCAAACATCCTATAGATCACTCAATTTTCTCAGCTTATCCAAGTAGAACTTTCAGATATTTTGAGGTTTACCTATTATTACCTTTGACAGATACTGTAGATTAAGTAGGTATTCAGTACCTAGAGCATCAGTTCCCAAACTGGGGGGTGTGAAGAAATTCCAAGGGGGGCACGAGGCTGTGAAATTTTCATAACGAAAAAAAACTTTATCAGCATAATTTTTTTTTATTTTTCATTATTTATTTACTAGACCAACAGACAATAAGTTATACATATTCTGTATACATAACTATTCATAAAATTGTCCAATTACAGGCCTATATTATTTAACTACAATGAAGTATTAACAATCTTCTCGTTTTTGGTTATGAATATAAGTAGACAAGTATAAAGGTACAAAGTACAATAATAAAAATACAACTATAAATAAAAGTATATAACTGCAATGTTTTCAAATTTCATACCACGAAATGCGATTTTTTTTATTTTTTTTGTCTTTCGACGTGTAAGAGTGCCTTTTCAGTTGGTGGGGAAGCCGAAGAAGGATGTAGAAAGCTATGGAATTTTTAAAAACTTCCTAGCTCACTCGCAAGAGTGTTTGAGACTGTTCTATCGTGGGAGTGGTTACCTCCACCACTCACCGTGCAAGATCAGCTACTTGCCGGACTGGTGGTGGGGTGTATATATAGGGCAGCACGCGTCCATACATAGTAGTAGTAGTAAATAACCATTCACAATAACTCAAATTATCTTGCGTCCATTATTATTCACGATTCAGGAAAAATATTTTTATAGATTTTTTATTAGCATATTATGGCCACGATTAAGAAAAGATAGTACAATGAAAACTATATTAAATATGGTTTCACCATGATGGAAAAAAACAGGATCGATCATCCTCAATGCATAGTATACCATGCATTCTCAGCAATGATGCCTTGAGACCTAGTCGTCTTGAGAGACACTTGACAAAGAATCACAGCTCTTTGAAAGACAAACCAAAATATTTTTTTGCTGCTAAACTTCAAAATTTTAAATGCATGAAGCTGGACACTATTGGAGCTTTTCATCAAGCATCGGCTAAAGCGGTAGAAGCATCTTATGAACGAACTGTCATCGCTCATCACTAAAGTCAAGAAAGCGCATATAGTAGGAGAAATTCTTGTGAAGCCTTGCTCGTTGAAAGCAGCTGATATTGTGCTTAGTGCCGAAAGCAAGAAAAAAATATCAGAAATTTCACTTTCCAACAATTCCGTGAAATGTTGCATTGATGACATGGCAAAAGATCCAAAACTTCAAGTTGTGGAGGCAGGGAAATCTTCTCCTTTTTTCACAATTCAGTGCAGCGATACCACTGACGTAGCACAATGCTGTCAGTTGCTCGTCTACGTTAGATTCATTAATGATGGAACTGTGAAAGAAGAACTGCTTTTTTTGAAGGAATTGATGACCACATCAAAGGCTTCTGATATTATAAAAATGATTTCTGACTTTTTTGAAGAAAATGGACTTTCATGGGAAAAACTGGTTGGTGTATGCACAGACGGTACTCCAGAGATGCTTGGCTCTCACTCTGGATTTGTGACATTGGTGACAGAAAAAAATCCAGCCATAACCACAACTCACTGCGTCATACACAGACAAGCGTTGGCTGCTAAAACCCTTCCAGAGAACCTACGTGACTCGTTGAATTTTGCCATCAAAGTTGTCAATTTTGTGAAGAAGAGCATTTTAAATACGAGACTTTTTGCAACTCTTTGCACGGATTTGGGAGTGGCTCATAAAATTTCTTTTGTTTCACACGGAGGTACGATGGCTTTCCAAAGGGAATGTGCTTTCGAGATTATTCGAACTGAAAGACAAAGTGGAAATTTTCCTCCAACAAGAGAAAAAAGAAGAGTTTTATATCGTGCATTTATGGACCAAACGTTTCACTGCCATACCTTGTGGACATTTTTGAATCTTTGAACAATCTCAATTTAAGCTGCAAGGAAACATCACTGCAAACATTATAGTGCACCATGATGCCATCAAAGCGTTTACAGAAAAAATCAAGCTTTGGAAAAGTTGATTGCAAGCTCAGATGCCTACCTTTTTGTCTTTTCCAACATTTTCATCACTTGCTGAAAATGAAGGTTTCCAATAACTTTGTAAAGAGGATGCGAAGAACAAAATTGTGTTTCATCTGAACTGCCTTGCTGACGAATTCATCCACTATTTTCCAGACAACTTTTCTGGCAACCCCGTTCATAAATTAGCACGTAATCCATTCAATGTTGATGTCGATTCATTTCCAAAAGTATTGCAAGAACAAGCACTCGAAATGAAATACGATTCAAGTCCAAAAGATATTTTTGAAAACTTAAGCCAGAGGAATTTTGGATAAAATATTTCCCAATTTACCCGAAAGGTGGAGAAGAAACGCTACATATTATTCTTCCATTTTCATCGACATACCTCTGTGAAAAAAGCTTTTTGTTTAGTCATAATAAAAACAAAACAAAGGAATCGACTGGATGTCGAAAACGATTTGCATTGCACACTCTCATCTTTCAAACCTAAGATTTCCCAACTCATGAAGAAAATGCAGCATCATCCTTCACATTAAATTTGTTTTGTTTATGCTATTTCTTATTTTAAATTACATTTTTATTACATTTTTGTGCCAAGAAAAACTATTTGTGCTTATTTTTAATTTTAAATAAAAAATTTTATACCAAGTTTTTATGTTTATTTTTAATTTTAAATTATGAATTGAATTTGTTAAAAGGGGAGTTGGATGATGGTAAAGGAGAGGTGGAGGGTGTGAGGGTTTCTCGAAAATTAAAGAGGGGGCATGATGCCGAAAAGTTTGGGACCCAATGACCTAGAGATACTTGAATCATACTTTTCTGAATTGTGTAGGCCCATCTGTAGAAAATATTAGAGGTCTATGCAGTCTGGAGCCATTAGATAAAGCAACTCTTTATAAGAAGTAGACCTATAACAAGGAGTCTTACAGTATGGGTTTTAGTGTCTATAGTTCATGTTTCCCTACTGCTAAATTGGTGCTAAATGAGATGATTATGAGCAGAGATCTTTTAACGGTCACTAGAGAGTGCTGGGCCTCAAATGTAGACCAAATCCTTTTCTTTATATTTGTTTGCAAAGTATATGTAATTTTTCCTATATTTTTTTCAAGAACAAACACTTCAGTGTGTTTCTGAAAATAAACATTGCTAGCAACCCAGAAGTCATGAACAAACCTACAATAAGAAACCCATGCAATCAATCCCTCACTAGTGAGAAAGCCTATAATAAACCAGCGTATGCTGGTGCTGGAGAAAAAATATTTAAATATAAAGTTACGGATTTACTTTGAGACTTACAAAGGCTTATTATCAATGACAGAGAGAAGAAAATAATCGTAATAATCATGAAAAGACTTCACCTATGTCACTGTACACTGAAAATGGAATGTCTCAAAATGAATATAATCTATGACTTTTTCTTCACTCCAGAGCATGGCACACATTTATTTATACCACATATAGAATTATTAGAAGGAAAAACTGACAAGAGTCTACTGTAGTAGGTAAGTGGTTTTTTCTTTCCAATTTAAATCAGGTTTTTCAGCGAAGGGTCAGCAATTTATTAAAATTTCTGATAGTTACATTTCCAACCATTCTGACCTCACCACCACCACCCAGGTTCAATATATAACTGTATCTCAGCTTCCTTTGATGCATTAAGACTGAGATGCAAAGACCACCTGATTAATAAATGGAGATGGATAGGGGAAATATTTGTGCAATATTGTGTATTCTGCAGCTCCAGTGTCACTTTGGACTATCAGGAAGGTAGAGATTTTCTCAGCCACAGGTCCTGTGGAAAAAAATTGTGGGTGATCATGTAAAAGAACTGTTACATAATATATGTGCTCGGGGGAGGGGAAATGGAAACTAAAGTTTCATTGACCACTTTAATTCTGACATTCCTTAACTGTTGAGTTCTTGATTTTAGCAATCTTAACATTATATTAATGTAGTTTTTTTGTATGTTGTGTTTCTGCATTTTGTGCTGTATCCTCCAGTAATGTTGGGGGCTGATTCCTGGAATTCTAGTTAAAATAAAATATGAACTATGACAGACTGACAATATCATGAATGAACTTTACTGAATTAAATTAAAGCTTAGTGAATTACTTTTAATACCTTTGGGGTCCATTATATTAAAAATGCAATTGTGTATGTGTTATTTTGGAATTGCATGTATGTACCTTCTCTAGGAAACTGACAAAGGTTATGTCTACACTACACAGCTTTTAGTGACATGAGAGAGCTCTCCTGCTGATAAAAAAAACTTCCACCCCCAATGAGCTGCATTAGCTTTGTCAGCAGGAGAGTGTTCCTGCCGACAAAGCGCTGTTCACGCTGGCACTTGTCAGCCACAAAACTTTTTGTCTTTCGGGGGAGTTAACACCTCTGAATGACAAAAGTTTTGTCTTTCACTTGGTATTAGGAACTTCTACAAGCTTTTTGGAACAATACCTGTGAAGTGGATTTCCGAGGAAGTAGAGGGGCAGGTAAGGGGAGTACAAATGCCCCACTTTGAATCCACACTTTTGAAGCTATGCCCTGGGGAGGAAAACCCATTGTCTTCTAACTACCCACTCCTGGTAACTCTAGAGCAGAGATCCCTGACCTGCATAAAGGATGGATTAAACAGGTTATGAGCATATTTATTCTGCGCTGAATCTGTGATCAACTTGTGACCACAAAGGAAATTCCTTGGGTGGAATGCTGCAGAGCTTCTCCCACTAGACCCCCTGTTGGAGTTGGGATGATCTCTGCTTATGATATCAGCACCAATAACCTTTATTGGTTTTAATGTTTTCTCTGAAGTCTTTTTCTATTAAGAATAGAATAGAAAGAACTATGTGTAATTTATAATGGTTGATAATCAGGCTTTGAAGAGAAAGCAAGCAGGAGTGGTTGGGCAGTCTGTCTCTGCTGAGACTATCACAGTGAAGGCAGTGGAAATACCTCTGTCAGAAGGAAGTGAGACATGGCCTCCATGCAAGAAAGGCAACAGCTGGGGTGTTGGGAGCTTGAGAGTGGTTGCCCTTGCTGAACCATTGAGGAAAAAGACCAGTGCAGTTGCCCTGAACCATGACAGTAACATTGCCTCTGAAAGGTCAGGATTGTGTCTTCCATATTGCTGGCATGGGCTATGATGTGTTGCTGAGTCAGTCTAGACCAAAGGTACTTGCAACCATATGAATGGTCACCCAAAAAATAATGAAAATGAGTGAATGTTGAAAGAGATGAAAATGTCCTAGAATGGAATAGATTCCTCTCTTTAACCAGAACCCACTCTGTAATGGGTTGGCTATTGTGTGTAATCCCTAACCACTAAGTAGCTTGAAACTGCTGATTTAATACAATGGAAGTGGAAAGATAAATTTTAGCTCAACTGAGTAAGGGATAGGAGTCCATGTATTATAAACAGTTATAGCCAAGAACCCAACTACCGGCTAGCAAAAAGAAGAATTAAAAATCTATTTCAGACTGAAGATGTTTGTTATTGGAGCACAATATTTTACTGGAACAAATGGCTGTGAAGTGTGTGAAAACCAGAGGAATACCTTAGCTACAAATGAACATTGATAGCACTGTCCCTTTTAATCACTAGCATCTCCTCAGCTCCCATTTCCCATTCTCAGAAGTCACTGTGGTTAAGGATAGGCTTCAGAAAGACCCACCTCAATGACCAGTGTTCTAATCTTTTAAAGTTTTCTTTTTCCCCTAGCAAAAAAAATCTGATTTTTAAAAATTTGGAGGCTATTTTTGTGGGGGATGCAGGGGAAACAAAGCGTTAGGAACTTAGGAGAGACTCATTCAATCAATGTCATTCTATCCTTTTGTGTATGTTCTCCTACTGAAATTTTATTCAGCATATGCCATTGGTTTGGGGGCAGCCTTTTCTCAGCCCTGTCTCCCTGGCGACTGGGTGTTACAAAAGTTGTATATAAAAATAGTAGCCTATCTGAGATCTGTGTAAATGGTAGTAGATATAAAGAACATCATCTAGTAGCATATGAAGAGCAACAGTGTGTGTTGTATTGTTCATAAATTTGTAGATTCAATAAAGTTGATCTTATTATGGACTGCAAAAATGGCTTCCCATGTGCAGTTCTTAAGGAACATTATAGGTTTGCTGATGCCAAAAATCTGACTCACCCAGTGTGCTGTTGCATTATAAAAGCTGTCCCTGGTATCTTATATACCTACTTCTTGAAAGAGAATCCAGCAGTTACAGAGGAAGGAAAGTGCAGTAGTCACTGCTTTGCTGATGCATATTTGAGTCTGTGTCTCTTGACTTTCAGATTTATCTTTTAGCTCAGAAACATCAGTTCTATTAATTTCTCCTTAGCGTGGAAACTGACAGAATGCATTTATAGCCACAACCCGCATATTTGAAACACACTGTAACTAGGTTAACGAGAACTCCTCTACTGTTTGCACAGTGCAATTGGCCATATTAAAGTTAGAAGATATCAGCTGGTGAGAAATGTGCTCCAGAAGGAACTAAACGGACAGCAGCTTTAACATCAGATGCCCCATCTCACTGTGAAATGTCTGAAGAAGTTGCAAAATATTGTTTTCCACTACCAGCTTTAACAGATCAACATCTCTGTCCAGGAATGAGCCTCTCATATTATGGTAGCTGATGTGAGCTCCAAAGTTTGTATAAAATTGTAGCAAGCCAGTCTGGTTCATCATTTGCATATTTTCCCAATGGTATTATGCCTCTGTAGCAGGAGTTATACTAACAAATGCTACTCCCAGAGCTGAGATGATATCAGTGACACTGGTGCATAAACAAGCCCCAGTTGCCAACACTTGTAAACATTTTCAAGGGACAATTGTCCAAAGAAGCTGTAGGTCTGGACACTGCTAGGGTTTCCAGCCATCAGAGGGATTTGTGTACATTCTGATGACTTTAAGGTTATTTTTATATGACTGTGAGGGTTTCAAACCTAATATAGTTTGCAAGCAGTTCTTGTTAAATATTAGCATTTTTAGGTCTCTAATTTTTACCTTCAGTAACTGATGCCTGCATCTTTTCTGGTACCATCACTTGCATGTACACATCTCTTTTCATTGCCATATGGGCAGAAAGCTAGGCAACTGAGAAGTCAGGTTGTAAGATGTAACCAGTTCTATCATATGCACCAAATGATTGTGCCAAGAAGACTGCATCTGCAAATAATTGGATTAAGGTGACCCTTGATGTTTGCCCAGTGTAGCAGCACACAAAGCAGCACCATGTAAAAATGAACATTTGCGAACAGTCACTACATAGTAGTATTTGAGAGAGTGCAGATTTTCCCTATACATTACTTAGTTATTTCTTAATCCATCCCTTTAGCATGTGCCCCTCTTTACTTCTCTGAAGTTTTAATTCCTGTTCCTGCTCCCTCCAACACCTCCATTTTCCCCTCTTCTCTAACTTCTCCTTTCCCCCCTCCTCACAGGATCTCTCCTTTGCTTCCCTACCTCCCCCTTCGTATACCCCACCCAAGGTTTTGGGTTTCCCTATTTCTAATTTAAGCCCAGCTGTTGCTGCTGTGATAATTTAATATAAGCAAACCTTTTTCTTTCAAATTAGACTCAGGACTTGTCTACACTTGCAGATGTAGAGCGCTGAGAGTTAAACCAGCCTTTGGAGCCGCACTAGGGAAAACGCTGCCGTGCGTTTACACTCTCTGCTACAAGTGCAGTGGCTTGGCCACTTTAGCATCTCCTGCAAGGCCACAGAGAGCAGTGCATTGTGGTAGCTATCCCAGTGTGCAAGTGGCTGCAGCGTGCTTTTCAAATGGGGGGATGGAGTGTGACAGGGAGTGTGTTGTGTGTACGTGGGGAAGAGACAGTGTGTTCTGGGGTCAGAGAGCGTGGCAGCATGCTGTCTTGTACGTTCAGACAGCAGCAGAACCCCTCCCCCCCAGCCTCTCTCTCACACACACGCACAAATGCCTCTTGGCACACACACCCTTCTGGCACCTGCCCACCTCTGCTCTTATTCCCCCTATATGCCCCTGCTCTTTACCTCAACTTCCTCTTTCTTATCAAGGTCTCTGCACCTTACCCCCTGGCATTAGTCATCCTTCTCTTCCATGTTGCCTGTGTGCCAGTAGGCAGACATTTAGAGCACAAGAGAGAATCTCCCTGATCTCAGTTCAAGTGCTGGCATCATAGCAGCTCCTGGCTGCTAGGAACAATTACAGGAAGAGTCCTTGCTGACCTGGGATAGCGCATGCTCTCTCGCTTTGTGTTGCCTTTGATCTACATTATGGTGAGACTGACCCTTGGCAAATGGTTCTTTGCCTGTGAGGAGGGATAGCTCAGTAGTTTGAGCATTGGCCTGCTAAACCCAGAGTTGTGAGCTCAATCCTTGAGGGGGCCATTTAGGGATCTGGGGCAAAAATTGGGGATTGGTCCTGCTTTGAGCAGGGGGTTGGACTAGATGACCTCCTGAGGTCCCTTCCAACCCTGGTATTCTATGAGTCTTTGTTAAGATAATGGAGGAGCAGGAAGAGCTTTAAGATTATCAGGTTTATGTCTCTGAGTTACAGAGTTAAGAAAGTGTAATTAGTATATTTAAGGATGAGTCTTTACTATCTGTCACTGGCTGTTGCTGATCTTTATTACACGATCAGCATATGTCCTTACCCCTAGTCAGAAAGCCTGTGAGAAATCTTTGAAATAGGATACACAGTCATGTCAGAGAATACCTGTGCTCCATGCAACCCAGAGAATATCAAAGTAGAAGTACCTCATCATCAGTAAAGTATCTGAGACAAACCCCTACCTTTATCTTCAACAACAACAAAAAAAGTACAGTACCTGAGTAAAATGTGCATCACTACCCAGTTGACATCCACAAACAGCTCTGATTGCAGCATCAGTCTGCAAGTATGCCTGTGAGTGGCCCAGAATGCTGTTACATTGATCCAGTGCTTCAGCTGTACCATACTGGTTTCTTTTACACAGCAATGTGTGCTGTGCACTAGTATGTGTACCATTGACAACACATACCCACTGATAGAAAAACCATGGACTCTGTCACTGACCCCTCTCCTGTTCCAATTTAAGAGAATGAAGAAGTGACATGGGGATCTCCACAAGAAAATCCTCAGATTTCTTTTTAAGTCCCGTCCTGTGGTTCTGCATGTGGAAGGAGAGGTTCTGGACCTTGGTATAGACCATAGGGCATACCATTTTGGGGTCATGCTGCCAGAAAGTTCAATAATGGCTGTATAGTTACATGGGAATTTATGCTACAGACATATACCTCCATAAACTCATTCTTTCAAAGCATGTTAGGTAGAGACAGTGTTTCTCTACTTCGAAATAAGCACACCTATCATTGACATTCATAGCTGAAAGAGCGTAAGAGATGTGCAGTTTACAGATCTGTGCTCCTTTAGAGGATGACAAAAAACAGTCTGACCAATGGTACCAAACGGCGTTGTACAAGTCAAACAGTGTCTTTTGACGGATTCTAAATGGATCTGTCAACCATGCTGATTGTGTATAATGATTTGCTGTGTAGTATTAAATAGAGAAGATATGGGGTCCATTCCCAGCTGTGCATGGCATTTAGGCACAAATTTTCAAAAGTAGCAACTAATTTCCCATACCTCAGTTTCTGGGTGATCAGCATTAGACACCTTCAGCCTGATTTTCAAAGGTGCACTCAAAGACACATCCATTGCCTTCATCTGATGTAAGCGGTGCTTAGCACTTTCTGAAATCAGGCACAAGTTGTCTCAAGGTGGCTGCCCATACACTGAAGCACCCAAAATCAGTGGGTACTTCGTAAAATTTTGGCTTTAATCTGACTTTCCATTTCATAGAATTTCATAGAATTGTAGGACTGGAAAGTACTTTGAGAGGTCATCTACACCAGTCCCCTGAACTCACAGTATGACTAAAGTATTATCTAGACCATCCCTGACAGGTGATTGTCTAACCTGCTCTTTAAAGCCTCCAATGATGGAGAATCCACAACCTCCCTAGGCAATTTATTCCAGTGCTTAACCACCCTGAGAGAAAGTTTTTCCTAATGTCTAACCTAAAACACCCTTCTTGCAATTTAAGCCCATTGCTTCTTGTCCTATCCTCAAAGGTTAAGAATAATTTTTCTCCCTCCTCCTTGTAACAACCTTTTATGTCGTTGAAAACTGTTATGTCCCCTCTCAGTCTTCTCGTCTCCAGACCAAACAAACTCAATTTTTTCAATCTTCCCTCAGAGGTCATGTTTTCTAGACCTTTAAGCGTTTTTGTTGCTCTTCTCTGGACTTTCTCCAATTTGTCCACATTTTTCCTGAAATGTGGTGTGCAGAACTGGACACTATACTCCGGTTGAGGCCTAACCAGTGTGGAATAGAGCAGAAGAATTACTTGTCGGGTCTTGCTTACAACACTCCTGCTAATGCATTGTTTGTTTTTGCAACAGTGTTACACTGTTGACTCATATTTAGCTTGTGATCCACTATGACCTCCGATCTCTTTCAGCAGTACTCCTTCCTAGGCAGTCATTTCCCATTTTATATGTGTGCAACTGATTATTCCTTCCTAAGTGAAGTACTTTGCATTTGTCCTTTTTGAATTTCATTCTGTTTACTTCAGACCATTTCTCCATTGTCCTGATCATTATGAATTTTAATCCTACCCTCCAAAGCACTTGCAACTCCTCCCAGCATGGTATCATCTGTAAACTTTATAAGTATACTCTCTATGCCATTTCTCCATCTGTAAAATGCAAATAATCCATAACTACATCCCAGGGGAGACTGTGAGGCTATATTAATATTGGTAAAGCACGGAGATGAGATCCTTAGATTCAACATGCTGTTGTAGCAACAGAATGACTACAATCCACAGCTGCCATGAAGAAATGTGTACCTAATTTTAACTTAAGCAACGGGTAGAATTCCTTCCTCGTTTAATTCCATTGGCTTCTCCCATACTGAGTTGCAATCTACTGCAGAGGCAAAATTTTATGGATTTTTTTTATTACAGTTCTGGGGCAGAGAGTGAGCAGACGACTCATAATTCTACCAGGAGTCTAATGCAACTCACTAATGTGCTTTTATTAGTGCCCCATAGCTTTTAAGCTCTTTTTTAGGATTTGGGGGAAAGGAATCATTCTTAACACGGTTTCCCATGCTTCCTCTCCACCCCTAAAAAAGTCTTTAAACCTCCTAAGAGGAACTAATGGAGGGGTGAGAGGGAATTAGAGGGTTTTGTTAACACTTTTATTGCTTCCTCTTCACTTTTAGCCATTTTGCGTAGGTATATATGTAATAACGCCTTCCTCTGCTTCCCGAAGTGCCTAGAAACATTGAGAGCATAATAAATAACCCATTTAGTGGTGAGCATTACAGATCACAAATCTCAGACACCCTCAGCTGGGAAAATGAAATTGACATCCTGGCTGAGGAACACAGTAAGGGCTGGGTTGTGGTTGCCTCACTTTTTTGCCATGTCGCAATGAACTGGAGGAGCAGATGCTCTTCCCAGTTCTGCTCCTACCTGAATCACAGAAAAGAAAATCCCTGCAGTGATCTGATATTCTGCTGCCTCTAGGACTATAGGATAACTTGATTTGTTACTCACTCTGGTTTCTTGATTTCAAGGAGCCAAAAATATAATATAGTGGAAATCAAGAGAAGGGCTTCCTAGTTCAAAATGTTGGTCATTTTCTTCCCAATATAAATCAGGAGCATGATAAATGGATTATCCTTTCCATACACTGAAAAATCCTAATTAGATGGAAAAGGAATATATTTTAAGTTAGTCTCATATTATTTTATTTTAGTATTTTAAAAAGTTCAATGTGGATAAGAGGATTCAACAAATATCACTTTAAATTGGACAATTAGAATATAAAAATAAAGTGAGATCAAAATATATCTCCATTGTCTCCTTTTTATGGAAGGAAATAATACCAGGTTTTAAGCAGCATCTGTTCCACATATACTTAGAGACAGGTGTTTTTGTAAAGAAGCAACAGAGGAAAGTGATATCATAATGGGTAAAACTTGAAATAAAATATTCATTTTAATTACACTTACCTATCACTCTTTCTAGCTATCCAAGGAAGTCATAATAGCTGTAACTAAACTGACTCTTCAGATTTTGTTTCCATAGCAGAGAGTAATTCAAAGAAAATAAAACACTAATATTTTAACTCCTAAATATTTAATTACACTAGTAGGACATGTAAAATAAATACAATTGAGAAATCAGACTAAACAATTCAAAGTTCCATCTAAGCTAGGGATGGGCAATTTTAATGTAGTATAGGGCCACTAAAACCCTTTGGTAGGCCAAGGGATGTGATGTGAGGGAATGTGTGTGATGGACCTGAGAAGTGTGATGTGGGGGGATATGGGTCCTGACCCTGAGGCACGTGTCTGGAGGAGGGTGAATCCTGCCCCTGTGGGGGTAGTAAGTCCTGGGGATGGTTGGAAAAGAGACCCCCACCACCCACACTCACCCCCACTCCTGTCCAGCAGAGCTGGGCCTGACTCCCCATTCCAGCTGTTGTCTTTTGCCAGAGCACCATGTGAGACATGTGTCCTCCCCTCACAACATCACCCTACCCCAGTGCCTTCCTGGGCCTGGCACCACAGGATGATCTGCCCTAAGCTTGGCTGAGGCAGGCCAAATAAAATGATCTGGTGAGCTTAGGGTGACCAGACAGCAAATGTGAAAAATCGGGACAGGGGTGGAGGATAATAGGAGCCTATATAAGAAAAAGACCGAAAAATCAGAACTGTCCCTACAAAATCGGGACATCTAGTCACCCTCGGTGAGCTGGATGCAGACCCTGGGGCTTCCAGTTGCTCATCCCTGATCGAGGCGGTACTGAGAATAGAATAGAAAAAAAGAAAAAGGGGGGGCAACAAAACATGTTATCGTACAGCTTCTAGCTAGATATTGCTAACTGGAGTTTCAGGGTGAAACTCTGGCCCCATTGAAGTCTTTGGCAAAGCTGTCATTGATTTCAATGGGGTCAGGCTTTCACGCCTAGAACCCGGTCACAGTGAGGAACAAAATGGAAAAGTCAATGCAGCCTCATCTTAATAGCTCTTATTAGTAAGAGAGTTAGTACGTAGTGAAATTCTCAACATATTGTAAACAAAACGTGACACTAGCAAAACAAAAAGGAGGTCCCATTGGAGACAGAATGATCTAAGAGAAGGTCTCAACTCTATCACAGTGTATTGACACTAATAAAAGCTAGCATGGAATAATCTAATCTATTTAAGACAACTAAAATGCCCATTCAACATTACGTCCCTCTGTAGAACATTAACTCCTTGTGTTAAACACCTACAGTAACTACATGGGGCTATAGAGATATCGTCATCATTCATTTCCCAGAGCCTTCTGGAACCTCCACAATTGGATTTTCTGTGCCTGTTTCTTAGGTCATTATTCTTATTTGTAGCACCCACTATATATTAGGTGCTGTCTATGGATGCAGGAAGACACAGTCCCTGCGCAGAAGAGATTATATTCTAAGAGAAGAGACATAAAACACTGAAATTAACTTCTAAACAAATATCAGTTAGTTCCAATGACCCTTTTCTTAGTAATTGTCATGTGGCTAATTTCATATAGGGATTCTGATAGAAGAGGTTCTCAAGATGTGATCTGAAGGAGATGATGGCTGTGGCACGGTAGTTTACTTCATTGAGGTGCTACTGCTGTGAGAGGTGGGAAGATAGAATGACCATCCTAAATATTCAGTTTAATTTTTTGTAAGCCTCTCATGTCCCAGGTCAGAAGTACAGAGCCTGATTCTCATTAACACTAAGCCCCCTTTACAGGTCTTTGGCAGTGCAACTACTTAAAGGCCTCTTTACCCTGCCATATCAATGTAAAGGGGCCTTACTGTAAGTGAGAACCAGGCCCACAATCTTCTGCAGAGATTATTCTGTCCTCCACTGTACCCATTCTAGCATCCAGAACAGTTAGTTCAATTAGCCGCCATAGCCTTTAACTCAGTAAATTAACCTGCAGAGGTCATGTCCTGTTTGTTTGAGAATTATTGCTAAATCATTATCTTCTCCACTCACTGTATCATTTATTTTGTCTTCTGCAGAACGCAGATAGAAAGGGGACTCCCATCATCATCTGCAGCAGACTGATCCTCCATCCCATCTGACTCTCACGGCATTAATTTGGATAGACTAACATCTTCAGCACCACCAAGGACTACTGGAATTCAGGACAAACCAATGGGAGTCACAGGGACCCCAGAATTCAGCTACTGCTTTGTTCTTTGTGCCTTATCTATTTGTCTAGAATAGCTCTATTATTTGGCTTTAACTTCTGCAAATACAGTTGCTTGTGTAGATCCATTCAGTGACAGCAGTGATGCAGTAGTGGGAAGGATGTGACATTTAATGCATGGATTGCACTTAGACTTGTTTCAAAAACTTTAGTAGGTGCTACATCACACTCAGTTTGTTTCAAATACAACAGAAAGAGTCTTTGAGGATCCCTGAAATGAAATGTTTTGTTTAGTTAGATTTTTTTAGTCTTGTCTAAACAAAATTGAAATACAATTCCAAACAAAAAGTTGTTACGCCTTATTTTTTCAATGTCAAAATGAAATATTCAGACTGTTTGGAATTTGTTTTCCCCTTTTCCCCCCCATCAAAACAATTTAGCAAATTTGACACAAATTCACAAAATGTTCCAGTCAATCCGAATCCACATTTTTTGGCAAAAAAATAAAAAATAAAAAATATATTAAAAAAACATACAAAAATGTTGCCCATCTCTACTCCTCCTTCCCCTTTCTGAACATGTGATGATGCATTGTGAACTCTATGACCATTTGATCACTGAGCTTCCCAGGTGACTTTGCCCCTCCCAACAAACTTGTATGATAGGATATAGTTCTATGAGTCATTGGTGAAATCATTCAAACTGCAGTAAATACAGACCAAAACAGTCAAACGTACTAATGTGAAACAGATTTTTAAAAAAAAAAAAAGCCAGCTTCTACATTCTTGGGAAGAAGTCTATAGTGATGAGCAACATAGATAGCCACATCAGAATTCAGTCACGGAGAAGGAACGCCTCTTGGCAGAACCCACAAAATTACTTCACAGTAGTAGCAAGACTTGGCTTGGAAGATTGTGCTTCTACCATTCGATAGGATTAATAAAATGTAGAATTCATGGTTCGTTCAGACACAATGATGGAGAGGTCCTGTAGAATTCTGTACCAGAAAAATAATTTACTATTAAATTCTACTGGATGGCTTAAAAATTCTATAGATAAAAAGATCATTCTCTATGAAATACTATAGGTTTTTAGAGTTATTACTATAGAATCTTAATGGATACTGCTTCCAACCATGGCCGTCCACAGAGTGGCTTTTAGTGAATTAAATGTTGGCATCTATGTGAGCCACATCTTTCTCTTCCATATCCTGCCCCATTTTTCTTCTCCCTACTATGCAGTGGTTACTTCTTACATCACATAGAATAAAACTAGAATATCTGAGTGGATACAAATCTTTTTTCACAGCCAGTTATGGCTTGCTGCTTGCAAAGGAGTATCAGCCTCCAGAGCATTCCTGTGTGTAGCATTGATACCTCTGGAAACACTCCCTTACAACTCACAGAAGAACTCTTCCTCTATGTTTTCATCACTTTTTATAGCCTTTGAGTTCTTTGTCCAGCTACTCGTGCATAATTTTAAAGGATGCTTTATTAGAACATCTTCAGCTCTACTGTTTCCAACTGATTGCCAGTGAGGGCTGATGCTTCCCAGAGTGTAATTCATCGCAAGAAGAGGGCAGCTGGTGTTGGTACTCAGCTTCAAGATGCAGCTGGGGCCCCATGGAAGCCCCACTGATAGAATCAGTCCAAATCATTACCTTGGCCATGCCACTTGTTTGGCTAGCCTTGCTCACTTTGAGGGATGTGCTGGCTCTTTGTGAATTCTGAAGTATAGGGGAGGTTCCCACCAACTTGTGCGGCTCAAATCCACTCTGAGCAAACTTTCTGTCACCAGAGATCCTGCTCCTGGGGATATGCCACCATAAGACAACACAGCCCAGAACTGGATCCAGCTTCTTATAGGAGTAAAATAATTTTCCCGACTCAGGTATAATCAGTTAGAGTACCTACAACTCAAGGTTCCTAGAATTAGTGAAACTGACTTTCAGTAGTTACCTGACGTAAGGAATCTCGTTTTATTTGTTCCTTTCCCCTGACAATTGCACTGGTTTAGTCTACACATACTAGGTGGCTGGTTCCTTGCCTCTCACTCCTTCTGAAGTGTTGTGCAGTGTTTGCTGGATCATTCAAACTATTGCAGTGATTCTTTGTCAGCCTCTGTGAATTTTCTTGAATCCTGTCTGTAGTCACATCAGATGGAACTTCCTTCCCGTTCATTGTTGTCCATCAGCTCCAGTGATTTAGATCCATTCTTGCCCTCCTCCTTCAGCCATCTCTCCTGTGCATGGATAATTTTTTCCAGTGTCAGTAACAGAGAGGAATAAACACAGCTATGCAGTTAAAGTCTCTTATTCTTCCTCAAGATTTCCTCTAGTAACTATTGTCTTTTAGTTCCTACCTGTTGCGGTTCAATGACAAGACAGCACAGAGCTTTTAGCAAGCAAGCGAGCTGGTCTGCCAACCGACTTCTGCCTGTCAGCTTTCCACCTTCCCCTTTATTCTTTCTCTCCCCCCGCGCATTACATTATCCAACAGATAAAAGGAATACACTGGCTTTTTTTAACATTCTTATTTACCAGTCTCTATCAACCGCATTCCTTGCTCTCGGGCCTTGAGCCCAGTCCTGGGAGGCTTCCCACAGTTCATGTCATCTGGGCGAGATTCCAAGGTTGATGCCCTTAAAAGGAGCTGTGTGTGCACAGGTCCAGCACAACACTCCGGGTGTGCCCTGAGTGTTGCCAAGCGCATAAACCTTGTATGAATCCTACACCTACCAGACTGCTTCTGGGATCAGTTATGTTCAGAGCCTCCTCTCTAAACTGTTTTATTACTAGTCTCCAGAACAGTCGTTGATCTGCAGATTGGCACAGAAATTATGTTAGACCAGCAGCCCATGATGCTATCTTTCGGCTTTTAGTAGCAGGGCTATGAACATATTGTACACTATAGCCTCACAGTTTCTTTATTTACTATTCCCATTCAGTTAAGAAATAGTCTCTATCTGTGCCAGATTAGATAGTTTCATTCAGGCCTCCATCCTGCAGGTCTGTTTAAGTCTCCAGTGCTCTGCACACCGTATTCTGCTCCCAAACAGAAACCACAACAATCATTCAAGCATTCTGGGCCCCAAGCTATGTAGCTCTGTGTTCTTGCCCTTGATTTCCTAGGATTCCCCCAGTGACCCTCTTTTTAATTACAGCTTTTAATATCTTTTCTTTGTATACACAGCATTGTAATGAATGCCACTCCACTGGAAAACCTAAAATTGAGTTTCATCTCATAAAGATGACTCGGATTACCTTGTTACTATGCAGGCCTAACATGGTTTTCCCTGTAGGATGTGAAAATTTAAAAACCACCAAAGCTATGTGTTTCTTGTTCTTAACTATTGAGTCTTGCATTTATATGCCAGCCACACTAGCCTCATTAAAGCTGCAAGGTATATGTAGAAAGTTCAAGGTTTAGATAGATTTACAAATTTTTAGGCCAGAAGGGATCACTTTGAAACTCTAATTTGACCTCCTGCCTAACATAAGCCACAGAATTTTATCCAGAAATTCCTGCAGTGCGGGGAATAATTTTTCCCTACTGTGAAAGTGAGCAAATTCAGTCACTGAATGTGCATTATTCTCATACACCTGGCAGCTAACTTTTGCCTTCATTTTCTGATACAGAAAAAAGCTGTGCATCTCTAATGGATGTGTTCCAAAATTAGAAAAGCAACTAAGTAAACATAGTTTCATATCTTTAACACAAACTCTATAGTACCAAGGGGCTGTGCTGCAGGGCAGGGGAGCTTTGCATAACATATGGATGCCCAGAGGCCCTAGTTCATGGAAAAAATACACCAATGAAGACTTGCCTTTCATCAAATAAATTAAACCAGATTTTAAAAAATTTAGTAAATTAAAAGGAAGAAAATGTTCCATTGAACGATTTGCTGCTAACTAGTGAAATATTGACTGATAAATTAACCACCCAACAATCTCCCAAATCATTAAGAGCAACTCAAGCCAAACAATCATAGGTACTGGAAGTAGGTAGTCACAATGAAAAACAAAAAATGACTGCCAATAAGAAGCCATTACATTGCAATCTAAAGTCATTTCACAAAAGTAAAAGTAGAAGCAAATAGATTATAGACAAATTAAATGTTTGATAATCTGATCTGGATATTGATTTGTATATTTGCTAATACCTTTCCAGGAGAACTCATATATTATAATGTGAGCATACTGTAACAATGGTGTCATAATATGCTCCTTCTGAGTGTTGCCTACATGGGCACCTCTTTTAGCTAGAAGCTGCAGCTTTCAGCTTGGAATACATACTAGTTTTCTAATAAGAGAACAAAGCTCTGTTGTGTGACTGAATAGCAGAGTACAGTACTGTGACGGGTTTGGTCACAGAGATCCCCTTGGGACTGTCACCTGATGTGCTGAGACTACCTCTGAGCCCATTTTCTCTGACAGTTTGGGCCACCAGAAACCTGTCTTGTTGAACCAGATATGCTGATCTGCTGCAACACAGACCCAGGGTCTGAACCACGTGCAGACTTAACTGAAAACGGTTTAGCAAGTCCTCCTGTCTCTAGCACCCAGACACCCAGCTCCCAATGGGATCCAAACCCCAAATAAATCAGTTTTACTCTGTATAAAGCTTATACAGGGTAAACTCAAATTGTCCTCCCTCTATAACACTGATAGAGAGATATGCACAGCTGTTTGCTCCCCCAGGTATTAATTACTTACTCTGGGTTAATTAATAAGCAAAAAGTGATTTTATTAAAGTATAAAAAGTAGGATTTAAGTGGTTCCAAGTAATAACAGACAGAACAAAGTAAGTTACTAAGCAAAATAAAACAAAACACGCAAGTCTAAGCCTAATACATTAGGAAACTGATTACAGATAAAATTTCACTCTCAGAGATGTTCCAATAAGCTTCTTTCACAGACTGGACTCCTTCCTAGTCTGGACCCAATCCTTTCCCCTGGTACAGTTCTTGTTAGCTTCAGATCAGGTGGTAACTATGGGATTTCTCATGATTGGAACCTCCTTTGTTCTGTTCAACCCCCTTACATAGCTTTGGCACAGGAATCTTTTGTCTCTCTGGGCTCCCATCCCTCCTTCTAAATGGAAAAGCACCAGGTTTAAGATGGGTTTCAGAGTAGCAGCCGTGTTAGTCTGTATTCACAAAAAGAAAAGGAGGACTTGTGGCACCTTAGAGACTAACCAATTTATTTGAGCATAAGCTTTCGTGAGCTACAGCTCACTTCATCGGATGTATTCAGTGGAAAATATAGTGAGGAGATTTATATACACACAGAACATGAAAATAACAGCTCATTTTAAGTGATCACTCTCCCTATAGTGTGTATGATAACACCCATTTTTTCATGTTCTGTGTGTATATAAATCTCCTCACTGTATTTTCCACTGAATGCATCCAATGAAGTGAGCTGTAGCTCACGAAAGCTTATGCTCAAATAAATTGGTTAGTCTCTAAGGTGCCACAAGTACTCCTTTTCTTTTTATTATTCCTGAGAAATGGGAAAGCATAACATTTAATACACCACATATAGGTGAAGTGCATGCAGTTCCTACATCACAAAGCACATCTGGTTTAGTGAATTCTGAAATGAAACCCACTAAGGATCTGATCCCAAGCCCCCTGAAATCAGTGGGAACCTTTCCATATATGTGTAATCATGCAAACTGTGTGCTGAAGATATATTTTTGGATGAATTCACATTATATCACAGATCTCACTCCAGGGAAAACATGGATGGGTGGATCATGCACAGTCCCTGGCTCAAGGAGGAAGGATATTAATGAGGACTTGACTTCAGTCAAATAAATTATAAATAACTATAACTTTTAAACAACATACAGCACAGTAAATAAAAGGGAAGGAGACTTTCTGTGTTCACATCCTCTGCACTTGAATCTCAGATCCAAGCTACAGAACTGATTTGTGTTAAATAAGCACCCCTGATCCCTTAAACCTTTATTCATTATTAGAACCAAACATTCATGAGGTTCTAAAATTTTGAGATCTTCCTGCTGCTAATAATATTAAGTAATAACACCTTCCTTTCACCTACAGCAGTTGAACCAAATTAAGGCTGCCCTTCGGTTCTTTTTTCCTCTTGTGGCTAGGTATACTAAGAATTGTAAGGGTTCCAGAATAGTGCTGCTGCTGTATATATAAAACTTGTAACAGTACCTACAGGTGTGAGTGGATACTAAATAGTGTCATATAGTTAACTTTAGGACTCTGGCACAGGTCATGTGACTGGGATTGGGCCATAAGGCTTCTGTTTCTTTCTTGCTAGCTTCCATTTCTTCATCTCTGTGTGAGGCGCTTATTACAGTGTATCATTTTTCTATTATGACTGCAGTGCATGGGCACATCAGAACAAGTTAAGGGAGTGGCACCTGAATTCCAAGTTTCCTTGCTTTGCTGGGTTAGTTCAAATCTTTGACCTTATGCATATCCTCTATGTGTATGTAACGTAAAAACATTTATGTGTACAATATTTTCCTGTCTGCTCTCAGAGTTAAGGTGTGCCCTGTCATTTGGAAACCCACAGGAAGGCCAAAGCTAAGCTGAAAATTGTGTTTTAATTTATGGAGTTTTGACAGATGAGCCTGTTGAGTGGCAAGGTTTTTACAGAGGGGATAAAAAGTGTGACTCTCCATCCTTGTATGTGACCTAAGATCCATAGGGAAATTCCAATGAACTTGGACCACACACATGGAGGGACTCCACCTGCATATTATCTCCCAGCTCCCTGTGTCCTATGTTCACACTGGGCCCTGGGACATACTCTCCCTCAGAGGAAGAGAAGGAAGGTACAGAGCCCATTTTCTCATTCATTAATTTGAATAGGATCAGCATTTTTGTACTTTAGCTGCCACACCGAGTGATTATCCCCTGGTTCCACCGCTCCATCCGCCTGGCTATGCCCATCAAAGCATGCAGATCCCAAAATGGCCTCTGCTGGTTTCTGCATATTCCAGGATGGGGTGAGTGCTAATGCCATGTGAGCTCCTCTCCCCACCCTTTTATGCATACTGGCCAGTTTTTGTGAGCCTTAGAATGCTTTCCATCCCCTATGCAGAGGGAATGATTTGGCCCTCAGCCTTTATTTTTTCTGATCCTCACATAAAGCAGTGTGTGTGTCTTTGGCTCATGTCTCCATTCCCCTCAGACAAGGCCCCAGCCAGCTGGAAGCTCATGTAGAAACTATAATGTAACTCAACTAGCAGGCTTTTTATGTTATTAAACAGCTGTCTAAATACCATGTAGATGTTTCTCTTAAGGCTGCTTTAGAAGGGTTGTTTTTTCGGGTTATAGTTCAAAGTTCCAAGTAGGTTTATAATGTCTTATTTTGTTTGTAAAATTACATTTCTTTTAAAACAGCAACACATTAAATTTCTGCATTTCTTGAAAAGGCATTTGGCCAAATGCTGCTCCATTTTGCTCATGCAAACCCACTGATTTTGTCTGTGGGTGTAAATGAGAACAGAGTTTGGCCCATTGTGTGGACTGTATTATTGGACTTATGTGGGTATCGGCACAAGCATCAGGAGTGCTGTGAAAAGAGAACTGGATAGCACCATACATATTTATCCCTTCCATAAAATGAGGCAGCAGCTATTTCTGTACTAAGGGAGCTACCTAGCTAAAGGAATGGGTGGATTACTCTTTCTTTTCCTGTGATTCAGTGCCTACATTTTCATTTTCTTAATTTCATCTTGTTATTCCTAGCCAAGTTATCATGACCCGGTCTAAACAAGAAGTGTGAGGAAGGAAAGAGAACATTAGAAAAAAAGTTAAGTGTGAAATGCCTTACTGAGCAACTGGTGATTTTAGGATTATTACTCATGTCTTTGCACTGCTCTTCTCTATTTTCCGCTTTACAACCCTACCTTTTTTTAGCATCTTAGTTTTAGATTATATGCTCTTCAGGGAAGGAACTGCAAACAAAATTTCCAAGCCTGTGTTCTCAAAATTAAACTCATAAATCTATAATTAAGTAGTTTGATCTAGGTGATCTGATGTACCAAGGGGCTACAAATCTGCATTGATTTCAATGGTATTTGCAGGTGCTCAGAACTTCAGAAAATTAGACCACTTAAATTAAGGTGCCAAATTTTGAATTTAGGAGCCTAAATTTAGTACCCAAAGACACATGAGTCTGTGACAACTTACACCAGCCAAGGATCTAGCTCCCAGATGTGAAAATTTTGGTCTGTGTCTTCACTAGTTTTGTGAGGTGCTTAGCACACCTTTGAGCATCTAATTATAACAAGAATAATTAATAAATGTAGAAATAATTTAATGAAGGTCACCAAATACTGGTGAGGTCATTTCCCAAACATAGCAAAAGCATTCCATAATGGAGTGTATATCGTTCAAATGGACGCCTTTACCATGCCATGAACATGTACCAGTGGAATATTTTTCTCAAGTAATGCTTGCTTCATGAACCCCAAAAAGATTGTTAAATGTGCCTCTGCCCCACTATGATTCACAGTAATGATGTATTGCATTAGACTGTGCTGCAGTTTATCACACTACTTAAAGGAAGAGAATGATTAAAATCACGTGACACAGAGCATGTAAAATCTTCTTTTAACCAATTGAGTTCAAATCTGAAAGTTGCCACTAACTAAGATCAGGCTCGTTAGCTTCCAAGTTCACTAGTGTGAGGTGCAAAAACATCACAGGACAGTTTTCAGAGTCAATTCTTGAGTTGTCCATATTGTGCTATGATGTATTGTCAAAAGGTTTTACTTTGTATGTATCTAAAATATCGCCTTTTTGTTTAGAAAAAGTGCTATTACAGCAAATGTATCAGATGTATTTAATTTGTGGTATTAAATATATATACCCTGAGAAACAGGAATAAATCGTACTGGTCTCTTTTCTGTCCCTGCGTCATAAAGTATTGGCTATTTTATGTATTCTCCAGGGTTCTGAAAGGAAGAGTGGAGGGCAAATGGAATCCACTACAAAAGGACAAGAGCTTGGGCTCTTAAGTTTAAAAGTTAAGGCTGGCATACCATCCTTCACATCTACAAGTTGTGCCTTTCTCTGAGAACTATGTTGAAGCATTATGACAACTGTGATGTTGTCCTAGAAGCAAAATTAAGAACACACACGCTTACTGGAAGAGACCCAGTATCTACCTAGTGTCCTGTTGTCAGCAGTGCCCAGTGTCAGATACGTTAGAGAAAGGTCTAAAGTGTCTGACCCAGACCACTACTGGAGACTAAATACTAGACAGATACAGAATATATGTGATGCTTCAGTGTTTTTGGTTGGTCAGGTTGGGGTTTTGCAGGAGAGCGGGGGGAGGCAGAGGATTAAGCAGGGAAAATTCAGGGATGTACATTTTCAAAAGGCTCAGAATATGCTAATGCTTTATATACCAGTCATGCCTCTCAGTATTCTTTTTCACAGAAAAAGAAAAAAAATGTGGTCACTGGAATATATTCAAAGCAAAGCCTGCCACTTTTAACAAAAATATGAAACCGGCTCTATATTCTAATTGAAGTTGTCTGGTATAAATGCCAGATATATTGAACCTGTAATAAGAAAAGGAGGACTTGTGGCACCTTAGAGACTAACCAATTTATTTGAGCATAAGCTTTCGTGAAATACAGCTCACTTCATCGGATGGAAAATACAGTGGGGAGATTTCTATACACAGAGAACATGAAACAATGGGCGTTGCCATACACACTGTAAGGAGAGTGATCAGGTAAGGTGAGCTATTACCAGCAGGAGAGCTGGGAGGAAAAAACCTTCCCCCTCCCCCACCACTGTTCCTCAGATGTTCTTGTCAACTGCTGGAAATGGCCCACCTTGATTATCACTGCAAAAGATTCCTCCCCCCACTCTCCTGCTGGTAATTACTAAAATTAAAAAAATTAAAATTACTAGCAGTGGGATGGGTTAGAAAATATCTGAACAACACACTTGTAGGAAAGATGAGACTAACAGGAGCTTAATCAACTTAATTCCTTCGTTTCTGGTCCTCAGCTTTGTTTTTCTTTTTTTCTGTTACACTTCATTAATGGTCCACTGAAGGCAGGGAAACATCTTTAAACCTGAGTGCTTCAAGTTGGACTTCTGGTATTTTCAGCCGCTGTCTATTAAAGGGGCAGCTACTTGAGGCCCAACTCTGCTGCCCACACTTACACATTCAATTATGTCTAGATATCATTCCACGACCATGTAACTCTGAAAGCTGGTGGGCAATTTCACCAGCCTAGAAAGGGACATAAAGTTGCAACCATTAATGCTTTTAAGGCCTTTTCCTCAGAGCTTGTTTCATTGTCCACATAATGATCATATATCAACTGAAAAACACAGAACAGTAATTCCCAAAGGCTTTCTCTCGTTTAGCTGGCAGGCAGAGGACACACCTGTCCCCCTGTGACTTGGCTTCTCCTTCTTTTACACTCAACCCCTTAAGCAGGCATGTGATAGGTTAGACCTGTTGCATGTCTGAGTTAATTATGACTCAAGATTGCCACATAACAGGCTCGATTGGAATTATTTAATCAAAGATTATCAATCAGAGATTAGTACAGCATTATACAGAAAGAATAGATACATTAACATCCTTTGATGTGATGATGATGATAAAGAGCTGGCTATGTGTTTTCCTTCACTGTATCTGGAGGGACGTGGCAGATGCATTCCCCAACTAAGTTCCAGTACCAGTGATATTACTAGGGCCCTACCAAATTCAAGGTCCATTTTGGTCAATTTCATGGCCATAGGATTTTTTAAATTGTAAATTTCATGATTTCCGCTATTTAAATCTGAAATTTCAAGGTGTTGTAATTGTAGGGGTCCTGACCCAGAAAGGAGTTGTGGGAGGAGAGGGTCACAAGGTTATTGTGGGGGGGGGTTGCAGTACTGCTACCCGTACTTCTGCACTGCTGCAGGTAGCAGCACTGCCTTCGGAGCAGGGCAACTGTAGAGGGACGGCTGCTGGCTGTGAGCCCAGCTCTGAAGGCAGCCGCCAGCAGCAGCACAGAAGTAAGGATGGCATGGTATGGTACCATGCCATGTCACCCTTACTTCTGCGCTGCTCCCTGCAGAGCTGAGCCCTCAATCAGCAGCCACCACTCTCTGGTTCCCCAGCTCTGAAGGCAGCAGCACAGAAGTAAGGGTGACATGGTACGGGATTGCCACCCTTACTTCTGCGCTGCTGCTGGCGGGGCACTGCCTTCACAGCTGGGCGCCCGGCCAACAGCTGCTGCTCTCCCACCACCCAGGTCTGAAGGCAATGCAGAAGTAAGGGTGGCAATATCGCGACCTCCCTAAAATAACCTTGTGACCCCCTGCAACTCCCTTTTGGGTCAGAACCCCCAGTTTGAAAAATGCTGGTCTCCCCCATGAAATCTGTATTGTATAGGGTAAAAGCACTCAAAAGACCAGATTTCATGGGAGGCGAACAGATTTCAAGGTCCATGACGCTTTATTCATGGCTGTGAATTTGGTAGGGCCCTAGTCATTACGTAGGGATTTCAAAAAAGAAAACCTCTTTTGCCAAAAGAAACATGTTTTGATGTCATTTCTATTCATTCTCAGTGTACCTGATTTATGTGTGAAGTCATGATTATTTATCACTGAGAGGACTGACAACATAATATATTTCAGTGAGGCTTTCTTCCTCCATAATTATTCTTTCCTATCTGCTCTAGGAAATTATCCCTTAACAGTTTCCCAGGTTTATATATGCTTATGTAGGCATAAATGTATTAAGAGAATGGTTTCCCAGATTATCTGGGGTTCTGTGGACATAGAGGCGCCCAAGATTGTATTTAACAATCTAATACCTAGAATTTCTAAATAGGATTACTTATTGGCCAAGGACCAGTGTTCTGGGCCTTAGAATTCAACATACCCCTCTTTGTTAATATCCTAAAAATTCTAAAGAATAGTTAATATATAAATCAAATATACTTAAAGGAAAGGACTAAAAGGGTTAATATTTACTAATAGATACTAACAGCTCCGTTAGCCCTTTACAGGCCACAGTGTCTTTACGTTGTCTTTAAATTGCCATTAAAGCCTTTCAGAATACTGACCTAAATTCATGGTAACTTCTGACAACCTCAGCATCCACTGAGTTCATTCTGCTCACCCAGCCTGTATCACACTGGGATGGCAGCTGTTGCTTCAGATATTTCATCCTTTCTCTCTGGATCGCCTTGTCCTGTAATGTCAAGGAAACTGCTACCCTTTCTTCTTTGTATCAAAACTATAGCCTCCTTTGCTTTCCTTTCTGTTGTTGGCATAGCACAGACAACTTTCATAAAACTACTGCACCTCTTTTGTAAAATGTCTGGCGACATTTTGGTATTATAAGGCATTTGGAAGATTTAGGATCTTTTTTTAAAATAAAATGTTAACTCTTTTGAAGTATTTGGGCACAACTTGCATACATTGAGGATGGCATGTCAGCTTTAACCTCAGCATCAACTCTCTTTCAATTGCTCTGCATATAGCATGATAATCTTCACCTTAATAGAAATGTTAACAACTGTATTTTTGAAACCAAAGCCAAAAAAAAAAAAAAAAAAGAATGGAAATGCTGACACGACTTTTAGCACTGTTGAACCAAGAAGCCACGGATATTAGTGGAGCTGTCAGAGCTTGGGTAAAATGCACCTGAAGAACAAACTCTCTCTCATATAAAGGAAAAACAAAAGAAAAAATATTTCCTATCCACCCTAGCCTTAGGAAAGGCATGTTTCTGTAAGATCTGCCCTGCCCTGCTTTCATGCAGTGTGTGTTTTCTTCTTTGACGTCCAGCCAGCTGTAGGTGTGTTAGCCAGATCTTCAGGTAATATTAATGGTGTGACTCCATTTGACTAAATTAGCTGTTCCCGTTTACACCAACTGAGGATCTGGCTTTTTTCTTTTTAAAGATAATATATTAAAGTGACTAATCTTTCAAAAATGTCTGGTTAAGCCTTTGCCCACCCTTCCCTTTCTCAGCTGCAGATTCTCACCCCTTGAGCCTTGTTTTGGAATAAAAAAGAAACTGGATGTGAAAATCTGCTTTGTGTGCCTGACCACTCCAGCTGCAAAAATTCCCATCCCTGCTTCCTACTCCTCCCCTTTTTTGAGCTCAGATTTAATTGTGTGGGGATTTTTAAAACAGCATCTTCCTTTTGCAATCCCCTTTCCAGCTTCACAGTCCCAACCCCGTGTTCTGTGTTTTAGCCACGTTTAAAATAAAGAATCTTCCTTTCCCTCTTCTTTGGTGAACAGCTCCAGTTCTACCAATAGGAATGAAGGGAGCTTTGCTAAATATCTAAGGACAAGGGGAAAAAAATGGGGGCATTCACAAAGATTCTCCTGTTTGAGGGTACTCACTCAGTTCAGCTAAGCATGTTAGTATGCTATTCCCACAAGGCTGTTCTTTTTGTAAAGTTTACATTAAACTGCCCTGTCTCCCATCCTTCCCCAAACATACTGAAGAAAGAAAGTATTTTATCTCTTGAATCTAGCAGTACAGCCAATAGCAGCTCATGGGAGGATGAAAGGAGGATATTGCTTTGTGTGTGATGCTCTTCCTAGTCATGGTACCATGTGTCATTTTAAAAAAGAAAAATATTACTAAATTTAATGTATGCAGCCCATGAGCACTTTCACATCAAACACTTGCTGCCTTGAGAGAATGTATGGCAGAGATGACTCTGGATAATTCCCTTACAGTACAACACAAGTGCATTAAGGTGAAAGGAGGTCAGCCGCCTTATCTTTATGTTTGTGCTATGCCATTGTCAAAGGCTGTGAGCTGCTGCTGCTCGTATTCATACAGCAGAACTCTGCATTACTGGATGAATTCCAGTTAAAATTGTTCCCAAGTACATACATTCATGTAAAAAGACTGACCCTCCAAGAATGCCAAAGAAATGCTAAGTGGCTTTACTGTGTACGGAAATTCTTAATCTGAGCATCTGGAAGCCCACTCTCAGCGCTCCATATGGCATTCTCATGACATAAATTCAGGAATTCATGATGATGGATATACTAATGAGCAACCTCAAATAACGTTAAGGGCAAAACTATAGCCCTAAGAACTTCTAGAGCTCTGGCTTAAGAGGCCACTTAAGTGTGTGTAGCACTTCAGCCAAAGTAGAAGTAGGTGTAATGCTTCTGGGACATTGTATGAAATTAGATGAGGATTATGTCTTGCTACATCTTTAAAAAGCTGTAGCCTATACTTTCCACAGAACACCATTGCTTGTGCTTTCTATGCATAAGGGTTGGGGGCAACCACCAGGGACATACTCCTGCACTAGCCAGATATGCCACTTTTGGGCTAGTAAGACCTGATACTAAATTCTGCCAGCAGTACTAGCTGTCTTCTCTTCTCGTGGACTTCTGAGCACAGCCAACCAAACTATGACTGCCTCCTGCATGGCTGCACCTGTGGTGAAGGAATGGGGTTCCTTGTGCTATTTCCTCATGCTGGAGTCCAGACAATTGGGAATTGCCAAGCATCATCTTCATGACTAGTGATGCATAATATGAGCAACTGCCATGGTCATAGTTAAGGGAGATGACTGAGCTGAGTTCCATTGGTTTTAAAAGAGAACGAGCTGCTGGCAAGTTGTTCTCCATTAGGGCCCTGCACCTTTGAAACTCTCTTCTCCCCGTTGGTACAGAATAGTCCAAGTCTGTTAACCTTCAGGGCACACGGAAATGCAGATCTTTTCTCCCTGGTTGATAGAGAGTTGGAAGAAGGGTGAAACTGGGGACTGTGGAGGTGGCTGTCTTGATGGGGTTTATTAAATGTTGTTACATTTGTGTTGTTGCTGGGGTAGTGCTATTAGTTGATTGCCAGAGTTTGTATTAATTGTAATTGTAAGAGTTTGTCAAAGTCTCTGAGACCTTGAAATGGGCATTTTTTTATATGGCTAGTATAAAAAAAGAATCGACTTGTCACCAATGCAGACTGTCTGTATTTAAGAGATCACTTCCAATATTAATTTCCACATGCCGTACTGTAGTAAGGAAATATATCTGATTTATCGTGTGATGATATCATTGTGCTGAGCAACAAAGGTTACGTGTATACTGAAACATAAATAATGTTTCCTTAGAGTGTTGAGAAGTAAGAGCTTAGAATTCCTTTTAGAGAGAGTCAAATACAGCCCTGTTATAATCAGGCACAACTCCACTGAAGTCACTAAAAATATACTACGGCTTTATTTGGCCCATAAACTGTAAGTGAATATCTCCTCTAATGCTAAGCCACAAGAATGTGAATGGAAAATGCTGTTCACTGTGAATTTATATAAATGAATATTGTGCTTCTCTGCACACCCTGCCTCTGCAGTCTCAAAATTTAAGAGGCCAAATTCAGCCTTGGTGTACCTTCAGTGACATAGTGGAGTTGCATCAAGGCTGAATTTGGCTTAGGATCCAGTGCCTGAGAAGTAGAAGATGGGCCAATGTCTAAATCATCATCGTCTCTTCTTTGCTAGTGGAAATTGATAAATGGTATGTGTGTGTGCACACGCGTGAAGCATATGTATGTCCTTGTATGTGAATATTCTCTATTTTTGTTGTATATAGACTATATAGTCACATAAATTTTCTGTCTTAATGCTGACTGAAACTACTCTCACGAAAAGCTTGGATTGTGTTTTTGTGTGCTGGCTTGTTTGTTTCCCTTGTCCAGTTTGGTTAACAGATGGGGAGAAATTC
This sequence comes from Lepidochelys olivacea, assembly GCF_965140295.1. Taxonomy (NCBI): domain Eukaryota; kingdom Metazoa; phylum Chordata; order Testudines; family Cheloniidae; genus Lepidochelys; species Lepidochelys olivacea. Next base: position 42,156,149 of record NC_140414.1, on the reverse strand, counting down.
ATGTTAATCATTAGCCTTGATGCTCTCAGGAAATTAAGGGGCCCGATAGCTTCAGGGTAACACAAAACACATGATCACAATATTACTTGAACTACATGTTCATGCAAATATTACACATTTCAAATGCACAGATTGTGCTACTTTGCAGTATTTGAATTTTATATTGTGTCTTCCATGCAAGAATCTCAAAGTGCTGAACCAGTATTAATTTATTAAACCTGACAACATTACTGGGAGGTGGAAAAGTTTTATTAATCCAATTTAACAGATGGGGACACTAAGGTAGGGAGAAATTAAGTGATTTGCCTGAAGTCACCCAGGAAATCTGTGGTAGAGCTGCACTTAGAACCCAGATGGCCTTACTTTCAATCCTGCATTTGAACCTCAAGACCCTCCTTTCCCCAGTCAGAGGTTTATCAGATGTATATACTTTAAACACAGATTATTAAATAAGAAAGAGAATTGTAGTCCCCATTGTGCAATTCCTATTGACTTGTGTGCACTTAACTGGGGCTAGAATTTAATTCTGAATGTATATGGAGAGTTCGTGAAACCACAAAGAGCTCACTAAAGTTATAGTAGTGTAAGTAAGAGAGGAAACTGATCCAATGTGATGATTAATTGGCGAAGCAGTACAATATCTTTCTGCTTCTGTCAGACTAAAGGGTCAGGTCCATTTAAGTCCATTGAAATTGATGGAGCTATGTTGAGACTCTTATACCAGTTGAGAATCTGGCCTGGGAACTGCTGGAGAGTTACTACTTGGGATCAGAGTAGACAATGATGGTTTAATGGTTTTACAGCAGTAACAATATGGGCTTGCACCCTTTTATTTTAGGGAGAGAGAGTGTATGTATGTATGTGGATCCCTATTTCATTTGATCATTTTGGAAGATTCTTCAGAAAGGAGATGAAAAAAATCCAACAGCTAGAACTTATGCTGCTGTGGTAGTGTCAATGTTACTTATACGAACAATACTTAATTTATTTTTTAAAATAGAGATACAACAGTGAAATTCTGTTTCAGTGATTCAACACCCACTGCTTCCAATATGTTGTACAGGAATTCATCTGAGGGAGTCATTGACTGCTGGAGGATTTCTGAAACTTGACACCTCTCCTGACAGATATCTCATAAATGAAGTGCAGGAATTTAAAAGTTCAGCCGTCATGTAGGTTACAGAATTCCTGGCAGTAGTGGGTCCCTCCTTATTACATGTACAATTGCCAAGAGTGACAGTAAACGAGAAACTGGTTGACAGGGGCAAGATTTATTTTCTCTCACTCCAGCTATTTTTTCCCCTTGAAGTCAATGACACAGCTTCTATTGATTTCAGAGGGATGAAGATTAGGCCCCTTGCTCATATTGTTTGATGAGCAAACTTGATTTTCTTCATGCCATTCTGTAGGCCTATTTTCATAATTTAAAGCTACATTCTGCCACACTTACTCACACTAAGTGGCACCTTACTCCATGAGTAGTCCGACTGAAATAAATGACACTACTCACAGAACAAAGCACTACTCAACATAACAGTGGCAGAATCAGGCCATTAATCTTCCTGAGTGAAATAGGCCAATGTCATTAAGGGTCAAAGTACCACTCAGTATTCACCCATAGTTGATATTTACATCAGTCTTTCTGCATACTACAAAGTGCTGATCCTTCTCTAGAAGGCTATCCTTGGGAACCTGCCTTTTATATACGAAGCATTTGTAATGTAATTCAATGGAAGCAGAAGTCAAATTACATCATGAAAAAGAGAGTGTAGTCACCAAAGCTGATATGGAAAGTTGGAGGAAACGTGTTAGTCAATTGTAGTACTGAATTAGAAAACTCAGTGTTATTAACTGAACCAGACTTTCAGCCATAGTTATTTACTTATTTTGGTTTAAACAAACAAGAAAATAATTCACCTTAACCAATAAGTAGAAACTGGCCATTTCATCCCTCTCTAAATACAAATTCAAAAAAATGGGCTTTGCGGCATACTCAGAATGTCAATCGACTTGAGCTGTTTCAAACTAGGGCAAGTGAATTTCTAATTCAAGGAACCTTCACAAAGAAAGGGATGAGGGCTTGGATTCATAAAAGTACTTAGGCACCTAAACACCAGGTTTAGATGCCATGGCAAGTCACAAAAACCCTGCTCAGCTGCTACCTAACCCTGTAGGTGCCTAAACTTGGTGTCTACATTTTCAGGGTAAGTTCCCTGGGAACCTAAGTTTCTGTCTCAGGGCATAAGCACTGCTGCCTCATGGTAGTCATCTGGACACCTACTTCCCAGGGTGATCCATGACTCCACCTAACGCACCTTTGGGGCCTGATCTAGTAAGCATGAGACCAGATTGGGCCCATTCCAAATGTGGTGGTGGTGCTGCCACCAACCTTATAAATTTTAGCCCAATTGTTAGAGCACTCAGCTGGCTGTGGGAGACATGGGTTCAATTCCCCCCTCTATGTGAGGTGGGGGGAGAAAGGATTTGAACAGAGGTCTCCCACACATCACAGGTGCGTGCGCTAACTACTAAGATATGGGATAATCTGGAGCAAGTCTCCCGCAGGCTCTCCTGTTGATACTGTTAGAGTGTGTATAAATACTTAACTAGTCACTGAGCTACAGCAATAATGAGAATGATTTTTATAGCCTGGTGGTTAGGGACCTGCCTTGGGAGTGGGAGACCAGGATCCCCCATCTCCAATTACTTTAATTATTTTTCCAAATTTGGAACATCTTCAACAGGAGAGATTGAGGAAGACCCATTTTAGATAGCCCTCTTGAGAGGTGTGGGAAACCTATGTTCAAATTATTTTTCCCCCTCAGGTATAGGGAAAAATTGAATCCGGCTGAATACTGTAACCAGTGGGCTAAAAGTTATAAAGCGAATGCTGCCACCTCATCCTTTTCCAGTCATTTTATGCGGAGTGAAGCAGGTACTCAACTCATTCTCATAAGAAATTATTTAGGTACCTAAGTTGTCTGCCTTCCTGCAGCCTGGATTTAAATGCTTCAATCCATAAAGGGGCCGGGTTTAAAACACACTCCTCTCATTGGCATTTCCCAGTGGCTAGCGTAGGTAGCTTTCCACCTAGCTTGCTACTTTTTATGGATCCCATTCTAAGGTGCCCATATCTTCTCATTTATTGTATTGGGAGCCTAGGTGCCTAACTAAGGCTTTGTGGATCTCAGTGTTGTTCAAATGTTTCTTGAGGTATATAAAAGTTAGGTGCAGTGATGCTGAGCATCGCAAAACCTAAGTCCCTTTGTGGCTCTAAGCTTAAGTCACTGATGGTGACATTGCAGTTGGGATGTGTGATTCCCAATGTGGATGGACAGACTCGTGCTAGCTAAGCTCAAGCTAAGCACCCTAAAAATGAGTGGATGTTGTGGCCCCATCATGCTAGCCACCCCTGTCAAGCCCATACTGACCCCATGGGCCTGAACCTGGGTGGTTAGTCTGAGCCACACTGGTGCCACAACAGCCACACTGCTATTTTTAGGTTAGCTAGCTTGAGCTGAGCTAGTGTGAGTTTATCTACCACACTGGGAATCACACATCCCAGCTGCAGAGTAGAAATACCCTACAGGACATTCCTTTCCACATGCCAGGGACTGCAGACGTCCATCATGTCAAAGGTAGCTGATAGGTCTAATAAGGGAGTAACTATGATGGATTCCCTGATACTCTCTACCTGCCTATGGGTGCTCTAAAACAGGAGATGCACCAAGTGAACTATAATTGATTGTGTCAATGGATAACCCTTTCATAACCTGGCTTGTATATAGTATATATATCACATGTATACAGCTGAAAAGTTACTTTAGAAAAATGGTATGAAATTAACCTGTAATTACATTTATTTGCTCAATCTTTGGTTACCATTTATGAAAACCTAGAGAAACCATGGGCTGGCTCTCATGTTTTCCATAAGAGCTGTAATATCACACAGGGAAAAAGAAAAATATTAGTGAAATAATTGAAAATAAAGGCTAAAATTTGTAATACATTTTGTAAGAAAATGTATTCCCTAATTCATACCCAGGTCTTTGTGTGTGTAAATTGTAATGAGCATCAGACTGACTTGACTGTGGGTCAAATCCTGGACCTTTGTAGGCTGTGCCTGTGGAGGCAGTGAGAATTATGTAGCCCAGGCAGACAAAATAGTGAGGGAACTCTTACAAATCTTGGGACAGCATTTACTGAGTTATCCAGCCCCAAGCTTTGCCCCCAAACAGTCACAAACTTTGCCTCAGCTGGATGCTGGAGGATAGCAGTGGACAGAAGCAGTTTGTCTACCCTGCCCAGTTCTCAGTCAGTCAGGGAGACTGAACAGGACGTACTGCCCAAAACAGGGTCTTTGGATTAAAGCTGTCTTTGAAACACAGCTGTCAAGAAGGGTGTAGGCAAGCATCCACTGGAGTGAAATAGCCCCCTCTTGTGCATCCAATGAAGTGAGCTCTAGCTCACAAAATCTTATGCTCAAATAAATGTATTAGTCTCTAAGGTGCCACAAGTACTCCTTTTCTTTTTGTGGATACAGATTAACACGGCTGCTACTCTGAAGCCTAGATTACTTCTGTTGATGCCAAACCCCCAACATCTCCTCCACCAGCCAACAAAAACCTTTTTAAAAAAAGAAAAGGAATCCAGTTCCTCTCTTCCCTCTCCTGCCATACTTGTGGTAACTAGAGCTGCATGAATCATGGATTTTTTCAGTTTGCTGGCAATTCCTAAAACTCCAAACAAAAATTTCAGTATGGGTTGACCTGACGCCCAATTTTTGGCAAATGAGAAAGTTACAATAAATGAAATGTGCAAATGAAGGCTCGATTCACAAAATGACCGGGGACGGGGGTATTATGCCCTCATTATAATTTTAGCCCAGTGGTTAAGGTACTAACCAAGGATGTGGGAGACTCAAGTTCAGTTCCCCTCTCTGCTGAATGTGGAGTAGGGATTTGAATGTGGGTCTCCTATAGTGCACTATGGGATATTCTGCTATGGAACTTCCTCAATCTGTTATATTGAAGCTGTTTCACTTTACAAATAGTCACTGGAGCAGAGATGTGAATTCCTACAGCCTAGGTGAATAGCCTAACCACCAGGCTATAGTCATTCTCCCTGAATGGCTGTGGCCCAATGACTATCCGTGGTCATTCACAGTAGCAATTCATAGTTCTTCACCATTTAAAAACATTCACACACCTGTAGTGGTAACTCCATGTGAGTTACTGAAGTTCTGTGGCCCAAAAGGAAAGAGAGTGGAGTGGGAGTCCACAGATGGCTGATTTAGGGGGAGTGAGGCCAGGAGCAAAAAGTCTTTCTGCCCAGCCTAGCTCCACAACTTACCTTCACTGAGCAAATCGGATCACCGACATTTCCCTTTTCACATTGTCCTTGGGATCAGTCAGCCTCCTGCAGAGCCTGTTTATGTAAATCCATGGGGCTTGCACATCCTCCTGGCCACACAAACAGGGTTTTGCCCTGGATGTTTCCTCCTTCAACTACAAGGATTAAAAGTGGTTCAGCTGCTTCTTTTGAGTAATGCTGTTGCATGCGGATACTGATGGTGTGCCTTTTCCCATTTGGGAAGTGGGATATAGGGAAAATTACCTCTACTATAAAATTTCCAAGCATTTTGGCTGTAATCTCTTTGAAAATTAAGGCATTTATTATGAGTGTTTGCATATAATGCTAGTGTGAGTAGATCTGCACAGAAACACAAAAATAATAAAGCAGAAGTAGATGGAATTATCAAGGATGAATCTTAGATTCCTGCAGCAAATTCTGTCCTAGTAAACAGCAATGGCAGTGCTCTAATATTTTCAAGCCATTTTCATGACACTCATTGTAGAGTGGGTGGTTGACAGCTGAATTGCAGTGCAGGTGTGTGGATAATGAACTACTAACTAGGTAACTAGATGTGCCTGAATGGAAGCACACAAGATGTTTGTGAGCTCTTGTTGATCCCAGAACAGTTGAAAGGACTGAGCTTAGTAAATGGAAATATTAACACACTTCTACAGTTTGTTTGATATAATCTCTTACAAGGATATGATCTTCTGTGGTTTGACGCACACCTTCTGGGAATTCTGTCACCACTCCTTAGCCCAATAAATGTGGGCAGGAGTTTCAAATCCTGGAACTTTAAAAGCTTTTTTGGATAGTTCTTGGTAAGTCTGCTAATTTTGTCATCTTAGAGTTAACTAGAACTATATTTCCTTCTACATGTTTCTGTGTTATCAGAGTTTTGCTTTAAATGCTTTGTCTTATTGAGGATACTTTTGCTCACAGTTCACCAATAGCTAATCATGTGGAATTTATCAGCAGTTTTCTAAAAGCTAAGTGAAGTGTGTAATGTGCACTGCAATTTTCTGTACTTTCTTAAATGCAATCAAGATGATGAGTTTAAAAGCATCTTGACCTGCTGAAGTTGTGCTGGTTAGATGATAGTATAAGACTCTGTCCTCTCTATCCCTCAGGATGTCATTATTTGCAGTGTTATGAATAGTGCGATAATGAGCTATTGGATTCTCTTAAAAGTTCTAAAGCTCAGCATGATCAGAAGTTTCTTTGGATTTTTTTTTTAAGAATGCCAAAGCCTAGTTCAATTGCATCACTAAGACACTGAAGGTTAAACTGATGAATGATCATAAGTTCTGAGGTTGCGTAAGAGGTCTTGGTCCTTGTGCCCTTACCTAAGGCACAATTACCATTCATAGAACTGTTCATTGGGGGTAGGGAGGAGGAAAACCAGCTAATTGTTCCTCTGGGGTTTATTTTCTTCCCCAAAACCAGTCACTCATTTCTCACTCTGGTACATTGATTTCAGCTGTCTTTGCAATTGCACCATTTCTGAAATGAGAGGGATCCTAGTGTCCTGAAAGTGCAGCTGCCAAGGTTTCCAAAAGCAACTAGTCTAGTGATTGTGGTGGCCTACATGGGATGCCTTGACTGGCGTTGATTTTCAGAAAACACCAAATGCTATTTCTTACCTTCTCTAAGAGTGGCACCCCAAACCAGTAGTGACTTTTGAAAATAGTGGCCTGTGTTCATAGAGCAGGTGCTGCTTTCGGTGTGGGCCCTTTAAGAAAGACAGAAGAAGTCAGGCTGAATTTGGAAAGGAGGGGATTACTCAGATAGTAGCCCAAGGTGACTATCTCTGAGGACTTAAGAGATGGTTTGCATGAGAGTTTACCCCAGAAAGCATTCTTAAATAAAGGAGCAATACTCAGAGGGAAAGTGACCTAGAGATGCTCACCAGATGGGACATAATCTGTCTCAAAGTTTCAGGTACCAGTGAAAGGGGATGATTCCTACATAAGAAGTGGAAAATCTAATGTCATGATTGAGCAGTGTTTGGAAGGGGTGTGGTAATAGCTAAATGCTGCGGTGTGCCCCGGGAAAGCATTTAGCAGCTCTGTGTCTGTTTTCCCCTGAGTTGTAAATGATATGAATACAGACCTACTTCCAAGGAATGTTGTGAGTCTTTATTCAGAAATGCTGGTGATATTCTTTCCAGTTCTTGAATGGAAGATTTTAAAGTATTATTAAGGGACTCTCTTCCACACAATTCAGGGTCAAGCCAGGAACAGAGACTCATCATAGTTAAGCTGGAGATCAGGTAGAGCAGTAGTGGGGCATGGACTGTTTGTCTGCAAAGGTTCTACGGTGATCTAGTTTACTAGGGACACGCCTGGCTGACTACTGAATTTTGGCCTGGGGTTCAGATGCTGGGGGAAAAGTAAGGGGTAGCAAAGATGGCTATGATGGCATGACTGACTCCAGTGACAAGAAGCAAAAGCAAATGCCAGCATGTTTGTTTAGCAAGAGCTGGAGATGACAGTAGCAACTGTGCACTGAGTGAAGAAAGATGAACTGTGATACATGTGAATTGGCAATAGTGGTGCCTTAGACTTGAGCATGAGGTGTCATGTGTCATGCCACTATGTTTCAGTGAGATGCCAAGGTTTCTCAGTTTCTACATAAACACACTATATTGAGAATCCACTTTGGTTAGTGCTGATTGGATATAGTGAAATATAATCTGAACTCTGTGATTTTTATTCATTTGGCAAAGGGATCACCCTAAGTATAGAGGAAATGTTGGTAGGAAAGTGTGAAGTATTGATTCTGAATCTATATTAAGACTGTTTCCTGAAACTACATCTGCAGGTGTAATGTAAGGGAATCTCAGGATTTGCAGAGGTGGTGGTGGTAAAATGCAATTCTGTTGAAAATAAATTAATGTATATTAAACAGGAGAGTTTCCCCTGTTACATGATTCCCATTCTATCTCTCCTCTACCTTTAGGTCATTTAAAATAAAGCATAGCAGTAATAATAAAAGGTATTTTTACATTGGGAAAAGTTTAAAAATATAAAAAACCACAAAAAGGCAATACAGTATTGTAATTACATTAAGTATGAAGCGAGTGGTTTGTGGAATGTAATAAAAGTAGAAGGTATAACTCCTGAGAGAACTGATACGAATCTCTGACTAGTTAAACCTGTAGGTCTTTGCTCTGCAAGAATTTGTAGCCTCCTTTTTGCTAATAAAATAATCCATTTGTTTTTACTTGAGTGCTGTGGGTCTGATTCTCCTCTTAATTATATCTATGTTCAGTTGAGTTACTCCATTGGTGGTGAGAGGAGAACTGGGCCCTATATATGTCATCTCTCAAATGGTGGTGGGGAGACTTCCAGACAGAAAGGGGGTTTGGAGTTTGTTTTTCTACAGGCCAAGACAACCAAAGCCAAGTAAGAGAACTGAACTGGATTTAAGTAACAACTGGGTGTGAGATGACCGACTTTAAGACCTGCTAAATGAGAAAATATAAGATGCTCTTGCTGAGTGAAATACTATATTGTTAAATATTGGAGAAGGCTGGAGCCCTGGGTTAAGGCGTCATCAGCCCTGCCATTTTTACCCCAGCCCAGTTCTGGATAGAAGAATTTTCTTTGGCTCTGTGCTATATCCTGACCCTTTATAATGTTATCACCACCACACATACAAACAGTATGATCAGCGGGGACCTAACAGCCCTTTACAATCTAGATTGTTCTGGTCTCTTTGTGGAACCTACTGGCCAATCTTTCTTTCTCCTTGCTTTGTATTAGTTTATCTTAAGTTATTGGTTCTTCTGTTGTTGCCTTTTGTTTCCTTCCACCTGGCAGAATCCCAGCTGTGCTATGAATCTCTTGAAGCATTCTTTGCTCTTGTATAAACGTTACTGTCACCTGAATCCTCCTGAGGCATGACAAACAGTGTATTTCTCGCTCTTCATGATGATGCAATGAAATTTGTGGCCTCAGATCTCTATGATGACTTATATCTTAGTGTGTTTGTTCACACAAAGGTATATGGACTATATGACTGAAGTGCACAGGCACAGAAAGCTGGCTTATGAGAGGAACAGCTTCCCATGGGCATACAGTTCTTCATGTTCTGCAATGTCTGGGAAGGATATACATTTACAGGACAGTCAAATGGAATTTCAGTCAAATGTTGTTTTATTGCTTGTCTGAGTGATGTGGGTTCTGTAATTACATAGAAAATGTTACTTGTTTGCACATGGACCTACTGCCTAATCTACAATGGAAACTTTCTTCTGGGTTTTGAAATGAAAGAACACCTTGTTCTTTCTATTCCAATGGCACCGCACCCATATCCTCATTTGCATTCATAACTTACAAAACAAGGAAGGTTTCTGTTTTGTTGCAACCAGTATTCATTTAATATAAAGACAAACAGCTGAGACTGTCAAAATTCATCCTTTTAGCAACCTCCTGATAATTGTACCAAAGGAAGTTAGGAGTTGGAAATCAAAGAAAGAAGTTTGAAACCATTTGCATGCTCACAAATAACCAGGTGTGAGAGATGTGGAAAAATATAAACCTGCCTAAGTGAATTCCCTGATGACTCTGTGCTATGTACTCTCTTGTTTCATTTAAAATCAATTTTGTGGGGTCAGGGGGAGATGATACAGAAGCAAAACCTATATTTCACAAACAGCCTCTGGAAGCTTTGTTTGCAATGTCATAGTCTTCTGAAATCATCCATTTATGTCCCAAGGCCTGATGTAGCCCTGGAGCCCAATTACTCAAGTCTTTTTTTGTAAGCAGTTATTGTTAACCCTCTAGGTGACTGCAGAACGTGCCATTGGAGTCAAGTGCATGTTTCTTCATGCATCTTGATGAAGCTGCATTGTACTCATGGTGGTAGCAACGGCCATAGCTAAAACTGTTTCCATTCCAACCTCCTGTTTTCAGTTGCCTATACTTTTAGAAAAGTTTTCTAGGTTGGGAAGATTTTCCAAGATGAGTTTGTGCCTGAGTGAAATTTTATTTTAAAAGTTGAACTGAAAAGCAAATTGACCATGGGGGGGAGGGATACAACTTCCATTATTTAAAAAAATAAAATTCTTACAACTGTGGTTGAACATATTTTCAGCAAAAATGGGCAGAGGCAAAAAGTAAAAAATGTAGACGAGAAATAGCCCTCACTGAGGAGAATTGTCTTTGAGTGGCCTTGTAAAAATTGCTTTCGATATGGCCAAGTTATGAATCTCTGAAAACTTACTTCTGAATGTGTCCAGAACATATTAAACTGACTTGCTGAATGTGAGGCTAAGGAAGGCTGTACTGTATATGTGTACTTGCTACTTTAGCTGTGTCTTGAGAAATGAACTGAAGGTGGCCATGGGCTACACATTACACTTTCTAAGATAAGGTCTTGCAGACTTTAGGAGGGGTCTGCAAGAAGAGAGTTTAGCTACCACACACAGAAGCAGAGTTGCTCTTCTTCAGTACTGCCTAGTGGATAGGATAGTCTACTGGGACTCAGAATACCTTGTGGCTCTGCCTCTGGCCTATTGTAACACTTGGGCTAGGGTTACCAACCCTCCAGGATTGTCCTGCAGTCTCCAGGAATTAAAGATTAATATTTAATTAAAGATTGTGTCATGTGATGAAACCTCCAGGAACACCTCCAACCAAAATTGGCAGCCCTACTTTGGGCAAGTCACTTTCTTTATTCCACAGTTTCCTCATATGTGAAATGAGGGCAATGATACTGACCTCCTTCCTAAAAGCATATTGAGATACTGGTGAAAAGCACTATACAAGAGCTTGGTGATATTATTATTATGATTGTCTGATGTCTGCAGGAGGTAGAGGAGAATGGCCAATGAAGTTTGGGAGCTAAAGATGGCTAGGAAGAGTGAGATTTTTATGGTCCTGGAGCAATGAAAATCTCTGAAGCTGAGAACTGGTTTGCATGGAAAACATTACCTGCCCAATGCCTGAATTTCAGCACTTCAGGACTTTTACCGGTTCTTGTGGAAAAAATATACGTACGCAGCAATAGCGTAAAAGTTTTCCATATTAATTGATGCAAAATTCCCACCAATTTAAGTTTTTTGTGTTTAACCAAGCAACCATGATATTCTCTTAAATTTGAGGGGAGGGAGAGATAGCTCTGTAATGAGCCTGTTTATCTATTGGGTGCATGCTGTACATCTGAGCTCTGCTTTGATATTTTTAGATACTACGCTTATCATTTTAAAATACACATGATAGACGCTGCTATTTGGCAGCGTATTCACATATATATATACTTTTCTCTAGATTAGATTCTCTACTTCGTTAGGCAATCTCATGAAATGATGATGGAGAGTTGAAGTGAGACTATAAAATAAGATATTTAGATTTAGGTCTTGTCGGCATGGGGAAATTGACTGGCATAGCTATTGTGGAATAAGCTATTCCACTATAGCTATTCTGGTATAACTGACCTGTGTGGACACTCTATTCTGGAATAAAAGTGATTTCATTTAGAATAAAAACACTCTTTTATTCCAGAATAGTGTCCACACAGGGGAGTTTTACAGGAATGGCTTATTTCACTTTAGTGATGCCAGTTAAGTTCTCTTGTAGACAAGCCCAAAGTATATCTTCCTTCCCCTTCCTAAGAAACTCTGTAGAAGTACTAACGCAAAAATCTGCTGCCCTTCAGTTCAGAGACTGTTGCACTTCAGTGGTGAACTAACCTCTCAACATATTCTGTAAATTATAGAGCCAACTGGAACGTTATTACCAAAATAGGCTGTCTAAAAGAAGCTGAAACACTTTGAAACACAGAACTCACCAGGAACAGTTGAGAGGGACAGACATTCTGACTTTATAACTAGGTGATATGGGCACCGGCCTGGGATGTGGGAGATGCAGGTTCAAATCTTGGCTCTGTCTAATCTGGAGTGATAGGGGATGATTAAACTCTGCTCTGAATTAGGCAGAGCAGGGACTTTAACTTTTGTCTCCCAACCCCCAGGCCAGTGCCCTAGCCACCTGGCCATCGTGTGACAGGTATACACCATTTTCACACAACCTTTCTAAAGGTTTTGTTTTCACTCTAATACAGAACAAAATCAAATATTGAAAACTAGAAAGCTGCTGTGAACTTGTCGTCTGGTCAACGCTAGTAAGTAACTCAGGAATGTTCTGCCAATACTGAATTGGCAGGAGACAGGTCTTTTCCATCCCTAATTTTTATGAATCGGTGACTTGATGTTTGGGACACTTCAATCCAACATAAATATGCCAGGCATTATCAGAATATTTCCCCCCCACACACCCCTCATCCCTCCAAACATGCAGATTTAGAGAGGGTGGTTGGCAAATGTCTCACACAATGGTTACTCAGTGCATTCAACTTTTGCTGTAAGTGGTATGCTCTTTCTGAGAGTTTCCTAGTAGGCCACTTGTCTGTTATAACTAATGAACATAAACACTGGATAAAATCCCTGAGCTTGTTTGAGAGAACAGTATTTTGGTTTACCATCAGTCTTTCTTTCTCCAGCCCATATTAACGTGTGCTGCAATTGGCTAACATTAGATCTGGAAGCAATTGGCCATAACAGTTTCAAAATGAAATACTTTTCTAACTGACACGGGCCTTGAGCTTTCCCTCCCCTTGAGAAAGCAATTCTGCTCATCTCCTTACTAATGAAGTCTCACATGCTGGGGCCAATGTTAGTCTTTAAGGGCATGTCTATGCTGCAGTAAAACACCATGGCTAGCCTGGGTCAGTTGACTCAGGCTCATGGGGCTCGAGCTGCAGGACAGTAAAACTGCAGTATAGAAGTTCGGGCATGGGCTCTGGGACATCCCCTCCCCACCCCCCGGGCTCCCATAGAACAGGCTCCAGTCTGAGCCCAAACGTCTACACTACAATTTTATAGCCCAGCCAGCCTGAGTCAACTGACATGGGACAGCCACGAGTGTTTTATTGCAGTGTAGACACCCTAATTGACTTTATAGAGGAAGAATCTATAAAGAATCAAAACACAAACTGGGTTCCGCTGCTGGTGCATTTCCCTCCCCCCTTTTTTGGGGGGGAGGGGGTTATTTGGTTCTGATAGCCTTCAAATCTGTTAGTGCAGTGTGCTATGGAAATGATTATGAAAACTGGTTCCTACAACCACAAGCAAGATTTAAGCACAACTTCTCAAACAATTGCAGTTGTCTACTTAAATTTGAGAAATAATGTGTGGTCTGCCCACAGTGAAGATTAGGCGCCAGGCAAAGCAACTTTTTCATCAGTGATCTGGAAGTAAGTTTAAAAAATCACTGCTGAAAAAATGTATAAATGACACAAAGATTGGTAGAATGGTAAATAATGATGAAAACAGAGCACTCAAAAAGAGCAATTTGGATTGCATGGTAAACTGGGCCTGTTCAACTAAAATATATTTTAATATAGCCAAATACGAAGTTACATCTAGGAACCTGTAATAAAGGCCATATCTATAGAATAAGAGACTATATCCTGGAAAGGAATTAGGAGTCATAGTGGAAAAGCAACTCAACATGTGCTCCCAGTCTAATGCTATGGCAAAAAGGGCTAATGCAATCCTAGGATGTATAAACAGGGAGTAATGAATAGAAGGAGGAGGTGCTTTTTTTGTATTTAAACCTCTGTATGTGACATTAGTGAGACCAATACTGACTTAACCTCAGGCTTGGAATGTTGTACTGGAATACTGCATCCAGTTCCGATATCAACAGCTTAAAGAGGATGTTGGAAAAACTGAAGAAGAGAGGGAGCAGACAAGAGCCACAAACAATACTTGAGAGCTGGAATAATGCCTTCCAGTGAGAGATGTAAAGAGCTCAGACTGTTTGTTTTATCAAGAATAAAAGATTTAGGTGACTGAATTGCACTGTAGAAATAGGTTTCAGAGTAGCAGCCGTGTTAGTCTGTATCTGCAAAAAGAAAAGGAGTACTTGTGGCGCCTTAGAGACTAACCAATTTTATTTGAGCATGAGCTTTCATGAGCTACAGCTCACTTCATCGGATGCATGCAGTGGAAAATACAGTGGGGAGATTTTATATACACAGAGAACATGAAACAATGAGTGTTACCATACACACTGTAACGAGAGTGATCAGGTAAGGTAAACTATTACCAGCAGGAGAGAGAAAAAATCTTTTGTAATGATAATCAAGGTAGGCCATTTCCAGCAGTTGACAAGAACGTGTGAGGAACAGTGTGTGTGTGTGTGTGTGTGTGTGTGTGTGTGTGGTGGGGGGGGGAATAAACATGGGGAAATTAGTTTTACTTTGTGTAATGACACATCCACTCCCAGCCTTTATTCAAGCGATGAAGTGAGCTGTAGCTCACGAAAGCTTATGCCCAAATAAATTTTTTAGTCTCTAAGGTGCCACAAATACTCCTTTTCTTTTTTATTGTGTAAATATTTTCATGAGTAGAAAATATCTTCATAAGAACAGCCATACTGAATCAGACCAAAGTTTCATCTAACCCAGTATCCTGTCTTCTGACAGTGGCCAATGCCAGGTGCCCCAGAGGGAATGAACAGAATAGGTAATCATCAAGTGATCTGTCCCTTGTCGCCCATTCCCAGCTTCTGGCAAACAGAGGCTAGGGACACCATCCCTGTCCATCCTGGTTAATAGCCATTGATGGACCAATCCTTCATGAACTTATCTAGTTCTTTTTTTAACCCTATTATAGTCTTGGCCTTCACAATATCCTCTGGCAAGTGGTTCCACAGGTTGACTGAGCATTGTGTGGAAAAAGTACTTCCTTTTGGTTTTTTTAAATCTGCTGCCTATTAATTTCATTTGGTGACCTCTAGTTCTTGTGTTATGAGAAGAAGTAAATAACACTTCCTTGTTTACTTTCTCCACACGAGTCATGATTTTATAGATCTCTATTATATCCCCCCCTTAGTCATCTCTTTTTCCAAGCTGAAAAGTCCCAGCCTTACTAATCTCTCCTCATATGGCAGCTGTTCCATACCCCTAATCATTTTTGTTGCCCTTCTCTGTACCTTTTCCAATTCCAATATATCTTTTCTGAGATGGGGCAACCACATCTGCATGCAGTATTGAAGATGTGGGCATACCATGAATTTATATAGAGGCAACATGATATTTTCTGTCCTATTATCTATCCCTTTCTTAATAATTCCCAACATTCTGTTTGCTGTTTTTGACTGCTGCTGCACATTGAGTGGATGTTTTCAGAGAACTATACAATACAGATCAAGATTGGATGCCTTCCTGAAAATTATGCTTTAGACAAGCACAAGTTATTCGTCTTGTTACAAGAGTAACTAGGTGAAATGGCTGTGACATATAGGAAGTCAGACAGATGACCTAATGGTCTGTAGTGGCCTTAAACTCTTTGAATCTATGAAAAATACCAACAGCATCTTCTCTAACAAACACCATTAAATATCTTATGACAATCTTTAGGAATTTTTGATCTGTTGTCACTCAAACGGAAATCTTAAGGGCACCAGTAGTGAAATCATATATCCACACAATGACCACCTATTGCACAACAGACATTTTGAGTCATCTCAGTATAGAGGGCCAAAATTTTTCCCCTCTCAAGTCAGTGGAGTTGCTCCAGATTTACACTGCAGTGGAGGCATAGTACAGGGATTCAGACTGGCAATCTAAGAGCAGAATTTAGCCCCAAGGTTTTGGTCCATCACTGAGTGTCAATTTGAAAAGCTGGAATTTAAAGGTGACATTTTGGCCCTGTTAAAGTCGATAGTAAAATTCCCACTGACTTCAGTGGGCCAGCATTTCATGCTCAGATTTTGTTTTTGTGTAGATTTGTGTACACAAATACTTATGAACACAATTACACCCACAATTGTAGTACAATATACACCCACACTTCACACAGTTACAGACCCTGGCCCTGGTCTTATGAGATCCATGCGGACCCCATCCAGGCACGGAAATCCATGCATGTGATTTCTTTGTAGCATTTTGGCCCATGTTCTAATGTATTGAGCTCTGTGGTGGGATAGCATTTAGTATCATTTTAATCTACTCTATTTTGTTTTGTTACAAAAGCACTTTTCCACTGGAGTACCAAAACATGAGTTACAACCATGGCTTGATTTGATTGATAATACACTCTTTAATCAGGGACTTTTTTTTCCTCTTTGTTTTGGAAAATGGTGAAAACCATGGTGGGCACAGTCTGAACAAGAAGATTGTTTGTTTGTTTTGAAAAGTTCAATTTGAAATGGCGGAGCCAGGAATGTAACTAGCATAGTTTCGGTGATCCAAGGTGGACAGGGCCTAATTAAAAACTAATTCCTTTGTCAGCCCCTCATTTATCATCTTATAGTGAAGACAACAATGGGACAAATAAGCACATGGTTGTAAGAGCAGCAAATTGTTTAAGACTTAAAGCTGCATCCTTTCTATTAGTTCAGTTAAAGCTCTCTAATTAGGTTTGACATCACATGAAGCAGTAGCCCAGTGTGTGACCTGATGCTAACTAACAAGCAAATCAGAAAAAGTAGGGATTACACTTAGAATTAACCAGTCAAAAAAAAAAAATCTTGGTGACTCCGGGTTGATTAGTAATGAGATCTGAGGCCTGTCTCCTGAAAATTGCCAATATGAATGTAGCTGAGATCAGTAATGACTGAAAATGTGTTAATTTGCCTTCATGAAACAAGCGAAGTGTCCATGTCCTAAAATCACTAGCACTAACTGGAATTCATGTTAGCAGAGAGGCCAAGTATAAAAGCATGGTTTTAGAGTTAGCATGTTCTTTGTTGTGAAATCAAAAGAGGGGGAGTCAGGAGATCTGGGTTCTATTCTACATGTTTGTCATGTGACCTGCACCTTCTGGGGCTCAGTTTCCCTAATCTGTAAAATCAGATGAAAAACTGCCTATTCATTTGTGTAACTATTTTAAGATCTTCTGATGAAAGGTAGGGGTTTGTGTGTGTGTGTGTATAAGAATCATTTATTACCTGATGGGTGTTGAGACTTAGTTTCCTTCTTGTCCCTGCAGGTAGTCTTTCCAGCACACTGATGGGGCAATATGGGTGAAGCTTGTGTTGCTGCTGTATAATCATGGCTGTATAGAGGATTTCTAGGCAGATGATCTGGGACATCCACTGACAGCTAAATACACTTTAAAATCTACTTTCTTTCTCTACCTCTAAAGGGAGAAATATAGCAGTGTATCATCTCTCTTCTGCCTCTGAGGTTACATGCCTAGCAGAACTAAGCAAAGACATAAAGAGACTTGGAAAATGAACCAAGATACTCCACAGCATTTAGACCAAATGTGGGCAACCACAGTGATTAACTTCCTGCCAGGGGGTTGCTAATTTCTTTAAATCTAATGTGGGAAGATCAACTTCCTTAGCAAAAGAGGCAATTCATTCTCTCTCTTTGCCAATTGTCCTCTGAACAGACTCCAGCAACTCTGTGGGGTCTATTCCCATCTAACAATACAGAAGAACTAGGCATGTAAATGTACCAAATCCTCAAAGGAGAGAGGGTTGGGTGTGGGTGGGTGGGTGTGTATGTGTGTCAAACTGCATAGATTGTTTCTGGGATGTGAACTGTTGTCTATTACAGGTTGTACTTGCAGGCTTGGTCTTAGATTTTTTTTCTTCTTTTTTTCTTTTACAATTGTGATATAGAAGCTTCCAGTGGTTCACTGTTTCCCTCTGGTTTTGGTCCACTGCAAGTATACATCTTAATTTCCCCTTCCTCCCCCAGTGCCAGCTCTGTTATCCAACATGAGGACTGTGGGATTACCTCCCTATGAGCTGTAGAGTGATTTCTTTGAACTCTGCCTAATTGAGTCAAAAGATGCAATTTCAGAGTAAGGTAACACAAGATTCAAACAAGCAAGTATGGATGAATTATAAATTAAACCCGAGACAAGGGATTTCCTCTCTCACTCATTGTGGTTCACAGAGACTGATGTTAGTAATGACATCTACCCTCTCTTGAGGCTCCTCCCATGGTAGGGAGTAGAGTTGGCCAGAGAATGGCAATTCTAACCCTTGACACCTTTCAAGGGTTCTAAAGTTGTTTTTGTTCGGCATTGAAATGAAAAAAAACCTTTTGCAAAATGGAATTGTGTGCCATCTGTCTTTGGATCAAAATGATTAGGGTTTCAGTTTGGCATACCCTCTCTCTCTCTCTGCTATTGAAGAATCCATCTGGAACTCAGAAACCTTCCCAACTAAAATTTTGTTGAAACTAACACATCTGAAACATTTTTGCTTCAAGACGGCCTATTTCAGTGAAAAAACATTTAATTAAAAATGTTCCAACTGGCTCTACTAGGGCCCACTTAATTTCTCCTGCCAGCAAGGTTGTCATGGAGATCCACTGAATCAGATCATCCTCTGCTACACCTCATGCACCGGTCAGCACTGCCCACTTCTTGTGTTGTACTGATCTCGTAGTAGAGGGGAACTTGATGCCATTGTGTGGACTTTTTGTCATTCATATAATGGGGCTTTGGGGTTGAGTGAAGTATTATTTCACTGGATTTCAGTAATTTTCAGGTTGGAGAAATAAACACCTGGGCATTATATATTGGGGTGTGTGTGTATAATGTATATGTCCAGGTGTTTAGTTCTTCGACCTGAAAATGACTGGGGTATATGAAGTCTTATCAGCATTCAAAACCCAATTATATGAAGGATAAAAATATCCCAGCCTAACCATCATCTGTTTAAAAACCTATATACTACAGTAAAGTATTCATTCAAATGTAAAACATGAATTTGCCTTGATAATATTCAGGACTATTGTTATTGCCTTTCTACAAGCATTCCTGTCAGTTCATTTTTGTTCTTGGAAATGTTCATTTAAAATGTTAGTATTAGAGCTGGTATGAAAAAAGGGACACATTCTTTGACAAAAGGATATAACTAATTTTTTGCACAATAATTCACACTATTGAAAACATTTGAGTTTTGAAATGTTTCAAATAGCTTTAGGAAAAATATACATTTTTACAACTGTTTGTGCCATAAGTTTTTTTTTGTCCAACTTGAAAGCTCTTTGTAGGTTTGGGAGTCACCCAACTGAGAGATTAAAACAATACCATGTGACTTAGATGACTAATCATACATGAACAGCCAATTATGAGTAGTGAATAAGTGGAGTGTGGCTCATGTTTTCTTAAACCATGAATGGAAAACTTGCAGACACACAGACTAAATTTATTAAATTGTACTACTGTACAATGAACTGACAATATACTGGTTACAATGTCTTGGATCATTACTGTGAAATAGTCTCTCTTAAAAAAGGAGACCAAGAAATGACAAAAAACAGCTGTAAAGTTTTAAGAAGTTTCTTTTTCTTACTAATTTTTTATCCCTTGGACAACCTTCAGTCAAAGGGTATGTTCTTCAAATGAATCAGCAGTTAGGGAAAATACAGCTATATCTGAACTTATTTGCTATTCATATCCTTATTTCGTGGGGGTGAGGGGACAGAAATAGAGCTGTCCATATTTTATGGCATGAATTATGCCAGAGCCAGATTATAGTAATGAAACTTTTACATCCTGGGCTTGGTGCTTGAGCCAGAACCACTTACCTACACTCTTCCCCTTGATTCTTTACTCTGCTGAACAAGCTGTGGAGATTATTACTCCCAGCTACTCCAAGGTGTGACAAAGCTGGAGACTTAGTAACTCATGAAAATGTTTTTGGTTTTCGTTTCTGCACACACACACTGTCTGCCTGGCTCCTGAGATGTTCTGGTTGTTCAGTGGCTATATCACTTTCCCTGTGTATGAGAATGTCCCCCAACATGCACCCCTTTCTTGCTAGTCCAAGAAGCAAAGTGACTACAAGGCTGACTTATGGGGGTGCCTACATAAGCACATTACATTTATAAACTAGTGTCTCTTTCTAAAATTAAAAATAACAAAGCCTTTCATTTGTAATTGTGAAGCAAGAAGTTGTACTAGTCGAACCCTAATTTCCGACTGCAATTTTCTCCATGATTTGGCTTCATATATGTTCATATAAACCTGACAAAATTTGTCCCAACAGATACAGTGAAAAAATGTTCATTAACTACCAGGAAACAACTCACAGTGAAAAAAATATCTGAAAGATCCTCATGATTGCTGAAACAGCAAATGGATTAAAAAAAATGAAGTACAAATTGTGATGAAATTTTCTCTGCAGGACATGACAAGGCTGTATTGGGTTTGTTAAATATTCCAAGGCTGGCTGCCTCTTTCACCATTCCCACATCAAGGCTCAGGAAATGTCTAGCCATGTCCCTTTGGCTGCTGATACTATCTTCTGGGTAGCAGGCTTCAAGCAGGAGACATTGGTCACTTGTAATCTTAAGGGGCAAGGGAATTCCAAAAGGGTAGGTCCAATATGAGCTAAAAGAGTATGCAGTATGTCCCCTGAGGAAACAGTCTGTATTCTGATTTATGGGTGGTGTAAATTTATCATAAAGCCATTGAAATCAGTGAAGCTATGCTGATATACACCAACTGAGGACCCTGTCCTCTAAGCATTGGCTTTAGTTTTCCCCAGGAAACTTCAGAGTAACCTATTTGTAACATAAGGTGTCTACAAATGTACACACAAGCAGAAAGTTGTTGTTGGTTTGTTTGTTTGTTTTAAAGAGGGTGTCATCAGTCCGAAATGGCTTTCTGAAGTTGACAAAGGAAAAGAAACTGTAAATAAGGAATTGAAGAAAGAGGCTGGGTAAACCAATGAGATGTAAATATAATAAACTATTGCTATAAAACCCACATATTAGTATGTATCCTTGCTCCCAAATACTCCCACTGAATATATACCTCCTGTGTTAAGAGTTAACTCCTGACACACCTCTCATAGCCAGAACTATTGAATACCCAGTTACCAAATTAAAAAGTTTTCAGTGCTATTGATGCAGTGAGTCCTGCTACCATAGAGAGTAGACTCTAGTGATGAGATAGCCGAGATAAGTTATTGATCTTTCATAAACCGCTCGGCCATTATGAGTCGAGCCAAGTCTAATTAAACTGGATACTAACTACAGCCGTATGGTTCCCTTGGTCCTGCTGGAACAGAGTCCTTTAGAGCAGGTCCCAAGGTGAACCGTATTAGGCATTCCTTCTGTCTTCATCTGTCACCTAACTCTTTCCATGATGGCCTTTCAGGCCATATGGAAGATCTTAAGGCTCCTGTGTCTGCAGCCGGAACTGGGTCTTACAGATAGCTCTGGCTGAACCTTCCATTCCCTACAGAACTCCCTGTCTGACTCTCCTATGCTTGCCCTCTACCATTTACTCCCCTTCCTTTGGGGGAAAAATCCCAGGCTTTTTATTTATTCAACAGGTCTTGTGATCTTTCCCAGTGACTTTCTGAAGAGATGGACTCTTGTTGCTATGGCAATTAAATCCAAACCCATTGCATCGATTCTAAAGCTTTGAGGCAGCTTTTGTTCTGGAGGTGGATAGACTATTTATATGAGCCCCATCCAATCTCGCCTCTATAAAGATAGACTGGCCAGGCTCTCAAACAAGTGGCAAACTCCAGAGGAGTTACAGTCATTTCTTTTTTAATCAGCTATGTTGGGTGCAGTAATCTCATTAAGTTTCCAATATAACCACAATGGCAACGCTCATATTCAAACAGAGAAGTCATCACCCACCTGACATCACCGGGGAAACGTGTTTGTGGAAATTTATTTTTGATTCCTTTATAAAAATATAATTGTCAATGTACAATCTGCTTTACCTCACAGTCAGTAAATTTTGACAGCTATTTTAGGCATGTGTTAGGCTAATAATTATAGATCACTTTACTGAGTTGAGCTATTGGTTGTTCTTAAAAGAGAATTAAATGCCATGTTGTTCTTATTAGCTCAGCTATCCTGAGCTATTGGGTGGCTTCCAGCAATCTTTCAAAGCAATCAAAAACTTCTCAAGCTATTTTGCAAAACTTTGTCTTATTTTAACTGATGCACACTTGGGAGTGACAGGCTGTAAAACCAAATAAAAGCAATTGCACTGTACAATGTTTAGAAAGGAAACAGGCCTGAGAGGAAATGACAGGGCTTATATGAAGGAAAGTATAGTTTTGGAAAACCCCACGGTTTCTGAGACAGGTAAAGAAACAAGAGGCAAATGGAATAGAGAGAGAAACCCTACGTGATGGAGGAAAATGCAGTGTCAGAGAGAGAAACACTAAGAGGAGGAGGAGTAGACTGTGCCTGTTAGAGTGATATGTCTGTACATATGTAAATTGCTAATGTATCAGTAGATAGGGGTTCAAGAATATCTAGTATAGTTCCTGAGTTTTGTAGGACCAATACAATGTGGTGGTGTTGCATGCTGCAAATGACTTTCTTGGTGTAGTTCTTTACAGAAGGCTCTTAACAGTATTTTTCCAGTATGGCCATTAGACCCAGTTTAGGTTCTGGTGCAACTATGTATAAATCACTTGAATCTAACTTGCATTTGCAATAAGTTTAACAATGGGAAAAGTGGGTGCACTTGAGTCAGGATCATTCCGAGCTTTAGGGCCATGAGAACTGCTTTGGACACAAATAGTATGTGGATCAGTTCCAAGACCTTGGGTCTCAAGCACCCAATGAAAAAAGAAAAGAGGGGTTGTTCAGCACCCACAGAGCCAGATTAATCTTTTGTGGGCCCCGGCACACAAACTGTGGCCCCACCTCCACTCAGCCTGTTCCCCCTTCCTCCCCCAAGATCCCACCTGCCACTCGTCCGGGGGAAAAGGGGTAGAGAGGAGTACCCACAGGTAAAAAACAGAATTCTGCTCCTGCTTTGCATTTCTTAATTTTGTTTTCAAGGTTGTGGAGTTTGCACATTGTGATTCTTGCTGTTGTGAAACTATTTTTCTCTGCTACATGCTATGATACCATTTAAGCTTCCCAAAACAACGTTGATCATTTTAGCAATTTAGTAAGACTGGAGAGCTATCTTCATCCATAGGACAGAATCTGGGCAGCCAGACATTGGCCAGCACAATCCTCCCTATTTCTGCCAGCATGCTTTCATCCTGATCTACAAAGACCCCTTCTAGGGAGAAAGGGTAGAAGAGTCTCCAAACCCATTCCATGCTTGTCCTGTCTGCTTAGAATGCCAACAGCAGTAACATTTATGGTACTAATTTGTAGTGTGTCATCTAGAAACTGCATTGGGAACTACTGAATCTTTTTACATAGGTAACCAGAGAGGCATCATATGGTAATTATTTTGAGCCCTATCAGCCTGATCCGGATATGAATCAACAAGCTGGAGAAGAAAGGCCACTGAAAACTGTTTTAAACTGGTCTAAAAGTTATACCATCAAAGGGCATGGTGTTAATACTTTTTTTAATTTTAAAAGTACTATAAAACTGTTTGTGCTCAGACTAGTGTTTTACTTTCATATTAGCAAAATCTATTTCATCAAGAGACTTGTTCTGTACAGTATAGTTTACTGTAAATGCAAAGTGTTTCAGATTAAAATTGCCATATTAAATATATACGGTGTTCAGGTTACTCAATTTTATTGCATAAACTGAAAAATTGCTGGCACAGAGTTTTTTAGCTATACAAGTTGCAATTTCTTAAGCCGAGAAGAATCTTTTTAAGTACTGGTATGAAGCCTAAGTGTGTGTTTTCATACTTAAGCAATAACTTCATCTCAATTTTTTTACTACACAGCCTGCCAATTAAAAAAAGGCTAATATTAGAAGGTAATGTGAAAAACAGAAATATTACTGGTTATGTTTTTTTATCAGTTTCGATTTAAAAGAAAGCTAGCTTTAGTATTTTGGACAGCATTATCTGTTTTCTAAATATGGGTGTGTTTGTTGTGTGTGAAGATTTCAATATATTTATTATAGCTCATAATGGTTTGTATGGACCCATCTTTCTTAAATGGATATATTTCACATAATAGATTTGTCCAAAGTACTAGCAGTAATCTGGACAGTAAGACTGGGCTTAGTTGGAAACAAACTTGACTAAATTTATTCCTCTTGCACTTCAGATATTCCCTAACATCATATTTTAAATGCTTTTTAAAGTTCATGCAGGTAGTGAAGAATTCAACAACCTAAAGGCAGAAATGGTGACCAACTTCTTAGGTATTTCAAATAACTACCATCATTAAAATAATAAAACACACAGTCATTTGTTTCAATCTGAGATCCTCAAGGATAGTTTATTACCTGCCTTTTTTTATGTCCAAAAGAACAGCCAAACACAATAACAAAGAAAAATAAACATTGAAAAGACAGAGTTTTAATATATATATATAGAGAGAGAGAGAGAGATCCTACAGTGCATTCATTGGGATAACTGGCTCCTGTGGTCATAAGGAAAAGTTACCAGAGATTCCGCAATGTTAAAAAGAAAACACTCCTGAACAGAGAATGTCCCTGAGAATCCTTTTGGGAAGCTTTTTTTAAAAAAAAAAATCAGTAGTTTTCCCAAAAAGCTACAGCTGTTGTGCTGCTTTTGATTTGATTTGATTTTTTTTAATTGAGTCCAGTATGCCATTATTAAAATTAGGGGAAATCCTACATTAAATTGTAAAGTAGTAGGGAATAAAAATGGGTGATCTTTGGGAGAGTAAAATTTACTAGTGATTAATGAGCTTCAAAATGCTCAGTCTTGTGAGGTGCTTATAGAGAAGATACAGAATAGATTTTCATAGAGAAGACACAGAACCTCAAGTGAAGCGCAAGATAAAAGCAACAGATCATCATAATAATTGAGAATACCTTGATGGCTGGACATTCAGTAGCAACTACTGAGATTAATCCTTTCAAGGCTGTCACATGGCAGAAAGGCAAAAAAAATCTTAAATAAGTTTGTGCTGAAAAGGCTTGAAGCTGCTAAATCTGAAGGTGACCTCCTTAGCCCTTTAGCCAGGGTAAGGGATTTTGTTCTGTGCTCAGAGTCTGTCTAGTCATAGGACTCGATTTCAAAAGGTTTGGCGTTTCACTTCAGTTCACATGTACCAAACAAATCTGAACCTCTTGCCCTTGCCAATGTGTGTCCCAAATTCTGTGGAAATGGATTTTTTGGCAAAATTCAGCATTTATGCTTCCAGATGTGACTAACATCCTAAAGTGCAGTGTCACGGAAAAACAAAAAATAATGGAAGGAGGAAAAAGATTAAGGAAACACTTCTGAATCTTGGAAAAGGTTTTGTTTTGTGTAAAGTTTCAGGGCTCTCCATTTTTATCTGACCCATTTTGCATATCCCTAGTTCTAACTAGAGCAAACTGCGGTGATCTCATTTTGAGAGCCTATGGGCACCGAAAGTGTCTGTCCCAGTGCTATGGCAGCAACTGAATGACTTAGGTCACAACTAAAATGGAGGCATCCGCAGGTCTAAAACGGAGATGAGGAGAATAAATTCAGAAAGGAAAAAGAACATCCAGACTCAACCACCTTTGAACCATTCACTCATCCCTAGAACCAAATTCATAGATAGGCTCTCTCTGGGAGACAGAAAGATGGAGCTGATGTAGCCATACGTTACTGGGTGGCTGATTTTTCTTGGATGGAAAACCTCTTCCATGACTTCCCAGGGACAACTGAGAAGCCACCTTGCCTCCTGAGTGGAGCTGGCTGTAATACAAGAATTCCATTTCACAAACAAATGAAAAAGGGGTTGGAATGTCTTGGAAAAACTATGGGTGGAGGGTGAGAGACTCACCCCAGGACAGCCAATAGGCTAGTGGTTAGAGAATTCACCTGGAATATAGGAGAGCCATGTTCAAGTTCTTGCTCTGAATTAAGTAGACCAGGGACTTGAACCTTCACTTCCCAACTACCAGGCCAATGTTCTAACCACTAGGATACTGGCTAATCTGGGGTAAGTTTGTCCCTCTGGCTTTGACCAGAAATGACACTCTCGACCTGAGAAACCTTCCTGACAGTAGTTTCGTCAAAAATAATATACTTCTACAAAATTTCATTTCCCATGAATTGGCATTTCCAAAAAAAAAAAAGTTGAGTCTGAGAATTCTCCACCAACCCTACTCTTGAACTGGTGGTAAAGAGTTTTCTTTGGTTTCTAGGGATGGCCACCCTTAAAAACAGCTGCACAAACTCTGCACTTTTAAAGAGGGACTGACTGACAGACAGATTCTCTTTCCCTTGTTGGCAACACCTTTTGGGGAATTGGAGGGGGGATTTACCCCACACACACACGTTTGGAACAAAAAAGTCCCGGACACTCTTGGCTGAACCCTACGTCTTCTGGCCTTGTGTACCTAAAGCCCTTGGGCAAAACTATACAAACTTTGCATTTTAAATCTAGGCATATGAATCCATATTTAGAGTTACCTAACTTTTTGAGGCTCTGAGCAATACAACTGGTCAGACAAAATCACCAAAAAATGAAACCTTGACAAAAAGAAAGCATACTGCACTGGTGGGTTTGGGGACCTGCCCATCATTCATATTTTGTGATAAATTAAAAATACTTAGGAATTTTTAACAAGAATTTGGGATGGTTGATCCTGATCATACCTGAACTCTTAACTGTGGAGTGTTCACACATCACCAGTCTTATCCCCTCTTTTTCCCTGACGTCCTCCACACTTAGATCAGAATGAGGCATATGAGGATAAGGCTCCCATTGTGCCCTTCCTGTACTAGTCCTGACATGAGAAAAAAGGGGAAAGTTGCAAAACTGTCCTTTTCCAGTTCAGTTCCCCAAAACACCGTTCAGTCCAGGCTAATGCTCCTCCTCAGGTTCATAGCATGGGGCGGGGGGGGAGAGAAGGAAAAGAGGCACCACCAGCAAGAGTTTCAACTAGAGGGCAGATCTTCCGCTGGTGTAAATCAGCTTAGCTCCATTGACTTCAATAGAGGTACAATGGTTTGCATGAGCCTGTGTTAGTGGTAACCTGAGCCTAGTTTCTGGCCTTTCCTTAGGTTTTGGGTTTGTTTGGGGGATTTTTTTGGGGGGGGGGGTTCGGGGGGAGGTGCTGTTTATTTTGGTAATATAGTTTTTTCACATTTAAATTCTTTAGCACATTTTTTGGTTGGTTTGTTTTTTTTAAACAACTTAATTCACTCTTGGGCAAATGTGTATTTAGGTGGGTTTTTTTAGTGTCATATTTACCTGAGAAAGACCAAAATGGATTGAAAAGAGCTGTTGTGTAAATATGTGTTCTAATAGTTTAAAACCACCTCCTATTTACCCAAGAGATTGGAATGCCTCTCAAGCGTCAGTTCTGGTCTGTGCAGTAAATGTGTCTCGGCAGCATTTTAATGTTTTATTATTTTTTTTAGAAACTTCTATTAAACTAATAAACCAGCATGCTTATAGGATGTGTAAGGTGTGTATTAAAATACAACAAAAACTACTCAGCAAAATTTTATATTATGACTATTTAAAATGTTTCTGTTTATAATATGCCAGGAGTAATCCAAATATTTAATCTGGGGTAAATTTCATTTGTTTTAAGTCCCAAACTATTTTTAATTATAAGAGCAAAAAACACCCAAGTAATTCTTGCATACATACTCCCAGAGCCTGAGTCACCACTGTGTCCTAAAGATTTCTGCCAGTGCAACTCCATTTGCTGATGTACCATGATGGTGAATCAGACTGTGACATTTTTGTACTTAACTTGCTTAATTTTTGTGTTAAATTTCAAAGAGCTCAGCACCCATGTAGGCATCTAGCTTCTCTTGTGGGTTCTGAACATATATTTAAATCTGGCCCTCTCTACAGTTTTGCATATATTCCTACTTTTTGGTGCTTACTACCATCTAAGATTGTTTACAGGTAAATCATACAAATCTAGACCCTGATTCAGGAAGGTAATTTAGCATATGCATAACTTTTAAACCCAATGGAACTACTTTCATGCTCCAAGTTATATACTGCAGTTGAACCAAGACTAACGATGTGTTTTTTTTTATTTACCTTAACATTATGAGCCAAAGTATTTTGTCAGCAACAAATTTTTGTGGTTAAATTATAATCCTTCTAAAAGCTTCTTTAGTGGAAACTAACTTTAAAGGTGCTCTGATCTTGTTTGTAATCACTTTTAAAGGAGCTTCCTAAAACAAGCAGTAGATTTATGGAGTGAACATTTTATCCTGTGGACAAATTTAATTTTGGTGAGTGCTTGGAGATGAAAAAACACTATTGGCATAGGCCAAAATTTGAAAGTGGGTGCCTAAACTCAGGAACCTACATTTATATTTGGGAATAACCACATGCACTAAATGGTTTATTGAGTTGTGCACATGACTTCAGAAGGTAGCTGCAGGTGCTCAATGCTTCTGGGATTCAGGCAACTATTTTATAAGATACCTACATATAAAATTTTAGGCACTCCAAGTTTGAACTTGTTGCCTCTGGGTTTCACTATAGTTCTGTACACAGACATGACTACATAAAGTCTCCCAGAGTAGATATAGGGTTTTGGTTTTTTAAAGCACAAAATACAATAACCCTTTTGCGCACACAAGATATAAGATGAAAACCCAAAAGAAATATGAGTTTCACACCCAGCAGCAGAAACACAGCTACTGTAATATCCCTGAGTGTTTCCTGTTTTGTAGACAATTATCTTGTAGGGAGCTTATTTGAGGAGGTTTGCTGAAATAAATCATGAGTCATGGCCATTTTTCAGAATTACTGTATTTGGGGATTATCAGAATGAAAGAGTGCAGTATCCTGCTGAAAAGTAGATCAAAATGTGCAAGGGATTTCTTCCTTTTTTTTTTCTTTTTTTTTTTTTGCTATAACTTATTTGTTCTCTTCCTAAAGACATGCTTGCTTCTGGCTGGGCTTTCCTCATATAGCAGAGGTTAACTGTGCCTCAGTTAACAGCAAACTGTGCTTTGTGTATCATGTCATGCTGATGAGCATCATAGTATATGATGCTCTTTATAGTTGCTTGTCTTCCTCTACTTAGTCTTACTATATGATTTTACTTTTTTTTTTTTTTCCAAGCAGGAAATCCACTTCAGACTTTTTGTCCTAAAAGTCCATTCTTGTCTGGCACATTTTCAATACAACCCTTTGAACTCCCATCATACCCTCTGCTTGGAGAGAGTGAAATCCTGGCCCACCATAATAAATTAACTTTAATTTAATTCAATAGATCCTAAAGATACTTAAACTTAATTCAATTAAGTCTCCCAAGGATATGCAGGAAATTGCCATATCTGTCACAATGAGCACCTAACAATCCCCACTGAAATCATTTGGACTTGTGAATGCTCAGCACTTTGGAAAATCAGGCCCCATTTATTGAGGAGCCAGAATGTGTATTTTGGAGCCTAAGGTTAGATGCCCATTTCTGAAAATCTTAGCCTGAAACTAACTATAGGAGAAGAATTTATATTGATCTCAGTTGAAACAACCTTAACATCTCTGAGAATCAATGTATCCATGTTTTAATGGAGTATAAATATTTATCTTCCTCACAAAGTGCTGTGA
This sequence comes from Lepidochelys olivacea, assembly GCF_965140295.1. Taxonomy (NCBI): domain Eukaryota; kingdom Metazoa; phylum Chordata; order Testudines; family Cheloniidae; genus Lepidochelys; species Lepidochelys olivacea. The sequence continues at coordinate 42,126,372 of NC_140414.1, read as the reverse complement.
GGCTTAATTCAACTAATGTTCATCAAGCACCCTGAAACCATCTGATGAAATCTTCCACAGAAGTTTCAAACTTTATTATCATATTTTAATATTTTTGTTGCTGCTGTTCTTTTGTTGTGGAAAGCCCATCATAACAATGCTGGATTCATTGAATGATGGACTTGCACATTGGTAGAAGCCTAGAGCAAAGCAGGATTTTATAAAAAGACATGGCTTTTGTGGGTCCTTTTGCCCTTTTGCAGCTACTTTGGCTCAAGTAACAGTTTTCTCCCTTATGATCCTTTCGCTATATCCTGCTGTGAAGCCATATATTATATTTTTGATATATTGATATGTTACTAGGAAAATAATACTTAAATCGTGCTTTTCAACTGAGTCTCAATAATAATAATAACACAGTAGAACCTTGGAGTTATGAACACCTTGGGAACAGAGGTTGTTCCTAACTCTGAAATGTTTGTAACTCTGAACAAATGTTATGGTTGTTCTTTCAAAAGTTTACAGCTGAACATTGACTTAATACAGATTCGAAACTTTACTATACAGAAGTGAAATGCTGCTTTTAACCATCTTAATTTAAATGCAACAAGCACAGTGATAATTTCCTTTCTTTGTCAAATCTTTTTTTAATTTTTCCCTTTATTTTTTCAGTAGTTTACATATAACACAGTACTGTACTGTATTTGTTTGATTCGGGGGGCAGAGGGTTGTTTGTTTTGGTCTCTCTGCTGCTGCCTGATTGCACACTTCAAATTCAAAATGAGGTGTATAGTTGACTGGTCAGTTTGTAACTCTGTTGTTCATAACTCTGAGGTTTTACAGTAGTAATAATACCTAGCTCTTACATGGAGTGTAGTTGTAACTGTGTTGGTCCCAGCTCTGTGTGGCTCAAAAGCTTCTCTCTTTCACCAACAGAAGTTGGTCCAATAAAAGCTATTACCTAACCCACTTTGTCTCTCTAGCTCTTTTATATGGTACTTTTCATGAATAGATCTCAAATCACTTACAGATATTAATTTAGTCTTACAACAATTTGTGAGGCAGGTAAGTGTTTTATAGGATACATGAGCATAGAGAGCTTGAATGACTTGTCTAAAATTACAGACTAAGTCTGTGGCAGAGCTGGGAATGGAATCCACATCTCCTGTCTCTGTCCATTGAACGAACCAATATTTATATCCAGTACAAATACCCACAAATGCTGAAACTAAAATATTTCTGTTAGTGAGATAAAAACATATTTAAAGGAATGTTAATAACTGAGTGGTCTACTATTCTCTTTCCCATTATTTTATCAAAACCATCTCATCTTTTTTTACAAATGTAGCTTGTTGGCAGACTCTCCATTTTTACAAACCACAAGTTTATTTTCAGGGGAGTGGAGGGCAGGCTCCCTTTCTTTTGGAGATCTTAATAAACCTTGTTTAAGCATCAACATATCATGGAAACCACAGGTAGAACAACTCTGAAGTGGTGGTGATTCTCCACTCCACCTTCTACTGCCAGGTTGTATTGATGTTGCATTGAAACTCATTATCAGACATCTATTCAAGGTCTTGTACCATTCCCATTACTGTGGTAGCTCAGTGCCAATATATAAAATACAAACACACACACCTAGTCTCTCTGGCTTCTTTGAGCAGGTAAGGCCTAATGTATTTGAAGGCCTTTTTCAGTGTGAAAGCCCCTCCTTCGGGGCAGATTTTCCCTTTCTCTTTCCTTCTCCCTCCACTAGCAAATCCTCTGGGAGGTAAGTTGCAGCGGTACAAGGCAGCAACAACCACTTCTCCACAGAGGTGGCCAGAGCCAGCCCGAGGAGTTTTGCTGACCACAGCAGAAAATATTTTTGTCGCCGTCTTAACACACAAAGAGTTAAATATTTTACACTTGACTCTTAATAAATATTACAGAATCAAGTATAGTCTCTCAACATTGTGCATACATGTTTGTACTGAAAATACACATGAATTATGATTCCCTCTCTGACATGTGAACTAAGAAGCTACTTAGAAATAGCACATTAGTAATATCTCATTTATTTGATGTCTCTTTTTTTTTCTTTTGGATGATGTTGATTAAGCTTTGTTTTTCCATTTTTAAAATTTCCTTTTGTTGCTATGTAATTAATTTTTTTTTTTTATGCAGAGTGGGTAGGTGAAGCGGAGGAACAGAAGCAACCAGAAATGGATAATGAACAATCAACCTGACCATTTCAATTTCCCAGATTGTTCTGCATTTAATAATGTACCCTGTGGCAGAAACCACTAATTTTATTAATAGTTTACATTTGGGTTCTATGTGGGTGCTGATCTTTCATATTATTAAAATGGCTAACATATGTTTTTCCCACATCTTCTACAGGATATTGGTATAGCAGTTTTTAAAAAATGGCAAATTCTGCCGGACAGACTATGATCATTTTGTTTAAGAGATTAATTCACACAGTTTTAGTAGCTAAATAAATGACAGCTTCTATCTACTCGGTATTCAACCTGGGATTTGGATAGTAAAGTAGTTCACTGTAAAATGTGATATTTTATATATTGCTCTCAAAAATAGAATAAATGCATAATCATCACAAAAGAAAATAATTTAAAATACCACATCCTAGTCTATTACCCTGTTCTCTTTCTGAGCAATTTATATTGCAAGCTTCTTGAGGCAAGGACTGTTTCTAGTGTTTTATACAGCACTGATCACACTGTGGGTGCTTTTAGACAATTAACCATGTGTGACAACTTCTAGCTGCACAGAAATTTAAAAAGAGCAAACATTAGGGATAGAGGGAAGTCAGTAAGAAGACTGAATGTTTCTGGGGATTGGTAATGGAGGTATGAGAGCCCTTTGATTTCTAGACTTCTAATTCAGCTCCAAGTGGGTAAATGAGTGAAGGGTGTTACCATTTCTAACGGCTGTTCAAAAGCCACATAAAATAAATTCGTAATCTCAGTTCAGTTCGTCATGATTCTGTCTCTACAACAGAAAAAACACCAAGGCAATTAGTACTAATTTGCACTTTAATTGCACTTCCATTGGTAGTTTCAAAAGAGCTCAACAAATGAATGGGCATGGACACTGAACTACCTTGTTGTTGGTTTTGGTCATAGTTTGTCTAGGTCAGGATTGAGTAAAACTGTGGAACATGGTGAGGAAATCTGTCCTGCTGTATCTGTTCTGTGTCTAAGGAAAGTATAGTTCAGTCTTTAAACTGTGAATCCAGCATCTTTTTCCAGTACTACATTCATTCCTTTTTTTAAAAGAAAAACTGCTTGAGTTGTAACCAGAACTATATGTACTAGAGAAGCAATTTTATTCCCTTATAAAAGGGACTTTTAAAATATATTCTAAGAATGTCAGCAGTGCAGGAGGTGAAATATATCCAAAACATTGTATAAAGCAGTTACAAAACATTATTTTGGCCTGAATCCAGGTAAAAACCTGTTAGCTATTCCGAGATGATATGAACATCTTCCCATAACTGACTTTAGAGAACAGAACTGAGAATATGCTTCAGGCTGGGAGAGTGATAATTTTATCCAGTATGTCATGACCAAATTTTGAGGACAGCATGTACATGTCTGTGGGGGAGAAACCTTCTCCGAGAGAGCTCAATTTAAAATGACCTCATCTAGAAGAAATCCAAGTACCATATGTTCAGCTGGCCTGAATTCAATTTCGTAAGGGTTTTAAAATGCAAATATTTTTGAGACTCAACCTTAGCGTACAGTGACTGCAAGAAAATCTCCTTCTATGTCTTATTTTGTTCGTGCTAATTTTTAATCTGCTCCAGACGTTTGTTGGGATCCAAAACACAGTAGCCTTAGGCTGAAAAGAGACATATAATATCATAACAGCAATTTACTGTCCCTCTGCCAATTGCACACTGTCTAATGTGATACAGAAAGCAGGGGATGGAGAAGTATCGATACACCTGTGCTTTTTATAAGCCAGTAAAACAGAAAAAAACACAAACTTTCCTGGAATATAGAGGTTTTATGACATTGTGACTTTCAACATGTGCAATCTAGATATGACATACATCACTTTACATCAGTTATAGTGAATGATATATTTTTCATTAGTATCTTGTGGCCATAAATGCAGCTACTGATTAACAGCAATGGTAAATTAAGTGTTAATCCCCAATCCAAAATGTCCACATTGCTCCCTGTTTCTCACCATATTGCCAAAATAAAATAAAAAATAGGGGGAGGGGAGCTTTGTTTAAAACAAATGCTCCTGATGAGCCTCCTCCCAAAAAACATTAATACTGAACTAAGATGTGCTGGTATTTGAGAAAATAGGTGCAGCCATTTCAGTGAAGCCATGCTTAGTTACTCTCCTGAGGATCTGACCTTAAGTGTTCTTGATGATTCAGTACATGGTATTCCACTCTCGAAGGGCCTGATCCACAGCCAATTGATATTTAAGTCTTTCCACCAGGTACTTTCAAAAAACTTCAGCTACTCTCATCCTTTTTTAAAAAAAAAAAAAAAAAACATACTACTGTGTACTCATACCCTGAAAACACACATTCAGATTTTATATTACAATCTGCAAGGGCCTGGAATAGTAAAGAAATACTTTCCCCAATTTTGCTCTTAACACTGACATTCACCTGTGCCCCCTTTGGTGGTGTGACAATTGAGCCTATACAGTTACCCTAATTGTGAGCTCAGCCATAAAAAGTTGACAGAATAACCTATAATAACAAATGTTAACAGGGGGAAAAGGATGACAGAGAGACTGAATTAGTCCAAACAAAAAGGCCTACTGATATAACTCACAGCATGTTAAGATCATACTCAGTAAACAAGAAAAGTCTGGAACCAAAATAAGAAATCCAAAATTAGTGTGTTAGAAACTACAACTTATTTTGTGCACAAAATAATGAGGGGATGGGCTATTCAGCCCCCACACTACCACTCCTTAAAGAAAAAATTGGCTATTGAAGCAAGTTTCATGATCATGGCTGCCACCCCCAACCAATTCCTGGGATCGTACACTTGCATCATCATGATCCTGAGAGATGCCCTGACCAGGCCAGAGAGAAGGACCCTGCTGATGCCTCTACCACCTCTCACTAAATCCCAAACACCACCTGGGATGAAATAGGATTGGATTTTTGGACTGGGATTTCTTTTAAAAAAAAAAGGAAAGGAAACCAAAGATGTTGTTAAATCTTTTATTTAAATAATTTACATTTCAAATGGTTTAATTCTTTTTCCTTCTTTTCTTTATCTTTAATAAAAGGTTGAAAAGATTTTTTTCTGTGGTGTTAAGCAAGCTGAGGTCGCTGAATACCAGACCCCAAACCTTATTTAACACTGTTCCATGTTGGACAGTGACTGGGTTATACTAATATCTTTGGGCTTCTATATTTGGCCCACATTAAAAAGGGGAGAGTTGGTGTTTGAAGTGACTACAAAATGATGTTGTTTTAAAGGTAAAGAAGTTAATTTTGCTCTGAATTCATCAAAAAAAACCCCACCCTTAAAATCCCCAAGTTTGGGTTCCAAAAGTGAGGATAACAAACTTTGGGCTATATCCACAAATATATCAGCACTGCAGCCTGTGCAGTTGGTGGGCCCAAGCCACCTTTATGACCATTTAAACAATCAGACCCTACCTTAATTTAGAGCTGCCACAGGGCTACACTATGCTGTAGTTGAATGACACAGCCCCTGCAGGCTGTTCCAGTTCCCAGAGATTGCTAGGGTGGTGGGATGTTCCAGGAATATCCCAGCTCCCTGGACACAGCCCCACACCAGAGACTGTGGTGAGGTGCAGGGCACAGAACTGTTACGCCAACTCTACACCTCCCAGGGATTTTCCTGATGCTGGTGAGCCTCCGGGTAATTTCTTATGCCAGCTTTTCAGCTCCCAGGTTGTGCTGGAGTGGTTGGAGGTGGGACTAAAGACTTGGTCTCTCACATCAGGGCTTTGGTCTAGACCATGATGCAAGTAAAATCCATATCTTACCAGTATGGGGGGGGGCAGCGAAGGGGGGAGCATGTGACTAAGAACGTCCTTTCTTTTACAAAATTGGAAATACTTATTTAGCCTGTTTTTATCTGTGCTGTATTTATTTTGTAAGCATCTCTGCAATTTTATTTTATCCTCTCATTAGCCAGAGCTTCACCATAATATATGCACTGAGACCTGGGTTCAATCTCTTCTTTCATAAATGTAAATCCTTATATGGGATTGCATTACTTTTCTTTATAAAACTTTTCCCTACAAAGTAGTTGTTCCCTCAGTGTTGCATATTTGGGCATTGGTAGCAGTGTTATCACTGTCACTCCTTCCAATGTGCATCGAGTACTTTCTTTCCAATAGAATTTCATTTTTACAATATTTTCAAGGAAAGAAAATATCCAAAGATTCCCATGACAGAATTTCATTATTGGTGTCTGTGGAGCAGAGAGGTGCAGCTTGCACCAGTACTTGCACTCAATGTTTATTATTAGTTGAATAGTATTCGCGCCTAGAGGCTTACTCGGGGGCACACAGGAAGTCTGTGTCAGGGCTGAGAAACAAACCCAGGTTTTCTGAATCCTAATCTAGTGCCTTAATCACAAGACTATTCTTCCTTTCAGGATTATGGACTGAGGCATCAGAAAGGAAAAGTGATAAAGTCAGACCCTTAAACTGGTTTATTGAAACAAATTGTTCCCTTAGTACTTCAGCTAAACTCCATTCTCTCTGCCTTCCACAGTACATGATCTCTTCTCATCTTCCACACTTTTAGTTTGGTAAGCAGGAAGAGATCCTGTTGAGCTGAGTAGTAGCACGTAGGAGAGAAAGAAAAGAAGTAAGCAGATTCAGCTCCAAGAACCTAATACTTAAAAGTAATAGGCAAATTTGGTCCATCAGTTGTACAACATTGAAACCATTACCCTGCTGTAGCTGGGAGGGAAAATGTGGCCTGATCCCCTTTTTTGTTTTTGTTTTGTTTTTAGGCAGTACTGGTTTCTCCTTAGGCTGGATCTTTTCTTTCTTTCTCTCCTCTGCAACCCAACCATGTTTTAAGTGGTCTTTGTTGCCAGGGTGTGGAGATTTTTGGCCAATATTATTTTCTTCATGAGACTGACTTATTTTATATAATATTTTCTGTGTTGAAAATTCAAATAACAAGCCACTTGCAACCCATGAGAGCTAGATAGTCACCCAAAAAGGTGACTGCTAGCTAGCAGGTTGTGACTTCCATGGAGCATGCATGTTGGTATGGCACACAAGAAATTAAGGTACACAACTAACGACCGTGTGTAACTTTATCAGGATATTGAAACACTTTGGGTGTATGAGCATGCAGTCAAATATGATTAGAGAAGTGCAGGTATTCCTCTAGAGGTTCCCTCCTTGATACTGCTCATACTAATAAAGACACATGTATAAATAGCTTTCCTTTGTGAAGCTCCAACAGCCATCTCTGTCTCCCCAGCTGGGGATTCCCCCAACATAGAACTGACAAAAACAACTCCCACCCCTCCACTGCAGCCATTAGTGCATGGAGGAACAACTTGCCACTGACCTCAGTGGCACTACTGGTAAAGTAAAGTACAACTCAATGGGAGTAGCAGAAGATGATCCTAAAGCATTACAGTGACACAGGAGCTGACGTGCAAACACGCACATGCTTAGCTTTACTACCCTAACTACAAGTATAGTAATTATGGCTCCAATCCTGCAAACACTTACCCAAATGCTTAACTTTGCTAGCGTAAGTAGTGAAATAATGGAATTAATAAAGGACATAATTGAAAACTCAAATGCATACCATTGCATTTCATTATACTCACAGACACAGCTAGAAGCCACTTGAACAAGGGGAAGGCAGTTCCATACAATAAAATTCTGTGAAAGTCTCTTGTGCTGGCAGATTTTTTCCTAGTTTCATTATCCTTCTATATTTCTAATAGTATGCATGAGAGTTTTCTCCAGGAGTGCTTCCCCATCTCAGATAGCATAAACATGGTACACGGAAAAGTTTGCACTCTTGCATTATGTTTTGTACATGCTATTTAGACTATACTAATAAGATATCTTGCAAAATCGTAAATACGGTACAATTGCCATAATTATTTTTCTTCGACTAAATACAAACCAAATTAGACATATCCATAACATACTGTATATACTTGTTCAATAGCCTGTTCGTTTATAAGCCGATGCCCCATGATGGATAAGTAAAAATGGCAAAAACTGTATGACCCTTTCATAAGCTGACCCTATATTTCAGGGATTGAAAAACTTTGGCTCCCAGCCTGTCAGGGTAAGCTGCTGGCAGCCTGGGATGTTTACCTAATAAAACGTCTCGGCCCGCCAGCAGCTTACCCTGATGGGCCGTGAGCCAAAGTTTGCCAACCCCTGTTGTATATCACTGATGATGGAACATCAATTCTGGATTTGTTTCTTTAAAAATTTGCTAAAATTTTATTTTTACTTAAATTGTATATTTGCTATGTTATAATTGAGATAAAAGAAGTATTAATATAATAAACATATGGATATCGATTTATATAATTTTTCTCAGTTCATGTCCATGTCAACAAAGCACTTAAAAACATGTGCTTTCCTAAAGTTCAATTTTCCTAGTACTTGCTGTTTGCTTTTCTGGGTATTGTTCAACTACAGGACTATATTATAATTATTTTTATAGCGCATACTTATATTGATCGTAAAATAATTTATTGATATCAATACTGCAGCAGTTTAAAATCACAAAGGCTTTGCTTAGTGGACTAGATTGGCTTGAAATGAATGCTAAAAGAGCAGTGCTTCGCATCTGCATGACATTTGATCTGGGCATTTCACAAAATGCTACACCTTACAAGCCAATTAGAAAAATACAATGAACGATAGTACTATGGCACTGGTGTCAGTCTGCTACTGTGTAATTTAATCTCTTCATGCATTTCTACCAATGGACCTTATAAGTCTCGAGCCAATCTGAAAATATAACATGCAGAATCAATGGAATCTGTAATAAAATTTAAACAGCCTGTTATTGCCACAGACATGCCAATCTACAGGGCTGCTTTGAAATAAACAAAGAACAATAATAATTTGACAGTGATAAAGCAGGTGACAGTCTATATAAAGTCCTACAAAATATATAACTAAATTATTATTTTCTAAGATTTTCATACTAGTATTTAAAATGAATAATGGTGAAATCAAAAGAAAATGGTCTGCTTATCATACAGCGTTCAAACTTAAAGTTGTTGAATATGCAGAAGCAAACAATAATTGCGCTACTGCTCATGAATTCTGTATCAATGAGAAGCAAGTAAGAGAATGGCAAAAAAATAAAACAACACTAAAAAACATGCCAAGAAGCAAAAAAAAAATATCCAATGAGGTGCGCTTCATTTCCTGAGCTGGAGAAAGATCTCAATGATTGGATTGTTGAATGTCGACAAAATGGGTACATCGTCACCTAGAACTGGAATTCATCTGCGTGCTCTGCAAATGTCGAAAGACAACAAATACAAGTCAGTAAAGCCACCAATGTTTGTCGCATCAGCGGGTTGGTGTCCTCATTTTATGAACCGTCAGCGAACAAAGGGAGATCTGGAAGAAAAAACTGAATCTTTCCAAAGGTTTATTTTAAAACATTGAAAGGAATATGCATTTGAGTTGTCACAAATAGGAAATATGGACGAAACACCGATGACATTCGATCTCCCAAGCAACAGAACAATAACCGGGGTTGGCAAAAAAACAGTTTTAATTAAAACCACTGGCCATGGAAAAAATCCATTTTACGATTGCTTGGCCAATGGAACAAAGCTCCCTCCTGTTTTTCTTTTAAAAATAACCTTGCCTAAAAACATGAAATTTCCTGCTGGTGTCATCGTATATGTACACAAAAAGGGATAGATGGATGAAAGTGGGACTATTGAATGGCTGGAAAAAGTGTGGAATAAGAGATCCAGGAGCACTTTTCAAGAAACCTGCTGGGCTCATTTGGGACATGTTCAGGGCACACAAGATGGATGAGGTGAAGAATGTGGCCAAAACCATGAAAACTACTTTGACTGTAATACCTGGAGGCTTAACTTCTGTTCTACAACCACTTGATGTCTGCCTGAACAAACCCTTTAAAGACAGGCTACACAAAATGTGGTCTGAGTGAATGTGCTCAGGCTTGGCGAAGCTGACAAAAGGAAGAATCTTATGAACCCCAAAATCAGTCTGGTCACCCAGTAGGTCAAGTATGCGTGGGAGTCCATTCCCTCAGAAATTATAGAAAAACCATTTCGGAAATGTGCTTGATGGATCCAAAGACAATGCCATATTTGATGATGACCCAACAGAGGCTGATGATGAGACGGAATCTGAGTCTGAAGATGACATTGCCAACATCTACTATGACAATGTAGGTGCAGCTGTGACTGAAGCAGAGTTTAATGAACTGTTTGGTGAATTGGAGACTGATTTGGACTTTGAAGGATTTTAAGACTTTTTAAATAAGTACCTTAGAACAATATGAGACTTTAAAAATCAGTAAATGGATATTTAAAACATTGACTGTAATTTTGAAGGTGAATACATATTTGTTCAGTTATTATTATAACAACAGGTTTTTGGTAAGATTACATTAAAATAATTCTAGCAAAACTTTTGAGTGTTTCTTGTGATGCCAACTTTTTAAAATATAGCAGGGGTCAGCAAACTTTGGCTCCCGGCCCGTCAGGGTAAGCCACTGGCGGGCTGGGATGTTTTGTTTACTTGGAGCATCCGCAGGCATGGAGCCCCTCAGCTCCCAGTGGCCGCGGTTTGCCATTCCTAGCCAATGGGAGCTGCGGGAATCAGTGCAGGATGAGGGACAGCGAACTGTAGCCAGTGGGAGCAGGGCTCCATGCCTGTGAACACTCCAGGTAAACAAAACATCCTGGCCTGCTCATGGCTTATCCTGATGGGCTGGGAGCCAAAGTTTGCTGACCCCTGCTCTACAATGACAATGTATTAGATATTCAATTCAACAGAACTTAAAATTGTCAACTTTTGGTGAGATGCATTGATAAGCCAACCCCCGCTCCTTGATGCTTCACTCTTTTACCAAAAAAAATCGGCTTATGAACGAGTATATATGGTATGTACCAGAATTGAAGTTCAAACATGCTAAGATAATGGACTAAATTGTTTTTGCATTACTCACAGCAATAATCCCCAGATAGTGAGCCTGTCATGATAACAACTGAATCTAAGATGTAGTGCAGGCCCAAGCCATATAATATGTGGAAATATAAAACAATATATAAAACACTTCTGCTGTTTAACAAATGCAAAAACTAGAGTCAGAGGATTTAGGCCAATATGGACTGAATGATTTTCCTACCTGTTTTCAGTACAACAAACCTTGTTCTTCCTACTCAGGTGACAGTAACGTGCAGTATAAACTATGCAGTGCAGTTATACTTGCAAAACCCTCCTAGTGCAGAAGCAGCTTATAACAGCAAAACAGTACTTTTGCCAGCATAACTTGTACCAGGTTGGTGAGCAAAATAAGCTCCACTGACTGAAGCACTTTGATACTGATACAATCATATTTACACTAGAGCTTTTTCCAGAATAGAAATGTTGCACCTCCTAAGCAACATTTTTATGCCAGCAAAAGTTTCTATTGTAGACCTGGCCTGATTTGAAATTCCATATTTGTTTCTAAATAACAGTTATTTATTTGTTTGCATGTCTGTTATTTTTTTCTCCCCATTTACAAACTGGAATATTGATTCTTAAAAGCAGGAATGTGGGGTTGGGTTTTTGTTTTGTTTTGTTTTTTTTTGCTCTTTCCTTTTTGGCATAGACAGTCTTTCAGGGTGTAATTCAGTCTGTAACATCTTATGCACAATGCTCATAGTGTTTAGTGAATTCAAAATGTACAATAAACTTAGTATCTGAAAATAAATCATTCCACACTGATTCCAGAGGCATTTCATAAACTATTTTGGTGCTTATCTCTTTTATCCAAAATCTGATGTTAAGTTACCATGGAAACAATGATATTCACACAAATACTAAAATTAGTTTGATATATGGTACTAGTTAGAGCAACACATTATAATGAAGTAATGTTTAAAGAGCAGTTGAGTTCCTATGGAATTGTTACAACAAATGAAACCTGTAAGTAAGTAATAATGATAAATGCAATAACAGTGAGAAACAGAGAATTGCTGGCGCACTAAAAAAAAAATGTGACATGTAGGTAATGCCCAAAAGGTTAACCATATTTGTCAAGGAGATATTGTTGCCAACTTTACTTTAACTTGTTTGTTTTTATTGAGTGCTACTGTCCTTCACGCTACCCCCTCATTGTGTATAATTAGAAAGTGGTCTACAATTTGAAATTGATTTTTATAGTTCTAGACCACTTGCAGATGAAAAGCAGGCAAAAGAGATTATTGCTTAATAAACACTTTTAAAGGAAAATATGGGAGAATGGTCGAACGTATAAGGCACAATGTTTCACTTACTAGACTCTTTAGAAATGACCTCACCATACTCTCCAAAGAGCAAATCAATTTTTTCAAAGGGTCACCAGGGCAGTTTAGCTCTGAGGCTGAGTGTATTTTGAGTCACTAGGGAAGTAAATTCATTTTTTGTGTAATTCCATTGGTGACAACCTTTTGCAGGAATTTAGGGGATCAGTAATACTATCCCACAGCCTCCATTAACTTGTTTTTTTCCCAAAAGTAAGTAACTTCATCCCTGTCTCCAGATTTTGGGGGAAATGTACAGTGTGTGCACAAAGCATGACTGGCTGTATCAGAGAGGTAAGGTGTGCAAGAAACAAAACTTAAAGTGGAATGAGATTCCAGAGCTGCCCAAATTTTTATCCTTCTTCAAAACCATTGCTAAATGTTCTGAAATCTATAATACATTCCTTCCTATATCATTCTTTTAAATCATGTCAGTTAAATCTGGGGGGCAAAGGGGAGTCAAGCAGTGGTCTAGCTGCTCTCCAGGGTACACAAAAATGACTCAAAGGCCACTTTTTTCACAAAGACTTACTGACATCCATTCATTTTAACTAAGCTATTTATTAATTACTTTCTTTCAAATAACACAGCAACACAAAAAAACTAACATCCATTCAAATGTTATAAATCTGCAGGAGAAAAGAACAGAGAAGAAATTACCATATTTTTCTGCTGAAAATGGTTGTGAATACGTACTGTCAGCCATGGCAATTTTTAGATACAGAGCTACTCTGTGTGATACACAGGAACTCTGTGGTTCCATATCCACAACAAACAAGTAGATTGAAGCCTATAATCTGAAAATCACTGGGACAAACTCATCCCATTCATTCAATATGCACGCACACATCCACCAACCTCGTACAGAAGTGACAGAAATGTCTTCACTGACACCAGATTGCTTGCTACTGTAGTTTAGGCTCAATCTTCATCATGATGAAATCACTGGGATTTTTTCCATTGGTTTCTCTGATGCAGTGTAGAGTTAAATGCTGGAGTTCTTAGGCAAGCAAAACTCCCATTTAAGTGGGATTTAGCCTACTGACAGGTCTGACATGACCAATGTCCCTACAGCACTTATCTCTTATTAGTTAATAGTAGATATTTTCACAAAGCCAGTCAATAAGTAAGGCAGTATTTATACAGTGGTGTTTATTTTATGCCTGTCTGCCAAGCATATCACAATACCCAAAAAACCACTGTATTTCTACAATGATGTCTTGGGAGGAGGAGGAAACTTTATTGTCATTGGTTTTTCAGTGGGGTTATTAAACCATCAGTCTGACAGTAAAAGCAGATTATTTGACCATTATTTTTAATAATTTTGGGGAGATTTGTTGACTCAATAGCTTCAAATAAACATTCTGTAAACCAACTGGACTATATCATTAAACCTTTTTCCTCAGCACCATTTAAAACCAGATTAGACATAGCACTAGAGAACAGAAATAATTTGACTGACTCTTGCAATCCAGTCATTAGGCAGACTTAGCCCTTTTTTATTTTTTCTGTTTTTGTGAATTGCCTGCATACAGATCACTATTTTTAAAAATCTGTTTGTTTGATGAATGGTTTATGGGAATACATTCTTATCTATAGAGTCTGTTGATGAAAAGTTTGTAACAAGTATTCATTCAATTAATCATCTAATTATTCAATATTTGAAATTTGTTTTTCGAGCTCAATTATTTGCCACCTGACTCATATGGTATTGCTTCTATTCCCCTACTGGAAGACCTAAACTTTATAATTTATTTCTACCTGAAATGAATTTCTCATTGTTGTTAATATTGGCTACAACCGCTGAATTTTGCTGCCTTTGAATATTTCTGTGAACAAAATTTTACTTGTGAGAATATGCTCCAAATGCAAACAGAAGTTGAAAATGTAGCTGAATGCAGTGTGGCCAACTCTCACAATTTTATCGCAAGTCTTTGGTGTTTAACTTTTAAAGCCCCAACTCATGGAGATGAGCAAATAGTTGAGGATCTCAGCTTTCATGTTAAAATTAGTAAGATTCTAGCTCTTGTGATTGCTGAGGAAATGACTCAAATGCACCCTAGATGCTTCAAAATCCAGAAGGAAAATAAAACAGCCCAAAATTTGTTGGTTGGTTTAAAATTCATGGGGGTTTTTGTTTGTTTGTTTTTGGTTTTTTTAAATCATTATTTGGGGAGCCTGCCTCGTGATTTTAGATCATGTGAATTTGACAATACTGTGCACGTTCAGTTTTTTTAAACTGTTATCCGCTCTCTAGTTGGGTGGGAAATTAGAGGGAAATCCTACACTGGCAGAGAGGTAGACTAGGTAGCTTAATACAGTTCCCAAAATCTTCTCTCCAACAATAAAAAAAAAATGGGTATGCCCTTATGTATATATGTATGCATGCATGTATACCATCCTCATTTCTGAATGTCAGAAAAATACTTGGCCAAATTCTGTCTTGATTCCTAAGATTTCGTGCAACCCTATTGACTTTAGTAGTATTTCACAGAGTGCAGGGCAGAATTTGCCAACTGTGATATATACAGGCCATGGAATGGAAGCATAGACCACACATGCCACTATATCTATTCAGAAATTTTACATTTTTAAGGTTGCATAAGTTATTGCCCTTAAATTGCTAGTGAGGTAGGCCCCTTGGGGATAAAAGTATCGCAGATCAATGAAAATAACTTTTTTTTTAATGTGTTGATGTACTGACAGCTGGTAATTGTTTAAGTTTTTGAAGCTAGGTTTTATAAAACAGTTACAGTGTGGAGTATATTGTAGTGTGGAGTGCTTCCTAGAAAAATGCTATAGCTTGTTGTTTAAATAATCTGGACTTTTTACACAGTTCATGGTTAATCAAAGTCACTTATACCCAGATGATTAAAAGAGAAAGTAACAGCCACCAACTTTGTGTGTCTCTTCTTTTTTATCTGACACATATGTTGATAGTTTGTTTCATAAAACATGTATGGGAGTGATCCAACTACCCTGTCACTGAACAGTAGAGTTGAAAAATTGTTTAGAGTGAATTAAGTAGCATTCTGTTCTACCAAAGGCTTCTGTTCACAGCCCTCATAAAAAGAAATAAAGTAAATATAACCCACAATATTCTATAAAAATGGTTTTGAACAACTGCAGAGTCACTACTCCAAGCTATAATTTTTTGGACTCTTTTTGCAGAATATTGTGGTATCTTTGTAAAAGGCTTGCAAGACCTCTGACTCTTAGCCCCTGATCCAATGCTCATCGGAGGGAGCCTTTTCACTGATCTCAGTGTACTTTGGATCAGGCTCTTAACTAACTGGATTATTTGACCCTTTCATTCCTTTTTCTAGCAACAGCAAGCATTGTACAATACAACGCGCTCAGTCACTCATTGATAAGCAAATTTGTTCCCTGAGATATATTTTGGATGTTACACTATGCTGCCACAACCCCAACACAGGAATACCCTTAGATATTTGCCCAATAATTTAACTCATCTTTAATTTATGGTAAGGGCCCAAGCATTCACTCTAGTAGTAAAGTAATGGCAAAGAAGTGAGAGATCTTTGTTCTAGCTTTTGGGCCCCAGTAAAAGATAAATAAAGGCTTGCTCTATGCACAAAGGCTTCTAACAGTGAATGCTTTGAATGTTCTGCCTATTTAATTTTTCTGCACAGTATAGGTGTTCACCATTCCACACAACATGCAATGTTAGGAACACCACCAAACTCATTTAGCAACATAAAACTTTTACTGTTCAGTGTGTAAAACGATTTGTCCCTGGTGGCACTAAGCTTAATGACACTGTCAGTAGCACAGAGTTGGCAATGAAGTAACCTACATGGGTAATTCATCCCAAATGGGGAAGCAAGGATACACATGAGGTTTTCATTTCAGTTACTGCCTATCTACAATAGAGGAAACACTAACCCGTCTGAGAGAGCAGCTTGATTTTATCGTGTGATCACATCTCTCTGAACTCCTCTCAGAAGAATGGGTTGCTACATAAATGTCTTATGCAAAGCTGCATACCTGGGGGGGGGGGGGGGAAAGCTTTAATGAATGATTGATAAGAAGTCATCCATGCTGGGGCCAGGGTGCAAGATAACAGAACAGTATTGATAAGTCCCAAATTTGTCTTCATAAGAGGGGAAGTCTTTTGTTAATGACCTTCCTGCAATGGAATCAGAGCCTTCACTTCCCTGCAGTACTTGATTACTTGTGGAGATGCTTCAGAATCCTTGAGTCTAATTGAAAAGACAGTTTGACGTGATACTTAACAGGAGTGTGTTTTTGGGAAATACTCTAAGGAGAGAGAAACAGCAGGGCTCAATGGGTGCACATGAAACTATGTCAAGGTTACAGTTACATAATTTACCTGGTAGCATGTGTAAAATATCCAAATAAAAGCACAGCTGTAAGAGAATTGAGAAAATTCTCAGTTTATTACATCTTCAATTCAAAAAAGAAAATTGGTGTCTTCACAAGTTACTGCCACGTTAGTTTGGGTTCTTACTTAAAAAAGTTAATACTTGCTAACTTTTGGAACACCTGTGACTTCCCAAAGTATGGTGGAAACACATTACTTGAGCAATTTAAAACTTTATTATTAATCATGTATATTACAATATTGCCTAGAGGACACAACGAAGATTGGGGCCTATTGTGCTGTGCACCATACAAATAATGTACACATACTAAAAGACGGTTCCTGCCCAAAACAGTTTACAATCAAAAGAAACAAGACAAACTAAAGAAGTATTACTATCCCCATTATATAGCTGGGGAGACTGGGTTATGGATAGATTAGGTGACTTGCCCAAGGTCAGAAAATCTGTGGCAGAGCCAGGAATTGAACCAAAAACTCCGGAGTCCTAGTCCAATGGTAACAGGAAGGTCATGTGCCAGCAGAGGCCTTTAGCAGGGGTGAAACACTGTTAGCTGCCATAGTTACTTACAGAGTAATATAGTAATTAGAGATACTAATAGAGCTTATGGCCTTTAGCGATAAAACCATCCTTTCTCATAAACACATGGCTGGACGAGGCACTCAGAAACCATTGCAGGATTGTTTCCTGACACAAGGTTCTACAACATGAGCTTAATAGGCTTTTTCCACTGAAGTCCAATGGGAACTGAAGGAACTCAAAAGTTTTCAGGAGGAGCTCAACTCCTCACAGGGTTGAACAATTAATGAGGATTATATCCAGGTGATAGAACACAGACATTTGCTCCAATTTTGTTCTGACTTCATTTACATCCTTGCATGTTGGATTTTCATGTAGTTTAACCATAAAGAATGTCAGAAAGCTGTTTCCTCATTTCAGTTATGCAATACTGCAATTTAATGCACATCTTGGCAAGGTAGGCTGGAAAGAGACCCAACAGAGAAAGTGAAAACAAGGTATGTATTAATCCAAGCAAGCGTGCATATGTATTATCTTGAAATAATTTCGGAAGCTTTAAAAAACTTGATGCAAGGTTTAAGACACCCTCCAACATCTCTAATTTATGTGGCTGGTACTTATAATGCTGATCTAGTCAGTTTCCACTGCCCTTGGAAGAATCCAAGAGGTCCATATTTCACCCTTTTAGGTTATTTACTGTATAGCAATTTTTATCAGATTTTCAGAATCTGTTGCATACAGATTTTGTACTTCTGCATGACAACTATCTGAGGTGGTATGCTAAATTTCATTCCATTTGGCTGTTCTATACTATACTATAACCGCATTCTTTTTCTGCAATATGTTTTGGATTTTGAGAAACATTTTACTCCCTGCCAAATTGCCGTATTACCCTGCAATCTAAATGTTAGCCTGAACGAAGAATAATACTTAGTTTAATTTAAAATGTATAGACCAAAAGTAAGACACCATATTGTGTATATACAGAAAAATCTCAGATGAATGGATAGTTTAAGGGCTCTGTAATAGGATATGGAAGATTTCACCTCTAGGTCTCAGATTTGGGTCTGAATCAATTTGAAAGTGAGCAAGTCATTAACATCTGATGCCTGTTTTATTGCCCTTCTGGAATTACTTGGTGATTTCAGTCTAGAGCCTAGTCAATCGGTGTCAACACCCCAAAAGAGCCCACAAAAGTGATATTCATGACAGTCTTACTAGCTGCTATGTGTAAGGTAAAGAACTGAATAGTTATAGAGGCTGAACTCCTTCTCCTCCATTAGGGTTTGATCCAAAGCCCACTAAACTCAATGGAAGAAGTCCCATTAATTTAGGTGGGCTTAGGATCAGGTCTTAGGGCCTGTCCACACCACAGCTCCGAAGTGAGTTTGTACCCAGCTACTGGTGTGGATTACTTTTGAATATGGTGTACACTCACATACCACATAGTTATTACTCAGTTAGTAATTGTGGGACCTAACAGTGTTTCCCTCTTGCCAGGGACATGTCTGTTGGCACATGTCCTTCCTGTACCATTTCAGCATGCTCTTAGTGGTTTTGGTCTGGCAATATAAACAGAAACTCCTAACTGTGCCTGTGTCAAGTGTTTGGCCAGTCCTCCCACCTATTTCCCTTTGCTGTTGGAAAAAAGAGAATACATTGCTTTAAACACTGCTGAATAGCTCCAACAGCTTGTATGTCATCCATGCACTGTACCATGCTGAGGCAGTATGGTATAGCATCCCACATTTTCTCTGGATCTACTGATACACACCTGGTTAAGCTCTGGAGTAGGTTTGGGTATACAAATACTGTTCAGTGAAGCAAATAAGCTGTAATGTAGATGCAATTTAAACTGGGCATGTTGTAACCAGGTCAGATGTCATGAAGTAGTTCCAAAATACAATTGTGGACAGGATCTTACAGGTGTTCTCTCCAGCTGGGATTGGAGAGATGGTGTTACGGGAGAGGTTTTTGGTCGCATGGTTCCCAGAACTGCATCTGTTCTGTGGATAAATAGAAAAGTTCATTTTCTCCGGCTGTCAATCCATCACTTTTTAATGAGCACTAAAGCCACTTATGGCTGAATGTGAATTTTAAAAAGCAAAGAAATTACTTTAAGGAAGAAAAAAATAACCGTTAGGTGTGATGCATGCTCTGTTCTCAAAGGCATAGGCAACTAACCAAACTTTCTTTCATGTGCCCCTTTGCTTCTACATATCAGAAGGGGCGTTACAGTGCATTCCACCTCAAACTGTGGATTTTCTTGCTTCTGTTTTGTTCCATCAAAACCTAAGTACTCTGTCTAAGGTTGATGGTTTGGGGTTTTTTTGTTTTTGGTCGTTTTTTTTGTTCTGTCTGTCTGTTTGTTCGTTTGTTTCTGGTTTTATTTGTTCTTTTTCTTTCTCTGTGTGACTACATATGAATATAGAGCTAAAAAAGAAATTATCTGTGGACCAGCTATCTGTTTTCCATAAGGCTGAAGCTATGTTCTGGTTATAAGTACAGTTTCGTCCCCTCCAGCAACTTTTCCCCAAAAGAACCAATCCTCCTGAAATGTCACGTGCCACATCTCAATCCAGAGTACAGCTTTTTGGGGAAGTTGGCGGGTGAGACCAGAGAAGGAGTTTCAAGCTTATTTTTAAAATGTCCATCTGTCAGTATTTTAGAGTGTATGTAAATGTGAAATAAACATACTTAATATGGGTGAGATTTCCAAAGCTGCTCGTTGTTGGGCCTAAATCTGCTCCCAATTAAAGCAATGGCTCTTACTGGCTTAAATGGGAGGAGAGGCCTATAATGAGTGCTTTTGACAATCTTATTGCTATAGTAACATAATCCATAAATCATACTGCTACTAGGGTGAACAATGGTTCAGTAAATGACGCCTTTTTAAAAGTCACCTTCTGTTGTATATTTTTTTTAAAAAGTAAACAAATGAAATAACTGAGAATTACAAGTCAAAAGAATCATAGAATATTAGGGTTAGAAGAGACCTCAGGAGGTCATCTAGTCCAATCCCCTGCTCAAAGCAGGACCAACACCAACTAAATCATCCCAGCCAGGGCTTTGTCAAACCAGGCCTTAAAAACCTCTAAGGATGGAGATTTCACCACCTCCCTAGGTAACCCATTCCAGTGCTTCACCACCCACCTAGTGAAATAGTGTTCCCTAATATCCAACCTAGACCTCCCTCACTGCAACTTCAGACCATTGCTTGCAATTTGTGAATACTATCACAGGAGAAACTCCTAGCTTTGCTATTTCTCATCTGAATATTTACTACACCTAGACAATGTATATGTGCCGGAGACTATGATTTTTGTTGGTTTTATAAGTAGATTTTTACTAAGAGAAAAATATGACTCATTGTTTAAATCTATATAGATAGCTATACTGTTTAAAATAGTCACATTGGTTGGGGTTTGAATTATTCCAGTTTACTGAAATAATGTTTGATATATTGGCTAGCATTTTGCTCGGCCAATGACATTCTAGCAGTCACTATAATTCATAGCTGAATGAAATGACCTGATTAGAACCAGAGAAATAAGGTAAAATATTTATATATTAAAAAAAGAAAGAAATCACCTGAAACTCCAGAACACTTTGTCTATTAAACCTGGTGATCTTTTCACTAACCTCATCCCCATATTTTTAGCATTGCTGCTCTTCATAGTTTGACTATTGAACACACAACAGAACAAAAACCTGAGAAAAATCACATTGCTCTGTTTAACACATCTGACTTGCATTTCAGCTCATAACTATAGCTGTTCATAACTGTCTTTCCATAAAATGTTTTACTGTACACATCTCCAGGTCCAAAGGATTTATTTTTCTTAGATCCCTATCTGAGGAAAGTTTGGCTGATGGCTAACACATATAGCTGTAATGTCTTCTGTGTATGAATCATCAAAGTTAATCCAGTAGTGAAGAAGTGCTCTGAAATTTTTTTTCTCCCAGTTCAGAGCTGCATGTCCTTGTTTGGAGCACAGAACACTGTCGTGAGTCCTAACAATTTTGCCCTACTAATCCATCTCAATCCTAACCTGTGATGCTGTAGCCAGCTAGCACCAGTTGGACAAAAAGTTCTTTCTTTACGTTGGAAGAGTCATATTCAGAAGAGAAGGGATGTGGGGAATAAAGCAATTGGTCAAATGTTACCAGTGCTTAATTTGTGTCAGGGCTTGCCAGGGCTGAGCCCCAGCACCTCTAGCTTTGGCAGTTCAAAGCCCTGGCACCTCTGGGCTTGTGCATCAGTTATGAATGTAAAAAAATTGCTTGAACCCCAGCACCTCTTTCATTGTAAATTAAGCACTGAGTGCTACAACTGTAAGAATTGCAATATTAGAACACAGGACCAGCAGATGTTCTCTCATGCTTTATAGTATGTTCTCAGAGAATTTTTTGCTCAGTTCATGCTACATGCCAGAGGTAAATCAAACAATAACATCTATAATAATGCCTAGAAGCTATTGCTCCATATATGTACACTCCACTCCATCAGTTTGGAAGTAGGTATACTAACTCAAAAGAGAAATTATTTTCTATGACACTAATTGCTCAACAGAGGGATTTCCTAGAAAGCAGGAAATCAGTTTGTAGTTCCTCTCTCTAGTACTGCCAAGGTCAAGAAACACAGCCATAGCTATAAAAAACTGGTTTCAGACAGACAATATGATGATGGAGGAAGGAAAGATGGTTTCAGAGGGTAGGTATGGGCCAGTAAGAATTGTGGGGTCTGAGTCCCCATTAAAAAAATACTGTCAATCTTCAGCAAGTACCACATTAATGGAATCTAAGCTTATAACTCCCATTATTGTTTATGAGAGGGTAATGGATATCTCCTTACCTTTTAGCCTGAAAATTCACCTGTGACAATACAGCCCTATTCAGGTCCCTGGGACTTTAAGCCAGTTAAAAGGAAATGGATGAGATAACAATAGCAAGATTTGGCTCAAACTGAAGAGTATTCCTTTAAGGTTGATTTTTAACTTTGCACAAAACTTTTCAATGGCAAAATGCTCAATTTAATGAACTTTTCTTTTTCTTTTTTGCAGTATATTATGGCATAGTATTTGCTAGAATTTAGGTATAGAGCAACCAGAACCCATCTTCAGATGTCACGGGACAGCAACAACACCATGAAAACTAGATACAAAAGACATGGAGTTAAAGTCAAAACAAAAATGCATTCTAAAGAGAGTATGCTTCAAGCCCTTCAACTCCTTCATAGGAAAAAACCACTCAGAAAAAGAAGCACCTGGCTATCTCTAAATCAAAGCAGAGTCAAGATCTAAACTCTGATTCTCCAGAAGGCAAAGTCTTATTCTTAAAATTAGCGATATGTGAATTGGAATTTTCTAAAGATCTGGTATATCATTTTGAGAGGACAGGAAGCTGGTACAGTCAGTCTATGAGGATCAAGAGGCGGAAGCATTAGAGAAGCTATTCTCAGCTCAGTTCTTGTCTATAATGGTATATGGGGTAGTTACCTCACTGAACACAAAAGTTCCCGAACTCAGAATAGAGATAAGGATGGTGGGGGGGAGTTCAATTGCCCAGGAACTACTTCCCCTCAGAAGTAAACAAGGTACGACGTCTGTTCCTATCCTCGTCACTCAAAGAAATTTATAAAAGCAGAATGGGTGTTTCTTAAAGAGAGCAGTTTTACAACAGTACTTAAGGTAGCTGCAACAGCAGATTTAAAACCCCTGTGGGAAGGAACCATTTTTACTTTATGCTTGGTGCTATACAATGCAATGAGAACCCAGT
Organism: Lepidochelys olivacea; assembly: GCF_965140295.1. Taxonomy (NCBI): domain Eukaryota; kingdom Metazoa; phylum Chordata; order Testudines; family Cheloniidae; genus Lepidochelys; species Lepidochelys olivacea. The sequence continues at coordinate 42,103,223 of NC_140414.1, read as the reverse complement.
CCAGTCTAGGATCTGTGAGCACTACTGTCATGCACACTTAATAGCTACTGTAGCTTCATCAGAAGGGGAGTTTCTGATGAAGGAGGCTGATGGGTACTGGCCATAAAAACCACATCAGCTTGTAGGTGTTTTACCAACTTGAAGAAATGATGGATTTATGGCTAAGGCACTGGACTGGGACTTAGAAGATCTAAGGTTGTGTCCTAACTCTGCCTCAGATTTCATATGTGATCTTGGAAAATTCATTAATGTACAGAAGGTACTACAGTGCTGAATGCCATAGGAAACTTAGAAAAATGGCCCAGATGAGCTGTAAACACAAACTGCTTGGGGAAAAAAGAGACTTTACAAAGCTGGTATACAATATTTCATTAGCAGAATCACTTGTTATGGACACTTCTCCTAATGCTCTGATTCACAATGTTTTTTCGATGCCATCTAAAATCAGCTCTTAAACAAATATGGTGGCAGCATTCATGGAACACGGATTCAAATCATAAACAGCTCACTACTGTCTTATTGTGAGTTAGACTGTTCTGAGAGTGACTGGATAAAGCTGTGGTAGGGTTTATTGGTATGAAGGAGAAAACTCTACTGTCTTTAAAAGTACTAGACCTGCCCCTCCATAGATTATTTTATACAAGTGATAGCCATTTCACAGCCAGCAGTAGCACAGATACTGAAAAGAAGGACCAACCATGCTAGAAGAGAAAAAGGTAGAGGATTTGAAAAGGAAAGTAAATCCAGGGAAGTCCCTCGAGTCAAGCCTGCTCATCTACCAAGCATTACTGGATCTAGCTCACATCAAAGGAAGCAACTCATCTGGGGATTTCAACAATTGTTCCATCAATGGCAAATAATCACTTTGGACTGATGGGTACTGGAAATAATTCCAAGGGGTATACTACAGAGTTCAGGAAAATACTAAGGAATGAGTTCATAGCGATCTAGCTTTCCCAAGACCCTCAAGAGTAGATGATGGTGCAAGAAGTAAGGTCTTGCCTCTTGTCACATTATAGTAATGGAGCCAGTTCCCATTTGAGTGGCTTGCTGTTGTTGAGAATAGACAATTTTCTTCATTGCTCCCAGCAGGAAGAATCTGCACTGTCTTAGAACTCAAATGTGAAAAAATGCACCAAGAAGATCAAATGCGGTATGGAGATAGACTCAAGAAGATCAATCTATTTCACTTATCAAAGAGATGATGAAGGGGTAACTTGATTACAGTCTGTCAAGCTTCTGTTCCCTGTTCCCGGAAAGTTGTGGGAGCCCCAGCTGCCAGGCTCATGACTCCTTGCCAGGTAGGGCACTTCAGATCCATGGCTTCAGGACAGCCCACAAGGTGTACTTCCATGGAGCTGGGGTTTCTAAGGCTCCCAGGTTCTCCAGCTCTGAGGCAGCCCACCAGGCTGCATTAGAGCTCAGTGGAGATCAGTAATTCCATTTCAGAGAATTTCAAAAAATTTTGGTTATCATTCCAAATCAGAATGAAATCTGATTTTGAAATAGCAAAATCCTCTACAAAATAGAATTACCGTTCTCCCCCCAGTTCTCTATATTAACTTAATTAGTTGCCATGTTTCACCCCAGAGGTGAAAATATTTCAAGAACTACCAAAATGCTAATTAATGCCAAATTCAATTGTGGCTTCTGTGATCTGGACACCTGTCCATGATGAACTGGACTAGGACCATCTAACTTATTTCCTAAAAGTCACCTGTCGTTTTGATTTTTAGCATTCAAGGGAGAAAAGCAAAATGTATTTGAGTCTGGTTGCAATACAAATGTAAATAGCTGTTATTTACCTTGGACCAAAAACATCCTTGAAGCCTTACCATGGCTTAGTTTGTGCACATAGTATGCACTGTGATAAATGTCTTTATTTCCTTCTCCTTGTCAGGCTGCTACGTTGATCAACATACCCAGGAAAAGTGTACAAGTAAATCAGGGCTGTGGAAGTGATCCCTTGGATTAGGTTAGAAGAGAACAGAAGAGAATTCAGAGGATTGCCATTTGGACAGAATAAGAAATCATGTTCTTGTAATACCATGCAATTTTAATACTGAAGGCTAGCGTAATAAATCATTCCATAAATCCATTATTAATTATCAACCCATTATCTACAGTTCAATCTGAATTCTGCTTGGTAATATAACTGCAGAGTAGGTGAGCTAAACATAAGGCATTCTGAGATAAATTGAAGGAATTCAAAGCAGCACCTGTGGCTGTGTATTCAGCTGCTGTTTTCTAACCCTGTTTTCCACTACACTTGAGACCAGACTACTACTTGAAACAGGAAGGTCAGAGTTTGCAAACAATCTTGAATATGATTTTTTTAAAATGTAACTCCTTGTGGGGTTTAGAGAGTATGGCCGCTTTAAATCTTTGTCCTGATTGTTCCAGGAAGAGGAAGTGCTGTTGGGATGGGGGGGGGGTAGCTCGAGAGAGAAGGGATGCAGCAAGCAACCCCTCACAGACTGAAGTAGGCAAAAACCTGCCTAAAGCTTGGGAGGGATAGAGCTGCTGATTGGGGATACGCCAGAACAGGAGCCCGGAGGAGCACTGTGCCAGGGAAGAATGTGGCGGAACTGAACCCAGTATCACTGCTGCCCAGAACTGTATGGGGCCATAAGTGCTGGGGCTTGTGACTTTGCATTGAGAATAAGGGGGAGGCTGTAGTTAACTAGGGAGGTTGTCATTCTGTGTGGCTTTGCAGAGAGCGGCAGAAGAGGCCACTGAAGAGGTTTGTTGGGAAAAGTTTACTGGCACTGAAGACAACCAGGAGCACCCGAGACACAGCGATGGACTGGAACTTTGCCAGAACTCCTGAACTCTGATTGCAGACGCATTGCTTAGTGTCAGCCCTTTAAGAATGTGGTATCCCTGGACCTGTGGGGCCTTGTGTTGAATGAAGCCTGTTTTACCACTCACCCTATCTTTCCCCCTGCTGTTTTTCTCCTTTCATCTCTCTGCAAATAAATATTTCCCTTTCCTTTATTCTTCTGGTGTTTGTGTGCTCTAGGGAGCGGGGGTTGAAACAGATGCCCCTGGGATAGAAGGATCTTTCCCTGCTGCATTCCTGCATGCAGGGCCGTCCTGAGGCATACGCAGCTGCATAGGGCACCATGAAATTTGGGGCACCAAATTGCCCCAAATTTCATGGTGCCCTAGGCAGCTGTGTGCTGCATACGCGGCAGTACCAGCCCTATCCCTGGACAGAGCCGTCCCTAGGGGGGCGTCGGGCACTGGACAACTCCCTCTGCCCCACCTTTTATCCTTCCACCCAGCTCCGCCCCCAGCCCACCTCCATTCCACCTCTTCCCCCAGCGACCCCATACTCACCAGCAGCAGCGGAAAGCAGAGAAACATGGCCCTTGCCCACTCCACTCTGCCAGCTCCCAGCCACGACGCTCCGCTTCCCACCACTGGTGAGTGCGGGGAGGTTGGGGAAAGGATGCCCCCTGCACTCACTGGTGGCAGGAATCAGAGCGATGTGGCCCCAGCCCCAGCCATGTCACTCGGGTTGGGGAAAGGACCGCCCCCTGCTCTCATCGACGGCGGGAAACAGAGCGCTGCGGCTGGCAACTGGCGGAGTAGAGCTGGCTGGGGCCAGACTGCTCCACTTCCTGCCGGTGAGTGCGGAGAGGGGGTAGGGGATCCCTTCCTCCAAGCCCCCTCCCCTAAGCGCCACGGCTGGGGCTGGGGCGAGGGAAGCAGAGCGGGCTGCTCCCGGCCCCCCCGCTAATCCCCCAGGCCACTCTGGGCCTGTAGGGCCCCCAAAAGTGCCCCCCACAGCTCTTGCCTCCCAGACCGTGGGGGGGGGGAGACCTGGGGCCCCACACAGCCGCCTAAGTGGCTAGGGATGGCCCTGCCTGCATGCACCTTTTCTTGGCCAGAGCTGCCTGTGAAGCACACTCAATCTTAGCCTCGAGGGCGCTAAAGTTTACATAAACAAATCTACATACGTTCTCTGTAAACATTTATTCCCTGCTATCTGCTGGGATTATTGTGATAGTATTTTTGTGTTTTCATTAAAGAGCCACACACACATACAAACCCTATATATTCTGTTTCTTCAGGGGGGAATAAAACCAGAATTTCCATATAAATCTAGTATGGTTTAAAATTAAAGATAGTGGATTATGACACTTGGTCTCTTTTAGATAGAATTGTAAAATTACAAGCTCTTTATTTTTCTGTACTATAAAACATATCCATATAGTGAAATCAAGGTTGTAAGTCTTTTGCCTAGAAGATTAATTTAAACCTCTATGGATAATAAGAAGAACCTTGAGAATCCAATATACTGATGTATTGATAGCACCTCAGCACATTTTAGTGAGCAGGTAATTCCCTTTCTGATGCCTAAGCAGGGGATGTCTATTTACACTAGAAGCTTTTGTTGTATGCTTTGGCTATATTGCCCAGATCCTCCAAGGTATTTAGCCATTATGGGAGTGAGGGGCTCAAACACCTTTCTGGATATGGGTCGCTATCACCCTGGTTTCTGTTTCCCATCAGTAGAGTCGGGCAGTGCAAATGGGAAGTCGCTACCTAAGGCTGGGAGAGGCCCAACTCCTCCCTGGGCTGGTGGTGGGCTCTGCCAAAGTGCCTGGGATGGCACCACGCTGCTGGGGATGAGGGAAGCCAGGGTGGACTTGGTGCTAGAGCGTGAGCTGCAGGGATGGGGCCAGGTTTGGCACCGTGGGGAAGCAGGTGGCGGCAGGCTCTGTGCACTGCTGAGGGACAGCAGGGGATGGTTTGGTTCCCCCTACCCCATGGGAGAAGGCCAGGGCAGGCTCAGGGCAGGGACTGCCATGTGAAGTGGCCTGGAAGTGGGCTTTACCCCTCAAACCTCTGGAGGCAGCTCTGTGCATCGCTGCCCTGCTGCCACCATGGCACCAGGACTCCAAAACCTAGCCCCAGCCACAAGGGCTGGATGGAGCCCACAAAGGGCTCCACCAGGGGGCAGGGCTCAGACTGGGCGAGTATTGGTTCAGGAGGGAGGGCGTTTGGTGTGAGAGAGAGGCTGAGTCAGCGTGAGACTTCAGGTTAGAGGACAGCGGGCGCCGACTGTGAGGTGGGCCTGAGTGAACCTCTGAGGCGGCACGAGCGGGGGGCAGGGCTTAGGAGCAGAGGGCCACATGCCCTGGTCTTCGAAATGCTAACGCTCCTCCAGGCCCCAAGGGAAAGGGGGGGCTCAACAGGGAGAAGCAGCAAAGGGGAGTGGGTGGCCGGGTTGTGAGGTGGCAGGAGGGGCAAAGGCGAGGCTGGAGCACCGTGATGAGATGGCGGGAAGCAGCTGGCTCTGGTGGGAAGTCTGAGGTGGTGGTAGACTGGGTGGGAAACTGCAACACAAGGCAGGCAGAAGGCGCAGAGGTTGCTGTGGAGCGGGAAAAGGCGATGCCAAGAGGGTAGGAGGAAGCTGGGGGCAAACCCCCACAGAAGGGGCATGAGCAGAGGGAAGGGTTGGGCTTGAGGCAGGAAGCGCTGAGGGAAGGGTTCAAGTTCAGAAGGGAAATGCTGACGTCGCACAAGGGGGTGAGGAACGCGATTTGAGGCAGCAGGCTGGGCAAAGAGATGAGGTGGCACGAGATGGTGTATGGGGCTTGGGCTGAGGCAGGAAATGTCTGAGGTAGATCAAATGAAGTAGGGGGAAGTGCTGAAGTGATGCCAGAGGAGTGGGCTAGGCACCTAGGCAGGAAAGGCTGGAGTGACTGTGAAGGAGGCGGGGGGTCAGAGTCTGGGTGGGAAAGGCTGAGGCGCCCTGGCTGGGATGATTTAACTGGGAATTGGTCCTGCTTTGAGCAGGGGGTTGGACTAGATGACCTTCTGGGGTCCCTTCCAACCCTGATATTCTATGATTCTATGATTCTATGACTCTAAAGTGGAGGTGCGGGGTGGAGCCTGGGCGGGAAAGGCTGAGGTGATTCTGAAGTGGGGGTGGAGCCAGGGCGGGAAATGCGGAGGTGACTGAAGGCAGGGAGTTATCGAAGCCTGGGCAGGAAAGGCTGAGATGACTCTAAAGTGGGATGGGTCAGAGCCTGGGTGGGAAAGGCTGAGGTGACTCTGGTGTGGGGGCTTGGAACATGGACAGGAAAGGCTGAGGTGACAGAAGGTGTGGGGTTGTCGAAGCAGGGGCAGAAAAGGCTGAGGTGACTCTGAAGGGGGAGGTAGAGCCTGGGCAGGAAAAGCTGGGGTGACTCTGAAGGTGGTGGGGGGCATCGAAGCCTGGTCAGGAAAGCCTGACGTTACTTGGGGGTGGGGGTCGAAGCCTGGGTGGGAAAGGCTGAGGTGACTCTGAAGGTGGAGGGGGTTGAAACCTGGGCAGGAAAGCCTGACTTTACTCTGGGTGGGGAGGGGTCGAAGCCTGGGCGGCAAAGGCAGAGGTGACTCTGAAGTGGGGGTGCGGGGTGGAGCCTGGGCGGGAAAGGCTGAGGAGACACTGAAGGCGGCAGGGTTGAAGCCTGGGTGGGAAAGGCTAGGGTGACTCTGAAGTGGGGGTGGAGCCTGGGCGGCAAAGGCAGAGGTGACTCTGAAGTGGGGTTGCGGGGTGGAGTCTGGGCGGAAAAGGCTGAGGAGACTCTGAAGGCGGGAGGGTTGAAGCCTGGGCGGAAAAGGCTGAGGTGACTCTGAAGTGGGGGTGAAGCCTGGACAGGGAAGGTTGAGGTGACTCTGAAGTGGGGGTGAAGCCTGGACAGGAAAGGCTGAGGTGAGTGAAGTGGGGGTGCGGGATGGAGCCTGGGTGACTCTGAGCCTGGGCAGGAAAGGCTGAGGTGACTCTGAAGTGGGGGTGGAGCCTTGGCAGGAAAGGCTGAGGTGACTGAAGTGGGGGTGCAGGGTGGAGCCTGGGCGGGAACGGCTGAGGTGACTGAAGTGGGGGTGCAGGGTGGAGCCTGGGCGGGAAAGGCTGAAGAGACTCTGAAGGCGGCAGGGTTGAAGCCTGGCAGGAAAGGCTGAAGTGACTCTGCAGTGGGGGTGAAGCCTGGGCAGGAAAGGTTGAGGTGACTCTGAAGTGGGGGTGCGGGGTGGAGCCTGGGTGGGAAAGGCTGAGGTGACTCTGAAGGCAGCAGCGTTGAAGCCTTGGTGGGAAAGGCTGAGGTGACTCTGAAGTGGGTGTTGAGCCGGGGCGGGAAATGTGGAGGTGACTGAAGGCGGGGTGTCATCGAAGCCTGGGCAGGAAAGGCTGAGGTTACTCTAAAGTGGGGTGGATCGGAGCCTGGGCAGGAAACGCTGAGGTGATTCTGAAGTGGGAGGTGAAGCCTGGTCAGGAAAGCCTGAGGTTACTCTGGGGGCGGGAGGGTCAAAGCCTGGGTAGTAAAGGCTGAGGTGACTCTGAACGGGGGTGTGGGGTCACAGCCTGGGTGGGAAAGGCTGAGGTGAATCTGAAGGCAGCAGGGTTGAAGCCTGTGTGGGAAAGGATGAGGTGACTCTGAAGGGGGGAGGCAGGGTGGAGCCTGGGTGGGAAAGGCTGAGGTAATTCAGGACTGGGGGGAATCACAGCCTGGGCAGGAAAGGCTGAGGTGACTTGAGAGGAGGGGCCTAGCGCCTGGGCAGGAAAAGCTGAGGTTATGCCGGAGGAGAGGGATCAGAGCCTGGCTGGAAAGGCTGAGGTGACAGCAGGGGAGGGGAGGGGCTTGGGACCTGGGTAGAAAAGCTGTGGTGCTGTTTAAGGAGGTGCTCTGGTCCTGGGTGGGAAAGGCTAAGGTGATGCTGGGAGGGGGCTTCGGGGTTTGGGCAGGAAAGGCAGAAGTGATGCCATAGGGCAGGCTCAGAGCCTGGCTGGAAAGGCTGTGGTGACACCGGGGGCGGGGCTTGGAACCTGGGTGGGAAACACTGAGCAAAAAGAAGGGATTGGGGTTTAAATGGGAAGCCTGCATATCATAGCTCCTTCTTTCTTTGTCTTTGTGGAGGTAAAATGAACTGGGAATTGCTGAGAATGCCCACACACACACACACACATACACATATCCTCTTGAAGGGAGTTGGCCTTGGGACAAACAAGGAGGTTGTGCCTTGTGTCCTCCAGGGTAACAAGAGAGTCCATTAATTAGAGGTGAGAATCATCCCACCATACAGGATCTGGGAGATAATTATCATGTGCGTGGGGGACATCCTTGTAATCACAGGGTTCAGATTTCTGCCTTTCTTTTTTTAAATTATTTTCAGTATTACAATAACATAAACAGGTTTCAGAGTAGCAGCCATGTTAGTCAGTATCCGCAAAAAGAAAAGGAATACTTGTGGCACCTTAGAGACTAACAAATTTATTTGAGCATAAGCTTTCGTGAGCTACAGCTCACTTCATCGCATGAAAGCTCACGAAAGTCTCCCCCTTACTCTCACAGTAAGAGGTGCTCATATTGTGGAGCACACAGCAAGCAGTAATAACAGTGGGAATATTGGTTTCGCTGAGGTCTAAGCGAGTCAGTAAACTGCGCCAGCGCGCCTTTAAACGTCCAAATGCACATTCTACCACCATTCTGCACTTGCTCAGCCTGTAGTTGAACAGCTCCTGACTACTGTCCAGGCTGCCTGTGTACGGCTTCATGAGCCATGGCATTAAGGGGTAGGCTGGGTCCCCAAGGATACATATAGGCATTTCAACATCCCCAATAGTTATTTTCTGGTCTGGGAATAAAGTCCCTTCCTGCAGCTTTTGAAACAGACCAGAGTTCCTGAAGATGCGAGCGTCATGTACCTTTCCCAGCCATCCCACGTTGATGTTGGTGAAACGTCCCTTGTGATCCACCAGAGCTTGCAGCACTATCGAAAAGTACCCCTTGCAGTTTATGTACTCGGCGGCTTGGTGCTCCGGTGCCAAGATAGGGATATGGGTTCTGTCTATGGCCCCACCACAGTTAGGGAATCCCATTGCAGCAAAGCCATCCACTATGACCTGCACATTTCCCAGGGTCACTACCCTTGATATCAGCAGACCTTTGATTGCGTGGGCTACTTGCATCACAGCAGCCCCCACAGTAGATTTGCCCACTCCAAATTGATTCCCAACTGACCGGTAGCTGTCTGGCATTGCAAGCTTCCACAGGGCTATCGCCACTTGCTTCTCAACTGTGAGGGCTGCTCTCATCTTGGTATTCTTGCGCCTCAGGGCAGGGGAAAGCAAGTCACAAAGTTCCATGAAAGTGCCCTTACGCATGCAAAAGTTTCACAGCCACTGGGAATCGTCCCAGACCTGTAACACTATGCGGTCCCACCAGTCTGTGCTTGTTTCCCGAGCCCAGAATCGGCGTTCCACAGCATGAACCTGCCCCATTAGCACCATGATGCATGCATTGGCAGGGCCCATGCTTTCAGAGAAATCTGTGTCCATGTCCTGATCACTCACGGGACCGCGCTGACGTCGCCTCCTCGCCCGGTATCACTTTGCCAGGTTCCGGTGTTGCATATACTGCTGGATAATGCGTGTGGTGTTTAATGTGCTCCTAATTGCCAAAGTGAGCTGAGCGGCCTCCATGCTTGCCTTGGTATGGCGTCCGCACAGAAAAAAGGCGCGGAACGATTGTCTGCCGTTGCTCTGATGGAGGGAGGGGCGACTGACGACACGGCTTACAGGGTTGGCTTCAGGGAGCTAAAATCAACAAAGGGGGTGTCTTTACATCAAGGAGTATTTCAGGCAGGACTTCACGGAGGGTTCCAATAAGAAATGGTGCACCTAAGTTATTGTTCTTATTGGAACAAGGAGGTTAGCCTGGCCTCTGATTGATACATGGCTAGATTTACCTCGTTGCACCTTCTCTGTGAGTGACTGCAGTGTGACCTAGAGGAATGAGTCCCCTAGACAGGGGAGGAGGCAAATGAGTACACAACAAATCTGGTCTATTTCTTGTTTTGATCCACTCCATCTATCTTTTACATCTTTGGCTGGCAGCAGACCGTGCAGAAGGACTGCATGCCAGCCACATCTCATGGCTGCTCGGCAGAAGATGGTACAGTACGACTGCTAGCCATCCTCATCTCTTGCCTGCCTGGCAGAAGATGGTACAGTACGACTGCTAGCAATCCGTATTGCCTGCCTGCTCACCATAAGACAATTCAATAGGACTGACTGCAGGACTAAAGAGAATGACCTGGTCAAGTCACTCCAAATTTAGTCCCTGCACCCACGTCTGCCCAGGCGCTCCCAGCTGACGTGGCCAGGAGCACCTCGGACACGACGAGGACGACTACCAGTCATACTGCACCGTCTGCTGCCAGAAGGCAATGGGTTGCTGCTACTGTGTAGCAAAGCCGTACCGCGTCTGCCAGCACCCAGAAGACATAGGGTGACGGTTACCTGAGCGGGCTCCATGCTTGCCGTGGTATGGCGTCTGCACAGGTAACTCAGGAAAAAAGGCGCGAAACGATTGTCTGCCCTTGCTTTCACGGAGGGAGGGAGGGAACGGGGGCCTGACGATATGTACCCAGAACCACCCGCGACAATGTTTTAGCCCCATCAGGCATTGGGATCTCAACCCAGAATTCCAATGGACAGCGGAGACTGCGGGAACTGTGGGATAGCTATCCACAGTGCAACGCTCCGGAAGTCGACTCTAGCCTCGGTACTGTGGAAGCACTCCGCCGAGTTAATGCACTTAGAGCATTTTCTGTGGGGACACACACACTCGAATATATAAAACCGATTTCTAAAAAACCAACTTCTATAAATTCAACCTTATTCCGTAGTGTAGACATACCCAGGGGTCAGGTCTCTATCCTTTGCTCTTCAGGGATTATGTCCTGTTCTCAGCCTGATCACTTTGACTGCCTGGTAATTAGGGTGCAGGTCATGTGCCTCTTATCTAGGCAGGACTAAGTTCCTTTTAGTGCTTTGGGCTGAGTGACGACCCTCTAAGTAGGGTTCAGGTCTTCTCCTTTTCTCTTTCGTGTGATGTATTTTCTCTTAATCAGCTAGTCCAAGGGACTGCCCTGTAACAAGGATACAGTCCTTTCCCCTTTGGCTCTTTTGGGTTGTTAGGCTGGTCACTTTGACCCTGCCTTGTAAGCACGATGCAGGTCTTCTGCCTTTTCCCCTTTATTTTTTTGAGGAAAGGAAAATTGGTCGAGTTTAAAACTGTGGGTCAAGTGACCTCTTCCAATGAACTCTCTTTCTGTTCTGGGAAGTCCCCCTTTATTTTGTATGCATGTGTTTGTGAGAGGATGTGATACATATGGATGTGAAAGTTTTTTATTTTTTATTGATTTATTTTGAGTTTTTAAGTTAAATTGCTGCAGCTCTTTTTCTTTACACTTCTCAGAATCGAAAAAAGAGCTCTAAATGTATTAATGTATCTGTCCTCCTACACCCCACAAAAGGTGAAGAGTAAGGACTCAGATATCATCTTTTAGTGCCTTGAACAGTGTGACCTCCGTGTAAACAGGGCTCTAGTCTCACCACTTCTGCTTTATTTAGATTGAGCTCATTTCAGTGGGCTGAAGGCAATAACTCGCCTTTAAGCAAGGAGTTCTAAGACAGGTGCTTCTAAATCACATGAAGTATACCATCCCCGACTATTTAGGATACATGATGACTCTGTACTGAGGGTTCACATATATTACCCTTCATTCTTTTAGCATCATACTGTTTCAATGGACTGCTCCGAGTCCTGATTCTGTAATTAGAGGAGAGTTTCTGTCCCTTTGGCTTCTGGGGGATATCGTGCTCTGTGGAACCTAAGGCAGCGTGATGTCACTATCATCAAGGTCCAGGTCTGTGCCATTTTATCCTTTTGACATTATGCTCCATTATCTGGCTAGTGAGCGTGACTGCCCTGTAATCAGGGTGCAACTCACCGCCCCCTGTCTTTTGAGGGCCATTGCGCTGTCTTCAAACCCTGCTGCCAGAGACTGCCCTGTAATCAGGGATTGGCTCTTTTCCTCTTGTCTTTTGAAGGCCGTTCACTCCATTCTTAAATTGAGAAATGTGATCACCTTGTAACTAGGGTCTGGGTCTGTCAAGGTTCCTCCCCCACTCTGAACTCTAGGGTACAGATGTGGGGACCTGCATGAAAAACCTCCTAAGCTTATTGTTACCAGCTTAGGTCAAAACTTCCCCAAGGTACAAAATATTCCACCCTTTGTCCTCGGATTGGCCACTACCACCACCAAACAAATACTGGTTACTGGGGAAGAGCTGTTTGGAAACGTCTTTCCCCCCAAAATACTTCCCAAAACCTTGCACCCCACTTCCTGGACAAGGTTTGGTAAAAAGCCTCACTAATTTGCCTAGGTGACTACAGACCCAGACCCTTGGATCTTAAGAACAATGAACAATCCTCCCAACACTTGCACCCCCCATTTCCTGGGAAATGTTGGATAAAAAGCTTTACCAATTTGCATAGGTGACTACAGACCCAAACCCTTGGATCTGAGAACAATGAAAAAGCATTCAGTTTTCTTACAAGAAGACTTTTAATAGAAATAGAAGTAAATAGAAGTAAAGAAATCACCTCTGTAAAATCAGGATGGTAGATACCTTACAGGCTAATTAGATTCAAAACATAGAGAACCCCTCTAGGCAAAACCTTAAGTTACAAAAAAAATACACAGACAGAAATAGTTATTCTATTCAGCACAATTCTTTTCTCAGCCATTTAAAGAAATCATAATCTAACGCATACCTAGCTAGATTACTTACTAAAAGTTCTAAGACTCCATTCCTGGTCTATCCCCAGCAAAGACAGCATGAAGACAGACAGAGAGACCCTTTGTTTCTCTCCCTCCTCCCAGCTTTTGAAAGTATCTTGTCTCCTCATTGGTCATTTTGGTCAGGTGCCAGCGAGGTTACCTTTAGCTTCTTAACCCTTTACAGGTGAGAGGAGTTTTCCCCTGGCCAGGAGGGATTTCAAAGGGGTTTACCCTTCCCTTTATATTTATGACAGGGTCTCTGCTCACTTCCTCACTTGGCATTAGGCTCCACTCTGGCCCACTCGTCAGAGTGACAACCCTGTAACTAGGGGGCATCTCAAAAGTCTCTATAGAATGGGACATACTGAGCTCTTGCGTACTTTGAGCAGCTTGACCTTTCTGTAATTCAGATTATGGTCTCTGCTCTGTGGCTAATGCCTGTGACCACCCTGTAATCAGGGTACAGGTTGTATCTCTCTATTCCAGTCTGGGGGATTAGAAACATCTCAGGAACATGGGCAGCTTGACCTCCCTCTAAGTAGGGTTTGTGTCTCCGAGGCCCTTTGGGTCTCTTGGCTTTGTGCTTTCTTCACAGCCTGCTGAGAGTGACCACCCTGTAATCAGGGATTGGGTCTTTGCCCTCCAGTCTCTTGGCACGAGGACAAGTGTAGCCAGCTGGTCTGAAAGAGCACCCTTTAAACGGGGTACAGGTCTCATCAGACACCATTTACGGTACCCCCATGACACCTTGTCCAGAGTCCTGGCCCTTCACACTGCGCTTTCAACTTGCCTGGAATGCTGCAACCAACTCTCCTGCTCTCTTCCTCACTTACTGGGCTCTCGGAGACCCGACATCCAGCTGCTCTTGCTGGTAAGTTCAGAAAGGGAAAGTCCTGTGGCAGTTTTCGACTAAGTCCGTCCCAGCAGTATACCTTGTCACATTGCTTTTGGAATCCTTGTCAATTAATTCCTTACTGCCCTTAAACATCTAATTCCTCTTCATTTTGTGTGGAGACTGCCTGATGTAATAGTAGTTGTCAAGGGGAAACCTGGAGATTGTGCCTTTGGAGTAGGATGGGGTTGGTCATTTTCTCACTGAGTGGGGCTTGGGAGGAGGGGAAAATACTTACGGAAGTGTCTGTGGACCACAGAGAACTGTCTTGGAGCTGAATATTCAGGCTATCTGCAGACCCGGAAAACAACACTGTATCAGTAGTTTACACTGCGTTTGTGTGGGGGACATGGACATGGACATGGAGTTGTTGTAAGAGCCTCTGTCTTACACACGCCTCTGTGTTCCCTCGCTCTCTTTGAGGCAGCTTCAAGCACAAGCGGACAAGAAGGAAGTTTCAGGATTGTCAAGCAAAGATGTGGAAAGACAACAAGTCACAGAAGATGGAGGAGAAGGAAAGGGACTCTGAGCACAGTAGCCTCCCTCTAATCAGGCCTCAGCTCATGTCATGATACTGTATGGGGATCTCGAGCTTTCAATCCCTTGAGCAGTGTGACCGCCCTGTAAGCAGGGTACAGGTCTGTGCCATTTTGTCCTTTTGACATTATGCTCCGTTAGCTGGCTAGTGAGGGTGACTGCCCTGTAATCAGGGTGCAAGTCACCTCCCCCTGTCTCTTGAGGGCCATTGAGCTCTTTGTTAAATTGAGCAATGAGACCGTCCCGTAACTGGGGTCCTAGTCTCTGCCCACTTGCTCACTTGGCATTAGGCCCTGCTCTGGCCCACTAGTCAGCGTGACAACCCTGTAAGTAGGGTGCATGTCACAAGCCTCCATAGAATGGGACATACTGAGCTCTTGTGTACTTTGAGCAGCTTGACCTTCCTGTAGTTCAGGTTATGGTCTCTCCTCTGTGGCTAATGCCAGTGAGCAGCCTCTAATCAAGGTACAGGTTGCATCTCTCTTTTCCAATCTGGGAGATGAGAAACATCTCAGGAACATAGGCAGCTTGACCTCCCTCTAAGTAGGGTTTGTGTCTCCCAGGCCCTTTGGGTCTCTCGGCCTTGTGCTGTCTTCACACCCTGCTGACAGAGGCCACACTGTAATCAGGGATCGGCTGTTTCCCCTTCTCTTTTGAGGTCCGTTAAGTCCTTTGTTAAATAGAGCAATGTGACCACCCTGTAACTAGGGTCCGGGTCTCTGCCCACTTGCTCACTTTGCATTAGGTTCTGCTCTCGCCCGCTCGTCAGAGTGACAACCCTATAACGAGGGTGCATGTCAAAAGTCTCCATAGAATGGGACATACTGAGCTCTTGTGTACTTTGAGCAGCTTAACCTTCCTGTAATTCAGATTATGATCTCTGCTCTGTAGCTTAGGCCCGTGACCACCGTTTAGCATCTCTCTTTTTCAATCTGAGGGATTACAAGCATTTCAGTAATGTGGGCAGCTTGACCTCCCTCTAAGTAGGGTTTGCGTCTCTGAGGCCCTTTTTACTTTCATAAAGTCTCTGTTGGCTACAGCAGAAATGCTGTTTTAAAAGGATACAAGAAAACTGAGATGTAGGCTGTGGGTGGCCATTCTGAAGTGTGTTGGAAGGCGTTTTCAAGTAGGCACACTCTTAACCTTTCTCCCAGCCCCATAAGAAAGCCCATTTTTTAAACCCAAAACAGTACCATAGCTATGATGCTGAAGGGAATTAAACTAAATTTCTACCTATCGCCAGTTAGAGATTGTCAAAACAACTGATAATTTGCATCTAAATGTTGATTTCATGTAGATACGTCACTAAATATTTAGCATGTGTTTTTGCATATTTTTATGTAAAACAGTTACACACATCTTAGAAAACGTGTTTCTTTGACTTAAGTGTGTGACTTTTATATAGCTGGACAACTAAAGTTGTGTGTACTTTTTGTTTTTACTGCACAGGTTTGTCGCTAGGTACCAAGGAATAATTGTTAATCTGAAATGCAGAGACCTTAAACACACAAGCATTATAGAATCATAGCTTACCATTATTAATAAGTCATAATTTCCTACTGGAAGTGCAAAGATGTACCTTAAGGGAAGGCATGTGTTTGTATTGTCCACTCACTCCCAAATACCCCAGAAAAACTCTTCAAAGAAAGTTAAGGTTGAAAAGATTAACCTTTAATCCAGGTAACACCTAATTTATTTTTTTAGCTCTGTTTCTCTCTTACACTTCTAAAAACAAGCAAAGAAAACAAAATGTTCTGGAAACTGGCAGTTACTCCCCCCACTTCACAACTTTCAAACACCTACTCTACTTAAACGGTCACACCAACCAAAGTGTACCAAACATTCAATTTTAACTTTCCACCCATTGTGTCCGAAGTTAGAGTATTTTTGGTAGTTGTGTATATTGATGTAAGTGGTAATAGTGGTGTTTTAAAAGTTTTTTTTGCTTATTGAATTAATAGGATGTTTGAGAATGATGATGTGGATATTTTAGGTCGGTATTTGTTAAGTCTTGGTATTTGGGTGCAGGTGCAGTATTTTGTTATTATGACGGTTTTTAAGGTATTGGCTTAGTGTTGACAATTTTAGATGTTTTTGTATATGTACATTAGTAGAAGTACTTAGAGTGGAAAGTTGAGATTGTCTGTTTGGTGCAATTTTATTGGTGTGAAAGTTCATTTAGGGTTGGTGTTTGAAAGCCCTGAGGTTTGAATTTTAAGCTCTTAAACTCAACAGACTCAGGACCCACCTGGCTACCTCAGTTCTTACTGTCATTCCTGATTCCAAATCTGGCATGAAGATGACCATGCAGAATAAAAATATTTCCAGAGACTTTCAGGAGGTTTGCATTTAGGGGATCCATTAAACGTTATTTGAGCTTTTCAAAATGTCATAATTGTGGAAAACTTCTACTTCTGCCACTTAAGTGTTGAACAATGACCTTTATTAAAAGATTTACACTGGCAGTTAATTCTGTTCTGTACTAAGATAATTTTGCTACAATCGCCATTTTATGATGTGTGAAATGAATTAACTAGTTTTGATTATACCTATTTGATAACATTTGGAATACGCCATGTTAAATTCACAGATTTAACTTTGACTGTCATATCACCTTTCCATAACTCCGTATTTATGAATGTATTTATTATTATTTATGTAATTAAATTAATAAAAGGCATACATTCAGGTATAGTCTCAGCTGTGTCTTTGGCAAAACAAAAAGGAATCTGGTAAACTTGTGAAGAATTTTGGTATAATTAATTTTAATTTAATTATTTTTACCTTTTTCATGTGGTCGTTGGAACTAACTACTCTGTAGTGGTACAAATTTCATTTTTCTCTTGGATAATACATTTTTGGCACACTGCTGTGTGAGCTTCAGGATGAAGATCTCACTGCCACTTAGGTGCATAAACTTGCCCTCCTAGAGCTTCTAAGGTGCACAAGAATAAGACTTTGGTTCCTTCACTGTTCACAAGCTTATAGATTGCTTGAGCTGTGCAAGCCCTAGAGCTCATTTCCAGAGCACAATATATGATTGTGGCCAATGTTCCCTCTAATTTTTGACAGGCTGTGTGTGCAAAAAATTGCTTCAGTGCAAATTGTTGTGCTTCTGTGCAAATTTTTGTGCGTGTGGTGTTTCGTGTGCACGGGGTTTAGGATCTGTTTGTGCGCGCACAGCTTAGAGGGAACAGTGATTGTGGCTATGATAAGATTGGCCTGAAACTGGCAAGGTCCTCTGGTTTCTGCACCTTTCCAGTTCAGAATTTTTTTAAAAAGTAGATTAATGTAATATTTTTATATTCAATTCAATCTCATGTTTCTCAGAAATTAACTTTTACGATGTTCTCAAGTCTCAATATGCTTCTAAATGTGAGGTAGTGTGGTCTAGTGGTTTAGAGCACTGGCCTTGGATTAAGGAGACCTGGTTTCTATTCCTGGCTCTGCTGCTGGTCCACTGATTGTCCTTGGGCAAGTCACTTCACCTCCCTGTGCCAGCTTCTCCATCAGATTTTTTAAAAAGGGTGGGGGAGATGATTGTACTGAGCTCATTTGTAAAGTGTTTTGAGATCTACTGAAGAAAAGCACTAAACAGAATTTTTACTAAAAATGAGATTCCACAGGGGTTAGACAGAACTAGAGATTAACATTGGTAAGGGTGCATGAAGATATACACTATGTAAATATTAATTGTGCTAAACCTGTGAAGAAGACTGTCTTGATATATAATGCATTGAATCAGTCTCTCTTGGCATTTGTTAATTCATTTCTAGTGTACCAGATGCTGTCTGTTCCATTTAAATATGTATGTAGTGCGGATGTACTTTTTATTTATTACCTTACCCTATGATTTATTGTTCAAAAATGGGCAACTTGGAAAGCAAATACTCAATATTAGGTGATTGTTCACGTGCTGTAGAAAAAGCAGATTAACAAAATCTAAAGTGTGCAGTAGCTGCACTCAAGGGCTGCGAGTTGTATGGGCCCCTGGTGCCCGGGCTCCAGCAATATTCAGGACCCGGCGGCCCAGCTCCACTAATGTTTGGGGCCAGGTCTCTCCCCCGGCCCCACCTGCCACCCCCACGCACCTCCCTCGAGTGTCTGCCGGATCCCACTTGCTGCCCCACGCATCTCCCCGTCCCCCAGTGTCTCTGCCTCTCCCCTGTAGCTCCACCCTGCCTCTGCTCCGCTCTGCCAGCTCCCGGCATCAACTGCCACCACAGGGTCCTAGTGCCCCCAACCACTAGTGGCAGGGCAGGCTGCCTTTACAGTGCCCTTGCACCTCGGACCCTTCCCTTTTCCAGCAGGATCCTCCACCAGCACAGCCCCCCCTCCTTCCATAGTCACTGCTCCTGCCCCACACTGGGCAAAGGGCAGCCCCATTCCCCACCCCCGTGAGGCTACAGTGAGGGGCAGCAGCAGGAGAGGAGGTGCACATGTGATGCCCCCACCCAACATCCACCACAGGGGAGGGGAGGGGGCTTCCTGGACCTGAGAGGGGCCCTAGGAGCATGTGCAGTGACAGTGGTGCGGGGTGAGTGTGGTGAGGGGGTAAGAGGGGATCCTCCCACAGAGCTCACTGCTGCTGGTGGGGGGAGAGGGCTGGGGGGAACCATCCTCTCTGGCCCCAGACCCAGGACAGGCTGCCTGCACCCCAAACTCCTCGTCCCCAGGCCTGCCCCACCCGAGAGCCCGCACCCCCAGCCAGAGCCCTCACCCCCTGCACCCCAACCCTCTGCCCTAGTCCTGAGCCTCTCCAACACCCCAAAACCCTCATCCCCAGACAGCCCTCACTCCTCTGCACCCGTACCCTCTGCCCCCGCCCTGAGCCGCATCCTGCATCATGAACCCCCCAGCCCCACCCCACAGCCCTCACCCCAACCCTCTGCCCTAGCCCTGAGCCCCCTCCCACATCCCAAACCCCTCAACCCAGCCACACCCTTACCCCTGTACCCCCTCCCTCTGTACCCCCTCCCATCCTGATTCCCTCCCAGAGCCTGCACCCTCTCCCCCTTCCCACACACCCCCTCCCACCCCCAAACTCCGTCCCAGAGCCTGCACCCCTCCTGTGCACCCATCCCCTGCCTCAGCCCAGAGCCTGCACCCCTCACCCCCACCCCTGGCCCCAACTGGAGCCTGCACTCAAACTCTGTCCCAGAGCCTGCACCATTCACCCCTTCCTGCATCCCCACCCCCTCCCCGAGCCCTGAGCCTGCACCCAGCACCCAAACTCCATCCCAGAGCCTGCACCCCAGACTCCCTCCCCCACCCCAACTCCCTCCCAGAGCCTTAGATGGGGGGGTGCAGAGTTTAGGTAGACAGAATTGGGGGGGGGGTTTCTGGGCACCACCAAAATTTCTATAAACCTGCCACCCCTGGCTGCAGTTACACCAGGGGAACTCCATGACTTCAATCAATTTGAAAGAAGCCTATCTTCACGCACTCATCCAGCGGTGACACAGAAAATTCCTCTGATTCTCACACAACATTTCAGTCACCTTTGAACTACGAACTGTCTGTAGGGTATTCGTAGGTAATAATGCAGCTCTTTGAGAAGGGATATCATCTAAACCTTACTTGATGACTTGCTGATCAGACCCCACTCCAAGGAAAAAGCCAGTACCAACCATCCAGTCTGAACTGTTGATTTACAGGTGAAAGGATCCATATCTTTTTACTACTCTTCTGACCCATTCAGCCTCCCTTCACTGAACATTGCTATCCTTTGTAAGGAAAGCACTTCCCATTTCAGTGAGTGGTAGTATTTCAACAGTGTCACAATATTTTATTGAGAATGAAAACAAACAAGCCCTTTCTATGTGTAATTATTTCACACACACCATTAATCCACAGCTAATAGGGTTTATTTCTGTTCTCCAAACACATTGCATGGATCACTCTTTGGTCATGCACTTCCTACTCCACTACAAGAAAAGTCAAAACTCATGTCATTGCCTTGCTACACACATTCTGCTCATTAGGGGGAGAAATATGTTTAGTATGAAAATGATATTCCTCCTTGTTCTTTCTAGATGTGAAAGGGAATTCAGAAATGAAATTGTGCTACAGCTAGACAGTGAGATTTCACCTGAAATTTTTATTTTCCCTAGCCTATGAAATCGATCATGATATTCCACTAATAGGTGGTCTATAAATGAGTTTAGTGTTTCATTTTGGGTAATTTTCTGAACTATTTGTATGAAATTCAAGCCCTGTGATGTTTTCCATTGATAAAAAAGAGACATCTTTTCCTATAACACAGAATATCTCCAAACTGAATTCAGCAGGTTCATGGAAATTTCTTAAGACCATGACTGTTTTCTGATATCAGTGTTGAAAAATATTTATGCGTAACCTAGAATTTGGGTTAGTGGAATATAATTAGATAACATGAGTTGTTTTATTAGATTATATGAACACCAGAATTTGTTATGATGGTCACAGGCTTATTAACAATTTCCACCTTTACAATGTGCACAGCTGTGTGCTTTCAGTTATTTAGCACATGTACTCTGGTACTTAAAGATCTTCAGCAGTACTTGTTTAATCTTTCTCTCTTCCTAACTTGTTTACATGAGTGATGATTTACTATCTGTTTAGTTCTTTGCTTTATTTAAATCTGCAATAGACTGCAAAATGACTAGCTTTCTCTAGTTTTGGCATAACATGTAGCATGTGCTATCTTACACACTGCTTGTATCTGTATTCCCCACAATTTTTGTATTTTGAATTTTCTACTTGAGCATACACTTGTTTTGTTGATAAACCCTGTATATTGTGATTCTTTACTGAGTCCATGTTCATACTCTATTCCTGATCCTTTTACTTCAAGTAGAGCTACAGACTTTATTTCTTGAGGAGTCTGAAAAAAGTCAACAAAGAATCTAATCAAAAGCCCACTGTACTCAATGGAAAGACTTCAGTGTGTTGGATCAGGTCTTAGTTTAGCATTTATGCAAAACCAAATCTTGATACTTGTGTTTATATATTTAATGGACTCTTTTGTTTGCTCTTTCCTCAGGAGCAATTAATTTCTCATTATTTCAGCCAAATGTGGTATTTTTTATTAGTATGTCTACATTTAAGAAATTGAAATACCAAGAGAAAGCCTGATCTTGTGCAATTTTGACCAAATAAATGTCTCTACAAGGCAAGGTGTTGTAAAAGCCAATGAAAAACATAAATACAAATAAACACAACTATTTAAAACAAAAATATAATTAATAGAACCCACACAAGCCCCCATCCATGACTATGTCCAAATGATGGTTTTTCTGGAGTCATATTTGTTGTATCCTTGGGGGCAGCAGTTTTAGGAAGAAATCACTTGAGACACAGAGAGCTGTAAACCTTAAAAGCAGCCATTTATTACCACACACTGAACTAACCAAACCAGCCAAAACTGGCTGGGCTATCCCCTAATAATCTAACTCAGTTGCCATAGCAACAACAAGATTCTATTACCATGACAACCAGATACACAACATATTCCTCCCCGCTTAATGAGAACATTCCCTAAATAAAACAAACACTAAACTAGAGAAGGAGGGTAGACTGCCTCCATTCCTGGCTAAACCCCGGGGATTATTTTGCCCCGTAACCATGGGTTTGCCCTAGCTAAAGATCCAGCCACTGAGGAGGCCTTTTGTCTCTAGGTGGATTACAGCAGACTTCTGGTGTTGTTGCACCTGAAAGTGTCTTGGGTGCAGGCCTGACAATGGGCTCAGGGTTCATAGCACGAATGGGTGATGATGTGGTATCAGCTCATTCCAGGCAAGGGTGTATCTCTGTTGCTGGCAGTAATGGAGGGGGAAAGTCAGAAACAGGTGACTCTTGATTTGGTGCCTTGCTGGAAGTGGTAAAGTCAGGCAACTCAATTGAAGATGTGTCCTGAGGACTGGCATGACCTGGCAACAGCTGATCTACATGTCACCACCAGGTGAGATCCCCTGCACTTGGACTGTGTAGGAAACAGGTCCTGTTTGAGCGATGACAGTGGCAAGGACCCATTTAGCTCCAGAAGTATAATTCCGAGTGAGAACTGGCTGTCCTGGGCTAAAGGTTCGGTCTTTTGCTTTGGGTGCACACCTGATGACTTGATCTTGCTGCTAACGTTGCACAGTTTGTCAGGGTTCAGAGGGTTTCAGTGGATCAAAGCAAGTGCGCAGCAGTCGTCCCATCATCAGAAAGGCCGGGGATGTCTTGGTCGTAGCATGAGGTGTGTTTCTGTAGGATAGTAAGAAGGTGTCCAGGTGCTTTTGAATGGATAATTGTCCCCTTGCCAATTTCAAAGCTTGTTTCATTGTCTGCATAAATCTTTCAGCTAATCCATTGGTGAATGGATGATATGGTGCTAAAGTGATGTGGTGTATCCCATTTGCCTTCATAAAATTTTGAAACTCCTGAGAGACGAACTACGGTCCATTGTCGCTTACAAGTTGTTCTGGCAGATCAATATGATTGTAGTTTTTGGATAGTACTCTCTGCAGTAGTGGACTGCATTAGAGAGACTTCTGGCCATTTACAATGGGCATCTACCACCACCAAGAACATGCTTCCTTCAAGTGGCCCAGTGAAGTCAACATGAAGATGTTGCCATGGGTTTTCAGGCCAGTCCCATGGGTGTAGGGGTGCCCACTAGGGTGCATTCGTCACACCCTGATATGACATACAAGCTCTTGCCTTCTCTTCAATACCACTGTCCAATCCAGGCCACCAAAAATAGCTTAGTGCAATTTCCTTCATACTCACTATTCCACAGTGACCAGAACGTAGCTGTTCTAACACCTGATCTCAGTGGTGGTGGGATAATGGCGCGTCTCCCCCACAATCAACCACATTGGATTGATAACTCCGTCCTCCTGGACATGTAGATAAGAAGGTCAGGTGAGACCAGAGAGGTTAGTCGAGATGTTCCATGCAACACCAGGTCCATAACTTGGGACAATACTGGGTCAACCCGAGTTGCCTTCTTTACCTGAGTAGCAGTGATGGGTGTATTCTCTACCTGTTCAAAGAGAGAGATTTCCTTTTGGGCAATATGTTGACGTTTGACTGGCAAAGGCAGCCTTGAGAGACCATCCGCATTGCCGTGCAGAGTGGATTTCTGATATTTTATTTCATTTGTGTGCGCAGAAAGCAAAATGCCCAACGTTGCACACGACTAGCAGCTAATGGGGGAATGCCTGTGTGGGGCCTAAAAATTGAAGTCAGAGGTTGATGGTCTGTGAGAAAAGAGTAAACTTCCATCCAAACAGGTACTGATGAAACTTCCAAATTCCAAAAACCACTCCCAATGCCTCACATTTGATTTGGGCATAGTTAGTTTCTGCTTTTCTTAGAGTGCGTGAAGCAAAAGCAATAGGTCTCTCTCTTCTCCCGAAGGCATAATGTGTGACACGACCACTCCCACTCATAAGGGGAAGCATCGCAGGCCAACTGTAGGGGTAAGGATGGATCAAAGTGCATCAGAACTTCAGAATTTAGCAATGCAACCTTAGCTTTGTTAAATGCAACATCACAGGCTTCAGTCCACTTCCAGGCCTTGTTCTGCCCAAGGAGTTCGTGAAGTGGTTTTAGCAGTGTGGCTAACTGTGAGATGAACTTTCCATAATAGTTCAATAGTCCTAGAAACAAGCGAAGCTGGCTAACATTTTGAGGAGGGGGATCCTCCACAATAGCCTTAACTTTTTCAGGGGCCTTACAAAGATCTGTAGCATCAGTGATGTGTCCCAAATATTCAACAGAGGGCTGGAAGAATTCACACTTGTCTTTGCGAACTCGTAGGCCATACTCTTCCAGTCTTTGTAGGGTAGCCTCTAAATTCTTTAGGTGATCCTCCTCATTCCTTCTAGTGACCAGGATCTGACTTGACTCAGATCAATCTTACTGAACTTTTGTCCCCCAGCGAAGCCCGCGAAGAGGTCATTGATGCGGGAAAGTGGGTATTGCTCTGCACACAACACTGGGTTGACAGTGACTTTAAAATCACCGCAAATCCAGAGAGAGCCATCTTTCTTCACTATTGGAACGATAGAAGTTGCCAATGGGCTATGGGTAACTGGTATTAGGACTCCATTTGTGACCAGGCACTCCAAGTCTGCTTCAACTTTCAGCTGGATGGCATATGGCACAGTTCTGGCTTTTCAGATATTTTGGTTGACTGTCAGGTTTAATGTTCAATGTCACAGTGATTCCCTTCATACTTCCCAGATCCTCTCCAAAAACAGCAGCATATTTCCTTACTATAGCAGTCAGACCGGTTTCTTCTTTAGTCATTCAGTGCACTTCTGACCAGTTCAGCAGAATCTTCCTAAGCCAACACCTACCCATTAAGGCTGGGTAATTACCTCTCCCCACAAACAGTGGCAATTTAGCAGCCTGTCCATTGATCTCCACCTTAACATCAGTAGTGCCCAACATGGGCACAGCTTCTCTCGTATACATCTTCAGAATAGTTTTTGTTGCTTTAAGCGGAAGATGCTGTAGCTTTTCTATATACACAGTCTCAGAGACCAGTGAGATGCTGCACCGGTGGCCAGTTCCATGCGTAAAGGTTTGCCGTCCAACAACGGGGTTACCCAGTATTCATGTGAGCCCACTGCCAAAGACAAAATGTGGAGTGGCACTTCTTGCAATGAGGTGTCTCCTTGGTCATCCTGGGTCTGCTCTAGGGTATGCAGATTTCCCTTTTTTGATTGGCCAGACCACAGGCCTCTTTTTCTTTTGTTTACAGGCACACTCAATGTGTCTTTTTGCCACAGTGTTGACACACCAGCGCATGGTGACCCAGCTTACCACAGTGGTAACATTCCTGATTCCGCACAGATTTTGTGGGTAGGTTCTTGTGACACCTTATGCACCCTGGGGGATGCACCAATGTATTCACCTCCTTTGTAGCCAGTTCCATGGAGACCGCAATATCAACAGCCTTCTGGAAAGTAAGCTGAAACTCTGTCAACAGGCACTTCCGTATAGCTTCACTGTGCAGGCCACACACTAACCTGTCACATAGGGCGTAATCTAATACTGAATCTCCTTAAATTCATAGTATTCTGCAAGCCTTTTCAAAGTTGCTACAAATTGTACAACTGTTTCATCTTCTTTTTAGTCTCTTTTGTGGAACCTATATCTTTCAGCAATTACCAATGGTTTGGAGAAAAATGGGACCCTAGGATTTCCACAATGTCACTGTAAGATTTGGTCTCAGTCTTAACAGGGTGTAGTAAGCTGCATAGCAGGCAGTAGGTCTTAGCCCCTACAACACTTAAAAATATTGGCACCTTCTTCTCTTCTGTAATGTCATTTGCAATAATAAAAAGCTCAAAATACTCAGTATATACGTGCCATTGCACTGTAGTCTCCTCAAAAGGTTCCAGGGGCCTCGTAAGTGTAGCCATGGTTTTAATTTCAGTTTGCAGTCAGTTCTCACGCCCTTCCAACAGCAAAAAGGTGTGAGGGGTTTTTTGTACCTTGACTTCTAACTCCTTCTGTTGCTGGGGCAGCACAGGTATCCCACCCCCATCACCACTTTGTTGTATCCTTGGGGGCAGCAGTTTTAGGAAGAAATCACTTGAGATGGAGAGCTGTAAACCTTAAAGGCAGCCATTTATTGCCCCACACTGAACTAACCAAACTGGCAGGGCTATCTCCTAATAATGTAACTCAGTTGCCATAGCAACAAGATTATGCTATCACGACAACCAAATACACAACAATATTTTTAGATCCCCATTAACTGATTATTTTTTAAGAAAGTCAATATGCGGGAATTACAAAGGCATTGGCCTCCTCTTCATTGCTGGAAAGATCCTTGCTCGCATCCTTTTGAATAGTCTCCTCCCTCTTGAAGACATCCTTCCAGAATCCCAGTGTGGTTTCAGACACTCTCGGGGCATCAACAACATGATTTTTGTTGCATGACAGATCCAAGAGAAGCGTAGAGAACAACATCAACTGTTGTTTATGGCATTTATTGACCTAACTAAGGCCTTGGAGTCCATCAATCGTGAAGTGTTATGGAAGGTGTTTTCTAGGTTTGGTTGTCCACTGAAGTTCATTCATGTTCTCAGGCTTCTTCATGATGGGATGACTACTACCCTCCTCAATAGTGGATTAGAGACAGACCAGTTCACCATCTGTACAGGTGTTAAGCAGAGCTATGCTATTGCCCAACCCTTTTTCCAACTATCTTGCCATGATCTTGATTCTTATTCATCACTGACTTTCTTCTGGAATTGGGACTGAGTATCGGATGGATGGCCAACTCTTCAACCTGCAGTGTCTTTGTTCTAAAACTAAGGTCACCAGGACTGTTATTACTGACCTTCAGTATGCTGACAACTGTGTTATCCTCACGCACACTAAGGCTGACTTGCAAACCACACTAGCTCTTTTCTCTGATGCCTATCATAGCCTGCGACCTGCCTTCAATATTGGGAACACTGAGGTGCTCCACCAGCCTGCTCCAGCACAAGTTGCCCCCCTTCTCCCACAAAGTGTCATCAGTGGTGAACTCCTGGAAAACATTGAGCATTTCCCTTACATTGGCTGTCTTGGAGAGGTGGCTACCAATCTTGATGTGGAGATTGAACATAGGATCCATTGTTATTGATAGAGATCTGTAGATGGAAACTAAGATCCTGGTATACCTTGCAGTAGTCATCCCCACTCTACTTGATAGGTGTGAGACATGGGTGACATACCGAAGCCATCTTAAACATCTGGAGTGGTATCATCAGCACAGCCTTAGGAAGATTCTCTGTATCAGATGGGAAGATTGTAGCACCAATGCCAGTGTTCTCTCTGCAGCTAACATCACCAGTGTTAAGGCAAAGATTATGAAACATCATCTTCACTGGGCTGGCCATTGTGTGTGGATAGCTGATACCCATCTTCCGAAGCAAGTCCTCTTTTCTCAACTTAGTTATAGTAAGCGGGTTTGCAGGGGACAGAGGAAATGCTACAAGGACACCTTGAGAGCATACCTTAAGAAGGGAGACATTGACTTCATAAATTGGGATGAGCAGGCTGGCAACAGACTGCCATGATGTTGCATCATACATCAGCTCTCAGGAGTTGTGCTCTCTCCAAGCAACAACCTGACATATGTGAAAAAAACCTGTAAAGCATGGATTGGCCTCCTCAGCCATTTTAAGTCTCATCAATGACTTCTTTCCCTCATATGGAGGAATAGCTGCTGCTGCTGGTGAATTAATCATCTATGCAAGCTACTGGATGTTTAGTTTAGAACAATTTGCATCTGCACCTGTGAAGCTATGTCATGTCTTAGGTCTCAGCTGTCCTGTGTATCTGTGGCAGACAGACATTTGTATGTAACTCATTGTTTAGGAGTGAAATAGGCTTTATCCAGACCATTTTTATCACCCTGTAGAGTGGAGGCTGGTAAAATGTCCTCTACTTCTTCAGACACTGACAGAAGCAAGTTAGTTGTTTGTTTCTTAAGGTCCTCAATGTTCAGAGCCAACAATAAATTCTTGAGCCTGATTACCCATTTTTCTATCCCAGTTTACTCTCTGCTTGGATCAAAAGTTGGAATACAAGTAAATCTGTTGACCATTTCACTTTTGTGTTTTCACCTCTGTGACTTTAGTCTTCTTCACCAATGTAATTATCTCAAATGAAACAGTAATCAACAATCAAAAGGGTTTTTTTCTAATTGCCAAATATAATTGTGACACTTCTCAGGGCACCCAGGGCTGTGAGTACTTTGTTGCCACCTGCCTATAGTGCAAGGGAGTCTTGACTATGCCAGCTCGATGTTAGGAGCTAACTTCCAAGTGGTTTCAGTGTTCATAGTTTGCCTTTTGATAATTTTCTGTTGACTTTTCTGGGTTGGTGGTAAGTTAGACAATTGAGCAATGCATTATATACATTACATCAGCTAGTCCAGAAGGGGTGACAACTGCCTGCTGCTTTAATATGCCATCACCCAGACACATGATTCTCTGATGACTCATTTTACTCGAAGACCATAAGGGCATAATTTTCAATACAGTTACATTATTTCTGTTCACACTTCTCACAATGATTATGCATATCAATCAATTACAAGGTTTCAATGGAGACCTTACATGCTACCATGATTAGATATGTAGTGAGTTTGTCAGGTCTGAGACAGGAGTTCATTGTAAAGAACAGAGACCCCTTTTGCAGTTGGCACCAATGGATCTCTGTGTCACAATAACCCATCACTGCTTCCCTGTGTACTTCCTACTCCACTACAGATTCTCTAAAGCATCAAATTCATTTTTATTTCCTGTTACACATTTTAACTACTAGCATCAATATATTAAAGTGTTTGTGTATGAAGCCCTAACTGGCTTGAGTATTGGGACCTTGTTACTTGAGAGACCTCCTCTCTCCTCGTGCCATGCTGCTACAGTTGTGACCAGCAGAGGCACTGGAGCTAGATTCCTCCTTGGCTCAAAAGAGGGAATGGAGCAATAGAGCATTAACTGTGGAGGGAACCTTTGTTCTGGAACAGGCTTCTCCCCCAGTCTGAAATAGATCAAGTCTACTGCCCTTCAAGTTGCATCTGTTTATGTAGGCTGCTTTGAAGGTAGGCTTTTCAAAGATCTCAGATTTAGAAGAGGTGAGATTAGTATTCTGCAGCTGGTTTTATGTTTTTGCAATTTATGGCAGGGGTGCTGAAAGCTTTGCATAGTCGCCCCTTTTTATTTTTTGTATAAATCTAAATCAGTGGTTCCCAAACTTGTTCCACTGCTTGTGCAGGGAAAGCTCCTGGCGGGCAAGGCCAGTTTGTTTACCTGCCGCGTCCGCAGGTTCGGCCTATCGTGGCTCCCAGTGGCTGTGGTTCGCTGCTCCAGGCCAATGGGAGCTGCTGGAAGTGGGAGCCAGTATGTTCCTCGGCCCACGCCGCTTCCAGCAGCTCCCATTGGCCTGGAGCAGCGAACCGCGGCCACTGGGAACCGCGATAGGCCAAACCTGTGTGGACGCAGCAGGTAAACAAACCGGCCAGGCCCACCAGGGGCTTTCCCTGCACAAGTGGCGGAACAAGTTTGGGAACCACTGATCTAAATAAATTGCTGTAGTAACAGAAAATAGCAATAGTGAAGAATTCCTCCCCTAGAGAATGGATCCTTTTTTACTCCCTTCAAAACTTTGCCTATTACCCCTCCAACCTCTTTGATTAAGATACTCGGTTTCCTTATATGGTTTCTAAATTAAGACAATTTTCCAGTAAGAATTTAGCTGATGAATTCATCTGGATAGTTGGTAACAGTCATTGTGTAAACTCTGAAAACATGGTTCTGATATCATGCATCCCTCAGTGTCACACGATGGCAATGTAGAATAGATTTGCTTTGGGTTAGTGAAAAATGTAACTTTATGTGAAGGTTTAAGGTTACATTTGTGATATAAGAATTTTATATGGTTAAGTTATGTTACCCGAAAATTATTTGGATTTTAGAACTATATCACTTTATCATTTGTATAGTTTATGCCTAACTGACAGACTGAGCATTTTTCATGAAATCTGAGGGCGAAGAAAACACTTCATGAACTGAGAGGAAATGAAGGAGAACTGTTTAGCAGATAGTCATTGGTAATTCTGAGCATCTGTTCATTTGCATGTAGAAAGAAAAAGCCCTGCAGAGTTGAGAGAACCTTCAGAATTCAGGACCTGGAAGATTACAGAGTGTAAAGAGATTTAAAGAAACTCTTAAGAAATCTGAAGATGGCAACAATCAGAACTGTGTTGTGACATGATTTTAGTTCAGGGAATAAGGATCTTATGCTTTGAGAACGAAATATTAAAATTTTTAGAATCGTGTGAGTCAACCAAGGGAATTTTGATTTTGGCATTTGCACAAAACCATATTAATCCCAAGGTAAAATATCTTGATCTCTGACCATGTGATTTGACTGATTTTTTTTTAGTTGATTCTCTTTTCCAGTTACTTATGGTCAAGTTTAAAGTGCAATAATCCTTGTGGATATGGGCTTATATTAACAAGTAAGTATGACTCCTAAAAATCACAACCTAGGAGAAATAGATTACCATTCCAATAGCCCATAGGATGGAGTGAAGGCAATGGTTTTCTGTCACCTTTAATATATATGTGAGACCTCTAAGAAAGGTCATAAAATACCATAGGTTTCAGTGTCACCAATATTCCAGTGGCATCCAGCTATCCTCAGCAAACAGACCCACCACCATCAACTGGATGGCCAAGTGCCTACAGCAATGGTTCTCAACCTATTTACCACTGAGCACTGACTATGCAGCTCTCCATGTGTTCTGTGGGTTGCATCCATACAATATCTATATTACCAGTATGGCCCTGAGGATGTCACATGGGCTGCAGCTGTGTGCTGATTGGGCTGCAAGAGGCCACAGGATGAGAACCACTGGCCTAAAGGATAATTATCATTTGTGTGTGGCTGAAAGGCACCTACATCAAACACAGACTGAACATGACAGAGGTAATTAATGCTGGCAGGAAGAGAAAAGTGCTTCAAGGAAGTACCAGGAGCAGTGAAATAACCCTTTGAGGGCATTTGCCCTTCAATTGTTAAAGTATGGTAACATGCAATACTACTGGGCTCATCATTACTATATGCACAAGCAGCAACAGTGGTGAAAAATGCCTGTTTCCATGTTTGCCTTGCAAAGAGATTGGTCCATTCATCTCAGTTGAAGACCTAGCTTTGATGAGCCACATGTCTGTCACCATGCTATATGTTGTAGAGCACTTTCCTTGGTACTAATGGTGAAGTCCATGTTAAAGGTACAGCAAGCTCAACATACAGCAGCCTATCCACCAGGCCACAATTGAACATACTGCATTAGTGATCTGAAGACTCCACTAGCTCTCCACCCAGTTCCAGATCCACTTCAAGATTTAAAACCACTAATGTGCTAAGGACGAATGGTTTTCAAAACTTCCTTTCTCTCTGCTACCCAAAACAAAATTTGGCTCAGGTTATCTGGGATAAAGAGAGCCTGGCTTTCTTCAAAAGCTGAGAGTCAGGAAAGAATACATCTCAGTTCATGTTAGAATGACAAGGGATGCAATGGACATGATCCTCATTGTTGCCATATATGGTAAATGAAACTAGACAGAGTTAAGGAGAGGGGTTAAATTTGGATATTCATATAAAGTGAATAATTGATATTCTGTAGCTTCTTAAAGGCAGAGGAGGGGGGAATGTTTCTGCATCTGCATAGCCTACAAACCTTGTAGATTTTCTACAGATCAGCAGCCACTGAAACACTGTGGGACTGAGCAAAGCTATAAATAACAAGGCAAATGTGGATTCTGCCAGATGATCTGTCATCATTTTTAAATACTTCTGAAAGGATGAAACCATTATATTGCTGTATTTGCAAAACAGAACTATGGGGAAACACTGACAGAAGATTAACATTAGATTCCATGGGAAAGAAGATTAAAGACCATAATGGATGCATCTGTGAGAGATCTTCTTTCCTGGTTAGCACAGGGCAATAACTAAAGGAAGCACTATAAAAAATGTTCTGTATACTTAAACACTGTTGCCTAAATTTTCAAGAGTGATCCCTTTTGGGGGGCACAGTTGGTTGGGATGAGGACCCTCTGAAAATTCAGCTATATATTTTTCTTTGCAGGTACTATAGCATAAAAAATATAACTGTGTAATCCATGACATTGCAGTATGTAAAAATTTCAACATCTGTCACAAGGCTCATGTTATGTACCGTATATAATTGCCCAAATGGTGTTTCTAATATCTAACAGCTATTTAAACATAGAAACAAACAAAGCCTGAGAAGCAGCAAGTTAGAATTACTCTTCCTGGAGAATAGACATAATTCCAAATTTTAAAACCTCTTTCCCTTAATGCCAACATTACAGAAAGACAGCTTTATTGCAGCTCTGCACCCACAACCTTGAAATCAAATACCTCCTAGGAGACAAAATGTAATGCTCAGAACATATATTACGTTACAAGTGCAGCGTCTTGACCAATCAGAACATACATTGTCACTTTGATTGTTTCCAGAAAAAATGTACTGTTTTGTGAATAATAAATGGTGGTAATATCACTTATTGGTGACATCCTTACAGCAGGCTATGCCTTCAAGTCCTCATAAATTAAAAATTCCTTTCTTTATAAATAAAATTGACTTTATAAAGCCAATGAATTGTATTGGAGATGTCAGTCTCTCAGAAAAGTAACACATTTTAGCAGTCTGGAGCCAGATTTTCAAAAAAGGAACTAGGTGCCTAAAGCACCACATAGATGCCCATGGTAACCATTTAGGTGCATTTGGAATTTTTAAAAGGGCATTTAAGCCCAGGCAAGCACCCAGGAACCTCCTTCTGTCATCCACCCTGTCAAGGTTCCTTCCCCACTCTGAACTCTAGGGTAGAGATGTGGGGACCTGCATGAAAGGCCCCCTAAACTTATTCTTACCAGCTTAGGTTAAAAGCTGCCACCACCAAAGTGTTACACAAAGAATAACAGGGAAAGTGCCCACTTGGAATCATCTCCCCCCCGCCCAAATCCCCCCAAGCACTATACCCCCTTTCCTGGGGAAGGCTTGATAAAAATCCTCACCAATTTGCATAGGTGAACACAGACCAGAACCCTTGGATCTTAAGAACTATGAAAAGCAATCAGGTTCTTAAAAAAATAATTTTAATTAAAGAAAAAGTAAAAGAATCACCTCTGTAAAATCAGGATGGTAAATACCTTACAGGGTAATCAGATTCAAAACATAGAGAGTCCCTCTAGGCAAAACCTTAAGTTACAAAAAGACACAAAAACAGGAATATACATTCCATTCAGCACAACTTATTTTATCAGCCATTTAAACAAAACAGAATCTAACGCATATCTAACTAGATTGCTTACTAACTCTTTACAGGAGTTCTGACCTGCATTCCTGCTCTGGTCCCGGAAAAACCATCACACAGACAGAGAGACACTTTGTTTCCCCCCCTTCAGATTTGAAAGTATCTTGTCTCCTCATTGGTCATTCTGGTCAGGTGCCAGTGAGGTTATCTTAGCTTCTTAACCCTTTACAGGTGAAAGAGTTTTTCCTCTGGCCATGAGGGATTTAAAGGTGTTTACCCTTCCCTTTATATTTATGACATACCCCCTCACTGCCAACAACTAGACATCAGTGTTTTTTCAAACCACAGGAGATACCAAAACCATTATTTGACCTATGGGTATTCCAGTCAGGTTGCTCCTGTGCTCCCAAGGGAATTTTCAACAGGGGCTAATGTACTAGCAGTGAGCACCTCTCAACAACGTTTAGGTATTGGGGGTGAGCCAAATAGCATTTTCAGAATGGGCACGGGGGTGCCTACCATAGAGAAGGGGCCCAAAATGTATGTGAAGGGACCACATTAATTCATCAGGTGGCCTGACTAGAGCTTTATGATTGGTGCAGGCACCGCCATAAAGCCTCAAAAGAGGCAATGGGTGGGACAGGAAGCATGAAAGAGCAACAAACAGACAAGTAGAATAACAGACAGATTGGGAGTTAGGTTGGAGGGTAGGCAGACTGTCTGTCAGGGAAAGTGACTGGGTTCAATGTGCTAAAAGTCAAAAAATAGGGTGGGGCTGGCGCAGCCCCTTTGTAAATTGGGCACCCTAGTAGTAGGAGAATTTAACTATTGTTCTCAGCTATAGCACAGATACAATAAATTGAGGTGGGAGAGGGGAAAATATATCCTGTCTGCTCTTCATGGTCACTAGAAATCATATGCCACTTTTCGTTTTAGAAGGGGTTTGTGCTCAGTCCACCATCAAAATATCCCCTTCCCCAATTAATATATAGTATGCAATATATCAGCTGGTTGCTGCTTTCAGAAACAGCTGTATTTCAATGATGCTGTACAGCGTGCGTGCGTGTGTGTGTGTATATATATATAATATGGTTTAAATGCTTCAGATTTCTTTTAAGCAAGGGTGCTATATGAAAGAAAATAGTGGTATAATAGTAGTAGGCTCCTACATAAAGGCAAAAGACTCTCTACAAATTTCAACAGTTTTGAAAGTTTGAATCTCTGCAGGAGTTGCCATAATAGGAATATATAGGGCTTAAATCCAGTTGAATAACTCCAGATTTATACCATTGTATGCAGCTGAGATCAGAATCGGGACCTTTTCCCATGAAATACTGCAGGGAATTGAGGAAAATCTGCATTAAATATAGAACAAGTTATTTCATAAACCACAGAGCAACTCACCGGTGGAATCTGGCAATTCATGGATATCACATCTGTGAAATAATTACCAGGTTCCCCCAATGAAAGCAAAGGGAATGATGTCACTCCCATAAATCACCAGATTTTTATTCATGTTTATAGTATGTTGTCTCCTGCAATGAGTGCCTGGCAAAAACATAGCATCCACTTAG
This sequence comes from Lepidochelys olivacea, assembly GCF_965140295.1. NCBI lineage: Eukaryota > Metazoa > Chordata > Testudines > Cheloniidae > Lepidochelys > Lepidochelys olivacea. Next base: position 42,068,763 of record NC_140414.1, on the reverse strand, counting down.
GAAACAAAATGTTGCCTCACTTTGCAGTCCAATATTTTTCAGTATAAAGGAACACTGAAGACAGTGATGTGCAGGAATTAAATTGGCAATAGAAGCACTGTTAGTAGGAAAGATAAAATTACATTTCTTGTTATTGTAAACATGAAAATTACTGTGTTTCTGTATGTCAAAGCTTTTGTTCCCACTACAATTGTACTTATTAAACTAAATATAATAGTATAGTGTAGTTGCTCTTTAAACAAACAAAAAATAATCAGTTTTCTGGCCTCTAGTAGAACAATTGAAAAACCCAATGAAATGGGTTACACCCTTTGGCAAAGGGTCCCGTTTTTTGTAACTAGCTCTCACCTCAGCCCAGATAAATTCATGACACCAAACACATATCTTGTGGGGTATTTATCCATACGGGATATCATCTGAGGTGTCTACAGAAAGGCTCACTCTGAGTTATGACCTATTTATTTTCATTTGGTACAAAGACAGCTTTGACCTCAAGGTAAGAAGAGACCATGTTAGTCTCCACTAATGAAGACTGTCTGGCTACATGTTAGCAGGAACAATTATACTTTTATCATTTGAGTTTCTAACTAGTAGTTCCTCATAATTATTTCAAAATTATCTGCTTCCAGAATGTGATTTGGAGTTCCTACCCTCGCTTCCACCACCTTTTCTCACTATAACCTAGAGTGTCACTCACATTGTGCACTCATACAAGGAGGTATGAGGGAATAAGAATTCCTTTAATACGTTCCTGCATGGGTTTTCCAGACTGTAGGTCCATTCACATAGAAGTAAGCAGGGCTAGAGGTAAAGGATTCTTATGCCCTCACTAGAAGAGGTGAGGAATGGGTAGAGCTTTGACTTCATCTCCATACTTGCCTGCCAGAGTAATCACTGTTGTTAGACAGAACAGGAAAATCTGAAGGTATGTTTTTGTCTTGTCTGGGAAACGTTCTTATGTACATTCTCCAAAGTAACTTGTATTGTGCCTTTCACAAGGGTAAGAAACATTTATCTATATCTTTTTAATCCCAAACTCCTTATTATTGGTATCTAGTACAGGCCAGCAGTAAATAGCTATACCCCTGGGAGCGAGAAGGAAACAGGAGAGGAACTGTGACTCAGAGGAGCATTTCGGAGTCACAGTGCCTCCCACCAGGGCTATTCCTGGGGTGGTGCAGTTTATACACTACCCCTACTTCAGAGCTATGCCTAAAGTCAGAGTCTAGCCATATTATGTTAATCCTTTGTGTTCTCTCTCAATAAAAACACATGGGTGGTATAAACAGGCTTTGACTTAATTTCATTTGATTTTTCAGCTGTCCTCCATTTTATAAAACTATCTTCCTGAGTGTGTTTGCGGCCTTGGGTATGGCCCATCCAAGCAATAGGGAGTTTGTGACTCCTCCCTAATCAGCCACTGAGGTAATGCAAGGCTCAATTGACCAGCCTTGCTCCCTCCCAAAATTATCAATGGAAAACTATCAGAGTCACCACCAAACAATCAAAACTTACAGGTGAAAAAGGAACATTACAACAGACAGACCTTTGCCCTGGCTGTGAAGAGAAACAAAAGATTGTTTTCTGTATAACAGAGTATAGGGAAAGATACTCTGGATCTAATCACTGTGGAAAACCCCTAGTAGAGGGATTTGCTTTAAAGAATGGTTTGAATCCTGATTATTGAGAAACTAGGCAGCTTTGCAACAGACTGAACTTGGGGTGGGAGAGAAAGTCTACTTTATTAGTTAGGAAACATTACTATTGATAAATGTCAGACCCAGGTTCACATTTTATGGTTTTGGTTTGTATTATAATCACTTGTTTCCACCATGCTCTTGTTTCTAGTTAAATCTTTATTCTCTCTTAAATAAACCTACTTTTGTTTTATCATAAGTGTTCACAAATGCTGTGTGACTTACAGGAGTAGTGGTTTAAGGTATAACTGGTAAATTGGGGTATACTGCACCTTTGGGTGCAAATGATATGGAATTTCTGTTAGTATCCCGTATCAGGGGCTGGATATCAGAGGAGAATGACTCCAGGGGGTGCGGAGTGCATCTATTGTTAACCTGCAATGTGAATATAGGGCAGAGCTCAGTGGAGAGTGCTTGAGTGGCTGAGAGGTTGGCGATGCTAGGGAGCTGACACTCAGCTACCACAAGACAGACTCTTTCTTGCTGGAGGCAGGGGTAACAAGATGACTCATTCCAGGGAACCCCAAATATACTCTGTCTTGTCACAGTAACAATATTCCAAAATTGTACTTAAAAGTAATATATAAATACATTCACATTTTTAGTCTTTTTTAAACAAAAGACTAGCTGGTTGTAGATCTATTTTTCAATAAAATGCACATTGTGTGGCTAAACTATTAAGTATGCTAGTCTTGGGGCAGGGAGCTAAAAATATGAAATGGTGACTTAAAAGCTGATCCTGGTGCTGCTCTGTGCATGACCATTCCCCTGCACTGTGTCAAAGAAGAGTGAGGGCTGTTCTAATTAAAAAGGAGATGCAACAGCCACAACAACCATCATGAAGTTAGGAACATCTCACTTTCTCTAACTATTCCTCCTCCTGCATCAGAGAAGGAAGGTTATGTGGTGGTTGTCAGATGAAAAATGGTCCAGTGGTTAGATTATTTGCCTCGCACTTTGAAGACCTGAGTTGAAGTCCCTGCTATGCCACAGACTTTCTGTGTTATCTTGGCTATGACACTTAGCTTCTCAGTTCTGTTCCCCATCCCCCAAATGGGGATAATAGCACTTCCCTGCCTCACTGGATGTTGTGAAAGAAAATACATTAAAGATAGGGAGGTGCTCAGGTACAATGGTGATATGAATACCTTAGGTACTCTCTAGTTACAGAGCCCTTACCACCAGATGATAACCCTTACACTAAGGTGATCCTCCCTGTGCCAGTTAAATTAGTTTTATGGCCTTTCTATGCCAGCAGTGTGGCACAAAGATGCTGCACCACACTGGCTTCTTATAAAGTAACAATTATATGCTGATATAATTATTTTACATATGAACTGACAGGTAAATTGCCTTCAAATACAGGTTTATGTGAATGTTAAATATTTTTTCATAAAGTAAAAACACTTCATGTAGTTTCCCTTCTAATTCAGTTTCTTTGGGCATTCTGAGCAGATTGTATAAATCATTGTTTACAAATACCAGTTGCTCAAAGAATTTTCTGAAGTGAAATATTAATGAAAGCCAGGCAAACACTCTTACTCCAAGGTCAGTGTAATGCCATGCTGATGCAAGCCTATTTTGTAAAAACCAACAACTGTTTAATCAAGCATACATAGAATAGCAGTCAGGTTTTTAGACCTTTGACAGTGACAGCCATAGAATGTTTTCATTTGTTACTGAGTGATGACTAACACCATTTTGCATGAGTAAGGGAGCCACTTTGATAAGGCAGTACAGGAAAATAGGAAGGTGTGTTGTGTTCTTGTTTGGTTATACAGATGTTCCCCTGTTCATTATCCAAAGATAAATTCTACTGTGTCTGCACAGTAGCGTAAAAACCTTTTCAACTCAGCTCTCTCTTCTCTGACCCTATAGTTCTGTTCACTAGCATTAATCACTTACTCAGCAACGATCTTGGGGAGCCAACTCCCTGTTTATCTGAACATTTTGGACGTTCCCGAAATATTTGGGATAAATCAGGGACAGAAAATAACTGATACTTTTAAATATATATGGTTTGTTTAAATGATTATAAAACTTGAGGCCAAAGTTTGCCTGGTCTTAAATTACTAGCTAAATTGCCTGCAGTATTTCGAGTGTTGTTAGGCCTGGTTAGTCTATAGGGTGCTCTAAATATCTGTCCAGGCAAGGTACACTGTTACATTTGTTTTCTCTTTAGTTAATAAATGATGTATATCCCTGAAGAATCAATTATTAAAAGTGAAAGAATGTTTTAAATCCAATTCACATTTCACTGTATATACTTTTTGTTTGTTGTTCTTTTTTGTATATATGAGAAAGCTATAAGTTAAGGTGTGAATTTAAACAGATATAGTTATACCAGTAAAAGTCACCTTGTGGCCACTCTCATTCCAGTATAAAGGCCTTTTTTCAGTTAAGCACATATCTCTTCAGAAGGGGTTTAAGCTAAACTGATTAAAAAGACATTCTTATTTTGGAATAAAAGTGTCCACACTACGAATTAAACCAATATGGTTATATTGGTATTGTTACACTAGTACAGTATAACTGGCAAAACTTTCCAGTGTAGACAAGCCCTTAAATTGGAGCTCTAAAAGCACTGAATCCAGTTTTACTTTCCGGTTATTACTGCTGCAGTACTTGGGTTTCAGATGTTGTAGCGGAATGTTTATTTCTTTAAAAACAACTGTTTTCACTGGAAATTTTATATTTCCTGTAGTGTTATCAGTGAATGCAGAGTTACGTAACAGGAAAGCTGTGCCAAACAAATAGTGAAGTAGCAAAATGTGTAGTCTAAAGGCATAAGAACTTACAGTGTGAAAGATCAAAATCACACAATGTGAAACAGCTGGAATGCTTCACAGAATAGTTCTGGTTTTCAGTAATTTTTGGAGAAGCCTCATTTTTATAAAAATATAGAGCAAAACATTCCCGTTAGAAATCATTAACTCTTAACCACCCCTTCAAACAGAAATCAAGATGTACCACACTTTTTTGAAGCACTGTTATCTTACAGTACCTTCATGTGCAGCTCTTAGAAACTCAAAGAATCCTCATTAAGGTGTGAATTGGTTCGTATTCCATGTGGAGGAACACGAACCAATTCATACCTTAATGAGGATTCTTTGAGTTTCTAAGAGCTGCACATGAAGGTACTGTAAGATAACAGTGCTTCAAAAAAGTGTGGTAAATCTTGACTTCTGTTTGAATGGGTGGTTAAGAGTTAATGATTTCTAAGTAATGTAATTTGGGTAAAAGTTGTTCATGGTGATTCATATTAAATAGCTTAAACCAGCACATTTGCTTCAATTTAACTTATTCATGTATGAATGCAAGTTTCAGCATGCTTCAATATTTTTAAAGGTTTCAGAGCAGGGGTCTGACACCCAAATCAAAAGGGGAGGAGGTATGATGTTTAACAATAATTTGAAAAACTGCTGCAAACACACATTTTAAAACAAACAAAAAGAGAGTTGCTGATACTTTTAACAGCATTCTCCTAACATTTACCTCAATTGCACCAGAATTAAAGACGTGGTAGTAAGTAGGCCTGGCTTGTGCCTGACAAATTCTGTACCTTCATATTTTCCAGCTTTGATAGTGACTGAGAAACCTCTGCAAAGGAGAAGGTGGAATGAAAGAAAAACCCGTCCGCTAGGAGCCATGGAGTTGGCCCCGGGAATGTTTTAAGAAAGGGAAGGAAAAATCAAAACAAACGGTGCCCTGCTGAAGTGGCTGCCAGGAATGCGCTGCCTGAGCTTTGGCACCCAGGACGCCTGAGAAGCGCACCGAGCAGTAAAGCGGCAAGGAGCTGGGCCTGGAGCTCCTTAGTCTGGCTCTCCAGCAGCTGGGCCCCGCCGTGGGAGAGTTAGTTCAGTTTCAGGCCCTGAGTGGCATTTTTTTTCCATAGCTGGAGGGAGGCTCCCGCCGTCCGAGAAGAGAGGCAAAGGGTAGAGCCACCTGGAAAGGGGGCTGCGGCCAACAGGAAGAAGGGAGGAGAGGAAAAGAAAAGTGAAAGTCTCCAGCTAAGGAGCCCTGCCCAAGGGCGGGAGTGCGGACAGGCTGGAAGCAGAGGGGCAGAATCGAGTCGAGTGGAGGGGACAAGAGAGCCCAAGGGAAACGGGGGCCAGGGGAAGGGGAGGAGGCGTGGGTGGAGAAGCTGGGACTGCAAGGGAGGGGAAGGGGAGAAATGGGCGACAGCGAGGAGGGCGAGCGAAAGAGGGGACCAAACCGAGGCGTGAGGGGAGAGGCGAAGCTGGGCTGAAAGCGGCGGGGCGCTGACTCCGGCGCTCGGAGAAGTTCTTCCGCAGGGCTCCGCTGCCCTGTCCCCTTCCTCCCCCGAGCCTCCGCCCGCTCAGCCCCGGCCGCCCCTCCTGGCCGGTGGGGGGTTGTACCCGAGCCAGTCGGCGGGGAAGCGGCCTCGAGTGGGGCTGGCCGGGGCTAGTGCTGGGGCAGCTCCCTCCTGCCGGGTCCCTGCAGGGGAAGCCTCCGGCCGGCCGGCCGGCGTGTACTCTGGGAGGCGAGGGGGAGGCTCCCGCCGAGCGGGGAGGGCGGAGGGAGCTGCTCGCCAGCGCAGGCGGGCGGAGAGCGGACTCGCGTCAGGGTGCGGAGCGGCTTGTTCTCCAGACTCTCCCTGATGCCCGGCGTGACACAGGGGGAGCGCCCGGCCGAGCAGGCGGGAGACTGGACTGGGGGAGCTCGGGGGCTTCTCCTCTAGCAGCAGCCGCCCCCCAGCTGAGAGGGGGCGCCTGGCGTTGTCCCCGCGGGCGGCGGAGCTCCCCGGCCGGGGACCCGACGAATCGCCCCGGCATGGGCGCAGGGTCACGGCAGCTCCCCTGGCTCCAGCAGGGACACCGGCGAAGGATGCTCTGATCCTGGCTTGGGCTTCGGCCATCCTCGGGCTTTTGGGGCTGGAGGAGGGGCTGGGGGTCTGCGCCCTGCCCCCGCCCCGCCTGCAGAGGCAGCTGAAGTCGGGATGAGCTGGGCTCCCCGTGGCTCGCCCGGGGTGGAAACCCCTTGAGGCTGCCCTCGCCTCCGGTGCCCAGAGCCTCTCTCTGTTGTGCGCTCTCGCCAGCCTTGGCCGAAGTGAATGGCCCCCAGTGGATGTGCACCGCACCACTGGCTCTGCAAGGGGACAATGCTAGCCGGGGGGCTGCTGGCCGGCTTCTCCGTGCTCAGCTTCCTCACCTACGGCTACTTGTCCTGGGAAACCCTCGGATCTAGCCTGGAGACCACAAGGGCCGAGCTTGGAAAGGAGCTAGAGGCCAGCGTACCCACCACTCAGCCTCACATCGTTTTCATCCTGGCTGACGATCAGGGATTCAGAGATGTAGGGTACCACGGATCAGAGATCAGGACACCAACTCTGGACAGGCTGGCTGCTGAAGGGGTTAAACTGGAGAATTACTATGTTCAGCCTATGTGCACGCCTTCCAGAAGCCAATTTATCACAGGAAAGTAAGTTTACTGCTTAATTAATTCCTCTCATCTTCTTAAATTTAATGCTGTAGCCTCTTCCGTCTTGAAGGCAGCACAAGCTCTCCAGTGATTAACATAATTAGAAAGAAATTGATCTTATCTTGGGGGGGGGGAGAAGAACCTGTTGATTCACTTGAAAGTTTAATACATTTTTTTACTTGGACAAAAAAGACTTTTCCAGATTACTTTTATAACGGAATAAAGACCTGCACTCTGTAATCTTGTTAGCCAACAAGAAGTCAGCTGAATTACCCACTTCTTAATATAGTAGGAATTGATTTTCCCTTATATACATATAAGTTCTAGTTGTCACTTAATATATTTTGGTACTATGCATTCAGTGATCATCTAGGACAGTTATGTAACTTCCTTAGGGCAGATTGAGTACATGAAGTGACTTAAAGTTAAATTCTTTTTTGGTGAAGTAGAATGAATGTTCCAAGTTGTTTCCATATATATTGCAATGTGCAAATTGTTGCTCTTCTCACTGTGAACCTTTCCTTAAGTGAAGTCTTTCTGTGATGTTATAGTAGGGTTCCACTGAATTTGTGCTATACACAAGCAAGGGGAATGTAGAATTTTGCAGGTATCTGAGCTGCGGTATCTCTCTTCTTACAAAAAGAAAAGGAGTACTTGTGGCACCTTAGAGACTAACCAATTTATTTGAGCATAAGCTTTCGTGAGCTACAGCTCACTTCATCGGATGCTCAAATAAATTGGTTAGTCTCTAAGGTGCCACAAGTACTCCTTTTCTTTTTGCGAATACAGACTAACACGGCTGTTACTCTGAAACCTCTCTTCTTACAATGTAATTGCCACTGTACAAACAGTTGTCTACGGTGCCACCAGAAAAGCTGCCACATGCAAAAATGGGGCTAAAGCTGTCTGACTTGCGCTACCTGGTACAGATTTAAAAAAAATCTGTTAGGTAGGTAATCAATATAACCAATTTAATAGTGTTGGCACAACTGGAAATGAAAAAAAAACAAAACCTGATTTTTAACGAAAACAAGCAAGTGGCCTAATGTTTTTCTTTGCCATGTGAAAAAACTTGATTTGATTCCTGCTCCCAATCTTCCATTTCCCAAACTTGCCAGAACAGGGAATTCTGCAGGGAAATTCACCATCAAGGGCTCTCAAACTATGAACCATATCCTAGTAGAGTTTGTGTCTTGTGGATATCTACCCCCTAGCTCACAGTAATATAACATCCTTGTGGCAACTGAAGTAGTAGTTTGTACAGAAAAGTAATATCGGGTTAATCTTTAATGTGTTTTTAGCTGCCTTTGCTGTAAAGTAGCAGCTGGAAAGAAGGGGTAGAGCCAGCACCATGTGATCAGCCAGTTCTCTGTAGACCACCAGCAAGTCTTCTGCAGACAACAGTTGTGAAACTACTGCTTTAAGAGTGGAATGTCATTCTGCACAACAGTGACTCATCCAGTCATTTAAAGAATGGCGTTGTTGGGTTCTAAAGAAATCAGGGTTCTGTGCAAGCCTTTTTGAGATTCGTGGCAGTTAGAGAAGGAGAAATTGGCGCATCATCAGGGCAAAAGGAAGAAAAACTAAGGAGAGAGATAAGTAACTTAGTTTATTTTACCCTTCCTTTAAAATATCTAATGTAAATAACTTTTTTTTAGGTTAATGAAAAAAAGAGAAAATAAAATGGGTACATTTTTCGGAACCCTACTCTTTTAATCAGGTTGCAAGGAAAGAGAGATCCTGAAAATCTGCCTCTTTAATTTTGGAACCTTGCGAGAGATTTGCCTACACTTCATTCATTTCATTTACTAACAGTCTGCTGGACTACCACCATTCAGACTTTTTTCTTTCCATTCTACTTTCAGAAGAAGGAACAGCAGAAGGAAAAGACTGCTTTACACAAATGAGAAATAGGGGAAGGAAGTGGTTAGGAGAGGCTAGGGCTGGGCAAGATATTAACAATGTAGAGCCAGAAGAATATTGTCATCCCTCTTTTGTATAAAGATGGGTGCCAGAGGTGATATGTTATGATGCTGTCTGCATAGAGGTAAAATAAGAATAAATAAGGGCCAGGACTAGAATACATTAATGACAAAAGAAATAAACCAGTAAAAATTGCTCTCATAATTAAGCCCTTTGTAGTCCTCTTAGGGTTCTACTTTCCCTTTAAATTCTGTGCATAATGTCCCTTGATGTTGATGACTCAAGGTGAGATTGAAAGCCTGAGCCAGTGGGTTTAATGCTACAGGAGATCTGCTCCCATGATAGCTGCATTGGGGCCAAAGGAGGGAGATAAGGCAGTCAGCTTTCAGGAAGCAGGCTGTCCCTAGCTCTGCAGCTGGGGAACCAGGATTGCAACAAAGGACTGGGTGGATCTTTGATTCATACAGTTTTCACTGACCTGCTCTGCTCTTCATTCAGCCCTGGAACTAATTTGATTCCTTCCAAAGGTCCCATTCCTAGTTTGAAATTTCTAAAGATCTCTGTCTATTCTTGCTTTGCTATTTGAGGTACTGTTAAGTTGAGTTGGACAGTAGCTTGTTTATGTTTGAGGTGTTGCCAAGTGGGTATAACTTTGCAGCAAATAAGTTGTGGCAGGCGGGGGTTTCCCCATTGGTATAAGGCTGAACACAAAGGTTTAGGTCCTCTAAAGCTACCAGTATTTCTATGGTGTTTGTTTGGATTTTTACTTTCTCCATAAAAGTAATATGGAAGCATCAACAAGCCAAAATCTCAAATAGGCAGGGCCTGATTAAATTCATTCTAGCGTACTGAAGGAACTAGTTGAAGCAATCTCAGTTATCTTTGAGAATGCATGGTGGATGGATGAGGTCCCAGAGAACTGGGGAAAGGGAAATATAGTAGCTATCTTTTAAAAAGGGAACAAAGAGGACCCGGGGAATTACTGAGTAATCCACCTAACTTTGACACCTGGAAAGATACTGGAACAAATGATTAAATCAATTTGTAAGCATATAGAGGATAACAAGATTTTAAAGAATAGCCAGCACGGATTTGTCAAGAACAAATCATGTCAAACCAAAGTAATTTCCTTCTTTTGACAGGGTGACTGGCCTAATAAATGGGGGGGGGGGTCAGTAGACATGATATATCTTGATTTTTAGTACAACATTTGACACAGTCCCACATGACATTCTCATAAGCAAACAAGGAACACGTGATGTAGATGTAATTACTAAAAGGTGGGTGCATAAGACCTCAACTAAAGAGTAGTTATGGTTCACTGTCAAATGGGAAAGATTATCTAGTGGAGTCATGTGGGGGTCAGTCCTGGGTCAGGTACTATTCAATATTTTCATTAATGGCTTGGATAATGGAATAAAGAGTTTGCTTGTGAAGTTTGCAGATGACATCAGAATGGGAGGAATGCAAACACTTTGGAGGACAGGATTGGCATTCCAAATTACATTGACAAGTTAAAGAATTGGTCTGAAATCAACAAAATGAAATTCAATAAAGACAAGTGCAAAGTACTTCACTTAGGAATCGTTGGCTACGTCGCAGTACTTCTTGAAAGGGCGCGGGGCAGAGAGGGGGAATGATTGAATTGAATATGAGCCAACAGTGTGATGCCATTGTGAAAAAGGCTAATATCATTCCAGGCTGTATTAACAGAAGTGTTGGAAGTAAGACATAAGAGGTAATTGTCCTGCTCTGCTTGGCACTGGTGGGACCACAGCTGGTACTGTGTCCAGTTCTAGTCGCCACACTTCAGAAAAAATATGGACAAATCAGAAAAAGTCCAGAGGAGAACAACAAATATGATAAAAGATTTAGAAATCTGACCTATGAGGAAAGGTTTAAAAAAAAAACAAAAACCTGGGCATGTTTAGTCTTGAGAAAAGAAGACTGAGGGGGGATCTGATAGTCTTCAAATATGTTAAGGGCTGTTATAAAGAGACACTGATCAATTGTTCTCCATGTCCACTGAAGGCAGGAAAAGAAGTAATGGACTTAATCTGCAGCAAGACAGATTTAAATTAGGTATTAAATTTCTAACTGTAAAGGTAGTTAAGTTCTGGACTAGACTTTCAAGGAAGGTTGTGGAATCCCCATTATTGGAGGTTTTGAAGAACAGGTTGGACAAACTCCTATCAGGGATGGTCTAGGTATACTTGGTCCTGCCTTAGCACAGGCAGCTGGACTTGATGCCCTCTTGAGATCCCTTCCAGCCTTACATTTCTATGATTCTATGAATCAGAATATTTCAGGACACATAGCTTGCTGAACTAGAGCTAAGGCAGAAGAGGCGGTTAGGGACTATTTAGAAAAGCTGGACGTGCACAAGTCCATGGGGCCGGACGAGTTGCATCCGAGAGTGCTGAAGGAATTGGCGGCTGTGATTGCAGAGCCACTGGCCATTATCTTTGAAAACTCGTGGCGAATCGGGGAAGTCCCGGATGACTGGAAAAAGGCTAATGTAGTGCCAATCTTTAAAAAAGGGAAGAAGGAAGATCCTGGGAACTACAGGCCAGTCAGCCTCACCTCAGTCCCTGGAAAAATCATGGAGCAGGTCCTCAAAGAATCAATCCTGAAGCACTTGCATGAGAGGAAAGTGATCAGGAACAGCCAGCATGGATTCACCAAGGGAAGGTCATGCCTGACTAATCTAATCGCCTTTTATGATGAGATTACTGGTTCTGTGGATGAAGGGAAAGCAGTGGATGTATTGTTTCTTGACTTTAGCAAAGCTTTTGACACGGTCTCCCATAGTATTCTTGTCAGCAAGTTAAGGAAGTATGGGCTGGATGAATGCACTATAAGGTGGGTAGAAAGCTGGCTAAATTGTCGGGCTCAACGGGTAGTGATCAATGGCTCCATGTCTAGTTGGCAGCCGGTATCAAGTGGAGTGCCCCAAGGGTCGGTCCTGGGGCCGGTTTTATTCAATATCTTCATAAATGATCTGGAGGATGGTGTGGATTGCACTCTCAGCAAATTTGCGGATGATACTAAACTGGGAGGAGTGGTAGATACGCTGGAGGGGAGGGATAGGATACAGAAGGACCTAGACCAATTGGAAGATTGAGCCAAAAGGAATCTGATGAGGTTCAATAAGGATAAGTGCAGGGTCCTGCACTTAGGACGGAAGAACCCAATGCACAGCTACAGACTAGGGACCGAATGGCTAGGCAGCAGTTCTGCAGAAAAGGACCTAGGGGTGACAGTGGACGAGAAGCTGGATATGAGTCAGCAGTGTGCCCTTGTTGCCAAGAAGGGCAATGGCATTTTGGGATGTATAAGTAGGGGCATAGCGAGCAGATCGAGGGACGTGATCGTTCCCCTCTATTCAACATTGGTGAGGCCTCATCTGGAGTACTGTGTCCAGTTTTGGGCCCCACACTTCAAGAAGGATGTGGATAAATTGGAGAGAGTCCAGCGAAGGGCAACAAAAATGATTAGGGGACTGGAACACATGAGTTATGAGGAGAGGCTGAGGGAGCTGGGATTGTTTAGCCTGCAGAAGAGAAGAATGAGGGGGGATTTGATAGCTGCTTTCAACTACCTGAAAGGGGGTTCCAAAGAGGATGGCTCTAGACTGTTCTCAATGGTAGCAGATGACAGAACGAGGAGTAATGGTCTCAAGTTGCAGTGGGGGAGGTTTAGATTGGATATTAGGAAAAACTTTTTCACTAAGAGGGTGGTGAAACACTGGAATGCGTTACCTAGGGAGGTGGTAGAATCTCCTTCCTTAGAGGTTTTTAAGGTCAGGCTTGACAAAGCCCTGGCTGGGATGATTTAACTGGGAATTGGTCCTGCTTTGAGCAGGGGGTTGGACTAGATGACCTTCTGGGGTCCCTTCCAACCCTGATATTCTATGATTCTATGATTCTATCTTAGACGGGTACTGAGAGTGGTTTGTTCTTGTGAGAAGAAATCTTACGGGATATGTACATCCCATGTGTTGGAATATCAATAAAATATACAGAGATAGGAATGTGTCATCGGGAAAGGCTGCGGTGAAATACTACCATTTGACTGACTGCTACATTTAAGAAAAAAAAAAAGAAGAACTTGTGTAAACACCGTAATTAGGAAATGCACTGTGGCAGTCTGAAAATTGTTTCATTTTTGAAAATGTTTTGACATTTAAAAAAAATGCAGGCAGACTATGATGGATGGTATACAAGAAGGCCTTGATAGAATAGTGCAGATCACCCAAACATTGGAAATATTTGAGATACTTTTTTGTATAAAAAAGTGTGTACATATGAGTAAGCTGAACAAATAGTACAATATGCAGTACTTGATTTAGTCACATGTGATACTGCTACCGACTTCCTATTAAAACCAAGGATTACTTTGAAACATGCAAAATACAGTTTGCCAATAGAGTCTTTTTGAGAAATATCAAAATATTAGAATCCAGAGAAGGAGCCTTTCTTTGGATAAAGTATTGCTGAGGTATGAAGCCTTTGGAGGTGATGAGTGTGATGAATGTCATCTGGTACAGCCAAGGGCAGGTACGTGCTTGAGTGAGGTGGTGATGCATCTGCTCTGTCGATAGCCAATTTAATAAAATAATTAGAAAATTAAAGTAATACTATAATTAGAAAAAAGTAATTTATGAGTATAATAGATTCATAAGCTATACATGTTTTTGGAGGCAAAGGTCAATAGTTGCATTTCCTGTGCTGTATCTATGTAGTTGGTTGAAGACCATGGCACTTGCCACCTTTGGCCTAGATAATGCATTGGAATATGCTAGTCTGCTCCCTTGAGAGTCTCTTGACATCCATAGGACTTGGAGTTCCCACTAATCCATTTTGAGGGTCAGAGAGTACTGTGGCTACCAAACGTTGGATAGAATGCCTATGAATCACAGAAACTCTGCACTGAGTTCAAGAATGAGCTTTGCCTTATGGAGGCTAGTCCTTTTGCGGACTTCTTCTGCTCAGTGGGTAGAGGTCTGTGTGCCTGAAGCCAAAGATGTTGAGGTCTCTTTTCTGTGTCCTTGTATGTATCTTTGGGTGATGACTGTAATGTCTATCTGTATGCGCTGAGTAAGGGTTCCTGGAAATAAGGGAGGGAGAGAATTTTTTAAAAAATAGCTGAATTTAAAGAATTCCTTTTCTTGTGGTGTTTTGTCCCTCCACTGTCCTCTGTTCGTGCAGACAGTAATGTCCAGTTAATGGACTCCTAAACTCTAAAATGCAATATACTCTTAAGATATCAAAAGTCTTGTTGTATCACTTTATTTCTAATGCACCACCAATAAATAAATAAATAAACCAAATAAACACATAATGGAGCAAAGCATAGGGTGGCGTGGTGCCTGGTTTTCGACCAGAAAATCTGGTCAAGAAGGGGACTTGACAATGTCCAGTCAGATCTACTGACTGGACGCCCAAAGTCTGGGTACTGCGAGTGGTGGAGGCACTGGGTCATCACCTGCTCCAGCCCTTATTCAGCCAGGCCTGCTTACTACCTTGTCGGGCGACTGCAGCTCCCAGCCACAGCTCCACAGGCAAGTCCCTCCTGACCTGGGGGATGTGGAGGTCAGGGGAAAAGCAGTGAGCGACGGACGGGAGAAGAGGAGTGGATGGGGTGCGGACTCGGTGAAGAGGCGGGGCAGAGGCAGGGTTTTGTGGGGAATAGGTGGGGCAAGTGTGGCATCTCAGGGGGAAGAGGCGGGACGGGGAAGTTCCGGCGCTCCTGCTGGAGAGTCTGGTTTTTAAATATTACCCAGTTGTCAGCCCTACCAAAGCAGTGGGGAAATACACAACATATAAATATGAAAGATTAGTAAGGATAGGGAAGGAGTGATTAGCAGAGTATGGAGTGTAATATGCAATCATATTTTTCATGCATCAGTTTTTAATTATACTTATAAGAACATTGTCTGGTAGTTTAGGCCCAAAACTTGCAACCCAAATATGGTAGCATTGTATAGGATGCAAAATCTGTACCTAATTAGAAAGGTGAAACTGACTGATCAAATTTTCATTGTCCCAGATGTGTGAAATTAAAAAAATGAATGAAACACCATACATGGTCAAACATAAATTATACTTTAGAAATATTCTAGTTTTAAACAAAGAAATTTATTGTTAATTACATTGGCAAGGAATTTTAAATTTGTGATTTTTAATTTGACTTTTTTTCTCAAACCTGGCAAAACCATTTTGGAAAAAAAGAAGGATCTTGTGTAATAGAGGTGTCAGCATAAAAAGTGCATTGTAGACAGTACATATGGGATCTATTAAGACTTGCAAATGCACTTCAAAGTCTATTAATTCAATACTCAACATCCCTTGCACATATCTGTTTGGTAATTGACCATGTGTACTTCTGACATTAATAGTAAGTAGTAAGCTGATGAAGGAATAAACATTGGTAGGCTCTCATGATCAAAACTCTGGTATTTGAATGCATCTTCCCTAAAAAAGACCCTCTGAAGTGAATCAACACTCAGGTTATTGAGTTATGTTTCCTGGGGGGAAAATGGCCTGGAAAGGACGCTGATTAGCTAGATGCAGAGTGATAAAGACACTCAGTTGTATCACCCAAAAGATCTAAGATAGTTTGGGGCTTAAAATTTGAGAAACTAAATTCAAATGCTAGTAGATTACTTTTCGTGTGATAAAAGTAGCTAGTGGTCAACCTTACATACTGCAGCTCAGAAGAGGAAAAATGCCCACTTTGCACCTCTGTTATTTCTTGTATTTTGTAACAATGATCTCAATCAAGATTCCAGATTTTTGTTTTTATTTTAATTTTGTTTTAAATCTGTTCTTCTGTTGTTTTAATAGTTTCTGTTTCCATGTCCAAGTTTGTAATATTAGGGCACCTGCCCATGTTGGAGTAAATTTGTGCTAAAATGTTTAACAGTGTATAGAGGTATTTGAACATATGGCACCCAAAATTTATGATAACTGTTGTGGAAATTCAGTTGAAACTTGCTTATATTTATTGCTTTCCTGCTGCCTATTTAGACCTGTTATATCTGTAAAGAAATGCAGTCTACAGAGAGATTTAGTGAATTAAGCAAATGGTTATAGTAACAATTTATAAAATATGCAATATATGTGCCCACTTTTCTGGTTCTATTGGGAGTGTGTAAACTAATTGTCAGGAAATCACGTATTTATGTGTATAGGCTCTTGTCACCATAATATCTGGCTGCAGGTCAAAAAGGAAATCCCTGGTAGATCTGGGAAACAAATCTAGATTCTAGACTGTCTGAGTTGTAGTTCTGTGTCTTAAGTACAAAACTGTCCTTTCTTATTTAAAATGACTGTTTCAGATTAACTTTAAGTGAATAGGGATTATAAATTCCTTCAGTATACTATGGGCATGTAGGCCTACATTTTTAACTCAAAGGCCAGACACCAATATACAGAAACCACATGGACAAAATTGTACCTGCACAGTTTCATGATTAATACATCTATTTGTGTTAGATGTTCACACAAATAAGAATACACTGTTTTACAAATGGACTTCTGGCCTCCAGTTTGATACATCTGGCCCATACAACATATATTTATTTTGATTTATAAACATCCAGTGCCTATTACACATACTGGGCACTTTGAAAGTTTTTTAAAATTCATCAAACAAAAAAACCGCTCCCAGAAGTCCCATCTCACATAAATAAAAAGAAAATCCACCAAACTGGGAAAAAATCCTTTTCAGGTCTGACTTCCCCTTCACACTTCAGCCTTTCCCAAATCTTTAGCCAAAGGGATGGATAGGCTTGCAATGTGCCTGGAAGGTCAACAGTTTCAGGCTTCTCTTGTACCCATATGCACACACAGATGACCATTGTGTAGACACAAAGAGGTGCACATGCAAAAGGAAGACCCTTCAAAAATCTGGTTCATAAATGCTTATTGAGTTCTATCAATGTCCACCATATCATGATAAATGTTGTGTTAGAACTCATATTGTGGTGGCACTTGCATATTGTGGTGGCTTCAATGCAGCTTCCTCCTGAGAAGGAACACTTCTCATGATGTTGTTTCATTGAGGCAACCAGGCTTTGTTCCAGTTCTTTGTTGCACTGTTTGCATTTTGCACATATGCCTCTCTTACCCACAGGTAGAGGAACTTCATTAAAATATTCCCAAACTGGGTCTCTTTTACGGCCTGATGCCATTATAGGTTTTCCCTTCTAGGGAAAGAATGGTATGGTAGATCTCAAATCAATGAAGGCTACACTCAGAAAGACCTCAAGACTTCCAGAAAATGCTGCTCAAACAGTTTCACTTCTGTTTCTACTGCCTGTCCCTCCCTTCTCACATTTATCTCCAGACTTCTCCTCATCCAGATCTATTCCGCCCCCAACAATCTTCTAGTCACTGAACTTTTTGAAAATTTGCACTTTTAGAGGGAGGTAAGGGATTGACTCTGTACACAAATTTGCAGAGGGACAATAGGTTTGAGCTCTGTTATTTCTCACCTCTATATTTATTTTAAAATATTTTTGCTGTTAACAAGCATGCTATCTCTGGGGCCACAAATCCATAGTTTGAGAACTGCAAAATTAAGCATTCCTGATGGTATCTTGTAGACTGAGCACTGTGTCCTATTGGGCAAATAGAAAAATTAACCTAAATAATCTATACAGAAGCCCCTCGAACCCGATAAGATTGGCTCCCTAACCCATGAACTACTGGAACTCATTTACAAAACTTTTCTTAAATATTACATGAATATATTGTCTCATATTATAGAACTAGAATTTATAATCCCTATTCCATGATGAGATATCTTTGAGCTATAATGAATGTCAATTAAAACTATCTTTAGATATGTTTTTTGAAGAAAAAACTTCTTATCAAAAAATCTGATTTTAAATTAAAAAAAATATTTTTATCCACCCTTTTTTGTAACAATTGCAAAGTTACAAGTACCTTGTTTTGGAAAATAGATTTTTTGGTTTCAGTGTAAAACCTAGTTGCCGATACATTTAATCCTTTTTTAATATCTAAGATAACCTATATGTGTAAATGCCCCTTGAACTAAGAATGCTTTAATTTTTTAGCAGCAAGTTTAATTAGTTGTGCTGTTCTTGCTTTCAGTTTATGGACTACTCTCTGTTGCACAATTTAGCTGAGGCTTTTCAGAGTGTTTTAAAAGGAAAGCTTTTTATCAAATATATGGTGAGCATCAGAAACTCCTAGTTGCCTACAGTGAATTAACTCTTAAAACAGCCAGGCTGGTCCAGGTCCTCTGACTTGATTGCTTTTGGTTGTGGAAAATGGAAGAGATCACTAGAGCCGGAATTTGGGAAAGTAATATATTGTTGAAAATGGCAACGCCTCTATAAAATTACCAGGTGCCCATTCTTAAGTTTATCCTCTGCATTTCAGATTTATGTATGCTAGCCTTCCCCACCCTTCATGGTTATTCTCTAGAAGTGACCTGACTCTAAAAAATAACATCTAAAGTATGCTATGTTCCACCAGCAGCTGGATTTGGGATTGAGTTTAGGTGTGAATTTTATGTGTGTGCCTGGAGTATTCCCCCTTTCATTTGAAGATACAAACCAAACCTTATGCTGACCATACATTTTTTTTCATGATATCCAGGCTTTCCAAAATACTATGACGACATGTACTGTTAAAAAAAGAAACTGGAAAACTAGACAAAGCTGCACCATTAGCAGAATTATTGAAATTTCTTGATCTTGGGGAATATTTTCTTATTTTTAAATATTATTCCTCTTCAGACAGAGAGAGAGATTTTTCCTATATTATTAATACATACATCTTAAGAGGGGGGTGGTGGGGAAATTAATTAGTTATAAAAAGAAAAATCTATTGTCAAGTCTGGTATAATTTGTGCCTTTCCTGATCTGAATCGTTCTTGCTATTGTAAACCTTGGAGAGTTTCATGTTGTGTGTTCTATGCTATATGATAGCCTAGAAATGGGCACTATTTTGATTTATATGGATTACAAAGATTCTTTCAAAAAGGAGTTCAAAGCCATTGCTGAGGCTAATTAGATTGTATGCAAGCAACCCCCTTGCTCACATTTTAGACTAAGGAAAATGGGAATGGTGGACATGCATCTTACTTGCTTGGCTGTCAAGTTGGAAGAAGCCCTGATGCATTTTTTAGGCTGTGGGAGAAGACGAACTGCATTCAGGTATGCCGTGGGTAGTATTTGCAGCATAATCTTTTTCAGTTCTTGTGGTGCTTTTGGTTGTAATAAGCAAAAAGATAAGCTTATTTATAGTTATTGTTTATTTGATTATCTTTCTCTTTAATTTCTATCAACCAGTGCAGTAACTCAATAGGGAACATCTTATCCTCAGATGTTAGGGCCTGATTCAGCACTAGGCTAGTTCAGCTTTATGATAGAGTAAATCCAATTACATGACATAAAAGAGGAGCCGTCAGTTCTGAATCAGGTACTTGTTTATAATGAGAAAGAAATTAACGTAATAGACAAGTATACAGAAAACTTCCAAATGAGAGGTTCAGCCCAGTTCTATAACCCCAAGATGTAGAATCCTAGCTTCTCAGACGCTTTCTCCTCCCTCCATCTCCCTAGCAGCCCTTCCTTGGTGACAGGTTGAGAGTGAAGCTGAGCTGGTATTTACTCTTTGTTTGCTGGGTGTTGTACTGTGCAACACTACCCTATATCTAACAATAAACTTTTATTTAAGAGAATTTTGGTTAAGGGTGTAGACACTTAAACTGGACACAGCTGTTATTAGGTGCTGTAAAAATGTGGAAACTGATTTCTGAACCATAAGAGAGAAGGAAGCAGAAATGGATGAATTATTTGGACAAGGGTGGGAGGCACAAGAATGGAAATTGTGATTTCTTTTCCCCTTCACAAACAATACTGCAAAGAAGTAGTGTGAATTGAGTGTGGGCCAGTGTGCATTCCTGAAAATTTTCTGCTGCACTCCCTACTTGATGAAATTATACATTAGTGTTTGTGTTTTTTCTGTCTTCTTTTATTCTATTTTCATTATGGTGTTATAATAATCCAGAATTCATATGTAGTGGAAAACTAACCTTTCCTTCTGTGTGTAGTGTACATAGAGAAGTTTTCCTTGAGCTTTTTTTATTTTATTTTAATTTATATCTCCTGCTTTGATTTGCCCTATTTTTGTTACTGTAAGTAAGAGACTTCTGGTAAGAATAAAGAGAATTAGTCTTTCTGATGTAATGAAGAATGATTTGACCAAGACTCCTCAGCCATCAGTATTAAATATATGTATGCTGTAATGCTACAAACAATGAGATTTTACTGTAATGATTAAGATCATGTGTAATACTGTTTGTCACTGTTTCGGCCCAATTTGAGTTTTGACTCTCTTTGAGGCTTCACTTTATATCCTTTGGCAGTAATTGGCCCCACTGAAACTGCATATGGCAACTCTTAAGATTCTGTTTTGACTCTAATTCTTTTTTGTTTCTGTGTTGCCATCCGGTACAGTTGTCATGTGTCATGAATTAGGCTTCCATTGTAAGAAGAATTATGCTTGAATTTTTTTATCCCTTCTGTCAGATCCTGATATTTTACTGTCTGGTTGAAATGTTGTTTTGGAGGGCCCTGTCTGAATCTAGCCTAAGTTGAATTGCTGTAGATTGGCACAAGACAGTGGTGGTGAGGCATGATTCCTTAGCTTAGGTATAAATGGGTCAAATCTTTCGGTAGCTGATTCTGTTAGGAATATTTGGGGTCACTTTGGATTCCAAGCTTTCTCTGTTAAAGCATGTTTCCGCCACAGAAAAGCTTGGCTTGTGTCCATCAGGAAAACAGCCAAAGTAATGTGTTTTCTGTGACTAATCCCAAGACTCTTCTTATCCATGTTGCTATTACAAACCAACAGGATTTCTTCAGTGCTCTTTTTGATGGTTTGCCTGCTGTTGCTATTAAATGTAACCTTGAAGAGCACCACAATTTGACAGCCTGTATTCTTGCTGACAGTGTTACATTCTCTCAGTTGGCACAGTATTTGTTAGTGAGTTGAGTTAAAAATTTTGTTTTCATACATACAGCCTTTCCTGTGCTGTTCACTCTGAAAAATAGGTATGTGAAAATGGCACTTGCTTACTCAACAAACATTTCCTGAATGTGATCTAGTCATCTCTATTCACTTCTGTAACAAAAAATATGTTTTGCTATTGTTATCCCAACATAGATAAAAGAGAGTGAATTGGATTCCATTCCTCCTTCTGTGCTAACACGATTAATAAAATGTCAAATGCTCTGAAGACAATGCAGTTGCATCGGTATCACTGAGGACATAACCTGGCCTGCTGAATCGTTATTGCTGGTAGTGATATACAAGAAGGAAAGAACGTGGTTTTACTATGATAGCCCAAGGAGAATTTCAGGGTTAGCAGCTGGGTTATATACAGAGTGTGTTGTAGTGGTTAGAGCACAGTATTGGGACCTGGGCACCTTCATTCTTCTGTTGACTTGCTGTGTGGTCTTGAGTTGATCACCTAACCTGCCTGAGTTTTACTTTACCCATCTGTCAAGTAAGTGTAATGATATTTACCATACAGGAGCATTGCAAAGATAAATTAAGTGCTGCAGTAGTCATCTATTTTAGGGAATTATGGTGGTAAAGCTCCCAATCACTGCTTTGAAAATATACTGCATAAAATGTTTAAAACATTCTAGCAAATATGTATTAGAAATTGGGGGTGGGAGAGTTAACCTCCTTATTATTTTGTCTTTGCTACTACAAGTCAAATATCAAAAAACAGGGAAGAGAAACTAACTTATAAAGGTTTCAGAGTAACGGTAACTTATAAAGTAACTTATAAAGGGAAGCTGCCTTTATCCTAAGAGTCCTTGGCACACAGAAAGAATTCAGGAGCTTCTAAAATGAAGGTATCTGTCACACTGTATCTGTAATGTAAGAGCTGGTTCTCCTGTTGAGCTCATCTTCTCTTCAAACCAGTCCATGCTTCATTGATTTACTACAAGTTCTGGAATCAGTTCTTCTGTTGCTTCCAGCTTGTATTTGCTATATAGTGAACAGGGCCGGCTCTAGGTTTTTTACCGCCCTATGCTCCGAGAGCACAACTGCCCAAGCAAAAAAAAAAAGGGGGGGGGCGCGGAATGCTGCCCCTGGAATTGTGCTGCTCCAAGCACGTGCTTGCTTTGCTGGTGCCTAGATCTGGTCCTGATAATGAAATCTATTACACCTTGATTTGCAACCTGATATGAGAGGTGTTTTTAGGAAAGCAGATGTTTTATTCACATCTACAGTATCCTGCTGCAGAATGCTCTAAACAATGACCAGGTTTGTTGGACTTGGCTTGTATAGCCAATGTTCCATTAGCGGGGTGGAGCTTGTCATTTTATGGAAAGGAACTATTTAAACATCAAACTACTCAGCTTGGCTCTTTTTCTGTTGTTGTCTCTGTATCTCTGTTCTTGTTGCTCAGCAAAGTGAACCATTAAGAAAGCAGAGTGAATGGGGGCATGTGGCTATATGTATTTTACCTTTTAGATATATTCCATATGAAATATAAATATAAACCAATTGTCTTCCTTTCTTACTGCTCAGGCATTTATTATATTTTAAGCTTTGGATCAAGCTGTAGGTAAAATATTTTCCTATGTAGTTCTTTGTATTGGTAACTCTTTTAAGCTTCATTTCTTAAGCAAAATGTTTTCAGATAAAGGCCTCAGGGGATGGGGAAGATTGTTTTTTGGTTTACAGTTGGTTAGTTCTTTTTCCCCCCCCGGGTCTACGTGGTTCTTGTTTTGCAAACACAGTAACAAGTAACCCATCCTCTTAGCTCGTGGCATTATAGCCTGCAGAAAACGGATGGCATAGATGCATTCTGACATAACATGCTTCAAATGCAATCGTTCTTCTGAATTAATAGTATGCATAGATAGTTTGACAGTACTGATAGTGGGTGTTTTAAATATCAGTATCGTCTTTAGATGTTAGAAGCAACTCTATAGTTCAGAGTAAACTTTGTTCATTTCCCAACACAAACAAAAATACCCTCATTTACTTAGGGCCAGTTTGTGATTCACTTTAATGACCTCCCCTTTGAGGCTGCATGAAGGATCCCTGGATCTTGGGTCCAAACATAGAGTGGAGAATGGGTTGCATGCCTGACACTGTTCTCGCTTCCATCCCTATCCTCCCAAGCAAGTGGGAGGAGAAATGATAGAGAGGGGCACAGAGTGACCAAAACCATAGCTGGACCCTCTCTCTCCCCTCCCCCCGCCCCCCCTTCCTATCGTCAGCGCTCCAGCCAGCAGAGCTGGGTGGGCACAAAGTAAGGAAGGTAGATTGAGTGAAGCTGCAGTAACTTATTTCCTCCAACAAGCAGGGCAGGATTTTGACTCTGACTCATTGTTTATTCCTGGGGCTTCTCCTGGGACAAGGACTCATTCTGTCCCTTAGCGATAAGGCTGTTCAAATGTATTTCCTCACAAAAATGCAAATGCTAAAGAGCAAGAAAATCATGAATCACTTGCAACCACTGCTAATTTCCATATACTAGCCCATTATTGTTCAACCACATTAACACACCAGTGCTCTGGTACTCTCAGTTTTAATTCATCCGTGCTATCTGTCTCATCATATCAAACCACATCACATCAAAGCAAGCCATAAGCAATGTATAGGTGCTGGCCCTTTGCACAGAAATGAATTTCATCCTTAATGAGCACAGAACAACTTCAGGGACCACTATCTCAATAGAAGGAGAGGGCTTCCATGGAGCAACATCCTGAAAAAACTCATAAAAGATCTTTTTGCAGCTGGCAGTTCTTCTTGCAAGCAGCTATCTATGGAGATTTAAAAGATAAGAGTTTTTGTCAAATGTCTATTGGGTCTCATTAGATTTCCAGAGATTAGGGATCAGACTTAACGCAGGTGTTTCCTCTGCTCCAGTGGTTCTCAAACTTTCATACTGGTGACCCCTTTCACACAGCAAGCCTCTGAGTGTGACCCCCTTTCTAAATTAAAAACACTTTTTTTATATTGAACATTATTATAAATGCTGGAAGTGAAGCAGGGTTTGGGAGTGGAGGCTGGCAGCTCGCGAACCCCATGTAATAACCTTGTGCCCCCGCCCCCCCCGAGGAGTCACAACCTCCAATTTGAGAACCCCTGCTCTACTTTAAGTTGTCACTGTGTTTATTAGCAATGTGACCTTTGTCTTCATTTGGACTGTGTCCCTCAAAATGGCATCATCACCTGTCATCAGGAAGAAAAGCATTTGACTTAAGGAGTAAGTAGCAGACCCCACTTTAAATGGTGCATGGTGGGTTCCCCTACTCACTCTTTCAAAGAGTACATTTTCTACCTCCTATCTCATAATAAGTTAAGTCTTTTGCAGAAATGAAAACACCAACGTTATGTCATGATAGACTTTTGAAAAGGAATTCTTCAACCTCTTCCACTGCATCCACCTCATTCAAAGAGGCCAAGAACTACCATTCAGGCAGGAATTCCCATTTCTGGATCACAGCGTTTTGTCTTTATTTCTTGTAGGGTCAGGGGTGAAAGTAATATAAAAGACTTATCGCTACGGGGGGCCAGCTCCGGGCCCTCAGAAGGGGTGGGGCCTCGGGAAGAAGGGGCGGGGCTGTGGGTCAGCTTTCACCAGCCAGCCCTTCCATGCTGCCCGGCCCATGCCACCTGGGGCTCTGGTGGTGATTTAAAGGGTCCGGGGCTCAAGCCGCTGTGCTGGTCAGGAGCCCCAGGCCCTTTTAAATCGCCGGGCCCTGGGACAGCTGCCCCTTTAGCCCTCCTCTGTCGGTGGCCCGAGGGGGAGGGGCAAAAGGGGCAGCAACGTTAAAGCACTGCTGTGGCAGCTCTTTAACATCAACTGTGTATGGGCCGGTACCGGAGGCCACTTCTTACTGGTATGCCGTACTGGCCTATTGCCTAGGGTGTTCTTTTATGTTAATTCAAAATATCCAGCTATTGGGCCAAAGTCAGCCACTCGGTAATTTCACTGAAATCATTGGTGTTACTCTAGATTTATGTTGGTGTAACAGGGTAGAATTCTTAACATTATTATTCAAACTCACTTATATAGTACTGTAAGGGCATGGCTACACTGGAAACTTCAAAGCGCTGTTGTGGGAATTCTTCCACGGTAGCACTTTAAAGTGCGAGTGTGGTCACACATGAGCACTGGGAGAGAGGTCTCCCAGCGCTCCTGGTAATCCACCTCCACTCCTTCCTAGGCATTATGTATGTGTGCAACTGATTCTTCCTAAGTGGAGTACTTTGCATTTGTCCTTATTGAATTTCATCCTATTTACTTCAGACCAGTTCTCCAGTTTGTCCAGATTGTTTTGAATTTTAATTCTATCCTCTAAAGCTCTTGCTACCCCTCCCAACTTGGGATCATCTGCAAACTTTGTAAGTGTACGCTCTATGCCATTACCTAAATCACTGATGATGATATTGAACAGAACTGACTGGACCTAGAAATGATCCCTGCAAGACCCTACTTTGGAAGGTCATGCCCTTCCAGCTTGACCTTGAACCATTGTTATGGAATGCTTTTAACAACAAAGGGCCCAAGCCTGCAAAACCATTGGTATGTCCCTGGAACTAGGTGTATGAGTAAGTAGTAATCATCTGAGGAAGGGTTTGCAGGCTTAGGTCTATAACCACTAGTATATTAAGTTCTACATTCACCAAGCAAAGCAGGAGTTTAAAAAAATGTGGCCTAGTTGGCCTTCCTCCTGAATGTATTTACTTTACATCCTTGACGTATGTTTCTTGACCTTGATTTTGTATGTGTAACTTTTACACTTCCTCCAATCAACTGCGGCTTTTACAAGAGTAAATACTGGAATAACTTTGCATCTATACTTTTCTTCTAAGAACTTCACTGTCTGTCTGGATGAAGTATTCGATTCAAAAAGTGCAAACACAGAACTATACAGGTGCAGCAGCTCTGTGAAGGGCTGACTCTATTCAGATGACATACTCGTCTGCTGGACTGGGAACCACCCCCTCCCCCACGTACACACACACACACATACCATCACCACCACCGCCCTTCATTAGGTATAAACAGATGTGGAGGATTTGATTTTTCACTGTATCTGAGCTCTGCTTCAATGCGGTGGAGAGTGAAGGCTTCCACAGAGCTGTCACAGTGCCTTGATTCTCAGTTGCCCAGGACAGCTTTAGCTTATGCTGCTGGAGAATCAAGTATAATAGAGCTTCCTTCCACCACCCCTTGCCTCTCTCCTCTTCTCTGCAGTCACGATGCCCTCTCCCCTTTCTCTCTTCTGCTGGAGTTGAAGGTTCTGGCACAAGAGGCAGCAGAGCTGATGCAGGAGGCAGGGGACCCACCTCTGCCAGCTATGTACTGGTGGAGATTCCACCTATATGGGGACTGCTTCAGGCTAAATCTCAGGATGCTTTAAGTTCACAATGAGCCATATAGGTGGTGCATCATGAACTTGGCAGAGCAGAGAATCTATCCAGAGAGAATTACCTGCCTTTTTTTTTTTTTTTAAATGTATCAACTATCTGGCATGTATGACACAATCCTAATTATGATGTCTCTGCAAATGATGATGATCACAACATCTGTATTTCTCTTTCTGCTTCTGAATCGGCACCACCTCAAGGAAGTAATTATTTCAGAAAGGGAGGAAAAAATAGGTCATGACTTACTTTCCAAAGGTGGGAGGTAATGCAAGGGAATTCGAAGCAAGAGGGGCAAGATTGAGACTTTACATCTCACCATTTGCAAAGAAGGGCATGTGGATGCACTGGCCCAGTAACAAGGGAGGGCATGTGAGTTGGAGCCTTCCTCCATTAGGGAAGTAATGTGATACTAAGCCTTTCTATAGTAAACAGCTTTCCCGCCTGCATGTTGGTGAATCCAGCCAAGATTCCACTCTACTCCCTAACCTCCAACATGGAGGAGAAGTAGCAGCCTCTCAGAGCTCTCTCCTCACCTACAGAATAGTGATGCAGCTAAACTGCACAGTTGGAGGGCTGATGCATACTCCCCTTATTCCATTTTGCATCATCGAAAGGAAAGTCACAAACTGGGACCTAAGTAAGGAAGATTCTGAAGTCATTTTCAGGGGGATATTGACAAGAAAGTATATTATTTGTGACTATTTAATAGAAGTTTTCAGAATAGCATTTGAAATTGTGGAAGACAAGGATGGTGAGGTAATATCTTTTATTGGACCAACTTCTGTTGGGTAGAGAGACAAGCTTAAGAGACACACACCGAGCTCTTCAGGTCTGGGAAGGGAACTCCCAGCTTCACAGCAATGTGCAAGGTGGAACAGATTGTTTAGTATAGGTAGTTAGCACATATTATAAGGGACCATTTAAGGTAGAGTGGCCCATTAACACCTGTGCAGGCACAGGACAAAAAAGAGGGGGTTATAGATTACAGGTTGTTCATGATTTTTGGTGTCCAGCAGAGTAATGAATTTAAGCTCTTAGGCTCCTCTTTTGAATGTTTCAGAGTAGCAACCGTATTAGTCTGTATTCGCAAAAAGAAAAGGAGTACTTGTGGCACCTTAGAGACTAACAAATTTATTTGAGCATAAGCTTTCGTGAGCTACAGCTCACTTCATCGGATGCTCACGAAAGCTTATGCTCAAATAAATTAGTTAGTCTCTAAGGTGCCACAAGTACTCCTTTTCTTTTGAAAGTGTTGCACTGATTTCCTTTTGAGGAGGAGGACTGATAGGTCAGATATAGAGAGATCACTTTTTGAAAAGTGTTCACCCACAGGTGATTGAGGTATTGTGTAAATCATGGCTCCTTTGGTGTTAAAGTAGATCTCACTAATAATATTTGAGTCTTTTATGGCACCTTCTCAAACATGCCACAGAGCTTTATAAACATCAATAGACTAAAACTTACAACACTGTGTGGGGAAAAAAGTAATTATGTAGTCTCCCCAGTCCCAGATAGGGTAACTATGGCACAGAGAAACTTGCCCTGGGCCACACAGAAGGTCTGGCAGATCCAGGAACAGAACTCACATTATTGCTTTAACTGCCAGACCATCCTGACACAGAAAACTGTAGTGTGCAGACATAGCTTTGTTTCCTGTAGCCTCCAGAAAATAAACTAATTGCAGGTAACACCAGGCTATCAAACACTGTTTACAAAAGCAGCTGGAAGATGTCTCCATAATTGGAAAGAGTTCTGAAGTGGGAGTTATTGAGTCAGAAGAAGTGGAATTTTGAAAGCACATTCCTCAGGGAGTGAGTGGAAGCAGGCATTTCGTCTGGTGACAGGATGAGGTACTGTATGAGATACCATATATATTTTTGTCTTTTATAAAGAATAGAGCACTCTTTAGGTGCTTTCTCTTGTTCAGAAAACTGATTTAAAAGGCTTCTTTTCAGAGCTGTTTCAGGAAGCTCTGTGGTAGACACCCATTTGTGATCCTCTGCTTTCAAACCAGGTTATGTTTTGTTCTTATTTACTTTTGCTGTCTCATTAACATTCTTTAGAAATTACAAATACAGTGAGTGCAACTTTGGGGAAAGCTTAACAATATCTGTCTTTTTTTCATTCCAAGAGATCATAGCCTAGAAGTATCAGAAAGATATTCTGTTATGCTGATATTCAGTTAGAAGAGCACGAAATGCAGGAAAAACATATTTTTCATTTTGTTGGCTGCAAGAATTTTGTGATGTTAGTGTTGTCAGAATGCCAAAATATCTATATTCAGAGACTGCATAAATGTACCCTGCTGGAGCTCCCCAAGTTGTCATCAACTTTCCTCTCCCTAAAAATAAGTTACTGTGACTGTCTGAAAAGTGCTTTTAGCACATTGAGCAGGTATGGCCTTGGGGGAAAAGCACCACCACATCTATCCATTATGTAGTGTCTATCTTTAAAAAAGGGAAGGAGGAGGATCCGGGGAACTACAGGCGAGTCAGCCTCACCTCAGTCCCTGGAAAAATCATGGAGCAGGTCCTCAAGGAATTCAGAATGATGATGCACCAGAACGCAAAAACAGAGAGAGAGAAATAGGCTGCTCCCTAAGGCAGACACATGATGCACCCCCATCTTGCTTTAAACTGGCTCTGCTCCTATGCTTTGCTACACTGGCCTTCCCCAGGCTCTTACAGTGGTACCTTGCAATTCCAACACAGTCCTCAAGATACCACATTTACCTTGATTCAGAGTCCCTCTGTATCAGGCACAGGGAGGCTGTATCTATTATTTCACCCCATAAGCTCTTCAAATACAGATGATGTGTAAGTTTATAAGGAAATTTGAATAGTAACAAACCAGTTTTGAGCGAGAGGGGTACAAAGAAGTGTTGGAAACAAGTCAACACATCCAATTGGAGGCGTGTTTAATCATTTTGACCAGTTGTTTCATACTTTGTTGAAGAATGCTACTCGGGTTCAGGTCATACCAGTGTTGCTGAGTTAGGGATGTTATAACGGCATCTGGTTGTAACTTCTAGATGTGCCTCTTCAATAAAGAAGGTATGATGATGATGATAGGTGGGGGAAGATGGGAAAAGAGAGCTTTTTAGAACCAGAGAAGAGCAGAGCATTCTGTGAAGTTTAGTCAATACGGATCTAATTTACCCGTGCAGTGCTCAGAGACTATGGTGATGGACTTTATCGAATACTCTGAGATACACACTGCTGTTTTTGCACAACATCCATAGGACTTCATCACTTTAAAAAGAAATGAAGAGTGGGAAGTGAGAAGTGAGAAGTAGGGGAGGAATCAAACGGCCTCAAAACCATTGTTGTGACCTAAAGCTCCAGTCTGCATGAGATCTGCATGAACAGATCCACATACCCAGATGCTTTTCACTGCAGAATCAGGTTCTAATGATCGAGGTTCTCACCCCAGGTAACAGGGTGGACTATTGCTCCTGTCTTCTTGCCTTGCAGAAACTGCATGGACTCCACTGGTTGTGCATTCACAGTGCTATTTATTTGAGTTCCCTCCACCTATACCACTAAAGTCCCTGTGCAACCGTCTGTTTAAAATATCCTCTGTGCTTTCGGACCTCCTCAGGACCAGAGAGGAGCAGAGGTCCTGAGGAGGTCCTTTAACCTTCTAGGTTGATGGGCTAATTGACTCTTTATGTCATCCAGCCTGCCAACCTGATTATCTAATTATCTCAATCATCTTTCTCTGGGGAAACTAATTGGTTTATGAGTGTTCAGAGTGCAGTGTTCACTCCTGTGCTCTGTTACACACCCTTTTTTACTGTCTCATTAAGGAGAGATGACCCAAAGCACCTGAGAGGAAAATCTTTCTAGGTTGCTCTAGCTGTTCTCACTTCTAAGCCTTTCATGAAACATGCACAAACACGACATATACAGTGCATCTGCAGCTGTTTTTTATGCAAACCATATATTAACACCAGCAAGAGGAGAGTTTATTGTGCTGCAAGTTGAGGCATCAGAGTTGGCTTGGTTTTCTTTTGTTTTGGTTTGGTTTTTTGTGCGGGGGGGGGAGAGAAGGATTACTGTCTGTTGACAATAAAGGATAATGAGTCTGCAATAGCACATGGAGTATAACTGCAAGAAGACAACTGAAATTCATTTAATGGATCAGGGAAATATAGTTCAAAGACTTTTAATTCACAAACAGTTATGTACTGCTATAAAAAGAGGGGGGGAACTATGTGACTATGCTGTGTTCCTAAGCATAGAACTAAGGAGTCAGCATGAAATGTTTTCACTTGCAAAACGCACAACCAAATCCAGCTTATGTATTTCAAGAAGAAATATGTCAGATCATGGCTTTCTTTTTTTAATTGTCTCAGGATGTACTATATTTCTCAATATAATAATTTAGTGTTCCACTTTCTTGTTACTCCTAGGCTTCTTCCTTCTTCCCAAACCACAAAGACTGCAAGTGCTGAAAGTTAGTGTGGCACCTGGTATTCTCTGCATTTGGTATATTGGATGGGGCAAGTTTTTGATATTGCAATCTGCAGCTACAGAACATTTCCATTCTCTGAGAGTGATTAAAATTCATTAGGACTCTAGACAGTAATTTTTTTTTTTTAAAAAAAAGTACCTTCAAGGGATCATGAGATGGTGAAGTAATTATTTCTCCCATCATGCAGCATTATCATTCTTAAGTCAATTTTTTGAGAATTCCTTCTCATCTTGCATGAAACCTGTAGAGTGCATAAAAGCATATACAAATACTCTTCTTATTTAACAAGGCCAAATACAGGTGAGTTGTCATGGAGGTAAGGTGAACTAGTCCCCATCAAAATTTATCTGGAAGAAGTCAATAAAAGCAATGTATAAATTCAGTTAGGACCTGATCTAATGCTCATTGAAGCCAGTGGTAGATGGATCAGGCCCTTAATGCATTTCCTCACTGGAGTGTCCCTCTGACTCTATCTTAAGCCCAAGAGTTCCTGTGGTTTTTTTTCCTTCTTTCTCCCAACCCCTTTCCCATAAGCTTTGTTTTGCAGCAACCATCCCTCCAGTCAGAGCTCAATGCAATTTACTTAAGAGATTAACAATGCTGTTGCTGTACTGGCCAGGTGGGTTGCTTGCTTCAGAGTGGTACAAGAGTCTTCATTCTCCCAGAGTCTGAGAGCAGAGTTTTCATGACACTTCTCATTCCTTGCTAGTCAGAAGCTTGAGTTAGTCTCAAATATCTTTTGTGGTATCTCAGTGTGCTGCTGCTAGACTTTTGGGCCAACCCCATTTTGGCTTATAATATGCTTGTTCAAGTATATTTAAAAAATAATGTTTAAGCAAATAAAAGCTCTGAATGCTGTGCTGAAAATTGTAGGACTCCACTCCTTGAAAAGTTGAACCTTTAAATATTTAGGAATCCGGTATGCATGCATTAAGAGTATGTTGTTAATCTAATTGTATTATATACTGAGTTTTGTAATGATGATCAAATGAGACAGCCATGAAAACCCAGTTCAGTTAGACAACCAAACTCACAAAGGGCAGGGACAGATTCCAAGATGCCTCAGTGACATGAGACTGTGAAAACGTACTCATTTTACAGTATGTGCCCACTTCTGGTGAGAAACATGGTTAATTGATTCTTGAGAAAATACATGTCTCCTGTTGTCAGCTACTATTTGAATACATGACAAAGATCACTACTTAGCTCACGCTGTATGTACTGACTATACCAACGTAGGTAGTTTGGGGCGAGGGGTGGTTGATTAATGCAGAACTATAGGACACTATCTCTATAAGTCTGTGAACATAAGCACATAAAAATGTCCCTAATGGATCAGACCAATGTTACATCAAGTGCATTATCCTGTCTTCTGACAGTGGGTAATGCCAGGTGCTTCAAAAGGAGCAAAAGAACAGGGCAATTTTCAAGTGATCCATCCCCTGGCAATGAGTTCCAAAGGCGGACTGTGCATTGTGTGAAGAAGTATGGCTGTTTTAAACCTGCTACCTATTGATTTAATTGGGTGACCCCTGTTTCTTGTGGTGTGCAAAGGGACAAATAACATTTCCTTATTCACTTGCTCCATACTGTTCCTGATTTTATAGACTTCTACCTTATCCTCCCCCAACTTCATCATCTCATTTCTAATATGAATCTAAGGGAGTAGTATGATTGCTCAGAGCTATAATATGAAACTGGAGAAAAACTTGTTGAGTCTTTGGGTTAAGTTTAGAGGTGAGAGCAACAAGGGTGATGTTGTGGTGGGCATTTGCTGTAGACCACCAGACCGGGAGGATGAGGTACACAAGGCTTTCTTCGGACAACTAACAGAAGTTTCCAGATCACAGGCCGTGGTTCTCATGGGTTACTTCAATCACCCTGACATCTTCTGGGAGAGCAAAACAGCAGTGCACAGACAATCCAGGAGGTTTTTGGAGAGTATTGGGGACAACTTCCTCCTGCAAGTGCTGGAGGAACCAACTTGGGGCCATGCTCCTCTTGACCTGCTGTTCCCGAACAGGGAAGAACTAGTAGGGGAAGTAGAAGTGGGTGGCAACCTGGGGAGCAGTGACCATGATATGGTTGAATTCAGGATCCTGACAAAAGGAAGAAAGGAGAGCAGCAGAATACGGACCCTGGACTTCAGAAAAGTAGACCTTGACTCCCTCAGGGAACTGATGGGCAGACTCCCCTGGGAAACTAATATGAGGGGGAAAGGAGTCCAGGAGAGCTGGCTGTATTTTAAAGAAGCCTTATTGAGGGTGCAGGAACAAACCATCCCGATGTACAGAAAGAATAGCAAATATGGCAGGCAAACAGCTTGGCTTAACAGAGAAATCTTCGGTGAGCTTAAACACAGAAAGGAAGCTTACAAGAAGTAGAAACTTGGACAGATGACTAGGGAGGAGTATAAAAATATTGCTCAAGCGTTCAGGAGTGTATTCAGGAAAGCCAAAGCACAAATGGAGTTGCAGCTAGGGGGAGGATGTGAAGGGTAACAAGAAGGGTTTCTACAGGTATGTTAGCAACAAGAAGGTGGTCAGGAAAAGTGTGGGATCCTTACTGAATCGGGGAGGCAACCTAGTGACAGATGATGTGGAAAAAGCTGAAGTACTCAATGCTTTTTTGCCTCAGTCTTCACAGACAAGGTCAGCTCCCAGATTGCTGCACTGGGCAGCACAGTATGGGGAGGAGGTGAGCAGCCTTCAGTGGTGAAAGAACAGATTAAGGACTATTTAGAAAAGTTGGACATGCACAAGTCCATGGGTTCAGATCTAATGTATTAGAGGTTGCTGAGGGAATTGGCTGATGTGATTGCAGAGCCATTGTCCATTATCTTTGAAAACTCATACTGATCAGGGAAGGTCCTGGATGATTGGAAAAAGGCAAATATTGTGCCCATATTTAAAAAAGGGAAGAAGGAGAATCCAGGGAACTACAGACCGGTCAGCCTCACCTCAGTCCCTGGAAAAGTTATGGAGCAGGTCCTCAAGGAATCCATTTTGAAGCACTTGGAGAAGAGGAAGATTATCAGGAACAGTCAACATGGATTCACCAAGGGCAAGTCATGCCTGACCAACCTAATTGCCTTCTGTGATGAGATAACTGGCTCTGTGGATATGAGGAAGGCTGTGGACATGATATATCTTGACTTTAGCAAAGCTTTTGATACGGTCTCCCACAGTATTCTTGCCAGCAAGTTAAAAAAGTATGGATTGGATGAATGCACTATAAGGTGGATAGAAAGCTGGCTAGATCATCGGGCTCAATGTGTAGTTTTCCAATATGCATTACTTTTCATTACTTTGTGCAACAAAATGGCAGATGAAATTCAATGCTGATAAATGCAATCACCCAATTTTGTGAGATCCCTTTATAACTCTTCACAGTTTGCTTTGGACTTAACTATCTTGAGTAATTTTCTATCATCTGAAAAATTTGCCACCTCACTTTTTATTCTTTTTTCCAGATCATGTGTGAAGATGTTGAACAGCACTGGTCCCAATATACATCCCTGCTATTTACCTCTCTCCATTGTGAATACTGACCATTTATGTCTACCCCTTGTTTCCTGTCTTTTAACCAGTTACTGATCCATGAGAGAATCTTCCCTCTTATCCCATGATTGCTTAGTTTGCTTAAGAGCCTTTGGTGAGGGACCTTGTCAAAGACTTTCTGAAAGTCCAAGTACAATATATCCATTGGATCACCTTTGTCCACATCTTTGTTGACCCCTCTCAAAAAATTCTAATAGATTGGTGAGGTATGATTTCCCGTTACAAAAGCGGTGTAGACTCTTCCCCAACAAGTCATCTTTATCTGTTTGTCTGATAATTCAGTTCTGTACTATAATTTCAACCAATTTACCTGGTATTGCAGTTATGCTTATCAACCCTTAATTGCCAGGATCACCTCTGGAACATGGGGGTTTTTTTGTTTTATTTGTTTGGGGTTTTTTTTGTCACATTAGCTGTCCTCTAGTCATCTGGTATAGAAGCTGATTTAAGTGATTGGTTACATACCTCAGTTAGTAGTTCTGCAGTTTCATATTTGAGTTCCTTCAGAACTCTTGAATGAATACCATCTGGTCCTGGGGACTTTACTGTTTATCCATTTGTTCCAAACTGGGGAAGATTTGCAAAGGCATGAAAGGTATTTAGGCTCCTAGTGAAAGTCAGTTGTGCCTTTGTGAATCTCCCCCGTGTTATATAGAAGGCTGCCTGTTGGTATACAAATTTGCAGTGTTGTTGTAGCTATGTTGGGCCCAGGATATGAGACAGAAGGTAGGTGACGTAATATCTTTTATTGGACCAACTTCTCTTGGTGGACAATACAAGCTTTCAAGCTTCACGGAGCTCTTGCTCAGGTTTGGGGAAAGTGTCACGGACTCACAGGTCACGCCCACTCTTGGCCCCGTACTGTCCGTGGGGAAGAACCCCCTCCAGTGTGACGCCCTTCTAGGGGGTCCACTCTCTCTTGGGGGTTAAGCCCCTCCACCTCCTGGAGCTGCACCACTCTAAACCTTTAGCACTCCTGTCTCTCACCGTGGGGCCCCTCAGGGAGTCCACTCGTTCTGGATCCCCGGGGCCTCCACTCCCAGAGGGAATAATGCAGTCCTGTTCTGTAGACTGGAGCGACTCTCAGCTAGTGTAAAGCAGAAGTGTTTATCGAGCATCTGAACACAGCATAGGAGACTCTCAGGGCCCTCAGGCCTGGCCTCCCTCAGCACTGTACATCTAAGTCTCCCCTGTTCTATCTCCAGTCCAGCGACCCTGCGCTTTCCAGCTGGGCATCCAATATCACCTGTCCCCAAGCCCCGTCTCTGTTCTTTATCTTCTGTCCAGGTAAACAGTGTTGCCTGGGCCTCCTCTCCTCTCAGCCATCCTTTGTTCCCCACTGGCTGGAACCGGCTGGTCAGGTCACCAGGGTCCTCTGTCTGCAGCTCATTGTCCTCCCAGCTGTGGTGTCCAAACTGGGCCTCCCAGTCACCAGTCGCTGGGGTATCCGTTCTCCCGGCCTTTGGCCAGGGTCCCAAGTTCCATCTCTGGTCCTCTATAACAACAAACTCCCTCTCCCATCACCTTGTTAAACCAGGAACTCCCAGGGAAACCCCTGCTAGTTGAAAAAAAATGCATATTTTCTTCATTTTCCTCTGCAAAAAAACCTGATTTTCTGAAAGAAACTGCAGCTGTAGCATGTTAAACTCCATGGGATTGAGAGGGTTAAAAGCTAAAATATAGGTTGGTTTCTTTCTCTCTCATGTGTAAATGTTTGGGACAACAATTTTGCTGCGCCCCCCCCCCCCTTATATATAATATGAAATGTTTGTTTCCCTCTCTGTTGTGTTTTTTTTTAACTCAGAAAATACAAATTAAATTACATCACAACATATTCAGACTTTTCACCTGGATATATGCATTAAATCCAAATCCAAAATTATGTGACTATCACTCTATAAAATATTACAGCTTCATCCTTTTTCCCCACTATATTAATCCTTGGGGATTATATGGGACAATATTTAGATATGTGACTTGCTTGATATTTCTGGGTTTTGTATTTTCTACCTTCTGTTCGTGAAACTTTAAATGCATCGTTTATTGCTTTTTGGGTTGCGTATAGTGTCAAATCATTCAATCATAGAATATCAGGGTTGGAAGGGACCTCAGGAGGTCATCTAGTCCAACCCCCTGCTCAAAGCAGGGCCAATCCCTAATTTTTACCCCAGATCCATAAATGGCCCCCTCGAGGATTGAACTCACAACCCTGGGTTTAGCAGGGCAATGCTCAAACCACTGCATATCCCTCTCCCTCTCTATTACCCAAGGAGATATAGTAATTTTTTAGTGTTTTAAAAAAAGTCTTTTTAATAGAAAATTTCCATGATTAGTTAAACTGAGATGAAAGAAACTTTAATCTGAAAAAATAATACAGATGACTAATTGAGCCAGCATGAACATAGAGTACAAATATTAGAACATGGTAAGGATTTCTTAACAATCATTAAAATTTTATGAGAAATAAGTCTAATAGGCAGTCCTCATCAACTTATAAAAATAATGATTATTTTATTCACTACATAAAAAAATAAAAATATTGAAGTACGAGGCTGCTGTGAAATATGTTTTTCACAGTAATTACTGATGGATAAAAATTATATTTTGCACTTGCAGTCCTGGATTCTTTCATCCAAGGATCTTAAGAGGTTTCACAAACATTAATTGAGCTTCACAACATCCCTGTGACGTAGCTATTATTATCCTGGTGATACTGGGGAGGGGCGGAGGAGGGAATTAAGGAATTGAGGTTACAGGCCTGGTGTTCAGAACTGCAGCTGAGGTTAGTGGGAACTGCCAGTGCTCAGAAAATCAGGCTGAATGTGATGTGACCAAGGTGACAAACAAAGTCTGTGGCAGAGCTGGGAATGGAAACCAGGATGCCCATTTTGCTCCAACCACTGGAAAACTGCTGTTCTTAATAATGGAGGTAGAAAACCTCTCATCCTGATTTTTAACCTGAATTGTAGAACTCCAACTAGCTCTCAAATAAATTGTTACAATATTCAAGTAAACAGAGGGCAAGCTACCTGGCTAACAGGTTTCTTGCTCTTTCTTTTTAAATTGTAGCTGTTTTATCTTAAACTACAGAACAGGTTGTAGTTGGGCCAGGACAAGGAGGATGGCATAGAGGGAACAATGTTTACACCCCTGTATAGGAACCATAGTGTGGATGAGGAGCAAGGGCAGACCTGCCACTTGCCTCCCCATTCTTCTGCTTCCCGCTCCTTACATAGGCAAGGTACAGAGGAGAATGCATACTGAATTCCTGTTGGAGAGTGTGTTACCCTGAGGACCCAGAAGTTATACTCGCAGGGCCCCTCCACATGCACACATCTTAATTTGACTTTATAGTAAAGGCTGACAAAAAAAAAGACTCTGAAGGGACAGATTTTTAAAGGTATTAGGTGCCTGAAGATACAGATGGAAACCTAGTGGGATTTTCTAAAGTACTTCACTCCCATTTAAATCAATATGAGTTAAGCACTTGAGCACTTTAGAAAATCCCACTAGGTGCCTGTTTGTATCTTTAGACAGCTAAGTACCTTTAAAAATCTGCTCCTAGACTCCTACTGTGTTCGGAATGCAGAGGTGCATCATCAATTCAGCGAAAGCACTTCAGCATATGCTTAAATCCATCCCTCTTCAAAACTGCACTTCAGCACGTGCTTATCTTCAACAGGTTTAAGCACATGCTAAAGTGCTGTCCAGACTAGAAATGCTTTCGAATCAGAGCCTTAGGTTCTTATAATTAAACCTGCATTTTACTAGAACACTGAATGTGGGTCCTTTTTTATGTATTTATTTATTTAAAGCTCCCAGCTTCTGTTATTACCCGAGGATCTCTGCGTTCATTTAAAAAAAATAGTTTCTAGCCCTCATAGTTGCAAAGGAAAGCTTGAAAACATGATTCTTACACGTTCCACCACCAGATGGCAAAGAAAAGTAATCCCCGTTATTTTTAAAAATCTGATGATTTTTAAGGCAATCTCATGATATTTTAGGGAGTGACGTATGATAGTTTAACATTGGAGGTTAGCAATATTGTGTTTGGAACTTGGTACTACATACAGGTTTTTTTAGTGAACACATGTCCATGTATTATGATAAATTTTCTGTACCATATACACAACCACTAAATAGTGAACATTTTATGAGGAGACATACCCCAACAGAGTGGATTTGATTTAAATGACTAGTCAGGAAGACTCTATGTAATCGTGGATTTCTACATAAAAGTGCATTCTTGTTGGTTGTTATAACCTTAATGCATATTCTTCACAACTCAGAGATAGATTAGGTTTCATTTTTAGAAGGTACACACTATACATTTTTAAAGTGATTTATTTTGAAAACTTTTCAGATTAGTTTTACAGCTATATCAGAAAATGAATGATTGTTTGATTATTTCATTTACCAAAGGTAATTGAAGCAGATATTTATGAACTCACTGGGAGGTGAACTATCTCCAGTTCAACAGGTTAATCATTAATAGTTGGAGGATGCTCTTGCAATGCTGTATTAGGAGGAGAACATCACCAGACAGACATTTAAATTGTTTTATTTAACTAAAAAAGCAACGTGTTATATTCTGGATTTTTTTCTTCAACAGCAAACATAATATTTTAACAAAACAAGTATATGAATTTTTGAATTTAGTTAAACATTCAAGTTTTTTAAAATCAGGTTTGTTTTTGTAAAATTGTTTTTAACTAAAATAGTTAAATGAAATATTTAAAAAAAATTATACAATACAAAAGTTATATATAAAACAACTATGTCAGGCAGGTCAGCATGAGAAACTTAAAATATTGGCTTCTGCAGCTAACTCAGTCATCTTCACTTGTTCATAATCTGGAAAAGAAAAACAAGCTTTCCTTCTTTTTCAGGTCCCAAACGATTTCTCAATTTGGAATGAATTAATCCAAAGAAAGAAAATATTCTTTGTACACCGGCAGAAGAAGCTACTGCTGTTAAAAGTGAGATTATCACTTCAACAGTCTCTGAATCCAAGTGCTTCAGGGACTTCCATCAGTTCACTGGTGTGACTTTCTTTAAAACATCATCAACAAACATATATTTCTTGAATGGTTCAGCCTTAGATCTGAAGTTTATTATAGTTGGCATTATGGAGGGATGATTGCTGGATGTCCATGTCAGAGCCATCTCCTCCTCTTCAGCAGTTGAGGTTTGACCCTGGTACTGAGTATTGAGAATATTTGCAAGAAAATGAGCTGGAGATCGTGCTTGTCCCATTTGTTTTTTTAATGCTTGTAATTTAACTCTGTCATTGCATATTTCTCTTTTTAAGATCTATCTCAGTTCCTTCCAGATTCAACAGCGTCAGCAACAAAACAGCTATTTCCCTGCATTTTGTCCAAGGCTACAGAAATAGGCTTCAGGGTACTCACCATGTCTTCAACATTTCTCTGAAGCCCAATGTTGAGAACTTTGGCTGTGACAGTGCCGTCTATTTTTTCACAATTTTGTTCACAAACTGTCATCAGATTAGGCCAGTTCTTGATATCATGCTCAAAACAGTCCACTCCTCAGTTCCAGCACACATCTTGTGGGAGAGCTAGCTTGGTTCCTCCACTTTTTTTCAGAGCAGCTGCTGCAAAGTGGTTGTTGGGGAAGTATTTTGCAATTTCAACAACATTAGCCTTTTCTTTCTGGAACACTGAAGGCTTTGGCTTAGGAGGTGCATCAAATGAGCACTGCAACTGTATGTTACTAGCTTGGGACTCTCTCTTCTAAATAATTTCTTCTCATCTTGGATACATTTGCAGCATTGTCTGTGACCAAGCTGCGTACTAGACATTTGCATTTTTTTTCAGTTTGTTGTAGCTTTTACTTCTACTTCTTGTAAGTATTCTGCTGTGTGTACATTTCCTGATGTATCAATTGTTTCTGTAAGGAAGACATTCCATTCTTCTGTTGTCGAACAAGCATATACAACAGGATCATTGTGGACATTGCTCCACCCATCAAGGCTCAGGTTAACAATTTCACCCTCTAGACCTTTTGCACACTGCTCAATTTCTCTTTCATACACTTTATCCAGCAATTTGCCTGCGACATCTGCTCTGTTGGGTGGACTGTATCCTGGTCTTAATGACTGAACCATCTTAATGAAGTGTGGGTTCTCAATCATGCGGAAAGGAGAGTCTGTTGCATAAACAAACTGGGCAATTTTTTCATCAATTACCTCTTTTTGTAATCTGCTGGTTCTTTTCACAAACTTATGTATGGTTGTTTCTGGATGATGCAGATTCTTTTTTCTACAGGTGAGGTATACTGTGGCTATGTGACACACATGATGTGACTGAAACACTATCATTGGCAGATAACTCTGAAACTATAGAAAACGATGGTGATCTAGAAGGTGGATAGTCTTCAGAATCCTATATGTTAAGGATGCATTCCCCTAAACAAAATAAGTCAATGCAGTTATTTAATTACTATTACCATACTGCTCATTTAGTATTACTCCTTGCATTCACTCACAGTCAGTACTACTATCAAGGTTCCTTCCCCACTCTGAACTCTAGGGTACAGATGTGGGGACCTGCATGAAAAACCCCCTAAACTTATTTTTACCAGCTTAGGTTAAAACTTCCCCAAGGTACAAACTGTTTTACCTTTTGCACTTGGACTTTATTGCTGCCACCACCAAGCGTCTAACAAATATATAACAAGAAAAGAGCCCGCTTGGAAACGTCTTTCCCCCCCAAATCCTCCCAAACCCTACACCCCCTTTCCTGGGGAAGGCTTGATAAAAATCCTCACCAATTTGCATAGGTGAACACAGACCCAACCCCTGGGATCTTAAGAATAATGAAAAAGCAATCAAGTTTTTAAAAGAAGAATTTTAATTGAAGAAAAAGTAAAAGAATCACTTCTGTAAAATCAGGACGGTAAATACCTTACAGGGTAATCAGATTTAAAACATAGAGAATCCCTCTAGGCAAAACCTTAAGTTACAAAAAGACACAAAAACAGGAATATACATTCCATTCAGCACAACTTATTTTATCAGCCATTTAAACAAAACAGAATCTAACACATATCTAGCTAGATTACTTACTAAGTTCTAAGACTCCATTCCTTTCCTGTTCCTGACAAAAGCATCACACAGACCGAGAGAACCTTTGTTTCCACCCCCCGCCCCCCTTCAGCTTTGAAAGTATCTTGTCTCCTCATTGGTCATTTTGGTC
The DNA here is from genome assembly GCF_965140295.1 of Lepidochelys olivacea. NCBI lineage: Eukaryota > Metazoa > Chordata > Testudines > Cheloniidae > Lepidochelys > Lepidochelys olivacea. The sequence continues at coordinate 42,026,998 of NC_140414.1, read as the reverse complement.
AGGTGCCAGTGAGGTTATCCTAGCTTCTTAACCCTTTACAGGTGAAAGGGTTTTTCCTCTGGCCAGGAGGGAATTAAAGGTGTTTACCCTTCCCTTTATATTTATGACAACTACTTTAAAGGTGAAATTGTAAAAGGAAGATCTGCCTATTTCAGCTATTTATTTTTAACACAACTGCATCTAAAATGATAGTACCACAGAGTAACACTTATATTTTTTGATTAAACATGAAAATTCAAGAATAGTCCAGAAGGAAGACAGGCAGTCTTTAAGAAAGAAGTATGAAATAAAAAAGTTTACCAACCTGAAGATCCTGTATGTTCAGAAATATTCCTTTCATCATCTTCAGTGCAGCTTCCTCCTGAGAAGGAACACTTCTCATGATATTGTTTCATTGAGGCAACCAGGCCTTGCATTTCTTCGTTGCACTGTTTGCATTTTGCACGCATGCCTGTCTTACCCACAGGTAGAGGAACTTCATTAAAATATTCCCAAACTGGGTCTCTTTTACATCCTGCTGCCATTATAGGTTTTCCCTTCTAGGGAGAGAATGGTAGGGTAGATCTCAAATCAATGAAGGCTACACTCAGAAAGACTTCTGCAATATGCTGTTCAAACATTTTCACTTTTGTTTCTACTGTCTGTCCCTTCTCACATTTATCTCCAGACTTCTCCTCGTCCAGATCTATTCTGCCCCCAACAATCTTCTATTCACTGAACTTTTTGAAACTTTTTGCACTTTTAGAGAGAGGTAAGGGATTGACTCTGTGTGTACACAAATTTCCAGAGGGACAATAGGGTTGAGGTCTGTTATTTCTCACCTCTATATATTTATTTATTTTATTTATTTATTTAAAAACATTTTTGCTGTTAACAAACGTTATCTTTGGAGACACAAATCCACAGTTTGAGAACTGCCAAACTAAGCATCTCTGATGGTATCTTCTAGACTGAGCACTGAGTCCCATTGGGTAGATAGAAAGATTAATCTAAATAATCTATATAGAAGCCCCCGGAGCCCCATAAGATTGGGTCCCTAATCCATGAACTACTGGAACTCATTTACAAAACTTTTCTTAAACATTATATGAATATATTGTGTCATACTGTAGAATTAGAATTTATAATCCCTATTCCATGATATCTTTGAGCTATAATGTATCTTAAATAAAACTATCTTTAGATAGGTTTTTTCCTCAAAAAGCATTTGATCAAAAACTGATTTAAATTTAAAAAATCTATTTTTTTTAATTTTTAAAAATCATTGATTTTTATCCACCCTGTACCCCAATAAGATTGACATGGATGTAATAGCATTGTTTGGTTTTGGTACGAACCAAAATGGAGCATGAACAAGTATCCTTCTGAGTCTCTGCGATGTGGAAAGAGAAAATCAGAAATATGAGACTTGGTCCAAAGACCAGTGAATGGGAGTCTTTCCTTTGACTTTGACGGGTTTTGAATCAGGCCCATAAATTAGGGTTACAATATTTCAGGTTCCCAAAAAAAGGACACTGCTGGAGGGGAGCTGGAGGACATATTTTGGGGGTGTGGGAGACGTGTGTATGTGTGTACTCTGAGGAGGTAGTAGGGGTACGGGAGGGGGTGTACTGTAAGGGGGTATTTGGGAGGTACTGGAGGGGTGTATGTGTGTACTGGGAGGAGCACCTGAGGGGTTTTTGGATGGAGTACCTGTGACCTCACTCTCGAGGTGGAGGTAGTCAGCACCTTCCTGCGGGCTTCTCCCCTTCCGTAGAGCAGGAAGCCAGGGCCTGGGTGGGCGGGATCCAGCAGTTGTGTCTGCAGGGAAGGGACCGATTAGCTGCAAGAAAGGGACTAATTGGGGCACAGAAACAGCTCTTTCTAACCTGCAATGCCTGCTCTGCAAAAATCCTTCCTATTTGCCTCTTATTTGAGAAATCTGCCCGGACAGGGGGCAGAGGATCAAAAAAGAGGTCACGTCTGGGAAAATCTGGGCGTATGGTAACCCTACCATAAATCCCATCTACTTCTTGAACATTACTGTTGCACTGATGTTTTCTTTCCTGAGTAATGCATTCCCTTACTTTGATGTGCAGCAGTCTATATTTTCAAAAGGGCATCTGACTTGTCATCAGCTATCAGAGCATGTAAAGTGTTAATATCACTCAACTACACAAATGCTTTTAGGTAGAGAAAAATATCCACAGAACGCAGCCATATAATACAATTAAGTGAAACAAAAAAACAGCATATAGCATTAATTTGTAATGGATTTATTTGTATTCAGTGCATTGAAAATTTACCACCAAGACCTAGGTAACTGATTCAAGTCTCATTTATGCCTGTGTAACTCCACTACCTACTGTACAGTTATTTTTGATATATTTTGGTATGGGATCAAAATCAGCCTTTTAACTCCCTAACTAAGTACAGTTTAAAAATATTAAAAATAGTTATTGTATGGCTTATGTATATGTTTAATATTAGACATAATCTTCAGACAGTCACTTGATTGAAAGTCTTATTTTTACAAAATGTATAATTATAAAATGATTTACATTTAAGTCTGTCAAATTATTATAGGCCTAGGCAAAAATATTGTAGAACCAAATCTTGTTGTTCTTACTCAGATTTAGATTGTACCCTCCACCTGAATTCTAGCACATCTCTCCAGAGTAGGGGAGACAACTCTGAAAAACCGGGATCCTGTGGAAGTCTCTCCAGTGGCGTTCCATGTGGACATGGCTTTGTGTTGTCATCCCACTACTCTTGAGAACAAAGTAGTGGGATTTTTAATTACTATACTGTGAACAGAGTTCAGTTTTCCTACTATCAAAAGTTTAAAAAAAAAATTTACTAAGTATTAGCGTCCTGAGGGTTCTTTCATTGGTTCCCTCTACTAATTCAGTCTCTGGGTCAGGTAATGCCACTGCCTGAAGCAAGGCATACAAAGGGGGAAAGGATCATCAGATCCTGAATTAGAAAATGTGGTTCTAAAATCTGTCTTTAGGTACAGGTGTCTTTTTTGTTTCGTACTCAGACCTAATCTGAGCTAAAGACCCATTGGCATCAGTGACTAAGGGTTGAATAGGAACCTGTTTCCCTTCATGCCTTTGACAATCTTTAGACTGGAAACTGATCAGGCAGGGACTGTCTCTTACTAGCTGGATGTGTCTATGTACCAAAGCCACATTACCTCTCTCAATCCCAGCATGTGGATTTTTTAAAAAATAAAGAATATTGGTCCCACACAGCATTCATGGGTCAGGGGAGAGGACAGTTTGCCTCCATGTTTTCATTACTCTGAATAAATTTTAAAAAAATCTTAGAATAAATAAAACATTGTGCTTTGAATGATGACATTCTGTGAATTTGATTTTCCTTTTCATGCCATTTAACAGTCCATGTAACATTTGATGTGTTAATTGAGAATTGTCAAATGACTAACAGTAGTGAAGTAGAGTATACGCTGCTACCCACTCATTTCTTTGTTTGAGATACAAAGGCACACCCACCTGCATAGACTTCAGATCAGATGATGGTAATAAGGGTGTTTAAATTCCATGTTGAACCTGTTCCATGAATAAATAAAGAACTTTAGTTTCCCCTGCTTTCAATCAGGCACTTTTCACCAGGGTGAAGACTTCAATTAAAGAATAAAATTAACACTTTGCTCTTTGTTTTGGCTTTTATTGAAGCCTATGCCCAGCAACTTCAGTCATTTTCTTAAGCAAAAATGTGTAAGAAAATAATTGCAAATGAAATAGCTGATGGGTTAAATGACAGGCCAAAATGGTCAAAGATGTATCCACCCAAAGGAGTGGACATCCTCAGAGAGGGAGTTCCATAGATCAGTTCTGAATGGCTTAAATGCGAGGAACAGCAAGGATCAGCTGGTCTATTTCAATCGCCTAAGAGGAGCGAGCAAACCATTCTAAGAAAGAAGAAATACAGTTTGTTTCAGAAACAATCCAGGTTATCTCTGATGGTCATGGTGCCCGGTACAGCCACCAACAGTCCTTGAATCAGATGCATGCAGAAGAGGATCTGTAGTTAGCAATATGTGACAGGATTTGTTACTGTTTAATTTTATTATTTTTCATTTAGTACATAAAAGCAGGAAAATCATATTTTGCAGATTCCATGCAATGTTTAACAAATCAGTATCACACCACCAATTCATATGATGTTGCATTCATTTGGAGGAGCAAAAAGCATTTTAAAATATTAACATTTGTGTTAACATTAATAACCTTCAGCTCTTGGCTCTGCTGTGAAGAAAAAGTAGTATCGTCCCCATATAACAAATGAGAAATATTAAGTGCTAATAGACTAGGACTGACATTTTTCAGAGGGGCCTAAGAGCATTAGGTGCTCAGCTCCAGTGGTCATGCTTCAGGTTGTGGAGGAAGTCTCTGCCAGAAACAGGAATAAAACCTGGATATCCAGTTTCCCAGTCCTGTATTTCAACACAAGATTATCCTTCCTGCTTCTCATATATTGACACCTCTGTTGACAATATACAACAGCACACCAAAGTATGTGTGTTGTTTAAAAGTCAAAATTCCTTTTGGTTTCATCCGGTTAAAACTATTGTTCAAACTATTAGGGCTGTAGCTTTTCTTGGAAACAGAATTCAGTTCTGTCAGAAGCTCTGGGATTGCATGAACCAATTTCTGGCATGCATCCATCCCAGAGCACCTATTGTATTAAAAATTAAAATTAAAAAGAAGGGGGGTGATTGGTGGACATTGCAATCTATGTGGTGAATGGTTTTTATTTTGTGCTTAATGCTCTCACATTTTCTTTCCAGCTTTGAATTAAAGATTTATTACATTAATTTATTATTTTCAGGCCAGTAGTATTAATCAGCCCATTTTCTGTGTTTAAATGCTGTGCAATATTTTTGAGAAAAAGGGGAAGTTGTCATTTTAACAGGTCTGTATTAAAATATATATATATTTTACATTCTGTCACAAGAATGCTATTGTATAATACACTTAATGATTAGGCAGAACAGTGGGAATAATAAAGATTAGATGGCATAGAAATAACGAGTGTCCCTGGGTATTCCTACACAAAGCAATTCTGAACTAGGAAAGGGCTACCATTATATTAACTTATGGCCTGATTCTGCCACCATTACTCTGACTGAGTAGTATTTTATTCCTAAAGTAGCCCCATTGGAATCAGGGTCTATTCAAGGGGTAAGCCATAACTTTATGCAACTAAGGATGGCAAAATCTGTCCCTCATTTTCTGTAATTCCTACCTTTGCAAGGCAGTCCTAGGCACCTGTATATCCAGGTAATAGGTATCAATAAATATCAAAAAGAGGCTGCATCATCTTCACTTGATTAACATATTCCCATGTCATTCCTGTAAGTGTCACATTTGTGTAGTTTTTGCATGGATGATGAAAAATGGTGACTGGTAGGCTTTGCAGAATTTGGACATAGATATAAGTATATGTTTTATATACCTTTCCACTAATCACTTCCAAATAGCCCCAACTTTCAGATATTACAGTGCTGTGATAAACTGATTCCACTTATGTTTTACACTAGCAGGACACAGTATTGGTTGTCCTATATTACATCTGTTGCTTTTTGGATTTTTGACGTTCTCCCCCCAACCCCAAACCAATCTTTGCTGTCAAGTTAAGGTCCTCCTACAGCATTTAGATTCATACAGACTCTTAAGGGGTGGGTATATAAATAATACACATGGATGAAATTAATTCAAAGTGATTTTGCATGATTGAAATGTGTATTTTCATCGAACAATTATTTTCACATATTTTAAAGAATGTCTGAAACATCAATAAATATCGGTTATTTTATATATCTGTAATGTTTCTTTATGAAAGGCAACATATAGATACTTTTCATGTTTCGTATGAGCCATTTGTTGAATACGTTACTCTTGACTACAGAAAACCTTAATAGTTATTTACCTGAGTTTTTATGAACATTTCAACCATGAGATACTTTGGCTGAACGAATTTTACACGTGTGCATAGTAATTTACTTTTATTTTGGGTGTGTAAATAATGCAGATTTCATAACTGATTGCAGTATTTCATTACTCCTTGAATTATTCAGGCTGAAGACATTGACTAATGACACTCGACATGTTGACATTTCTCTGTCTGCAGGAATGGTTGGCTCAGGGTATTAGTGACTTGAGATAGCAGAGCATAGGTTAACAGGTCAAATCCAATCCAGCTTGGTAGTGACAAAAGTCATTATGAACTATTTGATGGCTCTTTGGTGGCTTATGAAGAGCAAGTTGCCAGTCTATAGTTCCTGGAAGACATGAATCTGCATCAGTAAAGCTATCAATGTTATCTGGTCCCTTTGCTTGAGGACTTGGCAGAGAAGGAAAGATTGAATGGAAATGAATGTTGACAGTACTCTTGCTTGGAATGGAATCTGGGGCCTAGCATAAAACGCACAAGCAAGGGGGAACATCAGCTATGGTGGTGGTAAGCCACATTTACACCACCTCAGTTGAGGACTGATCCAGAGCCCTGCAATGGCCCTTGTGTAACTTAGAGAACCTTCTCTGCAGTGCCTCATCCCTGTGCTAGTATTCCTCTCCTGTCCCAATCCCTAGCACACCCATACACTGGTCCTCAGAAGACAGCCTGTGACTGTCTCTCTCTCAGGTTTTTATGCTGGGGAATTCTCCCCCATCTGTATCTGGTGTGTCACTGTGGCCTTTTTCTTGGAATACAGGGCTGGCAGTGGGGTCACAATCTCATGCACTGTGAATAAGCTGGCACTGCCATTGTCCTTGCTTATGTCCTATAGATAAACAGAAGAGCTCAGGTTTCAGAGTAGCAGCCGTGTTAGTCTGTATCCACAAAAAGAACAGGAGTACTTGTGGCACCTTAGAGATAACAAATTTATTTGAACATGCTCGGAGGTTGCATAGCTCAGACTCCAAAATTTGAACCTATATTGAATTGAAAATAAATATATTATTTCTCTGCAATGTCTGTACTTACAGATACACGTGTGCACACAAAAGTAAACTGAAGTTCTTCTGAATTAATTTGGACATAATGACAGCATTCCTTTTACGAGACTGTCTCGTCATGCCATTACAGCCCAGTACATGTTTTTTTCTTCATAACATGACATGGCTCTGCTTGAAGAGTGAGTCTGCTTTCACTGGTGGAAAGGACTGCATCTGTGGCAAGCAAGCAAATTATTTTGTCAAACTTTTTTCTTTTCATGTCGTGTGTGTAGGTTTTAGTAAATTTATGCAATCCATTTTTTTCTTTAAAAAATATTTGTGATAAAGTTGGGGATCTTTTGTTCTGTTCCCAATAAACTCAACACAAAGGAAACAATAACCATATATATGTACACACATGTTGTTTCACACTCCCAGGTTCACCATTGTCCTTTTTATTCCACCCATTTTAAATAAACAAATTCTCTCAATGAAGGAAAAGGTTGGTAGGAGCAATAGTGGGAGTTTAATAATGGTTTGTTTAAAATGGGAAGTGATATATGACTACAGTATTTGTTGGAATGATGGTAAGTGAATCTGGCAAAAAAAAATTCACTAACTGACAAAGGGGAATGTAATTTACATGTTCCTGCACAAGCAATTCCCCTTACACCCAGAGACACACGCCCCCAGAAAATGCAAGTGAAGGTTTCTGCTTCCTGTCTTTTCTGATCTTCTTTTGTAGACAGCCATTATTCTTTAAAAAACAGGTTCTCCAGGGACTGCATTCACAGTCCTGCCACCCACCAATAAGTTGTTCAAGGAGTCTCTTGTCTCTGATGTCACAGTTCCACCAAGAGGAGAAGGGAAGGCAAAACCGTGCTTGGTTTGAAGCACATGCTTGATACTGCACAATTGTGAGCAATAAAGGCAGCATAGGGAAATCGTTTTGCTGACTTGATTCTCCAGCTTTAGAGCAGCTGCTCATCAGAGAGGTCTGAAGCAAAACTGCCCTAATAGACTGCAAAATCTGGCTTAGTTGCCACTCCAGAGCTGGTGAGTATTCATAGGAGTTACCTGAGATACCACAGATTAGTAACTGTCAGTAAAATTTCTTCTTTTTTTTTTTTTTTTTTTTAATGGCAAGAACTGGAGTAACAGGCTGGGATTTAAAGTCTGTGTGTGTTCTGGATGCTGAGAGGATGTTCACAGTTAAAGTGATACGGTGGTAGATTGAGTACTTTTAAATACCGCAAAATTAATCAAATTGCAGCAATGTGATGTAAGGCTGAGATATCCCAAATGGTTTAAGCACCCAGTGCCCCATCATCTCAGGCATTGGCACCCTGACAGCAGGATTGTCTGGCTATGTGGACTCTCTCCTCAGACCCTACGCTACCAGCACTTCCAGCTATCTTCGAAACACCACTGACTTCCTGAGGAAACTACAGTCCATCGGTGATCTTCCAGAAAACACCATCCTGGCCACTATGGATGTAGAAGCCCTCTACATTAACATTCCACACAAAGATGGACTGCAAGCCATCAAGAACAGTATCCCCGATTAATGTCACAGCAAACCTGGTGGCTGACCTTTGTGACTTTGTCCTCACCCACAACTATTTCAGATTTGGAGACAATTTATACTTTCAAGTCAGAGGGGCTGCTATGGGTACCTGCATGAACCCACAGTATGCCAACATTTTTATGGCTGACCGAGAACCATGCTTCCTCAGCTCTCGTCCCCAAGCACCCCTGCTCTATTTGCACTACATTGATGACATCATCATCATCTGGACCCATTGGAAGGAGGCCCTTGAGGAATTACACCAGGATTTCAACAATTTCCACCCCACCTCAGCCTGGACCGGTCCACACGAGATCCACTTCCTGGACACTACAGTGCAAATAAGCAATGGTCACATAAACACCACCCTATACCGGAAACCTACTGACTGCTATACTTACCCACATGCCTCCAGCTTTTATCCAGACCACATCACATGATCCGTTGTCTACAGCCAAGCTAAAATACAACCGCGTTTGCTCCAATCCCTCAGACAGAGACAAACACTTACAGGATCTCTATCAAGCATTCTTAAAACTACAGTACCCACCTGGTGAAGTGAAGAAACAGATTGACAGAGTCAGAAGGGTACCCAGAAGTCACCTAGTGCAGGACAGGCCCAACAAAGAAAGTAACAGAATGCCACTAGCCGTCACCTACAGCCACCATCATAGGACCTAACCACATCAGCCACACCATCAGGGGCTCATTCAGCTGCACATCTATCAGTGTGAAATATGCCATCATGTGCCAGCAATGCCCCTCTGCCATGTACATTGGCCAAACCAGACAGTTTATATTCAAAAGAATAAATGGACACAAATCAGACATCAAGAATTGTAACATTCAAAAACCAGTAGGAGAACACTTCGGTCTCCCTGGACACTCAATAACAGACTTAAAAGTGGCAATTCTCCAACAATAAAAACTTCAGAAACAGACTCCAATGAGAAACTGCATAACTGGAATTAATTTGAAAACTGGACACCATCAAATTAGGCCTGAATAAAGACTAGGAGTGGATGGGTCACTACAAAAAGTAATTTTCCTTCTGCTGATACTCACAGCTTCTTGTCAACTGTTGGAAATGGGCCATCTTGATTGTATTAGCCTTGTTAGCACTACAAAAGTAATTTTCCCTCCTTTGGTATTCACCCCTTCTTGTCAACTGTTGAGAACAGGTCACTTCCACCTTAATTGAATTGGCTCGTTAGCACTGCCCCCCCCACTTGGTAAGACAACTCCTATCTTTTCATGTGCTATAATATATATTCTGCTTACTGTTTTTTTTCCACTCCGTGCATCTGATGAAGTGGGTTTTAGCCCACGAAAGCTTATGCACAAATAAATTTATTAGTCCCTAAGGTGCCACAAGGACTCCTCGTTATTTTTGCTGATACAGACTAACACAGCTACTACTCTGAAACTGCAATGAGTTTCAATAGGATTTAGCCTCCTTAACTGACTTATGACCCTTTGAAAATCCCAGTCGAAATTTCTAAACTTAGTGAATTATGGACAGACTGTTTTATGAGTGTTTGGGATTTTTGTTTTTGTATTGTTTTTTGTAACATAACATCCTAATCTTCCTATGGAAGAATTGATTGTCTTCTCCTGTAACACAAAATCTGAAACTTTTCAAATGAGACCAAAAAGTGAGGCTGCCTACATAATAAAAGTTAATAAAAGTTGACTGTTCTTCCTACACACATACTGTGTTTTAAAAAAAATAAATCTTTGTTACAATTTGATTCACAACCACATAAAAATAGAAGAAATACAGGTGAAGCTACAGTATATGTGTGTTGTACTGTCTCCACAGTGGTGTTTTATGTGGGCAAACACCGTGATTGCCAACAGAGGGCTGTCTTTTTAAAGTATATTTGCTGCTGTGAAACTATCCTGTGGTGTCAAGTTGTGGTTGTGTTGTGCTTGTTTTCCATGAATGATCACTGCAAAATAATAGAAATCTAAACCAGAAGACCTGAATGATAAAACACTGAACCAGATTCATATAGGGTTTTTGCTGGCTTATGTCTGGTTAAACTCTGATGGAGGATCCCAAAAGTGGAAAGTCCACCAAATTTGAGAGACAGTTCCCCAAAACTGGCCACGAAGTGAATGTGGCTTATGCAACACATCTTATCTGTAGCCTTCTCCACCAGGGTCTGATGAAGATCCAGCCATAAGCTGAAGCTGCTACCCACCCATGGGAATGACAAGGGAGGACAGTGGTGGAATAACAGCCTCTTATCGTAGTAGTAACTCCCCATGGTCCTGTGGCATAAAGGGCTTCACTGGTGCAGGGTGATTCATAGATTCCAAAGCCAGAAGGGACATTGTGTTCATCTAGTCTGAACTGTAATATCATTTTCTATGCATTGATGAAGATTAATACAGTATCTGTTTAAAACTACAGGAAGAGTATTGTGGGTAGGCAGAACATATTACCCACTATCTTGAACTGGCAGGAAAATAGATTAGATGATCTAATAGGTTTTTTCCATCTTTAATTTCTCTTATCCTAAGGAATTCTGCATGTTCTAGGAAGATCATATTCTTACATATAACATTTCCATGATTCCCCATAGGATCTCTTATAAGTTAAACAGGTCTGTCCCTGGACAAAATGCCACATGCTCCATTTGTACAGTTATTTTCATACATACTGAATCTTTTGTATTTATGTACCAAATTTGATTGCGTACTTTTGGTCCTGAGTCAGCAAAGTACCTGGTTGACATCAATGGAAATACAATTCAGTGCTTTGTTGAATTGAAGCCTGTTAGCTGTAACTCATGCACACTATGTTGGAGTAAAGCATCTGGGTCCTGGAGCAATATAAACCATTCCACCAGGCTATTGTGGTATCCACTATTTTTTAAAAATAAGAAATATTGTAGTGCTCAGCATTTACAAGGATGTGTCCTAGGATTAGTCGATAGTGTATGGGGTAACTTTTAAAACATTTTGCTGACATTTAGAAAATATAAGACTTGTTGAAATAAAAAAGCACTTTATCAGTAAAATTCTACTTAGTTCCTCTGTCAGAGTAGAAATACTGGTCTGTTCTGCAAAATTTAAATGTGTAGAAACCAGACAGTTATGACCTAAAAATTGGATGGGGGGGAATGGTACATCGTAAGCACTTATAAAACAGCACAAATCACACTATTACCTTTATGTAAATGCTATTTATAAAGATGAAAGTCAGAAACTGTAAAATTAGATTCTGCATCCCAGTCTGTCAGCATTTATTTGTATGTAATTGGTTACTAATGCTGAAATTATGATCATGAATTCCAGACTTTTTAGCATAATACTCCTGTTTTACATATGGGATTAAATTCAAGCAATTTATTCGTAAGATTTATCCAGTCTTGCAATGGAAAGTCATAAAGTGTACAGAATTTATCTCAGAAAGATTGCAAGATAGTCACCATGAGTAAAGCTGCTTATGAATTTGCCTTCCACAGAACCAAATAATTAATACCTGTCACTTATTGCCTTTGTGGTTTTGTTCTTAAGTGGCGCCTGTGGGCAATACAAATAATAAATAATAAAAACTGCAGAGCACTTATGTTGAGAAACCTTTCCCATAGCTATTGGTGCCATTTTCCTTCTATAGTAATCTGTGTCTTAACTGCTTTGCTTTGTAAGAACCTGAAGGCTCTTTGAAAATTGAATATGTTCACTGAAAAGATAATACTGGTACCATATGGGTCAATTAGGAAGGCATGGAGAGAAGGAAAACTCTGTCCATCTTTGCAATGACAAAGAACACCCTGATATTTCTTTGAACTGTTTCTACAACTGGAACATTTTCACATACAGTTGATTGTTTTACAGATATATTTAAAGACACAGACAGAAACAGATAGTAATAATCTGTCCAGTGAATAGCTGAAGACTCTACACACATGATACATTTATCCTAAACAAGAAAATAGAGGATGGAAAAAAATTTATGGTTGAGGTTAAATCCTGGTACTGTTTGGTTTAAGATCTCTTAGATTAATGCTATAATGGTACTAGGTTATATATTAGCATAATGAATTAAGAACACCTAACCCTAACCCCCACACAGCATTAAAGAGTTAATAGAAAAGCAGCATTGAATAAGATATGACATGGGCCTAGTGGTTTCATCCAGTTCCTGGAATTTCATAAATTTTTATCCCCGGGGAAAGACTTCTTTAGATTTAAAGGATTAACTTACATTTTATTTTTTAATGTTGTCACGGTTCCTTCCCCACTCTGAACTCTAGGGTACAGATGGGGGGACCTGCATGAAAGACCCCCTAAGCTTATTCTTACAGGCTTAGGTTAAAAACTTCCTCAAGGTACAAACTTTGCCTTGTCCTTGAACCCTATGCTGCCACCACCAAGCGAGTTAAACAAAGAACAGGGAAAGAGCACACTTGGAGATGTCTTCCCCCCAAAATATCCCCCCAAGCCCGACACCCCCTTTCCTGAGGAAGGCTTGATAAAAATCCTCACCAATTTGCATAGGTGAACACAGACCCAAACCCTTGGCTCTTAACAATGAAAAAGCAATCAGGATCTTAAAAGAAGAATCTTAATTAAAGAAAAAGTAAAAGAATCACCTCTGTAAAATCAGGATGGTAAATACCTTACAGATATGTAATCAGATTCAAAACATAGAGAATCCCTCTAGGCAAAACCTTAAGTTACAAAAAGACACAAAAACAGGAATATACATTCCATTCAGTACAACCTATTTTACTAGCTATTTAACAAAAGGAAATCTAATGCATTTCTAGTTAGATTACTTACTAATTTAACAGAAGTTCTGAGCTGCATTCCTGATCTGTTCCCGGCAAAAGCATCACACAGACAGACAGACCCTTTGTTTCCCCCCACCACCCTCCAGCTTTGAAAGTATCTTGTCTCCTCATTGGTCATTTTGGTCAGGTGCCAGTGAGGTTATCCTAGCTTCTTAACCCTTTACAGGTGACAGGGTTTTGCCTCTGGCCAGGAGGGATTTTATAATTCTGTATACAGAAAGGTGGTTACCCTTCCCTTTATGACAAGTGTGAAACTGATATTAACTGATTTGGCTCTAATCATTAGTAGTGCTAGTCACATTTACTTCATTTTCTAGTCATGTGGGTATCATATGTATTTTATAGGAATCCGCTATAATCCAGAATTTATTATTGTACCATTTAAATAAAATGTTTCTAATTGTTCGCAGTACAGGACCGTATATATGCACTCTAGATTTGTTTACCATGGGAAAATATGAGGCTTTTAACACATTTACATAAATATATCTTCTACAATATAATTTTCTCTAAGCCAAATGTGATGGGGACATGGGGTAAGATTTCTGTGGGGAAAAGAATGGTGCAGCAAATCGGGGTGTTATCAGATAAGTAAATATTTTGGGTAACTAACTAACTATTTAGAGATGACAGACATCAGGAGATGTTTATTTGAATAGTTTGGCAAGGTGACAACTTGGCTGTTGAACAGGGTCAGAGCTTGCATGCTGAACTCTAATGCTGTATATGTGACCAAGATAATAATAAGGCAAGTTAGAAATCTGTTGATTAAGTTTTCGTTCTTATTTTTCAATTGCCATATCTACATCAGCTTGTATAGATATCCACTGTTAAAGGCTACAGTATATTGTAAAAGACACCATAATGCTGCACAATGCCTTCTGAGTAGCATTAATGTTGGTGGATTTATAGTTATTTATTATTTATATAGTAATTCCATACAGCGCTGCATAGACTAGGTTGAAAAAAACAGATCTGTGCTTTCACGAGTTTACAGTTTAACTCAGACAAATACTAAGGAAATGATTCAGGCACAAGAAGGTGCAGAACATGGTCAGTTTTTCACAGGTCCTAGTGTATACAGAGTATACTGAAAAGATTGACTACTAACCTTTAAACATTTCTAAAGTAAAATATATACCATTTCCTTGTTTCGACAAATGTCTTGGCATGATATCATTATTCTTTGAGATTTACACTTTTAAAACATTTCTAACAAAGGCTGTCTTGTGCAGGGACATTTGTAGTTACTATTTATTGTATGTGTGTTCTTGTTTGTGGATGTGTCTGCATACATTTCTTTTCTCTCCCCTCTGTCTAATATGTATTTCTCCTTTTTTGTCTTTTTCAGATACCAGATACACACAGGCCTTCAGCATTCTGTCATAAGGCCTACTCAGCCTAACTGTTTACCTCTGGATAATGTGACTCTACCTCAGAAGCTGAAGGAGGTTGGCTACTCAACACACATGGTTGGAAAATGGCACTTGGGATTTTACCGTAAAGAATGCATGCCGACACAAAGAGGATTTGATTCTTTTTTTGGCTCACTCTTGGGCAGTGGGGATTATTACACTCACTACAAATGTGACAGCCCTGGGATATGTGGCTATGACCTGTATGAGAATGACAATGCAGCTTGGGATCATGACAATGGCATATATTCAACACAGATGTACACACAAAAAGTACAACAAATCTTAGCCTCTCATAATCCCAGGACCCCAATCTTTTTATATATTGCTTACCAAGCTGTTCACTCTCCACTACAGGCACCAGGCAAGTATTTTGAACATTATAGATCAATAAATAATATAAACAGGCGGAGATATGCTGCCATGCTGGCCTGTTTGGATGAAGCCATCAACAATGTGACCCTTGCTTTAAAGAGGTATGGTTACTATGACAACAGCATTCTCATCTACTCTTCAGATAATGGTGGGCAACCAATGGCTGGAGGAAGTAACTGGCCTCTCAGAGGAAGCAAAGGGTCATATTGGGAGGGGGGAATCCGTGCTGTTGGCTTTGTCCATAGCCCCCTTCTGAAAAACAAAGGGTCTGTGTGTAAGGAGCTTGTGCACATCACAGACTGGTTCCCCACTTTGATCACATTGGCAGAAGGGCAGATTGATGAGGACATCCAGTTGGATGGCTATGATATATGGGAGACTATAAGTGAAGGCAGACGTTCCCCAAGGGTGGACATTTTACACAACATTGACCCCATTTACACCAAAGCCAAAAATGGCTCATGGGCAGCAGGCTTTGGGATCTGGAACACAGCAATTCAGTCAGCAATCAGAGTAAACCACTGGAAACTACTGACAGGAAATCCTGGATACAGTGACTGGGTCCCTCCTCAGTCTTTTAGCAACGCTGGCCCCAATCGCTGGCACAATGAACGAGTTTCTTGGATGGCTGGCAAAACAGTGTGGCTTTTTAACATAACTGCAGACCCATATGAGCGAGTGGACCTTTCTAGTAAGTATCCGGATATAGTGAAGCAGTTGTTGCGGAGACTTTCACAGTTCAATAAGACTGCAGTTCCTGTTCGATACCCAGCTAAAGACCCTAGAAGTAACCCTAAACTCAATGGAGGAGTCTGGGGCCCATGGTTTAAGGAGGATGAAAAGAAAAAGAAGCCAGGTAAAATTAAGGGAGAGAATAAACAAAAGAAGAACAAGAAAAAAACAAGTCAGAAAAAGGGACACTCCTTAAATTGCCATTTGCACCTTGCTGGTGGATAGGATCAACTACTGTCATTGCATAAGCCTAAGGCAGTCTGCTCCAACTTTCGGGAGCTGCTGACATTCCACCACAGTAGAAATACCAGCTCTGCACTATGACTGAATGAAAAGTCTCCCCTTGTGGTTGGTTCTCACATTATACCAGCACAAGTTATCCTGACGCTCTACCTGAAGAATATATAAATGCCCATGTGGCAAACATCGTTCTCTTCAGCACAAATGATGTTTTTCCATCACAGCTACATTCCATATAACAATGGAAATAACTCTGTTCCAGTATTTCTCTGTTTGAAGGATACTTGGTGGGGTTATTCCATGCCCAAAATAGAATGTATATTTCAATAATGGTATGGAAAAGTTACTAGTAGATATTCCAAAACAGATAAAGATGATCTATAGAGAGAAATAAAACCCAAAATCTGACTGTCATTTTAGGTTATATTGGGTTGTAGTCACCATGTTGTGATTTTTTTTTTAATTAAGCACAGCAAAAGTTTAAGCCCCCTAAGAGTCTATATGCTTTTTTAAAAAGCTGCTTTTAATTAAACTGTGTCTGTCTTACATAAATTGGAGATTTTTTTGTGCTCAGTTTCCAATAAAAACAAAAGCACACACAAGAATCAGTCAGTGCATGTCTCATATTATTTACCATAGGGATAGGCAGAGATGAAGTCTTTGAGCACACCACCAAAATGAATGTAATGTTTATACACTTTAAGTTAACTCTGCTACAGTACACAAAAAAACATAATTTATTTTACAACAGAAGTCAATTCTTTCATCTATGTTAAAGCTTTCACAGTGGGTGATGCAAGCCACCTTTTTGTTTTATTTGATTTGATTTGCTCTATCATTAGAGATTTTATTTTACATATCCAAATCTGCATAGTACTGTAAAAACACAAATTACTGTAAATACAGCTAAGATGCAAAAGAAGAATGATTCAGGTACATAATTTCATTATATATTTGCCTCCAATTAATTTGAATGTATCAAAGTGATTATTTGACTCAGTGGTCACTTGAAATATTGTTGTTCAGTTTCTGTATGGAAGCTAGACTGGCTTTGTTTTTTTGGGGGGAGTCTACTCTAAACCTTTTATTTATATATCTATTAAAATATTTTATTTTTATGGCATTCATAAAAGTATTATGTCTCTCCTTTGCACTGAAGGTCATAATTCAGTTCTTGATTTTTTAAAATGATCTTGCTAAGCTTTGTTTTGTTTTGTTTTTTTTAAATGCAGGCTTGATTTGATGACATTTCATTTCTGTGATACGGTTCTGTCCTTCAAAGAGTTACTGAATTCAGGACACTATTAAAACTGTCCTTATTTACAAGGATGCTAATGAAGAATTCTCCAGTACCCAGATGGATGGTTACACTGGCTTTTTTAATCTTGTTGTATTACAGTGGATAATGTAATTCAGAGTTCCCATGAAAAAAACAAGGAGTGCTTGTGGCACCTTAGAGACTAACAAATTTATTTGGGCATAAGCTTTCGTGGGCTGTAACCCACTTCATCAGATGCATGGAGTGAAAAATACAGTAGGTAGGTATAAATATGAACACATGAAAAGATGGAAGTTGCCTTATCAAGTGGGGGGTCAGTGCTAACGAGGCCAATTCAGTTAGGGTGGATGTGGCCCATCACAAATCTGTGTCTTGTTATGAATTACACCTGATAGGTCACGCACAAGAACTGCTACGAATTATACCTGATAGGTCACTCACAGTTCGAGTCTAGGCTGAGGCACACGAACAAAGTCGACAACTGCAGAGTTTCCAGAGACACTAAGTTTATTACGCTCAAGCGTGGTGCCCCCCTGTTAGTCAGGAGGGTACCCCGAATGCAGGTTATACAGAGATTATATGCCTTTTAGCAAAGCATGTTGCCCTCGTGCATCGGAAACCTTAGCCAATAGACAAACCCTTCCCTTATCTACCACCTATCCCTGCTAGGTACAAAGGGTCTGTGTGTAAGGAGCTTGTGCACATCACAGACTGGTTCCCCACTTTGATCACATTGGCAGAAGGGCAGATTGATGAGGACATCCAGTTGGATGGCTATGATATATGGGAGACTATAAGTGAAGGCAGACGTTCCCCAAGGGTGGACATTTCCGTGTTAAACCATTACTTCAACTACACAACATGGTCCTAAAGCAATGCACCAGTAGCCTTTTTTATTAGGATGGGAGGCTCACATCAAGGCCAGGAGACAGGGAGTTAGGAACAGACAAAGAACAGAAACCCGGAGTTGAGAGGCTGGAAACAAGGGGGAGGGTTTTCACAGGAATGCAGTATCTAAGGAACACTCCTCCTGGTGCATGATGTGCTTGCTTTTAGACAATGGTGGGCCCCAAACCAAAATGGAGTCACATATGCTAACTTTTCCTTAACAGTCTTAATATAACATATAGCAAATTAAATTAATGCCAGCTGATTAACATACTAGATAGCCATCACCTAACTTATGGTAAAAATTTAAATGAGAATACCATTTCAACAATTAGAAACAGAGGGCCTGACATCTGTGTAAAGCCATGGCAGTCGATGGAGTTACACCAGTTTAAAATCAGTGTAAACTGAAATCAGACACAGGTCCAGCATACTGATAAAAGTACAATCTATTTTTTGAAATTGTATCTCTGTAGATAATATAACTGCTAATATCGTCTAACAAAAATCATTAGAGTGCAAATTTATAAAATTTCATCAAAATCAAACCATCATCAATACAGCATTGGAAGCAAGTGTAGTTTGTTTTCTGCCTTCAGGGATAGATCTGAAATATTTTTAAGGCAAACCTGAGAAGTTCTCATAACATATGTCCAATATGTAAACTTGAATGACGATGTGGACATTTAAAAAATAAAGAGAGTAAAATATTGGCCAATGAAGTGAGCTGTAGCTCACGAAAGCTTATGCTCAAAGAAATTTGTTAGTCTCTAAGGTGCCACAAGTATTCCTTTTCTTTTTACATGTACTGAGAGAATCTGGATTTGGGTAATCAAAATTATAAGGTAAATCAGGAAAGAAGATGATTTTGAAACACTGTCATGCCAGGGAGATTTCTTAACACACACAAATCACTCTTTGGTTTCATATGGAATACCCCTGCATTGTGACCTGAGCCCAGCATTAGAGAAAACAGGTTTCTCAGTGTTCCTGTAGAAAGGACCACAAATATGTAATCTATAGGGACAGTTTGTATATTTGGCAGGACTGAGATGAGCTTATCTCTGAATGGCTAAAGCACATAAGTTATTCTCTCAATTGCTTAGAACACAGCTCTTCAATAATAGTGCAGCGGCTAATTCATTTTATCACACCAACTTCTAGCAGACAGAAAGGACGGCTCCATCAATTTCCTTGGCTAATATAAATAAAGTCCATGGTAGTAAAATGCCATCATCATACAATCAATGACTTCCCCTTTGAAAATAAGTTTTGTGGTTGCCTTGACATTTACTGGTCAGAAGAAACCAGAGACCATTATTATATGACAATGTTTTATTCCATTATTATTTCTTTTTGTTCAATTACAGAGCAAAGAAAGAAATCCTTGAATGTAATCAGCATAAAGTATAATGGTGGATCAGAAGTCTCTATATTCCTATATATATTCTACATATGCCACAGGAGAAAACATTTATAAAACCAGAGGATGCATACTTTCTAAAGATTGCATTAGATTTTAGTTCTGCTGTCCTATTAAAGTCAAGAGGTGAGGTACAGTTAAACTAGTGGGCAAAGCTCAGCAGGATTGGAAGTTAGGTTTTAAAAAGCCTTGAAAATTTTGGAAGCATATCTGAATGTTTTATCGAACATTTCAAAACCTTTACAATCCTATCACTTCTAGATTTTACTGTCTTTACTCACAGTCCAGCTTGGTTCTTCTCATTTTCCCAAGCATAGAGCTTATTTTCCAACCTGCAATAGACTCTTTCAGCCACAGCTCCCTCTCAATGTTCTTCAACCACACGTGTGTTCAATAGGACATTCTCTTTACTGAGCTGTTGTGTGATCGTGAGTGAATGAGCATTGAATACACTAAGTCGTATGTGCCTCAGAATGTATTGCTGATACTTTCGGAAGTCATTAGAGTTGAACACAGCAGCCAGCTCAGCAGAGGTAACCACAGTTGCTTAGACAACAATGCCATATTCCAAAGCAAAATTGGAAGGCTGGTTGGATATTGTACAAGAATAAGGAGAAAGGGCATTACTTTTTTGAAGCTGAAAAATGTGTGCAAAGAAAGGCCTGCATTAACATTTTCAGGAAAGAAAGTCTTGCACCCTCTCACCCTTCAAAACAGTTTCATTACCCATTTTTGAAGTGTTTAAAGGAACAATAGGGGTTTTTTTTAATATAGGCTGCTGTGCACCATATCCTATCATGGGCACATGGAGAAAATAGGGCTGGCATCATCTATGTGGGCTGGTCCTGATGTCCTCACATGGCATCAGCACTGTCTGCAGGAGCCTTGGAAACACCATACTGAACACAGGTGCTTCTTTTCTTCCTCTTCCCATATACTGTTGGTGACTGTTTTTGTGAGAGATGAAAGCTACTCTCCTTCCTTAGCCCCAACTCCGCAGTTCAGTACTTCCTCACTGCAACACTGCAGAAGGAAAAGCAGAACCGGCGAGTAGGAGAAAAGAGAGGAATCTAAGGGAAGGAAAATAACTGGAGGGAAAACACCCCCTGCCTCCTGACACATCACCTTTAGACACCCTCATTTTCACTGGAAAAGCTGGCAGATATGAAGAAGCTTAATCCTGTCCTTTTCTGTATTTTGTTTCTCAACCTTCATCAATCCTTACCTAAAACCCCATTCAATGCTTTTAAAATTGCTAAATGGTTTTATTATCCACTATTGAGAGTTAGTTTTTTTGGATTTAGCATGACTAAATTTAGCATGGAACTGGAGGCATAAGTTTCCTTGCTGCAGATAAAACAAAAGTAAGTGGAAGTGCATGTTATGAATGGTAAATGATTCTAAAATGACAGTCTCTGTATGTGACTCATTCTGTGGGATGAGGGGAAAAGACCATCGTGTACGGAAGCTCAGGATCTGAAGATTATTTGTCATCACTAATGGATGCATTAACAGCCAAAGCAATTCAACAGATCTCTTTGGGACATGAGCCTTTTTCAAAAGGGGACTATGCCAGTAAAGCAAGCAACTTTTCCCTTTCATATTGAGAGAGTAGATTTGAGATCAAGTTGGTAAAGAACACTCATGTTTCTATCTGTACAGAACTAAACTTCATGAGGAATTTGAGGCATTGTCTAAACAACACCAAGCATTGAAACTTAATTATTTTGTGGTTTTGCTGCATGTTTCTAACTTCCCCCTTCTTTTTCTCTCCCTCACACACTCCATATACAAACACCCTCAGGAACCCCATGTATATTTGGATAGTTGCCCTTTAAAGCCAAAATTTAAAAAAGCCTGGCTGTTGTTCAATTTTAAAAAGAGCTAGAAACAACCACGTTACATTTTTGCAATAAAATTTTCATGCATGGAGATCTTGTTATGAGCCAGGGGACCACACTTTGATTTAACATTATTGTCCTTTATATTGAATTCTTGAAAACACTCCCTGCACCTGCTTTGTAATTTTCATAGTTTGTTACATTCACAGAACAATACAGGCTCCAAAAAATAAAGGGGTAACAATTGTTTTATAGCAATTGATAATTTGTCTAAAAACTTTTTAACAAATGTTTTGATTTGTTTTCCCATTTTCTTTTGTTAATTTTAATGTTTATAGTTTGTAAATGGTAATAACGTCAAAGTTTTAATGTAAAGAATTTTAAAAAAAAGCAAAAGTAGCAAAAAAGATATGTTTTAAATTGTTGAAGATTAAGGTGCTAAAGCAAACTTTTATTGAAAGAACATCTTGGGTAATTCCCCATGTGAGCAAAATGCCAGCTTAATTCAGGGCTGCTACTGAAGTGACTCTGAATTGAATTTCAAGGCACCTGAACCAAGAGCTGTTGCAGTACCAAACATTTTGTGATTATTATTTTTTGGGGGGTATCTTTTAATAAAAGGTTAAAAAGTGTGTTTGCCATGGTATTACACAGGCTGATATCTCTGTATACCAAACCCAAATCTTGTTTAAAACTGTTTAATATTGGAAAGTTAGGATCTTCTTACCACTTTTGATTTTTTGGGTCCATTTAAACCATCTGAAATAATACAACAGGCTATATGATTCCCTTTTTTTTAATTAAGATTTGCTTCTGCAGGGGAAAAGTAGCTAATACTTAACTGCACCCTGAAGAAATTCAGTCTTTAAATATATGAATATTTTTCTAGTACAAGTATGTGAAGCGCCATTTTAAAAGAATATAAATAGAAGCACAGTTCAGTGCATTCACTGAGAATTGCCAGAGTCCTCTGTAGTGTAATTTATTCTATTATCTAATTGCAAAAAAAAAAAAGTCATCCTCTTTGATGTGTTTGATTTGAAGACCACTTGAGGACTTTAAACCTATTCTTATAAACTGTTTGATAAAGGGCCAAAAGCAGAGCTTTTATTTACTGAAGGCCCTCTCTAACATTAAGTGAGCTATTAGGTATATACTGGGGGACCTCTTTACAAATGTTAAATTTTATGGATAGACAGAAGTGAGCCACCTTTGAGTTGATACTTCATTCAAAGGAGGGTTTTGCACTTAATTTTCAGGAGAGGGAGGTACCAGAGATGAAAGAATGATCCAGGTGGCCACAAAGCCAACATCTATCTGTTCTTACTAATGTGTGTCTACTTATGGAGAGTTGGTGAAACCTTGTTGAAGTTGTATGTGACAGCTGCCCTTCATTCAGGATAAAGGTAAGAAGCAGTTAAACTCCTTTTTGGAGTAAAATTAGCTGAGATAATAGGAGCCAACTTTGCTAAACCCAGGAGGGTTTTCACTGGGTATTGTTTGATGGAGATGTGTGTGTGTGTGTGTGAGAGAGAGAGAGAGAGAGAGAGAGAGAGAGAAGAAGAAGAAGAAGAAGCAGCGCTGCCAAAAAAACCAAACCCCAAAACAAGCAGACAGCAAGAGCACTGAGAAAAAGTGAAGAGAGGGAGCTTTGGGGGCAGAGTGTGGGCTGGAAAGAGGCTTGGAACTGTGAGCAAAGAAACTGCCTCCTGTTCTTTGATTCCTGCTGTGTTCAGAGAAATGGAACTTTCCACATTCTTTGTAAATAAACAGGATTGCATCAAAGAAATACCTGACTCCATCATCCATTTCTCCTAACGGAAACACCCCGCAAGACCCCAGATAGCGTCTAATTGGGCTAACAATATGAACCAGTTATCTCTGTGCTCTCACAACCTATTGAAGTCATTCAAACTTTGAATGCCTGTTTCTCTCATATTCATTGCTTTCCTGCATTTGTTTCATTAGAGGATTTTGTCACATTTTACCACATTTCCTTCTAAACTATTAGAGTGAATATAGGCTCTGAGAGAGAGCCTAGTGGCACTTTATTGATTACCTCCACCCATCTCAGACTGCTTATGCCTTCATGCAAACCCTATTAACCAAGCCAGTATTTTATGCACACAAGTAACTAACCTCCTGCACTTTACATGTAAATATCATAGATTTGAAAGTTTTAGATCTCTGTGACCCACACCCACAGTAAAACCTAAAGGACAGAGGGGGAAAGTAATCAAAAATCCCCCTGGCTTGAAAGCCATAATGCAATAAATTCTACCCTCTAGAGGAAGAGTTAGTGGAAGCAGGAAGGGGGGCACAAGGTATGGCTGTGAACTCTATGGGCCTCAAGGATCTGCAAGGAATCGGGTTATGACCCTACAGAGCTCCAATTATTCAGCAGTCTCCTCCTCTTGTCAGCACAGTTTCCATGGGAGTTGACCTGTCGTTAACTATTTACCCTCCTTCTGAAAAGAATCAGTTTTGAAGCCACAGGGTTAATTCTGTTTCCAACATTATTAATAACTGTGGCTTTCTGCTTGAAAATCCTCTTATGTGATAGGTCACTGCTTCCATCTTAGGTTGCCCCAGCAAACACCAGGCTCCCAAGAAAGGAGAACATGCAATGTTGACTCTATTCCCACCTCCTTTTCTGAGAGGTGGGCTTTCTACCACTTCATAAGCCTGGGTGTCAGGTGACTGGTCTGGAAGAAAGAGGTTAATCTATAAAGTTTGTGTTTAGCCACTGAAAATGCCCAATCTGCAAACTCACTGTACAAGCCATAAAGAAATTCAAGAAAGTGCTTTACATTATCTTATCATAAATTCATGCCTAGCATCCATCAATAGGGTGCTGTTCTTGTGTTCCTGTCAGTGTTTATAGTATTTTCACCATTGCTAAAAGACAAGGAGGTTTATCAGGCTGCAATTTCCGGTACCTTTCTTTGATTCCTTTTAAATTATAAGTGCTAGCTTCTCTCAAGTGTGTCCATATCTTCCCCATTTCCAAGGTTTTAAATATGTAGTAGAGAATCTGATCATCAATAGATTATCTGATCTGCACATCATCATCTGCTCTTCACAAATGATAATTAGTGTTCAGGTAACAACAAATATGCCCAGATATTTGGGAATCAGTAGACAGAGAGTCAAGAGATGTGGAAGGTATGAGCAGTGTGTGAAAAAAGGGATATTAAGGACTTGGGTAATCAATTTTATGTTACCTGCTAGAGGTGACACTCTCTTTTGCTACAATGATCTATGCATGTGACCTGAATTTGTGTGCACAAATCAGATGAACATGCATCTAACTACAGTGCCTGATACTTGGTTAGGGTGTCGGGCTGCGACTTGGGACAGTTGGGTTCAAGTCCGTGCTTTGCCAAAAATTTCCTTTGAGACCTTGGGCAAGTCATTTATCCTCTCTGTGCCACAGCTCCCATTTGGAAAAAAAAAATGGGATAACAGTAATTCCCTCTACCTGACAGGATTGTTGTGAAAATAAATGAGGTATCATGAGGTAACTGGGGACCACAGAAGTACCTATGAGAGATATAGAATTAAATACGTTACATATATGTGGGCAAATGCATTTTGTGTGCATGCATATCAAAGCCCTTTGAAAACATGGCCTTTGACATTTCTCTGGCAACGTCATGATGACCATGTTTAAGACTGGTTTTGGGAGGCGGGAGATGACTTTCCTTCCTGTTTCACTTGGCCTCCTGCTTACCCATAGAGAAGCTGTGACATCCAATGCAAGTACATTTTTAAGAATCCATTGGTTTTGATGGAACAAAGCTGACTCTTGCACTGCAGCAGCTTGGGGCTGAGCTTTCAGACACAGGAGAACATGACTGAACACCTGGTGCAAGTGCAGGTCCCTGCTAATATGTGAAAGTGGCCCAGAATAAATTTACTTTTCTTCATAAGAAAATGCACCCAGGGCAGCAACAGGTTGGGGAGAATTTAACAATGGGAAAACTATACAATATTTCTGATACATTTTGAAAACTCAGCTTGTCACAGTTAGGTTGTAACTAACCAGAAAGCAACCTTGTCTGCCCATAACCAGCTTAATGGTGGTATTGATTATCGTCATCAAGCTCACACTTCATTTGAGAGTTGATAGTGAAGTAAAAGCCTGATCCTGTGAGATGAGGGAGCCCTGAGTTGGTGTGCTGAGTCCCCTGCACTCTTATTGGCAAGTGTTCAGTCCCTCATTAAACAAAGACCTTTTCCATCTTGCAGCATGTTGTTAAACCCACTGCGTTATAACCATTCAGAAATGCCAGAGCTCAAAAAAAGTTGTATAATCTCTGAAACAAGACACTTCTTTTCCTAAATATTGTTGTTGGGTCTCTTTTGAAATGTGTACAAGGTCAGTCTCCAAGAGAGCTTCTTTCCTCATCGATTCATAGAACGTAAGACCAGAAGGAACCACTAGATCATCTAGTCTGACTTTCCGTATATCACAGGCCATCATCGCATTTTACCCAGTTTCCTCTGTATCGAGCCCAATAGCTTGTGTTTGATTAAAGCATATCTTCCAGAAAGGCATCCTGTCTTGACGTAAAGACATCAAGAGATGGAGAATCCACCACTTTCCTTGACAGTTTAGTTTGTTTACATTGTTAAAAAATTGTGCCTTATTTCTAATTTGAATTTGTCTGGTTTCCAGCCATCGATTCTTGTTATGCCTTTCTCCCGAGATTAAAAAGCCCTTTAGTACTTGAAATTTTCTCCATGGGAAGGCACACATATACTGTAATCCAGTCACCTGTCAATCTTCTTTGTGATAAACTAAATGGATTGAGCTCTTTAAATCTCTCTCTGTAAGGCATTTTCTCCAGCCATCAGATAATATTTCTGGCTTTCTGCATCCTCTCCAAAAAAGAAAAGGAGTACTAGTGGCACCTTAGAGACTAACCAATTTATTTGAGCATAAGCTTTTGTGAGCTACAGCTCACTTCATCGGATGCATTAAGTGAGCTGTAGCTCACGAAAGCTTATGCTCAAATAAATTGGTTAGTCTCTAAGGTGCCACTAGTACTCCTTTTCTTTTTGCGAATACAGACTAACACGGCTGCTACTCTGAAACCTGCATCCTCTCCTGTTTTTCAACATCCTTTTTTAAAATTGGACACCAGAATTGGATGCAGTATTCCAGTATCAGTCTCACCAATGCTGTATAACTACTCCTATTCACTACTCCCCTGGTTATACATCCAAAGATTGCATTAGTCCTCTTTCCCACAGCATAACACTGGGAACTCATATTCAGTTGCTTGTCTAGTATGACCCTTAAGTCCTTGTCAGAGTCACTGCTTTCCAGGATACAGTTGCCCCCTCCGTCTCCCTCCACTCCTCCCTCCCCCCCCCCCCCCCGCCCACCTTTCTACGGCTATGGCCTGCATTTCTTGTTGCTAGGTGCACAACTTTGCATTTGGGTCTATTAAAACATATATTTTGTTTGAATGGGCCCAGGTTGCAAAGTGATTCAAATCGCTCTCTATGCCTGCCCTGACCTCTTCATTATTTACCACTCTGCTGATCTTTGTCTTAGCTACAGATGTTATCTACATTGATTTTATATTTGCTTTCAGAAATTGAGGAAAAATTTGAATACTGTCAGGTCTAGTATTGATCTCTTTGGATTCCCAGTGGAAACAACCTCATTTGATGGTTCCCTACTGACAGCTACTTTTTGAGATCTGTCAGTTAGCCAGATCTTTATCCATTTAACATGTCCTCTCCTGATATTGCATAGGACTAATTTTCTAATAACTGTCACGTGGTTATACTTCAGCCTGTTGACTGCCTGGTTTAGCAGCAATTCAGTGCCCTGGAGAATGAAGCTGGAGTTCAGCAGAAGACTTGGGAGCCTTAATTGTGGTCTGAATGAATTGAAGAGGCATTGCTCAAATGCTGAGAACTACTGGCAGCATGGAGCTCAGAGCACCCCCTGCTGCTTGAGTCTTGCAATGGCATTGGTGTCACTGACATTAGCTGTGCAGGAGACCTTCCACTCTCCCTTCTAGAGGTAAGGAGCCAATACAATGGGGAAAGTGGGAGGCCTGATCTACTTAGTGTGGTGTGTCCTTTTGCTGCTGCTATGTCAGACAATTTCTTACCTTAGGATCAGGTTTGTGTATATAGATACAATTTGTTTTTATGCGAAAGAATATCAAAATCTTATTTGAAACAGTCCAGTTTCAATGTACTGCAATGAACACTTTGGGCCAAATTCAGAAGACTTTGGGTCAGGAATGAAAAGGAAAGGTATGTCTACACTGCAGTTAGACACCCATGCCTGGCCCGGACCAGCTGACTCGGCCTCCTGGGGCTTGGTTTAAGAGGCTGTTTAACTGTGGTGTAGACAACCAGGCTTGGGCTGGAGCCTGAGCTCTGGGACCCTCCCATCTTGCCCCTTAGCTCAAGCCTCAGGAGCCGGAGTCTGGTAGTATGGGCCAGCCACAGGTGTCTAATTGTAGTGTGGATGTACCCTTCGAGGCTGATCCTGCCACTCTAATTCAGAGTGGCAGAATCAAGCCCTTTGTTATTGTTCCTTACCTAAGGAATCCAAGGATCGCATCCAACATATATTGATCCCATCAGTGAAATGTGCCAGAGCAGATTTAAATAAAGCCCTTGTAGTAGTTTACATAATTGGAGAGTTTTAGTGGTTATCTTTCCCCAGGAGGGTTTGTTCAACATTGTGAGATGGGACACCAAGATCTTAAAATAACAATAAAGAACTACTGGAAATAGAATAGTTAACTCTTTAGACAAATGAGGTGTCCAAATTTTCCATGGTTGTGAAAATGGTTCTAAGTATGAAATAGTGGTTTATAATCAATTACAGATGAAATTCGTCCCACACTAAGCCTCCCCACCCCCCACTCAGAAACTACTGTGATGAACATAGCATATATGGCTAGATATTTAATTATTTATAAGCTTTTCTTAGTGCTTACAAACATTTACTGAATCTATCCTCACAACTCTGTGAGGCAGGATAGCATTCTTATCTCAGTTTTACAGATGGGCAGATGTGGCAGGGCAGACATGATCTCACCTACTTTCTAGCCCACAAATGGCTCAGAGACCTTCTTTGGGTAAAACACCTTGTGTGGTTTATTTACAGGGTTCTTTTCCACCACCTTCACATATTATATAGCCTTATACCAACAGTAACATGGAGCCCTCAGCACTTGAGGCAAGAAAAGGAAAGATCTCTTGTGGCTCTGACTCTACAAGACTAAGACTGACACTGACAATCCCTTCCTGCCTTCCTATGCCTTTTGTACCTTCTGGTAATGAGTTAATTTGTCTTTGAACTCTCTCCAGCCCAGCCCAATCAAACTGTTAGGTGCAGTTCCCATAGTCAGGTGTGCTCTGGGCAACTAATTGGAGTTGCAGGGGTCAGAGTGTTGCTGGTGCCCCGTACTCTGTCATAGCAACTAAGACACAGATTGGTCCAAAGCTACCTGGAAAGTTAGTGGCAGAGATAGGCAAAGAACCCAGGTGTCCTGAATCCTAGCCTCATGCCTTAACCTCAAGATCATCCTTCCTCAAACACTTAATGCCCACTTTTAGGGTGCAAGGAGTACAGAGGGATTTGCAGGGGCTTCTACACTTGAGTAAATTTCACACTGAAAACCTTCTTTTGCACCAAAAATTTAGTTAGTAGTATTTTTTGTCTGAGAATAAAATACTTGTCACTTGTATAGCACAAGCTGTCTTCTACTTTAAAAAAAATCTTTGCAGACATGAATGAGTTCAGTCTCTCAACATCCTCTGAGATTAAAAAAAAATCATTATTCCCATTTTCCACCTGGGGAGACTGAGGTAAGAATTGCCTATGGTCACACAAGAAGACTGTGGAAGAGCTGTGAATAGAATGCCAGAGTCCAGACTCCCATTCAGAAGACCCTCCCTCCTCCTCTTCCTCTTGCAAAAGTGACAGCTACATAAATAAATAAGGAGAGATGTATATATAACAGAAAAGGGGGGGTGTTGTCAATTTTAAAAATTAATTTAGTGTTGGTGAGAGTGGGGCTGATAGTCTGTCTTCCAATACACAGACAAGGTATGAAATATGCTCCAGAGAATCATAGAAATGTAAGGCCAGAAGCGATTTTGAGAGTTCATCTAGTCCAGCTCCTTGCTCTGAGGCAGAACCAAGTATACCTAGACCATCTCTGACAAGTGTTTGTCTAACCTGTTCTTAAAAACCTCCAGTGATGGAGATTCCACAACCGCCCCTGGAAGCATACTCAAACGGTTAAGTTTCAGAGTAGCAGCCATGTTAGTCTGTATTCGCAAAAAGAAAAGGAGGACTTGTGGCACCTTAGAGACTAACCAATTTATTTGAGCATAAGCTTTTGTGAGCTACAGCTCACTTCATTGGATGCAAGTGAGCTGTAGCCCATGAAAGCTAATGCTCAAATAAATTTGTTAGTCTCTAAGGTGCCACAAGTCCTCCTTTTCTTTTTTCAAATGGTTAACTATCCTCATAGTTTAAAAGTTTTCCCTGATATCTAGCCTAAATCTCCCTTGCTGCAGATTAAGCCTGAATTCAACTCATCAGTTTAGGCCTGGCCTACGCCACTGGTTTTTACCAGTATAACTGTCAGTTAGCAGTGTGATCTTATACTGATATAGTTGTACCAATACAACCACAAGTGTCAAAATAGTTATAACGGTATGAAGTGGCCTGATAACTGTCTAGCTTAGGCCAGGTCTACAAATGGACTTTTTCCAGTATAGCTATGTTGGTCAGGGGTGTCTGACTGACAGAGAGGTGCTCACAGAAGCCCTTAGTATAGACGCAGTCATGCTGGCAAAACTTTGTTTTTAAGAATATAACTTGTTCAGTCTGGCAGTCCCTCTGCAGTGAGTGGGCCTGCAGTTTGACGCATAGGATCACAGTACCGCTCGATTTGGGGGCCCATTCAAATGGGGCCCAGGGCAAACTGGCCCTTTGCATCCACTCCCATTGGGACGGCTGTGTGTACTTATGTCCATTAAATCTGCAGTGAGTGGAAGCTGTTCTTGTGGGTTACGCCACAGCCAGCAGTGCATGTGAGACCAGAATGCTGCACTACTCTGTTTCTGGCACTGATCCAGAATGGCTTCTAACACATCCCCTGTTTTTCAGCTGCTGACTAAAAGGTAGATTTTTGGAAAGGTCAGAAGTTGAGCGAAAGCCCTTGGAGAAGCTAAAGATGGAAATACTTCTCAAATGAGACATTTCACACATGCCGAGCTAAGACTGCTCTAGGCAGGTTCCTCAGAAGAACAGCAACCCCTCCTGGTGAGGGGGGGCGCGAGCTGCTTAGCATTTTTTAACTTTGTGTTTTAGGGGCCAAACATGATACAATTGCTTGATGTTGAATGACAAGAACACAATGTAAATAAAAACCCAAGGGGCTGACTTTCCCAGTGTAGGAGAGCATAGTACTTTTAAAATCATGAATATGAAAGCTATGCTAGTGTATCACTCCTAATTGCCTTCCTGAGGAGTTACTGAGCTACAAACACAAATCTAAAGGGCTATTTAAAAGAAATCCAGCTCTACTCTTACACATTTTTTTCAGAGAGATTAAGCTGAGATTGCCAGCAACTGGCAAAGCAGTAATGGTTTACAAATGCTAAGGGAACCCTCACTGTGAGACCAAGCAGAATGCTGGGCGAAAGGAAGGATGTATGGGATACAGAATGATTGGTTGGTAGAGGGAGGAAAAAATAATTCCTTTCCCTTTCTTGAAACTTGCTAATTTCTAGAACTCAACAGAACCTCTCTGAAGGTTCTGATACGTTCTGTTGATCTTTTTTCTCACTCTGCTTTCCCTTTCCATTTGCCTCTGTACTTCTAGACTTCATCTAGAGGTGGTAAGTCCCAAGTTACTCTGAGAAAAGCTGATCTGGAAGTATTTTTGGCACTAGCAGAAGCGGGAAATACATGAAACCTCGTGAGTTCATTCTTGCAAGATTTCCAGCCAAATTTTGCAGCCTCAAGGGTATTCAAGCCAACCATGAACTCTATACCTCCACTTAAATAGAACTGTTCCAAGATGAGAGTGTAGAGAAATGCAAAAATCATGACCCAAAAAGTAAAAGAAAGTCATCCTGTCAGCTTCCTGCACTGATCTCTGATTCTTCATTAGAGAGTCAAGCTTCACAAAACAGGATGAAATGTACAGTCCATAGACTGTGTAAATGTTCAGATTCTTGACTGAATAGCTCCCACATAGTATTGTGAAGGACCTCTTGAGGAGACTGGCTGAAGGGTTATAACATGGCACGTTGCCAGTATTAGACCATTAGGCAAAACAAGAAAACCAATGGAAAGGAACACTATTGGCTATTGCTTTCCGCCTCCTCCCGTACTTTCCAGCCAGATTTTGCAAACATTTTAAAGTGCGGGAGAATAGAGAAGTCGATGAATTGTTGGAGACGAAGGGAAGTTATTAACTTTTAATTTGCCTGGCTTACTAGCTTGGGTCATGTTAGAGGGTATAACTATTGTTCAGTAGTGTTGGAGAAATTTTTTAAAATGTATTTGTAAGAAATAACAAGGCCTCCTAGATCAAAAGGATAAGAACCATTTTGAAGGCATATAAATCTAAAGAAATAAAGGGAATACATTTGTGCTCTTTTTAACCCTTCCACTTCTCAACTGGGGGTGGGGGGGGTGATTTGGCCCTTAAACAATTGCTGTACTTCAACCCAGGGATGTCTGCACTTCATCAGTGGGTGAAATAAGTTCTATATATGTGTGAGAATCTCAACCCCACTTTGACTCCTTAATGCCATGTAAAAGGGTCAGAGTGATGTAAAGGTGCTCTAAAAGCCCCATATCTGGTCCAGGGAGGATTCCCTTGATACAGGCACTATGGGAGATAACAGCCTCCCAAGGAACACTCGCATGCCCGATTCCAGGCAGCGCTGTTCCCCATAGGCAGTCTGGCTCTCATAACTTAGACAGGCCCTCAGGGCTATCTAAGTTGCACTATCTCAGTTATGCTGGGGACGTCTCCAGCCCCTTTAATAGCCCAGGATCAGGAGGGCAAAAGGTGTCTTTAAAGCTGCCTTATCTCCTCCTTTCCCATGACTATGAGGTCTGCACTGCACCTCTTAGGGTTTGTCTACATTGCAGCTGGGAGGGTACTTCCCAGCCCAGGTAGACAGACATGCACTAGCGCTGCTTGAGCAAGTGCACTAAAAATAGCAGTATAGCCAAGGCTAGCATGGGTGGCAGCTCAGGCTAGTGGCCTGAGTCCAAACCTGACTGGGACCCCGCTTACGTACTTGGGCAGCTAGCCCAAGCCCAGGGCCAGGCTACCCCCGGCGACACTGCTATTTTTAGCACAGTCACTTGAGTAGAACTAGCATGTCTGTCTACTCAGGCTAGGAAACACACTCCCAGCTGCAGTGTAGACATACCATTAGAGAGACAGCACAGCATTTCATCCCGGGATTGTTAATCCACAAGTAAAGTTTGTAAAGCTCTTTAGGATGGCTCTGAATGAGAAGGTGCTACATGGCAATAATATTATTGGCAATAATAATGGCACAATTGCTCCTCGGTATGACATTAACCTCAATTGTGTTTTTCTTTAAATTGACCATGTAAACGGTTAACCCTTTTCTAAGTTTACTATTTTTATAACAATTGTGTTCTTATGCAGCTCATATGGCTGTTTATCAGTTGTATTGAATATTTTCAGTAGTATGGAATTGCTGTCTAGTGGAATCAGCAGACCCTCATTTTGTAATTCTGGCTCTGCCACTGTACTGCCATGTAACCATGGACATATCATTTAACCTCTTTGTATCCATTTCCTATCTGTAAAGTTGAGATATCACATGAGAGATGTTGTGAAGTATAATTCATTAATGATTGAATAGCAGTTTGCAGATAATGAACAAAATCATGAAATCCTTAATCAGCATTTCACAGGGAAAACTCCCACTGAAATACCTCCATAAAGGAATCAGTGTGTCAGTCTTTTGAGTAATCAATTGGGACAGGTTTCGTCAATGGGCATTTTCCTTGATTAAGGACTGAGTAAAAAAAAAAAAAAAACTCAGTAAAGACTTCAACACTTGGCCCAGTAAACACAGAATGCTCTATTAGCCCTTTTTTGAGCATTAGTCTAGTATCATTCTGTGGTGTGTTAACAGGAGTGTTGTATGTCAGACATGGGAGGTAATTATTCTGCTCTGCTTGGTACAGGTGAGGTCTGACTTGGAGTACTGATGCAGCGTTAGCTGCTACAATAAGAAGGATGTGGCAAAACTGGAGACAGTCTAGAGGAGATCTATAACACTGATAAAAGGTTTAGAAAATCTGACCTTTAAGGAAAAATTAAAGAAACGGGTGTGTTTATTCTTGAGAAAAGAAGACTGAGGGAGGATTGATAACAGTCTTCAAATATGTTAAGGGCTGTTATAAAGAGGACATTGATTAATTGTTCCCCATGTCCACTAACAGTAGGTCAATAAGTAATCCGCTTAATATGCAGCAAGGAAGATATTATGAAAACTTTCTATAAGGATAGTTAAATACTGGAATAAGTTACCAATGGAGGTAGTGGAATCCCTGTCATGGGAGGTTTTTAAGAACAGGTTAGTTAGACAAACACCTGTCAGGGATATGCTAGGTATCCTTGGTCCAGCCTCAGTGCAGGAGGCTGAACTAGATGACTTTTTTCAGGCCTACATTTCTATGATTCCTTGTCAAAAAGGAAAAATACATGGCTTGCAAATGCAGACATTTGGGTAGGTGCATTTCATATAAGTGGGCTGGAGGGCTCTGAGATTCAGAGTGTTTCTGATTGACTGGAGTTTAATGGGGGTGGGGTTCAGGAGCTATGAAGCCTGCCCCAGTATTACAATAGTGAGCCTAGTCTGGGAACTTGACTCAGCTACAGGTCCGCTCTAGCTTTGGGAGACTTAGTCAGCCTGGCTTAGGCAGATGCTCTGCCCAGTTTGAAAGATTTGCTCCAGCTAGAAAGACTTTAAACTAACTTCCCAATCTAGATAGACTCCAGCTTTGGAAGACTTAGTTAGCTGAGGTTAGGTAGAAGCTTGTTCCAGGCTTGAAAGACTGAGTTTAGCCCTGAAGCCTGACAGAGAGCTGTATCAGATTTTTGTTCAGCCTAGACAAAGGCTTTATCTAGTTCTAGAAGTTTTTACCTTAGCTGAGAGCTATATTGTTATGAATTTGCTCTGGCAATTTTTGTAACTGGATTTATTTAATTTCCTATGGGGCCTAAATGTAAAGATGTCTATATTTTTTGCTATATGTTTGCTATATGCTCCAAAGTCATTTTCTTCCTCTTTCCTCTTCACAGTCCCTAAGTCTATGACTCACAGCTCACATGTCTCAGAATTCTGTGATAACAAGTCAAAGAAGGGGAAAAATGAATTAATGCCATTCTAGTATCAAATTTCTAAATATATACGCCTCACCAGAAGTAATGAATACTTTCTCAGAGTATAAGATATTTATTAACAACAAATTTTGCAGGAATATCATACTTTTCGTTCAAAGAATGATTTTCAAACAGAAATGTTAATTGTACAGCATGTAAAGGGAAGTCATTAACAAATGAGAATTGTGCTTGATTACACTAAATAATCATCTCAAATAAATTCTCTGATTGTCTTAACCTTTCCTTTCTTCGCACTTAGCTCATCTGCATGTGATAAGTGTT
This sequence comes from Lepidochelys olivacea, assembly GCF_965140295.1. Lineage (NCBI taxonomy): Eukaryota > Metazoa > Chordata > Testudines > Cheloniidae > Lepidochelys > Lepidochelys olivacea. Next base: position 41,991,759 of record NC_140414.1, on the reverse strand, counting down.
AGTAGTTGAACTGTTCATATAAAAATGATGAGAGTCAATTCATCCACAGTGACATAAATAAAAACAGATAATAGATGAAATCTACTGGAAACCAACCATATCTGTATTACAACAACAGCATTCTATAACAGGCTATACAGGACACTGGGTGATATGTTGGCATGAGGCGTAAGAACTTTTTACTTGTTATATTATCCACCAGAGGGGACCAGGCAGTCACATTAATATTTGAATATTATTTAAATAATAAATATTTTAAATAATAAAATCTTTGAATAAAGATTCAAAGAAACTTGCAAAGAAAAAAACATTAAAGGTTTTCTGTAAGGGCTACAATACTCAAAGAAAATGTATTTCCTCATTCATGACAACCTCTGCATGCATACAGAATCTCATTTAAAAATCACACTTTTTACTGGCTGCAGTAATTTTCTTTTCTCATAAGGTTCTTACTATAACAACAACGACAATAATAAATTAATTATGAAATCTTTGATCTGTATAATAGTGTTTTAATAGCTATTCAATTCATACTGACAGGTTTCAGAGTAACAGCCATGTTAGTCTGTATTCGCAAAAAGAAAAGGAGTACTTGTGGCACCTTAGAGACTAACCAATTTATTTGAGCATAAGCTTTCGTGAGCTACAGCTCACTTCATCGGATGCATACTGTGGAAAATACAGAAGATGTTCTTATACATACAAACCATGAAAAAATGGGTGTTTATCACTACAAAAGGTTTTCTCTCCCCCCACCCCACTCTCCTGCTGGTAATAGCTTATGTAAAGTGATCACTCTCCTTACAATGTGTATGATAATCAAGGTGGGCCATTTCCAGCACAAATCCAGGTTTTCTCCCCATCCCCCCCACAAACCCAGGCATGTAGTCCGTCAAGAACACTATCCCCGATAATGTCACGGCTAACCTGGTGGCTGAATTTTGTGACTTTGTCCTTACCCATAACTATTTTACATTTGGGGACAATGTATACCTTCACAAATAAATTGCAATGATTTGGACATATATATGTGCATATTTATTTTGTTTTTCCTAAAGATAATTAGGTATTTTAGGAAAAATTGTCAGCGTGGCCACCAGCAAGAGTTGGTGGCTGAACTCTGAGGCCACCCAAAAAATTTGTTGTGAGAATCCCTGCTTTAGACCATTCATTACTGTATATACTTTTATGAGGTATTTGCCTCCTTTCTGAGGTAAACAATCCCAACCTCTTCAATCTCCCTTTTTATAAGAGTTTTTCTAGGCCCTTAATCATTCTTGCTGTTCTGTGAACTTCTGCTAGTCCTACAGTATATTTTTTGGGATAGCGTGACCAGTACTGCACACACACTTGTTCCAGCTGAGGCTGTACCATTAATTTAGGTAAATTTAGGTATACTGTTCTCTGTATGATTCACTATCCAGTTTCTATCCAGCCTAGTATCTTGTTAGCTTTGTTGACTGCAGCTGCACATTGTACAAAGGTCTTTATTGAGCTGTCTACAGTGACACAGTGAGCTGACAGTAGGCAAGTGCAACAACAGTGATTTGCAGAGAAGGGGATATCATTTACAAAAGACTTTCAAGATAAATTGAAAACACAGCATTTTTGACTGTCTTCCAGAAATAGTGGAAACCAGGAAATCCATATATTTATATGGAGCTTTCAATTAAACAGGTAAATTTCTAGCATTTCTTTACGGGCCAGTAGGTGACTGAAAAGAGCTGGTAGAATCCACACAAGAGATAGTCAATATCAACTTTATCAAAATAACAACTTTATTTGGTGAATTTAACCACTTTACTTTTTGCGAATTGTTTGTGAATAAACTGAATTTAAGGAATGTGCTAGCTATTAAATTGTTCATGTGTTTTTATGTATCAGCCTACAGATTGCTCACAAACTGTTTGCTGCAAGAATTCCCTTGAGAGAAAATACATAATGCTTTTGATCTTAGAGTTGAACTGTGCGATTGGTCACACAGATCATATGGTACAGTTTCTGTTTTCTGATTGGATGACTTAAGCTTTATAAATTATTTCTGCCAGGAAAAAAATATAGTATTCACTGAGGAAACTTCACATAGGGCCTGAAATAACTCCATATCATGAACCAAACTGATCACAAGCATGTTCATGAAAAATGAATGAAAAGGGATGCAAAAGAACCCAAAGTGAATTTTTATATAGAAATCACCAGAATATTCATGATTTTTTTCTCACTATTTGCCAAGTGATAGTCAGCACTTTCCTGTTGATGAAATCAGAAGAGCAAGAAAATAGGGGGAAAGGAAAAATTGAAGGAGAGAGAAAATATAGGAAGACATGGAAGAGGAAAGGGTGCAGGGGAACAAACACAGCAGAAAAGAAATAGGCAGTGCTACTGTGGGATCCCCCCATTAAACAAAAGGAAGTCTGCAAAGAGCACAGAGATAAAAAATAAGATAGACATTGAATTGCAGTGTACGTAGCTATGGAAATGTGATGCCCTTATTTATTGAGTGCTACATTTTTTACATGTCTAAGAACCCTAAAAACTAGGAGCAGAAACGGCAGTCATTTTGTTTGCAGAATATGTAGAAGAAAACACACAGTTTGCGCTCTCACATGGAGACTTTTACTTTTGCACTTGTTGTTGTTTTGTTTTCCTGTATCTAAAATAAGTCAGACTGAAAGTACATGGTTGCTCTGAGAGTATAGAAAAACATACTGTATAGTAGACAAAATGCGGTAAAAAAGATAGTGGTTATTATCCTCAGCTATCACATATATCCAGATTATTTACTTTTTCTTTTAAGATGTTTTTAGAAAACTGTTTCTGTATCAGTTTAAGAGTCTTATATCAATGTAATTGTCATGCCTAATAAATGCTTGGATACCAAAGTGATCAACATAGTGTAAAACCTTAGAGAGATTAAATAGATGCCTGATACTTATCCCGGCAGCCTATATCACTATGATTTTGAGAGGTAGAAAAAGTGTGCATGGCAAATGGGGAACTTGGGCATGGCATATCAAACTGCTGGAGGGAATACTATTCATTACCCACAGCTGGCTATTTCAGTTCAAAATTGGGCAGTTGGTAAGCACATAGGAAGGCAGAGCCCAACTGCAAAGTGCCTTAGAGCAGCAGGAATTGGACACAATGAGGGGAGATTTGATATACATAAATGAAATGTTCCAGGCAGAGGAAATAAACAGCACATGTAAGAGAAAAAAGGGAAAAGAGGAAATAACCAAGCGTCCACAACCATCACATAAGGCAAGTTTATTCTCATCTTGTCTCCTTAATACTGCCCTAATATTATATTTTAATGTAATCAAGTCCTGTGGCTGCCATAGGGAAGGTGTGGCGTCAGGACTGGCACTATGTAGGAAGGAGAGATGGCCTGTGAAAGGGGTGAGGTGATTCACAGTATGAAATAATTTGAAATAGGACTGGCATATCCAATTGAAACTACCAGGGAACTGTTAGGTAGTGGTGTGTAATTACCCGTATAGGAATGTGGTCAGGATTTCAAGCTTAGAACCCCCTAGCTTTTCAAAGAGTGTTATGGAATCTTCTGTTACAGGGCTACAGGTATGGGCAGAACCTCAGTATTCATCTTATCTGAAAGAGCACATAGTGCTCCCACTAGCAATATGGTGACTCCTAACACGAGGCTGCGGCATGGGTTTGGTACTGACTCAAAAAGTTGTTGCATACTCAGGCCAAGATTCAAAGCCAGCTGAAATAAGCAGAACATCTCCCATTGACTTCTACAGGCTTTGGAGCAAGCTCCAAAACACTACTTTGCTACCAAGACATTTTCAGGAAAGATTGCATGAACTCCACTTCCTTTTCATTGGGAAACTGGTAAGTATCTACCAAAACATGCAAGTCCTTCATTATTTTTTAACAGGCATTGCTATGCTCGCTGTACTAGTGCTTTTTTTTTTTTCTGTCTTGACTGGAGGCATCATAATGACTTTCAGTATGTAATAACATTTTCCCCTCAGAGTTTAGACATTATGAGTTAAGAGAGCTCAAATCCTTTATTATTCTGGGCAGTTGTAAAGGAAAGTATTTTGTACTTTTTTTAAGGGAAATTACTTGAGCATGTGTTTTGAACTGAAAGTGTTCACAGAACAGAGGAGCCTAAATTGACAATACAGTGATTACTTGCTGGCTTAAATGTTTGTTTTAGTTATTTAGGATAGTTATATTATTTAAAGAAATATACAGGTGATCATAGTCCTATATTTTTTGTAAGGAAGCTACTTTGTTTATTGCATATTTTTGGTTATGAAACGGAAACTTTATTTATAGAAAAAAGAAAAGGAGTACTTGTGGCACCTTAGAGACTAACCAATTTATTTAAGTACTCCTTTTCTTTTTGCGAATACAGACTAACACGGCTGTTACTCTGAAACCTTTATTTATAGAAAGTGAATTAAACTGCTATTAATTTTAAGCATTCAGGTAAATGATCTGAATACTGTGACTGCAACAATCACTACAGGATTTCAGTGGAACAACTATTGAATTTATGTAAACTGACAAGGAACATTAGGCTTTCTGTTTGTGGGTAGTTGAATTGTTGAAGCCTAAAGCTAAAGAGGAGTTATGCATGTAGCTTGGGAGACAATGTTCGGAAACATTTATTGCAAAAGGTAACGCTATAAGGAATCAAACAATAAAGGAGAGTAAATAAATAAAACAAATGTTGGGTTTAACACATTTGTGGCAAGATCATGTTCCTGTTAAAGTCAATGGCCAAATTTTAATTGACTAAAAGGGATCAAAATTGGGCCATTTTATTTATGTATTTCACAGGCACAGTAAATGAAATCATCAAGCCATAGTGCAAATTTAAGTGTAAAACTCATGTTTTTAAATTCTAAGAAAACACAAAGAAGAAACTGTCATAAATTGGTAAAAACAAATAATTATATAAACAGTAAAAATGGTGATGCATGCTCTAATTCAACAATCACCTAGACACATGCTTAAACCCAAGTACATACCCAAGAGCTCTGCTGAATTGGGGCCTTGAACCACATGAGTAACTTTAATCATGTAAATAGTTCTACCAAAGTCACTTTTTTTTATTTTGGGTTGTAATTTTTTTCTTTGTGGTTTGTGTTGAGAGCAACACTTTTGCAAAATGATTGCTATTATAGCAGTTGTGATACCACATCTTTTGTTCTGGACGCCTTTGTGCTGTGATTGCTTCCACACTTATTGCAAAAAAATAAATCTGGTCTCTGCCATTTGTTCACTCTCGAAATTTTGTCTTTATGCTTTGGTAGGAAATCTTAATTAGATGTACTTCTGTTCTTTCACTGCTTGTTAACTCTTTCAAATGGAAGCATTGTTTTCACTATCCTGCAAATACCCAAGGTTCTTTGTAAAGTCAAGTCCATTTCTTGCAATAACCTTGCTCTCTGATCTGTTTATTTGTTATACCAGAATTAGTTACAAATAACAGTTAACTATTGAATATAACATTGTTATATAGGTCTGTAACACAGCAGTCAATGGTCTTGTCAGGCAGCTAGTTTCTTGTAAAGAAAACATGCCTTACTGTGACATTCTAGAGTGGATCACAGTATTCCTGAGACTGCTGAATAACTGTGGCAGTTTCCAGTCATCTTTATGATTGTACTGGAACACATTGTAGCTCTCCAATGCCTTTGGGCCAGCCACACACAGCATTTGGAGAATTTTACTCCAATTGCTCTGCAATACCCCTTGCTTCCAGAACTGAGACATCTAAGTGGCTTCATTTATTTCATTTTTGCCAACACTTAAGTTTTCTTCTGACACTATGTCATAAGAGTGTGACACACAGGAGTACTTATGTTTATTTTCTGGCCCAATCATAGGATGTGGACCAGGGTCACTTGTCAAATCACAGAGGTCAGCATCAGTCTCTCTAGTGATTACAAAACCACAATCATAACTGAAAACTTTGTAATTTCAGCACAGTGGCTCAGCACACTTACCCTCATCACAGACAGACAGGCTCTGTTTACCATCTGTCCTACAGTGTGACACACACTGATTAAATTTTCAGTTTTGCCTTTATGTAACCTACTCAACAGAAAAAATATCTAGTGCAATGCAACACAATCTGCAATAAATTTATGCGTAAAAGAATTTTTGAGGTGGGGAAGGAGGAGAAAAAACAAAAGAAAAGCTACTTTGAAGCTGCTGAGGAAAAGTCACACTTATCTGATATATACTAAAGTGAGTTTGTTTATCAAAGTCTTTTCTTTTCTTTTTTCTTTCATAGATTAATAAATAAAAGGCACAATGGCTTAAATATACCCTAACCAGGAACAAATAAAAATAAATTGGAGAAAAGCTTTGTTTAGGTATCTACTTATCTTTGTATAGCTTTTATAGTTTTATATTCATCTGGGCTGAGCAGGGAAGGACTCCATGTTTCATGATTCTCATTAGTGGCAGCTGCCATGTGTTTGTTAGTTTAGCCAATGCTACCTGATGCCCAAGGAAATTAAATAAACAAGCCTGCTCACCCACTGACACACCAGATATTACTAGTTCCATTACATACTTTCTGTTATGATCACATTTGCCCATTTTCCAACTTTCCCATTCTCCCTGCTTATTAGGTTCAAGTGCTAAATAAGGAAAATCAGAAATAATGATACATGAATATTTAAAGGTAATAAAATATTGATGAATATACCTACAACAATGTTCTGACTTCAATAGTGTGTAAATGTGCACACCCTTAAATGTCACAGCTATTCAAATACTGCAGTCTTTGTTATATTTCCGATTGAAGCATGCTCTGTCAGGGAAAGGAGGTAAGGGAATAAGTACAAAAACATTATCTATGTCCATTCTGTCTGCCTATATTAGATGCCCATCATCAATTTGCCTATTTTGAAAACTAGGGATCATTTAGGGTATGTCTTCCTGGTTTGAGTAGACAGATGCGCTAGCTCAAAGAGAGCTAGCATGCTAAAAATAGCAGGCTAGCCAGAGGTAGCATCAGTGGCAGATTGAGCTGGTTGCCTGTGTAAATACTCAGGGGATCCGGGAAGGTTTGTACTCCGGCAGTGAGTCCAAGCTGCTGCTTATGCTACCTCTGCTACACGGCTATTTTTAGCACACTCCCAGCTGCAATGGATACATACTGTTAAATTGTATTTGTTCTCCTACTGACTCCACATTGTTAGATTTCAATAGACGATCTCCCACCGCTACACAAAAAACCAGACACAAACATAGCAAAGGCAGGATCTCCACAGCAGTATTGATTTATATATTGTCTTTTTTAGGGCTGTCAAGCAATTAAAAACATTAGTCGCGATTAATTGCACTGTTAAACAATAACAGAATACCATTTATTTAAATTTTTTGGCTGTTTTCTACATTTTCAAATATATTGGTTTCAATCATAACACAGAATACAAAGTGTACAGTGCTCATTTTATATTTATTTTTATTACAAATTTTGCACTGTAAAAAACAAAAGAAATTGTATTTTTCAATTTACCTAGTACAAGTACTGTAGTGCAATCTCTTTATCGTGAAAGTTGAACTTACAAATGTAGAATTATGTACAAAAAAACCCCTGCATTCAAAAATAAAACAATGTAAAACTTTAGAGCCTACCAGTCCACTTAGTTCTATTTCTTGTTCAGCCAATCGCTCATACAAACAAGTTTGTTTACATTTGCAGGAGATAATGCTGCCTGCTTCTTGTTCACAATGTCACCTGAAAGAGAGAACAAGTGTTCTCAAGGCACTGTTGAAGCTGGCAATTCTCCCCCAAGGAGTTCAGTCACAAATTTAATTAACACATCATTTTTTTAACAAGTCATCCGCATGGAAGCATGCCCCCTGGAATGGTGACTGAAGCATGAAGGGGCATACAAATGGCACGTAAATACCTTGCAATGTTGGCTACAAAAGTCCCATGCGAACACCTGTTCTAACTTTCTGGTGACACTGTAAATAAGAAGTGGGCAGTATTATCTCCTGTAAATATAAACAAACTTGTTTGTCTTAGCGATTGGCTGAACAAGAAGTCTGACTGAGTGGACTTGTAGGCTCTAAAGTTTTGCATTGTTTTGTTTTTGAGTACAGTTATCTAACAAAAAAAATTTACATTTGTAAGTTGCACGATAAAGAGATTGCACTATAGTACTTGTATGAGGTGAATTGAAAAATACTGTTTCTTTTGTTTATCATTTTACAGAGCAAATATTTGTAATAAAAATAATATAGAGTGAGCAGTGTACACTTTGTATTCTGTGTTGTAATTGAAATCACAATATTTTTAAAATATAGAAAAACATCCAAAAATATTTAATAAATTGCAATTGGTATTCTATTGTTTAACAGTGCGATTAAAACTGCGATTAACTGTGATTTTTAATTTTGTTTAATTTTTTTGAGTTAATCGTGTGAGTTAACTGCGATTAACTGACCGTCCTAGTCATTTTTAATAATCAGATTTTTGTTGCATATTTATTTAGTACACAGTCTATGTATCTTTGTGTATATGTCTGTACAGATATTGAAGTTGTTTTCATAATATTTTTCTAACCAGAACTTTGATAAGTTTGTCTTTGTGTTTTGTGAATTATTTGTTAATCATTCCTGCTTTCTGCCAGTTAGTCATAAAATATTGGTTAGTCGTAAGTATTAACTGAATAATTTTCAGATTAAAGGTGGTTCAAAAACCGTTCACTGCAAATGTTCACTATTCCACATTTGCAGTTTGTGATGCCTGGCTGTTCATATTGTATTATTTTGGCTCCCTGATCAGATGGCTGACCCTTTCTAATGGAAGAAGATGAACAACAACAAATAATAATGCACTTCCAGGACAAACTGGTGAAATTTTGTGATTCACATATAACTTCAAAAATACTGGCAGTTGTACAAATATCTGCAATTCACAAATAATGTCACTCCATGACATCAGCAAACCAGATTCAAATAATGTATTCATTATCAGTCTAACAAATTTGTTATTATTCAACCACCACCACCACAAAGAATCTGTTTGAATCAAAACTCGGTTTTTTATCTCATGTTTTTAAAATTCAGAAAGTCCGTGCATTTATTTCCTCCATGTTTCTAATACCTTACAGCAAAAACCAATTAAGTACTTACTACTATGTTGTTCAACATTTTAGTCAGTGAAGAGAAAATGGTATTTCAAGCTAATAATTTTCTCTGAGGACAAAGACTGCTAGAAAATAAATACTGAGGTGGTAGCTTTCAGCTATTTACCAAGAACCATATTCTCATTTGGAAAGTTAACAAACATTAAACTTGTTAGAATCAAGGAGGGACACAGGGGCTGTCAAAAGTAATTGTATTGTAGTAAAAACTGTTGAAAAATAAAATTTCTTCAGGCAAGGATTTGTGAAACTGTGAAATTCTTCAGGAAGTCATGGAAATCTGCATTGCAATACCCTGTTTCCTAAGGTTTCCAGAGGGATCTCACAGAATGTATAGTAAAGCTGCATTTTTTTCTTTTTGTAATTACTCTGTTCATACTATCTGTGCAATATTCCCTCTTGTATGGATACATTCCATACAAATAATTGTAGAAAATGATGTTTTCATTTCCTTTGGTGATGATAGGCCCTGTTGCACACAGTTATTAAAACAAATAACCAGTGAATAAGCATGCATTGACAGCGAATTTTATATAATATGCCTATTTCATACATTGATGGAATTTGAATAATTTTAATACATACACGCACCATGTTATGTTAAAAATTGCAGTAGCAAGCACAATCCCTATTGGGAATACTGAAAACAGAATCATTAGAACGATGCTATTGTAGGTCTATGTTTTGTGTGTGACACCTAGGATGAAATCCTGCAGCCCTTTGGTACAATTATAGAAGCCCCCACCCACTGTGAAGGGATCAGGAAACAGAACTCTACAGCCTGTGTGCTACAGATTCATTTTCTACTGCTGCCTTTTCCAGTAGGGCCACTTGGGAGTATGACATTGTTATCCATGCAGAGGGAAACCTTTTCTTACTAGGCAACAGCTCAGTTAAAAAGATCTGGATAGCAGTTGGAGGAATTAACATGTGAAGCTGTGGTAGCAATGTATGCTCTGTAGTGTTGATCTAATCCTCCAACTCTATGACAGTCTGCTGAAATTTTACCACTTTGTTTTCCCCAGTGCAGGATTATAGTCCCTCTAAGGTTAGCAAGGAGAAATGTCCCCTTCCCCTGAAGGGAACAAACTAACAATACAAATAAATGAATTTATGCTAACAAACAGAGACAGGGCTGGTGATCAATTGGCCAAACTAATTTGTAAGTTTCAAGTTAACATTAACATAAACATAGATATTAATACAATCATCAAAATTCCACTCATTCCAGTGAGTTTCTTTGTGTATAGGCTGCACTCTATGTGGAAAAAGATCCAAATAAGTAATATAAAATCAAGGCTATGTGCCCAACATTCCTCACACATGGAGTCAATGTTGGAGCAATACATTGTCCACCAATTACCTCTGAAGTAGATCAGTCTATCTGCCTGGAGGCGCTGTATTGCTGATCTCTGCCTAATGAGACTCCTGGCCCCAATGGCTATAGGAGTATGAAATATACCCTTTGTTGGTGCTTCTCCTCTGTTGTTTTTTCCCCCTCCCTGTATGTGTTTTAAAAACACAAAGCAAGCCAGCCCCAGACATCAATGACCATAAGTGTTCAGAATGTCAATAAATCAAATTCAAAAATGGTTAGGACCAGACCCCTAGTTGGGGTAAACTGGTATTAGCTCCATTTAGGTCAATTTAAGGTCCATTTAAATCAATGAAGCTAGGCTGATTTACATCAGATAAGGATCTGAAATTTATAATCTATTAGAACAATATATTTATACCAATTACTCCAATCCAGCACAACTCTCTTTTCTCTTTATTGTTGATTTCCAAATCAACCTGCATCACTGAAAAAATAATGCATAGTGTGTAAATTCTTAACATTTTCCCCCAGGTCCACTTCCCTTAATATGATTTCAATCACTTCTTCAAAAATAGTAAATTCCCATCATACTTGTTTAAAATAACAAAATAATCTAACTCATACAAAATCACTCCACTAAATACTCTATCTGCATATTCTTATAAAAGCACAATTCACCTGAATTACCACATAAAACAATATGTACAACACTCAGATATTTTTGACTGCTAGTCAGCACTCAGTATTGCCAAACCCAAGTACTCAAGAGTCATGAGGCAGGCCCCTCAAAAAACATGAGATTGGCTCAGAAATTGAGATTTTTATAATATAATAAATTTGGCTTTTTACTTGCCTTCTGGTTTTTGAGTCTTTAGATTCGCATTTGCAATCTTTTCTCCAAAGCCATGAGAACTAATAAAAACTTACTTAAAAAAATAAAGTAAAAGCCAATATTTTCATGTAATCACATGACTCCAGGAGCTAAGGCTTTAAGAAAAATGACAAATATTGTGAGACTGAAAAAAATCTCAAGCACTGCAACACTTAAATCTCTCGCTTCAGCAAGAAATAACATTTACTCACAAGACACAATCCATTTAGATTTCTTTGCATTCATATCTCTTGGTTTCCCTTTTCCTCCAACTTTATGGAAAGTTATTTTCTTCTTTGCTCACATATCCTCTTAGTGGCACCGGATCAAATAAAATAGCTGTTTTACATATGTTCTTAGAATCATAGAATATCAGGGTTGGAAGGGACCCCAGAAGGTCATCTAGTCCTAGTCTTCTCCTGTCCCTCCCCACTGTCCCCCTCCCACCTACCCACACCTAATTTAATGGTATAGGCATTGTCCATGAAGTTCAAAAAGTCCACTTAGGAATCACTTTTAAAGAGTGAAACTCTTTTAAGGGTTACACAAACCTATGAATTCACACAAGGATAAAAAAAAGTAACCTCTAACTTAAATTCATTTTTGTTAGCAGCCTCATTTGTTTTGGTTTTTATTCCTCTATGAATTCATTACATTTTGCTCTGAGGGCAATGGTATTAGATGCAGTTTCAAGGAAGACATTTATGGCTACATCCCTGGAGGGCTGACACAAGCTAAGCATCTGCTAGCATCAGCAAAATATGCAGGGGAGAATAAAGTGTTTGGAGAAACATTAGGGAAGTTTGTATCAGAGAAAGCTGAGAAAGCTAATATTTTGCTACTTTTATTTAGGAAAGTTACTTTACTATCTTAATTCTTTTCATGTTTCTTCCCATCACCAGGATAACAAAGAATAGACTCAGATTCTGCTAGATAGATCTTGCCACAGATTTTAAGAGGAAAGATTTTTAATTGCTCCTATGGAATGTCTATGAAGAACCAGCAACAGGTGGGTACATTAGAAGTGATGAGATGGTTCTGCTTTGGAAATGGCAGTGCACACAAATTTCCAATATTAACTATCAAAATAGTGGTATGTCATCATTTAAACAAAGGAACCACAGAAATAGTCTCTGAACCAAAGAAATATTGAGGCGTCATATACTCTTCCTTATATATAGATCTCACGCAGAGTGGACATTGGAGGAATACAAATAGTGTTAGATCTTAAACAGTTGAGGAAATTCACCATAATTAGCAAATCCTACATTCAATCCTATCTCCAATCACTGGGGAAAGTCATTCGTCATTGGGTCATCCGTTACAGTATGTGTCTTTTAGAAAGGGAAAAGAAAATCCTAACTTTTTTCATTGTATTATGTGAAAGCTGTAATATGATTTTCCAAAATTACTACATGTTCTTTTACATATATAAATTTCTTTGCAAGGACAAAAGTCACATGCATCAAGGCACTGCTACTTTCTACATCAAGAAAGGGAATCACTAATTACTGAAAAAGAAAAGGAGTACTTGTGGCACCTTAGAGACTAACCAATTTATTTGAGCATGAGCTTTCGTGAGCTACAGCTCACTTCATCGGATGCATACCGTGGAAACTGCAGCAGACTTTATGTACACACAGAGAATATGAAACAATACCTCCTCCCACCCCACTGTCCTGCTGGTAATAGCTTATCTAAAGTGATCATCAGGTTGGGCCATTTCCAGCACAAATCCAGGTTTTCTCACCCTCCACCCCCCCACACAAATTCACTCTCCTGCTGGTGATAGCCCATCCAAAGTGACAACTCTTTACACAATGTGCATGATAATCAAGTTGGGCCATTTCCTGCACAAATCCAGGTTCTCTCACCCCCTCACCCCCCTCCCAAAAACCACACACACAAACTCACTATCCTGCTGGTAATAGCTCATCCAAAGTGACCACTCTCCCTACAATGTGCATGATAATCAAGGTGGGCCATTTCCAGCACAAATCCAGGTTTTCTCACCACCCCCCCCCCCATACACACACAAACTCACTCTCCTGCTGGTAATAGCTCATCCAAACTGACCACTCTCCAAGTTTAAATCCAAGTTAAACCAGAACATCTGGGGGGGAGGGTAGGAAAAAACAAGGGGAAATAGGCTACCTTGCATAATGACTTAGCCACTCCCAGTCTCTATTTAAGCCTAAATTAATAGTATCCAAATGCAGGTAGGAGACTTCCTACATGCATGCCTCCAGCTTTCACCCTGACCACACCACACGATCCATCGTCTACAGCCAAGCTCTGCGATACAACCGCATTTGCTCCAACCCCTCAGACAAGAGACAAACACCTACAAGATCTCTGTCAAGCTTTCTTACAACTACAATACCCACCTGCGGAAGTAAAGAAACAGATTGATAGAGCCAGAAGAGTTCCCAGAAGTTACCTACTACAGGACAGGCCTAACAAAGAAAATAACAGAACGCCACTAGCCGTCACCTTCAGCCCCCAACTAAAACCCCTCCAACGCATTATTAAGGATCTACAACCTATTCTAAAGGATGACCCAACACTCTCACAAATCTTGGGAGACAGGCCAGTCCTTGCCTACAGACAGCCCCCCAACCTGAAGCAAATACTCACCAACAACCACATACCACACAACAGAACCACTAACCCAGGAACTTATCCTTGCAACAAAGCCCGTTGCCAGTTGTGCCCACATATCTATTCAGGGGACACCATCACAGGGCCTAATAACATCAGCCACACTATCAGAGGCTCGTTCACCTGCACATCCACCAATGTGATATATGCCATCATGTGCCAGCAATGCCCCTCTGCCATTTACATTGGTCAAACTGGACAGTCTCTACGTAAAAGAATAAATGGACACAAATCAGATGTCAAGAATTATAACATTCATAAACCAGTCGGAGAACACTTCAATCTCTCTGGTCACGCAATCACAGACATGAAGGTCGCTATCTTAAAACAAAAAAACTTCAAATCCAGACGCCAGCAAGAAACTGCTGAATTGGAATTCATTTGCAAATTGGATACTATTAATTTAGGCTTAAATAGAGACTGGGAGTGGCTAAGTCATTATGCAAGGTAGCCTATTTCCCCTTGTTTTTTCCTACCCTCCCCCCCAGATGTTCTGGTTTAACTTGGATTTAAACTTGGAGAGTGGTCAGTTTGGATGAGCTATTACCAGCAGGAGAGTGAGTTTGTGTGTGTATGGGGGGGGAGGGTGAGAAAACCTGGATTTGTGCTGGAAATGGCCCACCTTGATTATCATGCACATTGTAGGGAGAGTGGTCACTTTGGATGAGCTATTACCAGCAGGATAGTGAGTTTGTGTGTGTGGTTTTTGGGAGGGGGGTGAGGGGGTGAGAGAACCTGGATTTGTGCAGGAAATGGCCCAACTTGATTATCATGCACATTGTGTAAAGAGTTGTCACTTTGGATGGGCTATCACCAGCAGGAGAGTGAATTTGTGTGGGGGGGTGGAGGGTGAGAAAACCTGGATTTGTGCTGGAAATGGCCCAACCTGATGATCACTTTAGATAAGCTATTACCAGCAGGACAGTGGGGTGGGAGGAGGTATTGTTTCATATTCTCTGTGTGTATATAAAGTCTGCTGCAGTTTCCACGGTATGCATCCGATGAAGTGAGCTGTAGCTCACGAAAGCTCATGCTCAAATAAATTGGTTAGTCTCTAAGGTGCCACAATTACTCCTTTTCTTTCTGTGAATACAGACTAACACGGCTGTTACTCTGAAACTAATTACTGAAATCTCCATATAGAAAGCAACATTCTCAATACAAAATGCCTACACTTTGGCCAATGCCAAGACAATTCTTAAAGATCTAATCCTTATTCAGTCCTTACTAGAGTAAAATTCCCAAAAACTTCAAGAAGAGTTTTGTCAAGGAAAGAATTCAAGACTGCAGGATTTGGCCTAACTATTTCAGTAATAGTTTCACTGAGATTTCAGGAAGCTCACATTTATCCACACCTAAATGATCTGATAGTTAAAGAAAGCTGAAAGGAATTCACAATATGGTCACTGAACAGATAATAATGTCAGTCACTCTGCATTCCCTGTGGTCAACAGATGTCTACATCCTGTGAAAGACTGTTTCATTTTCACAGAAAGTACTACGAAATCATCAAAATTGTGGCTAAGAGGAAGGATGTTTGGGGAGAAAGTATCTCTTCAAAGTTCAGCCTCTCAAAGGAAATGGTATTTGTTAGTCAATTCTTAAATCAAATTCCCTGCATCATCCTTTAATCTTGATTAGAAAGTGTACACTTTCTAGAACACTGTAAGGTGGGGGAAAATTGTTTGAACAGCAACATAATGTTATGGAGAGTTTAATTTATACACATCTTCTATGAAGTTAATGTTTTAATCGTTAGATCGTGTTTCCAGAATTATATATAAAAACCAAGAGTTATGAGAGGCAACTTTGACTGACAAGTTTCCTGCTGTCCCCAATATTTTAAGAGAATAGTTCAACCCTGTCTGGTGGATTAGTGGGAATAATAATCCTAAGAAAAGAAAATGAGGTAAGCAAAATTTTCCTTTTTGCAGCATACAGTCTAATAATCAGTTTTATGATTTAACACTGATTATGTCAGTAAATTATAGTAATACAATATAATGATGACTTTGAGAAATGAGAGGAAATGCAATATGTAAAACTAAATTTTTCTAATTTCAAAATTTTAGTGAAGTTAGAAATTTTGATGAACAGAGGTGGGAAATGCTGTAAACATTTTTATGAAAAAATGCTCACTTTTCATCTAACTATAAAGCTAATCTAAATGTTAAATTTCAAATTTTGATTTGAAAAAACATATGGGGAAATATTTTAATTTTTTTTTTTTGCAATATTTCCTCTCCTCTTCTATTTTTCTACTAACTCTAAGGCTAAATCTTCACTAAAGGGAAACAAAATAATTTGTTTGACTTCGCCAGCTGTGATATAATACAGAAAAAATCACTGCACAACCCCAGTAATTTAAACAGTCAGCAGCACTTGGGCTGTAAATGGAATAGGGCTAGAGCCTGTGACCCGGCCCTATGTGGTACCAGTTTCAAAGTGTTGCAACACTGTTATATTTTCAAAGACAAAACAGATAATGTCTTATATTAAAATGGCGGCATAGTCCAAAATATTGTGCCTCGCCCAGAAATTGAGGCCATCTTTACACTTACTGGGGATTGACGCTGCTGTGATCGATGCAGCAGGGATCAATTTAGTGGGTCTAGTGAAGACCTGCTAAATTGACTGCAGAGAACTCTCCGGTGGACTCTGGTACTCTACCAGAATGAGAGAAGTAAGGTAAGTCAACAGGAGAGCGTCTTCCGTCAGTGCAGCGCACTGTAGACACCGCAGTAAGTCAACCTAAGCTACATCATAGAATCATAGAATATCAGGGTTGGAAGGGACCTCAGGAGGTCATCTAGTCCACCCCCCTGCTCAAAGCAGGACCAATCCCCAATTAAATCATCCCAGCCAGGGCTTTGTCAAGCCTGACCTTAAAAATTTCTAAGGAAGGAGATTCCACCACCTCCCTAGGTAACGCATTCCAGTGTTTCACCACCCTCCTAGTGAAAAAGTTTTTCCAAATATCCAACCTAAATCTCCCACACTGCAACTTGAGACCATTACTCCTTGTTCTGTCATCTGCTACCACTGAGAACAGTCTAGATCCATCCTCTTTGGAACCCCCTTTCAGGTAGTTGGAAGCAGCTATCAAATCCCTCCTCATTCTTCTCTTCCGTAGACTAAACATCCCCAGTTCCCTCAGCCTCTCCTCATAACTCATATGTTCCAGTCCCCTAATCATTTTTGTTGCCCTCCGCTGGACTCTTTCCGATTTTTCCACATCCTTCTTGTAGTGTGGGGCCCAAAACTGGACACAGTACTCCAGATGAGGCCTCACCAATGTCGAATAGAGGGGAACGATCACGTCCGTTGATCTGCTGGCAATGCCCCTACTTATACATCCCAAAATGCCATTGGCCTTCTTGGCAATAAGGGCACACTGTTGACTCCTATCCAGCTTCTCATCCACTGTAACCCCTAGGTCCTTTTCTGCAGAACTGCTGCCTAGCCATTCGGTCCCTAGTCTGTAGCGGTGCATTGGATTCTTCTGTCCTAAGTGCAGGACTCTGCACTTGTCCTTGTTGAACCTCATCAGATTTCTTTTGGCCCAATCCTCCAATTTGTCTAGGTCCCTCTGTATCCTATCTCTACCCTCCAGCGTATCTACCTCTCCTCCCAGTTTAGTGTCATCCGCAAACTTGCTGAGGGTGCATTCCACACCATCCTCCAGGCCATTTATGAAGATATTGAACAAAACCGGCCCCAGGACCGACCCTTGGGGCAACCGGCTGCCAACTAGACATGGCGCCATTGATCACTACCAGTTGAGCCCGACAATCTAGCCAGCTTTCTATCCACTTTATAGTCCATTCATCCAGCCCATACTTCTTTAACTTGCTGGCAAGAATACTGTGGGAGACAGTGTCAAAAACATCGACCCCAGCTACATTGTTCATGTGGCTGGAGTAGCTTAACTTAGATCAACTTACCCCAATAGTGTAGACAAGGCTGAAGACAAACTCAAAACATATTGATGAAACATTTCCAGGAAACACACATAAAAATATTCATTATGAAATATAAGTAAAGAAATATCTGCAAGCTCCACAGGCCCATAGAATGGCCAAAAGATTATTTTTGCCTAAACTCAACAAAAGATACAGCTATGAAGAAAAAGGATCTCCTAACACAACAACTAATCAGGAAATAACATATACTAGCACAGGATTATCCTAGAGAAATGAAAATTGAAAGGATTTGCCTGGAAAACTCCAACTTTCTACCTAAGACGTGGTTGAGCAAAATAACTCAAAATATCTCTGACAACTTTACAAAATCATTGCAAACAAACTACATGTATCCTGTGGGAGACAGACTTCATGGGAAAATGTACATTCAACCTGCCAAATTTTTAGATATCCTTTGTTTAGATATCCTGTGTTACTCATCTCTGACCTCAGCACTATAAGGCTGAGTTCTGGGGTTATAAGAGCTTTGACTCCATTTTGTTGCAAGAAATGAATCCATTGAGGGTTCAGTCATTGCAAAAGAAATTCAGATTTAATTGGGTGTAAATCAAATTGCTAACATGATTTTTATTTCAGTTTCAGTATTCAGTTTCCCTTGCTAGTGTTTTTTATTTGTTGGTTTGTTTTTTAAGACATTATAATTTGTCATGACATTTTCTGAATGTGTGAACTACATAGACATAGATTCTGAAGGCTGTGCAGTTGAGTTTTAAGTCCACAGCTTCAAGAGAATTAATCCATCCATTGTGGCCTCTCTTCCCCAAAAAGATGCTCTAAGGCAGATGTATAATATAACTCCCAAGTGTTGGTAATTAGGACTCTATAGTATATAATTCACTGCTGGTACTTTATGAACAAAGTTCAATGGTGGAGAATTATATGCCTGCTTATTTAGATGATAACACATTTTAAATACAGATATTTTTCCTTCAGTGACTGTACTTGCTAAAATGACCACTGCAGTATCATAACAGCAAAGAGAATGCACAGGTTAGAATCATAGAATATCAGGGTTGGGAGGGAGGTCATCTAGTCCAACCCCCTGCTCAAAGCAGTACCAATCCCCAATTTTTGCCCCAGATCCCCTAAATGGTGCCCTCAAGGATTGAACTCACAACCCTGAGTTTATTAGCAGGCTGATGCTCAAACCACTGAGCTATCCCTCCCACAAGGTTCTAGTAGCTTTATTTTTCATTTGTATTTTAAGTATTGTTTTTCCTAAAGGAGCTACTTATTTCAGTTACTTTATTTGCTCCCTCTGCCTAGACTCCAGCATCTCTCATGCAACTTACAAACCTTGCTTCCTTCCTCATTCTCATGCTACCAGGAAGGCTCCACAGCTAGTCTCATTATGGTTCTTGTGTGTGAAAGGGGTTTATTTATCATGAAAAATATGTCCATTTGGAGAGCCACAACTAGGAGCTACTGTAAAGAAAATACTGAAATTGGAGCCTCTGAGCTGGGAGGAAATGCAAAGGTTTGAAAGAAGGGGATCTAGCAGAATCACTGAAGTAAAACATCAAGTTCAGATCAAATTTATGGCCTTGTGATCCTGCTCTGACTGTGATTTCTTTCTTGGTGGAGAAGAAGTAAGCCCAAAGTGAGAGAGAACTAGCACAGACAGACATCAGTGAGTGAGACAGGAACAGAGGGGGGTAGATGGCAAGGAAAGTATTTCAAACCATTGTTTAAAGAAAGGTGACAGAGGAGCAAAAAGGAAAGAGAAGCTTAAGTCACAGAAGAACACTCGAAGTTTTTTTCATTATTGTATTTATTTAAAAAGCTGAAAGACAAGTGTGGAGCAAGCGCTGTATGCAACACTTTTCAGCTCACCCTGCACTTGAGAACGTGGTAAACAGTCTTTTACAGCTCATGTTGAAGCTCATCCCATGGCTCTCATTTCATAGACTCGTAGAAATATAGGACAGGAAGGCATTTTCCCCTCAGACGCAAATCAATCCACCATTTCCTCCCCTCCCCTCCCCAAAAAAGGAGGGGGATTCACAGTCATGCGGTTTGCAGGTCACATATACCAGTCCTAGGTGGCTGTTGTGATGACATAAATATGCCATTTTATTGTAGGATTGATCACTGTGACAAGCATTTAGCCCCAGCAATCAGTTTCTATTACGAAGGCTCCTGAAATCATGAAACCAGCCAGACACTTCCTCTTTTTTTAAATTATAAATTGAGATTACACTTGAACTTGACATTTGTAGGATCCCAAACATCTAGAAGCTTGTGGCTGGAGGGCCTCTATAGGCCTCCAAGGCCAACCCTGATAAAGGTTTGGAAAGGTTCCAAACTAGCAAGAATCTAATGCTTTCATTATGCATGGCTAATTGTCTTCTTTGCAAGAAAATCTAACAAGTGTTGGCAGCTAACCCTGTAGCAAGGAGATAGTGTGGACCATAAATCCCGGCATCGCTAATATTTCATTATCAGTTTTTGTAATTCATATATATTGCCTCCATAAATCCATGAATATAGGGTTGAAGTGAGAAGAACCGGACTTGGGCCAAACTGATATTTTGTTACAAACCAGCTTTTGTCACAAGCTTTCAGGCCCTATTTTTTTTTTTTTTTTTAAGAACTATTGGTTGTGAATCTCTCTCTGACTGTTGATCATGAACTCCTTAAAGGAAGACCCAACATCCTGTTCCATTCAGCCAAGCAATCTCAAAGTGCATAGGGTAAGAAGTAATTATCTCCATGAATAAACAGTGAAATAGAATGTTTAATTAAAATTTACATTGCTGGAACCAGGCATCTTAGAGAAAAGTATTTCTTCATGTCACTAGCCGTGCATGAGTCCAGTGGAAGGAAAATGTAGATGGATGGGTAGCTGGAAGGAAAGGAAATTCTTGATGGGTAGAAAGCTTGTCTGGTTTTGCTCCATTTGTTCCACACAGCTGGCTTCACCTGGCTTCTGGGATTCCCCTGTGTGAGGGAAGTCTCCAGGATCCCCCAAGTGGGAAGGACTACACAGCTATTTTAGCCCTGTGAGCCTGAATCAGTTGACCTGGGCTCTGAGATTTGCTGCTGTGGTTTGCTTGTTTGATTTACAGTGTATATGTACCCACAGTCACCCTCTGCTGACTAGGGGCTGGAAACATCCCCACACCCTGACTGCTTTTCTGTCTTCACAGTTCACTTCTGGGATGACAAAGATGTATTCCTTTTTACTACAGGTTGTTATATTAACAGCTTTGGACACTGAAAATATATCATTACCACAATTCACACATCTGCTGGAATGCTATCCAGTATCCTAACATTTAAAGTGCCGTTTAAACCTCCCCATTCCAACTGTACTGCACTAAAGGCACAATGGTTTCAAATTGTCCCAATGCAAGGAGTTGTACATTTTCCCCAGTGAGCATATCAGATTCCCTAACCATGCCTTTTCGGACCAGAGAAATCTGGGTGCCACTGTGGTGTAACTTGCTGTTCAACATGGGAACTTTAATAAACTCTTTATCAACCTCCAGTGAGTGGGTCCTTGCAAAATTCACCAGGGTCTTCTCAGGAAGCCCCTTGGGTCCTGAGTCTGAGGTAGTTGTATTAACCTGGGCCAGCCTGGGTTTGTATTTGGATTCTCCTCGCTTAGGATCATCTTTTCTCATGTGCTCAGTGGGACCATATGAGGAACCCTGCCTTGGGCCATTCTCCTGTGATAGAGGCCTGTAATTATGATTACATGGAGGGAATTGGTTCTGTGGTTGTAGGTGCCTAGACTCTGCGCCATTCTCCCTTTTTCCAGGGATAAAATGTGCCCTCCCATTACCCCAGCCTTCTGCCCTTCTTTCTGGGGTTAGAGCTCACTAGACACTCTAACATCCTAGTTTGTATGTAGGAATCAGCAAAATCGTCTTCCTCTTGAATATTGCCAAGGGATTTAGCCCAAATGGCCACTCTGATCTCCTCAAGCATATACTCAGGAAATGTTCCTGTGCAAAGAGGTCAAATAAAGGCTCATAATTCTCTACCTCTTTTCCATTTGTCCATTTTTCATTAAATCACGCATCGTATGCACGCATTCTCCGTGACTCATCTTATGCTTTATGAGACTTCTGAATCTTAACCTATACACCTCAGGGGTGAGTTGAAAGTTTCACAACACAGCTTTTTAAAATTCATCATATTTCAAAGCCTCCTTCATGTCCATTTCATTAAATACTTACTCTGCTCTTCCTGAGAGTTTGGAGATAAGCATGGGAGCTCTCTTGTCTTCTGTAATCTTATACAGTTTGCAAATTCTTTCAAAAGTGGTGAGAGAAATCCATTTCTCTGTATGCAGGGCACAGTTTTTCCCAGCTGGACGACTTTTGGAGGGGACTGATTGCTGCTTGAGAGTTTTGTGTCTGCATCACCAGCATCTTGTGTTTGTGTTCACTAGCCTCATGCTTCCACTATTCTGGTTCCATGGCTCACTGGGGGCAGCCTTTCTGCTGCTTCTTTCTGCTGCTCAGTTTCCAGAGCTCTTTGGTGTGCTTACTTTCTGCCTTCCAGATCCATTTCTTTTTCCTTCTCTGCTATTTCCAGCTTTTGTAACTCTAACTCAGTCAGTCTGAGTTGTGTGACTGTCTCACACTGTGGGCTGTGTCTTTGCCCTCAAGTCCTCTTGGTGGATCAGGTTGTTCTTTTTTGCTGTTTATGATGCTTGCTGCTTTTATTTTACTTCCTTTCTCTGAAATACAGAAAATAAAAAATGTAACCTTTCTTTGTCTGTTCCCAACCATCTCTCTTGTGAATCTCTCTGAACCCAATTTGCTTGGAGTGTGAACCTTAGTTAACCAGCAAACTGTATGTAAAACCTGCCGGCTCTGCCATTCTGACACTTTCTTGGTATATCCAGGACTGTGGGTCATCCTATTACCACCTGCCTCTGTGAGAAAGAGAGACTTGCCTATGTTTAACTGGTCATCAGCTCCCTAATGTCCCCAGTTTGTTAGCCACCCAAACAATCTACTCAGGGCTCTGCCAGTCCTTATTTTGCCTTGCAGGTTAACACTTGGTGTACCCTGGCACCTGAGTTCCCCTGAAGTGTCCAGCCCCTGTCACTGGACACTCACAGTAATTACCAGCTTTGCTGTTCCCAGAGGAACAGTACACTTACACTGTGACTGGTACACCACAAGATCACGTTCTTTATAGCATTACAGCACTGAAATATATTTATAGTGAATCAAACATGATTTTATGATCAAAGTTAAGTTTTAAGAGATAGATAGTAAAGATAACCAATGGAAACAAAAATGGCTACACATATAAAACAAAGCATAAAATGCATTCCTAGGTCTATAATAATTCATGGCTACCTTTCCTATTTAATAAAGTACATTTTCTATTGAAGATTCAGTCTGACAGAGCTTCAGGTTTCAGTCAAAACCAGGATCCAAGTTTTCATGAACACTCCATGCTCTTCAAGGGGTTTCCTCAGTAAATGGATACTAAAATGGCTTTCTCATCCTTCAGTTATAGTCAGTAAATGTTTGAAGTGCTCTCCACTGAGTGTTCTCTGGTGTGCTCATCCCCATGTTGACTTTACATCCTCGTGCTGATTTGGAATGCAAATATAGTTCCCATTGTGTTGGGCTTACAATGCTTACTTTTGGGGATAAGTGAAAGTCATTCTTTGTCTGGGAGAAAACTTATTTGTCAGTTCTGCCTTTTTACATAGATAAAACACCTTTTTAGTAGGTACATATAATTCTTTAAATATCAACAGTGCATACATTTCACAATGATATTAATGACCAGCATGACACCAGCTTTTATTTGACACTACTGATGGATAAATACCATGAAATTGGTGTGTTAGGCCTATTAGGAGTTGCTGACACTGAGTAGTGAACCCTTTGCCAGTTGGCATTGGAGGGGTTCTTAGGTTCACAGCCTCCAGTCTTGACCTGAATATGTCAAGAGATAGAGAATCCACCACTTCCCTGGAGAGTCTGTTCCAGTGGTTAATCATCCTCACTGTGAAAAATGTATGCCTTATTTCTCATTTAAATTTGTCTGGCTTTAGCCTCCAGCTATTGGTTCTTGTTATGCTTTCTCAGCTAGATTAAAGAGCTGTTTAGTACTTGGTATTTTTTTCCTGTGAGGGTTCATATACAGCTGCCCCAGGAATGGCCCCAGGATCAAGGAGTCCAAACCAGCTTTCTGATGTCCCACCCTCTCTGCTGTGTTTAGTCTCTGGGACAACATGTCATCTTTACATATTAGAGGGCTTTCTATCATTAAATCAGGCTGGAAACTGCTTTACAGTTTCTTCCCTAGGGATCTCACACTGCTAGTATCACAAAAGATATAATTTTTCAACCAGATGGCTGTCTCTATCTCTAAGCTTACATATACCACTAATAATTAAAATGTCACAGTTATTTATGGTGACAAATACTTCCTATCCTGTGAACTCTTATACTACTGTACTGAGCAATATGTGTGCAGTTTTCCTTTAAGTAATGAAGCAGTTACATTTCTTTAACATCAAATATCATTTCCTTCAGATCCTGGTTTTGAGGTCTCACATACAAGCCAGGAATCTTCAGAGGAACAGGATTTAAAGATTGGCTGCAAAAAAGGCATAACACAGTTAGGACATCTGCCTCAAGAAGGCACATAGGAGGCGATTCACAGTGGGACTCAGGCTGAGCATTGCAGTGGCAACTTTTAGGTGCCCTGCTGCCAAATGGAATCCTCTGCCTTGAGTTAGGTGCCTGGGTTCCCTAAACAATGCATTGGGAGAATTAGGTGCCTCAAAAGGGATTAGGTGCCTCAAATGGTCTCAAGTTGCAGTGGGGGAGGTTTAGGTTGGATATTAGGAAGAACGTTTTCACTAGGAGGGTGGTGAAACACTGGAATGCGTTACCTAGGGAGGTGGTGGAATCTCCTTCCTTAGAAGTTTTTAAGGTCAGGCTTGACGAAGCCCTGGCTGGGATGATTTAGTTGGGGGTTGGTCCTGCTTTGAGCAGGGGGTTGGACTCCTGAGGTGACCTTTCAACCCTGATATTCTATGATTTGATGATTCTATGATTTATTGAAGCCAGCATACTGAGCAAGAAGCCACCTAAGTTAGCCAGTAGGAAATGCTGAGGCAAGCAGGGTGAACAAAGCCCCACCCCTCAAAGCGAGTTGGGTACCTTGTCATAAATATAAAGGGAAGGGTAAACACCTTTAAATCCCTCCTGGCCAGAGGAAAAACCCTTTCACCTGTAAAGGGTTAAGAAGCTAAGATAACCTCGCTGGCACCTGACCAAAATGACCAATGAGGAGACAAGATACTTTCAAAGATGGAGGGGGGTGGAAACAAAGGGTTCTCTCTGTCTGTGTGATGCTTTTGCCAGAACCAGAGCAGGAATGCAGGTCAGAACTCCTGAAAAGAGTTAATAAGCAATCTAGTTAGATATGTGTTAGATTCTGTTTTGTTTAAATGGCTGATAAAATAAGTTGTGCTGAATGGAATGTATATTCCTGTTTTTGTGTCTTTTTGTAACTTAAGGTTTTGCCTAGGGGGATTCTCTATGTTTTGAATCTGATTACCCTGTAAGGTATTTACCATCCTGATTTTACAGAGGTGATTCTTTTACTTTAATTAAAATTCTCTTTTAAGAACCTGATTGCTTTTTCATTGTTCTTAAGATCCAAGGGTTTGGGTCTGTGTTCACCTATGCAAATTGGTGAGGATTTTTATTAAGTCTTCCCCAGGAAAGGGGGTGTAGGACTTGGGGGGATATTTTGGGGGGGGGAGACGTTTCCAAGTGGGCACTTCCCCTGTTCTTTGTGTAACACTTTGGTGGTGGCAGCATTTAACCTAAGCTGGTAAGAATAAGCAAAGGGGGTCTTTCATGCAGGTCCCCACATCTGTACCCTAGAGTTCAGAGAGGGGAAGGAACCTTAACATACCTAAATCCAGGTTGGAGGGAAGTACCTTCCTGCACTCAGGATTCACAGCCGTGAACCCTCTCCTGGAGTTGGGCATCTAAGCCAGCTCAGCTCTTTTTAAAGAAAAAAAAAAACAAGGAGAGGAGGTGGAGGAGCAGGAACTTGCATCCATGCTTCCTAAATCCCAGGTGAGTGCCCTAACCACTGAGATAAGGAGTATACGCGGTGGTATCACCACTACCACCACCACCACCACTGCTTCTGGCTGTGCAGAGCGCGCCCTGGTAAACATGCTGTCATAAATATAAAGGGAAGGGTAAAGCCCTTTGAAATCCCTCCTGGCCAGGGGAAAGCTCCTCTCACCTGTAAAGGGTTAAGAAGCTAAAGGTAACCTCGCTGGCACCTGACCAAAATGACCAATGAGGAGACAAGATACTTTCAAAAGCTGGGAGGAGGGAGAGAAACAAGGGGTCTGTGTCTGTCTGTAGTCGTCTTGGCCGGGGACAGAACAGGAATGGAGTCTTAGAACTTTTAGTAAGTAATCTAGCTAGGTATGTGTTAGATTATGATTTCTTTAAATGGCTGAGAAAAGAATTGTGCTGAATAGAATAACTATTTCTGTCTGTGTATCTTTTTTGTAACTTAAGGTTTTGCCTAGAGGGGTTCTCTATGTTTTTGAATCTAATTACCCTGTAAGATATATACCATCCTGATTTTACAGGGGGGATTTCTTTATTTCTATTTACTTCTATTTTTTATTAAAAGTCTTCTTGTAAAACACTGAATGCTTTTTCATTGTTCTCAGATCCAAGGGTTTGGGTTTGTGGTCACCTATGCAAATTGGTGAGGCTTTTTATCCAACATTTCCCAGGAAAGGGGGAGTGCAAGCGTTGGGAGGATTGTTCATTGTTCTTAAGATCCAAGGGTCTGGGTCTGTAGTCACCTAGGCAAATTGGTGAGACTTTTTACCAAATCTTGTCCAGGAAGTGGGGTGCAAGGTTTTGGGAAGTATTTTGGGGGGAAGGACGCGTCCAAACAGCTCTTCCCCAGTAACCAGTATTAGTTTGGTGGTGGTAGCGGCCTGTCCAAGGTGTAATATTTTGTACCTTGGGGAAGTTTTGACCTAAGCTGGTAAAGATAAGCTTAGGAGGTTTTTCATGCAGGTCCCCACATCTGTACCCTAGAGTTCAGAGTGGGGGAGGAACCTTGACACATGCTCTCAGGTGGCCCCTGCTCATGCCTACCAGACTGGGAACCTCAGATGACAGAGAGGAGAACACCTAGTTCTTGCATCCTGCTGAGGCTTAGGCATGAGTTATGTGCTAGTGTCAGGAATGAGGCAGTTGTGCACACGCCTATCCACAGGAATTTAGGTACCTGTGGAAAGTTAGGCATTAGGGACTTTTGGTGCCTACAGGGTTGGGCAGCAGCTGAGCAGGGGTTTTGGGGAGCTACATTTAGGACTTTAGGTGCCTCAATTGGCAATTAGGCACCTATGTCCCCCTTGTGTGTCCTACCCTTAAGACTTGATTCTCATTTCACTTACACCAGTGTAGCACTACTGAAATCAATGGAGTCATACCAGTGTAAACACAGTGAAAGAAGAAGGAGGTTCAACAAAAACATGCCTACCCAGGGCCAGATTCTGATAGCTTTACTCATATTTAGCAATCATTTCGATGGGACTACTCCCAGAGTAATCCAGCCCTCAGTGATTTAAGCTGATTTTCAACTACCAGACTAACATGACTGCTAATTTGCTATAGCTCCATCTATGACACTTGTTTACAAATACTTTCCATAAAGGTTACCCTCACCCTCTACACACACCTCTTAGAGAATTACCATTGTATCCGATGAAGTGAGCTGTAGCTCACCAAAGCTTATGCTCAAATAAATTGGTTAGTCTCTAAGGTGCCACAAGTACTCCTTTCCTTCCAAACAGAATTTCACCCATTAAATGTATCCATCCCTCTAGCATACCAAACTATACAAATGATAGTTTGAAAGCACGCAGACCAAACCTAAACATACTGGGAGATCTAGCCAGTGATTGAAATACTACCCAGGTTGTTAAGACGCAATACACTGCCAGATAGAAAACATCCACATTGCATTAAATATTGCCTTTCTCAATACTATCTTGCATTTATTTCACAACAGTTTCATACAACATTTTTGAGCTTGCAGAATCACTTATCTGGGTCTATAGTCATCACTGCAACTGACTACATACCTGCGGTACACTTGCCTTGATTCATCATTTTAATTCAAGAAGAAATAGATTAACCTTGAGGGTGGGGGAAGGAAAGGGAACTCCATAGAACTATTTTGTTTTAATACTCTGAAAAATGTTTTCCCTCAGACTCATAGGCATGGGAACTAATGGGGTGTGGGGTGCTGCAGCACCCCCAGGTTTTATGCGGGGCTGCTGGCCCTGCATCCAAGCTTCCACTCCCCAGAACAGGGCTTGGGTCCTGGCTGTTGGCCCCGCTTCCCAGCTGCTGGCCCTGTGCCTGGGGCTCCACACTTGGGGGCCCCCCCTCAGTCCTGCACCCGTGGCTCTGCTCTTGGGGCGCTGGCCTCGCTCCCTGGCCACTGGCCCCGTGCTTGGGGCCCTGCAGCTGGCCTCCCTGCTCACAAGGTTTTGCTCCCAGGGTCCCAGCCACTGACCCTGCAGCTGGGGCTCCGCTCCCAGCCCCGTTTCTGCTCCCAGCCTTTGCCTCCTTACCTCTGTGTGGGTTCCGCCCCCCTGGAGACACAGCACTATCCACTGCTCCCAGCGACGCACGGGGTGGGGTGTGCGAACAAGGGTTAGGGGGTTGGCTTTCAGCACCCCCACTATTAAAAGGGTTCCATTGCCACTGCTCAGACTGGAGATTTCAAGGCCAGATAAGTCTCTGATTATTTTTCAGCTGAGATCAGGAAGGTAAATGAAAGAAGCAGAGCAGAGCACAGTGTACCAATATCCCCTCCTTCCATTCTGAAGTAATGAAAATGCTCTTTTCATCATGAGTGAACTGAGACTGATAGTTTTATTCTGTAGTACATGAGAGGTAACTTTACTGGTAGGGTATTGCAATTCATCCTTCCTACTGATCTTAAATCATAAATGCAGAAAGTTGCCTTTCCAAGTGGTTTTGCAACGATGAATGTCTCTTGAAACAAATACAAAGCTTTTATTTCTCAGGATTTCCTGGGGTATACTAATTCCTCACCTTCTGGTTTGTCAGATGAAAAAGAGCTTAAACTATTTTTGTAATTGCCCCTCGAATACTATCAGTGTTTTACAGCAATGATCAGCATCAAAGGCACCGAACTGCAAACACTATGCCTGCTTCATTTGCAAAATACCCAGCTGAGCTACTGCTGCTCAGGAAACTGCTGTTTGAGAATGAGAAACAGCCCATCATTTGTACTTTGCACTAACAAGCCCATAGTCATACTTGACAAAAAAGGCCACTGTGAAATAACAAATTGGATTGTCTGAAACCACAGGTAGGAGAATTAGATGCACATACATGTTGGCTAGTGTGGTATATATAAACTAGTGTTTTACTAAATTGGCAGACATAACAATGGCTAAAGTTATCTTGTTGTAAAAAGACTTCGGTAAAATTACCTAATGGGCTATTTGTGAATGATTTGGAGATTTTTTCCTTTCGAAGTCATCTTCTAGGGCCCAATCCTGCTATCACTGAAGTGAATGGAAAACCCTCATAGGCTCATTCCCTCACTAACCTTGTATATTTGAAACATAAATTTCTTCTTGTTGGGTTGGTTTTTTTAAAAAAATATTTCAAGGGCCTGATTTGCACTGCTTACTCTGTCACAATTCAGATTGTAGTATCAGGTTCCTATGGTTATAAGATCTGATTCTGCAAATCCTTACTTACAACAGCAATCTTTACTCATGTAAGTAGCCCCATATACTCATGTAAGAAAGGACTCTCAATTTCACTAAGGGTTTGTAGGATCAGATCCACAGTTTGCCAAAACAAAAAGGATCAAATTCACCCCTGTTGTAACTCCATTTAAAGTTAAGAAAGTTACACTAGGGGTGAATCTGGCCCAGTGGATTAGAACAGGAAGCTTGCATGTATGATCCCAAGTACTTTGCCAGTAATCTTTGAAGCTTAACATACGAAGGCATTCTGGATACAAATTACAGGCATTCATTTAGGCAAAATGGAAGAATAATAGAATGATTTGATGTAATCGCTGTAATATCCCTTTCAAAACTCAAATGGGATTGAGAATTGCAGAGATTGCTTTAGTTCACTTAGAAAACTGAATGACAAATTCTTGAGTTTTGCTTTTGGAAATATGTTATTCAAACTGTATTTTAGAACATTTCCATTTGGTATTTATTTAGTTTAGTTTGTCTCTTGTTATTTCATTGCCATCCAAAGGCCCTTAGGCCCACATGAAACTGACTGCAAAATTGGCATCTAAATTATTACAAGTAGAATTCTCTGGTCTCTCACATTTTCACTTTACAGAATTGGGATTGACAAGTAGTTTCAGTCCTACAGGGTTGAGGTAAAAGCATACATGTGCTTGGTTTTTAGCTTAGCCTCCAAGAAGCTTGCAGCATTCAGCCTTCCAATGTAGCTCTTTTTCAGTGTAAGCTTTTTCAGTGTAATCAATAGGAATGTTGTCTGAGGAGGAATGCAGATTGGATTATCCTTGCAGAATCTGGGGTACTGCTTTGCAATACCAACCACTGAAATTATTCTTTCGTTTGAAGTTTTTACACCTCCCCTCTCTTCCCGCATCCTCAACTATGGGTCCAGGCAGATTGGTAACGAAAATCTGTCACACTGGATCAGATTGTGTGGGCCTACACCAGATTATTTTAAATCAAGCAGAACTTCAAGGGAGCTTTGCCATAATACAGAGCTCAGGTTCAGGCTGTGTGAGTGCAAGTGTGTATAGAAGTAAAGCAAGGAAAATGTCAACACAAAAGGAATTAGTGTAATAAAGTTTGGAGAAGCTGAAATACAAGACAGTAAAATTCTACTTTATACTATGAGCTAGATGTTAAGCTGGTCAATATAACAGATCACCAGCTGAAGTTGTGACCTTTTCAGTTAGTCAATGGAGCTTACACCATCTGAGGAGTTGGCTTGCAAAATGATTTATGTTTTGTTGTATTTATATCTCTCTATACAGATGAAACATAATATTAGAAGATATAAGGAGACCCCATTTTAAAGCATATGCAGAAGGAGGGAAGAATTCGTTTGAGAGTTTAACCTTAACTTTCAGAATTTCCTGACTTCTGAGAGTTTATCTCAACCGTAGTCCTATCTTTTGTGTGGAATGTTTACAAAATTAGGCAGACTCATATGCATTTAAGATACTGGTTAAGGTGTTGGCAAATGTGAACATTAGTCAGACCTTGGCCCAGGATATAATCAAGGTTTCAGTGTTCATAGTGCAAGGTCATACTCTGTTTACAAAAACTGCATGCCTTCCAGCCCCAGCTGTCCTGCCACTTCTCTAAAGGACCCTGAGACAATGTTTTCAGTCTGTCACATGTAACTGTTACTGGGTAGCTTGTCAGCATATATGTGTACACTGACAAATAAACGGCAACAAATAAAATCTCCTGAGAGTCTGGAAAGGTAAAAGAGCAACACAACCCCCTGGCAACCAATAAATAATACATCACTCAGCATCTCATAAATCTGGTACTCTTTTCTGAGGTGGAATAACTAATATACTGCCTATTATTGCCATTCATTGTTGTACTACACAGTAACAATTTAAATGTGGAAGCTGCAGACCAGGACCTGCTATTAATAGCTTTGTATAGCGCTACTAATAGGGCAGTGAGGCAGTGGCATTGCTATGAAACCTAATTTGGGTTGGACACCTTCTCTTTTCCAAAAATAACACAAAAAAGCCCAAAATAAATCCATGGCTAACAGTATACAATATTAAACAAAGATTAAAGGCTAAAGAAGTACTGATTTTTTAAAACACAAATAGGATAATGAAAGGAATATTCTTGGGGGGGGGGGAACTAACCAATTCAGTCATTATAATTCTAGTTAGAAATAGGCTAGAAGTGAGTCACTCAATTGATCAGTTGTTCCAAAGATAACTTAATGTAACTTCTTACAACCCAGTCCCAAGTGTATTGTACCAGAGCTCAGAATGGGCTTGATTCAAACCCTAGTGAAGTCAATGGAAAGTCAGTGACTTCTATGGGCTTTGGATCAGAGCCAGTATCTCCCAGTCATGCTTTGGGGTGAAAGGACTACCAAAAAAAGGTACTCTGTTAAAAATCAAACATTAAAATCAGGCATGAAGTTGAACAGTTAGAGGCTTCTTTATTGGTGTGCACATATTTCATTACATTTTAAAGAGTGTCATATAGAAAAGACAAAGAAATAGAGGTTGAAATTCTCTCTGGTGCCTCTAAGAGGCATGGCTCAGAAGGGTGCAGCCTAGGGGAAGGGTAACTTTAAGATACTCTTGCACCTCCCCTGCCCTCCACTATTCTGTGCTGCTCCAGAGGTTGGTAGCATAATTTACAGCAGCCTCTAGCATAATTTACAGAAGCATAACAGCCCCTAGACAGACAGAATGTGGGTAGGGATGGGAGTGGGCACCATAACTTAGAGCAGCTCCCACTTGCTTTAAAGTATTCTAGGAGCTCCCATCCCTACCCACATATTCCTAGCTCTGGGCCCTACCCTGGGGCGTGCAAAGGTGTCTATGTACAGCTCTCCTAGAACTCTCCCCTAGATGGCTAAAGGGCTTTTTTTGGCTTCTATGTACCACTGCAGTAGCATACAGAAGCCATAACCGGAGAGAGAATTCCTCCAAGAGTGTGTAGTTATATGGACATAATAATTTATTAAGAGTTGAAAATTCCCAGTATACACAGCATAACTCAAGTGTCTCCTGGTTTAATTGTTAACTAGTCTCTCAACTTATGCTGCCAAGCATTTTAGTTAGATCACTGTTATCTATAATTTTTTTGTTGCAGAAGTAAATCAAGATCGTGGCATTAATTTTTTAACTTGGAATGCCCCAAACGAGAAACTAGATGAATGCCCGGTTGCTTTGCCCTGAAATAAAGTAACTAGATCTCCAATTCATTCAGCTCTTAAATTTGAGGAATGCATAGCAACATCTTCAAGCCAAGTACTTATACATTATAATGTACACTAAATTCTGATCAAACTATTCCTTTCACACAGTCTTCATTCCATTTACACAAAATTAAAGGACCCTATAAAATAGAGTGTTTTTTAAAATGAATTCCATTCCATTCTGGATATGCACATTCACCCTTCCAAAGAGATGTATGCAGTAGGAAGATCTGATCAGGTCATTTTCAGTTCTGATGCTGGCAAAATGCGCCTTATTTGCAACGGGAGTTTTCCCTCGGCTGGAAATGCAAGATTGACAATATTTTATATTCAGGAAGTCTATAAAATCTAAAAGTAGTTCCTCCTTTCTCTGAGTTCTTTGGCCAATTTTTTGATAGTGCAGAATCCAGTTTTTATATTCTTAGCATGTTTTTCTTTTGGTGCACAAAAGCAACAGGGGAAACTAACTGTTTAGACACAGATCAATGTCCAATGCACAATGCAAAAGAACCTCAGGATTTTATTATTTTTTACCTATGATTTGACAATCCAAAGCTGCTTCATCATTGTGGCAAATCCCTAAGTGATATGGTCTCCTTGCAGACTGAGCGCCACCTGGATCCATTGCTCGCTACATCCTTAAGGTAATCTGGCTGGATATTCAGTTTCTTACCATCACTGGCAATCTTACTGTGCCACCAAAGCTTTAGCACCATGCGATCGCCAGCCATGCAGAAGCATCATTGGTACACATGCTTCAGAATCCGTTGGTCCTCCAGGCATACGACCATATCAAGAAAGCTGCCAAAACCAGACCAATGCAGATGGAGGTGATTGCCTGATGCAGCTTTGAACATCATCTGCTTTTCGAGGAAAATGGGTTTAGCTATTTCAGTTAATGTTTGAATGTTCCATTCACCAATTCTACACTTGACACGAATGCACAGGATACTGGAAATGCCCTTTTGCAAGGCTTCATTGGTCATTTTTTGCCTCAGCAGCAGAGAAACTCGTGGCCATTCAAACTACAAGAACAATTGACCAGATTGTTGCAGATGGTCAGCTTCAGCATAAACACCTTCATGACGTGAAAATACCGATCTTTGAGGGACAAAGTTCTTGGTGAACAATATATACAATTTCCCTAAAGTATTGGTGTCTATCACTGTTTTCTCCAGAGTTTATGTTCTTCAGTCTATGTGCTCAAGTCAGTGTTTAAATCCATTAACACCCCACCTACAGACTTCTGAGATCTGACATCAGGGTTCAAAATTTCCAAGGGATTGGAAGGATCCCAACTATAATCTGTAGTCCAGTTTTTCAAAAATAAAGCATTTGCACATGTAACTGTGTAATCTGAATGCACAATTATCTGTTTATGACATCACATTTATATTTTGTTAGCACAGTTTAAGGAATTTAATTTGGCCCTATGAATCCTGGGATTTCATAAATGAAGAAGGAGACATTTGGCAAAGCGATGACTTCAGGGCTGACTGAAGCTGTGATGGATGAGTCCTTAAGGGAGTTTTATTTTGTTAATCTTTTCTCCTTTTGGGGTATGTAGGCTGGAAAGGAGTAATCATAAATGCAAAAAGCAGTCAGGTATAGATTAGTTCAATGAAAACACTGCAAAGCATCTTTTTCATTAGGATCTCACTGAGGAAAGATCTTTTCCACTTGCATTCTAGCTTTACCTGTGTCATTTTGAAAATTGAAAGCAAATTCCCCACTCGTCTGAACTACCATGATTTACCGGGTTGAAGTCAGCAGACTGGATTGTCTTTCTCGGTACTCATATCAGCTTGA
This sequence comes from Lepidochelys olivacea, assembly GCF_965140295.1. Taxonomy (NCBI): domain Eukaryota; kingdom Metazoa; phylum Chordata; order Testudines; family Cheloniidae; genus Lepidochelys; species Lepidochelys olivacea. The sequence goes on along the minus strand of NC_140414.1, from coordinate 41,956,966 downwards.
AAATGGAATCCTCAGTATTAGGCAGCATATTTCCAGATCCTAGCATACTGGGAGAGTGGGCTGCTCCACACTGGGATTGATGCCAAGTGAAGGTAAAAGCAGGATGAATCAAAGCAAGTCTTGCTGATCTTAAACTGGCATATGCTGATGGAAAGCAAAGAAAAGGCTTTGCTGAAGTGAAGCCTGTAGCTGGCATCATACTCTTTGGTACATATATATGCCAACATTTAGTTCTGTGAAGAGTAGCCAGATGCAACTGAGGAAAAAAATCCTAACAAAACCATAAACTAGCAAGAATTTATGGTTGGTTAACTTTATCTGTCATTGTAATGTTTCTATAATTATAGATAAAATGCATAATTGCTGTCACATGCATAATGTACAATAGGTATGAAATATTCAATATATCTGTCCTTTCTTTGAGTATGAATTACTTTGTATTTCATCATGATAGAAAATTGCTCACTTTAACCAAAGCTTGCACACTATTAAGGAGCTGATAGTTTACTTCAACAGGCTTCTTCTGTCTTTCTTTACTTTGGCAATCACTGCCAGTGAAAGTTAAAAGTATGCAAACCCAGCAGTCAGATCTTGAAAGTTCCAAGAAAGAGAGAAGATCAGTGTCCAAAGGGGAGAAGGGCCTTTAATTTTGTATATTCTCTTTTGGAGCAAACAGGTTCAAAGTAGAATGGTGCCACTTTTTTCATAAATAACAGTCTGATTTAAAGATTTTTCCTCTTGTAAATTGTAGTACTGTATTTTCAAAAGGTGTTTGCAACACTTTCCTTTCCTAGAACCTGAAAAGCCAGGAATGTCAAACTCAGCCAACATAGAAAGGAAAAGCAGGCCCAAATTAGTATGAAGTGGATGCATCATCTCTGAAATGGGGTAACTAATCCTGGCAGCCGTGACACCTTTTGAGACAAAAATATACTCTCACTGGCTGTGGGCGCTCTCACCTGATCCCTCAAAACTCTACTCATTGGATAGCTTTTGAGCTAGGAATCAAGAAAGCATTTAGCAAGTCTTAAGAAAGCATTTAGCAAGTCTTTTTTTCCAAGTAGTTTCATTTGAAATTGGGATGAATAATTTCCATTATTCTTCTCACAGATTTTTGTCCCAGTGAACTGATTCAGATACTTTTTATTAAATTCAAAGTATCAGTATTTTACCTGACGATTTTTGGACAGTGAATAAAAAATGTTTTTCTATTGCTTTGAGTATGGTGGCGAAGACATAAGTAATTTATAAGCCCTGAAGGTATTTGCATTCTGAAAATGTTAAGCTTGTCAGAAGGTAAGCCCTCTGGAAAACTGTGCTTTGCAAATGAGATGAAAATTGAGCTTATCATCATTCTTCCCTTCTCTCACTGTTCTCTCTCACTGTCAGTACACCATCTGCCATGCTCCCTGATTTCATTATTGCATTCCTTCTCCATTTTCATCCAGGTGCTCACCACGTGTTACTGCTGCTTCTTCCATAATAATACGTGCAAAAGTCAGCCCCCATCTCCATCTCCACTGTCAAAACACTAGCCCATGATCTAGTTATTTCTAGAACCTCCTGCTTTCTGGCTTATCCTTCTCTTCTATCTCCTGTTCCTTCTATCAACAATACTGACATCAAGAATAATCCCTTTCCTATCATTCTGATCATGTCCCCCAACTTCTTGACTCTCAGTACAGTACCCTGTACTTCCCCATACAAGTTCAAACTTTTTCTCATTCAAAACTTTAAATAACCTCACTATCATTTACTTTGACCTCATCTCCTCTTATCAACACCACCTGATTCCCAATGTTTCTTTCCTGACTGCATCCTTAGTCTTCTTCATTCATGCTCCCCTATATGCCTATAATAGCTTTCCAGTACATGTACTTCAAGTCCCTTCTCTCTTCTGTATCAGAAAGTGCATGAAAACCTATGAGTTCCACAGAGCATTCAGAGTCAAGATTCTGAGGTAGTTTATTTGCTGTGCTTAGTCTCCTCTGAGTGCAACCAAGCTGTAAGGGATCCCACTATAGTTCTTTGATTTTCTAACCCACAGAAATTTTTCTGAGCACAGGTTAGACCAGTCTGGGCACTGCTCTAAATTGCACCCATTGGCAATGGTCTCCAAGGGATTGTCTGCAAGCTGTGAGTTAACTGGAGCACATCACACTCTAACCACTCCTCTTCTCTATCTCTTCATGGTCCTGGTATCATTGGGAGCTGCAGTGAGCAGGTTATAGGAGCCAGCTGTAATGTCTCTTTTTGTGCAATGCTTCCCCTGCATTAGACTTACGTGCAATCACTGATCCATTTTCATGGCCTGATTAGCACAAAGGAAGTGGAAAAGGCCAGAGAATCTGGATCACTATTCTTTGGTACCTTCTATTTAGTTTGAAGCACTGTGAACATTTGTGGAACTTTGTCAGTAGTGCATATGGTTAATACATAACGCTTGATGATGTTGAGAGTCTCAGCCAACTTTTCCAAATTTGTGTATTTTCCATAGGATTGCTAAAATACAATAAAATAAAATCTTCTGCTTTACTGGGAAAATATATTTATTTCTCATCCAGCATTAGCATTTAACATCCAGCATGTAGCTTTAGCTCCTCCCTTACACGTGCCAACCCAGCCATAGCTGCTAGACATGTGCTCAGGAGAAGAATTAATGAGCTCTGGATCTAGCTCTTCTTCTTATGAGATTCAGATTGGAGCGAATGAAAGAAATTTCAAGGTGGATTTGGATGATCAACTAGTAAAAATAAAAACAGAGAAACAACAGCAAAACATAGCTGCAGAAATAAGTCAGATGTACACTCTTTTGGAAACTCTTCAGATAAACACTGAAGATATAAAGTGGCTGTAATACATAAAATGAGAAGATATAGGCACCATCCATGAAGAAACATAATGATCCTGTTTTGTTTTTTTTTACCACTAGATGACATAACAGGATGGGAAGTGTCCAAATACTAACATATTCCTTTAGGTATTTCTCATTGACTTCGAAGTTCAGTCTCACCTTGCTTTCAGATAATCTGAATTTATTCACCATGCCCAATATTGGTAATTATAGAATCTATAATGGTCCTTTTAACATATTGTCATTTCTCTTGTAGGAAGAAATTCCACATCTCCTCAAAGCCTGCCAATTATTAATTATTATTATTTATTTATATTACCTTTTTACCTAAAAATAATTTCCACTTCAAAATATTAGAGCTAGATCCTCAGCTAGTGTATTGAAGTCAATCAGTTTATACTACCAAGGATCTGGCCCAGTATTATTAAATAACTCCTATTTTATTTAAAAGCAAAAGAGCTACAAACCTAGGGCCAGATCCTCAGCTAGAGCTACACTGATTTACACTAGTTGAGGGTCTGATTTTATATAATGTCAGTTTCATTTGCTTATTGGCATGCCTAGGTATATACGTACTGCCAAAGTTAGTATCAAGTATCTCTATAGGGTGGGTTTTCAAAGTGGTTTTGGGATTAGATTCATTCTTAGATCTGTGTACCTAAGGATTCTACTTTCATTGGGATTTCTAGGCCTTTGTGTGTTTCTGTATGACCTCTGCCTCTCTCTACATTCTTCTTTTACATCCCCATTCACACTAAACTCTCCAGTCCCTCATCTCCACCTGCAGTGAAATGAGATAAATTAGGTTGAAATGCTGGTCAAACCTCTTCTAAATGTATAGTTTAGGAGGCATATGGTATGAAGGCCAGGATGACTCAACATGGGACCTAATGTTTTTGTGTAAACACTTAACCCTTTAGTCCTGATGTGTTTCACTGAGAACTGCTCAGAGATCAGAGGGTTATAATGCACTTCAACCTTTTCTTCCACAGAGTGAGCTCTGCATCTCTTCCCTTCCAACCCTGTTGCTTCTTTTAGTGCCCACACTCAAGGTTCTAGTGTTCCTTTCTTCCACTCTGCCAGCCAGCATGCTGTATCTCCACTGTGCATGGCCAGCTAGTTTTAGCTCTTTCCTTAGACCTGCCAACCCAGCCACAGCTGCTAGACATGTGCTAATCAGGATACCCTTTCCAGCCGAGCAGCTTCAGGCCATTGGCCTACGTCTCTGAAACAGCACCTCCAAAACTGCTATGCTATCGGCTCAAGTCTCGGAGACCTGCTGTTTAGCACAACCCTACACATTAGTGAGAGATTACCCTAAAACCTTGTCTCACCTAAGAAACTAACACATGAATAATTATCACCATTGGCTCCCCTGAATGCTGGCTGATGTGGTTTAATGGATATTGCTCATGAAATAACAGGCATTGTCAGCAACAGGTCAATTTCACTGTGTGGACAGGGTCGCATAGCCAGTTTTACATAGGTGTTTTGGCTCACAGGGATTTTTATGTCTGTGTAGGTGAGACATGCTGTTTATTCTTCTTTCTCTTTACTTGGAGTCACTTTGTCCATCTGGTAAATCTTCTTATTTTATCTAGATTTGATTTTTCTGTGCAGTGGAGTTCTCCTTTATTCCTCCTTAAGGGAGAGTGGGGAGGAATTTGATGAAGTCTGGGAGTGTCTGATTTTCAGAGACATTTGTAACAGATATGCCTATATTTGTCACCATACATATTTCATACCAGAGCATTTTTGTGTTGATGCTGGAAATACTGAATAAAGAAAGTCTGAAAGTTATTAAATGAAAACGATAACATTAGCCAGATGATTAGTCCTGAAATTCAGCTTTTAGTGGCATCTTGGAACCATTTAATGTTAATTTCATGACTAAAAATTAAAGGTATGATTGAAAGATGTAATATTTTTCTCATTTTATTCCTCCCTCCTACTTGTACCTTCTCTCCACTGTACCTCTTAAATGTAAAATATATATTCCAATACATAGTTACTGAGATTACTGCTATCTGGGTGTGATTAGATTAGCTCTTGGATATTATACATAATAAACATATATAAGCAACTTATGATGTAGCCAGGTTGTTCAATCTCAGAATGTCTGTTTAGGTGAAATTTCTGGCTTTACTGCCTGAAACCTATTTGCAGTTCAGGAGAAATCCCACTCACAATAGATTCCAACTTCAGGAGGTCTGTTGCCAGCACTGATATCAGTGAAATGACCCCAGTGATCCACAAGCGCCTACAATACCACAGAAAAGTAGCCCACTGTATTGATGTACTCTGACTGGGGCCAAAATTGGAATATGCATGCCATCTATCATCCCACAGTGGTAAGGGAACCCCCCTGCTGCAAAGCCACTCACTATTTCACACACATTTCCCAGAGTCACAGTCCTTCATAGCAGGATACAATTAATGGCCCTGCAGTCTGGCTAGTTAAGAAAATTCGCAGCTGGGAATATCCAAACTGTTGTCCTCACCAGGTTTAGGACCTGATCCATTATCCACCAAAACTGATATAAAGATTCCCATTGATTTCAGTAGGCACATTCTTACTCACTTAAGAGGAGTGATTCAGCTGTAGTTAATGGTGGGTGATGATGGCTCAACCTACAGGGATCCAGCCCTTTGCTGGATTAAGCTGCAAACAGAGGACAGGCAAACAGAGGAAGTTTGCCGGGGAGTTCCCACAGAGTGTTTTTGCTTTTCAGGCGTCTGTGAGCAATAAATACAACATCTGAAGAGGCTCTTAGAAGGAAGACATTATGGACAGTTAGCGATCAGCTGTTGTGACCTGCAGAGAATGTGCCATGTTTGCCTTTCTCCCAGAGGATAGAAGCAATTCGTCTGTATGAAGTGCAAGCTGGTCCCCATATTGGAAGAGAAGGTTAAAGGACTAGAGACCCAAGTATCAACCCTGCGTTGCATCAGAAAACATGAAGACTTTCTGGATAGAAGTCAGCATTTGGTACTGCAGTCACAGCATGCTGAAGAATCAGAGAGAACACTGCAGAACGGGGAAGAAAATTGGCAGCATGTGACCTCCAGGAGAAGAAAGAGGAGAACCGAGGTACCCCCAGTACAGATAAAGGTAAGAAACCATTTTCAGGCTCTCTGCACAGGTACTACAATGGAGAATGGTTTGTAGAGTCATCTGAGGGAAGGGATCAGAAGGAGACCCCATCGACTGCAAGGCATGGGACGCATTGTCCTAGGGATTGGGGTTCCACGACCACCACTCCCAAGAGGAGGAGATGGGTGGTGGTGGTTGGGAACTCCCTCCTAAGAGGGATGGAGTCATCCATCTGCTGTCCAGACCCAGAAACTTGAGAAGTGTGCTGCTTGCCTGGAGCTAGAATTCAGGATGTGACAGAGTGTCTGCTGAGACTGATCAAGCCCTTGGACCGCTACCCCTTCCTACTTCTCCACGTGGGCACTAATGATACTGCCAAGAATGACCTTGAGCGGGTCAGTGCAGACTACATGGCTCTGGGAAGAAGGATAAAGGAGTTTGAGGTGCAAGTCGTGTTCTCGTCCATCCTCCCTGTTTAAGGAAAAGGCCCAGGTAGGAACCATCGAATTGTGGAGGTAAATGTGTGGTTCTGCAGGTAGTGTCGGAGAGAGGGCTTTGGATTCTTCGACCATGGGACACTGTTCAGGAAGAAGGATTGCTAGGAAGAGATGGGATCCATCTAACGAAGAGAGGGAAGAACATTTTCGCACGCAGGCTTGCTAACCTAGTGAGGAGGGCTTTAAACTAGGTTTGCCAGGGGATGGTGACCTAAGCCCAGAGGTAGGTGGGGAAGTAGGATACCGGGAGGAAACATAAGGAGGAGGGTGCAACAGGGGAGGCCTCCTGATTCATAATGAGAAAGTAGGGCAGTCGACTAGTTATCTTAGGTGCTTGTACATGAACGCAAGAAGCCTGGGAAACAAGGAAGAATTGGAAGTCCTGGCACAGTCAAGGAACTATGATGTGATTAGAATAACAGAAACTTGGTGGGACACATGACTTACGAGGCAAGGCTGAGGGAACTGGCCTTATTTAGTCTGCAGAAAAGAACAGTGAGGGGGGATTTGATAGCAGCCTTCAACTACCTAAAGAGGGGTTCCAAAGAAGATGGAGTTAGGCTATTCTCAGTGGTGGCAGATGACAGAACAAGAAGCAATGGTCTGAAGTTGCAGTGGGGGAAGAGATCTAGATATAGGAAAAACTATTTCATTAGGAGGGTGGTGAAGCACTGGAATGGGTTACCTAGAGAGGTGGTGGAATCTCCATCCTTAGAGGTTTTTAAGGCCTGGCTTGACAAAGCCCTGGCTGGGATGATTTAGTTGGGGTTGGTCCTGCTTTGAGCAGGGGGTTGGACTAGATGACCTCTTGAGGTCTCTTCCAACCCTAATATTCTATGATTCTAAGGGAAAAAAGAAAATGGCTTTTCTTATGAAAGTTATGCTACATTAATGTTCTAACACGTAACAGTTTACAATAGTGTTTTGGATCCCTTTTTAAATAAAGATCTCTGTGTTCAAAAGGTAGCATGGCCTAGAGCAGTGGTATTCGCTAACTTTACTGCTGGAGTCCAAATTCCTGTATTTGGGGCATTGCTTTGAGCTGCATCACTTATCCTCAGGATTTAAAATGTAAGACTAAACCACCTACATTCTTTCCCTCTTTCCATTCTTCCCTTTCACCTTTCACTCCCCATTGCAGAATTGAGGAATTTACACAGGAACCAGGGGTATCCTCTCTGAGAATTATTTTTAAAAAATGTCTGTCATTTAGTACAATCCCAAGCACTTCAGTCATCTCGGGCTATAATCCAGAGTGATGCTGGCTCTTACAGTTCACATGTAGCACCCCCTGGGGATGGAGGGCACAGCTAGCAAAGACCCCAAAGTGGGCAGCACTGATATGAGAGAGAGAGAGAGAGAGAGAGAGAGAGAGAGAGAGAGAGTAGCCAAGACAATCTCTTCTTAAGGGGCTGTTATGGAACTCCAATCACAGCTTCAAGCTGCACTCCACCAGCAGAACTCCTGAGGAAGGGCAAAGAGTGTTAGGGCATCGACTGCCTGCTTTCCCTTAAGGAGGAATTGTACCTCTCTGCTCCTGTGGAAGTGAATCAAGTTCCAAAATATTGCTCCTCAGAAGTGTCTTCAATGAGCCAATGATAAAAGGCATCTCAAGCAGGGATGGCTTGGTATTTAAGATTGAGGGTGAAAGGGCAGAACCCCCACTTCCTCCTGCACACGTACAGCCTCCTCACAGGCAGTGGAAATGCTGTCTATAATAGAAAACAGAATGCCAAAATGTTGCAATAAAATGCATATCAATATATCTTTATAAGCATACATATGTCTTTATAGTTGTGTTCTGTGTATCCAGGATATAGGGTTTATATAGCAATGCAATGCATCACTACTGAAATTGATTTTATTGCAATATTTTGGTATTCAGCTTTCTATGATATAAATGTCTAAAAATGCAACTTATTGCCATGTGCCTCCCTGGCTTTTGTTCTTCCTTCTTTTTCCTGCCCTCCACTTCACTTCTTCATTCCTTTTGTTGTATATTTTTGTCTGTATTTTCAACAATGATTTTTGCTGTGTTCTCTCCTTCCTTTCCCCAGGTTTGTTCCATCTCTTCTTCCTCCTTTTTTCTTACACCCAATCCTCTCTTCCTCCATCCTTCATTTATACTTCTTCCTATATGCCATCATTTTCAAGCTTTTTAATCTTACAGTAACTCCTTGCTTAACGTTGTAGTTATGTTCCTGAAAAATGCTACTTTAAGCAAAACAATGTTAAGTGAATCCAATTTCCACATAAGAATTAATGTAAATGGGCGGCGAGGGGTGTTAGGTTCCAGGTAAAAAAATTACACCAGACAAAAAATTATATTTTTGTATATACACACACACATATACACACTATAAGTTTTAAACAAACAATTTAATACTGTACACAGCAATGATGATTGTGAAGCTTGGTTGAGGTGGTGAAGTCAGAGGGTGGAAGAGGATGGGATATTTCCCAGGGAATGCCTTACTGCTAAATGATGAACTAGCACTCGGCTAAGCCCTCAAGGGTTAAAACATTTTTGTTAATGTAGCCTCACGCTCCACAAGGCAGCACGGAATGGAGGGAGGGGAGACAATATGGCAGAGAGAGACAAAGACATACATGGTGTGTGAGAGAGAGACGCGCATTGCCCCTTTAAGTATGCTGACTGCACTCTAAGTACACTGCCCTTTTAAGTAGATCAGCAAGTTGAGACAGCAGCTGCTGCCAGCAAGCTTCCTCCGTCCTGAGCCCTGTCATGTCCTGTCCCCTCCTGCTCTATGGAGATGGGGTAAGTGGGGGGCAGGAGTGGAGGGGGGCACCCTGACATTAGCACCCCTCTTCCCCTGCCCCTTGCACAGGAAGCAGGAGGCTCCCGGGAACAGTTTCAAGGCAGAGGGCAGGAGCAGCACATGGCAATGGGGGGAGGGACAGCTGAACTGGCCGGCAATTAATAGCCTGCTGGACAGCTGCCGCACAGCACAGGGAACTTAGGAGAGCGGGAAGCTGATAGGGGGCTGCCAGCCCCCACTGGTTCCAAGCCCCCACCAGCTAGCTGCACCGGGCTGCTCTTTCTGCAAGCAGTGGACAAAGCAGGCGGCTGCCAAACAACATTATAAGGGAGCACTGCGCAACTTTAAACAAGCATGTTCTCTAATTGATCAGTGACATAACAAAACAACGTTAACCGGGATGTCATTAAGTGAGGAGTTACTGTACTTCTCACCCTCAATCTTTCTCTCTCTCCCCGCTCTTCAGTATCACAACTTTCCCTTTTCTAAACAAATTCTATTCTTCTATCTCCTGTCCTCTTCATTCATCACATCTCTCTCTAATTCTCCACCAGTTAGCAAAAAAGTCATTCATTCTCTCTATATGTACACCAGGTACATGTCCTTGCTCAGATTCCCTCCAGTCTAATCTCTCCTTTCCCTGCAGCATCCAGTCTGTCTCCTCTTTCCCTTTTCCATCTAAAATCAAATTAGTCTCCTCTTCCCCCCTACCTTTTACACAATGTGCTCGCTTTCTCTATTCTTTCCTTTCCATCCACTGTCTTCCCTTTCCTCCTTTTCATTTCCAGTCGCCTCTCTCTCCTCTAAACTTTACATTCAGCCTCTTGTTTCCTCATAGAACATAGGGCTTCCACGAGAACTTTCCAAACACGACCATATATAAACCAGTCAGTGATGTCTTTCTTCATCATTCTAACAGAGAAACAAACTGCCCTCATTCAGTCAAACAAACTGTTAACTCTAAAACCTAATGGTAGCTCTTTAAATGACAATGTTGCTAACCATTTCACAGATGATCATTTTAGTAGAAATGTTCAGCTAATGTTTTTATCTCACAAGGTCAAACTACCTCCTACACTTTGATAGTTAACCAAATGCCCCTGCTGCCAATATCTCCAGCTACTCTCTTGACAATTTCTGTAACATAGTCATGCACTGTCAGTACTAACATCTGAGGAACCATTAGGAGGACACTACAATAAACTGAATCTAACAGTAAAAGGACTAAAGCCTGTTAAGTCAATGGGAATCTTTTAATTCAATGGGCTTTGGATCAAACCCCAAATGAATAACACAAGGAATATTTTATTGATTAACTTATTCATTTTCATATTTAATTCAATAACACACCTCAAGCTCCTTCAGAATTTCCAGTCTGCTGCCCTAGGGTGCTCGGGAATTTTGCCACAAGAGAACATGACGCCTTGGAGATGACTAAGTATTGCAGTTCAAGACCATCTGGTCATACAAATAAATATATCTAACACCAAATAAAACTGCTCCATTGTCCAGGCCATTTTGTGTCTAGACCTTTGTTCTAAATTGGTTGCTGAATTTGTTCATGATATATATATATATATATATCTCCTTAGCAGTGCTCATAATGAGAAGTCTACACAAATAACCTTTTAAAAGCTCAGTAACTCTTTCACATGCATCACTGGCAAATTGAAAGCCTGTGTTTGCAAGTATCACAAATAACAAGAGAACCTCACTCTCACTATCTAAAAATAAAACTATATAGCTAAAGAGCTCACTGAATAGTAAAACCTTTAAAATAAATGCCACTTCTTTTTCCACAGTGAATGGCTTTATCACAGTTTACAGTTAAATTCATTCCACTGAATTGCAAGATTTTGTTAAATTACAGACTCTTTAGAGGAACTAGCTATCTGGTTTTTCATATATTTTATCTATATACAATCCTCTCTTGAATTTTTCTGTTTCAGGGTTTTTTAAAGAGACTTTTTGTTCTCCATTTATATCTGACTTTCTTCATCCAATATAAGATCCACAAATTAAAGATCTGTTTCCTTAGCCTTAGTAGCATACTGAACAATTTTTTTCAAAAGTGAATTTAGTGGGTCAGATCCTTGGTTGCCTTTTTTTGCTGCTTTGACTCTCATCCAATTTTGAGGGCTTATGTGGGACTTAAATGTCAGGAATTATGCTCCTCCCTGCCATCTGCAGAGGGATGAATTTTATCCAGAGTGAATGGTGTGTTTTAAGAAATATCCCAGCCTTTAAGACGTTTCAGAGTTGTGTTTGATTTCTTTCATAATGTAAATTTTCTGAATCCAGATTTCCCAGCTTTTCTCACTATAAAGAAGTGTAAGTAAATATTTCCCTTTTTCAAATGCCCAATTTTCTCATGTTTTGCCAATTCCAGTTTAAGATTTCCTATGAAAACTCCTTGGACCTATTTTGGATTTTATTCAGATTGCTCCATGAGGGAGGAAAAGGGTGAGAGGAATGATTTTTTTTGGATTCTTGTCTTTCCAGTGTGCAGCTACATGATGTCATAACCATAAGAGCACTATACAGAGCTGATGAAAATGACTTGACTTTCTTCATTTCCTTTTGACATTTTGTGTTAATTAAATGAGAAGCATGGGGTACTACTACTAATTTCTCCTGCGGGAATTCTGTGTCACTGCGCAAGTGTAGTTTAAATGAATTATTACTCAAAGTTTTATATTAATATGCCTAGTAAGGAATCTATTTGTCAAAAAACATTTTTTGTTGTCTTATTGTTACAGACATACTTGCTGACAGGTATTTTGAAGTAAATTACCAAAATAAGTGAAACTGGCATGATTATATTGTTATTTTGATAAATAAAATATACAGAATTTTAAAATATTGTACACAGAATTTTTAATTTTTTGGAACATAATTTTTAACTTTTTGATGCAGAATTCCCCCAGGAGTATACTAATAGGTGCTTCCCCCAAATACTTGTTATTAGGACATATCACCATGAAAATGAGATAAGAACAGTGTTGGAAACATAACATGGGAATATGTTTATTTTTAGAATATATATACATAACACCTACCAAACATGTCCCTAAAGTGCATGCAGTTATCAAGATGCACTGGGGTTTTAAAACTACTGATTTATTGTGCCTTATTTATGGAAATGTATGTACATTTATGCACAACTTGCATCCTATTTTACAGCTCTAAGATGTTGGAAGGCACGCTGACAAGCTGGCTGCTTGCTTTTTATTTGCACCATGTCCTCCCCATCTGCCTGTAATTTCTTTCCTCCCTCTGTGGTGCATGCTGTTGCCTGTGTTAATGCATCCTCCAGTTGTTTACACTCTTTGCTGAATATGCAATGTTGGGGTGGAACATATGGTGTAAATGTTTTGTACCTGGTCATGACTTTGTTTACAAAACCCACACCCTCTTTCTTTCCGGTATGCACACAATGAGCCTGGGATGTCTGCATCCATGCCGCACATGTGTTTCATCCAGTGGGAACTTATCTTTAAAGAGGGTTATGTGCTTTTTGCCTCACTGGAGACAAAAGTTACTACATTCTTAACTCTCTCCTGTGGTGAATAGTCAAGATCAGGCTTGTAGGCCCTGATTTTGTAACTTGGCTGCCTAAAGTCAGTGGGAGTTGTGGGTACCTATTACATATGTAAACTCTTATTTAGGTGCCAAAATGTAGATTTAAGTGGTTAACTTTTAGACACCGTACTTGAAACATTTTGGCCTCAATGTGCAAATTGAATTTTACAGTAAACATCTAATGTGAATTTATGAGAATTTAAATTGTGCTGTTTTAAGTACTGTGTAGATATTAATTTCACTGATTAATTATTACACCATTGCTTTTAGGCATATGGGAAAGAACTGAGAAAGAAAGGTGAAATGACCTCTGATAATGTGAGAGTTTGTCATCCCATTTCAAAAGTACTTCTATGTTAATGTACATTAGGGAACTTGTAGCGCACACCAGCAGGGCCACAAGAGCCAGCTAGTGCAGACTAAAACTTACACACTTCTGTTGTGCACTACTACTCTGTGTAGGCAAGCCCTACATTTACAGGGATCCCAGCAATGAGACATAATTGTCGCTGGGATGGGGACATATCAGCGAATGAATTAACAGAAATACTGCAAAGTCTGAGACAAGATAATGAAAAAAAATATCTGCATCTGATTAAAGGAACCCCTCTCATCCCAGTCTCAGTAAGACAGAGAAGAATTGCCCTGCTTGATATTTGGCCAGGATACTCAGGTTAACATTTTGGTATTTTTAATGACCCTGAGTGGGCAGGGAGATTCATAGATTCACAGGTTTTAGGGCCAGAAGGAACCATGAGAACATTTATTTTAACCTCCTGTATAGCACATGCCATTATATTTCACCTTGTTACCCCAGTAACTATGTCTCTATTAATACCTATCATTAACTAGATCTCTATTCTATTATTATTTGTACTGAAGTAATACTTAAGACCTTTGATTGTAAATAAGGATGTTAGTCATAGACCAGTACCTCATTCTTCTGTGCCCTGTATAAACACATAACAAAACCAACTTTAATTGTGACATATCCTAACTTTGAGTACTTAACTTTGTAACCTGAATAATGTTCCTTAAATGTACACACGTGCAGTCCTGCTACACGTAGAAGTTGAGAGCATATAGCACATGCTCAGTCACTCTGTGGAGCTAAACGGGCCGCATAGTCTGGTTAGCACAAGCAGCTAGGAGGGGGTGGAACATGCTGAATGAGGATAGAATCTTCAGTGATTTTTGCTACTAAAATTAAAGAAGTCTCTACTGACCATGCACAAACTGCAATTGGGGCAGATTGTCATGGGGATGGCAAAAGGGATATCCTTGACACAAAGGCCACCTTCCTGCCAAATATCAAGTCCCTTTTCCAAAGCACAAGGGCACTACAGCTGTTAGAAGAAAAGGTCAGCAGAATTTTTAAACATTGGCAAAGAACATATTTTCCCTTAGCCTCCTGCTTGGAAAGTGGCTGAACTATTTTTTTGCTGAAATTTTAAAAGAAATAGAATAAAAATTAAATGCCTAAATTAATCGGCCCGAGGTAGAAACCTATCATGTAAAATTTAAGATTAAAAGATGAAAGGCTGGCAAAGTGATAAGCCACTGAAAACAGGGTGTTGTGCAAATGTAACCATACTGCTACCAGCCCTGTCGACAAGACACCAGATGATAAACCAGATTCCCAGTGTCGGGGGAGTCGCTGGGAAAACTACAAAGAAGCGTCCAGGGGACTGTGTAGGCGACAGCAGTGGGGAAAGGTACTGTGTCTATATGCACAGACCTCTCCCTGCACGTAGACACTCCGCCACCAGCTTTCCCGCTGCGCTAAACCCGCAGCTTCGGCGACACTGGGGAGCAGCTCCTAACCTCGTGAGGCAGCTCACTCGCTCCTGCCCCGCCCCAACCAGAAGAGAAATCTCGCGAGAAGCTGCACGCCTCTCTTGGCTGCAAGGAGGCTGCCTGGAACGTAACGCAGAGAGTGCGTCGCTGATGACGCTACAGAACGGAACTCAGCGAAGGGCGGATGCAGTGATGGGCGGGGGGGAGGCAGCGTTCGCTGCTCCGAAGGGGCGCTGCAGCCGCGCGCGCGGGCGTTGGGGCGGGAGGGGAACCGTGCGCTGGCAGCGCGCAGCTGTCACCCCGTAGGCGGGGGCCAGGCAGATAGTCCCTCGGCTCTTGAGTGGACCCACGTGCCTCTTCGCTGGCTGGCTGAGGCTGAGCAGCCGGCGTAGCGTGCAGCTGTGCAGCTTGCAGCGGGCTTTACTCCAGTCCTGGCACACAAAGCAGAACTGCACCCGCCCTCCCCGATTCTCGGCCTTCTGGGTTAGGCTGATGCCCAGCCTCTGCCGCGGGGAGGGGAGGGTTGCTGTTTGAATGAGAAATTCACCCGTCTCCCCGCTGCTTGTGCACAAAACGGGCCCGGCTCCCACGGTGGGAGCCCTGAAAAGCAAAACAAACAAAAAACAAAAGAGAGAGCGAGAGGGGCGGGAAGGGGAGGGGGGTGCCGCGGCCGCCCGCTGGTTTGAGCAAGCAGGCGGCCGCAGAGACCGTCTTCCGTGGGAGGCCGCGCGAGCGCCGCTTTCCGCCGCGTGTGCGCGGCCGCCGCTAGAGGGAGCTGCGCTACAGAGAGCGGGAGGGGGAAGGCAGAGGCGCCGCCGCAGGAGGCGAAAGACCCCTCCCCAGCTCTTTCTTCAACTCAGGCTGCCCCCTTCCCCCTCAGCTCTGCGCTGCCGCTGTCAGCAGCAGCGGCGGCCGGACGAGCCGCGGAGCCCCCCCTACCGCCCGGCTGCCGCCCGGGCTAGCGCACAGCCCCGCCGCGGAGCCCCCCCTACCGCCCGGCTGCCGCCCGGGCTAGCGCACAGCCCCGCCGCGGAGCAGAGGCGGCGGGGACCGGGCTGCTGCTGGGTTCCAGTGCTGCTCCTCCTCCTCCTCCTCCGTCCACCCACCCACCCAGCTGTGTTAGTCGTCTTCACGGCTGGCTTTGCTGCCGCTCGCCTCCCCGCGGGTTTTGGTTTCCCTCTTGCCGTCAGTTTCCCCTTGGGCACTGACCGGTGGGGTGCCACTCTGAACGAACCCACGAGCGGAGGGGGGGAGCAGCTGCGCGCGGCGGAAGAGCGGCAAGGTAGCTCGCGGGGAGGCGTGGAGATCCCCTCCCGACCAGCCCCATCAAACCATCCGGTGAGAAAGTAAAGAAGCCAGCGAGGGTGACAGCGACTCGCCGGGAGGCGGCGGAGGAGGAGAAGCAGCGCGTCTTCTCTCCCGTCTCGCCTCCTTTCCGTCCCCGCTCTTCCCAGCCCCTCTCTTCCTCCGAGGTACCGGCAGGAGCAGCCTGGACTCATGATGGCTTCAACCCCTACCTGCACCAGGTTCACCGACGAGTACCAGCTCTTCGAGGAGCTTGGAAAGTAAGAGACCTGGCGGCCGCTGCACATTGTGCCGGGAAAGGGTCTTTCGGCTGGGGGCAGGGGAGGTGGTTTGACAGATCAAGGCTGGGCAAAGAGGGGGCTATTGTTTGGGTGTAAAATGAAGGGGGAGGGGGGGTGTCAGGCCGGCTGTTGTCTCAGATCCTTTGCAAAGGAGACTTAGTGCATTGCTGATCTCTGCAGTTGGAGCTGTCATGGGGGAGGGAGGATTCAGCTCTATGCACGTATCTAGATAATAAATTCATATTTTTTCCAACACAGCTGCTTCTCTGTTTTGCATGGGTGACTGTTTTATACTTGATACAATTCGGTGCCACGTTTATTGATGGGGAAAGTTCAGCTGGGTATACAGTATAGTTTGCAACCAGCACTTTTAATCGGGAGGGAGGGCGACCCTGCGTGAATGTAGCTTGCCCCCTCCCCTGCCCTCCTCTTATTATTTATGAAAGATTGTTGTTTTCGATCTTAATGTCAGAGAAAGCTCTGCCCAGAGCAGAGTGTGCTTTTGTGTTTTTCATGTCCACGATCAGAAAAGCTGTGCGGTTTATTTAGACACTCGAAAATACACCCAGACGTTCATAGATCCATTGTTTACAAAGAAGCTGGCTGGCTGTGTATTGTTCAGACCTGAAATTAATTATTGCTCAGTCTCCAGTTTCTCTCTGATTTTTTTTTTAATTTGTGAATTCATTGCTGTGTCATTTCTTTATGTAAATGACTTGAAAAGGCTTGTGGGGATGCCATTTGGTATTAAAAACATGGAGAATATGTCGTGAACAGCTATCTAATTCAAATGCTCCTTTTCTGCAAGGAGTAGGAATGTCCCCGTGTAGCGCTGTATTCATTAAGATGTACTTCCTAGTCACACAAATGGGCTCAGTGTTTAAATTTAATTAAATACAATCGCCATGTTGACAGAGCTGGAGGTGAAATTTTTACACAGAGTTTGTTTCGTTTTTCACACTTTTTTGCTGCCTGTAAGGTAGTCACAGAGCATTTGAGGCTTTTGAGGCAGGGAACTGTAAAAATGTTCACGTTTCCGGTGTGTAAATACCATTTGCTTATAATTTGCTGTGTACATATATTTAAACTGTTTAATGATATGACTTGTGCTCACTTGTATTTTAAATCCAGTGTACTGTTATCATCTATAAAATGAGTAATGATTGCCATTTTGTACTCATTTTCCTGTCTCCTGTATTGACGTTATGCGTTTCAATCAAATCAGTTAAACTCAAATTATTAGAACCATTATCCAGTATTACAACCCTTGTATTGATGTTTGTCTGGTTATTGGTTTTCAGGGGGGCGTTCTCAGTGGTGAGAAGATGTGTGAAAATTCCTACAGGACAGGAGTATGCTGCCAAAATTATCAACACCAAAAAGCTGTCTGCTAGAGGTGGGTATTTTCAACCCAATATTTTCAGTGTCTCTCTCTCGATTCCTCTACCCTCTTCTTTTTTCTTGTTTAAAATAGTACTATATCTAAGCTTTTGTACACTGAGTAGATATTTTATTTTTTCTCCGTATATTTTCCATTTTCCTAAAATACTGGTTAGATTTTCCATGTTGTAAAGTAATCTTTCACTGACCGACAGTGCTTAGATATGAGATTACTGCTCTACCATGCTAAAAGGAAAGATGTACAAATTCTAGAGCATTTTTTTAAAGATGCAAATCTGCTTTTCAGCTTTGTGTGTGAGAGAGTTAGAATAACAGCCTGGAATGTCATTTTCTTTTATTATTTTTTGAGAAAATGCTCTCTCACTCTAATTTTTATGAAGAAAAATTTGCTCAAATCTTAATTGAATAACATTCTTCCATTATATTTAAATATCAACATAATTAATCAAGCCATATTTAACAGTGAACACCTTTAGAAAAAAATCTGATCTGCTGCACATACAGTTTTTCAAATGAAAATGTAGTGTAATAGGGTAGACATTTTATAAAGTAACTATTTGTGTACCAAGTAGTGATGTTTAAGTGAAGCATTTGTACTGTTATTTCTATCATGCACACATTTTCTTTTCCTTTTATTTATATTTTCCTTATGTGGTATATATCTGAGTATGTATTTTACAGCTGTTTGTATCTATATCTAGATATTCACTGGTTGTGTGTTTACACTACATTAAAGAAACTATATATTTACTGTGTGTTAGGACTGCTGAAAATAGGCCTTATACTTATTGTTTGGTAAATCCACACTAACATGCTTGTACGAGGATGTTAGGGATTAAGGATTATTCTCTGTTGACATTATCTTTACTTTCATGTGAATTTATGGTATTGTGATGAGCATGGAAATGAGTAAACAGTGTCAGTGTGTAAACCTGCCTTTGTGGCTTGGTTTATGTTTTATACAAGGGGAGCATTGTATATAAACAGCACTCTGATTTCATTAATTCATTTAATAAATATATAAAAGAATACTTCTAATATATGGTGGCATAGCTGTAACTTTTCATGCTGCTCTAACAGCTGGGGATCATTCAACATTTTGCGTTATATAACCTTATTTTCAGCTCAGTAACAGGATTGTAAAAGTTTACTTTTCACTACCTCTTGTCTTCAGGCTCTTAATGTATGAGAGAGTTATTTTTTTCCTTTTTAGTTTTATAAAACCATATTTCTAATGAGTCTGTTCATTTTTAGGATTTGGCTTTTTTTTTTTTAATGGAGGGGTGAGGAAAGTAAATAAAATGGAAGTTTGTGATTTGAGAACTTTTTCTTACTTAAAAATACATTTTGATTTTCAGTTATTTTTTCTATATCAGTTGAAAATGTTGATCTGTTAGTTTGGATATTTAAAAGAAAATTAGCCAAAATATTGACATTTAAAACAGATAAATATTTAAAAAATTAAGTCCCTCTTGACACGAGAGACTGTAATGGAATCAACACTGGATTGTTAATGAATTATGGTTTGAATGTATCACATATATATTACAATTTTAAATATATGTGTTACAGTGAAGAAACTATAACATTTATTAAAGTAAATTTTAAGAGTCTGCCTTAAACTCCTAAAAGCAGCACAGGACACAGTAAATGCTTCTACTTTGCACTTTTCTTACACAGTTTTATCTAGACATTGCAGCACATACATGACCAAATTCATCTTTGGTGTAGTCTTTTAATTTGTGGAATTTCACCAAAGAAATTGAGAACGCAGTATGCAGTATAAAATCATGCACAGATCTCGGATTTCTGCATTCATGGTACCCAAGAATTCAACTCGGAGTTCCCTTACTTTTGTGGATTTAAACTTTAAACCTGAATAATAGATTGTGGGCGTGTCATTTTCCTTACATACACATGTGTGTATACATGATATGTTGTCAGTGGATTTAAGTGAGTATTATAGGGGTAGGGAATACTAACTGTCCAGCTCTGCCTGTACAAATTTGCACAAATAGTTTGGTCATGATCAGGCAACTTTCACAGAGCTAGTTTTTACAGAACTCTTCAAAAATTGCTAGTAGGAAGTTTTGCTTTCTTTTCTATTGCAGTTATATGGTCCATATAGTGAGGGTATTAACATACATAAGAAATTGTTTTGTATTGAGTGTGTATGTATGTGTATATCTACACATACACACAGTATACATATAATTACATAGACTCAGTGTACTGAGGTATTTTGTCAGGTAAATAGCTCCAGATATGAAACAGTAATCAATAAGCATGCATCAAGTTAGAAAAAATGTACTTATGACCCTAACCATTTGTAGTTTATTTAAAAGCATGCTTCCAATTTCTCTGTCTTCAGATATTTCTTACGATATAGGAGCTATATGTTATATAGCATCAAACTGTGATACATTTTCATTTGGATAACTGATAATGGGTTTACAGATTGTAGGTTAGATAGTATTTGAAATCACACCATTATTTTAATTCTTTCACATCTTGACATGTTTTTCATTGTGAGATGGAGCCATTGACTTTCATGGGTTCATACGATAATTCACCGGTGTATTAAATCATACAGAATATGCTATTGTTGTAATTCTAATGGACAGTTCATAAAGTGAACTTCATCCCAGTGCACGGGGTACATACAAGGTACTCTGTGCTGAGGTGAATTTCATGTATGGTGACTGGCTCTCTTTGGTGTAGTTCACTAAATTCACATAGTGTTCAGTAAGACTTTTGCTTGAAATATTGAAGAGGTATTTTAACAAATGATATGGAATAATCAAAACTTTGATTATATTTTACTAAGTTTATTTCAAACAGTATTAATATTCTTAGTTCTGGGTTTCAGTTAGTGTTGCCTAGTCAAACAGCTCTTTCCCATGTATGTTTTCTTTGAGTATATTTGAACACTTAGGTTCATAGTCCTCCCAATGTGAAATATTGATCTGGTCATACAAAGCTGTCTGGATTTGCACTTTCTTCCCTGCATGATTAAATCTTTACAAAGGAGTTTCAAAACACTGTTGTGTTTAAAGTGCTGCATGTTCTTTTTCATTTGTTTGTTTGTTTTTGGGGGTCTTCTGCACAACACTTTGCATTTCTACTGCTCTCATTTTCAAAACTAAGTTTGTGTTTTAAATTGATGACAAATTTCATATATTTGGAATGTGGTCACATACCTAACTAATCCAAATTACAATAGGAAAAAGTACTATTGTTTAAAGTTAGATTTTTTTTTAAATAAAGAAGTTGATTTTAAATGCATGGTTTTCTATAATATTGGTAACAGGTAGGTAGAAATGTCATCAGTTCCATGGTTGATTTGTTGTTCTTAAACAATAATAGAAGTATAGCCTTTCATTGTAGAGATGCCTTTTATGAACAATTTTTGTGTTAGTTAACTAACATTTCTGTAGGAACATATAGAAGTTCCTCTTTTCATTTAAAAATAATGTCACGCTTCATATACAAATTGTGGTTTTTGTAAGTTCTTAAACTTTAATGAAGAATGAAGAGATAATTAATTCAGATTGGTATTGTTAGAAAATAAACAGTTGGTCATTTGTATCAGAAGAACACGTTCGTAATAAACTAGGAGCATGAACATACTGCAGGAAAGTAGAGCCCTGAAAGAAAGTGGAAGAGTTGGCAAGTGTATGGAAAAGTAATAGCATAAAGCAATATATCTGTGCTGCTTTTACATTGTACTAGGCTTAATCTTATATATATTCTGTTACTTTTTATTAAGCCTTGGTTTTGTTATTTGCAGAGGCTGTCCTATTTATGGGTATATAGTTAGGAAGAATAAAGTTTGCTATTCTAAAATATTATTTTATTCAGCCTTGACCTATTATGCATCAAACTTTAAAAAAAAAAGAAGACAAAACTTAATAGCGTTTATTTTTATCTTTCAACCTCTTCTTTTTTTCTTTTTTGAAAGAATTGTGGCTTTAACCCTACCATGAGCTCTGTGTGGATGGATCCTCTGCCTATGCAGATCCCATTGCAGGATCGAGGTCTTAATCTTCAGTTACAGTGTATGTGTTTCACGGACAATAAGAAAATATGAAAGATTTTTGCAACCATTGTACTTTTGACATATTCTCTCTAATTAGATTGAAAAGGAACAGAAATCGGTGTGCTCAGCAGATTGTTCATTATATGCAGTCATTTAACTCATCTGAACTTGCACCAGATCTGTAGTGACCAAAAGTACTTGCCTTCTGATGATCACTCGATGGTACTGTCCAGTTCCTAGTGTGTCTTTGTCCATGTTGCCAAAAAATACCCCAGCCAACCCTTTGGTCATTGCAGCAGAAAGGTGAGCAACTATCTGTGGCAAGTATACATATTTGTAGGGCAGATACAGGAACCCATAGGAGTTATCCATTCCAATCTTTCCATACCCGTCACCTGATCCAAAGTCCACTGACATCAGTGAGAGACTTGCAATTAGTTTCACAGGGCTTTGGGTCAGATCCTTGGAGGTTTCTGCTGGTTACTTATTGTCTTCTCATTTGGCTTCCTCTCCACTCTTAGTATCTTGCTATTTTATGAAAGAGAGAAGTGCTTCACTGATATTTCCTGTACTGTATTCACTGAAGGGTCCCCATGTGCAAGGAAATGTCACAGGTGACCACACCAATTGCAGATTCTTTCAGCTACCTGTGATTTGCACGGAGACTGAAGAGGCACTCTCACCCTTTTGGAACAATATTTTGTTCGGAGACTCTGAGGAATTTTGCTGTGTGGCTAGGGTATTTCCATCTATAAATCTATCCATGTGGAACATTTCATGAACCATAAAGTTGTTTAAAATACTGTAGGGAGATAAATGGAAATGTGAACCATATAAGATGGTATTTTTCAGCATATTTTTTTATGGCAAAGAGAGAAAAATTACCATGCCACTACAGACTAGTGGTCCGTTTAGTCATGGTGCCATAGGACTCTTTGCCGCTTTTACAGATCTAGACTAACACGGCTACCCCTCTGATATCTTGTCTCTATTAATGCTGTATGCTTTGCAGGAATCCAGAAAACTGCAGTAATGCACCCAACAGTGCAATACTATGTACCTTAGGGAAAATTTCGTTCTGACCCTAGCAGGTGATGAGCGTAACCCTGAAGCACAAGAATTAATAAAATTTAGACTTCTATCTTTGTAATTTTAGGATAACTGGATGCTATTCTTATTCATAATGTTGTCTATAATTAAACAAACAGAAAACCCCTCTGGGCCTGCTCTTGTGAAGCAAATGTCAGTTTTGTATGTGCAGGGTCCATAGAATTGAGCTCTAAGCCATTTGCTTCAGTAAAGTCTTGTGGAGGTCTGTTTCTCACCTTAATTATATGTTGATTGGTAACATGTTTTCTCTTATGTATTAAATGTGTTTCCCTTTAAGTGTTTTCTTTAAGATGACAGGAAATGATAATCAGTTACACCTTGTTGCTTGAAGAACTTTTGGGGAGAGAAGGAACATTGTCTGGGATCTCCCTGTTTTTTCATTCTGTTCCATTACTTCCTGGGGCTTGAACTGGGCCTCTGACCCATCTTCTCATGAGTAGGTTCCTTCCACTAATGAGTCAGCCAGAGGGAGTTATTCAAGGGTGACTTGTTCTTTCTTTCCTTCCTCTCCACTGTAGACTTTGCTGGTTTTATGTCAAATTAACTCCAGTTACTTCACTGGAGTTACTTCAGATTCACTCAACATAAGAGGGAAGAGAGCTAGGCACTGAGGTCTTCATCTTGAATTCCCCATACTGTACAGTTTCTAAATCTCCATGTTGATTTTGTAACATAAATATATTTTTTCTGTCTTCTGTTTTTGTCGAGAATTTGTTCACTGAATGTATTTTGCTTAAATTCAAATCAAATTTCAAAGCAAAAGCTATTCTTAAAACAAAACAAAACACTTTTTTAAGAGGAAAAAAAATTAAGTGCCCAATCCTGTTCACAGTTGCTCCTGCACATATATGTACTCCCATGCATAATCCCCAATGACTTCAGTAGGGCTACAAGCAGGAATAAAGAAATATAGTCAATAGTAACTATTTTCACAATGGGGCCATTAGTTAGTAATCTTTTAATAGTATTCTGAAAACCAGGAATCAAAGCAACCATGTTACTTGCTCTTCCACAGTCTCTTGGTGTTCTCCCCGTTACTTTTTTTTAAACCTTTTTTCCTTGTTTTTTTATTTTTTATATCAAGTCTGCAAACCTCTCTAATATGTTCTGCGTATCTGAAGTATTACTTGTGTGTGTTTACAATATGTTCATATGAATATGATGTACTGTAATATGTTAATTATTGTCTTAAAATGTGAAAATAAGGGCACAAGAACAATATTAAACATTTTCAATTTTATTGTATGTTTATTTTATTTGCTTCTTTAGTATACAAAATAATGTACAGTATTTTATGCCTATTGTGATTTGAGGTCCCAGTTCAGTAAGGTACTTAAATACATTGCCTATCTTTAACATGTTAATTCTCCTATTGATTTAAAATTAGGCAGACGCTTATGTGATCGTTATCCATCTGATTAGGTTTTAAAATGAACAAGTTGATTGAAAATGAAAAATAAAAGCAATCGTCTAATGAGACAAGAAGAGGTATTAGGTGTGCAGATAAGAGGTAGTGATACATTACTCTTTCCCAGTCATGATTGGCATGTAGTAGCCATTCTTACTACTCTTATTTCATGCTTATTATTCCAAGTCCTTCCACGTTAGCTGCTTTTCTGATGCACTGTGGCTTGAAGGGCAGGGTAAAAACATATCCTCTTCCTGTAACCTAAAAACACCTGCTTTGACAGCCTGGTGATTCTGACAGATTAAAAAAATGTAAACCAAATTATGTTATTTGCACAGGCAAACATAAGCAAAATGATGTAATCATTTACCTACCTTTATTTGAGCACCCTCAGATATATAGGATAGGTATCTTGAGTGGATCTTACTGGTACCTCTGGGTTTTATTTCGTCAGGGTCCTATATCCTTCTTCATATGCAGTTACTTATCAGTTGTGGGATACTTTGTAAGGACAATTTGTGGATTGTAAAGTATTATAGAAAAGCATAACCACTTCCTAACTTTATTGGATGAAGGACACGTACAATACATACTCATGTTGAAGGTGATAGCTCTTTTGTTTAAATGTTTATTTTAAATTAATCATGCTTTGAAGGTGAATGGAACATCTGCTTCCTATTGGAGAGCTACATAAACCCAATCCGTCTGTTTATTCGTGTAAATGTTTTAGTTTGTGTGTGTGTGAGAATATATATAATATCTGTTCCTCTCACTCTAATCTGAGTATTACTAGAAATGTTTTGTGCACCAGAACCTTTATTTATGTAATACCAGCCTGAGCAGATGTTGCCTTTTGTGAGAGGGTTTTTTTACAGTAGTCCCACCCACTCTGCAACTTGTTTTTTTTCCATTGTAGTGTTACCCGTCCATTCTCCTATGTTTGAGGTTCAGTAGCTTTGTCTACCTCTTCATATGAGACTTGTAACTCTGCTATTTCGTGTTATATTTGATTGGAAGTTACTAAAGAAGTTGTCAGCTCCAGTGCAAGGTATTTAACATCTGAGTGAATTTGGTGCTCATGAAAGTGATACTGGCTGAAAGCACTGGCTCCTGCCAAGTATAGTTAAGACCTGTGCATATTTCCTCCGTGCAGCTTTGCGAATCCACCTCAGCCTTGACTTGTAATGCTTCTGTTATTCCAGTCTTGAGCCTCTCTTGAGTGGAAACTGCCAAACATAGTGAATTGTGCTATGTTCTGTGGTAGTTTTTTATGAGAAAATGAGGTGACAAAGCTTGTTTCCACCTGTTGACTAAGTCTAGCTTAGAACTTGGGTCTCTGGAGCAGAAAAGCTAGTGCCTGCAGAGCTGTGATACTTAGTGTCCTAATTAAAAAAAAATGTTTTCATCTGTTCAGCCTTTTTTGGCTAGTTGCAAACATTTAAAGTAACTTCAAACTCATTTTCTCTTTCATTTAAAGGAAAATTAAAGAATGTGGTTAGAATTACAACTAAAATCAGACTAGGAAAAACAACTCAACATTAGGATTAGAAATTACCTTGTCATTATTTTAAAGTAATAGAAGGCTGTCTAAATGTGAAGGCCTACTCAGCTCATTAGAGATCTGTCCATACAACAGTGCATCTGTTTTGTATTTGGTAGAAATCTCCTTTGCTTTAGCTGGTGGTCTGAGGCAACCTATGAAACTTCTGCTTTCAGTATTACCTTTCTTGAATATTAAGTATTTCACAGAGAACTGTGATGATAACTTAAAGTATTAGGCAAGTTTGGTTAAAAAATTATCAAATTAAAAAGAATTTTAAATAAAATAAAGCTTATTAATAATAGAAAAGTAACAGTATTGATATTTTGATGGCAACCATAAAGGAAATTTCTCTTTGTATGAGGTGTAATTTTATTTTCATAACACTGCACCGAGACGTTATACTGACTCTAACTTCCCAGCAGAAGTATCTTTCATCCATTTGATACGAATTTCTGTATATTTGTGCAGTCACTTTGAAATTGGAGCCAGGCTTGCTCTTGAAGTTGATGAGGTCCAGTCTGCCATGTATCTTTTGCTGATCAGTTCTAGACAAATCAACAATAATTTGGCTTGAGGTTTGACCAAAAACCAAGTGTTTGGTTTGACCAAAAACCAAGTGTACCAAGATAGGAAGCTGATAATTCTTTTCCTTTTTGTAACACTGTTTTTTGTCTGTTTTGTTTCCATGTTCAGATCCATCATCTATCTGCCTTGTTACATCTGTAGGCAGAAGTCAGGTTAAAATTATCAGCTAGCATTACTGTGCTATCTATCTAGCTTTGATGCAAAACCAAAAATTTTAGGGTGCATTGGAAATTCATTTTCAGACAGATATTAACTATGACCAAGATGTAGACTGTATTGAAATTAGCTCTCAAAATCACTCCATTTAATGTAATTGATAAGCACAGCACATGCACACTGTAAAATTATTCCATCCCAAAGCTTAAAGGATGGAAAATGTGAACTGTCAATGTATGGAGTTCATAAGCAAACAATTTGTAGCAAGGAGTCTGTTTTAGATGCTTTCAAAACTTTTTTCCTGATTTAATTATAATTAGAAACAGCTTACTCGTAATATTCCGCAACGTGAATGCAGGTGCTGCAGTGTCAGTCACGTTGCATAGTCATATAGCTGCAGGAACAAATGGAGTACCTACATAATATCCATATTTGACAATCCGATGGGATTTGCCAAGCCTAAGCTTTCATTTACATTTTAACCTCTTCAGGAGATGGGTTTGTGATTTAATTAGGCAAGGGAGGCCTATGAGTTATTTGTATTGCATGTAAAACCTCACACCAGTGCTTAGCTATCTTGTGGTTTGGGAGATTTCTTGCAGGAATGTTTTTTTTTTTTTACTGGATGTCACTCTTTTGAGTTTGGTGTCTTTAATTGGTCTGTTTCTCTTATAGTTTTGTTCTTTTGACTGATTTTATTCAAATCCTTCAATGTAAGAAGCAGTCTTATTTTTATCAGTACTCTAAACCAAAATGTAATGTATCACTGAGAAGTTCTTGGTTACTGTGGTACTGCATTGCAGTGAAGATTTTGTACTGTAGTGTAGATTATCTTGATTTGCTGCAAGGCAGCTAAGTTAGCACTGAACTTTTGTGATTATGATACCCAGCTTTGACAGCAGCATATGATGATTCGCTTTCTGCCTTTTCTAGAAAGGTTCTCAAGATATTACATACCTTAAGGCTTGAGTAAATTTCAGTGGAGAAAACACCTTTCAATAAATGTTTTGACTGTTTGTAGGACACCTTATCCATGAAAAGACAAAGAATCATTTCATCATGGAAACATAATGATTGCCCTTTGGATGTGAGGATATTACAACCACACTGTCTTTTTGCATTTTTTTAATTAAAGTTTACCTGTTCAGCTGCTTATGTTCAAAAGTTTATTGAAACAGGCTAAGCTAAGTCAAGATATTTTTCTTTTGCTGTTTATCTTTTCTAAAGTGGAATGTTATTAGCCTACAGTACTTTTTTTTGCCTGTTAAATATCTTTTTTAAAAAAAACTTTTCCTTAAAAGAATGTCAAATATTTTTAGACCCCCCCCACACACACACATAAAGAAAATGAAAAGAAATAAATAATTATAATACCTAACAAATGATTGAGAAATATTTT
This sequence comes from Lepidochelys olivacea, assembly GCF_965140295.1. Taxonomy (NCBI): domain Eukaryota; kingdom Metazoa; phylum Chordata; order Testudines; family Cheloniidae; genus Lepidochelys; species Lepidochelys olivacea. Next base: position 41,929,135 of record NC_140414.1, on the reverse strand, counting down.
TTAAAAATCTAATTACCTTTAAAAAACCTTCAATGAAAAGCTTTTAATTAAATTTAAATGTTCTTCTGTAATATTTTGATACCATGAAAGCAGAACTGAGTGACTATAATATGTGACATTGACAAGACTGTTTCTTTGGTCCAAAATGTGTGAAATGGAAATAAGTAAATGACATAAATGGTGAAAAACACAATAATTAGTATTGAGTAAAATAAAAATCTTAAATGAATCCCCATCTATCCATAGAATCTCTATGGATAGTAATTCCATGCTCTAATAAGAATATAACAGTAGGGATCTATTATCGACCACCTGACCAGAACAGTGATAGTGACGATGAAATGCTAAGGGAGATTAGAGAGCCTATCAAAATAAAGAATTCAATAATAGTGGGGGATTTCAATTATCCCCATATTGACTGGGTACATGTCACCTCAGGACGAAATGCAGAGACAAAATTTCTTGATACTTTAAATGACTGCTTCTTGGAGCAGCTGGTACAGGAACCCACAAGGGGAGAAGCAACTTATCTGGCCCAAGAGGTAACTATAACAGGACCGCTTGGAAATAGTGACCATAATATAATAACGTTTAACATTCCTGTGGGGGGAAGAACACCTCAACAGCTCAACAATGTGGCATTTAATTTCAGAAAGGGGAACTATGCAAAAATGAGGAGGTTAGTTAAACAGAATTTAAAGGGTACAGTGACTAGAGTGAAATCCCTGCAAGCTGCATGGACATTTTTCAGAGACGCCATAATAGAGGCTCAACTTAAATGTATACCCCAAATTAAAGAACACAGTAAAAGAATAAAAAAAGAGCCACTGTGGCTTAACAACTATGTAAAAGAAGCAGTGAGAGATTAAAAGATGCCTTTTTAAAAGTGGAAGTCAAATCCTAGTGAGGTAAATAGAAAGGAGCATAAACACTGCCAAATTAAATATAAAAATGTAATAAGAAAAGCCAAACAGGAATTTGAAGAACAGCTAGCCAAAAACTCAAAAGGTAGTAAGAAACATTTTATTAAGTACATCACAAGCAGGAAGCCTGCTAAACAACCAGTGAGGCCCCTGGATGATCGAGACACAAAAGGATAAAGTCATCACAGAAAAACTAAATGAATTCTTTGCTTCAGTCTTCACGGTTGAGGATGTTAGGGAGATTCCCAAACCTGAGCTGTCTTTTGTAGGTGACAAATCTGAGGAATTGTCACAGGTTGAAGTGTCACCAGAGGAGGTTTTGGAATTAATTGAGAAACTTAACAGTAACAAGTCACTGGGACCAGATTGCATTCACCCAAGAGTTCTGAAAGAACTCAGATGTGAAATTGCAGAACTATTAACTATGGTTTGTAACCTGTCCTTTAAATCAGCTACTGTACCCAATAACTGGAAGATAGCTAATGTAATGCCAGTATTTAAGAAGGACACAAGAGGTGAGCCTGACAGTTACAGACTGGTAAGTCTGACGTCCGTACCGGGAAAATTAGTTGAAACAACAGTAAAGAATAAAATTGTCAGACACATAGAAGAACATAAATTGTTGGGCAAAAGTCAACATGGTTTCTGTAAAGGGCGATGATGTCTTACTAATCTATTAGAGTTCTTTGAGGGGGGTCAACAAACATGTGGACAAGGGGGATCCAGTGGGCATAGTGTACTTAGATTTCCAGAAAGCCTTTGATAAGGTCCCTCACCAAAGGCTCTTACGTAAATTAAGTTGTCATGGGATAAGAGGGAAGATCCTTTCATGGATTGAGAACTGGTTAAAAGACAGGGAACAAAGGGTGGAATAAATGGTAAATTTTCAGAATGGAGATGGGTTACTAGTGGTGTTCCCCAAGGGTCAGTCCTAGGACCAATCCTATTCAACTTATTCATAAATGATCTGGAGAAAGGGGTAAACAGTGAGGTGGCAAAGTTTGCAGATGATACTAAACTGCTCAAGATAGTTAAGACCAAAGCAGACTGTGAAGAACTTCAAAAAGATCTCACAAAACTAAGTGATTGGGCAACAAAATGGCAAATGAAATTTAACGTGGATAAATGTAAAGTAATGCACATTGGAAAAAAATAACCCCACTATACATACAATATGATGGGGGCTAATTTAGCTCCAACTAATCAGGAGAAAGATCTTGGAGTCATCGTGGATAGTTCTCTGAAGACATCCACAAAGTGTGCAGCGGCAGTCAAAAAAGCAAACAGGATGTTAGGAATCATTAAAAAAGGGATAGGGAATAAGGCGGAGAATATCTTATTGCCCTTATATAAATCCATGGGATGCCTACATCTTGAATACTGCGTACAGATGTGGTCCCCTCATCTAAAAAAGATATACTAACATTAGAAAAGGTTCAGAAAAGGGCAACTAAAATGATTAGGAGTTTGGAATGGGTCCCATATGGGGAGAGATTAAAGAGGCTAGGACTTTTCAGTTTGGAAAAGAGGAGACTAAGGGGGGATATGATAGAGATATGTAAAATCATGAGTGTTGTGGAGAAAGTGAATAAAGAAAAGTTATTTACTTGTTCCCATAATATAAGAACTAGGGGCCACCAAATGAAATTGATGTGTAGCAGGTTTAAAACAAATAAAAGGAAGTTCTTCTTCACACAGCGCACAGTCAACCTGTGGAACTCCTTGCCTGAGGAGGTTGTGAAGGCTAGGACTATAACAGGGTTTAAAAGAGAACTGGATACATTCATGGAGGTTAAGTCCATTAATGGCTATTAGCCAGGATGGGTAAGGAATGGTGTCCCTAGCCTCTGTTTGTCAGAGGGTGGAGATGGATGGCAGGAGAGAGATCACTTTGTCATTACCTGTTAGGTTCACTCCCCCTGGAGCACCTGGCATTGGCAACTGTTGGTAGAGAGGGTACGGGGCTGGATGGACCTTTGGTCTGATGCAGTATGGCTGTTCTTATGAGTATGGCTGCTATTTGCTTTGTTCAGACAGTACAGACATCTGTATAGTTAAGCATAGAGACTGAATCTAGATTTGTACCTGGGGAAGATTTTCCTTCCAGAGTATAGCAACAGTAAGCACCTGATCCATTGCCTATTGAAGTCATTTGGGTGTTTTTCAAGTGACTTAACTAAAATCCATGGAGTTAGACCAGTATAAAAGTCTACTGAGAGGAGAATCAGGCCCAGAATCATCTTCTCCTTCTCCTCCCCATCCTGCTCTTGGGCTGGGGGGAATAACAATGAGTAGGGCCCTACCAAATTCACGGCCATGAAAAAAGCGTCACAGACCGTGAAATCTGGTCTTTTGTGTGCTTTTACCCTGTACCATACAGATTTCATGGGAGAGACCAGCATTTCTCAGATTGGGGGTCCTGACCCAAAAGGGTGTTGCAGGGGGTCACAAGGTTATTTGGGGGGGGGGCGTGGTATTGCCACTCTTATTTCTGCGCTGCCTTCAGAGCTAGGTGGCTGGAGAGCGGTGGCTGTTGGCCGGGCACTCAGCTCTGAAGGCAGCGCCACCGCCATGCCAGCAGCAGTGCTGAAGTAAGGGTGGCAACACCATACTGTGCCACTCTGACTCCTGCGCTCATGCCTTCAAAGCTGGACGGCCAGAGAATGGCGGCAGCTGACTGAGGGCCCAGCTCTGCAGGCAGCAGCGCAGAAGTGAGGATGGCATGGTATGGTATTGCCACCCTTACTTCTGGGCTGCTGCTGGCAGTGGTTTTGCCTTCAGAGCTGGTCTCCTGGCCAGCAGCCACCACTCTCCAGCTGCCCAGCTCTGAAAACGGCACCACCGCCAGCAACAGCCCAGAAGTAAGGATAACAGTACTGCAACCCCCGCTACAATGTGGGCCTTGTGACCCTCCCACAACTCCTTTCTGGGTCAGGACCCCTACAATGACATGAAATTTCAGATTTAAATAGCTGAAATCATGAAATTTACGATTTTAAAAATCCTGCAGCCATGAAATGGACCAAAATGGACCGTGGGTTTGATAGGGCCCTAACAGTGAGCCATTGACCATCAGCACCCCTGTAAGAGCTTGCCTGTGTTTGGCTGTAACCCAGCTCCTTCACTACTGAGTGCCACTACTGAGCATTGGGGCACGCAGCCCTCACGAATCAGAACTCTACCAGATGGAAAGATGGCAGACTCCGTGTGTTGGAACCCTAATCTTTCTTCCATTCACTTGAATGTAAGGTTGCTGCCACTTCTTGCTCTGTCACATTAAGGCTGAAAAAGAGTAGAAGGGAGTGGGCAACGGGGTTGGGTTACTGGAGACAGATTAGTGTGGGATAGAAATTCTGTGGGGAAGAATGGAGGCAGCAGAAAGGGCCTAGGCTTTCTGCCTTTATTGAACGTAGAGGGAAGGAAGAAAGGTGGAACTTTTGTGCTATGGAGATTGTAGGAAGGAGCTGGAGTCTGTTTTAGTCTTAACTTTCACTTAGAGCTTTCACTGGATATGCAGCTTGGAATCAGTTGTGCTCTCTCCACCCTGTCGGGCCATCATTCCTGTTTGTTTATACTATGGTAATGTGCAGAGGCCTCAGTCACTTCAGAACCCATTATCCCAGGTGCTATAGAACAACATAGGAAGACTTAGTCCCTGCCACACAGAATTATTCAGAATAATTATTTGAAAGGCTTGATCTACACAACCAGTAACTGATGTGTGTAAGTGCTTTTTTCCCCTATACTGCATCTAAAGCTCCTGAGCATATGTTTGAGGAGAGGTGAGACGTAAGCATTTGCTTCCATTGCAAAAATGTAATTCAAGATTTGATATGATAGCTTCCTGTAGCCTGCTGCCACTGTCAGCTCTACCATGCAAGGCCAAGTTGGAATGTGCTCTGAAATAAAGCTAAATGATGAATAGTTTCTGTTGAATATTAGGGTTCAGTTCTGCAAGGGTCGCATACTTTTGTGTGTAAGAAAATTGATAAAGAAAGTGACAACAAAAGCACACATGCTTACAGTAGACTAATTCACTGTTCATTTAAAGGAAAGCTGAATCCATTTGAGACTCTCTTCACTTTGAATAAATTGAAGCATAATTAAAAGTGAAGTATTTAATTTGCAGTTGTTACTTCTGAGCCTTCTAATGGTTGGTGGCTGGTTTGGTAAATAAAATGACACGTACAAATGCACAACAAAGCTTGTGTTGATTTTGTTTTGTATTCTCAGGCTAAATTTTTCAAAGATGGTGCCTAACGTAAGGCTCCCACAGGTGCTTTAAGATGTGACCTGATTTTCAAAAGTGCTGAGCATCTAGAAGCTCCTATTTGAGGTGTGAAGTATTCCAAAGCACAAATTGCGGTTGAGTGCCTAACTCCCATTGACTTCAACTGCGGGGTGCTCAGCACTTTTGAAAATCAGATAATTTATTTAAGTGCTTCAGTGTGGACATGGGAACCTTATTTTCTGTCTCTGTGTTTGAAAAACTTGGCCTCACTGAATGTGTCTTGCTGGTGTTGGAAGGTTAATTATAAGCAATATTAATTCTTTAGGTTTTGATCTGAAAGACATGGTATAGGTCAACAACTCAGCATGTGAAAAGTTCAGTGGGATTACAGTACTAATGTGCATAAAGCTACACATGCGTAAGTGTTTGTGAGATCAGGCCTTGGTTTGCATTGGATAGTGAGTAGAACAGATTCAGAAAATAAATAAATGTACACTGAAGCCTGGGATCGTGTATCTATCTGGGATCATGTTTTAGAATACAGCTTACATGGATAAGTATTTTAAATGTTAAATGATTAAATGTTCAACAGAAAACCAATTACTGTACAACTTAACATTTTGCAATTTATTTAATTTCGAAGTTGTCAGGGGAGAAACTTACATATGGGAGGTATGCATTTATAGATGTAATTTCATGCTGTCTTGTTTTCATATAGGACATTTCGATTGATTGGATTCAGTTTTCTGATAATACTTAGAAGCTTCTCTTCTGCTGGTGGGGAAAATAATGTAAAACTTTTTGCTCTTTTAATATTGTGAATATTAATACAATACACGAAAAAAATACCACCCCCCACCGCACATACCAGATTTTAGAAAATAGGCTGCCATTCTCTCCAATAAATTCTTAAGACATCAGTTGTCGTAGAGAGAATTCCTCTTCACAGAGCAATTCAGATATATAGATAATTTGTGCAGGGATGGCAGAGAACATTATACTAACTATTGTATAGCAGAAAGAAAACATCTGAAAATAGCTTGTTCCCAGTATTGAAATAGAAAAGGAAGATATAAAGTAAGTCAACACTTTAATACAAAAATAGCATGGCTCCCTTAGTTTTAAATATAATTATACAATAAAGCCACGCTATATTCTGTTACTATCAGACTTAAAAATCAAAACTGGATTCACCAGTTGTAACACATATATGGTAAAGTGACAGAATATTGCCTACTAACACTACTTTCTGCATCTTCAGCTATTAGACCTAAATATAAAGAATAAACTTCAATATATTACTCCAGTTACCTAGTTGCTTGGTCGGGAATATGTGACCATACAATTTATATAAACAAGATTATGGAGCCATGGTTTAGCTCCGACTTATAAAACTCAGACTTATAAAACTTTACTAAAATTTTCAACTTTAGATGCCTAAAGTTAAGCATAAAAATGTGTGGCCTATTTTTTAGAGTTGATGAACATCTAAAGTTCCCACTGATTTTGTATTTCTTTTATTTCTTTATAGAAATATTTTTATCGTGCACATTCATTGACGCCTCCTTCTACCCATCCAGTGCTAACCAATAGCCAAAAAAGTAATTAATTAAAGTTAGAAACCCTATCTCAAGCAGAGCTTTTACCCTCAAAAAGTAGGCATACTAGAGAATCTGTGACCTCCATTAGTGATTTCACTATTGATTTTATGTAGAAGGTACTCAGATACTTCTGTAATGGGCTGCAGTATAAAACTCAGGTAAATGCTGAACACTTCTGATCTGCTTCCAAAATCCCACTCTACATTGATAAAAACACAGTGTATTCATTTGTATTTCATGCCTTTTCTTTTGGTTGTTATGTTAATAGTTTTCATGTTCCTAATTGGCCAGTTATAATTTTTTTTTTCTTGATGTAAAAGCCACAAAGGGAGAATTAAGGTTGAAGTTATTGTAAGAAACTACACAACAGCTTGAGTCTTACTCTTTCTATTTATCCCCAAATCCCCTTCTAATAGAGATGACATAGACACTAGAGTCCAAAAATTTTAAAGGTATTTAGGCATTGATGCACTCAGTGTTGCAATGCCTTACTTGTTTAGGAGGACAAATTTCATTTTTAAAAGTGATTTAGGCACTTTGGAGCCTAAATCCCATTGATTGTGTGCCTAAATCACTTATGAAAATGAGATTGTATGCTCCTAAATCAGTTAAATGTTACAGCAATGACTAAATATATTTTAAAATCTGGGCCTTGGGCCCTGATTTAGCAAGGTTTTTAGCTACATGCCTCACTTTAAGCATGAGTCACTGAAATAATTAGAATTACTTAGATGCTTAAAATTAGTTAGTTGGTCTAATTTAGTGTTTCTGTGTGCACAGCTGGTCTGAACCTTCAGATTTAGTGATCTTTGATGATGATACAGGAGAATATGGACAACCTTAGCTCCATACCCCCTTTCCTAGAGACTTATTTGGAAGTCCAAGTTGTTCCCACTCAGAATCCTTCCATGACTCATGGTGAGCTAGAACTCACCCTCTTCAGTTTGGGGCCAGTCTCCATCTTAACTGTGTCACTTAGGTACATTTGTAAAAGATGCATTTGGAATTGACAATCCTGGTTTCTGTGTTGAGACTGGTGCCACCATTCCCTGTTCCCCAACGCACCTTTAAAACTCCGTCACAAGAGAAAAATGATTGCATATGGTCTGAGTAAGCCTTTTCTGATACATCAGAATTTTGGCTCTATCTAAGTTATCTTCTCACATAAATTGCCATGATATCTACGTTCTTGAAATTCTCTTTATTAGATACATTAACACAAGTTGTACAGTTTTCTTGTCTGAATCCACAAATGCTTAACTGAATTTGAAATTGCTACATTTTTTATTCTATCCAGATTTTTGGCTATCTCAGATTCAGCTCAGCTTCAGTATTAACACACACATTTTCAACATGTGACAGTGTTTTCCAAACTGGTTACTTTTCATTCATGTTACACACATCCATCCCCTGTTATGTATTGGTCATATTCCTACACAGAGTCCAGACTCTTGTGAATTAAATCTGAAATGTGACAGGTTTAATTTTAATTTGTCATTCATTCATACTTGATATAATATAGAATGTAGTTCTCAACCTGAGGATGGGGTCTTGACCACCCAGTCCCTCCCATGGTGATAAATGGAAATTGAGGTACTTGTTAGATCCCAGGATGATTGAAAGGGTATGGCTGGGGTCCCATTATGGAAAAGAGGTTCCCAGTATGGATATAGGTTACCATGAAGGAATGTTCCATGGCAGTTGGGAAGGAGGTTAAAAATCTAGATAGTTCTCTGTAAACTTTAGAGTAAAAGGTTTTCTTTTATGTAACACCCCATATCCTGCAGTTCTAACACAGTAACCAGTGGAAAGTTTATTAAAAAAATTGATAAAACTATTGAGTATGGGTTTGTAGTAATAAGGAGTTAAGTCAATCTTGAAACCAAATGAATACAAATCAAATTAAAAGACAGAATCAAGTCTGTCTTTCTGTCTTCTAATCTTGAAAGTTATCTATTGCTAATCGTGTATTTATAAAGGGCTTTTGTTGTTGTAACTTATCAATGTAGGAAGGTTTTTCATGTTCTGATGAGACTTTCTATGGAAATCTGAACAAAATGCTCCATCACTTACTCCAGCATGACTTTAATTAGGTAAATCAGTGTCGTGTGATGAATTGCTGAGTGATGAGCATTGCTGGCCCACTTTAAGCTTTCATAAGTGACTATGCTTTACTTATTTAAAAGTGAAAGGCTGCTCAGGAAAGAGGGATGTGTCAAAGCTGTCATCAAATTCTCAGAATTGCTTTGAGTGGTTGTAATGTTCTCCCTTTAGTGCTGACTTTGGAGACTTGAAAAAGGTTACCACAGAAGGGCGAAAAAGTATTTCAGAGGTGAAAAAAAGTTAGTTTCTTTTTGACTATGCAAAGAAGGCTTAAAAGTAGGTGTGTTTGTTTGTTTGTTTCATTCCTTACTTGTTTTTTGTTTTACTCGGTGTAACTGGAGTATTAAGCCTTGTCATCTCTATTTTATTGGGATGGCTCCTTGGAGAACTGTATAATTGGGATGAGAAATTTTATAGCCAATGAGGGTGTGTTGGGATGAATCTTTCACAAAAAAAGTAGTTCTCCCAAGTCAGCAGTTTGAATTAAATAGATGTCAACAAAAACAAATATGAGAGGCAGATTCTCAGGTGACATATATAGTCAATGGGACAGTGCCAGTTTATACAAGCTGAAGATCTGGCCCACGCTTTTAAATAGTTTAACTAAAAATCTTTCCCCTCTTATTTGCTCTGGTTTCAGTCTCTTGTGATACCCTAATCTCACTGGATTGCTAATTTTCCAAAGAGCCCTCTAACAACAATGAAAGTCAAGATGATATTTTCAGTGCTTAAAAAGAACTAGAAGAAAAGTTCACCTTTATGGGTGAGCTTGGGGAGAAAAAATGTTTACTCTTTGATGTAACACAGAACCAAGACAAATCTGGAAATTCTAGTCCAATAACTCTTGTTTGTTTACTGTAGAGCCGGTAGTTAGAAAGCTAGAGAGTGCTGCCATTTAGTAGGAATCACATATTTTTTTGTACTACCAAGCTTCTCAGTTGATTGGTTACTAATTCAAAGTGGTGGTTGTTCAGCCTGTTTCAAGTACGGTCTCTTCCTGTTGCGCCTTGTCCCATATCTTGCCTCCCATTCATGTACTAGCAAATTATTGTAAATCCAATATCTTTACTGATTTGTCACTGTTTGTTGGTGAGTCTGTTTGGCATACTCCTTAAAATATACTTTATTTAATTGCTTTTAGTATTACACTGGTGTTAGCTGTATTTTCCAGCTTTTAGGGTCTGATTCAAAGATCGCTGAATTCCGTGGAAAGACTCAGTGGTATTTGCATCAGGTTTTTAGCCTAGAAGTCACTTACATTCATTTTTTTCTGTGCAGCTGCTTTTTATGCTAGCTGTCTGCCAAACCCACTATGTAAGGGAGGGAGGGGGCACTTTGGGAGCAAAGTGAGATGTGGGCAGGGAAGGGGCCATGTTGAAGCAGAGTTCCACTGTGTCTTACCCTCCACTGGTCTAAGGCTTTTTCTACACTACGCACCTTTTAGCGACACAGCTGTGCTGCTACAGCCGTGCGGCTAAAAGGCGTAAAGCTGCTGTTTGTCAGCAGGAGACAGCTCTCCTGCTGACAAAAAACTTTCACCCCCAAGGAGCGGCAGCAGCTTTGTTGGCAGGAGAATGCTCCTGCCAACAACGTGCTGTTCATATAGGTGCTTTTTGTTGGTAAAACTTTTGTCGTTCGCGGGTGTCGTTTTTTAACACCCCCGAATGACAAAAGTTTTGCTGATGAAGTTCCAGTGTAGACAAAGCCTCAGTTAGAATAGGCCCCCTGCTGCTTTCTCTTCTGACAGGGCCAAGGATTGGGGAGCCCCAGTTGTCTCCCCGCAGTTGCAGTTTTTCACCACATCCGTCCACAGTTTGGACGCAGTGGAGAATCAGGGTCATAGCTTTTAACCTATAAGATAACTCCTATAGTGCTACTTCTGTACTTCACAGTTTTTGGAAGTATTCTTGAAGGCAAGTAATTTTGCCTCTGAATTCTTCTGATTCACATTCATTCTCTGGCAGAATGAACTATGGAGAAGAGAGAACAGTAACTGCTGGGCTCTGTAATGTACCACAGTGCCAAGGACAGATGGAGGAAGCAATGATATTGCAGTGGCAAATGGCTGTCTTGTACGCCCTCTGACAAGGAAATTGTAATCTGAGGCCAAGTGTTTCATTTAATTATTGATTCTGATGTTTCATCAGAAATAGGAAGTTATTTCCCTAGAGTAATTCATTTTAGTTTCCTGATATTTAAATGGGAGGGTGAAGAGAAGGTAGTTGCAGTGCAGAAAAAGAGAGCTTGTGATTTAAAAAGTATAAATTTTCAAGGTGAATTGAAAAACATTGCTCCCACCGAGGACTGATATCAGAGTTCTGTGTTTTACCTTTAGTAACAGAGGACAGAATCAATTCAAGCTGTATCAGAAATTTCACTCCACCTGTTTTAGGTGTTTGTGACATTCCCTTGTATGGTGAGGGAAACACATAGGGCCTTGTATTACAGGGTCCAGCACTTCCCCCCAACTTTGAGCCCAGAATCCTGATCTCAAGTTTTTGCAGCTAAGGAAGTATGAAATTGATATTTCCATTTTGTTTTAAAATTACTGTAATTTTAAAATATATATGCTTTTTACAGATTTGGCATCTGAAGCAAAGCATTGTATTGACATTAAAAGTGACACTGTTCAAACAGTGTTAGCAACAGAGCTGGTGGAAAACCAAGGAAAAGTAATCAGCAACCCCTGAGTGGATCATCATCATCATCACAAATTGAACTTGGGATCTCTAGATCTTAATATATGAGCCTCTGCTGCCTGAGCTAGAAGACCCTGGTGCGTTAGCCATGGCTGCAGTAGGCTCATCAGTCTCTAGATGGCCTACCCACCCCTAGAGGAGGATAGCGTGCCACACCAAGTAGGCATAGCTTACATACTTCCCCTGGCCAGGGAAGCATGTCTTGAGCTTCAGAAGTTCCCTAGTTCCCCAAAAGGGCCACTGCTTGTAATGCTGGTGCCCCTCAGTGGGTCGTTGGCCTTGGGGATTGATCATGAGATCTCTGGATCTCAATACATGAGCTGCAATAGTGTGAACTAAAAGACCCAGCTCTCTTAACCAAGCCTGTTGTAGGCTCATCCATCTCTAGTTGGCCTAGCCACCACAGAATGCCGCACCAAGTAGGGGTAGCTACATATAATAGACAAGTGCCTTGAGGAGAGAGTGTTGCTTGTTCACTAAAACCGTGAACTGTGTATGAACCAGTCATCTAGAGACGAAAGAATTACTGTTTCCAATTTCTTAAATCATTGTGTTTCCCACAGGGTTTATCATCTTTAAATATCTGCTACCAGTCTATTTGATGAATAATTTACTCAAAGCTTTCTGATGCGAAGTTTGACTTTCTCTGTGAAGAACTAGGACAAAGTCTCTCTCCATCTTTAGAGAAGTTATAAAATAGCAAACCTGCCTATCACAAAGAACATCTTTCTTTCATAGTATTAGTTTTGAACTGGGAAGTGCAAGCCCCTCATCCTGAAAAGGCTTATGCACAATCTGAATTTAGCATTGATTTAGTTGGGGCTACTTACAATAAATTAAGTTTAGCACAGGCCTTTGTAGGATCAGGGTTCAAATTACTAAAAACCCGTTTTAAAAAGTTTAGGCCCTGATTCAACAAGATATGTAAAGTACATATCTGTACCGTATAGAAAGTGAGTAATCCATGGGAATACTTGCATGCCTTAAGTTATGTATGTGCTTCGGTACCTTGCTGAATTTTAATGTTTTCATCCATATTTAATTAGACTAATGGTACCTTGTTTGAATTACAGAAAATAACTGTGCCTATGGTGTTAGTACATGTTCAGTTAGTGCAAATGTAACCCCCACACCACCTGGGTGTGGTGTTCTGTTCCCTCTAGTGGCCCTGAGACCACTTAAAGAGAGAGCTAAGATGAGTCTTCTCTACAGCCTTAGCTAATAGCCACTTGGCTTCCAGTTCATGCAGTAGAGCTCATGTACTAAGTTCCAAAGGTCTCCAGTTCAATCCTGCCTGCTGACAGCCGGGGTCTGTGGGCATTACACAAGTAAACACAAAGATGTACTGACAACATAGGCAATTACAGTGTATGAATGAGATATAACAGATAATGTCAGATCAGTTTTTCTTTAATTTGTAATTGACATTTTATATATTAAATTAATGTCATTTAATTTTACATGTGGAACAAGAGTAATTTCAAGGGTGATTAACTCTCAATAGATATTCACTTATGTATTATGTTTACTACAAGATGCAGAGGCAAAAAATATAAGGATATATTGATTGCTGGTACTGCTGCTAAAACCTTATTAGCCTTAATCTTATTAAAAACTGCAGGAAAAGACAAAACATGGAACACAGGAAATTAATAAGGCTGAATTTATGGGGGTAGGGAGGAATGAAAACAAAAGTTTGACTATTCATAGTTAAGATCCCATGAACAACTTTCTTTGTGACTGTACCATGGGTTTGGTGTACATTACCCACACGGTAGATTAATACCTACCTTCACTATTTCAGATTCTTTTCAAACTTTTGTAAACTCTGTTTTTCCTTTGGTGTTGAATCACTCACCATGTAATGGGCTGAAGTGAAAGAAGGATGTGTTTAGGCTGTACTGATAGAGCAGACTGGCTAGAGATTCTGGACATATGGGAAAGAAATTATTAAATAAACAAAATTAATGTAAGTAACAAGATGTTCACTTTTTTTTATCATTTTGCTTCTCTGTTGTGTGCCTATTACTGTTTGTGTTCTCTAAGGTCTTCAGTACATAGACAGGTTTCAGAGTAGTAGCCGTGTTAGTCTGTATTCGCAAAAAGAAAAGGAGTACTTGTGGCACCTTAGAGACTAACCAATTTATTTGAGCATAAGCTTTCGTGAGCTACAGCTCACTTCAGTAGCTCACGAAAGCTTATGCTCAAATAAATTGGTTAGTCTCTAAGGTGCCACAAGTACTCCTTTTCTTAGTACGTAGACTGTCTCTATGTATTTATACAGAACTGAGCGCAGTGTTGCCCTACTCTCAACTGGGCCCTTTGCGTACTGTTGGGATACAAACAATAAATACTCCTCTTTGTCCTTGATGTGGCACTAATAAGGTCACGTTTTGGTATTTTTGGGAATTATCGTCTCTGAGCACCAGTGCAGCAGGGAAAGGGAGGGGCTAGTGTAACCCGCATGCCTCCTGGGTGTGGTGTTCTGTCCCATCTAGAGAAATACATAAAGAATTCTGCTTTACTGCTATTGTTTGTAGACTACATTGGGTCATGGTGGGAATCTTCTGTGGCTAGCTGGGTCTTTGGTTGTTAGTGTTTGTACTCTTATGGAGAGCAGAGCGGAGCAGCAATTATGGGTTTTTAAAGATATTGTATTGATGAAAAGTGAAAATACTGTAATTTCTGGACTATAGGGAGAATATGCAAGAGACAGTTCTTTGATCTGTCTTGTATACAAGAAGGAACTCGTTGTAGTGGTCGTCTTTGGAAGGGAGAGTTTTAAGGAGGATCTGTGGCTGAGTAGAAGGTTCCTGTAAAGTTAGAATGTAATTTGTACATTTTTAGGTAGAATATAGGCTACTATCAAGGGAATATGTAGCTCATGTTGGAAGTGTATCAAAAAGTGTGGTACATAAGATTTAGTATGCTTCTGTAAGACTGAAGTAGTTGTTCAGGATAACGGGCAGTGTGCTAGTGTAATGCCAAGAGACTCTGGTCATCAGCAGACGGGATTGAACCTGGGACCTCTGGAGTTTAGTGCATGAGCCTTTACCGCATGAGCTAAAAGCCAATTGGCTATTAGCTAAGGCTGTAGCGCAAACTCATTTTATCTCTCTCTCTTTATGTGGTCTTGGTGCCACTAGATGGGACAGAACACCACACCCAGGAGGTGGTGGGTTACACTAGCCTCTCCCTTTCCCTGCTGCATTGGTGCTCAGAGATGTTAATTCCCATAAATTCCACCTGCAGACATTGTATTACATCAGAGTCCGTGAAAATTAAAAGGTCCTAAGGCTTCCATGTGTAATTGATAATGTTTATTGATGATGATTGGGGAAATAGGATAACTAAAGATTTATAGGGAAAATTAGACCTACTGATTAGGGTAAAATTTTCACAACAATTTAAGTGACTTTGGAGCTTAAGTCCCAGTTTTAAAAGTGACTTGGGCATGGGTTGCCTATGTCAGAATGAGAATTAGGCTCCTAAGTGCCCAAGTCACTTTTAAAACTGGGACTTAAGTTCCAAAGTACTTAGGTGGTTTTGAAAATTTATCTTATATATTTAACTGGTACTAATGTGTAAAAGATTTCTAGAGTCTTTAGGTGGAGCCATTTTGAGGTATTAGTGGAGCAAAACATTTTAGAACAATTTTTAAAATGTAAAAATATTTGTTCTAAGGCCCGTAACTTGAAAATACTTTGTCTGAACAGTATCAGAATTTCACCCAAAACTAAGACTAAGCATACACATTTTTCAGTCCGAAAGGATGGATGTTTTTGTGAGAAAGTTAGGGTGTCAAATTTGGGCTTAGAAAGGAAACGGTCTCCAAACCATAACTGTGGAATGGCAACTGCAACTCTCTAATGTTTTACAAACAACGTTCTGACAAAACATTTTAAACTGTCATGGTAAAATATTCTGTAACTTTATTGGCATTTTAAATAATTGTCAAAGAAATTCACGAAAGTGTTCTTCCCTGACCAGAAGTTCCTCCATTACACTGTGATCTGTAAATGCCAAAATGTTATGTTAATGAAAAATTTCTATAAATCATGTACAGAAGTTTAGAATATGGAAGGATGTCTTAATCTGAAAACCTTAAATATACTACTCTAGAAACTTCCTGGCCTTACACACCCCTTGATACTGGTTTGTACTGTACCTTCCGGCTGAAGTTTAGCTATTGTATTACTTGTTCACCTTTCTCAACATCTTTGCATGTTGTTGTAAAGGGTTATCTCTGACTGATAAGCTCCTTAGTTACTCTGCACAGGGCTTTTCTTTCATAATTATTCCCGGAAGATATTTATAGATACAGCCTTTACTTGTATGCTTTCTTGTTGGACTAAAATGACTGTATATGAATGTTTGGGTTTTTTTGCATCTTCATGTGGCTGCTGAAGAAGAAATACATTGCAAGATATCTATGTAGAGTCCTGTGAGGTATATTCCATTGTTCATATATAACATAATAGCCTTGCCAGCTCCTCCTCTCTTTCTGGCACCCTGTAATCTTTTTTTGGGGGGCGTTGGGGTGGGGGTGGTGGCTATCAGGGAGGTAAAGGAAAGAGTGCAACATTAGACGAGAGTGAATGATGGTTGGAAGTGGCAGGATGAAACAAGAATGTACAGTCACTTGTGCTGTTAAAAAGCTGTGGAAGTGTTGTATTAGCCATTTTGCTTTCTTTATGATGTTTTAGCACTAATTCTTCTTACCAGCCCATGATCAAAAATTCCTCTTTGCAGCATGCAATCTCCTACAAGCACATACTTTGTTTCCTAGCTGGCAGCATTGAAATGATTTTTTTTTCCTATTTTACCTACCTCATAAACATATTTGTAGAAATTTTGTTGGCTGAAATCTGATAAATCATAGAATATCAGGGTTGGAAGGGACCTTAGGAGGTCATCTAGTCCAATCGCCTGCTCAAAGCAGGACCAATCTCCAATTTTTGCCCCAGATCCCTAAATGGCCCCCTCAAGGATTGAGCTGACAACCCTGGGTTTAGCAGGCCAATGCTCAAACCACTGAGCTATACCTCTCCCCATGAAAGGAGGAACTCATGACCTCAGATTTTAATTTCTTCATTTCATATCCAGCACCATTTGTTCAGGGAAGACGATGATGTATTTTTCCATAAACATTTCTTTATTTGCAAATAATAACACTTGAACTGATGACCTTTTGGTGACCTTTAATGGAAAGGAAAATTTCAGTGTAAAATTTCAGTATTTCAGTATGTGTGAGCCCTGGCCCCATCCCGGAGCCCTCACCCCCTTCTGCAATCCAGCCCACTGCCTTAGCCCGGTGAAAATGAGCAAGTGAGCAAGGGTGGGGGAAGAGCGAGAGACGGGGTGGGGCCTTGGAGAAGGGGCCGGGCAGGGGCAGGACCTAGGGGAGGGGTAGAGGTTGGGGTAAGGGTGTTCAGTTTTCTGCAATCAGAAAGTTGGCAACCCTACATTATAGACAAGAGGAGGGAGTCCCCTTTTTAAAACCAGATCAATTCCTCCAAAGGAAAAATGGTCAACTACAACTACCCCAAGAAACTTTGAATAAAGTCTTCTGCACACATTATGCACGCAAGTCCTGCTGAACTGTGTTCTATTGGGGAAGCTGGCTTGGCACCTAATTCTGTCCTCCAGATTATATGGTGGAAACGAATGTATTTTTAAAGGGGAACATTCCTCTGCTCTGTTTTGTATTAATAAGTTTTAGATAAACAGAGTTCCTCTTTCCATGCTTTCCTTTATATATTATAGAACAACTTTAAGCTTAGCTAAAAACAGTAGAATAATGTGAGTCTGCCTAGTCAGCCCACCTTTTCTTTTATCTTTTGTTAAATAAATGCTTAAGGTAGTGAAGACTGTAGTGAAATATTTGAGTTTTAGAAGTTTTGGTTTTCTTTCATCAGGATGTCTATCTAGCTTTGACATCCCTGTAAAGAAACATCATCCAAATCTAAAATAGATGTGTCAAGCTGAAGAGTAGTCCGACAGCTATACAATATTAATGTTTAATTGAGAAAAGTACCTCTGTGTTATGAACTTAAGTCCCATCTCAATGCTGTTTAATTTGCATGTACAACAATGATATTTAGTGTTTTATGAGCCAGTTGTCTATGTTTTCACTGGAGCTGAGCAAATAATTTAGTGATTAACTTACTTAATGAACTAATGAATTCCACTTCCGTTTCTGCTTATGGATTATCAACCAGAAGATTGTCTTTCATAAATGTATTTGTAAATATTTTGAATATACCCAAACGTTTTTGAGATTTTTTTTAAACAATAGTGATTGATCACATACTATTTGCTGTCAGTATTTGATATCCAGTATTCAACAATGATGGTAAACAATATATGATCAATTAATATTTTAAAAAAGAAACCCCACAAAGAAAAGTTTGGGTACAATCAAATAATGAATTAAAATAAAAAAAATGATAGTGCTCAAGATACAATAGATCAGAAATGTACTCTACGCCATCTTTTGAAGCGGTTTTCTCATGGACATGACTGTAGTAGCATAACTTTCACTGTGACAGTTTTCTTTGCTGGCACATAAACAATATTTTGGAGATTTGGGAAAGCATCCTGGAAGCTGTCTTCAGTTATTGTACTGTGTTTGATGTGCTAATCTGTATCTAGTGTCGTTTAGAGCTCGGCAGAATTTGAGCTCTCTGAGCTTATACCAGATGATTTGGGTCAGCAGATCAAAGGTTAACTCAGTTTCTGTTAAACATTTCTGTAACATGGCCTCATTCATGTATTTGTTTTTCAGCCTAGAAGACCAATTTGCGTACTGTTGGTCTAAGGTCTTGGCTGAGCTCCTGACCCCACTGAAGTCCATAGTAAAACTCCCATAGCCTTTAATGGGGCCAGGATTTTAACCCCTTGTTTTTAGTAATACTTGAATGCTCTTGAATTCCTTTGTCTTAGTATTCTCTTCTCCAGTTGGGCACTACACCTTAGGCCACGTATACACTACCCGCCGGATTGGCGTGTAGTGATCGATCTATCGGGGATCAATTTATCGCGTCTAGTGTAGATCCCCGATTGCTCTGTTGTTGACTCCGGAACTCTACCACGGCGAGAGGCAGAAGCAGAGTCAACAGGGGAGCGACGGCCATTGATCCCACACCGCGAGGACGCGAAGTAAGTGATTCCAAGTCGATCTAAGATACGTCGACTTCAGCTACGCTATTCTCGTAGCTGAAGTTGCATATCTTAGATCGATTTCCCTCCCCCCTCCCAGTGTAGACCAGGCCTTATTCTTTTTCTTAGATTCAGTAGATTTTTTTTTTCTTTCAGTTCAGTTTTTTACCAGGTAATATTATCTCTCTTTGTTTCCTGACTTCATCTCCCTTTCAGGCTTTTCCCTATTTACTTATGTCTTTTCTCTCTTTCATGAAGTTTGTCATTCACTCTGTCCACTGAACTGTTATGTGCAAGTTCCTTAGATATTATACCAGTTGGGAAAATTTGGTGACAGCATTTACAGATTTCACTTTTCACATAAAAGAGCGAGTCTGGGTAGCTGCTACTGCACCAATAGTCTGATTTGTTTTTTCTTTTATGTTGGAGCCACTGACACTGCAGTTTTCCTCCTTAATTTATTAGAATATTTCTAAACATTATGCATCCCAGATTACTGAATTTGGAAGTTCGGGCTGCTCATTTTCTTATCTGAAAATTTTGGTTCTTGTTGTTTGGATCTGTCAGGCAAAGAGTCCTCCACACTTTAGTCTCTGGAATGTCTTGCACTTTGAAAAAGAGAATTGTTGTCCATTTTATTCCTAACTTGTCAAAGAAATTATGAGTTAAACTGTTCATGTTAGGCTATGTAACTGGCAATCTTCCCCTTTAATAGCCCTGGAAGAGGGAAAGGGGAGGGAGAAGCTGACCCTACCCCAGAGAGAAGCCCAGCAGAGTTGCTGGGAATCAGCTATCAGTACCTTATGATTGGCCCACACTTCCCGCTGGAATATAAAGGAGAGCTCAGTAAATGGTGAGAATAATTGATCATTGGAGCAGTTTACCAAGGTTCATGGTGGATTCTCCATCACTGACAATTTTTAAATCAACACTGGATGTTTTTCGAGAAGATCTGCTCTAGGAACTCTTTCGGGGAAGTTCTGTGTCCTGTGTTATACAGGAAGTCAGATTAGATGATCACAGTGGTCCCTTCTGGCCTTGGAATCTATAAGTCTATGGTGATGGGTGAGGATGCTTTCTGGGAAACAGAGCAGGAGGCTGCAGGCTGGTCTTGTGGAACCCTTTCCCCTGGGGTTAAAAAGAACCCTATTCTGTAGCTACCAGAAGCCAGAGGACCCCAGTCTTCATGTCTAACCAGAATGTTGTTAGTGTTGCTTTTTGTATAATTTTCTTCCTTTGGGAAAACAATGAACAGACCCTTGAAGAAAGGGACAGAAACCTAATCTGGGTGTGGATGTCTGTCTATCTCCAGTGTCCCCAGCTGGTGACTAAGGGTACAGGACTACAGACTATTTATAGGAAGTTTATTTTAATGTTTTCTACCTTTGCTGCAACGCCAGACACTGTTTTATTTTAAACTGTCTTTTTGCAAGTGAAAGTTGATCAATCTATATTCCCTAATTGCAGAGGAATATTTGATATGACACCAAAATTCTAAGCACTGTTGGTTTACATTCTTAATCGCTCCTTGCCTGTCACAGTAGGGTTGGAAACCCATCAATGTGGATTGATGGAACCAACACATCTCCTCCCTAGCTCACCAATTATCAAATAAGAAAAGAACTCTTTGTATAGCTTTTTCACTTCACATGTGTATAGTTTCAAAACTTCCAATGTAATGATTAAAACAATACTCCTTTCTCTTTTGTAATATATTTAGATTAGATTTGGAATGGTGGGAGTCCAGGCTGTTTTTTCAAAGCATTAAAAGAGGGAAGAAATATAGGAAGTGAAGCCTGTTTGTACTGAAAAATGGCAAGAACTGAAATACTTTATTCTGAGTCCCCTGCCTGAGTCCCCTCTACTGTGGCCTCTTAAACCTTTGAACTATCTAGTCTGATTTCTAAGCAGATGATTAATGCATGACTGATAACTCTATCTAACATATCTACAGTTATTAGTGAGCCATTTAAAAAAGCATCTTTAAATAGAAGTGCTGTCTGTACAGCATCCAGCCTATTAAACTGTCACAATGTAGACTAGAATCTTTTTGCTTAGTGGTATCAGAAATTAAAGAAAAATTCTTTAAACTGTTTAACATCTCGACTTGCAAAGTAAAATGGAGCAGGAAAAATGGGAGGTACAATTTTGAAAAACCTAAGGGTGTTCAAATTTAATTGTGATTTTGAGGGTACATCAGTTACAGTCATTTAGAGTAGGAGGCTGAGGAAGCTAATTTTAGACATTACTCTGATGAGAGATGGTGGACACATCACTACAAATAAATATTTAAAGCATAATGCTCCAAAGTGGGGAGGGAAATGATTTCTCTTTAATTGGACACCAGTTAAACCAAAGAACAGTGGCTTTATATTAACCCCTTCTCTGCTGGTCTCAATCACATCATTCATTGATGTTTTGACATTCCATGGCACTGTTTGCACGTCAGAGATGGTTCAGCAATCAAAGTGTAGTTTTGTCACACATACCTCATATTAGGCAGCATTTATGTGGTTAGTAAAAAGAAACAAAATCATAACTTGGAAATTAGTAAAAACTATGTTAGTGAAGTCAGTTTGTCAGTGGAAGAGTTTACCCTGTGAGGTGGGATGACAAACCTGGAGTCATTCAAGATGAGATTACATTTGTGACGCAGTGAAGTGGGTTTACCCAAGATGTCATCTTTGATTATCTGAAGCCTAACTTGTTCTAACATGTTATCAAACTAAAACCATAGAGTTTACATTGTACAGATGTTTTGCCTTCATTTGTTTGCAAAAGACTTGTTTTTAGTCACCCCAATTCAGGGCCATGCTTTTTCTTTGTTTGGACAACATGGGAGAAGTGAAATGTGATACTTGGATCTTCATGAGAAATGAATGTGTGAGGATTTGTACAGCTTTATTAACTTATCTATATTGATGCAACCAATTCCTGTGAAAAGTATCTAGTTCTTGCTTAGTTGACCTATCTTTAAGTTAAAGTAATGCACTGCTCATCTCTCCACTTTTAAAAAATATAAAGCTAATAAAGTCAGGACTCCTTACTGGAGAGCAAATTAATGCACATGGATATAGAGCTGTTACAGGTATGATGTTTGTGGGAGGAAAAAACTGTTTCTTTCATACGTCCTCTGTTCCATCTTTTGCACAGCATGATATGTTGAATTACAATAAGTTGTCACTGTTTCTTTTTAGATGTGATGACAGATTCTTACTAGGAGTGCCTAGATTGCTTTCATCTGTAGAATGTTTCTTCTAAAGTGAAAGAAATGAAGTACAAATGCAGAAAGAATTCTTAACCTAGACTTGCTTTGTGGGAACTATCTAATTGAGCCCTATCTCTTGATAGTAGCATGCAAAGCCCCTTTGCGCAAGGTTTAAAGCTATTTGAGGATTTGACTCATTGATCATGCTTTCTGCTAAGGCAGGTTGGGCAATTAATTGGCTGAAGAAACCTGATAAACTTCCAGTTGCTTAACAACGTCAAAGCAAACAATAACTACCATGCGTCTTCTCTAAGCTCATTTGTATTTAAAATCGCCATGAATTGTCATTTGGGGACATGACTAAAACACTGTCCAGATAAACTATTTAGATAATTAAAATTTGATTCATCCTTCATCCTGATGTTATTAAATTACAAACATATATTGATAATTTCTTTTGGTAGCGTTAATTTGTTAGTGATAATAGAATTTCATTTCTAGAGTGTTGAGCAATGTTTACATTGCTACTGTGGAATGTGTTTTCTTTGTACAGTAAATATGTAATGAGAACTGATAATCAGTTAAAGGAACAAGCTGGGGCAATAGTGACTAATGGCTGTAAAGATGTTTGGGAGATGCAGAATATTCTAATCGTGTATTTCTGTGGTTTTGTGGGTCACTCAAACGGAAATAATAAGAATGGCAGTTGATCAATCTAGTCAAGTAAAGTTTGCATTAGTAGTTCACAGGAAAGAATGTTGGAGAATCAGTTCAAAGATCTTTCTTTTAGCTACATGAATTAAAGTAGTTAGGACAAATATTGGCCTACCTGTTGGGAATGAGTGATAAATAATGTCTTTAGGTGGGTATAGCATAATATGTAAAAAAAACAAAACAAAAAACAAGCTTTGAGTTTCTGGTTAAATAAATAAATAAGCTTAACCCATACTGTGTGTATATGTGAGTAACAATGTTTTAGTTAAATAGATGTGAGTTTGCATGCAGGATTGTAGCTATCAGATTGAAATTTGTGGGTGGGTGGGGATGATGTTGAGCTTCACCTGGTTATCACACAAAATTAATCGTTTCTTGTATTTTGGGAATAGTTTTCAGCTAGACCCCAAGCTAACTATAATTTTGTGCCCAATTTTATACTCAGAATGAATTTTTGGCACATTAACACCAATTTCCTGTTTTGTGCAAACAGGTAGTTTAATGTCCAATTGCTACCATTTTTGTTTCCAAATTTTTGCTTAAGGAAGTATTTTCAGGATGAAAATTGCACCTACAGAATTATAGGTCTAAATTTACTGAAGTGGCCTCTTCTTGAAAGATCTGTAAAAGGGTAGATTAATCTTTGCGACAAACTTAGGCAGGATTAGGATAAAAAAAACCCTCCATTATATAGATTGGGCAACTGTGATATGGAGGGCCAAATGTAGAAAAAGGAGGCCTTGGGTCTATGTATAAAAATGAGTGCACAGTTACAGCTTTGTACGTACAAACAAATGAGTGTTTAGATGAATAAACATCATAATAAGAAAATAAGACCATAAGAACTGTCATACTTTATCAGACTAAATGCCCATCTAGTTCAGTATCCTGTCTCTTATAATGGCCTGCTTCAGGGAGAGTGCACAGAACAGGGAAATTTTGGAGTGAGCCATCTCTGTCTTCCACTCCCAGCTTCTGGCAGTCAGATGTTTAGGGTTTAATCCATGACCATCTTGGCTAACAGCCATTGATGGATCTATGCTCTGTGAACTTACCTAGTTCTTTTTTTGAACCCAGTTATACTTTTGGCCATCACAACAACTCCCAATGAGTTCCACAGGTTAATTGTGCTTTGTGTGGAAAAAGTGCTTACTCTTGTTTGTGTTAAACATGCTGCCTATTAATTTCATCTGATGACCCCCTGTTTTTTGTATTGTGTGAGAGAGTAAATAACACTTCTCTATTCACTGTGTTCATGCCTTTCGTGATTTTGTAGACCTCTGTCATACCCCCCATTAGTCTTCTCTTTTTCCAAGCTGAATAGCCCTAATCTTTTTAGTCTCTCCTTGTACAATGTACAGCTCACATCCAATGAAGTGAGCTGTAGCTCACGAAAGCTTATGCTCAAATAAATTGGTTAGTCTCTAAGGTGCCACAAGTACTCCTTTTCTTTTTGCCTTGTACAAAAGCTATTCAATATCGTTGATTATCTTTGTTGCCCTTCTCTGAACCTTTTCCAGTTCCACTGTATCCTTTCTGAGTTGGGGTGACCAGAACTTGACACAGTGTTCAAGGTGTGGGTGCACCCTGGATTTATATAGTGGCATTACGATATTTTCTGTCTAATTTTCTCTGTCTTTCCTAATAGTTTCTGACATTCCCTTAGCCTTTTTGACTGCTGCTGTGGATTGAGCAGAGGTTTTCAGAGAACAATCTGTGGTGACTCCAAGATCTCTTTCTTGAGTGAGAACAGCCAATTTAGACTCTATCATTTTGTATGTATAGTTGGAATTACATTTTCCAATGTGCATTACTTTGCACTTATCAATGTTGAATTTCATCTGCCATTTTGCTGCCCAAACACCCGGTTTTGAGACTTGCTGTAACTCTTCGCAGTCAGCTTTGGACTTTAATTATCTTGAATAATTTTGTATGATCTGCAGACTTTGCCACTTCACTGTTCACTCCCTTTTTGAGATCTTTAGTGAATGTGTTGGACAGCACAGGTCCCAGTACAGATCCTTGGGGGATCCTGCTGTTTACCTCTCTCCATTGTGAAAACTGACAATTTATTCATACCCTTTCCTTCCTAGCTTTTAATCAGTTACTCATCCGTGAGAGGACCGTCCCCTGACGTTTGTCAGTTTTTGCATGACTGCTTAGTTTTCTGAAGAGCCTTTTGGTGAGAGTTGACTAGGTCACCCTTGTCCACAACACTTGTTGACCCCCTCAAAGAGTTCTAATTGGCTGGTGAGGCATGACTTCTCTTTACAAAAGCCATGTTGACTCTTCCCCAACATATTGTGTTTAACTGTGTGCCTGATAATTCTGTTCTTTTCTATAATTTCAACCCATTTGTCTGGTACTGAAGTTTGGCTTGCAAACATGTAGTTGCCAGTATCACCTCTGGAGCCCTTTTTAAAAATCAGTGTTACGTTAGCTACCCTCATTAAGTATTATCTCTGCACAAATGCTTAATTTGCATGTGCAATTGCAATCACTATGTGTAAATGTGGGCACAAAATTACATAGGAAACTTTGTGCTCCTAAACCATGTGTCCTTTTTCTAAAAAATGGCAGAGGAAATTGAAATTAATTGCCCAATACCATGCAGTTAGTTTTAATTAATATGGGGTCTTGTTACAAAGGCAAACATTTATCCAAGTTCTGTATTAGATTGGGCAGGTGATTTTGGTATCAGTCTAGACCTGTGGATCTTTGACTATAGATTCTTATTTACTTCCTATGAAGATAATACGAATTTATGGGACTATTTGTGTCAGTTCAACCAAACGATTTTAAGTAGTATTTAGAAATTTAGACAGGCTACTTAATTATCAAAGAATGTCAGTTCAGTTCAGATGATACTCACAGCCAAGCTTGGACACTTGTACATTAATATTAAACCCAAATATAGTATGCCGGTAAGTATTTTGAAGCTATTCTAATTTATTTGGAGTTTCAGCAATACTGTGAGCTCTTATGTCAATTTAACCAAAGGTTCGGATAGAGACAAAAGCTATAGTTTACATCATAATTCAAAGCTTCTTCCTCTTTTTATTTGAGAAACTATCAATTCTCTTGACCACAAAAATCTCTGTGATTTCTCGATAAACTCTTTGAAACCACCAGGATGTCTCACAGCTAACTTCTGCTATGGGAAAGCACAGTTTCCTGCTATAGATGTACAGTATTAAACTTAATTAGCGTAATGAATTTCTCCAGTCTCTCAATACTCTAAACTGAGTTAGCGATTCGGTGTATTTTTTTGATAACTAAAACGAAACTTGTTAGTGAAATGCTAGTGTACATTGTCCATTGAAATCATTCAGAGGGTTTTAACTCGGGTTCCTACTTCTTATAAACATTTAGTTTTATGTAATCAAATGATCACTTGGGTAAATACATGTATACAATTCATTTTGCTTATCAGTAGGAACTGGCATGAAGGTGAGTTCTCTGCAGCTCAGCTTCGAAATTTCAATTACTGGTTTCTCAAGACAAGTGACAACCATATTCCTGTTCTCTTTCTGAATTTCACAGCAGTCTCCCTAGATAGGTGTTAGAAAGACAAGAGTTTAGTGTTTCCAACCATGGGGTGGTCTCCTGGCCAGGCAGAGACCGTCAGTCTTCCTTGTCCAGATGTTTCAGTTTCAGGGAACAATGTGTTGATAGATATAGTGCACTTTCTGCTGGGTGGTGTGGCCTTGTTCTCTTCTTTGCAAAGTTGCCCTGGGCCAATCAGAAAGTGACCCATGCTTCTGGCAAATATTTGAAATAACCATCCAGGATATGATTTGTGTCCGTTCTCACGATCTAATGAAAAAAAGAGGCATCTCCTTTATGGATTCTTGCAACTGTGTCTGGAAAATTCTAGTAGCGTCATGCAAAACATCTTGTGCCCCATTCCATTTTGTGTAAGTCTGGCCATACGTTGAACTCTCTCTGGTTTAGCTCTGGTCAGCAACCTACTTTGGCAAGTTACTTTCTATGTTGTGTGGTCCTCTGGCCAACTTTGCACAATTCCATGTTCTTTCCATCAGCACTTTTAGCTGTTTTTCAGAAATGACCATTTTGAAGTTAGAAGAAAGTTTTTATGTCAAATCTCTTCATACTAGTTGATGGTTCTGACCTTGTGTAGGAGTTCATCATGCAGCAGTTAAAATCATTTGATTTATTTGCTTGATCAGTCACCAATGGGAGATCACAATTTAATTTAACCATGCAAAAAAGCTCTACACACCTTTGGACCAGTACTTAGTTGTTCTCTACAACTCAGTGATAGAGTTAGCAGAAACGCTTCATATGCAAAATTCTCTCTGTGCAACTGCCAATCATACAATTGATCAGGCTGTATAGCATTATAACATGTTGGTTGGTTCACCTTAAAGATTTGCACTTCATGTTGCCTTTTCAACATGCCATTTGAATGCACTGGCTTCTTGAATACAAATACTTGATTTGCTTACATCTTTATTAAAGATCAGTTATATATATATCGTATTGATCACATTTCAATTTAAAATAGACAACATGGTGTGAACTATTTGCAATATTTTGTGATAAGGTTGACTAGGTCATAAAACTTCCTCAAACTGAAAGGGCCTGTTACAGAATGCCTTGAGACAGCTTTAACGTACTGATATGGTTTCTTAAATCATAAATGACACCTGTTTAGATTTCTTTATCTAGTAATAACATTTTACCTTACCAGACTACATCAAATAATATAGCTTGATCTGCTGGCTCTCTCTCACAACTTTATAGGCATAACATATAGAAGAAAAAAGGTAAAAGAGAAAGTTACTTCAGAGCTCTAGCAAGAGTTTGTGGTTAAATCTAGCAAGTTAGCAACTCAGTCTGTCTGCTCTGTGTGAAACACAGAAGCAGCATCTGGTGTTGGACATGTTTTAAAGGCTTAGGCTTAAGTTATGCCAAGATATGCAGATGTCTGCCATGTTAATAAGCTCCATATTTTGTGTCATCATTGCATTGGGTTTACTAGACTGTCGCCTTTCTGAGAAAGATATCATTTAGTTGCACTCTTAAATCTCTGAGTATTCATCTAAGAGGTAAAGAAGGACAAAGACCCTACCAGTCTGGTATGAGAAATGCCACCCACCTACATCAGTGGGTAGTGCAACTTGATGGGGCCAGTGGTGAAAGGGGGACAGTCCCAGTAGCAAGGGAGGGAGACACTTGCCAAGGGACAATACATAGCTCCTCCTGGAAGTCTCTAGCACCCATTGACCAGCTAGGGAAGAGGGGGACTGATTACTCAGGATTCCCCAGCTCCCAGGATTTAGCCCAGCACACGGGCCATGTGGAGACTCTTTTGGCTCTGTTCCAGCAGCCCAGCCTGAACTAGGAATGGGAACCCGGCCTGACAGATGCTGCGGGTGTTTACGCCAGCCTGTTTACGGCATCAGGAAGGAATTTTTTGCATCAAGGAGTTTTTTCCTTCTTTGCAGCATCTTCAAGTCACAGAGGGTTGAGTAGGATCATGCTTAGTACCTAACGGAGGTACTGAGGTGGAGATGTTTATTCGTTGCAACATGTGGCCAGTTTCCAGTGTAGATAAGGAATAAAATTAACAGCTCCCAGTGGTAAAAGGCCTCAAATTTTGGTGTTGGGCCTTGACTTCATGTGATAGAGTGAAACTTTGTGGCCCTCGCGGGCAGAGGTTCCCACCTGCTACACCCTCTGTCCTGTGGGAGAAGGATTCTAGGACTCAGAGAGAGAGAGAGAGCTGAGTCCTGGGAGGGGGAGGGGCGTAGGTTGGTGAGAGCCTAACCCGCATTATGGGCTATATGATCAGGAGCCCTCTAACCCTGGTGCCAGTAATGGGTTATATGGTAAGGAGCCCTGTAACACTCAAAATGGAATCAATTCATAGAATCATCGAATCATAGAACATCAGGGTTGGAAGGGACCTCAGGAGATCATCTAGTCCAACCCCCTGCTCAAAGCAGGACCAATCCCCAATTAAATCATCCCAGCCAGGGCTTTGTTAAGCCTGACCTTAAAAATTTCTAAGGAAGGAGATTCCACCACCTCCCTAGGTAACACATTCCAGTGTTTCACCACCCTCCTAGTGAAAACATTTTTCCAAATATCCAACCTAAAACTCCCCCACTGCAACTTAAGACCATTACGCCTCGTTCTATCATCTCGTACCACTGAGAACAGTCTAGATCCATCCTCTTTGGAACTCCCTTTCAGGTAGTTGAAAGCAGCTATCAAATACCCCCTCATTCTTCTCTTCCGCAATCTAAACAATCCCAGTTCCCTCAGCCTCTCCTCAGAAGTCATGGGTTCCAGTCCTCTAATCATTTTTGTTGCTCTCCGCTGGACGTTTTCCAATTTTTCCACATCCTTCTTGTAGTGTGGGGCCCAAAACTGGACACAGTACTCCAGATGAGGCCTCACCAATGTCAAACAGAGGGGAACAATCACGTCCGTCGATCTGCTGGCAATGCCCCTACTTATACATCCCCAAATGCCATTGGCCTTCTTGGCAATCAGGGGCACACTGTTGACTCATATCTTGTCCACTGTAACCCCAGGTCCTTTTCTGCAGAACTGCTGCCTAGCCATTCGGTCCCTAGTCTGTAGCGGTGCATGGGATTCTTCCATCCTAAGTGCAGGACTCTGCACTTGTCCTTGTTGAACCTCATCAGATTTCTTTTGGTCCAATTCTCTAATTTGTCTAAGGCCTTCTGTATCCTATCGCTACCCTCCAGCGTATTTAACGCTCCTCCCAGTTGAGAGTCACCTGCAAACTTGCTGAGGGTGCAATCCACACCGTCCTCCAGATCATTAATGAAGATATTGAACAAAACCGACCCCAGGACCGACCCTTGGGGCACTCCACTTGATACCTGCTGCCAACTAGACATGGAGCCATTGGTCACTACCCGTTGAGCCCAATGATCTAGCCAGCTTTCTATCCACCATAACGTCCATTCATCCAACCCATACTTCTTTAACTTACTGGTAAGAATACTGTGGGAGACCATGTCAAAAGCTTTGCTAAAGTCAAGGAACAACACGTCCACTGCTTTCCCCTCATTCACAGAGCCAGTTATCTCGTCATAGAAGGCAATTAGATTAGTCAGGCATGACTTGCCCTTGGTGAATCCATGCTGACTGTTCCTGATCACTTTCCTCTAAGTGCTTCAGAATTGATTCCTTGAGGACCTGCTCCATGATTTTTCCAGGGACTGAGGTGAGGCTGACTGGCCTGTAATTCCCCGGATCCTCCTCCTTCCTTTTTTTAAAGATGGGCACTACATTAGCCCTTTTCCAGTCATCCGGGACCTCCCCTGATCGCCATGAGTTTTCAAAGATAATGGCCAATGGCTCTGCAATCATATCCGCCAACTCTTTTAGCACTCTCGGATGCAGCGCATCCAGCCCCATGGAATTGTGCTTGTCCAGCTTTTCTTAATAGTCCTGAACCACTTCTTTCTTCACAGAAGGCTGGTCACCTCGTCCTCATGCTGTGCTGCCCAGTGCAGTAGTCTGGGAGCTGAGGTTGTTGGTGAAGACAGAGGCAAAAAAAGCCTTGAGTACATTAGCTTTTTCCACATCCTCTGTCACTAGGTTGCCTCCCCCATTCAGAACAGGGCCCACACTTTCCTTGACTTTCTTCTTGTTGCTAACATACCTGAAGAAACCCTTCTTGTTACTCTTAACATCTCTTGCTAGCTGCACCTCCAGGTGTGATTTGGCCTTCCTGATTTCACTCCTGCATGCCCGAGCAATATTTTTATATTCTTCCCTGGTCATTTGTCCAATCTTCCACTTCTTGTAAGCTTCTTTTTTGTGTTTAAGATCAGCAAGGATTTCACTGTTAAGCCAAGCTGGTCACCTGCCATATTTACGATTCTTTCTACACATCAGGATGCTTTGTCCATGTAACCTCAATAAGGATTCTTTAAAATACAGCCAGCTCTCCTGGACTCCTTTCCCCCTCAAGTTATTCTCCTAGGGGATCTTGCCCATCACTTCCCTGAGGTTGTCAAAGTCTGCTTTTCTGAAGTCCAGGGTCTGTATTCTGCTGCTCTCCTTTCTTCCCTGTGTCAGGATCCTGAACTCTACCATCTCATGGTCACTGCCTCCCAGGTTCCCATCCACTTTTGCCTCCCTTACTAATTCTTCCCAGTTTGGTCAAGAAGAGCTCTGCCCCTACTTGGTTCCTCCAGCACTTGCACCAGGATATTGTCCCCTACACTTTTCAAAACTTCCTGGATTGTCTATGCCCCGCTGTATTGATCTCCCAGCAGATATCAGGCTGATTGAAGTCTCCCGTGAGAACCGGGGCCTGCAATCTCGTAACTTCCATTAGTTCCCAGAAGAAAGCCTCGTCCACCTCATCCCCCTGATCCGGTGGTCTATAGCAGACTCCCACCATGACATCACCCTTCTTGCTCACGCTTCTAAACTTAATCCAGAGACACTCAGGTTTTTCTGCAGTTTCATACCGGAGCTCTGAGCAGTCATACTGCTCTCTTACATACAGTGCAACTCCCCAACCTTTTCTGCCCTGCCTGTCCTTCCTGAACAGTTTATATCCATCCATGACAGTACTCCAGTCATGTGAGTTATCCCACCAAGTCTCTTTTATTCCAATCACATCATAATTCCTTGACTGTGCCAGGACTTCCAGTTCTCCTTGCTTGTTTCCCAGGCTTCTTGCATTTGTGTATAGGTACTTGAGATAACTTGCTGTTTGTCCTGCTCTCTTAGTATGAGGCAGGAGCCGTCCCCTTTCGCGTTCTCCTGCTCATGCTTCCTCCTGGTATCCCACTTCCCCACTTACCTCAGGGCTTTGGTCTCCTTCCCCCGGGGAACCTAGTTTAAAGCCTTCCTCACTAGGTTAGTCAGCCTGCTTGCGAAGATGTTCTTCCCTCTCTTCGTTAGGTGGAGCCCGTCTCTGCCTAGCACTCCTCCTTCTTGGAACACCATCCCATGATTAAAGAATCCAAAGCCTTCTCTCTGACACTACCTTCGTAGCCATTTGTTGACTTCCACGATTTGATGGTCTCTACCCAGGCCTTTTCCTTCCACGGGGAGGATGGATGAGAACACCACTTGCGCCTCAAACTCCTTTATCCTTCTTCCCAGAGCCATGTAGTCTGCAGTGATCCGCTCAAGGTCATTCTTGGCGGTATCATTGGTGCCCACGTAGAGAAGTGTAAGTGATCTGAGGGCTTGATGAGTCTTGGCAGTCTCTCCGTCACATCGTGAATCCTAGCTCCTGGCAAGCAGCAGACTTCTCGGTTTTCCCGGTCGCGGCAGCAGATAGATGACTCAGTCCCCCTGAGGAGGGAGTCCCCGACCACCACCACCCGCCGCCTCCTCTTCGGAGCGGTGGTCGTGGAACCCCCATCCCAAGGACAGTACATCTCATGCCTTCCAATCGGCGGAGTCTCCTTCTGCTCCCTTCCCTCAGATGTATCATCTAGTCCACTCTCCGCATTAGTACCTGTGGAGAGAATATGAAAACGGTTGCCTACCTTTATCTGCGCTGCTGGTACGTGGACTCTCCCCTTTCTTCTTCTGGAGGTCACATGCCGCCAAATTTCTTTACCGTCCTCCTGTCCCCGCTGCGCAACCTGCTCTGAATCTTCAGAACATTGTGCCCGTAGAAGCGTATCCTGACGTCTGTCCAGGAAATCTTCAGTTTCTCTTATGCAATGCAGGGTTGATACTTGTTTCTCCAGATCTTGAACCGTCTCTTCCAGTATGGAGACCAGCTTGCACTTTGTACAGACCAAGTCGCTTCTGTCCTGTGGAAGAAAGACAAACATGGCACATCCAGTGCAGGTCACAACAGCTGAACACTCCCCATCCATACTACCTTCCTTCTACGAGCTTCCTCAGCAGTTGTAGTAACTACTCAGAGAAGCTGGCAAGATGTAAGCCTCAGTGGGCTCTCCCCAGGTGAACTTCCTGGCAAACTCCCTCTGTTAGCCTCTCTGCAGTTCGCCACTCAGCTGGTTCACAGCTGACTGGCTTTTTATAACAGTCAGGCCCACTCAAGGTTCACCTGGAACAAAGCACTCCCAATTCACACTTTTCAAACAACCAGTCAAGCACACTGTCAAACTGTCCCCACAACAGACACTCAGATACTCACCAACATAGCCTCCCTAAAGCAGCCCTTAGTGTACCTCCTCTCAGACGGATCCCAGGCAAACTCCCTCTGTTAGCCTCTGTGTTGTTCGCCGCTCAGCTGGTTTGCAATTAATTAAATGCCTGGTGTAGGAGAGTATGGGTGATGGGCAGGTAGTGCCCCTCCCCTGTGTTTAATAAAAATTGTGGCCTGCTGCTTAATACCATTCATGTGTCTGTCCTCATTTGGCCACTATGTCCGCATCAAATAACATCAAGAAATTAAAATTGTAAACCATGGCATATTGCTTCCTAATCTCTTGCTTACATTTGTCTGTTGATCCACACCTGACTTGCAGCATTTTTTACAGATTAGTTAGGAAGGTCATTAGAATGGCTTTTAAAATCTATGGCATACTGTAAATTGAATGGAATGCTTAGAGAGAATTCAAGCAATCTAATTACAGTATACCAGAAGGTCATGAATTATTGAAACTGTATCACCTGTTAAACAAATCTGAAAACTGTTTTATTTTTCATTTTCAGCTTTTATAATGGTAATAAGAGTCAAGGGGGCCATCTTCGACTGTGATCTTGTGGGATTTCATTTGGAGTTGTGCTTAATACTTGCAGGGGAGACCTCTAAGGAAAACCTAGGTTCTTTCAGGAAGGATGAGACTGATTTAGCTGTTCCTTCCCCACTCTGAACTCTAGGGTACAGATGTGGGGACCTGCATGAAAGACCCCTTAAGCTTTTTCTTACCTGCTTAGGTTAAAAACTTCCCCAAGGTACAAACTTTGCCTTGTCCTTGGAACCTATGCTGCCACCACCAAGCGTGTTAAACAAAGAACAGAGAAAGAGCCCACTTGGAGACGTCTTCCCCCCAAGCCCTACACCCCCTTTCCTGGGGAAGGCTTGATAAAAATCCTCACCAATTTGCATAGGTGAACACAGACCCAAATCCTTGGATTTTAAGAACAATGAAAAAGCAATCAGGATCTTAAAAGAAGAGTTTTAATGAAAGAAAAAGTAAAAGAATAACCTCTGTAAAACCAGGATGGTAAATACCTTACAGGGTAATCAGATTCAAAACACAGAGAATCCCTCTAGCTGTGAGACTATTCCAACCACTGCCTTAGCATAATGTCAGGGGGCACCTCTGGTCATCAAGTATCCAGTGAAATATTTTGTAAGGGTACCAGTGTTAGCCCAAATAGTCTGTTTAAATTTCAATTTGGGAGACTATATTCTGCCTACCTAAGTACCTCCATCAATTCCAGTTAGATCATGTTTTCTTCTGCATGTCCCATTCTAAGGGCTTGTCTACACTACCGCCTAAGTCAATGTAAGTTATGTCGCTTAGGGGTGTGAAAAAAACTTCCCCCTTGAGCAACATGACTTACATCAACTTAAAGCGGTGTCTACACCACACTGTGTCGGTGGGAGACGTTCTCTTGCCAGCATAGCGTCTGCCTCTCGTTAGGGGGGAGTAATTACATCGACGGGAGAATGCTCTCCCCTTGACTTAATGAGTCTTCACCAGACACACTAAATCGGCACCTCTGCATCGATACTACCACGCTAAATCAGCACTGCTGAAAAGACAAGCCCTAAGTGATTGAGTATGCTGTGAGCTGTTAAACAGTTGCAGCATTCCACCCAGAGAGGTAGGTGCATTTCAGTGGTAGGTGAAAGGATTCCTCTGTGTGGCACGCGTACACACCTCCCGCACCAACCCGCCTTCCTGGCAAAATCCAAGCCATATCCCAGTAGCAGAAAGCCCTCCTGAAGGGTAAGAGTACAAGCTGCTCATCCCATGTCACAGGTATGGTCTGATCCCAGCAGAGCCCACAACGTTGTTTGGGCCAGAAACAAGGGTGATGTGATGATTCAGTTAATCTCACAGATAACCTCTGCTGGGAGGGCTTTTAAAGCGTTTAAAACTTTCCCCTTCTTGCATTTTCCCTGGGGGAAGGTGGCACCCTTTGTATGAATCAGGTTAGCTGCCTCCAGTAGCACACAGGGATTTTGCAAATTTTGTCTGCTCTGCATTTGTGGGGGTTGACTGAAGCTCATAATATTTAAAAAGCACTTTGAAATGAAGGGCCCTACATTAGAGACTATTATCAGTAATAATTGGTTGTGATTATCTGCTCATTAATCTCCAGGAGAGACTCCTTAACTCATTCATTATTGCCTAAATATCTTCTGTCTTTACAATTCTGACCGTTTAAAGCTTGGAACAGTCTCTAGTCAATCATTTTTATAAGCAAAAGGTTATTTTCTCTTTATAGTGACAAACAGAATCTGTAACCTAGAGAACGTTGTCATTTGGGAAGGTTGCAAGAGGAAATCAATGACACTCTGCCTGTCCCATTTCATCAAATTCATGTCCCTGTATTTTTACATGGGCTCCTTTCCAACCAAATCCACAGTATCCTTAATAACCCAGGCAGGACCCTTACTTCTTTCACTGTGGTCTTCAACTACTGTCTTTGGGTGCTTTGTGTTTTTAACATCTCCAGTTACTCTTCTTAAAAACCTATTTCTCTCTTGCTGTTTTAACATGGCTTTAGAAAATTTCAAAATTAATCACAAGCTCTGTCCCTCATGCACATACATCTCCTTGAACTGAGATGTGCAGGAGGAACATCCTTGGGAGCTGGATGAGAAAGAAATTCTCCCCTTAGACTCTAGCATGAAGAAGCAACAGAGCTGCCTTGTAGCTATTGTATTTCCTTCTCAAAGCTGGGGGAGTAGATAGTGGTTCCATATAGTTTTGAGCCCCAGTGCAAAATCATATTGATTTTGTGCAGTGAGAGCCCTCCATGAATGCAAGAGTCTGATGGGAGACAGGGTTTGCTGTTGTGTCTCGTGTATTTGATATATGTATCCTCTGGGAAATGTTTGCAGTCTTTGAAACCTTTGTCTAATAATGGTGGTTTGAAAGCAAATCACTTTCTAAAAGAAAATACAAAACACAAACCAACCAACCCAAACAACTCCCTGGTTATGGAAAATATCCCCTTTTAAGAAACCAGTCAGATTACCAAATCACTTAGTGTTTGCTGTGTTGTTGTAGCTTGTTGGTCTCAGTACATTAGAGAGACAAGGTGGGTGAGAAGAAGAGTTCTGCGAAAGCTCAAAAATTTGTCTTTCACTAGCACCAAAACAAGTTGGTCCAGTAAAAGCTATTATCTCACCCACCTTGTCTTTCAAATCATTTAGATCAGTTAACATTTTCCAGGCTTTAGCTATTTATCCTTAATCAGATAATCTCCTTGATACTGCTTTTGTTCTGAAAGTAAATCTCTCTGGTGAAAGAGCAGTCCTCCTGTGCTAACGCTGTTAAAACTTAGTTTGATCTGTTTTTTCTAATACTGTAACAATACATGTCTTTATTTTTCTTGGTGGTACGTTTAGAAGCCTCAGTGACAGGCACCACTCTAACACATGCTGTATGTATAGGGAAAAACTACTCATCTTAATTTTAACCGTTTAAAAAGCCTATGGGCATAGATAATACATATGTCCGAGTAACTGTCATATGACTTTATATACATGCACATTTGTATTTTCTCCCTTGAAGATTAAGGTTGGCCCATTTAAATGGTCCTTGGATGAGGAACATATCTCAACATTAATAGCGTCCTGTCACCAAAGGAATCTGATCAGAGGGAATAGCCATGATCCTACAGCTACTGGGAAACAGTGGTAACTTTTTCTGAATGAAAGGTGAACACAAGACAAATAATCTCAAACCTGCTGTACCCTTAAAAGGACAGATTCAGAAATCAGTTCAGAGTCTGTCAATACAACTTTTTTTTTTTAAAGGAAGAGGCCCATTTTTTGCAGTTGAAATCCTTTTTGTAGTTTAAAATAAATTTGCACAAAATACAACAAACTTACATACAGTAAAATGCAAATATTGCAGTTTAAGTATATTTATCCTCTATGATAGACAAGAACAAGTGATCTGCATTTTCACTTGTATTGTGTTTGGGGCTAATACAGTTCAGTGGTATCGCCTAGGCTTGTGATGTTAGCTCTGAGATGTGGTATTGAATTATTTGTACCTAATTTGAATTCTAGATGCTCAAAATACAGGAAAAAAGTTCTGTGAACGTCGGACCAACTATCTTCCTGCAGTATCTTGTCACTGTCTTTAAGCTGTTAATGATAAATTCTGCAGCAATTAATAATGCAGAGATTTCAGGCATTGAAACAACTCTGTAGAGTAAGTACAGTTATTGATTTAATTTCTTTTAATTGGTTGTGGTTGAGTGAGGAAGAAGAGGGTCATCATATTTTTGCTCTGCGCAAATGCAACTGTAGGACTAAAGAGGAAATGTTAGTAAATTGCACTGAAAGTAATGGAGGGATATGGGGTTTATTGTTTTTGTATTTTGTGAGGTCATATGTCTTCACAGCATTGTAAGGTTTAGATCAGGGGTCGGCAACCTATGGCAAGCAAGCCAGTTTTTAATGGCACGCTGCTGTTTGCCGGACCTGGGCAGACAGCAGCATACACTAAAAATCCTGCCCGGTCCAGCCCGCTCTTTTCTGCCCACTGCTCTGTCCTTGCAGGGCAGGCAAGCTTCCCTCTTCCCCCCGCCTCTTCCCCCAGCGTGCTGGGTTCCTACCCCTCCTCCCCTCCCTCCCTGCGGCCAATCTGCTGACGGCTCTTGTTACGCGAAACCTTAAATTAAAGTGAAGAACAAATGAAGACTCAGCAACCACTTCTAAAAGGTTGCCGACCCCTGGTTTAGATCAAGCTGTTCAAACAAAAATATAAACCTCTAGTGCATAAATGAGAAAAACTTTATATGCTTATAACTGAAAAACTGCTAAAACAAATTATTTCAAACAAGTCTTGGTCACGAACAGATCTGCAAGACTAGGTATATCTGCATCAGGTCAATTCAGTGGTTGAGTTCTGTGTGTGCAAAATTCTTGGCAGGGGACTTTCAGTCTTCTGTGTGGGGTTTTTTCAGTCTAAAAAAGGATTTTGCTAGGCAAGGTATCTGAGGAACTGAAAAAGGATATTATAAAAGAAGTGGAAACTTGACCTTAACTACTGCAGTTGCTACCATTTCTGCTTTGGAAAAAAAGTGTGTATATAATATATATTTTAATGTACACTACACCTC
The DNA here is from genome assembly GCF_965140295.1 of Lepidochelys olivacea. NCBI lineage: Eukaryota > Metazoa > Chordata > Testudines > Cheloniidae > Lepidochelys > Lepidochelys olivacea. The sequence goes on along the minus strand of NC_140414.1, from coordinate 41,891,225 downwards.
GAGTGGAAGTGAATTGCAGAGGAATGTTCTACAAAGAACTAAATTAAAATGGTCACTGACCAATCTCCAGTGTTACACTAGTTACATGAAGTCATGCTGAGAATAGATATGAATGCTTTAAAAAACTGAAGAATGATGAAACCTCTGACTGGCTGGTGGGAAGGGTGAAAAACAATATGGGTCTGTTTTTGTTTCTGTTTTCAGATTTTCAGAATGGTTTAATTGCTTTTCATTTTCACTGTTCTTAAACATTCAGAAAAGTAGATCTTTATGAGAAAGCAACACATGAACTGATGATTTTGTGTACAGAATTCTGCCTGCAGTAAGTTTAACTCAGTAATGTAGTTAAATGCCTGTGGCTGTGGACTCTGATTAGGCACAGCAAAATTTAATGTATAATTTGCATCACCTTAACTGACTGCCTCCTGGAGTTTCAAATATTGACATAAGCACTGTGCATAGATTATCAAAGTTAAATAAAACCCAGGGGCTGAACTGAAGAAGGAGATTCTGATGTGGAACTGCAGTAATTATTGTATAAAACAGTGATTCTCAAACTTTTTTACTGGTAATCCCTTTCACATAGAAAGCCTCTGAGTGCGACACCCCCCACCCCCCAATTAAAATGCTTTTGTATATATTTAACACCATTATAAATGCTGGAGGCAAACCAGGTTTGGGGTGGAGGCTGACCACTCACGACCTCCCATGTATGAGCCTTGCGACCCCCTGAAGGGTCACAACCTCCAGTTTGAGAACCCCTGGTATAAAATGGCTTTTCTTAGTTTAACATTTAAAAAAATGTTCCTTCTTCTACCTCCCCAACACTCATTCTGCCTTTCTCAAATCACATTTTCTGGAGTCTTGTAACTTTCATAAACTTCACGTGGAGCCTGACATTTGTAACCTTTGGGCAGGCTGAATCATCAAACACATCAAAGTGTGATGAAATGATGCAGATTCCAGTTTGCCAATTCCTTGAGTTGTGTCATGTCATTATTTTGATCTGTTGCCGAGTTGTGATTCACTGTTGTGATGTAGCATCTCAAAACTCAACGTATTTACTGTATTTGTATATGCAAATCAGTAAGTTGTTCAGTAAATGTGTGTAGTAAGGGCCTGACTTCCAAAGTTAGGCATGTGCAAACAGATGCATGCAATTGTATGTACCTCACTTGGAAAATCTGGTTCTGGTATATAATTCACATTTTAAAATGATTCCTCTGTAGAATTCCATGGTAGAGAACACTGCTTGAGCTTCTGCATTTAGCACTTCTCCAGTAGTACTGGCAATAGCAGAATTAGACATTCTGTGATAGAGTGCAAAAAGAAAAGGAGTACTTGTGGCACCTTGGAGACTAACCAATTTATTTGAGCATAAGCTTTCGTGAGCTACAGCTCACTTCATTGGATGCATACAAGGAAGTGAGCTGTAGCTCACGAAAGCTTATGCTCAGGTAAATTGGTTAGTCTCTAAGGTGCCACAAGTACTCCTTTCCTTTTTGCGAATACAGACTAACATGGCCGTTACTCTGAAACCTGTGATAGAGTGACCAACTCTAGTGTATTTCACTCTTCTCTGCCAGCACATCTGGAGAAAATCTCTGTGTTGGAGTTCAAGCATGAATTGTGATCAGTTGCTGGTACTATACCATGTATGTGGTGGGATTGCAAGAAAGGGAAGGATGATTAAAAAGAAGGGGCTGGTGGGGTGGAACGGGGACACACATCCACACACACACGGAATGGGAAGGGAAGAGATGACTCAGTTTTGCAGGCGTGTTTTCCTAATGCATCAGCATTCAGAACCAATCTCAATACATCACTGCAGTGTCAACAAGGGCATCGAGTGCTTAGCCTCAGACTGGGAAGTTTCACATCACTGACTAGTGACTTCATATGGCCAACCGGAAGAGAAACATACAATTTGGTGAAAGCTATGTCCATCCCTTCTTAGCTGGAGGACACAAAAATGGAGACCTGGATCAGGCTTGATTAAAAGCTTGGCTCTGCATGTCAGTGCTCATCTTAACTTTCAATCTTTAAAGAAAATGTAAATTTCCACCCCTTTTAATGGGTAACATTGGCTTCAAACTTTTAAGCGATATTCTTTGTTCAAGTTCATTATGATGATTCTTCCTAAAAGTGACTTCTTATTAACAGTCCCTACTATTCTCATCCAAAACTTGCAGGTTAACATTTTCTAAATTGACTAAGTTCCATTTTCAAAAGTGACTGAAATGTGTAGCAGCCAAAGTCCCATTGACTCAGTCCCATTTGGCTCTGCCCCACAGGGAGCAGAATCATTGAGTAAGGAAGTGCCAGGATTTTTTTACCTAATTACTTTTCAGACACAAACTGCAGTTCCATGGTTGGGAACTTCCAGGGCCTTGAAGGCTGTCGGCAAAATTTTCAAAATTGTCTAAGTAACAGAGGACCCTAAGTCCCATTTCCAAAAGTGACTTAACCGTATAGGGTATGTCTACACTGCAGATTGACACCCGTGGCTGGCCTGTGCCAGCTGACTTGGGTTTGTAGAGCTCAGGCTTCAGGGCTGTTTAGTAGCAGTGTAGACATTCGGGCTCAGGCTGCAGAGCAGACTCTGGGACCTTCCCACCTCGCACTTTCCCACCTAGCTGGAGTCCCATGAACCTGTGTCAGCTGTCACAGGGCAGCTGTGGGTTTTCAGTTGCAGTGTAGACATACGCTCTATGGATAAGTCAAATGTGGGTGCCTAAAGTTAGGCTCCTAAAAACTATATTTAGGTTCCTAAATATAAGTAGCCTGATGTTGCAAAGATGCAGCGCTTCTGCAAGTCTCATTTTTATTGGCAGTAGTCAAATCAAAGTACACATGCTTGTGTGTATGTTCACCACAGTTGCATGCATAAATCAGAATAAATATGTGCACAGTTAAGCTCCTGATTACTTTGTGAACAACTTACTGATTTGCATATACAAATACAGTAAATACTTATGCAGCTACCCTTCTGTGTACGAACCTGGGTTTCTACTTTCCAAAAAATTGGTTCTGAATATCTATGAACATAACCTAATCTTGGTCTCTCACAAGTTCTGGAATGAATTATGTACTGTATAGACTACTACTTCTTTGTAAATGAAACTTACAATGAAAACTGTGTTGTGTGTGTGTGTGTAGCTATATAGATAGTTGGTTATTGTGAAGGTTTAGTACATGTCTGTATGTATCTCTCTCAAATTAAACTCCAATTTGTTTTGTAATTGGTTTTGTCAGATTGTCTTGCGCCCTTCCTGTTGTCTTTTTATCTCCCGTGTTGGACTGAAGTTCCGAGGGGTGGTTGACACAGGGGACATAATGCTGAGCAATGAAGGGTTGTTACCATTGAATGACTTTGACCTGGCAATGCTGTAGGTATACTAAAGAGCGTAGCCAAATCTGCAAATACGTTTTTCATTCTGGAATCCAAATGGGCAGTAACCAAGCAACTTATCACCTGGTGGGAACTTGATCACCTGATGGGGGCTTTGAGGCTGACTAGGAGGGTCACATGATGGAGGAGAAAGAGAAGGTCTGTTTTAAGTGCCTTTGCCAACCAGGACAAGAAGGTGAGAGTGGGCAGGAGGAAGGAAGGAAGAGAGGACGGTTCTGGGAACTAGAAAGGACACGTACCAAATCCCCAAGGATACTGGTGGTGGTGAGGAAACTGAGGCAGAGTTTTGTGTGCCTTTGTGTGTTGTTTTGCCTAGATTGGTGTATCTTTTGTAATTTATCTATGAGTAAAGCATATTTAGTTTAGAAATCCCTCTGCAAAATCTCTGTGTTACTTGCTTCAACTATCACATGTCCCTGAAGGGTTAAACTATAAATTGGATTATCCATGTAGATGGAGCTCCAGGAAGGGGGTGCATAAGTTAATGAGGAGACTTGGGGAGTTCAGCATTAGGTCCGGGGATCCAGGGCAGTTGGATTATAGGATCGTATTTCTTACAAGTGATGCCAAAGAAGGGAGTCTGTGTTTGAGAAATGTGTCCAAGAGGCCAGAACCTGTCCAGACCTGGGCACAGAAGCACACAGATCCAGTGTGTGGGTTCAAACTGCTGTCTGGTGAGAATCCATTAGGGAATTTCAGCCTGCAGTGTAACAGATAGATAGATTTAACCCTTGTACCTAGTATAACAGTCCAAAACACAAGTGATCAGGCTCCAACCACAAGGGACAGTAAGAACACTCTAAGTATTGGGAAAGGATTTCTACCAGGGTATTACCATTGGGCTCTGCTCATGCTGGTATGGCAGATGTCTTAAAACCTGCAGCTGCCTGAAGGGAGAGTTTTCTGTAACTCTGTCCTTCTTCCAGGACCCTCTGAGTTTAAGGACATAGGGTACAGAGTACACTGTTATGCTACCTCTCCTCTGTTTTTTGGGGGTCCTCCACCCTGGTAATAACTCATGTAACCTCCTCTCTTGGCTGCTGTTCATAGCTTTCCCAAACATGCAGTTGTATGAAATTGACATGCTTATTTTCAGTATAACTTGCTGCCCCTGGGGTTTAGCATAGCAGTGTTGAAACTGTTCTGAGTCATGTTAATTTCATTCTTAGAATTCTTACTGCCTTCTTGGAGCTAGTCAACTATAGGTACAGAAAACGACTCTAAATTAGTTTATATTTGATTCACCTTTGGAAGGTTCTCTGTGCCTGATTTTGAAATTAGAAATCTGATGAGGTTCAATAAGGATAAGTGCAGGGTCCTGCACTTAGGATGGAAGAATCCATTACACCGCTACAGACTAGGGACCGAATGGCTAGGCAGCAGTTCTGCGGAAAAGGACCTAGGGGTGACAGTGGACGAGAAGCTGGATATGAGTCAGCAGTGTGCCCTTGTTGCCAAGAAGGCCAATGGCATTTTGGGATGTATAAGTAGGGGCATAGCGAGCAGACCGAGGGACGTGATCGTTCCCCTCTATTCGACATTGGTGAGGCCTCATCTGGAGTACTGTATCCAGTTTTGGGCCCCACACTACAAGAAGGATGTGGATAAATTGAAGAGAGTTCAGCGAAGGGCAACAAAAATGATTAGGGGTCTAGAACACATGACTTATGAGGAGAGGCTGAGGGAGCTGGGATTGTTTAGCCTGCAGAAGAGAAGAATGAGGGGGGATTTGATAGCTGCTTTCAACTACCTGAAAGGGGGTTCCAAAGAGGATGGCTCTAGACTGTTCTCAATGGTAGCAGATGACAGAACGAGGAGTAATGGTCTCAAGTTGCAGTGGGGGAGGTTTAGATTGGATATTAGGAAAAACTTTTTCACTAAGAGGGTGGTGAAACACTGGAATGCGTTACCTAGGGAGGTGGTAGAATCTCCTTCCTTAGAAGTTTTTAAGGTCAGGCTTGACAAAGCCCTGGCTGGGATGATTTAACTGGGAATTGGTCCTGCTTCGAGCAGGGGGTTGGACTAGATGACCTTCTGGGTTCCCTTCCAACCCTGATATTCTATGATTCTATGATTGTGTGTGTGTGTGAGAGAGAGCGATGGGGCATGCCTCCCTGTAGTGCCCCCTGATGGCCAAGTCTGGCACTGCTGGTCTCAGTGCCCCATCCCTCAGCCCAAGATTTGCTGTCCCTTCCAAGGATTCACATGGCTCTGCCCTCCAGCTTGGTCACTCTCCACACCTAACCCCCTTTGGAGTAGCGAAAGTTCAAACTTAAAAGTCCCAAGAAACAAAAAAGTTTCTTGGAGTGATTGCACATATGCATTCCAAACCTAGTGTCTGTGCACCCAGTGCACGGCTGTCGGAAATTTTTCCCTCAGCAGTACCTGTGCTGTTGGCTCGAGTGCTCTCTGGTGTCACATGCCTGAAAGTGCCTGAAACTGGAAGCGGCGCGGGCCAGAGGACGTACTGTCCGCCGCTTCCAGCAGCTCCCATTGGCCTGGAGCAGCGAACTGCGGCCACTGGGAGCCACGATCAGCCAAACCTATGGATGCAGCAGGTAAACGAACTGGCCCGGCCCGCCAGGGGCTTTGCCCGCACAAGTGGCAGAACAAGTTTGGGAACCATTGATCTAGACTGTTCTCAGTGGTACCAGATGACAGAACAAGGAGTAATGGTCTCAAGTTGCAGTGGGGGGGGGGGGTTAGGTTGGATATTAGGAAAAACTTTTTCACTAAGAGGGTGGTGAAACACTGGAATGCGTTACCTAGGGAGGTGGTGGAATCTCCTTCCATCGAGGTTTTTAAGGTCAGGGTTGACAAAGCCCTGGCTGGGATGATTTAGTTGGGGATTGGTCCTGGTTTGAGTAGGAGGTTGGACTAGATGACCTCCTGAGGTCCCTTCCAACCCTGATATTCTATGATTCTATTCTATGCCAGTGAGTGCTGGTTTAAAGGGTAGAGCCACCCCATCCCCCCTCAGTTTCTTCCTACTGCTTCTGAGGGTACACAATAGAATTGCTTTTTATTGCATTAGCAATATCTCTCAGCCTTTTGTATAGGTAGTTCTGTATTTAGATGTAAATAGTTTTAGAAATTTTAATGAGTTATTTAGTAGCTGTTACTTAAAAGAACCCCAAACCTGCCCCTTCAAGACCTGTGCTTCTAGAAGAAAAAACCCACATCCATGCCCATGAGCAACCTGCAGTACTCTTATCTCAAGTGCTTGGGCAAGACTCGCGCAAGGGACCGCTGCCAAATTTGTCAGGATTTTAAGCCAAAGACAAAGAAAGACAGGGAGCCTAGGCTGAAGTTCCAGCTATGGCGGTGGCACTGAGATCACCATTGGAACCATCCCAGTCTGAGTAGGTGCTGAGTGCTGCAGTTTCAGTCAGAAGTTCACTTCTGAGATTGTCTCATTCCCAGCACTGATTTCTTTCTCCAGTGCCTAGGAAGAGGCTTCAAAGCCTTCCAAAGGGGCTTCAAGAAGAGGAAGATTATCACCCTCCAAGCCAATTAAGCGGGAGGAAAGGAGTCAAGTACATGCTGATTCAAAGCACTCCTCCTCTAGGTCTGTGGCAGCACTGGAACCATTGACTCGGGCGACGTACAGGCTCCATCAAGACATATATGCCAGAAATGGGACTCTTGACTTCAGTGGCACTAAAGCCATCAAAGACAATCTCAGTGCCGACTACATCTGAGGCGTTTGCAGCAAGACACCTTCTAAGCCTGCCGGTGCTGGTATAGTTCTCCCAATGCCATCAGACCACTCGGCACCAACTCCTGCGCTGCAGTGTTCAATGTTGCACCACTCTTTGGGTTCTGTGTCTGTCTACCCATCGGTACCAGCAAGGGGGAAGCCTGCTATGGTGGTGAATCTTCAGAAGACTTAACGATCCCAGCACAGATCCATGGCTTTGATGGGGTCAGTCCTTCCATGGTCAGTGGAAGGGAAAGTACTCCAAGTAGTCGTCTCCAAACTCTGATTTGAGACCATACATCTCCCAGCCACCGAACAAGACTTGCCGTTCTCCCCCAGTTCTTACCTGTTCTGGGGTCACTGGTGGTTGAAGCAGCTAATGAACATATCTGGCCTCCTACAGACTTCCACACCCATGCACTCAGTCCTTTTATAAGGCCCAGGAATCCATTAAATTGTTACTTGACCCCTCACCACCCTTATTCCTGCCCCCTTGGGCTTGGAAGCACATATTAATTATTGGCCCACATGGAGCTGGCCCCATCTTTCCTTAAAGGGAGCAGTTACTCCGAAACAGTCTGATTTTTCAAGCTGTGTGTGTGTGTAAATATAAATTTTAATCTTAAATTTATTCAGCTGCCTATGATGTGTTTTCTGTGTGTGTGCATTGTGTGTGCGCATAGTATTCCTGTTCTAGCTTTTTAATGATTTAAAGCAACAAGGCTGTATGCATGAAATCCAAGCGTATTCATTGTTTTATATTTTGTTTTTCTTTTACTGAAGTTAGTGCAGTTGCAGCTTTCAGTAGCACATTACCCACAGCTATCCTACTTATTTTCATAATGTATTGAAAATGCTAACTGGGGAGGATGAAACATTTCTATTAATAAAATGTTAAAGGACGAGTTGTTAAAATTATATGCAAAATTATATTACCAGTTGTTTTAAAAATGTGTTTTATATAAGCCGGTATTTGTGAATTTGTGACATTGCTCTTGTCATTAATGACCTATTTTGGCATCACACCTGTGAATCACAGCTTTTTTACAAAAAGAAAAGGAGTACTTGTGGCACCTTAGAGACTAACCAATTTATTTGAGCATAAGCTTTCGTGAGCTACAGCTCACTTCATCGGATGCATACCTTGGAAACTGCAGCAGACTTTATATATACACAGAGAATATGAAACAATACCTCCTCCCACCCCACTGTCCTGCTGGTAATAGCTTAGAGTGGTCAGTTTGGATGAGCTATTACCAGCAGGAGAGTGAGTTTGTGTGTGTATGGGGGTTGGGGGGATGTGAGAAAACCTGGATTTGTGCAGGAAATAGCCCAACTTGATTGTCATGCACATTGTGTAAAGAGTTGTCACTTTGGATGGGCTATCACCAGCAGGAGAGTGAATTTGTGTGGGGGGGTGGAGGGTGAGAAAACCTGGATTTGTGCTGGAAATGGCCCACCTGATGATCACTTTAGATAAGCTATTACCAGCAGGACAGTGGGGTGGGAGGAGGTATTGTTTCATATTCTCTGTGTATATATAAAGTCTGCTGCAGTTTCCACGGTATGCATCCGATGAAGTGAGCTGTAGCTCACGAAAGCTCATGCTCAAATAAATTGGTTATACATCTATAGTATCTATAGTAGCGATCTTACTATATGAGACTGTAGCTATAACCATTAGTAAAGCTCTTAACAAAAGATGTTCTCTAAGGAAAGCTATTCACATCAGTGAAGAGCAGTAGGGGAAAAAATACAACCAATCCTGAAAACTTCATTTATAACAGGATTGGCCTTAGATTCAGTGTATTGGTACCTGTCTCTTTTCTTAGAGAACAAACTCTCTCAGTGCCACAGCCAGCCCTAGTTGACTCTAGGAGTGAAGTAATTTAATTTTGCACTTGGCACATTTCTCTTCATTCTTTCTCTACATTGTTTTTGTCCTTTTTGTAGAACAATTCCATGAAAAAGTAACTTCGTATGAGAGAGAGTTTCAGATGACCAGGTGTTTTTGTGTTAATCAGGTGGTAGCAGTACACAGTTGCATACAATACAGTGGCAGGTCTGGATTTAGGGGCAGGGGACCCAGGGAACCACTTGGGATATCGGGCTTGGGGGGGTGCCGGGCTTGGAGTAATTTTTGTTAGCAGCAAAAGAGAAAAGAGCATATTTGAAGTATCATACTGCAGGTATTCCGTATGTGGTTTCATTTTTCACTAATTAGTTAAAAACTCTTAAAATTTAAAAAGTTTCTGTAAGTTTAGAGGAAACTACCATATATACTCATCCATAAGCTGAATATTTTTGGTAAAAAAGTGACGCATCAAACAGCGGGGGTCTGCACCAAAATTTGATGATTTTAAACTCTATGAAATCATTGAATTGGTTATCTAATACATTGTCATTTTGTTTACCTGGAGCGTCTGCAGTCATGGAGCCCCTCAGTTCCCTGTGGCCGCGGTTCACCGTTCCCAGCCAATGGGAGATGCGCGAAGTGCTGGGAACGGCAAACTGTGGCCACAGGGAGCTGAGGGGCTCCATGCCTGCAGACGCTCCAGGTAAACAAAATGTTCCAACCCGCCAGCGGCTTACTCTGACGGGCCGGGAACCAAAGTTTGCCAATCCCTGATATATAGGGTTGGCTTATGAAAGGATCATACAGTTTTTACCTATCCATCTTGGGGAGGTTGGTTTATAAACGAATGGGCTAATGAACGAGTATATACGGTAATCTTTTTATTTGCTTATATATGCATGAATAAATACAGATTCACAGATCCTAGCGTGCAAATTTATCATCTTGTATGATGGGTAGATCATGCATCCAAATCGTGCATCAAAGTTGTGAAATGGGTTACAAATGCAATAAAAATAAGGTGTTCAAAAGTTTAACAAATTGGGACGGGGGAGCAGTGCTGAAGACGCTCCTTGCCTGGGGAGTCATTTGATCTAGGGCTCACCCTGTACAGTAGGCACAGCATGTTGATATATTTAGAGCTGTGGCTCTTTTTATTTTTCTCTTGAACTTCACTGAACAATTTGCATACTCTCTTGACACTCTGCCAGTGAAGTGAGTCAAAAGTCGGTGCAGTCATTTAAAAATCACAGAATCGTAAGACTGGAAGAGACCTTGAGAGGTCATCTTGTCCAGTCCCCTGCACTCATAGTAGGACAAAAAATTATCTAAACCATCCCTGACAGATTTTTGTCTAACCTGCTCTTAAAAGTCTCCAATAATGGAGGCTCCACAACCTCCCTAGGCAATTTATTCCAGTGCTTAACTACCCTGGCAGGAAGCTTTTCCTAATGTCCAACCTAAACCACTATGCTGCAATTTAAGCCCATTGCTTGTCGTCTTATCCTCACAGGTTGAGGAGAACAATTTTCTCCCTCTTCATTGTAACAACCTTTTATGTACTTGAAAACTCTTATCATGTCCCCTCTCAGTCTTCTCTTCAGACAAAGATACATAATTGCAAGAATGTGTCAGTACATGCTATCTACCTGAAGAAACAGATACTTTCTACTAATTTTTTAGCTTAGTGAAGCTTTCCTTTGAAAGATTCAAAGAATGGAAGGGTAGTTTAGGTAGAACTTTTTAAAAATATAAAAATGGTTAATAAAATCATCTTGAACTAATATTCTGGAACTTTCCTGTTGGAAACTTATTGTTTAATTGTGTGTGTTTTGCTGTAGCGTGTTGCTTAGACAAATTCTCTGGTTTTATCTCCTTTGGGACTCATTTAGCAGTGCAGACTAAGTTGGAAAAGATTGTTCAGCACTTCACTGTGGACTGGCACACCAAGACAACCAGCTTTGCTAAAACTGGAAAGCTTTCTCTACTAGCTGATGAAAACTGAATGATATTGGTTTGCTCAGTCCAACTAAGCTGATTTATTGAATTTCCTAAATGTAGGCTCTAAGTTGTAATTTCATTTGACTAGTCCTCAAAGTCTAACACTATATAATGCAACAGATCTTCTCCGTTAGAAGTCGTGAGAGTTTTTAACCTTTCATGGCAAATGGTCTTCACATGAACTCTTATGACGGTGAAAATAGGTGTTTTTACAGCAAAGTGTAAATATGTAGCACTACCTTCTAATGTCTAGGAGTGCCTTATTGACCAAGGCCTTGCAAGTGGGTGAGGTGTGTTTTTTAAGTCAGTGGAGGTGAAATGGAAACTAAATATGAAGTGCCACTGTAGCACCACAATAAGACATCATTCATACTCCCTCTGCTCTTACCAATTTTTTTGATGTTTGTCCTCTTCAATTTGCTCCCCCTGCCCCTCCCCCCCATGCAATCCTCCTTTTGCGCTTTACTTTTAGGACAGTACGTATCTCTTTACAAAGTATCTCTTTGACTTATGCCACTTTACAAGTCACATGGAGTAATGATAAGCAATGAGCACAGCAGCCTTTCCTGAGATGCAGTAGGCCTTGAATTTTCTAGTATACTGCATTAACACAGGGATCGGCAACCTTTGGCATGCAGCCAGCCAGGGAAAGCCCCCTGGCGGACTGGGACGGTTTGTTCTGCCGCGTCTACAGGTTCGGCCGATCGCAGCTCCCACTGGCTGTGGTTCACCGCTCCGGGCCAATGGGGGCTGCGGGAAGCAGCAGCCAGCATATCCCTTGGCCCATGCTGCTTCCTGCAGCCCTGGAGCGGCGAACTGCAGCCAGTGGGAGCTGCGATCAGCCAAACCTGCAGATGTGGTAGGTAAACAAGCCAGCCCAGCCCACCAGGGGGCTTACACTGGTGGGCCGTGTGCCAAAGGTTGCTGATCCCTGCATTAACATGCTAGCACTCTGGGTATTTAAATCTTTAAAGTTGCCTGTGTTTTGGTGCCTGCAGCAGAGCCATTGACTTCATGGTACACGTCTACCACTGTCATTGTTCTGTTTTAAAATGCATTTAAATAGGAAGGTGTTTTCTAGAGTCAAACCCATGTTCCCTTTCCTTTTACTGGAATAGTTATCTGTAATACCTGCAGGTCTGCTTGACAGGTGGTCATAAATGTGCTTAATTTTGCAGATGATAATTTTATGAGCACATCTAATTAATAATAATAATAAATAATAATAATAGTTTGGGTGTGGGAATGGGTTAGAGGCCATGTGGTTTATGCAGCATTAGTTTTCTGTGTAGTTATAATCAGAAAGGGAGAGAGAACTCTGATTTAGGAAGATTTGCTCTATCTGTGTAGTGAATGTTTTGTTGTCTTGTTCCTCTGCTGGAAAAAAATTGACGACTGTCAGCACTGCAGATCCAAAAACATCTATGGAGCTATTCTCTGTCTTGATAGATTAGCTAGCCAAGTTTTAGTAGTAGATTCTTTATTACTCGCAGTGAAGAGCAAGACAGAAAGGGTACTACTTGACATGTAGATGTTAGACTCCCCCACAAACTCAACCTATTAGATAAAACGTATTTTTACTTGTAAACTGAACAAATTTGATATAGAAATCAGAGTCACAGTCAGCTGGAAACCTATAATGCCACTTGTATCTTGGTACAAGGTCACCTTTTTGGTATAAATTCACTTCAAGTAGATATGTGGTATCTGCAATATGGTCTAATGGTTAGAACATTGGACTGGAACTCAGGAGACCTGGGTTGTTTTCTCCACTCTGCCACTGCCTTGCTAAGTGAGTTGGGCAAATCACTTGACCTCTCTGCTGCAGTTTCCCCATTTGTAAAATGGGGATAAGATACTGACCTTTTTTATAAAGCACTTAGAAATCTACTTATAAAAAGAGCAATATAAGAGCTAGGCATTATTTATTATTATTATTAACAAAGGAAATCTGTACTCATCTGTTTTTGTTGTTTTGTTTTTTGGAGCAGAGGAGGCGGTAGTTACTCTTGAAAGCATGCATACTGATTTTTATGGTAGTTTAACCGATAACTAAAGTGGCATAAAATTTAGGCTACTTAACCCTCCACCCCTTCCACTCTTCCTCCCAGAGCTGTAGTTTAATTCATACCACCAGTATTTTCAATGATCATGCAGCATATTAGGTACAGGAATTCCAAAGTGTTATCTATAAGGATGTGCTCCTGTAATGTTGTAATCTGAAAACTTCTGGTAATTAGTATGGAATAAAAGCTGTTTGAAGGCACAGCACAGCAGCTCTGCTAATAAATCTTAAAGCTGTATGTGTACCTGGATTTATCTTCTACAAGACAGTGCAGTACAGTGTTCAAGTGTCTCTTCTCTGGATATACGTTGTTCATCCTGCGGCAGTGAAATGGACTGAATCCAGGTCATTCGTATTTAATGTTTAGTTTTCCATATGGTAGTCACATGCGGGACCCATTTACAAATATAGAGGGGAGATTTTTAGTGGCACAAGTGGGCTGCAAGCCCACATTGTGTTTCAGTGCTAGTCAGGTACCCGACTGCTCTTTGTGACTTTGAAATCTCACTCACAATCCCTAACCTGTGAGAGATCTCTGAATGCAAAATCTCCCACTGTAATCGAGAATTCTCTTATCTGTCTAGTCAGAGATTCTGAGAATCCTGGTAGTATTTTCATACTTTATTTTGAGAGACTGAAGTTGTCTAAACAACAACTTTTTTTCAGGAGCTATAGAAATAGCTCTTCTCTTTTCCTGAATATTTTTTGTAACTAAATTATGTATGGCCCATGTGTCACAATAATATTCAGCTTCTCTTAAGAAAAATATAGACTGTGCACACAAAGAGAATAAAGTCAGTTTGGTTACCAATAAATAATATGGTAATGTTGTCACAATGGAAATGTGTGAACTTCCTGTTTTGGTAGTGAAAATCAACTGACTGTAGTATGTAGATGTATGTGTTTAGAACTGGTTTCACTATGAAACTGCACAGTGAGTTTTAGTGGTTGTCTCAAAGGGCTTTGTATAGTTTCTCTTCTGTATGTGGCAGCACGCTTTGCAACAGGCACAGAAAACCATTTCACTGGACAGTGATATAAATAGAACAGTGCTGCTGAAAGTCCCTTTGAAAACTTTTAATGTGCCTCTTTTTCTGTGATGAAAAAGCTCTAAGGTCTTGCTCATACAGTGAAAATACTTAGACATTTTGCATGCTGGGATAGTTTCACTGCAGTTCTGTCAAGTGGTCACAGTGTGATGGGAAATCTGGTTGCTAGACAACAGGTGGCATGGTGGATGACTGACTGATGCGATTGCTACTTTTCCCTTAGCTTTAACATAGTGTCCATGGGAGACCTCCACAGTGCTGCAATCCTATTTACTTAGAATCCATTAGCTTACGATACTTAAAATTAAGTAGATTCACAACCTGATTCACCTCTGTGTCTTACCCGTCATAGACTTGAATTAATCCTTGTTGCTTATATGGAAATGTGACTAGACTACTCCCTATTGCCTTTTCTACACCAGAAACTTTTCCAGTAGCTGCAAATGGGTATCACCAATGGGTGCAGATGAACTGGTGCTGAACATGATTTAACTGCAAGTCTAAATTAGGACAAATCATGATTAGCACTCTTCCAGAAAATATGATTTTCCTGCTCCATGACTTCTGAATTGGAGCTGAACATGTTAATCCTGGTCTACACTTGGAGTTAAACCATGTTCAACGCTAGGTAAGCCGCACCCTTGTCACATCAGATAATTTTCCTAGTTAGACAAGGCTTATGTTAGACTTCCGAGCAGGTCCAGTCCAGTTTCCACAAACCAGCGAAGAGTCAGTTGTAGTAAGCACTCGGTCAGCCTTTCTTTAACCAGCCTGCCTGTTGGGTGCTTGCTAAAGATAATGAGCATCGTGGACTTAAGTGAGGCACCCAAAACTTGTATGTAATTTACCAGTGACCACATCCTATAGAGTTGAATCAGATGCATAATTTGAGTATCATAAAGTGTCCTGACAATCACAGAATGATAGAACTTTGTCTCAGTAAGTAGATACATAGTATGCAGTCTATGACTTGCCTAGGTATTTCTCACACCCTATGTCTAATTGTTTGTATGTGAAACATAGCCTTCTTTTGTTTCACGCCAACGCATTTTGATCCCATTTCTGGAGGGTACTTAAGCATATGGGTAATTTTAAACATATGATAGTCCTGTTGACTTCAAAACCTTGTATGTCCTTAAGTACCTTCTTGAATTGGGGCCTTTAAAAGGAGAAACTGAAAAATAACACTGCAGAAAGAGCGAAACATTTTACCCAAAGCTGAAATTATCACAGTACATCACCGCAAATATCCCCCTCCCCCTGCATAGGCAGGCCTGACTCCTCCTCCCCTTCCACACTCCAGTTTTAAAGTCTTAGAGAAGATAGACAGACTCTTACTACTTCATGGAAAAAGAGATTCTGTGCGTATTCCTTGTTGACTAGTGAAACATCCCCACTGTAACATGTATTTAAGGCTGGCAATCCTCTGCTGGAGTCACTTGTTCCTGTCTTGTTATCCTGGGATAGCTGCCACTGGTGGCTACTCATTGCAAAGATTTCACAAACAAGACTCAGCTCAGATGAATGTTCATCAAATGTGTTTACCAAAGGATTTCTAATAAGGAAGAATTTGTAAACAGTGATCTGTTTACAGACAACTTGAGACCAGATTGTAGGGTTAAATTCCTCAAATAAATTGTCTGCAAAGACTAGCTCATCCAGCTCTAATGCACTGGATATATCAGTGTTTTGGTATCAGACTGGCAGCCTGCGAATAGGCCTGTAATAATTATGCAGGATAATATAAGGTTAAAATATAGCCATTTGTTCTATTCGTTTATGCTCCAGAATTAGAGATTTAATTAATTAGTGTTGTCAAATTCCAGCCAGAGGCTTTAGTGGATTTTCATAGTGCTGGTGAAAGTGTACAGGTGGAGGAGGAGATTTGGATTTTTCTCTCTTCTTTAGGTTTCAGAGTAACAGCCATGTTAGTCTGTCTTTGCAAAAAGAAAAGGAGTACTTGTGGCACCTTAGAGACTAACCAATTTATTTGAGCATGAGCTTTCATGAGCTACAGCTCACTTCATCGGATGCATACCGTGGAAACTGCAGTAGACATTATATACACACACAGACCATGAAACAATACCCCCTCCCACCCCACTGTCCTGCTGGTAATAGCTTATCTAAAGTGATAAGCTATTACCAGCAGGAGATTGAGTTTGTGTGTGTGGTTTTTGGAGGGGGGTGAGGGGGTGAGGGAACCTGGATTTGTGCAGGAAATGGCCCACCTTGATTATCATACACATTGTGAAGAGTGGTCACTTTGGATGGGCTATTACCAGCAGGAGAGTGAGTTTGTGTGGTGGGGGGGGGCAGAGGGTGAGAAAACCTGGATTTGTGCTGGAAGTGGCTCAACTTGATGATCACTTTAGATAAGCTATTACCAGCAGGACAGTGGGGTGGGAGGGGGTATTGTTTCATGGTCTCTGTGTGTATATAATGTCTACTGCAGTTTCCATGGTATGCATCCGATGAAGTGAGCTGTAGCTCACGAAAGCTCATGCTCAAATAAATTGGTTAGTCTCTAAGGTGCCACAAGTACTCCTTTTCTCTCTTCTTTAGTATCCTATCCTTTTGTCCCCTTTGTTTTGTCTCTTCGTTGCCCTCCCTTCTCTTCTGGTAATGTGGGTGTGGTGCATGTCTGTAAACTGTCAGCCCACTCCTCCCTTCCAGTCAGTCCAGTCACCTGCATTCTTTGCTGTGCAGCGCATATGTCTGTGTCAAGGAGGTGAGATCTAAGTGAGAGGTTTTGGTGTATTAGAGAAGTTTCCCTTGCTGACTGTCAGTGCTTATCCCCCATACTCAGGCCATGTGTTTCAGAAGTAAGGGAGGGAAAGGAACAGACTAGCAGACTGGTCTGAACCAGTAATGAGGGCAGGAAGCTGCAAAGAGGCTGGTAATGAAGCGGGTCCATAGTCCTAAATCTTTTGTTTCAGGCAGTCTTGGCGGACATTAGCACTACACTTGTATGTGGGAGGACTGGAGGCCATGGCCAGGCACCGAAGGGAAACCAATGTCAATCTATTATGTTCTGTAAAATGCTTTGTTCCTCATTTAAAACAGCAAATACCCTTGTTAGACACGCATAGCAGCTACTGGCTGTTGTTTTTCAACTATATTAAGCAGTGAGCCTGAATGGATAGTGAATTTAATTAGTATTTGTCAGTAACTCTTGCTCTGATAGCATGGAAAATTGATTTAAAGTAACAGAAGACATGAATGTGGTCCGAGTCTGTCATCTGAGTAAGGTTTATGAAGGTATCAACTCTGCCACATGAAAAACATGGTCCTGAAAAGCTACATACAGGAGTTGGCAGCACCTGCGGTTTAGAGTGAAGAGAGTTTTTCAATTTTTTTTCTCAATTTTGCTTTACATTTTGCAGTAATTATATTAGAGGCAAATATAATGCGTTTTTCTCCATGGGAATGTTCCATTTCATTTTTTTTTTTTTTTAGTTTATTCATTTGTACTAATGGCATTTGGATGTTTATCTTCAGTTAGCAAAGCAGGAATATTGTATATTTATAACTCTCTCTGGAGATTTACATCTATGGAAAAATTACATGTGTCTAAAAATAAGACTTTGAGGCTTAGCTAAATGCTCCTTCTGTCATAATGGTGACCCACCTGACAATCTTCAAATAATGTCTCTTTCTGTTGATTACAGGCGACTCTGTAGCCCCCCATCCTGCAAAGAGAACCACATAGGTGCAGGCTCTGCCCACAGATTTCTCACTGCAGAATTGGCTTTTTTGTATACTCCTCAGGGCAGGGACCGTATCTTTTTACATTTCTCCACTGCAACTGTTAAAGATACTTAGTAAGAAAAAAACATATTGCTTGTAACCATCCAATTAAAAATAAAGAGTAAGGAAGGGATATTACATGGGATTTTACCATGTAAGAAAAGTAAAGGCAAAGTGTGTTTTAATGTGTTCTGTAAGCATTAGGTTAGGCTATAAAAGATGGGGATGTTTGACAGTGTTGCTGCTGTTTAATTGACTTTTAGAAGCAGCTCAATTTCTGGCTCTCTTTAACTAGATCCTGTGAAAGAAAAGGCAGCAAAAGAGCTAATTTTTAATGGCCCTTTCAGTATAAGGTGTACATACTATCCCAGGAGACACTTTGTGGTACTGAACTGTCTTTTGGCTGTAGATATAGATACTGTTATGGTAAAAGCCAGAATGTAGGATGTCAGAGTAAATTTGAATTAGACTTGAAAATAACAGTATAGCCAAGTTTCTGTAGCGTGACTCATAATTTACTAGATGTGGACCAGATACTTCAGTGACAGTTCTCCCGGAGTAATGACTGAAGTCACTAGCAGTTTTTTTTGCCCGAATAATAGCTGCAGAGTTTGTCTTAGTGTTTTTATGATTGAGTCTCCCATTAGGTTTACTCTGAGTATGAGTTGGTCTGCAGTCTGTGTGTAAAGATCTTGTTTTGAAGGATGGCTGTTTTTTCTCCATGTTATCAAAATGCAAATTCAGGCAGATGCATACTTTAGTGGCTAGTGTGGTAGAAGAGAGAATTGCTTTATTAAATATTTACTGTAGCAAACAAGACTCTGCAAATGTAACGTTTCCAGGTCATGTCAGATACTCTTGACTTACCTTTTCATTACTTTCAGTTTTATTTAAATAAATACATATCTAAAATGTGCTCTATGACATAGTATTTATAGATTGGGGGGAAGGGGCACTGTTATTAATATGTATAAACTTAACATCCATACAACTTATTAATAAAGATTTTAAGCACATAGAATTCAGGAAATTCACAGTAATACTTTCCACAGACAGTAACTAAACCCCATTGTCAAGTAGATTCTCTCCTGCTTTATGTGGTGCTGGAACGGGAGCGTTGTGTGAAGGAGCGGATTACTGCTCCCTACTCTTGAGAGCTGCTTCAACCCTGACATGCATTAGAGCTGCTGCCAGTTAGCTGCCAGTAACGCAGGTTTGTTGTCGCGTGTTGGAGATCTGTTTTGCTATTTCCCCACCCCTTGATACCACTCACTATACTTTTATGCTAGGATTAGACCTGGATCTGGGACAGTTGGAACAGCACTGAATTCCCTTCCAGCAGGAGAAATCTCTGCTGGTAATTTGCTGCCAGAATCCATCTCCTTTATGCCACAGAAGTGGCTAGTAGGGGGTGGATTCCAGAAGAGAATCTAGCTCATTCTGCAGGACTGTTTGATATTACTGTATGTGGTATTCACTCTACTGCCTTAATATGTTCTGATCCATCTTCAAAGTTGGGAAGTTATGTGCTGACTTTACCAATCTTCAGGAATAATCTAGTTTACTTGGCTGACCCCTGGTTGGGACCAACAAAGACCCAAGAGAAAGCAGGTGGCTCATGCAGATAAGTTCACGGTTCCATGCACCTGATCTCTGTGGATTCAATCCGATGTGCTGACCATGAGGGGTTACTATTTTCCTGCAGTTGTCTAGTGCAGTTGTCTAAAGACCAGCCTCTGTGGCAGAGAGAGGAGGCTTGGTGACTGGAAGCTCAGGCAGAGTCCGTAGCCTAGAGCATTATGTAGTGGTGAGTTGGGAGAGTACAGGCTCTCTTGCCCTTACCCCCGATTCTGAATGCCTTGGCAATGAAACTCTTTAAACTGTCTTGCTAGTTGACAGCAAGGTTTCCTTTTATTTATAGTTTATCTAAGTTTGTAGAAAGTAGCATGATGCATGACTATAAGTTGTTATACATTTGTTTGGAAAGCTGATGGTACTAGTTCTCATTAAAAGATTCAAAATACATTTAAACACCTCAAATAATTTTTTTGTTATCAGAGTACAAAAAAGGTACATAAAAAACATTTCCTAAGGTGTCAGGTTTCAGAGTGGTAGCCGTGTTAGTCTATATGAGCAAAAACAACAAGGAGTCCTTGTGGCACCTTAGAGACTAACAAATTTATTTGGCCATAAGCTTTCGTAGGCTAAAACCCGCTTCATCAGATGCATGGAGTAAAAAATAGAAAGCAGTGTATATATATTACAGCACATGAAAAGATGCATGGAGCGAAAAATAGTAAGCAGTGTATATATATTACAGCACATGAAAAGATCGGAGTTGCCTTACCGAGTGGGGGGGTAGCTTGGCCCTTTATAGAGCAGGATATAAGCGGTATTGTGCCCTTTTAGATAAATGGGTAGGTTACATTGATTCTGCTGTGCTTTGAGGTGGCAGATGAAGAATTTGGTTCACTGTCAATTCAGAGACTTTTAGCTGTTTTTGTCTTAGCGAAGGGTTTTCCACTCACTATTTATTTATTATTTTGCTGAAATGTAAGTTACAAAGGTTTGGGCTAGAAGAATTCAGTTTTCTATGCTGATCTCAGAATTTTCACTGTTCTGACTTGCAAAGTCACAACTGTGGACGTGTTTGGTTGGTACATCCTTTTGACAATCAACCACAGCAATGTTTGGAACATCAGCCATGGGAGATGCAGATCGTTGACAGAGTGCAAACAACATTTATGCTTCTTCCCAGCAGCATGCTGGAGGAGGAATTTCTGGTCAGGAAGAAATATCACCATACATTTTCTACTCCTGAGGGCATTCTGTGCCAAAAAATTAAAAATTCTGCACACAATATTTTAAAATTCTGAAAATTTTATTTTTCAAATAAATGTGGAGACTCCAGCATGACATTGGGAAGCACAGGCCACTGACTGCACAAAGGTTGGAGATCACTGTGCAGTTTCCTCTGGGACACGGACTCATCAGTGGGGCTGCACCCAACCCTGACACAGTGCAAGGACCAGGCCTACCTCAGAAATACCCCAGGGCCCTGCCCCAATGTGCCAGGTGCACCAGGGGTGGGCAGGCAGGCTCAGCAATACAGGATCCAAGTGTGGAGGGGCTCTGCGTTGGGCAATCTGGGTGCGGGCAGCTCAGTGGGGGATTTGGATGCAATGGTAATGGCACTTTGCGTGGGTGGGGGGTCCAGGTGAAGGTGGTTGGAGCTCAGCACAGGGAGAGGGGTCTGGGTGTGGGAGGGCTAGAGCTTGTCAGGGGGGGTCTGGTAGGTTCAGTGAGGGGGTTCCAGATGCTGGGGGAGTGGTTCTCAGTGGGGTGGAGATCTGGGTGCAGATGGCTTGTCGGGGTGGTCCAGGTGCATAGGGAGTGGGAGGGGCTAGGTATGAGAGGGTCTGAATGCATGGGGGATTGGGTGGATGGGGGAGCAGCTCCCTGTACAGGGATCCCTCCCCCTCCAGTTGAGAAGCAATGGGTGCAAGAAGCACAGCGGACATGGAGGAGAGAGTTTGCAAAGCTTCCTACAGCCAGGGGAGAAATCTGGGGGTGGGTCTGACAGTGTCCTGGATGCCGTGCAGGGGAAGAGGAAGTCCTGTCCTCTCCAGCCCAGCCAGGACTAGCAGCTGAGCGCAGGGTAGGAGCCACCAGATGGGTCTTCTCCAGTCCCACCCCCTGCCCCACAGTGATTTACCTCTCTGCCAGCTGTCCTGGGCACCCAAAACGTACTGCTGGGGAGAGTCGTAGGATCGTTCTTGTGGCTTCCCTTTGCTTCCCTATCAGTACATCATTTTTCTGTGGGGAAGCAAAGACATCTGTGAGGGACATACACTCTGCACATGTACAGTGGCACAGAATTCCTCCCCGAAGTAATTTTATGCCTATTGATTGAGAACAGAGCAGCATTTAGCTGAAAGAAGATTTAACATTAATATCAAAAGACCAATTGTTTTTCAGTTCCTATAAGAGCATCATAAACAATAGAGAAAACAAACCACAGAGTAATTTGACAATGTCCATTTTTCATTTTCCTTCAGTGGCTGATCTTTTCAGCACCCTGAGAAACACTTAGTTTTAATACTACTATTAAATATAGAGACATGAGATGCTTAGTAACTGTCTAATCCATCTGTATCAGGAGTTCTCATTCTGAGGGTCACAACCAACTGCGTTTCCCAATTGCTTATTATAAGTGCGGGGTCTTGGCCAGAAAAGAGGAGAGGTTCCGAGATAGATAGTGATATGCAAAAAGAGGTTTCAGTGTGGTAAAGTGTTAGAACCCCTGATCTATGTCAACCATAGAGTGTGAATCATCAGTCTCTCGTCTTTATGTAGCTATATAGTGTGTAACTGTGGTCAAGTAACATTTTACATTGAATTTTAACTAATAAATTCAGTTCAGAGTTAAAGGTGAACTGTTCTTAACGGAATGAGCCCATTTAAGCCTCCAGTATTGCCAGGGAATTTTTCAAACGGTAGGTGATTTGTACATACTGTAGGCATGCTGAGGTGTACCTTCTAACTCTTACATATTAGTTTAAAGTCTGTCTCTGTTTCCATCCTTGTGGGGTTTTTTTGTTTTGTTTTTTCCTCTTGAGATAGGCTTGAATAATGTTGTGTTTAAGATTATGGTCAGGATCACTGTTTCCATCTTCATCTCCAAGAATGACTCCACACATTTGGCTTTTACCAACATTCCTCTGTGGCAATCATCAGATCTATTGGGTGGGATAAATCTGCTACAGACACTGAAAAACAACTGGTTATCTTATAAGCTACTTTCCTTTCACAGTATGCTTTAATGACAGTTATGCTCTTCTGAACAACACAGGCAGCTGAAATAGGCTGCAGTGTGCCTCTCAAAGCTGAAAAATTAAAAACATTCCAGCAGTGTGATAGATAATGAATGACATTGAAATATAGTTTTATATTTTCTTTTCTTTCAAATCTTGAAGAGCCATGCTGAGGTAAAGCAGAAATAGTCATACTCTGCTCTGTTATTTTATAAAACTCTTTGCAGACCTGGCTATAGAAATTTAAGGGCAAAGCAAGAATGTTGCTATGTGCTTTTCCATACATGTACCTAGAATCCTTTTCCAGCTCACACAGCTGTGTTATGTGTACTACTGGATGTGAGTTCCTGGAATTAACAGAAAATTTTGTGGTCATGTACAGTATATGAGCAATGAATCTTTACTCTGTGAACTTAGAGTTACATTGCTACTTTCTCCATGGTTTTGTGCCAGAGATTTAATTAAATCTGGAGGTTAAATTCTCTACCCCTCCACCCTCCTGAGGTTCAAGAGAAGACTTTTTTCTCTATAATAGATTCAGCCAATATGAATGAGGATTTGGTGGATAGAATATTGAAAAAAATTAAACTGCTGTGTGGGGAAACAAAACAGATTTCTTTTGGTTGCCTAATACAGTGGTTCTCAGCCTTTCCAGACTACTGTACCCCTTTCAGGAGTCTGATTTTGTCCTGAGTATCCCAAGTTTCTCCTCATTTAAAAACTACTTGCTTACAAAATCAAACATAACAATAAAAAAGTGTCATAGCACACTGTTTCTGAAAAATTGCTTACTTTCTCATTTTGACCATATAATTATAAAATAAATCATATTTACATTTCAGTGTGATACTTGAGCCTGTTTTTCACTTGTGAGCCTTGTCATTCTAAATTGGTTAGTCTCTAAGGTGCCACAAGTACTCCTTTTCTTTTTGTCATTCTGGGAGGCAGTTAATTTTTTCTCCCCATCCTACTCTTAGGGCTGGCTTTATGGGGTGATAAGCAGGGCAATTGCTGGGGGCTCCACAAAGCTAAGTTGCTCAGGCTTGGGCTTTAGTCCCATATGACAAGACTCCGGCTTCAGCTTTCTCCCATGGGCCCCAGCAAGTCTAACATCTACCACCTGCGGCTGAAGCCGAAGCTTGAGCCCCAGTGCCTGGGGCTGAAGCCCTTGGGCTTTTGCTTCAGCGGAGGCAGCAGGTCTTGGGCTTTGGCATTCTGCCATGGACCCCAGCGAATCTAACACTGCCCCTATCAAAACCAAAACCAAACTCGTAATCCACAGTTTGAGAACTGCTGATATACTATAGAGAGCTGCATAAACAAGTCATTGTCTGTATGAAATCTTAGTTTGTAATGATTTTGCTAGTGATTTCTATATAGCCTGTTGTAAAACTAGGCAGATACCTAGGAGACCTCTGGTTGAGAACCACTGGCCTAATAAATATCTTTATAGTAGCACAAAACTATTCAGAAGCGACAGTATTTCTGTGAAATACCCTTTTTTATTTATGCAGCAGGTCCTGAGGAAAAAACATTATTGGGCAATTAGGACCTGATATTCAGTGGAGAAGGATTGGGCCCTAAAACCATTTTTCTTTCATAAGTGTATCTGCATGTTTAATGTAGGGACTTTTTTTCAGTATAATAATTCAGAGTGGAGAAACTCTTTCCCTTGATTCAGAGTTCATCTTCTTTCTTTCCACCTTCATGATGCAAGATTCTGGAACAGAATTGAACTCCGTGAGGTCTAGTGGCTGAATCCCAACTTTCTTCAATAAATAGGATTTGGTAGTATAAAAATACCTTACATTTATAATCTTTAACCAGAGCATTAAATATTCATTTCTTAAAATAGTGTCTTTGATCTTCTGAACCATTCATATTAGAATATACTTTTAGCAACATAGGTAAGAAAGTCTGTAAATATAATCAGTGTTCAGAGTTGCATAAGTTGTAGTATGAGCCCTGAATTTTCATCTGTTAGGCCAGTTAACTGCCTGTTTTCAATTTGAAATGTTGTTTTTTAAGATTTTGAAATAGTGTATAGTGGTTGTCTTTTAAATCTTGTGGTTTTACCTTTTCAGCTAGATAACATTATAATGGTTTTCAGTGTTCCATACATTTCCCTATACGTAGTATAGAGACTATTGCCTAGATGCTAAACATCTTATTACATACATATTATTGGAAAGGTAACTGAAATTTAGTTTTTCATATAATACTGCATATCAGTGTGTACTTCAGCTTTATTCCTGAATGCCGCAGGACCAGAGAGCTGCATGTTGTTTTAAAAGACTGAATATATATTTAATCATAGATAAGAATTAGGGCCTGTCTATCTGGTGGGGTAGCGCACTCCACTGGGGTGTGATTAGGCACTAGTGTTTTATGAATTAATTGGTATATGTAGACCCTGCTGGTGAGCTTGAGGGCAATACAGGCACTCACCCATTAAGGAGAGAGATGAAATGGGAGACTCATAGATTCACAAATTCCAAGGCCAGAAGGGACCAGCATGACCATCTAATCCAACCCTCCCCCGCAGGTGATAGAATTTCTCCCCGAAGCTGGATTAAAGAATTGGGCTTTTCCATTGTCTTAATGAACAGAGAGACTAAGTGTCATTCTTCAATACATCTTTTCATTTTTTTGGCATTTTAGATTTTGTAATCTACTTCTACAAGCACATGTGCAGAATTAATACATGCTAATTTAAATGACAAAATATTGATTGACCAATTCACTCAATCCACTGACTTCAGACAGAACCTCTACAACTCAATGAAAAGTGCAATAATGGGTACCCTCTCTTAAAAAACTACAACAGTATTGGTCAGCATGACACGTTGTGGTCTCAGCACAGCAAGCAGCCTGACCATTGTCAACTTTTTAGTGGGCTTCTCAAGAGAGAAGAATTTGAAGGGGAGATTTGAAGGAGGACAGTCAGTTAGTTTTGACACTGTTTTACTGGGGAGCTGTTACCTCAAGTGTCTCAGCTCATATCTACCGTTAGGATAGTGCATGAGGAAAGATAAGCGCCGGGTGGGGGGAGGGTGTCCCTGAAGTAGACAGGACCAACCCATTAAGGGCTTATATGTTAAAAACTAATAACTAGATATGTTTTCAGAAGTGAAATGGAAGCCAGTACAGGCTCTGAAGCGTGTGTTTCAAAAAAACACCACTAAGCAGCAGTTGTATTCTGCAATAGTAGAAGCTCTCAAGCATCGAATTAAAGAGCATTTCAGTAATTTAACCTAGAAGTTCACTGTGCATGAATAACTGTGACCTTTCTTCTCAGGTGAGGGCCTCACTGCTATCTCCTTGACAAACAGTCTTGGTAAAATGGACAAAGTATCCTAAAAAATTACCAATTTAGATGAGCAAATTGAACTGCCTGAGAAACATGGACTAGGATTTGGGCACCACGTAGGAAAAATGGCAGAGGATTTTAAACTATTTGAAAACTTAATCATGTATCAAGCTGCTTCTTATGACTAAGTCAATAAGCAGTATATCTCCTCCCCACCCCCCAGTTGCTGCCACACATAAGAGGTTAATGAGCCTGCTACAGCTGCCAGCTAAGGGACTTATTCTTTTTGTTTAAATGGTGGAGGCTCATGCTTTTAGATCACGAGGTTCAATTCCTTAAGGTGAACTGACTGTTAAAATAGAAAATCAGATGAAGAATACAGGAAGATTTATCCAAATCCTAGGCATCTCTGCAGATAAAGACAAATCTGGCCATGAGTTTTTGAATAAGCTTGCACCATTTTAACTGAGAGTATTATCTAAAGACTTTGGAGTTGCCTTGGTAGCACAATGATGACATGATTTAGCCAACAGTTTCTTTACTACTGATCATGATTTTAGAAGGTGAAACAAACCAGCTTGAGTTTCTGATCCTACACCAAGTTTGCAAAGCTGGCTATTAACAAAATTTCTTTTTAAAAAAATTGTAAATTCAGCAATCTAATGTGGGATTAATGAGATACAATCAATATGGATCATCATAATGTTATTTTTAGAGTTACTTTTCGTAATAGGAGTATCCTTAGGTAGCTCGGGAGGTTATGACTCCAGAATCCTTATATCAAAGACTGCTGTAATGTAAAGCCCATAATCCTTGTGAAGTAATTGTTTAAGTACCATCTCTTAGGAATAGAATAAAGCCTTAGGTAGTTGAACTGCAGTTTGTGTTCATGAATAGATTTTTGGAGATTTTTCTATATTTAAGAGCAAAGATTTAGCATCCTGGCAATGTAGCAAAAATATGATAAAGCGAGTTAGCCATAATATACTTCATTTTAAAAGGAAAGATCATAGAATTATTATTCAATATGGAAGTCTGTTTGATCTGATTGTCATGATTGCTGAAGAACAGTTTTATGTGGAAATCAATACCTGTTCCTGTGTGGGTTTTTTTAATCTGCTATTCAGTAAATATTGAGATTAAGTCAAATGATCTTTTAGTAATTCATTTTCATAGTGCATGAATATCTCTGTTCCTGTAGCACTATCAACATATTAAAAGGAAACACCTTATGTATTTAAGTACTTAGACAGTTTTTAAAAAAAACAAACGCTTGGTTGACACACACTTTAATATTCCCAGTTTTTGGCCTTTGTATGAAAATTCAGACTTTGATAGTGTCAACAAATTTCCTTTTAAAGCCAGAATAAAATCACCAAACCTATGTTTTTGTTCTTATCAGACCTGTTCCTTGTTCTGTTATTTTCCCCCCATAAAGGTTAAAGTCTACTGTTCTGTCTGAGATAATCATCACTGAGTTGAGAGAGGTTTGCATAAGGAAACAAAAGTCTCTTAGTTTCTGCATGTTTTATCTCTGGCCTCTGCTGGAATAATATTTGTCATTGTGCATTTTATTTTTAAAGTAACAGTGACTACAGAAAAGGTGGTGGAGTTGGCTTATTTCTTGGAGCAATCCCAGGGAAGTAGTTGTACTAGGTTCTCTGGGCTTTATTCTCATTTATACTAAGACCACACTTTACACTGCTGTAGTCAAGTGGAGAAGCCTAAAAGTTGGGTGTAAAATATACTTTATTCCCTTTAATGCCTCTTTATAATGCCAGAGGAGTATAAAGTGACTTTGAGGACATTAAGATTCATTTTGTTGATTTACAGGTTGGGTAATCTAGCTCTTTTGAGAATGAAAGAACACCATCTATGAACAGATTTGGGTCAGATAGATAATGTAGATTTCCTTTGCTGCTTCCCAGAGGGCAGGAATCAGATGACTTTTGTTTCTTTAAGACTTTGGCTTTCACATCTGGAAACAGATTTCAAGAAAAGCAATTTATTGCCAATATAGCTAAGACTTCCTCAGGCTTTTGTTTTCAGTGGTTACAATCAAAGAAGAAATAAAGGGTACTGTCCTGACATGTCTTTCTGGGACCCACCCAAAAGAGAGCCGTTAAACCTAGAAGAAAACATTTGGCATTTTGGTAATACTCTGTCCATTCTCCACTTGCCTGGACAATGAGATTACTGAGATCATCTTTTGACTCAGCTCTATCGGGTCTCTCTTTTCTTTTGTTACATTTGTGCACTCAAAGCTACCAGTGCTGCTACCAGTAGGCTGCCAGTGAATTGAATAAAAACTCACACATCATAAAGAAAGTGCACAAATATTAAATAATGTATGGCAGACCAAATGTATCACTATTAATTCAGTGAATTAATTTAGCCACAAATGACAAAAATGTGTTTTTAGAGTGCTAATCTAAAGCATGAAAATCTTTCCTATCCCAATGACCTTTAACAGGAATATCTGCAGGTGAACATTTTTCAACTGTTTCCAAAACCAATTCCCTGTAAAGGTGATAATGCATTGAGAAATATGAAGGAGAGTTGGCCATCGCGGTAGAAGAGTTTAGAACACATACTTGCACCAACTCAAAATAGCTTCATTATTTCAGTTCTTTGTATCCTCTTTTAACTGTGTTCTCCTTTTGCTTCTATGGTGACTTCTTAGGATGGTCCCTAATGATGATTCCTCATTCCCCAAAGTAAGATCCAAGTTCCCCCTCACAAATGACTAATACAATTCCTAGTTCTGGAAATAACATCTGCTCAAAAGATGCAGCTTAGTGACACACTGATATTTATTTTTAGAACCAGAAATGAAAAACTTGAGGTCAGATTTCCAGATTATTTCCTGAAGCAGGTTCAAAACCAGAGATTTTGCTCATGTTCTATTTTAGTAAAGTGATTCTTGGTGACTGTTTTAAATATAATGATGATTCACTTCAGTCATCACTGGCTAACAGTCAGTGGGTCATGACTCATTTCAAGGTATAAAATAACCTGCTACTGTAAATCATGTACAAATGTGGCTACTGGTATTCTTGACTGATATGGTGAGCTGCAGGTTTTTTTGTTGATGAATTATTGCTTCATCAGGATTTGGAAGGAAAACACACAGTTCCTTTTAACTGTAGACATACTGGGGAATATTCATACCTAAGTATCAGTGTGTGTTTATTAGCCAGCCATGTACTGGAGTCACATATCAGACGAAGGGAAGTATAATTTTGGAGCAGGGAACAACTGGGTCCTATTGAGCCCAGCAACAGTTTCCATAAGAGTGGTCAGGATCTACTTCCGGAGCCCAGAAAGCAGGATGAGCAAGGCTGTCTTTTTCCCTCCAAGATCAGAAAGGAATTGGTTGCGTTCCATGCTGAAACATCACCCTTTCCCTTTCCTAACAGACTTCTTGTGGGTAGGTGAGGTGATTTTGGAAGAGGCTACTTTGTTTAGAGTCTTTGGAACAGAGCTGTTGACATGCTGTTGGGTAGGAACTCCTCTTATCTCTTCCTGATCACCAGAACATGACCCTTGCCACGTGCCAAACTAAGCCAGAGTGAAGCTCTTGGTGCCGGGGGGAGCTATCTGGGAATGAAGTGAGTTCTTTCAGAATGAGACATGGCATTTATCAATTCAGTAAAATTCAAATGCTAATCTAGGCTTTGACAATGAATTCCAACATGGCCTTGGGAAAACCACTAAGGGTAAATATGGCATGCAGTGTGCAGTAACTGGATTGTGCACCTGGGAGGGCTGCAAGGGTCTAAATGAAGAAGGTGGGGAGAATCTTCCCCTCTTCATCACAGAGTAAAAGCTGATAGTAAATCCATGTAGCTCTAGAGAGGTGCTAACCCTTACCACACCTACTGTGCAAGTTCTGTAGTCCTGGATCCACCACTCCATTTCTTTTCCAGTCTGCCCAAAACTCTTCTGTGTGCCAGATATGCCAGAGCTCCTATGGAACTCAGCTCTGTGAGACAGAGGGGATGTAAACGCCTCTAAGTCACAGAATCCTGTCCTCCAATTCCTGTGCAAGCAGAATCTGCCCTGTTCACCTGCAGTTGTGGGCCCCCTATGGATATAGAGAAGGAGGGAGAGTTACACTCTACAAGGGTGTGGGTTGTGGGTGGGTAGCGGAAGAGGCCACAGAGAGGAGTGTCCTCACTGGGGAGGCCTGTACTCCTTGTACACTTCAGAGCTGTACTCTCTGGAAGCTTCATCTCTGTGGAGGTGGTTGCACAGAGTACAGATGGGATGGGAGAAGTTGCAGGGGATAGCCCTTTGATCTGCAGCTGAGCAGATCCACTGGCCAGACTCTTCTGTGTGAGGAGGATTGGGTGGCTGTGGAGGTTATTGAAGCAGCTGCAGAGTGCTTCTTGAGTGCTCTGCAACCTGTGGAGGATGATTCCTCCTGTGCCCCTGTTGGAGAAGCCCTGTTTACTAGGATGGATGATTTGGGCATTAATCTCTAACTCCTCTTCCCCCACCTGTTAAATTGATACTCATGCTTCCTTATATCACAGGGGTGTTGGGAGGATTAATTAGTTAATGTTTGTTCCAGGCTTTGAAGATGAGATGTGCTGAATATTACTGCTGTTCATCTTCTCTGGTATGACTGTAATGATTGTCCTTTTGCCATATTCTCCCACTGTTTGGAAATTGCTGTTAATGTATCTTGATTTATACAGCTCCTACACATGGCCATAAATGCATAGGACATATGTTTAAGACTTATTCATATAAAAAAGAATAACATTAACACCTCTCGTCCTTCCTAAAATAACCAACCCCAAATGGCAAATCAAGACCACCCATTTTACCCTCCCCTCGAAGGCCTGGGGAAATATGTGGCTTTGTACTGTGATCTAAAGATTCATCAGCTTCAGTTTCCATTCACATCCAAACAGGCAAGGAAAGGGTTGCAGTTCCATCACAAATTGCAGTGTTGGCCTGTGCTGTGCTTGTAATGTTTCAGTTGCTCAACATATATTTTATACTTCTATATTTTTGAAATAAAACAGTCATTAAAAGCTTGAATGTCGAGAAATGGCTATACTTGCCCTATATAAAGCAATGAGTATATGAAAGTATAAGCAGGTAGGTGCATTTGGTAGTAAATAAAGCATTCGGCTTTTGTGCTGTATAGCACTTTTGAAGTAGGTGCATTATCTATAAGGGTATGTGTACACTACGAAATTAGGTGGAATTTATAGAAGTCGGTTTTTTTGAAATCGGTTTTATATATTCGAGTGTGTGTGTCCCCACAGAAAATGCTCTAAGTGCATTAAGTGCATTAACTCGGCGGAGCGCTTCCACAGTACCGAGGCAAGCGTCGACTTCCGGAGCGTTGCACTGTGGGTAGCTATCCCACAGTTCCCGCAGTCTCCGCTGCCCATTGGAATTCTGGGTTGATATCCCAATGCCTGATGGGGCTAAAACATTGTCGCGGGTGGTTCTGGGTACATATCGTCAGGACCCCGTTCCCACCCTCCCTCCCCCCGTGAAAGCAAGGGCAGACAATCATTTCGCGCCTTTTTTGTCTGCTGCCAGCCAAAGATGTAAAGGATAGATGGAGTGGGTCAGAACAAGAAATAGACCAGATTTGTTTTGTACTCATTTTCCTCCTCCCCTGTCTAGATCACACTGCAGTCAGTCACAGAGAAGGCGCAGCGAGGTTAATCTAGCCATGTATCAATCAGAGGCCAGGCTAACCTCCTTGTTCCAATAACAACGATAACTTTGGTGCACCATTTCTTATTGGAACCCTCCGTGCAGTCCTGCCTGAAATACTCCTTGATGTACAGGCACACCCTTTGTTGATTTTAGATCCCTGAAGCCAACCCTGTAAGCCGTGTCGTCAGTCGCCCCTCCCTCCGTCAGAGCAATGGCAGACAATCGTTCTGCGCCTTTTTTCTGTGCGGACGCCATACCAAGGCAAGCATGGAGGCCGCTGAGCTCATTTTGGCAATTAGGAGCACATCAACCACCACACGCATTATCCAGCAGTATATGCAGCACCAGAACATGGCAACGCGATACCGGGCGAGGAGGCGACGTCAGCGCGGTCCCGTGAGTGATCAGGACATGGACACAGATTTCTCTGAAAGCATGGGCCCTGCCAATGCATGCATCATGGTGCTAATGGGGCAGGTTCATGCTGTGGAACGCCGATTCTGGGCTCGGGAAACAAGCACAGACTGGTGGGACCGCATAGTGTTGCAGGTCTGGGACGATTCCCAGTGGCTGCGAAACTTTCGCATGCGTAAGGGCACTTTCATGGAACTTTGTGACTTGCTTTCCCCTGCCCTGAAGCGCATGAATACCAGGATGAGAGCAGCCCTCACAGTTGAGAAGCGAGTGGCGATAGCCCTGTGGAAGCTTGCAACGCCAGACAGCTACCGGTCAGTTGGGAATCAATTTGGAGTGGGCAAATCTACTGTGGGGGCTGCTGTGATGCAAGTAGCTCACGCAATCAAAGATCTGCTGATATCAAGGGTAGTGACCCTGGGAAATGTGCAGGTCATAGTGGATGGCTTTGCTGCAATGGGATTCCCTAACTGTGGTGGGGCTATAGACGGAACCCATATCCCTATCTTGGCACCAGAGCACCAAGCCGGCGAGTACATAAACCGCAAGGGGTACTTTTCGATAGTGCTGCAAGCTCTGGTGGATCACAAGGGACGTTTCACCAACATCAACGTGGGATGGCCGGGAAAGGTGCATGACGCTCGCATCTTCAGGAACTCTGGTCTGTTTCAAAAGCTGCAGGAAGGGACTTTCTTCCCAGACCAGAAAATAACTGTTGGGGATGTTGAAATGCCTATATGTATCCTTGGGGACCCAGCCTACCCCTTAATGCCATGGCTCATGAAGCCGTACACAGGCAGCCTGGACAGTGGTCAGGAGCTGTTCAACTACAGGCTGAGCAAGTGCAGAATGGTGGTAGAATGTGCATTTGGACGTTTAAAGGCGCGCTGGCGCAGTTTACTGACTCGCTTAGACCTCAGCGAAACCAATATTCCCACTGTTATTACTGCTTGCTGTGTGCTCCACAATATCTGTGAGAGTAAGGGGGAGACGTTTATGGCGGGGTGGGAGGTTGAGGCAAATCGCCTAGCTGCTGGTTACGCGCAGCCAGACACCAGGGCGGTTAGAAGAGCTCAGGAGGGTGCGGTACGCATCAGAGAAGCTTTGAAAACCAGTTTCATGACTGGCCAGGCTACAGTGTGAAAGTTCTGTTTGTTTCTCCTTGATGAAACCCCCCGCCCCTTGGTTCACTCTACTTCCCTGTAAGCTAACCACCCTCCCCTCCTCCCTTTAATCACCGCTTGCAGAGGCAATAAAGTCATTGCTGCTTCACAGTCATGCATTCGTTATTCATTCATCACACAAATAGGGAGATGACTACCAAGGTATCCCAGGAGGGGTGGTGGAGGAGGGAAGGAAAATGCCACACAGCACTTTAAGCACAGCACTTTAAAAGTTTACAACTTTAAAATTTATTGAATGACAGCCTTCTTTTTTTTGGGCAATCCTCTGTTGTGGAGTGGCTGGTTGGCCGGAGGCCCCCCCACCGCGTTCTTGGGCGTCTGGGTGTGGAGGCTATGGAACTTGGGGAGGAGATCGGTTGGTTACAGAGGGGCAGCAGTGGCAGTCTGTGCTCCAGCTGCCTTTGCTGCAGCTCAACCATACACTGGAGCATTCTGGTTTGGTCCTGCAGCAGCCTCAGCATTGAATCCTGCCTCCTCTCATCACGCTGCCGCCACATTTGAGCTTCAGCCCTGTCTTCAGCCCGCCACTTACTCTCTTCAGCCCGCCACTTACTCTCTTCAGCCCTCCACCTCTCCTCCCGGTCATTTTGTGCTTTCCTGCACTCTGACATTATTTGCCTCCACGCATTCGTCTGTGCTCTGTCAGTGTGGGAGGACAGCATGAGCTCAGAGAACATTTCATCGCGAGTGCGTTTTTTTTTCTTTCTAAGCTTCACTAGCCTCTGGGAAGGAGAAGATCCTGTGATCATTGAAACACATGCAGCTGGTGGAGAAAAAAAAAAGGGACAGCGGTATTTAAAAAGACACATTTTATAAAACAGTCGCTACACTCTTTCAGGGTAAACCTTGCTGTTAACATTACATACATAGCACATGTGCTTTCGTTACAAGGTCGCATTTTGCCTCCTCCCACCGCGTGACTACCCCCTCAACCTTCCCCCCTCCCTGTGGCTAACAGCGGGGAACATTTCTGTTCAGCCACAGGCAAACAGCCCAGCAGGAATGGGCTATACTGAGTGTCCCTGAAGAAAAGCACCCTATTTCAACCAGGTGACCATGAATTATATCTCTCTCTCTTGAGGATAACACAGAGAGAGAAAGAACGGATTTTGGTTGAATGCCAGCAAACATACACTGCAATGCTTTGTTCTACAGTGATTCCCGAGTATGTGTTACTGGCCTGGAGTGATAAAAGTGTCCTACCATGAAGGACGAAATAAGGCTGCCCTCCCCAGAAACCTTTTGCAAAGGCTTTAGGACTACATCTAGGAGAACCGCAAATGCCAGGGCAAAGTAATCCTTTCACATGCTTGCTTTTAAACCATGTATAGCATTTTAAAAGGTACACTCACCAGAGGTCCCTTCTCCGCCTGCTGGGTCCAGGAGGCAGCCTTGGGTGGGTTCGGGGGGTACTGGCTCCAGGTCTAGGGTGAGAAACAGTTCCTGGCTGTCGGGAAAACCGGTTTCTCCGCTTGCTTGCTGTGAGCTATCTACAACCTCCTCCTCCTCCTCATCATCTTCGTCCCCAAAACCTGCTTCCGTATTGCCTTCATCTCCATTGAAGGAGTCAAACAACACGGCTGGGGTAGTGGTGGCTGAACCCCCTAAAATGGCATGCAGCTCATCATAGAAGCGGCATGTTTGGGGCTCTGACCCAGAGCGGCTGTTCGCCTCTCTGGTTTTCTGGTAGGCTTGCCTCAGCTCCTTCAGTTTCACGCGGCACTGCTTCGGGTCCCTGTTATGGCCTCTGTCCTTCATGCCCTGGGAGATTTTCACAAAGGTTTTGGCATTTCGAAAACTGGAACGGAGTTCTGATAGCACGGATTCCTCTCCCCAAACAGCGATCAGATCCCGTACCTCCCGTTCGGTCCATGCTGGAGCTCTTTTGCGATTCTGGGACTCCATCATGGTCACCTGTGCTGATGAGCTCTGCATGGTCACCTGCAGCTTGCCACGCTGGCCAAACAGGAAATGAGATTCAAAAGTTCGCGGTTCTTTTCCTGTCTACCTGGCCAGTGCATCTGAGTTGAGAGTGCTGTCCAGAGCGGTCAGAATGGAGCACTCTGGGATAGCTCCCGGAGGCCAATACCATCGAATTGTGTCCACAGTACCCCAAATTCGAGCTGGGAACGTCGATTTAAGCACTAATCCACTTGTCAGGGGTGGAGTAAGGAAATCGATTTTAAAAGCCCTTTAAGTCGAAATAAAGGGCTTCACTGTGTGGACGGATGCAGGTTTAAATCTATTTAACGTTGCTAAATTCGACCTAAAGTCCTAGTGTAGACCAGGGCTAAGATTTATGGATCGATGGAGTTCTTTCTAATTTATCACACATTCTCACAGCATCCATTTTAATTACACAATGGTTAATTTGCTAATTCAGTGTGCCCTCATGAGCATACAAGTGCTAGCTCGGATTTTTGCTCAGTGACTCAGTGAAAAAAATGGTGAGGACAGCACCTGCTCCAAATGCCTCTAGAGAATAATAAAACATTACTGTTTCTTTAAGATGGTATAACTAGTGTTCACTTCTTGGGCGCATGTTCTCACTTCAGATTTGTTATTGTTCCAATCATTTATCTAAAATATAATACAAATGACGTCAGTACCAGTGCCCTAAAATACTACAATATATAGCATTACCCTTCTCGTATTAGCATTTAAAATATTTATTATTTTAGTGAGAGTTGATTGTAAATCAATTCCACTATGTGTGGGTGGGATGCTGTATGCAGGCATTTGGGTTGTAGTGAGAGGATTTTTTTTTTTTTCAAACAAGGAAACTGGTACCTTTTTGTCTGAAAATATACATTCCAATAAATGAAATTCTCTAGTTTAGCCTTGTGCGTATTGGTTTTAGCACCTCATCTTTATTTCTATGTAACACACCTCAACAATTTATTGAGTAAGTCAAGTGGTTGCTCAGTAGCAGGATTCCGCAAACACATACTATTTTGCAGACTAGACTAGAGGAAACAAAAGTGAGTCTCAAGGGTTTTGGTTTTCATTTAATTTCCTCTTATCCCACAAGAAAACCTTAACAAAAACAACAACAACCACGCCCAACCCCCAAATGGATAAAATAACTACAATAGAACCTCAGAGTTACAAACTGACGGGTCAACCACACACCTCATTTGGAACCAGAAGTACACAATCAGGCAGCAACAGAGACCCCCCCCCCAAAAGCAAATCCAGTACATCACAGCACATAATTTTTGCACTCATTATTCCTATATGGGGACACGTAAAAAGGCTCAGAGTCAGAATCTTGTTAAGAAATGAAGTACAGTTTCAGCAGAAAATACTAACTGCAATTACAGACTATATAGAGAATCATAGAATATCAGGTTTGGAAGGGACCTCAGGAGGTCATCTAGTCCAATCCCCTGCTCAAAGCAGGACCAATTCCCAGTTTTTGGCTCAGATCCCTAAATGGCCGCCTCTAGGATTGAGCTCACAACCCTGGGTTTAGCAGGCCAATGCTCAAACCACTGAGCTATCCCTCCTCCCTGTACTAGGATGGCTTCAAAAATTAAATCTGGGAGACATGATTTTGGACTTTCCTTCATATTATCCAAAGGGCCTTTTTCAATCTTAGGTCTTTTCTTAATCCTTCTTCCAAAATCTTAAATCTGCTCAAACCAGGTATGCAAACTGAAACCTGAATTATTGACCTTTCCATATTCCTTCGTAAAACTTGAACAATGAAATCCACTAATCTGTCTCCCCACCATGCATCATTGATGTTGTAGGAGTCAATTATCCAATCTTCGTCCCCCCGCCCACCTCCCATTCCAATATAATCACTTATAAGAGCACTGAAAACACTAGCACAGATTTCATATGGTTACAGTATCTAGTGCAGTAAATACTGAGCCCTGGTGTAAGTGAAAACAACTCTCATTGATAATCTCCAGAGAATTCCAAATAGATATGTTACAATTGTTTCACCCACTTCTGAGTCTGAATCTTTACTGGATTATACTAGTCATATATCAGTGTAACCCCACTAAAGTGGAGTAACACTGGTTCAAAAGTGATGTAGCGCCGTGGAGACTCAGGCTCATTGAATGCCAAATGCAAGTGAAAGTATTTAGTCAGTTACACTTGTTTTCTGATGAAATTACACCAAATACTTAACTTTGTGTATAATGGTCTCTCTCATCACCTCAACGTACATCTCCATTTCTGACTTCTTACTCTCTGTACAGGCCTGCATCTCTTCCTATTTTTCCAATATTTCCTCATGGAAGACCTAGCCCTTCCTTAGTCTAAACATGGCAAAAACTGAGCCCATTTTTCCTCCTAAACCTTTTCCCTTAGTTCCTTTCTCATCTCACCTTTGCCAATTTTATCATTCTGCCTGTCACTCAAGCTTGCAGCCTTGGAGTTATCTTTGACTTCTCCTGAGCCTTTTCTCCTCACAACTATGCTTTTGCCAAATATTGCCACTGCTGCTTCTTTTTAGACTATGAGCTTTTCTATGAGTTGGTGTTTTTGCATGTGTTTGTACAACAATGGCTTTAACATAGCCATTTCTAAAACACACCCCATGTCCTTTCTACTGCCAAAACTCTGGCTCCTCATTGTTCTTTCTTGCTTGGATTACTGTAACCTCCTTCCATAAAGCATCCCTGAGTCTCTCCTCTATTCCTTCTTCAGGCAACATTCAGCAGCTAAAACAGTCATTTTGTCCTAACACTTAAACCATGTCATCTCTCCTCAAGTCCCTTCACTGGGTCCATCTTTTTTTCATTTTGAAAGCAGAGCACAAGGAGTTCTTTTCTTTTGTTTGTTTGTTTGTTTTTAAATATTCCTCTCAGTTCTGCATCACTGGTTCAAATCCAGCCCAAGTCAGTATTTAGATAATAGGCTCTTTGGTGATCCTAATTAGAGGCCTGTTAAAAACCTAACACAATTTTGGGCACTGCCAAAGAAAATGTAAATATAATAATAGGAATCACTTTTGGTTACTATTTTCTCTTTGCTCAGTGCTCTGTGTCAAATGTGCTTGTTGTCTCTATCCAATTTTTAGAGGACATATATATTTAAAAAGAAATAAATATATATATATATATATATATATATATATTTCTCAGCAGAAATGCCAAAAACTGAACAGAGACTGAACTACCCTTTTGCCCCTTCGAATTAGTGAGTTGAAATCAGGGTTGAAGTCAGGTTGCTTTGTAGGGTGGTTTGGATAAGCCTCTGCCTGTGTCACACCTGCTTTGTAGATAAATAGAGGTTCAGTCTCCAAGTCTATTAATGTGGCACCTTTTGTGAAAGCTAAATATTAAAATAGAAGATGGGAATAAAGCCCTAAAGAAGCACTAGCTATCTGAGAATGTGTTTTCTTGTCTGTTCCTATTGTTGGAAGCTTCTACAGCTGAGCACAAATTTGCTTTTTTTGTCTTTATGCCTTAAAGGTGAATATTGAAAGTCAACGGGTGTTTGTTATCTACTCAGTGATTACAAAGCTTCTTGAATTAATATTGTACATTTTGTTTGCCCTTCTTATTCAAAAGTCTGACTGAATCAACGCTCGTATGCAGAACATACCTACAGATATAACTGAGGGCAAACTGCATACTCTAATTTCTTGTCTGATGCTTTAGACCAATGGCCCAGTAACGAGATTAGACTCTGCTGTTTCCCATTATTGCAGACTGGCATCCATTATGGTTTGGAGTACCCATGGAAAAGCTGTTTTTACAATAATGGCCACTTGGCAAGTGCTTACAGTCAGGAAGTATTAGGAAATTTGGGTTCAGTTAAATGCCTTTTTCTTAATGTCTGTAGTAGTTTATTTAGTATATATAGTTATATTTTATTATATATTCTATTGTGTCCCACTTTTGAGTGTAAACACCAGTGAGAGAAGAGAAAATAAAGATGGAATTTCAAACGTTTTTCCAGGAATAGGGAGTCAATGCTAAATAATTTGATTTGAAAAGAGCACTATTTATGAGAATTCTAAGAACCAATATTCTGCTGCATTTGCTGCCGTTTTAATGATAGATTGGGTGAGGGTTGTGGGTCTGTCTGTTTTTAATCATTTGGGTATTTGAAATCCACTAATGGAAAACTCAGAGGTTTGCGAGCTGTTATGTAAATTACTGTGTTGTTTTTGAATTCTCATATAGTCTACAAATGACTGTACTGCAACATGTAAAAGGTACTTTAAATTATTGTCTCTTCCAAATTAACAAGCTCAGGCAGTGGCTTGGTAGCATAGATGCTCTATTAGTGAGTTCAGCTCATGTAAATTATTGGTCCTAATTTTAGAAGTGGAATTAGACCATTTTTCAGAGAGTACTGTGGCTGAGAAGAGCCTTCAAAATATATTTAATTGATGCTCTTAAATTACATATAAACCACATTCCTTGGTTTTGTTCAGGGGCAAAGCAGATGAAGGTGATAGCAATTTCAGTCTTACACAATAGACCCGCAGGCCATAAGTATTTACATTTAACGCTGCCCACAGTGATTCTCTCTGGGTTAACTCCTAGTTAACTCCTTCTGTGCCATTGCTGTAGAGTATCTTTTGTAGGCAGATCTCTTATTCTATATTGTTTAGTGAGAAGACGGGATATTGGCGTGCTCCCTCGCATAAGTGCTAGATGTCACAGACTGATGCTGAACTATTCTACTATAAGGTGTTTTTCTCATTTCTTACA
This sequence comes from Lepidochelys olivacea, assembly GCF_965140295.1. Lineage (NCBI taxonomy): Eukaryota > Metazoa > Chordata > Testudines > Cheloniidae > Lepidochelys > Lepidochelys olivacea. The sequence continues at coordinate 41,851,300 of NC_140414.1, read as the reverse complement.
ATATGGCTGTGGGGGGGGGGGAAGGTTCTCTTCACCCACCATAACATTAGTAAAGTCTTATTCAATTGATGTTTCAAGTGATGGACAGCTAAATTAATAATTTACCTCTACAATGAGCAACAGCTTTGTGACTGCATGGTTAGAATATTGCAGTGTACCCTAAAAGGGACTATTCCATAAATCAACCAAGAAAATAAAGCTTATTTAGAAATAGCTGCCAAATTATTAAGTGGTGTTACTTGCTTTGAGTGCATGACACTGGTACTCTGGGATCTGCACTGTCTGGATGATGGATTGTGGATGGAATTTAAGGTGTTGGTTCCGACCTATAAAATCCTAAGAGCCCTGGGACTTGCCTGTTGAGCCATCCCATTTTTTCCAGTGCAATATTGCAGAAGTTGTGGCAGGGTGAATTTGATTTAAATCATGATGTCGTCAGGAAGACTCGATGTAATCATGGATTTCTACATAAAAGTGCATTCTTGTTGGTTGTTATAACCTTAATGCATATTCTTCACAACTCAGAGATAGATGTAGGTTTCATTTTTAGAAGGTAATTTTAAAGTGATTAATCTGAAAAGTTTTCAAAATAAGTTTTACAGCTATATCAGAAAATGAATGATTGTTTGGTTATTTCATTTACCAAAGGTAATTAAAACAGATATTTATGAAGTCATTGGGAGGTAAACTGTCTCCAATTCAATATTCATTAATATTTGGAGGATTTTCTTGCCATGCTGTATTAGGAGGAGAACATCACCAGACAGATGTTTAAAATTGTTTTATTTAACTAAAAAAGCAACGTGTTATTTTCTGGATTTTTTTCTTCAACAGCAAACATACAATATTTTAACAAAACAAGCATATGAATTTTTGAATGTAAACATTCATGTTTTTTTTAAAATCAGGTTTGTTTTTGTAAAATTGTTTTTAACTAAAATAGTTAAATGAAATATTTAAAAAAATAAAAAACAAAAATTAAATCGACAATGTCAGCCAGGTCAACATGAGAAATTTAAAATATTGGCTTCTGCAGCTAACTCGGTCGTCTTCACCTTCATTTTCATTTGTTCATAATCTGGAAAAGGAAAAATAAGCTTTCCTTCTTTTTCAGGTCCCAAACGATTTCTCAGTTTGGAATTAATAAGTCCAAAGGAAGAAAATATTCTTTCTACACAGGCAGAAGAAGCTACTGCTGTTAAAAAATGAGATTCACTTCAACAGTCTCTGAATCCAAGTGCTTAAGTGACTTCCACCAGTTCACTGGTGTGACTTTCTTTAAAACATAATCAGCAAACCTATATTTCTTGAATGGTTCACACTTAGCTCTGAAGTTTATTATAGTTGGCATTATAGAGGGATGATTGCACTGCAACTGTATGTTGTTAGCTTGGGACTCTCTTCTAAATTTCTTCTCATCTTGGATACATTTGCAGCATTGTCTGTGACCAAGCTGCGTACTAGACATTTGAATTTCTTTTCCCAGTTTGTTGTAGCTTTTACTGCTCCTTCTTGTAAGTATTCTGTTGTGTGTGCATTTCCCGATGTATCAATTGTTTCTCTAAGGAAGACATTCCCTTCTTCTGTTGTCACACAAGCACATACAACACAATCGTTGTGGACATCGCTCCACCCATCAAGACTCAAGTTAACAATTTTAGTCTCTAGACCTTTTGAACACTGCTCAATTCCTCTTTCATACGCTTTATCCAGCAATTTGCTTGCGACATCTGCTCTGTTGGGTGGACTGTATCCTGGTCTTAATGACTGAACCATGTTAATGAAGTGTGGGTTCTCAATCATGCGGAAAGAAGTTTATTGCATAAACAAACTGGGCAGTTTTTTCATCAATTACCTCTTTTTTGTAATCTGCTAGTTCTTATCACAAAGTTATCTATGGTTGTTTCTGGATGATAAAGATTTTTTTTTCTTTTTGCTATGGGTGATATACTGTGGCTATGTGACATACATGATGTGACTGAAATACTATCATTGGTAGATAACTCTGAAGCCATAGAAAATTATGGTGATCTTGAAGATGGATAGTCTTCAGAATCCTGTATGTTGAGGATGGATTCTGCCAAACAAAAATAAGTCAATGCAGTTATTTAATTATTATTACCATACTGCTCATTTAGTATTACTCATTGAATTCACGGACACTCAGTACTACTTTAAAGGTGAAATTGTAAAAGGAAGATCTGCCTATTTCAGCTATTTATTTTTTATCACAACTGCATCTAAAATGATAGTACCATAGAGTAACATCTATATTTTTTGCTGAAACATGAGCATTCAAGAATAGTCCAGAAGGAAGACAGGCAGACCTTAGGAAAGAGGTATGAAATAAAAAAGTTTACCAACCTGAAGATCCTGCATGTTCAGACATGTTCTGTTCATCATCTTCAACGCAGCTTCATCCTGAGAAGGAACACTTCTCATGATGTTGTTTCATTTGGGCAACCAGGCTTTGTTCCATTTTTTTGTTGCACCGTTTGCATTTTGCACACATGCCTCTCTTACCCACAGGTAGAGGAACTTCATTAACATATTCCCAACCTGGGTCTCTCTTACGGTCTGCTGCCACTATAGGTTTTCCCTTCTAGTGAGACAATGGTGTGGCAGATCTCAAATCAGTGAAGGCTGCACTCAGAAAGACCTCAAGACTTACAGAATATGCTGCTCAAAAAGTTTCACTTTTGTTTCTACTGCCTGTCCCTCCCTTCTTACATTTATCTCCAGACTTCTTCTCCTTGTCCAGATCTATTTCGCCCCCAACACTCTTCTATTCATTGAACTCTTTGAAACTTTGCACTTTTAGAGAGAGGTAAGGGGTTGACTCCGTGTACCCAAATTTGCAGAGGGACAGTAGGGTTGAGGTCTGTTATTTCTCACCTCTGTATATTTACTTATTTATTTGTTTATTTAAAAACATTTTGCTGTTAACAAGCATGTTGTCTCTGGAGACACAAATGCACAGTTGGAGAACTGCAAAAACATCTCTGATGGTATCTTCTAGACTGAGCTCTGAGTCCCATCGTGTAGATAGAAAGATTAACCTAAATAATCTATACAGAAGCCCCTGGAACCCTGTATGATTGGGTCCCTAATCCATGAACTATTGGAACTCATTTACAAAACTTTTCTTAAATATTATATATTGTCTCATTCTATAGAATTAGAATTTATAATCGCTATTCCATGATGAGATATGTTTGAGCTATAAAGTTTCTTAATTAAAACTATCTTTAGATAGGTTTTGTCCTCAAAAAGCATTTTATCCAAAATAATCCGATTTTAAATAAAAAATATCTTTGATTTTTATCCACCCTGAGTTGTGGTCATTGGAGGTGCTTATGTTGGAGTTCCCTCAACATAAAAGAGAAGGAACAGTTGGTATGGTGTTCCACATTAGGGTCCTTAACATTGGAATTTACAAGTCCCTCTGGCTTAAAAATAACCTAAATTAGTTGACCTCTGAATGGAACTAAGCTGATTTATACTAGCTGAGTATCTGGCTCTGGTTTTCCCAAGAGTATATTATTCAGCAGATCTCAAAACTATTAAAAACTAATAAATAGAAAGTCATTTTCCTGTTTCTGGATACTACATAGGTCCTTTTTTACTCTTTACATGCTCTGAGACACATACTGTTAAAGAAACAACCTTTTTTTCTTCAAAGGAACTTGTGAATATAGTTTAAAAATTAGAATTTTAAACATTTATGAATTTGTATAAGCATTGAAAATATTATGGCAAAGCTTTGTCTCATTTGAAGAAACATTAGTAAGGTAAAAAGTTTTGTGTAACATTTTTGAAAAAATAGGTGTTCTGTTTAATAGAATCGGAATCTTATTTCTAGAAAGGAAAAAAATATATGCTGAGTGACATGTAGCTAATGCTAATCAAAAGAACCTAAAATTAGAACTAGAACAGTATAATTATATTCTAGCACTTCTGCTTTCAAATTTTAGTGACTGCATCCTCTGATTTCAGTAGAAGAACCCAGTATCCTATATTACAAAGTAAGACATAAGCTCTGTTGTGTCCTTTAAGATGCTCATATACTTCAGTTCTGTACAATGAATGTAGGAGGCATAGGTTATGTAAACCTAGTCTGCCATTAGAGGTGTGGGGGCCTTAAAGTGAACTACAAGGAAACTGAGCACCAAGTGTTTTGTTAATCCTGAGAGAAGCGTTGATATCAGGGAATCAAGTCTGTATGACAACCTCATGCTGCTTCTGTGCAGTTGGCCAAACCTATATGGCAAGGAATAAGGAGCAGTCCAAAGGTTTAGAGCAGAAACTGTGAAATAACTTCAGGAGAGACCGTATAGTGCTTTTGTGTTTTTACTGTCCAAGGAGTTGAAGATTAAGGGACAGTGAAGTTAGTGGATTTACTATAGTGTTGTTTGTTAATCTAAGATAAAATAAGTTCATGAGCTTTCAGCTGTGTTTTGTTTTTAGCTATCAATGACATGTATAAACAACTCACCCCTAACTGTTGTACCTAGATGGTTGGAACAATAAAGGTATTCTATATAGGCAGATGTTGGAAGAGTACTGAGCATGTGTGAAAGAGTGGCTTCAGTGAGAAGCATACTGGTCTTCAGTGGGAAATTGATAAGCTTGAGGGTTTTCCTCTTGGCTGCCCCATGGACTCTGCCGCCTTCCTTCCCTCCACCCGAATCTGGTTTCTCTCATGCTCAAAAGACCTGACTTCAAGGTTGACTTTCAAAAGTTACTTTTAGTGGGACTTGTGCTAATATATTAGTTAGTTTTGAAAATCCCAACCTAATGGTTTTTGTTTGTTTTTACTTTGTTTTAGTTTTAAGTCAGGAAAATAAATTTATCTCAAACTTAGATCGGTTTTGAAAACAATGATGCTCAAAGATTCAAGATCCGCTTTCTCCGTAGCTTGTCTTGGAAAGGCATATCTCATTCTTTCTTCTCTCCCTGATGCAGCTGTGTCACTGGTAACAATGGCTGTATCCAAAGTCCTGAGATTTTGGAAGCAGTCCTGGGTGTTACAACTCCCAATCACTGGGTATGGTGAGATACAGCAGAGTGAATGGTGTAGAAGCTTTTTCTGGTTGCAGATGTATTACCTACCAAAAATAGCTTGCACTCTTAAAACTGTCATAGAAAAGAAGATGATCTCTCATTCAGGTGGGATAACTCACATGACTGGAGTACTGTCGTGGATGATTATAAACTGTTCAGGAAGGACAGGCAGAGCAGAAAAGGTGGGGGAGTAGCACTGTATGTAAGGGAGCAGTATGACTGCTCAGAGCTCCAGTACGAAACTGCAGAAAAACCTGAGTGTCTCTGGACTAAGTTTAGAAGTGTGAGCAACAAGAGTGATGTAATGGTGGGAGTCTGCTATAGACCACTGGACCAGGGGGATGAGGTGGATGAGGCTTTCTTCCGGCAGCTCGCAGAAGCTACTAGATCACACGCCCTGGTTCTCATGGGTGACTTTAATTTTCCTGATATCTGCTGGAAGAGCAATACAGCGGTGCATAGACAATCCAGGAAGGTTTTTGGAAAGCGTAGGGGACAATTTCCTGGTGCAAGTGCTAGAGGAGCCAACTGGGGGAGAGCTTTTCTTGACCTGCTGCTCACAAACCGGGACGAATTAATGGGGGAAGCAAAAGTGGATGGGAATCTGGGAGGCAGTGACCATGAGTTGGTTGAGTTCAGGATCCTGACACAGGGAAGAAAGGTAAGCAGCAGGATACGGACCCTGGACTTCAGGAAAGCAGACTTCAACTCCCTCAGGGAACAGATGGGTAAGATCCCCTGGGGGACTAACATGAAAGGGAAAGGAGTCCAGGAGAGCTGGCTGTATTTCAAGGAATCCCTGTTGAGGTTACAGGGACAAACCACCCCGATGTGTCGAAAGAATAGTAAATATGGCAGGCAACCAGCTTGGCTTAACGGTGAAATCCTAGCGGATCTTAAACATAAAAAAGAAGCTTACAAGAAGTGGAAGGTTGGACATATGACCAGGGAAGAGTATAAAAATATTGCTCGGGCATGTAGGAATGAAATCAAGAGGGCCAAATCGCACCTGGAGCTGCAGCTAGCAAGAGATGTCAAGAGTAACAAGAAGGGTTTCTTCAGGTATGTTGACAACAAGAAGAAAGCCAAGGAAAGTGTGGGCCCCTTAATGAATGAGGGAGGCAACCTAGTGACAGAGGATGTGGAAAAAGCTAATGTACTCAATGCTTTTTTGCCTCTGTCTTCACTAACAAGGTCAGCTCCCAGACTGCTGCACTGGGCATCACAACATGGGGAATAGATGACCAGCCCTCTGTGGAGAAAGACGTGGTTAGGGACTATTTGGAAAAGCTGGACGTGCACAAGTCCATGGGGCCGGACGAGTTGCATCCGAGAGTGCTAAAGGAATTGGCGGCTGTGATTGCAGAGCCATTGGCCATTATCTTTGAAAACTCGTGGCGAACAGGGGAAGTCCCGGATGACTGGAAAAAGGCTAATGTACTGCCAATCTTTAAAAAAGGGAAGAAGGAGGATCCTGGGAACTACAGGCCAGTCAGCCTCACCTCAGTCCCCGGAAAAATCATGGAGCAGGTCCTCAAAGAATCAATCATGAAGCACTTACATGAGATGAAAGTGATCAGGAACAGTCAGCATGGATTCACCAAGGGAAGGTCATGCCTGACTAATCTAATTGCCTTCTATGATGAGATTACTGGTTCTGTGGATGAAGGGAAAGCAGTGGATGTATTGTTTCTTGACTTTAGCAAAGCTTTTGGCACGGTCTCCCCCAGTATTCTTGTCAGCAAGTTAAAGAAGTATGGGCTGGATGAATGCACTATAAGGTGGGTAGAAAGTTGGCTAGATTGTCAGGCTCAACGGGTAGTGATTAATGGCTCCATGTCTAGTTGGCAGCCGGTGTCAAGTGGAGTGCCCCAGGGGTCGGTCCTGGGGCTGGTTTTGTTCAATATCTTCATAAATGATCTGGAGGATGGTGTGGATTGCACTCTCAGCAAATTTGCAGATGATACTAAACTAGGAGGAGTGGTAGATACGCTGGAGGGCAGGGATAGGATACAGAGGGACCTAGACAAATTGGAGGATTGGGCCAAAAGAAATCTGAGGAGGTTCAATAAGGATAAGTGCAGGGTCCTGCACTTAGGACGGAAGAATCCAATGCACCGCTACAGACTAGGGACTGAATGGCTAGGCAGCAGTTCTGCGGAAAAGGACCTAGGGGTGACAGTGGACGAGAAGCTGGATATGAGTCAGCAGTGTGCCCTTGTTGCCAAGAAGGCCAGTGGCATTTTGGGATGTATAAGTAGGGGCATAGCGAGCAGATCGAGGGACGTGATCGTCCCCCTCTATTCGACATTGGTGAGGCATCATCTGGAGTACTGTGTCCAGTTTTGGGCCCCACACTACAAGAAGGATGTGGATAAATTGGAGAATGTCCAGCGAAGGGCAACAAAAATGATTAGGGGTCTGGAACACATGACTTATGAGGAGAGGCTGAGGGAACTGGGATTGTTTAGTCTGCAGAAGAGAAGAGTGAGGTGGGATTTGATAGCTGCTTTCAACTACCTGAGAGGTGGTTCCAGAGAGGATGGTTCTAGACTATTCTCAGTGGTAGAAGAGGACAGGACAAGGAGTAAAGGTCTCACATTGCAGTGGGGGAGGTTTAGGTTGGATATTAGGAAAAACGTTTTCACTAGGGAGGGTGGTGAAACACTGGAATGTGTTACCTAGGGAGGTGGTAGAATCTCCTTCCTTAGAAGTTTTTAAGGTCAGGCTTGACAAAGCCCTGGCTGGGATGATTTAATTGGGGATTGGTCCTGCTTTGAGCAGTGGGTTGGACTAGATGACCTCCTGAGGTCCCTTCCAACCCTGATATTCTATGATTCAACCCACATGGTATGAAGAAAGCCAAACCAGGATCAAACGGTTGGGTTTCTTAGTCCAGTTGATCTAAAAGTTTTTGGAGTCTTTCAGTCCTGCAGTTGGTTACAGTTAAAAGAAAGTGTCAAATACAGATTATCTTTAGAAAGATGAGTGGTCTGTGAACTGCCTGGTTGATTTTAACTTGAGCAAATATAAATTTTTCTCAATAAGTGGCGTGCCTACTGTTGGCTAGGGCTCTGGAATGTAATAACCATGAAAAGTGGGAGGGAATTATAGTTGAGAGCCTCATGATGATGGAAACGTATTGTTCAGTTGCCTCAAAGAATACCAGTAAGATCAAGTCATTTTATTTAATAAATAAAAAAAAATAAAAATAAAAAAAAGGGCAAGGGAAGAATAGTGCTATTTGCGTAATGCAAGGTGAAGCTACATTTGTAGTACTTTATTCAGTTTTGGGCACACTGGTTGCACTGGGGTGTAGGTGCATTCCAGGATGAACCACTAAATTTATCAAAGATCCAGAGGTCTTAGCAATGTTGAGGATGAAGAATTTAGGTTCTCAGACTGTGTCCACTGACCATGATGTTGGTGTTCTGCATAGCTGCTTGGTACAATGGGGACACATCCACACCTGAAATAAGAGGAGTTCTTATCATTCTGGAAAGTTTTATTTTGTGCATTCGTATTATGATGGCAGTTTGGGATTTGAAGTGTAGGATACCATATTAAAAGGAAATTTGGGCTAGGACAGCAGTTCTAATAGCTCTTACAAAATGTGATATGGCTTCATCCAAGGAACTCATATATTCAGTATAAATAAGTTAAATACTTCCAAAACATTAACCTCTCCCCTCAAATTTCTCCATTTATTTGCCCATTTATTACCAAACATATATGGAGATTCTTTAAACCGTTTGCCACAGAAATCATATATCAAGTTCAAGATATTTCCTATCTGGAGGAAATAACTACTGGAAAAATCTACTGTCAAGGATACATGGTAATGGTACAACCTTCAGTTCCTAGTAATCCACGATGAGTTCAAGTCTGACCATTCATACAATCAGTTTCTCAAATTCAGTGTTTCATATTGTATATTTTTCCAGGTTTCAGTGAGCTTCATTAGTCGTTGAAGAATCTGAACTTGTTGTCATATACTTCAATATGTTCTTTAGCTACATGTTCCATTAAAATTATCTACATCGAGCCTCAGGAAATAGTATTTTCAAAGAAAACCTTTTCCATTTATAAAATCTTATTATTCCCATTGCTTCTTTCCTCTAAATCGTTTCAGACCCCATGCCCTTTCTCCCATCATGTATACAATAACAGAAGGAAGAGATTTGCTTTAATAAAATAGTTTAGAACACAGGAAAGAGGGCTGGATTTACCTTACTGATGTTTAAGCTCCTTGCTTGCATTTTGAGGGTTTTTTTTTTAAAATGAAACTCAAAACAAATAACCGTCCTGACTGTTTTCTTGAGTTTGAGTTTCTCTTATCTCTGTGTATGTGTTAAGTTTTGCCATTCTATCTGTTTTTTAGCTTCTCACGTGGAAAAAATATAAAGGTGGTAGACAATTATTTTATAATTGGCATATAGACAGCTAAATAAGAGAGAGAGAGATAAATAAGTATGTAACTCTTTCTTGACATGCTACATTTTTGATTATATGTTTGGCATTAAAGCCTGATTTTTCTCTTGCTGCTCAGCTCCCCTTCTTCCTCATTTTGGGATGTGTACACTGTCTTAGCACTAATGCTTTATATACTGTCAACATGAGATTAATTCCTTTTTTAGTTTGCAGTAATTTGGGCCTTCAACTAAATTTCATTCTTTTGATATATTTTATGCAAAGATTTTCTTCTCAGTATGGATTAAGCTTAAACATTTTATAGCCACTTTATATTTGAAATCTAACATTCTGCTCCACTCTTAATAGGAGTTTGGCATTCTTGTTGTTCTTGTTGGCATTCTTCTATTCTAGGTTCCTTTTGTAAATCCAGCAGGTTTATTTGTCTTTAGCTTAATGTCTGGCCAGAAAAGAGCATTTCAGGCTGTTTCTTACACTTCTCACTATCCATATGTGCCTTGTGGATTATGCTTAGCATTCCAACCTCATGCTGTGTGGCATTATGACACTTGTCCAATGTCTATAATCCCATCATATTCAGTAATCCACTGGGTTTTTAAGAACTTTTTTTTATCAGCACAAACAAATGATGTATAAGAGGTTCAATATTTCTCTCACAGGGTTTGTCCAAGCTTTTCCATTATTGTGGTAATTCTAAGGAGCCCCCATGCATGTCTCATTTTCATTTACATTCTCTGTTTCTAATTACCTTTTTGAAATTGCAGCCATAAACTGGTTTCTGATACAGTAAAACCTGTCCAGAGTGACCACTCGTGGGAGTTAGCAAAAGTGGTTGCTTGTAAGAGGTGGTCTCTCTTCAAAGGTTTGCATCCCAGAGAGTGGTAGTGTTCTGTGTGACCTGTGCAAGTAGGTTGTCACATTTACAAAAGCATGTTGTTCTGGGAAGTGTTGTACACAGGTCATTGATGGATGTGTAAGCCTGTGATGTCCCTTCCTCTTTCATAGAATCTATATAAAATCACCCCTCCTTGGGGTCTGGCTTGTAACAAATTGCTAGTTCCAAAACTACATCCATGAAACCGCAGGCAAAGTCGTCTTCTCAGGTTTCAATCCCCCTATTTCTCCCAGTCAAAGGCATCTTCCCTGATTTGCCTGCACTTGGGGTTTCTTCTGTCAGGAGCCATCTTCTCCAGCCCTAAATTTGTCTCTGCCTGAGGGCCACGCCCACCTTCTTTATAGCTGAACCAATGAGTCAGCAAAACCCTATTAACACTTTACAGCAAGATGATGACCTGCTTATATGTTGTGGTTCTTCTTCAAGTGCGGATCCCTATGTGTATTCCACTGTGGGGCACTGTCAACACATCTGGGTGTGGCCTATGTAGGAGTCTCAGCTTCTCTTAAGTGGCCCTCCACACTTTGTTTCCAATCTTATCAGTTCCTGAACACACACCTTAAACTGAGTCCATCAGCCCTTGAATTCCAGAGTTGCAATCTCCGTTAGCCTCCTGGTTGCTTTCTCAGAGGCAGCCTGGTGCAGGGTTGTAGTGCCTTTGGTGTGTCATTCCTCCCTGCCTCCCTCTCCCACTTTGTTCTCTCCCCTTTATAGCAGGTCTTGTTTTCTCTGTTGACCACAGCTGTAGGTGCCTGTCTCAAGGATTGGCAGTTCTGGCAGCTGTGTGGGGGTGTGATCAAGCTGCTTGCTTGTGTAACCCTTCTGCCCATCAGAGTTGGCAGCAACAAGGGCCGGGTTCAATATCTAGGGGATCCATTCCAATAACACAATGCAAACCGGCTCGAGCCCCCACCCAGTGACCTGGGACAAATGTATACCACCCCCGCTGGGCGCCTCCAAGAGACAATACTTCCCCTCTCGCAAGCACATAGTCTGAGTGTAGCAAAAAGCCTTTTAATAACAGAGAGAAACAATGTGGCATTATGTTGGGGAAACACCACCAACAGGATTCATAACACAACCCATGAGAAAAAAACCCACCCCAAGCAAATTGGGGCATGCCCTTTCCCTTTGGTTCTTGAGTCCAGCAACCCCAAATCACCCAAAGTCCCAAAAGTCCAGTGACCCAAAAGTCTCTGTCCCTGGTCAGGGCAGTCCCAGAGTTTGAAAGTTTATCTGCAGAGCTTTACCTCCCAACCTGGGTGGAGATGGCGGGGGGGAGAGAGAGAGGTAAGGGGCACCTTACATGATCTGAAGCTGACCGCCCCACAGCTCCATAGGCCCTCGCTCCACTCCGCCAGCCGCCCCACGAACTGCTTTGCTCGGCTCTGCTCTGCGGCCCACAAGCAGCTCCCGCCATCCTATGAACTGCTCCACCAGCCTGTCCACAAGGCACTCCAGCCGTCCCGCAAACTGCTCCACAATATATCTTCACGCTCCCCCACTACTTAACACAACACACTGTGATTTCAGCTCTTAGTCAGTTCAGCTCTTTGGTGAATTCAGCTTGTAGTAGGGGAGCCTCAGTGCTGGTGCACCATTAGCCCAAAGTGAGCTCAGCAGCCTGTAACTAGACTCCTAATGGAATCAAAATTAGCTCTGATATTCCACAGTGGAGAGAGGAGGAAGTGCAATTAGCACGTAAGGCCCTCACCAAGGGGCCCATGCCACCAAGTATTAATACTTGTCCCCAGCCTCTCTCAGTTCACAGAGTTTTAGAATCCATGACCCTTGCCTAGCAAGTGCTACTTAGTTGATGGTGAGTCCCTCCATCATAACAAAAGGCCAAGTACAGTTCCCAGCACAGTTCCCATAATCAGGGTAATAACAATTTATTCTTCCTGCCCCAATAACAGAGACACTGGGGATCCCACAGCAGCCAAAGTGACCATTTGGGCAGCTATGGCCTCATTCTAGGTGGGGTGGGTGTGCCTATGCAAATGAGATCGGCCCCTGAAGTTCTTTTCCACAACTTGCCACACCTCACCACCAGACGTCAGGGTGGAGCTCATCTTGACACTGCTTACGCTTGTAAACAGGAAAAGACTCTCCTCTCCCTTCTGCCTATGCTCAGTATGGGGTTTGTAAACCCCTTTACAGGTACACACGTGCTCCATAGGTCTGGGACCAGAAGGATCTTGCAAGCAGTGTCAGTTGGTCCACACCTATGCCCTTTCTCTCCTCATGTGTCATACCTAGGACATAAAGGATAGTGCAGAACACCCCCCTCTCCAGTTCCTATTTACCGCTACATGGTTTGAGAGAAAACCCTCCAGTGTCTGGAGCTGATTCTTTCTCCTCATTTATTTTTTAAAATGTTTAAAGTTTGTATATAGTTTATAGAGTTTTATCAGGATAGTTAGTTGTCGGTAATCTTCATTGCAGGTAATTCTCCCTGCCTCCCTGGTGCAGGGTTTAGATTTATGCCCCAGTTATCAAGGTTTGAAAACTGCGTCTTCTGTCCTTGCTCCTTCCAATCAGTGGTGACCACAAATGCTGCCTTTGCTGTCGCGGAGATTCCTGAATCTCTTCTATGTGCAGTATCTACTGCTCTTTTCCCAGCTGAACCCAGCAGGCATGAGAACCCTGTTTAGAAACACCAATCCTCATTAGGAAGACTCTGCGACCATCAGGTGTCAGGGACTCTGAAAGAAGTCCGCCCCATCCCATGTGCTAGCAACAGTATGGACTGCACCGCGGATGAAAATGGACCCAACTTTTTCATTGTCGGGGGAATTGGCTGTACTGGAAGATGGGTCCATCGATGGTATTAGCTGGGATGGTGTCCCTAGCATCTGTTTGCCAGAAGCTGGGAATGGACAACAGGGGATGGATCACTTGATGATTGTCTGTTCCGTTAATTCCCTCTGAAGCTCCAGGCATTGTATCATGTTGGAAGACAGGATACCGGGCTAGGTGGACCTTTGCTCTGACTCAGTATGGCTGTTTTTATATTCTAAGTCTCCTGCAAATGTTAACCCATCTGCTTAAATCAGACAATACACTTTCCTTTGTTTCCTTTGTTTTTCTCAAAGCCTCACATCTCTGATGAACGAAATCTTTTCTGCTCCTTCTGTGTGAGATGTGCATTAGCTTTTTACCTGCAAAAAATGAAAATAAGAAAGTCACCAACATTATTAATTGCTATAGCAGAACAAATGAGAGGACAACCTTCGTCCTTTCAGAAGACCTCTCAGTGCTGTATCCTACTTTATCAGTTGGTGCATCGCCACCACACAGGGCGAGAGCTCACCCCGCCTGAGCAAAAGAAGCTTCGGTAGCTTCACTTCATGAGTGGCCTTACTTGACATTTGCAGAGCAGAAATGTGGAGCTCTATCCATATGTTCATGAGGTTTTACAGCTGAGTTAAAGCCTCCACAGATGATGCATCCTTTAGGGTGGTGATCCTACATGTATCTATATTGCCTGCACCTTCACACCCTCCTCCTTATCTGAGCACTGCTTGTCAGTCACACACGTACTCAACTACTTGAGTAAGTAAGCTACTCAACTTATTGTAACTGGAGTCTTCGAGATGTGTGGTCTCTATCTGTATTCTATTACACACCCCTCTTTCCCCTCAGTTTCGGATCTTTAAGGCCATGTCTACACTAGGAAAGTACTCGGATTTTACAAAAGTCGATTTTTGGGAACAGATTATATAAAGTCGAGATCATGCATCCACACTAAGCACATTAATTCGGCGGTATGCATCCACAGTACTGTGGCAAGCATCCACATTCCAAGCGGTGCACTGTGGGTAGCTATCCCACAGTGTCCGCAGTCCCCGGACTGAGCTCCCAGTCTGGGCTGAGCTCCCAATGCCTGATGGGGCCAAAAATTTGTCACGGGTGGTTATGGGTAAATGTTGTCAGTCAACCCTCCCTCCCTCCGTGAAAGCAACAGCAGACAATCATTTCACGCCGTTTTCCCTGGATTGCCCGAGCAGACCCATAGCGCAGCATGGAGCCCGTTCAGCTCACCGCAGCAGTTATGACCATTGTAAACACCTCGCGCATTATTATGCAGTTTATGCAGAACCAGCACCTGAAAAACCAGGCAAGGAGGCAACAGCAGCGCGGTGATGAGGATATGAACACAGATTTCTCTAAAACTGCAGTCCCCGGCAATTTGGAGATCATGGTTTACTAGGGCAGACTCATGCTGTGGAACGCCCATTTTGGGCCTGGGAAACAAACACAGAGTGGTGGGACCGCATAGTGTTGAGGGTTTGGGATGATTCTCAGTGGATCCGAAACTTTCGCATTCGTAAGGGCACTTTCATGGAACTTTGTGACTTGCTTTCCCCTACCCTGAAGCGCAAGAATACCAAGATGAGAGCAGCCCTCACAGTTCACAAGCGAGTGGCAATAGCCCTATAGAAGCTTGCAACGCCAGACAGCTACCGGTCAGTCGGTAATCAATTTGGAGTGGGCAAGTCTACTGTGGGGGTTGCTGTGATGTAAGTAGCCAATGCAATCATTGAGCTGCTGCTATCAAAGGTAGTGACTCTGGGAAATGTGCAGGTCATACTAGATGGCTTTGTTGCAATGGGATTCCCTAACTGTGGTGGGACTATAGACGGAACGCTTATCCCTATCTTGGGACCGGACCACCAGGGCAGTCAGTACATAAACCGCAAGGGGTACTTTTCAATGGTGCTGCAAGCATTGGTGGATCACAAGGGACATTTCACCAACATCAATGTGGGATGGCCGGGAAAGGTTCATGACGCTCGCGTCTTCAGGAACTCTGGTCTGTTTAAATGGCTGCAGGAAGGCATTTACTTCCCAGACCAGAAAATAACTGTTGGGGATGTTGAAATGCCTACAGTTATCCTTGGGGACCCAGCCTACCCCTCAATGAAGCCATACACAGGCACCTTGGACAGTAGTCAGGAGCTGTTCAGCTATAGGCTGAGCAAGTGCAGAATGGTGGTAGAATGTGCATTTGGACATTTAAAGGGTCGCTGGCACAGTTTACTGAGTCGCTCAGATCTCAGCGAAACCAATATTCCCACTGTTATTGCTGCTTGCTGTGTGCTCCACAATCTCTGTGAGAGTAAGGGGGAGACGTTTATGGCAGGGTGGGAGATTGAGGCAAATTGCCTGGCCACTGAATACGCACAGCCAGACACCAGGGCAGTTAGAAGAGCACAGCAGGAAGCAGTGCACATCAGAGAAGCTTTGAAAACCAGTTTCATGACTGGCTGGGGTACTGTGTGACACTTCTGTTTGTTTCTCCTTGATGAAAACCCGCCCTCTTGGTTGCTTCTAAATTCCCTGTAAGCCACCCACCCTCCCCCCTTCGATCACAGCTTGCTTGCAAAGGAAATAAAGTTACTATCGTTTAAAAAACGTGTTCTTTATTAATTGATTACAAAAATAGGGAGAGAACTCACAAAGTAGCCCAGGTGGGGTGTGGGAGGAGGTTAGGAGGGAAGGAAAAGGCTACTTTAAAACTTCTTGAATGACAGCCTTCTGTTGCTTGGGCTGTCCACTGGGGTGGAGTGGTTGGGTGCCCAGAGCCTCCCCCGCCCGCATTCTTGGGTATCTGGGTAAGGAGGCTATGGAAATTGGGGAGGAGGGAGAGTGGTTAAAGAGGGGCTGCAGCGACAGTCTGTGATCCTGCTGCCGTTCATAAACCTCCACCAGACGTCGGAGCATGTCCGTTTGATCCCGCAGTAGCCCCAGTGTTGCCTCATACCTCCTCTGATCGTCCAGCCACCACCTCTCCTTACGTTTATCGGTCACTTTCCTGTACTCTGTACTCTGTCCCTCCACACATTCTGCTGAGCTCTGTCAGTGCCGGACAACTGCATGAGCTCAGAGAACATTTCATCGCACATGCTTTTTTTTTTTTTTTTGGCCACCTTATCTGAGATAGCCTTTGGTATGGAGGAGGGAGGCTTGAAACATTTGCAACTGCTGGAGGAAAAAAAGGAGTGAAGTATTTAAAAAGATACATTTTACAGAACAATGGCTATACTCTCTCATGGTGAACTACGCTATTCACCTACATAGCACATGTGATTTTGGTACAAGGTTGCATTTTGTATCTTATATTGAGTGCTTGCGGCTTTGGTGTTAGGTCACACACGCAGTGCCAGGCAACAGAATTCAGCTTGCAGGTGGCCATGGTAAGCCACAGTCTTTCAGCTTCTGCAACCTTCGTAATAGCAGCACTCTCCTCTCCCATACCAGGCAAAGCACGTTGAGTTGGCCATTTAGTGCTGCAGTTTTCCTGTTAACGTGCAGCAGCAGAAACCAAACTAACCCCCACACCATCCAGTTCTCTAGGATGATTGCTTTACCCCTCACCCCACCACGTGGCTGGTATCAGGGAAGATCCCTGCTAGCCAAATGCAAACAGCTCAGCACCAATGCCCCCCCCTCCACCTCCCACTGCGTGGCTAACAGCGGGAAGGATTTCTTTTCAGCCACAAGCAAACAGCCCAGTAGGAACGGCCACCTCTGAATGTCCCCTTAATTAAATTCCCCTATTTCAACCAGGTTACCATGAACAATATCACTCTCCTGAGGATAACACAGAGAGATAAAGAACGGATGTTGCTTGAATGCCAGCAAACACCGGGACCATACGCTGCCAGGCTTTGTCATGCAATGATACCAAATTACTTGCTACTAGCATGGCGTGGTAAAGTGTTCTACCATGGAGGACAGAATAAGGCTGCTCTCCCCAGAAACCTTCTGCAAAGGCTTTTAGAGTACCTCCAGGAGAGCTTCATGGAGATGTCCCTGGAGGATTTCCGCTCCACCTCCAGACATGTTAACAGACTTTTCCAGTAGCAGTACTGGCCACGAATGCATCCCAAGTTCTCAGGGCTACTTAATCATTAAAAAACACTTGTTTTTAGAAACATGTATTATATTTTAAAAGGTACAATCACCAGAGGTCCCTTCTTCAGCTTTGTTGGGTAGGGAGGGTATTTCAGTCAGGATGATAACAAGATCCTGGCTGTCGGGGAGAACGGTGTGCTCTGTGCTCTCGTCAAGCTCCTCCTCCTCCTCATGTTCCCCATCCTCAAAATCCTCAGGCATGGTGGAGAGTACCCCATCATCGGAATCTATGGACAGGGGTGGGATAGTGGTGGCGCCCCCCCCCCAGAATTGCATGCAGCTCAGCGTAGAATCGGCATGTCTGGAGCTCTGTCCCGGAGCGTCCATTTGGTCACTCAATTACAGACCTAAAAGTTGCAATTCTTCAGCAAAAAAACTTCAAAAACAGACTCCAACGAGAGACTGCTGAATTGGGATTAATTTGCAAACTGCATACAATTAACTTAGGGTATGTCTACACTACGAAATTAGGTCGAATTTATAGAAGTCGGTTTTTTAGAAATCGGTTTTATATATTCGAGTGTGTGTGTCCCCACAGAAAATGCATTAAGTGCATTAACTCGGTGGAGTGCTTCCACAGTACCAAGGCTAGAGTCGACTTCCGGAGTGTTGCACTGTGGGTAGCTATCCCACGGTTCCCGCAGTCTCTGCTGCCCATTGGAATTCTGGGTTGAGATACCAATGCCTGATGGGGCTAAAACATTGTCGCGGGTGGTGCTGGGTACATATCGTCAGGCTCCTGTTCCCTCCCTCCCTCCGTGAAAGCAAGGGCAGACAATCGTTTTGCGCCTTTTTTCCTGAGTTACATGGATGGAGCCCGCTCAGCTCACTGTCGCCGTATGTCTCCTGGGTGCTGGCAGACGCGGTACTGCATTGCTACACAGCAGCAGCAACCCATTGCCTTGTGGCAGCAGACGGTGCAATAGGACTGGTAGCTGTCATCGTCATGTCCGAGGTGCTCCTGGTCGCCTGTGTGAGGTCGATCAGGAGCGCCTGGGCAGACATGGGCGCAGGGACTAAATTTGGAGTGACTTGATCAAGTCATTCTCTTTAGTCCTGCAGTCAGGCCTATTGAACCATCTTATGGTGAGCAGGCAGGTGATACGGATTGCTAGCAGTCCTATTGCATCATCTTCTGCCGGGCAGGCAAGAGATGAGGATGGCTAGCAGTCCTATTGTACCATCTTCTGCTGAGCAGCTATGAGATGTGGATGGCATGCAGTCCTTCTGCACCGTCTACTGCCAGCCAAAGATGTAAAAGATAGATGGAGTGTATCAAAACAAGAAATAGACCAGATTTGTTTTGTACTCATTTGCAACCCCCCCCACCCCTGCCCCCTGTCTAGGGGACTCATTCCTCTAGGTCACACTGCAGTCACTCACAGAGAAGGTGCAGCGAGGTAAATCTAACCATGTATCAATCAGAGGCCAGACTAACGTCCTTGTTCCAATAAGAACAATAACTTAGGTGCACCATTTCTTATTGGAACCCTCCGTGAAGTCCTGCCTGAAGTACTCCTTGATGTAAAGCCACCCCCTTTGTTGATTTTAGCTCCCTGTAAGCCAACCCTGTAAGCTGTGTCGTCAGTCGTCCCTCCCTGCGTCAGAGCAATGGCAAACAATCATGCATCTGAGTTGAGAGTGCTGTCCAGAGCAGTCACAATGGAACACTCTGGGATAGCTCCCGGAGCCCAATACCGTCGAATTGTGTCCACAGTACCCCAAATTCGACCCAGCAAGGCCGATTTAAGCACTAATCCACTTGTCAGGGGTGGAGTAAGGAAATCTATTTTAAGAGCCCTTTAAGTCGAAATAAAGGGCTTCATCGTGTGGACAGGTGCAGGTTTATATCAATTTAACGCTGCTAAATTCGACCTAAAGTCCTAGTGTAGACCAGGGTTTAGGCTTGAATAAAGACTGGGAGTGGATGGGTCATTACACAAAGTAAAACTATTTCCCCATGTTTATTCCCCCCGCATCCCCCACTGTTCATAGAATCATAGAATATCAGGGTTGGAAAGGACCTCAGGAGGTCATCTAGTCCAACCCCCTGCTCAAAGCAGGACAAATCCCCAGTTTTTGCCACAGATCCCTAAATGGCCCCCTCAAGGATTGAACTCACAACCCTGGGTTTAGCAGGCCAATGCTCAAAGCACTGAGCTATCCCTCCCCTCTCCTGTTCCTCAGACGTTTTTGTCAGCTGCTGGAAATGGCTCACCTTGATTATCACTACAAAAGGTTTCCCCCCCCCCCGCTCTCCTGCTGGTAATAGCTCACCTTAAGTGATCATTCTCGTTACAGTGTGTATGGTAACACCCATTGTTTCATGTTCTCTATGTATATAAATCTCTCCACTGTATTTTCCACTGAATGCATCCGATGAAGTGAGCTGTAGCTCACGAAAGCTTATGCTCAAATAAATTTGTTAGTCTCTAAGGTGCCACAAGTACTCCTTTTCTTTTTGCGGATACAGACTAACACGGCTGCTACTCTGAAATCTCCTCATACAGCGATCAGATCCAGTACCTCCCATTCAGTCCATGCTGGAGCTCTTTTTCGATTCTGGGACTGCATGGTCACCTGTGCTGATGAGCTCGCCTGGCCAAACAGGAAATGAGAGGAAAAGTTCCTGGGGCTTTTCCTGTACACCTGGCCAGTGCATCAGAGTTCAGAGCGCTGTCCAGAGCAATCACTATGGTGCACTGTGGGATAGCTCCCGGAGGCCAATACCTTTCAAATTGCATCCACACTAACCCTAATTTGAAATGGCAATGTCGATTTCAGCGCTAATCCCCTCGTTGGGGAGGAGTACAGAAATCAGTTTTAAGAGTTCTTTATGTCAAAAAAATGGCTTCGTTGTGTGGACGGGTGCAGGGTTAATTCGATTTAACGCGGCTAAATCCAACATAAACTCGTAGTGTAGACCAGACCTAAATGATTTGTGGTAGAGAAGGAACTAGAGAGGTGGTCAGTCCACACCATCTCTTACATCCTTGTGAAGGAGAAGAGCAAGAGTGCAGGTGCAGACCAATGGACACTTCTTGGAAGAGTCTTCTGGTTCTTGGTGCACATGTGTACTGCACAGTGAAATACAGATAGGGACTACACATTTCGAAGATCTTGTTACAGTAAGGTCAGTAACTTGAGGCCTTACAGGACCTCAGATTGAAAAACACAGAGGACAAAAACCACTGGAAGCAAAGAATAATTAACTAAGTGCCTGCGGAAGGGCCCTGTTCAAATGCTAGGCAGCATCATGTCACAAATAGGAGCATGTCCAACAGGTTCTGGAGCTACGGCTATAGTGGAGACAGCCTGCAGGACTGTCGGGATTTTCCCAAAGCTACAAGAAGAATCAACCAAAGCTATGGCCACAGAGAGGGTCGATAGATATCTGCCAGCTACCATTGTTGTGTCTGCCCATAAAGACACTTCTCTGTACTGGAAGGTGAAGAGTGATATGTGGCCAGCCCTGTTTCATGTAGCTATTTAACACTTAAGCTGTCTCCCCGTAAGTGTTTACTTCAGCTGTCTTTTTAGCACATAAGGTGCTTTATTCTGTTACAGGCATACCTCTCTCCCTGCAGACACTGTCTTCGTTAAAATACACACATGCTTGAATCCATGTGATTACTAAAGCTAGGCCATTCAGCTGGTGCTAGTGGTGTTGAAGAACAGGACATGGAGGAGAGGGATAATATGAAGAAACACTTTGAGCACGAATAACAAATATGGTGCATCTTGTTCAGCCCTATACAGAAAACCTTTCAGTGAAAATCTTCATGTACACACAGCAGGCATTGTATTTTTTGGTCACCATTTTAGTTGATTAGTAAGTGGGGGCCAAAGAGAGAGAGAGAGAGCTAGCCTCAGTAGTCGGGAGTTGATTCCACTTGGCAGACAGACAATATCAAAGACAACCTAGAACTAGTGTCAGTCAACAGCTGTTTCTATCTTACTTTTTTCTGGCTCATTTGACTGTACTGCAGTTGATTTTCCTTTTTCTGCATATGAGATCAGCAAAGGGGAGCTTGGAGTGATTCCATTTTCCAGTTTACTGTTTATCTATTATACTCATTATATTTTCCTTTGTATGCATTTTCATATTCCCTTGAACATCTGCACACTGGCTTATGAGGCCAAGCAACAGTGAGACTGCTGCTAAAGTGGACTCTGCTCTGGAAGAAAGAGGAGGCCATAACACTTTGTAAACATGATGATGATGACATTAAAAGATCTATAGTTTAATTTATGGGCCTTAGTTTATATAGCAACATAGTTGCCCTTGAGCAGCAGCATACTGTGTGTAAGATGCTGTTGGTATGACATCCAGTCTTTGTGAGACAGATGTTGATGCTCTTCTGTTACTGATCCTGTTGCTGTTGTCAGAGGTGGATAATTTAATTTGTTGACCTCAAGTTGTGTTCAAAGATGTGGTCATATATCATGTCATCTTGTTACTCCACAGCTATAAAACAATTGTGCTTTACATCATTCTACTACAAAAACACAAACAAGTAGAGGAGGAGGGATTATGACGAGGAATTGGTCCACATCAATTAAAAGGAACAAATGAAGGGAATTTCCTTCCATTTGTCTCTTTGGAAGTTTTTCCCTTCAGGACCCTGAAAGCAAGATTACAAGGTCCATCAGAAAAATATATTTCTCCAGCCATCTGAAATCTATAACTTTTTATGAACCAGTTCTTTGTTTGTTTGTTAGGCTGTGTTGGCCCACAGGGACCACATTAGAGCAGGGATCGGCAACCTTTGGTATGCGGCCCGTCAGGGAAATCCGCAGGCAAGCCGGGACGGTTTGTTTACCTTCAGTGTCTGCAGGTTCGGCTGATCGCAGCTCCCACTGGCCATGGTTCGCTGTTCCAGGCCAATGGGGGCTGCGGGAAGTGGTGGCCAGCACATCCCTTGGCCCGTGCGACTTCCCACAGGCCCCATGGGTCTGGAATGGCGAACCACGCAGCCAGTGGGAGCTGCGATCGGCCGAAACTGCGGACGCTGCAGGTAAACAAACAATCCTGGCCCGCCAGCGGATTTCCCTGATGGGCTGCATGCCAAAGATTTCCAACCCTGCATTAGAGCAACCCATAACAAAGAAACACCTTTTAGCCATTTATTCTTAAGAGGCTAACAGGTAATCAGCTTAATTGAGAAGTAGTGTAATGTAGGCATTGTGGGGGGGATGCTGCTGTTGGTCATTTAGCTACTGAATCCTCCTACGGCATCATTGTGTTAGTAAAAAGAAAAGGAGCTCTTGTGGCACCTTAGAGACTAACCAATTTATTAGAGCTTAAGCTTTCGTGAGCTACAGCTCACTTCATCGGATGCATGCAGTGGAAAATATAGTGGGGAGATTTTATATGCATTTTATATGTTGGTAGAATGCCCTAGCATGTTGAAAAGTGTTCTCTTTACAATGGAATATTAGCACTTCATTGGTGATGTACTGAGTACCTTAGGCAGCACTGAAACACATCATAGTCTAGGATTAGAATCCTCCTAAAGATTCAGGGCTGTCTTCATTCTGATTAATTCTATAATCATAGTTTATTATCTGATAATTATAGGTCATGGTGTGAATACGTCCCATTTCCCACTGAGTAGGCAGCTTGATTTTCTAAAACCACTATAGGTTGAGCAGCTAGGCAAAGCAAGGGGTGGATGTAGTACCTTGATTCAGTGTGACATACAACTTAAATGTACAATCATGGTGATTCTAAGTAGGAGAAGGAGGATACATTTTAACCACCATGTCGCATACTGTACCATATGTGTTTCAACACTCAGTACCATATAGAATGATGTGCCTTTTCATGATTAAACAAAAAAATTATGGTTGTGTTTCTCTTTCTTGCAGATCACCAGAAATTGGAAAGGGAAGCTAGAATCTGTCGCCTTTTGAAGCACCCTAATATTGGTAAGAGAATGTAATCACTTTATATGGTGTGTGTCAGTACAGAAATTAAAAGAGAAAATACAGAATAGCTTCATAGAGGTAGAAAGTTGGGGGAAGTTAAATGAAACAGGTGGCAAAGAAGGTTCCTTTATACAGCGGAGTTCCTTCCAAACTCATAATGCTCCCCTGAGATGTGGTGTCCTATGAGGTGGTCACTCCCAACCATCCATACTGACTTCATCTCCTTGAGCTCGTGTTTGGTGCTTTTATGATTTGTGTCACTGTGTTGAGGATGTATATAGAAGAGTAAACCCCTTCCTCTCCTCACTGTTGTGTCCCTGCATTCAGGCATTCACAGTAGAGGCTGCCAAAGATTTTGATTTGGGTTGCTTGTTGTCTTGAAAGTGTGAACCAATAGGAACTGATGATAACTTTGTAGGCCATGAGGAATCACACTCTGAGGATGACTGAGACCCTGGTTTATCTGCCAGCAGTTTCAGTGCACATCTATGAATCTTCACCTGAGCCAACTTTAGGCTACCTCAGTAGTCCAGCAGCAAAAGTATGATTTTGTGTCATACTCAGTAATGTCTCCTCCCCTTTAATGGCAATGACAAAGTGTAAAAAACAAAACATACAAACAAAAAAACTCAGAAACCACAGCTCAAAATGGAGATTGGAATCACTCAAAAATCCCTATCAAAATTTCAAACAAAAAACAGGAAGCTCAAAGATACGGAGACAGGAGGACTCCCTTGAACTTGCAACTCCTCTGAACAGTTTAAAACTTTTTAAAAAGTTTTGGTTAGATACAGTTTGTTGTTTCTTTACTGTTCCCAAACCAGTTTGCCCATCCCTTGCTATAGTAAAGCAATGTTGAAGCCAAGGAAGATGATTAAGAAGAAAATGTAAACAGTAATTGCTATGAAATAAGAAGAGCTAAAATCCACAAAGGACTGTTGAAATATATGATTGCATGTGATTAAATTATTTTGTTCCATTGAATAGTTTGAACCAATATTATTATTGTATGCTGTCCAGCTGTTCTATTAGAGTTATTACAGCAAGTAAACATACAGCTGGAAAACACAGAAGGGTTGTAGTTGTTGAGGAGACACTGTTGATGTTCAATAAGATGGCACAGAAGAAATTCCATGCTGTGCAACCTACTCTGAAATAGGTAATTCAGTCAATGAATCACATAATAGAGTACACTTTTTCTTCTAATTGGCTGTTCAGTTTGAGAAAGAATATCAGGATTCAGAATCTTATGAGAGAGGCTGTTTGTTTTCATGTTGTAGAATCTCCATGAACACTATCAAGTCACTGAAACGTATCTACTCCCCTTTCCCTATAACAGAATATCCTGCTGAGCATGGAGAGTGTGTGTCTGCCAGAGAACTAGTTTTATATCCATCCTAAAAGCTCTCAAGTATTAAAGTACCTTGTTTGTACAGCTGAATGAAGAAGTTTGCTTTTAGTTCTGGTCTCTATCTTGGAGTAAGATCATAGAGGCAGTTTCAAGAGTAGAAAAAAATTCTGTACATTTACAAAGACTCTGATTTTCAAAAGTGGGAGCCTAAAATTAGGCTTCTAAATCCACATTTAGGCATCTAAACTAGAGGTTTGCAAACTTCATTGCTAAAGCAGGCCAAACTGTAAACCCAGCTGGACCCCATGTCCCCTCCCCATAAGTATTTTGAGTACCTGTTTGGCAAGGGGCCTACTAATGGGAGAGAGAGGCCTGGCTGGGGGGGACTGGCCAAAAATAGGAAGGGACGAGGGATCCTGTGAGGGTCAAGCAGACTGGAGTGGGTTGAGGATTTTCTGGTTTTCCAGTTTTCAACAAAATCAATAGGATTCTGCCCAATGAAGCCTAGAATATTCCCTGAAATTTTGGAATTGATCAGATAGAAAGTTCAAAAGTCATTGTACGACATGCAGACAGAAAGGCCATCAAGCTGAAAGCAAGGCTTGCCTCCCTTGACAAATACACAACCTCATTCTCATATGTGCTCAGCAGCCAGCAGCTCCCATGGACGTCAGTCTCTGGGGAGCTGTTCAAATCTTTTGCAAATCAGGCCACTTATTTGGGTGCCTAAATGGAGAACTAGGAGCCTAACTTTAGGGTCCTACTTTTGAAAACTTCGGTGCAAAGTTTCCAGAAATCATAATATGTGGAAATCCTTTTTCTGCTCCTGCTTTTTTGGTTTAGCAGCTGTTGATTTAAACATTGTTATCCACATTACTTAAAAGTAAATTAAATACTCTGAAAAGTGGGAGTTTCAAAGGCATCTGAAGGACTTGGGCATCCAACTCCCACTGACTTTCAATGTGTGCCTTACTCCTTAGGTACTTTTGAAAATTCCATTCAAAGTTGTAATGTGGATGTGACAAACAAACACTGTAAAATTGGAGAAGTCTCACTTATGTTTATATTGGCAGCCAATCTTATTTTTGGGCCTATTGTTGACTGAGGTGGGATTTCCAAAAATGCTAAATGTTAGCCTTATTCTGATCCAATTGAAGTTAATGGTAAAACTTCAGTGGAAAGCAGAGTTAGATCAATGCTGAGTGCATGATCTTGTAAGTTAGACTAGACTTATGTCCGTAACTGAATATGTCCGACTTATGTAACTGAAGCTGCGTCATGCTTAGAATGTAAAAAGATATGTTAATAACATATAACAAGACATATATTGTATGTATGCTAGACTGAATCTTTTAGTTTAAAAGGAAAAACTGCTGCCCTATGTACTTATAAATATAAAATATAATGGGCAACAGTCCCTTCAGCCTATAGCTTTGGACATTACAGCATGCTACCAGTGAAGTTCTCCTTATAAACAGTATAAAAATTCAGTTTAAACACTTCTACTCCTAAAATTCTCTCTTGATCAGGAAGAATATGTGATAGTATCACAATAAAATTTAATTTCTGAAAATGTTTTCAGAACTTATTTTTAGCAGGCTTTGTCATGACTATGAAATCTGGTAGTAATGTGTTAACATTTACATATGGAAAGGAGTATATTGATGAGTATGAATACATTGTTTTTTTTATGAGCTCTAGCCCATTTAATCTGTGAAGGGCGATGGCTATATTAAATTTTATATTTTCTTCTGCCCTTCATTTTTCTCTGAGTGATGTACAGCTCCTGAATTGATCGGAGCCCAGACAATAATGGGTTCTTCTGAAAAAGAAAAATTGCTGCTACAGCAAATATCTAAATTAAGGTGCTGAAATGATTCTTGAAAATGCAGTCTGCAGAGAAAAGCAGACTTCTATTTTAATATATTATTTCCCTTCTCATAAGACTGCAAACATGGTGGGGGTCTTTTTGTGTTTTTTTTTTTAGTTAGGTTGGTTTTTCATAACTTGCAGTTTTTTTGTGAATTAGTATATGTCCCTGTCTTTCCCTTGTTAGAATTAAATTATCCTTTCTCTTCTCTTTCAGTCCTGGGTAAGCGAGTGGCCTGGTTTTACAGCCTCAAAACTTAAAAACTTCAAGAAACAGTTCAGAACAAAAATCCCTTTTATTATTTTTTTAAGTTGCTTTTGCCTGTTCTTAACTGACAGTAACTGAAGTGCCATTTTTTATTGTTCATAGTTCATTTCATTAAATCTCCCTTCTGAAATTGAGCTTTTTTGTCATAAATGTCAACATTTGATTTGTCTATTTTTCTAAAACAATATCTAGACTATATTAAGGTCTGTACAATTTATTTTCTTTCATATTTGTGAACAGAGCCTTATCGATTTATTTTCTGACCAGACATATGTTAAAAAAAAACAACATGCCCTTCTTAATTCCCTTTCATGATATTTTTCTTTATAATCAGATCAAAATAGCGGGCGTTGATAAAGCAGCTTTTAAAATTCCAGCCTAACTGTAACCTAGAAATACATTCATCATTTTTTTTTTAGTTACAAACAAATGGTATTTCTCTTAAAAGGGAACTGATGCAGGAAACCAAAATGTAGACCACTGGCAACATACGAGAGAACCTTTATTTTTTGCTTATGTCTTTTCACAAAAAATAATTACTGGTGTGGAACCTTTGTAGGAGCATTTAATTGTCCTACATTACACTTCCAAGCAGATGTCCACCAAGAAGCTATCTGGAGAAGTCTATTAATTAGTTTAAATTCTGTGACAATAGAGAAGGGTCTAGAACAGGGTTTCTCAAACTTCACTGCACCGCGACTCCCTTCTGACAACTACAATTACTAGAAGACCCCAGAAGGGAGGACCGAAGCTTGAGCACCCCCACCATGTGGGGTGCCGAAGCTTGAGGGCTTCAGCCCTGGGTGGTGGGGCTTGGACTTTGGCTTTAGGACCGGGCCCCAGTAAGTTTAACGACAGCCTTTGGGGTCCGACCCACAGTTTGAGAACCGCCAGTCTAGATGTGTAGTTTTGATTTCCTGAAAATGTGCGTCTCCCCTGCCTCTACACGAGGCTGTGTTCATATAAGGATTGTCTCTGGCTACCGACAGGAGCTACATCTGAGTGCTGCACTACTGCAGACATCCCGATCTATTCACTGCACAGCTAGCCGTATCTGTTCTTCAAGTGCTGGCCTTTATGTGTATTCGACTGTAGGTAGGCATGCGCTTGATGCATGTGGAGCTGGAGAATTTTGGAAGCAGTGCCTTTTGGTCCACACATTGCCTCAGTCTCCTTGTGCATCTGACTGAGGAGATAAAGGGTAGTTTGGACCAACCACCTCTCCAGTTCCTTCTCGCTGCCACTGAGGAGATAAAGGGTGGGTCGGAACCTTCATTGTCCAAAGCTTCGTCTTTATTCCTTTATCTGTAAATAGTTTTAAAAATATTGTGTTCTGATGCAGTACAGAGCATCTTTTCTGGGAAGGAGTCCACTAGAAAATGCTATTTTGCCAAGTGGAGACATTTTTCTGTATGGGCCATCAAAGACTTGTAGCCCCCCAAGTTTTCTTCTTTTGGACTATATGCTTTCCCGAAGATAGCAGGCTTGTCCATGAGCTCCTTATGGGTCCACTTTGCAGCAATCGGTGCATACCATTCACCTTAAGAGGGTTACTCAATCTTCACCCAGTCACTGACTAACAGATTCTGGAAAGGCCTAATTGGAACCTTTCTGCCAATAGAAAAGCAAGCTCCTCAATGGGACTTAAATTTTCTTATTTCAGTACTCACTATGCCTCCCTTTGTACCATTAGCTTCTTGCTCCATGTCTCTCCTATCCATTAAAGTTGCATTCCTGGTAACAATCATCTCAGCCACGAGGGTTGGTGAGCTTGGAGCGCTGATGGAGGATCTTTCTTCTACTATATTCCATAGGGACAAAGTTTCATTATATGTGCACCCTCAGTTCACCTCCACAGTAGTTTCAGAGTTTCACCTAAACCAGTGAATTCACTTATCTGTGTTTTTCCAAAAATGTCACCCATCCTCATGCTCAGGCTCCATTCCTTTAGCGTTCAGCGAGCTTTTTGGCCTTTTACCTGTAGAGAACAAAACCCATCAGAAAGTCTCCTGGGCTATTTGTCACCATAGTGGAAAGAATTCAGGGTCAAGCTATATCCTCTCAAAGAATCTCAAGATGGATTTTGGGCTGTATTTTGCTCTATCAGATGTTTATTCTTCCTCCCCTTCATGGGGTAAGGGCTCATTCCATGAGGGCACAGGCTATGTGTATGGCATTGCTTCAAGAAGTGCCTCTACTTGATATTGGCAAAGCAGCTGTGAAGATCTATCTACACATTTGTAAGGCATTATGCTTTAGTTCAGGACCATATCACTGATGCATCCTTTGGAATGGTGTTCCTTCATTCAGCTCTGCCACCTGCATCCTCGGACCCTCCTCCTACTTGAGTACTGCGTGTTAGTCACCCACAGTGGAATATACATAGGGACCAGCACTCAAAGAAGAGGAAGTTACTTACCTTATTTATAGTAACTGGAGGTTCTTCAAAATGTAGTCCGTATGTGTATTCTACTACCTGCCCTCCTTCCCCGCTGCTTTGGATCATCTTGTGGTTCACAGCAGAGAAGGAAATGGAGAGGTGGTGTTTCCGCCCCACCCTTTATCTCCTCAGTCAGGGGCACAAGGTGAGCCAAGTTACATGTGCAGACCAGTGGACACTGCTTTTAAAATGCTCAGGCTTCAGGGTCATGGAGCGCATGCATAGCCACAGTGGAATACAGATAGGAATCACTCATCTCCTGTTACTGTACTTTAAGGTAAGTAACTTCCTATTCTTTGGGGCTCTAAGCCCCTTCTCCCGCACCAGTCCACCAAAGATATTCTTTGGTGCTCCCAGTGTCCTCTACTCCCCTCCATAGCTGCTCTTTTAGGGCTCCAGGTTCCTTCTAACCTCTTGTCCCCCACCCCACCACATCATTTTAAGGGCTTCAGGCCTCCCTTACAGTGTCTTGCAGAAGAAAATCAGATAAAGGGTTAATTCTCTTTTATTAGCAGAGCTCCGGCAGTTTGCTTTATACATGAATAGGTTGTACACTAGACTGATCTACAGCAGTGCTGGTTTCTCACCACAATATGATGGCCTGAGTCAACAGATCCTGGTGAATTTAAAGTGACTTTGAGTATCTCAGATCAAGGCCTCAAAACGTTGAGGGTTCTACTAACTAGCGGAACCCATGGAGATCCCACAGCTCCCCAAACAGTTACCTCTCCCCCTGTAGTGTCCTCACTCTTACTGCAGATGTATTATTTGGGGAAAGCCCAGAAGCCAAGAACCAGTAGAGTTTCTGCTCTGCAGCCAGATCTCTTTCTGTGACTGCCCTTTTGTGCAATAACTTAACGAGGACCCCACATTGCCTCAGAACTTTCTAAAAAAATAGTCCAGCTGGCTGGCTGGCTGGCAGGCAGGCAGAAAATCTTGCTAAACCTAGGACTGTCCCAGACAAATCAGGACCACACGCTCCTTCAGAACCCCCCCTAGTTTATGAAACTGGCATATGCTGTTTAATCAGCTAACAGCAAGCCAAACCAAGTTGGACAGGACATTGTTTGAAACATTTGCTTAACAGATTTCTCGTCATTGACCTTTTACTTCGAAATTTCTACTGTAGATCCAGTTTATACCACTAGCCAGACCACATTCTTCAAGTGCTTCATGTACAGTGGAGCCAGGGAAAAAACAGCTTGTGTTGGTGTTCTGCGAAGCAAAAGATTTCCAATTAATATGTCATGAAATTCATTGGTCTTAAGTAGTAGAAATAAATCCTGACTATGAAAAATGTTAATTGGGTGAGAGATAAGCTCTGGATATTCAAAATTCTCATGCACATGTGAACCATGAAACTTTTTAGTTTAAGGTATAAATTGCCAAGGTTGTAAATTTTCAGTGAAGAAAGTCTCAGAGCAGGCAGTTGCACTGTTTTGAAAAAGAAGCAAGTCATAGATGCTGAAAAATTAAATGATCTTCAGATCATTTGGGAATACTGGTTAGTTTTAGCTGGGATTAAAGCTATGTAATAACTAATTTTTTCATATCACTGGCAGTTCTGACAAACTGAAAGAAAATATTGGCGAACCAAAAAGTAAAAAAACCAAACAAACGTGTTTTGGTTTGGTTAACAAACATTTAATTTGACCCAAAACAAAACCCTTTGTTTTGATTTTGATATTTTTTAAAGATTTTTTTTAAATAAATTTGAAGGAAATTTTGGAATTGTCATTTTGAATTAAAAAATTTAAATGTCACTTTGAAAATGTCTAAATAAAACAACTCAGTTTTTTCAGATTCTTTTTCAACTAAGATAACTTGGCAAATTTTAAACAAATTTGAGAAATGTTTTGGTCAACTTGAATCTGCATTTTTCTTCAAAATAAGTTTTGGTGGAAACATTTATCTCAGTGCTAGCTGGGATTAATTTAGTAGGGATGCCTTTTTTTTTTTTAAACCATATTGATAAAATAAAAAAAAAGTCTGTTTTCCAAATCTTTTATTAGGATTCACCTCCAGGTATAAGAACAGAACATTATCCATTGAGCCCACTGGTTATTAGGGATGATTTGTAATATTTATTTATAAAAACCTGGGAATCCACTTAAGTGTTGGTGTCTCATACTGTTCATTTCAGCACCTAGCTGATAAGTGCTGAGAGATGCATTAGGGCTTGTCCACACAGAGACTTAATGCACAGCAAGCTGGAGTGTGTATGAACAGTGCACTAGTCTGACGTGCACTAGCTAGCCATGTACTGAAAGTTCCATAGTGTGTTTTGACTTACTGCTGTTTCAAACTGCACTACAGAACTTACAGTGCATGGTAACAGGGTCCACATGGCAACTTAGTGCAGTACAACAGGCTAATACACTAGATTTACTCCCCGTCTTGATAAGGACTAAGTGCCTGTGTGGACAAGCCCTTAGAAATGCCTAGATAGATTTCTTTGCAATATCAAAATGTTGTGTACGGTGCGATGAAAGTTTAACAGCATTCAACACTATCATTTCATCTGCCTTTATCTGCAGGTTCCAAGCAGCTTTATAATGTCACCTACAGAAAAAATTAAATCATGTTCTTTTTAGTGAGTTAAAAGTAGTATCAATTCCGCCTCCATCCCGCCAACCCCCACCCCCATGTCCCTCAGTCCCATTACCATTTCATGTGGTTTTACAGCCACATTTTCCTATTAAAAAAAGGGCCTGTGTCTTCTGTTGTATGAAGGACCCATAGAAATCAAAGGAGAAATGGACTATGGTGAAAAAAAAAATCACAAACTGTACACAAAATAAATTAGAAGGGAAACTGCAGGAATTAGGAATTTAGGAATTGCATAGCCTACCTCAATATTTTCTCCTTTCTATGGCTCTGTTTTAAGGCAACCTGTCACCTCTGCAGCTATGGGCGGAGTATAAATCTTTCTGCAGTCAAAGAGTATAGCCACTTGGTCAATGTGAAAGGAAAACTCTCATTTCAGAACTCTTTCTCATTCCTCTTTCCTTTCTGTCTCTGATAAAATAAATTAATCTGAGCAGATTATCTCTGTAGCACTCTCAGATGCATTCTCATTTCCCAGTTGAAGTTGGGAAACATAGTCCTGGAAGCATTACGTGACAGCATGAAACACAGATAGACGAGCAGCAAAACCACAGTTTTATTTGTTTTTATTATACTTTCTCAAAAATGCCACCAAGGATATTATTGCATATTCTAATGGTTGAAAATTTATGATATTATCAGTGAAATTCAACAAATCTGGGATCATAAACCAGTGTGTGGCAGCTTTCCATTACAGCAGTTATTATGTACCAGAAATCTTTGAATTGGTTGTAGGACTGGACAGTGCAGGACGAGGTGTTATGTTTATTGTGTTAATCTGTCCCCTCACTTGTATGCTCAATCCTGTGAGGTGCTGAACTCTTCCTACAAAGTGACTTTGGAAGATCATGTTCTGCGTGATCTTGCTAAACTGTCATTGGATATGTTTGAGAGGAGTAAAATGTTTTCTTGAACAGATGTTCAAGAGGACTGAATTGGTCAGGAGGCTTTTAAGAAGATAAAAAACCTTTCACTGCTAGATCACTGGTTCAAATTCAGCCCATACAGGCAAAGAAATGAACATCTGTACACTCAGTAGTCTATGTGAAATTAGAATAGTTGCTCAGGGCTAGGAAGCAACATCCCAAACCCCATGACCCTTATTGATAGTATTGGGGCATCTTTGGTGGGAGTTTCAGGAAAATGAAAGATCAGCAAATAAACAATTGTTAACTATCTTCTTATACCTAAAGTTGGTCCCTCTAGGTCATGGTAACAGATGCTCCAGATCACAGTAACAGACACAGTGGCTTCCATCTGACACATTTCACAATCACTAACATTCTTCTGTAACAGAGTGGTGAGACCCAGCACCTATTGAAGTCAGGGAGGTGGTCGATGGATGGGCGCAAGCCCGCCTATATCTGAAGGCCCTTTCTCCTACTGGACCTGGGATTCAAATAATGATGGAGGACAACTAATGAATAACAGAGTCAGGAGTGAGTGTCACAGGTACTGAATCAGGGATCCAGAGGGGGACACTGAGCAGAGAACCCAGAACAGCGCCCAGTGCTCCTCAAAGGTGTCTAGGAACCAAGTGGACACTGCCCAGAGGAACTCTGCCAGGATGCGTGAAACAAGGGAGGAACGGAAGTAGGCCCCACATTTGTATGAGAAGACAGGAGTCCTGTCACATATTCATACAATAAAAAGGAGGTGTGATTATTCCTCTGTACAAGAAATGTGTCCACAACTCTCAAAAGTACAGCACCCCTACAAACTATTAAAGGAAGTATACTACTGTATACTATAGTATTATTGTTTTCTTCCTACAAACTACTATAGGAATACTATAGTATACAATGTTTTTTATTGTTTGTTACAGCTAGCTAATGTGATTGTAAACTTCCAGAAGAGACTCTATAATATAGATTAAGACAGCTGTTGGGGGGGATGCTATTTTTTAATTTTTATATACAGTTACACTTCATACATTAAAAGCAGACCCATTATTGAGCAGAAAGCCCACAAAGGACGTGTAACAGTTACATTAAATGGCACATTTTTAGCTGTTGCATATACCAATGCTTCCAATTCTGGAGGAGAATAGGACCTGTAGCAGAAATTCGGAAAGGAGAATAATCCGCTCTTAATAATGAAGGCTACATCTTACCTTTCTGTTTTCTGGTCTTTAACCTTTCCGTAAGTTCTGAATACCCAACCCTTGCTTTGCAATCACAGAGAGCTCAAATCATGCTGTGCCTCTGATTGCTAATCTGCATCTCCTGAGACTTTTGCTGGTATAACATTCTGCTGGTACTCAACTCTTTGTTTCTTTTGGTGGTGATTTAGAATCCTGTGGCTCCCTTAATTATTCAGAAGTATCTTCATCCTTGTCTGCTCTTTTTAATTTTGATAAGGCTTAGCTTACACATCACAGTAACTAGTTGCAGCACAGAACCTGTTAAATGCTGCATGAGGGAAGAAGAAAAAATCATTTATTTTTACCTCATTATGTCCCTTCAATTGAGAAAAAACAATATTGTGTTAACAGGGGTTTTTTTTTAGGAGATAGACCTTTACTTTTAAATTCAGAATGTCTGTGGTTACTATTTGTATGAAATTGTGCATATCACTACATTCAAATACACATTGGTAATATAAAATAAATGTAACAGATTTTGTAAGCCCTACAGCAACTGATAGAAAATATCTGACAGAAATTGACTTTTCAAAAAAGAGCCTAATTCTGATTTTACACTAGCATAAATTAGGAGTAGTTTGACTGATCTCATAAAGTCTATGTGTAAAACTGATATGAGATTTAAATCAGGTCGTGTGTGTGTGTGTGTGTTTTGACTTGAAATCTCACATTTCCTTGTTTTCCAATTTGTTACAAATAAAACAAGTACTGACTTTAGGAATCAAATGCATTATCCCCCTTCCCTCTATAAAACAAAATCAAACAAGTTATTTAGATATATACTATATATGCTGGTTTCAGGAATATGTGAGAGCATTTACTGTTTTACAGGGCAGTTTTAAACCATGGGCTTCGGGCATCCATGAGATTCTAGTTTCACCTCCAGTTGCCTCCTATGAGTACCTACAGCAGTTAGATGGGATGGTCATTTTAGTAATTCTAGATCGCCTTAATTCTAATAAATTAACAAAATACTGTAGCTTCCTTGATAAATAAAATGGATAATTTTCTTCTGGTGATTTTTTAAAATAGTGTAATATGTTAAATTTCCTAGTTAATGTAAAAGCCAGTTAAATATATGGTCAGAATAGTGCAGCCGGTGTTTGAGTTGCTGGTTAAGGGGTGGAGAATAGAAGGAGGATTTGACTTCAGATGCTTGAGACAGGAAATTACTTTGGCCAAACATATTAAACAGTAGCTGTGCGCTTTCCCTTCTGTAATAGCAGCCTTGTAAATGTGGCAGAGAGAGCGAGCGAGTAGGAGAAATGTGAGAAGGATCAGGCCTCATCTGAAATGAAAAGATAGTCCATAATAAGAATGTTTTACACTTCTTTTATTTAGTGCCTAGATATTACTGCTTTGAGCAGGGGATTGGACTACATGACCTCCTCAGGTCTCTTCCAACCCTAATCTTCTGTGATTCTATGAAATCAAGAAAATAATAATTAAATAATTATTTTGAACAATTCTGTGCTTATCAGTTTGTCTTTTATTTTTAACACTGTCCCTACCAAGTATGATATGCAGTTGTACAGTGGTAATGCTGTGCTCTGCCTCTCTCTAATTACTTCTGGGGGTAATGTGTAGAGTGCACAATACAGTAATATCTAGGCACTAAATAAAAGAAGTGTAAAACATTCTTATTGTGGACTTTCTTCATTTCAGATAGGGCCTGATCCTTCTCCCATTTACTTAAATAGGAGCAGGATTGGGCCTTTGGATTGCACTACAAAGGGTTATTCCAGGAAAAAAGTATCTAGGAGGAGAGACAAGCCATTTATAGCCTCTTTTATAGTGAGAGAAGATGTGTGCAAAAAGGAGCATCCTGCCTGTAAATCCAAAAAAACCACTGTTATTGTTGTCTTCAATAATATAGAGATTTATGGAGGCCCTTGAAGCCCTCTATAAAAAAGAAAATAGCCTATCCTGAGCTCACAACACTTGTGCCCTTAGCTGTTAGCCGCAAGATCCCTGGAGATCACCACGGTATTCTTTGTGTGGTATAGAAGGTAAGGTGCCCTAAGGTTTGCTACCAGCTGTGTCTTTTTTTTCCCCTGCACAGCACCATGCATACCGTGGTCATATGTATCTGATGATAAAATATAAACCCCCATGAACTAAACTTTGGAGGGTTTACACAGCCTACTTGTAGCTACTTACTGTAGATACTTTTAATTTCAGAAACTGTTTTCATAACATTTTTCTCATTTCTTCTGCAAAGTTGTTTTTTTCTTTCCATAAAGCCAGAATAAAATTGTATTTCTGTAGCCACTGATTTTAAATGTGAAATAGACTAACCCAATGTACATAACTGTCTTAGAGACCCTGCTGCAGTTGTGTAAGATCAGGAGACTATGAAAGCTGTTGCACTTCACTTATAATTTGATTTATTGTTTTGTTTACCTGGTATATTCTCTTTAAAAAAAAAAAAAAAGCAAACCCCTCATATTGCCAATTGCATTGCAAATTTGAGAGTGATAAAAAAATAATTTAGTTCAATATTAATTGCATACTTCTTTAACATGCAAGAAATAAATCTTTACTTTTGAAACTTTGTATGAAGTTTTATTTGAAAACGGTTCATAGTGAATTTGTGACTACATGTTCTACATATACATAGACATCATGGCTCCTAGCTAAACCACAAACATGCAGTTTTCCTCTGGACCTTTTCCTCCCAAAACACGGGTCTCTAATACTCTAACTAAAAGGAGATTTTTCTTTCAACTCATTCGGTGTAACGGGTTATGTTTTGGAGCAGAAGGTTCTGAGTATTATATCAGATTGGTACCCAACTGTTAGAGTGAAATTTTATGTACCCTACATGCTTTCTATTAAGGCGGAGGACAAGCTGTATCCAGCTAGCTAGCATGGATGTGTATGAGTGCTATCGGCTTAAATAAAATTGGGGCACGTCAAATATTTGTGACTAAGTTGCCCTCTAGTAGCCATCCCACAAAAATATAAGCCCCAGTACTACTTTAAAGATAATGAAGAGTCTCTGCTATCTCAAATGGTAGAAACCTCTGCTTTTTGGAGAAGAAAGCTCTGAGTTCTATTCACTATAAAGCTTTAGAGTGGTTTTCTGGGTACTTTGGTGTCTGTATGTATCGTCATTTCATGATTTATGTATGTTTTGTATTAGCTTTCAGTGGCCCTTCTGAAAACAGTGCAGGCCCATAAAATCTAGTGAGAAAGAATTTCAGGTACTGTGTTACCTGCATGGAATCTTTGTTGAGCAAATCTTGCTTTCTGCATGCAGTGGGAACTATAGTTAGATGGTTTATAAAATGTTAAGATTGTAATGAACAGATAATTAATGGCACTCATTATTTTGAATGCAGAAGATACGGGTTATGGCAAGGAGTTGTTTGTGTGCTATGAATTACAAATTTGAAAAATAAATTTCCTACATCAGTCATTTTTCATAATAGATATCTCTGTAAAAGCTTCTGCAGACACAAATTATTTTGAATGCTGTCTTGTTGATAAAATATTCTTTCCTTAAAAGATGCAGAATGGCATTCTTACAATAACTGGACATGAGCAGCTATATCATTTTGAGGTGTTTTATTTAGCACAATCTATTTTTTTGCTAACCAGTGGAAGAGGAGGTGGAAACAGTGAAATAAAGAGTCTTGACTACAGCTGTAGCATCCTGGCATTCTTTTCTTTGTTTGTTTGTCAGTGGTAATTGTAATGATAAAATATTGTGACATTAATTCTTGGTGGAAGTATAATTTAATTAGAATTTGTAAACAGAATGCCTGGCGTCTCTGAATGTACTTTCCAACTGATTCACAAATGGCTTTTTTGTGTGTGTGGAAGTTTACAGCCTATGGAGTAACTTTATTTTGGTTTGTGCCATACACAGAACTCCCTTTTTTCTCTTTTTAAAAAATTAATATTACCCTTTCAATTAGGCTTTCTGTCCCACAGAGTACACATTTCATAAGAGGAATTAATGGGGGACTCTAGTGTATTTGGAAGCCAGCATACTGGGTATAAAAAAGAAATATACACAGAAACTAGTGAATGAAGCACAGTGCTTTTACAATTATGAAAGTGGAAAAAATATTTTGGAAGGGAACATTTCCCCCTGCCTTATTTTCTCTATTTCTCCGACCCTAAACAGGCTAGGAAATCCCATTTCATTATGAAGTGACTTGTATAAAAGCAAGTGTGTTTTGGTTTCTTAAGAGATTTTTGTTTTGCACTGTTGGATTTGTATTAGAATTTAGTATAAGCAAAATAATCTAACTCTTTTATCTTGGTCTTCAGCTCTGCTATACTCTAGGCTTTTGAGCACAAGCCTCCCAATGCAACATAATTGTTGGTTGCAATTTTCTGCATACATAACACATACTTTAGTGGTAATTTTATCTCCATCAAACACAGTAAATTATAATCTACTGCCTTTTTTTCTTATTTTGAAAAGCTAATCTCACTCATTTGAGGATAATCTGTGTTTCCCCAAAGGCCTGCCATTGTGCTCCAGGTCATCTGGATGGACCACCTCTAGGGAGAAAAAGCATAGTACAGTTTCCATGCCCACTCAGCCTGTGACAAATGTGGTGGTGGTTTTTTGTGATGTGGACACCTGTTCACTAGAAACTGCAATACATTTCAAAAAAGTCACCAAGCAGTGGTTGGATTTTGAAGACCACCTTATCCAAATCTACGTTCACACACCAGCAACCATCCTTAGGCTATTATTTTTTTTAACAACTAAATGAAAATCATGAATGAGATCTCATCCCAAACTACTTCTGAAGGAATATCATCTTTCTCATTCTGTTTGGAAGTTGAGCAGTTGTAGTGAGTGTTCCTATTTCTGTACTTTCTGAGATAATATTTTTGTGTAGCTGAGCTTGTTTCATATATCGCATATACGGTAATAAGGAATCCATGCTTGTAAAACTAAACAGGCTCTTTGAGACTGGCTAATGGAACTCTGTTTCAGTAGCTTAACAGGCTGCATGTCTGGGGGGGGGGAAGGGTCTATTTCTAACTTCACCTTGCCCTCTAGTTCCTTGCAGTATGCCCTTATATTCTGGTTAGAATGCTGGACAAGTCTCATAGTGACTGTTCTCCCTCCTTTTTCATGTTAAGGATATTCTGGTGTTCTACTGTGATACCATGGCAGCAGGCTCCACGTTCCAGCTGGAATCAAACTGTTTATCATTCTAAGATCATAGTTACAAATCTGGCAGTTTGTATAGCTGGCAGACTTTTGCAGTGCATGAATACTTTGGGTCTTTGGATCTGCCCAAATCCCATAGCAGATATCCTTCTCCTCATTGGAAGCTTCTGTGTCCTCAGTCCTTAAATGTACCGCTGCATTTTTCTTCCTGGGGAAACTGTTGCATTGGGACATAAAGTGGTTATGTTGCCTACATTTCTTGGATGACAGCTAATTGAATGTACATTTTTCTTTCCGTCTTTCATACTGCACACTGGACCATGTATGCCTACATTTTTGGTCAACCTATCTCTGTCCTATTTCCTGGATTGCTTGAGCTAGTGTACTTATTTTACGCTAATGGCTATCATTGTTTTGATGCATTACCTGGACAGCTGAGCTGTCCTTCATATTTGGAGGCATTTCTTTAGGGTTAGATCTGTTTTCTCTATGATCTCTCCTATAAACTGGAATCACAGGATCCTTTGTGGAATACATATTTAATTTGGGAATCTTTAATGTCTTCAAAATTACATGTGGGTGCCAGAATTCCCAGCTTTGTCACGTAAGTATCTAGTCTTCCTTTTGCTTCTTGGTTTGGGTTATTTAAAAAAAGGCTCATTCTGTCTGGGATCATAGTACTCATCAGAACCTTTCATCTGCTTTTTCAGCGTTTGGGCATTATACTTGGCACCAGTATCACACTCACTTCATATCCCTTTTAACCAATGAGATAATAAAAAACCTTGGCCTTTATTTATCTTATTCCCCATGATCAGCTCCATATACAGACTCAATTCTTCCTTCTACCTTTTTCATGCCCATGCAAAGTTTTTGTCTGTAAATCCAGCTCTCTCAGGAATCTGAGTCCCTCCATGCTGCCTGTTTGCTCTGATTCTGAATGCTACTTTGTTTGCCTGTTAATCTTCCTTGTTGTCTCTCACCACTGACCCACTCACCACTGACCCATGGGTAATAACATGAAAGGACTCCATGTTTCTAAAACTGAACTGGCGTTTAATGAAGAGAACTGTGTACAGAGATTCTGAAGCCGCAACTAGCATTTAGGCCTTGTGCATACAGACTGGCTTCTTGGTGCCTTCTTCATACTCTTCTCAACTGCAGCTTCTTCCCTCCAAGTTCCATATAGGTTGCTACAGAGATAATTAATTACCAGCCCCCACAGTGAACAGAAGTTAAAATACGATAATTTTTCATCACAAGCCTGCAGTTTGTCATCTGTTAGATTAATATGCCTTTCCTGTCCCCATTTTAAAACAAACTTTTTCGGTCACTTGGAATCATCACTCATTTTCACACTGCCATGCCATAAAAATCAAGTCATTTATAGTTGTTTTTGGTTCTGGACACTGGTGGCAGAGAATTGTTATGATAGTTCATTGATACAGAGGGAACTTTAACAGATGGGTCTGAGTCCCAGCCCAATGGGCAGTGCTGGAATGACACCATTATGGAAATATTCCAGCTGACCCACAGTCTTATGCTTTATTAAGTTATTGAATCTGCTTAGATGTCATTTTGATTGATTCTAGAAGCATTTGGTTATCTAGGTTAGGGGAAATTTTCTGTTCACTATTTTTGACATTGTTGTATGGCACTTGGCTGCATAGCACTGATAGCTGGAAGTAGGAGACCAAATATAGAAACTATCCTGTTTTTGGTCTCTTAAACCTTTCAGACAGGCATTCTGCTACCTTCAAAGACATATAGAATATATGCATAACATTCTAAGAAATATCACATTGTAAAGGACTATGAAGTAAACCGTTTTTATTGCAGGTATTGTTTACTGGTTAAAGGGAAAGGAGAGCAGAGATTCTGCCCAGTTCAATCTCTACAAAAGAATTCTTGCTGGGTAAAGCCACTCACCTTGGGAATCATTGTGTGCTAGTCAAAGTGTTAGCTAGAACCACCTCCTTGTGCAGTTCTGGATGCTGTGTAGAGACCTTGCCCTGCTGCTTGCACAGAGGAAAGAGGCTCCCTGTTTCTCCATCACTTTCCCCTCCCGTTGTGCACTAAAGCAACTTTTCTCAAATGTGACCACTAGGGGATTTCCCTGCAGCCACAACAGTTTCCTGAGCGGTGATGGAGGGGAAGCCTTGGCCCCTCCCTCCCTGTTCCTCCTGGATGCGCACCCCTGCATGTCCCCTGGAGACAGGTGGGGCACAATGCTGTAGGACCACTGAGTTCTCTGCTGGTAGAGAATGAGGATCGGGCTTCAGCTCCGGGGTGGTTGGGAGGTGAGCTCCAGCACCGGGACTTAGGGAGTCTGGCTGCGCGGACCAGGACTCCAGCCTTGGGACTTCAGACACCAGCACCCAGCTCTGGCTGCAGGCTTTCGGGTGCTGACCCCCAGCTCTGGCCATGAGACCCTGGCCTTCGGCCATAGGGCTTCAGTTCAGGCTCCAATCCCTATCTCTGGCCATGAGATGCCAGCTACGTGGCACTAACCCCCAACCCCGGCGGCAGCCGCTGGCCTCACACACCAACATCCAGTCATGTGCTCCAACCTTCAATCCTAGCTGCTGGCCCCGGGCGCAGATCCCTGGCCCCAGGCAAGTGGCAGCAGGCGCCAATCCCCGGGTGCACAGCAGCAGGAGCCAATCCCCGGCCCTGTGTCTGTGCCGATTCCCAGGTGTGTAGCAGCGGATGCTGGCTTTGGCCCCATGGCAGCAAGCACTGACCCTCAGATCCGGCCACGCGGTCCCAGGATCCAGCTCCAAGCTCTGCCTGCATGGTGGTGGGCATTAGCCCTGGGCTTCAACTCCCTGCCCTGGCCATGCAGCTCCTGCTCCAGGTGCATGCACTGACCCTCTCCCTGGCCATGCAGCGCCTACCCCTAACTCTGGGCTCTGGCTATGGGCACTGACCACAGTTGCCAACTTTCACGCAGTAAATAAGCACCCTGACTTTCACAATAAGCCAAAAATCAAG
Source organism: Lepidochelys olivacea (assembly GCF_965140295.1). Classification (NCBI taxonomy): domain Eukaryota; kingdom Metazoa; phylum Chordata; order Testudines; family Cheloniidae; genus Lepidochelys; species Lepidochelys olivacea. The sequence goes on along the minus strand of NC_140414.1, from coordinate 41,809,243 downwards.
CTAATCCCATTTCAAAACAAGGCCTAAACAAGCCAATCCTTAAGAACCCCAACAGTCCATGTGACTAGATCCCCCCGGTGTGCAGTCTGGGACTGTGGTGGGCCCACTGTGCACCCAGATTCTCTCCCACCCTTGCCCCTGCTTTCCAGGAGCCGATCAAAAAAAAAAGAAGAAGCAACAAGCTATAAGCCAAACAAGCTACAAGCCAAAAACTAGACAACAAGCAATTTACAAGCCAGTTAAGCCAAAAACAAGCCACTTTTTCCCCACTCCCCCCAGCGGGTTTGGCATGTCTGGCACTGAGCCCTGGCTGCATGGCAGCAGGCGCCAACCCCTGGTTCCTGCTGCACAGCTGCGGGGCTCACCACTCACCCTCTCTCTCGGCCCTGCATCCACCCCCCCATCGCCCCTGGACTCCACTGCATTCCTGGTTCCGCATCCACCCCTCCATCCCACCATGTCCCCCACTGCTTCTGCCCCCTCTTTAATCAATATTTTAAGTTTATATTATTTCATAGAATCAGAGGATTAGAAGGGACCATATGGGTCATCTTGTCTAACCCTCTGCCAAGATACAGGATTTGTTGTGTCTAAACCATCCAAGACAGATGGCTATCCAGCCTCTCTCTGAAAACCTCCAGTTTACTATTATTTATTAGAACTCTTTGTTAGCGGGTATTGCAGGTTACTGGAGGATTAATGTGGAGTTAATATCTCTGGTCATTTTCCTGTTTTTTTCCCCCTGTTTCTTTAAAATCCTATTACTAAGGGACAGAGTAGGTCAAGTGATTTACTGAAGGTACACAGTAAGATTTGGCTAAGCTGTGAATTGAACCTAGTTGTCCTGAGTCCCTGTGCACAGTCCTCACCTCTAGACTATCCCTCCTATCTCTGGAGGTTGTAAAATGAATACAGCAGAATCCTGCTGAGTGATATCTGAATGCATGATCTATATTGTGAGTTGCTGTGATCTTACAATATGCCAGATTCCTGTTCACTAAATCCATTTTATTACTCTTTTGTAACCTTCCAGCCTGGGCCAGCCAGGGACTTGCCCAGACATGCCTTAGCAATTCTTATGGGGAGTTGTTACATTACAGCAATTAATCCAATTTATCAGCACAGTAAATTTTACTGTAGCGCACTGTGGAAACAGTGAAGTCTCAGGGCTTGTCTGCATAAAAAATTGCATCAGGTTTAACTAAAGGTGTGACTTTATAAGTACAAACAGCACAAAAAGTTGTGTGGATGCTTATTTCTGTTTAAGCCAGGCTTATATTCATTTAGTTTAAGGTGATAGGGAATTTGTTTAAGATAAAGTGAAAAATCACTCTTAAATTGAAATTAGAGTGTACATTCAGGAATTACACTTGTTTAACAGGGGCAACTTTCTTAAGTAGACAAAGATGCAATGGCTTACCTATTGCTTATATAAATGTATTAACACCATGGAGCAGACAGACAAGAAAAATGCAGATCATGGTTTTCATTGCTCATAGCAAACATCACTGTAAAAGACACAGGATAAGAGATTAAAATAGCCCTTTGTACAAGTCAGTTTATTCGTAATATTGTTTTTAGAATTTGGTGGTACTTTTAATCTAGGATCTCTACATACTTTAGAAACCTCATAACACGTAGAGCTTTGGAATCTGGTATGTAATGAATTAAAAGAGTAGCCTGTTTCAAGGCTTAGATGTTCTGTATTAGAGCTGGTAGGAAAAACTTCAAATTTTGAAATGTTTTGACAAACAATTTTTTTCTCTGACATATTTCCCATTTTCTAATGGCTGTATTGTGCACACCCTTCATAGGCCCAAATCCTGCAAGCATGTACTTTAGCTTTAGACGCATACAAGTAGTTCCTCTGAAGCCATTCAGACTATTCCATGATTAGTTACATCTTATTTTTAAGGATGTGTTTAAAGGATGTGTTCAGGGTCACAATCTATGAAAGATATGCCAAAGCAGATCTCCTTGACTGGCTCTGCAGCTTCTCCTGCAGCTCACTTCTACCTTTTCCAAACTTTGCCATAAAAAAGGGCTAGTTTGATGGAGTGCCTTTTAAAAAATTTTGCAAAAATACATACAAAGAGGAAAATACCATATTTTTAAGGTCTTATTCTAAAATGGATGCGTTAAATGAGATTTTATTTGATTTTATAATGTCCCTAGCAAATTGTTCCACACTGGTCTATCTCGTATGGCGGTTTTGTATTCCTAACCATTTAGTCTCTTCGTGTACACTTAACTTTGTTGTTCTGATGACTTAGACATTCATTTACTCTGATTGGAAAATTCATTAAGTTTCATATTGATTTTTGAGGCATACCTTGCTTATAGAATTCCACAGTCCATGAACTATTCCACTCAAGTTTTGATTTTTAAAGTCTGTTTTCCTCAGACTGGATGAATAAAACTCTAGGCTGATTTTTATTTTATTTATTTATTTATTTATTTTTACTGCTTTGTTAAAAATGTATCTGTAATAAATGCAGAAGGTGTATGTGCTGTCTTTTCAAGAAGCAAATCACAAAAACGATAATTTCTGAGCTTTTCTCCCCTCCAGGAGTATGATAGTATGGTAATGAGGTTTCTAGGAGACTGATAGAATGCTGCTGTCTCTGTTCATAATAATTTTTTACCTTAATAGTTACAGTTAACCTACTTCTTGCAAACCCTGTAAATGACAAATATAGGGCCTGATACTGAGAAGTGCTTGCTTACCTCATTTCCCACGAGAATCAGTGGGAGATGAGGGTCCTCAGCACCTCAGAGGCAGTGCTAAGTATCTGCAGGACTGGCAAAAAATCCCCCTCTTCAGTTGAAAGGCTGCAACAAGAAGCTGCTGCTCTGGCACTAATTGCTGTTGAAGTTGCTGCAGCTCTCCTCTCTTTGTCTTGGATAAAAGGTTGTGGAATGGGAGGTCACTGGAGTATTTTCTTCTGCCAGGCTAATTTCTGAGATAGAATTTTCCTGTTCGCTTTAGACTGCAGCCCTCTAAGATTCTACCCCTCCCTTCCCATACATGTCAGAAATGCTGCCCCAGGAAATAGGGCTGAGGCTGTGGAAAACAGAAAATTCAAGGACTTCCATTGACAAAAAGCTGAGGAAGCTAACTTCATTCTGGATTGCATCCTAACTTTGGCTGAGGATGATCACTGGAAGGTGAATGAGGCAATATCAAGGTCTGTCTGTTTTCCTCAGGGATTGGAGAAGAGGGGTACAGTAGGGCCAATTCTCCACTAAAATAGCATCCCTTTGCATTGTTCAGGATATTTAAAGGGGAGAAAAGAGCCCCCGTGATGTAAGTGGACTCCTCCGCCAACATAATGCTGTTGGCATGGGGCTGTATTGCGGGCAAGGTGTGGAAAGAAGAGGGCAGGCATTGGGCAAGGGGCCTGGAGCCATCTTTTCCCTACTCCATTGTTATAGGATAGAATCGGCATCATAGATTGTGCAGAGGTTATCATCATGGGTGGAAAATGGCTTACGAGGGGCAGTCTAGTTTTAAGTAAATTTTGGTAATGTAATATTATGGTGAGAGTTACTAAATGGCGCTGTTACACAGAGTCTTGCAAGTTCTTTTTCTTGGCAGGGGAGCAGTGTAGTCTTTGAAGAAATGCTGTATTGTTGTTAGTTTTGTGAAGCAGTTTCTTGTTAGAAAAAGCTGTTGCAAACAGCGGAATAATTTGTTCTCTACCTTAACATTTCTAACAAGAGCCATTTTGGGGGGCATAATTGCTTCCTGGAAAGCAAGCCGTGGGTGTTAGGGCTGAGATTTCTGAAAGAGGGATTTTCCTGTGTACTTCCTGTGGTCACCTCTGTTCAAGGACTGTGTGTGTGGTAAATAAAATGAGCTACTCTAAGCAAATCGCTGGACTGTGTGCCATGGATTTCTCTTCCAGTGAGAAACTGACTTGCAAGGCCTCAAAGTTGGCTACTATTTGGCAGACAGGCGACACTGATAAATTAAATGTAAATGATGCAAAGGCCCACAGTTAATGAGGTGGCTGGTTCTTGTTTTACAAATCAAACTATATAAATAAATAAGGTTGCTAACCTTAAAAAAAGAAAACAACATAGTTGTCATATATTGTAGATAGCTTCAACATTCTGGTCATCTCTCTCTCTCTCTCTCTTTTTTTTTTTTTTTTTTTTAACCGTCGCTGGAATGAAAACTGCCTGAATTCACTGATCCCAATGTGTTAGGGAATTGTTTCCATAGAAATAATTAGTGATCCTTCTTATTTTTGTTTTTTTAAAAGCTAATTCACATAACAATTGTAACAGCTAGATGGAGAATAGAATAACAGAACGGAGGGACTGGGTAAAAGATGGTACAAAGTCCAGAATTGTGGGCACAGACTCTGGAGTTCCAGCACTTGCTGTGATCAAAGCAGTAATGCAGGTTACTCATAAACACTCTTCCTGTTAGGATTATTACTGTGTGTGCAGGGGTGAACTTTTTTTAACTTGAAATCAAGTTGCTGGCAAGAATCTTAATATTATTCATTTATTTCACTAAATAATTTATAAATTACCTGCCAGAAATGTCAGTAGAGCTTTGTTTTTTAACAAAGGTTCTAACTGTTCGATCTAACTGTTCTTTCCTTGCAGTACTACAGCTTATAGTTGTGTCTATTACAAATCATGGTGTGTTTTTTTTTAAATCTGTCTTTAACTCAGAAATTGAAACGCCTTTCAGTCTTTCCGTGTGCATCTTGAAATGTAAAAAAGTATAAGCATATTTAGCAGGAGCATGTTGAAAGGAACCCCTGTTCAAATACAGACCCATTGCTTTTGCTTGTGATACTTTGAAAAATTAGAAAGTTAATTGTACTTCTTCTGATTTGTGATAAACTAATGAGAAAGAAACTAAATTACGAGGTTGAATGGCTCTAAAAAGGAAATGTCACAGGAAATTTATTTTATCTAATTGCTGATATTGGCTAGAAGTATACTTTGGCCAAGATTTTTCAAACATGACTAGTGATTTAAGGTCTCTCAAATGTTGAGTTACTCATTTTTGAAAATATTGCACTAGATGGTTTAACGCCTGCCATACATCTTTTGAAAAGATCCGGTGGAGTGGGGAACACTTCATTCTGAGTTTCATTTACATTTACACCATAGGGTTAAAATTAGCCTCTCTCTTTTTGTGAGTAATTAAATCCAACTTTTCTTTTTTCATGAGCTTTTAAGATACCCTGAAAACCTATTTACAAGGTAGAACACACTTCTCACTGGCAATGATAAGTAAGTAAAGCTGTTCTGTTTCTCTTTCTAAGATATTTCAGTTGAGAAGAGAAGACAAGAGGAAATCCTAAGCATGCTTGGCTGATTAGTGCCACAGTAAACCAATTTTCTAGACTTAGAAGGTCATACACTTGATTATCAAAAATAGATCTGGATTTAGTGCTGAAACCTTCCACTCGCAAGCTTTAAAGTAGTGTGGGGGCGGTCCCTTCTAGACAGGAAATACTATCTGATTTTGTGTAGTTCTGAGGCCAGGATCTAGTTGAAGTCTGTTTTGGATTACTCCAAGGAGTTCCTGGACAGAGAAAGTTATTAAATATATTTTAAGTATAGTTATACACAAAGTGATATATTTTAAGGGCTGGTGTTTCCAGTCTGTTTCTTTATTTTTGTCGTACAGGTGTGTGACGCTATACCCCATATTCTTCATAGGATATTGTTATGATATTATTATGGCATAACTATGACCTATTTTATACAAAATAGGTCATGTGAGATATCATATGATTATCCTATTTGTATGCATGTATCATTTTGGTATCTGCAATTAGGAATATTGTCTATGCATCTGTTACAAATGTGTTTACACCTGGGAAACGCCCACTAGACAGAATGCAATCAGCCTGGATGGCTGGCTGGGAAGGGCCATTAGGAAGAACAATAGGTCTAAGAAGATGCTAATCTCCCACCAGGAGCACAAACAGCCTCTGACTCATGGCTGCTATGGCCCTACAGAGACATGTGGCCAAGTCACCTGGTACTGGACTCCATCATAGAATACCAGTGTTTTTCCACTGAAAGGTGTGGGAACTAAAAAGTTGGAGACAAAGGGTTCCCACCATATGCAAAAGCTATTTAAGGCAGGGGAGTGACATCATGGTGGTTCTTTACTGACTCCCCGCCCAAGATTACTTCTGGAAACACCTAAGAAACAAGGAATGACCTGGGGGAGATGGGCTGAACCCAGGCTAGAGAGATTTCTAACCTGTGAAATCTATACCTGGGGTTTTAAGCTGCAAATAAATGCAGCTTGCCCTCCAGCAGGCTGGATTTAATTTAAATCAAATTGATTTATTCATGGATTTCTACATAAAAGTGTATACTTGTTGGTTGTTATAACCTTAATACGTATTCTTCACAACTCAGAGATGAATGTAGGTTTCATTTTTAGAAGGTACATACTATACTTTTTTTAAATGATTTATTTTGAAAACTTTTCAGATTAGTTTTACAGTTATATCAGAAAATGAATGATGGTTTGCTTCAATTACCTTTGGTAAATGAAATAACCAGATATTTATGAAGTCATTGGGAGGTGAACTATTTCCAATTTAACAGGTTAATCATTAATATTTGGAGGATTTTCTTGCCATGCTGTATTGGGAGGAGAACATCATCAGACAGACATTTAAATTGTTTTATTTAACTAAAACGACGATGTTCTATATTCTGGATTTTTTTCTTCAGCAGCAAACATATAATATTTTAACAAAACAAGCATATAAATTTTTGAATTTAGTTAAACATTCAGGTTTTTTTTTATAATCAGGTTTGGTGTTTTTTTTTAACTAAAATAGTTAATTAAAAAACAAAAAAACAAAAATTAAATCGACCAGGTCAACATGAGAAACTTAAAATATTGGCTTCTGCAGCTTACTCGGTCATCTTCACCTTCATTTTCATGTTTTTTCATAATCTGGAAAAGAAAAATGAGCTTTCCTGCTTTTTCAGGTCCCAAACGATTTCTCAATTTGGAATGAATTAGTCCAAAGGAAGAAAATATTCTTTCTATACAGGCAGAAGAAAGAAGCTACTGCTGTTAAAAGTGAGATTATAACTTCAACAGTCTCTGAATCCAAGTGCTTAAGTGACTTCCACCAGTTCACTGGTGTGCCTTTCTTTAAAACATGGTCAGCAAACATATATTTCTTGAATGGTTCACCCTTAGCTCTGAAGTTTTATTATAGTTGGCATTATGGAGGGATGATTGCACTGCAACTGTATGTTAAACAAAGAACAGGGAAAGAGCCCACTTGGAGATGTCTTACCCCCAAAATATCCCCCCAAACCCTACACCCCCTTTCCTGGGGAAGGCTTGATAAAAATCCTCACCAATTTGTACAGGTGAACACAGACCCAAACCCTTGGATCTTAAGAACAATGGAAAAGCAATCAGGTTCTTAAAAGAAGACTTTTAATTAAAGAAAAAGTAAAAGAATCACCTCTGTAAAAATCAGGTTGCTAAACACCTTACAGGGTAATCAGATTCAAAACACAGAGAATCCCTCTAGGCAAAACCTTAAGTTACAAAAAGACACAAAAACAGGAATGTACATCCCATTCAGCACAGCTGTTTTACCAGCCATTAAACAAAAAAAACCTAATGCACTTCTAGGTAGATTACTTACTAACTTTTTACAGGAGTTCTGAGCTGCATTCCTGATCTGTTTCCGGCAAAAGCATCACACAGACCGACAGACCCTTTCTTCCCCCCCTCTCCAGCTTTGAAAGTATCTTGTCTCCTCATTGCTCATTTTGGTAAGGTGCCAGCGAGGTTATCTTAGCTTCTTAACCCTTTACAGGTGAAAGAGTTTTGCCTCTGGCCAGGAGGGATTTTATAACACTGTGGAAAAAAAGATGGTTACCCTTCCCTTTATATTTATGATAGTAACGCTATTCGTTGCTCCGGATTTTGCTCTGCCATCTTTCTTTGTACTAGTGCTACCAATCCATTTTTTTGACCAATGATTGCTGGGTCCCTCGTCAGTGGTTAAGCCTGCTAACAAGTGCCATGGCAGACTGCGTTGTTCCAGTGCTTCTGTGAGGCAGTGAAAAATTTCACTGGCTGTTGTTCTACTGCGCATTCTTGACAAGCTGAGCAATTCTTCAATTACTGCAAAGTTTTCATCAACGCCTCTCACAAATATGGCAAGCTATGCATTGTCAACCAAGTTGGTACTCTCATCAATTGCGATTGAATATGCGTGAAAAGCTGTGCTTTTCTTGATGAGCTGCCCATCGATATCTTTAGAGAGCTCAAAAATACGCTCTGCTACTGTATTTGGAGATAGGAGAGATGTTTTCAGCAATATCAGCCTATCTCACTGACTTTAATAATGAATTGTTTAATAAATTCACCATCAGTAAATGGTTTCCCACACTTAGCCATTTTCTCGCTTTCTGAAAAAGCTGCTGCTGCCTCTCTAATTCTTTTTTCAATTCTGAGCCCATCTTCTCTCTCTCTCCTCTCTGATATTTATCATATTGCTGTGCATGTTTTGTCGTGTAAGGTTGTTTGATATTCTAGTCTTTTAAAACAGCAACTTCGTGTTTGCGGATCAAGCATGAGGCAGTCTGTTGGTACTCAGTGACGAAATAATGAACAGTCCGCTTATGTCAGAATTGGCGATGTTGAGACATCTCTCTGTAAGGCTGTTTTTTAGGTTGAGATATCTCTCTGTAAGATGCTTACAAGCAATCTCTGTGTGTGTGTGTGTGAGAGAGAGAGAGAGAGATGGGTTATTATCCCTGTGTGACAGCTGGGGAACAGAGGCCTTGCCGAAGGCCACACTGGATATCACTGGCAAAGGCAGCTCCAAGAATAGAAACCTGGTCTCTTAGGGACCACCAAGATCATCCTACCACGAGGCAGTTCCTGCTTTGCTTTCGCACACTCCATGCTCTGCTGAGAGGAGGACCTTGCTGGGCTGAGCCTCCTTGGGCACAAAAGCGGCTGAAGAGGAAGCACAGTCATGGTCTGCCCACTGGTCAGATGCAGGGGGTGAGGAGCATGGCTACTACCCTAAAGAGATGGGGCAGTGGGTGGTTCTATCCCTTCACGGGATTATGCTCCCATCAGGTTCTGTGCCTCCTGGTACTCCTGCTGAGATGGCCTCTCCTACACAACCTACCAACATTACATGGGACAGTGGGTAAAAAAGTAAATAAAGGGCCACATTTCATTACACAGACTTGCAGTGCCAACAGCTAGAAAGAACCTCTTTCCTTCTTATCTTCACCTTATCTTATCTGTAGGCACCAGGCACATTGCCTCCATGCAGGTGCCATCCCCCAGAGCTCCCATTGGCCACGGAGTTAGCGCTTGGAGAGGGGAGATGGAGGCAGCGTGCCCCCTCACGCTGTCATTGGAGCCTCATGAGTCATGCCACCTCCCAGCCCGTTTCCCACTCTTTTCCCTCGCTCCCTTGTCCTCATGCAGCAGCAGCTGACTCTGCCCGGCAACTAATGATGCTGCCTCCATGGCTGACTCTGCCTGCTGACTAGTGATGGTATCTCTGTCCCTCTCCCCCAGCCAATGGGAGCTGTGGGGGGTGGCGCCTGCAGCAGACAGAGCCAGCAATGTGGCTGCATGGGTCTCTCCTCCGGGGCTCGGCCAGCAACAGCAGGGATAGGGAACCACTTGCAGGGAGCTGGGCTGCCCAAGGTGAATGTCCCACAGGCCACAGACCTCAAAAGTTTTATGAATGACAGGCTGCCGAGTGCAACCTCTGGGAGGGTCCCAGGAGCAGCATGATGGAGTGATGTTGTGGGGAGGGGCATGTGAATCTCTCCTGCCCACTCCCCTCCCAGCCCCCTCAGCCAGCAGCCACAATGGCAAAATGAAAGAACTTTTTTAAAAGTTTCCCCGGGCTGCAGTGGGGAGGTTCTCGGGCTGCAGATGGCCCATGGGCCGGGACTTTGAGACCCCTAGACTGAGCACTAAGTCCCATTGGGTAGATAGAAAGATTAACCTAAATAATCTATACAGAAGCCCCTGTAACACCATAAGATTAGGACCCTAATCCATGAACTATTGGAATTCATTTACAAAACATTTCTTAAACATTACATGAATATATTGTCTCATACTATAGAATTAGAATTTTTAATCCCTGTTCCGTGATGAGATATAATGTATCTTAATTAAAAGTATCTTTAGATAGGATTTTTCCTCAAAAAACATTTTATCAAAAAAATCTGATTTAAATAAAAAAAATCCCAATTTTTTATTTATTTATTTTTTTAAATCATTGATTTTTATCCACCCTGAAACTGAAAAAAAAATTATATAGAAATCAGAGTCGCAGTCAGCCTGGAAACCTATAATGCCACTTGTATCTTTATCCACCCTGCCCTCAAGAATCTCTGCAAACTGCTTGTATCATCACTTAGAGTGAGACTCTGCTATTCTTATCCAATCTATTTCGTATATTAAGCTTAGATAGTGTTTTTGTTTATTTGCTAAGTAAGCTTCTTTGATCTCTTTGCTATCCCTTAAAATCACTTAAAATCTATCTTTTGTAGTTAATAGAATTATTTTTGTTTTTTCTAAAACCAGTGTGTGGAAATCATAACTTGGGGGGAAAGCTGTATGTATTCCTCTCCACCTTGAGGGAGGGGGCAGATTTCATGAGCTTATGCTGTACAGACCTCTGTGCAGCCCAAGATGGTATAATTGTGTACACTTCCTTAGCTGAGCCATCCCATACAGAGCTGATCTCAGCATCTATGTTCTGCTGCAGCTGAGTGTGTCCCTACCTGTATGTGTACTGGAGGGGGCTTGAGAGCCGGTCAAAGCAGTACAGTGTAAAGGGAGCCCAGGCTGGTGGGTTAGGCGGGCTCAGTGATACTCCAGTTCCAGGTGGCACCCTGCGGGGACCCCCTCACAAGGTGTTCCAACTTTTTCACCCCATATGGACATAGTAAAAATGTACAATGGGAGGAGAGAGAATCTTATCTTCCCATTGCAGTATTTAATGGGTAGATTTGGTCTTTCTGAGTATCATATGCAGGAGAACTTGTCTATTGCAGTAGATTTCATCCAGTTTTTCATTCTGTCTTTTGCCCCCTTCTTCAGTGAGCTTTAGTTGTCGGTTCTGTGCTCTCACTCTTCATAATGGGTCTCTGCAGCTGATAAACCCCAGGCCATCATGATGATTCCATACTATCCAACCTGAAAAGCAAGGGTCATAAGGTTCCTTCCAAATCCATATTTTCTATACCCTAGAAAATAGAGCTATCCAGCAGGCCATCAAGACAGACAAAGCAATGCACCTTTAATTAGTGAAGGATATAAAGTCTGTCCTTGCATATGGATTTTTAGTTTTCAATGTGGTGCGAGAAATCAGTGCAAGAAGATATTTGAACATTTTTATCCAAATATAAAGGCCTTTTTATGAGAAGGCATGAGGGGGAGACCAGACATGTTGAATGGAGATGGTAATGTGGTAAGAAGGGGTGATCTAAGCCAGTCTTACTCGAACTTGAAAGCTGAACCCTGCCTTCAGTAAAGTGAAACCAACTGCATTCCCTCTCTTTAGTTTTGCCATGTGGTGTTCAAAATCTGTTAATCTTAATTTATACATTTTCCTTGTCCTGTACTTTCCTTGCCCTTCACTGGTTAACACTTCTAGAAATTCTAGTATAGACCATTATATTATGACACATCCTCACTTTGCTTACATACTTTCATGAGCAATGAAATAGTTTAAAATGTTGATATTTAAAGTATCAATATTGGCATCTGAGTTAGCAGTTTACACCTCAAAGTTATTGTTTCAGGCTCTCTGCAATCTCAGGCAGACATCTTTGATTTCGTTACATTCTATTCAAATTTTGAAGGTTTTCATTGTAATTGTCGCAGCTAGAGACTTTTTATTTTTCTCTGCGAGCATCAATCTTGGAGATCACTGGTCTAAGTAGTCTTCAAGATTCACACAAGGGAAAATCTGGACCCATGGAAGTCAATAACAAAGCTCCCATAATCTTCAGGAAATTATTGGACCATATTAAAACCTCAGATTGAGTATATTTTGGCTTTAATGCAAAAGGTGTACATATCGCTACTTACCGTTTTGTCTGCTAGGCAATCAGATTAATCTTGATTAGAAAAGAGAAATAAATAAATGCAACAGTGAAGGAAGTGAAAAGGTAAGGCATATTTAAGCACATAGAGAGAGACTGATTTTATACATAAAAAGGACAAATTCTGCGTGTTATACTCATGCAACTTTTGATTTCGTTGGGGTTGCAAGGATGTAATTAAGATCACTAGGTGGCTCTCAATGTCTCGTTAATTGTAGGGTAAAATTTTGCCCTCCGTTATACTTGTAAAAGTTCATTGAAGTTGGTGGGTCCCATGGGAATAATGGAAAACAGAATTTGGTCCAATGTTTAGAAATCAATCAAAAATATAGTATATAAGTAATTATTCAAATACTTGTTCAAAAAATAAAATGCTGCCCAAATAGAATACTCTGACTTCCATGCATGTAAAAGTGCAGTTATGAAACACAGTAGGCCAAATTCTGATGTTCTTACAGTGAGTAGTACCTTACTTCTCGAGTATTCCCATTCAGAGTGGATTCATTTAAATCAGCAAGGAAATCTTGTTTTAAATAATCAATTTTAATCTTAGTAGTTTTCCTAAAGAGAGGCTGATTCTCATTGATTGGTAACCATTAAAATACAGTATGTTGATTTGCAACTCAATATAGTAAATTTTATGCTTTTTGCTGATCAGAATACACTATATTTATACATATATTCAGATCTTAATTTTTACAATTTTTATGTTAGAAAATGGTAAATGATGAATTTCTTTTTTATTAAGTGATTTTTTGTTTACTTGTGCTTTGAGTAAAACTCTGTTTGGATTGAAATTGAAATTCAATTAAAAATACCTAAAACCAGCATTTTCAAATTCTTTATTTGTTAAATAAAACTACCTTAAATGTGATGGATGCATAAGAACAATAGCTTATCAAAAAATCTGTAAGAACATGTTTTGCTTTTAAAAGTAACTGATTTATTAAACAGAAAGAGTATCTGTAGTTTATGAATTGAACGGATTGTTTCTGGTCACCAGGTCCTTCAAGATATTAGAACTAGTAGAGCTTGTGCACTCACACCTAGTTATTATACATAGACGGGAAGAAGACAACAAACTTTCCTACTTTTTCAACTCCCATTGGTTTCTTAATGTTGGCTGAACTAGACATTGAGCTGAACCAGTTGAATAAACTTAAGTGAAGAAAATATTCTCTCCACATCTGTATAAAAGGCTACTGCTGTCAAAAGCTGGTTTAGCCTTCAACAAACTCAGGTTCTTAGCCAATGACTTCCGCCAGTTCAGTGGTTTGACTTTCTTTTAAATATGGCACCCAACATATACTGCTTAATTTTTTAAAATGTATTTACTTTAAATGATTTTAATAGATTGTAGTAAATTTAGGCCTGAACTCAGATTATCATTTCAAATTTAATTTTAAATAGTTTTATTTTAAAAAACATGTATTTAATTTAAATGAAAATCTGATTTATATTTTAAAAACTGTATTTTTAATTTGTTTTTAAACAATTGATTTTATGCCCTCTGTTTCCACTGACTTCAGTGGGATTTCTAATGAAATAAGGTACTACTCAACATGAGTAAGGGTTTAAGAATGCAGTTCTCTCAGAAGCTATGTGAGTATCTATATGATGTAGACTGAACGTACTGAACAAAATGAAGAAAAAAATGTCTGGGTAGTCGCAGCTATTCTCCCTGAAAACTTCTCACGTACCATAAGACATCCCACAATGTCTGTCTGTATTTCATAATTTATTTGTTATGTCTTCCCAAATCAAATTAAATTTTAGCAGATCGTTTTGCAGCTTGTGGATCAGGTCAGATGAGGTCCTATGGCCAAGCTCCACTCAGTGCAGACAAGAGTGCCAGGGAGCTGGTCATGGCTCCCTGATCTTAGGAAGAGTAGAGGTGTGGGGCTGCTTTAACTTGCACCATTAATGTAGCATCTCAGAGGGTTCCAGGCCACACAACCGATTTGCTCTTTCCTCTGTTTTCTGATGTGCACCCTACATTTCAGAGGTGGTCTGATGCAGGCTTTCCATTTGTCAGCTTTATGGCAGCAGAGACTTCTCATGCACCTGGGAAATTCCTGGCCAGAATTCAGCAGTGACTCTCAGTTGGGTATCTGGCCCAACATTGTTTTCATGAGTTCAATTCCACTAATTCTATGTGCCGGGATAATTTTGTATTTCCGTCTGCATCACAGGAGTCTCTTGCCCATGTTAATGTAGTGAAAAACTATTTTTGTTTAAAAGTGGTATAATTCTGTTATTGTTGAGTAACAGTTTAAAATTTGAGTGCAGAATTTGCTGGAGACTAAGTAGAAATATTTCTGTCATTTACTCAGGATACAGAAATTTAGCCCTATGTCCCCCAAGACTTGGCTGTTAGTCACAATTGAGTATTTTTAGAATAGGTGGAATTTTGTTCATACAAGTTATCATTTACTGATACAGTACCTCTAGGACAAATGCATTCTGCCCAATTATTAAAATGCCCAATTATTTTTTGCTGCCTTTTCTTAATTATGCTAGTGAATATGCATCTTAAGAGGGTTGTTATCCAATTGTGAACACAAATGACTGTGAACTGGTGCTGTAATAAAAAGTTGTTTATCTTTTGAATGAATTTGAATGCTGTACAATTCTCATACATCAGTGCTGAAGATAGGTTCATTTGCAGCGCTGCAGAATAAATGGCTTTTTGCAAACAATAGTAAATATTTTAGTATACAATATGTGTACCTTTTCAGCATGGTGGAAGATTATTTTAGATACACAAAATATCACCATATTTTACACCATCAACGTGTAAATATCTTCCAAAAATCAGTTGTTCCTGAACGTTTGTACCATAGCTAATCTCTAAATTTAGATTAGCCTCTAAATATCTCAAATCCCTTAGACAAGGGCCCTCATTAACTAATGCTTGTAAAGCGCTATCTACTGTAAATGCTAAGTAGTATTATTAGAAAGCAGCAAACCTTAGTGGACTCAGATGAGTGGAATTACAGGATGTGGCAGTAAAAAAGACATTGTAAAGGGCAAATCCCTATTTTAACAGTATTGCCAAGTTTCTCAACTGTACTCACTGGGTTTCAGAAGCTTGAGCTGAGGAAGGAATCCTCCCCTACACACAGTGGAGTAGTGCCAGTCAGTCGTGCTGGAACAATTTTTATAGTGAGGTTGCTGAGATCCATTGAACCCAACTCTAAACCCTGTATTTGATGGGAACCACTTCAAGCCAGGGAGTGTGGCAGCACCCCCCAGTTTCAGCACCCATAGTGCCAGTCACCAGTGAAACCCAGAGGATACTGATCTGTGATTAATGCACTTCCCCTCCCCTTCCCCCAGTTTTGTGGTGTAAGGAAGTTGCCAGATATCTTACCTCAACTATACAACAGTAACCTGGAGAGCTGCCACCTCTGTTCCACAGCACACATGCTGCTATGTGTTTGCATCTTGGCTGTGTCTGATCCCGACCAAAATTGGGGCCTCCGTATGCTAGGCACTGTATTGCCCTACAGTTGTGTTAGGAGGCTTTAGCTGAGCTGAAAGACAAAGGAAGGAAAAGATGATATTGAAGGAAAAAGTGGAGCACATAGGGCAGGAGTGAGGCTGAAGTGAAGTGACTGTGTCAAAGGGGAGGCAGGAGGTGGCTGGGTGCAGCAAACAGTCAATTAGCACAGAGGCGAGAACTCTAGAGTGAAAACTGTCTAAAGCAGTCTGATGTCATCATCTGTTTCAGAGGTCCTGTCTACACTGCCAAGTTGTTGACAGAACTTTTGTCTTTCACAAGTACTTGAAAAAGCCCCCCCCCACACACGCACACCTGAAATATAAAAGTTTTGCCACAGCAAAGTGGCAGCGTGAACGCAGCTTTGTCAGCAGCGCTTGCGGGGCTGGAAGTATTTTGTCGGCAAAAGTGCCGACAAAGAGCATTTACACATGCTGACATTGTGACAAGGCTGTCACTAAAAGCTTCGTGGTGTAGACAAGCCCTGGCATTGCTGCAACTGCTGCTGTGTTGTTTCATGCTGGCTGTGCTGAGGAGACTTTCTCTTCCCAAATGCATTTGGTAGGGAGAAGAGTCATGCCATGGTGATTCTAGAGAGGAGTCTCCATGGTACAGTTTTGAGTCCTGGGGGCATAGAGACACACCAAAGCTTTCCTTCCCTAGCAAAACCAGATCCACTGAATCTGGATCAATCTTTGTCTGTGGACTAGGGGACCTGAAATTGTTTTTAAGCAACTATTTGAAATGTAACAGACCAAGTGATATAGGCCAGGTAATGCCCCAGAATACTGATCTTAGGTTTTGAAACGATTTCAAAAGCCAAATCTCTGATGAATGAGAGGAGTATTGCACTGGCTTATCTCATAATTCCAAATCCAACAGCTTGTTACTTGCTCGTTGATTGAAAGGTGGTCATTTGTGGAATGATTTGAGCTTATATTAATAGTGACAAGTATCAGGGGGTAGCTGTGTTAATCTGTATCCACAAAAACAACAAGGAGTCCGGTGGCACCTTAAAACTAAAAGATTTATTTGAGCATAAGGTTTCATGAGTAAAACCTCCACTTCTTCAGATGCATGATGCCTGTATCTATAATTTTCACTCCATGCATACTTGTCACCATGCAAGGCACTAAATTTAGCCGTTTGGAGTGGAAGTCCATCAACCTCAACAAAAAACTTGCACAGATACAGACAGACATCATCTTCCTCTCTAAGTGCAAACAGATGGACATCATAGCAAATGGACTGAAGGTAAAAAATCCATTGCAATTGACATACTACACTGACTATGGTGAGAGACACACACTCTCAAAGAAACTGAGGAACCACCTGATCAGCATCATGTACAGCAGAGGAGAAGATCAAGAATGAGCTCTCAAAACAGGAGACTCTCACACAAAACCAACCTTCAAAACAACTTACACGTGGCTGGACTTTACAAAAACGAGACAAGCCATTTACAATGCACACTTCACTTCTCTACAGAGGAAAAAGGACAGTAAACTATGTAAACTCCTACATGCCACAGGGGGCTACAACAGTGGTACCCTCAACTCACCTCACAATATTGTTAATCTATCCAACCACACACTTAGCCCCGTGGAAGTGTCTGTCCTATCTGGGGACTCTTTCTGCCCCACCACCCCCACGAACATGAAACAGTTCTGTGGTGATCTGGAAGCCTACTTTCGTCGTCTCCAACTTAAGGAATATTTTCAACACACCACTGAACAGTGCACTGACCCACAGGAACCCTCCTACCAACACTACAAGAAGAAGAAGAATTCTGCATGGACACCTCCTGATGGTCAAAATGACAGACTGGACTTCTACACAGAGTGCTTCCACAGACGTGCACAGGCTGAAATTGTAAACAAACAGCATCACTTGCCCCATAACCTCAGCCATACAGAATGCAACACCATCCACAGCCTCAGAAACAACTCTGACATTATAATCAAAGGGGCTGACAAAGGAGGTGCTGTAGTCATAATGAACAGGTCAGATTATGAACAGGAGGCTGCCAGGCAACTCTCCAACACCACATTCTACAGGCCACTATCCTCTGACCCCACTGAGGAGTACCAAAAGAAACTACGCCATCTGCTCAAGAAACCCCCTGCTACAGCACGGGAACAAATCTACACAGACACACCCTCAGAGCCCCGACCAGGGGTATTCTATCTGCTACCCAAGATCCATAAACCTGGAAACCCTGGATGCCCCATCATCTCAGGCATCGGCACTCTTACAGCAGGATTATCTGGTTATTTGAACTCTCCTCAGACCCTATGCAACCAGCACTCCTAGCTATCTTCGAGACACCACCGACTTTCTGAGGAAACTACAATGCCCTAAGATACAACCGAATTTGCTCCAATCCCTCAGACAGAGACAAACACCTACAAGATCTTTATCAAGCATTCTTAAAACTGCAATACCCACCTGGGGAAGTGAGGAAACATTGACAGAGCGAGACGGGTACCCAGAAATCACCTACTACAGGACAGGCCCAACAAGGAAAATAACAGAACACCAATGGCCATCACATACAGCCTGCAGCTAAAACCTCTCCAGCACATTATCAACAATCTACAACCTATCCTGAAAAATGATCCCTCACTCTCCCAGATCTTGGGAGGCACACCAGTCCTCGCTTATAGACTGCTCTCCAACCTGAAGCAAATACACACCAGCAACTACACACCACAACACAGAAACACTAACCCAGGAACCAATCCCTGTAGCAAACCTTGTTGCCTACTCTGTCCCCATATCTACTCTAGCGACACCATCAGAGGACCCAACCACATCTGCCAGACCATCAGAGGCCCATTCACCTGCACGTCTACTAATGTTATATATGCCATCATGTGCCAGCAGTGCCCCTCTGCCATGTACATTGGCCAAATCGGACAGTCTGTACTCAAAAGAATAAATGGACACAAATCGGACATCAGGAATGATAACATATAAAAACCAGTAGGAGAAGACTTCAATCTTCCTGGACATTCTATAACAGATTTGAAAGTAGCTATACTTGAACAAAAAAAACTTCAGAAACAGACTTCAAAGAGAAACAGCAAAACTAAAATTCATTTGCAAATTTAACACCATTAATTTTGGCTTGAATAGGAACTGGGAGTGGCTGGCTCATTACAAAAGCAGTTTTGCCTCTCCTGGAATTGACACCTCCTCATCTATTATTGGGAGTGGACTACATCCACCCTGATCAAATTGTCCCTGTCAACACTGGTTCTTCACTTGTGAGGTAACTCCCTTCTCTTCATGTGTTAGTATATTTATGTCTGCATCTGTAATTTTCATTCCATGCATCTGAAGAAGTGGGGTTTTTACCCACGAAAGCTTATGCTCAAATAAATCTGTTAGTCTTTAAGGTGCCGCCGGACTCCTTGTTATTATATTCCTTATATTAAGAGTGCAACCCTGAAAAAAATTAAAAAGAAATTAAGTTATTAGACAGTAGAAATCTCTGGGTTTGGGTTTTTGTATGTTTATTTTCCCTGGCATGCTGTTGGGAATGGTGAAAAAGGAGAGCATTGGTAGCTTTAAAAAAAAAACGTATATCACACTTCCTAGATCGGGGTGGACAAACTTTTTGGCCCAAGGACCACATCTGTGTATGGAAATTGTATGGCGAGCCATGAATGTTCACGAAATTGGGGGTTGGGGTGCGGGAGGGGGTGAGGGCTCCAGCTGGGGATGCAAGCTCTGGGGTGGGGCTGGAGATGAGGAGTTCAGGGTGCAGGAAGGTGCTCCAGGCTGGGACCAAGGGGTTCGGAGGGCGGGAGGGGGATCAGGGCTGGGGTAGCGGGTTGTGGTGCATGAGGAGATCAGGGATACAGGTGCTGGGTGGCGCTTACCTCAAGCAGCTCCTGCAAGCAGTGGCATGTCCCTCTCTGGCTCCTAGGCGGAGGCGCGACCAGGCACCTTTGTATTCTGCCTTGTCCACAGGTGCTGGCCCTGCAGCTCCCATTGGCCGAAGTTCGTAGCCAATTGGAGCTGCGGGGCCGGCGATTGGGGCAGGGGCAGCGTGCAGAACCCCCTGGCTGCCCCTACATGTACGAGCCGGAAGGAGGACATGCCACTGTTTCTGGGAGCCGTGCGGAGCATGGCAAGCCCCCACCCCACTCCCTGGTGGGAGCTCGAGGGCCAGATTAAAACATCTGGAGGGCCGGATGTGGCCCCCAGGCTGTAGTTTGCCCACCCCTGTCCTAGATACAGGAAGGAATGTACAATACTCTTTAAGGAAATGGCTGGGGGTTTCCAACAAACATACTTTGCCTTCTTGGTCTTTTACAGCTCCATGTTCATTACTGATGAATGTGCGTGTGCCTTTCTAGTAATACACTAATTCAAGTTAGAGCTTTAATTTCACTGATCTACGCTCATGGCTGGTAAGCGACACACCCTGGGATGGGCAACAGCGGGGACTCCAGGGATCCTGATTCTTATTTTTTTATCTCCACATTTAAAATAAGGCTGGAAGTATTGCAATGTAATTGAACTACTATTAATTCCCTTCCATGCTGTATTAATAAACAAGGTGACTGGAGAAGTTTTAGAGCATCTTCTTTAGTAGGAGGGGCCTCTGCAGTTTCACTGACACACTTTCATTGTCTATGGCACATAGTATATATTTCATTCAGTCTTAACAAGTGCTGCTCCTCTCTGTGATGTGTTTGGCAAACTGACAATATCCTGAATGAACTTTATTGAATTAAGTTAAAATCTTATTGAATTAGGGTTAATACCTTTGGAGTACATTGAATTATAAATGCAAATGTTTATGTACTATTGTGAGAGTGTATGGAACTTCTTTAGCAGGAAGACAAGATTAATGCAATCTCTGAAAGATATTAAGACCTTCAAAGGTCTTTTTGGAACAATATGTCTGAAGTACCTTGGGGTAAAGGGAATGCAAATTCTCCCCTCCAAAGCCAACCTTTTGAAGATAAGTGCTGGAGAAGGAGAGACCCGTTGTGTACCAATTACCTGCTTCTGGAAACTCCAGATCAGAAACCCCTGGATCTGTATAAAAGGGTCAACTAAACATGTTCTGAGTGTGCTTTTTTTGAGCTGAAGCTGTGATGAACTGGAAATCACAAAGACTCCACTAGGTTGGAGGGTGGAATGACTTGTCCTGCCAGAAACCATGTTAGGGTTAGTGTTCTTCTGGTAAGCTTATGTAGGATACATGTGTAGGATACTTGTGTAGGATATTTAATATTTTTACTGTTTTTTCTCTGTAATGCTTTGTACCTTAATAATAAAGTAGGCTTGCATAGGAAGTCTGTGCACTAACATATCTGTAGCAATTGCACCCGTTATATCCCTCTCTAAAGAGAAAGTAAGCATATATCCTTGAGCAACCTGCCTGTGCGGGGAAATACACAGTGAAGACAAGGTTGGGAACTGTGCAGCCTGGAAATACCCCAGTCAGAAGGCACAGGGACACTAGTCTCCACTCAAGAGAAGCAATAGCTGAGGAACGTAGCGGGTACCCTTGCTGGGCCACTGATAGGGAATGCAGGCACAATTGCCCTGACCTGTGACAGTGTGCATGCATTTTAGTGTTCTGGATGTCTGAAGTCTGTTACAGAGAACTAACTGTAGCACATACTAGGTTTAAAATAAAGTCGTTCAGGTGAAGGTTGAGTTCAAATTTCTTTTATGTGGGGCACTAGTTTCTTATCTTAGTGATTTTTGGCTAACAAAAATGAATTTTGATAAGCAGTTATCAGAAGAGAGGTCTGGCTTGGATATAGGAGACTGGAATATAGGAGATAATTAGCTATCAATTTAAAATACAAGAAGAATGTGACTCACAAAGCACCTTTTTAGTCTCTCAATTTGTGAGGCAAATCAAAGTATTTCTTTCATTGTTATTGGTATTATCAGAAGCTAAAAATGAATGGATTTTTTTTCAAAGTGATTGTCTTTCAGATATGCACTTTATCACTGTTCTCTGTTCCACATACTCTGATAATTTTGTTTAACAGTATGACAAAAATAAATCTAGGCACCACTTTTTAGATGTGATTATTTTTCTTTATAGAAGGGAACTTTTTGGTGAACTAATCTACTGTCTGACTTTATTGTTCCTATCAAATTGTGAATTCTTGAAGGATGTGATTGTCCATTGAAAGAATAAACTCCTCATTTCAGTAACACATTTGTTTGGGGGTAATTTAGGGTAATTTATTAAGAGAAAAAACGAGGAGTCCTTATGGCACCTTAGAGACTAACAAATTTTTTTGGGCTTAACCTTTCATAGGTTAGAACCCACTTCATCAGATGCATGGAGTGAAAATACAGGAGAAGGTATAAATACATGAAAGGATGGGGGTTGCTTTACCAAGTGTGAGGTCAGAAAATAAAGACTCCAAATTCTTCTTTGTGTGCTCCCAGAAAGCCCCTTTTTCTCAGCAGGTTCCCACCAGTTCTCCTTCCGGGGGACTCTGGAAATCTCTCCGAAGAAACCTCCAACTGCTCCTGCTTTCTCCTTCCTTACTGACAGCCCAGTTCTTTAGAGACAATACCTGTCTCCTCTTCAGTTGCTTCAGATAAACAAACAATGATGGCTGGCCCCAGGTCCCTGGCTCTTAAAGAGGCAGAGCATTGGGTCACAGTAAATAACAAACAGAAATAACTATGGGCCATAAAGGTACTTTGAAAAACTCAAGCCGATGTGAGGAGCTGGAAGATGAAAAATAAGCAGACTTTAATATCCAAACTATGTTTCCTCCTGTTTTTTGTACTGTTGGTGTTATAATGGATATTAAAAATATTTAGTTTTATAATTTACGTTCTTTACGTAATTTACGTTTATAATTTTAGTTCTTATGTTCTTGCATTGGCTATGAATGAATAGATGTGTGTTACTGGAGCATCTTCTGTGTATACACCGTTCATGGCAAGCAATGCATCTGGAGCAAGAAACACTTAGTTTGCAGAACCAGCCAAACTATCCATTCATTCTGATTTGGACCTACAGACTTGGCTTTTCTGATTCAGCAGAAGTTCTGGGCAGAGAGTCAGCCAACAACTGGTTTTCTCTTTAGTATTGTATAAACACAAGATGTTTCCTAAAGCAAAATGTTACTAAGGAAAAAGTCATGTTTATTTGATTTCTCTATTTAAAAATTTCTTATATGCATGGAAATATTATTTAATATATTAAGCTATCATCTGGGGAAATCTGAAAATCCTCCTTCTCGTGGTTGCTCAATAAATTTAGGCCTGGGCTACACTGGGGGGGGGGGGTGTTCGAACTAAGATACACAACTTCCACTACACTATTCGCATAGCTGAAGTCGAAGTATCTTGGTTCAAGTTACCTGGCTGTCCTCACGGCGGCGAATCGACTGCGATGGCTCTCCCGTCGACTCCGCTTACCCCTCCTGCTGAGGTGGAGTATAGGTGTCGATTCAGGGATCGATTTATCACGTCTAGACGAGACGCAATAAATTGATCCCCGATAGATCACTACCCGCCGAGCCGGTGGGTAGTGAAGACGTACCCTTAGTCTCTGAATCCAAAGTGGTTTTGGGGTAGCCTGAGTCTATATTTGGTTCTGTGAACAATGTTGTCATTGTTCATTGAACCATTAAAGCCAATACAGTTTATTGTAGAGAAATTAGCTTTGGAAATTGTCACATCATTTTAAGTAATAATAATAATAATTAATAATTAAAAACACGTAATTGTTTCACAGTTCTTCTGCAATGTGATTTAGATGGTAACACAATTTAAAAGATTCTGCAGTTGACTAGCTGTGACATTACCCAGGGTACGATCTGTGTAGCTCACGAAAGCTTATGCTCTAATAAATTGGTTAGTCTCTAAGGTGCCACAAGTCCTCCTTTTCTTTTTGTTGAACAGTTGTGTCCCCTCAGTTCTCCAACATGGGATGCCTTTTACACTGCTTTGCTGTGAGAGCAACCACTCCTGGCCTGCTCTCATACAGCCTCCAGCGTGTAAGTTACTCCCAGCTATACTTCAAGAGTGTTTCAGCCAGCCATCTTTAATTATATTATAGAACGATTCCAGCAAATTCCCAGTCCCATATTTTCCCCCAGAAATGTGCATCTTGTACTGCCCAGCACCTTCCTGGACAACACAAGTGCATATAAAGTCTGTCATTTCATTAATAGAAAATGGTATGCACACACCTTGCTATCTCAAATAGAGTTTCCCAAACACTTGAGTCCAAATACACACTGGTTTAGATAAACTTTACATACAATGTTGCCCCACACATTTTACCAGGACAATAATGTTCAGCAGATTGAGTTTTAAAACGATACCTCACAAGGCATACTTTGTACAAAATTTATCATAGTCTTGTAGAAAGGGTGAACATAAGGGTACAGACTGTCACACTAGTTCATTCTTCTAGAAATCCTTTCTAAGGTATTTTGGCAGAAATTAATGAAAAATAGTATTTGGTGGACCCATGTGTGTCTTCAAATTAATTTGAAGGAAGGTAAATGGTTTTGGAAGGGTTCCTGAACAGAAAAAAAATAATATAAAATTTTACATGCACCTCTTTAACCAGTAGAGTACTGTGGATTAGTGAATAGCATGAAGGAAATTAGAAGTATACTCTCATTCCCAGGCTCCTCATCCCTCCACTCTCCTCTGGTCCTATCTAGTCTTTTAGGAATCTCAAAGTTTTCAGGATTTCACTCCTCAAGGTGATTTTATGGGAGGGTTGTCCTGCTGACCCATCATTTCCCCAGACATTGCTGAAACTAATCCTCTTGGTTGTCCTGGCTGTCTGATCTGTAGATGCCTGGAAATCTGCCTGAGCTCTGGTGGGTACAGTTGGTGTGTACTTCCTTCCCTTTTACTTCCTCTACTGCTACATTCCTCCACTGCTACTATTGAGTCCTGGAATAGATTTGAACTCCATGATCTGCCAGTACTTTGCCTACTCACTTGTAGCCCTTCATCACTTGTGTCTGAGGCGGAAAACAGGTAGGAGGAATAGACAATATGAGAGAGACAGACTGAGAAGTCTAAGTGGGGATATTGGGAGCCAGTGGAGGGATACAGGTTTGTTTATTTTCAGGGGAAGCGGGAAGAAACTGGAACAAAGGACAGTAACTACAGGGGATGTGAGTGATTGCTGGACCAAGGCTAGAAGGAGACTAGTCTGTAAAAGGAAGCTTACTGGGTGAGGATTTTATCTGTATTCAGTTTTATTACTGTACTAGACTTGGACTTGCATGTTTTGTTTTATTTTGCTTTGTAATTCACTTTGTTCTGTCTGTTACTACCTGGAACCACTTTAAATCCTACTTTTTGTATTTAATAAAATCACTTTTTACTTAATACATACTCTGGGTTAATTAATAATACCTGGGGGTGGAGGCAAACAGCTGTGCATATCTCTCTATAGAGGGTGAACAATTTGAGTTTACCCTGTATAAGCTTTATACAGGGTAAAACAGATTTATTTAGGGTTTGGACCGCATTGGGAGTTGGGCATCTGAGTGTCAAGGACAGGAACACTTCTTAAGTTGCTTTCAATCAAGGCTGTAGCTTTCGGGTCCATGGATCAGACCCTGGGTCTGTGCTGGAGCAAACTGGCGTGTCTGGCTCAGCAAGACAGGGTGCTGGAGTCCTAAGCTGGCAGGGAAAGCAGGGGCAGAAGTAGTCTTGGCGCATGAGGTGGCAGCTCCCAGGGGGTGTCTGTGATCCAACCCGTCACAATGTGCATAAGGCTGCACTGCAACTGTATGACTGACCACATTTGTGGTCTTTATGCATTTGCACCCCATCTACTGCCTACTTGTCACCCTTGCTAGTCCCAGCTAAGAATCCTGCAAATACTTTTGCACATAAATAACTTTACTTGTGTGAAGGGTTCCAGTAAGTTCAGTGGGATTCTTCGTGTGTGTGTAAAGTTGTTAATCTGTATAGGTGTTTGTAGAATCCTTCGAATGTAAACACTTTTCTGGCACAGATCACGTCTCTTTTTGTCTGCTGTGAAGCACCTAGCACAATTTTGGGTGCAGTAAAATAAATAAATAATAGTATCATAGAGAAAACATGACAGAATAGGGTAAATATAATATATTGAAGGATGCTCCATATCCAAAATCCTTCCTCTTACTGTAGCAACTTTTCCTCATCCCCTAACCCCTTCCACACACAAAAGGACAGCCTGTCAGCAAAATATAATATTGATTTCTATGAAAACGGAGAGAACACGTTATACTTATATACTCTATAATTATTAGGGGGGATAACATTATAATCAGATCATGTTATAATTCTACCAATTATCTTTCTTTTTTGTATGCTTGTCTTAGTATTATGGCTAAAGAGTCTTTGTAGGGCACGTGAACTAGCTTTGAACCAGATGTATTTCTGAGGAACTACAGCATATCCTCAGCTACCTGATTTGTTGTCACAAGTTTGTTCTTGTTTCCTGTTAACTTACAGGAGGAGAATGCACACATAAAATTATAGCTTAAGAGGATATCAGCTTTTTTGCAGGATAGTTCTTCAAATATAATTTTTCACCCACTTTGCCTAGTAATCACTGCTTTATAAAAAATAATTCATTTGAACCCAACATAAAGTGAAAAATTATTCATAAACCTCATTAGTTAGAATTTGGCTTATACTCTGAAGCATCTGTACCTTCCAAAATTTTATTTTGTTTTGTTTGTTAATCTTTACCAATAAATAACACGTCTGGGTGTTCTGGGATCCATAGATCTAATCCCTTTTTTAATCCAACAAAGCTCTTGTTCTGAATCATACTTGGTAGCAGTGAGTTCTGAAGATTAGCTGTGCTGCTCTATGTTGCAAATATCATTTGGGGGACTTCAGGTTCAGTGTCTTTTGGGTGGCAGTGTCAGCCTGTGAAAAGCTGCGATATGTATCACAGGGTATGCCTGCACTGCAATTAAAAAAAACATGGCGCTGAGTCTTTGAGCCCAGGTCAACCGAGACCCAACCCCCTTGCGGGGTCTCAGAGCCCGGGCTTCATCCCAAGTTCAAAGGTTTACACTGATTTTATAGCCTCACAGCCCAAGCCCCATGAGCCCAAGTCAGCTAACTTGGGCCAACTGTGGCCATGCCTCAGGTCTTTTATTGCATTAAGACGTACCCACCAATGTTGCAGAGTCTTCAGTGGCAGTGGTGATCTCTGTAGTCTCTTCGCTTTTCTGTTTAGAAAGGCAGAGAGAAAATGAGTTCAAACCAAGCCGTACCCTTTTCATTCAGAAGAGTGCTCCATTAGTACCTCAAGAGCAAAAATATTTATACTGAACAAAAATGTGGCTTTGGAAAGGAAAATGTGTTGTATTTCTATTTGGTAGGATTGGTGTGTTGTAGAGTGCAATTACTTATTTCTTAAATCAGATCATTTGTTTGGACATTTTAAATGAGGGTTGGGCTGAAACTGTTGGCAGTTAATTTAGCTAGACTTTGAGAAACTGACAAGAACAACACAATAAATTATCTGCATAGGCAACAGTTTTGTTTTTAACATTGGCTACTTTCTACTTCCATAAAGCCAGTGCTTCAAAATATTAACTGAAGTGTGTGGGTTTGTTTTTTTTTTAAATTCATCTCTCTCTTATGTAGTCAAATGCTGTTGATTTAGTCACAATGAAGCCTGCAAAAGAATGCTTTCTTGTTTCTCAGCCGGTTATAGTCCCCTAGCATATATTTGTGTCTGCTTATTGAACATTTTAATTGTTAAAACAATGTTAGAATAATTTGTTCTTCTGAAATCTAGCATTAGTTGACACTTAACTATTTTTACAGTACATTCCTGGTTAATGGTTTTGAGAAAATAACCCTTATTACTAATACCATGTATCTAACACAGTTGAAGTTCAGCAGTTGGGAACCTTTGTACACTCTTATTTCAAAGACTGGTGGTCAGAGAGTATTTGTCAAGGGAAAGGAACTAGTTGGTTGGCATTAATATTAATGTAATATATTTTCAGATGGTGTTTGCAGAAATTCTATCGCACACTAAGGGCAGAGGCAAAGTGGGGAGGGAGGATAGGAATTGATCACAGAGTGCTTCTCTGCCATAACACGGACACCCCTAGAAATAAGTACAGAATTATATAGATGGTTTTGTTTGTTATCGCCTCAAAAAGAAAAGCCCTAAGCAAAAAAGAACAACTCGAGAAAGGGTTGGGGGGAGAGGGTGGAAGAACAACACAACACTAGCCAACCAAAAAACCTGGGGTAGAGTGGAAAAAACAGAGAGCCATGTGAGATAAATCTGTTTCTTTTTTTTCTTCTTTTAATAGTGCGGCTTCATGACAGCATATCAGAAGAAGGATTCCATTACTTAGTCTTTGATTTGTAAGTATATGCCTTGTGTATGCTTGTATAACAAAAAACACACCGGAGACCTGATGTTCAAAATTTTTAGGGGCAAAAATAAACTCATAAAATGATGTGCATGCACATGGCCAGGATGATGCATAACTGATCAGTTGTGTGTACACATCTGACTTGTATATGTCACTGTGATAACAGCATGTGCAAAGCTTTGCATATCCAAATGTTGAAAAACCCTCCTCAGTGTATTTTGAATATCAGCTTAAACTAACACCAAACTGCTATACGTTTTGAAGTTATTAATCACAGTTGTGATTTTTTTCCCCATAGTGGTAGCTGCTTAAAGTTCTGTTTATTTTAAATTTGACTTTTAGCAAGTTTACTAAAGGATTTACTTCTTGAAATTTAGTAAAGGATTTTCTCATTATCTCAGAGCAAACTAGCCCATCCTGTGATTACTATCTGTGGATTTTACAATTACTATAAATGTATAATGTGTAATATACTAGTCATATAATAAATGTTATTGGTTCTGTACATTGTGTCAAAGTCAGATTCAAGACTCACAAATTTGTCAGACCACTCTGTTTATTAGCAAAGCGCTTTGCCAATGCACCCAGATATGTGCGAGCCTCCTGCCAAAGCTCAAGCTAACTTATTTAGACAGATAAGGGAAAGCCAATTTAACATAAGAGACAAAAGGAAGAAGAAACTGACAAATATACATACATATCTTATTTGCATACTAATCTTTACCAATCTCCTAGCTCAGTAGGAGCTCTAAGTTAATTAGTTTGAGGACCCATTGTCTCACACTCCTTAATGTTTCTCTTCCTGACAACTATATTTCAACAAACCTTTCAAGCAGCATTTCTTTAATGAATTATAATTTCAATATAATTCATTCTACTTTCACAATCCCTCCTTTTGGTCAAGCTACACAATGACCAACAATGACTGGGTTCCACATATCAATCGTTCTTTATCTCTTTGTTCATCAGTGATATTTAAAACCATCAAAGTAGCACTATGGTTTGGGGCAGCTATCTGTGTAGCATGCCTGACACAATTTTGGATACAACAGGAAAGTAACTGAAAACATACAAAAATTATTAAGATTCCAAACAAGAGAGTTAGGGCTCCCTGAAACAACCAGTTTCCTACGCCAGAGAAATTGAAAAGGTTACTTAGCCACTTCCATAAAGAACTTGGCTCTTCGTGGGGAATTTGTTCTAAGTGGCTAGCATGATCCATTGGTGTTGTCTGGTTTATACACACAGCAGTCTTTTCCAGTGAGAGCACAAGTCCCTCCTTTTGCCGCCAGCACTATGTCCAATGCGTGATGGTTTTGGAGGGCCATCTGTCGGATTGCCCCCATTTCTTTGGCCAGGGCTCTTAAACTTTCTCCGGTTTCATTTGCCATTATTTCAACTACTGCTTGTAACCTTAGGAGCCTTTTTGCATGGTGTATTACTCCCCCTAATGGTATTAAGGAACCGCCAATGGCCTCTTCCCAGGTTAAGGGGCTTATGTTATTTACATACCATTGGGCATCTGTTAAGTCCCTTCTTTTTCGCCTGAAATTGCGGAGGCGTTCTCGAGGGAAGGTTCCTAGCACTCGGAATTGTGGGAAGAGTTGGGCGGGATAACAGATTCCTGACCAATTAGCTGGTAGTGTGGTATAAGCTCTGTTCCCACACACCCAATGATGGCCTATTAAGGCCGGGAAGGGTCGGTTGCACCCATTTGTCACATAGGTGTTTGCAAAGGAGGAGTAGTATCCCCCAAAGGGTACAGGGTAATTCTTCTTACAAGGAGTGGTGTTATTTGCATGATATTGAAAGATTGTATTGTTTTCACTAAGGTTACTGTAGGGGGAACATGAGATTGATTTCTCTGTTTGATCCCAGGTTGAGAAAAAATTCACATCTCCATACCCGGCCCGCCACTTTTTAGTTTTGTTTGAATAATCCCATACACCATTAGCCACAATATGCTGAAGGCAACGGCTTTTCCCCAGATCCAGCCCTGTCCCATTACACACCCAACACCAATGACCTTTTCCCTCCACCACACTTATCCATTTAGATGCATTTATTCCCACCGCTTCCCAAGTGTCATTGCTGTTCCATATTTTGTTAAACGGATGAGGCCCTCCAGTGAGTTCTGGAGACTTGAGTGGGATAGCCAGGACAGGAACACCAGTTTGAGAGTGGGCTGGGATGTGGCTGCAGACCCAGCAATTAGAAATATTAAGGGTCTGAGCTATCCACACCTGCTGCTGGATAAAAGAATTGTCATCGTGGTCTCCCCAGACCGTAAGATACCAGCAGCCGAGGAACAGGCAGAGGCGCATGTTGGAGGCAAGGCTCTTCTGGTTCTGACAACCTCAACTGAGGGAACCGCAGTCATGGTTTTATGCCCACCAGGCAGTAGGCACTAGGGTCGCTACTGCTTTTTTGTTGTTGTTGTTGTTCGTCTGCTTCTGGCAACCCTTACGAGAGCGTAGATTGTAAGGTATTGCAGACTGTTCCTCTACGTCTTCTTCGAGTCAAAATTGACTCTGCGTTATCCTGAGGTGATGACTGGTTCTCTGGGGATGGTGCCTTCTTACACCGTGAAGCATGTATCCATGCTGCGATGCCAGATAGTTTAACAGCTGTCTGTGTAGTAAGCAGTACCTGATGAGGACCCTTCCACCGGGGCTCCAAGGCATGCTTTCGATGATGGCGCCGTACATAGACCCAGTCACCTGGCTCGAGGTTGTGGCACGCGTCGGAGGTGGGTTCCGTGGGCCAGGCGGCTCGAACCTGTGAATGGAAGTGACTTACAGCTTGCATTAGTCCCTTGCAATGCTGAAGGAGCACACTGTGAGTCAAGTTCAAATCTGGAACGGGAATAATGGTAGTAGTAGCTCTCATAGGGCGTCCCATAACAATTTCAAAGGGACTTAATTTATGCCTTTGGGATGGAGTGGATCTCATGTCCATAAAGGCTAATGGTAAGGCTACTGGCCAGCTTAATCCTGTAGAGTCACAAATTTTAGCAAGCTTATTCTTAAGTACACCATTTCGTCTTTCAACTGCACCTGCACTCTGTGGGTGGTAGGGACAGTGCAACAGGTGTTTGATATGCAATATAAGGTCCAGGTGTTGAACAAGTTGTCCAGTAAAATGTGTACCCCGATCACTGGACAGAGTAGCAGGAATTCCCTTGGCAGGCATAATATGATTTAACAAACATTTGGCAACAGACAGTGAGTCAGCCTTGCGACAAGGAAAGGCTTCAATCCAACCAGAGAATAAACATACCATAACCAATATAAATTCATATTGTTGACACTTAGGCATTTGTACAAAATCAAGTTGCCAATGCAAGAACGGTGCTTGAGG
This sequence comes from Lepidochelys olivacea, assembly GCF_965140295.1. NCBI lineage: Eukaryota > Metazoa > Chordata > Testudines > Cheloniidae > Lepidochelys > Lepidochelys olivacea. Next base: position 41,777,878 of record NC_140414.1, on the reverse strand, counting down.
CAGGCCCCGGAACCCCTGGGCCACTTTTACAGGTTTACCAATATTATGGCTTTGGCAAATGGTACAGGCTGCACAGTGGCGGGCTGCAAAAGAGCTAAAATGGGGGGCCCACCATCCTGTCTTAGTTACAGCAGAGACCATCCCCTCCTTTCCGACATGCGAAATACCGTGTAGCAGGGCGGCCAGAGACGGGTAGAGTGAAAAGGGGGCTATAAAGGCGCCAGTAGGCGAGCGCCAAAGAGAATCGGAATGTAGAAAGCAACCTTGGGCAACCCAGGATTCTTTCTCAGTTACGGGGGCAGAGTCTTGGAGCAGGGTGAGGTCAGTGAGGGACGGCAGTAGTATAGAAACAGAAAGGGAACCTAGAAATGCATCTGGGGAAGGTTCTATGGCAGCAGCATGTTTAGCAGAGGCGTCAGCAAATGCGTTACCCTTAGCAACATCAGTATCCGCCATTGAGTGGCCAGGACACTTAACAATAGCTAGGGCAGACGGAAGTAAAACTGCATACAGGAGGGCAGTGATGTAGGGCCCATTTTTAATAGGGGTACCGGCAGAGGTAAGGAAACCCTGAGTTTGCCAGAGGGTACCAAAGTCATGTACAACCCCAAAAGCATAGCGGAAGTCAGTGTAAATGGTGGCGGAGTGTCCCCCCGCCAAAAAGCAGGCACGGGTGAGTGCAACTAATTCAGCGACTTGTGCTGAGGTTACAGAAGGTAAAGGCGCAGCTTCCAGGGTTTCAGAGACTGAAACTACAGTGTATCCTGCAAGGAGACGACCTTGGTCATCTCGAAAACAGGAACCATCTAGTAAATAAAACGAGGTCAGAGTTAGGGAGAGGGACATCAGAAAGGTCAGAGCGTGGGACGGTGACATCAGAGACAGTTGCAAGGCAGTCGTGGGGATCACCGTCATTAGACAAAGGAAGGAGAGTGGCAGGGTTTAACTGAGAACAACACTTTACGGTGATATATGAAGCTGATAGTAGTAAAAGTTCGTACCTGGTAAGGTGGGCGGAGGAGAGATGGCCTGTGTTACGTTGTAGCAGGAGAGTTTCTACAGAGTGAGGGACCAGGAGGGTAAGAGGAGAGCGGAGAACAAGGGAATCAGATATTTCGACTAGGCGCGCTGCAGCAGCCACAGCACGCAGGCAGGGGGGTAAGCCTTGGGCAACAGGGTCTAAAGTGGCAGAGAAATAAGCCACTGGGCGGTTCTTTTCTCCGTGCATCTGAGTGAGAACTCCAAGTGCACACCCAGATTGTTCGTGGCAGAAAAGGGTAAAAGGCTTAGAATAGTCAGGCAGCCCTAAGGCAGGGGCAGAAGCCAAACCCTGTTTGAGGGAAACAAAGGCAGAATTGGCCTCGGGGGGGCCACGGCATGGGGTCAGGCACAGAGAATCGAGTGAGTTTCTGGAGAGGTTTTGCAAGGGAGGCATATTGGGGAATCCATTGTCTGCAAAATCCAGCCATGCCTAAAATCTTCCGGACCTGGCGTGGGGAGCGGGGTCAGGGAAACCTAAGGATAGCTTGGACGCGGGTGGGAGAAAGTGCACGGGAACCGTGGGAGAGGAGAAAGCCAAGGTATGTGACAGAAGCTTGACAGAGTTTAGAGCGAGAAGCTTTGTGACCCTTATTTGCTAGGGCAGTAAGGAGCACTAAAGAGTCAGTTTCAGAGGCAGACAATGAAGGGGAACAGAGGAGTAGATCATCTACATATTGGACTAGTGTGGACCTGGACGGGAAAACAAGGTCAGCAAGGTCTCGGGCTAAAGCTTGGGAAAAATATGACGGGCTTTCAGTATACCCCTGGGGCAGTGTGGTCCATATGTACTGTTGCCCCTTGTAAGAAAAGGCAAACAGGAACTGGGAGTTAGGGTGAACCGGGACAGAAAAGAAAGCAGAGCACAAATCAACAACAGTAAAATGAGTTGCATCTGGTGGGATAGAAGCCAGAATCGTAGCTGGGTTAGGGACAACGGGAAAGGCGGGTATGACAATGCGGTTAATGGCCCGAAGATCCTGAACAAACCACCACAATTTACCATCAGCTTTTCGAACTGGGAGGATAGGGGTGTTACAGGGGCTTGAGCAGGGGATAATAATGTCTTGTTCCCACAGGGCGGTCATGACTGGAGCAATTTCAGCCTCTGCTTCGGGGTTTAAAGGGTATTGAGACAGGCGAGGCAGAGGTTTGGAGGAATCAACAATAATGCAGACGGGGTCAGTATGTAAACAGCCCACTTCAGACGGGTCGGTTGGCCACAGAGAGGATGGGACCTGTGAAATTAGGTGTTCAAGGGACGGGACCAATGGGCAGCAGGGGACCGGAGCGGAAAGGGGAGTTTCAGACAGCAGGGAGGCTACAGAATCACTCAGAGAGGACTGGGGGATTTGTAAGTAGACACCATCTGGGGAACAGTAGATGGTACAGCCAAGTTTACATAACAGGTCCCGACCCAAAAGGTTCACCAGAGTGGAATCTGAGAGGAGGAATGCATGGTCCGCGGAAAGGGGACCAACCTGGACTGGTAGAGGTTTTGAAAGGGGATAAGGGGTTGGGACTCCCGTAATGCCCACAGCGGATATGGTTTTTTCGGAGCGGGAAACCTCAGGCAGGTCGGCAGTACGAACTGCAGAGAGCGAAGCTCCCGTATCAACAAGGAAAGGGAGAGAAAGATCATTAATAGCCCAAACACATTCACCCGTGGGAGTGAGAGGTAGTAAAGGAACTAAAATTTCCTGAGGTTCCCTGGTGTTCTGTCATTGCTGTGGGACAAAGTAAGTCTGGGGACTGTCGGGCTGTGCCGACAGGGGGGTCTAGCTGGTTGTTTACAGAGCTATTAGGCCAACGCGGACACTTGTTTTTCCAATTTCCGGGTTGTTTACAGTAATTATAAACACCTCCAAAACCTGAAAATCCTGTTCCACGGCCCCTCCCGTGACCACATCCACCTCCCCGGTACTGTTTACCTTTCCCTGAATAATGCTGTATTTGCAGGGCCATTAACTTTTGGGAAGATTGTTCCTCCTTTCCCTTTACAGTGCGATGGCAGTGTTCTGCCACTGATTGTAATTTATCCATGGTTTCAGTTTCCCACCCAACACTTATTCGCTTTAGCATATTGCCAATAGCAGGTAGGAGGCCATTAACATACGCATGAGCCAGGGCGCCCTTCCCATTTTCACCCGGTTGCTGTATACCAGAATGTTGCAGAAAAACATCAGTCAGTCAGGTGCAATAGTCACCCGGACTTTCTCCCTGTCGCTGTTTACAGCAATGTGTGGCTGTCCAGTTTGTTTTTGAAGTCCATACTCGAGGGATGGCCTCATGTAGGTTTTTAGCTCAGTCTTTACACTTTTTCCGGTATTCAGTGTCAGGACCGTGTCTGGTAAAGTTGAATGGCGCTCACTGATGGGCCAGTTGGCTGCTGTGAGCCATTTTTCATGCTCGCTAGGGGTTACAAGTAGCTTGCACAGCTGCAGGAGGTCTGCCTCAGAGGGTTCATAGGTGTCGCACACTAACACAAATTCCTCTGCAAATGTGGTAGGATTTTCCAGGGGCTTTGGAAAGCCTTTTACAATTGAAAGGAGCTCTGTACGAGTCCAGGGTTTATAGCTCCAAGTGGGACCCTCTTGTTGGCCCCCAGTAGGCAGGATTTGGAGGGGAGCCTGGATAGGTTTAGAGCCAGAGCGTAAGCGTTGGGCCCAGTCAGTGTCCAGGCTATCTTCGTATGTATGGGGAAAAACAGAGAGGTCAGGCAGACTGGAGGGTTTCGGGGGAATGGGGGGTTTTTCTTTACGGGTCTGAGTGGTACCGGAGGAATGGGCCTGGGTGGTATTGGACGATCTGGACTGGTCTGAACTGGAGACCCTTGGGAGTTGTTGTGACCGCCTATTGATCCGATACAAAGATGCCAGGCCAATTAATGCATCTTCCTCATCTTCATCCCCGGAATTTAATAAGGGGTTTTCTTCGTCCTTTCCCACAATGAGATGGGAGTATGAAGGGAGATGGGATCAATCCTGGTTTTCTCGGAGAATGGGATAAAGGGGAGCGCTCGGTCTGGCAGCGAGAGAGAAGGCTTCTAATAAAGCTTTTGACTTATCGTTTGAATCTTTGAGAGAGGCAAGTTTTGATTCTGTCCACCTATGATTTGCCTCTTCCCACCACTGCATGAAACAATCGACCTCTCCTTTTGCCAGTTTAGTTTTAGGTTGGCCGAGTTTGTCTTTTAAGACGTCTACTCGGTCTGTGTCCCAAGATCCTAACAGTGGCCACTGAATTTTGGGATTCTCCTGAGTTAGCCTAGACCATTTTTCCAGAAATTTACAGGAGTCCGGACCCTTCCTAAAATACATAAAATGAGCCGGTGTTCCTTTAGGGAACTGTCCCGACTTGGATGTCTGGTTACCCATACAGGAGGACTTCACACACCAATCACACAAGAAGGAAAGTCGGGTTCCTCAGAGTGATGCCCGGTGCAAAACACAAAGGGAGCCCACAGGCTACTGCCTCAATCGCCCTTGCTTTCTCACCAAGGGTTTTACCCAAGGCGCGGTGCAGCTGCGATTGTTCAGATTTCACTCACTCAGACCGTGGGGACAGAAACCCTTTGGTCAGCCGATCCCCGGATGGAGACGGTGCCCAGACTCAAACACACCACAGGGAGGACAGATAGACACAGAGACAAGACAGTCCTCAGTCCGGACAAAACACAGAAATAATTACCTGACCAGATTCCTGATGTCCGATCCCAGGATCCCTACCAGAACAGAGTGGAAACCAACAGGTTCGATGGCATAGACTTCACTGTGGTCATGCACCCTTCCGTTCTGGCGGAGGACTGCTTGGGCCAAATGCCCAGCTGCCGGCTTGCCACGGCATCCTAAGAATGGTCAGGAGTCACACGGCCCCAGTGAAGACGGTTGCCATCTCAGTGGAACCTCCAAATTGTCAAAGTCAGATTCAAGACTCACAAATTTATCAGACCACTCTGTTTATTAGCAAAGTGCTTTGCCAATGCACCCAGATATGTGTGAGCCTCTTGCCAAAGCTCAAGCTAACTTATTTAAACAGATAAGGGAAAGCCAATTTAACATAAGAGACAAAAGGAAGAAGAAACTGACAAATATATATACATATCTTATTTGCAAACTAACATTTACCAATCTCCTAGCTCAGTAGGAGCTCTAAGTTAATTAGTATGAGGACCCATTGTCTCACACTCCTTAATGTTTCTCTTCCTGACAACTATATTTCAACAAACCTTTCAAGCAGCATTTCTTTAATTAATTATAATTTCAATATAATTCATTCTACTTTTACAATTGAATACTGTGTTATAGATGGGACTGGAAGTGTCACCTGTCATTAAGGTTGCCCGACACTTCAAGTTAAAAGATCCTGTTTTCAGTTGCTGATAATTTTGCCAAACTTGAACCATTCAGGCTGAAATTTTCCATGCTGGGAGTCTACCTCAAGATGAATTTTGAGGGAGAATTTTAGACAAAACAGTTCAGATATTTCTGAAAATGAGACTAGGGGAAAATATGTTGTGGTGTTCATGTTTAAAAAATTCTGGCAACCTTTTATTTTTGTTTGAGAAACTCTAGTGCCTCCATGCTTTGAAGCAGATACTTGACATTTTGAAGGAATGAGGGCCTTAGTGGTAGGGATGTGTCTTTTGCCATCCCTGTGGCAATCCAGGCAAGTTTGGCCATAGTATTCGCCTTTGAAAAATTTCAGTTTGCACATGCTCAGTAGACACTTGCTAGAGCTTTTTAATTAATTTCCCTGAATCCATGCTTGTTGGATATGCTCCAGCCAGGGCTGCTGCTGGCCAGGCTGGGACCATGCACCAGAACTGAGTGCAGTGAGACTCTCTCTCCTGTATTTTCACTCTCCTGTATTTTCACTGATGCCCCTGGTGAACCCAGGCAGCGTGGAGGAGGAAGCTGCCTGGCTCAAATGCAGAGGGGACAGACCAACTGGATTTGAGGGTGGGTCTGGAGATCCTGGGACTTAGAGGCTGGCCTGGGGGAGGGAAACTGGGACTTGTCATTGAGAATTGTTGAAACTGAGCTTGGATGGGCAAGGAGACTAGGACAAGGAGTTGGGGGAAGTACACTGAGGTTGGATGAGGAGCCCAGGGATGGATGTTGGAGTGGAAGCCAGTGGGGATGAGATTCATGGGGACAGGCATTGGAGGCAGGTGGGAGAGAGAGAGATCAGATGAGGAGCTGGGAAGTGGGATGGGATCTGAGAATGGCTGGACAAGAAAACTGGAAGTGAGGGAGGTTGGAATCAGAACAGGGAGTTCAGATGGGTGAAAATAGGGCTTCCTCAGCAAGGCGACTGGGGCTGGGATGACAAACCTTACCAGTGGAGACTAGGACTAGTTAAGTTAGGAGAATGGCACTGGGTGAGGAGCCAGGAGCAGGGAAGAAACAGGACTCAGACAGGAACTGGTTGGAGAGGACAGGATAGAAGGAACCAATCTTGAGGGGAATGGGTAGAAGGATCTGTGCCCACTAGAGCACATGCCCCACCAGAATCTGGAATGGAACCCAAGATGCCTGAGTCTCACTATTCCTCTGCTGTTGACAAATGTCTGTGAAACCACTGGCAAAGCGCATGTCTCGTCCCCCTCTAGTGCTGATCCACATAAAGTAATACAGCCTGCTACTGCTATCGGTTACTCTATTACCTTTAAGTGGCACAGCTCTGTGCAGCGGAAGCTACTGATGTCCATATACTATATGATGGAATTTCTGTATTTTCAGTTCGTGTTTTTAAAACGTGGGAAATTATACCCAAAAAACCTGTGTTAATAGAATGTTAACATTGCAAAGTCAAGCACTCAAAAGTTAGGAAATGCCAAAATTAAGGTTGCCTGTGGAACTCTACCTAATTCAGCCACCTTGTGTGTGTACATTATATGAGGTCGTGCTTAATTACATGATCATGTACTATTTTTTTCCACAAGACCACAGCCTCATTCAGTGCACACAATGGACATGCTCTGGAGGCAAATCAGTCTTGTTCAGTGAATGAGGCTGTGGTCTGTGGGACCCCCAGCTTCATCTGTTGCAGAAGTTGGAAGGTTTCTAGTGAGTGAGGCAGGGATTGCAGGAAGAGAAAGAGTGGTCTCATGGTTAAAGCAGTTCAGTGCTGCCCTGGAGAACTGCATTCTATCCTTGCCTCTTCAGAGAGTTCCTGTGTGAATCATAGAATATCAGGGTTGGAAGGGACCTCAGGAGGTCATCTAGTCCAACCCCCTGCTCAAAGCAGGACCAATCACAAATGCAATATCAAGCTAATGTGAATGCCAAGCTGAAGTTCACAGTGTTGTATACTTTGTAACTATCATTACATTTCTATTTTTGTCATACTGATACGCTTTAAAAAAAACCAAAACCTCTCATGACATGAGTTTCTGCTGAGGAATTGACTGAAAAACAGTTATACCCATTTTTTACCCATTAATATTTTGTGTTCGAGAATATTAATCGTTGTGGAAAACAAAAACCATTTAAATAAGGACTTTAACACTGTAGCAAATTACATAGAACAGGACATTTTAATACAGGAAACTTACATTGCCAATAATTTTCTATATCTCCTTTGCAACTGCTGTAGATATTTATATCTAAATAAAGATTTCCACACTATCAACTCTTCCTTCTGCTTAATCTTGGAATGAAATCAATATAATGTATTTATGACCACAATCCAGGTTTAGCCTAAGTTTACCTCCACGTTTTTTGCCTTGGAAAAAGGCTCTGTAAGATTCTTGGGTGCGGTGAATGTCAAGACCAAATTTTATTCTAAAAGGGGTAATTACCTCTCTAGAAACAGGTGTGCAATGCTGGTTTCAGCCTTGAACAGCTTTGCCAACTTCCGCCTTTCCCAAGGGCAGAGTAACTCCACTGAACGTCACTGCCATTAGTGCACATTTTTATTTCCATTATTGTGATTTAATTAACAGACACACAATTTATACAAATGAGATATTTAGGAAGTCAAATGAATATATCATTCTGAAATGTAAATTTGCTGGGAGGAAATTGTCAGCAAAAGGAAACACCAAAGTAAATAGGTAGAGCTTTTGCTATTTACAGGAAAGCTCTCTGTTTGCTAGGCTGAATGATAAACCTGATTTCCTGAAAAAGACGAAGAATTCTCTTTATGTTTTATTCCTAATGTATAGCTTTTACAGACTGGAGAAGCAGCTTCATTTGAACATTGTTCCAGTGGAATTCAGAACGCACAGCATGTATCAAGGAACTCTCTTATTATAGCAACACTAGTCCTCCTTCAGATTGCCATTTCATTTCAGTAATTGCAAAGCTGAAAATCCTGTGCACCCTCTAAAAAGAAAGGTTTCAGAGTAACAGCCGTGTTAGTCTGTATTCGCAAAAAGAAAAGGAGGACTTGTGGCACCTTAGAGACTAACCAATTTATTAGAGCATAAGCTTTCGTGATGCATCTGAGGAAGTGAGCTGTAGCTCACGAAAGCTTATGCTCTAATAAATTGGTTAGTCTCTAAGGTGCCACAAGTCCTCCTTTTCTTTTTTCTAAAAAGAAAGTTTACTCTTTGAGGCCATACACCTCCCTGTTGATATTCTTTTTGCATCTATATATTTATTTCATTATCATGTATTGTACTATTAAGAAATAAAGTAATTCTAACACTAACAAATTGTGTACATTACAACTAGTAGAGACAAAAGCTATTGCCAAAAGGTTGTTGTCACAGAGACTAAGGGTAACATTAGCCAAAAGCAGCTGTTTATATCCTCTGCCCATGCTGAGCCTATATTGTTCTCCTAAATGCTCCTAGATTTCTCTAACTAGTAAAGGGGGAGTGCTTGGTAACTTGATCTATGTGAAAACAAAATGAAGTATACTGATGTCACACATTTTTTCTCTGGGAAGGACAGATTTTTCCACCCATGTGAAATGTTATTTCTGTCAGTTCATGGGTGCAGACAGATATGCTACAGTATAGAGATTTAGTTCCATGGGGTCATCTCTGGCAGAGGGGCTTTTTTGTGTTTAGCCCTTTTATTAATGTATTTTTAGAAGCTATATCTACTGTAGTTGCAGTTGCTGTGTTTGTGCAGTATATTGGGTGTATAACAGGAGTATCTCAGCAAAGTATAGGTACCATGTGGCCAGGACAGTTGATTAGTATACAAATGTCAAATAGCTCTTTGCTCCCCATATCTATAACTTGGTAGGGATAGCACAAAAAGAGAATCAGATTCTGCTGTTACACCACTGCAAATGTATATTAATTCTGTTGACTTCAAAGTCAGAGACACTCTCTTGCAGAGACAGACAAGCCTTCTGCAGTGTGCAGAGCCTGTGTGTGTTATATAGGGGACCAGACAATCAGAATCAGCCTGTGAATAGCCTAAGGGGCTTGCAGCTCACCTCAGGGAAATAGTTGGCAATGTGTGTTTCAGTTTATGTGGTCCTCTTTAAGAAGACTGGATTGCAACATGTCTTTATATGTTTGTGAAATATGCCATCTGAGAGTCAGAGAGAGTAACAAAAGAAAAGAAATCCTGCAAGGTGGGGAGGTAGGTTGATTGTGAGGTCTCTTGGAAGGTGGGAGCAGTATGTGTTGCATTCTTGGTTTTAGTGGGGATGGAGTTATTTTTATTTTTACTTTACAACTAAAAAATAACTATTTCTTTAGAGGTGCTCTAAATCCACTGATGACATGAAACATTACATCATTTGCAGCAGTTATAAATGTCTACTTTTAAATGCATTTTGGTGACTTGTTAGAAAAATTAATGGAGGTAAAAGATTTATAATGTTTTATATCACACAAAAATGTCCTTTCTATGTTTCTATAGTATGGAAACTACGTACTTGGTTTTTTTTAAAGTGATCTCTGATTGTGGCATAACACTGCCATACCCTACCCCAACCCGAATCATTCATTTATCTTAATAGTTGCTTTCAGACTGTGTAGGATTAAATACTACCATATCTTTATAAATTCCCTTAAAATTGCATCCTACCCAAGGAACTGGGGGGGGGTTCTATTAATAGAAAAGGGATAATTTTCACAATCTGATCATTTCTTTACAATGACTGTTCTAGATAAATTTGCTATTTGCAAGGAGAGTTTGCTGGTTCATTTATATACCCTAATTCCGGTCGTGCTTTGATCTGAACCATTTTGGGTGGTATATCTTTGGCATAAGCTTGCATGTGATGTAGTATAATTTAAAAATGAGAAAGAGCCCTTCTGCCTAAAGATTTTATATTAAATCTTCACATTTAAGCATGAAATTGTAAAAAAAAAAAAAAAAAATCACTTTTATTCTATTGTGTTACATGAAACAGTACCCCAATAGATATTTTACTGTAATTCACTGGTTGAGATTTTAATTGCACAGAAATCCAGGAATTCAAAGTGACAGTTCTTCCAAGTGTAACTCCTCCTACTTGCATTTATGCAGAAATGTGAAGGACCCCTTGTAAATCGTGCTGCAGATCCCTGCTAGATGTACTAATGTAACATAATAATGTGCCCTATTTATTTTTGCTATGTTGAGTGTTCAAATCTGAGCACAGGGATTTAAACATTTTGGTGACCATGTGTTTTTGGATATTTTTCTCTACCAGTGCATAGTTGAGTGATTGCCTTGTGCCATGGGTAAGGAATTGAATTTTTATTCTCCTAGGAACATGGGTCCTACATCTATCAAAAAATAATATTGAGTAGGTTGTGGTTGCTGCTGTGATACTTTTCCCAATGGAGATATTGTTCCAGGGCTGCTCCTCCCTAAAAGTATAGCTTTCATGGGGAGGTGTGTCAACAGACCTGGAACTGACAAAAAACACTTAAGAATACATGCTAGCTCTAACTATGCAGGCATTCACTACTGTTCACTGCTAAATTTAAGGTTGGAGGTCTGAGCCTCCTCTTGCTGAAGTCAGTTTTATACCACTGAAACTCCACGGACTTTATTGAAGTCATGATTTATACTGATGTATGTCAGAGGAGGATCACTGTCTTGTGCGGGTAAGTTGAATATTGTTTACAACCCTTGTCCTTCTCTGTCTCCTACATGCCCTTGCACACATGTGCACATGCAGGGTGTCAAGGTTCCTCCCCCACTCTGAACTCTAGGGTACAGATGTGGGGACCTGCATGAAAAACCTCCTAAGCTTATCTTTACCAGCTTAGGTCAAAACTTCCCCAAGGTACAAAATATTTCACCCGTTGTCCTTGGACTGGCCGCTACCACCACCAAACTAATACTGGTTACTGGGGAAGAGCTGTTTGGACGCGTCCTTCCCCCCAAAATACTTCCCAAAACCTTGCACCCCACTTCCTGGACAAGGTTTGGTAAAAAGCCTCACCAATTTGCCTAGGTGACTACAGACCCAAATCCTTGGATCTGAGAACAATGAAAAAGCATTCAGTTTTCTTACAAGAAGACTTTTAATAAAAATAGACGTAAACAGAAATAAAGAAATCCCCCCTGTAAAATCAGGGTGGTAGATATCTTACAGGGTAATTAGATTCAAAAACATAGAGAACCCCTCTAGGCAAAACCTTAAGTTACAAAAAAGATACACAGACAGAAATAGTTATTCTATTCAGCACAATTCTTTTCTCAGCCATTTAAAGAAATCATAATCTAACACATACCTAGCTAGATTACTTACTAAAAGTTCTAAGACTCCATTCCTGGACTATCCCCGGTAAAGACCAGCATATAGACAGACACAGACCCTTTGTTTCTCTCCCTCCTCCCAGCTTTTGAAAGTATCTTGTCTCCTCATTGGTCATTTTGGTCAGGTGCCAGCGAGGTTACCTTTAGCTTCTTAACCCTTTACAGGTGAGAGGAGCTTTCCCCTGGCCAGGAGGGATTTCAAAGGGGTTTACCCTTCCCTTTATATTTATGACACAGGGCATTCTAGATTACGTGATAGTTGCATGAGCCAAGGTGCAAAGTAATACCAGGTCACTGAAATTACTTTTGTTCCCTTCCACCTCACATATACATATGCTTACATGCATACAAATGAACATTTATTTCTGAGTTATTCTATATGTAGGTAGCTCTTTTTCAGCCTCCTAACATTTTTTTGTTGCTCTTCTTTGAATGCACTCAAAGTTTTCAATGTTGTTGAAAGCGTATGCAGAAAACTGAATACAATAGTCACATTATGGTTGAACTGAAGCAGCGTAGAGATCAGAGCTGGTAACAAGTTTTTGAAGGAAAAGTGTTTTCAACAAAAATAGTCCTTTTTCAAAATATTTTTTCACAATATTGTCAACATAGTCAAAAGTGTTTACTCAATGAAAAAAAATTATTTGCAAATTTGATCAAAAACACTATTGTAGACATTATTAAAATAGTTATAAAAATTTGCATTTACAGAAAACAGTTTCTAGTAAACAAAAAAGTTCAGTAACCATTTTGATATTTTTGATAAAAATTTCCAAAAAAGTATTGAAATGTTTAAAAACCAGAAATACGTCAAATCTTTCAAAATTAAAACAATTTCAGTTTTTTTCATGAAACTAGTTTTTTATTTTTTGACCATTTGTAATAGATAAAAAAAAGGAACAGAAAAGTAATTATTTTTATCTCCTTGCTTACACTTGTTATTTACTAAAATAGATTTCATTGACAGATACAAAGGGGGGGATAATAGCCTTCAAATTACCATATGTATGTGAGATGAGAGAGGTGGGTAGATGCAGAGAAACATCACATAGGGCAATCTAATGCAAGGAGAAATGGTGGAAGGGGAACAGACTCATATCTGGCTTTCTTAGAGCTTTTATGTTACCAGTTCCCTTAGTGTATCAGTGATTCCCAGATAAATAAAACCTATGATGTCCCTAGTGGACTTCATGAAGTTTTCTGCTTTTCCACCCATTTTTAGCTAAAGAGGCTCGACTTATGAAATAAAGGTTGTTCAAGATCATTTAGCACCTGCATGCTACAGTGGAAAAAAACATGAACAAGTCACCTTTCCGTATTAGTGAGGCAGATTAGTTCAAATCCTGTTACCAACATGTGCACTGGCAGAGTTATGGTACCTGAATGGAAACAGCTGAACCACTTGAAGGTTCTTTTATATTAGTCAATTAGATCCTTTTTCATAGAGTTCAGTGTGCCCTGTCTTAAAACAGAGAGCACTTGTTGGAATACAATTGTTACATTCAGAATTGGCATTGCTGTAGAATTTCAAGAGAAGGGTGTGTGTAAAAGAAAGACAAATACAAAAAAGACTAATTTGCCTAGGGTAAATGTCTGAACCTTCATGTTGCCACAGAAAGAAAAATGGTCACAAACAAATGTAAAAATATACAGCCATGGTAATTCGAAGGCTATTCCCCCCCCCCCCCCCTTGTATCTGTTTTAGTAAATAACAAGTGTAAGCAAGGAGATTTAAAAAAAAACCTAAATGTTTATTTTGTGGAGATTTTTTATTGGTGTTAACAATTCGAGAGCCTGCCTTTTCCTGTTATAGACTCGTTGATATGCATAAGCTTTTCTAAGCATTTACATTCTATACATGAGGTAAATGTGCTCTCATAAATGATCACAACAAAAGACAATATTGGAAGCTACTTTAACACTAGCAAATGTTAGAAATTGACTTACTGATTATAAAATTCATTGCACTGAATACAAATGCCCTCAAACTGAACAATGAAAAACTGCTAACTGCTGTTGCTCTTTTAAGGTGAAATGGAAGTAACTGAGCTTTATGTGAGAAGTCCTCCCTCTTGTTCCCACATATGCATTCCCACGAAAAGATGCACATGGTGTAGAGAGTCTTGACAATTCTGTATGATACTAATACTCTTGTTTTGTTTTTAAAGTAAACGTTTAATATGTCATCCCTGCGATGCGCTCTTTAGAAAGTTATATACAGAGGACGGGAACAGAAAAGCTATCACTGGCATGTGCAGAATGTATTGGGAACAGAACAATCAAATCAAACCCAGTGTAAAGAAATAACTCATGACACATGCCTGCTTAGAAAGTGTATGCTACCTGGTGCCACAGCAGGATAGTGTAACTTGCAAATCCTTACAAATAAGAATCCAGCAATTTCCATATTGACCATTGTTCCCTTCATTGACACTTCGTTAGGAGGAAACAGACAGAAGTGCCTAACTGGTGAGCAAACATAGCACACCATTTTTCAATCATATCTGTCTGTAAAAGAACATTAAAGCGTTTTCTGGATGAAAGTAATATATAGGTCTTAGCTCTGGTGAATATCTAACCATGAATGAAAACAAGCTCTACCTTACAGAAATCATCCATAAGAAGTGCTTGGTTTGGTTTGGTTCTTTTGTATTTTTTTTTAAATCTAGAAGATAATTTTCAGTTGGTTTGCTGCCACCAACCCCCTACTTTGTAGAGTTACTCAGGAAAAAGTGATGACCTCCATGTTATTGAAGGTTGAACAATGTTAAGGTCATCCTCCTCCCTGGTTACTGATTCCTTATATAGTTGTTATCAAACACACATCAGAAGGTTATGGAAATTATGACAGGTTTATTACTTTTACTAACACCTATGACTATTGTCAAAGTAACAAAGGGGAGGAATAAGATTTATATATGGAATATATACATGTATACACTTAGAGCACTTTTTATAAAGAGCTCAATGTAAATAAATACTGAATGCTCTTTCTCTAAATCAGTGGTTCTCAACCAGGGGTACATCAATTCATCTAGAAATTTGCCTAGTTTTACAATAGGCTACATAAAAAGCACTAGCAAAGTCAGTACAAACTAAAATTTCACAGACAATGATTTGTTTATACTGCTCTGTATACAATACACTGAAATGTAAGTACAATATTTATATTCCAATTGATTTATTTTATGAATGTATTTTAAAAATGAGAAAGTGAGCAATTTTTATGTCTGATTTTGTAAGTTTTTAAGTGAGATGACACTTGGGGGTACACAAGACGAATCAGACTCTTGAAAGGGATACTGTACTCTGGAAAGGTTGAGAGCCACAGCTCTAAATGAACAATAACTATTAACTTAAATATACTCACACAGTCTCTCAGATTACCCAAAAGCCTTCATCCAGTATGTCTACATAGATGATTTGGAAACCCCAATAGTCACCTTACTTTTCCCGATATGGAAGAGGAGATGTTCACCATAAGACCCCAGTACACCCTTCTTGAAAGGTGACCATGTTCTAACCACACAGTATTCATTCACAATATCCAAGGAGCACAACTTCTTGGCTCAAAGCCATGTTAACTGCAGTGGTGCATACCAGCTCAGCTTGTTGCCATGTCTTTCTGAGTCATCTAAATAGAGACCCCTTGATGCCAGGACTGCAATGACTGAATTCCAAGGCGACTCAATGGTATCACCCTTTTAATGTCACCAGCCTGAAGCGAACAATCTAAATCAATCACAACGCCTATCTGTAATTTTCTACAGGTTCCACAAAATATAGGACCTGATGCTGCTCTCACTAAATCACAATAAAACTGACCTCTGTGTGTTCAGGATATGGCTTATAGCTTGTGATATAATATGTGATTACTTCCCTTTTCCTGCATTCACTGCCATTGGAGCAGTTTTTATAGTGGGGGTGCTGAGCGTCATTGTACAAACCTGTAAACCCTGTACATGATGGAAAGCACATCAGCACTTCTAGTTCCAGTGCTCCTGCCACCATTTCAGCCCGCTCCTCTGCAGAAGTTCAGGCCACAGCTCAGTCCTTTCCGTACAAAGATTTAACATTACACAGAGTTACAGTTCTGAGAGAGAAAGTGTGACCCGCAATTTGTCAAGAAGTAACGGTTAATAAGCATGAACAACCTGCAAGCAATATTTGAAATGGTTGTGACTATTGCAGCTCATCAGCAGCAACAGTCTTCAACTCTCACAACCAGTGATAACTACCAGTCTCCTTCTCTGGTTTACAGTGAGATAGGTTGCACACTGTGTGGATCCAAAGGATTTGCCACAGTCTTGAGACAGTGAACAGCTCTTATCCCTGCATCGTTTAGCTGTTGAGTTCTCCCTGGCTCGCTCCAACTTTCCCTATTTTGTAGTCTTCTCACTGAGCTCCAGTTGTTTGAGCCTTCAGATGGTGACTATGGGTATGTCCTGCAATGAAAGCTTTTTATATATCTTTGAAATGGTTACTGAGAATGTTTAGCAATGGCTACACCCATGATTTCTGGCTCCTACAAGGGAGTATCGCACCTGGCTCTGGTAAATCTGTACACACACACAGCCCCCAAAACAAGAAATGGTGTATCCACCCTACTTTGTTTTCCCTTACTTATGCAACTAAATGGAGCAGTGTATGCATGTGGGTTACACTTGTGCTTCCAAAGTGACTGAATAACCATTTATAGATACACTGCGAAAAGAGAAGTTGTTTCCATCCAATTCACTTAAACAAAACTAATTTAGCGGCAATAATAACACCAGAAAATACAGCTGCTTGGGCATGAACAGTGTACCCAGTTTTCAGAAGGAGGGCTTCAATGAAATCCCAGTGGCGTGCTTATTCTTTTCACAGCTCCTTTAACAAAAAGAGAATGTCAATGCGTAGGTTTATGATACAGTAGGATTGTCAGCATAAGGAGGTAGTTTCTTTCCATTAATATTGTGGGTTCAGAATTAGGAACAGAACTGGAACGTAACCCTGGGAGACACTTCACTCCTTTCTCCACATCCTCATGACTGACCACACCCCCTGCACCTAAAGATCCTGCTGACATCCATGCCTGTCTAATTGCTGTGGGAAGTGAAGAGAGAAATCCTCTGTGTCTCCCCTTTCCTGGCCTTCATAGTAATATAAAAGCCTTTGGCCCTTATGTGGGAAAGGTGAAGAAATATAGCTGCCCTTCCCTGCCAGATTCCTTCCCTCTAAAGCTCTCTGCACTGCATTCTCCCCACGACTGTTAACCATAGTCATTTCTCAGGGGGACTGTGGAGGCACATGCAAGATTTCAGGCAGATTGGTTTGATTTTGTGCAATTATGAAGGGAGGAGGAAGTCAAAATATGTTTTGTAGGCCTTGATGCTGCAGTCCTTATGTACCATGCAGTATGAAGTTCAAGGTTATTGTGTTTCAGTGCGAGCGCAGTGCAAATGAAACAGAGGCACAAGTAAGGTCGAGGGCTATGCATAGTCATCCACACTGAAAGGCAATAAATATCAAGCACCCAGCACCAAAAATAAGGATGAAATTAGTAATACAGTAGGTATGTCTGAGGAGAGTGGTTTAAGTGTGAACTCTATTATGAGGCACTGATTTTTATTAGTAGAAGTAATAGTATTTGTATAGTATTGTATTGCTCCTTGGATCAGGGCCTCCTTGTGCTGGGCACTGTCCACACAACAAAAATGCAGACCCTTGCCCCTAGCCATGTGTTTCCCTCCTAGGTCTCAATTGCTGCAGGGAGTGACTTGGCAGCCATTCAGCAGCTTTCTAGCGCAGAGTGAGAATCACGTTTGCTCCCTTTTTACAGTTTGCTTATGCGTGCCACACTCTGCACCTTCACAGAGTGAGGCCTAGTCCGTATCGGGAAGCTAGCTTCAACCTCACGCACATAACCTCATGTCTATACATGATGTATTTCCTTTCTCCACAGTGCTTTGCAGTACTTTCAGTTTTTCTCTATTCAAGCCCTAAGGAATTGTTAAACAGAAGATCCTAATATTAGTAAGTTAATGTTTTAGATATGGGCTGCCTTAATTTTCCTCTGTATAAATTGGTTTTAGAAATCAACCTTAATTATTTCTGCAGTTGATCAGCAGCACTTTGGAGAGCTGATTTCACCCGGTATTCCTGTATAAGACAGTTGGAAGTTTTCTACCGTAACAAAACAATGTCAGTGAAGCAGCCAGATGTATAAACAGTGGATCATGGTTCAAGTTCATGTTATTGCTTTAGAGATGCAACCAGAACCTCAGAACCAAACACTCCCGATCTTTGGGAAAGCTTAATTCCATGCGTGGCAGCTCAGACCCCTCTCAGTTATACATACTTGTTTTGCAACTGAAAATACATGAAATAAGACTTACTTTGCAAAAAAGTTATCCACACATTGGTAGGAATACATTGTGTCCACTTTGGTACTAAATTGCCAGGGTGAGAGGAAGGGAGCGATTAATGTTAATTGTTCTGCTTATTATTGTCCTATCAATGGCCAGTTATACTGCTGATGATGTTGAGGGTTCCCTAAGAGTCTAATTCTTTAAGACGAAGGAATGCAGGAATTTCTGGCTATTTGTTTGCTGTCAGTAAAATTTCACCTGTATTTTTGTTGCTTTTGTTTTTCATCTCATAGCACTAGCTAGGGATGCCATGTAAACATCCAGTGTCAGTAAATATGTTGCCGTTTTCTCCTTTTCTTCAATTTTGATTAGAACAAGCAACATTTTGGTGTACTTTTTAATTAAAAACTGCTTTGATTAAAAGCTTTTTCTTTTCTTTTCTGCTTGGATCTAAAGAGTTTGTTCTAGTGAGGCACAAGATCAAAGGATTTTTTGTTTTTATTCATTTATATTACAGTGAAAATTAAACCTTTTCTTTTTACCAAAGACAAAGCAAACAAAAATATATGTAACAGGAGCTACCAAAGAACATATGCATTTATTAAGTATTTTTGTGCCTTAACAACCAACACAAACACCTGGAGGGTAGAAGACGAAGAGAAATGAGAATTAGGCAACCTGTCTGTGAATGTAATGTAACTCCTACAGTTTTTGGTACAGACTGTGCTATGAAATAATATTCTGTTATATGAAGTAGATTGCTCTCCAGAGTCCCTAATATGTTAGCCTCGAATATGGGGGATTTATTCCAACCAGCAAATGGACTTTGGAAAATAAAAATACAATTGGCAACAAACTGCCCCAACAAAGGGGGCTTTACTCCTTGCTGAGTAGTTCATTCCTGTATCTCAGCTAATTGCTTTTATTGTACTGAATAACTAATGTTTAGCCACAAGCAACTACTACAGCAATAGAGAAATAAATATGCAGTTTTGTAGAATTCAGCCCCCACTACCTGCTTACTTTTTCACATAAAATACAA
The DNA here is from genome assembly GCF_965140295.1 of Lepidochelys olivacea. Classification (NCBI taxonomy): domain Eukaryota; kingdom Metazoa; phylum Chordata; order Testudines; family Cheloniidae; genus Lepidochelys; species Lepidochelys olivacea. The sequence continues at coordinate 41,758,781 of NC_140414.1, read as the reverse complement.
TTAGGTTCTGCAAATAGAAAAATGCAGTTCAGTATACTTAAGTGGCTTGAAAAACCATCATTTTAATACAAGTGTCTTATATTCCACTGCTGCTTAAGAGGGCTTGTTTACACAGTGCGTTAGTTTGCACAAGAGGGATTTAAATTCTAGTGAGCATTGGCGTGTTGCACACTAACTGGCCTGTCTGGACACTGCTGGTGCACACTAAAAGTTCCCTAATGTGCATTAATATAGTACCCAGGACTACATTAATGGTCACTAGGGGAACTTTTAGTGTGCACAAGCAGTGTCCATGCAGGTCAGGTTGTGCACAACATGTTCAAATCAGGTGGTGCACTGGAGTTTACACTGCTCTAGTGCAGTCTAACACAACATGGAGACAAGCCCAGAGCTAAAATTTCTACTTTGACAATTTACTAACACAGTATGCTATAAGAGGCTTCACTTGATTCATATACTATGATGAAATGTGACCTCTTTGAAGACTTGGCATCCTGGAATCACCTTATATGCATAGATCACTGGAGGCAAGACTTTCCAAAAATCCAACAGAAAGGGCATACACTTAACTCAGACTTCTTGCAAGGAGTCCTTTTAGGCTCTATACAGAGATGCAAACTGAGGTGGGATTTTATGGTGGAAAGGGCAGAAGCAAGTAAAAGTAAGTAGGTTTCTTGTAAAATTTAAAATAAATTATTCTAAATACTCCTTTGGATTACAGTAGTGTATTTATAACAGAATAACAATCAATTCAGGATATCTGTTTGTGCTGGCAAAGGACCTTTTACGGATGCAGTGGGGAAGGCAGCACATCTTTGGACTTCTGTGTCATTCAGGACTGCAACTGGAGGGAGAACAGAACTTCTCTCAAGTGTGGTGACTGGGGCAGAACTCACCAAGACTGAGAGAGCCTGCCAATTTAGTAGTTATGGCTTAGTGAGAAGTCAGTAAACTTTTTTTGATAATTAAGGCTCTGATTCTGGAGGGCATTTAACTGCATGTTTAACTTTAAACACCCTGACTCTAATAGGACTATTCATGTGCTTAAAGTTAAACACTATCGTAAGTGTTCTGTTGAACTGGTGGCCATTAAAGTATATTGTGAATGTTTGTTCGTGTTACCTGTTGGTGCATTCCCTGATTTGATAAGTTGGCTCTTTTTCCTAGAACATACTTGACATCATTGTTCATACGTATTTTTGATGAATTTACATGTCCTTACTCTCATGGGTTTTTGGTGAATGGCTGGATTTAAACTTTTTTTTTTTTAAAGAACTCTATGACAAAATTAAGATGATCTTATTTGTGCTTATATATACTTTGTATTAGTTACATTTTATATATTTATCCTATGTCAGTTTCTACCGCAAGATAAATACACAAACATTATTGCAGCCTGTACATGTTCATATTTTATGTGGTTTTTTTCCGGCATGGCATGAGTCATAGATCAAATTCACCCCAATGTAAGCTGTTGTAGCTCCTTGAAATAAATAGGGTTGTATGTGCTTTATACCAGCTGTGAACTTAGCTGGGAAAGTCTGGCATTGTAATAAGGATGACCGCCTGTTCCACACACAGACAAAAAAGAATAATGGCTAGATCCATAATAATAATTTAAGATACTCTTTTTGCCACATTGCTTCTGGCCCTAATGAATCGTTTGTTTTCACAGAGTCACTGGAGGTGAACTGTTTGAGGATATAGTTGCAAGGGAATATTACAGTGAAGCAGATGCCAGGTAAGTGCTTGATTTCTAAAATGTTGTTTATTGCTAGATTTTAACAATTAGCTTTAATTATGCTAGCATATTTACTTATTTTGATGTTTACTTATGGTGTTTGGCATCAGTTAGAACAGAGCAATTCAGCCTTCATCTATAGTTCCCATCAAGGCTTTGTTAGATTTGGAAGATAGACATGGTCTAGTGGCTTGAGCTCAGTTTGGGTGATGGTAAATTTCACATTGCCTTCAATAGAACCATGATTTCACCCCTGTTATCATAACATGATTCTGACACTCACTGTGTCCTTAGTAAAGATACTTTCTGCCTCAATTTTCCCATCTGTAGAATGGAAATAATACTTCAATGTGACATAAAGCTTCTAATACACATTAATTTTGGAAAGCTCTACATATTTAATATTACTAGTGTTCTGAATCCAAAAAACTTTTCATTCCTTTGAGATACATTTTTTCCCCATTAACAAACAGTAGTAGTGACTGCATGTCTCTGTCAGTGCTCAAACTGTGGAGCTGCAGTTATTAGCTGTAACTGCAACTGCTTATTGAAAAAAGAGAAGAAAAGGCTGAATCTTAACATGATTCTTTAGAGATAGGGGCATCCAGGGTACCATAGCCTTTTCCCAATTCAGTGTTCTGCTGACCTCGTGACGTTTCCAAATCTGCAAACACTCTGGTCCATTAGGTTCCCTAATGCACCTCTTCATATTTGTCCCATTGCTAACTTTGTAGGAAAACTCCTTTTAAAATAAATTTAACGAGATATTTTGCTTCTGTATATTTATAATATCCAAATCACATAGAGATGCCATGTAGTAATATAACATTCAATCAGTCCTTTACAATGGTAAGGGTTGTTCTTTTAAACCACAGTCACTTTATGTAAAACACATTTTTGGGAGAGTTTAAAATAACAGCACAAATATTCTGTCCTTTAAATTTCATTTAGCAGATGGAGAGAAAACATTAGCAGTGTCCCAAGTGTGTATAACAAGTAGTAATGGGATGATGGTGAGCAAAGGAAAATCTGGGCAGGATGTTAGGAAACTTCCTGACACTGAAATTGATTAGACTGAAAAATAATCTCCTAAGGAAACCTGATCGCTCAGGACATTTAAAACTAAGCTGGACAAAACATGCTGCAGAGGAGAAAATTGGATTAGCAGTTGTGGAGGGCTGACTGAATAATTTTTGCATACTCTAATTTCTTTAGTTCTGTGGAAACAGTCACATTTTCTAATGCTGATGCCAAATGCCACAAAGTGGTTATGCTTTTTTTTAAAGAAAAGAAAAACTGAGGTGATTATTCTGGTTTAAAAGTTGTTATTATCTGATGCAAAGGGGTGCATACAAATATATACTGTATTAAACAAGTGGAGTGTTTAGGAATATTATACATCTATGTATATGTTTGTGTGTGTCCTTAGAAATAGCTAATGAGCTTTATAGATGCATGATCTATAATAAAAATAGGTCTTGTTCCTGCAAACCCTTACCTAAGTAGTCCTTATTCATGCAAGCAGTTTGTTTAATGTCAATAGGACTACTTAAGTGAGTTAATGACTACTCATGTAAGAAAGGGTTTTCAGAACTGGGCTCTACTTACTGATTTATGACTGTCCCTAACTACTGAATTTCATGGCAAAAACATTTAATATGATCAGCATCAAATCCATGGCCCTTTGACAAGTACAGTACATATAGTCCCAGATTTTCGACCCAATGAGAAGTAAAAATGAGCCCTTCTCATTGGCTATAACAGTGCTAAAAATGTCTGAAAATCATTCCATTGCTGTAGAAAACCAAAGTTTTCCGCTGTGTTTTTTGGCACTATAGATTGGCCAAAAATTTTAAATTGCATGTATAAAAAACCATGCTGCTAATTCCATATTTTAAGCACCTAAATAAAAGTGGCCTGATTTTTCAGTGGTAATTATTTCAATGCAAACTATGGGTTCTCAGCATTTAGTTATACACTTACGCATTTAGAAACCTATATTCATACACCCGTGTTTGAAGATTTTGGTTCAGGACCTTTAATGCTGATTTCCATTTTACACGTGGCTACTAACCAAATTATTGTTGTCACTGCTGTTTTAAATGAAAATGTATACTTCCTTATTGAAACATTTACATTTATTTTCCCATTAATACTTTCTACAAGAAACCATTATATTCAAAATGATAAATGTTTTGTTTTTTCTTGTTTATTTTTTTAAATTCTTTACTCTTGTTTCTTCTGTATCTTTTCATTTTTGTTCATTTCCTTATTTCAACACTTGTGTGTTAATATTGATGTCAGAATATAAACTTTCTCAGAAAGTATATCAGAAACCATTTAAGGATTTCACTGCCCTCCCAAATTTTTTCTGTTTTTTTTAAGATTTGTTATGTTCTTTAAAAATCTCCGTGCTGCTGAATGAAAACACTACACAAATTGTTCTGTCTGATGATATCACACTTTAGATGCTAAATGTTTTTTTTGTTTGTTTGTTTTTTTATTTTTGTTTGTTTTAGATCTGGAAATATTTTTATATTCAGCATTGTTTTGTTCCAATTCCATGTGCAATTAAGATTTGTCAGGAAATGTAACTCTGTTTTTGTTCCTTATATTTTTTTTAATTTTATTTTATTTTGCATTTGATGTGATTATGTGCCTTTAAAATGTTCTCCCTTCCATTCTGCCCTTGTATCTTTGCAGTCATTGTATACAGCAGATTCTAGAAAGTGTTAATCATTGTCACCTAAATGGCATAGTTCACAGAGACCTGAAGGTCAGTATCTGGTGCCCATAAATTGGATAAGAGTTTTTTTTTACTTTGAAAGGGCAGAGGGTGGGTTGGCTGAGATGTTCCCTTGCTTATCCTCCTCACCCTCAAAATGACTAATTGAATAAATAATGCATGAACCTCTTTCCAGTTTGCAAGTCTACAGGCCTAACATACATCATGGCAAAAGGGGAAGTAATTACTTTAAGATTGAAACCTGTAAGCTTCCAAGGTGTTGGATTTATCCCACCTAGTTGAACGTGGTTGGTATGATACTATATTTTGGAAGGAATTTCATTAATCATTCTGTATGCATCTGGAGTTGCACTTTGGCTGTGATGTATGTCAGCCTGCAGATTTAAACACCACTTCTGTTCTGAGACCATGGGTTGCAGTAGCAGAACAACTGGTCACACATTGCTCCATTAGAGTATGACGAACTCTCAGGCAAGAGATGATTGTCAACTAAATTAAAACATGAGAAGTTAATAATTTATCTAAAATACATTACTTATAGTAATTTTACCTTAATGGCTGCTATGATTTTTAATGCAACAGAGAGCTCTCAGGAAGTAAGGGAGGAAAAGGAACAAATGCCACTAAATATTTAACATAACTTTTTAAAAAATGATGTTATCAACACATTTTCAGTATCAGTACTTGTTGCATTTTTAAAATACAGTAATCTCCGAAATAGCATATCCCCATTAACAGGACTTCTCCATTAAATCAAGTGGAGTCCACGTTGACCTTCCTTCTTCCAAATGCCAAGTACAGATCAAAATGGGTTAAAATAAGGTAAAGCCTTCACCTGGCATGGTATTTCTGAGATAGTAGCTGCTCTGTGTGAGTGATGTGTGTACATTTCTGAAGGTTGTGTAAAAACATCTTCAGTTGTTTGCTAGTTTTGCACTTTAACCCAGTCTCGCTGAGGGTATACAGACAGTGAGTGTAAGCTTGGAACTAACACACGCCCCCTGGTGTTTGCATGCAGTCATTGCATTCAGCAGATCCTGGAGGCTGTGCTACACTGTCATCAGATGGGAGTAGTCCATCGGGACTTGAAGGTGAGTAATACAGTTGGAGCAGATCTCACACCACACAGCTCCTACTTACTGTTCAGCTGCAGATGTGCATGTAAAGGCAGAAGAAATGAGCATGTCTTTTTGCATAAACTTGCTTGTAGACTTTACCGAACTGGAATAGCTAACCTAATTGAACAAATTGTTGCTGTTTAATAGAATTTCAATTTAAAAAGCAATTATGGTTACCAAACTTGTCCAGTGAAACTTCTTTTCCCTCCTCAGTGGCAAAAATAGGAGTGAACCTCTAAAATCCTCTCAACCTACTAAGGGATTGTCATTATCTATACATCTGTTAGTAACAGAGAAGAAAAGGAAAAAAGTTATTTTTCAAGTATTTGAGCACGTAATGTAATTACATAAACAGTATGCCACTCTGTCGTCCCAGAGCTGTCTGGGGTGGTAGGGGGGCAGCAGAGGTAACATGAATATGACTTTCAAACCATTTTTAGAAAGAGCTGCCTGAGAAGCATATTAATACATGCAGGCCACATGGCCTAGTGGTAAATGGCCATCCTGAGATCGCTGCTACCAAGGCCTACCCTTTTCTATTTCCTGTTGTGGCTGATGACTGTGCTACAGGCCACCTTTGTTTAAAGCTGGAATTGCTGCAGTTTTCTGACCAGAAAGTTCTTTAAGGTTAGAGTTCTTCCCAGAGTGGTGGTACTATTTAGAATAGAATTTTGGAAAAGAAGTTCCCTTTGCTAAGAGGAATATTACCCGTCTTAACTACATATATTTCCAAATGACTGGAGATAACTGCTACATCAAATTCCTCTCACATCTGGTGCAAGTTTGAGATGGAACTAAAGAGGTTGAAGTTTCTGCTCCTGGATGGCTCATAGATATGTCTACACTGCAGTTAAAAACCCATGGCTGGCTTATGCCATCTAACTCAGATTGACGGGGCTCGGGCTAAGAGGCTGTTTAATTGCAGTGTAGACACTTGGCTGGAGTCCAGGTTCTAGGACCCTACACGATGGGATGGTCCCAGAGCTCAGGCTATAGCCCAAGCCAAAATGTCTACCCTGCAATTAAACAGCCACACAGCCCAAGCCCTGCGAGCCTCAGTCAGTTCGTACAGGCCAGCCGCAAGTGTCTAGTTGCAATGTAGACATACTCTTAGAGACAAGCTAGATTGTCTGTCTATAAAAACACAGGTACTAACTTCTCATTCTTCATACAAAAGAAGAGAAAAACTAAACTCAGACAACACTCAGTCTCCAAGATCCTAGATGCAGTTAGTCTGTTTATATAGAAGGCTAATGGAAACTATCTGAATAATGGGTTCCCCTTGAAAAGGAAATAAAAAGGTGGCATCCTTATAGCCGAAGGCAGTTGTAGGTCTCACCCAATCCTTCATTTGAGTACACTCACTCTCTGTCTCTGTTTTCCCCGTACTGCCAACTGCCTTTCTCTTTGATCAAGGAATTTTATTATAAGGAGGTGGAATTTCCTTTCCAGATTGAGATTTTTCATCACCAATGATAGAACCAGGATCAAAATGTTGTCTTCCCTCTCCTCGTCTCTGACCCCCAGCAAAGAGCTGTATAGTTACTTTATTTTATTTATAGATTTCCTTAATGTTACACTAGATAAATCTAAGGAGTTGTAATGCAGGAAAACACGAATCAGAAAACCTAGGGGACGTGGTGGATTCCGAAAGCATAGTCAGCATCCTCCATTTTGCTCTTATGGAGCTCCATATTTCATATTTTGGACAACATTACAATGCCAAGTCTCTGTCCAGTCTACAAATCCTTCTCAGCAGCTGGATAACACATGTCTCAGTCAGCACCAGCTTTAAATGAAAGGATATGAAATTTGACCAGCTGCTTTAAAGATGCCTGTTCACACTGTATATACTGTACAATCCACTGTTAAAGAAACTGGTGTGTAGCTATATATACTGAGAGGATAAGGAATGGTTTGGTGTACCGTTCATATAAAGTGACATTTTCTTAGAGATGCATGAAAAAAGAATAATCCCTTATGTAACCCAACTGTGCTCTCTCCACCCCAGCCCACTTGTGGATTTTTTTTTATTTTGGCAAATCCTGAATGAATTGGAAGCAGTAGAGAGACTTTGTTCCTATCACCCATTAGTGCTTAATTTTGAAATAATTTCATTTTCAAGATGAAAACTTGAGGAAACTGAAAATCAGCCCCCTACTGCCCTCATGGAAGTGACACAGAGAAGGGAATATGTTCCAGGGCCATATTGAGTTTTCTACAACTCTCTCCACACAAGGATCTCGTGAAACTCCAGCAAGGAAGCCTGGAGAGGCTACTTAGAACTGTAGGAGGCCAGGCAACTAGGGGGGATGGTCTTGGCCTTGTGAGGGTTTGGAAGTATCTTTTCCTCAAACCCTATCCATATCCTAACAGCATACTTGCAAAATGTCCTTTCCCATTTGGTGTGAGAGGGATGATCTAGCTTCATTTTAGGGAAGTATATATATATATTTCTAGCTCTTTTTTAATGCAGTTGAGCAGCTAGAAATGAAGACGTGATCTGGCACTATATGACCACCAGGAAGTGCTCCATGGAACACTGTTTGGGAACCTTGGTGTATTGGAATGGATCTAGAACCCAATCCAGAAAAAACTGTCTCATAGGATTTTTAAAATTGCTGGTAAAAACACTTACTAATGGCTGTCTTCTTTCACATAGTTCACAGAACTCTTGCATGTAGAAATTTCAAGATCTAAGTTACATTGGCTCTGGCAATCAGCGGCCATGTTTCTTTTGAGAATCTAAGGTGATTAACAACCCCCACAGACTCCCATTGTGAAAAAAATATTCGAGATCAGGCTCCAGATATATTAAACCCCACACAAAACCTTTATGAATAAAGACATTTCCACACACAAGCCATAAACTCAGCTCTGTGTTAATTTATTTACAAGTAACTTTTAAAATCATCACTGCTTTTCTACATGCATGACTGCAGCCAGACTTTCTTCGTGCAGAGTGCAACTTTTTGATCCAGACTGATTTGTTAGTTTCATGGATGATACACAAGATTATGCTGTAAAATCTCCCAGTTCCTCTCCAGTTATGCATATATGACTTAGTCATTTGAAGTTCATGCATGATAAATATCTAGTGTGTTTCTTGTTATTCTGAACTGGCAGGTGCATGTTCTTTAAGGACATAGTCCCACACTATACTGCCTGGAAGGCTGTTGCTCTTATCATAGGAGTAAATGTGCTCCTTCTTTTTTTATTGAAACATACTTATTATCTTATGACAATGGTATTTGCTTACCGTACTTTAATCCCATTTAATAGGGAGATTACAGATTTCTAATTGTATAAAAAGGGGGGGGGAAGAGTTATGCCATTTCACAATGTGATCCCATTCAAAATAGGGTATGTGCTTCATGAATTAGGACTTGTGTGTCAACTGGTAGTGCATGAAATTTCACTGTGTTGGATTGTTGAAGATCACAAACAAATAGGACCATCAATTGCCTTAAGTTGTTTACTGCAAATTTCTCTCTGTTTGATTGAAAATCTCTAAGAATGTTAGCTATACATTGAAATAGGTATGAGGAAATAACAGACAATGTGACATTGTTTATATTAATATTTATAAAACATGTCAAAGTTAAAGAAACATTTAACATTATTTTTTAAATATTGGGGGTACTGTGATTTAAATAGATGGAAATAATTCAAGTGAAAAATAGATTACATTTTATTCTGGGAAACCTTAATCTTTATTTTAAATAAATGTATTGACTGAATCTCGTGTATGTCACAGTTTTTAACATAATAATTGGTAAGATTTAGCATATATGGGGCGAACGTTTAGATGACTTTCTCATATTTCTTTTGGAAGTTAACTGTTTCCATAACAAATGCCAGAGGGTGGGTGGTAACTCTGCTGAAGAGCTCCAGTTATATTATAGTTTTCATTATTACTAGACCAGTTTTCATATAATCCCCATCCCTTGTTTTCAGTGCTTAGTAATTGCTTAAAAATGACTAATTCCTTTAGGACTGAATTTCCATGTTTGGTCTCAACCCAATGTTGATTTTTTGCCGGGGATAGAGAGAAGATGAGAAGTCAAGGAAGTTTCATTCAACCATTTTTAAATTCAGTGAGGGTGAAAAAATACTTTTTGATTAAACCTTTTTAGATACAGCTACCGCAAAAATAGCAAGAAGGAAAAAGAAAAATACCTGTTGGTGTAAATAACATTCAATGAATAGGTAGTTCTTTGCTAGGTTTTTGGTTCATAAAAGTTGTGTGTGACAGGAAAATAATAAACTTCTGAACAAGATTTTAGAAGAACCTTGTTAGAAGCCATTGTTATTTATCATCATAATAATCACTGCAATGCCTAAAGGCCCTATTCACATTATGGTCCTTTTGTGCTAGGCACTGTACAGCCATATACTAAAAGACAGCCTCTCCCAAAAAGCTTACAGCCTTAGGCCCTGATCTCGCAAACATTATTAACCTTGAGCATGTGTATAGTCCAGCTGAAGCCAATGAAGGTGCTCACATGCTTAAAATAAAGCTCACATTGAAGACTTGGCAGCATTGGGGCCTCACTTTAAGACAAGATGTAATGATTTGGTGTACTGTTTTTAACATCCCTACACAAGAAATGCTTCAGGTAATTAGTGGGATACATTTGTAGGAGGGAGATAGTAATTAAAGCCAACATAGGGCATGTCCTCTCTTTTTTTTAAAGAAAATGTATTAATGTCAGGGCGAAAAAGAAAATGTCAGGGGAAGAATATTGGGTCCTACAGTTAGTGTCTCTGCTATATTTTTTCTGAATTCTACAATATTCTGCAAATTCTAACAAAACTTAACTTTGCTCTAGCAGCCTTATCTTTGCAAAGATTGATGTCCTGTATATTCTAAGGGGTGTGTTTAACAGCATACACAGACGCATTTTAAACTAAACACACTATTTGGAATGCTAACTTTTGCATTTCCTTAGCGTCTGTTTTAAATATGTAAAGTTAATGTTGCATTTGAATTCATATTAGAAACAAATCCAAGTACCTTACTTACAAAATACCTCATCAAAATACTTCAGCCATTCTTTTCCGGTTTCTTCTGAAACTCATAAGCATGCATTAATAGTGTTCTGTCTAAATGAATGATCATTTCCAATAGTAGTAGATATACCCATACAAAAAGACTCTCATATTCAGTGTACAGCAATTGTTCAAAACCATTTATTTGGTTAAAAATAGTCATTTCTTGCTGTTTCCTAGAATCTAACTTGTAATTGAAAAGTGATGACAAATAGCAACAACAATAACAGTAGCTATTATTACTATCCTTGCCGTTGCTATTTTTGGTAACACAGACCATGCGAGGCACTGTGCAAACACAGAAGGTACAGTTCCCATGCTGAAGAGATTGCACTATATAATCTATTTAATATCCATTCTCTATATATATATATATATATATATATATATATATATATATATATATATATATATATATATATATAAAAAAATCATGACTCTTACTGTTATTGCTGTATGACGCAAAGCACATTTATGATGTTGCAGCGAGTAATATACTGATCCTGCAAAAATTCTGCATGCAGATCAGACGCAACCTATATTTTCCCCAGCAACATTTTTGTAGGTAAATTGTGATTGCCAGCTTTGTGTCACAAAGGCAGATGCCAAACACAAAGTTTGATCACACAGATCCCCATAATCTCTTCAGTAGGTCTACACATCTCTTTTCGTCTTGCTATCATGCAGGATTGGGAAGGCCATTTGCAGGCCAGGTGGTCCTTTAGAATGAATGAAAGACATAGGTTTCTGTAATATTCAAGGGGAAATGCATGGTTTGTTTTCTTCACTCTATAAATAGTTTTGTACTTTTCAGTATTGCCAATCATTGAATACTGGACTGGAAAATGTAACTGTTGAAAAAAGTTACTTACGATGTGTTCTCATCTCATTTCCCCTCTCTCCCCCTTTCCTCTTTGCTCTCTCTCTGAATAAAGCCTGAGAATTTACTTTTAGCTAGCAAATCCAAGGGAGCAGCTGTAAAATTGGCAGACTTCGGATTGGCTATAGAAGTTCAAGGAGAACAACAGGCTTGGTTTGGTAAGTGAACCTTCTTCTATTTTTTGTTTCTTTAACCTCACATTTCTGCCCATCCTCCCAACCCTTCCTGTTCCCACCCTCATAATAATAATGGACAATCATACATAGTAGAGTTGAATATGTGGTGGTTGGCTGTTTTGTTTGTACTGTAATTCAGTTTCTACATCTTACTTCACTTTGGGCTTCTTCCTGCACAGTGTTGAGCATCCTGAATTCTTATTACCTCGGCAGAGTCTGGGGAGCTCAGCATCTTGCTAAAAACTCAGTAGGTAAAATTTTTAAAAGCACTTATGTGACATAGGAGCCTAAGTCCCATTTGCAGACATCACTTAGGGACTAAGAAACCTAAGTCCCATTGACTTTCAGTAGGAGGCACAAAGATATATCGAAGGGTGGAGTCAAATGCATCGATTATGACTTCAAAAAGAGAAATTTCTTACTTCAAATCATCTCCTAAATCCTTCCCCCCCCCAACCCCCCCGAAGGAAGATATACACTGTCAAATTGTATCCTCTAGATCATGCAAGAAGGGGTCAGGCAGAGCTCTTTACACACATTCTGAGATCCACGGTAAGGGTAGTAGGTGGACACACAGTGTGCGAGGGGAGTAGGATCACTAGGGATGGGGGACATGCATTGTCCCCTTCATGCTTCAGAAAAGATAATACAGCCCCCAGATAACTAATCAATCAGTTCATCCAGGCCTGATTTAATGTAGAAAACATCTGCAGATTGCAAATTCATTATTGTCATTACCTGAAGGTCAAAATAAATAAAAGCGAGAAAAAGAGTTTATTCTCAGTTTTTAAAAAAATACTAAGGTATGTATGAATAAGGTGTTTTTAACTCAACATATGTCGAGCATAAACCAAAAATAATTAGGACTCCAAAGGAACAATATAGCACAAAATGGTTGTCGCAGATACCATTCACATGTACAGTAGCTGGAAAACTATGTTTAAAAATTAAGTAAAAAACCTGGAGTTTGCTGTCAGAGTAACAGAACAAAAGCAGTAGGTTAGCCATGCTGAGTGTCTGAAGAGTTGGGTACATATGTACACATTTGTGCATAACAGTGTCCTTATTAACTAGTCCAGTGTTTTAAATCCCACTCTGTTTTATAGTGGATTTCCAAAATCCAGAAGACACAGAGTTGCATTGGGGACCTAAATATCACCACTGCATATAACTGGTCAAGCCAGCACAACAGGACTTGATCAAAAATAATACAGAATGAAGTTGTGTATTAATGGCAAAAACAACTGGCAAATCAGGAAAAAAAAATAATCAGGGTGAGTTTTAATCCTGAGATATTTTAAATGGTATTTCAGTAATAGGGTGAATTCAGAAGAGTGCCCAGGATTTTGCTGTTCCTGTGGGTCTCTATAAAAATAAATTCTGCACTTGATCCTATGCAGCTGTGATGCATTTAAAGTAAATGTTTTGGGCTACAAGTAATTCAGCGGGGGCTGACGCAAAAAACTTTTAAGAAGGGTATAATGTAAGAAATTCTGTACATTGCTGCGTAGGTTAGTGAAAAATGAACATTATTATATAATTTAAAAATGGAACCAAAGTGGTAAGTGTCCAAGGCCTCTGGTGCCAAGGCAGTAAGAATAGGATAGGCCCAGTATTACCCTTTAATCAAACAACACTGTGGTGCTGTTGAAATTAGGGAAGGGCAAAGTGGTTCTGAATTACAAAAAGAACCAATTCAAACCTTCATCCAGCTGTTAAAAACTTCCCCATCTTGGTAAAGGAAGTGTGGGGGAGTTGTAGGGAAGATCACAAGGAGAGGGAAGAGAGTGTGAATGGATTTGTTTTCAAATATCTTTGGTATGGATTCAGCTGTTAGCAGTGGAATGAGGAAAGCAGCATGTTGTAACAAAGCAATTTTTATTTGTTTTTCTATTTGGAGATGAAGGGTTCTGTGCCTGTTTTGTAATTTTTTTCCCCCATCCCTTTCTAATAATGTTTTAAATCCCCTCTTTTTCCACCTACAAAGCCCTTGCGTAGTATATAATTTGGGCTTAATTTTCCATTGACTTTCATGGAGTTACTTTTGACTTACACCGCTATGAGTTCAGAGTTAGGCCCTAGTCTGCTACTTTATACTGGTAAAAGTCCAAAGCCCATGATGCAAGGAGTGTTTGTTCAGGTTTTTGCAAGGAACATGCATGGATCATGCCTGATTAAATGCAGTGTTGAATATTTGTGCATGATGTATGAGCCTTTGAAGAAGCAACTCCTTCTGATGCATGTCAAGTGCCATTCTTCCTATAGGGTATGTCTACGCTGCAATCGAAAGTGGGGGGACTGATTACAGCTCAGATAAGCATACCCATGCCAGCTTTAATTTAGTGAACATGACTAAAAATAGCAGTGAAGTTGCAGCAGCATATGTCTCAGTGTGGGCTAGCAATGCAAGTAGGTACCCAAGGTTCTGGGCAGGCTTGTACAGCCCATGCTGAAGCCTGTGCTGTTGTAACGTCACTGCATTTTAGCCATGCTAGGTTGATTAAAGCTAGCACGGGTGCGTCTATCTAAGCTACAGTCACATCTTTGGTTTTACTGTAGATCTACCCATAGCTAGCCCTACAATGAAGAACTTGAACTTGCAGGGCTCTGCATAGTAATAATATGTTGAACTTTCTCTCTCTCCCAATTTCCAGTGGAACTTTTGTTATCTGGTGGATTTTCCAGCACTTAGTGACTCACAAATACTACTTATAGCTCTGAACCCATCAGGATCTTTTTCTGTGTATTGTGAGGGACAAATTCTCTCCTGGCAGAGTTGCACTGAAGTCAGTAGATTTATGCCAGCAGAGAATATGGTCCAGAATATATTATATCCTGTTTGGAGAATGCAAGATATTTTCCTGTTTTGCACATTTGTTAATCAAATAAGCTTCATTTCTGTGTAGCTGTTTGTAAAAAGCTTGGCAACGTTTTCCCAAAACACCCCACCCAGTTAGCAGGTGTTTAATCTACTGGAAACCCATCAAGTGGGCTCTGCTGACTCACTGAAGCAGGTGACTCATTACCCCACATTAAAGTCCATGGAAAGATCCTGTTAACTCATTGGGAGCTGGATTGAGCCCTAGTTGCACCTTGTCTTAAATTTAGGGTTACCATATTTCAGGTTCCCCAAAAGAGGACACTGCTGTGGAGGGAGGGGAAGGGGGCACAGTGGGTGGGGGCGGGGAGGATGCTGGAAAGATTACCAGCTGAGGCTCTAGGCACATAGACACTATTCAGTTAAATGGTCTTAACTGGTCTTTGTAGGCTCAATTGCATCTTTTTTCAATTATAGATAGATTAAAATATTCTAGCCAAGTTTGCATAATACAGTAACAGTCACCAAATCAATATTCTGGTCATTCAGGCAGTCTTATAGGCAATAGTACTTCATGGCCATTGGCGAACAGGACAGTTTCCATTAAAACTGTGTTTTAGAAAAAGTCTGAGATTATTCATCTGTCAGTGTACCAGCATTCATTCATTCTAGTCATCAATTACTTTCATTTTTACATAATGCTTGGCATGTTTTGGTGTCTTCCATGCCTCCATTTTGTGTTTCTCCTAAGAGGAAAACAACATTGTCTAGTATTTAAAGAATGAGGAGGAACTTGTAAATTCCATGAACCAAATTCACTACAGAGTTTGGACCAGCTTTTACCTGGAACATCCACAGGGGACACAGGTGTGGTAGTAGAAAACTCCCACAATGTCACTTATATCAGAGGTGGCCTGTAAAGAGCTGGCACAATCTGAAAAATGAATGGCAGTGTTTGGAAAGAGGCTGCAGCCTGATTTGATTTCTACTATGAGCAACTGGCACTATGATGCTCCGGTGGGAGCAAAAACTTCTACTCCCCTCAGCTCAATTTCCAAAGGAGGGCAGTGAGAGTACCACAACCTGGCATTAACTGGGATGAATCCCCAGTTTGGGAGAAAGGGTTTGGATAACATTTTGTAATATACACTGGTCTACACTAGTTTTCTAATTCTGGCCCTACTTATTGCTTATACATTGAGAAAACTTTCCATGGGATCCAGCTGCATTTTATTCATGGAGTATTTTCACTTTTTTAATATGAACATGAGACTGTAGCTTTACTCTTACTGTATTCTGTTTGGACAATAAGTGCACTTGATACCACCGAAGTATAAAATATGTGATAACATTCGTAACAAATTTACGTGGATGTCAGTCTGACAATCCACAGAATGGATAGATGGCTGAATTAAAGGATCCACAGGAGATGATTTGTGATTCCTAGATGAGCTCTACTGACATAATTTCTATAGTTTAGGGCTTATCTTATGCTAACTCTGATCAGTCTAATAACAAACAACCAGCAAAAATGTTCATATGATCAGGTACACCTTCTTTTTCCTCTCTGTAAGACACTCACGGGCTAAGTACATCACTTAGGGCAGGTCTTCACTACCTGCCGGATTGGCGGGTAGTGATCGATCTGTCGGGGATCGATTTATCAAGTCTTGTCTAGACACGATAAATGGATCCCCGAACACGCTCCCCATCAGCTCCGGAACTCCAGCTCACGAGAGGCGGAAGCAGAGTTGACGGGGGAGCGGCAGCTGTCAACTCGCCGCCATCCTCACGGCCAGGTAAGTCGACCTAAGATACGCCGACTTCAGCTACGCTATTTGTGTAGCTGAAGTTGCGTATCTTAGGTCGACATCTCCCTCCCTCCCCCCCAGCGTAGACCAGGGCTTAGGCGCTGACCTGGATAAAATAGAAAAGATACTGCATTTACTGGGAGATGGACAGGAAGATATAGTAGAATTTTCCCCTCTGTAACTTTTATGACTCTGTGACACCAAATAAATGCACTGCTTGTCATTGCTGGAGGCCTACAATAGATTTACTGTAGTACATAAATCATGAGAGTGTCTGCACTGAATCTTTATGTGAAATCTCCCACTCTTGCTCTTTCATCAGTGTAGCTCCACCAGTAGTAACAACAATTGGATTGCAGATGTAGGCAGATGTCCAACGTTATTTTTACTGTCATACCTCTACACTGGACATGGTGGTGTCCTGTCTACACCAACACTCCCATTGTCACTACTACCTGATGAGCTGAGCTAAAGGTGTCCCAAAGGTAGGAGATTTTAAAACTAAATAGCTAATATAGACACAGTCTGCAGAAGAGGGTGTTATTTAAGAAATTCTTTGTTATACTGTATATTCAGTTATGGAGAACACAACTGTTCTCATGACTGACTGGCTAACTCTCTCATCATGCTTTCTGACAGGTTTTGCTGGTACACCAGGATATCTTTCACCAGAAGTGCTACGAAAAGATCCTTATGGGAAGCCAGTGGACATGTGGGCATGTGGTAAGAAACAATTTTGAAGAATTGTATTTAGCCCACTACATTGTGATCTGTCCGTTAGGAGCCTCTGTTTCATGTATTTCAGAGTTAATTTTAAATGTTTCCTTATCTCATATTTACCTTTTCAGTAGTTGTTTATTTGAATAGTAGTTATTATTTGAATGTTACAGTTAAGCAAATGTGCTGTCAGAGCACTCTTGACCCTGTCTACACTACAGGTGTAACAGTGTCCTAGAACCTAGCAACAACACAATTTTTCCTTAACATGGTTACAAACATGGTTCCAGTTTGTGTTATAGACTGGGCCTTAATTATATTTCATTACCCGGCTAAATACCAATCTCTCTCCATTGCTTTAGCTGCCCAGTTAAAATGTTTGAATTGCCCTGAAATCATATTTGTAACCAGGTTAAGGGACAACCATTTTGTAATCTGGTTCTTTAACAGGTACTATTTGTAGCATAGACAGATTGATTAGGCCATATCTGTGAATGCACTTGCGTCTTGTAGTTATCCCAAAACCACGGCCGAATAAATGACAAATCAGATAGGCTTGTCTATGGTAGACTCTTTTCTTAAAATTTTCCATCATCTTTACCATCAGTACACTAATGAGAGCACTTACATTAGCAGGCTGGTTTTAATCTCTGTGCTGTCTAAGACTGTTCCGAGTAGGACTAGAGGAGATATCCCTGTCTGTCTCTAGAGCTAACTAGACATTTCCAATGTGCCCATCCCCATAGTATCTAGGCACCATTTCCAGGCACGTAGTCTTCACCTGCACTCCCCATAATTTCTTCCAGGATGTCATCATGTGAACTCTACAGCTGCCTCAGAGCATTGTCAGGATGTTTATTTTCCAACATGTGGAAGATTTCTATTCAGCTGTACTACCAAATAAGTCATTTGCCTTATTTGTTTGTTCCTGTTTTGTGCAGCCTTGAGGCATGATTCAGTTCATGTTCACTGTGGCTAGTTTACATGAATGGCTTAATTAGTGCTACTTTGGACTTCCTCCAGGTGTCATTCTCTATATTCTCCTTGTGGGATACCCTCCTTTCTGGGATGAAGACCAGCACAGACTCTATCAGCAGATCAAGGCTGGTGCTTATGACGTATGTATTATGAGCTACTCTTATAATTGTTTTTAATTCGAGCTTTCAGTATGAGTTTGCTAGACTAAGAAGGGAGTGAAAACTAAGGAGGAATTAGTTCCTAAATATTTCTGTTCTTATCAGCATTTTTATGATCCACTCTCTTTATATGAGTAAACATCTCTTTGGCCTGTACAATATATAATATATACCATTATGCAGTATATTTCTATCTGCCTGTTTAAACAGTACCTATATTTCTACTACTGTGTACCTTTGCCCACAATCCTACAACTGTTGCTTTTTAGGGATGGTATTGAGAGAGCACAAGGTTTTTCTTTCTGTTGGTTATTGTTACTGATTTTACATTTCAGTTAGATTAGTTACAGAGTATCACAGCTGTGATCTCAGTTGATTCACTTATAAGTTTGCATATGTGTGTCTGGCTGGGACAAATGTGTGCAAAAGGAGCCTTACAAATACGAATACCTCCTACAGTATGTTTTTTATCAAATTCCTTTACTGCTCAAAGTCTGAGTCTGGTAGTTACATTAGTCTAAAATCCTTTATGAATGATGGTTACTTTTGCTTTGTTCAGATCTTCAGTAGTATTTCTAAATTGACAAAACTTTAAATTCTTCAATGTACCACTGGTACCAACCTAAATAACTTTTTCCTGTGCATTATCTTTCATAAAGTTGTAGCCTGGCTAAATAGGCATAGCAGTAGCGTTATAGAGCCCAGTTCTGCAAACACTTATGTGGGAATAGTCCCATTGACTGTCAGTGCCCAGCAGTGAACGTTGGAAGGATTAGAGTAGTAGTTCAGAAGTGTTATAGATTTTATAGTATAGTACATTTATTTTAGACACAGTGAAATTGGAGTCTATTGGTGCTCAACTGATAAGCAATTTAAAGACTGAATGACTCAAAAAATTGTAAGGCATACAGAGCTTTCTATCTTTTAAGCCATTCATGTAAGCCTTGTAGTGGAAATGAGTTTATGGTCTCAGTCTTGTTCTTAGTGGTCAAGCGCCCATATTGCAAAACATACCATTCCAGTTGGCACTGCAGTCACAGCTGAGAAGGCAGTGATTAAATACATATGGAGACTGGACTGATCTTCCATAGAGGTGGTCCCTGCAGAAGAAGGTAGCACTCTCACTCTCCCTAGGTACCTGTTCTCTGGATCAGCAGTGACTCGAGCGCTATTAGATTCATAGACTTTAAGGCCGGAAGGGACCATCATGATCATCTAGTCTGACCTCCTGCACATTGCAGGCCAAAGAACCTCAACCACCCACTTCTGCAGTAGACCCCTAACCTCTGGTTGAGTTACTGAAGTCCACAAATCATGTTTTAAAGACTTCAAGTTATAGAGAATCCACCATTTATACTAGTTTAAAACTACAAGCAACCCGTGCCCCATTCTCAATTTCCACAAGCTCTAAATTCATTAATTTATAAAGTGAAAAACACAAGTTGCTTATGGCTGTGTTTCAGGAAAGCACTTGAGCACACACTTAAGTCCCATTCCAATGGGACTTAAGCACAAGCTTAAATGTTTTGCTGATCAGGGATGGGCTTAAGTACCTGATAAAGTGGTTTCATAAATCAGAGTTTAAACATTAAGATGTCATATACACTGTTTAACATTCAAGAAGACAAATAAGTCTATATGATAATTTTGTTTATTATTTTTATTGCAGTACTGTATTAGGCCGTGTACAAACACACAGAAAAGCACACTCCCTGATCTGAATTTCTTAGCCAACTGTATTCCCCTTGAATTTGTAATTTCATCCTCTAAGTGTCAGTTTGCATCATGTTGCACCACAAAATAAGTTAATATCTGAAACAAGCCTGTTAGAAGTCATCAAAACAATAAAGAAGAAAAAACATGTTTACATAAAAGGTTGTTTGAAATTATTTTCTTTATAACAGGCTTCTTTAGTCTTCGAATTTTTAAGCTGTGTTATCCATTCATGTGACATACTGTGTGTGTGTGTGTGTGTGTATACACACATACAGAGAGAGAATTACATATATATTTTTCCTTAAGTTTCCCTCACCAGAGTGGGATACAGTGACTCCTGAAGCCAAAGACCTCATCAATAAAATGCTTACCATCAACCCTGCCAAACGAATCACAGCATCAGAGGCACTGAAGCATCCATGGATATGTGTAAGTAGTTTCCACTTGCATGCCTAAAAAATTGTACATGCAAAATAGTTGATAGCATTTTCCAAAATCTAGTGCACAAATTCAGAAGGTTAATGATTATTTTTTTCCTTCCTTAGAGCTGTTTCATTGCAATGTAGTTAAATAGAGGAGATAAAACTGTAATTATCTAGACTCTGTGAATCTAGAAATAATTACCGTAACTGAGGTTCCAGCCTAAGAAACTGCCCTGTGCAGGCAGACCTGTGTGCCCAGAGACTTCACTGGGGCTCTTGAGTGGATACAGACATCCACTTGCACTGAGAATGGAGGATCATGGCCTTTAATGACAGGTTTCAGAGTAGCAGCCATGTTAGTCTGTATTCACAAAAAGAAAAGGAGTACTTGTGGCACCTTAGAGACTAACAAATTTATTTGAGCATAAGCTTTCTTGAGCTTTCATGCGATGAAGTGAGCTGTAGCTCACGAAAGCTTATGCTCAAATAGATTTGTTAGTCTCTAAGGTGCCACAAGTACTCCTTTTCTCATGGTCTTTAAGACATCATTATTATGTGCATGCTCAGGGAATACAGTATGGAGCTGTATCAAGAAAAATTCTCTCATATCGTGCTTTGCATCTTCAGAACAATTAATTCTCAAAACACTGGGAGATAGGTAAATGATACTGCCCCCATTGTGCAGGTAGGGTAAAACACGGAAACAGGAAATTAGGGATTTGCCTAAGGATACTCTGCAAGTCACTAACAGAGCCACAATCAGAACTGATGTGGTCCTGGTGCCCAGCCCTGCACTCATTCTAGTAGGCTGCAGTGTCTTCTCTATCATAGAACAATACAAGTGATAATGAGTTTCAGAAGAAATAAGGAGGATGTTGAATATTTCCTTTTTACACATTTCATGTTCCCATGCATCACACAATACTGGTAATGTTAAATAAAATTCCATTCATTTTTTTAAAAGAGAACTTTACAGGACACCACAATTCAGGATGCTATTACTGATTTTTTATTTTTATAATTATATATGGCCAGAATGGTTTGGTTTTAGTCAGTCTCTACACAGGTGTAAACCCCACTGATTTAAGTTGGAGTTTTTCATAGGTAAGGACTGAGTATAAACTGAGTCTCTAGTTTTGTATCAGGTTCCATTGGCATGCATTCCTGCACCCAGGCAAAATCTTGGAGACTTCACTGGTGCATTGAGGTTTGCTTGAGTAGATACCAGTGAGGGATAGGAGCTTAAGACTTAGGAATTTGGCCCATGCAGGTTATGATATGTTTGTTCTCCAGTAAATACAACATAACTCATATATTTGTGTGTATTGAATATATTGTTCTTTTCTTCTTCCTCAGCAACGTTCTACTGTGGCCTCTATGATGCACAGGCAGGAGACTGTAGATTGCTTGAAGAAATTCAATGCAAGAAGAAAACTAAAGGTAAGAAAGACAATTTCTTCAGGGGCATTTTAGTAGCAGGTAATTTTTGAAGGGTAAAAGGATACAGTGACATATATTCCATGTAGAGGATAACCATTCCTTAAAGGGATTTTATGGAGAATATTAACTATCTTGCGAACACTTAAAAACAAGTTTATATAAACAAACATCAGGCTTGGATCTTTAAATAAGTACAGCCATGTGAACTGTGCTGCAGTGCTTAATAAACAACATACGATTGAGCTCTGCATGCATTTCCAGCAGCATTTGTACTGCTTTTAAGATACAATTAATATAAATATCATCTACATACCTCTTTGGAATCAGGATGATAGTGATGACCCTCCATTTTAAAATCATGGGCATTTCTCCCTTTAGATAAAGGAAAACCTCCCTTAGTTGGTTGTGGTCATGTATGTTACATATAAACCACCAGTTGAACACAACTCATCCCAAGCAACTGAAGTAAGGGTCTGGGTTCTATTTCCAGTGTCATATGTGTGCAATTTAATTGATGACAAATATCCCTGTGTGTGCACATACATTTGTGGCAAGACTTGTTCTGACAGCTCAGTAACTATTCGGGGATTTATGATAGGTAATAGCTTTAAGAATAAGCTACAGTTTCTCCATTCCCAATGTACTCCACCTTATGCCAAATAATTCATAGAAAATCTATCATTCCGGAGTTGACCTCGATAGTCAAATGATTTATGATTAAGCATATTTGCCTTTTTGGTCTATTCATGCTCAGAGCTATGCGTAAATAATGCTAATTTGAGTTAACATATGTGTACACAGGGGGCCATTCTGACAACTATGCTGGCTACCAGAAATTTCTCAGGTATGTTTATTGAGCTCCAAATCCTTATGTTCTTTACATTTTGGTATCTGCTTAATGCAACCAGGCCTAATGAGAATTAGTTTAGTACAGTAAAGCTCTTTGCTACTGTGGAGTATGTAAAGTATAGTGTATTAAAGTTATTTCTTTTTTGGAGTGATCAGAGCAAAAATTACTCGCTGCTGTAGATTAAACTGAAAGGGTCATATTGAGCCTTTTGTAAGGTACAGGTGGTAGTTAGAATAATTTGGTGCACTGTCTGTTTGTTTCCCTTATTGTGAAGGGGGACGTTTTTTTCCTTCTTATTTGTAGAATCCTATCAAAGAGACCAGAAAATATTCCAGGTAGGAAGAGAAAAATAGCAAATGCTAAGGATAAATGTGCAAATTGAAATATGGTCAAAGAATAATATTTTAAAAGTTAAATTACATAGTAGAAGAGCATTTGAATACGCAAATCTAAAATACATTTTTAAACTTTACAGACATAAGTTTTTATGTTCTTACCTTATATAAAAAGCGACCTTATAGTACATATTTTACTACTTTTCTAGTAATATATCAAGTTTACCTCTAATACCATTCCTATGTGTTTGGGTTTCTTAATACTAATAAACACATGAAAGTTCTTCACTCTTTTACTTCTGCCTCATTCTCAAGCATCGTGTTATAGTAACATAAGAGTACATTTCTGCCTATGAAATAACAGCTGTGCTCTTGGTGTTTACAGTAATCAAACTCTAATGCTGAAGACCCAAGGTGTTTATTAGCCCAGGGCACCGTTATAATTATGTCTTAATTAGGAACGCGCTCAAAATATTGTGATGCTTAAATTTATAGTTACATATTTAAAGTTTTTCAATGAAGGAGAAAAGAAAAAATACCAAAATTAAAATAGCTATAAATTTCTGAAAGGGAAATTTGTAAAAGTGTTAAAGCCTTTCTTTCCCTTCATTCCTCCGATTTCCTAAACTTCTCTGCCTTCTCATTTTCTTCCTTCCTCTGACCATCTACTCCCCTCCCTGCTGATTAGCCAAACGCTTGTCCCCCAAATAGCTATGATATATTTTTGTTTACATTGTGTTTCAATTCTTATTTGGAAGGGAGGAGCTGGGAATCTCCCAATGTAAACCTCAATATTTGAGAATTATTCTGACAACCTTTATCCTAACCAGACATTGATAATGCATATAAGACACCCACAAACAAGAATTCAGGCAATTGAATAACGTAGGGTGAATTCTGCAGTGACTTTGCAGCATCCTGTCTTTGTCTGAGATAATTCTGTTGCAATATATTTAATTAACAGGTAAAAATGCTATAGTGCATTGGGCATGTTTTGAAGAATAATAAGTGTCAAAGCATCCGAAATAAACAAGCTACAGCAGGATGCAAGTGAGACCAATTGGTCCAATCTGTTTGGTGCTTGGAATATACCGTGCCCTTCTTTGTTAGGTTCCCCTATTTAATATACAATTGTAACATGTAAAACCATCTTTAGGGATTGTAAATTATATTTGGTTAATGTTTAATGAATTGCCAGTAACTTTCAATTTCCTTTAAGAGTTGAACAGAAATGCTGTAGTCGAAGACTGAGTATCTTGTCAAAAATGGATTATCTTAAAACATGAAGCACGTGTATCATTTGTAATCATTCTCCATAATCATTGTTTCACATACATCATATGTAAGGTCTAACACCTCTGAAGAACAAGAATGTCATCGTCCTTTAAAAATATTATTTCAGAATGTCTCAGCATGGTGATCAAAGGCTTTTTCATCCATCATTTCAGTGGTTAATTTAAGACATACCTGCACTTGAGATGACATTTTAGTTTTTGAGTTATTTATTCATTGAATTTCATTGAAAGCATGCTTTTCAAGGTTATTTGTCCATAACAATGTGTTTATAAAAGTGTTTTATTTTTCCTTTTCTTTCTTCCTTTTATGTGGAATGTGTGTTTCTTGTGAGGTAAGACCCTCAGCAACTGAAAGAAACATCTTTTTTGTATCTCCTAAGCAAAATTGCCATCTGACCTGAACCACACTAATCTCTGCATGTTGTCACAATTCCATTTCTTCTCAGTTTGCTTTCTGGCTTATTAGCAGTGCCTTAGGATTTATTTATAACAATTGCTTTTTAGTTGTGGGAAATCAGCATGGTCAAATTCTTCATTGTTAGCTTACTTTAGAATATGCTTTGCTACTGTAGTTTTTGATTCGCATACAGTGTCCTTGCTTACACAAAATGCTTTTAAATAGTATTAGAATTATATCACAAGCCAACAAAAAAGGCAAAAGATTCATAGCTAAAGATGGTGCTAACACTTCTTTAAATAGTTGTGTGTGGTTATTGCAGTATGCAAAGTACAGGGTATATACTACGCTTGTTCTGGGCACGGAGCTCCTGTTAATGTACAGGACTGAAGTATAGAATATGTCCCATAATATGAGATATCACATACCAGTCTCATGCAAGAAACCGTTCAAGGGACACATCCCCTTACACCCTAGCAATCCTACAGGCACAATGGGAGGAGTAATGGCTGTTACAACCTTCATTATGACTCTTTTGTTGTTTGTTTTATTTAATTTTTATTTTAAAAAATTAATGTTTCAGAAACATGTAAAAGATTTTAAACATAAAACAACATTGGAAGGATGTAGTTCATATTATGACAAGCAACTTATAAGAATTAATATTTTTCAGTAGGTGTTTTTTTTTTAGTTCTAGGAGAATAAAATAACCTGTAAAGCCAATAAACTTCTAATTTTCTTTGCTTTCCTGTAGCTTGAAAACAGCCATTTTCTGCTAAATTAGTTTAAGAATTTGATGCTCCTTCTATCTGATTAATTGTACCGTGGTAGAGCCTCAAACTCAATCAAGACTCAAGGCCGATTGTGCTAGGTGCTGTGCCTACATTTAACAAAAAGGCAGTCTTTAGTCCAAAGAGTTTAAAGTAAAACAGCAGCATAGTTTAAATATAACATATGCTTTTCACATATAAAAATGTTCTGCGTTACTCTTCCTTAGCACAGGTGGAAATATTTTGTGTCAACTTTAGCTTGAAATAAATTTTTATGAATGAAATTTTTCTGCTCCTGAAAAATAGGGGTTTATGATGGGCAGCAGAGACACAGTCTTAACAGAGGTCTGAGTGGATCTGCTATCCTAATTGATAAAGTGCTTTTTGAGGAGTTTTACTAGATTATAGAAGATAACCTTAACTTCAGCTCTAGCTGAAGTTCTAGTATCCTTTTAACAAATGTGAAAGACACTTTAATGAAGATCTGTTCTTTTCTGCACAGTTTCTATGGTTATATAGTCCATCATGTCTACAGTAGAACCATAATAATATGAGCACTTGACGCAGACACAGCAGGTGAATAAGACATGGACACAGAAATGTAGATGAAGCAGAAGCTTTATCTTCATTAACTTAACCCAGGGAAATGGTGGTACCCTAGAAAACAGGCTGAAACTAGACTAATGCAGTTCCCAACAGAATAAGCCCTCCTTCCGCCAGTCAAATAAAGGGGCCTGTGATCCCTGCTATCCTTCTTCATGTTCAGGATAAGGGTCCAGATGAGTAATGCTTCGAGCTGTGTAAGACAGCGAAGCCAACTTCCATGCCCATCAACACCAAGAGTCAGGTCCAAAGTCTTCCAAACCCTCCATTCTTTGCACTTTTGTCCTCAGCAACTGCCTCTCTGTGTAACAAGGAGAAATGGCTGCAAACTGCCCTTTAAATGTTTGTGGACAAATGAAAGCCCAATGGCTTACCCACAGCCATTTAGTCACTTGATGTCACCACCAGCTATAACAGCATGGACAAGACCTAGAGGTTGCGACTCCCAACTCATCTCTGCAGCCTTCAGCTCTTCTTCTGTTCCTCCTCGTCGGTATCCTGCTATGTGAAGAGGGCACTAAGAGTTGATCACCTGGCTCCAGAAGTAGTACTAAATACTCCAAATCAAAGGAACAGGGGAGTCAGTAATGTGTCTTTGTATCCACTGAACTAGGTGAACAGCTACAGGCTGGGGTTCATGGCCAGTTCCAACCCCTATATTCCTCTCCACTCCACCATAACCCTGCATAGGTCACAGGCTAACCCTAGGAGTCAAGGCGGTCTAGGGTCTCTCTCCGCTGGTTTGGCTTGGCCACAGCCCCAACAGCAAAGTGGGCATTTGTATCTATCACAAAAAAGCTAATCTATCCCCATTTCTGAGCAAAAATGTAATAGTAAAATGCTATCATTTTTACAAAATACAGTGGAATCACAATTAGCCGATCTACCTGCGACCAGGGCCAGATTGGATAACCAAAAATCTAGATAAACTGGGGAATGGGTGGCAGGGCTCCAGCTGTGATCCCTGGGCAGCAGGGCTCTGACTGTCAGCACAACAGGCAGGAGCCCCAGCCTCCCAGGGCTCCAGCCCAAGTCCTACCGCTGTCAGCGCTGGGCAACTGGTGGTTCGGTTAATACAGAGAGCCGCATAATGGAGGCTCGGTTAAATGGGGTTCTGCTGTATTCTACAATGTATTTTCTAGGAGTCCATATTCACTTATAAATAAAGCAAAATAGTAAATGACAGTGATTTGTTGTTCTTGATATTTTTGGCTGTGACCCTGCAAGCATTTACCCATGTGAATAATTCACTTGAATTCAGTTCATCTACTCATACAGTTAGAGTTATATGCATACACCTTTGCCAATTCAGGGCTTTTGTGTGTTTGCTTACACGCTAATGCACACATTTGAGAAACTTGTAGTAGGTCTCTCAATGTGAAATAATGAGATTCTACTGGATGTGGCAGTGTTTAGTGCCTAATGCAGCTCAGTATAGATCTTGACAAAATCCAGGTAGCAAATCTAAGAAAAGTGGTACTGCAGCCTTATGTCCAGTAGTTTGGAATTTCTCAAATGCTGTAAATATTCCATTTCCTAAATGTAAAGCAGCAGAGGGAGGAACTAAAAACAGAAAGTGCTTGCTTTGCTTCAAACCTGATGGAGTTTATTGATAACCAGCTGACATTGAATTTATTCTCTCATTTTACAGCAGCAAAAAGTTTACTGAAAAAACCTGATGGAGTCAAGGTAAGTTAAACAAATGCACCAAACGATACATCTTATTCAGCTTTCTTTTCCTTGTACTCTTCTAACGTCTATTGACTTTGCGTTTGGAAATAACTACATCTCTTCTTCATAGGTTGTGTTAAGAAATGGTTCTCACTGTATATTTGAAGAAGTTGAAGTTAGTTTAAGTTCAAAATAATGTGTCAGAAAAGAAATAGCTGAAAAACTGTACCATGTTTTAAATAAGGTTCTGAAAAATGCTGACAAGGGAATATATTCCTTGCTTTTTAATAAAAGCTAGTCCAGTCATTAGTGACTCACTGTATTTTTAGCTGCTTAATATAAATGAGACTTTGGTCGTGGGTATGTAAGCTTGATGGAACGTCAGAAGCTTACTAGAAGCCCCACATGAGGTACATTCCACCAGGTGTACTTGGTGTGTTTGGCAGAAGTCCGGGTGTTTAAGATTTCACTGAATAAGCTCATCCTGACTAATAGACCTTGGTAAGAATGGGAACATTCTGGCAACTTTCATAGATTATTTAGAGTTCCTATTTTCATATCACCAGGTCCCGCAGGAGGAGAGATGCTTCACAAATGAATATTCTAGACAGATACTTTGAAAAATAGCCAGGAAAAAAATCACTGAGCATTGAAAAATGTTGTATTTCTTTTTCTCAGAGATTCCTGAAGACTAAATAAAGCACCCCAGCTTTCCGTAGATAATGCAAAGTTTCTTCTCTTCTCAGTTCTGCCTCTTTCTCAGGAGCGTCTTTGACCTGAATTTTAGTTTTCTGCTTAAACTTTCTTTTCTTTAACAGAGTGCTACTTACTGAAATACTCAGTTCACAGCAGATTTGTTCTTTACTTATTCTCGCACACGTATTCTTTCACACTTAAAAATGTTAAGGCTCTTAAAATGAATTCAGTATACTCTAACCTGAATGTTACCCAAAGTCAAATAATGGACATCTTAAAGAGGATGAAGAAGCACATCATTCTGTATTATTCGGTCATTGCAATACAGATTCCTTAACACGTCTTTGTGGAATGCGGGAATTTTATGTGTTCGGGTCAGGCTAGTATTTTTATAAATACCATTCTTCCTACAGGTTTATAATGGCATCTGCTGTATCTCCATTTTGATAGCAACGTTGCTGAGAATTTTCGTCAATGGTTTGCTAATATTACACTCGTTGGGATCTCATACTTCCGGTTTTCAGGATATTTCAGTTTTTTACCATTTTCCTGCTCAGTTATGTGAAGCAAGGGGGGAAATGTTTACCTGCGTGGGAGTCTTTGTTTTCAGCATTTTTCTCATGTAGAAACTTCCCCGCACAAAAAAAGTATTTCCTTCTCTACCGCAGCTTATGCTGTCTTTTTGAAAACAAAAATATGCTGTACTCCATGCATTGATATTTTCAATCCAACCAGTCACATTTTCTTCTTTTCCTTTTCTCTCTGACTGGTCAATTCAGAAAAGGAAGTCCAGTTCGAGTGTTCAAATGATGGTGAGGATCTTTATCTGCCAGATTTTTCCTCCTGTGAAACATTCACACTTAGAAATCAAATAAATGCATTTAATCTGTTAACATAACTTGAGAAGCTACAAGACCTTTAACATGAAAACTTGTGACTTCTAAACCAAGAAGTGCTACGTGCCATCTGTAATGAATTGTTCCGCAATTCTTTAAAGCAAGATTTTTAGCTATAGAAATATAAATACAAAAAAGTAGATGTAACATTGGCCAATGCAGCTGTCTTTAGTACACTTAAAAAAAAAAAGTATTCGTTTAAACAGTCTTCTATTAATTTCTTAATCTCCTTGTATTAAAAATTAATAACATTAAAATAATAAATGGATAATAATAAGTGTAATGGAGACATTACCCTCTGTGTAGTTACTTACATAGAAACTTAAAAAAAATTAAAAATTTCAATACTTGGGAAATCGCTAGAGCTTTTACCATATAGTATGAATACGGTTCAACATCAGGAATCCATTAAGAGACACCTCTGTACTCCTGCTGCCCCCTCTGTAAAAAATAAATAAATAAATAAATTCACTGCAAGATCCACTTTTATTGATTCCAGCTATAACTGAGCAGATATCCAGTATTTAGGACATTTTAAGGTGATTTTCAAAACCCCGCTTTGTATATTTTTATTATCCCTTGAAATCAAATAACAAATGGAAGGATGGCTGTTTATTTTCTTTTTGGGGATGTTGTACTTTTAGAATCAAATAATAAGGTTTTTCTAAGCGTCTTAGTGTCATTTGACTCACATCAGGATGTCAAGCTACAACCACAGGCCACAGCAGACATGCCGCCTTCCTTCTCTTCTCCAGACCCCCAACCAGTCCCATTCCTAGTCCAAGACCTTCTCAACCTCTAACTCAGATCCCCCATTTGAGAACCAATACATAGACTCCCTTCCCCCAGCACCAGGGTCCTCAGGCAGGCAGTGACCATCCTCCTGTTTAACTGGCATTGATCCTGAATTCTGGGATGATGGTGGTGATCCTGGCAAGGCAGCTTACTCAACGGTGACACTTCACCATGCCTCTGTACTGCTGATCCAGGTAGAGCAGAGCAAATGTTCCACTTTCTCCAACTGGTCACTCTGTCACGGGCAAGCAGACCTCCCCTTGAAAATACCTGTCTGGTAAATGGCCTATATCATCTAGCTGGATTCAGTGTTTCATGCAAGAGAACAGTTCATTTTAATACAAAAGTACAGGCCATTTACCAGATATGTTGGGATATTTTCAGCATCCCAAACACACCACGTGCCAGCTCTTAGTCTGCTGAAACACTACATAGGATGCTTGGAGGATTTAGATCCCGAGAGACAGTTTTGTACAATTTTTATAAAATATATAAAAAACATTAATACTTAGGACAGTGTGGCACTGCCCAACTGTTTGCTCTGAGAGAGAGAGAGAAAGAGATGCTATAAAGTTAAAAGCTGTTTCACAGCAACCACAATTTTAGTAGAAAAAGTTTTCCTTCCTGACAACAAATAGAAGTACACCAATTTAGAATAATTTTCCATTATCACTTAATCATTTGGTATGAAAATGCTGAATTTGTTTTTAATAGTTTCCCCTTTCTGTTAAAATAAACGCAGTAAATGTGATTTAAAACCTACCATTTTTCTTTAAGTTTGGAAGTATTTAGCCAAGCTGTGCTCATACCGACGAAATAACTTGACTATGCAATATATTCTCTTTTTCATTTGTACTAATGTAAATTCTGTATTCTTGATGTACCATTAATAAGTTTGAGTATATATTCTTTAGTTCTTGATGGTAGTGGAATGAATGTTGTTTATTTTTTATAGGATTTTGACGAGGGGAGTGTGGGCTCAATGCTGCTCTCCTTACTCAGGCAAAATTCTCTCTGAAATTTGGTTATCCTTTGTCTGTTACATGTTCCATGACAAGCACTTCTATGGTGTGTTGTTTGATTTCTGATGTTGCTGATTAGGACTGTAAGAAGTCTGTTGAAACTTTCATTCCCTCTCTCATATATGCTTTGTATGTGTTCATTTCTTCTTTCTTTTGCTCTTTGAATACTTCTCTCTTGATGGCCAAACTGTTAATGAATATTCATTTTTAGTTGTAAAACTTGGGAGAGTGATTTTTCTCTTGTTACAAGAGAAAAAGAATATGATTGTCCATGGTTGTCTGTATTGTTGTTGTTCCCATAATCTATGTAGTCTTATTTTAAAAAAATAACATTTCCTTGAATTCAGTGGGTTTTTTTCCCTGAGTAAGGAATGCAGGTAGTACATTTTCTATCATTAATTGTTCCTTACTAAACCCCTGTAAGGTAGTTAAGTGCTGGCCGAGATTGTCCCTAACGTAGATACACTGCCCTGCTTGGCATGTGTCTTTCAATATCTTAGAGGATAAATTGAAATCCAGTGCAAGCCCATTTTGCACCAGAGCAATGTGTCCGTGTTAGGGATTTCCATCATCTTAACTACATGGATGTAGTTACAGTAGAACAGAGTTCCCCAGTCTAGACATGTCCTAACTAAGACATTGGCTATGCTTCAGATTTGCTCTGATTCCAGCAACTGATGGGCAGCCACCAATGCAAACATCTCAGGTGAAATCCTGGCACAATTAAAATCAATGCTACAGCAGCTTCCGTTGATTTCAGTGGGGTCATGATTTCGCCCCTAGGGCACATTTGCCCAGATAAAGCTTACTCAGCAGCTTTATCAGTCTGTACTAGGGATTGCACCAGTGAAGAGGTAGAATTGGGGAAAATCTGAAGTGTAGACATGACCTAAATATCATTATCCCCATCTCACAAAGAGGTTAAGTGATTTACCTAAGGCCATGGAGGAATTGATGAGCTCAAATTAGAACTCGGAAATTCCTGGCTCTCAGTCCAGTGCTTAAACCATTAGGCTAGGGCTAGGCCAATATATGTCATTACACACTCTGGTAAATATTATTCAGGTCTTCAACATTTAGATTTCCTAAAGGCTTTTATATAAAAAATATCAACAGCCTGACTGACACAAAGGGCTTGACTTTTGGTTTTTAAATGTGGTAGTTAATTTTACTTTAATATTGACAAAATGTCCATCAGTGAAAGAAGAGAAGTCTGAATTTGCATTATTGCATTTCTTTCCCATGTAATGTTTACATTTTCAGTACCAGAGTACTAACACAGCAGAGCCGTAGAGATTCTATACCACTGATGGGTAGAAATGATGCCAACCCTGTGTGCAGACAGCCCACCTTACATTTTGCTTCTTTGACCTGCTGCTGTTATAAGTAGAACTGGTCAAAAATATTTTTAAAAAATCCTAGTAATTTTAATTGAAAATAGTTTGACAGCATCAGAGTCCAACAAGCTTTCGTTATAATTGAAACCAGCTTTCCAGTGGGTATGAAATTGGGGCTTGATTTTTAAAATCTTTCCAGTTTTACAACCACAGTGATATTTACCTGGTTTAGTTATGGAAGGTGGGTTTTAAAAATGGGTATAAGAATCAGAGAAATTTAAATTAATTGCTAAAGTCTTACTTAAAGAGAGAATAATATTTTTTAAACAAATAAAAGCCCAGTTCTTCAAAGACTTGCGTTTTTGTAGTCATTGAGACTACTCCCATAGATAACTTTGCAGGATCAGGGCCAAAAGTAGTAATGTTGAGAAGCTACAGTACAGGAAGTTACACTCTTAATTTGGGTTCTGTGGACTGAAAGGCCAATGTACAGTAAACGAAAGGTATTACTGCAGGTTCAGCCAGATTGGAAAGGTTTTTCAAAACAAGCAAATTAGTTTATTTCATTAAATGAAAACGAAACATATACGTTTTTCATTTGAAATACTAAACGCTTGTTTGAAAAAAATCTCAAAGTGAATGTACCTGTACATATTCTGACCTCAATGACACCCATATAAATCTCGAGTTACCAATTACAGATTTATATAGGTGTAAATGACACATAAATTTGAACCACTGAAGCTTCCTTCCGTGAAAAACAAAATGACGTTTAACCTAGTGACACCCTCCTAGAAATAAAGTGAAATGATGGTATATTACTTAACACTGTTGCATGATCTAAACTGGCAAATAAATCACAATGGAAATACAGGCATTTTCTTTCTAAAATCCATATTAATTGTGAATTCCTATTATTTGGTTGTAGCCACTATTAAAAAATTCTTCATTCATTTACGTGTCAGAGCTGAAACTGCCTATGCTCTATATAGGACTTCCTTGAACAAGTCCAAAATACTGTCACTAGCGTCTTTGGGAGAAGCTATAGCCAGTTATCAAATCTGTTGTCAGTGTTTTTTTCAAGTTCATAAGTTGACCTTTCTGTGATTCTTTATTTCCCTATCTATATCTGTATATAGATATTCTATATAGAGAGATATAGATATGCTAGCTACCAAGAATTCTAAGGCTTGTCTATTTCTATTTTCTGCATACCTACAGATAAACAACAAAACCAACGTGGTAACCAGCCCCAAAGAAAATATTCCTACCCCGGCGCTGGTATACCTGGAATCTTCCTTTTCACCCTATCTTTAAGTTCTTTACTGTTTTCTTTGGGTTTTTTTGTTTGTTTTTGCTTTTATTCTTTGTTTGCTTTATAAAAATTTTTCTCTTTCTTGTTGTTTGTACTTTTTGTTTTCTTTTTGTGAGGAAGTCCATTGTGAAGCAACATTTTTATAAATAGAAAACGTGACACAAAAGCTGGATGTGGTGGTGTAGTAGCATTAGTAGCGATAGTTTAATTTTTTGCATGCCGTGTAAGAAAGTGAATAGAATGCGCTTGATGTTGCCCTTAGCTCTTCACCTGATGGTTGTTTCCATGCTTTTAAGTGCTGACTTATTTTTTAAATTGTACCTGTTATCTTTTCTTTTGCCTTAACACAAGTTTTGATATCAAGGAGAGCTAACAGGACTATTGCTAGGCAACAACAATATAGACCTTATTCAGATTTTCATTCCCCCTATTCTCTGACAACCCAGCAGGACTTTGCAAGGCTTCACTTACTGGTATCAAAAGGCACCTTAGTCCTATAAAGCTTTTTGAATAGTGCCACTTTAAATCTACAGTAAGCATTACTCTGTAATAAGTTCTGCTAGGGGAATATTACTAAACAGTAGGACAGCGTACATGAAAATTCTATGTCAGAATCTTCCTTCTGTTATTAAGTCACATTTCTTAAGATGGAGGAAGGCTTACGAACACAAATGCTGCTATTTAATTACCTAAATTTAAGCAGTATTACTTCTCATGTATTTTGGTACATAGCTCTGAAGAAATGCTTCTGCTCTTTAATATAAACATAAGGACAAATTCTGCCATAGATTTGCATGCGCAGCTCCCATGGAAGCCTGCATTAAGTCAAGTCATTTCAGAGCAGTAGTTTAAAGGTTTCATGGTATGTACATGAGTCCTCAACTCCATCAGGTTCCCAGGCCTCTGTGAGTACGTTAAAAAGCTACACTTGCTGCAGCTTGTTCTGGGCCAGCTAACTGACATTTTAAGGGAAGCAAGAGGGGAGTTAACCTTTGAAATGGCATCAAGAACTTCCATCATAATTGGTATCTATGCTGTTCAAATGGGCAACAGACTGGAAATAACCCCTGTACATCCAAACAACGTTTGTGTTTAGAGGTACGCAAATCTTTCAGAATCTGTTCAGCCCATCTTTATTTTGATTTGTGTTCATTTTTGCTTTAGTAATAAGCATACAGTATTTTTTTAATTAAAATAGTTCACCATTTTTGAGCTAAAGCAGGGTCAGACAAAAAGGGACAATGTATCTGATATGAGACATTGTGAAACAGAGTGCCTCTTCAGCTGACCTCCCCAGAGCTTCAAAGCCCTGTGTGTGTGTTGATCATGAATAAGGTCTTTGCATGCCGCTGCAGTAGGTGAGGTAACCTCCCTTGCTGGGTTGCCAGTCGAAGAATCTTTATTAGAGACATTGTTTCATCTTTTGGCAGCAGTTAACATTTGCTTTAGCTCTTGTCACTGTTTAGCATTTGTCTGCTGGCTCTTCTCGCGCTCCCTCACACTAATGTGAATGTATTTACCAATGAGAACTGTTTTTCTCTTTATTTTGTTCTCACTCAGGAGCCCCAAACTACAGTAATCCACAACCCTGATGGAAATAAGGTATTCAGAAAGAATTAGCTCCATCTTGCTTCTCCAAAGTGCACATTTCATCCACTATTCTAAGCCAGAATGTGCCCATTACCCAGAGCTTAGCAAGGAAAATCTCATTCCTGTATCTGTTGCACCTGGTGCCTCTTGGGCCTAATTCATCTGTGGCTTGTTCCCACTGAATGCTTTCTGCCTGGCTGCTGGCTCCCTCAGCTCCTGTGGATGTCTGTAGGCGGTGAGGGCGCTCAGCACCCTGAGGAACCAGGTTTATGGTGTGTTGTACATCTCTTGCTTCAGGCAAGAACTTTCAGTTCTCAGAAAAATAAAGGAACATTGTATTCAGACACAGAGTATAGTAAGGTTATTTTTACGATTCTAGTGAAAGCTTCATACACAAGATGAAGGCATATTTTGAGCTCTTTCCATCAGCTGTTTCTCAGCATGCTTATGCATCATACTGTGACATGTCTTCTGCATGGAACTTTTGACTTATTCCATAACATCATCTTGCAGTTTGAAAAGAAGCTAACACTTGAAGTGGCAAGAAGCTCTTTTGAATTCATAAATCTTGGTTTGATTTTTCTCATTTATTTTCTTCTGTGTGCTGTGATGGTTGTGTTTGATGTCTGGTTTCTATAACGTGTGGTAATTTTTTCTCCCTATGTGGACTTGAAAGGGGCTAGGGAATATTGTTGTTTGTGATTCATGTTCCTAGTTTTCATATGCAGATTTCACTTATTTAAACAGATTTTAATGTGTGTGCTGAGAATTTAAAGTTTCCAAAGGATTGTTACATTTATCTAGTGTAATTACTTGTGGTCGCTCAATACTGTATTTGCAAAGGATAGAGTCTGAGTGGAAAATATCAGATGCAGGCATTTCACAAGCATGGAAAAAGTGTTAATTGTGCATATTGTAGTCATCTCGCTTCTTCGTTTGATTATTTATTTTATAGTTTGTGGGTAAGAATAAGTTGTGATGTTCATTTCACTACTGTACCAACTACTCTCTGCACCCATGGTCCATATTTCATCTCCCATGTTTTATTAATAGGCAGTGTACCGCCAGCATTTTAATTTTAGTCAAATCTTTACTAAAGCCCAGCAAAGGGAAACAAAAAAACAAAACACTGGAGCTCTTTGGCATGACTACATCTACTTGACATTATTATATATTCATAACAATTTAGATATTTTATGTCCCAAAAAGTTATAACATGGACAGGAAAACTACTTATGGGGAAAGTTACTGTTAAATTTCATTATCTAAAAAAACAAATATTTTAGCATGACAACTGGAGTGGATGCTTCCATATTACTGGCCACATCTCTCTTGTGAGCTTGTGCATGACGTTTCCTGCTTGTATGTGTGTGGTTTTTATTTTCTTCTAGGTACTATATATGATAGAGCATGGTATGTCCCTTATGTGGAGTGAATAGTCTAATACCATTCACAATAGGAAAAGCATGATGGTTTATTAAGCTTGGTTTGTATGTGTGGATTGATTAGTGTAGTTGATTTATTGCTGCATATAATTTTGTTCTTTTACATTTGAATAATGCATTAACCATTCTGAAACTTTTCTTTGACTTGTCTTGTGAAATTGTAGTAGACAAAAGGACACTGTCAGGGTATTTTGGAATTTTTATTTAATTAATGTGGATAGTAACCCTTCGGAAGCTTGAAATAAATCTTATGTTTTTCCCTTCTGTCTCAGAGGTAAACTGGCTTGTTATGGATATTTTTACTCTTGAGTATTTTGCTTCTGACTTTTTCTTTTTCTTTTTTTTTTATTTGCAACAAAGCATTTATTTTTAAAAATCATAAAAAGTATATCTTCTGCAAAAAAAAAAATTAGGAGAAAAAGAGTAGGTCAAATTTTTTGCCTACTGCCTTTGACATTGTCCTTTGAAGTGTGCTCCCTAATTTTTCACATTTCTAATATCTTATAAAAATTGTGATAAGAGCCTTGCCTTTTAACATTGCAAAGATTTCAATACAACTGTCTGATGGACAAGTCATTCCTCTGTGTGGCTGGTTGGTTAAAGAATATTTCTTCAAAGATATCTTAGATTATCTAGGAGCATTGTTGTGGGCCTCTCCAGTAACTTGCTCTCTCTTTCAAATTTTTTAGCACAAGGAGAGTATAAAAATGCAATCATGGATTTGATTCAATTCTTATTGAAATCAAGGGGAGCCTTTCAGTTTATTGCATGAGTTCTTATATGAGCAGAAGAAGTGCTTTAAATTGTGAAATACAACATTCTGCTTACTTTATACTTAAAAGCTCAAATGGAATGACTTATTTTACACAGTTGATATTCACGAAGCTTAAAATGGTGAGTTCTAATATTTGGCTGACGTAATTCATATAACAGTTCAGACATACTCTGTCTAGTAGAATGTAAAAAAACCCAACAAGTTAACTCATTTTCATGAAGATATTTATTTCCCCATACATCTGTGTGACATTCAAAAACTGGACAGCCAGAAATACCTTTAATAAAAATGTTCTCTTTTGAAATGGATGAAAATTGACATTTAGTTTCAGGTACAAACATCTCAATCCCTGTGGCCATTTGTTTGTGAATTACATCCACATAGCCTGCTTCAAGGCTTTGCATGATCTGTACAATACCAAGTGTAATTTTCATAGGTGCATGAATAATATGCTGGGTCACTTTATGCATTTCACTTGTATTTACTTCTTAACAGGAGTCAACAGAAAGTTCCAATACGACTATTGAAGACGAAGATGTGAAAGGTATGATTGACAGTTGGAAAGGCAAAACCATGGCTACATGCATATATTTCAGTAGGTTTTATTAACTTTTGTTGATCTGTCAGATGGAGGGAGTTCCTAAGTAATCCAAGGAGAACATACAATTATTTTTGAAAATTATGTTCATTGCTGAAGTTCTATATGTTAAGTTCTGACTTGGATAATCTGACTTCGATAGTCTAAATTTTACATGTACCGTTTCTGTAGTATTTTACAATTAAGGAAGTTTGTCATTTAAAATTATAATTATGGCAGTAGTAGGTGTAGATTTAAAAACTAATGACATTTAATATTATTTTAAATTTCATTTTGTATATGGTACTTTGAATTTTTTTGTTTGCTTGCTTTATTTCATGTGTTTTTAATGCATTTTTTCAGATCAGCATTTATAAAACATTTCTGTTCAGATGCCAGTGTTTTTTTGTGCTTCTGTTGTATTCTGGCCCTATAATTGTCTTAACCTCAGTCACCTTTTTCTTTTCTTTTTGATTTTCTGCACAATAACCTTCTTAACTTTGCAATCTTTTTGATTATTTTTTAAGGTTTTTTTTCTTTTTTAAATTCTATGCTGTGACATTATTCATTCTTATTTTAATAACATTTTGTGGGTTTAAAACCAGTGTATTCAGCTTGTGTATTATATGTTTCATATAAGACATTGGTTTTTAGCTTTAAGTACAAAATTTTAGTTATAGTGGATTCACAAAACAGAAACAGGAATAAGAAGGGACATGTTGAAAAATAAGAGGTGAAGTACTAAGAAAAAGAGAGATTTCTCAGTTAATTAACCATTAGAGTGTTGGGCTGGTTTTGCACTGTATTATTCTAGAAGTGTTATGTCTGTGGGTGTCACTATTAAAGTGCTGGAGTTTTCAATAGCTACAAGACCGTGAGAGAACATTTTAGAATATGAAACTGATTCAGTGGATGCAGTTGCTCAAATCGTGTTTAGTCAACTGTTATTTTATTTCTGGATAATGGAGCAGGCAGTATCCTTGTCTGATAAGGTAATTGATGTTGCCAGAGTAAGGGACTGATAATGTAATGGTTTAGGACTCATGAGTATTTCCAAGTCAGAAATGTAATAAGAAATGCAAGATAAGATAATTCTTTAGTAGGACATTCCATTGTTTATGAGCTGGCATTCAAATGAACATCAGTAACCTGGTGATATCCTATATATTGTCTTTTTTAGACAGTTATTTTGCTTAATGAGGTGTATAGCTTCTGTTTC
This sequence comes from Lepidochelys olivacea, assembly GCF_965140295.1. NCBI lineage: Eukaryota > Metazoa > Chordata > Testudines > Cheloniidae > Lepidochelys > Lepidochelys olivacea. The sequence continues at coordinate 41,719,420 of NC_140414.1, read as the reverse complement.
ACTTTTATTTTGTGTGTTATAAAACCTTATCCCAGGATTCAAGTAACAATGTTCTCCTGCTAAGCAGTGTTTGTATGGTTTGGTATATTATCACTTCAACAAGATCATTTATTTCAAACAGACAGATAGAAAAACCTATGTAGTCTCCAGAGAAAAACTTAGTTATAAAAAAAGAGGATGATGACAGGTCCATCTGTACCCAGTGCCCCCACCCCTCCAGGTGCTCCAACCTTTGGGAAAAACTATTTTATCTGGATTCAAAACACACCTTCCTTAAAAATGTAATTGGAACTATCCAGCATTCACAGTTACCTGAATATATTAGGCTGAACTCAGTGAGTTACCACCCGCTGTGCAAAGCAGATGGAACTATCCAAGTTTAAGGATGCTTCTTGTCCTATCCTTTAGAACTCCCTGTTTACTTCTCCTTCCTACCACCAACACTCAGTTCACACATTCCAAAATTTCTAAGTAAATCCCAGAGAATGTGTGTGGTGCTATTATATAACTACTCCTCTACAAGTCCCATGAAATATTTGACACTTACCTGGTGATTCCAAGGTATTTTGGTCCCTGGAAGTTCATGTGACTATGAACTCACCAGCCCAGTTCCTTTCAAACAGGTATTACCGAAAGCCTCATCAGACAGGCCTAATAAACAAATGGGCAATGAAGCAGTCAAACCTTTATTTAATTTTTTCTTTTATTTAAGTAAAAGGCTATCAGAAAAACACCCAGCACAGTGTACCATCACATCTTTTGCAGCATAATCTCATTAATAATAATATTTTTGTTCCCAATTACTAAGCAAAAGAATAATGGGGAAACTATTTTTAAACAGCCAGTTAACCTTGACATTTCAAAATCAGGCACTGGAGATGATCACAATTAAATAGCTCTATGTAACTTTGTGCAAATTCAAAAATAAGCCATTTTGCAAGCTTTCATCCACATATTAATGTAGCTAAATATTTCACATTCTCTGCTTTGAAAGACAGCTAAACAAATTTCTCTGAAAAATACTGGTTAGTTCCAACAAACCATGCATTGCTTTTTCCTCCAAAGCAGCAGAGAGTGGAAAATTGAGATTTAGAATTTCTTCTCAAATTTAATTGAAATTTAATTTAATGAAATGTAATTTTAGAAAGCATTGCTATTTGCAGTAAGATAAGGTTGGGGTGTTTTTGTTTTTTGATGCATGGTGGACTGTTGCTGCAGTTCCTTTGATTCCCCATTACTATAAAAAAATGAATAAATTTGGAAAATATTTAGAACACTGTGGCAATGTAAATGCTTCCATTATTTCCTGCAGGTGCTTTGGATCCATTTATTGTAGTTATTTACAGGTAAATGAGCCATTAGATATGTTTAGGATTGTAAACCTTTAGAGCAGGGATTTTCTCTAGTGTGTTTGTACAGCAGTCAGCACAACAGGACTCCAATCCCAACTGGAGCTTTTGGATGCTACTGTAGTATGGATATTTGCTATTAATATAATGTGGGTGGGGGAAAATAAACTATTCAGAATTAACCACAGATGCTGTAGAAGCTCAAAATCATATTCATAAGTGTTAGTTCCCTGCTGTGTTAGTTCCACTGAACAAGTTGACACTTGAAGAAACCTTTTCAGACTCAAAATGTGTGCATTAAAATGCAGTTCATTTTGCTCTTTGCCTGTGTTCAACACTTCATTGACTTTCATTTTGCTGTGCACTATTCATGGGGATGTCACAAGAAGGCAGTCCCCCAGAAACCTGGATAATACTCACATGAGTTCCTTCTTCACCTAGGCCCAAAAGCTTGCTGTTCAAGTTCCTTAATTGATGATTCCAGGACAACTGCATCCCAAAAATGTGGCACGGGGCAAAGATCATAGGCATTCCAAGACCAGGAAAAACCACTGGAAGATTTTAAGAGCTATCGACACATCTCTTTCTGTTGTGTTACATACAAGCTTATGATTCTGAGAGAGACTGATTCTGATGCACATCAGTGAGGTTATCAGGCCACAACTGCTCTTTGTTCAGGCTGACTTCACGCAAGGAGAATGTCAGGCAAACCTGTAGACAGACCAGGGCTGTTCACTCAGCTACAAAAACTCACCCCTTCAACAGAGCCTTCAGTGACTCATCTTAGGGGCATGCTGGGGCAACTCAGCTACACTGACTTATCCCTCAAAGCCAAGCCTGCAGTGACTCATTGCTCAGGCATGCCTATCCCTGAGCAGGGCCTAGGTCAAATTACCCCCAAGGCACAGGTGTTTCCCTCTCACTGCAAGTTAGGGTATGTCTACACTGCCCACTTTACAGCGCGGCCGCAGCAGTGCTGCCAAGGCAGCACTGTGACCTGGGGAGTGTAGACACACTTTATCACCGGGGGAGAACTCTCCCAGCAATTTAAAAAAAACAAAAAAAACAAAAAAGCACCCTGAACCAACGGTAGTAGCTTTATCGCCAGGAGCCAGGCTCCCGGCAATAAAGCGCTGTCTGTACTGACGCTTTTCAGCACTAAAACTTTTGTCGCTCGGGGGTGTTTTTTCACACCCCTGAACAACTAAAGTTTTAGCGCTGAAAGTGGCAGTGTAGACACAGCCTTAATCTGTGCAACAGCACCGCTCAGCTAGGAATTCTCCTGCTGCCTCACAGTGTTACAGGCGCCCTGAGGTTCAAGCGTGCCTTCAATCCTATCCCTGTTTCTGCCTCAGTCTTGCCCAAGCCTTGTTCCAGCACACTTCAGACTTGTCTGTACCCTATTCCAACCTTGCTCCAGCCCTGTTTCTGACCTGCTCCAGCCATGCATCCGCCTTCTCCCTCCCAGACCGTTGGACTGACTCCAGCCCCGCTTCGACCCGCATCTGGATTCCACTATCATCCTGATTTGGCTTATCTACAGACTCTGACCCCAGTTCTTATCCATGGCCTATCCCCGGATCCTGGTTTAAGCATTGCCCTCAGCCCTATCCTGAATCTGCATCCAGCTTTGACTCTTGGTACCTGTCCTCGACCACCACTCCAACCACCAGGCCTGACTGCCTAAAACCTAAAGCCTGACAAATGGTGCACCTAAGATCAAGTCAGTCACCTAACACATTCTGGCAGACTTGTCAACTGCAAACAACACTGTCTAGCATGTGGGGCTGACCACTAAGGTTCTGCAGACTATTTCCTGTAAGCCTATGGTGTGGTTCAAAATGGAAATGCCTCTCCTTGTCACCATAGATACTTATGACCTACCAACATGGATAGTAATCTACAAAATATTGAAGAGTGATTCAGCAAGGACATGAACTCTCTGGCTACTTAGCTCCATCAGTGGAGACTTGCACTTAGTGAGTCTTAAGAAGGTGGCCGCAACCCTCCATCTGAATAATTTCCTGGCCAATCAGCCCCTTACAGTTTGTGCTGAGGATCATTCACTCCCTTTCCAGCCAGATGTCACTAACTTAGGAGTCAAATTGGACCTCAGCCTAACATACCAGCCCCATTTAGAACATGTAAAGTAAAAGATGACTTTCTGCACTGCCTTGATCCAGAGACTAGCAGGAACCTCCTGGAAGTGAGGCAAATGTTTTACTCACCTCAGTCCTGGGGCTGGTATTCTTGCATCAGTAGAGCAGTACGCAACAGTTTGGGGCAGAAGTTGGCAAATGCATCTCATTGTTTCAGAGATGAACACAACCACTCATATCGTTAGTGGTTGTCTTTGACGTACTTTAACATCTGATTTATATGTGATGGCACATATAGCTTCCATAAAACTGCATGGAGGGTTATGATGGATGAAAACAACCTGCTGAATACAAATCTGACAACAGGTGCAAATAAGCAACCCATACTTCCTATCAGAAGATCTGCCCACTTCCAGAAGAAATCACCTATACCTGCATTTCCTGTTGACTTGCCATGATTGTCTTCACAACATCCTCCTGCCATTCATGCACTTCTGTCTCATGCTGCCAGCCCAGTGCCAATCTCAGATGAACAATGGCACATTAAGGCCAAGTGCTATTTCTTTGTAGAGTGGCAGCTACTCTGGAACAGAAAGGCAGGAGTGCTGGCAAACTTCAGAAGCCCTGATTTACATCTACTTATTTGCGACCTTGGATGTAGATCATGGACTTAACAGACTGCTGAGAGGAAAAGGCAGAGTGGCTGCCACAGTGCAGACATTTGATTTAGCCCAATCTTCACAGTGTGACTGTGGTGTAGTGTCTTAGCGCAATCTTCACCATCTGATTGTGTGGTAGGGATGCAGATGGTCACGAATGTGGTGGAGAAGAGCACAGTTAGAAGATTGGAGGATGGACTGCAACGTCATACTACCCTTGATGCAGTAGTCAGAGTTGGCTGAACAATCTAGTTATTGACATGTAATGCAGAGTAAAGAAGTTCCTTTTGCCCTGTTATTTCAGGAACCAGTATAGCTACAGAAAATTCCCAGTGTAGTTTTGCTTAGTGTGTCACTGTCCACTTGAAAATAAAGAAGTAGTACTGTATTTAAGAACTTTTTTGCTTTGATTTTGCTTTGATACTCTCACTGTTTTCAAAAGAGAGAAATCCCTGAAAAAAGTTGTTGGGCTAATACAGCTAACACAAGTTGGTCATCACATGACATTAAGTGTGAATAAAACACAAAGTCCCATGTTTTTCTGTGTTGGTCTCAGGGTGTTTCAGTTGTCTGTAGCACACACAACAAGTGTCGAGGGCATGGTAGGTATGTAGGAAAGAGCTGGCAGAAGGAAGTGCAGTATGTGAAAGGCCATAAAAATACTTTTGAACTTCAGCAGAAGGCATGATCAAAAAAGGAAAATTCTCACTTCCATGATGTCACTTATCAAATTGTTCTCCCGGCCCATGTAGTTCTATTGTTTTTGCTGCAGTCATGATAAAAATAATACCTGCAGAGAATATGGGAATTATAGTGGATACTCCAATAGAAGAGTTTTTAGAGATTTTAGCCAAAATTAACACTTAATGTGGGAATAGGTTAGATCAATTTTCTTGAAGTGTGGTTTGATTCTGTAAAAAGAATATTATGGCGTCCACATTTTCCATTTCTCATTTACTTCCATGCCAAATATGTCTGCAATGTTGTTATAGCTGTGTTGGTCACAGGATATTAGAGAGACAAAGTGGGTCTCTAATATCCACCTTGCCTCTCTAATACCAAAGATGTTCATTTTACAAATAAAAAAGATGCATTTTTCTAACTCTCAGCCTTGCAAAATGAACCGTAGGCCTGAAAATCAAGGTTGGTTATTTCCTTCTCAAGCAACATCACCAGTAAGAAAATTATCTCATTGATTATGCATGTGGAACATCATTGTCTTCAAGAAGACAAACTTGTTAGTGCTAGAACTGGAACTTAAAAACAATTGTGCTGATAATGTGTGAGAAGGAGTATAATCCAGTCTCTCCTAGCTGAATCAGTAGCTCACTCTTTCTTAGCTGTGTTGACTTTGCAAGTAAAACACAGGAAACAAAGTACTAAGAAGTTGTTAGTCATTGAAGGCAACAGATACGATTCTGCATGCACATGGAGCAGTTGTAGAACCTAACAAGATGTGCCTTTTTCATATAGCGACTTTTCAGACTAAAATGCAGATGACTTGATACTAGCTGTACCAGTAAATGGGATCTTGGGAGATTTGTTACAGTTAACCCCTCACTTGTCAAGGGAGTGATAGTCCTAATCAAAACCAAGGCCAATGTCCTCAGAGTTTCACTGAATATTAGATTGTGACTGTAAAGCCACAACCTGTCAGTAGGAGAGGCAGAGATGTACATTGCCCTACCATGAGGCATTGTGGACTTTGTTGAGTACACATGGGAGGATGGTCCCTGCTACTATCTTGGAAAGGTTTCATCATGTGTACTCCTTATGCCTGTTCAGCTGTGTTAACACTGCCTACTGTTCTCTCCACTCCTTTTCCCATTACATCTGGAGAGACTAGTGGTTCATAGGGCTTACGCTGGCCCTCTGCACTTGGGTAAATTTTTTCACTTGTTGTACGAGGTGTAATGAGGAGATTTCCTGTGCGCTCTTCCCCTCAGTTTCACACTCATGCATAGCTAGTTACAATCTAATAGTAGATTATGCTTTTTAGTAGTATATGATCTAGAACTAACTTTAATTAAGTCACAGATGTTGCCTTCTGTTCTCAAAGTTTCAGTGTATGATTTACCTTGACTTGAGCATGCTTCAGGTATATTAGCAACCAATAATTTCTCAGTTTAAATAACAGCATAATAAAAATAATTTCAGTTAATGGAAAGCAATAGTTTGAAGAACAATTAAGTTTATCTGCAATTGATGTGAAGAAAAATAGTTGCAGTGCAATTTACTTTTATTCGTAATATCCTCCTTCAAACCATTCTGTGTAGTTTAGCAACTACAGTTATATATTATATATATATATTAACTATATAATTTAATTCTAGCTGAGCCTCTGCACTATTAGAGATAATGCTATGTTGATGATTAGAGATAATACCATATTTGTAAGCCCATATTTTCTTGGGTTTATAATTTAGCTAAAAAGTTTGTTTGAAATTTAGCTCATCCAGTAGTGCGCTTATAAGAGAACGTAAATTAAAAAAAATGTTTTTCTTAAGATTGTTTATTTGGTTGTTTAATATCAAAATTAACAAAGGTTTATATACCGTTTATACTCACTGTTTCCTGATAGGAAAGATAATAACAATACATGTCTGAGTTAGAAGAGAGAGTGGTCCTGCTCCTGGTTCTGCTACGGAGCAGTTAACAAATGCAATAGAAACTAAGCAGCAAAACTGTAGGGCAGAGCAGCAAGGGCTTGACAGTTGTTTATTTTCTAAGCTGTCCTGTTATTGGAAAGGTCTCCATTGCTCCTGCTCCCATAGAAATCAAGCCCTAGATGCCTATCTTCTGTGTCCTGGTTAAATTAAAGAGAAAAGTGGAAAATTGGCGGAAGGACATAAGAGAACTCCTGTTAATGACCTTAATTGCAAAACTGTTATCAGGAATCACAAAGCAGTCTTCTCAAGGGAGAACAATAAACATCTGAAACAACTCAATAATGCTGCTGTTTTGTACAGTCTACACAAAGTCCAGTCAGTTCCATTACATGAGGTGGAGAGAGCACAAGATGACTGTGCCTACAGACACTGGCAGGCCCCTTTGCTATTCCTGAGTTCCCCTGCCCAAAGTTTGGAGGCTCCTCCTTCCTTGTGCCCTTGCAGGTGTAACACCACATAGTAGGCAGGAAGGAGGTGAGTGTGTAGGGAGACTGGAAGCTGTACCCATGAAGAGACAAGCCCCTTTGCATGTTGGGGAGCTCCAGGAAGCATTGTGCCTCTCTGAGTCACAATTCTTCCCCAGATTCCCACTTCAGCACCACCCTTTGCTCAGAGTTGTCCCTGTTAGGCACTATTGGTTCCTACATTTTATTGACCCTTTTGTGGACCCACTTATCCCTCTAGCCCCAAAGGATAATGAAGAATATTATTGTCACTGAGGCTGTTGAGATACAAAATATCATTTTAATAATAACTTTGTGGAGAATAAATATGTGGAATAGCTCATCTGGCTGGAGCTGATGAATTGTTGATTGAAAATGAAGAATTGTGAAATGTCCCTGTTTCATTAACATTGCTGCTGGAGGGACTCTCTAACATTTGGCCAGTTAATTACAGTGCAGCAATAAAAGTTTGCTTGTGTGTTCAAGTGGAATACCTGATAAGATACGTATATATTGGGGCAGATTGTGAAGAGTTCCTGAATGGAAGCAATGACTTGAGGAACCCTCTTCTGATGTTGTTTTTCTCATTGTTTAGCATCTCTGTGTTCAGGAATACTGTACAAGTTCCTATTAGACTCAACAAGTACCACTCCCATCCTGCTCCTAACACAGTACACAAACTTAATCCAAAATAGGGAGTAGTATTATTATTTATTATTCATTTAAATAACAAATATAAACTTCCAGCCAGTTTGAGTACATTTATGTGTTTGCCTGTCCCTAGGGTTGCTCCTGGCAGCACCTCTGTCTGTGCCCGTTGTTCCTTCTACCTCAGAGTGATATTCAAACTATTTTATATCATGGATTAAAGCAGATAGGACCCACTTGTTCTGACTGCTAGAATGAGTCAGGGGAATAGCAGCTCTGCATTATGCAAGGTCCCATAACCTGGCATATCTTGCTTATATATTGTGACTTTTGTAGTCACTGCCACTTTAAGAGATTTGTAGAGGCTGACCACAATAGAGGCAAAGGCTGGAAACTTTCTACCTGTGGAGAAGAGAAGAAGTTAGGATGCCTTCAGGGATTCTGGGAAGAGCACTCAGAGAAGTTACACCCAGCTTATTTTTAGAGATGCAGCATATGTACAAATGTTCTGGACCCACTCCTAACCTGGAATGCCCCCTTTAGGGTGTTACAAGTGCTTGAAGGTACTTAACATACCCCCATTCTTTTTACATTGTGCACAAACTGAACAAGCAGCAGGATTGTGGCTTTCTCTTGTGCACATATACATAGGTCTTCCCCTACCACACCCATTTGCACACCTATGGAGCAGCAACCAAAATGCAGTGGGACATACTCAATTTCTGATGTGCACAAATCTTTTTATTTGTCATCAGTTAATTTGTTTATTTCGTAGGTTATTGATTTGAGTGTTTACAGACAGCATTACAGATATGTGGGCACTATGAATCTGTGTGAGACTTAAAATTTTCCTGCCCGATTCTTTTTATGCTGAGCATGTGTGTGCATGTGCGTGTGTGAATGTATATAGGCATTGTGGCTAGTTAAGAGGTTTGAATATTTTAAAAGGCAGCCATGAATTCTGCTTTCACAAATCTGTCTTCAAGCACAGATTCTTACTCCTTGACTTCATCAGAGACCTGCAGGACGTATTCTAACGTTGTGTGTCAGGGCCTTGTGCTATTATTTTGTATTGGAAGGGAGGTATTTCTGTAATTTGGAGGCAGTGAAACCAGAGCAAGAGTTCATTTTTCATACATTTTAATGTAATAGTTTCCATTTAAAAATAATACTGCAAGTAAATGTGGGTCAGCAAATCATATCCATGTACCATTTGTAGGTATGTATTTTTAAAAGTGGAATTTTAATAGAAACTTTCTTTATAAGACAGTGGTACAGCACAAGACTTTTAAAAATATATACCGAGACAAATGTTGTGCATGAAATCCTTTCTACCAGTTTAGGGCACTTGGACACCTAAGAACATGGCTGTAACCATAGACTATGTTGACATCCAAGTGGTAGTAAAGGGACCTGGAAATAATTGCAGCTGTGGAAATGAAGATGAGTCTGAAAATTTAATCCACAGTAAAGGGCATCTGAGAGGAATATCTGTGGGATTTCTCCTCCTTTATGAAGGTAGATTGTGAGGCCCAAACACATCAATAGCATCTCTCCAGTGTAAGAATGGTAGATATGTTTTCTCACTAATGTTGTAGAATACCTTCTTTATTTTTTTGCCAGTAATACACCTAAGCTTTAGAGAGGTGATTTGTTGAATACAAAATGGTCTTGATATCTAGATTTCTCATGGTGGTGTGTCCCTGAAGATGGATCGATGTAAACAATAGTAAGAGTGATGATTTCCCACGGGCAAAAGGGCTGAGCTTTAGGGCATTTTCAAAGCAGATAAACTCCGGTTCATCTGTGCTGCTCAATTTGTCCATATGGTGGGTACCTTTTATATGTAATCCATTCAGGAAACACATGCTTACATATGATTTGTTTATTTGACTTCATTTTATTCTGGGTTAAAATTCTATGAATAAACCAATTTAAATTAAGCAGGTTGAATTATATATTGTTTGTTGCTTGGCTTACTTATTATTTTCCCAAAACTGGTCTTTTAAGACCCAAAGACTATAAGAGTATGGCTCTTTTCAAACCCATCATATCAGAGTATCTGATTAAAGGGCTTGACACTTAGCACTGGCATCTGAACAGAGACATTTGTTGATACCACTGTCTTTTTCCTTGACCTCAGCCCTCATTTTCCTAAAATGCATTGTTAGTGTTATTTTTGTGTTCAGAGATTTTATCCATTTGATTGTGATTAAATTACCATTTTTTTTGGCCTTTTTTTCTTTCCTCACATCTCCATGCCCCACATACAGCTTTCAAAAAGGAGGGTGACATGGAGAGGTTATGTTCTGCTCACCAGTCCTCTTCTTCCATTGCTTCTTCATCTCACTGGTCACCATCTTTGCTGTGCCCCAGCAGCCGCTCCTGCTGTCAGTGTCTACTGAGGATTCTGATCATGCTCTACCTCTTCATCTTTGTTTGTTCATATGTTGTGTTTCTTTCCATCAATTCAGCGGCCAAGTCCTTGGAAAATGTAAACTCACAGAGTCACTGGCATGAGTCTGAGCCTTTCCAATCCATTCCTTCCTTTGTGCTGTGTAAGTTGAGAGAAACCATCAGTTGAGATGGCCCCCCCATCTCACAGTCCGACAAAAGACCTTTGCGATCTGGCCTAGACTAACCATTATTTTTGTTGTTGTTTAAAATACTATGGTTTGGGTGGGTTTGCATTTGATTGTTTTGTTCCTTAGTTAAATCAGCACCATTTTACTATAGTAAATCGCTATTAATATTTCTGGAAAAGAGTAGGTCATCTGTGTGGCAGCTTAATGCTCCAAGGAAGTCATTCCTGAAATCTGTCTTCAAGGCCGGGTAAAATCCAATTCCATTGCGCAAAATGTCTGTGTTGAAGAATAGAATGGAAAAACTTGTGTGATGAGCCTGACATAAGAAAAAAAGAATTATTTCATGTGAATTAGGGTGAATTAGAATTTCTGGTGACATGGATGGAATGATCAGTCTTGAGGTCTTTGCATATACCCTGTATAGCTCCTCTCTTTAAAGCTGTACAAATCAACTTGAACAGCATAGGGCAGGATGGAACAGCATCCGGGCAATAACCCACCAAATTAATTATTTGTTATGTTTATGAATGTCACTAAAGCACCTGCCTTGGCTTCAGTTGTTAGAGATGTTTTGAACTCCTGGACCTAGGCTACAAGGGTGTATGGGGGAAATGAGGTTTTTACATTACAAAACCTAGTTTCCCCCATACTTATTTCGCCCTACTGTTACTCACACCTTCTTGTCAACTGTTTGAAATGGGCCATTCTCATTACCACTACAAACGTGATTTTTTCCTCCCTAAATAGGTTACCTTGCATAATGACTTAGCCACTCCCAGTCTCATTATGCAAGGTAACCTATTTCCCCTTGTTTTTTCCTACCCCCCCCCCCACCAGACGTTCTTGTTAAACCCTGGATTTGTGCTGGAAATGGCCCACCTTGATTATCATACGCATTGTAAGGAGAGTGGTCACTTTAGATAAGCTATTACCAGCAGGAGAGTGGGTTTGTGTGGGGGGGGGGATGAGAAAACCTGGCTTTGTGCTGGAAATGGCCCAACTTGATTATCATACACATTGTAAGGAGAGTGATCACTTTAGAAAAGCTATTACCAGCAGGAGAGTGGGGTGGGAGGAGGTATTTTTTCATGCTTTGTGTGTATATAAAAAGATCTTCTACACTTTCCACAGTATGCATCCGATGAAGTGAGCTGTAGCTCACGAAAGCTTATGCTCAAATAAATTGGTTAATCTCTAAGGTGCCACAAGTACTCCTTTTCTTTTTGCGAATACAGACTAACACGGCTGTTGCTCTGAAACCTGTAGTGTGTAGGGATATAGTATTAACAATCTCAACAAATCTGTACTACTTCGGTCCATTCCTCCTTTCGCCCCAGCAACACAAAACACACAAGCTCCCTAACTCCTTCTCCCCTCACAAAAAAACTTCTCACCGTGCTTATATAAGACAGCAGATATTTTCTTTAAGAAATGGCATAATGCTATTAAACAGCCATCTGCTGTATGCAAAATAATTTCATAATGATAGCCTGCTATAACTGATCTGATTGCTCACAACACAAAATGTATTAGTTTAAATCCCTATGTTGGCAATGATTCTTAAAAACATGGTTAATCATCATGGTAGTATATCAGATTGGTAGTTAGTCTCCAGTCCTGAGCTTTGTGTAAAGTATTGTAAGTCTGTGGAGAACACATGCTGGTTCTACAGAGTTGTGTATTCAAGAGTTCCTGGGGTTTATGTCTTGCATAATTCAAGATACATACATTGATTACCCTTAAGGACTTTCCAGAATTACAGCAGACAAAATAGCTAAGTGTCTGCAATTATCTCAGTATCTGTAGTATTCATTTGTACTTTCTAAATCAGTAGTTCTCAAACTTTTGTACCGGTGACCCCTTTCACATAGCAAACCTCTGAGTGCGACCCTCCTTTTAAATTAAAAACACTTTATTATATATTTAACACAATTATAAATGCTGGATGCAAAGCGGGGTTTGGGGTGGAGGCTGACAGCTTGTGACCCCCCATGTAATAACGTCTTGACCCCCTCAGGGGTCCCAACCCCCAGTTTGAGAATCCCTATTCTATACTTACTGTAGGAAATACCTGGAATACTACAGTTACTGGGGTAAAGTGAAGATATCTAAAGCATTTTCTAAGACAGTTGCAGGTCTTTAAGGGTGACCATTGTGATGGGTTCGGACACAGAGACCCCTTGGGACTGTCACCTGAAGTGATGAAATTACCTCTGAGCCCATTTCCCCTGCCAGCTTGGGACTCCAGAACCCTGCCTTGTTGAGCCAGACATGCTATCCTGCTGCAACACAGACCCAGGTCTGGTCCACAACCCCAAAGCTGCAGATTTTAACTAAAAACTGCTCAGCAGGTAACCTGCCTCCAGCACCTAGCTCCCAATGGGATCCAAAACCAAATAAGTCAATTTTACTCTGTATAAAGCTTATACAGGGTAAACTGATAAATTGTCCACCCTCTGATAGAGAGATATGCACAGCTGTTTTCTCCCCCCGGTATTAAACACTTACTCTGGGTTTTCTAATGAACAAAAGTGATTTTATTAGGTATAAAAAGTAGGATTTAAGTGGTTTCAAGTAATAACAGACAGAACAAAGTAAGTCACAAGCAAAATAAAGCAAAAACACACAAGTCCAAGCCTAATACATTAAGAAACTGAATCAGGTAAAATCTCACCCTCAGAGATGTTCCAATAAGCTTGTTTCACAAACTAGACTCCTTCCTAGTCCAGGCCCAATCCTTTCCCCTGGTACAGTCCTTGTTAGTTCCTGCAGACATCTTAGCTGGAAACTAGGGGTTTTCTTATGATTGGCAGCCCCACCCCTCCTTCTAAATGGAAAAGCACCAGGTTTAAGATGGATTCCAGTGTCAAATGACATGTTCACATGTCCTGTGAGACCCCAGCCTCCAGTCTTCCAGGGCTGGCCCGCACATTCACCGGAAGGTTTGCAAGTAAACAGTCCATTTACAACCAACTGTCCTAGTCAATGGAAGCCATCAAGCTTTCAAACCACCATTAATGGCCGACACTTTGCATAATTACAATAGGACCTCAGAGTTATACTTCATGTTCCTAATTTCAGATAAAAGAATGATACATTCATACAAATAGGATGAACACACTCAGTAGATTATAAACTTTGTAATGATACCTTACAAGAGACCTTTTGTATAAAGCATATTCCAGTTACATTAAATTCACACTCATAAGCATATTTCCGCAAAACATTATGCAGTGCAACATCACAACCATTATACTACATAATCTTCCCTTCTGAAATGTGGCATAAAAAAAGTATGGACATAAAAGAGTATAATGTGGTGGTGATTAGGCTAGTGTTCAGTTTACAGTATATGTCGTATATGGTCATTTCCCAGCATCTAATCTTGAATTAAAATAAGGGCAAATGGAAGCACACGTGTTCCAGTTCAGTGAGTTTCTGCTCTGAACCTTCAGTCTGCACCAGTGAATTCATTTTTATAAATTTAAGGACCTGAGTTCACCTCTGCATTTGTACAGTTGTTTTGCAAATGTAACTCCATTTAAGTTATAGTAGTGTCAAACTGAAGTACTACAGCAGTGAATCAGGCTCTTTCCTTTGTATGGTAGATCATGTCAGTGTTGACGTTTGGGTTGGTGTGGCATATCAGTCATGCTTCAAAATATCTTTTTCTTTTCTTTCAAAACAGTGACAAAAAGGCAGCACTATAAGCAATATGAATTCATACATTTCTACTTGATTGATTTTAAGGTCTATAGTATGGATCATAAGGTTAAGATTAGCTAATATGAAGTGTAAAATGAACTGTGTCTCAGCATGTAAATTAAAACTACCCGTTTTAGTCCCCGTCACTCCCCACAGGAATTGCCACGATACATAGCTTTGTTTATTGACACAGATACAGTCTATCGGAAATTAACCTAAAATTTTCATCTAAGGTTTGAATCAGACATTAAAGAAGACATTGCAGGCCCAACCCCTTTGGTGTGCTTTCTGTTCCATACTTTTAGAGCAGACAGACTTAGCGGAGAAAACCATTCAATCCCAATCCTTCCGTATGTCCCATATCATTATTGTGCCAGCATCATGAACTGGAGATTAAAGGAGGGGACTGGAAATCAAGAGACCTTGATTTATTCCTGATATTGATTCACTCTGTGACCTTGGACAAACCATTTAAACTCTCTGTGCTTCCATTTCCTATCCTTTAAAATGGCAATAGTAATACATACCCATAATTGTTAAACAATTGAGGTTCTCTGAGTAAAGATGCTATATAAATGCAAAGTGTTCTTGTCATTTGGTAGACAGCATTGTTTTATATAAACAAGGACTTATTTTGTTGATTGGTGTGATCAGTTCCTAATTCCATGCATTTTGTTGTGTTGTATGATTCCAAAATAAAAATAATATACAATTTTAAATATCATAATGTAATATAATTATAAAAAGTTTTTGCTGTTTACTCGTATAGGAAATTAAAAGATATTTTTAAAAATCCTCTTTTTCCTTTAAATATCAAGGAGACAGAAGGGAAGAGCAACAAGTTAAAACAATTTATCTTGTTTGGTCCTTTGAATCAATTCTGCAGACATTAATACATCACGTCTAGTCATTTCCATTACAGAAATGAGCAAATAATTCCTTCAGGATTCAGAGTTATTCCTGATTTCCTCCTCCTAACTCCATTTATTAAACTGGAGAATAGCACATCACAAATTGTTACTTTTTAAAAAGAATCTATGCATTACTTGATATGATTTACATAATGTACCACTGATTGCTTTTACTGATGTAATTTTCATATTTGCTTCTCATATCAGTTTGTATTATTCAACTACACTGTAGTTATAAAAAACATTAAACCACGTGGGGGGAAATAGTTGGCATTCTGATGGAATATGCTGATTTTAGAGACAAAGCTGTGATATTCTGTGTTCATCTTCGTCATATATTTTTTCCTGGTTTTACTTTTTGTTAAGCTCTCAATATGACTCCTGCCCTCAGATAACCCGCCAACAAGTGTACATGAAGGGTAAAAGTGGCCAATAGTGCCTCTTAGAGCCATGTTAGTGCACTTCTCAGAATCTCTCACTTACTATGTTTGTGGGACAAACAAGCTCAATCCTGTAGGTGCTCAAAAGAGGCAGTCCTGCCGAGTTAATATGATATTGTTATGCTCTGTTAGCAGTAAAGGCTACTCACAGACACAACAGTAGCTATTCTGAATTAACTGGAGGCTTTTATGGTATGAGAAAATCCTCTCCCCCATCTTATTTAGATGCAGAAAATACTGTGGTATCTAATCCTTTGATGCACCGTGGACCCTGTTGAAAAATTAAAAAGCATGATGACCTTGCACAAGTTGCAGGAATTTGCACCACAGGATTTGCAGGAACATAACAAAAGCTTGCAAGTTATCACAGGATCATATAAATTTCTGGGGCGAAATCATGGCCCCACTGAAGTCAATGGGAGTTTTACCATTGATTTCAGTGTGGCTATGATTTCACCCCAATAAATTGACAGTGATAATACAGTAGCAGGTAGGCTAGAACAGTGTACTCTGTTGTCTGGACCAGCCCATGCATACAGGTAAGGATAATAGTGTGGGTTTCTTTATAACCTACAGTTTCCATCTAATAGATAGGAAGGATGCTAGAGGAGTATGGTATGGTAAAACTTGTTAGGATCTCATCTACCGTTACATACAAGACCAGGGTAGATAGCATTATGAATGGTAGTGGGGTTGGAAAAAAAGAAAATGGAGAGGAAGGATTGACCTGTGGCTAAAGCATAGCTCTGGAAATTAAAAGTTCTGGCTTCTAGTCTTGGCTTTTCTTGCACCACACTTCAGTTTTCCCATCTGTAAAAATGGGGCAAACACCTCATTTCATGGGAATATTGGTTATTTTTATTACAGCATACATTTCATTGTTGTTTTTAAAGCATTTTGAGATATTTAAAAGGAAGGCATAATAGAAGCAAAGAGTATTATCATTTATTCTATTATAAAACTGAGACCAAAGATACAGTTCAGAGTGAACTTAGAGAGTCATAAGATGGGAGTACAATTTATATAAAAAGTGTATACAAATCATATTAATGTCTCAGTTACCATAAGATGCTTTGACATTGTTAATGCATTTAAACATTATTTCTTGAGACAGTAAGCCAGGTCTGTGGTTAATATAACACATTAAGGAATCTCAGTAGAAACTTAGTGTTAACTCGCTATAGCTGCAATTCACCATTATACGTTTCCTTTTGAGACTATAGAGTGGTTGCCATTCAAAAAAAAAAGTTTCCACATAAGAGAGAGATTAACTTAACTGTGTGGTAACTGTTAGCAGATAGACTTTTCAAAAGTGACTACAGTAACGTGTACAAAGTGACATCATATTTGCTGAATTTGACAAAAAGTTTAACATAATGATAGAGGTTAGAGATATGAGATCTGATATGAGATATGAGAGATAAAGATAGATATGAGAGATAAAGCATTCATTGTATTGGATCTTGTATGTCATTATTAAATGGAAAAATGATTAGCTGGCATAACTTTTTCAGATATATGTCTATTATGAAATGATGCATTGGATTTTCATTAGACAAGCAATGAGACTTGTAGATTTTTATTTATTTATTTATTTATTTCCCCTGAAGGGTGATGGGGAAGGCTGAGAAGAATCAGCAATCTCAGAAACCAATCAATTCATAAGATGGTGAATCGGAGTGAATCGTTAGGAACAGCAGGTGCTAGAAAGGAGTATTATTCTTAAGATGACAGCTTAAGTGTTTAGAATGGGCATACAGTAAATCAAAACAACTTTTAGAATGTTTAAGGCTTCATGGTCTCTGTGTGTATATAATGTCTTCTGCAGTTTCCACGGTATGCATCTGATGAAGTGAGCTGTAGCTCACGAAAGCTCATGCTCAAATAAATTGGTTAGTCTCTAAGGTGCCACAAGTACTCCTTTTCTTTTTGCGAATACAGACTAACACGGCTGTTACTCTGAAACCTAAGGCTACAGTGTAAACTTTTAAAATCTTTTTTAAAATAAGTTCCAGAGTTTTAACTACAATATTTTTCACAATTTGTGGTAAAGGACACATTACTGATCAATTTAAGTTGTCACCAGAAAGGTTCTAGAAATAAGGAATTTAATACAAGATTCTTTTAGATCCTGATACAAATACCATTGAAGATAATGGAAGTCTTTCCATTAATTTCTTTGGGCTTTGGATGAGGTCCTTAGGCTCTGATCCAGACAAGCACTTACACACCTACTTACTTATGTGCTTAAGTGCTTTGCTGAATCAGGGCCTTCTTCTTTGAGGGATGGTCCCTATGTGGATTACAAACGTGGGTATGCATGGTCTTTGTACAATATTTTGCAAATATGTTTCTTATACAGCTGAGCAATAATTGATACTGAGTAGATGTTCACCTATCACATCTTTTTTCTTTCTTGTAAATAATTTGCAGAAATTAACCTTAAAAGCAGTATAAAACAGCCAGAGCAACTTAAAATTTGAACGGTTAGCCCCTGAAAATGCTTTGTAGCACTTGACTATTGATCTGTCTCTAGATCTGTGGCAGTAATGCATGCTGCACAACAGAATGACATCTGATGTGTTTTTCTATACCTATTCTTTTCAGTGAATGATACTAGAGTGTTTTCTCTCTTTTGCCTCCAATTTCATTTGTGTTTTCAAAATCGGTAGTATTTTGTTCCAGCAAACTCTGCAGTGTACTGTACAAAAGTACTATTAACTGTACATTTTAACTGTTCAAATTGCTGGTTGTTGCGATCCAGTTTTTATTACAAATTAACCTAGACCACATCATTCCATCTATTTTTAAGCAGAACTCCCCACTGAGCTCAATGAAGAGTGTTCTGCTTTAAAATGGATAGCACAGAGTGTCCCAAGGTCTATTGTAAAGAGCACTGGGATAAGTCATTTTCAAAGTTTTATCTTCATAAGAATATTGGAGGCAAGTGAGTGTGATATACTGCCCCCGATTTTGTTCATAGGGCACAGACTGTTTGCTTGCTAATTTGATAATCTGAAATGGATCCCTCAGGTATTAATGTGAATTAACAAGCTGCCTCTGCATGGCACATAACTGATACGCAGCTATTTTCTATAAGACTAGAAAGTACATGACGATGACCTTTATTTTTGGCTTCATAATAATTACTGCTCTCAGAGGTACTTTACGTTAACAGGAGTATGCCAAGGAACAATAAAACCACAGGACACCCAGTTATGTGAAATCAGGGTAATAACAGTTCCAGCACAGTAATTATATAGTCAGTCATCTGGAGTATTAATAAAAAAATAAGTGTTATTAACCTGTGAGGGAGCATGTTTTAAGAGTTTTTTTGTTTTGTTTTTATTACTGTTGCAGCACAAAGCACATTGTCCACAATTTTAAACCATTGCATCAGCAGTGTTGTGCTCATCCAATTAGCAAGGGTTCTGCATGCATTTCTCATTAATCGGTTTGAACAGGTACCCCATTGTGGGTAAACTAGCAGTCTTCATTTTTACATGTCAACGGGTATTTTTTATGCTTAACTCTTCTTAGATTTTTCTCTCCATTCCTTTTTGTTGTGATTAGCATACTAAAATATTGATTATTTCTATAGAGTGACCTTAATATGTATTCACATTTCCTTAGTTTGATGCAAAAATAGTGTGTTCTTGCGTGGGGCTCTGTAGGCCTGATTTATTTCTGCATTACCTTGTTCCATTAGTACATAAATTTCATTAATCTGAAAGATTCCGGTGCGGTGCTCTCCAAGACCCTCTTTGCATAGCTTGTATACCAGTAGATTGTCAAACATGGAGTAGATGTAAAATACATCCCTGTAAAATGTGGCCAGAGTCTAATAAATCAACAAGAATTGATGCATGTACTGGGATTAATGTTTTTATAATGCTAAATGCTCTAATAATTTCAGCCAAAATTGTAACATATTCCCTTCATTCCGTTGTATTAGATATCCATTTTAGCTTGACTTCAAAATATTTTTGTTAGAAATGTCTTTGTAATCATCATATGCCTGCCCACGCGCTAAAATAAAGGTCACGTTTGTGTGAAATACTGTTACCACAATCCCTTAACTGACTATGCTTTATATTATATACTGTGTAGATTATATATTGAAGTCAGATCACAGGTCTGCAGTCAGCCGACACTCAGCCTTGGCTCGGTCTTAGTCTCTTTTTGAGTCTCTTGCCCTGAGTCTCCTACAGGAGCCCCCACTCTTGGGCAATTTCTCTGTTACTGGTGAGAGTTCAACTTATTCCCATGGTCCTTCTTGAGTCCAATTACTTCTAGTCCCTGGCAGCACTCCCGGTCCCACCACAGATCACTGTCTGGGAGCAGCCCTCCGGGGCCCCTTGCCTATAGTGTCAGTCTGTCCCCACACAAGGTGTGGGGGATGGACAGAAAGGCTAGCCACTGCCTCAGGCTCCTTGTTACTGGACCTCACTAGCAGTCCTTAGTAGCCTCTCCTCCTGGGAAAACTTTCCCTTTCTCTGTGGTAGGTCTCAACTTTTTAAGCCATACCACTGATATATTATACGATTGATCTTTACAAAAAATAAAAGCCTATTACATATGTTAGGCATTGCACGATACAGTGAATATAATTTAAGCACTTTCAAGGTCAGTACACTTATATAACCTCACAGCACCTTATGATCAACACTCTGCATAACACCAAAGAGCTCATCCATTCCAGTTCTGTGCATAAAAGCATTCTTCTACTCCTTCAGCATATTGTACTGAGAGAATTTATAAAACTCCAACATGACTTAATATATCGTGGATTATACTTTTTCTGAAATCTTTACTGCACATTTCCCCAAAAATATACAGATATAAAATCATCAGTGTGCAGCAAATCGTATATTTCGATTAGAAAACAAAACAAAAGAATGAAGTTAAATTAAAGTTTGGTAGGGAGCATAAACTGAGTATGGTGATAGAGTGATGAAGAATTATATGGCAGAGGGGAATTTGTTAGCTGTCTTACTGCCTTATCTGTTCATTTACAGGTTTTTTACTATTTGTTTTTTGAAGTGTATTTGAATGTTAAAAAAAAATTGGAGGGTCATGGAGAGCACATGTTAGGTAGTCTCCACTAAAATGCAACCTTAACTTTTTAATGAAATTTTATTTCAGAATTTCTCTGACTTTTAATGAGTGCCAAAAGTTAAAATCAGGTTGATTCATAAGGTCTGCAAGAGTAAAACCATGCTCCAACCAATATCCACATCAGCTAGTTCTCTGCACTCTCACTGATAACTCATCTCGTCTTCTATGCCACTACATCTCCTTCTCCACATCTATCAAATCTCCTGCCTTCCCCAACTCTGAGGTGAAGCACAGCTCCATGACATGTTTCCTGTACCTCCCCCAAGTCTATATCCCTCCCAGTCTCCTATTTTCCCCTGCTTCCCAAACTGCCTCTGCCCACCCTGGATTCTGGTTATATTATAAACAATTTTAAACATTTATATGTATATACTCTGAACCAGTTCTTATATCTATTATTCCCTTCTTACACACGCATACACACGTAAGATTTGTGATATTTCAAAAATTACTATTGTCTGCTGTTTGTGTAGAATTCCATGAGCTGTGGAGATTTTTTTTTCTTATGTTTCAGTTTAATTACTAAACACTTCATGTTGCTTACATTTGTTCTTAGCTGTAGTTTTTTCATAATGTTTATTCCAGCTTTCAGATAAGTAAGGCATGAGAATCTGAGTTTTTTTCATACAGGAAGAAGCACTGCTGGAACAAATTTTGCTACTCTGAATTGTATTGCACTTTTGTCTTAGGAACATTTGATAGAGAGCCAGTAGATGCTGCATTTCAATAAGCTCACTGAATAGAAATAAATCTAACTTTTTTTTGTACGTGTACAATTGTATGTGTAAAAAGAAAAGGAGTACTTGTGGCACCTTAGAGACGAACACATTTATTTGAGCATAATCTTTCGTGAGCTACAGCTCACTTCATCAGATGCATACAGTGGAAAATATAGTGAGGAGATTTTATATACACAGAGAACATGAAACAGTGGGTGTTACCATACAGACTGTAACAAGAGTGCTCAGGAAAGATGACCTATTTACCAGCAGGAGAGCGGGGAGTATGTCCATTTATTCTTTTACGTAGAGACTGTCCAGTTTGGCCAATGTACATGGCAGAGGGGCATTGCTGACATATATCACATTGGTAGATGCGCAGGTGAACAAGCCTCTGATAGTGTGGCTGATGTGATTAGGCCCTATGATGGTGTCCCCTGAATAGATATGTGGACACAGTTGGCAACGGGCTTTGTTGCAAGGATAGGTTCCTGGGTTAGTGTTTTTGTTGTGTGGACACAAATCAGACGTCAAGAATTATAACGTTCAAAAACCAGTTGGAGAACACTTCAGTCTCTTTGGTCACTCGATTACGGACCTAAAAGTGGCAATTCTTCAACAAAAAAATTTCAAAAACAGACTCCAATGAGAGACTGCTGAATTGAAATTAATTTGCAAACTGGATACAATTAACTTAGGCTTGAATAAAGACTGGGAGTGGATGTGTCATTACACAAATTAAAACTATTTCCCCTCCTACTGTCCTTGTAAACTTCTGGAAATGGCCCACCTTGATTATCACTACAAAAGCACCCACCCCCACCCCCCCACTCTCCTGCTGGTCATAGCTCACCTTTTCTGAACACTCTTGTTACAGTCTGTAAGGTAACACCCACTGTTTCATGTTCTCTGTGTATATAAAATCTCCCACTATATTTTCCACTGAATGCATCCGATGAAGTGAGCTGTAGCTCACGAAAGCTTATGCTCTAATAAATTTGTTAGTCTCTAAGGTGCCACAAGTACTCCTTTTCTTTTTATGGATACAGACTAACACGGCTGCTACTCTGAAACCAATTATATTTGTGTGTAACCAACATATATAGTATAGCAATATAGTATAGAATTGTGAATTTCTTACAGTGAGTTTTATTTGCTGAAAAGTCTTTCCACAAGTGCGAAGAGCACTAGAAGGATTGATACTAGTACTGAAATACATAAAGCAGTTGTGCTGTTTGAGCCAACAATGTTTCCGTAATCTCGTTTGCTGGCCTGTGGAGCTTGCTGGTTGGACATGCTTTGTGCTCAGAGGGCAGATCAGCTGATGCGTAGTTTTGCCAAATGTTCATACTAGAGCGGGACAGAGAAACTTCAACTGAATTATATTCCTTCAGAATGTGCAGTTCCATTGAAATCAAAATGCTTCACAAAATCATTTCAGTTTAAGCAGAATTTTATTTTGGAAAGTTGGGGAGGGGGAAATGTTTTGACATTTTTGGAACAAAATGTTTCAGTTTTTCATTTTGAAAAGTCTCTTTTTTAAACATTTTGTGTTTCTTCACAGAGAATTTTCACATTTTGTGGTTTATTTTTGTAACAGGATGGGCCACCTACCCTGGCCAGCGGTGGATCTGTGGCAATCTGCCTCAATTTTCCCTTCTGCTCAGGGCTTTTTAAATCACTAACTCCACTAGAGGCTCTCTTGTGACCAATAATTATCCCTCTTTGGGGGCTGAGTTTATTACCAAACAATTCAAACTGTCTTCAAAGTCTCAAAAGTTCATCTCTGGCATCTTCTGCCAGTCCCCAAGTTCCTCTTCTGTCCAGCCCACTTTTTATCAAGGAGCCACTCCATCCCTTCCAGCTAGAGTCCTTCTCTGCTTTTCACAGCAGGAAATCCCTGGGCTTCCTACCTGGAGTCCTTTCTTCCCCAGGACAGAGTTCATCACTCTCCCAGTGCTGTCTATTCTCCCTCTTTGAGAGATCAGCAGGCAATCCCGCCCCATTCCTCCCCTGCCCCCAAGGCCCTCTAGCTTCTAAGCCCAAATCTTCCCTCCTGCTAACTGCAATTTCTGCCACAGCTTCATCTTCCTATTTCCAGTTCCTTCTCTGGCTCTTTATGGAAACCAGCTGTCTTCTATTAGGCCCCATTGTGATGCTGTTAATGAGGCAAAGGTGGGACATACCAGTTCCCTTTTAAAGGGCCCGGTCCACCCTGTGACACATTTCTCTGAAGAATGAAGCCAGTTTTCAAAATCTGAAAATCCTTTGTGAAACTGAGCTTCTGTCTTTTGCACAGCTCTAGATTGTGCTATTGAAGCCACAGACAGATGAGAATGAGTTAAGCATTGCGAAAGTGAATTATGCTAAGACATACCATTGACAGTGCTCCCCACTTGAAAAACCATCTCCTGAAGCCCCCTGTGATCACTTAGTAGTATATTATGATGCAGAGTATATTCAGATGTTCACCACTTAATTTGCATGACTTTGTATATACATGACCTTGTATCCAGCTGTGGGCATGTTTTGGTAAAATCAAATGTGATATTAATTAATTGTGAAACAAAGAATAATATCAACATACACAAAATTATCACTAAATTATTACCAACCAGCTGAGTATAAATTATGATCTGTCCTTGGGGTTTACTGTAAATTGCATCTGGGAAATACCATATATCATTAGATCTTGGCCTTATTTACAGTGATCCACCAATTATATTCTATCCAACAACAGAAAACTATATTGTTTTCTATTGCCTAATTTAACAATTTGTAATTATTTACATTTCTTAATGTATTGTTAAATCTCTAGTTCAATTACTTTTACACTAGGCATGGCATACAAGATTTCTGATTCCAGGCATCATCTTCCTTCCTCTCTCAACTCACCATGTTATCCTCCCTCCTCGAGTCCTTCCCCTCACTCCCCTTTCTTCATCACATCAGGTTTAAACTTCTTGGTCCTTCAGTTTCTAGACCCTTCCTCATTCTACTGCTCTTGTTTCTTCTCTCATCACCCCACCATCATCTTTGCTCTGCTGATGATGCCAGCCTCAGTGCCCCATTTTTATGCTTCTCCCGCAGCTGCCTCCACACTTTCTTCTGCATCATTCAGTATACGTGGAGCACCCTGCCAGTGCTGGTCAGCAAAGCCAGGGTTCTCGCCCCATACAAATTCATCCATGCTACCTGCAAGAAATCAGGCAACTGAAACCTCTCTTTATTTTTAAAAATCTTCCGTATCCCACCATGCTACCCACTAGCCCTGCTAGCTGAGTGACCATTTAGTCTTACTGGGGCTTCCATCATTGATCAAAGAAAATACACACGTGCACACACATACACACAACCGTTTTAATACTGGTCTTTTATAAAGCATTTTTATTATTTTAATATTTGTTTATGATAGCATCAAAAGATCTGCTGTAACTCTGCTGTGCTAGATGTTTACAAACATAATAATAGACATACTCACTGTGCCACAGAGCTTACAGCTGAAGGACTCTTTGCTGCAGTTAGATCTGTGTTGAATCCATATAGATCCTACTGTAATCAATGCGACTCTGCAGAGGAAGATCTGGATATGGTATCAGGACTAAATTTCTCTTAAATAGTGGTTTGGGCTTATTTCAGGAGTGGTTGCAGACAATATAAAATTACTCAAGATAGTTCAGTCAAAGCTGGCTGTGAAGAGTTACAAATGGCTCTCACTAAACTGGGCAATAAAATGGCAGATACAATTCAGTGTTGATAAATGCAAAGTAATGCACTCTGAAAAATAATCCCAGCTATACATACAAAATAATGGGGTCTAAATTCGCTGTTACCACTCAAGAAAAAGATCTTGGAGTCCTCACCAACAGTTCTCTGAAAATATCAAGTCAGTGTGCAGTGGCAGTCAAAAAGCTAACAGAATGTTAGGAACCATTAGGAAAGAGAGAGAGAGTAAAACGGCAAATATAATGCCACTATATAAATCCATGGTATGCCCACACCTTGTATACTGTGTGCAGTTCTGGTTGCCCCATCTCAAAAAAGATGTATTAGAATTGAAAAACGTGCAGAAAATGGCAACAAACATGATTAGGGGTATAGAACAGCTTCCTTACAAGGAGAGATTAAAAAGAGTAGGACTGCTCAAGCTTCAAAAAGAGATGACGAAGGGGAGGATATGATGGAGGTCTATTAAATCATGAACGGTATGGAGCAAGTAAATAGGAAAGTTTATTTACCCCTTCACATAACACAAGAACTAGAGGTCAGCTGATGAAATTAATAGGCAGCAGGTTTAAAACAAACAAAAGGAAGTGCTTCTTCACTCAGTGCAGTCAATCTGTGGAACACATTGCTGTGAGATGTCGTGAAGGCCAAAAGTAAAACTGGTTTCAAAAAAGAATTAAATAAGTTCATAGAGGATAGGTTCATCAATGGCTATTAACCAAGATGGTCAGGGACTCAACCCCATGCTCTGGGTGTCTGCAAACCTCCAACTGCCAGAAGCTGGGACTAAACAAGGGATGGATGATTCAGAATTGCCCTGTTCTGTTCATTCCTTCTGAAGCATCTGGCACTGGCCACTGTCAGAGACAGGATACTAGGCAAGATGGATAATTTGTCTGACCTAGTCTGGCTGTTCTTACGTTCTTAATTTCTCATGGTTCAATCTCTACTATTAAAGGCAGTGTGCCATTTAAGGAAGTGCTGGCACCCTGCCTTTTTGTGTTTGGCCAAAACAAAGGCTAAGTGGAGAAAAATTCATTGTAAACATAAAAAGAAAAGGAGTACTTGTGGCACCTTAGAGACTAACCAATTAGTCCTCCTTTTCTTTTTGCGAATACAGACTAACACGGTTGTTACTCTGGAACATTGTAAACATAGATTTCTGAGATCAGGTTGACACACTTACAAGCTCCAGATTCCAGATAGGTGAATCATTACAATATTGCTCATAATATGACAATTGGCTGCTTTTACACATCTATAGATCCTTCAGTGAGAGAAAGTGGATCAGAACCGAGGTCGAAAATGTATCATGTGCTTTATTTCCTTATGAATACAGAAATACACTAAGGCCAATATATTGTAAAGTGAGTAATTTAACACTTCTGGCTATGGTACTAGAAAAGAAAGTGGAATCATGGAATGAATGGCAGTCACACTGATCAGGGAAATATGTAAATGTCCTTGTCTTTGTTATTTAGTCTGACAGTCTTTTGTGCTGTCACTTTCCACTTTTGTTCCCATCTCATGTTTTGTTGTATTTTTGTCTGTTTATCCTTTCTTTAGCTCGTAAGCAGGAGATTATCAAGGTTACTGAGCAGCTGATTGAAGCTATCAACAATGGGGACTTTGAAGCTTACACGTAAGTTGACTCATTTTGCAAGAGACAAGATGAGATAAAAGTATAAAAATGTTCATGCTTGTAGGCCCTGAGGAAACAGAACCTGATTCACGGCTGTAATGCACAAGTCACACACTGGTATAACAGTAGATTTCAGTAGCGTTATATTACGATAAACATGGAATAACACCATAGTGAATCAGACCCATTATCGCTACATAACATATGCAGTGATCTCTTTCATCAGGCAGAGAGGAGAGAATGCTCATGATTTAAAATCTAAGAATCAAGATCAAAATATACTGGAAAGTTGTTTTGTCAGAAAGATTTCAGTATAAGCAGAGGTTCACAATCACCAGAATTCATCTGTTGCACTGTAATACATTAACGCCACTTGGGACTTTTGGCTCATTTACATGGAGAGCTAGTACATAGCAAGCCCGGGTGTGAATTTGCAAGACCCAAGCACTTACTTTGGCCTTCTCCTACCTCTCTCCGGCTGTGTGTTGCACTCTCTCGCTTCCCATTGTGTGTTGCACCAATCTTACTTCAGAAATTCTGTTCAGGACCCCAAAAAATTCTGCTTAAATAACTCATTTTAGGTATTCCGTTTTTCAATTAACCTTATAGCTAGTTCTGTTATTTTTTTACTCCAACCCATTAAAATGTATTTGGAACAAAAACGAATTATATTTTGTTTAAAGTTAAAGGTCTAGAGCTAAAGACACTATTTCAGCTCATGAAAAGCTAAAGGTTCTAGAATAGTTGAAATAGGGAAGTAATACGCCTATGAGACAGTGACAGATTACCAGTAATGTGCCTTTACCTGGTCTGAGCACTTTATATCCTTTGACTGTTACATAAACTGTTGTACAAAAATGTCAAATGGAACTTTGCTCAAAACTTTTCTGTTTTGCAGCATGGCAAAACTCAAGCCTTAGAAACATCTAACCAAAATTAAATTACCATTTAAACATTGGGAGCAACATTGGTTTCAGACTTAACAGATCGTGGGGGAGATTTTCAAAGGCACAAGTAACAGCTGAATATCTAAGTCCTATGACTTCCAGTAGGATTTAGATGCCCTAACTTCCATTTATGACTTTGAAAATTTATCTTCTGGTCAAACACTGAAAGAAAATTTTAGGTGAAATGCTGACCATTGAAATCCCACTGATTTCATTGGGACCAAGATTTCATCCTTCATGCTTATATGTGTTGTGTTTCATTCCAGCATGATGCAGTTTATAATTTATGTTCCCTGTTGGAATGACACATAGGAAAGCAAGGCAGACAGAAATGTTAATGCCCATGTTTATCGATGGATCACAGAATTTCACATACATCATATTTCTGCTTCGCAGGCTGATTTGCATGAGGTCATATGCCTTTGAGGTCAAGCATGCTCTGCAGTAGGGCAAACTGGATGGAGGATAAGGAACCTTTGTTCTGGGTTATCATGAAAGAAATAGAATGCCACCTCATTTAAATCTCAGAGTGGGAGGGCTGTTTTATTGTTTGTGTTAATTGTCAAAACAGTGGACATTAAAATGACAAATAGTAATTTTGTGGGAAAAGTCTCCAATTAGAAGTTTTCCATCATTCATGGAAAACAAGACCCATGGGAATAAATCAGCTTTATGAACTCAGCTCTACTTGCCATAAGAGAGGAAAATCTGGAAAGGAAAAAAAAAGGTTGGCAGGAATGGGTGGTTCTTCTTTGAGTAGTGTCCCCATGGGTGCTCTACTTCAGGTGCATGTGCACCCTATGCACCTTTGATCAGAGATTTTCATTAGCAGTGTCCATTCAGCCCACGCATGCACCGCTGATATCTTCATGCCCTTTATTGAGTATGGGCGAACCGCCCTCAGTTCCTTCTCAATTGCCTCAGCTTGAGATGGAGTTTAGCATCTTTGCATTGTGCATGCCTCACCTGTTCGCTGAGTTTGTTCTACTTAGTTTAGCTAGTTAAGTTGTTAGTAGCAGTATTTAGTTATTGGCTATTGAAACATCATTTTATTTCCTCTGGGGAAATCCTCCTTGTGAGGGGCATGCCCAGTTCATCAGGGTTTAAACGTTGCCTCATGTAGAGAGGCTGTATCACTCAGCGATGGACACTCTAACTGTGTTTGCTCCCTGGAAGCGTCACACATTCCACAGAAGCGTAACTTCGTTTAGCCCTCAAATCCAAGGCTTGGAAGAACTGGGAAATCGAGCTGCAATTGTTAATGATGGATTGCTCTCTTCACTCCCCTTTGAAACTAGGTCAGGAGAACTCCGCTGTACATCAGTTCCTGGGGATCTCTTGTGCCCCTTCAACCTCAGAGCAACACTCTTCTAGAAAGGGAAAGCCTGAATCCTCCTCTGAATATCCTCAGAGGAGCTCTAATTTTCCTCTTAAGGAACCCACCTCAAAGAGACTTCACTTTTTGACAAGGTAAACGGCCTCAGAGACTTAATCCTCAAAGCTTGGTACCATTGAGACGAAGGGCTTCTCCAGTACCAGTGAAGCGGGAAAGTTCCACAGCTCTAAGAGTAAACATGGATCCTCTTCTCTCTATGCCAAAGCAATAAGGTTATGGAACTGGTATATAAAACATTGCATAAGAATTTCAGCAACGTATCTCTTGGGCAGGTAAAATGTCACAGCTGATGCTCTCAGCAGGTTTTTTCCCCCACGATTACAAATGGGAGTTGGATTCCCAGGTTCTTGTTGGCATACTTGAAACTTGGGGATTTCCAGAAGTGGAGCTCTCTATCACAGCTTCGAACAAAAAGTTCCATCTGCTCTTTTCAAGGGGAGGTTTAGGTCCCATTGGGAGATGCCTTTCTCCTCACTTGGATGAAGAAGCTGTTTAATGGTGTTTTCCCCCGATGCCTCTGATTCTCAGAGTGGTGAAGAAAATTAGACAGGACAACACCAGAGTTATTCTAATAGCCCAAATGTGGTCAAGGCAGGCATGGTTTCCTTTAGCCTAGCTCTTTGTCCAGCAACAGATATTCTAATGATTCCTTAGCTTCTCTTCCAGAGTGCGAGTCAACTGCTTCATCCCAATCTGAGCATTCTCTGCCTCAAGGTGTAGCTCCTTGATAGTTTGCGGGGTTAGAATCTGTCTGTTCTGCAGAAGTACAGCAGATATTATTAAATAGTAAGACAGATTCTACAAGATATACCTTCAGAAGTGGAGAAGATTCAGTCACTAGTGTGAACTCCAGAATGCTGCCCTTGCATTGAATATTACTTGGTTCTCTCAAGATTCATTTGGCTGCCTTACTGGGTTTTCCACCACTATTGAGGGGATCTATCTGTTTGCTCACCCTACAACCATAAGGTTCATATGAAGAGTCTGGGCAATCTCTCTTCCCACTGATGGAAAGTCCCCACCCCAATTTGGGAGCTAAGTTTGGTTCCTAAAAGTCTCCTGAAATCTCCTTTTGAACTGATGGTAACTTGCTCCTTACTGTATTTGTTTATGAAAATAGTTTCCTTAGTGGCTATTACATCAACTGCAGAGTCAGAGAGACTGAAGCCTTAATAGCAGACCCTCCTTTTACGGTGTTCTATAAGGAAAAAGTTTCCTTATGACTACACTCCAGGTTTCTTCCTAAAGTGTCTTCTGAGTTTCATTGGAACCAAATCATTCACCTACAAGTTTTCTTTCCAAAAACCATAATTCCAACGTGGAAACTACCTTCCTCACTCAGTGTCAGGAGGGCATTAGCCTTCTATCTACACAGGACTAAATCATTTTCTAAATCTCCTAGACTATTCTTTTTGTTTGCAGACAGATAAAGGTTCTGCTTTTTCTACCCAAAGACCATCAAAATGGATTTCTGGGTGTATTATAGTTTGTTACAGTCCTGCCAGCATTCCAATCCCTGCTTGATGAGGTCACAATCTACATCTTTGGCTCTACTTAAAAATGTCCCAGTATTTGAGATCTGCAGAGTTGCTACATGGTCTTTGGTGTACATACCTTCTCCAGGTACTGCGCTTTACTTGATGCCTCTAGATCTGATGTGGCAGTTGGCAATGCAGTTCTTTCCTCTGTGCTGGACTCAATTCCAAAGCTCCCTCCTCTTTATGGGGATATTGCTCAGGAGTCACCTGAAGTGGAGCACCCACAGGGACACTACTCGAAGAAGAAAGAGAGATTACTCACCCTGAGCGGTAACTGTAGTTCTTTGAGATGTGTCCCCCTATGGATAAGGCTAAGATTTAGTCACGGGTATTTTTGGTAAAAGTCATAGACAGGTCACGGGCAATAAATAAAAATTCACGGCCCGTGACCTGTCCATGACTTTTACCAAAAATACTTCTGAGGCCCTGCTGCTCTGGGAGGACCTTGTGGTGGGGGGGCCTACTCCAGTGCTGGGGGGTTGACTACCCCCCGACCGCTGCTCCCAGGGACCAACATCCAGGCGCCCCTAGGGCCGCTGCTGCTCAGGCAGTCTCCAGGGCACCCCCAGGACCTCTGTGTGGGCACTCTCTGGTGCCACTGTAGCCAGCTGCCTGGGACAGCCTGAGCAGTGGCCAGTGAGGCTGGCTGCGGAGCAGCCCCAAGGACCGCTGCTCGTGCGCTCCCTAGGGCCGTCCCCAGAACCACTGCTCAGGCGGTCTGCAGGACAAGCCACACCAGCTGCTGCTTGGGTGGTCCCCGGAGCCAGCTGCCTGGGGCCTCCTGAGCAGTGGCCAATGCGGCTGGCCCCAGGGACTGCCGGAGCAGCTGGTCCTGGGTCACTCCAGCAGTGGCCAGTGTGGCTAGTCATGGGGCACCTGAACATCTGGCCCTAGGGCCAGTTGCTCAGGCAGCTTGAAGTCAGCCGCACCAGCTGCTGCAGAAGTCACCAAATCCGTGACCTCTATGAAAGAATTGCAGCCTTACCTAGGTGTGCCCCACTACCCGCCCTCCTTCCTCTCCGCTTCAGAGTTTCCTTTTGAGACTCGGCAGTGGAGAAGGAACTGAGGGCAGTTTGCCCACGCAGTCTGACATAACCTCGGTGCAGGGCACAAGTTATTAACAGTGCATGCGAGGGCCAACAGACACTGCCAATGAAAATCTCCCATGAAAGGCGCACACCGAAGTGGAGCACCCATAGGGACACACATCTTGAAGAACTACAGCTACTGCATACAGTGAGTAACCTCTCTGTCTATTCTGGACCTTAATATTCGAGTTGATAGACTGCATTTCTTCAAGCTTTCTTTTCCACATGACTAGGTATAGCACTCATTTTACCATTCCTGCCCCTTCTGAAGTCTTTCCTCAGACATCGTCAGACATAGTCTCTCCTTTCCTGTTAAACTTTCTGCTCCATAGTTGCCTCTGATATAAAGATCCTCCAATTTTCCCTCAACGCCATCAGAATCATCACTTAGAGCAGGGGTTCTCAGGACACATTTTTCCTAAAATACTTAATTAGCTTTAGGAAAACCAAATAAATATGCACATATACATGTCCAAATCATTGTAATTTATTTATTGCTAGCTAGTAAGTCTGTTGTGAAAAGTGATATTTACAAACATACAAGTATCACTTTTCACAACAGACTTACTCAGCCCTGGCAAGCCTGGGGACAAATTAAGCCCTGGATGGAGGGTCACGGTAGGCAGTGGGGGTCAAGAGAAAGGGGGTAGGGGACTGGGGAAGGCAGTGGGGGGACTGGAACCTGAAGCCCTGCTGTCAGAGCCCGAAGCCTCACGGCTGGAGGATGGGACCCAGGGACGGAGCCTGAAGCCTGCCATTGGAGCCTGAGGCCTGCTGACGCGCAACCAGAGCTCAGGGCTGGAGCCCGAAGCCCAGTGTCCAGGGCTGAAGCCCAAAGCCTGAGCCCCACCGCCCCAGGGAAAGTGGGGAACTCAATGGCTGCCTGTTCCTACAGCATTGTGCCCCAGGTGACTCCAGAGAGGAGCAGGGCCTAATCCCTGCTGGTGGCCACAGCACCAGCACTAAGGGGGTGCATTCAGGAGCAACAGGGAGGAGAAGAGAGAGCTACTCCCGTGTGCCACCCCCCCCCAAAATCACAGCCCAGGAGGCTGTGGCCGCAAGAAAAGCCCCTGGTGGCTGCATGTGGCCGCATTTGAGAAACACTGACTTAGCCAGAATTCCCTCATATGGTGAATTGTATATATTAGGGATGGAAAATCCCAATCTGAGGATTCCTTTGGTTTCAAAGACATCAAGAAGAAAGCAGTCCTGTGCTGCATCTGAAACTGACTATACATTTGTCATAACTGTTTCATTTTCTCTTCCACAGAAAGATCTGTGATCCAGGCCTTACATGTTTTGAACCTGAAGCTTTGGGGAATCTAGTGGAAGGGATGGACTTTCACAGGTTCTACTTTGAAAATGGTGTGTTTTCCTATTTGATCACATTTAAAATACTTCCAAGTGTGCTTCTCAAATCCAGCTCTTTTTTGTAGCTGCAAATGATGTTTTTGAAATTTAATTTTGAGTTATGCAGTATGAAATATTTTTTCATGTTTTTGCTAAACTTGCTTAGAAACCATGGGGAACTTTTGATTGTGGAGGAACTGTCAAGTTCGTGTAATATCTTTTGGGGGACGGGGGTGTGGAGGGATGGCTGAAAGGTAGATAGGGTTGGAAGGCAAGTGATTCCCACTCTTTATTTTTCAGAGCTAGAGGGGCTGAACCACAGCATTGGGCACATTTGAAAAGTCTGCAGTGATGGACAAACTGATCACCATTAAAAAGTCAGCATTTCCTAACAGTTGATCATTATTCTTTCTTACTGTAAGTCTAAGGAAAAACTGTAGTCACTACGTTGATTCATACTAGCTGAAGCACTGGACTCATGACTTTTTTAATGGTGATCACAGCACATCAGTTGGTGGATTTAATACAACCATGTCAGCTTCAGAAAATAAAGGCTACACTGCTTACTTGTTCATACCATAGACTATCCGGTACTATAGATGACACAGTTTCAGAACAGATTTGAAACTTAAAGAGAGACTGATCGTGTTATAAATTAACTAATGAAACTGATTTTCTCATCCAGCAATTTCTGAGTGAGAAATATCAGGGCACAAGACTAGCTCCAGGGACTCCTAAATTATAATCTCAATTCTGAGGTAGACTCCCATTCTCTTTTGTGAACCCATCATTGACTTTCAATGCCTCAGTTTCCCCATCTGTATAGATATTAATAAAATGTAACATCTCACAAATGATGTGAGAACTAAAGAATATGATATGAATGGATAGTAAAATGAAAACTACTAAATGCAAAATGTTATTCTTCTACTAACTCAGATGGGAGATGTTGGATGGGCATCTAGAAGCGTAAGAGTTGGCATTGGTGATGGTTGTTTATGTAGTAAAATGTCCTGGGTAAGGATTCAGGTTACTTAGAATCATAGAATATCAGGGTTGGAAGAGACCTCAGGAGGTCATCTAGTCCAACCCCCTGCTCAAAGCAGGACCAATCCCCAACTAAAGGATGGAGATTCTACCACCTCCCTAGGTAACCTATTCAAGTGGGTTACTGTCTAACTTACTTGGAAATGAGAATTGCAAGCATTTAGCATTTTCTCCTTAGTGCTAAGGTCTATAGGCCCTTTACATCAGCCTGCTTGCAGCTTGGGGCAGAATCAGACCTGTCAGTCACTGGTGACAGGGATGAATGTCCTGCCCCTGAAGTTGCCTCTAGTTTCCTCCCTCCACTCCCCCATGGCCAATGGCTCAGCTAGACACGCCCTGTTGTAGGGCTTTTTTTTGGAAGGAAATTCCAAACTTGATTTCAAGTTTATAGACTAACAGTGCAGCTCAATAATGTATCCATCAAATTCCCAGCTGTGTCCCAGGGCTATCTTTGAGTCTGAACTCAGTGTGGATAAGATAGGGAGCCCTCCTGCTTTGTCTTTCCTCCCGCCCTTTTCTTCTGACATGCAGCAGGAGACTAACCCTTTGCTCAGAGTAGCAACTAGCTTTTAATAACCGCCAGGGCCGGATTAACTTTTTGTGGGCCTGGCGTGAAACGTATTTGTGGGGAATGAAGGTGCCAGGGGCAAGGGCAGGGTAGATTTGATTTAAATCATGATTTAAATCACTAGTCAGGAAGACTTGATTTAATCATGATTTTCTACATAAAAGTACATTCTTGTTGTTTGTTATAACCTTAATACATATTCTTCACAACTCAGATAGATGTAGGTTTCATTTTTAGAAGGTTCACACTATACATTTTTAAACAGTGATTTATTTTGAAAACTTTTCAGATGAGTTTTACAGCTATATCAGAAAATGAATAATTATTTGGTTATTTCATTTACCAAAGGTAATTGAAGCAGATATTTATGAAATCATTGGGAGGTGACCTATCTCCAATTCAACAGGTTAATCATTAATATTTGGAGGATTTTCTTTCCATGCTGTATTAGGAGGAGAACATCACCAGACGGACGTTTAAATTGTTTTATTTAACTAAAACAACGTTAAGTATTCTGGATTTGTTTCTTCAACAGCAAACATAATATTTTAACAAAAAAACCTATGTCCCTCGCTTCTCACATTTATCAGATTTCTTCTCCTTGTCCAAATCTATTCTGCCCCCCAACAATCTTCTATTCATTGAACTTTTTGAAACGTTTCACTTTTAGAGAGAGGTAAGGGATTGACTCTGAGTACACAAATTTGCAGAGGGACAATAGAGTTGAGGTCTGTTATTTCTCACCTCTATATATTATTTATTTATTTTAAAACATTCTGGAGACACAAATCCACAGTTTGAGAACTGCAAAACTAAGCATCTCTAATGGTATCTTCTAGACTGAGCACTGAGTCCCATTGGGTAGATAGAAAGATTAACCTAAATAATCTATATAGAAGCCCGTGGATCCCCATAAGATTGGGTCCCTAATCCATGAACTATTAGAACTCATTTACAAAACTTTTCTTAAACATTACACGAATATATTGTCTCCTACTATAGAATTAGAATTTATAAACCCTATTCCATGATAAGATTTAATGTATCTTAATTAAAACTATCTTTAGATAGGTTTTTTCCCTCAAAAAGCATTTTATCAAAAAAAAATCCGATTTAAATACAAAAAATCTGATTTTTTGATTTTTTTAAAAAAAAAATAATTGATTTTTATTCACCCTCACAACTGGGCAACGTGGGGGCGGGGGGAAAGATTGATCCCCAGATGGAGGGAGGCAGGGGCCAGGGGCAAGATCATAGAATATCAGGGTTGGAAGGGCCCTCAGGAGGTCATCTAGTCCAACCCCCTGCTCAAATCAGGGCCAGTCCCCAAAGATGAGCACAGTGTGGCATGGGGGGAGGATTAGTCCCTGCGGACTGGAGCAAGGCAGGGGCCGGGAGCAAAAGCACAGCGGGGCAGGAACTAGGGTTGGTCCCGGCACGCTCCGGGGAAGAGGCGAGGGGAGGGAGCTTGGCTGCCGGCAGGACCAAGCTTCTGCCTGCTGCCCCCACAGGAGAGAACAGGGGGTGGAGAAGAGTGGGCCAGGCCGGGGCCCCTTTGGAGCATGGCACCATGGTAAACCTGGTATTGATAACCACCTCTGTCCCCCTGTGTGCATGTGTCTTTCCACTGAAGAAATTCCATGTTCCACCCCCTACTCTCCCCACATCAACTTCCGTATAGAGAGACCTTCAAAGACAGTGGCCTTACCAGTAGAAAATCCATTGTTCCATAGAGAAAAGTCATTCAACATTGATGGCTGTCGATTGCTTTGTCTCTGCTTCTTAGACATAGTCTTTCTATTAGGAGTCAAGTCCCTATTGCAAAATGGATGTTCTAATCCACAAAGGCTGCTACAGAGCGAAGTAGAGCCCTGAAACAAAACTGGGTCACAAAACAACATGGAGTTCACAGTACAACATGCACAGATCCCAAATCACAGAAAGTAATTCTATTTTTAAATGTCTTTTTACTACATTTTCTAAAGTACAGAGAAGTATAACCACATAAATAAAGCATTTGGTAACCGCTTTTACTACAGCGCTAGAACCATCAAACGATACATACAAAACAATTTAAGATCACTGGATAATAATCATGTTGAAATCTGGCCAAAGACTTCGGTGAGATCATTTCAACAAAGACAGCACATCAGAAATAAGAAATGTCAACTAAAAAAAAATAAAAGGAAATTTATAGCCAACAGGGATCAGAGATAGGAATAATGCAAATATATTACTAAGAGCAGAGCTCAGGTGCTAACTCATGAGATTCATCCTGTGACCTCACTTCTAAGAGTGAACAAAGGAAAGGGAACAACATAATTACACATCCTTCTTTTATGTCTTTATTATGGCAAGAAATCTTGAAACTGATCAGGGTTGAAAAGCAGACAATTATTGTAACTTATTTGGCACATTCATATAGACCACTATTATTTTAGAATGATTTTCTGATAGAAGAGAGGAGTACATGCTTCATCTCTGTCGTCCCACTCCCTTCCCACTGCTCCAACTTTATTTGTGCTAGCTTTGCTTGCTTATCAGTAAAACAGTGTTTAGTATTTAGCATCTGCTAATCTTGATATATTTACACACCATTTTCAGTACTGAGAGACATGGCTAACTCTGTTGGTTTACTTGGGAAAAACTGATTTTGTGTGTGTTCCCTCCCATAGCTTTGTCCAAGAGTAATAAGCCAATCCACACCATTATCCTCAATCCCCATGTCCATCTTGTGGGTGATGATGCTGCCTGCATTGCATACATACGGCTGACGCAGTACATGGATGGAAGTGGAATGCCAAAGACTATGCAGTCCGAGGAGACCCGGGTCTGGCACCGCCGTGATGGCAAATGGCAGAATGTTCATTTTCACCGTTCAGGGTCACCAACAGTACCGATCAAGTAAGAAATCTATCCAAACAGTATTATCTACGGGGGTAAGAGTGTCCTGTGTTATGCAGGAGGTCAGACTAGATGATCTAAACGTCCCTTCTGGCCTTACTCTATAAAACTTTCATTCTCTTGAAAGCAGCATTGCAGTGTAACTTCTGCACTGTCAATTCTACACAGTCCATTTAATAATTCAGTATGCTGCATACAGTATTAGTGCAAATATTTGTAATAATTTTTGTTGTTATTTGTTTACAAGCAGGCCCATTTCAGTTTAGGGCTTCACTGTGCTGGGTGTTGTACGTACACATAGTAAGGACACATACAAGTACATACACACAGACAGTTTCTGCCCTGAAGAGTTTAAATTGTTTTCATTTTAGGCCTCCTCTTCTCTAGGGAAGTTTGCCCCAGTGTAACTCAGCTGATGTGGTTACACTACCATTAACATAGACGCGCTGGCTCAATACAAAGTCGGGCTTCCACCAGTGCAGGTTACTTCAGTAAATCTCTGGGTTGAGTGTCATAGGTGTCAGCAGCACTTTCTACTTGTGCAGCATGTCTACATGAAGGGGTTTACAATGGTGTAATCACACTGATGTGAAGCGGAAGCTTCTTTAATGTAGACAGGCCTGAGACCAGATACAAAAGTGGGCATAATAAATACAGTCCAAGGGGACTGGGAGGAAGTGAAGAGAGAGAAGTGATAGGAAAGATAATTATTTAGATCTGGCTGGAAAATTTCAACAAAAACAAAATTTTGATGAAAAATGAAAATGTTAGCAATTTTCCTGTTTTCCAGCTAGCCCTAGTGCTTACACAGACTAGCCATGTACACAGCTAGATGATTTAGAGTCAGATTATTTACTTTATAAATTATAAGATACAAATAAGTGTCATCAATTCTTCTCTCTCCCTCTCCCCCTTTATACTTTCCCATTGAGTGACCTCCTCAGTTCTCACTGCTTCAGTTACTATGTCTGTGTGGTTGACTCTCAAATCTCTCTCTCTATTCATGGTCTGTCCTACTGTGTTCGGGCATCTCTAAGTACCTTCTGATATTGCATCCTTGGAATCATAGCAGCTTAGACTCAGCATGCAAAATACTGAATTCCTCCGGCTAAATCCTCAGTTGTGTAAATCATGTACTTCCATTGATCCCATAGCTACATCAGGTTGTACCAGCTGAGGTTCTGGCCCCTCATCTTTCCTCTCAACCCTCTGCTTTTCCCCCACTTATTACTGTCAGTTACACCACTGCTCTCCCCATGATGCAGGCTTGCAAACTACAGCCTTATCTACATTAAGAAAATTCGCATTGGTGCAACAGCATCAGTCTGCCAACTCCTCATGTAGACATGCTTTACCATTGCAGCTTACTTTGGTATATTCCCAAATTAAGCTGTACTGTTGCAGTACATCTACATTTGAGGATTGCACATCAACGTACTTACACCAGTGTGAATTTCCTTAGTGGAGGAAGTTCCTGAGATTTCAAACTTGGATGACAAAGCCTTAGCGTTACTTTAGACTGCTCTTTCTTCCTCCAGGATGTCACTTAATCCTCTCTCTCCTCTACCACATCTTGAAAATCCATCCTTTCCATCCTCACACCTAAAAAGTGCTTGTATGCATTTCCTTTGGTGATCTCCTGCCTTGACGACAACAATGTCCTCCCCCCCATAGCCTCCCTCTTTTCCGCATTGCCCCACCTAGTCTATCCAAAATATTGCTCTAGTAATAGTCAATTTTGCCTGCTCCCTTCACAACTTTGATTTCCTCACCTGTCTTCCTGTCATCTCTGGCATCATGTTCCAACTTCTTGTCATCACTCTCAAGGCTCTGAGTCCATTCATGTCTACAGCTCTGCTCTCATTTCTTTATTTTTTACTCTTTCCAATTTTCCTTTCCCATGTAACTTCACTATTATGTTTCTCCCACTTCTGCCTTTGTGCTATTCTTTATACCTGGCATTCCCACCTTGCCTTGTTGCATCAATTATCTTCCCTCCTTACAACATGCTTCTTCCACAAAGCCTTGCAATGTCAATCTGTCAACCAATGAATTATAGTGATTGAACAAAGTGGTGTTAAACTTTAAAAGGAATGAAATGCTGTTTTTAGAGAAACCCATCGCCTGGCTTTATAATATGTTAATCTGTATGTTTGTACCATAGTGTTTGTTTTAAAATGTAAGCCCATTGGCGGCAGGGGCCTTGTCTTCCTCTGTTTTGCACAGCTCCAAGCACACTGCCAATGCTTAACAAAGTACATTTAGTGTAACAGAACAGGAGAGATTGTGATGGTTGTAAGACACAGGTTTTCCATTGGAGGGATATGTGGAACAGGTCTGCCCCATCTCATGGTGGGGGCTGAAAGCATAAATGACAAAATCCAGAAAGGATTAATATCTAAGAATCAATATTTCATCCTGATACTCACTGAAAAACAAGGGTTCATACCAGGATGACAGGAACTAGATTAGGGAAAATTTTAGTTCTTTTCATTTTAATTTTTCTGCTTGCATGTATTTTGTTAAGTACTGAGAGAGAACCAAGTAGTTTCATACATCCACACATTCGTAGAATTAAGGCCAAAAGGAAGAATAATGACCATCTAGTTTGACTACCTGCATAACATATGATATAGAATTTTGCCTAGTAATTCCTGCAACCAGGTTTTGGGAGTAAATTGATCAATGTGGGGTTTAGTATTTTAATGAGGCTCACCATTTTTAACTTATGCAATATGAGTAACACATAGAAGTCACTTTCTACAAACCTTCCTGATTATCTTTTATAATGAATTCACCATCAGCTCTTACAGAGAATATAGCAATGCAAAAATATCTCCATTCTGGAGCTTCACAAAAGTGGAATTCCACAGTACCATATCCTTATTATTTCTTTCTTTCTTGGATTTAGAATACTTGTACTCCATCAGGTATAGATCTGTCATTATAAGAATACTTATTAATGTTATATTTTCCATTCATTAACACACTTTTGTAATACATAGTAAGTCTTATTCACACTGGCTAAAGAAAAAGATTTCAAATACAATAAAATTACAAAAGCAATCATAGCTATTATCTTCCGTCTTTGCGGGAATATGTTTCTCTGGATCGTGTCAAATCAGTTTGGGCAAGCACAGTAGCTGATTTGTCAAGACTGCAGTGATGAATGCACATAAATCTGAGGCCAGAACTGAGCCCCGAGGCTGCTGTATATACACAGAGATATTTCCCTTTCACATGAATTTATTTGGCTCATAAAATGGCCACAAACTTAGATTATTTTTTAACTAAGTCAAGAAAATTATGGAAAAACTTTGGTTTCCATCTGTTACACAGCTTGTATCTACTTAACTGATACGTTTGATGAGCGATTATCTCTGTTAACTTGCTCTTTGTTCAGTATTCTTTTGAATTTGTTCTTTTAGCTTATTTTTGCAAAACTACTGAACACACACGCGCACGCGCACACACATGGAAGAGTTGTCTCCTGGTCTCAGCATGGAATTAGCAGCCATGGAACTACTGGGTCTGAAACTCAATCCCAAGGCCAAATTCAGACATGATGTAATACTTCACTAGATTCCCCTGTACCCACTTATCAGTGTATAAGGGGATCTTAGTTGTTATATGTTACATACTGAGGAGCCAAAAGAAGGCCTAGGTAAGGATTTTGTTTTGTGATTGTACAGCACCTAGCTCAGTGGAACCATGGTGCATGACTAGGGCTCCTAGGCACTATAGTAATACAAATAATAATGATATTAATAGTGAGTGGCCTACTTTAAATATTCTTACACGTTCCTGTTAGGTTCTTTTCCTCTTACCCACCTCTTCTGGTCCCCTCTGCATGCAAATGATGACATCAGCTCAAACTCTCTGATTTTCACAACTTACTTACAAAGGCAGTGTGTAAAGTGGGGATGTAAATGATATATTGTAAGTTGTATGTGAATCTGTCAGTCAGTATAAGTTTGTGTACTATGCGCATGAGGGGACCATAAAGTGGTGTAAAATAAATCAACTTAGATGCCCTTTGGATTGACAGATGCTCAGTTCTGAACTTGGTCCCATCTGTGGACTTAGGCAAATCAGTAAAGCTTTCTGCCTGAGTTGCCCATTCTCTAAAGTAAGGATACTATTAACCAACCTCCTGGCATGCAGTGAAGGTTAATTGGTGTTTATAAAGTGATTTGAAGAGGGAAAGAGCAGCACAAGTGCTTGTTTGCTTTTCGAAGCAGTATCCTGCAAGGTTGTAGACTGGGGAAGACTTTATCGTCCAACACTTGTAGTGTTTATAAAGTGGTGATATTGCTAAGGGAATAACAGCAATATTGGGGTTTTTTCTCCTCCAGCTAAAATTCAACGATGCCACTCTTGCATTCTCCGTACTCAAAGCACCTGATTGGTTACCATGTGGGCCATCCTGTTCTTCTCTTCATGCATGTTTATGAGTGCATGAAGCTGTGACGGTTCTACATGTAATGCATTTGTGATGCATCATTTTGTTGTATATTTCATCTGTATATTTTGTTTACACTTCAGTGAAGAGGATGTTCCAAGAAAATTGAAAATGACAAAACAAACAAAAAAAACAAAAATCAGAGTACAGTAGTGGATACACAATCCACTTGTCATTTTTCTCTATTAATGCGAAATTTTAACAAATAACTTTAAAATTACTATGTTTGTAAAAAATAAAACTTTGGCTTGTTTGTTTTCAAAACCACTGGGTTTTGCTTTGGTCATAGTAGAAATCAATGAGCTTTCCAATTACAGCTTTGCTACTGCAGAATAGTTTTGTTGGAACACAAAAATGAATAAAATCACTGATGAATGTGAAAGCAAAAATATGTTGGATTTGTACCAGCTGAAGCCATTTTAGTTATTAAACTGGAAAAATTGTATCATTTTCTGGCTTGAACACGTTAGAATTAACTTCTGCTGTTCTGGCCAGTCAGTAACATTTTTTGTCTTTCTATTTTGAGTCTTTACCTTTACTTTTTTATGCTAACTGAAAATTTATATTGGGTGATAGAAGAGCAAAATTAAAATTTGTGGGGAACGAAGACTGAGTGGAGATAGTTTTTGATGATTAAAGTGAAAGGGTAAAACAAACTAGATTATCATCACTTTCCGGGTGTACAGTAAATTTATGAAGGAAGCTTTAGAGGATTATTTTATTTTGTTTATGCTCTATTCCAGATATGTGGTTAGTTTAAACGAGTACTATTAGGCCTTACAAGGTTAGTGTAAAGAGTTTGTCTACTTTCCGTTGTAGTGACTCCTACTCTGGAAAACTATCATGAATATACCAATTTTCTAATAATACTGTAACACTTTACAATGGTGTTACCCCTCCCCCCCATTTTCTCTTGGCTTATTAAAATCCTTACACAGTGCATAATATTAGGGACAACAACTATTGCAGCATAACTTAGTAACTGTTTTGAGGGTTTTTTTCTTTTGCTGCATACACCTGTACAGTAAGCAGGGAATGCTCTCAGTGTCAATTTAATACATATACTTTGTGACCTGGACTGTTTTTGCTTCTATTTTATAGCTGTGAAAGTATATTCCTGCAAACATTTAGATTTTGTCTCCCTCCTTTCCCCCCACCCATTTTTAATAGAAGAATAGAGGGGTTGTCTGTTTCTTTTTTGTTTTGTTCATTGTTTTATTATCAGTGGGGCTAACTGTTTTCTGCAGCGCTGTATAGTGCATGATATCTCAATCAGTGTTCTTTTTAGCAATCACAATTTACAGCTCTCAGCAGCCTGAAATTTTTAAAATGGGAAGACTTCCTAATTTGTATAATTTTACTTTCTGTGTTGATTATAAATCAGAAGCGTTCCTTTACACTTTGATGTTGTTGTTAGTGGATGTACAGTAGATGGATTTAAGCTTCTCTGATAATTATTACATGACTTAAAACAATGTATATTTAAAATAAGCATTTACAGTAAATGTGTTGAGCCATATTAACTTGACAATGGGATCTGTGAAAAATAAAAAAGTAATGGCCTAATTTTTTTCTCATTAATTTCTTTACCTTTTTTGTGAAGCAGCTATAAGTAGTATAAATGTATTTAAATTTAACAAAATTAGGTGTAGGGTGGGGGGGGTTACACTTTTAACATAGCATGTGGTGTCGATGTATTACTGTAGATCAAGTTTGTCTTCCACACCAAGACGTGAGGAAATTGTGACTCGTTCTCTCCACCACAATCAAATTATACACTTGTCTTCTGTCATTTTGGAACACTGCAGTTTACCATGGGACACAGTGTACATATTTCTTGCCATAATGGTAAATGACTGACATATATTTAAGGATTAATAAATTTGTGATTTCTGCTGATACTGTGTTTGTGGTTTTATTTCACAATAAGTTGTGTTGTGCAAAGCATGGGGGGGAAAAGCACAATGTAATATAAAATATCTGTTTCTGTTTTTCCAAACTATTAGTTGAAAGGATTGGATGAGTTGGATTACATTTTAACCCTAGTCTTCAACGTAGCCTTTGCTTGTATCTTAGCATTTACACTATGAAGCCAGCATAGGAACTACATAATAATGCAAATAAGAATGTGGAAGAGCGAAGGTCTGTTTATTACAGGAATAGTTATTACTGTGAACTATCTGTATTTTGGTAGAGCTGAAACACCCCAGTCAAAATCAGAGGCCAATTATGCTAGG
Source organism: Lepidochelys olivacea (assembly GCF_965140295.1). NCBI lineage: Eukaryota > Metazoa > Chordata > Testudines > Cheloniidae > Lepidochelys > Lepidochelys olivacea. The sequence goes on along the minus strand of NC_140414.1, from coordinate 41,675,170 downwards.
CTCTGTACATAGACATAGGAAGATAGTCCTTGCCTTCGGACTGATAACAGAAAAGGAGCACAAGCTTCTATGTGAGTATAGCAGCAGCAAACAATATGTCACAAACCCCAACTGGTCTTAAGGGAAAAATGTTTGAGATATGATATGTTTAGGATGAAATACTGGGATTTCAAGATTATCTTCCTGAAATGGTCAGTGTTTTCAGTTTTAACGATATTATTTAGGGTAAGTTCTATCCAACAACTTTAATGTACAAAACTCTTCAAGATAAATTAAGTGCATAGGACTTTGGATCTCTTGTGAAATATAGGAAATACATGGAACTAACTCAATCCCTTCAACAAAATTAAAAAACATGGAGATAAATTTTCAAAAGCCCCTAAGTAATTTAAAAGTGTAAACCACATTTTCAAAAGTGAGTAGGCAAATCGGATTTAAGGGTTTGTCTTCACTGAAGCAGTTGCCTCATTCAAGTTACTCCACTCGAGACAGCCTAACTTGAGTAAGAGTAGCCACACTGTGAAACAGCACTTGAGCTGTAAAGAGAAATTTTACTAGTAGCTGGTGGGTTTGTTACTTAAAGTGCGGCATCACCACTGCATTGCTAGCTCAAGCATCAGTAGCACTCAAACCTCAATCTTCCTTCCCTGCAACTGGCCAACTAGCTCAAGTTTAAAGTACCATTTAACTAAGTTACAGATTTGTATGTGTGGATGGGTGTTGGGTTAGGCACAAAACTCAAGTTATAGCTAGAGCTAACAGTGCAGTAAAAAAATGGTTTCCTGCCAATTCACCTATCCAGGTCCTTGGCAGTCCACCTACGGGGCTACTGGGGAGCCCAGAGTGTGAAAGCCTTGGGAGTCTTAGCTCCCAGGCTCATGACTTCTTGGCTTCCTGTAGAGCAGCTTACATGCTGGGCTGTTACATGATGGGCTGGTGGGGTGCTGCCTTTTGCCATCCCCCCAGCTCTGAAAGCAGCACAGAAGTAAGGGTGGCAATACCTCAACCACCCTAAAATAACTTTGTGACTCCCCTGCAATTCCCTTTGGTGTCAGGACCCCCAATTTGAGAAACACTGGTCTTCCCCATGAAATCTGTATTGTATAGGGTAAAAGCACACAAAAGACCAAATATCACAGGGCGAGACCAGATTTCATGGTGTTTGACACTTTTATCATGGCCGTGAATTTGGTAGGGCTCTACAGATAATGGACTAGATTACAATCTTAACTACCCTGATGTAAATTTGCAGTAGCTCCTTTGAAGCCAGTGGATTTACCATGCATTTACAGTGGGGTAGACAGATTGGAATATAGTCCAGTGTATAAAATTAACTAGTTGATGAGAGAGAAAAAAACAAAAATCAGGTTAGATTTTTGAAAAATGTTTTTAACATCACTTTGAGCATCTCTTTGTGGTACCATACAATAAATATTTTAGTATGCTGCCACCTGGTGGATTTTTATGTTTCCATGTTTTCTATTTGGGTCTGCCCAAACAGATCCAATGTGTTTCACAATGGAAAGTATGGTACTTTTCATGAAACTCTTTCTACTACCAACAAGCAACACAGGTTGTTTCATGGTTGGAAGATCTGTTTTTTTAACAAGAGCTCATAATTACATTACACTGCTGACAAACATGATGGAAACAAATTGAATCCATTATCCAAAGACTGATTTCAAAGAGATTAGTGAAGAAAATAACTCTTTTCCCTTCGAACTTAAAATTGTCTACAGAACTCTGTTCCAGAGACTGTCCTTTACTATTTCCTCAAGTGCTGTAAATCTCTCACAAATATAGTATTTCCATTCTCAGAAAGATGCGGGGGGGTCTTGTTTTGTTTTGTTTCGTCTTTGGAGATCTCCCTGGACCCTGGTTATTGTAAGCTCTCACTTCTTGGATCCTTATGATCATATTTTATATTCAATAACTTTCCAATTTATTCCAGCAAAAGATCTTTAGTCCCCAAAATTAGCTGTATTAACTATCAGGGAAATGGTTCAAATGGCTTCAAGAGGACACTAAGATTTCAGCTTCCCTATTTTTAACAATTATTAGTTGGAAGGAAACATATCAATTAACAGTGAGGACTTAATCTTGCCATTGTCTGCATAGTTCCCACTGAAGTCAAGGGGAGTTTTGCATGTGAAAGGACTGCATGACTGGGACGTTACACCTACATTTTCAGAAGGGCAGCCTTGCCTTTGTGGTTGCAATGAGAGGTGGCAAATTTTACATTTTAAAAAGTACCTAAGTCATTAGGAACTTATATAATGGACTATTTTCTTAGGCACCTAAGTCCCATTTTCAAAAGTTTTTGAATATGGGACTCAGTCTCCTGAGTCCCTTAGGGCTTTTCTAGACTGGTGGTTAATTCACTCTATGGGGGGTGTGATTTCTAAAGTGCACTAACATTTTGCACATTAATTGGTCCACGTAGACCTTGCTGGTGCACTTCAATGTAATGTTGTGTGAAACAATACTCCCTTAAAGTGCACTAGGGAAACTTTAGTGTACACCAGCAAGGTCTACAAGGACCAATTAGTCTGCAACACCTTAGTGTGCTTTAGAAATCACACCCGTTGTAGAGTGGATTACTGCTCCGTGTAGACAAGCCCTTAGGTGCATGTGCAAATTTTATCCAGCTGCCTGTGACGTACCTGTCAACATCTTAATGGGTGCCCAAAATCCAAGTGCATTTTATATTTATATAATTTCACATAAAGCAGTGTCTGCCTGTGTTTTCTTCCAGCTCCCACCTATTGGTGTGAGGGAGTCCCAAAGAAAACCCAACACAAACACCAAATAATTCTGTCTCCTACTACCACCTGACCCACGAATTAATATTGCCCATTAGTGATCCCCAGCACTTGGATTAATAACACGCCCTGCCCACTCAAGTACCTGGAGTAATACTGTGTCCAGCCTCCTAGCACACAAATTAATACAGCCCCTTCCCCCCGTACCTTAGCACACAGTAGTGTCTTCCCAGTATTGATTTGAAGGGCTAATTATGCTGGTGCTGGTCTCTGCTTTTCTAGGCCAGTGACCCCCTTATCAACACTGGGAGAGAGTTGGCAGCTCCAGGTGGGATTTCTTTGTCCCCTTGCCTCCCAGGCTTGGTGGTGGGATAGTAGCAGAGTTTAAAATTTATCAGACTATTCATTGTCAAAAGCATAGGGTTACCATACGTCCAGGTTTTCCCTACCATGTTCTCTTCTTTGAGCTTCCTTTCTCTTTCTGGGCAGATTTTTCAAGTAACAGGAAATGGCCAGGTTTTTGCATCACAGACAATTGCAGCTCAGAAAGAGCCCCAATTGGTCCATTTACTGATTGGTCCTCCCCTTCATGCGCAACTAATTGGTCCATTCCCCTGCAAGCCATAGCTGAAGGATTCTGCTCCCAGCCCTGACTGACGACCATCACTGTATCCTGGGCTTGCGCCTCTCATTGTAATAAGGAGCGACACTGCTAGGGTTGCCAGGTGTCTGGTTTTCGACCGGCATGCCTGGTCAAAAAGGGACCCTGGCAGCTCAGCTCAGCACCACTGACCAGGCTGTGAAAAGTCCAGTCGGCAGCGCAGTGGGGCTAAGGCAGGCCTGCGGCTCCCGGAAGCAGCAGCATGTCCTGTCTCTGGCTCCTATGCTCAGGGGCAGCCAGGGGGCTGCACACGCTGCCCCCCCACCCCAAGGGCTGGCTCCCCCTCCGAACCCCCCTGCCGCAGCCGAGAGCCCCCTCCTGCACCCCAAATCTCTCATTCCTGGCCCCACACCAGAGCCTGCACCCGCAGCTGGAGCCCTCACCCGCGCACTCCAAACCACTGCCTCAGCCCAGAGCCTTCTCCTACACCCTGAACCCCTCATTTCTGGCCCCACCCTGGAACCCACACCCCCAGTCCAGATCCTGTACCCTCCTTCCACACCCCAACCCCCTGCCTCAGCCTGGAGCCCCCTCCCATACTCCAAACCACTAATTCCTGGCCCCACCCCAGAGCCCTAACCCCCCCCATACCCCAACCCCGTGACCCAGCCCAGTGAAAATGAGCGAGTGAGGTGGAGAAAACAAGCAACAGAGGGAAGGGGGATGGAGTGAGTGGGGGTGGGGCCTTGGAGGAGAGGCATGGGGGCGGGGCAAGGGTGTTCAGTTTTGTGCAAGTAGAAAGCTGGCAACCGTAGTTGCTGTGCTCCCACCTCCAGTGAGTACCCCTGCCGCAAGTACACCCCCCCCCCCCCACACACAGCTCCCTCTCATCTCTCCGTGTCTTCTTTTTGGGAACCTAATATATGGTACCCTGAGAAGGGACTGTTGCATTTTGGGATTATTGTTGAAAGACTTCTTGTGCCAGAACAGATACATTTGCTTTCATACTGGCACTGTGCTGATATAACTATATTGGCAAAGAACTACTAGAGGTTTGAGAAAGGGAAGAGCTATGACAGCAAAAATGGAGGCTTTTTGCCAAATTAAGTGTGTTCACATGCCAGGCTGTGCCAGCAGAAGGCAAGTTTTGCTGAACAAACTTTCTAGTATAGAGCAGGCTGAAGGTTGCAGGACCAGGAAGGAGCTGCTGCCTTCCCCCCCACATTCTGACTGCTCAGCGCTGAGTGCTTCAGGAACTCCCCAGCCCTGTGCTCGCAAGGGGAGAGGAAGAAAGCATGGCTTGCTTTATGGACTGGGGCTATTCCTTAGCGCATGCTGCAGCTCTGATTGTCTGTCCTTCCTCCAGCAGCAGGAGAATTGGGAAGGGAAACCAATCAGGCAGATATTTTCCCATAGGCTTTCCACATAGGAGGATTTGAAGACCCAAAAGTTGCAAATATAAGATTCTCCAACAGTATCTAGCCTGCATCCTGCATATACCATATTGTGATGTTTAAGGATGGATACATAATGCAAAAGTGATTATAAGTATTGGTGAGTGCCTTTAATTGTGCAACCTAAACAGAAATAATAACATTCATACGCAATTTTTAATTTTTTTTAAAGGAGCAACAGTACAAAGAGAAACATGGAGTGTTCATGAGTTTACACAATTTTATCAAATCCCTGTATATTTCATGGCTGTTTTTCTGAAGGGCTGTGCTATGTTAATATAGAACAGTGTTCTGATAACATTCAGCAGAGTGTTTTGTAGCCATTGACCCTCTTGTGCAGATAGCTAACATTGCAAAACGTCCACTAACGTCAGTGGGGCCAGAAGTTCACCCTCTGTGCATGGCTGGGATCACCTGAAAAGTATGTGTATAGTATGCACGTGTTGGATTGTCTGTGTGATGTTTATGTCATGGGAATATAAGTATGTGCAAGCAATGGGGAGGAGACTATCTACCTCCTCAATGCATGCGTGGGTGAATATGTATCAACGGTGTGTATGTGCACAGAAATTGAGACAGTGTGTGTATGTGACTCTGTGACAGCAGCCAGGGTATCTGCAAGTAGAAAGTTGGCAATCATGTGGAATGATTTGTATTCAGGCAGTGGGGTTGCCAATTTTGGTTCAGTGCATTCCTGTACATTTCATCACATGATATAGTCTTTAATTAAAGATTAATCTTTAATTTCTGGAGACTTCAGGACACCCCTGGAGGGCTGGCAACCCTGTCAGGTAGGTGTATAAGTTTGAGCAGCACCATGTAAGATGTGGGGAAAGATGGGTTTATATCTAGATTTTTTTTTTTTTACTGAGTTTCTGAGGTTCGATATTCAGCTAAAGCCTGATAGTGGTCACCATTAAAAGTCACTGTTTGTGTGGTAACTGTGGATAATGATGCCAAGCTACTGCAGCCATTTCTTAGCCTAAAACCAGGAAAATATGGTCATAGCTCTGTTACGACATTGTAGTACATGTGGGTAAACAGTGGGCCCCATAAATTGTATATGATTTTTTTATTGCAGCAGAGCATTAGTGATAAATCAGTACCAATATTTGCTCATACTCATAACCTCACACAACTTTTCCAGTAATATTCCACTGAGAACTGCTATCAGTTCTCTTCATGGTGGGGAAAAAATCAGCACTGTTTTAGAACTCAAGTCTGATCAGGTGCACCCAGAAGATCAAATGGAGGGAGACTCTTATAGTGATAGACTCAAGAGGTCAATCTAATCATCTTATTAAAGAGATAGTGAAGGGGTGACTCATTACATTTCTGTTCCCTCTGAGGGTGCTTTGCAGAGGGCTTTTTAATCCAGCAGTCAGAAATTCAAGGGCTAGAAGTTGAAGCTAGACAAATGCAGACTAGAAATAAGGAATACATTTTTAACAGTGAGGGTAATTAACCATTGGAACAACTTAGCAAGAGCTGTGGTGAATTCTCCATCACTGGACATTAGGATTGGATGCTTTTCTAAAAGATCTGCTCAAAAGGGAATCAGTTCAAGACAGTGCTATTGTCTGTGTTATAGAGGGAGTTAGACTAGAGAGAAAATCTTTAAAATCAAGATTGGATGTTTATCAATGAGGAGGAATCTTTGTCCTGAGGGGGAAAGTGCTGATTGTTTCAGGAAGTGGAAGTGCTGTTGGTGTGGGAGCAGAGAGGGGAGAGCTCCAGAGAGAAGGGCTGCAGCAAGCAGGCCCTCACAGAGTGAAGCAGGCAAGAACCTGCCCAAAACCTGGGAGGGAAAGAGTGGCTGATTGGGGACACCCCGGGCAGGAAGCAGGAGGAGCACTGTGCCACGGAGGAATCACCCAAGGACAACCCAGACCTGGATCCAGTATCACTGCTGCCCAGAGCTGTATAGCACCATAAGTACTGGTGCTGGTGACTTTGCTTTGGGAATAAATGGGGGAAGCTGAAGCTCCTTAAGTGAGGAGGTTGTCATTCTGTGTGGTTTGGCAGAGAGCTCCAGAAGAGGACACTGGAGGGGTTTGTTGGGGAACGTTTACTGGCACCGAAGACAACCAGGAGCACCCAAGGCTCACTGGACTGGAACTTTCCCACATCTCTTGAACTCTGAGTGCAGACGCATTGCTCAGTGTCTGTCCTTTCACACTGTGGTACCACTGGGCCTGTGGGCCTTGTGTTGAATGCAATCCTGATTTATTGCTCCCCCTATCTTTTCCCCTGTTTTTTTTTTCTCCTTTCATCCCTATGGAAATAAATATTTCCCTTTCCTATATTCTTCCAGTGTGAAGTGTTCACTCTGGGGGGTTTGGAACAGATGCCCCTGGGCAGTGATGAGCTGCCAAAATCTTAACAACCGGTTCCCTCCTCACACCACGAGAGGGTCATGGCCTGTCCGTCCCCCCCTCGACCCCTGCCCCATCCACCCCCCTCCCCGTCCCCTGACTGCCCCCAGATCTGGGCAGGATGGTCTCGTGGGCCACCGTAGGGGGTGCCCACCCTGCCCTGCCCCTAAGAGCCAGAGGGACCTGCCGGGGGGCAAGGTGGGGAGTCCCAGCAGTGCTTACCTGGGGCGACTCCTGGGAAGCATCAGGCAGGTCCCTCTGGCTCCTAGGGGCAGGGTAGTGTAGCTGCGGGGGAGCAGGGGGAGCGGCTGCTCCACACACTGATCACATCAAAAGTGGCACCTTAAGCGCCTACTCCGTGGGTGCTTCGGGGCTGGAGCACCCCTGGGGAAAATTTGGAGAGTTCAGAGCACCCACTGGCAGCTCCCCGCCCCGTGCCCAGCCCCAGCTCACCGCCGCTCCGCCTCCACCCCTGAACCCACCGTCCCGCTCTGCTTCACCGCCCCCCGTTCCCGCTTCCCACGAATCAGCTGTTCACGCAGGAAGCCTGGGAGGGCTGAGAAGCGAGCGGCGGCTTTGAACACAGGCCCAGGGAGGTGGAGGTGAGCTGGGGCAGGGAGCGGCTCCCCTGCGTGCCCCTGCACCCCAGGGTTACCTGCTGTGGCACCGGAGGCCCTCCTCGCACCCCCGCACCCGAGCTCATCTCTGCTCCACCTCCTTGGGCCTGAGCATGAAGCCGCCACTTGCTTCTCAGCCCTCCCAGACTTCCTGCACAAACAGCTGATTCGCGGGAAGCGGGGGAGTGGGGCGTAACTTGGAGCAGAGGTAAGCTGGGGCGGGGAGGGGAGCACCCACGGAGTCAGCACCTAAGGCAGGACAACTGGTTCTAAAAGGGCTTCTAAATTTAACAACTGGTTCCAGCGAACCGGTGCAAACCGGCTCCAGCTCACCACTGCCCCTGGGGTAGAAGGATCTTTCCCTGCTGCGTTCCTGCGCGTGCCTTTTCTTGGCCAGAGCTGCATGCAGAGCAGACTCCATCTTAGCCATGAGGGCACTAAAGTTGCACACACACATACACGTATGTTCTCTTAAATACTTATTCCCTGCTATCTACTGTGATTATTATTGCTAAAGATTCACACACACCTGAAAACCCTGTATATTATATTTCTTCAGGAGGAATACACAACAGAATATAATTATAAATTACAAGCTCTTCATTTTTGTATACTATAAAACACATCCATATAATTAAATCAAGTTTGAAAGTCCTTTGCCTGATGTGTAGATAGCACCTCAGCACATCTCAGTGAGCAGGTCATTTCCTTTCTGATGTCTGGGCCTGAGCTCTCTCTCTACATTAGAAGCTTTTGCTGTATCTTCTTTACATATTGGCCCAGATCCGCCAAGGTATTTAGCCATTATGGGAGTGAGGGGCCTAAAGACCTTTGAGGATCCTCTCTCACTTGGTTTCTGTTTCCCATCAGTAGAGTCGGGCAGTGCAAATGGGAAGTCGCTACCTAAGGCTGGGAGAGGCCCAACTCCTCCCTGCGCTGGTGGTGGGCTCTGCCAAAGTGCCTGGGATGGCACCACGCTGCTGGGGATGAGGGAAGCCAGGGTGGGCTTGGTGCTAGAGCGTGAGCTGCAGGGATGGGGCCAGGTTTGGCACCGTGGGGAAGCAAGTGGCGGCAGGCTCTGTGCACTGCTGAGGGACAGCAGGGGATGGTTTGGTTCCCCCTACCCCATGGGAGAAGGCCAGGGCAGGCTCAGGGCAGGGACTGCCATGTGAAGTGGCCTGGAAGTGGGCTTTACCCCTCAAACCTCTGGAGGCAGCTCTGTGCATCGCTGCCCTGCTGCCACCATGGCACCAGGACTCCAAAACCTAGCCCCAGCCACAAGGGCTGGATGGAGCCCACAAAGGGCTCCACCAGGGGGCAGGGCTCAGACTGGGCGAGTATTGGTTCAGGAGGGAGGGCGTTTGGTGTGAGAGAGAGGCTGAGTCAGCGTGAGACTTCAGGTTAGAGGACAGCGGGCGCCGACTGTGAGGTGGGCCTGAGTGAACCTCTGAGGCGGCACGAGCGGGGGGCAGGGCTTAGGAGCAGAGGGCCACATGCCCTGGTCTTCGAAATGCTAACGCTCCTCCAGGCCCCAAGGGAAAGGGGGGGCTCAACAGGGAGAAGCAGCAAAGGGGAGTGGGTGGCCGGGTTGTGAGGTGGCAGGAGGGGCAAAGGCGAGGCTGGAGCACCGTGATGAGATGGCGGGAAGCAGCTGGCTCTGGTGGGAAGTCTGAGGTGGTGGTAGACTGGGTGGGAAACTGCAACACAAGGCAGGCAGAAGGCGCAGAGGTTGCTGTGGAGCGGGAAAAGGCGATGCCAAGAGGGTAGGAGGAAGCTGGGGGCAAACCCCCACAGAAGGGGCATGAGCAGAGGGAAGGGTTGGGCTTGAGGCAGGAAGCGCTGAGGGAAGGGTTCAAGTTCAGAAGGGAAATGCTGACGTCGCACAAGGGGGTGAGGAACGCGATTTGAGGCAGCAGGCTGGGCAAAGAGATGAGGTGGCACGAGTTGGTCTATGGGGCTTGGGCTGAGGCAGGAAATGTCTGAGGTAGATCAAATGAGGTAGGGGGAAGTGCTGAAGTGACGCCAGAGGAGTGGGCTAGGCACCTGGGCGGGAAAGCCTGAGGTGACGCCAGAAGAGGAACTCAGCGTCTGGGCGGGAAAGGCTGAGGTGCTACCAGGGGAGGGGCTCAGAAACTGGGCAGGAATAGCTGAGGTGACTCTGAAGGGCGGGGTGGGGATTGGAGACTGGGCGGGAAAAGCTGAGGTGACTCTCAAGGGGCAGTTTCAGAGCCTGGGCGGGAAAGGCTAAGGTGTCTCTGACGCGGGGAGGTCAGAGCCTGGGTAATGCCAGAGGAGGAGCCCGGCCTCTGGGCAGGAAAGTCTGAGGTGGCAGAGGAGGAGGAGTCTGACACGTGTGCGGGAAAAGCTGAGGTGACTCTCAAGGGGGGTGTTGCAGCCTGGGTGGGAAACGCTGAAGTGACTCTGAAGGTGCAGGGTTGGAGCCTGGACGGGAAATTTTGGCTGAGGTGACTCTGAAGGGGGTGGGTCGGAGCCTGGGCGGCAAAGGCTGAGATGATGCAGGAGGAGGAGCTTAGCGCAAAAGATTTGGTACTTTTCTCACTCAGGAGGGGAAAATCCTCATCTGAGGTATGTGGAGTTGTTGTAAGGGCCTCTGACTAACACATGCCTCTTTGCTCCCTCTCTCTGTTTCAGGCAGCTTAAGCACAAGTGAACAAGAAGAAAGGTTCAGGAATGTCAAGCAAAGGGGAAGAAAGAAGACAGTCACTGAAGATGGAAGCAAAGGAAAGGGACTCTGGGCACAGTAACCTGCCTGTAATCAGGCCTCCGGTAATCTAATTACACTATATGGGGATCTCAAGCCTTTTAATCCCTTGAACAGTGTGACTGCCCCGTAAGCAGGGTCCAGGTTTTATGCCTTTTCCCTTTCTTTTTGTAGGGGAGGAAGATTGGTCAAGTTTAACACTGTGGGTCAAGTGACCTATTGCAATGAGCTTTCTTTCTGTTCTGGGAAGTCCCCCTTTGTTTTGTATGTATGTGTATGTGAGAGCACGTGATACAAATGGGTATGAACTTCTTTATTTATTATTTATTTTGAGTTCTTTAAGTTAAATCACTGCAGTGCTTTTTATTTACTCTCCTCAGAATTGGAAAAAGAGCTGAAAATGTATTAATATATTTATCCTCCTCCTCCCCACAAAAGGGAAGAGTAAGAGCTCAGATATCATCTTTTAGTGCAAAGGACAGTCTCTCTCCACTTCTGCTTTCTTCGGGTTTAGTTCCTTTTAGTGGGCTGATGGCAATGATTGGCCTATAATGAGGGTGATTTAGGTCAAAGGAAATAGAGCAGCTCCTAACACTTGGGTAATGTGACCACTCTGTATCGAGGGGTTTGGTCTCTGCCCTTCATTCTTTTGACACCATACCACATCAGCAGGTTGGTGGGAGTCCTGATTTTGTAATTAGGGGAGAGACCAAGTCTCTCTGTCTTCTGGGGGATATTGAGCTCTGTGGAAACCTAAGTAAACTGACCGCCCTATAAGCAGGGTCCTGGTCTCTGCCATTGTGTCCTTTTCACACTATGCTGTGTTAGTTGGCTAGTGTGAGTAACCACCCTGTAATCAGGTCCAAGTCACCTCCCCATGTCTTTGGAGGGGCATTGAGCTCTTTGTTAAACTGAGCAATGTGACTGCCCTGTAACTAGGATCTGGGTCTCTGCCCACTTGCTCATTTGGCATTATGCCGTGCTCTACCCCACGAGTCAGCGTGACAACCCTGTAATTAGGGTACATGTCACAAGTCTCTCTAGAATGGGACATATCGAGCTCTTTTGTACTTTGACAGCTTGTCCTTCCTGTAATTCTGGTTACGATCTTTGCTGCAAGCGACTGCCCTGTAATCAGCGATCGGGTCTTTGCCCTCTAGTCTCTTGGCAGTAGGCCAAATGCAGCCCGCTGGCCTGAATGAGCACCCTGTAAACAGAGTACAGGTCTCATCAGCTACTATTTATGGTGCCCCCATGAGACTGTGTCCAGAGTTCTGGCCCTTTGAGCAGTGGTTCCAACTTCCCTGGAATTCTGCAGCCAAGTCTCCTGCTTTATATTCACTTGCTGTTCTCTTGGAGGCCTTGCACGCTATTGGTGGTAAGTTCCGAAAGGGAGTGTCCTGTGGCGGTTCTGGACTATGTCAATCCAGGCAGTATACCTTGTCACATTCATTTAGGAATACTTGTCAATTAATTCCTTACTTCCCGTAATCATTTAATGCCTTTTGATTTTGTGTGGAGATTGCCTCGTGTAATAGTTGTCAAGGGGAATCTAGACATTGTGGCTTTACAGAAGGATGGGTTCAGTACTTTCCTCACCCAGTGTGGCTTGGAAGGAGGGGGAAATCGTTGTGGAGGTTTCTGAGTACCACCTAGAACTGTCTGGGACCTAAATATCCAGGGTATCTGCAGACCCGGAAAAGAACACTGAATCAATAGTGTACACTGAGTTTGCTTCCGGGACGTAGAGTTGTCAAAAGGGGTTCTCACTTACAAGCGCCTTGTACTCCCTCTCTCTGTTTCAGGCATCTTGAAGCACAAGTAGAGAGGAAGGAAATGTCAGGAATGCCACACACAGATGAGAAAAGAAGATGGAGGAAAAGGAAAGGGACTCTGGGCACAGTAACCTCCCTTTAAATCAGGCCTCAGGTCATGTAATTAGAGTGTATGGGAATCTCGAGCCTTTTAATGCCTTGAGCAGCATGACAGACCTATAAGTTTGGTCCTTGTCTGTGCCGTTGTGTCTTTTTGAAACTATGCTCTGTTAGTTGGCTAATGAGTGTGACTGCCCTGTACTCAGGGTGCAGGTCACCTCCCCCTGTCTTTGGAGGGGCATTGTGTTCTTTGTTAAATAGAGCAATGTGACCGCCCTGTAACTAGGATCCGGGTCTCTGACCACTTGCTCATTTGGCATTACGCCGTGCTCTACCCCACTAGTCAGCATGACAACCCTGTAATTAGGGTACATGTGACAAGTCTCTATGAAATGGGATGTACTGAACTCTTTGTTCAGAGAGTGGTCAGTTTGGATGAGCTATTACCAGCAGGAGAGTGAGTTTGTGTGTGTATGGGGGTGGGGGGGATGTGAGAAAACCTGGATTTGTGCAGGAAATAGCCCAACTTGATTGTCATGCACATTGTGTAAAGAATTGTCACTTTGGATGGGCTATCACCAGCAGGAGAGTGAATTTGTGTGGGGGGGGTGGAGGGTGAGAAAACCTGGATTTGTGCTGGAAATGGCCCACCTGATGATCACTTTAGATAAGCTATTACCAGCAGGACAGTGGGGTGGGAGGAGGTATTGTTTCATATTCTCTGTGTATATATAAAGTCTGCTGCAGTTTCCACGGTATGCATCCGATGAAGTGAGCTGTAGCTCACGAAAGCTTATGCTCAAATAAATTGGTTCGTCTCTAAGGTGCCACAAGTACTCCTTTTCTTTTTGCGAATACAGACTAACACGGCTGTTACTCTGAAACCTGAACTCTTTGTACTGAAACTCAATGTACAGATTGACCTTCCTGTAATTCAGGTTATGGTCTCTGCTATATGCCTAATGCCAGCGAGTACCCTGTAATCAGGGTACAGGTTGCATCTCGCTTTTGAAATCTGGGGGAGTAGCATCATTTCCGTAACATAGGCAGCTTGACCTCCCTGTAACTAGGATTTGTGTCTCCGAGGCCCTTTGGGTCTCCATTAGCTGGCTAGTGAGTGTGAGTGCCCTGTATCAAGGCATAACTGTGAATCTGAAATTCAGAGACCTTAAACACACAAGTTCTATAGAATTATAGCTTACTTTTATTAATAAATCATCATTTCCTACTGGAAGTGCAAAGATGTGACTTAAGGGAAGGCATGCATTTCTATTCTCCACTCACCCTCAATTCCCCCCAAAAAACTCTTTAAATAAAGTTAAGATTCACAAGATTAACATTTACTACTGGTAACACCTACCTTGTATATTTCTCACACATTTCTAAAAACAAGCAAACAAAACTAAATGTTCTTGAAACTGGCAGTTACTCCCCCCATTTCACAAATTTCAAACACCTACTCTACTTAAACAGTCACACCAACCAAAGTGTACCACACATTCAATTTTAACTGCGCACCTATTGTGTCAGAAGTTAGAGTATTTTTAGCAGTTGTGTCTCTTGAAGTAAGTGGCAATAGTGGTGTTTTAATAGTTTTTTATGCTTGTTGAATTCAGAGGATGATGATGTGGATGTTTTAGGTAGGTATTTTTCTGTTAAGTCTTGGTATTTGGGTAGAGGTGCAGTATTTTGTGATTATGACTGTTTTTCAGGTACTGAATTGTTGGCAATTTTAGATGTTTTGTATACGTACGTTAGTAGATGTATTTAGAGGGCAAAGCTGAGGTTGCCTGTTTGGTGCAATTTGATTGGCGTGAAAGTTAATTTAGGGTAGGTGTTTGAAAGCACTGAGGTTTGAATTTTAATTTCAACAGGGTCAGAGGACTCACCTGGCTACCTCAGTTCTTACTGTCATTCCTAATTCCAAAATCTTGGATGAAGATGACCAGGCAGAATAAAGATATCTCCAGAGACTTTCAAGAGGTTAGCATTTCTGAAGCTTTAGGGGATCCCTTAAACCTTATTGAGCTTTTCAACGTGTAATAATTGTGGAAAACTTCTACTTCTGCCACTTAAGTGTTGAACAATGACCTGTATTAAAAGATTTTACACTGGTAGTTAATTCTGTTCTGTATTAAGATGATTTTGCTAAAATCGCCACTTTATGATGTGTGAAATGAATTAACTAGGTCTGATTATACCTACTTGATAAAAGTTGGACTACTCCATGTTAAATGCATGGATTGAACTTTGACTGTCATATCACCTTGTTTTGCTTTCTGTAACTCCTTATTTATGAATGTATTTATTACTATTTATGTAATTCAATTAATAAAATGTATACATTCAAGTATAGTCTCAGTTCTTTCTTTGGCTAAACAAAAAGGAATCTGGTAAATTTGTGAAGAATTTTGGTATTGTTACTTTTAAGTTAATTAACATCTTTTTACCCTTTTCATGTGGTCATTGAAAGTAACTACCCTGTAGTGGTGCAGTTTGATTTTTCTCTTGACTCACACATTTTTGGCAGACTGCAGTGTGACCTTGAGGATGAAAATCTTACTGCCACTTAAGTGCATAAAGTTGCCCTCCTAAAGCATCTAAGGTGCACAAGAATAGGACTTCGTTTGGTTCCTTCAATGTTCACAAGCTTTTAGATTGCTTGAGATCTGCAGGCCCTAGAGCTCACTTCCTGAGCACAATATATGATCGTGGCTATGATAAGATTGGCCTAAAACTAGCAAGGTCCTCTGGTTTCTGCACCTTTCCAGTTCAGAAATTTTTAAAAAAGTAGATTAATGTAATATTTTTACATTTAATTCAATTTCATGTTTCTCAGAAATTTACTTTTACAGTGTACTAAATTTTCAGTATGCTAATATATGTGAGGTAGTGTGGTCTAGCAGTTTAAAGCACTGGCCTGAGATTCAGGAGACCTGGTTTCTATTCCTGGCTCTGCTGCTGGTCCACTGCCTGTCCCTGGGTCACTTGGCTGTCACTTCACCTCCCTGTGCCAGTATCCCCATCCATATAAAAAGAAAGAGGGGAGGGGAGATGATTGTACTGACCTCATTTGTAAAGTGTTTTGAGCTCTACTAAAGAAAAGCATTAAACAGAATTTTTACTAAAAATGAGATTCTATAGGGGTGGGGGAGAACCAGAGATTAACTTTGGTAAGGGTGCATGAACATATAATTCACTATGTAGGTATTAATTTTGCTAATGCTGTGAAGAAAACTGTCTTGTGAATAATTAATTGAAACAGCCTGTCTCTCTTTGCATTTGTTAATTCATTGCTACTATATCAGATACTTTTTGTTCCATTGAAATATGCATGTGGATGAGCTTTTTATTTATTACCCTTGCCCTATGATTTATTATTCAAAAGAGGGCAACTTGGAAAGCAAATATACAATATTAGGTGATTGTTCACCTGCTGTTGAAAAAGCGGATGAACAAAGTCTAAGTGTGCAGCAGCTGCAGTTACACTAGGGGAACTCCATGACTTCAATAGATTCAATAGATGTCTTTTCTCTGTTTACAGGTACTCTGACTTGCCCCTTTCCACCTTCACTTAAACCCAATTCAGAGGCAGCTGATGAGTCGCAGGTGCACTGGCCTCTTCCTTCTTAGAGGATGAATGTCATGCTGTGAGAGACCTGAAACCTGATGGCATGATGATGAGGGCTCTAATTCAGCAAAGTACCATTCTAGAATACCTCAGCCAGTGTCGTCATGCGTACCTGGAAAAAGAAAGGGTTTCTACAGCTAAACAAAAGATCTGCCAGGACTGACTATTCAACAGAATAGGTTGCTGCTAGTTAACCTGGTGTAAAGTTAGCTAAACTTCTCAAAGACTTGTGATAAAACATCTGGGGCCTTGTGATGAATGCAACCCTCTTTTACCACTTCTTTCATCCCTGTGGAAATAAATATTTCCTTTTCCTACATTCTTCCAGTGTGTGCGTGTTCACGATGGGGGGTTTGGAACAGATGCCCCTGGGGTAGAAGGATCTTTCCCTGCTGCGTTCCTGCGCAGCCCTTTTCTTGGCCAGAGCTGCCTGCAGAGTAGACTCCATGTTGGCCACGAGGGTGCCAACATTACATAAACAAATCTACACATGTCCTCTGCAAACACTTCTTCCCAGCTATCTACTGGGATAATCATCACTAAAGATTCAAACACACATACAAACCCTTTATACTCTATTTCTTCAGGGGGAATAAAGAACAGAATTCCCTTGTAACTCTAGTATGGTTTAAAGCAGTGGTTTCCAAACTTGTTCCACCGCTTGTGCAGGGAAAGCTCCTGATGGGCCGGGCTGGTTTGTTTACCTGCTGCATCCACAGGTTCAGACTATCGTGGCTCCCAGTGGCTGCGGTTCACTGCTCCAGGCCAATGGGAGCTGCTGGAAGCAGTGGCCAGTATGTCCCTCGGCCCGTGCATGGAGGAAGTAAATGTGGGAGCAAAGGGTTAGGCATCCCCAAAATATTGGCAAATCTCAACTTTAACCATTTCCTCCAATTTAGAAGGCACATTTAAAATGTAGACAGCAGAAACCATTGGTATCTTCCTTCTGTGAAACCACAGGAGAGAAAGTGCTCTGAGAAAATGAAACCTTAACTCATTGGTTATTTCCATGTCTTTACATACATCCTGGAGATGAGTAATAGATGCCATTGAAAGGTGTGAACATCATGTCCTGTTGATCACTCCAAGTAGCTGACAGTAGTGAAAAATTGAGAATAATTCCTAAAACAGGATGAGCAATTAGTATAGTAACACATGCTAGAGAGGTAGCCACACGGATGACTATGATTTACAATGTGGTCAGATGGAGGTTATGCAGAGAAGTCACATTATGTATTTTTTTACCAAGTGTGTCCTGGGATGAAAGAATTCAAATATTTTTTTTAAATGAAATTCAGCGTTCACCAGTTTTGCTGGTTCCTTCTCTTTTAACATTTGCCTTCCCCTCGGCTGGGCAGGGAAATTCTTCTGGTTTGTTTAATTCTCTTCACTTCCTGTGGTCATGTTTCATTTTCTGGTTCTCAAGCCCTAGCGTAGACGGTTGTGCTGGAGTTTCCATCATGGCAGGGAAATGTGGTTTTAATTCAAAAAGAAAACTATTTTCACTGAAATTAAAAAACAAAAATCACCTGAAGAAACCATGAAAACATTTTGTGCTTATTAATTTGGTTAGAGTCTCCCAAGTCTTCCTGCACTTTTATAAGAAATTTGAGATTTTTGCTTCACATTTTTGAAAGACACTCTGCAAAGCAGAGAAAGCAGACTTACCAGAGCCCCCAGATTGTCATGGGCTACGCTCCCCATTCTCCCATGACTTTCTAGGGATGTTGGGCTTCTGTATTCCACACCAGGGTGAAATCCCAGGGGAAGATGTTGCAGGGTACTGAAAGCAAATGGACAAAACTGCAAATGCAGAATATGAATGAGAGCATGCTTTTGGTCTCTCTTATTACTTGAAGCTTCCAGCACCCATTGTTCCAGCCTGGGGCAGCCCTGGCAGGGTGGCTGTAATGGAACCACGCTGATAGGGACTGGAAGGCAGGTCTGACAAAGCCCTAGAAGTGATGCAGACATTCAGGTGCTCTATGTGGAAAGATTTTGTGTTCTGTGCAGAAGCCATTGGTCATCTATTTCTACGATGAAAGTGGGGCAAACTATTTCCTCCTGCCTGCTACTGGGATGATAATGGTGAGCTTATATGGGGATGTATTAGTGGTCTTTTCCTCCTTTTTTATCCACCTGTGGTTGGCTTTCCCACAGGAAGACCTGAATACATAGATGATGGATAACATCAAATGGCTCTTAAGCAGATTAAAAGATTCTTCCACGTAGCACAGCTTAAAAACAATGCGATGGAATGATTTTCAGGAGGTTCTCCTCTGCACTATAGGGGTAATGAAGAAGTTAGACTTTGAGGAAGAGTTTGTATGGCTCCCAGGTGCAATATGACCAGGTCAAGGCCCCTGTCCAGCCACTCCCAATAACTGAGGTTCCATTTCAGCATGTAGCTGTGGATATTCTGTGTCCTTTCCCTAAGAAGACACCCAGAGGAAAGCTGTACATACTGACTTGCTTGGCTGCAAGGCCAGGGCCGGTGCCGTCTCTGGCCTCAAGTTTCCTAAAGATGTGTTCCGCTATTGAGGATCTAATCATCCCAGAAGAAATGTAACATTTTCATGGACTCTCATTGGG
Source organism: Lepidochelys olivacea (assembly GCF_965140295.1). NCBI lineage: Eukaryota > Metazoa > Chordata > Testudines > Cheloniidae > Lepidochelys > Lepidochelys olivacea. Next base: position 41,656,542 of record NC_140414.1, on the reverse strand, counting down.
CTGGTGTCGACTGTGGCTGCAAGGCCAGGGCCAGCACCAACTGTGGCCTCGAGTTTCATAAAGATGTGTTCAGCTATTGAGGATCTAATCATCCCAGAAGAAATGTAACATTTTCATGGTGTGACGTTCTGTACCTCCACCATTGAGGCAGTGCAGTTCCCCCTCCCACTCTTAGAGCCGTAACTAAGTACTACAAGTATATATTTGTTATAACATTGCAGTGGCCAGGAAGCATCACTTTATATTGCACATGCTACACTGTACATGGACATTATACATAAGATCATATTTCCTCTTGCAAAGTTGTAACCACCTTATGTAAAAGTGAGCAAAATGCTTAAAACAGTTCAAACCCATTATGTGAGGAAAATATACACACTGAACATGTGTTGTGGTTAGGGAAGTATTTCCCAGGCCTATCTCCTTCAGTTCTGCATCTCAGGATAAAAGACACTCTAGACCGGCTGTAAGCTGTACAAAGGGAGACTGTCTCTACAATGTAAATAGGTGAAGTGGTCTAAGACATACTTGCTTTTCTTGGGCAAGACCTCATAAGATCAGATGACATGTCCTTCAATTTTGCTCACTTTTGCTGTGTAAAAGACTGAAAGCTGGCACCTCCTAGAGTAGAAAACCTCCCAAACGTTTTAGAAACTAATCAGTCGCTATATTAAGTCACACGTGGTGCCCTACCCTCTGTTTATATACCAAACCACAATACAAGCAGAATAGCTGTACTGTGCTGAGAGCAGGATGTGTGCTGGGAAGTCTCTGTGCCCCTTGGACTCTGTCCGGCCTTTCTTTACAACAGAATGGAGGGCTGCGGGTAGCCACTAGACAGGTCTGTGCTGCAGTAGCGACAACCAGTGTATGAGGTGTATAGGAACCCCATTTGTCTCTTCCACTAGAGCACCAGTGCAGCTATTCCATGCCAACCCAGTAGGCTAGGGGGCAAAATAGTCCACCCAAAGCCAGATTTTTGAGCTTTGATGAGAGGTGGCACCATTTGGCCCCACGTGTTCTGTGTTTCTTGCCTCATTTTCTTGCTAACGATATTTGCATACCATAATCTTCCCTTTTCTGTGACCTCCTAACTTCCATAGCAAGTTGTTTCTAATGTCATAAGCAGTGGTAATATGTGGTGGATAAGCAGCAGTAGATAAACTTAAGATGTACAATGTATAGTATAAAGAAAAGGAGTACTTGTGGCACCTTAGAGACTAACCAATTTATTTGAGCATAAGCTTTCGTGAGCTACAGTTAGTCTCTAAGGTGCCACAAGTACTCCTTTTCTTTTTGCGAATACAGACTAACACAGCTGTTACTCTGAAATGTATAGCATGTCCTCAAGCTTAAGGGAAAAAAAGCCAGAGTACTGAATTGTTCTTAATCCTCATTTACAACCTTCTACCAATTTTTTCAAATTTATTTGAACACATTGGATTAGAATGAACAATCCTGGATCCTTAGATAATTAGGTAGTTTAATGACTAATAGTAATGGAAACCAAGTGCTCCACCTAACAAAAAGCAATAACCTGGAAGTTCTCAGGACTAGGCAGATACAGGGCCAGAATAAGGTGTAGTGATCCTTTCCCCAAGTACAGCACTCAAGATAATGTTAAAAGGTGCAGTCCAGGTACCTCACCCTACTATATTGCCCAAGGAAATGTGGTTCACCAACAAGGGGGCAAAGCTATGCACCAGCTAGTGCATTCCAAGTTGCTAATACATAGTTGTCATCTTCTGCACAGAAGCACAATGTATGTTCATGGCTATGAACAAAAGGATGCTTGTTTGACTTACAGCAAAATTGTCAATTCCATATCCAAGTCATCTTATTTTATCCTTTTGTCTAACCACATTTCCTTGCCAAATTCTAAAGCAAAGATCAAGCAGAGTGCACACTAGCTGTTCTGAAGCACCAAGGTAAATCAGTTTGATGTCACAATTGCAAAACAGATATGGAGTGAGGCTAATCCAGATATGATCCCATACTTTATTGCATTCGATTACGTGCCACACAGAATTGAAAATGGTGGTATATTACGCTATAATACAAACAAGTAGCATCATGGTTTTTCTAGATTTCCCAAACTTGGATGACCTGCTGAGGAGGAAAATTGCTCTAATGACAACAGTAGAGATTAGCATATAAAGTGTAGACACTTTACTTTGACAGAATCGGAAGAAAAATATTGGCCCAGCCAAAGGATAGAAGCAACTTGATGTAACCTCTCTTCAAGCAGGCCATTTTAACTCTTCACTTTTACATACTGTCTTCAGAGGCTTTATGTAAACTCCCCATCAGTAATGACTAACCTGGGAAAAGCACAGGATAGAAACAGCAGATGTAGATCATACAAATAGACTGTTGTTGCCAGTTCTGTTGGCATCTACAGGAAACCCAAGAAAGTCAGCAAGACCAGGGCTGACACTGACTCTTTCCATGGGGGGGCAAATCCCATTTTTAGACCCACTCATGAGATTTTGGCTACTTTATAACCAGACCTGGAAGAAGCACACCGACTGATTTTTGGATCTGTTTTCGATTCTTCACTGTGGACCAAATTCATATCCCACCTGTCAAAAACACAGAAAGCGAGATACATATTTTTCCTGTGGTGGTTTCTTTTCACAATTTTTAGTGTCTTTTTTATTCATGTTCATCCCTGTCTATTTATGCAAGACACCCAGTTTACTGTTCCATCATTTTTGTTTTGGGGAGGATGTTTTCTCCATTCTACTAGACACTTTTATGTTTGTTGTCCTGCCACCATTATAAAAACTGTTTCACAAAGCTAGAGGTTTTATAAAATGCCAAACGCTGTTGGGCTGTCCAGTCCGTAAATACCTTTTGGAAAATAACAGATCTTCCAATTAGGTCTAAATAATTTTCTTCTGTATTTCCCTTACTCCTACTGTTCATCTAACAATTACGACACGACAACAAAATTCACGGCTGATTTCCCACATCATTTCTCCTCCTTTTCCTCTCTCTTGGTCTGCGTCAAGCTTGCCTGTACTTTTCCTTTTATGGACAGCTTCATCTCCCTGTTAGACCAAAACGGTGCTAGATAACCAGTAAGGGTCATCAACTAAACCCCTAAACTAAACTAAACCAAGCCACAGGAATGATGTTTTTCATGCTCATAGTCACAGAGTAAAACATACTCTTCAGTCTAGATTTGTTTTCATTTCAGGTCAAGGAAAAACATCAAAGAAAGGTGTCACGGTTCCTCCCCCACTCTGAACTCTAGGGTACAGATGTGGGGACCTGCATGAAAAACCTCCTAAGCTTATCTTTACCAGCTTAGGTCAAAACTTCCCCAAGGTACAAAATATTACACCTTGGACTGGCCGCTACCACCACCAAACTAATACTGGTTACTGGGGAAGAGCTGTTTGGACGCGTCCTTCCCCCCAAAATACTTCCCAAAACCTTGCACCCCACTTCCTGGACAAGGTTTGGTAAAAAGCCTCACCAATTTGCCTAGGTGACTACAGACCCAGACCCTTGGATCTTAAGAATACTGAACAATCCTCCCAACACTTGCACCCCCCCTTTCCTGGGAAATGTTGGATAAAAAGCCTCACCAATTTGCATAGGTGACCACAGACCCAAACCCTTGGATCTGAGAACAATGAAAAAGCATTCAGTGTTTTACAAGAAGACTTTTAATAAAAAATAAAAGTAAATAGAAATAAAGAAATCCCCCCTGTAAAATCAGGATGGTAGATATCTTACAGGGTAATTAGATTCAAAAACATAGAGAACCCCTCTAGGCAAAACCTTAAGTTACAAAAAAGATACACAGACAGAAATAGTTATTCTATTCAGCACAATTCTTTTCTCAGCCATTTAAAGAAATCATAATCTAACACATACCTAGCTAGATTACTTACTAAAAGTTCTAAGACTCCATTCCTGTTCTGTCCCCGGCCAAAACGACTACAGACAGACACAGACCCTTTGTTTCTCTCCCTCCTCCCAGCTTTTGAAAGTATCTTGTCTCCTCATTGGTCATTTTGGTCAGGTGCCAGCGAGGTTACCTTTAGCTTCTTAACCCTTTACAGGTGAGAGGAGCTTTCCCCTGGCCAGGAGGGATTTCAAAGGGGTTTACCCTTCCCTTTATATTTATGACAAAAGGGCTTAACCCTAAGAGGCACTAACCGCTTCCTCCAAGGTACTGAGCACCCTGAACTCCCACTGAACTAGTGGGTGCTCAGCACTTCTCAGAATTGGGCCCAAAGACTGAACAAATAGAAATTTTCCATGACAGAGAAAACACAGTGACTGCAACATGCTGCATCTTAAGGACAAGATGGCAGCTGCATTAGGCAGGAAGAAAATCTACTTTTAAAAGTGTAGTATTTAGAAAACAGCCTTTAATTTACATTAAAGAAAGAATAGTTAGACATAATAGGCAAGATTCTTCCACTCCTACTCACACTGAGTAATACCTCACTCTACGAACACTGATTTCAACGGGGCTTGTTTGTGGGGTATTATGCTAGTGAACATAAGGGTGGCAGAATCTGGCCCAACATGAGAACAATGGGCCAGATCTTCAGCTCATGGAATTCAGCATGGCACCATTGGCTGGCCCAATCTCATTAGAAGAAAACAGATAACCCAGAGTAGAAGTCAGTTACAGGATTGGTGTAAGAGGGTCAGAGCCAGAGCCTGACAATAAAATTGATAAATATATATATATATATATATATATATACAGAGAGAGATCAACACTCAGAGATCATCCAGAGCTCTGAGATAATAATAGAGAGCCCCTGACTAAGCCAGCCCTGATTACAGAATGGGCCCCACCTGAGAGAAATTAGGTGATTTCAGGTTTAACTACTGACTGGGCCCAGCTGAGGAAGGGCTGGAGGAAAGAGAATGCAGGGAGTCAAAAGGTGCCTGCAGGGTCTTGAGTGAGCACCCAGGGAGCAGATTGGGAGATTGAGAAGGCAAGTAAAGAGGTGAGGAAGGAAATGGTGCAGGGAACACTGCACTATGGGTAGAGGATTTGACTTAGCTGTGCTGGGCTAGGCCGGGCCCGGCTGGAACCCAGAATTGAGATTGGGACTGGATTCCCCTACCAGCCTCAAGGAAGTGGTGTACAAGGGTAGGTGAGCCCAGTGTGGGGGCTGCAGGCTGACTGTGACTGTGCTGAAGAAGAGCTGTGGAGAGGGTGGAAGCTTTTGATTTCTGTTAAGATAGTTTTGAACTTTAGTTTGGGTAGCTGACCCTGGAAGGAACAGGCTAAAGACTGTGCCCTGGCTGGAGGGATATGAGTTCTCTGAAAGAAACTGTTGACAAGGGCTGTTACCCCACAAGGACACTGTGATGCTATGCCTGGCCATGAGGAAGTACAGAGTGGTGAGTTAACCCTGTTACAATGCTTTTTCTTACATGACTTTAACTGCAGCATGTCTGAAATGACTACACTTTTGTAGTTTTGCTTGTCCACTCTCTCTTTTCCTACACCTCATGGCAAGCACCGTATCTCAGCCCTAGTCTACATCCAGCTGATAATAGCGCCTTTGGCAAGCAGTACATGACTGACTGTCCTTTGGAAGAAATTTCCTACAAAATGAAATCCAAGATTGCCTAATTGAACCTTCTTTTTTGGATGAGATAAGTATTGCTGGTAAGTTATATAAATAACTGTGCTGCTTAGATTTGAATTTACTTAACTCCTGGCTGAGCCCAAATTTGGTTGTGGGTGGTTTTGTTTTGTTCTAAATAGATTGTGCTGCCTTGGAACAATAACTAAACTCCAAACTAGAAAATGCACATTCTGTGCATTAAGAGCTGGCTTCCTCTCTCCTTTACTTTCACTGAGCAGTACTCTCATTCCATGAGTCATCCCACTGAAATCAGCGGGAACTTTACTTCTGTACTTTTAGTATCTTATTAGTAACTTTTTTTGGTGAGGTGTGGGGTTTTTTGTTTTTTCATGTGCCATACCTGTAATGTTTGATTCTCCAGGGTTCAGTGTTATCCAGCCTTCCCCCCCCCCCCCAACTCCAACAACCAAAACCAATATTTGCATATGTAACCCACACACATTCTGGGTGTGGTGTTCTGTCCCATGTAGTGGCGCTGAGATCACTTAGAGAAAGAGATAAAATGAGTCTGCTCTACAGTGTTAGCAAACAGCCAGTTGGCTTTTAGCTTATGCTGTAGATGCTCATGCAATAAGCTACAGAGGTCTCCAGTTTAATCCCGGCTGGGGTATGTCAGCATTACACATGCAGTTGAGTACTATGGTATTTATGGTACCACAAGAGGTGCTGGCTGTGTCAAGTTTTTCAGACAGGTCAGGGAGCTGGCTTACATTAATACCTTATGCCTGATGTTAATGTGCAACTCTGTGAGACGTAAGAAGACTGGAATCTGTCACTGAATAATTGGCAAGTCACTTAGCTAAAGCTTGACAAACTATTAACAGAAAACAATTTCTCAGATGAATTGAATCCTCTAGTTTCTGATGATAAACTAGTCATGGACAAACCTTGACTTTGATAAATCTGTTCATTATTAAAAATTCTTCAGTGGGCACTTACGTGAATATATTTCAGCGTATGGGTTGTTTGTGAACTACAGTATTAAGAATGTACTCTATTGAGTGTCAAACTTTTCTTTCTTTTTGACACCATGACTGGATGTCTCGGTCAATTTATACTCCAGAGGAGGGCAAAGTGATTTGAAGGTAGCTGCTTGACTATTTCTGGAGATGAAGTTCTGTTCATATAGATGTAGTGCCCCATCTCTACCCGGTTACTGTCTTTAATGCCAATCTGTTTACAGGGTTTGATGGACAGGTCTGGGTTCTTCTGGATCCTGCCACCCACTCAGCAGGATGTATCTCTATTTTTTTCCTACAAATTTATTTGGTGGTGTTTCCACTCCCCCTCGCTCCTTCCTGGCAGGGTCACCAGGGCAGCTTGGGAGGAAAATTCTAACCACAGGGTTAAAAAAAAAAAAAAAGGAAAAAAAACAAACCCCACTTACTTTCCAGATAATTGGAGATTTCCAAGAAATAACACTAACACATTCAATATATTAACACAATTTTATTAAAGAGGAGACAAATATAACATAACAGAGTAAAACACTATCTTTAGGTCCACCGGTGCCCACTCTGCAAATACCTGCAACTTTCCCCAGTCATGTGACTTGATGTAGCAAATGTAAAATTAGTGTCTTGTTGGTACGTGTACTTTGTTGCGGCCCTTGATGACCGATGACCAAAAATTCTTCTCTGCAGTGGTTTAGCAGTGTGGCTAAAAGACTCTCAAGTGCAGCCCAAAGGACTCACAAGTGGAAGAAGGTGGTAAATCCCTCCACAGGTTTAATATGCAGCAGGTTATAAAATCCCCAAACCTTACTCCCTGGCTTGAGGACTCAGTTCAGGGAGTAGGGGTCTCCAAAACAAATTCCCTGACTAATAGATGGTGCACTCACAAACTCCATGAATGATCCTCCAGTTCCGAGATGACTCTGGACTCCTCAGTCACTGCAAAGGGGCTGATCTCTGCTGGCAGGGATCCTCTTCAGGCAGAAGTCAGGCTGCTTCGGTCTCAGGATTTCCCGTCACCACAAAGGGGTGCAGGGCTCAAGGTGCAGATTACACAACATGTACTAAAATCCAAACGGTAGCCTCCAAGCCCAGCATCCCCACACACACACACACCAGGCAGCAGCCCTGAACTAGCAGACAGAGCAGAGCTGAGCATGTGGTGACTGGCCTCGCCTAGGGAGCTGGAGGGTTAACTCAGCCTGGCTGGGAAAAATTCCCCACAAAACTCTACAAACTGGGAATCCTCAGTGGAGAAGGAAAAGCCCAGCTGAGGGATCTTGCTTTCAAGTCCCTATGGGCCAGTTCTCAGGGAGAACCCTGCATGCAGGCCTGGGACACACCAGCTTCTCACACAGCCAGTCCTGCCCTTCTCCTGGCTGGCTCCAGACTGATTAAAAAAATGGCTTCTCCCTTTTCCTGAACTCTGGGGAGGGGCATCTTACTCCCTATTGGTTGCTGGGCAGACTCTGAGTTTGCCTTGGTACCCCTTCCCTACCAGGGACAGTGTGCCAGCAGACAGAGCCCCAGGAATCTAGGTAATCTCCTTGGGGGTTACATACACAATGCCCAGAATGCCTTCTGTGAACAAACTAATTTCTTGGACAGATGTTCATGAAACATTTATTTAAAAGGTTGAGAGTTGCATTGGTGCAAGTTCATGGTTTTTATTTGAACTGATGGCCTAAGCTGCCTTCTCCACTCAGACTCTGCTCTGAGAGGAGTTTGGCCCTATGCCTGGAAGGTAATCCAGCGACAATTGGGAAAACACATGTAGTAATTTTAGGGATCATGTAGAAAAAACATGTATCTACACACTTCATTTTCACCAGATGTATCTTGCCACCCACACAATCAATACACACTTTTTTCTTCTATATTATTAAATGGTTTAACTAATTTGTACTTGTTTGAGATTGTGTTTGTGGATTCAGCCTACATTAAATTATTTTAGATATAATGGTGACCATTTAAAAATCTGAAGTTTACTCAGAGTTGAGATATCACAACTGGACTGAACTCCTTAATCTTGAGTGGGAATGTACTTGTACCTATGGCTGACTACTATTTTGGTTAGATGTTAAGTAGTGTGGAAGTATAACATTGTATAAGGGGACATGCTGGATACTTTGTAACATGTTTTGGCATGCCCTCTCATATACAATGTATCTGAGGGAGCACACGTAGGGACAGTTAGCTTTTGAATGGAAGGTGTGAAGGGCAATTAGCTAACTTAACTGGAAGCTGTTAAAGGTGGCAGGTAATTGAAGATACATGACTGGTCTCGGGGATCTCGAAGGGTGGCGACTAAAATCTTTTTTCTTTTGTCTGTAACTTCTCTGTAACTTGTTCTCCAAAATACTGTATAAATTAAAAGACACAAGCCCCACTCAGGGGGGGGCTCACTCCTAAATGTATTAGGAGAGCAGCTTTGCTAATAAAACAGAGTGGTCTGATAGATTGTGAGTCTGAGTCAAACTTTGACAATTTGGAGGTCCTACCGAGATGGCAAGCGGCTTCACTGTGGCTGTGTGATCCCTGACTGCCTTGCAGGACAATCGTGGCAGCCGGCGCCTGGATGCTTAATCCAAGCGATCCTCCATGAGACAGAAAGGTACACAGCAGCAGCGCAGTCTACACCATTGAACTTGTTGGTTCCCACCCTGTTCGGGTAGGGGTCTTTGGATCCAGCTTCTGGAATCAGACTTCTCAGGTAATTATTATTTTTGTGCTTTAACCAGTTTGAGGACTGTCTTGTCTTTGTGTCTATCTGTCTTCCCTGTGGTGTGTGTCTGAATCTGGGAACCATCTCTGTCCGGAGACTGGCTGACCAAGGGGTCCCCATCCCCATGGTCTGAATAAGTGGAATCTGCACAGCTGCAGCCGCACCACACCTTGGGTATAACCCCTGGCATGAAAGCAAGGGCAGTTGAGGCAGTAGCCTATGGGCTCCTTTCTGTGTGTTGCACCGGGTACCGCTCTGCTGAGCCTGAATTTCCTTCTTGTGTGAGTGCTGTGTGAAGTCCTCCTGGATGGGTAATCAGAAGTCTAAGGTAGAACAGTTCCCTAAGGGAACTCCAGCTTATTTTATGTATTTTAGGAGGGGTCCGGACTCTTGTAGGTTTCTTGAAAAATGGTCCAAATTAGCTCTAGAGAACCCCAAATTACAGTGGCCACTGTTAGGTTCTTGGGACAAGGATCAAGTGGACGCTTTAAAAAGCAAACTCGTCCTCCCAAAAACCAAATTGGAGAGAGGAGAAGTAGACTGCTTCATGCAGTGGTGGGAAGAGGCAAATTGTAGATGGACTGAGTCAAAACTCACCTCTCAAAAATTCTAAAAAAAAAACCCTAACAGTTCAATTGGATGCAGTCTCTCCCACCACTAGTCCGAGCGCTCCCCTTTGCCTAGTCCTGTGCAATGATCCGGATCAAACCCGACCCCCACCATACTCCTGCGCAAATAAGAAATCAGAAAAGAGAAAATCTTCAGTGACTACAGATAATGAAAGTGAAGAAGATACCCTCATTGGCCTCGCAGCTCTGCAAAATATTATGAAGAAGAAATCCAAAGCAGTCTGCAAAGATTCTCTTCTCTTCTCCTCTCAGAAAAGAGAACCTGATGGGAAGTTAATGAGAGACTCTGATCAAATTGTTGTGGCACCCTTACGAGTCCTTATGATGGGAGAAAGTGAGTCCATATGGGATTATAAGCCCTGGACTCGTACGGAACTTTTAACTATAGATAAAAGTTTTCCCAAACCACAGGAAAACTCTGTCAAATTTGCTGAGGAGTTTCTGTTCATCTGTGAAACCTATGAACCCTCTGAGACAGATCTCCTCCAACTGTGTAAATTGTTAGCTCCTGCCAGTTATTATGAAAAATGGTTGGCTGCCACAGACTGGCCAACCTGAGGCATGCCACTCAACCATAAAAAGTACTGGCCCAGATTTGGCATACAGAGACCGGTGTATGGCTCTTTGGAAGCGCCTGCATCAAGCCATTCCCAAAGTGTGGTCTCCTAAAACAAACTGGACAGCAATACGTTGTCATAAGTGTAACCCTTCTGCCCGTCAGAGTTGGCAGCAACAAGGGCCGGGTTCAATATCTAGGGGTTCCATTCCAATAACACAATGCAAACCGGCTCGAGCCCCCACCCAGTGACCTGGGACAAATATATACCACCCCCGCTGGGCGCCTCCAAGAGGCAATACTTCCCCTCTCGCAAGCACATAGTCTGAGTGTAGCAAAAGTCTTTTAATAACAGAGAGAAACAATGTGGCATTATGTTGGGGAAACACCACCAACCGGATTCATAGCACAACCCATGAGCAAAAACAACCCCACCCCAGGCAAATTGGGGCATGCCCTTTTCCCTTTGGTTCTTGAGTCCAGCAACCCCAAAAGTCCCATGCCCCAAAAGTCTCTGTCCCTGGTCAGGGCAGCCCCAGAGTTCGAAAGCTTATCGGCGGAGCTTTACCTCCCAACCTGGGTGGAAATGGGACGGGGGTAAGAGGCACCTTACGTGATCTGAAGCTGACCGCCCCATAGCTCCATAGCGGCGCTCCGCTCCGCCAGCTGCCCCACAAAACTCCTTCGCTCAGCTGCGCTCCGCTCCGCCAGCTGCCCCACGAACTCCTTCGCTCAGCTGCGCTCCGCTCCGCCAGCTGCCCCACGAACTCCTTCGCTCAGCTGCGCTCCGCTCCGCCAGCTGCCCCACGAACTCCTTCGCTCAGCTGCGCTCCGCTCCGCCAGCCGCCCCACGAACTCCTTCACTCAGCTCCACGGCCCACAAGCAGCTCCTGCCATCCACACACTGCGCCGTGTCGAACTGCTTCACCAGCCGTCCCACAAACTGCTCCACAATATATGTTCAGGCTCCCCCACTACTTAACACAACACTCAGTGATTTCAGCTCTTAGGTGAATTCAGCTTGTAGTAGGGGAGCCCCAGTGCTGGTGCACTGTCAGCCCAAAGTGAGCTCAGCAGCCTATAACTAGACTTCTAATGAAATCAAAATTAGCTCTGATATTCCACAGTGGAGAGAGGAGGAAGTGCAATCAGCATGTAAGGCCCTCACCAAGGGGCCCATGCCACCAAGTATTAATACTTGTCCCCAGCCTCTCTCCATTCACACAGTTTTGGAACCCATGACCCTTGCCTAGCGAGTGCTACTTAGATGATGGTGAATCCCTCCCTCGTAACAAAAGGCCATGTGCAGTTCCAAGCACAGTTCCCATAATCAGGGTAATAACAATTTATTCTTCCTGCCCCAATAACAGAGACACTGGGGATCCCACAGCAGCCAAAGTGACCATTTGGGCAGCTATGGTCTCATTCTAGGCGTGGTGGGTGTGCCTATGCAAATGAGATTGGCCCCTGAAGTTCTTTTCCACAACTTGCCACACCTCACCACCAGATGTCAGGGTGGAGCTCATCCTGACACTGCTTACATCCTCCCCCCAGCCGAGACTTTGTCGTCCCGACAAATCACACTCCCTTTATACCAACTCATTGGTTTCCTCCAAAGGGCCTCAGGAAGCCCACTTTAGCTTCCACAAGCCTGTGTGCTAAATGTATTGGCTCCTCACTAGTCACCCCAGGTGCATCATAAGTTAACCGTTTCACTGGTCTTATCACCCTGTCTCGTCTATTGAGAATCTCTGTTGCCGAAGTAAGGGGAACATCCTCTTGAGTGGCGGATGGAGAGGCTTCCCCGGAGGGTCCCTCGGCTACTGGCGTAGGCCCCTGCACTCCTAGTTCTAACGCTGGAGGGTCCAAGGTGCCCAGGACATCCTCTACCTGTCTGTCCCCATTGTCCAATAACCTGTGTGTGTCATCACAGGGGGGTCTCATCAGCAGCACCGGGGTATCAGAAAGGGGCCTAAATAGTTCCGCCATTGGGTTTAGGGCAGAAGAGGGAAAACTCTCGTTTGGTTCAGCTGATCGAGACTGAAATCTTGTCTCCATCCCAGGATACACCAGGGTTGTGTCTTCCTCCTCAGACTCACTCTCAGATGTGCACAATAGGGGTAAGTTAGCTGCAGGGGGCCCACTGTCTGTGTTGGATGGCGGCTTTGGTCTAGCACCTCTGTTCTGCCCGGCGGCCCTGCCGTGGCCCATCTCACAAGGGGTGCTTACCAATTCCCCCACAGGGAGCAAAAGGTTTCTATGCACCGTCTTTATTTGCCCTGGACCGTCTTCAGGTTTGATCTTGTAGACCGGCAGATCTCCCAGCTTTTCCATCACCAGGTAAGGTATTGCCTTCCATCTGTCAGCTATCTTGTGTTTGCCAGCAATACCCAAATTTCGCAGCAGGACTCTGTCCCCCGGCTGGAGCTCCTGTGAACGCACTCTAGCATCATATCGATGTTTGTTGCGGTCTGCGTTCTTCCGAGCCGCAGCGGTAGCTAATCGATAAGCATCCCGCAGCTTTTCTCTTAGTCGGGATACATATTGCTGATGAGTTTCATAGCTATCTCCATCCTCTGATACACCAAAGCACAAGTCTATGGGTAATCTTGGTTCTCGCCCAAACATCAAGAGATATGGGGTGACTCCCGTAGCATCGTTCTTTGTGGCATTGTAGGCATGCACCAGAAATGCGACATGCTGGCTCCAGGTTGCCTTCTGCTCTGGTCGCAAAGTTCCCAACATATCTAATAGGGTTCGATTGAACCTCTCTGGCTGAGGATCACCTTGGGGGTGATAAGGCGTTGTCCTAGACTTTTTAATTCCTGCTATCTTCAGCACCTCCTTCAGAAGGTGACTCTCAAAATCCCGCCCCTGATCAGAGTGTATCCGAGCCGGGAATCCATAGACTGAGAAATATTTGTCCCACAATACTCGAGCAACGGTGGTGGCCCTCTGATCACGTGTGGGATATGCTTGTGCATACCGTGTAAAATGGTCAGTCACTACTAGAATGTTTCCAACATTCCTCTTGTCTACCTCTACAGACAAGAAATCAATGCATACCAACTCCAAAGGTTTGTTGCTGGTGATGTTCTTGAGATATGCAGCCCTCGTGGGCAGAGTTTTCCTTTGAACACATCGAGCGCAAGTCTCACATTTCCTGCGAACATCTTCAGCCATTCGGGGCCAATAGAACCTACTACGAATAAGTTCCAGGGTCCTCTCCATCCCTAAATGCCCAAAGTCATCATGCAGGGCCCTCATGGCCAGGGCTCTGTACTTTTTTGGCAGTACTAGTTGTGCTCGTTGTTTTTGTAAAGGGTCAGTGGTCATTCGGTGTAGCACTCCCTGAATCAGTTTTAGTTTGGTCCATTCTCTCAATAGTAGTTTACCCTCCGGGTTAGGTGGGACAACCGCAGTTGGGCTTCGCCCCTCCCTTTTGGCAAGTAGTGTATCACGAATGTCAATATCTTGCCGCTGGGCTTCTTGCCAGTCAGCTGCATTGAGCATGGGCAAAGGAGATTGGTCTAATGCAATATAGTTCACCGAAGCAGAAGGCATGCATTCAGGGGGCAGGCCCAAAGCTTCTGCAACACATCCCTGAAAGTCTTCACGGGCCTCTGGCTCTCGGCGACTCACACTGCAAATATCTCTCACTCCATCTGTGGGTATCACAGCAACTTCTGGAGCCTGCGGACGCCTGGACAATGCATCTGCATCTACATTGCTTCTCCCTGATCGGTACTGAATGCTGAACTCATAGCTAGCCAAGGCGGCCACCCATCTCTGCCCTGTAGCATCCAGCTTAGCACTTGTTAACACATAAGTCAGTGGATTGTTGTCTGTCCACACCTGGAACTGAGCACCATACAAGTAGTCTCGAAATTTCTCAGTGATGGCCCATTTCAAGGCCAAAAACTCCAGCTTGTGGGTGGGATAGCGAGTTTCACTATCAGACAATCCTCGGCTGGCAAAGGCTACAGGTTTACATTTGCCTTCCACTTCCTGGTACAGGACTGCTCCCAGACCCTCCAAACTGGCATCAGTATGCAGGATAAATGGTTTGCTTGGGTCAGCAAAAACTAGGACTGGAGCATGAGTTAGGCAAGTAATGATTTCTCGAAAAGCCCTTTCACATCTCTCATCCCACCGTGGCCCAAATGGTGCAAAGGGGCCATTGTGTCTCTGCACAGGAGGCTTTGGGGACCTCCCCTTATTCTTGGACTTAGATTTGTTCTTGCTGGACTGATGTCCCCTGGTAAGATCATTCAGAGGCTTTACAATCGTAGCATAGTTTTTCACAAATCTGCGGTAGTAGCCACTAAATCCAAGGAAGGTCTTGAGTTCTCTGTAGTTACTTGGACGTGGCCATGTAGTGAGTGCTTCTATTTTATCAGGATCAGTACTCACACCTTCTTGGGACACAATGTGACCCACATACTTCACTGAGGTTCTGCAGAACTGGCATTTGTCAATTGAAAGCTTCAGACCATAATCCTCCAACCTATCAAGCACTTTAAGAAGTCTTTCTTCATGCTCCTCTAAGGTTCTTCCAAACACAATCAGGTCATCCAAATAAACTAACACTTGCAGTAAATTCATGTCTCCCACAACTTTCTCCATGAGACGTTGAAAGGTGGCAGGTGCTCCAGAAATCCCTTGGGGCATGCGTTCGAACTGATAAAACCCTAATGGGCAGATGAAGGCTGTCTTCTCCTTATCTTCTTCTCCCAGAGGGATCTGGTAGTATCCACTTCGAAGATCCAACACAGAGAACCACTGGCTTCCCAGCAAACAGTCTAAGGCGTCTTGCACTCGAGGCATAGTGTACTGGTCGACCACCGTACGGCTGTTTAGGGTGCGGTAGTCAATACACATCCGGATTTTCCCATTCTTTTTGCGGACTACCACAATGGGTGAGGCGTATGGGCTGCGGGACTCTGTAATGATGCCATTCGCAGCCAGCTCCTGAAGATGATGTCGCACATCTTCCATCTCAGAGAGAGCAATCTTCCTAGATCTCTCCCTGAAAGGTTGAGAGTCATGTAGTCTGATATTGTGCTCTACTCCTTTTGCACATCCCACATCCCACTCATGCAGTGAGAACACCTTGGATCTTTCACAAAGTTTCTTCCTCAGGCGATCTTTCCAGTCCTCGGACACTGGTGAATCTCCAAAGTCAAACTTTGCTGGGTCTATTGCCGGAACTGGAGTTTCATACTGGGGTTTTACAATCGACTCAGGCTCAAAGAGGTCTGCTATCTTTTGTCCTTGCTTCACAAAAATATCACGACTCGTTTCATTAGCAATCAGTATAGTCACCCTTTCCTGGGCTTCAGCAGGTAGGGTTATGACTCCACTGGGGCCCAGCACTCCTTCAGGGAGCTCTCCTCCCATCGGCTGCTCTATCATTGCTAACGTCCCTTTACTGCCTTTCAGACAGGTACTCATGACAAGCACTTCTTGCTCCGTCCTTGCAGGCACTACTAAGGGGGTTGTGCCCACGTACTTCAGTGCCCCAAGCGGTAGCTCAGATGTGTCCCTTTTAGCGCTCTCAATTTTCCTATAGGCTTCAGCACAAAGCGTATGGATCATCAGGGTATTCAGGTACTGGTCCCCAGCCCGCCTTCTGCAGTAATCCGCGAGTACCTTGAAGAGACTGGAGTTGGTCCCTATCAGCACAGACACATCAGAAGTCCCTTTAGGGTCAGGGCATATTAAGGCAGCTGTGTCTACCTCTTCTCTTACCCCAGCAACCTCCTCTGGGAATTCCAGGTGCACTATGACATACCCTTGATAGGGGTATTCATCCATGCTGAGGCCACATAGGCCAAGGCCAGTCAGTGGCTATATAGGCAGGTGCCTAAGCATCTGTTGGTAGAATGACTGAAATATAATAGTCACTTGAGATCCAGTGTCAAGCACTGCTTTACACTCCACCCCTTCAATCCTCACCATGACCTCTGCTCAAGGCCCTATCAGTCCTGCAGGGATCCCAGCTGGACAGTCTTTTCTGGGGGAATCTTCAAATCCTGCAGACCTGGGGGGTCCCCGTCCCCAGACCCTCTGGCAGCTACTGGATCTCTCCCAACTGATCCTCAGCTTTCCATACACTAAGGAGGGGTTTTCTTCATTACGGCACTTGGCAGCACTGTGTCCATCCTGACCACATCGGTAGCAGAAGAATTGACCTTTCCCCCTTCGCCTGGGGGGGATGGTGGCTCTAAGTGCGGGCTTCTCAATCGCCACAGTTTGAGGCTTCTTATTCCTAGAAGTCTTAACTCGGTCAACGGTACTTTGCAGCTCAGCTATCCGTTCCGTCAGGACCTGCATTTGTTGGGCAAGTTCCTCTCTGGTGCTCACCATCAGTACACTGGCCATTTGCAGTGGTGTTGTGCTGGCTGGCTCCGATGTTTGGGCTTCCCAAAACTCACTGGCAGCCTGCCTTTCTTCCTCCTCTCGGACCTCTTTTATCAGCTGGGAGTAACTTGGGGGATGTTCCCGTCGTTCTCTTAGCCGGAGATGAAGTAGAATCGGGTTCTGATACTGAGTTCCTCTTACAATTTGAGCCAGTCTGGTCTGATCCATCTGCTCAGCAGTCACTGCTCCCCTCATGACAGCTCTCTGAAGCAGTCTCTCCAGTCTCTGTATGTAGGCTGAAACCTTCTCGCCCTTTTGTTGTCGGGAATTAAGGAACTTACAGTAGCTGTCTTCAGGGCCCTCTACGCTCCCAAAGTTGTGTTCAAGGGCCTCTAGGCAGTCCTTCACACTGACCCCAGGGTCAATGAGCTTCAGGGTGCGAATCACATCTAATGCTGGGCCGCCAAGGCTCTCTATAAGGCATCTTCGCTTTTCTGCATCTGGTACGGCCCACTCTTGCAGCATTTCAGTGGTATGCTCTAACCAGGGTTCAAACTCCTCCTCCCCAGCAAATAATCTTAACTTATGACAAGAGTCTGACTCAGCATGGGGCAGCACAACCTTTTCCAATATTTGCCCCAGAGCTTTTGTCCAATCATCAGCCGAGGCTGCAGCCTCCGAGCTAGAAGCTGCTGAGCCAGGGCCCAACAAACCTGACATATTAGCCATTATACAAACAGTAATTTCCTCAAAATATAAGCACAAACAAAAAAAAATATAAATTGTTTCCCAATGTAGTGGATCACTCAACAGGTGCTTGCGAGGGGTACTGACCCAGGCGATCCCGGACGAGCCCCCAAAAATGTAACCCTTCTGCCCGTCAGAGTTGGCAGCAACAAGGGCCGGGTTCAATATCTAGGGGTTCCATTCCAATAACACAATGCAAACCGGCTCGAGCCCCCACCCAGTGACCTGGGACAAATATATACCACCCCCGCTGGGCGCCTCCAAGAGGCAATACTTCCCCTCTCGCAAGCACATAGTCTGAGTGTAGCAAAAGTCTTTTAATAACAGAGAGAAACAATGTGGCATTATGTTGGGGAAACACCACCAACCGGATTCATAGCACAACCCATGAGCAAAAACAACCCCACCCCAGGCAAATTGGGGCATGCCCTTTTCCCTTTGGTTCTTGAGTCCAGCAACCCCAAAAGTCCCATGCCCCAAAAGTCTCTGTCCCTGGTCAGGGCAGCCCCAGAGTTCGAAAGCTTATCGGCGGAGCTTTACCTCCCAACCTGGGTGGAAATGGGACGGGGGTAAGAGGCACCTTACGTGATCTGAAGCTGACCGCCCCATAGCTCCATAGCGGTGCTCCGCTCCGCCAGCCGCCCCACAAAACTCCTTCGCGCAGCTGCACTCCGCTCCGCCAGCCGCCCCACGAACTCCTTCGCACAGCTGCACTCCGCTCCGCCAGCTGCCCCATGAACTCCTTCGCTCAGCTGCGCTCCGCTCCGCCAGCTGCCCCACGAACTCCTTCGCTCAGCTGCGCTCCGCTCCGCCAGCCGCCCCACGAACTCCTTCACTCAGCTCCACGGCCCACAAGCAGCTCCTGCCATCCACACACTGCGCCGTGTCAAACTGCTTCACCAGCCGTCCCGCAAACTGCTCCACAATATATGTTCAGGCTCCCCCACTACTTAACACAACACTCAGTGATTTCAGCTCTTAGGTGAATTCAGCTTGTAGTAGGGGAGCCCCAGTGCTGGTGCACTGTCAGCCCAAAGTGAGCTCAGCAGCCTATAACTAGACTTCTAATGAAATCAAAATTAGCTCTGATATTCCACAGTGGAGAGAGGAGGAAGTGCAATCAGCATGTAAGGCCCTCACCAAGGGGCCCATGCCACCAAGTATTAATACTTGTCCCCAGCCTCTCTCCATTCACACAGTTTTGGAACCCATGACCCTTGCCTAGCGAGTGCTACTTAGATGATGGTGAATCCCTCCATCGTAACAAAAGGCCATGTGCAGTTCCAAGCACAGTTCCCATAATCAGGGTAATAACAATTTATTCTTCCTGCCCCAATAACAGAGACACTGGGGATCCCACAGCAGCCAAAGTGACCATTTGGGCAGCTATGGTCTCATTCTAGGCGTGGTGGGTGTGCCTATGCAAATGAGATCGGCCCCTGAAGTTCTTTTCCACAACTTGCCACACCTCACCACCAGATGTCAGGGTGGAGCTCATCCTGACACTGCTTACATCAGCAAGGGCAAGGAGAAAGCCCAGGCGACTATAGGTCCCGGCTAACTGATATTTTCCTACAACATTCAGCAATACAAGAGCCCGATGTAAATGGGCAGGGGGCCTTGGCACATGCATTTGTTGATGGTCTTCTCCCTGCCACAGGCATCATGTTAAAACGAATAAGTGTGGGATGGGAGACTGAAACCATGGACAAATTGCTGGCAGTAGCAGAGCATTGCCACCACACTTTAAAAGGAAAGGAGGAACAGTCCTCCCAAAAGTTAATGGCTCTGCAGATACAGCATTATTCAGGACTAAGCAGACCACACAAGGGACAGGGACGGGGTTGCAGAAAGGAGCGGGGGGGGCTGGATTAACTGGGGTTTGTAACTACTGTAAACAGCCTGGACACTGAAAAAAGAGTGTCCAAGACAACCTAATAATTGTATGGGAAATCAAGTGAACCCCCCCGCTGGTTCCTCCAGCTGATCCCCCCCCCAACCCTATTTGCACCCCAACAATGATGGGATGCTGGGGAACCTCACAAAGTTTTTTAGCTCCCTTATTACCTCTGTCCCCTACTGGAGAATGTGTCCTGACTGTAAATGATCGCGCTCGCTCTCTCTCTCTCCCTTTCCTTGTTGATACTGGGAGCTTCTCTTTCTACAATCCGCACCACTGACTTGCCTGAGGTTCCCCGATCTGGAAAATCTGTGTCTGCTGTTCGCATTACAGGGATCCCTACCTCTCTTCCCCGCTCAAAACCTTTGTCTGTTCAGGTCGGTCCCCTCTCTGAGGAGCATGCATTCCTCCTCTCTGATTCCACCCCTGCAAACCTTCTGGGACTGGACTTGCTATGCAAACTTGGCTGTTCTATTTACTGCTCACCTCTCCTCTGCTCGCCTCACTAGGTATGAACTTTTGCTGCTTTCAGCCTCACATATCACTATTAAGCGCTGCTCCTGGTTAAACCTTGCTACCCTCCTTCCTTTACCTAGTGATGGTGAACCCCATGACTGCCTTGCAACTGTCTCCGCTATCACTGTCCCATGCCCCGACCTTTCAGATGTACCTCTCCCTAACTCTGACCTGGTATTATTCACTGATGGGTCCTGTTATAGAAATGACCAAGGCCACCTTCTTGCAGGGTACACTGTGGTCTCTCTGAGACCATAGAAGCTGCGCCCTTACCCTCTGTGACCTCTGCCCAGGTGGCTGAACTAATTGCTCTAACCCGTGCCTGCTTTCTAGCCGAGGGGCTCTCTGCCACTATTTGTACTGATTCTCGGTATGCCTTTGGGGTTGTGCATAACTTTGGCACCCTCTGGCAGGCTCGACGTTTTCTTACCTCTACTGGTACCCCTATCAAGAATGGCCCCTACATTGCCACCCTCCTGTATGCAGTTTTACTACCGTCTGCCTTGGCAATTGTTAAGTGTACTGGCCACTCAGCAGCAGACACCCAGGTGGCAAAAGGTAATGCACTTGCTGATGCGGCATGTTTTGCAGCAGCCACTATAAAACCTTCACCAGAAGCATTTCTTGGTCCCCTCTCTGTCTCTAATGCCACCATCCCTGTCTCATATCACTCAGCTCCAGGATTCTGCCCCAGAAACGGACTCCTGGAGTGCTTTGGATTGCTCTTTGCATTCTGATTCCCTTTGGTGATCGCCCACCGGTAACTTTGTAGCCCCCCCTCTCACTCTAGCCGCCCTGCTACATGGTATTTTGCATGTCGGCAAGGAGGGGATGGTCTCTGCTATGAGTAAGGCTGGGTGGTGGGCTCCCCATTTCAGCTCCTTTGCAACCTGCCACTGTGCCGCTTCTGTTACTTGTCAAAGCCACAATGTAGGCAAATCTGGAAAAGTAACACACGGGTTCCGGGGTTTGCCTTAAGCACCTTTCCTACACTGGCAACTTGATTTTGTACAAATGCCAAAGTGTCAGAAACATGAATTTATTTTAGTTATGTCTGTTTTCGGGTTGGATTGAAGCCTTTCCCTGTCGCAAAGCTGATTCATTGTCCATTGCAAAATGTCTGTTAAACCACATTATCCCTACCAAGGGAATTCCTGCCACTTTGTCTAGTGACTGGGGAACACGTTTTACTGGAAAAATTGTTCAACATCTAAACCAGGTATTACATGTCCCCCACCTGTTGCACTGCCCTTACCATCCACAGAGTGCAGGAGCAGTTGAAAGGCGAAATGGTGTGCTTAAAAATAAGCTGGCAAAAATCTGTAGTTCCACAGGGTTAAACTGGCTAGCTGCTCTACCACTGGCCCTTATGGAAATTCGGTCATCCCCATCCCAGAGACACAAATTGAGTCCATTTGAAATCATCATGGGACGCCCTGTGCGAACAATGGCTACTATTACCCCAGCCCCAGACCTAAACCTAACTCACAGCACGCTCCTCCAGTACTGCAAAGGGTTAATGCAAGCTGTGAGCTCCTTCCATTCGCAGGTGCGAGCAGCTTGGCCTACGGAACCCACCTCTGCTGCCTGTCACACTCTTGAGCCTGGTGATTGGGTCGACCTGCGGCGCCACCTTCGGAAGCACGTCTTGGAACCCCGGTGGAAGGGTCCATACCAGGTACTGCTCACCACCCAGACAGCAGTGAAATTATCCGGCATCACTGCATGGATCCACGCCTCAGTGTAAGCTAGTGCCACCTCAAGGGGACCAAGCACCTCTGCAAGACCACACAGAACCAGCTTCAACCCCAGAAGACAAAGAGGAACAGCCTGCAATACCTTACAATCGGCACTCTTGTAAGGGTTGCCAGAAGCAGAAGGTAAGCAGACAGCAGGACCCAACAAACAAGAAGCAGTAGTGAGCCTAGCGCCTGCTGCCTGGTGGACGTAAAACCATGACTGCGGTTCCCTCGAAAGGGGTTGTCGGAACCAGAAAGGGTCCTGCTTCCAACATGTGTCCTTTGAGAAGCTTAATCCTCAGCTACTGTGTCCTGAGGGTCTGGGGAATCCAGAGTGACTATCCTATTTGGAATTCTAATAATCTTTGTGTGTTCAATTGACTTCTTGTTGTATCCAAAACTGCACAAGACACACCATCCATCAGGTTACCCCTAACCAGGGTGCTAATCTAATGTTAAATGTCACCAGTGAAAGTAATGAAAAAAAACAATTGATGTATGGAATCCACTAAGTCATTGGTCATGGGCATAGCCTTGACCAAAAGGGGGGATTGTGGAAGTATAACATTGTATAAGGGGACATGCTGGATACATTGTATATGAGAGGGCATGCCAAAACATGTTACAAAGTATCTGAGGGAGCACACCTAGGGGGCCAGTTTCTCAAGGGCTTGGACAGACTTTATCCCCAGGTATGACAGCCTGTTCCCCAGTGGGACCTCCACCTGGTTCTGCCCGTACTCACGGGGCTCCCTTTTGAGCTCTGGTAACCTGCCCTCTGACCTACCTTTCCTGGAACATGGCCTTTCTGGTGGCCATAACCTCAGCCAGAAGGATATCTGAGCTTAGAGCACTGACCTCCTATATGGTCTTTTATAAAGACAAGGTGCAGCTATGCCCTCACCCTGCATTTCTGCCAAAGGTAGTCTCCCAGTTTCATGTGAACCAAGACATATTTTTACCTGTGTTCTTCCCTAAGCCCCATGCCAGTAACAGAGAACACATGTGCCATTCCCTGGATGTTAGGCATGCCCTAGAATTCTACACTGAGTGCACAAAGCCATTTTGTAAATTACCACAGCTCTTTATTGCAATCACAGAAAGGATGAGGGGGCTCCTGATCTCATCCCGTTTTTCATCACGGTTCATGTCCTGTATCAGGACTTGCTACAACCTGGCAAAAATTCCAGCCCCTCCCCTTACAGTACACGCCATGAGAGCATAGGCATCATCTGCAGCATTCCTGGCACAGGTCCCTATCCACTACATATGCAAGACAGCAATGTGGTCTTCCATCCACACCTTCATGTCACACTACATGGCAAGGGACAGTGCAGCCTTTGGCAGGGCAGTCCTGCATTCAGCAACCAGGTGAACTCCATCATCTTCCCCAGGGAAACTTCTTGGAAGGCACCTATTGGAATGCACATGAGCAATCACTCGAGGAAGAAAAAAGTTACCTATCTCTCGTAACCGTTGTTCTTCAGGATGTGGTGTTCATGTCCATTCCAAATCCCACCCCGCCTCCCCGCTGTAGAAGTATTCCGGCAAGAAGGAATTGAGCAGGCAGTGACCTATATACACTGCCATGAAGACGCCACTCCAGGGGTCTCCACAGTCGACCCAACGGGTACCGCTAGGGGGGAAAAAAAATCTTCCGACAATCATGCACATGGCACGCGCTTACACCTATTGCAATGGACATGAGCAACGCATCTCGAACAACAGTTATGAGAGGTAGGTTACTGTTTTTTGTCATGCACTCCTCATGAAGGCGTAGAAATATTTTAGAATATAGTAGAAATATTGACAAATGGATACAACCCCATCTGCAATGACTCTATTACAAAAGTGAAAACAAGCATAGCTTTTAGGGGCAGGTCAAGCCTGGAGGTGAACCGGTCCCAGGTGTAGAAGGGCAGCCCTGTGAACAGAGGAGGTGAGGTAATCTGGCCACAAAGAAAAGGAATTAATCAGGTGTCAATAGTATAGCTGGCTGGAATTTTTTCTGCTGAACCATTTTTCCATTGGAAAATCACAAACTTCCATGGAAACATGTTGACGTGGATGAAATTTTATGGAGTTAGGTTTTTTTTGAGGGGGGGTGGGGTGGAGAGGGCTGCGGGAGAGTATTTCAATAAGGTTGAAACATAACACTTTTTGAATTTTTGCATTAAATGGATTTTCATATTGAAATGTCTTTTTTTGTGAAATGTTCTATTAAGTCTATGGAGCAATTAAGAAAAAAGAATTTCAAAATTGCAGAATTTCTTGTAAAACCTGAATTCTACTTTCCACACAGCTGTAATCATGAAACAAAATGGCCAAGTGAAGTATGACTATGAACTACTTTGTTAGTCATATGAGTAATATCATAGTGCAAATCATGTAGGCAGGGGCATCTCTAAAGGCAGTAGAACAGGTACTTTGCATATCTGCAGTGTGCAGAATAAAATGAAAGGCAAGATATACTGAGCTCATACATCCTACAGCACTGCTCTGTTGTTGGAGTTCAACCCACTATAACATGGAGGTTTGGCAAGAGGGGCAATTGCAGATGTGGCTAGGGGTGCCAGGCATCCAGTTTTTGACCAGAACACCCAGTCAAAAAGGGCACTGAAATCCAGTTGGCTGCAGCAGGACTGGTAGGCTCTGTGCCTGGCTTTGAACGGCCTCAGGAAGCAGCTGGCAGTCCCTCCATCTCCTAGGCGAAGGAGCATCCAGGGAGGCTCCGTGTGCTGCCCCTGCAGCTCCCATTGTCCAGGAACTGCAGCCTAGGAGGTGGAGGGACATAACACCACTTCCCAGGAGCCACCTGAGGTCGGCACCACCCAGAGCCCGCACCCTGAACCCACACCCCAACCCTCTGCCCAGGTTGGGACCCCCCTCCCGCACGCGAACTCTGCATCCCCAGCCAGAGCCCTCGTCCCCTCCTGCGCTCCAAACCCCTCAGCCCCAGCCCAGAGCCCTGTCCTGCACCCCAAATCCCTCATCCCAGGCCCCATCCCAGAGCCCGCACCCCCAGCTGGGAGCCCTCACCCCCTTCCACACCCCAACCCCTCACCCCAGCCCAGTGAAAATGAGCCAGTGAGTGAGGGTGCGGGAGAGCAAGCGATAGAGGGAGGAAGGGTGGAGTGGGTGGGGCAAGGGTGTTCAGTGTTCTGCAATTACAAAGTTGGCAACCCTAAATGTGGCTAATGATCAGTGACCACACATCCAATCCAAAGGTGTAACTTGCTTCCCTCAGCCCATGTGCAGAAAACCTTGGACTGCAATTGTGCTCAACATCTGTGTGAGGGTATAAAGTACCTTCCCACCTTCCATGAATGCACAGGCCTGGGCACAGTCTGCTCCATATGTACCATGTTTAATATTCAGTTCTGTTACATAAATGATATAGGTTTTTCAAGGTCGGTGTCTTTACCTACTGATATATATCCTTCGAGTCAGTGTGAAAAAGAAAAGGCTAGTACTAGTAAATATTATACTGTTTGCAAGTCAATATTTTAACAATTTTGTAGCACTTGTATAGAAAAAAAATTATTTGCAAAGATAATCACAGGACCAGTCATATTCTCTGGTTTAAGTCACAGGATTGGGACTTGGGAGACCTGGCTTAAATTCCTGTTACTGAAACCGACATCGCTCATGCTCCTCAAGAAAGGGAATGTCCCTTTCCAAGTGCATGAACAGCTCCTAGCAAAACAGGTACCCAATTGCAGTTGGTGCACTCTAGGTGATATTGTAAATACCCCTAATACTATACAAATACTATAATATAATATATTAAGGCCACATTGGAGGTAAATTCTGTGACCGTCCACCAAAAAAGCTTACAAAATGTTATAGTAGAGGGACCCTGACACTCTGTACAATGGTTACCAATTAATGACTTTTTGGTTCCGGATTTAAATCTGTCATGTCAACATTAGAACTACTACATAAGTCTCAGGAAATGAAAGTGACTGTAAACTTACACATAACTGCCCAGTCTGTTCTTAGAAAGACAAGGGGAGTGAGGTAATAACTTTTATTGGATCAACTTCTGTTAGCATGAGCGACAAGCTCTCGAGCTTAACTCTTCTTCAGGTCACCTCTGTGTAAGCGTGAAAGCTTGTCTCTCATGCCAGCAAGTCACCCACCTTCTCGCTAACATCCTGGGATGGACACGGCTACACTAACATAATTTGGTCTTATCATTCAACCTGAATACAAGGTAAAGAGCTAGTTGCACGAATGGTGAAAATCAAATAAAGGGTCTGAATCTACTCTGATTCAGTACCCACTGAAGAATATGGAAACCTTTTTAAGCAGTACTGGCTTTACCATGGGACCAGACCCATGCTCCAAAGAGGCCCTGGCCCGGCCCACTCTTCTCTGCCCACCGCCGTCTTCGGGGGTGGGGGTGGGGGGAGGGGCAGAGCTTGGTCCTGCAGGCTCCTGCAACCGTGCTTCCCCTGCTGCTGAACAGCTGTTTGCTGGCGCCAAGGAGGGGAGAAGCGGGGCAGCAGCCTGCTCGGGGGAGGAGGCAGAGATGAAGCAGTGGTGGGGCCTTGGGAAGGGGGTGGAATCGAGGCATACCTCCTCCAGCCTCCTGCCATGAGGTTTATTAGATGACTGGAATACAGTCCAAAACAGAGCTTGTAGGCACAGAAAACAGGACCCCTCAGTCAGTTCCATCTTGGGGGAGGAGGGGTGTTGGGAGTCCAGACCCTGGTGCTGGGCCTCCCTCTGTTTCCCCAGCCAGCGCCAAACTGCAACCCTCTCCAGCCCCTCCTCTCGCCTTTGTCTGAATAAGACTTGGCTGCTGAATGGCTCCTGTGGCAGTGTAGGGAGCCCAAGGTAGCCCCACTGGCATGGCAGGGAAGGAGCATGCCCCAAAGAGCTTGGCTTGTTAAGCCTAACCCAAGGAAGGCTGAGGGGAGATATGAGTGCTCTCTATAAATACCAGGGAGAGAGAGGAGTGCCAATGTGGACACAAGAACAAATTGAAACTAGATGAACCATCGAAGGAGTGGAGTTCTGGAACAGCCTTCCAAGGAGAGCAGTGGGGACAACAAACCTAACTGGTTTTAAAACTGAACATAAGTTTTATGGACAGGATGGTATGGTGAGATTGCTTACAATGGCATGTAGCAGATCTACAACTGCTAGCAGCAAATATTTCCAGTGGTCAGTGATGGGACATTAGATGGGGAGAGCTCCGAGTTACTACAGAGAATTCTTTGCCAGGTATCTGACTGGGGGGTCTTGCCCACATGCTCGGGGTCTGATTGCCACATTTAGGGCCTGGAGGGAATTTTCCCGTGGGGTCAGATTGACAGAGACCCTGGGGATTTTTTCACCTTCCTCTGCAGTATGGGGCACTGGTCACTTGCAGGTTTAAAAGAGTGTAAAAGGTGGATTCTCTGTAACTTGAAGTCCTTAGCCATGATTTGAGGACTTCAGAAACTCAGCCAGAGGTTATGGCTCTATTAGAGGAGTGGGTGGGTGAGGTTCTCTGGCCTGCAATGTGCAGATCAGAATAAATCAGTGGCTCTCAACCAGAGGTCTTCCATCAACTCCTCTAAATATTTGCCTAGTTTTACAACAGGCTACATAAAAAGCAAAGTCAGTACAAACTACAATTTCATGCAGACTTGTTTATACTGCTCTATATAGTATACACTGAAATATAAATACAATATTTATATTCCACATGAGTTATAATTATATGGTAAAAATGAGGACTTAAGCATCTTTCAGTAACAATGGGTTGTGACACTTGTATTTTGGCTGATTTTGTAAGCAAGTAGTTTTTAAATGAGGTGAAACTTGGGGGTATGGAAGACCAATCAGACTGTTGAAAGGGGTATAGTAATCTCGAAAGGTTGAGAGCCACTGCACTAGATGAGCATGACGGTCCCTTCTGGCCTTAAAGTCTATAAGTGGTGCCATGACGGTGGAGCTGAAGAGGGCTCCCTGCAGAAATGAGGTGCAGGGAAGGCTGCAGTCTTGGTGGGACAGAGCAGACTCATGGTCTGGGTTCTCTGCTCTGCCCCACCTGGAATGCAGCTTCCCCTTCTCTCCCTCCTTCACCATTCCTTGTACATGCAGGGATTGGGTGTCATTGGGCTTGTGGACCTGAGGAGAAGGAAGAAGCACTTGGCCAGGGTGAGGAGGACACCCTGCTGCTGAATGACTCCTGCCCTGCCAATTAGCTGAATAACCTCTGTGTCCCCTCTGCTATTTGGATAATCAGATGTATACTGTACTTACAAGGGTTGTGGAACCCCTGTCATTGGGGCATTTTAGAAGAGGTTAGAAAAGCATCTGTCAGGGATGACCTAGGTATACTTGTCCTTCCTGCTGCACTGAGGCAGAACTTCGATAACCTCTTGAGGTCCTTTCCAGACCTATATTTCTATGCTTAATCTCTTACAAACCAAATATCAAATATGAATTGATAATACTGAAACATTTAGCTCCTAGAGAACAGTAATCTGATCTATTCAGCTGTTCTGTTTAAAGTTTGTGAACTGCTCCCCTCTAGTGGCTGACAAGTAAAACTGAAGTTTTCACAGAATCCTGGCCAGTCTCCAATTAAGGCTGACTTTTTGTCCCCAGAATGGCATAATTTGTGGGTGTGGGTTTTTGTTTTGGTTTGGTTTTTTATTTTGTAAAATAACATTACTTAGTTTTCAGTTGTGTAGATCTGTTTCCTATGGTACAATCAGTGATCTGTAAGAGTAACAACTTTAGCTCTTTTCCCTTAATAATGGTGGTCACAATAGGTTAGATGCTAGTAGTCTGGGTGCAACCGCAATCTGCCTATGTTTGTGTTTGGTATTTTTCAAGTGACTTTGGAGCTTCTGAAAGTTGTTGCATTGACAGAAGTGTAGACCATAATCTAGCATTGGTACAGCCTCAGCCCTGTATAGAAGGAATCACAGTAATTCTTCCTGCCTCTTCAAGTCCTTAGGCTATGCATTTTTGTTTTTCATGAGACTTCCAGCAGGGTTGAGACTATTACCAGTCGAGATGTTGGTTTTGTATGACGCAAGCAGTTGGCCAATAGGAAGTGGGGTGGTACTGACTACTTTCTGGAATGAGGAAACATCAAAAATTCTACAATGAGAAGGTGAAGGCTCTCCCACGTCCCTCAAAGAGTCCTCTGGTTGCATTTCTTGTGTGTGTTTCACTGCCTCTCCTCCATCTAATGTCCCGCCTCAAGGCTCTACGTTTTGTCCTCTCTAGACTGAAATATGTGGTCAGCTTTCCCAGTGATCTGGGGCTTCTTGTGTCCCTGCTGGTCAGGAAATTTACAGTAGTAGATCCTGTTTCCTGGAAAGATTCAGGGAGAAATTAACTGAAATCCTGGCCTCACTGAAGTCAATATCATTCCAGGGTTGATCTCAATAGAATCAAGATGTCACCTTGGATGTTTTCTTTTTCCCATCTTAGCAAGCTGGGAGGAGAATTGGATTCCCCTTTGGTTCTTCACACCAATGGAGGGGAGTGTTCAGCAAGGTTCTTAGTATGCTCTGTGCTGCATCCTCCTCCAGACTCTTTCACTGTCCCAAGATGATCCCCTGGCAGCCTGAAATAGCAGTGGGAGGAGGAGAATTTTCAGTTCAGTTTGATACCACTGGTGTTGCCAAAGTGGAACAAAAATGATAGACACCCCCCCCCCTCAGCTGCATCAGAAGAAGGTATGATCTGGTCAGGTGAAGGATGTTGGACTAGGGGGTTGATCCCTGCATCCACTTGTCATCATGACTGCCCATTCCTGATCTGGTGGCAGGCTCTTATGCAGCACAGAGCTGTCTCTGTGGCTTTCTAGTTTCTTCTGGGCACAGTTTTTCCTCATTGCTTTGAATGAGAAATCTTTTAGGATTCCTGATAATTTGAGGAAGTACCTCCCTTGTATTCCCTCATGTTCCTGGGCAGTGAAGCAGAAAAAGGCACTTTCTGGAGTTGCTACTGGTAGTTGGGTTCAAGCACCTTTTCTTTTCTTTTTTTTTAAAAGTACTCCAGCCTGGCAATTTTGGGTCTCCTTGCTAAGCCATGACCAAGGAAAGGACAATATTAGCCATTAGGCCCAGTGGTGAGCTGGAGCTGGTTCACACGAACCAGTCATTAACCCGCTTCCCTGCAGGGGGCGCTGAGGCTTTGATGGGCTCCGGCAGAGAAATGATGTAATTCCTCCTCCGGCCGCTGGGGGCGCTGCGCTGAGGAGCCATGTGGGCTGCCGCCTGGCCCTAGGCACAAGCCCTGGTGTTGCTGCTCCTCCCCTGGCCTTGTGGGTCCCCAGCTGCTCTGCTGGGTTGCGTCCTTCTGTTCGGGCTGCTCCGAGCCGCTCTCCCCATGAGCACCCACCACCCTGCCCACAGCCAACCACCCCCCCACCCCCTGTCTCCAGCCAGCCCCTGCCGCACGTACCCCCCTGCCCGAAGCTAGCCAGCCCCACACACCCCCGTCTCCAACCAATGCCTGCCTCACTCCCCCACCCCCGCAGCACTGCCTTGCCTCCAGTCAGCCCCATCCTGCCTCCAGCCAGCCCCGCACCCCCCTACCCTGCCTCCAGCTAGCCTTGCCCCACTCCCCTATATGGCCCCACGTGCACTGGTGCCCTGCAGTTGCTAGGGCAGTAACCCTGCACACCTGATTCAATGAGGGGGGCAGGGAGCAGCTGGGACCCACACATGTGCACACCCCAGGGTGACCAGACAGCAAGTGTGAAAAATCAGGACGGGGGTGGGGGTAATAGGCGCCTATATAAGAAAAAGACCCCCCATAATCAGAACTGTTCCTAATAAAATCAGGCCATCTGGTCACCCTAGCACACCCCCAGGGAGTGGCGGGGACCCCAACATGTGAAACGGAGGTCATTTCTAGTTTTAAAAAAGAACTTTAGGTAGAGTTAACATACATCCTTATTTTCCCGGACAGGTCATACTTTTTGGTTCTTAAGTCGCTGTCTGTGAGGAAAATACAGATGTATGGTAACCCTACTGGTACGAAAAATACATACTGTGGCACATCCCTTAAACCAGAACTTTTTATCAGGAACCGGTTAAGATTTTGGCAGCTCATCACTGATTAGGCCCACCCTCCAGCCCTACTAACGCTATGTGAGACCATGGTTCTACGTAGTCCACTGTTCACTAGTAATCTGCAAATGCTTTCCCAGAGGTCGACAGTGTAAAATATTTTTGGAGAAGCAAGGAATGGACGGAGGGAGTAAGGTATTGGAGGGGCCTGATTCTCTTTTATACAAGGGCCACATACCACCTTTTTAAGGCCCACTGTGCTTCCAGAGTGACGATGGTTAGGGGCCTTAGTACAAATGTGAATCAAGTTGTCTCTGTGAGGAATGCCAGCCAGATAATTCAGTCTGATAACATACAAGGATGGCAGGAAGGGAGTGCATGCTAATAGGTTTCACTTTGCCGTTCCCTTATTTAACTCAGTTTGTTTAAATTGTTGCTGAAACAGACCAAGGGGTTTGTGTTGTATCTTTCAGGTGCCATCTTTGTATGCCTTGTCTAATCTGCTTGATGCCCTTAAGGCCAGATTTGTCAGAAATGCAGA
This sequence comes from Lepidochelys olivacea, assembly GCF_965140295.1. NCBI lineage: Eukaryota > Metazoa > Chordata > Testudines > Cheloniidae > Lepidochelys > Lepidochelys olivacea. The sequence continues at coordinate 41,625,208 of NC_140414.1, read as the reverse complement.
TTGGGTTTGACTCCAGCTGAGATCAGTGGGACCTGTGGGTGCTCAATGGTCTGCCCTTCACTGTGCAGTAGCTGTCCAGTGTGTGTTTTAATTTCAACACTATCAAGTACTGTCTCCTGGGTCCATATTTATATGCAGAACACAGCTATCTGAGGAACCCAGCCTATGCATGACTCTCATTCCTGACCATGTAAAATTATAAAGAGAAAATTAAGGTTTTGATCAGGAACTCACTGGAAAATTAGAAAAAAGGAGGGGGCGGGGAACACGCTTCTTTTCATTTTTAAAATCACTTCTCATTTCCTGATCTCTTTGCAGTGATGTCTGCCCTCCTACTCCTTGACAGTATGGGCATGGTGCTGATTAACCAGACTACGGGCTTCTACACACTACCTCTTATATTGGTATAATTTATGCTGCTCGGGGGGCGGGAGGGAGGGTGAATAAGCCATTCCCCCTCCCCCGAGTGACATAAGTTTCTCTGACCTAACTGCTGATGTGGACACTGTTACGTCAGGGGGAAAGCTTCTCCCACAAATATAACTGCCACATGTGTGAGGGGCGGTAGCTTTTATTATGCCATCTGGAGCGCTTGCTCAGCATTGAGCATCTTTGCTAAATGCTCTAAAATTAAGCAGCTGCAGCACTTTCAGTGTCGACTAGCCCTGACAGGTTTTCCTCCAGGGGAGCCATATACTCAAATCAGCTGTGTAAAATGCCTTTAAGTACAGACACCTTCCATTCTGGCAGGCTGGTCAGGGCCCTTATGAAAGGCAGCCTCTTACATCTTGGGAGTTCAGCCAGTTATTTACAGTTTATATGTTGTCTTTTTTTAGCTGTGTAACCCATCTCTCCTCACTTAGAGGTAGATGGCGGAATGCATGAACTAGCAGCCTGATAACAGCAAAGTTTGTGCTCTAGTAGTGGGGAGGAGGAGTGGGTTGGGCTGATTTAGTAGGAACTGAAAGTGGCATCAAAGAAAGTTTTATCAACCAGTGCGTAAACTGCCCCAGGAAAGACAGACTTGAATTCCTCATCCATCCTAGAATGTCTTCCTTAAATCTTGGACAGCAAATCAGTGATAGTGTTGCTTATCCACTTGCTAAAATGTTTCTCAAATATACCCCATTACAGCAATGACTAGAAAATAACTCTGCTGGAGGGAGGGGCCTTGGAGCAGAGCAATTTGAGAACCATAAGTCATGTTTCCTTGCTCTTCAGAGCCCAGAAAGGCCTGGATAAATAATTATATTAAGAGTCATGTCACAGCTAAGATCATGTAGGTCTCTGCAGTGAATTTTATTACTGTTGCTGATTTCTAGGTCTCCCTGATCAATTGGGAATGAATAATTTATTCAGTGGATTTAGTCCCCTTATGTTATGAATGAACAGCTCATTAATTTGTTTTCTGTAAACGTTCAATAGATTGTGAGTAAACTTTCTGCTATGAGTATTCATTATTTAGAATTTACACTATGATTGAAGTCAGAATCTCTGCTCTCTGATTGGATGACCTATGTTTTATAAAACATACTGAGCACCTGAAGAAATGAGTGGGTGGTGATCCTCATGAGGAGATGAATGGTAAGCCATTTAAGGAGGAGAGAAAACAAGGCTTGGGGAAACATTTCCTTTCCTTATTTGACACACACAAGAGAACATTATATATGTTATTGGAGCCCAAACTTTTATATAGCTGGGTTCCTTCCTGACTGAGAGAAGCATAAAACAGATTATGTAGCTACAGTGTAAAATTGAGCTTTTAGTCAATTTTCTCTAATGCTAAGCACATGTGTAGTGGTCATAGGATATGCCTACACTGCAATGGAAGCCCAGGCTTTGAACTGCTTCTGTTCTCATACAAATTGTGCTAACCCAAGGGGATGGAGGATCGGACCTTGAGTTGAACTGGGACACAGGGTTCAAGCGCTATTGCTTTGCAGTGTGGACACAACCCCACTGAACTCATGTTCTAAGAGTCTACCAAAAGTATCCTGTGGGCTGACTGTTTTTTGGAGTGTAAAGTTAGGTGGTCATTCAAGTTTTTCCACATAGTACTGCGAACAAAGGGCTAGAGCAGCCACATTTTGGGAGCATGCTAGGAAGTCTTGGATATGAGTGGTTGGACTCAGGCCCACAAAATGCAGTGTAGACGCTCAAGTCCTAGGTTAACAAACCCAAGGTCTGCTAACTTGAGTTCTGCTAACTGTGGACTGCAGTGTGTATACACCCACATCCTTTTCCATTTAATTGCTTAAAATTAACCAGGGAGCTTGGAAAGATGCTAGATGTCCAGCAATACACACTCTACTTCGTGAATCGGTGAAGGTCTGGGGAACTGGTGTGTTTTGTTAAATGTTTGCTCACTGGCTGAATGCATGAAGTAAACTTACAAGTCTACGCTTTTAGTAAGAAGTACAAGCTGATGAATGTGAGGGGCAAGGATTCACAGTCGCAAGTACTGTTGATCTGGGTCAATTGTTGTCTACTAGTTCTTGTATAACCAGTTGCTGATGTCAGAACTCCTTCTCTAGTGGCAATGTACTGTATATACTCGATCATAAGCCGGTTCATTTATAAGCTGACCCCCCCAAGATGGATAAGTAAAAATGGAAAATTTTTATGACTTATTCATAAGCTGACCCTATAATTCAGGGGTCAGCAAACTTTGGCTCCTGGGCCATCAGAATAAGTTTTGGAGGGCCGAGATGGTTTGTTTACCTCAAGCGTCCACAGGCACGGAGGTAAACCTACGTAAACAAAGTGTCCTGGCGCACCAGCTGCTTACCCTGACTGGCCAGGACAGCAACTGGTGGGGAAACTTTTTTTGGGATCCCCACACTCTCCCCATCCCATCCCATCCCTTCCCACCTTATCTGGGGAGGGCCAGGGGAGGATGTCTCTGGCCTGGCTGGAGCTGCTTCCAGGAACAATTTCAGGATATAGCATAACCTACAATCTGCTTTCACTAGTCTATAAACCAGTCAGGTTGCATACATCAGTGGTATTTAGACTTTAGAGCAAGGCATGGGGAGGTGAAAAGGAGAATTTAGGAGTCTGTCCGCACTCTGTTCCTTCCAAAACACTTCTGCTGTGTTCTTGCTCGCTCTGTCTCTGACTACTTAAAGGGTACAAGCAACAGGTTGCTTGAGCAAATGTTTCCTCTTCCAATGAACATTTTGTGCTTGTTCAGAGTTAGTTATAAAAGGATTGTGAACACCTGAAAGCTTTAGTCACCATGGACATATTTTTTTCCTGTATTTGATGAGATCTAGTAAGGTCAGGATTTTATATTCTGTAAAACATAACAGCATGCTAATGTTATTTCTAGCACCCAGGTTAGACCTCCCCCAATAGCCTCCTTATAACCAAATGATGCCACAACAATATAAAGTACTCACACCAATAAGAATCTGCATTTTGCTTAACTATGGGCTGCTTCATGGACTTCTAGGTAACTTACACTGACTTCTTGTTTTGGAATTGTACTGAAGATAGAGGACACCTTGTAAACAAGTGGCTCTAAATACAGGTGAGTAAAAGGGTACATTAATCTCATTCACAGTCTTTTTAAAATAAACAGTGGCATAAAAAAAGGATAAGAGTACAAAGCCTACATTTAATCACTTGACAATGAAAGCATGTAACATGAATGGGGAAGGAATAAGACTGTTTAACAAGTATATTTAATCCTTTAAATGAATCTTCTGTGAGAAACTTTTCTGTTTAAAATTGACAGATATAAACTAAGAAGTCAGTACATTCAAGGGCTAAATTTCTGGTTGGTTGTAATAGGTGACCAGAGGGGCACGAGTAGTAGCTCCATAGTGAAGACTTTTTATTTTTTTTTAAGCACTTACAGCATGGATTCCACTTCTTCGTGTATGTGTTTTTGTTTTTTTTTTAAAAAACCTTATCCTCCCTAAAATTACAGCACATATTCTCTTCTCTCAAAGAACATTGAGCAGATTTGCTTGTAGTTCACTAATTTAGGAGTTAAATTATTTAAACTGGATCCTTTAAGAAACTTAGACCCTGGTGGCAGACTTTTTCTCTTATCTCAGCAAAGGAATTTACAGAAATCGTGCACAAGCTGCGCTCACAGAATTTGTTTTGAGATCACTAGTCACTTTTCCCCAGAACAAAACTCCTTTGCATGCATCAGAAAATTGTGTGTTTAACCAAGTAGTTAGCACTGTAATTACCTGAGCTGCATTGGCCAGTCCTGCATTCTTTATGTAAACTAATTCTCTATGGCATCAGTCAGGCGTGAGGGCTGAAGTTTCAGGCTCGGGTCTGGTCTGTTACACTGGTCTAACATCAATACAGTTACTCCAGATATAGTCCTTAGCAGACTTGGACTCTGTGTCCATGTTGTTATGGGCCAAATTCTGCACCAACTCAGCCACACCCTATATTTTCAATGGGTGGCAGGGGAATAAGATGGGACAGAATCTTTTAAGGGTAAGTCACTTGGGCCAATACTTGCTACAATTCCATATGTAATGTCAGTGGGACTCAAGGGCATACTTTGGCCCACATCTGTACATATTAAAGATAAATGTTGCACAGTTTAAGGGCAAATTGTGCCCTCAGATGCTCAGTGAAGTTAATACGGTAAAATGGTCACTCTTAAAGCCAACATTTACCATCGTTTCCTGTACTTATTTTAGGAAATAGTGATAATTGCATTGCATATTATGGTAACAGGCTCACCACTAAGGGCTGCAACCATACAGTTTTATAAAATAAATGAACTTAAAAGGGGAAAAATACTCCTCATGTGACTTTTGTGGTGGTCAAACCAGAAAATCAAGATAGAGAATGTCAAATCAGTAGTAAAAAAACCCAAGCCATTATTGCTACATTTAACACTTGTACATTTTATTTAATTAAATCAGCCATTGTACACATTGCAGCTATGTATTGTTAGTGCTGTAGGTTTATTTAACTAATACATGCCCTCATAGATATATTCAATTAGTGTTATCACCATGGGAACAAGATGCTGATTCATCAACTTAAAAATCACTTCTTCTCACAGTATTCAAGTTCTTTGATAACACAGCAAAAAACCAAAAGGTGAATAACCATTATGTTGTTACACTGAACATCATCTGCACCGCAAATAACACAACAGAAATGCATTTCTTTACAGCCCTGTTCCTGAATGTCATTCAGTGCTGTCCTTGACAATTAGAAAGCCATGGTGTGTCTTGAAATGTTGCATCATGGGTTTCTTTTATTTTGGCTGCCAGCAATGCTTGTTTCCCATCTGACTGCCAAAAAACTATTAGCACGGTGCCCTGGGTTGCTTTGCTTGCAGGAAGCCAAATCTCCCAAGATGTTTTCTCTCTAATGAGGAAGTACCATTGTTTGATGGGTGGGGGTTTTTTTTTTTTTTTTGGACGTTCTGAGCACTGAGTGAGTCATTTTTCTACAAGAGTAAAAGGTCAGATACGTTTGGAAAAATATCAATCCGAGGAGGACTTGACTCATTTTCATCTTCTGTGAATATACTTTTTCTTTATCAAATAACAGATTCAAAATGTACATTTATGTGTGTGTGTATATATTATATATGTTAAAATGCTATAGCAATCCAACCACTAGTAGAATAAAGAATAGGGCACACAATATTTCGGATTTTTATATTCCCTTCTTTCAAAATAAAAGTGCAGGGATGCTGTTAATCTCAGATGGTTAGTTTAGAAATATAAATCAAATAACAAAATTTAATGTTTCAAGCATTTTTAGGCCCTAGTCAGTGACTTTTTTTTGAAAAAAAGAAAAGTTAATTGGAAGATAAAAATTGCTCGCTCAGTGCTAAGAGGGTTAACAAGTCTCTGACATGATTACAAGAGGATTTGATTTTTAAATGCCACATGCATGTATCAGATAAGAGGCAATTTTGATAAAATGTGGTGCATTAGTCTAAGCTTTTTTTCTTTTGTATAGTGGGTAAGTCTTTTCTCCAGAATTATCTACAGTGCAGTGGCCAGCAGGAAGTACCACCAGTAAGACAATGTGGTTTGCTAAAGCAGTGATGAAAACAGGAAACTATTGTAGTTGTAGCTGTTTAATACACCCTGCCACATGTCCAGATCTAAAAGATTCTAATACCATATGCAAATTAGCCATAGATATAGCTGCTAGCAAGTTGATTACCTAATTGGGTATTTTTTCCTTCTTTAAGTGGCTGTCCAAGAATCTTAGAAGTATTGATAGCCACAGTCAGCTGTAATCAGACTGACTTTTAGAGTCTTTTCCAAAGAGCTCACTAAACTGGAAGTCCTATGGATGCAGAAGGTCTGCAGTGCTTCCTCCCCAGAGTATCTTTAGTCGATTGTGTTAGCAATATTTGTTGTTACTTGCTGTTCAGCAGTTTCAAATAGACCTTGTAATCCACGATGCTAAAAGTAGTCCTAATGGGCAGTGGGGTTTTTTGAGGTCTTTAAGTCCAAGCACTTTAGCTATGTACAGTTTACATGTTAATAGCCTTTTTTTTATGATGCATGTACATAGTCACTTGAAGAGGCCTGTGGATGAAATTGGAGCTAGTGCAGAAGCAAAGGAACAGCAACGTGGCAAAGTTCACAAGTTCCCAGTACAGCACAAAGGTGATGAATTAGTGGATAAACCATCCTGAACGAAGGATGCTATCTTTGGTCACAAATTAGCTTACAGGTACAAAAAGAAAAGAAAGGAAAATTGAATTCATTGTAGGTGCTTGAAGAAGAAATGTCAGTGACTTCCAGAGATTATGTAAGTCTATATCGATGAGAGTGAATGCCGCATATTGGATAGGTGGTGGGGGTAGTGAGATGTGGCAGCTTCTCATTTGGCCTCTTGCTTCTGGTTCTCTTTGCAGAAATGTCTAAGAAGTTGCTGGAGGTCATGCTGGAGGTCATCCTGTGCTTCTGGTCTATTCTCCAGCTGTTCTACAAGAACATGTTTTCCATACTGGTCCTTCACCACGGTCCTCTTCTGTGAGCTGCATTTATTCATTGTTGTCCTAAAGATGAGAGTAAGTAAATGAATGTGGCATTTCTGCCCCCCTCCCCCCCAAAGCATTAGAAACTCCTCCTGAAGTGCTAAAATTCCCCCTTTCCTGCAGAATTAATTATTACATAGCATGGAATTTCTGTAAAAGGCATTCTGCCTTTTGAGTAGGACTGGTGGAATTTTAAGGCAGCAAGACGGTAAAGAACTGTAACTGACGACCCCAAATACTGAGCTCAGAGTTTCTAAACAAACAGTGACTGGAAACTTAAATAGTTGAGAAACAAAACCAGATTGCTTTTTAAATTTAATCTTGTATAGTTGTGAAAAAACAGCTCAAAACAGTTGTTGGATTTTTTTTCACAAGGATTACATCATACAGTTTTATAACAAATGCCTGAAAAAATATATGCTCTAATGCACCAACATGCAACAGCTTTTGAAATCCATGCAGGACTCTCCTACTTAGCTCTGTATGCTGAAGTTAAGCCCACTATAAGTTTTGTTTATCCTTCTTACAACTGTTCCATCTTTCACTGACTACTTCAGACAGGCACTCACTACTAAATGAATGACCTGCTACAAAAAGATTATAAAACATTATAATGGTATTTTACAATCTCAGTTGTTGGGCTCAGCGAGCGGGTGCTGTTGTAGACCTGGGAGTCCCTCTGGCCTTAAATTAATTTTCCTTCTCAAACAGAACAAATAAACTTAGCTCTCAATGCTTGCATCTTCTAGCATCAACTTAGCTGCTTGTGAGATATATGTGTATTTATCAGCAGTCTCCAAAAGGACAGTGATTTGCCCTAGGCTATAAATCATGTTCACTGATGTCCCCACCCATTCAAAAGTAAGCAAACATTTGGGAGACACTTTATGCATAAACTGCATTTATACTTTGGAAATATTATGTGGCCACTCTTAACAGAAGCAGGGACAGTGTGCTTTGCAAAGAGGAGAGAGAAATTTACAGTAAAAGTAAATCAGCCTACACGAGCCTGCCAGACTTATTAAGCTGGCATTTGAAGTTCATGGTCTTGTGGTTCTCCTTCCCTCCCCACACCCTCTCTTCAGTATCCATCTGCTTTTGTGGTTATCTGGTAAATATTTCAGACTTAGTGTCACTTGTTTGGGCCAGACCCGTTAGTACTATCATCTATTCCTCTAAGCCCAGTCAACCTACTTGCTCCCTCTCATACACATGTTCTGTGTAATTTTAAATAACTCCAAACCTTTTTGTCAAACCCCAGGTGGAGCCAAATTCACTGCTAGCATCAGTAAGCATCTAGTGAAATTGGACCTCTGGATGTAACAGTGGGCATAATGTCTCTTAGGGGATAGGGGAAGTGTCACAAAGCAAGACAATTCATTATGACTTTTCTCTAAAATTTTGAATATGCTGTATAAAATGCTTTTAAAAACACATTTTGCTCTCAATATACTTGTCAAAAATATATAATAGGATTACTTTCTAGAACTGAAGATTCTATTTCTTTTATGGGAATATCACAATATTAACCTATTCCAAAAAATAGTCACAAGGAGACTGGTGTATATACAAAGACTGCCTTATGCAGTAAAAACCTCCATATGATACTTTCTAGAGATGACATCTACCTGGAACTTCAGAACAAGGTACTATAACCCCTCAGTTAAAAAATCAGATCCAGGTTTGGATTCCAAATACTTCTGAACAGCTCATCTCTGCACCTGATTTACATAGTAGAGTAACAACTCTAATCATGCTCAGAAACCAGCTCATTCTTGCGCACACACAATCAAATGTTTGAAAATACTCATCAAACTAAATGGTTAAAAAGGAAGGAATATGGAATCTGAGTTTTCAGCTGCTGTGTAAATTAATTTCAAAATGACTAATTACAATCCATTATTCCTCATCTCCTGTAAAATCAGCTATACATTGTCTTAGAGGGGAGCTTTTCAATGCCTGATTATTTTTTTTCTTCACTGTACTCCGTATATTAGCTTACATCATTTAGTATGTCAGTTCTACTTTTGGCCAGGGGTCTGTTCAAAAGTGTCTGGATTTGGTCTGTGGTCAACCTATTGACTACCCTTGCTTTAGACACTGCCAGCCAAGGGTCTTGCTCAAGACATTTTAATCTCCCGTCCACTTTTTTCAGTGTTAGTTTGTTAAAAGTTCACTGCCATGCCAACTCAAACCTTTTAATAACTGATCCATCCTCTTTCATGATCTCTTTCTCTACTAAAGTGGGGAGTTGGACTTTCATTTGGTTACCTGTAAAACTCAAAGCCTAAAGTGAAACACATAACACAACCTTAGGTAATTAATTGTACTGCACACTTTAATACTTCTGCATTAGGTTGTTTTTGTAAGGGGTATCAGAGGCAAGGCATGACAAGCATTGAACTGCCACATGCCTGTTGACTTTGAGTGGGAGTGAGGGGCCCTTTGTGCCCTTAAAAATCTCTCTAGTTAATCATTACAGATGTATGGCAGTGTACCCTTTTAACTTTGAAATGGCATTGGTTGATTCTCAGGTGAGAGTCCTAACTACAAGGCTAAGGAATATTCTGGGGCGGGGGACTCCCACCATTTCTCCTCCTGCAGTTGTTCCACTCTGAATAAAGAACAGAATAATTAAGTAGGCCAGTGAAAGACTTACTCATTAGGTGTAGCATCACTCTAAAACACTCACCTAATGCAGGGAGACCACTGTTAAACTCCCCCCTCAGGAAAAGGGGGAACTTGCACTAGGGGTCGCCCATACTGTGGCTGGTTATAAGGGAGGTAGTATGCCCTCATTTTATTTCAGGCCCTGCAGAGAGTGCCACTGCTTTGTAGCCTGGACTGAAGCACCCATCCCCACAAGAGGGGGCAGGGCTTAGGACACACTGATGGGCAGCTTCCTGCCTAATGTGCTGGCTTTGTGGATTGCAGTTGAAGGTGCGTAACTCTCCTTGTCCATGCTCAGCATTACAGAGCCTACGTCTCTGTGTGGATCCCACCCTTGGCCTTATAGAATATTAGGAGACAACCATACGGGAAACAATTTTCTAAATGGCTGCATGGAATTTTCCTGTTTTTCTAATGTCCCCAAGGGCTTTCAACATATTAATTTGTTCCGTAGTTTTTTTTTTTTTAATAGGATCACTTCTGTGGTTGTCCTGGATTTTGGTAGAAGACACCAGCTTTCCATTTTTAATTTATTTTTTTTTTTTGGTAGGTATAGATTGCTATAGCGATGTGGCTGTCTAGCAGTCTTCATTCCTAACTAGCCAGAGCTAATGTTTCCTGTTCCTATAAACAATGACCTATCCCTAGGAATAGCCACATGTGACTATGGATAACTCTCCATAGCTGTAGCTACAGGTAGAAGCTAGCTACAGATACCTATTTGTACCCTATGCTGTAGCGGTTGGTAGCTGTCTCTTGCTATTCATCAATATGCATAGTAACTGGGAGCTATCAGCAAGGAACAATATCTACCTGTAGCTTAGGATGCTATCCATAGAGTTACCTAGCTGTAGATCAGGGGAGGGCAAACTATGACCTGTCAGGGCTTTCAATCCAGCCCACGGGGCTAAGGCAGGCCCCCTGCCTGCCGCGGGTTGGCAAAGGGCTGTGTGTACTGCCCTTGCCTGGAGGCACCGCTCCCCCACAGCTGCCATTGCCTGGGAATGGGGAACCCGGGCTGTGGTGCTGTCCCCTTCTGGGAGCAGCGCAGGGCCAGGGCAGGCAGGGGAGCCTGCCTTCACACCGCTGGCACCCTGAACCCCCTCCCACACCCTGCGCTGCCTTCTGCCCCCCAGCCCTACATTCATGACCCTGCATACAATTTCCGTATCCAGATGTGGCCCTTGGGCCAAAAAGTTTGCTCACCCCTGCTGTAGATGGATATCGATAGCTATACTTACCTAGCTGTAGCAACTGGTGGTGGTAGGCAGGTATAGCTTGATATCCACGGTTAGCTACAGCTCATTAGGAAACGGTAACTATAGCCCACTAGCTATCCCTAGCGGTTGGTAGCTATTTTCAAGCATTTAGCAGCAAATTCCCTAACAGTGGGGGCTTGATACTGCCAGGTGTTAGTTTGTTGACTGCAATGGGGGTAGATTTTGTCCGTATATGCTCTGCCACAGTGCCAGATTTAAATTTCTTTTCTGTGAATTCCAAATGAAGGCACTTTACCTCTTCAAAGTCCTCTTTGGCTGATGGAAGATCAGTGGCTAAACTAGCATCACCCAGGTGCTTCTCCATTCTCTCTCCTTGTACCACTGTGGTCTTTACAACTTTACTGACCTTCCGGCCTTCCACTGGTTCAGCCTGAAATTCTGAGGCACCCGTCAGAACACTGGGTTCAGAGAATGTCACCTGGTAAGAAGATATGGATTGCAGATCATCATTTCAGCCTAGGGAAATCCTTAACACAATCTACATACTCTTATTTAATCACTTTCTACTTAGATAGATCGCTCAGGGCATCCATAAAAGGAGACTGAAAATCAATATAATTCATAGGTGAATTGAATAGGTCTTTGACAGACATCTTTGTTAGAAATCAAGGATTGCAGGGGAATGGAAATGTATTTGTCACTACCCACAGTGTGTTTGGACTATGGATAAACACAAGAATTCCTTCTCCAGGAAAGCGCTGCATTTACTTTATTTAAAAACAAAACATAGAGCATGGATTGATAAGAGATTATTTTACAGAAGCTCCACCTATAAAAAGTTGCTTTATTGAATTCATTTTGGGGCTCAAGCCAGAAAAATGTAATCTTCATTTGTATCACAAGGTTGAAAGTCTGCCTCTGGTTTTTACTGATGCCCTTTAAAGTACTTTTTTTTTAAAAACAGTACACCGAAAGCCAAGATAAACACCTAGTCAAGCACTTTCAGTCATAGACTGTGGTGACACAGAATAGGTTGCGGGGGGAGGGATAAGAGAACTGTTCTTCTAGCTCTCTTCCTTCCATGAAAAGAAATCTTAGAAAGTATCACCTCAGACTGTTCAATGTCACTTTTCAGCACAACCCGCTTTACGACTTTGGAATACCCATCTCCTTCTTCAATCATAACAGGTTCTTGTGGTGCTCCGTGCATTAGGACTTCCTCTTTTTCTGTGCCATCTGGTGAAATATATCGCCTGATAATCTTTCTGGTGACCTAAGGGGATAAACTTACTTCTGTCTTTGGTTCACTTCAACATTTAGGTACAGAATTATCTTAACAATAAAAAACAGACCTTAAACTTCTATACTATGTGTAGTACCTTCCCATTCAAGGATCTCAAAGCACTTCGCAAACATTAATAAGCTGAGGGTGAAATCCTGGCCTCATTGAACTCAATAGCAGTTTTGCTATTAGCACATACACTCTTATCATCTATTTCTAAAGTGCCTATCTCAGTAGTATCTAAGTGCTGAAAAATGATAAAGCAGATGCAAAACCAAATCTGTCACCTCAAGCATTTTGATTGCCCAGTTCCCATGGGGACAGATTCTGACATCCATATTGACACCTGAATAGTATCATGCTCCCATTGGTGCTACTCATTGTGAATAAAAGGTATCAATATCTAGCCCACAGTGATTAATGACCCTTAGGTGATGAAAGTGCTGTACAAAAATAACCACACGATGGTGCTTTCTCCACTAAGACAAGTAAAATATTTCAAAAGCACCTTAAAGTGATTTAAGAGCCTAAGTCCCATTTTGAAAAATCTTAGATACTTAGGAGCCTACGTCTCACGGAAACTGAATTGGCATTATGCTCCTCCATAGAGCATTTTCCAACAGAACATTCTTCTGTTGGAAAATGAAGATTCCTGAAAATTGTTGATTGCAATAAAATGTCAGTGAAATTACAAAAAAAAAAACCCGCCAACCCCAAACATAAAATAAAGATATAACAAATAAATATAGCTGTGCTTTTGGAATGACAACAAACTTTGAATTAGTGGAATTTTCTGCAAAACAGACATTCCAGTTCCTTCACAGCTGAAATTACTTTTGAAAATAGAACTTCAGCTCCTAAGTACCTTAGGCAGTTTTGAACATTTTACCTAAGGACAGTAAGAATGCACCAGAGTGTATGACTGACAATACCTTCTTCACCACAATGTGGCCATGTTCATCTGTGTACTGCTCCTCTGTCACCGTTTCCGGTGGTATTTCTGGCATATCATTGGCCTGCATGACAAGAAAACAGAACTTTATTAAGCAATGCCTTAATATAAGTGGATGCTTTAAATAAACAGTATAAAAATTATTAGTTAGTTAAAGTAAGAATTTGAAAAGCAGTCAAGATGCATCAATGCTGAGGAGTTAAACTCCATACAATATTCAGCAAATTAATATTTAAAGACATGCACAGGAAAGTTATACCACAACCAACAGGCAAATAAATATTAGTTCACCTGGCCATGTGTGGGCCTAAAAAAAAAGCAAAACAAAGTCCTTGTTCCCTTACTGAGGCATCTCCACAATATAGGCTATAGCTGACAGTCTTACTGTAATTCTCCTCCGCCCTAAAACGTATTAGAATAATATTATTGAAGTTATTTAATGGCCATGCATTATTCAGGAGCTTGGCAACTTCATAGGTGGTTGCCTTAGCAGCAGACCTTATGAAGGTTTTCTACAGATGTAACCAGGACATAATTGCCAGTGGCACGTGCAGTAGTTCAACACTCAGTACCTGAATAATCACCCGGCGGCGAATGACCCTGGTAGTTACCATCTCTTCTTCATCTGAGCTGGTCTCTAGCTCACCTAATTCCTCTGCTAGCTCCTAGTAGAAGCATGGAAGCATTGCTCTATTTATCAAACTGATGTATTTATGACTTTTCCACCATAGTTATAATCTATTCTGAAAGTTTTGATTCAAGGTTTTTGACTACTATATTTCCTTTTTGAGAAACATATATGTGGACAATGAACAGCATATCACCACTTTCCTTTCGCCGTCTCTCTTTTATCTTAATAAAATTCACTGTTTGGTTAGAGTGGATGACAAATCTTAGGTGAACATATTTAACCTACTCTAACTTACTGGAGGTTGCGATAACCTGGCTAGCAGCAGTGTTGCTGTATAAAACTGCTGAATCTAGGACATAAGGTACCATTCATATCAGTGCTGAATACAGATCTCTTTTGTATGACACATTACAAAACCAATAATATAAGAATAAGTTTCCTATCCTCTGACAGCTGCACAGCACAGCACGGCACGGCATATATATTCTGGGCCTAACTCATTTAGCTAGGGGGAAAACAACCATCTATTTAATTCCTAGCACTGCCACCTGGATTTGGGAATGTCAAAAACAACATTTAGTGGCCTGTCTTGAAGTTTTCTCTCCTGCATAAGACAGCACTTCTAAATGCAGAGAGAGTACATGTGCATGGTGTGCTGGGAGTTCTACTGGGAAATTGTTGCAGTCTCCCATAGTCCTACCAATCATCAACTATATCAGTGCATATGGAAACAATTAATATGATGGTAAAAAAGAAAAGATTAAAGAACAATAGGAATGATGGAAAGCAGGTTTTAATTTCCTTTAGTGCTTAGCAAGTATGTTAAATATTTTAATGATTTCTAGGTGAAGACATCCATTTATTAAAAAATCCTTATTTAATCTTGAATAAACCAAGCATAAAGAGAACAAAAGCCTTTTCATGAAGTCAGAAATGTCTCTTATGACACATGGATCAGTTAAAATTAGATATGGAACTGAAATGCCAAGCTCAGCCCTCTATCTAGTGGCATCCGCAATAAACCCAGGAACAACTAGGTAGTCAAACTGATAGATGATACACAACATATGACACCAGAAATTAATGCTCACTAAAAATTCCCACAGAAATGTGTGGTGCTATTAATTCCAAAGACGCCCTCACTTTGGAAATGCTCCCGCCCATTTATGTACATTGTTCAGCATTGCTCTTACTCATGGCCCCCACGTGTGACTTCCTCACTGTGTAACCTACCAGGCATGGCATTCTTTTCTTCTCCTCCACCGTCTTCAGTGGGGGAAGGGGTGTAGTCGGCAAGACTATGCCATCACTTACACCTCCACTCAACACCCCAGAAGTTCACACAGTTGCAGAAGCTGAAAACGAGGGCAGACTTTGGCTCAGTGAGCCAGATGCTGGTGTAGCTCCACTGAGATAACTGACATCAAGCACATTTATATTAGCTGATCTGGCCCTGTGTGTTCAGTTTTTTCAAACTGAAAAAATGGCATTCAGGCCAAGGTACGCCAAATTAATTCTGCACTGCAATAATTCTGCACTAATTAATTCTGCACTGCAAGTTAGCTATACACCCATCCAAGTGTGCTCTAACTTGCTTTTAGGTTGCCTTTTGACACATTGGTAATGCATTTAGTAGTGCTGGATGTATTACTCCAAGCCAAATAAGCATAGTGCCAAACCTTTGAATCGTTGATGACTCATACCTTTTTAGGCTGTTCAGAAAAGGTTTGGTAAATCTGATCTTATGAACACTCACTAATTATTTTCCAGTGCAAGACTGTCTTTGAGGAGAGCCAGGAAGGCTATTCCTCCTCCTCTTGGTATAGTGGCAGGCGAGAGGCGGGGCCTACTTTCCCTTATGCTGAGCCCTCTCACTGCTACCCTACTTAATGTCTGTTATCTTGAGTCTGAGACTTCCCAGCCCTAGCTGGATGTGAAAATGCAAAATACATTATTAGCTTAAGACAACAAATCCAGAGCTGTATTTCCCTCCTTCAACTATACTGATGAGATCTGTCCTCTGCCCCATTATCATTCTTTTCTCCTCCTCCTCTGACTTTGATGGCTTTCTCACCTGTTCTCCCCTAACCCTCTGGTCTCAATGCCTCCAGACCCTACTGACAGCTCTCCTCCCACCCTTACCATGTCCCTCAACCTGTCTCACTCTCATTCTTCCTCATGCTCCTGGCAACACATGTTGGGTTTGGGGGGGGGGGCGCTCCCTATATTAACAAATGAACAAAAACACACCAATGAGCCATCTGCCTCTCAGACTCCCACCAACCTTCACTTCTCCCCCATACCTCTAACCTTATTGAACACACCACCTACCATCACTGCCCTGAGATTCTCTCCAACCCATCCTAAACCTACTCTCATCTGCCCTCCATGGCCTCGTCTCCACTCATAGATTCATAGATATTTAGGTCAGAAGGGACCATTATGATCATCTAGTCTGACCTCCCGCACAATGCAGGCCACAGAATTTCATCCACCACTCCTACAAAAAAAACCTCACACCTATATCTGTGCTATTGAAGTCCTCAAATCATAGTTTAAAGACTTCAAGGAGCAGAGAATCCTCCAGCAAGTGACCCGTGCCCCATGCTACAGAGGAAGGCAAAAAACCTCCAGGCCCTCTTCCAATCTGCCCTGGAGGAAAATTCCTTCCTGACCCCAAATATGGCGATCAGCTAAACCCTGAGCATACGGGCAAGATTCATCAGCCAGATACTACAGAAAATTCTTTCCTGGGTAACTCGGATCTCACCCCATCTAATAGCCCATCACAGGCCATTGGGCCCATTTACCATGAATATTTAATTACCAAAACCATGTTATTCCATCATACCATCTCCTCCATAAACTTATTGAGTTTAATCTTAAAGCCAGATAGATCTTTTGCCCCCCACTGCTTCCCTTGGAAGGCTATTCCAAAACTTCACTCCTCTGATGGTTAAAAACCTTTATCTAATTTCTATTCTAAATTTCCTAGTGGCCAGTTTATATCCATTTGTTCTTGTGTCCACATTGGTACTGAGCTTAAATAATTCCTCTCCCTCTCCAGTATTTATCCCTCTGATATATTTATAGAGAGCAATCATATCTCCCCTCAACCTTCTTTTAGTTAGGCTAAACAAGCCAAGCTCCCTGAGTCTCCTTTCATAAGGAGAAAAGGAGTACTTGTGGCACCTTAGAGACTAACCAATTTATTTGAGCATAAGCTTTAGTGAGCTACAGCTCACTTCATCGGATGCATACCATGGAAACTGCAGCAGACTTTATGTATACACAGAGAATATGAAACAATACCTCCTCCCACCCCACTGTCCTGCTGGTAACTTGGAGAGTGGTCAGTTTGGATGAGCTATTACCAGCAGGAGAGTGAGTTTGTGTGTGTATGGGGGTGGGGGGATGTGAGAAAACCTGGATTTGTGCAGGAAATAGCCCAACTTGATTGTCATGCACATTGTGTAAAGAGTTGTCACTTTGGATGGGCTATCACCAGCAGGAGAGTGAATTTGTGTGGGGGGGTGGAGGGTGAGAAAACCTGGATTTGTGCTGGAAATGGCCCACCTGATGATCACTTTAGATAAGCTATTACCAGCAGGACAGTGGGGTGGGAGGAGGTATTGTTTCATATTCTCTGTGTATACATAAAGTCTGCTGCAGTTTCCACGGTATGCATCCGATGAAGTGAGCTGTAGCTCACGAAAGCTTATGCTCAAATAAATTGGTTAGTCTCTAAGGTGCCACAAGTACTCCTTTTCTTTTTGTGAATACAGACTAACATGGCTGTTACTCTGAATCCTTTCATAAGGCAAGTTTTCCATTCTTCGGATCATCCTAGTAGCCCTTCTCTGTACCTGTTCCAGTTTGACTTCATCCTTCTTTAAACATGGGAGACCAGAACTGCACACAGTATTCCAGGTGAGGTCTCACCAGTGCCTTGTATAATGTACTAACACCTCCTTATCTCTACTGAAAATACCTCGCCTGATGCATCCCAAGACCGCATTAGCTTTTTTCACAGCCATATCACATTGGCGGCTCATAGTCATCCTATGATCAACCAATACTCCAAGGTCCTTTTCCTCCTCCGTTACTTCTAATTGATGCGTCCCTAGCTTATAACTAAAATTCTTGTTATTAATCCCTAAATGCATGACCTTACACTTCTCACTATTAAATTTCATCCTATTACTATTACTCCAGTTTACAAGGTCATCCAGATCCTCATGTAGGGTATCCCGGTCTCTCTCTAAATTGGCAATACCTTCCAGCTTTGTATCATCCACAAACTTTATTAACACACTCCCACTTGTTGTGCCAAGGTCAGTAATAAAAAGATTAAATAAGATTGGTCCCAAAACCGATCCTTGAGGAACTGGTAACCTCCCTCCAGCCTGACAGTTCACCTTTCAGTAGGACCCGTTGTAGTCTCCCCTTTAACCAATTCCTTATCCACCTTTCAATTTTCCTATTGATCCCCATCTTTTCCAATTTAACTAATAATTCCCCATGTGGCACGGTATCAAACGCCTTACTGAAATCTAGGTAAATTAGATCCACTGCGTTTCCTTTGTCTAATCACCTAACAACCTTTTCTTGGTCAAATTTCAGAGTCACTACGGCCCTTTTACCTCTTTACTGCTTTTGACACTGTCAGTGACACTTTCCTTTGGATTTCATGACTGTCTTCTCTTTTTCAGCTCCCCCCTGTGCAGGGCCTATTTCTGCAACCCTTATTGAGGTAGAGCAGTTCTCACTCAAATGAGCAGTCCGATTGACTTTAGTGGCACCACTTGCATAAGTGCTGAACAAGAATAAGCACTGCATAATCAGATCAGTGCTTCTCATCTTCAAAATATCCATATAGATTAATCCTTGTAACAACCATGTGAAAGGATCATTTAACTCATGGGGAAACTGAGTCAAAACAATTAAGTGACTTTCCCAAGGCTACAGAGTGAGTCACCGCAGAGCTGGAGTTAGAACACAGGAGTTCCTATCTCACAGGCCTGCACTCAGACAATGCGTCTTATTCTAAAGATCATATTGAATTCTGATGTAAGTGGGCACAGCTCCCATTGTCATCAATGCAAGTTGTTGATGCTTACATCTGCGCTAAATTTGTCACATCATGCTGAAAGATACCCATGAGAGCTGATTGTGTCAGCATCTGCTTAAGACAAAATAAAACAAACATAAAATAATCCAAAGACTCCAGACAAAGGAATTTTGCTCTTCCTAACAAATATTTTATGATGTGGGGGGCGGAGGTTGGTATTTACCTTTTCAAAAGATTCATCATCATAATGTCTTTCAAACTTTGCTGGCTGTTCATCAGTTGACTCCACTATAACCAGACTAGTTCTCCTTGGGGAAAGTTCTTCTTGGGAGAGCTGGAGGTCTTCAAGTTCTTGTGCAATGGGAGAGTCACCTCGCTCACTGGATGATGGCGTCTGAAGATATGGCCTCTCGTGCTCTTCAGATCCTGTGGTGGAGCCTTTAGATTTTTCCTTTGCAAAGCCTGCTGCTTTTTCAGCCTTTGGTGCTATGGATTCTTCTGTTCCTGGAGTTGTGACACTGTGGATTACAGATTCAAGGGAGCTAACTGCAAAGCATTTTATGAGGTTACATGCTCCGTGAACTAATTTCTCTGCTGTTGTTTAGTTGCTAGTATAAACCATTTAAAACAAAGAACTAAAAAGAGTTAACAATAAAACTGAAACCTACACATATGCAAATTGTGCTGTCGTATACTTGGGAATAATGGTGACTTCGGAGGTTTAGTTCTGCTTGTCATCTAGTGAATATTTATCATGAAACATTATGGAAACAGTTCAAGTCTGAGTCTCCTCCCATTCCCCCCAATTTTACTCCACACACATCTATGGGACTCACTCACTTGGAAAGCAGGATCAGGCACTTTATTTTCTAGAATGTTACTCTGGGGCTGACTCTCCTCATTTGCATCCATATAAATCAAGAGCAACTCCATCAGTGTCAGTGAAGTTACACAGGGGAGAAAAGGTCAGAGCAGAATCCAATCCTTTGCTACTAAGATGTTCGGGAGCGAACACCCATAGACTACTTTTATTTGTGAGTTTTCTCCTTAAAACTTAATCATTTCTGGGTTTGGAAAAATAAGATTATGAAAAATTACAAATCAAGTCCCAGAGTTTAAGCTCCCTACTCACCATTGTGAGTAGTTACATATGAACAGTCCGAGTGAAGTCAATGGGACTATTTGTATGAGTAAACATTTATGAGTATTGGTAAAGGTTACACAATTTGGCTCCAAATGGCTATGCTTTAACAAAATACTGTCCCAATATAACTTACAGATGAGTGTGGTTAATTCAAAGTATTTTTTTTCCCTTTCAGTACCATTTGTACCGTTACATGATTCCTATACCCCTGGTTCTCTTATTTTTTTTCATACTCTATTTAGGTCAAGTCTGGTCAATCTTTCTTCCACATTCATGCATCAAAGGCTGGAATAATTTCTCCCTGGCCATTGCTACATCTATTCAATCTCAATACTATCCTCTCCAAAATATGATGACTGGCACTGAACACAATATTTAAAATCATCTTAGGCAGCACCAAAATAACTTCAACAAATCTACGCTTCATACTCCGTATGTACAGAAAATGTAAGATCTTACTGACATTTTGTATACTGTAAGTATTTGTACTTGAGCATTTTGTCTTCTGCAAATGTTTCCAGTCTACTATCTCTAAGCAAATCCAAGTCCTTTTTTTTTGGTCCTTCTCAGCATAAGTTAGAGCAGCCCTCCTAGCACAGAGCCAGACCAAGATCGAAGGAGTGTGAATGTGAGTCAAAGCTACCTTTACACACTACCAACCGGTGCTGTGCACTCCCTCTGGGCCTATAATTTTAAAGTGTATTGTTACTTTAAGTAGTCCTGAAACATCTTTTTCTCTTTAACTATTTGAAGTATACCTTTCACATACAGTTCCTGTTACTCATATATAGTTCTGAGTTTAGCGAATAAAGATTTTGGAAGAGCGGTTAGCGTTCTGAATTAAAATTCCTGTCTGAAAGTAAAAGATACAATGTGCAAATAACCAATGTCACCCCTCTGTCACTGACTCTTTCCATTAAGGAAATTATTACTATTAGTTTTAACATCAAAAATATAACTCAACTGTATTAAGTGTTGCAAAATTGTCATTTAAAAATTGCTGGCACCCCAATCAATAAAACAGCCCTCCAAAATAATTCCACCCATTCATGCCTACATCTTCTTTTCTTTTGTAATTACTGAGACAAAATTATTCCTTATTACTAATAATGAGCCAATCCGTCACTGAGTTTTCTCTCCTGTATAAGAACCCCACATAGATTTCATCCTGTTCTCAAATAATGAGAGATTAACGTTAAGCCCTGAAACATATTCTTAAAGATATACAAAATAAATAAAAGTGCATTTCTGTTCAACATGCTATCGGTTATGGATTTGACCAGCCATCTTTTGATGCTTACAAGTACTCCTGTTGTGCAGCTGATGAATCTTCTGGCAGATCCTGTAGTTTCCCTGAGAACTCAGCTTGCACTCGCTCTTTGTGTGCTTGTCGCAGGAGCTCTGCAACTGATATGTCTGTCTCAGTCCTGGGAGTGCCCTCCTGAAAGGAAGAGTAACTGACAGAAGTGTCTTCTTCGGAGACAATGGGAGGGTGATCAGATGGCTCACTCTCTTTATAATGCTCCTCTTCCTTCTTGTGTCTTGGACTGTACAGTTCCTCCTGCAGTGCAGAAAATCCTAGGAATGAGTTAAAAAAACACAATTAGAATGCTCCCTGGGAAACAAGATGATCTTGCCACTCTAAGTCAGAGGTTCAATAGGCAGAAGAAACACATTTTCTCAAAGCCTCAATGTATTGTAGGCTGTGGATGGTTTATCGTGCACAATTTGGGTGGAAGATGAAGAAATTGATGAACGTAGTTGGTGAAATGTTAGACTTATCTCTAGGATTGCCACACAGCTGGCTTTACAGTAACCTGCAAAACAAATGAGCTCCCTATCTAAAATATCAGCCATTGAACGAGCTGAAAGCACTTCAGAAATTTTAATTCAGACCCACAATAGCCCTTTGCAGTACATCAGGGATATATAGATTATTGCTTCACTCACCAAGTCCTATAGTGCTCAGTATCAATGTTTTGAAGACTGAAGAATACTCTAGCCAACTAAAACTGCAGGAGGAATTTAGGTGAGAAGAATGTAATTACCTGAATTGGAATTTTATCAAGACATTGTAGTTAACATCTTGAATTGGAATTTGATCAAGACATTGTAGTTAACATCCTTACTCTAATGAAAAGTGGAATAGTGGAATAATATAAGGACCTTATATTCATATTTTACCCAAAGAATGGTCAGAGAAAACCACTTTGTGTAACATCTTGGTGTTTCTTAAATGTCTTTCCATCTAATGACTGCAACTCTTTATGAAATCCAACAGAATCACAGTACCAAATGCAGTTTTTACCATGGCCACTTGTATTCAGAGGCCTTCCAAGCTATGGGACAAATATAGTTTTAATATTCTACATAAAGTATTTTTTTAAATGTGAGATAAACTTTTCTCTCATTTAAATGGGCACAACCTCATTGATTTCATGGAATCACCTATATAACTGTGAGCAGATTGGCCCACAGTGTACAATAATTTCTGCAAAGGTTAATTTACTTACATTATAAGAACTGGCTATGGCAGGTGTTTGATAAAACATATTATTTCATCTACGTTCTTCATTATTAAATTGTCCTGTTTTTAAAGTTAGATGCCACTACTACACAAGTACAATGATAGAGTTAGGTGAGTCTCCTAACTACCCATTTGAGAATGGAATCTGGTGCACAGATGAGATCACTCTGTCAGTAAGTAACTTGCTGGAAAAGGTAAAGGGTTAACATCAGGAAGCATCTACCTTCACTATGATCCAGTCCAATTGTCTGTTCAATTTCTGCATAGGTGCGAGTGCCATGGCCCTGCACAGAGTCCATATGGCTGGTCTCCATTAGATGAACAATATCCATTCGGTTGATTTTTGTTAGACACTGGGTAAGACTTGTATCTGTGATGTTAGAAAGAGACCATTTAGTTGAGCTGAGAGCTCTGTCTTGAATACACTCCTGGGCCACCGATGCCCCAAATCACAGAAATGCATAAGATATTCAAACAGCATTATCATACATACAATGCAAATACCTCATATGTGAAAAGAACCAAGGGACAGAATGAAAAAATCGTTATTATAGACAACCTGATATTTTGGAAAGGTTTCATGCATGAATTATTCTAACCTCATCGGCTGGAAAGCTGCCTCAGCTAATGCACATTTTTCTGCTTGGCTGGGTAATGTAGGATTTAAGGCCTAGATGCTCAGAGATATTTAGGTGCCTAACTCCCAATGAAATCAATGGCAGGTGCATAAATACCTTTGCAAATCTAGGCCAAGGTACTTACAAAGTGGGATTTCTGCCTTCTGTGAGATGTTATGCTTTTGCCTTCCAAATGCGCTGTGATAAATAACTTAAACACAAAATCCTGTGCTATTCCTCATTATGCAGATTCTATTGCTTAAAAGAAAGTACATTCTTTGGTCAGTTGCCTTCGTACTCTTCTAAACTCTATCTATATTTCCTTTGTGTGACTGTGGGTGAGCACGTGTCTAGCCTACTAGTCTGGGAAAGTACAGTTCATGCAATAACAGAAAATTTACCTGTAGCATGTTTCCCATCCCTTTCAAGCCAGTATTTCAGAAGTGCATGGCTCTGGTCCTGCAGTGAATTTGGATTTTCAATTCGGATCTGGTGAATTTGCTCTTCCGTGAAATCCAGTTCTCTTGCTAATTCTGTGAACAAGAAGCCATTTTTTGTAAAGACTTTCACATTTGTCGTTAGTGGGCCCCTTTTCAGGCTGGCAGCTGCAACCACAGAGATTACTTTCCCTGACACCAAACTTCTCTTCAGTTTATGTGCCATACCTACAGACATTAGGGTGAGACATTTTTATTTAGAGACCACCAAATCCTCCAGAATCCATCGTTCCCAATTTCCATTTAGTATCTGAAGCTTTTTGAATCTAGTTGAAGAACTGGTTAATTTTAAATAATGGCACATTTTGCAGGCACTGAATCCAGGGCTGGATTAAGGTGTAAGTGCTAGAGGCCTCTACGGACATGTGATGGTCAGAATCTTAGCATTCCGATTTTTTTAAAAAAAAGTTTCTAGGGCTTACAGTTTGGAAGCAAAGTTTGAACATGTGAACTGAGAGTAATCAGTGTAGCCAGGACTGCTTGTGTTGACAGATAGCCTCAAATAATAGTTCTGAGAGAGGGAACTACTCCTTTCTTCTCAATGAAACATGAACTACACCCAGAATTAGTGGGAGGCTCCTGTCAATACCACTTCAACATAAGACAGTGTGTAGCAGAAGAAGGCATGGGTTTCAGCCAACTCATCCAAGCTGATATAACTCAGCTGTTGGAGTAAATACTGGGGAACCTCTACTGCCATTCCTGGCAGGAAAACTGGGGCCTTTATCAATGCCCCTGTCTCTTTGGGAGGACCTCCTGCCACTGCAATTCTGAATGGCAGGGCTATAGGGGGTCCCATGAAGTGATGTGCCAAAGGCCCCAGATTGGGTAATCTAGCCCTGAATGAATCCATTTTGAAAATTCAGGCCTTCTTGGAATTTTGAAACAAAATGTAAGCAGCTAGAATACATATTGAAAAACAAATTTTACAAATGCAGTTTA
The DNA here is from genome assembly GCF_965140295.1 of Lepidochelys olivacea. Taxonomy (NCBI): domain Eukaryota; kingdom Metazoa; phylum Chordata; order Testudines; family Cheloniidae; genus Lepidochelys; species Lepidochelys olivacea. Next base: position 41,600,661 of record NC_140414.1, on the reverse strand, counting down.
GCTACAAATTAGACTTAGAGCTGTGAGTCATGCAGAACTTTTTTCTAAAAACAATTTCCTTGTACCCCCAAAGTAAAATAGGGAAGAAGAACCTTTGCCACTATCTGTGTGTGTACCTCCAGGTTTCAGGCAGGCATTCTGCTCTGCTGCCATCATTAGAATATTCTAACCACTCAGGATTCAGGTTTGTCACTGCTGTGTATAGCTAAAACAAAGTTTGTGATGAGAAAAAGACCAAATTAAAGGCAAGATGGTGAGCTGCCCTTACAATACCAAGCTGGGATACGAAGTGTCCCTTTTCCTCTCTGTGCAGCAGGAGGGCAAGGATTGTGCAGAACACTGGGTCTGGTCTACACTATAAAGTTGCATGCGCCTATACTCAGATTTGTCTCTGGCCTATGTAAGATCCCTATTATGACAATGCAGTAAAACCACCTCCCTAAATGGCACTGAGCCATGATCGACCCATTGAAGTCGATGCAGTGTGAGTGTAGACACTGCTAGACTTCTGTTGACCCTAGCTGTCCCACAATGCCCCAGTCCCTCTGACAGTGACTGCTCTGGTCACAATTGTAAACTCTACTGCCCAGAGGTCGTATAGACTGGAAGCCACCTACCCTTTAAACTGTTTTTGAAATGCCTTTTTCTGATTGTCCAGCTTGGTGAGCACGCACCTAGGAAATGCGTCTGCATATTCACAAGCCCAGGGAGGCCAACAATAGATCTGGTGCAGAGTCACAGGCCTCCTGCTTTTACAATAAGCTACATGCTGTACTCGGCAGAGGCCCCACCAGCACCCCAGAGACCACCGTGGATACAACAGAGGGCCTGAGACAGAAACTTAGCCATGAACAGTGAGGAGGAAGAGGAAGGGGAAAGCCATGGCAGTAGCTCTAGCAATGTGTAGGCGGGGGCATGGAGGGTCCAGTGCCCCGCCCCAGATTGGCCTGCTGGGACAGGGAGGGAGAGAGGCTGCTCTCCCTGGCAGCCTGGCACGGAGGGGGGCAACGCTGCCTCCCAGCCAGGCTCTCTCAAGCAGAAGTGACTCCATCCCACTCCCCACCCAGATGCCAGGGAGAGCGGCCCAATGTGCAGGGGGGGGGAGGCACAGGGAGAGAAGGACAGAGTCCCGTCCGTCCCCCCACAAGTAACATGGGACGGGGAGAGGTCTCTGGGCAGAGGACACACATGGGGCGGTCACATGTCCTCCCCTTTAGATTGTTCTCCCTCAGTATGGGGAGGCACGAGTCATCTACTTACCTGCAGGTTCAAAGTAGAGGGATAGGGGATATTTGTTGAAACAAAAGCATCTCTGATGTTTTGCAAATATGGTGAGGAAAATTATGAAACACCCACTACAGAAGATTAACTTCATTTTGTTTGTATGATGGATTTTAAAATTTTCTCCAGTTTGTAACTCCCTTTTCAACCCTATTGTCAGGGATTTCATACTGCCCTAGGGGGTTACAGCAAAATGGGACTTCTTTGGAATTCCTCCATCAAGGACCATGGTAAATTTGCCTACCCTCTGGAAGTGATTGAGGATTCTATTCTCTAAATTCATGGGGAAATGACTAGAGGTATGACAAGAGGGGAGTGGGGTTGCATGGCATAGGGCCAGGGAGGATGGTCCACGTACAGTGGACTGAGTGAGAAAAGGTGCAGAGTTCATTGCAAACATAGATATCAAGGGAAGCTGAGTTTGAAGTTTTTGTTGGACAATGTGCAACCAAATGCAGGACAGAGAACTATGCACAGCTCATTCTCTTTAAATTCCTCTTGTTGTCAGCTGATTTCCAGCAGTAGAATTACTAATTTCACTCAGTTCCAATTTGGCCTCTCCACCAATGATGTATCTGTCTCACCCTGGTGTGGGTTTCTGCAGATAAAATCACTGTTGCAAATATGGTCCCTTTCATCCCCTCCAACTCTGCCATCAGTTCTGAAAAAAAAAAAGGGGTTGCTCTCATTTATGGAAGACTTACTCAGCTGCCTGTGGCTGCTTTGCAGCCCAGAATTGCCAGCGTACAGGCAGCTCTGGCCACACACCCACCTTCCTGATATGGCCTCTAACCAGAGTCCTCGGGGGCTGCAAGGAGGAGAGATATTGTTTTATGTATGTTGGTTCTGTGTCATTCTTATGCTGGCCATAGAGTGAGGGGCCATAGAGTCTAGTATCTGGCCCATACTCTTCCTTTTCTTTACTGCAAGGTCGTAAGTTCATCAATATCCTGAGAAAACTAGTTTCTATAAGCTATTGGAGAATTGTCTTTCATTAATAAAGACATCTGGCAGAAGCATAGAAATGGAAGAAAAACCCAATTCTGAATAAACATACTTTATCTGAAAGAGATTACATGCAGTTTACCTGTCCAGCTGAATCCAAGATGATCAGCAATGTGTGCCAGTCTTTCCTCTGTTCTTCCTTGATCATCCTGTTGATCTAAATAAGGTCAAACAGAACAGCCACAAGTTGTCTACGAACAAGTCAAGGAGAAGCTACAAAACTGATGTATCTCAAGAAAGGAAAGCATTCTTCTTCTAACTGCTCTGGAGCTCCATAAACTGTGGGTGTTTAAAAATAGATACCTAACATTAGGCTTTTACAGCCCTATTTAGGTGCCCCAAAAGGCCTGATTTTCAAATTGGAGCTTTTGGCTGGTCAGCATTTTTGAAAATCAGACTACTTATGTACATGCCAAAATAGGATATAAATGTCTACTGTACCCATTTCATCCAAAAAAGTTATTCTTAGGCTTCTATTTAACAATAAGCCCCCTTATATCTAGAACTAAAGAGGAGAGGGCAAACTGTTACTGGGATAAAAACTGTGTTTTCCAAGCTCTCTTTAGTCAATGCCAAAGAGAAGTCAAAAATGTACTGCAATTTGTTCTTTTTGATATATTATTATTTTAAAGAAATGTTATTCAATCACAAGGAATTTCAAATTACAGTTTGTATTTGTTATTTAGCAATATATTTTATTTGATTATTTCATAAAAGATTACTACAACTGAATTCAAAGAATAACCCAGGATATTTACAAAGAAAGCCTGGGAAAGACAAGATTCCACTTGTCAGTGTTTATATATTTCAGTGATAAAAGTATAAAGACCCATCCCCACATCCAATTTGAGACCAGCAGAGTTTAAGTTTTGGTTTTCCCATGGATTTCATGAAGTTACCATCTGAATATTTAGTTACAGGAATACAGATGTATGTATATGTTCATAAGTTTTAACTATTGGATTTTCTTTGAGGCTACTCAATGATATTATATAAACGTTAACATTTCTTGGGGGAAAACAACACCACCAATCACTATGCACTATATTAAGTTACTGGTGATATGTGGAGCATTCTTGAGAAATTTGCTGTCAAAAAACAAAAGGAGTTTAATGATTTTTAAGATGTGAAACAGTATTGAGGCCTCAAACTGCAAAAGAAAAAAAATACACCTATCCCAGTTTCAACAACAGTGCGTGTTTATTTGCAAAATAGTTTACTAATTTTATTTTATTAGTAAAAATAGGAGGTCAAGGAAAGCAAAAGGAAAACCAAAAGTCAAAACTCACATGGCCTGAAGAATCAGTTGTGTTAAAGCAAAATATCATGTTTTTAGCAAAGGATTTTCTGCTTATTGTGTTAACACTTTCCATAAGCATTCGCAGTGTGCAATCTTGAGACTGTTTCCAAGATAAGAAAATATAGACACAATACAATAACAAACACAGCTTACACAAACACATTAACAATCACAGAAAGCTCAAAGAAAATGATGCACAAATCACACACACACACACACGCGCGCGCACACACACAAAAGAATTATAAAATTCATGACATGCGTAGCACTAGGAATCCCAGTGGCTGGCAAATACCTTCAGCACGGTCATGGACATTTTCATCAGGAATACGCTCAATCTGAGTCTCAATGGACTCATCCCAAATGGGCCTGGTGTCAAAGATGTCTTCGGAAATTGAATGCTGGGTCTCAATGGATGGCACATTTTCAATAACAGAAACTTCTAGGGCGCTACTACTTTCATCATCTGAAATTAATTCTTGCTCTCTTTCTGACTGGGTAAGTCTATCCACTAACTTGGAAGCTTCATCACTAATCTCTTCAAAGAACTCTATGGAGTTTTTGTAAAGGTCAAAAAAATGGTCCTTATGTTCTTTTGTGGGACTACCAGTACTGTGGGAAGCTGGAGTGCTTCTGCCTTTAACTGGCAGTCTTGATGAAAATATCTTTGATCTTGCTGTTGTCACATCATCTGATTCTAGCTCAAGCTTCATCTCATCCACCCTCTCTCTGGTCTCTGCTTCCACCTCAGCATAACTCCTAGCTTTTATTGAACGCCTAGTCTTTGGATCTATGGGAACACTTGCATCAGATTCAGATTTGCTTCGACTATCTTGTTTCATAGATAGTTTGCATGTCATATCAAGAGCTTTGGGTGACTGTGGCTTCTTGATAGATGTTTCTGTGTATGCACACTGTTGCTCGGCTCTTTGGAAAGCTGCCTTGACAGGAATTTTAGACTTTGGTTTTGTTTGGTCATCCTTTATTTCATCTTGCAAGCTGTCCAGAAAGCCATCTGAGGGCAGGATCTCATATTCTGATTGTTGCAATGACTGCGGTGCAGCAGGAGTTGTTCTGACAGGAATTTTGGATTTGCTTTCAGAAGAAGGCACGCTGCTCTCCAGGACAGCAGTAGGGATTTCAATCACGGATCTCTGTTCCTCTGGTGAAGAGTCTGGGGACTCATCATCCTGTTCAGAATACACAGACCTAGTGACTGTGGAAAAATCTAACTGCACATCTATCACAGACTTCTCTGGAGAGATAGGGCAAGGCACCTGACTGCTGTCAAATGTATCATCAGTTTCCACTTTGGAGAAGGGATCTACTTCAGAAACTTCAGAGGCAGCAATCTCTTTCTTTGGTGATTTTGAAGAAACTGAAATACCCATTTTAATGGGAATTCTAGATTTAAGTTCAGCTTTTGTAGTACCCACACTCACACCTGTGCTCCTCATTTCCTCTGATTTATCAGAAAGCTCAGATACTGGTGATGCTAGTGTAAGTGCATCTTTTTCCTCTATATCAGTTTCATCTGATTCTGAAGGTGCAAATGGATCCGGTGATCTCTCTAGTTTAGCAGATTCCATCTCTGTGGCCTCTTTCATTTCTTCAGATAAAGAAACTTCTTCTTGAGACTGCTGCCCCACTTGGAAAAAGTGAAAGCTTTCATCTGCATAGTTCCTTTTGGTCATGTCAATGGCTCCACTTCGAGTCATTTCAAACAACTTTCCTTCCTGGAAGAGAAAAGGGTTTTGTTCACTAGTTGGTGTCCCTTCTTCTGTGGGTGTCCTGGCTGGTGTGGTATCAGGTGTTGTACCCTGTGACCGCCTGTCCACCATTAAACCAAAAATCTTTTGCTCCTCCTCTTTTACTCGAGCCTCAAAAGCTTCATCGTCTTCACGTATTTCACTCCACCTGTCAGAATCCACATCTGTTTTGGTGATGACCACTTGGCTGATCAGTTTTTCAGCTTCATCTTTTATATACTGAAGGGAAGTTTGATCTAATGCTATGGGGTCTGCTGCTGAAGGCACTGAAGTTGATATTTTCTGTTTTGACTCTATTTCCATATATACCTCTTCTGAAGTTTGATCTTCACCTGGAGGAGCATGTCTGTTAAGGGAACCTGCCACTAATGTGTCCTCAATCATTGTTTTTACTTCAACAGAATGAGCATCTCTGGGTGATGGACTGGTCATCTGCCTTGTATCAGTTTCTATCCTACTTTCACAGCTAGTGAAAAATTGTTCAGAAGGGACATTTTCATATGGGCTTGTTATATGTGGAGCACCACTTTCATCAGTATCTGCTGCATAGCCTTCAAATTCATCCTTTTTAGTGGTAAGGGATGAATATTCTTTGGAAGGTGTCTCACTATAAGAAACACTTTGGCATGTCTCAAAATCTTTGTCTGATTTTGTCAAAGCACTTCCCAAAGCAGAGCTTGCAGGGGAAACATCTTCAGCCAATGCATCATCTTGTGATGCAGGACTCTGAGAAGTATCATGTCCAAAGGGACCAAATACTTTCCCAGACACATCCCCTGAAGCACTGAGGTCTTCATGTGTTAACTTTCCAGCTGCATCAGTCTGTTTCTGAGAAGCATAGTGTTGCTGTTGTGCTGGGGATGGCTGATGAACCCAAACTTCTTTTTGAGCATCATCACCAACTGCATGATAGAAAGCACCATCAAGTCGTGTCATTGGGCCATTAGGGCTAATTGTCTCACTTTCATCTGTACTATAACAACACTTTGATTCATCTGTTTCTGCTATGATACCAGTATCAGAGTGAAAAATGTTTGATTCTTCAGTGTAAGCTTTACAGCTATCACCAAACGCAGGTGGTTCCTCCTTGTCTCCTTTTGTGGGCTTATCGGATTCTCCTTTGTACTCCTCCATCCTGAAAACATGTTGTTTGGGGTCAATAGGTTGAAATCCTGCTTCTTCAGGGCTGGAACTGGAGTCTACCCCAGATAGATGTGGTGAAGGAGGTTGCACTCTAATTACAGGTTCCATTAAGAGGCCTGAGTCAGCTTCTTTTTTCAGCTGAGTCAATTCTGGCTCACTTTCAGAAGAGGAAGAACTTTTCCTAATGTCTGCAGAAGACATCACTACTGTAGGTATATGTTTTTCTTCAATGGCTGTTGGCTCTGTTGCTTCATTTTCATATGCAGCACCTGAATCAGGAATTGAAGAAGATTCCTCTTGCTTTTTATCCTTTATGTATTCTCTTTTCTGTTTTGCTTCTTGTTCCAATTCATCAAACATTTTGACTTTGGTCACCATTTTAAACATCTCCTCTTCCGGAGTGAACCTCTTCTTTGGTTCACTTTCTGAATCATCCTCTGGCTCTTCACTGACTTCAGTGATTGTGGCTGACTTAGATATATTTGACAGTGCCTGCGAGTCTGCAGTTTTGGGTGTAATTTCATAGCTAATTTCTTCAGAGCTAGGAGTGTCAGGTGAAAGAGGACTTTTCCCAGAACTTTCCATGAGGGATGTTTGTTCTAAACTGTCATCTTCAGCACTTCCATCAGGGTCGCGGAGAATTCTGGAACGCATAGATGCCAGCTCTGGAAACATTTCTGCTCTGGTAGGGAAAGACTGAAGGGGAACCTGTCCTGCAAGAATGCCAGCCTTTGCTTTTTGTTCTACAGGGCTGCTTTCAAGTGAATCACGGCATGGCGACTCTTTCATAGGGCTAGGCTCCAGGGAATCAGGTGTTTTGTGTGATGAGTTATCTTCCAGCACTGGGCTTGCTTCCAATGAGTCTTTATGACTTATAGCCAGGGATTCATCTGCCACTGGGCTAAAGCTTTCACTGTGATGACTAGGAAGGGAAAGTTCCAACCCTTGGGGACTTCTAACAACAACATGATGTTCACAGGTCATCTCTTTCTCTAAACAGCTGTCATACATTTCAGAAGATTTAGTTACGTGTGTGTGTTCAGTGCTTTTGGATTCTTTTGCACTGCTAACATCTTTCATGATGGAAGCTGAGCTACTATCCGTAAGTTTGCCTGCCCCTTTCTCAGGGGCTGAAGGTACCTGTTCTGATAAATGATCGGGATGAGATTTGATAGCTTCAATATCTGCAGTTAGCTGTTCTGCAGCAATACCTCTTTCACCTTTCATTGGAGAGAGTTCCTTTGGAGAACATGTCTCTGCTGCTCTATGCACTGTAGTGGATTCTTTTGTTTCTCCAATTTCCTCATCAGTTTTCTTTGGTGAGAAAGACAGACTTTCAGGGCTTGTTTCTGGAGTCTCTGCCAGACCCTCATGCTTATAACTTTCCTCAGAGCTGATCTGAGGGGTTCCATCAAGCAGGCTACCAGGAGAATCTGCTACACCTTCATGTTTAAGGCTTTCTGAGCTTCCATCAAAAGCACCACTTTGCAAAGAGAGAGCAGGTAGGAAGCCATCTTTCACATATTCTGAGGGGATGGTAACACTGAAAGGACTGGTCAGTACTTGCTCTAAGTGAAGCTCTCCCTCCTCAGTGACTGAAAGGTGTCGGAACTGCTGGTACTTGTCATTACTCTCAAGCTCTTCTTTAATGACATCGGAAAAGTCGGTTGAAGTTTTTCTGTCCGGGCTGATCTGGAAGTCAGTATCTCCTTGGTCATCCTCAGCTGTACTTTCCTTCACAACTGCTGGCTCCTTGGAACTTTCTTCATCAAATACTGGAGAGAAAGGTTCAGTTCTTTTATAGCTTTGTTCTTGTACCTGGCCTCTATCTACAGGTTCCTCTTTAGCGTAATCAGAAGAAGCTTTTGGTCCTTTTTTTGATGGGGAATCTTTATCTATCTTAAGGACTTTGGTTTGTTTGACTGTCAGCCTCTCTTTTTTGTTTGTTTTCCTAGGTGGTGGTACCTGTCCTGTTTCACTTTCTAAATAAACTGCTTCTCTCTTAGTTGGTTCTTTGTCAGAGAGCTGCTGCTTTTGTTTGATAGCTTTGTGCTCAAACAGTCCAGATTTATTCTTGGATGGATCTTGCCCTGACTGGAAGGCTTTCATCAGCTCCCGGACTGACATAGTCTCTTCAAGTCTTTCTGTTTTAGCTGAGGGTGAAACAGGTGGCTGTGCTTTGTGCACTATTTTTTTAGCTTGCACTGGCCTTGTAACAGGCCTCTCAGTAGTGATTTCTTTTGGTTGGATTCTGACAGGCAGTTTTGAACGTACTTTCTGTTCATCTTCCACTCGCTTCTGAAGAGCTTTTACTTTGTCTTTTATAGAGCCAATAGGCGTTTCTTCTATTACAGGGGATACAGCGCTAACATCAGGAACAGCTGCAGGTGTTAAACCTGGCTCATCATCTAATGACTCCTCAGAACTGAACTTTGTTAGTCCTGATTGTTCTTCACTGCTTTGTGTCTCTCCCTCTCCTTCCTTTTGCCTTTGTTTATCTTTTAGTTTCCTCCTAACTGGTTTTTTAATTTCCAAGGCTGGTTTGCGTTGTTCCTGTGTACCTTGAGTTTCAGCTGTTGGAGAGCCCTGTTCTCCTTTTTCAGAACCCCTGCTTATAACAACAGCTTCAAATCTCTCTCCTACTAAATCTTCTTGGAATGTTTGTGGCTCCACCTCATGAAGAGACACATACGTTTTTAAGTCCTCGATAAGATAGTCTACCATTCCTGTCATGTCTGTCTTTCTTATCTCTGTTGTTCCTTTTCCTATCCTAAGTTCTATACAGGCAGGTTCAATGACTTCTAAAGGAACATTTTGTCTGGCCTCTTCAATTTCTTCATCACTGACAATAACCCATTCCTCTTCCACTAGCTCTCGTCCAGAATGGGACCTCGGCAGTATGTGGTCTTCTCTTGTGTAGGTTCCACATCTGAGAATTTCATTTACTTTCTCTAAGTCCTCTTTCACTCTTTCCACAATTTCAAAAGGCTCCCCTGGCTCTTCTTCAGGGGCTTTCCCAAGATCTTTCACCTTAATGGAACCTGACTGATCAGAAGGGTCAGTTGTCAAGATGGCAGTCATTTTGATCAAATCTTGTTTCATCTCAGAAACTTCAGATAGCAAGTCTGGACTGGCTAGTACTGGGACTTCATTAACCAGGTGGCTTTTCAGGATAGATGTTTCTGTAGATTCTGTCTCGTCATCATCTTTGATGTGAATGAAAAACATTGAAAGTAAAATGGAAATCAAAAATAGAGATTGAAAAATGTAATCAGGACTGAAAATGACAGTCTTTGGTTGCATTGGTAGGAAGGTCAACAAAATGGGCTGGGCATGGTGGATCCACAAGATCTGAGGATACAAGAGCAAAGCAAAGCTAACAGGAAAAAAAAACTGAAAAGGAAAATGGGCAGGAAATAACTTGCTTAATTTTCCCACTATTGCACATCCACACATACAACACCACCAAAGCTTAACAAACCAAATTATCAGGACAACATAAAAATTACAACAACAAAAATTAAAAATAAAAAACAATGCGGGAACACAGTGAAATTACACAGATAGACATCTCAAGATTGTTTGATGTTATAGATCAATGTAAAAAAAAAACCAAGAAAAAGGAAAAAAAAAAAGGGGGGGGGGGCAAGCAAACAAACAAAAAACCCATTAAAATTCGATTTCCTCTAAGTGAAAGCCAGTGGTAGCAAACTGTCAGAGTAACATTTGGGTAGAAGTAGGCATTTGTTTTTCTTAATGATCAAAATAAAAAATATTTATGTGTATTTAATTCTGCAGTAATCTAAAGTATGATCAAATATAGAGAGATCTGAATCAGCTGCAAACCGGCATTTCATCTAAGGGGATCTCACACCTAAACAATGAAACAAACATTCTTCTGCTTCAAGAGGTATGGTCCTTTCCTTGGAACATCCTCATTGACAAATAACATATAGATAGAGGATAAAAAAAGAGAAGGAAAAAAAAGAAGGGGAAATAAAAATAACCTTGAATCAACTTAAATGTGAATTTAAAGGTTCAAAAAATGTAATGTATGGCAACCAAAAATCAGACATTCACACTGGACACACATACAGTTTATGTAAGCCAAGTTATTTCCATGCAAAGCAAAGGTGTTGGGTATGTAGCCTTACTTAAAAGCAATAGGTGGAGAATGGTTATAAATTAAAATAATACATGAAAATAAAACACAACATACTGTGGTGAAGTATTGAAGTATTAGCTATTCTCCACAACCAATATACAAAGTATAGGATTGTAGGCAGCTCAGGATATGGCACAGTTGCTTGTGGAGAATATTTTGTGACAGGGCCCAATTCGAACAAGGATTATTAAGAAATCTGCATCTGATTGAATAAAATAGTACAGGATTAATGTCAGTTATGTCCAGAGCACCACTGTTATTTGTAATGTAATGAATTTTTCTTGCTTTTAAAAATATTACAGTATACTAAGAGTGATATGTTTCGGTATCATAAGGTATTAATTGAAGATGGAGTAAACCAAAATGAAAGATTCTGTGCAACCAAATATCTGCATTTGTTTAAAAAAATATTCACCCTGTTGCAATACTTTTTTTGTATTTCATGAATTCAGAGTATTCCTCCACTGGGGAAGTAGGCACAGTAAAACTGGACTTTTTTGTTTCCCAGACTAACAGGTCATTTCTGTGTTGTTTTATAGTATTACCAAACGCCCATTATGGTAAACGAGAGGGCTAACAGAGCAACTAAGGTTTGATGGGAAATAAAGGAAAGCTTGTGAAATCTCCAGAACTGCTGGGAGACATTTGAGACAAATTCAACATTGTGCACGCTTCATAATACTTGACAAATTGTCAGTTCATGGGAAATACTGGCATTAAGCCCACTACCAATGTGAATAGGTAGTGTGGACCCCTTTATCTATGTAGAGCAGCCACAATTCTTATGGATTTCCACATAGGTCCAGGGATCCAGGTTAGTGGGTACTGATACAGGTTGGGAGGTCTAGTTAGCTGCTTCTGACTGGTATGGAATTTTATTGGGATTTTAAGAATCCAGGCTCTTTGAAAAGCCTATTTGTTCTAATGAAAATCACTCCGTTTCAGCAACAAAAGAAGAGGGTTGGTACATCAGGGATGGGTTTTTTCTTGTTTTTTGTTTTCAAAATCCTTTAAGTTAGGATTTCCAAATGCTTCATTTCTTTCTAGTAACCTTTTAATCTAGTAAATAAAAACAAAATTTGCGATGCACTGTGTCTGCATGGAACCCCACTAACTTCAGTGTAACTCCGCATGGGCACAGGAGCCTGACCTTTTGGCAGGGTCAGGGCCTCGGCTATGAACCCCAAAAGAGAAAAGATCGGTTTGCCATTGTGCAAATAATTACCATTAAATCCTGTAAAACCCTCACACTAGAAAGGAGTTTATTACACAGTGGCACCATGCGCTAAATAAATAATTTTTTAAAAAATGGGGAAATGGGGAAGATTAATGTCTCAGGAATTTGGTGCTAAAAATAACTAATTCTAATTTGGTGTGTAGTGCCACATGGATCAATAGCAAAACTTCCAAAGACAGTATGCAGAAATGAACTTTTTCCTCTGTATTAAATTGTATTCACTTTTAAAGATGGCTGCAACCCCGAAACAAGTCAAAAGTCATTTTTTCCCCCAAAATGCAGTTAGTAAGAAAAATTGCTGCATACAAAAGCTCTCAGCTCTCCTCACAGGATTGTTCAAATTGAGCAGATAAATTTGTCTGGGTTTGCATCTTCATTAAAGGGAGACATTTAGCAGAGCACTTGTTTGTTATAGTGCAGCTGAAGAAACATCTGAAGAAGTGGTGTTTTACCCACAAAAGCTTATGCCCAAATAAATGTTAGTCTTTAAGGTGCCACCAGACTCCGTGTTGTTTTTGTTTGTTATGGGTTAGGACCAAGCCAGTCCACTCTCACTAGTCCACCATTAATCCCTATCACTCCAACTAATAACTGTCAGGCTCCAGTAATAATGGCGGAGGGGGGGGACCTAATTAAAGCCATATAGCCAATCATATTTCACCACAGTAATGGGGATTACACAGCCTGATTACTTTGGACAGTATCACTTTTACATATGCCTGTGTTTCTTGTAATCAAGGTAATGAAGTATATTGGGGAGTTTAGTGATGCTTTTATTAAAAAGTGATACTGTCATTTCTCTGATAAAAATGAGGTGACAATACTATGCCAACAAACATACAAAAACATAAAAATGGAGGGATGGATATTTATACAAGCATAACAGCAATAGCAGGATTTCTAGGGATGTTGAAGGAAAGTGAATGCTTAGATGAATTGTCTTAATATGGTATTATTTATAAATTTATAAGTTAAAAATGTATTTAATTGAATAGCTGCATTCCTATTATATTGCTTACTATTACATTTTTAAACTATTATAATTATTAGTAATGTCAATTAGAGCTTGCGGTCTCTTTCATGCTTTTCTTTATTCTTAATCAGCTTTCACACAAACAGTTGTTATAATTTTTTTAATCTTACTTTTTTCTGAGGTCATGTCAACCTGAAAGAGAACACACAAAGTGAAATGGTTACAATATCACACTTGTGCATGTATATATATGTATATATAAGGTCTTATGGGGTAAATTTTCAAAGTTCGCCTTTGGTTTTGTCTTCACAGTTTTGTCTGTGGAATTCTGACAGCACTATTATTTGTGCACAAATAAAAGAATCTCACATGTAAATGGAATTTACACATCCAAAATGGTGTGAACAAAATTAGGGGTTACATTCTGAACATTTAACCCTGAGAGTCAACTCTACTGGTAGAATGAATGGAAAGAAAGGAATTGGGTAATGCTAAAACTATATTGCATATAACCCTGGGGCCCACCGTTTGTCTTCAGTAAGTGTGAAGAATTCCCATATCCGCCAATAAGAATTCTATATGTGGATAAATGCAAGATGTTGCCCCAAACTATTATCTTTATCTTCTATCTCTTGCTTTTCAAGGGAGTGATCAGAACAGAAATACATTATTACGAATTGTGACACACACCTGCCTTATGATCACTTGTAGGTTACATTACTATTGGTAAACCTTAGGTGAACAACTACAGATTAATGTAAGCAACTATTTTAATGTCAATGTCCTTGTGTAATTACTGCACTGCTAGTGGAAATCCCACAGATGAACAAAGGGAAATACAGACTCCCTAAAATTGGTCTAATTTTTGGACAATTCACCTCACAATAGTTCCCCAAGTGTTCTTCTATGTCTGTATAATAATGAATTTTAGTAATACAAAATCAGTAAAAACTACTATTTTAATTCTATGTTGGGATATTGACCCAGGCAGGTCATTTTTAAAACTGAAACAATTAGCCTCATGGTTCAGGGTCTAACACTGTTGGGTGTTGGGAAGGGAGTTGTAACTCCTATGTGTATCAGCAATTGACAGAAGCAGGATATCAGATTAGATAGATAAATGGAAACAGATTTTCAGAAATGTTCCACACCCATAACTGGGCCAGATTTCCAAAAGAGCTCAGCCGCTATTAGGCTCTTCAAAAATATGGCCATACTTTTACTTGCCACCTGCCAAGTGCTGAGCACTTCTGAAAATACGGCCCAATTATTTAAATGTCTATGGCCTAAGGTGTGTTCTATTATAATCATTCCAATCCCTAATATTTAGTTTTTTAAATGGCAACCTGAATAATTGTGTTATCTAAAATTCTTGCAATAGTAGTTTCCAAACTCCGTTCTGTGATTCGTGGAGAATATGTTAATAGTTCATAGGGTGCTGGCTGGTCATATGATTCTAGCTCTCTCTTTCTGTTTCCAGCTGGTAACCGTCAATACAACACAACTAAAAATACATAAATATTTTTCTGATGTTACTTCACCATGTAAGGCTCAGAGCCTAAGAAATATCTGTAATTGCCAGAAGAATATAATGTGATTGCAAATATAAGAGGAGCTGACCCATCAGACAAATACATGGACTTTGTCATAAAAGGTACAGATTCTCAAGTGGGTTACAGCCCCTTTGTGCAATTCAGGTGGCACAAAGGGCCATAATCTGGCTTCAATTCCTCACCAAGAATTTCCCTGGTGTAGTGGAACTGTCTGCTGGATGTAACTATGCTGGATCTGGGTTTGTGCCTGTGTTGTAGAGCATGTCAGGGTTGTTCCAAAGGGGTCAGAGCACAGCTCTGCTATGCCATGCTCCATTGGCACTTGGGGTCTTGTAGAATTGCCTAGTAGCAATTCTAAACTGTATGAGAATCAGGAAGGTGTAACTAGCACCTAGACACCATCCTTTATCTTCTGCACTGAGTAGCTCTGAGACAAGAGAGAATCAGGCCACATGTTTTTGAGACATAGGTGCTGGAACTAGAAGTGCTGGGGGTGCAGCAGCACCCCGTGGCTTGAAGTGGTTTCCATCATATGCAGAGTGTACAGTTTGGTTCAATGGCTCTCAGCACCCCCACTATACAAATTGTTCCAGCACCACTGCTTTGAGACTACAAAAAACTATTGAAATCTTTTCAATACCGAAAAAAAAAAGGTCCTTTGTATTTATTGTTGGATAAAACACCATTTTTTCCCTAGGTAAAAACAACAAACCTTTGCACCCTTCTACCCATCAATTTTGCAAGCAACCATGAATCTCACTGAACTTCATAAAATGGAACTTAAACAGGACTAACCTATAAGGAATGGTGCTCCTAACTGAACCATCTCATTAGCACTAGGTCAGTGGACAATATAATATGCCCCAAAGGACAAAACATTCAGTCTTCTAAGACCTATGCTAGTGCTCACTTGTTAGTAGAAATAACCAATAGCAGAGCCATGATGAAGTGGCATTATAACACAATTACCTCTTCTTCCTGCTCTTGGTCTGATTCCGATTCCTTTCAGCCCCAAAATGCCATGCAACAAGAGAGGGGAAAAAGAGAGGAGAAAAAATACGGACTATTGAGAAGAAAAGGATAGGAAAAGTATTGTTTCTGACAAAATTCAACAGGCAAAGAGTAGGTAAAAAGCACAGTTTTTGCAAGTCAGTTGTCACGAATCAAAAATGGCAGAGGGTCAGTTTAAATATAAAAGGTGGCAGTGTCAAGCAAATTATAAACAGAAAAGCTGCTTGTGGGATATTAGGCTTCTAATGTGTCCTAAATCCTGTGATGGAATGTAGGTATACACCATAGAACTCGTACATACTGTGTATATTAAGGGAGCATGGGTAAATACTTAAAAATACTTAATAATTACTTAATAATTAATAACCCTTTCAAAACTAAAGTGTTACGAGCAGTGTTAAGGCATATGATAGAGACATGCAGCATATACATAAAAGTATGGTGCTCTAGTTGACTATTACAAGGCACCTTCTACAGCAGGTTACAACACATCTCACAATAACGTAATGTATTTCTTCTAATCATGTTTAATCAAGGGTGAAATTCACCCCTGGGCAGGGGGCTGCCCATCTGGTAAGAAAGAATGGCAACAAGACAGACGTTAGTCTCGCTTAATGCACTCTTGGAAGGCACTCAAGTACTGTGGTTATTAGAGAGGTACAAGGAGGATAGAATAGAATTGTGCTGGCCCTCTGCACAGGTGAATTCCTCTTAGTGCCTGAACCAGCTCTCATTGAAATGAATGAAAAGACTTATGGACTTCAGTGGAACCCCAATTGGGCTCAAATATACTATTTATAAATATTAGCAAATACTGACTTGTTCCTACTTGCCTTTGCTATTAGCTGCTTTCCTTCACCAGGTATATCAATATGCCCTTTGAGAAGGTTCTGATTAGAGAGCAGTTGCAAAGTATGATGTTGTTAAGCACACTGTGGCAGATTTTTGACAGCTTTGAACAGATGGCAAAAAATGTTCCTGCTGTATTAGAATCCTATTTAGGATTTGATTCTGTTAGCTTTGATGCTGTTATAACTACTGTAACTTGTAGAGCACATTAACTATTGCAACTTCACTTCTGTCCAACGATATGAATGAACAATGAAATTGTTCTGTCAGTGACATGGAAATGCCATTGCAAGATACTTTGATTTTCAAGCCTCTTATGGCCAGGTAATAAATAATAAAAATATATTTGGAACTTCTTTGGCACTTTATATATGAGGAATGTGCATTATAGATATTAACAAATTTATTCTTATATAACCCTGTGAGAGGTGGGCTTGAATGGGAACTCCATTTCTATAGAGAAGGCATTAGGGCACAAAGTGGTCAAGCAATTTACTCGAGATCACATAGGAAGTCTTTGGCAAAGATGAGAATGGAACCTAAGTCTACTCACTGATTTCCAGTTCTGTGTTTTAACACTGTACAGAATTGTCATTAGCTTCAATATAATTTTGGCATGGAGATCAAGCTTAGCCTAGGCCCATTCCAAAATCAACTGAAGTCCATGGTAGTCTTTCCACTAACTTCAATGGGCTTCACATCACACTTTGCATATCCCTTGTGACCCAGATTTTGTTTTTTGGACTATTCCATCTCCAGAATGAAGGGTATGTTTAAAAACTTAAAGAATGGAAATAATGTCATTTGAAATTCAGTCAGAAAGATATATTGCCTCAAATCTGATATATTCCCCCCATGCAAAGTGATATGTCAAATATGCATTGTGTGTTCTCAAAAGAATGGTTGTGCCAATATTCAAATAAACTGATAGATTCTGAATACTATTTATTTTTCCCTTGCTAATACTAAAACCCTTAGGCCTGGTTGACACTACAGCATTAAGTCAACTAAGGCAGCATATGTCGACCTAATTATGTCAGTGTACACACTATCGCCTTGCTCCCACCAATGTAAGGGCAGGTCTACACTATAGCTGAGATCGATTCACCAGCGGTCCATTTAGCAGGTTTAGTGAAGACCCACCAATTTCACAGCAGATTGCTCTCCAGTCGACTCCTGTACTCTACCCCGGATGAGAAGAGTAAGGTAAGTCGACGGGAGAGTTTCTCCCGTTGACTCACCGCGGTGTATACCTGTGATAACTCGACCTAAGGTATGTTGACTCCAGCTACGTTATTCACGTAGCTGGAGTTGCGTAGCATAGGTCGACTTACCGCAGTAGTGTAGACATAGCTTAATTGTCCTACTGCTCCAACATAGAAACTCCACCTCCACGAGAGACAAAGGGCTTATGGCAGTATAGTTAGGGTGATGCAGTGTCCCTGTAGACACTGCGTTACTTATATCTACTGGCTATCATTCTGTCCACTGGAGCCATGAAATTGACAAGAAGCCAGCTCCTGGCTCCCCAGCCAGGCTGCTACCCGATCTCCGCTACAAGCTGGGCTGCCACCCAGGCTCCTGGCTCAGGCTGCTGCCCAGTCTCCCCATTCCCCATGGGCAGCCGTGCTGCCCCCTCAGGGTCCCGGCTCCCCACTCCAAGTCAGGCTGCTGCCCAGGCTCCCAGCTCCATGCTCTGATCTGGGCTGCTGCCTGGGCTCTCAGCTTCCTGCTCCCTGCTGAGAGCATGGCAGATGACCGGACTCCGGGTGCAGATCACCCCGCTGGAAGCACGGATGCCCCCCTGGGTTTCTAATTTCCCCACCAGGAAGAGAGCAGCCACACCGGGCTTCTTGGCTCCCCACTCCCTGCCAGGAATGGGGCAGTCGACTGGACACCAAGCATAGATCTCCCCACGAGGAGCCTGGCTGCCTTCCCTGGTCTCTTGGCTCCGTACTCCCCACGGGGAGTATGGCTGTGCCCGGCAGGAAGCTCCGCGCCTGGAGTCTGGTCAGCTGCCGTGCTACTGGTGTGGAGCGGGGAATCGAGAAACCCAGTGCGGCTGTCCCATTCCTGATGGGGAGAAGGGAGCCAGGAGGCGGGCAGCCAGGCTCCCAGTGAGGAGCAGGGAGCCGCATATCGAGCTGAAAGCCCTGGCTTTCAGTCCCCCACGCTGCCCCTCTTAAATCAGTGAAAGCGCTCCTGGTGAGGATGCGCACTAACGACAGAAGGGCAGTGTGGACATGAACCACTGCAGCTGTATGTCAGCCTAACATAGATTGACTTGAGTTTATAGAAAACATGCCCTAAATTATAAGTCTTTAACAATCTTTTGCCCTCCTGCCTATTTCCTGGTTGTGCTGTGATACTGATGATCCTAAACAAAAACTTCTATAAAGCTCTGATATAGTACAGTTAACATTACCTTTGTGTAAAGTGGCAATGTGATATTTAAGTTGCAGATGGCTTGATGGACTAGCCCTCTTGTAGATTTTGGCTCCTTCATAAATGATAGTCGCCCACAAGGTTCTTGTGTGGAGTCTCGTACCTAATGCAGCAAAGATATAAAAGTTTAATCTGTACTTTAGCTGCACTCTGTATTCCATATGCAGTGTCAAAACTAGTTACAGGAAGAGATTAGCTTTGGAAAAAAGCTTCTTCATGTATGTGGATGTATGTTTATGGTCTTGTTGTTTCTGTTTGTTATATATTTGAGTATGTGTATATATGTGAAAAACAGGAGAGATCAGCTAAACAATTTAGACACTTTGAAGTCAGTAATAACGATTTATTCACACAATGCAGTTTGAGACAGTAATTGCACTGTGACTATGCTCTCATGGTAACCGGCACTAACTCTGTTTTTCATTGACATATTGATGCTAGGTCATTTTAAAATTAATCTATAAAATAAAAACTTTCAAAATTCACACATACTACCACCATAATCTATACATGCCTTTGTATCTTCCTAGGTAGATTATCATCAATTGCTGCTTCTTTGACTTCATTAGTAACAAGAGACAGTAATTGATCATTTAGCCTCTGCTATAGGCAGAGAGTGACAAAGGTCACACTTAAAAGTTTTCTTCCATTTCAAAATACCTTATCAATTAAAGCCATAATCAGTGCACTTAACATTGAGAATACTGCTGGAATATCTCTGAAAAACTGCAAGTTATTTAAGTGTGACCATGTATAACCCCTGAAACAAAACAAAATGATTATGAGATCATGAGATGTTCTGAGACTTCGAAGTAAACCTTGGAAGATCCCCATGTATCACATCTGTAAGGCAGAACTGGACATGCAACATTTAGGACTTCAAATATGAAGTGTTTTTAGGTTCTGTAAATAGTCTTGGGAAGTACATACAAATAAAAGAATTATACCTAATTACGGGTTTCCTCACCAAGGCCAAATGATAAAAATTCATCTTAAATATAGCCATGTGGTTACACGCGTCTATTAACCTGAATCTACAGGACGGAGAGCCACACGACATACTTTCAGGACTGTATTAGAAAATTCAGGATGGGTCACAACCATGTGAAGCCAGCAGTATGTGACAAACACAGCTGAATCGGTTCTATAGAAAGAAGTCACATTCCTCCAATAGTGGGCTGGGTTGGAGGGCGGGGGGAGGTGACACACGAGGGCGTTCCTTGGTTATGACTAACCTATCTAGAATTGTAGGTGCTTTCTCAAAATTCACTTCTCAAGTAATCCCCTTTTGTATCGCTGACTAGCTAAATTAATTTTACATCACAGAGATCATTAAACGTTTTTAAGTTAAACAAGGACGTGAAATGACTGGTTTAGCAATCTCAGCCCCAGTAGGCCCTGGCACCACTGTTGGTGATACAGAATTACCCCAATACTCCGAGGCACAGTCACTTAGGGATGGCTTTGAAACCCATTGTCAGAGAATTGGGGGAAAATCTGCTCTGCACTGCCTATGAAAGTGCTTTTCTATGGGCTGTTTCTAGTGCCACTGATATGACAATTTTCAAAAGTAATTGAGTCACCTTATAACTGCACCTGAAGCCCTCTGAACCTCTCCCTCTAAAAGGAGAGAAGTGCATTTGTCAGAGGTAGGTGTAAGCACAGCAGATCCATGCCAGTAGGTCTACAGCTGTTATCACAATCAGCTTGCTCCTCCACTTGAGACCCTATGAAGGCAGTGGATGAGCAGCATAATTTGAAATACACATAAAGGACTCATTCCTGCTCACATTAAAGTCAAAGGACGTTTTGCATTGCCTTCAGTCGGAGTAAGTTTGGGCCCAGAGATGAAGAATACCTATGGCACAATTGAAGAACTACACCTGTATTTATATGATTTTGGTGTGATAAGTAGTAAGGCCAGCACAGTACAATTCAGCCAACCTGTCTGTGATGCAGACCAGTACTTGTAGCTTTCTCGTGAACCACAGTCAAACCACTTAGTATCAGCGCTCCGGAGGCTTATCTGCTACTATAAATAGCAGAGTTCGAATACAGGAGTATTAAGAGGATTTTCCCAATTATGTAAATCCACTTGCTGCCTTGCACAAGTGTTTCCTTCTGTCACAATGTATTTCTGTAAAACAGAGGACTGCACTTGCAAATGGACCAATCAAAGGATGAAAAATAAAACATAAGGACTAAAGGAGCTGTTCCTTCATCTCATTAGATAGAGAGCAGTCTTCCAAAAGAGACAACATTAACGACTGAAATGCATCACTGTAAGTATGCCATGCACTGATGAGAGTGATATAGCCACAGATTAGTACGCATACCGTGCATTTTTACCCAGATTTGGGACCATTCAATAAAGTCTGGTTTGCCCTACCAGACAACAGGAGGCAGTGGTTGCTCATATCAACAAAATACTTATTTCAGAATTTCTTACATGTGAAGGTGGGGAATCTGTGGGATGGACATTTTCCAGACTGACAAGTGTATTGAAAACCCAGAGCCAGCCCTGAATAAAACCACAGTCCATAACTGAAGTTATTCCATTACCTTGACGAACAGTGGAAGTCTATTTTCTTTGAAGGCATAAAAACTGAATATATGATGTTGCCCACTTTTTGTTAGTGGCACCAGATTGCCAAAGCAGTCAACGTAGATAGGCTTTCCTTCTAATACCTATGTGGAGTTAAAAAAAGAAACCCCCCCAAATCATATGAATGGCCATATTCAATATTCATTTCTACCACATTTTGATTTATCCTTACGAAAGCACAATTCTGCATTGATTTGAACCAATCTTAAAATTTTCAGAATACAATGATCTCAACGCTCAGCATTAGTGTTGCCATCTATAATTTTCCAGAATGTGTGAAGACACATTTCAGATGATTAACTTCAATTCTAATTTTGAATATCATACTAGTTTCATCTACTAAGAGTAGTGAGAAGTGCTTATTAATGAGAACGATGCCTTGTGTTCCGTAAATCTGTGCAGATTTTCCATTTACAAGAACGTGTGCATTTTTCAGCATACTGCACTAAACTGGTTACCATACAGTGGCCCTCACCCAGGGCACCCGCTAGCATCATGCCACAGCACGACAAGTGCACCTACCCCAGTTTTCTTTTCAGCTCTCACCTGCCCTTTTCTGACTAACTCTGTTCCCTCTTCAAGCAGTCAGTCACTCTGTGTTCACCACTACAGTTGAAGGAAAGATCTTAGTACATGAGCAAACTCAGGATCCCAATTTTGAGCTAGCATGTAGCAAATTTGGCTGAGAGTATCGTGAGGTTACACGTTTTACCTTCTTGGTCAATTCAAATAATTCCATAGTTTGTGTATTCTGCAGCAGGGTGACCGTAACGGTCCAATCTACTTGGAATAGTCTTAGAGCTGAGGCTTTTGCCTTGGGCTCCATAGGCCCAGTTTTCAGAGGGGTTGTGCACTTGCAGATCCCACTGGCTCCCACTAAAGTTATGAGCCTTCAGTACCTCTGAAAACCAGGCCTCAAGTGAATGTCTAGGATGCCTCTAGGATACTGCTTCTATCTCCTGGTAGTTATTTATATGACCCTTCCTCAGTCCCAGGGAACTCATCTCATCACAGTTTTTGGAGTCACCCCACACAAACTATCAGCACATTCAAAGAGCACTTCTTACCTCTACCTCCCCAGAATTTAGCCTTGCCAATGTAATGAGTATCTATTTTATCTGTCTTCTCTGCAAAAGATTGCCTATCACCGCCTTTAGCACCAGATGCTGAACCTGAGAAATCATTTATGGATGTTGGGATTTAGAGTAGAAAAATGTGTTTGTAAGGAGGCAGAATGCACTGTGCTTTATCCATTTCCCGCTTGTCATCAAATTTGAAGGAATTGACTCAGCCAGTAAAAGAGCATTTAACAAACAGCGCTAATATCCACACAGAAAGGCTTTTCTGTGTTCAATACGAAACATGAATATTTATCAAACCTGCTAATTTAACTTCTTGGTGTTGGTGGATGAACACGGCTTTTCTCACTGATGTCAACAGTAAACATGCTGACAAAATCCAACTACTGCTGTCAAGGTGTTGACGATCTTTGTGATTATTAATAGGTATTCGGTGGAAAGTGGCAGGTGGGCACCTAACTGCTCTTAGAGCCTTTGAAAATCCAGAGCGCCATCCTCTATAAAATTTGATGTGCCTTACAAAGCTTAAATCATTTAAACATCAAAAACATGACTAATAAGTGCAAAAGAATGAATCCTGAGGTGGTTACTTGGCTTTTTCGAGTTCCTTCCTCAGGCAAACTTCTAAAGGAGTCAGTGGGAGATTATCTGAATAACAAGGAATTTAAGATTTTGTCTTGACAGGTTACATCGCAAAGCTAATTAAAATTAAATCGCTCTCCTGTGACCACCACAGAAAGGGTCACTGTGCGCTTTTCCTAGTGTTGAACAAAGCTTGCAGCTCCCATGTCTACTGGCAGTGCACAGCTGCCTTCATCCCGCCATTCCACTGAAGGTCTTGGAGTCAGAAAGCACAGGCTACAAAGTGAGCAGCCCTGGGTTGGAAGGAAGTGGGTGAGGCAGGCTGGTAGATGCATTGATTTATAACATCTTCCAGGTAGATTCCACAGACAGGGTTCCTACAGAGTGCGCAGGTGGGTTTAAAACTGCTTCTTCCTCTGAGAAAATTGTAAGGTGTGTGCATCGGTGTGCAATACTGCTACACCTGCCCTTGGGGTGATCTCCCTCCATTGTAGCTGCCCAGTGACCTAATTTCTCTGTTTTTGTGTACCAAATTCTGCGGTCCTTCATAGCCAACGTTCCTACCAACTTCAGTGACAGTTTTGCCTGTCTAAGGGCCACAGGAAATAGCCCACTGTAATCTTTCCTCCTCCCCCCAAAACTAGCATTACTCTTGCTTGACAAGAAACAAAGCGAGCCTTTCAGCAGGAGTATTCCTGTCTCCCTCAGCATTGTTTGTACACCACAGCAGAGTTCGTTTGATGAAGGCAGGACCCATTACCTTTCTGTATTGCTGTTTTGCATAGGAGTGATCATCACAGTATCCTGAGGACTCCCCTCCCCTGGATTCAATAGAGAGTGCCACCTATATAATACTCTCTAACCCTATTGGCATGAGGAGTAAAGGAATGAGTTTAGAGATTATTTTTTTCAAAAATGCCTCAAAAGAGACTTAGGAGCCTGAGTCTCATTGAATGTCAATAATATTTAGGTTTCTAGGTGCCTAAGTCAATTTTAAAAATGGAATCTAGGCTCCCAAAGCCACTTAGATGTTTTTTTAAAATTTTACTCGAGGGCTTGGAACTCTGAGCCTCCAGAATGAAGCATCTACAGGCCACTCATTCCAGCACCGTCCCAATGCTTTCTTTTAATCTAAAGATTACAACTGGGATTTTCCAAAGAACTCAGTGATGGCCTACCTTAGCTCCCATTGATATGACATGAGAGTTTCATATCAATTCAGAGCTGGCCTGAAACTTGGTGCTTGTTTTGAATTATCTTACACCTTGGTCTGAGATCAGAGTATTCTGCTTACAAAACATAACCAACTCGGTATGTAAACTATGCATACAACTTGAAAGTATAAAAAGAGTTTTCTGCAATTGCTGTTCATTTTTATGAACAGAAAAGCAGACTCAAAAGGCCAGTATACATTTCCACACACAAAAATATACCATCACATTCTTTGGTTTGGAGGATGTAAGCTTGATTTTGAATCCAATTACAAAACATTTCTTAAATACTAATGTCTGCCTCCTATATCAGATAGCATGCAGAATTTGTGATTTTAGAAATAGATGTGGCAAGACACTGTGAATGAAGACAAAAAAAATGATACTCTATAGTCTTGTATTGTACCTCTACATCCCTGCTTCTGGCAACTTCTGCAAAGTTTTCCTGTTGTTCTAGCGTTTTATCCACCTTGTCATCTGTCATGCAGAAGCACCTTAATCGAGCTTCAATGGGATCATGTGATTTGGCAAACACAACAAATTTGGCCATGTAGGGCACACAGATAATCTCTCTGTACACTTGGGAGGCAAAAGTAACAGATTCCTGTATCTGTCGACAGTCTACCAACCAAAACCTGTGAAGGAACATGAAGAGCAGTTATTGAAACTGGCCATCTAGCAAGATGTAAGCAATGCAAATCTCCATGCTGGTAGTGTAGACACTGTCCTGGAACCATTCCCCTCTGACATCAAGTAACACAGCCACAGTTATTCATGAAAAAACCAGAAAAAAATAGAAAATTAAAACTCATCAATTTTGGGAGATGAGGGTCAGGCTACCCACAATGCATTTTTTCTTGGTGAAAGGAAATTTTAACAAATGATATAGATCCTAATCCAGCAAAGATTTCAAGTTTGGGTGAAGTATATGTGGAAGTCTTTGCAGGTTCAGGACAATAAACAGTAACTTGCTGAATTAAAGCCCTGCTCACCTAACCTGTTGTCATTAAGGCTTAGCTGTAAACCAAAATATGCCCTACTAATCTCCATGTCAACTAGACAAGAAACTGCATTTTACAGCAGTGAACAGAACATACGATCTGCTGATAGGACATGAAAGGAAACTCTTTTCCTAGAGAACATCCCCCAGTACTAACCAGCTCCTGCACTATGGCCAGGCAGATTTACCCGAGCAAGAAATGAAAGCCTGGAACCTCAGGTATTATCTGGATTTTACAAACGATACAGCCCATACTGCCTGACATAGTTTCTTAGATAATATGCCTGCCTATAAACTGATTAAATCAATGAGAGGCCATCGTTTATCTGGCTTCACTTATTCAACAACCACTTACTTTAAACTGCTTACAAGAGAATACCAACTTCTAGCACTTTCCTCCAGCAGAGTTCATTGAAAACATTCCTCACTATTTCTCACTAAGCAACTTTCATTCATGTGATGTTGCAACAGACCCATGTATCGCAGACAGTAGACACAGATCACTATATAAATTGCATGCAAACCTCAGAAACCAGGACTAGTACTACAGCTCCAAAAACAGGCCTCTACCAGTTGAGCAGAAGGAAAACTTCCCTTACTTCCCAACTACCTTACCTTCCACCTGCTCTTTTGGCTAGTCAGTAGACAGCAACATTACCCCTTCTCAAAATGCAAGAACATAAATATTACCATTTTTGATTACAACTGCCATACACTTTGTTGAGACAAATAGACTGCTCTTTGTGTAATAAAGGCAGTGAAAAAAAAATCCTATCTTGTACAGTTCTGAGCTGAAGCAGCATAAATGCCCTGTTATATATTTTAAAATGAAAGGAATAAAAGCTGTTATTTTCATTTAGTTTATCTCTGGAGCTGATGGAATTTCATTTAAATAAAATTTGATGAGTGGGTGGAAAACGTGGTTGAGTTTGACACCCGTAGGAAGGAGGAGGAATTCACGAGGGGTCAAAGACTCCTCAGAGTTGATACAATCTACAGGGGGCTTATTACTTACTGTAGATCACATGGTACAGCGTCCCACAAACCATGCACTTTGAAACGTGATTACTCTGGTCTTACTCAACTGAAGATGAACAATAATGGATATTCATTCTGTGCCTTTCTTTACAACATTGAATGTGTTCATTGATTAAACAGTGGAAACTGATGACATCTGAACATGGGGAAGCAAATCTGATACTCAAAGGTCCTTAATTTACAGAAGTGGGGAAAGACTGTACTGTATCTGACTCAAACCAGGGAGGCAAACCTACCTTGAGAAGCCTCCACAGTGCTCAAACAGAGGAACATTTAAAAATTTGATTGCATGTACAGCAGACAAAAAGTACATCTGAGACTAAATTTGTGTCTGATGGAATGGAAATTGGCCAAGACTCCAATCAACTTCTTCAGTATTCTAGAGAAATGTAGTGATTTCCCAAACATTGCCTGGAAGGACTTAATCCTGTGAATGGGAGTGTGATTCTTGTAAAACCATTTTAAGACCTCAATTCAGAAAGGTACATATGCCTGTGGCTAACTTTAAAGCACATGCAGTACTGCTCACTGACTTCATGGATTTTACTTTAGGCACAGGTTTAAATATCTTGCTGAGTGAAAAGAGAGCAGGTGGAGCTTATAGAACAGTGGATTTCAAACTGCGGGTCATGACCCAGTACTGGGTCATGGAATGTAAGGCCCTGAGTCGCGGTGGCTGTGGTCAGCACCGCTGACCGGGCCGTTAAAAGTCCCGTCGGCAGTGCTGCCCGGCTAAGGCAGGTTCCTGCCTGTTCTGACACCGCGCTGCACCCCGAAAGTGGCCAGGAGCAGGTCCGTCTCCTAGGCGGGGGAGCTACGGGGGTCTGCGCGCTGCGCCCACCTGAACACTGGCTCTGCACTACCATAGGCTGGTTCCCGGTCAATGGGACCTTAGGGGAGTGGTGCTTGCGCGCCTCCACCTCGGAGCCAGACCTCCTGCTGGCCGCTTCCGGGGCACAGCACGGTTTGCGGTGCCGGGACATGGAGGAAGCCTGCCTTAGCACCCCTGCTGTGCAGCTGACTGGGAGCTGTCTGAGGTAAGCCTGCGCCACAATCCTCTACCCAGCCCTGAGCCCCCCCAAACCTGGAGCCCCTTCCTGCACCCCAAACCCCTCATCCCCAGCCCCACCCCAGAGCCTGCACCCCCCCAGCCTAGAGCCCTGACCCCCTCCTGCATCCCTACCCCAGCCCTGAGCCGCACACACACACACCAAACCCCTAATCCCCAGCTCTGTTGGGTCACGGGCATCAACAATTTTCTTCAACTGGGTCACCAGAAAAAAAGTTTGAAAACCCCTGTTTAAGAAGGCCTATACGTCAAACAATTGTGACTCATTGTTCACACACTAACAGCTTCCACATCTGGGCTTGCTGTTGATGCCATAACCCTAGTGCAGCTCTAGACCTGGATCTCTCAAATACAGTGTCTAATCTGCAATGCTGACTATTGAATGAAGTCTTTAATGTATGGCCTTTAACATAACTAATGCTGCATACAGCTGTTGAGACACAAAATACAGCTGAAGAGGTCTCTCTTTTGGTCTCTAGTGAAAAGTGTTTATTCCCCATCCATTTGAGACTGAGCATTTTGGGTACTTACCTTTTTAAAGCTTTACTGCTGGGCTTTCATTGCAAGTGGGGCTGTCTACACTGGGGAAATGTCTCACCAGTTCTACCAACAGAGCCCTTGTCTAGACAAGGTTCCAGAAGCTTGACTCAATTTTACCATTGTTTTGCTTAGACTTGCTTGTCAGTAGATTCATTTAATTAAAATAGTAGTAGTACCTGGTCTGGCTACCAAATGTTTGTCTATATCATCCACCAATTTTAACACTGGTTCAGTAGAAAGGGTGTTAGATCCTGAGAGCTCTGTACGGCCCTCTGCTGGTGAAAAGCAGACATTTTGTTTTGCTCCCTTGTCATCCCCCCTTTCCCTAGCCATGTGCTATATATATATATGCCTTTATACTGCGGGATGGAAGCAAGGATGGCTCTATTAGCTCTATTCATACAAATGTTTCTATTGAACCTGATGGGACAAGTTGCATGAGTGAAGTTACTCACAAGAATTTGAAGGACCGGGCTCATAGATTAAAAAGTCTTTAGGGAAGGAACTGTATCTTCCTAGATGTGTGTCTGGGCCTCAAAGGCGTGGGAACTAGGGATGCAGGGGGATGCTGCTGGCCCCGGGCCTGTGTCCCGGCTGCCAGCCTCAACTCTGGGCGGGGGGGACGGGGGAGGCGGTGGTGGACAAAGGTAAGGGGGCTGGCTTTCAACACCCTCACTATTAAAAATGTTCCACTGCTGGGCCTACCAGATTTTGATTCAGTGCCACTGTAATATAAATATCAGATAATAATAAACACCATATGTTAATAAAAAATATAGATTCTTTTGAAGATTCTGTTTATAGTTATTCAGAAGGATGAATCTGATCAGGAAAGTATTTCATCTCGGTGACACTGAACAGCTGCTAAAATCATGTCTCTGTTGTATCTGCAATGCAGCAAAATCTGCAGATAGGCAGATACTCTAGCTGAATTAATTTAGAATGAGTTAATGTGCAATTGCTTTGTTTGCAAATGGAAGGATGTGTTACTGCGGTTCGTTTTCATGTAAGCTTCACTCAGTTTGTTGACTGTGTCTCATGTTGTGATTTACATACAGGACCACTTCCAGGTCATTATACAAGTTCTCCCTCTCCGATTTCTGATTCTTTGGAGCTTGCTGGAAGTAACATATTATTTTATAAATTATAAACCAAGTACAGAAGCAACCTCTTTCCCCTGGTGGGTTTTCCCTGGATGAATCTTCAATTAACTGTTTAAACAAAAGACTTTTGGCTGCCCAGTCGAGGAGCACCTATCAGGCAAAACCATGGTGAGGTTTTCAAAGGGGTTCATTGATACTGCAACTCTGCACCCACTGAAATCTACAATAAAATTCCCATTTAATTCAGCAAGTACAACATTGAAAATCCCACATATGTCTGTAAAAAAAACATCTTCAGGCATAAAAGATCATATGAATGCAGTTGGGCCAATTATAAAATCTCCTCTCACATCCCAGTTGGATGGATGCACTCTGGGTCTAATCATTCATGCTATAGCAATGTTCTTAAGAGCGTCCATACTTTTAAACATTTGAGTAGTCTCATTGACTTCAATGGGTAAAATTACACATATGCTTAAGTACCTTGCTGAACTGTGGCTATCTTTTGCCACTAAACAGTTTAAAATAATCAGTTTATTCTGCTATATAGAAGATAATGGTTAAACTAAACTAAACCCCTTCCAAAAGAGATGTTAGATATAAGTGAGAAATGCATGGAAGAAAAAAGGACCAGATTTAAAGGGTTCAGTTTAACAGAGATGTTTTGCTGTGTGTGTACCTGGCAGACACATTTGTTGTGAAGGAAACACATTCATTGACAAACGTTAATGGTGTTGTTCCTGTAATATCTTCCCATTGAGCAGGGGTAGTTCCACCTGAAAGAATAAATAAATAAATAAATAAATAAAAATAATAGTTTAAAAACAAGCAAAATCCCAGCCCTCTTTTTTGTAGGAAATTTGTAGCATGTTTCAAATTGTTGTAAACAATAGGCCCAGTTTTTCCTTCAGTTACACCTGATGTTACGCCACTAATGTTAACAGGATTGCATGGATTTAGCCAAGGAGAGAGTTTGCCCAAATAAACCAATATTCATTTTCTCAAACGATGAGTGCTGAAGCACAGCTCTGGAAACAATCTTTTCAAACTGCATCTGAAACTGTATGGGACTTACAGCTAAATGCAAACCTCTGACATAGTAAAGCAAAAAGATGAGGCTAAAATTTTCTGTACAGTAACTCCTCGCTTAACGTTGTAGTTATGTTCCTGAAAAATGCGACCTTAAGTGAAACGGTGTTAAGCGAATCCAATTTCCCCATAAGAATTAATGTAAATAGGGGGGGTTAGGTTCCAGAGAATTTTTTTTCACCAAACAAAAAACTAGATTATATATATGCGTATATATATATATATATACACACACACACACACACAGAGTATAAGTTTTAAACAAACAATTTAATACTGTACACAGCAATGATGACTGTGAAGCTTGGTTGAGGTGGTGAAGTTAGAGGGCGTAAGATATTTCCCAGGGAATGCCTTATGGCTAAATGATGAACTAGCATTCGGCTGAGCCCTCAAGGGTTAACACATTGTTGTTAATGTAGCCTCACACTCTACAAGGCAGCATGAATGGAGGGAGGAGAGACAGCATGGCAGACAGAGACACACACCCTTTGTGTGGGAGAGAGAGAGAGACGTGCATTGCCCCTTTAAGTATGTTGACATCACTCTAAGTACATTGCCTTTTGAAGTATATCAGGAAGTTGAGACAGCAGCTGCGGCCAGCAAGCTCTCTCCCTCCTGAGCCCTGTCATGTCCCCATCCTGCTCTATATGGAGAAGGGGTAAGCGGGGGACAGGAGCGGGAGGAGATGGGACACCGTAACATTAGTTCCCCTCTGTCCCCCCATCCTGCACAGCAAGCAGGAGTCTCCCGGGAGCAGCTCCAAGGCACAGGGCAGGAGCAGCACATGGCAGTGGGCTGAGGGACAGCTGAACTGCCGACAATTGATAGCATGATGGGCAGCTGCCGCACAGGGAACTTAGGGGAGCAGGAAGCTGATAGGGCAGCTGCTCGCCCCCCCTGGTTCCAAGCCCCCACCAGCTAGCTCCAGTGGGCTGCTCCTCCTGCAAGCAGTGGACAAAGCAGGCGGCTGCCAAACAATGTTATAAGGGAGCATTGTGCAACTTTAAACGAGCATGTTCCCTAATTGATCAGCAACATACCAACGAAACGTTAACCAGGGCAACTTTAAGTGAGGAGTTACTCTATGTCATAACTAAACATAACGGGGGCATGGATCAGCATTCATGTCACACTTCCTGTCAGTACCCAGCCCAAGCCAGGAAAGCTAATGATCTAACCAGCAGACCAAATTCAGTAATGAATCCTGATCACGTGCCACCTGAGGCATGTTGTGCAAATGCTAAGAAGGAGAAAAACGTAACTTCTGCTCATTCCAGATTCTTTACCCATATAGTGGGAAATTATCCCAGTAACAACTCTGCTGAAGTTGTACTTGGGAGGAAGAAATTATCATAATAAATTTGTGATTTCTAGTGTATAGAACTTCCTTTTCCAATTATTCTGATTAGACTCAAGTTAAAGTTTTGCTATTTATTTCAGCAGAATTAATTCTGCAGAAGAATATTTTGCACATATAGAAAAATCTGTCGTATTATATTTTATATGCCAGTTGGGGAACCCCTCACTCATATTAATGAGCAGTTACTCATAACTGATTTCAATAGGACGAGCTGACCAAAGAAAATCAGGGGTTCCAAATTTGGCCCTAAACTCTCTGGGACATTGATTGTGTTTCCTTATGTGTCATGAACGTTTGGACATCATTGACCAGAATATGGTGCTCCATAAACAGAACCAATGAAGAAAATGCTAAGAAGTGAAAAGCATGGGGCTATACAGCATGGAGAAAAATATACAATACTGCTGCTGTTCTCCCAAGTGGTGAAATATCAGTTCCACTCCAGTGGAATGAATGCAGTTTATTTTCATATCACAGCCCCCAGTAAAGATTTTACAGAGATTTATGTCAATGTAATCTTTTAATACATTTGACCAACAACACTTTGTGATCTCAAGAGTCTGCATCACATACAAAACTCTAGTGCACTAAGCCTACCTGTTATGCTGCACAGTAATCTTAAAGTGGGTGTTTCTCCCCCATAACCATTCATCATCCCATCACTCGAGGCTTTGGGGACAGGAATAGTCATTGTGATTGGCTTGTGGAATTTCCTCCTTCTTGGCTCCAGGGTGACTATAGGACTGAAGGTTGCCTTGTTCCCTAAAATCTTCCTTACAAGTTCATTGTGCATAGGTTGGGCCTTTCCAAAGTAACAAGACAAAAATGAATAAACAATATGGAAATGTAGCTTAATGAAGATGTAAATGAATGTATCTGACCCCTGCCAGTGTTATATAGCAAGTCGTAATTAAATCCCACAACTCCTTTGTGAACTACGTTAGCATTACCATTGTAGCACAGAGAGATTAAGTGACTTGCCCAATATCCGACAGTCAGTCAGTTACAGAGTCATGAATAAAACTCAAGAAATCTGACTCTCACTATCTTGCTCTAGCTTCTAGACCTGACTCTCTCTCCCACAATTTTTATTTTGCTGTAGTGGCATTTTAGATAGCAGTGGGCAAATGGTGAGCTGATGTAATTGTTCAGCTGTCTGCTGACTATGCAATATAGAAAATGTATTGTTTTACCAGGGTCATGGCTCAAATGAAAAGCCAATGAGGAAGGTGTAATAAGCCTTGTCACTGCTTCTCTGTACCTGGAGGCCAACACGAATTCGCTTGGTTAGTGCGCCCTCTGGAAAGACTGCCTGCACTTGTGGTACTACAGTGCTGCTAAGCACACCTCCCTCAGGTCCAATGAGGTTGCTGTCCTGTTTGATCCGGGACACCACTGCAAAGTACTGTGGGAAATCCCTGGTGATGATACGGCAGATACGCTTCTTCTCAAGCTCCTCTGGAGTGTCAAGTACTAAGTGAAAAATGAGTCAGGTTCACACAACGAGAATTTCATAGAGCCAACACAGCAATTTCCAGACAAGAAAAGCTATACATACATAGCAAATAAAGGTGAAAAGCTTTAAAGACCTTTGAAATTTAAAGCAAAAACAGTAAAAGTCAGAATTCTGAAGGGAGTGGGGAATTAGAGATAGCCCAAAACACCTAATTCAGAACAAGATCTTTACTTTCCTGTAATGTGGGGGACATATAAATCAAGAACTTTGATTTGAGCTGATCTTTACACTATGTACCTACTTGAAGGCCAAGGATAACATCAACAGCACAAAGCTCCAAACAGTGAGTTACTTAAGTATGTGATTTAAGCACATAGGCAGTCCCATTCAGTTCAATAGTATTACTCACAAGCTTAATGTTAGGCACATGCTCAAGTACCACACTGAATGAAGATCTAAGTATAGCCTTTCTAAAAACTAAAATGCATCCTTAAGGTACATCCTCAACTACAGCACAAAGCCCATCTCCCTGCCGTAGATCATGGTCAGTGCCACTATGGAGTTATTACTATCCCCTCAAGTTGCAATAGTATCTGTGATTACTCAGCCCCTCCAAACAAGCAGCCTTCCATAAAGGTAATAAAATACAGCATGGTGAGATATTTGCGAAGGAAGCTCTTAGTTTAGTATTGTGAAAAGGGCATGGGAATTCATGTACCAAAAGGGAGTTAAACACTAAGAAGTTTTATATATGGAGGTTACTTACTGTCACTGGAAGTTTTTCGAGATGTGTGGTCCCTATGTGTATTCCACATGTGGGTATGCATGCACCCGAATCCAGAAATTCTTACAAGTAGTGTCCATTGGCCACCACATATGCAGTAGGTGTCTCCTCATGCTTGTGACTGAAGATATAAGAGCCAGCGCAGGCTGAAATCTCTCCAGTCCCTCTTCTTACCACAAATCCAACAGGTTTCGAAGCAGCGGGACAGAGGGTGGGAAGTGGAATCCAGAGATAGAGACCACACATCTCAAAGAACCTCCAGTTACAGGAAGTAACCTCCATTTCTTCTTCAAGTGCTGATTCTTATGTCCATTCCACATTGGGGTTATTGGCAAGCAGCGCTCAGACTGGAGGTGGGAGTGAGCCAGGAAGCCGGAGGCAAAGATGCTTGTGGTACTGCAGATACCATTGCTGCATCCACAGCAGAAGCGTGAACTGAGAAAGAGGGTCTGAAGAGGCATCGGCCCACACTGGCTCTTATTCCATCGGTTGGGAGCATGAGGAGACCTACTGCGCATATGTGGTGGCCAACCTCTGGACTCAGGCGCATGGCACACATGTATTCACGTGCACACATGTAGAATACACTTAAGGACCAGCACCCAAAGAAGAACTGCTCTTTACCAGATAATACCAGACATATTTTGCCTCTTTGATGCTTGTAAATGTGCTAGGATGTCAGCACACATATACCCCCAGCACTGCCATGTATACTAAGCATGTTATGATGTTCCACTGTGACTCCTGTGAAACATCAGCAGAATGTGGCAACATGGCCTCTGGAGAGAAGGTCAGTAGTGAGGCAGTCAATCAGAGAGGAGATAAACTAGGTCTTCCCCAGATACAGAAATAATACAAAGGATCATTTTAATTCCTCTGTTTTCTTCTTCAACCCCCACCTCACCCTTGTCCCAGCACTGAGTACCTTCATCCATTCCATTGAGGATTTCATTCAGTTCATCCTCGGTATATTCACAGAAATGCTCCTTCCAGCTGTCCCCATTCTCACTGCGCAGGATTACCAGCTCTCTCTCTTTCCCACGCAGAGCTGCAAAATGGGGGATCTCCACGATCACAGGCCTGACACAGCAACACAGCACATTAAATGTATATGGGTGAGAAAGGAAGAAACAGAAGTAACAGCAATCCATTCAGTCTGTTACAAAGTAACCTGGAATTCTACCCACTTCTCCAGCATAGTTGGGTGCAATCCTGAACAGCATATCAGTGGGTCACTAGAGCATCTTCGCTTTTTATAAGGACTCAGTATGTACGGTAGGACAGTTTAGATGTGCATACATCTCTTTACACACTGAAGGTACACACTGACAGCACTCAGTAAGGAAGCAGTAGTTTGAACAGAGATTTTAGAGTGTTGTTACAAACTGATAAAATTACTAAAACTCGTGCTCATTTTAGCTGTCGCCACCACGTGTGTTAACCTGTCCAATCTCATTTCAAAGAGAATCCACTGCAGTATATACAGACAGTGGGACAAATTCTAATCTGGTATACTAGTGAAAATCAGAATAATGTCACTGAAGTCAATGGGCTTGATTAATCTCTCACTTATGCTGATTTTATACCAACATTAATCTGGATTTCTACTAGTGTAGAGGAGATAAGAATTTGTTTCATTATGAACACACGTAAATATATATGTGTGTGTACACACACTCATAACTCTGGTATTTTCTACACTCTGTAAGAAAATATAAATATGCACTATACATATACCTCACGAGTGCATAATGATATAGGCCATCATGTACTTGATAAGTGTCATGCTTATTCATACTATGTTATATTATATCCAACATATAACATATTATTATTGGTTTGGTAGCAATGGGTGCAAAATAGACACACGCACAGAAGATTCTTTTTAGTTCCAATCCAGGTTGCTTTGCTACAGACATCAAGCACAAAACAGCTGGCACATTTTACAGCTAGGAAGATCTCATGCTAAAACAAAAATGAAGGTCACAGAACTTTACAAAAAAGATATAAACATACCACCAAAACAAAAACCACATACCACAAGGATTGGAAAATGGTCCACTAAAGGTTAGATATACAAAATTTCAAATCATAGAAAGGGACAATGTCATGGGCACAATGACATAAAAAAATAAATCATATTGCAGGAGAAGGAGAAGAAAGGGGAGGCCAGCATCCATCAATTTGTTTTAAGTCTCTCCTACCCAAGGAATTTGGTCCCAGGAGGCCCCAGCTGAAGGATTCGGCTGACCAAGCTTTCTCCCTCATTAAGTGGGGGAGGAGCCGTAGGCAGATGAAGTTTACTGAGTACATCCAAAGCAGCAGTGAAAGAAAGAACATAAATAAGCTTTATGTATGTTTTTTTCAGAACCCCAGTGCCACTGTCTGGTCAACAGAGTAGAATTAGGTGAAACACTGAATAAGGTTCTGCCCTAGTTGTGTCCCACTGCTGATAGAAATTAATGAAATGCTTCCATTAATGTTAATGGAATTTTTGTCATTGAACTTAATGGGAGCAGAATCCGGCTCTTAGAATGGATGTGTCAGTGTAGTACAGTAATATTTGTGTTGGCAGGTACAGTACACAATACCTGATTTCACTGCCAGGACGCCACCCAGAAAAATGCCCATTAGTAGGGGATAAACCTATCAGGAGCGACACAAAAACTCTGACTAACGTATGCATGTGTGTTATTCAGATGAATTTTTATTGAGATTCCTCATTGGATGGAGGGACCATTTAAAAAAATAAAAGGTACTGCATGTTAGTGTGAATGTGGGGAAGGAGAGAAGATTAGAGAAATAATGATTGTGACAGCAGAGGTATTCTGCTGGTATTTTAAATTTGGTTTTTGATAAGAACTGACCTAGATTAGAAGAGAATATCAAATTAGTATTTTGTTTGGCAGCTTTTCTGCTGATGCATCTGAAACCTAGGAGCACCCTATTTGTCACAGAAGAGGACTGGCCTCTAGCTTTATGTTCCCAGTGTTTCATAACCCTTCCTGATCCATTATTAAAGAACAGCATCAATAAAATATTGGGAACAAGCATGGATACTTTCCCCTCTCATACTTGATTCAATGTATTTTTAAAAAACATCAAACCACCTCTCACTCTTCCTCAAGCTCATTCC
This sequence comes from Lepidochelys olivacea, assembly GCF_965140295.1. NCBI lineage: Eukaryota > Metazoa > Chordata > Testudines > Cheloniidae > Lepidochelys > Lepidochelys olivacea. The sequence continues at coordinate 41,563,875 of NC_140414.1, read as the reverse complement.
TCCAGATATAATTTCAGAAGGTGGCTCTGCTGATTACCTTTACATGACAGGACTTAACTACAATTGAATTGTCTCAAAATGGATTTAAACTGTTGCCTTTCATAACTTCATTCGTCAGTTTCCAACTGAAGCCATTCACTCTATTGGAGGGGTTCCTTCAATCATCCATTTTTGGATGCTACAGTTGATAAGGAGAGTAGCTGGTAAAACAAACAAAAGTGTGGAGAACGGCTGGTTTCAGCAGAAAATTGCTAAAACAAGCACAGCAGTAGTTGCAGTTCTGATCTTTCTATTGGGTATTGCAACATAGGACAAAATAAACTGCTAAAGAATTCCTGAGTTGTCCTATTGTTTGAACTTGCAATTTTAACCCCAGAAAAATCAAAAGCTTGTGCTTCCCAGATAGTCCAAATTATTGACAGCAGGCCTATAGACAAAACACAAGTTTCTACTATAAGTAGCTTTAACTTGTGCTGTATCTGTAGCAGGCTTTAAATTTGGTTTTAGATCAGTGCTGTGCTATTTGTTATTCATGCCTTAACTGTGGATGATATAAATAGAGTATGAATTGCCTAACACTGACAGCAATGCGATTTCCATTTTACTAGCACGGCACTGATTAATAAACTTATTCGAGGAAGCACACTAAACCTTAGTGTTAGTGGTTAAAAAAATCAGTGTTTTCAAATGAAAAGGCATACAAGCTAAGTGAATTGCTGACAAACTAATAGCTGATTTGCACTAGGGGCCCTATAATGTTATGATCAATATGTAACAGTATACTAAACAGACATTTTCCATTTAAATCTTGAAGCAGGGGCTACGCTACCCCAGTGCAATCTGCAAACAGATGGAGCTATACCTATCATTTTCATTTCGGTCAAACAGAAAGTCTTACCCAAGAAACTGAGCACCAGAAGGTCCAACTTCAATCAGGCGGCTGGCCAGACCTTCTCCTTCCACCATCGGCGGCATGGTGGCCAGTCTATGGCGTTTGACCAATCTGCAGGTTACTCGTGTTGGGGCAGTGCATTTCCGAGGAGGAATAATGATCCTTAACCCGTTGTGTCTGCAACCTCGCATGGCACCACCACGGGCATCCACCATGAAGCTAACCAGGAAGCTGAAAATAAATTTATATTAGATATGACTGGAAAGTGTATTAGCCAAAGCAAAATCACTTCAGTTCTGTTCCAAAAGGTTTTCTTCCAAAATGTAACAAACTATATATCTAGGGCACTTTCTTAATCCGTACAGTTAAAAAAACCAACTCCCCTTTTGTATATGTAGCACTAATTCATGCTAACATCCCTGATGGCTTGCACTAAAAATATTTATCTTAAGAGCTTTTCATAGCAACACTCTTATTTTGCAATGCAACTGCTGGAAGAAATATACCATATATAAAATATAGCGTCATGACCAAGTGTCTTTATTTTATACATATATATATCGATATACACATTTTCATATTATATATTTTTCCGCAATGCTATCTGGCATATTTCTACCACTAGTGTCATTGCAATGTAAGATGGGCATGATACACACACATGTATAGTATACAATTTTAATATATATTATTAAAGGAAAATGGCTTACTAATGCAATAATATAAAGGCAATTCTGATTTTTTGAAAGATCAGTATAATTTTTTTAGTAGTCTGATGTAACTAAAACTCCTAAAATTATGTAATTCACAGATTATGAGCCAAATTTTGTTCTGGAGTAAGCAGTTACAACTCCTATTAAAACCAGTGGGAGTTGTAGCTCTTTATATCAAGTATGAATGTCTCCCTATCTCTTTAACATTTAGCATTTCTTAAAAACTTTTCACTATATGATATCATGACAAACTGACTAGAGAGAAGAAAAATAATCTTCAAGATTTCAATTCACTTTTTTTTAAAAAGTGACTATATTGACTTTTAACAAGATAAACACTACTTCTTACTACATTTCAGATGCCCACTTTTCTCCTTACCCTTTCCAAAGACAAAACAGGACAGGAGAAAATAAGGATGGGATTCTTCTACTAAAATCATTTCCTTATACAGAGAGAATGGCATATAATCGAATGTGAGATGGGCTTGTTGTCAATTAGGATACTGTCCCAGTGTGCCTCTGTTATATAAGGATAAGACAACTACAGAAAGATGTGGAGATGTGAGCAGGTGGTAACCATTCTGTAATGGGTTTATTTATAAATTTCTGCTTTTTCTCTCTTACTATATATACACGATGTTAATACGTCTCTGTAGGACACCCTACAGTGGCAGGAAGACATCTGTGGCAAGGAGGTCCCTCATGGCTTGAGATAAATTGCCTTTATTTTTTTCCTTTCTCCTACCTATAGCCCACTTTGTTCAGTCATGACTAGACAATGTGCTGATTTTGATAGTTGTGCTGCGATCTGGGACACAGCTTAATTAAAGCCATTTCTGTGAAACATACAAAACCCTAGAAAAAATGGCTACTTTAAATTTTATATTGTTTAGTTTCATGACTTATCATCATCACTGCCCTGGGGGTGGAGAGGCCGGCTTGCTGCAGCGAGAGTAGGGAAAGTACATGAGGCAGGATAATACCAGACCTACTTTTAGGACTACACTAGTCATCAGACGGGGATTCACACAAATACTAACATCTGCACGGAGAGACCTGCAATAAAAAAATCTTACCACATGAGAGACAAATACAGATATTTTTCACTCTCTGGGGTCACTCGGTATTACAAATATTTGAATCCATTCATTATCAAAACATTTACAATTCATTCCACATGCTGTTAAAACAGAACACCCAACACTCCGTGCAAGTCACGTCATAAAAATGAATGAGAGGAAGGAGCCACAACCTGCCAATCTAAAGCACGCCATGCACCATGGATGCCATATGAAGAGACTTCCCACTCCTTCCCACACATGCAGTCTCCTAGTCTACCACCATTCATATACCTCTAGATTTTGTTTAGTGTAATACCCTATGGAGTACAACTATTATCTCATTCCTCAGGGGACTGATGGTTTCTGTGGTTTTAACAAAAAACAAACAAAAATGAACAAGTATTTACAGCTTTAATTCCTTAGGGTTCATTTTTGAAGAAAGGACTCTACCTATCTTAATCCATTCTAGATATAGTTTAGTGTTATATATATATATATATATATATATATTTATGAATAGGGATGAAAGAGGAAATCAAGGATGCTAGTTGCTCAACTTTTACAATAATGCTATGTGATTGTCTTTCCAAGATAAAACAAAGTCATTATCTAGATGCAGTTTTTGTGTCACCTTTATAATAAATGAATGAAAATGTTTGTGACTTTTGTCTCTGAGAATCAGCCTAAAATTCAATGATGAAGAATGCTTTAGAAATGTATTTAACAACAGCCTAAGTTCTGGGACGGCATAAGGAGTTCACAATCTGGTGTTAATATTGTGAACAACTACAGAAACTGCTACCACTGTTATTAGAGCTGGCTGAATTATTTGGTGCAAATAATTTACTGAATTAATTTTGGCATTTTTTTTCAAGTGAACTAATCATTAATACAATTTTTTTCATTATTCAACAAGTGCTCAAGATGGTCAACTAATAGTAAATGATAATGGAGTCAACAATTTTTTTCCTTTCATTCAGGGAATACTTTATTCCCAATGAAAATCTTTTTCTTAGAAATTAAGCAATTCATCGCACATTGTGTGTCAACATCACTGTGCACACTGGGGCTGCTACTGAAATACAAATAAATAGATAATAATATCCATAAATAATAATTCAACATCCCTAATAATGCATATGGCATAGTACCCAATCAAGGAATCCCTGCTACAATAGCAATACTGGCCTCTGCTATTTTCACAGGTGGTACTTTCTTTTTAAGTGAAGCTTTCTAAGGAGTGAAAGTTTTCAGATAAGCTAAAAAATGAGAAATGAACTGAAATTATGGTGCTTTCCCATGAAACAGACAGCCTGTATACCTGTGAAGTAGCCCTGGAAGAGGATATTTGTTTAGACAACAAATCAGTGGTGTAAAAGTGAAGTTAGAAATAGGACAAATATCTCTTTTTTCAACATTCTTATTTATACTGGAATTTTGCAGCATGTTCACAAGTAATATAGTAGCAGCCCCTGTGTTCCATCCACTGGAACATCCAAGATCTACTGAAGGTCAACTTACAATTCTAGTATGGTCTGTGTCTCTAATGAGCGTCACAGGTGCAAAATACTAGCTATTTAACTTCAACCCTTCTCAGCCAAAGACATAAAAGCATGAAGCAAACTAACTTGTCAGTCTTCCGTTTATTTAGGGTATCTAGCAGCTGGAATAAGCAAGAGAAAGATCCCAAATATTTATTAGTAAGGCCAGCTACTATCCTCAAAAACAGAAATAGGCCAAGAAAGGCACATTTGAGAGAGGATATAAAGATAACGAGATTAAAAAAGCATCAGCGGACTAGGGACATTGACAATTCAGAAGTAATAGCTGATTTTGTTAATACAGCCATTAATAAAATGCTTAATCCTGCTTTCACTGACAGGGCCGGCCCACAACATTTTGGCACCTGAGGCGGGGAGCTCAAATGATGCCCCCATGCTCCCTCGCTTGGGCCAAAACTTTGAAAGGACTCAATTCTGCCTTCTTCCTGTTCTGCTTCTCTCATGGTACTGCTCTGCTACCTACCCCAATAAAGGAAAACGAACAACTTAAAACGCCTTGTTCAAAAACATTAAGTAACACTTAACTTTCAAACACCTGAACAGCAAATGTAACTTTTCTTGTCTGCGTAGTAAACACTGGCATTTTTATCTGTTTGAATGATCAAAGTGGTGCTTTCCGTGCCTTCTTGGTTGCAAAGATTTGAACTGCTTCCTGAAAGTCCACAGTCTGGTCCAGCTCATGCTCTACTGAGATGGTTGCAAGGCCGAACAGCCTCTCCTGTGTCACTGTGGAGCGTAGATGTGTTTTTATTAACTTCAGCTTGGAGAAGCTGCGTTCTCCACTGGCAACTGTTACAGGAACGTTAGAAGTATGTGCAGAGCAACAAAAGCATTTGGAAAGAGGGTGGTCACCTTATTTGTGCACATATATTCCAGAACAGCCTTTGGAGTTGATCCTGCTGAAATGTATCTTGAAAGGGCTTTCAGTTCATCACCTAAATCACTCGCATCAATATCGCGCATGTCATCATGTGTCAACACTGTCTCTAGTGCCCTGCATTGCTGGTGTAGGTCTTCTTCAGGTATAGCGAGGAGTTTTGGAATATCATACAACTTCCCAAATATACTGCTGTGTTCCTTGAGCTGCATGAAAAGTTCTTCAACTGACTGTATTGCACAACCTAGCACCTGGTTAAAGAATTCAACTTTGAATTGTTGTTTGGGGTCTCTTATGGGATTATCCCGTGCCTCGTAATCAAAATGTCTTCTTCTTCGGTGACTCTTGTATTCTTGAATGGGTGGGAAAACAGCCTCAGTGTGAAGTTCTTCTGCCAACTTCTGTGCACTCTTCAGAATGTTTTGAAATCCTTCGTCTGACCGGTAAGACTGTAGGTATGACTTTGCTTTGTCCAGTTGTTCCATTGCTCCAGACATATCAAGGTCAACACCTTGGAGTCTTTTGCTTACAACATTTATTTCAAACAGTATGTCATGCCACAACACTAAACCACACAGAAATTCGAAGTTATGTATGTTTCTGGTGATTCCATTTCCCTCTACCACTGTTCTCTCATGAACAGTTCCTGTCATAGCATTATCCTCCATAATGGCAACTCTGGCATCATCCATTCTTCCCAATTTGGTGTTGGATAGGCTTTTTCGCCTCCACTCGACTTTCCCATCGTGTGGCACTCAGTGGTTTCAGTGTCAGAGAGGATGTTCCCAAATGTTGCTTCAAAATTTGCCATCGATGAGTTGATGCAGAGAAAAATACATAGATGCTTTGAATTACATTAAAATATTTAGCAGCCTCACTAGATGCTGATGCTGCATCACTGACCACCAAGTTTAATGAATGAGAACTGCATGGGACAAAAAAAGCTCGAGGGTTTAACTCTCGGATCCGTGTCGGCACTCCTCTGTTCTTTCCTCCCATGTTGGCACCATTATCATAGCCCTGACCTGTCATGTCAGCTATCGCAATTCCCGTATCTTCCAGCTTTTTAAGAAGCACATTTGTCATACCAGCTCCTGTAGTATCATCAACATCTAGAAAATGCTCTCTGACAGTCACCATTGCAGGGACATTTTCACTAGGTTCTGTTGTTACAAAACGCACCATTGAAGTCATTTGATCCGTATGGCTGATGTCAGGTGTGCAGTCCAGAATAACAGAACATAAGAAAGGTCATACTGGGTCAGACCAAACGTTCATCCCGCCCAGTATCCTGTCTACCAACAGTGGCCAATACCAGGTGCCCCAGAGGGAGTGAATCTAACAGGTAATGATTTTGTGATCTCTCTCCTGCCATCCATCGCCACCCTCTGACAAACAGAGGCTAGGCACAACATTCCTTAGCTAATAGCGATTAATGGACTTAACCTCCATGAATTTATCCAGTTCTCTTTTAAACCCTGTTATAGTCCTAGCCTTCACAACCTCCTCAGGCAAGGAGTTCCACAGGTTGACTGTGCGCTGAGTGAAGAAGGACTTCCTTTTATTTGTTTTAAACCTGCTACCCATTAATTTCATTTGGTGGTCTCGAGGTCTTATATTATGGGAAAAAGTAAATAGCTTTTCCTTATTCATTTTCTCCACACCACTCATGATTTTATATACTGTTACCCGGGGTTCTTTCAACCCAAAGCTCTTGGTAACGTTTACTCTGTGCGAGGTGGTGTCAGGAAATAAATCAGGGGAGACATGGCCGTCCGACCAATAGCCGGCTGGTACAAACAGGACAATGCAAAAGTGCTTTCACTTAAAGCTAAACTTTACTTAGTCTCAAGCACTTACACACTTCCGCAAAAGGTTAGTAAAACACCCCCAACCTTTGATAATTACCAAAGCTGAGTGTGGCTCTCGAGTGGCACAGCGGCCAGCTTCCAGTGGCCAAATCTTTCGTCTGCCAATGGGGACTGCAAGATGTATCCAGAGGGAGAGTCCAAAAAGAGTCCAACTACCTCAAACTTTTTCCCCTTATTTATACATTAGACATGCCCCTTAAAGAAAACTTGTTACAAGCAGTTTCAGTGGTCCAACAAAAGGTTCCTTCTGATTATTGATTAACCAGGTGTGGGTTTTTCCAGAGTTTGCAGCCTTGAGGCCCCCAATAGATATTCCTGGGGCACATCCTGCTCCTCTATGCATGTATCAGCCACTTCAACACAATTCTTATCAGGAAGGACACGGGGTCAAGCTGCCCTCTCTGTGGCACCTAAAGACCCCCCTCCCCTCCTGCCTTGGTTAAGCTAAGCCTGCTGACTTGGTCAATTTACAGCCTGCTGACTTGGCTGCTTTTAGCAATAAGCCATAGTGGTTTCAGGCACTTTACTGGTTTGTCAAAGTCTTCCCGTACAATACCTCTATCATATCCCCCCCTAGTCTCCTCTTTTCCAAGCTGAAAGGTCCTAGCCTCTTTAATCTCTCCTCATATGGGACCCATTCCAAACCCCTAATCATTTTAGTTGCCCTTTTCTGAACCTTTTCTAATACCAGTATATATCTCTTTTTTGAGATGAGGGGACCACATCTGTATGCAGTATTCAAGATGTGGGCATACCATGGATTTATATAAGGGCAATAAGATATTCTCCATCTTATTCTCTATCCCTTTTTTAATGATTCCAAAAATCTCATTTGCTTTTTTGACTGCTGCTGCATACTGCGTGGACGTCTTCAGAGAACTATCCACGATGACTCCAAGATCTTTTTCCTGATTAGTTGGAGCTAAATTAGCCCCCATCATATTGTATGTATAGTGGGGTTATTTTTTCCAGTGTGCATTACTTTACATTTATCCACATTAAATTTCATTTGCCATTTTGTTGCGCAATCACTTAGTTTTGTGAGATCTTTTTGAAGTTCTTCACAGTCTGCTTTGGTTTGAACTATCTTGAGCAGTTTAGTAACATCTGCAAACTTCACCACCTCCCTGTTTACTCCTTTCTCCAGATCACTTATGAATAAGTTGAACAGGATTGGGTCCTAGGACTGACCCTTGGGGAACACAACTAGTTACCTCTCTCCATTCTGAAAATTTACCATTTATTCCTACCCTTTGTTCCCTGTCTTTTAACCAGTTCTCAATATGAAAGGATCTTCCCTCTTATTCCATGACAACTTAATTTACGTAAGAGCCTTTGGTGAGGGACCTTATCAAAGGCTTTCTGGAAATCTAAGTACGCTATGTCCACTGGATCCTCCTTGTCCACATGTTTGTTGATCCCCTCAAAGAACTCTAATAGATTAGTAAGACATGATCTCCCTTTACAGAAACCATGTTGACTTTTGCACAACAATTTATGTTCTTCTATGTGTCTGACAATTTTATTCTTTACTATTGTTTCAACAGAGTAATATCTTGCTGACTTCAGATCTGCCACAATCTTCTGTTTGACTTTTATTGCCAGCAACTGTATGATCTCATTTTGAATTGTTTTTCCAAGGTAGTGGTGTGTGTACATTTCTTGGGTGGTGACTCTTCTTAGATGCTCCTGGAGTACAGCATCAAAATCAGCCATCAGCTCCACAATTTTAAGGAAGTTTCCATTGTTTGGCACATACAGCTGATCTGAAGTGCCACGAAGTGCTAGGTTTCGGGTAGCAAGTATTCTTACCATGGCAATAAGCCTTTTCAGAACACTTTGCCAGTCAAGAGCAATCTTCTCTTGATGCTGATCATCTATGGTGGCCTTTAACCTTAGTCTCATCTCAAGCTCTTTCCATCTATGGAATGCTTTCTGGTGATTTGCTGCCTTCTCATGGCATGCCAGGTTTCTAGCCAGATTTTTCCAGTCCTTTGTTCCTGTAGAACCCAATGTGGCTGGAGCATTAGACTGGAAGAGTTTGCAACACAAACAGTATGCAGCATTCTGGGTTTTTGAGTACATAGGCCATGGCCTCTCCACTTTGTCACCATTGTGGTTTTCACGCCAGTAATGTGTTGGATGGAAACTTCTATTTTCATTGTTTTTGGGGAACATGAAGTTTTTCACTTGCTGTGGCCCATGCAGTACATGGAAGTCCCTCAGGCTACTGCTCAAGTGGGTCCACAGTCCTGGATCATCTAGACTTAAGGAACTAAACTCAGCAGCAGCTGTTTCTTGCGCCTCCACCACACTCTTCTCTGATCTACACTTTTCTTCAGGAATGTGCATGGCTACATCCATTTGAGATGGAGATATGGATGCTGCAGTAGCTGCCAGGTCACCTGCACTCTTGACTAACTGGAAGATCAGGCATCTCCTCACCACTTACTTACTCACTGGGGCTGGAAGGCTCACCGTGAACATTTGTGTCTACGTAGCCCAGGACCTCCTTCCTGCTTAGATAGGAGATAGCTCATTCCTGCTTTGATAGAAAAGCTTCCTTTGCTTTCTTTCTTTTTCTGAACACCAGAGGGGCGTTTTCTTCTTTCACTCATGACTGCTGTTCTGTGCCAGCTATAGTGGCTCTCAACACTCAATTGAAGGGGACAAATAAGCAGGCTGGTAGCAGGGTCTGAGTGAGGGAAGATATCCGCGTCTTAAGGGCCTAACTGGCTCCTACTACTTCAGTTGACTGCCTGTTCTCCTCAAGTGGGTTCAGGGAAGCAGCAGGAAACAGGAAGCTCCCTGAGAAGCTGGTGTTAATCAGTCCAGGCTCCTTGTGGTGCTAGAAAGGTACATAAAAGGCTCCTCCTCCTCCTCTCTCCCTGCAGCTCCTGCTGCTTTTTGTTATTCCCTCTCACCTTTTCTCCTGCCTGCCTGTTATGTCTCTTGTGCCCTCCTTCCTCCAGCACAGCACTCCACCATCCCTAAGAGCAGAGAGAATACACATGCACCAGCAGCAGACACAATTTTCTACACTCTGGGTCCTAGTGGCGCCCCTCCCCCCTTCCAGTCTGGCACCTGGCGGCTGCCTCAGTTCACCTCATGGTAAGGCCAGCCCTGTTCACTGAAGTCGATGAGAAACATTTCACTTATTTCAATGGTGAAGGATCAGGCCTAAAATGGTCCAAGAATACATGGTAAGTGGAATATATGCAAATCAGCAAGTGTGGATGATATTTCTATTGATTTCAATAGGGCCAGGATTTCACCCTACATGGCTTAAGAGTTTTAAAGTAATGAAACAATGAATTTATTAAATCACTGGTAAATAATTTTGAAAAAAAAAATCCTGGAGAACGAAGGAGGCAGCAGATGTATATCAAAAATCAAATGTCATACCAGTCTTCTAAAAATGGGAATAAAATAAGCAACCCTGACAATTACATCCAATAAGGCTAACCTCTATCCAGAGTATAATCATGGAAAAAATATTAAGAGGAAGAAAACCCAGTAACCTTCTAGATTATAATAGTCATAAGCAATTATGGGTTTGGTAAAAACAAAGGCATGGGGGTTGAATAAAAACAAATCATGATGGAAAATTAATTGCTTTTCAAAATCTAATTACTTTACAGCTTCACCCACTAGTTTGTAACAGATTTTAATAATGTGTTCAATGTTCTGATTCAGAAACTTTTACATAAAAAGTCAAACGGTGTCATACTGAGTAAACATTTTCTGAGGGACTGTGAACAAAAGTTAATGATCAACAGCAATGTATTGAGTTGGAGGAAGATGCTGCAGGGACGGTGCTTAATTTGATATTTTATTAGTGATCTAGAGGATGAGAAAACGGCATATTATTTACATTCATAGATGATTCTAGATTGGAAGGTGATTCAAACACCAGTGAAGACATAAGAATAAAATAAGGGTTAAGACTGTGAGCAAGAAATAACAAAATTAGATAAATGCAAGCTAATGATCAGTGTATCTATGGAAGAGTAATCTGAAACTGATATTGAGTAGGAAGGAAGAAACTGGAATACTGTACACCAAAGGAGAATTATGAGTAATAGAGAACAGCTAATTATGTATGACTTTGCTATTTGTTATCGCAGCAAAATAAAAAGCCTTTGCAAATTTAGACATATGCATGCATTATTTCACAGACTAGAGAGTTAATAGTACCTTTCTGTATGATTCTGGTGAGATCATACCTAAAATATTATGCACAGTTCTGGACACTTAGTACTAGAGATGGGCTAGAGTCCTAAGTTTTGAAGTGGGCAGAGCTATCAAAATCTGGATCAAACTTAAGATCCACATTTAGTAATCTCTCTCTCTCTCTCTGCACAATGGTACCCCAATTCCAAGCTTACAGAACTTGAAAGGAGTTGGGTCAAAATTCATACCCAAACCTGAATTTCATGGCTGGGGTCCATGCCTATTCAGTACCATAGATATGTTGTAAAAGGGAAGTCAGAGAATATCTGGAGAGATTGATTTATGGGGAAAGGTCAAAAGAACTAAACTAATTTACAGAAACTGATGAATATGGGAGATATAATATCTATAGTCATTTTAAGGGTGTAAAAACAGTAAAGAAGAGGTATTAGGATGGTATTGGGGGTATAGCCGGGGCAATGGGATGAAATTGAATGGCGTCAAGTTAATACAAATATAAGAGAAACTTCTAACCATGAAGACTCTTTCAGAAAGATCTCTCTCAAGTGAGTGATGGGAATGCCTTCTTTTGAGCCCTAGAGTACACAAAACACTGAAAGAAACATACCTGTATCAACACAGCAATGGGCTAGATGAATCTTTTCTAGTTTTACATCTCTATATATAGCTGAAGAAATCTGTCACACACCATGTTTTAAAGGTCCCTCCTGTAATAAATACATCTCATGGAACTGTATTTCTTAAGTGCGGGTAGATGTATTTGTTTTATTAGAATTATGTTCTATTTAAACTTTAATTGAGTCCTGATCCAAGATGGCAGCAATTCAGGAGTTAAAGCAATGAAGTCAAAATATACATGTGTCAAGAGTGACTGCACTAACAAGAAGGTAAACTTTCCTGGAGGTAGGGATGGACAATTTTTGAATATGTTTCATTTTCTGGCAAAGTTTTAAAGAAAAAAGCTGGAAATGAAGCTTAGCAAACGTAGGCTATGACCCTAACGTCTATATAGTCTTGCAGGACTGGATCAACCAGCACAGTTACTAAGCTGTGCTTCCTAGAGTTTAGGATTAATCATGCTTGCAAACAAATGTCAAGTGCTTGTTATGGCCCAAATCAGAGCGAAAAGGAAGTTTCAGGGCAAGATAGTGAAATTCTCCTTATTAGGGGGAGTTGTAGTAGATGAAAAGATGAAGAGAAGATGAAAAGCAATTAAAGGGACGAAAAGCAAATACTCTTCAGGAAATATGATATAAGTTGGGTATTCCATGGGAGGAGGCTAAGACATACTGTTCTGGCAAGAACAGTTACAGGTGAGACCAACCAATGTCCACTCTACTTAATGTATCAAATTCAGCCCATTGACATCAGTGAAGTTGCCCTCACTTATACAGGGGTTTAACTGCTAAATTTTGTCCACTATGTAGGTCCTAATTGACTGGAACTATATTTGGGAGGAGTTGATATGTGAGATGCATGAAAGCCATAAAGGTAATTTTATATACTTCATGGAGGTAGGTCATAGTATTGTGTAAATATAATATTCAAGCTTTATGGTCCAGATCATTAAAGCTGCCTCAATGAAGCTTCCATCTTTGTGCTTGCAACTCTGCACACACCATTTTCAAACACTATCACTCAGGCAAATGTGACAGAATTTACATACAAAACTCTTTGGGACTAATGGGATTTCTGTATGTAAATTCTGTCCCCTACCTATAAACCGTGCTTTAAAAAGGCACAAATAATGGTCTATGTAAACAAAATTATGCAAATACAAATGTAGGCCAAAATTTTATAATCAAATGTTAACGTGGTGTAAGGAAGAGATAGTAGTTACCAGTTACATAAGGCCTTTTATTCCAAAGGATCCTATAGCAATTCACAAATATATACATATTACCCCACTGAGGAAGAGCAGTCATTTTGGCTAAGCCCATGAGAGCAAGCCCATTACTCTTACAAGATGTCTGCAAAGCTTTCCACACAAAACAGACCAAACCTTTGTCAGCTTGTTGGTTTTTTTTATAGTCTCATTTGCAAGAAACATACAAAATGCATGGTGTTCAATGTATCTACCTTGCGAACATGAAGAGCTGAGATGCGGTTCCAAGGAATCTTTGTATTGCGCACCTTCTGCTGTGACACTAAGGGCTTGTCTACAGGAACATTTAGTTTGGAGCAAGCTCAGGGGTAAATCTACCCTGCACTAGCCTCCTACACAAGAACTACCCACGTGGACCCTACTGACATGCACTAACAATTTCAAAGCAGGGTAGGTCAAAACACACTAAGGAACTGTTAGTGTCCATCAGCATGGTCTGCATGGCAGACTAGTGTGGGGTAAGATTCACAGCCTGGCTTGCTGCAAATTAAATGTTCACGTAAACAACCCCTAAGTTATTTCCTGGTCTGATTTTCTTGGTATGACAATAACATGTAAACAAACTATTTCTGTGCCCACTTAAAAATACAGCAGAGAAATAAACAACGAAATAAAGAATGGCTAGACCTTTATTTGGGGGAAGAGAAGACATTATTTTGGGGCTTTGCTAAGTGTCATTGTTTTGTAAACTGTTTGCTAAGAGTTAGTCTCTTCAGATAGCAATGAATACCAGATTGCTGGGGCTCAGCCGCACATCTCTGTCTGCAGAACCATTTGAACAGCCATGCAAACACAGCTCCCTGAAGAGTCTTTCTAAAACAGGCTGTGGTTAATGTTAAAACGAACATAAAAACTGAAAATGCAAAAGCAATACACCCTCATTATACAGTCAGTTCAGAAATGATTCTTCAATTGAGTTAGTAAGGCACATGCTTCTCATCATATAGCATGAAACAATAACAGTCATCACTGAACTATATCCACCATAGGTACATTTAAGAAATTTTCTAAGGCATCTTAACTAATATAAGAAACAGGGAAACAAGGAGATAGCAGCATTCAGAGTTAGTCAGAGCATGAAAAAAGTAGAAACAAATAGTTTTATCAGGCTGCTTCAGCAATTCTCAAGTTTAAAACTGGACAAGAAAACTGATCCAAAGGTCACATTCAAAGATACTAAGAATCAAGGCCTTGATCCCCAATGCCTGCTGAAGTTAACGGGAGACTTTTCAATTTCTTCAGTGAGTGCTGAATCAGGTCAAAACTGAGCTATATATAGTATGGGGGGAAAATACATTCTGGGAGGACAAAAAACATGGCTCTAGCTGCAAGGCATCTGGAAACAATTGGAATTTGCATACAGTAATGTACCCTTCACTGATGATAATACTTTTATTATGCTAAACAAAGAGCAGGACTGTTGGTGTGCATCCTTTAAAAATGATTTTGTGATTCATTACTTTCCTAATAATTTTATTCATCTGAGAATTTAGAAGTATCTTTCAACTGCCATTACAGTGATGTTTTAAAAAAAATGAAGGGAATATATCTCCAATGAATATACCAGACCTCAGTTTATTAATAGATTACAATCTCCTTCAGGTAGAGATTGCATCATTTGCTATTCTCTGTGCAGCACCAAACACATCAGTGGCTCAGCAAAATTTAATCAGTCACCTAGTGCAGCACTTGGCACCAACATGAAGGATTCAATTTAAATCAATAAAATCAAACAAGAATTAAGAATATAGGACCAATTTTACCCTTTTTGTATCAAGCATTTTTCTTATGAAGGGGAGTAACGCCGTTGGGAGAAAAGGGACACATTGTAGGTGGGGAAAATAGGGCTCTGTTTAACTGCCATTCCGAGGGTGAGTGGACAAACATACTAAAGCATCCTGAAGTGAGGTAAATAAGGAGAAGGATGAAAAAGGTGGGGGGGAGCCACATATTAACAGAATTATGCAGACATTCACCTGCTGTTGTCATGATCAAGACATGGAGAGGAGCGGCTGCAACAGAATAGATCATTTAGCATAAAAAAAAGAATGGATTAAGTGAAATATAAGAAGAAAACAGAAGAGGTTTTTGACTTAAATATATAACTTTGTATATATATCTATATATAGTATATATGAGGAGAGGATAAAGTAAGTTTGGGATATAAGCATAAACAAACACCACGGGTTACTACAACAGCAAAATTAGAATGATTTAGGATGTCATCAGATCCTCTGTACATGTGTGCCTTAATCCCAGTTTTGAATTGGAGTGTTCAGGTTGGCACTCACGTGCCTAAATTGGGCATTTGGAGTCCTGAATACTTATCTGAAACCCAGATAAGGGACTGTGCTCCCTAGTTCAGGTGTTCAAATTTGAAAATTGGGCCCACATCATAACATGAGTAACTCTGTATCTACATGTCTCAAATATAATTTCATCAAGAGATTCTGGTGACATCAATTCCATAGGAGCTAAGATTCCATCGCAACCCTCTCTTCTCAAGTCTCCTATCATGAACCTTCTGTCCTCCAGCTTACCCCAACTTAGCATGTTTCTGGTCCTCCTTTCATTCCCCCTCCAGAGTGATACATTTTAAACTTATTCTTCTAACCATTTATGTTCCCGATAATACATTATATGGTCAATTATGTACTTTTCTGACATCACTTTCTTATTATGGATGTCTCCAGTGTCATTTACTTCTTTTGACATCAGCAAAACTTTGCCTATAATGAAACACACCTGAGTTTTGTTTTAAATAACCTGTTAAAGGCATCAGTGTATTCTGATATCATTTAATTTTGTACATTTGAAAAAGACTCTCAGCTGCTACCTGCCATGTCCTGTTTTCACAACTATTTCCAGGAAGTGAATGTCACACTAGGGAAACAATTTAAGGGATTCAAAATACAACACTTTAAATTTATTTAGTTTACCTTGTTAGCAATGATCCAATCTCCTTTTTTGCAGACAGGCAGCTAAGAATGATAACGCTAATTATTTGTCAATTTCAGCTGGTGATTCTCTATTGTTTTTTAGTCCCACTGATGGAAGTAATGTTTCCAGGAGGGTAAACTCACCAACACAACCCCACACATGCATTTGGATTGTCTATTAACCAATCAGACTTCTATTTCCAGAATATCTATTTAATAAATGTATGTGTATATGTAATAATAAAAATAATACATTGCACTTACTTATGCAGTGCATTTCATCTGAGGATCTGCTTTTTTATATATAAAATGTAAGCGTTATCATCTCAATTTTACAGAGAGGAAACTGAAGCACAAAGGGGTTATGGGCTTGTCTACACAGTGATTCAATGTGTGGCAAGTCTGGGTGTGAATCTAGTGTGCACTAGCTTGCCATGAACTAACTGGCCATGTAGAGCTTGCTACCATGTCCTAAAAGTTCTATAATGTGCTTTACCGTACTACTATTTGAAATGGGAGTAGACCAAAGTGCACTAGGGAATTTTTAGTGCACTGTAACAGGGTCCACATGGTCAGTTTGTGCACCGTAGATTCGCACCCTGGCTTGCAGTGCACTAAATTGCTGGGTAGAAAAACCCTAAGTGGAAATTTGCCATAGATCACAGGGGCAAGTTAATAACAAAGTAGGTAATAGAATCCAGGTTTCTTGGATCTAACCACATGCTCTAACCACTTGATCACATTGCCTCTTTGTTTGTTTGTAATATAAATTTAACTAAATTTAACAGACAACTGTTAAATACACATTTGTCTTGAAGATTTTTGGTAATCACTTAATTCAGAAGAGTAAAGCTGGAGTTGCTTGCATGTCACCAAAACCCAACAAAACAAGTACAATGTAACAATTTTGCATATGTACCATGCCTTAAAACTGTACCAGTTGCATTCACTGCTACAAACCACATTGATAGATGAAAAAGATACAAAAATGTGCTATTGACAAGCAATATCTAAAAACTGCAAATGGAAAGAGATCTTCAAATTCAGTGTTTCACTTTCCAACCTAATGAAAACATTATGCCCCTTTCACAATGAGATTACAAACTCACTGTAAACTGTGTGACTAAAACTCTTTAAAGAGACCTGCATAAACCTGTCCAAAACCTTTATCTCTCCTAACACAGAGACAGGAAGTTAAAAAAAATAAAGACTATATTTTCTGGCATTTCCAGAAAAGTGATAGGTCTTTGCCTTCTCATTGGTTACAGCATCCAAGAGTCTCTAACATATTGAAACAATCTTAACTTTGCTGAGCATGTCATCTCATGCATGTCTCCTAATGAGAAGGACACTCTGATTGTCTCCAATGGAGGTTAGATGTCCTTCTGCCGTAAAATTATAATGTGGCAATATTTTTCCCTTTTAAGCCGGTTTATTAAGATATAAAGAGAATACTAACTCTGCAAAATAATTGGGAAATGTTCTACACTAAATTATTGCACACTATTGGGGTGTCAGCTCCCAGAGGAGGAGGAGGTTTTCTTGTTTCCAAGGTGGCTATCAGAATCTCTGACCTTTGTTTTGTTGTTCTTCACTCATATGATTGATGAGCCTATAAAAGGACAGAGTTGGGTAAATGTACCCCAAATGTATGGTTAAAATACATACACACACCCTCCACAGCCTAAGTTGTGAGATACATTATCAGGGCCAGGAGGGAAAAAACCTTTTGCTATTTAAGGAATGCCCCACACCCCCTTTTCCTCTCCTTGCTGTGAGCATTCAGCCTCTCATCTTGAGGAGGGGGGCTTCTTGGCTGACTGGCTAGACAGAAGGGCCCAATATAAACCTATTGTCTCGTATGCACCCAAAGTAGGGCTTATAAGCCCTTCCTCTTGCTAAAGAGTACCATTCTGCACCCTCAGGACAGCTCTCCCTCCTTTGGGTTGTGGATTTTGAGGCTTGTGTGGGCAGCATACCAGTCATCTTTTTGGTGTTCAGAAGGAATCTTTCCCTCACTTCCATATTGGGCTGGGCAATGTGATGGGCTTTTTGCCTTCCCCACTGCAGCCCAGGGATCTGGTGGGTAGGGTAAGTTTTAAAATTCACATTGTCACAATTTGACAGATAGCCAGTACAGGTGCTTGTTAATAGGAGTTCGGTTTTCACGATTACAAGCAGAATAGGAGAATGTGGGAATGAGATTGGGGCTCCTAATGTCCCGGACAGCAAGGACAGAACAACTCTTCACACCCCCTTAATCCTCATATGAAAGGAGGGTGGAATCCCATCACCTGAGTCTACGTTCACTGTGTGTGTGTGTGTGTGTGTGTGTGTGTGTCGGGGGGGAGGGGAGTAGAAGGCTGACCGCAGTCCTCCCTCACATACAAAGCAGGAAGAACCTGCACTGGACAAGTTATTGACAGATAATTCCCAGTGTGTTATTTAATAAAGTTATAGCCTAATTAAATCACACTCCTGGTGTCTTGTCTTTCTTTCTGTGGTGTCTTGGGACAAAGCCCCATGCTTTAAACAACCTAAAATCAATGCTTCCATAACACTTGTTTTCCAATTGCAAACAAAAAGTTTTTTTGAGTGATTTACACATTTCCCTGTAGTGTTCGCAAGCCATATATTGCAGCAATCAGCCAGTGTATGATAGCCTAATAATGACTTCAGGTAGTGGGAAAATCATGTAAATGCCAAATTTGTTTTCATTGTTCCAACTAAGTGAAATGCAATAATTAAACAAACAGCATTAAGAGAGAAAAGCAGAGTTTTAAATTTGCTTCAGTTTTAAAATAAGATGTTAATCCTAGAACTCAGTTAAGCACACATGGTTCTTAAACGCTATGATTTAATCCAATGTGTCCCTTTAACATACAAAAGATAAGTTAATTCTTTCGATAAGTCAGTGGAAGGTAAGAATATACTTTCATGGGACATTTTTCAAGGGTTGGATTTTGGTTCTTGAAGGCTCCTTTAGTATTATATTTTATTGGTATATTAACAGTATAAATCAAAAACAGAATAGTAATACCAAATATTACCTCTGTCTTTTGTTAAATACAATTATTTTCCCCATGGCTTTACAGAGGCAGTTGCTTCTATTACATTTAATTGCCTGACCCTGGAACTCAGACTTGGTCATACAAAAGATCTAAGGAATCACTGATTAATCTTTGAACAAAAGTGTGAAATGATCAAGCCCCAGAGAATGTGAAAACACTGTAAAAAAGATAAGATAAAAGATAAAAAGTAAATAACTTATCACCTGCAATCACTGGACAGTCCAATTGTAGTGTAGCGAAAAGTAATATACATCATCTGGAAAAAAGACCTTTACTTATCTGGCACCAATTCCTAGAATTATCTACCAAAATAATTTTCAAATCTAAATCTTGACACACTCTCTTTCTAGATATAAGTGTTCAGAGTTACTCATTTTTGATTCCAAAATGCAAATAAGCAAACAAGCCCCCAATTTTTTGCCCACACAGGATAACATTTATAAACCCTGATTTGGTCAGGTCTGGTTTATTTAGTTTCTGTCTTGTTCATGTTTCACCAAACTGGTGCCAATAAAAATGCTAACAAAAAATACTCAGTTGTGGGGATAGCTGAAGGCAACTGGTCAGGAACGTATAAACCAAAACGTTCATAAGGCTGCTTGAATATTACTTGGAGGACATTAATTGATTAGCAATAAACATAACTTACTGTGCTGGATTTTTGCATCACACAAACAACCACTATTCACTTTATTTATTAGAAAGATAATCTTCATTAGAAGAGACAGTCTCTCAAGATTCTGGTTGTAGCACTGGTGATTTCTAGAATTTTTTCACAGCTTTCATTACATATTGCTGTTCTGGGGCATAGTTTACTATATTTGTAAAAAGCACTTGCACAGTTCACTCAGCCTCCCTTCTCTCACTTTGCAATTTCATTCTGTCAAGGCCTGACACAGTGAAGTGCTGAGGGCTCAAAGTTGCTCAAACTCTGATGTCAAATGACCTCACAAGAGGTGCTCATCATGTGGCAGGATCAGGCCCTTGCTCTCCATTATTAGTGAAAACAAAAAAGGCATGATATGTTTTTCTCTCCAAAAACCCCAAGCATTTTTTGGGGTGAGGGTGGGGATGGGGTATTAATAGTTTGTCAAAAGCTAGGAATGGGCGACAGGGGATGATCAGTTGATGATTACCTGCTCTGTTCATTCCCTCTGAAGCATCTGGCATTGGCCACTGTCAGAAGACAGGATACTGGGCTAGATGGACCTTTGGTCTGACCATGTATGGCCGTTCTTATGTAGTAATCGGTCAAAATCCCTCATGTAAAGCCTGATTCAATGCTTGCTGAAGTCAATGGAAAGATTCTCAGTGACTTCAGTGGTCAATGGATCGGACCCATATTCATATTCTTCTGACTGGCTGAATTTGAATGGTTATAACAATTTTTTTAAATACTAGACTGTAATGAAGTATTATTCAACTCCAAGTTAAGCATTAGCTCAAGCAGCTGGGACCTCAGTTATTCTCTCTCTGTTTTTCTGACCCTCATAGTACATATCAATGGATTAGGTTACTCACCCTGAATGAATAGGGCTTGAAGAAAGCGCCACATTGTCCAAATTTTCAGTGCCCCAGCTTAAGCGATACGAATTCCTTTCAGCTTCCTTGGCCAGAGTTGATACCTGGGAATGCGAAAGAACTCTTATTTAATTTGTATTTTCATATTTAAAAGCAATGAGCCAAACGAACCATAAGTAAGAGTTATTTTTGTATAGCAGGGCTGCAAATGATTAACACTTTAAAAAAGGCAACAAATAAAAATGAGCAATAATGACATCAAAGTATTACAAGCATCTTATTGTAACATCTTGTGCTTTTTCTAAACAACCACAAATATTACTGGCCCCAGTGAACAGGAATACTGGGAGAGACCAGATTTACCCCTCTTTCAATGACTTGATTGTCTCTTCAAAAATCTTCCCTCTGAATAGTGGACCAGATCCTCAGCTGGTGTAAATCAGCAAAGCTCCTTCGATTTCATTTACAGCAATTCAACATTTGACCCCATGCCTATTAACATTGCTAAAAAATCAGATACAATGGAAAGCCCTATAAAGATGTACTGTAGATGCATTCACACATTTCTGGTTCATACAGAATATACTTTAGTATTATACAATAAGCTAGTTCATTTAATAGCAGTTTGAAATTAGACAAGTTTATGGTACAGTTAATACTGCAGCACACATTACGTCGTACAGTTAACAGAATCCACACAGGGATTCTTTTTCATATTTCCAAAATTGAATGTTTAAAATAAATGCATATTGTGCAACTGATCAGTAACATAAAGAGAAAGGTCTTACCTGGTGGCTGGGTATTATGACTGTATCATCAATCATGGCACTGTCCCTCAGGTAGGAGGCATGGCTCAACGTGTGGGACCTGTCTGAACTGAAGGACCGCAGGCTGGTAGGTTGGCAGGATGCCATGGCAATATATCAGCAGTAGAGAAGGTATTGTGAAAATGGGATGAAGGACCAAGCGGAAGAGTGAAAAAAGCATGCTATTAGCAAATATAATGCAACTTCCAGGGGGAGTATAAAATAGAGTCTTGTGGGTCTCTGATTGAGCACTGAACCAAAGTCTTTTGACTGACTCCTCTCATTTAATTAAAAGGAGAACGCAAGAGACTAAACTATATCACAATCTACTTTATTTTCTATCCACCAATGCTTTAAATTAGCTATGTTACTTAATTGCTTCCTTTATACTAAACAGTTACTCCTGCTGAGGCTCTTTGAACAAGTTCTCTCTTCTGCTCCATAATACAAGTGAATTGTCTAGGAAAAAATAGATGCAAATATCTGACAAGAAGCAAAATGAGTCCCTCTGAAGTTTCATTCTGATCCATTCTTTCTGACTCAAATTATAAATGAGTAAGGTTCAGTTTTGTCCCCTGGAAGGTACACAGCAAGGTGAACTGTGGCCAGCCACATGCTTCCTGTGTAAAACAAAGTGCCTCCTGCATGCCTGCAGCATCTCTAAAACAACAATTCAAAATGTGAGCACAGGTTCCTTTGTACGTACACACAGCAATATAGAAAACTGGTTGCTGTAGCAATGAGAGATGCAAGGCAATAATAAGCTGCTTCCAAGCGCCCAGCTCAGAACTTAATTGCAATATCTGCTAGCTCAAAACAAAATCCAAAAAAGCAAAACAAAACAAAGATACCCTAGCACACAAAGACATATCGAGCTAATATGGAGTTTCTGCCTCACAGTACTATTAATTTTGCCCTTTACATATTAAAAACCCTGTGATGGGTTTTTAGATGGGGTAAGATCCAAGTTACCCGGGAAAGAATTTTCTGTAGTATCTGGCTGATGAATCTTGCCCATATGCTCAGGGTTTAGCTGATCGCCATATTTGGGGTCAGGAAGGAATTTTCCTCCAGGGAAGATTGGAAGGCCCTGGAGGTTTTTCGCCTTCCTCTGTAGCATGGGGCACGGGTCACTTGCTGGAGGATTCTCTGCTCCTTGAGGTCTTCAAACTACAATTTGAGGACTTCAATAGCACAGATATAGGTGTGAGGTCTTTTTTAGGAGTGGTGGGTGAAATTCTGTGGCCTGCATTGTGCAGGAGGTCAGACTAGATGATCATAATGGTCCCTTCTGCCCTAAATATCTATGAATCTATGAATCTATGAAAAACAACAGTAAATACAGGATTTTTGGGGGGATTATTTTTTTTCCAAAAAATCAACAGCTCACACCCCTTCGGATTTTACAGGTATCACTGTACATTCATGTAGGTGTACTTCTTGTTATTATTCTATGTAGCTAAGGACACATTACATGTAAGTTTAGGAACTAGCTATGTTCTCATGGATTGCACTTGCGTGGGTACTGTCCATGATAATGTAGAAACATTAGAACACTGGAACTGCCGAACTGGATTAGACCAGTGGGCCACTTAGCCCAATAAACTTTCTGACAATGGTTAGTACCAGATGCTTCAGAGGAAGATGGAAGAAACCCCATAACAGATAGTTTTGAAATAACATGCCCGTACGGGAAGCTTCCTTCTACTCCTGGTTGGTTAGTGGTTAATTTACATCTGTCTCTATTAATCAGAGCTCTACTCTAATTAATTGTGGATGTACCATAAGAATTCAATATATTTGTAGGTTTAAAATGGGATAATTTATTTTCAAGTATTTTAAATATTAAGTGTGCATTATATACATCAGATTGAAGTAAGTACTATTAAATGTAAACGTATTGGAAGTCAGACAAAAATAGTGCAGCAACAGCTCCTGTTCAATGACACTGTATATAATTACATTCATCCAATCGGTTCTTGCAGTATCTGTATTTTACAAATAAATGGCCTGGCGCATTTACATTAGAGATACATAAAATTAAAAGAGCTACCAATGCCCTTCCTTTGCATGCCTGCCATATTGAATGGATTGTACAAAATTGATCATAACAAAGATGATGAAAATATTACATGAATATCAGCCTTGGAAAACTGCCATGAAAATTAGTGCAGAATACCTTCTCACCCACTCTGACCAGGATAATGATGGTGAAAAAACGAATGATATTTCATTTGCACGTCATCAAATATTACTCACCCCGATGAGTGGGCAAACAGAATTGAGCAAGGATGATATATGGCATTTTGTGGATATTATATGTTCCCTGGATGAAATTCTGACTCCACCAAAGGCAGTGGCAATGGCAAAACATCCATTGACTCCAATGGGGTTAGGATTTCATGCATTTTAGTCCATGTATAACTTGTTTTAAATAAAATGTACTGTATAAAGCCTTGGTTGTAGGTCATTTTGAATAGACAAAGTATGTTACTTTGGCAGATATTTTGTAGTGCTACACCTTGTTTTCCATAATAACATTACTTCAGTAAATATTCATTCTTATATCAGAAATTAAACATCAGTAGCAGACCCCATTTTTTACCACTATCCTTTACTTGCTTTAATGCTTGAAACATTCACAGCTTTTTTACAGTGCCATCCAGATCATAGGTCCTGCTGTTCAGCTAACGTGAGGTTTCACCAGACCACTACTGAGTGAAAAGAAACATGTACTAGGCTCTACTGCTAGTCTCTAAGGTTATGTCTACACTGTGGCTTGGATTTAGCCTCCCAGCCTGGGTAGATCGACTTCCGCTAGTGGGGCTCGAAGTAGCATACAAAAATAACAACATAGATGTTGCCGCTCAGCTGGCAGCTTGAGCTCTCAAGCCCTGCCAACCCCTGAGTCTGAGCTTGGTTGACTAGCCCGAGTCTCCACTGGAGCTGCAATGTCCACACTTTTATTTTTAGAGCATTTGCCCAAGCCCCACTAGTGTGAGTCTGTCTACCTGGGTTGGGAGGCTCCTAGCTGCAGCAGAGACATATCCTGCAGTGATTTGGTCCTCTTTCTCCTGTGGTTAGGAGACATTACTATTACAAGCACTACCATTTGCCCACAACATGCCCAGTGAATGGTACATGTTCATAAATACATGCCCAGTACATTGAAGGTATGGACATTATTAAGAGACATGATAGTTACAAAAATGTGACTGAGGTCTGTGATGAATTAGGAGTATAACATTTCCATTAAAATTTTGTTTAAGACAAACACTGAAATGGCATTCCTCATTTTCTCTGGATTATATCAGTTGCATACATAAGGAACAACCTGATTGCTAAAGCATCTGGTGCTGAAGTACACTAAGTGGTGTAAACCTAGAACCAAGGGTGCTTTTGGGAACCAAGACCTCATTATTAATGGGAAGCGGTGTTGAACAGAACTGATTAAGAGACACGTACACTAATTATTATTTTTGCTAGGCTTTTAGGAATATTGTCACATAAAGTTACACTAAGTAAGAGGCAAGATACTCTAGGAAATCTACTAAAACATAGATTCTCTGCATGGGTTGTTCAGATAATGTTGCCAAATTCACAATTGCAGGATGCACTGGATCACTGGGACTCCATTCACCCCGCTAGTGACCAATTGAGAGGATAAACGTAGCACTTACCACTGGTGACACCTGGTGTGGGAAATACAAAATGTTTTCTGTTGCCTGAGCACTCTGTGAAAATTACTGGAGCCCCCTGCAACTTTATATAAACCAGTTTTGGAAACATTCCCTAATAGATCCCCACTTATGGATAGAAATCTTTCCCATCTGACATGGCAGATACGTTTGAGTTAAGTTGAGGAGTGGAGGTCATACACCAAATCTCAAACCTGAGCCTTTCCTGAACCTAGGTTAGCTGACAGATCATTATATGCTACTATATACCAGGTCATCTCTCTTGTCTGAGAATATACCTAACTCCAATAGCAATGCCATTCATTTGGCCCTGTGAAAAACAACAACTCCAGTACATATGTCATCAGCAGGCCTGCAAAATGGATGGATAGTGATCGGTGTTGCACGAGTGTACTGGGGATGACACTGTTTACAGGCTGTGTAATACCTACCTGGGCATAGTGCTAATGAAAGCATATTAAAAAGAATGATGGGGAGAGAGAAATAATAAACAGGGAATAAGGTTACAAAAGAAAAGTATAAGCTTTTTAAATATAATTTTAAATGCATAATAATACATGAAAATGGGCAGCTTAAATGATTTGCTGTGCTGCATTTGTTAGAGCAGAAAAAAAATGAAATCTCTATTGCATTGCATCGTCTCTGATTCAGGTACTGCAGCAAAGCAACTTTATTTGGGCAGTGTTAGTGGTAATTCCCATGAATATGACCTTACTGTATTCGTGAAAGAGCAGCATAAAGATGGACATGGGAAAATGCACATTTTTGTTTGATTCTTCTTCCTGGATGTCCTTTTGCTGCATTTCAGTTTAAACAGATCTGCTACAGGACCAGGAAATAATTTTCATATTGCAAACAGTGGGCCAGATTTTTGTCTCAACTATGCTAGTGTAAATCCCCTGAGATCTATGCATGTACTCAAGATTAACACTGACATAAATGAGAACTGAATCTAGCCCAGCATCAATCTATGTGAGCCTTCTTATACAACTCATTGAAAATCAAAAAGAAAAAAAATCATCACCACCAGCAGATTATTATTAACGCTTTTTGATTTTTTTAACCACTGTGTTGTAGGATTCATTGGATTTACTGGAGCAGCAAAGGTTCCAAGTTTGGAAGGCCTAAATGCTTAGGGGTTTAGATATCTTATGACACAATCTGAGTCATTTCCTGGCTTCTTTTGTTCCAAGAGTGATCCTAAGACCATTTAAGTCAACTGAAACAACTCTACTGATTTTCCTGGGCTTTGGATCAGAACCTGTTTGGTGCTGGAATAACATACTACATTGGACAGTGGCATGGGTTGCAATTTGTGTGGCCAAATTCTTGACGCAGACAGTATTGAAGGAAATACCACCTCTGAATGCACTAGATTTGGAAATGACATGAACAATTTATACTAGACACTGTAATTTTCAAACCTAAATGCCTAATCTTGGACACCCATTTCCCTCTTTGGGCACTTAACTCTGAATTAGAAATGTGGATGTCTGTCTGTCAGTTTGGGGACCTGATTATGCATTGATGCTCACTAGTTAAATACCGAAGTTTGAAAACTGGGCCCTGTATTGTAATGTAGACTACACTGACTTGATGTGAATTACAATAAACCCTTTCAAAGTGTAAAGGGCTATTGCTCTTTTTGATTTTGGTTTTACAATATAATGCTACACTTCCCTAAGCACTAGTACACCCCAGGTACAACACCCGTTTGTGCAAGATAGCCCCAGTGAGGTTTCTCCTTCTGTGCTGTGGCTGGTAACACAGGCTAGAGCATCCTACTGAGGCACTAAAATATCTCAGCCGACTATCCCCTAACGCTGAGCCATCTGTTCTGTGCCAACTGGAGGTTAGGATAACTCTATGACCCTGCCACATAGCCAATATCACTTCTCCTTTCCGTGGGTAAAACAAGGAAGGATGGTACATTGCTTTTATTCTCAAACCATGCCTTTGGTTAACATCCTACCATGAATCATGGACAGACTTTTCCTTAAGCCCTCTGGGCTTTTAGGACCATGTACAGTATTAGCGTACAAGAAAATTAGGTCACTGCCAGTTGTAAACTTTTTTCCCCAGTACCAAATATATTTGGTTCCTGGTAGTTTTCTTCTCATGACTTCCTTTTGACTACTCCTTTCTTCTAAGAAGTAACAATAATTATAGAAATGAGAGAGAATAGGCGTATCACATAGCTATTTTGAATTAAAGACATTGAGAAGGTCTGTGCAGAGAGCTTAACTATTCAAGAAACTTATGCTCTAACTCATCATACAAGCATATAATCTTCAGGTAAAATACCTGTCAGATCGGCCTCCCTCCAAGCTGTACCTCAGATAGTTCATACCATCTAGGAACTGGCTGCTGGGCAAAGAGTCATCACCTAGTTCTTTCAAGTCCTCTGGCCTAAGGTATTCTCCTCCATCTCCAGTCATTGTGTCATCACCTTGAAACAAAACACAAACACAATCCACACAGATCAGTAAACTCACAAGTCCCACATTATTTACAGATTGGGGTAGCATGTCAGCGGGATGGCACAAATAACTGGAAGGTAATTCCCACACGCACCACACTGCAAATTACGAGCAATTAATATACACTGACAAAACCGGCACATCAAGCAGGATAAAGCCCACATCAAAATCAAGATGAGTAAGCAATCAGTTTTTGTCGTCCATCTTTTGCCATTTTACAGATTTTCTGAAGGACTAATTTCTGTATCATTCTGTAGATTATCTTTTAGTTTGGTTCCTGTAACGCTGATGCCAGCCAGCTACCAAGGTGGTAGGTGTCAGCTACAAACTGACACGCTCACAGCTGGAAGCCAGGCCAATTCACTTGTGTATTGGTATAGGTCAGAGGTGGGCAAACTACGGACTGCAAGCCACATCCAGCCTGCGGGACTATCCTGCCCGGCCCCTGAGCTCCCGGCTGGGGAGGCTAGCCCCTGGTCCCTCCCCTGCAGAGATGCTGCCATGCCGCGCTGCCAGCACTCTGGCCCGCCGCTCCTCCCGGTCAGTGCGGGCGGTGTGGCTGGCTCCAGCGGGGCTGCGAGCTCCTGCTGCTCTGAGCAGCTTGGTAAGGGGGTGGGGGGAGGGGTTTGGATAAGGGGTAGGGAGTCCCAGGGGGCAGTCAGGGGACAGGGGATGGTCGGATGGGGTAGAGGTTCTGGGGGGGGCAGTCAGGGGACAGGGAGGGTTGGATAGGCATGGGAGTCCCGGAGCGGGGCTGGTGGGGGTGTGGATGGGGTCAGGGTACTCAGGGAGCAGGGCAGGTTGGATATGGGGTGGGGTTCTGGGGGGGCCTGTCAGGGAACGGGGGTGTGGATAGGGGTCAGGGCACTCAGGGAACAGGGCAGGCTGGATACTGGGTGGGGTTCCGGGGGGCCTGTCAGGGGGCGGGGATGTGGATAGGGGTCGGGGCAGTGAGGGAATGGGGAACAGGGGGGTTGGACAGGGAGTGGGGTCCCGGGGGGGGCAGTTAGGGGCGGGAGGTCCCAGGAGGGGGCAGTCAGGGGACAAGGAGCAGGGGGGTTGGATGGGTTGGAGGTTCTGAGGGGGCAGTCAGGGGGCAGATAGGGGGCGGGGTCCAGGCTGTTTGGGGAGGCTCAGCCTTCCTCACCCGGCCCTCCATACAGTTTTGCAAACCCAGTGTGGCCCTCGGGCCAAAAAGTTTGCCCACCCCTGGTATAGATCAAAGTGGTTGTTAAATAGATTCAAATGTGTTTGGTGTTTAAACCTCATGAAAACTAATGGGATGTTGCATGCGTAGTTATCACTTATCTGAATACTGTTAGAATGTAGTATCACACATTGACGTTGTATATCCCTATATCTAAGTGACTCACCAAACAGAAAGAAGCCGTGTAATGCAAATGAAGGACAGTAACAGGAAGGTGCTAATTATTGCGCTTTGCAAAGCAAATGGTCATTATGTATCATGATCAGAGATCAAAGACCCTAAATGCATTCCCTTCTCTCCATCATCGAAGAAAGAGAACACTTGGTTAGAACTGTCAAGTTGTTTTTCTATGAGACACAGGAAAAAATTAGAAAAGGAGTATTTGTGGCACCTTAGAGACGAACCAATTTATTTGAGCATAAGCTCATCCAATGAAGTGAGCTACAGCTACATTGGATGAGCTTATGCTCAAATAAATTGGTTCGTCTCTAAGGTGCCACAAGTCCTCCTTTTCTTTTTGCGAATACAGACTAACACGGCTGCTACTCTGAAACCTGTCAGGAAAAAATTATTCATCTCTGAACTGTTTGGATTCTAACAGGGCAGAATAACTGAACAAGACGACAGATATTCCAGAATTCCTTGATGTAGTCCTAATAGACTTTTGGGAAACTGGGAGACTACTACATCTCCGAGACCTTTTGAAATTATAGACCAATGGCGCTCAAACTTTTGCACCCTCCCTTACCAGTAATGGAATCCATCCATGCCCACCTCCCCCATGACTGAACAGCCAAGGCTTCCTCAGCAGCTGAAGGCAGAGCTGGGGGTGGAACTGGAGATGGGGGAGGAGCTGGGATGAGAGGCAGAACAGGACTGGGACTGACCAGGGTTAGCGGAGGAGCGAGGCTAGGGGCATAGCTGATCTGAGGGCAGAGAAGAGCTGGAACCGAGGTGCTTCTTTCCTGCCCTCCCCCACCGTGGGGGCTGGCCCTGACCCTCTTGTGTGCCCCCCATGGGGGTGCCCCACAGTTTGGGGACTACTGTTACAGACTATGACTCACCTGTACATATATTTTTACCTGCTTTAACCTCTCAGTAACTCTCATTCCTTTTTCTTATCTAACTTTTAGTTAGTTTACTATATAATGTGTTACCAGCATTGTCTTTGGAGTGAGGTCTAGGATGCAAATCTACCCAGGTGAGTGATTTGTCTCTTGGGACTGGATGAAACCAAAATATTTTGTGATTTTTGGTGTAAGTGACCATTTATCACATAGTCCAGGTTCCCTGGGTGGCCAGATAGACTGGCGTGTTTAAGGGGACTGTCTGTGACTCCATTATAAGACTACTGCAGTACTCTGGGAGTTCACATTGGTTACTGGCTTGGTGAAGTCTAATCATAGAACATACCACTAGTTTGGGTTGTCGGCCCTGCTTCTGACAGTCTGGTCTGAAATAGGCACTCAGGGTCGTAAGCCACTCCAGACAGCGTGACAGTTCCTTTATCCACAGCTACATTAGATGCTTGGACTGACAGTGGATGCTGAGACAATTTCTCTTTTGATTGCAAACTGTTGGTTTCAACTCAGAAAGGTACATTTTTTGGCCCTGTGCCTGACAGGTACAAGTCAGTCCTCATTTGAATTCTCAGACATTCAAACTGCACTCCAAAGGACATTGTGTCAGTCCTGACAACAAGCATCCTTGCATGGTCACCCGTAAGATTCAAATTTTTAAAACACGGTAACTGATACTCAGAAGCTCCATGCCCATTTGCCATAAATTGGAAATACAATCACACAGGCGGTGGAAAAATGAACCAGGAGCGACTACTCATCATAAAAAATAGTTCACCGAAGGTGAAATCAAAACCTAAATTAGCCCCCATTAACACAAGTATTGGCCATTACCATGCCCATTTCTCTCCCAAAGGCTGGGTAAACAGATGGACCTTACAACATGTCCTGAAGGTGAACACATTTGTGCTTTTGGGACCAAATGAGATGTAGAAAGTAGGGTCCCTCACACAGAATGCATGCATGAAGGAATAACTTCTTTTTCTCAGGAGAATCACCATAACTGAACTTACAGTGCTATGTGACACATGGAAGTTTCCCCCCCATTTTTTTATAAATTTCCAGTGTGATCCATCTCCATACTGGAGAGAATGGTTTCTGCCAGCCTCAGTGAAGATACTCATTTAACCTGACATCTTTCCATCCTCTTTCCCAACTCCTTAGTGCGGTATTCCATGACTACATTGTGTCTCTGTGTGTTAAATGCAGGCCACAGAGATCCACCATGTTGCCCTCACCAGTAATACCAGTCTACAAATTGCAGAAGTTTCCAAGTTTTCTCATTTCAGAGCTGCACTGGCATCAAATGAAGCAGACGGCAACTCTAATGCCGAGAAAGGACCTGCAAAAATTGCCAGTCCTAGCTGTGATACTCCACCTTAATTTGCTCAGCTCGAGAAGCAGCACTGCAACATTCCAGAGACTACAACTTAATACCAAAGGAGACAGCACTCTTATGCGCTCTGTATTCTGCACATTTTCTTTGAGCTCAGTGAAGTTGCCATGTGGCCTTAGTTTGGATGCCTCTATGATATGCAGTCCAAATATGCAAATCTGATTAGTTTAACAAAGGCAAAGAAGAGAGGAAAATATAGTGACAATGTATTATTGTTAACATCTATACTTGAGATAATGTGTCATCTTTTCTGCTCAATTTAACTAGGACAGCAGGCTAAATGAACACTGCTTAATCATAAATACAGAAATGCTGGTATTTGTTTTCATAAAGAGCTTAACGTTTGATTTCAGTTGAACTTTTCTAGCTTGGTCAAGCATTATTTCCAGCTGTTAAATAAAAACATTTGAAAATTTGACATCCAAAAACAAATAAAATCAGCTTTTTTATAATCTGTCTGTCTCCATCTAATCTATATGCACACCTAAATCTTTAAAGGGTAACTACAAAGTCTTTTAAAACGCCATCTGTAATACTGAAAGAAAAAGAGTCTGGGCATTGTTTCACAGAAAACAAGAGAATGCATTTAATTGTTGCATATTTCCGGTCTTTTGTCAAACAATGCTTCCTGAGAATGTGACAATATAAACCACAAGACTTATTTAAACCTTGGAAGATATCAAGGGAAAGCTGTTTAAAAGGAATTTCAAATGATTTTTCAAATAAACTAAAAACTTACAATCATGCCAAGCATTCCATCCATAATGGAAACAAAGGCAAAACCTTACCAGCTTTCATCCCCCTAGCATCCTTTCCAAAATATGACCCATCTCCGTACTCATTCAAACTTTGGTGTCTGAGCTGCAACTGCCAATAGTGGTACCAATTAGTTCTAATTGTTTAGGGTGGACATTTGTACACTGTGAACTGTAATGAGACCATTAACACATTTCACAATCGCCAATGAACAGTCATAACACAGCTGACCTAGCCTATCCTTGAAGCAGTGACCTTGAGGGGCAAGGCACCATGATCAATCCCTTGAGTCATCCCATCTCTTTTATCACAACACCAAGGGCATGTCTACTGTGTTCCAGTGTTCCAACAGCC
This sequence comes from Lepidochelys olivacea, assembly GCF_965140295.1. Classification (NCBI taxonomy): domain Eukaryota; kingdom Metazoa; phylum Chordata; order Testudines; family Cheloniidae; genus Lepidochelys; species Lepidochelys olivacea. The sequence goes on along the minus strand of NC_140414.1, from coordinate 41,531,513 downwards.
AGACTATGGGTGTGTGAATAGCAATAGAAACCAAAGTTCTGTGCTGTAATTCCCCTGTGTGGATGTTGCGGGTATGAAAGAAAAGGTTCTTAATTCGCATTAAAGTAGTTCTCTTCAAACAGGACTACATTAATGAGAAGTAGGAACCTTTTTGTTTATGCCCACAGCACCATATGGGGGAGCTACTGCACAGTATTTTAGTGCGTATTGCTATTCACACACCCCATAGTCTGGCTGTTGGAACTGTGGGACAGTGTAGACATGCCCTTAATAACAATGAAAGAATACTGTGGCCTAGAGTATAAGCAAATAAAAATTATTTAATTTATCATATCTAACTACAGTCTACAGATTAACTTAAAGCAACTTCTCATACAGTTGAGATTACCTGAATGTGTTAATTCATGGCAGAAGGATTACAGGTATGCAAAGAGAGTTACTTAATTGTATGTAATAAACAGACATTCCATCTTACACATCAGTATTATTAATATATATAACACCACCCGTGGGCCATGATAGGACTGATGTCTAATTGTGATACACAAAAACATACAAAAAGACAGACTCAGGAGAGCTTGATGTTCAGGTGACCATGAGTGCATTTCCACAGAAAAATCACCTCAGATGGTAGTTTTGTAGTCATATAAAAACTGCCCTCTTTTATCATGTTAGAAGTGATTAATCTGACCTACCAGCATTTTCTATTAAGTTGTGCCATCATATTACCTGTCAAATTAACGACATTTAATTTATACCACTTATTAAGCAAATCATGATGCACTGACCAGTTGACACAGGTGCTTCATGATCTCTGCTGGCTCCCTATTAACTTGTAGGAGGAGTTCAGTGGGTCAGCTTTCACAGCTGAAGCCCTAAACTGTGGCCCTGATTACTTGAGAGATTCTCTCTCCGCACATGAGATCAATACTGTTACAATCAGCAGATGCACTTGATCATGACTAATCCAGTAAGACCCCATTCTGACTGAGGCCTCTGAACACTATTTAATTACATATTAATAAAATAATACATAATTATAATAATACTAGTGGTCTGATGAACTCCCCCCAGGACTTGCAGAGAGACACCCTACCACAGTGGAGGAGTAGGAGGGTAGCTGGCTTAGCCTATGAAGAGAAGCCAGCAGTAGATACTTCTGCTGGTGTGCTTAGTGTTATTAAAAGTGGTGAAGAGTTGACATCATGGTGATAAAGGGGCATGTCACATTAGGTGCAAAGGTCAGCTCTGAAAATGCAGTTCCTAGGAGATTTCTGTCTGTCCAGAGCCTGATGGTGGTGGAGGAATGAGGGGAAATCCCATTGCCAACCATTGTTATAGCCCAGGGGAGAGCAAACTACCGCCCAGCCCCTCACCGCTTCCTGCCTGCCCTGGCCCCTCACCGCTCCCAGAAGCAGCCGGCACCATGTCCCTGGGGCCCGTGGGGAGGCGGGGCACAGGGCTCCATGCATGGCCTTTGCCTGCAGGCACCACCCCCCACAGCTCCCATTGGCCGGGAATAGGGAACCACGGCCAATGGGAGCTTCAGGGGTGGTACCCATAGGTGAGGGCAGCGCACAGCGGAGCCGCCTGCCCTACCACACCACAAGGAGCCACTGTCGGACATGCTGGCCACTTCCGAACCCCTCCTGCACCCCACCCTCTGCACTGAGCCCCCTTCTACACTCCAAACCGCTCCAGCCCCTTGCCCTGAGCCTCTTCCTGCACACTGGACCCTCTCCCACACCTCGCACTCCCTCCCACACACCAACCCCCTGCCCCAGCCCTAGATTCATAACTGCATACAATTTTGCTACCCAGATGTGTCTCTCGGGCCAGAAAGTTTGCCCACCCCTGTTACAGCCACATGAAACTGCTTTCAAACAGGAGTTAAGTAAAAAAGTAATCTCTTTGCCTAAGCCAATAATACTCTGTCATAATCATTCTGATAGTTCTGTGTTTTGTGAACATATATTCAATTTCCTATTTTCAACATTTTTGAATAACCCTATAACAACAGGAGTGTAAACCCGCAATATCACAATTCTTTTTAAAAAATAAGGCAACAGATTTCAATTTCAAATTGCTAAGGCAGTTTCTATAAACAGTAGGGGAAACATCTTGACAGTGCTTTGGGACTAGATTTGGTGCTTGGTTGCAAAGAGAGAGAATAAAAAGTAAAATGTTTGCTAATAACTTGTGGGTCTTATTAAAACAAAAATAATTTTTATTCTGGTGATTTCACATGTTCAGACACCATTATAATGTGGTTATCAGTGAACAGACTGAAAAAGAGGCTGGCCATGTGTAGAGACCATAGTTCTCTGTCCTTCTCTGGCAAGCCCGGCTGAACATGGAGGCAATACTGCCTAACTGTTAGAGTAGGAGACTGGGAATGGGCTCCTATATTCTAATTCCTAATTCTTCTAATGACTTACTGAGTGATAGGGCAAATTACCTAATTACACTGACCCTCCTTATATGTAACTCTAAAATGGGGGTGGATACTTTCCTACCTCGAAGTGTGGCTTAAATCAGTTAACCAACAAAAAAGCACTTTGAGATCCTCAAATGAAAGACACTAAGTACAACATATCATTATACAGAGAGCAGAATTTGGGAAGCCACATACAGTTCTTAGTTTGGGAATTATGGCTCTGGGAGAAGCATTTAATTATGGCTTTTAAAACAAGCCGGATCAGCTTGGAATGCATTTTCATTATGGTACTCTGGTCATTATGCCCACATCTTCAGCCAGGATTGGGGCTCTGTGAAATTTTCTCCATGCTACCCTGGAAATTCACTCTATAAATCAGCTGATTTGGGGGATATGGTATTACTTTTAATGCAATAGGAAAGCTCTAACTCATCACAGTCCCCTTCCAGCAACATAACTGTACTGTGGAAAACAACTGCAGAAGAACTGTTCTTCCAGTCTTTTTCCCATAATATTTTCGTCAAAGAAGGCCAAAGGGATAAATTAAAAAAGAGAAAGGGGGCTGTGCAAAAAGCTGCCAAAAACTGTTTTTAATGTAAGCTCTTAAAGCTGAATACACTTATGTTAGTTTGCCAAAAACATTGTCTTCCCTTGCTATATGTTGGTAAGGTCCACAGGATGCTGTACAGTTCCCTATGTGGGCTGTGCATCTTAGAAGTAACAGGTGGAGACGAGGCACCTAAGGCAAGTATGAATTTTTTATTCAACTCTGAAGTATCTTTAATGGCAAATATATTAAAGATCACCCCCTGAGAATCTGTTTGGAAACCTTTGATTCCCCAGAGTCAATGCTCCACTCAGTGTATTACACCCATTAAACAATTATCTGCACTACAATGGGTTTAGCTAATGAATATAACTGCCATAACACAGCTGTAGATTTTTGCATCTTCAGCCAGTTGAAACCCCAAATATTCTATAGCTACTTGATTGTGGATGCACATCACATCATGTCAGCTATATGTCACTCAGAAAAGCACTTACAAAAAGATAGGAAATGGAGCAAATGGAAGTCTGCACATGCCCCTACTGTCTGGTGAGAAGAGGGTAATCAAGTGCACTAGCCCTAATCTGCCCTCCCGGGATTCTGGGACGAGGAGGATGACTGAAATGTGTCTTCTCCTGAATTAGACCACTGTAAAGTGAATTCTAGTATTTGGCAGGTGGCCAAGCAGTCACCTGACAGAGAATAAACATTGCCTCTTTAGGATGTGAACCAGAATAAAATATTCACAACCCTCCATGCCACAGAAGCTTTGATAAGTAATGGATGCTGACTGAATGGCAGGCTGACAAATCCAAAGTAGGTCTACTGTACAATGCCAAAAAAGGGAATAAAGTGCTACAGCAGGGGGCTGCCAACAGAAGAAAGCTCATGTAAGTTGCTCCCAAGCACCAAAAGTTTCTGTTCTACAAGTTTGATCCCACGCCTGTTCCATGCCTCTCCTCCCCTTGGGCCATTCAGTCAGTAGAAGCCTCAGGTGTTAGTAACTCCTTTGCGTGACTCCCAGCAGAGAGATAGAACAGATCCTAAACATAGATTTTTGGGCAGGGAATGTCTTAAAAAGAAACTCACCTGGGGAAAAGGGTCACTGCGAGAAGATACGTCCCACCAGAATGTTGCTCTGCCCATATAGATGTAAACAGCTCACTCCAAATCTCATTGATTTTATCCACAAAACAAGAAATTTTATCATAACATGAGGAACTCATGCCAGCCACTGAGTGGAGACAGCTTGGATTAACCAGGCCATCTATAACCCAAATACTTTCACTGACAGAGATTTTGTGGGTACTAGGGTGGAAGGAAAGAAATGGTTCTTTGCCTTGAGCTCAGTGGTACAAAGTATTGCATCATTTGTCCTTCTAAGTTCAAGAGGATAGATAAATGCATGTCTGTCTTTCACTCAACCCCTTTCTTTAAGTACTACACAAGAGAAGCACCAAAAAAGGAATAGGTATTTAGAAATGTGGTCACCCTTTTTAGTGTATTCAAAGGAAGAGAGCTCCCCAGCCAGCAAGCCAATATTTTTAGCCAGCTTCTTTGAATATGAACCTGATCCTGAATAAGTAATGTGTGATGTAGTATGTTAATGTCTTATTGTAACTTTGCCTTAATAAAAAAAAAATGTTACATGCTAATATGTGATCTAAAAGCTTCATTCACAGGAGAGTTTAAAGGAAAAACATCCATGACACTCTATTTCAACACAGGGACCATGTTCTAATGACTTGTGGGATTTACATTAACTGTTAATGACTTATGGCACTGTTAGCATCCAGAGAACCTGCCATTAATTAAGATGATTAATGTCAATGAAAAAACAACATGTGAATAGCCATGCAGGAAAGATAAGAAAGTACACTCTAAAGCTTGTGGAGAGTGGAAATAATTTCGGACAGCTACTGTTCTTTAAAGATGGGTTTCAAACATGTTGTTCAGATGGGTAAGACTCAACAGAAATCATGCCCCTTCCTGTAATGTTCTGATCTTGGTTTAGAAAGAAAAAGAACTAGGCCAACTATAAGCAGTTGCTTCAATAAACAGTTATGTTAATATATAATCAGGTCCTGCTAGATCCTGTGAAAAAAAGAATTCCATTTCCAGAATTGCTGGTAAGGTCATCTGTTACAATGATTTTAAATGTATATGTCATAAGTGCCTCTTAATCATTCTCCAGCCTTTTCTTATTGCTACCTTTTCCACTGAGAGAAGATGCAGTGAGACCATTTGCGAAAGAGTAGAGTAATCATTCTTGGCTTGAAAGTGAGTTTTTGCTCTGCAAAACAGCTATGGAAAACAGACACTTTCTTATGCAATCAATGTGTTTCTTGTGTTTTGAGTCATGCCTGCTGATTTTACTGGCCAACATATATGGTTATTACTAAAGACGGTCAGGGAAGGTTTCTATTTTCCTGAGAAATGTCATTTTCTGTCAGAAAAAAAAGTTTCAATTGAAATTTTTCAACCAGATCTAGTTGTTATTTTTGGCTTGTCTTAGCAATGCAGAGCCAATGCAACTATGGAAGAGAGAGAGATCATCTGCTTCACATGTCAAAAAAAATTCTGACGGCAGAATCTTTATCGCTGACAGTGCGTCATCCAGAAAGAATCCATCCTGACTTTCAAATTTACAACTGAGTTTGTTCTGGCACTTAGAAAAAAATATCATTTTACTTGGAAGTCATTAAGAGACTACAAACATGGAACCCAACAACGCCATTTATACAGAGTACTGCACTTTAACACAAATAGCTCTGTCTCAATAGGCCCAAGCAAGAGATCATTTAATAGCTAACCATTTTTTCTTTCACAGCTAGAGTGTGAAATCTAGAGTATGGAGATCATTTTGAAATGAGGGGGAGATATTGGCTAAATTTCTCTGCTGGTTTCCAATGCCTATCACAGCATGCACAGAAGAAAGGTATTATTGTATTATTGTTCCCTTTCTGTCAATAAGATTTTAGGAATTAGCTTTGGTATACTTACCAAATACTTCCTATGAATGTACATTTCTCTCTCTCTTTCTCATTGAGGCTTTTGACCTGCTTCTGTAAGTCATCCATACTTGGCTACATACAGAAAGCCAAATCTTGTTTTCAGTTATAAAATAGTAAATCCAGGGTAAGTGCATTCATTTCAGTGCAGGTTTTCTGGATTTACACTGGTGTAATGCGACAGCAGAATTTGGCCATGTGGCTTTAAAGTATAATAAAGTATTTATAAATTGTGTTTCTTCATTCTAACCAAGATTTTACATCCTCCACCTCCTGCTATTAGATAATTTTGGAAGGCCCTATGTTTTCCACTACGTAATACACAACGGCTCTTATGTCAGCAGTGAATTTAGCCCTGACTAGTCTGCTCAACCTTTTTCTCACACACATTAACTAGGCTTGGAAAGATTAGATTTTTATTAGTACATGTCATTTCTCCACACACACAAAAATGGTTGAAAAAATATTTCCAGTACTGATAATCAACATTTACAGACAGGCAAACTAAGAAAAATACTGCTTGAGAACTCATCAGAGTTTAAAGATATGTATTCTGTATATTTTGATGTGAGATGTTGAGAAGTTGTGTTTTAAAGCTTTAATTATTTGAATCTCAGTATCTACGGTCTTTAAGCAATTTTTGTCTGACCCTCCCCAATGTCTGACCCATTCCACAATTTCTCACAACTGTGAAAATTTAAATCAGTAATAGAAAAAACTGCTTAAAATAAATACTATGATAAAAAAGTAAAAATCTAATTCTGCCAAGCCTACACATAATCAAATAATACTCCCATTACTTTAATGCTGCTATAGAAGGCACTTGAATATCTGATGTGATTCAGTGAGGAACATTCTTGAGAAGAAGCTACAAAGCAGCATTTTAGCATTGTTTACAGAAAAGGTCATAGAAGGTACTAGGCAACCTTTCAATATGTTTATCACAACGCAATTCCAGGCAGGTGCAGCCATAATGTATTTTGAACAAAGAATATACCTACAGCATTATATAATTACAATAATCATGTCATAATCAAACTAACATTTGATTATTTCAATTTCTGATGTGAATATAAGTTTGATATATAAAGGTAATTGTGTTGATGAAATATACTTAGATTTCTGCAAGGCATTTGACTTGGATACCACAGACATTTTGATAAAAAAACTAAAACACAAAATTAACATGGCATACATTAATTGGATTAAAAATTGGCTAACTAATAGGTCTCAAAACGTAATTGTACAGGGAATCATCACTGAGCTTTGAGTGGGTTCCCACAGGGATTAGTTCTTGATCCTCGGACATTTAACATTTTTATCAATGACCTGCAAGAGTACATAAAATCATCATTGATAAAGTTTGCAGATGACACAAAGATTGGAGGACTGGTAAATAATGAAAAGTATACATCATTGATACAGAGCTATCTGGATCACTTGGTAAATTGGGCTAAAGTAAACAATGTGTTTTACTATGGTTAACTGTAAATGTATACATCTGGGAACAGAGAGTGTAGGCTATACTTGCAGGATGAGGGACTCTATCCTGGGAAGTAGTGACTCAGAAAAAGATTTGGATGTCATGGTGGATAATCAGCTCAATATGAGTTCCCAGTGCAACACTGTAGACAAATTGGCTAATGCAATCCTTGAATGGGATTGCCTTAAATAGGGCAATCTTGAGTAAGGGAAGAGAAGTTATTTCACCTCCATATTTGGCACTGGTGTGACTACTGCTGGAATACTGCATCCAGTTCTGGTGTTCACAATTCAAGAACGATGTTGATAAATTGGAGAGAGCTCAGAGAAGGGCTACAAGAATGATTACAGGACTAGAAAATATGTCTTATAGTAATAGACTCAAGGAGCTCAATCTATTTAGTTTAACAAAGAGAAAGTTTAGGGGTGACCAGATCACAGTTTATAAATGGGGGACAAATATTTGGTAATGGTCTCTTCAGTCTAGCAGACCAAGATATAACAAAATCCAATGGCTGGACGTTGAAGCTAGACAAATTCAGAGTGGAAATACAATGAAAATTTTTAACATTGAGAGTAATCAACCATTTGAACAATCTACCAAGGGTTGTGGTGGATTCTCTATCACTAGCAATTTTTAAATCAAGATTTTTTTTTAATAATATGCTTCGTTTGAAAAGGAATTATTTTGGGGAAGTTCTATGGCCTGTATTATAGAGGAGGTCAGACTAGAAACTAGAGGATCATAATGGTCCCTTCTGTCCTTGAAATATATGAATCTATGAATAATAATATTGCTCTTACATAGAACTTTCAATCCATAGATCTATAAGTGCCATACAAAGGAATATATCACTATTCCCAATTTACAGATGGGGAAACCGAGGCACAAGAAAGTGAAGTGACTTCCCTAAGGTCACACAAATAGGTCAGTGGCAGATCCTGTAATAGAACCCAGGGTTGTTGATTCCCACTTCAGTGCCTAAACAAAACAGTAATACCTCATTAGCTCTTGTCAACTCTTCTTGCATATGGCAATATTATGGCCACGTTCATTAAATGGTTTCAATATTTCGCATACTCAAGTTTAGTGTATGCTACAAAAACGAATGAAGAAACCTTTTTATTGGTGCATTTCTCTTATGAGAAATAGGATTTTCAGTTTATAAATTCCTAGTAAGCCACTTTTCTTTTAATCAGGAATCTGGCGGAATAGGTTATGGATTAACTCTGAGCTTTTATGAAATCTAAAGTCACATTTTTCTTGTGCTTCAATGATGAGTTACTTCTACAGATTACATGAAATCACTTTATCACTAATCCATGTTCATGAAGGGATATGAAACCCCACTCTCCCATGGTTATTATTACTTTGAGTAAGTATGAAATCCATAGGACTCCTTGAGAGTAAGGGACTACTCTGTGTGCGTACAGATGGAACAATTTGGCCTTTAGTGATTAAAACATGTAGCGATTTAATGCATATTACGGTACTTATAGATGTAGAGGACATATGTTACTTTCAGCCTATATGATTAAGCTATTTCTGTTTTTAGCAATGCTTTAGCAAATTCATTATTCTAATGATCCTCTTCTTTAGATGACTAGTATTTGTTGATGTTTAAAAGAATGACACAATGACAACACAAATTTATTTCTAAAGCAAAGATGGGATAGAATCTTTTGTAATTTGTTAGACAGTAAACACTAGGGGTTTATTTTATAATGGTTATTCCTCTTTGAGTGCTGTTATTCTAAGGCTGATTTCTGGGACTATTTCTTCTACACATAAAAAATCATACCCTGGCATTTTATATTTTCTTATCCCCTTTCCTCAAACAAAAATGAACTTTATTTAATCAATGTCAAAATACAAAATGATGCCATGATCTAGTCCAATGGAAACAGAATTGAGAATTAGGAGTTGCTTTCTCTGACATAAACTCACTGCAGTTCCTTGGTTTAAGTTCTTTTACTTTTCCGCCTCAGTTCCCCTATCTATACAATAGGGATGACAACAGTTAAAATCTCTGTCTTGAGGGAGTTTTGAGCAAAAATTAATTACTGTCCGTAGAAACATTTAAACATGTATAGCATTAAAATAAGTGCTAAGTATTTTATTATAATTATTATTACTTTAAGTGGGGCAAAAATAACATATAAGTAATGGCTGCATAGTAATAATGACATTACTCATCAATTATCTGAAGGGAAAAAAAGTTCTCTCTTCTCAGTTGTCTAGAATGTCTTGCCTCATCAACATTCATCTTCAAGGACCCAGTCCTGCAAAAGCTTATGCACATGGTTCACTTTACAGCTATGAGTAGCCCCATTGATTACACATAACATTAAGCACATGTGTAAGTCTTTCCAGGATCAGGGCCTTGATCTGTCTGAACTTCTAGAAAGTCTCTCTCTATTTCTGTAGTATGTACAGCACTGATCATATTGCTGGTGCTAAACAAATAGTAATGATAATAAATATGGAGCAACTAATATTAGTCTTTAAGAAGCATTCCTTATTTTAGATTACAATTCAATTATGCAACATACTTGATTTCAACCTGGGTTGTAACAAAAAGTCTTAGGTCCTGATATCAAGCTTGTGAGGCAGGTAAACACTCACTGATGCCAATGGATATTTTGCCTGTGTAGGTCTATGTAACGGGGCCCTTTGTGGTAATGTAGTGGGATTTGTTCTTTGATGTAATAGTGTTATCAACTGCAAAAGTTTCCATCTGTCACTCCCTTTGCTCCTTCAGTGCCTCCCTCTCACTGCTCCCTTTCTATCCATTCCACTTTCTATCTTCCACTCATGACTTCACTTTCTGCCATGCTAGCCTGACTTTGGAACTCCCTGGCCTTCTGATGCAAAAGATGACTACCTTTCTTCATTCAAATCTTGCCTAACATTCACTCTTTCTGCCAAACCTATTGATGGCGACCCATCTGAGAGTCATCACACCACACGTGTCTGCATTTCCATCTTTCGCTCTGTTTTATACAACACCAACCACATATTTCCGGTGCTTAAAAATACATGATACAAACCATGATGTTTATTTAAAAATAAACAGAAACCAATTTAACATACAAACACAAAATACCTAGCCTACTGCCTCTATGTGAATAACAATGCTGCCCTCAGCACTAAACTCTTGCAGATATTCTCAAGAGCAAAAGATCCCCAGTAGACTCTTGCTGCTAAACGTACAAACTACTGGGTGAAAATTACCAAAGACCAAGTGGGAGCCCAATGGACCCACATACAGTGGAAGCCTCGCCCCATCACTGAGACATTTAAAACCTGAACAATAGCAAACATCCTCCAGGAAACAATCCAGGGAGATGAATGGACTAGATGGCTTTTTTGATTTTACATCATTGACATTGGATATTGCATCTGAATTATTATTCATAAATGAATATTATATTGTTAATATAGTATTACAGTCATAAACAAAACCACTGCTTCACAGGAAAAATACCGAATAACAAACTCCTCCCATAAATAGGCTCCACAGTGGGGCTCTGAAATATTAACTTGCTCAAGTATTCCTGTCATGTTCAACTTTTTAACTATATGATTAAAGTTAGAAGGTTTAGTGTGTCACATTTATTTATTCAGAAATATATCTTGTCAGTGTAATACAACTAAGGGTAAGATCTGCAAGAACCTTACTGCTAGTCTCTTACAGACAATCCACAATTATGAAAAGCCTGAGTCTCTGTAATAAAAGGTCTCTGTCTTTTGGCCTCCAGCGACTTTAATTTCCTCTTATAGTCACCACCCACAACAACAAGTTTGCATACCCCCAAAATGCTTTTGCCCCCAAGAATGGATTTTATAAGCAGGGTGACATGAAGTGCAATCATTGTGATCATTCTGCTCAGTGATCAGCAGTATGATCACAGAGGCAGCATTGGCATAAATGCTTAGTATAGCGCCTATGCCCTGAGAGGATATGTAGAAGAGGGCTGATTTCCAGTCTGCTAGCTTTTTGATAAACTCTGTTTGTTGGCTGGTGACAAGAAAACCCAGAATGTTAAGATAATAATCTGGAGGGAATTAGTCATGCCAAAAGGCCACAATAAGTGCTGTCAAATAATGAATGGTACAGTTAAAATTGCCTTCGGATTTTCTGGCTTCTCCATACAGAAAAATACACACAGACATGCTCTCAAAAGTAACAACATGCATCCGATGAAGTGAGCTGTAGCTCATGAAAGCTTATGCTCAGATAAATTGGTTAGTCTCTAAGGGCCACAAGAACTCCTTTTCTTTTAACATGGATCAGTATTAGGCACCCAGATTATGCAGATGCAGATCGTCTCAGCACAAAAATAAATACATAAAACCAAATTAAACAGAAACAGAAAAGTTTTTGTGTCTTACTCCAAGAACTCCTTCTAACAGCACCTGTGCCACTATATGCTTCCCCATCACTGAGGCGTTCATCATCAGAGTGTTTAAAGGCTGCACAACATACAAGTTAGCTTGAGAAAAGGGGATAGCCAGTAACTAGCTCCTCCAGATACAGCAGTGGAAAGCCATGCTGTGCTTTGCAGATTAAAAGAGGACTGAATGGTAGCTTACATGAACAAAGGGGATAGAAAAATATAAACATAATGCTGTAATTGTTAAAGGCCTTATTTTGTCACTCATGAGTAGTCCCATTCGGATTGTTCAAGGAGTAAAGTGCTGCTCAAAGGGAATAGAGGTGGCAGAGTCAGGCCTTAGAGATATAATTGCATTGATTACATTGCAGAGAAGCCTAACATATTCTTGACTGCATATAGATTTGAATGCTTGTTGATTTATGGCCTGCTGTCTTGTTAAGCATGGGCAAATTGACAAAAGAAATCAAATATCTGTAGTTCAACACACAAATTAGACACAGGATAAATTTTAAAAATTGCCTAAGTAATTTAGCAGCCTAACAGCCATCTCAAAAGGGTATCTAGGCACTTAGGAACCCAAATCCTATTGACTTTCTATGAGACTTAATCTTTCAAGTCACTTTTAAAATTGTAATTTAGGTTCCTAAATCTCTTAGGCACTCACAATCAGGACAATTCCCATCAGACAATAAGAATCAGCAGATATGCCATGCATAAAATATCATTACTATAGAATTATTCAGCATTTCAGATAGAAAAAGAATCTATAAGTATCATCTGTAAGTATATCCACCATTAGTCCAGAAGTCACAGTATTTTAAATTTGTCAACTATTCTTTCATAAACTATTAAAAATGTATCCCCCAAAGCTAGCTTGCTTATTTCTATTCAGTATAAACTGCCCAAAGGTAATAATCCCAGATCAATTTCACAGATGTTTTCTTGGGACTAAGCTAAGTGATATAACATACACCTTCAGTCAGCAGATGGGGTTAAATCTGAAAGGGTGCCAATGGCCTCAGTGTGTTGTTACTTTATGTCATGCTCTATGAATCTGTGGTCAGCAAGTGCCAAAAGGCCTTCAAGGTAACAGTTTAGTCTCCTTCAGACATATGCATCTTTACCTAATGTTTCCAATTAAACAAAGATCCCTGTCTATTTCTCTGATATGCATATCTGATACAGGTGGACCTGATCCAAAATGTTCAGCGCCTCAAACCTCTCTTTATAGTGGGTAAGTGCACCTTTGGAAAAGCTTTATATATGAATTTTAAACTCCCATGTTTGAAAGTGTTTAGACTTCAGAATTTGGTTCTGACCATTACAAACATACAAGACATTTGGATCTAGAGTTTTTGGATTGGGGTCATCTTTAATGCCTCTATTCAAATCTTGTAGCCAAAAAGGCATTAAATCAAGGACTTTAAACAGCACACGATTTCAAGAATTGAAGCAGCTTAATTCTATACTGTAGGTGGCGTAAAAGACACTAAACAAGGAAATTTAAGTTGCTCACCTTCCTCATCTGAAACATCCAGGACCTCGGTCATCGTCTCAGGTACATTCAGCTTGTGTTTCTCAGTCACAGTCTGCAGAAACAGAATAATCATCTCTCAAGTTAAGCATCAAGAAAAATAGCAGGCATTTATCAGGGTATTTTCAACAACAGCTGCAGTTCAATCTGTTCAGACATTTTACAATGCTGTCTCTTCCCTCTGATTTTATTTTTCAGGGTGTAATCTTTACCATTGTTGCTCTTGCTTTCTATTTGTGCTACAGCAAATGATAATTTATTCTGAAAAAAAATACAAAAAGCACATATATAAATAGATGATGTATGTAGAGTAACTCAGATCAGTGCTTCCAGGATGGTTCTAAATTGAATTAGGTAACGTCTAGAATTAGGTAACGTCTACAGAAGAACCATAGAAAGTTGTATGGGACATATGGAAATTATTGTAAAGCATTTGGAAATTAAGCTATGAATGATGTGAAATATTTAAACTGAAAAAGATGAAGAGTATTTAGAAAGAGCATATGATGCATTTCTTACTTGAAATAGCAATGTGTATTAATGTTACTCTTTTCATAATTATTACAAATCACCCTATATCTTGGAGTGAATGTACATGGTGATTTACACACACACAAATTCAGACATATCACCTGCACCAAATAGCTTACAAGATTAGTTATACAAGGCAAAACCACCAGAGACAATACATGATAGCAACAGTTCCGGTAAGGGTGAGCATGGGGGTTATTAGAAAACAGATTTTTAGAATCAGTGACTTTGCATGAAGGACTCAAAGAGGAAGATAGAAGGTACTTGGCCATGCAGTGAGACTGGGAGAGTGAGGGAGACTGATTCAACAAAGGGAGCATCACCTTAGCATAAGGTCATGTGTGGGTCAAGGACATGAAGAAAGCAATAAGAAGAGAGCGTTGTGAGGAGAGTGGGGCATGAAAGGGTTCTGTGGAGAAATGACAGCAGGTATGTTCTATGAGACAAGACGACAAGTCAATGAATTCAAGAGGAATTCCATGGTCAGAACAGCACTAGCTAATATACAACCACTCCATGGCCACAATCCACTCTGCAACCAGCCTGTAGAACTGGATATCTGTGAAGGAGGGTTTACACTTCATGTCTTAAGGTGTGTAACAGTGGATGTAACCCAGAGGTGGGCAAACTATGGCCTGTGGGCCACATCCGGCCCATGGAACCGTCCTGCCTAGCCCCTGAGCTCCTGGCTGGGGAGGCTAGCCCTCGGCCCCTCCCCTGCTGTCCTCCTTCCCCGCAGCCTCACCTTGCTGCCAGTGCTCTGGCCCGCTGCTCCTCCCGGGCAGCGCATTGGCGTGGCTGCGAGCTCCTGCTGATCTGAGCAGCATAGTAAGGGGGGTTGGTTACGGTGAAGGAGGTCTCGGGGGGCAGTCAGCAGGGAACAGGGGGCAGAGGTTCTGGGGGGGGGCCGTCACGGGACGGGGAACAGGGCTGGGTTGGATAAGTGTGGGAGTCCCGCGGGGCCTGTCAGGGGGCAGGGGTGTGATGATAGGGGTTGGGAGAGTCGGGGACAGGGAGCCTGGGGCGGCTGGATGGGGATGAGGTCCCAGGGGGATGTTAGGGGCGGGCGTGTGGATAGGGGTCAGGGCAGTCAGGGGACAGGGAGCAGCAGGGTTGGATAAGGGGTGGGGTCAGAGGTGAAAGTAAGCCGGTACGCCCCAGTATGGCGTACCGGCAAGAGCTGGTGCACCGTAGTGGGGCAGCCTGGCTTCCCCAGGGGGAAATTTAAAGGGCCTGGGGCACCCAGCAGTGGCTGGAGCCCCAGGCCCTTTAAGTTGCCTCCAGAGCCCTGCTGCTGGAGCCCTGGGGTAGCGGCTGTGGGGCTCCGGTGGCTATTTAAAGGGCTCGGGGCTCCCCTGCTTCTACCACCCGGCCCTTTAAATAGCCACTGGAGCCCCGCTGCCACTACTCCAGAGCTCCGGGGACTATTTAAAGGACCAGGACAGTAGAAGCAGGGGAGCCGCAGGCCCTTTAAATAGCCCCCAGAGCCCTAGGGTAGCGGGGGCTCCGGGGGCTATTTAAAGGGTTGGGGCTCCAGCTGCCTCTGCCGCCCTGGTCCTCTAAATAGCCCCCGGAGCCCTGCACTGCTGCTGCTACCCTGGTGGGGGGGAGGATGAGAAAGAGGGGGTGCATTTACCTTACAGGGTGGGCTAGGGCTGGCTCTGACCCCCTCAGACCTGCCCCTTCCAGGGGCGAGCTGGCCCCAGTGTACCGGTAAGTCACTTGACTTACTTTCACCCCGGGTGGGGTCCTGGGAGGGGGTGGTCAGGGGACAAGGAGCGGGGGGGTTGGATGGGTAGGGGGTTCTGAGGTGGGCAGTCAGGGGGTGGGAAGTGGGAAGGGTGGATAGGGGGCAGGAGTCAGGCTCTTTGGGGAGGCACAGCCTTCCCTACCCGGCCCTCCAGACAATATCATAACCCTAATGTGGCCCTGGGACCAAAAAGTTTGCCCACCCCAATGTAACCCCTTTGTACACAGGGGAGTGTCAGGAGACAGTATGTCTGTTGAAGCTCTCACAGGAATAGTTCACCACTGCTCCACTCTCAGTTCTGGCCAGTACCCTAAAAAGCATAAATGAACCCCAGACGTGGAAGTAGCAAAACAACATATAACTCTTGTAATATTTATTGAGGGATGAACCTTGAAGCCCCTACTCAATTCATGCTCAGGCAAAACTCCCACTGAGGTCAATGGCGATTTTGCCTGAGTAAAAACTGAGTGAGGACTTCCAGATCTGGTGCTGTATTTCCATACTTCTAGCAAGCCAGTGAAGAAGACAGCACTATTCATTATTATGATGCTTTTCTATACATATCAACACGTCTCATCATTGCTGAATCTGTGAATACTGGTAATTTGTCTAAGTTTAAGTGTCTAAAATGCATTAACTGCAGACAATCCGTTTCAATTTACCTTCCTACAGTTTGTACGTGGGCAGGACAGAGAGTGGGCAAAACTGGTTGCCTGCAATCTCAGTTATTCATCTTTAATTACATCTTAACCATGATTCAAGGAATTAACAAGTATGGTTTTCAATGCATGTGTTACGTGTTCCAAGCTCTTTTGTACTCATTACATTCCTCAGCCAATTCTTCGACTCTTTTTATCACTCCCCTAGAAAGGTCAGACAGCAGTAGGGAATCTGAGCCAGCTGAAGCAGACTGAACTCAAACAGCAGTGCAGGTGACCTCAACCTCCTTCTTTGTAGCAATAAAAGCAATGAATTAAGAACTAAGTGCTAAATAAACAAAAAGACTGACACTCTACAAATGGAATAAGGTGAGAAGGAGGACAGTATATTCTTCAAGTGATGGGCAAAGCACTGTGTGTGTACCTCAGTTGTTAAAAAGACGAGAAAGTAACCCAAATGCTGTACTGCTGCTGTGTATGAGCACTGAATAAAATAGCCAAGAACTCAACAAACAAACAGAGAGGGAGAGCTCTGAGGAAAAGAGAAAAAATGGAATTGCCTAGAAAAAAATTAAGTAAGAGTCAGATATGAAAACTCTTAAGAAGTTTATCTCTGTCTACAATAAATGCAACAGACCATTCATTCATTGGGCCCAAATCCCAGTTCTCATACTGAACTCAGGAATAAGAGACAAGCACAGGAGAACAACACAGAGGTGAGAGTTAGAATTCTCTGGCCAACAGCTTCTGGATCTCAGCACTTCAGTAGTGTCAACATTAATTGGAGAAGGAATCATAATTCAAGATGGGATTTAATCTATTTAAACAAAATGCCCCCCATTTGGGGTAGGGCCAGTGGTGTTTGTAGGACGACAACTAATTAAAATACCAAAATAGAATCAGTATGTTAATATACAGTATAAGAGTAATAGCATACTGTATACATGGTACCCCTGCCAATATCTAGTTATATCAGATAAGTGGACACAAAATATGGTGACAGCCTATTGGGGCTCTAAAATTTGTTTTACTTAGGAAAAAATCCCATCAGATCAATGTTAAGTTTATCAATATATAGTCTGAGACATAGGCCATGGTGCATAAACATGATCAATACCTATATATTTGTCTGTTTATTACTCTTACACAACACCAGCATTAGCACTCACAACCACATTTATACTTAGTAGGTTTGCCAGGCGTCTGGTTTTCGACTGGAAAGCCCAGTCAAAAGGGGACCCTGGTGACTTTGGTCAGTTCTGCTGATCGGGCCGTTACAAGTCCAGTAGGCGGTGCAGCATGGCTAAGACAGGCTCTGCCTGTCCTGGCTCTGCAAAGCTCTGCGAAAGCGGCCGGCTTGTCCAGCCCCTAGGTGCTGGGGTGATCAGGGAAGCTCCGTGTGCTTTCCCTGCCCCCACTGGCCAGGAACTGCGGCGAATGGGAGCCTGTGGGTGCGGGTAGCGCTCACCATGCAGAGTCACCTGGCCGCGTCTCCACCTAGGGGCTAGACATGGAAGCTGCTTCCAGGAGCAGTGCTGAGCCAGGGCAGGCAAGGATCCTGCCTTAGCCACGCTGTACCGCCGACCGTGAGCCGCCTGAGGTAAGTGCTGCCCAGCCAGAGCCTGCAACCCGAGCCTCCTGCCCCATGTCAGAACCCGCTCCCACACCCTAACTCTCTCCCAGAACCCACACCCCAACCCCCTCCCCCAGCCTGGAACCCCCTCCTGCAGCCTGAACTGCACATTTCTGGCCCCACCCCGGAACCCAGCTACAGCCCTCACCCCCTCCCACACCCCAACCCCCTGTCCCAGCCCAGTGAAAACGCTTGAGGGTGGGGGAGAGCAAGCGACAGTGGGAGGGGGGCTGGAGTGAGTGAGTGGGGGCGAGGCCTCAGGGCAGGGTGTTCGGTTTTGTGCCATTAGAAAGTTGGCAGCCCTAATGCTTAGTGAGACATATAAGCTCAAAGAACCTATAGCTAGGCACCCAAATCCATATTTAGCATCCTCAGTGACCTGATATTTTAGAGTTGTTGAACACATTCCACTCCCTCTAAAACTCATTGGGTGCTTAGTACCTGTGAAAATCTGGCCACTTGTGTATGCACTTAACATTAGACATCTGCATTTGAAAATCTGGCTGTAAGACCAGATTTTCAGAAGCTTCACCACAGACATACATGTATATATTTGTGCGCCTGCTTTGCATATTCAACAGGAATACAGATCAAATGTTCTAGATACTGTGTGTAAATGATCATTTGTCCATACACAGACTGTACTTACCGGTACATGTGCCTCCAAACTTCACTGTAGAGTTAAACATCTGAAAATCAGGTTTATTTTTTTATACACTGCATGTCGCAATTGGTTATTTTAAATGTAAACCCCTAAGTTTGAGCATTGCACAATATCTCAAATATTGAGCCAAATCCTGCCTTTGATGTGTAGACGGAGTATCAGTATTGCACAGCAATGCCCCCTTTGAGTTTCTGGGTCTCCTTGGCACAAACATATTAGTTAATTCTGACATCCTACAACGTATCAATTATAGCTCCCCTGACTCTAACTCTTCTACCTGGAGTTGCCACTATATTTAACAATGGAATGAAGAACCATTAATTACCACCCAGTTTTAAAAAGGATGAGGATCTGTGGACAGTTTAATGGCCCCAGTAAAACATGGAGTTTAAAATGCTGAGGCATATGTGGTCTCTGCGGTAGTTGCACTGATATGGTATTGCTCTGGTAAATCATACACTACCTAAAGCTAATTTATGTATCACAAAATATTTGTTTCTACCAACTACATTGAAATGTGTACACAAATTAACTGTTGCTCTGAAGCAGCTTAACAATTTAAATTTGTCACTTTGGGACCTGCAAAGTATAAATCAGAAGGCAGGACAAACATTTTTTTTAAAAGAAATCACAAGTGTTCTGTAGCATAAGAACCAACCGTGCTTCCATGCTACCTGCTTTCCATTATATATGTCAATCCTTCTCTACACAGGGGACTTGACTCTCTTCT
Organism: Lepidochelys olivacea; assembly: GCF_965140295.1. Taxonomy (NCBI): domain Eukaryota; kingdom Metazoa; phylum Chordata; order Testudines; family Cheloniidae; genus Lepidochelys; species Lepidochelys olivacea. The sequence continues at coordinate 41,512,134 of NC_140414.1, read as the reverse complement.
CGGTATCATTGCTTTATATTCTGGGAGCCCCACTCACGTCAGTAGTGTTATTCTGATGTAAACGAGAGGGAAATGAGACTCTGCACATTTACAGTAGGCCAAGGGCCTTTGGAAGCAATTGTTCCATATATAAACCAGGATTGGAGATTCCTCTTCTTTGGGAATGTCAGTGACTTGCATATTAATAGAGCATTGGATTGTCTAACATTCTCCGTGCAGCACTCAGTTGTATCACTGATCTTAGTCAGGGCCTTGAAGAATAAAATACCTATTGTGACTGTAATGGCAATGTATCTTTTTCAGTGTTGAATGTTATATTGTATTAGCAATATCAACCTCACCACCTGGAAAACTCAATTGCAGGGGGCAACCACAATTTATCCTTCCTTTTTGGCAATAGTTCCAAAAGCTCTTTAACCAACCAAATAATCTCTTTAAGACGATGCAGAGACCACATTACCTGCATACACCAAAGCGGCATTTGAGGGCCGAGTCAAATTCATCTCTGGCAAACTCTATCTATGTCAGGCGTAGTTCACCAGGGATGAATTTGCCCACAAGACTTTTTAAACACTGTTTCTCTCTTGTTTGAATTTGCATATTGCGTATGCAGATACACTAAAAGAAATAGGATTTCTTGTACAGAAACCTTTAGGTTCAACAAATGTTTGATTCAGCCCAAAGATAAATGCCTCAAGCATCTGCCACGTCTGGAGGAAAAGTCCACTGCTCACATATATATTATACGGTTTTTTAAAAATCTTTTATCCAAAATAACTAAATCAAAGTTATGTATTTCAAAAGTGTTTATAAATTTCCTTTTTCATACTGCAATTCATATTATTTAATATTTACTTTGTTGTGGTACCTGGACAGCCACTGATAGCAGGGTGTTGCTGGGTGTTATATAAATACAATGGAAGATTCAACAAGTGGATGTAAAAGACATGAAAGGGAAATGAGAAAAGGAAGATGAGGAAAACAGAAGGGGGGGGTTACACAGGCTACATAAGTCAGTTTTGAAAATGGACTTAATTACTTTTGACAAATGTTACCCAGAGAGAGGGAGAATAAACTCACACACCATACAAATATGTACTTGTATGTCTGTTACAAGAGTAAATAAATAAATATCAGCAAAAGCAAATACTCCATATTTATTAAGATTCTTCTGGAAATTGACTCAAATTTGGAGAAGAAAACTAAGCCTGTTTCTCATAGTTCATTAATAAACCATAGCTCACTCTATTTATAACATCATGTCAAGCCAATTTTGTTCCATCTTACTCTGTTTATTTCAACAGGGACTTGCTGTCAGCATGTGATGTAAAAGCAAAATTGTTTTCCTCGCTCTTGTTCATTGCCCGCCCTCCCCCCCCCCCGCCCAATCCCCATTGTGGTGCGTGTTCTTGGCTTATAACATATGGTAGCATCTTTTCACTAATTTTTGGATTTATCATTATGGGGCCTGTATGGGGTGCCTAATGCTTATAGCCTTTCTATTTTTATAATGTTTTATGCTTTAAAAAATAAACATTGTCCTTATAAGTTTTCACGGTAAAAGACAGTAAAGCAAATTCATGCATAAAATGGTACCATTACTGCGTTCAGTGATACACAGCTTTTTGAAGGCCTCTTTTCTGACTTACTAAAACAGTGGCAGGCTGTAGCAATATGTGACCAGTGAGAGAGACCACCCCTCCCCCTTGTGTCTTGGCATCAGAATATAGCTGTCTTTCTGGTTAAAAACAACAGTTTGCATCTATTCTGACCAGGTAACTAAGTGGCTGGTTACCACTGTCCTCCCGAAAATTAAATTATTTTTTTAAAAAAAGAGTAAACAGAGTTTTGAAAAATGAAACTATTCCACAGGCATCAACTTGGCTCAACTCATGAGCCCCGAGAATCAAAATCCTGATTCCAGACAGTTTGAGGGCTGAGGAAGTGAGCTGGGATTTTTTTACACTACAATAAAACTGGATCTATTTGTTCTGGAAGTGATTTGAGCAACCTGAGGATTTATGTGCTTCAGAGCTGCTAGTGAGCACCACTAAGTCTGGCACCCATTCATGGACTGCCATAGCCTGATTGCTAAGAAGCCTGCTGTGGTGGTTCTGCATCAGCAGGTGTCACAGAGGAAAGCGTATAAGTATAAGGAGAGACAGAAAAGAAGGAACTAGGATAATGGAAAAGAAAAATAGAGAAATGGGCCAGAACCTATACAAAGACTCCCAAACTTCAGGAAAGTTTAGATTTGCCGCTCAGGCCCTTCTCTAAAAAGTATATTCTGGTTTGAATACCTGTTATTTCAACAGTGTAAACTCAGATTTATAGAGCTATTTATATTAATTCTGTGTACTGTATGCACATCTATATGCACATCAATATATTTGCAACAACCAAGCAAAGGAGGGCCTTAAAAACTTAAACTAAAAAGAGGAAGAGAGAGGCAGAGGGAGTCTGAAGCAGTACAGCAGAGACAACATTATGAATAGAGAATGGAAGCATTAAAACACATCTAGTACTCACAGTTGTGGTGGTGGTGACCTCCTCTGTTACCACCTTCAGAGTATCGACCACTGAGATGTATCCCAAACGCCTTGCAATCGCTAAAGCAGTGTTACCATTCTGGAGAGAGGGAGAGAGAAATGAGAGGGAGGACTGTGATTTGAATCAGTGAGATCACTCTCAGCACTGCATGAGCCAGCATTTCCATCCAAAACAAGGCACAGCTTAGGAAAATCACTGAGTTTTACCATTACATCTGAATCTGTCTTTGTAACTTCTTTAAGACTATAGCCCTGATTACCATGGTAACACAACACACTTACATCTGCCTGCAATTCCTCATAAAAAATGTGTTGCATGCTTTAACCCTAAAGTTGTCAAATTTCACTACACATTATGTGCCTTGACTGCATTTTTTCCAAAAGCTCTATTATTTGGGAGGTTATTCAAAAACCATTAAAAAGTTTTAGGGTCTAACATCTGACAGACACAGTTCACATCTGCAGCAGGTACAATGCTCTCTCTGGGAATATATAACTTATGCAAAACCTCATGATGCAACAGGAAACAAAACAAAACAAGCTTCAAGTTTAGGACCTGGGGAGAATTCTTTTAATTTCAATGCCTATCTAAGCCATAAAAATAATTAGTATTTAGATAGCCCTTTTAATCTTCAAATAAAGAATTAATTAGCTAGTTAAACCCCAGAACACCCTTGTGATGTGGATAGGTATTATTTATTTATATAGGGCTAGACTGTTATATTCTCATTCACACTGAACCATATCTTACATCAGGAGCTGCGCCACTGAAGTTAATGAAGCTACTCAATAGGAGTATCAAAATCTGATCTGTGTTTATTTATTTCAAAAGTGCTCAGCAGCACAGCATAAATCCATCCACAACGTGTAGCCAAAAATCAGTGCTTTTTGTCAGGAGAAGCAGAAAAAAAAATCAGACACAAGCTACATCAGGTAAGAATGTCTGAGGGTATGTCTTCACTGCAGAGTTAACCTGGGTGATCAGCCCCAGGTATCAGCCCACACTGCAAAGCATTATCCAAGTTACTGTGTCCTTATTGCTGCTGTATGCACCTGTGTGTATCACTAGGACTTCTGAGGACATATCCCATGGTTCTTTGTACAGCAGTAATAATGGGAGTACTTGTCTGTCCTTCTGGGGACTTGGTGAAAATTGTGGGAAGACATGGACGGACTATAAGCACTCAAGTGTTTTAGCGACTGCAAAGTGGGTGACTTTCCAGCCCAAAGCCTTGGCTTCACTTGAGTGTTAACTCCTCTTGAGTTAGGCTCTCTTGACTGAGAGCAGCCATACTGCAAAATGACACTCTGAGCTGCACTGTGTTTGGATTAGCAGCACAGAATACCTTTATTGCATTATTTACTCAACCGTCAGATGCACTTGAGCTTCAACCTACATCCCCTGATGGTCCAGCTAGCTCAAGTTTAAAGCATCACTTACTCCAAGTGAGAGATTTTTGTGTGTAGACAGGAATCAGGCTCGGGTAACTCTTGAATTACATATACCTCTAGCTAACACTGCAACTCAGGCAAGTCCCAAATGAAAGCTGAACTGGGGCTCTAACCCAGACCAAACTCCCAACCTCCCCAAACTGTGCCAGATAGTCCCACTTGAATGCACCACTCAACCTGGATGAGATGTTTTTGTGTGGATGGTAACGCCAGAGTAAGAGCCCAGGCTACCTCTGGAGTGACTGTGCTTTGAGGTATGATGGACCCAGGCTGTGACGGCTCTACAAGGTGATTGAAATCAAATGAACATACCCTCAAACTAAGTAAGCCCTGAGGGGGTGTTTAGCCCCAGGAACTGACCATAAAAGCCTCCCAGCTGATGATGTAGGATATAAACTAAGACATGGATTCTTGGATAACTCAATCCCAGAGTATTGTTCCAGGGACTGAGTGAGAAGCCAGTGCAGATTTAAGCAGTTGTATTATGCACTCATGGCAAGTCTGACCCACTCAGGAGCTAGGCTGAGGCCTGTTTTTTTCTTTTTTTTTTTTAACCAGCTGGAACCTCTGGGTACACAGAGCTCACTGGAGTTGTCAGTGGTATAGATGGCTATTACAACAATGGCATTAAAGAAAAACAGTTGCAGACTCCTGGCTGTCTGTAGAGGTTAGAAGCTACAGGCTATAACTGCTACCTAAGAATCCAGGAGTGGCAGTGAACTCAATCCAGGAGGTGGCAAACAAATGGGTAGAAGGATAGTGTAAATTGGGTCTGGACTAAGTGCTTCATCCTGGGCAGTAAGCCTCCCTTTCATTTTATACACAATAGGGTTGCAGTCCGTTTGCCTTCGTCCAGATCCTCATCTTGGCCAGGCACCGGGAGAATAATAAGACTTCCATGTTTATTGCCACCCTTGTTTTACACATGGAGAAACTGAGATGCAGAGTGCCTGTGACACAACCAGTCAGTGGCCAACCCGGAATTATAATTCAGGAATTACTGTTTCCAAATCCCATGCTCAACTCACTATTCAAACGAACTCTCCATCTGGAAAGAGCTTTGCAACTAAACAGAGCTACCTTAAGGGGCTAGAAAGGAGGCAGGAAGTCACACACACAAACATCTGATGACCAGCTGTATGAGAAGCACATTCACCACGGCAAAAGGCTAGAGAGGAGAGGAATCAAATGAGTCAATCAGACTCAGGAAAGAAAGGAGCCATCCGGGGAACAAGCTGCATGCAGGTGGCAGATTGCAGTAGTACTACAGACAGTTTCCAGACTTACAGCAGTGATGGCATTGGGCTTGGCCCCATGCTGGAGTAGAACATTGATGATATGAGTGTGACCCTGTTGAGCAGCTTGGTGCAGAGGGGTGTAGCCATTCTGTTATTAGTGGTAATTACCGTATTTTTAAGGAGAGAAAAATACAGTGATTAGAAAATACATTTCAATTTACTTCCTCTAATCAAGACATTTAATTTATTTAAAACCACATTTATGCCAGCTTTTCACCCACATACAATAATTCTTAGCAACCTTCTCTAAACCCTCTAGGGATTAATGAAATAATAAATCATGATAATATTTTGACTTGCGGAGCATTTTTCATAGGACAATATTAATAGTCTTTATAAAGGTGGGCAAACATTACCGTCCCCATTTCACAGATGGAAATAATGAAGCACAGAAAACATAATGCTCATGCCCAAGGTCACAGAGCAATTGTGGGAGGGGGACAGAGCCAGGTCTTCTGACTCCCAGCCCTCTGTTTTTAATGGGTACCTGAAGAGTTTGTCTTTAAAACACTTGGGCTAATTTCTAAAGCCATGTAAATTCTAACAGCACTGATTGAGTCCATTCTAAATGAAACAGCTGTTTGACTTCGAGTCTCACTGATTATGAATGTCAGTGCAGTTCATCTTCTGTTGGTCTACAAAAGGTCCCAACTGTGTCACAGATACAGTGAGAAATGTCTGCATGTTCTGCGTACCAATAAATATATTTTAATTCTGTATATTTATCTACTCCAATGATCCATTCATGATATGCTACAATACAAAAGCAGAGCCAGACTGCACTTCAGCAAGCTGATCTGAGGGGGAATTGTATGGATCTAGTCAGGCAACTAATTTACAAAATTATCTGCACTTGACTTTGAAAGCAGGCAGAGAATAAACTGGGGGAAAATAGCAATTTGATTTCACTGTACCATTTATGTATGTATAAGAGAGCCTAAGGGACTCTTACTGATCTCTTGGAATTGTGTGTGCCTTAAACTATGACTATGACGTATCTTTCATATGGACAGATGGGTGAGAATGAGCTTGGTATGCTAGTTGCCCTTGTGACATTTAGGCTACGCATTCATCTATCTGGTAGGATACAGAGCAGGGGTTTATTATAGGTTGTGGTGTTTTATACTGACAATCACATTATTTCCATTACTTTAATATCAGTGCTGTCCCTTGGGATTGAGTCCAGACACAGCACCTTTCTGCTGGACATGGCATACAATATCCTGAAGGTTCAGGATATTGCATGTTGTTCAGCTTCTAACATGTTCTGTCAGCTATAAATCTGTCCAGGAGGGACTTGCTCTTTAAACTGAGTGAATCCACAATGCTGGTTATCTGTTAGGCTGCCAAGATTTATGATGTTTTCAAAAAGCCAATGAGCCAGATACTGATTTCAGGTACTCTGGTGTTACTCTAAACTAACTTTAAATGGAATTATTTCAGATAACTAGAATAACCAGGGAAACTGAAGTCAGAACCTGACCCAATGAGTTCAACACACATTTAGATACAGAGTGACACCTAACAGATATGGGGCAATTAGGACATTCCTTTCAATTCCATCTTGGTAACACACAGTTTCTAGCTGTCTGCTTTTATTATGGGTTTCAACTTTTTTCTTGTGTTATACCTACCAGCTCTTTGAACAATCCTATCTATGGTTTTAACCTACTGAGTCTGGGCTACGTCTTCTCTGGAAATGTCCTGACACTACCCCTGCCTCTGTGTTTTTTTGTGCATTGGAGTTCACGCTATTTAGTTGGGCTCATTTTCATGATGCTGTCCCACTTTGAGGAGTGGATTGACCAAATAAGTAAGCAGCTGGAGACAGAGGAGTCAGCAGGAATGATCAGTGAATTACAAATTTGTGTGATTCTGATCAGTTGTCAAGGACACCAGAGGTGTTGTTGGAGCCATCAACGGAGCTTAGCTGTTTGCACTGACACCAAAACACCAGGGAAACTGTGTGAGTCTGAAGGTGAACAGTAGTGCTATGACTACAGGCCACCAACAAGAAGCCAGTTTGAATTGGAGCCAGGGAGTGCTGGGCCCTTGTGGGCTGGCCTTCTCCTGGTGCAGGTGATGTGAAGGCATCTGTGATGCAACAAGGCTTTGTGGTCACAGATCCCTCAGTGTAAGCATATACTCTGAAGATTCAGAAACCACTGGTTGAGAGAGGCAGAGTTGTCTCCACATAGCACACCTTGGAGGGCTTTATTCTGGTATAATTCAGAAGTAACTTTGCTGAAGTCAATGGAATTACACTAATGTGATCAAAATCAGGCTCAGATGTGTTACCAGTACAAATAAAATAAAGGATAAACTCAAGAGAACAGATCTCCCTTCTCACACACAGAGTTAATATACCAGACTTCAGTTTAGTGAGTAAGGCATCCTGAAGCAGAACAGAGGGAACTCATTCCACCACAGCCACAAATCAGCAGATATTGACACCTAGCGTGCATGCGTAATTTGTAAAAAGATCTACTTGGAAAACAATCCTATAGCTGTCCATATGGAGTATGAATTAGTGTCATTTGGTCACTGAAGAAAAAAACCAGAAGTGATGAAAAATTCTTTACCTTTGTTTTAGCATTGACATTGGCTCCCTGTTTCAGGAGGAAATTCACCATCTTGATGTTTCCATAGTGACAAGCTACAATTAAAGGAGTGTAGCCCAGCTACAATAAAATAACACAAAAAAGTAAACCTATGCAGTCAATGGGATGTTCCATTATAACAATAACATCCTTGTTCACATGGAAAGCAGTAGCATTATGTGGTTTACCTTTGTCTGAGCATCTTGGTTTGCACCATGCTTTGTCAGTATATCAGCTACGTTCACTTTATCTTCCTGAGCTGCAAGGTGCAAGGATGTCAATCCACTCTACAAATGAAATGGAAAGAGAACTATAATGTTACCAAAAACAAAGAAATGGGACTTGCAAGTTTATCATTTTTTAAATATAGCAAGATCCTGTCTGTAATTTCAAAAATAGAGATTTTTAAGCAAAGATGGGAATTGGTCTCTATCCATGTAAAACTAGCAAATAGCTCATCACAGCAAACTGTAATCGTAACTATAGATTGGTGCTTTCAGCTAGTGATTACCACACCTGGACTTTACACAGTAATGTCACTGGAGAAATTGAAGTGCCAGCTAATGAAGTAGGATGACCCCTGGAAGCCATATGTAGCCTTCCTCAACTGGGAGGAATGGGCCTTAACAATTATGGGTGGGAGTCAAAATAAAGGAAACTGTAGACGAGAATTGAGGCCCAAAAAGAGAATTTAAGCAAACCTTTAAAAAAGCATACATGGATAGCGCATGGATAGGAAATAGGTAACAGCTTATATAAATAAATTATATAAATATATACATTGAGTATGAGAATGGAAAAGCAGTTTGTTTCCCATTTCTTAGAATGGCGCATTACACTATTCTCATACATCAAGAGCCTCATCATGCAGCTTTTACTCCTGAGCAAAGGCTGCAGAACCAGGGCCTGTGAGAGTAAATTTTGTTCAGCATCTTTTGGCTGGATAAAACTGCATCACAGAAAGTCTTATGCAATGTTTTTGGGAGGGAATCAAGGTACTTCTAGGAAAGATTTGGCACACTTCCAATAGAAAACCTGATGGATCAGAATGGTTTTCATTAGGATTATTTTATTATTTTCGCAACTAGTAAAGCTGCATTATTCTCTGCCAAACATTACTAGTTTCTTCCATCCCAGCAAGGAAGCTGGATGGCACAATATATTGGGATAAGTGCCATAAGCACTCCACTAGTTCATCTCTCAAGCTATTGTTCTCTGACATGTGTCACACAGGGCTGGATCAACCTAATGACCCACAGAACCTAGAGCTTTGTGCAACCTCCCTTCTATTATTTCTTAATCCTTTAGACAGGATGTACAACTTTCGTATTATGTTGGAAACAGCTCAGAGATTACAAGACTGCAGGACTGTGGAAACACTACAACCCTTTCTCCACGGCTGGTTCTGCAGCAACTTCCCCTGGCTTGCCTGCTTCTCCAAGCCCACCTTTCAGTCAGAGCTTGCACACATCGTTTTCCACTGAACATGGCACACCACTGAAGATCCTCCTTAGATTACCCAACACAGCTGTTAATGATATGCTTTTAAGACAGCCTCTGATCAGGGTCACTCTCTCTGCCAGCCCCAGCTACCTTCACTACTGCTGTTCACCCACCTGCCTTTGCTTCCTAACACTTCTCATATCTTGAGCTTTTGCATGTGTATAGGGATGTATAGTTTGGACTCTATTTCTGAGCAGCTGGCTCTCTTCTTGTATTGCACCTTGCAAGTCATTGGATGTCCTCCCCGTGATGCCCTTCACCACTGGGGATAAACTATTACCTTAGTTGCCACATGGATATTGGATCCTTTGTCCAGGAGCAAGGTAACCATGTCAGCATGACCTTCTTGAGAGGCCAGGTGCAGCGGGGTCACTCCCTGTTTGGTCAGAATGTTGGTCTCGGCTCCGTAGCTCAGCAGCGTGGTAGCTATCTGCATCTGATTCTTCTTGGCAGCAATGTGCAGAGGGGTATATCCATTCTAAAACCAGGCTCCACATGTTAATAGCCTTTTCTGATGTTTACAAATCCATCACACAGTAAATAGTGCTCCATTTTATTTCATAGAAATATTTGGAACAATCTGTCTCTAGACCCTGTGTCGTTATTTTTCCCATTCTTAACAATCCTACAGTCAGTTTCCAGTGGAAATAATTATGGAGGAATAGAAAATGTCCACTTTTCAGATTATGGTGGCAAAGAGAAATATGAAGGAATGTTGAAAAGAAAAACCATTAAAAACTAACTATTGCGACATTTCTTTATCTTAAGAATTATTTTACATAGGAATTCTTATATCAGATGAGATCAACTGTCCACTTAGATTGGTATTCTGCCTCCAACAGCGGACAATGCCAGATACTTCAAAGGAAGGTGGAAAATTATGAAATAGCCTATGCATTTGGAAATCTCTTCCTAAGTCCTGCCATTTAGTAGTTACTTTATGCCCCAAACTAGCATAAAGAGGATATAGACCCTCATGCTATCTGGTGTATTGTGGCTGTTTTCAATATCCACATACATATCTAGTCCTTTTTCTAAACCTCTGGGCTCCTTGCCTCAATGCTATCTGGTGGGAATGAGTGCCATTTTAATTTTTCCAATTGCAAACTGCACATTATAAAGTAATATGTTAAAATCTATGTTTAGTAGAGCTTGTCAAAAATGTTCAGACAGACATTTTTCTGTCAGAAAATGCTGAACTAACAGAAACTAAAGATTCAGCTGGATCTGTCAACTCCATGGACACTTTCGACAGAAACCAGGAAAGCAGGACAAAGTGCTTTCCTGCCAGGTTTCCTGAGAGCCTGAGTTTCCCTGGCTGCCCAGCATCCTGGGTAGCTGCCTCCTGGGGAAGCCAGCTCCCTGGGGAGCTGAACAACATGAAGAGGCTCCCTGGGCAGCTATCTCCCTATAGTGCCTGATTCCCCAAGGGAGTTGGCTGCCTGAGAAGTTGGGCACCCCTTGGAGGCAGCTGGAAAGTTAACTGTTTTGGTTATTCCAAAATGGAATTTTTCAGATATTTTCCTCCTGTGAAAAAGTTTGAAATTTTGGATGAAAAGTCATTCCAAAAAAATCAAAATTTTCTCATGAGGGAAATTCCATTTTCCATCAGTTCTAATGTTTAACTCAAAGGCATATCCTACAATGAGTTTGGTTTTAGTTCTCTAAATCCAATTTTTCTTTTCAGTGTGTGAAACTGTAATCATGCAAAAAAAGTGCATCTTGTCCTCCACATACCAAAGTGGTAGTTGATTAATAAATGAAGACTGAGAGACTGCAACAAACTCTAAATTTTGGAAATTTTGAGTATTGTAATATATAGAAGAACATATTCTACAAGAATAAGATGTCCCAAGGAATATAGAGACAGAAATGCAATGATTTGGAAATGCATGCATGTAGCGGCTGACCCATATGGATGCTGACAAGAATACTGTAGTCAGCAGATGTCAATAGAACTTAGATCCAGATCCCCAGCTAATACAAATTGACACTGAACTATTCAGATTTACACAAGCTGAGGATCTAGTCCTAGAGCGTGGGTGGAGAGAGAAAAGAGAGGGAAGTTACACAAAAATGAGGAAAAGCCAGTACACTGTAAAATAAGGTGCCTGGAAACAGTATTATTTTCTACTCTCACAGATTAGAGTTAATTGTATTTTGGAGCTTACTAGGACCTGCTCTGCAACTGCTTTGTCTTATCCACCTTCTCCTCCACCCAAGCTGGAATTTAACTATGCCTTAGCCTTCACACATTAGAATTTTCCTGTCACTGGCTCCAGTTCATGCAATTTCCCCCCGCTAAATGAGTAAATACCCTGCTTCTGACTGATGAGCTATAACTTTTTGGTGCTTGATGGGTGCATGGTCTGCACTGCACTCTGCTCTTTGGATGTAAAAGTATAGAGGTGGATGTATGTTTGCACTTGTGACTTTGATAGCTGTGTCAGTTATGCAACTGGCTGCAAATACAGTCAGAGGGAGGAGTTCTTTCATGAGCAAATAACCATAATGTACAGTCTCAGTGCACTGACATACTGTCTTATTTGGAAAGAAGAGGATGGTGTTCCACTTAATTCCCTGTATTTCATTTCCAAAGACATAATTAGGGGTAGGGCAAACAGAATCCTTGTTAAGTTTGTAGTATTTGTGTTTGGGGGGAGGGTTGGTAAAATTTCTTACTGCAGCAATGCTTCTGCTTCCACACCAGCAAAAGCAGCGCCTCCTGTACATCAATGAAAAGAAGGGCCACTTCTTGAAGGAAAGTTTGAGCAGAGTGTAGGAGCCAGAAAATTTTAAATCAATAAAAACGTGTGTGGGTGTTTTCATAGAATATCAGGGTTGGAAGGGATCTCAGGAGGTCATCTAGTCCAACCCCCTGCTCAAAGCAGGACCAATCCCCAATTTTTGCCTCAGATCCCTAAATGGCCCCCTCAAGGATTGAACTCACAACCCTGGGTTTAGCAGGCCAATACTCAAACCACTGAGATATCCCTCCCCCCTTTTCCTTTTTCAGTCTCCTGTAACATATCAGAGAATGATACAAGCCCTAATCCTGCCACACAGGCAAACCTCTTTACACGCACAGTTTCAAATACAGGTTTCTTGCTATGCAGTACTAAAGTAAGCTCTAAATTATGCTTCTTTTTCATTAAAATTGAGTTGGACTCAGACAGTCATATATGCAATATATTTAAAGAATGACTGAGAGAAGCTTAGCACAGCTCCTTCTACTCAGTCACAAGGAATGTCACCATGGGTTTACCTGGTAGAGCCAAAGCATTTAGACTGTATGGGGTCTACTCTGAGTCTGTAATAATATATTGGACACACACTGAGCCTAGCTATCAGATGGAGATGCCACTCTAATTGGCTGTGTACTCTTTGGCCAGATTTTTCTTGCATGTTGATTTTACACTGGTGTAATTTCACTGACTTTAATGGAGTTACTCTTGACTGATATCTGTAAAAGGAAAATCAGTCTTTTTGCATCTGGTCACTAACTGGAACAGGCAACAGGGCAGCTTCAGTAAGATCAGAATAGGGTCTCTTTTAGGACAATAGACAAGTGAGTGATCCATAAAGTTTACTCAGGAACTCAATCACACAAGGACATCCTGATCTGGTGTCCTCATGGACTGAAGTTCCTCATATTTCTCAATACATTGGATAATCAGCAGTCCTTACATTTCAGTAACAAGGTTTGACTATAAGTGGCTATGCTATAAAGCAAATATGCACCTAAAACGCTCTACAGTGACTTTAAAAAACAACTCTTACAGTCTCTATTGAAAAAAACAGCACTATTTTTAAGAATGAGCAGGGAGAGGAGACAGAGTATCAAAAAGACAAAAACCCTGAGCATAGAAGATACAATTCATAGGCTTGAGCATAGTCTCAGAAGTGCTATTCAGAATTCGTGCATAGCTTCAAAAATCCTGAAAACTACAGATACAAAACTAGCTATGAGGTTGTAAAATATATCTAAGAGAATTCTAATGATGGGGACAATTATAAGCAAAAGGAGAGGCATCTCTCCTCCAGCTTTTATCTGGGGAGGAGAACTCCTTTCCCTCCAAACTGTGGCTGGCTGTGAAGGGCAAGAAGAGGAGGCAGCAGAGGAGGCAGAAGAAAAAGTATGAGGCTTCTTTGTGCATCAACTCCCAAGCATTCTTTCTCCCTTTCCCCTGCTGGTCACCCACCAACTCTTTATCTGAGAGGCTCAAGAACAAGCAGGAGTCAGCTACAATTGTAGCCTCCTACCAGCAGAGGCCTCTATATCCACCTTCTGGGGTGCCAGGAATTCGCAACTGTGGCTCCAGCCTTCAGCTGACTCAGCTCCTTCATTGCTTTGTTTCTTGTTGTGGTTTTAAAATTATTCCCCTGGTTCTCAGAGCGGAACGTTGCCAGTGCTTGGCTGTGAAATCTCACCTTGGCAGTAGCATGGGGAGAGGCACCTTTCTCCAGCAACAGCAGAGCCACCTTCTGGTTGTCATAGTGAGCAGCTACATGGAGTGGGGTGAGGCCATTCTGTAAAGGGCGTGTTACCGAATTAAGTTGTTAGCTGGGCATAAGCAACCATTAAGTCACAAATCAATATATATTAAATGTATTAATTGATTAGCCAATAAATACATAAACAAAATGACATTTAACTCAGTCTGGATTATTTTCATTTTAGAAACTTTACTGAAACTGAAAATAATAGTAAGCCAACAGTTAGTATGATGTACTTTGCTTAAAACAGGGCAAGCAACTGAGGATGAATTTTATTTGGTCAGTATTTATTATTTATCATGAACCAAGTTCTGAAATCGCCAAGTCAGAGAAACATCAGTATGAGCAACCTTTGCAACATGGGAAAAAGTAATAGTTCTGGTCTTGCCCCATTATTTCTGCATAGTTTTATGACCTGAATAATTTAACAGAATGGGCACTTCTTGTTCCACAGTAACGTATCAGTCTTTATAATTGTGCACCAACATGTCCTGCTGCAATAAAAGTAAAAAATTAAACACACTGCAAGGTAACCTCAATTACATGTATATGTAAAAATCATTCCAGAGAGACGTTTTTTTTTTTAATATAGTTAAGTTGGACAGTGAATGCAACTTCTTCCTTCTTTTACATTATTTTTTCACCAAATTACCAAGCATAATTGCTTTTTGCTATTCAATCACCCAGTGATTCCCTGTAGTGGAGGACTGTACCTTGCCAGCTGAATCAGGAGAAGCACGACGCTGCAAGAGGAGTTTTGCCACATCCAATCTTCCATACTTGGCTGCCACATGCAGTGGTGTGAATCCCTTCTGAAAAATTTTTAGGAAACAAACATTTTAGTGTAAGTCTCTGGGATCTTTCACGTAATGATCTTTTTTTCTCTACCAACCTTTGAATGTTTTAGCAGGTTACAATTCAAATTACAGCCACCTGCCATTTTTATTCATTAATAACTAATAAGACTTAACAAGTAGTAATGGCACTACTCACTCTGAAATATTTTGATAGGAGTGTGTCATATAAGAAAATATCCTCTCTTTCAGTCTTCCATATGTCCACAGTATGACATTTTACCACATAAAAAGTTTACTAAGCAATATCCATTGCATGGGTGGTGAGGCTCCAATTCAAATTTTATCCAAAACTTAGCTTTTCACTAGCTCAATTTTTTATTTCGTTTTATGGTGTGTGACAGGGTCGGGTCAGATGGCTACAGGAGAGTGATAGAAGGCAGATATATTAGCCCCAGGTTAAGTAGGTCCCTTTTCCCTGGGTAAGGTAACAGGGAAGGTTTTTTTTTTGTTTTTTTTTTTAAACAGAAAGAAAGTTTATTGGTAACGCTTACAGAATTACCAAAGGAAACAAAACAACTATGCAACAAAACAACGCAATCAGAAGGTATAACACAGCAGCTTTCAGAAGGGAGAAGTGTTCAGGTTAGCCTGGGCCCAGAGCGGGGGGGCTCTCTCGACACTCATGGTCTTCCACCCCCTCGAGTTACCTAGTGCCGCGCCCAGTGTCACCGATCCTCCCTCTCCTGAGAGTGCCCGGTAAGATGGGCAAGGCTGCGGGGTGGGCGGTTTAGGGGTGGGGGGGGTAGACACCCATGTATTATAGGACCCCTCCTAGATGACAGGAATGATGGTATCCACAGCGGCAACGGCTGGGGCTGGCGACTCTCGCTCTTCCCCTCAATCAAAGGGTCAGACGGAGGGAACCGGATGGGGTCACCGAGCAGAGAACCCCAGACAGCGCCCACCGCTCCTCGAAGGCGTCAAGGGAGTCAGTGGACGCCGCCCAGAGGAACTCCGCCCGGATACGTGAATGTACTGAGGACGGAAAAAGGCCCCACAATCGCAGGACGTTTCATGGGCCAACCTCCTCTCTCTGGTTTTATAAATGGCTGTTTTAGCCAAGGCTAGGAGGAGGTTGACCAGAAGATCCCGCGACTTTGTGGGGCCACGGATGGGAAGTGTATAGATAAAAAGGTGAGGGGAGAAATGAAGCCAGAAGCGTAATAGAATATTTGTGAGGAGCCGGAAAAGGGGCTGCAATCTGGCACACTCTAAGTATACATGCGCCAGGGTTTCCCTCACATTACAGAAAGGACAAGTGTCTGGGATGGGGGTAAACCATGTCAGAAACATGCCCGTGCTCACAGCTCCGTGAAGGAGCCGCCAACTGATGTCCCCGATGGGCCTTGGGGTCAAGGTGGAATACAGGCTGGCCCACCGAGGTTGCTCACCCTCCAAAGGTGGCAGGAGGTCCCGCCACTTTGTATCGGGGTGGGACACCAGGGTGTGGGCGTGAAGGGTGTGAAGCATAAGTGTATATAAATATTTCCGTGGTGCAATTTGAAAGCTAACTGGCTGCAGTTCGTGCAGCCGGCTTGCAGTGAAAGGGTGAGGGGTTTGTTGGGATCTACGGGGTAGGGGCCTGATGGAAAGGTCCGGCGGGCCTGGGGTAAGGGATGGGCAGGGTGCGCCCTCGCACAAGGCTCGGCTAACATAAGCCCGAGCTGCGGGGGTCAAGGCGGCCTTCACCTCCTGAAGTACGCGCCGGGGGGTACGGAGGCTGGAGAGCCCCATGCGCCGAGCGAGCGTCAGGGGATCCAGCCAGTCTCTCCGGTCGTAGTCCAGGAGGTCTCCGACCCTCGTGACTTCCGCCAGGACCAACCTCTGGCGCACCGAGCGAGACTCCGCCACCTGCACACGGAGCTGGGGGTTGTGTAGCAGTGGCTCCGTGAGGAGATCTGCTCCCACGGTGGCCGCCACGGACCTGGTTGTTAGAAACAGTTACCAGGTCCGGAGGAGGTCCTGGTAGAAGACCGGAAGCCCGGAGAGGTCTCGCGGAAAACCCCTCGGAGAAAGATAAAAGAGCTGCCGGTTGTATCGAAACCCTTGGAAGCGGCGCAGGAAGGCGTGCGCCAGTATGCTCCACGCCGAACTACGTGCACTATAAAAGAGCCTCTGCAGGGCCTGGAGGCGGAAAACGCGGACCTGAGTGTACAGACACTTCAGGCCCTGCCCTCCTTCCTTCAGGGGTAGATGAAGAACTCCAACAGGGGCCCAGTGCATTCCTGACCAGAAGAACTCTAGAATCAATCTCCGGAGGTGAGTCAGGAAACCCGGGGCCGGGGCCAGGGTGTTGAGCCGGTACCAGAACGTGGACAGGACTAGTTGATTAAGCACCAGTGCTCTCCCTCGGAGGGAGAGACATCGGAGTAGCCTCATCCATCTCCTGATCCGCTCTATCACCCCGCCCTCTAAGTTTTGCCAGTTCTCCAGCGGGGAAGGATGCGTGGCGGAAAGGTAAACGCCGAGATAGAGCAGTGGACCCGCACTCCACCGTATGGTCTGAAGTGCGGATGGGAGGGAGCTCACCTGCCGCCAGTCCCCCACCGCCAAGCCAGAGCTCTTGACCCAGTTGACTCGGGTGGAGGAGGCTGCCGAATAGATGGCTTGGCATGCCTCCACTCGCGCCAAGTCGCCCGGGTCCTGGACCACGAGGAGTATGTCATCGGCGTATGCCGACAGGACCAGCCGCAGCTCCGGCTCCCGCAGCACCAACCCTGTCATCCTCCTGCGGAGGAGACAGAGGAAAGGCTCGATCGCCAGAGTGTACAACTGGCCCGAGAGGGGGCACCCCTGCCGCACTTCTTGCCCGAAGCTGACCGGTTCAGTCAGGGTCCAGTTGAACCTAACCAAACACTCCGCGAAGGCATACAGCACCCGGAGAAAACTCACAAACTGAGGTCCGAATCCAAACGCCTGCAGAGTGCTCAGGAGGTACCCATGGTCTACTCTATCGAACGCCTTCTCCTGATCAAGAGACAGGAGGGCGAACGATAGGCCATCTCTCCGCCCGAGTTCCAAAAGGTCTCGGACTAGAAAGAGGTTATCAAAAATGCTGCGACCCGGGACAGTATAGGTCTGGTCTGGGTGGATCACGTCCGCCATCACGGACCCTAGCCGCAGCGAAATTGCTTTCGCTACAATTTTGTAATCCGTGCTAAGGAGTGAGACGGGACGCCAGTTTCGTAGATCGTGGAGGTCCCCCTTCTTCGGCAGCAAAGTGAGCACCACTCGCCTGCATGACAGAGGGAGGACCCCGCTCTGCAAGGACTCAGCCCAGACAGTGACTAAGTCTGGGCCGAGAATGTCCCAGAACGCACGGTAAAACTCCACGGTCAGCCCGTCCATGCCCGGAGATTTATTGGTGGGCATGCGACGGAGGGCTTCCGAGAACTCGGCCAGGGTGAGAGGCAGCCCTAGTTGGTCTCGGTCGCCCACGCTGACCGTGGGGAGTTCCTCCCAGAGCACCTCGCAAGCGTCAGGATCGGTCGGGTCTGGGGAGAAAAGGCTTGTGTAGAAGTCACGGGCCCTCCCACACATCTCCTCCGGATCCGTGAGGGGGGTGCCGTCTTCCGCAAGAAGGCAGGTGACGTGTTTCTTGGCCCCCCTCGTTTTCTCCAGGGCATAGAAGAAGCGGGAGCCGCGGTCCATCTCCCGAAGGAGGCAGATGCGGGACCGAACGAAGGCACCTCGGGCCCGGTGGTCCTCAAGGGCCCGGAGCTCCTCCCGCTTCTCCCGGCACGCTCCGCAGAGGGACGGGTCCTTGGGATCGGCGGCCAGGCGCCTCTCCATCTCTAAGACCTCCCGTTCCAACTGCTCAATCGCCGCATTTCGCCGTCGGCTGGTGCCCCGAGTGTAGTCACAGCAGAAGAGCTTGGCGCGCACCTTCCCGAGATCCCACCATCGCCGCACAGAGGGAAAGGCACGCCACTGCTCTCGCCAGGCCAGCCAAAACTCCCGGAAGGACATCACAAAGCTCTCGTCCTCCAACAGGCTGTTATTAAAGTGCCAATAGGCCGGCCCCGGTCTCTCTGCACGGAGGGAGACCTTTACGGTGACTAAATGATGATCGGAGAATGGGGCCGGCCAAATGGCGGAGGAGTGGGCCTGTGAAAGATGGAAACGGGATAAGTAAATACGGTCCAACCGAGAGTGGTGTGACCGATGGGCCTCCACCTGGACAAAGGTGAACGTGGAGGTGTCATCTGGGTGATGGTCACGCCAGACGTCCACTAGGGAGTGATGGTCAACTATCCCTTGGAGAATATTCGCAGCGGCCGGACTCGGTTCGGCCCCTGAGCGGTCCCGTTCCTCGAGGGTGGTGTTAAAGTCCCCTCCCAGGACCAGGCACTCGTGCGAATCCAGGGTGCCGAGAAAGTCGGACACCTGCTGATAAAATTGTGGCCGCCTGGAGCTCAGTTGCGGGGCATAGATGTTAAAAAGATTAACCACGAGCCCTTCCATATGGGCTCGAAGGTGCAGCAGGTGGCCCGGCACGGCCTCGTTGACCCCTAGCACCTCAGGCCGTAGGTTGGGGGAGAACAGGGTCGCCACTCCAGCTTGCCAGGTCGCAAAGTGGCTAAAGTATACCCTGTCCCCCCACTCCAGCCACCACCTGTCCTCCGCGGCCGGGTCCGTATGGGTCTCCTGCAGGAAAACTACAGAGTACCTCTCTTCCCGAAGGTCAGAGAGCACCTGGGACCTGCGGAGAGCCATCCTACAGCCCCTGGTATTCAGGGTCTCAATAATAAGAGGCGTCATGCGGAGGGCTGGGGAGGTGGGGGCCTCGTATTGGTGGGGGTGTTCAGGGCTCCCAGCGGGTTGCACAGCAACCTGTGACCCATCCCGTAGGTGAGTACATCGCGTCGGAAGCTGCGGGCTTGCTCGTAGGCTGCAGCACCGCGCCTTCCTTGCCCCCTGCCCTCCTTTATAAGGGCCCTTGTGGCCTGGAGGATTTGATCAAAGTCCCCCCATAGCTGAAGAGCCAGCTGTGCCCTATCGCGGGTGCCACGGGTGTGCTCTAGGAACTTCCGTAGCGCATGCCGCAGCTCATGGGGGGGTGGGATTACAATTCCCGAGGTGTTCCCTGATGGGCCTCTTAATACAGCCTCGTGGTCCGCTAAGGCGGGTAGACAGGGTGCGGACCACCGACGGGGCGTCTGACAGGCTGGGGTTATTAAATTCATTTCACGCCTTGGGGTGGAGGGGGATGGCAGTGGAAAAATTGCCACTCCTAATGGGTCGCGGCTAGAAAGTGCAAAGACTGCTCCCTGGGGGGAATCTGCGAAAGGCGGAAAGGAAATAACCCCGGGGCGGCATTAACATTGCAGGAGGAGGGAACTTGGGCAGGGGCAGGGGTGGGGGCAGGGGTAAGGCTCTGGGGTGCAGGAGGCAAGCAGCTAAAGGAAAGTGCCTCCTGAGCAGAGTCAAGGGTTAAGGGGTAAGGGAGGGGGCTCCCAATAATGCTAGGTGCTGGCTCCATGGTGGTCTTAGCGGCCATGGCATCAGGTGGTGGACCACCTTCTGCAGGGTGCTCACCCGGGAAGGCAATTAGGGGGAGGGAGCATGGGGAAAGGGAGGCTGGGGTAAGGCTGCCCAGCTCTAGGCCAGCCGGCAACAGATCATCCCCTCCCTGGGTGACCGGGGTCAAATCTAGGGCCTCAATCTCCGCGTACACGGGGGAGAGGCCAACTCCTGCCACCCCGGGGGCCTCTCCTCTAGGGCCCGCCTCAACGGTCGCCTCGGGGTCATGGGGGGTTTGGGTAGTGTCCAGGCAGAAGGGGCGTCCTCAGAAGTCTCGGAGGGGAGGGTCTCCCGTGGAGGGAGGATTCTGCCCTCCAATGCCAGTCCGTCTTCCCCTCCCGACACCAGCGGATGGATCTCGCTCATGGCCGTGGCGGGAGGCTCGATAGCAGTGCCTCCTTTCCTGGTCTTCTGGGGGGGCTTCCGTGTCGGGTGGATGCAGCGGAGCTCGAGCCTTCCGCTTGCCTCGCTTCCCCTGGACTAGGGTCCAGCCCTCCATAGCGTCATCTGGGGGCTGGTTAGCAGGGGTCGTGTCGGGGGGCGGAGGCGATGGTTTAGGGGTTCGGGGAGGTAGCGGTGAGGCAACATGAGGGGAGGGGGTTTCTCCTTGGGGAGGGCCCTCTCCTATACCCGATAATATCCTTGCCACACCCTCCTCCATAGGCTCTGTTGGATTGGTACTAGCAAGGGTGGAACTCCCTTGCTCGTCCGGGCGTTGTAGGGAAGGTATCTCTTGGGACCGGACGGGAGCAGCGACGGGTCGAGTAGGAGGAGGGTTGGTTTCAGGTGCTGGGCAGCCAGGGGCGTCGGCAGCGACGGGACCGATGTCCTGCTGGGTCTCGGGGGTTTCGGGTGCCCCTCCCCCCTGGGCCAAAGGGCAGTCTCTGCGGACATGCCCCGCTGAACGGCAGAGGTAGCACTGGGCCTCTCCGGTAGAATAAAAGACCCGATAGCGGGCTCCCTCGTAGGGGACTAGAAAGGACCCCTCGAGCGCCTCTTCGTCATGCGCCCCTGCCGGTGGTAAAAGCTGCACTTGCTGGCGGAACGAAAAAATGTGACGGAGGGTGGGGTCCTTGCAGCCCAACGGGAGAGGGCTGATGACAGAGACAAGTTTCCCCAGGGTGGAAAGAGCGGGTAACAGGGCAGCATTGGGTAAGAAGGGAGGAACGGAGGTAAGGACGAGGCGAACGCCCAGGTCTTCTAACGGTTCTAGGGGGACAAACACCCCCCCCCACCGTCAGGCCCCTCTCTACCGCCTCCTGGGCGGCATCCTCCAAGGCTAAGAAGAAAACGACCTTCCCATACATCTTGGAGGCCGCCACAATAGCCGTGGGTCCTACCACCTTTGCCAACGCCTGCACGTATGTCTCCACGTGGGGCGAGGCGGGCACCAGGAGGCAACAGACGCCGTGCCTCCTGGTCAAGGCGGGGAAAGGGCCTCGGCCGCTGGTGATGATGGCGGAGGCGGGGGGGGCGAGATGACGAGGCGGCAGGCAGGGGGGAGCCCGCTGCCGCCCAGGCATACGTCCTGGGGGCCGGGGGAGGGACAATCGCAGAGCTGGTGGAGGGAAACGCAGGGAGGGGCGCCACTGTTGATGACGAGGCTGCAGCGGTGGGGGCAGCCCCTGCCATGGAGGGCTCAGTGGTTTTAGCGGGGCCCTTTCCTTTCCACCCGCCCTGGCCCTTCCGGCGAACCGGGGGGGTTCCTAGAATCTGGGGGGGCGGTGGGTGCAGCAGCAGCAGCAATCACCCTGGTGCCTCCTGCTACCGGTGCCCCAGCAGGGGGGGTGGCAAGTATCTTAACAATAGTGGTGGGGGGGGACCTTGGGGGTCGGGCAGGGGTGGTGGGGGGGAGGGACAACTAATTTTATTGAAGCAGTCTCGCCCCTCTCGTTCCCCGCCATTGTGAGCAGGGAGAGACAGGGAGACACCGGAAGGAGGAGGGGAGAAGCAGAGTAGCCCCTCCTTCCGCTAGGCTGCGGGCGGGGAGGGGAGGAATGCCGAGGGGATTAGACTGGGGGAGGGGGGGAAGAAACAAAATCGGGGTCCGGTAATAGGGGCAAGTTGTGGGATAAGCAATCCGGGGGGCGGGGGGTGCAGACCCACACACGTTTGTCCAAAGAGTCTCGGTTGGTCGGCTGTTATGTCCAGTCCGGAAGGCAAAGTTCAAAGCAAACAGCTGGATCCGAAGGGAGACAGCAGGTTGCCAGCAGGGACAGACGGCGGGGGGGCCGTGACAGCTGTAATAACGATGGGGGGGTAGGGGCACCAATGGATCGGGGGTGGGGGTCTCCATGCCACACCCCCTGTGCCGCCACAAACGCAAGTAATCACAGTCAAACTCCCCCCCACGAGAGTATAATTCAGAAAATGACTCAGTCTTACGGCCCCCTTCACGATGATTTATAGCTCTCCTGAATTATTTCTTCTGTCTGCTGAAATCTTCTTCTCCGGCTGCGTTGGCTGTGTTCCAAGGCTTCCGGCATGTTAAGAATGTTGTAAAGTCCGAGCTGCTGGCAAAACGGCTGGGTCTGGGGGTTTCCACTCCCCCCTCCGGACAGCAAATCGGCAATCTTCCCCCCCCTCCTCCGGGGGCTCAGCTGAGGCAAGTAGCTGCGCCCGAAAGCAGGTGTGGGGGGGCGGGTGCTGGCAAGCTAAGGGCCGAAGTATGTAGATGGGAAAAAAAACACGAAAAATGAAAAGAAAACAAAAAAAGCGTCTGGCCCGGTCGGGGGGGGGAATAAGACAGGTGCAAAAAGTAAGAAAAATCCGGGCCAGGGGGCTTTAGGAAAGAATAGAAAGCAGATAGCTGAGGAGCAAGCAAAAGACGTTCCGTTTCCCAACAGGGAAGGTTTTTTTTTTTTTTTTTTTTTTTTTTTTAAAACAGAAAGGAAATTTATTTGTAACAATTACAGAGAATACAAAGGGATAAAGAAAAACTTAGCAACAAAACAACGCAATCAAAAGGTATAACACAACAGCTTTCAGGAGGGAGAGGTGTTCAGGTTAGCCCGGGCCCAGAGCGGGGGGGCTTCCTCGACACTCGTGGTCTTCCACCCTCCTGAGTTACCTGGTGGCCTAGAGCGGGGGGGCTTCCTCGACACTCGTGGTCTTCCACCCTCTCGAGTTACCTAGTGCCGCGCCCAGGGTCACCGACCCTCCCTCTCCTGAGAGTGCCCGACAAGATGGGCACGGCTGCGGGGTGGGTGGTTGGGAGGGAGGGGGGTACACCCATGTATTATAGGACCCCTCCTAGAAGACAATAATGATGGTATTCACAGCAACTAACGGCTGTGACTGGCGGCTCTCGCTCTTTCCCTCAATCAGAGGGTCAGACGGAGGGAACCGGACGGGGTCACCGAGCAGAGAACCCTGGACAGCGCCCACCGCTCCTCGAAGGTGTCAAGGGAGTCGGTGGACGCTGCCCAGAGGAACTCCGCCCGGATACGTGAATGTACTGAGAGTCGGAAAACGGCCTCGCAAGCGCAGGACGCCTCATGAGCCAACCTCCGCTCTCTGGTCTTATAAATGGCTGTTTTAGCCAAGGCTAGGAGGAGGCTAACCAGGAGATCCCGCGACTTGGTGGGGCCACGGACGGGGAGTGTATAGATAAAGAGGTGGGGGGAGAAATGAAGCCAAAAGCGCAAAAGAATATTTGTGAGGAGCCGAAAAAGAGGCTGCAATCTGGCACACTCTAAATAGACGTGCGCCAGGGTTTCCCTCACATTGCAAAAAGGGCAAGTCTCCGGAAGGGAGGTAAAACGTGTCAAAAACACGCCCGTGCTCACAGCCCCGTGAAGGAGCCGCCAACTGATGTCCCCGACGGGCCTCGGGACCAAGGTGGAGTACAGGCTGGCCCACCGAGGTTGCTCGCCCTCCAAAGGTGGTAAGAGATCTCGCCACTTTGTATCGGGGCGGGACACCAGGGTGCGGGCATGAAGGGTATGGAGCGTGAGTGTATATAAATATTTCCGTGATGCAACTTGAAAACCGACCGGTTGCAGTTCATGCAGCCGGCTCGCAGTGAAAGGATGAGGGGTGTGTTGGGATCGGCAGGGTAGGGGCCCGATGGAAAGGTCCGGCGGGCCTGGGGTAAGGGATGGGCGGGGCGCGCCCTCGCACAAGGCTCGGCTAACATAAGCCCGAGCGGCGGGGGTCAAAGCGGCCTCCACCTCCTGAAGCACGCGCCGGGGGGTGCGAAGGCTGGAGAGCCCCATGCGTCGAGCGAGCGTCAGGGGATCCAGCCAGTCCCCCCGGTCGTAGTCCAGGAGGTCCCCGACCCTCGTAACTCCCGCCAGGACCAACCTCTGGCGCACCGTGCGGGACTCCGCCGCCTGCACACAAAGTTGGGGGTTGTGTAGCAGGGGCTCCGTGAGGAGATCTGCCCCCACGATGGCCGCCACGGACCTGGTCGTTGAGAACAGTTTCCAGGCCCGGAGGAGGTCCTGGTAGAAATCCGGTAGCCCAGAGAGGTCTCGCGGAAAACCTCTCGGACAAAGATAAAAGAGCTGTCGGTCATATCGGAGCCCATGGAAGCGGCGTAAAAAGGCATGCGCCAATATGCTCCACGGCGAACTACCTGCACTATAAAGGAGCCTCTGCAGGGCCTGGAGGCGGAAAACGCGGACCTGAGTGTACAGACACTTCAGGCCCTGCCCTCCTTCCTTCAGGGGCAAGTGGAGAACCCCGACAGGGGCCCAGTGCAATCCTGACCAAAAGAACTCCAGAATCAATCTCCGGAGGTGGGACAGGAAACCCGGGGCCGGGGCTAGGGTGTTGAGCCGGTACCAGAGCGTGGACAGGACTAGTTGGTTAAGCACCAGTGCTCTCCCCCGAAGGGAGAGACATCGGAGTAGCCTCGTCCATTTCCTGATCCGCTCAATCACGCCGCCTTCCAAATTTTGCCAGTTCTCCGGCGGAGAAGGGTGCGTGGCAGAAAGGTAAACGCCGAGATAGAGCAGAGGGCCGGCACTCCACCGGATGGTCTGAAGCGCGGGTGGGAGGGGGCTTACCTGCCGCCAGCCCCCCACCGCCAAGCCAGAGCTCTTGACCCAGTTGACTCGGGCGGAGGAGGCTGCCGAAAAGATGGCTTGGCATGCCTCCACTCGCGCCAAGTCGCCCGGGTCCTGGACCACGAGGAGGACGTCATCGGCGTACGCCGACAGGACCAGCCGCAGCTCCGGCTCCCGCAGCACCAACCCCGTCAACCTCCTGCGGAGGAGACATAGGAAAGGCTCGATCGCCAGAGCGTACAGCTGGCCTGAGAGGGGACACCCCTGCCGCACCCCTCGCCCGAAGCTGACCGGTTCGGTCAGGGTCCAGTTGAGCCTAACCAGACACTCCGCGGAGGCGTACAGCACCCGGAGAAAACTCACAAACTGAGGTCCGAATCCAAACGCTCGCAGGGTGCTCAGGAGGTACCCATGATCTACCCTATCGAACGCCTTCTCCTGATCGAGAGACAGGAGGGCGAACGACAGACCGTCTCTCCGCCCGAGTTCCAAAAGGTCTCGGACTAAAAAGAGGTTGTCAAAAATGCTGCGACCCGGGACAGTATAGGTCTGGTCTGGGTGAATCACATCCGCCATCACGGACCCTAGCCGCAGCGAGATTGCTTTCGCTACGATTTTATAATCCGTGCTAAGGAGTGAGAGGGGACGCCAGTTTCGTAAGTCGCGGAGGTCCCCCTTCTTCGGCAGCAAGGCGAGCACCGCTCGTCTGCACGAGAGAGGGAGGACCCCGCCCTGCAAGGACTCAGCCCAGACAGTGACTAGGTCTGGGCCAAGGATGTCCCAGAACGCGCGGTAAAACTCCACGGTCAGCCCGTCCATGCCCGGAGATTTATTGGTGGGCATGCGACGGAGGGCTTCCGAGAACTCGGCCAGGGTGAGAGGCAGCTCTAGCCGGTCTCGGTCGCCCACGCTGACCGTGGGGAGTTCCTCCCAGAGCACCCCGCAAGCGCCAGGATCGGTCGGATCCGGGGAGAAAAGGTTTGCGTAGAAGTCACGGGCCCTCCCACACATCTCCTCCGGATCCGTGAGGGGGGTGCCGTCTTCCGCTAGAAGGCAGGTGACGTGTTTTTTGGCCCCCCTCGTTTTCTCCAGGGCGTAGAAGAAGCGGGAGCCGCGGTCCATCTGCTGAAGGAGGCGGATGCGGGACCGGACAAAGGCACCTCGGGCCCGGTGGTCCTCGAGGGCTCGAAGTTCCTCCCGCTTCTCCCGGCACGCTCCGCAGAGGGACGGGTCCCCGGGGCTGGCGGCCAGGCGCCTCTCCAGCTCTAAGACCTCCCGTTCCAACTGCTCTATCGCCGCATTTCTCCGTCGGCTGGTGCCCCGAGTGTAGTTGCGGCAGAAGAGCTTGGCGCGCACCTTCCCTAAATCCCACCATCGCCGCACCGAGGGAAAGGCACGCCACTGCTCCCGCCAGGCCAGCCAAAACTCCCGGAAGGACATCACAAAGCTCTCGTCCTCCAACAGGCTGTTATTAAAGTGCCAGTAAGCCGGCCCCGGTCCCTCTGCACGGAGGGAGACCGTGACGGCAACCAAATGATGGTCGGAAAAAGGGGCCGGCCGAATGGTGGAGGAGTGGGCCTGTGAAAGATGGAGACGGGATAGATAAATACGGTCTAACCGAGAGCGGTGCGACCGACGGGCCTCCACCCGAACGAAGGTAAACGTGGAAGTATCATCTGGGTGATGGTCACGCCAGACGTCCACTAGGGAGTGATAGTCGACTATGTCTCGAAGAATGGTCGCGGCGGCCGGGCTCGGCTCGGCCCCCGAGCGGTCCCGTTCCTCGAGGGTGGTGTTAAAGTCCCCTCCCAGGATCAGGCACTCGTGTGAATCCAGGGTGTCGAGAAATTCGGACACCTGCTGGTAAAATTGCGGCCGCTGTGAGCTCACTTGCGGGGCATAGATATTAACAAAATTGACCACGAGCCCCTCCAAACGAACTCGGAGGTGCAACAAGTGGCCCGGCACAGCCTCAGTGACTCCGAGCACCTCGGGCCGCAGGGTGGGGGAGAACAGGGTCGCCACTCCAGCTTGCCAAGCCGTGCAGTGGCTAAAGTATACCCCGTCCCCCCATTCCAGCCGCCACCTATCCTCGGCGGTTGGGTCCGTGTGGGTCTCCTGCAGGAAAACCACAGAGTACCTCCCCTCCCGAAGGTAGGAGAGCACCTGGGACCTGCGGAGAGCCATCCTACAGCCCCTGGTGTTCAGGGTTACAATGATGAGAGGTGTCATGCGGAGGGCTGGGGGGGTGGGGAGTTCTCAGGGGTGGGGGTACTCATGGCCCCCGGCGGGTCGCGTAGCAACCCGTGTCCCATCCCGTGAGTAAGTAACTCTTTCCGGAAGCTGCGGGCCCGCTCGTAGGCCGCGGCACCGCCCTTCCCTTGCCCTCTACCCTCCCTCATAAGGGCTCTCGCGGCCCGAAGGAGTCGATCAAAGTCCCCCCATTGCTGGAGAGCCAGCTGTGCCCTATCGCGGGTACCACGGCACTGTTTCAAGAACTCCCGTAATGCATGCTGCAGCTCATGGGGGGGTAGGGTTACAACTCCCAGAGCAGTCCCTGGTGGGGCTTTTGATGCAGCTTCGTGGTCCGCTAAGGCGGGTAGGCAGGGTGCGGACCGCCGACGGGGTGTCTGACAGGCTGGGGTTATTAACTCCATCTCGTGCCTTGGGGCGGACGGGGATGGCAGGGGGAAAGGTGCAACTCCTGGGGAGTCGCAACTAGAAAACATAAAGACTGCTCCCTGGGGGGAATCTGCAAAAGGCGGAAAAGAAATAACCCCAGGGGCGGCGGTAGCCTTGCAGGAGGAGGGAGACTGAACCGGAATAGGGGTGGGGGCAGGGGCAGAGGTAAGGCCCTGGGCTTCAGGAGGCGCACAGCGAAAAGAAGGCGCCTCCCGAGCAGGGTCGGGGGTGAAGGGGCAAGGGAGGGGGCTCCGAGGAATGCTAGGTACTGGCTCCGGGGTGGTCGTGGCAGCCATGGCCCCAGGCGGTAAACCACTTTCCGTGGGGTGCTCACCCGGAAAGGCAGTCAGGGGGAAAGGGCATGGGGAGAGGGGGCCTGGGGTGAGATTGCCCAAATCGAGGCCGGCCGGCAGTAAATCATCCCCTCCCTGGGTGACCGGGGTCAAATCCAGGGCTTCAATCTCTGCGTACACAGAGGAGAGGCCAACTCCCACCACCCCAGGGGCCTCTCCGCTAGGGCCCGCCTCGGCGGTCACGTCGGGGTTCGTTGGGAGTTCAGGTGGTATCTGGTTAGAAGGGGCTTCCCCCGGGGCTTCGGAGGGGAGGGTCCCCCGCGGAGGGGGGATTCCACCCTCCAATGCTGGTCTATCTTCACCTCCCGACACCAGCGAATGGATCTCACTCGTGGCCGAGGCGGGAGGCTCAGGGTCGGTACCTCCCTTCCTGGTCTTCCGGGGGGCTTCCGCGTCAGATGAATGCAGCGGAGCTCGAGCCCTCCGCTTGCCTCGCTTCCCCTGGACTACAGTCCAGCCCTCCATGGCGTCGTCCGGGGGTTGAGTAGCAGGGGACGGAGCGGGGCGCGGAGGCAGAGATTCAGGGGTTTGGGGGGGTAGCGGTAAGGCAGCATTAGGGGCGGGGGGTTCTCCTTGGGGCGAGCCCTCTCCTGCACCCGGTAAAAGCTTTGCCACACACCCCTCCATAGGCTCTGCCGAGGTGGTTACGGCAAGAGTGGGACTCCCGTGGTCGCCCGGGCGTTGTTGGAGGGGTGCCTCTTGGGCCCGGACGGGGGCAGCGGTGGATCGGGTGGGAGGGGGGGTGGTGTCGGGTGCCGGGTGGCCAGGGGTGTCGGCAACAACAGGGCCGATATCCCGCCGGGTCTCGGGGGTCTCAGGTGCCCCTCTCCCCCGGGCCAAAGGGCAGTCCCTGCGGACATGCCCTGCCGAGCGGCAGAGGTAGCACCGGGCCTCTCCGGTGGAATAAAAGACCCTATAGCGGGCTCCCTGGTAGGGAACTAGGAAGGACCCCTCGAGCGCCTCTCCGTCACGCACCCCCGCCGGCAGTAAAATCTGCACTTGCCGGCGGAACGATAGGACGTGACGGAGGGCGGGGTCCTTGCAGCCTAACGGGAGAGGGCTAATAACAGAAACAAGCTTCCCCAGGGCAGAAAGAGCAGGTAACAGGGCAACATTAGGTAAAAAGGGAGGAACGGAGGTGAGGACGAAGCGAACGCCCAGATCTTCTAGCGGTTCTAGGGGGAGAAACACCCCCCCCACCACTAGGCCCTTCTCCACCGCCTCCTGGGCGGCAGTCTCCGAGGCCAGAAAGAGAACGACCTTCCCATACATCTTGGAGGCCGCCACAATGGCCATGGGTCCTACCACTTTCGCCAACGCCTGCACGTATGCCTCCACGTGGGGCGAGGCGGGTACTAGGAGGCAACGGACACCGTGCTTCCTGGTCAGGGCGGGAAGAGGGCCCCGACTACTAGTAATGGCAGCGGAGGCAGTGGGAGGGCGAGATGAGGAGGCGGCAGGTGAGGGGGGGCCTGTCGCCACCCGGGCATACGTCCTGGGGGCCGGGGGAGGGATGGTCGCAGAGCTGGTGGAGGGAACAGCTGGGAGGGGTGCCGCGATCGATGACGAGGCCACTGTGGTGGGGGCGGCCTCTGCCACGGAGGGTCCAGCGGCATTAGCAGGGCCCTTCCCTTTTGGCCCGCTTCGATGTTTCCGTCTAACTGGGGGGGGGTTCCTAGAATCTAGTGGGGCAGGAACCAGAGCAGCAGTAGTAATCGCCCCGGTGCCTCCCACTGCCGATGCCCCAGCGGGGGCGGTGGCAGGGGTTCTAACAATGGAGGCGGTGGGGAAATCTTGAGGGGTGGGCAGGAGGGTAGATGGGGAAGGGGCAACCAATTTCGGTGGAGGGGCCTTGCGTCCCTCCTTCTCTGCCATTGTGAGCAGGGAGAGACAGGGAGACACTGGGAGGGGGGGGGGCAAAAATCGGGGTCCGGTAGTAGGGGTAGGCTATGGGGTAAACAATCCGGGGGGGGGGTGGGGGGAGGACAACCCACCACAAGTGTCCAAAGAGTCTCGCTTGGTTGGTTATTATGCCTGGGCCAAAAGGCGAAGTCCAAAGCAAACAGCTGGATCCGAAGGCAGATGGCAGATTGCCAGCAGGGACGAAGCAGCGGGGGCCGTGATAGTTGTAATAGTGGTGGGGGGGTTGGGGGCACCGATGGATCTGGGGGTAGCTCCCTGCTACACCCCTGTGCCGCCGCAGGCGCAGCTGAAATGCAGTCAACTCCCCCCCCCGAGGGTAGAAATTCAAAAGAAATCCCTCAGTCTTACGGCCTCTCTCCACGATGATTCATAGCTGCCCGGGAGTACTCCGGCCTCTGGCGTCTGCTACAGCTGTTGGCTCTGTCCCAAGGCTCTCGGAAAAGGTCCAGGCAAAAAACAAAACAGCTGGGTCTGGGGGGGTCCACTCCCCTCCCCGGACAGCAGGTTGGCAGTCCTCCCCCCCTCCTCCGGGGGTTTCAAGTAAGCAAGGAGCAAAGTCCAAAAGCAGGCATCGGGGGGGGGGTGGGTGCTGGCGACCGGCCAGCACACTGACGCAGCTCGAAAAAACGAAACCAAAAAAACAAAGCGTCCGGCCCAAACGCGGGGGGGGAAACTAAGCAAAAGGAAAAGTGTGAAAAATCCGGGCCGGGGGGCTTTAGGAAAGAAAGGAAAGCAAATAGCTCAGGAGCGAGTGAAGAACGATTCCGGCTCCTTAACAGGGAAGGGTCCAGAACAATCAGGAACCTTCAGGACACAATTAAGACAGACAGGCTGATTAGAACACCTGCAGCCATTCAAGAAGCTGCTAGAATCAATTAAGGAAGGCTAATCAGGGCACGTGGGTTTAAAAAGGAGCTCACTTCAGTTTGTGGTGCACGTGTGAGGAGCTGGGAGCAAGAGGCGCTAGGAGCTGAGAGTGAGAACGTGGACTGTTGGAGGACTGAGGTGTACAAGCATTATCAGACACCAAGAGGAAGGTCCTACGGTGAGGATAAAGAAGGTGTTGGGAAGAGGCCATGGGGAAGTAGCCCAGGGAGTTGTAGCTGTCGCACAGCTGTTCCAGGAGCCACTCTAGACAGCTGCATTCCACAGGGCCCTGGGCTGGAACCCAGAGTAGAGGGCGGGCCCAGGTTCCCCCAAACCTCCCAACTCCTGGTCAGACACAGGAGAAGTTGACCTGGACTGTGGGTTCACGAAAACAGCCAAACTGAGGGCTGCCGTGAATCTCTGAGGTGAGCAAATCTGCCAATAAGTGCAAGACCCACCAAGGTAGTGGAGGAACTTTGTCACAGGTGACAGAGTTTTTAATTATTTATCCACTACATTGATTTGTCCCTGGAAGCAAATGAAAGGCCAAACAATCTGCAAGAAACTAAATCCAATGAGAACAGCTCTGAACTTGGTGTTACCATTGCAGCAGCTCCCCAGAAGCATGATACTATGTTAAGACACACGTTCCTATATAGCCACTACATTCAGATACAGCTTCTGCAGCTCTACTGAAATAGATATTGTCTAACCGGAGGACTGTATCAAGTTAATTTTTGTAAACACATACATTTGTGGAGGTAGGGGTGAAAAGTTGTCTTATTAAAAACACCTTTTCTATTAAGTGTTAATATGGATTCACTAGATCTTTGACAAAATGTCTATCTTAAAAAGAAACTACTGAGGAAATAATTTGTTAAAGTCAGGTTGATAAGAAAATCTTAAGGGTTAAGGACAGCAGGTGGCAGATGATCTGCAACTGTTGTCCTGGAAACATCACCAAGGAGCCACCATCACATATTTGCCTGACATTTTGACAATGTGTGGTGTTTATTCTAGTTGCCATCAAGTTATGTTACGCTACCTGCATAGAGTTTGGACCAGGGGTTCCCCAAGTTTTCCATAGCATGGATCACATGTTAACAAAGAAAGATTACTTTCCAGATTGCCTCTTCTCTTAGCGATGATTACACAACATCCCTGCAGCAATTGCTTACATGGAAAATTAGGAAAGTATTTAGTATAGTTTTAGCTTTGTTTTAATTGATTTAGCATCTGGAAACAGCCAGCACCACCAGTAATCCAGGTCTTCTCATTTGAGAACCACTGGTTTAGAATTTTCTAAACCCTGGAAGATATAAGGTTTAAGCTCCAACTATAAAATAAGGAGCTCTTCTTTCCACCTGATACCATATTTGCAATCGTATAATCACAGATGATGGGTTTGGAAAAGACCTCTTGATTCATCGCTCTATCCCCCATATCCCTTTTCCTTTATATTACTTCTGTTAGGAATCTGTTAACACTTTAATAGGCAGGCAAACAAAATTAGTACTGTAGAACATTTTAGGACAATCTTTGACATAATCAACTATGCCATGACGTGATATAAGACCTTACTAATTTACTAAGACGCTGAATGTCAATCTGGTTGTAGAATACTCTGATTTGTACGCAATGTCTATTTTGAGAATTTCATTTCAGCTGTTAGATACCAGAGTTCTTTCATTAATTTAAACAATTAAAAGAAATACGGCCTTTAAGGAGGCTTGTTTGTTTAAAGAATGCTAGGGATGATGATTTTACGTGTTTATCTGGATACACAGAGGGCACCTTGTAGGCAAGAGAGGTTCCTTTGTCATAGGAACCTAGTACTTTCTAAATTTGTTAAGATCATTTGTTGATCAAGTCCAGTATTTTGTCTCCAGTTTAAACCAAAACCTGAGGCTTCAGAGAAAGACAAAAGCTTTAATCTGTTTTACTATTATTTATAATAAAACCAGGTCAGTTTCTCAGTGAAAATGCTTCCCTCACTATACAGCTGCCTCCCTGCTTGGTAACCACATCACAGTCTTCTCTCTCCTATTGGGAGACTAGCACAATGCATCTCATCTTACCTTGGTGGCCAAAGAGTGTGCAGCACCTGCCTCCAAGAGAACCGACGCTACGTCAACTTGCCCCTCTCTGGCAGAGATGTGCAGTGGAGTGTACCCATTAGTGGTTGCAGCATCAGGGTGAGCCATGTGTTGTAGCAGCAGTTGGACAATCTCTGTTTTACCCAACCGAGAGGCAATGTGCAGTGGAGTCTGTTCCTCCTACAACTCAAATCAGGTGAACAGTTAATGCCGGTAGAAGCAACCTGAATACCCCATCCTAATGGATTCCAGTGGAAGACTCTACACATTCACCATATATAAAAGAATAAGGGACACAGTGGAATGCTCAGTACCAATGCAGCGATTAAACAATCTGCTATTAGATCAAATGGAGGGGAAATGTAGGGAGGAACATTGTTTTTCTTTTCTTCTTTAAATATGACTGTAGATCATTTGCACCATAGTCTACTTGTCTGTCTTTGTATTACTACTTTATGAAACCCTTACTCACCTTCAGTAGCACCTTACTCCACAAGTAGTTTCAGAGTCTGGCCCTATGGAAGCAATTTCTAGATACTTGCTATTCCTGCTCTTCTTGCTGCTTTCCAGGTGTATTTTAAAATGTAAACTAACTACATGCAACTCTTCAATCATTTGTCATCATAAAATGAAGTCCTTGGATATTTAATAATCCCAGAAGCACTGCAGTGATACACTCACATGCTGTCCATCCATAGATCTGGGTCCAACATTTGAGCAGAGGAAACATAAAAAGTCCTCAATCTGGTAACTGAAGCCTTCCCTATAACAGCCAAATTCTTCAGAGGAGCTGTGCCAAATTTGAGGATTCTGCTGTACAGAACAGTTTCCAATGAAACATCTCAGAAACATTTGCTGTTGTTTTTACCTCAATTTTCTGACTGTATTTTTCTAAAGCCCACAAACTTATAGCGAAAAATTCTATTCTTGGTGCAAAATTTGCCTTTTACTGGCATGAAAAATATGCACAAAACTGCCCTGGTGAAAAGCAAATGTTTCACATTTGTATGAGTTTGGCTCTCAGAGACATTATATTTTGCTTTTATTGTATAATATTCTTTCAGTTTGATTTCCAAAAGATATATTTTGTATAGACTGAGGTTAAATGTGCACTAATGATACACCCAAAAAAAATCACAATATTTGAGTGCCCTAAACCATCCAAAGATATTTCTGCTTTTGCATGAAGGGTTTAATGTCAGAGTAGGAATCTTAACCCCAGGAATCCTCTGCTCCCATCATTTAAAGCACAACCCAGTCTTAATATTTTCACCTGATATATACCAAGCATTTTGCATGTGGCCAACTACAGTTGATTTTTCAATATTGTCAAAAATATGCATCATCTAATATAGAAATCAAACAAAAAGATGTCCCTGGGACTTGTTGAATTGATTGTGGCCACAGAAACTGCTTTAATGTGTTTCTGTGGTAGGAATTTTAATTTTTGTAGGAACATCTAGGCTAAAAATAGATGCTCTTTTAAACACGGAGGGACAGATTTTCCAAGTGTTCAGTACTGATAATTGGGGCTAGATTTTTACAAAGATCAGCTTCCATTTTGGCACCTAAATGAAGTGGCCAGATTTTCAAAATATTAAGCACAGAGAGAACTGTTGGGTGCTGAGCTCTTTTGAAAGACCTGCCTGTGAAAGAATATATAACTAATGTTGGTAGCGGTAATGAATAACCAGTAAAAGTACAGTATTGTTGTTGTCTGCTTGCAGTTTTCCAAATAATGGCAACAGAACACAATTCCCCAATAACCAAAGACAAAGTTCTTAAGGCGTGATCACATATATTCAGATATATTGCATGTTCAGATATATTTTCCACTGCCTTGCACATCTCTCTACCTACATCAGGTACTTATATGGCCCTCATCCCTATAGTATCTAAGTGCCTCACAATCTTTAATGTATTTATCTTTACAACACCGCTTTGAGGAAAAGCAGCACTATTAGTCCCATTTTACTGATGGGGAACTGAGGCACAGAAAGGTTAAGTAACTTGCCCAAGGTCACACAGGAAGAGCAGGGAATGGAACTTAGGTCTCTCAAGTCCTAGGCCAGTGCCCTAACCATTGGACCATTCTTTCTCTCAGTATAGTCATTTATACTGTGCAAAGTGGGTGTAAAATTCTACTAAACCAGAATTTTCCACTCATCCTGGTTGCAAATGGTTTACACTCATTTTGCATGCATCTTACACACCTATGCAACTTCCATTAAAGCCAATGAAAAAATATTCACAAAACCTTGTAAGTGATTACATAAGGAGCATCTGGCTCATAATTCTTTTAAGTGCCAGTGGTTAGACAGCTTGGTCTTTTGTGTGTTAACTGGTTCCATCTAGATCTTATAATGCATTGTCAGGATTAAATGTTTAAAACCACATTACACATATACAAATCAGGACTATGTGATTGATTTTAGTGTACAGTGGGAGAATTGCACTTGATATATAACAATGGTGGAAGTTCAGCTGTTAGATTAGACAGAATCCTCTGATGTTTTGTTTCAGCATTTACATTATTGTACTTTTTTAAACTCAAGAGTTTAAATGTCTTTTAGAACTGGAGCCCTGAAGGGAGCTGGGGAGAAAGCACAGTGTGAGGTTACAGAGCTAAACAAACAGACAGTACAGAAATTCTGCCTGATGTGCTAGAATCATTCCCTTGACAACCTGCATTTTTTTCTATCTATTCTTTCTGTAAACTTCAGATAATACAAGCTATCTCCAATAATTATCTTGCACATTTACTATTCAAAAGTAAATATTGCGACATGGAATTACAGGTATTCCCTTTACTAGGTAAACTGAAAACTAACTATCATTCCACAACAGAATGTAGTGTTGCAGAATCCAATAATGGTGCAGAAATAGGTCCCGGGGCATGCTGTAGGGTGTGTGCGCACTGGAGTTGGAGGTGTAATTTCCATCTTGGGCAGACACACCCATCCTAGCTCTGATTAAACAAAAATGATTAGGGGGCTGGAGCACATGACTTATGAGGAGAGGCTGAGTGAACTGGAATTGTTTACTCTGTGGAAGAGAAGAATGAGGAGGGATTGATAGCTGCTTTCAACTATCTGAAGGGGGTTCCAAAGAGGATGGATCTAGACTGTTCTCAGTGGTAGCAGATGAAGGAACAAGGAGTAATGGTCTCAAGTTGCAGTGGGGGAGGTTTAGATTGGATATTAGGAAAAACTTCTTCACTAGGAGGGTGGTGAAACACTGGAATGCGTTACCTAGGGAGGTGATGGAATCTCCTTCCTTAGAGGTTTTTAAGGTCAGGCTTGACAAAGCCCTGGCTGGGATGATTTAGTTGGGGATTGGTCGTGCTTTGAGCAGGGGGTTGGACTAGATGACCTCCTGAGGTCCCTTCCAACCCTGATAGTCTATGAGTCTATGCTAAACATAGAAGTGTATCCAGTGAGAGCAGCAAGACAGACTAGCCGCCCTGAGTACATACCCAGGGTTTCAGATGGGATTGTACTTGGGGTAGCTAGCCCATCCTGCCACTCACGTCGCCATGGCTACACTGATATTTTTAGTACACTAGCTCGATCAGAGTTAGAGCAGGTATGTCTACCCGAGCTAGAAATTACACCTTCAGCTCCAGTGCAAACAGAGCTAAAGACCCTGCCTGTAATAGAATTGCCTCACAGCAGCAGGCTATAAATCTACAGCATGGGGCTCTGGAATCTGTTATTGAGTTAGAACCTGGGCGCTCCAATTCTAAGTCAGACCTGCTCTATTTAGACGAGAGTAATAATACAACTAAACAAGTGACATTACAGGACTGTATTAAGAACTGGTTAGGGTGGAGCCCCAAAAACAGATAAATACGCAACATGTGGCCTTTTATTGTCTATTGAAGAAAAAACATCCTTCCTTAGTAAACCCATTGTTTTGATTGTGGTTTACATGTAAAAGAGAAGGTATGGAAGTTGCAATGAAACACTTACCCTGGCTCGGGCATCGACCAGGGCACCGTTTCTCAAGAGGCAGCGGACCACTTCCACCTGCCCAGCACGTGCCGCCATGTGTAGGGCAGTCTCCCCACGCTGCAGAAAAGCAGAGATTTTAGAGTCCCAAGTCATGAGAAATAAGCCATTTCCAGTTCGTGTAAATGCCTATGACGTCAGTAGAGTGAAGATCACTTAGACTAGCTGAGGCTCTGACTATAATAACAAATTCAGAAGAGTGTGTATATACATGTCTTTTTTTGGGGGTGGCGGAGGGACTGGAGACTGTATTTCACTTGGCACCCCAGTGACCACAGACAACGGTAACCGCATCATTGAGGGTCAGAGTGAAATCCTAGCCCCATTGTCGTCAATGGGAGTTTTGCCATTGACTTGAATGGAATCAAGAGTTGACACTTAGAGTCTTACAACATGTTAAATAAATCTCAACCCACCAGTGCTGCCTGGGAATATTCACCAAACAATTATTTTATATGGCATTCCACATGAAATTCCCTCCTGATCATAGGTATTCCCTGGTTTTCTACATAATGGTGCTTTAGCTTGAACTTCAAAATAGCCAGGGGATAAGAACATACTGAGCCTAGGATTCTCAAGGGATTGCTGAGCACCTGAGCTTCAAAATGGAAGGGGACATTTTTCCAGATGGTCTCTTCCTATGCATTGTGTGGAGCTGACAGCTTTAGAGGGCATTGTAAAGGCAATATATCAATCCCTGGATATTGTTCTAAAAACTGTGGTCCCTGGCACTGGGTGTGCAATGAATGCTAGCTAGTCCCTCTCAATCCTTTTATAGCCCACACAATTTGAGATGGATACATGAATTTCAGGAAGTCCAAGTGTTTTAGAGTATAAAGAGCTGGGTAAGAAAGTGAATATGAAAAGCTCTGGATGTTACTTTTCTTTCCCTGTGTTTGCAAAGCAACATTAGAAATTAATAAATAATCCCTGCTGTTGGAGATGTTGGCTTAATCTTGCACTGTACCATCTTCTTTATGGACAGTACTGTAAAATATACCAAGAGAGTCTCTATGTGGCTAGTCTGGGACATACCAGGTATTGGCATAGTGCAGCAATAGACAGACCTATTTTGTCTTCTCTGTTATGACAGCACAGCAGGATAAATCGCAGTCTAACATTTTTCGTCCTACATACACATGAACTCTTGCTGATGACAGAGTATCATTTGATTTGCCACCTACTTGTATAATCTTGTATAAAGAGAAGAGCCTCATCTTTTTACCATGGATGGACCATACCTACCAGCTGAAGGCTCTTATTGTTGACACTCTGTCAGATTAAACTGTAATTACTATACCACTGGCTTTCTCTCCTCTCACCTAGGAGCTGAGTCTATGTATCAAGCCCAGAAAAGGACCAATTTTTGTTGTTGTTTACTGAGATAGTTAAAAAGTAACCCAAATCCACTCACAGTGATGATCGTATATGGTAATTAAACCCTCCTTATTGGGAGTTAATTTATTTATATAAACCCATCAGTTTATATAAATTTTGAAATCTACATAAGGTCAACAGTTATGTTTAGTAAAGAGATAATGGGCAAATTCTTGCAGTCCTAATGGATTTGATTGCAGGATTTGATCATATAAAAATCTTATCATCATTTGAAGAATGTACGGTTAAAAAGTTTTAATTCTGTTTGTGAATAAGCCTTTCATTTTGCAAATTATCAGGTTTAGATTTCTATAAAGACCATTCTATACTTGTATTAGTGAAGCAATTTAACTTTTGAAAACAATTAGTGAGATTTGCTAAGTAAAAGCGAAGACACCTGCCAAGCACAAACAATTGTAAAATGTTAAACTTTGTATCCAAATATTTATTAATATCTGTTATCAGTTCAGATCCTTTCTTGACTTAGTTTCTTTTCCAAAATTTCTTGTTAGCTTTTTTACAGTTAATAAAATAGTTATATAAATATTGCTTCCATATAAAAAGTATAAAAGCAGAGACCATTTGTGTCATGAATAATTTGTCTTATTAAACAAATAAAAAAAGAAATATCGTACAGTATGTATACTTAATGGAACCTCCTGGTAGATTTGTTTACCTTTCTAGTAGAGAAAAGGTGGTGAGTCCAGAGTACATGGATTACTAACTAATTTAGCTCAGAACCTCTATTTAGCATTTTAAAATATTATTTACTGGTAAAATTCTGCTTTAAAAAGCAGACACTTGCAAGTAACTATTGTTTGAGTTTGTTATATTAACAAACTCAAACAATAAGAAACACATGTAATATAACCCCAGGAAATGTCCCTGGTCTCATTTATTCTAGAATAGCTGGATGTTTGGTACACAAAACACTCATTTCCATGGCAAATCAGGTCCTGCATTTGGTGTTACCTCTCAAAGGTCGTATTTTAAGGACTTTAAAAATAAAAGTGATGTTCTCTAGAATTGTAAATCCATTACTTCCAAATGGGAAATACATCCGTGGTCTGGTAAAGGAAAAGTTTTAGTTTAAAACTTCTAGGTTTTAGTTTCAACTGCTATGTTTACATTTTTAAAAATTCCCTGCCAGTTTATATGGCGCTGCTCTGTTGAAGTCAATGTAGCTGTGCCCATTGACACCAGCAAAATGTTTACCCTTTTGGATTTAACCTGCAGTATTCAAAATGGAAACACAAACTCTTCCCTGCAGCGTGCCCCTGATAAACCTTGGTAAGGGTCATTTTCAGAGGAAACTATTCAGAGTCCCAGAGCTGCTGAGAAACCCACTAAATCTATTGTTACCACAAAAGGGTTAAAGTGCCTGTTATATAGCCAACTTCCGCCTTTTATGGGTGTTTGAGAAATATGTGAGGTTATTTTTCAGAGAAGTTCAGTTAGTAATAAATAACCATGAAAATGTGACCTTTGGCTGGGCTACATGGCAGCTCAGTCCTGTGGTGTATGAGCTGATGCAGTGATTATTCTAATCCAAGCCATACTCACAATGTTAGTGACATCTGGAGAGGCTCCATTCTGCAGCAGGAGGAGGACTATATTCAAGTGGCCCATAAATGCAGCCACATGTATTGGTGTGAGGCCAGACTGTGAAACAAAGCAATAGCAGTTTTACTCCTCTGCACAGGGGCTGACGGGCTTCTTCATTTAAATAAAACATGAATAAGAAGACACGGAGAGAGGAAGAAGAAGAAAAGGGAGAACAGAAGGAAATTTTTTTGTAGTTGAAACACTGTTCTACCTCTGTTATAGCCTGGATTGAAGCCCCATATTTCACCAGGAGTTCCATGACTTTGATGCGGTTTTTCTTGCAGGCAATGTGCAGTGGAGTAAAACCATTCTGTGCAAAAAACAATTCTGTTAGCTAAAAGCATGCAGCTACCGTTCCCACACAGCTCCAGGCTGGCACACTGCAAGCAGTAGTGTTAGAATATCAGATGCCATTGTTCCTCATTCATAGTAGGGTATGAGACATAGATAAAAAACCCAAGTTATCTTAATGGGCTGCTATTTCCTTAATATACGACAGCGTGCTAGGCTTTCTGCCCATATATCAGAGACAAACATATAACTAACAAAACATAGACTTTCTCCTTTTGACAGTCAAGAACATACTAGAAAGCAAATATAAAACCATCCATTTGGGAACAGCTTACATATATTGTGGAGCCTGCCTCACGTGAAAAAAAAAAACATACATTAAAAAATGATGGTGATAAAAACCAACAGATGCTTTCAAAATTATCTGCAGTAATTTAAAAAATATGGGGCAAGATATTTAACTGTTCACCTTTCTCCTAGATCACATCTGATTTTTCTATTCTTCTTCAAAAAAAGACACTCTGACCTATGTGTCTATATCTATGTATGTCCATATTTATGCAGTATATCTACCGTATATTTTATATGCGGTTTCCTACGTGCATTCACTAAGAGGCAGCTTGGACTAACACTTTCTACTAAGCATAGTCCTTACTACCATTAAGAGATCTATTCACTTCCATGGAACTACTCCTGGTAATAGGATCTAGGACCCCAGGTTTAACAAAGCATTTCTGCATGTGCTTGAGTACATCCCTATTTGACTTAAGCATATCCTTAACTTCAAGCCTGTGTTTAAGCCCCTTTAAAGTCTATGGGGCATAAGCATGTGCCTAACATTAAGCAAATGCTTACGGTCTTTGCTGAGTAGTGATAGATGCTGTATTGGGACCTAGGCTGGACGACAAAGCCTTGAAAAATCAGGACTACAGTGTTTACATTTTTAAGTAGACACTTGCTGAAAAATACAAATACGAATTTTTTTTAATGCAAAGCAAGAACTTGTTAGATAATTATTGTTTTTTTCTAATGAAAATGGTCAGAATTGCGAGTGCTCAACTAGAAGTATAGCTGGTTAAACACAGAGAGAGAAGGAGAGCAGCTGCTAGAGTGGCATCTTACTCCATGGCTAGTCTCTGTTAAAATAAATGTTACTTATAGGTTGACATTAATATGTTTTACAACACAATAATTAAAACAACTGAGAATATATGTGGGGCTTTATATTTTCAAAGTGTTGCACAAACATTAATTAAGTGCTTCAAGAATATATATTTCAAAATGAATTATTCATAAAGCTTATTCCATCACTTTACTTGCTAGAGATACTGTGTAGAATAGTAAATTAACTAGTCCAGATAGCTTTAAATGTTAGCCTGCAATAGCTAGGCTTAGATATAGCTCAACACAAGCTTTGTCGGTGCTTCTAGCAGGCATTGCTCAGATATCCTGAAGTTGCCCTCTAGTCTGGTGGTTGACAAATTTGAGTTATAAAATTATGTCTCCCTGTTAAATGTACACCTTGCCTACAACATCCCAATGGTTATTTCTGTCAACATCACCACCCCTGCAAATGGGCATCTCTAACTGTTAGAATTCTATAGTATGTCATTTAACCAGGCTCCGATCAGTTGCTTTTCTGCTGTTCTTCTTAAAGGACGGGGAAGCTTTATAAATGAAATTAATTATGATGACCAATGTTTATTGTGATGAATATTATGGAGGAACAATCGTCACTCCATAGTTAAGGGTGATAGTAGCTTCCCATTGTAAAGCCCAACAATTAAGCCTCCCAACTTCCCCAAAAAGAAATCTATACCCTTCAAATTTCACATACTGTATCAAATTACTGGATACATTTTCCAGGAAGCTGTAGTGTTTCAGAAATTTCCATTGTTAATTTTATTGTATTTAGTTCATTTTACTTCATCTTGTTGACCTTGCTGCAGTGAGGTGCCTTTTAGTGGAGGGATTATTAAAATATAAAGTGTTCTTGACAGGCTCTTTGTAAAGTCTTAAAGACCTTAGAAATTCATAAAGTCAAAGATGCATTTTTTTCTTCCTGTTTAAGGGATAATGGTCAGGTTCTGAGCACAAGGAATTATTTATAATATTTTTATTTATGCTTCAGAAAAATTAAAAAATGGATATGCTATGATTAATGATATTTGATAAATGGAAGTTCAATAAGTGTAAAAGACTAATTTTCTGCCATCTAGCAAAAATGTTGGACAATTTATTTTAAAAAGCCTACCACACCAATCGGCCTTTTACAGTGGTAACAAATACGAACTGCACCACCATGCAGTAAATGGTGAAAGGCCAAATGGAAAATGCATTAAAACACTGGAACGTGTAATAGTGTCAGCTAGCAATGACTGTGATTCCGAGAACGGTTGCATAGCCTCAGGAACTGAACATGCAAACACTTGCTAGTGAACACAGTGCTTACTACCACAAGTAGACCCATTGAAGTGGAAGTCCTACATCCAACAGTAACTGCCATTTACAACAGTAAGCACTACATCCTACTGACATATGACTACTCAAAGAAGTAAGCACTATGCTCAGTAGTATTTGCAGGATGGGGTTTTCAGTCAGTTTTATTACACAGTGACACACATCTACCGTCTGCAGCAGTGTTGCATTAGAGGGGTGAGGCAAGTTTACCAGCGCTCGAGCGTTGGGATTTGCTCTCTTGTCCAGCAGAAGCTTGGTGACACGATAATGGCCACAGTGTGCAGCAACATGTAGGGCAGTCAGGTAATCCAGTGTGACATCATCAACGGGAGCTTTGTGCTGCAGTAGATGTTTGACACATTCCACGTGGTCACCTTGAGCAGCCATGTGAAGCGGAGAGAGTCCATTCTGTGCCAGCAGAAAATAAAAGTGTATCAAACTTCCAGTAAAAATAACTCATGATTATATAGTGCCATTTATTCAGAAGAATCCCAATGTGCTTTACAAAACGTATAGGACTAACTTCATCAAGCACTGAAAAGCAGCCACCTATGGGACACAACACTAACAGTTCACAGCAACATCACAGATTGTAAAAGGGAGTGAAAAAGAATGCCATAAACTCATGGCAAACCCGTGGAAAATGTAGGCAGGCAGAATACAGTTATCCAAATATGGAATTTAGCTATAGTGCGTTGTCTTGAGAAAAGTCTCATGGTATCTTTAACATCAGGACTGTGCTTTCCTAGGCTATGGCAAACCTATGCTAGGCAATGTATTCATTCAGAGGGAAAAGCATCTACTTAATCACCAACACACATACTGTAGAACATGTTATTTTTCCTCAAGGTCCCCAACAACAAATACTGACTAAACCAAACTCTTTTTAGTTTATGAGACCTGATACTCTCACAGCCCAACGTGGCAAGATGTCATGGACCCTGTGTTACAACTGTCAACAAGGAGTTATACAATACAGTTGTAATCATATTTAGGTTCTTGGTTAAAAGAAATACATAAAGTACACTATTATACATTAATAGTATGGAACTCAACTACAAACCTTCTATAGGCCTTTTAGGAATTAAACACAAATGATTTATGC
The DNA here is from genome assembly GCF_965140295.1 of Lepidochelys olivacea. Lineage (NCBI taxonomy): Eukaryota > Metazoa > Chordata > Testudines > Cheloniidae > Lepidochelys > Lepidochelys olivacea. The sequence continues at coordinate 41,468,074 of NC_140414.1, read as the reverse complement.
TTTCCCGCATAGTTTACAGAAAAAAGGCTTGTTGAGTATTATTAATAAACTCTGCCCTAACATTGTAAATGGTACTGTACACACAAGTTACAGTACACACAAAAGACATGTGGGCTGATTTTCAGAGGTGCTGACCACCCACAGTTCCCAGTAAAGTCAATACAGCTGAGTGTACCTCGTACCTCTGAAAATAAGGGCAAGGGTACTTAAGAAAGAGTTTACAAATGTAGGGCTGATCCTGAAAACATTTACTAGCAAGTGTAGTGCTCACAACCAGGAAAAATCCTGCTGCATTTCCTAGTGTTTACTTAATCAGGCTCTAGTATCTGAATATGGTAACACTTTGATGTGCTTAGTTTTTAGGAAATTATTATCAAGTGGCTTGGATGAAAGCTCCAGCCTGATCAGCTGCTGGGGATTTTGACCCATCTCTTGACAAATGTATACAGTGGGGTCTCGGTGGAGCTTCGCCAGGCAGGCTGCTGTACCACTCTCAGCATTATATATGTCATTTTAAAATAAGAGAAAATGTTATAAAATACTGACGTTCCTGGGAAGGAACTGAAGCAATATGACTTATTTCTATTTTTCATTCTGTCTCCACTCTGGAACAGCTCCACTGGGGCTGGGGGACTAGAAGGGAAGCTGTCTAACACAGATTTCAATTTACAGGTGAGGTATGATTTTGGCAGTGGGGAAGAAGAGTGTCTCTCAGTTCAGATGGTTGAAAGTTACTTTTAATTAAAATATAATTAAAAGGCTACAAAATATCTTCTTGAATTGGTTGCTTCTTTGTCCTTTACTTTTCCTGAAGAGAGTCCCAAAAGGGAGGAAGGAATTGTTTATTGATGATAGGAGAATGGAGCCCTCTGATTATCACCAAAATATTTAACATGTAGGATCCATTCGCTGTGCAGATCTTCCCTGCCACACCTGTGGCTATGCTTCAGACCAATTGCCCAAGTGATCTCTGGAAGACCCTGAACCAGCTCCTGCCATAATGGAGGGCTCTGACTCAGTGGAACATATATGTTCAAAATTTGGGAATCCAGCAATCGAAGTGTGGACTTCTTTTGTACCACAGACATTGGCTCCATTGGGGGCCCCCTGCTCCTCAGTGCAAGAGAGTTTTTGGGAGAGGGGCAGTGGAGTCACAAAGATGTTTATTATTTAATATTTATTTATATTTACTATTTTATTAGCACTGCATGTATCTTCCAGCCATTCTTTCCAGCAGACGAAGAGCACACCAGCCAAAGGAACCAGTGCAGCCATAAGGATTCCTTTGCACACCCCCTCCCAGCTTCTATACAGACACCCTTTGTATAACCTGCCCACACAGGATGCTCACAGGGATCCAAAGTTACACAGTGCAAATATGTCCATGGCACAGCCCACAGACCGAGAGCAGTGAAGGAAGGAAGCTATTTTTAATGTAAAATAGCCAAGACTCGTATTGATTTAAAATAGATCACAAGACTGATATCTTCAAACTTAGGTGTCTACAATTAGTCTCCTAAATCCACGTGTAGGAACCTAAAAAAAAGTGACCTGCTTTTCAAAGGTGCTGATTAGAGCTGGTCAAAATTTTTCGAACAGTAACTGTTAGTATTAGTTACTAGTTAACTGAACTTTAACTAAGGAACATTAATAGTAATTAATTTTAATACATTAATTTTAGACTTAACTCTTTGGTGCTCTGTTTAGCTCTGTCAGCAAAGTGCTTAGCATATTTAGGATGCAATATGTTATGACCATATCAATCTCTTAAGAACACAAAGGCAAAGTGACATTCTCCATTTCTATTCAGATACTGGATAGGCCGGAGCGCCACATCATTTAATAAGTATGCTTGTCCAGCACCTGTTTCCATCTGCCTTTGATGCAGTATGTAGGATGAGAAATATATCCTCTGATTGGCAGAGAGAATTTTACTGAAGGGAAGAGGGAATACCCAAAATAAAGAAAGATTTTATATTAAATGGCTTTACCTTAATTACACAAATTTAAAAAACAATCTGGTGGTTGTATAGTTATGCATTAATGGGAATACTCCGGAATTGTTTAGTCTACTAAAGGAAGTGAAAAAAGCTTCATGAGATATAACAAGAGTAGATAAAAGATCAGAAAATATAAAGGGAATGATCTTACCCTGACTGAAGGAATGGGATACATGACCCATCTTTCCCATCTCTAACTTCTATGATTCCATGAAACCACAATAGTAAATTCCTGTGGTATGGGATGAGAACAGGTCACTTGTCCTGAAAAAGTACTGTCTATATCACACATGTAACCTGTCTCCTAAGAGAAAATGGAATGCTTTTGTTCATGTATGCCAATTCTCCTTATGTGGTAGGTTCAGTCCCTACTTTCAAGAGAAAAACCTTACTTTTGGATCACTCTATCCAAAATATTTATTCAGTCTAAAGCGTTTCCAGGGGGTTACTGACATGTCCCTATATCCCTCCTCACCCTTCCAGCGTACCTAGTAATTGCTTTGAAGCATTGTCATGGATATTAATTTGTTCTGTGAATGAGATACTCACCTTGGTCCTTGCAAGTAGTGGGGCACCCCGTTCCAGGAGGAGCTCTACAACCTGGTCATGGCCACTTCGTGCGGCACAGTGGAGTGGAGTCAGTCCATCCTTTAAGCAAAAGAAAAGTGTTAAGCATATATCCAGACTGTCCATCTTACTGCTTTCTATGGAACAAACATTCAGAAATCTAGCCCACACGTTCCTGATACTGAGTGGGTGCTGAGCACCTGCAAATCTTGCAAACCTCCAGCAAAAGCTGTCCCTTTTATTAATGTCTAGATGAAACTGACTTAGTAGAATGAAGCTTTAACCCCAGCTCACGCTTGCATCAGTGAAGAACATTCTGAGGTTACACTCTGAGAATGGTGGAACGGAAACATATTGTGTGTGCAAAACCATTATCAAAGAAGAGATTGTATGCATGCATCTCCTGCCCTCTCTCACTCCCTGCATGGCTTTGAAACTGTGCTGCCTCTCCCTGAATACTGTGTGATGGCCGAAGGATGCTCAGCTATCCACAGAGCTTCAATTGCTTTTGATACAGGGATGAAATAGGAGATGTCCATGCCAGGAAACGTATTCCAAAAAATTTCTAACAAGCAGGAGGAGAGGAAAGACTTTGAGCGGAAGAGAGAAACTAACAGAGAAAAGACTCTTCTTTCTGAGGCTCAATGACAAGTAAGATCTAATAATCTTTTGCTAAACTTGCACTGACTCTGAAATTCTCTCTCCATTGCAGAAGAACATTCTGTCCCAAAACACTTGCTCAGGCTGCTCAGTCACTGAACAAAGCAGTGTTAGAGAAAGATGTGTCAATGAAATACTTAGAAAGGGAAGTGCATTCTAGATAACGCTGCAACAGTCTGGTCCTTCCCTTAGAGAGAAAGAGATAGCAAATGCAAGAGAGGGGGAAAAAATGATGAAAAAGAATAAAATATCAGTGCTGAATGACAGAAGAAAGGAAAACACATAAGATATACAAAGAATCATAGACTATCAGGGTTGGAAGGGACCTCAGGAGGTCATCTAGTCCAACTCCCTGCTCAAAGCAGGACCAATCCCCAATTAAATCATCCCAGCCAGGGCTTTGTCAAGCCTGACCTTAAAAACTTCTAAGGAAGGAGATTCTACCACCTCCCTAGGTAACGCAGTCCAGTGTTTCACCACCCTCCTAGTAAAAAAATTTTTCCTAATATCCAACCTAAACCTCCCCCACTGCAACTTGAGACCATTACTCCTTGTCCTGTCCTCTTCTACCACTGAGAATAGTCTAGAATCATCCTCTCTGGAACCACATCTCAGGTAGTTGAAAGCAGCTATCAAATCCCCCCTCATTCTTCTCTTCTGCAGACTAAACAATCCCAGTTCCCTCAGCCTCTCCTCATAAGTCATGTGTTCCAGACCCCTAATCATTTTTGTTGCCCTTCGCTGGACTCTCTCCAATTTATCCACATCCTTCTTGTAGTGTGGGGCCCAAAACTGGACACAGTACTCCAGATGAGGCCTCACCAATGTCGAATAGAGGGGGACGATCACGTCCCTCGCTCTGCTCGCTATGCCCCTACTTATACATCCCAAAATGCCATTGGCCTTCTTGGCAACAAGGGCACACTGCTGACTCATATCCAGCTTCTCATCCACTGTCACCCCTAGGTCCTTTTCCGCAGAACTGCTGCCTAGCCATTCGCGCCCTAGTCTGTAGCGGTGCATTGGGTTCTTCCGTCCTAAGTGCAGGACCCTGCACTTATCCTTACTGAACCTCATCAGATTTCTTTTGGCCCAATCCTCCAATTTGTCTAGGTCCCTCTCTATCATAATCCCTGCCCTCCAGCGTATCTACCACTCCTCCTAGTTTAGTATCATCCGCAAATTTGCTGAGAGTGCAATCCACACCATCCTCCAGATCATTTATGAAGATATTGAACAAAACTGTCCCCAGGACCGGCCCCACTTGACACCGGCTGCCAGCTAGACGTGGAGCCATTGATCAGTACCCGTTGAGCCCGACAATCTAGCCATCTTTCTACCCACCTTATAGTGCATTCATCCAGCCCATACTTCTTTAACTTGCTGACAAGAATACTGTGGGAGACCGTGTCAAAAGCTTTGCTAAAGTCAAGAAACAATACATCCACTGCTTTCCCTTCATCCACAGAACCAGTAATCTCATCATAGAAGGCGATTACATTAGTCAGGCATGACCTTCCCTTGGTGAATCCATGCTGACTGTTCCTGATCACTTTCCTCCCATGTAAGTGCTTCAGGATTGATTCCTTGAGGACCTGCTCCATGATTTTTCTGGGGACTGAGGTGAGGCTGACTGGCCTGTAGTTCCCAGGATCCTCCTTCTTTCCTTTTTTAAAGATTGGCACTACATTAGCCTTTTTCCAGTCATCTGGGACTTCCCCCATTCGCCACGAGTTTTCAAAGATAATGGCCAATGGCTCTGCAATCACAGCCGCCAATTCCTTTAGCACTCTCGGATGCAATGTGTCCGGCCCCATGGACTTGTGCACGTCCAGCTTTTCTAAATAGTCCCTAACCACCTCTTTCTCCACAGAGGGCTGGCCATCTACTCCCCATGCTGTGATGCCCAGTGCAGCAGTCTGGGAGCTGACCTTATTCGTGAAGACAGAGGCAAAAAAAGCATTGATTACATTAGTTTTTTCCACATCCTCTGTCACTAGGTTGCCTCCCTCATTCAGTAAGGGGCCCACACTTTCCTTGTAAACCCAAATATAGAGAATTTTAACCTTAACAGACCACAATGCTGTATTACCATACATGTACTCAGAAGAGCACTGAATGCCTGCTCAATATAGATGTGTAATTGAGATTGAGATGTTATCTTTGACTTTAAAGTAACAGAAAACGCCATTGTGACACCAATTGACTTGTTCGATATATTCACTTCTGAGGGAATTCTGCACCAAAAATTAAAAATTCTGCACACAATATTTTAAATTCCGCAAAATTCTGCAAATACTATTTGTCAAATAAATGTGCCTCCAGCATGGCAGGCCATTGGCTGCACTGAGGTGGGAGATCACCCTGAAGCCCACACCTCCCCCAATATAGAAACTCGGCAGTGAGGTTGCACCCAACCCTGACACGGTGTAAGGGCTGGGCCTGCCCCAGAAACACCCGGGGCCCTGCCCCTCTTTGCCAGGTGCACCAGGTTTGGGTGGGCAGGCAGCCCAGCAGGATCCAAGTATAGAGGGGCTTAGTGTGGGGGATCAAGGTGTGGGGTGAGAGGTTTCTGTGTGGGAGGCTCAGTGGGAGATCTGGATGCACACGGGCTTTTTGCGGGGTTCGGGTGCAGGGGCAATGGGACTCTCCAGGGAATCCAGGTGAAGGTGGTTGGGACTCAGCAGAGGGGGTCGAGGTGTGAGGAGATGAGACTCAGCGGGAGGGGTTGGATGTGGGGGGCTCAGTTATGGGGTCCACATGCTGCAGGAGTGGGGCTTGATAGGGTGGGGTTCCAGGTGCAGTTGGTTGGGGCTCAGTGCGGTGGGGGCTTGGGTGTGGGGAACTCATCAGGGGGGTCTAGGTGTAGGGCTTGTCAGTGTGAGGGTTCAATGGGCCTGCTTAATGGGAGAGCCCCAGCTGCTGCTGAGGGGACACCGCATGCCGGACTCCCACTTCCCCTCGCACCTTTTCTTCCACATTCCATCCGCCACCCCCTCCCCTCACTCCCATATTCCTCTCCCACCCCCTTCCTTCCCCACTGCCTCTTCCCCCCACTCTCCCTTCCCTCATTTCCCACGCCCCCTCTTACCCAGCCCCACTGCAGGCACTCACTGTTGCACAGAAAACAGGAAAGCTCCCATTACACTAAAGGGAAGCCCAACTGGCACTAGGACCCAGGAGGCAGTGTTCAACTGCAGAGTCAGTAGAGCTGAGCCTCCTTCAGCTGGGCAGCTCTGTGCTTGCAGAAATGGGGGGGGGGGCGCGCTGTGGTACATAACCCTGTGTGTCTCACCTCTGTTGGGGGCAATCCCCCTAAAAACTGCAGCCAATGTCAGCCCCCCCACCCGTACCCCCACATAGCTTCCTTTTGCTTCCCTGCCATTTTCTGCAGGGAAACATAGGAATTCTGTGGGGAGAGGGTGTTTTCTGCAAGCGTGCAGTCCCGCAGAATTCCCCCAGGAATAAATATATGGTAAACCACTGCACCTTATTATTCCAGTTATAACCTGATGGGGGCAGTGGTGGATTCTGGAATATACTTTAAAATTATTTTGTTTCTCCCAGCCCTCAATTTTAAATATCACAAAATACAGAACAGTTCAGCTGGAGTCAGGAGCTGAAATATGCATGGTAGAATTCTTGCTCTAGTATTCAGCTGCTAGCTTCCAGAGATTTTTCCAGATCCCATGAAATGCTAAGTGTACCTCAACTCCCACCAATTAAGGTACTGATCCTGCACCATTAAAGTCAATGGAAGCTTTGCCATTAATTTCAAAAGGTGCAGGATCAATTCTTTAAATGGATTTTGTGGGTGCTCAGCATCTCACAAAATTGTATCCTTACAAATTTCAGAGTAACAGCCGTGTTAGTCTGTATTCGCAAAAAGAAAAGGAGTACTTGTGGCACCTTAGAGACTAACCAATTTATTTGAGCATAAGCTTTCGTGAGCTACAGCTCACTTCATCGGATGCATTCTGTGGAAAATACAGAAGATATTTTTATACACACAGACCATGAAAAAAAATGGGTGTTTATCACTACAAAAGGTTTTCTCTCCCCGTACCCCACTCTCCTGTTGGTAATAGCTTATCTAAAGTGATCACTCTCCTTACAACGTGTATGATAATCAAGGTGGGCCATTTCCAGCACAAATCCAGGGTTTAACAAGAACGTCTGAGGAACAGTGGGGGGTGGGGGGGAAGAAATAAACAAGGGGAAATAGGTTACTTTTTATAATGAATCAACCATTCCCAGTCTCTATTCAAGCCTAAGTTAATTGTATCCAATTTGCAAATTAATTCCAATTCAGCAGTCTCGCGTTGGAGTCTGTTTTGAAAGTTTTTTTGTTGAAGGATAGTCACTTTGAGATATCACTCTGAGATCAGAAATCGAGTGACCAGAGAGATTGAAGCGTTCTCCGACTGGTTTATGAATGTTATAATTCTTGACATCTGATTTGTGTCCATTTATTCTTTTACGTAGAGACTGTCCAGTTTGCCCAATGTACATGGCAGAGGGGCATTGCTGGCACATGATGGCATATATCACATTGGTAGATGTGCAGGTGAATGAGCCTCTGATAGTGTGGCTGATGTTATTAGGCCCTGTGATGGTGTCCCCTGAATAGATATGTGGGCACAGTTGGCAACGGGCTTTGTTGCAAGGATAGGTTCCTGGGTTAGTGGTTCTGTTGTGTGGTATGTGGTTGCTGGTGAGTATTCGCTTCAGGTTGGGGGGCTGTCTGTAGGCAAGGACTGGCCTGTCTCCCAAGATTTGTGAGAGTGTTGGGTCGTCCTTCAGGATACAACCTACAGCCTATCCTGAAGGACGACCCTATACTGGATTTGTGCTCGAAATGGCCCACCTTGATTATCATACACATTGTAAGGACAGTGATCACTTTAGATAAGCTATTACCAGCAGGAGAGTGGGGTGGAGGGAGAGAAAACCTTTTGTAGTGATAAACACCCATTTTTTTCATGGTCTGTGTGTATAAAAACATCTTCTGTATTTTCCACAGAATGCATCCGATGAAGTGAGCTGTAGCTCACGAAAGCTTATGCTCAAATAAATTGGTTAGTCTCTAAGGTGCCACTAGTACTCCTTTTCCTTATCCTTACAAAGGAATGCAGCGTAACTGGGTTAGCTGGGTTTTTATTGCTCCGAAGTTCCAGTGTATCCTACTGCAGCTGCATATATGGAGATATATTCTTATCTCAGTGCCAGAGGGATTTACACACCTAACGCCCATTAGCAGTACTGAAGTGAAAATACATCCCTGAGGGATTCAGGAGAAAGGTGTGTATTTGGTACTGCTCTCCCATGTCTGGATTTTTGTGCTCTATTTTTTAATCAGAATGGGTGGTTCACATTTGTTGCTTGCCTACCAACTTCAATATTGTTCTAGTTTGTAAAATAGCAAAACAAAGGTAATGATTGGTGTGAAGCATTCAAGAAAGCAAGACAAATCCCCAGAGGGAAGAAAAGGAGAGCAACTCAAACCAAAGAGATGAATAATTTGTAGATATGTTCACAAAACGATGCTCAATTCCATAGCTAAAAAGGTTCAATTTTAGTGAAAAGAAAAATAGGAACAAATCTGAGCCTTTAAAAAAATCCTTTTTTGTCTTTTATCCAGGATCTAACCTCTTGGGAAAAATAATTACAAATAAAAGATTGGTATCTCTATCCTACCCTGTTTCTTATACTGCTCTCATTACTGTAGTATCTGAGCGCCTTCCATATGCATTAAGATTAAGCAATGTAACTAGAATCCATTTCTATGTTGCTTTTTCCTCAATTCTTTCTTCCTCTTGCAGAGGGAAAACTGCATGTGGATTTTTTAAATTGATATTTTATTATTTTAAAAAATTAACTATATTTTTATTTATGTTTTGTTGAAAAGTGAGGAGAACTGAACCGGGAAAAGCACACTGCACTAGAGAAACTAGTATATAGTGCAATTAGGACTACCACAGTCAATTGAACTGTCCTGTTTATTTCAGGAACTTCTAACCAAGAAGTGGATTGTAATTAAAATAGACACAATAGCCTATAATATATATGTATGCCATAGCACCATGTAGCAAGCTACGGTGGTTCTGAACACTCTACAGTGTAGCGTGGGAGTTCACCTGTTATATCTTTCTTAATCATTCTACCACTATATAGTGTACCTGGTACATTGGGAAAACACATGAAGGTGCTGCCCAAAATACTAAGCATGTCATTTTGACACACCATGTCTTGGCTGAAACATCATGGCTTTGAAATAAAGCCAGCGGGTTCTCCAGCAGCACAAAAGCTCCCATAAAACGGTTAATAGAAGTGAAGAAATACAATGCATCTGTCTCTATTAAAGGATTGATACTCATCTCATCACCCAATAATGTATGTTATGATGAATTTAAGGCCTATTGTATATATTGTTCTCATGAGAGTAACGGAGTAACGTGCATAAATATATTAACATCCATGAACTATTTGTTCTATCAGTCCCATATTCTATTTGTGGATTTTTTGTAACCAAGCAAACAGGACAGGTTCACTTTCAGAAATGACATCAAGATTGATCACATCAGTCTAACAGCCACAAAATTCCAGAACTTCTCCATTCCCTTTTAATTGGCTGTCTAAACTGAAAATGAACTTCAGAGAGCCTCTCTCTCCCTCGCTGATATTGCTGCCCATTATTTAACCCGTAAATGAATTATGGATCGTTTGCATTAGCTTTTCACTGCAGGCTCACTATGACAAATTATTCTGTCATTTCATAGTTATTTAAATGCTTTACTCCCACGCAACAGCAAGACTGGAAATAAGAAATTGTGACTACAAAGCATTTACATAGGGAATCGGGGGGGAGAGGGATCGTATTGGGGGAAAAGAAGCACCATTTTGTTAAAAGAAGTAGAGCACATTTCATCCCATACATATGAAGTGTTGATGATATTGTATGAATATTATAGGCCAAATTATCACAGAAGTCTTCTAAATTGCACCTGCAAAACTCTCATTAGCACATGAGTGAACTCATATTTGCATGTTGCATATGGCATTTTTTATTCAATGTCAATTTTTTGCCTGAAATAAAACGTTTGCATATGGAAATTTGGAAAAATTTAGAAGATCCCTTTGAAAATTCAGTTCTGTGACTTGAAGGGCACAATCTTGCTAGGTTTTGAATGCCTTCAGCTTCTAAGATCTCAGCATTCTAGGAGCCACTCAGCATCTTGCCGATCATACTCCAAATGAGAAAGAAGCAAGAAGAATAGATGAACTCCTCCAAACAGAAAGATCAGGCTCTCACACAGATGTCTACAATAGTAAAAAAAGAGAGAAGGAAAACACCAAAAACCTGTGGTGGATGAATAGGCTTATATGGCAACAAAGGGTCATGCTTTCTGCAGCTGTAAGTCAAGTTGGTTCAATGACCTACATTGATTTACACTAGCTAAAGATCTAACCCAGATTTCTTAATTGTATGTGAAGCATCAGGAACTCTTTATGCATTTTCCTTGACAGATAAGGGAAAGCAATACATCTGAACACATTAATTTTTAAAAAAAATCATATTATAGGTATTCCAAAACATCTTACCAATTTAAATAATTTTGGAAATCAACAAAACTATTAGCATTTATGAAGATGCATACTAAGCTCAATACTGCAAATTGCTGAGCACTCTTTTTCTTTTTAATTCAATGGGAGTTCAGCACACTTCACATCTCACAAGATTAGGCCCATTATACAGATTCTATGCTAAAATACAATCTAACAAACAATAGCAAAAATGTGCTATGCATTAAGAGCATGGAGTCTTAAGATATCCACTGGAATACATTTGTATAGGTCCTCTTTTATTTATCAGTCAATCTCTTTCAGTATTAAAATTAAGTGCTAATCCAGATTTGTGGAGTAAATATTAGGTGCAGCTATTTATAAGGCATCAGTCACCATATTTTCATGTATTATTAATTCTGCAACAGATTTAACTCAGCACTGTGGAATAAATAATTCAAATTTCTTCTAAATTTACTTTGCATTAAACAGATTACTCTGTTCTTTGAAAGTGGTATTAATATTTTTAATTGTCATTTATTATGCTTTGTGTGGGACATCTTAATTTGCTTAAACTTTATCTTTTCTGGCTGTAAACCAGTTATTTTATTTATTACTGCCAATTTTCATCTCATTAAAAACAGTCAATGTAACTTCAGCCTCTAGCTTTAAGCCTTCATTCTCTTGTTGTAATTAAATACACTCTAATGTAATCGACAGTGTATGCTCTTCAAAACACAGATCTAAAAGATAAAGAAAAAAACCTTATCTGGGGTTGCCCAACCAATATGACACAATATATTATACTTAAATAATTGTAGAATTATATCAAAGTATTATTTATGTTGTATGCAGTACTAGCTATGTCACCCTACATATATTTTTTCTTTTCCTTTTTCAAAAAATTATTTAAATATCCTAAGAAGGTCTTTGGATGGATGGATGGATGGATGGATGGATGGATGGATGGATGGATAAATAAATGTCAGGTATTCATAGTTTGTCACTGTTTTCAAAATGGTAACAGCCACTCAATGAGTTAGTGCTGTTACTCTGTTCTGAGATTATATTGGGAGAATGTGTCATGGTACCATTATTGCAGAAAATCCACCATACTCCTAGTATAGTGGAGAGAAATTGTGTGGAGATCCCATCACAATGGTTTTATGATAGGAAACCCATATAATCCTGCTATGTTGGAAACCCTTTTCTTATCTATCAAGATGCTCTATGCTTATGAAAGGAAATGTTATTATGAATGATGGAATCTAAACAGGTTCTAAGGACAGGAACCAAGGAAAGTGTGAATGACAGTCTGAAGCTTATTCACTCTAAATTCAAACTGTACAAGTTCCTTTCACTATGTTTTCTTCAGCGTGTGGATTCTTCCTTGCTCCTCCTCTCCTCACAGTCTCATAGCTCTCTGTGACCAGCCTGTCAATTTTCCCAGTTCCATCTCAGTCTCTTTTCCCTTCCACAATCTCCCTCCACTTCAAATGAGTCGCAGCAATTTTCCCCTCTCATTTAAACTGCTCTCAGTCTATTACGGTCGGTCGTCACTTCTACCTCCCGCCCCCATATCTAGATATGGAGTCCCATGGTATCATTCGTATTCTCCATTATAACAGGCTTCCAATCCCTGCTATCTTTCAGTTGCAAGTCCCAGAACCTGCGGTTGCCTTTCTGTTACACAAAGGTGACTCTAAAAAAGTGTTTTCCTGTTTGAAATTACTTCATTTAGACATTTAAGCTAATTAGATTTTTTTTAAAGTTTTTTAAAAGGTCAAAATCAAAATGAACCATTTCAAAATTATCAAAGCAAAATGTTTTAGTGCCTAAATTGAAAACAATTGTTTTTTAGGTTCATGAAAATTTTTAAGATTTTGACTTTTCATCACAATTTGGGATATGAAAAAATGTTGAACTCTTGAAACTATTCAGTATGAGGCAACCATTTCCCACTCAGATCCAACCAGTCTTACCAAACTCTTTACTAACAATACAGTGACATTTCACTGTAGTAAATATATCATTTGCATATCTCCAATGTCACTATTCTTTTATATAAGAGAAATGCATTTTAATAGAAATATCCTTTCTGATATGCCAAATATTGCCTCCTTTTTAATGCTAGGATTATTTCCTCTGTAAACAGTCATTGAGGGAAAGGTTACAAAGTCTTTTTATAACAAAATTGGAATTAAGTGTTGCCACCTGATTCTTCCCTTACCCTCCCAGATCACATGACCCCCCTGTAATCATAAATTTGAATTGCCATGGACTTTTAGATAATCATCATGTGCCCATCAGATCCAAGAATAACCCACTATCTGTCCAATCATTTCTGAAACCAATATACTCATATATCATTAGATCTTTTCATTATATGATATTTTAGAAGTCCTAAGTTTTGTTATCTAAAACTTTGTCATCTAAAATGTTAGGTGACAATCTGATGTCATTGCAACCATTATTTATGTAAGGTTTAGAGACAATCCATTCTGTCATGTAATGTTCTAGTCATACAATTTTTACGATATGAAGTTTTATCATCTAGATAACAGATCTTTAGATAACAGATCTCATGACAAACATCATGATCTAAAGAGAACTGCTTATGACTAATTATATTAATTAACAAAAATATTCCTGTTAGTAAGCTTTGCAAGTAGGCTATATTTTAGATTTTGGAATTATCTGTAGGTGGGTTAAGTATCCAAATCACATTTTTTAAAGAATTTATTTTCTAGAGAGGTCTGGAAAATGGTAAGATTCACTATAAAATTCAAAAAGGGATTGTTTTTAAATGAGTATAACTAAGGATACAATTTGGTCATGGAGGGTACAGATTCCGTGACTTTAACAGACCTCTGTAACTTCTGCTTCAGTTTCAGCCCCGGCCGGTGGGGCTCCAGCTGCCAGCCCACACCGCAGGGCTCCGGCTTCCGTGATTTAACGTTCATTACCCAAGTCCTGTGAATTTTAATACCCCCCCACCCCAGTGCCAAAATCTTAACCTTAATTATAACTCATACTTGTAACCAGCAGATTTACTTGCAAATTCTCAGATGGTTCTAAACTCTAGGAATAAATGCTTTAAGCTTGGATAGGACACCTTATATTAGCCATATATAGGGTGACCAGATGTTCCAATTTTATAGGGACAGTCACGATATTTGGGGCTTTGTCTTATATAGGCACCTAATACGCCCCCCCCCCATCCTAATTTTTCACCTTGCTGTCTGGTCACCCTAGCCATACAAAACTAAGAGGTTTAATCCCTGCTTTAAATAGAAATGCCAGTGCAACTTTAACTATAGAGCTGTGAGTGCGCACCCATAATTTACTATTTTTTTGAGAACTGGGGTTTGTCCATTTATTTAAGACAGAAGGTGAAAAAACTCCCAGAGGGATCAATCCTAGAGAACATTTCCAAACATATAAAGCTCTAATGAGATGATTATAATGTGTCTATTGCACAGCGTATAGAGTTCTTAAGACTCATTCAAAATACATTAAACTATTATTTAAAATACATTAAAGTACATTGTCCTGATGTATGCATCATCAAATGCCACATAGTGAAGAGGGTTAAAAATAAAAAGAATGACATCAATGAATACTTCCTTGGCCCAAGTGCTGATTCTAATGTGACAAAGAAATAAAGTATAAAGGTCAGAGCTGCCAGAATACAGAACAAACATCCTAATGTATTTCATTCTGTTGCTTCCCATTTTTACCCTGCATTGCTGGAGAAAGATAAGCTTTCCCCAGGAGAAACAGAAAGGAAAGTATGGACAGAGAAGTGTGTTAGTATCAAGTAGGAGACAGAAGTCTTTCCTTTAAAATGCAAAACACATGTATGCATGGCATGCGACACACAACCTACCTCTTCATTACCCTACACACTCACAGCCACAGCAAAACACAAGGCATGCAGACAAAGTAAAGGAAAAATAAAAAGACACCAAGACTATATAAAATGCTGGCATGAAGACATCATCACAGCGAGACATCAACAGATAAAATCAAAGCTCTGGAATCTCCCACACTGTCAAGTGCACACAGCTGCCCTCAACAGTGTGTCTTTTAGCAGAGAGAATGTAGAATATTAAAGCAAGAAGAAGCTGTTGAGTCTGTGCAAATCAGAATGTGCATACTTTTTGTGATACTTTGCAGGTTCCATCTTTGTCTCTGATAGCTTTGAGCTAATCTACCACCTGATGAGGGGTGATAAACAGAGACAATGGGTGGTCTCCTAAAATTAGATCTTTTGATACAAACAGTATGTGGTCCTGTTCCTCTAGTTTGGTTTAGAACTATGCTTTGATCTGGCTTGCAGAACTGTACTTTGAGTCCACAAAATATGAGATATAACTCTCAAAGAGATCATAAGTTTCTTTTTACATCTATTTTGGGCCAACTTTTCTAAAACAGATGCCTGAATTTTTAACACAAAATGTCCAGGGGTCTGTACCTTTAATGCAAAACTATAATTGCATGCACAAAACGGGCCACCTACGCACAACTTCCCAACTTGTGCATGTACATGAATATCTTGTGTACGGTGCACAATTAGCTGTTTGTGCCTTCATTTGCATATTGTACGCATGTATTTTAGCCACTACTTTTGGAGAATTTGGCCTTTGGTGACTTAGTGCTCGCTTCATGAAAGGCAGCATTTTCCCATATAAGGTGTAGTAAAAAAACAGATTTCAGAGTAGCAGCCATGTTCGTCTGTATTCGCAAAAAGAAAAGGAGTACTTGTGGCACCTTAGAGACTAACAGAGATGATTGTATTTCTCTTCCCTGCACAATCAGAAATCAAATGCTAATCATACAATCATATGATTGATTCAATTAAGGGATCATCTCTACAGCCTTTGTAGCATATGAAGCAATAGAAAGCTGATTTAGTTAATTAATAGCCAAACTGAAGCAGAAGGGTTGAGTCAATCTCAAGAGCTGTTTACTGTGTGTACTACATGCTAAAAAGCAAGAGAGATGATTAGGACTATACAGGTTTTGAAATGTACTGTCACGGCCACTTTCTCAGACTTTCCAGTGCTATCACACTATTGATGAGATAGACCCAAATCAAATACCAGTATCCAAACACCCTCTAAACTTTCAGATGGTGTTGGAAATACAACCCTGGAACTGAATGCAAATATCCCCTATCTCTGCAACAGGTCAAACCAAAACCTCAAATTCAAACACTCTAACTGCTGTCATTTCAAAACCTAGAGCCATGTATGAACATTGCAGTTTGAACCAGTTTTTAATTGTGGGCATGGCTAAGATTAATAACTAAGTGGATCAAGGCTTAAAAATGAACAGCTCTTTAAGAACAGGTCAATTGTCTCAAGGAGCAACTTGTGTGAGAAAGGAGTGATCAGTTAGCACAAGGAGGCACATCTTCAGAGGTCATTCCAAAAATGCAACTTAAAAAAAAAATCCCATCATACACACATAAGCTGGTTCATATGTATTTTAGATCTCATATAGGTAACTCCAATCAACTAAGGGGCAGAGGTAAGCCATGTGAGTGGATCAGGAAAGAAATTGTGATTTAGAGTCACATTTACCTCTGTGATTCCTCCATACTCTGTTGGGAAGCAACCTGTTGCTGGTACAGACCAACAATAAATTATTTGCTTCTCCAATGCTGACTCACCTTTGCTGGCTAGCATTTTGGGAGCTGAGCCAATACTTCAAACCATTCCTCACCCTTTCCCACCTACCCCTTGCCCACCTGCACAGAAAGAGAAGTGTAGTGGTCCCACAGCATCTGTTTTCTCCTTCCCCTGGGGTGACACACAATGTGGGTAGACTGCAAAATGGAATAAGTGGTCGTCTTGTGCCCCCAGTCCCTTTTATGGCATCATAACTAAGGGCTGCGTACAATCCTAGCCCTAGGGTGAATAATTTTCTATAAACACAGAAGTGTTGTTATAACTATGTCAGTCTCAGGATATTAGAGAGACAAGGCGGATTCGATAATATCTTTTATATAACCAACTTCTGTTGGTGAGAGAGACAAGCTTTTGAGCTTACACAGAGCTCTTCTTCAGGTCTGGTAAATGTCCTGAGTGTAAAGCTAAATACAAGGTGGAACAGATTATTTAGCATTATTTACCATAAGTAGTTAACACATATTTCAAGGGACCATTCAAGGTGAAGTGGCCTGTTAACAGCCCTCCAATCAGAGGGGGAAAGGCAGCTGAGGGCAGGGGTTGTTAATGAGTTATAAATTGTTGTAATAATCCATAAATCCAGTGTCTCTGTTCAATTCTCTGTGATTTTTAGTGTACACCTCTATGAATTTAAGCTCCCAGGCTCTTCTTTTGAAAGTGTTGTGCAGGTTTCCTTTGAGGATGAGGACTGACAGGTCAGATATAAAGTGACTGCTTTGTGAAAAGTGTTTACCCACGTCTTTTATCATTTTCCTATGTGAACTCATTCATGAGGGTAGTGATTGTCTAGTTTCACCCACATAATTGCTATTGGGGCATTTAGTACACTGGATGAGGTACACCACACTTTGTGATAGGCATGTGTAGGACCTCTGGATCTTGAAAGGGGTGTTGTGGGGGTGCTGATCATTGTAGCAGTGGAGATATGTCTGCAGGTTTTACATCTGTTGTTTTGGCAGGGTCTGGTGCACTGAGTTGGTGTGTCGTGGTCTGTGGGGAGCTTGCTTCTGATAAGCTTGGAGAGTTATTTGAAGGCTTGAACCCACTCACCAACAGAAACTGGTCCAATAAAAATATGACCTCATCTATCTTGTCTCCCTATAAACATAGAAGATTCTACATGTGCAAATAGCTGCGTGGAATAGTTTTATGGAATTGCGTTTGAAAAATTGACCCACAGTATCAAAAATGGCTTTAGTGTTATTTGTGAGGGGAGAATGCTCAATGTTTTGGGATCGTGTTCAGCTGAGCATTTTCTCTCCTGTGATATGCAGTAGCTGCACTCACTTTCAGAAGGGAAGACAGGAAAGAGACAATCTCTGAAGCTGAGTTTTCCCGTCTATGAACATTGACATTCCAAGCCTCCAGCTAAAAAAAAAACCAAGAAGTGATAACACAATATTCAGGGATAGAAACACTCACCCTGGTTTTGGCATCGATCTGCCCTCCACGATCCAACAAAAGCTTCACCATGTTTGTGTTTCCCCTTTTGGAAGCCACATGCAGTGGGGTGATTCCATTCTACACCATGAAAAGAACAAACAAAGAGCATGATGGACTTGAAAGTGTATAATGGTGATGCCTTTGCGTTTGGATCACAAAAAGAGGAACATCAATACAGTATAGAAGATAAACAAGCATGTTTTTGAGCATCAGAGCTAGGTGCACTTGTCATTTGAGATACAGAACTTCTGGTGTTTTGGTTTTCTTATAGACATGTATCTTGATTTACTCTTAAGTAACAAAGAAGCACATTCGCCAAAACACCAAACATCACGATCACATAGTAAGACAAAACATATATCAGAGCCCAAGTTAGTCAATATTCACAGCAAACTTATGTATTTAAATCACTGCAACATACACACAACATACACAGCATGGTGGTTCGGACACAAAGGAAGCTCATTAGCATAACAGAAGTCAGTGTCAAAAACCAGGCCCTAATTAGGCTGGAAGATGGTGTTTAAAATTTCATTTTCAGCAAGGATGCCCTTGTCGGCACATCAGGTGGAAAACTCTCAAGGAAAATCAGTATACATTAGTGAGGATAATAGTGTCAGCATGAACATGAAATCCTCTGAAAGGCAGTTCCTCATAAAGCAATTCAGCAAGGCTCTGGCAATGAAAAAATGAAACAAAAAAATTCCTAATCCAGTGGAGATAGCTATAGCAATGCACACAATCAGTTGTTAAGTGACAAAAAATAGTAAATGGACTGTATTAGCTAGCCCTGTGGTTGCGGTTTTTCATGCAAAGATGGCTTTCAGGTAATCAGAACCCCTATTCTGTTTTATATATTCACAACATATGTTAATATATTGATATTTTCACATATAATAATATTCTGGAAAGATAAATAAACTTATTTGGGTAAATCTTAAAAACTAAGGAGAAAGAGCAAAGCCAAATAATAATAATACTTGTTTTTATAGTATGCCTGACTGTGGCAAGGACTCTTAAATGACTTGGCACATGAGAGTGTTTGCATTCTGGACATCTTCAAAGGGGCCTGTTACTTTCTAATTGGGAATAATAATTATTTGCTTCTAAGCTCACAAGGAATGTTCTGAGTTGCCTTGAAGCATGCTTTAGAGATTTGTGCAAAAAGATATCTTTGGGCAAATGCTGAAATTTCCTCAGGACTTTGCTTTCCACTCTGCTTTTGATTAGGAATTTTAAGCAAAGATACACTCCCACATCCACTGACTATCCCATCTAAGAAGAAAAAAGGATTCATCCATACCCTGGCTGTGAAGTCCACCGCAGCTCCTCGGTTGAGCAGAAGTGTCGCCACGTTGACATTTCCGTAGTGTGCAGCTATGTGCAAAGGCGTGAAGCCACTCTACAAAAGGAAACAGTCCTAGTTAAGGAATGAATTTCTTCAATGCTATATGATCAGTCTCCTCAGAGAGCTTCTGATTTTAACAGCTTTTGGCAAACAAATGTCTTACGTTACTCTAACCTCGCACACCTACAATATAGCATAGGGTCTTGAACAGAGAATGAATGCAGTTTTTCCCTACTGTGGATTACAAAAAGCTCTTTTTTCCCATTCAGTTCTTGGTCATTTGTGTTATTTGCTATTCCTCATGAATCTATGTCACTAACGTGAAAGAGCTGGCCAGACACTGTCAGAGAAAACATTCAAACAAACGGTGTTCTCCTCCTTTCCACAACACTGAAACAGGGCGTTCAACCTATCATGTTTTGTTGTTGGGCTCTTACTTGCTGATCTTTTCTAAGAATGGCAAATTTCAGCATGAGAATTCCATTTTTTTTTTTTTTTTTGGTTTGGGAAAGCAACAAATGTTCATATTGTATTGCAAGTATCTTCAAGGTTCATCAAAATACTTTAGTTATTAGACAGAGTTTAATGACCACAACATTCTATATTTATATTAAACCCTGTATCCTGATGGATCCCAAAGCACTTCCCAAACCGTATACTGACCGAAAAACAAAAACAAAAAAACCCCACTAAAATGTAGTCACAATGCTGTGGCCTAGAGTGTGACACCTGCTTCTGCCACAGGGTACAGAAAGCTGCACAACAGTGTAAGACAAGGTAATTTATTTGAAATACTGATAATGAACAAACTTCTAGCCTTATAAAAAGTTCCATGGAATCTTTAATGTTCACGAGAAGCCGATCAAATCTTGGTGTTTTAAGCTCTCCTCTGAAAGGCCTTAATGTTGTATATATTATGTCCTTACAACACTGCATCAATTATGGAAGGAACAGTGAAATATTTTCTGTTTCTGAACATACTGTATTCTAAACCTGATTCCATTTTTTTTGCATTGGGATCAGCACAGTAAACTGTTCATCCATTAGCAAATCATACTCAGATGTTACATATTGGAAACAACTTTTTTCCCAAAAGACTGTTCCCCAAAGCACTCAGCCTGTTATTTGAATCTCATTCCATTTACGTCAATGTCAGCCCCAAGATGAAAAAGGTCTAAGTAGAATCAAACACTCATTAAATTCGTGGCCTTGTTGCTAGACTTAGGCTACCAAGAAAATACCTAACAACGGCAGACACTCTTGCACACATATGCATCCAAAATCCATCTGCTCCACCTTGTAAAATCCCCAACTGACTAAACAAAGGCATTTGATAACACTACTTAATGATTTGATTCTTCGAAACAATCTCTTCCCTCAAGGATGGTGATACTTTTAGGGTTGATATCTGAGTTATAGCCAGTTGCATGCCCTACAGTACTGTTTTCAGGGTTGGTACTTCCAGAATTAACATGAAAAACATGATGGGGCCCCACCATGGGTACGTTTTGATTATGCAAGAATATACCCACACACTGCCCTGCATGGATTTCTGAACATTCTGTTAAAACAAACTGTCCCATTCTACTGGTTACTCCAAATAAAAATATGATTTGAACAAATATTCATCTTGGAGGATGCTATTTTATGTATTAAATGTTTGGCTTTGATAAGCTGAAAATGCATACATGTGACAGATTAATTATCTATTGTATTTTACTTTTTGGTGCATGAGGAATTTATCCCCTTAATGGGTTTAGATTTTTTAAACAGATTCAAAACACTTTGGGCCAAGTTACACCTATGCAATCTCACTACAGCTAATGGGGTGGCATGGATATAACTGAAGACAGAATCTTTATGGTCTTATCATTTGACTTTTGCCAGGATTTTGGATTAGCCTGTCACCCTAGTAGTTTTCATTTAGTTTTGACTAATGAGTGCTTTTGCATAATTAATTTTACTGAGTTCAAAAATATATCCATCCACCTACCCCCATCTCTAGTCCTTAACTCTTTTTGACCACATGGGAAGTCTCTAGTTTACCTCAGTACAATGACACTCACAAGCTGGAGGAAATTACAAGACAAAGGGAGAACAAAAAAAGGGTTGCAGCTTTACTGTCACTGGCAGGTATTTAAAAAAGTTCCTTAAGTTTCACTTCTACTGCTAAATAATACAGAAAGTAAATACAGTAGCATACGGAAGAGCAGTAACCACTAATTAGCAGAAAAAGTTAATTAAAAAAAATGTTGCTCTCGGTACCTCAGTTGTTCTATTCACCATCATCTGATGCAGCGTGGTTTGGAAAAAAGAGGAAAAATATTACAGATCACCCAAGAAAAGGAAAACTACGTTGCTTGTTGAAATGAGTTATGTCGCTATTATGGGAAAAGCCACTCAAGCATACATTAAACATTAAATACAACCCATGCACGCATGGGCCACACCAGTATCCTATTTAATTGAGAGAACTCAGTAACTCTGCTTCCATTCTTGTTTCTTTGTGATCATAAATAATGAAAGAGAACAGATTTTAAAAGGGTTTACAAGATGTGTCAAAAAGTACACAGCCCGTATTTATTGTGTCCTGCAGCTATACACTGCAAAAGCAGATGTTTTATTGGTGATACTGGTTTTAGTAACTTATCATACACCACAGAAGTTACTTTCAATTATTATTTTTAAATTATGGAATTAATGTCCATTTCCCAGAGGCACCCAGTCACATGACTACCCCAGGCCTCCAAAACAAAGCCTTTTTACCTTGGACTGAACATCAGCATTGTGGTCATTTTGGAGCAGGAGTGCTGCTGATTTTGTATCATCTTTCCTGGCAGCGATGTGCAAAGCTGGCAGTCTCACTTTCCCCTTGGTGTCATTCTCCAAGAGGATGGCCACTGCCTGATTGTGTCCCTGCTGTAGTGCAACAGCTAGTGGGGTGAAACCATCCTGATAAAGTGGAAAACAAAATACACTTCATAAGGAGAAGGGCACATATCATCAATCCCATAAGTACTGTACACACATAAGCATATGTTAAATGTATATAGCAGTCAACTTCAGCCTGTGGGTTGTGACCACCAACCTAATGGCCAGCAATTGTCAATGGCACAGGAGTCACAAACTTTATCTCAGACATGTCTTCAAATATCTGTGACATGCACTTACTTAGTCACTTCAAACTGGTCCTTTTCCAATGTCAAGTACATTTCATATAGGTCATTGCACTGACTCCTATGGTATCTCCTTTAATGCTTACCATATTTAAAAGCATTGTGCATCATATGATTCTGGAGATATACTTGCAAGAACTGGTAACAAATGGTCAGTTGTTGGTATTGGCATGAATAAGATGGAGAGCCCCTGTTGGGGTGCATCTCACAATATACCATTTTTAGAGAGAGTGTCTCAAATTTTTTCATCTCCAGATACATTTACTATTGTTCCTTCTAATTCTCCCAAGTTACTTGCTGCCTGTGTGATTCTGTCAGGTAGCTGGGTGTCATTTATTGACTCTGATCCTAGGTAGCAAAGCATCACAATAGCTGTTCTTTCTGGAAACAAAATTTCAGAAATAAATCTTTTTTTTTCTTTCAAGTACATTTCTAGTTTTACTTTACATTCAGTTAAAGATGGAAATGTTCAGGCACTAAAAGGTGTCCTGTTCTGCTAATGCTGAAATGTAATCAAGTCTGACTATTACAAATATTGGTGCTGCAGGCATTCCTCCAAGTGGAAATAATTTAACTTCATTACATAAGCAAGCAGAGAGAGGGGAAGGGGTATCCAGCAAGTGTGGAACTTTATGTTTTTTTTTCTAACCTGGTCATATATATAATTTTCAAAAGCGTCCAGCCTTGGCCAAACTTTGCTCCCATTGACGTCAGTGGTGAAATGTCATTGTCCTCAATGAGGAAACTTCCATTAACATCAGTGGGTACAGACTTAGGCTAATGCTGAGTAATTTTGAAAATCCCACTCTTAGGAAGGCACTAACGGACAAAAGAGACCGTGATTTGGGTCATGGATGGATGGATGAGGGGATAGGAAGGAAGATAGACAAGGATTAACTGAAAACAAAAGCACTGGGAAAGGCATGGAGAACAGGACGTTACCATGCCCAGGCGAGAAGGTTCAACTAGAGAGTTATTTCTGATAGTGTGGAAAACAAACTACGCTTCATAAGGAGTGAGGGAGGGAAGCAGACTGATAGATTTGAGAGAAACAGAGTAATGGGGTCAGGAAAGTGAAGAATTTGGTTGGGTTGGGAGCAGGGAAAGAGAAAGATGGAATAGTGAGAAAGGGGAACATCAGAGACGGTAAAGACCTGAACCTGTTCAGATATTGGAGGTGTTGCCCAGACTCACCAAACCAAGCTTGCACCTCACTAAACTAATACCTTTCAATCCCTTTTGTGTAAAATTATGAGTAGACTTTGCAATAGCTACACTATTATAGCAGCTTACTCTCAAGAGACTACATTCTGTACTGGTAAGTAAAATGGGAGACCAGCTGAAGAAACAGCTGAACCAGAAAGATAAGTCTAATACTGGGGCTACATCTGGTAGTGAGATGGCTTAGCGCAGGAACCTTTCCCCTCTGGAAACTTGAGAGCAAATCCTGGATTGGGGGACACATCTGAAACTGAGTTTGGTGGTCACATCCTTGTTCCTAAATATCACAAAAACACTGCATATTTCATGTATACATATTGCTGTATCTACTCAAGTGAGCCTCTGGACTGGAAGAACAGAAATTTCAGAATAGTGGATTTTTTTTATTTTAACCCGAGTTTAACATCAAATAGATAGAAAGCGAACAACTACTGAAAAAAAAAAAGAGAAAAATTAATGTCTAAATGAAGGGTTGAAAACTGACAAGAACTAGAAATTCCTGAAAGTTTGGATGAAGGGGTGATCATCCTTAATTATAAAATGAGCATGTGTCCAGTTCTATCATATAAAGCCAGATTTTTTAGCCAGACACCTGATTTTTTAAAAAACTGAAGTTTCATGCAGGTCATCACAGAAAGAGATTTGTTTGTATTTTTCTATAGTAGCGAAGTACTAATCCCATCTCTTATTTAACTGTTCAAAACCCATGTGGACAAAAAATACAGTCAATCACAAATATATTTTCTTATCCATCAACCAGAGCCAACCCTCTGATAGAGCTCCTTCGGTACAGTCGAATCCCCAAGTGACATAGAGCCAACTTAGGGGATGCGTTGGAGGGATGGAGGGCTCTGACTAAGACGTCGCTCTGCTCTGGCAGTTTCCAGCTAAAAGAAAGCCCTTTAGGGGCTGTTACCATAAATTGGAGCAATTCGGAGGTTGGTCTAAATAAAGCCCGGGGCCAAACCAGCCTTAGGTCACCATTAGGATTGGGGAAGAGCAAGGTGATATAACAGCTACCTCACTCCTCCTTCGGGTCCTGATCTGAGGAGAGTTTGACTGGTCCTGTGGACTGGATCCCGTATCTTTAAAAATACTTATTTGTGAGTTGTGTGTCTCCCTCCCTGAAACATTTAAAGCTATAGGGACAAATTTGGTCCTGGGTTGACTACACGCAATGTTACTGAATCATTAGGCTTTTAAGTAATTGAAGGCAATGGGCAACATGGTTATAACCAACAACAGAATTTGGCACTTTAAATATGTATACACCTCACTTGCTGATCTAGATCTGGATGGCATCGTGTCAAAGTTAGTATCCAGGATTACAGTGTTTAATTAAACCTCATTGTGGCCTGGATTCAAATTTGAATCCTGAACCTGAAACAAAACTATGGCAATCCACCCTTCTGCCTCTGCCTCTTCCCTAGCACTTCCCCTCTGTGTTGCTTCTTCTTACAACATCCTCCCAGTCTTGGGGTTCTCATTCTGTCTCAGAAGAGAGCATTACTAAGCACCACAGTGCTCTACTTAATACCAGTTGCTGATTGCTTCCAAGTGCTATTTCAATGGGACTACCAGGACAGACTACCATCTCTCTTCCCTCCTCCCCCGCCCCCCCCCCCCCGCATTAATTGCGCTATTAGACAATACTAGAATACCATTTATTTAAATAGTTTTGGATGTTTTCTACATTTTCAAATATATTGATTTCAATTACAACACGGAATACAAAGTGTACAGTGCTCACTTTATACTTATTTTTATTACAAATATTTGCAATGACAAAAACAAAAAAAATAGTATTTTTCAATTCACCTAGTACAAGTACTGTAGTGCAATCTCTTTATCATGAAAGTTGAACTTACAAATGTAGAATTATGTACCAAAAAAACCTGCATCCAAAAATAAAACAATATAAAACTTTAAAGCCTACAAGTCCACTCAGTCCTACTTCAGCCAATCGCTCAGATAAACAAGTTTGGTTACAATTTTCAGGAGATACTGCTGCCTGCTTTCTTGTTTACAATGGCACCTGAAAGTGAGAACAGGCGTTCACATGGCACTGTTGTAGTTGGCATCGCAAGTTATTTATGTGCCAGATGCGCTAAAGATTCATATGTCCCTTCATGCTTCAACCACCATTCCAGAGGACATGCATCTATGGTGATGATGGGTTCTGCTCAATAACGATCCAAAGCAGAGCGGACCGATGCATGTTTATTTTCATCGTCTGAGTCAGATGCCATCAGCAGAAGGTTGATTTTCTTTTTTGGTGGTGCAGTTTCTGTAGTTTCCACATCTGAGTGTTGCTCTTTTAAGACTTCTGCAAACATGCGCCACACCTCATCCCTCTCAGATTCTTGACGGCACTTCAGATTCTTAAACCTGTAGCTATCTTTAGAAATTTCACACTGGTAACTTCTTTGTGTTTTGTCAAATCTGCAGTGAAAGTGTTCTTAAAATGAACAACATGTGTTGGGTCATCATCTGAGACTGCTATAACATGAAATATATGGCAGAATGCAGGTAAAACAGAGCAGGAGACATACAATTCTCCCCCAAGGAGTTCAGTCACAAATTTAATTCATGCATTATTTTTTTAATGAGCATCATCAATATGGAAGCATGTCCTCTGGAATGGTGGCTGAAGCATAAAGAGGCATACAAAATGTTTAGCATATCTGGCACGTAAATACCTTGCTACGGTGGCTACAAAAGTGCCATGCGAATGCCTGTTCTCACTTTCAGGTGACATTGTAAATACGAAGCAGGCAGCACTATCTTCTGTAAATGTAAACAAACTTGTTTGTCTTAGCTGAACAAGAAGTAGGACTGAGTGGACTTGTAGGCTCTAAAGTTTTACATTGTTTTGTTTTTGAGTGCAGTTATGTAATAAAATACATCTACATTTGTAAATCTACATTTCTCACAATAAAGAGATTACACTACGGTACTTGTATGAGGTGAACTGAAAAATACTATTTTATCATTTTAAAAGTGCTAATATTTGTAATAAAAAATAATTATATAAAGTGAGCACTGTACACTTTGTATTCTGTGTTGTAATAGAAATCAATATATTTGAAAGTGTAGAAAAACATCCAAAAATATTTTATAAAATTCAATTGGTATTCTATTGTTTAACAGTGCAATTCATCGCAATTAATTTTTTAAATATGATTACTTTTTTTTAGTTAATCGGGTGAGTTAACTGTGATTAATCGACAGCCCTAGTTTTTTTCCATTGGTGGTCACCAGCCAGAATCAACACACATGAGGGAGCAGGCGGGAACTCAGTCCACTCCCTGGGTGAACTAGCCTTCTCTGCTGGAACTAAATATCTTGGGAACCTTTCCACGGGATTGAACTGAGCATGACTTCACCTTCCAAACTCCAGAAGATGAAATTGGCATTTACCAGGTTTAGAATGCAAAAGCCAGAAGAGAGTCAGATATGAAACCCTGGATAAAAACCTATCTATGATTTCCAAGGATATTTTGATCCACAGCTTGAGTTCAGGCCCATCTGTAGATTAATTGTAACGGTACTGGCCTCCAGATTCCCTAAGGTAATGAATTTACAACAAACCTGATCACAGAAAATACAAAGCAGTTCTGTGGAGGACTGAAAGCAGGTCATTAGGAACTTTTAGCTAGGCTTAGATCTTGAGAGTCCCAAAACTCTGTTGTGATTTGGAAACACTGTTTCTGCCAAGTTGCCTGGCAATCGCACAGGATTTCATATTTCAGAAAAGCTGCAATGGTAACATGATCTCAATCAATGCAGGTCACAGAAAAGATAATTTTAGGAGCCATCGTCAAGTGATACAGTATCCGTTGAATGAAGGGATAGTAAGGCAGCTGTTTGGCTATAGCGCAAAGTAAGCAAGCATAAATGCAACACTATTTCAAATCAGTTCATTGGCCAAGGTAACCCAGAGTGGGTGAGTTTCCATACTGATTGGAAGAAAGGTAACAAGTGCAAGCAAAAGAAGGAATGGGTGAGAAAAGCAATGAAAATGGGGGAAGGGAAGGTTTCCTTTTACTGTTTCACACTGCACAATAGTTATATATGAAAGAGCAGTAATAAAGTTGACAGGCTTTACAGAACAGCTGTCCACTTAGTTTTCTGAGACAGAGGAAAGTGGTATTTGGTATCAAGAGAACAATGGGAAATAGAGTGAACACAAAGTGTGTTATATATGAGTTTTGCTCATTGCCTAAAACTTCTCTGATTTACAGATCTTGGGGAAAGAAGTGAAGGGTCCCATGGTTCAATTTCTATATTCTTAGGGCCAGATTCTGATCTCAGTTGCACTGGTGTCAATCTGCAGTAACTGTACGGAAATCAGTGGAGTTTATCCAGATTTACACCCCTTTAACTGAGCTCAGAACCAGGGCTCGAGTATCAGACTTTTGTGTACTTATACTTGTGATCTGTAGGCAAATATGTATTATCTGAAGATGAAGCAGCATGCTGCTTGGTGAGTCTGTATCCTCATTAGAGTTGTGTATCTGGTTTCCCAGTTATATTAAATCACACCTAGAAACACTGACTACTTCAACAAGCCAGGCACAAACCTCAGAATCAGAGAACCCTGATCGGCTCAGTGAGGCCCATTCTGCACTATCCTTCCCCGAGCAGAGCTAACTCACAGGAGATAATCTGTCTCATAATGTTATTTTTCTGTATATTTGTTTGTTTTTCTCGGTTTCATTTTGTGAGACCCCATTAGAACCCAAGATGAGCACATGCTGAACTCAGGAGACTCCTAACACAAGGAGAACTAGCTCTGAGAGGCAGGATCTGACAGCCTAGGTGCAATGCTATTCTTTGTCAACACAAGACTTGCTATATATATTTCAAGACATGTTTCTCATAGTCCTAGTTATGGAACACACAAAACATTCACACATTTTGCTCTAGCTCAGAAAGGGACTGAATCAAGGTTCCAGACCACTCCATCCCAATGAAAACCCACTACATGGTATAGTGGAAGGAAAACTTTGCAAAGTTCCCCTTGCTGATTCTTCCCCAGATCACACCATGTGGTCATTAGGGTAGAAAAGCATGCATGGCATTTTTGCCTTGGTGAAGAGGGTGGGCATGTCACAGAATCTGCTGGAGGCACAAAGTTTCACCAAAAACCTTGTACTTCTGCATTATGTACTCTTCAGACCAGCCCTCTTGCTGTGCAGCTCCAGTGAAGCCAAGCTGCCACATCTTCCTCTCCTAGATGCTGCTGTAGGAACATCCCCAAAATGGCTAATTAACTTTTCTGTATTTTCCCTCTGGGGCTGGTGGGTGGACAGTACACTGCATGACCAATATATAGATTCTAGGGTGAAATCCTGGCCCCATGGAAGTCAGAGGGAATTTTTCTATTGACTTCAATTGGGCCATAATTTCACACCTAGATTCAAAGAGGGTTTTTCATGACTCCAAGCATGGGGAAGAAGGAACTGCACTGTGAAGACAACTGATTCTCCTCCACCACCACCACCCCCCCCTCGCCCTTCCCCACACACGGAAAGAGAAAAAATCACATACAGATCACAATGGCACAATCTGGTCCAAAGTTTGGAAATATTTGGTTTGAAAATCATGCTCATTCTAAAACCATCTGGGTCATGAGGGAAAGAAAAATAACAGAAAGTCTCTAGAAAAGAAGTATGTGCTTTACCTCGGTAGCAGTGCTCTGGTTGGCTCCATTTTCCAGCAGATATTTTACCACATCAATGTGGTTCTCTTGAGCTGCCATGTATAAAGGAGTGAAGCCATTCTAGGAAAAAGCACAACAGGAAACATTGTAGTGAGCTTTGTACATAAAACAAGTTAAAGACCCCACACAGCAAAAGTATCTTTTGAGAACAGCACTTTTTTCTACTGATAAAAAGAAACAAGGTTGCATTTTCTGCACTAATGGCATATACAGAGGGCACAGAATGCATTGTCTAGGTCACTTAAAAAGTCAAAAGGCTTCACTGTCAGGACTGCAAAAAACAAGTATTTAGAAAGAATTTTAAAACATCAAAGTATCTGCTGCTTTGCAATGATTTTGAAAATCTATACATCCTTTTACAGCTGGCATACTTTGGAATATTTTCCCATACTCTTAAATCAACTCAGTACACATTGGGAATCTTCATTATTACCACAACTATTTCGCCCCTCTTACGGAACAGGAATGTAACATTAGCAATAAAGTTCTATGAAAGCTGACAAGGAAGCAAGAATATTCCTTTATTTACTACTTTTTTTTTAACAAAAGGCTTCCCACCAGAGACCATAAAACCCCTCCCTCAAAAGAAGACAAGCAGAGATGGCAGAGCTTTAAAATAATACATATAATTTCACAGTATATAAAATAATGCAAACCACCAAACATAAATAACCCAACACTGCAGAGCCCCGATTGACTACACAGTAAGACTGCCCAGGTATAAAGTCATCTAGAAATGCCCTAATGTACTCAGAAGAAACCACGATGGCTAATAGCATGTCTTTTTGATGGCTTTTTCCAGTTGGTAGCTAAGGCGGCCACATAATTGTAGGCTGATATACCAGAAATATATGCTTTGTCTCCACTTTAAAATATCTCAGGGCTTGTCTAAACTTAAAACGCTACAGTGTACACACTCCCATTAGCATAGAACCACCTCCTGAGAGGCAGTAGCTACTTTGACAGATGAATTCTTCTGACAGGGACTTAGGTCAGCTTAATTATGCCATTCAGGGGTGTGGATTTTTCATACCCCGACCGATATAGTTAAACTGACCTAATTTTCTAGTTAGACCAGGCCTCCATATAAACAAAATACATTGAATGTTAATATTCAGCATAGTTTCAAAATTCATATGAGTGAAAAGTGCATTTATATTATTGTTTGAGGATCATTAAATAGGCCAAACGCTCGTTTCAAGTTCTGTAAATTACAGTGTAATTTAAGAGGACCTGATCACCTACTTTTCATAAATCATTCCATCATCCTTCTATAACACTTTTAACTAGAATATAAAACATAAATCAGATTTCAGCCACAAGACTTTTGCTGTGATATTCATTACCTTAGATTATAGACTTATGCATGTGTACAATGAATTAGAAGTACCACAAATATTGTGATATTCAGAATCCTGTATCAGAACCTATCATTATTCTTTCCAGTAAACCTCATATGGAAATATTCCAAAAAAATCTCTGCAAAATACATGCCCATCCCACTGAGCAGGCAATAGTACAGTTGATTCTGGAATTGATGGCTTTCAATCTCCCCCTATGCTTTTTCTATTGGAGAAGAACAAGGATTCTTATCTGCTTGATCCGTTACCAGATCCCCAAAAGAGCTACTTTTTTCTGCTCAGTATGAGGTATAAAAAAGGGAATGGAAAACCTTGTAAAAAGTCATGTCTCTACAGGAAAGTTTTCGCCATCTAACTAAAGTTGTGAATTTAAACCAATACAACTATACACATATAAACACTATGTGAACATTTTTATTCCATTAGAAGGGTGTTTTCCCAATTTATTTTATGTTGCTTGGGAAGAGGGTTAAAAAACAAACAAATTAAATCTGTACAACTATATCAGTACCACTGGTAAAACCTTCCCATGTAGACAAAGCAAAGAGATTCAAGATGGCATAATTCACTAGAAATGTGATAGAGTTAAGAGCAGACAACTATGACTCAGGGTCTTCTCAGTTGGCCATCCTCTCTTTTATATTTCTACTTTTCTATTGTTTTCTCTCCTAGTTATACTCTGGGTCCGTTAACATGGCCACTGTGAAACAGATCCCTATTTCAGCTGATATCCTGGAAGATTTTTTTAGTGAAATGCTACTTGCCTTTCAGTTGCTTCATTTAAAGTTTGTATCTTTGTGACCTACACGGTAAAAGCATTCAGCCAAGGATACCACAATCCAATCTGCTGATTTGCAATCAAGTTAAATGTAGTTATGGCTAGTGCCTTAAAGAAGTGCACGGTAGCAAATGATGTTGTCACTGCTACCTGAAATTTCTGTGAACATTGCTCTGCAAAGCACACTGACTGCCTGAAAGCAGCTCAGGATAATTTAGGTGCTGAACATTATATGATCTAAGATGTGATTACATAGTGGAATTTGCTCTTTCATAAAATGAAACATTTAGCTCTAAAATACAGGATCTCTAGGAACTGTCCAACAATGATGATGTCTTAGAGACATATAAGCTTTGTCTGGACTAGGAAAATTACCTATTGCTGGCAATGGTTTCAGTGATGGTATAGCTAAACTGATACTGATCAGAGTATAAATGAGAAGTTTTTCAGCACTTCCAAAACCATGATGAAAACATCCTCCATCCGGGTAAGCTTCCTACTGCAGACAAGACTCAAGATTTACATAGCTGCTGGGGAAAACCATGGTGACAGTGGTTTCAATTTTTTGAGCTAAGCATTAAAAATCTGGATGTCAGATCAGTATTAGTACTAAGTACTGACCACCATTGGAAAAGAATACCATAATCGGTGTGCTCTTGGTTTGATCAGTTATGGCAAATCCTGTGACCAGTCCATATTCTGAAAATGGTCATATAGCAGTTTATATCTTTGGATGCCATATGGTTAGGTGAGTCAAAGGATAAAAAACGCTTGCAAAGGGAAGCATGATTTGAGAGCTCTTCTAAAAAATCTGTGTTAGATTGTGAGCCACATTTCACCCTTATTACAGCCCTATATTTCCTATTGTTTTTAGGAAAGTTTCTTGGGGCTAACCACAGGTATACTTGGTTTAACTGTCTTGCAGCTATGCTGCACCTTTCTCCATGGTTAGTGATTTAACAGAAACTCATTCAAAAAATAAAGGACACCTCTCTTGATACTGAACATAGTGTTCTTCTTTGAAGTCCCACCTGGCATCAGAAGCTCCGGATCAAGCAACCAACAGTGACAGCGCTTCTAGGTCAAATTCTCCACTCACTTACATCCATGTATCATCATTCACTTAACTGATGTTTCCAGGGGGTAATGAAGGGGAGAATTCAGCCCAGTAACAAGAAACAAGTCTACAGCTCTCTATTTTCTGAACAAAGGCAGAGGCTAAAGATAAATAATTTTGAGTGAACAGTTTACAACATACTTTGAAGAGACCCTAGGGTATTTCCTGGCTGACCTTTTCATCTCCTATTTTGCAAGTGTCCATCCTGACCTCTGCACCATAACAAACATGTATACTTTTTGTCCACCAACTAGCAAAGCTGGGGATATGGTCATTCTTCATTAGGTCAAGCCAAACTATGAAGATATGCAATCCCTTATGCTTATAAATCACAGCTGGATTTCAAACAATAATCTATAGAAGATGCCCTGCAACTCAGCAGCCTCTTCTGCTCCTGGCTTCTATTGTTTGACAATCCTATTCCACCATACAGAGCCTGCTCTGAACCTCACAGAGTAAAATGAAGTCATTCCTATTGGTGCATTCATTTAGTATGACACAATGGGCCTTGATTAGAGTTGGAGTGAGCAGGCAACGGGGACTAAAACAGTTTTTAAAAACTTATATTTGGCAAAACAGCAAAAGAAAGCAGCAGGGGATTATACTGTGTAAGCATTTTGGTTGTCCCCACAGACCTGGATAAACGCACAGCATCAACTTATTAGGTGTAACTAATGGAAATTTACCACACCCTAGGATCAGTGTCTAATATTTATTAAAGCCCCACACAGTACAATTATACTCTTGCCTTTTTATTTTCATGGATTTTATGCCATTTGTAAAATCCTACTGTTACGGAATACTAATAAATATGTACACCAGCATCATGCACATTCCTAGAAATGTGTGGAGATAGAGGATTTTAAAGTGAGAGTGAAACGATTTGCCCAAAAGCTCAGCAGAAGGGTTTTGCCAACTAAGTTTCCAAGCTCTGGACTAGAACCAGGATAATAAAACTCTGGATTAGAGGAGGCTATAGTCATCCCATACACGACCCGGTCATTTAGCACCAGGAGGTATATAATACATCTCCACATACTGCTGCTGATGACCTACAGAGTTTCCATCACACTGAGGAAACCCATCATTCATAGCAGTAAGTTTGCTATAATCATAGCTAAAACCACAGGGATTGTGGGGAAGGAAATACTTACACATTAAATTATGTTTATTAGTTTTTTCCTTAAGCTTCCATTGAATAAGATGAATCGACAGTCCTAGTGTCATTCACCCTCAATACCTTAAATATGATTAAAGTTCAGAGCTTCTTAGAGAAACATTTAGTGCTAACTTCTGTGGTCATTATTTCTAGCCACTTCTCTGTGCATATAGACATGGCAGTGGACTACAATGGTGCCTTAATATGATATAAAATATTTCATTTTACAGTTTTATAAATTCACTTGGAAAAAACACTGGCCAGTAAAGAGTTTATGAAAAATGTTTCACAGCTCCAATATGTAAAAGGGAGTACTTGCTTTGAAAGCTATTATCTGAGCTTGCAGAGATAATATGCAGTAAGTAAAATACAAGACAGAGTTATATACATTATATATGGGTATCCCCTTGTGCAAATTTTGCCTTACTCTGGTTCTGCTGGTAGGGGGCCCTTAGCTCACTTAAGGTCAGGATTTGCACTTCAGGGCTTGATCATCAGAGGTGCTGAGTACCTATAACTCCCATTGAGTTTTGAAAACTGGTTTGTCACATTTAAACATTCAAAATTTTAGAACTATTGCACTGATTTTCTTCTAAACCTGGCTTGTTTAGAGATCACACAGAGGCTAGGTGTGATTTGCCATCTCACAGAAGAAATTGAGGGATCTCACCCTAAACCCTGTGGATCTTGAGGTTCCGCTGGGTGGCTATATTCCTCTATATTATCTGAGTCTCTTGCATCTCTGCCCTAAATCCCTAGCACCACAGTTCTGTTGTATCCCTGCAAGGGGTTCCCCTGTAAGGAAGTTCCACAGCAAGAATGGACCTCTATAGGAAAGTTGGTATAGTCCCTTGATAGATTCATTTTCCTCTGCAGTTTCAGATAGGTGCAAGGGTAATGAAATAGGTCTGCCCCAACCTCCAATCCACAGAGCCACCAGGGAGAGTTATACATGGAGGTTGGGGGGTGGGGAGGAGGATGGTGTTGTGGACCTCATTTTTTGTATGTGGTATGGGAGATCTGTGTGTGGATTCTAAAAGACCAATGTCTTATTAAGCCTTAGAAATAAAGCCATATTTTAAGAAACTTGTCTCTGGTTTATGAGGCCCTTAATCTGGCATAATCTATATCAAGATTTAGCCCCCAAACTGGATAACCATTTAAAAATGACCCAGAAAGGGGGAAAATGCACTTCATTTTGTGTCTTTGTGAAGGCCTGAAATGTGGTCTTGTGTTTTGTAAATTTAGTTTTGGTATTTGAAAAAACAGCCTGTGATCTTGAAATGAAATACTGAATCATAATGCCTACGCATAAGGTGACAGAGCTAAGGTTTCACTTTAACTCTGGTATATCTGGATGTTTTACTCTTTATCCATGAAGCTTTAAATCTTAATGTAGGGGTTTTCCCATTTAAAGTCAGGACATGCCACAGTAAAAGTAGCATGCACAAACTTATCTACTTCCCTTTGTCATATATCACAAGGTCACACACTATTTCTCAAACAGTACAATAAAACATCATACTACATTTTCTACAATATTAATAGATGCATATGTAGCAAAACTACAACAGTCAACAGGGACAGATCCCTGACCTCCTGCAGCAAAAGCACAAGGCAGTACCACTTGAACAAAGGACTCTCTCCCCTAGGTTTGAATTGTATTCTCTGATGGCTTGATCCTGCACCAATGAAGTCAATGGGAGTTTTGCCATTGATTTCAATGATACCAGGATTCAGGCTACCATTTCTATGTGGGCCAGCCATTTGGCAATGTGTTACATGCAATAACAGGTGGGGATGTGGTGTCTAGACCCTGTGGTAATGAGATAATTAGAAAGGTCTGTGACAGACACGCACACAAACGTAACAGAATCCTGCTAATCTGCATACCCTATAATTCCAGTTCAAAAATTAATGGTATCCCTGAACTTCTTAGAATACAGGTAATGTGGTCTCATATTGCGTTGACATTATCATTACAAAGACAGTAAAGATAGGACATTTACTAGTATAACATGAAGTTATGATGAAGAATTAAAACTATATAAATGAAGTACATTTTGTTATACATTATGCTTGGATGATTCCCTCCCTCTCCCCCTAATATTTGCTTGCTTGCTCATTTGAGAAAATCAGTAGTTCCCTACAGCTCTCTAAGTCACTCATGGAAATTACTGAGGCTTTATATTTATGTCTCTAAATTTGCACCATTAAACCTGCCCCATGCCTTTGATGAAGAACACCAATGTTCAAGCAATCTGAGTAAACATGGATTTTAGAGCACTTAGGAAAACTGGCTGTTAACCAGAAAGCTTGTCTCAATTGTAATTATAGAGGAGTTACCACCTCATTATAACTATATACGTGATAATATGAGAGAGAGAGAGAGAGAGGGAAAGTCTATTTCTTCTGTGCTAATTCTGATGTTTCCTTTAAGATGAGATATTATATTAGAGTTAATAACATTTCTCATAATAAAATATCCAATGCTGTCAGCACTAATGAATGTATCTGATGTACTTTAAAAGCCTACAGACTCTGTATGAGATGGTAACAGCAGATCAATGGCATCACTGGGGGAGTGGGAGATGACTGTTGTCTAATGCAGTTGTTTGCCTACAATGAACGCTCTTCTCCTCAATTAATGCTCAAAAAGTAATTACCCATTTGCAGGTCAATGTGATCATCGGATTGCCCTTTACAGACTAGCTGCAATTCAAACAAATAAAACAGAATTCCTGCTGTGTAATATGTTTCGGCTTAGTCTTATTCTCTGCCTCTCCAGTTTACTGCATATTTTTTCCAGTTCTTTGCTCAATATCAAACTAATGACAGGTCTTTGAGACAAACTCTCAAATGAAAATGAATGATATCCTTTCCGTAGAAAAACCTTTACCACATCTGTTTAACTCTATTTTAAAACAATTTTCAAAGAAGGATGCAATCCACATAATACTGCCTATGGAAAAGGCATGTCTGATGTATTCTGATGGTCTGCACTAGGAGTCAGGAGACTGGAGTTTTACTCCTGGCTTTTCCACAGACCTGATGTGTGAAGTTGGGCACTTCACCTCTGTGTGCCTATTTCCCTTCCTATACTTGTCGTATCTATATGAGAGCTTGTCTACACTACCGCACAAGGTCAATCTAAGATATGCAATTTCAACTATGTGAATAGCATAGCTGAAGTCGACGTACTTAGATCTACTTACCATGGTGTCTTCACTGCTGACTGTCTCCCATCGACTCCGCTTGCGCGTCTTGTTCTGGTGGAGTATCGGAGAAGATGGGAGAGTGCTCAGCGGTCGACTTATCATGTCTATACTAGATGCGATAAATTGATTCACAATGGATCCATTGGTGCCCGCCGATCCGGCGGGTAGTGTAGACAAGCCCTAAATTACAATGTTGTCCAGGTAGAGACTCTCAGTATGGGTTTCGGATGGTATCTAGCCTGACAGGGCCCTGATCTTGTTTGGGGCCTGTAACTGCTACTGTGACAATTTTGTTAGGGTTTTGCTGCACCTCACAATGTAAGTTACTTTCCTGACTGGCACCGTTCTTCAATATATCACAATTTTCTCCCTGGCACCTCACTGGTACACTGTGATAGGTAGGGCCATACCAAATTCACGGCTGTGAAAAACGTGTCATGGACTGTGAAATCTGCTCTCCCCCATGAAATCTGGCTGGGAGGGGGGAGGGGTCGCAGTATTGCCACCCTTACTTTTGCATTGCCTTCTGAGCTGGGTAGCCAGAGAGCAGTGGCTGCTGGCCAGGCACCCAGCTCTGAAGGCAATGCCACCGCCAGCAGCAGCACAGAAGTGACTGTGGCACGGGGGGTTGTCACTTTTCAGGGGGTCACAGCTGGACTTACTGGTGTGTGATGTGGGCGACTGTCCAGGGCACTGTGGTCAGGGGGGTGCTGTGATTACACACACACACACACACACACCAGCCCAAGGCCCCTTTAACTCCCAAGCACTAGGGAGAGGCAGGACTGGGGGCGCCCCAGGGCTGGGTCAGATCCCCACCTCCGCTGGTGGCGCAGAAGAAAGAATGGCAATACCACACAATGCCACCCTCACGTCTGCAGTGCTGATGGCAGTGGTGCTACATTCAGAGCTTGGTGCCCACCTGGCAGCTGCCACTCCTGATGTCCATCTCGGAAGGCGCAGAGCCGCCACCAGCATCAGTGCAGAAAGAAGACTGGCAGTATCGTGACCCCCCTACAATAGCCTCGTGTCCCGTCCCCCCACACCACCGCGATCTCCTTTTGGGTCAGGAGCCCCACGGTTATCACACTGTGAAATTTCAGATTTAAATATCTGAAGCTGTGAAATTTAAGGTTTTAAAAATCCTATGACCATGAAATTTACTAAAATGGACCATGAATTTGGTAGGGCCCTAGTTACAGGATGAAGAAATCTGCTCTGGTCGTATACTAGTGGCAGCTACTCCCACACCGTGTGTTGGCTCAACTGTGCTGGCTGGCGGGTGTGTATGTGTGTGTAGGGAGAGGGCAGAACCAAGGCTTAGCCATTTCCCAATGCCTTCCTGCCCATTTCCTGTCCACCTGCATGGGAGGGAGTGTAGCATCCCAATGAAGGGATTATATGCTAATGACGTAGGGCCAAACCCTGCATCCATTCAACTCCATGGCATCACTGATAGAAAAACTGAGTGCACGATTTGACCTATAAACACAAGTCCTACAGATGTTATGTCACCATAAGCCAAATGAAGAGTCCGTTCTTTAATAGACTCAGGGGATTGGTGGTGGATGGCTCCATGAAAGAATCAAAATGCTCAGAATTCTGATAACTTTTGTTTTGCATTATACTTAGGGCATTATTCTCAGCCAATCTAAAAATAAATTCCTCATAAGAAGATTTTATCTCAACAGGACAGATTCTCTTTCTCTTAAAGGATGAATTAAGGACAGATAACCCACTTTATCTTTCAATTTCCTGGGTTTTATTAGTTTATGTCAAAATCTGGATATCTGATACACCAGGGGTTTTACTGTTCTATTTCCTTGCTTTTTCCATAATTAAAAAGGCATTTTTTTCATAAAATGTTATATTACCTACATTATTTTTCAAGAGAATGATCTCCCAGGCAAATATTCATTTTGACTAGTGGATATGTATTTAGATTCAAACCAATATATAATTGGTGAATTTGTGAATACACATTATCTCTATGGATAAATATGCATTTAAGATCACCAGTCATATTTACTGTCAGAGTTCTGCACACAGATTAACACTACAGTAAATTATATAAATTAAGGAAATATTTTTCAGTCCCTGAAATTAGGCAGCTAAATCCACACTTAGCTATTTAGATAAGTGGACAGATTTTCAAGAGTTCTGAGCACCAGCAACTCCCATTAACCTACAAATACAGGAGGAGAGAAACAATGTGTTGGGAGGGACAGAGCGTGTCAGCATGCTATCATGTAAGTTCAGACAGCAGCAGGAAGCAACCAATCCTGAGGTAGGGGGAGGGGAAACACCGACATCAGCCCCCGCCTCCCTCCCTGGGCTCTCTGCACAGCAATCTCTCTTTCTCACACACACATTCAGACTCACACACACACACACACCCCTGCCTCTGTGTTCAACAGCATAAGCATTCCACATTAATGGTTTGCTTTGCATCCCAGAGCAGATCAGCACAGCATGCAATGGCTGTCAGAAAGGGAGCTTTGACAGTAGAGGGGTGCATGTCTTCAATGAGCAGAGAGGTCACTTGAGGCATTATGGGACGGCTCCAGAGGCCAATTACAGTGCAGAAAGCAATCAAGTGTCTACACTGGCAAAGGAGCGATGGAGCTTCTGTGCAAATAGCCTTATGACTCTCATTGAGGTGGGTTTTTTTTTTTGCAGTACTGCAACTGAGGAGTTTCTGTGCACAAAGTGGCGTGGCAGTGTGTACAATCTGAGTGCAAAAAAGCTGCTTTACTGTGCAGAAACTTGCCCATATAGACAAGCCGTTAGTCAGCTTCTCTCAACCTCAAGGAATGCAAATCATTTGCTATGATAAAGCAAGAGATGAGATGTGGAAAAGATGTTTTCCTATACATTCTGTTACCATGCCAGGTAAAAAGAATGAAGGACATGCAAATAAAAAACACATTTAGATCATAACATCTTACATTTATAGGGTGACCACATTTCCCTATGCTGAATACAGGACACCTGGTAAAATTACTCATATTCAAGTGAGTTCAACGGCAATCAATCAGAACTATGCAATACAAAACTATGCAGTTCAAATTAACATCAAGTTGACTGAGCCCCCGTTAAAAAGAAATACTGCATAGTTGGATTTTTGATTTACCTTCTGATCTTTAAAGCTTTAGGGTTCACACAGGGAGGGGTGATACCCGCCCATACCCCCACACACACCTGGGGAGAGGTGACACATACAATCGTACATCTCTCTCACATGGGGAGGGGTGACCGACCAATCCCACCCTCCCTGCCGGCGTTCTCCACCCACCATACCTGGCTGCGCCCTCGGGACAACTGACCCGTCTGTCCCGGTACCTGGCACCACATCTTCCTGAGGCAACATAGGGTGGGGCACACAGGGTCACATACCCTCCCTCCCCAGATTTCTGCCAGGGTTCACACCAGAACGTGGCCAGCAGCCTTTTGGCACTATGCGGGAGGGAAGGGACAGGAGCTGCTTCCACCTGTGGGAGTATGGAGGAAGGGATGACATGGCCCGTGTCTTCGCAGAGCTCATCTCTTCCCCCCGCCCCTCTGTGGCTGGAAGCAGCTTGCTCCTTCGTGCCCTCCCAGTGTCAAAAGGCAGCTAACACCTCCAGGCTGCTGCTGGCCACTGGCACTGACATAACCCAGCTGCCTCCTCTCCCTTCCTTCCCCCAACCCCGGCTACAGCGCAGGCAGGAAGGGGTTAAGCCCTAAGGATGCATGTGCACCAGGGCCCAGGGAACTTGACTACAGGGGCTTCAGCAAACCTGGCCAGAGAGATGGCTCAGCAGAGGAGGGTGTCATGGGGACAGAGCAGCCCCATGCTCTGTGCGGGTAGGAGTCACGGCCTAGCTGAGGAGCAGAAGTGGCTGCGCGGGGCTTTGGCACATGCAGGGCTCAGCTCCTCCTGGCCAGTGCCCCGGGCTGGAGAGGAAGGAACCTGCCGGCCAGGCTGTTGGTGAGCTGAGCACTCTGACCAGCTGCTGGTGTCTGCACAGCATTGGGAGCAGGATGCATCCCGCCGGTGGGGATATGGAGAAGCAGCCGGTCTGTGGGGCGTCGGGGGGAGGGGGTGCGAAGGGGCAAAGCAGGGAGAGGTCAGCAAGAGTGGGAGCAGGTAACGGGCTGATGTGTGGCAGAAGAGGTGACATGTAACTGGCAGCCGCCTGGTGCCTGCCCACACTCACCAGCCACAGCAGCACGCAGCCAGTGCTGGCTGGAAATGGGACAGGGCCCTGCTGGCCGAGAGCTGGCATGCAGTGGGGGTTGCATTGACGGACCAGCGGGGGGCAGTGGCCTGCCCCTCATGCTGCATCTTCACCCTGCCACCAGCCTTGCACACCCATCCCCATCGTCGGCGTCTGGACCCACCCCTCCACTCAGCACTGCTGGGTGGGCAGCAGGGGAGCAGGGATCTGGCTAGCAGCAAGACCAGCCAGTACTCTGAGGGGAGGGGGAGAAAGACACAAAATATGGCACAATTTGCCTGTTTTTAAGAAGAAGTTAGGACACCTACAGGAGGGCTTAAATACGGGACTGTCCCTTTAAAAACAGGACAGCTGGTCACCCTATACATTTATATAGCTAACGCCTTCCACCACGAGGGCCACAAAGCATTCCACAGACTTATATGTCATTGTGTACAATGTAACAGATGGTTAACA
Organism: Lepidochelys olivacea; assembly: GCF_965140295.1. Classification (NCBI taxonomy): domain Eukaryota; kingdom Metazoa; phylum Chordata; order Testudines; family Cheloniidae; genus Lepidochelys; species Lepidochelys olivacea. The sequence goes on along the minus strand of NC_140414.1, from coordinate 41,426,366 downwards.
GAGTACCCTAACACAGTTTTTTTTAAGACACGATTGAAGCAAACCAGAATTCCTTATCTGACTGAAACAACAGAAAGGTGTTTCAGATAAGGAGAATGTAATTGTTTAAATTGAAATTCAGGCATAACACTTGGGCTAGCATGACCATGCCTGTGAAATGCACTGGGGGTTCTCTGATGATGAGAAAAGGTCTGGACCTCAGTATTAAAACTCATCTGAAAGACCCTCTTTTTAGCAGCATTAAACTCACTAAACAGCATATTGGGTCACTGCTTCAGTACTAAGCCAGAAAAAAGAATGTACATATTGAATCACCTATGCCACCATTTCCTGCAGCATACTGGGTTTTATTTCAGAAGTCCCCCAAATCAAGTACTGACCAGGTCTTATCCTGTTTAGTTTACAAGACATGATTAAATCACAGTCCGAGTATGACAGGAGGGCATACTGACACTGTAATAACCAGCACTTCTCATTCTTCCTGGAGTTTCTCTGCTCTAAACATGTATAATTTTATTTCCTTAGGCTACCATATTCCACAAGTTAAATTAACATTTGATAAGCTATAGGCTGGCATTTGGGAAATAAAAAGTGAGAACTCAAATACGTATTTTGAATTTTAGAGGGGATGTGAGGAGAGCTAAATACAAGAATCAGTGCATGCACTCTCAGCAACTAATTAAAAATTAGTGACAGTCGTGGATTTAAAAAAATTAGAGAGTGTGTGGAAGATTCACAAAAATTTCAAAGTTGATCAAATTTGGAGAAAAAATATTTCACACATTCACTTATATTGTTGTTGTTTAAAAGCATCATATAGAAACATACAATTGTGTTTTCTTTTAAGTTCATTTCAACATCTATTAATTACAAACGAACTATGACCAAAATTGACTATAGAGACGGCCTTCTGGTCTTACACACCAAAACTAATGGAATAATTTGCTCCTTGGAATAAGTACTCACATTGTCTGATTTTAACTTTTAATCCTTTATTTTAAGACCCTGTTGGGGTTCAATGACCTGAAATTGCAGCTGCTGGAAGTTCTGTGTGATTTTTGATCCAGTGACCTACTTTATCTTGTGGGCGTTAAGTCTGTATGGATTTCTCACTGCCGCAAGAGCAGAGTAATGGGATGTGTGTAGCTAAGCGGCCCCAGCACAGACCAGGAACCAGACTGCGTCTTTGAGAGGCACAATCTGATTCCTGGCTCTATCCTTGCTCCAGGTGAAGTAATATGCATCAGCCTATTTTTGGCCTTTACCCTTCTCACATATCTGTACAGGAGTGGAACTAGCAGATGCATAAAGGCTCTCCCCTCTCTCTCCTTTGCACTTCCATTGTGGTATGGATAGGACAGATAGGGAAGTAAGTGGGCTTGCTACACGTTTTTCTCCCCCCATGTGGGAGCACACCTGAAGTCATGATCCGTCCCTAAGAATGGTGCAGTTTTGGCCTCTCTACTGAACAGTCAGAAGATTTTAAATGAGCTCTGAATTTTAAACACATCACCTGATGCAACACTTCAGATAAAGGACAAATTATACTTAAAAATTAGGTAACAAATTCTCATATCCTTATTCATGTTGAGCAATACCTAAAACCTCAGGGAGTCCCACTAATTTCAAACAATTACTTGAGGACTAAGAAGGTACCACTCAGTGTAAGACTATGGGAATCTATTCCATAGCTTCCAACCTAAGAAGCTAGTGCTGAAGTATTGCTTATCGTTATTCTGTGATTTATGTTCTGAGTGGTGAGTCTTCATAAATTCAAGACTAGATTTTCATAACCAAACTCACAAAGAGTAATACCCTACTCATTCGCATTGTACTGCTGACAGAATTCATATGATCCACATATTTTGTGCCCCCTCCCCCCACAGAAAAATGCGAAAGAAATCTACGGGGCGGAGGGGACATGCCTCTTCCCCGGCAGCAAGTCTGTTCCAGTGTGCCTGGAGCAGACTCAGAGATGCAAATCACTGCAGAGGGAGAGGGGCTGGGCATGTGTGCCTGCATGGGAGATGTTGATCACCGTCAGGGGGTGGAGGAGCTGGGCGTGTGCGAGTTCCAGCAAGCGAGAGAGAGACTGTCCCTCTGACTTACTATTCTGGCTCGGTGGAGGGGGTAGGGCTTTTTATTATTTTATTATGCAAGAGGCAGGCTCTGTCAGTGAGGCAGAAATGTAGCAGCCTGCCTAGTAACATTGTTAATGTTCCTATTGTTAGTTAACTGTTTCCATTCTCAATCAATTCCCCCAGGAACATAAAACCTGTAAAAGTTTTAAGGCCCCTACAGTGCCAGAGTGATGTAAAGCCTTATAAATTACAGTAAGGGATTCAGCTAGGAAGATCTATGTGCTCTCTCACTTTTTTCCCAGTGGTTAGATTACAGCTCAGGATTTATTTTACTTAGCCATTAAAAAAAAATTAAGGGTAAATAAAACATTTACCAAGCAGTCAATAAAATGTCAGGACAATCTGAACCAAGCACGTCCCAAAGTACCCAGCCAGGTCCAGAACAATGATTAGCGAAACTGTCTGACTGTCATGTGTGCAAGTCTGAGCAATTTAAAATGACTTTTTTTGTGGGTGTGGCTATTTGGTGTTCTGTAATGTAATTTAAATGAAAATTCAGGATAATAACTGGAATGCGGGTATTGGTTACCAAGTGTTTGTAACTTAACTTTCATGTGTTTAGGAAATGCTGAATAGTTACTGTGACTTTTTTTCTGTTTTGTAGTTTAAATAAATTACCAAAACAGTTGAAACCAGTGTGATTATATTGCATTATCTGACAAATAAAATATGCAGAATTTTTAATTTTTTGGTGTAGAATCCCCCCCGTAATAGCAGGTTTCAGAATAGCAGCCGTGTTAGTCTGTATTCGCAAAAAGAAAAGGAGTACTTGTGGCACCTTAGAGACTAACAAATTTATTTGAGCATAAGCTTTCGTGAGCTACAGTCCAACAGAAGGTGAAGTATGGTATCATATGGTATCATACTGGTCATCAGTTAATTAGAGGAAAATTGGATTGTTGGATAGCCAATTGTGGAAGTTGGAAGACACTGACATTATATAAAAAAAAAAGGAATACTTGTGGCACCTTAGAGACTAACAAATTTATATGAGCATAAGCTTTCGTGAGCTACAGCTCACTTCATCGGATGCATGCAGTGGAAAATACAGTAGGGGGATTTTATATACACAGAGGACTTGAAACAGTGGCTGTTACCATTCACACTGTAATGAGAGCGATCAGGTAAGGTGAGCTATTACTAGTAGGAGAGAAAAAAACCTTTTGTAGTGATAATCAAGGTGGACCATTTCCAGCAGTTGACAAAAAATGTGTGAGGAACAGTAGGGGGGAAAAATAAACATGGGGAAATAGTTTTACTTTGTGTAATGACCCATCCACTCCCAGTCTTTATTCAAGCCTAAGTTAATGGTGTCCAGTTTGCAAATTAATTCCAATTCAGCAGTCTCTCGTTGGAGTCTGTTTTTGAAGTTTTTTTCTTGTAATATTGCCACGTTTAGGTCTGTAATTGAGTGACCAGAGAGATTGAAGTGTTCGACTGGTTTTTGAATGTTATAATTCCTGACGTCTGATTTGTGTCCACTTATTCTTTTATGTAGAGACTGTCTGGTTTGGCCAATGTACATGGCAGAGGGGCATTGCTGGCACATAATGACATATATCACATTGGTAGATGTGCTGGTGAACGAGCTTCTGATAGTGTGACTAATGTGATTAGGCCCTGTATTTTCCACTGCATGCATCCAATGAAGTGAGCTGTAGCTCACAAAAGCTTATGCTCATATAAATTTGTTAGTCTCTAAGGTGCCACGAGTACTCCTTTTCTTCTTCTTATGTTGGATACAGATCAACATGGGTGCTACTCTGAAACCTGACATTATACACAGATTCAGTTCCAACGGTTAGAAGCACGTGTGCAATACTTGCAATTGCAGGAATTTAAATAGACAGTGGAATAGAAAACATTTACATAACTATGCACTGGCAGTTTATTTTTTTGTGCAGTGTAATTCCCTAAAATGAGGCATCACTGTACTGACACACCAAGGACTCGGCCTTGGTTATTCTGAATGCACAATCCAGTATTCCAAATGCATTTATTGGGTAATATTGTCTATCAAGTTGCTTATCCTTACAACACATGGAAGACCTGGCACTATCCACCTGATAAAATGATATAAGTGGAAGCTTCTACTTAAATGTTCTTACAGAGGCAATTTTTGTTCAATCTTTGATCAAAAATTATTTCTCAAAAATGTACTTGCAGAATGATCTCTTTTCTCCATCAACCTTCAGTTTCTTTAAATACTATGAATGAAAGGATTCTTAAATCCTGGAGTGCTACTGGATACTGCTACTCATTAAGAATTTAGCCTCCAATCCTCTAATTCATTGCACCCAGATGCACTACCCATATGGAGCTCCATTGATTCAGGATTCGGTCTTACAGGTCAGGAAAATGTATTGCATGTAGGAAAAGTTGCAGAGGATTTAGTAAGGGAAGAGTTTCTAAATCACTAGAGCTTAATGTTGTTGGGTTATTAAAAGAAAAAAATAAAAGGAATATTGCTCTTTTTAAGATGACAGATCATGTAAATAACGTTATACTGTAATAAATTAAATAAGCCATGACAGAGAAAGTTATATAGAAAATACCATTCTTCAATGGTCTCACAAATTTACTGATAAAATGAGCATCCTGTGCACTTACGCTCCATTTTTATACCATATTAATAAATATAAAAGTCTACACAAACTAGATTTAGTGTATGATATATTCACTGACCTCACTCCTCACGGCTTATAGGGAACCTTAAAAGTGGTACAAGCAGCACTACTTAGAAGACAGCTGCTACTCTTTGGTTATAAGAACCCTTCTCCAGGAAACTGATCACTTTTTAAAAAGTGTTCAACAGTATCAGAGCTTTCTGGCTTATAAAGAACAGTTTGAAATGTGCAAGCATCAATTTTAGCAGCTTCAAATATCACAACTGCATCCCCCTCCTACTTCCCCCAGAACAGCCGATTAAAGAGAGACACTAAAATAGAGCCAACCAGAAATCAAGATATTCCACTCCTTGAAAACATGTTGTTTTTACTAGATTGAACCTTTTAGCAGAAATTCAGTTGATGGGGGTGGGCACTAGGAAGAGAATGGATTAGTCATGCACAAAGAAGCAGGCCCTGGGTACTGGCTTTTCCCCTCTGCAACTCAGAGGCCCAAAGAAGTTGGCAGGAACAGGATTTTCAGGCTGGACAGCATCCAGAATTAATATCACTAAGTATTTGTTCTTTATCCTTGGTTTTAATTCAGATCCGCAGTGAAAGCACTTTAGAAGCATCAATTTTAGATTTAGGTTATGGCGGTTGGAGGCAACAAAGATAAGATTAAAAAGTAAACACACAGACTTTTATACTATTTGGTTCTGATTTATTTCACTACTGTTCGGCAAGTTCTTTGCTGACAGGATTAGTTTGCTTTAACTCATCCACTTGCATATTATCGTAAACTTATGCGAACACACAGTATTTTGATTTTAGATTTTTTATACCTTTGATTTACAGACATTACCCCAGGATGAAGCACACCATTTTGGTCTGTGAAAAACCCTACTGGGTTCATATGCTTTATCCAGGTGCTTGAAATCTGTGCAATGGAAGAGCAGCGACAGCAAAGTAATGAAGTGGAAGAAAAATAAACAACAAAAACTGCAATGTGCTATCTATCTCTTTGCCACATGATCACTGAAGAGATCTACAAACTACTAAATCTATGTATAAGATGTGCCTACTTTGAAATTAACGTAATTCTGGACCTATCCAAAACCCATTGAAGTTAATGGAAGACTTTCCAAAGACTCTCCATCCTCTTACAAAAAGAAGAGGAGGACTTGTGGCACCTTAGAGACTAACCAATTTATCTGAGCATAAGCTTTCGTGAGCTACAGCTCACTGCATCGGATGCATTCAACCGATGAAGTGAACTGTAGCTCACGAAAGCTTATTCTCAAATAAAATTGGTTAGTCTCTAAGGGGCCACAAGTACTCCTTTTCTTTTTGTGAATATAGACTAACACGGCTGCTCCTCTGAAACCCATCCTCTTACAATAATTAAGTCATCAGAGGTGATTATAAGGTACCAAAACAGGGTCAGATATATAACTTAACTTTTTGCTTGCCATAGACCATTCAGCCAATTAATTATGGCTATACTGAGGGACAGATGGCACTCATTTTTAGTTATAACAACCCCCTCCAAATTGCAGATGTATAACATGTATATAAAAAGTTGCAAGTGTATAACATGTTTATATTTGGTGGTGGAAAAGGGAGACAGTCATAAGACACTTGTCCTCTTTAGTCAGGGACGGTGTCTTTGTGTGGATGTGTGCTGAGAGTGACCAGTACAATAGAATCCTAATCCCGATTTGGATCGCTGGGTGCTTCAGTAATATAAATACTACATAGTCATATACATGCTAAATAATAAATATAATAATAATAATTTGAGCCTGATAAACATTTTATCATTATACTACAATACATTGTTTACAAACAGTAAAAAATATTATTGAAAAAGACAACTTAGGTAGCTACGTTCCTCTTGCAAAATAAATTAATGAACATATAACTGTACATTTACATCTGCAAACTAATACATATGTTCACTTGTAGTAGAGAATTAAACCTGAAACTTTATTCAAGCATGGTCTGAGTGGGCCTTTATTTTAGGATGGTCAGAGCATGTGCGTATTTTGCAGGCACAATGCCAGGATATACGTCTCAGGTATTTCCATAGATGTTTTGAGCACAATTCAGAATCTGGGCAGATTAAGATGTAAGCACTCTAGGCCTATGTCTGGGACCTCAGCTCTGGGAGTCACATGATTACATAAAAATCTAAGCTTTCATTAAAACAAAAAGCAACCAAAATTACTAGTCCTTTTGACTGACATAGTAACATCTACCTGAGTATGCAGGTGGCCTGAAATGATTGCTCTAAGAGTAGAGAATTGTATCATGCGTCTGATTGGTGTGTTATTAGGGCTGGCCAAAAGGACAAAAATTCCATTTGGTGAAAAATTTTAAGGTTTCATAATTTGTTTCTGTTTCGATGAGGAGTGAAACTTAGGCAATTTTGATCATTAGAAATTTTTCACAATGAAACAGAGAGACACATCCCAGAATAGCCATTAGCCCAATCATTAGGCATACACCTGGGATGTGGGAAACCTATGTTCAAACCTCTGCTATGCCTTATTTGGAGTAGCAAATTGAACCTGGGTCTTCAGTGAGTCTGTCTCTCCTGTTGGAGCTGCTCCACTTTGTATAAATAGTTAAATACTCATTGGGTAAAAGAGATTGACTGTATAGCTTAGTCGCAAGGGCACTCATCAGAGATATGAAAGAGCCAAGTCCTGCCTGATATGGAGGAAGGACTTGAACCTGATTCTTCCACATCCCTGATGAGTACCCGGCCACTGGTCTGTTTGCTATTCTGGAGTCTCTCACAAACACACAACCAGAAATTCCATTCTGAACCTGAAAAACCTTCCTGAAAAAAGTTTAATCAAAACAAATATGTTTTTGTGGAAAGTTTTAGTTTCAATAAATTGACATTTTCAACACCAACTCTAGGTGTTATATCTTAGACCAACGGTTCTCAACCCATGGCCTGCATGCAGCCCAATTAGCACATAGCTGTGGCCCAGCTCAGCTGTATGCTAAAGGCTGGCCTGCATAGTGAGGTCCGGGGCTCCCGGCCGGCCCTGTGAGGTCGGGGGACTGGGTTTGGGCTGCCACTGCCCCATCACCCAACCCCTGTGGCCCAAGTAACACATTGTGGGCCGCATGATAAATAAGTTGAGAACCACTGTCTTAGACCCTCTGCTGCAACCCCAGATGTTTCTGGGAAGCGGTGAGCCCTGTTACTCCAGGGTTGAAGAAAGGGGCCTCATATCATTCTCCTTGCCTCCAGCGGAAGGGACAGAAGCCCTTGCCATTCCCAGCCCAAGAGCAGTGCCGGGCCACAGGGGATCTATAATATGGTGTTAAGGGCCCCAAACTGCCTCAACCTGTCCCTGTAAAAAATGAATCTTGTAACTAATAATATATAGGTAAAGGTGTAACTATAAACCAGCATCTTTTCACAGGCATTTTTTCACGAAGCAGGCTAAATACTATGCTACTGTATATCTGAAGACTCGCTGAAGAATTCAGTTTTAAAAAAAATTTCACAGGCTGAATGAGGAAGCCTCAGGGATGGTTACACGATGCTTCTCTATGGATTTCTATTGATCCTGGATGCAATAACTTGGGACTTGCCCATGGTTTATTTTAAACTGTAAATCCAGCCTAGCAGCAGTTTTAATCCTGCTGAGGCTGCAGTGGAGACCCCATGGAGACACACTAAAACTGGCTGAGTGCCCTCAGTTATCCTTAAGATCTTCGTGTCCAATTGAGATACAGCCAACCAATCCCACAGTTCAGATCAGCATGGTAGTTATGTGGATGAAACCATAAGCTGGCATTTTAGCTGCTTTCTGAATATCTTAGCTATTTGCAGAATTGCATTAGGCTCACAGTCTCCCTGTGTAAATACTCTAACACTACGTGACAGTCACTATCTTACCACCACTATGTACTGTTGTAGCCAGCAGCATCTGCACTTTCTCCATCATTTCCTATATTCATGGTATCTCTTACTCACAGGCATTCTAATGAATCCCTCCTCCTTACTTGCTGAGATCATACCTTCATGATCATTGTTCTGTATAAACCAATAAGTGCTGCAAGGAAGAAAAGGAAGTTGGAACCTGGACGAGATTGAAAAAAGGATGAATGAGGAAATCTCTCCTTTTGTCACTGTTAATGTATTGTCTTTGTTTAAATCTCTTAAAATAGAAACCTTTTGGTGGTAAATTGGGTTTCTAGTCAGCAGGTACAATAACTTGCATAAATGTACCCATCTTCTACACATGCCAGACAAGCAAATGAAACAGTAAGATGCTTGAACTTTTACCTACTGTAAAAAGCATCCTCAGGTTTGTCAGTGGGACTTTCCCAGTTTCTCCTTTAGCTGGAAAAATAAACTGAAAGACAATGGGCCAGGTCCTCAGCTGGTGTCAATTGGCTTTGCTAAACTGAAATCAAAGTATCTATCTGGATTTACACTATTTGAGAAGTGGACCCACTGAGTTTACTGATAGTAAAGCACATTGTTCAACTTGTGCAATCAGAAAAGGGGGAGAAGGGTTAACACCTTGTGGAGTGACCAGGATTTGCCAACACATGGTGCAATCTGGTCCATTCCAAAGATAAAAAAGATAAGATAATTGCTTCAAGAGCTTGTTTATAAACTCAGGGGCGAAGTAACCTCTCAAAGAGAAGATTCAGGAGTATCCTGAGAGAAGTGACTCCATCACAGGCAGGAGAATCATCTAAACCATGTCTTCAATTTGATGACAGAATTTAATATGGGCCTCCAGCAAGCCCCTTAAATTTATCTCTGGGATATCACCTTGGGTTGGACATTTTGTCCTAAGGATTCCCTTGTCCTTATAAAGAAAAGGGGATTCAGAGACTAGGGCAGCTATTCCTCCAATGCTTTTAACTGGAAAGATCACCATAAGGGCAGCAAACTTAGATGAGAATATGTCTAGAGCAGGGGTCAGCAACCTTTTAGAAGTGGTGTGCAGAGTCTTCATTTATTCACTTTAATTTACAGTTTCGCGTGCCAATAATACATTTTAATGTTTTTTAGAAGGTCTCTCTCCATAAGTCTATATATTATATAACTAAACTATTGTCATATGTAAACAAGGTTTTCAAAATGTTTAAGAAGCTTCATTTAAAATTTAAAGAAAATGCTGATCTTACGCCGTCGGCCCACTCAGCCCGTTGCCAGCCTGGGGTTCTGTTCACCTAGCCCGGCAGCAGGCTGAGCGGGGCCTGTGGCTAGGACCCCGGCTGGCAAGGGGCAGGCAGCCAGAACCCCAGACCAGCAGTGGGCTGAGCGGGGCCAGCGGCCGGGACCCCAGACTGGCAGTGGGCTGAGAGGGTTCTGGCCACCGGCTCCTGTCAGACAGGGTCCCAGCTGCTGGCCCCACTCAGCCCGCTGCCGGTCTGGAGTCCCGGCCCTGTCCACATAGAGTAGGTATGTACCTTCTCCCTGGTTCTAGCCATTCTATTCCTCTCTCTGCACTGAGATGAGGGTGGGAGTGCGCTTAGAACAGGGCTGGGGGTGAAGGAGCAGGCTGGGGTTTGGGGTGCATGGTCTGGCCAGGAGCTAGAATGAGGGAGGGGGCTCAGGGTTGGGGCAGAAGGTTTGGATGTGGAGTGCTTACCTGGGCAGCCCTCATTTGGTGGGAGGGGTGCAGGTGGCAATGTCGGGGGAGGGGTGTGTGCAGGAGCTCCCGTTTGGTGCTCAGGGTGGGAGTGGGGATGTGGGGGGTGCAAGAGTCAGAGCATGGGGTGTGGGGGTGCTGGGTATGTGTGAGAAGGGTGCCGGAGTCAGGGCAGGGGGCTGGGTATGTGTGAGGAGGGTTCAGGGGTGAGGGCAGAGGGCTGGGGTCGTGGGGGTGCTCCCAGCCCCCTGCCCTGAGCGGTTCACGACAAAGGGCTGGAGGGGATATGCCCTGATTCCACTCCCCTTCCCCAAGGTCCCCGAGCAGATCACACACTGCAGCTCCGCTTTTACCTCTTCCTCGTAGTGAGGGCCATCAGCTGATCGGCTGCAGGGAGGGAGAGAAGGAGGGGCAGGAACCCAGCACGCTAAGGGAAGAGGCGGGGGGAAGCTTGCCTGCCCTACAAGGAGAGAGCGGTGGGCGGAAAAGAGCGGGCCAGGCCGGATTTTTAGTGGCATGCTGCTGTCTGCCCGGGTCCGGCAGACAGCAGCGTGCCATTAAAAATTGGCTTGCATGCCATGTTTGGCACGCGTGCCATAGGTTGCCGACCCCTGGTCTAGAGTAATAATTGATGTGAGTTCAAAGGAGACCGGGGAAGGGCAGAGATTGGAGGGCTTTCAACATGATCAGGCTCTGGAGAGGAACAATTTGCTTAATCCTCAATTTCAGTATCTGGGTCACTCTAAATAATCTAGTGATTAGACGACCAATTGGAGAAAGTCCAGGGGAGAGCAACAAAAATTATAAAAGGTTTAGAAAACCTGGCCTATGAGGAAAGGTTAAAAAAACCTGGGCATGTTTAGTCTTGAGAAAAGAATACTGGGCTGGGGGGTCCTGATAACGGTCTTCAGACACGTTACAGGTTGCGATCAGTTGGACTTCCATGTCCACTGAAGGTTGTGCAAGAAGTAATGGGCTCACACTGCAACAAGGGAGATTTAGGTTAGATATTAGGAAAAACTTTCTAACTATAAAGGTAGTTAAGATCTGAAATAGGGTCCCAAGGGATCCCCATCATGGGAGATTTTTAGGATCAGGTTAGACAAACACCTATCAGGGATGGTATAGGTTTACTTGGTCCTGCCTCAGTGAAGGGGACCAGACTCAATGAGTTCTTGAGGACCCTTTCAACCCTACATTTTTAAGATTCTATAAATTTAAAGCAAACTACTTGTCTGCTTTTTTCTCTACACTCTGCTACAGAAATTTTAAAATTTGAGGTGATGCTTTTACTTACCAGATGAAGGGCTCTGAAATATGACAATTCCTTTGTAGCTACTACACACTATTTCCATTCCTGGCTTTTCCTTACCTATTCATACCAGACACAAGTCTAAGCTCTTCATTTTGATTCTGTATAATGATGTGGAATTTCATCGTTCTGAGACAAACTATTTTTCCCTTTGGCATATGTGATGATCAAGATGAGCTCCTCAGTCCAGGAGATTGACATCCGTGGTTGTTGCTCCAGGGGAGTTCTTTCCAGAAAAAAATCAATCAATCTATCAGGACTACTGCAGTACGGATATTGTCACAGTTAGTGGACTACTGGCCCCGTGCAACAGACTCTGAATAAAATATGAGCACCCTGACAGGAGCTATGCCTGAAGGCTTCTCACGTAGATGTGAGCTCACAGGACTCTCTTTCTGCACGATACCAAGAGACCTAGAAGATATGAGGCCCAGAAATGCAATGGTCACCTTCAAAAACTTGTTTCCTTCCTAAAAAGAAAGCATTTTGCTAATATCAGATTAAAAGAGAAACAGTAGGTGCACTGTGAATTCTGCTGTAGTCAGAACTCTGGTCTTGATAGACCAATAGGACCAGATGCTGGAATATTGCAGTAGCAAGTTAATCATTCCACTGACCTGCCAGGCTCTTTGGTGTGGTGAGGTTCTACTTAATCCAAAATGGCTGCTAACGTGGGTGATTGTCAAGCATACTTTGTATCACACTGGAGCCAGAAATCATCCACAAATGAAGAAAGGAGAGATACGTTTCCCTTTACATATTTGTGACTCCATTCGGCAGAACAGAGCTTGGGGTAGTCCCTCTGTCAAGCCTAGAGGGCACTGTTTTGTCAAGAAAAGAGTCCATTGTTGGATAGGTCCATCTGCCTTTTTGTCACATGTAGAAGAAATGCCCATTAGTTCAAATTGGTACTATTACAAAGGTGACAATCAGAAATTTGCATATATACAAGTAATATCTGCTGAAAGTTTGTTCCTTGAAGTTTAAAAGACTGGACACCTAAAATTCAAACCTCTCTAACTCAGCCCATGTGGGGAACAATACGTGCCAAGAACTGTAGCCATTTTAGAATCAGCTGCACTTTTCCGCATGACTAAAATATACTTTCCAAATGCACAACATTATCCCCAATAAAAGCCCTTTGCCTGGCAGTTCATATTTTAAAAAAATGTTTCCATCAGAGTAAACTTCAGATGTAGAAATTTAAAGCCAGTTCCCCAGTGCACTGGCATCCAGGACCTGCCCCTGAGGAGGCCTCTTCTACTGAGCAGGGTGTATATGGAGGAGGGTGAGGACTAACTCAGGACAGGCAGAAGTGGATGCGTATCCGCTATCTCTGACCCTCTGAGGTCACGTGACATGACATGACCTACGGGAAGGTAGTGGGAGGCTTACAATAGCTTACCGATTAGAAGCACAACTGACTCAGACAACTGGCACTTTTCATGGGTTATCTTCTGTGCCACCTGAACAAAGACCAAGAAATGGTGCTAACACTTCTCATAGGTAGGGCCCTACCAATTTCATGGCTGTGAAAAATGTGTCACGGTCCATGAAATAGGCCCTTCCCTATGAAAACTGATCTTGCTGTGCTGCTGGGAGCGCCCTACCTGGGGGAACTCCTAGCTGCATGTCTCGGCAGGAACAGGACTTGTCCACCCCCTGCACAGCCTCTCTTGGGGAGAGATCAGACCCATCTCCAAGTGCATCCCCCTGCTGCAGGAAGCTCTGATGCTGGGCAGCAGCCCTGGAGGTTCATGTAGTTGGAGGTGGCTTGTGGAGGTGGGTCCAATCTCCCCCTGCTGCCAGGAGGCACCAGCCAGGGGACTCCTAGCTGCAAGTCACTGCTGGGCTGGGAAGAGACAGGACTTGTCCATCCCCTGCACGGCTACTCTGGGGGAGGAGAGGGAGTGATCAGACCCACCTCCAGGCACCTTTTGGGTTAGGACCCCCAAGGTAGCAACACTGAAATTTCAGATGCAAACATCTGAAAACGTGAAATTGACTAATTTTAAAATCCTCTGGCCATGAAATTGATCAAAATGGAAAGTGATATTGGAAGGGCCCTACTCATAGGTCTGAAAATCAGACACTCGCTGATAGAAGGAGAGAGACAAACAATTACTGTGTTCAGCAATGCCCAAAGCACAAGAACAACTGAAGATGAGGAAGCAGAGTGAGGAAGTGCTCCAGCTGTGGAAGAAGCAAATTGGTGGGCAGTATCGACGATTCTGTGCAATGGATGGCCCATGCTGTTTACATGGCTCTGAATCAAGAATGCTCCTGATTCAGCCATAACCCAGGGCACTTTTTCTAAATTTAGGAGGAAATTCAGTTTGATAAACCTTGAACTAGAGATTGGCTTTGCAGCTCTTCAAACTGGCACTTGTGTGCTGGCGAATGAAAAGTGCACTTATCTTTGTCTGCAATTATTGTATTGCTATATACAATTTTCTGGTATAAACTCTTCCATCCCCTACCTTATGCAACCTCTCTTTTTAATTCAAATGAATTCAGTTACATTATCTGATCTCAGAGTTTCATTCTTTACTGGCACTGGATACAAATTATTCATGACAATAAAACAGGAAAATGTACCTTGTTATAACCATGAAGCAACCACTGCCTCCAACACCAGTCTGAGAATCAATGCAAAGTCAAAGTATATTATTAAGTTTTAGAATGCAATCAAAGGACCTGATCCAAGTCAATGGAAATCTTTCTACTGGATTGACTAGACTCTGGATCAGAAGTCATTCATTTCCCTCCCTGTGCAGTTACCTCATGAACTGACGGGAAGTTGGAAGGATGGTTACTAAGTAACGTCTGTGCTATTAAGTGATGAACCATTGTCTATCTTTATGCTTACAAGAAGAGCTGTAGGCAAGTATCACTGAGCTCACCAAGAGAAAGGAATGTGCATTACTAAAGATCACACCATCCCATAGCATATCAAGGAGAGAGTAGGTCTGACACATGTGAACGTCAGCAGGATGACTTCATCCTGACTGCGGGGGGAATATGGTTACAAATCAAGGGAGGAAGCCGGGGGGAAAAGTACATTTGTATGATTAAGAGCAAATTTATCACTCCATTGCACACTATATTGACAGGATGGCACAAATTGGGCATAGTTTGGATTAGTAATTTTTATATCCTAAACGATTGCATTTTAGAGCCACTCATTTTAGTATTTACAGGACAGTATCTATTACTCCTCAAGTAATATGCATGGGTCAGAGTATAAGCATTCCATTAATAATTACTTCACAATTAGGCTTATCAGAATAGAGGAGCACTTCTCTAAAATTAACAGCCATGGTTATTAACTTTAAAGTAGCAGATTTTAAAAATTGGAAGTTCTGCATAAAAATTCATGGGGAAAAAAAATGGGTCCTGTAAGGCTGAAGGGCAAAACAGAACAAAAACTTTAGAATCACAGACTCAGTCACTACCAGATAGGGGGACAATAGATTGTGTGCGCGCCTTTTGTGGTCACTATTTAAACAAAAATCCGCATTTTCCTGAGATACTCTCGTTATTGCCTTATTCTAAGTTTAAGGAAATAACTACAGTATTTCAGATACCAATTTTGGCAAGTGTAAACATTTTTGATGGCAGCCACTCTATAAACCAAAAGAAAAAAAGGACAAAAGAGAATTGAAAAGTTCCTCTCTTTCTCCATCAGTCTATATAGAAACCAGTGGGAAATTTCCATCGCTAAGGCAATTTTTATGGTATAGGAGTGTGACCTTGTCAGATACTGATGTCTCTAAAGAGGAAGTTATGGAGCAACTTGAGAAACTCAATGGCAAGAAGTCACTACCACTGGATCATATTCACCAGAGGTTTGAAAGACATAAAGTGTGAAATAGCAGAGATGCTAAGGATGAATTACACACCCTCCTCAATAACAGTAACTTAGTAAGACTTAGATGTTACTAATGTGGCGCCTATTTTTAAAAAGGAAGTACAGGGTAAGTCTAAGAACCAGAGCCCCAGAATTTCAGCCACTACAGAGGCCTCATAACCTGGCTCTCTTTACTCACTGTATTCATCCCGTTTATTTCTTGATTTGTCTTTTTCTGAATACGTCTATTAAAAACACTTTTCTAGAGATAATTGTTCCATTGTCCTTTTAGCCCCTTCCTTTTTCTGTCTGTATTTCCTATTGGGAAGTTTAGATACAAATCATTCAGTATACTCTTGGTACTATTCTCTCCAATCACCTTCTTTTCCATTCTCTAGATAAGAATCTTATTTTTTTCCACAAAACGTACACTTTTAGCCAGAGATTTAGGTCTTTCATTAAATGTTTAGCTTCTTCTGTTTTATTTATGTGTAGGTATGCTTCTGAGAACCTCACAGCAATTTTATTAACGGGGAACTGAAGCACAGGGCAATTAAGTGATTTGCCCAAGGTCTCACAGGAAGTCTATGGCAAACCTAGGAAGAGAACCCGAAGCTTTTGAGTCCTAGTTCAATGCTTAACCAAAAGACCATCCATCCCTTTTACCCACTTTCCAGGTGATCCTTAAGTCTATTTTACACTAACTGCTTGAGGTATATACACACAGATATAATAAGAATTTGCTAGCAATGGGAAAAATCTATTACGTCATCTACCCCATTTCTTTCTTACTTCTTACTTTCCTATTGTGTAATTCTCAGTATTTTGTCTAGTCTATTTGTAGATAATCAAGGAAATGATGTGCACATCTGAGACAGTCAACCTCTAATTCAAACCAAGTGGGATGTCTGTTAATGTAAGGAGAGATGGCAGGGATAGAGGGTGATGCACTAAAATGGTTTGAGTTCTTCTTGGAGGGGATCCACCCAATAAATAGTGATGGGAAACTCTTTCACTAGATCCCTTACTCGTGCTTCTCTCCAGTCCTTTTCAACATCTCCATGAAGACACTAGGTGAACTGGTGGGATGACATGGCTTCAAGTGCCAGCAACAAGCAGATAAGCAGCTGTACCTATCCTTCACCACATATGACCACCACCAAGATGGCCCTGTGCTTGGATGAGATATGCTCATGCATAAGAAACAGGTGGCTGAAACTGGACCTGAGGAAGAAAGAGGTGATACTAATGGGCAGAGCTTGCCGTCATGGTGTAATCTCCTTTGGTTGAAGGTGTACACCCAGAATTGGTTGATTTAGTTCATAGTTTAGGAATACTCTTGGATTCCTTGCTGATGCTGACCTCTCAGAAAGCAGCATCAATGAGTAATATTTTCTATCATCTCTGGTTGGCTAGGAGACACCATTTCATCTTGGCCAACAATGACCTGGCCTGAGTTATTCATGCTTTCACAGAACCACAGAAAAGTAGAACTGGAAGGGACCTCAAGATATCATCTATTCCATCTCCCCATTCTCAGCAGCATTAAATACAACTTGGACATCCTGTTCTTAAAAACATTCAATGATGGGGATTCCACAATCTCCCTTGGTAACTATCCCAATAGTTAACAAAGTTTTCCCTAATATTTCAACTAAATCTCCCTTGCTGCAAAATAAGCTTATTACTTCTTGTTGTACTCTTGGTAGCCATAGGTCAACAACTGCTCACTATCCTCTTTGTAACAACCTATTACATATTTAAAGACTTATAGGGTCCTTCTTCTCTTCTCTTGACTAAACATGCCCAATACTTTCATCCTGTTCTCATAGGTCATGTTGTCTCATACGTCCAAATCTCTAATTTTTGTTTCTCTCCTCTGGACCCTCTCCAGTTTGTCCCTATCTTTTTTAAAGTGTGGTGCCCAAAACTCAACACAGTACTCCCTCTCAGGCCTCACCAGTGCCAAATATTGACTCTGGAAGGCACTCAGATAATGCAGTGATCAGTGTAATATAAGAACCTACAGAGAAGAGAAGAGAAAGGTTTGGCCCTTAATCTTTTAGTGCCATTAACTTTCTTTCTATGAAGATTTGATTGGTTCATGATAACTAGCCTCCAAATTAGTTCATGATTAAGGCTGTGTGTCTGTCACAGGTCACGGATTCCGTGACTTTACATGATCTCCATGACTTTTGCAGTAGCCGGTGCGGCTGGGTGAGGGACTGCCTGAACAATCGGGCAGTCTCTGGGCTAGCAGCGGTTTGGGTATGGGAGTAGGCTCAAGGCTGGGGCAGGGGGTTGGGGTGTATGGCGGTGCTTACCTGGAGGGAGAGGGCGGGCTTACCAGAAGCAGCTGGCATGACCCTGCAACTCCTGACGTAGGCGGAGGAGCCAGGGGGCTCTGGGTGCAGTCCCTGCTTGCAGGCACCATCCCTGCAGCTCCCATTGGCTCTGGTTCCTGGCCAATGGGAGCTGCAGAACTAGAGCTCAGTGGAGGCAGCGCACATAGCCCCCTTGGCCTTCCGTCCCCCAAGGAGCTGCAGACCCATGCGAAGCCAGGTAGGGAGTCTACCAGCCCTATCAACCCACCCCCTCTGCACCAGCAGGGGTACTGGACCAGCCCCCCTAGCACCCGTGGTGCCCCCAGACCACCCCCCTCAGAGCACCGAGGGCCCCGGCCCAAGTTTTAGTCACGGGTAAATAGTACAAGTCATGGACAGGTCATGGGCCGTGATTTTTTGCTTATGGCCCATGACCTGTTCATGAATTTTACCTGTGACCATAAAAATACCTGTGTCTAAAATGTAACCTTATTTATGATCACTAGTTTGTGAATTCCTCCTCTGCTTATTACCTTTTCCTCTTTCTTAGTTTTGTCTGGTCTCAGGTCTGCATTATCCCTTTGGTGCTGCTCTCACTTTTACTCTAAGAGCTATCCTCCACAAAGTTGAAAATGACTTCAGTGGTAAATGTCTTGTTGGATAGATTTTCTAGCAGATATCTTGGTAAAACAGTCCCTCTCACCATTATTATGAATGTTGAAACTACTGTCATATACATAAGGGTTTCAGTGGGCAGGAGATGAAAGCATGTCAGATTGCCTGTCCTAATCCTCTGAGTCAATTCCATTTGAATAAGAATTCAAGGAGCAAATTCTTGTTGGCATGATTGGATACATTCATGTGCTAACAATAATCTGGAACATAAAACTGCAATGGCTGTTATAAGCTCACTGTGAAAATGTTTACCTGATTTGGCAGAAAACATTTTTTTTTCATATTAAAAAGTGTTCCTGATTTTTAAAACAATTATATTTCCAAGCTGATCTCTCCTAGCATTGCTGAAATCCTAATTTTAGAACCAACAGTTTATGAAAGTTTATGAAAGTGTGTAATAATTATCCAATTACGATTCTGTGAAAGCAACTTGTTCATTTCTTGAATTAGAGAAACATAGCATTCCTCAGCATTCAATTACATGAAATTGAAGTATGGGGTGTAGCTGATAATCAGTTGTCCTTAGAGCTCCTTAGCAAAGAAGCTTTTAGGAAGAAAACAACAGAAACAAATACCTAATCTTTTTGCGAGTGTTGTGAAGGTAGGGACAGAGCTATTCATTTTATAAATACATTGGTTAGTCTACTGCCTTCTGCTTGCATCACTGGTCATTGCATGCTTACAATCTCCTGCAACAGACAGGATATTACACACAATGAAATGCCAGATCTCCAGGTCTGATTAAGCTGTGTTCAGTGTGCGAGTCGGGCAGTCAGGGGAAGATCCTGGAGCCGATCAAGGACTGGTTGGACCCTAGCATAGTTTAGAGCTTCTCTAATTAACACTAGCTATAACATTTACATGGCCACATCCACTGACACCTCTGACTCTACCTATGCACCTCCCTGCCCACAAACATATTCTGTGCTGGAGTGAGGGGAAGCATGTGGCATAAAGGCAACTGTGCCAGCTTTACACTTCCTGGGGCACTCACCTGGTAATCCCCAGCTGCTTTGTTAAGGCAGCTCTCTGTCTTCTTTGTCCCCATCCCCCTCACCTTGTGCAGCACAAAAGGAATGGAGGTGAGGGCCATTATCTAGTCCAGTGGTCCCCAACCTTTCTGTGGGAAGAGCATATTCCTATTCCTAGAAGACTGTGGCGGGTGCCAGACACCACGCCTCTGAAATGCTGTTGAGAAGCAGCAGTGGCAAGAAGTGCCACCGCCAAAATACTGCAGACAAATGGCAATGCTTCTCATGGCGGTCATGCTTGACAGCGGCCTTTCGGCGGCGCAGTGTCCTGTGGGTGCACACAACTGTCCCCACGGGCGCAATGGCCGCGTTGCGGACCCCTGATCTAGCCCATGTTCACTAAGAGCGAGGCAGAATTTAACATGGCTTTAATTTAACCCTCTGAAGTATGACTCATTTTTCTCATGGTCTTCGCTTGTAAAGCTACTGTGCAAACATTACCAGCCATATTTTAAATTCAGCAGTAGTATTTAGCTTGATGACCTACTTCAGAGAATGCCACTGGCTCACTATACACTGCATAATGATCTTATGCATAAGGATGCCAGATTCTTTAACATATAGAATATCACTTTCCAACCCACCCACCCCACCACTTCAATTATACATGTTTATGTACAATGGTCTTCGTTAAAGAGTAGCATTTACCAACAATGCTGTCTGAGATATTCATTATTTCCCTCTGTTTAGGATTCCAAACAATTGCAGTATTTGAAATACTGTTTTGTGATAACTTTGCAAATTGCTGCAAAAAAAATAACGATAACCACTAGGTGAATCTGTTTGTGGGGGTGGAGGTGATTAGCTCTGAAAACAAACCATCTATATGGCTTGCAGTCTGTTCTTTTCTACTGAGAACCTAAGACATGTTGTTTATAAGTCTGAAATAGCAGTAATGAGACAGCCATTGCTACTACAGCCTTGCACAAATGTGGAGAGAAGTTTACCTTCAAGCATTTCACCATTGGTCAGATTCTGTAAGGACATCATTATGATCTTTGGTACATTTTGGAAGAGTAGTCAATCTTCATGCCAGAGATTAATAGATCTTTTTATTACAGTTGGATTGCATTACAAAATAAGGTGCATTTTCCCAGATCAAATGTGCATGCCAAATCTTTGATTTAATGCCTTCTATGTGAAGAATGAATACCGAGACCTATCATAATGGAAACTAATCCATCTACAAACTTTTTTAACCAATAGTTAACAATGAAAAACAATGCTTTTAGTCCTTGTGTCCGAAAAGTAAGTATTGGAGTTGTCATGCTGGCAGACCGGATGACACCTCATGCCAAGGCCCTTAGGCCTCAAAAAACACTGACAAATGCATAGCTGGAAACCAGGCTGGCTCACCTGTGTGTTAGTATTGTTAAAATGTATATTAGAGTTATAGGACTGTGTTCAGACTTTATGAAATGCTTGTGACTTGCTGCATGCTTGTGAGTTGCTGCTTGTGAGTTGCCAGGCATTAATTTCACTTATAATATCTATATCCTATGTTACAAGGTAATATTTAAGTGTTTGCTCTGAAACCCACAATCATGAGAGAAGTGAAATACTAATAATGAAATAATAATAATGAAATAATGAGAAGAAATACTAGTTTTCCACAAGAGATGTCATCTCCTGCCCAACAAAAGAAGGCCCACAGACACCAGATAAGCCACTGTGGAACACCAGAGGACAAAAGCCTTTGTTGATTGTGCACCCCATACCCACGAATAGGAGATATGCAAATGGTCTCATCTCATCAGCTTTAACTCTGGGGAAAGAGAATAAAAATTCTGGACAAGAAGGAACTAGGTTTCTTTATTCTACCTGGACTCTGAGGGGCAAATATTTCTAAGCATAAGCAAAGGATGCCTGGCTGCTTAGTCTGCTTTAGCTCTAGAAGACATACAGAGCTTTCATATTACAGCAGCTTCTATTACCTTTTGGAACTTGAGACTGTAACCCGTGTGTGTGTATGTTTACCTGCTTTAACCTTGTACATAATACATTTACTCTTCTTAGTTAATAAATCTCTATTTAGTTTATTATCGGATTGGCTAAAAGCATTGTCTTTAGTGTAGGTGCAATTTATCTGGGGTAAGTGACTAGTCTTTTGGGACTGGGACTAACTTGAACACTGTTGTGATTTTTGGAGTAAGGGACCATTTATCACAAAGGCAAGCTAACCTGGGTGGCAAGATAGATCAGAGTACCCCAGGGCACTGTCTGTGAGCCCATGTTAAGGCTGTTATAGTGCTTGAGGAGTTTACACTTGATTCTTGGTTGGTGAAATCGAAGTATAGAACTCACAACCAGTTTGGAGTTTGTGCCCTGCTTCTTCACCGTCTGCCCTGAGCTGGGTACTCTTGCTTGTGAACCATTCCAGGCAGCTTGACAGGGTCAGAATTTAAGACAAAAACATTATTTTAAAACATCTTAGCATAGTGGTATTATTTGAGGCTCCTGGTTTGCTAGAACACATAGGAAAAATTCTCTTTGGTGATCTCAGTCAACAACAATCCTAATTTATGCATCACATAAACAACAGACGTATATATGTATATATTCTTTCTATACAGTTGGGTACTTATACTCACAGTCACATACTAAGGAATACCATCCATGACACAGGTCAAGGCTGGGTTGATTTGTCAGGATTAGGTTCAGGGGAAACATGTATTGTGCCTGCCTATTGCCTTAAGTTTGTTTTACAAAACTTCACCAAATTATACTTACAATAGAGGGAAAACATCACCATACCTGAGATTGTGCATTAATATTGGCTCCTTCCTTAACCAGAACTTTGACAACTTCAGCCTGTCCAGCCAAGGATGCAATGTGCAGGGCTGTATTCCCTTTCTGTTATGTAAAAGAAATGATCCTTCATTAACAATCATTATGATATTCAGAACACAATACTACTTCCATGCATTACTTCATAGGCCACTGTTCTACCTTATAGTGTACACAGCATTGTGGACATTGCATGGGGCAGAGCTGGGATATGCCACCAAAGGGCATTCCAAAGGGGTTTTGTCATGTTAACTCTCCTGGATATATTCTTATAACCTTTTGGGTGGAGTTCTGGAATAGGAGTTGGCTGGTGCATGGAACAAATTGTTGGTTTATTTCATGTTTAACAAAGAACTGGAGTAGCTAGGTTTTTCCTTCAGCTCAGTGGCTGTGCTCTCCAAAAGAGAGCAGAGATCTAGGAGCCTTCTAAATCATCCTATATGACCCAATAAATGAGATCTCCTTGTACACAGCTGAAAGAACAGTCTGAATACCGAGTACTTTGCTGAAAGAACCAGGTTACCAGAGACAAAAAAAACCTAAATGTGAAAGTAATGAGAAGAGAATTTACTCTGTTTTCTACTTGTTGGCACTTAGTAAAGTGTGCATAGGAAAGAACACGATGACTCGACTGTAACCAGGGCTGGAAGAATGGTGGAGGCAGCAGGCAAAGCAGGGAGGAAGCACCTTGTATTGTCCTCAAGGGACTCCCACTGGCATTAATGGCACTGGAGACAGCCCTTCTCAGCTGAAGGCAGGGTTGCTGTTACGGGGGGGAAAGTGCAATGGAGGCTTCCTGGAGAACCCATTTCTCTCTAATCAAACAAATAGCTAGAGCAGTAGAGCCTTGCTGGAGATTTGCATTTCATTCCCAGCCCCACTGTGAGCCAAGGTGTTCCTGGGGGAGGCAGTATCCCACATCTAACATCGTTTCACTGAAGAATTACATGCTAATGTACTCTTAAAAGAGTCCCATCTAGGCTAGAAAAAAACATGGTTCAATGTAAGGCTCAGGGTCAGAGGGGTGGATTAAAGAAAGGTAAAATGAGGGAATCTTTAGGTCTCCATCAATGAGGTGTCCACAGGGGTGGGGAGAAGCAGCGTGGAGTGAGGGCCTAGACTTATTTTAACGAAGATTCTAGAAACATTACCCTATATGTCACAACTCATCAGCCAAAATAAGTGAATAACCATGTTACACTATATCTCCATAATTTGCAGTGCCAGAGAATTCACTTTTTGCTACAGAATAGTGCTCCAGAATTTCAGCTTTTGGTTTTTCTTAAATTAAATTTCTAGCTCTAATAGTTGCAAAGATAACCATGGAAATATGAACCGAGCATAATTAATGTGCATCTGAGTCTGCGAAGAGCCAGAAACAATAGCTCTGAGAGGAGGGATCTTCCCCATTCATCTGACTCACAGCGCCATCAACCCTGTTATTGTACAGTTGTAGAAATGGGCATTTTCCCAAGAATCCACAAAATTCAGCATTATTACTGCAGAATGGATTATTGTGCTCAGCATGGTTTACCTTCTCTTTGCCCCGCTAGGACGTGCTTGCAGGGGAGTTACTGGGATTACAGCGTATGCTCCTTTCACTGTTCTACAGAACCAGATAGGAAAGGGGTCAGGGAGAAAGGGCTAGAGTCCAGCTTGCAGAAAAGGAGCAGGTGTAATCAGACGTACAGACTGGTCAGCTGGGATGCTTAGAGAATAGAGCAGCTCCGGAGAACTGAGAAAATGAACTGCTGAAGCTGACTACAATGTTCCCCATTCTGTGGCACGCACTGGATAGGGAAAAGAGATTCTGTTCCAGACCACCTAGACAACAACAACGTATGCTGAAGGCCATACAGCTCAGGTAACTACAGAGCACAGCTGAAAACCCTTCCTTAGAATTAGTCATTACTGAGAATAACATTGATGAATTATACTATAGAAGTTATGGCTGCAGAACTTGGTCCCATTGTATTGCAGCGTACATAGGGACCTGCAGATGTTACTCTTATACATTTTCACTATTCTGAAATAGTCTACTGTTGGTCAGCTATATTTCTGGTCTCTCTAATGAGAAACGCCACTAAAAAAGGGTAAATTTTTTCATGATAGTGAAACTTTAAGGGCTCCCACCGTACACATACTTTTCAGTCCTCATCTTCATTTATAGTCTAGGAGCCTCAGCTGATTCATAGATTCACAGATTTTAAGGCCAGAGGAGACCATTGCGATCACCTAGCCTGACCTCCTATATTACACAGGCCACATAATTTCAACCCTTTAATTTCTGTATCAAACTCGTAAGTTGAAGTCAATGAAGGTAAACTGATTTGCATCAGTGGAAGATCTGGTCCTTTGGTTTAGGAAGAAATTAACACCTTATACTTTATCAAAGAGGTATTTATCTTAATATTATATTCTTATATTGCAGTTTTTTGAAAATTTCCTGACTATTTGCACTGTCCATCGGATAACAAGGGGAAATATCAACTTCTAGTTCTTTCAACTCTTTGCTTTGTAAATGAACTATACAAACATGCACAGATTACCTTAGTAGCTGAATCCACTGCTGACCCTCTTTCCAGTAACTCCTGTACCAGTCCCACATGGCCTTCTTTGGCAGCCAGGTGTAGGGCATTGAGTCCATTCTGTAAGCAAAAGGGCCATACCAGTCAAAAACACCACATTTGTAAAGATACACACGCACACTTTCTCCAAGTAAAAAATGAAGATTAATGTCCAGAATATTGGTTCACCTTCTAGTTATTTGTCGGCATAAGCCCCAATATTTCTTACTACAATAGTTGAGCTCAAGTACTCTGTGACAAAGCTCCTCCAGTAACAACACTTCTCTTATGGCAACAAGGACATAATTACAAACCATATTTTGCAGCAGGCAAATATCCCCCTCTTTGATAACTCTGTATTCGCTAACAGGACTACCTTGGATACTTCTTTGGCCCCCATTACCATATTATCTGAGCTCATCTCATTCTTTCATGCCCTAGTGTGGCAGCGAGTCCATCCCTCTCCAGTGCCAATGAGCAGAGCCGGGGCTGGTGCCTGCAAGGGCGGGAGGGAGCAAGCAAGACTGATGGAGGAGAGCAGATGGGGAAAGCTACTGAGGAGGATGGAGCCAAAACAGAACCACAGCCAGCTGTGGCCACCCACATTGCCACATAGCAACCTGCACTCACATACACACACATACCGCCCCTTTTCCCCAGATACCTTTCCTCCCACAGCTCCCCACTCAATCTGCCCCTGCCATAGCGCTCCAACCCGTTTCTCCCACAGTGCCCATCCAACCCCCAACCCTCCCAGCTCCTGCTTAAAACCCGCCAACTCCCTGCAACCCTGTCCCCAAATAAACACACCATAGCCCCCTACCCCATAAGTAAAACCAAACCCCATAAAACCTCCTCCTGCCACAGTCCCCCACTCATCTCCCCACCATCCCAACCCCCATCTCCCCAAATAAACCCACCCCGCGGCTCAAGTCCCAAATAAATGCCCCCCATAAAACATCGCCCTTCCAAAACCCCACCTCACCCCCAAACCTTCCCCTTAAATTGCATATCCTATTTTTCACAGTCCTATGATGATCTTCACAGTACATCAGCCAGGTGACAGATATAAATACTGCCACTGCCCTCAAGCACTCTGCTGTTTTGCCATATTGCAAGCATCATAAACGACACTCAGTCTACAGTCAGTTGAGAGTTATATAATATTCGTCACACCTCTTGTTTCTAAGCTGGTTGGAGGCGCTAAAGGCTTGGAATAAACGAACAAGCAGCCTTCTGGTCTTTATTCGTTCATCAATCACAGACAGCTCAGGTCTGCAATTCCTGCTGGAATTTGACAGCACTCAGCTCCTGAGAGGAGACACTTAATGGCACTAGGCCTAGTGGCTGTAAACAGAAAGAGCTAGATTCATTTCTGAAGTAACACCACTGGATCCTGTGTTCAGGTGAGGATGGTGAGCAGATTTTGAGGTTATATTCAGTGGAGTTACAGCAGGAATGAATCTGGCCCACTGTACTGATTTTAAGCTTTGGAAATGTACATTTGTGATGTTTGCTGGCATTGAACAAGTTTCATTAATTCTTTTAGCACATTGAAATATACTGTCCTGCACTGAAAGTCAGAAGGAGCTACACTAAATTGATCTGCAGACTTGATAGATGTGTTTACTCACATTCAGCAGCAGGTACTATGCCTTCTTATTAAACTGTGACTTTTGTCACAAAGTTGATTTTACATATACACCAGTTTCTTTCTAACACTACTGGGTATCATGGGACCATATTATTACCTACAGTAATGTAAAGTTTTAAAAAACATATTCTGTAAGTAGACAGTATAGTGTTCTTCTAATTATTTTAGGTCAGATAATTATACTTGGGTATGATCCCACAGACTCAGAATCAATAGGACTCTATGTGCAGGAATGGAAATTGAGATTTTGTCCCTTACGGTTGTATACAACTGTTTTATCACAACGAAAGGTCTTAGTATATGGACAATGGCTAACACTCTACAATCCTCACACAATGAAAAAAGAGTGAAGTAGTAGCGTAGGCAAAAAGAATGTGATGTGAGTGCTTGTGACATATGTCCATACGTTCCTGTGACTGCAAATAGCCAGGAACAAGATATCCTATATTTTAATACTCTACAGAGTGGAAGGACAGCAGCTTCACCACACAAAAAGCTACAACACTCTAGGTTAAAATATTTTAATGTATACCTTATGATACATGCCTAATCATATCATATTAGGTCCTTCAGCCCCAATACAATGAATAGATTATGTGAAATCTCATTGAAAGGTATGGAATTTCGCATAACATTCATTTAAAATGTTTGCAACATAAAATGCTTTATTAAGGGGCAGTGAAAAGATTAGAGAAAGACTATGCAGTATCTGCTGTACAAATGTAAATAGCTCAGTTGTTTCTGTTCTCTTTTTAACTAAAATATCAGAAGAAAGCACTGCATCTTTTGCAGTAGTACCTGTACAACTGTACACTTTTAAATTGAGCTTTGTTCCGCCCCATCCAGAGTCAATGTTGTAATTATTCTTCTCCCCACAGGACTGATCCCTGCTATTTCTTACGATGGAAGGTCTGTAAATCAAAGTGGCTCCCCTGCTCCTGTCAGCTGAATTCCAGCATGCTGGAGCAACAGCGCTTTCTGAAACTTCTCGTTTCTAAGCTGGTTGGAGGTGCTAAAGGCTTGGAATGAACGAAAAAGCAGCCTTCTGGTCAAAAAAAAAAAAAGTGGGTGGGATTTTGTTTAAACTAGTCATATGCTAAACAACATTTGAAAGCAGAAGGAGTTCTGTCTTAATCCTGACAAAGTACGTACACAGCATAATTACCTCTTTCCTGGGGTTTGGCTTCATTGCTAACTCTCACAATAATTAAAGAATATAACCCTAAACCTTCTCCTCAAACTTGGCTGTACAAGGGTTTTCCTGCAGCAACCCCTTCTCTCCTAGATTCTAATTCCCTCTATCTATAAGAAAGAGGTTTCAACCCCTTATCTCCTGCTGAGTTTGCAAGAGTACTATTCAGCAGTGATTACTTAAATAATTTCCCTACATCCACAAAGGAACCCATGCGTTTCTATGAAAGCCTTAGAAATTGCCACCCTGTTCCAACACTTAGCCGAACGTCGTCCTTTTTAAAAAAAGGAGATTGGCTCTGAAGTCTCAGCTTTTGGCTGGAAATGGTTCCCACCAAAGTCAATGGGAGTAGAATCGGTCCCTTGTAGAATATGCTTTACCCTTCAAATGAAAGGATTGTTGATACAAGCTTTCTTCACAGCCGGTCTTAGGCTTCCTCTGAACTAGCACTTCATGCAGCGATGGCCTAGTACCAGTACAACTCCAACGGCATTAGCAAACTAGAAGCACTGGTGTAGACGGGGCACAGGTAGTTTAACTACCGCTGTATCACGGTCAGTGGGACTGGAGTCAGAGGGTTTGTGTTGCCTGGAGGGATTATTATGGACTTGGGAATGGATGGTTAGGTTGGAAGCAATTTAGCCACATGGGCAGAGCAGTGCACAGGATTTAAAAAAGTTCCCTGTTCGACAACCTGTATTCAGCATCATTCTTTACTAATGAAACAATCATGTCTCTGAGCAACTGTGAAGGGCAGAGGGTTGCTTGGTAACTCTAGAAAGTCCCACTCTTCTGATGTTTACTGACAGGTGTCACCAAAATCAAAACATACATTCTGTGGGAAAAAAAAGTTTGAATGAAGTGTAGAAAACATCCTTGCATTTGTGAATATTTGCCTATGTGGTTTAAGTAAATATTTACTTCTACCGTAAGGAACAACAACTTTTTTGTGCTCATTTCAGATTGAAAGTACACATTTTGCTTTAGGTCTTTCATGACATTAGAAAACAGAAATGTAATTCAATAGACTTACCCCTTTCACTTCCTGACATGCTACAAAATGATGAACACTTGCAACTCCCATTAACTTTAGTGGAAGCAGTGGGTGTTTGGCACTTTGTCGGTGATGTTCAGGATCTTTCGGGCCCCTATTACTGCCCACTGCTGTCTCAGGACACTCAGTGCTTGTCTGCATGGAAACTTAGCGTGTGGACAGCCAGGGTGTAGATCTACAGCACACTTACTTGCTAAGCACTACGTTGCTGTGTGGCCCTGCTACTGTGCACTAAAAGTTCTGTAATGCACTTTGGCATACTCCTGTCTCAAAAAGCAACTATGGAATGTTTAGTGTGCAGGGTCCATGTAGCCACTTAGTACTTAACAAGCTAATGTGCCACACACTAAGTCTCTTGGTAGACAAATCCTCAAAGTCAGAATCAGTCAAAGGCTGAAAGGATTTGTGGAAAAAGCCTCAGTGAAGTCAGTGAAAGAGAGAGAGAGAAGTTGGGCCAATAAAAAAAAATATTACCTCACCCACCTGGTCTCTCTAATACCACTCTCGGACCAACACAGCTAAAAAAACACTGCAAACAACAATGAAACTAAAATTTTGATCATTTAAGATGTTCTCATTTAACTTTTAATGTATTGCAGTTCATTCTGGTTGTCTCTGCTGGGTATGATATTAACAGGGTTTTAGTACTACTGCAGTTCTGTTGGTTCCAATAGAACAGGACAGGATGAATCACCTGGTGAACTTAGTCCACATGAAAATTGCTTTATAATTTTCCAAAGAGAAAGAAACTTTGTAAGATTTCCAGCAGAGGCAGAAATAAATGTCTAGTTGTCAGAGCACACAACTGGGAGTTCTTTTGTTGGATTTCAATATCCAACCACTGATATTCTGTGACCTGTGACAAGTCTCTTAATTTTTCTGTACCTCAGTTACCCCATCTGTAAAATATAGAGAATAATATGCCATAAGGTGTTTGGGAATCTTGCTTATTTAATTTATACAGTACTTTGAGATCCTTGGAATAAAATTGTTAAAGAAAGTCAAGGTATTATTATTTATGTGCTCAAAAGACACTGATAATGGTTGTTTTGGTTTGGTCACTTATGAACCAGAGGGAATTTGGCTGGCTGGATATTGGTCCCACCACAGACAAATTCTCCTTTTGT
The DNA here is from genome assembly GCF_965140295.1 of Lepidochelys olivacea. Lineage (NCBI taxonomy): Eukaryota > Metazoa > Chordata > Testudines > Cheloniidae > Lepidochelys > Lepidochelys olivacea. The sequence goes on along the minus strand of NC_140414.1, from coordinate 41,396,407 downwards.
GAAAAAAAAAAAAAAAAAGTGTGAAAATTAAAAGTCTATGTCCTGCTCTGTTGCAATTCAAGTTTCAGCCTGGGATGGCAAAAGAGAATGCAAGACTTATGCCTGATTCAGCACTGTATGTTACTCCTGTTTATTTCTTGCAATTCTATTTCAATCTATGGAGTTATGATAGTGTTAAACCAGAATGACAAAGTGAAGAATCAGGCCCAATTTGTCAATGACTTCCCTCCTGTAGTTAGTTAGGTTCAATGGGGTGTAAGTCAGTGGAGAATGTGACCCATGCACTGAAGCTTGAAGCCATGTGCATATGAGATTGTGTACTACCAGGGCAATTCTGAAGAAGTTGTAAACACAGTGGAAAATAAGACCCTGTTGTGGCTCATCCCACATGCAGATGCTGCACTCCGTTCAATGCTGTGGCTGCGTGAAGAGTGCCACAGCATAATTCTTATGGAATTTAATGAGTTTTGTCTCTGTCCACGATATATATAAACACCATCTTGCTCACAAACACGTCTTCCTACATTCTGGGTCAAAACTGAAAAGACTACACATGCATTCCCACCCATGGAGAAAGCCATGAGGAGTTAGGAACAGCACAAAGTGTGCAGAAGTTCTCCCTCTAGAGGGAAAGGTTCAAGGAGAGGCACAGAGTAGACAGGAGCACATGGCTTCCCAACCACCTGGATATTCCCCCAAAAATACCTCAAAGAAATAAAGGAGAAAAATCTAAAAAAAAAGGGGGGGGAATTGTATGAAGCTGTGAAAGTGCAGACATCTCCCTTCTAATCCTTTTGCAGCCAGTGAATTCATGAAGCTATGTGAACCTACTGACTTACCACTCATACCCAACACTACCATTATCACCACTATTGTTATGCTGGAGGGTGGGTGGCTCTCAGTGAGTGTGTGTTTGATCTATGGGCTGTGCTGGTGGGTTTGAAAGTTCCCTTCAATTCAGGCTAAATGATGAAGCAGTTAAATGCCGCTTTGCTTAGTAATAGCTGAAACAACACAAGCCACCACATAAATCACTGGCCTGCATGCCAAGGCAGGTGTAGGAGTTGAGCCATATGGTATGAAAGGGTTTTCTCTGAGTCTGAATGCAAAGCAAGGGCAGGAGGCTGTTTTGTGAGGCTGTGAGAGTCACAAGCAGCCAGAGATGGCAGCAGGCCAAACAGACAACAAGACCAGCACTGGTAACATGGCCTTGAGAGAAAAAGCTTTTTGGACTGAGTACTGGCCAGGAAAAGACTTAGAACTGTGAGCAAAGAAACTGCCTCCTGTTTCATTCCAATTATGTTCAGGAAATCAGGACCTTGTGTGCATTCTTTGAAAATAAACAGGATTGCATGAAAGAAATATCCGACTATCATCCATTTCTTCTAATGGCATCAACCTGTAAGGTCTCAAATATTGGCTAACTGCTCAGGCCAAAACCAGGTATTATTCTTATATATTCCATTTTGAATTATCATCTCTTTTAAAGACTGTCAGGCAACTGATACACCCCAAGTGCTTGCAGATTTTACAGTTTTTGTCTTTTGATAGAATTGTCCTATGTCAAGATAGCTGATGTGCCATTCAAAGCTATGTTGTAAAATTACAGTCCCAACTATAAATAATGTTTTGATATTCAGTATTTTTAACATTCATTCATATATCTCAAATGCAAGGCACCTGTGTAAATCCAGAGTGACTCCAGTTAAGACTGAGGTGGCCTCGGAATCCTATTGAGTTCATTGTTGAAAGAGTTTATAAAAATGTTTTAAAATGTATTATTAATGTATATGGGGCAATAGTTATCTATAAACTGAACCATACAAACATTCAAAACAGTAACAATTTAAAGTTGCCAGTGAGAGGAAGTGACATCATTTTGTGCCAGGATGCTGGAAAGAGAACAAAAGTTCTTCTTTTGACTCACCATCATGGCCAGATCAAGTTAGTCATATTAACTTCAACTCAGAATTATGGAAGTTTTCTGAGCCTGTGTGTGAACCAGCAGGAGCTAGAAGAAAAGAGCAGGGACAGAGAGTTCCTGCAGAGAACAGTAAAACTTAGGAGAAAGCTTAGGCTGAGGTCTACATCTGTGGACCTTAAATTAAGAGTAAAGAAAACCCTCTGAAGGGGGACTGAGTTTTGGACACTAACTCAATGCTATGTGTGCTATTCCTGTGTGCTATTCTCAAAGTAGGGACTCAGGCTCTTCATGTGGCTGTGTAACTAAAGCAGGGTGAAACTTTTTAGACAAATAGTTTATTTGCTGAAAAACAGAGTTTTGGGTTGACTGAAATTATTCAATAATTCAACATACATTCACCAAACAGTTTAATCCAAAACCATTTTTGGGAACTAGATTCACAAGGAGACTTAGGGGCCATTCACAAACCCAGTGGTGGTTGCCCCTGTAATTTATAAAATTAAATATTCATAGACCAGAGAGAGAGGGTGAGAATAACTATAGCTTTGCAGTTAGGGCACCCACCTGAGAAGAAGGACAGCTAGGTTCAATTCCCTGCTCAAAAAATATTTAAGAATATATACAAAGTAGAACATCTTCAGCAAGAGCAAGAAAGAGACCACACCAGAATACACTATAGACCAGTGTGAAGGGCCCATCACCTGCAGTATGAGACACCCAAGTTCAAATCCCTGTTCCCAATCTGGCAAAATGGGGACATGAATCCAGGTCTCACATATCCCAGGTGAGTGCTTTAACCCTGTTGGGCTATAGGATATAAGAGGACACCACCTCCTCCATGAATGGCATTTCCAAATTTGCTTTTAATCAAACAGCAGTTAGGAATTCCCCCAAATCAAAACTATTTATTCTTTATTTTATTTTGTTTAGTTGAGAAAACTGAAAAAGTTTAGTATTGGGTAGATCCAAAATGAACTTATTTTTTTGAGGGGGGGCAGTGAACTGAAAAATGTATTAATTCTTTTCGCTGTTCCATATGGAACTTCACTCTATCACAACAGTGATGACCACTAGTCTATGGATGCAGTCACATTATTAAGGACACTAACACATCACCATTCATCCCCCATGCTTTGCCGTTCACCCATACAATTTTCAGATAAATGTCAATGCTGGATATTTATAAATCAAAACATTTATTTTCTAACTTCACACAGTAGCTACAAAAACGGGATGCCAAAATCATAACTGGCAATCCTTCTGTCATGAATCTGACCCCCCAAAATTATGAGAATGGCCAAAAAGAGTCATGAGGTTAATTTTTTTTCCCCTGAGACTATCTTGTGTTTTTGGTCCGTCTTTCAGTCTTTAACGTCTGCTGCCCACTCCCAATACGTGTGATAATTAAACTGTTGCCAGTTCTCCCAAACGCATATAGTATTGATTTTGGCCTCTCTGCAAGAGCTCTCACTGACTGCACTATGGTATGGAGTTGCCAGCTTCTCTCCAAGCTCTAACATTCTAATTGAATTAATTAATTGTGTCACTCCATTCCCACATTTGCCCATCTCCCAGCCCAGTAATTATTTATGCACATCAGCTCTGTCCCTCCAGTTCCCCCCTGTCACGAGCATTAGTGCATCTCTGCCCCTTCTGCAGCTCCAGGGCTCCTCACCCACCATCCCAGCCCTGGTGTTTGAAGCTGTGATGGGGTCCCCTTCCCAGGCCTGGAGGGGGCAGATCCAGGGGTTATTCACCCCCCTCTTTCCCTTCCTAGGCTAGAAAGGGGTGAAGAGCAGAGGGGGGAAGTAGACAACAGACTGACCCATTGTTTATAGGACGGGTCGGAGGTGGGGACAAGCCAAATTTAGTAGCTGTACTGTTTCTTAAACAGGGGAGGTGAGAGAGAGGAGCAGAATGACGTCAGTTCCTCCCATCTCCCCTACCCAAAATTTTATCTTGTATCCTGAGGTGAGGGTGAGAGAGCTCTGTTCACCTCCTGGAGCAGTTCTGATTGGTTGCTCTTCCCCAGGAGGAGGAGGAGAAGGCGGCCAATCAGAGAGGATTTTCCCCTGGACCCAGATGGACATCACAAGGGCTAGCGCTTGTTGTCTCATTGCAAAATTGGCTACAGCACTGGCCAAAAATCACATAAATGGAGTTAAAACAGAGAGTTGACCATGCTGGGTATGTTTCCCATGTTTCAGCTTACCCAACCTCTCCCTGCACAGCGGACCTTATAGTTACAAGAGATCTGCTCAACTCTGAGATCCACACTCAGAAAACCCCCAAACAAGCCACCCCACCTTTTCTGCATTTCCTCCTGGGGTAGGCATGCTCATGGATGATCTGAAGAGATATAGACACCTCTTGCTCTCCATCAGAGTCGTCCCTATATAAACAGTGCCAGCATTCCCCAAGCAGTACAAGACACCCCAGACACAGAAAGAATTTCCTCCAGGCTCCATTAGAGTAATAGGACACTTTGAAGTTATCAAAGCGACTATTATGCTCCAGTTTACTGCATATAACTGAGCAAAGCTTAGGCTACCTAATTGTGCTTAAAATACACTCAAATAGCAGATAATATTTAGTAGGAATCCATCCTATTGAAAACATAATTTTACTTTTAATAATGGGCACAACAGAAAAATTTATAGTCTGTGAAAATATAACATTTGTAAAGAAAACTGAAGACTATATCTAAACTAAACATAATGAATGTGAACAAAAAAGTGTATGTAGCTTATTAGGAGGTTATGGATATACTGTAGACCACTACTTTTTTCATATAGAATAGAAAATGAATGGTTCATCTTTAAAAGCCATCATCCTAAACATGTGGTATATAAGGGGTTGTTGGCAGTTCAAAAAGACAGTCAATCAGCTCATAGGGATAGAATGCAACATGACAACTTTGTCTGCACAATTTAGCAAAGAACCGGAATCTTGTCCATTGACATTTCCAAATTTCTGTTCAGAAACCAAGAAATAATCAGTAATTTATGATTTTCACAACATATTGGGGCACTCCTGTTCACATTAAAGGAAGCAATGACAATTCTATAATAATTTAAGCATGCAATAAAGCACCATAAAGACGCTAAATAAATGCTACTGTCAATATATTCTGAAACAGTAGCGGTTATCAAACTTTGGAAATACTAAAAACCAATGAAATACATTTGATTCTCTAGCTAGTCATTTCCCTAATTCAAATCACAGTACTTGAGAAATAACGGCTCCAATTCAAGAAAACACTTTACCAGGGGTTAGTCTATTCTATTCAGAAAAGCACATTTAACCTTAAGCATAGACCCACAAGAATTATTTCTCTATCCAACAACAAAGCATACCATTTTAAAGAAAGGAAAAGGCAAATTTGGAGCACCAGTGCATTTAACATGTGACACTAAATTTTCAAAGCAGTACACAGGCTTTTCTCCCTAAAGTCAAATGTATACCTTCTTGTCCAATGTGCATGGGGGCACACCTTTTCCCAAGCAGGTTGAGGTGGGGCTTGCATATGGCTCATAGATCCATGACTGTATAAATACACCATCCAAATTGCATGCAGAATGAAAGCTAAATAGCTGCTGAACCATCAAGGCTGAAGTAGCAGCTGCAGCATGACTCCTGTACTATTCCCTAGTCTGAAAGAGCAGGATTCTATCCCTTCTGATCCTACAGAACTCCACTAAGCACATTTTTCATTTTAGCTGTGTGCAAGACCCAGGAATTAGCCCCTCGTAGGATTTTTTCATTAGCTAGGAATGACTTCCGTCATTTAAGAGACCCACAGGAAGTGTTTTATTCTTGGTATGACTGAAGAGAGCAAATAGATATTTAAGGAAAGCGCCTGAGAGTACGACGACAGATGAGAGCATGGTGATGCTAGGAAATGACAGCATTAAATAACAGTGAGTTGATTGAAAGCAGCAGTGGTCCTATCCATGCCCATTATGCAGCAAATATGGTAAACAGTGTATTGTCTCCCTCAACATTACAAGTCTGTCACATGTTAGGCCACAGCTGCTTGTTCACTTTGAGTCCAGTTCTGTCAAATTTAGGATTACTTGCCTCATAAGCTACTACTCAATATAGGGCAAGGATGGCAGAATCTGACAGTTTATAGTCAAATGGCTTCAATTAGAAATCAAACAGAATAATTAAAAGATACAAATTTAGAACTTGTGGTCTACCAGAACTTTCTTTGTAACCTTGGCAATAGTATAATTCTAGCTTTTATTCATTGTCTGTCTTAACCTCAAGAATCTAGTTAATGGCTATAACCCCAGCCCATCACCATGTTGCAAATGGTAAGCTTTTCAGAGTCTTAAGAACAGAGAGACAATGAGGGTATGTCTACAGAGAGACTTGGTGAGCAAGCCAGGGAGTAAATGTACAATGCTCTAACCTGTTGTTTTAATCAGCAGTAGATCAAGGGGACTACTGTAAATGGGTAAGTATCAGAGCTCAAATCAGAACAAAGAAGTGGGTGGATCAATTCCGTGCTTAGACCAGTTGACCATGTCTCTTCCCACTGCACTCTGCCGATTTAATTTAAGTGTTGGTTTACTTTACGTATGACTGCATACTGTGCAAGTCAGTATAAAATGAATGAGCATAACCCAAAAATACATAGATGGCATTAGAGCCTCTATTCAGTCTTAATGATCAGTGGAAACAGCAAAAGGTCAGCTGGGTAAAGTCCAACATATTCAGAAGAGAGGCTGGCTGGCATCCAAAAAGCACTTTATCTAATTAAGTGGACCAGGACAGCAGAGATCCACAGAGGGAAAGATTCATGTGAAGAGTTCTCCTTTCAAGACTATTCTGGAGGCCCTGATACAATGAAAGAAGCTTATGTCAAAAATTCAAGCTCCAGTCCTACATGAGACTTAAAATGAGAGAGCTCTTCAGAGAGATTCAATATTTGCCTGAGTACAAATAGGGCAACAGAGGATGAGGGAGAACGATGAAACTATCTCACGGCAAGGGGATTTCACTGGGAATGAGTCTGCTGCACAGTGTTCACAGCTTCTGTAATTTTATTGCTAGTCTCATAATATTTGGTGTTTTTCTTGAAGCCCTGCTTCTCAAAAGTCATGCAATTACTCAGGAATCTCAAATCTCATTTTAAAAAGAAAAGTGATTTTCTAGCCCTCCTGGTTATAGAGAAATACTAAAAAACAAGACTCCTAAAGGCTCAAAACACCTCAAAGCAAATAAAAAGGTTTTTTTTAATGTCACGATTTTTAAGCCAATCTTATGGAGTTTGGGGCCGAATTCATAACATTTGAATGCTTGGGGTTGGCACACTGCCAAATGCCACTTTCAAACTTATGAGAGGGACAGGAAGAAATTGCTTGGGAGCATCAGAGAAGACCCAGGCCATGCCCCTTATTCAGACACTTGTGGATTTTTCTTCTTCAAGTCCTTCAATCAGGGTGAGGCTGAGGGTGGTACTGGCCACTGACTTCAACAGAGCCAGAATTTCAAATGAATGTTTTTCTGTGAGAGCAAAGTAGGGTGCAAGGACAACGTGAGGTGAATAAGAGCTGTAAAGAGTTTGATTTTTCACTGGACTGAGAGGTGGGGTAGGATATGTGGTTGTTGAGAGAGTGGACCATGGGGAGAAATTGTATGCCAACATTAGGCAATTTGCCTCTTCATTATTTGTCTATATCCATCTGTCTTGTCTAGTAAGATGGTAAGCTCTTCATGTCAGAAATGTCTTCTGTTTGTACAGTGCCTCACACAATGGAGTGCCATTCTGGAGTGCTACTACCAGAAGTACTAATAAATTTATTTGAACCAACTTCCAAATATTAATATTTGTCTAGGCATAGTCCATTCAGAAAGATGGATGTGATTCAAGCTAGTTCTTCTGTCCCTAGTAAACGATGGGAATAGGCAACCTGGAGGAAATGTCATAAAACCTTTCTATCCCTGAACCAAACCCAACCTGAACCTTGAAGGCACAACTAGATTTCATTAAGGAATACCTAGTAAGGTTCCTTGATTCTCCTTCCCTTCTTACCACACCTCCCACCTCTCTTGAAGGCAATGGAGGGGAGGAACTACAGGAACTATAGTGAGCACCTGGAGGGTTTGTGGTGATGAAGCTGGGAGACTGGACATTTGATGAATGAGGATGGGAAAGATTGCATTAAACTAGAATGGGATGTAGTCACATCTACAAAACACATTAGGAAAGTGAACACTCTACCTTCATTATAAACACATGCATTGTGAGTCTCAAACCCTACTCTCCAAGTTCAGTGTGCATGAAAGGTGTCTAAATATTCCTCCCTTTGTACACTTCTGTGACACCAACCACCACCCTCTATTGGCTGGAGATCCAAACACACACCATCCTCAAGTTCACCCACCTGTTATGAAATGGACCAGAGACTTGACCCTTTTGGGAGCTGAGATGAGGCAAAGTCAAAAGGTGCATGTTATTCTCCATACACAGTCTAGCCACAACAAGGGTTATCTCTTATACAGGGCAGAACTATAAATTGAGCATGATTAAAATATTGCACCTATGTACTAAAACATAACTTCAAGATTCTAATAATGTTGGTTTCTGGGGTTCCCCCCACCATTAACAGGTATGTATTTACCTTTTCAGCTCTATCTTAATGCTTCTTTATTTACAAATCCATTCCAGGGGGAAATTAGGATGGAAACAAGCAATTTTGTTTCAAAATCAGAACTAATAGAACATAGACCAGATGACTGGTTCAAAGAAGATAAACTACCACTCATTCTCACAGTGAGAATCTCTGCAGGCAAAAGAGTGAACACACATTGTCAGATGACCATGGCCAAGAAACTAAAAGTAGAAAATGGTACTCTTTACTCCTGACCATGAAGGAGGCCTGTCACAGTTAATTCTTTGTAGTTGAAAGTCCCAAAGCCAGATGACAGACTGTCTTGAGGACACAAATTACCCAATGCATGGGGAAACAGTTCCATGGTGTATGGGAACTATGAGAATCCAAACAATATGCTAATCAAATACATTCATTTTAATAGGCCTATAAGGACTGCTGTCTTTACTAATTGCCTTCCAAGCACTTAAGATACTTTGCATTTTATAGAAAATTCCTATACTATTTCCTGCCAATATAAGAAAAATGACTTCACAGAATCCTAGAACTGGAAGGGACCTCGAGAGGGCATCCAGTCCAGTCCCTTGCACTTAAGGCAGGACTAAGTATTATTTATACCATCCCTGACAGGTGGCGTGGGGGATGTCGACCTAAGATATGCAACTTCAGCTACGCTAATAGTGTAGCTGAAGTCGGCGTATCTTAGGTCGACTTACCTGGCCACGAGGACGGCAGCAAGTTGACCACTGCCCCATCGACTCCACTTCCGCCTCTCGTGAGCTGGAGTTCTGGAGTCGACGGGGAGTGGTTTTGGGGATCGATTTATCACGTCTAGATGAGACACGATAAATCAATCCCCAATAAATCGATCACTACCCGCCGATCCAGCGGGTAGTGAAGACCTGCCCTTACAATACTCCTGCTAATACATCCCAGAATGTTTGCTTTTTTTTGCAACAGTGTTACACTGTTTACTCATATTTAGCTTGTGACCCATTATGATCCCCAGATCCCTTTCCACAGTACTCCTTCCTAGGCAGTCATTTCTCATTTTGTACGTGTGCAACTGATTGTTCCTTGCTAAGTGGAGTACTTTGCATTTGTCCTTATTGAATTTCATCCTATTTATCTCAGACCATTTCTCCAGTTTGTCCAGATCATTTTGAATTTTAATCCTATCCTCCAAAGCACTTGCAACCCCTCCCAGCTTGGTATCATCCACATTGCCATAATCTAAATCATTGATGAAGATAGGGAACAGAACCAGACCCAGAACCAATCCCTGCTGGACCCCACTTGTTATACCCTTCCAGCATGACTGTGAACCACTGATAACTACTCTCTGAATCATTTTCCAACTGACTTACTGAATCAGACCATGTTAATACACATAAAACACAGTACTTTGCACAATAATTGACCATTGATGTTGTATAGCATGTGTGGGTATAAACCTAGTTTAGACCTTCACACCAGTCCTAAGCCACTGATGCTGAAAGTTGGTGTCACCACAGTGTATTGCACAGGAGTCAAATCTCTTTCAAGCAACTGCAAAATTATGCAGTGTTTATTTTGACCTCTCTATTTTACATGTACAGGTCACACTGTACCTGCTTTTTTCATTGTCAGTGGTTAATGGATCCAGTGCTTCACCCAATATCGTTAACATACTTTTAGAAAAGAGGAGTTTTGTCTAACCAGTTCCAGAAAGGAAGCACTTCATGGAATGGATAAAACAGTACCAGCAGTAGTCATGGTTGGTAGTAGAATAGGAACCGTTAACTAATAGAAATGCCCCAGCATTTAGACATTGTCAAAAGTAATAAAATATTGCACTCTCATCTTGATGTAATTGCAGTGCTACTATCATGGTCTTTAGAAAAGTGTTTCCATCTTTCCCAAATGATCTATTAGACTGTGACTAGCAACTATTCCACTTCTTAATGTCTGTGGTACTTTATGTCCTCTCATGAGGAACCACAGGCCTAGGCAGTACAGTCTATTTGTTGTCACTGCACAGAATCTCAGCTCCTTAGTTATAATTCATGACAAAACAGACACATGGCTCCTCTTAAAATGTGAAAGAACAAAAGTTCCCCAACTGGATGAATGTAAATCTTAGAAGCAGGTTTCTGATGCACATATTTAAATTTAGAATTTGCTTCTCATAAATCCTCTCAAAAGTAACTAATGGGGTGGAACATAGCCAAAATGTTTTTGAAGTATCTGCAGATTTTTTTTCAGCATTCACCCAGTTCTACCTATTATACTGACAATTCTTTGGAACAAGCCATTTCTTTAAAAAAAATAGAAACTCCTCGAATAATACTTTTAAAAAGAACCCAGTAATTCTCTTTATGCTCTCAATAACACAGAGTGTACAACATTAGATTCTGAAGTGCAGAAGGATCTCCCTCCCCCCCCCCGCAACTCTTTTTTATTCAAATTTTGATGTGACACTTGACTACTTAATCATCTCCTATTTTACTTTGGCAGACAAGATACTTTTCTGAAGTAGTTAGGAAGAGCTATGTGATTATTTTGGTTCTCATTCTTAAAACCACTCTTTAACAAAATAATGGCCTCATCTGTGAAATTTTAGTTAGAGTTTTGACAATTTTTTCCTTCTAAACCTTCATTATCTGAGCTTTCTACAATGACCATGGTATATCACAAAGACTTTTTTTCTGGGCTGAATGTTGGCATATGGACAGCTAGGGAACAAGAGATTTTAGTGAGGCTGTTTAGGAGATATTAGAAGGTTACTGGGAGATGAGAGGATCACAATAACTCAGCAGTGACCTGGCCCTGGCCCTGACCCTTTCCTAGCCTGCCCCATCAATATGCAAGACTGCACTCCGGCTTCGTGCGGATTCACCGACACTGGGAACTCACCACAGTGTGAGTTCTGCCAGCAGTAAGCTGAGCCCAGTCCTATGGCCAATACATTGCAGCTGTTTTTGATCATTCTAAAAGTAGGGGTTTTGGTTTTTTTAGCCTCTGTTGGAGTCTGTGCACCGAATTTTAGTTCACCTTGCAGGGTTTTAGTCCCGAAACAGAACTGGATGAAATTTCTGTTGAAGTATTTGCTACATTTGTGTTTGGTTATTTTTCCTTTACCTATTTTTTAAAAATCTAAAACATCAGCTTTTATGCAAATTTTACTTCCTTCCTGCAAACTCTCAGCCATTGTACAAATTCAGGGGTCATTTTTCCCAAATTTCATTAGATGTTCTCAGCAAATTAGACATACATGACTTGATTTCGCAAGTTCTTAGTACATGGAATTGTCACGGACTTCAGTGGGAGAACCACGGGTGCTAGACTTGCAGTATTGGTCCCAAAAGAGCACAACTCCTACAGATAATTATATGCATGCTTAACCATATGCATGAGTGGTCGTCCCATTAAATTAAACTGCACTACTCAACTGCAAAAAGTTAAGCATGTGTCTAAGTGTTTGCAAGATTAGGTCTTCTGTCACTATTTGATGCAAACTGGGCTCATGGAACAGGCTTATTGATGAAAAACCCAACCCAAAGTCTAAGGCAGCGGTCACCAACTGTTGATCGCGATCAACTGGTCGATCCTAGAGGATCTCCCAGTCGATCGCAATTTCCAGCAAGGTAGACTCCACACCTCAGCCCCATGCCACTCCCAGAAGCAGCTAGTGCAGCCCCGCAGCCCTGAGAGTAGGAGGGGGTGGCAGGGTCTCCCTCTGCGCACTGCTCCTGCTTGCAAGCACCGCCTCTGCTTGCAGAGAGGAGCAGTATGCAGAGCCACATGCTCCCTGCCCACCCCCCCCAGGGGCCACAGGGGCGCGTTGGCCCCTTCTGGGAGCAGTGTGGGGCCAGAGTAGGCAGGGAGACTGCCTCAGCCTTGCTGAGCCTGCTACCAACTGGGAGCCGCCGGAGGTAAGTGCTGCCCAGTGGGAGGCCGCACCCCAACCCCCAGCCCCCTCCTGGAGCCAGCACCCCATACCTCCTCCTGCACCCTGAACCCCTTCCTGCACCCTGAGGCCCTGCCCAGAGCCAGCACCCCAAACGCCCTCCTGCATCCCAAGCTCCAGCCCTGATCCTCCTCTCAGAGCCAGCACCCCATACCCCCTCCTGCACCCCAACACTCTGCCCCAGCCCAGCGCCCCCTCCTGCACCCACACTCCATCCTAGAGCTTGCACCCCTCACCCCCTCCTGAACCCCAACCCCCTACCCCAGCCTGGTGAAAGTGAACAAGGGTGGGAGAAGAGTGAGCGGCAGGGGGAGGGACATGGAATGAGTGGGGGGGAGGCTTTGGGGAAGGGAGGGCCTCGGGCTGGATGCTGTGCATAACAGTGGCACCCTTTGTAGCAGTAACAGCATTTCCAAAGGTGAGTAGTAATCCAAGGAGAAAAACTAGATCTCAACATTCTTTATGCTAATTTTATTGTACAACTATTTTGTAAAAACAACCAACCACTGATGGGAAAACAAACTAAAACGTGATAAATGGGCCTCTCTCATATACTCCATATTTACAAGTCTTTTTGCAACTCTTTGTAGATATAGTTAAAAAAAATCCAAAAAATTTGGCCCGTTTCCAGTCATTTGAGTCTCTAATAACAGCACTAATTGGCATTCGGCACTAGGGACGTTGTTTACTGTAGGTGATTGTGAGCAACTAGATTTTAATCTGCTTGGACACACTTAAGCCTTTCAGCTAAAAATAATCCACTGAGTGTTTGCTTACAGCCAGATACCACACAGAAATAGCCAGGGAAACCTCAGACTTCTGCACTCTGGGTCAATAGCAATCAGATGCTTTGTGGGGGATGATACTTTAGATGGCCAGGAAGAAGGGGGTGGCTGATCCTACTGCTTTCCACAGTAAAAAGGGATGTCTACATATTGCATGGAACCTCTAGAATGTTTCCCACTGTGTTCATGTACATTTTCTAACTGGAGTTTTATCTTTCTTGTAGTGGGACAATCATGTCCACGTTTCCAGCAATTGTTCCCAAGGGAGGAGTGGCACCAATAGTTGTAAAACCTCCCATTACTTCATTTGAATCCATTTAAAACTGCCCTGGAATTATGAAGTGCTTCGGGACCCACATAAAACTACCTGAGGGTCAAGCACTGACTATAAAATTACAAAAAAGATGCTTTCTGAATTTTTAGATGCTAGGTTAGAGTTTGAGAATTAAATGATCAAAGGAGCCTCCTTCTCTCTAGCAAACAAGGAGGTCATCACTAGCACATGACAACCACTGAAGTTGGAGATGCATTAGAAACCCAGTGCAGATAAGAAGAACCAACCTTCTAGAAGCACCTCTGTATTCACACCCTACAAACTATTGTAATAATCTTTATAAAATATGCCTTGTGAAGTCTCATTTGAAAACTAAAGTCACCACTGATCATTAATATTCTTGGGTGAGGTAAGTACACAATGTGTGTTAAGAGTTATGGACATAGTGGAATTATGACTAAATCAGCCACCTCAGGAGGAGCTGGTAAACAGGTCTGCTATTGACAACAGAATGTATATTTCATTCTCTGATCAGCCCTGTCTTCAGGCAAAGACAATGAAGGTCCATTTCTACACATTAGGTAAACAAAGCTATTAATCTAACAAGTGGGGGAAGAAAGAGCATGAAGTGTCCTTCACCACCAGACTCCATGTCACCTTCCTCAAAGCCTGAATAAACTTTACTTTGAGGGATAACCCTCAGAAGAATCCATTTCAAACATTTAATGGTTTATAAAGGAAGAGGGGTTGAACCTCAAATGATAAGCAATTGTGTCAACTGATTGTATACAATATAACTGTATTATAAAACTGTACAGAGTGAGGTCTTTTCTGAAAGCTAATGACACACTGGTGATTGATACCATGATGAAATGTATGTACTAACACTATATGAGGAAATAAGGATACTTAATATTAGGTTTTAAAGTCTGTGGCCAAAGAGTGGGAAACAGGTTCCCTCTCAGACAAGAGAGGAGGCAGCTATCTACCTGTCTCCTATGTAAATTCAGCACAGTGGAATCAAAACAATGTAAGCCCCATTTACACAGAAATCAGAAAGGGGTGATGGGAAGTCCACCGGAAAGGAAAAACAGCATGAGGTCATCCTGCCTCTTAAAACAAAGTCTTTGAACGATATAAGAAAAGGTAGAAGCCATCTTTGGCATCCATCACTAGACCGACACAAGGCAACAGAGCTCTTGAAAGTTGAGAAAGATGGGTCCTTCAACCACAGGGGATGGGGGGGAAGTCATCTCTGGAAACTGAATATAGGTGAGAAACCATCTTGAACAAAGCGTGTACCTTGCTAGATTCAGTTTTAAATTTTTAGATGCATATTTTCACTTTTACATGTAACGCTTTCTAACTTTATTCATTTTATTTGGCATCACTTAACCTATGTCCTGTTAAAATATTTGTTTTATTTTTTTTTACCATAAACCATACAGAGAAGGGTTATTTACCATGGTTAAGTTAAAAAGCTGTCATGTGCTTTTCTGTCTTTAGAGGAAAAAAACTACTCTGTTATTTCTCTGAACTGTCCAGAAGAGGGCTTCACATTACACAGCACATGATTTGGTGAAAATTCAGGATTGGAAGTGTGCTGGGGTCACCTTGATGTAACCAAGGCTGGTGGAAGCCTGAGTGGATTGTGGGGCCATAGACATACTACTAGGGTCAGAGCTGCTGAACCTGGATTGGCTACACAGCACACAAACACTCAGAGCATGACCTACATGTTTGTAGGTTGGCTCAGTGTCTCAGGCTGTGAGCTACAGCAGCAAAGCACTAAGTCACACAGGGTTGCTGGGCAAGTAGTGACACAATCCCTCACTGGTCTGGATTGCACCCTACGTTGTGATAGTATACATCTTCTGTTATAATTGAGAAATAAAGATTCAATATCCATCTTTCACCTATGTGGCCTGGTGAGAGATGGGCTAATTTTGTAGCTGTCCCAACCTACTTATAAATTGCCTTTCTTTTGCCTGAGTGGATTCTCAATGCCCTGCTTATGGAAAACATCCACAGATCCTCCACCTGACTCTCTAGGACAGGGGTGGGCAAACTTTTTGGCCTGAGGGCCACATCAGGGTTCCAAAACTGTATGGAGGGCCAGGTAGGGAAGGCTGTGCCTCCCCAAACCCTAACCCTATCTGCCCCCTCCCACTTCCTGCCCTCTGACTGCCCCCCTCAGAACCCCCGACCCATCCAACCTCCCACACTCCTTGTTCCCTGACTGCCCCCTCCTGGGACCCCCTGCCCCTAACTGCCCACGGGACCCCACCCCCTATCCAATCCCCCCTGCTCCCTGACCCCTATCCACACCCCCGCCCCCTGACTGGCCCCCCGGGACCCCGCCCCCTATCCAAGCCCCCCTCTAAAGCCCCTTTCAGAATGTGGCCCTGCAAACATGGGCAGAGGACTCAGGAGGAGCAGAGGCAGCCGCGCAGCTGGAGAGAAGCAGCAGTTTCCCCTTCAAAGCGTCGCTTCTCTCCAGCCAGCTGCACGGCCACCCAGTGCTCCTCCTGAACCCTCCACCCACGTTTGCCGTGCTCCCGCCACCCAGCTGCTCCCCTGAGGCTGCAGGTGAGCCTCCCTCCCTGCTCTCCCCTGCCCCCGCAGTGCAGCCCCCTCCTGCACAGGTGGGCGCAGCGCACTGAGGCTATGGGGGAGGGGAAATAGCAGGGGGGGGCAGGGGCTAGCCCCCCCGGCCGGGAGCTCAGGGGCCAGGCAGGATAGTCCCACGAGCCGGATGTGGCCCGTGGTTTGCCCACCTCTGCTCTAGGAGTTAAATGCCTTATAGGGAAAATTTACTTCACGGCAATTCAAAGCAAGATGTGCACGGGGGGGTTTAGGGACGTAGCAGAATCACCATAAAAGTAAAGAGGTCCCCTGCCAACTTCACAATTTGGTACCAACATGCTTAACAGCAGAATTATATAGCTTTATTTTTTAGTTATTGTATCTATTTAGTTTAGGCATTTATACAACAGCTGTGAATTGTACAAACACATTGTTTCTATCTTCTTTCATGTTTACTTGCCACACCTCCTGAGCAATCAAATTGCAGTAATGTAATCAGATCATCCTAGGGAAACATCATGGGAAACTAGATATAAAAAAAAACTTGATATAAAAAAGAAAATGCGGACTCAAATTGGGGTGCTTATTAGTAAATTAGATTCATGTAGATCTTTATGTTTATTTCTGTGTACTTAACAAACAAACACAATATATTGCAATTTGGCAAGGTTCATTTCTCCTGGAATGTGTGTCAAAATACCAAATTTGCTAAAAATCTTGACCAATAATAATAATTACATTAATTATTATTTATTTGAATTACTGTCACACCTAGGAGGCTAGTCATAGGTTCGGTACAAACACAGACCAAAACGACAGTTCCTGCCCCAAAGAGTTATTAATTATGGTATTAATGCATGTAAAACAAACATTCACTTTCTCAGATCTCCTCCTGTATCTTATTTATTTAGCTCACAAAAATAGTTTTATAGCCCACAGTCCTTAAATCTATTCAAAACTCTGCTGCAGAAATCATCTTCCTGGCTTGTTGCTTCAACTGAATTGCATTCCTCTACTGGTTCCTCATTCTCCACTGCATCATGGACAAATTACTTCTTTTCACTTTTAAAACCATATTACGGCCTCTCTCTTATATGGCCTAGAGCCATCAACCTCCTCATTGGCTCTGCTAGTGTTACCAGCCTTTATTGCTCTTTAATCAAAGTTTCACACAAGCACCTTCACACTTTCTTCTCTTCTGCATGTGAGGAGCTCTCTGTAAAGATGCCCACACAACACTTAACAATGGCTAGGCACTTGGTGTGCTGTGAATGTTGCTTTTTACATTCATTATAGTCGTCTCATTATTACTTTGTGCCGCTATCCCAAATTGTGTCTTATCACATACTAAAACTGCAAGCTCTTTGGGGCAGAAACTATCTTTGCATTTTAAGTGTGTACAATCCCTAGTGCAATGGAGTCATGATCCCCAGTTGGGTCATGAGGATGCTACTGCAGTACAAATAAATAACAATAAATAAATACTGGCTGCATGTTTGCATGACCTGCATGTTTGTAGGTTGGCTAAGTGTCTCATGCTGTGAGCTACAGTAGCAAAACACTGTAAGTCACACAGGGTTGCTGGAACGAGAATATGAAAAATGAGAGACAAGGTGGGAGAGAGGTAAATCTCAGCTTTGGCTGATGAGAGATACAAGCTTTTGAGCTTACACAGAATTCTTCAGGTCCTGAAGACCTCTCCCACCTTGTGTCTCTAATATCCTAGGACAGACATGCCTTAAACACCACTGCATATAATATGAAAAATATCAGTTCCTCTTATTTGTTTGAAAAAGAGTGAGTGCATGAGTAGCAGTGTGAAGAGGAGGATTGGGATAACTAGTGGACAGATATCGGTGGGGTGGTAGCTTGCATAGGTGACTGTTAAAGCTGGGAAGCTGAACCTCACTACACTCTGCTACCACAATAGATAGGACACGAGAGGAGGAGCTGGAAGAAAAAAGTAGTAAGCCAGCTGCAGAGCACTCATCCATGAGAAAGAACTGCCCAGGAACAAACTCTTCCCAGCTAGTATGATTGGGAATCCAAGGTTTACATTAAATTATAACATTTTTTTCACACCCAAAGCCAATTTATTTAGCTAGAAAGTACTTTTTCAGTGTGGTTTGAATTGTGGTACTGCCAGGAATAAGGGGCTCAGAAAGGCTTGTTTGCTTACAATACAGATGTTCTGTTAAATATGTGCTGTGGGCGTAGTCATCTGTGCCAAAGTGGATGCTCCAAGTAAAAGGCCAGGGCTGAAAATGTAGCCCAAACTGACTCAGAACTTGACTGTGAAGGTCTTAAATTGATCTAAACCATAAAGCCATGTAAGGTTTTCCTATTTGCAGGGTCTTTATCTGTTACATACAATACTTGTGTACAGCAAACAGATGCCCATGCAGTCTCTCTTACCTGATTACATGTGTTGATGTCTATTCCACCCTTCAGATATTCCACTACTTTGTCCAGATTGCCAGCTCTGGCAGCTCGAAGGAAGCTTGCATTGCTGTCAGACTGTGACAAGAGGAGGAAAAAAACAAAATTCAGATTACTGCTTTAAAGAGAATACAGCACTGATACAATAATAGGTATCCACATTGTATGCTGCAGCTGTAACAATATGGTGCAAAGAAAACTGTCCATACATTTTACCTTCATTGATTCCTATACACCCCAAACAATACAAAATTGGTACAAAGGACCTATCGAGTCTCAGACTGAGCAAAATATTGCAACAATTGCCAAAGGTAAAAAATTAGTTAGCCTGAAGGAAGAGAGTAAAAATCCTGCTAGTTAGCATTAACAATAGTACTGAAAGGAACAGAGTCTAGCTAAGTACAACCAACTTGCCAGTCACAGAATCCCTCTATCTATATATATGTCCATATAGGATAGTTTACTAACATTTCAGCAGGAACCTCTGATGACTCTAAGGTAGTTTACTAACATTTCGCCTGGTCATAAGCAAACAATCATCTCTTCTGCTGTTGTTTCCATTATTGAGAGATAAATCTCACTAGAGTTTGGGCTCTTATTTGACTGTGCCTGGCTAACACTCACTCACTCAAAACACCCAGTAAAAATATTTGAATGAGAGAAGGCCCCAGCAGACATCCGTAATCAGCGGAGATGAGCATGACTAAAACAGCTTGAACACATGAACAATTATTAACAGAGTGTGTAAATGTGGCACGGCAGACAGCCCTAACAAGTTTCCCAAGAAAACAGTGCTGCAGGTAGGTTTAACCTTGGGCCACAGACCCAAAGGGGATGAAGTATCCCAGGTGAAGTATCTATATCCAGGTGAAGTATCTATATCCAAGATAATGTTGAAACCATCATCATTCCCCTCCTATGCTGTTTTTGCTCATATATTCACATTTAAAGTCCAACAGGTTTATTGCCAGTAACCCAAGGGAGTATCAAATGCTTTTAGCCCAGCTCCCTTTGTCTTTAATTAGAGCACAGAATTCAGATTGGCCAACAGACACAAACACAATGATGCACATATGTGAGCCTGCAGTTAAGTCAATTGCCAATTAATACAGCTGTCAGCAGAGAGAGAAGAAAGGAGTGCTATAGCAGCAGGGTTAAATCAGTATGATTATGGTCATGTATGAAGATTTGGGGACCTAATGAAAGAGAGAGTAATTCTTGCTATTTTATACTTTCTGCAGGCAGAACAGAAAATGCAATTTGAAGGGAAAGGCTAAATAAAAAAAAAAATCTACTAGTATGTTTTTGACTGGTAACATTCTTTCTAGCACAGGAGGAAATTATTGAGATCATAGTGATGCAGAAGAATAGGCATAAGAATGGTCTGCTACTTAAAGTTTTGCTGAAATATCTCACACTTACATTAAACACATTTTCCATCTACTCCCATCTCCCTGCTAGGAGCAAGACTGCGAAGCCCATTCTCCTGAAGGCCCCACAATACTCAAAGCCAGCTTTTGTGCAGCTTAATAATACTAATCACATTGATCCATTTATTTCAACCACCACTGTTCTTCATCCCTCCATAGGAGATCAATTTACATCACTGGTTCCTACCTATTTTAATCTACAGCAGATGGAGATCATTAGAACTATTCTTTTTGCAACTGTATTTCATGCCAAGACAAAAAATTTCCTTCCAAATTCCTTTCAGCAAATTTCAGTACATTTTCCACGTCTTTTATGGTGTTAAGAAAACAGACGATCTTTCTTACACACAGCAGGGTGGAGAAGAAAGGTAGCATAGGAATTTGGATTTACAGAGCCTGAGGCGTGAGCCAATCAGGCATTGGATGAAGCATGACACAGCAGCAGTCTCTGCCACATGCTTGAAACTGTATCAGTGGTTTTCAACCTATTATCAGTGGAACACTGGGGATCGGCAGACTATGTGAAAGGGGTCCACAAAAGGTTGTTGTTACCAAAAACAGTGCTTTTCAACCTGTGGTCCGTGGACCTCTGGAGGTCTGCAGACTATGTCTAAGATTTCCAAATGGATCCACACCTGCATTTGAAATTTTTTAGGGGTCCAGAAATGAAAAAAGTTTGACAACCGTTGGTCCATATCAAAGGAGATCTTGAGCAGTGCAGCATCTTCTGTATTACACGTGTGTGCACACAGCAAAATTATACTGTAATTTTTACTTGACCTTGAAAAAAATCAACTGTCTTGAAGTAGAAGCATTGACAAAGGGTTTTAAACACATAAAACCCTAACTGGTGTGGTACCTGCCTCCTTGAATGACTGCATCTCTTCATGTGATACTGCTGGAGTTAAAAGCAGGAGAGGTGCTCATGCTGAAGCCTCTTTTAGAAGAGTTTAAAAGATGGCCATTGAGAATGTCCTGCCAGCATCACTTGGCTTCAGAATTTGCTCCCCACCCACTTGGTCTCAAATATCCTAGATGTGTTGACCTTCAGGTCATACTACAGGGTTGAGCTTTGTAGGAGAGATTCTGAAGAGTAGGAGGTTGGTTGAGGAGCAATTTCTTAGAAAGGGTGAGGTGTTTGGTGGGTTTTTTTTCCTATTTTTTCTTTTTAATGAAAAGTTTGCTTGCTTGCTGTTGGTTTGTGCTTAGTTGTGATTTTAAACAATTGTCAAAGCTGCCCAGATGTTGGAATAGGGGTGTTGGGTTTGTATGTTACAAATCTAAATTAAAGTTTTAGAAGTGCTAACATTTAGGTTTATATTTGTGTCAGAACTTTAAGAAAAAAAATATATGTATCGATTCAAGCATAGAGAGAAAGGCTACAGATCCTTACAAAGGTCTCCACCATGAGGCAAAACTTCAAGAGCTGAACATATTTAGCCTTTAAAAAAAAAAGAATAGGAAAGATTTGATTGCAGTGCATAAATATTTTAAAGGGTGACACCTGCACTTTGGGACAGACCTGCTCTTATTACAGAGAGATGGTAAAAGAAGAGGTTGTGATGGGACATGTTTGGAATTTATTATATCAAGGGGATTTATATCAAAACCTCAGCAGAGAGAAAAGGAGCAGGTACTACCGCTGAATTTGGATTGAAGGACGAACCAGTGCTTAATGTATTCTCTGTACCAGTTGAAAAGCTGGGCTGGCCAGTCAAGTGGGAGATCAAGCAGACCAAAAGTTTCTACACCTTGTAGGACATACTTGTGAAAGCACACTGTGAAATCATTAGTCAAAGGGTAGTGAACATATTTTAGTTTGAAAGTTAAAAGGATCAACTGCAGTTTGTTTTCTTTGCTCGCACAATAGCAAGCCAGATAAAATCTCCATCCACCAACTGTTTGCCACTATAGTTTTTGGTCCTGAGTGACATGGAAAGAACCACAAAAACTTCTCTCTCTGGAAAATATGTACTTCAGCTATAAATACTAGGGCTGAAATTTTTAAAGGAACCTAATAGAAGCAGTTGCTCAAATTCCACTGTAATTCAATGAGAGTTTGAGACATAAATCTCTCAGGCCCTTTGAAAGCCCCAGCCTAATCTTAATTTCCCCCCTCTCACCTCTTCCTCACTGCCACACGCACTGCACGTACATTATTTCCCCTTCTCTTTATGGTACTCCCTCTCATGTTATTAAACATCTTCTCTATCACTGGCTCTGCCAAGTATGGAACAGCACGATAGTACAGGTTGTGAGTGCAGATGCATGTGACTGCTGCCTATAGTGTCAACGCACAAACACAAACAGATGAAATAGCATTTGCCACGGAACCGTATCGTACATTGATTACAATCCATTCAGCGCTTTACAAGTCACTGATGTGAAAGCCCATTGAGCTCAAATGAAATCCCTGATATTCTCTCCTTTTCAAACCCTCCTCCCTTTTTTAAAAAAACAGGTAGAGCAGAGTATCTGCTCAGAAGGAAATTGATATGGCTTCACAGTAACTTTACAGAGTGAGAACACATTTCTCCTAAATAGGGGAAAGAATCACTTTTAATCACTTATAATGGAGGAAATGATGAAATTCTGGCTAGTTTCATCAACAAAGTATGGTCACTAGATTTTCTAGAATCCCATTAGAATCAAAATTAGTTTCTTCTTTTAATAAGAGTTTTCCAGAGTATCAATAAAAATATAATTCCAACCAAAACTTTGAAATAATGGGCCAACTTCATCTTGTGGACTTCAGTGGAGTTACATCGTAGGAATTTGGTCCAGAATACCCAAAGGCAAGTTAATTACCGGAAGCAGACCTGGTTTAATCTACACAAGACAAATTAGTTAATTATTTGTGTTACCGTAGCACCCAAAAACCTCAAATAGGATCAGGCTTCATGCTCTCTCAGGACAACAAACACATTCCTTGGTTCAAAGAGCTTACAATATAAAAAGGAAAAAACAGATGTGGGGGGGAAACAGATACAACATACAGACATAGGCCGGGGTCCTGCAAGTGGATCCACACTGGCAGACCCTTTTGCCACGGAGGTCTGACTGCAGGGCCAGGGACAAACTGCTCAGGTCACTGAAAGACACATGTCTACAGTCACAGGCAGTTTGTTATCTTCTTTTATTTGTTTTGTCTTTTACGTTTTTCTGTTTTCAATTTTCTTACATAAAACAGAATTTCCTTTCCCTATTCTATATAGAAAATCATTGACTATTTTTTTAACTTTTTTTATTAATTTCTTTTTAAAAAACACCTGTTTTTCTTTGTAAAATTAGCAAATATCCCTGCTGCCTACCCTGAAATAGGTTTTTTCCTCAAAAAAATCCGATTTAAATAAAAAAAATTCATCTAAAGATAGTTTTAATTAAGATACATTGTAGCTCAAAGAGACAATATATTCATGTAATATTTAAGAAAAGTTTTATAAATGAGTTCCAATAGTTTGTGGATTAGGGACCCAATCTTATGGGATTCCAGGGGCTTCTGTATAGATTATTTAGGTTAATCTTTCTCTCTAACCAATGGGACTCAGTGCTCAGTCTAGAAGACACCATCAGAGATGCTTAGTTTTGCAGTTCCCAAATGTGGATTTGTGTCTCCAGAGATAACATGATTGTTAACAGCAAAATGTGTTTTTAAATAAAAATAAATAATTATTATATAGAGGTGAGAAATAACAGACCTCAACCCTATTTTCTCTCTGCACATTTGTGAACACAGAGTCAATCCCTTACCTCTTTCTAAAAATGAAAAGTTTCAAAAAGTTCAATGAATAGAAGATTGTTAGGGGCGGAATAGATCTGGACAAGGAGAAGTCTGGAGATAATGTGAGAAGGGAGGGACAGGCAGTAGAAACAAAAGTGAAACTGTTTGAGCAGCATATTCCAGAAGTCTTGAGGTCTTTCTGAGTGTAGCCTTCACTGATTTGAGATCTACCATACCATTCTCTCACTAGAAGGGAAATCCTATAATAGCAGCAGGCCATAAAAGAGACCCACTTTGGGTCTCATCTATCTCTGAGTTGTGAAGAATATGTATTAAGGTTATAACAACCAACAAGAATGCACTTTTATGTAGAAATCCATGATTAAATCAAGTCTTCCTGACTAGTGATTTAAATCATGATTTAAATCAAATCCACCCTGATCTCCCTACAGCAATAAAAGCTAGACGACGTCATCAGTCTACTGTTTTCATGAAAGCAACTCTGCTGCTGCCAGGTTTCCTCCTTCCAGAGAATGGGAGGAGACTCAAGTCCCCAACCCATGGCTCCTGCATCACTTGCCTCATTGGGAAGTAGGGCCTGAGAGTGCTTACGGAATCTGGTTCTCCGGTATTGGGGAAAGCAACTGAAGAGCATGAGCAGAATCTCAAAGTCAAATAAAGTTTCAGTAGCTTTGTAAATTAATGACTTATCCATCACGGACATCTTTGGCATTTATTGCATTGATAAGAACCATAATGATGCTTTAAGAGCTCCCCTGTGTTCTGAAGTGTAATTCTAAATTAATTGGTTGGACTTTTTTTCCCCCAATACATTACCAAGTTTATTTTTCCGTTCTTCTCTTTGTGGATCTTTGAACATGGTCAGAAACAAACACACACACACACACCCTTGTAGCGTTCAGGTGCATTATACTCAGTACACTCAGAAAAGAGAACAGAACATATTGTTGGTGTAGGCCAGAGATGGGCAAACTATGGCCCACGGGACCGTCCTGCCTGGCCCCTGAGCTCCCGGCTGGGGAGGCTAGCCCCCAGCCCCTCCCCCACTATCCTCCCTCCCCCACAGCCTCAGCACGCCGCGCCGCCAGCACAGGAGGGGGCTGCACTGTAGGGGCAGGGGAGAGCAGGGATGGAGGCTCACCTGCAGCCTCGGGGAGCAGGCGGGCGGTGCAGGTGGCGGGAGCACGACCGGAGGACTCAGCAGGAGCACCAGTGGCCACACAGACGGCTGGAGAGAAGTGGTGCTTTGAAGGGGAAACTGCTGCTTCTCTCCGGCTGCACAGTTGCCCCGGCTCCTCCTGAGTCCTCTGCCCATGTTTGCAGGGCCACATTCTGAAAAGGCCTTTAGAGGGGGGCCTGTCAGGGGACGGGGAGGGTTGGATAGGGGGTAGGATCCCGGGGGGCGGTTAGCAGCAAGGGGTCCCAGGAGGGGGTGGTCAGGGGACAAGGAGTAGGGGGGTTGGGAAGTGGGAGGGGGAGGTTAGGGTTTGGGGAGGCACAGCCTTCCCTACCCAGCCCTCCATACAGTTTCAGAACCCCGATATGGCTCTCAGGCCAAAAAGTTTGCCCACCCCTTGTGTAGGCCAATATATTTTTCATTATAGAAAAGGAGGAGAAGCAAGCAATGATGTTCTTCATTTAAATCCATTTGAAACATATATCTCACAACAACATCCAAGGGACAAAGATCCAAAGCAGCAATTCAGCGAAAGCTGCTTATAGAGGTCCAGCCACCTCCCATGTGGCTTAGGGTCATGCTACAGGCAGCCTAACTCACTTTCCTCTCTTGAGCTGTTCAAGAAACTCAAAACTCTTTGGTCCATTCCCATCACTTTTTGGGTTGTACTTAATTAAATAAAGTTTTCAAGTCCATCCAAAAGTCCACACAAACAAAAGTTTCTCATCCTCCTCCCAGGCCTTGCTGCATGGGGCCCTTCCTGCTTTAGTGGGCCCTATCTGGCTGTCCTAACTCCCAGGACTCTCTACTGGAGCCTGCTCAGTCCTAGCTGTCTCCATTGCCCAAGAGCAGTAGGAGCCTGCAGTCACCTGGTCTCTCCCAGGTATGGCTCATTCTGTAATCAGGCTTGCCTAACCCTCCAGCCCTTAAGCGGTGAGCCACCCTGTTACACTGATATTAGACATGATAGTAATACAGAACATGGAGTATATTGTTATGTATTTCTTAATTATAAACTCACAAATACCAACGAAATATTCCACTTTCATGAGCTTTTCAAAGATGCAGTACTACATTTCAAAGCCTGGACAACCTAACAGGTCGCACTTAAGTCAGAATACTAATGTGTGTAATTTACTGTGCCAGCTTGCTCTGCCAACTCTGCAGTTTTTTAAGACAAGATCTTTTTTCCTTCCTTGTAACTGTCAAGGTCTAAAGAAGCAAGTTTTTACCAATACTACTGTCTGTATAATTTACCAACTGGTATTCTCATAAATTCAGATCTACTCTCTGAAAATGTTATTACTACTCATCAATCTCAGGGTTTTCTGTAGTTTGAGGTTCTGTGAAACCATGGTTTCTGGTTATTGCAGGCTTTCTCCATCGCTTGAATAATCCTTGGGGAAGTATTTTGTTTCCCTATGGGCAGATATTCATTAGAACTCATGACACCTCTCAATGGCACAGCAGTTGAGAATATTAGTCCAGCTGATTCTTCAACTTTTGGTTGACTACATGATGTTACCACCTGTCACTGTGACTTTTTTGGGCAGGGGGAAAAATGATAAAAAACCCAGAGAATTTATTGTACTGTTTGTTACCAAATGCACTTTCCATTCCTATGCACAGCCTTCTGAGCTCTCTAATAGATGGTAGAAATTCACAGACCACAGTCAAGTTTCCACTCTCTCTATAAAAGAAAATGTACCACCAACAAAAATCAAGGCCATCTCTAGAAAAGAAGAAAACTAGGTGCCTTAAGCATTTACCAGCAAAGTCTAGGGTTGCCAATATTAGAAGCTTGTATTTATGGACACCCAACTTTAGGTGCCCCCAAACTTTCATTTGCACACACTCAAACTGTATTTGCACATGCAAATCAGAGATTTTGGCCATTAAGAATTAGGCACAGTTATAGCCATTAAAAGGAAACGTAAGACCATGGGAGCTATAGGTCATCCCATGTTATGAAAATGAATGATGCTATGCTGCATTTCTTGTGTAGAACTTAACCATTAAAGAATATTCAACTGATATTTTACAGTAGAAAGTAAACTGACAAGCTTGGTGCATCAACATGTTTTTCTTCTAACACGTATTATTTTGAGAGGTCTCTGCTGAGGTAAAAATACAGTGGTAGTGTGTTGGGGTTCCCTTACCGCTCATAGCACCTCCTCCTGGCTGTTCTGGGAATTAGCTCCGCCAGGTGCTGCACCCTTCTCAGCAGTCTCTCTACCCATCATCTTCTCTCAGCGTATAGCCTCTCTTGCTCTCCGAGCTGCAGCTTCTGGTCTGCGGTGTGGCCCTCTGGCCAGGTCACTAAATTCTACCCCTTCAGGGGAAACTGCAGTCCTCCCAGACCAGCTGTCCGGCTGACATCTCCAATGCCCTGTGTCACTTGTGTAACTATCCAGTGGCTAGTAGGAGAACCCAGGACCACCCTCTGCGCTGGATTCCAGCCCAGGGATCCTATAACATGCAGCCAAGGCCTGTACTGTCTTAGCCCTTGCTGCTGTTTCCCTCTGCTTCTTCCTACATAACTGGCTTCCCTCCCTCTTTGGGTTTGCCAACCTACTCTCCCTCCTCTCAGGAAGTGACTACAGACTCCTTCTCATTTGCTCTCCGCTCCTGGGCTTTATACAGGCCCCTCCCGTTCCTGTCCAGCTGAGCCTGCTTCTAATTAGTGGCCTCCTTGCAGCCTACATCTCTCCCCTACTTGCTGCTTAATTGGTTAATTAGGCCTGCCTGTCCTAATTTACCCTTTTAGGGCCAGTGCGGGGAAATACACTCTATCACAGGTAGTTACTGTAATGTTTCATCGGCCCCTGGAAGAAACGTGCATTTTTTACAGCAACTGTGATAGAACCAGTATTGTTTACCATACAGTCCTGCGGTACATTTCCCAAGTGCTGATCCCAAACCAGGTCTTCACTACAAAAGGCCTTCCAGTAAAATTGTGGTGCTAGAAAACTGGGAAATTGGGATAGTTTTGTTTAATTCTCCTCTTTATTTGCAATGTAATAGTAATACTAACAGATATTTTAGTTTTGTGCATTATGCTTTGGTATCGTGTATTCTGTAAATAGAAACACTCCTTGTACTACTTTTGAATAAATCTGCTTCCTATATTTTGGTGACTTCCACGTTATTATTTCATTAAAATACAAAAAAAAAATTCTTTAACATAACAATAAGGTTAATCATTTAACAATTATGCCAGTTTTGAAGATCTCGTTTCTTCTATGTCAACCCTCTTCCATACCAATTTGCCAAGACACCTTTCAACCCTCAAGCAAGTCTCTACTAAAGACACATTTCTTTCCTGTTTTCCCCTTTGTATTCCAACTTCTATTTCTCTTTTTAGACTGCAAGCTCTTTGGAGCACAAACTGTCTCATTTTGTGCCCTGTGTGCTTCAGAAATAGTCCTGTTCAGAAGTCTAGAAATGTAAAATATAACTTTACCTCTGCCCCATATATATGAACGACAGTATATATATATGTAGTAAATGTTCATGAACACATACTATTTCTCAAACAATACCCAATAATATTTCATGATGTTTTTTCTGCTCTTATAGAAAAAAGATTCATTCTTGGAAAATTTATAAGCTATGCAGGATCATAAAGATTTCCGTTCAGAATCTTTTTCTGTATTGAAAACTGTCTGCAGAGGAAGCTTGTTATGTTGAAAACTCTCTCCATAGTCCCAATTAACATAACATGTAACTGATGATGTTAGCTCTGATGTTAACAAGTTACTGCCACAATGTGCAAAACCAA
This sequence comes from Lepidochelys olivacea, assembly GCF_965140295.1. NCBI lineage: Eukaryota > Metazoa > Chordata > Testudines > Cheloniidae > Lepidochelys > Lepidochelys olivacea. The sequence goes on along the minus strand of NC_140414.1, from coordinate 41,367,697 downwards.
CTTTTAAAATCTCATAGTTTTGTTTTTGTTATTTACTCATACAAAAAAAGGGTCATAGTGCAATGTTGAGTTGGTTTTGAGTTATGTATGAGTTAAAAAAGATCTTAAAATTTACTTTAAGTGGGAAAAGTGTTTTTCACCCAGTGTCAAATAGTGCAAAAACAATTGATGTGATCTTGCTCCAATCTTTCTATATAAAAAAAGTTAGATTTTTTTTAAATTTACTTTTTGCTTGTGACTGAACTTGAAGAATTTCAGCCAGAATGAAGACATGTTCCAAAAGCAATGAACATGTATAAATATATTATGAAACTCCTGACATAACATTAACTACAGTAGTGGCAACCAGTTTGACTGGCTAAATACAAATTTACTTTTATCAGTATCTACTGTAATTCTTAAGATATTAGACACAGGAAGGCGAAGAGGAAAACATTTTAGAGAAATAATATTTGCTAAAGAATGGCTGACACTGGTTGTGATTTCAACCTCTTGCTTGAGGACTAGTACCAATGCCAGAATTTTTGCCTGCATGTAACACTTGTTAAACCACATATAATTTAGGGACTCCTAGTAATTAAGCTATACACTATTGTTGAAAGTAATCCCGTATTTGAATAGTTAGCAGTCTTCCTTTTGGGTCTCATATGCTCTGTTCAGATTCCTATTTTCTTACTTAGCTTTCTATTAATGCTTCTTCTTATCAAAATGACATTCTAAAAATGTTACAGCCAGGGAAGTCATAGTTAAAAGTGAAACTCTCTACTCAATCCACCTTCCTGTATTTATCAACTGCAGCACGTATGGTGAGGGACTACCCTGTCTTAGAACCCGGTGGAATGCTGGGCATGATCAAGTGAGTTTAGAATAAAAATTCAGTTTTATGTCTGAATCCTATAGATTTTGTGGATTCACTTTTCAGTTACAGGGTGACAGGCTTCCTATTAAATTACCAAAGCCATCGAGTCTACCATGTTAAGTCATTTTTATTGCAAAACAAAATGTATTATTATAGGGACCAAGTTGGAATTTTATGACTGGGAAAGAGGTTCAAAATTCCCTTTCTATATACAAAATATTTATAAAAGTTAACAGCTTTTTACCTGCTATAACTACAGCATAGAGCAACAGTTAATGGCATCACTAACAGATAAAATAGCACAGGGAACTGCATTCCATGCACGACTTTAAAGGTAATATTTACAATCTTTTACAGTAAATATGGTATCCTCAAGACCACTTTGCAAACATTAAGGAATTTAATCTCACCATTTCCCTGCAAGTTAGGTCCTGTGTTTCAAACAAGGAAAATGAGAAATAACAAGGGAGAATAACTATCTTGTCCAAAATCACAAAGGAAATGGATGAAGGAATGGCAACTAGAAGCCAGGCCTGTTGACCTATTACTGTGCCTTAAACACAGTGTGTTAACTGAAGGGGGAAAGCATGAAATTCAAAACTGAAGTACTGTGCAGTTAAGCAAATAATGTATTTTATATATTAACTTTTATGTCTAAATATGTATTCTACTGATGATCTTAGATCTCAAAGAACTTTTCTTTTTTTCCTTTTTAAGTTCACCTTTAAAATGTTGACTATAAAACACAGATCCGATCTTATGGAATCCACTTAGTTGGATATGACCTTGGAGGATAAAGAACTCTGATCCTGATGGACAGGTGAGCAACAAAATATGCTTATTAACTTGTCTCTGTTATATGCCAGCACATTCAATCAATTACCAATCCCTAAAAATGTTCAGATGAAATTGGCCTTGTATTATCATCAAATATACACCATTTCTGTCCAGGAACACAGAAACTGTCATTGTGAAGAGCTTCTGGTTTTATTTGACAGTGTTACAACCACTCACAATGTTTAGAATGGCAAAGAAGTGTTTGTAAACCAGCTGCTTTCATAGTGCAATGCCGATGGCTTGTTAACTCTGTTAATGTGGAATTTAGTCCATTAAAAATCCCTTCATTCTTTGCTTGTTCATCACATTAAAATATAGAAGTTATGTCTGGAAAACACAATATATGTGGTTCAGCCATCCACAATAGTAAAGCCACATGGTATAAGATCCAGTTTCTGTCTTTTTTGATGTTTCCAAGCTACAAGATGCAGAAATATATATATTATATAGAATATATATATATCACACACACACACTTTATAACATGAAAACATTTCTCATTAGTTTTTTATTATGCCAGACTTCCTATAGTGTTAAATTTACCATCATATCCTTGGGGCAACCACTAAATTTTTGTCCCAATTGATGTGATTAATCTCTGGTTTCAGAGACCATCTGTTTAAAACCAGACAGCATGCAATTGGGTGTAACTCTATAAAACTGCACAGAAGCTGCACCCTTACACTGCATATTTTATATGCAGATTTTTTGCCACCATATTCAAATGAATGAGACTCAAAAAGAAAATATTTGTATGTAGAACCTTTGCTGCAAAACCTTGAGAGCTACAAATTTCTTAGCCACTTGCATCTTATCTTCTATGTTCAGAACAATCTTCTATACTGATCTCAAAGTGCTGGTGCTCTCCAGAGGGCATCACCATTGAACAGTGACATGGCTTTGTGAATAGCAAGCCTAAAATGGAGCTGTGAGCCAGAATGCCAAGGCATTTTTTGAGAAGAGTATCACAACACATTATCAAACTTTCTGATAAGCTGGCTACTGGCAAAGCTATGTCTTTCACTTGTAGTAGATTAGGCTCAGTGATCTGACACTGGTAGGTCTGTAAACAGCTGAGTAAAGAGAAGTAATGATATCAGAGATGAAGAGTTATTTCCCAAGCTTTATTAAGAGTAGGCAGATTTCATACACAAACTAACTATATATACTATATATATGCACTATATATATAGTAGCATTTTTCATTTCCAGCGCACTTTCCTTTGAGATAGGTTTTACAGAGTAGTTAAGTGACTTGCCCAATTTTATTTTATTAATTTTAGTAATTTTATTACTATTTCTGTGCTCAAACCAATTGTGCAAATTTCTCTGTACACGCAAGTTGCACAGGTATCTTCTTATTACTTATCCTGGCATATGCCTTTTCCTTATAAAAGGTACAGAATTAGTTAATTCAGAGCTAAAAAAATTTAAAATTAAAACAGCAATCTGAATAAACAAATAGGTACATTATTAAAGATTCTTTGAATGGGATTCATGTATAAGGAAAGGGCACAACAAAACTTTGCAATTATCTCATCTTCTCAAACCTAATTACCAGCACGCGAACTTAACCATATGAATTACTGAAAAGATGGCCAAAATGGAATGGCAACTTTTCCTGTATGGGAGTCCTTGCACAAGCCAAGGCCTCTTTAACAACATGCAGCTGATTGAGTCTCTCTTTGGAGAACAATTTAACTATTGCTTTAATCTCAGTGGCTTTGACCCATTAATACTTACTACCCCTCTATAGAGGCTGGAGGTGACAGCTGTCAGAAAAGGTTTTGGTAAAAACAACAAGGAATCCTCGTGGCACTTTAGAGACTAACAAATTTATTTGGGCATAAGCTTTTGTGGGCTAGAACCCACTTCATCAGATGCATGGAGTGGAAAAATACAGGTGCAGGTATAAATACTTGAAAAGATGTGAGTTGCCTTACCAAGTGTGAAGTCAGTCTAACGAGACAATTCAATTAACAGCAGGATACCAAGGGAGGAAAAATAACTTTTGAAGTGGTAATGAGAGTGGCCTATTTCAGACAGTTGACAAGAAGGTCTGAGTAACAGTAGGGGGAAATTAGTATTGGGGAAATTAGGTTTAGGTTTTGTAATGACCCAACCACTCCCAGTCTTTATTCAGGCCTAATCTGATGATGTCCAATTTGCAAATTAATTCCAGTTCTGCAGTTTCAAGTTGGGGTCTGTTTTTGAAGTTTTTTTGTTGAAGAATTGCTACTTTTAGGTCTGTTATTGAGTAACCAGGGAGACTGAAGTGTTCTCCTACTGGTTTTTGAATGTTATGATTCCTGATGTCAGATTTGTGTCCATTTATTCTTTTGCGTAGAGGCTGTCCAGTTTGGCCAATGTACATGGCAGAGGGGCATTGCTGGCACATGATGGCATATATCACATTGGTAGATGTGCAGGTGAACGAATCCCTGATGGTGTAGCTGATATGGTTAGGTCTTATGATGGTGTCTCTTGAATATATATGTGGACAGAGTTGGTACTGGGGTTTGTTGCAGGGTTTGGTTCCTGGGTTGGTGTTTTTGTTCTGTGTTGTGTAGTTGCTGGTGAGTATTTGCTTCAGGTTGGGGAGCTGTCTGTAAGTGAGGCCTGGCCTGTTCCCCAGGGTCTGTGAGAGTGAGGGATCGTCCTGCAGGATAGGTTGTAGATACTTGATGATGCGCTGGAGAGGCATTTGCAGCCATTAGATCAGTTCATCTTGGAATGTTGTGAAGTAGACTAAAAAGTTGACAAAACTTTCAGTGGAGCTAGTTTTGCAATACAGCAACTGATCTGGGTCTAAATCACAATCCTGCATCTGAACACCCTGGCCATCACAGAGATTGGCATATGGGTCCAAACTCTGGTACCAGGCCTATTGCTACTTATTACAAAAACATTGTTTGTTATAATAAAAGCATGCAGGGAAAATAGATACAAGAAAAAATATTTGCATTTGTGTTGTGTACTATATTAGATGCAGTTTCTTGATGGACCTATGTAGTCATTAAAATTACATTCATTTGTATCAAATTAATATTGGCTTGCATACATTTAAATAAAAATCTGAATACCATAGGAAGTACTATTAAGGAATAGCTAGGAGCCAAAAGTTATGCATCGCCTAAGGAGATGGGAAGAATGAATATAATTTGCCTTTATTTGGTATATGAGGCGATTACAGCTCTCTTCTACTAGAGGAAGAAGTTGCAGCCACGAAGAAATAAAGCGTGTAATTATATTTAAGATTTAGTGTGTCACTAAGAAAAAAAATATTACCATAGATTCATAGATATTTAGGTCAGAAGGGACCATTATGATCATCTAGTCTGACCTCCTGCACAATGCAGGCCACAGAATTTCCCCCACCACTCCTACAAAAAAAACCTCACACCTATATCTGTGCTGTTGAAGTCTTCAAATCGTAGTTTAAAGACTTCAAGGAGCAGAGAATCCTCCAGCAAGTGACCCGGGTCCCATGCTACAAGGAAGGCAAAAAACCTCCACGGCCTCTTCCAATCTGCCCTGGAGGAAAATTCCTTCCAGATCGCAAATATCACGATCAGCTAAACCCTGAGCATATGGGCAAGATTCATCAGCCAGATTCTACAGAAAATTCTTTCCTGGGTAACTCGGATCTCACCCCATCTAATAGCCCATCACAGGCCATTGGGCCTATTTATGAACATTTAATTACCAAAACCATGTTATCCCATCATACCATCCCCTCCATAAACTTATCGAGTTTAATCTTAAAGCCAGATAGATCTTTTGCCCCCACTGCTTCCCTTGGAAGGCTATTCCAAAACTTCACTCCTCTGATGGTTAAAAACCTTCGTCTAATTTTTAGCTATGAAAGAGAATAGGCTTAGCAAGGTATTGCAGAAAAGGAGCTGAGAAAATAGAACAAGGTACAACTTTCATGTATGCTGTTATCTCAAGCATCTTTTGGGGGATAAATTAATTAATGCTGGTTTTAAAGCTTTTTCAAAGTAGTTTTAATATGTGTAAGTGACACTTTCATAACAGGTCATACGAGGTCTCATCATAGATTTGTGTTTTTAAAAGATAAAGGGGTCCACAGCAAGTTGTATTCGACACACTGAGCTTCCTCTAACTTCCAGCACATATATTTTTCTTTCAACAAACGTAACTAATGGGGAAATTTAAGTCTTGCTAATAATTCCTGGGGTGTTACAAGGTTATACAAGGTAGAGATAATGCATTCAGCATGGAGATTTTTTCAGGTTTCTGGAGCTCTGAATAGCTTTCCATCGGGATATTTTAGGGGAAATCTAGGTTTCAATTGCTATGGTTTGTGGTTCTAACATGAAAAATCCCATTTGTTCACTATTAATGTTTGAGTTTCCTTGTACCCTGTTATTGTCTCTCAAAGTAATAATGATATATGGCATTGTTCCACACCTTTGACTTTTTTGCTCCTTCACGACTCCAGAACCATACGATTATATTTTTCTTATGTTTCTTTACATTTTTCTTAGCCATCAGTAGTTCCTCTTTCCAGAAGACTTGAGATTGCCTTCCTATTGATATGTATAGATGCTAACCCAATCGTGTTTCCAAAACCAATTAAGTCCATCTCTATTCAGCAAAGCTCTTAAGTGTGTGCTTAATTTTCAGCATCTGCTTAAGTCTTATTGACTTCAACTGAAACATGTTCATTATACTAAGTGTTTAAATTCTTTGCTGAATAGAGATGGACTTAAACACATGCCTAATTACTTTGCTGAATCTGGGCCAATATCATCATCAGTACCAGCAGGCAACACTGATGCAAAAACTTGTTAAGTATCAGAATCAACCTTGGTTTGAATCCAAGTTGCAAAAGTCTTCTATAAAACCTTTGTGGTACTTAGCTCTCTAGCTGCCACAGACATTTGTAGGAGTCCTCCCACCATATTCATTAGTCTGGCATAGTGGACTCACTGCCAGCTGCCTTTCCCTAAGTCAATGAAGGACTTGTGAGAGCAAAGAAAAATCTGGATATAGCACTTGTTCCAGGGAGGCTGACCGCTGTAAGTGAAGCAGATCCAGCTCCCACATGCCAGAGTAGATGCTCCTTCCCACTTGGCTAATTAAGAGGGCCGGGCAGCACCTAGAGGCTAAAAAAAAAAATTATTAGGGAGAGTCCCAGTGAGTCTGAGCAAACTGGTTCAGTCAGGAATGCCAGGAGATGAAAGTTGCCAGAAATTGATTATGGTTCCTGGGAGAAGGCTGAAGGCAAGAGAGCAGTAAGAGTGGGTTTGTTGGCTGGCCTCCCCAAGCTGAGGGCTGACGGCAGGAGCAGCAGCAGCAGCGGAGGGAGTTTCCTGGAGATCTGGAGCCAGAGAGGACTGATGGCAGGGAAAGATGGAGAAGCTTACCTGCTGACATCCCCAGGAATGGAGAGTAGGACTCAAGGGAACTATGAGAGGGCCGGGGAAATGAAGTATGCTCCCTAGCCAGGATGCATCCCCAGAGAGCAATTCCCATCAAAAAGAGCAGGGTTGCACTCCTGTTGGAAGGGCTGGGGTAGCTGTCCTGCTACAAGGACAGGAGAGGACTGATAGAGAGCCCATGCATGGTGGAAGGTGCTGGTGTGTGATATGTGGGGTGTCGTGGGATGACGCATCAGGTGATCTTTAATGACTGTTTGCACCGGAGTGAAAAATGAACTCCATATCTGAAACTTTTATTGTAGACTTTTATAAACTATGTTCTGGTAATAAATACTGTTGATGGACTAGAGGATAAGTGTGCATGGAGTTACTGGGGACTCAGAGGGGAAACTGAGGCAGGCTTGCCAGTCATGCCATAGCCTGCAGCAGGAAGGTGCGCCAATCAGTGTCACCCTATGACAGCCCTGTGAAATTTTTGAATCAGTATTTTGACTTGCTGCTTGACCCAAGCTGAGGCTGCTACATTGTGCCATGTCAGATTTCCAAATACGGTTTTAAAATATAAAGTTAGGTTTCATCATCTTATCCAAGCACATAATGGTACCCAAATCTCAAGTACCATACCCAGGCCTGAATAACATTTTCCTTCAGCTACATACAATATTCAGATTCACAGATTCATAGAGCTACATACAATATTCAGATTCATAGATTCATAGATATTTAGGTCAACAGGGATCATTATGATCATCTAGTCTGACCTCCTGCACAACGCAGGCCACAGAATCTCACCAACCAATCCTACAAAAAAAACCTCACACCTATGTCTGAGCTATTGAAGTCTTCAAATTGTGGTTTAAACACTTCAAGGAGCAGAGAATCCTCCAGCAAGTGAGCCATGCCCCATGCTACAGAGGAAGGCGAAAAACCTCCAGGGCCTCTTCCAGTCTGCTCTGGAAGAAAATTCCTTCCCGACCCCAAAATTGGCAATCAGCTAAACCCTGAGCATATGGGCAAGATTCACCAGCCAGATACTACAGAAAATTCTTTCCTGGGTAACTCAGATCCCAGCCCATCTAACATCCCATCACAGGCCATTGGGCCTATTTACCATGAATATTTAAGATAAGCTGGATGACCACAAGCCAAAAAGTCAGATCCAAATCATCAAGTCTCTCTATAATGGACAAAATCTGAATAGTCCAAAATGTGAGCTGGTTCTGATTTGGACCTTTATTTTTAACCCCGCATTTTGGGAATGCTTTTATCTATGGCTTTGTATTTGCCTATTAAAGTGTCATGAAGGGTGGGTTTCACTTTCACTTGCATTGGATTTAGTTGTCACACAGGGTTTCTGTCACGTGTTTCAGTATAAGTCTACCCAGGGGCATTTTCTGTCCTCACAGCAAGATCTAAGGGAAATGGCTGTGTTGCACCAAGTCCAATACACCGACCACAGGAAGGAGACATTCCTCCTTAGAATGACGCAGTGAAAGCCATGCCCCAAAAAGGTCAGAAAGCAGTCTGTTCTCCTTAGTCTCAAACACTCACATGTTTGATCAGACCACACTGCCAAGTAGCAGCATGATTAGGCCAGGAGGGTATGAAAGGAAGAAAGAAAAATTATTGTGAGTCCATCAAACTCCTGTTTTCTGCCATTTGAGACCAATCTCTTCGTAATAAAAATAAAAATCACTCTAGAGTAGTTTACTTTCTTAAAATCTTTAACAGACTTATTTGATTTTTTTTTAAATAGCCTTTTAAAAAATGAGCCCTGCTTGCTTAAAAAGAATAACCAAACAAAAAAACACCATATCCAGCAGTTTGACATCTCACCTGAAAAAGTTATTTTGCACAATACAGACAATTCTGGAAAGCTGAGTGAAAGTACAGTTTCCAACACACTGAATGATTTCTTTAGTGAGTGGGGCCTGAAGTAGCAGAGAAAGCTGTTTTTAATTTCAATTTAGAAGGGATCAGATTAATCAAAACAATTTAGCTGTTCAAGATGGTTGTACACCAACTGAATTAAACTTTGGATGTTGCATCTGCTGCAAGTTTTCACTGAGCCACCAACCCCAGCCTGATGCTAGTCTTTTCCATTGGTCACAAAGACCCACATTCCATCTTGCTGAAAGTAGGACAGTAAACAAGGTCCTGGTTAAGTAGCAAATAATACCATAAAAAGACAACAAGGTACTGTGCCAGATACCATACCTGTATTTCAGAAGAGATGATATATTCACTGTATTTCCCACATCACCACAAAACTTGGTTGACACTTTCTTTTACAGAGCTGTCTTTTTATCTTGTATGAAGAACTGACAACAGTGATTGCAATGAGACTCCACAAGCCAATCCAAGAAAGGCAATTGCCCTTTGTAATTTTCTGGGTCCTTTACAAGTGGAATGAGAAACCTGCCCTAAAGTGACTCCCTCCATCCCTGCCAGTGCCACACAGAAATCAAAAGAACCTCATGATTAATAGTATTACAGACAGTGTCACCCTGGAGGTCTGATCTCTGTCCACTGCCCTGAAGAGCCAATGAAGGTAGTGCTGCCTCCATGCCACAGGCAGCTCTGAAACCTAATTGATAAGGATCCAAAACAATTTTGCTGCTTTTGGCCTGCTACCACCTTCTCAATGACCTCACCTTATGTAGGAAAAGTTCAGAATCCGCAAAAAAGGATTTTTTTAAAATCGCCGGCTAAAGGTTTTTAAAGGTTTCAGGCAGCTTCCTCTCTCTGAAGGAGGAATCTACCAATCTCTCTCTATAAAGGGTTAGGCATTCCTCAGTAATTTTCATCGATCACAAGTGGCATGAATCCATCACAAAGATGGCTGGCTGGACACTCCTAGTGAAGCCAGAACCTCTGATCTTGAAAATGGCTGTAAATTAGGGAAGGTGAGTTTGCTCCTTGCTCTTTGCCACTGCTTCCATTATGCCAAATACATTGATTTATACTGACAGCTCCCTGCACTAAGAAACATTTGTCTGAAATCTCATGAAGACAGTACAGCTGAATGATAGCCCAAACCCTAGAACAGTTCTGCTGTAGGAGATTGTGCAGATGACAAGATTGGAACTGTCAAGGTTCCTTCCCCGCTTTAAACTCTAGGGTACAGATGTGGAGACCTGCATGAAAAGTCCCCCAGCTTACTTTTACCAGCTTAGGTTAAAACTTCCCCAAGGTACAAACCATTTTACCCTTTGCCCTTGGACTTCCACTGCCACTACCAAACGTTTCTTGGGGTTACTGGGAAAGCATTGTTTGGAAACGTCTTTCCCCCCAAAATCCTCACCAAAACGTTGCACCCCACTTCCTGGGGAAAGTTTGGTAAAAAAAAAAACCTCACCAGTTTGCATAGGTGACCACAGACCCAAACCCTTGGATCTTAAGAACAATGAAAAAACATTCAGTTTTCTTACAAGAAGACTTTTAATAGAAGCAAAAGGTACAAAAGAATCACCTCTGTAAAATCAGGATGGTAAATACCTTACAGGGTAATTAGATTCAAAACACAGAGAATCCCTCTAGGCGAAACCTTAAGTTACAAAAAAGGCACACAGACAGGAATATTTATTCTATTCAGCTCAGCTTAATTTTCTCAGCCATTTAAAGAAATCATAATCTAATGCATATCTAGCTAGATTACTTACTAAGTTCTAAGACTCCATTCCTGTTCTGTCCCTGGCAAAAGCATCACACAGACAGACACAGACCCTTTGATGTTCTCCCTCTTCCCAGCTTTTGAAAGTATCTTGTCTCCTCATTGGTCATTTTGGTCAGGTGCCAGTGAGGTTATACGAGCTTCTTAACCCTTTACAGGTGAAAGGGTTTTTTCCTCTGGCCAGGAGGGATTTAAAGGTGGTTAGCCTTCCCTTTATATTTATGACAGGAACTGAGAGTTCTATCACATCCATGGAATAGGAGAGCTAAACCTCTCTATGATTCATATGGTCAGAGACAGTGATCTTCTGACAAGGATGCTCTCTCCCCTCTCCTACTTCATCCGTTGTAGGTCATTTGTTCACCATGAAAACCTGAGCAGACAATGACAGAGGTATATTCACACTAAGGAACTTATCCGGAGTATGTATTCGTGAATGAGTCGACCCAAAAGACATTTGAGATAATCCCATAGTTGTCATGAAGGCCATGACACAAATCAGTGAAACAGAGTCAATATCTAAAAATATTAAATCCCTCAAGGCAATTTAGCTTTGGTGACCACAGCACTAGCTGCAAAAGTAACTCAGTCAGCTCAGGTGTTAAGCCTGCATGACACTCAGTGAGTAGTACACTTTTGCTCTCATTGTTTCAGTGGGATTACTTGTATAGTAAAAGACTAGTTAGAGCAAGGGTGGCAGGATCTGGCCCTGATTGTAGTTTTCTATTCACACTGAGCATGGGGAATAAGAGCAACAGAGGAAAAGGGCACTTCACTTGCTGCTTAAGTAACACAGAAATTCAATTCACATTACTTTTTTCCTCTTAGATACAGGAAAGTTACTCGTATGTTTTAATCTGATAGTCATAATTTGCAAGAAATAAGTATACCTAAGTCTAGCTCCTGCAAACACTCATCTGTATAGTCCTTACGTGCCTGAGTAGTCCCATTGACTTCAATGGGACTACTTATGGGATTAAGGATTTGCAGGCAAAGGTCCCTACTGTAGAACCACAAACCCAGAAATAATGTTGCTAGATTTCTAGTGAACAGTGAAACCAGTGACTAATCTATCAATGCAGGATGATTATGGCAGTAAGGTAGGCTAAAATACTATAGTATATCCATGCTTTCATAGCACTTAAGATCACATGAAGTTCTCTGCTGCCTACATTCCTAGACTACTTGGTACCTGAAAATATATTCAAGCTACTGCTCAGCATAGTGCCGTCTTTTTCATTACTCTTAGTGCCACAATAGCAAATGCAACAGCACCAGCTTAAAAACACACTCTCTCTCTCTCACACACACACACACACACACACTCTTCTACCACACTGCTTAACTGGGCAGGCTACTATCCAGCAGCCTCAAAAGAGTTGAGCAAAGAGGTCCCTTTCAAGTCTAAGATATATAGTTCTACATGCATTCTTAACTTTTTCCCCTGTCTTTCGTCTGTTTTCACCAGTTAAGACTTACCTGAGCCTCGGGATCTTTGCTTTCTTCATTGTTGTATCCATAGTAATCAGGAATTTTATCCAAATCCTGTATGTTCCCTTGTGCTCTTATACTCTTGCCTGTGTGACAAGACTGGCAAACGGGTGCATTGCCCATATCAGTTCTTCTATCAATTCCTACAAGTGGGTTTATCCTTCACTATGGACTGTGCCCAGTGTTCCCGAAGGGCAGCTGACTTAGACAATGCAGAAAGATGATCACTCACTCCTATGCTGTGCTCCCTTGAATATCTTCCCTCCCTCCCTTCCTAGCTGGCCTGTGTCAAAGAGAACTCGAAACCCCAGCAACTGCAGACAGCATTCACTGACCATTTCCAATTCAGGCGCTGCCTGTCTATTTTTACACCTACTAGGCCAGCTATGCATGTAAATGGAGTTGAGGGGGGAGCTGCTTTCCAGCATACAGTCAGCCTGCCTAGCACAGAGTTGAAGTCCTACTGTGTGAAATGCCTCTACATGTGAGGGTTATTGAATTACCCAGTTGCATGCCTTTGACTGTTTTGATTCTTTTCCTACTGCTCTCCGTCTAACTGTGTTTATACAAAGCACTAAATTTCAGAATGTTGCTAATGTCTTGCAAGTTTCCAACACAAGAAAACCCTGATTAATTCAAATGGCATCTATTTGGTATTTAACAAAACAAAAGACAATCAAAATGTATAAGCACATTTTTCATGACCATTTATATTAATCATTCTTTTGTTGTTTAAAGTTCACTCATATATTAATCAGGATGAGCTCATTTTGGATTGATTTGTATGTTGTATATGGTTTTATAGATATTCAGTTGTAATTTAAGCAATAGTTTCTGACCCTTTTGTTTATGTTAAATCTTGTCTAGACCATATTTTCATTTTTTTTTAAAATCAGAATACAAAGGCTTTCCCTCTGCCTTTGTATTGACCTTCAGGGTCGTATCAGGTAGAATAACAGCTGTATGGAGCATCCCCTTTTGGAACTAGCCCACTATTCCTTAACTTTAAGAAACTCCCTGCAGAGCTTGAAACCGGCAAAACTAACAAGGAAATATAGCAGATAGCAAATGCATCTGTAAAGCCAGTATATCAGTAAATATTGGCTTGTAGTAGAGCATGCTGTATCTTTGCTAAAACATCATCTTGAGATATATGCATTCAGTCCACGAGTGGAAATGTGTATATGCCACATGAACTTGGTCTGAAATTCCTCAGAAACTGAATGATGTTCCTCAAAAGCCAGAAGCATTAACCCAACATTTTTCTCTTTCAAGTTTCAAACTATTGCAGTATTAAAATACACAGCAGTCCCCATGGTGTCCTCTTGATTTATACCCAGTTATCCTTCGTATCTGTGAGAGTTATAAACAGATAGTGATATTTTCCCCTTTAGGATATTGACCCATATAGGATTTATTATGTCAGGTTGATTTATGACTCTACTTTTCCCTTGATTGATAAGCCTTTCCATATGGGATTGGTTCAGTTCCCTTACCAAACTTTGGGCAGTATTATTTATACACTAGTGCCCTTGTGCGATAACCTCTGTACAAAAGAGCTAACAGTATATTACTACATACAGATACTGGTAGCATAAAATCCCTCCTTTACCTGTAAAGTGTTAAGAAGCTCAGATAACCTGGTTGGCACCTGACCAAAAGGACCAATAAGGGGAGAAGATATTTTCAGATCTGTGGGGGAAGGTTTTTGTTGTGGGCTTGTGTATGTTCTCTCCGGAGACAAAGAGAGAGACCAAGCAAGTAATCTAGCTCCTACTGAATGATACATTTAAACTTACAGAAATAGTAAGTAATAGCGTGGAAATGCATTAGCATATCTTTTCTTTTTAGCTTGTGAATTTTCCCTGTGCTAAGAGGGAGATTTATCCCTGTTTTTGTAACTTTGAAGTTTTGCCTAAAGGGGAATCCTCCATGTTTTGAATCTGATTACCCTGTAAATTATCTTCCATCCTGATTTTACAGAGGTGCTTCTTTTATTTTGTTTTTTATAATAAAGTTCTGTTTTTAAGAACCTGATTGTTTTTTAGTGTCCTAAAAACCCAAGGGGCTGGTCTGTGCTCACCTTGTTAACCTATTTGGTTGGTATATTATTCTCAAGCCTCCACAGGAAACGGGGTGAAGGAGCTTGGGGGGATATTTTAGGGAAACAGGAACTCCAAGTGGTCCTTTTCCTGAATCTTTGTCTTACTCACCTGGTGGTTGCAGCAGTACTTATCCAAGGACAAGGAAGGATTTGTGCCTTGGGGAAGTTTTTAACCTAAGCTGGTAGAAATAAGCTTAGGGGGTCTTTCATGCGGGTCCCCACATCTGTACCCCAGAGTTCAGAGTGGGGAGGGAACCCTGACAACTTACCTAGCTATATTTATACCTATACAGCGTAGATAAAATCTGATTCACAAAATGTCCCCAATAACAACATTTCTGCCAGCCATTTAAGCCCAGTAGGAAAATAGTTTAAATGATTAAATTCTTAACTCCATATCCAAACAACCTGAATTTAAAGTATAAAAATGTATTAATAAAAAAGCTTTCAGCATATTTAGCTTGTAATAATATAATGTAATATATATATATATATACATACACACACACACACACACACATCACACTAAGAGCAGTTTCTTGGTAGTTCAAGCTCCAGTAAGTATTAGAGTGACCTCTGACACCTCAGTAACTGCATGATGTACAGCCCAGGTATAAAATTGCATAATTTATTTCCCACAACACTATGGTAATTGTCATCCATGGTGTTTAAGGACTTTTAATAAATGTGCAAGGGTAATCTGTTCCTCATCGTCTCGGGTTCATTCTCTTCATGTTCGCCTTGGTTTTCTCATAGTCCTGTCCTTCTTAAGATTTATAAACTGTTGTGGTTCAGACAATAACTCCCACCTTCTGTTACATCTATTATGACAAAAATAGCAAAACCAGAAAATGCCAAATCCTTGACTCAGACAAAGTTCATATAACCAAGGCTTGTACACGTAAAAAGAAACACACCCACACACTGACACCCACATATCTGGGGTGGTTTTTTTTTAAAAGGACACTGTCAACTTGAAATCAGGCCAATCCAAAAACAAAAACTGAGTTAAATCTCAGGTACAATACGTAGCTCACAACACAACACATAGCTGTGACGTGACAGTTACAGGGTTTATTTTAGTCTAACTTTCAGATACTTAAAAGCTGCCCCACAATTAGGGGCAGAAAGAGGAACTACTGTTATGTCATGTAGGTTTAAAGCAGAACTTGCCGTTAGTTGAAATTGTCCAGGGGAAGTTCGCTGAAGTCCCTGGCTGGCAGAGGTATTATAGGTAGAGGGCAGGTGGAACAATTAAGCTGGATGCCAAATTCATTTCCCCCATAGAGATCTCCGGCCCCTCACTTGGATATCATCACCACCTGTGCGGCGCGTAGTCTGGTATCTACATAACTAGTGTACAAAAGAGCTCTTTTACTACAATGACCTGCCTCCTCCTATCCAGTCATACCAAATCAATAGATTCAGAGATACTAAGGTCAGAAGGGACCATTATGATCATCCAGTCCGACCTCCCGCACAACGCAGGCCACAGAATCTCCCCCACCCACCCCTGCGATAAACCTATGTCTGAGCGATTGAAGTCCTCAAATCGTGGTTTAAAGACTTCAAGGAGCAGAGAATCCTCCAGCAAGTGACCCGGGCCCCATGCTACAGAGGAAGGCGAAAAACCTCCAGGGCCTCTTCCAATCTGCCCTGGAGAAAAATTCCTTCCCAAACCCAAATATGGCGATCAGCTAAACCCTGAGCATATGGGCAAGATTCACCAGCCAGATACTACAGAAAATTCTTTCCTGGGTAACTCAGATCCCACCCCATCTAATAGCCCATCGCAGGCCATTGTTTGTGCCAATCCTCCAGCCTCTTTCCCAGTCCAGAAAATAATGTCTCAGTCTATTCCAACAGCCCCCCAGATAGACCCCAGCCCTCCTGTGCTCCTCAATCACATCCCCTTGCTCACCTCTTATAGGTCATGCTCCCTCATTTGTGGCACCGAACCATTTCTTTAAACAAAGATCATGTCCTCAGGAATTGAGGTTAGACCTCTTATGGTTACATTATCTGCTCTATATTGGGATATTTTAAGTACTCCAGTTGTTGGTAAATAAATTCATTTTCTCCTTCACTGAGTTACCTCTACAGATTCTCATTCATAAATATGTGCAACAAATCCATGTGCATGGAGGTCTTGATCCAGTAAAACACAAACACATGCTTATTTAAAGGTAAGCAGCTATTTATGTGTTTTGCTAGACTGAGACCTAAACTGAGAAAATACAGCATCTCTTCATCTTAAAGGGACACTGTCAAATTGAAATTTATTCATTTTTTAAAAAGGAGTTACAGGTAGGTTTCCGGGATTACACCTTCTCATGGGTCGCCTTGTGTTAGCTGCACAAACATACCTCTCTTTTTATAAATAACTTTTCTCTCCCTCCTGCTGTGTGGAAGGCCTATACAAACAGGGGAAGCCTGTGAAGCTCTGCCAAATGCAGAAATAGAGCAACATTTAAAAAAAAAATCAGAAAAACATGTTATTGTCTCTTTAATGCCTTTCAGATCACCCTTAGCTGTTAATTATAATATTGAGTAAAACATTCTCAGGCAATAACACAACTTGCTGACATACTAACAAGCCATTTGCCTCAATCAGCTCAGCTCCACATTTTAAACCCCGGTATCAGGGTCAATGAGAACAGCATACAGAGGCAATGGCATCTTGTTTTAAAATCTTGACTGTGCTATGTACTGTCCCAAGTCCCCAGTTTTATTCAGACCTTTAGTTTCTTCAGGCCTTCTTCCATCAGCTGGCCTCCTCAGCTGGTGCAGACCATTGTTCCTTCTTTTTCATAGGTCTCATTTCCTAACTGCATGGATGTGGTAATGCTAAGAAAAACAGTCATTAATGTCTGAAAGACAATTACGTTTACAGAGAAAGGAAATGGTTCTAAAATGAGCACAAAAATTGTTCCTCTATAGTTTCGTGCACACACTGGGACTTTGCTGTGTGAGGAGGTGACCCATTTGCATGGGCAGATCATTTCACTGAGTAAAGAACATCTGCAAAACCAAGGGATCCCAAGAGGATGTAGGCATTAAGTATTGATTTAAAAGATCTACTTGTGATGAGAAGTTATAGCACATCACAGATTTTTGTAGAGGGCTGGAAATGGGGAAGTGTGAAGGCTTAAATCCATTATGCTTTACTGCTGATGGTGATTTCTGCCCAAACAGATTTGAATAAACAACCTCAGAAATCAATTTTACAGCTGTAAAAATAATGGATTTCCAAGGAGCAGCTTCACATAAATGACCAATCCATTCACTGGACAGCTGGTTAGACATTTTTTCAAGATTAAATTGCCTCATTTCCCATATGAAAAGCCCAAACACGAAAGAGCCTATTTGACCAACTAGCACCTTTCCTGTCACACATCCTTGTGAGTGCTTAATGCAGCCCCTGGCCATGGTAGCTTTTCTGTTCCACTAGTTCCTGACATAAAGTGGTCAATTAATAGAAGACGAGAAAAAAGAAAAAGAAAGACCAGTGTATCAGCTGGAGGGGAAACGATGGTGAATACTGAGCAGCATGCATTCCTTAGAAATAACGCATGTAGACAGTTACAATCTGTGTAGACATCTGACAGAGCAAGGGATAAGCTTTCTGCCAGAGTCCTTTTAACAATATTACTGTTGTTTGTCAAAATGGTTCAAAGTCATTAGGGCAAATTACTCAGAAAGCAAACATTTTCATGTTTTGCCAAACTTAGTTAGGGCATGATAGTCAAACAAAGTATGTATCTTGGGATGTAGGATTCAAAGTCCTCATGGAGGGACATATTTGCAATATCTTTGTAAGTTCCCATACTCTTTTTGCGATTGTTGTTATGGACTGTACTATTGTTTTTCAAAACTATCATCTAAGGCGGCAGCTAGCAAACCAAAAACAAAGGCCAGGTTTTCAGTTATGAAGCTCTAGAGTAGACATTAAAGTATCTTAGTCCCTGTTTCTGAATAATAAACCAGACTCGGTTCTGAATTACACCAGTGTAAATCCAGAGTAACTTGTCTGAAGCCAGTGAAGCTACTCCAGATTTATACCTTGTTAGATGAAAACAGAACCTGATTCAATATCTCTGTAGCTAGCATAACAGATGCATAACCAGTTTAAATAATTCACACTACAGCCTCTGTAAATATTAGTTTTCTTTGTTTTTTTTTTAATGAAATCACAAAGGTTGAAAACGTGTTAGGTCATTCATAGAGCCTTGTTATTCCAATCTTTGTGTATGTGGCCACATATAAGTATATTAGTTCAGAACATGGGGAAAAAAGGACTCATGGTCTTCTGCTGAAAAAGAGAGACCTCTACCACTCAGTAAGCTAAGGAAGCAGTGGAATGTGTTTGACATTCCCACCGGGAGGACACCAGACCACATATAAATATAAGCCATTATATTATATTCTGCTGTTTAGGGCTGAGATGGAAAGCTGTTGGCTAAGATCTGACCTAAGATGATGATGATAAAATGGGAGAAGCAACCAGAAGAATTAGCAAAGATTATGTCACCATCATTCATAAAAGTACAGAATTTGTGACTAAGGTGTGCAGTATAAGGGATTTTCTGGACATGAAACTGCTGTTGGATGTTAAAGTTGTAGCTGTGCTTAAGAGCACTTTTTTCCATCTGTTCTTGGTACAAAGAGTGTTTTACATACAGACTTTGCTACACCTATCCATGGCTTACACCCAGGGGTTCTCAGACTTTTGAACTAGTGACTCCTTTCACACAGCAAGCCTCTGAGTGCGACCTCCCCTTATACATTAAAAACACTTTTTAATATATTTAACACCATTATAAATGCTGGAGGCAAAGCGGGGTTTGGGCTGGAGGCTGACAGCTCGCGACCCCCCATATAATAATCTCATGACACCCTGAGGGGTCCCAACCCCCAGTTTGAGAACCCCTGCACCACAGACTACTTGGAAACTGAAACAGGTGCAGCCTTAGAGGCCAACATATTAAAGGGGATATAATATTGAGGACATACATTGTTTATACACCATGAGCAGCACTGGCAGCCGGTGGATGGAATTCAAGGTGTTGGTCCTGACCTTCAAAACTCTATATGGTTCTGAAATAGGTTACCAAAGAGGCCACCTCTCTTCCAATGTGATAGCTCCAGTTGAGAGCCAGTTGAGTTGCTCAAACAGGAGCTCCCTCAATGTAATTGGCTGACAGTCACTTCTCCCTTTGGCATTGGAAGATCTATTCTGTCCATTTGGAGAGGAGTCAGGATGAATTGCCAAGGGGCTTATGAATGTGTTGCTCTGAAAAAGCAGGTAGTTATTTAGAACAGGAATCTTATTTTAGTGTATGTTGCACACTTCCTCCTCACTCCATGCCCCTCATGTGAACTTGTCCATGAGCTCAGACCGTATGATCGTGAGAGAGCAGTGCTACTCTCGGAAAAAGACTCATGGAGACTCAGTTTTCCCACATGTCTGAATTCTGCTTAGTTCAGGACAAAGGTGGGAGGAATCAGGGAACTGGTACCTCCCTGATTTAAAACCAGTCCAGCATTATTTAAAACAGCCCTGGGGCTACTCTAAGTATGCCAATGAACAATTAGCATAGTGAAGCTCCACTCCACTCCAAAGTTTAGCACATTCCTCCCACCTGTGGCATGCCTCCTACACAGGGATGGTGCAGGAGGTGGCGCTAATGCTTTCAACAGCTGTATGCCAGCAGGGAATTCCCTTCCATCCCATTGGCACCCCCACTGAGTAGTGTAAAGAACAAATCATACCAGAGAATCTGGGCCAGAGAGTTCAAAAAGCCAGGGTAGAGTCTTGCTAATGTAAGTGCCTCTCAGGTAAAAGAGAAGAATATGAAAATGCACCGAGACTAGTATCAATCAAATATATTCGTTCTATTTTAAATCATGCTATAGGATTTGCTAACCAGACTATTTCTGTCTCTAATTCACAGTAAGCCTTGGGCAATTATATTAATATTGCTTTTAAACACAAAACCAGAAGGTAAACCATGGGCAAAATCCTGAGCAGTGCCTATTTGGGAATTTCATCTCACAGTTTTTAGTGGATCAAGAACAGCAATGTGTCAATTCACATTCCATGCAGCCAGCCAGGAAATTCACAAAAATCACAATACATAAAGACAATTTTTCCGAATCATGGTGTTCATGTGAGAAACAGCTATGGCAAAAATGAACCTGACTTAGTCCTGTTAGAAATTTCATCTACCATTCTTGTTTACCTCGGTTGTTCATGTTAGACAGCTTCTGGAAAAGCAGCAGCTACGCAAGTTAGCCAACAGCATTCAACAGAATCTATGATTTTATTATGGTTTGGTTTATTTCAATCTCCTACTATATCATTACATTTTATATTACTAAATGCATCCAGCATCAGAACATGTGCAGTGCTGTACAGGTCAGTACAAAAATATCAAACATGAACATTATCTTTTCCTTGTACATATTAATCATGATGGGTCTTGTATAATAAAACTGTAGTAACTTAATATATGCTTTGTATACATTAGGGATAAGAGAACAGGTTTGGATTATAAAAATTTAAAGAAGAAATCTGAAAAGACTGAACCCAAATCAAAAATTTGAGATTTCAGAGTAGACTGGTAAATATTTTGTATTTTTAATTCCTTGTATACCTCAAACTTTAACATTGATGGAAATATTGGCAATCCAAGGCAGGCAGGGCAGTCTTGTTTGCTTTCTGCCAAATTAGCTACATTAAATTCCTCTGCAAACATTTTTCTGCAAATATTTCATTTAAAAAAAACTCAGTTTTTTGTTTCAGTAATGGTTTTAATTTATAAAGTGTATTTTACAGAATATGCATAGTGAATCTAACTTATATAGCTGATCCTACTCCCATTAAAATCAAAGATAGAGCAGAATCACATTGCCTACATTTGAAAATAGTTAACTTTTTTTAAGGCAACTAGAACACTAAGGAGACTGAGGGCCAACATTCTTTACATTTATTATGAATATTTATTAATAGTGATTATTAACCAGCTACTTTCCATTGACAAATGACCCACTAGTTAATATGCTAAAGTCAGAATATTTATAACCCATTGAACATGCAATCTTCTTCTATGTATGAAATGAACTCATTACATACCCTGCTCTAAGAAATTCAGTCACAAATATTTTCTAATATTTACAAAGAATCTTGCCTGACTAAAACCATCATAACAATTTTTATTGCGTTCCTTATATTACCAAGATCATTTTTACACTAATTGCATAATTTGAAACATTAGTCCTCAGTCACTTCATGTAATATAATCCAGATATAAACAGCATATAACATGAAAGGGTTTATGTTTATTGTTCCAAGAATGAGAATAAAAAGCAACATCAATAAAGATAGAAGATATTTCCTATGAGTCTCTAAAGCAATTGTAAAAGATGAAAAAAAATAGAATGTCTTTGTGCTTGAGCAGATCTCTCTTCAGGTTAAAAAACTGACGAGGCAAAGGAAATTTTCTTTTACATACATGTATATTACTGTACTGCATCATGTTAGACTCATGTTTATTCTTCATTATACAATGTGAACAAGAAAAAATGTATATAAAATGTATTATTGCCAATAACAAACACTTACTCTTTTAATTCCAGTATTTCTACTGACACAGATTTCTGTCTTCACTTTTCCAAAGACCTTCTTAGTGAACAGTGGCATCTCCGTTCACACTGGCTCTCCAGTCCCCGAACAGCGTATGAGACCACTGATTTGAGGCTACTTTTAGAGCTCTACACTTGCAACTCAAAGACTTATAAGCGAGAAACAGTGAAATCAAACCCATAATCTAATCTCCAGACTGAGATTTACTTTCCCAGAATACTGCTAGTCAGCCCCAGAAGGGCAAAGCTCCCTGTCTGCTAAACTCAAACAGCATTTGAGACCATCACACTTATCTGTACACCTCCAGAATAATCAAGCTGCCCTGTACTGCTATGAAGAAATCTTCCCTACTATACTTGTTACAGGTTAATTGCCCGTACTACTGAGGATATTTCAAGACATGTTCAAGACATGTTTGACACAGAAGGCTAATTTAACAGGAGTGTATGTATATGAATATATGTTGCTGATTTACATAAAGATAGACAGAGAAAGGGAGATAAATAAAGATACAGAGAGAGAAAGAAAGTTAGCAGCAGAGTACGGTCAATACTAAACTTATCAATAAAATTCCTTAGCATTTATTTTTGAAGTATCTTCCTTGTGTGGCAAATTCCTGTTAATCTTCTTATAGCCAAGAAAGCCAGTCAAAAATGAGGTAAGTGACAGTGTGAAGAGCTCTGTTTCACTGGTGTTTTGCTTCCTCATGAATTTCTAGGATCCATGGAAAGGCCACATATCCTTTGCCTACTGCATAGCCACCCAAGTCAACAATAAGAGGAGGATTTGCTGGAATCTACGGAAGATGAACACGCAGAGTTTACTGGACCCAAAGTCCTCCACGCCTCTGGATTCTTCTGTAGAAAGATCCAGTACACTATGGCTCATGGGCTTTTGGGGAGCAAACTGGGTCAGATCTTCTGTTAAAAGAGATAATCATGAAGCTATGGAGATTTATATTTTATAATCGTGATTCTGATGTGATCGTTGTCCTCCCAAAGATGCAGCTGCATATTTCTTCTGGTGCCTATTAATAATTAGTCACACATATAGAAACAACAAATCCCCTGAAGATTCAATTACTTTTATAAACAGATAATCATCAAATGATCACAACCACAATCCTTTCAAGTTCACTAGCCAATGAATTGCAAAGGTCTATTCTGAGCCATTTGGAAAAGGAAGGATCATTCCACTCTTTTCCATACACTGAATCACTCAATATATTAAGCATAATAATCCTCTCTAGACCTTGACAGATCTTTTAATCCAGAAGGCACCATATGTTTCTAAACCCTTAATAAGAATATGAAAACAGATAACTTGCTCCTTTACTCACTGCATCTACAGAGACTGTAGTACTGAAGGAGAGTAGGTGAGAGAAAGATAATTTTCCATTCAGTAACATAACTTTTTTCAAAACTAAACCCAATACAAATGTACAATCTCAAAGGTCTAGCATGAGTTTCAAGGAGCCCCTTTCCAAATATGACGGCAACTGAGCGTCCCTGGGGAAGAGGCGTGGAGTGTCCACTGTTTCACAGAACAGAGCAGAGACAAAGGAGAGAATCCAAGTGAGGATGATTACATTTGAACTCTATCAAGTCAAAAGGTATAGTTTACTGGCCTGCTGCATCTTTTGATATCTAATAAATATTGTTGCATCAAATGATTCTGTGGCTAGTGATGTATAGCACGTGGACATACAATCTACAAATATACAATATTAACTAAAAGAGATGTATTATTTTTCTCATGAAGTTTAAAAATATGTATGTTGCTCCACATTTGTGCTTCTGTATGTGTCCACTCACAAAGAGCAAATTACCATCTTAAAAATATATATATTGCTATTTGAAGAATTCCAAGAAACTATAGAGTAAATTTACTAAAAATCTACCCAAAAATCATTCAGTATGAGCTAATTTTATAATGGAAGTTTGAACTGCTAATGACATGTTTCAGAGTAGCAGCCGTGTTAGTCTGTATTCGCAAAAAGAAAAGGAGGACTTGTGGCACCTTAGAGACTAACCAATTTATTTGAGCATAAGCTTTCGTGAGCTACAGCTCACTTCATCGGATGCTAATGTTATTTACCCAGCTCTGCTTTTGCCTCCCTTCACCCATGTTTAAAATGGATGTAATGCATACATACTTTGCAGGACAGGTGTGAGGCTTAGCTAGTATTTGTAAAAAATGGTGAGCTTTTGGAGTGAAAGGCGTTACAGGAGTGCAAATATTTTCCTAGACTGCCTGTCATATACACTATTATGATTAGTTTGGTAAGACATTCCACACATTGCAACCATATTGTAAGTTTTATTTGATATAGTTTATCATAATACTGACAATACATTATTTTTCCTCTTCTTTCCTCCCTGGCTCACTGAATCTTTAAACATTCTTGTTAACTCCAGACTCAGACAGTGATTAAACCGTAAGAGAAACTGCAATCATAAACAGTCTGACTTATAAACCACAAAACAAGCAAAAATCAGTTAAGACAAACTCCAGGCTGAATCTTTGGGAAAAAACAGACTTTGATGTAACTTAATTGACTGACCTTAATTTTCTTTAATTCACTGTGCAATGTTCACATATTGTAGAAATCTTAAGCAAATGCATTGAAATATGTTACACTGTAAGAACAATGCCACAATCCTAAGCAAAACAATCTGAGCTAAGGATGGAGTATGTGGCTAAAATGTCAGCCTTCATTCTGAACTTCCGTGTCTTTATGGGCTCGAGTCTTCATCAAGTTTGTTTCCTAGCGTGAAAGGTATTCACCTAAAAGCATGTAACAATATTTCTGTTTGCTGTGTATACAGAGAATGGGTTGTGGTTGGACTGAAGTACAGCTGATCACTAAATAAATAATTAGAAAATGTATGTACATTCTTATCATACATAAGCTATTCATAAGCAGTGATGGAAGCTAGCAGTATCAAATAGATTTACTGTACTTATGTAACACATACAAGTGTTTAGCTCTGTTTAACTGTGCCCTACTTCACTTTGATTAACACTGCTGGATCTTATTAGGAGCAGTAATCTAAGAACATGGCTGCAGCAAAGGCTTTACTGCACTGAAATTCAGGGAAATTTCGATGGGAAAGCCAGGAATCAAATTCAGACCCATCATGCCAACAGAGTTATAAATGTAACATCACTTCCCATCCCCTATACACACAATAAATTGTTCATCAAATACTATAATTTTATTGGAAACTTGTTGCTTTTATTGCTTTCGGTGGCAATTCACTTCATATATAGCAATCAGCTGCTCACTATTAAATGCAATTCCATGCAATATTATGCAATATTAAAAACATTCCTCAAAACCCT
This sequence comes from Lepidochelys olivacea, assembly GCF_965140295.1. Classification (NCBI taxonomy): domain Eukaryota; kingdom Metazoa; phylum Chordata; order Testudines; family Cheloniidae; genus Lepidochelys; species Lepidochelys olivacea. Next base: position 41,342,335 of record NC_140414.1, on the reverse strand, counting down.
AGCCCTTCATTAGCTCCAATTTTTGCTCCATGATATAACTGTGATACTGTCTTAAAAGTTTTGTATCATTTCTTCAAACTACTTCCTCCAGAATTTGGCATACCTTGGTAAGGAACCTTCAAATCCTCTTCTCCAAAGATAGTCACCCTAGCCTTTCTTCTGAATAAAACGGGTTCCTATATTATGCACAAATAAGACTACTTCATGATTCACTCCTAGGTTCTCCTCTGCCTCATATTTCTCTGCAATGAACTGCTTAAGGAAGGAATTTTCAAAGGGGAATACGGAAGTTAGGCATCCAACTTGCATGACAAGTCAGTAGGAGCTGGGTGCTGGACTCCCTTTGAAAATCCCAGGCTAAACCATTATACTTTATTTCTTCCAGGCTCTTGAAGTAAAATGAAGAAAATGGTCCCAGTACTGACTGCTGTAGTCCTCCATCACCACCTTCTCTCTCTGTATGGTTGCTAACACTATTTTAGAAAAAAAAATTAACCAGGCTCCCTGTAGGGTAGTTTTTTCTATTACATTTATGTCATATGGATATGGATGATTTTCCTGAATAACTTATTCTTGTTTGAGATATAGGAAGGGTGAATTTGACTTCTTGTAAATTTTATATGCTTTTCACAGATACTGTTTTCGTATTTTCCTGCAAAACCTGTGTCTACCTCAAAACAGACTGTATCTAGGAGACTGTGTAAGCACATTGCCTTTCAGTGTGCAAAAAGGTTTCAAACACTACTGATTTCAATTCGTTAGGTCTTCCTAAGCACAGCAGAAAAATAAATAATATCCTTAGTCCCAACTAAGTCTACTTAGTCACTAAGCAGTATTTTTACAATAAAATGTTATTCATCCATATTCACTGAGTATTACAGAATTGCCAAGGCTCTTTGTAACCGTCAAAAGATTTTAGCAAGCAATATTTTACTCGCAATCCTCCTAGATGCAGAAATAAATTTCAAGATGACAAAATCTGCACCTTTTCTCTGAATACTTACAATAGTATTACTATTTATGTTAACAGGCAGTAGCTGTTCAAATAAAATCATTGTTGCCTTTTCCCCGTGGTTAGAACCATACTGTGCATTTGTGGTGCATCTTGGTTTTTAATATAGTTTGAATGAAATACCCTCATATACTGCTCTATGATTTGATCTATGTGAACTACATATTCTGCCTTCCCCAAAAGACCTTGCCATCCAGTGACAATAACTTCTTTGAAATCTTAGTGACATGAGAGTGACATTCTGATTACTGGTCATGGATAAGGAGAGATATTAAGGACTTCCGCTTTTAAGAATTGCTCCTAAGGATGTTTTTATTTATATTTATTTTTTCCCAAAATAAGGAGAACACAAAAACAAAACAAACAAAAAGCAAGAAAGAACAAAAAAGTAAAGGAAAGAAAAGAAGGGAGACAGGGAGACTAATGGAGAGTGATGTCTCAGTTTCCATCTACTAGAAATTTATCAAAGATTTCTAAAAAGTCAGAACAAATCTTTTCTAATCTATTCTGAGGTCCCTCCTCTCCAAAATGTTACCTGCTCTTTAGCTGCCAGATCAGCAAAGTCGCAGTGCCAAGCTTCTATGCCTGGAGGCAGCCTGCTCTTCCATCTAAGCAACAAGAATCATTTGGATACAAGCACTGCCCTAGAGAACCTAGCTTTCCTTGCTTTGGATGGTTTCCCAGATAATGGGATGTATCCAAAAACACAGTTCTGGGAAGTAATTTTTAAGGAGGCAGCTATTATCATGTTGTCATAAATATAAAGGGAAGGGTAAACCCCTTTGAAATCCCTCCTGGCCAGGGGAAAGCTCCTCTCACCTGTAAAGGGTTAAGAAGCTAAAGGTAACCTCGCTGGCACCTGACCAAAATGACCAATGAGGAGACAAGATACTTTCAAAAGCTGGGAGGAGAGAGAGAAACAAAGGGTCTGTGTCTGTCTGTAGTCGTCTTGGCCAGGGACAGAACAGGAATGGAGTCTTAGAACTTTTAGTAAGTAATCTAGCTAGGTATGTGTTAGATTATGATTTCTTTAAATGGCTGAGAAAAGAATTGTGCTGAATAGAATAACTATTTCTGTCTGTGTATCTTTTTTGTAACTTAAGGTTTTGCCTAGAGGGGTTCTCTATGTTTTGAATCTAATTACCCTGTAAGATATCTACCATCCTGATTTTACAGGGGGGATTTCTTTATTTCTATTTACTTCTATTTTTTATTAAAAGTCTTCTTGTAAAACACTGAATGCTTTTTCATTGTTCTCAGATCCAAGGGTTTGGGTCTGTGGTCACCTATGCAAATTGGTGAGGCTTTTTATCCAACATTTCCCAGGAAAGGGGGGGTGCAAGTGTTGGGAGGATTGTTCATTGTTCTTAAGATCCAAGGGTCTGGGTCTGTAGTCACCTAGGCAAATTGGTGAGGCTTTTTACCAAACCTTGTCCAGGAAGTGGGGTGCAAGGTTTTGGGAAGTATTTTGGGGGGAAGGACGCGTCCAAACAGCTCTTCCCCAGTAACCAGTATTAGTTTGGTGGTGGTAGCGGCCAGTCCAAGGACAACGGGGGTAATATTTTGTACCTTGGGGAAGTTTTGACCTAAGCTGGTAAAGATAAGCTTAGGAGGTTTTTCATGCAGGTCCCCACATCTGTACCCTAGAGTTCAGAGTGGGGGAGGAACCGTGACACATGTTAATCCTCCTACCTACTTCTAGCCAAAAGGGTTGAATCCTGGGATGCTCCCAAAACACGTAAGCCAGCGTGGCTCTGTGAGACCCACACCTCCAGGAGGAGTCCGTTTTAGCAAGGCCCCTGCAACCGACATGGGGACAAGTGTTAACAAAATATAATTTTCTGCTTAATCTGCCTTCATCATAGATCAATAGTACAGTTTTTAATGTTTTGAAAGCCCCTTTCCCATTAACTAGGCTTCAAGGATATACTCAAATCTTTATTTGATGGCCTGATGCAGTCAATCTAAACTAGGGAGGGTCTTTTGGGCCAGGAAGTCATAACAGGCTACATCTGGTCAGGTGAACCTATGGAGTTCTCTCCACATCAACAGCAATTCTGGAGTCTCTGGCACTCGTCACATCAGGACCAAATATGTCCTGCTAATAAGAAATTTGGGGATACAAGTTGATACGCAAACACAAGTACTATCAGAGTCACATTTTAAGCAGTGGAAGGGGAAAAAAGGACCAGACAGATTATATGTTCACTATCCTCTTCATCTCAGTACTCAATCAAAAATGTCAGAAGAGCACTCTTCAGGAGTCAATACAGAACAACGTATTTTTCTGCAAGTATTGCAGCCAATAATGTAAGCTTTTACTCTTTTGTTGTCATTAACGTTTGCTGATAAGGAGCAGTATTTCATCTGTATGATTTCTAGTTTGTTTTGCTTCATGTGCCTATCCATTATTTCATGGTCCATTAAATATGTCTAGCGTAAGCAGGGTTTCCATTAATATCCAAAACTAAGAAATTTTCTATTGTGTTTAGTAATCTGTTTTAGGGAGCTGTTCTTCCCCTGGTTAAGCTCGAGTCTCTAAAACTGGATATCTCCTGTATGAGGATGCATACACATTCACAGAACAAGAATTAATGAACAAATGCATATAAAATGAATACATATATCAGAGCACAAATTGAACCTATGTGCAATTCATGAATGATCTGTATACCAAGAAGTAGTCACTGACAAAATTCACTAGTAATTCTGAATACATTTGAGAATTTCAAGGTCTGTTCATGGACAACTTACAAACAGAAAATAAAATGTATTTGCTATGAATTATTCTCTCAACTCTATTTAAATCAATGATATTTGTAAAGTAGACAGGACGGAGAAGACACTTGAATAGGATTACCAAACTATTAATCAGTGTCACGTTGGGTCAAGTACTGCATGACTTGGAACATAACTTATTCTTGCTAATTACTTTCTGTTCAGAGTCAATGGTGCTGCTTCTAAATGGAAGCAGACATTCCAGGCAATGTAGATGTGTAATGTAATCTGTTAACTCAGGTGCTGGAGGAAAATATAAACTTTCAGTCTTGTTTCTCGCCTGAGGTTTCACACCTTTGATCTTTCAAAAAGTTTATCTTGACTGATGCTGAATCCCATCCATGACCAGGACCCTAGTAATGACATGGCAAAATGTTACTTTCCTATCAAGCCTAATTCATAGGCTTTACAGATACAATGATGCTACTACAACTTTTTACAATTGCCATTTACGAGTTATTAATGATGAAGTGATATGCACTGTATTAATATGGTATGCACCATTATTATTAAGCAAAAGGTAAAGGAATAAATATTTTAATATTGACTTCTGCACTCCCAGGAGGAACTGATGAAACCCAAAAGGCAGAGGCAAACAAAGAAATATTAGTTTTAAGATCATTTCAATTAACACAGTTATTAGCATAATTGAGTATCAAACAAATTTTAGGAGGCGCTGCTCAACTGAACTGGGTCTTTCCTCCTCTATCCTTTGAATGAAAGTTAAAAAAATATACAGTCTACTTTGTCTCAATGAATTTACAGTACGAGACATTTAAAAAAACATCCTCAATCAACATATTATGTAGCTCAGCAGTAGCATCTAGTGGTGTGGGATTTACAGCAAAAAATGCCCATTCAGAGCACAGAAAATCCAAATGTCAAATCTATATTTTAAAAATATTTAGGAGGATGAAGACTTAAACTGTGAATTAAATGCTTACTAAACTGACCATGACAAAGTATAGCAAGCCCAGGACTAAGCACAGAAGCAGCACGGTCGTCCTTCAAGATGGGGTGGAATCAGAAAGGCAGTTTATACACCCTGTATTGCCCTGTGGCAACAGTCATTCACTGAGGCTACGATTCTAACAAGAGGGTGTTCATTGGGCAGTACAAGCTCCTGGGCTGGCCGACTGGGGCACAGGACATTAGTCAAGGAGAAGAATGCCTTTTCCTGCTTTGCCCACTGCCACAAAACAGCGGAGGTGTTTTGTGTTATATATGAAATTATACTATAATTTCAAAGTTCATTCATTGCTATGGTAAGCCTCTTGCTATGCAAGGCAGACTCTGAGATTTCAACGTATAGGTTTGTAACTGAAATGTTTCAGCCCTATGAGAAACACTTTCAGGTTTAGGAGAAAATTCTGACTTGGGATGTATGGCGGCACAAGACAACGTAGAGGAAATATGGAGCCTCTTCCCCTTTAATGCACCTGCATAGCTCCAGAACAGGATTCTGACCAACTTCCCAAGAGAGCACTTTTAGGAGGACCACATCCACCAACGCGTCATCCCTCCAAGAGTTTTGTCAGGCCCTCAGTCCCACTTTTTGGATCCTTGACTACGCATCCTCTTCTGCTTACTCACCTTAACCCATCCTGCCCTGAGGCAGTGCTGCAAAATGACCAACACCACTTCTTTACTCTCCCTACGTAACTCCCTACATCATTTAAGAGCCAGTTTGTTGTTTTGGGGTCCTACAGCATCTGCAGACATTCTGTAGCAATAACCCCATTCTTTTCCAAAGACTGATATCATCAGAACAGTCTCAGTCTATATCAAAGTGTTTCTGTGCTTAGGGACAGTTGACCTAGTAAAACTCTTGTTCTTAATATCTTTTATACCTTCAACCAAAGAGACCCCTGTGTCTATGTAGTATCCAGTATTGTAGTGATCTGGTATGCACCGGTACAATCCCGAACCAATGTTTTCTAATCTCTGCTCCAATCCCTGTTTCAGAGGAAATCTTGCAAGTTTCACTTTGTGTAATCTACACACTGGATTGAGTACTGTGTCTAAAATAGAGGAGCAAGATAAATGCTAAGGTTATGAACATAGCAAATTAGGAATTCTAGGATGATCCCTCTTTTTTACACTTTCTTCAAACAGAAAAAATACTTTTGATGATGAATGCACATTTTCACACACCTAAATTGTATCATTTTAAATAAATGTAAGTCATTCCCAAAGCAATGTGTGAAATATATAAATAAATACATAAATAAACAGTTCGTGACAGTAAAGAAAAGAAGGACCACAGATAAACTTCCAGCATAATAAAGCAGGAACAATTTGAGTGTGGCCAGCCAATTGTTGCAGGAAAGATATACCCTAAGCTACCAAACCATTTGTAGACAAATGTTAATAACTATAATTTCCTAGGTAAATTTATTAAATGAAATTAATTATGATTGTGCTGTATGAATTTAAGAGTAAGTCAAGCATCTACATGTAATCAAGCTTTAAAGACACCAAATAACATTTTCCAGATCTGCCAGCAATACTATGATGATTAATTAAATGGAACATTCCATGCCTTGCAACCACATTGTGTCTTTCTTGTTTGATAGTTCCTCATGACAACAGATTTTTTTTTTCCTGTGGCCTGGTTCACTCTCAGAACAAGACTAATCATTGCAACTGAAATGATCCATGATAACTCCACACACAGAAAACAGAGTTTAAATGAGCCAAAGTCAAATTCTGTCCTCTGAATCTATAAGAGATACTCATTCACTTCAGTGGGAGTGCATCTATAAGAGGCAAAACAGGACCCTTAGTTTCCAGTCAATTTTTTTTGAGCTTTACTAACATTTTTCTTTCATTAGTTTGGTCTGCATACTTTGAAAGAAGTTTAACACATAGCTCCACTATCTCACAAAGCAGACAAAAAAACCCAAATTTAGTCGCAAATCTCTCTCTCCATTAATGAAAGGTCAAAATAAATAAATAAAACTGAATGGGACCCAATTATGTTAAGAGTCATTTGCTAAGGAAAGTTAGGGCCTTGCTGTATATACAGCAGGAAGCCTTTCATAAATGACCTTCAAGCCATATGTTTTACCCTTTCCAATTTTAAATGTTAACTTCCTATGGAAAGGACAGAGATAGTAATATTTTAAACTCTAAGCTCTAGGATATGCACAATAATGGATCATTACTAAATATGACACTAAATTTTTACTCCATTAATCCTGAGGTTTTCCAGAAATGAAGAAAGCTTAAATACAATCCTGAAATCCTTAGCACTGACATTTCTTTCCTCCATCCCGCAAAGGTTATTGAATATATTTCTTTCCAAAGGGGCATGACCCTGATGTGCAGGTGGGTAGAGGTGGGGGTTGGGTAGGATAACTTGCTTAAGATGATGATGTTCATAGTTCATAATTTATAGCAGTGTTCCATTTTGGAGAGTTAAGGGTTTATCTGGATCTGTAAGGGCGCAAATTTACCAACCTTACAACTGATTTAGTCAGACTTTATGGCAGGGGACCAAAATTTGGCCCATGGGAATTGCAATGTGAAAACAGGCCGCAGAGTTCCACAAGCCATTCCTCTTTACCACTGCACCATTCTTCTTTACCTCTTTAACACTGCACTTGTGACTTCTCCCCATCAGTACGTTTATAGTGGCATCCAGTGAGATGTGAACTTCTGCCCAGTGGGAGTCACAAAATTTCCATTTCAGATAATGGAAAATGGGTAAGTTTCCAGTTAGATGATTGTCATTATTAGTGGGCAGAATTAGAGCTATGTTTAATTTCTTTTGGGGACTGAGTCTACGATCCTCACTCTCAAAGTACATCTACAGTACACATTGCTGGCATCGACACTGCAGTGAAAATCAAGCTGCGTCTACGCTGCAATGTGTAGCTACATGTGTGTAGCTGCATCAGTGAAAGGTTCTGGCAAGGGGGAGGCGGTGGAGGAAATGCTCCAGCAGCAGGACACAATAGCCGTGTAGATGTGGGAGGCACTGCTTGGGCATGTAGAGAGCCATGTAGGGTATATACCGTAGGGGTCACACGTCTTTACTGTACTTGCCTAAGTAATGCCTTACTATATCTACACTGCTATTTACACCCATGTATGTACTCTACACACTGCCATAAGGAGTGTGCAATGTAGACGTACCTTCAGTGAGTAGCACTTACTAAGGTGCGTAGCATATTTGAAGTGGTCAATGGGATTACCTGATTAAGTGTTAATCAGACTGAACAGGACTGAAGAATTGGGTCCTTAACAGACAACTATTTGAGTTAAAACTTCAAATTAGCATGTTGGTCCATACTGAATGTTTGCTACTAGCTGTGATACATAATAAATTAAAAACAACTACCTAGACTCCCACCTCAGCTAAAGGAAATCTAAGATTTATGGAATGCACAATCTCCCTGAGACGAGTACCTAGAGAACCTCAAATCTACCAGTCTTTTAAAGTGACAGCACTGCATTTGCCAATTTTCTACAAATAAATTTTAAAAAAAACAGTAATTATCAGTGTAATAGTTTATGGCAACAGAGATTAATGAATGAGAATGCTCTTCATCCTACACATTCTGAAAAAAATCAGCATGCCAGACTTCAAAAAATTTAAAACTGGTTTATCTCAACAAACTACACTGTGAAAAATAATAATAGTGATAAATACTAATAATAGTTTATAAATGTTAACATATTACTATACTACTTGGCTTTTGTATGGATAGTACTTTTGGTCCATGGATTTTAAAGCACATTACAAAGGAAGGTAATTATAATTATTCCCATTTTACAGTGGAGGAAACTGGCGTATGTACAGGAAAAGTTAATGTAATGCAACTGCTCAGAGGCAGAGGCTAGAATCTTGACTCCTGGTCCAATGCTCTGTCCATTGGACCCCAGTTCCTGTATAAACTTCTCCATTTTATATTACAGATATAGTAGAAGTGCCAGTAAATTAACATTTATACAACCCTATAAACTGTAGCTAAAAAAGCAGACAAGTAGAATGAAGGACAATGCATATTATGTAATGGAAGTTACTCTAAAAAAGGAACATTATATAATAAATAGTTTAATGAGTTGAAGTTAGGTAAATGAAATGAAATGTTAAATACAAGAAAATAGATCATGTGTGAAACTTTTATAAAGCCCTATTGCCTTATTGCAATTAAGGTGACAAAAGAACTTTTTTTTTTATATTACTGCAGAGGAATGACTCATTAAAAGGAGGATAGCAGCCACTGTATATCTGGAAAGTAGCTGCCTGCTTAGGTGAATATTTGATTGTTCATATATGTTCTCTATGAGCCTACTACTGCTCCCGCTGAAGACAAACAGGATTTTTGCAACTGGACTTCAGTTGGAACAGGCTGGGCCCTAGAAGAGATAAGACTCCCTTGACCGCTCAGGTCAGGACCACACAGTGAAGAAAAACCCGCGGCTGGCCTGTGCCAGCTGGCTAGGGCTCATGGAACTGTTTCATTGCAGGACAGACTTCTGGGCTCAGGCTGGAGCCTGAGCTCTGGGAACCTCCCACCCCCCAAGGTCCTTGAGCCCAGGCTCCAAAATATACACAGCAATGAAACAGCCCTGCAGACCAAGCCCCACAAGCCAGAGTTGGCCGGCACGGGCCAGCTACAGGACTTTCTTTGCTGTGTAGACATAACTTCAGAGTTAATTAGCATAATTCAGTCACATTCTATAGGAGTAGGAAGAGCAGAAAAAAAAGTGGCAGAACCCAGTATAAATTCTGTTATCCACCTCCTACGCAGAGATTTGCTAGCTTAGGGCCTTATTCTAATGTGTTGGCAAGTGTCCTCTATTGCAAAGGGAAGCCAAGGACAATCAGCATCTGAGAAGAAATGCTCAGCACCTTGGTGAACTGGAACCAAAATGAAATGATATGAGTGGATTTTCTAAAGGACAGAAGTGCACTCAATTTAGAGCATATGTTTAATCTCTTCTCTTCTCACATTCCTTCCATGAGTTATACTGCACAATATGGCTTCACACTTGTACTACACGAGCTAATTATAAGAAAACTACCTTTATGTAGTGAAAAAAATCTTTCACTCTTATACTCCCATAATATTTTATTGTGAAAAAGAATGACAAGATAAGAAAAAAGAAAACAGTGGCAGAAGGGATGTGGACAAATTGGAGAGAGTCCAGAGGAGGGCAATGAAAATGATTAGGGGGCTGGGGCACGTGACTTACAAGGAGAGGCTGAGGGAACTGGGGTTATTTAGTCTGCAAAAGAGAAGAGTGTGGGGGGGGATTTGATAGCAGCCTTCAACTACCTAAAGGGGGGTTCCAAAGAGGATGGAGCTAGACTGTTCTCAGTGGTAGTAGATGACAGAACAAGAAGCAATGGTATCAAGTTGCAGTGGGGCAGGTCTAGGTTGGGTATTAGGAAAAACTAGTTCACTAGGAGGGTGGTGAAACACTGGAATGGGTTACCTAGGGAGTGCTGGAATCTCCATCCTCAGAGATTTTTAAGGCCCAGCTTTACAAAGTCCTGGCTGGGATGATTTAGTTGGTGGTGGTCCTGCTTTGAGCAGGGGATTGAACTAGATGACCTCCTGAGGTCTCTTCCAACCCTAATATTCTATGATTCTTTGAAATAAACTATCAGACAAAAACCCAAAGAACAAGCTGTGTTGCTTTGTGGGTTCACCAAGACCAGTAGGAGGATCTGTCACCACCTACCCTGTAACCCTCTGCTTCTGTACTGTGCAGCTTTGGCTCAGAGCCCTAATACCAGCAGCACGCTCACAGAACAATGGCCTCACAGTGGTTTCCACTAGCATGGTTACTTCTTTCAGGGTGACACAAACAGCCCTTCCAGTCCCAAGTCTCCCCAAAACCATCTCCCCTGTAGTGTCCAGCCCCTGAAGTTAAGTAAACTGCCTCCAAAGAGACAGAATACACACCAGATGAGGACTTCACCCTTCATTTTTAATACTCAGCACTGAGATGTTTTGTAATAAAACAAGATTAAGTTTAACAACAAAGAATAGCTATTTAAGTGATAATAAGTACAAACAGAAGAGACAGATATGGTTACAAGTAAAACAAAACAAAACACGCTAATGTCGAAAACTTAATTTCAACAAGGTACAATATTTGTCGAAGCAGGTTTCTCAAAAAATACCCCTTTCTTTACCATTTATAATGGACAGTCCAACAGGACAGCTCACATATATAACATGTTAGCAGAACACAAGGCCTCATATCAGAATTGAGGAGGCAGAAACAACTCAGCACAGAAATGTAGAGTTCTGACTATATATACTACTAAACGACTATGTATATCAATGCAGACCACCCATAACTTGCTCATAGTATACTGAGTAAACCCTGTTAGGAGGTGGACTCTTCACTACAAAGCACTAGTGCCATTATAACTTACATACATATTACTGGTGAAATCCTGGTCCCATTGAAGTCAAGGGGCCAGGATTTCACACCCCACATTTTAAAAATTACTGCACATCTCACTTTACTATTTCTTCTGCAATCAACCTTCCCTTAACAGGGTTCAAAAAAGAACTAGATAAGTTCATGGAAGATATCCATCAATGGTGTCCCTAGCCTCTGTTTGCCAGAAGCTGGGAATGGGCAACAGGGAATGGATCACTTGATGTTTACCTGTTCTGGTCATTCCTTCTGAAGCACCTGGCATTGGCCACTGTCGGAAGACAGGATACTGGTCTAGATATGGACCTTTGGTCTGACCCAGTATCGCCATTCTTATGGTCCAGTGCCTGTAAACATGCACTACCTGTTGAACCTCTTATAATGTGCCTTTCAAACTGAATCTTTCTTTTCATCAGATCTCCGACTAGTGTTTGCTGAGTTCCAGTTATCTCCAATACTTTTTCATTGGTTACTCAGTCTATCCATGATATTTTCAGAATTCTTCTCTAAATCCATAATTAGAAAGATTGTAATTTCTTTATTATTAATTGTTTTAATGTCCATATTTCACAGATATAATTTAACACAGACCAAATGTACGTTTTTAAGAGTCAGTATTTAGTCTTCAGATTCATGTCCTGTCTTATCAGATGTTTATTCTTCCAAAACATCCCTTTTGTTCTTGCTATTCTAGTGCTGACTTCTGTATCCTATATACCTGAACAAATTTAAGAATGAGAGAACATGGTACGGGGGAAGCTTAACCCGTGGAACTTTACTTTTTAAACTATCACCACTACCGACAAAGGCAGAATATTTGAAACGTATCTTCAAAGGAGTTCAAAATACATACGGCTTCTTTGTAAATGCTGAGACAAGCAATCACATTCTTAAATGGCATTAAATTCATAGTATACGAATATCTGCAGCTCCCGATGTTGGAAATAGCCATCCTGTGTTTCTTTGCCTCAAGGACACCATCTCATTTGCACACATCTCTCTCCTTAAAACTTTTAATCTCTTTCTCCCCCTGCTAACCATTTTAGTTCTGTAACTATACAAAGTCTGTAAATGATTTTGGAATACAGTAAGGATAAATGGGACTATACAAAACGTTATTCTGGTCCTGCAAAATCATTACTCATGCCAGTACCAATGACTTCAGAGGCACTTCTACTTGTATTTGGTTGGCTGAATAAGGTTTTGCCTGAAAATAGTTTTGCCGGACCTGGCACTAAAGTTACATTTATTGTCTCATATTTCTCACCATATAACTTGTTATGCTATTATCATCCGATGTAGCACTATAGTTCCTATAAATCTGCATGCAGTAATTCAAAAGATCAGTTTCTCACACCGATTCCCTTTTGCAGCCTTGGGCAAGTTTTTTTTAGCCTCTCTGCATCTCAATTTTGTTTTCCATAAAGTGGGTTAATAATACTTACCTACCTACTGCACAAAGGTGTTCTGAGGCGTGAGCTAATATTGTCAAGCAGTTTAAAGATGTAAAGTGCAAAGTGTTATTATACTGTGAAGTTCTTACAAAACTTGAGGTTAATTATCTACAGCTTTTTAATCACTCTGGATAAAATCCTGGCCCTTTTGAAATCACTGACAAAAAACTCCTATGGGGACAGCATTTCACCCTTATGTTTCTATTTATCTAATTAAGTGTGTCCTATCTTGACAGTTGTTTAAATCACAAATTTTTCTTGCCATAATCTTATGTTATTATCTCCAAGATCAATTCTAAAAATAAAATTGCTTCTCAACTGTTTTGATCTTGTAGCATCATGCTTGCATATTACAATTACGGTAGTTTAATCAGAGATGGTTCAAAGTGAGTGATCAATGATCTCCTCCTATATTCTGGATTGATGAAGATTGCTAGAAAACACCAGTGATTTAGACTGCACCAGGGCTCATTGCTGAAAATATCAAGTATTGCTAGAACAAAAAGAACATTTTACTGCTTAGTACACCACAAATAACTTTCAAATATGGTTAAATTAAGCCTAAATAGAGAATTGAGGCTACTTTATCCTTCTTACTATGTACAAATTTAAAAACAAGCAATACATTGCTTCTCTTAGATTACCTCAAAGCTTTTCTCTTCCATTTCAATGCAGTTATTCCACATATCCAGGGCCAAGAACAAGCATCAAATTCTTCTCTAGAACTCTGCACCCATGGTTAAAAACAAAATTTACTGGGACAGACCCTCTGCTGGTGTAAACTGGTGTAACTCTACAGAACTCAATGGAATTACAGCAGTTGATACCAGCTATGAGAATCTGGCAGATAGTTTTTTGTTTTGGTAGAGTAGATCCTCAGATGTTCAAAGTTTTTTTTTCCCCCTCCACAGAGATGCTCCATTTTGGAAAACTTTCATGTACAAAAATTGGCAAAAAAAATAGAATGTGCCCAACTGTGCCCTTCATGGAAAGGGTTTTGTCCAACTAGATGGAGGAACAAGAGCATTGCCCTTTAAGGGCTGTCTTGCAACAAAAAGAAGAGGGGAATTTTGTAGGGATGGACACTGCACTGCCCTTGGTGCTGACTAGAAGAGGTATTTATACCCCATGTAGCCTTAGTGAGGCCCTCTTTTACTGGGATGAGGCAAGAGAAGGGAGCGTGGAGTTTATGTGAAATGATTCAGGAAAGGATGACAACCGACACTGTACCATTTGATGCCAGATACTCCCAGGTATTTTAAGTGAATGAAGTTGCAGCCTAATTAAATCACATCCACCAGCATGGCTGAACAATAATAAAATATGTAATTCTCCACTAGGCGGGAGACAGGCACTAACTGATTCCCAGAAAGATTATGGTAACCATTCAGGTTTCAAAATTAATCCTGGAAAGACAGTTATGGATGAGGATTCTTTGAGGCTATTCTCCATTGCTACCATGTAGTGTTCAGTTCTGTGCATTGGAATAAAACAGAGGTGGGCAAACTATGGCCCGCAGGACCGTCCTGCCCGGACCTTGAGCTCCTGGCCGGGGAGGCTAGCCCCCGGCCCCTCCCCTGCAGCCTCAGCTCACTGTGTCGCCAGCGCTCTAGGCAGCGGGCTGCAAGCTTCTGGTACTCTGAGTGGCACAGTAAGGGGGCGGGGAGGGGTTGGATAAGGGACAGGGGCCGCCAGGGGGCAGGGAGCAGTGGGTGGTTGGATGGGGTGGAGGTTCTGGGGGGGCGGTCAGGGGACGGGGAACAGGGGGGGTTGGATAGGCGTGGGAGTCCCAGGGGGCCTGTCAGGGGGCAAGGGTGTGGATAGGGAGCAGTCAGGGGACAGGGAGCAGGGTGGGTTGGCTAGGGGGTGGGGTCTGTGGGGGGGATTAGGGACAGGGGGTCCCGGGAGGGGGCAGTCACAGGACAAGGAGCAGGGGGGCTTGGATGGGTCAGGGGTTCTGAGGGGGGCAGTCAGGGGGCAGGAAGTGTGAGGGGGTGGATAGTGGGTGGGGGCCAGGCTGTTTGGGGACGCACAGCCTTCCCTACCTGGCCCTCCATACAGTTTCAGAACCCCGATGTGGCCCTCAGGCCAAAAAGTTTGCCCACTCCTGGAATAAAGTGTTTCAGACTCCGTTTGTTTGAGGATTCTTTGTTGGTACCATTTCAGGGGAGTAAGTCCTACCTAGACTCGACTTTATTAGTGTCTCTCAGGTAAAAAGAGCTAGGTAGGAAATTACTACAAGGAAATAAATGTACACATGGGTTTCTGCACCTTTTGGACCATGCTACAGACCGTTTTCCATTGCTTGTCATCTGTGACAATCAAAGGTAAGTCTTTCAAAGTTTTTTATTCCTTTTTGTGTTCTTAAAAACAATTCTAGCATAGTGATCACCATTTAAAGTGATCATTTACCAAGAGTTACCACACTAAGGTATCTGGAGTGCTTTAGTATACTTAGAATAGGTGTCATGGTGTGATAACAGCTGGTAAATGCTGGCTTTTCAAGAGAGATCACTGTAGCTATAATAAAAGGAATACTTGTGGCACCTTAGAGACTAACAAATTTATTTGAGCATAAGCTTTCGTGTGCTACAGTTCACTTCATCGGATGCATACAGTCCACAGTATGCATCCGATGAAGTGAGCTGTAGCTCACGAAAGCTTATGCTCAAATAAATTTGTTAGTCTCTAAGGTGCCACAAGTATTCCTTTTCTTTTTGCGAATACAGACTAACACGGCTGCTACTCTGAAACCTGTAGCTATAATGAGGCTGTATCATTCATTTCATCGAGTTGCTATGGAGCCTGCACGCATTATTCAGGCAAAACTCTAAGTCATT
The DNA here is from genome assembly GCF_965140295.1 of Lepidochelys olivacea. Taxonomy (NCBI): domain Eukaryota; kingdom Metazoa; phylum Chordata; order Testudines; family Cheloniidae; genus Lepidochelys; species Lepidochelys olivacea. The sequence continues at coordinate 41,326,841 of NC_140414.1, read as the reverse complement.
TACATACCATATGCCATTGCTAGTGAAAACATTGGGTAAGCTGATTGTTTTGCAAATATAATTCACTTTTAGTCTCAAACAATCCATTTACAAATGTTTCTGCATCCATTGTGAGGTTTAGGAGATCACCACCTGCCTGATAACTGTGGGTGCCTTAACGTTATGGCTCAGAGCTCTGATACCAGCAGCCAGCCTACAGGCACAATGTTTCACCTAGGCTTTCTCCAGCCTAGGTATTCCTTCCAGGGTTGCTGCAATAGCCCTTCCGGTCCCAAATCTCCCAAAATCTGTCCCCCAAGTTCTTAACTACCTGACACTCAGACTTTTCTCATCTGGTTCATCACTCCTGAAGGAGTGAAACCTGCCCCCAATTAACAGTTCACTTTGACACACACAATTCATATAACTATTACTGCTAAGGATCTGTGAACAGTTACTCATGGAAGCAGGCCTATTCAAGTGAAATGGGACCTCTCAGGTGAGTAAGGGTTTGCACTATATATTATACTTCATACACTAATATTTTATAAGAGAGACAAGGTGGGTGACGTAACATCTTTTATTGGACCAGCTTCTGGAGGTGAAAGAGACAAGCTTTCGAGCTACACAGAGCTCTTCTTCCAGTCTGGGAAAAGTACTTAAGAGTGTGACAGCTAAATACAAGGTTGTACAAATGTTTACCATAGATAGTTAACGCATATGCTATGGGACCATTCAAGGTGAAGTAGCCTGTTGACACCCTTAAAGTCACAGGGCAAATTTAAAAAAAAAAAAAAGGTGGGGGGCTAGTGTGTTACAGATTGTTGTGATAAGCCACAAATCCAGTGTTTTTCTTAAGAAAATGATTTTTAGTGTGTAGCAACATTATGAATTTAAGCTCCTAGGCTCAACTTTTGAAGGTGTTATCCGTGTTTCCTTTGAAGATGAGGACTGAAAGATTAGATGTGGAGTGAACATTTTGTGAAAAGTTTTTGTCTTTTATCATTTTTCATTGGAGAGCATAGTCAATTACATGGGTGAAACCAGAAAATCGCTACACTCACAAATGAACTCACTGGGACCAACATGGCTACAACAACACTGCAAACAAACATATATTATAACATTTGCATCATCTGACAGGGAAACATTCTTTGTATCAATAACAATACTTAGCTCAGGTACACCACTGTAAATTCAAAATAAATTCATTTGCTTCTGTGAATTTGCCACTATGTAACTAAGCTCAGAAGCTGGTCCCATACCCGTAGTGTGTCCTGACTCCTGACCTTAACTGTATCATCCCATCTTCATAGATCTATTTCTTGATTTCTCAATCTCTGAAATAGAAGTGCACTGACAACTTGTATATTATGTCGCAAAGGAAGTGTCTGGTTGTTATTCTTGTTCCTTTCCACTTATATCTGTGTGATCTCCATTTCTATATTGGACACACATTGGCAAATTTTGTTCTCATTTGCACATGCAAAATCCCATTGAATTCGGTAAATGAGAGCAAAATTTGGCCTTCCATGTTTGTAGGGTTTAGTTTCCACTCTTTCTGGATAGTACAGAGATGGACAAGCACCTTAGAAAGGCGTGTGCAAATATTTACTCAAACAAAAAAATAATTTGCTTTATCTGTGTCTGATTCCATTTTGTAAATAGTCTAGAGAATGAGTTTACTGACAGGAATGTTCACAGAGGGTCCAATCCAGCTTCCATTTAAGTTGAATCTTTCCATTGATGACAATGAGAGTTGGGTTAGGCCCTAAGCCTTTAAGTGCATATTAAAATATATTTTCAGAAAGGGATATTTGAACTTGTAAATGGTACATATCCTCATAAGACTAGATTCCACGATTACGTTTATCCAGTCATATCACACATTCAACAAAACTAACCAACACAGACTGAATTTAGAATGACACTTGCTCAAAAGGGAACTTCTCATGAACCACGTACAGACCAAGAACTATCGAAAATAGCTTCAAGCAACAAAAAAATTATTTAATAAATTGTAAGCTGCTCAGATAATTTGTGAGCAAAGAGGCTAAATGAATCAAGTAAGTAATTCACTTTAAATCAGTCATTTAGCTCTAGAGTTGTATTAAAATAAAATTGTAAAAATCTAACCTGAAAAAATCAGTTTGGATGTGGTTGGCCATAAGCATATAACAAAGGCAGAATATCTGATAAAATATTAAAAAATTATTTCAGGAATTAGAAAATGTTAGTTGTTAGGTAGGAGAAAAAAGTAAGGTAAAATAAAATATCTTCACAATCAATAAAAAAAGAAAAACAAAATCACTTAATTCATGAAGTTAGTGGTAACAAATTTATGGGGATGATCTTCCAGTCCCCATCATAGACAACTCCCACTGGTGTCACAGAAACTTCCCTAAGCAAAGACTGAAGTTGAGGTGTCTATTTAGAAGCAAGTCCTAAATGATCATTGGAAAGGAGTAAAGAAATATATTTCAAGGTAAAAGGTTTCAGTTACGTTAGAAAGCAGAACATTTAATTATTGATAGCAGATTTATCCCCAGTGCAGTCCTATTCTCTAAGCTATTTTTAGTGTTATTTTGTATGCACTAATGGACATTTGTATCTAAATTTGCATTTGGGTATTGGAATATGACTGGAAGCTGGTGGGGATGACCATGTAGATCTCATTGACCTACGCTATGCAGAATAACGCATTCAGTTATTGCATTTACGCTAAAATGGTTTTATTCCGATGTACAATAGTAATAAAATATTGCCAGACTGTTTTAAAAAGTTACTGTGAACAATTTAGCTATGGGACAACTCCTCACTTTGTATACAAATAGTACTGTTTTCAATACACCTGTATTCATTGAGTAATAGAGAAGACACGTTCAAGTATTTACTTAGTGAGGGTGCTATTAAAATATGTATTAAAAAACAGCCACGTTTTATGAACAAAATGGCTTTCCTACATGTTTTGTTCAAACACACAACTGATAGATTCCAAGCTCTGGATGCCCTCTTTATTGTCAGTTGTATACCAGGGCCTTGTAATCTCTCAAGGTCCATAGAACATTATTAACTATATGGATTCATATTATTCAATTAACACTGCAGAACAGTATTTACTATTTGATTGGTTAACTATTAGGTGGAGACACTTCATTCCTAATATGGTTTCAAAATGTTTCTTTTTAATTGTGGAACACAAAATGTCATATCAAAAATTGCATGAAATAAACCTTCTTGCAATGATGCTTTTCTCTGGCAACGTAGAGTCTGGCTTACAATGCTACCACTACAAGACTTCTGCTAAGGTCATTTAAAAACAAAACAAAAAAGGTTACAAGGAATGCCTCTTGTATAGGTTTAAAATTTCCTCTCTTCAATTCTTGACCACCTTGTAGCTATTGAAGTGGAATCCATATCTGTAAAAGTATTGCAAAGAGGCCCCAGAATGGATTGGGATAACGGGTGCAAGAAACGCATTGCTGGTTTTCCCTCTTTTGATGGCTCTTTTTTTTATAAAACAACATTATAGCAAAAGTTCCCTTTACTGAAAAGAAATTAACATGAGTGGAAAATTTGGACTCCATTACTCAACTCTTTCCTAATATTTCTCTATGGAAACAATTAACACTATGGAACAATCTTGCAACAAAATGTGAAGGCATATTATTCGATTGGATATCATCACTGCAAAAACCTATAGATTCAGCTCCTCAGGGAATGGACTGTTTTTCCTCTGTACAGTGCCTAGCACAATGAAGCCATGAGCCTGACTGAGTGCCTCTGGGTGTTACTGAAGTAAAATAATGAAATATGGAGCCATTGCTAGATATTTGTACCATTTTACACCTTAATGGCTAGAGTATGACTTTAGGCCAAGCTATAAGAAAGGAGCAGTGCTTGAGCTGCACCAGGAGCTCTAGGAGACTTTATGACGCACCCCTCTGAGGCACAATTCCTCCCTTGCTCCCCTCTTGCTTTGAGGGTAGTGGTGGGGGGAGTCATTGCAACCCCTGTGAAAGGGTGCAGCTTACTTCTCCTCCAAGCCTTCCCACAGAAGTAGGAAGGGAGTGGGGGTTTGTGTTGGGGAGTTGGGACGGAAGACAAGGATCTGCCTACTCCTGGCGCTTCCCCACCACCCATTATCGCACAAAGTATCAGAGAGCAGAGGTTGTACTCCACACCTTACCTGGACCCAAAGCCCAAGTATGTCTTACTCAGCCAAGAAGAGATGTGGGCTGAGGCCTCACTCCCATACTCAGCCAAGTAAGCATGCTAGGAGAGAAAAAACACACACACACGCCCCAAAAAGACAGCCAATCAAGAGTGGAGAGGGGGAAAAAAGCTGAGCTGCACAGCAGTTCACCATCCCTTGGAAGTTCATGCCCAGGACAATCACCCTACTTGCGTAAGTAAGGCAAAGGTACAATCTAGCCATTTGTAATAACTGGTGACCAAGGCAGGCTAGCGGACAAGCGAGAGCAGTAGTCTCGTGTGTGCAGGTAGCCAGCAGGTCTGTACATATTGGAGGTAGTCCAGTCTAGTCTAACTAGTCAGAGTTATTCCAAGGTTTCAATAGCCAAAAGATCCAATCCAATGGGCTGGGTCAGTGAGTTGGGGAGGCAAGGTCAGATGAGGTGCAAGGCAGGGTCAGGCGAGGCAGCAAGGCGACAAGGAAGAGTCATAAGTGGCCTCAAAAGGAAGGCATAGCCATCTGAGGAGCAATCAGCAGTACTGGACTGTTGCTCAGACAGCTTCCTCTTCCTGCTGGGGTCTTTATATAGTTCAGGTACCAATGACAGTGCTGCCCGTCCCTCCAATCAGGAGCTGGGACACGGCTGCTGTGGGCACGTAGGCCTTTAGCTCTAAGGCTGTTGGTCAGGAGCTCCAGTTCAGTGCAGTTCCCTGGCATAGCAGCTAAGGTTTTTGCCTAAGAACCTGGAAGGCCTGGGGTCAATAGCAGGGCCCATTATAGCAGAGTCCAATAGTAGGGCTTAATATCATTAGTGAATAGACTGTCCAGTCTACTGCAAACTTTCACACTGCCACAATACCTTCTGAAAGAGCCTGAATATGTAATAATTTAATTTTAAAAGATGCATAAATGCATATTTATCCAAGAGATCAGTAGTTCACTTGGATAGATATGTATCTTGAAAAAGCTGACCACATATGTTTATGTTCCTGTCACAATAAAATGAACCTTATCTTTAAAAATAGCCAAGGAAATTAAATTTTAAAACTACATTTAAATACCGTTATGGTTGGACTATAAACCAATAAAAAAGGTCATAAAAAGGCCAGGAAATTTCAAGTGGAAGTGGAAATTACTTCCTTTTCCTTCATAGTCAAGGGAATTAGTAATCGTCAGTCTTAACTACATTCCTTGGCTTTTATTATTTCTTGCTGTTGTGTGCGTTGTTCCTAGTTTAACTGCTAAAGACAACATGAAACTCTCCTGGAAAAAACCAGTATAAGCAATAATACTACTTGACTTTATTGTACATTTAAACACAGGTAGTCACTGTGTGTTCCTTAATTGTCCATTATATACACACAGCATCCTCTCAGACAAAGCCTAATAATTTATTGTTTCCTTTTTTATTTTATACAGTTTGGGAGGATACAGAAAAGGTCAATCTCATTCTCCCGTCCTGGTTTTATGCCATTTCCATATTGTATTGGGCCTTGTTTCTTTTTTCAGGATGATGCTGATGGCGGTGTTATGTTTTTCACTTAGTTCTTCAACTTAGATTTCCTGTCTGACACGGTCTCCTCCCTTTCTCTTTCCTGAAACTTAGCTGTTTATGTTTGGTCTGCCTAATTTAGGTTTATTCATACATTGTTGGAAAGGATATGCAGTAATATGCCGTATACATTGCAGGTACTAAGTCAATTACAAGTAGTATATAATAACAAGTAATATATAATAAATAGTTATGAGCTCGAAGGCCTTAAGGGATGGTGCCATCTAAATAAAAAGATACACCGGACCGTCACTAGAACGCACGTCTATATAGCGTGAGTTCGCATAGAACACGGTCGCGGCCATGGATCCCAAATTTAATTACTTTAATTGCGATTCATTTTAACGCGGTCCCCATGTTAACGTGGTACCACGCATGGATCCCAAATCCCGCATTCTAACGAGGGTCCGGTGTATTACTATTTTTTTTTACCAAGTATTAAACACCAAAAGCTTTTTCCTTCTGACGAAAAAGCAGATGAACCCCCTGGAATCCTATGGAATAGAAAGGAAGTTTGTTGTGGTCATCAACTGAACATTGACACAAAGAAGATACAGCCACTGAGCTGGAGAAAAAACACATAGTAAATGCCACAACAGACCAGCCCAAACAGGATTAGTCCAAAGACTCTGGTGCCTGAGAAAGGTTCAGACATATGGGAAGTGTGTTTTGCTGCAAATGATGAAAAGTCACTTCCCTTTTCAGAGCTAAACACAAGTCCTAAACACACCAACCAGGCAGCTTACTGCACCTGCGTGAGAGGCAATAAGCATCCTGTCATGAGCTAAGACTCTGAGGAACAAGGAGGAAAGCCCTACTCCCGGATCTCTCCCTGAAGTATACATCTTCCCCAGGCTGCCATATCATTCTGAATCTCTCTTCCCTTTCTGAGAATGCTGGGGAATTCATTAATTGGGCACTATCCCACTACCATGCACACCCTTACAGGAAAGGCATGGAAATGCAGGCCCTTTCCAGAGAGACTGAACTATTCCCTGACCATTCCCAGGATGAAGCCTATACATCACATGACAAGTTACCATTTTCCTGGCCCAGCAAGTTCCTAAACCTCAAAAAACTAACAAGGGCAGGCAGGGCAGACCTTGAATCCTGGCATCTTCGGCATAATCCAGACCCAGAAGGCGGGGAGGGGATAATAGATTGGCGAAAAACCACCAAAAGTGGTGTTGCAAAATCCTTAACCCTATAAAATTTACTACGAACACTAAAACTACTACAAAATCAGTGAAATCCCAAAATATGTATGAATATGTAGGAAAATAAAAAGGTTTTCTGGGAAGTTTGGAAAGTGTGTCACCTCAGACGAAAACAACCAGCAGCTCTGACTCAGACCATGAAGCAGTGAGAAGGAACTGAATACATGGTCGGTCCGCCCCACCCTTTATCATCTCAGGCGAAACCACAAGGCAATGCAAAGGACCAACGGATAGTACTATTTTGAAAAGCTCTGGCTCCAGGAGTATGCGCATATCCCTCAGTGAAATTCAATAGGGACCATCTCTCAAAGAAGAACCATGATTTTCTAAGCATAGCGTTATATAAGTGCATTACCTTCCAAACCTTCCAGTGACATGCTTTTCATGAAACATGATTTCTCTCTGCAGTTTCGAAAACTGCACCATGCCAGGAGTTTAATGGAGGGAAAGCATGTTCTTTACTCCTTGATATTGAGGGAAAGCAGAGAATGCTTGGAAATTCAAGGCCACTGTCTTCAGCAAATATTCAGGGGACTATGACTACCTACGTGGTGCTAAATTCTGCTGCAAGCACACATCTTCTGAAGTTTGCTGACAGCAGCAGACTTTTGATTCTACCTCTGTCTTTGTCCTTCTGTGTGTATTGTCTAGCAGCAGTAGAATGCGAGTTTTTACATCCCTTAGGGTATTGAAGGTGGTAGCAGACAGGACCATTGAGATACTTCTGTTTCATTTCCCTTTCTTTGACTAAAAAGTGGTGGATGTTCCAGCTGCCTTAGAAGATGTTAGGACAGGTTGTCAAAGTCAAACAGGTCAACAGAACCACTATAGGTGGCCTTTTGGAGGTATATTTTTGAATCAGATCAACTATTATATTTGTACAGTATAAAGTGTTTTTCCCCCTTCAACAGTTTGGCATAAGGAAAGCTGCTTCAGACAACACCTACGGAAAAATAGAACTGCTTGGAATGTGAAAAAGCAGGAGGTTCTGAATGAGACAGATGGCTGAGTATTGCATAGTGGTTAATGCCAGGGACAGATTGCCTTCTATAAAATGGGGATCATATTCACCTATCTTGCAAAAGCACTGTGAAGCTTAGGGCTTGTCTACACATACAGCTGTGCAATTCAAACTATGGGAGTGTGAGCAGCAGTCAGTACCAAAGTGCTACACTGTAACTCCCCAGGATGGAGACTGCAGGTGCAAAGTAAAAGGTTCCTAGTGCACATGACTGTAATCCTTTTCGAACAGAACTACATTAATGCAAAGCAGGAACCTTTTAGTTCACGTCCGCAGTGCCCACACAGTGGAGATGCAGCACAGCACTTTGGTGCACACTGCTATTCACACCCTTGTAGTCCAAATGGGGGAGCAGTGTAGAGACAGCCTTAATGATTGCAGATTCTTTGAGAACTTTGGATGAAAGGGACAATACTGTAAACACTTCAAAATAAGGACTCGTGCCTAAGGGCTTGTCTACACGGGCAGTTTACAGCTCTGCAACTTTCTCACTAAGGCGTGTAAAAAAACACCTCCCCCCTCCCCCCCGCCCAAGCACAGCAAGTTTCAGTGCTGTAAAGCGCTAGTGTAGACAGTGCACCAGCGCTGGGAGCTACGCCTCTCATGGAGGTGGGTTTTTTAGGGCACTGGGAGAGCTCTCTCCCAGCACTCTGCTGTGACTACACAAGCCATGTTAAAGTGCGGCTGCGGCTGTGGCTTTAGCATTGCCAGTGTAGACTAGTCCTCAGTCTTACTGAAAGTGAATGGGACTTCGGCCCTTAACACCCTAAGACACCTCTGAAAATAGGATTTAGACACTGTAGCTGTGTCGAAAGCTTGCCTCTCTCACCAACAGAAGTTGGTCCAATAATAGATATTACCTGTAATGGCTTTGAGCTTTTAATGCACCTGAGACATTTAGGTATCCAATATAACCATGTGTTGGTTTTTTCATGTTTGCCTATGTATATTTCATACAGTATTTGCATATACCAATATCTGTGATTATATTATACATAAGCACCGTATATAGAAAACTGAAAAGCTTCCATTTGACTACAAGGAGAGCAGAATTAGGCTCTACTTATCTACTTCTTTTTATATACAGAAGACCCTGAGAAATCTGATTCAGTTACATTACTGTGAAGCAAGAGTAAATCTTAGCGTCATTGCAGCTAAACCAGGGTAAAATTGGTACAACTGAGAGGAGAATCAGGCCCAGAACTGATGAGCAGAATGCACAAAAGTAGATTCTGGCGGGAGGAGGGGTAAATGTTTTCATTTGTCTGAGAGCGCTAAATTGAGGTTTCTTCCAGTGAGGGGAGATGTTGGCTAACCCATCAATTTCTAAAGAATTAAAAGCTTCAATTTCTTCAAAATTAACATTCTAGCTCAATGATTGTGAAGAAAGCCTTCGAACAAGAACTGCACTACAGGAAGTGTGAACACTGATGCAATATCATCTTCCTTACTCTGCAGGCAGATAGTTCCAGAGCCTCTGTTATTGTTCACAGCTATGTCAAGCTACAGCAACAGTGAAGTTAAGAAGATTCTGGTTGGTTTCACTTTTGCTATTCAGAACCCTGTAAACATGGTGAAACTGAGAAGATTGAATCATTTTACTCAGCTGCTACTAGGGAAACTTATGAGCAGTAGCAGACACTACCACTATTCATGAGGATGCAACAACACCTCCCTTCCTCTCCGCCCCCGCCAAAAAAAAAAAAAAAGGCTATGGATGGAGCAAAGCAGCAAACAACACATACCTGGCAGTATCCTGGAAGACAGGGGAAGTACAGTACTTTACAGTAAAGTAGTAAAGACCCCATGTCCTGGTAGCAGGGGAGAGCTAAATTAGTCAACCTTATCCTGCTCCTCTGGCAAAATGAGGACGCTTCAGGGCCAGTGAGAAAGTAAGAGAAATTCCCTTCTGGGCTAATGGAGCACTGCCCCACATATCCAGTATACAATAATCTTTAAAGGAGATATTTCAGAGAGAGTTTCCAACACCTTATTATCATCATATTCTCTCTCCCTCTACTGATCCCACAAACAAAATGGACCCCTGTTGTACTTAAAATCCAGCCAACCCGACAAAATGGAATTTAAATAGATAGTGAAGCTAAAACAGTATCCTCACCATTACCAAAGCACCAGATGCTAGAGAGTAATCAAGCACCACTCGTTTATTTGAAGCCATTATTGGCCTGACCTGCAATATGCTGATGGCTTTCATCTCCCAGCGAAGGGAACTGAGGGGGCTCATCACATGGCAGGACATGCTCATCACTTTGCGGTAGAGGGATTTGTATTCCTTCGTCAATTTAAATGCATAAATATCTATTATATACCGTACATCATATACACGCGGCATAGCAATCATGCTTCTGCCATTACGTATCTCACACAAAAAGAACAAGAAAAAGATATTTGTTAATCTAAGCCACACCCACTCCATTTGAACACAAGTTTGTTTCGCAACCTAAGCAGCTATTTATGTAACAGCGAGTGTGCAGCTGCAGTAAAAGGAAAATAGAAGTGAGGTCGGTGGCCGAATATTAACAAGGAACAAAAGCAAACAGCAGCTTGGTATTTCCCAAGCAGTGACCTATTGCTGCTTCTGAGATATGAAAATCTGATCAACCAACTCTATTACCATATTACAAACATGCGGACAGCCCTGAGTCTGCCTGGTTCCAATCAGGGTTATGCAGCACTCTGGGAAAGGATATGCCAGGAAGGTCAGCTTTAATTCTGTCCAGCTTTAATTAAGGTCAGAGTATCCATGTTTGAAACAAACAAATGTACAGACCAGGGAAGGCTTTTTGAAAGGCAAGTCAGTGAAAATAACGGATGTTCTGGCCATGTACGTGCATGAGTGAGTGTGAGGAATGGATATACGTGGAAAGGCCCTCCAGCAAGGACAAACACCCCCCACCAAGCAGAGAAAGGACGCTATTTTTCGGGAATTGCCACAATCAAAAATGTAATCATAAAAACTAGCTTATGCTGTAGTGTCCCATTTAGGGGATTAGTAAAATAATCACAATCTGCCCCAAGCAGCTCTGTTCCAGGCATTCAAACACTACGTATATTAGAAATGACATTCCTGCTCTGATAAAAAGAATTCTAATGCAACTTAATGAACTCTGTAAACAAAGCCTTTTAAAATCTAGGAGACTATATCAGTGTGTCCCATAAGGTGTCAACAGCCTAGTAATTTTATTTATTTATTTATTTATTTTAATACAGGCCGTTGAAAAAAATAATCCCACTACTTAATGATATGGAAATAAGATGAATTCCAAAGTTCTCAGCTTGGCCATTGGAATAGATGGGCTTGGAACCCCAAAGGGTTGCTAAAAGGAGCTGTAAATCAAAATGTACTACTGTGAGATCCTATTTCTTTGCTGTTTACTGACAAACCTGTGGGTCTCAAGAGAATATACATGAAATGCAATACAAAAAGAAAGGGAGAAAATTATCCATCTTAGGTACGATGCAGTAAGCAATTTATTTAGGAATGGATCAAAAGGCAATGTCAGAAATATGTTAAAATGCACACAACAATAAGCTTGAGATTTCTGATATGGCAGGAAAAGAATAATGGTCAAGAAAAGACTGACAGCAGGTGCATCCTCAGTACAATTTAGTCCTAAAGGCATCTTTAACAACAGCTTGTTAAGGTACTTAAATCTCAATTCTTATTATTTTTTCTCACAATTTTTTCTCTAAAATGTTGCAAACTATACAAAGATCTGGCAAATAAATCATGTACCTGTATCTTTTATTCTGGGTGTTGTTGTTTGGATTGGGGGGGAAGGGGAGGGTGTTAAATGCAACCAATTAAGACTAGCTCCTCATTTCTAATACAGTTTTTAAGAATAACAGTATCTAACTATGAATTGATAGAAACCTTCCAAAATCAGAAATAAGAGTAGCCAAAGCCATTTCCCACAGAGACTCAAGAATGTTCATCAGCAGCGGAAGAGAAAATGACAGACTGCAGACTTGTGTTTTAAACCAAAGCTAAAAAAATACACCTGCAGTGTACAGTGTAAATACATTGAATTACAGCTTGAAACACAGTACCAGTTACTGATGCCTGACTGAATAACAACCCATCCTATAGCTCCAGCACTGGAACAGAGTCTGTATGTAGCATCCAGCTTTGATTGAAAGGCTGTATGCTAATAATTTAGGAGGCACGGAGCGAAAATAGGAAGAAAAAGGGGGGAAGGGATATCACAAAGCACAAAATGCACCTTAATACTGCAAAGCACAAAATCAGCACCCACTCCCTCCCTGACAACTGCTTCAGATCAGCTGGAGACATGAAACACCTGGTCCCTGAATGATGAAACAGAGCTCCAGATCTTTGGGGGATTGAGGAAGGAAGGCAATATTAGCGCCCCTGGCCATCTTTACTTGCACATATCTATGTGGCTATGGGCTGCCATGTCTGGTAGCACTTTCATCTCATTGCAGCTAGCCTAGGTGCAGTCTGAGTGCAGAAATGATGGGAAGGAGGCAAATGGGAAATATGATCCCAAAAAAGGAGAAAAGCAAAGGAGAGAGTATTACAAGTGCTGCTGGTAGACACCTGTGTCCCTGCCCTGCGTAGAGAGGGAAGGGCATGGGTGGGAATTATTCCTCATACCTTGCGTTTTCGATCTACCCGCTCCCTAGGGATTTTCCGCTGCTTTTTCCTCTCCTTCTCGAGATTTCTCTCCCTCTCATCGAGTTCGGCCTCCCGAACTTTTTTAATAGACGCAGCAGCATGAGCCATTTTGGAACGGGAAACACCAGCTCCAAAGCATCAATATCCACCAGAAGGCTATCCAGAGAATTTGTGGGGGGTTTTCCGCAGGGACCCTGCTGGTGAGCCAAAACTTCACAGTATAATCAGCTCTTCCTCCTTCAGCATCTTGTGATAGGTCACAGCTCTGCTCCAGCCTCTGCAGCACTCATAAGTCAGCACAACATAAACATGTTCTAAATCAAAGCCACACACACATATGTAGATAGCAGTCAGATGAACGCCTAATACCAGCCTGAAACCACTTCACATTTGCAGTGATTGTCAGTGAAGACAAGCTTCAGATCAGCTGAAAAAATCCATCCTTTAAACACACATCACCAAATTAGGAAGGTGTTTTGGGACTCCTCCAGACAGACGGTCTCTTCTGACTAGAGCCAGGTAGAAGCCACCTCTGTGTAACCATCAAGTGGAGAGAAGGGTGGACAGCTTCTTCCAGTTTCCAGCATCACCTCTACGCAGGGTGAGAATAAAATGGTGCAGTCTGACTTAATGACTTGCTGCTCTTGCTGCTGCTGCTGCGACTGCCTGTGCTAGAGCACACGATATGTCTTTCCCCCCTTCTCTTCCTTTCCTTCTTCCCTTGCTTTAAATTGAAATTAAAATAAAACCCGAAGCAAAAGCTGCTGGGTTCAGAGGAGACCAGCTGCAGCCTGCTCACCTGCAGGTAACGACTTCTGTACTAAACTCCGGGTGCCTGAGCCTGAAAAAGGCTAGGAATATTCAAGTCCCCTCATTGTGCCGTTTATGGATCCACGTGAGACTGCATTAGGAGAGCAGCATTAAGCAGCGAACCAAACCCTGCTCTGAGGGGGACATTAGCGAGGTGCGCACACAGCTCAGCCTGCCCCAGCCAGCTGAACTCTACAGAGGGAAAAAAAATAATAATAATAGAGCGTATACTGGTCATTATTATTCACTGCCAGAGGCTATTTTCAGCCAGTTGCTAAGATGACTTACAAAGCACTGTGCTGGGGATAAAAAGGGATGATTACTGTTGTGGACTAAAAGAGAGAGACAAGAAGAAACAAATAGAAAGAACATCCTGTTAATTCCAAAAAAAAAAAAAAAATCATCTCCTCCCCAAACATCACAGACAGTAATGTATAGCTTTAATATCAAGGACAGATGGGGCTGTCATCCCCTGGCTGCTTATCACCCAGTTAAAGCACCATCTCACAATACTAGTCCCATCTTCTGGTGTGTAGTTTGCTGCTATAAATACATTAAGCACAGGAGATGCTAAAACTTCCAGACGTCTAGTGAAAAAGAGCAGGCAACCTCTTGTGGACATCTGACCACATTCCAAACCCACCACAGAACTGGTAGCGCCAGATAGGCCCCAGGGCTGGGTTGGAAGAACAGGGATGCTGCATTGAGGTGCAGTAGAGATCTTTGCATAGCATTTGCTCAGACCATGCCAGCTATGTAAAGAACATTGCAACTCACTCACATCAGCACTAAAACTCACCAAATTAAAGACGGAAAAGGAAATAATCTACCAAATATTCTTTACAAGATGGCCCAAATCAATCCCTGGTCTATATCCTCTAACTTGAGTGGGCTTTCACCAAGGATGAAATTGGCCCAACTACTACTAAAACTAGACACTATAAATTAATGATAAAACGGCATAACCAAAACATTAACAGATGTCTTGTGATCTGTTACATATGACAGTGGCTCAAATCTTGGGCCTAATCCTAATCTTACACTAAATTTACACCCCTCTAACTCAATTGTGTTTATTGAGTATTATTACAACAGAACTAATATGCCACATTTAACTTTGATGATCCCACAAATATTAAGGGTCAAATTTTCAAAAAGTTGTTTTATAGTTTCCATATATAATTATCATGCATGCCTATATAAAACAGGCATCAATTTGTGTGTGCCAGTCATATAGCTGGATGCCTAAATATGCAATGTGTGTATGCAAATATGATCACTGCATCCAAAACTTGTGAATACAAATTAGATGCAGAGCTGAAGCCAACTAAGTATTTGGCCCATAAGATACAAAGGTTTGGGTTTCCATCCCTAAAATCAGCAGTGTGCTGTCAACATTTCTGGAAGTTGTTCCCCACAAGAGTATCTAAGGTCCACTGACACCTGACATTTCTCGGAGGGTGGGGGGGAACATTCTTACACCTCCTCCCAAAAAAATATTCACACACTACTCTCAGAGCACCATGTTTCCCTATCTCATGAAGGTCCTGCAGGGCAACTCTAGCTGTTCTTACAGCAAGAGCGATGCTGGGTAATCCTTCATCCTCTGCTGGCAAAAGTGTGGCCAGGAGGGTGATCAGGTGCCTTCTGGCTATGTGGAGTGGATGGTCTCTTGGGATACCCTTGGCTCTTGAGGTAGACAGGTCTCTCCTAACTGTTGTGCAGGTAGATGGATTAGGGAGTGGCTCTCCCCTGTCTATCATAGGAGGTTGGGAAGGAAATGAGGATCTATGCTCCCTCACAATGCCAACTCTTCAAACTTCAGGCTGTGCCTGGACAGCCAGGTGGGGATAAAGGCACGCTGCAGCTGCTGTAAAACTTCCCCTTCTGGTATTGGAGGTTGTGCCTTTAAAAAAGCTGAACTTCCCAGAGGAAGTTTCTGGGCAGGGCACTGTGATGCTCTTATTGCTGTGTACAGCCAGTTGAAACTGGACTGAGATTAAAGCAGAGTTCTTACAAGCACTTGTAAGATTCCTGAAACCACACACAATTCAGGGCAGCTGCAGCTTGGCCCCACTGCATCTCCTTCTCCTTGCGCGCAGCAAGAGTTTCCAGCAGGCGGTGGGGACTTGCGTGCGGCTAATCCCTCTCTCTGGCAGTGTAACAGAGCAGGCTTTCCTGGAGCACCCTCTCGTGGCTTAAGGTGACCTCACAAGCATCCCATCCCCAGTTTCCCCATCGTTAGGTTCCTCAAACTCCATCTTTGCACTTTAGTTCAATTATGTCCTTACTGGGGGCTAATTTATTAACATAAATGTTTCCAAAATAACCCCAAGTCACAAAATATATTCCATCACCATAACACAAAACCCAGGTTCTTCTTCAGCCTCCCTCTTCTATAGTGAATTCCCAGTTTCTCTTTTAAAACCCAGACAAAAAGTGCAAAATAAACATGTGTCCACTTACCCTGTGTTTAATGAAAATGCAACGTAACCAAGGCCCACCCACCCTGGGCTTATTTTCTGACTCCCTCCTGGGTTCTTCCCACTACCCTGTTCCTTGTCCATAACACTGGCCCATAGGAAGTGCTTTTTGTAGCTTCACAACTGGAACATAAGAGGTAGCAACGGCAGCCGCCAACAGGGTGAGAAACATTGAGGCAGTTAACGAGGCAAAAGAAAGGAGAGAATAGGTTGCAAAGAATCTAGACTTCCTTTTTGACATTTATAAACCACAGATATCACCAACAGTGCATTGCTTATAAATAAAGCTAAGATTTTATCACAGTTATTTTTAGTAAAAGTCACGAACAGGCAATAAACAAAAATTCACAGAGCCCGTGACCTGTCTGGTACTTTAATAAAAATAACCGTGGATGGGGAGCAGGGCTAGGTAGCGGGGAGGAATGGAGTCCCATGGGGGCGGGGACCGACAAGCAGAGCACAGCCCCAGCTCCAGTAGCCACAGTGGACAGGCACAGCCACAGAGGGGCACATGGCCCTGGTGCAGCTGTCGGGCAGGGGCACACGGCCCCAGCTGCAGCCCCTGGTGAAAGCTGCGAGGCTGGGGCACGCATCCCTGGCTGCAGCACCCACCAAGCCCATGACACCGTGGGGCTGGGATGCGCAGCCCCAGGGCTGAGGTGTGGTCCTGGCTCCAGCCTCACCAAGCCTTACATGCTGCAGGGTGAGGGTGTACAGCCCCAGCTGTAGGCCCCAGTGGAAGTCACGGGGCTGGGGTGCACAAGGTCCTGCCTGCAGCACCCAGCGCAAGGCCTGGGGCTGGGGCTGCAGGGTCCTGGTTCCAGACAGCCCCAGTTGCAAGTCAGAGCCCACAGTTCCACCTCCTCCTCCTGAAGCCCTAGAAGTCACGGAATCAGTGACTGCCGTGACCTCCATGACTAAATCATAGCCTTACTTATAAAGCAAGACAGGAGCTGTTGCAAGGAGAGAACAATCCCCTTACTACAATTTGAGCTATTGGAATAATAAATTTGAAGCCATCAACCCTTCAGACATAATAAACATTGCAAATTAAGTGGCATTCAAGGGGAATGGGTAAAACAATAAACAGATCAGGAGAAAGCATAAATGAGAAAGCATATAGAAACCAGTCAGCACATATCCTGGCCAAGACTGGTAACACCAGCTAGTGATTTTGGCTGCTTTATTTTCTGGGTGCTCAACTGACAACACCTAAAAGGGGGTCTGGCTTTCAGAAAGTGTTGAGCACCCATCCTCCGAAAATCAGGCCTTCCAAGGTGTCTCAAATAGGAAACCTGAAATCAGAGGCACTAGCCACTTTTGAAAATCTTGGCAAACGGTTTAAGCTCTGGGCATACCAAGTGACATTGCTCTATGCATGGACATGTTTAGAGGCTTAAAGTTTACAAAGGACCTTGGGCTCCTTTGGATGAAAGATGCTATGGATTGTATAAATACTAATCAATCCAGTCACCAGACTTTTTTCCCCGAAAAAACCTTCAATATGCTTTCATTCTGGTGATAACCCTCTCTTGCCTGTTTGCAGGAAGCTGGAAAAACAGACACTAATTAATACAGAAAAATCTATAAGACTGTGGAAATAATCTCTGAAGGGAAGTGGATGAAGCCCTATCTCCACCTTCTCAGAAATGGCCTATAAAAAGGAAACTGCTCTACTGGGAAGGTGGCTGGAGAGTGATAGGAAGCAGTGAGGGCAGAGAGACATCCTAAGCAGGTTCCCTTAACTCCCCCCAGCCTCAAGATTATGAGACTCCAGACAATACTAGACAAGAGATTCCACACCCAGAGATGGCCTACAACAAGGTGAAGGCAGAGGCAGCACAGAGCAGATGGGGCACACTTTGCAGAACAAGACTGCTGACAACCTGCAGTTCACCAGGAACAACTCTCAGGACCGGCCTTTTGCAAATGAGTGCTGGAGATAGCTCCATAACCTTCCTCACAGTAGTTAACTAAAGGTTTTGGGGTGTGTGTGGCAGGGGGCACAAAATAAATAAGGGTCAATTTACCTATCTTAATAAAAGGTGGGATTGGTAATAAATGAACAAAGATAGTAAAGGCAACGATTACATTGATAAAAACAATTAAGTAGAGAAAAAGCAGTGAGGGTTAAATTAAAAGAAAAATGATAAAACTCCCAAATATGTATGTTGTAGCCTTTCCCACCCCGACCCTTTGTTTATTTTTGACATTTTAGATTGTAAACTCTTCAGGGCAGGGACTGTCTCTTCCTATGTATTTTTAGAGCACATAGCACTGATTATGACATGATATTACAGTACCAGGCTGTCAAGAGGTTGTGAATGGGAGGGAGATGGGCTGTGATCCAATCTATGCAAGAGAATGTGCTGCACACTCCAAAAGTTTTCAGCACTCGGGTAGAGGATTTAGGTCTTTTCCTGCTCTAATGTTTAGAATTTTTGATGCCAGGAGAGAGACAATAGGGTAGTGCACATTCTCCAGCTCACCTTTGAGCAAGCAAGGCTTAAGACTAACCCTGTGAGTTCATTGCCATTTAAATTATTTACACACCCCATAAAAACAGTTTTCCTAATTCAAGCAAAGGTCAGAGTTTGTATTTGTCTCATGCCAAAAACATGTCCTTCAACAGAGTATCGTGACTGCAACCAACGAATGCTGGTATCCAATTCTGAAGGAAGGAACACAAAGTACATGACCTGGCTCCCCTAAAGAGAGGAAACATTTTGTTTTACAGTAGGGAGAGTTCCCTAACTATAGCAGAAAAATGATCAGCCACTGCCTTCTGTATGGAGCATTCATAGATCTTAAAAGAAAAAACCCCTCTGCAGACATCAATCAAAAGATTGGATATTACAGATCCTTTTCAATAAAACTTTGGTTACCTCCTACATAGGGTGATCTTCCTCCACATATTTCTTCATAGGAGGCATGCACTGTGAGGCTTCTGCACAAGGACAACAGCATATACCACAACTCTGCCACAAATGGTTTGTAGGAGGGGAGTGGGAGAGTAGGCAGATGCACAATAAGACAAAAAGAACAGAACGCCAGAGAAAAATATATCTTTTCTGAAACACATTTCTCATCATTAACTCCGTAACTTAGGAGCCAGATACATCTCTGGGATAATTTAATTGGCTTCAATAGGTTTTCACCTAGCGTGATTTGGCTCCAAGAGTTCACATTGCTGTATGTTTTTTGCATGCACTGTGCATTTCAGAGATCCTAGATGTTTCATGGGATACACTGGTTGTCTGAGTACTTAATTATAGCTAGAGTTTCCCCTTGCATGGTTTAGAACCAAGGACCAATAATTAGCCTCCTGGCTTGATCCCCTGATTATCAACATGGGCATAGCACCAAACATATTAGTGGGGGGAAGAATTTGGACCCATCAAAGATTCCTCTGCCTCCCCAATAATCATGGAGATGAGTGTGAGGAGGAAGGGTCTAGAGGCCAAGTAGACTGGTGGGGTAGACGAAGAGGGGCTGAAAAATGTTCTAATGGTTGTGTGAGGGACAAGGGGGGGGGATGATGGAGTCAGAAGCTGTTCCACCAACTGCCAACTAGGATGGGGATAGTGCCCCCCACCCACTGGCCTCCTAGCACCCAGGAAGAGAGAGAGAGACAAAAAGCAGGTTTGGGTGAAAACAATGAATAACTGACAGGAGTGTGGCTTAAAAAAGGACTGGCAACTTTTTAGAAAAACGGTAAAATGTAATTCTCCATGAAATTTAGACTTGCTCTCAAATACAGTGCAGTAATACATCTTACACATACCGCTAACTAGGGGCTTGTCTACACTTACCGGAGGATGAACCCTGCGGCAATCGATGCATTGGTGGTCGATTTAGCGGGTCTAGTGAAGACCCACTAAATCAACCACCGATCGCTCTCCCATTGACTCCTGTACTCCACCTTATCGAGAAGAGTAAGGGAAGTCAGCAGAAGAGCATCTCCCATCGACGTCATGTAGTGAGGACCCCGCAGTAAGTAGTTCTAAGCTACGTCCACTTGAGTTATGCTATTCACGTAACTCAAATTGCGTAGCTTAGATCGAATTTTCCCTTTAGTGTAGACATGGCCTAACTGCTATTATTCTACCAGATAGACATTCTTACCCCTTTTGATCAAGAAACACTGGTATGATACTTCTGTGGACTCTCCTTTTTGGAGACGAATGTGCATAGGCACAATCAAGAGAGAACCAAACACATTTGATTGTGGGGGTGGGGAGGAGAAGCATTAAATAAGAAATCCAGCATAACCAGTGCACAGCACTTTAATGAAACCGAAGGCTCCTAGATACTAACAGTGTATTTAATTCAGCTATTCAAAGCAATTCTGATTAACTATATACATCAATACATTGAGTAACTCAAATGGCCACTAGCTTTCACAGACAAATTCAAACTAATTCTAATGAAAAGTATAAAAATGTGTCTAAATTTGGACTCTGAAGCCCACCATGGTATATTTGTTTACTGCCTCCTTTCCATCTTCCCCTCCCACTGTTTAACCCAAACTCTTACAAAACTAATAAATAAATGTACTTGTTAGTTACACAACAGTTGTGCCATCTTTTAAAAGTACAGTAACTCTGTGAGAGAATTAGCAAGCATATTGTCCTGCAGACACTTCATTTTATTGTTTGATGTTTTATGGAAGAGCAAAATTTAAAAGTAGAAAACAAGGCTCACTCTCTCACTGTCACATTACTGAACATGTGAAGACATAAAATGTTCCTGAAGGCTCTGGGCTGTGAATCACAATCACTGAACATGTACTGAAAAGCGTAAATGTGAAACTATATTCCAGAATTTTTTCAGTATTTTAATCAAATCCATGTTATTAATTGAACAGAAACAATAGAGAACATGAAATGGAAAAACTCATTGCCTAATGGAAAACTATATGTCACAATCTTTAACAGAAATTAGGTTGTCTTACCTTCTCTTCCTCCTTCTCTGAGATACAAACAGGGCTACAATTAATGGTACTAACCTACAGTAGTGAGCACTAAAAGGTCATAATTGGCCACAGTGGTATCTGAAACTCCACAGGTTCCCTTTGTACAGTGCTGTAAGTGAGCCGTGCCTTGGTGAATGTTCACTTTAATACCAGTCACAGATATATCTCTTGTACACCAGAGCACAGTCATTTTAATAGTAATAATTACCAAATAAATAAATAAATACATACATACTTAGCGATCATCATCTCACAAACAAACATTAACTAATTAGTCCTCCCAATTACTTCTATTTTCATAGATGGCACAACTAAGATAGTGATTTCATGACTTTCCCCCAGCCAATGATAGCATGAGTGTCACAGGCACAGTTATATAATTGAGAAATAGAGAGCGGGATGAGATGGCAATTGTTAGACTCGAACCACAAACGTGCTCAAAAATCAACCTTGCTTAGCATTCAAACTGTGTCCCTGACAGAGAAATTATTTCCATACCTGTCCTACAATCTAAGCACCATGGGTGAGATTTAGGGTATATCTACACTACAGGGACTATACTGGTATACCTACAGCACTGTAATTATGGCAGTATAACCCCATAGCATAGATGCAGCCTACACCAGCAAAAAGGGTTTTTCCACTGGTGTAGGAACATCACCTCCCTGAGCGACAGTAGCTAGGCTGATGGAAACATTCTTCTGACAACACAGCTGCATCTGCATTGAGGATTAGGTTGGCCTAGCTATGTCGGTCATGGATGTGGATTTTTTATATCCCTAACCAACATAGCTATGTCAACTTAATATTTAAGTGTATACTAGGCCTTACAAAAGCATTTCAGTGACTTAGAAGCACAAGTTCAGAACTTGCATTTGTAAGTCACTTAAGTGCATTTGAAAATCCTACCCCAAATGTGGAGTAAAGACCTTTGAATGCATAGCAAAGGGACAATACAGTAATCATTTTTCTCCAGGTACACATCTAATTGTAGGTTTATACCACTGACAATAGTACACATTTTGCAATTTTCTTACCGCAATAAAATTGCATTGCCTATAAATGTAGCTTTAACTAGGCTTTTTCTTTGTTTTCATATCAATGAAAATGTTGAATTATATTTTAACTTAATCAACTAAGACCTCATCCAAATTCAATGGGAGTCTTTCTATTGCTTTCAATGGGCTTTGGATCAGGACCACTGCCATAAATGTACCTTCTCATCCCCTTCATGGATGCCTGTTTTCCGCAGGTCCTTTCAACCACACTCACTGCTACTGCTTTTAGGTCATAGGAAGCAGGAGCCAGTCACACTGGTTACCTCCCAGGGACCAGCTAGACAGCAAATCAAGAGCATGAGCCTAGCAGGGAGGAGTGTTTTCAATTTTCCTACCCAAATAATGAGACGTATTTGAGGGTTCAGGTGGCTACGTAAATGCTATCTATGTCTATAAACTATCTGCAGAAGTTGGTGTATTCTGCGTGGTTGTAGCCATGTTAGTCCCAGGATATTAGAGAGACAAGGTTGGTGAGGTAATATCTTCTACTGATGAGAGAGACAAGCTTTTGAGCTATACTGAGCTCCTGAAGAAGAGCTCTGTGACAGTTGAAAGCTTCTCTTTCTCACCAACAGACATTGGTCCAATAAAAGATATTACCTCACCCACCTTGTCTCTGCAAAAATTGGTTGTGAATTTTTGCATCCTAGCTGGATGCCCATTAACTTTGTCAGGCCTGCTGAAACATAGTGTATTTCAATTTCAAGTACAACTGGTTGGAGAAGATCATGAGAGGCAAGTGAAACTGAAAGTCGTTTCTATGTATTTCACCTGTTTCCCTGACTGACTCAACCAATCTCTTGTGATTAAAAAGAAACCATTTTATTTGATTTCCCAGAGAAAGGAGGCTGCATTTCAACTGAACTGTCTGATCAAGCTGGAAAAGTCAGAATAAATATTTTTCCTAACCCCTGTGTTTGTCTGACTAACCTGGATTTGTGTGGCTCAGTACTCAATTATCTTCAGAAATTCCTCCAGGTATAGTACTTTGGCTCAGACTATAGTTAGTACAGCATAACCCAATTTAGCAGGAAATATTTATCGTTCTGAAGCCAGAGCTCTGTTACCTCATAGCTGAGTCCTGCAGGGTCAGACAAACCAGGAAATTCACACAAATGGTCACAAACCTGAAACTGACCTATGCCTTCACAGCAAGATCACATCAGGGGAAAACTGGATTCATTCAAATGGGAACCAAGTCAAATTTCAGGAGGTGGGAATCCATTTGACCCAGATCTCATAAAAAGATTATTGAAACCCTTTCAGTTTGAACTTGGAAGAATTCACATAGGCAGCATTACTCAAGAATCCCTGGCTGTACATGTAAAAATGTGCATGCATTTTTGCACATGACCTACTCACGTCATTCAGATGAGTCCATTCAAACCCTGAAATAAGTATTTATCGGTACATATGTATGCAAATCAGGATTTGTGTGCACACAACTCAGGCAGACACTTTTTAAAATCTGGCCCTAAATTCACACCAATGTGATTATTCCCCAAATAAGGAAATGACGACACAAAATAACTAGTAATTTTCTATAGTTTACGATGTGTAAAAATGCAGAGTGCAAATATATGAGGCATCTTTTATTTAGTCTGTGATCTCTATACATATGTTAACTGTAACAGTCACAGTAATCTGGATAACACTGGAGATTATGATGGGGTGGATTTTACCTTCCCAACTGCTCCACAGTCCACTCGTATAGAGTCTGAGTATTTGAGCTTTCTGTAGTTAGTTTGGATGTCACCCTCAGAGAGTATACACAATTGTCCACCAGTTCTCACTAACTCTTATCTTGTAGGTATGACTCAAAATACTGAAAGCAGTTCCAAACACACCAGCAACTCCATGCCCTCAGCAGCCAAAGCCACAATTTACAGTCTGCTGTACCAGAAGCTACTTATAAATCCAGGATGGCTAGAACAGCCTGATCTAAAGCCAGCAGTACATCTAAATCTTTCTTCCTGTTTAGTGCAAGCAAAGCT
Source organism: Lepidochelys olivacea (assembly GCF_965140295.1). NCBI lineage: Eukaryota > Metazoa > Chordata > Testudines > Cheloniidae > Lepidochelys > Lepidochelys olivacea. The sequence continues at coordinate 41,302,897 of NC_140414.1, read as the reverse complement.
GTATGAAACAGAGATTAAATGCTGTACTGCAATACTTTGCAGGATATCTATAGCCAAAGCCTGCCTTAGCATTTTTGGGATTGCTTTCAAAGCAAGTTTTTGCCATTGCTCACCACAACCCCAGCTATGTCACATTCCTGAGAATCCTTAGCACAGCCTTTCTACTAATACCCATATGAACAGGAGAGTTATCAAGGTGATTCTCTGAGACACACCCCAAACTTAACTACATTGTTACACATACAGACTATGTGGGTTGATGGGTGAGTAGGTAGGTAGAAGTGTCCAGCTTCTTGTTTCATCCGAACGGAGGTATTCACATGTATCAGCTTAAGTTTTCATAATGAAATGGGAGGAGAAACTTACTTTAAAAAAGACAAAAACTCGGACTGCTTAACATTTTTATTTCCCCCAAAGCACAAGGGCCTGTGGTCATGGGCTTCATAGGGCCCAAAGACTGAATCTGCCTACAGAAAGACTAGATTTACTATATAGAATTCATTTGCTTTCCCTTACACTAAAGGTAGATAGCTGGACTGCGCCTTCAATGCACATCATTTTATTGGGAAAAACAGTAGTTGGATGGAATGGCCTTGTTACAGGGAATCCCAGGTTGTCCTATGTCTGACTCAGCAGAACTGTGCTCCTGAGGTTCTCAGGTAGTTCACACTAGAGCTGCAGCTCCGCCACCTTTCGAAATGGTGCAGCACATGCTGCCCTTCGTAATAATCAAGCTCTGCTGGGTAGGCTTGGCCTCATCCTGACCTATCCGGTAGGGAGGCTAGCACCATGGACAGGGCTAGTATGGTGTAGTGGCTCCTGCGTGGGGTGGACAGAAAGAGAGAGAAGGTCCTGGGAAACCTTTCCCTACGCTCTGTGCAACCTCAATGGGACAACCACAATCGAGCCCACAAAACACAATCCCATCAAATAAAAATGTATTAAAGTTGTTGATGTGCTGAGACTACTGCATATCATGCTGACCATTATCATCTCACCGTTTCCTTGTACTCCCTGTCTCTCCATGTCCCTCTGTTGTTTCTTGTCTTAGGTTGTAAATGCTTTGGGATAGAGACTGTCTTTTTGTTCTGTGTTTGTACAGCATCTACCACAATGGGGTCCTGGTCCATGATTGGGGCCCCTAAGCTCTACAGTAATATTATATATAATGAGTTAAACATCACAAACAGAAAACTGAAAAATGCTTCAGAAAGTTGAACTGCAGCATAACTGACCCTTTAGGGGGATAAAATTCTGACCGTAGTTGACTTTGTGTGAATTCAGCAGACTGCATTTACAGTGAAGAATTTGGCCCTGTTATACCAGAACCTGCATTAATAAGGGATGGCACACAATGCTATTCTACCCAAAGAACACTGGATATCTGACCATCCATATCGTTCACTGCTCAAACACTGTGTGAACGGCAAGGACCAAGGAGAATAAGAATAGTCTTTGGAATTTTATCAATAGAAATTAATATTGGAACATGGACATTAAAGATGAACTTGAACTGAAATCCCAAATCCAAACCTCCTGAAAATTTAATTGTTTAGAATCCATATCTGAATATTGTGGCATGAACCCATCTCCATTGGAAATGTGATTTCACATAAACTGTACAAACACAGTGTATTTCCTCTGGTATGTGTCCATGGAAATGAATGGAGAATGACAGCCCCCTACTGGGCAAGTCCTGTTAAGTCAGTAAATAAAGAGAATACTACATTGGTGGCAGTAAAGGCTTTTTCAGTTACAGGTTATGCAGGTACTTCTGTTTGCAGTATTACTGCACTTTAAATATGACCTTTAGGGGCAGATTATAACAAGGCTAACGTATGGTGTAATTTTTGATGGAAGTGCTGTCATCAGTAGCTCAACTGTGTGAAAGGGTTTGTTCCAACCAGGATCCCATTGGTAAATTTACATACCTAGTCACAACCCACATGAAAAACTTTAAGAGAGAGATCTCATCAGCAGTATGGTTTGTTAATTAATATGATAGTAACTTCTAGTGAGGACAATGCACAAATGTTTGTGTACTGTCTACACTAGATTTTACACCTTTGTTACCTAAAACACAACTAAAAATACAAGTGCTGACATAATCCTAGGTAGAAGAACTGCCTGAACACAAGATAAAGTTACTCTCACTTAAATGATTGTGGTATGCACAAAGTTTCAAACACATTCATTATGTTGTTGTTGTTAAAGAAATATGGCTTTGGATAAATGCAATTGCATATGTTGACTTGATTGTACAGTTATTTCATGGAACACTTGCAAATACAAATACAATCTGAGTGCTCCCCTGTCCACATGAAGAATTATATTTAAATGACCTACATCATCAAGACTAAAATTGTATGCACTGGTGTTTTGGCTGTTACCCGTTTGAAAACAGGAGAGAATATACTGGAGCTATTCACTAGTAGGGGCAGGTGGAGATTATTCTAACCCAGCATCCATTTCATGAGTTATCTAGTTCTGACAGAGACCACCTCTGCTAGCAATCAGGAGGCTTGTGATGAGGTTGAGAATGGGAATACCACCACCATCCTGCCACAAGCCAGAAGGTTTAGAGTGGCATGAATGACTGGAGGTACATCCTGTAACACCCAGAGGTACCTGGGGTGGTGGAAATAGAGAAAATTCCTTCCCCCTTCCAGCACCCAGAGGTAGACAGGTGTGGGAAGGAGCTTTCAAATTGATCAGAAACCTACCGGGCAGAAATAACTCCCCCTAAGCTGGATTAAGGACAGCTCCCTACTGTCCCCAGCAACTGAACAGGGGTGTCTAAGGGTAGGCCTTGGGCAGTGTTGTTCTTGGACTTTGCTAGAGGGGATTCACTTCATTTTTTTTTTAAACAGTCTTTGTAGTAGGCTGGGTCCTCTGGTTAGTAGATGCCTGGTCATATTTTCAAGCCTTCAGTAATCTTTATAAACTAGTCTGTGAAATATTGGTTTTAAAGACAAAGTCATTTTTGAGTCACATAAAGGCACAAATACATCAGAAACCACAGAAGGTCTGATTTATTGCATTCCTATATATATATAAGTGCATTGAGATTCTATTTTTAAAAATTTGTCTTTGGCCTAGTGTTTGCTAAATTCCAGACTACAGCAATTTTTAAAAACAGCTGAGTTCCAATTCCGTGTATATTGGATTTTATAATAAAAGATTGCTCATAGACAATTAAAAGGCAAATGGGAACAGTGCTGGTATGCACACTAATGAATTTCCAATACTTGTGTGGATTTCAAAGACTTTGGAATATTACTTTTATCTGGATTCTGCTGCCCACTGATGAGTAGAATTCTTAATTATCTCAGCAGTTTTACAACATTCAGTGATTTAAGAGACCACTTTGGGTTTTAAGAACTTAATTTTAGATTATTTTGAATGATCTTTGTCAAGAAATAGCTTGGTTTCTTGTCAAAGGGACTTTTTTGATCAATTCCAGAGCACTACATCTGAAGCAGGACTGCAGCCCTGAGTACATTATTTTCTTATAGAGTCAGATCAAAATGACTTGGGCAATGACAACAGGCTCCTGCATCAGCATGCTGGTCATATACTGTGTTTACATCAGATTGGAGCAATTGGTCTTATTTTGGGTCTGTATTTAAGACAAAAATATTGTAAACAGCCTTCTAGAACAGAGGTTACTGCATTTGATCTAATAAGCAAGATAAAGAGGCGTTAGGGAAAGGGAAGTGTAATGGGGAGGGCGCAGTATTCTCTGTTAAGATGGAACCTGTCCTGCTCACTTTGGCTCTGGCTATAGGAAGCAAAATAACATGCATGCGTATACACTACACCAGCAGTTCTCAAACTGTGGGTCAGGACCCCAAAGTGGGTCACAACTCCATTTTAATGGGGTCACCAGGGCTAGCATTAGACTTGCTGGGGCCCGGAGCTGAAGCTGACGGGCTTTAGCCCTGGGCAATGGGGCTCAGGCTTCGGCTTCAGCCCTGGGCAGCAGGGCTCAGGTTATAGGCCCCCTGCCCGGGGCTGAATTCCTTGGGCTTCTGCTTTCCCACCCCCTCACCTGGGGCTCAGGCAGGCTTAGGCTTCAGTTCCCCACCTTGGGGTCATGTAGTAATTTTTGTTGTTAGAAAGGGGTTGCGGTGCAACGAAGTTTGAGAACTGCTGCACTAAACATTCAAATCGCCATCACCAGCAAAGTGCACTCCCCAGCACTAAGAGGAGTGCCTGACATATCCAAATATATATAAATCACCGTGGTCCTGATCCTGAAAAGGAGAGGCGCACCCTAGATTTCATTAACTCCAGTGGGAGCTGAGGGTACTCAATAGGTCCTGTCAGACATCTAGCAGGGCTGGGCCCTAATTCATTGGTAAAATGAAAATACTAACTACCATTAACTACCATCTTTAGTTAAAGAACAGGGATTTATTGAGAGGAATAATTTGAGAAAGACACTACACAACTTCTTGGGAGCCTGGGAAATAACAAATCTTGCAACAACAAAAAGTGGCACCATCTGAACCACTCTCCAAAGAAACCTCTTGTTATTATGGAGATTTGAAAGTGCACTGCCGAGATTACAAAAGAAGTGTAGCTTTTCGAAAGGATACTCCATTTGACAAGTCTGAAAAAATTGGAAACCTTATTGCAATTCAGCTGAGCTCTCCAAATGTTCCCCTTTGACTGTGACTATATGTTCAGAGATTTCATATTTCATCAAGTCATTAGTGTTAAAAATGATCAACCAAGAGTACACTAACACTCTCCCTCCTCCTCACCTCTCTTCTGAATGCCAGAACAGGCTTCTGCTTCTTTTCCAGAAGCCCTAAACACATGCACCCATGGAACTGAATCACATGAACCAAGGAAGTCTACAAGTCAGTAAAATCTGTTATCCCCTAACTGTGGGAACGGAACTCCCTTTAACTCTAAACAAATGCAGATCAGCAGACACATGATTTTATGTTTATAGCTGAACCATATCACTTACAAGTGACCCAAGACTACAAAAGGACTTGAAATAACTCAATGGCAGATTTAAGTAAATCTGCCCTCCTTCCCCCACTCCCCACCTGCCAGGCTCAATGTGATTTTATTCTCTCCCCCCCCCCCCGCCCATTGTGTTTCCTCAGCCTGTGCTAGCTATGCCAGAATGGGGGTGGGTGGAGACAGGCAGATTTACTCCCATGGGTTGAAGTGACTTTAGGGAATGTCTCAAACTTCAGTGTGTGTTTGTGGAGAGAAATGGTGAATGGAAGTATCCTGTTAAAGAGGAGGAGATGATTAAATTGTAAAGTACCCAAGGGCCATGATAAGGGATACAGTTCCTGGTTTCTCAGAGAACTCAAATTATCATCACACCAGAGCTCTCAGTCAGAACAAAGTGAGTTCATACTCCACAACATGTGGCACTGGAGAGGAGCCGCATCTCAACTAGGGCGGGGCACCCATGACTCAGGGACCCCTGCAATAGCACCACTGGCTGGACAGCTGAGTGGAAACTATTATCCTTCCTTTCCACAGAGACACCAGATTGAAAACACATGGTCTCTTTCTTCTTTTGATGATATAAATAGTGGAGCATATGTATCAAGGGGAGAACTGGCCCCTTGGAATGGAAAAGTCAGCAGCCATTTTGACTTCCGCTTATACCAGAAAGCCTAATCTATAATTCTGGAGTTGTATATTCATTTGCACTGTCTTCCATCATGCTGGATCAATTATGTTTCAATCACTGATATGGCTCAAACTCATGGTGAATTAAGAGGTATCAGAATTGTTTAGTTAAAATAAGGGTTATTTTAAAACACTAATATTATAGATATGACGTATATTTCACAACACATTACAAATACAGACTAGGATACATACACCCTTGCCTAAAATGATCACAGCTCATAGCTGTGATCCTACAAAGGGCTCACAGGTCCACTTTTATGCTGACATGAAGTTCCACTGAAATCACTAGGCTCCTCTTGTCCTCTTGTACATTTACTTCATTTTTTATTGTGATAGTTACCATGCCATGATCAAAATACAATTATCTTGGAAAAATATCACACATATATATGGCAATCACCTATGTATAGTCCTCAGTGCTCCTCAGCAGACAAAGAAAGTTGTGTGTGATCAAAACTTGCTCCAGTTGAAGTCATGCTAGTCAACTCCATTCCAGGCAACCACTGGAACCATCCAGGTGATAAACGTGGAAGGACTGAACACAAACAAGTTAGGAAAGTAAAAGGGATGAAAAAGACACAAGCCCTTACTACTAGAATACAAGGCAACTGAGGGGATTTATGGCATAAAACCTAGAGTGTGGGATTTTTCAGGCCCTTTATGGCAGTCTTAGCACTAAAATATATTCTCCAAAAGCATATGTCCTAGTAGGCCAAGGCCTTGCATAGTTCTGAGTTATATATACATTTTCATCTGAATTTTTACCCTAAATAAGGGTATTAGCAACAGCCTTAGTCACTGGCTTCCTACTCCTAGAGATGTACTTGTATCTATATCATGGCCTGGAGCTTAATGATGTTACACATCTCTTCCACGGATGAGTACCCAAGAAAGCTCTTCAGGTCAGGGCAGTTGTCTTCCTGTGTATTTGTCCAGTGCTTAGCACAACAGAGTACCAATTCTATTTTTTGAACAAATAATAATTCTAAATTTGGTCAATTTTGATTGAAGTAGCCTGATCGTCACATCATTTGGATAATAGAACATACTTACACTGGGTATATTTTCAAGTGTCATATCACCCCTGCCACCTGCCAATATCCTATGTATTTGCTTTGAAGCTGAATGTAGTTGGATTGCTTTTTATATTAAGATCCCATTTCCTCTCAGCTGTAGCTGGCTAGACTTGGCCTACAGTGGTCAGGTACTTCTGACATGCAACAGGTATTTTCAAGAGAGCCTAGAAAGTCAAGTAACCACACCTAGTTGAATTTCAATAAGCATTGGGCTTCTAGCTCCCTTATGATCCTTTGAAAATCTCAGCCCATGCACAGAGCATGTACATGTGCCATGCAACAATAGACCAAGGAGCATGGTAGATTACATGGGGATGTGGTGGATTCGCCAGCACTTGTAGTCTTTAAATTAAGACTAGCTATCTTTCTAGAAGATATGTTGTAACTCAAAGAAGTTATGGGTTTGATCCACAAGTTAATGAATGAGGTTCTCTGACCAGTGTTATGCAGGAAGTCAGACTAGATTATAACAACGGCCCCTACTGGTCTTAAAATCTATGACTCAATATTCACTCCTGAATTCTTCAGAAACCCAAAAATAAAAATAGCCAGTTTATTATTCAGAAATCAGGAGAAGGATGTTACATTTTCAGAATCAGACTGAATTTCCACCTCTGTTTTGCTCTTTATTAAGGTGGTATTGCAATCACACTCTATTCCAACATAAACTGCGTAAAACACAGGTCCCCTCTCCCACTCCCCACACACACCATTTTAGAAATGTGCTTGGAAAAGGGTATGTTTCACTATGTTCATTTTAGGAAGAGGTCCAAACTGCTTATGATTTTAAATCTGTACTGTCAAATCTATCCTTATTGTTTTTATTCTCAGTGAAATGGCGCCATATGTGAGGACAGGGGAGTTAATCCTATAACTCCTGTTAGTAATAATGGTTTTGAGCTTCATTCCAAAGGATTGACAGAACAAGGAGCAATGATCTCAAGTTGCAATGGGGGAGATCTAGGTTGGATATGAGGAAAAAAAAATTTCACTAGGAGAGTGGTGAAGCACTGGAATGGGTTACCTAGGGAGGTGGTGGAATCTTCATCCATAGAGGTTTTTAAGGCTCGGCTTGACAAAGCCCTGGGCTGGGATGATTTAGTTGGGGTTGGTCCTGCTTTGAGCAGGGGGTTGGACTAGATGACCTCCTGAGGTCTCTTCCAATGCTAAACTTCTATGATTCATGCTGAAGTTTGACCTGAAGATTATACATATAATATTGTATTTTCTTTTCAGATTATTGGTATTTTATTCCTATGGGATTTATTGCAACAGAAAAGGGCACAAATCTACTTCTTGGCAGTAAACACTTAAAATCAAATCTTCTCATCCTTATCAGAGGCCTTACTCCAAAACAGGCAACATAGTTTATTCACTGCCTCCCTCAGTAGGGGCTCACAATTTCAGTTGCCTGAAAGTTGATTTTTATGTTGATTGGGGGTAAGGTTTTAAAGGCAACAGAAGTCACAGTAAACTCTATTTTGCTAGGAATTGGAGAACCATTAGGTGTTTAAGCAAAACTATTTGCACTTTTCAAAATGATCAAGTAAAATAAGAAAATACTTTAGAATTTAGTTCCACCTCTTCCCTGAAAGGATTTGCTAATCCTTTCTCTCTCCCCTTCAGACTCCCAGATGATAGACTGCAAGTACTCTTCTTGCAAGAGTCAGTCTTTATCTCACCAACTGAGAGTGAGCCTCATTTCTGGATAAAATTCAATTAAATTCAAACTAATAATATTCACTGGATAACATTTATGTTGCCATTTCAATTTTACGATTTAATGCTACGTTTGTGTAATGTTAATAGAAACAGATCCTTGGAGCTTCAAAAAGTATCACACCATAAAAGCAGCACTGCTAAGAACTTAACAAAGGCTCTGTTGTGATGTGGCTTGACAGATCCAATACATGCATGTTCTGAGCTAGATGAAAAAACAAGTCCAGCTTTGACTCTTGATGTTAGTACATTTACATCAACACAAAAGGCCAAGTGAGTAAGAGCATGACTTTTCACCATGCAAAACAAGGAACAATTAGCAGTGTGAACTTTTCAGGATAAGCAAAGTTCTAGTCTCAGACCCAGCCTGGATCTCTACTGGCTTTAACACTGACTTCCTCAGTGCTCCTTGACAAAGCACTTAACTTGGCTGCATCAGTTTCTCCATCTGTAAAATGAAGGCAATACTACTTTTACTACCCCACGGGGTTGGCTTGTGAGGAATAATTTATGTGTATAACGTGTGTCTATTATTACTTGAATGGTAGTAGTATGCATAGGTCTCAGTCAGGGATCGGGGCCCCATTGTGATAAGCCCTGTATACATATTGTGACAGGGTCAGGCCAGATGGCTACAGGAGAGTGATTTTTTTCTCTTCACTAAAATACCTCAGTTACATTTTTGGCCTTCCAGGTTTGACACACAGATTTGCTGATTATTTTGTTTGTTCTTTTAATGGCAAGCAGCATAATCAGGTCCAAGCTGGTAGCAAATAAATAAGAAATCCTAGATTGGTAGTGGAGGGAGATGGCAAAGCTTCAAACTACAGAGTCTCTATAAAAGCCTTTACTTTCCTCATGAGCTCTTCTTGTTCAGCTGAGTCATCCTCAAAATCATTATTGACATCAAGCACAAGGACTGGAGCATTCCTCAGGTTTTCAAAGTGGACCTCGGTGGTTTTCTTTACTAGCCAGTTTTCATGTTGAGTGTGAAACTGCTTCAGATACTAGAAAGCAGATATATTAGCCCCAGGTTAAGTAGGTCCCTTTTCCCTGGGTAAGGTAACAGGGAAGGTTCCAGAACAATCAGGAACTTTCTGGAAACAATTAAGGTAGACAGGCTGATTAGAACACCTGCAGCCAATCAAGAAGCTGCCAGAATCAATTAAGATGGGCAGGCTAATCAGGGCGCCTGGGTTTAAAAAGGAGCTCACTTCAGTTTGTGGTGTGCATGCGAGGAGCTGGGAGCAAAAGGCGCAAGAAGCTGAGCGTGAGAAGGCATACTACTGGAAGACTGAGAAGTACAAGCATTATTAAACAATAGGAGGAAGGTCCTATGGTGAGGATAAAGGTGTTGGGAGGAGGCCATGGGGAAATAGCCCAGGGAGTTGTAGCTGTCACGCAGCTGTTACAGGAGCCACTGTAGACAGCTGAAATCCACAGGGCCCTGGGCTGGAACCTGGAGTAGAGGGCAGTCCAGGGTTCCCCCCATCCCTCCATTCCCCCAACTACCTACCTGATACTGGAGGAGCTGACCTGGACTGTGGGTTCCACCGGGGGGGAAGGTCTCTGGCCTGTTCCCCGATCCACTAGGTGGATCAGCAGAGACTGCGGGGATTGTTGTTCTTCCTTTTCCCCATGCTGGCCAGTGATGAGGATAACTGAGTAAACAGCAGATTTGAGCCACGCAAGTGGCCAAACTGTGGGCTGCTGTGAACCTCTGAGACGAGCAAATCTGCCAATAAGTGCAGGACCCACCAAGGCAGAGGAGGAGCTTTGTCACAATATGTAATAAAAAAAGTGGTTCCTGCCCCACCAAGTTTACAATCTAAGTAGGGTTTAAAAACAAAAGGAGCTATAAATATCAGTTGCACACACATCACTGTGTCCCTGGGCAAAACTATCATTACTGTCAACAGGAGCCATGCATGGGGATTTTGGGGTACAACAGAGAACAGCACTGTGTGTAATAATCATAGAATCCTAGAACTGGAAGGAACCTTGAGAGGTCATATAGTCCAGTCCCCTGCACTCATGGAAGGACTAAGTATTATCTAGACCAGTGCTTCTCAAGCCATCTGATGCGGGGGACCGGCAATTTTTTTTTCCAATGTGCACGCAGACCAGCAGCCGATAGCTTGCGGACGTGCCGGTCCGCGGCCCACCACTTTGAGTAGCACTGATCTAGACCATCCCTGACAGCTGTTTGTCTAACTTGCTCTTAAAAATCTCCAGTGATGGAGATTCCACAATATTCCAGGGCAATTTATTCCAGTGCTTAACCACCTTGCTGGTTAGGAAGTTTTTCCTAATGTCCAACCGAACCTCCCCTTGCTGCAATTTAAGCCCATTGCTTCTTGTCCTAGCCTCAAAAGTTAAGGAGAACATTTTTTCCCCTCCTCCTTATAACAACCTTTTATGTACTTGAAAACTGTTATATCCCCTCTCAGTCTTCTCTTCTCCAGACTAAACAAACCCATTTTTTTCCAATCTTCCCTCATAGGTCATGTTTTCTAGATGTTTAATCATTTTTGTTGCTCTTCTCTTGACTTTCTGCAATTTGACTACATCTTTCCTGAAATGAGATGCCCAGAACTGGACACACTACTCCAGTTGAGGCTTACTCAGTGCAGAGTAGAGCAGAAGAATTACTTCTTATGTCTTGCTTACAACACTCCTGCTAATACATAGAACAAGGTTTGCTTTTTTTGCAACAGTGTTACACTGTTGACTCATATTTAGCTTGTGATCCACTATAACCCCTCTGCGCCCCCTCCCCCACCCCGATCCCTTTCTGCAGTACTCCTTCCTAGGCAGTCATTTCCCATTTTGTATGTGTGCAACTGATTGCTCCTTCCTAAGTGGAGTACTTTGCATTTGTCCTTAATGACTACAATAGCTACTGCGTTGTACCCATGAACAGATTTAGATCAGATATTTGAGACTTTAAAGTGAGAAAAGATTCTTATCAGAAAGGTAACAAAGGGTTGAGCTGGTTATCTTTTAGTGCAAATTAATACACACGCACACACACAATGAAACCGCCAGATACAAACAGGCAGTAACTATTGTAGTCTCTGGGAGCTGTGCACGCATGTCTTTATCCCATATGTCCACAGGAAGAGCTGTCCATGAAATATTTATTGTGATACATCAAGCTTCTCCCTACCTCAGTTTTGATGCCAGAATGTCAATCCTCCACCTGCATGGCACTGGTTTGAAAGATGTATCTGCCTTCTGTAAGATCACAGTGCCACCCGGTGATTCAGCAGTCACTGGTACACAGTCAGCGTCTCATCCTCCATGAACAATGAATTTTTCTGGCACAAATCTCTTGAATGTTCATGTAAAACCACATTCCGGAGGGGCACAGCACAGTAAATGAATTCAAGTGAATATTCACAATGCGTTTTTGCAGCACTGAAACAGTTCTACTTTTTATCCATTTTAAACTAATCTACGTAAGGCAGTTTTAGGGTGTACATATCCATAGTGCCTAGTTGCCACTTATACTAATTAAAATGTATCTACTGCTGTGTGCATTCATCCTGAAAGGGCAATTATGGGGAATTTCTTACTAGAGCTGATCAGGAATTTTTGGGGAAACGCTTTTTCATTGAAAAATACTGATATGGTGAAACTTTTCCTGGGAATATAACAGTTTCAACAAATTTTTCATCTGGAATTTTTCATTGGGTTCAAGATAAAATTTCTCGTCAACATGAGAAAGAAACCCAATTCCAGAATAGCCCAGTGATTAGGGCATTCACCTGTGACGTGGAAGACCGAGGTACAAGTGCCCAGGGACTTGAACCTGGTTCTCTCACATCCCCAGTAAGCCTTCTAATCACCAGGCTATTGGTTATTCTTCAATGTCGGAAATTTTGGTAGTGAACATTCTGTGGTCCTTGACTACTACAAGTAACAAGCTAACTTCAGGACTGCACTGTAGAGTTTCAGAATATTTCTCTCTTATTCTATTTAAAATGTGAATTTCTTTAGTGTTTTATTCAGTGCACATTTTTTAACTTGCCCAATAATTGTCAGACTATATTTTCCAAACTAAACTTGCCAGCCCCATCCTGTAGTGTCTAGTAATGCTGTTCTTCCCAGCCACCACCAGAGGGCACTCCTGCTACAGATATGACTACTAACCACACCTCAACTAAAAAACTTGCAGGATAAAGTGTATCTTGTAATCATTCAGAAAACCAACCAATTGTTACATGAACATATTATGGAAAACTAATGTAATGGCCTCAGCTAGAACTGAGCTTTTTAAGAGGCATTTTTTCCAAACGTTCAACCTCTGTATAAGTCAACAGTAGTATTGTTGTTGCTGTAGCCGTGTTGGTCCCGGGATATTGGAGAGAAAAGGTGACTGAGGTCAGAGCTTTTTTTGGACCAACCAATGTGAGCTCATTTGAGAAAATTATGAGACACAAAAGCTCCATATCACCCATGGGCAAACACTTTTCACAAAAGGATCACTCCATGCCTGACCTCTCTGTCCTCATCCTCAAAAGGAAACCTGCATAACACCTTCAAAAGATGAGCCTCGGTGCTTAATTTAACAACTTTGCTAAACACTAAAAATTGTGGTCTCAATAAAAATATTGGATTTGTGGCTTACTACAACAATCTGTAACCCACTAACCCCCACCCCTTTTTTTGTCCTATGACTGCAGAGGAGTTAACGAGCTACTTCACCTCAAATGGTCTCTTGGAACTATTTATGCTGAACAATCTGTTCCACCTTGTATTTACCTGTGACAGTGTGTGTGTGTTTTCCAGACCAAATGAAGAACTCTGTGTAGCATAAAAGTTTGTCTCTGTCACCAACAGAAGTTTGTCCAATAAAAGATATCACATCACCCACCATGTCTCAACAGTAATTGGATATTTCAAATAAGTGTAAATAAAATGGGACCACGTTGCACCAGTGATCATAGGGGCGGGCTTCTTCTCCAAATTTTCTCTCTCCAGCTCAGAAGAAGGTTTAAACAATTTGAGGGCAGAAAGCATTGTTTGTTTTGAACAACAACCAATGTGGCTCCACAGCATTTTTAGATTCTCATCTATTTTGGTCCAATGGGCTGTAAATTGGACCTATAATGTAACATGACTTGCTCTGAATACGGCGAAACCTGAACTACAGACCACCTTTATTAGGCAGCCTGTCATAAGAGAACACCTCAGTCCCAGAAGTTAGAATTACAATTTTGTTCCAACTACATTAGAAGACTGTCTCTATCGAGCAACTGATTTTTGTTAACCTAAGTAGGTTTCACTGTCTATAATGGGATAAAAATTAACTGTGTTTAATTCGTTTTAAACTTTCTCTGGGGAAGCCTTCCCCTGAAGTATCTGGTATTGGCCATAGCCAGAGATACAATTCTGGACTAGATGGGCCACTAATATGATCGGAAATGGCAGTTCCTGTGTTCCCATAATTTTCCAAATACAGCTTATCATAGGCACGCACACACACCAATCAGTCTCCATCTTTCTCCCATGCAAAAGTGTGCAGAATGAAAAACCTCTGAGTTTCGAAACACAGAGAAGCTGACATATTACCCCCTTGGCAGAGGGATTAGTGTTGGCAGGAGGGGCACAGCCTTTTAAACACAGAGACTGTGTGGAATCCTGTCATCAATTCTGCAGATCTCCAGGCACCTAGATGCCTCACTGCATGGTGTTTTGGCCTCCCACAGACATAGGGCCCTGGCAGCACAGCAGGTGGTAGGTCTGTCATTGGTCTGTCTCCCCAGAGGAAGGTAGAAGCTGTGAATCAGAAAGCAGCTGCATTAAATTTCTAAGGAGTTTTCACTAGAGCTGGTAGGAGATTTTTCAACCAAATGGGTTTTTGTGGGGAAATGCCAATTGGTTGAAACCAAAAATCTTTTCATGATTAAGGGTCGGTTTCCATTAAACTTTTGTCACAAAAGGTTTCTCAGGTCCAGGAAGGAATTTCCGGTGAAAACCAGAGTCACATCGCAAAAGTCACCCCACAGAGCCATGTGGTCAGGCCACTCCCCTAGAACACAGTTCAATTTCCTGCTCTTCCTGATTCAGAGCAAGGATTAGAATCTGAGCCTCCCACATCCCAGGTGAGTGCCTTGTGCATTACAAATTGAGGAGAAAGCTCCCAGATTAACAAGAACCACCAGGTGCTTGCCTTTCATTCTCGGGGATCATGTGTTTTGTGTTCAGTGTCACTATTACCACGCAAGGAGAACAGGACTTTTATTCAAAACACCAAATACTATTATTGTTATAAACCATAAGCACAGGTGCCTAAACAAATTCTTCTACAGACAAGGAAAACATCGTTTGCCCATTAGAGAGAAGAAACCACAAGCTTGATCCAACAGCCACTGAAGTCTCTGGAAAGATTCCCACTGACTTCAACAGGCATTGGATCAGAGCCATTCTGACCAGTTTTGGTGCTACTGTGCATTTATGTAATAAAGGTATAATTTTCAATTCCTCGGGTACACAACTGCACAGGCAAAATACCACACAACTGCACTGCTAACATGTGCGTGTTTAACATACTAAGATTACATGCACAGATTGAGTTCTTACAAAGTTTATGCAACTAACTAGATGTAAGAGTCCAAGCGATCTTCTTAATGTTACTTTGTCCTTCAACTCTGTTTTTTGTCTTTGTTTGTTTGTTTTTATTTTTAACCGGTTAGCGTATTGGGAAAAGCAGAAGAGTGTGACAGAAGCATAATGATCAGTTAGCAGTACTCTCTACATATTCCTGCCTCCTACTAGAAAATTTAACTGTAGAATCTGTATTTTACAGATTACCACAGTTGCACCAAAGGCAAGAAAATGAGTATTTGGAGGGTGAGGGGTGTCACAGTAGAGCAGGAAAGGAGTAAAACTGTGATAAAAAGGTTGTGTGGGGAACTGTATAAAAATCTCTTTGTTGTAAGGGGTATAAAAGAGGTGGGTCTTGACCTATTTTTCTTTTGTGATCTCAGACAACTTTGCATCAATACAATTTCCTCTTGGATAATACCCCCGACTGGCTGGGAGCAAAATAGTGGAATGCTCTAAGTGAAAAATTAGAGCAATGAAGCATCATGACAAGGCTTCAACAGATGTTCTTGGCAGCTTTCTTAAAAGCATTTTTGCAAACGCAAAGAGACAATAGCAGAACAAAACTGATGATTTATTGCAAGCCCAAATTCCATTTGTGCCTTGCTAGTGTGAAGAGTATGGTCAGAAGTGCCAGTCATTAATAGTAATTTTTTCTGCTCTTTATTCCTCTTGTATGAGCTTATGAAATCCAAACTACTACTAATGCCACAGCATATGAAATTCTGTATTGAATTTGTGAATTTATTAAAGGCAATTCCTGTGGCATTCTGCTCACTCTCTCTCCATGTACACACACAAACTACATTAAAGAACATTAAAGTTGCAAAGTCAGTCAAAAGGCATTGCCTGTGCAACCTTTATTTGGCCCCCTTGTGTGTATGAATTACTATAGTCTTCAGTTCATGATCACATATTATTTTTTCCTAGCACACCTAGCTCGTTTAATGCACAGAATGTGCAGTACTCACTTAATGACCAGCTATTCAATCATTTGATTTCACCTCATTATTCAATGTGTGGTACCCATGTCTTATTAACTTCACACTGTTCAAGCCCTGCTCTGAAGACACAGCCAGGGTCTGTGCTCAAACTGACTGGGTCAAACTTCCCGTTCCAAGCCAGAATCTCTGAATTCCGATATCATGTGGTCTGATGCTTTCCCTGGTAGCAATGCATCACAGAGCATTGTGTATGAGAACATACAAGATTTCTCATCAAAGCACCTTGGGACCAGCACAGAAGCTGCTACAGCTGCTAGGCTTTGCAAATGTATCAACCAAGGGAGAGAGCAGAAGTCAGTGACAGAAAAGCTAACTAAAGCTCCAGTCCAGCACAGCAATTTAAGCACATACTTAATACACATTGGCATTGATGGAACTACTCAGATGTTCAATTTAAGCTATTGCTCAGAGACAAATTAGGGGTTTGTGGGGCCCTAGGCCAAAGCAATCAGGGCCCCTCCCCATGTGCAGTCCCCTCCACACACCCCCAGTGCTCCTGCTGGGGAGCAGGGTCAGGGTGCGGGGGCTTGCCCTGCTCCCTGGCAGGAGCACCGGGCAGGCATTTGGAAGGGACTGCAAGTGGGGCGGGACCCTGATTGGAAGGGGTGGGGGCATTTTTCCGGGGGCCCCCCAGTTGGTGGTGATCCCTTGGGCACAGGCCTTGTGGCCCAGTGGCTAATCCGCCACTGCTATTGCTTAAGTGCTTTACTGTATCAGAGTCCCTGAACCTAAGAAAAATAAAACTACAAGTCTGCTTTAATCAAAGCCTGATTTTTTTTTTTTAAGTACTTACTGTAAACCAGTTCACTTCGGTGTGTTCAGGATGAAACACTGAACTGGAGATAACATATTTCATACACAGTCTAAATAGGAGTGTGCATGCAAAGAAACCTTTTTTAACTAAATGTAAATTCACTAGGGACCACTGCAATATCTTTTATTGCTTATTGAATATTGACAATATGTTTGATACTATCCAAACACAGAAGCCACAGTCCCCGTCCCAACAAGATTATAATCTAAATTAAAATCTTGAATTAAGATCTGAGGTGCTCACATACCGTGGTGATGAATATAGGATAGGTAAAATAAGATAGCTGCGAAAGTTAGGTGCGAGAAATACAA
Source organism: Lepidochelys olivacea (assembly GCF_965140295.1). Classification (NCBI taxonomy): domain Eukaryota; kingdom Metazoa; phylum Chordata; order Testudines; family Cheloniidae; genus Lepidochelys; species Lepidochelys olivacea. Next base: position 41,285,691 of record NC_140414.1, on the reverse strand, counting down.
AAAGGAAGGCATTGTCAGTGAAGATTTGTGCACGGAAAAAATAAAGGCCACCAAAAGATGAGTTATCAATTAATGTCAGCCAAAACTAAGATCTAGAACAGTTTGAGGAGGAAGAGAGAGGGGATACAAATGTATCAGGGGAAAAGGAGGATTGGAGAAAGGTCCAGCAGCGTGCCAAACCAGTGCTGGCATGGCCACCTGGAGCTATGAGGATCACCTTTGCCCCATCCTGCTTGATTTTCACGAGGACTTTGTGAATCAATGGCACTGAAAGGCATACAACAGAGCCTCAGACCATGGGAGCAGAAAAGCGTCCAACCCCCGAATCGAGCATCTTTCAAGTCGAGGGCAGCATATCAGTCTCCTGGACCCAGGGAGAGGATGATGGAGGCCAGGGAGTCCATGCAGAACTTCAACTTTTTGAGACTTGTTGAGACGATGCAGGTCCAAAATGAGTCTGAGGACCCCTTTTGCTTTCAGGATTAGGAAGCAGTGGAAGTAGAACCCCTTTCCTTTCATGTCTCAAGGGACCTCCTCACCCACCACCCCACAGGCGCTGGATGTTCTCGACCTCCTGGATGAGGAGTTGTTCATGAGAAGGGTCCCTGAAGAGGGATGGAGAAGAGGGATAGGAAGGAGGGTCGGCCATGAACTGCACGGCATAACCTGAGGATATTACTTTGCGCACCCAACGGTCCAAAGTCAGCTGAAACCAGGCTGACCAGAAAGGGCAGAGGCAGTCAAGGAAAGAGCAGGAGGGTGGATCCTGGGAAATGACTGGGGCATCGTCCTCAAACGCACACTCAGAATGACTGTTTCTGGCTTCCTTGGTTCCTGGAAGGGCCAGGCTGAGCAGACAAATGGGAAGACAACAGGTGTCACCGCTTAGACCCCTTGTCTCTATCTTTTCTCCTGTAGGTGCCCAGCCGGAGAGTCCCCCAGGACCTGCACTGTGGAGATGGAGGGCGGAACAGCTTCCTGGCCTGCTGAGGAGTGTGGAGGCCCAAGGAGCAGAAGGTGGCACGGGATGTGTTTAAGGCCATGGAGTCTCAAGCCCGTGAGCTCGTAGAAGAACAACACCCCCTCAAATGGGAGATCTTGTATAGTGGCCTTCATCACCTGGGATAACCTGGACGACTGCAACCAGGAGCTGCGCCTCATGGCCACTATGGAGCTGACCACTCTAGCTGTTGAATCAGTAGCGTCCCAGGCCATTTGAAGGGCTCCCCTTGCCACTGCTGTGCCCTTGTCCACTGAAGTGGCAAACTCCTGGGCTCGGGTCTGTGGGAGGGCCTCCTGAATTTGTTCAGGGAATCCCACAGGTTAAAACTGTACCTACCTAACAGGGCCAGGTGTTTAGACACCCGAAATTGCAGGCTTGCCATCTAATAAATCTTTCTGCCACATAAGTCCAGTCTCTTGGTGTCTTTGTTTTCTGGCATACCACTGACTTGGCCCTGCCTTACCCCTTTCATTAACAGCAGACACGACCAGTGACCCTGCTGGAGGATGTGTGTATACAGATATTCAAACCCTTTTGCAGGGATGAAATACTTATTTTCCACCTTCTTGGAAGCAGGTGAATTGAAGAGGGGGGTCTGCCACCGCGATTTTGCAATCTTAAGGAACCCTGGGAGGATGGGTAGCACAACTCAGGCCACGGTGGAGGGGATATAATGATAAAGAGGTTGTCGGATTCCTCTGCAACAGCCTCAATTCTTAAGTTCAGGTTAGTTGCCACCCTTTTAAGGAGGGCCTGATGTTCCTTGAAGTCATAGGGAGGGCGGGGGGCAGCTGCCGGTTTGGGAGGGACCTGCCACCACTTCGTCCAGAGACAATGACAACGACTGCACTGTCTGAGGAGGGACCGTTTCCCCTTCCTTCTCCGGGGATGGGTCCTTAAGTGCTGGAGTCCGATGTGCTGCTCCCGCATCGGATTCGGTACCATATTCCAACTCCGGTGCCAATGGCGGTTTGTCCGAAGCGGCCAAGGAGGACAGGTGGGAATATGGGGCTGACATTATGGGCATACCCCCGGGTTCCAGTACAGCCATTGAGCGGGCCACTGTCCCTTCTGGCATGCCATCGCTGAAGGTGCTGCCCTAGTTTCATGGGTCAGTGGCGAATCACTCCTCCTTGGCGAGGGGCTGAACTCCCACTCCAACTCCAAACATTTCCCTTCCGGCAACCATGGTGGAGCTGTTCAGACCTGAGTCTGCTGACTGGCTCTGGTCGGTTACCGGTGAGGTGAGGATCAGTGTCTGCCTGACGAGCAGTACTGGGAGCATGGAGACTTGTGTCACGACAGGGAGGGACCCTGCCCCAGTGGGGACTGATGTGTGGGAGACTGTCTGGGCAAGCGTGTCCTGTACAGTGGTGATCTTTGGCAGGAAGACCAGTGTCCAGACTCCAGTGTCCCATGCCTCAGAGTGAGAGCGCGGTGTCGGGGACCTGGATCTTCTGACTGGAGATGCAGTGCTGGGGTACTAGGCTGCGGAGATGGGGAGCTGCACCTGGGGTCCAGAAACCGAGGGTGTTCCACTGCCCTACGGGGCAGTTCCATGACCAGATTGCCCTTAGGTGCTAGGGCCTTAGCCGAGCCTGGAGAAGTGTCTGCAGTGCCAGTCAACCTCCTTGTTCTTTAGCCACCGGGGCCGCTTCAGGCAATGAGGGCCCTGGAAGAAGCCAGGGCCCCCTGCCACTCTTGGGAGTCAGAGGTGGATCCCTGGGTGGGCCGGGAGGTCCAACCTCAGCAGTACCCCTGTGAAGCCCCAGGGATGGCACATGGCCTGACATAGGTCCTTTGTTATAAATTTAATAAGAAGTCACCATGAACAAATGTTATTCACCCAAGAGTTCAGAATGAATTCAAACTGCAGATCTTCTAACTGCAGTATGTAACCAAATGCTGAAACAAGCCTCTGTACCTGCGGCAATCCTGACAATTGCAGCCGGAAAGCCTAACTTCAGATATACAAGTTAAGTCACAAGCTGACTATGAAGAGTTACATGTGGATCTTACAAAACTGGATGACTGGGCAACAAATTTTCACACAAAATTCAACACTGATAAGCGCGAAGTCTTGCACAATGGAAAAAATAGTCCAACTACACATATATAATGATGGGTTCTGAATTAGCTGTTACCACTCAACATAGAGATCAAAAGAGGTCAAAAAGGCTAACAGAGTATTAGTAACTATTCAGAAAGGGATTAAAAATGAGACAGAAAATATAATGCTACTACAAAAATCCATGGTGCACCCACACCTTAAATATTGTGTCAAGTTCTCGTTGCCACATCTCAAAAAGATACAATGAAACTGGAAAATGTTCAGAGAAAGGCAACAAAGATGATCAAGGGTATGGAATTACTTCCATAAGAGGAGAGACTAAAAAGATTAGGGCTTTTCTAAAAAAGAGACAACTAAGTGGGGAAATTATAGAGGTCTATTAAATCATGAATGGTGTGGAAGAGTTTACCCTTTCCCATACTACAAAAGCAAGGGGTCACCCAATGCAATTAATAGGCAGCAGGTTTAATACAAACCAAAAAAAGTATTTTTTTCACACAACACACAATTAACCTGTGAAGTCCATTGCCAAGGGATGTTGTGAAGGCCAAAAGTATAACTGGGTTAAAAAAGAACTAGATAAATTTACAGAGCTTAGGTCCATCAATGCTATTAGCCGAGATGGTCAGGGATGCAACTCCATGCTCAGGGCAACCCTAAACCTCTGACTGCCAGAAGCCAGGAGTGGAAGACAACAGTGGAGCACTTCCAACTGCCCTGTTCTGTACACTGCTCTAAAGCTCTACTGGCCCCTGTTGGCTCTAAAGCTCTACTGGCCCCCATTGGAGACAGGATACTGGGCTAGATAGACCATTGGTCTAGGGTTGCCAACAGTCCCTTGTTACAAGGGATGTCCCTTATTTTTCATCTCTGTACAACAACACTGAGAGTTGCTAAGTGCTGCAAAAAGCAGCAAGAAATACCTGTGGCAAATGTAGGTGAGTACTCATTATTATTATGAATAAATAATAATAACAACAACATTAATACTGGGAGAAAGGGTAGGTTGGGGGTGCTGGGAAAACAGTCCCTTATTTTTGAAATATGTTGGCAACCCTACATTGGTCTGACCCAGTATGGCAGTTCTTATGAAGGGTATTCATGAAAGGTAGAATATCAAGATTACAAAGAAAGAGAAGTAAGCAGTGGTGAGCTGGAGCCGGTTCATGCGAACCGGTTGTTAAATTTTGAAGCCGGTTTAGAACCGGTTGTTAAAGGCGTGGGCAACTCCAGCCCGCGGGCCACATCCGGCCCACAGGACCATCCTGTCCAGCCCGCCTGAGCTCTCGGCTGGGGAGGCTCCACTGAGAATCCCTTTTTAATTTTTACTCACCCGGCAGCACTTCAGCGGTGGGCCCTTCACTCACTCTGGGTCTTCGGCGGCACTTTGGCAGCGGGTCCTTCAGTGCCGCTGAAGACCCGGAGCAAATGAAGGGCCTGCCGCCGAAGTCCTGGAGCGAGTGAAGGAACCGGTTCTTCAGCTTCTGGCAGCTCATCACTGGAAGTAAGCACTTGAATCTGGTGTAAACAGGCATATCTCCTGAGACTTCATTGTTCTGTGGGTTATATGTGGGAAGAGTACATGTACTGTAGCTGAGCTATATGAAACTACTTCACCCATTTTCAGGGGGAAAAATCATAACACCAGATTAAAGAATGCTCCTTTGCTTTAGCAAAAAATCTCTTTCATGCATTGGGTAATATGGACTCCAATCAAACTGAGCCAGATTGTTGCAATCAAGCTTATGCTGATCATGTCAAAAGGCAGTGGAATTTGGGAAAAAAAAGTATGGTTTGTGAGTGAAATGTAGTTCATGATTTTTCCTATCTGTCTCCTAGATCTTAACATTCCACTAACTTCATTGACTATATATTAAAAAATCAAATGTCACACTGAGTAGCAGCTCTTTATAACAGCTGCTCAGGGAACTATTATTATGACAAATTGAAAATCTACATCCAAATTCTTGACTTGGTGTTTTAATTAAATCAGTTTAATACATAAAGTATGAAGTTGTAGGAAAAACCAGAAGCATGAGCTCTTAAATCAAACCCAGAAGCCAAAATAAAACCAACCATTCTGAAAAATTTTCCTCCAACATTGCTTGTCTAAGTTGTCTTTTTCCATTATGAATCTCCTCCCTTCTTAACCTGTCTCCTCTCTCTTGCAAATTGTTTGTTACATTATAAGTGTTAAGAGAACCAACACCACCCTGTGACACAAAAAAAGAATTCCACATATCTTCACTAAATATAATTTAAGGGTCACACTTTCCACTGAGCCTTCAAAAGCCCAAGGGATTCTTCACTTCAGGGGGCTTTTTAATGTGGGTAAGGATTAATATAAGTAATGATTTAACAAAATCAGAGATTTTGACATCTGTGTAACCTAAACTAGGGTGCAGATAAAAATGTGCAACTAATCTGGCAAGTGCAGTTTGCAATCATTAAAACAGTCTGGCATGGTTATAAAATTAAATAACCATATGCTATAACTCAGGGGTGGCCAACCTGTAGGTCCGGAGCCACATGCGGCTCTTCAGAGGTTAATATGCGGCTCCTTGTCTAGGCGCCGACTCCGGGGCTGGAGCTACAGGCTCCAACTTCCAATGAGCCAGGGGGTGCTCACTGCTCAACCCCTGGCTCTGCCTCAGGCCCTGCCCCCACTCCACCCCTTCCTGTCCCATCCCCTGAGCCTGCCATGACCTCGCTCCTCCCCCCTTCCCCCCAGACCCTCCTGCATGCCGCGAAACAGCTGATCAGGAGGTGCAGGGAGGGAAGGAGGGGGTGGGGCTGCTGGTGGGTCGGAGGCACTGGCAGCAGGAGGGCGGAGCTGATGCTGCTGACATATTACTGTGGCTCTTTGGCAATGTACATTGGTAAATTCTGGCTCCTTCGCAGGCTCAGGTTGGCCACCCCTGATACAATTCATCACCAGCCCAACAGATTGAAACATGCTAAATCACCTAGAACTGAGATGGGGAAGGAGAGAGACAATGTACGTGGAGGTTACTGAATGCAGTGGTGGTGATGTCAGGAGGGATAAGGAAAGTCCTGTGAGTGGCTTTCCCATCCTGGTCCAAGTTGTAGTGGGTCAAAACCATCTGTCTGAAGTCTGCTTTCACTCACAAAGGAAATCAAGATGAAACACATAATCCAGCTGAAGCCTTCTCTACAGGGTTAGTTGCCCTCTAGGACCATTGATCTCCCAAATCCTAGTTCTCTCTCTTTAGCGAGTCACTCCCAAATCTCTGATCTTCAGGTGGAATAAGAGCCGTGTGCAACAGTCAGTCAGCAAAACATACCATTTTCCAGCAGGATTAAAACATTGCTAACAGGTTTTTAAGAAAACATTGCCAGGCAGCTGCAGGCCTCATTGAAGTGCATGTTGCCAGTATCACCAACCTCCTGCCCAATAAGGCTCTTATTAAAACAAACAGAGAATTCTACTATAATGTCCCAAAATACTATAATATTATACCATTACTGTACAGTGCTGTAATACTTATTTATTAATTGTATAAAGGAGAATCCAGGAGCTTGATCCAAAGGCCACTGTAGTCAGTGGAGAGCAGAGAGATTTAATGGGCTTTGGATCTGGCCCTAAGGTCTAGAGCCAGCAAAACACTTAAACCTATGCTTATCTGCAATGGAACTGTTCACATGCTTAAACATAAGCATGTACAAAGAAGACATGCATTTTTAAACAAACTCAGTTTGAATGTTAGACGGTGGAATACTAAATGAGGAATATTAAATATTTAATAGAATTAAAAATTAAATGCTTGCCAACTGCCAGGGAAATGAACTACTTCCCCTATCTCCCACTGGAGTATATGGCACTTATTGATATTTTCTTGAGTTTTACACAAATGACCCCGACACAAAGCCATCCACTTCTTCATTCCAAAATTAAAGTGGGAACATGAATGTACAGTTCATTTTCTGATACCTCCCAGAACAACCCCAGTAGCCCCACAAAATTTCTGCTAAACAGTCACCAACAATAAGGCAGAGGCAGCCGGACACTGCAAAGGTCAGGAGGCAAACTTTGCTTGTTTTAATCAATTCAGTTTCTCTTGAACAGCTGTTTGCATTGGGAAGCTAAGACATACACTATTTTAATCTGATACAGTGGGCTCAGCAGAAGACCAAGGTTCCCACTTCTGCAAAAACTCACTTCCTGGCCCATTAAAATGTATTTAGTATTTAAATTGATCTTATGATCAGCAGACTTCAACTGAAGAAATCAGTTACATCAAGCCAGCAAGGCATTATTTGTCAACTGCAAATTGACTCAATGCTCAAAATGGAGAATAGGAATCTTTATAGTTTAGGTAGCACTATCAATCTGTACCTATAGAAAGACACTGTATTGAGATTCATAAAGGTATTTGTAAAAGATCATTTAAGCTTCGAATCAGGCCTACAATTCTCAATTATGCTAGTAGAGATTGTGTGTGTGTGTGTCTCTCTCTGGGGGAGAATATGAATTTGATTGCTCTCAGAGAACTTCCAATGACCGGAATGAAAGCAAAAATGGTCCTTTTTAAAGGCCTCTACAGTGATGCTATAGATCAAATTTTCAGTGGCACTATATAAATACATCATAGATTTTTAAAGTTATGATTATTCTAGTTTTATATCGACTTCTGCCCTGCAACATTGTATGTAAACCCTTTTACATATTTAGATTCTGTTTTTAAGTCAATGTTCATTACAAAGAAATCGTCTTAGATACACATGTGAGATTTTGAGGTATATAAAATATTTAATTGAATTAAAAATTAAATGCATACATCCACACACTAAATGAGCTCCTCTCCCTCTCGCCCTCAGGAGTATGTGGACCTTAAACTGTATATTATTTGGGGATTAGAACATTCTTGGAAATGTTCTAGCCTTTTCTAAGGCTCTACATAAAACACAAAAGTAATAGTTTGAGAAACGTGTGCAATTTTTGTGAAATGGCTATTACAGCAATGTTAATAGACAGAAATTCTATTAATCCATAAAATCACATTAGTTTATAAGGATATTTTAATTAGAGTTCTGACTGAAGTGGATTTTGAGATTCAGGCTTCCCTTTATAATTGGCAGCATTAGAACCTCAAATAGGAATACCCTACACACTTTGGAAGGGGGGAGGTATTGTAACTCAAACCCAGATCAAAATTTTGCATCGTGGACCATTTGATTTTTACTATGAGGAATTATTCTCAAAACATTTTCCACTTTTAGCAAATACAGACACACTGTACAAATAAATTCCTGATAACGGGGATCTGAATAAATAACATAATTTATAATAAATAATCTGCCGCTTTTTAATGGAACTTTTGGTCAGTTCACCCATGCCGTAAGGTTTTGTGTACTGTTTATTTACATCTGCAAGAGGAAGCCAAGGAGGAGCTGGGGAAGAATCTATGCAGAAATTCTACAGCAAAGTGGAAAGAGTACTTGATTTCTTATTGTAAGAGAGTTCCTAGTTCAACTTTCAATGTTAAAGAAAGTGACTTTCTGGCATTCTTTATGATTGGCACATGACATCTGACATTCATTTGCTGTTAAAGAGACTATGTTTTTAGAGTGCATGCTGGCTGTCAAACATCCTGTAAATATTCCACTTCCTGATGGGAAAATACAGTCAATAGTCCAAATTCCGAAGGAACAATCTCTTTCTTCACCAGAAATCCATTCACAACTATGTAAGCTACAATCATGTATACAAAATTGCATAAAATGTATGTGCTTGGGAAATGTCTTGGATACTGCAATTGGAAAAGATGAAAACGATAGATGTTTTCAGTGGTGTAAATTAGTTGTGACTATCAGAGAGCTCAATGAACACTATGATCCAGTTTATTGTGATCATTTATCTTACAACAACATTTAGGATTGCACTGTAACACAGATTTTGTGTCACAGTCACACTTGTAATGTAAAGAAGGTATGCAAAATTAATATATTTTTAAATTGAGAATTTTTCATTGCTTGTGAACCAGACTGACAGCCCTATAAACCAAAGCCAAAGTATAGTTACAACCAGGGAGGCAGAAATGAAAACCTTTCCTATTCTACTTTGCCAACATGCCTCAGTTCTGACTTGGAAAGCTCATGTTGAGGAGTTTGGGGAGAGTAAAGAAAGGAGTAAGATGGCAGCTCTGGTAAGATGGCAGTTCATTGTGATGGCAGAGGCTTATCTATGAGAAGGTGGTCTGAGACCACCAGCTCATTTCACACATACTGTTAAATCACAATGGTCTTTTGTCATCACTAGAGCTAGCCAAAACTATTCCACTGAAACATATTTTGTTGAAAAAAATGGTTTGTTTGCCAAAACAGAATTTATGAGAAATGTCCATTTTTGTCAAAAAAGGGAAAGAAGTTAGGGTTTCACTGAAAAAAAAAACGCCAAAGGATATTTGGTATATAGATAAAAACCGCCAAAAATGTGAAGAACAATGTTGACTATTATTACCAAAACTTATGCATAGAAAAACCCATTTCCCAATGAGCGCTAGTCATTACTGATCCAGACTGAAACTGAGCAAGTGGCATAGAGGTGAAAAGCTCTATATTCCATTACTGATCTCCTATGCCATTCAGTTCTCCAATGAAGAGAGTGTGCTTTCAAAGCTTGGTTTTAATTAGTGCATTCTGACTCACCCTTTCGAAGACTCGAGTGTGAAGAGATTAAAACTGAAAAGAATTAAAGAATGAATGTGGCAACCAAGTGATTGAACAATGTACTTTGTCCCACTGACAAAAATAAAGCTTACGTTTAACAACATTTCCTTAACACTGGGGAAGAGAAGCTTACGTGCCTTTTTCCAAACCCATTGTACTCCAATACAGAGAAGGATCAAAAGAATTGTGAAAGGTGATTATAGAGATAAAGCAAAAAGGTATGATCTCTAGAATGTTTCCAGACTAAACCAGCTTTACTGATAATGACCATTGCCCAGATCATCCTCTCCCCCCCGTCCCATGAAGAAAACCCTGGAGGGAGGAGCAATCTCCACAAGAGTCCCCAACTCAAGTCCTCCCTAATTGTTCCACTAGGAAGTGGGGGTGGGGTTTGCTGGAGTTAGCTGTTGAGAAGATACTCAAATGATCGGATTCCTGGAAATCCAGGCAGATCCCTGAAGTTCCACAGAAGGGCTCAGGTCTAGAACCAGCTTTTTTTACTCTCTAGTAAACTCTCTGCCCCTGGAAGTAATACAACTGCAATGGATTACTAGAGGAAAAGGATAACTTCATAAACTGGTATCACAGCACTAAGATCCCTGGCTAGAGTCGGTTGGAACATGTACACATTTTAATGGAATCCTTCTCAAAATCTTACATGTAGCTCACAAGGAAGTCATCCCTGAACAATTTCTATCCAAAGGTAAAACTTCAAGCTCCAGACAGCTCCCTGCATGTATTTTATAAATAAACCAAAACCATGCATTGAAGGCAAGACACATTCACTTGGTAATCAGATTTCTATGCTCATCTTGCACCTGCATCACTTTATTAAAAACTCTCCTCAGTGTTCTATTATTTTCCACATTACTAAAGTCCCCATTGCAAGAAGTCGCAATCTGGGAGATCAGTCATTAGAATTAATTGTGAAATGATACATTATGTAAGCAATAAAACCACCTACAAGTGTGATAAAGGCCAGATGACTTCTGGATGCATATTTTCTTCCTGGGGAGAAGAAAAGAAGTAGGTTTGTTGGTTCATTCCATGTTAGAATGATTAAGGAATCAGCTAGCATGAGTAGAAGAAAGTAGTTAAGGATATTGAGGTCAATGGTAATTGGAACAAAATACAACATGGCTTTACAAAAGGTAGATCATGTCAAACCAACCTGATCTCCTTCTTTGAGAAGGTAACAGATTTTTTAGACAAAGGGAATGCAGTACATCTAATTTACCTCAATTTCAGTAAGGCATTTGATATGGTTCCACATGGAGAATTATTAGCTAAATTGGAAAAGATGGGGGTCAATATGAAAATTGAAAGGCGGATAAGGAACTGGTTAAAGGGGAGACTACAGCAGGTCACACTGAAAGGTGAACTGTCAGACTGGAAGGAGGTTACTGGTGGAGTTCCTCAGGGATCAGTTTTGGGACCAATCTTATTTAATCTTTTTATTACTGACCTTGGCACAAAAAGTGGGAATATGCCAATAAAGTTTGCGGATGACACAAAGCTGGGAGGTATTGCCAATTTAGAGAGAGACCGGGATATCATACAGGAAGATCTGGATGACCTTGTAAACTGGAGTAATAGTAATAGGATGAAATTTAATAGTGAGAAGTGCAAGGTCATGCATTTAGGGATTAATAACAAAAATTTCTGTTATAAACTGAAAACGCATCACTTGGAAGTAACAGAGGAGGAGAAGGACCTCGGAGTACTGGTTGATCACAGGATGACTATGAGCCGCCAATGTGATATGGCCGTCAAAAAAGCTAATGCAGTCTTGGGATGAATCAGTCGAGCTATTTCCAGTAGAGATAAGGAGGTGTTAGTACCGTTATACACAGCACTGGTGAGACCTCATCTGGAATATTGTGTGCAGTTCTGGTCTCCCATGTTTAAGAAGGATGAATTCAAACTGGAACAGGTACAGAGAAGGGCTAGGATGATCCGAGGAATGGAAAACCTGTTTTATGAAAGGAGACTCAATGAGCTAGGCTTGTTTAGCCTAACTAAAAGAAGGCTAAGAGGAGATATGATTGCTCTCTATAAATATATCAGAGGGATAAATACCATGGAGAGAGAAGAATTATTTAAGCTCAGTACCAATGCGGACAAAGAACAAATGGATATAAACTGGCCATCAGGAAGTTTAGACTTGAAATTAGAGGAAGGTTTCTAACCATCAGAGGAGTGAAGTTCTGGAACAGCCTTCCAAGGGAAGCAGTGGGGGCAAACCACATATCTGGCTTCAAGACAACGCTTGATAAGTTTATGGAGATGATATGATGGGATAGCCTAATTTTGGCTAGGAATCAATGGTGCAGTGCTGCTCTGCTGGCCTCCCTGTTCACTAGGTGTCATAAATATAAAGGGAAGGGTAAACCCCTTTGAAATCCCTCCTGGCCAGGGGAAAGCTCCTCTCACCTGTAAAGGGTTAAGAAGCTAAAGGTAACCTCGCTGGCACCTGACCAAAATGACCAATGAGGAGACAAGATACTTTCAAAAGCTGGGAGGAGGGAGAGAAACAAAGGGTCTGTGTCTGTCTGTAGTCGTCTTGGCCGGGGATAGACCAGGAATGGAGTCTTAGAACTTTTAGTAAGTAATCTAGCTAGGTATGTGTTAGATTATGATTTCTTTAAATGGCTGAGAAAAGAATTGTGCTGAATAGAATAACTACTTCTGTCTGTGTATCTTTTTTGTAACTTAAGGTTTTGCCTAGAGGGGTTCTCTATGTTTTTGAATCTAATTACCCTGTAAGATATCTACCATCCTGATTTTACAGGGGGGATTTCTTTATTTCTATTTACTTCTATTTTTTATTAAAAGTCTTCTTGTAAAACACTGAATGCTTTTTCATTGTTCTCAGATCCAAGGGTTTGGGTCTGTGGTCACCTATGCAAATTGGTGAGGCTTTTTATCCAACATTTCCCAGGAAAGGGGGGGTGCAAGTGTTGGGAGGATTGTTCATTATTCTTAAGATCCAAGGGTCTGGGTCTGTAGTCACCTAGGCAAATTGGTGAGGCTTTTTACCAAACCTTGTCCAGGAAGTGGGGTGCAAGGTTTTGGGAAGTATTTTGGGGGGAAGGACGCGTCCAAACAGCTCTTCCACAGTAACCAGTATTAGTTTGGTGGTGGTAGTGGCCAGTCCAAGGTGTAATATTTTGTACCTTGGGGAAGTTTTGACCTAAGCTGGTAAAGATAAGCTTAGGAGGTTTTTCATGCAGGTCCCCACATCTGTACCCTAGAGTTCAGAGTGGGGGAGGAACCGTGACACTAGGAATAATTGAAAACCTGTCTCCTTTGGATGTATGCAGCCAGACAGGCTCCTGAGAAACCAATAAACATGCCAAGGCCTTCTGAGATATAAGGTCCATTGTGTTTATGCTTTTACATTCATTTTTGAGCGACAGTCTTGATTATGTAGATATCATGAACATCTTGTATATATAACAACTATCAACATATTATTTATCTGAGTGGCACATTAAAGTTTCTGTTTTGTTTTAAGAAAAGTGTTCGAATTTCTCTTTCAAGATGTATTTTTGTAGCTTCATATGCTTACTTTTATCATTGAATTTAGAAGCGCAAAGTTCCTGCTTAAGTCATCCTGTCCATACTCCGCCAATACAGGATTTTTCCCTACACTGTATTTTCAAGGATCGTGTATAGTTAACTTTTATTAACTCAAGGGACATAATATGGCTGCACCACAAAGCAACAAAAAGTAAAAGAATACCTTCACCAGCTGAAACTGCAGGTGAATTTCAGATCCACAGAATGTAATTATTCGTTTGGAACCTTGCCAGCACAGTCCTACTCTTGTGAAAGTGCCTTAAGAATTTCAAATGATTATGAGCATTCGGGACCTCTTTTGTACATCTCAACTGTATGATTTTACTGCCAGTATCAGTGTTCCTTAGCACCATGTTTATGAATAGTGTGAGCACAACCTACTGAGGGCCTAATACTACTTCTTGAATAATCTAAGCCCTGGTCTACACTAGGACTTTAGGTCGAATTTAGCAACGTTAAATCGATTTAAACCTGCACCCGTCCACACAGTGAAGCCCTTTATTTCGACTTAAAGGGCTCTTAAAATCGATTTCCTTACTCCACCCCTGACAAGTGGATTAGCGCTTAAATCAATGTTCCCAGCTCGAATTTGGGGTACTGTGGACACAATTCGATGGTATTGGCCTCCGGGAGCTATCCCAGAGTGCTCCATTCTGACCGCTCTGGACAGCACTCTCAACTCAGATGCACTGGCCAGGTAGACAGGAAAAGAACCGCAAACTTTTGAATCTCATTTCCTGTTTGGCCAGCGTGGCAAGCTGCAGGTGACCATGCAGAGCTCATCAGCACAGGTGACCATGATGGAGTCCCAGAATCGCAAAAGAGCTCCAGCATGGACCGAACGGGAGGTACGGGATCTGATCGCTGTTTGGGGAGAGGAATCCGTGCTATCAGAACTCCGTTCCAGTTTTCGAAATGCCAAAACCTTTGTGAAAATCTCCCAGGGCATGAAGGACAGAGGCCATAACAGGGACCCGAAGCAGTGCCGCGTGAAACTGAAGGAGCTGAGGCAAGCCTACCAGAAAACCAGAGAGGCGAACAGCCGCTCTGGGTCAGAGCCCCAAACATGCCGCTTCTATGATGAGCTGCATGCCATTTTAGGGGGTTCAGCCACCACTACCCCAGCCGTGTTGTTTGACTCCTTCAATGGAGATGGAGGCAATACGGAAGCAGGTTTTGGGGACGAAGAAGATGATGAGGAGGAGGAGGTTGTAGATAGCTCACAGCAAGCAAGCGGAGAAACCGGTTTTCCCGACAGCCAGGAACTGTTTCTCACCCTAGACCTGGAGCCAGTACCCCCCAAACCCACCCAAGGCTGCCTCCTGGACCCAGCAGGCGGAGAAGGGACCTCTGGTGAGTGTACCTTTTAAAATGCTATACATGGTTTAAAAGCAAGCATGTGAAAGGATTACTTTGCCCTGGCATTTGCGGTTCTCCTAGATGTAGTCCTAAAGCCTTTGCAAAAGGTTTCTGGGGAGGGCAGCCTTATTTCGTCCTTCATGGTAGGACACTTTATCACTCCAGGCCAGTAACACATACTCGGGAATCACTGTAGAACAAAGCATTGCAGTGTATGTTTGCTGGCATTCAACCAAAATCCGTTCTTTATCTCTCTGTGTTATCCTCAGGAGAGTGAGATATAATTCATGGTCACCTGGTTGAAATAGAGTGCTTTTCTTCAGGGACACTCAGTATAGCCCATTCCTGCTGGGCTGTTTGCCTGTGGCTGAACAGAAATGTTCGCCGCTGTTAGCCACAGGGAGGGGGGAAGGTTGAGGGGGTAGTCACGCGGTGGGAGGAGGCAAAATGCGACCTTGTAACGAAAGCACATGTGCTATGTATGTAATGTTAACAGCAAGGTTTACCCTGAAAGAGTGTAGCGACTGTTTTATAAAATGTGTCTTTTTAAATACTGCTGTCCCTTTTTTTTTCTCCACCAGCTGCATGTGTTTCAATGATCACAGGATCTTCTCCTTCCCAGAGGCTAGTGAAGCTTAGAAAGAAAAAAAAACGCACTCGCGATGAAATGTTCTCCGAGCTCATGCTGTCCTCCCACACTGACAGAGCACAGACGAATGCGTGGAGGCAAATAATGTCAGAGTGCAGGAAAGCACAAAATGACCGGGAGGAGAGGTGGAGGACTGAAGAGAGTAAGTGGCGGGCTGAAGAGAGTAAGTGGCGGGCTGAAGACAGGGCTGAAGCTCAAATGTGGCGGCAGCGTGATGAGAGGAGGCAGGATTCAATGCTGAGGCTGCTGCAGGACCAAACCAGAATGCTCCAGTGTATGGTTGAGCTGCAGCAAAGGCAGCTGGAGCACAGACTGCCACTGCTGCCCCTCTGTAACCAACCGCCCTCCTCCCCAAGTTCCATAGCCTCCACACCCAGACGCCCAAGAACGCGGTGGGGGGGTCTCCGGCCAACCAGCCACTCCACCACAGAGGATTGCCCAAAAAAAAGAAGGCTGTCATTCAATAAATTTTAAAGTTGTAAACTTTTAAAGTGCTGTGCTTAAAGTGCTGTGTGGCATTTTCCTTCCCTCCTCCACCACCCCTCCTGGGATACCTTGGTAGTCATCTCCCTATTTGTGTGATGAATGAATAACGAATGCATGACTGTGAAGCAGCAATGACTTTATTGCCTCTGCAAGCGGTGATTAAAGGGAGGAGGGGAGGGTGGTTAGCTTACAGGGAAGTAGAGTGAACCAAGGGGCGGGGGGTTTCATCAAGGAGAAACAAACAGAACTTCCACAGCGTAGCCTGGCCAGTCATGCAACTGGTTTTCAAAGCTTCTCTGATGCGTACCGCGCCCTCCTGTGCTCTTCTAACCGCCCTGGTGTCTGGCTGCGCGTAACCAGCAGCTAGGCGATTTGCCTCAGCCTCCCACCCCGCCATAAACATCTCCCCCTTACTCTCACAGATATTGTGGAGCACACAGCTAGCAGTAATAACAGTGGGAATATTGGTTTCGCTGAGGTCTAAGCGAGTCAGTAAACTGCGCCAGCGTGCCTTTAAACGTCCAAATGCACATTCTACCACCATTCTGCACTTGCTCAGCCTGTAGTTGAACAGCTCCTGACCACTGTCCAGGCTGCCTGTGTACGGCTTCATGAGCCATGGCATTAAGGGGTAGGCTGGGTCCCCAAGGATACATATAGGCATTTCAACATCCCCAACAGTTATTTTCTGGTCTGAGAATAAAGTCCCTTCCTGCAGCTTTTGAAACAGACCAGAGTTCCTGAAGATGCGAGCGTCATGCACCTTTCCCGGCCATCCCACGTTGATGTTGGTGAAACGTCCCTTGTGATCCACCAGAGCTTGCAGCACTATCGAAAAGTACCCCTTGCGGTTTATGTACTCGGCGGCTTGGTGCTCCAGTGCCAAGATAGGGATATGGGTTCCGTCTATAGCCCCACCACAGTTAGGGAATCCCATTGCAGCAAAGCCATCCACTATGACCTGCACGTTTCCCAGGGTCACTACCCTTGATATCAGCAGATCTTTGATTGCGTGAGCTACTTGCATAACAGCAGCCCCCACAGTAGATTTGCCCACTCCAAATTGATTCCCAACTGACCGGTAGCTGTCTGGCGTTGCAAGCTTCCACAGGGCTATCGCCACTCGCTTCTCAACTGTGAGGGCTGCTCTCATCCTGGTATTCATGCGCTTCAGGGCAGGGGAAAGCAAGTCACAAAGTTCCATGAAAGTGCCCTTACGCATGCGAAAGTTTCGCAGCCACTGGGAATCGTCCCAGACCTGCAACACTATGCGGTCCCACCAGTCTGTGCTTGTTTCCCGAGCCCAGAATCGGCGTTCCACAGCATGAACCTGCCCCATTAGCACCATGATGCATGCATTGGCAGGGCCCATGCTTTCAGAGAAATCTGTGTCCATGTCCTGATCACTCACGGGACCGCGCTGACGTCGCCTCCTCGCCCGGTATCGCGTTGCCATGTTCTGGTGCTGCATATACTGCTGGATAATGCGTGTGGTGTTTAATGTGCTCCTAATTGCCAAAATGAGCTCAGCGACCTCCATGCTTGCCTTGGTATGGCGTCCGCACAGAAAAAAGGCGCGGAACGATTGTCTGCCGTTGCTCTGACGGAGGGAGGGGCGACTGACGACACGGCTTACAGGGTTGGCTTCAGGGAGCTAAAATCAACAAAGGGTGTGCCTGTACATCAAGGAGTATTTCAGGCAGGACTGCACGGAGGGTTCCAATAAGAAATGGTGCACCAAAGTTATCGTTGTTATTGGAACAAGGAGGTTAGCCTGGCCTCTGATTGATACATGGCTAGATTAACCTCGCTGCGCCTTCTCTGAGACTGACTGCAGTGTGATCTAGACAGGGGAGGAGGAAAATGAGTACAAAACAAATCTGGTCTATTTCTTGTTCTGACCCACTCCATCTATCCTTTACATCTTTGGCTGGCAGCAGACGGTGCAGAAGGACTGCATGCCATCCACATCTCATGGCTGCTTGGCAGAAGATGGTACAGTACGACTGCTAGCCATCTTCATCTCTTGCCTGCCTGGCATAAGATGGTACAATACGACTGCTAGCAATCCTCACCTCTTGCCTGCCTGGCAGAAGATGGTACAGTACGACTGCTAGCAGTCCGTATCGCCTGCCCGCTCACCATAAGACGGTTCAATAGGACTGCAGGACTAAAGAGAATGACCTGGTCAAGTCACTCCAAATTTAGTCCCTGCGCCCATGTCTGCCCAGGCGCTCCCAGCCGACGTGGCCAGGAGCACCTCGGACACGACGAGGACGACTACCAGTCGTATTGCACCGTCTGCTGCCAGAAGGCAATGGGTTGCTGCTACTGTGCAGCAAAGCCGTACCGCGTCTGCCAGCACCCAGGAGACATAGGGTGACGGTTACCTGAGCGGGCTCCATGCTTGCCGTGGTATGGCGTCTGCACAGGTAACTCAGGAAAAAAGGCGCGAAATGATTGTCTGCCCTTGCTTTCACGGGGGGAGGGAGGGTGGGAACGGGGTCCTGACGATATGTACCCAGAACCACCCGCGACAATGTTTTAGCCCCATCAGGCATTGGGATATCAACCCAGAATTCCAATGGGCAGCGGAGACTGCGGGAACTGTGGGATAGCTACCCACAGTGCAACGCTCCGGAAGTCGACGCTTGCCTCGGTACTGTGGAAGTGCTCCGCCGAGTTAATGCACTTAATGCACTTAGAGCATTTTCTGTGGGGACACACATACTCGAATATATAAAACCGATTTCAAAAAAACCGACTTCTATAAATTCGACCTAATTTCGTAGTGTAGACATACCCTAAGTGTTCCTTCACATCCCCATACTAATCAGGACAAACCCTGATTAGCTTATGAGATTTAATAAGATCACACCTCAAGGTGGTACAACTGCAGACCATTGTTGATTCTGTATATATTATAAATCTCTGATGGCACCATGTTTAGCTGCATGTGTCACAATAAATGTCTGGGGTTGAAAAACAGTACAGAACACACAATATCCTGTGGTTTAAACTCCTTTGAATTAGTCTATTTTTCATTTTCTCTTTCCCTTATCTGTAGTCTATACCCACTGCAGTTTCACCTTTATTTCTCATTTCTTTAGCACGGGTGGCTTATTACACTTATCACCACCCTCTTCCTGATCAAAGGATAACACTGATTTTGTAACTACTGTTCACGTACAGTAGATAGCCACTCCACTTCCTCTTCTCTTTCTTGCAGTCTGCATGTTATTGCAGAGGTCAAAATAAAAGGCTGCAGGGAAAATGGAGCTCTACCGTCACCACTAAGACCAGAGGAAGAGCTCTCTGCTCCCTTACCTTTGGGGAGCAGTGTTTCTCAGAGCACTGTGGTGAGGTGAGAGCTCCTCTTCCTATTTCAATTTACTTTAATTGCCTTAACATTCCAATTGTGGTAAGTGCCTTTCAGCTAAGGCTACAATGTTAAAGTGCCATCATTTAGCATAACTGCTGGTAATTCATCTGCTCTTTCCAAATCTCTTATCATTTGAATATCGATTCAGAAAAATAACTTTGAAACAGAATTAACAGAACAGCAATATAGATTGAATATGCTCACTAACCAAGTTTAAAAGGATTTATCAAATTATTAGTAAATAAAAATCACCTCTTTCCATCCTTCTTCTTAGGGCTTATCTACATGGGGGAAGTTTTAGTGGACTATTGGGTATTTTTTTCCCAATTAAAATGCCCTGTACAACCTGGTAACAGTAGCCACAGCCATTCATACAGTAGTCCAGGACCTGGTATCTTTTTCTAAACAAGTACGCACCCACAGGGCCAAGCCACCCCAAAAAGTGGCACAGAAGCAAAATGACAAAACACATTCCCTACTAGGGCCAGATCCAAAGCCCACTGATGTCAGTCTTTCCACTGATTTCAGTGGTTTTTGGACGAGGCCCCTGAAGAAATGAAGTGAAAAGGAAGAGTACAAGGAGGAGTGTGGTTTTTGGCCATATAAAAGAGGTGCCAGTCAAAAGCCAAGGGCATTTCATAGAGGTGAGAAAGCAGCAAGAAGTCATTAACACATAATTGGCAACTCTAATACATGAGCTTTTTTGCCTTGGAGATGTAAGATAGAGCACACTCAAGCCTGTGCTGATCCCTGTGAGAGAGAACGTAGTAAACCTAGTCCCCATGTTTGTGCATTTGCACCCATGTATTATGCGTGAGCAATTATTCTGGGACAGCTGTAGTCACCCCACAGCTAAAGCTGAAGCTAGCTCCTCATTAGAAGCTCAGTCTTCGAACTTTCCACCTAACTTTGCCACACACGAAAAAAGGATCTTCCTGAAATTATGCATGCCATCCCATGAATCTAAAGCTTTTGGGGTGCTCACATTATTTCCAAAAGGCCCATCAGATGGAAACTTTTGGTAGTGTGTTACAGCTAAACCACTTTCATTTCCTTTTTACTTTTCACTCATCAGATAAGAATATTAAACTTTTCAAGCCTAACTTGGCCCACGCTGGGGTGCTTTATTTAACCACAGCACATAGGTTGTCTTTTATTACAATTATAAAGATGATTAAAATTCAGTGATTAAAAATCACTGCTAGCCGTTCTGAAATATTCAGTAATACGAAGAAAAAGTTCTTTGCTGATTTTCCTTTTAGCAGTAATTTGTTGGGGAGCCACTCCAGTCCACAGTTCCTTTAGGTAGACAAGTGAAGTGTTCACAGATGAAGATGCAGCTCCAAGATACCAAAGCATTTGTAGCATTACAATCTGAGCTGAGACATATGGAGTTGCACATGTATTCTTAAATCATATTGCACCAGAAACTCACCTAGGGCCAGATCCTCACTTAGTGTAAATTGGCATAGCTTCATTGAAATCACTGGAGTTATGCCGACTTATACCAGATGAAGATCTGTCGCTTAGATGTGATTCTATGAAGTAAGAATGGCAGAATTACTAAAACAGCACCTTTCTACAAAATATACAATTCTACTTCTGCTTTAGTTATATTTGGTTACTTATAAACTTAATGGAGATACACTGTCTTCATGGTTTACCTCTATGTCAGAGTGGCAGAATCATTAATCCTACAACTTGCTCAAGTTGTTGTACTAGGTTGAATAGTTTTATCTGGAAATTGGGCTAACTACTATCATCTCCTGCAGTGTTGGTGATGTGTCAGAGTTTCTAGAGATGGGAACTAGTGATGGACTGACAGCAAGGTTCAGGGTACAGTCTCTCTGCACTGCTAAGTCAGGCCTGCCCATGCAGAGCAACTACTGCATGATATTTGTTTCTTTTGGCTTATTTTTCATACTGCAGCTAGATACTTCCAATTACAGTTTGGGTGTAGTAAAAAGCGGAAGGTTGACTTTTATCTTAAATTTGCATTTTAATAAGAACACAGAATATGTTTCATCGTCTTCGTGGGAAATCCAACATACAATTTAGTGACAGAGATGCATAAGGATAATTATATTTCAAAAGCCACAAAAAAACTTCTGGGGTTGATTTTTGCATTAACAAAACATATGAGGCTCTAATCTGTGAGTTTTAACCTGTACACATCTACATCCAGTATCAGGCGTGCTGGAACTAACAAAGCACTTCCAGAATCAGCACCAGCCGAATGCAGAAAATCTTCTCTGCAGCAGCTATCAGATCTTTAAAAAGAACCACAAGCCTGACAGTTCAGATTTTAGCCCTGCACTTTCTAAAGGAACCAAATATTTTATTTAACTTTGAGTATCTACACATTTGAATTTAGTGCTGGTGAAAGATACCACCCTGATAGCCCTGCAGAGTTAAGCTCTCTGTTTGAAAATACACTAGGTACAGTATAGGCAGTGACAGCTTCCTTCTGCCATCTTATCAACGTGCCTCAATCCTGACCTCTAGGGAACTAGTTATGGACAAAGCTGTGAAGTCTGGTTCTGACCTTAAACGTCCACAACGATTGGAGGTGTTTGAAATTTTCAGTTATACTTCAATAGAGGGGGATGAAAGAGTAGTTCAGTCAACATGGCTCATCGGTCCCTGCCTTCTAGCTTGTGTGTTTAATAGGATAAGAGGAATGCAAACAGTAGCCCACTGGGCTAGATTTAGGACAGAGTAGTTTCTTCAAATGACAGCATAGCAGATTTATGTTAAATCTTAGGAAAAACTTCCTATCTGTAAGAACAGTAGGACAATGGAACAGACTGCCTCGAGAGGTCATGGTCACTCCTTCACTGGAGATTTTCAAAAGGAGGCTGGATAACCATCTGTCTTGGATGGGTTAGACACAATAAATCCTGCATCTTAGCAGGGGGTTAGACTAGATGACCTTTGCAGTGCCTTGATTCTTGATTCCTTCTTTTGGAAAAGATACAAAAAAAAAATCATAGTTGTTACTACGTTTCTTCATTTATCACATACAGATAGTTCTGCAGCTTCTCATACAGAAAGCACAACCGCATTGGTTGTAGGTTTCTTTTAAATAAATATCTACTGATTTACAAAAATTGCTACAAAATGATACACAAAAAAAAACTATGGACAATGAGCAACAAATATAATCAACAAACAAAATAGGGGTGTCCCCAGAATGCTACCGCACTTCACTCTTCCCACATCTCATGAAATACTTCAATTTTGTCCTTAACTTTATAAAGTATATAAAGATAATATGTAGGGCTGTCAAAAGATTTTAAAAAATCACAATTAATCATGAGATTAAAAAATGTGATTAATTGCCGTTTTAATCACACTGAAACAATAAAAGAATACCAATTTAAATTTATAATAAATATTTTTGGATGTTTTCCTACATTTTAAAATATATTGATTTCAATTATAACATAGAATACAAAATGTACAGTGATCACTTTGTATTATTTTATTACAAATATTTGCACTGTAAAAAAGAAAAAAGAAATCATATTTTTCAATTCACCCCATACAAGTATTGTAGTGCAATCTCTTAAGAACATAAGAATGGCCCTATTGGGTCAGACCAAAGGTCCATCTAGCCCAGTATCCTGTCTTCCGACAGTGGCCAGGTGCCCCAGAGGGAATGAACAGAACAGGGAATCATCAGGTGATCCATCTCCTGTCGCTCATTCCCAGCTTCTGGCAAACAGAGGCTAAGGACACCATTCCTGCCCATCCTAGCTAATAGCCACTGATGGACCTATCCTTCATGAATTTATTTAGTTCCTTTTTTAACCCTGTTATGGTCTTGGCCTTCACAATATCCTCTGGCAAGGAGTTCCCAGGTTGACTGTGCATTGTGTGAAGAAATACTTCCTTTTATTTGTTTTAAACCTGCTGCCTATTAAATCTCCTTATCATAAAAGTGCAAATTACAAATGTAGAATTTTTTTATATATAACTGCACTCAAAAACAAAATAATGTAAAACTTTAGAGCCTACAGGTTTAAGCGTGAAGGGGCATATGAATATTTAGCATATCTGGCATGTAAATACCTTGCAACCCTGGCTACACAGTGCCATGCAAATGCCTGGTCTCACTTTCAGGTGAAATAAATAAGAAGCAAGCAGCATTATCTCCCATATATAGATGTAAACAAATTTGTTTGTTTTATGATTGGCTGAACAAGAAGTAGAAATGAGAAAACTTATTTTCTATTTACAACTAGAACTGAACCTTAGCTTTTATGATCCAATGTATAATGCACTGGGAATAGGATTAGTGGTACATTTAGTTTGCCAAAGGTGTGAATATTGATGATGAATGAGGTCCTTGAAGGTCTGAGAGCTTTCTGCTGCTTACCTAACAGATTTCACAGCAATGTGAATAACTGAATTACAGCCATGGAAGATAATGTTCAGAAAGGACCTAGTGTGCCATACATTCATTTGGAATATGATCTGGTAATTCTGGATACTGATTCCCTCTGAGGAGTGAGAATAAGTAAGAAGGCTGGACTGGATCAGTGAAAAAGACTAAAGAGAAAACCTCAGTAAAGGAGAGGAGCGTGAGTTTACACAAAGCACAAAAGTTCTGAAACTAAGATGTAGGTGGAATGCTTTGCACTTTAAAAAAAGGAGAGGGAGGGGAAAATCATCTGATGTTCACCCCATAAATCACTCTTCCGTGAATTTGAGTGTCAAATTATGAAATAATGTTTTACTCAAGAACTTTTAAGTGCATTTTATTTACTTCTCTATTGGCAGTTAAGGCATCAGGCTTATAACGCTGGCAAGACTAGAGAGCAATTGTTTCTCTAAGACACCACCACCACCCACCCACCCACCCAGATTTTCATCTCACTTTGGATAAATCAACAATAATTCTATTGACCACAGTTGAGCTACGTTGGTTTTACACCCGTATAAGTGAAATCAGAGCATGTCCCAAAATTAGCACTCACCCATACAACAGTTTTTTGTATATTCTTCTAACTCTAATAGATAGTAATTGTGCATTAATCTAAGGTGTTGTTCAACTTTATATTATTAATGAAAAAGCATAACAAAACCAGTTCCCTTTCACCATATTAGCAAAGGTTTCAGAGTAACAGCCGTGTTAGTCTGTATTCGCAAAAAGAAAAGGAGTATTTGTGGCACCTTAGAGACTAACCCATTTATTTGAGCATAAGCTTTCGTGAGCTACAGCTCACTTCATCGGATGCATACTGTGGAAACTGCAGAAGACATTATATACACAGAGACCATGAAACAATACCTCCTCCCACCCCACTCTCCTGCTGGTAATAGCTTATCTAAAGTGATCACTCTCCTTACAATGTGTATGATAATCAAGTTAGGCCATTTCCAGCACAAATCCAGGTTTTCTCACCCTCTGCCCCACCACACACAAACTCACTCTTCTGCTGGTAATAGCCCATCCAAAGTGACCACTCTCTTTACAATGTGTATGATAATCAAAGTGGGCCATTTCCAGCATAAATCCAAGTTTAACCAGAACGTCTTGGGGGGGGGGTAGGAAAAAACAAGGGGAAATAGGCTACCTTGCATAATGACTTAGCCACTCCCAGTCTCTATTTAAGCCTAAATCAATAGTATCCAATTTGCAAATGAATTCCAATTCAGCAGTTTCTCGCTGGAGTCTGGATTTGAAGTTTTTTTGTTTTAAGATAGCGACCTTCATGTCTGTGATTGCGTGACCAGAGAGATTGAAGTGTTCTCCGACTGGTTTATGAATGTTATAATTCTTGACATCTGATTTGTGTCCATTTATTCTTTTACGTAGAGACTGTCCAGTTTGACCAATGTATATGGCAGAGGGGCATTGCTGGCACATGATGGCATATATCACATTGGTGGATGTGCAGGTGAACAAGCCTCTGATAGTGTGGCTGATGTTATTAGGCCCTGTGATGGTGTCCCCTGAATAGATATGTGGGCACAGTTGGCAACGGGCTTTGTTGCAAGGATAGGTTCCTGGGTTAGTGGTTCTGTTGTGTGGTATGTGGTTGTTGGTGAGTATTTGCTTCAGGTTGGGGGGCTGTCTGTAGGCAAGGACTGGCCTGTCTCCCAAGATTTGTGAGAGTGTTGGGTCATCCTTCAGGATAGGTTGTAGATCCTTAATAATGCGTTGGAGCGGTTTTAGTTGGGGGCTGAAGGTGACGGCTAGTGGCGTTCTGTTATTTTCTTTGTTAGGCCTGTCCTGTAGTAGGTGACTTCTGGGAACTCTTCTGGCTCTATCAATCTGTTTCTTCACTTCCGCAGGTGGGTATTGTAGTTGTAAGCATGCTTGATAGAGATCTTGTAGGTGTTTGTCTCTGTCTGAGGGGTTGGAGCAAATGCGGTTGTATCGCAGAGCTTGGCTGTAGACGATGGATCGTGTGGTGTGGTCAGGGTGAAAGCTGGAGGCATGTAGGTAGGAATAGCGGTCAGTAGGTTTCCGGTATAGGGTGGTGTTTATGTGACCATCGTTTATTAGCACTGTAGTGTCCAGGAAGTGGATATCTTGTGTGGACTGGACCAGGCTGAGGTTGATGGTGGGATGGAAATTGTTGAAATCATGGTGGAATTCCTCAAGGGCTTCTTTTCCATGGGTCCAGATGATGAAGATGTCATCAATATAGCCAAGTAGAGTAGGAGCGTTAGGGGACGAGAGCTGAGAAAGCGTTGTTCTAAATCAGCCATAAAAATGTTGGCATACTGTGGGGCCATGCGGGTACCCATAGCAGTGCCACTGATCTGAAGGTATACATTGTCCCCAAATGTAAAATAGTTATGGGTAAGGAGAAAGTCACAAAGTTCAGCCACCAGGTTAGCCATGACATTATCGGGGATAGTGTTCTTGACAGCTTGTAGAGTGGTCACTTTGGATAAGCTATTACCAGCAGGAGAGTGAGTTTGTGTGTGTGTTTGGGTGGGGGGGGGGGTGTGAGAAAACCTGGATTTGTGCTGGAAATGGCCCACCTTGATTTTCATACACATTGTAAAGAGAGTGGTCACTTTGGATGGGCTATTACCAGCAGGAGAGTGAGTTTGTGTGTGGCGGGGCGGAGGGTGAGAAAACCTGGATTTGTGCTGGAAATGGCCCAACTTGATTATCATACACATTGTAAGGAGAGTGATCACTTTAGATAAGCTATTACCAGCAGGAGAGTGGGGTGGGAGGAGGTATTGTTTCATGGTCTCTGTGTATATAATGTCTTCTGCAGTTTCCACAGTATGCATCCGATGAAGTGAGCTGTAGCTCACAAAAGCTCATGCTCAAATAAATTGGTTAGTCTCTAAGGTACCACAAGTACTCCTTTTCTTTTTGCATATTAGCAAAATTCATCTTTAATCTATCAAACAGCTTAATCTATCAAATTTCCTAGTCCAGCCACCTTTTCACAAGTGCCTCACTCTTCTAAAGATGAAGAGACAAAAACTAAAATTCCCATGCTGCAGTCATTAGTTTTCTAGTTCCAGTTTTCTAGTGCTGTGATTGGTATGAAGAGGATTTGTTTTTGCTTTGGGTTTTTATTTATGTCTCTTTATTTGGCACAATAAGTCATATTCTGTTATTGATTTTAATGCAAAAACGTCCTACTGACTTCAGCAGGAGTTGTATGAATGGGACAATAGCAGTATACAGCTTACAGTTATGTCATCCGTATGCAGGACTGAAACTGTCAGAGTGCAGTGATTTTACAAAATTATGTACATACACAGTACTTAGCCATATCATGCCTGTTTCCAATCAGTGCTATTCATCAGTTACTTCTTGGAACACCAGGAAAGTAACCTTATTAGAGTTGCTTTGCCAATTTTCCTTGAACATCATACTAAATATTTACTACTCAAAATGAAAAGCTGATCCGCTATTAAAAATGCGCCGCAACAATACAAATCCTTCTACAACTGATGTTTAAAAAACAAAATTCTCTATAAGAAAGAAAACATTACAGCAAACAAAAGTGTGTTGAACTCAGAGTAAGACCCGCTGCTCCACTACAGAAGCAGTGTTAAGAAAAGAGGTACCTTAAAAATGTTTGTTACTGTAGCAGAAAGTAGTAACTTGTGACCCAGTCCTGATCATCTCAACAGAAAAAAATCTCCCTTCGACTTCAGTGATATAGGATTGGGTCATTAATCAGTCCAATTCCACAAACCTTACTCGTGTTGAACAGTAACTTATACAAAAATAGTCTCCATGAGTTCAGTTTTATCCTCCTATATTCACTGGGACAACTTACATAACTACTGCTCTAATACTAGTACTGGTTGCAGAATCAGGGCTATAATGTACCAGACTTAATGCAGTAGATGGCCGTATGTTGTAGTATTGTTTGTATATTTTTGTATATGTGCCTTTTGTATAGTATTTTAATCTTTTATGTATCTTTATATAAAACGCAATAAAATGTTAATTTAAATTTTAAAAAAATTTAGACAGCTGATCCAACTGTCTTTCCCTGATTAAGTGTGTCCATTTTAAATGAGAACGATGGAATTTTTTTTTGTTCATCCAAATTGTTTAGGAAAACTCACTTTTCAACAATAAAATCTCTTCAAAAACATTCATGAAAGTCTTTGAAAATAAATTCATGTCTTGTATTTATTTATACAGCCAGCTTTGGATACATGGTTAAAACAGACAACTCACTGAATGTGCTAAATTTCAACATATGGCATGTTTTATTAAAATAAAATAAAGCACTGATAATGTGCCATATTTAATTTTAGCTTGGTACTAGAAAGCATACCACAGTATTAATATGGGACTTACTTTGGAGGGGTAGTAGATGGTACATGGGCACTAGATGCTGCTAGAGTGATATGAATGTTTGTAATAAAAAATTGGCCGGTAGGACAAACCTGAAATAAGGAAGCTGTTCGTGTAGTGTTTTTTCTAATGTTACAAAAGAGGACTTCCTTATTTTTCTTTTTACACCGTATGATTAGAGGAAGGGAAATGGAGACTATAGGCCAAATTGAGAAATGGTGTACAAGTTGACCCCTTTAGCCCACTTATACCCATTTACCAATGCATAAGAGAGTCTCAGTTGGTCCAGCTTACATACTGTGAACTGGAAGAAGGTGTAAGAAGCTGCAAGGTAAAACGTGAAGCAGCCTACATAGTATATGTTCTTATAAACTCCTGTTCATTAGGATTGTTGCTAGTTTCTTCTCTGAACCCCAACTGGGACTCAACCGCAACTGGGACTTAGAAGGGATGTGTATTGAGACGAGGGGGTAGAGGGAGTCTAAGCAAATCTAGAGGAATCTACTGTGCATCTTTGGCCTTGTCTACACTACCAGGGTAAATTGACCTAAATTACACTACTCCAGCTACATAAATAACATAACTGGAGTCGACTTAGCTTACGTTGACTTACTGCGGTGTTTACATTGTGCTGCATCAATGGGAGATGTTCTCCCGTCGACTTACCTTACTCCTCTCATTCCAGTAGAGTACCGGAGTCTTTAAGACTCTTTGTTGTTTTTGTGGATGCAGACTAACACAGCTACCCCTCTGATACTGACATCAATAGGATCTGATAATCTTGCTCTGAATCTTCACAACTGGCATAATAAATATTCAGAGAATAATAGTATTCTACATAATTTTAGTGAAATATTTACTAGCTTGCAGAGGTAACATTTTAAAATGCTTTTTTAGAAATTTTGCCCTTTTTTTCTCCACATTTCTGAGTTCTTTGGTTAAACAAGCACAGACACTCCCCACAAACACCTCAGGAAGTTTAGGTTTCTAATCATATGACAGATGAAACTAGAGGTGGAGAAGGAAGCACATTCTGCCATATAGCAGCTCTTCAAGGCTCACTCTTCCATAATTTATTACTTTACAAAAATCTCAGCATCTGTTTTGAAATGTATATTTCAGTCTAATGCACAGACACCAAGAGCCTGATCCTCTATTCTTTTTTCAGGCAAAACTCCTGCTAAGTTCAATGGAAGTTTTGCTTGAGTAAGACTGTAGGAGTGGGCCCTAAAAAACTTGATGTAATGTACTGCCATTCTCATGAGTGGGCAGTCACAGAGATGTTTATGCTTTATGTGGGGGCAGAAAGGTGGGGGGAAGGGCTGGGCTGAGCGGGCGGGTTGAGGGTCCACAAAAAAAATTTTAAATCCTCAGGTTGCTAAAGTTTGAGAACTGCTGCTATAAGGCATGTGTTCTAATCCTTCAGTCATTCTTGTGTGTCTTCTCTGAACCCTCTCCAGTTTACCAATATGCTTCTTGAATTGTGGGCACCAGAATGGGACACAGTTTTCCACAGCGACTGCATCGGTGCCAAATATAGAAGTAAAATAACCTCTCCACTCCTACTTGATATTCCTGCTTATGCATCCTGGGATCGCATTTGTTCTTTTGGCCACAGTGTCATGCTGAGCTCATGTTCAGCTGCTTATCCACCACAACCTCCAAATCTTTTTCAGAGTCACTGCCTCCCAAGATAGAGTTCACCATACTGCAAGGATGACCTACATTCTTTGTTCCTACATGTATGCATTTACATTTAGCGAAATTAAAAACTAATATTGTTTGCTTGCATCCAGTTTACCAAATGATCTAGATCGCTCTGAATCAGTGGCCTGTCCTTTTCATTATTTACCAGTCCCCAAATTTTTGCATCATCTGCAAGTTTTATGAGTGGTGATTTTATGTTTTCTCCCAGGTACTGATAAAGATGTTAAATAGCATAGTGCCAAGAACTGATCCCTGCAGGACCCCGCTGGAAGCAAACCCATCCAACAACAATTCCCTGTTTACAACTACATTGAGAGCTATTAGTTAGGATGTTTTTAATCCACTTAATGTGTGCCATGTTAATTTTATATTGCTCTAGTTTTTTAATTAAAATATCATGTGGTACCAAGTTAAAAGTCTTACAGAAGTCTAAATATATCACATCAACACTATTAATTTATCAACCAACTACACTTGTATTCTCATCAAAAAAAGATATTGAGTTAGTCTGACAGGATTTATTTCCCATAAACCCATGTTGATTTGCATTAATTTCCCCCCGCCCCTTAAATTCTTTATTAATTGAGTCCCATATCAGCTCAGGATCAATGTCAAGCTAACCGGCCTATAATTACCCAGGCCACCCCATTTATCCTTTTGAAATACTGGTACAATATTAGCGTTCTTCCAATCTCTGGAACTTTCCCCATGCTCCAAGACTTATTGAAAATCAACATTAACAGTTCAGCAAGCTCTTGAGCCAGTGCTTTTAAAACTCCTAGATGCAAGTTATCTGACCCTGTGGATTTAAAAATGTCTATCTTGTCCCTGTGTCACAAGGAATGGAGGAGAACAGAGGTGCAGGGCTCAGAGCCAGGCATTCTTATACTAGCAGGGAAGTCCCCTCCATGGGATGAATTCTCTGTTGGCTATCTGCAGACAGTTATTAGCCTCTTTGTGCCTCCTGAGTGGTGCAGAGGTGCTGTATCTCAATAGAGCATTTGGGCTCTGTCTGGTTTACATTGGACACTGTGTCTCTGTAGTGTTTTTCGACTATACACACAAGTAATCAGCATCTGTAACCATTTTCTATCACAAGTATGGGTTATAGATACTGGAGAAAGAATTTTCCTTCCTTCCAGATTATGTAGGGTGAACTGGTTGGCTATGAGAGAGGAAGAGCAAAGAAAAAAACCAGTACAATAAGCTACCAGTATCCATGAACAGCCTCTAACTATAAGGAATTACATTAATCTTAGATCCAAATATAGGGCTTGGCAAAACTCATTGTTCCTTGGTTTAATTTCCTTTTTCTGTTTTGACCTGCCTGGGTTTGCATCTCCTAAATGTTAATTTTAATATTTCAAATCCAAAACCAAACATTCAAAAGAAAAACTCTGATTATCACCTAGGTTTGCATCAGTTTAGAAACATTTCAATGGTGTTTTCCACAACTACAGTGACTAAAAGTTACATTTTTTGCTCAAAAAAGTTTGAATACTGCAAAATCTGTCATGGATACCCAAGAAGTACCTCAACGGGCCACATCAGCCCTGTGAGACAGTGTTGTTGTTTTCAGGGGGTGGGGAGATGGAGGCCCACAGTTGGTATAACTATTTTATTTAGAGCTTTTGGATAACTCTTGTGATGAAAAGAGAAGGAATAATACTTCAGGGCATCAATGGCAGTTGGGAATGAGCATTTGGGAAATGACTGGTGTGAAAGGAACCCACTTCAAGCACTCCATTCTATTCCATTCCATCTCAAAATGGAAAATTCCTGGAAAAATATAAAAGGAACCTTGCTTTCCAAAGCAAAATTATGCCTTACAAAAGCCTCTCTCTCACAAACTGGAGAAGAGACTGTTCTTCACCTGAGCAGCTCAGGCGGGCATGGCTAAGTCAGCAAAAATGCCAGCAGCAGGATATTTTCATTTCTATCTAACTAAGAAAAAAGGATTTTACCTCCACTCTGCTGAATTAGACAGAAATAGGCATGAATTATTACTTTTGTCCACAGCAGTGGATCCAACGTACAAAAAAGATCGTCCCATTTGAGGATATAAGAGTTTTACAAATATTAATGAGTTAGGCCTCCCAATCAGCCTGTGTAAGTAAACATTACCTTGTACAACTGCTCACAGATTGTTATAAGAATAATGAAGAGTGGCATTACCGGCCTGCAGGTCTTCTCCTCCATAAGTGTAAACCTTAATAGCGTGCTTCACTCTGCTAAGTCTGTGTGTTCCCAGAGGACTTATGACCTTTCACTTTATAAAATAAATATTTATCACCAAATAAGAGTATCAGCCCTCAAATCACAAGGACTTAAAACCTGTGTTTAGTGTTCCTTCCCCCGCTAAAAACCATAAAACTCCTTCTGACTCTCCAACATATTTGAGGCAAAATGATCCAACAATCAGGACACTGGACTGCAAGTCAGGGGAACTAGTTTCTATTCCTGCCACACATTTGCTGTGTATCCTTGAGCAGGTCATTTAATTTCTCTGAGGTTCAATTCCTCCATCTGCAAGATGGGGATAATGACACATACCCAGCTGTGCAGACAAATCCTAGCTAGCTCTGTATTTACAAATACATAATATATTGGGCTTCAAGGAGTGCTGCAGACTAAAAGAGTATCCTGGGCTCTCCCTGAGACAAGAGAAGTGTCTTAATGGTAAAGATGGGTACATTTGGCATTGACAGCTCCCATATTTCTTCCAACTGCACAGAGTGGTTAGAATAATAAAGGACTTTTCTTTAAAATATATGTATCTGAAAGCATTGCCCTGACAATCGTAAGAGTTCCACGATTTGTCATTGCTGACAAATTGACCCTGAAACTTTTACAACAACATGTTTCTGATACTGTATTCAGTCTTGTGCCTGGGATTCAAAAACTTTTTCACACTTTACTGGAAACTCACTCCATTGCAGAAACAGCTCATGTACACTACCAGTAATGACTTGGATAATTAGGTCCCACTCCTGAGAAATGATGAGCATTGCCCACTACCACTGAAGTCAATGGGAGTGGCAGGTGCTCACCATGGTACAAGATCATCCCTTATTTTATAGATTGAGAGGAATACAACTCTTAAGCAGTAGGGTGACCAGACAGCAAGTCTGAAAAATCAGGACAAGAGGGTGGGGGATAATAGGAGCCTATATAAGAAAAAGCCCCAAATATCGGGACTGTCCCTATAAAATCAGGACATCTGGTCACCCTCTTAAGTAGCAATACTTCTCATGCTCCTATACCTCTTCGTAGTAATACGGGTGAAGTGCTAATCATTAAAGTATAAAACAAAGGGATTTAAATCCTGCTTTAAGTAGACATCTCAGCACAGCCTTAACTATGGAGTTGCAACAGGCATTATCATAATACAAATGGAATGGCTTACTGCTGCTAATGTTTATTGCTGTATCGCTTTTTAAACTACCATAAACGTTAAACAAGAAGAGCAACAATAAGCAATCTGTGAACATTATGCCAAGTTCTATTATACCAGTGATTAAGCCTACACTATTACACCCAATATATTTCATATAAATGGTATGTAATGAGCTAATTAACATATAAATAGGTGTGCATAAATATATATACATATATATAATACATAGATTGTCACACAGATCTTTACGTCTATAAAGATCTCAGCATAAAAGAGTTGATGTAAGACTGGGGCAGGGGAAGCTGTGTCACAGAAAAAACAAAAGGTTGCTGGGTCGCTATTGTCAGATGGTTGAGCCATTACTCATTAATCCTGAGAGCAGGGGTTATCAGAGTCCTGCCCGCCACCACCTGCTGTTGTGTGCATCTGAGGATGCACTGCACCTGCACAAGGGGAAGGTGATTGATGGAAGAGTGAAAGCCCATAATAAAATCTGCACAAAACACTTTGATCTGTCGGGATGGAGATTTTAGGCAGATTTCTTAAGATGAGTCAGGGGAAGAGATGAAGTAAAGGGAATCTCATTTTCAAAATCACATGTAATGAACAAAGAGGAAACAACAGTGTTGCTGATAACTAAATTATTGTTTGTAAATAAAATGTAACTCTGTGCCAAGATTTGTTTTTTCCCTTCTTGATTTCATGTTATTTACCCTAAGAAGCTATTCTAACATATACAGAAACAAGGTATGATGGCCCAGATTTTTGCAAGGTATTTTAGGTGGGGCTCCACTCAGCGTCGCAACACCTAACAGACTTAGGAGCCTAGGTTTTATTTTCAAAAGTGACTTAGGCACTTGGGCCTAGATCCTTAATCCAAATCCTTGATTTCAATAGGAATTAGGCACCTAAATATTTTTGAGGATCTGGGCTCTAGCAGCCAAAGTACTATTGACTTGCAACGAGACTCTGGAGGCTAAGTGCCTAAGTCACTTTTGAAAGTTAGACTTAGGCTGCTAAGTCTGTTAAGTGTTGCAATACTCACAACATTTAAATATCTTTAAAAATCTGGGCCAAAGGGCCCAATTCTGACGCTTTACAACTACTGATCTCCCAGTGGCTTCTGTGACATTTCTGCACACAGGGCAGCTAAACAATGGTTTCTTTATTCAGCCAGTTTGTTACACTGGACACATTTAACAATGTATAGAAACAACTTACTGAGTATTGAGAGGACTTATACACAGTTTTGTATGCACTGGACAAAGGTATCAAGCAATAGTTAGTATCCATTTGGGACTGGGATCCAAATGGAATCTTTACACAGACTGCAACAAACACTTATTCAGACCCTAAATGAATCAAGGAAAATTCCTCTCTCTTCCTTTGTTCTTCCAAAGATTTGTAGGAGGAAATTTTTAATATAAATAATAGGGCTGCCAAGCGATTAAAAAAATTAATTGCAATTAATCGCACTGTTAATCAATAATAGAATACCATTTAAATATTTTTGGATATTTTCTACATTTTCAAATATATTGATTTCAGTTACAACACAGACTACAAAGTGTACAGTGCTTACTTTATATTTATTTTTATTACAAATAGTTGCACTGTAAAAAATAAAATAGTATTTTTCAATTCACCTAATACAAGTACTGTAGTGCAATCTCTTTATCATGAAAGTTGAACTTACAAATGTAGACTTCTGTACAAAAAAACTGCCTTCAAAACCAAAACAATGTAAAACTTTAGAGCCTACAAAAGTCCTACTTCTTGTTCAGCCAATCGCTCAAACAAGTTTGTTTACATTTGCAGAGAATACTGCCCACTTCTTGTTTACAATGTCACCTGAGAGTGAGAACAGACATTCACATGGCACTGCTACTGCCGGCAGCACAAGATATTTATGTGCCAGATGCTCTAAACATTCATATGTCCCTTCATGCTTCAACCATCATTCCAGAGGACATGCATCCATGCTGATGATGGGTTCTGCCTGATAACGATCCAAAGCACTGCGGATTGATGCATGTTCATTTTCATCATCTGAGTCAGATGCCACCTGCAGAAGGTTGATTTTCTTTTTTGGTGGTTCGGGTTCTGTAGTTTCCGCATCAGAGTGTTGCTCTTTTAAGACTTTTGAAAGCATGGTCCACACCTCATCCCTCTCAGATTTTAGAAAGCACTTCAGATTCTTAAACCTTGATTTGAGTGCTGTAGCTATCTTTAGAAATCTCACACTGGTACCTTCTTTGCGTTTGTCAAATCTGCAGTGAAAGTGGTCTTAAAATGAACAACATGTGCTGGGTCATCATCCGAGACTGCTATATCATAAAATATATGGCAGAATGTGGGTGAAACAGAGCCGGAGACATACAGTTCTCCCCCAAGGAGTTCAGTCACTAAGTACTTATCGCGTTATTTTTTTAACGAGCATCATCAGGATGGAAGCAAGTCCTCTGGAATGGAGGCCAAAGCATGAAGGGGCATACGAATGTTTAGCATATCTGGAACGTAAATACCATGCAATGCCAGCTACAAAAGTGCCATGCAAATGCCTGTTCTCACTTTCAGGTGACATTGTAAAGAAGAAGTGGGCAGCATTTATCTCCTGTAAATGTAAACAAACTTGTTTCTCTTAGCGATTGGCTGAACAAGAAGTAGGACTAAGTGGACTGGTAGGCGCTAAAGTTTTACAATGTTGGGTTTTTTTAATTCAGTTATGTAACAATCTACATTTGTAAGTTGCACTTTCACAATAAAGAGATTGCACTACAGTAATTGTATGAGGAGAACTGAAAAATACTATTATTTTATCACTTTTACAGTGCAAATATTTGTAATCAAAAATAATATATAGTGAGCAGTGTACACTTTGTATTCTGTGTTGTAATTTAAATCAATATATTTTAAAATGTGGAAAAATATCCAAAATCATTTAGTAAATTTCAATTGATATTCTACTGTTTAACAGTGCAACTAAAACAGCAATTAATCAATTAATTTTTAATCGTGATTAATTTTTTTAGTTAATTGCATAAATTAACTGCAAATAATCGACAGTCCTAATAAATAATATTGAGCAATTCTGTTCAGGGAATTTTTGGGTTCAGAGAACAAATAAGCACATTAGCAGGATCAAAGACAAAGGGCATTTTTTTGTTATTTGTAAATTAAATAGGAGGCAGAGTGCAGGTGGGTAGGAGTTTGGCTTTTCAGCCTCCCTTTGAATCATGGTGAAAGTCAGGACAGTGAATGTGGTGATGAGTTTACTTCAAGAGGAAGTTTATCACCAAATTTTTCTGCAAAAATGGCTAACAGAGTCATCTGTCTAAAAGTGCTATTCATTTTGCAAAATATATTGGACAAGAATTAAAATATTTGTTTTTTCAACATGCCCTCCCCCCCACACACACATAGCCTCCCTCCTCAGACACACCCCAAAAAAACCTATTTTACCATTAATGAGCTTTTGAATATTTCCCCACCATTCCTCTGGGTCCAGGCCCTGCTTTATAGATGCCAACCTTCTGAATAAAGAAGACAAGACTAGATGACTCCTGGAGCCTGAGTGTCCTGCTCCACTCAGCACACTCTGCTCGTAGGGGATTTTTGAGGTTTGTCTTCACCCAACATTAGTATGTGCTGCCTTCCCACTACTCCCTGACCCTGGCAAATGATCATTGTAATTTTTATGATGTACAATAAAATACAGGCTACATTTCAATTAGCACAAGCACCAGAAAACTAGACACATCGCTTGAAATTACTCATGCACTAAATGGAATGCACTATCTGCTTTTTGAAAGAGAATCATTATGATAAATGAAGCTGTTTCAAACACTTCTTGCAGTTATTGTGCCCTCCAAATGTCCTTGAAACATCAAATCTAAGTTTTTATACCATGCTCATCTCCATGATATTTGTCTACCAAAAATCTCTAATGAAGATTTTCAGCAGTACAAAATGGAATCTACATTCAGCTTAATTTAGGTTCAGTTTGATTGTCTGGTAAAACAGCTACTGTAGCTCAATAATGCTAAACCACTCACAGGTTGAGGTCCTGTTTAAGCTACTGTCATAATTTTCAAATGTGGGTGAACAAAATTAGACACCTAAATCCACATTTAGACACCTAATTAAATTACCTGATTGTAAGTATCAGAGGGGTAGTGTGTTAGTCTGGATCTGTAAAAGCGGCAAAGAGTCCTGTGGCAATTTATAGACTAACAGATACATTGGAGCATAAGCTTTCGTGGGTGAATACCCACTTTGTCGGATGCATGTAGTGGAAGTTTCCAGAGGCAGGTATAAATATGCACGCAAGAATCAGGCTAGGGATAACAAGATTAGTTAAATCAGGGAGGATGAGGCCCTCTTCTAGCAGGTGAGGCGTGAACACCAAGGGAGGAGACACTGCTTTTGTAGTTGGCTAGCCATTCAGAGTCTTTGTTTAATCCTGAGCTGATGGTATCAAATTTGCAAATGAACTGAAGCTCAGCAGTTTCTCTTTGAAGTCTGGTCCTGAAGTTTTTTTGCTGCAGGATGGCTACCTTTAAATCTGCTATTGTATGTCCAGGGAGGTTGAAGTGTTCTCCTACAGGTTTTTGTATATTGCCATTTCTAATATCTGATTTGTGTCCATTTATCCTTTTATGTAGGGACTGTCCAGTTTGGCCGATGTACATAGCAGAGGGGCATTGCTGGCACATGATGGCGTATATTAAATTGGTGGACGTGCCAGTGAATGAACCAGTGATGGTGTGGCTGAGCTGGTTAGGTCCTGTGATGGTGTCGCTCGTGTAGATATGAGAGCAGAGTTGGCATTGAGGTTTGTTGCATGGATTGGTTCCTGAATTAGAGTTACTATGGTGCGGTGTGTAGTTGCTGGTGAGAATATGCTTCACGTTGTCTGTGAGCGAGGACTGACCTGCCTCCCAAGGCCTGTAAAAGTGAGGGATCGTTGTCCAGGATGGGTTGTAGATCACTGATGATGCGTTGGAGAGGTTTTAGCTGATTGTAAGTGGTTCTACATAGTCACAGCTCTCCCTGACTTCAGTAATGGAGGTCAGGAGGTGCACCTCACCCCTGAAAATCAGGCCACATATTTAGGTGTCTAAGTATTATTGCCTTGGGCCATAAAAGAACCATTTCTGGCAAGCCGATTTCTCTGTTGACCAACAAACTCGCCCATACCTAATCCCAGCTTTCTTCTAACTGTTTACATTCAAACAACATTCGCAATGTGCAATTTAAAATTGTGTTTCTGCCAAGTCGCACAGATTAGTAATGCCTTCAAAGAGGCAAGTGCTGTTTCTCCCTCACACATGAGAGTACTGCAGGCATGCTTTAATATGGACCATAGAGGGGGAACAGATCCCCAAGTCTTGACAATGGCATAAAATCAAATACAAAATAAATCTTCGATACTAGCTAGGCAGCTAAAAGTGAAGAGAGCTGTTTGAAATGATTTATTGGTCTACAGAAATCAATGAAAAAAAATCAGCCCTTCCCAGAAGATCTTTTCTTACTGCTATTTAGCATAAATAATTCACCAGTATGTTGCGCCTCCAGCCTTCACAAGGTGGACTAACTCTACCCTTCAGACTGGGATATGTTTTCATTTGTGGTACTGCTTAATGCTGCAATCATACTATTCTAAAGGTTAACTGACATGCTTCAATAATATGTACCAGTATGTTTCTGCAGGTATCTGTGGTTTTGATGACAGCTGTTTTATGGCCCCCGTTCATTGGGAACTGGACTAACATCATTAGCCAAATTCACCAATGACCATGAATAGCCAATCAAGTGGTAATTACTGTTGCGGTAAAGGTGTTAATGAAATACCTGATATCAATTACCAATATAAGTTTTCCACATGAAAGTTGCCTGTTGAGGGGTTAAACAGACGGCCTGGCCCAAGAGACGGATCGCTAAAGCCCTCAAACCGAGGCCTTAGCCTTATCTATACTGATGTTTAGCCCCAGTTCAGCCATCAATGTAGCTGCAGTCGTGCAAACCTTAACAGTAGGACAAGAAAAGATGCCATTTGCACAGGTTGAGCTTACCCTTGAACTGAATCCCAAAGCCATGCAAGGCAAGATCCAAAAACCACTGAAGTCAATGAGGGCCTTCCATTTGCTTCCGTGCTTTTTGGCTCATGCCATAAGGGGAATTTGTGGGTTAAGTACTCAGCTCCAGTGGACACCGGATATAGTTTCTTTGTGCAGACCAGCCACAGAAATGTTGGGCTAATGCCCCCAGTCTACCTCAACTATCCCTGGGAGCCACGTTGCCAAAGGTTAGTGACTTTGGGTTAAGAGGTTTTCCAAGGGAAAAGTACAGGGCACAAGCAAGAGAGAACAAGCAGGGTACTGAAAGCAAAAGGGACAAAGGCCAAGGGAGCTGTTTCTTGGCAACAGAAATGACTCAGCAGTGCATTACCTGGGGTTTCTGCATGTGGAATTGCCATGCGCACTTCTGACCACTTCTGTTCAGAGTTAACAGAATTTGTGAAAATTTTGAAAATAAATGACACTAAAAATACCCTGAATCTATGTCATGAATTCCTGTCCTAGTGGGAGGCAAGCCCAGTTCAGCACCCCAAAACCTGCTACACTTGGCAAAGCAGTAACACCATTAAACTCAGCCATATTTGAACTGGTGACCTGGAGGTAAACAGCTCCATATCCCATGATCAGTCTCAACTATCCAGTCCCCTCATTTTCTGCTTTTATATGTGCACACATATGAGAAACAGCACAAATTCATAGTGCTGTGAACACACTATCTTTCAAGAATCTGCAAGGCGCCTGGGACTAACATAGATGAACTCTGTGAGGATGATCATCAGGAAGGAAGACCTACTTTGCATTTACCTGTAAAGGTGGAAGAGGGTAAGCTATATTTCCTTTAATAACAGAATTGTATTCTGCTGTAATAAACATTAATAATCCTTCCTTTCTCAGACCTTACATCTGTGGTCTATTTAGAGTGTTAAATCTTTGGGACAGACTGTCTCTTACTATATGGGGAGGCAGTGTTGCCTAATGGACAGACGACAGGACTGAGACCTATTCCCA
Source organism: Lepidochelys olivacea (assembly GCF_965140295.1). Classification (NCBI taxonomy): domain Eukaryota; kingdom Metazoa; phylum Chordata; order Testudines; family Cheloniidae; genus Lepidochelys; species Lepidochelys olivacea. The sequence continues at coordinate 41,245,477 of NC_140414.1, read as the reverse complement.
GCTCTACTAATGGTTTGCTAAGTGACCTTTCACAAGTCACTTAATCTCTGTGCCTCAGTTTCCCTGTCTGTAAAATGGGGAGAATGATACAGACATCCTTTGAAAAGTGCTTTAAAATCTACTGCTATTTAAGAGTATTTTATACATTGGTACAGCATCTAGCACAATGAAATTCCAATCTCAGTTGGGACTACTATGCACTTCTGTAGTATGTATGTATGTATGTATGTATGTATGTATGTATGTATGTATAAATAAATAGTTACGGATCATATTCTTAGAAGGAAAAAAACAATTACATATATATTTTCAAATTATTGTAATATTAAATGGGTTTTATATGTTCTTCCTGATAGATAACATAAAGTAGAATTTCACTTTTAAATCCTGGACGCCAAAAAAATCCAGCACTGAACCTGATCTCTTTCATTCTCATTCAAAAGTTAATTTCAAAACTCTTGCATCATGAAACTAGATGTTATCTCCTTATCGGCATACAGAGTAGAAGTTATCTCAATCTGCAGTGTTTCATTTCCTCATGCTCCTTCATTAAATGGTACATAAGTTTTGTCTGGGAGGTAAAAAAAATTTTTTTTGTAAAAACATCAGCAGAACATGTCACGTGTTTTCCTCCTTCTATAAAGAAACATTTTTTTAAATTTTATTTATTCATGTATTGCACCATTTCATTAATACCCAGAAAAGAACTGATGGAAGAATCTAAGCAAAGTTCCCAGTCCTAGAACTCTTACCCACGTGCGTAGTCCATTCACCTTTTGCTATATAGGATCAAACCCAAACAGATGACGCTTCATTGACTTTTAAGTATGTTGACTTGTTTATACTGTTGTACACATTGTGTATCTCAGTCACTTTAATTACAAGAAAAGGTCAGCTTTCACTAATTACTTTTACTACTTTCATTTAATGACTTTTTAAATTGGCCTTGTCTGGTGTTCATTTGGATACAGTCACATTATTCAGAAGAGGTTTTCAGCAATAGTTTTGTGGGGGGTTTTTCCCCCGACCACATTACAATCCAAACTTAGTAATTTCTCCTCAGAGCTGTGTTTGGTTTGACACAGAGCATCCACTCCCCCCAGCAATGAGCTCTGGGAGGAGCTGCATCTCAAGAACTCCAGGGAGTGCACCTGCCATACTACCCAGGAGGATGCAGCATGCTCTCCTAGCTGCAGCGAGGGCTTTCACCTCTTGGGGCACTTCCAGGAAATAGTCCCTGTCTTACTGGAGCATAGGGACTGCTACTGAGAGCTCCTTAGCACTGAAACCTCTTTGGAAAGTGCCTAGTGCATTGTGGGAGCTACCAGATGCAATTAATACATATAAAAATAATAACAGTACCGGCTCTTTGTGCAGGGAGTCCAAGGCCGGGGGGGAATCTTGTGCCAGCCCTCCCCACACTCAGCACTGTACCCAAGCAAAGGCCAAGCACCATTCAGACCTACACTGTATGAATGGAAGTTACATTTTCCATACAGAAACCTGTTGCTTGATATTCCCAGCAACTGAATGGGAGGCCTCTGTTCTTTATCTGGAGCATTAAGCCTTTTGATAAAGCACTGACCTTTAGAGTAGGAACAGAATGTATTTCCAATCTTTGCTTACACTCTTGCTTATTTTGAGAAGGCTGTAGTCATGGAGTGTCATCAATATGAGTAAAACAGTTAAAGCTCTGATGGAAAAGCCAGCTCATAAAGCTTCTTTCATCAGTGTTTCAAAGCTAATGAGTATGAATCACATCTGGATTAGACATGCTCTATGCATTCCAGTGCTTCTGTTTCCCAATGTTTAACATGTTTCATTTTAATATTTTATAATATATACATATGTATCAACATGGGACCAGATCCTCTGTTGGTGTAAATTGGCAGTGTCCCCATTGCAATGATTTACACCAGCTGAGGATCTAGTCCTTTGTGGTTGGTTAGTTGCCTAGCCAAAAAAAATACATGGACAGATATGCAGATAGAAATATATTATAATTACAACATATACCTACACAGAGAGAGCACGCTTGATGTTCCTCTCATTTATATTATTTTTACATCAATGTAACTCCTTTGACCCAGATCAGTATAAGTAACAGGGCAATCAGTCAAATCTTAATAATTGTTTCCATGATAAATAACTATACTACTATACTATAAACCAGGCGTGGCCAAACTGCGCCTCGCAGAACTTCAGGCTTCACTCTGCAGTGGGGGCGGGGTGAGAGAAGGGAAGAGCCAGCACTTGCGGCTCCAGCCCCACGGTAGGGCAGCAAGGCTCGGGGTTTCACCCCGCAGCAGGGTGAGCCGGCGCTTGCAGCTTCACCTCTGGTGGGGGCCATGGCTCAGGGCTTCTTCCCAGCTGGTGGGTAAGCCGAAGCTTGGGCTTCAGCCCCATTGGGGCTGGTGCTCTTGGCTTCAACCCTGCAGTGGGGTGGCAAGGCTAGGCTTCAGCCCCACAGGAGGTAGAGAGCCGATGCTCGGGGCTTCAGCCCTGCAGGAGGTGGCAACCCAATGCTTGGGGCTTCAGCCCTGCATGCTGAGAGGCGCTGCTGCTGGGGGCTTCAGCCCCCACAGGAAGAGGCAAGCTGGTGCTGGGGCTTCAGCCCTGCAGGTGGTGCCTAGGCTCCAGCTTCAGCAGCACATGCTTATTATAACAGGAAATTGTAACATTGCAGTGCTGTGCAGACCTCGTGCACTGTGATCTCCTTGCATGCTGCACACTACGGGCTGTGTTTACTGTTTATAAGTCGCAGCGGAATGGTTTTAGATTTAAGTGTTAACCCTACGTTAATTTTATGGATGACAATGACATCTTCATACTGTAAAAGCACAAGTACGAAGAAGAAAATCAAAGTTTTCAGCCAGAATGGGAGGAAGATTTTGCACGCACTAGTAAAGATGGCAAACCCCAGTGCCTTGCATCGCTCATAAATGCAATGCATCGCTCTCTCACTACAAAGCGAGCAACTTAAAACGTCACTACAAAACGAATCACAACAACAACTTTTCCTCTAAATACTCTCCTGGATCAGAATTAAGGAAAAACAAGCTAACCCCATTCAAATTACACCTCAACAGTCAACAGACACTACTTTTGACATTCAGTAAGGAACCTGACAGGATTGAAACTAGTTTTCTTATGGTATGGAATATCGCTCATGCAACACATCCGTATATCCACAGATATACAAGATAAACCACAACTAGCGACATTTGTTCACTATGTTTCTGCAGATTAATTGTGAAAGAAGAAATGTTGCCCTTAGTGGCACTAAAAGAAAACCTGTGGTGTTGACATAAAGAACACACTTGACAAAGCACTGACAAATGCCGATGTACCGTGGTGCAATGGATGGAGCACCTGCAACAGTCAGGGGGAAAGTAGGCTTTATCGGACTTTTGAAAAGCAATCCCAAATTTCCAGAGTTTCTCCCTGTTCATTGCATCATCCATCATGAACATCTCACAGGCAGATACTTCAAGTATGAAAATGTTATGAAAACTGTCTTGGAAATTGTCAATTTCATCCGCTCCAATGGGAAGACTCATTGACAGTTCAAAAATTTAATTGAAGAGCTGAATCTTGAAGACAAACCTAACGACATCTCTTCCTACTGTATTGGGAGCTGGTTATCAACTATTGATGTCTTAAATAGGTTTGTGGAACAGTTGGAGCCTATCAGTGCTTTCCTTGAAGAAAAGGAAAAGGAAAAAAGTCCTATCCACAACTGAAAGATGAGCAATGAATGCGGGATTTGATGTTTTTCACTGATATTATGCAGCATCCAGGGGTGAAAGTAAGGCGGTTGTGTACCGGTAAAAAGTGGCCGCCAGTACTGGCCCCTACTGACTTTATTTAGAGCCCCCCAACCCCCGCCCCTTTTGCCCAAGGCCCCGTCCCTTCTGGCAGAGCCGGAGTTGGCCCCTGTACCAGTAAGTTTTCAATTTTACTTTCACCCTTGGCAACATCTGCAAACTCTCAACATGGCGCTCCAAGCGAAGGATAAGATTATTTCTGGCCTTACTCAGACAATCTTCAGCTTCCAGAACAAGTTAAAGCTTCTGCAAAGAGACAGTGTCAAGAGACTTCAACCATTTCCCCCATCTCAAGAGTAGGGTAAACACATTCCCTGGAACATCAAAGTAGAGACAAACTCGAGGAATACAGAGGTAAATTACAATGACTGCTTGATGACTTTCAGAGCATGTTTGAAGACTTCGCCTTTCTTGTAATCCCCATTCATAGTTAATGTGATCAACGACAGTTGTCTGATTCCCAAACTGTGGTTACAGAAACATTTACTGTAGAAATGGAACTACTGGAACTCCACAAAGACCAGGCTTTAAAGATGTTGCATAAATCACAGTTTACAATCCAGTTCTGGAAGCAAGGCCTGGAATGAAGTATTCTCAACTCAAAAAGACGTGTGCGCGACTCATTTCAATTTTTGGCCCAATATACTGCTGTGAATTGCCATACTCCATGACACTGTGAGTAAAATCAAAACATCATGCAGTCCTTACAAATCAACATCTGACCAAGCTCCTCTGTACCGCCTTGACAACATATCAACCAGATTTCCAAAGACTTATGACCAGGACGGAGACCCACAAGGCCTCTAGCTCTTGCAGTAATTAGCCGTGATACAGTAAGTAGGATGTTAATATTTTTTTAAAATGGATGTGTAAAGGTTGTTTGTATCTTGCAGCTCTCAGACTTCTGAAGATTATCGTATGTGGCTCAGAGGGTCAGTTAATTTGGCCACCCCTGCTATAAACTCATGATACTTTAATCCATATTCTGGTGTCTGTTCTTCCTTTGATATAGACACGGAGTAGTTGCAGCATGTAACTGTAATACCGGAATAACAGACCCTTTTGACTACAAGTTAACTACATGAGAGCAATTTTTTTAACATAACAGTGAATCACCAAAAAGACCAGAATCGTTTCTGTAGAAAAGAATACGAATTCACAACATTTTTCTAACCTTCTCTTATACTTACGTATTTTTGAACTATTTGAGACACTAATGTGCAGTGATTATATGGTCTAACTATATTTTGAACATTATTCTGCCACATCTTTCAGGTTATCACAGTGAACAGACTGTATTTAACATAAAAAACACAATTTTACATGATTCTGTAGATTCAGAGCAATACACAAGTTCACACAGGCAGTTTATTCAGATCCAACAATTACAGCACTGTATATAAGAATATGTCATGCAAGGCTATTTATACTATTCATTGCTCAAAGGAGTAAATAAAAGCTACAGTTATGCTTTGAGCAACTTAGCATATGGTAGAAACCTGTAAGGTGTTTAACCTAGACAATCATTTCAAACCACAATTACGGCAATTTATTTAGCTGTTTCCTCCGGAGCCTAAATTGCCAACATAGACCCTCTCTCTAGAGAGCACTTCATATGGAGACTGAATGTTTAAATGTTTGTGTATGCTCACATGTGCACATCAGCTAAATTGTAGAGCAAAGGTAACTTGCACACAGCTTACTTACCTGTATGTAAGCATAGGGGCTAGCCAGCGGGATGCAGCAATACAAAAGGTGAGAGAATTCAAGCAGGCATCCATTAGGGTTTAAATCAGCCCTGCCCAAAGTACTTTATCTTTGTTCTGAAGGACTGTTTTTGTATTTCCAGAAGTCTATGAGGGGCATCTTTTATTTTCTGGACAATGTTCAGGCAACTGGCTTAAAATACCTACAAGTCAGCAATGCCATAATCTTAAATAAATACACACACAGGGCCTCATTTCCACAATTTCTACTGAATGCGCAAAGGGGAAAATGGACATGCGAACTGGGTATTTGCATTTCTAACTCTTAGATTTGTATGTGACCATGTGGGCTATGTCAATGAATTTAAGTCTTGTCCATGCAGTTCAGGAGCTGGTATACACCTGAAAAATTGGTCTATCATGTAGAGGTCATTTCTGGCTGCATTCTGATGTTTGTGAACAGTGACTGAGTGTCGTATGATCTATGACATGCATCCATGCAGTATATAGTGGGACGTTTCCATTGCACTTGAAATAACAAACAACTCAGTTCAGAAGCAGTCACAATGACTTCAAATGTAGATCTAAAACACCTCTGTTCACCGAGACCAGAAACTTGTTTAGTTTGCAAAGACTGGAAAATATCTAATTGCAGCAGTTTAACCAGAAGGTAAAAGCTCTCATTCCCAAGCTTCCCTCTGCTCCTCTCACCCTGTAAGGTCCAGGGTTCCTTATTTTTACCTTAAACATTTGCCTGCTATACATGTGCCAATTCATGCACTGGCAAGTTTGCATAGAGCCACAAACTTCACCTTATGGTCAGCACACCCTCCCTAAGTAGCGATTGTGGGGGCGGCAGGGTATGTCACAGAGCTGCACAAAACTTGGCAGCTTGATGGGGATACTGTAGGGTATGTAGAGGTTGCTAGGCTGAGACTGGGACCTGTGCGTGTGGGTAACTGGATGCTGAATGGGGGCTGTCTGGGGAGCAAAATGGGTGCACATATTTGGGGATATCTAGGTGGATGGATTGTCTAAGGCTTAAGTCTACACTTATGATGGCATGTAGAGTACAAGCGCTAGCCACATTGCTATATGCCGCAGTGAAAGGCATGCTACAGCCACATGTGTCACTGTGGTGACTAATTAATAATACTAATTAGTTAGCACAAGGATAAAAGCAGGGAGTAAAAAGTGAAAAGTGTTGCATAGAACTACTACAAAATATTTTAAAATCCTGAGCGTACAAATGGCAGATACAACATGGAGACTGGAAACATACAAAGACAGATATACAGTACTAAATTTACTACTTTTTTCTACTATTTGTAAAAAGTATTGCTCATCAGAAGAGCTTTGTGTTTATTAAAGACAAGATTACAACAGTGCTCATGGGGCAATGGGGGAAAGTATCCAGGTTAAACAATCTGAGGCTGCTAGCAGCAAGAGTAGCATGGTTGAAATATTCACTCTCTAGGAGGACGTGTTGAATAGTGTAATGCTAACTCTAAAAGAGTTGTTTTCCATTAGATATGGAATATTATGCATTTCATATCACATTGCTAAGCACTGAAAGAAATTTTCATGTAATCCTAAATATTTTACTAGATTGGGTCCCAGCCATACATCTAAAGAAGTCAATAATGAAACTCCAATAGGTTCAGTGGAAGCAGGTTAAGACTTTTGGAATGCTTTACTAAGATCTGGTCTGTCACTAAACAAAAAAATTTTGATTTAAATCATTATCCTTTGGTAGTCCCTAGATGGTGGCAGGTTCTACCATTAGGCTCTCTTTGGTAGCAGGTGTTGCATTCCCACACAACCGAGTTAAGTCAGAACATCAGCTGTGCTGTCCATTGTCATTTCCCCTTTTCATTAGTGCTAACAATGATCATTACATGCTAATGCTCTCATTCCTAAAGTGTAATATCACACCCATTGCCTGACTGCAGTAGCAGAAGCATCTTGTACAACTCCGCTATAACCATTTTCATTGCTGTCAATGATTTATACAGTGCCCAGAACTGCATTGTACAAGGTCTTGTTCTTCATATGTCCTCATTGTTTATCTTCTGCATGCGTTCCTGTCCTTGGTGCCAGAGACTCTGTACACTGGTATAAGTATATCAATATGCTGCCAAGAGTACCAATTCCTAATGTAGATGTGTGGCTCTGACAAAGTGGGGCTTATACCTGTGAAACTTGCCCACTGATGTAGTTACACCAATGCCAATTTCTCTAATGTGTATTAAGCTACACATAATTCAACTTCAATAGTCACTACAGGTCTGATACACATTTACTCTCAGGCCACATTTACATCTATTTTAAGGCCACTTCACAATGCTGCATTGGTCTTCATTGGCCTTGGTATAAATGAGAACCAAGCCCACTGCATACAGAGATTTGTATTTTTATACAAAGTTTTGCAATAGGTACCTCAAATGAGGTGTACTATAACTAGAGGTGAGCCTGATGTGCAAAGTCCAAATCTTGATCAAACAGTCCAGGAGTATTGTGGTTTTGTTTTCAGTTCATCTCTAGCAATAACTGTATAAGGGGTGGGTTTGTAATTAACGTAAGATGTTCTTAATAAAGTCACAGAAGGGAAAGTGTCCCCTGTCATATGCTCTTCATCAGCAGTGAAATCAAGAGACTGGAGATCAGGACACCGCAGTGGTATTACCAGCTCTGCTAGAACCTCACACATGACCTGTGGAAAAATCATTTAACTAAATGTGCCTCAGCTTCTCCTTCTTTAAAATGGGGTTAACAGAGGGTTGGAGGATTGACTGGAAAGAACTTGGAGATCACGGAATGCAAAGCACCATTTACGCTTAAGTAAACATTAGTTGAACTCTGTCACTTTGATTTTACTTAAACAATTTTCTCCTCTCAGGTTCACCTGGCAGATGATCTCAGCCAATATTCTGCTCTCCTTTCATGCACAGAATTCAAACTGGATCCAGTAGTGAGAATAGGATATCATAGTTGAGCTGAACTGCTCTGTGGAACAGAGAGGAGAATTTTACTCTGTCTTAAGCATAACATCCCTAGACAGAAAATCAAAAGCTAATAATAGTTTTCAAATAGTACATTAAAATTAAAATATAGTTCTCTTTTAACCCCCTCATGTACATACCTACCTCCAAGGATATACCAAACTTGACTACAGTTTCTCTTTTTGTTGACTTCCGTTATTAAACTATCCACAGTACGTAGTAATTAATAGGGAACTTTATGATCATCAATGTCATTGTTGCAATGGGTGAATGTCCTTAGTGCCTACTGAGACAAACACAACACTCTCTTCATTTTATGTTTCTATCTGCTACAAACAGCAATCAAACCTGAAGAAAAAATATGACCGAAATGAAATTGTGACCATGCAGTTAATTTCATACCAAGAATCTAATATACTGTAAAGCTTGTCAGAGAACAGGAGATGGGGGCCAGATTCTGATCTCAGTAACACCACTGTAAACACTGAACCCAATTCTCCTCTTGCTTACACCTATGAAAAGTGGGAGCCACCGAAGCCAATGGAAGTACAGATCTGAAAAACTGGTGAGAGAGGATAATTCGAACCACTGAGTATAAGAACGTACTTTTATTTCCAGAATTGTTCATCAGCACACTAGACTGGTGAGTGGTCTTAAAATCAGAGCTGCTAAATTTGGTTTAGTTTTAGTACAAGCGATTTTAGCCACTCAAATGTGGATGAGAAAAAGAAATAATTTATTTAACATAATTGTTCTTCACCAGCTCCTTCTGCCCTTTAAATTTGCAGTAAAATCCAGCATTCCACTGAGATTAGCAGAGGTTACCCTCTCCTAGGATGGTGGGATGGGGGAAGGGTTAAACTAACCAGGCAAGAGCCTATCTGTTGGTTCAAAGAGTAGTGTAGACCCTGTCCGTTTCCAGGAACAATGGCAGAGATTGGGAGATAGAATCAACTGATGAAGACCGGATGGGGCAGAGCTAAAGGAAAATAAAGGCAACAAACAGAGCAAACAAACGCAGCAGATGGGAACTATTATTTTAGAAATCTCCATATTGATTTTACAGGAAGACTGACCACTGGTTAAAAATTTACTTCTGATGGCACTCACAACAGCTTTGACTAATAAATATTTATGACACCTCACTAGCTTGTATTCCACAAATATAGAGATCAATCGATACAGAATTTTCCTCTGAATTTGGCGGAGGGAAAAATGAAGTAATTTACAAAACTAATACAGTAAGTGTTTAAATAGCTACATTTATAGTCATTAAAACTGAACAGCCTGTAAGTATAATTCAACCTCTGCAAGCCAGTCTACAATGTTTGCAAGCACAAACCTGCAGGAGATATTTAATATGAAAAATGGCAAATGTGAAACTATTGGCTAAGCTTAAAATAGGGTGAAAGATTCAGGTTTAGAAAAATAAACACACTAATCACACCAGGCTAGCTTCAGATAAACAAATAACCATTTTTTGATAAAAAGAGAAGGAGTACTTGTGGCACCTTAGAGACTAACAAATTTATTAGAGCATAAGCTTTCGTGAGCTACAGCTCACTTCATTGGATGCATACAGTGGAAAATATAGTGGGGAGATTTAGCTTATGCTCCAATACATTTGTTAGTCTCTAAGGTGCCACACGTACTTTTTTCTTTTCTTTTCACAGATACAGATTAACACGGCTGCTACTCTGAAACCAATTTTTGATGTAACAAACTGCAAAAGCCATTCTCTCAGAACTCCCAGAGCCTTGCATGTAGGTCTGCAATGCAAACACCAGACTTCGTGTCTTCGTTATTGATTTGTCCTCTTAAGTAATATAAGGCCAATCTGCAAAATAATTATTCCCTATTCTACACTACACCTAGGTTGTTTAAATAAAACAAACAACAACAAGCAAAACTAACAATTACATTTTTTTCTTATTATTTATACTATAGTGGAGCCTAGATGCCGCAGCTGAGACTGGGTCTTCATTGTGCCTGACACGACAAGCATAGAGTGAGAGGCAGTCCCTAAAGTTAATCACTCTTGAAGAGCAACTAATGCATCTGTTCAGAGTGGGAGTCTTTATTAAAGTGAGACAGACCATTTCTGCATCCATCAATGATACATTTTGTGTGTTTTATGATCACCAGTTTAATAAAAATCCGTGGGTTTTAGAAACCCTCTTGCCATCTGTGTTTGTATTACTGGAAACAGAAACAAGTTAACTTGCCACAAAGAAGCCCACAGGCTTTTCCTAACAGAGAGGTGTTACAATTTTAAAAAAAAACCAAAAGACTCATTTCCCAGGACAATAATGTACTATAATAAGAAATTAACTTTATAGAATCCTACAACTCATGGCCCAAGCCAAGCATACTCCAATGAAGCCAGCGGTAGTTTGAGACCTTCCGGTAAGTACTCACCATTGCCCTTAGCACCTTCCAGAACGTGCTCACGATGCCACAGGATGACACCCCAGGAGCTATCAGGGTAATTTTAGGAATTAATCAGCACTATGGCACTGTACAGGTTGGGTGTTACAACAGGCACCAGGTGCACAGGCCCAGTGACAACAGGTGCTGCTCCACGTATGACGCATGTTACTGCTAAAGTGCTGACTTTACATTAAGAATCATCCCCCTGCGCTGAATACAGGAGCTAAACTGTTCATGCTGCCCCTACACCACCATTCTAATATATCCCATCTTTCTCTGATATAAGCTTTTGACTTCAGTTAACTCTTAGTATTAATATTTTCTTCTAGGCAGAGTAAAAAAAATTCTAAAATCTATTTAGCCACATTGAATGTGTAAAAAAAAAATTTTTTTTAAAATTCACCTAGAAATTTAGGCCCTAATCCTGCACACTAAGCCATACAGTCAGATTCCTGAGCTTATGAGGCGGCCCAGGGACTTTAGCAGGACTCCAGGCAGCCATGAAGATCCACCTGCATGGATCTGACTGAATCGAAGTCCGAGCAATGTATCCCCAGAGTCAACAAAGGAATCTTCATGTGCTGAGCCATACTGCCACATGGAGACTTCACATGGAAGCAAGGGTCCAGGATGCAGGCAGGACCCTTTGCAGGCTTGAAGCCTCAATGTCTAATGCATGCAAGTCATTGTTATAATATGTGTAAGGAAAGTTACCAAGAAGATAAGGCTTAAAGATTATTTTGTTGTACTTGAATTGAAATAGCTCAAATTATTTTTTTTTAAATTATCAAAAGATTATTTTAAAGAGCTGTGTGGCCACTTATTATATTTCTGAAAGATGTAGATATATTAGCCCTTGGGAGACACTGGACCTTTTTTTTTTTTTTAAATACACACATTTTGATGCATTCATTTGGCTAGCAGCAGACTGGAATATATTAGCATTTTAGGGACAAGAAGTGTCTGACACACTTAGGTTTTAAAACAACCTAACAGATGTAATTCATAAAAGTTAGAGATGGAAAAGACCTACCTATATTATTAGATCTTCTAGCCCATCTCTCTACCAATGCAGGACTGCTCCAAGTTCCCCTAGTAATAATGTCTAATATAATTGCACTTGATTACCTCGTTTCTGCATGTACATACTCACAGGTGCACACACAAATGAGTTTTACATACATACACACAGATAAAGGCCCTTTGAAAATTTGGCCCTAAAATTTAGAGTTAAGATGAGGCAGAAATGCTAACACCTGACGTGCTATATAAAATTCCCCACTGTGTGGAGACTCAGGCAATATTCCAGGCACAGTGGAGTGGGGTGGGGATGTTTCAGCCTTCTCTCCATTTTCTTGCTTTGGCTGGCTTATGTCACATACTTGTAGTTATTCAAACACAGGCTTTGTGAAATATAAACGTACATATTATATTTATTATTCATCAGGAGACTTCCTTTACCGGTTCAAACTTCTTTTTCTAAAGGCCTGTGTTAATTAGTCTCCATTATACCCAACATATACGATCCAATTTCTAAAAATATAGTGGTTTTTTTTTCCTGGAACACAATGTTATAACAATATAAAGTCTATACAGGTTTAAAAAAGGCAACTGCAAAATATATTAGTGAATATTCACTGCAAGCTGTTTTTAAGGGCCAGATTCTGCCTCACTTTGAGCAATACCTTACTAGACGGGTTGTCCAATTTAAATCAGACTACTTGGAGGATAAGATGTTACTCAATGAGAGGCAGAATCTAGCCCTTAATAAATAAAACATGGGTGAGTGGCTGAGATAAGTTTTTGCCTTACCTGCCATTTTACAATTTTGCAGGATCATCTGCACTCTTTCACATTAAAAGAAAGAGAAAAGAAAAATAGTCAAGAGCAATTTGTTGATTTAATCAGTGGTCTTAATTGTACAAGGACACTACTTCAAGTCAGGGGATCAACTGTTTGGTACTGGAAGCTGTAAAAATTAAATCAGTCACTCAGCCTGGCTGTAGAGAAAGAGTGTCTTGGAAACTGGGTGTGGCTGTATAGTTTTACCTTATTGGTTTTCACCACTGAAGTGCTACAGGGATCTATACAAAATGCTGAACTGTATTTTTTAAATTAATTTTATACCTTCTGTTTAGCCATTTTCTTAAACAAACATAAGAAATACAGAACTTTCTTGGCAAATTAAATGAAAGGTGGGTAAATTCATTTGCAGGTAAATTTGCAGTCATTCAAAAAAAAAAAAAAAAACCATAAAAGTTAAGTCAGAGACATCATGTCCAGGTGTAAAAATCTCTTCTGTCACAACTAATTGCCTCTATCCGAAAAGGGACATACTGAATCCAGTGCTGAAAGGCATTTGCGGTCTAATGAAGTCAAGACTAATGCAACAAAACAGGCTGCTGCTTGTCAAAAAAGCCTTTCACTTCACTGCCCAGATTGGTTAACATAACATTATTAGTTCACTTTCAAGACACACCAAAAACCCTAGGATTTTCTTTCTCACCAGGTTAGCTATGGAGCCATCCATCAGTGGCAGCAACAAAATCCCTCTCTAAGCTTCATGTACACCACACACCTTAGCTGTATACACATCACAGAATCTCAGCCAGCTCACCCATTATGAGCTCTACATTAAACTACAACGTTATCAACAAACAGTACTGCTTGCCTTTCCCTCATCTACAGAGGAAGAGAAAGTGGAAAGCTATAGACATATCGCTGCACTTCAACCAAAGCTCGATGCTCCAGCATCCCTAGTCTCCAAACCACTCCTACAGTCTCGCTCTGTTTCTTCACACAACATTTTTGCTGTCTCTGTTCTCATTACCTTCTTGGGTCTTTTCCTCCTCTGATTACTGCCGTTGTACTTCTCCCCACCATCACTTTTCTGGGCTGCTTCTCCATTCATCATTTTGAACAGTTTCGGAAGCAAAGAGCTCTGCCATTAAACCCTCCCAACTGTACAGACCATTTAGTGAGTGTGTCACTTGCTGGAGAAGAGGAGGGGTGTATGTGTGCACGTCTGTGTGTGTGTGTGTTGGTGGGGGAGGGAAGAGGGCGCACTGGGAGGGTGAGCATGATGATGTTGCCATGGCAGCAGCTGCCACAACTGTTTATCTGACTGCATTGTTAAATCTGATTCAACCAATTAACAACAGAATCTGGATGCTTTACAATGAAGAAAGCCTTGAACTGAGAATGCCAGGGTCTAGCACAGGGTGCAGGGATCAGCATGATGACTAGCTGTTGCTTGATACAATCTCCTTTTTTATGAGATGTGGGGAAAAGGCTGCACAAGAATCCCTGTATGTGAGAGCACTTCAACGCAGAGCGGATACAAGGCACATAAGATCACTATAGCAAATTTGCAGTGCTTCCTAAACCCAAGGGGGTACATTACATTTTATGCAAAGGAAGGATGCATTTGGCAAAATTCTGCTTTCAGTTATATACTGGTGTAAACCCACATCTAATTCTTACTCCAGATTTGCAGCATGGTTACTGAGAGCATTCTAATTTTGGAACATTAAATTCTGATTACAGTTATTCCGTTCCACTTGAAAAGAAACCCACAAAGATGGAAGTCATATTTAACTAGTACTTTCAGTGGAAAGAAAAGTTGATAGTGTGAAAGGAAGAAATGAATGTTAGAAGCTAGACCTTCTCTTACCTGGTATGCCTGCTGGGCACAGACTCCTGATTTGTTTTATTCTAATCAAAGAATCTAAATCAAATTTATGAATATATTTTGTTGGATCCAATTCTTAAGTGGGCAAAATTCTCATTCCCAGGTGCCATAATACTTCAATAACAGTTTTCTGCCTGTGTTAGGACTGGAGCCCTGCATAGCCTTCCAGTATTCTATCCAACCTCTCTAATTCATGAATTAAGATTTATTATTTCAATTACAGTAGCAGACAGAGGCCCCAGTCAAGATAGGTTCCATGTTGTACTAGGCGCAGTAGAAACACACATACCCTTGTCCTGAATCCCATGCACATTAGTGAAGTCACTGCTGTAACATCAATAGACGAAGAAAACTACATGTGGAATTGTTGAGATTAAGTCCAAATCATACTAAAATGGTTTCCACAGTGTGAACAAATAGTTCAGAGTCTAAACTAAATCACCCCCACCTTGTTTTGAAAGGACTGATGTAAATGCTTGTAGGAATAGCAAAGAAAGTTCTTTATTTCTTCCAGTGAATATGCTAACAAAAATACTCTTCCACTTACTACTGAACAAAGAAACAGAGAAACTTGCCCTCCTTCCTTAACAGTAGCTAGGGTGAGGGAAACAAAAGGAAGAAGTCACTTTAACTGCTTACTCAGTGGAGGAGGAGGAGGAGGAGGAGGGGTGAGAAAGTGGAAAGGAACCAATAAGGCATGAATGTGCAGTTCCATGACTAAATCAGCTGCTAACACAACAAACATCTGCATCATAACAACAATATGTTCAATATGCAACAGCAGTCTGCAACTCTTTATTTAGAGCTACTTAGAGGTGACTTTTTTCTTAGTAGAAGTAGGAATCTTCATATTGAAGTAAGGAGAGGGATAACTCAAAGAAGGCAGACACAATATTACTTTGCATCTGTTATGCCATAATTAGAGCTGTAATTTGTCATGGTAAATGTTTGGGGAAATCATGGAGAAGTCATTTGTTATTAGTGTCAGGAATCATTTGTGAAACCTAGAAAGACATGGGCGTGCTTTTAACTCATAAGCAAAATACCCGTGTGCTAGAGTAATTTTTAAATGCTCTATCTTAAATGCTCAGCTGTTTTCCCTTTCGGTCCCTTTCCCTTGTAGGCCTAAACTTTTAAAACTTTCTGTTTACATCTATATCCCAACTACAAAACTGCTCCTTGATGTGCCTTGGGATGAAGTACTTAGTGTTTGTTTTGTTACTGTATGAATTTCTCTTGCAAACGTCACAAAAACTGGATAAATTTAAAAACATGGATTTTTAAACTATGAGAATCCCAGACAGAAAAAAATATTGACACTGGAAAAAACAGCACACTGCATCACTGAAGAATCATTGACTATATTGTATTGCAGTGATGCAGCTTGACTTAGAAAGACCGCTCTCTTCAACTCTGAGGCTTGCCTCAGGCCCCCGAGAATATGGAAGCTGCTATCCCAAATTTCACTCTACATTCTACATCTATTGTGATCTTCCAGCTGGAAAAGGAAAACGAAAACATGGCTGCCAGAGAACTCTGACAGCCAGGGAAACAGGCAGGAAGTCCCAAGAGTTATTCATGGTGGAAGGCTAAAGCCAGATAAAAGAGAAAGACTAGGGAAAAAACAAGGCTACTGTCACTGCAATGTGGCCAGGCATCGGTGAGAGCTTGTGAGATCAGGGGTGCATGAAGCAGGTTTCTGAGATTTTCACTTTGATTAGGTAGGCTTTCAAAAGTTCTCACAGCTCCGCCCTCACATAAGCTTTTGAGAACACAAAAATATTGGGGGAAGCAGCCACTTCTGGCCAGAAGAACAGACTGCAAACAAAGGAGGATTATTAGATATTAAGAATAGGTGTTTTGCTAGTGACAGTGTGCATTTCTTCTCAGATGTTTTCCCTGTTCTGTTAGCTTATAATGGCAGCAGTGCAGCATCACCCTTATGGGAAATCACGGGTATACTGTGACAATATTCCAAAAGGAATAAATTGAAAAGCTTGTTGTGACAAGCATATCAAATACCTACTAATGGGACAGACAATGCTAGAATGGTACAAACTCGCTGAAGGACGACATCCTCATTAACCTTAACTCCTGTTTCCCTGTTTTCTCTAAGTCTGGGAATTAATTTTTGGCGACAGGATCTTACATGCAGTCATGGAAAATAATGTTCACACTCTGACATGTTACAATTTCTTATATCCTGTTACCACAGAATATGAAACTTAGTAAATAGGGAGTCAAACTGTTTATCACTGAACATATTTTATGTGAACTAATAATGCCTCACTTGGCTCAGATAACTTAAAGTCAAAGAGAAAGGATGTTGGATGTCCCACTTATTCCTCAGTATTCTTCAAACTGCCAGCCTGCTTAATATACTCCTAGATAACAGATGGCTGGAAGAAGCCCCAGGTGGGAGAGATTTGCTGGTGCCATGTTTATATCTTATGGGGTCCACTTCCCAGTGCACAATGCATTAGCTGGCAAAACGCTATACAAGCTGTCAGTCTTTTAACATTGGAGGCCCTTAAAATTATATGGTGCAGGGATTGAAAAGTTAACTCACTAACAGTGGAATGGTTCAATCACATACATGATAAACAACCATCAGCTTCCAACAGGAAGTCTGACCACAAAACAATTATGAGATCAGTGGTTGGTAATACATGATCACCAAGATCCCATGAATGAGAGTTTAGGTGTTCAGATGGAACAGTGAAAGGAAACTCTCCTGTCCGTATCTCCTTGTAACTAGTCTTTTGATCTATTTAATTTGAGATGGACCCAAACCAGTAATTATGACAATGGAGAACTTAGCTAGTTGGCTTCTTATAGCTAACTTTAGTCCCTATGCATTCTGGAATTATCTATGAAAAACTAAAGGAAATAGTACTCCACAGAGACGGAGCAGTATAAAATCATCTCCCTTCGAACAACTTTAATGGGGCTGAATAAATCCTGGTTTCAATTTTGTTCACAAAGCTGCCAAAGGATTACACATCCAGAAGTCCCTAAAAACACACAACAGCAAGCAAATTATGGAACAGTTCTTTGAAAGTTCCTTAACAACATGCCAGCTAGTCCCCATGAAAGTGTTCAAGAATCCTCTTGCAGCAGAATTAAATCAATCCCTTTAATCTGATAAGTGCTCTCTTAGTTTGTGAGAAATGCTTCCTTACTGAATTGCTTGTTTTGTTTTCAATGCTACGAACTTCATGCCCAAAAACATTTGCTTTGCTACTTGAGCTGAGGGAGAATTTCCAACAGCTGTCAGGAACAGTAGTCCTGATACAGCGAAAATGGCTATTGCTAAATATTACAGTGTCCAACATATCAACACATCCTAAGAGGCATAGTACACTTCACCAACACTCTCAGAACTGTGATTGTGGGCAAATTTTCATAGTTTGGTGCCTAAAATGAGGTGCCTAAATATGAAGAGGCCTAATCTTCAGACGCACCAAGCAACCCCACCTCCAAGTGAAGTCAACATGAGCTGCAGATGGTTCAGCACCTTTGAAAATCAGGCCACTGCTATTTAGTTGTCTATGTATGATTTTAGTAACCTAACTTCAGACACGCAGGTTTGAATATATTAGCCACACATTTCAGAAGCAATTTACTAACCCAACTATATGCCCAAGGAAACCCAATTGCTACAAAAGGAGTTCTGAAGTTTCGACTTAGAAGTCCTTTCTATCATGGAATTTGAAGGCAAAAATGCTTAGTTTGGGAAAATAAGGTCAGGGAGAGTAAAAGCTTAAAGTATACTTTAATTTCTTTGCAGTAAGGAAGGGAACTTACTTCAACTGAGGCATCGATGACAACAGTAGCACCCAAAGGAAAAGAAACCACTACCATTGAACAGGGCAAGAGAAAAGTCTACCTTCTCAAGCTTCTGTTATCAAACTGGATTAAACAAAAGACTTCATATCAACAGATGAGATTCACCATTGATGGAGACATAGGAGGTGAAAAAAGGGACTGGATGACTCATGGGACTGGCACAAGAATATGTAAACTTTCACCTCTGGATCAAGTCACTGGCATCTGATCAGTGTTTGCTAACCTTTTTAAATGGGTGGTCTCAGTCAGGTTTTTAGTGAACAGAAGGCCACCAAGAACCAGCTACTGGGCCCATCTGAAACATGTCAGAATGGAAGAATGATAAATCATTCAGCCAGCAAACAGTTTCCAGAGGCAGTTAAAATAAGTAGTCAAGAATAAGTAAACAAGGAGTCTGTTTGACGTCAAGGAAGCTGCAGTGACTTACACCAGCAGAAGATTTGGCCCAAGATACAACAGGAATGTCTACTGCTGGGCATGACTTTAGCCTCTTCTGAATCTACTAGCAAATTGGATGCTTTCCATTAGCCAACTTTGCATCCTCCTTGTTTACTGTGAAATCAGGTTTCTCAGATATATCCTGTTTTTCCATTTTAATCCATCCCAATTTGGGAGCCAGTCATCTGACGATTTGCCTAAGATTATAGACAAATGTGATGCATGAGAGGAATTTATGAAAATAGTAATAACGGTTGAAAAGCATTTTGATAGTTCTTGAAGGTGAGAGAGTTAGTACTTGTCAGAAAGCTCTTTTCACGTGTTGTTCTACTCACCTGCTAAAGAATCTTTTCTTTCATACCAATAATCTTTAGCATGCAGCTGACAACCTTATCCATGACAGTCTGCTACGTAGAGTACTAGGTCAGCCACCCAAACAGGAGAAAGTTGGCATGTTTTCTTTGAATCAGGAATCTAAGAAGGGAGGACCACTGTACTCTTCTGATTCCTGAATCTCCTTTTAATTTGGATTATAGGCTGCTCTCAAAGTACACTGAAAACAGGAATTGCTTCAGAATGTACCTCAATGTGTTTTAAAGTATAATACAATTTAGGAACCGATATTATAATGAGATTGTGTAGGCAAACAGGATAATCATTAATGCACTAAGCAATAGCTCTCACAGCCCTGGAAATCATGGGCAAACACCAAAAACTTCTTTGGGATCGGAATAGATAAGGTAAATAATATCCCTAGTCTTAGTTATTACAGAATTTAGGAAAAAATCAGATTCTACAGCAGATTCTACAACAAGCAGCAGAGATCATAGTGTGATCAAGCTAGAAACAATCCCAAACTATTTTCTCTGGTTTTCCCTCAAGCTTTTTTCACTCCCCCCTGCCCATCCCCCACCTACACTTCTCTTTTGCAATAAAGAAAAGAATAAACAATCTGTTACATATATCACCAAACTAGAAAAACTTCGAAGAGGAGACATTTTACCATTGTTTTCTTTAATGGATCAAGCTGCCTTCCCCACACTTACTCTGACCATGGGAAAACATAGGAAGTGACATCACATTTTACATGAGCAAGAACAACAGGAATGGGCCCCATGTGTATGAAGTTAAGAAAGATCAAACAATTGAGTTAACTGACATTTCCCATTTGGCTTTTAATTTGCTTTCCACTCCACCTTTCAATATCAAATAAATGTTGATTTCATTTACAGTGAAGATCATTGATGCAGAGGATGTGAAAAAGAAGTGGGTTTTGTAGTTTTGATAAAGACCCACAATAATTTGCTGAGCTTTCATTAGCTAAGTTATTCAGACAAAGGATTAATCAACTAATTGATGCTCCCCTTTTCCAAAGCAAATTAGATTAAAGAGATTTATTTGCATCCATATTATTGGTTTTATTGCTTAAACTACAACACCAACAGCTTTTTCACCTAGCCTTTCCTGACCCACCATGCAGATCTTACTTAGATTTAAGATCCTCAAGGCAGGGACTCTCTTTATCTGTCATGTGTTTATACTGCACATAAGCATGGTGGGTTACTCATCTGCAATTGGGCACTAATACAATACAAATAATCATTCTGTAAAGCCAAATCCACTCCCACTGAAGTCAACAGCAACACACCCATTTAATCCCACATGACAGGCATTCAGCCATTACAAAGAAAAATAGTGAAATGGAGAAACATTAGAAAGATATATCATATTCAAATTAGGACTTTCCTCTGCAACACTGGGCTATTTCATCCACATTTATGCCACTTCTTGGAGCGGGGTGGGGCAGGGGGGAGTAATTCCTAACACACTGAACATATCAGCCCACTGATCAATCTTTCACTGAATTCAGAATCCAACCTGTCATTTAAAGTATAAAAATACATTTAATTGTTGCTATCACTAAAGCACTTGTGTGTTCCACTTGAATAAATGCAAATGTTTTGCTTTCTCAAAAGGCAGATAGTTGTATTTTGTTAATAGTGTCTGTATTTAATATTCATTAATTGTTCTGCACTTATTAAATGGTCTGTACAGGATGATCTTCTGGGGTTTCTTGAGTCTCCCTTGAGAGGTTTCTGGTTTCTACTGGTTACCTTGATCTCAACCCTGAGGGCTGCATCTGTCCCACAATGATAAGGAAAGAACAATAGAGTAAATCACAGGGGGAGGGAGGGAGGGAGCGAGGGAGGAAGGATTAGGGGGTATAGGAGACCAGACCAACTATGGTTTATCATTAAAATCATCAAACCAGGCCAAAATGGGAGGTAGGAGAGAAGGGGAAAGGGTAAGGCATTTATTTTTATTTTTAATTATATCTTCAATACTGGACAAATGGCATTTTACATTATTTCTATCCCTCAAGAGGAATGCTGAAGTTAAACTATACATAATACCTAATAAACCAGCACTTCTGCACTGTTATGTAAGAGTCTCCTAAGCGATAATCATTCTCTCCACAATAAGTGAAGCACAGACAGAACCAATAGCAGACCCACAAAAAGACAGAAAGAAAAGGAGATCAAGTAGGTGGCTTTGGAGTGGATTTCTTTTAGTCAGAAAGAAAAACTATAGAATAAAAAGGAGACAGAAAACAGAAAGAACTAAAGTAGATTATAGGTAAAGAAGAGATGCAGGAGTAGGTATGCAAAATAGCCATTAAAACAGTAATTAAATAGGCTTTATTATAAAGCAATCAAAAGGTACAAGTCAATCACCATATACAGACACAAAGGGCAGATTCCATGTTGCTCCTTTCTATGCCCAGCACAGGAAAGGATGGGTGAAGTGGGAAAATTCAGGCCCCTTTGGACCTTGCAAATTCTGGGGCCAGCCATCAGCACAACTTAAAGCAACCTAAGGACTGGATTTCATACCTAACTAACTTGCACTTGGAAAGGTTTGGTA
The DNA here is from genome assembly GCF_965140295.1 of Lepidochelys olivacea. Taxonomy (NCBI): domain Eukaryota; kingdom Metazoa; phylum Chordata; order Testudines; family Cheloniidae; genus Lepidochelys; species Lepidochelys olivacea. The sequence continues at coordinate 41,223,609 of NC_140414.1, read as the reverse complement.
TGAAATGATTTTCCTTCTGGATTTATACCATATTGATATGAATAACCTTCTGGTGCATCCAACTCAAGATAATAAATCATACCCCATTTTACAGCAATCCTCACTCTCTAAAGAGATACAAGTAAAGTTGTCTAGATATACTTTTCACTTATTTTTAAAGTAAGTAGGTTAAATAATGCTGGTCAGGTCTGCATTTTTTTCTTTATGTCAGCACCAAAAGTAATGGACAGCAGCACAGAATAAAACTGTCTCCCTGTACATTTTTAAATGTAACCTGTTCACCCTTTGTTTCCTTCAGAATCACAAAAAATTTACATGATGATGTGTCATGCAGCAGAGGAGTCAAACACTTCATTTATCAACATGCTAGAAAGCCAGAAAACATCTTCAGTGACAAATTCACCTGGTTTCAGAGTAGCAGCCATGTTAGTCTGTATCCGCAAAAAGAAAAGGAGTACTTGTGGCATCTTAGAGACTAACAAATTTATTTGAGCATAAGCTTTTGTGAGCTACAGCTCACTTCATCACCTGGGTGACTCATCTCCCCAGCTGTGTATCTGCTATTGTCAGGAGACCTCAACACAAAGGTATCTAACCCTTTGTTCTTTGTGTATGTTAATACTTTACCGTGTGCTTGTTTTCTGTTTCCATTAGCCAAATAGAACAGAGATTGAATTACACAAAACAAAAATCAGAGGGAGAAAGAGTTGTTCCAAAGCTATTATGCAAACACAGGCATTTAACAAGCAACAGTTGTGAGAAACCCACAGGTTTGGTCTCCATCTTGGAGAAACACAGAGTGACAAACCCAGTGAGTAATTGGCAAGGGCTAGGAGCAGAATCCAGGAGTCCTCTCTCCGAGCCCACTGTTCTTACCACTAGCCCACACCCTCTCTTTCACACTGATCTTTATTACAATTATGCTTGCACTATTTGCAGGGGCAGGAGAGGAGGTCACTAACTAAGACAAAGCAAAAACATATCTGTATCAGAATTTCACTTGTGAGTTTGTTACTGGCATTTAACTTTTATTTTGGAATTGCTAAGGATTGATGCATGTAGGTTTTAATTCTACAGTAAATATCACTCTACAGAAATATCAAGGAACATTTCTAAAGAAACATTTTCCATCAAGGACTATGATTTTATATAAGATTCTTCTCAGCATGTATAAATAATTTAATGAATGCCCAATTCAACAAAGCTATAAATTGAAATAATTGTAACAACATTCATAAAAGAGTTTATCCATCTTCAGATAATGCAGACAAATATTGTGGAACCTGGGTCCCTTCTGTGCTAGAGATGGGTGTAATTTAGAGTACCCAAGTCACCTGATTCACTAGACCAACTCGAATAATTCTGATATTGACTGTAAAATGTGATCTGTTTGGTTTTTTTACAAAGGCCCCAGTCACTCTGCAGTAGAATATTAATTACTCATTTGTTTTACACATATCAGATCTTGGTTTAGAGTTAGCTGCATCTGACTGCTGCCAAGTTGTTCAGAAGAACATTTGTTTGTGAATATATTGCAGATCCTCCAAACACATATACACAACAGATTCCCACACAATTAAATTGCCGGGCAAAATCCAGACAAAAACAATAAGCATGTTGCAATGCATAAAAGTGCAAAGGAAATTCTTTCAGGGCTTGTAATATTCTGTCCTTCAAATAAATTAAAGCCTATTAATTGAATGCACCATTTTCTTCACAGGGAGAGCTGCAAATCAACCATTTGCATCAAGCATCCATCCATAAACTCTTTTCAGTAGACCCAAAGCTAGGAGTAAGCAGACTAAGCAATTGCTTAGGACCCGGAGCAGCTCAAGAGGGTCCCCTTATGTGCTTTTTGTGTGTTGTGTGGGGGCCTCCCAAAATATTCCTGTTTAGAGCCCCCAGTGGGCTAGCACCACCTCTGTCACTTGTTGTAGTTGAATTTACATGATGTCACATGACACCACTGTTTAGCTGACAAACTTACAGGCCACTCTTTTTAGAGAGGCAAAAGACTGGGCTCTCAAGCACCTTAAAATTATCATGTTGGTCACATGCCATCTGGCGATTGCTATAGTAACCAGACACCTGGTGTGGATAATTTCGGACTAGAAACATTCCCTCAAGTGCTTTGGATTTTTGGTTTTGGTTTTTCAGTTAGTTAATTTGTTTATGTTTTATTTCAGGGTGAACAAGAACTGACTGTGTTTGTCTGGGGAGGCAACGATTACCAGAAGTGAATTCAGAAACCAGTTTTAATGCAAAAGAATGAGGCAAAAACATCATTTATGTCACAGGATCTCAATTCATTGGATTTACATTATCTATGAGAAAAGCGTGTCTTGTCTTATAACAATGTCTCAGAAGGACCACAACAAAATAATGAACAATGTTTATATTAAGCTCTGTCTCTGTGCCATGAATTATAATAAGCCTATCAGAATGAAAATATAAATATTACAGGAAGGGCTGGTAACAGCCCATATTATTGATTGCCAGATTGTTTTCAGTTGCTTATAATTTTGTCAAACTTTAACCATTTGGGATTAAATTTGTCATACCAAGTGTTTGTCTCAGGCTAATTTTGGGAGGGAAATTTCTGCTGAAACAGTTCAGCTGTTACTAAGAACAATGCTAAGAAAAATATGCTGTTTTTCCTGTGTTAAAAAATTATTTTCTTTTCTTTGAAAAGCTCTATCTCACCCACTGCTTTTGAGCAGGGATTTGAAATGTGCTATAAAGTGCCTTTTGCTTCCTTATGAAAATTGACAAATGTATCCAAATTTTTTTGCCTTTGAAAAAATTGCCATTGGCTAATGCTCAGTAGATGTCTTAGATTTTAGCAGCTAAATTCCCAGAAGGTTCCATCCACGCTGCTCCAGTCTGGCGCTGAACAGGACTTTTCATGCAACTGCAATTCTGGACTGCTGTGGACCATGCCAGGTCTGGGTCTGATCACCTGAACTGAGAATGGAGAGCTTGTCTCTCCTGTGCACTCAGTGACTCACATGTTAGGCAGCTTAAAGGAAGAAGCTGAATGGTTTGAATACAGAGGGGATAAGAGCTGGACCTCCAGGGGAAGGGGGAAATAGACTGAAACAAGAAGCTTGGGGGAAGAGGTGGCAAGTGGCACTAGAGGCTGATAGGGGAGAGAGTGTAAATCTGGGATTGGGAGCAGCTGGACTGAGGGGAGACTGGGACTAGCTGGGCAGGGAGACTGGGAGTCAAAACCAGTAAGATGGAAGGGAAAGAGGAGAGAGAGGGTGTGACACTAGCAGACCAGGTGCCAGCTCTTGCCAAGGCTTAGGCTTCAGCTGAGCACTGACAAATTCATTGCGGAAAACCAGTCTCTTTCACCTGTGTGTTAGTGTGGTTAAGATGGGTACTGGATTTATAACAATGTGTTTAGACTTTATGAAATGCTTGTAAAGTTGCTGCATGCATTAATCTCAGTTACAATATCTTAAATATTAGCTTATAGCACTTGATATAGTTTTTGCTTCACTTTTGCTTTGTAACTGTAAAAAATGTTTGCTGAAATTGTGAACACAGTCAGGAGGGATCATCTCTTTCCCTATCAAAACTAAACAGGCCATTGCGAGACAAGCTGACAAGAAAATTTTTCATCTGTTGTTGTTTGGACTCTCTCAGGGCCAGAGCTATGAAACAGAAGCAGAGATCCACAGGGTCGCCCTAAAAGACATTCAAAGCTGACAAATTACTACAGTTCTGTCACCTTTTGAAACCACAGACTAACTCATTTGTGTAGATATATTTGCCTGCTTTAACCTTGTACTAACGCTCATTTATTTTCTTAGTTAATAAATCCTTAGATAGTTTACTATATGGGATTGGCAACAAAGCATTGTCTTTGGTGTAAATCTAAGGTACAAATCAACCTGAGGTAAGTGACTGGTCATTTGAAACTGGGAGTAACCTGAATATTTTGTGAGCTTTAGGGTATAGCATCCATCTATTACTAAGTCCAGCTTACCTGAGTGGCAAGATGGACTGAAATGACCAAGGGGACTGTCTGTGACTCCGTGGTAAGACTGGTATACTGTTCTAGGAGTTCACACTTGTTACTGGGTTGGTGAAATCTAATTATAGAACATATCACCAGTTTGGGGTGTCTACCCTGCATCTTGACAGTCTGCCCAGAGGTTGGCACTCACGTGAGCCACTCCAAACTGTGTGATGGAGCAGAGGAGAAAAACTGACAAGAAGCTGAGGTTTTGAGGGAAAACTGGGACTAGTTTGACAGAGACTGGGAAACTTAAGAGGGGACAAAGGACACAGATTTGGAAGAGGAGTCTGGGAGGGAGGATGGTGAGGTTGGGACTGGGTGCCAGTGGGGATGGGGAACATGAGTGAGGGGAGGTAAGGACTGGGAATGAGGAGCCAGAAAGGGGCTGGGCAGGGCTGGGAATGGCTGTGCAAAGAGACTGACACTGTCTGGAGGGGTAAGACAAGGACATGCTGGACAGGGAGAGACTGGGAATGGATCAAGCAGTGGAAACTGGCTAGATGAAGAGAATAGTACTGGGATGAGGAGCCTGGGTAGGGAAGAGAGAGAACTGGGACAAGGACAGGTTGAAGGAGATAGGCAAGTTGTAGAGGAATTCTTGGGGGAAAATAGAGTCTATGCCCATTAGAGGACACTCCTTTCCAGAGCCTGGAATGGAATCCTAAATTCCAGAGTCTCACCATTCCTCTGCTGTCAGCAAATATCTGTGAAACCCTGGCAATGTGTCCCATCTCCTTCTAGTGCTGAGCCACAAAGAAGATGGCAGCAAGAAGATTGCTATCACTTGCTCCATTCACTCAAATGGCAGAGATCTGCGTGAAGGACGTACATATTCCAACCCTGCTGATGGCCCATATAGGCGTCAGTATAATGCCACATGTTTAGAATTTCTGTTTTTTCAGTTTGTTTGTTTTTTGTAAAGCTAAGATATTACACACAAGCAAGTATGTTAGAAGAACACTATTAAGACTGCAACGCCAAGCACCCAAAAGTTAGAAAGTAATTTGTACAACCTTAATTTGGCCTCTTTGTGAATATGTATTATTAGTCTTTCACTACATGATCACATACTATTTTTTCCATAAAACCATTGCCTCATTCAGTGCACAAAATGGATGGTGCTTACTATTCAATACTTTGTTTTCTCCTCAGCTTTCAATGTGTGGTCCCATGTCTTATTTATTGCCTATTATCAAAAACCTTGCTCTGAACAGACAATTTATTTCCTCACAGGCTTTTCTCTGGTGCTCATCACTACAGTTTCCGAGTGCTTCATAAACATTAATTAATTTTCACAATGCCCCTGTGAGGTGAGGGCATGGTATTACCTCCATTTTATATAGAGAGATACAAAAAGATTAAGGGTCAAATATTCACTAATTCTGGGTGCCCAATTTGAAATACCAGCATCTGATTTTTCAGTGTATGCAGCATTACATAGCACTCTATATATTCAAGCACAATTCCCACTGACTTCAGTTGCAGCTCTGAACGCTCAACACTTCTGCTAATCAAATGCCAGGATCTCAAGTCAGACACCCAGAAAAAGAGGAACATACAATTAGTGACCACCTGTGAAAAGTTTGGTTTAAGTGACTTGCCCAGAATCACACAGAAGCTCTGTAGTAGAGGCAGGGATAGAATCCAAATTGCAGGGTACCATTCAACTGCCTTTGCCTTCCTGCAGTCTCCTGCCTCATTCACTACACTCTTTCCAATTCCTGCAACAAATGAAGCAAGTGTCTGATTTTTCCCCAGAGCATGTCCATTATGCTGTCTCTTGCGCACTTATACCCTTGTCCCAGTCCTATTCTCCTCACCTAGCTAGTCCCGTTCTCCACTGATCAGGTTTACCGAAGTCTGAACGGATTAATATCTTCACCCCTTTAATGTGTTATTGCTCTGTTTTCAAACTCTTTACTCAAATCTCTGGGCCAATTTCTGACCTCTAGACAGACATATACAACTCCTCCGTATTTCAATGGAAGCTGAACATGCACTTCCAGGAGAAGCCTTATATATATGCAAACAATTGATTGTACAGTCACAGGATATCAATCATTTCAGAAAATGATGTGTCCTTTAAAATTGTATCAAAATACACATTTGAAGCAATAAATGAACATAAATAATGTTTCCAGTTTTCACCTTGGCTGTTGCCAAGTAAGTAACACGTTCTAATTTTGATGAGAACTGCCTTTACAGTACACAATTACACAACTACATTAGCAAAATACAGTGCATAAATTGTAGACATACACACAGATTAGTTTCTGTGCATAAACAGGCCTTTTTATGTGCAAGTCCTGAATCATACTCAGATATGTGAGTTTAGGACCAATCCTTGCCCATGCTAAGCTCTCTTTGTGCTACTCCAAGAAGAGATTGTTCTAGCAAGTGGATTCAGCCAGAGCACACTGTGCTCTATGGATCACTGGACACGATAACAGACCGTATGGTCCCTGAGGCTGCTCTAAACTATGATGGGGAGGGGGATGGAAGAAAACCAGCATCAGACTCTGGAGCAGCAAGTAGCTGCTTTGCATCTTCCTCCTCAGCAGAGTCTGGTCTTTACTTTGGTGCTGCTGAGGATTCAGTCCCTAGCCTCCAATTCAGTGAAGCATTTAAGCACATGCTTAAGTGTTTTGCCTAATAGGGATGGTCTTAAACTCGTGCTGAAGTGGGGCCTTCATGTACAGTATTACTGGTGGGCTCACCTATGCTGCATATCAAACTTTAGTAGAGTGTGGAAAAACCTGACCCAGACACTGATTTGCCCCTACATCATTTTTTTAAAATTAGAAATCAAAACTCACTAGGATTAGGCATACTGGTGCCATTCATTCCCAGTATTCTAGCAAATTTCTAATGCTTTAGCAGGGCTCCTTGGACCTGCCTTTCAGTGTTCTGTAGAGTTGAGTGTGTTTTACTGGCCAAACCTGTCTGCAAGCAGCCTATAGTTCAACAAAGTCAACATCAATAACAGTTTTTAAAGTCTTCCAAATTACCATTGGGAAAACTCAGGCCTGTGATTAAATGTGATTTGACAGAATGAAGACAATGGGTAGGAAAGCCCAAAGAGGATGTATGTTGGTGTGTGATTATTTGTTGCCATTTATAACATATAAATGGATCTAACCTTTTGTGACAGAGTCGGGCCAGATGGCTATAGGAGAGTAATAGAAGGCAGATACATTAGCCCCAGGCTAAGTAGGTCCCTTTTCCCTGGGTAAGGTAACAGGGAAGGATTTTTTTTTTTTTTTTTTTGAAACAGAAGGAAAGTTTATTGGTAACGCTTACAAAATTACCAAAGGAAACAAAACAACTATGCAACAAAACAACGCAATCAGAAGGTATAACACAGCAGCTTTCAGGAGGGAGAAGTGTTCAGGCTAGCCTGGGCCCAGAGCGGGGGGGCTTCCTCGACACTCGTGGTCTTCCACCCTCCTGAGTTACCTGGTGGCCTAGAGCGGGGGGGCTTCCTCGACACTCGTGGTCTTCCACCCCCTCGAGTTACCCAGTGCCGTGCCCAGTGTCACCGATCCTCCCTCTCCTGAGAGTGCCCGGTAAGATGGGCACGGCTGCGGGGTGGGCGGTTTAGGGAGGGGGGGTAGACACCCATGTATTATAGGACCCCTCCTAGATGACAGGAATGATGGTATCCACAGCGGCAATGGCTGGGGCTGGCGTCTCTCGCTCTTCCCCTCAATCAAAGGGTCAGACGGAGGGAACCGGACGGGGTCACCGAGCAGAGAACCCCAGACAGCGCCCACCGCTCCTCGAAGGCTTCAAGGGAGTCGGTGGACGCCGCCCAGAGGAACTCCGCTCGGATACGTGAGTGTACTGAGGATCGGAAAACGGCCCCACAATCGCAGGACGTTTCATGGGCCAACCTCCTCTCTCTGGTTTTATAAATGGCTGTTTTAGCCAAAGCTAGGAGGAGGTTGACCAGAAGATCCCGCGACTTTGTGGGGCCGTGGATGGGAAGTGTATAGATAAAGAGGTGGGGGGAAAAATGAAGCCAGAAGCGTAATAAAATATTTGTGAGGAGCCGGAAAAGGGGCTGCAATCTGGCACACTCTAAATACACGTGCGCCAGGGTTTCCCTCACATTACAAAAAGGACAAGTGTCCGGAATGGGGGTAAACCGTGTCAAAAACACGCCCGTGCTCACAGCTCCGTGAAGGAGCCGCCAACTGATGTCCCCGACGGGCCTTGGGACCAGGGTGGAATACAGGCTGGCCCACCGAGGTTGCTCACCCTCCAAAGGTGGCAGGAGATCCCGCCACTTTGTATCGGGGCGGGACACCAGGGTGTGGGCGTGAAGGGTGTGAAGCGTAAGTGTATATAAGTATTTCCGTGGAGCAATTTGAAAGCTAACCGGCTGCAGTTCGTGCAGCCGGCTTGCAGTGAAAGGGTGAGGGGTTTGTTGGGATCTACGGGGTGGGGGCCCGATGGAAAGGTCCGGCGGGCCCGGGGTAAGGGATGGGCGGGGTGCGCCCTCGCACAAGGCTCGGCTAACATAAGCCCGAGCAGCGGGGGTCAAGGCGGCCTTCACCTCCTGAAGTACGCGCCGGGGGGTACGAAGGCTGGAGAGCCCCATGCGCCGAGCGAGCATCAGGGGATCCAGCCAGTCTCTCCGGTCGTAGTCCAGGAGGTCTCCGACCCTCGTGACTTCCGCCAGGACCAACCTCTGGCGCACCGAGCGGGACTCCGCCACCTGCACACGGAGCTGGGGGTTGTGTAGCAGGGGCTCCGTGAGGAGATCTGCCCCCACGGTGGCCGCCACGGACCTGGTTGTTAGAAACAATTTCCAGGTCCGGAGGAGGTCCTGGTAGAAGACCGACAGCCCGGAGAGGTCTCGCGGAAAACCCCTCGGAGAAAGATAAAAGAGCTGCCGGTCATATCGAAACCCTTGGAAACGGCGCAGGAAGGCGTGCGCCAGTATGCTCCACGCCGAACTACTTGCACTATAAAAGAGCCTCTGCAGGGCCTGGAGGCGGAAGACGCGGACCTGAGTGTACAGACACTTTAGGCCCTGCCCTCCTTCCTTCAGGGGTAGATGAAGAACTCCAACAGGGGCCCAGTGCATTCCTGACCAAAAGAACTCTAGAATCAATCTCCGGAGATGGGTCAGGAAACCCGGGGCCGGGGCCAGGGTGTTGAGCCGGTACCAGAGCGTGGACAGGACTAGTTGGTTAAGCACCAGTGCTCTCCCTCGGAGGGAAAGACATCGAAGAAGCCTCGTCCATCTCCGGATCCGCTCTATCACCCCGCCCTCTAAATTTTGCCAGTTCTCCGGCGGGGAAGGATGCGTGGCGGAAAGGTAAACGCCGAGATAGAGCAGTGGACCCGCACTCCACCGGATGGTCTGAAGTGCGGGTGGGAGGGAGCTCACCTGTCGCCAGTCCCCCACCGCCAAGCCAGAGCTCTTGACCCAGTTGACTCGGGCGGAGGAGGCTGCCAAATAAATGGCTTGGCATGCCTCCACTCGCGCCAAGTCACCCGGGTCCTGGACCACGAGGAGTACGTCATCGGCGTACGCCGACAGGACCAGCCGCAGCTCCGGCTCCCGCAGCACCAACCCCGTCATCCTCCTGCGGAGGAGACAGAGGAAAGGCTCGATCGCCAGAGCATACAACTGGCCCGAGAGGGGACACCCCTGCCGCACTCCTCGCCCGAAGCTGACCGGTTCAGTCAGGGTCCAGTTGAGCCTAACCAAACACTCCGCGGAGGCATACAGCACCCGGAGAAAACTCACAAACTGAGGTCCAAATCCAAACGCCTGCAGAGTGCTCAGGAGGTACCCATGGTCTACTCTATCAAACGCCTTCTCCTGATCAAGAGACAGGAGGGCGAACGATAGACCATCTCTCCGCCCGAGTTCCAAAAGGTCTCGGACGAGAAAGAGGTTGTCAAAAATGCTGCGACCCGGGACAGTATAGGTCTGGTCTGGGTGGACCACGTCCGCCATCACGGACCCTAGCCGCAGCGAGATTGCTTTCGCTACGATTTTGTAATCCGTGCTAAGGAGTGAGACGGGACGCCAGTTTCGTAAATCGCGGAGGTCCCCCTTCTTCGGCAGCAAAGCGAGCACCGCTCGCCTGCATGACAGAGGGAGGACCCCGCTCTGCAAGGACTCAGCCCAGACGGTGACTAGGTCTGGGCCGAGAATGTCCCAGAACACGCGGTAAAACTCCACGGTCAGCCCGTCCATGCCCGGAGATTTATTGGTGGGCATGCGACGGAGGGCTTCCGAGAACTCGGCCAGGGTGAGAGGCAGCTCTAGTCGGTCTCGGTCGCCCACGCTGACCGTGGGGAGTTCCTCCCAGAGCACCCCGCAAGCGTCAGGATCGGTCGGGTCCGGGGAGAAAAGGCTTGTGTAGAAGTCACGGGCCCTCCCACACATCTCCTCCGGACCCGTGAGGGGGGTGCCGTCTTCCGCAAGAAGGCAGGTGACGTGTTTCTTGGCCCCCCTCGTTTTCTCCAGGGCATAGAAGAAGCGGGAGCCGCGGTCCATCTCCCGAAGGAGGCGGATGCGGGATCGAACGAAGGCACCTCGGGCCCGGTGGTCCTCAAGGGCCCGGAGCTCCTCCCGCTTCTCCCGGCACGCTCCGCAGAGGGACGGGTCCTCGGGATCAGCGGCCAGGCGCCTCTCCATCTCTAAGACCTCCCGTTCCAGCTGCTCTATCGCCGCATTTCGCCGTCGGCTGGTGCCCCGAGTGTAGTCACGGCAGAAGAGCTTGGCGCGCACCTTCCCGAGATCCCACCATCGCCGCACCGAGGGAAAGGCACGCCACTGCTCTCGCCAGGCCAACCAAAACTCCCGGAAGGACATCACAAAGCTCTCGTCCTCCAACAGGCTGTTATTAAAGTGCCAATAGGCCGGCCCCGGTCTCTCTGCACGGAGGGAAACCGTTACAGCGACTAAATGATGATCGGAGAATGGGGCTGGCCGAATGGCGGAGGAGTGGGCCTGTGAAAGATGGAAACGGGATAAATAAATACGGTCCAACCGAGAGTGGTGTGACCGATGGGCCTCCACCCGAACAAAGGTAAACGTGGAGGTGTCATCTGGGTGATGGTCACGCCAGACGTCCACTAGGGAATGATGGTCAACTATCCCTTGGAGAATATTCGCAGCGGCCGGACTCGGTTCGGCCCCTGAGCGGTCCTGTTCCTCGAGGGTGGTGTTAAAGTCCCCTTCCAGGACCAGGCACTCGTGCGAATCCAGGGTGCCGAGAAAGTCGGACACCTGCTGATAAAATTGTGGCCGCCTGGAGCTCATTTGCGGGGCATAGATGTTAACAAAATTAACCACGAGCCCCTCCATACGGACTCGAAGGTGCAGCACGTGGCCCGGCACAGCCTCATTGACCCCTAGCACCTCAGGCCGTAGGTTGGGGGAGAATAGGGTTGCCACTCCAGCCTGCCAGGTCGCAAAGTGGCTAAAGTATACCCTGTCCCCCCACTCCAGCCACCACCTGTCCTCGGCGGCCGGGTCTGTATGGGTCTCCTGCAGGAAAACTACGGAGTACCTCCCCTCCCGAAGGTAAGAGAGCACCTGGGACCTGCGGAGAGCCATCCTACAGCCCCTGGTATTCAGGGTCGCAATAATAAGAGGCGTCATACGGGGGGCTGGGGGGGTGGGGGTCTCGTATTGGCGGGGGGGTTCAGGGCCCCCGGCGGGTTGCACAGCAACCCATGACCCATCCCGTAGGTGAGTAGATCGCTGCGGAAGCTGCGGGCTCGCTCGTAGGCCGCAGCACCGCGCTTTCCTTGCCCCCTGCCCTCCTTTATAAGGGCCTTTGTGGCCTGGAGGAGTTGATCAAAGTCCCCCCATAGCCGAAGAGCCAGCTGTGCCCTATCGCGGGCGCCACGGGAGTGCTCTAGGAACTTCCGTAGCGCATGCCGCAGCTCATGGGAGGGTGGGGTTACAATTCCCAAGGTATTCCCTGATGGGCCTCTTAATACAGCCTCGTGGTCCGCTAAGGCAGGTAGACAGGGTGCGGACCACCGACGGGGCGTCTGACAGGCTGGGGTTATTAAATTCACTTCACGCCTTGGGGTGGAGGGGGATGGCAGGGGAAAAATTGCCACTCCTAACGGGTTGCGACTAGAAAGTGCAAAGACTGCTCCCTGGGGGGAGTCTGCAAAAGGCGGAAAGGAAATAACCCCAGGGGCGGCATTAACATTGCAGGAGGAGGGACCTTGGGCAGGGGCAGGGGTGGGGGCAGGGGCAGGGGTAAGGCTCTGGGGTGCAGGAGGCGAGCAGCTAAAGGAAAGTGCCTCCTGAGCAGAGTCAAGGGTTAAGGGGGAAGGGGAGGGGCTCCCAAGAATGCTAGGTGCTGACTCCATGGTGGTTTTAGCGGTCACGGCATCAGGTGGTGGACCGCCTTCTGCAGGGTGCTCACCCGGAAAGGCAAAAAGGGGGAGGGAGCATGGGGAAAGGGAGGCTGGGGTAAGGCTGCCCAGCTCGAGGCCAGCCGGCAGCAAATCATCCCCTCCCTGGGTGACCGGGGTCAAATCTAGGGCCTCAATCTCCGCATACACGGAGGAGAGGCCAACTCCTGCCACCCCGGGGGCCTCTCCTCTAGGGCCCGCCTCAACGGCGGCCTCGGGGTCTGCGGGGGGTTCGGGTAGCGTCCAGGCAGAAGGGGTGTCCTCAGAAGTCTCGGAGGGGAGGGTTTCCCGTGGAGGGGGGATTCTGCCCTCCAATGCCAGTCCGTCTTCCCTTCCCGACGCCGGCGGATGGATCTCGCTCGCGGCCGTGGCGGGAGGCTCGATAGCAGTGCCTCCTTTCCTGGTCTTCTGGGGGGCTTCCGCGTCGGGTGGATGCAGCGGAGCTCGAGCCTTCCGCTTGCCTCGCTTCCCCTGGACTAGGGTCCAGCCCTCCATAGCATCATCTGGGGGTTGGTTAGCAGGGGTCGTGTCGGGGGGCGGAGGCGATGGTTTAGGGGTTCGGGGAGGTAGCGGTGGGGCAACATGAGGGGCGGGGGCTTCTCCTTGGGGAGGGCCCTCTCTTATACCCAATAACATCCTTGCCACACCCTCCTCCATGGGCTCTATTGGGGTGGTACTAGCAAGGGTGGAAACCCCTTGCTCGCCCGGGCATTGTAGGGAAGGTATCTCTTGGGCCCGGACGGGAGCAGCGATGGGTCGAGTAGGAGGAGGGTTGGTTTCAGGTACTGGGCAGCCAGGGGCATTGGCAGCGACGGGGCCAATGTCCTGCCGGGTCTCGGGGGTTTCGGGTGCCCCTCCCCCCCGAGCCAAAGGGCAGTCTCTGCGGACATGCCCCGCTGAGCGGCAGAGGTAGCACCGGGCCTCTCCGGTAGAATAAAAGACCCGATAGCGGGCTCCCTCGTAGGGGACTAGAAAGGACCCCTCAAGCGCCTCTCCGTCACGCGCCCCTGCCGGTGGTAGAAGCTGCACTTGCCGGCGGAACGAAAAAATGTGACGGAGGGTGGGGTCCTTGCAGCCCAACGGGAGAGGGCTGATGACAGAAACAAGTTTCCCCAGGGTGGAAAGAGCGGGTAACAGGGCAGCATTGGGTAAGAAGGGAGGAACGGAGGTAAGGACAAGGCGAACGCCCAGGTCTTCTAACGGTTCTAGGGGGACAAACACCCCCCCTACCGTCAGGCCCCTCTCCACCGCCTCCTGGGCGGCATCCTCCGAGGCTAAGAAGAAAACGATCTTCCCATACATCTTGGAGGCCGCCACAATAGCCGTGGGTCCCACCACCTTCGCCAACGCCTGCACGTATGTCTCCACGTGGGGCGAGGCGGGCACCAGGAGGCAACGGACGCCGTGCTTCCTGGTCAAGGCGGGGAAAGGGCCTCGGCCGCTGGTGATGGTGGCAGAGGCAGGGGGGGGGCGAGATGACGAGGCATCAGGCAGGGGGGAGCCCGCTGCCGCCCGAGCATACGTCCTGGGGGCCGGGGGAGGGACAATCGCAGAGCTGGTGGAGGGAAACGCTGGGAGGGGCGCCACGGTTGATGACGAGGCCGCAGCGGTGGGGGCAGCTCCCGCCATGGAGGGCTCAGTGGTTTTAGCGGGGCCCTTTCCCTTCCACCCGCCCTGGCCCTTCTTGCGAACCGGGGGGGGGTTTCCTAGAATCTGGGGGGGGGTGGGTGCAGCAGCAGCAGCAGCAATCACCCTGGTGCCTCCTGCTACCGGTGCCCCAGCAGGGGGGGTGGCAAGTACCTTAACAATAGTAGTAGGGGGGGGACCTTGGGGGTTGGGCTGGGGTGGTGGTGGGGAAGGGACAACTAATTTTATTGAAGCAGTCTCACCCCCTCGTTCCCCGCCATTGTGAGCAGGGAGAGACAGGGAGACACCGGAAGGAGGGGGGGGGGAGGCAGAATAGCCCCTCCCTCCGCTGGCTGCGGACGGGAAGGGAAAAAATGCCGAGGGAGGGGGGCTGGGAGGAGGGGGGGAACAAAATCGGGGTCCAGTAAAAGGGGCAAGTTGTGGGATAAGCAATCGGGGGGGGGGGTGCAGACCCACACACGTTTGTCCAAAGAGTCTCGGTTGGTCGGTTGTTAGGTCCGGTCCGGAAGGCAAAGTTCAAAGCAAACAGCTGGATCCGAAGGGAGATGGCAGATTGCCAGCAGGGACAGACTGCGGGGGGGCCGTGACAGTTGTAATAACAATGGGGGGGGTAGGGGCACCGATGGATCGGGGGTGGGGGTCTCCACGCCACACCCCCTGTGCCGCCACAAACGCAAGTAATCACAGTCAAACTCCCCCCCACGAGAGTATAATTCAGAAAGTTACTCAATCTTACGGCCTCCGTCACGATGATTTATATTATTTCTTCTGTCCGATGAAATCTCCGTCTCCGGCCGTGTTGGCTGTGTTCCAAGTCCTCCGGTATGTTAAGAATGTTAGAAGGTCCGAGCCGCTGGCAAAACGGCTGGGTCTGGGGGTTTCCACTCCCCCCTCCGGACAGCAAAATCGGCAATCTTCCCCCCCCTCCTCCGGGGGCTCAGCTGAGGCAAATAGCTGCGCCCGAAAGCAGGCGTGGGGGGGATGGCCGGCAAAGGACGTAGATGGGAAAAAACACAAAAAATGGAAAGAAAAATCAAAAAAGCGTCTGGCCCGGTCGGGGGGGGACTAAGGCAGGTGCAAAAAGTAAGAAAAATCAGGCCAGGGGGCTTTAGGAAAGAATAGAAAGCAGATAGCTGAGGAGCAAGCAAAAGACGTTCCGTTTCCTAACAGGGAAGGATCCAGAACAATCAGGAACCTTCTGGACACAATTAAGACAGGCTGAATAGAACACTTGCAGCCATTCAAGAAGCTGCTAGAATCAATTAAGGAAGGCTAATCAGGGCACCTGGGTTTTAAAAAGGAGCTCACTTCAGTTTGTGGTGTGCGTGTGAGGAGCTGGGAGCAAGAAGCACTAGGAACTGAGATTGAGAACGCAGACTGTTGGAGGACTGAGGTGTACAAGCATTATCAGACACCAGGAGGAAGGTCCTGTGGTGAGGATAAAGATGATGTTGGGAGGAGGCCATGGGGAAGCAGCCCAGTGAGCTGTAGCTGTCGCACAGCTGTTCCAGGAGGCACTCTAGACAGCTGCATTCCACAGGGCCCTGGGCTGGAACCCGGAATAGAGGGCGGGCCCAAATCCTCCCAACTCCTGGTCAGACACAGGAGGAGTCGACCTGGACTGTGGGTTCAGAAAAACGGCCACGCTGAGGGCTGCCGTGAAGCTCCAAGGCAAGCAAATCCGCCAATAAGCGCAAGACCCACCAAGGTAGAGCAGGAACTTTGTCACACTTTCTACTCTGTGTTGGATGTATAGGATTTGCCAGTAACATCAGTATATATGACAGATGATTTCTAATTTTTAAGTAATAAGCATAAACAGTATTTTAAGCAGTAAAATGCATTTCTCAGTATATAGCTCTGTTTCAAAAACCAAAGCAGCAATCAATATTTATAACTGACACCTCTTCCAAGTTATTCCTGGTGTACAGTTTATCACAGTCACATATTCCCTAAGTTACCTTTTGCAGAGGTAGCACCTCTGATAGAACATGGAGATTAACACTCCCACTGCGTGTAAAATGGTGAATCATTCTAGCAACAGCAACAAATGTTCAGGGAAAATTGCTATACAGTACATTCTCCCTGCTTAAAATAGGGCCTCCTTTCATATGCTGTATTGTGAATAATCCAAATACACCAGCGACATAAATAAATTCTGTTTACAGTATATCAGCCTAAAGCATATAGAGAAATGAATGAAGCCTTTTAAAAAGCCCGTCCACATCTCTGTGGAGTGGGGAAGAGAGTTTGGTTGGACCAGTAGGGGGATCTAACTCCTGAGAGCTTGTGCCAACCCATACTACTGGATGCCAGCCCCTCAGTGTGTCTTAAGGTGCAAATGGGTATGTGTCTTGGGTACAAAAAAAGGCTTCTCTGCCTCCCATAGGCCAATGAGGGGAGGATTAGGGAGGCTGACTGGCTCTCTCACACACCCCGGTGTCTGCCCTGCCTTATACTGAGCTGCGTTCCCTGTGATTATCGCCTGCTTTTGACCAGGAAAGATTTTTTTCTCCCTGTTGTGTTAAACTGGCAGGAGTGCAGCGTGTTTTTCACCTTCCTTTCAGCATTGTGGAGGCCCAGTTTAGGTTAAAAATAGTCAGAATAGGAAGATAGTGCTTGAAGGATTATAAGACTGCAGTGTCCAGTGTGGAGAAAGACTAAAAGAGGCAGCTCCCAGAGGTAAGTGAGACCCAGAATAAGTTTGTTGGACATTTGGCCTGTAAGACAAAAGAGAGACCCAAAGTCTTCACAGACTGAGGTTCCCATTGGTACCTTCTACCCCACTTCACAAGGAGAGGGCAGCAAGCGGCGCAGTGAGAGGATTCAGAAGTAACCTAAATCCTACAGGTTAGACTGAAGAGAGTCTTCCCTGAGTTATATGATGGGTGCCCTGTAACCCCTCAGTGGACCAATTAAATGCTTGGTATTTGAGAGGGGATAGACAGATTACAATGGGGAGAAGCACTAAGTAGTTGAAGCCAGGTGCTTAAATCCATTTCTGTTTCCAGAACTTTCATTCACCTACATGTTTAGATCAAACAGAGCACTTCCATCTGCACATAGGATTAGAGCCAAACAAAACCAAAACTTTTTCTAAAATTAAAATTAGATTGTTAAAATTAGGGCAGAGACTGTGTATTCATATTCACTGTGTTTGCACAGTGCCCAGTGCAATGAGACCCTGATCCTGACTACACTGAAATATCAATGTTTAATAACAGTTAGCGCTATGAAAAAATCATTCTCCCCAATAGTGAACTGTTTGACACCTTTCAGCAAAGAATTTTTCCTGGTTTCTGCAAAGCCAAAGCAAGCAGTTTCAGCAGGTAACATTCTGCCATTTGGTTCATGTAAAAGCACTCTTGCTATGAGGTGATTCATGACAAAATAAACATTTCTTGGAGAAACTATACAGTTTTCCTAATGTTTCAGCAATCCTCTGTATTTACTGGTCAAAGAAGGAATATTTTACCTGGTTCAAATGGACAAATTCTCACAATTATTTGGCAACAGTTTATGTTCTCACTGGAATGGCTTTGCACTTTCATAGCCTTCCACCCAGCCTCTACATCATACAAGGATCTGAACGAACTTTACAGGCATTAATTGACATCCCTTCAGCAAATCTCCAATAAAGGAATGTACCTGATCAGGAGAGAGGTGGCCCAGAGCTTGAATGCAGATCGGAATTTAGTGTCTGAGGGGACTGAGATGCGGAGTTCCATTTTGAGTTTGTCTAGTATCACAGACAATTGCTGGTGTCTCAAAGTTACAGGTTTCACATGTATTAACCAATATGACTGGATACATCTACTATATGACCACACTGGGAGTTAGCCAGAATTGGTTGCTTAGCAATGAAGTGGCCTTTAACAGAATGTTGAAAAAAAGTCATGAAAGGTACTTTAAACCATTTGTTAAAGTTCACCTACTGGAGGTGCTCATTAGTGCGGGTGTCACTGTATTTCAACTAATACACAGAATCATCAAAACATAGGGCTAGAAGGGACCTTAAGAAGTCACTGAGTCCAGCCCCATGTGCTATGGGAGGACCAAGTAAACCCCTAGACCACCCTGACAGGTGTTTGTCCAACTTATTTTTTAAAACCTTCAGTGATGGGGACTCCACAGCCTCCCTTGGAAGCCTGTTCCAGAGCTTGACTACCCTTAGAGTTGGCAAATTTTTCCTAATATCTAACCTAAATCTCCCTTTTTGAAGATTAAGCCTATTACTTTTTGTCCTACCTCCAGTGGATATGGAGAACAATTGATCATCATCCTCTTTATAACAGCCCTTAACATAGCAGAAGACTGTTGTCAGGTCCTCCCTCAGGCTTCTTTTCTCAAGATTAACCATGCCCAGTTTTTTCAACCTTTCTTCATAGGTCAGGTTTCTAAGTGTTTTATCATTTTCTTGCTCTCCTCTGGACTCTTTCCAATTTGTCCACATCCTTCCTAAATTGTGGTGCCCAGAACTGGACACAGTATGCAAACTGGGTCATCACAGTCACTGAGTAGAGCAGGACAATTACCTCCAGTGCCTTACATACAATACTTCTGTTAACACCCCAGAATCAAATTAGCCTTTTTTGCAGCTGCATCACATTGACAACTCATATTCAGTTTGTGGTCCACTATAACCCCTAGATCTTTTTCAGCAGTACTACCTCTAGACAGTTATTCCCCATTTTGTAGCTGTGCATTAGATTTTTACTTCCTCAGTAAAATACTTTGCATTTGTCTTTACTGAATTTCATCCTGTTCATCACCAATTCTCCAATTTGTCAAGGTCATTTTGAATTTTCAACCTGTCCTCCAAAGTGCTTGTAACCCCCCACCCCAGTTGGTGTCATCTGCCAATTTTATAAGCATACTCTCTACTCCATTATCCAAGTCAGTAATGAAAATATTGACTAGTACAAGACTCTGGACTGCCCCTGCAGGACCGCACTAGATATGCCCTCCCAGTTTTACAGCAAACCACTGATAACTACTGTTTGAGTATGGTCTTTCAACCAGCTGTGCACCAGGTAGAGGGATAGCTCAGTGGTTTGAGCATTGGCCTGCTAAACCCAGGGTTGTGAGTTCAATCCTTGAGGGGGCCATTTAGGGATCTGGGGCAAAAATTGGGGATTAGCCCTGCTTTGAGCGGGGGGTTGGATTAGATGACCTTCTGAGGTCCCTTCTAACCCTGATAGTCTACGACTCTATGACCTTATAGTAATTTCATCTAGATAACATTTCCCTAGTTTACTTATGAGAATGTCATGCAGCACTGTGTCAAAAGCCTTACTAAAATCAAGGTATATCATGTCTACTGCTCCCCCCTTCCCATCCACTAAATCAGTAATCCTATCGAAGAAGAAAATTAAGTTGGCTTTCCATGATTTGTTCTTGACAAATCAATGCTGACTATTCTTATAACCCTATTATCCTCCAGGTGCTTTCAACTTGATTGTTTAATAATTTGCTCCAGTATCTTTCCAGGCATTTAAGTTAGGTTGACTGTCTACAAGTACTTGGGTGTTTCTTGTTCCCTTTTTTTTTTTTAAAGATAGGTACATATTGGTGCATAATTCTAATCAGCATTGCCCATGAGGTCATCATACTCCATATATCTAGGTTTCAGAGTAACAGCCGTGTTAGTCTGTATTCGCAAAAAGAAAAGGAGTACTTTTGGCACCTTAGAGACTAACCAATTTATTAGAGCATAAGCTTTCGTGAGCTACAGCTCACTTCATCAGATGCATATCGTGGAAACTGCAGCAGACTTTATATATACAGAGAGAATATGAACCAATACCTCCTCCCACCCCACTGTCCTGCTGGTAATAGCTTATCTAAAGTGATCATCAGGTGGGCCATTTCCAGCACAAATCCAGGTTTTCTCACCCTCCACCCGCCCCCACACAAATTCACTCTCCTGCTGGTGATAACCTGGATTTGTGCAGGAAATAGCCCAACTTGATTGTCATGCACATTGTGTAAAGAGTTGTCACTTTGGATGGGCTATCACCAGCAGGAGAGTGAATTTGTGTGGGGGGGGGTGGAGGGTGAGAAAACCTGGATTTGTGCTGGAAATGGCCCACCTGATGATCACTTTAGATAAGCTATTACCAGCAGGACAGTGGGGTGGGAGGAGGTATTGGTTCATATTCTCTCTGTATATATAAAGTCTGCTGCAGTTTCCACGATATGCATCTGATGAAGTGAGCTGTAGCTCACGAAAGCTTATGCTCTAATAAATTGGTTAGTCTCTAAGGTGCCACAAGTACTCCTTTTCTTTTTGCATATATCTAGGTAATTTTATAGGCCTCATAACCAGTGTTTGAGTACCATAACCTGCTTAAATCTCATTTTTAGAAAAGTAAGCATCCAAAAAATAGGGCTGAACTGATCCAGTGATATTAATAGCACCCACAACACTTCTTTTACCACCTCCATAATTCTTAATCTCACCATGACAATTGTTACTGTCCACCACAGCTAGTATGTTCTGTAGATCAAAACCCCTACATCTAATAAGATGCTGATTTAAAGTAATTTTGGAACGTTAACTGATTTGTTTTCTTTCAGTGCAAACTTGGTGGTACTTCATTATTAAAAGCCCCATTTGGGGAACTGGGAAGACTAGAGTTAATGCTGTGAAGTCTAAGCTCTGGGCCAGGGCAAGGCAATCTGATGAGACAGTCACTCTGCCCCTACTATATATAGGTATGGTTCTGATGCAACCACTTGAGTTTCTGATACAATTAACCTTGAGGGAAGAGTGTCAAATATATTGGTGCCAGGATCACCAGTGTCAGGAATCAGCCACTAATGCTCAGAGAGCAAGCTAAGTAGGAAAAAAAGGAAACCAAAACAAATCTAACACCAGAAGCACAAGTCTACCCTCACATATGCCCCAAAAAACACTCTGAAATCAACAGGATGGGGTGATGGAAAAGGAAACTATAAGAGATTACTTTATTTTTAAACCATGGGATTTAAATATGATAATCATTTTCAAATCAGTAGTTAGCACAGTTTTAGCTGAGAAAATATAAGGTCTGCTACATTTGGGGATCGCTAAAAGATGCCACAATTGCTACGTGCCTGATGAAAAGTTACATCCATCAATAATCATATGCAACAGAGGATTAGTATTTGTTTTACAGCAGTTCTGTGACATGCAAACGTTTATTAATAAGGAAATCTTCCTATACTGGAAATAAACTCAGAGTTTTCAACGACAATACTGAGCATTTAAAATATCAGGGTTTTTTTTATTATTATTCCTGGAAGATCAGCTACAATAGGTTTGTTTGCAAAACTGCTTTTTCCCCAATTTGAAACATCAGAATTTGTGTAAGTATTGGGAGAATAGTATTTGTCATTTTTAAATGCATATAATTTCACTGTTAAAACATACACAAACTAGAATTTGTCTAGGTTCCTAATTTTAAAATAGATAAGTTCTTAAATCAGAATCCCTCTACAGAAAATTTTTTTGGTAAGAAAACTATAAACTGAGGCCAGCATCTCACAAAGACTTGTGCAGGTGAGTAATTTCACTTATGAAAGCAGTTACTCATAAGTGCACGTGTTTGTAGATCGGACTCCATGTCAACTAAAAACAGTATAGCCTTCAGAGAGCTCTATGAATTGGTCTGCTAATTGTCATTACACTGCCAACATAATCAAGGCTTGTATCTCTATATGGTATATTTATATATATCCAGTGGTGTTGCAGCTGTGTTGGTCCCAGGATATTAGAGACATAAGGTGTGTGAGATAATATTTTTTAATGAACCAATTTCCGGTGGTGAAACAAGCTTTGTCTTTTAAATTACATCAATTGTTATTCACATTAGTTAGGTGTATTATATTATGCTTATATTCCCCAGTGGAAGTCAGGGCCTCATTGTGCTAGATCCTGTACATACTTATAGTAAGAGACGGTCCCTGCCCCAACTCTAGTTTATAATATAAGGGTTGTCTACACTGCAAAACAAAGCTGTCTCTTCACTCAGATTAGCTATCCCAGGTTAAAATAGCAGTGGAGACAGGGCATTTTATCTTTTAACTTGGGTTAGCGTCCTGAGCTAAAGCCTGTAGGGAAGCCTGAGGTGGAACAGCTACCTCGAGTTAAACCAGCGCTAAGCACTTTTGAATAGCCCACCCTAAATAGACAATACAGACAAAAAGAAAAGGAGTACTTGTGGCACCTTAGAGACTAACCAATTTATTAAATAATAATAATAATAATAATAAATAATTTAATAAATTGGTTAGTCTCTAAGGTGCCACAAGTACTCCTTTTCTTTTTGTGAATACAGACTAACACGGCTGTTACTCTGAATATAGACAAAGGAAGCATTATCTCCATTTTAAAGATGAGCAACAGAGAGCATAAAGATTTTTGAAGTGCTCAGCACCCAGTAATTCCCACTAATGCTTTTGAAAATCTGGCCATAAGTGATTAACATCAGAAAGGAAGTCTGTGATTCCAATTCAGTGGCTTTATTACTAGGCCATTTTCCTCATCTGATCACCAAACACACACACACACACACAGAAAGGAGAACACATTCTGAAGTGATACGAAATCTCAGAGGCAATTTCCCACTTGAAACACTGGTCAACAATTCCAGGGGGAAGATTCAAAGAGCTTTAAACAAATTTAATTCCCCTACCAGAAATATCTTACTGAGCACCATCTGGACTCTGATTGTAACTAACTTCTATTTAGACTAATTACCCTTTCTTTATAGTGAAATAGTGTTTCCTAATATCCAACCTAGACGTCCCCCACAGCAACTTGAGACCATTGCTTCTTGTTCTGTCATCTGCCACCACTGAGAACAGCTTAGCACCATCCTCTTTGGAACCCCCCTTCGGGTAGTTGAAGGCTGCTATTACATCCTCCCTCATTCTTCTCTTCTGCAGACTAAATAACACCAGTTCCAGGGGTGAAAGTAAGTTGAGTGACTTACTGGTACACTGGGGCCAGCTCTGGCCCCCGGAAGGGGCGGGGCCTAGGGTGGAAGGGGCAGGGATGAGGGGGTCAGAGCCAGCCCCAGCCCACCGTGTAAGGTAAGTCCCCCCCCCCACCTCTTCCTCCACCGGGGTAGCAGCAGCAGCCCAAGGTTCCGGGGGCTATTTAAAGGACAGGGGCGGCAGAGATAGCAGGAGCCCCAGCCCTTTAAATAGCCCCTGGAGCCCCCGCTACCCCAGGGCTCCGGGGGCTATTTAAAGGGCCTGTTGCTCCCCTGCTTCTACTGCCCCGATCCTTTAAATAGCCCCCGGAGCCCTGGAGTAGCAGCGGCGGGGCTCCGGCAGCTATTTAAAGGGCCAGGGCAATAGAAGCTGGGGAGCCCCAGGCCCTTTAAATAGCCGCTGGAGCCCCACAGCCGCCTCCCCAGGGCTCCAGCAGTGGGACTCTGGAGGCAATTTAAAGGGCCTGGGGCTCCAGCCATTGCTGGGAGCCCCAGTCCCTTTAAATTGCCCCCTGGGGAAGCCGGGCTGCCCCAGTACAGTGCACCAGCTCTTGCCGGTACGCCATACTGGGGCAAACCAGCTTACTTTTACCTCTGCCCAGTTCCCTCAGCTTCTCCTTGTAAGTCATGTGCCCCAGCCCCCAATCATTTTCATTGCCTTCCGCTGGACTCTCTCCAATTTGTCCATATCCCTTCTGTAGCAGGGGGACAAAAACTGGACTCGATACTCCAGGTGTGGCCTCACCAGTGCCAAATAAAGGGGAATAATCACTTCCCTCGATCTGCTGGCAATGCTCCTACTGATACTGCCCAGTATGCTGTTGGCCCTCTTGGCAACAAGGGCACGCTGCTGACTCATATCCAGCTTCTCGTCCACTGTAATCCCCAGGTCCTTTTCTGTAGAACTGCTGCTCAGCCAGTCAGTCCCCAGCCTGTGAGGTGCATGGGATTCTTCCATCCTAAGTGCAGAACTCTGCACTTGTCCTTGCTGAACCTCATCAGATTTCTTTTGGCTCAATCCTCCAATTTGTTTAAGTCACTCTGGACCCTATCCCTAACCTCCATTGTATCTACGTCTCCCCTCAGCTTAGTGTCATCAACAGCAGGGATGAATTAGAGAAAACTGTCTGTGATTAAGGCACTAGATTGGACTCAGAAAACACATGTTCAATTCTCAGGTTAGCCACCTACTTCCCTGGGTAAAATACTTAACCCAGGTTAGCCTCAGCTCCCCATCTGTAAAATGGGGATGATAATACTTCTCTTCTGTCTTGTCTACTTATATGGTAAACTCTTCAGGTCTCCCACTAACTGTAACACAGCACTTAATAAGATGGGGCCAGGATCTCACTTGAGGCTTCAAGGTACTACTGTAGTAAGCAAGAGAGGTTACTGCTAATCATATTAAATTTGGTTTTCAAAAAGTTTTCACTATGATGTAATGTAAAAGATTTTAGATGCAAAACAAACAAGATCAATAAACAAATATATTGACTGGAAACTGGTGGAAGAGGAGAAATATTCAGGTTTACAGTTATCTGGCATATTAATTTGGGTAGTAGCAGCCATACTTTTTACATTTCCATTCTGATAAGCCTTTCATAATGAGAAAGCATTAGTGTCTCTCTTCTTGGAACAGTCTCAAATGCTAATAAATATTTCAGAAATTCACCTTATTTGAAAAGCCTAAAATGTACTTTAATGCACAATATGACATCAAACTATGAAACAACACCACAGCATAGACAAAAAGATCTATCATGCAGCAGCCTCACGTTGCCTCAAAGCGGTACTAACTTTACCCACCAGTTGCTATGCCCAATAAAAACATGATTCCTTTCATTTGTTGGAGGGTTTATTTTCTGGTTTTTGCCTCCCACAGGATGTCAGTTTCAACATCTGCAGAATTGGGGGTTTAATTCCAACAGAAGAAATTCTAACCTTACACTCATTTTACACCATTGACTTCAGCAGATTTCCTGCTGGTTTATGTGAGATCAGAATCAGATCTCAATATAGTTAAATAGCTTTTCCAGGTGCCTAGGATTCTGGAATCCTTGGTATTAACCAGATGGGTCCTTTATTCCAAATAAGAGAAGGGGAGCCAGATTTATTAAGTGTAAAGCTACTAATTAACATTATTTTAAGATTCTATATACATACTAAATTTTACAAGGAAAACTAAAAAGAGGTATTATCAAGTTAAGCTTAGTCCCAAAGTGTACCTTTTGCATTTTAAAGCTATCTTTGTTAACACATTCTGTGTCAGCAGAAATGCTTTCAGTAATTTTTAATTCAATTATTGAGTTTGTTGTTTTTTTTATTTAAACATTTCCCAGCAGTGTTGCAACAGAAAACTTCACAGTGTTATGATAATGTCTGAGATCCAGAAAGTGTTATGTGACTACTCAATTTCGTATTATGCAAGCTGAATAAAATGGCTGAAAGAAACAAAGAGCATAAACAGTAAAAAACAAATTAGGGGCCTGTTACTATGGCACTCCAGTTTTTTTTGCCAGTCTCACTCTATTGATTTCAGTGTAAAATTGGAGTAACACAGTGGTGTACTTGTGTAACTGAGTGGAAAATCAAGTCCAAAGTCCTTCCGGATAGTTTCCCAAATACACATGATGCCCCAGGGACTAGACTTTGCAGTCCCTTCTCTAACATAATTGCAAGACACAAAAACTTTTAATACTCACGATGTAATAGAGGTGCCATACCAGTGTTCCCCCACCTGGAGCGGCATAGCCACGCAGAACCTCTGCCTCAGTTTCCCCACCTGGTTTTCAGCCCACTTTGCTATAGATGTAGCTTAACCCTCCTGCCAAGTTGCTTCAGGGAGTTCAGCTCCTTTCAGGGTAATGGAGTCCTTTCGTTCAAATCCAACATGCACAGAACAAAAAAATCTTAAACCCTTTTCCTTGCAGGCATGGCTCCAGCTGCAATGGCCTGCCTCAACACTCAATAACTAGTTTCGGGGCTTCAGTCAAACCAACAAGCTGGTCCAGACCCCTGCTACTACCAACAGGTTTGGGCAGGCTGCAGTCTTCAGACAACTCCTGGCCCTGACTCACTATCTGAGCCTGGCTGCTCTCCTTCCTCATCAGGCCCCCAACAGCAGGGCTTTCCTCTCATTAAGCCCACTCACCAGTGCAGGTGTAACAAGGTGGGGATAATTGAGCCTATGTCTTGTTCTTTAACCCCTTCCTGTCTGCAGCAGGGTTCACATACTGTCACACACCACATCTCCCTTTTGCCTGCACAATTAATCATCCTTTTATACCTCAGAGGCTTGAATATTACACTCATGATGTGATATTATTTATTAGTATTAGGGAGGCACTTGCAACCAAGATCAGAGATTTAGTGACTTTCCCAAGTTTACAGAGGAAGTCTGTGGCAGATCTGGCAAATGGTCCCAGATCTCCTGAGTTCAGTCCAGTGCTTTCTCCACAAAACCATCCTTTGCCTTTTTCAGACACTATTATGCTAAAAGCTTTGGGACACAAACCAGCCATCAGGGGTTTTGTGAGGATCCCTGTACCCACAGATGCAGTGGCCCTGCAGATCTGATAGGCAGACATTTATGGGAAGAGAGAGAAACAGCAACAGATTGAGGGTTTAATAGGCTACTTCACTCTGCTCCTGAAGAGTTTTATTAGACTGAGATGTGGACACAGGAAGTGACCCTTTGAAAGCATGGATAGTCTCAAACAATATTAGGGTGAAGGGTGGGGCCATGTCTCCCTCCAGACCTATCACTATGTATGGGTGAATCCCTGCCCTCCAGCAACACTAGGACCTGTGTGGCACCCCTTTTCCTCGAGTCATGTTGGCTGTGGAAAGAAAAAAATCCAGGGATGAATAGCCAGAGAAACTCTAGCCAGCATCAGAAGTATCCCCAGCAGAAATCAGTGGATATGGATGATGTTCTCAGTCAAAAGTGCAGAACGCAGTCTAGACATTCTCTTGTGCGGATTGGCTTTTTACTTCAGCCTTCCCCACCCCCATGTTCCACTTCACAGTCTCTTCACCTTACCCTCACTCTTGCTGCCCTATATTCTCCCCTCCTTCCTTTTCTCTCTCTCTTCTTCCCTGTTCTAGTCCCCCTTCTCCCTCCTTTCCTCTGTCTTTCCATTTAACTAATCCCTTTCTAGCTAAATCCCACACAAAGAATTTAAAAATATTGTGGCACTAACAAGCTGTTTGCCAGCCATCACTCTGCTTATATGTCCTATCCCTTTCCCATGAATTATCTATTTAGATTGTAAATTCTTTGGGGCAAGGACTGTCTATTATTCTGTGCTGGTATAGTGCCGAGCACAGTGAGGTCCCAATCTCAGTTACTCCTTAGGCACTTTAAATGTTTGCATTTTTAACCATTTTTTTAACCTCTTCAATAAATTCTTAAGATAAAAATTAGGGTTGTCAATTAATTGCAGTTAACTCACATGATTAACTCAAAAAAATTAATTGTGCTTTAAAAAAATTAATCTCAATTAATCACAGTTTTAATCGCATTGTTAAGCAATAGAATACCAATTGAAATTTATTAAATATTTTTTGAAGTTTTTCTACATTTTTAAATATATTGATTCCAATTACAACACCGAATACGAAGTATATAGTGCTAACTTTATCATTTTTACAGTAAAAATATTTGTAATAAAATATAAACAAAAGAAATAGTATTTTTCAATTCACCTCATACAAGTACCATAGTGCAATCTCTTTATCCTGAAAGTGCAACTTACAAATGTAGAATTTTTTTTTGTTACGTAACTCCACTGAAAAACAAAACAATGTAAAACTTTAGAGCCTACAAATCTACTTTGTCCTACTTTTTGTTCAGCCAATCACTAAGTCAAACAAGCATGTTTACATTTACAGGAGACAATGCTGCCTGCTTCTTATTTACAATGTCACCAGAAAGTGAGAACAGGTGTTCGCATGGCACTTTTGTAGTTGGTATTGCAAGGTACTCACATGCCAAATACAGTAAACATTCGTATGCCCCTTCTTGCTTCGGCCACCATTCCAGAGGACATGTTTCCATCCTGATGATGCTGGTTAAAAAAATGTGTTAATTAAATTTTTGACTGAACTCCTTGGGGGAGAATGGTATGTCTCCAGCTCTGTTTTACCCACATTCTGCCATTTATTTAATGTTATAGCAGTCTTGGATGATGACTACCCAGCACATTGTTTGTTTTAAGAACACTTTCACTGCAGATTTGACAAAATGCAAATAAGATACCAATGTGAGATTTCTAAAGATAGCTACAGCACTAGACCCCAGATTTAAGAATCAGAAGTGCCTTCCAAAATCTGAGAGAGACGAGGTGTGGAGCATGCTTTCAGAAGTCTAGAAAGAGCAAGACTCTGATGTGGAAACCACTAAAAAAAAACAAAATCAACCTTCCGCAGATGGCATCAGACTCAGATGATGAAAGTGAACAAGCGTCAGGCTGCAGTGCTTTGGATAGTTATCGAGCAGAAGCATGGACGCACGTCTGGAATGGTGGTTGAAGCATGAAGGGACATATGAATCTTTAGTGCATTTTTCATGTAAATATCATGCGACGCCAGCTACAGCAGTGCCATACAAACACCTGTTCTCACTTTCAGGTGACATTGTAAACAAGAAATGGGCAGCATTATCTCCTGCAAATGTAAACAAACTTGTTTGTGTGAGCGATTGGCTAAACAAGAAATAGGACTGAGTGGACTTGTAGGCTCTAAAGTTTTACATTTTATATTTTGATTAAAGCAGTCTTCAGTGATGAGATACCTAAAGATGTCCGTTGAATGGATATTTGTGTGAAGCCTTCAAAACCCAAAGAATTATCATGAGCTCCAATAAAGAAAAACAGACTACAGTTGTGCTTGAATGCAAAGAAGAAAGTCAGAGTGAAGGTGGCAGGAACTATTACAGAGCTAACCGCAGACAGGTCTTTTGAATGCAGTTATTTTTTGTACATAATTCTACATGTGTAAATTCAACTTCCATGATAAAGATATTGTATTACAGCACTTGTATGAGGTGAATTGAAAAATACTATTTGTTTTGTTTTTTACAGTGCAAATATTTGTAATAAAAAATAAATATAAAGTGATCACTGTACACTTTGTATTCTGTGTTGTAACTGAAATCAATATATTTGAAAATGCAGAAAACATCCAAAATATTTAAATAAATGGTATTCTATTATTAACAGTGCGATTAGTTAGAGATCAAAGGAAACTTACCAGAACCTTCTAATATTATTTTTATTCTACATAATGAACAACTACTAGAACTTCCAGTTGTATAGAGAAAATAAAAATAGTTTCAGACTAAAATGTTGTCACAAGTTCAAGATCAAGGAGTTCTGATCAAGTGAAAAGCCAGGAGTTGTCCTGAGTGAAGTAGGCTTTAGCTAAAATTGATTCTGGCTATCCCACTACCACAGTCAACCATCCAAAACATTGACAAGAAAAACATTTAACTCGAACTTATTTAGTGACCATATGAGCATCTTTTCTCAGAGACCGTGCAAAGAACCTATTAACATTATTGACAATTATACATGCAGATGTGGAAGGAGAACTGAACCTTTGCAGCAAATTGATAAAAATTGAAATCCGAGTACTGGTGTAATGAAGACAATAACAGTAAGTGGAAAGAATGATATGTTCTTGGACACTAAAACATTCTGAATTCTCTCTTCACTAACAAAAGCTTCTTTTCATTAGGAGATGGGAAAAAATCTCCTCTCATTCTCTAGTCTTTGAAGGGTTTACATCATTGCTCCTTCAATTTCAGGACCTCACTGAAAACAAGCATTCTGTTAGTCTGGGTAAATGGATCTGAAGTAGGAATTCCTAGGAGTATTTTATGTGAGCGCAACTCTTCATTAATTGATGTTATGGTACGTTCTCATAATGGGTCATTTGATGAAAATATAAAAACCTTTTCTCCTTTTTCAGTTTTAATGTTACAATGATCTTGGGCAACCCTCCACCAAATGAAGTTACTATATTTCTCTCTTCTCCCCCCCCCCCCCGCCACCCATTTTTTTTTTAATTAATGCCAAGGAGCTTCCAAAGGGAAGCCCATTAATAGTGCCTCTGTATATTATGGCAAATTTATATTATGGCAAAACTGCATCATGAGAAAAGCTACTGGAAACATGTTTTAAAAATCAAACTAAAATGCAGAGACAAGACTAGTAAGCACAATATAAACCTCAGAATCTCTCATAAATCCAAGGAAACACAATCTGTAAGTTCAAAGACTTGTCCATTCAAGAGACATAACAACTGTATGAAAAACTGACCCAATTACCTGGAACTTCTAATTTTTAAGAAGCTCAACATGTCCTCTATGCACTAAACTGCATCCAAGCTGTATAGCTTATTCTTGCCACCACTGCTCATTCCACAAATTAAACCATCAAGAAATTTCAACCTCTCATTTCAGGACTAAGTTGGGCCTGACATTGTGTAGGTGTTACTACTGTTATTTTCAGCTAGCTCCTCTTTTCTAACAGTTACTAATGCAGGCTAATGACGCTGACATAAAGTTAATGATTCGGTACATTTGCACAGTTCTAAAATTGGGGGTGGATTGTGATTCAGGAGATCAGTGTGCTAGCCTCCCCCATGTAAACATGGGTTCAAATCCTTCTTCTTTACAAGGAGCAATAAATTTAGTGGTCTCTTTCTTTCCCCCATGGAGGTTTGTTCATATCACAGAATCCCAGCATGATATGAAGCTCGTGCTCAGTAGAGGCCCAGCATTTGAACAGGAGGAAGATTTTGCAAGTCAGGATGGAGGTGCATTGGCAGAGCTGATAGTGGAAATTTGCTTTGTACAGTGCCTGCCTGCCCCAAGCCTGCCTCTTTTCACAACCATGTTTCTTGCTTTCTTATGCAATACACACACACACTTGCACCAAAAAAAATGGAAACAAGCACAATAAATCAGGCTTTTTCCTAAACTGTTTCAATCCTAACTTCTGGAAGATGCTGAGCACTCAGACATCAACCCAGCAAAGCAATTAACTACGTGTTTAACTTTAAGCACATGAGTAATACTACTGAAGTTTCAGAGTAACAGCCGTGTTAGTCTGTATTCGCAAAAAGAAAAGGAGTACTTGTGGCACCTTAGAGACTAACCAATTTATTTGAGCATGAGCTTTCGTGAGTTACAGCTCACTTCATCGGATGCATACCGTGGAAACTGCAGCAGACTTTATATATACACAGAGAATATGAAACAATACCTCCTCCCACCCCACTGTCCTGCTGGTAATAGCTTATCTAAAGTGATCATCAGGTTGGGCCATTTCCAGCACAAATCCAGGTTTTCTCACCCTCCACCCCCCCACACAAATTCACTCTCCTGCTGGTGATAGCCCATCCAAAGTGACAACTCTTTACACAATGTGCATGATAATCAAGTTGGGCTATTTCCTGCACAAATCCAGGTTCTCTCACATCCCCCCCACCCCCATACACACACAAACTCACTCTCCTGCTGGTAATAGCTTATCCAAACTGACCACTCTCCAAGTTTAAATCCAAGTTAAACCAGAACATCTGGGGGGGGGTAGGAAAAAACAAGAGGAAATAGGCTACCTTGCATAATGACTTAGCCACTCCCAGTCTCTATTTAAGCCTAAATTAATAGTATCCAATTTGCAAATGTATTCCAATTCAGCAGTTTCTCGCTGGAGTCTGGATTTGAAGTTTTTTTGTTTTAAGATAGCGACCTTCATGTCTGTGATTGCGTGACCAGAGAGATTGAAGTGTTCTCCAACTGGTTGATGAATGTTATAATTCTTGACATCTGATTTGTGTCCATTTATTCTTTTACGTAGAGACTGTCCAGTTTGACCAATGTACATGGCAGAGGGGCATTGCTGGCACATGATGGCATATATCACATTGGTGGATGTGCAGGTGAACGAGCCTCTGATAGTGTGGCTGATGTTATTAGGCCCTGTGATGGTGTCCCCTGAATAGATATGTGGGCACAATTGGCAACGGGCTTTGTTGCAAGGATAAGTTCCTGGGTTAGTGGTTCTGTTGTGTGGTATGTGGTTGTTGGTGAGTATTTGCTTCAGGTTGCGGGGCTGTCTGTAGGCAAGGACTGGCCTGTCTCCCAAGATTTGTGAGAGTGTTGGGTCATCCTTTAGGATAGGTTGTAGATCCTTAATAATGCGTTGGAGGGGTTTTAGTTGGGGGCTGAAGGTGACAGCTAGTGGCGTTCTGTTATTTTCTTTGTTAGGCCTGTCCTGTAGTAGGTAACTTCTGGGAACTCTTCTGGCTCTATCAATCTGTTTCTTTACTTCTGCAGGTGGGTATTGTAGTTGTAAGAATGCTTGATAGAGATCTTGTAGATGTTTGTCTCTGTCTGAGGGGTTGGAGCAAATGCGGTTGTATCGCAGAGCTTGGCTGTAGACGATGGATCGTGTGGTGTGGTCAGGGTGAAAGCTGGAGGCATGCAGGTAGGAATAGCGGTCAGTAGGTTTCCGGTATAGGGTGGTGTTTATGTGACCATTGTTTATTAGCACTGTAGCGTCCACTGGGAGTGGCTAAGTCATTATGCAAGGTAGCCTATTTCCTCTTGTTTTTACCTACCCCCCCCCCCCGATGTTCTGGTTTAACTTGGATTTAAACTTGGAGAGTGGTCAGTTTGGATAAGCTATTACCAGCAGGAGAGTGAGTTTGTGTGTGTATGGGGGTGGGGGGTGTGTGAGAAAACCTGGATTTGTGCAGGAAATAGCCCAACTTGATTATCATGCACATTGTGTAAAGAGTTGTCACTTTGGATGGACTATCACCAGCAGGAGAGTGAATTTGTGGGGGGGGGTGGAGGGTGAGAAAACCTGGATTTGTGCTGGAAATGGCCCAACCTGATGATCACTTTAGATAAGCTATTACCAGCAGGACAGTGGGGTGGGAGGAGGTATTGTTTCATATTCTCTGTGTATATATAAAGTCTGCTGCAGTTTCCACGGTATGCATCCGATGAAGTGAGCTGTAGCTCACGAAAGCTCATGCTCAAATAAATTGGTTAGTCTCTAAGGTGTCACAAGTACTCCTTTTCTTTTTACCACTGAAGTTAAGTCCCTATGCAATTTAAGACCAATTTAAGTGCTCTCTACAGGATTGGTGGCAGAGTGCTCAGCACCTTTCAGGATTGAGCCCATTATGAACAAAGATCAAGAAAGTAAATGTTAGTAGGAAAACAATATTTAATTGAATCAACCTGTAGATCAGTGGTGTCCCACTTGTGGTCACTTTTGGTCATTGAATAAGACATATGCATTAAGAATATTTGTATTTTGTTATGAACTGAAACATTGCCCCTGAGGCTATGTCTACACTACCACCACCCCCAAGTGACATAAGGTACATAGACTTAAAGCAGTGTCCACACCGTGCTACGTCAGAGGGAGAGTGTCTCCCGCTGACATAGCTTCTGCCTCTCGTTGAGGTACAGTAATTATGTCGACAGGAGAGCGCTCTCCCGTCAGCATAACATGGCTTCACCAGATACACTACAGCAGTTGGGATCATCACCCTCTCCCCAGCCACTTCTCACTCTCTCTCTTGCCGCCCCCTCCACAAATGTCTGCCGAGAGCCAGGAGTGCTCTGAACAAATGCTGTTTCTTCCTTACTGCCAATGCTCAGCAGCTCAACTTCTGGCCAGCTGCTGCACATCCCAGGTGAGGGAGGAGAGAGTAGCTCTGATTGCTCCATTGTCTGCTGGGCTGTGGAAGCCTGGCAGGGGAAAAGGGGGAAGAAACAGAAGGAGGATAGCAGTTCAGCTGGCTTTGCCTGAACCTAGGGTCTCTGCTTGAACTTGCAAAAGCTGCCAGTGATTCCCAGAGGACTATATGCCAGCTAGAGGTAGCTGAAGTGTAAAACTTCCTGGCCACTACCCACCTCACATTCAACTCAACAATTTGCATGATTGCAGTGACTCTCCACCCATCGGGGACTCCCGCTATTGAGGTGGAACCTCCAACAGGAGATATCAGTGAAGCAAAACAGGATGGAATATTTGCCACAAAGCATTGATGGCGACCCCTCTTAGCCTTTCTGAAATTATATGTTTGCCTCATGGGCTGTTGTAGTTGGACACCACTGCTTCAGATGTGCACTACTTTTTTTATTTGAACAAACCGATAATAAGAAATGAAATCTGTACACAGCCAAATCCTGATTGACTTAGTAGAACTACCTGCTTGAGTGAGGAGAGCTGCATGGGAGCTGCGGCAGACCATGCCTGTGGATGGCCAACGTATGTCTTGGGGCCCGCAATCAGCTTACCCTGATGGGCTGCATGCAGCCCGCAGGTTGCTCCCCGCTGCTTTAAAGAGACAAGAGAGATAAGGTAATATCTTTTACTGGACCACTTTCTGTTGGTGAAAGAGACAAGCATTCAAGGTTGGTCCAATAAAATATATTACCTCGCCCACCTTGTGTGTTTACCATCCTGGGAGCACCCTGACTACAACATTGCAAACAGTACCTCTTCAATGACAGGTTCTGCTGGAAATGGCCCACCTTGATTATCACTACAAAAGGTTCCCCCTCCCTCCACCCCACTCTCCTACCGGTAATAGCTCACCTTACCTGATCACTCTCGTTACAGTGTGTATGGTAACACCCATTGTTTCATGTTCTCTGTGTATATAAATTTCCCCACTGTATTTTCCACTGAATGCATCAGATGAAGTGAGCTGTAGCTCACGAAAGCTTATACTCAAATAAAATTGTTAGTCTCTAAGGTGCCACAAGTCCTCCTTTTCTTTTTGAGTATCCCTTTAAATCACTTCCTTAATGTAGGCATTCTCTTTCTCACAGGCACTGCAGTATTCAACAAGTACCCAATATGGATCACTGAGAAATTAGCACATGGTTTGTTTTCCAAATCCTAGGATTTTTGCCTAAGTATATCTATCTATGTTCCTTTTGAAATGCTACTGAGATAAACAATGTCTTTCACTTTGAATTCCAACTGATTGCAGTGAAACTTTTCAGTCTTGGCAACACTGTTGCTATAGTAATGCAATCTGATGAGATATTCTTAGCGACCAGCCACAACTCTCCACCCCCAGAGTTCCGTCGTTTCTTCCAAAAAGTCTAAACCAGATAATCTGGTTTCCAAAATATAGAGATCTTGATAAGAATGATTAGAATGTGATGGGCTATGCTCATAGCATTAACACGTGCTTACAAGGCAAGGACTCACTGAACAAGTGGAAAATAAACAGGAAATGAGGCAAACTGCAGTAGCTGACAATACAAAAGCATCACTGACAATATCTACTTTACTCCAGTTACCTCTCTCGTTTACTTTAATTCCAAAAGCTTATTTAGGGCCAGATTCTGCCACTCTTACTTTTGTCGGGGGCTCTTTGTGGCGTAAGGGGCTACTCATTACAAGTAGAGTGGCAAATATCAGCACTGGATGCCCAATCCCAAAGCAATATTCTGTCGTGTCATGTTGATTCAGCACTCCTTACTCAGGTAGAATAAAGACTGAAGTTTCACTAAATTCAATTGGAATTTTGCTTGTGAAAGGAGTAGTGTGCAGAATAAGGCCCAGAATTGTACGAAAGGGTGGGTAAACCAGTTAAGATAAGACAAGCACTGGTTGAAAACATTTGGAATCCCTGCTCAGAAGCAAAACCCGGAGTCAGATTCTGCCACCCTCATTCACATAACGTTATTCTGCAAGTAGTCCCACTGGCACCACTGACAGACCACCTCTATCACTGAATCTGAGACTGATCTTGTCTGGAGAAGGAATCATTAACTAGCAATCACAGGAACCACTCAGATTAAATCTACATCTGCTGTGACATCAGAGAGACAACTCAAAGTGAGTACATTGCTGCTCTGTAATGGTTGTGAAATGAGGCCCCCAAAGAGAACCTTCTGTGAGGTGCACAAAAAGCTTGCAATATATAAACAAAATATTAATTCCTTACCGCTCTGGAATAAAGGAATGGAACTGGGAGGAAATACCAGTAAGGGAGTTCTTATGCCAATATTTCTAATAGCAGAAGCAGTGCAACTCTGACAAAAGCATGTTTCCTTTCTGGCATTACTGTTTTTTATACTGCTAGAGGCCTCAACTCAAGACCAAGGCACCATGTGTATGTGTTGCACAAAAAATGTAATAAAAGACAATCCCTGCGCCCAAGGAGCAATTCTGACTGTATCCCAACAAGAAAGGTTCAGATATGTTTTTAGTTGTTTTTCCAAACCAAAACTTTCAAAGGGTTCCCCCATCACTAATAATAAACTCCTCCCATCTAACATGATGAAATGAGCCATGACCTGAAAGTAATGAAACAGAGTAGACACACACACAAAGGCAATACATCTGATTCTGACCT
The DNA here is from genome assembly GCF_965140295.1 of Lepidochelys olivacea. Taxonomy (NCBI): domain Eukaryota; kingdom Metazoa; phylum Chordata; order Testudines; family Cheloniidae; genus Lepidochelys; species Lepidochelys olivacea. Next base: position 41,187,144 of record NC_140414.1, on the reverse strand, counting down.
CATGCCCTTACAAATCAAGAGTAATTCCATGGAGGTCTGTCAAGGTTCCTCCCCCACTCTGAACTCTAGGGTACAGATGTGGGGACCTGCATGAAAAACCTCCTAAGCTTATCTTTACCAGCTTAGGTCAAAACTTCCCCAAGGTACAAAATATTACCCCCGTTATCCTTGGAATGGCCGCTACCACCACCAAACTAATACTGGTTACTGGGGAAGAGCTGTTTGGACGCGTCCTTCCCCCCAAAATACTTTCCAAAACCTTGCACCCCACTTCCTGGACAAGGTTTGGTAAAAAGCCTCACCAATTTGCCTAGGTGACTACAGACCCAGACCCTTGGATCTTAAGAACAATGAACAATCCTCCCAACACTTGCACCCCCCCTTTCCTGGGAAATGTTGGATAAAAAGCCTCACCAATTTGCATAGGTGACCACAAACCCAAACCCTTGGATCTGAGAACAATGAAAAAGCATTCAGTGTTTTACAAGAAGACTTTTAATAAAAAATAGAAGTAAATAGAAATAAAGAAATCCCCCCTGTAAAATCAGGATGGTATATATCTTACAGGGTAATTAGATTCAAAAACATAGAGAACCCCTCTAGGCAAAACCTTAAGTTACAAAAAAGATACACAGACAGAAATAGTTATTCTATTCAGCACAATTCTTTTCTCAGCCATTTAAAGAAATCATAATCTAACACATACCTAGCTAGATTACTTACTAAAAGTTCTAAGACTCCATTCCTGTTCTGTCCCTGGCAAGCGCAGCATACAGACAGACACACAAAACCTTTGTTTCTCTCCCTCCTCCCAGCTTTTGAAAGTATCTTGTCTCCTCATTGGTCATTTTGGTCAGGTGCCAGCGAGGTTACCTTTAGCTTCTTAACCCTTTACAGGTGAGAGGAGCTTTCCCCTGGCCAGGAGGGATTTCAAAGGGGTTTACCCTTCCCTTTATATTTATGACAAGGTCTCTAGAGAAACACCAAGGTAAATTTAGAGAGAGTGAAATGAGAATTAGGCCCAATATCTCTGCTTAGCTAGCCTCTATCAAGTGCTATAGGCATCAAGATCTCAAGTAAAATTCTCCTAGATACTTAGCTACTGACACGGATGACTCAATGAGTGCAAGCTAGTACAGTACTTTGGTAAATGCAGGTGTCTATTACAAAGGTGGATACTGGGAGGATACAAGGCATGATGCTGTGAAAAATCTAGCTGTATTTATGCTTATTTGGATAGAATTTGTGATTTCTTTAAAGTGGGTTAAATATAACTGATTATTTTTCTCTGCAGCCTATAAAGAGAAAATCACAGCAGATACCGATTTCTTCCCAGCAGCTGCCTATAAGCACTTGATCTCATCCCTTCCCACAGAAAAGAAAAAAAACAGTCTGGTCCTGTAGTACAGGTGGTCTGACTGCACATATTTGTGCAGTGTTTACCAACACAGAAACTAAAAAATATGGTTGATAAAGGGTGTAGTGCTAGGAATGTGAGTGCTTCAGGTTATTATTTTTAATGTAAATCAGAAATCAAATCAGTAGGAATCCCAATCATGTCATTTTAAAAAAAAAGTATTTCAAACCTAGAATCAAAGACAACTCTGTATGTGTTGCCATATCAGGTTGATGAACATGAAGGCCCTCATTTAGATTTTGCACCAAAGACATGCCAATCAGTGGAGGCTTTAACAGCCGATATCTCTTTGATGCTGCTGTTGTGCCAGAAGTGTCATCATGAGAGTTCTGATCTAATTTATTCAGGTCATTTATGTCTCTGGGTAAGTAAAATCAGTCATTCTTTAGACTTCCTATTTACTAAGTAATTAAAATTCTGACTGAACATAGATAATTTTCCTAATTGAGTAAACCCTGTTACTATATAAAAAAAATTAATCCTTCTTACCAAAAAATGGAAAATGTCTTCATTGCAAGAATCAGCTTATGAACCAATAGACCTGTTCAAAGGAAAGGTTGCCAGAATATTTTTTAACATTGAAAAACAATGTATTTTTCCTTAGCCTCATTCTCAGAAACAGCTGAACCATTTTGGCTGAAACTTACCAAAAAAAAAAAAAGAAGTCAGCCTGAGGCAGACAACCGGCACGAAGTAATTGGAAACAGGGTGTTGTAATGGGAAGGTACCAGCCTCACCTATAATAAGCTTTAAAAAAAATTCAGTCATTCTTTCTGCAGACTTCTTATTATATCCAGTTCTCTCTCTCTCTCTCTCTCTCTCTCTCTGTGCTTGTGTATACATACACAAACACACACACACACACCCCACCTTTAAACATCTAGTTCAAGTGAGAGACATCTGATCTGGCCAATACACTGGGGTGGGCGATACCAAGGCCCCTCCCATTTCCCACTACTGCCCAACCACTTCCATGCACTTGCATGAGTGGGGGAGAAAGAGCAGCTGCTCGCCTACTCCCGTACAGGGTCTGGAGATGTGGGTACTGTATGCAGAGATTTAAAGGGACTCTTTATGCCTCCCCTTACTTTTTCTGTGTGGGCACCCAGCCATGTCATAATTGAGCCCTTACATAATACACTTTTTGAGGCAGAAACTGTCTGTATTTTTTGTCTTGCACAGTGCTGAGCACACAGTATTATTGTTTAAATGCAGACAAAGTCCGAAGTCTGGACTCATTCACACATATGCACTGTCACCAACAATAGTAAGGGTACACCATTTTGAAGAAGGGCAGAACTTGGCCTATAAGACAATATGATATTTGTCAATTAAATCCGAGTGCTTATTTTCAGAAGAAACAACCACAGAGATCTCATACATGAGGTTCCAGAGATTTAATTCAAGCAACCCAAATTTGGACCTCAATAGCATATTTCCCACTGCTGTTTGCACACAAGCAGCTATAAAGTGCTCTCTCAAAAAAGCACGATTGATTCCACACATCATTAACACAGAAAGGGAAAATTATCTCTGTGTCAAGCTCATATGTAGCCTGTGTGCAGTGACTCTAAGCTAGAACACCTGCAAACATTTGAATACCAGAGGCCACTTAAAATAAATTCTGTTAAAAGGAAAACACCTGTTAAAATTATATAGTTTGTACACCAGGCCAAATGTACAATATACTACAATGAATTATCTCAATGGCTCAGATTTTGCTCTCAATTCCACTAGTGTAAATCTGGAGTAATTCCAAATTTAGGGCCAGGTTCTACATCATTAAAATCAATTGCCAACTCCCATTTACTTCAATACTCCAGGATAAAACATTTAACCCTTGTAAAATGCAACAGAAACTGGCCCTAACTCAATAATTAGCATACAAAATGGAGCTGTTAAAATAATAAAAATTACAATGTAAACTGATAAACAAATTTGTCCTGGTTTAAAAACAGAGATTTGGAAACAAATGCATATTCAGTTTTCCCCTATTATTCTGAGAGACATTTTTTAAAAATCCATCTCAAAAAAAATTAGCCTTCTTACTTTTTTTTCCCTTTTTTCTGAAATTAACTTAAATGTTTGAAAAATTTCTACCGTACAAGTGGCAAAAAAACCCCAACATGAAACAGATGGCAAAATACCAAAAATAGAGAGAGAAGCCTGAACAGCTAATTAGTGTGCATTCCCTCCTGATAGAAATGAATCATAAGGAGAGATGTAAGGGAGGCAAGCTGCACTGAAGTGCAGTTTGCCACTGACAGTAAGTGCAGAGAAGAGTTTTTTAAAATCACAGTTAGATATACTTGCTAACAGGTGGCCAAATCATGCTAATTGACTTTAAATAGAACTCCTCACTGATTTAAATGGGGAATTATGCTTAAAAAAAAAACAGTGGCATAATATTATTTCTGGGGGAATTCTGCAGCACTGTGCATGCGCAGAATTTATGTCTCCTGCAGATTTCTTTGCTTCCCCACAGAAAAATGGCTTTCTGACAGGGAAGCAAAGGGAAGCCACAAGACCCTCTCCAGCAGTATTTTTCAGGTGCCCAGGGCAGGAGACAGAGAAGGAAATAACTGTGGGGTAAGGGGCAGGACTTGGGATGACGCGGCTGGTGGCTTCCTAACATTTGCCAAACTCAGCTGCCAGTGCCGGCTAGGCTGGAGAGGACAGGACTTCCTCTTCCCCTGCAGGGCATCTGGAGCTGTGTCAGACCCACCCCCAGATGTCTCCACAAGTTGTAGGAAGCTCTGCAAACTCACCCACACACACTTCCTGCACCCATTGCTCCTCAGCTGCAGGGGGAGGGATCACTCTGCAGGAGCTGCTCCCACTCTGCCCAACCCCCGTGCATTCAGACCGCCTCATATCCAGACCCTCCTGACCAGCCTCACCACCCCACAAGCCTCACCCGCCACACACACACCCAGAAGCCTCCCCCCCCCAATAAGCCCCACTCTCCCTGCACCTGGACCACCCCAACGAGCCACCCGCCCCCAGATCCCTACCCTACAAGGTCCAACCAGCTGCACCTGGAGCCCCACCCCACTGAGTCCCACTCCACCAGCAAGCCCCCCGCACCCAGATTCCCCTGCTGAGCTCTATTACCCCCCACACACCAAACCCCCCACTAAGCCCCAACCACTTTCACCTGGACCCCCCCCAGCAGAGTCCCATTACCATTGCACCCAGAACCCCCCAACAAGCCCCTGTGCATCCATAGCCCCTGAGCCACCCACATCCAGATTACCCCACACAAAACCCTCTCAACCCTGGATTCCCCCCTGCCCCCCATACACACACACACACTAACTCCTCCATACTTGGATCCTGCCTTTGCACACTTGGTGCACCTAGCATGGAGGAGCAGGGCCCTGGGTGTTTCTGGGGCAGGCCTGGTCCTTGCACTGTGTCACGGTTGGGTCCAGCCTCACCACGAGTCCATGTCCCAGGGGAAGCTGCACAGTGATCTCCCTCCTCTGTACAGCCAGTGGCCTGTACTCCCCAATTCCATGCTGGAGCCTCCACATTTATTTGACAAATAAAATGCACAGAATTTTTCAGAATTTTGAAATAGTGCAAAGAATTTTTATTTTGGCACAGAATTTTTAATTTTTTGACACAGAATGCTCTCAGGAGTAACAATATGGGCTGGAAAGACTGCAATAATTCTACAACAGCATTTTGATCCCAATTGAGGTTTTTTTCTTGAAGAAAAGATCGTGTAATAAGTCATTTTCTAGCATTTAATATTTATTAGTATTTAAAAGATAAACGGCCAGATACACCACTGCACGATTCCAATTTTAAGCCACTATAATGCTATCAACTACCATTTAACAGCCATAAAACTGAAGTAATGTATTGGTGAATCAAGCCCAATGCCAAACACTTTAAACAGGCATTTAAAGTACAAGCAACTTTCAAATGTTTCAACATTTTGAATTTTAAAAGGATAAATTAAGAGACCAAAGGCATAAAGTCCAATCCTGGAAAGCCTTATTCGGGTGATAAAGAACTACTCCCCTGAGTGAGGTTTGCAAAATTAACCCCTTACACAGGCAATGCTTCCATTGACTTCCCAGGGACTATTGCCTGAGTAAAGTCATAAAGCTCTGCTTTTTGAAAGCAATCTTTATGATAAATATAATAGGACTCCCATGAATAAGTACACTACACCAACATCACAGATCACCCACTCAGAAGATATGGAATATAAGGTGGGGAAGAATTAACAGAAAGAACCCCCAAAATTATAATATAAAAACATAAAATGATACAGAGAAATAAGTTGATTATAGAGAAAAATGAATATTATAAAACATGCTGAAGAGAACAGAGTTTAGTCACCACATCTTGTTATGCAATAAGAGCAACAGATTCTATTTTGTGGGTATCTGTGGCACTCTCTATTAGGAATAATACAAAAGCAAGCATAAATTATCTCTTAAGCAACCCCTCCTCCTGTCTTCTCAGTATTAATAATCCTCTCCCCTCCCTTCCTAAGTGGGTGTCCTAAGTCTTGCCTTTAGCCTTCTTCAGACTGTAAATTTTCAGAGCAGGCAATATGTGTAATTCACCAAGTAAATGTAAAAAGAAAAGGAGTACTTGTGGCACCTTAGAGACTAACCAATTTATTTGAGTATAAGCTTTCATAAGCTACAGCTCACTTCATCGGATGCATCCGATGAAGTGAGCTGTAGCTCACGAAAGCTTACGCTCAAATAAATTGGTTAGTCTCTAAGGTGCCACAAGTACTCCTTTTTTTTTGCGAATACAGACTTACATGGCTGTTACTCTGAAACAAGTAAATGTACAGTGCTATATAAATATTTTGTAATAAAATTAATAATATGATTTCCAATAAATGTCATACAGGAATATTATTCTACCAAAGGGCTCTGATAAACTAAAATGCAATGAGAAAAGGAGGACTTGTGGCACCTTAGAGACTAACAAATTTATTTGAGCATAAGCTTTCGTGAGCTACAGCTCATTTCATCGGATGCATTCAGTATTTTCCACTGAATGCACCCAATGAAGTGAGCTGTAGCTCACGAAAGCTTATGCTCAAGTAAATTGGTTAGTCTCTAAGGTGCCACAAGTCCTCCTTTTCTTTTTGCGGATACAGACTAACACAGCTGCTACTCTGAAACCTGTTAAAATGCAATGGTACAGAGAACCTCATGATGGGATTTCTTAAATTATATCACGGTGATTCTTTATGTTAGAACAATGGTTTTCAACCTGTGGACCTGCAAACTATGTCTAAGGTTTCCAAAGGGGTCCGCACCTTCATTTGAAATTTTTTAGGGGTCTGCAAATGAGAATGTTGAAAACCATTGCGCTAGAATGTTGTTTGCTTTTGTTATTTATTGGTTAGTATTTGAAACACATTTTCTTTGCATTTGATATCGTAAACAAGTTATATGTATAAGGATGTGAACACTGGATATAACAGTGATACGATGTTCCCTTGCTGTTCTACGGAAATACAAGAAGCATAAATCTGTCTTGAAGTCAATTAATGTTGATGTTGTTTTAACATCTGCAATTCTTTTAGCTTGATGCCCTGCAGGCACATCCTGCTGTGCTGCCACTGCTCTGCAATATCACACAGAGACGGACGCAAGAGCAAAACAGCAAAATGCGTCTGAGGGATTGAATTGCTGCACCAGAGTAGCACATTCCTCCAACTCACAAGGGGATAGAGATAGAGGAAGATGCTTAGATCAGTGGAGTTGGCTTCTCCTTGAGCATACTTCAAACTACTTTCACCACTGGACTAATCTGGAGATACTGAGCCAGATCCTCGGCTGATGTACCTTGTCGTAGCTCCAATGACCTAAGTGAAGCTATGCCAATAGATACCAGTTGAGGATCTGGTCCACTAACTGTATCCATTGAACAGGCTGTAATATCCTTACATTGAGAATTATCTTACCCCACAGTGAGATTATTCATGGTGTAAGTACTAGTGCAAGTAAGGATGTCAATCTGACTCCATATCAACAAACCCATTTTGTCTGGAGTAACACCCAAAGACTTTCTTACAAGGGAACAGCTATGAAAAAAGAAACGACATGATATTAAAGGGCAATAATTTTCTAAACTGAATGTTTACTGAAACTTTTCCAAAGACATCCTTTGTTCTTTAAATGTAATCCATGCTTCCTCACTCCCAACATTTAGCTCTCTCATTGAAATATCACAAAACACTCAAAAGGCTTGCAGTTGATGTGGTTAAATGGCAAGACTATTTGGTTTTGGGTCAGACGTTTCTGCTGTAGATTAAACTACTCTTCATTTCCCTGAAGGTCTACCTCTGCATACTAATGGGTATTTTCTGATGTTTCTAAAGGGACAGAGACTCACATCAAGGTAGTTCTTTTCACTTTCTGAGTCTTCTTGCCAGTCAATGGCTGTAAGAAAAGGTGCTGCAGAAAACATAATTAGTAACCAGCATGAGGGTCAAATTCTGCTCTCATAATCCAGTAAAGATGGCGTAATTGCACTGAAGTAAGCAGAGTTATTCTGATTTACACTGGTGTTACAGCATTTGAGAATTTAAGTTGTTATAAGCAGATGGCCAAGTTCTTTTGTTATTTGTTACAAAAGTGAAATTGAACTCCAGCAGTAGTTGTCCTAATTAAGAAATGTAATGGATTCATAGACTGGTGCATAAAACTTGGATACAGTAAAAGTTAAAAGTATTCTTTATCTCCAGGTATTATATATGTAAGAAGCAAGCTAAGTTTTAATTTGGATCGGCCAAGGTTGTAATTCACGTACCTGCACACTATAGTATTAGCTGACAAGAATACTGTAAATAATCATTCTGTAAAACTCTCTACAGAAAATGTTACTCCCATAATCACTCACATTGTTTAAATCATACCAGTCTTTTAAAGGTGTATTAAAGTACCTTCACATTTTCTAACGCAAGATGCTCCACTCCGGCCAGAGGCACGCAGAATAGGTCCCTATGTCAGCTGCATTCTAGGATGGGACCCCTATGTAATTTACAACATCCCTCATACTCTAACTTATGCCATCTGCAACTGGCCCCATGGATCTAAAAGCATACAGAACTGAGAGTCAGAAACTGATTTCTTATCCCACTGCTATCACTTGTTTCGATCACGATCCTGCCTCACTGAAGTCAACAGCAAAATTCCTACTGATTTCAACTGGGTAGGGTCAGACCCTGTGAGAGATTCTACCACTGTTACTTATGTTAGTAGCACTGTACAATTCAAGTAACCTCATTTAAATCAATGGGGCTATTGATGGAGTATGGTACAAGCTTTCTCTCAGCTTCTTTTGGGAGGGAAGAACTTGCTGCATGTAAGCTGACAAGATGACAGTGTTCATACATACCAGAATCTGACAGCCAATTAGAAGCATAGACTTTCCCATACCAGATCAACTCACTGGTCCATCAGTTTTAACAGAACTGCTGCTGCTGTCCCTTTTGACCATAAGAAATCAGAGTGGCAGGCTGTTTATCAATACCATAACTAAAGTGAACAGGTAGGAGATGTTGGCTGAAGTTATTAGCTATTCATGAATGGAAATAGTTAAATTTAAAGGCACTAATCCTGCAGTTATATCCATGCAGGTGGACTTGCACCCACTGAAGCCAGTATGCCTTTATGCAGGTGCAAGGCTTTGCCCATGTGGACTTGGTTCCAGGACCAGGCCCTTCAGCAGTGGTTCTCAGACTATGGTATTTGTACCTCCAGTGGTTTGTAGAGCTCTTGGTGGTGGTCTGCAGAATGAAGAATTTTGTGAACTAAGCAAATAGTAAGAAATAAATGTACTACTGAGGAGAAGACGGTCTGATGAAGTCCGCAGAAAGAAAACAATTTATGAATCCACAAAATCAGAATAATTAAAAATGGAGAAGGCCATTTAGCTCATCTACTCCATCTCCCAGTCAGCTGGCAGGATTGTTCCCAATGGCACATGTAGTTCTGTACTGCAGTGTTTCCCAAACTTGGGATGCCACTTGTTCAGGGAAAGCCCCTGGTGGGCCAGGCCGGTTTGTTTACCTGCCGTGTCCGCAGGTTCGGCCTATCGCAGCTCCCACTGGCCACGGTTCACCGCTGCAGGCCAATGGGGGCTGTGGGAAGCAGCGCTGGCTGAACCATGAGCTGGTGCTGTTCATTTAATTGGCTCACCCACAAAGAGTGATTACCGGCATGGATCATAAAATAAAAAAATGGAGAAGAGAAGAAAAACAGGCTCTGGCTTACGGCATAGATAAATCCATAAAAATAGGAATAAATAATAGAAAGACAAGTAATAAAGAATAAAGTGATGATCAATAAATAAGCAAAATGACAATATTTCATCTCCCAATAAGCAAGTATTAACCTAACAACTGGGTATAATTTATCATTTAATGCCAGAAGCTACCACACATCATCCAGTATTAATCATCGTTACTGTAAGCTTTAATATATCATTGAAATCATTGCAAATTTCTCTGCTTCAGCCCTTCAAAAGGGCAGTGTCTCCTGTTTACAAAACCAGATCTTCAAGGTTGGAAGCAAAAGACCCTACATATACAAAGAACAATGTGGTTTGCACATAATATTGACATCTTGTTTGCTTGCTTACATTCTGCTTGTGTGTGTGTGTGTGTTTTAAATGTTCAACGAGCTCACTCCTCAAAAAGAGGCAGATACCGCCCCCATTTCTGTGTCTGTTGACATGAGCCTTCCCTCAGTTAATGCACATGTATTTTTTGTTTGTTTGTTTTTTGACTGTATACATTCGTGCTCAGTGGAGACAAAGGGTAACATTAGGCTGCCTATGTTCCCTATAGCTTTGCCAGAAGGTTATTCTCCATCATGGTTCTACACTGGTCGAGTATTATATCATTACATTAATGCTGTAGTGATTGAACATTAAACGTTCTTAAAACCCAAGACAAAACATCTCGTCTCCTCCAGTACCAATACAGACTAAGTAGTAGTAGCTCACAGAATGTTGCATTGTCTCTTGCATTCCTGCTAAGAGAATGAGAGTTAATATCAGAGAGTGAAAGAATGTAAAAAAGATAGCTAACTTCAGCGCTATAAGACAATGGTAGAGAAAGATAATGGTTGAAATTCTCACTGGTGTGACCTGGCATAACTCCAACTGACTCCATGTAAGTAAGGTCAAAGATACTGATGTGAGCAACCACACCATAGTGAACTGAGGCTGAGAGCTGTTAATGTATAGATGGCAAATATTTTTAGCAAGAGACAGGCAACAGGTCTAGGACCTAGAAAGACTACAAAAGACACCCTACATCTGTACCACTGACCAGAACTAGGGGGAAAAAAACCAGGTGCTGGTACAGTACGTTAATCGTTGTATAAAGAAAATGGGAGTACCTAAATATCAATAGTATTTTTCTTTTCCTTTCACCCACCCCTCATTTACAATCCCCTGAACAATCTATTCTTCCCACCACCACCCCTGTCATCACCTTCTTATACTCCTGCTACAGCAGCACCATTGTGCACATAGTATGTGAAAGAGACCAGATAACCAACATCAAAGCTCAAGACAGTTTTAAAACAAAACATTTTAAAAAATCAGTTTGGAGTTAAATGATTTATCCCACTAGCCCTTCAGAGTGGGAGCCACAGGGATCAGTGAGGTGGCCAATGAAAAGAGGGAAAGGGGGATTTCTCCTTCATTCCCTTGAAGCAGCAGTCAGGAGAGGTACAATAGACTAGAGCAGCACAGGAGGAGATCTTCGAAGCACAGCAAGAGGGAGCTGTAGTTAAAGGCTACAATCAGGATTTCGAGGATCTGGGACAAAATGAGAAGGCCTCATCCCCCATTCCAAAATTTCCAACAACTCTCTCCTTCCTCTTTTTTTTTTGCCCACCCAGGTGGTTGGTCCATTGCCTTTTGGTTTTTTTAAAGCTATTTATATGAATTTGTTGTTTCCTCTTTTTTAATTCTAGGTTTGTAAAATAGTTCTCTAACCAATGCAATCTGTTGGGGGATTGTATTCCAATTAATCTCACCATCTGATCCAAAGTGAGGTGACTCAGTGCGGGGCAGCACTGAAGTCAAGCCTTTAGGAAACTGAAACAGGACCAGCACCCAACACCAAGGCTCAGATCTGTCCATTTGGGTGTAGACTTTTCCATCCACTGCACCACAGCTGTTCATGCCTCACTCTCCACATCCCTGCCATCTTATTCACTCCTCTCACTTTGTCAAGCTGTCCAACACACACCAACCCCTTTCCACCTAACTTACACACCCTTTACCCTGTAGGAAGCTGGGGATCTTTCTCCCCACAGCCCAGAAGAAAAGGAGCTGAATGTCAGATACCTGGTTCCCTCCTGACGGTTCACCACCTTTTTCTGGCAGACTGTGATTTTCTCCTCACCATTCATCCTGCTCATGATGAAGAGGGACTGTGCAATTCATCTAATCTCCACATAGAGCATTCACGTGTTGGGACAGGGAGAAAAACACATGAGGTACCTAGAACTGGAGTTAATCTGGTACCCCTGCTGCTCCCTACCATGAACTACATACAGCAGCTTTAGCTGAAAAAATGTCATGTTTCCAAGATGTTTCCATTTCACAGGATTTGGAATGGACCCATTTTCCACAACATTTTCAATTTGTATTTTTAATCAAAAATTTATTCAAATTTTTATCAAAATTGTTTTCAAAACTGTTATTTACATTTACTGTTTACAAAAAAATACATATTCTGATTGCAAACCGAGGGCTTGGGGCACATGAAAAATTTCAGTAAACATTTTAATTAAAATATCAAGGCAACAATGTCAAGGAAAATCTTGCAAAATGTACACAATTTAATAATGCTGACAATTTTTCATGCAGCATCATTTTGTGAAAAGACCATTTTTTTAAACTACATCATGTTGTGCAAAAAATGTCAACCAGCTCTGCTCAGCAACTGCCCCCATTAGCCAGGAGTTAAACCGGAGCCAGGACAGTGTTCTGATATGTACCCACCTCAGAAGGCTCTGCCACTGTGCTGGGCTCCCACTGAGAATGAGCCTATGTAAATGACAGGTTTCAGAGTAGCACCCGTGTTAGTCTGTATTCACAAAAAGAAAAGAAGGACTTGTGGCACCTTAGAGACTAACCAATTTATTTGAGCATAAGCTTTCGTGAGCTACAGCTCACTTCATCGGATGCACTGAAATGGGCTGAAGCTCACGAAAGCTCATGCTCAAATAAATTGGTTAGTCTCTAAGGTGCCACTACTACTCCTTTTCTTTATGTAAATGACAGTGGAGCACGGGCACTAGGCTGTCCCTCTCACTGCCTAAAAGAGGTCGAAGCAAAGCTTTCACATTCAACGCACACAGACAAGGAGGGAGCACAAGAGCTCTCTCCATGGTCTAGTCTCCAAAGTAACAATAACACTGACTACACCTTCACTTGCAGGCCTGCTGTTGCTCTCTTCCAGTCACCTCTGGCTAGCTCAGATAGCAGGTGGTCAGAAGGGAGTTGGGGGAGTGCAGCAAAACACTATCTGTAGGAAGGTTTGCAAGCTGTAGGTGAGCTGATAGGGCCAAAGGCAAGACTATTCATCTCAACAGATATGAGACCAGAATCAAATTTCATGTTCTAGTTTTTAATCAGTCAAGGTCTGAAATCTGATCTGGCATTTGAACCAAAATGATGGAAGTCTCTTGAGAACGGCTGTTCTATCTCCTCTACATCCCATTTCCCCACTATCCCAGATTTTCATTCGCCATTTCTATCTTCTGGAAAGAGAGTCTGCAGGTTTCCACCATCATTCTGGCCTCTTCAGAGTTGCAAGCGGCCTGATTTGCCAGCCACCATAAAGGGGCAGTAGGAGAAGAGACAAGCTGGTATCCCTAAAAGAGTATGGCGAGGAGGCTGCCCAATTTCTGCTTTGAAACATAGATGTAGAAATTAGCCTTTTGTGGATTGGATCCATTCTGGATCTGAATATCCCCGAAGTTTAGTATGGTCTGGATCAGAAGTCCTGATTTGAATCCATTTCTACTAGAAACATTCTCTCTAATGTTTCCACACAGAATTCACATGCCCAGTTGAAAAAAGACTGAGTTAAGAAATAAGACCCTTATCTGTGGGAGTGGTACAGTTATTTGTCTTTGTAGCAGTAGTTCAGTATATTTAATTCTGATTTCTTATCCTGATAAACTTTCAGCTTGGGCTATTTGTATCATGTCCAGCTGTGTGATATAAGGCACTATGATTTACACCAAGGCTGTGCTCATTTTCTGCTCAGGGTTTGTCTAGAATTGCATTTCCTTCTAGGGAACTTCTGCTGCACTTTCAGTTGGGTTTAAGAGTAGAGTCAGGAGATTTTCAGTGCTGTAAAGTATCATATTTTTAATTGCTGAAATTGAGTTCTGACACAGCCACCAGACTCCGTAAATAGCTGACACCTTGTTGCTGCTGTTTGACCTATGCACAGCTTGACCAGTGACTTCCCTAAATTAGAGAAACCTCAAGGTCACCTTGTCTGCCCTGTTATATTGGACCCAATAGAAAAAGGAGCTGCTAGAGGGAAGATTAAACTTTGAATCTGGTCTGATTCTTTCCAAGTCAGACCCAGGACAGCAACTGCCATCTGGGTGCCCAAACAACCAATGTATTTTTTACATGCCAGCAAAGTCCACTCTAAAAAACAGACCAATGCCCTTTTTGCCAGTATAACTTCCAACTAGGGCTTATGCTGATAAAATAAATGTAAAAAAAACCAAAACCCAAAAACAAAATCACACCGCTAATCACCATTACTATACTGGTGAAATTTTCTAGTGCAGACCTGGACAGAGACTAGAAACAAAACACTAGAAACTTCACTAGAAGCTTGATAACAGGTCATAAAAGCTCTGTATTTCTCCTTTTAACATCCATCTGCAATTTCTCACAATTTTCCAAGAAATCCCCTGATCCTTTACACATGCCTCACAATAGTAGTGCATCCCCATTACATTGAAAGGTAAAGTGAAACCTTGTAGAGTAAATGAAAGATGTTGTATACCAATGGTACTAATCAATGAACTCTTCATAACTACACCAGATTCTCGTAAGATAATAAGGGGAAAACTCAACTGTTTTTCTTTTCGCTTCAAGGAACAAATCATAACATGTTCACTTTCTAAGAAGAATTCATTATTCAGCAACCGATGCAAGAAGCCATCCTGGCCTTGAATTTCTCATTCACTGCATGACAAATTAATCTATTTGAGGCTGTGATACAGTGCAGGATATCTGCACATTGTGTTTTTTCTGTTTGGACATTTCTCACTGGTAGGTTGGGGCAAGCTGTTCACAAAGACTTTCCTAGCTAATGTATGCAGACATACGCTCCCCCGCGACCCATTGGGAATGCTCCGTAGGGACACAAAAATGTTACTGAAAAGTCATTAAGAATAATGGCTATGCATGGAGGATTGTGAAGTGGCAATCAGCAAGATAGTGTTTATTGTCTGTAACTGTTGGGGGCTGGGATAAAGGTTTAGGCTGACCTGAACTGATTTGAGAAGATGACAAAATGTGTAAATGGGCTTCTTAGATACCAGATTGAAAAAAGGGACTTTCTGGATAACAAAGGAACCTGCTTTCCTATAAAGAAGAGAGACCCATGCTGGGATGCAGAGTCTTCCTGAGTATCGAGATGCCATCTCAAAATTAATTGAGACAAGCTTTGACATGTAAGACAAAGCACTTTCATACTTACAGCTTTAAGCTTATTGGCTACCAAGCAATATTTTAATTAATATTCATTAAACAATTTTAATTATATTATACAATTTGAATTCAAAATTATTAAATTCTATTATTTTTGGATAATCTTGGTTTCATATAATCAGTTAGCAATGTCTAAGGCTGTGCATCATTTTGAGTCACATAAGAGCTGCTGCATTAATCTACAAAGTCATTCCTCTACTTGTTAGGGCCAGATTTTCATATGTATTTAGGCACCATAGATGCCCTAACTACCTTTGAAAAGCTGGCCCTAATGCCAATGTGAGGTGCTTTAAAATATTGTGGGATTAAAAAGCCAGTATAAATCAATATTGATTATATTTTAAAAAAAATGTATTAGTCTAATCAGTTAAGGGTAGAATACTAATTTGTTCTGTTTTCCTCTGCCTGCCTTATATATTAATATTTTATCACCTTCCAAACCCTTATGTTCTACATTAACTTCAAAAATGTTCAGCCCTCGACATGCTATGTTCTGGGATGTTCAAAGTTTAATACATCCACATAGGCCATCTTACTTTTTCAAAGTCTTTTCTTTTGGCTGTCAAATTTGGACTTGTGTGACTTTTCTAAATTAGAACAAAATGCCAAAGCCCTCTGACCTATTATTGCATTTCTTCCAGTTCCCTCATGACAGGGCTAAATGCACAGTGGAAAGAAATGTCCCATTAAAATCTCACAAAAGTATGCCAGGCCTCTTTCCCCTGACTGAATTTTTGTCATTACACAAGGTTGAGAGATTCCCTAACAGAGCTGCAAGACTTCTGCTAGCATTGTTCATTTAAAAGTGTTGTACTACTGTTTTTCTTGTTGTTGTTGTTTTCTTTTTAAACACTTGAAAAGCTACAGTGGTGTGCTTTATAACAGGAACCATAAAAGTCCATGTTTGTAGCCTCTTCTAGACAGACAATTGCTCATTCTTTCTATTTCCATAAGCAAGTTTACTTATGTGTACAAAACTAAAAAGAGAGGAAATTTGAGAGGCTTGTGCAGCTCAGTGCCATCTTCTTGGTAGCTCATATATTTTAGGTCATTATTTCATAAGCATGTGCCTGTAGAATTTCTTTTCTTCAGATTTGCAACTGCCGTTTTTCTTTTAAGTAATTGACATGCACTCCACTTTACTGCCTGATTACAGAAATTGCTGCACTGATTCCTTCAGAAATTCACCAGCCTATGGAAGTCCCTTAAGAAAAAAAAAATAAAGGAAGACTGACCAAGCTTCACAAACTTGTGGAGCCAATGGGTTTGCTGACAATGGGGTCCTTCTCAGGGGTGATGAGTTGATAGGTTAAAATTCTTAATTTTCCCCTCCCCCTCACAACCCCACACCCACACATTAAGCTTTACAGACCCTGGAGTTAATCTAACCCGTGGTCAGAGTCACGTCCTTTCATGGCTGTTGATGGGAGCTCAAGCTTCGCAACCAGTCCTCAAAATGCCCTATTTAGAACCCAATACAGTAGAACCTCATTAATCTGCATTTTCTATTTGTTATCACTATCATTTGTTAATAAAAAAGCTATCTCCCCACTTCCCAGCAAGCAGATAATGTATTGAAAGTTCAGTTTTACTTATACACAATAGACTTCAGTACATTGACTAGTCCAGCGGTGGCCAAGCTGTAGCTTATGAGCTGCATGCAACTCTTTTACAATTAAAATGAGCTCCCAGAGCCCCACACATTCCCCCATTCTCCATCTATCAGACTGAGGTAGGGGGAAGCTCAGAGCTTCTGTCTCTTCATATTGATAATCAAAAGGTTTAATTATTATTATTCTAGTTTTTTCCCTGATTCATGTTTTTTAAAATGTTGCCCAATTAAGTAGAGCATCATTGAGACATGAAGTTCATCTGAACAAAAAGATGTGTACAAATATCAAACCTGTTCTCTATAACAAGGACTGAGTGCATGTTTACAGTCTGTTTCACCTTGTTCATTAACCCGGAAAGAACTAATTAGCCCCCTACTACCACCTTAAAAAAGAGAGAGAGAAACCCTGAAAAGAACTGTCACATCCAAGTCACTGCACTTGCATCCACACCTCCTTCTCCCCATCAGGTAGCAGAACCTTTCAGTCTAGGAAACATGGTGCTTTACTTTAACATTTGTAGATTTTCTGCGGTTGAATGTTTATTTACGTTTAAAATACTAAAAAAGTTAGCTATTCTTTCCAGTTTGTTGTAACTTCTTGCAATACAAGACAAGCGTGTTTTTGAAGGGTTAAGGAGTCATTCAAAAACTCCTAAAACCAGGCTTTTTGAAGAGTAGGGCAGGTGTGCATGATTGTTCTTTGCTACAGGGGAAGGTGTCATCTGGTGGGACACAGAGGCATGGGCCAGTGGTTTAAACACAAAACTGGGATGCCGGAATTTTTGTGTTTTACTCCTGGCTCTGACAATCATTCCTGCTGGGGCATCAGGCAAGAGTTTTCCAAGCAGTTAAAACTATGGGGGTAATATTTACCTACCTCGCAGAAGGGCTGTATGATTCTTCATTAAAGTGTAGGTGCGGTGCTACATAAAGCTAATTTTTATGAACATAAAATCCCTTTAAAACTGCAAAATATTATTTTGAGCACTGAGATACTGTAATAAACAGACACTCTAGAAACTCTAGGTCAGGTATGCCACTGCTGTAAATTGGCATTACTGTATACTGAATAGTGTTGCTACGTTTCAGATGGTTTTCTGTGAAATACTAGAGAGACTGACGCACCAGTTACCATGGTGCACACTCATACTTCTGAAATATTTCTGCATCAGAGACAGTGCTCAAAAGAAAGGGTTCGGATGCCCAGGATTCTAAATTTCCTTTTCTCAGCAAGCTGTCCATAAAGCAGAATTAAGTATGGAGTAGCATCACCATCTTTGGCAGGTGTGCTCAAACTTCCTTATCCAGTGGCTATATCAGCAACTTTACAGGCACTCAAGACTGCAGTTGATTTGTGGAAAATGGAGATGACTGTCCTCAAAAAGTCTTCTAGACTTAGCATAGGATGTGACTGATGAGAGGAAAATGAAAAAAACAGATGATAGACTAAAGAAGGGTAAACAGATTCACTTACCATAGGCCCAATCCTGCTGCTGGCTCTGCATGGAAATAGGGGTCCATATGGATAGCTAGCTGCAGAATCAGGGCCTAGGAGCTCAATGCTGCAACCTTACATATGCTGCATGTTACTTACTGAAGAAAGCAGCCCTAGTGAAGACAATGGGACTAGTTGCTTAAGTACTATTCAGCGTGAGTAAGCTGTGCAGTATCAGACCCTCAGTAATAGGGACATTATAATACAACAGAGCTGGTCAGAACATTTTTGTCAAACTATGCTGTTTCATCAAGCCCGTATCAGTTTTGATGAAACTTTTCTTGGGCAAGTTTCAGAAAGAAAGAGACACTACTGCTGGGTGGTTAAGGTACTGTCCTGGGATGTGGAATCCCAAATGCTGGCCCTACACTAGGGAAATCTGTTTATACTACTCTAAACTATTGTCTGTTTTCTTCATTTTACTTTCATCAGTCAAATAGCTCATTTTTTCAATTAGAATTGTGTTAACTATGTAGAACAATGATGCTTTTAAGTAAAACTATGGAATTTCCATGTATTCTACTTACCCTTTTTTATCTGTCCTCAAGATGCAAATGATTTATAAATAACTTTAAAACAATAAAAAAACCTTCCCTTTCTGCTACACAGACCTGAATGTCTGCTGAATTTTAAGTGACCAGGAAATAAAAACAGAAGGAAAATATGTGGAAAGGTATAAAACTCTTATAGAAAATATGTTTATATTTTAAATTTTATTCCAAAGGCAAACATTTATAATAAGATTAGCAGGAACTTGCAGAATTAGATTTCACAGAAGACCAAAAGATGAATAAAATATTAGAGTCTGTCAAGGTTCCTCCCCCACTCTGAACTCTAGGGTACAGATGTGGGGACCTGCATGAAAAACCTCCTAAGCTTATCTTTACCAGCTTAGGTCAAAACTTCCCCAAGGTACAAAATATTACACCTTGGACTGGCCGCTACCACCACCAAACTAATACTGGTTACTGGGGAAGAGCTGTTTGGACGCGTCCTTCCCCCCAAAATACTTCCCAAAACCTTGCACCCCACTTCCTGGACAAGGTTTGGTAAAAAGCCTCACCAATTTGCCTAGGTGACTACAGACCCAGACCCTTGGATCTTAAGAACAATGAACAATCCTCCCAACACTTGCACTCCCCCTTTCCTGGGAAATGTTGGATAAAAAGCCTCACCAATTTGCATAGGTGACCACAGACCCAAACCCTTGGATCTGAGAACAATGAAAAAGCATTCAGTGTTTTACAAGAAGACTTTTAATAAAAAATAGAAGTAAATAGAAATAAAGAAATTCCCCCTGTAAAATCAGGATGGTATATATCTTACAGGGTAATTAGATTCAAAAACATAGAGAACCCCTCTAGGCAAAACCTTAAGTTACAAAAAAGATACACAGACAGAAATAGTTATTCTATTCAGCACAATTCTTTTCTCAGCCATTTAAAGAAATCATAATCTAACACATACCTAGCTAGATTACTTACTAAAAGTTCTAAGACTCCATTCCTGTTCTGTCCCCGGCCAAGACGACTACAGACAGACCCTTTGTTCCTCTCCCTCCTCCCAGCTTTTGAAAGTATCTTGTCTCCTCATTGGTCATTTTGGTCAGGTGCCAGCGAGGTTACCTTTAGCTTCTTAACCCTTTACAGGTGAGAGGAGCTTTCCCCTGGCCAGGAGGGATTTCAAAGGGGTTTACCCTTCCCTTTATATTTATGACAGAGTCATACAACCAATACAGCTAAAATGGAAACAGACTAAACTCCTTTCACCGTCAATCACAACTCAGCTGGTAAAAAGATCAGGACAGATTTTCAATGGGCATTCCTAATCACTCCCTTTTAATCAGTATTATAAAGGCATCTACAAAATACAAAGTGTGTTCCTCTCGTGCGCAACAAGAAAATCTTAACACTTAGAATCTGGGTGGAGAGGAAACGAGTGAAAATCCTCCAAAGTGCTGCTTTGGGAGTATTCTTGCAGGAGCAGACATGAGCAGAAGGATGCCAGAAACAGAGCAAGAATCAAGAGCACACAAACTGGGATGACAGATTAGCTATTCTGATCATATGATCTAAGTATTTGATCCATTAACACAAGAAGATTGGAAACTGCTTTATTGCAGCTGTGACTCTTTTTAAGCAACACTGGGATAAGCTAAAACCATACCCCAACTGATCAGCACCAAGTGCAACTGCATCCTAGGAGGAAGCATTGATGTCAATAATAGTTAGCTTCCAGGGCTCTTTAATTGACCCACTCACTAATCCTGTTACAAAATAAGGTAACTGACTGCTTCAATCAAAAGATAATGCTTCATGGCTACTTTATTTTGTTTTTATCATTAGAAGAAACGTTATACATTCATGATGCTCCGCCTGTAGTAGAATATTTATGAGTTGTGGGAATTACTACAAACGAAGAGGTCAAAATGCACTCCAAATCCCTTTCTTGTTTTTGTTTTAGTCATTATCAGTATTGAACTGTTAGATTACACTGCTCAAATGCAGGTGTCCTGCAATTGCAAATTTGCTTGAAGCTAGAATTAAAACAGCATTAGATGTAGATAGTACTGAGTTGGATGAATTAGAAATGGATAGACAGAGAGAAATATGTAGTAATGGCCATTTTAGTGAGAATTTTTAATACCTTAATAAGACATTTTAAAATAACTGTGTCTGCACTAAATGAACTAATAAGATGAGGCTTAAGCAAGAAAGCTCCTTTATTTAAAAAAACCCTCCCATTCTCCAGTCCCATTCGCTCTATACTACATTAAAATACAAACAAGTACAAAAAAAGCAAAGTACAGAGGGTCTTTTGCTCTAGTATTTATTTTAATCATGAGTGAAGAAGGTCCCTTTTCTTCTACAATAATTTGTTTGAAGGTAATACTGTACCATACACCCCATCTTGCGTCCTTTCCTTTGTATACACACAAATGACCCCATTTAGCAGAGCACTGCAGGAGTCTCCAGAGACAGGCAAAGATCATGAAAATATTCACTTGGAAGAAAGGTGTGTCATTATCCCCAGGCTCTGCTCACTAGACTGTAATTAGAAACAGATAACTCTTTTTAGCAGATGGGTCTCCTGGCCTTTTTTCAGTCCATAGTTTTGGTTGTCTATCAAGACAACCCAAATTGAGAATCTAACAAGATTCAGGGAGTATAACAAAACATACCCTTCCTAATATAATTTTAGTCATTCCTGACTCGCTGACACCTCATACAGGAGAACAGTGATTAAAAAAAGAAAATCTATGAGAGACTGGATACTTCAGCAAATTAATAATTAGATGTAGAGCCTTCCACTTCCAGGTGACTGGGTCAAAGCTGCTCCCACGAACATAGTGACACTCGTTACCCTCTGATGAGTTGGTGATCTCAGTCCAATTACTACTAGCAGAGTAACCATATCATAAAAACTCCATTACAATTAGTGCCCTAGTGGCAGGCTTAGCAGGGAGATCACATAAAAAGTGAACTACCCTCTAACCTCTGCGGTAGTCCTGCCAAGTCAAGACTTTGTGAGCTGTTTGTTCTGCAGATAAATAGTGGAATCATCTGAGTCTTCAAGTCTGTCAATCTAGCACCGATCACAAGCATTAAAAAGTCATTGCAATGCAGTTTTATCTAGAGAATACTGCAAGTATGATCCCTATGTTGAAAACAGAATTCTTGTGCGCGCGCGCAAGTTGAACTGATCGTGAAAAGTTTCATACTGATATCCCCAAAGACTGTTGCACGAGCACATACCTAGTTTAGCAGGAAGTATAGTAGTACAAGCTTTCCCATACTGAACCCCCACTGTGCCCCATCTTAGTCCTGAAGGAAATCACATCCAAAACTGATCAGATTTTCCATGCCCTTTCATTACTTACCCTCTCTTCAGCAAGTGACAAGGTTGTCAATTACCATACACTGGGGTGATGATTTTGGCGATGGGTACCTGTCAACTGGGAAATCACCTGAGACCACCAGATTCATTTTATACAGGCCACTGAACAGCTATCAGATAGTGTCAACTTTCACTCACTGTCACAGCATGGCATATGGTGTGGAAAATTATACGCAAACATTTTGGTGACTTCTAAACATAATTTTGCTTCAGCTATGTTTCCACCCCTTTTTTATTTGTTTTTCATACATGGCTTGCAGAGAGCGAATTTCAGTAATGCATCTGAGATTTATTTAACAACAAAACCAAATTAATTTTCAGCATCAGATAAGGGTGGTAGGAAACAGTGGGTGAATTGCATCAAAGAAGATGGCAAGCAGGTGTACCTCAGAGCTGCCTCAGATGAAGACGGCAGATGCCTGCATGACGAATTGACCTCAGATGATGGGTTAAGACTAAGTAGTAGCAGTAGTAGTAAATTAATTTAAATTTTTGTAGGAAGTGATTTTCATGCAACCACTAACCAATAAGCAGTCTGTAGAATGAAATTAGTATGCAAAAAATGATTACAAATGGCAAACAAGTTTGTTTACGTTGCAATGTGTTTGCAGACAATTTGAAATCAAGAAGAACTAATTCACCAAGTAAATTGTTCGTTGAAAATGGTTTCCCCAGCTCTAATAATTACTAACCAGGGTTATGGTAAAGGTAACCTAGTGGGAAAAGGCTCTATTGTTTAGCTCAACAGAAATTCTCTAAATTATCCATTTCCCCCAGAATGTAAATTTAATGTAGGAACATTATCCATGGAATCAATAATAGAACACATAGATTCTGGGATGATTTAGTTGGGAATTGGTCCTGCTTTGAGCAGGGGGTTGGACTAGATGACCTCCTGAGGTCCCTTCCAACCCTGATATTCTGTGATTCTCTTTAACAAATGAAGTTCAGTATTAGAAAGAAAGCAATTAACACCTGGAATATGCAGTTCCTCTGACTGAACTCAGTATCTGTTTGTCACTGTATGGTATAAACTAGCGGTTCTCAACCGGGGGTCTGCGGCCCCATGGTGGTCCGAAAGCACATTCAGGGGGGCTGCAGAGCTACGCAGCTGAAACCCAGTGCCCCAAGCCCCAGCGCTGAAACTGGGAGTGGCACAGGGCTAAAGTGGGCGCCCCCCCCACGCCTCCAAAGCCGGGAACGATGTGGGGCTGAAGCCGGGAGCCCCAGCACCACCACGCCTCTGCTGAAGTTGGGAGCCGCACTGGGAGCCCCTCCCCACCCATACACAGCCCCCTAGCTACCCCCCCTGCCCTCACAGAGACCCTAGCTACGCCCTGCCTGTACCCTGAGCTACCTCCCTGCCCACACACAGCCCCTAGCTACCCTCTGCCTGCACCCTGAGCCATTTTTAAACTTTTTGAACTGAGTAACCACTTTGAGTTATATTTTTTGGTTGCGTCTCCCCACAGTCCAGACAGTCTGGGTAGCCTCCTGAGTGAATTGGGGGTGGAGGTTGCGCTCCCTCCCTGGACCCCACTGTGTAAAACTGGCTCGAGCCCCACCAGCCCTTGCCCCGCCCCCAAATAGAAGTAAAACTATGCCTATGCCCAAGGGTCCCACTCCAAGGCCTAGAGCCCTGCACATCCCTCCCTCCCCGCCAGGCCCTGGTGTTTTTATAGCATGTTGAGAGGGGCCTCGGCAAGAAAAAGGTTGAGAACCCCCTGGTATAGGCGTCGACTCCGTGGGTGATCCATGGCTGGACCACCCACAGGAAAAAAAAACAGTGGGTGCTCAGCACCCACTGGCAGCCCCCCACGGGTCAGTGCCTCCCATTCTCCCTAGCGCCTCCCCATCCACCGGTGGCCCCACTGATCAGTGCCTCCCGCTCCCCACTCCTGAGCACCTCCTGCCCGCGCTGATCAGCTGATCCATGGCACTGGTGGAGAAGAAACGGAGGCCGGGGGATGGGATGGAAAGAGGCGGGGGCCCGGGGAGGCATAGCTACTGATGGGCCGCAGCCCACCCACTTAGAATCCAACGAGGCCCACCCAATTTGGGGCTGGAGCCCCCTGAATCCACAGGCTAGGACTCCTGACCCTGGCTTTGTGTCTGTCTGCCCGCCTGCATCCCTCTCCTGCCGGCGCCGAATGCTGCTGCCCCAGTCTCCAGCCCCATGCCTGGAGTGTGCCTCGTGGGGGCGGGTCTGGGCGGAGCTAGAGCTGAGGCTGGAGACTAGGGCAGTAGTGTGCGGCACCAGCAGGAGAGGGACACGGCCAGACACCAAGCTGGGGGTCGCGAGGGGTGGACGGAACTCAAGCCCCAGGGGGCTCCCCCAGGCCCCATGGGCACACTCCACAGCCTGTGTGCCCTGGGCAGCCTCATCTTTGCGTGCCAGCTGAGCCGTAAGTGCTAGCTGGAGGGGGTGGGGGCTTAGAGGAAGGGGTGAAGTGAGGGCGGGGCCTGGGGGCAGAGTGTGGGTCGAGCACCCCACAGCAACTTGGTAAGTCGGCACTTACGACCCCGGTATAAACTATGCAGATTAAAGGCTCGGTTCTAACACCCTTGCTCACACTAAGTCACATCTTATTTCAGTGACACTACTCAGAGAGTAAGGCTCTATTCGGCAGTACAGCTGAGAAGGATCAGGGAGTTTTGGCGGATCACAACCTCAACATGAGTCAACAATGCTGTTGCAAAAAAGCAAACACAATTTTAGGTTGCATTAACAGAGGCATAGCATGCAAGTCATGGGAGACAATAGTACCGCTCTACTCAGCGCTCGTTAGGTCTCAACTAGAGTCCTGTGCCCAGTTTTGGTCGTCAATGTATAGAAAGGATGTAGAGGAACTGGAAAGAATCGAGAGGCAAGTGACAAAGATGATCAAAGCGACGGAATTCAAGCCATATGAGCAAAGGCTGAAGGAACTGGGTATGTTTAGTTTGGAAAAGAGGAGATTAAGAGGGGATATGATACTGATCTTCAGATACTTAAAAGGCTGCCACAGAAAAGATGGAGAAAAATTGTTCTCTGTTGCCAAAGAGGGCAGGAAAGAGGCAATGCATTCAAACTTCAGCATAGCACATTTAGATTAAATCTCAGGAAAAATTTCCTAACTGTAAGAACAGTAAGACAATGGAACAGACTAAGGAGGCTGGATAGCCATCTGTCTTGGATGGCTTAGACACAACAGATCCTGCATCTTGGCAGGGGGTTAGATTAGATGACCCTTGCAGTCTTATCTAACCCTATGATTCTGTGAGAAGAAATATACAGTGTGGATCCAAACACAAATGTCCACATTAGAATGATGGATTTATGTATTCCAACCAGACAAGTTTTCTTGGTGAAGAACACTCGTTCCCTAACCGTCCACAAGCTTTGCTGTCTGCATAGTGCATCCTAGGAGAGAAGATAGCTAGAGGTTAAAATTAGCAACAAATATACATGCCACCATGTCCTCCTGTTACCACCTTCCATAGTAGGTTTCTTGCATTCAAAACCGTTTGAAATGTTTTGAAAGAAACAAGAATAAAGCTCTTAATTATTAAACAAAAATAAATCTTCCACAATACCATGAATATGCTGGACTTTTCTGAACCGTAATTCTTTTACATGACTATTCATTTAGCATTTTTACAACAATATTTTTTTCCTGTCAAGTATAAACTTTACATTATAGATATCTGAAAAAACTGGAGAATTTGACAATTAAGACTTCATCAAATATCCCCCTTTCTGGATAGCCCATTTATCAAATGTCATGCCTATAAAACAAGAGCTCCAGCAGTGACTTCAGCCCAGATGCTACAGAAACAAGTATCTGTTTTTCTCCCAACCCCTGGTGTATATTGAATATAACAGAAGCAAACTGATATACATGGATGGTTTATGCTGACAGCCTCTGAAAATTTTAAGCCACTCCTTCTGTGCAGCCCTCATCCTCAAACAACTCTCAAAGCAGCTAAATGTATCCTGAAAATGATGAATGGGCCCAATGAAATCCAGCATTTTGTCTAATGCTTCCTTTCAGAAGATCCTCTGAAATGTATCCTGCCATTACTGGTGCTGTTCATCCAAGTTGAAAATAATATCTGGAATTGGGACCTTTCTTTGTTTATTTTCATTTTGTTCTCAGAGGCCCAGGTTCTGATCTCAGTTATACCACGTAAATCCAGGGTAACTTCACTGAATATCTCAGTGGAATAGTTCTGAGTTTACACAGGTGTCAACAGGATGAGATTCTGGTCCAGCATCTGTACCTGCATTTTACACATGACATTTACTATTTATTTGTGGAATCTAAACATTTTTACCATTGTCACAAAATTAAGAGGGTGGTGCATGGCCTTGTGGTAAAGACACAAGACCAGAGGTAGGTCTTTAGTTATTTTAACTAAAATAAACTTTACAAGGGCATCGATATTAGTTTTTTTTAACAGAAGCATTTCAGAATCTTAAATCTTGATAACAAATTAACAATTCATTAACAAATTAACTATTTTTGTAATGCACTGGCAAAAAAAAAATCAAATACCTTCAGCCAAAATTAAATGTAACCACCGAGGAATACTGTTCAGATCCAACAGCGTTGTCTGTCTAGGGTCTGATTTTAATAAAAAAAATCACAAGTGGAAGATTAAGTGTCCTTTGATGACATTAGATGTTTTTCCACTCGAAAAGATACTCTCATATGAAAATAGATACATAAAATTATCAGTTTTGCAAAAATACAATGGCCAATCTTGGGGGACAGCAAACAGCTGCACTGGTCCAGGAGCAGAGCAGGAAATGAATTGTTCCCTGGAGAGATTAAGCTGTGCCAACATTTTTCCTGGTGCAGTTTACTGCTCCTTCCACACCAGCTCAGTTGCACCCAGTCCCCATTGTCCGACACAAGTGGGGAACTAATGGTCCAGTGACAGCTGTTCTTCTCAAAACACTGTGACCTGCAATGCAGGTTGCCAGTGCTGGGGAATAAGAGCTGATCCTGCACCACTAAAGTAAATAAAAGCTTTACTACAGACTTTCATGGCCACAGGATCAAGCTCTTAGAAGGTATTTTATACCCACTAACTCCGTCGTGCAGGCATGTACACTGGTGCATGATTAAGCTCATTAGGAATAAATATTCTTTCTAAATATAGCTACCGAATAAGGCAACGCAACTAGCATATCTTAGTGTTCCATATCAGTGTTATGACAATTGAATGTTACCCAGTAGTAAGGGAAAAAATATTTTTAAGTAACCCTGAAAAGTTAGATCATGAGAACACAAAAAAGATATCCAAGTACAAGAGGCAGGAAACATAAAATATTAGGAATGCATATTTGTAGATCTCAGTTTGGACACAGTACAAATATTTGTATAAAAACATTTTGCTTACACAAAAACTAGTTTAAGTAATTTTTATGAATCAAGGCAGAAAAAACTAAATGGCAGCATAGTCTTGTTTCTATTGAAGTCAATAGGAGTTTTGCTATTAACTTAAACATGGGGCTTAGACCCCATGTTGTTTGCTAAAATTATTCCACCTGACACTAAACCTACAATCTCACTTACAATAATCTGACTGCTGGCAGCTGTAAAGGGCTAAAAGGAATACGGAGCCAACTGACTTCCCAGAAAAGAATGTTCTTGGCTTACAAAACACAAGCTGTAATGTGAGAAACAATCCCAGAATCATTAAAAATTCAGCTTGTGGAATGAGGAATCAAGTATTTTTCAAACACTTAAGATTGTGAATAAGGAAATGGGTTCAGCTTTGAAGAAGAAAAAACGCTGTCAACCATACAATCAGGGACAAAAATGGTCTATTCAGTTAAAGTGGAGGTTTGTGCTGAAATTGCAAAGAAGGAATAGTTTGGGATTGTGCTGCACTGGAACTGTGTTCAACTGTATGCCAGCTTCTAACTGGTGCTAACCACGCCCCTCAGGGACATTATCAGTTGATGCGATCAGTTGATCAGTGGAAAGTGGAGGTTATAAAGCATTTGGTCTCTGTCACTCCCAAGTATAATGAAATAATGCCACTCCTTTCTTCTCCTGCTTTCTGCAGCTCCTCTAAACTGCAGACTCATTACTGTAGCTAGCTGTAGACAGCTGCAGTGCAATATGTAAATCCACCTACAGATTAAAACATTGAACCAAAAAATCCCATCCATGTTGCTGAAAAAATATTTTAAATCTCAATAGTATCAAACAACACAGATTAAGAACAGATGTCAGAGTTTATTACTAACTACATGCACTGTTTGACTCTTAATGGATAAAAAAACAAGCTTCACTGGTAAAAATGTAGGATGACTGTTTGCCCATATTGCTTTCAAAAACGGGAGAACTCACCAGCAGCACATGGTTTCAGCAAATACGACAACACATAGAGCCTCTTAAGGCAAATGGTTGTAATTGCCCAGGAGAGTATACAGTTTGATTTCCAATCTTGACAGTCAAGTTGGGAATCACATCTATGGAAACGGAGTGATTTGCTTGACCTGAACTCACACAGAGGACAAAGGAAGGACTTGTTCATAGCCATAAAAGAATATATTTGCACTGTAACAGCTGACAGCAGATGTATTTTGCTGCAGTCAGTTTTCCAGGGATCTCATTTTATTCATTCTGCTTGGTACAAATTTCTCTAAGGCTTACATCAGATTGCCAGCACAGTATCTATCACTGTAATGATGATTCACTTTAAGTTGGGACTCTTTGCCCAAAACCCAATAAAACATCACATTGATAAAGTGTAGAAAAATACTTTAATTTATGTAGGTTTATAAATTGCATCTAAAAACTGTTATACTAAGATACAAGTTAAAACAGTGGTTCTCAAACTTCTTTTTTCGCAGACCACTTGAAAATTGCTGAGGGTCTCAGCAGACCACTTAATGATCTTTCCAAATGTTGTTTGGAATGTTAGCTAACTACTGTAAAGCGCTTTGGATAAAAGCACTATATAAAAAAAAACCACACATAATTGACCTTTTTTTGGATCTACAAATAAAAGCACACAACTCATATTTTAATATTGGTTACCTTTCTAATGCGATGGATGGTGGCCTCTCTCCCATGCCACGGCAGCCCCCTAGGTAGGGCTGGGAAGGAGGGCGGTCTCTCCCCGGCTTCACTAATTAGGTGGGTAGCTCTTCATTCTCTTGTGTGCGGCCGCCCAGGCTCACACCTCAGAGGGAACTATCCATGGACCACCTGAATGGAGCTCTCGGACCACTGGTGGTCTACGGACCACAGTTTGACAACCTCTGAGTTAAAATATTTTCTTTTTGCTCTCAAGCCTTGACATAAATCTAATCCAATGGCTCCCCATTTTATTTCTGTTGGAGGCCTATCCTGTGATGCACTGGTGTGGGGGCTCCCACCCCGCACTGTATCCTCTTGCATGATGCCACGGCACAACTGTCCTTTATCTACTTTTTTCTCTCCTCTTCCTTTTGTTTCTGCTCTTTCCCCCCTTCTTGTTTTTTCTTTCCATATCTACTGATTTCTGCTATTTCCTTCCCCCTCACTCATCCACAGCTACATACAGCTCAGGGGCAGGCGTCCACTGTACTGTTGCAGCAGAGCTGGGTGGTGAGAGCAGAGACAAAAGCTTTGGCTGGAGTACCACTGAGCTGCTCCTGTTAGTTGCTATAATAGGGATGGCCCTGGAGCGATTGTCAAAGAAGTGGCAGTTTACTCCTTGGCCCGGCAATTGCCTCTATCAGTAGGGCCCGACCAAATTCACGGTCCATTTTGGTCAATTTCATGGTCATAGCATGGTCACTTCATTGGAGTGAGCTATATAGCTCACAAAAGCTTATGCTCAAATAAATTTGTTAGTCTCTAAGGTGCCACAAGTACTCCTGTTCTTTTTGCGAATACAGACTAACACGGCTACTACTCTGAAACCTGCCATATTTTAAACTGACTCTGGATTGAATGCGGGTGCTCTCTTTCTCATCTTCTCTTTTATATTTGAATCAAGTCATGTCAGCAACAAGATACATCTTTAAAGGCCAGTTTAATCTTTCTGTACCAACTCCCATAAATTAATGCAAATTTTAGATAAAACACTTACAGCAATTTTGGCTGACAATCTTTCCAATAATTATTGGCACAGTCACTTTTCAAAACGTAAAATGTAACAATTGTATGGTGCTTACCATGCACCTTCTCTACAAGAAATTCTTTGCTCTTAAGAGAGTTTATTCATCAGCTGCTTTTGATCTCCACAGCATCCATGCTCAGATGTGGCCTGCTCTGCTAGAACTTGGCTGCAACTTGGTATATTTGCTGATACAGCCAGTGTGAGTTTCCAGTGTTTATCAGTTACAACTGATAATACTGTAGGGCGCGTTGGTTTTGTGTTTTGTTTTTCTGTTACAACTGAATGGTGAAAACTCTAGCCTTAGCACATATGTGCAATGTAGATAAATTACATTTGGGGAGATTGAATTCTTAACTCTGACATTACATTAACATAGTATTTAGAGTTTAAATTTTCTTTATTTTTTTTAACTGAAATAAAAAAAACCCAAAACCAACCCTGATTTCCAAGCACTTAAAGATTAAGCCTCACAACCCTCCTTTACAACAGGAAAAAATAGTTATCCCGAGTTTGTTGTGATGGTGGCTTTTGTAATATAGACACCTGGCTACTAGGAACTGAACTGAGACCAGCAAACTCAGCCATTAAACAGTCATGAGATATTAACTAATTTAATTTATTACTGAAGTTTACAGGTTCAAAGCAGTAATATAGAAGCATATCACATTACCAATCCCAGGCTATTTAGGGAGTCTTTATTTAAATTATATTTTATTTAACATCCCTTATTGTATGTGTATTCTTCAACTCGCTGAAATAATCTTATTTTTAAATCACTCACACAATGGTTATGTAAGAAGAGAAACAGCTGTAAACTCACCTCTCCATTTCTGTCATCTCTTTTGAGTGCTATGGAAATGCACTAAGAGCCAGCACAAGCTACTAGTACTTCATTTAATGAAGATCTGCCTAAATTCTAGCTATGACCATCAGATCCCTGCTATTGTGCCCCAAAATAATGTTTTCATATAGCCATTGGTGCATTCTGCATTATAATAAACTCATAGGGACCATGCCCACAGTAGTTACCTACAGTATGTTACTCCTGGGGGAATTCTGCACCTTATTCTCTGCAGAATTGATTCTGCAGAGGTGCTGGCCACCACTAGGAGTCACTGGACCCAGCAGAGCCCAACTCCCCAACTGCAAAATATAGGACACTGTGGGGGTTGTGGGAGATGGAGGGTTCCATGCGGCTGAAGTTCCCTGCATGCCCTGAAGGAAGGAGGTGGCGTGCAGAAAACTCTGTATAAGCCCAACACCCAGCATCAGACTGTTTCTCCCTCTAGCTCCCTAGCCTCTAGGGGGAAGAGGTACGAGTTTCTGGGCTGAGAGGCTGCCCAATGGCTGGGCTCTGGTGGTGGGGAGGGCTGGGCTTGGCGGTGGGGGGAGGATATAGAGAAACAGGAACTGGGTTTTCATAGGGATCTCTTTAACTTTACTCCTGGGGGAATTTTTGTTGTTGTCTGTATTGTTACAGACATAGTTGCTGACAGGTATTTTGAAATAAATTACCAAAATAATTGAAACTGCCATGATTATATAGTGTTATTTTGACAAATAATATATGCAGAATTATGCATAATTTTAAAATATTGTGCGCAGAATTTTCAATTATTTGGCGTAGAATTCCCCCAGGAGTAAGCATATTCTTGGAGTTCTTTATTTTCCCTCTTTAATTCATTAGAATAATACATACCCTGACCATTGCATACAAGGGAAAAGCTTCAGTACCGTATCACCTTTGTGAACATTTTGGTTTCACTTCCTCCAGCTCAAGTTGTTTACATAAATTATTTTTATTGAGGTGTTTGATAGCGTTACTATAGTTAAAATCTCATGTTTCCATTACAGAGGCCATTTCAAATGACACCACACTATAATTTGGTGCACCGTCTGTTAGTACTATTCAGCCAGGGAACAGAAAGAACCCCACTGGACTGAAGATTCACACACTACACAAACAGTGTGGTAAAGTTAGTGATAAAGAGGGAGGGTTTCCCTTGAATGATTACAGATAGCCCTCACTATCGCAGAGATAAGCCCCTTATCCTTGTTTGAGAATTGCACTCACCAGCCTTCCTTGGAAGTTGAGGGGCTTGCACGAGTTTCTCTGTTTTGTTATTTAATTAGAAAAGGCTTTTTCTTTCTTTCTTTTTTTTTTTAAATAAAGATGACATTCAAAGTTGTGGACTGTTCTCTGTCTTGGGACGGCATGTAGCCCAAGGAGATGAATATGTCCATACTATGTACATGTGAGATGCAGGACGTGAGGAACAAACTTTCATAAATTCTCTCAACAAGCTAATCCACAACTCCATCACGCACTGGGTTATGATGGTTTTGGGAGTCCTCCAGAGCCAAACTCCATCAGTCCATGAAATTGCATATATTTTCTGATAGATTGGGCCTTTTAGATCACAACACTATTTGGGTTTTAAATAAAGAAAAAAAGAGACATGCCAAATAATTTAAAAGCCAGACAATGCTCTTTGTATTTTTACAGCACTGATTGGAACATTAGGTATATGTCATGACAAAAATGCTTCCTCTTTTTTGTTAGAGGAGGATCAATAAGGACTCTTGCACAGAGTTCTACTTTGGTGATAAAAGATTTAAAGTGTGAAAATTAAAAGCAAAATGCCATTTTGGGGTATCAAAATGCTTGGGATATCTTTCATCCCCATGCTGAGATCAGTTCGACCCTGATGTAATTATACTGACAAAGTCAATCAGTTCCACTGGAAATGAAACTGACCCTCTAACAGACTCTGTGATACAAAGAAATGCACCTTCACAAATTATGGTTTAACTTCTACTGGTGGAAAAATGTCAAACCGTGACTAAATGTCACCCCTCCATTAAACTGTGACAGGTTAAGTTCAAGGGCAGAATAACCTGCAAAAACCAAGGAAGTGACGGCTAACTATTGAAATATATTTGGTGATGCTACATTTCAAAATTAGAAGAGAGAAAAAAAATACCATCATCCATTATGTGAATGAAACCCACATCCCTTGATAGTCCTCTGAGACCTCAGATATTGCCAAAGGGGGTGTATGTACCAACATTTCTCTCTGTGATCCCCATTCATTTTACAGTTTGTGACAAACTCAAGTTGAATTAAATTGTGAGGTTTAAATGCCAAGAATAGTGATTCAACATAAAATTTACCTGGAAACATTCAATGATAGGCAGATTAAGAGGGTACTGTCTAGTGGACTACGGAGGCAGACAAAATCAATTATTTGTCTCTCGAAAGAGCACCAAAAGTTTAATTTCGCTAGCAGGAAATTAATAGCCAAAAAAGGAGTCCCATATGAGAAACACTAGTGACATAGCTCCATAATTAATATAAACAAAACATCTGTAATCCCTTCCCACCAAACAAATAACTAAGGCGCTCACAATTCACACATGAGTGAGTAATGGAAGATAATCTCCAAACCTTTTGAGGGTTTAAGTATTATTTGTTTAATAATGATGTTTCATTAACCTCTTCACCCAAGAAAGGATTATTTGCTGAGAAGATACAATAGGAAGAGAAGGGAAATCAGAAAAGGAAGAAGAAAATGTCAAGCAACAATGTTCTTCGTGTTACCATTTGACAGGCTGTTCTGTGGCCTACATTTTTAATGGTTCATTCTAGGTCCCAGTGAACAGGTGTGAATATCACATAACATTCCACAGTTGGTACCCTTGTTGGTGGTCTGAGTAGGGAAGCAGGGAAATAGAGTTATCCTCTCAGGCCTGGAGATGCTCCACTCAGGTTTGGTGGATTCTAATGAGGTTGTTTGCAGAAGCTCAGACTGTCACCGCTCAAGAGGCAAGTTATGTAGATTTTACACACACACTCTAGCATCTTCCTTAACTATTGCATTTCTGGAGCCATAAAATCCCACCTATCCCATAGGAAGGAAGGATCTTTTTTTATGAGAATCTGATTAAGTGGGTTTTAGCCCACAAAAGCTTATGCCCAAATACATTTGTTAGTCTCTAAGGTGCCAAAAGGACTCATCAATGTTATTCAAGGAATTCACATTTTAGGGAAAGAACTACCCTGTGAATCTAATGGAATTTTAAAGACACTGGGACTTCAAAGTAATACATACACAAATAAGCCCCTTCTGTCAAAGGATTCTTTGACCAGCAAAGCTTCATGTTGAATACTACACAATGTGTGTAACTTTGAACTGTACTTGAGTATGTCTGGCTGATCATTTAATTTTATAAAAACAGTGTTCTGGAACGGTGCAAAAGCAGTACACTCAGGATATACATCTCTTAGAGGAGAAAAGCAATATTCTGCTCTGGGTCTCTGGTGGATCTGTACAGGACAGGAGACAAATATGATTCAACTGTTGTGGCTTGGAGAAATTTAAAATCCCCCACATGGATGTCATCCTAGCTTCCAAATAGCCCACCTTTGCACAATCCTCTGGAGCCAACTTAATTTCTGTAGCCCTACTTCCAATTACTGCATGCTCTCTCTTTTCCACCATTATTAGGGCTGGTCCCACACCCCATTCTTCTTTTGTCTCTCTGTTCCTCCTCATTCATTATTTTACTCCAGCACCCACACTGACTGGCAGTCACCACTGGTCCTTCTCCTCCTCTTTTCCTAGAAAATGTGATTGAAGCCTTAGCCATATTTGGAAGGCTGTCAACACCGGAAGCTGTTGCATAGGCAGAAGTTTTCTGCAGAGAAAGGAGACTCCACATCACCTCTCACAAGATGGTTTCCACTTCCCTGGTGCAAGTTCATCCATGGTTCCTGCACAGCTGTAACTACAGCATTGTAGCACGTGGGGTGAGCAAGCGTATTTGCAGCCCCCACTGTTTTTTTCCATTTCTCCACCCCATTTTTCCACCCCCGCAGCTTTGTGCCCTGGGTGGCTTGGTGGATTCCCCAAAAAAGAGGAGACATGAAGACCTACAAACTTCACAGATAAGCTTAATGTATAAACAAACATAGTGGTCACTAGAAGAGAGAAGTTATTTACATTTTAAAACTGCAGCACCATCAGGTGGTGGTATCTCAGTAAACAAACAACCTAAGGATCTGATCCAATTCCCATTCAAATAGTCTTATTGACTTCATTTGGCGTTAGCTCAGGCTTTAGGTGGACAGTGTACCCTGAAATATAATATCATAAGAAAAATAAGTTGCATTTGAAATGCTGTCCATTTGAAATGCTGCACGTCTTAATAATAATAAATACTTTTCCTAATTAATGAGTGATTAAAGAAAGTAGCAGAATTCCAAGCATAACATTGTGCAGGATGCAAAAGAAAGACTGTGGTTTTCCCCTTCTTATGGGACAATGATTCAAGTCTCTGGGCTGTTGCAAATACAAGGCTGTATGTGAAAGGATGGGAGGTGAAACTGACAAGGACAAAGTGCAACAGATTCTGATGAGTAATATATTTCTTTGTTTGAGCATATTTATAAAAATACTTCTCTCAGTTTCACTGCACATTATAATAAACCAAATAATAATTCAAGTAAACTCAAAAAGCCACCAAGTTTCTTTATAAAAGCCTTGAGTCTCTCAGAAACCAAATAAGAAACATGCACAAATACCTAAAACTCACATGTATTTTTAGGAGTCCAGTTTCCCCACTTAACAGCCTGTCTTGGACGCTGACCTATTTTCCGGTTCTTCTGTGTAATATCTTGTAAACCTCTTAGAATCCTAAACAGCTTCAAAAGTGAAGCATTGGTAACATTATACAACTAATTATTTTAACAGCATTTGACAACACAACACCTAATACTTATAATATATGCTGTTTCAGTCTGGCTGCTTTCATACTACATACCTGCTAGTTACGGAAAACATGAATGAATTAACCTGTTCACTGCCCTTTGCATGTTCAAGGGAATGGGGCAGAGATTAGGCTGTGGAGCTCCTAAAGTGGGATTCAGGCAGGACGAAGATGAAGGGAATTGAAAAACCAAAGTGAAAGGGAGAGGTAGATAGGAGAAGCACTAGAAGAGGTTTGAAGGGCCTTTGGGAGGTAGGATGAGGGAAGTCAATGATAGATTGGACAGGAATGGAGACAGGGAGCAGGAGGTGGATGGTGGAAGTCAGGTAATGGCAGAAGAGATACATGATTGGGAGTTGAAAAATAGGAGAGACAAGTTGGCTGGCACTGGGCTAGGGTAAACAAAAGCACTGGAGACCACAGCAGGCTGAGGACAAGATGGAACCGGGCTAACAAGAGCAGGAACTGTCACCAACGGTCACAAAGAGGATCTCATGCTGAGTGCTGACTGGCTGGGTAGAAGTTGCATACCAGTTACTGGGGTGTGTGGATAAGGAGAGGCACATTACAAGGAGGTAATATAAACACCTGGACGGATTAACCATCAGACTTTGTGAAATCAAAGAAGTGCAGCATGAGGAGAGCTCTGCATATCCCAAACAGATATTAGCATCCATGTATGAGCATAGATACACAAGGCCTGATCTATTCCTTACAAACATTACTATTGAATTTTTAAAAAAAACTTTTCAAAAGCAGAGTATTGCCCCGGAAAGAAATTCTCTCACAGAGAAACTGTCCCTCTGAATGGACGCAAACCTGATTGATGGCAATTTTTAATCAAGATTGGACATTTTTCTAAAAGATATAATCTAGTTCACACAATAATTATTTTGGGAAGTTCTATGTCAATTTAAATCAGTTGGTAACAGAATTAAACTAACTTAATAAGAATAGGAGGACTTGTGGCACCTTAGAGACTAACAAATTTTTTTGAGCATAAGCTTTCGTGGGCTACAGCTCACTTCATCGGATGCATGCAGTGGAACTTAATATAAACCATATTTAAATCTGTTTGCACCAATTTAATTAGGTCAGTTTAAAAACTCATTTTTAGTTAAACTGGTGCAAGTTTGTGTAAAACCTGGATTAGACAGAAGTGATTGAGATCCTAACCCAGCAAAGCACTTAAGTATGTGAGAAATGTCATCGACTTCATGTTTAAGTGATAAAAGAAGAGGTGAGTCCCACTGATGTCAATACTTAGTCCAGCTTCTGTCCTGATAGAAACTCAAATATATACTTCAGTTATGCCTCAGCTTTTGTATTAGTATCCCTTTGTCTTCCTAGGTTATTTGTCAGAGGACAGAATTTAAAAAGCAGATGTCAGATTTAAATTAAAAAACACCAGATGATCTTGACTGTGAGAGAGAAGTGTCCCTTTGAAAGGATGCAAATTCAATGAGTTGAGGGCACTAAACCCCTCATATAATCAGGCTCCAAGTTTTCAGTAAAAATATTTTAATACAAACAACTGAGTTTGCTTTAGTCCAAATTCTTTTATCACTCTTTAATTATAAGAAGGTACTGCCTTTCATCTTTTGTCTGTAGTTTTAAAACTTGATGATCTTTTAACATGGCAATCATTATGAGGGACTATGTGGAAAACTATCTGCAAATATTTGGTGACATGGACAAAGCCCATGTGCTTCCACCACATTTCTTCTGAGTTACTGTAGAAACTCATTAATATATCTGAGCTCAGCAGCTGGCTGGCTTAATTAAGTATGCAGAACACTTCTTACTATATAATAGCAGCCAAGAAAGAAATCCTCTTTCCCCTGCCCCCTAAGTTGTTCTTGCCCCTTCTTTTCTAGACTTTTAATATAGATGTTACCATGGCTTTTTTTTTTAAACTACACCAGTACTTATCCCTCCCACAAAAACATGTGCAAGCCAATTAATTAATACCAATAATTATAGGTTTTATTTCAACTCTGAGGCAACAGCTATTTCTAACTCTATTTCAGAAACAAAGTGTTTCAGATTAAACCGTCTCTGCAATTTGGTGAATCAAGTTCAATTATATG
Organism: Lepidochelys olivacea; assembly: GCF_965140295.1. Classification (NCBI taxonomy): domain Eukaryota; kingdom Metazoa; phylum Chordata; order Testudines; family Cheloniidae; genus Lepidochelys; species Lepidochelys olivacea. The sequence continues at coordinate 41,148,997 of NC_140414.1, read as the reverse complement.
TTACACGTCACACTACTCACTTCACAAAATATATGGAGTTATCGCTATTCAGCAAAGCACTCAAGCACATGCTTAAACTTAAACATGTGTTTAAAAGCTTTGCTGAACAAGGGCCATGAGGAATCATATATGCTTCTACCATTTTAAATGTCAAGGAGATCCATTTTAGTGTTTTAATCAACCTAAATAAGGTTCCTACCCAGCAAAGTACTGAAGTCATTGAGTAACTTTAAACACATAGGTTTCAGAGTAACAGCCGTGTTAGTCTGTATTCGCAAAAAGAAAAGGAGTACTTGTGGCACCTTAGAGACTAACCAATTTATTTGAGCATAAGCTTTCGTGAGTTACAGCTCACTTATCAGATGAGCTGTAGCTCACGAAAGCTTATGCTCAAATAAATTGGTTAGTCTCTAAGGTGCCACAAGTACTCCTTTCCTTTAAAGCACAGATAGCCTCATTAACTTCAGTGGGACTATTCACATGCTTATCATTGCATGCATGCATGTTTTGCTTTGAATCAATGAGCCTCTTTCCCTATGTAGAGGGAGATGGCACATGCACAGCTGGAAATGCATGGGGAGCAACGCCTGTAGCCTGTTTCTCCCTACGCGGAGTTTACAGAAGCCCTTTTGACCCCACTTTGCGCTATCTGTATCTCAGGGTAGAACATGGCTGGGGAGCAGCCGCTCTCTGTGGCATGCTTCCCTCTGAACCAGCCATATATCCAAGACATTGCTCTTGCAGTATTAATTTTTTCTCTGCATCTGGTTCCACACACTCTTCTCTCCCATAGAGAGGGAACTGTGCATGTCTAGGGATTAGAACTTAATACGGAAGGCCTAAGGAAGCCACACTGAAAGAGGGAGGAGGTAGAAGAGGAGACTGTCACACAAGGGGACAGAAGATCCCTTTTCTTGCGGATCTCTGGATCTGTGAAGTTCGGAAGCCCCTCTCCTTCCTACACTATAGCCACCTTGAGACCTGTCCCACTGATGAGCACATTTGTCAGGAACACTACAACGATTCTTTCTGTTCCTATTCCCACACAAGTTTTACTACAGGGCTGTATAATATGCCCCTTAATTCTTTTAGTACAATTTCGTTGTGCAATATAAAATTCTAGTCTTTTTAAAAGCAAGATTTTTCCCTGTGCTCTTGCGAAGTAGTTTAAAGTATCTCTTCCACTCTACTGCCAATAGATATTGAGTTCCTAATGGAGCTGCAAGCATTAAAGGCAGTGTCCTGGGTAATAAATAAATAATGAATGCTGGCATACTAAATCTTTATTGGCATGCTTTCCCAGAGACGACCACCTGGAAACCTTCAGGACAAGTCAATACACTTTAACTAGTCAGAATTGAAATTGCTGCTATTCCCTATAAAAATGTTCAAAGGTTTAGAGTAGAGTAGTCACATAAACCCTATGTTTCTTGATGTGGTTCACAAATACTAAGCATTTAGTTGCATTTGTAATTTACTGATTCAGGGACTTTTAAGCTAACTGAAGTCACACCAAGGTCACTCCACATAGGAGAGCGAGCTTAAATCTCAGTTTTAAAAAAAATGTGCCATGGATCTTCCTTATATTTCAAGTTCTCTGTGTATTTTTCAAACAGGACTTTTATATTCAAGAACTCATAAGAGGAGTCGACACTGTTTTCTCTTCATCTGACACGGAGATTTTAATCACTGCATAAACAACTGGTACCATTACTAGAATTTCTATGGTAAAATGTAATATTAAAATGTGTCATGGACCCATGGAATTCCCAATCAAAATATGTATCAGATTCTATTGGAAATTCAGTATTAGCCATCACCAAAAAAAAGCAGGGAAGCATGAGAACGCAGGTGTCAAGATACGTACAAGCAAAATACAATATACTTTGGTCTAACAGTTTTATTGGGATGAATTTGGTGTGACCACATTGCTCATGACAGTCAAGTGAAAAAGACAAGTATGCAAGTCATCCACCATGCAAATGACAATCAGACATTTTTTGAATTCTCTGTATACCAGGGAATGTCAGTACTTTCTATGTCAGTATTTTACAGAAAAACTGTTGTAAAGGAGTTTTAAAGAGTTTACCAATAAACAACAATTACAATTTCTGTATCCCTTTACTTGTAAAGCTAGACTGCCTGAGTAGCATAAATCCAACTCCAGAGGTCTTGCAGGGAAAGGAGAATTGTAATTAATATATTTTATCTAAGACCAACCTATTCTCAGTCAAGTCCCTTCTGAAAAGCCCACTTCCTCCCCCAATGCCTGTAAGAAGTGAGTCTGTTATAGTTTGGAAAACAACATTTTAATTTTGCCGTGCCTCTAGATTTCTTGGTGTGTCTCACCTTCTGTTTGTCTACCTACCTTACAGTCTGTCTTTATTTTTATGTATTGTACCAAGTGCACTGTTTGTAAATATCTAAAAATAATTTTAAATACCTCTTTTATTAAAATAATATTGTGATTCAGTACCTCTGACCAGGGCTTGGGGAAAGTATTTTATACCCACCAGAAAGGATGAATTCTCAACTCTCCAATAGCTAAAGCTGCTATAACTAATCCTGGTGAGTTATGAAATATCAGACTTTAAACCTATCATTATTCCAAGACTAAATATGCTGTCCTTTCTGCAACTCAGATCAATGGTGGGAAGGACTCCACATTTGTGTGAAATAATTGTTTGTTTTAAATGTTAGCTCTTTAAAGGTGTTCAGAGGTGTGATATTTAAAAAATAGTCCCAGCTGAGGTGGATTAGTAGGCTGAATACAGGTGAGGTGGTCAAAGTTGCATGGTAAATACAATTTACTACAAGAATATCACCACCACATAAGTTGTATAAATATATATGCAAAGAGAGCTCATGCATGCACCATATATAAACATACGCACAAACAATTTTCAGTCAGGGGTATCTAACTTTAGTTTTAAGTCCATAATTAAGCACATAAGCAAGTGGCCTGATTTTCAAAAGTTGCTCAACACTTCTGAGAATCAGGCCACTTTTTTAGGTGTGTAAATACTGACAGAGTGGAATTTTCAGACATGCCTAATTGAATTAGGTGCTTAAACTCCCACTGTCAACAGGAGGTAGACACCAAACTATAAGGCACTTTTGAAAATCTGACCCTTAAGAGCCCAGCCTTAGGCACTCAGTTTTGAAAAGCCTGGCTCTTCAGTCTGAACTGAACTGAACTTTCTCCAGAGAGCATGTCCTAAAGGGACACTATTAACTTAGGTTAGGCCCAAAATAAAGAGAAAAGCTTTCATTAAATGTTTTTAAATGTCAAAGAAAACAGGGGGGTTTTTTGTTTGTTTTTTTAATTATTCAAACATCCCTCTGTAGAGTTGGAAACTGAAACACCACAGTATTATGGCAATACAATAAGAACCTGAATTGTCTATGAATAAAAAACAACCTGACCATCTGTTTACAGTTCTGATATGGTGTCACCGGGTGCTCTACTCACCACTGAAAGGCACCTGCCTCCTGGTTTCTCTGGGGATTAGCTCTTCCAGGCCGACATTCCTCCTGTGGTGGCTCACTCCACCATTCTTCCTGTCTTGCTCGCTTGGGACTTGACTGTTCCCCTTCATGGCTTGGCCCTCCAGCCAGATCACTACAGTGCACCCATACCAGGGTATCAGTCTCTCGGGACCCATTGACCCAGACATGCTTCCTCTCACTGCTCCTTAACAGCACCACTGCCCAGTGGATGGTAGGGTAGGGGAACTCAGGCCCAACCACTACACTGCGTTCCAGCCCAAGGGCCCTACAACAAGCAGTCAAGGTCTGCATAGTCCTGAATCTTACCGCTGTATTCCTGAGCTACTTCCTACCATACCTTCTCTCCACCTCAGAGTGAATGCAATCTCTTTGCCAATCCCTTCTACTCTCAGCTACCGGCCATTATACAGGGCCCTCCTGTTCTTGTCCAGCTGAGCTTCCTCTTTAATTAACCCTCATTACGCCCTGGTTCTTTCTCAAGTGCAGCCTAGGCTGTTACTTGGCCCACCTAGCCACTTTCAAGCCTTCTGTGGGGTGAACACCCCATCTCACACGGGGAAAATGCACAACAGTAAAACAACCAGAATAAAAGTAAATTGGGTTTTTAAAGATTCTTTCAGTTGTAATGTTTTCACCATCTGCAAGAAAGGTAAGGATTTTAACAAACTTTTTAGCATTGTAATTTAACATTTAGAAAATATAATTTAAAAAGTTAATCACAAACATTTTGAAAGCTGGAGCATTGTATAAACTTATTGGGCTGAAGTAAACCTCAGAAATACATAATTCGCCATTAATATAACACAAAAGGGCAAGTAAACAAAACTTCCCTTAATGTGGTGAACCTCAAAACCGTGATTATACCAGCTCTGATTTCATTTACTTTATGTCCATAGGGTGGCACTGTGTGCTTGTTAATAGCAAACTGATTATTAGCTAGGTTGCAGATGCTAGGGATTTCTTTAAATGTTTGTTTGTTGTTTAAAGTTTTTCTTCCAGCCAAAAAATCCCCAATTCAAATAAATTTAAAATTAAAAATGTATAATGTACTCAAACACACATTAACAGCTGAGATTAAACAATAACACAGCATGGCATCCGATGAAGTGAGCTGTAGCTCACGAAAGCTTATGCTCAAATAATATTTGTTAGTTTCTAAGGTGCCACAAGTACTCCTTTTCTTTTTGGGAATACAGACTAACACGGCTGCTACTCTGAAAACAGCATGATATATACCAGAAAGCAACCAAGAAAGCTCTTACAATTAAGTGTATTTGTGAAAGCTGATTCTCCTTTGTATAGCTATGATACATATTACATTTCAAACACAAACATATGGACTGATTATGGTTATTAAACTGGGCATTCATAAAAAAGAGTCATTTGATTAACTGATAAACGTATTAAATATGCAGTTATTCTATATAAAAATAAAATACAGGTACATGCTCATAAAACAATTGTTGGAAGAAAATGTAATATATCTAAACATTTCAAATAGGTATTCTTATGTAATATGCTCATGGGGTTTTTTTTAAATGTAAGATATTTCTGTTAGTAATTGCACTTTAGAACAAAACTTTTAAACTAATGTAACAAAATGTATATATAAGCTTAAATGAAACACAGTAAGAAGTGCAGTTGTTATGTTAGATATCTGATGGGTGAAGGCATTCAGATCCTGATTTTCATAGGTACTGACTGAGCATAGGGTTGCTCCTTTGAGGCACAAAAAAAAAAAAAGGAAAGAAAAAGGACACCTGGGATGATCCTGAGCCTATAAACCTGGACAGCTGGCAGAGCGTACTGACCACTCTTACAGATTTCCCAGGAGAGCTACCTCAAACAAGGGGCAATCCCAGGAAAACCTGGACAGGTGGCCACCCTAACTGAGCACCTACAGCTTCCACTGACTTCAGCTGAAATGATGGGTGCTGTGCACTTCTGAAAATGAAAATTCATTTGTGCAGGGCCCTATTCTTCCACCACAGCAACTCCCACTGACTTCAATCAGAGTCACTTGTATCAGATTGCAAATAACTCAAGCTTCTTCTTTCATAAACCTGTTACACATTCTCATTGCATTAGTGTACATGTATTCTGGAATTAAAAGGCCAAATCCTCAGCTGCTATAAATCTGCATAGTTTCATGGATTTAGTCCAAAGCATATATATTGGATTATTTTCCACTAAGTTTGTGCTGCTCTCTCAGTTTCACATCCTTTAATGTTTTACTTTAAATCTAAGGCTTTCAAATCTATAAAATATTTTAAACTTTTTTTTTTGGTCTTCAGATAAATCAGAACAACATGCATCAGGAAAAAATGACAAAATCATTCAGACCAATATCTTTATTAATGCTGGGAAAAGATATTTCAAGATCACACTGTTATCATTCACCTTAAAATTCCTTCCCAGACCAGAGAGATTTCTTTTTCCATTGGCCTGGTGAGCTAAAAACTACATACAAAGAAACCATCTAAAAACCCCAAGGGCTATGAAGAAAAAAATATTAACAGATACTTTCAGAACAAAGCATACTCTGACTCATTTCGAATGTCGGTTATTTTCTATCATTATCCGGCAATACACAGCAATGACGACAAGATTTTAAAAGTAAGAAGGAGAAACTGTTCACTCGAGAACATGTTTTAATATTACACCTAAAGGTCAGCTACACAGATTGGAGGGATGTACTTTCCGCAGCCAACACTTGCTGATCTAATTAACACTCGTTTTTAAATAACTTTACCTCACTGGTATCATGGCTGCAGTTTGCCAACTGGTTCACAGATGAGAGACTATTCAGAAACTATTCTTTGCCCTTGCTTGTTGCCTGGATTAGTGACAGAGTTCTAGAGACCTGTTTCCATGACAGGCGGATTGGCAGGGGATAGTCAATTCCTGTTCAACCTTCATCCCAGGATATGGGCTTTTGTCAGAGAGAAGAGTTGGTCTTGAATCTACATAAGTATCCTTGGTCATCCTTGAGGCAATGCCTTTAAAGGCATATGTTCAGATGATCTGATCATTTTAAGATCAGAGTCAAATTAAAGGGACACTCAAGACTTTTTTTTTTTTTAAACTACATTCTGTTCAGGCACCCTCTAAATAGTAGGACCACCATTTTTTAAAGAAATTTCCTTTAAAAAACACACACAAAATTTATCTAGGATTTTTCTGCTTCCCCGCTGTGTATTTATAAGTTTCTTCTTAGCTAGGGTAAAAGTGACTGACAAGACCGTGGAAGCAGTGAAATGGATTATACACAAAGTGCTGTCAAATATTTAAAAAAAATCCAAATTTTTCACATAGAAGTGTGATGTTAAGCCTATTTTAATTTTTTCTATGACACAATGTATACAGTGTATGCTTATTCCTCACATTTGAAGGCAGCAATTACATCCAATCTGCGGGGGGAGGTTCATTGACAGCCAAAGGTCATCTTTGAAAGTGGGACTTAGACACCTATGTCACTGAGAGTATGTCTACCCTGCACTTAAAAACCTGCAGCTGCTCTTTGCCTGCTGACTTGAGCTGCCAGCAATCAGGCTAATGGGCTGTTTAACTTCAACGTAGATGTTCAGGCTCAGGCTACAGCCTGGGCTCTAGGACCCTGCAAGGTCTGAGTCCGAACAACACCACTGCAATTACACAGTGCCTTAGCCCAAACCCTGTGAGCCCCAGTTGGGCCAGCTGCAGGTGTATAATTGCAGCGTAGACATACTCTGAGGGTATGTCTTCATTGCAGAGTTAACTCTGGCTCTTACTTGGGTATTGCTCTAGCCCTCTCACCTGAGTTTGATGGGGCTTTCAAGCCAGGCTATCTGAATCATCTGTGGATACAGGCTCTCTCTCATTTTTGTTCCATTTTCAGTGAGAACACAGGCTAGACCATTTGAGTGCTGATAGTCCTTCAGTGCCTTCCCACCATTCCCCCTGCATGCCAGAGGACAGGTGTTTACCCAAAATTCTCTGGGAAAGAATCAAAAAGTGTCTCAGCTTACTGGAGCACAAAGAACCATGGGATATGCCCCCAGAAATCCTAGCAACATACACAGGTGAGTGCAGCACCAGTAAGGACAGCAATTCAGATATAGCTTTGAGGTGTAGCGGCTCATACTCAAGCTATGCTAATCTGGGTGCCAATCACCTGAGTTAACTCTGCAGCGAAGACATCTTTTGTGGCACTTTTGGAAGTTTTACCCCATATGACTATCAATGGGCCTTTGTCAATTTGAAGGATCTAGAGGACAAGAGGACTCTGTCATTAAGGGAATTTCTGCATTTTTCTGACACTTTGCAAATTCAATTATTCCCCTTCCTTCTTTACAAAAGCCCATTAGAGACTCTGTTCTTCCATCCAGCTGGTGAAACTGTTTTCTGGAGTTGTAAATTTAAAATGTTTCCTTTAGCTTCCAAACTGTTACATGCTAAATAGCTCAAAGAACTAACTTAAAAACTTGCAAGGGGAAGTCATAACACATCACGTTATTTTAGTAGTGAAGATAATCTTTAGTCAATGAGTAAGAGCTCTTCCTTTGTCTATTCTCAAACCTCTGGACAATCTTTTGTCCAGGCTTGTGGTAATAATACTAATATAGAAATGACAAACAAACAAAATGACTTAAGTGTCTCAGACAAACTGTAAAATGAGCTTTCATTTTAAGTTGTTACTTACAAAATCATTAATTTACAAACTCAGTGGAAGCCAACTTTCTTGGCAGATGTGTCAAAGCTTAATTCATGGTCAACAGCATTTATGATACTGGCAGCCAACTTGAGAGGGGAAATTTATGTTGCTGGAAAAGAGGCTGCATGCAAATAGACTGTGCAGCTCTTACACAGAAGGTTGATATGAGGCAGAAACATATTGAGTACTAGAGAAGTACAGAAGATAAAGTTTTCCCGATAACGTATACAGACTGTGCCATATTCTGCTCTCAGTTACACAGGTACCACCTCATTAACTTCAAGTAAGGTTGAAGCTATTTAACTGAAAGCAAAATTTGACCCTTTGTGTATACTGTACTGAGTCCTTGTACTTCCTTTGTTTACCAGAGTTAAAAAGAACCCAGTGGATAAAAGAGTGATTATAAAATTAGGCTCTGTTTTATTGCATTATTTTGTTAATAAAATTGTTGGTTTCACATCCTACTTAGTGCTGACAAAGCACCAGATTTGTTTCTAAAACACTATTCAGCTAAAGGAGAGCTGTCTCATGATGACTGAAAGAGTTCCAAAACGTCTTTAAAGGGATGGGGGAGGTGGAGATGCACAGAGGGCATTAGCTTTTAAACTTATCTGCTTACTGCACATCAAGGGATCCTTCCCTCTGTGTTGCCAGCTTTCCTCAAAGACATTAAAGCACAGGTGCTGTTAAATGATTTACAGCTGAGTACAGATGAGATATGGAATTCAACAGATGTTCACTAAGCTTCTCTCTACATTGCTTATGTTTAGATGACTGTCCTTTTCTCTTAGGGCTGTGCCCTTGATTCGTAAGTGGAGGTTTTTGTGGGCATAGTTTTATTTATTTATTTTTTAAAAAAAGACAACACTGACAATAGCTTAGGTTTCAGAGTAGCAGCCGTGTTAGTCTGTATTCGCAAAAAAAGAAAAGGAGTACTTGTGGCACCTTAGAGACTAACCAATTTATTTGAGCATAAGCCGAAGTGAGCTGTAGTTCACGAAAGCTTATGCTCAAATAAATTGGTTAGTCTCTAAGGTGCCACAAGTACTCCTTTTCTTTTGACAATATCTTAGTGAAGGATTCATATTTTATATCAGAAACACAACTAGTGGCTCAGGAGAAGTTTTCTGGATACTGACTTTTTTGCTTAGTACACTGATTGTGAAACATTTTAATTTCAGCAACCTTTTATTCTCTGGGGTGCCTTCAACAGGCTCAATTTAGGACTAACCCTTTTCTATAGCAAGATCTAACTGTTAGGCCCTAATTCAGCAAGATACGTAAGCATGTTCCTAATTTTGAGCTTGGTTAGTCGTATTGGCACATGCTTAAGTATCTTACTGAATCAGGTGTGACTTAGACAGGTCATCCGTATGGATTTGTATACCAAGGTATCCCAACGCCTCAGTGTGGTATCTGAAGTCATGAACTGTGCTGCACGAGATTACATTTGTATTAAGCAAAAAACCATGCTTCTTTTATTTTGAGCTTTGATTTAGTCCCCCTTAATTGACCTAACTGTCCATTCATTTATATCAGTTTTGTACCACTGTAACTCCTATGATTTCAGTGATATTTCTCCTGATTTATACCAGCATACATGAGACCAGGACAGGCTAAAAGTTTGGTACAACCTGTTTATTTTATTTGTTATATGCTATGCCGAAAATGTAAGTCCACTTCCAGGATGACCATCATTCTTTATCTATGTTATTATTGTTTATCCATGTTTATAACCAGCACATACCTTAGATCACCTTTTTAGATAACACTAGCATATTAAAATTGATTCTGCATTGTACTATTACATAGTCATCAAACAGCGTCATTGCACAAACTGGAGCAATAGCTGTACAGTTATGAATTTAAAATAGTAACAAACAATCTATCCAATTTGGGCAATGGAATGATGCTGAATATGTCCCTCAGCAAAATATCAGCCACAGCATGCAGTCTTTTCATGCATACTTCATTCACGTGGTAACTAAATAGGTATGTGATTAATTTTATGTAGCATTCTACTGCGGATCTGGAAATAGTTATTATGAAGGTCTGGAAATCCCAAAATTTTTGAGTAACCTGACATAGGTAAAATCTTTAGTGACACTGGAGAGTCTTCTATGGAAAATAGATTTGATACAGCTGATACTATTTATAAACATGTTCTGTGGAGCACTGTACCCATCTTCCCCACTGGAAATAACAATCCTCTATCAAAGGAAAACTGTTTTTACAATATTTTTTTAAAAGCCACTGAAAGAGTAACCTCACTATTAGTGGCAACCCTGTTGGCATAGATATGTTGCTCTCTATCAGGTCTTCTCCCTTGAAAAGCTAGCTACTTTACATCTCAGATAGGACCAGAAATCAGATCATGTGACCTCAAATAGTATCTCCACTTTGCATAAGAGTCATTGTGAGTAGCTTGATGGTACCAAAACTCACTTTTCCTAGTCAGGTGAGTTATTGGGGGTATGTGGACTTTTTCTTACAACTGGAGAGAATAGAAGAGTTAAAGAGAGTCAAATAAGATCTACATTTTAAAAAAACAAAAACCAAAACTAGATCTGAATTCATTGCAGCCCTCACTTGTTTTCATGCAATTGCCTGATAATCACACATTTCAAAGCCATGTTGCATCTACCATCATCACCCCCGCTGGATTCTCATGCAAGCAGGAAGACAATGGATATTCCCATGAAGTTTGCTCCTTCCATCCACAGGGCCTGCCATGGTTACTCCTGGGTGAATTCTGCAGGACTGTACGCCTCCACAGAATTCCTGTGCTTCCCTGCAGAAAATGGCAGCGAAGCAAAAGGAAGCGCGTGGCGGGGGGCCAACCATGGGCGCAGTTCTTGCGGGGGACTGTCCCCACAACAGAGGCAAGGCATGGGGGGCACATGAGGTTACATGTCCCTGCTCCCCCCTCATTTCTGCAAGTGCAGAGCTGCCCAGCTGAAAGAGGCGGCTTCAGGGCTCCACTGACTCTGCAGCTGAACACCGCCTCCTGGGTCCTAGTGCCAGCCATGCTCCCCTTCTGTGTGCTGGAAGCCTTCCTGTTTTCTGTGCAACAGTGAGTCCTTGCGGTAGGGCTGGGTAAGCAGGGGCATGGGAAATGAGGGAAGAGGGATGTGGAAGGAAGGGGTGGAATAAAGTAGGGGGAAAGAAATATGGAAGTGAAGGGAGGGGGCAGGAGGATGAGATGGAGGAAAAAAAGGAGATAGGGGATGAGATGGGAAGAAAGGGGGATAGGGGAATCACGGAGGGAAGTGGGAGCCCGGCATGCAGCGCCCCCTAGGCAGCAGCTGTGGCTCCCCTGTTAAGCGGGCCCATCAAACCTTCACCCTGACAAGCTCTAACCCCCTATACCTCAACTTCCAAGACGAGCCCCCCACATCCAGACTGCCACCCCACTGAGCCCCAACCAGCTGCGCCTGGACTCCCACCCCATTAAGTCCCACTCCCCCAGCACCCAGACCACCCCCGCTGCCAAGCCCCATCTCCCCACACCCAGACCCCCCTGCGGAGCTCCAATCAGAGTCACCTGGATCCCCTGCACAGTCCCCTTGCACTGCACCCACAACCCCAAATGAGACCCTGTGCATCCAGATCTCCCACTGAGCTACCCACACCCATTGTGCCCCACACCTGGATCACCCAACACTAAGCCTCTCCACACTTGGATCCTGCTGGGCTGAGCCTGCCCACCACACCTGGTGCACTTGGCGCAGAGAGGCAGGGCCCCAGGATGTTTGTGGGGCAGGCCCTACCCTTGCACTGTGTTAGGGTTGGGTGCAGCCTCACTGCAAAGTCCCTGTACTAGGGTAGGTGCAGGCTTCAGGGTGATCTCCCACCTCAGTACAGCCAGTGGTGGCCTGTGCTCCCCAATGCCATGCTGGAGCCATATTTATTGACAAATAAAAAATTGCAGAATTTTAAAATATTGTGTGTATAATTTTCATTTTTTGGCACAGGATTCCCGCAGGAGTACATGGTGCAGAAATTGCAGGGAGGAACGCTGCCTTTTTTCTTCCACTCTCACTGCTTCCCTGGCTGTATGTTGATGGGATGGGGCAGAGAGGGTGAGCTATCCCCCAACCAGGCTATTCCAGGCTCTCCTAACCCCTCCCAACCTACCCACATAGGTTCCTACCCCATCTCCAACAAACCCAACCTTTGTCTGTCCTAGGCTTCCTGATCAACCCTATCCCCTACCACTCCCCTCAACACCTTGGCTCTTTACAGCTGCCATTCTCTTCCAAACCTTCTCTATCAATGAGGGGTTCAGGCAGGCATGAAAGTAAAATGCAGCTCTAACCGGTACGGGGCTGCTCACCCCCCATTCCCCCTCGGAAGGGGCAGGGCCTCGGGTGGAAGGGGCGAGGCTGAGGGGTCAGTGTCCCCGAGCCAGTCCATCTGCACTCCCTGGCCCATGCCACCCAGGTCTCCAGCTGCAATTTAAAGGGCCCAGGGCTCCGGCCGCTGCGGAGCCCCGGGCCCTTTTAAATCTCAGCCCCGGGGCAGCTACTTCTTTCCCCCCCAGCCTGTCGGCAGCAGGGGGACAAAAGGGGCAGCAACACTAAAGGGCTGCCCCTTTTGCACCCCCCATCGGCAGCACTGCTGGATCGTCGCTGCCCCTTTTGTGCCTCTCCATTGGTGGCCCTGCTGGTGGGGGGTCAAAAGGGGCAGTGACATTAAAACAGCAGAGTTCTTAAAGCATTGCCAAGGCAGTGCTTTAAAGTCAGCAGTACGGGCTGGTACTGGCGGCTACCTTTTACCGGTATGCCGTACCAGCCCGTACACACTTACTTTCACCCCTGGGTGCAGGAGACAGGCTTCTGACTGGGCCATCCACATGCACACCTGCTTCCACTGCTCAAGGAACTCTGAGGAGGAAATCATCAACTTGTTCTTACTAGTTAGAAATGCCACACATTATATTACATGAACCTTGGCAGCTATGCTTGAGCTGAAAGAATGACCTCTAATAGAAATTAATTCCGTGTTGTCCTTTTCACACTTCAGTGAGCAACATTAACTATAAACTCCAGTCAACTTAGATACACATAAGAGAGGGGCAGAGAAAATGAATGTACATAAACATACTTGTCACCCATCTATCTAGAAAGCTATGTGTGAAAGTTATTACTCTACTTAAAAAGAACAGGAGTACTTGTGGCACCTTAGAGACGAACCAATTTATTTGAGCATAAGCTTTTGTGAGCTACAGCTCACTTCATCGGATGCATCTGTAGCTCACGAAAGCTCATGCTCAAATAAATTGGTTAGTCTCTAAGGTGCCACAAGTCCTCCTTTTCTTTTTGCGAATACAGACTAACACGGCTGCTACTCTGAAACCTTACTCTATTTAAATCTCCCATCTCTCATGAGTGTCAATTCATTTCATTCAGCCATAAGTCTACATTGAAGTGATCCTGCCATACAGGCTATAGGCAAGTGCAAGATTTTGGATGCTTCTGTTTTTTTGGATGCCCAGCTTGAGTTATCATGAAATGGCCTGATTTTCAATAAGTGCTAAGCATACAGCCTTGGAAAATAAGACCCCTTCATGGTGATTCAAGTTGGGAACCCAATAATTGGATCATGCAAAATCACTAGTCACTTCTTACAACCCTGGGTCATGGCCCACATTTTCTATTCTATATAGGACAATAGCTCTTCACTGTGCCCTCCAACACACTCCTAAATCAGTACAATATTCCTCAGATTGATCATTTTTTAATCAAATTTAAGAGATTTTATACTGCCCAGATATTCTATTTCAAACGAATGTGTGTGCATTGCAGAAGTTGCTGGGGAAAAGAAACGAGAAGTTGGAGGTTTGACGGCAGGACAGGGGACTGTTAGGGATTTTGGCATTAGGGGAGGCATGGTAGGAGAATTTGGTTACCAAGCAATGAAGACTCTCATACCAGAGAGAGAATAAATCTCCTCTTCCTTTTCCCCTTATGTGCAAGGGTGAAGGTAACTTTACATTTGTGGGAAGAGAGGACTGAATTCCATCTTCTCCAACAACCTGACCTGCTGCATTTCACTGCAAAATCTACTACTAAATCCCAGGGGCACCATTTCAGACTTTGGTAAAGTGGAGGGAAGAGATGGACTTTAACTGTGATTCCAGAGGCCATTTAGGCTCCTGAAAACTCCAGGTTTTTTGCAGATAATAACTTAGAAATTAGTTGACAGGAACACTGTATCCAAATCCAGTATAAAGAAAGACAAATAAATATTAGACCCACTCAGTTCTAAAACTAGCATGTTCTGACATCTTGTGTCAAGTCATTTAAGGGACACTGGTTAGGTTTAAAATTTTAATGTATATTCTTTGTTATTGACTCTTGAACACAACAATTGAAACAACTGTAGAAAAAAAATCTAGATTACTTTCCATCATTTAGGCTACTTACTTTTTACAGTTCACCAAGGAATAGATCATTTAGCTTTTGGAAACATCCTACTTGGGCAAGGCCCTGTGAATTTATACTGCACCTACTTGGGGCTCTATGGGTGTTACCATACTATAAATAATGGACTAGAAACTGACTTTAAACAGGAATGAAACTTTCAAGTCACTTTCACAGTATTGCCAACCCCAAATGTTCAAAAATCATGAGTCAGGCTCACCAAACATTATAAGATTGGCTTAAAAATCATGAGATTATGTAAAAATAATAGATTTGGTGTTCTTTTTGAGACTTTAGGGTGCACTGAGGTCATATTTTGAAGCTTTCTCCACAGCCACAAGGGCTAGAAACTTACTTTTTCTTTAAGAATGAAAGCTGAAATCATCACATATCCACTTGATTCCAGGAGCTGGGGCTTTAAGGAAAACAACAATTATCACAAGACTCATCACAAAATCATGGGAGTTGGCGACACTGCTTTCACTTCTGTTTAAAGGCTAGTTACTTTCCAAAAGGCTCGTAAACACAGTGATTGAGTTGCAGTTCTCACAAGAGAATATTTAAAACTAAATACCTAGAAAATTACACATTTTAAAGTTGAGGGAAAAAATGAGCTTTCTGAGATATATCAGGGCCACAGCAGGTGGGAAAGGAAAACAAAACAGGCACAGGAGCTCTGGGCAGCTCAGAAAAAAGTTGGGAGGGTCAAATCTTCCAGTCCTTAATCAGGCAAAACTTCTATTGTCATCACCACTTCCACTCATAGATATTAACATGTGCTCTATAACTATACACTTCATACTTAAATATCTGAGCAGTCTTATCCAGGGCTACACATTGTATATGCCTTGGCTCAGGGACTATATTTTCTGGCATATTCTGAAGAGTGCTGAGCACACAGATGGTGCCCAGAGAATAATACAAATCATGACAATAATTGTCAACTTTAAGGATGCTGTGGATGCAATTTCTGATCTTTGTTCTGGAATTGGCCTGAATACAGCTGAAACCCTAAGAATTTGAGGCATAAACACATCTGATACTCATACAACACTTTCTCATTCCTTCCTATTCTCAAACTCAGAAAAAAAAATGACAAAACAAAATGGTTCTCAGTTAAAATGTAAAATTTCACAGCTTCCACCCAGCATTGGGCAGAACCTGCCAACCCTTGGGGGTTAAGTGATTTCCTCTCATCTGACGCTTGTTCTCTCGTTCTTCATCCTTCCTGCCCCCGTGCTGCTTTTCATGCTTCTCAACCATGACTTCCTTCCCAGTCGCCTGGGACCATTTTCTGGAGTCTCAGAGAACTGGCCTTCTTGGTTTTGCTCCCATCTGTCAGAGTCCTCTTTTTTCTCCATCATGCAGCAGAGAGATAGGCTGATCCAGTGGATAGGGAGCTAGCCCCGAGAGACCTGGGTTCTGCTCTGCCCATGGACTTCCTGTATCACCTCAGGCTAGTGCCTTAGGGACAGAGTTTCAGAGTTTCAAAGCCTTTTAGGCACCCAAAGATGCAACCAGGCATCTAGTGGTGTTTACAAAACATCTAACCTTCTAGGTGCTTTTGAAAATCCCACTATGTGCCTAAATACCTTTTAGCTAAATACCTTTTGGCTGTTAGTCTCTCTGTTCCTCAGTGCCCCATCTGTACAATGGGGATAACAGCACTGCTCTACCTCACGAGGGGCTCTGAGGAGAAATAGGTTAGACATTGTGCGGCTTTCAGATACTATGGTGATGGGGCCACATAAATACCACAGGTAGAGTAGGAACTTCTCTATACCACTGTTATCCCTTCCCTTAGTTTTGGCCCCTTCTTTTCACCTATCCCCCTCGTATCTTCTTTTCTGAATGTAACCTTGGCAAAGATGGACTGGCTGTATTTTTACTGAGTCCCCTGTGTGCCCTCCACAGAGGGATTCCTATTTTACAGGCTAATCTAATGATTTCCAGATCCTTACTTTAATTACCAGGCCTGTTTTATTTTGATCAACCTGCCTCAGGCTAGGATGTGTGCCACCTGCCCCTTCCCGCTAATTCCAACAATGAGGGGCAAAGCACAGTGGCCTGATGTTTCTACTAAAGTGATTATCAATGCAATAGTTAATGTGGAGATTTGACTTGTCAGAGGTGGGATTCAGAATTAACACCCCATTGAGAGGAATCGCAGCAATTAACACTTCTCTTAAAGCTATTGTTCCAGGCTATTTGCAAACTGTTTGTGCTAAGTTCTTGCACAAAACTATGCCCTTAGAGGAAAAGGAAGGAGACAAATAATGGCATCACCTGTCATTACAGTTTCTTGGCAACAAGCAATGCTATTTATATGAAAATAACAAATCCCACAGAAAACTCAGTAATTCTTCGGAATGTCTCTCAGGTGTCACTCGCTGGGGATTAAAACACCACCATGTTTTCCCTGCTGTCCGAACTCCCTTGATGGTTACCTCCAAATTTCCCCTCTCCTGTTATCATGGACTGGAATTACATACAAAGCTAGCAGTTTCCACAAGTTCATAATATTTTTCATGTATTTTTGGGAAGAGGCTTCTTTAGAATTTTATTTTCTATAGGTATGTCATATGAGATCACTGCAACCTTGTAATAGCCTCTGAATTTTGTGCCAAACACATACTGTGTTATATAAATATCTGTGTAGCAGAAATTAGTTGAGCCTCTTGAACAGCATTAGAATGCATGAAGTCTGCTATAAATCTATAAACACAATGTCCTTTAAAGGTCACACACATTAGGTGGCACAAGTAGCAACACAAAGTTAAGGTTGTCCAAAATCTTATATTATAAGATGCTAGATAGAAGAGTCGACCCACTGGTGCTGCACCGCCTTGTGGCTGCATGTAGGATAGCAGCTCTTTCCAAATAGGTCCAACATCCTTTCAACAGAGTTTTGGCACTAACTCTGGGCCCTGTAGTCCTCACATTCTTCTCTCAGGATCTTCATTCATCTTTATTCCCTCTCAGAAACCTCTAATTACCACCTTCCTCAGTGGCTGGTAGAGGAGCCCAGGCCTGCCCTACTACACTGGGTTCCAGTCCAGGGACCCTAGGAAAAGCAACCACGTTCTGCTCCATCAGACATCTTGCCACTGGCTCCTTGGATGCCTTCCCACCACTAGTCTTTCATCTGGCCTTTTCCACAGCCCCTTCCTGGGCCTTTTGCAATGAGCAACACCCCTCCACCCCCATGCTTCTGCCCAGAGTCTGGTTCCAGCCCTTGTTCAGAGTCAGCCACAGTTGCTTCCTCCAACCCTGTGTCTTCCTTTCTTCCGCCCCTACCCTGTACAAGCTTCCTCCTAGCTCTGCAGGAGCCTTCCCTGTTCCCCGCCAGTCTCTACTACCCTAGTATCAAGAGAGTCACTGTAGCGCCTCAAACTTCAGTCCAAATGCCCCTACTGTCACTGACTCTTGGGCTTCACTGATTCCAGCTTCTTCCTGGCTCAGAACAACCTGCCTCTGACCCCGGGCTTCACTGCCCCCAGCCTCCCAGACTTCCTCCTGACTTAGAACCCTGTGGTTCTGCCTCCAGGCTCCTCTCTGCTTTTAGACAGAGAGAGGAAATGCAGAATGCTCTCTCTAATAGGACTCTTGCTGACCCTTTTTCCCATGGCCCTGAGCTCCTTCCTTTATGAAGACCAAGCTCCTTCACAGCTGGGTTTCATCACTAATTATGCCTAAAATAATTAAGTACCACCCAGGGTCTAATTGGGCTCAGGGGCTTGCTAACCTATTGGTAGCCAGTGTGGGGCTTAAACACCCCATCACATCCTGTTTTCAGTGGCTTATAATATTGCCTAATTTAAATGTTCATGCTGAAATTTTCCATGCTGGGTATCTGCCTGAGGCCGATTTTTTTTGGGGGGGGGGGGGGAAGAGATTTTTATTTTCAAGAACAAGATTAGGGGAAAATACATTATTGCCCATGTTAAATAATATTCTTACATCCATTTAATTAAGAAGCTCTAGCACAGGGGTGGGCAAAGTACGGCCCGTGAGCCAGATCCGGGCTGCCAGCCATTTTAATCTGGCCCTCGAGCTCCCACTTAGCAGTGTGGTCTGGGGCTTGCCCCGCTCCAGCACTCCAGCCCAGGAGCAGGGTCAGCGGCTGCACGGCTCCCAGAAGCAGCAGCATAGCCCTCCTCCGGCCCCTATGCAAAGAGGCAGCCAGGGGGCTCTGCTCTGCAAGCTACCCCTGCCCCAAGCACCACCCCCACAGCTCCCATTGGCAGGGAAGTGCAGCCAGTGGGAGATGTGAGGGCGGTGCCTGCGGAGGGGGCATCGCACAGCAGAGACGCCTGGCCATGCCTCCGCGTACGACCTGGAGAAGGGACATGCCACTGCTTCTGGGAGCTGCTTGAGGTAAATGTTGCCCGGAGCCTGCACCCTTGAGTCTCCTCCTGTGCCCCAACCCCAATCCCACTCCCATGCTCCGAACCCCTTGGTCCCAGTCCGGAGCACCTTCCTACACCCCAAACTCCTCATCCCCAGCCCCACCCCAGAGTCCACACCCCCAGCCAGAGCCCTCCCCCCTCCCTCCCGGAGCCTCCTCCCACTCCCCAAACGCCTCATTGCTGGACCCACCTAGCCCTCACCCCCAGCCAGAGCCCTCACCCCAACCCCAATTTTGTGAGCACTCATGGCCCGCTATACAATTTCTACACCCAAATGTGGCCCTCAGGCCAAAAAGTTTGCCTACCCCTGCTCCAGCACCTCTATGCTTTGGAACAGAGACTTGAAATTTGGCACAAGAGGTCACCCACCCTAGTCTCAGGGATGTACTTTTTGCCTTCCCTATGCAAATTTGACTAAGACACAAGCCTCCAAAAAAAATCACAGCTTGCATATACTCAGTGGAGAACAAGGCAACACCAAGGTTTAAGAACCCCTATTTTACAATTATTGTTTCAGGCTGTCTGCAGATTCAGGCAGGCAGCACTGCATTGATTTATCCTTAGTTCACATTTTAGAAGTTACCACCACAATCATAGGGGCCAGAAGCACTTTTTTTTAATGAAAAGATATGAAAGGGTGACTGGAATACTTTGAAATCTGTTTGTGACCATCCTGATGGAGAAACCCCTGTTCTACAAGTATGAGAAATAGCAATTTCTGGTTGACCTTCTTTACACTATTCATTACCTTACTTACCTCGAGCACTTCCCCTCATGTTCCTCTTTAAACTGTATGGTTGAATCCCTTTAATCTCTCCTCCTGAGGAAGACTTTTTATGCCTCTAATCAGTTTTGTTGCCCTTCTTGGACCATTTCTATTTCTATTCTATATATTTTTTGTTTAAAATGGGTGTCCAGAATTAAAACACATGATTCATGTTCAGGATGTACCATCCATTTATATAATTTTATAATATGTTGAGTCTTAGCTGTCCCATTCTTAATACACCCAAACATCCTGTTTGCTTGTTTTCACTGAGCTGTGCACAGTGACATGGACATCTTTTTTTCCTTAACAGTTACCCAATTTACACCCATCAACATGTGTAAGTAGCTCAAACCTTTCCTTTCATCATGGATCACCTTACACTCACTTACAGTTCCTTTCTTCTGCCACAGTACTCAGATATACCAATCAACAGGTCTTCTGTAGCTCCTCACAGCATTCACTAACATGAAGAGTTTTGTATCATCTAGAATCATAGAATATCAGAGTTGGAAGGGACCTCAGGAGATCATCTAGTCCAACCCCCTGCTCAAAGCAGGACCAATCCCCAATTATTTTTGCCCCAGATCCCTAAATAGCCCCCTCAAGGATTGAACTCACAACCCTGGGTTTAGCAGACCAATGCTCAAACCACTGAGCTATCCCTCTCCCTGTGACTGTTACTACTTCACTGTTTACCTCCTTATTCAAATCATTAAGTTAAATACCAGATCTAGGTTGGATTGGGAATGGATCCTTCCATTTGGATCCTTAAAAAAAAAAAAAAGACCATTTATTCTTTCTTTTTGTTTACTCTCTCTTGGCCCTAACCAACGACAGACATTTTAACACTTGCATACAGAGACTACTTAGTTTCCTTAACATCCTCTTGTGAAAGTCTGTCAAAGATTTTTTGAAGTCCACATTAACAATATCAACCATCTTTGTTCTTTCCACTATTTTGTTGACTCCCTGAAAGAATTCTCCTGGAATAGCAGAGTCACAGCTTTCCTTTACGAAAGCCATGCTGGTTTGTACCAAAGTCCAATTCTTTATTTGGAATGGGAATTCATTAATTTCAAACAACATATCCTTCATTCTCCTTTAAATTAACTAGACATCCTTTGATTATTTTTTACTAACTCTTTTGTGAAAATACGCTCATTATAGTACTCAGATATCAGGGAAAAAACAAGAACTTCCTCCACTATTATCTTTTACGACCTTTTGAGTGAATAAAGTAATTGTCTGATTCAACAGATTATAGTTCATTCTCATGGCGACATTTGTTCATAGACAAATTACAGTGACATTCTGGTCTAAGCAAAAAAGTGAAGATGAGGAGGAGGCCCAGCTTTTAGCTAGGCAAAATGGCTCTGGGCATGGAAAACAACACGAGGAATTTCCTAAGGAAATTGGCCTCAAACAACTATGCATGCATATTATGTGAGTTGCATAATATTCTTTGCAAAGTCTTCCTTAAGAAGAAATGCTGAATTATTGTTTGTGACACAGGAAGTCTGCACCCTTGTCTCTCCATTGCAGTGCAGGGTGTTTCTGAGAGAGGACTGACTAGAATATCTGCAGCGATGCGCACTCACCAGCCCACACCCCCCACAAGAGGCGTGTGAAAGGACTCCCATCTGACTATAGATGTGGGCTACACTACTAACCCCATAGCAGCTCTGCAGCCACTACAGTGTGCCAATGGGTTTGATGCCGGAGGTGTGGAGAGGGTTTCCCCACATCCCCTCCAAACTCAGTGAGTTCCCTGTGCAAAGACCATTTACTTGGCCACTGGAAGCATTGCAGGTAAAGGACTGGGCCACAGATGACAGCATTCGCCTCTCAGGAATTTAGAAACAATTGCTGTGATTACAACAAAGACTATACAATTGTTCTTGACTGCACTTTTTTCTTTGGAAACAGGAAATTGCCATGTTTTACAACCTTACACTAAATCGCAACATGATAAATTAACCAATAGAAAAGACAAAAATTAAATCAATACCAACTAAATGACTATGTTTAAACATGTAAAAAGAGTTTTTATCTAAATTCAAAAGAAGCCTGGGAGTTTGCAGAATAGATCCCATAATGGAGAGCACAGATCCTTTACGTGGCAGTTCATGAAAACTCCGCATGCCTAATTTGAAAAGAAAACAGGATAGTCTTCTACAGCTTTCACTGATGTTGTTTCTACAGGAGAAAAGTGATTTGGTATAATATGGGGGAATTTAACAAATCATTTGATTTCACAACTGGTGGTTGCCCAAAGCAGTAGCCTAGAGAACCCAGTGGTTTATGTCAAGATAACTGATTACAACCGGTATTTTGAAAAAAAGCCATTAGCATTTATGTCCAATGCAAACTGCTCAGCCTACTAGCTAGAACACAAATCTCCCTTCAAATTGATTCCACATTGGTTCTTGAAATACTGCCAGTGAAACCACTATCTCTTGAGATAAAGAGTACACTGGTGAAGCACTTAAAGGCATTGGCAAAACAGAGATGTACATTTATGAGTAGGACTCAAAGAGTAATGAGCACCAGTAGGATGCAGTTCAAATAAAACATGCTGATTCTGAACATCCCAAACTCTCCGGTGGTGTTTGAAATCCAGATCCCAATTTCACAGCTTTAGACCGTCTTGAATTTGCACCTGTACCATAAACAGAGCAGTCAGTGCAACCTTAGACTTTTGATATGTTAGAATAGTCGTTCCCAACCACTGGCATATATACCAGCAAGCGGAGGGACTGCAATGCATAATGGGAGATGTAATCGAGCTAGGGAGAATGGCACATAGGGGAGAATGGGGGTGCTAAGGACCCAGACCTGCAACTCCCATGAGGCACTGGGGCAGCTAAGGCAGAGGCAGTGCTTAATGTCAACTTGAAATCTTTTCCTGCAGATAATTTCAATTTTGACAAAACCCCATTTTTTGAGAGGAAAATGTTCAAAAATACTTCCACCTGCTCTACTAATCATGATTATTTTCAGCTGTTACTAATCTTATTGTCCACAAATACAGCACAAAGCAAAAGGAGATAAAAATGAATCCTCTCATTATAAAATTTTTGGTGAGGGTCCTGGATAGTGTTGCCAGGAGTCCAGTATTGGACTGGAAAGACTGGTCAAAAAAGGGGACCTGATAGCATCGGTCAGTGCTACTGACCTGACACCAAAAGTCCAGTTACCTGAGTAACCATCTGTTCTGTTGCTGGGAGGGCAGGAAGAGCTGCTGCTGCTGGAGCTGGAGGAGCACTCAGGAACTGCCTGGCTCCAGCAGAAAGAGGTACCAGAAGCTGGCACCTGGGGGAGGGATCCTGAAGCGCATGGCATTTGAGGAGTGGGGCCGGTGGCTGGGCCCCCTGCCTGGGCCCCCTTCTCAGCCTCCTTTATGCCTAGCCCCCTATGTGCTGCCTCCTGTCCTGCCCCAGTCACCCCACCCCCACTCCTTGAAAGTGGCTCTTTCTCAAACATCCTGCCCTAGTCACCCCCTCCATACCTAGAGCCCTGCTCAGCTGGTTGGGGACCGAGGTGGAGAAAGCAGCAAATGATGGGGGAGGGGGAAAAGAGGAGTGGGGATGGGGCCTTGAGGGACAAGGTGAAGCAGGTGTGGGGCCTTAGGGGGAAGAGGTGGAGCAGGGGGTGGGAGAGCTTCTGACGCTTAGTTTTTGGTTTTCACAAATTAGAAAATTGGCCTCTGGAACTCTGAAAACTGTTCCATCTCTTAATCTAAAATAGCCCAAACATCATGACCTTCCAGCAGCCATTCTACAAAAGCCATTTATTTGACAGGAATTTCGAGAATTCCTGAAGGTAATGGGAGTGGTGGAAAGAAGATTTCACTCATGTTTTGATTTACTGCCTGTCTGAGTTGATTAGTTAACAATTCTGATAGCTTCATGCCCCTGGTCTTCTTGTCATGTCCTTATACTGCTTCTCACTGCAACCGTGCACGCATGCCTGATCACTGCACTCCTCCAGGTAACTGGAAAAGCATTCACACCCAATGCCCCTAGTGGGGTGAGTTTGTGTGTTATCCATGTAAGATTTTTTTAGTGCTGTTGGGTGGTTATTATTATGTTGTTGAGAGACTGACAGGCTACTTTTTAGTGCTTAAACTTAAAGAAATAAAGAATACCAGAAATCTACTATTATCTAGGTAGCTTATCGGTGCACTTGAAAAGAACATTCTTTTCCTGTCCCTATTTAGTTCCCAAGTCAGTACAAAGCCTATTACAAAAGTGCTCTTTTGCTTTGGGAAGGGTCCTTTATTGGTGCAGCCATATGTGGGAAGCTTCAGAAATCAAGTGTGGAAAAAGATGAAAG
This sequence comes from Lepidochelys olivacea, assembly GCF_965140295.1. NCBI lineage: Eukaryota > Metazoa > Chordata > Testudines > Cheloniidae > Lepidochelys > Lepidochelys olivacea. Next base: position 41,124,856 of record NC_140414.1, on the reverse strand, counting down.
ACTGTAATTAAGAGAAATATCAATGCAAGGAGAACATCTTTAAAAGTGGCTTTGAAGACAGGGTCAGAACAGTTTTTTCATCCCCTCTGATGTTATAAAGAAAAATTGTAAAAACTGCTTTAAGGAAAATGGTTCACTCTCAGACATAAATTTCCTTACAAGTACCTTATAAAATGTATTTGGCTGGCAAGAACTACCCATTCTCAAGCTCGAGACAAATAACGATAATGCCCTTTGGACTGCCATACTTGCAATAAAAGAAAAATAGGGGTTTGGGCAGCAAGGTTAATGCAGAAAACAACAACAAAACCCCACATTGTTGGCAGTAAGGTTAAGACAGACAAAAAAAAAAAAAAAGAGGGAAAATTTGGCAGCTAGCACGTTGCTCATTGCAGCCAACAGTTCACATGTGGAATTTCACTTGGAGACTGAAAAGAGAGCCATGGACAGTTTTAAGACCCTATCAGCTTTTCCCTTTAGATTTATAGACCTCTTTATATAGGAGAAAGGAAGTAATTTTGGTAGCTTTCAGCCCATCAGTAATGGCTTCTTCTGCCTTTTGATTCTTATTACTGAAAAAATAATTATAATTCCCTTAACTTTTTCAAATGAAAATTGGTGTTTTTCCACTACTGTGAAGCTTCAAAGGCAAACTTTGCAAAATCTAGCTATTGTATCTAGTTAAAACTATCTCAGTCCTTTCCTTCATTTCTCCCCCTCGCATTTACACTTCCACATTCGTTTAATGCCCATAACCAATGGGACTGACAACACATAGCAATGGAGATACTGACATGCTCTCTGATGTAAAGCAAGTATAATGCATGTTGACATGTTTTACTCGGATTGTCTCTCTGACGTTTGCCTAAAGCTGAAAGGTATTTTTTTGTATACCAGTTATATAGTCTATATATCAGCATGGAACTCCTGCACAATGGGTTAATTCAGTCAGTGCACTATAATACATGTGTGAGATGGAGATCCTACTCACAATCCCTTTTGTCCACTGGGAGAAATGGTGTTAAAGACAAGACAGATTGATAGTCTAGAAGAGATGTTCTCTGGGTAATTTGATATTGGGAAGGATTGATATATGTATATATTTTAATGGCTGGCAGTAATGGAAAATTACAGCAGAGCATCCAGACAACAGGATTAAAAGGCTAAGTGCTTATACTAGTTTCTAAAAGTCATTTAAAAGTTACAACTGTGTTCGTTTTGTGTTTTGGTTTTTGAAATGTTCAATTCACACACACATGCTGTAGAGTTTGACAGGACATCTTTCAAAATCATGTACATTTCATTTTTTAAAAGGGTAAAGCACTTATTACAGGCATGTGTGTGGTGGAGACAACTTGCGATTGTTTCCTGTTCAAATTGAAGGAGTCTAAAGACTTAGTTTTAATAAAGCAGCTCTGGTATAGTGGGCTTTGCTCCATGTGATGCCAGACAAAAAGGAAATGGGCCTGACTGATTCAGCTCCTGTGGAGCCAGCAAAGTGGCTTTGCATGCCAAGACGACGACAGCTCTGGAACCTGTTGCACTTGAGTAAGCTTGAGCCAAGGGGAAAAATAATCAGTTCATTTCCCATTCTGTTACAGACAGTCAATCCCCTAAGCAATTTCTCCTTTGAAGAAAGGGACGGGGGAGCAAGGAGTCTTAGTACACGTAGCTAGCCCCCAAGACTGGATCATTGTCTGGTGTGGGTAATGAGGACTGAGAGCCCTGCAGGATCTCGTTCAGAGACCCAGAACGAGACTGAATCCTTCAGTTTGATTCAGAGGATTTAGAACTGACCCAGTCTCTGCAGATTCACTTGGAGTTCATGTTTGATGAATGATAATCTCCACGAAGAGCCCTCCACAAACTACTGTGCCTACCATATCTATCCTAGGTTTTGATGTACTCACCTGTTAGTGTGCTGTAGCTTAGCACTTTTCTCTCTCTAACCCAACAAGCTCCGGACAGTCTCTCCCTACTCCCAACCCAGCTGCTTAGCTTCAGGGGTGAGATTGATGGGAATGGTGAGGTAAGGAACTGGCTGGTTGACTAGGGATAAGAATGGGGAAACATGCTGGTTTCTCAACTGCATGAACAAGCTTAATCTATTTGCCAAACATTTTTGAGTCAGGGTTGAACACTAATTCAGGTTGATGCGAAATATTTTTACAGTTTGTTTTGAAATATCACACCACTCTGCAGGTAGTGTTCTGCTGTAGATAAACAAGCTCTCGCACTAGTAACAAAGATTAGAAGTAGAAGGCCTGTATGTTTGTGTTAGAAATGATTTAGTACAGTCAGCAACTAAACTTCCTGAGTTGACAGAATGATCTCATGTCTGCACTTTTTATCTTTATCGTTCTATAATTAGATTTCTCTCCTTCTTGAAATGTGCAAATAACACTTCTGGTTTTCTTTTCCCTTTTGTTTACATTAAAACTTAATATAACTTCAATTGGCAGTCATGAGGATTGTACTTTGAGATCATTGTTGTCTTCTCTTACTCTTTTTCATTGTAACGGGTGGTGGCTTGTTGTTGTATTACTCCTATCTTGTCAATTTCCATTTATTGTATTGCCATAGTTTGTTTTTTCTGGGTTACTTGCATTGGATCTTAAGAAGATGATGATGATCACAAAAACGTTTTTTAACATGACGAAACGACCACAAACTAGAATAATAAAATGAAGAAAGCGTGTGTGTTTGGTTTTTTTCTGGCCTGGAGATTTTTCTTGGGTAGGGAGTTGGTAGCTTATCGTCACCAAGAATTTGATTACAAGTACTAGGTACCTCATCACATGAAGTTCTTACCATATGCTGGCTGTTGCAATCATTTTATTTCATTTTCCAATGGAGGGGTGTCCAAATCTGAATAACCACCATAGCATTTTATATTAATTGGCACTTTGCTTGGCAATTTCAGAAGACAGGAAGGTCTGACTGGGCATGGAGAATAAATTACCCTTTGAACCATAAAGATAGTCAGGGTTGAAACAGGATGGGGAAATTTGATCATGTTGGCATTTATTTACTGGCTATATAAAGGACTTCATTCTGCAGGGCTCTAGCATGATCATTGCATTTGCATTAAAAATTCTAAAGAAAATGTAAGAAAATATATATATTCACTTTAACTAAAATGAGCAAGTGGAAAAACCATAGGGTGGTATACTGCCTTTGACCCCCAAGCATTGTTTTGACCCCAGAAAAAGAGATGTGCCACTGGCTCCATGAGGTCTATTAAGGACTTAACTATTGCTATTGATTTATGTGGAAGACTGCCAGAAACTGTGGTGATGGGAAGCAGTAAAAAGCCCTAAAATAAATATGCACACAACAGGTCTGATTCTTTGAGGGTGCTGAAGCCAGTGGAACTTGAAGGCACCTTTCAGAAATGATCACCACCTTGTCGGGTTAGACCCACAATGCCCTTGCTATGAGTGGGAGTTGTGTATTACTTGCCCAGTGAGTGGATATTTAGGCCCTTTAAGATACTTATGTAGCTATGGTTGAAATAGCTTTCAGCTTAGAGAATGAATGAGGAACAAATTGGGTGTGGTGACCATTCTGCTCAAAGTAGTGGCTGTAGAAAGAACACACCGTGCATGGTTTTCCAGACAGTTCTTCTCTGAGAAATGTGCTCTTAGGCAGTAAATCTCCTGCATTGTTCTACTGTTAGTACTCAGATATGTGACTTTAAGTACACCTGTCAAGTCTGCCAGTTATAGTGCAGTGCTCTTCAAGGACTAGGTCAGTGCCAAAAGGCAAACCACATGGTTAAATACAAACGTATATCTTCTTTCCACACTGTTTCAGAGTTTCTGCCCATTAGCACACCCACAACTTCTTTCATGATGTTAGTCTCAGTAGTCTCTGTCCCTTGAAGAACTCATTCTCTCTGGACTCAACAAGTACCTCTTTTGGAATCCTTGGCATCTGGAGAATAAGCCAAGTTGCTTACTCTAGTAAGATTTGCTATCCTTTCAAGTATTTTTAAAATTGTATATTTTTTCTTAGAACCGTCAGCATTTCCTAATATGTCTATTAAATTATGATGTAACAATAGCAGTTTACTAGTTGGCTACCCATATTATAAACAAGACATAATTCTTCATCTAGACAGCTTTAATATCCATTTAGATTTGTAAAGATGTCACAAAGAATATGCCAAAGAGAATTTCTATTAACACTAAACATTTTAAGTCAATGAAGCAACTGCATCACTGGAGACAACAATTGCTTTGAGTTGACTTGCTACATCAGAGCCCAATTTAACTATAATGAGACCTAAGGTATAAGGCACAATCAATGTTTCCCAGTTAAAAGGCTTAGCAAATTTTACTATTCGCAGTGACATCAACTGTGGTACTTGGGAATGTTTTTGTGTTTACAGCACGGCCAGTCAATAAAACATTTCTGAAAAACTACGAACTTTGCTTCAATAATTCAGTAGGTTTTTTGTAAAGATGGATGCTTGGCCTTCAACTGGCTCCTGCTCTAATGGCTCTATGCAGAATCCTAATGCAACATGTTGAAGTACTGCAGTAGTTAAACATTTTCATTCGTGTTTTGGTCAGAGTCCACCAGAGAGGAAAGTCAGGCCGCAAGGCAGCAGATAGACTGAGGAGAAGAGGAGGGTGGTCAGGACTGCTTTGCTGCTTGGCTCCTTGAAACAGTGCAGGGAGCATGCACTATAAAATCTAATTATCTTCCCTTTGAGGGGGAAGCTGGAGAGCAAGAGGCAGCTGCAGACAGGTCCCAGCAGGGCAAGGAGTCAACTGAAAATGTTAGTTGGCTGACGGAAGCAAAATGCCAAATAATTACCATGTTCCATTCTATGAAATAATAGAAGCTGCCAGATTCCATGGCTGCAGAATTGCAGCCTCTCTGGGATGTTGACTATGATAAATGGGGCAAGATACACCTCTTAAGTTTGTTGTTTTAGGCTGTATGAAGATTCAGGCAGGTGTCACAAGATCAGTTTACACCTGGGTCATTTTTGGGTAGTTCTCTCTGCAATTATAAGGGCTAGAAACATTTTTTTTTTAAATGGAAGTGTAAGAAAGGGAGAAGATAAGAGCATCTCAACTGCCCTGAAACCTGTTCATGACTTCCCAGTGGGTTGTAACCCACAGGCTGACAACCCCTGAGCTACAGTATGTCCTTTGAAGTTTCACAACCGGAATGTAGCATATATCCTTGGTATGTTGTTTAAAATGTAACCTTTCTAGTCTAGTGTATATGGCTTGATGGACAGAATTGAGTGTCACAGAACAACTATGGAAGGAAACAATGCTTTTAAAATATCAAGTATTAATATCCTAGGTTGCATGAGACTATGACACAGTCCACCATTGGAACAGCAAGGAGTGTACTGAGCCCTAGTTCTAAAGATACAATAATAAAACGTTGGCTAGTTTGTTTCACAAATATTAAAGGAATTTTGTTTTCTTCATCAGCAGACAGTCTGCACTGGCTTCTAGTAGAATGTACACAGCTGCAGTGAGGTAGTGATAATTCACTGCAGAGTATCATTGTGGAGCAGAGAGAGACAGGACAAGATACATTTCCAACAGGAAGCTTGTAGTTACATTTCAGAGCTCTGATAACATGTCAGATGTAATAGATTAAATTGTCTGACATGAATCACTGTAATTTCATCTTTTTATATCATTACATTTGTTTCCCTGCAGTTGATCCTAATTTAACCCATGAGAGACAAACCTTATCCAGGATAAACTTTTATTAATTTTACACTTATCAACTGCAAGGGATATTCAACATGCAAACACTGTACCAGTTGTCCTAATATTTTTCTTCTGTTTATAAAACTAAAGAATAAATTAATAGTATCACTGACATTGCACAGATGATATAATTCCCAAATACACACTTAAGACAGGCACAGTAATGTGAGGTTTTATACTGTGGTCCTCCCATAGTCATTTCCTTTGTATTGGGCCACCAAGTGTTCTACTAAATTTAGGGTTCAAAGGCAAATCACCATTTTTAGTCAAACAGGATTTTATTTCAGCCCTTTGAAAAGGTCAACTCACAACAATGTTGCCAGTGTCCCACCCTCCCCAGGCAGAGCCCCCAAGTCTGAGTTCATGCAGAGTGTGTTTCTCTCTGAGTCTAGCAAGGGACAAGATTTCCAAAAGTGGGCAGTGGATTTTGGATGCTCACCTTAGACATCTTAAAGAGGTCTGATTTTCAGAAAGTGCTGATGTAACCCGCATGCCTAACAGGGAGAGATATAACTTTAAGAGATCTAGAGAGAAGGGATAGAGGAGGAATGAGTGGTGTCTGTTGCTCTGTTCCATATCCAAAAGTTTCTGGAACTGCTTGTGGTAGTTTTTGGCATGCTCAGTAGGCTCCTTATAGATGGATTAATAAGAATTAATTGAGGAAAAGTAGCCAGGGCAGCTGCTTTACAAAGACACGTAATCTGTGTGATGGGTCGGGAGAAGCTCAGCCACAGGAACAGAAAGAGGCTGTTTTCCTCTAACTCTGAAGCATTTTGCAGCAGAATTATTCACTTACACAATTAATACCAATACGCTGGTTATTAGTTAGCTGACTAGCTAATTAAGTGATTCCACACTCCAGCAGAGGAGGAGAAAGTCCGTGTGGGGGTTCCATTTGGATATTTCTGCAAGCAAGAGAAGGAAAGATACCACTGCAGTACCTTTTGACTCAGGTGATGAACAGAGACTCTAACGAACTCAGCCTAAAGCTAATGGAACTCTTTTACTTCTCACTGTATTTCTGTGGGAACTGACCTGTTTAGATTTAATCTGTGTCTTTTGTTTATATTTACGCTTCACTTTGAAGATAATGTATGTGGATTATGAAGTCGCCTTGTTATTTAGTAGCAATTAAGCTATTATTTTGGTTTTTATTATAAAATTTTACAAAGTTGGTACTTAAGTTAATTCCTCTTGTTCTTTTTAGACTTGATTGTGGGGAGGTTGACCCTGTGCAATCATTGCTGAAAATCCTCAATGGCTGATTTCTGGGTCTCCACGTACCTTTCTATACGAGTTGTGTTGAGGCACTGGGAGAGCAGTAGTAAAGTAAATACTAGCCCATTCAAAGGTTACTCTGAGAACCCACCATTTAAAATGAAGGGTGAAATCCTCCTCCACTGAAGTCAATCAAGTTTTGCCATTTACTTCAGTGGGGCCAAAATATCATCCCCAACTCTTCTTAAAGTTTCTCAAACTGAGGATCCCTGAACCACTGGTCACTTTTGAAAATCTTGGCCAAAGAGCTCTTGCATGGCCAAAACCCTTCCTTTTAGAGGCCCAATTGTCAGCTTTACCCCCTCTAGCAAAGATATCTTATACCCGGAAGGGATGATACGATACATACTTTCCTTCCCTACCAAGCCAGTTCATTAACCTCTTCCTCTTCTTGCTGGAGGAGGAGTACACACATTTTGTCAGAACTGTTATATTTCCTTTCTTCTAACATCCTCTGATGCGCATAAATATAATCAATGCTCCAGTCAGTACAGTGTTATTTAGGGGGATGCACTTATAAATCATTTAGGCACTTTTGAACATTTTAACCCACATCCTGGATTCGTACTCCATGCACAAACCAGAAGAAATTACCGTATGTTGTCTGTATATAGCAGAAGGAATTACTTTGTCTGAATACAGATTTAATTTCATGAAAAGGTCTAGCTGTGTCTCTCATCTCTACTTTCTCCAATTTATTTTCTACCATTACTGAAATATACATTAATCAGAAAATATTACACACTTCAATACAGAGCAAAACTGAACAACTGAGTCTTATCTGCAGACTTTATCAATGGGAGGAAAGCATGTACCTTCAATTCATACTCCATTTTCATATGTTAGTATACAACAGTGGAGTTGAACACCAGTTCATACAGAAGGGGAAGCTGAGCATTTGTTCACTGGGAACTAGGTAGTGTCACCCTACCACTTTTGCACATATACACATTTGTTCTAAAGGTTCTTGGTGTTCCTAAGAAAGAGCAAGTCTCGGGGGAACAAATTTGACTCATCTTCTTTCTCAGCTCATGTTGTAGAAATCTAATTGTATGTCCTAGTTTTCAGAGGTGCTGTGCACCTATCACACCCATTGGAATAATCAGGAACTGGGGTTCTTCAGCACTTTGGAAAATAAGGCAATTAATTTCCAGATAAGGAAAAGCTGTGGTAAAAAGCAAGCTGAACTACTCCTCTTAAAGCAACTCCAGGTAGCCATGACATCAGTTTCAGAAGAGGCCACACAGGGTACCACATCTGTATAAGATGAACATCCCAATGAAGGCCCAATAGGGTAAAACAGAAAAAGAAAAATGGGGCTTAATGGAAACGTGCGGCTAAGTAAAGAGGTTAATTGCAGCCAGCATTTAATGCCTAAAAAGTCTGCCAATTAATTAAACATTAGCATTCATAAAAGGATAACAACTTGATTTATTTTGAGTGACAGTTGTTTCCTCAGCATCCAGGCTCTCATTTCTGGAGGATTCCACAGACTGTCACTTTTGACAACAAACATTCTATGCAAGTAAAGTCAGTTGCTTTGAATTATTTCAAAGATAACCAGCAGGACAAATGCTGCAAACAAAATATAGCAGAGTAGGCTTCCAAACCTGTGGAGGGGAGTTATATGAACAAATCTCATCATTTTGTTAACAGCATCTCTCCAGATACCTCCTTCCATCGCTTGGTAAGCACTTACACACTTTAATAACCATCTGGCTGGCACAGAACTGTCTAGAGAACAAGGAGCCATTTGGCTTTTTCAAGACTACTCAGTGATGTCATCTCTTAGAGAGTCAGACATGACATGTCTATCAATTTTACAATCAGCATAAGACAGATTTTCAAATGAGTACCAGCAAAGGAGCAATACAGCATGACCTCATTCAAAATGAAAGAAAATCTTGAAAGATAGAAAAGAAGTCAAACAAAAGCTTAAACAGTCCACTTTTCATGTCACCACTCCCGTCTTCCTATTAGTCTTTCAACTATCACAAATTAACCCATTTCAACATACTGGCTAAAGAATAAAGAAAAATACTGAAAAAGTGTATTCTCTTCTCCATAGTGTGACAACCCAAAGCAGGACCTCCTGCCCTATTAAAAGTCAGTTTGGAGCTCAGTTTAGAGTCAGAAAGGGTAAGCACATTGAAGCTTACAGAGGTCCATAAGTAGGGGCAGGGAACTGAGTGCACTAAAGGGCTTCCCACCCACAACTGATTCTCATTAATTAAACAGTCCATTCTTCCTTAAAACCATCTGACTCCTTCTAGTGATACACCATTGCAGTAATCGCACAGCTTTCTATAGTGGGCCAAATTCTACTTGTGCACTGACCTCAGTGTTTACTAATATACTGAAATCAACAGGTCTGGAAAGCACTAACAAAGGATAAAATTTGGTCCATTAATATGAGTTATATACATGCATTAAGAAGAGAGTAGACTCCCTTAAATATTAAAATTAATTTAAGAATAGCATTTAAACTAAGAAAACCATAAAATGGCTTTTTGATCTGTGCTTAATTCATTTCCTCAGAGCAAACTAGTGTCTAAAAAATAAAAATTTAACCATAATACGCATACAACTGAATTCTTCAGACACTGCCCTTTCTACTAAAGCAAATTACCAAAGTACCTTTTGCAACATGGTGGTCATTTGAAATGCCAATTCTTCATGTCCCTGTTCAGTTACTTACCTAGAAAAGAAAAGGAAAAAAATCAGAATTTTCCAATACCCTTAAATATGCCTCTCATCATCAATACATTTAACATGAACACAAATCTGGATTCCCCTTCAGTAAGTCTTCCTTAATAATAGGTACACTACAAAACACTATCTCTGTGTCTGTTCAAGTTTTTAATAGATACTTCAGAAAAATCTATTAGAGTCAATATGTTCCAGTGGATAGGACACTAAACCAGGAATCAGGAGACTTGAGGTGAAATCCCAGCCCTTTGGAAGTCCATGGAAGTTTTGCCATTGACTTCAATAGTGCCAAGGTTTCAAACCATTGGTTCCCTGCTCTGAACCCAGCCTCCAGTGTGACCTTGGGCAAGTCACTTCCCTCATCTGTTTCCTTATCTTAAAATTGGGATAATAATATCCAACTTCCCTTAGGTGCTTGGAGCTCTGGGGATAAAACATGCTAAATGAGAGCTAAGTATTATTATGCAGACTAGAATTTGTGGTTGAGGAATAGGTTGTTGATGAGGAATTGGGAGAAGAAAATATTTTCTGTTGCTGACCATTATATTATTTAGCAAGAAACATATGAAGAGGTGAACTATCTTTTTCTCTCCCCTCTCTGCTATGTTGCTCCTACCCCTTTATTTCCCAACCCAACAAGAGAGTTTCTAATATGGCTACTACACTCCAACATCTGAGTTAAACTAATTTAGTTTAGTGCTTAAAAGAATGTACTGTTTAATGATGAATTACCTGTACTCAAACTTCACATTCATTATTGGTAATTTTGACAACATTTAGCTTTGGCCAAACTTACAGAGGGACAAAAACAGTTCAGATGAACTTTTCAAAAATCATAATTATACACCATTTTTGTTTAGATGATAAAACAAAATAACCCATTGCTCAATCCTGTTACCATCCCCTATACATGTATGTACACAAACCTCTCATAGATTATCAGGGAAAGATGAATCCAAAAGAACCTTATACACTATTTTGGGGAATTATATCAAAACTGAAGTGTAACTACTTTCGTGGTGGAATATTGACACTGTTTAAAAGTACTTAGCAACAGTACAAAACCATTTAGATCAAAAAGTGAAGAATATCACAACCTATGCAATTAAAATGATAGGTTGGAAGTAACTAATTTCCCAAACTGGAATATTGCAAGGACCCCAATCCAAGCACTCACAAATCTATACTGCAAAAATCAGAGTTTTTTTAAAAAAATAAGCTTTGGATTGTTTGTATTTTCCTTCTGAGCCTTTAAGGTTAACATTTTCAAGTTCTTCTCTGTAGCCATAATAGCTAGAAACTTACTTTTCATTTTTAATTGAAACCTGAGAGTCTTACATAACCACATGACTCCAGGAGCTGGAGCTTTCAGAAAGTCACCAAATATCGGAAGAGTCATGATAAAATCATGAGAGTTGGCAAGACTGACCTTTTGGTCTCATCTTGAGGATGTGCTTTCAGTAGCACAGAGTTCGTAGGCCCTCCAACACTGATAATGGAGAAAAAAAAACACCCAGCCAGTAACAGCCACAGGCAACAAGTGCCAGGGGCTGCTTGGTGCATCACCAACTACTTCTAAGGCATGTAGCCAGACTGCAGGAGCAGCACCATGGGGAACAACTCTATGCCCCAGAAACAATTACATTAGCAGCATCACAAGTTATGCCCTTGCTCATGGAAGCCTCTCTAAACCAGCTAGCCACCCAACAATACCATGAGGAATCATAGAATATCAGGATTGGAAGGGACCTCAGGAGGTCATCTAGTCCAACCCCCTGCTCAAAGCAGGACCAATCCCCAATTTTTGCCCAAATCCCTAAATGGCCCCCTCAAGGATTGAACTCACAACCCTGGGTTTAGCAGGCCAATGCTCAAACCACTGAGCTATCCCTCCCCCCAACAAAGGGTGAGTACAGAATCTCTCAACACTTCTCCTCCTCCCCCATCAGACCCAAGAGCAGTGGCAGTTGGGCCCCAGATGCCAATGGCTGACTATCTATATAGAGCAAGACCCAGACCAGAAGGGCAGCCTATAATGGACTTCCAACCAACCGGTACCTGCAGCTTCAGAACCAGGACAATGAACATTTTTGGTCTACATATTTTGGATAAAAGCCTTCATTCCAGTTACTACATGACACCTCTCCTTGCCTTACCCCTCCTTCTTAGCCATGCCCTTCATCCATTACTCCCTCTCCTTTTCCTTGCTGCCTCCGTTCTCCTCTTCATTTCCCCTTTTCTTTTCCTCCTACCGACTCACCACTTTCCCAAACATCTCACGTCTCCCACCCTACACATTCACCACATATAAAAAACAAAAAAAACACACAAACAAAAACAATCTTAGATAGCATAATCCCAGAACATTAACAACAAAAATAGACAATCTTGTGGATATAATCCTGGTCCTCTCATTCACCTGCTCTTTTACAGTCTGTCTGCTATTTCTTGCCTATACTTAGATCATAAACTCCTTAGAGTAGGGGCTATATCTTCAAAACATTTTATAACATGTCTCTGTCATTTTAGCCACTGTATGAACACACAATAATAGAAGTAGTAGGCGCACAGGTTCCAAGAGAAAAATGCTATGCACTGAATCAGCAGCACCACTTTCTGCAACATGCTGGGTTTTTCTGGGAGCTCTCCCCATCCACCTGACCTAGGAAGATGGAACATCACAAATTCAGAATGAAAGAAATGCAGGCCAAAAAAAGCCTGCTCAACGGCTTCTTCGTTCAACACAAAAATGCATTTGAATTTCTTAGAGAAGGGTTGTTCCCAGGACCAATGCGTTGTGTTTTCCAGATTTACCTTTTCCTAAGCTTTCTGCAAAGTTGGAAATGGATTTGAACAACTCACACAATGTGGTGTAAGAAACACAAAAATCAAATGTTCTTCACTGCATTCTGAGAAGAGTTTAGAAGCTGAATTGTAAAACTGCCTGCATTCATCTGATTTTATGTTAGTACAGATTTCACATCACTGCCAAAATCACACATCTATTGCACAAATTCCGTTGCTTCCATCTCCCGTTGGGCTGCTCTGTTCTGCCTCTGAATAAGCTCAGATCCGCCAGCAGAACTTGTATTATCCACTTTTGAAAAAGAAAACTTTAGTCCTCTGGTCCTCATGCCCATGTTTAGTCTTCTCCAAGAGAACCGTAACTGTCAGCTACAGTTCACGGACCTCTCCAGTGCCTGGATCAGTTTCAAATTTATAACGCTATTGTGTCTTAACTGTGCAATGTACTTAGCTGGATTTAAAGTGTACTTCTTTGTACTCAGTCTTCAGACTGACAATTCAATGTTCTCCTGGCATCTGACTGAGAACAACTGTCTGGTGATGAAAGGCACCACTTTTTAATTTTCTGCCCCCTCCTCTCCCCTTCCCCGCTTTTCAAGGAGAGTGTGCCTCAAGCTTAGCAGAGAGGCAACACTAAACTCCTTTCTGTCTACCACATGAAAATGTATGGCACAGATGCCCCTCGGAGCAAACTCCTCTACAACTTCTTTCCCTGACCTTAATAAATAGCTACTCAGTGTAGAGATGATGAGAACAGCAATGCAATGATCTGCACCCATGTGGTTTTTCTCTCCATTGTTTTCAACACCTTATGGGAAGCTGGAAAAATTAGAGATCACCTAAAACCAAAAAGCACTGGTACAAAGGCCTTCTATCCTCAAGAAAGCTTCAGAAAATACAATTCAGTTCCTCAAGAATTTTGTCCTTTGCCATTTGGCAAACAGTATGCTGATTCTTCACCCCGATCGTCTTCTAATGAAGCTGCAACCAACAGAGATGTCTTTCATTGTCCACGAACAGAAATCATTGTGTCAGCAGGAATGCATATCTCTCTCATCCATACCTCATTTTGAGTGGTATAACTTACTTTAGTCCCAAAGTTCAAATGTTCTATACAAATTTGGTCTGTTTACACATTTTATCACGGACATTGATGTACATGGGAAACAAAGAATTGTGAACTTGAGGATGCAGACAAGGTGATTCACACTAATGGAATGAATCCTACAGCATTTCCTACATATAGAATTTTGTGGGGTCCTTCATTTTGGGTCTTTGTCACACAACACTTTCCACATTGGGTGTAGGCAATTTGAGATGTATGGCTTTGCACATGACTCAAACTGGTTAGGGCTGCAGAAGATGTAATCTCCTCCCCCCATCAGGCTGTATTCAGTGAGACAATTTCCTCTGGCCTCTCCCTCTCGTACAGCACGAAGCCAAAAACATCCTAAAGCACTGTTTCTACCAGCACACCTGTACAGAAGGCAGACCCCCATCTTACATTATTGCTCCTCAGACCCTTATGCATATGTCAGGTATTGTCAGTGTCAAGGCCTCTATTAGCAAGGACAATGACATCGTTTTAAAGGCCTCAATTGAGGAAAGCATCCTTATTCAGGAAAAAACATTTAAGCACATGCTTATATAGGACTTAAGCATGTTAAATTCTTCTTTGTTGAGGAAAGCACTGAAGCAAGTGCTTGAATTGGGGGCCAAAATTCTGGAAAGCTGTCGAGTGCACCACCCTGCCCAAGCACTGCCATGTAGGAACACAGCCAGCACTAAGGTCTGCAGTTCCCTGCACAATTCTGAGGACGTGGGTATTAATTCACCTGCACTTGACCACCATATTGCAGGGTAGCTGAAGGAGCTAACATAACATATTTGAGTGTTCTCGCTTATGTTCCATTCCAACTCCCATTGACTTCAATGAAAGGTGGGATAGGCCTATAAAAGACTAGCTTTTTTTTTTTCCAGCAAAGAACAATAAGTTAAAAGGAGAAGGAAGGGACATCTTTCCAAAAGTTTATAACGATTAAGTTGGTCACAGTTTGCAGTTTGAACTTGAATTCACTGTCTCTTTATAGTATAAGAGAAAAGCAATTTGTTTTAATAATAATAATCAGCTACATTCAGACCTGGTCTAAGCACACTAAGCCAATTGAGTTCCACCAGGGATAAATCGGGCCAACTGTTTATAAAGCTCATTTTATCAGAACCAATTTCAGATCACTATGAAGGTGAAAAGGTATAAAATGGAACTAAGGCACATCAGCAGAAACATTAACAGCAACATACATTGTGTGATTAACCTGCTAACTTCCAAAGAATTGGACCCACAATAAGAAAAGCCACCCAAAATTAGGGTCTAAAGAAAATTAATTTTATATTACAGCTGCACCGAGAGGCCCCAAATCAGAATAGGGCCCCATTGTGTGAGGCTCTGTGCACACATGTACAATACAAAGAATAGACCCTGCCCCCAAAGGTTTTAACATAAAACAAGTCACAAAGCACCAGAAAATGTGGGATTAATTTCTTTATCATAAACCCTATCAAATCTTAGATACCACTGTGATATGGCCAGTTTATAGAACATATTATATAACATCAGTTTCATGCATTTGCATTTCTCATGTGAACTATTTACAAGAGCAGCAACAAAAGGATACTAAATTTTTATGGACCATAAGCAAATTTGAGTCCAAAATTCTGTTTCTCACTAAACCAACAAGCCAACTGGTTTAGAAAAGGTCATAGAAAAGTTAAAAGGCATTTTTTCCCATTTCAGCATTCCAAAAGAAACAGACAAACACTGACACAGATTACCAGTTCTGAATTCCAAGCTTTTGGGATAAAGTGAGATTTCAAGCATCTAATTTCTAGCTCTCACCATCCATGAGGGAATGTACTGGCAAAGATAGTAGTGCAGATGGCTAAGATAATTCTACAACAAAAAGACCCAACTATCAGCTCTGCTGTACTACAGAGCAACCCAGAAATAAGCCTGCAAGCTATAGGGCAAGTCACCACAGAAGCCCACCTCAGCTTCTTATAAGTCAACAGATCAGAATGCTACCAATCTTACAGGTAAAATAAAAACTTGGTGCTAAGTGGCCCTGCTTAAGGTTGGGAAGCTGAGAGTAGAACCTGTTCTAGAGGCAGGTGGGAGATTGAGTGGTTGTGGGTTGGGGGAGGTGGGCAGGGTTGTCTCAGCAGCTGCGGGAAGGAAGGGGGGATGTAGTATCAAAAACGTTTTCTGGCCAAATGGCTAGGGCCATTCCTAGCTGAGAGATGCCATGCCTAAGATGTCTTGGCTATCTTTCATTCATGGTCAGAATGCAACCTCAAGCTTCACCAAATTTAAATCAGGAGACCCAGTCTTGGTAAAATTGGATGAGGGGAAATATTGGAAACACCAGCTATTGTCTATATTCTGAGATCCTATATGATTGAGATGGATCAAGGTTTTCAGTACAGGAGGTATAGGTGGCATCTTCAGCTACTTCCAAACCTGGCTGAATTGCTATGTGACCCTACTCAGACCACAGACTCAGTGAAGGAAGACACCCCACTGAAAAGAGTCCTAAACCTATTGAGCAGGGGGCTACCCCTCTGGGATTTGATAATCAAAGTGAATCATTTGGAAAAGTATCTCTTGGATGCCCAGATCCGGATAAGCAACAAAGCCAGTGACTTGTCCGGATTTACAATTTGTTGATAAACGTTGTTAGCAACAATTCTTATACAGGAGCAAAATTATAAAAAAATCAAAACAGAATTCTGCCATGCCTATTTATAGGCCTCCCTCTGGGGGTAAATGGGAGCACACAACTTCTTTACCTCTACTGATCTTGGGTATATCCCTGTAGTGGGCACAGGAGTAGTGGGGCTTGCTCAGACAGGTTGCTTTAAAACCTGAAGGGTTCTCACTCTGAACTCCAAAGGGCTCGTACATCTGTAGCAAGGTCAGTAGCCACCAACCTGAGTGATAAACTTACAAGGAGAAACACACAGGTTACATGTAGGGTTCTGGGATTGGTTGGCTGACTCCTGGCGAGACTCTCTGGTGTTTGGGCCTGTGCTCAAACAAAGTATTGCCCATATTTGTACATGAGAGACAGGGTAGATTGGCCATCAAAACATTTTGCTTTGACTTCACAACACTTTTTTTTTTTTTTTAAAGACAAGTGAGATTCTATCTACCCTAGTGTTGCTCAGCTCTCTCCACAAGCTCGCTGCACTCAGCATTCTCACCTGCTGCCCATTTCAAATATATGGGATAAAATATTGGTACAGCACTAACACCACCCGGAGCAACAACCACTGAATATAAATTGCAGCTTTTAGCTATAACACAATAATGCAGTACCCAACTGCAGTCTTTATGGAATTAGGATCCTAAATTAAAGGGAGAGCCTTTATATACCTATTTCTTTGCTTAAAGTTTGCAGGCCAGCTGGCACTGGATATTCCCCTTCTAAAGCTAGCTCCTTTTTTCTGTCAGATAGTTGCAGCATACTGGCCTGGAACGGAATCAGCAAAGGTCAGAAAGAAGGAGAACAAATGCTGCCTTTGTACAGGTTTTCTGGAACACAGTGAGAGTTTGACTCATAAGTATAATACAATTAGAGACAGTGTACATTACACAATATGTCCAATATTAAAGCACTGACAGCATGAACTCTTTCACTTTGACACATGTTCTTGGAGTCAAAAAGTCTTCTGAAAGGTTTTCATTACAGAAGTACCACACAAAAAATCACTCTTGATCTGCTAGTTAGTAGGAGCTTAATAAATGCTTAAACTGACATCTCATAGGGCCTGATCCTGTAAAGCCTTTGAAATCATTGGTACTCATCATGTAAGGATTTGCAGGATTGGGCCCAGGGTCTCTTCTCTCTTCCTCTCACCCTCATCACCCAAAAAAGATACGCAAAATACCTTCCTATGGGGTCAGTTTTGCAATGTGTTACGGGTGCATACTACCATGCAGGATCAGACTCTAAATCTTTTTAACAGTGAATAAGAAATCCTGATTTTTCTGAGTTTCAAATCAGAATTTCCAAGTGGCAATCTGATGCAGCCTTATACAACCTGATTGTTTATAAGTTATAATGCAATATTTTCATTTGCTGTGATTACATCAGTGTTCTTAAAAGCACTGAAGTGCCAAAGTCTATATCATCTGTCTCCAAGGTGCCTGTAAAAGTAAATCCGAGCATTAATGGTGCAGTAATCTATTTAATTCCCTGTAGGAACAAAGAGAGAATATTTCTGCTTCTCTGATAAAAAGAGAAACCCGCTGCATCCTTCTTTAAAAAACAGCTCTCTGTGAAATTACCAGCCAAGATAATCATAAATATATACTAAATATATATAAATATATATTTACTAAATATATGAAAAATCCAGGTGAGAGTTCTGCCTCTGCTTAGAATCATTATTTTAATTAAATGTAAGTTTGTGCAATGAAAACCACAGACTAAGTGGAAATAACCTTATGGCAAAGGATATCAGGGTTTCTCTAAATACTGTACTTATGTCATCCACTGACTGTGGCCTTATGAGAATATGCCTTTTCAATGTTGCTTGTGTTTTGACACAAATATCATAGAATCATAGAATATCATCTAGTCCAACCCCCTGCTCAAAAGCAGGACCCATCCCCAATTAAATCATGTGATAGCAGTTATGCATACTCACCTCAGTACAAGTTTCCATTATGAAAGGGATGTAGAGGTTTGAGCTAGCTAAAAGATCCCCAGCTAGCCCCTCTTGCTGCTCACACAGTTACTCGTCTGCTTTTAGCACACTAGCTCAATCAGAATCACACTCAAAGTGTAGACATACCCTTACACTCCAAGAGAGTGCTCAGCACGCAACACATCCCATTGTTCTCAGTGGGAGCTGTTGAACAGTTTTGAAAACCTGACCGCTTCATTCAGAAAGCTAAACTGGAGGTGAGCATTTTTGAAAATTGTGGATGTTGAGCACTTTGGAAAATCTGGCTCAACAGTTTCTGCTTAACCTCCTTCCAACAAGTTTTACTACCTGTTTATGAAATCATTTTCCCCCTCCTTCTCTCTCACAAATTTTAAAATTTTGATCCAATTAAAAACAAAGAAAAAGAAAAAAAGAATCCAAATATGAATGCGGTCTGGAAAACACTGTCCCCCTACAGAGCCCTGCCAGCAAATATTTTGAGATAGCCTCCAAAAATATTGGCTGTGCAGAGAAGGGGAGAAATTATGTCAGTTACATAATTCCCAAAACTTTTGTAGCTGCAGCAGTTCCCTGACAGCTGAGATGCAGAATGGAAAGTCACATAGCCATTTCTAGCTTAGGAAAGGACATTCGTAATTAAAGCATGCAGTGATTGTGGTGTGCTATGTTAAGGACCATTTCAGTGCTCTCCTGTCTGAGATGCATTAAATTTCTCATCCATTCACTGACCAGCGGAGTAGAATCCGACAGCCATTAACATATTATGAAATTAAAATCACAAGGACAGCTCTAGAAAACGCAATTTGAGGGCTCAAGCCACCTGTGACCTTTCTTCTGCTCATTTACTTGTTCAATATGATATGCTTAAAGAAGCTTTTATTTGTCTGGGGAGGTTTCTTATGAGGCAGAGCAGTCCAGCTGGCCAGAGCCATTACTGCACTTTTAAAGCATTACCTCATTTGTTTGGCATCCAACATTTTATTTTCACAGTTTTTGTTATATTTGAAAAGAGAAAGAACACACATACCTGGTGCACATCTCCTCAAAAGGACACAAGTGAGAGTTACTTGTATGTTGTGGTACAGAGAATCAGACCCACAAAATATACAGATTCTCTGCCCCCTCCTCTGTTTCCTTTGTGAGACTCCTGTAGCACAAAGAGGGTGGAACCTGTTCCTAACTACACTGCTGAGGATTTCACTGGCATAGAGGAGTTCCCAGCAGGCAAAGAACCAATGTAGCCAGCTTCGTGCTACTCTCCCTATATCCTCAGTATAGGGACCATGTTATGGGTTCTAGAGTTGGTCAGAATATCGTTTAAAGGAGACTGTTTCAACACAGTTTTCAGCAGGAAGATTTGAGAGAGCGTGCACTAGCTTTCTCTCACTCTACAGCAGGGGTCTCAAACACGCGGCCCACGGGGTTATTTCCTGCAGCCCACCAAGCGCCTGCACCCCTCCCCCACCCAGAGTTATTTCCTGCGGGCCACCAAGCTCTCTTTCCCCCCTCCCCTGCAGCATGCCGCGTCCCCGCTCCTCTGCCTACCTCCAGGTGCTTCCCGCTGCCAAACACCTGTTTGGTGGCGCTTAGAGCTTTCCAGGAGGGAGGGGGGAGGAGTGGGGTGCCACTCACTCAGGGGAGGAGGTGGAGAAGAGGTGGGCAGGGGTGAGGATTTGGGGAAGGGGTTGGAATAGAGGCAGGGAGGGGGCGGAGCTGGGGTGGGGAAGAGGTTGGAATGGGGGCAGGGAAGGGGTGGGAAGAGGTAGGGCAGGGGCGGAGCCTCATGGAAGGGGTGGAGTGGGGGCGGGGGCAGCGGAGTGGGGGGTGTCAGTGATGCTGCCCTCAGGCCAAGGTACTAGTCCTCATGTGGCCCTCCTGGTGATTCGAGTTTGAGATCCCTGCTCTACAGCCTAGTGGTTAGGGCACTCATTTATTTCCAGAAGACAAAGGAAATGTGCACCTGTGTCCATGTCCATTTGGTTAGGTCATGAGCCTGGGATGTGAGAGATCCAGGCTCAAGTCCCGCATCTGCCTAGATCAGAATGATGTGGGATGAAAAATTCTGTTCCGAATCAGGCATAGCAGTGACTAGAGCCTGGGTCTCTCACATCCCAGACTAGTGCCCTAACCAAATGGATATGGACACAGGTACAAATCTCCTCTTCCCTCCAGAATTAAAAAGCTGAGGTTTTGATCTGCAAATACATATTTTGACATAATTCTGTTTTTACAAAAATATTCAAAAAAGAGTTTGTTTTATTCCAGTGCAGAATTAAAACAATTCTGAAACCTATGAAGTTGACAAAATGAAACTGTCATCCTTCGGTCAGCTCAGTAGATTCATGGGGTGAATTCCTGGCCCTGCAAAAGTCAATGTCAAAATTCCCATTAACTTCAATAGGGCCAGGATTTCACCCCTAGACTTTAAGGCCAGCACAGACCATTATGATCATCCAGTTTGACTCTCTGCACAAGGGACACCATAGAATTTCACCCAGTGATTTCGGCATCAAGCCCAACAACTTGTGATTCAACTAGACCATCTGCTTTACAAAGACATGTCAGGGGAGGGGAGGAGGCTGCACTCTGGCTATGCTCGGCAGTTGTTTGGTCTCTTGGGGGCCACTGCGGGCTTCTCAGCTGTTCTACCTTGCACCAGGGCCAGCTATAACCAGCTCCCTAATTGCCACCTCTCTGTGTTGAGCATAAATTTGGCAGAGTACTGAATCTGGCCCACAATATTCTCCTTTTTCAAAAAGATAGGAAAAAAGACGACGATAAGGACGAAATCACCTGCCTTTTTTTTTTAAGCTCAGTTATCTAAGGAAAAAACAACCAAATTTGCTTCTTGATTTCTTTTCCCAATCATCTTTTAATAAATAACACAGCTGACTGAGAATCTGCAGAAAAGATGAAGGCCTAAACAATGAAAAACTTTGACACCAATACAGGGTTGTGAATCCAACTCTAAAACAAACCTTCTCAAACTCCCCTCCTCTCTCTCTTCTCTCAGGGGAAGAGCGGCATAAAAGATTCCCACCTTCCCCTCCAGATTCTGGCCCAAGTTTTTAGAATAACCAAAGAAGAATTTGCTTCTAAAGATCCTGAATTTAACAGTGATCCCAGTGCATGCTGGGACAGGATTTTAGGAATCTGAGTTAGTAATGTGTGAGGTGCTGGCCTCACTGAGAGCTGAGCATGCTTAGCACATTGCAAGAAGACACAAATATTGCACAACTGGACCCTATGTATTGCCAGGTGAGATGCACATGCTCAGTTAATGTACATGATCTCAAAGTAAATGAGTGCACTGAAAACACCCCCAGTAACCTGAAATGCTGTGACTCTCAAAGATCCCCATCTATCCCATTTCACCCCCACTCTCATCATAGTCACAGTCTTTCTTGCTGAGAGGAACAGAGGGGGTCTTTCCTCAAAGCTCATCAATGCAGTCACTTCACCTGTTCTCAAGAAATTTAAGTATCCTTCCTCTTAACACAGTGGAAGTCACACCTGTGTTTAATCAAAGTCACTAAAAATTAGATCTGGTTGCAAATCTTACACCATCATAAAATCATACATCATCAGAGTAATTTTGCAGTTTACAGGCTTCTCCATAAACCAAGAGATCATATTCTCCCCATTAAGAAGAGATGACAGATTCTCTCCCTTCTTATGTTGGCCACCGTTTGTTGAACAAGTCATCATAAAAATGCACTCAAGTCTTAATGGATCTGGATGTACCTAAAGTTAGCTCTCTGTTTTATGTGCTATATGCCTCAGGACTTCTTTGTCTGATTGTCCTGACATGATACCTGTTAGTTGCCAGCTATCGTTGTTGTGGCACCAGTTTTTCCTGTTTGCAAAAGATTCACCATTTAACTTGACCCATAAAGCATTTGTTATGGTGCATGGCACTGGATCAGACTTAATCCATCCGGGCCACTGGTGTTGTCAGTGCCACACTGAAAGAATCTGGTAGCACAAAAGCTGGGTCTGTCCCTCTGGGAGCTTGGCAGGAGTAGAGACAGTATATCTCTGTGAGCACTCAAGAGAAGGAATCAGGAGAGGGGAGGGATGGGAAAGTATTTAGATGCTAGGTGGGTTAATTGCACATTTCTTAAATAAGAAAAATACTCTGTGCTAGTGATTGGCCAGGTGCATGCTCCAGCTCAGAATGCAGGTGTCTGAATTTTGAAAACATGAAGTGCTGAAGTAATAAGAAACCTTCATTTTCTTAACAAATTTTTACTAAGATCCTTGGGAGGAAATATTCTCCTTGCTCCCGCCACAACCCACATAGAATGGGTCCTCTCTATATAAGGATCTTCGACCTCCTGCTCAGGATGGGAAGGTCAGTTACCTCTGTTGCGCTCTCTCCCATCCCATCCCATGATTTGCAGATGTTGCCCCCACCATCAGCAAAAGAAAGGTGTAAACCGTTCTAAGTAGAGGTAAGATGAGCAATTGAGGAGTATGCATGTTAAATTAAAACTGTTACCTAATTTACAGATTTCAAGGCCAGAAGGGGACATTGTGATCATCTACTCTGACTTCCTGTATAACACAGGCCATACAACTTCCTCACAATAATTCCTTGAGCATATCATTTAAAGAAACATCCAATCTTAATTTAAAAATGGTCAGTGATGGAAAATCCACCATGGTAAATTGTTCCAATGGTCAATTACTCTCACCATTAACAATTTATGCTTTATTTCCAGTCTGCACGTGCCTAGCTTCAACTTCCATCATGTTATACCTTTCTCTGCTAGACTGAAGAGACCACTAAATATTTGTTCCCCATGTACATACTTACAGATGGTAATTAACTTTCTCTTTTGTTAAGCTAAATAGATTGAGCTCTTTGAGTCTAATTAAACTTCTAGAATAATCATCTTCTAATGCATGATCACGTGCAGGAACAAAGCTGCAGCAGAACACTGGTCTCAGTAGACAAGAGACCTCAAACTATGGGACATGTTTTATGGCTCCAAATTCCTTGGAAATCCATCAATGCCAGCTGAGCTCTTCAGTGATAATTTTTCACTGAACAGCTATCAGGGGCTAGTGAGGAGAAGTGCCAAGAGAGGTGTAACATGTCAAAGAGTTTAAGCAAAGACCGAAAAGCAAGATGCTTTCACCCTTTTACCTGGACTGGTCATGAAAAATGTGGGGCCTTTCATTCTCCCATGCCTTCCTTTCCTCCTTCTGGATACTGTCAGTTCAGTGGAAAAGTTCTTTAGGACATATTTAATTTCAGTGAAAGAAAATGAGTTCACCTGTGCAAACTGAATTAGTAATTCAAAGTTCATATACAGACCTAGGGGCAGATCATCCCCTGGTGAAAATCAGTACAGATCTATTGAAGTCACACTGATTTACAACAGCTGGAGATTTGGCTAAATAGTCATATTTAAGGCTATGTTTTAGTCACGGGTGTTTTTAGTAAAAGTCACAGACAGGTCACGGGCAGTAAACAAACATTCACAGCCCGTGACCTGTCCATGAATTTTACTAAAAATACCTGTGACTAAAACTTGGGAGGGGGCTTCCCGTGACCTCATAGGTGCTGACTCCGCCCCTACCTGGTTCTGTGCTTCCCCTCCCCAAACAGCCAATGGGAGCTGCAGGGGCAGTGCCCTGGACAGAGGCAGCACACAGAGCTGCCTGGCCATGCCTCCGCCTAGCAGCTGAGTGAGAGGGATGTTGCCACTTCCGGGGAGCCCCCCAGGTAAGCACCGCCCAGAGTCCGCCTCACCCTTCCCATGCCCCAATCCGCTGCCCCCTCCCACACCCAAACTCTGCAGCTGCTGCGGGGGGAAGGGTACCGGGGGGGAGGGAGAGGGGAAATGGCATGAGACTGCCGCAACAGCGGCTGGTGTGCCTGGCGCATGGAGCTGCCTGAGCTGCCTCTGAGCCAGGCACACCGGCCATTACAGAAGTCACAGAGGTCACAGAATCCATGACTTCCATGACAAACTCACAGCCCTAGTCATATTGTACTAAAAAATGCAAGTCAGAAAAACAGGGACCAGAGTAAACCAGTCTCTATGAATCTTTAAAGTCACCAATGTAAAGTGACTATAAAAAATTACTTCATGAACATAATAAGTAGAGGTTAGGTACTAGAGCAACTGAGATAGTTTATACAGCCAAACAAAAAACTGTGGGTCTAACTAGGTGTATACCAGTCATTGTCTGTTTCTCCCTTTCCCCAGCCTTTGGTCAGTTTTTTGCCTTTTTAGATTGAAAGCAATTCAGGGCAGTGACTCTGTCTTCCACTGTGTTTCCACAGCACCTAGTACATTTTGGGAGCTACTGTAATATTAATAATAATGTTTGTATCTAAAGTTAGACTAATTTGGAATAGAAATAAGGTTCAAATTTTAATAGAGGGTAACTACCCATGGGAACAACTTCTCTAGGGTTGTGGCCGATTCTCTTTTTAATCAATGAGCGGGAAGAAAACACAGTATCATCACTGTTAAAGTATTCAGATTATACAAAAATTGGGGGACTGGTAAATAATGGAGAGGACAGATCACTGACTGAGTAATCAGGATCACCTGGTAAGCTGGGCACAAGCAAACAATATGCACTGTAACATGGCTAAATGTAAATGTATACATCTAGGAACAAAGATGGAGGTCATACTTACAGGACGAGAGACACTATTCTGGGAAGCAGTGACTCTGAAAAAGACTTGGGAGTAGTAGTGGATCATCAGCTGAACATGTGCTCACAGTGCGATGCTGTGGCCAAAATGGCGAATACGATTCTGGGATGCATAAACAGAGGACTCTTGAGTAGGGGTAGAGAGGCTATTTTATCGCTTTATTTGGTACTGCTGCTGGAATCCTGCATCAAGTTCAGGTGCCCACATTTCAAGAAAGATGTTAATAAATTGGAAAGTGTTCAGAGAAGAGCCATGAGAATGATTAAGGATTAGAAAACATGCCTTATAGTGATAGACTCAAAGAGCTCAAACTGTTTAGTTTAACAAAGAGAAGATGGGGTGATTTGGTTACAGTGTATAAGCACCTATGTGGGGAACAAATATTTGACAATAGTTTCTTCAGTCTATCAGAGAAAGGTATAACACAATCCAATGGCTGGAAGCTGATACTAGACAAATTCAGGCTGGAGATAAGGCATACATTTTTAATAGTGAGGGTACTTAACCATTGGAGTAATTTACCAAGAGTTGTGGTAGATTCTCCATCACTTGATTTTTAAATCAAGACTGGATGTTTTTCCTAAAGATATGCTCTGGGAATTATTTTGGAGAAGTTGTATGGCCTATTACACAGGAGGTCTGACCAGATAATCACTATGGTCCCTTTTGTCGCCAGAACAATGAATCATCACTTGAAGACTTTAAATCAAAGTTGAAGGTCTTTCTAAAATATATGCTTTGACTCAAATACGTGATGGACTTGATGCAGAGTTTACTGAGTAAGGTTTATTAACTGAGAAGAGATCACACTAGATCATCATTATGGTCCATTTTTATCCTTAAAACATGAATCTCAATGACTTCTACAGCAAAAGTGTTCGTTCTACACATAAAAAGATGCCTTTAAGGACTGCCAGTCCTATGACCTCTCTCTGGATCTGAAAATAAGCTGGATTCTATTTTGCTCTATTGTTTGCTCTTGTATCTACAGAGTCTGTAGCCAATTTTTTTCCTTAGTTTCACCTTGCAACCCCACTGTCTTCAAATTTTGCCCTCTGTTATATCTTGGCAGTGCCATTTTCTTCATAATTCTCACTATATACTAGGAAACTTCCCAACAAGTAATGAAGTGAGTATAAAAGCCTGAGACAATCCCACTGAAATTACAGGTAAGAATTAGTCCCATTGAAATGTTTTCCTAAAATTAGTGCCAAAAACAGGCTGAATTAAGTAAAACCAACATTTACTAATGTAACGTGAAGAACCTTTAATTTGCCAGTGGAGAATATAAAACATTAAGAGTTCAGATTCATTCCTTGCATATAACTCCAATGGCCTAAATTTTCAAAAGGGTCCAATAATTTGGGGTAACCTGTTAGACATAAAGAGACTGAAACACTGGAATGCGTTACCTAGGGAGGTGGTAGAATCTCCTTCCTTAGAGGTTTTTAAGGTCAGGCTTGACAAAGCCCTGGCTGGGATGATTTAACTGGGAATTGGTCCTGCTTCGAGCAGGGGGTTGGACTAGATGACCTTCTGGGGTCCCTTCCAACCCTGATATTCCATGATTCTATGATTTTCAGAGGTGCTGGGTATTCAGACCCCCTAGTGAAGTCAACTGGAGTTCTGGGCACTCAGTACCTCTGAAAATTAAGTCCTGGGTACAGGGAACCCTGAAATCAAGACACCCAAAATTTGCAGACACTTCTGAAAATGGAGGCAAATGAATTAATACATGAAATCAAAAGGAGAATAGAAACCTAAATGTCTTTAGTAAGTGATAGAGTGACCGGTGTGGCTGCATTAGTGACATTCATGTTCATTTTCATCACTCTGATGTGTAAGTTTCAATATATATAAGGTCTGACTCATTAATTATTTATCACTGGCCAAATGGGAGGGGCCTAGCTTGTGTAACACAGAGAATGTGCCTGAATAGCAGGTTATTTGGCACACACAGCAGCCAATTTCTAGCATGGCTGTATTAAGAGCTGCCTGCAGTGCACTAATGAATTAGGAGTTCAGCACAGTGTGAAATGTTTCGACATTCTTTCCAACTTTGCTAAAGGAATTTCTGATGTGTTTATTTCTGCCAATTATGGGCCTGATAGCACAAAAAGCAGCCTCTAGAAATGTGCTGAGTGCCCTCAGCTTCAATTGAAGTCAGTGAGAATTGAGGGCTATTTAGAACCCCTCAGGAGGCACTCAGCATCTCTCAGGATTGGACCGTATGTAAAAACTTTAATAAAGTTATATACAAATCGCCAACATTTTCCAATTTGAGTGCCCAAGTTAAACACCTACATCCAGACTAGAGTTACGGGAATTAGAGAAGCTGGTGGGTGTTCTGTACATCTGCAAGTTTGACCACTTATTTAGGTACCTAAACATGGGCTTAAGTCCTTAACATAAGCAACTACGTTTGAAAAAATTGGCATACATTTTACACACAAGGAAATCCAATTTAAGTGTACTCTGACAGTACAGAACACAGTTAAATACCTGAGATTTTTAAAACAATAGCTCTTTGAAGGAGAGTTGTAAAATTCAGTCCCTGAACCACAAACACCAATTTTTAGGGTTCAAACCTCAGATGCACTGAAGCTTTGCCTGGCACACACTTGCATACATCCATAATTCTGGGGCCAACTGGGGACTATTTTGGCACCAGACATACCTTAGAGCAGACACAGGGATGTCACTGGAGTTACTCCTGATTTACATCTGTGTAAATGAAGGGAGAATAAGGCCCTAGGAGAAATGGCAAAACTGCTTCATAACTGCTGAAGGACTCATTTATCCAAAAATACATCTGGCCTGAACATCCAGGAAGACACCTAAAAATTAACTTTTACAATTGACTTACACAATGTGGAAACCAGATGTATTTTTTCCTGGATTAGATCTTAACTGCATAAAGCCAAATGTTTTATATACATCCAGGACCCGTACACCTGCTGTGCTTCTGAATGTACAGTACCAGGTGGTTCTTTGATCTGAGTTGCATGACGACAGCATAACAGATAAACCCAAAGGATCAGCAGTATAGGAGTGAGAGCTTGATCTAATCACCACTTAAGTTAACAAAGCTCTTTCCATTGACTTTGTTGGGATCTAGAATAACTCTTAAACTTTTACCATCATTTAGTAAATTTACTGCTCTCTATAAATATACAAAATCCCCATCAGATTTCATGGTCATATTGTTTTATTTAAGAATTGCCTAGTTATAGGTATCAAAGTGCTCTACCCAGTGTTTTTACATCATTCACTAGGTTATGTTAATTGTGCTATTTATTTAGATGCCTCTAGAGCAATATTCCAGTCACATTTCTTATGTAAATAAGCTAATATGATATCACTAATACAGTAGCAATTTTATGCCCAAAAGTTACAATTTATGTTGATATTTGAAAGGAAACTTTAAAAAAATGTAGTGTAGAGGGTTTTGCATGTTCTATAGATAAGCAGCAGTGTCATTTTATATAAAAGAGCAAAAATTTAAAGAGTTACCAAGCTACAATGTGAAACAGTCCCTAGAATGAGCATAACCAGTATATAAAAATAAATGATGAAATACTAAAATTCACAATTTGAACTGGTCAGGCATCTGGGTTTATAGTTTGGCATATTACTTATACTGGAGAGTCACTATTTGATACATTCTAAATAGACGTTCAGATGCCAGCTTCCAAGGATTCTCTTTTCAATTAGATAAAAATCTGTAAAGTTCTTAATCGAATGATTATCAGTCTCTGTGCTTTGAAAAAAAGTCGCTTTTTACAAAGAGACAATGGAGCAAAGAAGTCCATAATAAATCCCTATTCCGTTGTTCTGTACAAACAAAAATGTGAATTACAGTGAGAGACCTGATACTTTTACTCATGATGTGTAGAACCCAGCAAGAAGCCTCTGACACCAATGGAGCTTAGCATGGAGTAAGGTACTACTCATTGTAAGTATTGGAATCTGACCTGCTGTGAAGAAAAACAAAGAAAATGATGACTGAAAGCTGAACCTCTTCTCCATGCTTTACTCCACCACTAAAAATGTATGATTTGTCATCACAACAATTTTACAAAGCACATCTCTAAACATAATAAAGGACATGTTCCCTCCCGCAAACACCTTACAAGCCAACATTAAACATGACATGAGACAGTAGGGAAGTGGTTGGGTTAGGAAGAGCGGAAGTAACATCAGTAAGATAATGTGATAACTCAGTGAGTGTTACTGCACAGCATGGAGAAATTTTTGTTTTCCTTGTATTAGCGGAATAAAACACATCAAGGGCTGCATTGGCTAATTTCTTGTAGGTGTCACAGAAGAAATAGGTTTAGAAAAAGAATTTCAAAGAGTACAGACCAGCTCAGGAAGGGTATCCCAAGCATAAGGGGCAATGTGGAAGAAAACCCAGAGGAAGGCTGTGCAGGAAGGAGACAGAGATCTAGAATGGCATTATTGGTGGAGCAGAGAAGGCAGGAGGGAGAATATGAAAAGAAACAAGCTCAAAAAAGTAGCCTAGGAAGGGGAAGAGTTGGCAAAATTTTATCTTTAACTACAATGGGCCAGTTCTGATCTCATTTCTAGTGATATAAGCCAGGAGTATCTCCGCTCAAGTCCATATAGTTTTACCAAACTGGTGTGAGAAGAGAATCTGGACTTTATTTATAGGCAAGACTGGGAACACTCCACACTTTCTTGTGTAAATATTTTAATCACCATTTTTATCTAGAAGAGAAACATTTATTTCATGCTTTAAAAATGTTTGGATTCAATATGCAGAATAAATTTAAGATATACCTTCTCACTTTAGCATTAGCACTATGCACAAAATCTAATCGTATGTACAGATATAGTTTCAAAATAGATTCTTTTCTAAAATTTGAAAGGGAGGGTTTTCATCAGTGTGCCTCAAAAACATGTTCACAATTTTAGCTTATATATTTTTTGACAACTGGAAAACAACTGGGACTTTGGAGTACAGCTGTTTTTGTTAATGTTCCAGAAACTGAAGCTCTAATCTGTACTGGCAAGGAAAACTATACAAATAATCAAATCCTGCCTTCACTCAGAGAGTATAACACAAATGACTGTTCAGGTCTCTTCTCAGACAGTTCTTTTACATTCTTCAATTAAATCTCAAGAAAGAATTACAGTAGATTCTCCCAATAATATTAATGTCGACTGAAGATAAAGATACTAATACACTTTTGCTTTTATGCCGGGGGGGGGGGGGGGAGAGAAACCTCATGGGGATTTTCAAAAGCAGGGGGAAATAGTTTTACTTTGTGCAAGTCTACAACCGGCATGACCTACATCAACCTTAACAGTCCTCCAACAGCTGTTCCGCACTCCTCAATAGTGACCGCTCTGGTCACAATTGTGAACTCCCCTGCCCAAGGGTCATGGAGACTGGAAGCCATCCCTCCCTTTAAAACCACCACATATTTTTGAAATGCCTTTTCCTGATTTCCCAGCTTGGTGAGCACACCTTGCACAACAATGGACAGTTGCTACCGCTCAACCAACCGTTCCAGCTCAGTGAACTAGACATGCTCCTGCCTGAAGTAGATAGGAGATATTGGACCTCCTGAGCCTGTGGGGGAAAGAGGCCGTGCAGGCACAGCTACAAACCAGTCATAGAAATGTGGACACCTTTGAAAAGATTGCATAGGGGATGCAGTCAAAGTGGTATGACAGCAATCAGCAGCAGTGCTGTATGAAAGCCAAGGAACTGCTGCAGGCATATTGCAAAGCCAGGGAGGTGAACAGTCAGTCAATCAATCTGGTGCTGAGCCATAGAATTACCATTTTTACAATGAACTGCATGCCACACTTGGTGGAGATTCCACCAGCACTCCACAGACCACCACGGATAGCTCAGCAAAGCCTGAAAGAGAGCCCCCTGTTGAGAACAGCAAGGAGGAAGAGAGACATGAGACAGTGGGGTGGGGAGAGGTCCAGCTATGCCACAAACCAGGATCTGTATGAGATTCCACCACACTCTAGTCCATGCCAACAGCCAAGTCCGGATGAGCCCGATCCAAGGGAAGGAACCTTGGGCAAGTGTGTGCTGAACCCTTTTGCATCACAGATTATGCAAGACATAACAGTTCTAACTACTGGGATATTTTTCTCACTGAAATCTAATCTAGTGAGTAAGCACTGCCAGTTTCCCTTTCAACTGCTCAAAGCAGATTGAACTGCCTTTCTGCACCTGCTGAGCTGAAAGCTGAATCCTTTCTTGGGGCTGTCAAGGTAGCCAGTGTATGGCTTCATAAGCCAGGAAAGCAAAAGGTAGGTTGGGTCCCCAAAAGTCACTATTGGCATCCACCAGTAAGGACAAAATCTCCTTGCTTGCAGCTTTCTGAACAGCCCTGTGTTCTTAAAGATGCGAGCCTCATGCACCTTCTCTGACTGGCCCTCATTGATATCGGTGAAACATCTCCAGTGATCCACCTACTCTTGCATAACTATAGAAAAGTAACCCTTCCTGTTGATATACTCTGCGGCAAAGTGGGCTGGGACCAAAATGGGAATGTGTGTGCCATCTATCGCTCCACTGAAGTTCAGGCACCCCAGAACTGCAAATCCATCCATGATGTCCTGCACGTTGCCGAGAGTCACAGTCCTCAGTAGCAGGATACAATGAATAGCCCTACACACTTGCATGACAACAGCCCACACTGTGGATTTTCCAATTCCTAAAAGATTTCCTAAAAGATTGCCTGTAGCAATCCAGAATTGCAAGCATTTACCGTGCGATCATCACTCACTTCTCACCCATCAGTTCAGAATTAGATACATTCATGGA
Organism: Lepidochelys olivacea; assembly: GCF_965140295.1. Classification (NCBI taxonomy): domain Eukaryota; kingdom Metazoa; phylum Chordata; order Testudines; family Cheloniidae; genus Lepidochelys; species Lepidochelys olivacea. Next base: position 41,093,091 of record NC_140414.1, on the reverse strand, counting down.
GAATAGGTCCATCAATGGCTATTAGCCAAGATCATAAGGGATCCATGATCTGAATGTCCTTAAGCCTCTGACTGCCAGATGCAGGGACTGGATGACTTAATCATTGCCCTTTTATTTTTCTTCCCTCTGAAACATCTGGCGCTGTTGGAAGACAGGATACTGGGCTAGATGGACCACTGGTCTGACCCAGTATGGCCACTCTTCTGCTCTTGTCCTGATGTCCATACCTTGGAGGGCTGGTGTGAGCTCTGCACACAAATCCAGGAATGTGGTCTTTCACATCCAAATGTTCTGCAGCCACTGCTTGTCATCCCAAACCTGCATTACAATGTGATCCGACCATTCTGCATGCCTAGAAGTGGTTCTCCACCAGATGCTGCTGCTCCATGAATGCCACCAACCTCAAATTGCTTTTCACTATGTCCCTTAGCAATCTGTCCTCAAAGAAACTGTCATTTCCCTCGTTGCAGTACTGCCTTTGGCTCTGCAAAAAACAGAGGATCATTCGTCCTGGTTGTGCCCAACTATATTCAGTTGATTTCAGTGGTGTTGCAGACATCCTCCCCAGTTCAATCTTGTAAAAATGTGTAGTTGCCAGTTAACACCAACTAGCAGCCTTCTCTCCAAGGCTTCAAAACAGTAGAGGAGACAATATCTGACCTGGAAACCTCCTGCCACTGCCTTGCAAAAAACAAATGGCTGCAAACGCAGTGGATGAGCTCAATAACTACCATAGGACTATCAGAAGATGCTACATCTGGAAACCAGGGAATAGCTATGCAAGGTTATTAAAACCACAAATGAGTGAGAGAGGACTGAACAACAAATGAACTCCTGTAGTATCTTTGACAGCTTGAGCTGAAGCAGTGCTCACTAGGGTCAAGATTTTTTTTAAATCACAGTTTTCATTTTTCAAATGAAAAATGGCTTTGCAATCAGCCCCACCAAAACAAAAAATGAAAACCAGTTTTTTTTAATTAAAATAAAAACGATGCTTCTTTTCTATTTTTTCCATCAAAACCATGAAAAGATTCCTGAAAAAAACTGAAGAAAAAAAATCCCATTTCTTTCAAAATATTGTGAAAACTGAAGTCTAATTTTTGTCTAGCCCTACAGATGCTTGAGATCCCTGGCCTGTGCTTCCAGATGGAGGACCTATGGAAAAAATACAGGAAGACAGGCAGACAAAAATTTTCAATTTCTGCTTTCATGGCGACAAGTGAAAATGGGCAGTGGGGTGGGAGGAGGGAATAGAAGAGAACAAAACATGCTGCAGCAAAAGTGAAGGCAGATGCTCCAGTGAAGTCTTATGGCCAGGTTTAATAACTAGACTCACACACTGTACAATGAATATTTAAAAATGTTAGGCTATAAATTTCTCATCACAAAATTTGTCAGTATTTTCTCAAATACCCTGGTAGAAAATTGACTTTGCTCTGTTCAGTCATAAACTTAATTCTAAAAGATAAAATAATCTTCATATTTCCGGTGATTTTCTATGTTTGCATAGTGTGCAATATAGTGAAGAGACAGTACAGTTATGTAAAAGGCTGGAAAGATCCCACATACCCCCCTTTAGCACACTGTTGCATTCATTTGAATTGAATCATACTTCAATAGCATATGACAGCCACTCAAAAAAAAATCCCCCAAAACAGTAGTGGTATTCATTTCACCTGCTATTCAAAATGCCTAGCACGCGTTAACATTAACTCAAGCTGAGAGAAAACATCTCTACAGAGTAACCAAGCACTTGGTCGCATTTCTGACCCTCATTACAAAAATGGGAATACAGTGCAACAGAATCATTTTCGTAGGAGCAGGGTATATTTTGTGGCTTCAGAAAACCACCTCCTTTGTTCCCATCCCCAGTTCTGACTCAGGCAAAGTTCTCATTGCTTTCAGGCCTACTGATCAGCTATAATCTTAAGGAGGAGTAATATAAGCCATGTACACTCCATTATTAACAATTAGCACAACCGGATGAATAGTATTAAATATGTTATAACAAAAGCTACGCTGGATGAGATATTATTTATTATTTGTATTCAAGTAGTGCCTAGGAACCCCAGTTACAGGTGCTGTACCACTGTGCTAGGTGCTGTACAAACATAGAACAAAAAGACAATCCCTGCTCCAAAGAGCTAACAATCTAAGTATAAAAAAGACAGACAGTACAAGGAAATAATGAGACAATGTTAGTCAGCACGTTAAGCAGTGGTCTCAGCACACCAGCAGCCTAACTGTTAGGTTTTTTGTAGGTATCATAGAAAGGAGAGTTTTAAGGAGGATTTTGAAGGAGCATAATGTATTCATTTTGCAGTTATTTACATGGAGCTCCTCTCAAATGACAGGCAGCACTGGAAAAAGTATGAAGGTGCTTGTTGGAAAATTTAACAATGAGAGATGATAGGCAGGGTAGGGATAGGCCTTGGAAGGCCTTGAAAGTGAAGAACAAGTAGCTTATGTTCAATGCAATACAGAAGGGGGAGGCAGTAGAGGGATGCAAAAAGAGGAATGACATGGTCAAAGAGACGGGCTAGGAACATGATCTTTGCAGCATCATTCTGAAATTATATGAATCGCGTAAGATTGCATTTGTCAAGGCCAGAGCAGCAGTGAAGCTAATAGGGGGTGGGATGGGGAGGATGATCATCACCCCACCCTCAGCGGCCTTTAGGTGTATGCTTAGCACCTTTTCAAATATATTATGCAATTGACAAAAGGAGGTGCATGACACAAACGTTCACACGGGTACGAAGAATGAGCCTGCCTTGTGCTCACTCAGCAATGGTGGCTCCTGTTCCATAGGGCTGTGCACAGCTCCCAGATCCAGGTGTTGAACCAGGGTGCACAGAGTCACGTGGCCCTGCACACCCTATTGCAACACAACTCACTCAAATTTGACTCAGTGACCCCTCTATCCTGATGGAGAGGCAGCCGAGCCAAACTTGAACGGCACTGCAACCACATATGCCAGGTTGCAACATCCAGAGTGGGGAGCTGGGCCCATCCTTGTGAGACAGAAGTCACTACTACTGGGTGAGTGCAGGCCAGGCTCCCTCTCCAGCTCCCGCACCCCACCCTGGCTGGGGCCTCCCCTCCACACCAGGCCAGGATTAGGGTTGCAGTGCCGGGCAGATAATGCAGCAGGCATGGTAACGTGTAATTAGAAAGCCAATAGGTATAAACGCAGGTGGCACCATCAGTGACCCATTGCCTCTTCCTCTGTTGCAAATCTTGGCTCCACCACTGAGCCAGAGAGAAGAATATTATAGTAATCAAGATTTGAGATTATGACACCTGGACATAGATTTAACTGTGGGGATGGATAGGAAAGTCTGTGTTTTACAGATTTTATGCAGAATAAATTGATAAGATTTAGACATAGCCTGGATGCGAGGACCTAGCCAGAGGTCCAAGTTGAAGAGGACATCCAGATTATCAGTCCAAGTGACAGGCAGGATGGCGGTGTTGTCCACAGTGATAGAGGAAGGAGATAGTGAAGAGGACTCGGGGTGGGCGGGGGGGGTGGAGGGAATTAAAAGCTCTGTTTTAGTCATGTTGAGTTTGAGTTGATGACTGCACATCTATGTCAGAGAGACAGGACAAAATTTTAGTTTGGACAAAGGGAAACATCAACATAGAGATGACAGCTAAGTTTGCGTTTGCTGATGAGATGTGGTGTAGAGGGAAAAAAGAACCAAGGACAGAGCCCTGTGGATGCCCCACAGAAAGCTAGAACAGGAATGAGAAGGATCCTCAGAAGGACACACTGAAGGAGCAATTAAAGAGGCAGAAAGAGAACTAAGAGAGGACAGAGTCACAAAAGCCAAGGGAGGGCAAGATTTCAAGGAGAGCGCAGTTGACTGTGTCAAAGGCAGCTTTCAGACTATGAGGATGGAGTACTGGTTCTGAACTTTGTCTGAGAAGTTATTTTTATTGCGAATATTAAGTACCAGATGATTTGGAACTTCAATTTCTTGTTCAGTTTCTAATTACACCAGACCCTCGCTAGAACGCGCGTCTATATAGTGCGAATTCGCATATAAAGGGGTCGCGGCCATGGATCCCAAATTTAATTACTTTAATTGCCATTCATTTTAACACGGTCCCCGCTATAACGCGGTCCCTGCATTAATGCGGTACCTGCATGGATCCCAAATCCCGCGTTCTAGCGAGGGTCCGGTGTACTGCAGTTCTCTTCAGACTTAGTCAATAGAATAGAAGACGTGTTTATTTGTTTTTGTAAATCCCTATGTGGGTGGGCAAGCATATAAAAAGATATATGGATTTCATAGGAAATATCATTTTATTACCACCAGAATTGTTTCTGGAGGTTTTACTACTAACGATTGGCCATTTTGTCTTTTGCAATGTGTATCACATTCAGCGTACCCTTTAAGAAACTGATATCTGGCTGAATAATTTCTAAATAATATTTTTATAATTGTCTGAACATTTTGAAAAATACAATTAAGAGTACAGACAAAAATAGAATGTAAAGAGAGCCTGATTTGCCATTGCTCTGCATCATGTGTAGTTATTTTCATGACTACGAGGTGAGACTAAAAGACTATCATTCTGATTTGGTAGCACTTCATACCCATTTGGTTCTTGCATAAATAAATACATGAAGTGCAGGGTAACGGAGACGGGGGCCTAAAGTCTGTAACTTTGCAAACATACATTATGAATGCTCACAGTATTCAACATCCAATTAAAAGTAAATTTTAGGCGGTGTGCAAAGTAATTTAAAATATATTTCAATATTTCTGTGTATGTTTTCTACCACAGAAACTGAACTATGTTCTCCCCAATGAAGCTCAACACATAGTTGATTTATTATTAACGTATTTTACTCACATAATAGAACCTAGAGATGTTGCTGTATGAAGAATTGCTATAGATTTGCAAGCAGATGTTGCAGAACTGATAGAATACAGACCTGCTCTGCTTTGATTTCCTGAAAACTGTAACATTAGCACCATGGTGATGTTACTACTGTATCACATTAATGCAGACATCCATATTTCAAGAACCGAGTCTTTAAAACTAAAAGGAAAAAAAACCTTCTTGAAGAGTTTATTTTAAAAGTTATGTCTAATTGCTGTGCATAATAAGCATATCCATGTCTACTTTCATTTAAACGCTGAATACTGTTTTCAAGAAAGATTTTAGTTTTTGTTAAATTTTTAACAAATTATTGATTATCTCATTAAGGTAGTCCTAGGAAAACAGAGCCATATATTTACAAGTAGCTTCTGAGCAGACAGATGTCACTTTAACTTCTTACATTGTAATAACTTCCATACTGATTGTACTTAGCAGCCTAAACATGAAACCAAATACCAGATTATTATTTGTTCTAGTTCATGATAAACTGATATGTACCAATGACCCCAACTCGAGCAGTCCCATTCAAGTGGGACCACTGGCATTCAGGGGCCACTCTGCAAACATGTATGCACCTGAACAATGGTGGATTAAAATGGGACTTCTCACATTAATATGTATTTGCAGGGTTAGGGATTGCAGGATTGTGACGCAAGAGCATAGAGGCTGATGGCTCAAGACCATACTTTTTAAAATGTCTGTTGCTCCTTGATCTGGTTAAGAAACAGATAAAATTCAACCACAGCCATGGCAATAAATATTCAATGTCATGTTCAGTAACTGGAATTCTGCATCAACACAAGTTAGGCAATCAGTTTAATACAACAAGTGGTTTCAAAGTCTATGCTAACTAATTGGCCAAATCTATATTTAAGAATTATTGACAGAAATTGGACATAACACATTACCAGTAAAATACATCTAAAACCAACCTCCAAATATCAATTTCATATTCTATTACAGTACTTATTTGGTCCCCATTAACATAGTCTCTGAAAACTGCACATTCTTTCATATATTTATGTTCACCAAAACCCCGTGAGGTCAGGAAATACTATTATCCTCATTTTACAGAGAAACAGAGGGTGTCTACACTGCAAAAAGGTGTGCTCTTAACTTGGATTAGCTAATCTGCACTGGCTATTTTGGGTTAAAATAGCGGTGAAGACATGGCAATGAACTCAGGTTAGTAGTTCAAGTTCAACCCCATGCTCCCCCATAGGCAAGGCACTATAGGCACTTACAGGGATCAGTTTCCCCCACACCTACCTAGGGTTGCCAGGGGTTCAGTTTTCAATCGCAATGCCTGATTGAAAAGGGACCCTGGCGGCTCCGGTCAGCACCATTGACTGGGCTGTTAAAAATCCAGTCGGTGGCACAGCAGGCTCCTTGCCTGCCATGGCTTCATGCAGCTCCTGGAAGCAGCGGCATGTCCCCACTCCAGCTCCTAGGTATAGAGGCAGCCAGGAGGCTCCATGTGCTACCCCTGCCTCAAATGCCAGGTCCGCAGCTCCCATTGGCCGGGAACTGTGACCAATGGGAGCTGTGGGGGTGGCACCTGCAGACAGGGCAGCGTGCAGAGCCTCCTGGCCGCGCCTCCGCGTAGGAGCCGGAGAGGGGACATGCCACCGCTTCCGGGAGCTCCTTGAGGTAAGCGCTGCCCACAGCCTGCACCCCTGCTCTCAATCTCTCCTATTGAATCTGTTCCACTGTGCTTAAACAACTAAATAGTAGTGGTGCCAAAGAGAGAGCAAGGCAGAGGAGGGGGATTGAACGCAGGTCTTTTACATCCCAGGTGAGTGCCCTACTAATCTAAAGCTCATAAGGAAGTCACCCACTTCCTCGTCCTCCATTCAATTCAACCCAAACCAGTTTTTTTAAACAATTTTTTTGAATGGCCAGCAAACCAAAAATATCAATTATCCATTCTGTCCTACTCCCGAGTCCCAGGCTACACCCTAACCACAGGATCATCCTTCCACTCCCAGACTCACTCAGCTAACTTATTGACAGTAATAAACAGTAGCATCTGGCTCTCATGTGAGCTGATTTGTACAACAGGGCAATCTATATCTTTAGTCTCCTTCAGACATTTAGATGGATGGAATGTGCGCCTAGTGTGTTACAACAACCCTGAAATGCTTTTGGCTCTGACTGGGAACACATTAGCATTAACTTAAATCTGCTGCTTTGTTTACTACATGAGATATCTGCTTGTGTTTTATGACTAAATGGTATCAGTTAAAGAGACTCAAACATTGTACACAGCAATATACAGTATGTGACAAAAGCTATCCACTGTAGACAAAACCAAATGGGCATCAATTTACATTTACACTTCAAAATCATGTATTTGTTTTCAGAACCATGAGAGAGTCATTATGCACAACAACAGTGACCTTAAAAAATTTCAGGTTTCAAAGTAACAGCCGTGTTAGTCTGTATTCGCAAAAAGAAAAGGAGTACTTGTGGCACCTTAGAGACTAACCAATTTATTTGAGCATAAGCTTTCATGAGCTACAGCTCACTTCATCGGATGCATACTATGGAAAATACAGAAGATGTTTTTATACACACAAACTATGAAAAAATGGGTGTTTATCACTACAAAAGGTTTTCTCTCCCCCCACTCCACTCTCCTGCTGGTAACAGCTTATCTAAAGTGATCACTCTCCTTACAATGTGTATGATAATCAAAGTGGGCCATTTCCAGCACTTGGATTTGTGCTGGAAATGGCCCACCTTGATTATCATACACATTGTAAGGAGAGGTTTCAGAGTAACAGCCGTGTTAGTCTGTATTCGCAAAAAGAAAAGGAGTACTTGTGGCACCTTAGAGACTAACCAATTTATTTGAGCATAAGCAGGAGAGTAGGGTGTGGGGGGGGGGGGGAGAGCTTAAGAGGCTTTTGATCAGGCCCTCTATCACCATCACTGAACAGACTACTAATACCAGGTTATCTTTTGAAATCACATTACATTTACTAGAGGGCACTGCAATTCTGTTCACTCATCTGAATGGTTAAGAAAATATGGGGGATGAAGAGAAGTAAACATGACCGAACATAAGTGATTAAAAAAATGTAACACAAAAGCTACCTGAACATAGCTTAGCAAAAGAAATGCAGTTTAGCAAAGAACTTTTTAAAATATCTGTTTTTCTGCACGCATACAATACTGTATCAACCTGCTCTTTCAACATGTGCTAACAGTAAAAGTGAATCATCCCACAAAAACAATACAATAGAACATGACTGTAAACATCTTCTAAGCAGCCATTATTTGTAACCGAAGCGGGATCCAAGTATTAAGGCCTCCTCCATACCTCAGCTATAAAGATCAAACACATGCATCTGCCCTAGGAAAACAAAATCGGAAACAGCTAAAATATTTTTGCCCAGTTTCCCATAATAAAATTACTTGTAATAATTTGAGTTTAATATGTACTTTGGTGTGGTTTATTTCTCTGAAACATTTCCCCCCACAGAATAAGCAACTAAAAATACATCAGATACCTTAGCACAACTGAGACTGTTTCAGGGAAGATAAAGAAGTAATATTGGTGATTTCCGTTTTCCTGTGAAAAGCATAAAACCAGAGCCAAAGCAAGGTAACTACAATCTGGATTTGTAAACAGCTGAAACACCCAAGAACCCTATTTAATACTCCTTACTCATACTTCACTCAGATAAAATTCAGCAGTGCCCTACACCTGTGATTCTCTGACTAATCATTTCTAGCAAAAAGTATGGTTACCTTAATTCAATAGCTCACCACTAAAAAAGGTCAGTTACTAACTGATCTTCATTATCTTGATAAGAAAGTGGAATCAGGGGTGGAGTCACCTCATAATAGTCTATTGTTCTGCACTGCTCGAAAACAATCTTATGGAGAGCAGCCGCTTTCTACCCCAAAACACATGTTTATATGGGGAGGAAGAAATAAAACTCCCTACTAACCTGTACACAAGAATCTTTTGGGTTGGGGGCCTTTTAGAAATCATGCAGGATTTTATTAATAAACCTCCCAATGTGTCTTTTCAAAAGCTCATTCTTCTTATCCTTTTAAAAACACTTCCGTAGAAAGGCAGTTGCAGCTTGGGGCAAAACTCACTTTCAAACCATTGCCTTCAAATAAAAATGGAAATTTACTTTCTGATGCCCCCAAGCAATAGGGGAAATCTTTTATTTTAGATATCTTTTCCCAAAAGGCAGATTTCCTGTTCTCTTTGAAGAACACTGGTTACAGTCCTCCTACCCTTCTCTGCAGCTCTGCATTTCAATAGTTTTCACAGAATATAACACAGACTCTAGGGTTTCTACTAACAACCCTACAACTGTTCTGGACAGAGGAAGGGTCTGGGCAACACATACACATACATTTTTCTTTCTCAGTAACACATTTTAGAGACTCTTACCTCCCCACCCCCCAACTCTCTCCCCTCCACCCCACAAGAAAACTACCAGTCATTTCGCCACGACCTCTAAGACACAAATCCAAATATCCTATCACTGTTTCTTGCAAGAGACAACACTGCTTTTTTGCAAGGAAACCTCCAAAGAGAAGAGAATCATTAAGTCCATTCAAGACTAGTTTGGAAATCTGAAATAAATCAAGAACAGTCATAATTCTGCATCCAACTACAACAGCAAGTACAGAGCAAAGCAGCCGTGAGCCTGTGGTACATGGATGTTACAAACATTAGTGATAAGGATGAGGATCTGTCTGCATCAATTCCTGCAGTTTGCAAATCCACTGGTAACACACAGCACTTCCCTGCTGCAAGTCACAAAAGGAATTCAGCTAAGGAGCCTCAACCCCCTACAGCATCCCTGTCGTAGAACGATACAATACAGCCACTCACAGCCAACACCAGGCTCTCTCCCTCCCTGCACAGGGGACAAGTCAGCGAGCCTCCAAGCTTTGCTGCAAACTGATGTCTCTTCTAGCTCGAACAGACTTTCCGATTACAGCCTTTTGACTGTAATCCATGTGCTTGCTGCTGGCCAGTGCCTATAGCCCACACAGCACCACATGATCACTACGACAATATTAGAGCCTCCTGGTAGGGTTGCCAACCTCCAGGACTCCCCTGGAGTCTCCAGGAATTAAAGATTAATCTTTAATTAAAGATATCATGTGATGAAAACTCCAGGAATACATCCAACCAAAACTGACAACCCCACCTCCTGAATGCTCCAAGCCATCTGCCCACAAGAACTTGCTCTGCTCAGTTGCATTTAGATTCCTGGGCATCACAGCTGGTAGGTAACACGGGCTCTGAATGAGTTTGTACAGATTCTTCCAGGGATTGCTGATCCCCCTTGGGAGTGTAACAAACAGCATGACTCTACAGTTCCTTTGATGTCAGGAATTTACCATTCTGGTGGGAGATAGACGCCCCTGGCTAGCAGGAGCCCAGGGGACCAACAGCAGTGGCAGGGAATATGTGAAGCCCTTCACACAGCACTGGACCTGGACCCAACGGGTGGCAATCCCCAGATGAAGCACTACCCTTCCCCCAGCCAGATGAGCTGAGGGAGGCAGACGTTCTTGACCTGAAGCCTCCCCAGGGAGCACAGTTATTTCACAGCCGCTGTAACTATCATGTGACAAGCATCACTCTACTTGCATGTTACTCCCCTTCCCTGTGCCAGCCTTGGCAGCCTTCTCTATGTACAGTATAAGCTCCTTGAGACAGGGACCACCTCTTACTGTCAACCACTTAGCACACTGGGGCCTCTGGACGCCAGGGTCATACGAATAATCACCACCACTATGTGAACAGGAGCACCTGGAGCTTCTCTTTCCTGACTGACGTGTGAAGTAGACACAAGGCGATGATTTCAGGAATGTACATGTAGTTTCATATGCAAACAACCTCCAACACAAAATCACCATCCTTAAAGAAAAACTGAAACAAAATTACAGTGGTAATGTTTTTGCTGCAAAAAGGAGCCTCTGGAGGAAAGCAGCTGCTTCAGAATTACGAGGAAAACTGCTAGTCCAGGTGGCCAGCTGAGAAGGGAGACTTTTAGTTTTGTTAAAACGATTGAGAACCCAATGCACTACTTCATTTTATGGCAGTGCAACTCCACCGAAATCAGTGGAGTTGCACTTGTGTAAAACTGGAATAACGAAGGTCCATTATCTATAAACTTGCTTCTGGTGGGCACTATTGGAGGAGAATGAGGGGTTTTTTTGAATGAGAGAAGAAAGAGTGTGGTGGCTTGACAACATGGCCAGAGGGGTGGGAAGGGGCAGAATGGAAAAATCCACAGCAACAGCAGTTGAAGGAAATAAATGGAAGGGTCAAAGCTGGCATAGCTGATAAAACAAAATATGTGAGTAGATTATGCTTCTTAGACCGCATTGCCTTGCCAGATCCCCTTGGGCCTATTTGATTTCTTTCGGGTACAAGATGTAAAGTTGACTTGAGACTTACTGAACAATAACATCAAGGATTTTTACACACACACAGAGTAGTAAGCTCTAAGATCTGAATGGTGTCCCAGCATAGTCTCAGAGTATGGGCATGTTTGCTGGGATCCATCTGTGACTGGACACTCTTGCTGTAAGATAAGAGAGGATGTATGCACAACACAGCACAGTCTGGCAAACAGTAAGAGATTCATTTGACAGCTGTGGTCATGGAAACTGTACACAAGAATATCATAGTAACCAAAGCACCTCAGGTAAATTGAAAGTTCTTTTTCTGTTGACTTTTTTTGTCCTAAATTAAATGGGTAAAAACTAATGAAAAAGCAGGAGAGTGTTTGGTACTTCATTCCTATGGATGGAGCAATATGTTAAAGACAAAAACAAATAAACCCACACACTTTAAAGGGGAAAGCTAGGTTCTGTTACCCTTAAAATCATCCTGCTAAAAGGCCAATGGGAGTTTTGCCATTGATTTCAGAGGGAGCTGGTTCAGAATCTTTGAGTAATATGTATATATGTTCCAGATGATTTTATTGCCCCAAGGCTTTAGCATGCGCATCGACAGGGGTTAGGATAGCATTAATTCCAAGTAGAAAATACAAATTATGAATAACGTTGTATGAACAGTAAAAATATGTACAAGGTGATGACTTGCTACTTTTTGAAATACTTTAACCAAATTCTAAGGTATACACTCGATTGCATGGTGAAATTCAAATACTGCAGGCTGGGTCTGGCCAAACTAGAAAATATTATTGAAGTAGGAATTCTGACGTAAATCTGGATAGCATTTCTGATGAGATCCCCTACAAAATCCTTGATACCATTAAAAAGTACCTTTGGAACTATTTATTAAATATCTATGTTAAAATGTAATTGCAATCTGTGGTTTAATATATTTTTTAAATATATATGGACTGTGAAAATACATACTGTAATTTGCCTAGATTATCACAAAGCAAGCATAATAGATACTTAAGAATAAACTAGTTTAAACCCTCCTCTCACATTTTTAGCATAGCAAGTTCAGATGCCATCTGCAGTCTACAAGGAAGGTTAATCTTATAAAGAGGCTTTGAATGGAGTCCTTTCAATGTTGGTAACTCTTTGCAATGGAAATTTTGTAATGCCTTGCTGCAAGTTCACATTTGTCCAATAAGCTTTAGTGAGAACTGAGTTTATAAAGGATTAGAGGACCAAGTTTAATAAAAGGCAGAAACTAATTTGAGTGTCTGCATGGATTATTTGGAGACCACATTCTGGCCCAGTTCTGTCTCGGGGCCTTATTCAAAGTAAGAGTGTCTTTCCATTGATTTCAATAGGTGTTGAGGCCAGGACCTTAAATCCACACGTGGTACACCTACTGAAATCAGTGCCTGTCTCAGGTAGACCTACTAAGCTATTTGACCCTTCACAGTACATGTGCAGATTGCTCCTTTCCTTCCTCATTTCTCAGAAATAAGGGAACACCAAAGAATAAACCAACGCAAACCGTTGTAGGATATTGGCTAAGGAATAAGAAAAGGAGTACTTGTGGCACCTTGCATCCGAAGAAGTGAGCTGTAGCTCACGAAAGCTCATGCTCAAATAAATTGGTTAGTCTAAGGTGCCACAAGTACTCCTTTTCTTTTTGCGAATACAGACTAACACGGCTGTTACTCTGAAACCGGCTAAGGAATAAAAACTTGTAAATAAAAAAATGTAAGTCAGCAAAACACAGACAGTATTCTCTATAGATGCCTAGGAACACAGCACTGTGTTGTGATTCAGAGAAAATGCCAATAGCACTTCTACGTAGTAATAGACAATTCAATGCGGCCTTAACATTAGAGTAGTAAGACTCTCGTCATTATAGTGTTCTTCACTGTAACAACATCTAAGAGTGAAATGAATTTGATGTTTTCTTCAAGTGAAAATTTACAGGAAGACTAGAAAAGCAACTCTACATAAAGGAACCAATCCTGTAGTCCTTGCACGTTGCATACTGGGCCCTTAATTGTTATAACCATACTGAATTTGGAGGTTTTAGTGGGGAAGTATTACCCCAAAAATTGAGAAACTGACAGAAGGTGGGATATTATAACGTATTATTAAAAGGAAAAGGACAATAATTAGTATGCAGAAATATATAAAAGGATATAAGGAGATTATACTGGGACACTGCACATCAGAGCATGCTTTCACTTGCCAGTCAAGGGGTATTTGGATCTAGGGGGTTTTCATTTTGACATAGTTCTAATGATCATGCTAAATATCAACCCAATTAAATAAAAAACAACAAAAATAAATACAGTTATGGCTGCTGGAGTTTGTGCATAGTTGTTATACAGACCCCTTCTTGAATGAAACCTTGAGGTTCTGTGGGAGAAGATAGATAAGTGAACATGGTTTGCCCCAACTTAACAACATGACTGATATTTCCCGTCGTGGATTTAAAATCACTTAGTTTGACTTCAGAATATATTATAGACTCCAGTACTGTTTATGCAGCTTGGGAAAGCATGAGTATTTGGGAGCTTGCTATGCAAAACATGCACAAGCAAGACAAGTGAGGAAACCTAGAAAATGTCTATAATGGAACCTCTTATTTGTTTCTCCCCATTCCTGCTCCCATTTTTTCTGATGCATTTAAAAATCACTTTTTTCAATCATTGCGAATGAAATCAATAATGCTTTTAGCTGTATAGAGTAAAAACAAAGTTGATCCTGATTCAACTTCCTTGCACAGCCAAAGTTCCCACTGAGTTCAGTGAGTGCCAAAGGAATGCTGGATCATGCTCAAAATGGCAATATCATAATCCAGTCGTACCACAATGGAGGTAGGTGTAGGTGGTGATATTGTAACAGTTCCCAAGGAACCTGCAGGCTGTCAAAGTGTATTTTATGTGAGAGTGTTGGGCAAGCAGCTATCTTCTCTCTTTTTTTTTTTTTTTTTTTTGCTTAAAGAGAAAGCAAGCCATTATGCTTATCTTACTATTAGAGTTGTTCCTCCAGACTTGGTTGAGTGATAGTTGCAGACTCATCATCAGATTAATCCAGTTTGACTATGGGTGTGTCGTTTCATTGAAATTAGTGGAGCTACGCAAGTATGAAACTACAGTAATGGAGCAGTGAGTTGGGTCCTATGTATTTTCAAAAGTGATACAGTAAGATTCAGGTCAGCATCAGAGATGAAAAATCAGAATGTTATCTAAACATAACTGGTTTCAAAGGGGATATTTGTATTAGCTGAACTTTAAACAGACGTAACAATGAAAAACTATTCTAAGATTTCTTAATGAGTGAAAAAGGCAAAAAAGGGGGAAAAAATCAATATTAAGAATAGACAGAAGAGACACAATCTGCTTCTTCAGACAAGAATAGTACTATGGGGATTTCGCCATAAAACTAGAGGTTTGTTTTTCTAAGCAGCAAACAAAACGTCAGGTCAGAATGCCTTTTCCCACAACAACACCTGCTGAGGGAGCTCAAGGAGAGGACAACTCTACCAGAGTCCCTCGTGGAGTGACTCCCATATTGTCACATAAGGGAAGGTTTGTCCCTACTCTGCAGAATGAGCCACGGCAGGATGCCAAACATTAATTTGGCCAGGTGCCTCCATAATGGCTCTGTGCCCTTGATGGCCCTCATGCCTCTGTTCCTTAGAGCATGTTACCCAATAGAAACAAATTCCTCTACCAGTGACTTCCCCTATGCACAGCTGCCTCCAAGGTCCCTCTTAAAGGGGTATTCCCACCCATGGAGGAGGACTTCCTTTTGAAAGATAATAGATTCCCAGGCTGCATTATGTTCCTGAAGGAGCTTCCATGGGATTGGAAGGAGAATGATATATGTTTATCCATTCATTCAATGTGTGCCTGTCCATTGTGACCCACCGAATAAAATGCTACCAACTCCCCCAAACCAAGCCTGTACCCTTTCTTCCCTCAATAGATACAAACGCCATGCACAATGTCTTGGGAAGGAGGGCGGAAATGGTGCAACCAAGTTGAACCTCTTCCTTTCTACATGGGATTCTACGGTAAGTCTCACAGGACAATGATCTGGACCACTATAAAGAGAGAGAGTTACCAAGCACTGCCTTTGCTGGTTAAAGTGATAACTAAATGATCACTAAGTGATCCTGTATTTCTGAACAGTCTCGTTGCCACGTCTCTTTTTACAAAATTTATTAAAGAATGTAACCTTATTTTCAGCACAGAGAGAATGAAGTTCTCTGGTATTTGTTAATTTCTGGCACTATGATTTTTTTTATTATTATTACAGTTCTGTGCAGCTCTACTTTGTATTTTGGACATAATTAGGAAATGTGCTCCATAGTGTTCAGGCACCAGCATGAGGCAAGGACATTCCAGCCGAGGGTTTTCCAAGAATCAAGACAGTAACCAGGAGCCTTCTAAGGAATCCAGTGATCCAGTGAGGAACTCCAAACACAGCAAGTAGCTTTAATCAATCTCAGAAAAGCAGCAGACCAATAAAATTCTGATTGCAACATACACAGCTCCACACAGGATAGACTGATGCAGTGTATGGTTTCTTTGCCTTACTGAATCAAGCAAAAGTTAAAGAGATTAACAAATTTTGACCAAAGATCAGTCATTCTATTTTAATTATTGTTAAGATGTTCTGATGCAATTTGGAAGTGGGAGCTATCATGTTCTGTTACCCTAGAAAATGATAGGAAACAGAAAAAGGAAAATGAAATTTTATACCAGTTCATTGCAGTCCTGCTTTTTCCCCAGAACTCCAGTTACCAAAAGTTGATTAATATCACTTAGGATTACACTGAATCTTCACTCCTACACACAGATCTCCTTGGAGGGAAGTTCTGGATTTTAAGAACTCCATATTTTCTGAAGGTTTCAAATGCCACTGCCCGTAAAGATCTTCATAAAAACTAGAATTTTACTGAATACCTCTTCCTCTTGGGCTGGTGGGGACTGGAGGGGGAGTTTTCTGGGGCAGGAATCTGCAGATGCTGAAGCCATGCAGTAAAGATGGAGGGAAAGGTTATAGCATCTACAGCTTGTGTTTGTTTTCCATTTCCTACAGTTTTTAAAGCACTCTGCTCAGCTTATTTAAGAGCTAAACTGTATTTTGTAATATGAGCTTCTTATTAGTGTACCAATAATAAAAAAAGCAAATATCACTATCCAGAACATTGTGTGTTCTGGATCCTTTAATGAGATTGTCCTTGATGGGAGATATGAAGACATTTATTTCCTGTCAGCCTGACTCACACTAATGGACTATCAAACTGCAGTTTTTCCACTCGCTCTTAATGACTTGTTGCAATGGAGATGGGTGCTTAGTGCACAGCAATGCCATCTTCTGGCATGGTTCCTGTGAGAAAGGGAACATGCTGAATGCAATTAAAAGAAAGCTCCTTTTCTGTGAAAACAGAAACTTGAGCTACACAATAAATCTCAGATTTTTCCCTTTCCACTACACACACTACTGGACTGTGATTGTTCAAGGGACTGAACTAAAAGAGAGAGGGAGCACAGACAGTGAACTGGAACAGCAAACTCACTCACGCGTCTCTTACTGATGTATTTAGTGTGTCTCTAAGTGTGGAGACTGCGGATGATTCATACATAAACACTCACAAATAAATCACTGGGGTGAAATTCTTGCTGGCATGGATGCCCTCCACACCATGTACGGTTCACATTGAGGGCAGAGCATGAACTTAGGGGTGGAGGACAGGGCAGCTGAGTGGAACTATCACGGCACACGTCTGTGCACTGTGCATCAGCAAACATGCTAGACATGTCTAGTTTTTAAATTTAATACACACTTATTTAATATGAAGAATGTGTGTTCCCAGGGGGAAAAAAAAGAGAAAAAGCAATGTGGGAGAACATATCACGTTCACATGATTTAAATAAAGCACTAGAAGCTTGCAGTTAATTCCAACAATTCTGTCCCCATATTCCCGGCCCATCTTATTAAGGGGTACACTGAACAGGGCCTCCAGAGTTGACAGTGATGTTCTGCCCAGGTTGCATCCAGAATTTGCAAGGCCCACCTGCACTACACCTTGGAGTGCTCAAGCGTACAGACCAGTAAGAATGAATATGGAACTGGTCAGTTCTTAAAGTGCAGTTCTACACTGAAAAGTAACTCCAGAAAACATGGCATCATGGGATTCCATGTTTATTTTATTTCAGTGATTTTTGTATTGAATGACAATCTGATGTTTTACAAAGATGCCAACCCTGCATACTCAGCCTGAGCTCAGAGTGTCTTGGTTCTTTTCTATTCACACCTCATCACCAGTAATAATGATTCCACAGGCCAAATAGCGCTATGGCTACACTAGAGAGCTTACAGC
Source organism: Lepidochelys olivacea (assembly GCF_965140295.1). NCBI lineage: Eukaryota > Metazoa > Chordata > Testudines > Cheloniidae > Lepidochelys > Lepidochelys olivacea. Next base: position 41,075,417 of record NC_140414.1, on the reverse strand, counting down.
GGTGCTGCTGTAAATCTCTAGTGTAACCACTCTAAGCCAACGGGAGAGAGCTCTCCTGTCGACTTAATTAATCCATCCCCAACGAGTGACAGCAACTATGACATAGTGCTTAGGTCGGTGTAACTTATGTCACTCAGGAGAGTGGCTTATTCATATCCCTGAGTGGCATAAGTTATACCAACATAAGTGGTAGTCTAGATATAGGCATAGTTAAAACTAAACTTAGCGGGGAAGGAGAGATGATAATGGATGACATCAAGAAGGCTGAGGTGCTTAATGTCAATTTTGCTTCAGTCTTTACTAAAAAGGTTAATGGTGATCAGATACTCAAAACAAAACAAGGGGAAAGGAACCCAAGATAAAATAGGGAAATAACAGTTTAAAGAATATTTAGATAAGTTAGATATATTCAAGTTGGCAGGGCTTGATGAAATGCATCCTTGGGTACTTAAGGAATCAGCTGAAGCAATCTCAGAATGGTTAGCAATTATCTTTGAGAATTCATGGAACATGCAGTATTTGGTAACGTATACAAACTGTAAATCATTTACCTTTCTGAAATTTTTGTTTGTTCTTTATGAAAATTAACAAAACATCAACTCACAAAAAACACTTAGCTTTTATATGGTGCTAGTCAGCCTTAGACTGTAAAGCACTTCACAAAGAAGCTCTAATACCAAAACGAAACTTTTATGGTCCTTCGGCGCTATCAGGGATAAAAACCAGTGGAAGTGTATGTTTGTCAATGAAGTCAGCTAATCTGCTTCTCAACACACCAAGTGAACGTATATGTTCTGTGTCACTTCCACACAGTTACTCTTCAGAGCAAAGTTGCACTTTAAGAACCTAAATAGGCATCTAGGATTTTTTTAAAAAAAAGTCACAGGACCTACCAGGTTAATAAATAATGTTTTGCTTCCATTTTATTTTCCAGCATACCTTTCCCCATCCCCATTCTTTTTTCCAATTTATCTTCTGCTTTTCTCTTCTCTCCCTACCCATGTTTCTTTTGTTTAATACAGAAAAATCCCTAGGCTTTTTCGTAAGCACTCTGTAGAAGATATCGAGGAAACTTTCCTCGCCTCTTGCTTCTGGGCTTGAATACTGGATATGTTCAAACTGCAACCCACATCACCCATGCCTGCCTCTACTCCCCACCCCAGTTCTTGTAGACTGCAGCAATCAGTTTTGTACTGTCCATGCTGCTGGCTGGCTGTGCAGCTACAGGCTTGTAACAGAGAGAGAGAGCTATTCAATGTCACCAGCTCCTGTGATTTTATCATGAATATCATGAGTGCCTGTCTCAAAGCCTGAGCTGCTGGAATCATATTACCTGAGAATCTCAGCTTTCATTAAAAAGGTAAGTTTCTAGCCTGCATGGCTGAGGAGAAAAGCATGAAAACAAGAAGCTATAAAAGTCAGAAAAGAGAAGACAAATAATTACAATAAAAATATTTTCAAAATATAATGATTTTTGAATGCACGGGGTTAGCAATACTGTTCACGCTAGTGCTGGAAGTCCTAGGTCCCACTAAGGCCAACAATTACACCTATCCATCCGAAATTGTGTGTAATGCTGAGCAATGACAGTCAGATGTCTGCTGCTGGTGCAATATGCAGGTCCAAGATTGAGTACGGAGAGCAAGAAGAGATGTACTTGTTCCGTCATAATGCACAAGTCAGGCCTCGTGAAAGCATTCCAAAACCATCTCCCTTCACTCTAAAGATTTGGGCTCCAGTAATGCTCCTTTGCAAATGGCTAGTGTTTCCCTCCCAAAGAACTGTGGCATGCTGGCCCCTTCTGAATCCCAAATCTTCCTGTTTGGGCTCCCGTGATGGGTGCTCACAGAGGTTAAGAGGTTTTGTTTAATTCTTTTAATTTACATGCACCTCTCAGATCAAAAAAGTTCCATTTCCACAGGCGAGATGGTGCCCTGTCTCAGACAGTTGTGTCCCATGAGGCTGTAACCTGGGAGAAACTCACTTGCCATTTTAAGCACTTAAAGGGTTATCAGAAACAGGAAGAAGTTACAAAAACAGTTTCCCCTCAAACAAATCATTTAAAGTAGAATTGCTTCCGTAATTTGAATGACAACACGATTCACATCTGGAGGCACCCTCTCTGTGTTCCTGTCTAACTGAAATCCATTGCTTAGTTGTCTGCTGCATGAACACTGAGATAAACCAGTTTATATTTTCTGAATGAAAGTTCTTCAGACCTCAGTTTTTTGGGGAGTAGTGAAGGGCAAGGGTGAACAAACAACCTGTTTAAATGAAAGTAATGAAAAAACACAAAGCAAGTGCAGGTCCAAAACTATACTAGACTCAATCCTGCAGCCCTTATACATATAAAACTCCAACTGACTTCAGTGTAGTTAGACACGCATAAGGGCTGCAGGATAGGGCCCATAATATGGAACCTTTCCCAGCATTCCAGTGGGAGTTCTTTATTTATTGTTGAAAGGTTCATAGTAGCTCTTACTATATAACGCGTCTCATCCCATTTTATTAAGTGCTAACTGAACTAAAAAGTTAGGGTGTGATTATGGCAATTGAGTACATTATCTGGGGTACAGCTAGGTGTATCATTAATTAACAATTTTTTCAATGAATTACAACTCATTTTCTGTTCACAGATTGTCTGCCAGTGATCACAATTACTATTTGATCATTAGTTCCTCAAATAATTCTAGGTCTGAAGTCTTTTATGAATAGTTTATCATCAATATTCTGGACTGGAAGTCTGAAGTCTGGGGGAGCGGTTATTAGACCCCACAGGTCACGTGCCATATTTCTGTCTTCTGATTAGATTAGATAGTTCTTAGAGTCAGGTTTCCTGTAGGAAAACTAGGCAGTGGAGAGAGAGGACGCTGCTTCCAGGAAGCCGCCTGAGGTCAGCGCTGCCCAGAGCCCGCACCTCTCATCCCCTCCTGAACCCCACCCCTTGCCCTGACCCCCCTCCTGAACTCTGAACCCCTTGGCCCCAGCCTGGAACCCCCTCCTGCACCCCAAACCCTTCATCCCCAACCAGACCCCTCACCCCAAACCCCTACCCCAGTCCGGAGTCCCCTCCTTCACCCTGAACCCTTCATTTCTGGCCCCACCCCAGAGCCCACACCCCCAGCCCATAGCCCATACCCCCTCCCACATCTCAGCCCACAGCTCATACCCTTTCGCACTCCCCAACCCCCTGCCTCAGCCTGGAGCCCCCTCTCAGACTCTGAACCCCTTGGCCCCAGCCCCCACCCTGGAACCTTTTCCTGCATCCCAAACCCCTCACCCCCTCCCACACCCGAACCCCCTGCCCCAGCCCGGTGAAAATGAGTGAGTGAGCAACAGAGGGAGGGGGAATGGAATGAGCGGGCAGGGCCTTGGAGAAGGGGTGGGGCTTCGGGGAAGAGGTGTTCGGTTTTCTGCAATTAGAAAGTTGGCAACCCAGCTAATAGCTGTGACACTATTTTAATATCTCAGGATCATTTTCAGAGTGCTCTGCTTATAACAGATTTTGATGGTTTCAAATGGACTCCCATATCAGTGCACTATATACGAAAGTGTGTAGTAATTGTAAGTAAATGAGATTTAAAAGCATTTAGGGCCAGATGCACAATTTCCGCAGCTCAGAAGCAGAATGTATTTTTTCCTACTGGAAAGCTAAGCTCTTCAGAGACTCCCTGACTGCATGAACAAACCTAATCTTATCCATATGCCAGAGGGTTCCTCATGCAGTAGAGCTGCCTATCTAACAATAGATCATTCCTTTGTATACGAAAAGATTTGGAGATGTCATGGAACATAGAATCGATTATGTATTAGTACATGTGTACACTGCATAGCTGAAATTTAGGTTAAAAGCTGTGCCTTATAAGTACGTACATTGCTAGGTTTGACCGAGCTGAATTATATGACTTCTTGATGTTCATGCGTCTGATAGAAGCACTTGATCAGACCTCTGCTGCGGTGTTCAAATGACTCAGGAGGCAGCCAATAATTCAAATGAGGTAATCTTGGGATGACAATCCAAGAGTTACCGTCTCACACCACATGCACAGATTGTCATCATGCCCTTTACAGTGTTCTGACAATGTAATCAAGCAGTGTCTATGAGAAGTGACTTTCTAAAACCATTTTTGATCACTAAAAAAAAATCAATCATCCATTAACCTTCAATGTTTTTCTGTACTCAAAGCTTTAAAGAATCAGGCTTCCCTGTTGCATCCTTAATTAGAAATGTCCTATCTGGAGCTTGCATTTCAGTTAGCAGCTGACAGACCTGCTGCTCTTTCTTCACTTACCAGAGGTAGTTTTGACACTCAATATGCTCAAACTTCTGTTTGGCACAGAGGATCAAGAGCAGCTGAGCAGAGTGGCTGTCAGGAACAACAGAGCATTACTGTACATCCCTTGTTTCACAGGTTAGTCCTTCTGCCTGACAGAAAATCAGGACTGATGACACTTCATCTCAAATATAGAAGCAAACTGTTATTTGTTTTTTTCTTATTAAAACAGCTACTACTCCACCAACTATCTTTACAAATAAATTCTACTTTTTGCATTTTCTATTATTTGTAGTACACTTCAAGCTTCAAAGCAAAAATGGTTTTCTCACCAGTTTTACCTTGCATTATTTTTTACAGTTGGAAAATTCTAAGGATTAAACTGAGGCAAAGCTAACTTCATCTGTGACCTAAAGTGGCAGGTTCCTCTCTGCTAATGGCCCTGCACCTGCAGGCTCTATTCACTGCAGTTGTTGGTACTGATCCCATCACTTTGGGTCAGATTCCTTTTAATATATTTTAAGAGGAAGATTTTCAAAAGCTCCTAAGAAATGTAGGAGAACAAGCTCTACTGACATTCCAATAGTATTTGTGCATCTGTGTCTCTTAGGTGCTTTTGAAAAACTCCCTCTAAAGTCCTGGCTCCTTCACTAGTGAGCCAATCTTAATCTGAACACACATCTCCCAGACTCAAAGCCTTGCACAGCAACACTCTGCCCCCTATTCCTGGGAATTGTGGATTTCCAAAAGCAAAGCCAACAACCAATAAGTATTTCAAATCCAGAAAACATTCACTCCATTTTAAAGTACATCAGATTGTACTTAACAGCTTCCCCTTTAGATCGTTTTTTCTTTGTTCTTGGTGGCTCTGTACTTTCAACTCATGTCTTTTCAGGACTCACCATTTACCTATTCACAAAATATTCCACCTCTTCCCTCAAAACAACGGAAAGGAACCATAAGGATATGAATCATTCAAGAACCATTTATCATCATTATTCCACTACTCCTCACTTTGGTCATCTGTGGTTTTTCAAGAACCATTTATCATCATTATTCCACTACTCCTCACTTTGGTCATCTGTGGTTTTTCAAACCAGTATCTTAAGTGCTAAAGAGCATGAACCACTATTGCTTGAGCTAAAGAGGTGTAACTCCCTTAGCTGGGATCTGTAAGTAGACTGATAGCCTCATATTCACCAGTATATGGGCAAATCAAGACCCACATTTTGCTAGTGGGGATTACAATTACTACGTCCAGTCTGTCTCTCCTGTCCTCAACAAAACTGATTTTATTTTTTCTCCAGCTAATTAGTGTGCAAGTTTATATAGCCTTGGTCCCAGTTTTAATAATTTACAAATTGGTTGTGACTCTTCTAATACATTCAACAGGTGCCAACAAGCCTTTCCACTTAATCTGAAGTTGGGGTGTGATCTTGATTGTTTCTACAGATTTTGTTCTAAATAAACCCACATGTTTAGAATTAAACTCCCCATTTACTGTTTGCTGGAACGGTCTCTCAACACTACTTTAATTACACCACCACTGGTTTATTATTTTATTGTGGAAACAATGAAGATAGCTAGGAAAAGGGCTGTCTGGGGTAGTCAAAGGCCAAAAATAAAGGCACTTAATGAAAAGTTAATCCTCACTATCGGACAGCAAAGGGGCTGCTACAGAGTTCCTGACTGCCATTCTGATCTGAAATAATTTGTGAGCGGGAGATTTACAAAAAGCTCTTAAGGATTTTTTTTCAACCTCACTTTGATCCTTCCCCTATTGGCCAGTATGCATTTAACAATACTCTTTCCTAAAATAAGGACTATGGGGCCACACAAGGCTACCACTGGCAATCATTAACAGGAGCGGAGTGGGGATAAAAATCATGTTCAATATTTAAATATGTATTGTCCAAGGAAGGCCTCGATATGGTTCTAGTGAGTAATTTTGGAAATCATAGATCATAATACGCCAAATTTAGTCTCAATGATAAAATACACTGAAAGCCTCAATTAATAATCCTAAAAGCTATAACAGAAGGGAGAACAACAGTGAAGTTTTTATCTTGTTTTAAGTGATTTGTGAACCTCAACAAGTTTCAGAGGTTTGATTCAGATAACCATACAAAACTTCAAAAATGTATTCAAAAAGGGTATCTGGACTCCTCTGGGATGATGAGGCAAAGAAAATGTATAGAAAACTGTGGTTTCCCAAGATAAAAAAAAAACCCACAAAAACTGCCTTTCTGAGCAATTTAATACATAAAATTTTGACCTCATCTGAAACCTGGAAGTGCAGAGTTGCTTGATAACGGATGAGTGAGTAGAAAAGTTAACCAAATTCAAAGATTAATTCATACGTTGGGAAAGGGCTCATTTCCTTTCTGCAGCATAAGGCCCATTTGTGAAGTCATTGCTCAGGCTAAACACCTAGGACCAGATTGTGACCTCCTTGCCTGTGCTGAAGAGGACTACCTGAGGAGTAAAGTGGTACTAAGTGTGAGGAACGGTATTATAATCTGGCCTCTAATGAAGAAGATAGTTTGGCCTGAGGATGGACTTTAGAAATGGATCTATATTTAGAGCTGATTGAAAATTTACTTACAATTTTTTCCTGCTATAGAAAATGCTTTTTGATCCAAATGAAAATGTCTATCAAAAATTTCAATAGAAAATTTTAATTTTTAGGTGAAAAATTTTGGAATGAAACATTTTGAATTTTTTTTTCAGTAAACGGGGGGGGGGGGTAATACTTCTTTCACATTTTTATTCTCTCCACCCCCACTTGCTTGCTTTTCCAGAGGAAAAAAGTAAAACTGTGATAGAAAGTGTTTGTTTTCCCATTTCAACAAAACTTTTAATCAACCCCTGCCAAAATCACGCAAAATTTCAAACCAAATGATAAAAGTTCATTTATTTCAAATAAAAATGTTTAATAAATAATACTGATTCTTCCCCATCAGCTCTGTCTGTATTCCTTACCATTTTGCTCCTGAATCCATTCTAACAAAGCTATCAAAAAAAATCAGATCACATTTATTTTTAACTTAATAAGTAACACATTGTAGAGAAATTCCTTTTTCTCTAATTCCAAATACACTTGTGGAGGAATATAAAAATAAAACTAAGTAGTGTGTTTTAACGAAGTGAAAACCATTCTCAATATCATGCTTTTTTTCTTTGCTCACAATCTGAAATATTTCCAAGTCAGAATCTTTGATTTGTCAAGCTAGAAATCAAATATGCATCAGGAACTAAAGATCCCTTTCTCTATATAAAAATGTTTAATGTATTGTTTAATCTGATCATCATTTCTTTGGGCCCTACCATCCTCTAGTCTTGCTGACAAGAACCGAAATCAGAAAACCTAAACAGATCAGAAAATCTGCTCCTTTAGCCAAATTTCTGTGGTTTTGGGGGCAGTAAAGTGTTAGCTGAGACAATATAACATTATTCTTCCTCCAATTCAACAGAAGTCCCTACACACATTGTGGGACAGAGTATGTAGCTGAGCTAGTAAGAGCTGGTGAACCCAGGAAGCTGTGCTATTTTCAGTCACGTCTTTAATATGCAGCATTAAATTTACACAAATATAATAACATTATCACCACTAGAAGGAGCTCTTATACTAAGCTAAGGCACCAGAGTTCTCACGCCTATGGTCAGTGGACCTTTAGTGGACTGGACAGCTGGCTGGTAACATCAAAAGGAGACTGTGTAAATACCTTAAAAAGAACAAAGCACTAAAGACAGTTAAACACAAATACTTTCCTAATATTACCATGCCATGGAAGCAATTGCTGACACTGTCACTAGTGTTATGGGAGCGGAGGTGGTGCACGGGGTCATCAATAGGCAAGAATATGCCCATGCGTAGGGCCCTACCAAATTCACGGGCATGAAAAAAGCGTCACAGACCGTGAAATCTCTTTTCCACTCCTGAAATTTTCATCTTTTGTGTGCTTTTACCCTATACAATACAGATTTCACAGGGAGACCAGCATTTCTCAAACGGGGGTCCTAACCCAAAAGGGAGTTGCAGGGGGATTGCAAGGTTTTTTTTCTGGGGGTTGCGGTATTACCACCCTTACTTCTGCACTGCCTTCAGAACGTGGCAGCCACAGAGTGGTGGCTGTTGGCCAGGTGCCTAGCTCTGAAGGCAGCACCCCTCCAGCAGCAGCACAGAAGTAAGGGTGACAATACCATACCATACCACCCTTACTTCTGTTCTGCTGCCTTCAGAGCTGGGCCAGAGAGTGGTGGCTGCTGACCTAGGGCCCAGCTCTGAAGGCAGCGGCACAGAAGTAAGGGTGGCAATATCATACCATGCCATCCTTATGTCTGCACCGCTGCTGGTGGTGGCTCTGCCTTCAGAGCTGGGTTCCCGGCCAGCAGCCGTCCCTCTCCAGCTGCCCAGATCTGAAGGCAGCGCCGCCGCCAGCAGCAGTGCAGAAGTAAGGGTAGCGGTAACACACACACCCCCTACAATAACCTTGTGACCCCACCACAACTCTTTTTGGGTCAGGACCCCTACAATTACACCACCATGAAAATTCAGATTTAAATAGCTGAAATCATGAAACTTACTATTTTTAAAATCCTGTGACCATGAAATTGACCAAAATGGACTGTGAATTTGGTAGGACCCTATCCAGGAGACAATTTATGTATGAAATTTGTAGTCTGCACTGTAAAAGTATCTGAGAGTCCCAGTAACAAAACATTACTTTACACTACTTTTTATTACAAGCAGAACCAGAGAAGAACCTATCTCCACAGAGGCATCCCTGTGCAAACCTCTGTAGATTCTCTCATATTCCTGAGAGAACTGCTTTGCCAAGAGGGACAGGGGAAGGGGGTTGGAGATGATTTACACAAGTTGCATAAATGGCTCATCCCTCCTCAGCTACCCTGAGATCTGTGGAATTTCCTCAGCGTTCTTAAGACATGTGCAGGATTGGAGAGCTACACCCGATGCCCACTACATGGAGGAGTAACCTCCTCCCTCTCCTCTCCCCCATACTACAGGATGATTTGCAAGTAAGTCCTTGACCTCAAGGCCATGGAGTTTCTGCCTAACTTCTGCCCCCCAACCCCACGATTTTGTTTGAGAGAGCACATGATGTAGCCCTTACAATTTATGAACGTACCTCACCTAGAAATACAAATAATACAGCATCCCACCGCCTCCTCTCTCTCTGTCTTTTTTTTTTTTTAATATAGCTCTTTTTCAAGCAGTAGGAAACAGAATCTCTGAGGGTACTAAAGAAAATTCCCATTTTGGAGTACTCAGAACATGTAAATTCTGACAATCAACTGTTGGCAATTCAGCCCTGTTTGTACAGCACCTAGCACAATGGAGGCACAACTCCAACTGTGTCCTCAGGTATTACTGCAATAAAGAATACATTCCAGTTTTGGCAGACAATGCAAAGGTTTACATTAGCTTATTTTTTGTGCAATCCAGACAATTTGTGTTTACTTTGAATCTGATAGACTGCAAGGAAAAGCATAGAGCTTCAATTGTCCATTCTAAGTACAATGCGATGCCACTCCTTCAGTAGCAGCCATAATCAGATGCCCCTGTTCTGTCATTTCCAGCTGCTACTGATAGCAGGTATTAATGCCACTGTGTAGGAGTGTTTATATGTAATGGTGACGATTGGTATGTGTGCAAGTTGCAGGGAAGGAAATGTGGAAGAGAGAAAAAATTGTAAACAAAATACAGGCTGTTCTTCCCAGACAGTGGACAACTATGTGGAAAAATAAAGGTGCACATAAGTATCTTGAGAACAGCATTTAACACAAGATGTAGACTGCTTTACCTGCTAGTGTAAGTGTTTATATATCAATTTGTACTTCTGTAGAGCCTTTCACCAGACAATTTGCACACAATTAAACCATAAGAGCCAAATTCTCAGCAAGGGTAGATCTGTGTACATTGACTTCAATGGAGCTATGCCAAATTCAGCCGGCTGAGGCTCTGGACCCAAATTTTACAATAGTCCTGTGAGGCAGGGCAGTATTATGATGCCAGTTTTGCAGATAACTAAAATGAGGCAGCGTGGCCATGGCCAATGTTTTTTAAAGTGGCCACTGGTTTTGGGTGCCTGGGTTTTTCAGTGCCCAACTTCAGATACTTGGGGCCTGGTTTTGAGATGCAGATCACAAATACTCCCATTGATTTCAGTGAAGTTGCACCAGGAATATTTTTTAAAAGCATATTTGGACTAATAAGCTGTCTTATCTGTATTATCAAATACATCCTAAGGTACTTTAATTAAACTGAAAGAAGCTTAAAAATTCTATCTACTTTTCACTATTTATGGTCTGTGTTTATATTTTGCTCAGTTTGGGCAAAGATTAGACCAGGGATCGGCAACGTTTGGCACGCAGCCTGCCAGGGTAAGCCCCTGGGTGGGCCGGGACGGTTTGTTTACCAGCCGTATCTGCAGGTTCGGCGAATTGCGGCTCCCACTGGCTGTGGTTCGCCACTCCAGGCCAATAGGGGCTGCAGGAAGTGGCATGGGCCGAGGGTAAACAAACAGGCCCAGCCCGCCAGGGGACTTACCCTGGCGGGCCGTGGGCCAAATGTTGCTGATCCCTGGATTAGACTATGTCACTTTCTGTTTCTCATGCATTAGCACAATGGTGTCCCCACATGATGTCCCTAGCATCCTGGCCCAGCCACTCACCACCACCAGAAGCACATCTTCATAGACATTCCTGTCCTCATGTCACCAAAACCTGACCCACTCAGTGACTCCTCCCACCGGTTCTAGACATCAAGCAGAAATGCACGGAAGGAACTGGCTGCTGTCTCCCCACTACCTGACCAGCCAATAGAGGCTCAAAACAGTGGGTCACAGTCAGGGCCAATCAGAGGGGGGCCAGGAGGGCCATTTGGCCTGGGCCTCAAGCTCAAAGGGGGCCTCAAATTTAGATACTTATTAACTTTTTGGCATTTGATAAGTTTCACGACTTGTTTTTATGCGCACCCCTATCGGACCAAAATGTGACACACACACTCAGCTTAGAGCTCCAAATTTAAGCAAATAAGAGATGTGATTTGGTAAAAGACATAATATTTCTGTTAACTGGTATAGATTTTGTCATATTAAAGAGTTAAAATGTTCATAAATATTAAAAATATATCATTTTTGATGGCAAAGAGCCTTTGAATGGGCTCACCATGCTTAATATCAACTGTGACACTGCACAAAAGCTCGATTTTTCCTCAATAATTAGTGCATTGTACAGAAAAAGGCTAGAAAAGCATTTGTTAAATAAAAAATATTCAAATTATGTCTCACTCTTTTTTTGGTGTCTTATTTTGTTTTCACAGAATCACACATTTTAAGGTCAGAAGGGACCATTATGATCAGCTGGTCTGACCTCCTGCACAACGCAGGCCACAGAATCTCACCCACCAACTGCTGTAACAAACCCCTAACCTATGTCTGAGCTACTGAAGTCCTCAACTCATGGTTTAAAGACTTCAAGATGCAGAGAATCCAACAGCAAGTGACCCGTGCCCCACGCTGCAGAGGAAGGCGAAAAACCCCCATGGCCTCTGCCAATCTGCCCTGAAGGAAGATTCCTTCCTGACCCCAAATATGGCGATCAGCTAAACCCTGAGCATGTGGGCAAGACTCACCAGCCAGACACCCAGGAAAGAATTCTCTGTAGTAACTCAGATCCCACCCCATCTAACATCCCATCACAGGCCACTGGGCATATCTACTGCTAATAGTTAAAGATCAATTAATTCCCAAAAGTAGGCTATCCCATCATATCATCTCCTCCATAAACTTATCAAGCTTTGTCTTGAAGCCAGATATGTTGTTTGCTCCCACTGCTTCCCTTGGAAGGCTGTTCCAGAACTTCACTCCTCTGATGGTTAGAAACCTTCCTCTAATTTCAAATCTAAACTTCCTGATGGGCAGTTTATATCCGTTTGGTCTTGTGTCCACATTGGTACTGAGCTTAAATAATTCCTCTCCCTCTGTGGTATTTATCCCTCTGATATATTTATAGATAGCAACCATGTCTCCTCTCAGGCTTCTTTTGGTTAGGTTAAACAAGCCAAGCTCTTTGAGTCTCCTTTCATAAGACAGGTTTTCCATTCCTCAGATCATCCTAGTAGCCCTTCTCTGTACCTGTTCCAGTCTGAATTCATCCTTCTTAAACATGGGAGACCAGAACTGCACACAGTATTCCAGGTGAGGTCTCGCCAGTGCCTTGTATAACGGTACTAACACCTCCTTATCTCTACTGGAAATACCTCGCCTGCTGCATCCCAAGACCACATTAGCTTTTTTCACAGCCATATCACATTGGCGGCTCACAGTCATACTGTGATCAACCAGTACTCCAAGGTCCTTCTCCTCCTCTGTTACTTCCAAGTGATGCGTTCCCAGTTTATAACAGAAATTTTTGTTATTAATCCCTAAATGCATGACCTTGCACTTTTCACTATTAAATTTCATCCTATTACTATTACTCCAGTTTACAAGGTCATCCAGCTTTGTGTCATCCACAAACTTTATTGGCACATTCCTGCTTTTTGTGCCAAGGTCAGTAATAAAAAGATTAAATAAGATTGGTCCCAAAACCAGTCCCTAAGGAACTCCACTAGTAACCTCCTTCCAGCTGACAGTTCACCTTTCAGTGTGACCCACTGTAGTCTCCCCTTTAAGCAGTTCCTTATCCACCTTTCAATTTTCATATTGATCCCCATCTTTTCCAATTTAGCTAATAATTCTCCATGTGGAACTGTATCAAATACAATACTGAAATCGAGGTAAATTAGATCCACTGCATTCCCTTTGTCTAAAAAAATCTGTTACCTTCTCAAAGAAGGAGATCAGGTTGGTTTGACACGATCTACCTTTTGTAAAGCCATGTTGTATTTTGTCCCAATTCCTTAACTACTTTCTCCTTCAAAATTTTTTCCAAGACCTTGGATAGTACAGATGTCAAACTAACAGGCCTGTAGTTACCCGGATCGCTTTTTTTACCTTTCTTAAAAATAGGAATTATGTTATCAATTCTCCAGTCATACGGTATAACCCCTGAGTTTACAGATTGATTAAAAATTCTTGCTAATGGGCTTGCAATTTCATGTGCCAGTTCCTTTAATATTCTTGGATGAAGATTATCCGGGCCCCCCGATTTAGTCCCATTAAGCTGTTCAAGTTTGGCTTCTACTTCGGATGTGGCAATATCTACCGCCATATCCTTATTCCCATTTGTCATCCTACCATTATCCCTAAGCTCCTCATTAAAGACTGAGGCAAAGTATTTGTTTCGATATTGGGCCATGCCTAGATTATCCTTAACCTGCACTCCATCCTCAGTGTTAAGCGGTCCCACTTCTTCTTTCTTTGTTTTCTTCTTATTTATATGGCAATAGAACCTTTTACTATTGCTTTTAATTCCCTTTGCAAGGTCCAACTCTACATGGCTTTTGGCCTTTCTCACTTTATCCCTACATGTTCTGACCTCAGTAAGGTAGCTTTCCTTGCTAATCCCTCCCATCTTCCACTCCTTGTTGGCTTTCTGCTTTTTCTTGATCACCTCTCTGAGATGCTTGCTCACCCAGCTTAATTTAGTCTACAACTCCTGCCTATGAATTTTTTCCCCTTTCTTGGGATGCAGGCTTCTGATCGTTTCTGCAACTTTGACTTAAAGTAATTCCAGGTCTCCTCTGCCTTTAGATCCACAAATTTTTCAGTCCAATCCACTTCCCTAACTAATTTCCCTAATTTTTTAAAGTTAGCCTTTTTGAAATCAAAAACCCTAGTCACAGATCTATTTTTGTTTATCCTTCCATTTAGTTTGAACTGAATTAGCTCATGATCGCTCAAACCAAGGTTGTCCCCTACAACCATTTCTTCTATGAGGTTCTCACTGCTCACCAAAACCAAATCTAAAATGGCATCCCCTCTTTATGGTTCAGCAACTACTTGGCAAGGAATCCAACAGCTATCGTATCCAGGAAAATCTGAGCCCTATTATTATTACTAGCACTTGTCCTCCAGTCTATATCTGGGAAGTTAAAGTCTCCCATGATCACACAATTCCCATTAGTATTTACTTCATTAAAAACATTAAAGAGGTCTCTAGCCATATCCAGATCGGATCCTGGTGGTCTATAGCACACCCCAAGCACTATCCCAGGGGAGGCTCTAGTAGCTTTCTTCCCCAATGTGATTTTTGCCCAGACAGACTCTGTCTTATCCATTCCATCACTTCTTATTTCTTTACAGTCTACCTCATCATTGATCTTCAATGCTACTCCACCACCTTTGCCTTTATTTCTGTCTTTCCTAAACAGCACATACCCTTCAGTACCTGTAGTCCAGTCATGTCTACTATTCCACCATGTTTCTGTTATCCCTATGATATCTGGTTTCACTTCCTGCACCAGTAGCTCTAGTTCCTCCATTTTGTTACTAGGCTCCTCACATTAGTGTACAAACATCTTAATTTTTGCTGCTTGGCCTCACTCACATTCTTTACCCGATTGGGCACAGACGTTCTACCGCCAGTATCACCTATTAGATTGGTATGTACACTGCCCTTCTGCCTTATGTCCATTTTCCTACCCACGGCTATATCCTTTCTTACTTCATTTTCTTCCCTCTCACAGAGAAAACCTGGCATGGAGATTATCTGGACATCTCCCAACCATCTCCCCCGAATTCCTAGTTTAATGCTCTCTTGATCAGTTGTGCCATCCTCCATCCTAGAAGTCTATTTCCTCCTTACTCAGGCAAAGTCCATCCCGAGAGAACAGTTTTCTGTCCATGAATGCTTCCCAGTGGCCATACATCCCAAAGCCCTCCTTATAGCACCAGTGCCTGAACCATCTGCTAAGCATCATAATCTTGTCACACCTTTGTTGCCGTTCTCTAGGAACAGGCAGAATCCCACCGAAGATCACCTTCATGTGTCATCATTTTTTATTTTTATTATGACTAGGGGCCTCAAAAGCTGGAAGTGGCCTGGGCCTCTCTGGACCTCTGAGAGGGCCTGATCACAGTTGCTTCTCACACACACACACACCCCCACTACCTCTGACATGGACAGAGCAGAATCGGTCCTTTGCAGACTCAAAGGCAGCCACAGAAGATGGCTGACTCCCAGAGATCTCTCCCAACAGCTACTGACCCAACAGCACCCAAAAGAGTCTTCTCAACCTCAGCTTCCTCACACCACTACAAGTAGTTTCTAATTTCTATCCATCTCACTGCATGATCCCTTCCTCATCTTTCCCTGCCCTCCATTGCTCTCACCCACTTCTGTTCCTTCCTCCCTCCTAATCTCCCTTTACTTTATATCATTCTCTCACTTCCTCCGAGCCGCCATTTACCTTCCTACACTTCCTCCCATACACCCACCCACATCTAAACATGTACATTCAGCAAACTTTAGCATCACTTTAGTTCTTTCACATATCTGTTATCTACATACAATGAAAATTGCAATCACCATGAAACATGCAAGATAAACCTAACTTGTAATCACATCATATCACTGTGACCTTCATCTTCCCCATCCTTCTTGCCCTTCACTTCCCCCATGGTCCATCCTATCTATTCTTGTACCCTGATCTTACATAGGTATTGACTAACAAGAAGCTTTACCCCGGGGACTCCACATGAACCTAGGGAACCATGCCAGTAACCAGGACTGGGGCCTGCAAACATTGACATGTGCTTAACATGAAGTGCATGTGACTTTGTTTACAGGATTGGAATCTTACATTGTAAGTTCTTTGGGCAGGGACTTTTTTAAAATTTGTTTCTAAGGGGCCTTTTGAATAATTGATAATTATGTTGAGAATATTGCAAAGGAATATTTAAATTCAAACAAAAAGCCTATTTTCATTCCAATTAATACAATGATGAAAACATCAATAGTTTTGTTTATTAACTTTGTCTTTTAAAGGGAAATTCAGAGCCTAAACCACCTGCCAGCATCCTTTTAAAATATTTCTCCTGTGGGTAAGAAGTTCTTTTTGGACAAGGTGCATTATATCACTGCTTCACCTTCTGAAATGTCAGGAAAATAAATGTTATTCATGCTGCAGAAAAGGTGCTCTATGCAAACTGCCTCAACTTGTGGTACCTCCATGGTATCATTCTTCATACATAAGTGATGATTGCCTCTTAGGGATGTGAAACTTTTAAAGTGGCTAAAACGCTACAGAAAAATACAAAGTTTTCCTCCCTCCAGTCTATCCAGTCTTCTCTCCCTTACCATTCATCCCCTCTTCCTCCTCCAATCCCAACTCCACCTCCCTCCCCACTCCCAAAATAATAACTACCTCGGAGGACAGTTTATTAGGGAGTCTATATAAATAGTCTGTGGAACCCTCTGAAGCCCACACAACCCACATTTGCTTACTGTTTGACTCTCGACCTCCAACACTTTGTCCAAATTTAGACTGTAAATTCTTTGGAGCAGGAATCATGTCTTCCTTGAGGTTTAGAAAACGCCTAGCACATTTTGGGTGCTACTGCAATATAAACAATGTAGTAGGGATGGGATATTCAAAATGCTCAGCTTTAGCCTAATTCTGCTCCCACAGAAGTCAATGATAAAACTCCCATTTTGTTTCAGTGGGAGCACAGTTAAGCCAAAGCTCAAGGCTGTTTTGAAAATGAGGTACTATTTAATATGACAGGTTTCAGAGTAGCAGCCATGTTAGTCTGTATCTGCAAAAAGAACAGGAGTACTTGTGGCACCTTAGAGACTAAAAGAAAAGGAGTACTTGTGGCACCTTAGAGACTAACCAATTTATTTGAGCATGAGCTTTCGTGAGCTACAGCTCACTTCATCGGATGCATACCGTGGAAACTGCAGCAGACATTATATACACACAGAGAACATGAAACAATACCTCCTCCCACCCCACTGTCCTGCTGGTAATAGCTTATCTAAAGTGATCATCAAGTTGGGCCATTTCCTGCACAAATCCAGGTTCTCTCACCCCCTCACCCCCCTCCAAAAAACACACACACAAACTCACTCTCCTGCTGGTAATAGCTCATCCAAAGTGACCACTCTCCCTACAATGTGCATGGTAATCAAGGTGGGCCATGTCCAGCACAAATCCAGGTTTTCTCACCCCCCCCCACCCCCATACACACACAAACTCACTCTCCTGCTGGCAATAGCTCATCCAAACTGACCACTCTCCAAGTTTAAATCCAAGTTTAACCAGAACGTCTGGGGGGCCGGGGCGTAGGAAAAAACAAGGGGAAATAGGCTACCTTGCATAATGACTTAGCCACCCCCAGTCTCTATTTAAGCCTAAATTAATAGTATCCAATTTGCAAATGAATTCCAATTCAGCAGTTTCTCGCTGGAGTCTGGATTTGAAGTTTTTTTGTTTTAAGATAGCGACCTTCATCAGCCACACTATCAGAGGCTCGTTCACCTGCACATCCACCAATGTGATATATGCCATCATGTGCCAGCAATGCCCCTCTGCCATTTACATTGGTCAAACTGGACAGTCTCTACGTAAAAGAATAAATGGACACAAATCAGATGTCAAGAATTATAACATTCATAAACCAGTCGGAGAACACTTCAATCTCTCTGGTCACGCAATCACAGACATGAAGGTCGCTATCTTAAAACAAAAAAACTTCAAATCCAGACTCCAGCGAGAAACTGCTGAATTGGAATTCATTTGCAAATTGGATACTATTAATTTAGGCTTAAATAGAGACTGGGAGTGGCTAAGTCATTATGCAACGTAGCCTATTGAGGTAGCCTGGGTAGCCCCCCAGACGTTCTGGTTAAACTTGGATTTAAACTTGGAGAGTGGTCAGTTTGGATGAGCTATTGCCAGCAGGAGAGTGAGTTTGTGTGTGTGTGTGTCCCGGAAAAAAAAAAAGAGCGGGGGGGGGTGAGAAAGCCTGGATTTGTGCTGGACATGGCCCACCTTGATTACCATGCACATTGTAGGGAGAGTGGTCACTTTGGATGAGCTATTACCAGCAGGAGAGTGAGTTTGTGTGTGTATGGGGGTGGGGGGGTGAGAAAACCTGGATTTGTGCTGGAAATGGCCCACCTTGATTATCATGCACATTGTAGGGAGAGTGGTCACTTTGGATGAGCTATTACCAGCAGGATAGTGAGTTTGTGTGTGTGTTTTTTGGAGGGGGGTGAGAGAACCTGGATTTGTGCAGGAAATGGCCCAACTTGATTATCATGCACATTATGTAGAGAGTTGTCACTTTGGATGGGCTATTACCAGCAGGAGAGTGAGTTTGTGGGGGGGGGGGAGGGCGGAGGGTGAGAAAACCTGGATTTGTGCTGGAAATGGCCCAACTTGATGATCACTTTAGATAAGCTATTACCAGCAGGACAGTGGGGTGGGAGGAGGTATTGTTTCATGTTCTCTGTGTGTATATAATGTCTGCTGCAGTTTCCACGGTATGCATCCAATGAAGTGAGCTGTAGCTCACGAAAGCTCATGCTCAAATAAATTGGTTAGTCTCTAAGGTGCCACAAAAGGTCCTTTTCTTTTTGCGAATACAGACTAATACGGCTGTTACTCTGAAACCTTAGAGACTAACAAATTTATTAGAGCATAAGCTTTCGTGGGCTACAGCCCACTTCATCAGATGCATAGAATGGAACATATAGTAAGAAGATATATATATATATATACACACACACACACACATACAGAGAAGGTGGAAGTTGCCATACAAACTGTAAGAGGCTTATTAGTTAAGATGAGCTATTATCAGCAAGAGAAAAAACTTTTGTAGTGATAATCAAGATGGCCCATTCAGACAGTTGTGAGGATACTTAACACGGGGGAAATAGACTCAATATGTATAATGACCCAGCCACTTCCAGTCTCTAATCAAACCCAAGTTAATGGTATCTAGTTTGCATATTAATTCAAGCTCAGCAGTTTCTCCTTGGAGTCAGTTTCTTGAACTTTTCTGTTGCAAAATTGCCACCCTTAAGTCTTTTACTGAGTGGCCAGAGAGGTTGAAGTGTTCTCCTCCCGGTTTTTGAATGTTATGATTCCTGATGTCAGATTTGTGTCCATTTATTCTTTTGCGTAGAGACTGTCCGGTTTGGCCAACGTACATGGCAGAGGGGCAATGCTGACACATGATGGCATATATCACATTGGTAGATGTGCAGGTGAACATGGCTGCATGTTGATGGCGTGGCTAATGTGATTAGGTCCTACGATGGTGTCACTTGAATAAATATGTGGACAGAGTTGGCACCGGGCTTTGTCGCAAGGACAGGTTCCTGGGTTAATATGAGAAGGGGGTGGCAGAATCAAGCCCGTTGTCATTATTTTGCACAGGAACATTCCCATACATATGCCAGGATAATGCCACAGCTGTCTCTTAGGCTTTGTCTACACTGGCAAGTGAAAGACAAAACTTTTGTTATTCAGAGGTGTTAAAAAATTCCCCCCGCCCATGCCTCGAAAGACAAAAGTTTTGTCGATGACAGGCGCTGGTGTGAAAGCAGCTTGGGTAGGGAGGGCAAGGAGCAAGGGTGCAGCACGCTGGTGAAGGTGGCAGAATGGGGTGGGACAGGGATAGAGGTGGGAAGAGGTGGGGAGGGGCCTTGGAGGACGGAGTGGAGTGTGGGTGGGGCCTAGGTCAGAGCACCCCCTCCAGCACATTAGAAAATTGGGGCCTGTGGGCATGGTTAGTGGTGAGCTGGAGCCAGTTCGCACAAACCGGTTGTTAAATTTTGAAGCCGGTTTAGAACTGGTTGTTAAAGGGGTGGGCAAACTCCATCCTTTCCGGCCCGCCTGACCTCTTAGCTGGGGAGGCTCCCCTGAGAATCCCTTTTTAATTTCTACTCATCCGGCAGCGCTCCGGGTCTTCGGCGGCGGGTCCTTCACTCGCTCCGGGTCTTTGGTGCCATCTCGGCGGCAAGTCCTTCACTCGCTCTGGGTCTTCAGCGGCATTTCGGCAGTGGGTCTTTCAGTGCCGCTCAAGACCCGGAGCGACTGAAGGACCTGCCGCCGAAGTGCCGCCAAAGACCAGGAGCGAGTGAAGGAACCGGTTCTTCAGCTTTTGGCAGCTCATCACTGGGCTTGGCTGTAATGGCACAGCCTTGTCACTAAAAGCTACGTAGCATAGACATAGCCTGACTCATGCCCCGTCCATCTGGCCATCTCCTCCTAAACCTTTGGAGACCTGGCCATGTGATCACTCAAAAGGGAGGAAACGGATGCCCCTTTTCCATTGTCCCTTCTCTCAACAGTTCTGAAATCACTGAAATTGAATTTTCATTATTATTTTTCTCCTCTCACAATTTATCTGTTCTTTCCCCTTATTTCAAATATGTAGAATATGTAGAGCTAAGTGAATGACTGCTTTTTCAGGTCAGTGGCCAAACCAAAAAATACAGAGATAAAAATTGTTTGGGATCGACTCAAAACAGTAGTTATTTGGTTTTTCACACCAAAAAACAAAACAAACAAACAAACAAACAAACCCACACCCCTTGGGCCAGGTCAAATGAAACATTTTGTTCAACCTGAAACAAGATTTTTTTTGTTTTTTTCATTTTGTTTTGTTTTTGGGTGTTTATCCTTCATGTTGTTAAATAAATCTTAATTTGTAAACAAACTCATTTTGAAATGAAAAGTCAAAACATTTTATTTAGAAAATGTTAAAACATAACATTTTGACTTTAATTGTTTTTCCCCCAGCCAAAAGTATTCTCTGAATTAGACTCAAATTTGTGAATAGTTTCAGTCAATCCAGAACTGCTTTTTTGGGCAAATACACTATTTGTCAAAAAAAAAATCGGCCAGCTCTAATAATACGCATATAAGTATGACCTTATGTGATCGCTGCTCATTTCTGCTCGCGGGAGGATACAGTTCAATAGTTGCTTCATGGATATCACCCAAGGGCCACATTTTTTTCTCAGCTGCATTTGTGCGGGATTTCCGCTGACTTCAATACGAGATGTGCACATATCTGAGGGTCGAATTTGACCCTTAAGGACCTAAACCTTATTTTTCAGTACTTGTATGTTTAAAGACAGAAGCATTTCTCTTTACACTTGTGGATTTCTATATGCATATTTACGCTCTTCTAAATATGACTTTTAAATTGCATAAAACTGATTATCTTAATTACACATAAAATGGGCACCCTTGAGTGGTGCATGTTGTTATGACAGAACATGGCTTGAGTGCCTAATAGCTTCTCTAGTTCACAATTATACCCTGGCTACCTTTGGACCCTGAAAAAAAATAATCAGACAAAAGGTATCAAATGTTTCTGCCACAATAAACTACCCTATGGTATTGTGGTGTTTGATGGCATAGGCCATACACATTTTCATCTTTCTGCATAAGTCCAAAAACATAAATTTTTATTTCTTCTCTAAAGAGGAAATAATGCCCTGAATGCATGACTGAATGCATGTCTACCTTTGTAATTTTATTTAGGCATGGATTATATTATTGTTTTCATCATCAGTTGATTAAATTTGGCATTTCAAAAAAGGCAACAGTTTGGTGTCAGATATTAAAAAACCTAGTCACAACTCTTACTCTAATCATCCCTGTTACAAAGCAGTGTGAACACTAAAATACTGTTCAATGAACTAGCCACTCCATTGACTGTGTTTTGCATTTTACCCTTTTATCTTTTATAGTTACATAATAATTTACAGAAGTATGCTTGGTTTGTTTGTTTGGGGGGTTTTGAGCATCTTCTCCAATCCCTACATTCCGGTCTTTTACAGTCTGGAATTCTATGGAAGTGTTTCATTTAAGATGTACTTTTATCCAAACGTTTTTCAACTTTCACGTAAATATGTCATTACTTGTCACCAATCCATTTCTTCTCAAAAAAAAGATCAGAAGCCTATAGGGATTATTGTAATCGCTCCATTGACCAGGAAGACTTTAATAGGTAAATTTCATATTAGATTTGGGGCTTTGCTCATTTTTGTTTAAGAGGAACTAGACACCATGTCATGTGTGAATTGTTCATCTTGCAACTAAAAAACAAAAATACTGTGTTGAAGATGACTGAGATATCCCTTTTTAACAGAATATAAAAAGGGTTCAGCTTGAGAGTAAATTCTCACCTCCAGAATGTTACTTGTGTGCATACATATAGACATTTCTCCAGGGAGGTTTATTAACCCAAGCACCAGGTGTTTGGAGACAGTAATAAGGGATACACAGAGTAAAGCAGTGAATCTCCCCCCACATATTGAGATAAATTAATGAGTTCTTCTGGTTACGTTGAAAGAATTACCAGTACAGAAAAACTGCATTAGCAATTCCATTTGAAATGCTGTTGTATTCAGAAGAGAGTTTTGTGATAGCATTTTAACTCTCTCAACAACTATGTTTGCACCATACACAGCTCAAGTACTTTTCTACCTGTCACTGCTGCAACGTAAACTCAGCCTGGGGTCTGCATATTTCTAAATAACCACTACCGGTGATGATTCTGCTATTAGAACCTAGCTGATCATTTTTACCAATGAGTTCATGAGGCAAAGTAGAATCCTGCTGCCTTAAGAATCAAACTGTTTTTCTCTAGCTGTATTGACTGTGCCAGGAATCGTAACATTTGTTTAGGGCAATTTAGTAAGCAAATGTGTCTCAGAGACACAGGGTGAAATCCTAGCCCTACTGAAGTCAATGGGAGTTTTCATGCCAGATTTCACTACAGAGATGAGTAAGAAGCTATCCTTATTTAATGGCAATAGAGCCACTACAATCTGCAGGGTATGTCTACGCTGTGGAGACTTTATGGGGGTATACCCATGCCAGTAATGTAGATGCAGCCTACACCGAGAGGACGTTTTTTATTTTGGTGCAGGAATACCACCTCCCCAAATAAAGTTAGCTAGGTCAATGGAAGCCCTCTTCTTTGACATTGCAGCATGTACAGTGAGGGTTATGTTGGCCTAGCTAGGTTGGTCAGGATAATATGGTTTTTTTCATACCCCTGATTTCCATAACTTCCAAATGACTTACTGACTTAAATAGAACTATGACAATTTCCATCATCTGAAGATCAGCCCTTTGTGTGTTAATGGTTGACTCAAGAAGACAAAGGTCCATATCGGCACACACACTTTTCAGAAATGGGCACAATAACAAAAAGTCTCAAATACCTATGGTGAGAACTACAAAAAAACCCTGTGGTTAATGACAACTAAGGTTGCAGCAGGAAAACATTCCATGCACCCTAACCTGAAAAGCATGGAAATAAGAAGTTAAGGGGAATGACTAGTGCATTTCTTCCCCCCTCTGTGTTAAGATCATAAGAATGGCTAGTCTGGGTCAGAACCAATGTATCCTATTTTCTGACAGTGGCCGGTGCCAGATGTTTCAGAGAGAATGAACAGAACACAGCAATTTATCAAGTGATCCATCCCAGGTCTCACCTTCTGGCAGTCAGAGGTTTAGGCACACCCAGAGCATGGGGTTGGGTTCCTGACAGTTTTTGCTAATAGCCACTGATTAACCTATCCTCCAGAAACTTATCTAATTCTTTTTTGAACCCAGTTATATATCTGGCCTTCACAACAGCCCTGGCAACAAGTTCCATAGGTTGGCTGTACATTGTGTGAAGAAGTACTTCCTTACGTTTATTTTAAACCTGCTGACTATTAATTTTATTGGGTGACCCCTGGTTCTTGTGTTATGTGAAAGGATAAACAACACTTTCTTATTCATGGTCTCCACACCCCTCACGATTTCATAGCCCTCTATCATATGCTCCCTTAGTCATCTCTTTTATAAGACAAACAGTCCCAGTATGTCTCCTCATTTGGAAGCTGTTCCATACCCTTCATTATTTTTTGCCCATCTCTGTACTTCTTCCAATTCCGATATATCTTTTTTGAGATAGGGTGACCAGAACTGCATGCAATATTCGAGGTATGGTCGTTATCATAGATTTATATAGTGGCATTATGATTTTTTCTATTTTCTATCTCTTTCCTAATAGTTCCTAACATTCTGTTCTCTTTTTTGACTGCTGCTGCACACTGAACCGATGTTTTCAGAGCACTATCCACAATGACTCCAAGATCTCTTTCTTGAGTGGTAACAGCTAATTTAGACCCTGTCATCTTGTACGTATAGCTGGGATTATGTTTTCCAATGTGCATTACTTTGCATTTATCAACACTGAATTTCATCTGCCATTTTGCTGCCCAGTCACCCAGTTTTGTGAGATCCCTTTGTGACTCTTCATAGTCAACTTTGGACTTAACTATTTTGAGTAATTTTGTATCATCTGCAAACTTTCCCACATTTTTGTTTACACCTTTTTCCAAATTATTTATAAATATGTTGAACAGCACTGGTTCCAGTACAGATCACTGGGGGACCCCACTATCTACCTCTTTCCACTTATTCCTGCCCTTTATTTCTTATCTTTTAACCAGTTACAGATCCATGACAGGACCTCCCCTCTTATCCCATGATTGCCTACTTTGCTTAGGAATCTTTGGCGAGGGACCTTGTCTGTCAAAGGCTTTCTGAAAGCCCAAGTACTCTATATCCACTGAGATTCACTGGCATTGTTTGATTCAGTTAAGATTTTTACTATATTTGACTCTATGCTTTCTTTCATCAGTGCCACGCCCCCTCTAGTATGACCTACTCTGTCATTCCTATATATCTTGTACCCTGGTGTTATCATGTCCCATTGATTATCATTCCACCAAGTTTCTTTGATGCCTGTTATATCAGTATCCTCATTTAATACCAGGCACTCAAGTTCGCCCATCTTAGTATTTAGACTTCTTGCATCTGTTTACAAACTCTTATAAAATTTGTCAATATTTCGTTGTCTGCCTTCAAATGATGTAATTGAATGGGACTCTTTCACCTGACTGTACTTTAGTACTAAAGTTCCTATCTGTACTTTATCATCATCTATCTTCTCCCTCTTTATTAGGGAACCATGGCCAACAGGAGCTGCGGGGGCAGCTGAGTCCCTTGCCCCCTCCGCCTAGAGGCCAGACATGCCAGCCACTTCTGAGAGCAGCACGGAGCCTGGGCAAGCAGGGAGCCTGCCTTAGCCCTGCTGTGCTACTGACTGGGAGCTGCCTGAGGTAAGCACCACCCAGCTGGAGCCCGCACCCCAAACCCTTGCTCCAGGCTAAACCCCCTCCCGCACCCTAACTTCCTCCCAGAGCCTGCACCCCAACCCCGTGCCCCATCCCGGAGCCCCCTCCCATACCCAAACTCCCTCCTGGAGCCTGCACCCCAAACCTCCTCCTGCATCCCAACGCCCTGAGCCCCCTCCCACACTCCAAACCCCTCATCCACAGCCCCACCCCAGATCCTGCACTTCCAGCTGGAGCCCTCACCCCCTCCCACACCCCAATACCCTGAACCCCTCATTTCTGGCCCCAACCCCTCTGCACCTTCTCCCACCCTGTGGGGCTGTATGTGGCCAGCAACTGATTTTTTCTGTGGGTCAATGACCCCTGATAGAAAAAAGGTTCCCCACCCCGCCTTATGTCATTGGTACCTATATGTACCATAACCACTGGCTCCTCCCCAGCACTACACATAAGTCTAGGTTTAGTCTTGTGAGATCTGCAACCGTTGCACTTGGCAGACAATTCTCCAAGTCATCACAAACCCAACTATCTATATTTCTAATAATCAAATCCCCCATTACTATTATCTGTCTCTTCATAATAACAGGGGTCCCCTCCCTATAGAGGTATCTTTCGTGAGAGAGGATACTATGGCATTATCTGGAAGGTGGGTCCCAACTATGGGATCACTTCCCTCCACTCCAGCTTAATGTTCTCCTTCCTTGAGACTTTCATCCTCCTTAACAGCACAGAGGCTGTCAGACTGGATGAGAGACTGCTCTACTGTCTAGAAAGTCTCCTGTATGTACCTCTCTGTCTCCCTTGGTGCCCCCAGTTTAGCCACTCTGGTCTCAAGAGCTCATATTCAGTTTCTAAGGGCCATGAGCTGCTTGCCCGGAAAGCACACACACCACCTGGATAGCCCACACTGTGCTGATGGACTTCTGCCTGAATTGTTTATACTCATGCGTGGGTTGGTTTGTTCACTCATTCCTTGTGGGGGAGGAGATTTGCAGGGGAGGTGGTTATTAGCCTAAGTTTAGAGAATGTTTATTAGGTGTATTTGTCTTTCATGGTCCCCCTCTAAACTCCGTCACAAAACTTCCCTCTTCACTGCTTCTTTGCTAGCTCCTCTGGTCGCTTACAAGCTGGCCTTTTCAATCTCTGTTCTCCCTGAATTAACTGCACCCCTTTGCCAAGGGATCCTAAATGGGCTAGTGGTCAAAAGATAGCAGGCTAGAGCCTCATTAGGAGGCTCTCAGTCTTGCCTAGTAGGGTACTCAACTTAGCACACAGCCCCCAAAATGACCACACTATAAACGTCAATCAAGCTGGCACATGGCAAGCAAGCACTACAGATAAACTAAACCAGGCAAGGGTGCCATACTGCTTCTCTACTGAAGACCTCCCTTGCAAAATTCCATTTGCTGCTCCACTCACTCTAGCTTACAATGCTATTGATAACACGCTCCAGTACTCCACAAGATTTCCACTTCCATCTTCAGCAGACACCAAAAAAGCAATACATACCCCTTCTTCATCAAACTCCTACTCTATCACTAAACCTTAGCAGTGATCTCATATGTTTTTATATCATCAAATCAACACATTTGACTGTCACACAATCCTTGCATTTGGCAAGTTATTCTGCCTTAAGACTACAGGGTTAGGGGCTCAAACTTTCACTCCTCCAACCTCTGGCCTCCGCTTCTGCCTTTCCTCTCTGTTCTACAGTGTGTCCCCTCCTGACTACTCCCTTCCTCCTGCTGCTACTTTCTCTCTCTTTCTTTACTCCAAGAATTTCCACTGGCTTCCCTCTGTCAGCCCCAACCATTTCCTTCCTACTGATGTAAACCCTCTTCAGTGTAGCTCCCAATATGACCAGCAGGAAATCAGTTAAATCAGCTCCCTGTACCCTGCTAACTAATCATCATCATTAGCCTTGGGCTAAGTTGCCATTACCCACTGGCAAAAGCTGAATATGCAACTTCATATTACAAAAATAGAGCATTTATTGATTTCCAATGGTCCCTGTATGTAAACTTCTAAACCTCTCAGTGAAGCATTTCTTCTCAGACAAAAAACTTCAGTGAGGAAAATTTACACAAAATAAGTTCCAATATGTTCACTTCAAACTGAATATATTGAGGATGAGCCTGTTTCCACTGGAGCCAAAGGGATTTTTGCAGGAGAGGTCTGGTAGGAGCACTTTGCTTTGGAGGTTTTACACTCACTATCTTCTATTTACTCTGACTGTTTCACTGTCATTGTTAAAGAAATGCTGCAACATTTGTTTATTTTTAATTTTCCTTTTTGTTTTTAAAGTCTGCTTAGAAACTCAAACATTCTTCCCTCTGCTGTTCTTGCTCTTTTCCACGAATAAACACTGATTTCCTCTAAACCTCTTGTTTACCACTTTGTTTTCAATAACATCAGTGCTATCAACAGCTCTAGGAATACGATTTTAGCTCATTTACCACCCTTCTGCTGGATAGTTATCAGCTTCCGAGAGTAATGCAAAAAAGTGTATAGTTATGCATAAATCAGTGGCTGTTTGGACATTTTGTCCCTTAATTTCTTTAAATCCCTTGCGCCAAATTTCCGAGCTGGCCAACAAAATTTTGGCAATAATTTTCAAATTATTTATATAGCACCATAAATGTACACAGTAAGCTATGATCCTGGTTCAGGAAACTTACAACCAAAGAGACTGATTCATTGTGCTGAATGCTTTGAAATCCCTTGAATACAACCGATCAGGCCCCTTTGATGGTTTTATCTGTATGCACAAATGTCAATTTAGCTTATGTATATGTCATACACTTGCAAAGTGTTCATTGTGCTCCACTTTAACTGCTATTCCACACAGAAGATAGCTTACTGCTAATGGTGCTACTTTAGCTCAAGGGGTAGAGATCTGTGCTTCAGGGCTAAACGTCTTGGGTTCACATTGTGCATAGTAGGGAGTTTTTACAGATACATATACAAATGTGATTGGCCACTAAATCTGAGCTTGGGGGGGGGTCGGGGGAGGCGAATTTGGCCCTCCATTTCTGCCTTGCTGGATTCAAGTCTCTGACCTTCTTGCAAAGATAGAATGTGGAAAAGCCCTTAGTAAGGGCCCAATCCTTCTTCCACTGAAATCAGTGGGAGTTTTGCTATTCCATGGAAACAGAGTAGGTCCTAACCTCTCGTGTTCCCTAAGCCTACCTCTGACATCAGACAAGCTTATTTTCCCCACACTCTAAAACTGATGAGGAACTTCTGCCAAATAAATCCCAGTCTACCAAACGGCTTAATTGAGAAAGTGCACCAGCACACAACAATATCCCAGGAATAAGCCGAGAAAAAGTTAGAGTTTACAGAGTTTCAATGTTATTGCCACTAAAAAAAAGTTTTCAGAGATGGTCCTGATAACTAGCAGCACCACAATGACAAGAGAGTACCCCCGGAGATTCAGAAGATATCACATGATCATGAATAAAATAATAAAAGAAGGTTAAGGCTGGCATACATCTAAGCAGCTGATGGGCTGGTGTGATATCCCAAGTGAACGGACTGGCTTCTTGCTTCTGTGCACTGATCATCTGTTCCCCGAGAGAGTTACAGTACCTTGAACCAAAGATATGAATGTTCCAAAGATATAGATGCAAGTTTATAGATCTCTCTTGCACTGTCATGAGACCTTTCCTATTCATAACACACAAAACATTTCTCTCCCCGAAACCCCCACCCCCCCAACACACACACACACACAGGGAATTACAATCTCAGCCTTACCCTGCTACTAAAGCTAAGCATGCCTTCCTGAACAGAGCAGCAGCCAGACTACCACGTTAGCAGGCTTTCTATACTCTTTCTATCCCAGAGTGGGGAGGGAAAGCTAGATTTTAGAGTGTTAAGAAGCAAAGGTAAACAAAAAATAGCCTCAGAGGATTCATGTAGCTACACTCAGTATATAAAAGGGTGGCTCAGACGTATCCTAGTCATGAGATCAAACAACAAACAATGAGATGCATTTTGTGAACTAATCCCCAACATGCAAAAATCAGAACTTAGCTGAAAGGGATTTCTTGGTCAGAGCTAACAGTTTGTCCTTGAAGTGAAGCAATGAAGTGAACTGTAACTCATGAAAGCTTATGCTCAAATAAATTTGTTAGTCTCTAAGGTGGCACAAGTACTCCTTTTCAGTTTGTCCTTGAACAACATTACACATACTCAACCTACTCCTACACTATAGGGGCAGTTTTGCCATGGATATCATTCAGAGTTGGATCAGGCCTTTGTTGCTTTCTTGAGAGGTAGAGGGGGTTGTATTTAACTGAGATAATGTTACTTAATTTAGGGGGGAAACAGACTACTTAATGTCCAAAAAATGTATGCAATTTTTAAAACATACGTAAAATTTGCAGGAAAGGAAGAGCCAAATCCTTACAGGTAGATTCCCATAAATTAAACTAAATCAGTACATATATTAATGAAAAAAACAGATGTAAAGAGAGGTTTCAGAGTAGCAGCTGAGCTCTCTCATTGCTTTATAGAGAATATGAGAACCTCTGCCCCTTAGGCCATCAGTTTGAATCCTGCATAATTTGGAAGAGATTGAAAGTTGTTCCCATCTAATGGATGTTTGTAGTACCTCGATGCGAAGAGTTAGGTGAGTCACAATTCTAGTTCCCATAACAAACTCTCAGCCATGCTTTGCACTACACATTGCAAGTTATTAGGGGCAGGGACTGTCTCTTTACCATGTGTTTGTGCCCAGCTCAATGGGGCCCCGATCTTAGTTGGGTCCTCTAGCAAACATTCCTGTAGCAGAGGTCAAAATTGCATTACTCGTGATATGTTTGGCAGAACATTTCCACATGCAAATTTCTGTTGGATGCTGGGGGAGTTAAAACAAGAAATAATCACAAGGCAGAGCAAAGAGACAAACCCACATGATTCAATCTTTTATTAAAATCTCTGGGGTTGGCAGTACTGATGAATATATTGCTTGAGGGGAGAACTGTATGAGGATGATAACGATGGATTCCTACAGAAGATACAGTATTAAGACAATGAAGAATAATGACACAACTGAGTTATTCCAACAGGATCCTGGACTCAGGCTTTCTGCACACTTAGGGCAACCACCCCATAACCTTAAACGAAGAGAGGTGGTGGGCAAAGGAGGGTACAGATCTCTCAGAAAGCCAGAGGCTCATTCCGGCTATACCCCTCCACATACCCAGGCACCTCTCCTGTGACTAAAGCTATTGCCTGAATGGGAAAGTAATACATTAGGAAAGGAAGGCATTTTTAACATATCATAATGGCTTTTAGCAGCCAGAAATGAGGAGACACCACCATGTGACTAGCCAGCTTTCCACAGACTAGAGTGGGCCACAAATCCCTGACTGGGAACCCTTGCCATATAGGAAGGTCAGCAGCCTGATCTGCTGTAGGCCACACTTCAGACACAGAAGCAAAACTGGATCCAATGGATTAACAAAGCAAACACTCTTCCAAAATGTTTTGAAGGAATTTTTGATGAATGAATCTTTGTTGCATAAACAAAGATTCCTTTACTATAGGAAGTTTCAAGTCACTGCCCCATTATATACTGTACTCTTGATACTCTATGGGAGTAATTAAGTCCCACAGATAATTTCAAATACTTGACAACCACATCGACTTTTAAAAATGAGCTGCACAATTGGAGGCAGTGAAAGATACTTTTTAAAGCTCTGTTACTGTCCAGTATCAGCGGTCGGGTTTTTCTTCATATTGGCAATCACAGCTATGATGTATGACTTGACTAAGACTTTGATTTAATTACATCCAAAAATGTAGAGCAGTTGCACATAACCGGGACCAGCAGTGTGTGTCACAGATGAAGGAAAAAGAGATATAAATATTATCCACTGCATTATCAGACAATTTACTAGAAGAACATTTTTAAACATTACTCCCCAGAGCGACTTTGACAAACCCTTCAGATCTGAGAGTTGTATTTTGAGGCTGGCAGGGGAAGTGCAATTCTGACATTAGCATAGCTATCACACTGATTGTCCATCAAGGGTTATTAACCACTCATCATATATTGCATATGAGTTGGTAACTAGCAATATTTTTTATCAGTTGACATAACCTTCAGATATAGCTGGTCATTCATTCACAATACTTCAATTTCTTTGGATAGTGTCTCATTTAAAATTATGATTCAAAAAGGAGACTATCATTACAATTTAAATTTAAGGGGAGCTTCCCTTAACAATGAGTTTTTAGTTCTGAAAAACAGCTAATTTGCAACATTCGTTTTAATTAGCTCTTTTTCACTCAGTAATTCTTCTCTTGTCTCATCTCTAATTGCCCCTCTGCCTTTCAATATTATTCCTAATACTTTGAAAGAGGGTAAAATTTACTTAAACTAGTGGTGAGCTCTCAGACAGGTTTTTTTCATATGATTTAATCCACACATTCATTGACTTTGTTTCAGGATTCTTTTGGTGTAACAATGGATTATGAAAATACCTTGCATCTTTCCTGGGCTTACAAGATTCTGCAGGAAAATGAACAAAGGCTGCTGATTTTTCCCTTCCTTTTTCTTTAAATATTTATCATTTACTGAAGCATTATACAGACATCTCCTACATCACACAGAATTTCTGCTTTAAAATCATGGGATTTAATCCTGTATTCCTTACTCACTCAAAATGCCCACTAAGGACAAGGGGAGATTTTCATGAGCAAGGAAAGCAGGATGTGGCTGAAAGCAAGTACAACATAAGGAAGAGTCTATTTCATAGCATTGTACATAACTATGGGTTCCACATTTTGTGAAAGCCTTTTTGTTTCTCAGTTTAAGTCAATTCTCAGTCTAAATTACCAGCTTATTGGCAACTTCTGAAGTCCATTTACAAGTTGCTATTTTTAAAAAGTTTTTAAAAAAATTCCACTGGGAGACAAAACATCCAGTTTAATAGATCAGCACAGTTTACTTACTTTAATAACCCAGGGGTTTATTCTCCATTCATTGCATACACATACTTAAAAAGGATACCATCAGGTCAGTTGAGACCGCAAAATTATGTTTCAGAAAATTAAGCACCTACAAAGTTTATCAAAATAAGTGTTTCCATAAATTTTATATTATTGTAAGGGAAACAATTTATCTTTATAGGAGTTGTCCTATGGGATTTAAAACCCAATCATTGCAGCATCCTGCTAATGTATGCAAACCAGCAAGTGAAACAATCTACACTAAGCAATCATATCCACCTCCAACAGCATTTGCAGGTTATAGCCCTGCGGTCTAGCCATCAACATGGTATAGCCTCTTCAATGCACGTATATAAATTCTTTGTAAGTTAATGGAATGCTATGGAAAAATAGGCCTATCCCAAAGTCTCTGACTTTCCTGACAAGGAACATTATAATGACTAAGGAATATCAAGAGCAGAATCAAAACTCACCAAATCCAGATCTCCTCACTTGCATTTGTCTTCAGGCTTTTGTATCAAAGGATAAGGACAGTTGAGGGGGAGGGATAGCTCAGTGGTTTGAGCATTGGCGCGCTAAACCCAGGGTTGCAAGTTCAATCCTTGAGGGGGCCATTTAGGGATCTGGGGCAAAAATTGGGGATTGGTCCTGCTTTGAGCAGGGGGTTGGACTAGATGACCTCCTGAGGTCCCTTCCAACTCGGATATTCTATGTACACACCTATTTTTAGCAACTGTCACAGCAGTATTGCCAGCTATAGTAATGTTTCCATGCAATTAAGAATTGTCTCTTTTCCACTTCAAGTGCTTCACATGTTGGTTTGTCTATAACTACATCTTAAGCTAGAGATGATTATAGCATCAGGTTGTTAGCTAACTGAAGGATTATGAGTCCTGCAGATAATTACCAGTCTTCAATTAGCATCAGAGGGAGATACACATTAAGTCTGACACCATTTATAAACTGGTGTCATGGTATGTTTCACCTATTGTTTTACATAGGGTTTGTGTGGTAACTATATTAACCCTATTTTACAAACATCCTCTCACTTCTGGTTGTGTCCTATATCTACTACATCATTGTGGAAGACCAGGGAACTATTCAGCTAGAAAGAAATTTCACAGAAAACTTAGAGCAAAAACCCTTTCTCTAGGATTTCAGGTTTATTTTGACAGGGTTCCTCTCTCATTCAGTTCTCTCTTTCCTATCTCTAGCTACATTGCCTCCATGTGGGTTAAACACCAAAACCAGCTCTAAACAGTCCCAACGGGGGGGCGGGGGGGGATCTTTCTCTTGAGCTCTGTATTCTGGTTTTTACACACAAAGCTCTTTTTAAGACTCTGCACCTAATTAGGCTCAGCTGTACCTGATTGCTTCAGCTCAGGCAGGCATTCCCAGCTGAGACTCTGAAAACCTCAGCTGCAATTTAACTCAAAGAGCCCCATCCCAGAGTCTGGCTTGGTATGGCTAATCTCCCTCCAGAGATATCACTAGGATTGTGAATGCCTCTCCAGAAGACACTGTTGTTGTATTAGTGTGGAGTGTAATTTACAGTCCTATTGTATTTTAATTGGTTTGATTTTTCAGGATAAAATTATAATGCAATTTAGCAATGGATGTTCCCATCTTCCTACTCAGGCTTTTATTTATTATTACTTGTACTACACTATGGCCTACAGGCCCAAAGTGACTGAGCCCCATTACGCTGGCTACTATCTATACATATAGTACGAGACCTAAGCAACTTCAATCAGAAGTTTATGTTTACAAACAGTTTTTATTTATTAATACTGCTTATCACTTCGTCCATTTTTAAGTGATATAAATTCTAATACTAATATCACAACATCATAATGCCCATTTTCTTTTTTTTATCAATGGGAGTCAAGCATCTAAATCCCTTTGAAGATCTGGGCCTTCCTCCAAGAAAAAATTGTTTTCTGCTAGCATATAGTGTACACATTTGTGTCTATACAATACACCCTGTATTTTTATATACAATATAAGGAGAGCTGATAGTGCCCTCCATAGCTAGCTTGCCTATCACCTTCCATTATAAAGAATCTTTGCAACCTTTTTCTTTAGAAGCTTTAACATCTCATTTGCTGCAAGACTTTGAAGCTTGGCAGAGACAAAGCCCTTGGGCTAGGGGCATGCCTTTTATTTGTCCTATGAAATTCTGTTTAGGTCTGGTTGAATTATAAACTTTTGAAAATCACCATTGCCTTAAAAATATTAGCAGCATGCCAAAACAGTAACACTGAACATGAACATTCTAAAGAGTGTTACTGTATATTATGATAGTCATTAATTACATGATCAAATGCTATTTTTCCATAGGAGTGCTGCCTCATTAAGTGCATGGAAGAGACACAGAAAGGGTTAGAATTAAGATTGCATGGGCAACCTTAAATATAATATCTCCGAATTTTTGAGTGTTTAACTTTGCAACTTGAATAATATTTTTAATGTAGTTATTTACACTGATTTATTTATGCATTAACTATAATTACCTTTTCCTATTATACCTTCCTTACACTTATTATACAAACAGTTTCACTACCCATTATGTTTGATTATTTTAAAATGCTGAATAGAGACTCTGTATTGGCATGCATTTTTCCCAATAAATCACACGTGGTTTACTGAAATCACGAATTCATATTTGTTCATTTCTGCAGACGTTCTCTTTGTTTAATGTTGTGCTGCCTAAGCTCATATGTCACCACTTTTACTTTTTTAATAGCTTTAAAAGGTCAAAATTAAAGATAAGATTGAACCAAAACTCTGGATGCTGATAAAGTGTTTAGAACTGGAAACTTTGTTTGGGTCCATCTCTGTTCATGATTAAATGAAACGGGTTTATTTATAAAGATCACATGGTAAATCACATAATATATCAGTTAATGTAAATATTCTGGTGATTGTCTTTGCATCTTTCCCTGACTTTTCTAAAGAGGCTTCATTCAACTGGATTATTTATTTATCATCTTCCACTTTTCAGTATTATTCTCAATATGAATATATTCAAGTATGTCTGTGGATAGTGTTTTATCATATACAAACAACAACAGTTAACATATAATTAAAGTGGCGATTATAGAATATAATATAATATAGAATTATATTAATTCTGTCCCCTTTGGCCAAAATTCATGTGAACTGGAACAAGCAGGCGCAATTTACAACTCCCTTCACCAGCTGATCCCCCATGCACCTGACAGGGTTCACCCCTGGGAGGCCACAGGTGTTGCTGCTGCCTTCCCTCAGGATATTCCACCTGAAGTAGGCTGCTTTAATCTGTGACTGGAGCCAAACAAACACCCAGAGTGCTAGGGGATGAATTGCTTCTGCACATAATAGGGTTTCCTGGGATGTCTTATGCAACTACACTGGCAACCTGTGGAGTCTTTAGCAAAGAAGAGGTTGTGACCACTTTATACCAGTGCAACCTCCTCTCAGTGGATCTTTGGCTACAGCAGGCCATGGTAAAGGTCTATGCTAGTAGTAGCCAGCACAGGTCTAGGTTGAGTTTGATCCCTTGCATGTACATAATAATAGGGCTCTGCACAATTTTTTTTTAACTAGTCCAAAATTCCACATTCTGCATCTAAAGATAGAGCAAAGGCTGAGATTGGCCTCAGTTGAATCCCTAAAAAAAAAATAACATTCTCAGACTCTGGGTGGAGGGGGGGAAGCTAGACCTATATCCAAATTTTGCAACTAGGCTAATTTCTAATAAATAGATGCAGTTCTTTTCCTTAATACAGTAAAATACTTGCATCAAAAATGTAGATAAGAGGGAAATTAGGACACTGTTAATGGATTAAAGAATCTTCCACCTCTGGATCACAGGTTTAAATCCAGCCCAGTTCAGTAGTGAACAAGCACTGTTACCATATGATTGCTGTTTGTTCCCTATGGGAAATGTGTCTAGTAATTTCAGACCAGTTAACACATCACAAAAGCCACTAATACTCTTTGGCACCCTTGCTGGCTGTCCCAGAAGAGTTACCATGAACTCTCATCTATTCTCACTCTCAGAACTGAAGCCCTCCAGGGATGAAGCAAAGTGGCAAAGCAGTGTAAGGAAGTTTTCTCAGTTACTGCCTGGCTGTACCTGTTCTGTAGAGAGAGAATGCCATCCTGCAGGGCCGTCAATCTGGCATCCACCAAGAGCAGTAAATTTAAAAATATGTATGTTAAAAAACCCTACAGATACCAAAATGAAGACAGTTGAAAAAGAAGGAAAAACATAGAGAGGTTTTCAGAAGGATTTCAGATTACTCAGTCACTGCTGCTAACCTGATTTTCCTACTGATGATTGGCTCCCACATTCCTAGGTGGTATATTTACTCTGTGTGCGTACTCACTAGAGCTAGTTGCAATTTTTTTTTACCAAAACCCTTTTTTGTCAAAACCAAAACTTTTCATAGGAACCGATGACACTTTTGTCAGAAAGGTTTCTCTTGTCCAGTATAGAATTTCTGGTCAAAATGAGGCACAGAGACCCACCCCAGAAGTTAGGGCATTCACCTGAGATGTACAAACCCCTGCTCTCCCTCATTTGGAGCAGCAACTTGATCCTAGTTCTCTCATATCCCAGGTGAGTACTCTGGGGACTCTTTCTCTCTGTTTTTATGAAATATTTTGAAAGGTCTTGGGTTAATCCTGATATAGACTGGAAAAATCTTTATAATCGCGAACATTTTCATTGAATGGGAAAACTACTTCCTCACCACCTCTAATACCGACTTCACTGCTATTGCTGATCATGTTATCATCTCTCTCTCACCTGCATGTTGAACTTCTCACACTATATAATGACAGGTTTCAGAGTAACGGCCATGTTAGTCTGTATCCGCAAAAAGAAAAGGAGTACTTGTGGCACCTTAGAGACTAACCAATTTATTTGAGCATAAGCTTTCGTGAGCTACAGTTCACTTCATCAGACGCATTCAGTGAATGAAGTGAGCTGTAGCTCACGAAAGCTTATGCTCAAATAAACTGGTTAGTCTCTAAGGTGCCACAAGTACTCCTTTTCTTTTCACACTATATAATACATTCTGACACCTGTGCTTCTTGCTTCAGTTTTGTTTTCACTTTCACCTCTGGAATGCAGCAAAAGTCACTAGCTACAATTTCAGTGCTTCAGAGAATCAGCAACACTGATAAGAGGATGTTCCACCAATTTTACCCAAGATTATTCTTTGGTCTCTTGAATAAAAGTTAAACAGTGCCATTTAAAGGGATGTCTGATCGTATTTTCATGCTCTGGTATCGATAGTAGTTTCTCTTTAAATTTATAGACAGCTCAAATCTGAACACTCCATTTTTCTCCCTTACATTTAAATTGCACTACAAATCATATTCTTTTCCTGCTAACGTATTAGGCAGTCTTCACTTCTTATGGATGATGAACAGATCCTGGAAGATAGTAAGGAAGAGCTGTTTCCTATTTTTTTCTCTTCATTCAAAATATTTTAATCCAAATATCACAAAGGACTCTCCTCCTCAATCTTCCCAGGGCTGTCAATCTGGCATCCTCCATACCAACTTGCAGAATCCGAAGTATGGGCGACAATATTCGTGAGCTACAGCTTACTTCATCTGATACATGAAAGCTTATGCTCAAATAAATTGGTTACTCTCTAAGGTGCCACTAGTACTCCTTTTCTTTTTGTGATAACATAAGTACATCAAAATGTAATCAGCATAATGGCTTCTTGTTAACGTACCCATTTGGTCTGTAACAGCCTGAGTTTATTGCCATGCTGCAAGACCTCTCTTCTCCCTTCCTCATAAAAAGCTGTGAGAGATGTGGTGGTGTGGGACTCTGGTAGTGGTTGCATAAGGAGAGTCAATAATTTTAGCTGTATTTGGGTTATTTGATTTCATCGTGGGGCTTATATCTTTGTATATGTACTATTAAATGTTTGTGAAGGGCATCCACTGCATTGTATAGATGCTGTTTCATTGCAGCCTAGTAAAAGTCCAAATAAGAAATACCAAACTCATATCCAAAGATCAGAAACATGACTGCTGAGTGGCTCCTTTCTAAGTGTAATTAAAAATAATTCTAAACATACAGTAGACAAAATGCATATTAAGCATATAAGAAAAGGAGTACTTGTGGCACCTTAGAGACTAACCAATTTATTAGAGCATAAGCTTTCGTGAGCTACAGCTCACTTCATCAGATGCATCTGATGAAGTGAGCTGTAGCTCACGAAAGCTTATGCTCTAATAAATTGGTTAGTCTCTAAGGTGCCACAAGTACTCCTTTTCTTTTTCGAATACAGACTAACACGGCTGTTACTCTGAAACCTGTAATTAAGCATATAAGGCATTTGTAGCCATGAAACACTTCTTTCATTATTCATCCCTACATATTAATTCAGAATGTTGTGTCGCTGTCTCATGTTCATTGCAGAATAAATACCTGAATTAAAAACTAATTCAGAATGCTGAAAAACTAATTCAGAATGCTAAAAAGTACTTGATTTGAAAGTAAAAATAATCCATCAGACCCCTAATGGAGATACATGTAACTGTGGCAGCTAACAAACTGACTGCTAGGTAACATTGTAAATCATTGCAATAACTCTTTCTAAAATAGTGAAATAAAGATATGCACAGAAAAATAAGGTTTTCAATTTGTCATTAAATTTATATCTGACTAGTTAGTAGTTAATTTCGCTACAGTCTGAAGACTGCTTTCCTTTCCCTTTGGTTGCTTCTGACCCCCAGGAGCCATTTTGGTAACCAAGGACAGCCAGGGTGTAGAGATGCCCCAACCATATACTCCTTTTACCCTAGACATGCCCCTTTGACAATGGTCAGGAAGGGGGTATGGTACTGGAATTTACATTAGAAGATCCTCCTACACACATGGAATACTCCACTAGCCATGGCCAGCCCACAACATTTTGACACCTGAGGCGGGAAGCTCAAATGACGCCCCCATGCTCCCTCACTTGGGCCAAAACTTTGAAAGGTCTCAATTCTGCCTTCTTCCTGTTCTGCTCCTCTCATGGTACTGCTCTGCTCCCTACCCCAATAAAGGAAAACTAACAACTTAAAATGCCTTGTTCAAAAATTTTAAGTAACACTTAACTTTCAAACGCCTGAACAGTAAATGTAACTTTTCTTGTCTGCGTAGTAAACCCTAGCATTTTTATCTGTTTGAATAATCAAAGTGGTGCTTTCCTTGCCTTCTTGGTTGCGAAGATTTGAACTGCTTCCTGAAGGTCCACAGTCTGGGCCAGCTCATGCTCTACTGAGATGGCTGCAAGGCCAAACAGCCTCTCCTGTGTCACTGTGGAGCGTAGATGTGTTTTTATTAACTTCAGTTTGGAGAAGCTGCGTTCTCCACTGGCAACTGTTACAGGAAGTGTTAGAAGTATGTGCGGAGCAACAAAAGCATTTGGAAAGAGGGTGGTCACCTTATTTGTGCACACATATTCCAGAACAGCCTTTGGAGTTGATCCTGATGAAATGTGTCTTGAAAGGGCTTTCAGTTCATCACCTAAATCACTTGCATCAATATCATGCATGTCATCATGTGTCAACACTGTCTCTAGTGCCCTGCATTGCTGGTGTAGGTCTTCTTCAGGTATAGCGAGGAGTTTGGGAGTATCATACAACTTCCCAAATATACTGCTGTGTTCCTTGAGCTGCATGAAACGTTCTTCAACTGAGTATATTGCACAACCTAACACCTGGTTAAAGAATTCAACTTTGAATTGTTGTTTGGGGTCTCTTATGGAATTATCCCGTGCCTCGTAATCAAAATGTCTTCTTCTTCAGTGACTCTTGTATTCTTGAATGGGTGGGAAAATAGCCTCAGTGTGAAGTTCTTCTGCCAACTTCTGTGCACTCTTCAGAACATTTTGAAATCCCTCATTTGACCGGTAAGACTGTAGGTATGACTTTGCTTTGTCCAGTTGTTCCATTGCTCCAGATATATCAAGGTCAACACCTTGAAGTCTCTTGCTCACCTGACCTCTCATGTCAGCTATCGCAATTCCCGTATCTTCCAGCTTTTTAAGAAGCACATTTGTCATACCAGCTCCTGTAGTATCATCAATGTCAATAAATTCTAGAAAATGCTCTCTGACTGTCACCATTGCAGGAACATTTTCACTAGGTTCTGTTGTTGTTGCAAAACGCAACATTAAAGTAATTTGTTCCGTATGGCTGATGTCAGGTGTGCAGTCCAGAATAACAGAGTAATATCTTGCTGACTTCAGATCTGCCACAATCTTCTGTTTGACTTTTGTTGCCAGTAACTGTATGATCTCATTTTGAATTGTTTTTCCATGGTAGTGGAGTGTGTACATTTCTTGGGTGGTGACTCTTCTTAGATGCTCCTGGAGTACAGCATCAAACTCACCCATC
This sequence comes from Lepidochelys olivacea, assembly GCF_965140295.1. NCBI lineage: Eukaryota > Metazoa > Chordata > Testudines > Cheloniidae > Lepidochelys > Lepidochelys olivacea. Next base: position 41,034,645 of record NC_140414.1, on the reverse strand, counting down.
AGCTCCACAATTTTAAGGAAGTTTCCACTGTTTGGCACATACAGCTGATCTGAAGTGCCACGCAGTGCTAGGTTTTGGGTAGCAAGCATTCTCACAATGGCAATGAGCCTTTTCAGAACATTTTGCCAGTAAAGAGACTCTGATGCAATCTTCTCTTGATGCTGATCATCTATGGTGGCCTTTAACCATAGTCTCATCTCAAGCTCTTTCCATCTGTGGAATGCTTTCTGGTGATTTGCTTCTCTTGGCATGCCAGATTTCTTGCCAGATTTTTCCAGTCCTTTGTTCCTGTAGAACCCAATGTGGCTGGAACATTAGACTGGAAGAGTTTGCAACACAAACAGTATGCAGCATTCTGGGGTTTTGAGTACATAAGCCATGGCCTCTCCACTTTGTCACCATTGGGGATTTCACGCCAGTAATGTGTTGGATGGAAACTTCTATTTTCATTGTCTTCGGGGAACATGACATTTTTCATTTGCTGTGGCCCATGCAATACGAGGAAGTCCCTCAGGCTACCGCTCAAGTGGGTCTACAGTCCTAGACTTAAGGAACTAAACTCAGCAGCAGCTGTTTCTTGTGCTTCCACCACACTCTTCTCTGATCTACACTTTTCTTCAAGAATGTGCATGGTTACATCCATTTGAGATGGAGATATGAATGCTGCAGTAGCTGCTAGGTCACCTGCATTCTGACTAACTGGAAGATCAGGCATCTCCTCACCACTCACATCCTCACTGGGGCCGGAAGGCTCACCATGAACATTTGTGTCTGTGTAGCTCAGGAGAGCTCCTTCCTGCTCAGATAGAAAAGCTTCCTTTGCTTTCTTTCTTTTTCTGAATGCTGCCCCAGAAGGGTGTTTTCTTCTCTCACTCATGACTGCTGTTCTGTGCCAGCTATAGTGGCTCTCTACACTCAGTTGAAGGGGACAAATAAGCAGGTTACGAGCAGGGCCTGAGTGAGAGAAGATATCAGCGTCTTAAGGGCCTAATTGGCTCCTACTGCTTCAGCTGACTGCCTGTTCGCCTCAAGGGAGTTCAGGGAAGGAGCAGGAAACAGGAAGCTCCCTGAGAAGCTGGTGTTAATCAGTCCAGGCTCCTGGGGGTGCTAGGGAGGTATATAAGAGGATCCTCCTCCTCTCTCTCCCTGGAGTTCCTGCTGCTTTCTGTTATTCCCTTTCACCTTTTTTCCTCTCTGACTGTTATGTCTCTTGTGCCCTCCTTCCTCCAGCACAGCACTCCACCATCACTGCGTATCTAGAGCAGAGAGAATACATATGCACCAGCAGCAGACACAATTTTTACACTCTGGGTCCTAGTGGCACCCCGCCAAGGTCTGGCACCTGAGGCAGCCGCATCAGTTCATCTCATGGTAAGGCCACCCCTGCCACTAGCCACTTGAGCACACGTAACAGCCCAGTGAAGCCTATGGTATTTGTCTCACTTCCCCGGTATGTAACATCTCACTTTTCTTTTGGATGGAATGCAATATTGTCTCTGTGTCTTTAATATTACCATGTAGAGAACAACTCACTGGTTCTAGAATGGCTTCTCTTTTTCCCTTCCCTCTGTGGACCGTGGCAACAGCAACCCCCAACTGTTTGCTATTAAAAATAAATAACTGGAAACGTAATATTCAAGTCATATTCATGACTTAGATTCTGACCATAGATCTAAGAAATGCACCAAAGGGTTGAAATGTGCAGGAGGATCAAATCAAATTTCTATTGAGGTGAGTCGCCATAGCAGCTCTCAGTCACTACAAGGGATGATTCTGCATATCTGGTTCAAATAAACATACTGAATAAATTATAAGCAAACAAGCTACAAGTTTCTCTATGGCCTGATTTCTCCAAGATTCCTAGTGTTTAGGTTTGGGACCTGATTTCTTCAAGGTCTGATTTCGTCAGGTCCTTGCTAGCTCTTTACTGTAACTTCTTTTTGTCCCAATACTCCAAGTCTTTGCTGATTTCACTGTGTAGAAAGGGTCAAATGAATTCAGGAAAGTCCCCTATTCACTTTGCTCACTTCTAGAATCAAACTCAGACTGAACTATTAAAGCCCGGATACTTTCTTCCTCATGTTCCGTTTCCAGCTGGGAAGGAACAGGAAGTGCCAAAATACTTGAAAAAAAGACTGTTCTTGTGGTATTTCCAGCTGGGGCCAGAAGCAAATGTGTCTTGAAATCTCACACAAAAGCCTTGTTACCCAAGATTTCCAGCCTGACCTTTCAATACATAATAGATTTGGCTAGTTCAGATAATCATCCAAACTTCTGAAGGGTTATCTGAACTCCAAAAGCTGAGATTTCCCCATAAACACTATCACTACTTTGTCAACAGAAGATACAAAGAAGACTACATATGTGGCACACTAATCTGATTACTTACCAAGAATCCTTTTTTGAACAGTTTTTAATTTACTAATTTTATCATCTTAATCATGCTACTTTTGAAGTCCTAATATAAAAAGCAAACTCAACGTTTCAGACCTTAGCAGGACACGCCCATTATTATCTATTCTATTTCTAGTATGTTCAAAAACACTTGCAGAACAGAATCACTGTAATTCCCTGCAGTCAGAAGTTGGCAGTATTTCTGTTCTACTTGAGTGGATGAAGACCAGGCCAGGTGGAGAATGGCAAAATAACTCTAAAAAACAATTTCAAAATTCAAAAAATGCACCAGTCACTACAATTTACAGCTCTTTTTTGCAAATTGCTGCATTATATTAATTAGGAATTGTATTCATGTGCTTCAATAAACATGTCTCACCCACAATAGTAACACACCCTAAAATATTGGTGAATGTATAGCTACTGTTATTCAAATTGTTTTAATGTAACTTTGTATTAATCTCTTGGCATCCTGATATAATTCAATATATATACATATGAGTATTATATTTAACATACATGCATGTATTACACATGCACACCTACATAGTATTTGAAATAGTCTTGTTTGTATATTTATATTAGAATGTTAAGAGGTAAGGAGAGACGTGTCAACAGATTAATAATTAACTGTTTGCTTTCAGTGCTTTACCTTTCAGTCCTTCTGCCTGTTAAAATTCAGTGATACTTTGGTTTTTGGATCCCTCACCATCAATGTTCATAAAATGACATCATCTAGCTCACTGAGTTGGGAGGGGTTCTATATGATTGGTACACACTGATGGGAAAGGCCCATGTGTTTTTTGTCATAATTTTAATGTAATTCAGTAGCAACTAGGGTCCTACTTTCTATATATTTATTTAGGAAGTATTAACAGGTTTACAAATCCTTGCCATGTAAATATCAAAAATACACAATGATTGCAACAGTGAATTTTATTTAGAGACATTATATAGGAATATTGCTATCAGATCTCTCTCTTTTTTTTTTAACAGGGTGGTACCACATTACAAAGTGAGCGTCATCACAACATAGGGTCTTGCTTTCTACAACTGAATTCATTTTAGAAAATTTAGTGCATGTCACTGAAGAACATATTTATTAGATTTCAACAGTATAGATATCTTATCTTTGCCCTTGACACAGCATGTCAAAATCAACAGAAGCAACAGACAGAGGCAGCAAGATGGCAGTCAAAAGAAAGATCCAGTACAGCATAGTCACCAGAACTTAATTAGATTACAAACAGGTAGATCTACAACCCCTTAATTTTTCACTGAGTTGCCAAACAAGTGGAATGAAGGGAAAAGAAACTGAGAGTCCTTATAATACTACAACTTACATGAATCAGACCATGAACCCCTGGAGATCCTGATGTGGAAAGCGATGTAAACCGAAGGTGAGCATAACACTTGAGAGCATTTCTAGATGTTATCATAACTTTTCCATGTTTACATTGAATTTCCCCTCCACCCGCCCCCACCCCTTCCCAACAACTGCAGCTCTGATCATTTACAGAGAAAAAAACCTGCCATCTGCTATCCTCACATATCCCCACTTCATTTCCTGAAGCCCAATCCTAGCTGAGCCAGTAACCAAGGAAAACTCCAAACTTCATCCTCAGCCTGCCTCCTCCTGTATCAGAGCCACCCTTGCTATCTCCGTGTCTCATCAGAGCATGACAATAATAACACAGCCAAGAAAGATCACACTCACGCCTACACACATTGACATACCGCCTCTGTGCTACCCTTCCTGTCATCAGTGCATCTGCAGATCACAAGCATACACCACACAGCTCTTAGACACCCAGATGGCTTCAGCCCCTCTTATATGACACAGTGCAAATAGAAACCCACATTCCTCTAGAATACAATGATAAACTCTGTGTCTGTGAGAGAGAGAAAAAGAGACAAGTGGTGTTTGTCAGTCATACAATGTCCTGCTATTTGACTCTTCCAGGTTATGTGGTGTTTCTCATGTGCAGTGTTTTGTGTGTGAGATGAATGAGTCAGGCTTTGTGTGGGTCTGAGATGTTTTAACACACGTGGTGGTTAGTGTCATCTGTGGTATTTGGTTCAGTGCTCTCTATGTCAGACGTGTGTCTGCTGTGTGTGACACATGGTGTCAGTGTGAAGTGAGCGTGTGTTTGTTTTGTACAGGGAGCATACATTACTCTGTGTTATGCATTCCACGCAGACTGTGTTGTGTGCCAGTGCCTTGCAGTGTGTGTATTGTGCAGCATCACATCAGTGTGCGCCAGGCTGTTATTACAATGTGTGGTTGTACCAATGCCGTGCAGGGCGTGTTGTTGCGCCAATGCCATGCAGTGTGTTCAGAGGCACTGTGTAGCAGTGCCATGCAGTGAGTGGAGGGAGGCACTGTGTGGCAGTGCCATGCAGTAAGTGTTGTGTGGCTGCGTGGCAGTGCCGCGCAGTGTACTGTGAGACAGTGGAGGCTAGTGCCATGCAGTGTATCGTGCGGCAGTGCGTAGCAGTGCCATGCAGTGAGTGGAGGGAGGCACTGTGTGGCAGTGCCATGCAGTGTACTGTGAGACAGTGGAGACTAGTGCCATGCAGTGTATCGTGCGGCAGTGCGTAGCAGTGCCATGCAGTGAGTGTAGGGAAGCACTGTGTGGCAGTGCCGTGTAGTGTATTGTGAGACAGTGGAGGCTAGTGCCACGCAGTGTATCGTGCGGCAGTGCATAGCAGTGCCATGCAGTGAGTGGAGGGAGGCACTGTGTGGCAGTGCCGTGCAGTGTACTGTGAGACAGTGGAGGCTAGTGCCATGCAGTGTGTCGTGCGGCAGTGTGTAGCAGTGCCATGCAGTGTATTGTGTGGCAGTGTGTAGCAGTGCCATGCAGTGTGTCGTGCGGCAGTGCGTAGCAGTGCCATGCAGTGAGTGGAGGGAGGCACTGTGTGGCAGTGCCGTGCAGTGTACTGTGAGACAGTGGAGGCTAGTGCCATGCAGTGTATCATGTGGCACTGTGTGGCAGTGCCATGCAGTGAGTGTAGGGAGGCACTGTGTGGCAGTGCCATGCAGTGAGTGTTGTGTGGCTGCGTGGCAGTGCTGCACAGTGTACTGTGAGACAGTGGAGGCTAGTGCCATGCAGTGTGTCGTGCGGCAGTGCGTAGCAGTGCCATGCAGTGAGTGGAGGGAGGCACTGTGTGGCAGTGCCATGCAGTGGGTCCTGTGAAGCGGTGTGCGTCAGTCCCAAGCTATGTGCCCTCTCCAGGGTGCACCCACCTGGCGAATGCGTGCCTGGCTGGCGGGGGGAGAGGACCCGCCTCCCGGGCCGGGGGAGGTGGGGGAAGCCATCTTCCTGCTCCTGGGCTCCTTCTCGTTGTCACTGTGCTCTCCCCAGCCCTGCCGCCCGGCCTCCGCCTGCGACCGCCGCAGCCGCCTCCCGGCCTCTCCTCTGACAGCGCCAAGGGCAGGAGGAGGGAGCTCTGATCATCCCAGAGCCCCGCGCCTCGCCGCGGCCGAGCGCAGCGCCGTCCCAGCCAACCCGGGCCCCCGGCGCGCCCTGCAGCGGTCGGTGGGTGGGAAGGGCTGGAAGCCGGTCACCGCATGACCTTGCCCGTGGAAGTCCGCGCCAGTGCGGCTGTGCCTCCCCTCGGGCTCCGCGGCGGGGCGGCTTCTGCGGCAGCCGCGCACACCAGCCTCCAGCCTCCTCCAGCCCGTGTGCGTGTGTGTGTGTGTGTGCGCGAGCGAGCGAGGGGGTGGGGAGCGGCGCGAGCGCTGGGATTATTCTAGCGGCCCTCACAGAGAGCGGCGAGCCAGCCAGCCAGCCAGCCAGCAGGCTGGGCCGCTGATTGAGCTCATGGACAGCTCCTGGAAATAACGTCTCGCTGCAGCACTGCTGGCTGGAGCCGAGGGTGGGGAAGTGGGAAGAGGGAGTCGTCGTCCGTCCCCCCCCTTACTTACACACGCGCACCCCACCTAACCACCCCATTACCAGCCCGCAGCCCCGCACCAGGAATTAACCCAGGCAGTGCGGAGCTGATACGTGACTTGCTTCCCTTTTAGCCCTTTGGCAGACTGGCCTAGGAAGCAGGTCTCCTGCTGGTGGGCAATGGGAAAAGTGCCTGGGGGCCTTCTCGTGCTTCGGGGAGGGGAGTGTGAGCCTTGGGGGAGACAAAAACGTTGTTGATCTTTCTTTCGAGTGAAGGTGCCGTGAGTCCACTAGCGGGCCAGCTGGATGCTGGGAGCTTCATCACGGCAAGGGTACTTCAGTGCAAAGCTACAGAAATCCGGGTTCGTGAAGTTTCTGGTGACCGGACTGAAAGAAAAGTGCGTTTGGGTGGGGTAGCGGGTGTTTGTATAGATTTACTCTGCTTTCTGTCTCTGAGCCCTGGGGAAATGATGCTAGGAAATTAACATAATCGGCACAAATGCATTCATGATAAGGCTGGGTCTACCCAGAGCATGTTTGTAATTAAAGACCGGGGGACGGCGGAGCGTCCTGCACAGGGACACATTTATACAATTCTGTGCCTAGAGGACCTTTCAGGAACTGTGTCGTTTAAATGTGTGATGCTGTACTATGCATTGCAGGGAGCAGGCCAGCCCCCTGAGAACTTTACATTGATCAAGACAATATGAAATATAATAATGATACTTAGGACTTTGCAAACATAAATATTTTTGTGTTTATAATATTTGTTTGTAAAGCCCTAAGTATCCTTATAATAGACCAAAACTTTACATTCTGACATGTCACCTCACTGAGGGATTAACAGAATTTCATTAATTAGGTAAAAGTAATAAAGAATGAATGAATGCATATCTTCCTTGGCAGGCTTGTCTTTTCAGTCCCTGCTAGAGCACTCATTAAAGGGTGACCATTTTTGTACCTTCAAAAGATTCTGCATTAGAATTCTGAATGCTCTAGAGGCTAATATATTTCAGCCAGAGACAGGTCACTTAAGCTTTTATTACTTTGAAAGTAGAATTTATCAGCCAGTCATACTGCAAAGCTACTGTATGTCTCTTTCCCTATAATAGGCACAAGAACGCACTGTATGCTACAGTCCATGAATTCTGATTATTTTACATGTACCTTGTCTATGTACCATATCAATCACACAGATAAAAAAGGAAGTGGGGGAGGGAGAGATGGAAAAAGTGGAGATGGAAGAGAAGAAGCTAAGGCGAGAGAATAAAGTAAAGTGTAAAATAAAATAAATAGAGAGTGAGGGGGGGAGAGAGAAAGAAAGAAGGGCAGGCAACTGGGGATGTGGCATCAGATGGTGCTTGGGTCAGCAAAGAAAAGGAGATTCCCAGAACCACTTGAATCAAGATAATTTTAAATATCCCTTATTCTGTTCCTGGAGATCAATAGCCATTACTGTAGTGTTGAGTATATTGGGATATAAATGTTTTCCACTCCACTTATAACTGCCTTGATGTCAATGAGAGTGATCTTCAAGCTTTATTTTTCTCTGCTATTTTCCTTCTCTGGTTTCTTCCAAAAAAAAAATTCTGGAGGCCACAGGACTCTAAAGCTTGTGATACGCAGGTCGTATACCAGATGTTTTATTTCAACTGTGTGTTCACTGAGTCTTTGTAACTGATGCAGCTTCATCTCAAGCTGGATATCAAGAAGAAACCAAAGATGACAGGGAAGAAATTGTATTTCCTATTTTAAATATATTATTTTTAAATACTAAAGGATAAATTTTACCTTCCAAGTAGGCTCTAAATAAAAATGTAAATAAAATTATTTACTTTAAGATGCAAAAAAAGTTCATATTTTCATATGGGTTTACTATATTCACAAACACAGTCTGATTGCTGAGGAATGCCTATATTTCTCATTTGCTGAACACCAGTGGTTTTGGCCTTTATCCTTATTGTACATCCAAGTCTTTTAGGTATATCTTTATCATAGAACATGTGTATGCATATTACAACCTGGTTTCACTATTTATTTGTATTGTCAGGAGCCCTCACTGTACAAACATAAAATAAAATAAAAGACATACCCTGCCCCAAAGATTCATAGATGTTCAGGCTAGAGAGGATCATTATAATCATCTAGCCTGACTTCTTGCATAAAACAGGAATTGTTATGGAATAGAATTTCACTTAGTGATTCCTGCATCAAGCACATAACTCCTGGTTCAGCTAGAACATAAATTTTAGAAAGAGAATCAATCTTGATTTAAAGACCTCAAGTGATAGAGATCCATTACATCCCTAGATAAGTTGTTTCAATGGTTAATTATCCTCACATTTTTAAAACTGTTATTTTTAGTCTGAATTTGTCCAGCTTCAGCTTCCAGCCATTGGATCTTGTTATACCTATGTCTGCTGGATTAAAGAGCTTTCTACTATCAGAAGTCTTTCCCCCACACTATTTTGTTATACTGCTGTCAAAAACATTATGTACATAATTGTAGTGCAGCCTCTCAATTCTTTTCCTAAGTACTATTCTTTAGCTGGGTTAGGTTATACTCTCTCTGTGCATGAGCTCAGACTTGTGCATTTTTGGTGCTACATACTGACCATGTTTTTACCAATGGGAGAAAGTATGCTTTTTAATGTGTTGGCTAATATGCATTAACTAACATTAAAATTATCTCTAGCAGCTAACATGTTAAAATAACTTTGCTACACTAGGATTTTAACATGTTTTAGCATTTCAGCTGTTCCTTGTGTCAACATGGCCACTGTGTCTAATTTTGAGAGGCCTCCACTCAACTCTTGCTGTTTCAGGATGCTGTATTAGGACAGACTGAAAATTAGAGTTGGAGAAGACTTTTGCTAGTACAGATTCAGAGACGTCTGGTTCAGGAACAAAATTAACAGCTCTCATGGGAATGAAGGGAGTGGTCTTGCAGGCTCTGAATTTCCCAACACCTCTACCTCACTACATACTGTGTGAATTATTAATGGACCTATTGGAGAGATTACTAGAAGCACAGGAAATGGGCCACATCCAGCTAAGACCACTTGACTGAAGTTGGGGAAGTGGGATAAACCAGAGAAGATTTAGGGGACACCTAGTCACACCCTAATTAGGAAAACATAATACTACAAATAGGATAGCATGCCCCAGTCCTCTTCTTGAGGTGGAAGGAGATCCACAAAGGGTGTAAACGGGCTGCTGAACCTCACCACAAGTAGATAATACAGCTGGTTGGAGAATCAGGAACTTTTAGAGGGAAGCATATAGTTGTGTAAAAAGAAAAGGAGTACTTGTGGCACCTTAGAGACTAACCAATTTATTAGAGCATAAGCTTTCGTGAGCTACAGCTCACTTCCTCAGATGCATATCGTGGAAACTGCAGCAGGCTTTATATATACACAGAGAATATGAAACAATACCTACTCCCACCTCACTGTCCTGCTGGTAATAGCTTATCTAAAGTGATCATCAGGTGGGCCATTTCCAGCACAAATCCAGGTTTTCTCACCCTCCACCCCCACACACAAATTCACTCTCCTGCTGGTGATAGCCCATCCAAAGTGACAACTCTTTACACAATGTGCATGACAATCAAGTTGGGCTATTTCCTGCACAAATCCAGGTTTTCTCACATCCCGCCCACCCCCATACACACACAAACTCACTCTCCTGCTGGTAATAGCTCATCCAAACTGACCGCTCTTCAAGTTTAAATCCAAGTTAAACCAGAACATCTGGGGGGGGGGGTAGGAAAAAACAAGAGGAAACAGGCTACCTTGCATAATGACTTAGCCACTCCCAGTCTCTATTTAAGCCTAAATTAATAGTATCCAATTTGCAAATGAATTCCAATTCAGCAGTTTCTCGCTGGAGTCTGGATTTGAAGTTTTTTTGTTTTAAGATAGCGACCTTCATGTCTGTGATTGCGTGACCAGAGAGATTGAAGTGTTCTCCGACTGGTTTATGAATGTTATAATTCTTGACATCTGATTTGTGTCCATTTATTCTTTTACGTAGAGACTGTCCAGTTTGACCAATGTATATGGCAGAGGGGCATTGCTGGCACATGATGGCATATATCACATTGGTGGATGTGCAGGTGAACGAGCCTCTGATAGTGTGGCTGATGTTATTAGGCCCTGTGATGGTGTCCCCTGAATAGATATGTGGGCACAATTGGCAACGGGCTTTGTTGCAAGGATAAGTTCCTGGGTTAGTGGTTCTGTTGTGTGGTATGTGGTTGTTGGTGAGTATTTGCTTCAGGTTGCGGGGCTGTCTGTAGGCAAGGACTGGCCTGTCTCCCAAGATTTGTGAGAGTGTTGGGTCATCCTTTAGGATAGCTTGTAGATCCTTAATAATGCGTTGGAGGGGTTTTAGTTGGGGGCTGAAGGTGACGGCTAGTGGCGTTCTGTTATTTTCTTTGTTAGGCCTGTCCTGTAGTAGGTAACTTCTGGGAACTCTTCTGGCTCTATCAATCTGTTTCTTTACTTCTGCAGGTTGGTATTGTAGTTGTAAGAAAGCTTGACAGAGATCTTGTAGGTGTTTGTCTCTGTCTGAGGGGTTGGAGCAAATGCGGTTGTATCGCAGAGCTTGGCTGTAGACGATGGATCGTGTGGTGTGGTCAGGGTGAAAGCTGGAGGCATGCAGGTAGGAATAGCGGTCAGTAGGTTTCCGGTATAGGGTGGTGTTTATGTGACCATTGTTTAGTTGTGTGTAAAGGATGGGCTAAGATAGCGATTCAGAAAGTGGGTGCATGGAGAAGGAAGTCCCTGGGACCTGCTGCGGTCCTCACAGGTTTAGAAATTTTGGGAAAAATCCTGAGCAAACCACCTTTTTAGGGATTTTCCTATCACTAATTTATTGACATTGGGACATTCTAACCTTACACACCTGTTCTTCACATTCTCGTGCCTGAAACTAACAACAAAGCAAATTTCCTCAGTGTAATATATTGAAAGTGGCTAGTGAGGAAAAATGTCCAGGAATGCCTGTAGAGCAAGGAACTCTCTGAACTACATGTCGCTGTACACATCTTTCAGCTAAATCAGAGATCCAACCCTCAGGAATGTAGATTTGTGACATGCTTGGAGATACTAGCTCTGTTAATCAATGAATGAATTACACTCATTCATATGCATTCTTGTTAACTGACAGAGTATGGTCTTGGTAATAGACCTCATTTAATTCACTCAAAAACAATTCAATACACATTATTACTAAATAGAAGATTGAAATATTCTTCATTATATTTCAGAACAGCACATGTGAGAGCACAGAATGGAAATTGCTCATATCATCTATGAGAGGGGACAAAAGGATTTTGTGAATGTCTCTCAGCAAAGAAGGGAAAGCCATGTAACACATTGGTATGTTGACTGAGATGAGTTATTATTTACGGAGCACCGCAAATGTACATCATATTTTACAGACACCTACAAAAGAAGATTCCTGCTCAGAGGAGTCTGCAATCTAATCCAGACAAATGTAGGCTAATAACTCAAAAGGAAGAGGAAGAATGGCTATCCTTGGCATGGTGATCAAAGTTGGAAGGCTTCATTAAAGACTTGGGTTTTCAGGGCAGATTTGAAAGAAGATTAAAGGTTGTTTGGCATGAAAGAAGGCAGCTTCTCTAAGTGTAGGAGTGACATGAAAGAAGGTGTGAAGTGAAAAGTGAGAGAAGGCAACAAATGTAATCTGAGTCTGGTGTAAATTAGGAGTAACTCCATTGAATTCCATGCAGTTTGATGAGTGTAAAACAGTGGGAGATCTGAATAAGCCCCCATGCCACAGTCTATATCACATATCACAACCAATAAGACAGCTCATGGTAGACTTTCCCTTCGTTACAAGGCATGAAGTCGGTGGGGCCATTGCTGCCACCTTGCACCAATGCAAATTTTAACTGAACAAAATTATGTCTCTTTTCATCCTACTTACCTGTATTTATATTCCATTAGCATCCTCTCAGCCTCCAACATCATTAACATCCCTAGAACTGCTGAACCCATACACCACCTGCCCTCATGGATCGGCACTTCTCTGTCTCAGGTTTTTTTATAATGCCCATCACCAAAGTATGGAATGCACATCAGATGGCTTTGTTCCTAATAATTACAGTTGGTGAAGTCACAGACTTGAAGGGTCTATCAGGGTTGTTGCAAGCAGGCAAAGAACTAAGAGGCTCAGGAACTCTAAGGCTATGGATAGGATTTTGGGACAGAAGGAGACTAAGACTGGGAAGCAAGTATAGAGAAGGTTGGCTGAGGGGCGCGGTTGGGATTCAGGTGGAAAGGTAGAGGCAATGCTAAAGTGGGAGAGATGGGTATCTCAGAGAAAGGTAATTATTCGAAGCAGCAACTCAGTTTTGGGAGATGATAACATCTGAGTAATTTTCCCCTTTGTTTCTCCAGTGTTTAATGGTGTTATTGGAGGGTGATTCCAAGAGTTAATGGTCTGGTGTTCCAATGAATCTGATCATATTCAGAAAATGTTTTCATTCCCCTCCTGTTTTCTCTTCTACTGTGTTTTAGAATTTTAATTTTGAACTTTTTCCCCCCAGATATTTTCCAGGTAGAAGATCCTCTTAATCTGCTTAGTTTAGGAAAAAATATCCCAATGTGTTAAAGAAAGAAAGATGTCAAGGAATGCCATATATGGTAGAAATATACAAAGTGTAATGGGGGAGGTTGGATTTCTTCTCAACATCAGCCCCAGATTTTTTTTCCTGCAATGTTCCTGATGTAATAATGCCATGGGTTTGATTTTCCAATCTGTTCACATTCCACATGGATGGAGTGGAAGGGGAAGGATGTGGGGGGAGTGTCACATTGAGCTGGTTGCAGTTCCCTGATTGAGAGCTGCCCAGCCTCAGCGCAATTGAAAGGTACACAAGGGCAATTAATTTATGCCACTGCCATATGGTTCCTGAGGGATCTTACATCAATGGAGGAACAGGCATAATTGAGCTTCACTTCACCACACCTCTTCCCCGTTACCTAGATGCCCTGCCCAACAGAATGCCTCAATATGCCCTTACACTGGGGACAATGAGATGGCTAGCACATGCCACACTTCCGCCAGCAGAGAGTTCCCCTGCAAAGGAGGAGTACAGCGCTGGTTATCTCCAGCCATTTTAAGGCCATTTTGCCCTGCTTACATGGCACAAAGTGGCCTTAGTGGACTTGAGAGCCCTGTAACCTGAAGGTTGCAACATGCATTGGTCAGATGCATACATTGCAGGGTTATATGTAATTTGTGATTTTAACAGTAGCCTTGAAAATGGTATCAGAAATGGAGGTAAATATTATAGGTCAAATCCTCAACTGGTATGAATGGGAGCAGTGCATTGCCTTCAGTGGAGCTTGGTACAGTTTCACCAGCTGATGATCTGACATTTCCCATTCATATATATTTGCTAATGTTGGAACTCTGCAGATACTACTTAACATTGCTTATCCAGGGATGGATAAACTCTTTTTGCCTCCATTCGAGACCACTTGAACATCATGGGTTTGACAGGTGAGCCTGAACTCTTAACATTTATTGGGACCATATTCCACCTAGGAGAGCCTGTGGAAAAAGCAGCTATGGATGGTAGGTAGAGAGAAAAAGTTTAAGAACAAATTAGCTATAGTGTAGAGAATGGCTGAGATTTTCAGAGAAGTCTAAAGGATTTGGATACCCAGTTCACATTAATTTTAATTGGGCATTCAAATCCCCTAGGCAGCTTTGAAAATCTCTGTCATCCTCTACAAGTCACTTGTGTGGCTAGCTTTGGGGAGGGGGTTATTCCATCCATAATATACACAATTCAGATTTCCCTTTAATTAGGAAAACTTTAATAAAACCTAAGGAGCTTTGTAATGATATCTCATATTTTCCCCCTACCTTTCTGTCCTCAATTATATCTTGTCTATCTTTTCATGCCAACTCCAATATTGTCCCACTTCTCGTTAGTTGCACATTTTGAATTAAATTGCACTTCTGTACTCTCACCACTAACATACCTCCAGCCTTATTTCCTCCATTTAATGTACGCTCCTCTCTGTGCCTGGGAGTTAAAATCTCCCACTAATACAACTCTGCCCTTTTGCCTGCTTTTTTATTTGAGCAGTGATTTCACACTCCAGTTGTTCTTTTTGGATAAGTGGCCAATAACATTCATATAGCTAGTTTACTCTCTGAAACATTTCAATTATCAGGCCATAATAACTCTACATCATTACCAGTTACTTCCACATTTCTTCTTGCATGGAACAACAGATTTATAAAAGCAAAATAATGTTCCCTCTCTCATTCTGCATGTTCCTCTGTGTGACCTCAACACTCAAGGGTTCTTTCATTCAGAGTTATTATCTGGGCTTCCCATGTACAAAAGTGGGCTGCACTGATTTCTTCACCCTTTTGACCTTGTTCAGAAGCTCAGGACAGTCATATCACCAAGAATCCTGTCCTCAACAAGCACCTTTTGATGGCAATGCAGGCTCTGAGTGCTCAGATACCTCTGATAATCAGATAATAAATACTTTAGCTAGATAAATGAGACAGATGTCTTCTCTGCATGCTTTCATGTGAAGAGGATGATACTGTGCTCACTAAGGTATGCTAGTTTCACCTCACTAAAGATGCCAAACGAAGATGGGATTAGTAGGGTGGACTGCCTCATTCAACATGAGACATCACTTCTGTTATCTCTCCTATTCTCTTTACAACAAAGCTACATTGCCATCATAAATCCCCTTAGATATGAGCACACCTGTTGTTACTTTAATATGCCAAAGTCAATGAGCTAAAGGCTGGAGTAAATCCTCATCTGGTGTAAATCTACAAAACTCCATTAACTTAAATGCAACAAGAGCAATTTACCCCAGCTGAGGATCTTGGTCCTATTAGAAAAAATAACAAGATGTTCACAGGAACTCTTGACTGTTGTACTGTAGCTTCACAACTTAGTAATGTAATATAATGGGTTTACAAGACAACACTGTAAAATCCTGCTGTATATTGTGTTGCATGAGAGTACAGCCTGCAGAGACTCTTTGCAGGCAAGGCAATGGCCCCAAGGAAATTGCTCAAGAACAAAGGACTCACAGTAAGACAGGATAAGGCACAAGTGGTGTAACTAACCTGAGAAATGGGCAATATACCGCAAGAAAATAACTTTGACTGAGTCCATTCACATAAGGTGAAATCCTGGCCTGACTTGAAATTATGCCAAACTCCCACTGACTTCAAGAGGACCAAGATTTTAGCCCTAGTCTTTGTTGCTCTTTGATATGATGCAACGTAAGAATCAGACTTTGCAAATATTGATTCTGCAAAAGATTGATTTCATCATCCCTGATGGTGTGATGATAGGTCCAGCATATAGTGGAGAGCAAGAATATGCTTTCTTCTGTAAATATTATATTATCATCAAAAGAGAATTTATTGGAGGTGATAATGAAGTAGGAGACAGAAGAGAAAATTCATTTGTTCTCTCTCTTATTATGCATGGTGGACCAGATCCTTAGCTGGTGTAATCTTGCATAGCTTTCTGGAGCTACATCAGTTTACACCAGCTGAGAATCTGGCTCCTTATCTTTTTAGCTAATACTGAGAAGGATTATAATGGTTATAAAGGTGGCCTACAGAATCAGCTTGCATGTACTGGGAGCTGATATGCAATATCTCTTTCTGTTAGGAAACTGTAGTTGGCAAACCTGGTTATTTTCACTCAAAATATATTGCAGCCGTGTGTGCAATTTTAGCTGTCTTTATGCTTCTAAATTTAATTTTAACATGATGCTTCAAATTGGCTACACTTATTTTTCTTTTAAATAAACTGAACAACAACATCGCTTTTATTTATTCCCTACCCCAAGTTACATATGGCAATTCAGTGCTTATTGTTTGCACAGAACATATCAGAACACTAGCATGAGCAATTCCCTAGCAATGAGTCTTACTTATTCTCACTCAGAAGAGCTTTTAGGCCTTTATTGAAAAGCAAGTAGGTAAAAGACTAACAGCTGATGCAACTGTCTGCCTTTACCAGATTTTTATTGTGCATGCTTTAGATTTTGCTATTAATGTGTATGGTCTATTTATAACTATGTGTTAATTGCTTTAGAAATGTAGACCTATATTTAATCATAGCAGCATACCCAAACTTTCCATTGGGTTGGGGACCTCTACTGAGCTACTCTCAGAGCATCTAGAGGGAAGGAGAGAGCCACTTCAAATGAATGCCCTTTCTTCCTGGAAAAAATATTCTTTGCGTTTTCCTCAATAGACATGGGATGTTTCCAAAGATACTGTAGTCTCACAAATGAGTCAGCCTTCTGTGGCCAAGAATATTATTCAGTTTCTGCATGACCTGTTACAGCACATTCAGTCATTCACAAAGGACGCAATCCTGTCTTGCGTTGGGAGTTTGAGGCACTCAACACCTCCAGCAGTTGCTCAGCACTCTGCAGGATTGAGCCCCAAGTCACCTTACTCTCACTCTGTAATAGTAACAAAATGCATTTATGTTGCCTTTGCGACAAGTATATAGCAAAGAGATACAGTACACAGAACTGGAGGTACCTCGACAACATGAAAATGCTAGCTAGATATTAAGTAGTAGATTTTTTTACAGGTGCCCATCACCACAGTATCTGAGCACAGAGAGGGAGGATGTGATGCTAGGAAACTTTTTCACTTTGTTTTGAATTAAACCTTCACCTTAAAAAAATAAATTAAGAAACAAACAAAGAGATTTCAAGATCATTATTCTTGCTTTAAAAAACAAACAAACCATAACCATTCTCAAAAATTGTTTAGTTTTTATCATTAAACCTTCTAAATTCCAATCCCTAATCAAACTGTCTCCTACATATAATTCCCACCCTCCCTGCCAACCCCTTTTCCTGACCTGACATGGTTCTTCCATCATCTTCTCCATCTACGGTGCAAATGGGCCTTTTCCGCACTAATATGTCGCTCCCGCAGGAAGTCTCTGTTGATGTCAGAAGTCGGGAGTGAGGCTGCTGGGGCAGGACTGGCGTGCTGCTGCCTGGTCCTCTGCTGCTGCTGGTTTCCTGTTTTTACTCCCGCTGAGCTGGGCTGTTCCTAGGAGGTGGATGAAGTTGGGAGGCTTAAAACAGCCCCAGGTTTATCTGGGGATGGGCCCTTTCTGACCAGCTCTTCCACCATCCATTCTCTCCAGCCTGCTAAATGGCTGTAGGCATTTGCAATAAATAAGGATACATGAACCTCAACAGGCTTGGAAATGTCCTTCAGATAAGCTTCCAAATGTTGGGGTGCTTATCTGAACTGAGTTACCAACACTTCTTAGTATCTGCAAAATAGATTCATAGATTCATAGATACTAAGGTCAGAAGGGACCATCATGATCATCTAGTCTGACCTCCTGCACAACGCAGGCCACAGAATTTCACCCACCCACTCCTGTGAAAAACCTCTCACCTATGTCTGAGCTACTGAAGTCCTCAAATCATGGTTTAAAGACTTCAAGGAGTAGAGAATCCTCCAGCAAGTGACTCGTGCCCCATGCGACAGAGGAAGGCGAAAAACCTCCAGGGCCTCTTCCAATCTGCCCTGGAGGAAAATTCCTTCCCAACCCCAAATATGGCAATCAGCTAAACCCTGAGCATACGGGCAAGATTCACCAGCCAGATACTACAGAAAATTCTTTCCTGAGTAACTCAGATCCCACCCCATCTAATATCCCATCGGACAATTAGCTTATTTACAGGAAATGAAATTAAAATGTAATGTTTGCTCTATCTGTTAGACACCACCACCAACAACTGAACTGTTTCCTCCTTGTCTAGGTTCAAGTAGTTTACAAAAACAGCTTTTCTCATGAGGTTTCTGGTACTCCCAACTTCTGGTCATGCTATAAATGCCACAAGAACAGCCTTCCCTGCGAGATTTTGTCACTTCCAATTCCCATCATGGCTAAAGCCAGAATGCGCGGAGACATCATGCAAAAACCTGTTTTCAAAATTAACTGTTTTGAAACAGGGTTCGGCCATAGTTTTGGAGGGTGCATTGGGTAGGTTCTTATCTTATTTAAATTGCCTCCACCTTTCCTAATTTGCAGTAACCCACAAGTTTCCTCCCTTGCCTGTTCCCACTAATGCCTGTGAACTTCACAGCACATCCCCTGATGCTTTCCAGGAGAGACAGGGTCCATACACACATGGCACCACTGTACGCATACATCTGTGCTTTGAAATCTTAATACAAGTTGGCAATTTCAGGAGTCAGCTACAATGTGTTATAATCTTAACACAAAGCAATCATGTATATATCTACAGGGCTGCCCCAGGGTAGCGGTGGCAAAAGGGGTAGTTTGCTCTGGATCCCTCCTTTGAGAGAGCCCCCAAACCAATGAAATTTGAGTGAGTGGTGTTGTGTGCTAGTGCACAGGATTACAACCCCTCTCTGGTTTGGCCCAGTTGCTGAAAGTGCTGAGTGACACTGCAACCCTATGAACAGGTCACAATGCCACTCACTCAAATTTGGCCCAGTGCCACCCCGTCATGACAGAGGAACAGCTGGGCCAAGCTTGAGTGGTGATGCAACCCCATGTACCAGGCCGCAACACCTGGAGAGGGAAACTAGCTCCATCCTCATGGGACAGAAGCTGCCGCTGTGGGGTGAGTGCAGGGAGTGCTCACTCTCCCTCCCCCTCCCTGGCACCTCAGTTTCACTGCAAAGAGGGAGGGGGCTCAGGTTCAAGTCCTTCTCTATCTGACTTCTGAAGCTGACAACTTGTGATGGGTAGCCAGGGCTGTGTGCTGATAGCTCAGTGCTAACTGTTTTGGGAGCTATAGTGGAAAAGCACTCCAAAAGAGCTAGTATTATTGTTGTTGTGTGCTCTGCAGCTGCAGACTCTCATTCTAGTCTTGATTCTTCAACAGAGATACACGTTTGTGAGGACTGGAGGGATTTCCTCTGTTTGCTAGTGGTCATCCCTATCATTGGAAATGCTCAAGATCTGACTCGTTTGGTAGCTCTGTCCTCAGAAGAAAAAGGAGGCTGGCAAAACCAGAAATAGCAATGTCATATGTAGGGGATCCTGGATTTTAAACCAAATAAAGATGCAAATGACAGGCTCCTATGCATTCATATGTATTAACAAAATTCTTGCTGAAGGTGACCTTTAACTTGCAGAATCTGAAAAATCATTGCTGGGGTTGCAAAAACGCCGCAAGGCTGTGATTTAATAAGGGGGAAGCAGCCTTTAATTTAGACTTGCCTGGCTTTCGTTCTGTCACAGTTGTAACAGTGGTAGAAGTTCTACACCCTGTTGAAGCCAATGAAGAAATACAAAAAAAATGAGAGCAGGACTGGGCCTATTGTTTTGTCTCTTAAGAAAATAAATATTTAAAGGGAAAGTATACATTATTTTACTGTAGGGCAGAGAATCTCATCACTCTGAAGCCATAGTAAAAGCATATTTATTTCTGAGGTGACTGACGATGTATTAGGGTAATAATTTACCAAGTAATTCCAGTCTGATATAAATATATATTTGCTTATCTATTTTGCTAAATTCATATTTAACTTTCAAAATACACAGCTGCTTTGGAGGCCATCACTGAGGTTTTTATTTATATAACTCTTATTGTATGTGTATTTATTAATTTGGAGCAACATTTTGAATTTTACATGACGAGCTAAATTCATCAGTGGTGTAACTTTACTGGAGAGAACAGAATTATACCACTGTTACTTACCATAGTATCTATTAATATGCAAAACAAGGAGACAAGTGCACCTGGACTCAGGATACCTGGGTTCTATTCCCAGCTCTCACCCAGACTCCAGCTCTTAGGGGCAGGGACTCGTAGACTTTAAGGTCAGAAGGGACTACAATGTTTGTTCAGTGCCTAGCACAATGGGAGTCCCCAGTCGGTTGTAACCACTACATGCTCCTATAATAAAATAATAAATAATGATGCTAACAAAATCTTGTATTTACACACCTACTGTATTATAAAATGTTGTTTAACACAAACAAGATATATTCTGTACAAAATACAAACCTACAAATCTATTATGGGGAACAACAGGACATGTTGTATACATATACATACACGCATCCATGTCTACATCCCCCCTCCTCTGCTACATACACTCACCTACAAGAAACAAAACGTTAAGAGAAGATATATAAGAAATCTTTTTGTCAGACAATAGAATCCTAAGTGTGCTGGCCAGATGCTCAAGATTCATGTGTCTTTCTGAGTCAGCAAAAAAATAAATTCCATCAGAATGATTCTTCAAAATGGAATCTCTGCACCAATCAACTCCCCAACACCACCCCTTGACCTGCCCCTTACTGTGGATTCTCCAGCCATGTGTCTGGGGTCATGTCGATCTTCCTGTCAGCATTATTGTCATTTACAGGCTCTGGAACATGAGGCTTATATACAGCAGGTATAATTTTTCGACCATACAACTTAAGGTTGTACCAGAGAGAGAAGATCCCTCCTGCGCCATATGGTCAGAAATCATCAGGTATCACTAACATTTCTTCCTGTTTCACCCTTGAGGTCAGAAGAGTTTCAAAGAATCTGTAGAGTCCCTCTTGGCATTCACTCTTGTATCATCAGTGTCATTTGGAATCTTGTGGTGAAATGCAATACATGGACATTTAGGTCTTGATTCAGCAACATGCTCAAGTATGGGCCTAACTTTAAGCATTTGCTGCAGTTGGATGCCTCACACGCGTAAAGAGTTAGTAATGTGCTTAAGTACCTTGCTGAACTGGGATCTTAAAGACTAAGGCCTGATTCTCATTAATACGAAGGCTCTTTACATCACTACAGCAACTTAAAGGGGTATTAAAGTGGATGTATAAACAGAATTTACTCCCACTTTCAGACCGTCTTTACGAAGTGCACTATACTTTTTTTTGTTACACTGTATTTCTTTCCAGCTTTTCCAAGAATACTTGCCATACAACATGAGCCTTCCAGCAAAGATGGCAGAGAGAATAATGAAGGGCTGAAATCCCTCATCTCCTGCAACTGAAGAAGGAATAACTATTGTATTGGTCTGAGCAGACAATGAAGGAGGAGGCTGCAGTGTGCCAGTGGAGAAAAAGTGCAAAAATCTGGGAGTTTCACCTTCAGATTCTGGCTATCCTCACAGATCACTGAGAAGACAAGTATAACCTTCTGTCTAGGGAATTCATTCCTGAGAAACTGGGGCTCAGCTGAAAGGAGCAGGCATCTCTAAAGAAGTCCTTGAGATCATGGCACTTATCCGCCTGTTTCAAGAACTCTCTTCGGTGATGCCTTTTGTATCTTTCTAAGAGAGCCAGGATTGAAGATACCATGGCGGTGAGCGTGGAGTAAAAATCTAGATAGTTAGGTCGATAAGACTGGAGTGTTTTCATCTACTTTTCAGCACGCAGCACTGAATGTACGTGTGTCTTGGAACCTATCAGTGTTTCTTTAACAAATGTGAAAGGTGAGTGATGGAAAAGCAATTGTTATCTTGGGAAGATTCCCATTAGCAGAATAAGTGAAGTAAGATTGCTTAGACAGAATCGGTGTTAGGCTTGTTCTTGCATCTCCATTATATCTGAACAAATGTGCTCTATCATAAAGAGGGCTGTGTGTCACCGGTGCTGGCAGAGAGGAATAATTGGTACCAGAAGAGATGTCTTTTACCAAAGTATAGCAGGATGCCTGTATTATGCCCTCATTGCTTGGCATCAATTTGTCAGCTGTCACGCTGGTTTCATACTATGGAGAGTGAATGTAGGAAGACAGAAACAAAACATTTTTTCCAGCATTAACATTGTTCTAGAAATCTACTACCAGCTTCTATACCAGTTAATCCACTTCCCAAAAATACTGTTGCCTTTCTTCTGACGGCCAAATCATCATCTAAATGTGTTTTATCTGTCTGCTTCCAGCATCAGCTAATGTGGAAATATTTACGGAAGTTGTATGTGTACATTTCAGACATCAAGTCCCCAGTGAGAATTTTCAGTAAGCCTACTATGGACTGGTTAGCTATCCTGCATTCATTTTTGAGCAAGTATGAATTATTAGTCATTCTTACATGGGATCCTTTAACACCCATTGATGAGGTCATAAATAGCTCAAAGTGTTCTGAGCTCAAAGTGTCACAGATTAAAAAGGTGAATATCATAATTAAGAAGAAAATGAAATAGATGAAGGGTCTCTTCAACAACCAAAATATTGGTTAAAAACTTGGTAAAAATATTGGTAAAAAAGCCACATTCTGAGGCTTGACTCCAAACCAGACTAATGATGTCTGGTTTTGGGCCTTGCCTTAAGTAAAACGCTGTCCACGTGCAGTCAGACCTTACCAAATGCAGCACTGGCCCACCTCATATAAAAAGTGGGACTGTGACAAACACCTACTTCATAGTTGTAAAATTGCTGAATATATTTTCCTCCACTAGAAGTTGTGTATGTAAATTAATCGCCATTTCCATCCTGCCACAGCAGTCGCATCCTCTCCCACCGGTGATTCGGGGGCAAAGGGGGGTCTAAAGATTATGATGGATACCTACTGGGATTGCCTCTCTGCAGCTTTAGATGCCTACATAACTTTAAAAATCAGAATCAGGGACCAAGAGCCAAACTATATTACCCTAGTTTCATACCACAGTAAAATCGGTGTAATGGAGTAAAGAATCAAGCCCTAGGACTTCAAGCATAAGGAAGTAACAGCAGGAGTTTTTTGGGGAAAGGAACCTTAATATGCAGGGGGAAAAGAGAATTAATCAAAACTAGAAGTGGTAGATTAGAAGGGAAGGGTAGAAGAAAAATGCTAAGAGATAAGGACACAGGAAAGACAAGGAGGGGAAAACAACTATTGGGAAGCAGAAAGGAAGAGAACAGTAACCAAAGCAAGGAAAGAAAAAAGGGGAAAGGAGAATTGAAGAATGGAAAGGGAAAATAAGCAAAAGAAAATATGTTCTAGCAGGAAACTATTTTATTTTCCCCTTTCTCCATATCTGCTACTTCCACTTGCATTATAACAGCAGGTCTCCCCTTTAACTTCAACCATGGATGTTTCCTGCATCTGTGACAAAACCCCCACAAGTCATCAGCAGAATTTAGACCTGGAAACTGTAGCACAGACCTCTGCCACTTGAGCTAAAGGAGTAACTCCATTACTTGGTAGTAGTAAAAAGAAAAGGAGTACTTGTGGCACCTTAGAGACTAACCAATTTATTTGAGCATAAGCTTTCATGAGCTACAGCTCACTTCATCGGATGCATACTGTGGAAAATACAGAAGATGTTTTTATACACACAGATCATTAAAAAAATGGGTGTTTATCACTACAAAAGGTTTTCTCTCCCCTCACACCAATCTCCTGCTGGTAATAGCTTATCTAAAGTGATCACTCTCCTTACAATGTGTATGATAATCAAGGTGGGCCATTTCCAGCACAAATCCAGGTTTTCTCTCCCCCGCCCCACAAAACCCACTCTCCTGTTGGTAATTCAGGGGACACCATCACAGGGCCTAATAACATCAGCCACACTATCAGAGGCTCGTTCACCTGCACATCTATCAATGTGATATATGCCATCATGTGCCAGCAATGCCCCTCTGCCATGTACATTGGGCAAACTGGACAGTCTCTACGTAAAAGAATAAATGGACACAAATCAGATGTCAAGAATTATAACATTCATAAACCAGTCAGAGAACACTTCAATCTCTCTGGTCACTCGATTTCTGATCTCAAAGTGACTATCCTTCAACAAAAAAAACTTTGAAAACAGACTTCAATGAGAGACTGCTGAATTGGAATTAATTTCCAAATTGGATACAATTAACTTAGGCTTGAATAGAGGCTGGGAATGGTTGATTCATTATAAAAAGTAACCTATTTCCCCTTGTTTATTCCTTTCCCCCCCACTGTTCCTCAGACGTTCTTTTTAAACCCTGGATTTGTGCTGGAAATGGCCCACCTTGATTATCATACACATTGTAAGGAGAGTGATCACTTTAGATAAGCTATTACCAGCAGGAGAGTGGGGTGGGGGGAGAGAAAACCTTTTGTAGTAATAAACACCCATTTTTTTCATGGTCTGTGCGTATAAAAACATCTTCTGTATTTTCCACAGTATGCATCCGATGAAGTGAGCTGTAGCTCATGAAAGCTTATGCTCAAATAAATTGGTTAGTCTCTAAAGTGCCACAAGTACTCCTTTTCTTTTTGCGAATACAGACTAACATGGCTGTTACTCTGAAACTTGGTTGTAGTAGGAGACGGTTATCCTCTAATGGATCAGCCACTAGAGGGGGATGTAAAACACACTTTGCCTATAAATTACGTGCTTTCCATGTGATTACAAGCCCCTATAGGATCAAAACGCTCGATAATCAATTGGAAAATCCATAAAATTTGACTAGTTTGTACACAGTGTTCACTGTCCCAGGCCCTAGAGATGATTTACTTCTTCTGTGTCTGACATTACCAGCTAGAGAGGTGAAATCCCTCTATAAGAGAAGAAATTTCAGAAGTGTTGCTTAGATGTATAGATATTGGAGGATAAATGGGAATAAATTATCGAACATCCCATTTAGTGTTTCAGTTGAGGGCATCCTGCTTGAACAACAGTAGAGGATTTGAGGATTAAAAGGGAAGCTTTTAAAAACAATTTCAAAAGTAAAGTATGCATTTTGCATTGCCAGTCATAATTTTAAGAACATTCAATCCTGATTTGTAATATTAATATTTTGACATATTATACAGATTGGAGATAATTGGATTTAAGCCTTAGCCACTATGCTAGATGAATCAAGTTAGCTTAACAGGAATGAAAAGCCTCAAGATGTAGGCTGGCACATTTGAAGCCATATTAACTGACCATATTCTAGCCTAGATTAAGGGTATGTCTACACTGCATATGCCTCATGGTGGCATGTAAAGTACATACACTGCACACACCCCAGCCTAGGTACAAATAGCAGTGAAGACAGGCACTGCTGAGGCAAGTAAAAACACACTTAGGGTATGATCCTACACAGCTCTCTACACACCCAAGCCGTGCCTTCCCATCTACACGGCTAGTTGGAGCAGTGTAGTGTCTCACTACCTCCCTGCTACCAGAGTCTTTTTCCACCACAGGGAAAGGTTCTAGCAGCAGGGAAAGGCTCTGACAGCTGCCTGCTGCTCGAGCCTTTCCTTGACACAGGTAAAGACTCTGATAGGGGGAAAAGTTGGGCAGGGAGGAGCTGCCGGAGCCTTTCCCCTCTGCCTTCCCCCTGCCAGAGCCTTTCACTGCAGCACGTAGCTACACGTACCTTACATACTGACACCAGTGGTATGCAGTGTAGACATAGCTTATAACACGGCCAACTAATATGGTTTCCAATTTGTTAGTTTGCATCTGGATAGAGATTTCCAGCTGTGTTAAGCTAGCTCAGTTAACGTGATTGAAATACACACCCGTTTTGCCTGTCAGGACTGAGCCTATGAGTCCAACCCTTCAAGGAGTTTAGAGTCCTTAGCACTTCATAGGATCAGACCTTAAATTATACTGAGATAAAAACACCTGCTATAAGCCTTATTTCATACAATCTCCACTTGAGATGACATCCAAAAGGAAATTTCCCACTAGGGAAATACTGGAACACTTGGCCTGGACCAGTCAACCTGGAAAAAAATACAATTGGGGATCTGATGAAAAAGCCTTAGTAACAAATTAAATGATTCTTTGGTAGCAACATAACTGCTATTTTCTTGATGGTACATAAAGAGGAATAAAATCAAGTTTATTCTTCCAGAGCTGTACCACCTCAGTGCTTCCAACAATAGTAAAGTCTTATTTTAGGGCAAACCCGTGCAAGACATCCATTGGAGTTACTAACTTGTTTTGTAAGGCAAGCAGGCTCTCAGAGAAGTAACCAGATATATCTGCTCCTTCTGTGTCCTTGAGACATACTTAGTAAGAGAGTGATGTTTTACACCAGGGGTCTCAAAGTTCCGGCCTGTGGGCCATCTGTGGCCCAAGAACCTCCCAACTGCGGCCCACAGAAGAGACACACATGCAGCCATGCTGCCAGCAATGTCTGTTGCAGGCACTGCCCCCCCTCCCCTGCAGCTCCCATTGGCTGGGGGAGAGGGACAGAGATACCATCACTAGTCGCTGGGCAGAGTCAGCCATGGAGGCAGCATCACTTTTTTCCACAATGAATATAAACAAGTCAAAATACCGAACACACCTGTCTGAGGTGCACCTTGTTGCAATCCTGAAGGTTTCAACTGCTCAGTCACTGAGGCCAAACATCAACAAACTGACAGAGCTGAAGCACTCCCAGGTGTCTGGCAAACACTAAAAACTCTCTGGCAGGCGAAGAATTGTATAAAGTCATATGACAATTTTATTATTTCTAAGAAATTCAAAATAAAAATACAATATAAATGTTTTCTTTTCTGAACACCATCTTCAGTGAGATTATTAGCCTGCTGGGAGGATTTGAGGACTGGTGCTGGCCCTAAGGTAAATTGAGTTTGAGACCCCTGTTTTACACAATCACTCTTCCTACTGTAACCACATAAGAGTGCAGCAGGAAAGGAGAAGAGAAACAAACGGGAAGGTCTGCCAAGGTGAACAAACAGCAAAACGTAGCAACTAGTTAGGCAAATGGGTATGCACCCTGTTGATCTTATGTATTATATAGAGGAAAGACACATACTACCGATGGAAAGAGGGGAACAACAATACACTCTCCCAGCAGAGGTAAGGATTCAGAGAATTCCATGCTTTTGTAATAGCTTTGCCCTCTCATAGTAGGAGAGTAAAAGTGAAGAATGTACATAATATACATCCTATATATCACTGTAGTTGTTACTAGTGCCCTTCGTCTTTTTCCCCCCAAATGGTAGACCTGCTGCTTTGAGATAGGATGACGCTCAGTTTAAAGTTTCAATAGGATGAAACTCCCAGAACCGGTGTCCGGTTTGTGTAGAGAAGCATCCTTTAGCGTTGACCATGCTGCAGCTTTGTATACGTCCAGTAGCTTACACCAAGTATGTACAGCTGCTTATGTGTTTGGGTGTTCAGAGTTGAATGAAGGTGAACTGCAGTGAAAAAATCAGTGTTGAGTTAAGCCCAGATTTCTCTTCTGATAGTCCAGGGGGAATCATGGGGGCATTCAGCACAAACATGAGTTTTGATTAATGTTTATACAATGTATTTTTTCTCCTTGTAAAAATCTGTTCTCCTGTATTCACTACAGAAGCCCCAGAATACATCATTCTGACAGATCACAGACACCAGATGAGTCAGCAAATGTAGCAGACTTCTGGTATCTAGGATTCCTGACAATGATGTACTTGGGGGATCTCTAAAACTACTAGACTGGCAGTGGATTTTCACAGATTTTTTTGCTCTAAGTTACATATAGAATGGCCTGCCTAGTCAGGTTAGTTAGGGCATTAAACACAGAAACCGGTGCCTACCTCAAAATATAACTTTGCATGTCACCTTTTCAGGAGGAGAATTATATAGCGGTTTTGCCCTCTACTGGCTAAAGACATCTATTGGAGATCCTTCTTTGTCTGCTCCACAGCCATTACACAGACTCAAAGTTTTAGCAGAAGTTTTTGCACCTCTGCAAAGCTAAGTGGATCTGTATAGCAGTTGATCCCTGCCCATGGCCTTTCTCCTTTCTGAATCATCTCTGCCCCACTCCCAAACCCTACAGCATGTGGAAGTGCACAAAGCCCCTATAGAACTGAGCTCCATAGTGTGCATGTGTTACGGACACTCTGAACAGACTCCCTCCCACCTCCTAACTCCTGTGTTGCATGGAACCAAACTTGTTCCATTGCATAGGGGCTCTCTATGGCCATGGAAGTGGGAGTCAGGTTTTGCCCCTATTTATTACTTTAGATTAACATTGGAAATGCTGAGTCATTAATGAGAGGTTGTAGATAATTTTATGCAAGCAATGTATTTATACATTATGGCCAATGTTTCCAAAATGACCAGTGATTTGGGATGCCTCAATTCTGAGTGTTCAACTTCAGACACCTTTAAAGGGGCCCAATTTTCAGAAAATTCTGCCCTCTGAAAATCAGACCCCTTTTAGATGTCTCTAGTTGGTAATCTGAAATTATTAGTTACTTTGGAAGATCCTGGCCCATATAAATAAACGTGATGTGCCCATCACCAAATGGATGCTGTATATAAAACTCTACCAATGCTTAAAAGTCAGAAATAGGGCCCAGTGAACCAGCCACAGACCCACCCCAGCACTAATGTCTGGCCCATCTCTGCAGAAGGGTAGGTGGAAATAAAGGAAGTTAAATGGGCATGAATAAAATCACCCCAAGCTGGATGGACTCAACAGATGCCAGACAAATGTAACCTCATCATTCCAACTCTCGTCCTTTGCACAAAATCAACATCACCAAGCATGAGAAAATTATCCACTTAAAAATCTTTTCTAACAATTCAATTGCATTTCTGGCAGCCCTCTACAACTGACCAGCACACACATCAGAGCACTGTCACCCAAATCCCAAACAAGAACTCCATTTAATTGGTAAGCAAGCCACTATTGCTCACAGAATGGTCATTCATTTTCAAGTGTTTGGGTTGTTTTCCTCCCTCTTTCCTTTACCTTTCTCCCACCCCCTTTGCACTTTGCTTCTCAAAAAGCCACAGCTGCAGTAAAACTGTAGATGTGACTGAACACGTGTATACCTGGGAACTGGTTACCTTAGTAACAGCAAGCAAAGTGCTCTAATATTATGCTGCCTTCATTTTCTCTTGTGTTCTTAGTTGTTTGGATAATAGATATGCATACTAAGTACTCAAATCAATATTGATTCCAGCAGATTAGAAGCTGAGTGAATAAGAAAGTAGGGTTGGTTCTGCTTGTAAACTAACAAAAAAAATCTATGAGTTGCCAAATACTCCCCAAAGAACAGACAGGCACTTTGACAACATACCTTTGTTAAATTCAAAGTGTCCATGTACCATGGCACCATCTACAATACAGTACTGTAGCCCTACTAATAATAGCAATCACTGCATTTTGAGATGGTCAGACATCTGCAACTTTGTACTTCTGTTCCACTTACAGCTTCATTAAACAGAGACCCTTTGAGGACTGGGATTCACTTAAAAGATTTATATTATTAGTTTTCTGATATGTTCAAGCAGTATCTGATATACATCAACAATTTGTGCTGCGCAATTGGCCATGATTAGTTATGGCTACTTTATGCAAAACCAAAGTAATAAATAATGTAGTGTGTTTGTAGTTTCCTGGTGAATGAATGATAATACAGATAATTTACATGTACATCATTCAGTTACTCAGAATGTAACACAAAGGATGTAGTGACATGATTAGTTTCACAGAGCACAGGGAGAACTTAATAGTTCTAACCATTTGTCCTCCATGCATTCCTAAAGTATATGCCAATATATTTATAATATAGAAATAAAAACTGTGTGTGTGCTTGCATTTAAGACATCCTCCAACACATGCCAAAAACAAATGTCCAAAAAAGGAGTATCTGGATGTAACAGGATTGTTAGGAACATAGTACAAATCCAGAACAATCCTAGAGAGAGGTAACAAAGCAGCACTCTTATATAATAAATTGGCAATTGTTACAAATCAAATGGCTTTGCTGGCTTGTACAATGGACTGTTGCTTATAGAGAACTTTAGATACAATCAATAGGACCTTTAAAAAAATCACTTTCTGTGCTGATCTTACTTGCAGATTTTTAACTCCCTTATTTGATTAGTGATCCTTTTTCCAAGCGAACACCATCTGACTGATCCTCACAAATTCCTCTGCAATATCACCCCTATTTTACAGATGGAGAAATCAAGAGCTTAAGGGTTTGATCCTGCTCCTATTGAAATCAAGAGGCGTAGCAGCCAGATTAAGCCCTAAATGACTTGCTCAAAGTCACAAAGGGGCATTTTTTCCTCAGACCTGAGATTAAAGCTCTGGAGTTCCTGATTC
Source organism: Lepidochelys olivacea (assembly GCF_965140295.1). Classification (NCBI taxonomy): domain Eukaryota; kingdom Metazoa; phylum Chordata; order Testudines; family Cheloniidae; genus Lepidochelys; species Lepidochelys olivacea. The sequence continues at coordinate 41,004,338 of NC_140414.1, read as the reverse complement.
CAGGTCTGTAGTAGGGTGTAGAATCCCTGCACTGTGCCAGGCAAATGAGGCATTAAAAGGAATTCAGGCTCACAAAGGTGCTCCAGGAAGCGGCCACAGAAGCAGCTGCATGAAGAAGAGGAAGTCAGCAACTGTTTGGCCTTCTGAACCCAGAGCCACAGGTCTGAGTTAAGATCCCTCAAATTGGGGAATATTGTGTTACATTTTGAGATTTTTAACTTATTTCTGTGACTAAAATACGACTCTGAGAAAAGGAGTTTGTGATATTTGACTGACTAACCCCACTGCATTTTTGCTGAATTGCTTTACCACTATATATCACCAGTTTTACAGATATTTAAATATTGTGCCTCTAGCTACATTATATTGGCAAATTGGGGACATATCAAAGCATTCATAAAAATTCAGGTAATTTACCAAAGTATTCAAAGTTCTGTAGAACGGTATTAAAATTAAATATACAATTTTATTATGGGGCATAGTCTAACTGCTTTGTGCAGATGATCAATAGTCTGACTATATGTGATTAATGGGTTCTTTATTTATTGCATTTTATCACAGAGAATGAGCAGATTATACATGGCTGAAAGAAAATCCCTGTCTTTATTCAATTGCTTGTCATTTTACATTCTATATGTGGATATGTATTAATACAGAGGAAGGATGGTCTTGTGGTGGATGCACTGGATTGGGACTCAGAAGATCTGGTGCTCTTTCTGGTATTGCCACAGCTGTTCACTTAAATTCTCTGTGCCCCAATATCCTATGTGTAAATGGGATATTACTACTTCCCTATCTCACAGGGGTACTGCAAGGATAAACAAACATCTGTGAAACATTCAGCTACAGCAATGATGGAGATCAACATAGTTGGGTAGCACCTCCAGATGACAAACAGTGGGATAGAGAACAAGTAGGGCCAACTGAACACTTAGCTATAACAGACCTAGGAATCGAATCCCTAGATACAATACATGACTTAGACCCCAATCCTGCCTTCTCTACAGACACAGAATTATAATAGTTTTAGAGCACCGTTAATACATTGCATCATTTATATTAATGTTTAAAGATATGATGTGTGGCCTGACAGATTGGAATTTTGATTAATTTCTGAGGGCTGTCAAGTGAATCGATTAATAAGCTCCCCCCCTCTGAAAAAATGTTACTAGTGTTATTGACCTTGATCAGTTTAAATAAAGTCAGATTTTGTTATGCTGGACATCACCGTTTGTAGCAAGAAGAGATGCTCATAGAACTTTAGCAACATTTTTAATATTAGAAAAAATAACGTTATTTATGTGTTGTATGGAGAAGTGAGGGTGTGGGGAACATTCACAGGAAAGTTAAATTAAACTCATTGTCAGTTCTTTGGGAAAGGGACTTAACTATGTGTTTGTACTGGGTGCATCACAATGGGCTCCAATCCTGGTTGGGGCCACTGGGCACTAGTGATACAAATAACTGATCAGAATATAGACCTAAATCCTCCAGTTCCTATGTGGGCAAACTCCCCTGGACTTCAGTCATAGTGATAATATTTTAATTTGCTTTAGGAGACAGCCTGTGAGAATGTGATTAGTTTATTTAGCAACCTTCAAGAACCAGTTTAAATTCCAATTTAAGCTGGCTACATAGTGTGTTCTTAAAAATTAGTGTAACTGATGCAATTTGTAACCACAACTCATAAACACTGATGTTAGCTCTGCAAGATAAAACACTGTGGCAATAGGTGGCATTCATGGGAAAAACAACATTAAGATAGTAAAAGCAAAAGAACTAAGTAGAGATAATAAAGACAGTGAAATAGTCCTTGGGGATGCTGAATACACACTCAGGAAACAACTAATGATTTAGAGTGTTCTTTCACTGCAAAGTACACATTTTCCACACAAGGAAGTCTTTTTACAGAAACTCAGTGTTATTCAATGGAAATCCCATACGGAAGAGGTGGAATTTTAAGATTCCATGATTGCTCCAGAAGGTACATACAGTAATAAAGAACAAGATAAAAACAGAAACTATAAAATGAACATTCGTGAGGTAGAAAAAATTGAAGATAAAAAACCTTTGATACACCATTAAGAGTAGGAACAATGTGAGAGAGAAAATCCGACAAAAGACATGAAGTGTGCACATGAAGAGCCTCTGCTGCCTACTAGAGAACATGCAGGCCCCACTGCTTCAGCTCTGCCTCATCAGGGCTCTTTGCTTACAAATTAAAAATAACAAATGAGCCAATACCATATGAATTCATATTTAGGAACAAAATCTGTTCAATGATTGCTTGAAACCACTACATAAAAGTTAAATATGAGCATTTGTTAAACTCACTTAAAATAGAGGTTGGAAACTGTCACACGTTTCTGTCTGATAAGGACCAGACTGTGAAACATTCACTGTGAAGGTATACGTATGCAGTCTGTTCAAGAACAGCAGGCATGAATAAGTGAATGGCAGTTAATAACTATGAAGTACAGGAGAGATCCACTGATGTTTTGGAGCTCTGTTTTTGGAAACAATGTTGGGCAAACTCAAAAAGCTGTAGCTGAGTAGCTTACTTGTGCAATATGGAATTCTTCTGGAAAACCACTGCTTTGTCATGAACTCAAGAGGATAATGAATTAAAATATCAGTGTAAGAGAAGTTTCAGAGTAACAGCCGTGTTAGTCTGTATTCGCAAAAAGAAAAGGAGTACTTGTGGCACCTTAGAGACTAACCAATTTATTTGAGCATAAGCTAGCTCATGAAAGCTTATGCTCAAATAAATTGGTTAGTCTCTCAAGTGTAAGAGAAGGAATTTAAACAAATCAATAGGTGTCTGAAGGACTAAATATGACAAGACTGCCTCCCTTCAGAGCCCTGACCTTAATCCACAAGAGCAAATATTAGGTTTACTTAGCATAAGTCAGGAGTGCGTTTTTGAAAAACTTATTCAGCTCATAGGGTTTTTCAAATCTGAACCTTAACGGCAGATTTGACAAAGAAGCTGTGGTTCCTCTCCTAAATTTCCTGCCTCAGATAGGCTTGAGTGCACCCCACCTCTAGGACCACTAGCACCCACGTGGTGCCTCCTGTCCCCCTGCCATGTGACCAGAGGGGAAAGAAACTGCTCAAAGGCCCCAACCAGAGACTGAGGCCAGCAGAGCAGCTGCAGAAGCAGTTTATGCAGAGACCAACAGACATGGATAGTATTTTCTAGTTTTGACTGGAATTTCCCCTCTGCTGATTAGCTGTTTGCTCTAACAACCCCTTCCAGTCTCTTAACCTCAGCCTTACTCCACATACCTCCCCATCCCACCAAGAAACTGCAAAACGAACATGCTGTTTGTTGCCATCACACTGGGTGCTCTGCTTTGCCTGTTCTACCCCTTTTCCTATATTTTGACTATATTGTCTATTTAGAATGTGAACTCTTTGAGGAAGGGACCACCTATTGCTCTGTTTGTGCAGCGTCCAGCACAATGGGGCCCTAATCTTGGTTATTCTCCAGGCACTACTTTAATAAACATGATTAACCATCTTTGTTAGGGAGAAGGCTACTCAAAGAATTGCTTTGCGTGCAGGACCTTTTCCACTATGCCCCCAAAGCATTTCCAGACAGTGCCTAGGAGTCCTGACGTGGGAGGTCTGAACAGCTCCGGACACAGGGAAGCCTTCCGAAAAAGGATGCTCCCCAGCCGCAAATGGTGTAGCTGGAAAACCCACCTCCATGCTGAAGTCTGTTGAATCTGAACTGTCTGAAAGGGATTGGTACCTAGAGAAGATGGCTTGTAAGAAATCCTCCATAAGGCATCAGAGACTCCAAGATCCAAGCTCTTAATTCAAGACTATCCACTTGTTTCATAGTTGAATAACTTGTATTTTTACCATCCTTTAATTCTTTCTGAGTAAAGAACCAAGTGATTAACAACATTTGTATTTTGATAGTGCTTAGTGGCCTCAGTTAACTCATACGTAGGCCTGGTCTACACTGGGGGGGTTGTTGATCTAAGTTACGCAACTTCAGCTATGTGAATAACGTAGCTGAAGTTGACATACTTAGATCTACTTACCGCAGAGTTTTCACTCTGCTAGGTCGACTGCTGACACTCCCCCATCGACTCCGCCTATGCTTCTCGCTCCGGTGGAGTACTGGAGTCAACGGGAGAGCGCTTGGTGGATGATTTAGTGTAGACATGCCCTTACTGTCCTATTTCTGCCTTGTAAAGATCACGTAAAAGGAAAGAGGTTCCTAAGCCTACTGAGGTCATGAACTAAGAAGAGCTGTTTCCATTAAAGATTTTGCTCCAGGCACAACACGGAATAACTATGTTCTTCTAAAAAGCAGATACTCTAGGAGATGGGGGACTCAACAAAATGTTAAATAACCAAAGATCAAGGATTACTTTGCAGCATGAAGCATCAGGGACTTCTCTTTTTCTGAGTCAAGTTGTATTATTTTTGAAAAATGGACTGGCAGTGTTTTTTAGCTCCAAAAAACCCAAACGAAAACACCCAACCCCACAATTTAGAGTTGCCCCATGTGTGGCTGAACCATGAACAAATTATTCTAAATAATAAAAGGCATTGTGTGAGAACACGGAAGTTCTATCTAGATGGTATTAGTCTCCACCAAAAAAAACAAAACAACCTTGGGTAGGATAGGAGTTAGACAGTACACTCCCTGGTAAGACAAAAAGGTGAAAGGAGGGCTACATCTTTGTTTTGGGATAGTCTTGCTAAATATATCTCTGACAGAATCCTCTTATTGAAATGGCAAGGCACAAGAACAAATGGAGCAACTATTATAAAATTTAATCTTAAAAAAATATGTAAGCCATTCTGACAAACTTACATCCACTCTTCCCATGGAAGAGCAGGTGGCTCACACTTGGTCTGTGCATATGAGCCCTGGTCCATTTGTAGTCAGTGGCAAAATTCCTGTTGATTTCTTCAGAAAAAGAGCATGTGATGGAATCCTGACACCACCCCCACCCCTCACTGAAGTCAATGTCAATGGGAGTCTTGACATTGATTTCAATGGGGCTAGGAGCTCAACAAAGGCATATGATATACATAAGCAGGACTCTAAATAAAGAAAATGAAAAAACACTACTCCTTGTTTAAGCACTTGGTCTAATGTAAAAATGTAGAGGAACTAAGGGGTAGGGAAGGTTCCACTTGTAAAAAAAAATAAAAAAATCAGTGGCACTAAAGATGGGTACATGATTTATTTTACAGACCATCGCCATTTCAGCCTTGTGCAAAACATGGAACAGGGGTAGGCAACCTATGGCACGTGTGCCAAAGGCGGCACGTGAACTGATTTTCAGTGGCACTCACACTGCCCGGGTCCTGGCCACCGGTCCGGGGGCTCTGCATTTTAATTTAATTTTAAATGAGGCTTCTTAACATTTTAAAAACCTTATTTACTTTACATACAACAATAGTTTAGTTACATATTATAGACGTAAAGAAAGAGACCTTCTAAAAACATTAAAATGTATTACTGGCATACGAAACCTTAAATTAGAGTGAATAAATGAAGACGGCACACTACTTCTGAAAGGTTGCTGATCCCCGACATGGAAGGTTGTGTGAAAGGAAAGAATATCCCTGCTTTAGAATGAAATGTGTTACCAGGCAGAAAATTAAACATTTTATATGTTTGTTAGGATTTTTAATAGTCTGAAAGCTGCAAATAAGAGAACTTCTGAATATTGGTGAAACTCAGAGGCTGATCTGATTTTGTGTGAGGAGGATTTAAAACACAGTGGTTCTTAGCACATCTCCTTATATTCCCCTGTGCAATAGCTTCGAACCACTAGTAATGTTCTCTTCTCTCTGTCCCTTTTCTCTCTCTAGTCTCAATTTTTCACTTATCTTGTATTTTTCCTGCATATTTTTGGTAACTAATTTAAATCTTTTTTGATCTCCTAATTTTTGCTCCCTCTCCACTCTCCCCACTTATTCCCCAGATAGCTATCTCTAAATACTGCTTGGGGTGTGGCCACATCCACGCTGGCTCTGAGGCATGTACTCACTCTTGTGGCTGAGCTGAATGGTGTGGGAGCAAAGGACAGAAGCTTGTGCCAATGACTTGTCTGTCTGTGTCCCCGGCTCGCTGCCCGGGGGGCAGGATGTTGGCAGCAGTGCTGGGGCTGGCCTTAGAACTGCTGCATGCCCTGCAGTGCTGTTGCAAGCTCGTTTTGAAAGGAGCTCCACAACAGAGACCCATCCCACTGTTCGACCAAAGGATGAAATGGCCCAGAACCAGCTATGTGCTTTTGGAGTATGTGGCTGAAATTCTGCCCAAGTATATCCAGCAAGACCAGGTGACCTGTTCCAATGAATTGGAGATATTTATCCCTCCTGATGGGGTTGTTCCAATTCTGACTTTTCTTCACGATCACACCAATGCCCAATTTAAATCCCTGGCTGATTTGACTGCTATTGATGTCCCAATCTGACAATATTGTTTTAAGATTGTTTATAATCTCCTGTCTCTGCGCTTCAATTCTCAGATCAGTGTGAAGACGTACACAGATGAGCCGACTCCTGCTGATTCAGCAGTGTCAGTGCACCAGGCAGCAAACTGGTATGAAAGAAAGTGAGGTTTGGGACATGTATGGAGTCTTCTTTGCCAACCACCCTGACCTGAGGCGAATCCTAACAGACTACAGGTTTCAGGGCCACCCATTTCAGAAGGACTTTCCACTCTCCTGATATGTAGAGGTATGGTACGATGATGAGGTGAAACGGGTGGTGGCAGAGCCTGTGGAGCTGGTTCAGGAGTTCTGCAAATTCGATCTGAATAGTCCCTGGGAGACATTTCCTGCCTATCGCACAGCTCCAGAGACCCTGAAACTAGAAGCAGGAGACAAGAAAGGAGATGCAAAATAGCAGCAGGACCGAGAGGATACTGGGAACTTCCTCTGTGGCACTGACCCTCCTGTTCTACCTTAATATTTATATGAATAAAACCTGACTTGAGGGAAAAAAACCAAACAAACAAAAACACAGTTGCCTGAGCCTACCAGGCCAGCACTGCTCCTGGAGCAAGTATGCCACATTAGAGGATGCCACAGGAAGCATGCAATGAAAAAGCAAATTGTGGCGTTCTATGTTCAGGAAACTTTCCTTGCTTCTATTGCTCTGCTTCATTCCTCTCTGAAACCCCGCGATTGGTAAATTCTGTATTATCTAATGTCACCTCCTTTTCCACTGTTTTCCCCATGCTCTTCTCTTATTGGGTTCCTTCTTATCCATGGCTGTGTAACACTGGCTGTCAATAATGGCAGAATTGGGTGGCTTGGTGTTGCACCGTGAACTATCATTGCTACATACAGTAGAAATATACTGATATCACCAGCACAGTGTGTGTGGCTAGTACAAACACTTACACTGCTCCTGTAATTTGCCAACAACACAATCTATGGGCACAGAAAATCAATGCGTTTCACTGGCTTAGTTTATTTAAATAGATTATGCTGATATTTTAGGAATATCTATTTTTAAAACAAGTTGTTCACCCTTCTGATTGCAACTAGCAGTGTTCACACTTTATAGATCAACGAGTTAGTGTCTTATTTGCTCTGCAATCAGACAACAATAAAGCACAAACAAAGGTGTGAACTTCTCTTTACATTAATGGAGAGATAATTTCAAAAGGAGTAGGGCTGATCATTCATACGTTTAACCATTATTCTGTCCAAAACCAAAACCCACAGCTCAAGCTGCAGAAATAAAATTATGCTATAAAATATTTCATACTGTCAACCTACAATGCAATGTGAAATATTTAAGTGCACTAGATTGCATCTTTAACTCATAAATTGGACAATATATAAATTTTTAGCTGTAAATAGGAATTACTTATGGAACTAGAATTCTCAAATAACAAATGTAAATGTTTTCTTATTTACCTTCCTCACAGATATGCTTGCAAAACTTGTTCCAAAGAAGATCTTTATAAGGAAGGAGGTGTTAAGTTAATTTTTGGCATATTCAGTACGTTTCCTTTCAGCCTGCCCACCATCTCTGTGACAATCCAATATTCTGACAGCCTTAAAGTATTTAAATATGATTTTAGATGATATAATTATCCAGTTTTTACTATAATTTCAATCTTTCTACTTTGCTTCCTCCATCAAACTCTGGAGGAAAAAGAGACCTCAATTTATTTAACATAAATTAGCTTTATTATTCACATTACTCTTTGCTGACCTTTTTAAAACAAAAGTCAAATTAATATGGTCAATTTCTAAAACGTTTTATTTGGTCTTTTCTGTAATTCAGTTTATAAAACTGCAATATACAAAAATTCATCAGAAGTAAAAACTAAATGTAAAACAAAGCAAGACCTTGTTCGATACATTTTCCCAGAAAGCTTTACCTACAGGCTCAGGAGCAGCAAACACTCAGCATATTTAAAAATGGGATTTGGAATAAAATTGCACACTGAAGAATTATGAAGCAAATGGACTGTTTTTGACTTCTTCATAAGAACAGTTTATGGTTTAGTTAAAATATCCAGTGACTATTTTAAATATCCTTTTATAGAATAAAATCAATTTTGGGTCAGTCATCTTCAGAGAAGCGGATGTGTTTACTTGTCTCTTGTGTCTTTGCAAGTCTCATTCTTTCAGCTTTGGCAATCAGCTACAAAAAAACAAAAACAAAAACCATAACATTTAAGTAAAGGTGAAAGAAAAATTGCATTCAGATTACAGGTTTATATCAAAGTCATAATCATGCTAGCAGGTCTCACAGAAGATAACTAATCTTTGAACAGTTGAACCAACATGCACAGAGCATAGTTCTCTGATAGTTGCATCCGATGAAATGAGCTGTAGCTCATGAAAGCTTATGCTCAAATAAATTTGTTAGTCTCTAAGGTGCCACAAGTACTCCCTTTCTTTTTGCAAAAATGAAGAGGCTCCTGATATTATTTTGCTCAGTAGCATCACAAAGTACACAAATAGCACAAAGTTTTCCCTTAATCTCTGGACAGATTAGTGTCTAACATTCCTTCAACATTCCATCCCAGTGTCCCATCAAAAGTGGGGGAAGGGAGAGAGGGAGGAAAGACCGCAAACACGACCTTCATAGCCATTTTTAAATGGACTAGTTCTTTGAGGCTTCAAACTCTTACTTACTTAACTATAGCAGGATCAAACCTTAAAGAAATAAATTTGTCAGGAATGCTATGTCATTTTCTAGAGTCAATTTCTGGAGAGACAAAAGACTGAAATGCAGAAGGAGGCCCATCCTCTAGACTGAGATAACTACTCATCTGAATGTAAACAGTACTGGCCACAGGAATGAGCTTGGGCAGAAGAATCCTGAGTTCAAATGCCAGCTCTATCAATGACCTCTCTGTGTTTCAGTTTCCTTATCTGTAAAATGGAGATAGTACCCTGATAAGATAGGGGCTGAGGATTAGTTAATATTTGTAAGGTGTATGAAATTATAAATGAAAAAGAGCACTTGTGGCACCTTAGATGCTAACAAATTTATTTGAGCATAAGCTTTCGTGAGCATCCGATGAAGTGAGCTGTAGCTCACGAAAGCTTATGCTCAAATAAATTTGTTAGTCTCCAAGGTGCCACAAGTAATCCTTTTCTTTTGCAAATACAGACTAACACAGCTGCTATTCTGAAACCTGAAATTATAAATGTTAAATTGTGGTATTACTGACAATTTCTCTCAACCCTTGAATGTGACATGATTGTACATTTTAGAAATAAAGCATTTATAGCTTTTAAAAACAGTGAATCAAACAAACCTCAAAATCCAAGGCTGCCTGTATAATTTTAAAAAGGATATTACATTATATATAGTATAACAAAAACAAAAAACAAACAAAAACAAAAAAAAACCACCCCAAACATTCCCAGGGAAGGAGTCCCATTTTAACTGGCATTAACAGAACCTGCCTAACAACTATTTGCATCATTGACCAAAGGGCCTTGCACCTTTCCCCTAACCTTGAGACTCTCTGTCATGGTAACTTATCTTACCACCTTTGCAGAGGGAGGATAGACAGCGCCATTGTTGGAGCTCTACCCTCATTGGTAGCTGAGCCACAAGAGTTGGTGCAGAGTAATGAATGTGAGGCAGTGGCTCCCCTACAGATTGAGCATGCTATATCCTCCGCACTCCCAGCCCTCGATAGCCTAGCCAGGAAATCAACACCAAGTCTCTTGCACAGCAGCACACAGACCTCACCATGAAGACACTGGGACAACTTGGAATCTTAAAAATAAAATAAATAATAATAATAAATATTGGATATTGTTTTGCCACAGGGAACTCTCCCACTACAAAAGCAATTCTATCACCCACTGTCCAGCTGCTGACCAGAGGGCCCTCTTTCTTCTTCAACACAGGCTCAAAATATTATGCCAGTCCAAGAGAGGTCTTCAGTTTTTCAAACCACAATTAACATGTGAGCTGCAAATTTTCTTCCATTTCTACTCATATACTTTCAACCCCTCTCCCTTTATTCTTATCACAGCACACACTACATAACTCAACAGCAAACTTCACCTCACTCCTTGGAGATTAAGAACAATAGCTGGGAAAAGCTCTCAGTCCAAGGTAGTATGAAATGCAAAAATATTCATGTGTTACCCTTGTGGGAAGCAAACTGCACTACTAGTTAAGTTAACAACTTGCAGATTCAGATTTTTTTGTCCCCATTCTGAAGAAATTAAATGGGACACCTAAAAGTCTGTTTATTTTAAACAAAAGTGAGGATTTCAGGAAATTTCTGCCATCACTGGATCCATGGTGACTCACATCTATGAAACTTTTTTTTTTCCCCTCAAGAAATGTACTTTTTTTTTAAAAAAAAAGTAATTTTACATATATACACTGTACACATTTAGGGCCTTAATAAATCTGCAAAAGACAGATGACAAGTTCTGCTGAGATTCACCCCAAGACACAGAATCTTATCAATTATCTCAAATCACCAACTTTAAAAAACTGCAGTCTTGTCCACACAAACATGACATCTTGCTTGTGTTCTGGAGGATATTGAGTCAAAATTGATATATGCCATTTAGTATCCATACTCGGGCATGCACTGATTTAACTAAATCTGTGCAAGTCTGTATGTAGATAGGCCCTGTGTACTGCAACAGCAGAAGTATAAACTCACTCCATGGCACCCTCACTATCCTCCAGAACACAATCCAGATGTCATGTCATAGCAGATACGTGGGATGAACTATAGTAAAGGAAGCAGAGAAAATGCAAAGAAACAAGGAACAGACAAAAGTACCTCAATTTCTTTCAAGTCTAGGTAGCAAGTGTGTAAGAAGACAGAGGTTCTTGTGAATAAAACCCAGCCTATACTAGGGAAACTTGCACCACTTTAACGACACTGATGCAGTTATCCTAGCCTAACTCCCTAATGTAGATACACTGCACATATGTAGAGCAGGGCTTACACCAATGCAGATAACTTTGGGGCACCACTGTAAAGCCTTTACCTATATTTAAAGTTGCACCTATATTGCTTATATGAATATAAAATTGTTAAACTAAACAATTGTGCATGTTCACACTGTTGTGCTTGCACCAAATGCTTGTACTGCAGTAGAAACCACATGAGCACACAGCCCTGTTCTGAATTGATGGTAGTGCTTTGTAAGCCCCACTTTACATCAGTGCTCAAACATTACACTGGGGCAAATTTATGTAATGTAGGCAGAGCCTAAGCTGGAGCGTAGAGCGAACAAGAACACTGCATAATTCTTTAGAGAAGAGCCAAGTACCAGGTAAGTCTGACAAATACTCTTGTTAATATATCCTGACCTTCAGTATTCAATGTAAAAAGAAAAGGAGTACTTGTGGCACCTTGGAGACTAACCAATTTATTTGAGCATAAGCTTTCGTGAGCTACAGCTCACTTCATCGGAAGTACTCCTTTTCTTTTTGCAAATACAGACTAACACGGCTGTTACTCTAAGTATTCAACCTGTCACCCTCAGATTCATTCATATAATTGGAAGATAATTTTGATTTTATGATAGATGAGTTTCCAACTAGAATTATGATCCTATGCAGACTATATAAAGTGCATGTATTTGTATATAAGATTCACGATTAACACTTATCTTTAAAGTGCTTTAGAAACATCTTCAAAGAGTAATTTTGTATGTGTAAATTACAAAAGAAATAGGATTTTAAATCCCTTTAATGCTAAGAACATAAGAACGGCCATCTAGCCCAGTATCCTGTCTTCCAACAAGAAAAGGAGTACTTGTGGCACCTTAGAGACTAACAATTTATTTGAGCATAAGCTTTTGTGAGCTACAAGCTTATGCTCAAATAAACTGGTTAGTCTCTAAGGTGCCACAAGTACTCCTTTTCTTTTTGCAAATACAGACTAACACGGCTGCTACTCTGAAACCTGTCTTCCAACAGTGGCCACTGCCAGGTGCCCCAGAAGGAATAAACAGAGCAGGTAATCGAGTGATCCATCCCCTGTTGCCCATTCCCAATATTAGTTAACTGTAATGTCTTGAACTGTACAGCCTTAATTATGAAAGTTTTTACTACCATAATTTTCTTGCTTTCCTAAATTGTGACTTTAAAGAAAAAAAACATAACTAATTCTGAAGGATCTTTAACAAAGGTTTGACAGTTATAAATGAACAATGATGAGCATGGCAAAAAACAGATATTAGAGTTGTTGAAAATTGCAGTTGGAACACAGACTATCAAAGAGCAGTGAAAGAGTTAAAGTTATTTGACTTCCGTTAATCATTCCTCTCAAAAAGCCTTGCTTACTAATGTTAGCATTTAAATAGACCTGACTAGGCTTTGAAGCTAACACCTCTCCAGGTTGAAAGGTGATGGGAGAGGGGGAGGAGTGAGAGTTTGCACCTTTTGCTGCTGTTATTGTTAGGCAGAACTGAGAGTTTATTTTTGCAATCCTAGATGAGTTACACATTACAGGCTACCTTACATCAATTTGCACAGCAAATACTGTACTATCTTCGCAACAAGAAGTGCTAGAAACTTGGGTGCTGAGTTTCCACAACCCCAGCTGAAGTCAAATCAAACCCTTGATTTAAAAAATAAAAATAAAAATCTATCATTTAATCAAAAATGGCAACAACAAATCCCTGCATGGTGGTTTTATCTATGTGAGAGCTCAGAGAACATCAGTAATTAATTTATATGTAAAAAATACTGCTTCTAATAGCATTTTTACCTGAAGAAGGAAGCAGCAATACAGCCACATGAAATTTTTCCTTTTCATCTATATATGCAACTGGGAAACTAAGACTGGTAAAGAAAACCAGATGATTTTCCAGTTTTACAAGTGAAAACAAAAGGGTTGTTTTAAAATTCAAACACAAGACTTTACTTGCAGTGGATATATGGGGATCAAGACAAAGAGAGAAGTAAGGGGAGATTTTCACCCCTTCTCCACCAGATAAAGGGGACAGAGTGGTGTAAAGGGGCTCTAAAAGCCCCAGATCTAGGCAAAGGAGAAATTCCCCAGGGCAGGAACTGAAGATGACAGCTACAAGCAGTCTTCCAAGAACCCCTTAACAAACAGGGGTTTAAGGGGTACAACAGGGTGGGAGGAGAGTTTTAGGTGGAGCACCAGTGCACAGTTCTACAAAGATTCTGGGCAGCAACTTATCCCAGGTGTACACTTGGAGTGCTTTTCCAGTATAGTTATACTATTACACTATAGCAGCAAAGCACTCCTCGTATGGATTCAACTTTTGCCAGTACAACTTATACCGGCTTCTGCAAACGAAAAACTATACCAGCAAAAGTGTAATTTTGCCAATATAACTGTGTCTACACTAAGGGCTTTTGTCAGCACAGCTATATCACTCAGGGAACACAGTTCTTCCCACCTCTGCCAGATCACAGTGTTGCCAACTCTCATGATAATCATTGTTTTTCTTAAAACCCCAGCTCCTGGAGTCAAGTGGATATGTGATGATTTCATCTTTCATTCTTAAAGAAAAAGTAAGTTTCTAGACCTTGTGGCTGTGGAAAAAGCTTCAAAATGTGACCCCAGTGCATCCTAAAGACTCAAAAAGCAGAAGACAAATAAAAAAGACCAAATCTATTCTTTTTACATAATCTCATGATTTTTGGTGAGCTTGACTCATGACCTTTTCATCATTTGGGGTTGGCAATACTGGACTGTGGCAGATGCTTGTAAAGTAGACCTGGCCTTAGGGCTGGGCTATCTAGCTGTGCCGTGCCCTGGGCTATATACCTGCGCTGGCAAAACCCCCAACATAGACACAGCTATGCAGACAGAAGAGGGCTTCTGTACGCATAGCTAATATTGTTCAGGAAGATGGTACTGATGGTACTGTATTACTATGCTGACAGAAGTCCTCCTGTCGGCATATGCTGTGTCTGCACTAGGGGGCTATGCAAGAATAGCTATTATGGGCAGAGCCTAGGTTCCACTGGGACCACTCTGGCCCTCAGAGCAGCATAGAATTGTGAGGGTTCCGAACACGCCCCCTCCATGCCCTGTTGCTGTAAGTTCTGATGTAGCACAGAATCTCATCCATAGACAGCAAATGTGCGAGTTTGTGCACATACAAGAGCACAGATGTAGCAGGGAGTATTCCTCATGCGCTGGTCTCCAACACGGTGTATGCAATCCAAACTGTTCAATCTTAAAAATGGAGTCAAGCTCCAAATTATAATAACAATTTAAAAAAAAATAAAGTTTTTGATTTTTTTTTTTTTACCATCTGGTTTTTGAGACTTTAAGGGTTCATGTTTTCTCAACAACCATGAGGGCTGTGAGCTTACTTATAAATAAAAGCCGAGATTCTCATGCAATTGCCTGACACCATGAGCTAGGGGTTTAAGGAAAACACCAAATATTGAAAGACTCCTGATAAAAACCATGGGAGTTGGCAATGCTAGTATAATCAGACCCCTTAACTTTATCATGGAAGAGCACATAAATCCTTTTAAATTCCATTTGAAATGCATTGTTTTGCAGCTTTAAAATACTATTCGGACCAATCAGTTTATTCCATTAAATGTAAAGCTGTCTTACCTCTTAGAACCATAAATCAGAATTCTTTAACTACATGCAAACACAACACTCATTAGCAGTGACTGCTTCAGAACACCTGTGTCTAGGTGGGCAAATCATTCATTTTTATTTTTTATGTGTAGCAACTGGACCGGACTCTGCAGTAACCAGACTCCCGGACTGCAGTAACCGGACTCTGCTCCCTACTTTGCTGCTGCATTTGACTGTAAAATCTACTCCCAAGTCACCAGGATTAGATAAGAGATTAAAGTGGAGTGGAAGATCACAAAGTTTAGGAAAAATACAGATATTTCCCTTCCACCCAGGCTTTTGATCACAGAAATCATATTTCAATCACTGTTGCACAAAAATAAACATAAATTCAGACAATCCACTATTCAAACTTATTTTACCTTCTCTGTGCCTCGCTTCTTTTCTCTAGGTTGGTTAAGTTTAGCTTGTCTGTCCACCAAAATTTTCTGCCAGTACCGCTGTTCATGATCACCTTGACATACACATGAAGCGATAGTGTATTAATAAGGTTATCCAATATAAAGAATGCAGCATTTCATCTGTCATGGCCAGGTCAACTTATTTGAATATGTATAACCATGTGAACAATATCTGTGGATGAAACCTGGCACTTCAGTTCTCAGTACGGAAGGAACTTCTGTGTAAGAACAGGTTAATCGCTTTTCATTAGGAGAGGGGGAAAACCTTATTTTAAATTGGAAGCTTGCTTACTGCAATAAAGGTAGTTTTAAATACACAATTAGGCATACATATAAATCTTCAACCACTGACTTTGTGTTAATCTAAAAGAATATTTTTATGTGGGGGAAGAAGGCCCAGGGAAAAAAAAACAGAAAATTTGCTTCCCAAAAATCACCTTTGTTTTGAGGTCAAGTCTGGGAAATTTTTTGATGGTTAAAAGTTACTTATTTTCATTTCAATTAGCTGATTTTTAAAAAAAATCCTAAGCCAGGACTTGGAGAGCACTACAAACCCAGAAAGGGATCTATGGTAAAGTAAGAGTCTCCCCCGCAAAGCCAAGGTCCATCAACCCCAACTGTAATACTCTAGTCTTACTTGACAATGCTAAAATACTGAAGGCAAAAAACAGAGTAAAAATAAAGAATAGTAAAATTATAACTTGAAAACTAAATGCTGTATTTCTTCAGATTGTCTTTGGATCTCAGAACTGGAACAGTTTAAATGCAAGGCTTCATCGCAAAATGAAATATTGCTGCCTTCAGGAGATCACAAACTTCCAACTGAACTCTACTTAAGAATTAACATAACAAATAAACACTTACATTATGGATCTTGGGCCAAAAAGTTTTCCCACCCCTGCCTAAGGGCCACATCGGGGTTGCGCAACTGTAACGCTGTGCCTTCCCACACAGCCTGGCCCCCCTGCCCCCTATCCGCCTCCTCCCGCTTCCCGCCCCCCTCAGAACTCCTGACCCATCCAACCCCCCCTGGCTCCTTGTCCCCTGACTGCCCCCTCCTGGGACCGCCAACCCCCCCCCACTTCCTGTCCCCTGACCTCTATCCACACCCCGCACCCTGACAGGCCCCCTGGGACTCCCATGCCTATCCAACCTCCCCTGCTGTTCTCTGTCCCCTGACCGCCCCCAAACCTCCGCCCCATCCAACCTCCCCCGCCCCCTGACTGTCCCCCGAAACTCCTTGCCCCGTATGAAACCCCCTCGCCCCCAGAACCTCTGCCCCATCCAACCACCCCCTGCTCCCTGTCCTCTGACTGCCCCCCAGAACCTCCTGCCCCTTATCCAACCCCCTCACTCTCCGTCCCTTACCATGATGCTCAGAGCAGCAGGAGCCAGCCACGCTGCCCACATGGCAGGGAAGAAAGGGGGACAGCAGGGGAGGGGAGGGGCCGGGGGCTAGCCTCCCCGGCCGGGAGCTCAAGGACCGGGCAGGAAGGTCCCTTGGGCCAGATGTGGTCCATGGGCCGTAATTTGCCCACCTCTGCTCTTAGGTCTGGTCTACTCCGGGAACTTACATCAGCATAGCTACGCCTGCCTTATAGTGATAGATCAAGGAGCTCAATCTGTTTGTCTTTAATGAAGAGATGGTTAAGGGGTGACTTGATTACAGTCTGTAAGTATCTACATGCGGGAACAAATCTTTAGTAATGGGCTCTTCTGTCTAGCAGAGAGAAGTATAGAACATACATACGTCTGCTCCACTTCCCTAACTGCAATATGCTACAGTACATCTTTATACCAGTATAACTGCATCCAAACTAAGACAGTTTTATTACTTTAACTATACCTGTATAGTCATCAGCAAGTCTAGTAAAAAATTTCCATAAAATTCATTATTCCAAATGTCCTAGGGACACACTCTTGCATTTCACCATCACGTTGTAATTATGAGGCTGAAGAGTGGAATAGGAATATGGTTCACCAGTGACAAATTGTCCATTGTCACTGAAACCAAAAAGTGATCTGCCAGTTGAAGTTATGTAAAGTCAAATGACCACTCTTTTAAGAATAAAGTTAAGTGGCCTGGTTAAGGCAACCAATTTAAAATACCAACACATTTTACTCAGACTAAAGAAAAAGTGACATACTATGTTTGAGGTTTCGATGCTTTAGTTTTTGTAGAAAAGGGAGAATAGCAACAAAAAGAAATAATGATATAAAACCAAAATATTGATTCTGTAATTTATACACAACGCAGAAAAGTATCTTAACTGAATATCAGCAATACAGTTAAAATGCAGCAACAGTCCTGCTCTTGGCTCCTAGGAGCTGTCTCTTATGCATATATTTTAATAAACCTCTTACCAGTTAGAACCTCGAGTTTCCAGTTGTTTTTAATCTGAATTTCTTTATGTGCTTTCACTACAACCTGTGCATCTTCAGGAGTTTTAAACCGAACATGACACTCTGTATCTCCTTCCAGCATGTCAACATAAGCAACATTAGCTATCATTGCCAGAGCATCCTGTGGCACAAAAGAGAACTCAGACAGGTTAGCCAGAACAAAAATAAACTGCAGTATTTTCAAATACTGTCCTTTGAAAATCCAAGATGTACACAAAGGAGAAATGGCTTGGGAAATATTCTCTAAAGTCAGTTACAAGGAAGTGAAAGTGGAACTTTATTACCTTAATAAACGAATCTGACGTCAAATAATTTCTGGCTAACATTTATTGAGTTTTCAGAAGAAAATCTATGAACAGTCAATTTTTACTAGATCGAGAACTATATAATTTACCTCAGAGTTGTATGTTTCCCAAGAACCCAAGCTCAGGCTACATCTGTTATGAATCCACACAACAGCTAACCCTTGTTGATGTTCTTTACAGTCATTAGGAGGGATGACAGCAGAAGAATTATGTAATGCAATAGTATTTCCATTTCATATGTTAGTCCAACAAAAATATATTTATTTCCACACCTAAATATTTTATTTAAGGTTAGGACTGTGGAAAATGAAAAGAAAAAGCTCAAGAATGGTGAACAGGTTAGGAAATCAGTACATGGAACACTACGGTGGATACTGGAGTTCCTTTTCTCCTATATCAAATGATCTCCGCCTGAAAACTGACACCAGCAGCCGAAGAAGGAAGAGAGTCACACACACTCTTTCAATCAAATACCTTACCTGTGAAACTTGCTGTGAGGGAAATTAACTGGTATCACTCATTCCTAGTCAATTTCATTCACAGCAGGTACTTACTTCAAGTAAAAATGTTTCTATGCAAGAATTAGGCACTACTTTTAACCCTCCAGCTGCAAGGCTGAATCTTAAACTCCCCCAGCACCTAGGTTGATAAGACCATGTGTGATCCAAACAAAACCTTTTCACCCCTAAGTTTGGTATTCCCACTTAACATTTCCACAGAAAATTATTCAGACTACCAAAATTAAATTTTACAAGAATATTTGCTTATTGGTTGATCTCTGAAAAGTGCCTCCACTCAGTAGCATGAAACAACATTTTGGTAACAAGAATTGAAATGTTTAAGCAATAATGTTACATTAAAAATAATGCAATAAGCCAGCAAAAGATATTTTGCACATCTGTCAAGAATGTACTTTGAAACCTAGACTTACAACATAGAGGTGACCAGACCAGCAACAGAATATTTCCATAATTTCCTAAAATAAGCCAAAACATAGTAATATTTTTGTGTAACATTTTGTAAAATGTTATGTCTACCCTGTTTATTCTCTAGTCATGGTGTGACTCCACAGTTAAGATGGGAGTGACTTGCTATTATAATTCATATTTTCACAGTTCTTTATTTTCCCCTGAGAATTTTCATGCTTAGTCACAGGTCAGATCATTTATTTTTTAAGACTGACGCAAATCAGGCAAGTAATTTAATTTACATATCTGAAAATACCAGAGTCTAATACAGTTTGATTTCATCTACATAAACAAGACCAAAACTTTGTTATCCCCATGACTATATATATCATGTTGTAACACAAACCCTGACATAATAAAACATGTAAGAGCAGACAAACGTTGAATAGCGCTTAGCTATTACAAGTGATGAGTGAGCGAGGAGGTCAGACATTCTCTCATTAATGTCTCTTGGATCTTAGATAGCTGCTTATAAATACCTAAATAGATAAGACTGATTCAGTTGAAAGCATATCACCAATTTGTTTTCAGAGAGAGAGATACGGCCCAGATCTTGCAAAAATTTACGCACATGCTGAAGTTTAGACACTTATGATTAGCCACCCTGACTTCAATTGTATTATTCACAGGATTGTAAAATTAAGCAATTGCATAAGTCTTTGCAAGACCAGGGCTGAAATAGTTCTCTCATTGCCTTAAATGATCTACAGAGTATTCATTCCAATATAACATAATGAATGCTTTTCAAACAGTAAACAAGTGTTAAACCTTCTGATTTAAGTGTCATAAAAGAACTGATTCAGTCCATATAATAATTCAGAGCCCTAACTACACAAAAAGAACCAGCATACACTAATACTTCATATAGTACTGTGCCGGGGCTTCTGAAATGGAGGTTCCCTATTTAAATTAGGGGCAAGTGATAAAAATGACCATCAGTTTCTGTGTTTCCCCAAACAGGCACAAGTTCATGTCTCTATTTATTCTTTCTTATCTCAACCAAAAATACATACGAAGCTGCAAGTTGCAAATAATAAAAAAAGAATGCTGGTCCTCTATCACGTCACAGCGCTGCAAATTTATAACAAGTTTTGTGTAAACTAAGGCCAAAATACCAATTTGATAAGCACAAAAATAAGTAACACTTACATGTTATTTCATTTATCAAATTACATACAGCCACATGCAACATAAATGGCATTTTTAGAATAATTGTGAGTCACCTAGGGAAATATTTTATGACTCTCATTCAGGCAGCACTTTATTGGCCTCAAGTTCCTCTTAGATGAGCAAACCTTATTAAGTAAAAAAAAAGTTCAGTAAAAAATTACTGGCACAGTATATTATTTTTAATAGAGATTATTCTATATTAAGCAACTATCATCCATTTTGCCTTTATATGAAGTAACAACAGCTTACCAGTAACTTAAATAGTTATTTTGTTTGCTTTCTTAACAATACAGAATTCAACTGATGTCTGTCATACCTATATTGCAAGGGTGGAGCAGTCAGGGCTGGTGATGGAGGGAGAAAACAACTCACCCCCAGTAAAAAGTAAATCTGTATTATAAAACTTATTTTCATGGTAAACTTGACTTCTCTGGGAGAGCGCTTTCCTCTGCCTAAAGCTTTTATTACTTTTGGTTTTGATATAGGTTCTCTCAAACTGGTTCTGCTTTAATGAAATCTTCCATTAATGGGCACTATTCAGAAATATGTATACAGCTAGTTGCCAGATAGAAATTCAATATGACTTGTTTAAATGGCAATCAATCATTTTCAGGATGGTATAAGGGGAAAAGATAACAGCTGCCCTGAGGTTACAAAGGCATTACCTTGATGTGTTTCCTGCCTGGTAGGGGTTCGGTGCTAATGATCTTCACAATTACTCCATTCACAAACTGTGGTCCCATTGTGTTAGCTTTCTCAGGGGGACCAGAATCTTCACTGGTGGCTGTTAATTTGAAGAGGAAAAGAGCATAATGAAAGTTCACATGTATTAACTTGACAAACACAAGATAACCACAAAAATCACACAAACAATGCAATAAATCTTGTGGTGGTGTTCAGACATTGAATGAAACAACAGATACCAAACACTGCTGCAATGGATATATACTTAGTTTGGATCAGTTTATATATATATGGCTATTGATGGCAGTGACTAGTATTTCAAAGGATAAAAACCAAAGTGACAATACCAGGCATAATGAATGAATCAATTAGAAATCCCTCCTAAAAAGGGCCATATACAAGTCCTTTTGCAGTTTTAAACACAACCTATGGTAAGGATCTTTGCACCCCAAATCCTGAAGAGTGCTGAAAAAGGTTTAACACTCCTAGGCTAGAAGTTTGTGGACAGACGTTCAAGGGATTCAGTGCAACCCAGTAACAGCGTAAGGCACTTTTATTATTGTTGGAAAAATGTTTTAGTGTAGTTCTTGTGAGTTAGTAGGTACAAACAGTGTACAGTACCTTGGTCACTAAACAGGGTGAATCATAACCTGATCTGTTTCTACCATATAGTTTTGTAAACCTGTCTGGAACACCGTTTATCCCATCTACACTCACCACACAAACCTTGCCAGCATTGTACTGTCAAGAACTGAGTTGAAACATGGTTCTGACTACCATGGAGGCACTGCTTATATAGACAGTCCTTAAATGGAAACTACCGCAATACACGTGTTAGTTTACTATGAACTATTATCATTAAATTAAACTAAACGTCTCAAAACCAAACATCATTTTGTAATCTTGGATTATTTTCTAAATAATTTGATTATTCATTAATTCAGATAATGCAATAAATCATAATCAATATTAATACAATTTATTTTATATAAGATAGCTCCTTTAATATGAAGTGTTGTAAAAACTTTATTTCACTCTGCCTTTTCCATTCAGAGAAGTCAGTACACTGTGGAACTATTTTGATATAGATCTAGTCTCCAGTTCTATTAGAATATCAAACTCTAATGACCACCAACTGCATTAAAAAAAACAACCCCATCATAAAAACACACACTATAAAGATCAGAAAAACCTTTACATTTGACATTTTTTGTTTGAGGACGCTTTTGTACACCACTATCTGTTTCCATCTTCTCCACACACTCAGATTTGATTTGGGACATTGTTTTCTTTAAGGAAGCCATGCTGGCTTTTTGAAGGGCCAAATATTCTTGCTTCAGATCCATCCATTCACTCCTACGTAAAACAAAGATTTAGGAATAAACATGTCAATACTTGTGCAAAAATAATTAGACTTAAAAAAGCCATTGCAAACATGAAGACAAAATTATGATATTATTTGTATTACTGCAGAGTCTGGGAGCCCTTGTCATGGACCAGAACCCCAGCTAGGTGCTGTACAAACACAGAACAAAAGGACAGTTCCTGCCCCCAAAAACGTAATCTAAGTATAAGACAAGAGACAACAGATAGAGACAGATGGGGTAGCACAAGAGAACAAGACAATATTCGCAAAAAGAAAAGGAGTACTTGTGGCACCTTAGAGACTAATAAATTTATTTGAGCATAAGCTTTTGTGAGCTACAGCTCACTTCATCGGATGCATTCAGTGGAAAATACAAGTGGGGAGATTTATATACATAGAGAACATGAAACAATGGTCAGCATGATAGGCATGGTCTCAGTATAGCAACAGTCTAACTTAGCAAATTTTTGTAGGCATGATGAAAAAGACAAGTATTGAGGAGGGTTTTGAAGGAGGATAATGAGGTAGCTTTGAAGATGTTTATGGGGAGTGCCCCCCAAGCGCAAAGCACAGTATGGAAAAGGCACAAGGGTGCTTGTTTGAAAAATTAACAACTGGGCAATGAAGGCAATGGAGCATCATGGACTGATTGGAGGTGACAGTCAACATCTTGATAGCGAATGAGAGTGGGGATAGGCTGACATGGTCAAAATGACTTGCAAATAAAATACACAAACTATAGCTGACATCAGGGGGCAGATGCTCAGTTGGTGTAAATTGGAGCTATGGCAATATATACCAGCTGAGACTCTCCCCTGTTGCGCTTAATGGCCTCCCCATCTTTTTATATAGCTGTCTAGGGTCTGATGGTTATCTGACTAAATTACCACTTCGTTTTATCTTCTAAATGGCCTCAATAAATACTAACAGGAGAACAAAATTACTGAAAAATTGCCATATGTATTGCATCTTCTTCAGAAAGCATTCTGAATGCTTTGGTAAATCAGACATATTATTTGGAACTGGAATTACACAGAGCACAGACACTAATGCAGTACTGGTTAGTTCACTGAGCCCTCTTTAGTTTTACTACATTAAAAATTAGTCACTTTTCTCTAGAAAATTCACTGATTAAAAAAACTGGTTAAACTCACCCTCCCCCCAAATCTATAGAGATAAGAACATTCCTTACTATTCAAATGCATTAGAGTTTTTAAAAAAATCCACACTGCATGGAAGCAATTTATATATTTACATACATTTAACATGGAGATGTTTCTGCAAACAGCTAGAGCTTTGCTCCAAAGAAACACAATGCCTATAGTGCCACTGTGAGAACGACTCATTGTTACCCTAATCTGTGCTATCAAACAAGCTGATAGGGGATTTTTAAAGAGGAGGATATCTTGTGGTAATGGTTTTAGCTGTTAACATTGACAACTGTATACTTCAAAAAAGCATCTAGCTCACCCAGGATCATACTGTTCTCACAGAGCAAAGACATTAAAATAACAAAAGAGCCATGTAATGATTCTTTGAGATAAAAAGGCAACAGCCACTCTGTAGTAAGGTATGGTATAAATAAGAGCCTGAGGAGGCACTCCCTGTTAACTAGACTGAAAAGGAAGAGAAGATCATGGGGAATGAGCCAGGCAAGTAATTCAATGTTTATAATGTTCTTCTGAAGCATTTCTACTATGCAATAATGAACAGAAATGTAATATTCTTGTGTTATATTTCATGCAGCAGGTGTACTGAACTGGTGGAAAAGGAGAGCAGACACTGCAAAGTACTGGTTTACATGGACCCCTTCTACTTTAACATGGAGGTGCTTTCTGTGACTATAAAAAGTAAGTGCTTCCATGTTTTAGTAGAGGTGAATCCTGATCTCAGTCCTGGAATATGCATGTGGAAAAAACAGGAACCTTGCCTCTGCTCTTGTGTCACAGGATTTGTTAACCCATAAAAGGAAATAAACACAACAAGAGGAAAAATAATAAATCATGTTTACCTATTGTGTAAAATCTCTTATTATACAATAGTTGGTGTTCAGACAAGACCAGTATATGGGTCAGGTAACAATTATATTTATATTTTAAAAAATTAGTATGATTTTGCTGGTCAACTTATTTAAGTGAGAGTATGTTGTAATTAATATTAATGATTATTACAAGTGAGGTATTTACTGACAACTTTTAAAGGACCCTCTTTGCTTTAACATCTGCTGCCTAGAAAAAGTGCTTCTATGTTTCAGTGGTGGTGGATCTGAGTGTCTTGAATTTATGACACTTCTAGAAAATAGACTGATCACAACTCAGAAAGAAAACTAAAATGTGCAAAAAGTTGCAAAAAGTAACAAATGCTACCAAGTCTGTCCTTTAAAATATCAACCCTTATTGTTTGTACTTCAAACTTCAGATTTTTCACAACAATAATGCTGCCTAAAGATTACATTTTATATTATATATATTACTCTACTATTAGAAAATACCAGTCTGAATGTGCATGCTATATATATATTTTAACAAATTCATATATGTAGTTATATTTTACAGAAAAAAGAGGCATAACAGAAGTCTGCAGTCTCAGCTTAAAGGACCTCCACTACTTTAATGTGGAAGTACTTGCTTTGCTCCTGAAAAAGTAAGTGCTTCCATGTTTTAGTGATGGTGAATCCTGATTTTTCAACTGCAGAACATCTACACTGAAAAAAATGCCCATTTCCACAGAAAACATTTGATGTGGAAACCTAAGAGGACTACAGATTTACAGTATTGTAATTAATCTGTAGCAAAAACATTCCATGCATTGTAGATTTCAACTATACAAAAATACCCTACCATAGTAATTTAAAACATACTCTAAGGGAGAAATCCTGCCCATATGAGGTAAGTAGCACTTAGACAGAATCCATGGCTTAGACTGGCATCATGACATAAATTTGAAATTCTCTGGGGGGCAGGGGGAAGTCAATGCTCTGTTTTTCTCCACAGCACTAATGCATCTCTATATAGAAGGTTAGTTTCTCTTTTCATAACAGCTATGCACTCCCTCCTGCAAAAATAGTTAAGTCTTTGTTTTAAAGGACCCCCTCTACTTTAACATGGAAGTACTTGCTGGATGGTTGAAAAAGTAAGTGCTTCCATGTTTTAGTTGTGGTGAATCCTAATTGCTTATTTACAGATCAATGCTGTTTTAAGTACACTGGTTAAAAGTACACTGATTATCTGGAGGCCCCCCAAGTTGGAATGTTGTTTGTGTTTGATAGTTTGTTGTTTGTATTTGATAGTACTGTATTTTGGGGCTTTTCTACCTATTTTTTGTATTTTCCAGGTAGCATACAACACACAGAGCAACAGATGGCTGTTTTTTAAATCCAATGAGATGTTGGTATTAAGAGTATTAGAAGGAATATAAATAAACAAAACTACTCAATTTACATTTTCATCTGAAGTTCGCTGTAAATATCTCTTGTAAAATATCTTAACTGCAGGCCACTACTGTTGCTAATATGCAACTCTGTTGTGTAAAAGCTGGAATTGCACTTTAGCAATGGTGATGGACTGTAAGACATACAAATAGATATTACAGGAAATAGCAATGTAATACTGGACAAATTAGTGAAAGAAACAAGATATTCTCAGATAAATATCAAAAGATGCATTGTATATTGTATATATTGTATATTGAATATTTAATAAAGTATGTAAAACTTTAGAAACTTGTGATATTTTATTGGACAGTTATTTTTATTTGAAAATGTCACACAAAGTTAACAGTGGCATGTTGGTGTAAAAGTAGTATGCACATTCACATATACCATTATGACAAAACATGAAGGCATTTAAATTTGGGTAACTATATAACAGTTTAAACATGTAAAAGATCCTGCTTATAAATTTGTTTCTGGGGATTAATTTGGTCTGTTCACTTGTAGAATATACTAATCAACAATCATGAACAGTTCAAATTTTGATCTTGGAAGGATCTAAGAAAGTACAACATAGTTATCCACAACTCTTTAAAAGTATCCTTTTTGAAAGAATCCCATTAAATTTAAAGGACCTGGCAACACAGCTTGGCTAAAAAGCAGCATTTAAAATGGAAACTTAATGCTAGTTACAAGATAAGCTACATAGCTTGTTCTGCCTGTTAAAATTTATAAAAGAGTATCATAATATGGTTTCCAAACAAACATGTAAAATATATGAAACATTACCTACACACATCATGGGACTACATAGGAGAAAAGTGACTTTCTAATAGCAGATTTGGTGCCATGACTGACCCAACAGTCTGCATGGATAGTAAAATCATAACTGAAGCTAAGTTTTCATTAATTGGAAAACAAGTGCAAAAAACAATATTTAACTTGTTGGAAGAATTAACTGAAAGCCTGAAGTTCAATCCTGAACATTTACTATCTCAGGTTTCAGAGTAACAGCCGCGTTAGTCTGTATTCGCAAAAAGAAAAGGAGTACTTGTGGCACCTTAGAGACTAACCAATTTATTTGAGCATAAGCTTTTGTGAGCTACAGCTCACTTATGCTCAGATAAATTGGTTAGTCTCTAAGGTGCCACAAGTACTCCTTTTCTTTTTACTATCTCAGGCACTTTATTTCCTTTAATAGGAAGGAAAAAAGCATGGTCCATAAACTGAAAGGGTGCAACGCTGGTGTAATTTAGTCCTCTCAGTTTACATGAAGAAAAAGTAGACCTGTCTGCCTCATGCAAACTGCATAATGCCATCAAAGTACAGACCAGAGTTTCATTTAGTTCAGTATCCAACAGTGGTCAATGAGAGATTCTTAATTAGGTTTAAGAAGCTTCCATAATGAACCTAATTGCAGGGAAGAGAAGGAGGGTTAATCTTGATCCCAGCTAGTGATCAACATATGCTGTGAGAACTGTAGCCCTTAAAATTTTACTGAAAGTTACTTGCCACAAAGACAGCAGGGTTCTGTGTATTTTTCATGGTCTGAATATAGCTAACATCCCACCATATGGTGGAAATAATATTTTCCCCAATACTACTCCTAAAACAGCAGTCTTAAAACAAATTTTGACAAGTTCTCAAATAAATAAATTCATCTGATATATTAATGCAGTGACATTAACTTGAACTAATGTTGACTGAGAGCTTATAGCAGCTAACTGATTAGGAGGGGAAAAAATTTTACTGCCCTACAGTTCAAGCAGGTTAATACCATTGACTATATACCATACCATTCAAAAAGATAGCAATCAGCACAAAAATTGGACTACTAACTTCAGAAACCTACTCTGAATGTTATAAACATATTAGTTTATATCATAACGTACTTTGAGAGTACTCTCAATGGAATGACCTCCTCTCCCATCTTGTGCCTTTCTTTGTGCTTTTTCTTATGCTTCCTTTTTGATTTTGAAAGGGATGTATCTTTCTTATCACCATCTTTCTCCTCTTCTGTAGTAACTTCTAAATGAAAAACCCCAAAAGAAAGATAATTGGACATATCATATTTAAAGCGACAAACATAACTGAAATGGCATGTTCCTTCATTTACATTGCTCTAAGAAGCACTGCTAAGACACAACATTTATGATCAACTTTTTCCGTTTGAATTTTTCCTGCTAATATCACAGTGAAATGTAGGGAGGTCTCTTCTAATTTATTTCCACAGTATATTTAAAAAAGTACAGACAAGTACAAACTGTCTCTGTCAGCCAACATGAAAAACAATGCAGAATGCAATGGTGCTTGTTTTAGAGTATTATTATTCTCTACTTTGTTTCATCCCCAACCCCTCACTCCTTACTACACTGAGCACTGAGTTTTCAGTTTATCCTTTACAAAATTGAAAAGATATTGTACTCCATTGCTTCCTTCATTTTAGATTCTTAATTCTCCCTTAATCCACCTATAATCCATCATTCTTTTCCTCTCCACACCCCTTCCAGTTCACATCAAAACCATCGCCAGCTCTGTGAATACGAGAAACTAATTAACGGATTTCCAACAATAGTTGCTGTCTCCCTACCTTTTCCCCCTCATCAGTAGCATGAGCCACTAGCCTAGGGATTCTCAAACGTCTCTGCACCACGAGTCGCTTCTGACAACAAAAATTACTACACAACCTCAGGAGGGTGGGGGACTGAAGTCTGAACCAAAGCCCGACCCCAATCGTACCGGGTTGGGAGCCAAAGACAAAGCCTGAGCCCCACCACCCCAGGTGGGGAGGCCAAAGCTGAAACCCAAGGGCTTCCGCCCCAGCAGGAACCCTGTAACTTAAGCCCCGCTGACCTGAAGCCCTCGGGCTTCGGCCCCAGACGGGGAGGGGCTTGGGCTTGAGCTTTGGCCCCAGGGAGGTGGGCCTCAGACTTTGGCTCTGGCCTTGGGCCCCAGCAAGTCTAAGCCAGCCCTGGTGACCCCATTAAAACGGGGTCGCAACCCACTCTGCCACAGTGTGTGGACTCGACCTCAAAAGGTCCCTGCCAGGATTTTATGACTTTTGTTCTGAAGTTGTTTTCTCAACACAAACTTTTTGACCTGCGGATGTCAACCTTTTCCCCAAACTAAGATTGCTGTAGTCTAAGTGATTAGCTATTTACTTTTAGCTTTAACCATGGATCCTTATCTTCACATGTAATTTTGACATAGCTTTTGATATCTTGTGTCACTAGATCTTTCCTATTTCTAGTTAAAAAAAGAAAAAGAAAAAAGCGTCTCAAACACATTCCTTTTCTGATTTTAAACCTACCCATCTAGGTTTTTATATGGGGCCTTTCAACATAGTCTGAGTTTTTAAATCTACACCTAATTTCAATGGCATTCCAGCTGCCCACACCAGGTCTGAGCCTTCCCTGTAAACCGTATTAATTTCTGAGAAGAGCCTCAAATCTGATCTAGTCGCTCTGCTATTCTCCATCAAGCTCATCTCTCTGGAATGTCTCTGTGCTAGCTTTAAACTTGACAGAACTTCTATGAGCAATGACATCCAACTCTACATATTCCTCAACTCATTCTCTGAACCCTTATGTATCTGCCAGCTATTGGCCCAAATACCACTAATAAATGCTTCAAAAGACTAAAGTCCTTTTGATAAAAAGTAATTGGTGTCCAATGTCTGAATCCATTGCCACTCTCCTTAGCACATAAATTTACCCAATACACACTAGTCCAAGTACTAGGGCTAGTAACCCCTGAAGCCATCCCTCCCAAAGCCATGAGCATGTATCCCCCACCTCCCTCTATGCACAGCTCCTTCACTCCCTCCTCCTTTCATGGAACCCTGCTCTTCTCTAGCCTAGACTCCTACTGGGCTCCCCACTCCTTCACTTGTCTGCCACAAGGTACTAACTCGTCCAAAATTCCACCTTTCCATAAGGAAGTGGGTTTTCAGGAACTGATTTGCCTTTACTTACACCCTAACAATAAGATTTCTAACACTGAGAAGGAAATTCTTTTTTGGCTCCCAATCTCTTCCCCAATTCCCACTTCTTCCTCTTCTGCAAACCCACCTTTCACTATCTCTGGAAGATTGCCAAAATCCATCTCTCTTTAATTTTGCTTTTCTGCAGCTAAAAGGAAATACAAAAGTTACAAAATTCAATAATATTTTTACCTTTGGAATCCTTTTGAGCTTCTGTCGTTTCTTCTTTTGCAGAATGAACATCATCTTTTTGAGCAGTTTTCTTGACTTTTGCACCTAATGCCTCTACATCTCCAGAGTTGCTTCTTTTTCTCTTCCCTAGCCTACTTTCCTCAGTTAATTCTGGGCTTTCTGTTCTATCCCATTTTTTTCTCTCTTTCTTAGAAGATTGCCTATGGACTCCAGATACTTCCATTTCCAAGCACTCAGATGTTGTTCTGTGTCTCTTTGACTTGCTTATTTGATCTGCAGTAGTGTCCATGTTTGATTCTTTCATTTCTGCAGCTGACTGTACACTGCTCTCTTTCTTCATTTTGGATTTTTTCTTTTTCTTCTTCTTCTTCTCTTCTGTATAAAGCAAAACACCACATTTAAAACTTTGTCAATTAGCATTCCTGATGAAAGTTTAGATTAGATCAGAGAGCCTAACTACATAGAGGTAGCACAACATGCCCTCATATGAAGAGATCAAAGTTCAATTTTCAGTTCCTGGGAAAGTTGGGATGGGGATCATCCTGTAAGACTTCTTTGCAATTACTGGAAAGAGGCAAGAGATAGTCCCAGAAGGCTTTACTGATTATTTTAGGGAGATGAGATAAAACTAGAGGGATTTTTGCTGGAATCTCCCAATATAGAGGGGGGGGCATGGTCTTGCAAGTGAAGGTTGAGAAGAGGTTTCCTAGAATGCTTCCTGTTGAGTTAGCAGAGAGAATCAAGAGTGCCTGAAAGGGTTGGAGGTAAAGTCCTGCTCTTCCTCACGATTTGTATGTGATTACAACATTCCCTGGAACTGGCTGCTTTTGGAGGTTGGCAGGAAAGAGAAGGGTCCTTACTGAGTCAAGATGGACAAGTAAATAGGAAAGCTGGCTGACAAATTATGAGTTCTATTGGGGAGACCCAACCTTTGGTAGATATTGGGAAAATGTCATAACTGCTTTTATGAACCCACTGAATCTATCACAATTTGTATATAGCAAGAATTACATGCCTGCCAAATTACCTAATAGGGAGGTTATCTGTACTGTAATGAGGGAAAATTAGGTCTGATACCCAGTACTGTTTATTTGCTTCCAGACTGGCACGGGCTGGGAACACTACTGAGAAGCAGCACAGTCAGGCCCTGACATAGAAGCAGCACCTCCACCTTTTGATTCGCACCAATCACTACTACAAATGATTAAGGAGCAAAGCCTTGTTGTTAATAAAAGAGTAGTCAGTCATTGGCCAGAAAAATGATGGATGTGATGGGGAAACTCACTGTATGAATGGAGGGAGCCTCAAGACCCTTTATGAGACAAAGTGAGCTCCTCCGTCAAAAACAAGGTAAGAATGAGCTGGGCAAATCAACTGAAACTATAATCATGCTCCTTGAAAGATTATGCTATCAAAATTAATCTACAGATCATTTACAGAACCACTGCTCAAGCATATTGAAGGGCTTTCCCTTGGCAATTTTCCCATGTTTCTGTGAGCAAACATTCTACTGACATTTAGAAGTCTCTGCTCAGAGGCAATGGAGTTATGAAGACTGTGAAGGATCCTCAGTGAGATGTTCAGACCGTAAAATTCTGGCAAATTTCTCTGGTTCTACTAGTGAAAGAACTGGTAAAGGAATACAGCTAACAAGTTCAACAGAAAGAAAAATGCCAGATGATTGCCATCCAAGACCTGTTAGGTGGTCACATTTTGGTTTTAGTGGCCTTAACAATCTTTAAATGTAATTTTGCTATTGTAATTTATAGCCTTCTCTTCAATACTAAATGTTTTTATGCTAGTGTGAAAAATTTGACTGGGACTCATGGTGATTGTTTAAATGATGATTAATAAATAGTACAGCTTAGTCTGCCAGTATGAAAGCAAACAATGTTGCTTCTTGGTTAGCATGAAAGGACATTTTCATCCTTATTCAAGGAAGAAAAGAGAGGCAGAAATTTACTACTGAAAACAGAGATGCTTCATCTCTGTATTCCAGTTTTGCTTCCTAAACCCATATTTGCCAAGGAAAACAAAAAAAAAATTACAAATTTCCGTTTCAATAAAGTTTTAAATTAATAGATTAATTAAGGAGTTTACGCAAAAGGAGTTTAAGATGTCTGAATTAAAAATTACTATGCCCAAAATATTCCCCTCCCCCTCCCAAAATACTTACCCACTACACTGCAGTCACTTGTATTCAGCGCAGGAACAGGCTTATTTTTTACTGTTCTGGGGAACATCCCAGGTTTTCTTGGTGCTTCTTCTGGTGGATTATTCAAAAACTTAAATTAAAAAAAAAATAGAAAGTATTTAAGATCAACAAAATATTATTTAAAAACTAAATTTATTCACAGCGGAATACCCTTCCCCCCAAAAAGAAATAATTACTAAAAATATATACTGCCCCTACACTCATTCTAGAAAGATGTGGTCTCTGAAGAATCCAACCGAGGGGGAACCACCTTCTTTTGGATAATTGGTCCACAAGCACTGCTTAAAAGTTTATTAGTCCTCAAGTCATTAGTTTACTGGCTCCTTTGGCCAATACAACAGTTTTACTTTTGTTTTTGTTGTGCTACGGAATGATAATTTCTAAAACCTTAAGACCACACCACAAAGCTATGATAAAAGTTAGTATTAATACCTTCACTATCCTCTTCCAGTGAGCTGTGCAAGGCCATTTCATTCCCATTTTGCTGCTGTCATAAACAGACACTTTTATTCTGGGTTCAAAAGGAGCTAAAAAATAGCCCAATTAAATTAAGGGAGAAAATATCAGTTTGC
This sequence comes from Lepidochelys olivacea, assembly GCF_965140295.1. Taxonomy (NCBI): domain Eukaryota; kingdom Metazoa; phylum Chordata; order Testudines; family Cheloniidae; genus Lepidochelys; species Lepidochelys olivacea. Next base: position 40,971,568 of record NC_140414.1, on the reverse strand, counting down.
GTTTCTCTTATTTGCTTCACTTAATTTAATTGAATTTGAAAACTTTACAGTTTGTAAAGCTATTTGCAGGTTTTGGGGGGAAAAAATGACAAAAAAAATCAAGGTAATATCCAGGCTTTGAAATTATATTATTTCTGAGAATTCCTGTATTTAAGTTTCCCTTCCACTTCCCTTTACAGCACTAGAGACTATTCACGTTTGCCACTCTATTATGCCTAAGGCTGTGAGTCTTTCACTGAGGTCACAGAAATCATGGATTCCTTTACTTTCCAGGACCTCCGTGACTTCTGCAGCTTCAGCTGCTGACCCCAGGGCTGCCCAAGCAGCCGTGCCCGGCCCGGAACCAGCCACACCGGCTGCTACTTGGGCAGCCCCAGGCAGCTGGTCCCAGACGCCACCCCGTGGCTCGGAGGAGTGGTGGCGGCGGGACCCCCTGGGCTGCCCCCATCCTTAGAGAAGCAGTGGTGGGGACCCACCCCCCTGGAGCAGCAGCGGCCACCAGAGCACCCTCCCCCAGATCAGCAGCGTCTGCTGGAGAACCCCCTCTCCTCCAGCACCTAAGATTTAGTCATGGGTGTTTTTAGTAAAAATCATGGACAGGTCACTGGCTCTGACTTTTTGTTTATTGCCTGTGACCTGTCGGTGACTTTTACTAAAAATACCCATGACTAAATCGTAGTCTTAATTATGACCTGGAAAGAAGTGTTAAAGATGGGCCTACCTCAATAGCTTTGTCTGCTTGCTCTCTTGTTTCAAATTCAACAAATGCAAATCCCTTTGGGTCTCCAGTGGACTTATAACGTGGGATACTGACATAAACTACATTACCACATTTCCCAAATACCCGCTCAATCCAACTGTGGTTGACATTTTTGGGAAGCAGCTCCTAAAAAAAAAAAAAAAAAAGACGAAACATATCTCTTTTAGCAATATAATATACACGTTCCCATATAGTCAATTACCACAGTATCAGAGGCTCAATGTAGCCTAGTACTGCTAGCTATTTAAGAGTTTTCAATGAAATACCTAAGAAAAATTTAGGAAATATTTTCACATTTCTAGACAAGTTTGCTTACTGAATGAAATAGGTAGATAAATAATAGTAAATTAATCAGTATAGGGAACAGCAGGTTTTAGCATTCATCTGGAAATGTCACTTTAAACCAGTGGTGGGCAACCTGCGGCCCATCAGGGTAATCCACTGGCGGGCTGCGAGACAGTTTGTTTACACTGACTGTCCGCAGGCACGGCCGCCCGCAGTTTGCCATTCCTGGCCACTGGGAGCTGCAGGCGGCCGTGCCTGCGGACGGTCAGTGTAAACAAACGGTCTCACGGCCCGCCAGTGGATTACCCTGACGGGCCGCAGGTTGCCCACCACAACTTTAAACTGTACCCTTGGTAAAAACAACAATGTACATTTGATATATGTTATTTTCTCGTTTCCTGTACCAGAAACTCAATTCTGCAATCACATCCATGCATAAGGAACCTTGAGCCAGTGCAGTCTCATTGGCTTGAAACAATCAGTTCACAGCACAATGGTTTTTTGACTTTGGGTAACTCACAGTTCAGAGAAATAGGTGTTCATTTGCAACAACAAACAAGCACTAGTGAAAGAACTGGTAAATTAAACCTGGTAGCTCTTTAGTTTTTAAACTTTATGATGAGCACTAGTATGCTAATTGCCCATCTGTAGTGATGACCAGTGCGGGGTTTTCAGCCAGCCAGTCACCTGGGCAATAGGCACATATGAATTGGCAATTTTATGCCACACATTTTGGCAACTTGCAGACAGCCTGCCTCAGTTCCTACTAGCTTCCCCTTATTGCTGACAGTGGAAGCTTGTCCAAACTATTAGCTCTTTCTAGTTCAGGAATAGCTTCCTATACCTTTCTAAAGATGCCCTTATGGGTGGCCCCTTTGACAAGATACATCTTCGAACACTTATAGAAACAAAAATTGCAATGTCAGCATTATTTAGTCTCCCAACGGGTTTATCTTTCTAAAAAGGTTTTAACTGAAGAACTTAGTGACAAGACACTACACTGTTCCAAAAGAGAGAGAAACTTCTTGTTAAATGATTGGTTTAGTATGGGCTCTGCCTGCCTGAGCAGCACATTCCATTATAGTTTTGATACAATCTAAATGTCAGTGAATTTAAAACTACATAAAATATTTAATGGGATATGTACAGCACCAGAAACAATTACGCACTGCTAGGGAGTCGAAAGTAGAGCAGAGAAAGTTTATTAACCGTAAGATTATCTTTGTAAAACTTGTTTTGAAATTTAAACTTCAATTAAGCCTTAAGGGAAGTTTCTTTTTATAGGTAAGATAATGAAGCGACTCCTTAAAGGAATACATTACATGGACTTTATTCTTGTTTCAAAAATGGAGCTGTGCATTGCTGCATACGCTGAAAAATACGCTATTGTCCCCGTGAGCCCAAGTGCAGTAGCAGATTTTTTTGTGATATGCAAAGGATGTGTTCCTATTCATCTGAAACTACAAAAGCGGCCTTTGTGTTGATCCTGCACAAAAACCTCTCTCCCCCCTTCTCTAGTATGGAAGCAGAACTTATCAAGGACTCTAAGGGTGTGTCTACATTGCAGTTAAAAATCCTTCAGCTGGCCTGTGTCAGTTGGCTCAGGCTAAGGGGCTGTTTAATTGTGATGTAGACATTTGGGCTCAGGTTGCAGCCTGGGCTCTAGGACTCTGCAAGGTGGGAGAGTTCCAGAGCTCTGGCCCTAGCCCAAATGTCTACATTGCAATTAAACATCTCCTTAGCCCAAAACTCTAGTCACAGGCCAGTCGAAGGTGTCTCACTGCAGTATAGACATAGCCCTAGGGAATACCTACACAGCATTTAAACACCTGCAGCTGGCTGGGGTGAGGTGAGTTGGGCTTGGGATGCAGGACTGTAAAACTGTGGTGCAGATGTTCAGGCTTGGACTGGAGCCCAAGCTCAGGGCCCAGTCTGAGCTCAAACATCTACACCACAGATTTTACAGCCCTGAAGCCTGAGTCCCTCCAGCCTGAGCCCCGCAAACCAAGCCAGTCGCAGGATGTTTTATTGTTGTGTAGACCAGCAATTCTCAACCAGGTGTCCGGGGCCCCCTGGGGGCTGCGAGCAAGTTTCAGGGGGGGTTCACTGACATAAATCAGAGACCAGGGCCACCGTCAGACTCCCTAGGGCCCAGGGCAGAAAACTGAAGCCCGAATCCCGCTGCCCAGGGCTGAAGTCAAAGCCCAAGCAACTTAGCTTTGTGGGGTCCCGGGCAAGTGCCCTGCTTGTTGTTCCCTAACCCTGGCTCTGGCTTTTAATCTACTGCATTTGCAGAAGAACAGTTGTTGTGGCACAGGTGGGCTGTGGAATTTTTATAGTATGTTGGGTGGGGGGTGCCTCAGAAATAAAAAGGTTGATAACCCCTGGTGCAGACATACCCTAATAGAACTATACCGCCCCATGGTTGCGCTTCAAAAGAAGTGATTTAGCAGGGTTTGAAATTTACTTAATCTCTGTATAAAAAAAACCAAACCATTGGTCTCTCTCTCTCTTTTTAAAAAAATCTGTAGGTGGTAAGAAGGATCAGATATATATTGCAAATTACTTTCCATATAAGACCTTTGGAAATTTGGTGGTCTACAAAATATACACTAATGATTCTTTTTACAACAATTTCAAATCAAAGCCTAACTAACTAGCTTATTAAAATAGGCTTACTTCAAATAATATTGACAGAAAAGTTTCAAAATATTTGAAGAGCTTTGGAATAAGGAGAGCTTACAACTGCGTTCGGGAATTCTATTAGCACTATCACACCACACTTAACAAAAGCCCAGCCATCACTATTTGTTGTTAAAGAAAGGAGCTGCTGTATAATTACTTTATTCTCTAGAATCATCAGAGCAACCCACGTTATTTACTGATCTGGAGAGCTGTGGTACTTTGCACATGTATATACCGACATGGTGGTTACCGAATACATGCCATCACAAAAAGTTGGTACTACAAATAAAAAACATGCTGGTTCAATGAAAACTCAATTCCCCTAATGGCTCCTGCTACATACCTACTTTGATAGGAGCCATAAAAGCTCTCTGAAGTCCAAGGGACTCCTAGGTAATGCCCCAGTGAAATGGGAACTGGCTACACAGAGCTCCTTCTGAAAATCTTCCAAGAATACAGCTCCTCAGAGGGAGCACTAGCTTACATCAGCCAGCAGCATTTTTTACTGCCATTGCTAGCACTGTTGGTATGCTGGTGCTGTAGCAATATAGCGATTTTCAGAAAAATCTCAGTATAGACACAGTGCATAGATACTGGAAGGGTTTTCCAGAAATAAAACACTGAAACCAACCAATTTAGGAGCTTTCTGCTATCAAAAGACTGATGATACTATAGGGCAAACCAGATTTGCAACAAACATGATGGTACTTCTAAAACTAATAACTACTATTGTATTGTACGCTCTATAAATGATCTATAAAATAGGTCTAGATTATCTGTCAGACTCATCCAGCTCATCTTTATCATCATCCTAAAGCCTTGTTTACTCTCAGAGAATATATATAAGCACTTGTCTGTATCAGCACAGCTCCTCTTATGTTACAAACTGTGGAAGCAATAGTGCAGGAAAATACATGAAAATTTCTCCAATATAACACAACCCCTTGTGTGTTAAAATAGATCTTGCTTATCTTGCTAACAGTTAATTTGAGTTCAATCATTCACTCTATATGCTGCATCTTGATTTAACAGCAAAAGAAAAGCAGTAGTAAAAGGGACATTAGAATATTTATGTTATGAAGAAGATCATTTCCTTTCACCAAAGCTGCATTGTTCTCCAGTCTTCTAATTCCATTAACAACCTGCCTCAAGTACCAGCTAGTATTCATTATTTATTGTTCATTATCCTAACTGGTTCACTGATTCATAATTCCAAGGCCAGAAAGGACCACTGTGATCATCTAGTCTGACCTCCTGTATAACACAGGCCATAGAATGTCTCCAAAATAATACTTAGAGCATATCTTTTAGAATAAAATTCAATCTTGATTTTAAAATTATCAGTGACAAAGAATCCATGCATCCCTTAGTAATTATTCCAGCGGTTAGTTACTCTCACTATGAAAAATGTATGCCTTATGTCCAGTCTGAATTTTTTCTAGCTTCAACTTCCAGCCATTGGATCATGTTATACCTTTTTCACTGTTAGATTGAAGAGCCCATTATTAAAGATTTGTTCCCCCATGTAGATACTTGTAGACTGTAATCAAGTCAGCTCTTAACCTTCTCTTTGTTAAGATAAACAGATTGAGCTCCTTGAGTCTATATTTATAAGGCATGCTTTCTAATCCTTTATTCATTCTCATGGCGTGGCACTTTACAAGACAGAAACAGACCAGGTGCTGTGGAATTTACAGTCTACAATTCAGTAAGAAATAAGTTTAAAATTAACCTTCATAAAAAACAAAATAGTCCATTAACCTTCTACACATGAGACATGTAACGGATGCAACCTTACCACATATACAGTACGACTATCCACATCTTTTGGTTGCTCACCCAGTGGCTGACGTCTTCTGATTCTAGTTCCCTCTAAATCCAGCTAAGAGCAACAAAGACAAATTAGGGCAGCATTTTCTACAGTCTTATCTGCCACCTCAACTACAGTAATAGCAGCTAAAAAAGAATGAAAAAACAATACACACTTCAACAACAGATGAGCTTTTAACTGCTCGGGCTATCAATTTCCCATCAGTCGTCAATTTTTTCATTTTGTTGAATGATACAAGAAGTGATATGTCAACATCTGGAGGAGGGAAAAAAAACAAGTTCAAAAGGAAAGCATATTTAGGTCTCATTCACATGAGCAGCAGATCAGTATTATCTAGGTGTTCTAAAGTACCATAGAAGCCACTGGGACCATTTCTATGCATAAGAACTGCAAGAGCATACCTCTGGTTTGAGTATTGACAAGAACTTACATAAAAGTAGATTTTTACCATCTGTAATTTAGGGTTTCAGTAAGCTTAGATTTTATTTCTCTTCCCCATTAACTTTCTTCCCAAAGGAATTTTGATCTATTCTTTCAGCTCCCACTGGTAACTATTCTCTTTGGAAATAAATGAAGAAAACCCCCTTTCTATTGTGGTTTTATAATGTAAAAATCTTTTGCACTGAAGAGGTGCCTTTCCTCCAAGCACTCACTTAGTGTTCAGATTCAACCCAATGCTTCCATTACAAAAGATCCCTTCACTCCCTCTATTTAGTAGCAATGAGTTATGTTGCTAAAAGTTTGACAGAAACTGTTGCAATACATGTACTGGTAAATTTTTTTACCAAGTTTATTTAACATTAACATGCAGAAAAAAGGTTAAAATATAGCCATTTGGAAGAGGGCTTTAACATCATTTTTAGATTGCATAGCATTTGATATAAAGTAACTCTAGTACATTCATTTAGCATACAATCCCACCTAGGAGGATGTCCACAATACCTTACCAAAAAAATCAAAGGACCTTTGAGCCTGTACTAGCATCATACAATCACATCACATAGCACAATACAGCGGAAAGAACCTTTTCCATCTTAAATGACAGGTATTCTGTGGTTCTTTAAGAAGCCTAACCAAAAAATCTGACACACCTGTAGCTTTTTGCTTTGTAAGGTAAAAGTCAAATAAACCACACAAACAAAAATCAAAGGACAGACTACAGAACTCTCACTAGTCTTCCTTGCCATGCAAAGAAACAACCATTCGCTCATCCAAACATATCTAAAACACAAAATAAAAAAGCTGGAACAAAACCAAATGCAAAATTAAAGTGGGAGCTTCCATGATTCCATACCAGCTACATTATAAACCAAATATTAATAGTGAGATTGTATGCTTTCCTATCATTTTCACTGATGTAAAACAAAAACAACCAAAACAAAAACAAAATCAAAAGAACCACAAATTTTCACCCATGAAGTTTCTCCAAAAGCACCATCATAATTGGCTGTAAGGGAAGGAAAAGAATAAGAATAAATAAGATTCCTCATATGAGCAGTACCCATATCTCTCTTATGAATGGACTGTCATTGCTCCAGTTGCTTGAATGGGCTTTTTTCCTCCACAGCAGCTACACATACAGAATGCCTCTATAATTTATATATGCAATAATTCAGACCACCACCACTGCAGATGAAATTACAATTCAAAACGGAAATTTGTTTACCACTTTTTCTATTATTTAAGAGCAAACTTACATCCATCTCTAGATTTCTCTATTTGTTCTCGGAGAAATTTGTCTTTGTGAAGGTTGACATCTCCAAACCAGAAATCTACTTGTTTTGCAATATCTGACAGCACCTGCTTAACCCTGGACCTTTTCTTTTTCTCTCGTTCCTTTTTCTGTTCAGTGCTTTCCTCTTCCATGGCTTTGCCTCTTACAGTTTCATTCTCTATGCCAGTCATTCTGTCATCTGAAAATTAAACATAACTTTGTAAAAATAGTAGGCAATACTGCTTTGCTCTTCTATTGCACCTCCCATCCAATAATTTCCAAGAGCTTTATGTTTGCAGTGTTGCTGTAGTCATGTTGGTCCTAGGAAGAAGAGCTGCATAAGCACAAAAACCTCATCTTTTTCACCAAAAGAAGTTGGTTCAATAAAAGTTATTACCTTACCCTCCTTGTCTTTCCAGAAGTTTATGCTGCTTATCACCAGCTAAGGATCTGGCTGCATGAGTTTCTGGTTTGAACCCCAAGTTTAAAAACAGTCTCTTTGTAGAGGAATCCCACACCAAAATGAATTTTAACACTTGACGGTAGTATTCAGCACAATTGGACTTGTGGTGGAAATGGGATGCACATAAGAAAATGGTCCTTGCCAGATCATCAAAAAGCTAAAACACACCTCTGCGAGTACTTATACCAGGAAAGGATGTGGCGAGCCAACATTTTTCGAACGACATCTTCTGAGTACAGTAAAATGCATTTTCACTACATTGTTAATATTCTGTCAAAGATTTAGAGCACCATATTTTTGGGCTCATTGATGAATACTGTTTTTTGCAAGTCTACATTATAATCTGGATGTGCTGTATTTAAAAATAATGTTTTCCTTTTTCTCAGTTATTTGGGGCCTGATCTTATGAGGTGCTGTGCATCCTCAACTCCCACTGACCTAACCGGCAAATTGAGGGCTCTTGGCAACTAATAAAATAAAGCTCTTAGAAAACAGAATGTAACTTGAGCAAAGATAACAAGTTACACGGGTTTATATAATTAGAGAGAAAATATCAAACTTGGTCTTGGGCATCTATAAACTCTAATTCATTTTGAGCCTGCTCACTTTTCAACCTTAAGAATGACCAGTCTTTCAGACTACTTTATTCTGTATGTGTAAAATAAAAACAGATACAACTTGGAAAAAGTGGGAAGCTGTCTAAAAATGAAGTTATCACAACGGTTGAAATATTTTATGCATGATAGCTACATAAGTCTTCCCATTGCTTGGCCAATGGTTAGTACTGCAATACAATATACCAGGAAGTGGTGCTTGTAAGAAGAAACATCAGAGAGGAAGCTCATCTTTATAACAAGATGGCATAAAAATGGAAATGGTTTTCAGATTATTGTGTAAATCAGGCTCCTCTTAGCAAGATTCCAGTTTATCTCCCTGCTGTGAGCTGACCATTCAAGATGATTTAAGGTCAACAAGTTGTCAATTAGTTTGAAAGGATAAGTGAGGTCATACTCTGACCACTGAGCCAGAAGTTCAACGTGAGTTCACGTCACACAGCAAGACAAATGTCAGCAATGCAATACAGTACTTGGAAGGAGGCTAAAGGAAAAATTGTACTATTAATTAGAGGTACTTTTTCCCACCCGATAGAGGATGCCTCTGATGAATGTCCAGTTAGAAGTTACAGACTGCAAGCCAATTCTCTAAATAAAATATTCAGGCATTATAGACGTATTCCAGACAACATCCTCTCTCTGAAAAACAAACACCCACCCCCCTTAATATCCCAAGTCTCTGAAAGCTACAGCTCATCACATAATGACAGCTGTGCTTGTCTTGTCTACACCAGCACTTAACTATCAGTATCCAACCAATCTGTAAACTATTTAGGAAGCTTCAAGTATTAAGGACATTAGAAAACCAACTTTTAGTTTAGGCAAATTCTAGATTGTGCTGGGAGCATTAACCAGGTCCCAAGTTGTGACTTTGCCAGAAGTCCTGAGCAAGGCTAGCTTGAAGATGCACTGCCCCAGGACTCAGAGTCACAATAAGATGCTCAAGGGAAGAAAGGGGATGAGAAGTGAAGATGAATGCTCTATTACCTTGCAAAGAAACCTTTCTTCAACATGCCAGCTTAGCTGCACTGGCTGATGTACTTGTGGGGAGACAAGGGAAAGCCACAGCTCTGGTAGGAGGAGGAGTGATCCTGCAGAACAGGGGTAAGTCAATAGGTGGACCCTGGGCCAAATCCGAACCACCAGACGCTTTTGAATAGACCCAGAAATTTTTATTTACTTATTATAATCATTATTATTATTATTTTCTCTGGAATCTGGACCGTGACTATATCTTGACCAAGAAATTTAGACTGTGACAAAAAATAACTGACACCCCTGCAACAGAGGAAATCCTCCCTCTTTCATTGCTAGTCATGACTCTGGTAGCCAGCACAAGAAAATGCTTTGAATTAGCTGGGTCACAACCTGACACTGTATTGTAAAACTGGTGGAAACCAACACTATTATTTGTGGAAGAAGAAACTCATATTATTCCCTTTGAGTCATTCACCACTGAGGTTTAGGTTACTTGGCCTCAGCATTAAATCAAACAATTGACATTCATTGGATTTGTATTTTAAAAACAAAGGATTGTACAAAAAAGTCTCTTGGGTTTCAACCATAGTGAAGTCATAGAAAATGCTCAAAGATCAAAAAAGCTAGCACTCTCAATCATTGTCTTATGAATAGAGCACTCACCAAAGTACTTTCCAATTTTTTCTATTTTCTTACTCAAAGTAGCTATAGCAATATCCTGCTCTAGCACAATATCAACGGTCAGAACTACTTGATTTTACATAACTATATTAAAATCAGCATTAATACATTTTCACAGTTAACATCTATTACCTAGAGAGTATTTTCTAATTATTGTTCAATTTCCAACTGCATGCACACCAGCTGCTCAGGTAATTTAAATAGAAAAGATTTTAAATGGAGCAGCACATTATGTACAAAGAGTCAAAGAACAGAAAGAACAAACAATAACAAAACTTATCAGTAAAAGCTATGGGCCAAACAATGCTATACTTCCTCAGATAAGCTTTTGTTAACTTCAGTGAAAGTTAGACATTTACAAGAATTACAGGATGTAAGCGACTGTCAAGCAACTGTGGTTTTGTCAGGAAAAAAAGCCCTCTTTTAACCAACAGAAATGGGTCAGAGGTTCACGAGTCACAGTGGTACTGAGAGATATGTTTAACGCTTACAATGCCAGATTCTATTCTACTCTCACATGTGCAAGGTGCTGCATGTAAAAAGAACTGGCAGCTTTGTTATAATGTTGAGCAGGTGTAAATGCAGTATGGTAGGGTTATCAAACTGAATTGGGGGCTGCAGAGCTGAACTTAGATTGCAGTCATTTAGAGTATGTTCTATACTGTACTGCACTGGAAACTTGGGCTCAGACTCAGGTTTGAGCCCACCCCCTTATCATCCACTCACAACACTGATCAGCAAGGGGCCCATCCAAGGAGTGCGGGGGGGGGGGGGAGGGAGAGGGAAGAGCCTGATACTGTGTGAGACTTAGGTCCAAGCCCTATCATTTTGTAGGGTGAATGCAGCTCAAGCAACAGACCCAAGTCAGAAGATCGGTGTATCACATCCTGGACAAGTGGGCCCAACTCCAGCAACTGTAAGCCCAGGTTTACAATACAGCCTGGATACTCAACCCAATGCACAAGCGTGGGTCGGGTTTACAATGCAGTGTAGACATGGCCAGAGAGGCGAGTGCAGACCACAGTAGGGCAGAAGTCAACTCCCTCGCTACACCACTGCACTGATCGCAAAGGAACTGCCCCTCCCCGTGCCAATGGCCTCACTCCGGAGTGCTAGGAGGAGGTGACACAGGGGGCAGCAACAGCACTTCGGAGTCACCCCCTCAAGCCCTGACGGACAAGAGGGAGGATCCAGTGATGAGCTGCGCCCCCCGCCCCAGCGCGCCCAACGCCACTAACGCCTCTTGCCCATCGCACGAGCCGCGCGGAAGCGCCTTGACGCATGCGCGGAGAAAGCACCCGGCAGCGCCCCCTGCCCGCGGGGCGGAAGGGGTTACACGTTGCCCTAAATCCCCATGTCTCTCCCTCACCCCGTCCGGAGAGCCGGGCTTTCACCTGCCGCCGCGAACTCCTGCGGGCTTCTGGCGGCGTGACGCACAAGCCCGCGGCCAGAGAACCCACGCCCGCCTCCTCCCCGGGCTCCTGCCCTCCCTGGCGCAGCAGCAGTCACAGCATGGACACCAGCGCGCGACGCTCGGCCGCAGGAGAAGGCCCCCGCCTGCCCTTCCGCCGGATCCCAGCGTCAGTTCTCTGCGAAGGGCGCTCGTGAGCGCGTGCCGCCGGCACGCCACCTCTTGGCTACCGGCTCTCGCGCCGCCCGCCAGGCGGGGCGGGGCTTCCCATGCTGTCGCGCTGGAAAACAACGTCATCGACAGCGGGCGGCGCGGGAAACCTTTGAACATGGGAGAAAGGCGGAGACCGCGAGAGGTGCGGGAAGAGAGGGGGAGGGCCGGCTCTTGGCGCTCTGACACCCCCGGCCCCGCGTCTCTCGGACGTAGCCCAGGCGCCACCCGGCCCCATCGGGGTCAGCACAGCGATCGCCCCTTAGCGCAACCGCGTCCGGTCTCACGTCGCCAGCCCTCCCTCCCTCGCCGCTTTTAAGGGTGACCGGAGAGGCTCAGCGCTGCTGGGCTCGCGATCCGTGCCGGGGGGGGTTGGGAAAGACCGGGGCGGGGGAGGCCGGCTCGGGCTGCTTGCTGTTTATTACACCAGGACTAGCAGGAGTGCAGCGCCCGCTCGCCCTGTGGGCTCGGGAGGGGCTCGTCCGCCTCCATAGAAACGGTCAGTCAGTGACATGACGCGTCTGGTGACGAAAACAAGAGCCCCCGGATGTCGGGGCGTACCCCTCTGTCCGCTCCGTGGCAGCATGTCTACCCTCGCCTCCTGTCTTTGTCTAGTCCTTCCGGCACCCGCGTCCTCCAGCCTAGCTAGCGTGTGACTTGCTGATGGGTGGATTGCTCCATGCATGCTCTCCAGAGCAGGGACTACTGCCTCTGGTCGATGTTTGTACAGTACTCTGGCCTCTAGAGGCAAAGAGCAGAAGCCCAACTTCTTTCCATTGCAGGTCACCTTAGTGCTTCCCATCAGCTTGCCCCAGAGACAGGATTTGCTATAAGTCAGTCCTGGTTCACTTTTTTTTTCTTAAAGCTCTGCTATACCAAAGAAACCACTAAAAAGTGTAGCACCTAATGTCTTGCTATCAGGCGGAAAAAAAATAAAAATAATATATAACTTTGAAATGTTAAGAGCTTCAGTTACACTAATAACCCAACTTTCAAGGGTAAAAAGTATTAGTCTTTAACATTGGGATTTTTAAAAGCACTCAGTATTGCCTGAACTCTGCTGTCATTGAAGTCAGTGGTAAAAGTCCCATTGACTTCAGTAAGATCAGTGTTTAGCTAACATGGAATACTTTTGAAAATTCCCTTGTAAATGGTTTGAGATGGTGGCTGTTAATCACCTTTAATATGAAGGGAGTGATATGAGAGCAAAATAATAATGTTTCATGCCCTGCCAGAAATATGAGTACAGTTTGTTCTGGTACAAATCCTTTCAGAACCATAATACTTTCTAGGAATTAGTGCTGGATCAGAAAGAAAAGTTGATTATTTTTCATTCTTTTAATTTCTCTCTTCCTCTGCTGCTGTTAAATTTGTAACTATGAAAACATTATAAGATACTGTCTTTCATAGAAACTATGCAGTACGGTCTTATTTTTAACATTAGGCATTATCAATATTGCTGATTTATTCTAGGTCGTTAAGGCTTTCACCAACAGATTCTATAATTTCCATTCTTATTCTTGTTCCATTTTGTTACTTGGGATGAGATGAAGACTATCTGAAAATTCCTATTCTGCTCTTAAGTAACCATCTTTGTGTAAAATGGCTTGATTTAGCATTGTTATTAGCTCAAGTAAGGGGAAAGTGCAGACTTCTAGTATTGTTACAAGAATGGTGATGGGCCACAGAATCTGAATTGCACAGTTGGGAACATGATTTTCCATATATCTCTCTAAACAGTACAAAGACTGAGAAGAATAAATTTATAGGTAAAGGTTCGGAGCCACCTTGTGGTGAGTGTGTAGAATTTAAGAAGTTGAAAGACAAGACACTTTAAAACTGGAATTCATAATGAAAAAGGTAGCACAGCTTGAGAGACATTGTCATGAGAAAAAGCATGAATATATTTTATCTTCTAATACATGTTTTTGATTCAGTTGTAAATACATTTATATAGAAAGAAAATATATTCTAATTTAATATCTGTTTATCTGCTAACAGCATAATCAGCATATTATGATTTTTCAAAAATACCTTTTGGGGACCAACTAGAAAAGTATTCTATGAGATATTTCAACTTGTCTCTACTGCTCTGACTGTTAAAATATAACAACCCTAACCCGAATGTTAAAATATACTAAGTATTCTCATTATCCCTTCATCTATGTTTTAATAGCTAGTCTAATCATATTTTTTTCTGTAATCTCTACAGCTTTCCCATGTTTTATGTCTTGCCATGTGCCTTTTCTTATGTTTGATTACTTTTAAACACTTACTTATATTGCTGTCTACAGAGCCAGCCAGTGATTTCAAGAAGTTAGAGCAATTGCCAGTGTTAGCTGTGTTCCTTTGGTTGTGTTTTAATTGAAGTCTCAGCAACTGATAATGATGATTAAGATCCCAATGTAAGTGCAAGTCTTTACATATAAATACAAGTTATTATGTTTAACATTTACTTTTCTACTCTATTGGTGTGTCAGTGTTTGAAGATGAGGAAATGTTTTATAAAGTTTTGATTACTATTGACTGCCTTAGGCCAAGATTTTCATGGGAGACTAGTGATTTTAGGTGCCCAACTTGAGACACCTAAAAGAGGCTTGATTTTGCAGTATGTGTACTCAGCACTTTCAGAAGATCAGGTCCCTTTGTAGTGTTCAAAATTAGGTACCAAAAATGAAGCCCCACCAAATCACTAGGGACTTGAAAGTCTTTCTTAATTTGTTAGTAGTGGATATGTTGTTTTCTGTTTGAAAATTATTAGCCTAATAATTTTCAAAGTGTGCATAAACATTAATTAAACTGATTTTTCAGAGATGTGCTAATATTATCAGCTAGAGCTTCCATTAAAATGAATATGAGTTAAAGATGCTCAACACCTCTGAAAATTAGACCTCTTCTTGATATGTACTAAAAATGCTGTTTTTGCTAATATTTTTTATTTTTGTTAGCTTATTTTCACCATATGAGTATTTAGAACTCCAAAATTCCTTCACTAGAACCACCACCCAGTTTTTACCCTGTCTTACTTCCCACTCCCTTATAGGGAAAGTACTGGATGTGTGTCTTTTTTGTCTGACACTTGCATTGTAGCGGAGTTGAATTCCAAATCTGCCCTTCTCTCTTTTGGGTAGGGTGAAGATCTGAATATCTGCAGTAAGCCTTTGGATTGCTTTGTTTCACCAAAGCAATGGCTTGTCAGGAGTTTACTGTGAGTCTTATTTTTATAATTGTATATAAAATTCAAATATGCATGTAGGACCACTGTAAATAATTTGTATTTACATTTTTTTTTTAAAAATAAGATCTTGTACACTCATCAGAAGACAAAGAAATCAAAAGTATGGCAAGATGGAGTTTTGAAGACCAGTATTGGAGGAAATAAGGTGAAGAATTCAGGTTTAATACAGTATGATACTCTAATACTGTATCATATATAGTACTACTCTTGCATCTTCTATTTGTGTCACTCTGTTTGCTTTTTGAAACACAATTGTTGTTTAAAATTATCCTATTTTGATACAGGCAACCTTATTTGATGACAGAGGACAATGTTTGGAGAGTGTATTTGTTAAATCTCAGGTATTTCTTTATTATTTTTATAATAATTTAAAAGCTTTTATCCTTGTTTGGATAGTAAGTTGAGGCAGCATCTTTTATCTTCACATGATCCAAAATTCCATACACTACAGTTTTGTCTAGCTTATCGTTGCTAATGTTCTGATCCTTGCAGCTGTTAAATTTTTGCATTAGAAAACAATCATCTGGACAGGTTGTTTGTATGTCACTGTATGTCACTATATGTAAAGCAGTACAAAGCAGTACATAGCAGATGTATTCAGTGGATAACTGACAAATGTGCTTATGGTGGATAATGAATAGTAACGTACAGTAAGTTTTCACTGCATGTGGTTGTGCAACCCACTATGCTTGGAATATCCTCCTACTAAAGTATGTAATTCTTTCACACCATTTCTTTAAAAACAAAAAGAAAAAAAAATCCTTCATAGACCTACCTATTCTAGAAAGCATTACAACTACAATGTACTCTCACCATTACATGTTTGATTTTGATCTGTATAGTACCTTTTCATGTTGCAAGCTCCTGAGGTGGAGAGCTGTTTGTTTGGTATTACTGAGTTATTGTACAGCCAAACACTGATGGACCTATATAAATAATTAGGATTTAAGGAGCTAGATGTTTAAAAACTTCTTTTTTTTAAAGCTACAGTATTCAGTAGTCTGAGTAAATTGGAGTTTTTACATTAAAACCTATACAAACATAATTTGAAACTAAGGGCTAATGTTTGCTTTCATATCTAGTCTGCTCCAGTTGTCTAGGATAGAGTGAATATTGTGTGTTATGCTTTCATTTATGACAATATTGTAAACAAAAATTCTTTCAGTATGCATACGTTTTGCAACATTTAGGATAAACTGTCATTTTTTCACTGGCCGTTACACACACTATCCCTTTTGTTCTTTGTCTCGACTAGGTGAAACCTGGAGATGACTTAGAAAGTGACCGATATTTGATCACAATTGAAGCAGCAAAAGTTACTGAAAACTGTGGTAGTGAGCAGCCAAAGAAAACAGAAGCTCCTATATTGAACAGAAATAGTTTGAAGCCCACTGGTCTATCTCTGCCACATCTACCTGTTGGCTTGAAAAGGAAACATACTGTATGTTTTTGTTTCTTATGTATATTTGACATTCATATACAATTTAAAACATTAATGGAACTTCTTAATTTGCACTAGTGTCAGGGAAAACCAATTTCAGAGTACTCAGTTTCCCTCCTCCTGGTTGTGTATTCCCTGTACCTGCATCCAACTTCATGTCTTTCCTAGTGCTTTCTGCTTATCCAAGGAATAAGGCTGTGTTTTGGGCATGTAAGGGAGGAATTCCAGTGGAGTGAAATCAAGTGAGGTGTGTGTAGACAAGAAAATAAAAATAAAATGTTTGAGTATAATTCTCAGCTGCAAACTACATTAATATAAGTATATTATTTAGAACCGTGACTTGTTAAATTCACACTAAATATGTCATCCTAGCCAGCTTTATTTTACAGCATGTTAGGTTCGATTTAGTTACAGGTCGTTAACATTAATGTAGTAATGAAGAGTATTAAACTTCCAGTGGATGCATTAGTACATATTTGGGTAGTACAAATGAAATAAGTAAGATGTATTGGAAAGAAAATATGTAATTAAAATTTGTGCTGCCGGAGATGAACAAAACTACCTTGCTCAGCATATGTAAGCAAGTCTATTGTTTTGATACATATCATTCTGTGAATTCTTATGCATGTATATTTCAGCAGTCTCTGTTCATACCATTTTCCTTAAACGTCTATCAATTTTTCTCTTACCACCTTTTTTCAGAGGGGCTCAAAACATTACATGGTTTGCACAATAATGTATATGTTGCAGTGCCTGGGAACAGAGTGGCTTAATGCCAGAGTTTCAGTATTAAATGTACTGATACATTTTTGTGCTTTGGGGGGACTGTAATATTATCAAGAGTTATTTTTTCCTGGTTTAATAGATTTGTTATGTTTAGCAGCATTGCCGCTCTTAAGGGTGCAATACAAAAGAAGCATAATTTGGGATTGTTCAATGAATGTGTCAAATTGTTTGATAAGAACATGCAGCATAAAAGGTGTACTGTTGCTTTTTACTGTTTAGGTTTCAAATTTAAAAGCTGATTTATGAATAAGATTAAAATTAAAAACTTTTCTCTTAGGGCTTCCAGGGGCCACGTCAAGTTGAAAAGAAAATGGTGCCAATGGAAGATGATGCAGCAATAATATCCCCTTCATCTAAGTGGTCTCAGTCTTCCTTTCCGTCTCAGTTGCATATCACCTCTCCTTTATTTTCTACTACTTGCAAGAAGGATGCAAAAACTAATTTACCGTCTCACTCTAATAATGATGCTTGCGCAAGTAACGATAGAGACGGTATGTCTGTCTCCTCACTGGTTTCCACTTCTTATATTTGCATTCCCAAAGAAGTGATACACAATAGAAACCACAGCATCTCCATTTCTGAACAGATGGAATCAAATTGTCAGATAATCAATGGTGAGGCAGTCTCACAGAACATCAGGAGCAAAGCACAGATTATAGCACTTCTGAAATCCAAGCCAACACAACTGTGCAAAGAGCAAAAACCTTCTGAAATCACAGAGTGTTTTTCTGGATATCAGCCATCAGAAAGCACAGGCATTTTATTTAAACGAAAGAGCGAAACTCTATCTGGACATATGGATAACTCTGACAGAGAAAGCACCAAGAATATACAGCACCAGTATACAACAGAGAAAATTATAACTAATAATTGTTGGGATGTTTATATGCTGCCAAATTCAACGGAACTATCTTGTGATGAAGAAGTCATAGAAAGGAGACATGACAAAACAAGTAATGTAGGTTTGGATTTACAAGACCCTTACAACGCAAAGGTTTCACAGTTCGAAACAGCTTTTGTGCAGCCTGTTGAAAAAGAGCTAAATTACAGTTGCATGAAATTATCAGATCATGAGAGGCAATACAGCTGGGATTGTAAAATAGCTTCTCAAGCTTCTGCATCCAGCAGAAGTGACTGGGCAATTCAACTGTCAACTATTAATGAAAGTTCTGGTGAAGACCAACCAAATACTTGTGTATTATCTGAACCAAACATAAATAAAGAGAGTAACATTCAATTTGTCTCATCTTCAGAAGAGGTTTATTCTAGAAGCACAAATGAGTCTATTACCTTTGAAATAAATCTCCCCAAATCCAATGAACATGCAGTAACTGAGAGTCTTAAAGATTCAGCAGTTTCTTCTGCTCAGTCACAAAGTCAACCTCTGCCAAGAATAAATTCAGGAAGTGTAGTTAATGAGTCTAAGATTTCTGGGGACGTAACATGGGCTGGTCCTGGAGCTATAAATGAGGAATTAACTGTATGTGGAGATGTTAGTGATCAAGCTGGACAGTTCATGGAAATTAACTTCAATCTGTTGGATGGTTTTGATTTTAGTGACACAGAAGATAAAGTAGTATGTGAAAGTAATATGTTTTCACAGGGTTCAGCATGCTTGACAAAGGGAGCTATGGCACAAAATGGTGAGAGGAGGGTTCACAGGAACTGTGAAGTAATGCTACATAGTAATGAGGAAAGAGTTGTCAAATATTCAGCAATGCTGGGAGAGAGAGATGATAATCAGATCAGAGAGTCTCTGCCATTAAAACTTTGTGATGAAACCTATGAAGGTTTTGACAAGAGTGTGAAAGATGCTCTAACTCCTTCTTTGATTGAACTGGGACATTCAGAGGCTGAAAACATTGTAAAAGGGATGAGTGCAAGTACATTAAATATTGAAACCACTGGCAGTGAGAGAGGCTTTGATTTCTCACCAGTGTGTACTGTTAGTGACTTACTAGTGAATAAAAAGTGCTCTGATGATTTTGTGCACAGTGGAGTCAGTAATTATGAATGTGATACTAAGAACAACAAGTTTGAGAAAACTGAAATTATTTCATATATTCCTGCTACTTTACAAACTTCTGTCATGGACAAAAATCCTGAAAGAGATGTTCTACATCTTGGAGGCACAAACTCCCAGGATAATTCTTTAGAAAATTACTTGGGTGCTAGTGGTGATGACATTAAACCAGTTAGTTCTTTACTAGCCTTACCACTAAGGGCTTGCAATTCCAATGACCCATGCCAGTATATTACAAGTAAATATTGTATTGCATTTGATACATTAGATAAAGAACATACTCAGGTTTCCAGAACTGCCACTTATCCTTTAACAAAAGGGCATTCATCTTCAAAGGGAGCCGGAATAGGTGAAACGGAGTTTGAAAATGGATCAAGCATCATGCCTTCTATCCATGAAGCCAGGGAAGGTGAAAGAATGGGAACTGATTGCTTGAAACATTTGGCTCAAATTGATAATTCCTCAGGGCTTCCTGAGTTGGCAAATGGCATTATTCTTTTAAGATCTTTGACAGAACATAAGACAGCATTAGAAAGCTTACAAATGATGGAGGAAAATAATAGTTTGCTGTATCAACGAGAGACTACTAAAGAGAAAAGTGAACAAGCTGAAGAATTGGAAGGTTAGGTCAAATTCCATTTGACACTGGATTATGGAATTACATTTTTAAATATTTGATTTCTACATTAGTGTTTGACCTGGCTGCTTTATTTTCCCGTAAAGATTTAATTCTATTGAAAAAAAGTATTTCCAATCAGAAAATTGAATTTTGGTATGAGTTTTATATGTTCTACAGATGATATCTTATACTTTCCATGAGTATCTTGGCACAGATAAACAAACAAACTTATTTTTATCTAGTCTCAACAGAGGAGACAAGGATTGAATGGGCATGGAGACTGAACTGCCTTTCAACCCTAGAAGTCATCATTTTAGGTCATGTTGAAACATATTGCAGGGGAAGCTTTCACTATCACTTTGTACTGTACCTGTGCTGTAGTTAAATAAAATGCTTCCGTTTCCAGAACTGCTAGTCATAACTTTTCACTAATATTAAAATTCACAATTTAATTTTTTTTACAGTTAATTTCATGTAGGATCTGGTCCTGCATCACTGAACACAATGGGATTTCGCCATTGACTCCTGTGGATATAGGATTGGGCCCTTTAACAGAGTCTGTAGGAAAAATGATGACCATAATAGTGACTAAGCAGAATGTTATGCTTCATTATTGCCTGAAAGTTGGAGGTCGACTCCCCCACCCCAAGCCAGAGAATGTGGGAACAGCTAGAAAATACAAGGATTGAAGATGGATGATTTGTTACACAAAACTACAAAAGACAAATAGAGTAACATTTTGTACTGATAATTAGTTAACATCACAGTTATTGGCTACAGTGAGTAGGCTTTTAGGCCTGACCTAAAGCTCATTGAAGTCTTTACATGGACTTCAGTGGATTTGAGAGCAGGGCCTACTAACATTTGAGTCTGTGGTAAGGATTTAACTTATCAACATGGTAATTTGTAAGCATTGAAATTTGACAATTTTTATCAAAGTATACCATTAAAATTATTGAAAGAAAATTGAAAATCTGATTATGGGTCAAATTCTGTCTGCAGTTATTTGTGCATTGCCATTTAAACTAATTGGACAGTATTTAGCCCTAATATGTTTTTAAAGTGAGCAGCACAACATGTGAAGGGACAGCAATCTCCAGAAGTAAGATTTTTTTTGAAGATGGCTTCCTTTCATTTTGAGATTTAAAATAAACAGTGTTTTCCTCAAGCCATTGTCATTTGTATATTAAACAAAGATTTAAAATGATAAAAATCAGACCCCGCATATGTAATAGAAAACACATAAGGGGGATCAATTCTGAACTTAGTGGTAGTTGAGGAAACAAAGCAACTCTTACAACTGGGTGAACAGATGTAATTCCTGGAAAATGTATAATCAGGTAGGAGAATGTATACTTGAGCCATCTGAAAGCAATATCTGTTGTATATTGCAATTTTATTTCAGATTTTCCATTCTAGCAGTGGGCCCTGATAACATGATTACTCAGTGGTGAATTAGAGATGCTAATTTGAAAAGTGTGGTACAACAATCTGAAAATAATTTAAAAAAGCAGACATAAAGGTATAACCAGCCAAAAAAAAAATTTATGCTAACTACTTTAGCAAATATCAAGCCTCAAGTGCCAACAACTGTAATTGCTGGCCTCGATTAATTTAAATTTTGTTTTCAGTTATTTAAAAAGGATATTGCTAAATATCGTTTAAGTAGTCTTTAAGCTTTTCAAATATCTAAGGAGGTATTACAAAAAAAGAAAAATACAAATTCGGTCCTTAGCGGAAACATTTTTACTTTGGCAGTTTTCAGTTAATGTAGCTGTCCTTTTTCAGTTCCTTTTGAAGAGTTCCACCCCACCCTCCTACCCCCCCATCAAAAAATGGTTACATTAAAAGCACTGGGTTTGGCTTTTTTTTTTTTTTTTTTTTAAAGGAAGCTGCGTGTTTTGACACTGGATTAGTTCCAAAGATGTTAGGATCTTTTGTCAATCAATTTTTTTTGTCTCTTCCCATGTGAAACTTTCATATACTTGCTTTTATATCAAAACTACATGAAGAAAAATATTAATTAGTAAGGTCCTCATCCTTCAAAGACTTAGACATAGGCTTAACTTTACTTATATGAGCAGTTGCCAGTGTCTTCAGGGATAGGGTATTAAGCTGTAATGTTGGGGTTTTTTTTTCTATATGACCATTGAATAGCCCAGGAAATGGCTTTAAAAAAAATTTGACATTCTTGGAATGAAGTAGTAACAGCTCCAGAGGACCTCTTACAGTAATTTGCAGATTTAAATGTGTATCGACAGTGTATCCGCCTCTTTTGGAGTGGTATTGTCAGACTATTTTATATACACCACTGACATAAGCATGTACAAGAAGTATGTGTGCTAAAATACCTTCTGCAGTTTTTGGTACTTGGTAGCAACTTTCTTAAACATGTGCCCCAAACCTGAATATCTTATTTCCGTGAATAGTGCCATTGACTTCAAGGGGATAACTACTTACATGAGTAAGGGTTGCAGGATCAGAAACGTATAAACGTTCAGATTTTTTCTGATTGAATTGAAATTGTAACTAAGACTTATGTTTTTCCTTCTTTTGTAGCTAGGCAACAGTTAGCTGAAGTCTCTTATTCAGAAGATATGCAGACATCTTATTTCTACTTTGACTCTCCTGAATTGATGGTAATAAAGTTCATGTACATGTTCCTATACAAAATAAAATCAGCTCCCATGCTGCTCATTAAATCCACTTGATACTTTGAGAAACCACAGTGGTTGAGCTGCGCGATGGAATATAAACAAATAATGTAATATACCTACATACTTTTAATTCAACACATTATTAACCTGTGATCCTCATTGCCAAAATATATTGCTCATAAGGTTTAAGGCCATAAGGGACCACCAGACCATCTAGTCCTACCAACTGTATATCAGGCCACCAATACCACACACACGCGAAACCCAACAACCAAAATTAAACCATAGTATTACAGCCACAGAAGATTAGACTCTTATGTGTCACAAGCAGAGAATAGGAGGGACCGAGGTCTACCAGTGACCAGGACACTCACAATGGCAGGAAAATGATTGAGAGATAACCCTGATAATCCTAGCAAGTGACCCACCCCCACTCACTGCAGAGAAAGGTGAAATCACCCCAGAGTCACTGCCAGTTGGACCTGGAGGAAGATTCCTTCTTGAACCCATGTATAGCAATCACTTAGACCCTGGGCACATGAAGAAACAGCCAGCCCAAGTATCAGAGAGAGAGAGAGAGAATGCTTGGTGCCACTTCAGAGCCCTGAGACTCACTGTCCAATATCCTATTTCCAGTCATGGCAACCCCTGATGCTTCTAGGGAAAGAGACCAAAACAAAAAAACCCACACACCTCCCAGAATACACAGGAGGGAAAAAAGCCTTTCCTGACACCTTCTGCTAGCTGAAGCCATGAAGCATGAGCTTTAAGGAACATAAGACAAACCGGAAGTGAGCCACAGGGATTCTGACCTCTGTCTTGTACCGTCACAAGCAACCCTGTTTGTCCAGCTCTCTCTCACAACTAATGAAGTTGTTTGCCCCCACAATTCCTATTATGCATCTGTTCCAGAAGTTCAAGCATCTGATGGTTAGAAACCTTCTAATTTCCAGCCTGAATTTGTTCATGGCCAGTTTATATCCATCTGTTCTTCTGCCAACATTACCCTTTAGCTTAAATAGCTCTTCACCTCCCTGGTACTTACTCCTCTGATGTATTTATAAAGAGTAATCATATCCCCTTTGTCTTCTTTTTGCTAGACTATATAAGCTAAACTCTTCCAGTCTCTCATATGTCTTCCATTTTCCTGATCATCCTAGAGCTATTGTTTGCACCTGTTTGTTTAAATTCATCTTTCTAGAATAGCAGTTTTCAACCTGTGGTCCGTGGACACCTGGGGTTCCACAGACTATGTCTAAGATTTCCAAAGGGGTCTGTACCTCCATTCGAAATTTATCAATCCACAAATGAAAAAGTTGAAAACTACTGTTCTAGAATATGGATCAACAGAATTATGCACAGTATTTCAAATGAGGTCTTAACAGTGTCTTGTTCAATGGCATTAAGACTGCTCTCTGTGTGTGTGTGCTGGAAATGCCTCACTTAATACATCCTGAGACTGCATTTGCCTTTTTCACAGCTGCATGGGTGGTTTGTAGTCCTCTTGGGATCAACCTACAGACCCAGGTTTCTCCTCTGTTGCTTCCAACTGATAAGAATTTCTGATATAAACTGTGCTCATGATTAGACCCTAAATACATGATCTTGCATTTTGTACTATATTATTTAGGTTAAGAGCTTATCAGGACATTTATATAAAATATTCAGAATTATATTCGATACCATAAAAGTGCTACATCTTCAAGGGAAAAGCCAACCGCAGTATGCCTAGGATTAGAAAGAAACTTCTCTTTTGTGTAGGTTATTCTCTGTTTCTTACATGGTTTCTTAACACCTTCTTCTAGAGCATCTGTCCACTTTTAAAGGAAGGACACAGGTCTAGATAGATCACTTGTCCCATCTAGTATGGTGATTCTTATGTTCCTACCGAGTTTAATTTTTAAATGGGGAACTAATAACGCCAAGTTTTCTTGTAAATGTACTGAGAACGTCTGCCCTTCCTACCACAGTTAATCTAAGGAAAACTTAAACTGCTTCAATTTTTTTTTTTTTAATTTTTTGAAGGGTGAGAAGGTAAGCGGGAGAGGATATTGTTATTAATTTACCAGTTTGGCCCTACAGGGTGAAAGAACACACTTCTTGTTTCAGCCTCAAACAGTGAAATATTCTACACACAAATTCCAGAATTTTCAATATTTTAAAAATGTCATTGCATTTATATTATCATCTTTAATATGATGTACCAAATGGTTCTGCTCTGAAATGACATGTATACACACATGTATCTCATGCTCTTACAGCTCCAATTCTTAATATATAAAGGATCTAAGGACTATTTAAAAGAACAATTGTTTCATCATTCTGCTTACATGCCTTTGATGGCTAACCATGGGATCTTGTTCATTTAATCCTCCTCCTTCACACCATACTATTCTGGGGCCTGCTTTGTTCTGTCTTGCCTGAAACTAGATTGTAAGGCATTAAGCACAGCAGCACATTTATTTTGTCGATCTAGTGGGAGGTGCCTGGCACCCTTTTCAGTGCTGTAAAACAAACAATAGTTACAGTCCCACACTCCCCTGATAAAGTTCGCATCCACCTTAGTAAGAGATTAATGGGATTGGGCATACAAGTGAATATTTTCAGTTTGGTTTGGAAATTAGAATGGGGAAGCTGAAAAGCAAAATGTTATAGAATGCTATTAAATTTTGAAAATAATGGCAGTCATAACATTGCTTGCTGCAATCATTCTGATAAATATTTCTTTAAGGTTCTTCATACACTGCCCTATTTCCTACATTCCTATCCATCAGCCATTCTCTTGCATTGACCCTTCCCAGCCTGGGCAAAGCGGTCTCAATGACTGATTTTTTTGTTTCTAACAATTCCATATCCAGAATCTTTAATGGGATACTACAGTGTGATGAAATAGGGCCTGCCCAAAAAGATGGGTAACGGTTGCCCCCAGTGGTCCCACTGCAGTTTGAAGAAAAGAAGTGTCATATCTTCTTAAATGGTTAAAGGATCTCTAGTGGAGCTGAATCTGGGATTAAGTATCTCCTATTCCAAAATACTTACTGCCTACTCCCATTGCTATAGTATGCTGATATCTCCCCCCAACTCCCCAAGCTCTTGGTATTATTACTGGCATTTCGTTGTTGTTGCTATTTTCCCACTTTTTTTTTTAATTTTCACGATTTAAGAGTTCTCTTACTGCTTTCTAGCATACTTTACTAAGAGCTGCAGTGCTTGATTGAATTGAGGTTCGTGGTTAGACTGTGTGATGACATTTGCGCAGTGCCTGCCTGCATTATGTTGATTTTATCTAGTACTGTTCTTAGCCCTTTGTTTTAACCCTCAAGAATTAAAATTTATCATGTTCTTCCATCTGACAGAAATAGGCATCTTTCTAAGCACATTCTTCTGTTTCTCCCCATACAAGTTGCGTATTAAAGTTAGTCAACAGTGGGGCCACGAGTTTTCTGGCTTCCAAACAGTGGGCATGAGTTACAGTATTCTCCAGTGTATAGACATATTAGCTGCCAGAAAACTCTTGAGATCTATATCCGGGTTAAATGTTAAATACAGAACTTTTTCCATGAAACAAATTTTGACTTCAAGCCAGAATAGGTCCTCCTTTGCAAAAGTGACTATGTACAGAATAACCAATCGCACTGTCTGACCAATTTGCTCTTGTTGCTTTGTATCCAGCAATCTTCCATGAACAACAAAGGAGAGAAATCTGTTGCTGCTCTCCTAGCTGTAGTACCAGGCCAGGAAACCTTTGTCCACCAACCAAAGGTACAGTCTAAGGAGTTCAAGTGCTAACAATGCCATATGTCTTTAAAATTTAAGATAATGGTTCACCATTTTCAATAGAATGCTGGGTAAAGTTCCAATCGAAAATATTTAACAAACATTCATCGTAGGCCTCCCAATTTGTTCGCATTTTAATATAACTTTCTGTATGCAGTTTATTATGGATTGCAAATTCGTAGTTCACTAAATGAAAGAAGAATGTCACAATTTTCTGTTGAATTAAAGATGTGGAAAATAGTTTGTGCTGAGTTGCAGAGACATGCGTGAATGCTTGCCCTATACAGTATTGTAAGAGCAAACAAATTGTGTTTTCCTTTCTATAATCGGAAACAGATTATCTGTAAATATATTGTTGCTAAACAGTTTTTGCTTTCATTTAATAATATCACAATATGTTGTATAGCCAGTTGAATTTCCAGGGCACCAGGTACAAGGATCAGTGGCTAGTGAGTTAGTGAGGAGACCTCCCTACTCACAGCTAAAATGGAATCAATACCCAGATACTGTTGAGCACGAAAGCCTCACAACAGACAATTATTTATTGTCACCCCACTTACCAAGCAGTTCTATCGTGACTGGCCTAATACAGGTAAAATGAGGTTTGTTCTAGTTGTCTTTCTTTAGTCTAATCCAAGAAAACATCATGTGAAGATAGCTAATTCTCCTCCTAAATGTTTATTAAAACCACCATAAATATATCAAAATCACTAAGAACTAAAAAAGTTAGTTTGTGTTCACAACGTTTGCTTAAGAGTAATAATGAGGATTGATCCTACAAATCTTTACTTTGCTGGAGGCCTTGTTCATATGAGTAAGAGTTTATAAGACTGAATTTCTAATTTTATTCTAATCAAGGTCTCCGATCAGTGAAACACACACATTTGTAACATGGGGTATTAAATTGAATACATTCCTCCTAGAGGAAAACAACCAAGGCCTTTTACAATTCACTCATTTGGGGGGGATCAGGAGTGTAACATTCTATTCTGATCTGTTCTTGACAGTGGCACCTGTAACTGCCCAGTCCTGTTACAATATATGATGTACTTTAGAGTCCTGAATCAAGGAGAAGGAAAAAAAAATCTGTCTGGATCATATTGTCCTGACTTAAATATCTGGTCTCAGATTCCTGGAATATTGTGCCATCCTTTTCTCCAGAACAGTGTCCCTTACAGTACTGAAGAAACTGGAGGAAAGTCATTTATATGTCTTATTTCCAGAACTGCAACATTGCTAATGCAAATTTTTTTGCTTTTGATTGAAAGTTTTTGATTGGAAATGAGTTCTTCCCATTTAAAATGAAAATGATTATTTTGAAAGATGAATAATATTTTATCAGCTTTATAAAGTTAGTTTTTTCGGAAGTCCCCAGGCTCAAGAAGTCTTACAGAAGATGATCTGAACTTTATTACAGAAGATAATTTTCAAAAGAAATTTGACTTTATTGAAAACGCAATCCCCAGTGCATCTCGTAAGTAAATATGAAGTAATAGTGACTGACCTCCAGAATGATTATTCTGTCTGAATGTTGTCTTTCCCTCTTTTTTCCCCCCCAGCAGCGATGTTGAATTTTACATCATCTTCTCATTCCGATTTTAATTTGGGACTGACACAGTGGACTTCCTGGGAGCCCAACAAGGTGTGAATAGGTTGTTTATTTTAGGTCTCTTTTCCTATAATGGAAATAACAGTAGTATCTAATATGCATGTTATATTTTGTTAGATGCCTTTCCTCAAAGTTTTGGAGGAAGTGTTTCATGTAGTTGTAAACAATGTTTTGAGTATTACTGGTTTTTTTTACTATCTCCCGTTTGTTTCTCTTCCTAACTTAGCTTTACAAATTGCTTCCTTGCATGTAGGTGTTCTCATCAGTGCAGCAGGTTCCTTCGTTGAATTCTGATTCTATGTCCCCAACTCCAAGGAGTGAAGAAAATAGGATAGACATACAAGAACAGAAGTCCCTCACATCCAGATGTTTATCAAGTGACAAAGAAAATTCAGCATACATTTTCAGTGAGAAAAATATTCTTTATAATTACAGGTTATGCTACTTTTGCCTGCAGAGCTTTGAAGTTCTGTGACACAGAATAAATTCCATTGCATAAACCTGCTACTATATGCTTGGGTCTAGATCCTGAAATGTTCTGAGTGCTTCCTGGCAAATGCCAAGCTCCTTCAACTGTCATTTGTTTCAGGTCTCATGTATGTTTTTGTAAAGTTGTAAATAGCAATTATCTAAAATATCTCGCTGGCCTGGGTAAGTTAATTAGAGCAATGATGTACTCTGTTTTTTCCCTGGAGTATTTCCTCCAGTAAGAAACTGCAACAAATCAAATGCCTTTTATAATAAGGCATTTAAAAAAAAAAAAAAGCTGAAAGCCAAGCTTTCACTCTTAGTAATTTTTTTATTTGCTGGCTTTTAAATTTTCTTCCACTGAACCTACTTTTAGTGACTATATTAATACCTGGACTATTTCTTCTCATATTGAATTTGGGCAAAAGGATTCTTGTAATTCCAGAACCTTATTTTTCACATGGGACAATAGTAACTTTGTGGTATTGTTTTATTTCTTGCAAATGTTAAAGCTGCAATCTATAATGTTTTTTGAAAGCATGCTGCTGACCCAGCCATTAGTTCCAAATATTTATTAGTAACTGCAGTAGTAGAGGCTATCCTGCTTGAGTACTGAAACAATTTTTAGGGAATATAGTTCTTAAGTGCAACTCCTCTAAATTTTTATTTGAAAATAGGAATTTAAATGATGTAAGAATCACATTTGAAATGACGACAGACATGATAAAGTCAAGATGCATGAGGAAATTGGAATACTTTGCTTATTCTGTGTGTCTTTAAAATTAATATGGTGTCTGAAGGATTGGTGCAGCAGGTTGCTAAAGACATATTTGCTTTATAGGAATAGAGGAGTCTTTCTGTTCAGGAGATGGCAACCTCTCAAGACTCCCGTCCACACTTAGAACAAGAATGCCACTTATCACTGTTCCTGCCACTGAGGAGATTCCTGACTCAGAAGTTTATTATTCAGGTGTAATTGACTGTGAGGAAGTCCAGCAATCCTTTGGTTCTCCAACAGTCAACTTTTATGACAAGTCAGCATCATTTCCTGTCTGTGCTTTTGGGCCTGAGGACAAGAAGTATGAAACTTCTGTGCCTGTAGAGTGCTTGGAAGAAAGACAAGGGGAGTTTATACAGCCAGTGTTTTCTAATGCAACTTCACAAAACAGACAAAGCAAGTGGCTGAAATATCAAAACACGGCTCAATGTGATTTGATAACTCAAAACAGAGAAGATGTGAAAGTGACTGATTACTTCTGTGCTGACAATGTCTTTGGAATGCCACTTGCTGACACTAGAGAGAGTCAGAGTGATGCCATGAATAAAAGCCTTCCAGACTCTATGCATCTGCAAATGATAAAAGGCATACTTGGTAAACACGGCCGAAATTTTAGCAGCCAAGATTCTGTTTCAGAAGGGAAGATACTTTCTCTGCACTTAAACCAGATTCCTATTGCTGAAGAAGCACAAAAGGTGTTAGGTCAGCTGACTCACCGTGGTGTAATAGGAGGCACCCAGGTGTGTAACTATTCAAGCAGACTGTGTACACTTACTACATGTTTGATCCACTGGCGATGCATGTCTGGCTGTACTATCTGGAGCAGGTCTTATCAAAAACATCCTTGCAAAATAGTCATGAAAGTTCACCATTCTAAGCACAAAAAACACACCTACTTATCCACACTTTTGATGAAGAAAAGATCAAGGACATGTTACTTATGTTTAAAAAAAGTCCTGGCATGTAAAAACTTGCAAGGCTGAATGGTGTGATATGTTTATTGTTGATAGAAAAACATTTTACTGAGCATTCTAACTGCATTTGTCTGATCTCCTTTGGGATATTAGAGCTAAATATTGAACTATTTTCTATATCTTTAGCTGCTGCACAAAGACAGTTTATGGTACAAACATTTTTATTCTGATAACTGTTTTATGACGAACTCCTGGCTAATCCACTGCCAGATATAGACTTGTACGCTCTGAATTTTGATGCCGGGGGATGACAAGAAGCCATTTGTGGTGTTATGGTCTTGTCCAGAATTGGCAAGGCCACTTTCAAAAATTGGCTATTCTGAGTGAAAACATGTTTGTAGCAAGCACACACATACCAGGTGGAAATACATAATTCTATAGGCAAATGATATTTAGCTGTACCTGTATTTCCTTGTGCATGAACATATGACTTTTGCACAGAGAAGACTTATAGGTACATTTCAGGTGGTTTTTATGAAAATTGTCTCCAATTTTTCTAGGTTTTGTTCCCCTTCAAATTTATTTTTAAATTCATGTTTTCTTCAGAGAAAAGAGCCATTTTTAGTTTGTTTGTTAAAGAAGTTAATGTTTTGAGGGGGGAAATTAACTTGATAGACTATAATGGCTGATTTCATGCTTTTGCAATCTTTAGTGACAGTCAACTTAAAAAAAAGTCACACTTTACCTACTACTGTAGTAAGTGACAGCTAAGGTTACTACAAATGTAAGATTCCATCTGTTTAAAACAAGGTTTGGGTACTTTATCTACATAATACAGTCAAATGCATAGTAAGTTTCATCGTTCCCCCGTATAATTAGTCATTTTCTTCCTGCCTTTGACACAGCAGTGGCAGAAGGAGGGAGGAACATTGGGGAAAATAGGAAAATGTGAAAGATAAAAATAATTTTTTTTTGTGATTTAAAGTTAATATTTCATAGTTATAGCTTGGGGGTTATGGTTATTAATATAGACTGCTCACAGAAGTGAGAATATTAAGGCTTGAAAAGTATTATTTCAAAATGCAGTAGTTAATTTTCATGAGTTCTCATCCATTTTAGCATTAAAAGCAAACCAATTAGGAGTCATGTATAATAAACTAAGAACTTCTTGAGAAATACAAATAGAGATGTTTGAGTTCGGAACAAAAAGCAGTGTCTAAAACAAGTGAAAAGTGGATTGAATTGGGGAGGAGGGGGACCAAAAACAAAAGTCTTACAGTTTACAGATCAAGAAAATAGATGTTTGAGAACTGGTGAAAATATTTGTTTCCAAGTACAAACCTGGCAGGCCATATTTCAGCCCCCAGATAATAAGGTATATGCACAATGAAATGCCGAAAAGTCTTCTGAACTGTAGAAGTGAAACTAGTTTTGCTGTAGTGCAGAAATTGTACTTGTCATGGATTGAGTGGAATTCATCTCTGTGCTAAGAACTGTACCATGCCTATGCCTCACTTCCACTAAAGCTCTCAAAATAGCACTTAGATTGTGCATAGACTTTGTACAGGCCCTCAGTACAGGGGTGAACTTCACTTTGTTTAGCATACTGGAAGTGAACATGGTAGTACTGTGTAAAGTGCTGTCCAAAGCCCCAGTACTGCAAACTTGTATGTGCTTATCTTTACACACATGGGTAGTCCCACGGAAGGTGAATCGGACCACTTTTGCATATCAGTTAGGAATCAAAATTCCTCCCATTCGGGATTACTTATTTTATAAAAAGAATAAGGGAGAATCAGGGTTTGGGAAGGCTTTTTAATGCCTCATTTTGTTACTTTGCAGGATATATCTATCTCTGAGCTGTCTTTTCCGAGTGGGGATAAAGTAAAATGTACTAATCTTCCTAAAAGGCAGACATATATACCTACTGTGTTTCAGTCTTATGTTCATTACAAACAGATCTTTACAGCTGCTTTGACAGGTACGGCTGACATCTGTTGGAAACTATAATAAATAAAAAAAAATTACAACCTATTAATTTATTTCTAAAATTTCACAAAGTGAAGAAGTGATATCCATGTTATGTTAATATTAGATTTCTATCTGTTTGGGCACCCGACTGCCTCTCCTGGCCACACACCTTAATTCTGACATATACTTAGTTATTGTTGTGACTATTAGGCTCCTCTGCCTCTTCACTCCTTGACCATTTATTTAAAGAACGTCATATGCCATGTCGTGATATATGTAGCTTTGCTCAAAGTAGTGCGTTTTCATGGTGGGGAACAGTAACTTCTATCTGATTTGACTGTGTCTTAGTTACTCTGACAACAGTGGGTTCAAACTGATTGCTGTTTTTATCCAATTTTTCAAAAAAAAACAGACTAAGGGCGAAATTCACCTCTGTGCTGTTGTCTAGCCCAAGGCCCACATACCACTTAAGTCCCACATCAAAATTTGTACTTAACTTTTTTCAAGTGCAATCATTTTAATATGTAAATCCTTCAATTTACACACCTAAATGGGACTTGTGGAAATAAGGTAGTTGGAACTAAATTTCTAATTGTTCACACTCAGAAGATGGTATCATATTTAGACGTCAGGTTTACACCTTTGAAAAAATTGGCCTTCTAGATTTGAGGTTGATAGTAACAAATTTAGATGCATTTGTTTACTTAATTTATGTACACAAGTATTATTTAACGGTAATCTTAATCCCCCCTTCTCTTTTTTATGTAAAGAGCAATTAAACATATTGCTTTTTGAGCTGTCACAAAGGCTACACAAGGCTCTTTCCAAAGTGAACACATCATTTTGCACTTCAGTGAAAGATGGTCAAGAGGAAAGGAAGGAAAACTGTGTTCCACTTTGCAATCACAAGCATCCAGCAAAGCTTGTTATGGTTAAAAAAGAAGGTCAAAATAAGGTGCTGTTTCTTTTTTATGGTACTTAGATTATATTCTGTTAACACTTACAAATTAAAATGGATTACAATATTGTGAAGATCAGTGTTAGTATCAATTTAATTATTAATACATCTTTTTCTATAAACATTTTATTTACACACATATGTAGTTAAGTTGAGACTTGAGTTTCTAAATCTATAAATTTGCTAAATATCAGATTCTGTGGATAGTGGTGAAACACAGTTAGTACACAATTACAGAAATGAGTATTCTGCGAAGCTGCTTGGTTTTCCAGCAGGTTTATGGAGCATACTGAAAAAGCAGATTTGTTCTCTTATATGAATAGCATGCAATATGGGCTAGCAAATTTACAGATTTTCATTTTCAAAATAAAATTTGGATGACTTATCTTTGTTCTAGGGTCGCCTTTTTTATACCTGTGATGCCCCAAAAGCTGACCAGTGTAAGTTTTTCAAGTGGATAGAAGAAGTGAACCCGGGACAGCTAAAATCCAGACCCAGTCTAGTGCTTCATGATATAAAGAGTATTGGAGCTTACCTCAGATGTCAAAAGATTTCTATCTATGAGCAATGCCAGCTTTTGGTGAGGTATAGTGGAGTACAAAATATACTTCATATGGCACTATAAGAGTTAACATTTGTAAATACCCAGGTATAAATGTTCTGCTGCTGTAATCCCATTAACCTCAGTGGAATTATACCAGCAGAGAATCTAGCCCGCGTTCACCGTCTTTTCTAATGAGATAATGATTCTGTGGGGAAATTTTCAGAAGTTCAGACTGAGAAAGATACTGTCAGTATCAGGACTTTGCTTTCTTCATCAGTCTTGTGAAAATGTTATTGCGTACCTGCTATCTGATAAATCATTTAAGCCCCTTCTGATTGTTGTTTGTTACCATTTGTGTAACTTTTCCCATAAATACATTCTGTTGAGCAGGATTTGACAAAAATCCACTCAATAAAGCCAAATTGGAAATGTTCTTTGGTAAGCATGCTTACCATTCAGTTTCTCCAGAATTTAAGCTTCCATCTTTGGGGGCTGTGGTGGATAATCAGCTGAACAGAGCTCTCAGTGGTATGCTATGGCCAGAAGAGCTGCATCAGGGATGCATAAACAGGGCAGCTTGAGTAGGAGTAGAGAGGTAGCAAAGAAAAACTTCTGAATGTTAACATGAATCTACAACAAAGTGTAGCAATAAAGGTGTGAATTGCCTGAATCCCAGATCTTTGCCCTAGCAGTGTGACTATGGTGGGACAAGTAAAATTCCACCTCAGTTTATTGCATTTTCTATTTAACAGCTCCTCTACAAGTGCTCTCTCCATTAAAGTGATTAAAATGGGATAATTCACTAGCCAGCAACTTGCTGCAGCCTCTTCACCAGATAAGAATTCCCAGTGTTGACTGGGTGACTAATAGTGGTATATTGAGCTTTTCGTTTTCAGAACAGTAAGTTCATTGTGGCCCAGCTTGGTAGTAACTAAAAGTCATTACCATTTGAAACTCCACCTGGCCATTTGCCAGTGGTGAATGTGAAACTTTCCCTAAGAAGTTGTGGGGGTCTAAGCCATACGTTTTTGCAGACCTCACACTGTCAATTTAAAAACAAACAAACAAAAAAAACAACCGAAAACTAGTCCTCCTGGCTTTGGAGATAAACTTCCTGATGTTAACTGAAGGTAAAAAATGACTCTATGGTGTTTTCTGAATTAGCAGACAGCCAACTCTAGTGCTTTCACAGCAATCCATTTAAAATCCTGCAGGCAATTGTCAAAGTTTCATGCTGCTGCTGCTGCTGCTGCAATTTATGGGCAGCAGCAGAGGCAGCTGCTCAGGAAGTTCATGGTTACTCTACAGGTAAAATGTATAGGTTTGATAATGAATAGAAAATTAGTAAGGCTAGTCTTGAAACAAACCATTTTAAGTGAAAAATATTTTCCATTTTTGTAGAAATTGCAAAATGTTTAAAGTTTTCCAAACAGCTCTAAAAATTAGGCTTAATATGTCATGCGTTCCTTGCTACTGAAGTAGTATAGCAGAGGAAAACAAATTTAAACACTAAATGTTTGTGTTCTCGAAGTTAATGCTTTCATATTCAGCTACACAACTAATAGCAAAGGGGAAAAATGTTTTACATTCCCATTTCTTGCCTGGTTAAGTAGGTGGGAAGGTAAGAAAGTATTTCTTAGTAGGTATAAATGTTTCATAAACTCTTCAAAGGAGAGAAAAGACTGAAAAAATCATTAAAATCTTTTCATATTTTTGCTGTTATTTGACAAGACTGATTTGTTTCTTATTGTGAATCAGAAATCTGCCAGGTTTTTGCTTAGATTACATGCTGACTCTCGAAGTAATATGATTTTTTTAAAAAAAAAACAGAAGAGCCTTTGATGTACGAAGAAAACATTGTAGTAAGCTAAAGAAATCAATTATTGCAAATGACAGATTTGATGGGGATTCTAAAAGCAAGTTATATCTTAAATTGAGCAGAAAGGAATACTCCTCTGTGTACAGCAAAGGTAAGTGAATCTGAGTATCTCAGTGTCAGGTCTAATACAGGTTCCTGTTTTGTCTCTAAAGTGATCTTCTAAAGCATTTATCACAGAAGAGAAAAACCTCAGATCCATCAATCCTGGCAAGCAATGATGCTTAGTTCTGATTTTAGAAAGGTAGCTAGATGTATTGTCAGCTTTTGCTTTTGTAATCATGAACATTGAAAACCATGTTCAGAAAAATAGAAAGTGAATGTTGTACAAAGTAAAAATATTTAATATAAGCTTATGTGATTTTATAGTATTTATGGTCTACAGACATGCCACCTTGGCCTGTGATTTTGTTAGATTTAGCAAGCTATGTAGAGTCAGGAATGGTCAGTATTTGAATGGAGAGCCTTTAAGAAAAGCTCAGGTCATAGAAATTAGTGTAGGTTATTCAATAGGTATCACTCTTCTCTCTGAACTGGTTCTGACCTAGTGACCCATTGCCGTGTTAGGGATTAGTGTTCTGCTAGAGGAACTGTCAATGTAGACGTTTAATTTAAAAAAAAAACACAAAAAACCCCAAGGTTCTTGACCACTGTGGTCATTAAAGAACTTTTCACAAGATCAAGGAAGTTGTCTGCCCTAGTGCTACAATCATATTCCATTTTTGATAATTACATCCTGCCTACCTAAAGTTCTCTGCAGTTTCATTTGGAAAAGGTATTTTTCACTTCTTGATTTAAATTTAGTGTTGTATTCCCCTGTTTGACAGCTACTGCATTCCACTCAAGTGGCTGCACTTCAGTGGTAGATGAGGTGATTCTCATATCTACATAATTTATGCACTTTGAGATTTTTCTAATTGAAAGGTAGAATATAACTATAGGACAATTCAGAAGCGTACATGCACATTTGCCTCTGCGCACACTAGGTACATCAGTACTCTGAAGTGTAGGTTTGCATTTACAGAGAGATACTGAAACTCTGTGTGGACAAACCTCTGACTTGCACACCTTGAAGTACTTTGTGCCAGAACTGAGTGTGGGCAACTATGTGCCTATTCCTGCACAGTTCAGAAAACTTGACTTTTAACACAATTCATAATCCCCCTTTCTATGTTCTCCATTATATGGCAAATTGAGAATGTAATTACATTTTACTCTCATAATGTATGGCAAAGAATTTATAGAGCTTTTGCCGGCTTCATCCTGCATCACTCTTTTCTGCCAGCACAGTACCCTTTAAGGGAGCAGAGGAAAATGTTGGTCTACCATACAAAACTAAGGACCAGATTTTGACAACCTAAACCATGATGAGTAGCACCTTACTTACGAAGTTATACCTCATTGGGATTACATGTGGACTAAAGTATTATCCAACATTACCGAGGCTATGTCTACACTGACACTTTCGTTGTTAAAACTTTTGTCGCTCAGGGGTGTGACAAAAGTTTTAATGATGAAAAGCACCAGTGTGGACAGCACTTCGTTGGCGGGAGTGCCTGTCCCTCGCTGGAGGTGGTTTTATTGTGTCACTGGGAGAGCTCTTTCCTGTGGATAAGAAGTGGCTACACAGCGCACCTTACAGCAGTGTAGCTGCAGTGACACAGCTGCACCATTGTAAGGTGCACAGCATAGACATAGCCTAAAGGTATCAGAATCTAGTGTGAAGAGGATTTTTTGTGTTTAGCGTTTTACTGTTCTTTAGCAAAATAGCTGCTAAGTATAATTGTAATCTGGTTTAGTGGCTGGCAATGATTACTGTTCTTTTAAACAATTTGTCTGAAATCCAAATAGCGTGAAAAGCATTAAAAAATGTTTTAGATTAGTCGGAAGTCACTTGATACTAGTTACCATAGGGAAAAACCTTTAGTACATTAGTTGTATGCTTACTGTAATTCATGGTAAGTAAAGAAGGTATTAAGAAGCTTATGAATTATCTGATGACTCCCTTTCAAATGAGTGTACCAACAAATCTTTTAAATTTTGTACTACCTTCCCCCTCTTTATTTTAAAGAGTATTAATGGCTTAATTTGCAAAATAATGAATGTTAAGTTTTTTTAAAAGCCTGCAATAGCAGAAACTTGAGTGAAATAAATTGATCTATTGTTTTGACAGATGACCTTTGGGTTGTTTCAAAGACTCTATACTTTGAATCCCTGGACACTTTCATTGCATGTAGTGCTTTCTTTGGACCATCATCTAGCAATGAAGTTGAATTATTGCCTCTTAAAGGCTA
Organism: Lepidochelys olivacea; assembly: GCF_965140295.1. Lineage (NCBI taxonomy): Eukaryota > Metazoa > Chordata > Testudines > Cheloniidae > Lepidochelys > Lepidochelys olivacea. The sequence continues at coordinate 40,933,983 of NC_140414.1, read as the reverse complement.
TTATCCCTCAAATTGGTGCTCAAATAGTAAGTTTTATCCCAAAGAATTGTTTAATACATTAATAGACCAATACTTATGAGAAGTATCTGAGTAGGAATGAGGAATAGGGTGACTATTTCTCAAACGTTATTATGAATTATTTTTTGATTATCCAACTGTGCAAAGTATTATTTTCAGGTCAATCATTTAAACAATTCCTTACTGGTTGAGCAATGAGCAGCTGAAGAAGTTAAGGGCCCATAAGGCAAAGTGGTAGACAGTGATTATCTCACCAGTTACAACTGAGGAAGTATGTCATTAGTGTTTTAAGAACTTGCTAGGTAAAATGTATTTTTACATAATAAAGTTTGGAATTATTTAATCTATTCTGACAGGTTTCAGAGTAGCAGCCGTGTTAGTCTGTGTCCGCAAAAAGAAAAGGAGGACTTGTGGCACCTTAGAGACTAACAAATTTATTTGAGCATAAGCTTTCGTGAGCTACAGCTCACTTCATCGATGAAGTGAGCTGTAGCTCACGAAAGCTTATGCTCAAATAAATTTGTTAGTCTCTAAGGTGCCACAAGTCCTCCTTTTCTTGTAATCTATTCTGTGGCTCAGCTGATCTTCCTTCCTGTGTTGTTATATTCCCACACCCTGGTACACCTTAAAAATCAAAGTGTTTGGAATGTTCAGAAAAATAAAGTTGGATAAATTTTTAAAGGACTTTCAGTTTTGAGTTATTTTTGTAAATGTTTCGGAAAGTGAACACTGCCAGTAGAGAGAGAGTTGGAGTTGTTTTGTGACACAGTGACATTTATTATTTGCCAAATATTTCAAAAGTAAATTAGTGCCATCTTCCTTCTTTTAGTTTTGTTCTTCTCCCCTCCACCCCAGCCTCATTTAGACCCACTCATTATCAGTTTGTTATATTTTGTGGTGGTATTTTGGAAAGTAGTACTTGTGGCACCTTAGAGACTAACCAATTTATTTGAGCATAAGCTTTCGTGACCTACAGCTCACTTCATCGGATGCATTTCCACTGAATGCATCCGATGAAGTGAGCTGTAGCTCATGAAAGCTTATGCTCAAATAAATTGGTTAGTCTCTAAGGTGCCGCAAGTACTCCTTTTCTTTTTGCGAATACAGACTAACACGGCTGTTACTCTGAAACCTGTCATTTTGGAAAGTGATACTAGAGGGTTTGGAGCATTCCTTGACCAGAGGGAAGTGGGTGCTAGAGCAGAGGCGGTCCTACAGAGAAACGCAAGGAACAGCCAAACACGGGGGAAAGCTTATATTGAGGATTATGGTTTTTGGTTGCTGGAGTTACAAATAAGCCAAGGAGGAAGTAAGTAGGAACTCTTTGTAGTGCAGCGTATGTTCTTTATGGAGCAGGATAGAGGCCTACACCTGTTGACGCTATTTTGATACAACTTTAAGAGTTTACACAAATACAAAGAATTCAAGAGTTATGTTTTCAATAGCTTTGTTAACACAGGTACACTGCACATGCTTTATATACCAAGTTACTCATTTAATAGACTGAAGATTAAGAAGAAATATCACTGTACATATGTGCAATGTGGCCAAGCAAACATTTCTATCATAGCCAGGCACCCAGAATTCAATGGGAGTTTTGCCTGGAGTGAGAACCACAGGATCGGGCCCTTAACTCTTCCATTCCCTGACTATTGTGTCTAGCTTTGCAATTTTAATGTCTTGGTATAAGGTTTCACATTTATTTTCCTTTTAGATTTTAAAACGAGAAAAAACCCTATCTGTGGCATTGAAATAGGGCTATTTCATACTACTTTGGTCAATTACAAAGCTGAAAACCCTAATGGAGATGTTAAATTAAGCACAGGGCCGGCTCTAGGATTTTTGCTGCCCCAAGGAAAAGATTTGCCTCCCCAAGCTCTAAGAGCGCAACTGCCCAAGAAAAAGAAAAGAAAAAAAAAAGTGTGGCCGGAATGCTGCCCCTGGAATTGTGCCGCCCCAAGCATGTGCTTGCTTTGCTGGTGCCTAGAGCCGGTCCTGATTAAGCATGTCTAAAGAGACTTTTAAATAGCCCATAATGTTATTGTAAGACACTAGATTTAAAAAACAAATTTTTCTTCATGGAGGTCTAGCTACATAAACTTGAAATGTTAAGGTTTAGCTATTTTTATATTATCCATATGCAACAACGTTTACATTTTCCTATAATAAAAAGTAGTTCTTCCTTCCCATTTGGCTAATTCAGAAAAGCTTAATGAATTTTCTAGTTCTTAAACACTTTTGAGCTGAAACCAAACACAAAATGTTTTTCCATCATTTAAGACTGCAGAAAGACTAAAGTAAAAATAGGTGTTGTGACTTTAATTGCAGCATTCATTACTGCAGAAAAATAGAACAACTTTCAGGTCTTGTGTGGGCTACTGTCAGAAGACATTGGAAGATGCTTAAATATGAACTTTTGTTTCTGTTATCTTCCCATCATTTTATTGTAGTTTTCGTTGGGTAAAGTTTTTCATTGCATAGTTTGTAAAATACACCTCAGATTGAGTCTATAGTAGTAAGGTAGGCACTAAAAATAATCTGCAAACTAAGGATATGTCTACACTGCAATTAGACACCATGGCTGGCCCGTGCCAGTTGACTTGAGCTAAGGGGCTGTTTAATTGCAGTTTAGGCTTGGCTGGGACCCTCACACCTCGCAGGGGCCTAGAGCCTGAGTTCCAGCCGTAGCCCAAACATCAACACTGCAGTTGGACAGCCACTTAGTCCGAGCCCCATGAGCATGAGTCACCTGGCACAGGCCAGCTGCAGGTGTCTAATTGTGGTAGAGATATACCCTGAGTTTAATTGTTCTGCACAAACACTGCCACCACATTCTAAAAAGAACGAGCTATTTAGCTGACCAAAGATTGCAGGCTATGTATGATAAATTTTAATTCTTGAGGGGTAAAACAAAGGGCTAAGAACAGTACTAGATAAAATCAACATAAGGCAGGCAGGCTATGTATTGTAATTCATGCTTTGAAAGAAAACTCCACCTGTAAGAGATTTACAAAATGGAAATGAAGCTGGTTTATTGATGAACAAATAATACTTTAAAAGTTCATCTCCTAAACTCCATAGACAATGAAATAATTTCCTTAAAATATTAGAGGAAATGCTGAGATTTTGTATCCAGGTTTCCATCCCTGAAGGATTTTCATGCCAGAACTAGAAATCCCTCAAAATAATGGGCTTAAAGGACATTCTCATTGATCTTTTGCTCTAGAATCATAGGTTAGACATTGTAAAGTCCTCAGTTTGGCTTCCATTACAACAGGGAAAGTTATTTACTCAACATTAGAAATAAATTACTAGACTGTTTTCTGTGGCTGATTACACTTTGTAACCTGCTTTGTAATCTTTCCAGTGATTGTTTATGCCTTGCTGGTTTGTAATGCTGGTACTGAGCTCACAACTTTGAGAAATATGCTGGAGTACTTCAATCCAGCTACTCTACCACTAATGAAGTACCTACTAGAAATGTAAGTATAAGTAACCTCTGTGCTTGCACACAGTCTCATGTGTGTTATATAGATGTGACAGGAACAAGCAAGCTTTCATTTGTGTTTTCTGGACAAAAAGTAAGTGTGAAAAAAAAAGCTGGAAAATGTGGCACTATAAATCAAGTATAGTTAGCACCTAATGACACACTTCAGTTTTCATTAATTTATGATGCAAGTAATTCCTTGCTTAAATCTCATTCAAGGGTTTGAAGTATTTGTTTAGATTTACATACACCTGTGCCCCACCTCTTGTAACTTGGAGATTAATATTAGACTTCTTAATGATTTCTGGATTGTGAAACTTTATAATACAAGTTTAATGTCAAAGTCAGTAACCATACTAATTTAATGGGAACAACCTTTATATTCCGTTAATTAATCTTCCAGTATTTCCTCCCTACATTTGTAACATAGGAACAAATTCATGCCAAGGGTAAAAAATATTCTTGAGTAGTCACAAAGTAATTGTTAAGTGTATAAGATAATTGCAATGATGTCATTAAAGTTATCATTCACATGTATAATGACTTGTTTAACCATATAGAAATATAGACCTTTAATAATAAACTTATAAACCACATGTACAGTACAAATGCATAGATATGCAAACTTGTTTGCCACAAATTTCAAATAACTATCCTTCACTCGAGAGAAGTGTCAGAAAAAACATGCAGGACTAAGAAATCACAGGAAGATTAGATTTAAAATATATATTCCCTGGTGGGAAAGAAGAGGTGGAGGGGCGGGGAGGAAAGAGAGCCAATCTAACAGCCATAACACTAGACTCAGGAGGTGGCTTGTATTGATAAGCATACCAGTAACTTTTAAAACTTGGTGAGATTATGTTTAGCAAACAGAAATCTTTGACCCAGATAAGCAGTGAGGGTATGGTTTATTTAAAAAAAACAAATAGGACAGTGGGTTTTTTAAACCAAATTGGTATTTAGATTATTTGTAACAGAATATGAAAATATTTGGCAGCCATATACAGATTTACTATATTTCAAAATAGAAGGAAGTTCAGAAAAATAATGTATGAATTTGGGATTATATTTAAATATACAGAGATGAAAGTGAAAATATTTTCTCCATTTTTACTTGAAAATCTGGTGAAAGTAAGTCAAAACTACAGTACACTTTGATTCCCTCCCCTTAGAGCAGCAATTTTACATGTATGCACGCACACCTAAAATCATGTGTTTATAAGTTACGTATAGATGCATTGCGTTGCAAATGGTCTGAATTTACTGATCTGTCAACTCTTGTGTTTCTTAGGCCTTTCAGAGTTGAACATGCTAACAGAGTCAACAAAAGAAAATTTATTCCGCCAGCTTTAAATACCAAGAGCACAATGATGTGTGGACTTCTCAGTCCAGAAGTAACACTGGGATTGGCCAGAAAGATGATCCAGATATTCCAGCTGAACCCAGATCAAGCTTCAGCACTGATTCAGATAGCTCAGATGATGGCATCACCTGAAAATGATGCAGAAATGGAAAAACAGGCCTTCCCTATCACAATCATACATGGTAGAAAGCAAATAAAATCATGAAATTACAGCCCTTATTTTTGCCTGATCCTTTGAGCCCCTTTATTGTACACACAAGCACCCAAAGAGATGCTAGATGACTTGATCTGTGTAAGAATACAAGTTGACGTGATGCTATTGTTAGTGGAATATTCATGTCTAAATTCTTTAAATGCTAACATAATAGACTGTACAGTTATCATAGGCTCCACTCCATTTGCAATACTCCATAGTGCAGGATATCCTTATGCCCAGTTTAATGCTGGTTAATCTCAAAGTGAACCAAGTGGAAGTTACTGGAAGCCCATATACATGGAATGTCTTTCTTCAGCTGGTTTACAAAACTACTGCCCTCTCCTCTTGCAAATCTTTCTTGAAGATCCACTTCTTCCATGAGGCCTACAGGAAACATGCTGATTAAGGCTTTGATTCCATTTCAGGATTATCAGCACAGTCACCTGTGCCCTTGGAGGATCCCACTAAATTCTGTAGGACTTTGCATGAACTCTGGGTTCCATTCTAGCAGATCCAATTGCAGAGTCGGGATTTGTTTCTTTCGCTTAATCATTCAATCAATCTAATATAAAAAGTGATTTTTGCTCCATCGTGCTGTATACTGGCCTTGCTAAATAACCACAGAACCTGCTTGCTGCTGTCTTTGTCCTTGATCATCTCCTTTTCCCTACAGTCTTTTTGCCCTCTCATTGTATTGTATCCAAACAGTTTGTAAACTCCTTAGTTCAGAGATCTTATTTTTAATCTGTATTGGGAGGCACATCTCTTAGTGTTGGGTCCTATTAAAATAAATACATTTATAATAATGTTTGGATCAAGCTGCCTATTTTTAAAAAAATTGTGTTATGCTGTCAGCACATGCATCTGTTTTATAATTTATTATTCCAGTTGTAGAGTAACCCATGTCACCGTTCTCTTCTCCTTTCTAAACATCTGCATGCTGTCCCTCGGGGCATAATACACACCTTGTGGACAGTCACTTTGCATTTGCTTCTGAGGGGATTCCTGCCTTAGCAACTTTCAAGCCTTTTCTTTTTCTAAACATTCCAGATAATTAATGCAAATTGTAGGTCCACAAGATTCCCCACAACTATTGGTTGTTCAGGTAGCTGTCTGCTTCCAAAGGAAGTACTGAGAAAAATCAAGCCATAATACTTGAAGAACTAATTTCAATAAATATAAAATTATGTTTCCTTGAAATTATTCATTTGTAACCTTGGGTTTTCTCCCAAAATTTCTCCCAAAACTAGGTGTTTTTGGAGCTGGAAAGAGCTATTTGCTGTCTGTTGTGGTCTTGTTTCTGGTACAGTTATTTGAAAACAGTGAAGCAGCTGAAGGCTCAAGACCAACCCCATGGAAACTTCTGATTGCTTCTTCCACTAACGTTGCTGTTGACAGGGTACTTCTTGGGTAAGGAACATTGAATTAAAAAGATTATAGACTCTTTGCTACATAGGTAGCAAATGACATTTCTTTTTGTCTGTGTGTATGTTTGTATGTCTGTATGTATTATAGTGGCACATCTGCCCTGTTAGACTTAATTGTGTTACTTTTTCCAGTATAGACCCTTTGGGCTAGACTGTGTCCTTCTCTTCTCTTGTAATGGCTCTTGCTCCTCCCCAGAGCAGCTCACCTGAGCTCAAGGACTGTGTAAGTCCAGCAGTGTTAACTGTGCAAGGCTAAGTTTAAACTAACTTCCAGCAGATGGTCAGTCATGGAGGAGAGGCACATTGCACCCTCCTGGGGTGTGGCACAGCAGCCATACCTGAAGCTCCCCTGTGCTCTGGGAGCTTCAGGAAGCACTATGCCTTTATTATTGGCCCAGAGTGGCTAATGGATTGGGAGTCTCAAGAGGCAGAGGGAGTGATGCTGAAAGATGAGTTGATGGTCAGAGAGAGGTGATTTGGAGATGAGAAGAGGTAGAGTGTAAACAATTCATGGTGAACACCAGGTCAAATGAGTGACCAAATCAGCAGGAAGTGGGAGCAGCAAGAGGCTTTCGGATAAGTGGGGAAGTCAGTATGAGTATTGAAGTCACGAAGAATAAGACAAGGGGACTGAGGAAAAGGGAAAACCATCCAGAGTCAAAGAATGATTCACTGCAACCTAAAGTCAGGTGGGGAAGTTACACAACAGACTTCAAAAGGAAGTGACCCTGTGAGAGCGTGGGGCTGGAAACAATAGAAAGGAGAGAGCAGCAGCATCTAGCACACAAAGCGTGTGAGAAGGCAAGGTCACTGCAGGAGAGGGCAGATATGGATGCAGGAAAACAGCCAGGTTGTGTGATGTCAAACATAAATAGGTAGCAGAATATTAAGAGTTGTGTACCAAGTCCGTGTTGTTGCTAAGTGGAGCAAGTGCTCCTAAAAGGGGAGTAAAAGAGTTGGGAGGAAGAGGGAGAAGAGAATGAATGAAGTTAGGTGGTAGGTGTGAAGACAAGAGGAGAACAAGTCAGAAATAAAAGGGGACAGGGTTAAAAAGAGACATCATCAGCAATGATGAGTATTAGAAGGAAGTGAGCATGAATGTGGGATTGAGAGGATCAACAAGAGGAGCCAGCATGGGAAGGAAGTTGGAGAGGTTAAGGTTTAGTGCAGCTTGTGGAAGCAAGTGATGGGGATGAAAGGAGGGATAAGGAGTAAGGAACAAAATGCAGGTGAGGAGTGCTTTTGGGAGGACTATTACAAAAGTATCAAGTATCACTGAGAGAAATTTAATCAACATTAATCTACTCTTGTCAAAATAAATGACCAGTGCATGTTTTGTAGTACATGGCTTTACTTCACATGATAAATTGGCTGTAAAAAAGTTTGTGTTTTGATTATCTGTCACTGTTAAGAGTAGTCATTTTCCATGCAAGTTTTGCATTTTGTTCCATTTCTACAATAAGTGTCTTGCATCTTTTTTCAAAGTCTACTGGATCTTGGATTTGAGGACTTTATCAGAGTTGGAAGTGTTAGAAAAATTGCCAAGCCAGTTCTTCCTTACAGGTAAGGCTTAAGATCTTCAGAGGACTGAATAGATCACATGATTGATAGTAGTAAGTGGTACTGTAAGGTGATGGCTGTGAAGGCTATGGAAATATGATTTTAATGTGTCTTTCAACATCTCTTGCAGAGCAGTTGATTTTACAGAAAATGTAATAGTGGTAATGGCTTATAGTTTGTAATCAAACAGTCTTATATGGCTGTGTTGATCTAAAATGGTTTGGGTTTTAGACATCTGTTTAAAAGTTGGTATGATTTAAGCAGAAGTGATCTAGATAGCATTTTCTGTGCAATTTAAGTTAACAAAGCATAGTATGAACTTAAAGAGCTTGGAAAAGTGTTCAATTACTCAGAATCGCCAGCTGAGTGTTACACTCAGATATCATATATAAACATGCCTGCATAAGAATGAAAAACAAGCTCCTCAGTTCTAATCCAGACTGCAGCTAACTTGCTACGTGGCTTTGGGCACTCATGACTTAGGTAAGATTCTCTCCATTGTATAATGGAAGAAACAAACATATCTCACATGGGTATTGTGAAGATTTACAAACATTAACTAAATCAATCATACTGAAGTAGTGACTATAACTATTTTATATACTTCCTGTATTTGAGTGCTAAAAGCAGTTATATTCAATATTCATAACTCATTTCAAAATATTTTTAAAGCTTACATGCAGGCTCTGGAAGTGAAAATGAACAATTAAAAGAACTGCTTGCCTTGATGAAAAAAGATTTAACTCCAGCAGAAAAAATATATGTGAGGAAGAGTATTGATCATCATAAGCTGGGAACCAATAAAGCTATTCTGCAACAGGTACTTAAACACACTGATTGAAAGAAGAGAGAATAAACAGTTTAGAAGTCTTTACTTGAGAGGCCAAGCATGTATAAACTGGCAGTCCCCTCTGATGTCTGATGCTGCCAAAGCCTTATACTCGTATAGAATGAGATATATTCTAGACCCTGACAAGTTTTTTTCCAAAATACTTTAGTAAATGAAGGTTGTATGATTGAGTTCTACTTTAAATGTATTAAAGAAAGGGAATCACAAGATAAGAGGTGTCCGCTGGAACCTTAAATGTAATATAAAATATTTAATTGTGGGGGAGGGGGCAAAACTGTTAATGCAGCTTTGAAGAAGCATGTGTACCAGATGTTATAGAAGTTGAACTTCAGTCTTTGGTGTCTGTATACCACAGTGATGGGTATACTAGAAATGCCTAGAGAGATGGAAATTTAATTATGTAACTTATGCTATCATGGAATCAGTAGCAATGTATTTGTGTAGGTTATTAAATCTCTTCCCCACACACCCCATCACAAAGGTGAGAGTGGTTGGAGCAACCTGTGCTGCCTGCCCATTCCCTTCCATGAATGACCTTAAGTTTCCTGTGGTGGTACTGGATGAGTGCAGTCAGATGACAGAACCTGTTTCTCTCCTTCCCATTGCAAGGTACAAATCAACTGTTTAGATTTCGGTTTAGCAATGACTTTTAGCTAATACTGACAACTTTAAATAACGATCACACTTTGGTATTTTAAGAACATAATTAATTTGCACTCATCAAGAAAACAAAGTCTGGACTAGTATGCATTAAGTGGACACCCATTTAATTCAGTTGACAAAGGAGGTGTGTGAATTGGTGGATTCTTAAAAGCTCCAGGAATTTAATCATGAATATGACTTGGCCAGCTAAGCCCCGAATTCCACATGTCACTAAGCCATTGCCTGGGGGGCCAGGATGATCTCACCATCACAGAAGAGGTGGGGGGAGAAAAAAGATACTAGAGAGAATGTGGGAGTACTTTTAAAAGAGGTGTATCACTATTGAGTTTACCGTCATCTACACCCAAAGTCTTTAGCCCCATTTCCCATGAATTATCTTCTCTCAGGCAAGTCCAAGGTTTCCTAGGGAGGCAAGCCCCAGCCTGTGCCCAACTGTTCCTAAACTGGGAACATTTTCGCCCAGGTGATTTTGTTTTCTTCCCCTTCCCCTTTCTGACACTGTTTTGCCTCCTTCAGCATCTCAGTCTTCTTGGATATTACCTCTCCTTCTCACTTCCCTTGGAATGAGCTATGTCTGATTTATATTGGCCCAGACCCCTCCCACTCTTAGCAGCCCCTAAGAGGTTAATTGGAGTCACCTGCTTGTGGGGTTGGGGTTTTTTTTGTTTTTGTTTTTTCTCCCATGTGACAGTTCACTCTGTCACAAGGGGTTAATAGAAGAGGAGCCCAGTACAAAGCAAACTGCTAATTATAAAGTGAACCACATTGTAAAATGAATTAATTACAGTACTAACAACAATTAGAGTTTGTGTTTTGGATTTTCATTGGAATACTGATTGCAGGTTTGAGTGTGAAAAGCTGATTCTAGTTGGAGACCCTAAGCAGCTTCCACCAATTATTCCAGGGTCTGAAGGTGCTCATGATAATGGATTGGAGCAGACTCTCTTTGACCGGCTTTGCTTGATGGTATGTGCTGCTAAACACATCTTTTAAAAGATATGGGATGAAATCCAGGCCCTGTTGAATTTAGTGGTGCCAGGATTTCACTCCCGTGTTCTCTGAGGCAGTTAATCTAAATGCATCTTAGTAGGAGAGTGATTTTTTGTCGTTTTATCCAGATTTTTTTTTCTGTAAGTATTACTTATCAATAATTGAACCCCTCATAGAAGCTTGAAAACATCATGTGCGTGAATAAAATGGGAGTGAATTACAGTATACTTGCCAGCTTCTGTCCTCAGTTATGCAGGTACAGTTTCCATAAACATCAGTGAGAGCTTCAGGAATGTATCCAGGGACACAACTGGATCTTAATAGTTTAATCTCTATTTGTTTTTTACTATAGAGTAAGTCAGTGATCCCCAAACTGTGGGGCATGTCCCCTAGGGGGGTGTGGAGGAACATTTGGGGATGGTGCATGGGGAGGCCCGGGTCAGCCCCCACGCGGGAGTGGTAAGGGAGCGCCACCCAGCTCCACGCTGCCCCCAGCTCTGCTCCTGGCCCTAGCCCCAGCTCCCACCACGGCTCTGGTCCTGCTCCAGGCCCCCAACTCTGGCTTCTGGGGGGACACAGACCAGATAAATGTGGGGGGGGCGCACGAGCAAAAAAGGTTGGGGACCACTGATCTAAATAACTCTTTTCTATTAGTTGCTTGATTGATATAAATTATTAAGCAATTTCCCAGTGATTAGCAACTATTTACATTTTCTTCATATTTTTTGTGTTGCATTTCTTTAGGGACATGATGCAGTCTTTCTTAGGACACAGTATCGCTGTCACCCTGCTATTAGTGCTGTAGTCAATGATCTGTTCTATGAAGGAAATCTGTTGGATGGCATTTCAGAGATGGACAGAAGTCCACTATTGGATTGGCTTCCAACACTATGTTTCTTTAATGTTAATGGGACAGAGCAGGTAGGTTTTTAAATAACTTCAAAAGTAGTCAATAGATATCTTGGTTTGGGATTTTACTTGTTAGGGTTTTTGCATTATCCTTGGATGGCTAAATGTTTTTTTAAATAGCCTTTCAGCAGAGCATAATTTGAAATCTCTTTCCCATCTCCAGATTGAAAGAGATAATAGCTTTTATAATATGGCAGAAGTTTGTTTTATAATCAAGCTTATCCAGTCTCTGATTGCAAGTGGAATAGACGGATCCATAATTGGGGTGATTACACTATATAAGTCACAGATGTATAAGGTATGTACAAGAAGTGATGAACAGTCAACCGTAAATGAGTCCCATTTAAATGTAATACATGAGGGCAAGCAACTGAATATTGATAAAATGTACAAGTGCTTATATACAACTGCTAGAAGTTTAAATACTAGGATCGGTGACCTAAAGTGCCTGGCAGTAAATGAGAATATTGATATAATAGGCGTCACAGAAACATGGTGGAATGAGGATAATCACTGGCACACAGTAATAGCACGAGATAAAAATATATGGAATGACAGAGTAAGTTGCGCACGTAGGGGAGTGGCACTATAAGTGAAAGAAAGCATTAACGCAAATATAATAAAACTTCTCAATGAATCAGACTACACCAGAGAATCTCTCTGGATAGGAATTCCATGTTTGAACAATAAGAGTATAACAGTAGGAATATACTAGCGACCACCTGACCAGGATGGTGACAGTGATTGTGAAATGCTAAGGGAGATTAGAGAAGCTACAAAGGCAGAAAACTCAGAAATAATTAGGGTTTTCAACTATCCTCATATTGACTGGATATGTTATCTCAGGAATAGATGCAGAGATAAAATTTCAGACAACATAAATGACTGTTTCTTGGAATAGTTTGTCCTGAAGCCCACAAGGGAAGAGGCAATTTCTGATTTAGTCCTAAAGTACATCAGAAGCCTACTAAACAGTCAGTGGGGGCCCCTGGATGATTGAGATGCTGAAGGAGCACTCAAGGAAGACTTATGGAGAAGCTAATTGAATTCTTTGCATGAGTCTTCACTGCAGAGGGTGTGGGGGAGATCCACACACCAGAGCCATTCTTTTTAGGTGACAAATCTGAGGAACTGTCCCAGATTGAGGAGGTTTTGGAACAAATTTATAAATTCAGCAGTAATAAATCACCAGAACCAGATGGTATTCACCCAAGAGTTCTGAAGGAACTCAAATATGAAATTGCGGAATGACTAATATAATGGCGATTTTTAAAACCGGCTCCAGAGGTAAGCATGACAGGCTGTTAAGCCTAATTTCAGTACCAGGCAAATGGGGTTAAAACTATAGTAAAGAACAGAATTATCAGACACACAGATGACCACAATGTGTTGGGAAAAAGTCAACACTGCTTTTCTAAAGGGAAATTATGCCCCAGTCTATTAGAATTATTTTAGTGTGTCAACAAGCATGTGGACAATGGTGATCCAGTGGATATAATACACAGAAAACCTTTGGCAAGGCCCTCACCAAAGGCTCTTAAGTAAACTAAGCAATCATGGGATAAGAGGGAAGGTCCTGTCATAGATCAGTTACTGGTTAAAAGATAGGAAACAAAGGGTAGGAATAAATGGTCAGTTTTCACAGTGGAGAGAGGTAAATAGCAGGGTTCCCCCAACGATCTGTACTGGGACCTGTGCTATTCAACATATCAATAAATGAAAGGAGAAAAGGGGATGAACAGTGAGGTGGCAAAATTTGCAGACAATACAAAACTACTCAAAACAGTTAAGTCCAAAAACACTGAAGCGTTACAAAGGGATCTCATAACACTGAGTGACTGGGCCACAAAATGGCAGATGGAATTCAATGTTGATAAGTGCAAAGTAATTTACATTGGAAAAAATAATCCAACGACGCATACAAAATGATGGGGTCTAAATTAGCTGTTGGCACTCAAGAAAGATCTTGGAGTCATTGTGGATAGTTCTCTGAAAACATCTATTCAGTGTGCAGCAGCAGTCAAAAAAGCTAACAATGCTAGAAACCATTAGGAAAGGGATAAGTAATAAAACAGAAACGATCATGATACCAATATCTAAATCCATTGTATGCCCACACCTTGAATACAGTGTGCAGTTCTGGGCACCCTGTCTCATTAAAAAGAATTGGAAAAAGTACAGAGAAGGGTAACAAAAGTGATCGGGGTATGGAACAGCTTTCCTATGAGGAGAGATTAAAGAGACTGTCACTGTTCATCTTAGAAAAGAGATGACTAAAGCAGGAAGTGATAGAGGTCTATAAAATCATGAGTGGTGTGGAGAAAGTTACAGGAAAAGTGTTATTTACCCCTTCACATAACACAACAACTAGGGATCACTTGATTCAAATAATAAACAGTAAGTGTAAAACAAAAGGAAATACTTCTTCACACCGTCAGCCTGTGGAACTTTATTGCCAGGGGATGTTGTGATGGCCATAAGTATAACTGGGTTCAAAAAAGAATTAGAAAAGTTCATGGAGGATAGGTCCATCAGTGGCTATTAGCTGAGATGGTCAGGGACCCAACCCCATTCTTTGAGTGTTCCAAACCTCCACCTGCCAGAAGCTGGGACTGGACAACTGAAATTGCCCAGTTCTGTTCATTCCCTCTAAAGCAGCTCTCAGGGGACAGGATACTGACCCTGTATGGCTGTTCTTAAGAAGTTGCAATAAAGTATTTTTCTTCATAATGTAAGTTTCTATTCTTTATTAAAAATGGTAATGTTTATATAGTTGTTTCTTCCAAAAGAATATATCTTGTTATAAACAGTGTGTCTTTGAACTGAGCAATCTGGATTTTTTTTTCCTGGTGGACTCAATAGTGAGGAAGGAGCGCTAAACAACATTTGATCATAGATAGACCAAAGTTGGCATTTACTTTGCTGTTAAACATATTTACATAAATTTGCATAACTTTGCTAATAAACAACTCAGAAGGATTGTGTTAATTCATACAGCTGAGATTCACTGCCTCAGAAATTTGGTTCATTCCCTCCCCCAAGTGTAATCAGCATTATAGAAAACTGACTGATAATACATCAGAACCTCTCTAATTTTAACTAATGGATGGGAAGCCCATTGTGAATTGATTATGTATGCCAGGAATGGAATCATTGTGTCTAACATGGTGCTCTCTATTTAGCAAATGAGGAGTTGTATGTCATATGTACCTGTCACTCTGTCCTCAAAGTCTTATGTTGGGCTGTCTGGTTGCCAGGAAGGAATGCTGTCCCTCATTAGACATATGGATGTTGTGTCAGGATAGACTCAATGCAAAATTTTGTGTTAGCACTTGATGGAGGTACTCCTGTAATATATAATCAATAGAGTTGCTAGTTCGTTTAATGTGAGTAGACTCAGACTCCTCAGCAGTATTTTTATTGGAGACATGAATGAGTGTGACTATGTAACTAGTATATTTATAAACCAATGACTCTTCATCAACTTCTTTTGTCCACAGATTTATAATTTACTTAGTGCTGTACACTCAGATGCTCTTGAGATTAAAGCCATCCAAGTGTCTACTGTAGATGCATTCCAAGGAGCAGAAAAGGAAATCATTGTTTTGTTGTGTGTGAGAACAAAACAAGTTGGGTTCATAGACTCAGAAAATAGAATGAATGTTGCTCTGACAAGAGGAAAGAGGCATTTGTTGATTGTGGGAAATCTGGCCTGTTTGCGTAAGAACAAACTATGGGGACGCGTAATTCACCACTGTGAAGGTAAAAATTAATATTTTTAATTTTAAAACCACCTCTTAATTGGTATAGTTTTTTTCTGGCTGTAATAAAACTGTATTGCACCTTATTTAAATGTCTGCAGTGTATCTGCAAACAGTTATTTATGCTTAGCAGCCTGTAATCAGTTTGCAGGTATGAGGCTGCTCTTTCTTTTCCTGATATCAGCAGGTAGCCAACAAGTCAAAAAAAAGTATTAACAGCCAGCTCCTCTAATGGAGCAGCTCCCATCTTCTCATTGGTCTTCTCTACCCCTGTAACAATCACATCACTCAGTCAAGTGAGGTGAAAAGAGGAAGTGAAATCCTCAAGAAGTGAGGTCCACCAAACTGCCCAACACCAGGCAACCCCCAGGGCCTGTGGTTGCACAGCTGAAACCCAGCACAAGGTACAATATGGGTAGGGGCCTGAAGTCCTTACAGACTCTGCAGTTCAAACCTCAGCCCTATGCACCTGTTGAATTTGACCTTTTAGCCATCAGTCCCTCCACTTAGCTCTCTCTTATCAATACAGGGACTTCCTCTTGTCCATCTTCCCTCCTCACTCACTGAAATCTCTCCTTTTGGCAACTAAGGCTCTTCTCCCCTCCAACACAACAAGCAGCATAATTAGAGCTAAAACTTGCAGCTTTCCTCTTTGGTTATATTTCCTGTCTTCCCTCTAATTCCCTAGCTGTAGATTTTGAAAAAAAGTTTTAGTGATGAAAAGGGAGCTTCCTACCCCAGAGTCTACTCCAGTTCCTTGGGAAATGACTGCTGTCAGGGTTCCCGCCCCACTCTGAACTCTGGGGTACAGATGTGGGGACCTGCATGAAAGACCCCCTAAGCTTATATTCTACAGCTTAGGTTAAAAACTTCCCCGACACACATTCCTTTCCTTGTCCTTGGACAGTATTGCTGCCACCACCAAGTGATTTTACACAAAAATTCAGGAAAGGGTCACTTGGAGTCCCTGTTCCCCCAAAATATCCCCCCAAGTCCCTTCACCCCCTTTCCTGGAGAGGCTTGAGAATAATATACCAACCAATTGGTTACAATGTAAGCACAGATCAAACCCTCTATCTTTAGGACACTAAAATCAATCAGGTTCTTAAAAGACGAGCTTTATTATAAAGTAAAAAAATCACACCTGCAAAATCAGCATGGAAGGTAACTTTACGGGATAATAAAAAGATTTAAAACACAGAGGACTCCCCTCTGGACTCAGCTTCACAGTTACAAAAAAACAGGAATAAAACTACCTCTTAGCATAGGGAAAATTCACAAGCTAAAAACAAAAGATAACCTAACACATTTCCTTGCCTCACTTACAATTTTTGTAATTCTTAGATGGATTATTCCAGGTATATTTTCAGGAGATGTTGTCCCTGTTGGCTTCTCTCTCCGGCTGGAGAGGGAACAAACAAAAAGAGCACAAACAAACCCCCCTCCGATTTTAAAGTATTTTCTTCCCTTATTGGTCCTTTTGGTCAGGTGCCAACCAGGTTATTTGAGCTTCTTAACCCCTTACAGGTAAAGATTTAGGACAGCTGCCCAGGAGGGATTTTATGCTACCCTTATCTGTATGTTTATGAAGGAAAGAGTACTGTGGAAAGGGATCTGGGTGTCATAGTGTAACGCTGTTACAAAAAAGCAAACATCATTCTGGGATGTATTAGCAGGAGTATTGTGAGCAAGACATGAGAAGTAATTCTTTCACTTTACTCCACGCTGATTAGGCCTCAACTGGAGTATTGTGTCCAGTTCTGGGCGCCACATTTCAGGAAAGATGTGGATAAATTGGAGAACGTCCAGAGAAGAGCAATAAAAATTATTAAAGGTCTAGAAAACATGACTTGTGAGGGAAGATGGAAAGAAATTGGGTTTATTTAGTCTGGAGAAGAGAAGACTGAGAGAAGACATAACGGTTTTCAAGTACATAAAAGGTTATTACAAGGAGGAGGGAGAAAAATTGTTCTTCTTAACCTCTGAGGATAGGCAAGAAGCAATGGGCTTAATTTGCAGCCCATTTAGATTGGACATTAGGAAAAACTTTCTAACTGTCAGAGTGGTTAATCACTGGAATAAGTTGCCTAGGGAGGTTGTGGAATTTCCATTATTGGGGATTTTTAAGAGCAGGTTGGACAAACACCTGTCAGGGATGGTCTAGATTAGTGGTTCCCAAACTTGTTCCACCGCTTGTGCAGGGAAAGCTCCTGGCGGGCCGGGCCGGTTTGTTTACCTGCCACGTCCACAGGTTTGGGCGATGGCAGCTCCCACTGGCCGCAGTTCACTGCTCCAGGCCAATGGGAGCTGCTGGAAGTGGCGGCCAGTATGTCCCTCAGCCTGCGCTGCTTCCAGCAGCTCCCATTGGCCTGGAGCCAGTGGGAGCCGCAATCGGCCGAACCTGCAGACGCGGCAGGTAAACAAACTGGCCCGGCCCACCAGGGGCTTTCCCTGCACAAGCGGTGGAACAAGTCTGGGAACCACTGGTCTAGATAATACTTAGTCCTGCCTTGAGTGCAGGGACTGGACTAGATTGCCTCTCGAGGTCCCTTCCAGTTCTATGATTCTGTGTTGACATCTGAAATATCATTGGCATCTGAGTTAGTCCCAATAAAATAAACGAGGCAGTTCACACCTCAAAGCTATTGTTTCAGGCTCTCTGCAAACTCAGGCAGACATTACTGAATCAATTATAGGCCATGTTTACACTATGGGAACTCTAGTGGCATAACTACAACACGACAGCTATGCCAGTATAACCCCTGTAATGTAGATGCAGTCTATAGCAATGGAAATGCTGTCACTGTAGGAATACCGCCTCCCAGATGACGATAACTAGGTCAACTGAAACAATCTTCCATTGACTTTGCTGTGTGTCCTCCTGGGGTTGGGTTGGCATAGCTACAGCACTTGGATGTGGATTTTTCACACCCCTGAGCACCATAGACCAGGCCATATTCCCATCATCAGATCTTTAAAGTTTTCCTTGAAACAGTGACAGCCAGAGACTTTTAAAAATGAAAACGGAGACTCTAAAATACAACTTGTGGCACCTTAGAGACTAACTAATTTATTTGAGCATAAGCTTTCGTGAGCTACAGCTCACTTCATCGGATGCATCCTTTTCTTTTTGCGAATACAGACTAACACGGCTGCTACTCTGAAAGCTAAAGTACAACTGACACCCTCAGCTACGCTTTTGTACACCCATGTGTGGGGCACACCACACACTTTGAGAAACAGTGAGTTAGCATGTTAGGAGGTGCTACAGCCGTTCTCAGCTGGTGGGGAAAAAAAAAAGAAAAGAGGTAGGATCTGCTGCCAGAGAAGAGTTGGATGCCAAAACTCTACCCACTAAATTAGTTAACTAGCTGTTGACATTAGAAGAAGAGCCCCATTGATTTATAATGGTTAGGCTCCTTGCAGAAATCCAGTTTTCAAGGTTAGGGAAACATTTCCTTTTGGTGTGTTTTGGGAATTAGATATTTTCATCACGACAATATGATTGTATGATAGATGTTGCAACGTAAGGTGTAATTGTCCTGTGTGACTGCTTTTAGGAAGAGAGAATGGATTGCAACATGTAAGCCAGTATGAGGAACAACTGAACAACATTCTTAAATATTACTTGGAGAAAAAAGAAAGAATAAGCAAAAGAAAAAGAAAAAAATCTCTTTCACAGCAGGAAAAAGGTATAAAAATTGTATGCTTTTCTATGTAACGCCAAAGAATATTTTAAATAGATAGTATAATATAATAAATAAGCATTTGTAACATAATTTTTTTATATTCCAGTGCACGCATACCTCTGTATTTACTCCATATATGAACCACTAAAATAATTACATCTAATTGCTTGACAACTGAAGTCCTTAAATTTAAGAGCACTGTAACTTGCATTGTCTCTCTCTGTTAACTCCCTAGTTTAGATGATAGATCTAACTTTAAAAGGCCCTGGGAGTGATCCTGGAAGTTACAGGCCAGTAGTAAGCCTTATATCTATACCTGCAAATTGGTTGAAACAATAATTACAGAGAGAATAACAAAACACCTGGAACATTAGATATGGTCTAACCAGCACAGTTTCTGCAAAGAAAAATGTTCTCAGTAATCTATTAGAATTCTTTAAAGATGTTAGTGAGTAGTGGACAGAAGAGAAAAGTTGACACTTACTTTAGTCTCTCAAAAGGCCTATGACAATCTCTCAGAGATTTTAGAGACTACTCA
Source organism: Lepidochelys olivacea (assembly GCF_965140295.1). Lineage (NCBI taxonomy): Eukaryota > Metazoa > Chordata > Testudines > Cheloniidae > Lepidochelys > Lepidochelys olivacea. Next base: position 40,914,532 of record NC_140414.1, on the reverse strand, counting down.
AAAACTATGTAGTTTTAGAAGCAAAATATTGTCATGTACCAAAAACTAGCTTAGAAGCAGGAAACAAACAGTAGGAATAAATCATTAATCATCGCAAAAGATTAATACAAGGGTGCCTCAAGGTTCTGTACTAGGTCCAGTGTTGTTTAATATGTTTAACAACAATCAAGAGAGAGAGAGTTGAAGCAGCGAGGTAGCAAAATTTGCAGACCACACAAAATTTTATGTGCTAGTCAAGTCTAAGGAAGATAGAGTAACTCCATAGTGACCTACTATAGGTAGGTGAATGGGCAACACAATGGCAGATGAAATTCTATGTTGATAATTGCAAAATGATGCACATTGGAAGGGGAAATTTGAATTACTCATACATCATACAGGTTCTAAATTAACTGTATTAGCTCAGGAAAGGGACATGGGCATAATTGTGGACAACTCAATGAAGACCTTTGCTCAATGTGCAGCTGCAGTCAGAAAAAATAAAAAACAAATAAGATGTTAGGATGCATAAGGAATGGAATGAAGAATAAGATGGAAAATATTATAATGATATTATGTGAAATAGTGGTGCCACTTCCTCTGGAATACTGTGTGCAGTACTAGCCATCCCATCTCCAAAACCATATCACAGAATTATAAGGGGCTCAGAGAAAGTTATGGGAATGATTAAGGCTATGTAGGAAGCCTCTGTGGAAGATAGAAATTCCACCTTATAGTGTCTAATAAAGGCATTAATAGAGGACCATGTTGCTGCACTACAGAACTCAGTGGAAGTATAGGCTCTTTCTGCCCATGAAGTCACCATAGACCTTGTGGAGCGTCCCTTGATTCTATCAGGAACAAGTGCTCTTGATACATTGTACAACTCTACGAAGCATAACTTGATCCGTCTGACCAGAAATGGTTTGGAAATGGCTACCTGGAGCCATTGACACTTCGGATGAAAGGAGATGAACAAGGAGCCCGATCTTATTGTCAATTTGATATGCTTGATAGCTCTTTAGGGATCTACAAACATCCTGATTATGCCACAGTTTTTTGTAGGATGCCCTAATGTGAGGCATGGAAACATGAGCTCACTTTTGGCAAGAAAGATTATGTGAATCTTAATACCACCTTGTCATCAGAGTCTAAAGTCTATGAATCAGTGCTTGGATAACGCTGCCAACTCCGAGACTGATCTAGCAGATGTGATAGTGACCAGAAATAGGTTTTGATGGAATTAATAGAAGGGAGTGACGGATGTCAGTAGTTCAAAAAGGTGGGTGAGGGCTTTCAGCAGCAGTGGTAGGTCCCATTTGGGAGAGATTGGGCTAACTGCAGGTCTAACAAATCTGATAGTCCTGAGAAATCTGGATACTTGAGGATTCCCTGCCAAGTATCTGCATGTCAGATACTACATATGGCTGACACCTGATGCACTGTGGTGGTTGGCTGAAGTAATTGGTCTATACGGTCCTGAAGAAAGTCCAGAATAGCTGAGATGCCAGGGTACTTGAGTTTTTTGTTTTGAGCTATATCTTTTCCTGACAAAGGAGGAAATTATTTACTAATTAATCCTTTCTGGAAGAGAGGAGAGTCCCAATCACTTTGGTAGATAGTCTGAGTAGACGGCCTGGATGGAGGATAGGACCTTGGTGAAGAATAACCAGTCTCACTGGTAGATGCATTGGAGAGTTCTAATGCCAAGAAAGTTCTATCTCCACACTGGTTAAGGAGACCAGGGTTATCGCCTTTTGCTGCTTCTCACCTTATCTTCTGAATTCCCTTCCCTAGAAGTAGAAGAGATGGGACTGTGTAAAACAGGTCCTGTGGCTATCTGTGCAAGCGAGCATCTGTCCCCAGGGACCTGGCATCCGCTCCCCCGATGTGAAGTACTGTACTTTGTCGACATTCTGTTCTTCTGACTGGCAAACAGATTGACAGGAGGCCGTATTTCTGTAAAATCAGGTTAACAATGTCCTGATTTATACACCAATCTGAGCTGTTGACTGCATGTCTGCTTAGCCATCTGCCTTCTGACTCCGTTCTCTCTTTATGTATATTGCTCTTATGGAAAATGCATTCTTCTCTGCCATTTCATTATCTCCATTGCTTCTACATGTAGAAACGAGCTCCCAAATTCCCCCTTGGTTGTTGAGATAAGCCACAGTGGTAGTGTTGTCTGACTGGAACAAAATGTGGTCACCCTAGAGGTGTCTCTGGAAACTTCATAGAAAGTAACCTTTAGGAGCTTCATAGCTGCCCTGTGGAGCTCAAAGTGCCCTGTTCTGTTCTGTGCCCCAAGTTTGCTCCTCACCCCATCAGGCATCTGATATGTGTACCCATGAGTCTGGAAGGAATATTGGAAGACCCCTGCAGATGTTCTCTGGGATTGTCCACCATTTGAGTCTAGTACTTGGCTTGGAACCATGATCCTGTATACATTACAGTGAATGGTTTCCTCCTTTCAAAAGAAATGCCTGGAGACTCCGGATATGGGATTTTGCCTATGGGGTAATTCTTATACACAAAATCAGAAGGCCCAGTAGCTGGGGGCACTGAGTTATGGTTGATCGTATGTGTTCCTTATTAACATAAATATCAAGTTTGGGATTTTCTGGAATCTGTCTAATGGTGGATATGCTTTTGCCACATGTATTGTTGATACTCCTGATCAATTTCAGCCTTTTTAAAAACCTGAAAATAAGAAATAGTTGTACCATAAATCAGACAATTCCTATAGGGATTGGAGGGTGAAGAAGGACTCGTGTTTTCAGAACAAATTGTAACACACATATATTTAGCTTATCAAAGAGAAGGTTATGGGGGTGATTTGATTGCAGTCTGTAACTACCTACACGGGGAACAAATTATTGCTGTGGGATGCTCAAATAGACATGTCAGCAAACTACAACCATTTCCATTTACAAATAGTCACAAGATTATACCCCATCCTATCCAACACAGATCTAGCTTTGGTTATCTGTGTCTGTGTGACCTCCAGGCTTAATTATTGCCACTTATATCTAGGAATGAAACCATGCATCCTGAGAAAGCTCTGGCTGGTTTGGCAACACACAGGCTTTTTAGTTTTCAGTGTGGTAGCCGTGTTAGTCTGTATCAGCAAAAACAACGAGGAGTCCTGGTGGCACCTTGGAGACTAACAAATTTATTTGGGCATAAGCTTTCATGGGCCCATGAAAGCTTATGCCCAAATAAATTTGTTAGTCTCCAAGGTGCCACCAGGATTTTTAGTGTGAAGCAGCAATTCAAATTAGTATGCCAAATTTTGTATATACTGTTATAATGATCATAACAATTAATAGAAAAGGAGTACTTGTGGCACCTTTAGAGACTAACAAATTTATTTGAGCATAAGCTTTCGTGTGAAGTGAGCTGTAGCTCACGAAAGCTTATGCTCAAATAAATTTGTTAGTCGCTAAGGTGCCACAAGTACTCCTTTTCTTTTTGCAGATACAGAAGAACACGGTTGCTATTCTGAAACATAACAATTAATAGAAGTTTTAAAGTTTGTTTTCCTAGTTTTAAATACATTCCTGGTAATTTAATCTAGCACTGAAAGTAATTACAGTGGTAAGAGCAAGAGGGCAAAATGAAATACACACTGAAAATAGGACTCAGGTTATTGGTGACCTGAGCCATTGTTTAGGACTAACTGAGAGGGAAATATACCTAGTGGAGAGAGAATATGCAATATCTCCAGCAATACCACATGGCTATATCATTAATGGAGAAAAAGAAAACATCCATCTCTCTCACACATGGTGTGTTTTATGCTATTTACCACACATATAGGTTGGACTGGGTGCTCAAATAACGTAGTGATGGGTGTAATGCAGAATAGGTTCTGTAGATCCAAGAAGTCCTTTCCGGCCTTATCTGATGCTGTAGTTGAGATATTAAATACTTGCTGAAAACATAATTTTTTAAGTTATGATGGTATATTCGCAGACCATACATTAATGCAGTGTCTTCCCCTCTCCTGTTGCCCTTATATTAATTGCTGATAGTTATATGCATTCTTATGTGACCGTGACTATCAGGAGTTGGTGTGATAAAAGCATTTTTCATGTAGCCGTGCTGGAAAACTTAAGATATTACTGCCATCATCCCAGGCTCTAAATACCAGGAAACAAAGCATAGCCACCACCTGAATCTATTACATGTGCTGGCAGCCCTTTATGAATTTTTACAAAGGATGGAGTAATTCTTTACTTTGGGCCAACTCTTGCTTCCAGTGACTTCAAAGGGATTTTCGCTATGATTTAGTAAGTGGTTGTTTCACAAGCTGATTATCTCATCTTCTTTATGGGCCAGATGATGATACCCTTACTCACATTAAATGGCAGCTTTGTTTCCAGTGGGACCACTTGTGGAGTGAAATGTTAATCATTGTGACTGAGGGTATAAGAATGTAACCTAAATGTGGTTTTGGTGTGTGGATAAACATTTTAGACACAGTATTTCAAACAATAATAAAAACTAAAGTGTTTTCACTCTCTGAGAACATGGGTTCTTTCAGCCAATCCTACAAAATTTGGGTAAGCTTTTTATAAAGAAAAAAATGCATTTTTCCCTTTTTTTAAAAATAACCTTTGAAAAGTATTTAATTGATCTTTAGAATTACATCATCATTTAGCATGGCCTATCTTAGAAGAGTTCTTACTTGGCTTACTTGCAAATCCATTGATAAGACACTGAAGCTTTTTTATTTTTTCCTTCATGAGTAAATGAAACACTCCGTGACTCCCATTAAAAATAAAATCTATGGTGAGAATTGAAAAAGAAGAATGTGTCTTTAGCCACCCACAAATACTTATTCTTTCTCTTCAGTGCTGCTGTCCACCTGAATGATATGAATACAACTTCATAGCATGGTATTCCATGACAGAGCTGGACATAAAAGAGGAAACCTGTACAAGAAGTCTGGAAACTAACCAGAACAGCTTCTTATAAAATGATCAAAAAAAAAAAACACACCAGAGAAGCCTCTTGTAGCTTCTTGAAAATATATTTTAATCAAAGAATAAGTCTAGGCCCCAGGTCTAATAATGTTTTATATTGAAAGTATTAGTTGTTTAGAAAAAAGTCACTTAGTTAAGATATTCAAGCCAATCTTCCTAGTTTCTGAAACAACTTGAAACCAGTAACTGGTATTTCTTGTATATCATATAGAAAGCTTGGTTTTGCAACGTGATTTAATATAATATGCATGTGTTGTTCATTGTACTTGTACGTTCTTCTAGAGCCTAAAAATGATCTTGTGATAAAATAAAGATTGTCCACGAGGTGGTGCCAGTGTACTCTTGCTTTCTGCTAGACCAATCTGAATATCCTCTTGAACTATCAAAGGTTTAAGAAAGAAAGGTAGTGAAGAAAGAACATTTGAATAATCACACGACATCAGTACAGATAATGACTTAAATCTGATGCAAGTCTGCTGCCAGCAGAAGCTGAAGTGCTGTTCTTTGTGAGTGAAAAACAGAACTGCATTACACAGCCTAAACTTTGCAGCTATCCATTTTCTTAAATTTGCGAGAGAGCGCGCGCACTATCATATTTGATAAGTGTTTCGGGCCCAGGGAGTGACTGAAGACATTAATAAGTGAAGTGTGGAAGGAGAAGAAACAGTAGACGACTGAATAGTTCCTTTAAATTACTGCTGACACCTCTGTTACAGCTCCCTAAAATCTCAATCAACAATCCATTAGAACTCAACAGGAGTAAAACTAAATCCTCGTTTAAGTGTATTTATCCGATCTCTTTTCACTCTTTCAAATGCTAAATCCATTTCAGCATATGCCCCTTCTTTCTCTCGCCTTTCTCTAAAGACTGGCAGCCTATACTACTCTTGTAAATATGAAAGATGCTAATCATATGACATATCACGTCTCAGTCGGAGCCTGGAATAAAGCCTTGAGATTTGGGATCATTGCCTCCAGACAACAGCTTCATCAGCCGGAAAGTTGGTTTTTTTCTCCTTTCCTTCAACTCTCAATCCCTTCTTTGTCTGGGGGAAAATGCAGCCAACTCGAGCCACCCTGGCCATATGGTTCACTCTGTATTTTCTTAGTTGAATTCAGGACTTGTTTCTGTGACTTGCGAAGGTGGGTGTTTTTTTTTTTAAGTGTGTATAAAGACATAGAAGGAGCTGCTTGTGCTGGGACTGCTTTGCAGCGCCCCTGCATGTTCTTCACGTGTTTATTTCACACCTTCCCTCCGCAGCCACCGAATAGCTGTTACTTTCTCTTCCGCTCCGCGTAAGCCCCAACATATAAAAGCAAATAGCGCATCCTTGGTTATAACACGAACCGAACTGATTCCACCCATCTTAGCTTTCCCTTTTAAGGGCTGATAATTCCGTCTTAATCATTTTTTCCCCAGGGCTGAGAGTGCACAATGCCAACGTGCTCCTGTTCGAACGTGTGGCAAGAGTGTAAAATAATACACGTTTCCCAGCAGATCGTTTTTTGAAAAAATGGCTTGGCCAAGAGAAGCCCAGAAGTATGTGCAATAAGGAAGGATGGCTTTCAAGATCTGTATATATTAGGAGCTGAATGAGGTGGGTGCGCTCAAGTTTGGATAGCCCCCTGCCCAATTTTCTTTCTCTCTCCCCTTACACAACCCCCCAAAAGGCCCTTTCACCAAATCATTAAATTCTACAGAGGTGGTCAAGCTAGCCCTGCTTTTCATGCATTTGAGAAAGAAAAGGGTCCTTGAAGTTTAGAAGATGCCCAAGGAAAACTCCTTGAATGACATCAAAAGAACGAGTTTCCATAGCTGTTGAAGCACGAGAGCCGTGTAGCGGCACAAAGGCGGGTTGGGGCAGCGGGACTGTCCCACTGCTCTATCCCAGCACAATTGGGTCACTGAAATAGGGAATTAATTACCATTGGAGAGTGGGCAGCCCATTCACCACTGGCTGAGTTTTATTAAACGCCAATATAAATAACAAAACAACTCTTGTGGCTGCACTATTCCGACACGCCAAAGGAAGGATTATGTTGGGGATTAACATCTTAAAGTCTATGAGACTTTCTGACTCAAGGCTCGAAGCTGGTAATCGTATTTGTCTCCTGGTTCAGTGATTAGCGCTCGCTCGCTCTCGCACCTTCGCCTGGATGGCCAATGTCCCTTTTGCAGGCACCGGGTTTTTCCACACAATCGGCTGTTCTTTTGCCCAGATCTATAGAAAATAATAAGAAAACTGAAGCATGCTGACGCGGGCTGCAGAGTCTTCTCTTCTGGAAAGGAGGGGACCGGCGGCCTTTTTCACAGGCACGCAGACACCCTTTGGGGGAGACGGGAGGGGCCATGGGTCTAAAAATCACTCCGCGGGCCTGCACCTGCCATGCAAATCTGGAAGGGAACAATCGGCCTAAAACGGGGGCACAGGCACACCGGGGGGGGGGGGCTCTGTGCTAGAGGGAAAAGACGCCTTGAAGCCACAGGGGCAAGGACAGCTCCGGGTGAAACCCAACCAATACATCAATCTGGCCCGCTGCTTCATTGCCCCAGACACAAGAGGGGGGAGGAAAGCGAGTCTTTGGGGTGGGGTGGGGGCGGGGGCTGCTCCCAGAGGTGGCGTGTATTTCGATGCCCTGGCCCTGTAACACACTGAAGGGGGGGGGGAGGGTGCCCCGGGCTGCCTCTCTCAACACCAGAAATGCCAACAGGAACCGAGTTTCTGCCCTCGCCTCCCAACTCTGCCCCACACAGGAGAGGGGCCCGAGAGCTGCAGCTAAGCGCCATGGGCTCGCGGCACCTCTCCCGCCGTCCAGCCCCTCCCTGCAATCCGCAGCACGTGCAGAGCGCCCTAGGTTTCGGTGACGGTACAGCGACATCCACACACACACACACACACACACACTTTGAGCCCCCATGCCCTGCTGAGGCCCCCGCCCTGGCCCCTGTTCACCTGGGGCAGCAGCGAGCCATTAATGCTCGCTCGCAACTTGTGAGGTCGAAGCGTGCATGGGCTGGAGCCAAAGGTCCCTGAGCAACACCTACCCTAAACTTTTAGGACTTTTGGGTCGCCTCAGAGTTCAAGCTTCTTATAACGAACAAAGCCTTTCTAAAGGTCTCTCACTCACTCACACGCCAGCTCAGTGCCCTTTATTTCTGGGCTGTGTGATGAGCTTAAATCATTGTGCTCCTGTTTCTTGATCACTGCCTGCTTTGGGCTTTTGTTCCTGCAAAGTAGGCTTGAGCCTGGCAAAGGGGCTGAAGCTGAACAGTTTGACCCTTTGGGGACAGTTCATGCCGTGGGCAGTAGGCGACACTTCTTTTCCACCCCCCGGGGCTATTCAGCGCTCTTTGCATAACAGTTCAGCTTCGTTTCATTTGGCCAGTTTTTTAGACCACACAAGTGCCTCTTGAATTTAGCTACGTTAAAAGAGTGCTAGAAAGCCCAGCCCTAGCTTAGTTCTTTGGTCACGTTTGGCTCAAAATCGACGAGGAACTGAAATCGCTTTTTGCCATCACGACCTGGCTAAGTTGTTGAACAAGGAGGAGGCTGGGTTAAACTCAACTAGTTTGAAAAACATACACTTTCCAGTCATTCTTATTGCAGCACTGAAACATCCACGTTCCCGCATTTAAATCACGCAACTGAACATTGTTTTGCTATGAAGGTTCTTTCCTCCAAATTTTTCTTTCCCTATAGCATCCCCCCATAACTATTTGTTTCTGATAACTTGACACCATGGAGAAAGATTGGGTTTGGAAATTTTAAAGGGCCTTTTGATTTCTAATTTTTCTAACAAAACCCCAATACTGTCCATATCCAGTCTATCACTTTTTACATCAGTGACAAAGTTAAATAAATCTCGGTAAATGGGCGGGGGGAGAGAAATCCAAGAATGTGGAACAACTGAGAGCCTAGGAGACTCTAGTCTGCATTGAAGATTTTTCATAAGGTCGAGAAAGGAAACTAAGGGCTGTTGCATGGAGTTTCTCTTTGTTTTACTCTTGCATACAGTTAAGAAAGCATGTAGATTTTCCATACTTCTAATGAACCATATTTAAAATGTTCATTTAAATCACTTGCCAGATTCGCAGACACTTTCCATTCAGTCCACTACATTTAGTAATGCTTTGGATTTGCAAGAAACCAGTCACTATCTTACTGCTCTTAAGAGAGCATGTACCAGGACTGTATGGGAAGTCTTTCACCGGTACCTGAAACTTTGTGTGTATTACATTCAATTGCATTTAAATGTAAAACTTTTTTTAAAAAGTGGCATTAACGCTCAGATTTGGTTTCAGCACTAAAACATGAAAGCTAAAATAATAATGATAAAAAAAGCATTTTTCACAAAGAAATTCGGGCACACTCATTATGAAGGACCAAATCACGTAGAATCTGGAAATATATCTTTGTTGAATATGAAGTTAGTTGAGCTGCATTGAGCTTTAAGTAAGTACAGTATCTCTGTGTGTGATAGTATCAACATCTAGGTTTTAGGTTTGTCTTTACGTATTTTTAGATTTGGGGGTTTTCCTTCCTCCCCCACAAGTTGCAATAATCGTGTTTACAACAATATTCATAGAAATTGATTTTGCACCCTAAAATATGCTGTGGTCTTCATTTGATTGTATATGTCTTTAGCACAATTCGTTTCCCCTGTTGGACCGACAGAGACCAAATTTGTTGACCTCCAGGGCATGTTGCAAGGCCTATGTGTTCACTCAAGACTTTTGCCTCAGAGGGTGGTCTGGAGAAACTCACCCTGGTGGGGGGCGAGTTTTGGTCGTGGACTGATGAGGGGTTTTTTGTTTGTTTGTTTGATTTGTTTTGTTTAAGTCCTTTGGAGGGGATATTGTGTCAGTGTGTTGTATTCCACATTGTTGTTTTAAAATTGGTGAATATGTCACTGGATGGAACGAATGGCACATTATAAAATAAACACATCGCCAAAAATTACATTTCCGTTCATTCCTCTGAATTTCCCTGCTTTTAGAAGGGTGAGGGAAATACAAGGCAAAAGTAGATATACCATCTGATCAACTATGAAGTGTATGTGAAACATCTCCCTAAAGCTGCAGAAAACCCTCTTGTTTTCAGTTGTATTTGTTTATTTCTTTCAGCATGCTGAAACTCTGGCCAAAAAAAGAGAGAGGCAGATTTAAGATTTTTCAGATATGTATTTGAACATCTTACTACAGTATGTTGTAATAAAAACTATGCATCTCCAATGTACTTTTTTGTTCCCCAAATCATTTTTCTCCCTTTCTTTCTCATTTCTTTAGGAAAGGATTTCTCTTTGTTAGTCTTCAAACACAAAATCCAGCATAAATGTACATAAGGCAAATTCCTTCTTAATCTGTCCTCTCTCTTCCCCATCATAAACTGGCATTAATTAAATGTTGTGTGTTTAAGACAATTTTTAAAAGGCTTCCCTTTTCTCATATTCATTCTAAAGTTGTTCCGAGTTTTCAAACAATGCTAATCATAACTCGCCTTTTGTTTTATTTTTGTTATCTGTTTTAGAGCCTTAAACTACACGAATGGACACAGAGCAGAGAAAATACGTTAGCACAGAAATTTTAAAAAGAGGCTGCAAAAAAAAAAAAAAAAAGGATGAATCTCGCGCAAGCCATTTGTCCTGGATTTATTATTTCCCGTGTGTGTCATGGGTTGCCAAGAAAGATTTCATTTGCTCAGATCCCTCCAGAACACGAGGTACAGCTCTTATCCGCACATGGGCCTTCCAACAATTTCAACAGACACATTAGCTGCCCTTTTCTCCTCCTTTGTATGGCAAAAACTCTTTAGTCTCCTTGCCTTAAAAAAAAGTTAAATGGCCGCTATTCTGGCAATGGCTTCTATATGTTCTTTTCAAAGTTCCCCCTCTCCTAGCCTGGGTAAATCACTTTCAATGTTATTTATCATCCGAGCTATAGTGTGTCAATTATTTCATTTCAGGACATTTACAGATGCGAATCCTCCCCTACAAATCCCCCAGTCCTCCTGGCAATTCTGTTGTTGAGGGATCGCTATCTAATGATTCCGTGTACCCCTAACCCCCTGAATCCGTAGCCACAGTCTCTTTAATCCTCCTTCCTCCAACAAGCACACAGGCATCCTATCACCGGTGTCTTTTGGCTACAGGATTCGAATGCCCTCCGAGGCACAGGGAAAGAGAAGGGAGGGATTTGTTTAGACAAGCAAGCCAGAAGGGAACTATTGGAAGAAGGTTTCGGAGTGGAAGCGGTGTTAGTCTGTACCAGCAAAAACAACGAGGAGCAGTAGTGGCACCTTTGAGCTTTGTTAGTTTCTAAGGTGCCACTAGTACTCCTCGCTGTTTTTGTTTTTATTGCAAGAAGGCAAGCGAGGAGCACTTGGCTAGCTGAGGGGACTCTGGACAGCTCCTTTCCTCAGGGCAGGTCTACACTTCATGCGAAACACACTGAGCAAGCTAAAATGGGCAAGTAAACATGATGAGGAGCGGGAATGCAACTCATTCACTGAAGAGCTGGTAGTTATGCCTTGGAGACAAGAGTTCTCCCACCACACACAACATGTACCAGATGTGGGCTTCCAACGCCACATACCCCCCCCCTCTACTCAGACACAGCCTGCTCCACACCTGCTACCCTTACACACACCCCTCCCCGAAAGGCGTAGATAATCCTGCTCCAGGCTTGCAACCCCCTGTATACACAACTCTTATCCAGCAACACAGACACCTTTGCCTACGGAGTCAGACAGGCGCACACAACCCTACTTCATGCCCTCCACCATGCACAGCTAAAAACCTCCTCCTCCACACCCCCATCCACTACCACACACTAGAGGTCGCTTACTCCGCATCTCCCCCCGCCCCCCCCACACCACCTCTCCAGAACCACCCCCACCCCACTTGCTCAAGATAGTAGTACACCACGCCCACGATATTATTTGGATAGACCTATACGGACACACGTGCTTCCCAACATTGTATCTTTCAGTTGTCCATGTAGGGTGTAAACTGTGCGTCACAGAATTTCATTGAGTATCAACCTCTGAGCTGCCCTTGTTCTCAGTGGAATCTGATACATCAGCTCATGCTTCAGCTTTTCTATAGGTGCGTCTGTGTGTCCCGGCCTGTACGTCTGTCTCTCTGTGCATCTGAGTCTGCGAGGAGAGGGGGGTTGAGTTTTGGATACTACAGTCCCCCTCCCCTTCGCTGCCCTCCAGCCTAATGAGCTGCTGAAAAGGAGCAGGCTCCAGCGCGCGTGGCTAGCGGGACTCCCTGATTGGCCAGCTGCGCCTCGCGACCCCCATTCATTAATAAATTAGCGGCACGCTCCAACCGAGCGCGAGGCACCAATCACACCGCAGAGCAGCCGGGGCTGCACCACACACTTTATGGGGATCAGATAAAAGAAGACAGGGAAGGAGGGTGGGGGAGGGAGGCAAGGGGTGCAGGGGGCTTTAAAAGAGAGAGAAAGAATGAGATGAGTGATGATAAATGAAATGAAAAGAAAGAATAAACCCTGGGAGGGGGAGGGGAAAGCTCAAGGGGCCCTGGGGGTAGATTTGATTGTTTTCTGCGGGGTATATAAGGGGTTTTAAGGAGAGTCGTGTGCCAGACACGCAGCCACTGAACCTCAAGCCGCTTCACTTTAACTGGAGTGCCGGGGCGCGTGCCAGCAGCTGGCCCCACCAGGACTCGCTCTCACACACCCCACCAACAAAACACAGAGAGAGGCAGCAGGCAACCGGCCCTTCTTCAACTCCTCTTTGGCAAAGGCAGCTGGACCCCCACCCCCTATCCAGCAACAGTGGGACCCTCTCCAGGAGAAGGGAGGGGCGGGGGACACCCGCAAGTCTGCCCCTGACGATTGCAGAGAGGGCCAGTGCAGGGAGAGAGCACTCCGCAAAGAGACAAAAACATTGTAAAGGGGAGCCAAGTAAGTCACCGAGTCTCTGCTTCAAACGTTGATGGAGTTTTTATTTTCCTCTCTCCCCCGCCTCCCCTCCCTCGCGGTGGCGCAAAAAAAACCAAAAAAAAAACCCAGTTGCTGAGAGCAAAATATCTTGCTGCTAAGCCCGGCCGCGGCCGCTTCCCTCTCCCTGCGCGCCGGCATGGCCCGCTCCAGCTGTTTTAAAGGCAGAGATGTCAGGTTCTCAGCAGAGAGCAGCCGGGGGTGGGAGTGCATCCCTGCGTTTCTATGGCAGCGCTGCAGCGGGGCTGGCTGCTCGGCGTCTATTTGCCGGGCTAGCTCTAGAGCGGGCGAGGAGAAGCGCTGTGGAGACCGCGGGCACAACGTGGGCAGATCACAGCGTGTGCCTCTAGGCGCATGGCAGCTACACGGCCAAGGGTGGGCAGGGAGCAACGGGGCGCGGTGCTGCCAGGCCAGGTGAGCGCCCGCAGGAGGAGTGCCCCGGCCCTGGGGCGGGCGGGCTGCAGCCCCTGAGGCCGGGGCGATGCGGGGACATGGCGTGATGGGGCTTCTCCCGCTCTCGTTGCAGGATGTTCGTGAAGCCGGAGAGCCTGGAGCTGAAGGCGGAGGGAGACCTGCTGCTGCTGGGCCCGGCCTCGCCCTGCTCCTCCTCGCTCACCCCGCTCTCCTCCAGCTCCGAGGAAGAGGAGGACGACGAACTCCAGGCGCCCTCGCCGGCCCGCCCGGCGGAGGAGCAGCCGGCGCGGCTGCAGCTGAGCCTGCGGCTGCACGAGTGCAAGCGGCGCCCCGGCCGGGCCCGGCCCGGCTCCCGGGGGACCAAGACAGCCGAGACGGTGCAGAGGATCAAGAAGAGCCGGCGGCTGAAGGCCAACAACCGGGAGCGGAACCGCATGCACAACCTGAACGCGGCGCTGGACGCGCTGCGCGAGGTGCTGCCCACCTTCCCCGAGGACGCCAAGCTCACCAAGATCGAGACGCTGCGCTTCGCGCACAACTACATCTGGGCGCTGACCGAGACCCTGCGCCTGGCCGACCACTGCGGCGCCGCCGCCGCCGGCCTGCCGGGAGCCCTCTTCCCCGAGGCAGTGCTGCTGAGCCCCGGGGGCGCGCCCGCCAGCACGGACAGCAGCCCCTCGCCCGCCTCCTCCTGGAGCTGCACCGGCAGCCCCCTGTCCTCCGCCGCCTCCTCCTACAGCTGCGCTTTATCGCCGGGCAGCTCCGCCTCGGACATGGACTACTGGCAGCCAGACAAGCACCGCTACGCGCCGCCTCGCCCGCAGACCAGGGACTTTATCTAACGCCGCCCGGCCAGCAGCTCGGGCCCTGCTGGCGGGGGGGGGGTGGGGGGGGGCGCTCGCCTAGTGCTGGTGCAATAAGGTGCGCGGGGGCTGGAGAGCTGGCGTAGTACCCGGGCAGGCCTGGAGAGAGACTGGGGAAGATCGCAGGGGCTCTGACCCACGCTGCGGTTAGGAAGAGCCCCCGCCCCGCAGGAGAGCCTCCAGCGAGCCTCGGGCAGAGACACGCGAGGCGGCCGAGTGGAGGGAAGGGGTGCGAACACGTCGGGCACGCTGAGAGCCTGCGGGCCCTGGGAATCTGCTAAGGAAGGGCCACTGCGTGGTGGGCTCTCCTCACCTCTGATTCTTCACTGACATGTTAATGTCTGACGGACAAGTACTTTCGCAGCTGAACCATAGGGCCGGTAACAATATTAGCCACAGATTTGCGATGTCTGGCATCTGCTTTCTTCCCAGTGCTGCCTCAAGGCTGTGGGAATTTCACCTGTCAAACCAAACTTTTCCTCTCTGATGTGCACTTTGTTCAGTTTCCCAGCTTTGTCACAATGCGTTTTTGTCCCGTCCTTCTCTTTCCTGCTCCCTCCCCCTATTTTGCCATCTGTCTCTTATGATTTATAAGAGGGGAAAAAGTTGTTTTGTTCGAGGCCCAGGTTAGAAGTCATTGTATAATTTGTAGGCTTTGTAATGATTGAATGCAAGCGTGGAAATTTAGGCTGAACTCTCTATCAAAAAGGGGGGGAAATGTAGAGAAAAGGGGGGGGAATCAGGAGGGAGGATTACCTCATGCATTATTTATCTCGACCTTTTAGGGGACGAGGCACTCCCCCATTCTTTCAAGAGATTAAAAATAAATCAACAGACTGAAAACCTAAACAGACACGGAGCATTACAGCGATCAGCCACACACGTGTTCACATCTATTTATTATAAAAGAAAGATTTCATGGAAGATATGTATATTTTTTTGTATATTTTACAGAGTTTATTCTAGTATGTATTTACAGCTGAAGAGCGAAGGATTGTTCTTATGATACGATAAATAAAGTATATAATTTTCATAACTTTTGTGTACCGTTTCTGATTGGAATGTTTACGTATCATCTGGCAGCAAAAGGGGCGAGTCATTTATTGTAACCACGAAAGTTTAGGGGGCATCCTACGACATGCTAAGTGACTTAACCCCCCAGAAAGCCCATCGATCGAAGGCGGTCAGAATAGGTAGAATAGGATCCGCTGACATTAATACAAACCCTAGGTATATTTGCATGTTCACATGTAGAGAAACATATGACAAAGCGACTGCGGTGCTTTGACACACAAAAACACCCAGAAGAAGCGTGTATAGTTAGTTCCCTAAAAAGAGAGGCAAGGTGTAGATGTGAACGAGGAGACCATAAATAACTGAACGCTACTTTTAAATAAATGGCTTACGTTTTCGAAATAAAAAGCCTGAAATCAAATTTGGTCTTGCTCTAAAAATAAATTTTACTGGTTTAAGACTTCAGTCGAAATTACATGATTTTACAAAGTTAATGTTAACCCACGATTGCAAAGAACTTGAAAGGTACAGCTAGAAATACTGCCTTTACCTTCCATAACGTTAAATCTTCACAGTTTTAGTGGGCTCTGGGTCATAAAAATAAATCCACTACCTTTTACTGTATATAAATCCAGAGATGCTGTGAAGTTGGGGCTGCTCGGTGAGTGGACTCGGTCATGATGCAACGCTGAGGAAGGCGAGAACAGAGCTCTTTTACTAAACCTTGCAGTTGATTCAAATTCAGCGAAAGTGTCCTGAAAATTTTTGCCCTGCTATTTGCTGTGTCTTTCTATGTGAGAATGGACACAGAAGAGAGTAATGTGACAAATTCTCATCTGTACCAATCCAGTGAGATAAACCGGATTAAACGGCTATTTCAACCAATCACTCCCTCAGGTTAAATGGAAAGTAAATGTATTCGTATGAAGACGATTCTTTCTCTGTGCCTCTCAGAGGTTTATGATTTAATACTATCACTATGGTTTCCAACGGAAACCGAATTTACCAAACACAGCCTCGCAGGTAAGGCTCAGGAGGACATATAGCCCGTTACACACAGCGATTATTTACCCAAAGCATCTGCGCTAGCTCGTGATCATTTCCGGTCACAACACTCAAAACTTCGCTCGGGCCTGCATCGTAGGCCGACATCACCTCAGCCCAGGAAATGACACTCGGAACATTTAGAACAAAATCGTGGTGGTTTTTTAAGTGACCAGGTGTGCATAATCGAATGACTTCAGGCCTGTTCTTGCACTACATCGATAGAAGTTAACTAATGTTTTGTTCACTTCATATGTTTTAGTTTAAGGACAAAATGGGGAAAGAATTCATTTATTACAGCTTTTTAAAAATGGCTGCTGGCCACGCATAGGAAATTTCCTTCATCCGGAACAGTGTTTGAAAGTTTTATCACCTCCATCCAGTGCACTGTGAAGGCTCTGATGGAGGTTTCTAGCGGATCGATGATCCTCAAAGAAAAAACACCCCTAAGACACAGTAACAGCTGCTTGCGTTGCCGAGGCCCTGCATTTATAAGGCAGCCATCGTTCCGTATGTTCCCGACAATCACTTATCCCTCATTTAATCACGTCCACTCATTTAATTCACACACACACACCCCAAGGCCTACCAAGGAAATACCCATTTAAAATCGTTAAATATTAAATCTGATTCCCTCCTCACGACAATAAAATACTCAAACACACACCAACACGGACATATAGCCTTCTGTGGCACTGAGCAGGATTTCAGCCAGAAGGAGAGATCACCGTAGGGATAGTGTGAAATAGTAGGGCCACTTGCGATGCGACTGAAGGTTCTGCCACCCTGGTGCTACCCTCATGTCAGATACGTGTGTGTGAGTGTGTGAGAGAGAACACCCAGAATGTAGACCTGAGAGATGTGCATTGGAACATATAGCTATGTGATAACTATTCGGGTCTAGACAGCCTGGTCTTTTTGCGTGCACAAACTTCGTTTCTATTCACTGCTGAAGTTGCTTTAAAAAAAAAAAAGAAAAGAAAAGAAAAGTACAGTCTGGGGAGTGGTTACAAGGATGTTTTCCTTTGTGGCGGAACAACTCTGGAATCTATGTCTCGGTCCTCAGCGGGATCCGTTCATGACGCCAGAGTTTTAGGCTGATCACCACACTTGCAGGGCTTTTTATTCACTTGTGAGCCCTTGAAGGAATTGGTTGTGCGCAGATGACTAGAAAGGCGACTGGGTTTTTCCCCAGAAGTGCCATGTTAGGGGTCTGTTTCTCTAAAAGCAAGTAACCTGGACAGAAATCGGGGTGTGTGTGTGTGTGGGGGGGGATCTAAACCAAGTGCGAGGCTTCGGGCCAGATTCTGCCCCCTGGTCGTGCCTGTCTCCGGCAGTAGCAGAGCCCGGTCCTTCCTTATTGTTCTCGGGAAGCTAAAGGAAACGAAGTGGAGAGAGCAGATCACGCGACCCTTTTTATAAGGAAGGGGGGTTACGATACACGAGCCTTGGGGCCCCAAGAAACAGGCAGTAATCCAGCCCCTGCTCTCCACCGAAAGCCGGAGGCGCAGGATGGAGAAGTGGACCGAGGCAGGTACCCGAGCTCGCTCGCTCCTCGTTCATCGACTTTGAACGGCCCTGGAAGGGGGGTGGGAGCAGCAGCTTGAGCCCTTGTCGGAGCACACGAGTCCCGCAGTGCGAGGCCGCCCCTGCCTGACAAGCGTCTGCTCAGAGAGCCGCGGAGCAGGGAGGAGACAGGAGGGGGGCGAACCGCCACGGAACGGATCTACACGAGGGCCGTATGCCCAGGGCGAATCGTTCCCAATCTCCGCTCAGATCGCCAGGGACAGACAGATAGCGACTGGGACAGGCGGAGGAGCCGCTGGGCAACAGGCCAGAGCCCGGAGGTAGTCACGGGGCGATAGCCCTGGTTCACTTTCAGACTTACGCAGCCAAGCTCTCATCAGCCAGTGTACGACCAGGAGAGAGGGGGATCGGATACAGGCTGGGTAATCACCCACACTTCCAGCCAAGCGTCCTCCTCCTATTTAAATGTCCCAGGAGGGGATCCGCTCGCACTCAGTAAAGCCTGCTAACTCCCCTGACCTCGGTGGCGTTACCTCTAGATTTATAGCGCTGTCACTAATCGCAATCAGTCGGTCCCATCTTCATCATCCGCCCGAGAGCACTGGGTGACTTCTGGGGACAAACACCTGGAACTCGTTACAAAAGCGCCAATCCCCCACCAAGGACTCGGCGCGGTTGAATGTATTAATTAAATAAAATGCGCAGCCCATGAATTTGCCCGGTGCCAGGAGATCCTGGGAGCGTGAAACCCGGCCCTTAAAGCGCAGTCGCGAAAGAAAAATGTGTGAAAAGAGAATTAGTGAAATTAGGTTAGCCCAATAAAACTTGCGGGGTTCTCTTCCCCCCCCCCCCAACCCCTCCTCGCAGCCTTGGGCTAGAAGCCTATCTGGCCAGATCTATTGTTCCCCACCCTGGCAGGGGGTTATTGTGGGATAAATAATTCCTTAAAAAAAGAAAAGTGGGTATTTGCATAATCACTGCTTTGATGTGGCCAGCAATCTCAGGCTGGGTCCCCCCCAAATCTGCCAGTGGCCTGAAGGAACAAAACAAGACCCACTCGTTCACGCCAGTGAGCGTGTGGGGCTAGCGCGTGAGACCAGCTTCACTTTCTTCTTCTTCTTCACCACCCCTTTTAATAACCAACCTCTAGGAATGCAAAAAAAAAAAAAAAAGGGGGGGGGGGGAGATAGTGCTTTTCCTCTCTCCAAGCCAGGCCCCACCGATTCCATTGTCCCACCAAATCTCTCTCCCACGTGCATTTTTAAAAGGCTCAGTAATACGCCCTATGCCCCCAAAGGCGAAGTTTTCTTCCTATTAAAGGCTGTACCTGGACATCTAATGTGGCTACCACGCAGGTATGATGAGCAACGCGCCAAGGTGATTAGCATTTCATTATTCTTTTCCGGGCTCCTTCCAGCTCGCAGCAAGGCAGCACAGGACTTGGAGCAGGACATTTCTTCTCCCTGTTTATTTCCAGTCTCCAGTGCCTTGTTCATGGGCTAGACTAGAGAGTGCCTTGTCCTAACAGGAGTAGGGAGAATAGACACCAGCACTGGTTATTGGTGGAGCTACGGAAGTGAGAAAACATTACCTTACAAAGCCTGGTTTGGGGGTTCCTTATAAACCAGAAACTTGAGCCGGGTCTTTCAGGGGCTTCAAAATGCTCCACAGTCATCCACGTTCACTCTGGCAATAAGTCAGATCAAAGCCAAAAACAGATATGGATTTCAGTAGCAACCACCATCAACTGCGTCCAGTTCTGGGCGCCACATTTCAGGAAGGAGGTGGCCAAATTGGAGAAAGTCCAGAGAAAACATGATCAACCGGGGAAGAGTGAAAAAAATTCGGTTTGTTTAGTCTGGAAAAGAAAAGACTGAGAGGGGACATAACAGCTTTCAAATACATGAAAGATTGTTACAAGGCAGAGGAAGAAGAACTGTTCATAACCTTTGAGGATAGGCCAAGAAGCAACGGACTTAATTTGCAGCCCAATTGGGTTGGACATTAGGAAAAACTTCAACTCTCAGGGTGGTTAAGCACTGGAATAATTGCCTAGGGAGGCTGTGGAATCTGATTAAGAGCAGGGATGTCTAATATTTAGTCCTGCCAGGAGTGCAGGGGAATGAACTAGATGACCTCTTGAGGTCCCTTCCAGTCCTATGATTTTATGATCAGCTCAGTGGTTTCCACCCAAATCCAGACAAGAACGTTGTGGGTTCAGCTGAGTTTTGGATTCAGACAATAAAAAGAATCCTAGCTGAGATGAGTCCCATTGAACCTCACATCCGGGGGCATAATGTAGCCCACACAGTCTTTGAAGTTGTGTGTTTTTTTTGTTTTTTTAATAAACACGGCTCCAGGGGAAAGCTCAATTTATGGTTTCTGGGGATGAATAGGAATCTCCTGAATTAGGAGAGAGACACACAGATCCATTAAACTGAGCAATAAGATGTCACTGGAAAGTGAGCTGAGCATGTGCTAGAAAAGCTAATCATTCCTCCACAGCTAAGGTTGCATGGAAGACTTGGGGAGAAGGGGATGTGAACGGATCCTACTCGGTACATTACAGTTGGTGTACAGTTCCTGTCCATTATTGAGATTTGCTCGTTTCACTTGCATTCCCCACTCATCCAGCCATTCAGAGCATGAAAGGAAAGGTCTGTTTTTATCATTTACTGTCTGTAAACATACAATGTGAGCCGCTCTGCCCAAATACAGAGGGGGGGGGGAGGGAGGGATCACCACTCTGCCCTGTCAGCCTCTGTCACGTGCAAATAAAAGACCCTCTCCCACCCAGCAGGGCATGTGCCTGACAGCAGCTCATGTCTCTGTAGCTACAGCTGAAAGAGCCTCTGCTGGGAACACAGGCCTTCATGCTACCACGGCTCTAATTTCTGAAATGCACCATTTTAAAATAACCTTGAGTAGCCCCTTTTTACAGTTAGTGGCGGGTAAGCAGGGAAAACACAATGCCCCACCAGTGAAACACCATGCGTCTGAAGGCAGATACTGTACAGGATTTGGGATACCTACAGTTCAAAATCAGGTTTCCATAGCAGCACCTCACCATAAAAAGGTAATTCCTTGTGACAGAGAGGTCATCTTCCCTTTACAACGAGTTTATGATCCCTGTGTGTATTGCATTATGGCACCATCAGAGCTCAGCGGGTAGTTCTAGGACTCTCAAGGGGGTTTGTTGCCCTCCTTGGCATCAGAATAGCAACGAGAAGCCAGAGCAGTGCCAGTGTGACAAAAGCGTAATCCCCAGGGTCTGTGTTTGCTTTCTTTCACGTAAGGCATAAATCTTGCAACATCTCATCATAAACTTAAAAGTGTTCCTGATACAGCCATAATTTGGCTGTGTAATTTAAACAAAGATCCCCTCCTCTCCCCGGTCCTCTTAGACAAATGTCTGGAAGCAAAGACAGAGAAAGTGGAGCTTTAGTGCTTGAATGGCTAGGGCTGTTGATCAGCTGTTCCGCACCCTCGCCCCATCAAGGAACTGATCACTCTGCAAAAGTAAGTGTAGGAGGCTGGACAGTAAAATCTAAGAACTGTAAATTCAACCAATTTATGCTTCCCAGGTAAATCTGAACTGACATAGTTCGCAGTTAAGAACCAGGAACAACACTCCCTCCCTCGTTCCCTCCCAATAATAGATTATTTTCCATTGAATCTGTGGAATTGTCACCACTCCTTTATTTTGTATGTAATTATTGATAAGTAATTTGTTTTGCATTCTTGATTATTTCCATTTTTTTGTAGGCTTAAGCTTGCACTCCATGCAAGTTTTTGCTACACAAGGAATGCAAAAATCAGGTCTTGCATTTGTCATTTTTAAATTAGCTTATCATAATGTTCTACATCATGCCAGGGAAACAAGTAATCCAATTGTACTTTCAAGTAATTCAGTTAGGAAGTATATTGTTATTATGGCACTGTAATTTTTGCAGTATTAACAGGTATGCAATCACTGCATGATTTTTAATATTTGATATTTCAGCAGCTTCAAAGTTGTTTTACATTGAAAAGATCAACCATTGTGTTTTCAAAGTTAAAACTCTTTGCCTCAGAAAGGATATGTAAAACTTAACTAAAAGTAGCATCTCTATAATAAAAAAACAACACACTTGTCCACAAAAATGTTTGTGAAGTTCTGTAACCATGAGATTTAACAGCTTTGAATGTAACTTGTACAATGATCCCTCAAACCCATGAAAGACAGAACTGATACTGAAAATCCACATAGGCCCTTGCATAGGGTGGCCCTACCTGGAGTGCCCTCTCTGGCAGGCCATAGCATGACGTGCACACCTGCCTCAGTTTCCCCTTGGACTCCACCAGTGCAAAGTAACATTTTCTCTCCGAGCAAGAAATTCAACTGCCACAGTCCACACAGTAAAACACTTCTCAAAACCCCAAAGTAAAACTAAGTTATAATGCAGCAACTCTTCAATCCCATTCAAAAGTCACCAATTCCCCCTACGCCACCATCATCCACCAGAGAGTTCTCCCTGAGAATTTTAAGATTCAGTTCTCTCCCACAAGTCTCCTCTGGTAGTCCCAGGTCAGGTCTCCTGTGACAGAACTGCCTACAGTATTCCAGTCAGCCAGGCCTCCCTGCCTGCAGTCCTTTCCTGGCTCAGGGAACCACCCTCTAGGACCAACCCCTTATTCAGGTCTCTGCATCTCCTGCTACTTCTTTCTGGGTATCTTCTCTCTTCCTAAGGCAGCTTTCACCTGCCCTTCTCCATCTCTCTCAGTCAATGCTTTTAGGCAGCTCTGACTCACCAGTTTTCTCTTGACTTCTTTCAGGGGCCTTCCAGGCAGCTTTCATCTGACTTCCTACAGGGACCTTTTTCATTTAGGCCTTGGCCCAGGTGCCCTTTTTAAGCCTAATTGGGGTGAAGAGGGGAAGGGAGTGAGCAACTTACCAGCCACAGGTGCACAGACCATTTCTTTCTTAAAGTGCCAATGTCACCTTGAGACAACCCTAAACTAGGTCCAGGTCCTTCAATGACAAAAGCTCATGTGGAAATTTGCACACATGAGGAGTCCCATTGACATTAACTCCATTGGGACTAGGCAGCGGTGTAAAGTTCTGCGTGTGCTTAAGCTGGGGGCCCTTTATGGTGTAGTTGATGCCACACATCAGCATAGGCATTGTACATGGGACGGTGATTAAATATGCATGCACTACAATTCTGCATACCATCTTTCCTACAAACTCTATCCCAAAATATTTACAGGGTTCTTGTACACACAAGTCCAGTTAAGTAGTTAGTAAGGTCATGATCCCACCAAAATGTATACATGCTTTTAAGTCAAAAGGACTTTTCACAGTGTGTAATGTTAAGCATGTAAGTAAATCATTGCAGGATTGGGCCCTAAAATAACAGGGGGAAAGCAAAAACAAGTCATTGGGCTGGGAGTCTAGAGACTTGAGTTCTATTCCTAGTTTTGCTGCTGACCTGCTGGGTGACCTTGGGCAAATCACTTCATCTTCTTTGTTTCCCTTCTCACCTTTTTGTCTTTCTTGTTTATTTAGACTGTAAGGTCTTTGGGGCAGGGACTTTCCTCATCATGTATTTATACAGTGCCTTGCACAATAGGCTCTAGGCACTATTGTAATGAAAACAATACATACAACTAATAGTCAAAGGAGAAATTATTCTTTTTCATGTGATATTTGGAATGAGACGGAGAGTTGATGTGACAGAGAAGTTATAAAGAGCTTGTTGTAGACTTCTGCTTATCCCATCTGACAGGGAATAATAATAAATGAAATAAAATAAAATAATTACTACTAATAATAAACACATGCAAGAGGGAGGCAGCAAGCTGTGTGGATGTAGCTGGCAGGGAGAAGAGTAGAGAGTTCAGGAACCTGGAACACAGAGAGATAACAGGAGGGAGGGACACTTGCCTACCAGAAGTCTGGAAACTATGGTTTGCTTGGCTAAGACTGAGGTATTCTCCTCTGCAGTGCTTTTCCCTCCCTTTCTGTCTTTCCTTTTGTCTTTTTTCCCTCCTTCCTCTTTTGACTTTCTGTGGAAGGAGAGGAGGTGGCAGGGAAGTATTTCTTCACACTTCTGAAATGAGCTGACAATGTGTCTCCTCCCCTCTTTAATGGCTGGTCCACTGGAGGATAGCTGCCTGCTACTGGAATAATTCCTGTAGCAGGAATTCAAACTGCTGAAAACCCATGTACAATTCAAAATGAAAGAAGTATAGAGGCTGATGGGAAAGGGTAATGCTAACCTTGTACAATCAGGCTTTTTACTTCTTGATTGGTGGAGATGACAGTAGCCTGGTGCTATGAATTTTCCTTTGGGATAGGCTATCTAACAAATACAGAAGGGTCATTCTGCCAGAGGCCATTGCACTGAGAGTGGGGAGGATGTGAGGGACTGAGAGGATGTCACTGCAAAACAAATAGGGGCATTAGGGAGGGGATTAGAGAGGGCTAATCATCTGGGAGACAGGCTGCATGGAGGTCATGGAAGGCTTTAGGAGGACAGGTTTGAACTTGACCCAGAAATGAATGAGGAGCCCATGAGGATGAAGTTGATGTGGTGATGTTTGTGTGGAAGAAAGCAAGCGGCCGCTTCCTGTTCATACAGGTGTCTGGAAGTGTTAATTTTAGGAGACCATATAGAAGAGAAATGCATTGTCAAGGGAAGAGGAGATAAAGACACGGGTGAGCAGAGCGGGAGCTGAGGCAGTAGGTTACACGATGTTGCTGAGGTAGGGGGAAGGAGATTTCCCAGCACAGGAGATGAGGGAGTCTATTTGGAGACGGTTAGTCAGGGAGGAGTCACTAGAGGTGTCAAAAGATAGGTATAGTTCTGTATCATCAACATTATAGCAGTAGTTAAAGTTAAAAGTAGAGAAAACACAACCAAGAAGATGACAGAAAAAAGCAGAGCCCTGACAACTGTGCCTTGTTGGTGACTCTAGTGGGGTGTGTCTTGTCTCAGAGATGGAGAAAGAGCAATAGATATGGAATCACGTAAGCAGGGCATGTATCCACACCGCTAAAACTACTATTACAATCAGCAACCTTCTTAGCAGTCTTTGCAGATAACCCAAAGACTAAATGGTCAGGAAGACTGCACTCTTTCTTATTCCTGCAAGCTGTCTTGCCTGGTCAAGTGTTGAGGCACATTTGTGGGAAATGGTGGGGCTTTTGTAACATCTGGTGTGGTGAGACAAAGAACTTCATTCTCCAGTACACTAATAAATACGAATTCACAAGCAGCCATCCAACTGTGGCAAAATACTAATAAAGTTATAGGAAAAGCAGCTCATCACAATCAGGTTTAGAACTGGGCTGGAACCAAAACTTCAGATCCAAAAAATTCCCAAAAAGTTGTGAGAGTTCAGAGATGGGTCCATACTTTGGATCTCAGGCCTGTCTTGCATGCTGTGCTTTTCAAAATTGACAAATGAGAGGTTTGCAGCATGGAAAGACTAGGCAGATCTTAAATGATCAAAACATTGGGCTTTATTTGTAATATGCTATTTGTGTGTTTTTGAAAGGCCACTTGCTGCATACAGATAAGTGTGCTGCTTTCTTTCATTTGTGCCAGATGAGTGTAGAATCTGTTTAATATGTGCTTTACATCCAAGCTTTCCCAGTGCTTCTCCAAAGTTGATTTCTGCGTCTTTATGAAATGTTAGATGGCTGCTTCAGAGCCATATACAAGGCCAGAGTATTCACTGGTGATGTCAACAGGCCTTCTGTTTCACCCAGCTGAAGTAATCAGATAAACTCAGCGTGAAGGAATAAAACTGAGCCAGAAGCAAGGCTAACGGTTAAATGAAGGCTAAGCCTGTGTTTTTCAAGCAAGCATAGAAGGCTTATTGGGAAGAGTTTGACTCTGTGGCAAAGCGCTCAAGGCAGCTGCATTCACCAGTACATTCAAGCTGTTGAACAGTAGACAGTAACTGCTTTCCCTAATCTTATTTTTGTAGGTAAGGACAACAATCATACTCAGAAATACAGGCACTCTCTTTCAGACTGGCAGTATATGCAGATCCCAGTGTAAGGGTCACACTTGCAAATGTACGCATGTGCCCAAGCAAACAGAAAATGTTTTATTTATAACCTCCTCAAAATCAGTAATTTTCATACACAATAAATAGACTATAAACCCTTTGAATTACTCTGAAAAAGGAAACATTTTGAGAACTAGGGACTTGGCTGTTGGGAAAAGGGATGGGTCAATGAGGGTATCAATAAATGCAAAAGTTGGAGACACACTATCCATAGAAACAATTCCTATACCGACTGGGTCCTGGAAAAATTTAGCTTTCACTGTAAGCTGATTGGCCCAGGCAGTATTGTTAGTGTATATTATTTAAAAGGGTCTAGAGAAATATCCCCTGCATAATCTCAACTGTGTGCACTTCTTGTATAATGAGCCCATTTCTACAGCCCCACTGAGGCAAAAATCCCATTGTCTTCAGTGAGAGTTTTATCCAAATATAAGTCACAAGATCTGGCCCAGTATTTAGACACCAACGCCCAGATCTTCAAAGATATTTAGGCATCTAACTCCATAATCATAAAGGTTCCTGCTGGTCTTAAAGTCTATTCAACTGTGAACATAAAAGGTTACAGAACTTCAGTGGGGTTGCATAGGGCTAAGTGGGGGCAAATTAGCCCCTAGTCGTTGATGCTGAATGGTCAAAACCAAACTCAACTGAACTGCCAATGGGTCTCTGAGATCTGTCTGCAAGCATCTAGCTTTATTCTGTCTGCCATTTTTATATCTACAGCTGTTAGCATGGTGTATTAAATTCAGAGTATGTGATGAAAGAAAAGCAACAACATTAGATGGCAAAAGAGATGCTCTTCCTTTTAAAATAATTTTTACTCTCAAATCTGTTTCTCTTCAGACGGTTTTTTTATTTAGTCTATTTATTTATTTGGCCGCTTTTAATCAGAGACAGTCTCTGGTTTGGGTCGCTGAGGATTGCTCTATGTTTCTATGCCAGGGATTTTGAGAAATAGTGCAGCAAGTTACTGAAAGTTGTTCTTACGGGAAAGGAATATTGATTGCCTTAGCTACCCATGAACAATCTTGCTCTCTCTCATCTTTTAATGAAGGAGAAAGAGAGACTGGACCAAAGCTGATGGCATATTTACCTTCATGAGTTTTTTTTTTAAAAAGTTAATTACCGCTTGGAGCAAGTTGGGATGGCTGTCCTGAGCTGTCTTTTATTAGTAGTCCCCTTCATTAATTTCCCTTGCTAGATTTGCTGCTAATAGCTGCTTGGTCCCAGACAGCACAAAGCAGCATCTGTGCCATTGAGCAGAAAAGCGGGACTCAGGCAAAGGGGGGTGGGGATAGACGCCGTTTACAAATCAACCCTTATTAACATGATGGCCTACTCTAGGGGGACTGCAGCCCTCAGCCTCTAGCATCAAGCGCAGCAGTTTGGACTTCAACTTTGCTAATATCAACTGGTGCTCCCGAACTAAGGAGCGAGACAAAAAACACCTCTTGCATGACCGTGCAAGTTATATAGCTCAACTGACTGTTAACGTCGCTGGACTCATTAGTTTGGTTGATTATATTTTTTTTAAAGACGGGGATGGGAAGAAGGAGATGGTTAAATACAATAAAACAGAAGTAATAATACATTCATGTTTGAACAATATAATAATCAGTGATGCCTCACCGACAAAAAAAAAATTAAAAAAAATCAGATCCTCAATTGTCCTGTTTTTATATGGGAATGAGGGACAGACAATACAGCTTTGAAAACAGCTATATTAGTTACTGTTCTGGAGCCAACGCCTGAAGACCTTAAGGTGTGTCTACACTGGCAGAGTTACATCGCTGGCAGTTACAGCGCCGCTCAGAGAGCACTGAAGGGAAACCACGGTTGTGTGTTTACACTGTCAGCTGCCTGCGCAATAGCGTGTTCACACTTGCGGCACTTGCATCGGCATTCAGAGAGGTGCACTCTGGGCAGCTATCACACAAATCATTTCTTCCTCTTCTGCAGCTAAGGTGGAGGGGGCGTGGGCCATCTTGGGTCTTATCCCACTGTCCCGTGATGTATCCCAGCAATCCTTATGCTTCTGTCCACATTTGGCACCATCTTTCAACAGTTTGTGTACTGCACGCTCTGTCTCATTGGTCTGCAGGAATGGATCCCGCACTGTTGACCAGTATGCGGCTTGCTCTGACTAACACGTGGTAGTGGAGTTATTCCTTCAACTACAAAAGCAAGAGGAGTTTGACAATGGTCTCACCACGTGAGATTGCTTGTGGCATTCCTGGAGGTGCTGACCACAGTGGAATGCCGCTTTTGGGCTCAGGAAGCAAGCACTGAGTAGTGGGATCACATCGTGATGCACGTCTGGGATGATGGCAGTAGCTGCAGAACTTTCGGATGAGGAAAGCCATGTTCATGGAATTGTGTGAGGAGCCCACCCCAGCCCTGCGGCGCAAGGACACGAGAATGAGCGCTGCCCTGTCATTGGAGAAGCCCATGGAGTTTGCACTGTGGAAGCTGGCTAGTCCAGACTGCTACCAATCGGTCGTTAACCAGTTTGGAGTGGGACAGTCAAACGTTGGACTTGTGTTGATGGAAGTGTGCAGGGCTGTTAATTGCATCCTGCTCCAAAAGACCATGACACTGGGCAATGTGTGTGACATTGCGGATGGCTTTGTACAAATGGTCTTACCTAAATGAGGAGGGGACGATAGACGGCATGCATATTCCAATTCTGGCACCAGACCACCGAGCACATTAAGCGGAAGGCTTATTTCTCTATGGTTCTCAGGCACTTGTGGATCACCGTGGGCATTTCCTGGACATTAATGCACGTTGGTCTGGAAAGGTGCATGACACACACATCTTTCGGAACACTGGCCTGTTCAGGAAGCTGCAAGCAGGGACTTTCTTCCCAGATCAGAAGATCACAGTAGGGGAAATCAAAATGCTCAGTGTGATCCTGGGAGACCCCGCCTACCCCTTAATGCCGTGGCTTATGAAGCCATACACAGGGCACCTTGACAGCAGCAAGGAGTAGTTCAACAATAGGCTGAGCAAGTGCAGAATGACTGTTGAGTGTGCTTTTGGCCATTTAAAGGCCCGCTGGCACTGCCTATATGGGAGGCTGGACCTGGCCGATGACACTATTCCTATGCTTATAGCCGCGTGCTGTACGCTCCATAATATTTGTGAAGGGAAGGGTGAAAGCTTCACTCAGGGCTGGACTGCTGAGGCTCAGCGCCTGGTGGCTGAGTTTGAACAGCCAGAGACTAGGGCTATTAGAGGGGCACAGCGTGGGTGTTGGATCATATTAAAGAAGTTCTGTATTAAAATCACAGATGAGTTTGATTCCCCAGAGTTTCAATTCCAGGGTATTACTAATTAAGAGGTCTCTTGGTTTTTGGTACTGTTTCTCTCCCTCTATGTGTGAAACTTGCAAGCTGCTAATTGTGTTAGTACATTCTAAGACCGAGTCTGTTCTCAAAGCAATTCACAGAGAGAGAGACTCAAAGCAATACTCTAACAACAGAAACAGCACCCAGAGACTCCCCGCCCTTTTGTTGTATTAACCATTGTGATTAAAATAGAGATAGAGGATGTATGTGGATGGATGCTTGGTGTGGATAATAACTGAATGATCAGGGAGGTGCCAGCCTAAGAATCCAGTGTCCATCGGCTGAAGAAGGCGTCAAGTGGAAATAACCAGAGGACCCTCCCCCCCCGGAGGGCAGACTGGAATCCACCCAACAGCCTCAAGGATGGGAGAACCAAAGAACAAGATAACATCTTGGAGCTGTCAGGAATGTGCTATCTGCTGATTGATTCAGCAACAGCATGATGAAGCAATTCCCATAGACTGGCATAGGAAGAAATTCCTATAAAAATAGACTCTAAAAAGTGAGAACTTTGGGGTCTGATTCTGCAAACCAACTTCCAGGAGCATCAGATGAGCATCTGACAAGGCCCTGCTCCCTCCTCATGTCCAGGCCACCTGGCCAGTGACTTGGCATGAGCAACTCTAAGGCTGGTAACTATGATAACAACCTTGCAGAACCTGTGTGTGTATGTGTGTGGGTGTGTGTTTGTATGAATGAATGTGAGAATAAATATGAGATTGAATGGAATGTTATAGCTATAACTAACTGCTTACTATGATTCTTTCTGTATTCACAATAAA
Organism: Lepidochelys olivacea; assembly: GCF_965140295.1. NCBI lineage: Eukaryota > Metazoa > Chordata > Testudines > Cheloniidae > Lepidochelys > Lepidochelys olivacea. The sequence goes on along the minus strand of NC_140414.1, from coordinate 40,884,541 downwards.
TGTGGTATTTTGCCTTTTTCCCTTTAATAAGATCCTGCTGGTTTTTATTTTATTGGTACAACACGGGGCCATAAGGATCAGGGATGCCTTGAAGCAGCAATTTGAAGCTGAAAGCCACTAATATTTGTTGCTATGCTTGGGAGTGCAGTGCTTGTAATGCTAGGAAATGATTGTGGCTGGTGCAGACGATGCACTATGAAGGTTTAAGAAAATTACCTGTTGCTTTGCAGGGCTCTGTTTGCTTTCAATTAATGGAATACAGATTGCTTTCAAACCAACACAATTCTTTTATTTAAAAACAACAACTGGAGGAGAGAGACAAACAAAAAACCACATCAGTACTGTTGGGGATGGGGGAAGAGAGGGGCCCAGGAGGAGGTGGGGTCCCGGGACGGTTAAAGATTTGTGTATGTCCAAGTATCATATGCAACCTTGTCCTTTGGAGTACAGTGCAGTGGGTACTGAATGAAGTGGATACTGGGAGTCTCTGGTACTGGACGGTGATGGGGAAGGAGTGGAATGCAGTGGGGACCGACTGGAGCCAGGCAGTTGATAAGAGTGTGTTGGCAGTGTCTAGGGGGTGGGAGACACACGGGAAAGAGTTTTGCAACAGCAGCTGCAGGGGAGTGCAGGTGCAGAGTTGCTCGGTTTGCAGTGCTATTAACACCTGGAGTGTGTCCGCTTGGCGCTACATAACATTTAAGAGCTGTTCCAGGGCTTCATTCTGATGTGCTGCATTCTCCCTTCAGTCCCTCTTCTCGCTGTCCCACCACTCCTTGGATTCTTGTTTTTCGGCCACGGAGTGCATCATGACCTCACGCAGAAAGTCCTTCCCTAGTTTTTCATGGGGTCCACTTTCTAATTCTGCGCAGCTGTTCAGCCAGTGATAACAAAGACGGTGGTTGGGCTCCCAAGGTCATATCTATGAAACCAAAATGCAACATTTTACAGAAGCAGTATTGTTTGCAACACACAGACCACTGATTCAGTGATTTAAAACATAGCCAGTATTGACATACCTGTCACTAACTGGCTGACCCCAGGCAAGCACACATGAGCCACAAGTCTCCCAAAATAGGTGTTCCAGGACTGTACTGTACTGTACACTGGACATGTGGCTCTTGGGGAGAGCCAGCACTGTAGGGGGGGCTTTATAATCATTCCTGTCCCCTCATTTTCCACAGGCTATGTTCATTAGGGAAGATATCTCACTGCTGAGGGTGAGCAGGGAATCAAGGGTTCTTCTCCAAGATTGCAGCTTCTGCCCTGGCCCCTATGCGGCTTGCCTGTGTGCAGCAATGGCCCTCCCTCCTCAGTGATGGCAGAGTGGCATGGGAAAGTTACCCTTAATGGGGCAAGAAACAAAGCAGCTCTGCCAAAGAACCTGCGGCAGTGGATTGCCCAGTATCTCCATGAGAGTTTCGTAGAGATCTCTGAGGCAGATTCCCGTGAAGTGAGGGAGTCAATCAACACCCTGTTCCACTGCTCAGACTAGGCATGTGGTGGTACGTGCACCATACAGACACAAGCCTGCTTTCTGCAACTCTCCTGCCCCCAACAACTCGCTTCAGCGATTCCCAGAATCAAAGCCACTTACCAGGGGCATCCTCTCCTGTTTGTTCTTTTGCAAGTTCTGACAGCTGTGACTGGCTAGCCTCCTCCGGGGTAGAGAAGAGCTCTTGGCTGCATGCATCGCTGACCTTCAAGTTGTCCTCTGCCTCTGGCTCTGGGTCCCCCTTCCCCTCCCCCTCCTCATCCAAGATTTCCTCCTTCCACTCTCGACTGGCAGGCGAGTCACTGAAATATCCACAGTGGCCTTCGCAGTGGAGGTGGGGTTGCCACAGAGTATCAACGTCCAGCTCTTTGTAGGACCAGCAGCACCGGAGCTGCGGTTTGCCTCCTGCGCCTTGTGGTAAGCGCAGAGGTGAAAGTAAGCTGGTACGCCCTGGCACGGCAAGAGCCGGTGCGCCATACTGGGGTGGATCGGCTTCTCCAGGCGCAGTTTAAAGGGCCTGTGGCTCCCAGCAGCGGCTGGAGCCCCTGGCCCTTTAAATTGCTGCCAGAGCCCCGCTGCTGGAGCCCTGGGGTAGTGGCGGCAGGGCTGGGGCTGGGGCGGCGATTTAAAGGGCCCAGTGCAGTAGCGGCGGCCGAGCCCTGGGCCCTTTATATCGTCCCCGGAGCCCTGCCGCCACTTCCCTAGGGCTCCGGCAGCAGGGCTCTGGCAGCAATTTAAAGGGCCAGGGGCTCCAGCCACCTGGGGACAATTTAAAGGGCCTGGCATGGTAGTGGCGGCCGGATCCCTGTCCCTGCAGCCCTGCTGCTGGAGCCCTGGGGAAGCAGCGGTGGGACTCCAGGGACGATTTAAAGGACCCAGGGCTCCGGCCACCGCTACAGCCCCGGGCCCTTTAAACTGCTGCCAGAGCCCCCGGCTGCCGCTGTTACCCCGGGGAGGGGGAAGGAGGCACTTGCCGGTACAGGGTGGGCCGGGTCTGGCTCTGACCTCCCCCAGCCCCGCCCCTTCCGCCCTAGGCCCCGCCCCTTCTGGGGGCCAGATCCAGCCCCAGCCCAGCCCCGTACCAGTAAGTCCCTAGACTTACTTTCACCCCTGGGTAGGCGTTCCGCAGCTCCTTCACTTTGACCCTGCACTACAATGTGTCCCGGTCATGGCCCCTTTCTGTCCTGCATCGTGAACTCTGTCCGTAGGTATCGTAATTCCTATGGCTGGAGCGCAGCTGGGACTGGACAGCCTCCTCTCCCCAAACGCTGGTGAGGCCCAGCAGCTCGGCACTGCTCCAAGCGGGGGATGGCCTGGTGCGTGGAGCAGGCTTGGCCACCTGGAAAGATGCACCGAGACCACTGCACGCGTCACCGAGCACACAGGAAGGGGATTTCAAAATTCCTAAGGAATCTGAGGGGTGGGGCTCTCAGTTGGCCGCCTGAGGGCAGGGCAGTAGAGTTCAAGTCGATGACCAGAGAGGCGAGAACAGGCATCGTGGGACACCTCCCAGAGGCCAATCGCAGCGCTGGAATTGTCACGCTGTCTACACTGGCATTGCAGCGCTGTAGCCCTGGGGCAGAAAGCTCTCCGCCTCTCGTCGGGGTGGGTTTTTTACAGCGCTGCAACTGTGCAGTTTCTGTGCCCTGAGTGGCTTGGCAGCGTGTACCCCTCGGGAGTTACACTGCAGAAAGCTGCTTTACTGCGCAGAAACTTGCCAGTGTAGACAAGGCCTTAGTCAGGACCAGATTCCACTCCAACTGAGGCCGGTTGTGGCACCTTACTGAAATAGTGGTCCCAGTGAAGTAAAAGGGACTAATCACAGAGTAATGGTTGACTCAACCAGGGTGTGGCCCTCAGGTTTTAATCAGGCCTCCCTCAAGCAAAATTACCATTTCTTCCCCAGTGCCAGAGATTGACATCTTTCAGTACGGTATTTTGTATGATCAGACATACATTCCTAGACTGTTTATTCACCCATTTGGTGAGCCTGGCACACGTAAGATTGAAGTCTCAGGGAGGGATGAATTAAGGCATTCTGAGCAGTGTGGGCACAGCGCATTCTAGAGCTCCCATGGGCCCACCCCCACGCTGTGACAATGGTGCTTAGGCAATGGCCCCCCCATCCCTCCTTGGGGTGGCAGCAGCTTTTGGAATCAAGATGAATAGGGCAGTTCACATCTCTAGGAACTATTGTTCTATTGTTTCAGGCTGCCTGCAGACTCAGGCAGATATCACGTCTATTTGGCTCACATTCAACTCTTCTTTGCATTCATGAGAGCTGGAGACTTTTTTTTCTTTTTTTTTAATTGTTTCTGAGTTCATCATAGGATTCCAGCAACTGGAACACTAGGCACAGGCCTATAATTCCTACACCTTAATCCAGCAGTAGGTGGCATGAATTTAATCAGCAGGGAACTGCATTAGTGGCCCACTGATGCATTTCAAACATGTACATTGAGTGTAATCTACAAATAATACTTATGTGGGATTTATTGAATCCAATTTAAAAATAGATTGGGACAGAAAGAGGGGAGGAAAGTGGATTTAAAAGATAGGAGAGATTATTAACATTCTTTGTGGTTGTGAAAAGTCAGTCTTTTGCATTGTAATATTAATCCCACCCTTGTTTGAAATATTCCTGGAACTCTACATGTGCTCTAACCCTCCTCCCCTGCAGAATTTACAGCAGCCTTTCATTTATTCCTGCAGTGGATGTCTTGTTTTTTTCCCCTTAATAGCAAAGTTAGGGGGAAAACTCTCTTTTAACTTTCTGACGGCTAGATTTTGCTTTCATTTCTTACCCTGTCCACAGGTCAGTGCATTGGTGCACCCCCATGCCCCAGAAATAGCACAGGGATGGGCAGAGGCATGATTCCTTCCTAACTTCCCCATGTTTCAGGTGAGGTATAGAAACTTGATCCTGATCTATTCAAATAGTAAACTATTACCCACCGTGAGCTGGCTCTGCTGTGCTGGCTGGTGCATTAAGAAGGCGGAGCTGAGGCTCTGGCCACTCCACTCCCCTCTTATTCTCTGACCACCTGCTTTGGATGGGTAGGTAGGTGGCATGGTGGGTGTGTGCAGCATTAAATATAGCTAAAAAAGCATGTATTTTTCTTGGCGACTATTCGATTTGTCTCTGGGTGAAATAAAGGTGCTAGATTCTGGCCTGACTCACCTGCTGTGCAACACTATTGATTCCAGTGGGGGGTTATGGGCTATACAGTAAGTCAGGACAGAATTGCCCTCGCAGTTGCCATGTTAAAATATTCTACCAGTGCAAAATTCTACTCCCTGATCCGTATGCAGATATTGACATTTATTTCTGCTCTCCCTGCCCTCTGCATACCAATCTCCCATCAATGTCAAAAGGAACTCAATCACTGACTGTATCCACCACCATATAGAGCTAAGAGCCAGACTTAGCCCTTATGGAGGTGATGGAGAAGCAGCTGATGTCCTGCTCATCCATTCAGTAAGGATTAATCCCAGGCTATGATATCCCTTACTTTGAATAATCAGTGACCAGAGACACAATCTAACTAAGGAATTAGAAGGCAAACCAGATTAAAATAAAAATCTGTTCCACTCCAGTGCAGCTGTGGTCATTCTGGAGGGATGGCGTTCTTTGTAGAAACAAAAGAGTGATTGGAAATGATGGGAAACCTCAGCAGAAACATTATTTTTCTGCTCTTGGTAGCATCTCCTGTGAATATTCAATGTCTGCTCCTGCTGCCATTGAATTCAAAGGGAGGACTGCTATTGTCTTTAAGGAGAGCAAGTTTCCCTTTGAGCCCTCTCTCCCGCCTCCCTCTACTCCTGTGAATGAGAATCTGATCATAAAGGCACCCATATGAGACTTATCCAGATAAAGTCAATTGAATGGGTAGCTAAGACCAGACAGTCAGTGAGCAATAACTGCATTGTGCTGAGGCCAGAGCATGCTCCACGAAGCTCTGCAATTCTGGAGGGGATAAGGATTTGTATCCTCTGTACGGCCCTGTGGCCAGTTCAACAAATCCATTATAAACATCCAGCGTGATCCTGGTTTTCTGTTAAGGAGCAGGCCTTCACACTGTTGGAGTGAGTCACATGGCAGGGGGATTGGATGGAGAGGCTGCATAGTGGGCATTGTTCTAGGCAGGCTTGTCTGGAGATGCTCTTCTTCAGACAGGCAGCAGTTGCCGCTGAGTGCCTCTACAGTGCACTGCTGCTGAGATCTAACTCATTTATCCCCCGCTCCCATCCCCGCAGATGGACTCCGTGATGAATGCATCATAACTGATTTAACTGAGGCAGTGTTTAATCCAAAGGGGAACACAGGTCCTCCAGCTACATCCTGCCCCCTATTCTGTTAAATAATTAACACAGCTTTCCTTGTAACTGTCACCCCAGATTCCTGCTTGCTGAGAAACTGCAGCAATACATGCACTGATGTGTTTGTCATCCATGTGGAGAATGAAGGGCTGTGTTATTCAGAGGAGGAATGACAGTTACAGGCTGGTGGCATGCAGGCTCTGGAGTTAATATTGCCAGCTGGACCCTTTTAACCTCATCTGCAAAAAACTTTCAGTATTTCAGCAACATTACTCCAGTGATTTCAAATCAATCTATCAGAGACACGAGGAGCCAATGAAAAAAAGCTTCTCTGCAGTAGAGTTTTTGGATATTATTTTTACGGATGGGTAATATTACCACTCTAGCACCCCCCAGAGGTGATCTCAGAGTCTTCGGCACAGCCCTCCTGCTGCATTGTTCAAGGTGTCGGCCTTCTTGCAGGGAGGAGTTAAAGTACTCCAAACAAAGTCAGTATGCTTCCACTGCCCACAAAAAGGGTGAGGAGCCCCGGTGGGCCAGCCTATACTCTACCCTGGCCTGAGGCCCGCTGGGGATATCAGTTGGCGGCTCCTTCATGGGGCCTTGAGGACGGGCGTGTATTTGGCACGGTTTACCCCTGTCCCAGACACCTGCCCCTTCTGTGGCGTGAGGGAGACGCTGGCACACGATTACTTGGAGTGCACCAGGTTGCAGCCCCTATTCTGGCTCCTCACAAATATTTTGTTACATTTCTGGCTGCACTTTTCCCCTCACCTCCTTATCTATGCACTCACTATCCATGGCCCCACAAAACCACAGGACCTCCTGGTCAACCTCCTCCTGACCCTGGCTAAAATGGCCATCTATAAAACCAGGGAGAGGAGGTTGGCCGATGGAGTCTCCTGTGACTGTGGGGCCTATTTCCGATCCTCAATCCATTCATGCATCCAGGCAGAGTTCCTCTGGGCGGCGTCCACTGACTCCCTTGACGCCTTCGAGGAGCAGTGGGCACTGTCTCTGCTCGGTGTCCCCCTCAGGTTTCCTTTGACCACACTCCTGTTACTGTTATTTTATTAGTCGTCCCCTGAAATCACTTGGCTTCCAGTTCCTGTGGATCCCCCCCCTTAGGCTGGGGTGGGGCGGGGGGGAGAATCCTTTAGCAGTGGGTGGGCTTCCGCCTGCCCACTTTCTGGATCCCAATAGGATCCCTCTCCTGTAGCCATGTGGCCCGACCCTGTCACAATGGTTAACCTGACCTGTTTCTAAGAGGCATGAAATATAAAAAAAAAAGCAAAAAAAAAAAAAAGCAAAAACCAAAACAAAACCCACAATCCTACACCACTGGGAAGCCAAAGGGGAGTGGGTGAGGAACAGGGAAAAATACCGGCCCTTCACCTGTCTGAGAGGGCCTGGTGGGCCAAGGCTCTCAAGGCGTTTCGCCAGGCAGCAGCCCCGGCTTCCAAGGGCGAGGGAGGTGCTGAGTTGCAATCCTGCTCCTTCAGAGCAGCTACAGGCAGCAGCACGCAGCAGGGATCCTCCCTTTTAAGGCGTGACGAGCTTCACAGGTGCTTGCTGGGTTGAAGCTCACTGTGCCAGTGGAGCTTTTTAACCCCTTCCTGACAGAAGTGGGGATTTGCCCCACTACAAGAAGTAAGATCTGAGGAGTCTCAGGGATCAGGGTCAAAATTTAGATCTCTGGATTGAAACGAGTGTCCATTATCTTCAGGAGTGCACCATCTTGAATTCAAGAATGCATATGGCTGCCACAGACCTGGAGAGGTCTCTCCGAATGCATTGTTGACACCATTTAATGTGAAGTACTCGGAGTGATGTCTCAGGCCAGGAGAGTAGAGGGCAAACATTTATATAAAGCTACTAAGGCAATTTTATTCAGTAATGCATCATTAGAAGAGACTGACTCTGGGCTCTGCAGAGCTCTTTTTCCACAGGAAATATCCTACTGTACTCCGCAATTATGTTAAATGCTGGTAGTGCACTGGAAGTGTCCACTGCCACCACTACTCTCTTGCTGATAGTTCCTCCTAAGCCCTGGAATCTGCTGCATTTGGGACATCCTAGTTGGCCAGGCTATTAGATTTGCCCCATACACTTTATAAAAAGCACCAGGGGATCCCCAGAGAGACTCAGAGAGAGAAGTAGAAGGGACCACATCTCCTTGGAAGGACAGAAAGATCTCTTCAAATGGTCCCGCACACCCACCGCATACTCCTGGCAGCACCAGAGTGCAAGCACGGAGTATAAACCCAGGCCCTTGTCTGTTACTTGAGCCAACAACATGCAGGCAGAGAAGAGAGACTGTTTTCTTCTCCCCCTACTCAGACCTAATTTCCTTATGAATAAAATGACAAAATTCTATAGAGACCAAAACACAGAGCAGAGAACAGCTTTTGTAGAATGATCATGCTAGCACTTATATGGTGCTTATATCTTCAAAGTACAATATAAACATTAACTAACTAATCCCACGGCACCCTTTGACAGAAGTAATTTATCATCCCATTAATAGATAAGAAAATAATTGAGACTCAATTAGGTTAAGTGATTTTCCCAAGGCCTCATAAGTCAATAGCAGAACTGGGATTTTTAGTCACTACGTCCAAACTGAATTCTAGATATAGATTTGAAATGCTCTGTGTCCAGCTCCCACCCCTGAGTCATCCAATCCCCTGTTTAGGACCTGTTAATGTTATAAATAAATAAAATGAATCGTTGCAGTTCCCTGTGATTCAAGTTGCGGCCTGCTGCCATTCTGAGCCTCATTCTGATGACACCCGGATCTTACACTGTTATATATCTATTGATTTAGAGTTACTTCTGGAATTACTTCTGATCTACATTGGTGTGAAATCAGAATCAAGTCCTAGGCCATAGTGGCTTTGGCTAGTGAAGCCTTGCAAGGAGATCTCCCAATAAAGGAAAATCCACCTGGAGGAGGTTTCAGTAGCACAAGGTACCCATAACCCCCACACTGGTGGGGACAGGGGAGGGGCCCTGAGGCTGGCAGTGCAGCCTCGGAAATGGACAGCATTACGCTGTTGGGTAGGCATGGTCAGGGCACCCAGGATTCAGCACATAATCAGGCAGCCTCCACCAGGAGGGCCCCTTTGGAGGCCTGGTCACAAGTTATAATGGCCCTGCTCAGGGGTGAATCCTCCTGGGTTTAGTGGAGCAATTTGTACCCCTTTGTGCTAACAGCAGTGACTTAATTTCTGGTAGGGTATTTGTTATTCGTAACTAGTCCCCGGATTACATTACAAGGGAAGCAGCAAAACTGACCAGGCACAAAGTGCTGTGCAATGCCCAAAGGAACCCAACTAACACAACTGAGCAGCACTTTGGCAATCCAAGTGATTCACTATTGTTTAGGCTGCCAATCGCCGTTGTAGCTTGTCTGGCAGGCGCTCTGCTACACGGTCATTGCCACTAACTACAGAGTGACATACTAGCTGCTTCTCATTAAAGGGCTGTAGTAACTGAGATGCTTATCCATTGACTCCTACAATCCTGAGCTCCCTGACTCAGAAGTCTTGCACCAAAGTAAACAACAGAGGCCGACCGTTACAATGTGTCCTTATTTCAAACAACTACTGCCAGGAAGATGTGCTGAAAGAGCACGCTGCTGAGGCTACCCTTCTTAAAGCTAGCTCACTGCTAGCTGAGTCAGTCTGGTTTGTTGCTAACTCAAAGGCAACCATAAGCCAGAAACCCACTCAGAGCTAACCAGGGCACAGAGAAAGCCCATTTTTGAACAACCAGGGAAGCACAGGAAGAAAATTACCAAACTTTGGTTTTGGCCTCACTCACCAGATAAAACTGTTAAAAATGGATATTAAAATGTTAGATCATCTCCTTTTGGGCCAGGTTCTGATTCCTTCCTCACAGCACGTAGCATCTCAGTATTCTACTCCTCAGAGCAATAACACTGAAGTCATTGGGGTTACGCATGGAGCGATGAGCTATTCAGTGTTGTTAATAGGATCAGACTCTGGCCTTCTGTGGTTTACGTTACACAGCATCTCAGAAGAGACTGGGGACCCAGTTAAAGGGCCTGATCCAAAGCCTGTTGGAACCAACAGAGAGACACACATGAAAATACAACCTTCTGTAATGATCTGGTGTGCATTCCATCTTTTATAGCGCACTGGGAAAACTCAGCAAAATGGTGTCATACACATTTATTTTCCTAAGGATTTATGACAAACACTTGCATATTTGGGCCTTTTTACGGTGAAAAAATACAGGTACAATAAGGGTCTGTAATTTGTTAGAATAAAGAGATACTGCCAACTTGCTTAAGACTTAAAATTTAGATTTTTGTTAAGAAAAAAGTTTTTTTAATAAATCTCATAAATAGAAAAAATCATTTTGTAAAAATGTAAATGAAAAGGTTTTTTAATTTTTTTTTTTTTGGTTTCTCTGTAACAGCCCCTCAGAACGGAAAGGTGGGTAAATGGTTACGGTGCAATTCCTTGCTCCATCACAGGCTTCCTCTGGAAGTCCTTGGGAGAATTACTGCAGACAATTACCCACAGGGATATTTATACTTGCTGACATCACGGGGTATTTTGAGGATAAATACATTAAAGACTGTCAGGCACTCCGATACTAATCTAATGGGGGCCATATAATTATGTAAGATGGATAGATTGTGAAAGAAAACAATACCCTTGTTCTCATGCATGATAACCAAAAGTGAAACTGACTAAAAATAGTGAAAATGATCAGTTTAATTTCACTGTCTACCAGAGTGAAATCAAAAAGTAAAACAAACAATATAAACAGCAAATTAGCCATTTAAAATGCTGTCAGCTTTAATTATTAAAAGTGTTATTAGTGCTGATAGTTACTCGGCATGGCAGTGTTAGTTGCTTATAATTTATTAGGACCCTTCAACTAATCTGAGAAAATTTTAAAAACACCCTATAGAGTTCTGCAAAAAAGCTTTAATGTAACATTTTTGCAGCCTATTAATTCCTGAAACCTTACTACCTTTTTTTCCTTTAAATTCTGTAGCTGTATTTTCCAGAAGCACTAACCCATGTGCACACAATTTTTGTCACTAGGTTAACCAGCATTTTACTGTTGCAGACAATCCTCTTCTTTATTGGCTGTGGTACAAGATAACTGACTTAATCTTCCCCGTAACACGTGAGTTTTCATGTATCATTTTAATCTGCGAAACATTGGAGCTGAGTGTACTGTCACATGCCGATTTTACTTTTCTATGAGAAAGTGACTCCCAGGCTCAATGATGGATTGTTTGCTCTTTTTTAACAACAGGCAAGACGGTGAATGCCCTGGGGTGATAGACAGTGTGCAGTGGGAATGAGAGCAAATCTGATGGCCCAGTTCAAGTTCACCTGACAAAGCTGGAGCAGTCTGCAAACAGCATTCTAGAAAGGATTATTCACACTAGCATTATATTTCTGAATGCATTTTTTCCCTGCGCAGCTGCACAGCTCCCCAACACTGAAGGTTTATGCACCATAATAAAGAGATTTAATTTTTTTCTCTTACTTCCCACTCCTTACAACTAGTTTCCCCTGCTCTGTGCAATTATAGGACATCTGTATATCCAAACAACTCAGTACAAACAACACCTTGAAAACAATAGCAGAACTAAACAACAATAACAAAAAGCCTGAACTCTCTGCTGGCTGGAGAAACAAAAGCTGATGGTTTTGTTAAGCCTAACTTTGTACAGGGGGTCCGATATTTTTATGGAACTTTAGTACCCAGTTTCCTTCCCCCTCAAGATGAGGGAAAAAAATACCCTAAACAATATCAACCAGATGCTTTTCTGGGACAGGATATTGGAACTTTAAGACCTATTTTGGCTTGTAAAAAATTGTATTTTAGCTAAAGGAAGTCTTGAACTAAATATTTAGCAGGAAAATCAAATGTTGTTACAAAACACAAGGGGGCACACTCTTTGCAAAGTCAGAGGTGTTCTATTTTAGCTGGTGGGGCAGCTCCCTGAGAAGTGACAAATATTGCCCCCCATTCAAGAGGTTGTTCCCCCTGAGCGGACCTCCCCCAAACCTACACAGAACCCCACTGAAATTGATGAGGTGCCACATGGAGACAGAGTTGAACTGCATGGAACCATATGCAAGATCAAGGCCTTTAGCTGCTTCCCAGGTACAGTTTAGATAATACTTAGCACTTACTAGACATTGCAGTGGCATCTTCAAAGTGCTATACGAACAGTAACAAATTAATCCTCATCAAACCTGTGTGGTAGGTATTCATTATGCAGATGGAGAAACAGAGCAGCAGTGAAGTTAATTAACTTGAGTAAGGCCATACAGCAAGTCAGTGGAAGAACCAGGAATAAAACTCAAGAGTGTCTGAATCCTGCATTGCCACCACTAGACCATACAGCTCAAAAAAAAGTTTGGACAATGATCTGAATACATCTGAACCTAGTTTGTCTGGCTATTTCACAGACAGAGGCTTTCAGCGCTTTCTACGAGGTCAATCACATCACCAGCAAAGTAGCACTAAGCGTGAGGCTTCACTGCACAGTTAGCTCAAGCTATAATCTGAGTGTTAATACTAAATCAATTCCTGCCCCCACACAAAAATCTCTAGCTAAAGTGTGCTTTAAACTCAAGCCAGCTGCCCTGTCAGGTAATGTCTACACCACAGCTTGGGGGATGCAATACCTAGCAAGGGTAGACAGACTCATGTTAGCTCAGCTTGAGCTACGATGCAAAAAATGAGGCACAGGCAGTGGCTTGGACTAACCACCCAAGCTCAGACCCAGGGGGTTGGGCAGGCTTGGACTCTGACAGCTAGGCCGTGCTGGAACATCCACACTGCTATTTTTAGCACACTGGCTCAAGCAGAGCTAGTCTGAGTCTGGCTGCCTGGCCTGGAAATCACCCTCCCGACCCAGGAGCAGTGGAGACATACCCTTAAGGAGGGTGTGTTGAAGCTCCAGTGATGCTGCCGCTAGACACACAGTGGGGATATAACAGCTCGAGTTACAACTCATCAGTCTCTGCTGCTAATCCAACCACTCCGTGTAACTCCTGTGCTGTTCTGAAGGCTAGCTCGAGTGCAGGAACTTGAGTGTACTAACTCGAGCTATCTGTTGCAGTGAAGAGAAGCCCTACAAGAAATCTAATGCAGATAAAGCCTGACATTCTCTGCCCCTTGAATACATCCCCAGTGAGTTTCTGAGAAGGGAATGACATAACTGCATTTGCTACTTTCCAATTCTCCAGGTGGTAACTCACAAAAGTCCAAGAAGGTCATGTCCATGAATTACAAGCTTTGGTCTAAAAAAAACAAAAGATTGTTTCATAAAAAGTAAAAAGCGGCAGCTGCCTCTACCCAGGGTAAGCACTATTGAAGCCTGCGGACAGCACACATACCACAGGACATTCAAAGACTGCGGAGTGTTAAAAATCAGGGATTCTTGGAGTATACTAGAGAACCATGAACAATAACAAAAGTGCAGATAAAAATGAATGAAATAGAGGAAATGTTCAAAGCAGCAGCTGCATGTACATGCAATACTAAAACATGTCCCCAGCACACCCAGCAAACATGTAAAAGCTCCAAGAAATGTCCTTGGATTGTGGCTTGAATTAAATTAAGTATTTTCAGGGGGCAGAACAGCAGGGTAAGTGACACTGGCTGTTGAGGGAGTTAGTGTGAAATTACATCTCCTGAACCCTAGAATATCACCAGACATTTCTGCTTCAGTCTCATAATTTATGTTGACTGAAGAAACCCCAAAATGAAAGGCATCAAACCCATTCGGTGGAGAATTACAGTTTTATATAATGGTCTGTGAGTCAGGGTCACAAAATCAGGGACAGGAATCGATCCTGAGTCAACAACAGAGCTCCCGCTGATGATAATGATTGTACAAAGGATGAAGAAGAATATGACCATGTCATAATTAAACTTTCAGAGGCTATGACAAGTCTTTGGAGTCCACGCAAATTTTTCCATTAGCATTAATTGGAGATGGATCAAACACGTAGCTAGTAAAATTGCTAGTGCATTCAGCATCAGTCAGTGGGAAAATTCTGCAGGATACTTTTAGGACTGTCCCTGTGTCTGCCATTTGTTTATTTAATCATTTGTACATGGAATTATCTAATTTGCATGCATGACTGCAGAAAACATATGTGCAAATAATGTGTGCAATAGCAAGCCTTAGTTATCCACAAATGTGTTTCTTCCAGCATCATTACAGTTCAGAGTTAACATCATACTGCTCGGAATTAGGACCGTTCACAACTTTCTTTGAGTTGGTGTTTCAGGTTTATCTAGGCTAGTGCATAGGGTCACTGTACATTGCAAAGTTTATTTTCACAACCATGAGGAGCAGAAACTTAATATTTATATGATATTCTTATATTCTGCAGAAATCCTAATATATCATGGGCTGCATAGATACATTGAGCAAGTAGGGAGTTTGGCATCCTCATTCTTTATAGAGTTAAATCAAGAGACATGTTAGAAATGAAAACAGAAGAAAAAGGGAAGTTACAGATGTAGACCAAGGGAGAAAAGAGATCCTTTCAGGGTGGATTTGAAAACAGCTAGGAGTTAAGTAGAAAGAACAGGCGTACTTGTGGCACCTTAGAGACTTACAAATTTATTTGAGCATACGCTTTCGTGGGCTTGTGATGTACAGGAAGGCACTTCTAGATGACATGAGCTACAGATGACAGGCTCTTACACCATCAGTGACAAAAGAGTGCAAAGTGTCAGAGAATAAGTTCATGCTAGATGAGCACATGGGTATAGAATGTGACTTTAGGCACTGCCCTGAAAATTGTGTAAGCTGCAGTCCCCAGGAGACATTGTTATTCTGTGGCTATGTCGACGCTATGCGCTAGGGGGCGTGATTCCCAGCTCACATATCCATAGGAGTGCTAGCTCTCATCTGAGTTAGGACACTAAGAACAGTAGTGTAGCCACAACGCTTCCAACAAAGATAAATTCAACATTTCAACAAAATTCAACAAAGACAAAAGGTAAGGTGCTACACTTAGGGAAGAAAAAACAAATGCACAAATACAGAATGGGGGATAACTAGCTTGACAGCGGCACTGCTGAGAAGGATCTGGGAGTCGTGATGGATCACAACCTCAACATGAGTCAACAATGAAATGCTGTTGCCAAAAAAGCAAATGCAATTTTGGGCTGCATTAACAGAGGCATTGCATGAGGTGATAGTACTGCTCTACTCAGTGCTGGTTAGGCCTCATCTAGAGTCCTGTGTCCAATTTTGGTCACCACTGTATAGAAAGGATGTAGAGAAACTGGGAAGGATCCATAGGTGAGCAACGAAGATGATCAAAGGGATGGAATGCCAGCCATATGAGCAAAGGCTGAAGGAACTGGGTAAGTTTAGTTTGGAAAAGTGGAGATTAAGGGGTGGGGGACATGATAGCAGTCTTCAAATACTTGAAAGGCTGCCATAAAAAGACGGAGAAAAATTGTTCTCTCTAGCCAGAAAGGGCAGGGCAAGAGACAATGGGTTCAAACTACAACATAGCAGATTTAGATAAGATCTCAGGAAAAACTTCCTAACTGCAACAACAATAGGACAATGGAACAAACTGCTTCGGGAAGTTGTGGAAGCTCCTTCCCTGGAGGTTTTCAAGAAGAGGCTGGATAGCCATGAGTCTTGGATGATTTAGATCCAAGTCCTGCATCCTGGCAGGGGGTTAGACTAGATGGCCCTTGCGGTCCTGTCTATCCCTATGGCTCTGTGATTCTATGAAGAGCATAGGCAGCACCGCGGTGCTAGCCGCCCTGAGTACAAACCCACCTGAACCCTGTGGGTACGTATTTGGGGCTGCTCGCGTGTGCTGCTGCTGTCTGTGCTTTTGCGGCCAACTCCCTCTGATTAACACGGCAGCTCAGATGAGAGCTAGCATGAGTACATCCGCATGGACATGGAATCACATCCCTAGCTCATACTGTAGACCTAGCCAGAGACACCCCTCAGAGAAACAAACAATTTCTCCTGGGTCCTCCTTGGTACCAGCAGCAAATCACATCCCCCTGTGCCAGCTCAGCCAAGGTTCCACCTTCCTCCACCACCGCCTCTCGGGAGCAGTTACACCACGTAAAGCTAGTGTAAGTCAGATCAGAATGTTCCTCCACATGTGTAGGGCAGCAGGGAATGCCCTAAACCTACCCACATCCAGTCGACAGCCAAAAAAAGCAAAACCAATGTTCTTACAGACCAACTTGCCATTACTTATGGCTTGTCTCTATGGAGAGTTAGTATGCAGCAACCTGAGGAGTAAATCTACAGTTCAACTAGCCTACCTTTCACTAACTGACTGCGTGGATCCTACTACCACATGCTACAAGTTCAGTACAAGTTTCACAGCAGCGACTGCAGGATCTACGCAATCAGTTAGTGCACGGTCGGCTGGTGCATCGCAGATGTACATTCCAGCTTACTACACACTAATTCTCTGCACAGACAGTCCCTTAGTTTATAACTGTACTTGAGTATACTCGTTAAAGGCAAATAGCTCCCTTCACTTCAGCGGGACTACTTGTATGAATACGGGTTGCAAGACTGGCCTTTAGATTTGTGGCAGCCAGAGTTCCATTAGAGGCATCAGTGGGAGTTTTGTTTTGTTTTTAAGAGAGAACTGCCAGGCTGATAGGAAAGTGTCCTGTGGGCACATTAAACACAGATGTGAGCAAGTCCATCCATCTGTCCTCAGGCACGGCTTCCTTTGGCTTCAACAGCAGTTTTGCCTGTATAAGGGCTGCAAGGTTTGCTCTGTGGCTAGCACAGTTAAAACTGCCATTTTACAATGTAAGCAAGAAATTACACACTCAGGTCTGAAAAAAAGAAGCTAAGTTTTTATCACTTTTTGTTTTAGTAACACAGCATGTCAACACTGAAAAAAGTCTCTGAAAATCATAAATACAAGTAAACCCAAATACCTGAAATAACTATACCAGATCCTGACTACACCCTCTTCCTTAGGATAGTATCTCCTAATAGCAGCAGGGGTTACAAATCCCACTGTCCTTTCTCAGCCAAAACCCACATTGAAGTCAAGCCCTGAGTAAAGGTTGTACCATCGTATCTCCTTCTGGTGCTGTGATTTCTAGATGAGACTGATCATTATAAGGACAAAGTTCTAGTGTGAGCTCACAATATTGCTGGCTCTTGTGGGTTTGTTATACCCTTGATGTTCCTTGAATATACTTTTATGTGGTTTTGTTAATTTCCACAACAAGCTGTATTCAGTAACGTGGTGTTACCAACCTGGAACAATGACCCAGATCCTTCCAACACTTAGGAATAGAAGTAATTTTACTTCTATGGCTCTTCTCTAACAAGCAGAGTTATTAATGTATATAAATGTGTGAGGGATCAGGTCCCATGTCAGCACCTGTCAGGCTGTCTTTGCACAAAGCTAGTTAGGTTTTGCTACCGAAGGCCTCGTTAAAGAAAGATGATGGCAGATTTCATTGCACTCCACGTGTTGATTATTGAAGAAATAATAAATTCCTTTCTCTCCAAAGTTGGTGGAGTGTGAAACATCTTTCCCATTAAGAGAATGAATCTGGGGGTCTGTGAGGTAGATGAGGCCTTTTCCATTACCAGTCACCCAACCTGTAGAATAAAGAATACATCTGAATATAAAATGACATACAATAGTCCCTTCACTTCATTGTGTTCTGTAATTAAGCTCCACCCACCCCAAGTCTGATCAATTTTACATAGGTGGAATTCTGCTGATGTCAGTGGAGTTACTCCTGATTTACCCCAGGGTAGGTGAGAGCAGAATAAGGCCCTTAACGTCTGTACTGATATGCAGGTAAGAACACATTCACAAGATGACATTAGGTCCCAATAGCATCTTGTTTTTGGCTTTACCCTGCTAAGGGAGGAGGGTACTTGAGTCAACAGCTTGGAAGGTCAGGTCATCAGCTCTAACCCAGGAGAGCCTGTGAAGCTAAAGAGGGGATGAATGGTTTCAGCCATTTTGGGGCTTGCCAGTCACAGGGAAGGAGAAGGGTGGCATGGGAACTGCTACACTGTCTCGGTGTTACCTGAGGAGCCCCCTTTGCAGGGAAGCCCCTCAGGGGCCCATTTCTGTTAGCTTTAGTTTAGCTTTCACATGGGTGGAGTGACACAAGGTTGCACCACACTAGGATCTGGCCCAGGAACATGATTACAGTTTCTCTCACATCACGAAGAAAGGGAGGGTCTCTTTGAGCCGCCAGGTGTTATTTATTTCACATGCCAAAAATTATGGCCTATTTTCTTACACAATGTGAGTCTGAGTCCTCTCTATGCCTCCCCTTGTCTTAGTGACACTGTAAATGGTTTTGTTCTTTGTACAGCACACACTGCTGGAAAATGGGAAGGACACACAACAAACAGAACCAGCCATCATACAAACCTTGCAAATCGACAACCACATCTGTGCCATGGGAAAACTCATGGGAGAAATGGCCAAAGGCCAAGCCATACTCTGTGGCTTTGTACTCTGTTTTTACTACTTTTGTGTTATTAGATAGTTTCACAAATTCTCCCAGAATATAGGGCTCCACACTCACACATCCTTTTATAGATTTGCCTTCTAATATCTGAAAGAAAACAGAATGTTAACGGGTTAAAATAATCCTAGTAGAGATGAAAACAGTGAGAAGTCCTATAGCTCAGCTATCTGAATTCTTATTTGCACTATTACTTTTTTTCACTGCACTAAAAGGATGTAAAGAGCCCCCACACTGTGCCATCCATTTGTTTGGTCCCATCACAACACATCTGGAAGCAGAGCTCACATCTAGCGAGAGAGAAGAAAGTATCAGCTCTGGAAACGTTAATTCAGCCTGGTGACACTAGACACGGGGATCAACAAGTTCTATAGGTATCTTCCTTGTAAAGCAAATGAAAAATATATTGCAAGAAAGTCAGTATAAAAAGTGGGAGAAGGAGATGAGAAGATGGCAGACCAACAACCAGCAGCCGTTCATCTTTTACATGGTCTGTGGTTGGTGGACGTAGTTATGTCTACATATTCAAGCGCTTGAATGTATTCATGCTAAAACTGCATTAGGCCTTGCTAACCAGTGCTCCAGTGTAAAGCAGCATCAATGACAGCATACTTAGCAAAAGCAGTAAAGCAAAGCTCTTTGATCCAAGGTCATTTGCATATTGCATTATAGCATATACGTGAACAACAGAGCAGTAAATTATATTCCACACATGCAGGGACAAAGACATAGAGGACATAGATACTGTGTATAATAGTCTACTTGGCTATTTGTATTTGAAATGCAGGAATCTAATAGAACGTAGTTAAATATGTAAACTAGATTTATAAAAAATAGAGGGATAGATGTTGGCTAATGCTCTGGACCCGGTGCACCATTCAGGTGATGCAAGAGGGCCAGAAAGCCACTGTCTCAGGGTAGCTGCAGATTTCCCTGGAACGGAGGACTCCCCACATGGCTTGTGGCCAGCTATGTTGACTCTAGGCCATCCCCTCCCATCCCTCTCGGTAAGGACAGTGTCTTGGGGGCAAGTCTGGATGTAATGCAACCTGGTGATCCCCATCTGCTCCTTGGGTGCCATTACAAATCAATGCAAATTAGGGTAACCCTCAGGCTGCACTGAATGGGGACTGACTGGACCTGAGGATCTGGCCCACATTATTGTAACCGTTATTTCCAGCAACATTGTTACGATTAGTAATTATTATTTATGATTATTTTAATGATCAAATGAAAAAACAAGTTCCTGTCTCAAGGAATTGACAATCTCAGGGCCACACCCTTCTTGCCTGGCTCATCTGAGTAGCAAGGCCACTGGAACCTTCATCGAAGCGGGTGGGCCAAGGACAAAGTGGCAGAGGAATTAAAATACTATTTAAATAACCTGCAGAATACAACTGTAACATAAATAACCAGAATACAAAATGTAGCCACATTATAATATTTAATTATAGTACAAACAAACAGGCAACTTTAGTTCTAAACATGGGGACTGCATTTTTTCCCCTCAGCACATGTTTCCTTTGTTAAAAAGTGGGGGGCATGGTCCTTTTATAAGTGGGGAGAGCCACGGCTCCCTGCCCCCCATTCTGGCACCAGTGCTGAGCAGTCCCACTTAAATCAATGAGCCAATTTAAGTGAATAAATGGAGCAGAATTTTACCCAAATTCTGGTAGTTCCGAGAGCACCATTAGAAGTATAGGCTAAATTTTAAAGAAGCATACTAAAGGTGCAGCTACTAAAATAGTACGTGCACCTGCAGGCAAACATGAGCCCTCATATTTCTGTGCACAAACTGGTTAGGTGCTAACACAAGTTGGGCAACTACACCTACCAGCTGGTTAACTGAACCCTTCCCTGCCCAAGTTACACACGTAAAGGTATGGGTTTGGTGGCCTGGCAGGACATACATACTTTTACAGGTGCATCCATTGCACCCTTTAGTGAGAATCTGTGCTTGTATGTTAGATGTTTTTTCATCTTTAAATAATCAAACTTGTTTACCAGGTAATGGCATTTGCCTCTTAGGGGACCTCTACCCAGTGTTTCGGAGTGTGAACGAGCGAGCCTCTCTGGGTCGACAGACTTGGCCTAGCGAGGATCATACAACTGTTCTAAAAACAGCTGTTTAGACAGTGCTTTGAAGTTACGGCTTGAGCTCAGACTCTGAAGCCTACGAAGCGGCGGTCTACCCTTAGCCAGGAGGCTCACTTCCATTTGCTCCAAAATGCTGTGTTTACATATCCACTGTGTATGGGACACAAGTGGCTTATAATAAATTATTGTTCTGCAGAGATCTTGTAACTTTCCTAATTTTATACCTTTCTCTCTACCCACTGTTCTACAGGAGAAACATTCTCTGATCATTTCCTGCTGGCTTCTGTAAGCTCCCTGCTTCAGTTGATTTCAGTTCAGGATTTCTTACCAGGAGTACTGCAGAGGGGATATAAAAGATCTGTGTTGGGATCTTTTGCTCATACAGCCTTTTGTTGAATTCTGTCACGTAGTACTGGGCAGTCATTTGTCGCTCTACATCAATGAAATGATTAAGAAGCCCCTTTTCTTCTTTATACTCTTTCCCAACATACCTACATGGGAAAAACAGACACACAGCATAGCCAATTCCTCAGGCAGATAGCAATAAGCAAAATCCTCATTGGGATGCAAATCATCACCACAAATCCACTTTGTTGTTCAAGAGCAAAGCTATTTATTGGTAACTTATTTAAATGACAACAACTGAAATCTGGTCTTGTACCTCTTGATGGAACAACAGAAGTTAGCTCTGAAAGATCTTAGTCTTAGGGTGAGAATTTCAAAAGCGTGTAAATGAATTTGGCATCTAACTCTAGCTGACTTCCACTGGAGCATATTGCACCTTTGAAAATCCCACCACACTCCCTAATAACCCATATACCACATTTACTCATGATCCAAAATCCACATTTCCTTCTGCCAAGCAGCAAGCAATGCCTCTAGGTGCTGTGGCCTTGGTGAAGTGAGCTGGTAGACTTATTCCAGTTCTTAGGGCAGGGGTGTCCATTTCACAAAGCCATGGCACAGAATAAAATGTTATCCATCTCTCAGACATGCCATGCTCCGCCCTGCCCAGCTCTCTCCTTATCCTCTTGAGAACAAGACAGCTAGGCTCAGATTTTTAAAGCCATTTAGGTGTTGCTGCGCTCAGCATTGCAATGCCTAACTGATTTAGGAGCCTAAATCTTACTTTCAAAAGTGATTTAGACACTTGGGAGCCAAAATCTCTGACTGTAAATGGGATTTAGGCTCCCAAGTGTCTAAATCATTTTTGAAAAAAAATCAGACTTGGGCGTTACAGCACTGAGCACAGCAAGACCTAAAGACCTCAACTCGAGGCAGAGGACAAGACTTGGCAATTAATCTTGTGCCCATGAGCAACCTCTACTCATATTTGTATTAAAACACAACAAGCCTGCACTCTACTGTGTGCCTTGTTTACATACAAGCTTGCACTGAAATCACTAAATTGGTTTTAATTTGACTATTTTCCTATTTTATGCAAGTCTGTGTGTGAATAACTCTCATTTCAGATTACGAGTGTTGTATCTGGATTATATTTAAATTGGAAATAGGAATGCAAAATGAGAGAATCTGAAACAACAAAAGGTGTGAAATAAAATCCATTCACTTACTTCTGCGCAAGTTTGTATGTAGACAAGCCCAAGGGCATAATAGGAAAATGGACAGTAAATGTAACACAGTGTCAGATAACATAGAAAACAATAATGAAGCAATTGGTTCTTTTTAAATACCTGTCCCAATGGAAAGCTGTAACTTCAGAATCAAACTGGGTAACAAGAATATCCAGAGCTATAACAGTGAGGATCAATCAAATAGCCAGGAGCTTTGGAAGGGCTATAAAACCCTTTTGCTTCAGGATATTAACAGCTCTTAACAAATGGAGATTAGGAAGAAATACTTGCCCTGGGAACAGGTTATTCCATAATTCCCCTATAACATTGGGGTTTCTTGCACCTTTTTCTGAAGCACCCGGTACTGACCACTGTCAGAGACAGGACACTGGACTAGCTGGACCTTGGGTCTGATCCAGTATGGCAACTGCCATGTTCCTATGTGTGCAGAATTAGCCCTGATTAAAATTTCATTTCAGCAATTTGTGCTTGATCAATACCTTCCCAAAGTTTCTTCTTGATGCAGAAAGTGTATCCAAAATGCAGTCCTTTGTTTGCCTTCCTTCGCCACGCTCAGGTAGTCTCCAATATACACAGCTGTTTCCTGGCCTGTCCACAGCCCAGATTTCTTGGAGTATTTCAGAAGAAGAGCAGCTACCAAAAGAAAACCCCCACACATGAAACTGACAGCTTCTTTAGCAATGTTGTTCTATACCAGTAACCAAGGATGAAACCTAAGAGCTATCAGTTTTTTTCGTTGGGATTGATGTCCATGCCCAGACAAAGTTTCAAAGCTCTGCTACCCTGTCACACTCAACTATTACAGCGCAGTATTGAAACAGCATCTTTTGTAGAAGCGCATCTGTAAGTGGAAATATATAAGATAGTTAGGCAAAATGCGTTGCTTTGGCAGGACACACTGTAGGGCTGCTTTGCGGTTTCCTGCCCCCGTCTTGTACACTAATAAAAGTTTAAATGATTAGGGAGTCCAGAAGAAAAACTATTAGCAAGTAGAGAACACAAAATATCTACAGGAAGAATGAAATGCATTTCACTCCTGCTCTGTAATGCCCCTGCTATGTGCCAGTCATAAGCCTCTCGCTCATATATAAGCCTGAATACCACCAAATTGTGTGGCACTGGACAGTTATACTGATAAGAATATCTAGACTTATACTAGTTAATGCTAACACAAATTTGGAAGGAATATAAAACCTTCACGGTTAAAACCAATGTACTGCTAGGATTAGGACAGAGGTGGGAAAACTACAGCCCAGGGGCCACATCCGGCGCTCGAGCTCCCACCGGGAAGCGGGGTCTGGGGCTTGACCTGCTCTGGTGCTCCAGCTGGGGAGTGGGGTCGGGGTTTTGCCCCACTCCGCCTGGTTCCCGGAACCAGCGGCACATCCCCCCTCCGGTTCCTACATGTAGGGGCAGCCAGGGGGCTCTGCATGCTGCCCCCACCCCAAGCGCACCCCTGCAGCTCCCATTGGTCAGGAGCTGCCAGGAACTGAAAGCCAATGGGAGCTACAGGGGCAGTGCCTGCACACAGGGCTGCACGCAGAGCCGCCTGGCCGCGCTTCTGCATAGGAGCCGGAGAAGGGGATGTGCCATTGTTTCTGGGAGCTGCGTGAGGTAAGTGCTACCCGGAGCCTGCCCCTGATCCCCTCCCATGCCCCAACCCCCTACCCCAGCCCTGATTGCCCTCCCGCCCACCAAACCCCTTGGTTCCAGCCTGGAGCACCCTCCTGCACTCCCAACTCCTCATCCCCAGCCCCACCCCAGAGCCTGCACCCCCAGCCAGAGCCCTCACCCACTCCAGCACCGCAACCCCCAATTTTGTAAGCATTCATGGCTCGCCATACAATTTCCATACCCAGATGTGGCCCTTGAGCCAAAAAGTTTGCCCACCCCTGGATTGGAGGAGACCTTCATGTGGAAGTAGATTCTCTCACATTTGCCCACTGCAGGGCTCGTATACCTTCCCCTGAAGCATCTGGTGCTGGCACTGTCAGAGAGTGGATACTGTACTAGATAGACCATGGCACTTAGAGCTGGGCAGGAAATGATTCTACAAGAATTTTCAAGATTTCAAATAATTTTCCCATCACAAATTGAAATCTCAATATTCACAAACTGAACTTCTGATTTTTTTTTTCAGATCAGATCAATCAAAATGTTTAATCAAAAC
The DNA here is from genome assembly GCF_965140295.1 of Lepidochelys olivacea. Classification (NCBI taxonomy): domain Eukaryota; kingdom Metazoa; phylum Chordata; order Testudines; family Cheloniidae; genus Lepidochelys; species Lepidochelys olivacea. Next base: position 40,860,330 of record NC_140414.1, on the reverse strand, counting down.
TTACCCTCTTCGGATTAGAGCCACACATTAAGCTAGTGCTTCGCTTCAGTTGTTTATTAACTTTGTGAGCTAGCAGACAGAGCTCCTAGACTCACAGATTGAGAACAGAGTTTTATTGAAATGAACAAAATATAAAACTCACAAGGACCTTAAGACAAATTAAAAATAATTGAGAGATTCTGGCAGCAGGTACAGTCTTACTTGGTTTGGTTAACGGATCAAAGGAAGAAACTGGATACGATATTAAGCAAAACAGTAAACTAAGCCAAAATGTTGTGCTGCCCTGGCTTGGCTCTTTTTTCATTTAAATGTAAATATTTTGAAAAATGAGGAGGGCCTAAAAATATCCAGACTCTTGAGATCTATATAATCCTAGTAAGAAGTACAGACCTGATTCTGCAGCCTTTACTCAGACATAGTTTCATAGATGTTCAAGACCAGAAAGGACCAGTCCCTACTCTACTCTCATCTAAATTATTGGCATAAATCAAAATGAGAATCAAAGATGTGACCCTCAGTTTACAGGGGCAGTACTCTAACCTCTGAATTAGAGGGCCAATGTACAAACACATATGAATAAGAATTGCAAGATCAGACTCTAGATTTCTATCTATCTTTGAGGGATTTATACCTTGTTCATCATCATAGTAGGAGTGCCAGCCTGCATGTAGTTCAAAATCCCTTCTTACCCTCTTATAACTGGATTTGGGATTACGATGGCACATAACATATACACACAGGGGAGATGTTACTTACAGTATGCTTTATGGAGCTGTCTAGCCTTCAATATTCCAGTAGACTCCAGTCTCTGCACTAGCCAGTGATGCTCAACACCTGACAAGAGCTTCTCATAGTCATCATCCTCTAGAAAGCGAGCTTTTAGGATTTGTTCTTTGGTTCTCCCAGGCTCAAAGACAAGAGAGCTCCCACTGGAGTTCAGAAAAGATGGACTCTCTAGTTCAGAGAAACTGCTGGAAAACTGCGCTGATTTGTACCATGATTTCAGAGAGGAGCTTGAGCTGTGGCTGCTGTTCAGAACATTCCTGTACTTTTCCGCTTCATCTTCCTCTGTGGTAGCACAGTCATTAAAATTGTCAGCTTCTGGCTTCTTCCTCCCTGATGGTGAAATTCTGATCCCAACCCTGTGGTTAAGTTGAGGCCTTGGAGCATTCATGGCAGGAGTGTTGTTTACTGAGCTCCCTCTATTGCTGAAAGCAAACTCCCATTCATCTTCTGTATCTGCCTGGGTGTCAACTTCAGGCATTTCAAAAGACCCATTTCCAGCAGAAGATTTATTAATCCAGTTACGTACAAAGGAACCACTTGCTATTTTTGACTTGTTGCTTATAGATGTAGTAGTACCTACCTTACCTATAGGTATATGAGGCTCAACTGACAGATCATCTGTACTGTCTACAGTATCTCCTTCCGGGTCAATCCACACATAACTATTTCTAGATAATGGCTCTGTGATTCTTTTATACGCTTCGGCATCTATTACATTTCCTTCCACTCTGCTGCGCTGAGTAGGGCTGTGAATAACACTGAAGTCTCTATTGCTATCCTCGGTTCTGGACTCAATCATTTCAAAGGATTCTAATTCTACCAAGGAAGAGGAAATCATCTCCCTCTCAGGTCTGTTGGGACCAGAAAAATGGGAACCCTTTAAGTCCACGAAAGAAATAGCATTGTTCCTGAAGTCTATACTATTGGCATCCCCTGCGTTCTGTTTTGAGGCATCCCTTTCAGGTTCTGTCCCCTGCAAGAGCCCTTCTCTGGAAGCTGAGGACACATCTGCTAGTCTATTAGCAAAGAGCATATTATTCTTTAATGAATGCTGAGAAGGACCTGAACAGCCACCTGGTGACTCCTGAAGAGAGAGATGATGAGTTTGGAAGGACGAGTGCAGGCTCCCGCCTTGAACATTTCCCTCAGTAGATTCAGTTGAGACTGTGCAACACTGCTCATCCACTGAGCCCTTTCCCCTTTGTTGCCAATCTCTGGGAAGCGTATTGCTGGCGTTGCAATCTAGCTCCTCCCAGCTAGCAGAGGAACTTGATTTTGACAACTTGCTCCAAGACTTCAAAGAACTAGTGGTTTGACTCCTGCTTTGCAAACTGCTGAAAATGCCATTTTCATCCTTGGTAACTTTGTCTAATGGCTTGCTCTCCATTTCTTCTACAAGGGAGACGTTCATTGCATTAGAACTAATCCATCTCCTTCTTGTTTGCCCATGGAGTCTCTCATGGCTTCTTGTGTTTTGTGAAGCAGAGATTTTGGCAATGTCCTTGCCACCGCATAATTTTTCTTCAGTGTTACATATAGTGTCTACATTTTTAGTGTCAGTTTTTAAGGCAGTGATGCAAGCTCCCATTTTGGCTTCTCTGTGCCTGGTTTCCTGGCTCCTGCAAGTACTTTCAAACACTTCACTTACTGACCTATGATGCTGGGAATGCATTTCAAGGATTTTCTCAAAATTCACTTCACCACGCAAGATAGGCTTTTCTACTACACCTTTGTAGCTATCAGGAACATAAGATCTGGCATCTGAATTAGGGAAGCTTTGTACTTGTAAATGCTCCTTGACAGACATGATCAAAGACATGATCTCTTTGGCAAGTGTTTCTTTGTCTTGATCTTCTGTAAAAGGTGAAGTGCTGTAAGTGTACAGTTTCTCCATGGCTTCGCTACATAGCTGTCTCACCACACAGAGTCTCTCGCTCTGCCCGTAGAGCTGCCGATTAACTGTTGTAAGGCAAAAAGCTGCTTTAATGAAACTATGAAGCTCCTGCCTGCTAGTGACAGGGTCATTTTCTTTCTTGGTGAGGAGACCAATTTCAAAGGATTTCTTAGCTTCAGACAAATAGAACTTTCTCTTCTCTGGAGGACATTGTGTGGAGTAACTATAGGACAATAAGCATGTGCCACGGATGTTCTGAAAAGGAAAAAGGATGAGAAGTCAATGAATTAGAAATCTGGAATTCTGTTCCAAATAAAAAGAAAAAAGTGCTGTTTCTTCATGCATTTCAAGGCACAGATACCAACTCTTACAGCTCGTTTCTGCATTTCTAGGAAATGAGGTAAGGATTGTCTCATATATCTGATTATGCTGCTTTATTCTAAATTTGCTTAAAGTTGCATGGGGGTGAGGTATTAACTTGCAAAGCACTATCACTCTGGGGGATCTCTCTCTCCGCCTGTCTTTCTTCCTCTGTGGTTTTAGATAGGAGTTCTGGGAAGGGTGCAGCATCCTGCCCAAGTCCCAGATGTGAACTGAAATCATACTCACCACTGCTGTGAGCACAAAAAGCGGGGTGTACTGGCTGAAGGCAGCTGCCAGCTTGCAGGCTTCAGCAGCTGACAGGAAGCGATGGTCAAACTCTTGGAGAAGGCGCTGTTAAAACAGCAGGATAAAAATTCCTTTACACACTATGTCATCTTTGTAATGTCATGTTCGTGGAGGTGGACAAAGGCAAGTAACACTTATAGGGTATGTCTACACTGCAATGTAAGTCCAGGGTTAGTAGATCTTGAGTTAGCAGAGCCTGGATTTGTTAACATAGGGTTTGAGTCTCTACGCTCATCTATGACCCTAGGTTAGGAATTGTTGAACCCTGGGTCCCAACTTGGGCCTGGAGCATCTACACTACATTATCTGGGCCTGAGTCCAACCACCCATATCTCAGATTTCCTAGCACCCTCCCAAAATGTGGCCGCTCTAGCCCTTTATTCGTGGTACAGTGTGGAAAAACTTGACGGTCCAGAGGACAAAGGAAGTCAGCTCATGGAATACTTTTGGTGGACTCCCAGAACATGGATCTAGTGGGGCTGTGTCTACATTGCAAAGCAATAGAGCTTGAACTGTGGGTCGTGGCTTGACTCAGGCTCAGATCCTCCACCCTCCTGGGGTCCTGGGTCTGAGCCCTAGGTTAGAGTGATTTTTGTGTGGATGGAAGCGGGGTTAGGCTTGAGCCTGAGTTTGAATCTTGGGCTTCCATTGGTAGCATTGCATACCCATAAAGACTTGACTGTATAATGAGGGTAATAGTAATGTGGTGGGAAATAGTTGGAAATAAAAGGGCAGAGTCTGATCTCAATTACACTGAGGTAATCCAGTATAGTTCCATTGAAATCAGTGGGACTGATCTGACTGCAGAGCCCAGCTGCATCTGCTGAGAACATGAGTCATAATTTGGCCTGATGTCATGAAATGCTACAACTTCATTAAAATAAAATCAGGTAAAGCAGTAAATTGAGGATTCCTATAACTACATTCAATTGGCCATGGATTTTGTAGTAGTCATTTTATGTCCAACAGAAATTAAGCTATATATCTAACCAGAAAACAGGAAGATACTAAATATAGCCAATGCACATGAATTAAATTGCCTTGTGAACCTTAACTTCTAGGTATCCTGATTTCTTCTGACTAACTGTGCAGCCTTACTGTTTACATTAACATAGTTCAACAGGAATTTTGTCTGAGCAAGATCTGATTTAGGACCACAGGACTTGACACACTGTGGAAGAAAATGAAAGTCCCTGTTTGTTCCAATGCAATGCTATGTTCAGATTGCACTTCTAGTTCAGAAGGAAACTGATTTCTCCTCTCAAGTTATGTGAAATAAATGACTTCATTATAGGACAAATCCTGAGATGCACTGAACATGATCCACTCCCTATGGGATGAATCCTGAGATCTTTAAGAAGTTAAAACATAATAATTACTCAGGCAAATTGCCATTGATTTCAGTGAAGATCAAGACTCAGTCAGGATAGAGCATGGTCCTTAGAATTTGATTAGTTGAGTCCACTAGGTTTTGCAGATGCTCAACACCTCTCAAGTTTTGTGTCCATAAGAGGCTTTCTCTTTAATGAGTCTTGGGCTATTGCCAGAGCAAGATACTAGATTATCTACACTAATGGTCTGATCAATACCAATTCCTGTGTCCCGGAGACCCTTCCCATCACATTGGAAGTTTTAAGAGGTGTCTAATTTTGGTCTTAACAATGTTCACACAGTGTTCCTTCAATTTGTCCTGGAGGGAAATGACACCCACTTTGTGTTTAGGTGAGATAATGAACTCTTTGGCTGGCGTTGTAGAGCTTCCCCAAGCACTCAGTGCAAGGACAAGAGTAGGAAGTTTGGCTGCGGTTGGTGCAACTAGACAAGGATCAGCAAAAGACTTCTAATATATGAATATTTACCAGGTCAACTTGAGAGTTGTTTTTAAAACTATTATAATCTTTCTCACTCATGGAAACAAAGATGTCAGCCAAAATACCCAGTGATGTAGCAATTCCCTGAAAAATAAAAAACAAACAAACAAGTGTTTTTTCCATTTTATTTTCTATTTTTGACGCTGCTGTACAAGACACAAAGATAAGGACATCTACAAGACACACAGAGAAGAGAGGACACATGGGGAAATCTAGAGCAGGAAACGAATTAGCCAAACTATATTTTTTGGATTATTATAAATGTGCGGGCATTGGGGAAAAATGAAGGCTGGTGTAAGTCTGTATGGCTCTACTAAACTGAATTAAACTGCATTCATTTACACCAACTAGGGAACTTGCTCTGTATTATAGGAGGGATTTGAATGAGGATTGGAATTTTGTTACATTCTTCCTTCCTATTTTCTCCAGCCTGTCAGCTTTCAAGGTGTGACAAATACGGCACAGCATCATGTGACATAAGAATATCTTCAGACTAAATGCTACATTAAATCCTGACTAAACAGATTTTGGAAAACAGGTTCTTAATCTGTTTAGGCTCAGTTTTAACACTCTACTAACTTTAGCTGCACAACAATAATTTAGAACTGATCAGTTTTTCTCAAACTATTTGCGAGGCACAAGGAAAAATTGTCTAGACAAGCGCCATATCAAATGCAATCAACATGCAGTTCTGCTGATAGAGCACCAAGCTACTGAAGAGTTAATGTTGCCCTGAACTATTTTATGAAGCACTTAAAAAAATCCCAGATTTTGACAAAAAGGCAGGAGCTCCAGTTAACGACAATTTAACTCTGGGGATTGGAATGAGCAATTTTGAATAGGGGTCAGTGAACCACAAGAATTTGTAATGTCATGAAGATAGGTGAATTTGCCATTTGTGTCCTTCTAAAACAGGACAATTGTTCACTATTCCCAAACAGATGCCAGCCAACAGATTACCTTAAGATTGCAGTTAGTACAGCTAAATCATTCCATTACATGATGCCTCTTTGCCTTCTTAAATATCTGTAAAATTCCCTGCACACCTCTGCTTTCATATAAGTATTTCTGATTCTGATTCAAAGGTTCAAGATGCAAAACTTTGGTCCAGAGTTTTAACAAACTAAGTTTAGGGAGTTTGGGATCTGGAGTTTTGGTTTGGTCCATTATAAAGACAGGACTGGTTTACACAATTGAGATCCAGATTCCAAACATTCTAAAGCATGGAAGTGTTATAAAGATCTGGGCTATTTGCAAAGTTAATAACAAAATATATGAAGGATGGCTGTAGGACCTATGATGGTTAGGGCACTAACATAAGACTGAGTAGACCAAGCTTCAATTCCCTGCTCTGCCACAGACTTCCTTTGTGACTCTGTGCAAGTCACTCACCCCTTCTCCGCCTCAGTTCCCCATCTGTAAAATGGAAATAGCAGCATTTCTCTACCTCACGGGGGGGTTATGAAGATGAATATATACTGTAAGCCATTCAGATACGTCAATGATGGGGACTGTATAACTACCCAGATAGACAGATAGATAGATATTCAGACCCTGGTTCAGAATTTGAACACTCCTGAAGCTCGGGAAAGTTTGGTTCCAATTAAATGGTTAAGGCCCCTCCCTAAAAGTATAACAATGGCTGCATCTTGGTACTAGTCTGTCACTCCATCAGAGAACTACATTGCACCGTCTCATTTGATCATTTACTTCTGATGATGCTAATGAATGAAAATGATCATTTTATTCCTTTGCAGAAAGCAAAACAAAGCTCAAGACATGCTGGTTTCAAATAAGCGCATGCACATGCATGTAAAAATAAATCAAGTATAGTGTAACATTCAGCTAGAACATTTGCCCCCCGTGACTGAAATTGACTACATCCAGGAAGAATAAACCCAGGACATATGACTGAGGGAAACACAATGGATTCTGGAATCAACGTGGAATTAGTCAGAGTATTCAGGGTGAAAAAAACACTAACCTTTTTATCTGGCTGAGGCAGTTTGAAATAGCCTACAATTGAAGCCCAAATCAGCTCCGCTGCCTCATACCACATTCCTGAAATAAAGCAGAGAAATGATCAATAAGCAGACTGCTTCTTTAAGTTACAACATAGCTCTATATTGCTTTAAAGCAGATGAGTTTATTTCACCTAACCTGAGCTGGGAGATTTCAAGACTGTATAAAACCATTCTACCACACTTTTCCAGCTTAGTTACAACATTACATTTATTAATTTCATATTGCTTTGGTTTGTTCATAAATGTAAGTTTTATGCTTGTGAAAGATCCTAGATTAGCAGTCATGAAAATGCAAATTCACTTGGAAGGCACAGCATAGCAGTAGGCCGGCTGTGCTATCATCCTACCAAGGGCAGAGCTTCCATACAGCAGCTCTTTGCACCACCATCCTGGGCCTTCTTGCGTCTGCCCAGGGAATTTTCATGACAGCTCTATGGGGGTAAGTTACTGGCTGGCAATTCAGGAAAGAATGTTGAAAAGGGGGGAATTGCTTGAATATTAAAAATAACATAAGAAACAGCATTTACAAGTGCATATCTTCTGGTGGTCTCAGCAAACAGACTGACGATCGGGTAATTAGTTTAACGCTTAAATGGTGAAATCACTGCATGGAAAAGTGTCTGGCTGCACAGTGTGATCTTACCAAGCTTTTGCAGAATCTGTCCTCTGATCTGTATACAGACTGACTGAACAAGAATCCTATCACTTTCCTTGTCATACAGCCACACGCCTGAAACGAGAGTTAAAAAACTCACTGGAGTGTGACAGCTGTTGGTGGTTCCTGAGCCCTTAAAATCTGATCCAAATCCCAATGAAATCAACTGGCGTCTTTCCAATGACTTCAGTGGGCTTCGAATTAGGGCTTTAGGTACCTTGTAGGTACTGAGATACAAAGGTGATGGAACAGTAAAAGAACTCAGAGAGATATACACCAGTATAAAGCTTTCATACCAATTATTTTTAGATAAACCATAGAACAACAGCAATAATAATAATAAAATAAAATAATAATAATAATATTTGGCACTTTTATGGAATATCCTACTAAAGATTTCAGAGCGGTTTGCAAGGGTGGCTAAATATTAATAAATAATATTTAAATATCACAAATATTAACTGAAGTGATTACTTAAATTAATTAATATATTTGTGGTAATGTATAAATGGCAGCGTAACACATTTTTTTAGCCTGTGCCAAAAAATGTTTTCTCATCACACATCAATATGTCAGGTTTCAGAGTAACAGCCGTGTTAGTCTGTATCCGCAAAAAGAAAAGGAGTACTTGTGGCACCTTAGAGACTAACCAATTTATTTGAGCATAAGCTTTCATGAGCTACAGCTCACTTCATCGGATGCATTCAGTGGAAATGCATCCGATGAAGTGAGCTGTAGGTCACGAAAGCTTATGCTCAAATAAATTGGTTAGTCTCTAAGGTGCCACAAGTCCTCCTTTTCTTTTATCAATATGTTATGCATCTTAAAACAAGAGTGCTCATAATTTCATCAAATAATGTTTAGGAATCTACATTCTTATTTTTGTCTGATAGTTATATGGCATCTTTCATACATATTGTATGTTCACACCCAAAACTTTATTAACTTATAAGTAAGTTTGCCAGGCATAATTAAAAACAAGACATACATTTACACACATCACTGAAAATAATTAAGGAATGAATATCACAAATTATGGTTACATAAAACAATTATTCTCGCTGAACAGCATTCAAATAACCTTATCTCAGAGGTTTGAATTTTTTTAAAACTGGCAATGTTGTTCATATTCAAAACTGTCAACCCACACTGACTTAATCACAAGTCTTCTGATATTTGGTATGTCTCTTCAACCCCAGCTCCTGGACTTACGTGGATGTTTGAGAGACTTATCTTTCATTTTAAAAAAGGAAGTTTCTAGCCCTCATTGTTGTGGAGAAAAGCTTGAAAACATGACCCAAGTGAATCATAAAGGCTCAGAAACCAAAAGGCAAAGAAAAAGCACCAAAAATTTATAATTTAAAAAAAAAATCTCATGATTTTTGGGGCCTGACTCGTGATTACTGAGCACCTGGAGTTGGCAATACTGCACATCCTTCCACCCGTAAAGCAAGTTCTGACTCCAACTGTATAGACCTCTGAGGGAGAGAGAGTAATGATAACAAAGAAGTATTTATAAAAATTCTAACAGTGTTCTAAAATAGCACAAAAATATTATGACTTTTAAGTTCAGTATTTCAGACCTTTCCAAGGCTAGAACCAGTGCTGTGAAAGATGGAATTCTTTCTTTTCCATTGGTACAAATCCCAATTTTTTAGCTCTGGTGGTCACTATATAGAGAAACAATTATTATTGGCACAGGACACAATATTCCTCATTTTGTGCATAAAGCCCGAATGGGAGGAAAGAGAGAAACATTTCTCTGACAATCTGAGTTAAAAAAGAAAATAAATAAAGATCAGTCAACTGTTTGAAACTGGCCAAAGGTTTAGAATCGGACAGAAATCAGCAGGCAGAGTGCCAGTCATACAGTCAAAGGTGCAGGGTACTTCTCGAACTAAGTAAAGGTTCGCAGAGTTTGGGCCCTGAATGAATTAGGGAAGTTTGAAAAGAGTAAGCTTCATTGTCCACATCTCTCTCTCTCTCTCTCATGGTAAAGAGCAGAGAGAAGGGAAATATGTAATTTGCCTACCACATTTTTGGGCATTAAAAATAAAATAATTAAAAATGAAATAAATACAAACAACAAAGGGGCTTTTGCGGGAGTTTTTGGTGCACAAGGAATGCATGATCAAGCTGCAAGAGAACATCGCAATTGAAGACCCGATCCTGCAGGCACATATTAGTTATCAGTATTATTTCTTATCAGGCTACTACTGTTAGCAGCACAACTGAATTCTGACTAATATTGGTAGGAAGCATTATGCCCGGTGTAAGTCATTGCAAAATCAGGAGTTTAATAACGGTTGGGCAGTGAATGATAATATTTAAAGTTTGTGTGAGTGTGGCGAGTGGTGCAATTAGCTAAAAGAATTATAAAACTGCCAAAAACGATGACTTAGACATACCTGTTGCTCCATTGTCATTTATAAGGCTGCTTAGAATATACTCAGCTTTTAAAAGTTTTCCTGAAAAAAGAACCCAAAAAGATAGATGAACATAAAAATGCATTATGTAATCTAGATGGGATTGAACTATTCATGAATAAAACTCTGTCTATTCTAGTTAGTCTCCATCTTCCTAATGCATTCACTGTTCATGTTTAAGTGGTTTTTAATTATACTATGTATAAAAGTACATTTCTGAAATTAGGACTGCTGTTAAACACTCACAGCTAGACATGAACTAGTGGTCAGGAAATAAAGGACACCTGTATGTATACTGAATGCCACATGCAATTTTGCATGTACAGAAACACAGAAGAAATGATAAAGTAGGATACTTTATAGCTAGAACACTTGCACTATTTTGTACTTAGAAAATCCTGTATGCCGAGTTAATATGTATTACTTTACAGCAGTGGTTCTCAAACTTCATTGCACCACGACCCCCTTCTGATAACAAAAATTACTATACAACCCCAGAAGGTAGGACTAAAGCCTGAGCCCACTCAAGCCCCACTGCCCTAATCAGTGGGGCCAAAGCCCAAGGGCTTCAGCCCTGGACGGGGGGCCCTGTAACCTCAGTCCTGCCACCCAGGGCTGAAGCCGAAGCCTGAGCCCCAGCACTCAGGGCTGAAACGCTCAGGCTTTGATCCTGGATCCCAGCAAGTCTAACGCCAGCCCTGGCAACCCCATTAAAACGGGGTTGCGACCCACAGTTTGAGAACTCCTGCTCTATAGCTCCATCCTGCCAACACTAGAGTGCAGAACTACTGCTGCGAATAGTCCCATTGCATTCATGTGATATGCTCAGTACAACGTGTTTGTAGAATTGAGGTAATAAATAAAAAAATATTTGTTAAAGAAACAACAACCCCTAGCAGAGTTATGGGCCTTGCTTCATTCCTTCCAGTACCTAGATATTACAGTATTACTTACAATCATGTAGGTCTGGCCCCTGCACAGCCACCCAGCTGTGGGGAGGGAGAAATGCACCTTACACAGAGCTGCTTCTGAGATGCTCCCTACAGGGGGTCAGCACCTAAAGGAGGGCAGGGAGTAGGCGGGTGCCATGGCTGTGATCTCCTCATGGGCCACTCGGCTGGTCATAATGAGGATAGTATGCTGAACTCGTTAAAAGGCCTCAGCTTGCCTGTGGTGCTCCACCCTTCCCATAATGTAGGGCTGCTCTGAACAGGCATAATCAAGCCCTTTGGGCTGAGCTCTCCACTGTGCCACCCACCCTGCATCTTCCCCTACCCTGAGATGGTGTCCTCCAAGGACAGGAAACAGTGGCAGATAGTGGAGGAAAGGAGAAGACTGTCCTCCAGCAGCTATGGTTCCCTGATCCCCTCTACCCCTCTTCAGGGAATAGGGAGTGCTCCTGGGGATTGATCACAAGCACAGAGATGTGGTTTTGGACAGAGGAGGGGTGAGGAGGTTAGGCTGCTACATCATTCACAGAAGAGGATTGGGGAACAGGCCCTGAGCTGCTGGTCTCTTTGCAGGCTGAGCGGCTCCACGCCCTTCTACATTCTCTCTCTCGTGTAGTTGTCCCACCAGTTCCCTGGGCTCCCCCTCTGTTCCTTAGAAGGGAGGACGAGAGAGGAGCAGGGGTGGCAGCTCTGGTGAGCTACAGAGAGGTAGGGCGATAGGACAGATTTAATTTTAGGGGAGATGGAAGGAGGTGAGGAAAGCTCAACTGGGGAAATGCATGGCCTGGCCTGAATTGTACTGGCAGCCTAAATCCCTCTCCCCACGATCCCCCAACAAATCCAGGGAGGCACCCTCTTCCCAAACCCACGACTCCTCTAAGCAACCTGGGACAACTACCCCTCCTCAATACCAGATTTAAGAACATGGGTATTGAATTCATGCAGCAAGGAAACATCCTACACACAGACTTTACGGGGAAAAAACCAGTAAAAGCTGCCAATGACAGCACAGCATTTAACAAAACACAGGTGTTCCACATCTCAGCCATTCGTCACTCGTTTTAATGGCCTGTGTCACACACTGGCAGGTTTGAATGCTGAGAGAGACGCTGTGAGGCCTTGTTTTACCACTCTTATCATACTGAGGCAGCTTTGGCTCCACAAGCAGTCCACCCGAAATCAACAGAACTGCTCATGTGAGTAGAGTTATATGTTTGCAGCACCAGCCCAAAATATGAATATTCTGGTGCTTAGACACCACAGCAATGGGAGCATTCGAAACACACGGATAGAAACAAGAATGGTTCTGAAAGGTAAATTATAGTTTCTATTGTCATTATTTTACCAAAAAAAAAATCACGTAATTTAAATTGAGTTGTTAAAACCAGGGTAGATTCAGTCAGCTTCTCCTTTTACCTTTGGTCCTGAAATAAGGGAAGATACTTTAAAAGCCGTTCAGGTACCATCCACGCTCCAAGTATGATGAAAAGAAGCACCAATTTACATTAGTGGGGCTGTCAGCGGCATTGTTTGTGTAGTCAAGTGGCCCTACTGAAAAAACGGCCGGGACAGTGCAGAGAAAATGCCGGTGTTCTAATCTACTTTTTAAAGGCTCTCGGTCAGAAGTACAGCAATTCAGATACCTCTGTTTGAAACCAGCAGGCCAGATTTGTGAAGGAACAAAAGCTCCAATTAGTATTTTCCACACCCTTTCACAATTTTCTCTACTGCTTTTGGCTCTGAAACCCTTTATGCCAGGCCCTTTGTGCTGGCAAGAGGAGGTGGGAGGGATGCAGGGGGGTGGGATCTACGTTTGAAAAGATGGCACTGGGATCATAGGAATGTCATCCCCAGAATAGGACAAAGTATCCTCTTGAAAGTCAAGTAGCTCCTAATTAGAACTGAGCAGAGAAAATGGAGAGGGAGAGTGCGAGCGCTTAACAGGGGTTTTGTTACCTGAATTTACAGAGATGCGAGCTAGGCGAATAACCACCTGAGGGGCTATTGGTGTGGCTGGCTGCAACTTGTGCAGGCCTTTGGCAATCCGAAGAAGTTTGCTGGAGGCATCCACCCAATATAGGAATCGGTCAATCAGGAACACGATAGCAGCTGCTGTTGCACAGTCCTTGACCATGATGGAGGCTTTCAAATAAACCTGAAAAGAACACCAAAAACAGGAGACAGCCAGGCACAAACAGGAGAGGTAAAAGAAGTTCAGTTAACCGTTTACAGAAAATACTCAGGCTTAATAACTCTTTGCCAAATGACAGGTTTCAGAGTAACAGCATTATTAGCCTGTATCCGCAAAAAGAAAAGGAGTACTTGTGGCACCTTAGAGACTAACAAATTTATTTGAGCATAAGCTTTCGTGAGCTACAGCTCACCTCATCAGATGCATCCAATGAAGTGAGCTGTAGCTCACGAAAGCTTATGCTCAAATAAATTTGTTAGTCTCTAAGGTGCCACAAGTACTCCTTTTCTCTTTGCCAAATGATGCTGCTTGTACAACACTATGCACGAGACCAGATTTTCAGTCAAATAGTCTTCCTTATTTGCTATCAGACAGTCATACAATTTTACAGAGATTGAAGAAATAGACATTGGGAAAAACAAATATCTGCTGGTTGATGAAATACTATATGCATTTCTCAATCTACTTGCAATTCTTTTGTTCCTGGGCTTTTGGTAAGGGCGATAGTGATTAAATAGCGTTTATTAGCATTATAAATATTACTTCTGTCTATTTTCTGATTTGTTTTTTAGCATGGAAACTTCTGGTTGGGCAGTTTGTTTTATGGGTTTGTAATGTGGATTTTGTCCCTATTTTGTCTTTTTAATTGTTATACTGCTCCTAGAATGGTAGTTAAGTGCTTTGTAAATTTAAATGAACAACAAACCAATTCATAGTCATAATGGTAATGTCTAGCTCTTACACTGCTTGACCTGGAGAAGTACCGAGCACCTCCTCAATTCCCATCTGATGTCACTGAGAGCTGCAAGAGCTCCGCATCTAGTTTGTGCAGCAGCTGTTATCCATAAATCTTCAAGGAATTTACATAGGTGGGTAAGTACTGTTAGTCCTATTTTGCAATTGGGAAACTGAGGCACAGAGAGGTGAAGATGAAAACTCAAACTTGAGTGCCTCTGAAAATCAGGCCACTTATTTACACATGCATAAATATTTAAATACTACCCAAATACTATCCAAATTTTCAGTGTTGCTGAACTGTTGGAGTTCCCATTAGCTTAAATGGGAGCGGTCAGTGTTAACTGCAGATTTTCTTTTCCTTTTTTTCCCTAAAAGTCCCGTAGGAAATTATGGCCTCTCAGGAGGCAAATCAGCTCTTTGAGGGATCAGCCCTAAATATAAATAACTGGCATTAATGCAACATTAAGATTACAAGATCAAACACTCCTTTATACATCACAAAGAAGCAAACAGGGCAGAAGTCCAATGTTTTTTCCTTTGCAGGTCACCTTTAATGATTTTTAAAGCAGTATTAGCTCCCTTGGAGTCCCCTCTGAGGCTGATCCTTCTTACTGGTATGAGGAATCAGCCAGAGTTCCTGAAGGAGCATGCTGTTAGGGGGAAGGGAGGCCAGCAGGGTAGCAGTGTGGATGCACAGAGACTCTGTGGGTGTCTAGAGCCATGCAGATCTTGGGACATCTGCCAGGCTAGGGCCCAAACACCATGCCCTTTCCAGGGGAGTTGTGGGATCAGTCATTGTCCCCTGCCACACACAATGGGGCAATGAGGAAAAGAGCTCCACAAGTTCAAATTAGGAATTTCATACATCCTTTGAGGGCCTGTCTTGTGATGGGGAGAGTAGCATCCAATGATCATTTCACTGAAATGTCTACATTACACCATGGCAGGAGCCTCTTTTCCTATCTCAAAAAATCACCCCGGGAGCACTGGTTGTAGGAGGAATGTAGAGGAGTGTGAAGTTATTGTCCCTTCCTTCTTGTCCAAACTGTCTTTTAACTGGATCCTATTCTATAGAATTCCCATGGGCCACATGGTCTCTCGGTCTTAAGTAAGAGAAAAGTGAAAGGAGTTGTCTTCACAGAGGGGAGAAGGGGGAGCGCAGGTCACTTCAGGAAGCGAGAAGAGACTCTCACAATATGGTATAGTCAGGGAACCCGTCCCTCCTGTGCTTCCACAGCCATAGAATATGCTTTCCAGCCAGGTCTTTGGCCCACAACCTCCCTGTAGCCCTCAATTACCCCGCCTTGTAAAAATGAGACTCGTAATGCTACTTATCCAGCTTTGTCAGGTGCTTTGAGGTGCTTGGATATAAAGAGCTCTCTATACAGTGAAAAGTGCAGAGCCATGAGTGTTTGAAAAATCTAGTATGTCAAGCTCTATTCCAAAAAGGGCCTGACTCTCCTCTCCCTCACACCAGTGTAAATCAGGAGTAACTCCACTGAAATCAGTGGTGTTAAAAGTGCTGTGAGTGAGAGCAGAATCAGTCCTCAAAGCCCTGTCAGACAGTGCGTGACTGAAGAGAGAACTTTATCTGAATCACGAGCAAAATTTAAAAAAAAAAAAAAAAAAAAATTTTGGCAGCTATCTCAATGTTTGTACTCGGCTTATAACATTTCCCTCTCATTAGCTCTCCTCATAGGCACACTGGCCCAAAACCTCAAAGGTATTTAGGCACCCAACTCAATGGCTATGTCTCCACTTATAACAGTGTATAAAGGAGAAGCACCACGCATTTAGCTCTCCGCCACACTGAAAGGTTGGCTGCATTGACACTTGTCCCTGTGGTGCGTAGCTATACCCCACAATGAAAGGCTCTAGAAGCAGCGAAAACTCCAGCAGCTCCCCAGCAAGAACAGGCTGTGGCAGGGAGGAGCCAGTGGGGAAAAGGCTCTCGTCGAGAAAAGCCCAGGCAGGGAAAGGCCCACCTGCCAGAGCCTTTCCTCACTGCTGGAACCTTTCACCATGGCTCTGGCTGTGGGGAGGCAGTGGACAGGACACTGCTAAAAACAGCACTGTTGACATGAGAGGCACTGCTTGGGCTTATAGAAAGTTGTGCAGGGAATATACCCTAGGGGTCCTGCCTGTAGGGCATGCCACTCTACTTGCCTAAGCTCTCTCTCCCCATCTACACGGATCTTTATATCTGCACTAGCTGGCTGTGCAGTGTCTGTCTGCTACACGCCACCGCAAGTGTACATGTAACTCACGAGAGTTAGGCGCCTAACTACCTTTGAGAACTGGGCCACTGAGACGGATTTTCCATTCATATGGGTTTTTACACCAGGGTAGCTCCATGACATCAATAGTGTTACCCTCGATTTACACTGATGCAACTGAGATCAGGATCAGGCTCACAGAGGGGATTTTACCACTCTGTCCAGTTTTTAAATTCACAGCTTGCTATGTAACTCTCAGGCGATGAAGAAAGCAAGGCAGGGATGGTTTGGATAGGATATGATAGGATAATGGAACCAATCAATAGCAGCATATTTGCTATCTCCCAGCTTTTCCACACTTCAAGGTGCTATTCTGATTTTTGTTTTTTTGTTTAACTTTTTCCTGATCCAGAGAGGGTCTTTGCTGAAAGGATGGCACTTGAAAGGGATTCCCCACTCCCTGCGTGCACATGCTCTACTTCTGCCTGCTCACAATGGAGGAATCCCTCTCTTTAAGCACCTGTAAACTGACCCTGCAAACTACCCATTCTAAATGCTCATGAACACACCATATATTTAAGCACAGAGCATTGCCTAATCTATTTTTTCTCCCCTTCTTCCCTTAATAGATTGGAGCACAAAAGCCTGAGAGAGGGTGACCTGCCAAACAAAAGGGCCTTTGAGTTCCTAGGAAAAGTAGACTTGGAGGAGGATGGAAGGAATCCAAGTGGCCCTATTATTTCCACTTGCACTAATTAGACATTTTTCTGTCAGCTATTGAGCACTGCTGAGAGGCCAAACTCACTGAATTCATTTCTAAAGTGTTTACAGAAGTTTGCATCTGTTTGTGTCTCTTCAGGAGGAAAATAAGCACTTCAATAGCATTGTGAAAAATCTAAACGAAGCATCCTATTCTGGAGGGCCTGGCAGCCTTGCAGCTGCATAATTTAGCTCTCTGCTCAAAGCTGAAGCCTCTTGTGTCTCTCTCCAAAACCAAATGGACTCAAAATGTAGAAAAGTCAAGCCCGGGGGAGAATCTTCGCTATTTTTTTAAAAAAAGGAACGGCTGCACGCTGTGTGGCATATAGTAACATAGCCTGGTGTCAGTCCCTGTCCTTATGTTCCTGTGTTTCTACCAGTACACTGAGAAATTAATACTCACTTCTTTCATTTGTTGCCAAATAACATGGCTTTAGAATTCCTTAGCATCCAAAGACAGTGCTGGATAACTGCCATGCTGGGTATGTAAACAAAATCATGTACAAAGAAACTCTCAAAACTACTTTTAAACAGACTGAGACAGAGGACCCAGTTCTGCTCTCCATAGCATCATTATAAACCCAGAGTAACTCCACTGACTTCAAAGGTGTAACTGCCTAACTGAGAGCAATCAGAAATTCAGATCTACTGCTCAGACATGGACACTTAAGCCCCTTTGTCCTTCTTTGGGGGGGCTCTCTCATTTACTATATTTCCTATTGTTATCATTTTAGAGAGTGTCTGTATGTGTCTAGATCTAGGGGGAGAAAGGGAGAGAGAAATAAAATACACTTTGTTTCAACATCTGTTTCCATGAAGTGAAATGCATATGTCTAATTGAGTTTATGATACAAAGAGGAACCTCATGGCTGGGAAGCGGAGTCAGGTGGTGACAGAATTAAGTTTGCATGAGATTTCTATACATGGTTGATTGGAAAAAATGCAAAAGAGCCTTTACTGAAAGTGAAGGGCTTTTTGCTTAACAGCAGTGAGTGGAAGTGTGTGCTGTTTTCATGGCTTCTTGCATTACTGCTATAGCTCTGCCCCACATAGAGCTTCAAGTTTGGGTCCCAGCTTTGGGTTCAAAGCCATGACACCTTCTTTGCACTGACAATGGCAGCTGTTCCCAAGACGGGACACAAACTCAGAACCAGAGCCATCTGGCACTAGACCTGGCAGGAACTGTGTAAAAAGGATATTATTGGTGTATAATGAATGAAGAGGAGGAGGGGAAGAAGACTGGGGAACCCTTAACGTGATGACTGATTTAACAGGAATTAAAAGCACAAATAAATGAAATACTGGTTCACGCCTGTCTGTCTATTTACAAAGCAATGAACACATAGGTAAGCATCCCATGAAAAGAGTGTTCGTCTGCAGACTCAGGAAAGTTCACACTGGGAAAGATGCCCTTGCAACTAAAAGGGGTAGAAACTTAGGCAGCTAATAAACGGCTTAATTTTCAAAGATGCTGAGCACCATTAACTCATCCTGCATTCATCTCTGTGCCTAACTAGGGAACTATGTGCCTAGCTGTAGGCACTCATGTTTGAACACTTCAACTTTCATTTATTTTGTTAGTGAAAATTTAAATTCTTCACAGAGATCCTAAATAAACGCATCAGGAAGGAATTTTCATGGTGCATATTTCCAGTGGTTTCAGTTATATTTCCTAGATCTTTTCCAAAATTTACACACAATTTACATCTCGTCTATGTATATAAATCCAAAGAAATTGTCTATTACTTGTTTATATTTCTTCCATCCATCTATATCAGCTGTGGGCCAATCAATGAAAGGCCAAAGCATTGAAGGATATGGCATTGAAGGACTTGAATAATGCACTGTTAGCAAAGCCCATCTTCTCCAGTGGGGACTGGATCTGCTGGGAATTGTTAACCCTGTGGCATTGCACTGGGTTTCTCTGTCAATCTTTGTAAATAATCTAACTGTAGAATAATATAGTTTGCATTTCTGTATAGTTCCTTTATCTGCCAATCTTGTAGCCCTCTACAAAAACTAATGAATTAAACCTCACAGCATCTCTGTGAGGTTGCTATGTTCTCTAACACACATTTTACATATGGGTTAACTGAAACAAAGAATGGTTAAATGACTTGCCCTAGTCATATAGCAAATCAGTGGCAGAGTCTGGAATAGAACACGATTCTGAACATCTAGTTCCCTGCTCAAACTGGTAGACACCACTACCTCACTTCTTATGTAACTTCTGGGAGTGCTGATACAAGCCCTACCCAACTCCCTTCTGAGGTCATTGAGAGTTTTTCCACTGATTGATTGGGCCTGTTATTAGTAGCCCCAAATACCAAGGAATTTAAAAGCCCTGGAACCTCTTTATTTTTTGAGTAAATGTCTTCCTTCACCAGATGAGAACTAAGTTCTGGAACAGTTACAGCTTTCAAGAATCAAAAACTCACTCTCTCTTTTCAGCTTAATTCTCTGGCAATTACATTTACTATATATTTTTCATTTCCTGTTCTAAGCTTTAACAGCACATAGACTTTATACACATGACAACACATGGATAAATATTCATTTGTGAATCTCTCAGGCTATGTTGCCATTGAGGAATTCTGAGGATGTCAGAATCAGGAAAACAAAGCTTGAGTCACTTTGGGCACTCACCATAACCCCAGGAAGATTAGTTACTAAGTACACGGAGCACTTGGAAAATGTAAACTGCTATGCAAGTGCTAAGTTTCTGCCTGCTATGACAGGAAAGATAGTCCTAGGCTAGTGCCCTAACCACTGGACTAAGGAGAGGCAGGTTTGATTCCCTACTGTGCTGGTGTGACCTTGGGCAGGTCACTTAGGTCTAGATCCTCAAAGATATTTGGTCACTTAACTCCAATTGAAATCAATGGGAAATAGGCATCTCAATATCTTTGATCTGGGCCATCTGTAAAATGGGGACAATAATACTTCCCACAGGGGTGTTGTGAGAATAGATACAGTAAATGTTTTGTGAATCACCAGGGCTTGAAGATACTGCTATACTATCATTTGAAAACTGGGAATTAACAGGGTTAATTTATATCCCTTAAGGTACACAAGATATCATACCTTTAAAATGTTTCCTACAATGTGGTTGTAGCCATGTTGGCTCCAGAATATTAGAGAGAGAAGATGGGTGAAGTAATATCTTTTATTGGACCAACTCAGTTGGTGAAAGAGATGAACTTTTGAGCTCCACAGAGCTTTTCTTCAGGTCTGTGTAGCTGAAAAGCTTGTCTCTCTCACCACCAGAAGTTGGTCCAATGAAAGATATTACCTCACCCACCTTGTCTCTCTTTAAATACTTTAAAATGGTCATTGGTCACTCAGACTAATAGACAGCTATACTGTGGCCATTTACCAGACAGGGCTAGACACTTTCAGCATTATCACAAGTAACTTTGGCTAATTTACCATAGGATCCAACAGGTAAACTGTTCTTTGATCCAACAGATCAGATGGGAAGTTTTGGTTTTGTACCTATTTCAGTTTCCTGAGCACTGCAAATCATGGATTATAATTAGAGAGCTGCCATTCTCTGATGCTTATAAAAGTTCTGTGATATTTCTCAATTAAAAAAAAAAAGAAAGATCGGGGATGCTAGGGATGTAGGCATCGGTAGAAATGAAAGGCAGCCTGTGATGGCATGAATTCCTCCTTGCCCTGTACTCAGCACCAGACAGAAACAAAACTACAGATCTCAGTTACCTGACTCTCCCTTACACTTGGATTACCTAAGGGAGCTCTTATAATGTAAGTCAGGTAGCAAAAGGTCAGCCTGGACAGCTAAAGACCTAGGGCCAAGAGTTAGGGCTTTAGATTATAATGCTCTTTGTTACCTTACCAACAGGGACAAAAAGGAGAAAGCTAAATACTCAGCTCCCCCTCTTTCCTGCTGTTTCAAAGGTTCCCATCTCTAAAGTGTCAGGCACACCTGTGGCATCTTAATCAGGACTGTTTCTCTAATGTTAGCCTCTAAACATTTCATTAGGTAAAGTCATTAGGAAAGCGTATTCAGTCCTCATTAAGGCACAATTCTCATTGACTTGAATATTCCCATTAAACTTCATGGAATTTTGCCCATGTAAGGACTGAATAAGCTTTCCTGAAGTTAAGGTTGCAACTAGTTCCCATTACAATAGCCTATCTTAGACTGCCTCCCCACAATCTCCCAATAACTTTACCTTGGAAAATTGTTTTGGTCTGAAAATTGCCACATTTACTGTGAGGACATAGAAATAAACTAACATATTTTCTTCAAACCTGGCAGAAAATGTATTTTTAGTTAACAGTCATTAAATATTGTTTTACATTGTTCACTCTGCTTGTGAGTTATACCACTTGCCCTCATCCTGTGTTTCTCCTATCTAGTTAACCTGCAAGCTCTTTGGGGCAGGGACTGTCTACTTGTGTGTACATGGCCTAGCACCATGTGTGGACCCAGTCTTGGCTGGTCCCTTGGCACTACTCTAATAATAAGAAAGAGTTATCATTACTTGAAATTGACTTCTGTTTAAGGCTGGTTTCCCTCTAGTCAAAACTGGCTTACTCTGACCCCTTCCAGCTTTCCATGTAGTTAAATTTCCTTGAAACTTCATATGCTGGCTACATTTGAAAAGAAAACAGATTTTCAATAAGCAAAGTTCTTAATGATTCTTGTGGATGGTTTAGGGTAACTCTTCTTTGCCCTCATGCCTACAAAAAACTTGTCAATGGCTAGGCTGCTGATGAGACCACTGCCCATTATGGTGACAAGTATTATCTCATTATTTCCTTGTCTATCTGTACCCATTTGCCCTCTTGCTCTTTGGGTGCAGGGACTATCTTTTTGTTCTGTGTTTGTACTGCACCCAGCAAAATAGCATCCTGGTCTGTGATAATTACAAATATTTAATATAATAAATACAACGATTACTATAACAGGGTGTAAGCTTTCGTGAGCTAAGCTTATGCTCAAATAAATTGGTTAGTCTCTAAGGTGCCACAAGTACTCCTTTTCTTTTTGCGAATACAGACTAACACGGCTGTTACTCTGAAACCTATAACAGGGTGCAATCCTGCTCCCATTAATCTCATGGGAGATTTTTGTCATTTACTTCAGTAAGAGCAGGATAGGGCCCTAATCCAGTAAATCACTAAATGACATGAGTAGCCACAAGATGACTGCTCATGAGCATATAGTTGTTCCACAATGAAGCTACTCGCATACGTGTGTGTGTGGGCATGTTGCCCTCTATAGGCTGATAGCAGAACATAGGGACATTTTGATAGCTTACAGCTAACAGAGATTGTTCAGGTTTCAGAGTAACAGCCGTGTTAGTCTGTATTCGCAAAAAGAAAAGGAGGACTTGTGGCACCTTAGAGACTAACCCATTTATTTGAGCATAAGCTTTCGTGAGCTATAGCTCACTTCATCGGATGCAACTGTAGCTCACGAAAGCTTATGCTCAAATAAATGGGTTAGTCTCTAAGGTGCCACAAGTACTCCTGTTCTTTTTAGAGATTGTTCACAGAGCTAATATAAGCAGCAGACGCTTCAGGTTTTGGAACAGAAGGGCCAGGAGTCCTGTCTTAGTCCTGCAGGTGTGTGTGTGATTTTCTTATGGAGAGGGCATAACCCTTCCAGATTTAAGGCTGCAACCAAGGTCTGACAAGGGAAAACAAAAGCAGTCATATAAGTAAAACAAAAATCCTAATGCTTCCAAATGTTTGGGGTTTGGAAGCAGTAGGATCTCACTGACAACTGGAACATTTTTTAGGCTTTAGATACAAATAAAGAGCTCCATCCTGAAGTCTCTACTCAGCAAAAATACCCACTTTGTGGGAATTTTGGCTGAAGAAGGCCTGCAGAATGAGGTCCACTGTAGCTAGCTGCGGGATATGCTCACTTTTAGCTGACCACTCCTTTAAAAACCTGTTTGTCTGTTTAAAAAAAGTGAGAAATGCTTTGTTGAGTCAGTTAAATTGGGATGGTCATTTGGATATGCCCGTGAATTTTCATCAGAACACATTTCTAAGAGATGCAGGGGAGATTCCCATTGAATTTGGCCCAAATAGGACTAAAAAAAAAAAAATTGTGGGGGAAGGAAATAATCTTTTAGTCACATTGGAAAAGCAAAAATTCTGAAACAAATACTAAGCGGAGCAGTTTAAAAGGATGACGTAAGCCGTCTCACCTTGATAGGTCAGACAAACTGTTTGTGCCTCCTCCAGATTCAGCAGCCAGGAACTGATACACCAGTTTTAAAAATGTGAGAATAAGCCAAATGCTGAGGACCAAATTCCAATACACTCACTCCCTTTGAGTAGAACCAAGAAATCAACGAACTAGTCACCAAATAAGTCATTACACAACATGAGTAAAGGGATCAAAATCTGACACTTCATAATAGCAACAACGCTTTATGGTAATAAAGCGCCTTCCATTCAAGATCGCAAAGTTCTTTACAAACCTTAGTTCATTAAATTTAAGAACTTATTCTAAACATAATAATTTAGCATAAATGGAGATGAAAATTGTTAAAGGTTTTCCTCAATATTTACAAAGGCTTATTTTTCTTTCAGAGAATTTAATTATCTCTTTGCCCTCCATGTTAAAAAGAATAAAGAAGTTGTTCAGACTTTTATCTTTCCTCATCAAACTGTAAACATTCCTTTTCAGCCTCATTTTCCCCCAGCCTTTGATTCAAAGAGCTGAAGGAGCTCTTGCTCTGCCTTGAAATTTTATTTAAAATTAAGAAAAAAAAAAGGGGGGGGGGATGAGAAGGAGAGAAAAAATCCCTTTTCCTGACTAATACTAATAATACAGGTCAAAATGTCAGTCGATCTACAATTAAATGGAAAACAAAAAAGGTTTTCCCTTTTTTCCCCACAGTACAATAGTACTGGAATATAAATTACCGATGAAGATGAAATAATACTTCAAAGCACACGGGGAAGGGCAGCACAGTGTTTACAAAGTATTTTCAATGGCATGATGAAACATTGAAGAAGACGGTAACCCATTGATTTCAGGGGGTATTGGTGAATGGTTTAAAACTAGCATGCGGTAGGATTTTAGGTCCCTATAGTCTGTGACCCCATGATATGCTTTGTTTAACAAGGGCAGCTGCAGTTATCAACAGATGTTTCAGCAATAAATAATTGGTATCATCTCGGAAAAGACCCATCTACCTGGGGAGCGGGCATAATGCTGAAAACACTGCTCCGCTATTACAGCCACATTAATCTCCTATCTATCCAGCTTTCTTGGGGAGTTTACTGCAGGTGTTTGTCCTGGGAGAGAGCAGACAAATGCTCCAAAGTTAGAAAGCTTTGTGAGGACTGTAAAGGAGGTTGGCCTCTGCCATAAATTTCTGTCTAGGGCCACACACACCAACAGAAAAAAAGAAAATACCAAAATAAATTCAGAATTACAATAAAATCCTCCTTATCAGTGGAGCGTACGAAAGCAAACCCTCCCCACTTATTAGTAACATGTAAGGTGTTCAACTCAAGCTTCCAATTTTCTTTTTTTAAAGCGACTTGCGCTGATGTATAAAAAATATGACTGAAGTTCCTGGATCCAAAACTTGTCGGCTTTACTCAGGCCTGGCTCCCAGTGAAGTATACAAGATCAAGAATGGAATCCCTGCCTTAGTGAAGTCATTAAGAGTTTTGCCATTCATGTCAGAGCAGCCAGGATTTCTCCCCAGGTCTCTTGGGCCTGACTCCCCTTTCACTTGCACCAGTGTAATTCTGCTCACTAGTCCTGATGTACCTCACAGTAAGGGAGAGGAAAACTGGCATCACCTCATCTTCAGTTTTAACTCTGTTTTTAAACAGGCACCAGGAACCTAAATATCACACTTGACTTTAAAATAAACAAACAAGCAACACTTAATATTTCTATAACTGGAAAAGGCTGAGAAAAAGTGGGTTTTTTTATCCGGTTTGTTTAGCTTGAACTCATCACCTTCCAGGCTTGGGTCTTTATGCACCAGATATTGTTTAGGGCTCAATCCTACAAACCCTTTCTTGGGTGAGTAACCCTTACGCTTGTGAAAAACCCCATTTAAATCAAAGGGGTTTCTTGCATGACGCAGAAACACATTTTTGCAGGTTTCTGTTGTGGAGTTTCGTTCCAAAACCGAGGGCCCAATCCCACATGACCTCACTCATGAGAGGATTCCTTACTCTGTGCTATCATTGAACTAAAAGAGTTCTGTATTTTTTTAAAATCAGGTTTTACAAAATATTATATAAATATGTATTTCAGGATTTTATTTTAAATGTCAATGCAAAGTTTTCTGGGAGGATTTGAACATTCTCCTCTGTTGCTGGAAACCTGAACACAACAGCATCACAGTAGTGCAAGATCACTGGAACGTTAAAGGGGCTAATAAAGTGAAAGTGACTAATCTATTATTATTATTATTTATTTGTTTGTATTACCATAGCAACTAGGAGCCCCAGTCCTGGATCAGGACCCCATTGTGCAAGGCAAAAACAGAACAAAGGCCATCCCTGACCCAAATGCATCAAGTACAAAGATTAGTAAAACAGCATAAATGAAGTAAAGTTATTTTTATGTTTTTGTTTTGTATTAATGAACAAATCATTCCATGTAGGCATACTCCTGCCCATTTATATAATTAGTCCTGCCACGGGGAATACTATCAAAGTCCTTTTAGGTTCTGCAAACATTTTTCCTTTAATATTTGAGATACTTTCTTTCCTGTACCATTATACAGTAGCAAAATATTGTACACGTGGAGATGTCACTGCTTCCACCCATTATATCCTGCCTGGAGCCTTTTTGGGTATGTCTACACTGCAATTAGACACCTACGGCTTGTCCATGCCAGCTGACTTTCACTGGCGGGGCCTGGGTGAAAGGGCTGTTTAACTGCAGTATAGATGTTCAGGCTCGGGCTATAGTCCAAGCTCTGGGTCCCTCCCACGTCGGAGGGTCCTAGAGCCCGGGCTCCGAACATCTATGCTGCAATTAATCAGCTCCTTAGCTAGAGCCCCACGAGCCTGAGTCAGCTGGCACAGGCCAGCCATGGGTTTTTAATTACAGCATATACATACCCTCTGATGCCCACCTCCTGCATTGTCCACTGGGACTCATTACTCCACTATGTGTTGTGCTCTGAGTTAGGCCATTTTCCCCCACTACCAGGCATAGCAAGAGAGTCTCTTAACATTCAACATAAAGGCTCTCATTGGGTTGCCAGCTGGGAATAGGAGTGAACATCATCTTAGATCTCAAGTTCAAGTCTGAGTCCCAGCTAGCCCACAGCACAGAAATATAACAGTAGGGCCTGATTTTACTCACACTGGTATCAATGGAAGAACTATTAATTTCAATGGGTGCAGGACTGGGCTCCCAGTTTCTGAACAGCAATACTATCCTTTATCCTTCCACCTTTCGTTATGTCTACCCTATCTGTAGATTAGGTACTCCATGGAGAGTGATGAAACAAAGCCACTGTCTCCAGAATACGGATACATTAAAATCACAACGGGAATGATTCTAAGCTGTTCAAACTAGTCGGAACCCCGTCTCATCTGGGGAATTCAGCGAGGGAAGTGATGGAGTCCCATACCTAGTCTGTATGTGATTGGCCCTTTTCTGGTAGCTGCTTCCGCTGATCAGTTCATCAACAAAATCATTGTCTGCTAAATTACAGTGAGGAATGGTGTCATCTGTGTAACAGTAAATATAGTGGACTAGGGCACTATACATTCAAGAATTGCATTTGTAGATTTTAAAGGAACAGGTGTGTTGAACTTCATACCAGTAATTCATGCAGCCTTGCACTGATCATATCTTGCAGGTTTGTTTTGTCTTCTGGGCCTATGGCTTGTTTGTATTGCCACTTCTCTGGCACGAAGGGCCACTTCATTTCCTTTGCCTCTTCAATAAGGGTCCTTAGATCATCAGGGAGCGAAGCTGAAAAGGTCAAAGTGCAGTTAAGGAAATTGCAGACGATTCAGCCTCTAGTGTTATGATGTAGCATTTAACCTGCAAAAAGCATTCCCTTGCCTGCACCTCTTCTCAGTCACTACAAGCTGTTGGTTTTTGTCACAAGAGTAATAATGAGAGGGGTGCGTCTCATCAGTTGCTCTGCTATGCCCTGCAGGTAAATTGGGGCTGCCAGCCATTAAAAAGGTTTTTAGCAGGAAGTAAAACACTTTGGTGGCCGTCTATGCGTGAAGAACTAGAGAAAGAAACGTAGGAAACATTTTCCCCAAAGTGAGAACAGGGTTTTTGGCTGAGTGAATTAATCCAACAGCATGGTAAACCTATCCCCTTCGCTAAAGACTGTATTAGAAATCTGCTAATGACTAAAAAGGACTAAGATAATTAGAAGGCTGGGAGAGTTTGTTAAATAATTCTTCAGTGTCCACATTTGCCACAAAGGTCATTGGTAATGAATTATTCAACCTGCAGTAGTAGAAATAATTATGGATCACCCCCCTGCGCGTGCACACACACTCCCAGTACCACCATGAAAGGAGTAATAAAACTCAGTTATGTAGGAAAACAAAGAAGAAATTATTCAGTCCATTTGAATGGCTGATGTATGGCACAGGGAATTAATTCTCTACAAATGCCCTGTATTTACCAGCTGAAACTGCATCATCCATACAGAAAATCCATGGACCAAATCTTCTATGCAGTCGGGTAGTTCCTTTGTAGTCCATGGAGCTACACTGATTTACACTAGCTGAGGATCTGGCAACATGTGCCTGTACTGTTATGCTTCATTTTCAGTTTATGTTAGAAGTAATAATACTCCATAACATATACAGTAGAATTTTCAGAAGTGTTGTGCATAGATTAACCCTGCTCCTGCTGGAACCAATGGACCACTGACTTCAATGGAAGCAGAATTAGGCCAATTTTACACTTTTGAATTCCACATTGGCAGTGCCTTACATCTGAGGATCTCTAAGTCCTATTTAAAATGGGTATTGTACAGATGGGAAAACTGAGACACAGTGAGGTTAAAGGCCTGATTTTCTGAGGTGAAGAGCACCCAACACTACCATTGACTTCAAGTGGAATGTTGCACGCTCAGCCCCTCAATGATTTGCCAAAGGTCACACAGTGAGTCAGTGGCAGAGTTAGGAATAGAATAGACTAGGCATGAATCCCGGTCTCATGACTCTCAGACCTCTATGCTAACTACCAGAACTTGATGACTCCCAGTGCTAATAAAAGTGGATTAACCAGGGATTATTGACCAGTCGGGATTAATGGCAATCATCAGCTATGTATCTAGCTCTAGCTGGTCATTGATCCCCAGGAAAAATCCTGTTCTGAGATCATCATTGCTTAATGACATAATGAGCTAAATGTACTTCTACATTTCTACAAAATCATATCTTAGAGATAATAAATTAAAACCTACATTTCTTATCCTTATTAAAGTCAATTTACTGATAGTGAGATGTATTGGGCTGTAGAATAGTTTTCCTTGGAAAATGATGGAAGCCCTGACATTCAGGGCCAAATTTTCAAAAGTTGCCTTTAAAATTATGCCCAAATTCTTGCACATATTATCTCACTCAAGTGACATTGCACTGCAGTTATATGTTGCTACCACCCCACAAGCAGCCAGGATTCCCCAGTGTTCTGAAGCACTGTCTGGGCATTGACTGTATTATTCCCACGGCTGTACAGTATGGCGGAGAGTAAAGGCATGGAAATCTGGCTCAATGGAATGGACAGAGGGGATTACAGCTATGTAGCATGCTCACCTCTTCCCAGTGCCAACAGCAACTCTATGACAACAACTGTGGTGACACATAAATAGGACTGAGGGAAGCTTGGCTGACCACAAAGAAGACAGAACTAAGATCCTGCCTTTTTATGTACAGTAGCCTTATTAAACGAAGAGGAAGTTTCCCCTGGCCGCCTCCCCAGTGGAGCATGGTGGAGCCTGCTTGGAGACACTGAGTCCCAAAAGGTGCCATTCGGATACGCTACTGGGCTGTCCCATGTGGCTGACACCTCCAGCAGAGGAGCTTTTCATCTCCCAGCTTCCCCTTCAGCCCAGAGCCGCAACTGCAGCAGAAGAAGGAAGAGGACAGGCAGGCAGGCAAGCAATATCTGCAGAGATGCCAGAGTCAACTTTTCTGCCAGAGTGACTTCTTTGACTCAGACATTTGTAGTTAATGGATTTAACAGTTGCTGATATTGACTTGCTGCACCCCACTGCTTGCAACTTCCGAATGCTGCCAATCTCTCCCTTTCTTCTTCCTCATCTTCCCCCTCCCCAATAAAAAAAAAAGCACACTGAATTAAATAATACCGACATATAGAGGACAGTAACAGCACCAGGCATTACAAAACTAGTAAATAATGTGGTTTGGGACACTCATAGGCAGGCTCTCTGAGAGCATAACTGTATTACTGTTACCCTTAACCTGCTATTGTTTGTTTGCATTAAACATTTTATTTTAATTAGGCCCCAATCCTGCAGGTGGACTCTGTTCCCATTTGGATACAATAAAAAACAAAGGATAGAATATGGCCTCATCCTTTCCTATTATCTTAACCAAATGTCCTTGATTCTGTGTTAGTTAAAAAAGAATTTAGGACAAAATTTTCAAAAGCACCTAAGTCACTTGGGAACTTTAGTCTCATTTTCTAAAGTGACTTGAGCAATTAGGCCAAGATCCTTAAAGGTACTTAGGTGCCTTACTCCCACTGAAATCAGTGGGAGTTTTCAATGGGAGTAAGGTGCCCAAGTACCTTTGAGAATTTGGGCCTTACGAACCTAAGTCTCATTGAAAGTCAATGAGTCTTCGATTGTCTTTGGGAGCAGGTCTTCTTAAGCATTTGTAATGTGCCTAGTAGAATGGGGCACCAAACCTTACTGGAGCCTCTGGATGTGACTGCAATAAATACAATTATTGTATTGTGTTGTGCATTGTAACATCATCTATGGAACCATAAAATATTGCAGTGGCAACTATAAATAATATTGTACTCTTCAGCCAAAATCCAAGCACCACCGATTTTATGGCCTGGCTGTGTTATCTCTGTAAGCAATGTAAATTCACTGCTAATTAGGAGGGCTGAAGAAGGAGATGAAACTACACTGAAGCTGATTTGAAGGATTTATAAACAAAACAAAAAACCTTAAATAAGGTATGGTGAGGATTCTTTTTTTCCCCATTTGTGTGTGCATTTGGTTTTCAGTTCCTGTGTTTGGTCCGAAAACCAGTTTGACAAAGGCAACGTCTGTGGTAGGGGAGAGAAGAAAAACCCTCAGCGTTTGTGTTCAGAGAATCCCCTTGGCTCAAACTGCTGCCATAAGTGACCCTGTACTAATGCCATTCTGTTGGAAGCACATGTGGGCTTGATGAATCAGTTATATCACAATCTGATTGTTACTGCTGTTTAAAAGCCACCTGCCATAGGAAAGGGGATCTGCAGTCTGAGATCATCCAGCCAACCTGCAGTCTGTGCCCTCCAGTGGAATACACACAGAGACAGCAATTATGATTAGGTATTAATATTATTATCACTGCCCCATTGCAAGTGGATTTTCTTCTTTTAGCCAGCCCATGGCAGCCATTCCTAAGAAAAGCCTGAGCCTCACTTCAGTCTCTGATCACTCACTTCCTGAAGCAGTTTACCTGAAGGGCCATGTCTAATTTAGTAACTATAAGGGCACTGATTTACCTTATCTGGAACTAAACTGATTATTTCTCATGCTTTGTGGCATTTAATAGGAGAAAAGAAGAAGAGAAGGATGGAGAAGAAAGCGTTACCTGATTAGGAGTTCAACAGTCCATTCTAAAGAGTGATAAAGCTTAAAGGAATTTGTGATGAGAAAACAAAGTACCCTTTGTAGAAAAAGAAAAATCTTCCCGTATCTATAACAGAAACCTATCCACTACCCTCAAACACAACCATGCTCAGAAACTAACTGAGGTGCTTGATAGCCAGCTGACCTCCCAGTAAGAGCATGGGTTTGAAAATCTGTTCCAAGCAGACTAGAATACAAAATGGGTCAAGAATGGACTAAATAATATTATGATTGACTCACTCATGCAAAGTGGGGAGAATGCACTGAATGTATATAATACCAACTACAGACAAGTGAACTAGTTGGCGAGAGGCACGTGCACTCTCCGATTTAAAAAAAAAAGGGTTTTGGTGCTTTTAAAAAAATCTCAGATTCAACTATTAATATTTTCCTTCGTATTCATTGCATGAATAATTTTTCTGTGTGGCAAAACAGAAGAGGCATACTCTCCAGCTGGTGACAGAAAGAAAGACACTCAGAAAACAAATTCAGTAATGAAAACTCAAAGGATTTCCTCAAGTGCAAAATAAAAGCTACGATGGTATAAGGTTGGGTAGTCCCTTGGAAAGCTTATTACAAGAGAATAGAACTAACCGTAACATTCTGCAGGTTTTCGTGTCTAATGCAAATTTAAATTTCACTGGAATTGAAATAATTCAAAACACCAAGCATCACACAATGCTGAAATAAATGCTAGCTTCTCCATAGGACAGGCAATGTAAAACTCTTCCATCCTAGCACTCATTTTGCATGTATTTATTCCAAATATTAAATGGCAGAGGTTATTCTTTCAATATGGATATTGCAAGTGTTTTTTCTTGGAACACCACTTGTAAAGGTGTTGAATGTTTTACAAGAAAGAGATTCAAATGGTGAGATTTTTTTTATGAGGAAAAACTGTTAAATATATAAGCAACACACAAATTCCTCGTGACAGGAAAGTAAATAAGTGCCAGCATTCAGAAGTTGCATCTTTTTTTTAATAATTGAAATTTATGTGCATCAGCAAACTTTTGGGCATTGTTCTTCCCAAACTAAACTGCTCCTTATAGGCTCATGTTTACTGAAGCCTAAAATTGGAACTGACAGCAATTCACTGCAACAAAGTGGGCTTCTTTCCCTGCCTGCCTGTAGCCCACATCCCATTCATGCCCTAGAAATCCAGTCAGCTCCTGACACTGATCTTCTGAGAGAAGAAAAATAGGACAGGGATGGGGATGTGTCACTGTGGCAAGGAAGTTCACAACAATGTGCTGGTTTGTTCCTGGGGCCTCTCGTTGGGACCTCACCTTTGCACTGCTGGTATTCTCTCTTGTCTTCCTCCGATGCATCAGACAGCTTGGGTGAGAGCACATCCAGCGCTTGCTTGCACTCCTGAAGCAGCGTAGCCACTACTTTTTGATTATTCATGATGCCTGCTCCCACTCTGCTGCGAATCGGGCGTCCCTGGGTGAGCAGTGATCAATTACCTAGGAGAAGACACAAATTCTAAATGAAAAGGATCCCTTCAAGGCTGAGGTACCTGGTGAACAAAAGAGAGGGAAGATGATTAACTAAAGCATCATCAATTATCTGCGAGACTCAAGCAGGGAGAGATAATAGGGGAAATACATGACAGCCCCGGAAGACTTTATTAGAGGAGTGTGTGAAATAACTGCAGGGTCTCTGTGACAAACTGTGCAAGGCAAACATCTCAGAGGTACCAGAGAGCAGAGAGAAAGGGCTTGCTTTTCAATGGAGCCGTAAAATCACAAGCAGTGAAGTGACTAGCCAGGGTGTACTGAATCCCTTTTCACTTAGGAGACTCACGCAGTCAAGTGCTTTTAGTTTGAACTGAATTGTAGACCTTTTAAACACAGAATTACAGTGAATTTTCAAACACTTGCTGGGTGACATGGCATATGCTTAGTGGAGCCTGTAGGGAATAGTTAGGCTGTATAATTTTTACTCATGGGCATCGTAGTATGCAGCTCTCTCCTATGCATCCTCCCACCAAACTTCCCTAATCAACAACACACGCTGATAATCCCCCAATACAATATTCTCTCTAAATAATATCTTGAAAGGAATCTGTCCCAGCATTCAAGATTTCAGAATCTATATCTAGAGATACTAGTGTTTGATTCAATGGCTCTCAACACAGTGTGACGTAGACAAACTATACACAAAAAATCTAGCCTGAAATTACAGAAAACTATGGAATTCAGCTACAACAGCCACCTTAGAACATAGAGGGGGAAGAGGACTGTTTTTTATATTTTGGGTGGGGCTTGTAGCACTGCCTATTATTAGGATTGCCTGACATTTCCCATTATAAGGTCCTGTTTTCAGTTGCTTATAACTTTGTCGAACGTAAACCATTTTGGCTGAAATTT
This sequence comes from Lepidochelys olivacea, assembly GCF_965140295.1. Classification (NCBI taxonomy): domain Eukaryota; kingdom Metazoa; phylum Chordata; order Testudines; family Cheloniidae; genus Lepidochelys; species Lepidochelys olivacea. Next base: position 40,826,950 of record NC_140414.1, on the reverse strand, counting down.
TCCATGTTGGGAGTCTGCTTCAGACTGGAGTTTTTAGAAAAATTTCAGCTGAAATGGTTTGGCCATTTCCAAGAATCGTATTAGAGAAAGATACATTGTTTTGCCCCTGTTAAATTTTGGTGACCTTCACTTTGAGAACTTCTAGTGTCCCCCCATTTTGGAGCAGGGACTTGAAGTTTGGCATGGGGTGGCCTTTGTGTCAGGGATGAGTCTTCTGATGACCCTGTGAAAATATTCCAAACTTTGGCCAAGTTATAAGCCTCTGAAAAACTGAAGTTGATGCCTGCTCAGAAGACACTTGATTTTAGCACTGAAATTCCCCAAAGATTCCAGTTGCACCAGGCATGCTCCAACTCAGGACTGATCAGGGCTTTCCCTGCATTGCATCTCAGAGCTGCTGCAGGCTGGGCTGAGTCCAGGTTCAGGTCAGGGTCCTGAAACTGAGAACAGAAAGCCTGTCAATGACCCCGCTGTTAGGCCCAGGCAGTTTGGAGGACAAAGCTGCTTGATTCAATGCAGAGGGGACAAGAGCTGGACCTGCAAGGGGAGAGAGGGATAGATTGGCATAAGGAACCTGGGTAGTAACTGGGACAAAGAGTTGGGGGGCAAACACTGAGATTGGACAAGAAGCCAGGGAAGGAAAATTGAGACTGGAAAACATGGGGAAGGGGCAACCGGAGGCCAGACTTGGGGGAGACAGACAGATTGGATGAGCTAGAAGGAAAGGTACTGGGACTTGCTGGTCAGTGAGACTGGGTTAAAAAGATGGGGTGACTGGGAATGGCTGGATAAAGAGAAGGGTAGAGACAGGGATGGGAAGTCCAAAGCGATGTTGCCTGATCTATTAATTGTATGTTGATTATATTACTAATTTAGTTTCCCTAATTAGCACTCTGAAGTTTGGTAGGTTCTTGTATCAAGATTAGGCCCAGTATTATCAGAACTACTGTTACAACCATGTACATCCTAATGTAACATGCACACTCTGGTTTATAACAGTTTTATTAATACAATTAGCAAATTCACAAACACTCCAACCCACCAAACCAGGCAGAAATAAGATAAAATGCATGGAGCATCCATATACTTATCCCCATATCTTGCAAAACAATCTTAAGTGTTAGTTATCTTCTTCCTCACCATCACGAGTGGTCATCATCCTGGTATCTCCCAAGAGCTACGTCTCTCCCTCTCAAAGCATACAGGCTGGGGTACAACTTTCATAATGCATTATGCCAAGGATTTTGGGGCCTTATACCTTAATTAATTTGGCTATGCTACTGTTTTACAGACCTTGAGGCTTTGTAGGCTCATTGCATTATACCCAGGCTTCCCCTAGCACATACCTATACCTATAGGCTACAGTGATAGATCTAGGACTTTCTGGGCAAGTAGACTGGGACTGGTATCAAAACCCTGAGGAGTGGAGACTGGGACTGGCTAGGTGAGGAGAATGGAATTGGGACAAGGAGCAAGGGGTGAGGAAGAGACAGGATTAGGGCAGGGCCACATTGGAAACGATGGGGCAGAAATGATCACATTTTGGGGGAGGGGGGCACAGCAGAAAAGTCTGTGCCTACTGCAGAACACTGCCCTACAGAGCCTGGAATGGAACCCAAGATCTCCGAGTCTCCCCACTCCTCAGCGGTCAGCAAATATCTCTGAAACCCTGGCAAACTCTCTCATTCTGCGCCAATGCTGGTCCACATACAGGATGACAACCTGCTACCTCTAGCCGAGGTCAGTGTGGTGGCTCTAAAGGTTCCAGTTCTGCCAATGACCCGTGTGGGTGCCAATATCATACCACCTGATGGAATTTCTGGGTTTTTTTTTTCCATTTGGAAATTACACACAATAAACTATGTGTGTAATAAACAATTAAACATTATTAAGGTTGCAAAGTTGAGCACTCAAAAGTCAGGAAATGCCAGAATAAAGTTACTTGTGCAACCTTTTATCTGCATTTGTTGCAGAAGCTGGAAGATGAGTAATGAATGAGGCAAGGGATTACAGGAAGAGAAAGGATGGTCTCGTGGTGAAAGCACTTAAATGCTGCAAAGAACAAGCACATGCTTTTAAATCACTCCTACATTACTCAGGGTTTCACTGATTTATGAAGCATGTTCTTTTTGCAGTTACAGTTCAGGACAGAAACAGGTGGCAAATTCTCAGTTTTAAATCCTATACCTCTGGAACAGTCTCCTGTCACTAGTCTTCTTTATGTTAACAGGAGTTTTGTTCACTTCACATGAACCCACTGGAAGGAATTATGACTTCAGTACATTCGTTGTAACAGTTAATGCTTGAAAGTGAGTCAGTGGAGGATGGGATGCTCACAAATTTGGTGGCTGCCCCTGAACAGGGATGGGTTTTTCACAGCATGCCTATAGAAGATTGCCCCACTCCACCAGTGCTGTCTTCTCCCTAGTGTTCATCAGTGATGGTAGGAATCGAAATAGGCCTGAGCCAGTTCTCTGCATTCTTCCAAGCATGCAGAACAGTCAGCAGAGCTCCACTGCCAGCAGAAGATAGGGAAATGGCAAGGAACTACTTTCTGGTTATGTGGTCTCTTTAGCTCCCCAGGCAGAGGGACTGCTGGATGCTCTTTGGGGACAATGAAAGAGGGAGCTATAACGCTCCCTAAGACTGTGGTCCCTCTAGGGTCTGCATCACCCCACAACACAAGGCTACACCTAAATGACACAATCTAGCTTGGAGGCCTGGTCTTCACTACAAAACATTATAGTGAAGACTCCAATTAACTTATAGGATACTGACCACAACAGTATATCCAGCATAGATAAGGCACAAACCGTGTTCAGCATCATGTCAGCTAGTCATGTTTAAACCCTAATTTAGCTATTAATAACTTAAAAACAAACAACAATTATCCTGAGGTTAAAACCTACCCTCTCTTCTTCCCCCCGCTCCAAAAAAAATTTCAAATCTAAATAACAAGTGAAATTGTAGGCCAAACTGATTTGTCAAGATCACTGGAAAAGGCTCATCACAACTTCGCTTCACAGAGATTCCTTTTCCTAAGCATCTTTTGTACAGGGATAAGTAGTGAGAACTTCAGTTTGCTAAACCTGGTAGCATTGCTGGAAAAGTACATCCTTATAGTACCAAAGCACTCTCCGCCTTGTCCCATTAGGGCTAAAGAAATTGATCTAGTTACAGGCTACCTGTCAATCAAAGAAAAAAAAAAAAAAGCTCTCAACTCAAGCTACTATAAAACACCAGAGCTACATTTACCATTAGGGACACTGACATCCAATTGATTTATCTGACTAAACAATCCTGTCTATGAAGGGGTGCATGTGACAGTCCCATGAGTACATCTCCGGTTAAGACAAATCATCCCTGCCATATGGCCCTAGTTCCATTCCTGCATGTAAATAGATTTCTTTAAAAAAAACAAAACTTGCTTTTCTGGGGAGCACTTTATTACCATACATACATGTATTAGTTTACACACAGTCTCTCTCTCTTTTCCTTATACATATATTCTGTAGTGAGAGAGAGAGAGAGAGACCCCACCGACTTGGAAATAGCGTGCATTAGCAGCTGGTTGAAGAAGAAATGTTTTGGGCCACATCATCCCAACTTCAGATAAATGCTCACAGAAAAAAAAAATTCTGCTAAAAATGCACTAGAGCAAGAAAGAACAGGGAGCTGGCCTTAAACACAGTGTTCAAGGAACAGGGAAATCAAAGGGAGCTTTGCAAACATGGTCCGACTTGTGTTGCATACATTGCAGCTGGACTTGGGAATCTGGCCCATTATTCTTTAAGTAAGACTTGAGAAACGTGTATATAGGTTTCCCCAGCTCACTCTGTGATTTTCAGTAGTTTTGAGGATATTTTTGTCTACCACAAAATCCTACCCCAAATATACAAGAAAACACTTTTTCCCCTTGGAATTCAATCACCTCTTCCAGGCTGTCCACTTCCAAGTTGCTCCCAAGGTGAATGATGGGTTAAAAAAAAAATCAAAATCCATATTTAGTCACTTCAGAAATAGTTTCCCATAAAAGATCTATACCTCGATAGTAACTGCAGAGTATAGTCAGGAAGAATAAGTTTTCTTTGAGTTATTGAGCACCACAGTGTAGATTTTGATCTATAAGTCCTAAAACTTTTATTGGGAAACAATTTGGCTCACTCTTCAGTTGTTAGTGGGCAACAGGTAGTCTGTTCCCAGGATTATGAAAACCAATCCATTTTTCTTCACATTTCCCACTTGCTGCTCTGCAACAATGCTAACTATAGCATCAGGATATTTTTTATCTGGTAAACTATCAGCCTGCAAACCCACATCTCTCCGAGTAAGTATGTTTTATGTTCCTGCAGGCCATTGGGAACAAGGATGAAAACACTGGCATTTTAGATTCTACCCAGTTTGGGCTGACCATCCTACAACAAACCATTCTCCCATGCCACGTTGGACTATCGCTGAGATATTGATACAGTGACCTGGTACCGTCTTTGCTGACTTGGCCTTTGTAGATTTTTTCCCCCTTTATTCCTCCTCTGTCCCATGCAAAATATAGTCAGTATAGACTGTTAGCCAATAATCTGGGCCTGTCATACCACGCCAGCAAGAAGGAGTGGCACAGTAGCTAGAAAGAAAGGCAAGAAAGAATAAACCCACCACCCACCACGATTTTCTTTGGTGGATGCCACCGCAAAGTGAGTCTACATACTGTACAATAACGAAATATTTGTATGATTTGTTGGTATATCATGAGCTTCCATGTGTTGGTGAATGACAGAAGGGCCCCCGGGGTGAAAGCAGCCATGTGTTCATTCTGGTGCTCTCTTTTGCCATTTCTTACGTAGCTTAATAAAAAATAAAATAAATACCAATAGTATTAGAGTGCTAAATACCTCTTCACCTCCAATAAAAAGGGACTCCTAGCTTGCATGTTATGTATACAACACCCTAAAGTCCAGTATATGACCAAACGTTATCATGAGCAGATGGAAGGAGATTTAGGGCACCAGAGCGGAACAACTGAGAGACTTTAATAGGATTATGAATGTATATTTCACTGGTGTAAAACTTTTCAATTGCATTTATTAATTTTTATAAACCTAGGCCTCTTTCCTGGCCCGGTCCTGCACCACCTTGAAGTCAGTTGCAAAGTTTCCTTTGGCTTCAATATTTCAGTATCCGTCCCTATATCAGGTTCCCAAGCGTTAGACCAGCAGCTCGATAACTATGGTTCCCAGACTGCCTGCAGATTGCAGAGAAAGCCGGCAGGTCAAAAGGTGCTGGCTCCTCCTCCAAGATCCTGGGAACAGCTGAACACCAAAAGGAGGAGCCAGTGCTATAGCCTCCTCCATCGCTACTGAGGAGGAGGAGAAACAGAAGCCAGTACCTGAGGCTGGAGCCATCAGGTGGACTGGAGAGGTCAGTTATGAGCAGGAGCAACATCTGGGAACAGATTTAAGAGCCTCAAACGAGAATGCCCAGGGGAGAAGCTACCAAGTGGCTCAGCAGCATTTTCAGGGGAGCAAGACGCAGGGAGGAAAGGGAATCAGAATGCCGGGCTAGCACTGGCAAGAAAACAGAGAAGAAAGTGACTAGGCAGAAAAGCAATGTGGCCAAGGAGCAGAGGAGAAGGGAATTGAGGGGTTGCACAACATCGGCCAAAGAAAGGAAGATCTGACAGCAGGGAAACATGCAAGAGGAGAAGACAATCAGGCCCCAGGGAAAGCTGTGGGTAGGAGAATAAAGAATATGGAGAAGGAGATGAATTGAAGAGCAAAAGAAGACAGTGTAATTAATTTTTTTCCCAAGGAGGACAAAACCTTTATTATATTAAAAACACCAGAAAATACCTACCAGTAGTACTTACACAAATGCTGTAGTTGCCACACAATAGGAGTGAGAGTAGGAGGCTGGGGGGGACCAGCAGGAGATGATCTCTTTAGTAAGGTGTGGACTGCACGGTGAAAAGGTTTCAGAACCCCTGAGCTAGAACAGCACACCATCTGCCAAAAGAAAGGAATTTTAAGTTATATTGTGGGTAGGAGGAAAGTTGGGACTTCGCCTAACTAGGCTGCAATCAGTTTTGAAGCCGTTTTTGAAAAGCAATCAGCACAGACACTCCAAAAATGGAGCAAACATCATAACAATTCGAGAAGCTGTGAACAATGTTTAGAAAATGTTCACGGTGCTACGGTCCTGAAATCCCAGTTAGAGTTTCTGAGCCTTTTTTCTCTGAAAATATATTACCCTAATTTTGATCTTATTGAGGCCATGCTATAATTCCAGGGAGACCAATGGAGGGGAAGCGAAGACCTGATGATTTCCATGTGGAGGCTGTGTTTATGGATTAATCCCAACAGGGAGCAACTAAACCTCATCCCAGGGGCATTTCAGTTCGGACTCAGCACAGTCAATTGAGAAATGAGGTAGTTATTTATGACTGGGACTGTTTTGACTTTCAAATAAACATTTTAATTATTTTAAGTGCTACACTGAAACTCAGAAATCAAACACTGTTTTAATTTTTGTGTCAGCTGTGCCTCCTTCTCCTCCCTCATGCCCTTCCGTAGTGATGGAAAATTCAAGCTGAGTTTAAATTCCAGAGTGTACATGATACTCAGCTTCATGTCAATCACATCAGAAAGCATTTCCCCAAAGCAAAATCCACTGCTGTGACACATTGCTGAGAGTGGGAAGAGATGCCTTTTCTACACTAAGCAGACTTAGGGCCTGATTCTAGGAGTAACTCCAATGAGGTCAGTGGGGCTGCATCAGTCTAAAACTGATATACATGAAAGGCCCACCCTCAACGTTCATCTAGATCCAGTTAAATCAATGTACTCAACTTCTCTAAAAATCAGGCCCTCTATGACTGTCTCAGACACCCTGACACATCTCACTATAGCAAAACATTCTCATCTTTCTTCCCTGTATGTTCATGATTTGGTGATATTTTTTCTCAACTGCTTGAAGAACTTTAAAAAAAAATCTGATCCTTTATTTTTATATGAAAATAGTTATTTTTAATATATTTGCATTAAAGTTAAATGTAAATTCCATTTAGTAGAATGCAACCTTTTAACTGTTCTCTCCCTTCTAATTCATACAGGTGCAAAGCGTTCAAAGTCACGTACAGGTTGTGCTTTCGCACTTGGAGGTAGATGCTTACGCAGAGCACTGTGAATCTTTGTCTTTACCTGTGCTGCATTTTTTATCCATTAAATCTAAAGAGCCTCATCCAGTCCCCTTTAGAAGTAGGTAGCAAAACTCCCACGGACTTCCATCAGGAGCAGGATTGGGCCCCACACCTGTGAAATTTAGAAGTCTAGATGTTGTGGTTTTATTTCTACAGCAGTCTGTTTTTCTTTTCAGATCCGAATAGTCAGGGTCACATTTATATGCACTGTCAGTCTTCCAGTTCCTATTGAAAAGTCAATTTAACAAAAAAAAAAAGAAGTAGAAAATGTATACTACTAGTTCTATGCATTTATGCACTTGTCACAGAACACTTTGGGGCCAAATCCCTAGTTCATGTAAATGGTGTTGCTCCATTAATTTCAATGGAGCTATGCCGATTTACAGCAGCTGAGGATTTGGTCTCATGTCCTAGAATTTTTCTACATGTGGAAAAAGCAACACACTAGCAACCAAAGACTTTAAAAAATATCACCAGCGAGCATTTCAGCTGATCAGTATTACTATCACCCCAGCAGCAGGCAAATTCAGTTTCTGAATATTCCGACAATCACTTGTGTTTCACTAGAGTATTATTTTTTTCTGGTGCATGGAAGCTTTGCTTTGTCAGAGATAATGAAAGAGACATGGCAAAGCTATTTGCTAGGGGCTTTTTATTTTTTTACTTCTCTGGTTTAAAGATTAGATGTTTTCTTTTTGTAAAGCTGGGTATACCAACTGGCATTGGCTGTATTAAAATAAGGAAGAACCTCAATCAAAAAAGCCTCTCCAAAGGCAAGCTTTCTTGTTAATATGCACAAACATGAAAGGCTTTCTTTTCATCCTATACAACTACAGTGTGTGTAAATTGCAGGGGGCTCATTGGCATAAATCTCGGCTGTGACCTCTGAGGTAAACTGGATTTACATTACTTTCTGACAAGAATTAAATGAAGGCCTTGTGGATATACGAACAGCCTTCTAGACTGCAACAGATGGGCATGAATGTGCTCCCTAGGCAAACTATCAGTGACATCTGTGTCCTCCAAATTCTGGTGGTCTCAGCCAATTAACAGGCAAAAGGAGAGAAGGCGGGGGGGGGGGGGGGGGGAAGCCGCCCTCTGTACAGCCACCCCTAGTCAAAACTGAAGCAGAAGTGCTTGTGTTTAGAAATGGGATCAGGAACAGCCCACAGCAGTGAGGGAATTGTTATTAGGCTCTACAGAGATAAGCATTACAGAAAAAGCTAATGTGGATAGGTTAGATATTATTAAAACAGAACAAATTCTGCCCCCCAGTTAAACCAGTGTAAACCCAGAGTAATGTCATTACTGAGATAGATTTGTTCTGGTGTAATGGAAAGCAGAATTTGGTCTTATAAGCAGAGATAGGCCCAAAACAAAACACTTCATCTAACCCCACTTACCCATACTTTGGGAAAGCTTAGATCCAGGTCTGGAGCCAAACTTGATGGCTGCTTCCTATCTCTGTAGTGGGGTGAATCAGAAACTGGATCCAAACATCCCTAATTCACAACTGGACTTTCAGCATGGCCTCACTTTATTTGTAAGCCATATGGGCTCCTGAGAAAAAGAGCTCAGGTGAGTAATGTAATAAAGATTGGAGACAGAATCCCTGTTACCTACCTTGGCCATTATTGAAAAACAGTGCTTTGGGGATGGATTGTAAATATATCCACTGGACATTTAAGGATCCTTCATATGGTTCTTCAGAGAACTTCAGATTTTTTTCAGTGTGGTACAGATACTGAGTAGAACATCAAGAATGTTCTTTATTAGTAAAACAAAAAAAAGTCTCAAGTGATTTATTTCAAAACTGTTTTAGCTTTTAAGGGAATAAAGTCTTTAAGGGAAATGATCTATTCAGAATGAAGCATTAGAGATTATTCTTTTGAATTTTAGGGGAACATCCATGAAATTTAAAAACAATAGACATTTACATAAAACTTTGATCCTGATGATGAGTGCAAGGGACTGGACTAGATGACCTCTCGTGGTCCCTTCCAGTTCTATGATTCTATTTGAGAAAACCAGACATCACCACACTAATAAGCACCTAAGAAAGAAAACTTCTAACAGGTGAAGTTTCACATTGCACTTTGTTTTAGGTCTTAAAAAAAAAGTTGTCAGTAAAAAATTTAGATTTCATTGCTCTCCAGAATGTATCCTCATTAAACATTTCCCTTGAGAGTTAGCATTTTTAAGATAGGTGGGGGTTTAAAATAATCTCCCTCAATTCTCCATGTCTATGGAAGACTTGTCCTTCTTGCAGTTGCATGTAAATATTCCCTTTTCAGTTAATTCACCCATAGCTATATCCACAAAACAAGATACATAAGGGAAGAAGGGACTGACGCAGAAGTACTGAGAACCACAACTTTCACTGAATTAAATGGGAGATGCTTAACTTTAAGTATGTACTTAAGTATTTTTCTCAATAGCAGTTCTTTCCTGAATTTGGCCATATATGCACAATTTCACTGTGGTATAAAGACACTTCACAACTTGTACACATTTCTTTCACACAGCCATTTGCACTGTCCATAGGAGCCAAAAAAGGCTGCCTGCAAGAATATTTGCATGAGCAGCATTATTCTGGAGAACATAAAATTGTCTCCTCGATCTGTAAACCAAAAATGTAGAGCAATTGGCCACTTTATGTACGAGGGGATGTAAAGGAGAGGGGAATTCTGGGGCAGAAACTGATTCCTAAACTGTTCAAACTTTGTTTACTTATTAACCAGAAATGTTAAAACAAACAAGCAAGCAAACCCAACCTGAGTCATTTTTGAAATGCTCTGCTGCTCCTGTTGGACTATCCTCTGTGCCTCAGGTGTCTATTTTCAACAGACTGTGCAGTACACTGCTCTATATTCACTCCACATTCATAGGCCATTGGTTCTTGTTGCTTGATAAAACTGGCTGATAGGATGGTGGATGTGAAATGTGTACTGTAAGCTGTTCCTCATGAAACATAAGTGTGTAAATATTTCCATTACTTCCCTTAAGAACAGTCCAAAAGTCCCAACTTTTTACCTCCTCCACCCCCAACTGATACCTCTAGCATAACACAGGGTGCTAACAGCAGAAGGGATCTTTGGCTAAATGCAGAATTGTGATAGTGTCAGGACTTGGTGTACAAAAGCACCTGTTGTTTTGCTCTTGTAGTGATTTTAAAAGTGCTAATTCTGGCTCTCCCCCTCTCTCCCAAAACTACCACTTCACACACCATTATTGGATGCAAAAGAGGGAATAACTGAGAGACAGATCAATAAATTTAAAAGATCTTTAACAAAAAGACAATGAATTTGGTACAGCACATATTTTTAGATCAAAGATGCCTTTGAAGTGACAAACCCCTAATCCATAAACTACTGAAGCACTTCCTTTCTGTTCCAAACTACTTGTTGTCAAATAAAATGGAAGTTAAGGAAATTATCTTTATCTGAAAATGGCCAAAAGAAGCCATCACCTAATGACAGCTTTGTCACAAATGACAATTGGGGAAATTGTTAGGAAGGCGAGGCCTAACGACTTGAGAAATAAGCTTGCTGTTTGCACTAATCTGGTCATGCAGCCCCCCACACACAATTCCAGTCATCTTGCTGTGTGAAACAGCTAAGTCTTTGTCACTGTTAACAGCGGCTGGAAAGACTTCTCTTTCATGAATATGTATCACCAGTCCTCCGTGTCTGCAGAGACAAACCCTTCAAAACTGCAATATAAAAAATAAAACACCCCCCACCCCAAACAACCAACCAACAAAAAACAAAATCCTAAGCTACTGAGCTGAGCGGAGTGAAATGCTAGTAACTAATGAAAGCTCACGCTTTGGTAATCAAGCCAGAGGAACCCTCTGCTCAAAGCCTTTCCTAGGACTTTTATTTCCCAGCAAATTGAGATGAAGCCTATAGAGCACTTCACATCTTCATGTGTAAATGTGCAAAACCTAAATGACCCCATAGGGGTATATTATGCATCTATCTCTATATTTATACCAAATATTTGACCAAATGTGTTGCACATGTATGAAAAAAACTGGCTGTATATACAAAACCGTGGGCCTGATCAACTCAAACTCACGTGAACCCATGCTTACTCATGTGAGTAAAGTTGATTTCAAGGGGATTACTCATGTAAATACAGACTACCTGCACGTGTAAGAGTTCCAAGGCTTCACATCTCTTCGCCTGCTTCCCATCATGATAAAATATACAGCGTGAAATTTACAAATTAATAAAAAATAATATGCATTAAATCAGATTAAAATGTTAAACATATTTGAAAATAGTATATTAATATACTATTTTCTACTATAGGAATGGATTCCTTTTTTTAAAAAAATACAATTTGGCCAAGAATTTCAATAGCAACTAGTGATTTTTGGGTGCCCAACTTGAGACAACACAAAAGGGCCTGATTTTCAGAGGGCAGGCGCTCAGCACTTTCTAAGAATCAGATCTCTTTAAAGCATCTCCAGTTGGACAACCAGAATCACTAGTAATTTTTGAAACTCTTGGGCTTTATTTTTATGGGGTCTTTTTACCAACTATTCACAAAATGCTCTGCAGAGAGACGTATAATGGAAACATAGCGCCCAATTTTACTGTCAGTAACACCGGCTAAATCCAGAACAACTCAGATGATGTCAGTGGAGTTACATTGGTATAAAAGTGGAATATGAGAGAGAGGGACTCAAACCCACAGCACTTTGTAAAACTGGGCACTGAGATTCATGTATAGGCAGAAGGGAGGAAATGGCTTATAAGGCTGCAGTAGAGTAGATCTATATGACAGAATTATTTTGCATCTGCAGAACTGATCCTGAATTTCCTGCATACCATAATCTGCTAGTAAAACCAATGGGAGGTATAGAAACACAAAGAATTCAGGATCAAAGCTTATGTGTATATGATCAAAATAAACAGATTAAAAAGTGGGGGGTGGGGAGAGGAGGAGGGTTTCTATTGGCAATGCTGTACATTTATTAAAAGAGTCACTATTGTTCATAAAGTTACCTTAAGATATTGGCTACTGTTGTTTGAACTTTGGTGAGCTAATCAGGTAACAAAATGAACCTTATTTACTAAAAAGAGATGTTTTTGTAACATCACAAATTTTACTTTTTCTCCCAGTAATAATGAGAGGAAGAAATTGGACTTCCAGTGGAGATATCAAGACACTAAGCTCAATTTTGAGGGTCTACGATATTATGCAATGTTTGCTGTAGACATTTCCATTTCATTAGCATATTCTACTTTACATGAAATCCAGTGATGAATGCTTCCCCTGATCTAAGGCTAATCCTCTTTAAAGAGCTACAGGCTATATTACATGTGGCCACAGCCGCAGTTATGCCATGGCTGAATCACTTTGAAGCCTATTGAACAGTGTTCCCTTGTGAGACTTTGCACAAATCCATAAACCAGTGCTCTCTGTGTTGTGAAATCCTAATGTTTTCATCATGAAGAATTTTTTATAAAGGGGCAGAACCTCCCTCCCCCCAAATAAGGTCACACTGCACATGAGATGCTAGGCTGCCGTCACTACTTCTAACTGCCAATCTATAATTGTAGCATACAAGATTAAAGTAAAATGTTGACCTGGTCTTTCAACAGCAAGCAATTATTCAGAAGACATGGCTGCTGGAACAACAATTCACAATTTACAGAGATGAACTGAGAACCAGCCTTCTGGGTGAGATTGTCTTAGCACAGTTTTCTGTGGGCTACCTAAAATTTACCAAATTTTGATGGCCACCTTCTAAATTGCAATGGCCAGTATAATCTGAAAGTGATATGGGATACTATTGTAAACTGGAAATGTTTTTTGAACCATGCTTCTCTCCCTTTCTCTATTCCATCCCCCTACTTCCCTTTCTCCTTTTTACGTCCTTTTCATTCCTATGCATTTTCTTCATCCACATTCTTTTTCTTTCTTTTCCTATATCCCTTTCTGTGGACCTGATCCAGAGCCAATTGAAATTGGTAGAAGGACTCCCATTTACTGCAGTGGGTTTTAAATCAAGCCTTCTGTGTGTGAACGCACACACATATCTGTTTCTCTTATTTTCAGGGTGGCAGCTGAAAACAAGAGAAAAGAGTCCAGCAGGTGCCTCACTGATTCACCAGAGAGCTTTATGATCAGTGACTGCTGCTGAGTAAAACTGTCAATATTGCATCATCCCAGGAAGCTTCATCACTTAGCAGTCACCCCAGGTAAAACACTTCTGGTCAACACCAACCAGCCACTCTTCTGCTGGCTATTCCACACATGTCCATTAATTAAACTCTAGGGCAAGATACATCTCACATAGGTAGATGACTAATGCACATCACCTAGCCCCTTTAAAATTTGCATAGTGGACTAGAACATACATTGTTACACAATACAGTGCACAAGGTACCTTATGTGAGCATCGCAAGACACAATACAATCAAATTAGAAAGAAAACCATGCTATTTATGGGCCTGTTCTAAAGCCTCCTGAAGCCAGTGACATTTCTTCAGGCCTTTAAATACTCCAAAGACTTATCTTTACGCACAATTAATTTGCTTCAGAGTAGCCAAACAGGGGGTTTTTTTAAGTGACAAAAATAATATCTTACATTTACCCAGAACCTTTCATTAATAAGGACCCCAGTATGATATTCAAAGTAACCCACTTCTAGACAAACTATACACAATGATCACTTCATATGCCTTTGAAATGCAGCCACCTTGGGGTGGAATATGGCATCTGTACACAGCAGCACGACACCTTAGAACAGGAACTACAGAAGAATACGATATTCATTTGAAGGTACAGACAGAACACATTTCTTAAATTGCAATCTGACCAGGACACCAGGACTAATACTCTGGTTCTTGCAAAGAGTGCCATAGGGTCTTTAATGATCACAACTAGTCAGCAGGGTTACAAAGGTTAATACCCTGTCACATGATGGGTCATAGTCCACTGACTCCAGTGGTCCCTGTTATAGTCAGGTCTTCAATTTTTCATCTCATTTGAAAGATGAAACCGTCAGTAGCCCAGAGCCCCTTACTTTCTGTACTTATTCTGTACCCACTCAGGGAAAAGAATACCATCTACTCTACTGAATTACCAATATCACTTCCTACAGTTTAATGGGATTCTCTTGGGCATCTCCCAGCCAAGTACTGGCCAGGTCCTATTTTGCTTAGTTCACGATATCAGACAAGACTGTAGTCTGAGGTGGTATAAAGATTATTGAGGTCTACATGCAAAAATGTCCACAGTCTGTCATTCTGAAAGAAAAATGGTCCAAATCACATATGAATAGTGAAGGTCCCTGAAGTTGGTGATAACTCACATAAATATCTCTGAATGAAGATATTCCTTCCCCCATCGCTGCCTCAATTTCCCTTGCACAGAGTCCCCTTTTCCAAGGGGCTGATCTCCTGCCTGCATTATCCACTATATGTGATAAGATGGCCCCTTCCTGAGTTACCCTCGAGGCAGGCCATGGCTGACAGACGCACATGCCTCAATTTCCCCTTTCTTCTGGAGTCCTCAGTAACTCCATGCAATAAATAGCCATTTCCGGGGTTAATTTATTACAAGAGGTCCCAGAACCATAATCCAGATTTCCCCAGCACAATCTGAATGGTACATTCACTCTTTCAAGTCCCAAAAGTCTATCCACACCAAGTACAGCTCCAGTGTCTCTCACTGTGCTCCAGCTCCCCTATATGCCTCCTCACTATGCCTCACCCCAGCCCCCCTAGATTCTCTGCTCCGTTTCCTTCCCAGCTCTTGCCTGGAGACATCAGTGGGCTCACTCCTCTATCATTCCCAGCCTTCAGCCCTTTCTGGCTTCAGTTTTCCGGCTCAGAGAGCCGGAAGCCATCTCCCTTTGCTGTTCTCAGTCTTCCACCCTTTCTGGCCACGGCTCTCTGGTCTGGGAAGTTTGTAGGTGATCCTCTGACTGCTTTCTTGCCTTCTGCTTTCACCAGCCTGATCTGGCACCACTGCTCAACCATGGCATTTTCACCGCTTCCTCCTTTAGGAGTGGCAGCCTCACCCTGAAGCTCTCAGCCCAGCTCTGCTCTTCCTCCGAGCTCTCTCTATTCAGGACTCTGGCCTCTCCTGCTTTGTGGACAATGAGTTCTGAATTCTTTCTCTGCGTTTTGAACTTTTTCTTGCCTTTGGGGTGTCTCTCCTTTATAACCTCGAGGAGCCTTGCCCTCCTCATTACACCAGACTAGGGCACACCTGGACAGGAACAGGAGAGCTGGGTCCAATTCCATGGGTCCAATCAGCAACCATGTTAGAAGCCCTTCTTAGAAGATAGTCATTTAATTTGCCTCATCCTGTATAAATGAAAATGTCTCTGATATTTTAGTCACTAGAATTCAAGCACAACCAAGGAGAAAACCTTAAATATATGATCAGTGTTCTCTTAAGTTTGAGGAAACCTCCATAAAATTATAACTTAAGTCAATACAGGTTTAAGTCACAGAATACACAATCTCCCTAAAATGGTGAGATCCTCACCTGGAATAAATCAGTGTAACTTCACTCATGTTTACTGGGTGGTTGTCTCCCTTAAATTGTGTAGGCCAGATCCTCAGTTGATGTAAATCAGCATAGATCCATTGGGGCCAGCCACCAGTAAAACCTGCTTTTTTGATCAACTAATTTGATGTTTTACAGAGAAAATGCAAGGGGCTCCCTTTCTGTATAGCAGCGAGTGAGGAGGCACAATTACAGCAAGGAATTAGGTGCACAATTACGAGTCACAATAGTGCTGCCCTAGAAGTAATATTAGTGATTTCTACCTTCCAACTCTACTAAATCCACTAGAAATTCCTCTTCAAAAACATGCCCCACCCCATAATCCAAGGCTTCTAGCAGTTTTGGTGCCTGATTGCAAAAAGGCAAAAAGGGAAGTTCTGAGTATTTCTCCCCTGGGAGAAAGAACCCTGCACTTATCCTTATTGAACCTCATCAGATTTCTTTTGGCCCAATTCTCCAATTTGTCTAGGTCCCTCTGTATCCTATCCCTGCCCTCCAGCGTATCTACCACTCCTCCCAGTTTAGTATCATCCGCAAATTTGCTGAGAGTGCAATCCACACCATCCTCCAGATCATTTACGAAGATATTGAACAAAACCGGCCCCAGGACCGACCCCTGGGGCACTCCACTTGACACTGGCTGCCAACTAGACATGGAGCCATTGATCACTACCCGTTGAGCCCGACAATCTAGCCAACTTTCTACCCACCTTATAGTGCATTCATCCAGCCTGTACTTCTTTAACTTGCTGACAAGAATACTGTGGGAGACCGTATTTAAAAAAATGATATTATTTTTAAAAAGGTGTCTCTTCCATCATTCACTTCCCTTTGCTATTCTCGAAACCCTGCACCACAGTGAACCTCTCCCATTCTGTGGGCTGCATGAGGGTTCCTCCAAAGTCAGTCAACGCCACTCTAATTAGCAAGAGCCACATGATAGTGCCTCGTTGCCCCCTTTTCCCAGTGACTGAGCATAACGTTCCTGCTGCACTTTCATATCTGTTTCTTTCTGGTTCTGCACTTCTATGCTATGATTAATTTACAGTCATATTACACAGCTACTTTATCAGGAATTGATTCTACAATGTTTCAACAAGAACCATGATCCACTGGAGAAAAGGAAGAATGGGAGGATGATGTGCCAGGAGAAGCTGCAGGAGGAATCTTTTCTTGATTTGTTAAACTTGCAGATTCTCAGACGTCACTTAGGCTTGAGAAACTTACTGTGCTAACTAACTTTTGTTCCCCTGGCACGATTGTAAAACACCCTGTATTCACATACAGTCTTCTCAATTGTTTATCCAACATACATACCATGCTATTTAGACTGATTTTTCAACATTTAATTCCAATTGAGCCTGGATCATTCTAGGCTAAATTGTTAGCGTGCCTGTCGGGATAGAAGGGCTAGCATAAATGGTGCCAGTGGTCTTTCCACCACACGGTATATGTATCAGGAACCAGGCTATTCCAGCAACTGCATCAGCTGGTGAACCCCTGATAGTTCTGACTCCATTTTTGCTAAGGGCAATCGGTGGCTTCAGTCCCTTTGAGAACACTGAGTGAAGGCAGCCATTTTGAATGAGGGGAGTTTCTCTGAAGAACGTTGTTCCTCAGATAAGTCTTCACTTACGAAGCACATTGGAAGAGGAGTATTAATTCTAAACATTTATTTTAGAAAAATAAATAAAAAATAAAAACCCTACCCATTGTACTAAATTTACTCAAGAATCACCTGTCAATTTTTGTGCAGACAGACAATGCCTGAACTGAGATCATTTGGGACACAAAAAACAAAAATAAAAAAAACAATTAAGTACATTTCTTAAAAGACCCATTTAAAATTAACATTAACCCATACATTAACCAACCAATTTACTTGTAAATTCTTAGAAAATTCATTCTGTGCCCAAAGAGCTAATGCTGTAATTTTGAAGAGGATACAATATATTCTTCCAGTGTTGCCAATTCTTTTTATCTGAGCACTAGATGCATGATAATTGGGGTTTATTTTAGAGCTCCAGCTCCTTGAGTTCGCTGAGTATGTGAGAATTTCAGCTTTCATTTTAAAAGAAAAAAAATTATTAATCCTCACGATTTTTGAGAAAAGCCTGAAAATGTAAACCACAAAGGCCCCAGTCAAAAGGCAAATAAAAAAAAAATCCTTTAAATTGATTATTTCTTAAAAATCTCATGAATTTTGAGCCAGGCTCCTAATTTTGTGGGGCCTAACTCACGATTCTGAACACTTGGGGCTGGTAATACCGCTCTTCATATTTAACCTGAACCTATGCTTCAAGTGCAAAACTCAGCTCAGCATTTATTATGGAGCTGCAACTAGTGTATCCATAATGAAGAATCATATCACTGCTCTGGAATTTTATCAGTTGGTTTAAAACTCTACCGAAAACTCTACCATTCTCTATTGAATTCCACAGGAAGGTTCTGCTGTTACAACACTTATCTTGTGCAGCAAATGCTCAGCATGTAAAATGGCACTCACTGGAGGCTGCTCTGCTTTTGTTGACCTTGTGCATTTGTAGATCTCAGCTGAGCACCAAAAATGAACTTTGTGATTCTACAGCTTCTGACAAGGTGGAAAGAGGTAGAGTATTCTAGACAAATGTGTGATGTATAACGTATTTAACATTTCTTATTTTAAAGAATACCCTCACCACTGGGACTTATTGGCAGTATCAACAGAGAGGCTAAAGACTGACTAAGGAACTGAACTACTGCTACCTCCAGGTCACAGAGATGCTATGGCCCTTTTTCTGTGGCAGAACCCCACTACAGATCCCTTCTTGATGCTGACTGCCGTAGCACCCACTCTGTCAAAGTAGGAAGCTGAATGCCTGAGCAGCTCCCACAATGTAGCCAAATCAGGGGAGAGATCAAAGGATTGGGGAAGAGTTCCTTACTAGGTACAAGTTTATGGTAGCAGGGTCAGCTCATACCCTATACAACCTAACAAATATCTGCTCCTTCTAGCTCACAGCCTCCCTACAAATGTCTTGCTGTCCCAGACCTGTGTGATTGAACTTGTCACATAAGGCACCCTAACACTTTGTTCTTTTTAGGGAGGGAGGACAGAGGAGAATCAGGAAGAAAGAGCAGAAAGTGAGAAGGAAGAGAGGTGAGATGAGCTAGAGGAGGAGAAAAGGAAGAGAACAGGGATGGGTGAAGGATGGGGGGAAGGTGACACAGCTAGGAGAACCGGTGAGACAGTGAGAGGAAGCAGAGAATGGCAGGTGAGGGAGACAGGGCAAGTAAGAGGAGAAAGGGCGAAAAGACAAGAAGGAAATGAGAGAAAAAAGAAGTCAGGGAGGGAAGGACAGATGAGAAACAAGACAGGCCTGGAGCAGGAATGGAGGCACAACACAGGAAAAAGAGAAGATGGGGGAGCGAAAGAGAGAGAGAGATGGGGAAAGCCCATCTTGCCAGAAACAGCTCTCCTTGTCAGTCATGCACGCAAGCTCATGAAGACTGATTCAGGCACCAAGCAGTGCAGGAGAGGGAAGAATCCTATCCCCCAGGTAAAGGCAGGAGGACTGAAGAGGGAAGTAAAACAAGGAGAGAGTCACATTTTGTTCTTGCATTGAAATGCCTCCCAAATACTTCAGGTTTTAGAGCGGTTCTGGATACTCGCTCCAGAACTGGGATTCAAAACTTTCAGCAAATTCATCTCCTTCCTATGCATCTCTCCTATTCCTTCCTCCCCACTTCCCTCTCCTCTTCCATTTAGAATCAGCTGTGTGTCTTGTCTGATATTTGGATCATAAGCTCTTAGGGGGCAGGGATCAAGTCTTATTAGCACACTTTGGCTGCTGCAAAATAAATAAATAAGGGATATACAGTACTAGTGTCTGGCTGTAAATTATTATTAGGGCTTTGCTGCCTTCCCCAGTGAGCTCTAAGCAACCTCCAGTTCACAATCATCACCCCTAGACACTCCAGTCCACTATCATCACCCCCAGACACTCCAGTCCACTATCATCACCCCCAGATATTTCCAAAGGGAGGTTTACAGCTCTTGTAATTCAAAAATTCTAATTCATACATTCAAAAAATTATAGCTACCCCACTATCAAGTTTGAGGTACAGCAGCAGGGCAATGCTAGGGGAAGATGGCATAATATTTGCTCTTGATGCTGCTTCTGTCTTTGGATACACAGAGGAGTTTGGAAGAGATTGTTGAGGACAGAAAAAAGAGTTAGGCAACTAACTCCCCTGTATGCCTTTGGAAACCTCACCCTCAGTCTCCAAGGTTGCCCAGCACATTAGACCCTGATCCTGCAAACACACACGAGTAGTCTCATTGAACTCAATGGGACTACTCGTGTGCATAAAGTTACTCATGTCTGCAAATGTTTTCAGGATCAAGTGTTCACAAGATCTTAACGAGCACTAAAAGTCTTTTAAAAAAGAACAAAACAAAGGCTTGATTTACACTACAACTCTGGTAACATAACCCAACATTGCCACCTACTGGCTAATATCTTAACCTGCCTGAACAGGGATATGTGAACATACCCGAGCGATTAAAGTGGAAATACATCTGGAATCAGTAAAGTTGCATACAATTTGTTTTCAGATGACTTCCCATACCAGAAGCAATACAGACTAGAATTAGATCAAGTAGTAGAAAGCGAGATAATTTTGGGCAGGTATCTTCTTTTCTAAGAAGATATGAAAATTGTAATTCAATTTATAGTACTTTATATTCACAGATGTAAGCTGTCTATGATTCCTTGGTATTATCTAGCCACCAGTATACAGATATTCACAAGTCTGGCTATTGTGCTCCCAAAGCTCCCAGTTACTCTGTATCTCATCATTGTTATCACCCCATCTTCAATGGATTCTTGTGGAATTCATGGCAATGAGAGTTACTGAAGAAATTCAGCTACAAGGTTCCCAAACAGACAATAATAATGCCCTATTAAAGAAAAGGATGCAATGCAATAGTACTCAAAGATACTGTTAGTAGGGGAGAACAATGTGAACTATAGGTCTAGTCTATCTCTAATAATTATAGAAGTGTATGTATGTATGGGACCTTTAAAAGTCATCAAGTCCAGCCTTCTGTGCTGAGGCAGTTATGATTCTGTATTCCACTCTTTATGGTCATTTAATTAATGGCACAGAAAAATCATCTAATTTGGGGATATTACTCAAGCAATTTTAAGGCTAATCAAACAAAGGATGTTGTCAAGGAGTTTAAGACCAAAGGGTGATGTAAGTTCAAATTTTTATATAATATCATGATGACTGTGGTATTATACAGATAGTAAATAGCTATTTGAAATGCAATCCATCACACTATATATTTGTTTTCTATGTAATATTAAAGTAATAATATCCTTTAATAAAGGGAATTCTATTTTTAAGACATTAAAATAAGCTCACTCGGTGGGTTGGGGTGGCTATCCAGCGGTTGATCCTGTAAACACAAGCACATGCATAACTTTAATCAGGTGAGTACTCCTAACAGAAGCTAATGGGTCTTCTCATATAAGTAAAGTTAGTACGTATGTGTGTTTGTAGGACAGGCTCGACAGATGCAAGGGGAGAAAAATTTAAGGTGTTCTCAGTCTCCGACTCCCAGATGCTCTGTCTGAAGGGGAATAATGTAGGACATGCGTCTTTGAGGGTTGGAGGAAGTGAAAGGGAGTGCAGGAATACTTGGCTTCTGAAATATGTTTGTGGAGCCAACCCCTGGGGGAAAAAAGCTCACATACTGATCACATTTTTCATAGGTTTTCTGCAAAAGTCTAGGTAGTCTTTATTTTATATATTTAAGGCACATAATGTTAAGCCCTTTAATGTTCATTTCTGTCCTCTTGTGGTGAGAGCGCAGCTTTGCAGAATAATGGTATCTCTTTACATTTACCCTTTTTACGCTGCACTTAAATCTGGTGTGGGCATTATACAAGGTGGATTCTGAGTAAAAGGAGTCACTACAGTCAATTATTCTAAATTAGTACTCAAATGGTCAGACCACCTACAAATTAATGGCTATTTTAATAGTGGTCAGAAAGCTAACACACACATTCAAAGTGGTCAACTAAATAGTTCCTGCAAAATGAGTGCTTATATGCACAGTTACTCATTTGTGCAAGGAAACACCCACTCTGTCCACATAGAAGCTGTGCTTGTAAATTCTGCATTTGCAGTTTAGATAGCCAGGTTTCAAAGTTAGTCCCTTGGGAATCAAACAAAGGAAGAAGACATAGAGTGAAATCCTGGCTCCATTGAAGTCAATGGGAGTTTTGCTGCTGGCTTCAAGGGGCCAGGATTTCACCTCAAAAATTAATTTATTTTAATAACTGAGGAATATAAGAATTGCCCTTTCGGCCCAGACTAGTGGTCCATCTAGGCTAGTATCTTGTTTCTGATAGTGGCCAGAACCAGCTGCTCCAAAGGAAGAGTCAAGAATGCAAAGTAAGAAATTATGGAATAACCTACCCAAAGTGGTTGATTCTTCCTAAACCCTGTCAGTTAGTGGCTGGCAGTATGTTAAATTTACATAATCAGGTTTAAGTGTTATCTAATTCAATTTCTTTATTCATCAAACAGGCTTTGAAACAAACCCTACATCTAAACGCTCTTCTAAAATAATTTAATGTGATCTATGATTTCTTTCTCCACCAAAGACAAAGCAAATTTATTGCATTTACAGGTTATTCTGCATGAAAGTAAATTGATTTCAAGAGTACTTAAAAACTTACCTATCTTCTGTGAGGTTCAAAAGTTTATGCTGGAGAACTTCCCAGGCAAAAAAAGATAGCTTATGGTAATTATTTAATGTTTCTGTCTAGAAAGAAAAACCTATAAAAATTCTTGCTTGCACAGTGTGCATTTCTTAACAGACCATCTAAAAGTCAAACCTTATTTGCCTTATTCATGGGAATAGTTCCCCTGAATCAAATAGGTACCACATATATGAGCAAGGTGAGGAAGTTTAGGCCTTTAACAGTAGTAAATAATATTTGGCAGTAAAATACTACGGGTGGGATACCCAAGGGACTTAGGGGATGCAACACAACGCCTAACTTTTAAGCACCTAGAAAAAAATCAGACAAACCACACTGTGATCCACAAAGTCAAGTTAGAAACCTGGGCTCCATAGACAATGACTGGGGAGAAATAGGTGCCTACAAATGCCAGCCACAAAAGCCAGTATGCTAGGCAGCTTGCTGTCTAAGCTAGCCAGTGGGAGACGCTGACCAGAAGAGTGTGTGCTAAGCCCCACCCATCTCTCAGAGGTAGGCACTGTGACATTGCACTCCATATTTTTATAAAAATATGTTTATAAGTGTGGATATGATGTAACTAGAATATGCTTTATGCAAAAGGTCTCTTGTAAGGTATAATTACAAATCTTATAATCTACTGAGTGTGGTCATCCTATTTGCATGAATGTATTATTCTTGTATCTAAGACTAGGTTCTGTTGTAATGATGCAAAGTGTGGGCCATTAATGGTGGTTTGGAATCTTGATAGCTCCCATTAACCAGGACAATTGGTTGTAAATGGCTCTGTTTACTTGTAAGACTTCCTGTATATGTGTGTGCCAGAGAGCGGGTAATAAAGTCTCACAGGACATGTGATTATGTCACCTGAACTGGAATCCATCTTTAACCTGGTGCTTTTCCATTTAGAAGGAGGGGTAGGAACCCAGACAGAGACAAAGGATTCCTGCCTTGTGCCAAAGCTATTAAAGGCGGTAGAACAGAACAAAAGGAATCCCCTGCTTTTCACCTAAGATGCCTGCTGAAACTAACAAGGTCTGTACAAGGAGAAAGGATTGGACCCAGACTAGGAAGGAGTCTAGTCTGTGAAAGAAGCTTATTGGAACATCTCTAAGGGTAAGATTTACCTGTATTCAGTTTCTTAATGTATTAGACTTAGACTTGTGTGTTTTGTTTTATTTGGCTTGGTAACTTACTTTTTCTCTCTGTTATTACTTGAAACCACTTAAATCCTACTTTTTATACTTAATAAAATCACTTTTGTTTATTAATTAACCCAGAGTAAGTGATTAATAGCTGGGGGAGCAAACAGCTGTGCATCTCTCTGTATCAGTGTTATAGAGGGTGAAAAATTTATGAGTTTACCCTGTATAAGCTTTATGCAGAGTAAAACGGATTTATTTAGGGTTTGAGTCCCATTGGGAGCTGAGTGTCTGGGTGCGGAAAACAGGAGCACTTCTTAAGCAGTTTTCAGTTAAGTCTGCAGCTTTGGGGGCATGGTTCAGACGCTGGGTCTGTGTTGCAGCAGGCTAGCATGTCTGGCTCAACAAAGCAGGGTTCTGGAGGCCCAAACTGGCAGAGAAAACAGGCTCAGAGGTAGTCTCAGCACATCAGGTGACAGTCCTAAGGGGGGGGGTCTCTGTGACCGAACCTGTCAGGAGACAGAAAAGTGCCTATTATCAGCTTAGTGATCCACAAATGGGAACCTTCCAGCTGGAGTGAGGAGGCTTAGGCACCTATGCTGCTTTCTGAGGAGATGAGTTAGTGTCAGGATCCTGGCTGCAAGGTGTGGGTCAAGGCTAGAAGTTGCAGTCTGTGCTGGTGTCATGCCAAAGGGCTGGGCTGTAGTCAGTAATCCTCGGTTTACTCCATTGTGGGATTTTTTGAACCTTCCTGTGAAGCTACAGGAGCTGGCCATTGTCAGGATACTGTAACAGACCATTAATCTGATCTGGTATGGCAATACTTCTATACCGAAAAGCAATTTAAATGAATAGAGGGGCTACACAAGGACAGCTAAAGCCAACAAGTAAAATAGTATTGTCTAATATTTGATTTCCTTGAGTTCCAGGTGGTGTTTTACAAAAAGAAAGTTACTGTGTGCCTGGTAAACAGTGAGATACAGAAGGAGATAGCAGACAATTGTGAGTGTAATTACTCTCTTCCTACTACTTGTCTTTCATTGTTTGCTTTTAAGATGGCTGCTAAACTATTTCATGGGAATATTTAAACTGCCTCAACTGCAGGTACATCATTTAAAAAAAACAACAGCTATTTGTTTAGAAATCTCCTCCATGCCATATATAGCAGTAAATATTTCCCCCCAAAAGCTGGAATTTTCCATGGGAAACTCCCCCAATCTAATTTACAATGAAGGACCAACGAGACAGTCCCAGCCCCACTCCCTTATGCCAAAAATCCTTCTTTGTGCAAAATTAAGGTTGAGAATATAAATACTGAAAAGTCAGGAGAGTCTCACTTCTGTGTGTAACACCAATATTAACCTGCCCCATCCGACTTCCACTGAGTCGGAGTCTCATTTATCAGTGTGAGTGAGGAATAAGCCCTGTTATTAATGCTCAGTTAAGACAATAGTTTCCTACATCTCAAAGCCAACCCATCTTATTAAATCTCTCAAAAAGATATCATCAATTAGGAGTGCACATGGTACTGGAGAAACAAGGAAGAAAACTCAGAACTTGCTCAAGCGGTTGAACCAGCTAAATCCAAACCCTTATTTTCTTAGGCACACTAATTACACTTCAGGGGTCGGGCTTCACCTCTAGTTCAGTTTGCTCTCCGTTCACCACACAAACGTGGTCGCTGGTGCAGCCAGTATTCGCTTGCAGGAGTATAATGACATTTTGAAAGTGTATGAACTTTGCACCCACTAGCTGAATTAAGTTAAATCTGAAGGAGAACCAGAGATTATTTAGTCTTCAGTGGTGTCAGGTCTGAGGTGGTTGCATGCTTACCTACCTGCCAGCAGAAATATAGGCAGCCAGGGAACTTTACCTATGAAAACATGGGCATCTTGGGAGGTTTGGCACCTACAGAATTACACAGCAGCTGCTTGGGGGTTTTGAGACTACGGTGCCTAAGTGCCAGTTGGGTGCCCAAGTCCCCATTGTGAGTCCAACCCTTATTTTCTATGTGGAGAAGCCACTAGACATGTCTCGTTGCAATTATTATTGTAAGCGAGTGTTGCAAAATACTGATGTTCAAGAAGGGAAGTTCCTCTTTTGAAATAATGAGGAGACAAGACATTACTTACCCTAGTAATTTGTTTAGCAAAACCATATCAGTATTAGTGCCCTCACTTTAAAATGATATCATGGACACAGAAAGGGTTCAAAGAAAAGGCAATCAGACCGAATAAGGGATTTGAAAATAAGATCATGAGGAAAAGTTAAGGGAGTTTATCTTGCTTAGCCTCAAGAGATAAAGTACGGGTGTGGACATCACTGGGAAGATGTAGGGATGCCATGTTCAGGGGCTCCATCTTTAGTAGCCAATAGGAAAGAGAGCTGGTGCACATGGTGTAGCAATACGCACTAGAAAGATGTGAATTTTAATATACACTAATGTGTTTTGCACACCCTGGCCCATACAGATCCTGTTAGCGTGCACTAAAAGTCCCCTAGTGCATGCAGCAGGTTCTACATGAGCCAGTTAACATGCACTACGTTGGTGTGCCTTAGAATTCACATCCTTGTAGTGCACACTGCTGCACATTTAGACAAGCCCATAGGAATCTGATAAATGTGAGCCTCTCTTCCTGCCTGATTTGAGTGGTGGAAGTGAGAAGCAGCTCTCTCTCCTGGTTATCCTCTCCCATGCTAGCCCCTCTTGCTGCTGCAAGAAGGCGATAGGTCTTCGAGTCCTTCCCTAAACTCTGCATGTATCTTGATTATAATTATCTCTCTCTACACTGGATTTATCTTCCATTAAGGAAAACACATTTTCAGATCTAAAGAAGTTGATAGTGACTGTATAACATCTGTGGTACCAAAATTGTGGCTATGACTATACTAGGCTATGACTGCACCGAACAGCTGTGCCACTGTAAGTTCTTTACATGCTGTAATCCAGTGAAGCTCTCCCATTGACTTAATTAATCCACCCCCAACGAGCAGTGGTAGAGAGCTTCTTCCGCTGACATAGCACTGTCCCCACTGGCACCTAGGTCAGTGTAATTTATGTTACTTGGGAGGGTGGGGTGGCCCCGAGCGACAGTTATACTGACATAAGTGGTAGGATAAACACAGCCTGTGTTTTTTTTCCAATGTAGCTGGAGGATCTGTGGCAAAGATAAGCATGTTTTGTTGATCTGAATAAACAAGGCTGAGCAGTCACCTAATATCAGCCCGTTGCTCAAAAGCAATGCCCAAATAACAAATGAACATTCTGTATATATAACCGGTGCCCAATACGAATACATACCCGTGCAGATATTTATTCAGATTTCATATAACTAAATGCAAATGTATTATTTCTAAGAATAAAAATTAACAGTACAGTAGAGGTGACAATTGTTGATAATGGGTGGGGGCAAAATTTTGAACCCATTCCCTGCAAAAAAAATTGTATAAACCCTGGCAGAAATCTGCAGGGCACGTGACCCCCCTTCCCATGCATCACCTATAGAATACAGTTTACTTTGTCCGTGATATTAGCAATACTGTCCTCAAAGCAAATGATCAGGCATGTCCCAGAACGTCTCTTTAATGAGGGCCTTTTTCTGCAAATAACTTCAGAATTTGCCATTGACTTCAATGGGTGCAGGACTGAGTTCCTAGAGCACCCTAAGCTGCTAAATTCCTTGACAGAATAGTTCTGGTCACTGCTTAATTTGCATCAGGCTGAGTCCTGGCACCTCTATGCTTAGCAGTTCATAGCCCTGCCACCTCTGGGCTTGCCGCATCAGTTATGAATGTAAAAAAAATTGCTTGAATCCCAGTGCTCCTTTCATTAGCACTCATTCAGTAATGTGTTCTCTGTGGACCCAAAATTACTGGCAAGGATCACAGAAAATCTATGTCAGGTCCCACTATGTTAATATGACAGTTCAAGGATAATTAACAGAAGATATCATAAATTTATATTTTTCATTCTATAACGCCCAGTCTGAATCAAATAAACTTTGTCTTTGGTCCATTACTCAAAATTACTTTTCTGATCTAATGTGCTGCTGTTTTCATCCATATCCAACATAAAACAAATCTTGAGTGTGTGGTTCCCTTCAGAGTTCCTACTATTAAGATATTTTGTATCAGTAGCACCTTAAGGCCCCAACTAAGATCAGGGCCCCAAACACATATTAGAAAAAGTCCCTGTCCCAACACCTTAGTTTACATAGACAAGGCAGATAGAAGGCGTGTGGGGAAACAGAAGCACAGAAAATGAAGTGACTTGTCCAAGGTCACACACCCGGTCAGTGGCTATGCTGGTCACAGAAGTCAGATCATCTGACTCCCTGTCCAGTACCCTAACCACTAGGCTACACTGTCTAGCTTTCCAAAATTTTGCCATTCAACATTTATTTGCAGTCCCACTTTTCAGCTAAGGAAAGTCTGAAGCTACAGAGATCCAGCAGCAAAGTTAATATGAGAAAAATGCACCCTAATAATCCAAGCAACTGTATTATTGCAGTAAATGCTAATGACGCTATCCTAAAAGCATGGCTTTTTTAAGAGAGAGAGAGACCCATTCCTTGGACAATATCAGCTGGGCCTGACTCTCCTCTCACTTACATCAGTGTAAATTGGGAGTAACTTCACTGGAGGCAGTGGAGTTCCACCAGTGTAAAATTGGTGTGGAGAGGAGAATCAGACCCAGTTGCTGTTGTCCAAGGAATGGGTTTCTCTCTCTCTCACACACACACACTCTCACTTTCTCTCTCTTTAAAAAGCCATAACCTGGTCATTAAAGATTCTTTAACCTCATATTAACTATACTTTCCAAGAAAAATCCTCCTACACCCAAGTGCTTATCAAATAATAAGCAGATGAATGGTGGGAAGATAAAGCAGGTTACCCGACTGATGATAGCATGTAATCTGATTCAGGAAGACAATCATTCCTTATCATCATCAAACATCACAGAGTTCTTGTAAGTTAGTTCTGTTTCAAGGAAATGAGAGGCAGGCAAGAGACATGAAAAACAGCACAGACAATAAAAGCACATAAAAGTTGCACAACTGTGGGTTTTCCAATCACAGCAGCCCCCGCCATCAGTCTGTAACAAGATACTTTTTGACAGAAAAACACACCAATACAAGACTGTTGCACTAAAAAGACATTCTGGGATATGTATGACAGAGATGATTTTCCTTCACTTTGTTTCCAGTATATCCTTTTCAGGATTATCACATTAAAAGCAATAGCACTAAGATCTAAAATTCTCTCTGAAGTAAGGCTTTTTAAAAAATATATAAACAAAAAACTGTACACACCAAATAGTTACATCACAAGAATCATTTTAAATGAGCACAAGCAACATATCCAGCCAAATGTACCTAAAGCAGTTAAGCACTTTCGTATACAAAAGGAAGTAATATACTGTATTGTTTAATTATCCGTGGTATGGAATTTGTGTATTTATAGTAATCTAAGCATGTGTTTTATAACATTGTAGTATTTATTCACAAGGAGTCAAATCCTGCAAAGTTTACTCAGGCATAACACACATTGATTTCAACGGGAATGTTGCAAAAGTATAGATTACAAGATTTGGCACACAGATATCATACTGTCACATACATAGTATGGGAGATGCAGTATTGTCTAACAGTTAAGGCTGGAATTTAAAAGACCTGGAATTTATTTCCTACTCTGCCACTTACTCCGATGAATTGAGCTGTAGCTCACGAAAGCTTATGCTCAAATAAATGTTAGTCTCTAAGGTGCCACAAGTCCTCCTTTTCTTTTTGTGAATACAAACGAACACAACTGCTACTCTGAAACCTGTCACTCACTGTGCGATCCTGTGAAAGTAACTTACTTCTCTGTACATCAGTTACTGTATCTGTAATTAACACCTGCTCATTTTTGTAAGGAACTTGGAAACCATTGGATGTAAGATGCTATAACTGAACTTTTATTATACAGTAAGTTTGCATCAGGACTCAAAATAAAATATTATTTTTGACTGAACTTGGATTGCCAGCCAAGAAAGGATTTTTCTTCTCTAACAGTCAGTAAAATTTGATCAGACTCAGCATTTGTTCCTTAAAACATAAGAAAAGTTACTTTATTCTGGTTGGCAAATACCTTAATTAAGCTGTAAATGTAAAACCAAACAAACCCAACCAAAACAAACCTAAATGTTTCCCTAACAAGCAGAGTCTTTATAATATAAACACCCTGATGGGTGGGGGAAATGTTTCTGTGTAGAGGAATTACAATACAAATATGTTTTCCTTGATGTAATCACTTTATGATGGAGCATTTGTCTCTGTGGCCAAGACATTGCAGAGGTGACACTGGAGTGTCACCAAAGAACAGTTCAGTTCTGAATACTTTTGATTGTAGGGATTCAATACTGGGCATGTGGGCCAGTGACTAGGATACACTGTTAGGAGCTCAGCTGAAGGTGACTTGAGCACAAGACGACTGGGCTTAGTCTTTAGCTCACAGGTTGAATTCTAAAGGACAGCAATACATCCTCGATCTTGTCTGGAGCCCCAATGAAGTGAAAACACATTGGAGGAAACCTCATGTGAAGATCTGAGCATGGTGTGATTGCTGAAAGTTACACATAATTAAGGACACAAATATCTATTTGTAAGCTAAGAACTGAAGAGAGTTTCCCTTTTCTGTGTTTAGATCATATTAGGGTAACATTTACAAATTTTATTTATCACATTAATTCCTATGATTCTAATATGTACTGGCATAAATACATCTACTTTATGTTTTACACATTATCAGCTGGGAGCATTGCTTTCATAGTCTAATTTTGTCTATCTTTGAGACAAGCTATTAAAGAAAGAGGCACAACTGAAAAATTCAGTGACTTAAGCAGACAACCAAATTGGCCATCAGTTATGGTAAAACAACAAATTAAATGTAGAAATCCTCTCAACTCCATGAGTTATGGACAAAGCCAGTCCTTGAGGGAGAAGTTGGAGACAATCCTACAACTACATATAAAGAAAACTGGGTAAGACTCTATACATATCTCACGTTCCAAGCTCAACTCTGTGGTTACCAGGGTTTCAGCGGAACTGCTTGTTAGCATTGTTATGAATTAAGAGACATTAAGCACCTATAAATGAAAATGTTTTAGAAAAATTGCCATTTGAAATTAATGTTTGCACATTCACTTCCAGTCCCAAGTGGGTTGTTGTTTCCCCCGCCCACTGTAAAGTTTAGTACAATTTTTCTTTGTCTGTTTTTGAATTATCCCAGGATTTTAAAATGTGATTTCCACATTTTTAAAGACATTGTTCAGTAATTCCTTTGTGATTGGAGATCTCGAAATTAGTTTTGTTTTAAACTTGAAACAGATGTAGTCCAAAGTAGCTTGTGTGCTTTACTAAGTGTGATACTGATTGAAAACTAGGTACTACGAAATGAATGTGGGAAGACTGAAAACTGTACAGAGGGCCTAATTCGGCATTCATCATGTGCTCTACACTCAGACATATGCATGCGTGTATTTACAGATGCTCTCTTTCTTTCAACTCTAACAGGATCTTAAAGACAAAACACTGTTTAATGCAACAGTAGACTGAGATTCTGAACCTACAGATGTCAAGGAATTCAGATATTTATTACAATGATAACTGTTATTCAGTCATGCTGAACATGTGGTATTTACTATAAGATCAAAGCTATCACCATAGTGAGTAATACAAAATACTTCACTTATAAAAGAGGGCATGCAATGATTGTTTGGAAATATAATGTTCATTTTTACTGACTTTTATGGGTGTGATGGGTTCCTCCTGGGGTGCCACTGAGCCCTCTGACCCACCAGCCTGGGCTCCCTCTCACACTGTGCTGCTGTGACAAGCTGCAGACCCGCTCCTAATTTTACACTTCCACCGCATTTACACAGGCAGGGATACACCCAGCTGCAGTTACCTGCAGGCTCTGACCAGCTACTGCATGAACCAACAGTAGAGAGGCTACGGACAAAATAACCAGTTTCCCAGTCTAGTTCCCAGAGCTGTATCGTCCTGCCCTGGTCTAAACCCCAACCAGCATAAATTTATTATCCAGTTTGCTTCCCATCCCCCACTGTGAGGAGGAAATGCAACAGCCCCTCTGAGCTAGGATTCCCAAGCACTTAAAATCTATATTTTTGTAGTTAATACATTTATTTTATGTTTTAATCTAAACCAGTAAGTTTGAAGTTAAGTGATTCTAAGTGGTAGCAAACAGATCAAAGCAGATTACTTAGTAAGTAAACAAAAATGCAAACTAAGCTGATTATACTAGATAAACTGCTAATTCATATCCAATCTCTCACCCGGAGAGATGGTACAAGCAGGCTTGCAGATTCTTAAGGGACAAGCTGTACTTGGTTTACAGCTTGGAATCCTCAGGTCTTTCACACACAGGCTAGAAATCCCTTTAGCCTGGGTCCAGCACTTCCCCCAGTTCAGTTTTTGTTCCTTAGGTGTTTCCAGGAATCTTCTTATGTGGGGAGTGAAGAACAGATGATGTCACTCTCTGCCTTAGATACCTTTATTATACGGAGGGAACTGTCTGAAACTCAGCTTGTGGAAAAACACCGACATCCCAGGATGGATCATGTGGCCTGGTTACATGCCCTTGCATACCTTGCTGAGTCATAGCAGCCATTACTTACAGATTGTATGGAGCGTTCACAGGAAGGCTCACCAAATGATGGATAAGCTTCTCCTGAGGCCTTCTGTTTTCCCTAATGGCTCATTACCCTGAATAGGCCCTTCAGCGCCCACTATCTAGACTGAAAGCATCTTGCCTAGTAGGCATCACCAGGTATAACTACATTTGAAATACAGACACATAGCCAATATTCATAACTTCAGATACAAAAATGATACGTGCATACAAACTGGATAATCCTATTCAGCAAATCATAACTTTTCCAATGACATCTTACATTACCTGTCTTGCATAAAATGCATCATTATACTATGAAGAATATGGAGTGCAGTGTCACAATGGGTTTACGATCTTAACCATAAAGTTTCATGAACAAAGATTCCTCCTTCTCCTCAGTGAGCAGTGTCCTGTCTCACATTGCATTTCTAAATGTACAGGATAATTTAGTTGGGTAGTTCATCTGATGTAACCTACCCAGTTTTCAATTTACTTCCTATTTTAAAATGTAAATCGATAGTTTATTAACACTGACAAGTATTCGGCATACCACATTATAAGCAGATATTTTGTTTGTTTCTAAATAAAGTCTAGTGGGGACCAGTGGTTAATAACAGGGGAAAAATACACTTGAGAACTAGTGAAGTGTCTTTCAGTGGCTTACACGCAGAATGGTGTTCAAAAGCAATTAACTGACCATTTGACTCAGCCTGTTTTGCTGCCTAGAAATATAACTTTAAAACTTTTTATATCTAAAAATGTTTATTTAGAATGGACTACTGAGAGTTGCTTACACAAAAGTCCCATTAATCACCACTAACTTTGGTGAGGGCTGTGAGACAGTAAATTGAGTAAGATTTTGCTCAAAATAAAATAATCAGTGGCACAGAAATCTGATCATGGTAGTGTTAAGAGAACTTTTTTCTTACACTGATAGAATGCAAACAACATGTAGGATACACCTAGATAAACTCTGTCCCTCATAGATTCTGTACAAGAACCCAGATAGAAACAAACTTCTGAATGGAGCTAGAACACTTCCTTTAACTTTAATTAAATACATACATGCCAGGTATGTTGACACCTTCTACAAGATGGGTCAATTTTAATTAATATGATTATATGGACATTGCCTATATGGGAATGTAGTCTCAGGCAGTACACCTGCCCTGCCTCCCCCATGACAGTTTCTGGGAGCTTTTCACTCACTTTCGTTTTTATTAAAATGTTTCTCAGCTCCGTTGCTGTGTGAAAGGCCACAGCACCAGCAAAGGAAACCGACCGACTGTACGAGTGTACAAAGCAAGCGGTAGAGTCCGCCACACACAGAGGGCTGCTAAATGCGCAAAGAAAACACAGCGACAAAAGAAGAGGGAAATACATTTCTGTAATCCCTTGCAGATCTGGTGATCAGCAGGCGTTATTCACAACAATCAGAGGTTCGGACCGCCGCCTGGTTTTTAAGTTGCTGGCGCCCCTTTGATTATCCGCCTTGCGGACCGCTGTGCTGGGCACTTACATGAAGCCGCCGGTCCAGCGGGTTTGTTTTGGTGGCCGTCCTACGTGAAGCCCTCCTGGGACTGCTGAAGCCGCCGCCCGAGTGCTGCGAACTACAAGTCCCATGGTGCAGCTGCTCCCCCTCTCCCACCCCGGGCAGGCAACGGGAGGGGAGTGCGGGGAAGAGTCCTGTCCTCTGCCAGCTCTGCATAAACAGTCTCGTGTTCACGCCGAGCCTGGAGAGGAGCAAGCCCAGGGCGCGGGAGAGGCTCGTTTCGCTCCCGCGACAGCCCGCTGGGATCCGCCTGGCTGCGATCTGGGGCCCGCCGGCGGAGGTGAGCGCACAGAGCCGAGCGCTGTTTCTTGCCCCCACTTCTTTCCCGAGGGGGCAGTTTCAAGGGGATGGATGGGAGCGGCGGGGAAAGGGGGGGCCGGCGTCCGCAGGGGCTGCGCCACGAGCGGAGAGTGTGTGTGTGTGCGCGCGGGGGTGGGTGTGTGGGTGTGCAGCGAATCAGTGGGGTGCGGCTGATTTGCGGATGCAGAGGGCGGCGTGCCATGACCCGCGCCCGCGGCAGGCAGCCGGCGGGTCGCTGCTCGTCGGAGCGGGCTGGCGCGGGGCGCAGCTGGTAACCCCGCCAGGCAGGGGACTTCCCGCCGGCCTGCACGTGGCGTAGCGCAGCTGCCCGCCCCGGCGGGGAGCGCCTCCGAGCCCTCGCTGTTCCAGGCGAGCCAGGCGCGGGCGTGTTTCCCTTTGGATGCGCTGCCAGCAGCTGCTTCTGGGCCAACGAAATCGGCGCCTGGGGTTTTTCAGCTGCGAGGAGAAAAATGTCCCGCCCGCAGGTGGCAGCCAAGGGACCGGGCCGCCGCCTTTCCCCTGCCGTTGCCACTGAGGGGCAGGTTCTTGCTCGCAGACAGAGATGGGCGTGGGACTGCGCATCCGCCTGCTGCCCGCACCCATTTAGCGTCGCTTCCTTTTTTGCGTGGGTGAAGAGATGCCTCCTCCCGGTCTGCGGCGGGATGGAGCTTGGAGGGGCACCTCTGCCGCGCTGTGAGGGCGCCTGCCTGCTGCTGTTGGAGGCAGTGGAAGTTTTGCCACGGTCTTTACTAGGCGCAGGATCAAGCCCTTAATTGTCAGGACCCTGGATGCCTCTACTAGATCTTGCTGCACTGTCAACTCAGTAAATTTACTCACTTTAAAAAAACAACAACAAAAACATCACAAAGGAATAAACATAGCAAGATATGGGGGGGGGGGGGGGTTCTTTACTCTAGTCAATTCCCAGGCATTATGGGAAATTCTGCTCTTGGACCTTGTGACAGGTGTTCTACTCACCACCGTGGCACCCCCTGCTGGCCATAGCTCGGGGTTGCCAGGTGGTGTCCTGCCCATCCTCACTCCACTGTCTCCGCATCCAGGACCTGCGTCACTCCCTGGACTCCGTCGTCCTCTTCTGGATACAGCCCTCCAGCTCTGCCCCACTCGGTTCTATCCCCTGTTCTAGGGGACCAACACCCCTCAGTCCAACCGCTTGCCTCACTGGTGAACTGCAGTCCAGGTTTTAGCTAATTATCTCAGTAGCAAACTTCAGTCCATACACTGGCCACGCCGCTCAGTGGCAAGTGGAGGCAAAGTCAGGGAGGAGGGAGAGAAGATTCAGGCCCGCCCGCTACTCTGGGTCCCAACCCAGGGATCCCGTGGCCAGCAGCTATGTGCTACCCCTCCTCCAACTCTGCCATCTCCTTCCCTGCAGTCCCAGTACCTCCTCTGCCTGTGTATCAGGCCCTCAGTTTGGCAGCAGTCAAACTGTTGACCCTGCCCAGCACTGCTCTGTCCATTGTGCTCCAGTCCTCTAAGCCAGGGGTTCTCAACCTTTTCCTTTCTGTGGCCCCCACGACGTGCTATAAACACACCAAGGTCCACCTGTACCACAATAATTGTGTTTCTCTGTATAAAATCTATGGTTGGCATTAAGGGGTAGGAAGCAGAGCAATTGCCCAGTAGCCCATGCCACAAGGAGCACCGCAAAATTAAGTTGCTCAGGCTTCAGCCCCAGGTGCTGCAGCTCAGGCCCCTAGGCTGCAGTCCTCCATGGTGGAGCTTCAGCTTTCTGTCCTGGGCCCTAGTAAGGCTAATACCAGCTATACTGGGGAGACCCCCTCAAACCAGCTCTTGGCCCCCCTGGGGGCCCCAGACCACTGGTTGAGAACCTCTGCTCCCAGCAGCCAGTTCTCCTCCCTCAAACTGTAGGGAGTGACTGCCTCTGCTTAGCTCAGCAGCCCCTTCTTATATGGCTGGCCTTGATTAGCTCCTCCAATAAACATTCCACTAACTGGCTGACACTACAAGCCTTTTCCTTATTGGCTGCCTCCCATGCAGGCAGGATTGCTTTAACCCCTTATATACCAGTGAGGGGGCAGCTGCCCCATGACAGACCTACAAATTCCCTTCTAATCAATGAGTGTTGCAAGGATGCATTTGAGGGTGGAATGCAGCCGTCTGTCTACACTCATCATTGCAGTATCCAAAGATGTGTCATATAGAATCTGAATTTACAGGATTTTTTATGGTGGAGAAATTATTTGTTAAATGAGCATGCACAAACATTTATTATGGCCTCTATTAGGAACTGACATCTTCTACGTGGGGAGGATAGACCTGATGGTTTAACCAGTTTGTTCCCTTTCTAAGTTTTGAGATTTAATGGAGTCAGAATTGCTTTCAAAACAGTTGTATCATTAGTGTTTTCACATTTGTAATCTGGCTTTGTGGGCCTCTTGCTGCTTGTTTTATTTGTCAGTAGAAAAAGTTTGAATATCAGAGAAAAATTTGTTGTTAGAAATTTTCTTTTGTGGGGTGGGTGAACGGGCAGCCTAACCCTTCAGCAAAAGATCCACAAATTCCCATGCAGGGTGATGTTAACAGTCAGTGCCCCAAGGAAGTTGTGTGGATTTTTTGCTGATGGAGTTGTGCGGAATGTAAGGGGAAGTGAGCCAAGTATGCACATTCCAAATGTGAAATGACACCAAAAGTTCAACACTGTAGTCCTCTGTATGTAAAACTCTTGCTAAAGGCTGGGGGCTTTTTGCTTCCTTCAGGACTTGGCCCCAACTGGGCAAGAGTTTAATTAAGTGCATATTTCCATGCAAAATACAAAATCCATATCTTAAAAATATATTGTAGCACCGTGGAAAAGATTTTGCTCCCATTGCAGCCCTGTCTAATCTACATGCTGTCCACTTACTGAGGTGTAATCCAGTATCTAGGAACTGGCTTCTCTGTTTGAGAGAACTTCCTGACATCCCCTCCTGCCGCCTTAGGCCTTTAACAGAAGCAAATGGTTATTTGTAAAATTTGACATGCAACATTTTGAACAAAACATACAGGCCTGCATTGGCATGTCTCATTCACAACATCTGCAAATTCTTCCGAATACACTTCTCTGCTCTGGTAATTGAAAGACAGTAAGCATTACTGATGCACCTCCAACTGATTTAGGAGTAGAGTGATGGAATGTAGAATTTTCCACTTGTAAGTTACAGGTTCAGATCTTTTCTAAGGTTTTGATCTTTTTCAGGCATGACTGAAAGTTGCTCTTCATAAGCACCAAAATCACTTTAGAAAGAACTATAATTGCATAAAACTGCAATATAATTTTACCCAAAATCAACTATATTGTTTTCAAGATGGGCTGGGAAAAAGCAGAATTATTTACAGGTGTTATAAACAGCCTAGAAATCATAATCTACTTGAAATTAATTTGTTTCTTAACATTTAGGTTTTGCTTATAATGGCCAGGAAAACCATATTAGCACCACTCTAGCAAGTAATACTTAAGTAGAGTTCACTAGTATGATTTCCCTGGCCAGATTTATCCAGCACTGAAATGGGAGATGTCCTGTGCCTGAGCTGTTGCTTTGTAAGAAAAAAGCATTGTGCCTTGTTTTGAATATCAATCAAGGAAGGAAAATAATTCCAGAGGTCTTGAGATATTTATATGGTATCTCTAAATACTGGCATCACAGAAAGGTGTCATAGTACCAGTAATCCATTCTTTGTATGTTTATAGATTAAAGTTGTGCAATCTTGTGCTTGGAAAGGCAATCGTATGTCAGTCCATATCACAATGATGCTTCATGTAGCAATAAAATACAATAAACTGAACTGTAAACTGCTTTTAGTAATGACTCAGATGAAATGAATAACGTTGATTACGCATCTCATAGTCAAATGTACATATCAGTTAAGTGATGATCTTATTTGGATGTAGAAGAAAAAACCGTTTAAACACAGTGCACAATTAACTTGTGGTACTCTTTGCCACAAGCTATGTGGCCAAGAGTTAAATATGACATTTATGTGGACAAGAACATCCAGAATTACAATAGCACAGATTAAAAACAACAACAAGGAGTTTTGAAAGGGATATATCCCCCATATTTCCAGGCATGAGCCAACTGCTAATTAATGGGGTTTAGGAAGAAACTTTCCCTCTGGACAGACTCTTCCATAACTACAGTTTTTTTTTGCATCTTCCTCTAACGCAACTAGTGTTGGCCACTGTTAGAGACAGGATACTGGGCTAGATGAACTACTGGTCT
This sequence comes from Lepidochelys olivacea, assembly GCF_965140295.1. Classification (NCBI taxonomy): domain Eukaryota; kingdom Metazoa; phylum Chordata; order Testudines; family Cheloniidae; genus Lepidochelys; species Lepidochelys olivacea. Next base: position 40,788,554 of record NC_140414.1, on the reverse strand, counting down.
GGTGCAGTATGGCAAATCCTGTACCCCATTTTTGTTGGAGAAAGCAGGGGAATTTTCACACGCACTTTAAATTCATTTTCGATATCTGTAACGTATTACATACAGCAGCTACTCCTGAATGAGATTTCAGAAGGTAAAGTTTGTGTCAGTGGGTAGTTCTGAAAACTCTAGTGTTCTTCTGAGCTCCTACTTGACTGTTCTACCATGGATAAATATTGACATAGTCATTAGGCCAGAAGGAGAGGGAGAATGACTCTATAGTCCAGGGGTAAGGGAACCCATCCGGGAAGTGCAAGACTGAGGGGTCTGTCCAATCACACTTCCGTTATTTAGCTGGAGTGCCACTGTTTCAAAACAGGAGACCAAGGAAACCCTACACCAGAATGCCCCACAGCGTAGTGATTAGAGAGCTCTGAGACCTCTGTTCAAATCCTCTCCCCACTTTCTGGCAGGAAGAGGGGAATTGAACCTGAGTTTCCCACATCCCAGGCAAGCTGTACTTGTAAAGGGTACTTGTCACATTTCATATTGTCAAAGGAATATAATATAGTGATATAGAATATTCAGAGTAATTAACAAATACTATGTAATAGTTCCAATATGGGTCTGAGGTCTACAAAACAAAACAAGTGCTTAGGCTTCCAGTGGTGTTTCACCAAAATGTTTCTTCAAAGGTGAATCCATTTAGTAAGACACTTATAATAGAGGCAGAACTAGTTAATATATTTGCGTAGTTTCCTGCAAAGATCTCAAAACATTTAAAAATATTAAGGAAGTTTCATAACAGCCTGTTATGAACTTATGGTTGTATGCAGTGTTGTTGTAGACATGTCAGTCCCAGGATGCTAGAGAGACAAGGTGGGTGAGGGAATATCTTTTATCAGACCAACTTCTGTTCATGAGAGAGACAAACTTTTGCTCTTACACAGAACTTGGTCCGATAAAAGATATTACCTCACTCACCTTGTCTCTGTACTGTTTCTCATTTTACAGAGCACAGAGAAGCTTTTGATCTGTCCAGAGCCACATAACAAGTCAATGGCAAAACTGGGAATAGAACGATTGTGATTGACCTGGAGTTCTTAACTACCAGTCCTGTGCCCTAGCTGCTAGACTATGTTTACTACCCGTGGTTCTCTATAAAACAAGTACACATTAATTGATTAATAGTATGTAAAGTTCTTTAAATGATGCCGTTCCAGGTGGATTTTTTTGGTATTGCAAAAATTCCATGTTTCTTTCTTTCTTGTAGTTCTGAGAAGGATCATCATCATGAGCTCCATGGAAGAAGTGGAAACTGAAGAGACAGTAACTTGTCTCCATATAACTTTGTACCATCCTTGCCAGGAAGAAAAGCAGGTGTTTCGCAGCTTAAAATTCCATAAGCGAGAGCGGTGCAGGGTAGATGAAGTGGCAAAATTTGGCCGAGATTCTAACATCTGCCATTATAATTTAATGGATACCCGTGTTTCCCGGGTTCAGTTTACCCTGCAGTTTTTCAGGCAACTCAACAGCTCAGAATTTGGTTTTGAGATAAAGAACATGAGCAAAAAGACCAAGCTACTTGTGGACAATGTGGAACTGGACTACCTAAATAAAATTGACCTGCCATGGAAATGCATCATTCGCTTTGGAGACTACCAACTCTTAATGCAAAGACAAGATGGGGAATCAGTGGATTATTTTGAGATTTGTTTTGAGTTGTCCCAAGCTTCACTTTTGCAAGAGAGACACCCGCCTTCACTGCAGCCCATCCCCGAGTGTGGTATGTTTCCTTCTTTGGTCTATTCCCAAGGAGTAAAACCAGTAGAGATGGATGAAAATGATTTGTGATAGAAGGGAGAAGGTTGCTTTCAACAGTGTCCAATATCTAATTCAGTATGACTTCAGAGGACCAAATCTTATCTCCTCAGCAGACTGCATTTGTTTTGCTTTCCATAGTTACCACTGCTGTGTTATGTATTCTTCCCCTCTTGCACACTCTGTTTAAACATATCAGAACTTATTCATTTACAAATGTCATTAGCCCTGCATCATCTTTATTTAATGTCCATCCTGTCTCCTCCCTGCCACTCTGTTATCACCTTCTGTGTTTGTCTGTGGTAAACCCCAATCAGAGTTAGTGGATCTTTGCATGGGCATAAAGGCCCATGGTAGCAGATCCAGTTGTAGGATTGGGGCCATAGACCATAAGCTCTTTCAGACAGGGTGTACCTGCCCTATAGTGCCACTATTTGGCCAGGTGTCCTGTAGATGCTCCCTGCCTCACTTTCCCCAAGTGGGCTATCAGTAAGTTAAATGAGGCTTTATTTAGGGAATAGCATCCCTCTGAGGGGGTCTAGTTTATTAACTGGAGCCCCACTGAAAATGCATCCAGACCTTCACCCCAGTGTCTTAGCTAGGAGACAGTCAATCTTAATTTATCCATCCCACCTGAGTCCACCAGTCCACTCCAGCAGTTCTCTCAGTTCAGGCCTCTTGCCACTGTCTGGGAAGAATTTTCTCCAGAGTCAGATGTGTCAGCTATAGCTCTTCTCTGCAGCACTATGTAGCTTGACAGCCTAGCCTTTAGTTAAGCATTCCCGTGTCTAGGAGTGCACTTCTAGGCTCCTGGCTCTGGTGAACTTCCTGTCTCTAGAAACCAACTCAGCTGGTAATCCTTTGTCAGGGTCATTAGCTAATTAGTTGTCGACTAGGCACATAGGGATTTCATTACCTCCAGGTGGATTTGAGTTGGCTTGTTCTCCGATTCAGGAGCTGAAAGTGCCAGTCCCACTAACAGCCCCAGTAACACAGGGTCTCTCACTATATATTTCTGTTTAATTATTTCTGTAAAACACGGTGCAAAGTTCTGGCTTTATAAATAAAGTACAAATGGCCAGGATTAATATGCAAACTTGTTATATTGCATTATTAACTTTGATACTGAAGTGCAATCTGTATTCAGACTGAGATCCATTTGCAACCCTAACTTCTATGTTAGGGTTGAAAATGAAACTCTGAAACTTTTTTATTCATATTTTGTGAAAATAGAGCTATTTAGTTGGTATATTTAGCCTCCTAGGTACTAAGTTCAGAAGGGACCGTTATGATCAGCTAGTCCAACCTCCTGCACAACGCAGGCCACAGAATCTCCCCCACCCACTCCTGCGATAAACCTCTCACCTATGTCTGAGCTATTGAAGTCCTCAAATCGTGGTTTAAAGACTTCAAGGAGCAGAGAATCCTCCAGCAAGTGACCCGTGCCCCATGCTACAGAGGAAGGCGAAAAACCTCCAGGGCCTCTTCCAATCTGCCCTGGAGGAAAATTCCTTCCTGACCCCAAATATGGCGATTAGCTGAACCCTGAGCATATGGGCAAGATTCACCAGCCAGATACCCAGGAAAGAATTTTCTGTAGCCCCACAGAAACATAATTTTTCTTCTAATCCTAAAGTGATCAGAATGTGCTATAATAAAAATGCTATTACATCTTCAAAGATGTGAGTGTAAATAAAATAATGTGAATAATGTGAGGTTTTATTAAAAATGTTTGCACGCCTTATAATATTTTGTCCTCTTGTGTGGTTATATCTTGTAAGCACAAATATATAAGGGAAAATTTTTCTGAGATATCAAGCTTTACTGGCAATTATTCAGCATCTAAAAAGATGGTGATGAGATCACAGCTGGTGATGAGCATTGCTCCAAAATCATGCTTTCAGAGAAATAGAAGAGTGCCTGAAATAATGCCACCTGGAGACCTACAACAACATTAGCCATATAGCTATGCATTGTTTACCCTCATTTTTAATTTTAATTCACCCAGAGTGTGTAATCCCCTGCCCAACAGCTGCTTCTCTCTTATCCCACAAACTTCAGGGTTCTGGCTCTACTTAATTCAATTCAGTTCTGCCCCTAAGGGCTGCATCAAGTTTCTCCCCTGCTGTAACAAACTCTGGGTCTCCTCAGGAGCACAGAATTGCCAAAGCAGAGGTCTCCACCAGTCACATCCCAGTCCCCTCCCTCTGTATCCCCAGCATACCCTCATGCCTGGGGATCCTCTGGAGGGGGTACAGAAGCTCCCTACATTGGGTGGCTTTCATGCCTAAGCTGTTCCCCTTCTACACGAACTTAGCTGGCACAAAGGGACCGCAGGGTAATATTGAATAGGGCTCAGAAAGTTGAGCACTGAATAATATGAGGAGTGGGTTTATCTAGAATGACTAGGTACTCTCACTTCAGATGCAACTTCTAGGTAAAAGAATGTTTGGGGAAGCAGCAAAGGAAATGCTTAAACAATTACAAATTTGCACTATAGATCATTGTGGCAAAGAGTTTCTAACTGTGATTTCTAAGCAGGTACATGTTGATTTCAAACCTGCTCTTTTGACTACACGACGGGACCACAGAGCATGCAATGTCTGTGCTAGAAATTGAACCTGTTTGAAACTTGGGGCCAAACTCTGTACTTCCACCTCATAGAATCTCATTCAGACCTCAGGATCTAACGTGGCTCCTCCAGGGTTTCCTATCAACTGTGGTTGTGTCTGCTAATGTGGAGAGGATCAAACTGCTAAGGCTTTGTTAGAACTGAGCCCCGACCACCATCTTATCAAGTATGATTCTATTTTTACTCAGTTATGGATAACATTGAAATACATTCCTAATTTTTAAAGGGATTAAATGAACCATCTAAAAGGATTTAGGTAGAGAGAATGCTGGAAATCATAGCAATGCTAACTCACTATGTTACAAGAAAAACTGAGAGAGATGCTTTTAGGATTACACTGGATTGGGTGGGTGGGGAGGATCACTCAACACTAAATTGAAGATAGACACCTAACAGCTTCATTGGTTCAGGTTTTTAAATCTGTGTGACCCACAAGGGCATTGTTATTTAGTAGAGGGACTTTTTAAACCATAAACATTTGGTTCTGAGAATTGTATATATAATCCACCTGGATATAAATTTGCCTTTACAGCTAGTATACAGATACTGTCTATAATACTAAAGGAAATTTACTCCTCTTATCAGGAGAAGAGTGAGATGTAGCTTTAGATGCACATTAAGGGGCAGAATTTTAAAACCTGAACAATGATTTAAAAAAAAATGGGTGCCATCAGTTAGGCCATCTAAATAAGTCACCTGATTTTCATCTGTCCTGAGAACCTAGCAGCTTCCATAAATATGGATTTTGGATCCTAACTGCAGGATCTCATCTTTGAAAATTATGGCCCAAGCTTTGCTTTATTTGTCCTTATCTTGTAGGAACAACTGCTATCAGTTTAAACATCTAAGTATTTGATATATGGGCACAGTCATGCAACACAGACACCCAAATGCACTTGCAAATAACTGTGCACAGATATTTGCACTTGAGTGCAGAAAGGCCAGGTAGTGACAATTCTGTTCAAAATCAGGCCCTTAGATCTAGTCATAAAATACATATGCTTTACTATGTTTAGTGTGTTCGCTTGCTGCCTGAAAGTGTTGTTTTGTACTTACCCACATAAAGTAATTGTATTCCTGTTAGTTTTTTCTACTAATGTATTACAGCTGTAATTTACAATATTAACACTCTTGTTTGGTGCTATCTTAGACTTAACTTCAAAACATAGACAATCCAGGAAGTTTTTGGAAAGCGTAGGGGACAATTTCCTGGCGCAAGTGCTAGAGGAGCCAACTAGGGGGGGCGCTTTTCTTGACCTGCTGCTCACAAACCGGATAGAATTAGTGGGGGAAGCAAAAGTGGATGGGAATCTGGGAGGCAGTGACCATGAGTTGGTTGAGTTCAGGATCCTGACGCAGGGAAGAAAGGTAAGCAGCAGGATACGGACCCTGGACTTCAGGAAAGCAGACTTCGACTCCCTCAGGGAACGGATGGCCAGGATCCCCTGGGGGACTAACTTGAAGGGGAAAGGAGTCCAGGAGAGCTGGCTGTATTTCAAGGAATCCCTGTTGAGGTTACAGGGACAAACCATCCCGATGAGTCGAAAGAATAGTAAATATGGCAGGCGACCAGCTTGGCTTAATGGTGAAATCCTAGCGGATCTTAAACATAAAAAAGAAGCTTACAAGAAGTGGAAGGTTGGACATATGACCAGGGAAGAGTATAAAAATATTGCTCGGGCATGTAGGAATGTTATCAGGAGGGCCAAATCGCACCTGGAGCTGCAGCTAGCCAGAGATGTCAAGAGTAACAAGAAGGGTTTCTTCAGGTATGTTGGCAACAAGAAGAAAGCCAAGGAATGTGTGGGCCCCTTACTGAATGAGGGAGGCAACCTAGTGACAGAGGATGTGGAAAAAGCTAATGTACTCAATGCTTTTTTTGCCTCTGTTTTCACTAACAAGGTCAGCTCCCAGACTGCTGCGCTGGGCATCACAAAATGCGGAAGAGATGGCCAGCCCTCTGTGGAGATAGAGGCGGTTAGGGACTATTTAGAAAAGCTGGACGTGCACAAGTCCATGGGGCCGGACGAGTTGCATCCGAGAGTGCTGAAGGAATTGGCGGCTGTGATTGCAGAGCCACTGGCCATTATCTTTGAAAACTCGTGGCGAACCGGGGAAGTCCCGGATGACTGGAAAAAGGCTAATGTAGTGCCAATCTTTAAAAAAGGGAAGAAGGAAGATCCTGGGAACTACAGGCCAGTCAGCCTCACCTCAGTCCCTGGAAAAATCATGGAGCAGGTCCTCAAAGAATCAATCCTGAAGCACTTGCATGAGAGGAAAGTGATCAGGAACAGCCAGCATGGATTCACCAAGGGAAGGTCATGCCTGACTAATCTAATCGCCTTTTATGATGAGATTACTGGTTCTGTTGATGAAGGGAAAGCAGTGGATGTATTGTTTCTTGACTTTAGCAAAGCTTTTGACACGGTCTCCCATAGTATTCTTGTCAGCAAGTTAAGGAAGTATGGGCTGGATGAATGCACCATAAGGTGGGTAGAAAGCTGGCTAGATTGTCGGGCTCAACGGGTAGTGATCAATGGCTCCATGTCTAGTTGGCAGCCGGTATCAAGTGGAGTGCCCCAAGGGTCGGTCCTGGGGCCGGTTTTATTCAATATCTTCATAAATGATCTGGAGGGTGGTGTGGATTGCACTCTCAGCAAATTTGCGGATGATACTAAACTGGGAGGAGTGGTAGATACGCTGGAGGGGAGGGATAGGATACAGAAGGACCTAGACCAATTGGAAGATTGGGCCAAAAGGAATCTGATGAGGTTCAATAAGGATAAGTGCAGGGTCCTGCACTTAGGACGGAAGAACCCAATGCACAGCTACAGACTAGGGACCGAATGGCTAGGCAGCAGTTCTGCGGAAAAGGACCTAGGGGTGACAGTGGACGAGAAGCTGGATATGAGTCAGCAGTGTGCCCTTGTTGCCAAGAAGGCCAATGGCATTTTGGGATGTATAAGTAGGGGCATAGCGAGCAGATCGAGGGACGTGATCGTTCCCCTCTATTCGACATTGGTGAGGCCTCATCTGGAGTACTGTGTCCAGTTTTGGGCCCCACACTTCAAGAAGGATGTGGATAAATTGGAGAGAGTCCAGCGAAGGGCAACAAAAAATGATTAGGGGACTGGAACACATGAGTTATGAGGAGAGGCTGAGGGAGCTGGGATTGTTTAGCCTGCAGAAGAGAAGAATGAGGGGGGATTTGATAGCTGCTTTCAACTACCTGAAAGGGGGTTCCAAAGAGGATGGCTCTAGACTGTTCTCAATGGTAGCAGATGACAGAACGAGGAGTAATGGTCTCAAGTTGCAGTGGGGGAGGTTTAGATTGGATATTAGGAAAAACTTTTTCACTAAGAGGGTGGTGAAACACTGGAATGCGTTACCTAGGGAGGTGGTAGAATCTCCTTCCTTAGAGGTTTTTAAGGTCAGGCTTGACAAAGCCCTGGCTGGGATGATTTAACTGGGAATTGGTCCTGCTTTGAGCAGGGGGTTGGACTAGATGACCTTCTGGGGTCCCTTCCAACCCTGATATTCTATGATTCTATGAACAGGTTGCCAGAATTTGCATTGTACAATGATATTACTTTCTTCACTATTTACTGGTCCTGTTACATAGAAAAATTCAACTCGGTTGCATTGTTCCTGACCATTTATTACATTTCCCAAGTTAATATTCTCAACAAAATGGCAACTAATATTTGATATTCTGGTCTCTACCATTCAAATAGATTATATGACGAGTAAAGAGAGGCCTCACCCCCACAAAAAACCTGCTGACTCAATAAAAATTCTCCATTCCAATCCACACAGCAGACCTGTAAACCACAGCACAGAGCTTCATTGTATATTCTGCACTCATTCTGCAATGGAAGTCCCATTGATTTCTGTGGAACAGAGGCAAAATATTCAGTCGAGATCCAGCTCTATTGACTAGTAGGAGAATTCAGCCCTCGAAACAGACAAAACAGTTTAGGAGAAACAAAATTCCCAAATCCAAATAATTTGTAAGGTTTCGGTTAATTCAGATGAGAATCCCACCCACCAAAAAAAAAAAAAAAGTTTATCTTGTAGCAGACACGCTTCCCTTCATGGCTACAGCTGGTCAGTGCCATCTGAGTCTTGACTCAAAATGGAAATACGTCCTTAATACCAAATTGACTTTTTCACAAGAAAAATGTTCCATTTAAAGATCACTTTGTGGCCAGTGAAGATTCCTTTCAAAGGGGATGCCAATACATTCAAAAAATACAAGTGCTGTGTAAATATTGAAGCACAAATATTCCAGAGTTATATTTACTTATGACCATTCAATTAAAAAGCTTCCGTGCCAAGGAGTGCACAATGAAATTCAGGGTGCTGGGCAAAGATTGTTTAAAGCCATCTTTTTGCTCCTTTGATCAGATGCCAGTTCTGTACAGTCCAGTGCTCTGGCATAAATTAGAGAACAGCCTGAGGTTTACATGAATTTACACTGGTTGCCATTGTGGCTCTGCTACTGAATAATCTTTCTATACCAGGACGAGCCATTCGTGGTTGGCTACTCTGCTTTGCCCTGGCTGCACCACTGCTGAAGAGCAGGGATAAAATGTCTTAGAGCTTGATCCTAGGTCAATGGAAAGATTCCCATAGACTGCCTTTGGATCAGGCCTTTAATGAAAATGCAGGAAAACTATAAACAGGGGTCCAAATCCTTCTCTCGCATACACTGGACTTCATCAGAGTCACTCTGGCTTCACGTCAGCATCAGTGTGAGCAGAATTTGGTTCAGTGTTTATATAACTGTAAAATCTAAAGGGACATTCAAGTTAAAAAACATTAGAGGTCACCAAAAGTCACCATTCTTTCTTATCTACTTTCAACTGGTCGGGTGCCCCTTTGAGCTACTCTGTTGAAAGCTAGCATACTTGATTATAATGGGACTGCAGATCATAGGGAAAAAATGACATTTTCTATTTCTATTATAGGTCACCAAAGAATCTAAGAATTATATTCACTTCTGTGAGGCAAACTTGGTGGCCCCAATGTAGAGAAATTGCAGTAATCTAAGATCATCAGTTCTATCTAACAGATTTTAGCCAAGAAAATTTCAAATGGGAGGGAGTGCATCTCAGGCAACCGACACTGACAGTTACATCTACAGATTACTAGTTGACACCTGTCAGCTAGTACACATAAAATCTCAAAATTCGCAAGGCTCAGACTTCATTATGAATTGTGTGGGGAAAAAAACAAAATATGATATGAACAGATTTTGAGAGATATAGGAGAGTGAAAGAGAGAGAGTTCTTCTATCAGGGAAAATGTCTTTCTTTCTCTGTCTTAGGTCTGGTGTCCTTTCCTCAGTGCACAAAATTCACATGCTGTTTCTGTGAATTTTCAAAGTCCACCCACATTAAAGGTAAGCAAACCATTTCAGATAAAATAAATATTCAGTGGAGAAGATTTATCTATGTGGTCTGGGAAATGTTTAGGCTAGTTTGAATTACTGTGCAAGATCTGAGAGAAGACATGATTTTTATTTGAAGTCTAGGTTTATGACATTGGTTTTACATAACTTATCCAGTTCAATAAAAGTTTTCCGTGGTGCATGAGAAAGATTGTAAATCACCCTAGCACCTTTTGCATGAAACTTACTGTAAGAACAGTTTGCATGAACGAATTGGATGAAAAATGCCAGCAAGAAAACAAATGGCTGCACTTTGGTAGTTTAGCCATAGACTGGAGATACTGGTATTAAATCATGAAATATCATAAACAAACTTGTCTATTCATTAGCAGAATACAAAATGGTATGCATAACATGGAACCATTTTGAAAGTGAGCAGATTTTAGAACATGACTTAGCTTCAATAAAAGGGCACCTACTTAGAAAATAGTTGATCATTTATTTTTGCACTGCCGAATGAGTAAGAAAAAGAAGTTATTTACCTGTAATTCTTCACCAGGGTTCACAGCAGTATCCACATTCTTGGGTGCACACACTGTGTGTGTAGTTGCAGAAGTCTCATAGTGAAATCTGGGCTCACCTCTGGCATATTCCTCTGCCTGCTAGATGCCCTAGTGATCTTTAATATCGTTACTAGTTTTCTAATAGCTAAAGATGTAACACGTAAGTGTAATAAAGAAAAATCTTTATCCTCCATCTCTATAGGTAAGATGGGTGCACAGCAGAGTGTGGGTGTTTAGCACACCTGTCTTAGGGTATGTGTACACTGCAGCTGGAAGCAAGCCTCTCAGTCTGGGTAGAAAAACTCATGCTAGCTCGACTTGAGCTAATGATCTAACTACTACAGAGCAGATGTTGCTGCTTGGGCTGCATCTCAGGCTCTCATGCCCACTCAGCACCCTGCATCTGAGCAAGCTACTCTCAGCTTGTGTCCCCCAAGCTACCCCACAACTTCTACACTGCTATTTTTAGCGTGCTAGCTTGAGCTGAGCTAGCATGAATCTATCTCACTGGGTTGGGAGGCTCACTCCCAGCTAAAGTGGAGACATACCTGCAGGGCTGAATCCAGGGACTCTCGGAGTCTTTCCTTTGACTTCATTTGTTCTTGGATCAGGATATTAAAGAACAAAAATTAGCTGAAAGTAATTTTCTTATTGGGTGTCATGGCAAAATCCCACTGTAGAGACCAGGGCTCTGATTCTTCCTGGACACTGGTTTTACACTAGTGTAACTATTGACTTCAATAGAGTTAAACCTGAGTTTCACCAATTTAAGTAAGGAAAACCAGAGCCATGGTCAAAACACCTGCACAAATGTCTCTAGATCACTCAAAAAATGGTTTGTTCTTAACTTGAGTTAGCTAAGTCAAATTCACTAGAATCTTAACTCAAAGAAGGATCACCCAGTGGTTAGACCACTAGCCTGAGACTCTGAATAATTGTGTTCAATTCCCTGTTCTACAACAGGTATACAGCATGACCTTAGGCAAGTCACTTGGTCCCTCTGTTCCACAGAGTTTAAGGCCAGAAGAGACCTCCTGTATGGCAGAGGCCACCAACAGCCGCACACTAATCCAACCACTGAAATGACACCAAAGTACTACAACCCACAGGAGACTAGATTATGATGTGCCACAGGCAGAGAAAAAATGGTTACACGTCTTTTCATAACTGTTGTTCTTTGAGATGTGTTGCATACATCCATTCCACTGTAGGCATGTGCATGCCTCATGCACAGTTGTCGGAGAACTTTTTTTCTTCAGTGGTACCCATCAGGATGGCTCGAGCACTGACAAACTGCCATGTGCTATTGTGTGCCAGTATAAGAGGGCAGAGCCACTTCCGAGCCCTCTCAGTTCCTTCTTACCAGATAGACTCTCATGGAGGGGGGAAGAAGGGCAGGTCATGGAATGGACACATGCAACACCTCTCAAAGAACAGTTACACAAAGGTAGGTAACTGTGATTGCACGAGTCCATTCCACTGAGGGTGACTCAAGCAGATTAACGTGGAGGTGGGCTCAGTCTGATTTTTATAGCATCACAGAGTGCTCTGATAAACTCTATTCTTTGCACAGGTTTTAGAATTGATTTGTCCAGATTGAGTAAAAGCCCCAGTGCATTGAAGGTGAATTGAATGACAGCCATGCTGGACAGCACTTGAAACTGGGGCTGGCCTCTCACCAACCAGTTGTCCCGACTTCACTGTTGCTCTGGAATCTTTCAGGCTATGCAGCCTATCATCCATCTTTTCTGAAAAGAAGAATGGGACCCTCAAATGGCAAATCCTGAAGGGTCTGCTGTACCTCCCTCAGACATAGGCGCCAACTTCTCCCGGTGCCAGTGGGTGCTTGACCTCCCCAGTCCGGCCCCACCCCAACGGCACCCCTGCCCCACTCCCAAGGACTTTTGCAATCTTCTGTCCTGGAGGAGTATGTGTGGCTGTTTTAAAGATACTCTTCTATTCTTTTAGAAATACACTAAGTTGTTTTTTTCCCCCACAGAGCAAAATAGTGAAAGTAAAACAGTAACAACGGACATTACAAAAGCTTTGTTAGAGATCTGAAAGACTCATGGAACCTCCCTATCCTTGTCCCTAATGACTGCCATAAGCCCCTTGAAGGAAAGCTTTGCCCTACATTTTTGGCTTAGTAATGCAGAAACATAGGGGGTCCACATGACAGTTTCTTGAGTCTTGTCTTGGTTTGGCTACACTGGTGATTGCAACATCAAGAATACCAATACTGAACACTTTTGAGTGCTAGCAGCTTTTTAAAATCACTACATCAAACAACTTCGCTCACATGAAGTCTAGTTTCAGAGTAGCAGCTGTGTTAGTCTGTATCTGCAAAAAGAAAAGGATGACTTGTGGCACCTTAGAGACTAACAAATTTATTTGAGCATAACCTTTCATGAGCTACAGCTCACTTCATCGGATGCATATAGCGGAAAATACAGTAGGGAGATTTTATATACACAGAGAACATGAAACAATGGGTGTTACCATACAGACTGTAACGACAGTGATTAGGAAAGGTGAGCTATTACCAGCAGGAGAGCGGGGGTGGGACCTTTTGTACTTATAATCAAGGTGGGCCATTTCCAGCAGTTGACAAGAACTTGCGAGGAACAGTAAGGGGGGTGGGGGAAATAAACATGGGGAAATAGTTTTACTTTGTGTAATGACACATCCACTCCCAGTCTTTATTCAAGCCTAAGTTAATTGTATCCAGTTTGCAAATAATTCCAATTCAGCAGTCTCTCATTGGAATCTGTTTTTGAAGTTTTTTTGTTGAAGAATTGCCACTTTTAGGTCTGTAATCAAGTGACCAGGGAGATTGAAGTGTTCTCCAACTGGTTTTTGAATGTTATAATTCTTGACGTCTGATGTATGTCCATTTATTCTTTTACGTAGAGAATGTCCAGTTTGGCCAATGTACTCCAACGAGAGACTGCTGAATTGGAATTAATTTGCAAACTGGATACAATTAACTTACGCTTGAATAAAGACTGGGAGTGGATGTGTCATTTACACAAAGTAAAACTGTTTCCCCATGTTTATTCCCCCCTCACCTCACACGTTCTTGTCAACTGCTGGAAATGGCCCACCTTGAAAACCACCACAAAAGTCCTCCCCTCCTCCCCCCCCGGCTGGTAATAGCTCACCTTACCTTATCACTCTTGTTACAGTGTGTATGGTAACACCCATTGTTTCATGTTCTGTGTGTATATAAAATCTCCCCACTGTATTTTCCATTACATGCATCTGATGAAGTGAGCTATAGCTCACAAAAGCTTATGCTCAAATAAATTTGTTAGTCTCTAAGGTGCCACAAGTACTCCTTTTCTTTTTATGAAGTCTAGTTGACAGTGCTGAATATGTCCAGTGCACATGACCAGTGGTTTAATGGTATCTGTGGGATTTTATTAAAGCACATAGCATAAACCTTTTGAACGGAAACTGTTTGGTTTACTGGTAGAATTGCTTGCATTATTCTGCGCAGCAACTTGACCACAAAGTGACACAACTGATCCTCTGTCCTGATGAGGCTGCCTGGGTGGTTCTACAGTAAAAATCTACCACCTTTGAACCACCAACTAAAAATGGTCTTCAGAAATTGGGGTTGTGGTGATCATTTGCAATCACCTGCGCCCTAACTTATTGAAAACAAAACTCCTCCGACTAAAACACTAATCTCCAACATAAATTCTTTCAGGCAGTCACCTAAGTCAGTGAACCTGACATCCTACTGAGAAAAAACGTAAGGACAATGTGATATTTGCATCATGAGATCAGGATTATCCACCCGCTTTGGCTACTTCTAATCCCCTGTAATAGCAGAGATGACAGCTTTTGGCAGAATTTAGTAGATCAGAGAAATGGGAAGGGGTCAACAGTGAATTTTAGCAGTCATGAGACGTATTAACAGTGACTAAAACAAAGGAACACTGCAGTCTAAGACTGTGCATGTTCCCTCTTATTGCTCTACTATTGCATCTTGTTAGACTTTCCTTTCACAAACAGCTCTCTCACTATGCGGGGCAGTATTGTCCAATAGTTACAAAAGGAAATTGCAAGTCAAGGTGATTGTGTATCATCACTGCTCTACCGCTGTGCAATTTTGGGCAACACACTAAAATCCCTCTGCTTTCTTAATCTGCAGTGGCTAATTTACCTACAATACTTCCTGCAGGAAGAAGGGTGAATCTTGAAGAGACACTACTAGTTCAAATTTGACTCAAAGTTCAGGACTTCTATTAGAAATGTTCCCATTACAATAAAAACTCATGGACACTTTTTTAAAAAACCCCCCACAAACTATTAGTTGCAACCTTAAGTTTACAATATTGACTAGTTTTTCAAGTTGACTTGAAATAACCTATAAAGAAAAAAGTGAAAAGCGACTTTACTTTAATTTTCCAAATATAGTGGAAACTCCCTCTCCCGTTTTTTACCCAAAGCCCATATATAAAGATGACTTTGGTAACTTACTCAAACAAAAAGAACTTCTCTAAAAAAAGCAGAAATACATTACCACTTGATCAGCTTCACTCTTAAAACAGAGACAAAAGGAGGAAGTCGGTAACTGACATGATGAAGTAAAGATATTTCCATCCTTCAAAAATCAATTTTAAATTATACTTGTGTAAATTTATACAGTTTCAAGGGTGTGAGCATACATATTGCAGAGCTGTTTCAATGGCCGTGTAAAAGCAGTTTGTCTCATTCAGCAATCTTTCTTAAATTATTTTAAGAATAATACTGACTCCACTGTCATTTTTAAGTCAAAATGATTGTGACTCATTTAACTGTGAAAGTGGAATGCTACTAATAACCATGGTTAAAAGTATGTGTGTCACTATAATAAAATAATCTGTAGTCCAAGTTATATCTTCCCCCTTCTTGCTGATTTTCTACTTGCTCAGCAATCAAGACCCTTTGTCATTAACAGTAGTTCTCTTGTGACCATGGTTTGCAGAACAGGGTTTTTAAAGAGAAGAAAGTGACAAAGGTTGTGTGGGTTAGTTTTCATGTAAAAAAAAAAAGTTTATTTACAGCTTGAGAAAGTTGCCCTTCCTTAGAATTCAATATATGAATATGTCAAGAAAAACATTACACAGTAGTTGCTTACACCAAAACAAAAATATACATTTGATGCGTACAAACTCTTAAAAAACATATTAGCGGCATTGCAAATGTAGATATTACATTAAAATATTTCCAACAACATAGCTACAACTTAAATTAAGAAATGGAATGTTAAATACATTAAAAGATTTAGCTGTTTCCTAAAGTGTCATTGTATGTACATATTTAGTCAAAGCGTCTGGTATTTTAATTTTAGATAAAAGGCATGAGGAAGATCAAACTGCCATGAACCTGCCATATTATAGGGGCTCAGAAATCTAAATACTTTAGACACGCTTTAGACAATATATACTTAGTTATTTCTGATGATGTAGCTTTTTGTAACTTTGAGGAAGTGCATTGCCTTTATGCTAAAAATAAAGAGCCCCACAGGAAAATCCTTATTCAGAAAGACGCTATAGAGGAACATACAATTTACATTAGGAGAGTAAAGCTTTACTGCTAGCTCAGAAAAAACACATTTACAGTTGTGCTTTACACAGTTTCTCCAGTTACATTTTGATTATGAATTATATAAAACAAAAACTAAGGGGAAATTATGCATCAGATTCCACATGGTCAGCGGTAACTGAAGGCCTACTTAAGTTTCAGCCCATATCAGCGATGGTAACTATCCAGTTACAAAGCACAGGAAAGCTCGAAAAGTTCAATGTACTGCTTTGTAACTGGAAAGGATGTGTATTCCTGTTTGTGTTAATATAGCCACGGGAACTCTGTTTTAGGATCTCTTTCTTTCAAACCTAGTAGAGAAGTGATTTTTTCCATATATTGACAGGTTTCAGAGTAACAGCCGTGTTAGTCTGTATTCGCAAAAAGAAAAGGAGTACTTGTGGCACCGTAGAGACTAACCAATTTATTTGAGCATAAGCTTTCGTGAGCTGTAGCTCACAAAAGCTTATGCTCAAATAAATTGGTTAGTCTCTAAGGTGCCACAAGTACTCCTTTTCTTTCTCCATATACTGCAAGTCTGTTCACATAATGCTGCCTTTAAGAATTATTCATACAAAGCTGAAGAAATTGTAAGTATTCCACAAGTTAAAAATGTCTCTAAACACTTTGGTACTAGCAGCATTTGATGAGTTGTAAGTGAAAAAAACTGAACCTTTGGTCCTCTAAATTTTCCTTTAACTTTCAAATTTCAAAATTTTCTGTTAAAGTACAGAAAAGCAGCTATAAAAAATCTTTAGGTAGCATACTTTCACTAAACACAATACATCATTTTACATGATAAATCTTGTAAAAAAATTTCTATTGGATATGCCATTGGAATCATTATGATTGGTACAAGAAAATAATTCAAATAAAAAAAGGTAAGAAATAAGTTGAGGTAATAAACCAATTGCAAATAGACAATTTCACATGTGATAAACTATTGACTCTGCCTCCCTATGTTAAAGAACAAATCAAATAGATAATGGAAAAAGGCAATTTATAAAAGTAATCTCTCACCGCTTTCACATTCTCAGACTTTAAGGTCAGAAGGGACAATCATGATAATCTAGTCTGACCTCCTGCATATTGCAGGCCACAGGCCATTATCCACCACTTAATACATTCAAGTATTAAGATAACTTATGTAAAATATTTATTTTCAAGATAAATATTAGCCCAATGACAACATGTAAAACAAAATCAGGAGAAATATATTGAAACAAAGTGGCTACTTAAAATATAGTTTATGTCAAGCTGAGAATCTTAAATTAGTGCAGATAATTTTATACGAATCCCAAATTTCCAGAAATATACAAGACAGAATCAACCCAGTATTTTCATAAACATAAGGTAGATGATAAAATTGCACTTAATTTCTGAAGTAATTCAGATAACCAATCATTCCAATTCCTTGCTAAAGAGCATTACAATATGGTTTCCTTCCTTTTCTTACACAAGACTCAAATTCTGTACACTCCATTTAACTTTAAACATTTTGCCATTAATAACAGCCACACAATTTCACTATCTGTCTTGTTGATCAGCATCGGATTTATTTATGTCTGACACAGACAGTTCTATTACAGGATTCACAAATCCAGCATACTCTGAATTGCCATTATCATCCATCTCAGCACTAACAAAATCATTCTCCCACTCCAAGCCATTTGAATCATCAGAAGCTGAGGCTGGATTACTTCCTGTCTTCTTGCTGCTAAATTTTAGTGCTGCTCGGAGTATATCTTCTTCTGTTTTAGAGCGCTCTCTCAATGGAATCATTCTGTTCATGCCTGCAATTTAAGATAACTTTTTAAGCCATAACTTTATTTTTTTGGGGGGGGGGGGAGAGACAGGACACCATGGGAAGAGGAGAATGTGTCACCACATTTTTGCTAAAATATTAAATGCTAACAAAAGCACATTTAGAGCCAGATTCTGATACTTTTTCTCTTATTGACTAGTACCTCACTCTGCAAGCAGTCTTGTTCATGTCAATGCAAGTAAGGGCATCAATACCTTCTTTAGTCGCTAATTGGCCAAGGAAATTGATTACCTATTTGATAATGAAACCATTTTCTAGCCTTTTTTTTTTTTTAAATTAAAGAAAGCAAGAAGAATGGCTAAATAGGATCAGGTTTTGTTGACAGTCTTTCCCACTAACCAATCTGCTGCCCTTTCTACTTGATAGGTATGCATGTATTC
Organism: Lepidochelys olivacea; assembly: GCF_965140295.1. Taxonomy (NCBI): domain Eukaryota; kingdom Metazoa; phylum Chordata; order Testudines; family Cheloniidae; genus Lepidochelys; species Lepidochelys olivacea. The sequence continues at coordinate 40,770,388 of NC_140414.1, read as the reverse complement.
TGAACACATACAAACATATTAAAAACTTTCTGGTTCCATGAAATTTCTGTGAAAGCTACTAACTCCTATTAAATCATATGATCTGTAGTAATGTATCTGCTTGTAGCTTCCTGACACAGTGATATCAGAAGAAATCTTCACCAAGTGAAACAGATTCTGAAGTTCAGAAATTGTGTTTCCCTAGACATAGATATCATTTTGCTTTGTACAAAAAGGACACATTCAAGATACATACACAAACTAAGCCAAGTTGATCAGAAATCTGCATAACATGTTAGAGATTTTTCAAAAGAAAGGGATGTTAGCAATGCTGAATCATCTCCAGAGGTGTATAAACTGGTCTCCTCTGCCAATGGAAAGAAGTGAAAGCTTGCAGAGGCAATAAAAGATTTACTGTGCCTCCGTTCTCATCATGGTCAGGTTTACCCTACCCTCCTACTTAAATCCCTCTCATTTTAAACTTGGATTACTGCAGTGATTCTGCTTCAGTATGCTATTTATATAATAAACATCCTTTATCACTTGAGATTCCAGGAAAAAGTTTACATACACTCACTGGGTATGTGTTTGTTCCTTTGCTACTGATACTTCACTGAAGGTATCATCAATAAAGATACACAATACCCTTTAACCAGTTATACTGTTAACAGGGTGAAATGACAGTGTAACTTTATTGCAGTTCCATGTTAACTGTATATGATAACTGGTTTACCATAAAGATATTCAGAGCAAGAATAGAAAATATCAGTAAATTCATAGATTCCAAGGCCAGAAGGGACCATTGTGATAATTTAGCCTGACCTCCTGTATAACACAGGCCATAGAACTTCCACAAAATAATTCCTAGATCAAATCTTTTAGAAAAACATCAAACCTTGATTTTAAAAATATCAGTGATGTAGAATCCTCCAAAACCCTTGGTAAATTGTTCCAAGGGTTAATTACTCTCACCATTAAAAGTTTAGCCCTATTTACACTTTGAATTTGTCTAGCTTCAACTTCCAGCCATTGAATCATGTTATACCTTTCCCTGCTAGACTGAAGAACCCATTATTAAAATGTGTGTTCCTCATGTAGGTACTTACAGTCTGTAATCAAGTCACCCCTTAACCTTCTCTTCATTAAGCTAAATATATTGAGCTTCATTATCATGGCTCTTCTCTGAATCCTCTCTAATTTATCAATATTCTCCTTGATTTATGGACACCAGAACTGGACACAGTATTTCAGCTGTGGTTGCACCGGTGCCAAATACAAAAGTTATTTTACATCTATACCCCTACCTGAGACTCCCTTGTTTATGCATTCCAGGATTACGTTAGCTCTTTTGGCCACAGTGTCACATTGGGAGTTCACATCCAGCTGATTATCCACCACAACACACAAATCTTTTTCAAAGTCACAGGATCCCTCTGAGTCCTAGCTTCCCAGAATAGAGTTCCCCCTCCCATAAATATGGCTTATGTTCTTTGTTTCCAGATGTATACTGTGACGTTATTGACATGAACTGTGACCGTATAGATTATTGCAACCAGGGTCTTATGATTGCACCAGGTCTTGTACAGAGGAGGTCAAGTGGGGTGTCTATGGAAAGGTTGTAGTTTGCTGGTTATGATTATGCTGTCTGTATGCGTGTGTCATTTTTGTATTTGAAGTTATGAATATTGGCGATGTACTTGTATCTCAATGTGTTTGATTTTAAGTAGCCTGAATGAAGCATTTGGTCAGCTTCTTGAGAAAAGACTATTCTCAGTAAGTGCCCTATCAAGAAACACTTAACTGACAATGGACTTCGGGAGACGTCAATCCACATCTGAGCTTTCCTGAGAACGTTCAAACTAACATGTAAACAATGGAGTCGGACTGCAAAAAGCAGAATCATTTATGGACACGTGACTTGCCCAGGTGGCTACAAACTCCATCTTGTTGCTGTGACTTTGCACAGAAGAACAAAGGGGTTTCTGGCCACAAGACAGAGAATATAAAAGGCCCTGGAAACCTCTCCATTTTGTCTTCAGCTGGCTCAAGAGATGGCCTCTCCACCCCCAAGAGATGCCTGAAAGAAACTGGAACAAAAGACAGTAACTATGGGGGTGAGAGTGATTGCTGGACCCAGACTAGGAAGGAATCCAGTCTGTGAAAGAAGCTCATTGGGACATCTCTGAGGGTGAGATTCACCTGTATTCAGTTTCCTACTGTATTAGGTTTAGATTGCGTGTTTTGTTTTATTTTGCTTGGTAATTTACTTTGTTCTGTCTATTTCTTGCAACCACTTAAATCCTACTTTTTATACTTAATAAAAGGTTTCAGAGTAACAGCCGTGTTAGTCTGTATTCGCAAAAAGAAAAGGAGTACTTGTGGCACCTTAGAGACTAATCAATTTATTTGAGCATGAGCTTTCGTGAGCTACAGCTCACTTCGCTGTAGCTCACGAAAGCTCATGTTCAAATAAATTGGTTAGTCTCTAAGGTGCCACAAGTACTCCTTTTCTTTATACTTAATAAAATCACTTTTTTCTTATTAACCCAAAGTAAGTAATTAATACCTGGGGGAGCAAACAGCTGTGCATCTCTCTCTATCAGTGTTATAAAGGGCAGACAATTTATGAGTTTACCCTGTATAAGCTTTATAACAGAGTAAAACTGATTTGGGGTTTGGATCCCATTGGGAGCTGGGTGTCTGAGTGCTAAAGACAGGAGCACTTCTTAAGCTGTTTTCAGTTAAGCCTCAGCTTTGGGGCATGTGGTTCAGACCCTGGGTCTGTGCTGGAGCAGACTGGCATGTCTGGCTCGACAATGTTGGAGCAGACTGGCATGTCTGGCTCGACAAGGCAGGGTTCTGGAAGCCCAAACTGGCAGAGAAAACAGGCTCAGAGGTAGTGTCAGCACATCAGGTGACAGTCCCAAGAGGGTTTCTGTGATCGAACCTGTCATATACATTTTGGGTTTTAATATGGCTATATGTTATTGTTTGCTTGGTAAACTGGCCTCCAGCAATCCAGATCACTCGTGATCAGTGACCTGTCCTCCTCATTTTTTACCATTTCCCCAATCTGTGTCATCTGCAAACTTTATCAGTGATGATTTTATGTTTTCTCCCAGGTCATTGATAAAGATGTTAAATAGCATAGGGCCGAGAACCAATTCCCACAGGACCCTACTGGAGACATACGCACTCAATGATCCCCCTTTTATACTTACATTTTGAGACCTATCATTTATCCAGTTTGTAATCTATTTTATGTGTGCCATGTTAATTTTATACCATTCTGGTTTTTTACTCAAAATGTTGTGCGATACCAAGTAAAATGTCTTATAGAAATCCAAATATATTACATCAACACTATTACCTTTATCAACCAAACTTTGTAATCTCATCAAAAAAAGATGTCAAGTTAGTTTGACAGGATCTATTTTTCATAAACTTATACTGATTTGCATTAATTACATTACCCTCCTTCAGTTCTTTATTAATCGAGTCCCATATTAGCTACTCTGTCTTGCCTGGGATTGATGTCAGGCTGATGGGCCTATGAATACCTAGGTCATCCCATTTACCCTTTTTAAAAATTAGCTTTCTTCCAGTCTTCTGGAACTTCCCTGGTATTCAAAGACTCATTGAAAATCAACATTAACAGTCTAATGAGCTCCTCAGCATGCTCTTTTAAAACTCTTGGATGCAAGATATTTAGACCCGCTAATTTAAAAATGTCCAACTTTAGTAGCTTCTGTTTTAACAACTTCCAAAGATATTAGTGAAATGGAAAGCGTGTTACCATCACTGTATACACCTGGGAGAATTCTGCAACATTGCACACATGCAGAATTCATGTCCCCTGCAGAAAATACATTCTGCCGGAGAGACACTGCAGTTACACCTTTCGCCTACCGGGGCTGCTGTGGCACCAGAACAAAGAACAGCCGGCTCACTGGATGTAGCAGGTAGCAGTGGATAGGAAGGCCGAGAGGCTGCATTCCTCACAGTTCCCTGCCTGTGGGGCCAGGTGAGAAGGCATGGGATATGGGGAGGGGACAGGGAAGATGTGCTTGATTGAATGGGAGAGGCTACAGGTCAGCCAGGGTCTGCATAGAGAAGGATCCTCCACTCCCTAACACCCCCCCCCCCAAAAAAAACCACCAAAAACAAAAACCCCGTTCCATACTTCTCCCACCCACACCCAACAACATTCCAGGTTCACTCCAGGCTCCTTCCCAGCAATTACTTCCATCTCTATCAGCTCCTCCGTTACCCCTGACTCCCCTAAGTCTTTGCACTGCTTCTGAGGGGTCCAGGAAATAAGTTTCTGTATTCTAGTTTAAATTAATTACTTAAAGTTCTGTATTAATATGTGCAGTAAATCTATTTGTCCAAAAACATTTCCTGAATCTTTTTTGTTGTCTGTATTATTACAGACATACTTGCTGACAGGTATTTTGAAATAAATTACCAAAATAATTGAAACTAGTGTGATTATATTGTGTTATTTTGACAAATAAAATACGCAGAATTTTAAAATATTGTGCACAGACTTCTTAATTTTTTGGCACAGAATCCCCCCAGGAGTAACTTTAAGATGAAACTGCATCATCTGTTTCCCCCCAAAATTCAGAACAGAAATATTTCTTGAACACTCTGCCTTTTTGCATTATTACTGATAATGCTACCATTTCCCTCTAGTAATGGACTAATACCTTTGTCAGGATTCTTTATATACTTTAAAAAACTCCTTATTTTCCTTAACTCTGCTGGCCCTGGATACAAGGAGAAATTTCGTACCTTTCCTTATCAAATTTTCTACAATTCCTAATTTCTGATTGTAGCCATTACTATGAAACTCCCCCTTTTTTCCATTTGTTTTAAATATTTTTTTATAGCTGCCTTCACTTCTCCATTAAGCCACGCTGGTTTTTTAACCAGGACTGCCTTCTTCCTCAGTTGTGGATTTTTGAGCATCTAATAAAGTTCTTAAATGACTCCCAATCATCATTCACATTTTTCTAATTAAATTCTTCCTCCCAGCAGATTTGGCTCACAGTTGTTTTCAGCTTTGTGAAAATTGACCCTATTAAAGTACTAACTAACTAACTAACTAACTATATATATGTGTGTGTGTGTGTTTCTTATTTTTTACTAGACTGGACTTTCTTCTGTTTGCACATTATAAATGTGATCAAGTCATGATCACTTGTACCTAAGCTGTAAACTTTTACTTCTGAGATCAGTTTCTCTTTATCTAGAATTCCCCTGCGTTGGCTGCAACACTTTACTAAATTACTATACCAAACAGGATTAAATATGCTGCAAATATATACAGTGATACCACAACATTACTATATTGCCTATTCTTCATGGTACTCATCTGATTTATGATGTATCCTCATCTCCTTCCCTTGGTCTACTCTTCGTCTATAGGGCAGGGATTCTCTCTTTTGTGTTTGTAGAGCACCCAGCACAATGCTGCCCCAATCCCAATGGGTGTCTTTGGGCACTATCATAATATAAATATTTACCACCACTACTAATCATCTAATTTGAAGATGAAGTAAAAAGGTACATAGACAAACTTAGACATTTCCAGAAGCCTTAGTTCAGAGCTCCCTAACTTGGAAACTTCTTTTGGTCACGCAAAGTGTAATTCCCTCCCAAGGTTTATTCTAGTTAGGTGGCCATTAGGCAGAGACCCATTTTAAAAATTGGTATACTTTTGGTCTACAATCAAACAATCCCTTGTTCATTAAGAGCAAAAATGTATAACCAGATCATATATAAGAACTTGAGCACGCAAAGTTTTTCCCATACCCTTCTAACCTTTCTGGCTTTTTGTGGTATGAGATCAAGTCTCTCCCTTACACACGTCTTTTGATAGCACCCATGAACACAGTACCTAAACAGCCTATGCGGGGCAAATGGACAGATATCTTTGCTGATACTTCTCAGACATTCATCCACACTGCATCAGTGGTGCTGACAACTGAGAGACCTGGACGGGGTGGATAGAATCCATTCAGATGGTCATGCTCAGTCTTTTCTAATTGTTTTCAGAGCACTGAAACTATGCCTTCTCCCTTGCAGGGATTTCTCAAGGATCCACCCTGCCATTTTTTCTATTCAAGATTTAACACGACTGGGGAGCCCATGCAATGATATGTGTGATCAGCCATCACATTCAACTTTAAATATACGCTCCCCTTTCATATGTTCCAGATACCACCATTGGCAGAATCACTCAATGACTGGCAAAAAGTGGGATCTCAATTATAACTACTTGAATACTTAGTTTTGAATGTTGGCAATTTTTCATCAAATTATATGTGAATAAATTTTCCATTATTTAGCCAGCTGGCTAGAGATCAAACACAATCAAAATGGAAGTGATGTTTCTGGCAAGGGTCGCAATAAAATGCGAGCTTAATCTGTAACTGCTTTATCAGTTGAAGACTGCCAACCATTGCAGTCCACAAGTTTGTGGTCTAGTTAGATTTATTGCTTGGAGATTGCCAACATTTTTTCAGTCACCACAACAGCATTTCCCCCCTCAACTATAGCTGGTGAAAATTGCACCTCCCCTTCAGATGTAACCCACCTTGTTCATCTATGCTTTTGTAATCACTTGGTTGGATATAGCAGTGGGCTTTACCAAAGACTGTAAAAGGAACCCAGAAGCTTGAGGAAGTCCAAAATGCAATTTTTCCCTGCCTTCTGTGTGGGGCAGGCCAAGGAGAGCAAATAACACCTACTCTCCGCACTGGCTGCCAATCCACTAATGGATGAAGTTCAAGCTACTTAATACTATATACAAAAAAATCATCATCTAGGCTCAGGTTACTTCAGCAGAAATTCCCCAATACAGAAATATGCTCAAATATGAACCTGGATATTTTTAGAGAGCTCAAAGAAAATTCTGCCTTTCAAAAGTGAATTTAAGACCAAGTCGTAGATCTTCTCCAGATCACTACATTTTTGGGTTGCGTGGGAAGAATGGAAACCCCACGTAAATGGTAAGGAATATATTTACCTTTAAACAGTGCATACCCATGTGCATACCCGTTAAATTAATTGTTTTTACATCCTAGGTAGTGTAACAACAAAAGCAAGCAGCAGTAATAGATTCCTGATGCTACTTGCTCACAAGGGGGCAGTATTTCTTTACTGTTATATTTTGTTGCAGGTTTACTACTAGTAAGGTTACCATGCAATGTTGAAACCTGAAGCAAATTTGCTGAAGACTCTAAGGAACTTAGTTTTCATTGCTCCGACAGGTGAAAATATTAGAGTTATTCTAATAAACTTGTTTTAGCTAATCTTCCTATGACAAAATCATCATCTTCACCAACAGTGTGATCTTAAAAGAGAATAAAGCACATATTTAAAAAAGCATGCTCAAAATGTTTTAAGCCATTTTCTTCTTTAGAAGAGACAGCATTTTTTGGTGTTGTCAAACTGCATACAATGCATAAGTCATTGAAACGATTAAAGTTTTTGACCTATATAAGAGTGTATGACAAACACTACTGTATGACAGAGTAAGTACCTTCTTCATCTTCCCACTCTAAATCTAGTGAAGTGCTGTCATCATTTCCACTTGTTGATTTTGTTTTGGTCATTAAGTCACAGCTGCTCTCCGTGTTTGGTGTCAGAATGGTAGCATCAGATGAAAGTCCTACATCAAGAAGGTGTTTTTAATTCAAATAGAATCATAGAATATCAGGGTTGGAAGGGACCTCATGAGGTCATCTAGTCCAACCCCCTGCTCAAAGCAGGACCAATCCCCAATTTTTGCCCCATCCCTAAATGGCCCCCTCAAGGATTGAACTCACAACCCTGGGTTTAGCAGGCCAATGCTCAAACCACTGAGCAAATACGTATTTGGGTTCAAGATTTAATAGCCAAAACTATCACACATCCACAGCAACTTTTACTTAGAATCTAAGCACCTTGCAAACTAACTAAAATTGAGCCTCAGCATCACTATTCGATGAATCGCTTCCATCCACCAATTTAATGAAATGTATCCTCCTTTGGGAGGGCATACAGCAGCTTTTTAACTGTTCACAACATTAAACAATTAAGGTAGGACAGTGAAGAATACTGTATCCAATTAAAACTATACAGGGATTTAGATGTAGAATGCAATTATCCAAGTTGGAATCTGGCCAGGGTTAACAAGGATTTCTAGAGTTCTACGGGATCCTGAATTACAAGCAGCCAGATACTCTTTTAATACTTCAGAGACTGCGCTTCCAACAGTGCAGAGCCCATTAATAAGAAGGGGGTATTGGGTCAGAACTGTTTCAAGGGTGAGAGTACCATATACAGCAATGGCTTTCAACCTTTTCTCATTTGCGGACCCCTAAAAAATTTGGAATGGAAATCTTAGATCGTCTGCGGACCCTCAGGAATCTGCAGACCACAGGTTGAAAACCACCGATATACAGGACCTTCTCCTGCAACACCTAGGTGTTCTCTGTATGTCTCTGTGGGACACTGCCGCTTCAGTGCCTAGAAAACCCTGGATAGCCAGTAGAAGTCAGCCTGAGGAGCTCAGTTTGGGTGCTAGTTCAAAACTCGTTTTATTAGATGAAACAACTTTGAGTGCTGGGTACAGTATAGGCACCTGTCTGAAGGGTATATGAGGTACATGTCCAGATGCCTCCACAGATCAAAAATCCAAGAGGAACAGAAGTTCCTACCTTGTCTTATACAGACATATAGACCCAAACGTGGGAAAACAAGGAGATTTTTCTTCGGAGAAGGATATTCAAACACAATTTGCTCCACAGTTAATTATAGAACATTAATTTCAAAATGTATTTTGAAAATCACTTACTGCTACTTCGAAAAGCTTCATAGTGGATCTTTATATTTCTCAAAGAACAATCAAACTCCTCCTCTGCCACTGAGCTGTAAAAACAACATTTTGCTTATTACCGGTACATCCAGAGGTATGCATCAGTGATAAAGCCTAGCATTTACAGTTTTCTAGCATATTTATAGGTCCACCAGTTTAAAAAGTCTATATGAATTAGCATCTTTCAATAGGTTCTCATATCTCACAGAGCATTGTAGAGGGCACCCTCTTGTTAACCTTAGGCAATCATGTCTGCTCACACAGTTTTAGCTACCATCTTTATGCAGATGACTTGCAAAATTACAATCCATTCCATATTTGTCTCCTTCCTTCCAATCCTGCATCCCTGCTCTCTAACATCTCCTTTGATAATTTGGAGGTAAGGTAACATGGCTAAATCTGGACTCCCTGAACCTTCCTCCCAAATCCACTCCTCTTCCCTCATTCTCTGTCACCACCTTCATCTCACTCATCTCAGACCCATAACCTAGCAGTTTCATCTTTGACTCCTCCCTCTCTCATTTACCCTATACATCCAGTATCCAAATCCTCATTTTCTTCCTCCATGGTATTTCAAAAATCCCCACTCCTTCACCCCATGCACAAAACTAAAACTAGTTCAGGCCTTCTTCATCTCTCACTGTGATTACTGCAACCATATTCTCTCTGGTCTCCTTAACAAGTATATAATTCCCCTCTGATCCATTCAAAATGTGGCTGCGTGGCTCACTTTCTTTGCCCATTTGCTCCCAATATTGTTTCTTTGATTTCTTCCACATACCTCTCCCCAAACTAGTGCTAATAAGAAACAAAATGTTTTGTGACAGCAGAGAGCACAAAGCTCCGACACCATTCTATTAATGTTTGATTAACTTACATTTATAATGCAGATTTCAAACTTGAATCATGAAAGACATCAGAGGAAGGGATAACTCGCATAACTCTAGACTGGAATAGCATTTTGAATGCATTATTCCAGTAACTCCAGAAGATGGCAGTAGGAATGCAATCTATCCTTGCTATATGGCGTGTAAATATGATGACGACATGCAAGAATGGCTACTTTTTAGTGGCGAGCGGAAAACAGCATTTTCAGAATTAAAATATCCCCTTACTTGAAACAGCCAGGTATCTTGAAGCTCTGGAGAAGAGCGCAAATGACATGTTTGGGGGAAGATGGGAAAAAATACATCCTCAGATGCTGAAAACTCCCCCACTACTAGTCATTAATAAAAAAAAACAACAGTATTTTGTTTCACATCTTACCTTTGATATTCTCCATTATTAGCTGCTGGTGCTCGCTGCATAATCCTCTGTACTCTATGTGGCTACCAAACAAAGTGTAAGTTATCATATATCAGGAAGTTTTCAAGAATCACTCTGAAAAAATAGACTTAATACCCTTCGTATCATCGTTAAAAATATTAAAACAAGTTTCAACCTCCTGGGATTGACTACCTCCCTGTTACAAGGCCTAAAAATGTTATCCCGGTTCCCCCAATTCAGCTGTGAAAGAGACAGGACTTTGATTATATTAATACAGATTCTTAAGTAGGTGAAGTATTTGTTAGATAAAAATAACTTTTTCTTTCTAATCTCAGAGGATGAATATATTCTCTCCACAGCAGTATCAGTCCCTGATAACTGGAAGGGAAAGAGCCTTCTTCATTTTAACCAATTTTGCACACAAATGTGATCATGAGGCACCATCCTACTTGCAAACATGAATATAGGAGTGGTTATTCACCATAGTGTCTTTCCTTCTTAGTTATTCTTATCTCAGCATAGTACTTTCTAAAAGCAGTTGAGATATGATGATTTGGATGTTTTGTTCAGTCCTTAGTATGTGTTCAATAGAAAACATCTTTAATCTGACAAAGAAAATCTACTTTTAGAGAAGCAATTTTATTTCTTTACATTACCTCAGGACAAGGAATATTGCCACATATATTTCTATACCAGGATAAAGTGTTTGATTTGCATGAACAAAAACGTTACTATTTGTTGGTTCCTTTAAATTCTACAGTTTAAAGCCTTCCTTGTATCCTTATGTGTAAACAGATTGAGAATGAGATACAACCTAGTAATAGGATTCCTTTTATGGCCTCAAGATGTATATGTTATGGGCATAGGGTTTCACTCATTTTTGAACAGTTTTTGGTTTTAAGATGACTAACATCTACATCCCCACAATCCCAGAGAGAAAAATTTGGAGATAAAAATGTCAGGTGATCCAGGTACCTGCTGGGCAGTTTCATAACTGATTTAATTAAATTAATCTGTGTGACTTCACTTTGATTATATTGAAAGCTGAAATGAAATGAGCAAGTTTAATTTTTAGTAGCTAGAGCCCTGGTGTGTAGCAAATATATTTTCTCAGGTACATAAAGGAGAGAAAAAGGACAAAAAAGTGCAAGTAGTAAAACAAAAGATTCATTCAAGCACTACATGGCTGTAGCAGAGCTCCTTCTGAATGGGTCTAGTGAAAATTTTTATTTAATACAAAACTCTAATATAACAATGCCTTTTCTTGGCACAAAAGCATTTTCCCACTGTGGAGTATTTGGCATGTAAAGTATTAGCACAACTAGATTCTGAATGCAGTGATGAACTGGGAAGTTACGGAGAAAGTGCATTTCTTATTGATACTTGGTGAATGAGAGAAAGTGGACTGAAGGAAGGAAAGGATCACATATATTAAGCCAAACTGGATGTCTGGTTTCTACTTTATGAAGTAGGTCCATCTTTAAACTTATTCTATAAGTTAGTAGATGGCTAAAACAAGATTAGAACTCTGTTTTCTTCTAATTGTAGCCACATGACTATATTTTTAAATAAAAAAACAAAAATAAGATTTAGAGACTTTTTGAAGAGTAACTAATTTCCTCCCCATCTCCATTCCCCGTTGATTAATGTCATTCAACCTTTTTCAACAAGGTAGTCTGTTTAAAAACAAAAAGGTATATTATAGATGTCCTAGGATCTGGATAAGAAAGACCAGTTTTCAGAACAGGGCATTTGGTAGGGTTTCTCCCAAAGAACTTTTACAGTCCTACGCGTAAAACAAAATTACTGATGATGACCTGAAAGAGACCAAATACAGAAGAATAAGAAAAAGCAGAAGGCGAGAAAAACCCATCGAGAAAGAATAGAGAACACAATAATAGGAAAGAAATGCAGAACAGAAAGGCATCTCGAAATGATCTGAGAACATTTGATATTGGAAGAAAACTAAATCTCATCTTTGCCCTACAGTGTCCCATGCACTGTGAGCTGGCCATGATGGTCATGTCAGACTCTTGCTGGTAACACTGTTCATTTAGTGAACTACTGCATTAACTTTTCAATAAGAAAAGGTTGAATGGTAGTTAGTCCTAAAATGGGCTCCGACCTAATATCTTGTTGACTGCAGGGATTAATTTTTCATGAGTTTTACTTTCTTCAGTGAGTCTACTGAGGAGCTTTTAAAACTGTCTGTAATTAACATGTACACTGTGTTTGGGAAGTTTTGTTCTCTTGGGCATACCGTAACTGCTGCCACAAACAGCATTTAAATGGAAGTTGAAAAAAGTTAGACACACAGTTCTAAGTGTTCTTTTAAATTTGCAGACACTTCATATAATTAGACAATTTATACTCATCTTTTAGCTAAGGAATTGAGATGAAAAATATATGTACTAACACTTATGGGTTAAAATACAGTATTATTCATATAATCACACTTGCATGAAGAAGTCAAAGTATCACGGAAGACAGACCAGCAACTGTCTACTGGATAAACAGAAAACAAGAAGCCATTTTTCTTTTTTAAGACATCCAGGCTAAGTGTTATCAGCTGACCCCAATCTCAATAGCAACAGGCACTAGGCATTGAACACTGCTACTATTCACAGGCACAAATGTTTTATGCAACACATGCGCTACTCTGCTATAAAAATACTTGATATTAGACTTCAGGGACTATGCATGAAAATAGACACTACTACAAACCAAGCTGCATCTCAGAAATTACTTCTGAGAAAATAAATGAAACTACGACAGTCTGTGTACAAAAAAATATAGAACAGAAGCTCTGATATGTATTGGGGTCTTTTTCCCCTCACCTCCAAGAGCTTTTTCTGCTTTGCTGCCCTGGCTGCTTCACGCTGTGCAGCATATAAAGCCTCTTCTTCTATTCTTAACTTCTCCTCTTGTAAGGCTAACTGTATATGAACAAAATAATAAGGGTTAACAAAAGCAGAACCTATCTATCTTCCTATGAATAAAAACATAAGTTTACTAAATTAAAAGAAAAAGTTACTCATAAAAAGACAAACAAAAAGCAAACTATCAGACTGTATAGTCAGAAACCATTTTCTTGATCATAATTATATGCAAAGTATTGAGAGTCTGCAAGTTTCTTCTTTCAAACAACTATTGAAATTGAGTCGGATATACATTTCCCTGTTAAAACAAAGACTCCTGGGAAAATAGTGAGCTGTTTTAAATAAATAAGGGCGTTTTACCGAGGACCATATAAATTATATAAATAGTTTTAAACATGAGATGCATTTGTATTTAAAGAGGTGTTTATCTGGAAGTGATAACAATTAATGGAATATGATATGGAAATTAGTGAATGGGATAGGATGTTAAAAGCAGACATGATGAATTAGGTTCTTTCATTTAAAAAAAGTTTTCGCCCCTCTCCACTAAATAAGCTGAATAAAATACACAGCACATTTTTCCTTTCCAAAGAAAAAAGGCTGGCATAGTTTGAATTTAACAGCTCTCTATAGAGGATTATCTACCTTATTTATTATATTTTCCATTTAATTAAGCAGTAAAAGACTTAAGTGATCATCTTTCATACACATTTAATTGCACAGCTACAGTACCTGGACAACTAAAAATCCTGTTAACTGATAAATGCAAGAACAATGATTTGCCACAAGTTAAAACTTGTTTTGCTTCATTTTTAAATAGGCCATTATTTGTAATCATAAAACTATCCAAGTCATAGAACCATCACAATTATCTACCTCTGACTGAAGTTTCATATCAAATGCTCTCTGTTTTTCAGCAATGGAATCATAATGTCTCTCTCTCAGAGCAGCAATTTCTTCCTCCGTCAGAGGTCTGAAGAGGGAGAAAAACAGAGGCACTCTTTAGTAAATTATTAGTTAGACCAGGAACTAATAAGACAAGACTAATAAATGGAAGTACACTAATGAGGGAAAGAAGGAAGCAGTTAATTTAGAATTCTAAATTGTTCAGCCAGCCTTTTGACCTGAAGTTCTAACTGGATTGGCCAGACACAGTTAATCCAAACACAGGAGCAGGCTGAAAGTACAGTTCATATCTAAAACAAGGTTTAAAGTTACAGGGCTTACCTAAACAAACAGTTAATGCAGAGCAAACTGGGGTGTAAATCTACCTAATACTAGTATGCCATGCACTAACTGTCATGTGGACCCCGTTACTGTGCATTAAATCTTCCCTAGTGAAATGGGAGTAGACCAAAGCACACTCTAGAGAACTTTTAGAGTGTGGTCCACACAGACAGTTAATGCACAGCAAGGTACATTTACACCCCAGCTTGTCAAGCATTACTATTTATCTCTACATACATAGATATATTCCCCATGAAAACACATTTTATTGAAGGCAATGTGATTTAAGTGTATTTAAATGAAATCACGTTCCCCCAAAAAAGAATTCACCCTTTATAAAAATTATGCCCCTTTTAAGAGAAGGATAAAAGCCTCAAAATTAAGATTGAAAGATTCCAAGTAATTTCTCAGTGCAGTATGACCTTTCACTCACTGCTGTCCCATCCTATTTAATTATGTCCCCTTTTTCTAATCTCTAATAGAAATATTGGACATATCTTTTATTACACATTATTTAATACGTAGTAAAGATTTCAAAACGAAAGTAATCCTCGGGTAACTGAAGTTATATCAGAGCTCAAAATATTCTCTCAGATCAAAGTGTAGGAGAAGCAGAACAATGTTTTTATTAAAGAACTGGAATGGAAGATCTGTTTCATGTTGATTAAAATTATGTAAACGTATGTGCACTTTGCATTATGTAGCAACTAAGCAATGAACACTGTGTTTCACAGGGAGCAAGGTCCCACTCTTGAAGACAAGTTGTGCCAACATTGCGCCTGATGAAGTTGCAGAATCAAGTGACAATGTTGCAGGATATATTAAATGTTATAGCATGTTGGATAAGAATTCATGGAATAGAAAGATTTTATAATTTTAGGAACTTGTTATTGTAACTTTTGTATATACTTTTGCAAATATTAGGGGACCAAGTTAAGATTGAGTGAGTGCTATAAGCCTGTAGGATTATAGAGCAGTGGAGAATTCACTGGAACCTTGTACGTGGTCCAGATTTTCCACCACAACTAGTGGAATGTTTGTCAATAAACTAATTTTTGTGGGATGTTAGAAGGGGAGTTTTTTTTTTTTAAACTGACCTAAAGTACAAAACCCAAAGCTACAGGTTTAAAAAGGCAAGATATTTACGAAAGTCAGGTAAAGGAAATGCAGACAAAGCTTCTGCATTGTTTTATCTTTGTATGCCTAAATAAAGGTCACTTGCTTTTAACTTTGCATCAGTAGTTTAAATAAAGCAGTGTGCCCTTGTTGCCAAGAAGGCCAATGGCATTTTGGGATGTATAAGTAGGGGCATGGCGAGCAGATCGAGGGACGTGATCGTTCCCCTCTATTCGACATTGGTGAGGCCTCATCTGGAGTACTGTGTCCAGTTTTGGGCCCCACACTACAAGAAGGATGTGGATAAATTGGAGAGAGTCCAGCGAAGGGCAACAAAAATGATTAGGGGACTGGAACACATGACTTATGAGGAGAGGCTGAGGGAGCTGGGATTATTTAGCCTGCAGAAGAGAAGAATGAGGGGGGATTTGATAGCTGCTTTCAACTACCTGAAAGGGGGTTCCAAAGAGGATGGCTCTAGACTGTTCTCAATGGTAGCAGATGACAGAACGAGGAGTAATGGTCTCAAGTTGCAGTGGGGGAGGTTTAGATTGGATATTAGGAAAAACTTTTTCACTAAGAGGGTGGTGAAACACTGGAATGCGTTACCTAGGGAGGTGGTAGAATCTCCTTCCTTAGAGGTTTTTAAGGTCAGGCTTGACAAAGCCCTGGCTGGGATGATTTAACTGGGAATTGGTCCTGCTTCGAGCAGGGGGTTGGACTAGATGACCTTCAGGGGTCCCTTCCAACCCTGATATTCTATGATTCTAAAGTATATGTTTAATAAACTCAAACATCAGCAATCTTGCTGTATATTATACAGATCTACCTTCAATTAATTTACTAACATGCATTTAAGTTTAAAAATATTTTTATGCATAATCACTGAAATATACTTTTAGAAAATATCTACACTGTGAACAAAGTTGAATACCTGTGAGGAAAAGAAAAGCCAAGTGTCATAGCCTTTAAAAGAAGTTGAAACTTTTAAAATTTAGAAGGATACTTCAGAAAAATCTTAAATATCTTGTTCTAGACTACTGAAAAAAAGTTGTTGCTTTATACTGATTTATTTGAAGTCCTTCTATTGACTCAGATGCCAACCTTGCTTTGAGATTTTTTAGGGGTGTTTATGAAAACAATTAAGGATGTTGCTTGGATCAGCTGCCAGTGCCAAAGGTAAATACAGATAGGGGGTCGAGTCTAGCACTTTGAATGCTTGTGGTGAATTTTAGATACACTTTTGTGAATGTTAGAGCAATAGGGACTGTCCCCCCACCCCACCCAGAAACTGGGACCTTTCCCTTTCCCCACCTCCAGAACCAGTCCAGGACCTCTAACCCTGCCTCCCCACCTCCATGAAACCAGGACCTCTCTATAGCCCTCCTTATTGTATTCTTTACCCTCATTCTCAAGCATGGAGAAGGGGAGGATCAGTCTTGGGAAAGCTACCTAAGGTCCTTAATTACCTTGGCCAAACCTGGGCCTGGACCTGCTTCCTAGGATGATCTTCCTCCATTGCATTCCCTCTCTGTCCTCTTCTGCCACTGCCTCTCTGGCTTTTCTTCCCCCGCAGCCTGTGCAGTGAGAGTCTGACAGCAGGCAAACTCTGGTGACTGACTGCAGAGTCTGGGGTGCTAGATTCAATACCCAAGCCCCAGGCTGCCACAATTGCACAGAGCACTCTAAAGGTACACTACTCAGGGATAAAAGAGCCATGGCACAGCTGTGGCTGACCCAGGTCAGCTGATTTGGGCTTGTGGGTCTTAAATTGCTATGTAGATGTTTGAGCTGGGGCTGGAGCTCGAGCTCTGGGACCCTCCATCCTCGCCCATTCAAGATCACTGTGTCTTGCTTCCTATCATCCTCATGGCACAGTCTATTCATGTGCCCCAAAGGCAGTGAAGAAGAACATCCCCCTGTGGTTGTGGTGCTATTTGTTGTTTTAGTCAGATCCAAGTGGTTGTGAATGCCACATAAATGTAAACTTTGCAAAACTAGTAGATTTAAGGTGTAGGTTCATCATTTCAGAATTAAATATAAAAATCAGGTGGGTTACAAAAATAAGGGATTTATTGTTGACTAAATTCCATTAAAAAGTATTTTAAACTATATTAAAATAAATTACCACTACAAGTATTAATATCTTGTAAGTGCACAGTTATCCACTGAAGTTGGGTAACTGTCTGGCATTAGAATTTTCAAGCATCAGTTAAGTGAAAAAGTCAGCATGAATTTTGCTGGTCATATGTAACTTGACTGACATGGTGGAAGAGGACATAAGCTACTAAAAAAAGCTCTTGAAACACATCTTACCTATGACTGCTTCCTGGGCTTTCTCCCTGTTAAATTACAAATAAAATTAATGTAATTAAGATAATCCATTACCTACTTCTTAATATATAAACTAACCCATCTACATTTATTTAAAAAAAACCCACCACCACCACACTTTCATAGACAACAGTTTAAATATCAGCAATACACAAATGTAATTAGAGATCCAACAGAATGAGCTACAAGCATCCTCTTTTTCCATCTTCACCTTTCTGAGTAACAGGCAGCTAGTTTCAGCCTGTCTGCACTGTGATAGAATGCTGGCAGTCTGTGAAAGGAGGGTATTTCTTGTATAGGTAGATCACAAGGCAGGTCCTCTCTTATGGTCTCCAGCTTGTTTTGGCCATTAAAGAGTTTGTGGGATTAGGTTTCTCCCCCAACCCTCTTTTCCCTTTTACATGATAGGCAGCAACATGCAGAAACTACATGGGACATACAGAGCAGGCTGATCGGCCACTTGTTAAGTAGCACAACTTATTACCACCCTTTGCTCTTTATCCAGGAGTAAAACCTGGGCAACTTTGATACTGTCCATGGATGAAGACAGCTCCATGGCTGCTGCCTGAAAAACTTCAGATTCCTGAAGACCTCATGGTGAAGATTCCATTCTTCCTAGTCTGTCAGCTTAGCTAGTCTCCCCTTAGTCACCCTTTTCCCAGATGTGAAGCACTCTTGCTGGAAAAGGGTGTTTTTCAGCCCATGTGAAAAACACATTAGTTTCCCTCTGAAGCATTTTGGACCTAGGGACCTCCGTGTTTGTTGACATGACTGGCCAACATATTGTCCATCATCACCAGCACGTGCTTGTTCGGAAGTGAAGTTGTGAGGCCTATTTTGGTCCTTTGGAATGGTTTGTGGCTTGAGCCAATTTATGTACAAGCAGGGTGAGAGAACTGCATAAAACTTGAATCGGCATTCCCCCATTGTGTTGCCTAGACAGCAACTTCCACGTTTTCATATTCTGGTCTGGCTTGGATACAGCACCAGAATCTTCTACTCTGTACCAACCAGATCAGTGATATGTTTACCTCATTCTGCATTAGCCTGGGAGGAGGAGACCTCAGCAACTTGGGTCTTTGTTTCAGGTCAGTCTGCACTATAAACTTAACTTGGTATAACGTCATTCGGGGTGTGAAAAATCCACACTCCTGAGCGACGCAGTTATATTGACCTAACCTCCAGCGTAGACAGTGTTAGGTCAATGGGAGAGCTTCTTCCATCAAAATAGCTACTGCCTCTCATGGAGGTGGATTAACTATGCCGACAGAAGAAGCTCTTCACTAAAGCACTGCAGCAGCACAGCTGAAACTTTTTAAGTGTAGACTTGCCCTCAGTCACTGAAAGGCGCATATTTCTGCCTAGGAATTTCACGAGGGAAGAATTGCATCAGAAGCAAAGTTTCTTTTTTTGGCTTTTTCCTTTGCTGTTTGTCCAGCATAACACCTTTACTGAGGCTGGGCAGTGAAGCTAACCACTGTAGTACCCCAGGAGAGAGATTAGCTCCAGTCAAAATGGCATACAAGTTTTGTCAAGTTCTAGGGCTACTAGCCCTCAAGAGGCACTAAAGAACCTATTAGATTAATTTTAGAAAGGTCTATAATTCTTTTTTTAAAAACTTGACAAGAAAAAACACTAAGCCATGCCAGAAGCAGTCCATTTTCCAATTTTCCATTTGAGAAAACTGGTGAGCTGTTCAGAAGCCAGTGACTGACACATGCCACATTTTTTTTTAAAGAACGTTTTTTTAAAGCCATTGTGCAAGGACACTTCTAAGCAGCAGTCACAGAACTATCTGCACTTCACAGATGGTTGAAAAATGCCACTTTTGACCTAGTTCCTCAGAACACTTGAACTGTGCTGGTATCCATTATAAACCCACACCTTGTAGATTACTGCTTATGTACAGACATTGGAACCATAAGGGATGCCAATCCTGTTTATTGAAGGTGCAAAAGAGACCAGTAAGGGTTACTATTTAAATTTTGCACTACCAAAATCTGAACAAGTTCATTCTTAGATAGCAAAAACTAGCAGAGCAAGTGTAGTCTGTATACCCTATATGCAGTAATTTCACTCTTGTGCCATGTTTTCAAATGCATTTTGGGTCACATGGACAGAGTTCAACTACCTCCAGGTCCCTGAGAAGTTCTATAACTGTACCTCCCGAATGGTATTTATTATGTCTTTATTTTTATTTTTTTGGAGTTGCCAGGGAGTTGGGAAAAGAGGCTTGTTGACACAGAAATCCTCTCTTTACTACTTTCCTTCAAAAACCTTAAGTTGCAATGAAGGATGGACTGAAAGCAACAAATTGTAGCACTGGTGAACTACTTCCTTGTGTTAGGCTTCAGAAATGAAGGGGAGCATTACCAAAGAGTAACTCCAATGCACACATTCCTAGATGGGACTAAAGACACTGACTACAGCACTTTTACCAGTTCAAGTTAGAGCTTATAATAGTTCAGGTGCCAAACTCAAATTCTCTGTATAAAAGCATGCTGTACTGCCACCACTCAATTTTGGGGAATGTTTGTGGTTTATCAAAAAGATTACAGTTAGCCAAGTATTCCTACTCTTATGTGGGATACACCTAAAGACTGAATCTTTATCATGTATAATTTTTTTCATAATTCCCATTATAATAACCCTGCACTTCCCTTTGCAGCCCCACTTCTCTTCATCCCCCGCAACCAGAGGAATATTATTTACTACTATCCTAGAGGAAGAAAATCAAGCCCTGATAGCGTCAAAGAAATACCAGCAACTCTTCTATGAAGAGACCAATGCAGAAGTTAGCTGCAGCCAGAAGGGTTAGCAAGATGTGGATCCTGGGACTACAAACAGAAGTGTGAAAGTGTGTTGAATTACTGAATTCTGTACTGTGAAACCCAAGTACTTACCTCATCACTTTCCACTAGATTCTCAAACTGCAAAGAAAAACAACACAGAGTATACAAGGTTACTGACAAGCAGACATTGTGATACAAACACCGCACTTCAATGAACACATAAAAATCAGCATAATTACAACAGCTTTACCTATTAGGCATATTTTATGGAAACACTGCTCCAATTAAAGCTGAAGACAATAATATTCAATTATCAAATCTTCTACTTTGTGAAGAGCTATTGCTTTTGGAGTGTGACCAGTTACCCTACAAACACTGCTTGTAAGTTGTTTTCTTCTACACAGAATGTAATAATTAAGAGGATAAGAGTTAGAATAAAAAGTTTTGTTGCATTTGATATTATACAGTGCCCAAGCAACTCTGTTGGGAGGATAATTTACGGTTTTATTAGTTAACGACTGATGAATTTTCTCAGTCATGTATTCTGATATGAATAAGAGCCGTAAAACTATCAGTCATAGGCACTACAGACACAGAAGTACTGTGTATTAGTATAAAAGTGCACCAAAGCCAAAAGCTGTAACGCAAACTACCTCTAACACTAAAATATTAAAATAAATGAAATTCATGACATGTTTTCTGAAAAATATTCAGAGGGCAAAAATGATGAAGTTTATTTTAACTTATAAAAACAAATAAATTGCCTATACAAAAGCTCTAGGCACTGTTGACATCTCTTAAGAAATAAATACAAGGTTTCCTCAGCCAAAGATGGAAAATCCTCTCTTCCAGTTATGGATCCTAACACGGTCCCAGTCTCCCCTCCCACAACCTGCCTCCTGAAAAGCTTCAGCATAGGTGTATCTCTTCCCCAGAGAGACCTTGATTCATCCCTTTCCATTTTGGGGATATACTGTAACAAATTCAGGTGGAATAATCAGTTACTTGAAACAGAAGCCAGGATTCCAAGCAAGATGACAACTTTGCATATCAAAGAATAAGAGCCCATAAAAACATCAGGATGCTTTAAAAAGGGATCTAAGCACAGAAGGCTGAATTCAAAATATATGCAGTCTTATAAGTTGCACAAGCCACTGCAGTAGATTGACCTAACACAAAGACTGAAATAAAACCAACAGAAGCCATCCAGCGCTGTTTCCTACATCTTTAATGGAGTCAATCTACTAGCATCAGTGGCCAGCACAGACTGTAGGAGTTCCTATAAGGTACAGAATGACTACTATAAATGGGAAGGGAGAAACTGGTCTAAGCCATCTCGGAGGTTATGAAAAGGACAGAACCTTCTTTCCACTATCAGTCTGCTGCTGCAGGGAACACTCACAGACAGATTTATGCTGCAGAAGGGGAGATTTTTCGGTCCACATAACCTTCTATTTCCCTTGCTGACAACCAAGTAAGGTAGCAATTGTAGCTACTACAAATTTATCCCCAACAATGCCAGGTTCCACCTTTGAGGAAAGAGCTATCCTCAAGTTCTTAGGACAAGGGCATGTGTGCTATATTGACATGTTCTATGAACACACTCAACTCTGTTATTCCCATGAAGCTGACAGATTAGGCAAGTGACAGACTCTGCCCTCAGCTAAACTGATAGTCTTTGATTGTGCAACTATAGAGACGCTTCCTTGCTTGAAAGTCAGGATTTTCCTGTCAACACAGAGTACCCTCCACAGTTGGTGGATCTTGAGAGATCAGATCAGATTCTGTGATCCAGCAGACTAAATTAGGATGCATTTATAATGGCAAAAATGTGATACACTTCACTCCCAGTATAGCAGTAGTGGAAGCTGAGTAAAGTCAGGACTTGAGAATTTTTGCTACTGTCTCATCTGTTGCTGGACAGGGCACAGAAAACTAATACTTTGATTCCTCTATGCATTACAGTTTAGAACACTGACATGCCTAAGTCTTTTTACTTGACCAAGAGAAGTGGCAAGACAATTGCTATTTTATGATTCACTTAGTGCTTTAGTCTGATATAGTGTTAAGAAGTTCCATTTTACGCAAACAATGACAAGTGCCAGAAAGTCTGGTTGGGGTGCAACGTTTAAAAAAGGTTTTCCAGGCTTAGGAAAAAAGTACTTACCTCTATAGTGAAGTGTTCTCCAGTTGAACATGTTCTAAAATACTTTGATCTAGAAAATAAACCCATAATTTCATTGCAGGTTAGTAGTTCTATAGTTCAAATATCTTCTCAAAATATTCTAAAAATTATTTATGACACAATGAAATCAGGTCTGATAGTTACATCAGTACCATTTTAATTACAAAATTAGAAGCGGTTCAAGAGCAAAATACTTCAAAAGCCATTGTGAGTTCATTTTAGTGTTAAGGCTTAAGCCAATTTATTATCGTCAATTATTAATTGAGCTATATATTAACTGATGCACTATATTACAGGGGAGACAAATTGGAGTGTGAAAAATACTTGCGTCTGAGGATGTAAATTTTTTTTTTTCAAATTGGAAGGTGTAAAAAGAATTACCCCTTCACTGGGAAAGGAGTTTATGTATCAGGATGCTGATCGCTTTGCATTTGCTGCCATTGAGCATTTTTATTTTTAAACTGTGTTAACCAGTTTTAGTACATTTTGCCTATTTCCCGCAAGACAGATGATTCTGGCCAGCCTCTGAAAAACTCATTGCTCATGGTATGACCCATTATGCCTGCTAGCTGTGTTCTATGTAACAAATGCCAGCTTGTAGAGTGTCATTCTTTGACTGTTTACTGATGTAGCTAAGGGGCTAACATTTTATACCTCTTGTTTTTGCAGAAAGATTACTGATTTATTCAAAAAAGCATCAAGAAACAAGTTGGTAAACCAGCACCATTTGCGTTGCCAGTTCTCCATGGATCACAGTTTGGGAACCAAATGACATTTTTGGCAGACGGTGGTTGTGCATAGCAACTACAGAAACCCAAGCCTTTCTTTGATTCACTGACTGACTTAAGTATATCTTAAGGAGGTTCTCCACTCCAAAGTAATGAGTCAGGCGAGTATAATTTGAAGTTTATCCAAGACTTTCAAACAAGACTTTTTTTTTCAGGCTATCACCCCTTAAGTCAGAATATAGGCTCTCAAATAGCAGACCACTGCTGATTTAGGTATGGTTGTATCAATATATTATAAATTCTAGCACAAGGCGTAAATAAAAACTACTGTTCTGTCCAGAAATAACTTCCAGGGTAACCCAACCATGACTGCTCTTATTCATTGTTAGAGGAGCTTTTCTAGACCTTCAGCTCCCAAAATGTTCTGCACCACAGAGAAAGAGCACATGTGCACACACACCACACCTTTAAAAAAGAAATGGTGAAATTAAGAAAAGAAAAATTTAGGCTGACACTAGGAAAACTTCCAGACCGGTGAGATGTACTAGGCTATGGAATGGTCTCCCAGGGTTGTGAGAAAACAGCTATGTTACAGCAAGCCCAATGGACTGTAACAAGTCTGGGAGGGCCCAAAGAAAGCCCAGTTCCTTGAGTGATGTAACCGGGTTGGAAAGAACAGACAATATGCTGCAGCCCAGAACTCCACATAACCCCACTTTTTTTTTTTGCATACAAAAATAAGTGTAATTGATCCAGCCACCCCCACCCCCAGCTCCCACCCATGAGTGCAGCCCTTAAGAGGCAGATTCCTCAGCCAAGTATCAGCAACATAACTGTCATGTTGACCACACTGAAGGCAGAATATTGAAGGAAAACAAATTAATTAGGTTACATGCCTCCATCAGGGTTTGCAGTTAGAAATCAATGGGCCCTAAGTTACTTCAGTGACTTTGAAAATCCTTAAACGCCTAACTTTAGCCTTCTGTTTTTGAAATTTTCAGCCTGTGTGTTTAAAAAGGTTCATATTAAGTTTAACATTAAAGTCTAAATAACTTTTCATAGTTAACATGGAAGCAATTTTGTTTTGAAGTAAAAGATTTTATGCCACTAAGAAAGTTTTTTTTTTTTGTTTAACTAAAAATACAATGTTTGCCTTGATGCTGTAAACACTCAGGCACAAGCTAAACTTTAAGCACAAGCAGGCTGACTGAAGTCAGTGGGACTATTCATGAGCATAGTCATGTACCTGAAGTGTTTCCAGAATCAGGGTCTTAATTTTCAATTTTGATTTCTGCCAATACCAACTTTGCAAAATTCAAGAAACATACCCTACCAGTAGTGGCATTTTAAAAACTGCATTTATGATTCAGTTCATTATTATTTAGTTTGTTAAGTTTTAATCTAAAGTTGCAATAGCACAAGTTTCCAAATAATTTTTAAAAAGACTCAGATTAATGATTTGTTTTTACCAAAAAACCAAAAGAAAACAAAAAATACCCCCAAGCCATTTAAATTGCTCCCCCATGTTGCTTTCATTTTCAGCTCACAATAGCAGCATGTTTGAAAACGGTCTCCAGAATGCATACCTCCTGTTTTAAATTGAATAATTGTCTAAAGCAGTGGTTCCCAAACTTGTTCCGCCGCTTGTGCGGGGAAAGCCAGCATGTCCCTCAGCCCGCGCCGCTTCCAGCAGCTCCCATTGGCCTGGAGCAGCAAACCGCGGCCAGTGCGAGCAGCGATCGGCCAAACCTCCGGACGGGGCAGGTAAATAAACTGGCCCGGCTCACCAGGGGCTTTCCCTGCACAAGCGGCAGAACAAGTTTGGGAACCACTGGTCTAAAGGGATGGATAACAAGCAACAGAAGAAGCATCTTGTGTCACTTGGCTCTGTTGCTCCCTCTTATTTACAGAAATGATAAGTGTGGGCCTTATCCTTTGAGGAACTCAGTGCCCTGAAATCCCACTAAGGTTATGGACGACACGAGGGCACTGGGCACCTCTCAGGGTAGGGCCCAGAGTGAACAAGGAAGGAGTGGGGAAAATGTTGCTTTCATCACCCCTTACCATTTGTCGGATTTGAGCTGAAATTAAAGAATAGATTAGTACATCATTAGTGTGCATATGTATATTATGTTATGATATTCTATATTTAAATACAGATACATTTGATTATTTTCTTGAAAGAACTTTTAAAAGAAAAGGTTACAGTATTGTTTCACTTCTCCATCTCTTGCAGCTCATACAAAATCATGACCTTTTTGACATTACAGGTTAGCCAATTAAACTTTAAAGCTGACAAAATACTGTATGGGAAAAAGACATACAGGGTTCACATTTACACTCCATAGAAGGAGTAAATAAGCTAAATACAATCCTATTTAAGTACTGATGCAGGGGGATTTTTATATTAAAATCTTGTTAATAAAATTAGATATGCAAGAACATGGACATATGGAAATTTAAACTGATTTTGTTTTTTACATAAGTGATAAAAATGTTTATACTTTAATCTTATCATGGAAATGACAGCAAAAGAATGCCAGGAGCTCCAATTATACTTATTCCGCACAGCTGCCTTTTATGAACGATGTGATCTCTCTAGGAGCAAAGAGAAAAAGCTTATGATTGAGGACAGGGACAAACTAGATCTGACCTATATTTTAATTACAGCTGGAGGCCACTGACATTAAGTTTTATTTGAAGAGCAATATTAACAGAAATTTGTTTCAGGACACAATTAAAAATGGTAATTTTAAAAAGGACCAAATTCTGTAGCTAAGCAGGCAGCTTAAGAAACCCTTCTTGTTGTTCCCACTGAGAATTCAATTACTACAGTAATTCATATAGTAGACATCTTGCTAAAAAGTTATTTTAAAATTTCATACAATTTGCAATTTTATTTTAAAATTTCATACAATTTGCAATTTCATACAAAGATAAATTCAATTTAGATTAGTGTCTGTCTTTGCAAGCCTCATATATAAATGCACTAAAGTGCAAAGTAAACAGTATTACAAGAGATCTCTCCAATTTTATAGTTAGAGACCGCACTGCATACAACAATGAAGGTGAAGCACTAATTTCCTCAGAGATGCTGAACCTTCTCCCAGAAGTGATTACCATTACCTTCAACGAGAGCAGCGTCAGATCCCATAAGTATGGATCTGTGTACATTAACAGTATGGTTTGGAACCTGGGATTTCTGCCAATTTTATCAGTTAACATTCAACTTCACACAGCATTTGCTACAGAGGTCTTCAGAATTCCTAAACCTTCTCAACTTATACCATAATATTCTCTCTCCCCACCCCCAGTTCTATGAAACATCTACAAGAGTCACAACTTTCTAACGTCTACCTTTCCCTTTCTCAGTTGCTCATATCTTACTGGAAAAAATAAATCTTTCTAGACTGAAAGCTTTCATGTTGGATATCAGCAGAGAGGTGATTATTTTTAATCTTTGGGCAAAATATTTGTTCAGCATATACTAAAGGAAAATATTTATTAAATATCTATAGAAATATATTAAAGACCTTCCCCCACAGACTACACTTAGATTTTTACAGATGCTAATTGATTCATATTTGGCTTACATTGCAGATATCAAGACCCCCAAAAGAACACAAATTTGAACAGTCAGTTTATTAATTTATGAACTTTTTTCTAAATACAAGCACAGTAGAATTTTTGATCAACCAAAAGCCACAGTTGTTCAAAATGTTGATAAAAACATAAAATGTTTTAACTTTTGATCAAGCTAAACTCCAAGTCAGTTTAAAGCTACTGAATTTGGGGGAGTGTGCATGCCCAACCTGTTCTTAAAAAAAAATAAAAAAATCCAAGGATGGGGATTCCACAACCTCCCTTGGAAGCCTATTCCAGTGCTTAACTATCTTTATCGTTAGAACATTTTTCTTAATATTTAATCTCCCCGACTGCAGATTAAACACATTATTTCCTGTCCTACCTTCAGTGGCCATGGAAAACAAATGATTAACATGCTCTTAATAATAAATAATAATAATAGCCCTTAACATATTTGAAAAGACTTATCAGGTCCCCCTTCAGTCTTCTTTTCTCAAGACTAAATGTGTCTAGTTTGTTTTTTTTAAACCTTTCCTCAGAGGTCAGGTTTTCTAAACCTTTAGTATTTTTGTTACTCTTCTTTGGACTCTCTCCGATTGATTCGTATCTTTTTTAAAGTGTGGTGCCCAGAATTGGACACAGTACTCCAGTTGAATCCTTACCAGTGCAAAGTACAGTGGGACAATTACTTTCATGGGTAACATACAACGCTTGTTAACATGCCCCAAAATGATATTAGCCTTTTCCACAACTGCATCACACTGCTGACTCATTCGTGATCCACTAGAATCCCTCTAGATCCTTTTTGGCAGTACTAGCCAAAGTTATTCATTTCATAGTTATGCATTTTATTTTTCCTTCCTAAGAATATCACTTCGCACTTGTCTTTACTAAATTTCACCTGGTTTAATTCAAATCAAATCTCCGATTTGTCAAGGTCATTTTGAATCCTAATCTTCTCCTCCAAAGTGTTTGCAACGCCTCCAAACTTGGCGTCATCTGCAAATTTTATAAGCATACTCTCCCCTCCATTATTCAAGTCATTGATGAAAATATTGAACAGTACTGAACCCAGGACTAACCCCTACGGCGCCCCACTAGATACATCCTCCCAGTTTGACAGCGAACCATTGATAACTACTCTTTGAGTATGGTCTTTCAACCAGTTGTGCACCCACTTTATAGTAATTGCATTAGGCTTCATTTCCCTAGTTTGCTTATGAGAACATCATGTGGGAACTGTGTCAAAAGCCTTACTAAAAATCAAGATATATCACAATTACTCTTTCCCCTGTCCACTAGACCAGTAACCCTGTCGAAGAAGATTAGGCTGATTTGGCATGATTTGTTCTTGCTGACTGGTTATTCCTCATAACCCTATTATCCTCTAAGTGCTTACAAAGTAAGTGTTTAATAATTTGTTCCAGTATCTTCCCAGGTACCAAAGTTAGCCTGACTGGCCTATAATTCCCCAGGTCCTCATTGTTCCCCTTTTTAAAGTTAGGTTTGTCCTTCTCCAGTCCTCTGGAAACTCACCCATCCTCCATGAGTTCTCAAAGATAATTGCTAATGGTTCTGAGATTGCTTCCTTTAGTTCCTTAAGTACAAATTTCATCAGGCCTCCCCAACTTGAGTATGTTTAACTTATCTAGATATTCTTTAACCCATTCTTTCCTGATATTGGCTTGCATAACCGTTAATTGTGTTTAGCATCTGTTCATCATTAACCTTTTTCACGAAAACTGAAGCAAAACCGGCATTAAGCACCTCAGCATTCTTGATGTTATCTTGAATTAGGTCTCCTTCCAGCCTTAAGTGGAGGACCTACACTTTCCCTCATCTTTCTCTTGCTCCTAATGTATGTAAAGAAGCTCTTCTTTTTGCCTTTTACGTCCCTTGCTAGGTGTAAGCACTAGTGTAGACAGGCTCTGAGCGCTGGGAGCTAATCCCCTTGTGGAGGTGGATTACCAGGAGCGCTGGGAGAGCAAGCTCATGCACGAGCGTACTCGCGCTTCAAAGCGCTGCCGCGGGAGCGTTCCCACAGCAGAGCTTTGAAGTCTCCAGTGTAGGCATACCCCGAATAAAAGTGGTATAACTTGTTGTGCAGAAACTTGTCAGTGTAGACAAGGCCTTATTGTGCCTTGGCCTTTTTTTTGTTGTTCCGAGATGCTTGTGCTATTCTTTTATACGTTTCCTTAACAATTCATCCATAGTTCTACTTCTTATAAGATTCTTTTTTGATTTTCAGTCCATTAAAGAGCTCCTGATATGAAAAATAGTAAAAAGCCAATATGGATCTTTCATTCACATTGGGATAGTTTGCAGGTGTTGTGCCTTTAATACCGTTTCCTTGAGAAACTCACAGCCCTCCTAAACTCCTTTATCACCTGGGATTTTCTTCCCATGGGACCTTACCTAGCAGGTCTTTGAGTTTGTTTTGCCTTTTTGAAGTCCACTGTCCTTATTTTGCTACTCTCTCCTTAATTTCCTTTGAATCATGAAATCTGTCAATTCATGATCACTTTTACACAAACTACCTTCCACCTTCACATTCACAACTAGTTCCTCCCTGCTGGTCAGAATCATGTCTAAAATTGTCTCCCTGGTTACTTCCTCCACTTTCTGAAACAAAAAACTGCCCCCAATGCATTCCAAGAATTTACTGAAAACTAATGGTAGCTGTGCAGTCAAAGGGGCACTTGGGAACTATGTCAGAATTCTAAATTCACACCCTCTCTGGACACTGCTAAATCACCTTTACCAGAGATTATTTTTATTCCCGGGGTCATAATTACTGCAGGAGAAGAAAGGATTTAGCTTGTGAAAGTACCAGAAGGATCCAATTCCCAATAGAAAGTTTTCAGTTTAATTTCATAAGTAGTATTAGAGTCCTAGGGCTAATTTACATTAGAAAATAAGATCAACCAAGCTACACTGCTCAAGGGCATGAAGAATACACACCCCCGAGTGGCATAGTTAAGCTGATCTAAGTCTCTGTGTAGATTGTGCTAGGTCGATGGAAGAATTCTTATCGCCTCTTAGGGAGGTGGACTACCTATACCGATGGGCGAAGCCCTCCCATTGGTATAGGTAACGTCTACAATGAAGCGCTACAGGGGCAAAACTGCAGCGTTTCAAATGTAGACAAGATCCTCAGGCCTTCCACAAGGTTTTGCTAAGCCTTCAAGTTGAAACCGTGGGTGTCAAGTTCTCCCATTACCTCTTTAGAGGAAGGAGGAAACCAGCCAGCTCAAACAAGCGGGAACCGAGGCTCACACAAGTTAGGTGAGTTTTAGCACCCCTAGGTATGACAGAGGCTTAACAGACCAGCCAGCTGGTGGCCGTAAGAAACTGTTTCACTCAGTGGGATTCTGTCCAGGCTGGAGGCCCTCGGCATGGTGCGGGGTCACCTCCCAGAGCTTCCGCCAGGCCACAGCGCCACCTGGCACCTCACCGAGCCCCCTTCCCTCTCCCCCTGCAGCCCCCCTCTACCCTTCCCAGGTACACCCCGCCCGTGCCCGATCGCGAGCCAGCCCCGCCCGTGCCAGGCCCCGCGCCCTGCCCTGCCAGCTGCACATTTGCCCCCCCCCGGCTCAACCCGGGGTCGGCCCCATCTCAGGGCGGGAACAGACCAGCCCGCCCAGCGCCCTCCCCTCTGCCGGCAAGCCGCCGTGCAGCTGCCAGGCCCTTCCGCCCCGCGGGGTCCCGGGGTTGGGAGTGCGGGGTAACGACCCGCGCCAGGGCGGAGCCAGCCCGGTGCGGCGCCTCCCCGCCCCAGGGGGCTGCTCCTTCCGCCTTACCCTCCGCCTCGCTGGATCCGCCCCGCTTCTCTCCGCAAGAAGAGGCCGCAGCACCACTGCGCCCAGCAGTTCCCCATCGCATACTGGGGGCAGCCCCAGGCCTCGGCCCGACCACGGGCAGCGGCCGGTACCGACAGTTACCGGCCCGGAATCAAACGGCCCCTCTGCGGCGCGCGCCACCGCTGCCGCCCAACGGCAGCTGCATCAATGGCCGGGGCGGGGGAAGGGACGGCTCTGCCCCAAGCGGCGGCTACGCTCGCTGCGGAGGGGGAAGGAGCGCCCGGCCGGAGCTCCCCTCCGCCAGCCTCATGGCCCCGCAGCTACCGCTCCCCAGGCGCGCAGCCCCGAACAGCGGCCTGGTGCACCCGTCCCCTGAGTGCCGCATGCGACCCACGGCGGGAGGAGCCGGCAGGTGCGAGCATGCGTAGTAGGGAAACCCTGTTCCCTACGCCCCCACCTGCTCCTCCCCTCTCCTCATCCTATGCAAGGCTGTCCCCTAGCGCCTACCCATCCCCTTCAACTCCGCTCCTGCCTGGCTCCCGGCCCGGGGACTCTCCGCCTCCCTGCTCCCTTCCCCGCCTCCCTTGCGGAGGCAGCACTCTTACCCCAAGCTAGGGGACACCATCACAGGGCCTAATCACATCAGCCACACTATCAGAGGCTCCTTCACCTGCACATCCACCAATGTGATATATGCCATCATGGGCCAGCAATGCCCCTCTGCCATGTACATTGGCCAAACCGGACAGTCTCTACGTAAAAGAATAAATGGACACAAATCAGATGTCAAGAATTATAACATTCATAAGCCAGTCGGAGAACACTTCAATCTCTCTGGTCACGCAATCACAGACATGAAGGTCGCTATCTTACAACAAAAAAACTTCAAATCCAGACTCCAGCGAGAAACTGCTGAATTGGAATTCATTTGCAAATTGGATACTATTAATTTAGGCTTAAATAGAGACTGGGAGTGGCTAAGTCATTATGCAAGGTAGCCTATTTCCCCTTGTTTTTTCCTCCCACCCCCGACGTTCTGGTTAAACTTGGATTTATGCTGGAAATGGCCCACCTTGATTATCATGCACATTGTAAGGAGAGTGGTCAGTTTGGATGAGCTATTGCCAGCAGGAGAGTGAGTTTGTGGGAGGAGAGGGGGGGAGAAAACCTGGATTTGTGCTGGAAATGGCCTACCTTGATTATCATGCACATTGTAGGGAGAGTGGTCACTTTGGATGAGCTATTACCAGCAGGAGAGTGAGTTTGTATGTGTGGTTTTTGGAGGGGTTGGGGGTGTGTGAGAAAACCTGGATTTGTGCTGGAAATGGCCCACCTTGATTATCATACACATTTTAAAGAGAGTGGTCACTTTGGATGGGCTATTACCAGCAGGAGAGTGAGTTTGTGTGTGTGTGTGGGGGGGGGGGGGGCAGAGGGTGAGAAAACCTGGATTTGTGCTGGAAATGGCCCAACTTGATGATCACTTTAGATAAGCTATTACCAGCAGGACAGTGGGGTGGAAGGAGGTATTGTTTCATGGTCTCTGTGTATATAATGTCTTCTGCAGTTTCCAAAGTATGCATCCGATGAAGTGAGCTGTAGCTCACGAAAGCTTATGCTCAAATAAATTGGTTAGTCTCTAAGGTGCCACAAGTACTCCTTTTCTTTTTGCGAATACAGACTAACACAGCTGTTACTCTGAAACCAAGCTAGGGTTGGTAACTCTCCAGGGTTGTCCTGGAATCTCCAGGAATTAAAAATGAATCTTTAATTAGAGATTATGTCATGTAGTGAAACCTCCAGAAATACATCCAACCAAAACCGGCAGGCCTACTCCAAGCCTTCAACAAATCATGAGTTAGGGCACCAGACAGGCCTAAAACCACCATGAGACTTTTAAAAAAATAAAATACATTTGGCCTTCCTTCAGGTTAGCTGAGTTCATGGTTTCAAGCTTTTTCTCTCCGAGGCTAAGAACAAGAACCCTTTTGAAATGAAAAAAGAGGAGCGTCTCAAACGCCACATTGTGAGAGGTGCACTAAAACTGCGAGAATTGACAACGATGCTAAGGTGACCTTCCTAGTTTTCAAGGAAATAAAGATCCACTACAAAAAATGCATCTTTAAGAGACTATACTCTGGATGCTTTATTCATAGTACAAAATCACACTTAGTGAATGAACTTTTACATTGTTGCATTGAATCATAGAATCATAGAATATCAGGGTTAGAAGGGACCTCAGGAGATAATCTAGTCCAATCCTCTGCTCAAAGCAGGACCAATCCCCAATTTTTTGCCCCAGATCCCTAAATGGCCCCCTCAAGAATTGAACTCACAATCCTGGCTTGCTGAGACTCCAAGTTGAATAAAGGTCATAGGACAGCCGCCATCAAATATGGAATGTCACTTACACAAGGGGTGATCACAGCATTTGGGATCATCCTAATCACCAGTGGTTGGTAATCCTAGTCTAAAGTATTTCCCTCAGAGTGCCTGGGTTTCAAGATGAAGCCTCAGCTATACTGTGCCAGTCAATTGCAGATGAAAGTGTGTGTGGGGGGTGGGGAAGGAAAATGTAGGAGAAAGGGTCTCTCTGGTAGCACAGGCCTCACCTATTGAATGCTTCACAGATCAGGACCACTGCCTAGGACTTGATCCAAACGTGGAAGAGAGTCCAATGTAGGTTGCAGAGTACTGGTACTTTCTTTGGATTTAGCAGGCTGACTTCTCTGGCGTAGACAAACTGCAGTTTTTGTGTGGTCTTACGTTTTAATCTCAGGTAGAGGAGTAGTTAAGCCTGGAGGTAACGGGCTGGGTCATTATGACTAAAGCATTGCTGAACAGGGTGCTGTTCTCTTGCAAGGTGAAGCTGGAAGAAGGCAAGCTTACTGATGTTGCAAATAAGCATCCAGGAGAAATGAAGAATCCAACTCTACCCCAAGGCTGTATGCTACTTTGAGCACTGGTGGGCAAATGCCATTAATTATATAATTACAAAACCAAAATTAAAATAGTTGTATATGTTTGTCACCCTTTAGGTCAGGGCCCTAGTTTCTTACGTATTCATGCAGCACTTTGCATGATGGGGACTCAATTCTGATTATGGCTTCTCTGCTATGAGGCTATGATACATGTTATTTCTCCAGCATGCTTTCTCCTTCCCAATAGTACCTCCTATATCTTTCCCAGATTTGACTCTAACTTGCTGTCATTCCTTGGTACCACTAGGGTGACCAGACGACCCAATATTAGGGGCTTTGTCTTATATACATAACTATACTTCCCCTCGTCCTGATTTTTCACAGGTGAAATATCTGCCGGGGAAACAGCAGCTGTCCATCGTGATGCTTTGGCATCTGTCAGAGAGAAACAAAGAAACCAGCTTATTACAACACTGACAAGCCCTACAAGGTCCTGGATACAGTGCAGCAACACCACATTTAAGTATGTGGCAATTCTTCAAAAAGGGCCATAATTCTGGAGTTTAATGCATCCAACCTAGACATTCCCACATCATATATAATTTGAAAGCTCATTTTGTTTACATTTAGATAAGGTATGACATAGCACTGTCAAGGATTGCCATAAATCTGTAGGCAAGGTGAAATAATGGTACCCAAAATGAGAAAGTGTCACTTTTTGCAAAGTTCCAGAAATATTGCAGCATGGTTATCACTACAGTTTTACTGTTTGAGTTAATGTCAACATCTTATTGTGGTATGCATGGGTCAAAGCTATCAAACAACAACGTATTAAAATATTTTTTACTGGTTTTGCTTGGGCAAGTTTTTTCCCCAGAAGTGATTAAGCTGTTTAGCAAGTGGCAAAAATGGCAAATATCAACATTTTGCAATATATTAACATGGAACATTTTCACATGGCATCTTTTTAATTGTCAAAGTATCTCAGAAAACTCTTATAATCACTTCTATAGTTTCAACTGAAAATTGCTGACCAAATCAGTATCACACTGAAGGCAGTGCAGCATAAGCAGAAGATTACCTGCCCATAGTTTGTACTGTATAGTGGGTAGATATAAATGTACATGAATTTCCAATGTAATGCTTCTCCAGTTGTAAGCTTTTGTACATACCTGGTAGAAGGTTTTATTTGTAATTTCCTATGCATGCAGTAATAACCTTTGAAATATTCCAGAAAGTAGCTTTTTAATTCAGTGACAGTTATGAACAGGATGGTATTAGTGTTAGAAATGACAATATACAGCTTCATACTGGGCTCCAATCAAAGTACTCCCTAAATAAAAATGGTGATTTTGATACTAACATGTAGATCTAACTTAGCACACGACTATCTACTTGTGAAGGGTGCTGGTAATGCTAACAATATATTTTGGGAATTAACCTCTACACAGAAGCTATAATGTATGAAAACTTGAAGGATACAAGCCCCCTAAAGCTTACATCAAACCACAAAGACACTCCACAAAAATATTTGTCAAGAAAATCAAAAGAATGCAAAGTTTTCAAAAGCCACCAATGTTGGACAGAATTTTGTGATGCTGGCAGCAGAAGCCAGGGGCGATTCATTGTACTGGGGGCTATTGAATGAGTTTTCTGGTTTAGACGATGTGCTACCAATACTCTATCACAGTGGTTGCTTTCAGACATACAAAAGGAAGTTGAATTTGGCACATCTCAGATTTGTATTGAACCCAGGAAAGAAAACAGACTCAATCTGATCAGAGAGCATCATATTCACCTTCTTCTATAGCTACCAGAGCAAGCACATTGTCCAGCGTTTGGTCCTTTTGCTTTGTTTGCTTGTGGGGGTGGAGGGGGAGAGAGGAAGGGAGGGAAATAACTCACACACAAGACAAGAAACATCATAAAATAGAAACATTTGGAGAGCAACCAATCTAAGGAAGGCAGCACTCAAAGAGGAGATAACATGTGCTGAACATCTGTGGAAGACTTGATTGATAAGGATGCAGATTATCACTCAACATGCCTCTCTTCCTACTTGAATATAACAACCCTTAAAAGAAAACCATCTAGTTACACTGCACCAGTACAGTCATCTTATGACACTGCATTTTATCACCTGACTGAAGAGATAGACAATGATCTTTTGTACAAACTCTTTTCCTGTCCAAGTTACTACATAGAAGTCCTACTTTCTTCAGATGTAGGAACTGCAAGCTATTCCAGTAGGAAGTTACAGGAAAGATTAGAAAAACACGGTGGCTCTCCAATTTCATTCCATGCACAGTGTGGACAAGGCAAGTCTACCGTTATTCTATACAGCACAATAACATTAGCAGCTTGGATACCATCAGCTACTGATCTGAAGCAGGAACTTAGTCATCCAAATGTTTTGTGGATGTTCTTCTGGCAAGTGAGCCTGATGAATAGCTTTCAAATGAACAAGTGTTTTTTGTATAATGCCGCTTCAATCCTTCAGTCTGAAATAGTCAAAAAAGAAAGCCTCAGAATAGTATCTAAAGGCCAGTGGTTATAGTTTACAGAGATCAGCTATTTTTGTGCCCCTATTGATGCAGGAGTTTGTTGATAAAGAGGCATATAATTCAGCCACAAATGAGACAACCAAAGGAAGTGCCTTCCAATTCCAGAGTGAATAGCATTTTAACAGTTCCAAAACTATCACACCACTGCAAATAAGCGTTGCTGCACAGCTACCTCGTGAGTTTGGGTCTTGCAATTTAATTGACATACTACACCTTCATAGAGTCTGATTCTGGTGAGGTGAGGCAGTTTATCACTAGGGCTGCAAAAACTGAAGTAGAAAGACTCCAGTTAAGTGTATTTATTCTAAATACAACTGTACCACTTCATGCTGGTGGAAATTGCATCCATGAAAGAGAACAATCTTTCCCACACAGAACTATGTACATGCCAAGGCAATGAAGACGATGACAGAGATTATAATGATGAACAAGATGATGATAAACATGTTGACCAGAAATGTCACCAGAGCTTTCCAGTGCAATCATACCAGTACAAATTTATTATTAGATTTTGTTTTACCCTTTCACTTCTTGTTGTGATGCTTTGAGGTCACAAAGAAATCCAATTTTATATCTAGAAATAATACATAGTCATTAAACTAACAAATGAATGCAACTGTATCAAAGTGGTCATTTTAACATGTTGATGGTGTCATTTTTATTCCCGGTTCTGTGGTAACAGCACCATTTGTCAGCTTCACATCATACCATATCACCCCGGCAAGGGATGCGGAGATAAAGTTTCTTGACACCTTAAATGGCTGCTTCTTGGAGCAGCTAGTCCTGGAACCCACAAGAGGAGACGCAATTTTTGATTTAGTCCTAAGTGGAGCACAGGATCAGGTCCAAGAGGTGAACATAGCTGGACCGCTTGGTAATAGTGACCATAATATAATTAAATTTAACATCCCTGTGGCAGGGAAAACACCACAGCAGCCCCACAGTGTAGCATTTAATTTCAGAAAGGGGAACTATACATGAGGAGGTTAGTTAAACAGAAATTAAAAGGTACAGCACCAAAAGTAAAATCCCTGCAAGCTGCATAGAAACCTTTTAAAGACACCATAATAGCGGCTCAATGCTTAAATGTATCCCCGAAATTAAAAAACATAGTATGAGAACCAAAACAGAGCCACCATGGCTAAACAAAGAATAAAAGAAGCAGTGAGAGGCAAAAAGGCATCCTTTAAAAAGGGGAAGTTAAATCCTAATGAGGAAAATAGAAAGGAGCATAAATTCTGGCAAATGAATCGTAAAAATATAATTAGGAAGGCAAAAAAAAGAATTTGAAGAACAGCTAGCCAAAGACTCAAAAAGTAATAGAACATCTTTTTTTCAAGTACATCAGAAGCAGGAAGACTGCTAAACAACCAGTGGGGCCACTGGATGATCCAGATGATAAAGGAGCACTCAAGGACGATAAGGCCGTTGCGGAGAAACTGAATGAATTCTTTGCATTGGTCTTCACAGTCGAGGATGTGAGGGAGATTCCAAAATGTGAGCCATTCTTTTTAGGTGACAAATATGAGGAACTGTCCCAGATTGAGGTGTATTAGAGGAGGATTTGGAACAAATTGAAAACTAAACAGTTATAAGTCACCAGGACCAGATGGTATTCACCCAAGAGTTCTGAAGGAACTCAGATGTGAAATTGCAGGACTACTGAGGGTATGTCTACACTACGAAATTAGGTCAAATTTATAGAAGTCGGTTTTTTAGAAATCGTTTTTATATATTCGAGTGTGTGTGTCCCCAAAGAAAATGCTCTAAGTGCATTAAGTGCATTAACTTGGCAGAGTGCTTCCACAGTACCGAGGCAAGCGTCGACTTCCGGAGTGTTGCACTGTGGGTAGCCATCCCACAGTTCCCCCAGTCTCCGCTGCCCATTGGAATTCTGGGTTGAGATCCCAATGCCTGATGGAGCTAAAACATTGTCATGGGTGGTTCTGGGTACATATCGTCAGGCCCCCTGTTCCCTCTGCTGATGAGCTCAGCATATTCACCTCTACTGATGAGCTCTGCATGGTCACCTGCAGCTTGCCATGCTGGCCAAACAGGAAATGAGATTCAAAAGTTCACGGTTCTTTTCCTGTCTACCTGGCCTGTGCATCTGAGTTGAGAGTGCTGTCCAGAGCAGTCACAATGGAGCACTCTGGGATAGCTCCCGGAGGCCAATACCGTCAAATTGTATCCACAGTACCCCAAATTCGACCCAGCAAGGCTGATTTAAGCGCTAATCCACTTGCCAGGGGTGGAGTAAGGAAATCGATTTTAAGAGCCCTTTAAGTCGAAAAAAAGGGCTTCATCGTGTGGACGGGTGCAGGTTTACATCGATTTAACACTGCTAAATTTGACCTAAAGTCCTAGTATAGACCAGGGCTAACTGTCCTGATGAATTGGAATTCATTTGCAAACTGGACACCATTACATTATGCTTGAATAAAGACTGGGAGTTGATGTGTCATTACACAAAGTAAAACTATTTCCCCCCTGCCTACTGTTCCTCACATGTTCTTGTCAACTGCTGGAAATGGCACACCTTGATTACCACTACAAAAGTTTTTTTTTTCTCTCCTGCTGGTAATTGCTCACCTTACCTGATCACTCTCATTACAGTATGTATGGTAACACCCATTGTTTCATGTTCTCTGTGTATATAAAATCTCCCCACTGTATTTTCCACTGCATGCATCCAATGAAGTGAGCTGTAGCTCACAAAAGCTTATGCTCAAATAAATTTGTTAGTCTCTAACAAAGGTGCCACAAGTACTCCTTTTCTTTTAACTGTCCTCTGTAACCTATCATTTAAATCAACTTCTGTACCAAATGACTGGAGGACAGCTAATGTGACACCAATTTTTTAAAAGGGCTCCAGAGGAGACGCTGGTGTCATGGCATGAGGGGGAGTCAGGGCCCTGCACCACCACTTCCTGCGATTCACCGTGACTCTCAGCCAGCCAGTAGAATAGAAGGTTTATTAGAGATGACAGGAACGCAGTTCAAACCAGAGCTTGCAGGCATAAACAGGATCCCTTAGTCAGGCCCTTCTGGGGGACAGGGAGATTAGACCCCAGCCTTGGGGCTCCCTCCTCTTCCCCAGCTAACTCCCCAAAACTGGAAACCCCTGCAGCCGTCTCACCCAGCCTTCCCACAGCTCCTCCTCCAGCCTTTGTCCAGTTTCCCAGGCTGAAGGTGTCACCTCACCCCAACCACCCTCCTGGCTCAGGTTACAGGCTCAGGTATCTTCCCTAAAGGGAAGTCTCCCATCCACAATGAAACTCCCCTGCAACATTCCCAGGTCAAATCCGCCCCACTCCCTGCTGTGTCACAGCCGGCAATTACAGGCCTGTAAGACTGACTTCAGTACCAGGCAAACTGGTTAAAACTATAGTAAAGAACAATATTGTCAGACACATAGATGAACATAATTTGTTGGGGAATAGTCAACATGGTTTTTGTAAAGGGAAATCATGCCTCAACAATCTACTAGAATTCTTTGAGGGGGATCAACAAGCATGTGGAGAAGGGGGATCCAGTGGACATAGTGTATTTAGATTTTCAGAAAGCCTTTGACAAGGTCCCTCACCAAAGGCTCTTAAGCAAAGTAAGTTGTCATGGAATAAGAGGGAAGGTTCTCTCATGGATTGGTAACTGGTTAAAAGGTAAGAAACAAAGCATAGGAATAAATGGTGATTTTTCAGAATGGAGAGAGGTAAATAGTGGTGTCCCCCAGGGGTCTGTACTGGGACCATCTTATTTAACATATTCATAAATGATCTGGA
Organism: Lepidochelys olivacea; assembly: GCF_965140295.1. Lineage (NCBI taxonomy): Eukaryota > Metazoa > Chordata > Testudines > Cheloniidae > Lepidochelys > Lepidochelys olivacea. The sequence goes on along the minus strand of NC_140414.1, from coordinate 40,730,361 downwards.
AAATGGGGTAAACAGTGAGGTGGCAAAATTTGCAGATAATACAAAACTACTCAAGATAGTAAAGTCCCAGGCAGACTGCGAAGAGCTACAAAAGGATCTCTCAAAACTGGATGACTGGGCAACAAAATGGCAGATGAAATTTAATGTTGATAAATGTGAAGTAATGTACATTGGAAAACATAATCCCAACTAGAAAAGGAGTACTTGTGGCACCTTAGAGACTAACAAATTTAGTTGAGTATAAGCTTTCGTGAGCTACAGCTCACTTCATTAGATGCATTCAGTGGAAGATTTCTTCACATCCGATGAAGTGAGCTGTAGCTCACGAAAGCTTATGCTCAAATAAATTTGTTAGTCTCTAAGGTGCCATAAGTACTCCTTTTTTTTTTGCGAATACAGACTAACACGGCTGCTACTCTGAAACCTGTCAATATGCATAATCCCAACTATACATATAAAACAATGGGGTCTAAACTAGCTGTCGACTCAAGAAAGAGAGCTTGGAGTCACTGTGGATAGTTCTCTGAAAACATCCACTCAATGTGCAGCAGCAGTCAAAAAAGCAAACAGAATGTTGGGAATCATTAAGAAAGGGATAAATAATAAGACAGAAAATATCGTATTGCCTCTACATAAATCCAAGGTATGCCCACATCTTGAATACTGTGTGCAGATGTGGTCGCCCCATCTCAAAAAAGATATATTAGACTTCGAAAAGGTTCAGAAAAGGGCAACAAAAATGATTAGGGGTATGAAATGGCTACCGTATGAGGAGAGATTAATAACAATGGAACTTTTTAGCTTGGAAAAGAGATGACTAAGGAGTGGGATATGATTGAGGTCTATAAAATCATGACATGTGTGGAGAATCTAAATAAGGAAGTGTTATTTTCTCCTTCTGATAACACAAGAACTAGGGGGCCACCAAATGAAATTAATAGGCAGCAGGTTTAAACCAAACAAAAGGAAGTATTTTTTCACACAATGCACAGTCAATCTGTGGAACTCCTTGCTGGAGGATGTTGTGAAGGCCAAGACTATAACAGGGTTTAAAAAAGAACTAGATAAGTTCATGGAGGATAGGTCCATCAATGGCTATGAACCAGGATGGGCAGGGATGGTGTCCCTAGACTCTGTTTGCCAGAAGTTGGGAATGGGCAACAGGGGATGGATCACTTGATGATTACCTGTTCTGTTCATTCTCTCTGGGGCATCTGGCATTCGCCACTGTCAGAAGAGAGGATACTGGGCTAGGTGGACCTTTGGTCTGACCCACTATGGCCGTTCTTATACCTCACTGGAAAGTAGACATACATTTTCAAATGATGTATGATGTATGTTTGTGTAGAGTGGGTACATTAAGTTGACCAAATTGGTGGTCTCTGCTACTTGCTTACATAAACAGCTGTGTCAGTTGGTCTGAATGTTTCACCTCTGTCTGTGACAAAGATAATGGTTATATTGTGTAATATGTATTTTGGTACACATACTGTACAGGTTGTACATAGTATATATTGTAATAAAAACCACTGAAGTTTGTGAAATATAGCCATTTTCTAAATTAGATATCTTGGTGATTTTAAAAGGTTATCCAGGCACCAACCCACTTGATCCCTAACTTCTGCAACTGATTGAAGATTTACTTACAAAAAATACTAAAACTGAATAATTAGTTCTGTGATTCATTTTTAAAAACTGTAAGATCTTTGAGGCAGGGACTATCTTTGTCTTGTTCAGCACTGAGCACAGCAATGCTTTAAAAGATTATGATGTTCATAGATGACATGGTGTTTAAATAAAAAATCTCCTGCAAACGAACAGGAATCATAAATGAGGTTGCAACTGAAATTCTCCAGAATCAAGAGCAACAAGATGAGAAGGGCACTTAGCTCAGGGACAAGCTATTTAGCATATCAACTAGGATAGAATCATAACATGTTTAAACAAGGTTATTGCCTTGTGTTCAAAGGATCCCAAATCCATAGCACTTGCTGGAGTAATCTCCTCCCTGCGTGGTTCCATCAGGTGGAGACATGGACCAACTGTAGCTTCAATTACTTTTCTCTAAAAAAACTAACCCTCAAAACTGGTGTTGGAAGAGGGTGGCTTTTCCTATACCCAGTGACATGGTTTCCAGATTGCAGAGGTGAGAGGAGTGATTTTCAGTCTTAGGGAGAAAAATAGCATTATCTTCAGGCCCTCAGCATCTGTAATATTCTTCACTGGCTTGACAATGACAGTCACATATCTGTTGAGAGTTCTGCATTTGGCAGTATATCCCAATTTTCTGAATGTGATGCATTATATCATCAATATATCTTGTGCATTTGTGCATTGCCAACTAAATGCATTAAAAATCATGAATGAGGGCCCACAACCCAAAATACAGTACAATAAATCAGGAGACTGGCTTAAAAACCATGAGGTTTTAAAAAATAAAAATAAAAATCTTGGGTTGGGTTCTTTTTATTTGCCTTCTGGTTTCTGAACATTTGTGAACACTTCTGAACATTTCTGAACACTTGCTTCATATTTTTAAGCTTTTCTCTGCAATTACAAAGACTGGAAACTTATTTTTAAAATGAAATCCAAGATTCTAGCAACCAACCAGGGTTTTAAGAAAAACACTAAGTATCATGAGACTCAGTGAAACTAGCAAGAGCTGGAAACACTGGAGTTTGGGTCCATTCCTCTTTCCACTCTGCTCACCTATTGTAGGTGTAGGAATAGAACACTGATCGGAGAGAGGGGTGTGAACCTGGCTGTATGAGAGTTTCATATCAACGCTTTCCTACTGTGCTTGAGGGTAGAGAAAGAAGGGACAGAAAACAAAAAGCATGAGGGGGCATATGAGAATACAAAGGAGGATAGGACAAAAGTGGATGGTGTGATGTTTAGTAATTCAAGAATCATGCATGTCAGGAAAGGAGGCACAACAATTTAACCGCAGTAGCAGTCAGACCAGTCTCTCTCTGCTCAGTCTGGAAACATCTAGCTCACACTGTGAATGCTTAGAGGCTTAAAGCTATTAGCATATTTATTTAGATTTTAAACTAACTAAAAAGCTGTCTATCCAAGGCTCTAGTCACTAACATCAAAATTTAAATCTCAACAGCATTGAAATGATCAGCAAAAGCTCAGCCAACTAGCCACTGAAAAATTCTTGTAGGCCCTTTATCATCCCTCTCAGCATTCTCCAAAGTCCTTATCAAACAATGTGTGGTATTTTTTCCAGCATGCCTAGAAGGTCACCAATTTCAGATTATCAGACTGAGTTCTAGAGTCCTAGAGCCCTCCCAGCCACCCCTTCTTTTATAATGAAGGGGATCCAGCTTGAATGGTACTGCTGGCCACACCTTTGGCATTATGGCATGGGGAGAGAAGTGGTCCCTCAGGTAGGCTGTCCCAGGCCATTTAGGGCTTTCTAGGTCATAACCAACATGTTAAACTCCACCTGAAGGCCAATAAGAAGCCAGTGCGTGTCCCTGAGCACTGGTGTCTCAAACTTCAGCAAAAAAGCCCCACTGAATAAGCAAACTGCTGTATTCTGCACCAGCTTCAGTCTCTAAATGATTTTATGAGGGAGGCCTACACAGGCCACTTTTCCATAGTCTAATCTTGTGTTAACAAATTTAAGAATAACAGTGGCAATGTCTGCATCCAAAAGGAACAATTGCAATCTCCTAACCACCATAGATGGTATAGCGGTAACTGGGTTACTCCAGTAAGATGATCATCGGATGGTAACTGTATATCACCTCCTACATTGTGAACACTTCTAATTAGTGGCAAACATACTCCCTAAAAGAAAGGGAATTATTACCTCCACCATCTCCTCTGGTTGCTTTCACCAACCCATCTTCATCTCAGTCTTGTCTGGGTTTAAGCTTCAGCCAGCTTGCTCTCTGTCTATGCCTCTACCTCAACCAGATAGCAGCTGAGATGCTGAAACACATCACTGAAGTTGGTCAAAATGGAGATATACCAGCATGTGTCCTCAGCTTATTGACCACACTGTATGACATGACTCTGCACTAACCCTCCTAACAGTTCCATACATGTCAAACAGGAGGAGTGACAGAATGGCATCTTGTGGCACCCAACACTTGAGAACTCTTCAGGAAGAGGAGCAGTTGCCCACAACTACCTACTAAGATCTCTGAGAGAGAGCAGAACAAAGCTGCTGAAGCCCCATTCACTTCTGCTAGGGTCTGCAGAAGAATCAGCATAGTCACTCCCATACTAATCTTATTTTCATAGTCACTCATACTAGTAACTTTATACTTACAGGCAGAGCCGAATTAACTCTCCTGTGGGCCTGGGACTATTAGATTTTGTGGGGCTCCTGGGGGTTTGGAGTGGGGGAGTGGGCTCAGGGCTGGGTTAGGGGATTGGGGTGTGGGAGGGGGTGCAGCTCCAGCTGGGGGGGTGGGCTCTGGGGTGGGGCCAGAGATGGGACAGAGGGTTGGGGTGCAGCAGAAGGTTTGGGGCGCAGGCTCTGCGTGGGAGTTTGGGTGCAGGATGGGGCTCAGGGCTGGGACAGAGGGTTGGGGTGCAGGTGAGGGTGTGGGGTCTGGGAGGGTGTTTGGATGCAGGAGGGGGCTCTGGGCTGGGGTAGAGGGTTGGGGTGCAGGAGAGGGTTCAGGCTCTAGCCGAGAGGTGCTTACCTCGGGCAGCTTCTGGTTGGTGGTGCTGCAGAGCTAAAGCAGGATCCCTGCCTGCTCCGGCTCCACGCTGCCCTGCTCCCCGAAGTGGCCGGCTTGTCCGGTCCCTGGGCAGAGGGGCCAGGCCGCTCTGTGCTGTGCATGCTGCCTATGCCTGCAGGTGCTGCCCCCGCAGCTCCCATTGGCCGCGGTACCCGGCCAATGGGGAGCTGTGGAGCCAGCGCTGTGCGCAGAGATTCACTGAATGCTCCTCACCCAAGGGCCACAGGGGCATATCGGCAAGCCGGCGTTCACAGCTACAGCCCCGGGGGGTGGGTGCCGAGGCTCAGGGACTGGTGTCCGGGCGATGGGCCAGAGACTTGCCATGGGCTGGATGAAAAGAAGCAGTGGGCCGCATCTGGCCCATGGGCCTGCAGGGCCCCCCTTAGCCCAAGGCCCTGGGCTGCAGCCCCTAAAGCCCCTGCATTAATCTGACCCTGCTTATAGGGATATAATGTTGATGGGATACAGAAACAGAGAAAGTGGGGAAAATATCATATCTATTTCTGAAGGTCAACATCTCATCGTGACCCACATTTTGGAGGTCTCAAGGCCTCACTGCTCCATTGCCCGATTATTGCTCAGTAACACAGCCCCATATTAGCATGCAAAGAGCACACAATGCTCAGCCTCCCTCCCAATATCATTACCATGAGCCACTTTGCCATTCTGTATGGCAGTAAAGCAGGGCAGAGTGACTCAGCACCAGGGAAGGAGGGTTGACAGGAAGTAATCTAATCAGGCATTACATGGCTGCTACCGAATGGGAAGTACCTTCTTAGAACTGAGAACAATTGTTTGAAAGATCCACAGAGTGCCTGTGAGCCCACAAGACACAGATAAGGTTTTTTTTAGCAGGACAGTACCTATCATATTTTTTCTGATGCCCAACACCAAAAGCAGCACCTGATATTATTTTCTGCCAGGAATTAACCTTTTCAGTGCTGCAGGACATGCCAAGTACATCCACAAAATGGGCTTTTCAAATCAGGCTGGGTATATGGTCTGCCAGTTAACATATGCTCTAGCATTTCATTCATTTGAATGGTTGTTCTCTTAAGAAGCCAGTGTTTCTTAAGAAGGATTAACTGGTTGCCAAGTTAGCTCTGTCAACACTGCTGACCAGAGACAGAACTCTAGGAAAAGAACTTGCTACCATAATGATGAGCAGTAGAAGGTGGGAGGAATATAATAAATAATGACAACTGGTCCCTGATGCTTTTTTCCTAGATATATGAGTCAGCCTTGATGGTATATTACAGTGATTGCATACAAAAATGAGAAGGGTGGAAGAGAAGAGGAGATGGAGAATGAATTAGAAAAGATGAGACATCAGCATGACTCAAGAGAATTGTATGGTAGATTTCAGAAGGGATTGTTGGAATTTACCTTCATGATGATATTTTCTGTGGAATTAGCACTTTACCATAGCATAGACTAATCCTCTGGAGAGAATTTTAGTAGTAAGTCAAAACTGAAAGGCATTTATAAATTGTAACCAGTCCTCAGAAAACTGGAGAGTTAATCTCTTGTAGTATGTCAGAACAGAAGCATTCAGTTTACAATCATGCAACAGTGCAACTCTATTTTGTATAGCATCAGTCATACTGTGACAACTTCATGGCCTGTGATGACTCCATCGCTATCATTGTCTTGACATCTTGGCCATTCAGAACTTGACAGTAACATCAGGATTAGAAGTAAAAAAAGGGAGATTAGAATTTCCTGCTCCAAAAATCATACCCTCCTGCCATTTGAGCCAAATAATAATGCATTAGCAGTATGGGGCCTGTGACATACAACCAAACAGATCCAATTCCATCCAGTAGGGCAGTGATATAAATAGAGCCAATTCAATACAAATGAATGTTTAATGGCATAAAATATCATTACAGAGATGTGTGCCAGTTGAGGGAGAGAGGAATTAAAAAGGTACAGGCAAAGATACATTTTCAGCTGAATTTAAGATGAGATGAAGAGCTGATTAGCAAGAGAGTTTAAAATGAATATAATGATAAAGTATGAACATTGTAAAATATAATGGAGTTGACCTATATCAGAGAGCAGGGTGGATATACATTTCAATACTCTGCCTATTCATATAAAGGCAGAGCAAGGGAATATCACAATATACAAGGTGAAGCTCTTCAAATGTCATTTCAAAATATCCCTACTCTTTTTGATGCCCCGCTTCAGCAGAAACAGGAATATGCTAAAGTGCACTGATGTTCCACTTAAAGAACTGAACTTCCTCTTTAAAACTGAAACGGATGGAATGCAAGCCCCACTACTTTGTACTTAATTACACTGAGCTAATGATGTGTAACTTACTAACATCCTCCTCCCTGCTGTGCTCCTATCCCCTCATCAGTATTCTGTTGAAAACAATGGAATATTTAGGTTATCTCTGGCACATTCAGCAGCTGCTCCGCAGGTGCTTTCTAGCTGAATATTCCTGGAACATGTATGACCTATCACATTCAGTGGTAAAGTTAATTAGTATTATTAGGTCTGAGCCTAATAATTCAATACTGTTCAGAATTAACTCTTTTTAAACAGATTTCAGAGTAGCAGCCGTGTTCGTCTGTATTCGCAAAAAGAAAAGGAGTACTTGTGGCACCTTAGAGACTAACAAATTTATTTGAGCATAAGCTTTCATGAGCTACAGCTCACTTCATTGGATGCTCAAATAAATTGGTTAGTCTCTAAGGTGCCACAAGTACTCCTTTTCTTTTTAAACAGATTCTTCGAATTCTTAAAACCTACTCCTAAAGTGTGAACCTGCAGAAAAGCATAAGCATGGGGCACTATTATTTGACGGGAAAATGGTCATGTAGTTAAAGGCACTGGACTGGGATGCAGGCAACTGGGGTTAAAAATGCTCACCTCTCCCACAGACTCCCTGTGTGATGCTGGGCAAGTTACTTAATCGCTCTGTGGCTTAGCTCCTGCTGGAACAAAAGAGAATAATAATACTTCTTTTCTTCTACCTTTTGCCTTTCTCAGCTTCTTAGATTATGAGCTCTTCATGGAAGGGACTGTTTCTTACTATGTGTTTTTACAGTGTCTAGCATGATGGGGTCCCAATCCCGGGTCTGCTAAGCACTACTGTAATATAAATAATTATTAATAAGAAAGAGGAAGGATATATAGTTCAGGTTCCATGTCCTTCTAATCCTGCTCTTCTTTGCTCACACTGCTGACAAGCATGTCAAATAACGCCAATTGTGATGGTTATTTTGTTAGATACACGTCTGCTCATTAAGAACTGGACTTGGGCCCATCCAGTTCATTCATATAGATGATAGTCCTGCAATAAGACATCAGATGGTAACATATCTGGTTCCCAAATTACTTGGATCAGATTTGAATTGGTAAATTAGAAGTGAAAGACTCTGAATTGTATTAAGGTTCCTCTAACACTTATCAATCACTAAAGTTTATACAAAAAAAAAGAAAAAAAGAAAAAAAAAGGAAGAATCAGTAGATATTAACCAATTGCTTTGTTAAACTAAAAGGGTAACTTATTTGCGTTATTAAGGTTTCAGAGTAACAGCCGTGTTAGTCTGTATTCGCAAAAAGAAAAGGAGTACTTGTGGCACCTTAGAGACTAACCAATTTATTTGAGCATAAGCTTTTGTGAGCTACAGCTCACTTCATCGGATGCATACTGTGGAAAATGTAGAAGATCTTTTTATATACACACAAAGCATGAAAAAATACCTCCTCCCACCCCACTCTCCTGCTGGTAGGAGGAGAGTGGGGTGGGAGGAGGTATTTTTTCATGCTTTGTGTGTATATAAAAAGATCTTCTACATTTTCCACAGTATGCATCCGATGAAGTGAGCTGTAGCTCACAAAAGCTTATGCTCAAATAAATTGGTTAGTCTCTAAGGTGCCACAAGTACTCCTTTTATTTGCGTTATTGTCCAAACATTTATTAGTTTTTATGTTCACAAATATTTGAATGTCTGAAATCCAGGATACTTGAAATACATGACTGTAATATACAATTGACTGAGGAAACTGAAGCAGACAAACAGAATTTAGCAAGAACTTGACTTGAAGTATCTAATGCTTATGACTCTAATCCTCCTTATACTTGAATCACACTCTTATAGATCAAATCAATTAGATTGCTCAGTAGAAAGTATTATAGCTCCTTCTTTATGTGCCTCCAAGCTGGAGAAGTCAGATATTGGGAAATAGATAGAGAACAGTATTATAAGAGAATTACAAACCATAACAGATAGGCAATGAATCTGCTAGTTAAACCAGCCAAAATGAGAGTGCAGAATGAGGTTGGATAACCTCTTAGCAGAACAGAGAGTGTAGCAATGATTTAACAATTAGAAGAGGACACCAAGTATAGTTAGGACAATAAACTAGCAGACACCGAGGGCCAAATTCTGCACTAATTTACATTGCAAATTCCAATGAGTTCAATGTATGATGTACAGGCTGGAAGTCAGCACAGAATTTGCAATATGAAACTAGAATAAGCACTTATGAAGCACATCTGGGAAGTCTCAAACATGTGATCTTCATAAAAGTGAAATTAGCATAAAAACCTCCTATTAAATCCCAAAATAAAAGTCTGGGCTTATGTCAATTAACTCTAACTCTGTTCAAGAGGTAAAATATGAACCTTGAGGGATAAATATAAATAACTGAAACTTCCAGGAAGTGCTGAAGGGAGGATCTTGGAGTGAAAATTGTGGGAAACAGAGTTTAAAAAACAAAACAAAATGACAAAGGGGACTTCTCAATATGAATATCAAAAGCCTATTATTAGCAGTCAGCATGGAATTCAGTGGACGTACACCAGCTGCAGATCTGACCCTCTCTATTCAAAAGTGGGCTACTCATCACATAATTAATTTAAATTGTACCTAGAGTTTTTGGAGGTCTCAACATCCTGCAATGCTCAGTCCTGTTGCATATTATTCCTTCTCATTCTAAGGAGTGTCCCAGTACAGACTATACAGGTGACTTCATACCAACCAACCATGGAACCCTTCTATGAAGTATACAGCTGACTTCTATAAGTCAGGATGGTATAGCCATATTTTTGTATGGTACAGTGCACATAGTATTAAAAACATTTTGCAAAAATGTGTATTTTTGGAGAAAGCATGGATTTACCTAATGTACAGATTTCAGAGTAGCAGCCGTGTTAGTCTGTATTCGCAAAAAGAAAAGGAGTACTTGTGGCACCTTAGAGACTAACAAATTTATTTGAGCATAAGCTTTCGTGAGCTACAGCTCACTTCATTGGATGCATTCATCCGATGAAGTGAGCTGTAGCTCATGAAAGCTTATGCTCAAATAAAGTTGTTAGTCTCTAAGGTGCCACAAGTACTCCTTTTCTTTTTGCTAATGTACAGAGACTCCAGAAGAATGATGTGGTTGGCCAATATATCCCCAACTAGCATATATTGTGGCACAGCTCAAAATAAAGAGCTGGTGCTCTGTTGTAAGACTGGACATAGGATTTAAACACACACAAATTAAGTATTAAGTTTAATTACATGCTGAATGGCAGTGAAGCCTCTTCAGGCAGGTAGGATAGACCTAGCAGGCCTTGCCAATCCTATTTTAGGTCACACAGTGTTGATTTTCCTCCCTTGCTCTAACCTGGCTCTAAGCACAGTTTCAAGGTCAGTTTTGCTTACTTGCTTTCAGGTGTCATCAGCTATCATTGCAGAATGCCCCTCTCCTCCTGATCATTAGTACCATTCAACACATATTCGTAATCTTGGTATGTGTTTTAGTTTTACATTTGCAAGTCACCTTTCAAGAAAGAGTTTGCATTGCTCATGTATTAAAGAAGTTTTTGGACACAACTTTTATAAATACAGTTACCCTATCTGGAACTCCATATAATTTTACTACTTTCCATAATGCTTCCTTCCAGGCTGAATCAGATGCCCTCGTGAAGTCAGTGAAAACAGCAGATATCTTTACTCCCCATCATTTAATTCTCATCAGAATCTGGGGGGAGCATGGGCCATTATAGTAGGGATGAGGGAGAGATAAGAAAGAACATGGGGGGAAATCAAATCAGTATCTTAGATGTCTGTATGCTAATGCAAGAAGTATGGGGAATAAACAGGAAGAACGAGAAATGCAAGTTAATAAATACAACTACAACATAACTGGCATCAAAGAGACTATGTGGGATAATATACATGACTGGAATATTGGTAGAGAGTGGTACAGCTTGCTCAGGAAGGACAGGCAGGGGGAAAAGGGGAAGAGGTATTGCCATATATATAAAAATGTATACATTTAGACTGAGGTTGAGATGGAAATGGGAGACAGACTTGTTGAAAGTCTCTGGGTAAGGATAAAGGGGTAAAAACCGAGGGTGATATCATGGTAGGGGTCTACTACAGACCTCCTAACCAGGAAGAAGAGGTGGATGAAGCTTTTTTTAAACAACTAACAAAATCATCCAAAGCACAGGACTTGTGGGGAATGGGGGACTTCAACTACCCAGACATCTGTTGGGAAAAATAACACAGCAGGGTACAGATTATCCAACAAGTTCTTGGATTGTATTGGAGACCATTATTTTTTAATTTTAGAAGATAGAGAAAGCTATTAGGGAAGAGGCTGTTCTAGATTTGATTTTGACAAATAGGGAGGAACTGGTTGAAAATTTGAAAGTGGCAAGCAGCTTGGATGAAAATGATCATGAAATGGTAGAGTTCATGATTCTAAGGAATGGTAGGAGGGAAAAAGCACAATAAAGATAATGGATTTCAAGAAGGCAGACTTTAGCAAACTCATGGAGTTGGTAGATAAGATTCCATGGGAAGCAAGTCTAAGAGGAAAAACAGTTCAAGAGAGCTGGCAGTTTTTCAAAGAAACATTATTAAGGGCACAAGAGCAAACTATCCCACTGCTTAGGAAAGTTAGGAAGCATGGCAAGAGACCACACTGGCTTAACCAGGAGTTCTTCAATGATCTGAAACTCAAAAAAGAGCCCTATAAAAAGTGGAAACTAGGTCAAATTACACAGGATGAATACAAACAAATAATACAAGCATGTAGGGGCAAAACTGGAAAGACCGAGGCACAAAATGAGATTAAACTAGCTAGAGACATAAAGAGTAACAAAAAAACTTTCTACAACTACATTAGAAGCAAGAGGAAGACCAAGGACAGGGTAGGTCCTTCACTCAATGTGGGGGATGAGGGGAAACAATAATAGAAAATGTGGAAATGGCAGAAGTGCTAAATGACTTTTTTGTTTCAGTTTTCACCAAAAAGCAAAGTTTCTACTGAACTTAGCGATTGGATATCGAACATAGTGAATGCCAGTGAAAATGAGGTAGGATCAGAGATCAAAATAGGGAAAGAACAAGTTAAAAATTACTTAGACAAGTTAGATGTCTTCAAGTTACCAGATGCGGATGAAATATACCCTTGAATACTCAAAGAGTTGACTGAGGACATATTTGGGCCATTAGTGATTATCTTCAAAAAGTCATGGAAGATGGGGAAGACAGGTGGTTAAGCACTGGAATAAATTGCCTAGGGAGGTTGTGGAATCTTCATCATTGGAGATTTTTAAGAGATTAGACAAATATCTGTCAGGGACGGTCAGGATAATACTTAGTCCTGCCATGAGTGCTGGGGACTGAACTAAATGACCCTTCAAGGTCCCTTCCAGTCCTATGATTCTGACTTTTCTCCCCATCACTTGTCAAAGAGCAAATATCCGATCAATGCAACTTTGTCCTTGTCTGAAGCCATAGTACTCCTTGCCTACCATTTCCTCTAAAACTTGCCTTAATCTGTTGACAATTACTTTCATAATGATTTTTTCCTGGTACTGATAATAAGCTTAAACTGCTACAATTATTTGGATCGACAGGATCTCCTCTCTTTAGGATTGGTACAACTATTGCCTTTAGTTAGTCATCTGGTACCTCCTCCTGCTCTCATACCTTATATATTTTTCTTTAATGCTTTGACAGAGCTTGTCCCACCACATTTTAGCAGCTCAGCTGTTATATTGTCTCTTCCTGTAGCTTTCCCATTTTTAAGTGCTTCACTACTCTTTCTATTTCTTTTTCTGATGGTGGTTCAGTGGTGATAACAACTTTGCCTTGCACTGTTCATCTAGCGTGTCTAGACTGCTTGCATCTGGAGAATGGCAGGGTTCATCACTTGGTCAAAATGCTACTTCCATACTTCCAGCACCTCTTTGGTATTTGTTGTCAGTTCTCTGGTAGTCTCTCTTACTGCTTGTATTGCTGGTCTGACTGTGTTTCCATAGAACTTTCTGGTACATTGTTTTAATTTTTTTTCTTGACCCTTCCTCTAGCTCTTGAACTTCTTTCCAAACCTTTTGCTTGTGCAATCTTTGTGATTTCTTCATTGCTTTATGCAACACTTTCATTTCTTCAATCTTTCCAGCAGTCTTGGATTGTTTACACTTTTCCTGTAATGTTCTTGTTTAATTACTTGTCTAGCTTTTCCTTGTTTGCTTATGCCTTCTAATAACTTCCTCCATTATATTTTGTATTGTTTCCTTGAACAGTACCAATCCAGTCAGTGGTGAGATTTCTTTATCATTGCAAATTAATGCACCGAAACACCCTCGAAGCATCATTCTTATATACCTCCCTCAGAGAGATAGCCTTTAACTTATGACGATCAAATCTGGCTCCAGTTGCACCTGTCTTTTTCTTGGACTTTTTAGTTAATCTTTCCCATTAGTAGCTCATGATTGCTGTCACACTCGGCACTCCTATAGACTCTAACATCCAACAGTGACCTTCGATGCCTCTTACTGCTAATAATATGGTCAGTCTGGTTTTTGGTTGACCACCTGGTGAATTCATGTAACTATGTGCACATCTTTGTGAGGACACACAGTATGCCAATAATCAGACAGTGCACCTCACAGCAGTTCTTAACCTTCTCCCATTCCCCGCTCCTGTGGTGCCATAACAACTGGTAGAAAATTAAGCAATTGGTTCAAGTCAAAGTTTGGTGTAAAACAAGGCGGGTTTTCATCATGTGCTTAAACTGGACATTAAGAATGGTAGACAAATTGGAGGGTGTGACGTTGGGTGATCTAGAGTTAAGCTCTTTAGCTTATGCATCTGACATCTGAAAACTGGCAGACATGTTTGAATTTATTATGTTGCTCATTGGTCCCTTGGAAAATGAGTGTAGTCAACTTGGACTTACACTAAATGACAAGAAAACAAAAGGGTTTGCATCTTGGAAAAGGGATAATAAATAAATGTTGAAATGCAGCAGAGGTGACATCACAGAACAAGTAAAATCTTATTTGCATCAAGGAAGACTGAGCAGTGCTGGTGATTCCATCAAGTATGAGGTTTAAATAAGATGGGTTTTAGCTACAAGTGCTGCACAGAAATTAATGAAATTATGGACTGATAAAAAATTGTTTGGTTCCAAAACGAAAAGTTATCAAACCTGTGTACTAACGATATTACTCAATGGTTTGGAAGCAGTTATATTAAATGAAACATCAGAAGGCTAGAGGCAGTAGAGAGGAGAGTTCTTTGGATGATAGCGGGTGTAAAGTGGAATGATTTTTTAAAAAGAGGTTAGAAAGAGAGTATGATGTGAAGTCAGGATATGGGATTGACTGCAATGGAAAATATTATGAGGTGGGGACACTGTAGAAGACAAATAGAATGATAGGATGCCAAAGAAAGTAATGCAAATGCAACCAAGGTCAGTCAGACCTAGAGGCTGACTACTGACTAATTATCAGGACATCATCTGTAGGGACATGATCAGGCTGGGCTTAATGGAGGAATAAGCCATGGACAGGAACGAACGGTGGTGCTGTACTTCTCCCTGTGTCTGTAAAGATGCTTTGGGATGAGAAGATGTATTAAAGGAGCTGTGTGCAGGCCCAAATTTACAACTGGGGCGAAGCATTTTGAATGAAAAACTAGGAAATGTGATGCACAGATGCAAAAGCAGACATATTATTTTCAACACATAGGAGGCAAGAAGTAAGATCCTACATGAACTTTACAAGCTATTTCACACAAATGGTATTGCATTTTAAGCCTTGGTGAGCAAGTAGGAGACATTCAGAATTGAGAGCTAATGTGTCAACATTTCCAATAACACCGTGGTCTTGATTTATTTAAGTCAGTTTGGGAGTCCATGGAAACAAAAATCAGCAAGTGAGCCTTTTTTTGGGGGGGGAAGGGGGAGCACTGCACCAAAGTTTTGTGTCCATGATAAAAATATTACAATTCATTTTCTAATCACAGCAGCCATAGCTATATTATAAATCTGTCAATTGTAGAGCTAGAATTTTGCACACCTCAGCTGATAAAGTTATTGAAGAAGGAATAAGTATACAAAGATAATGATCAGGATGCATGGCAGAGAGCAGACTACTCTTGAAACATTATTAACCCTTAGCCAGCAGTTTTGATTTTTCCAGGGGGATGTGCTAATGCAGTTTACAGTTGTGCTAATAGCAGGAACTCTTGCCCTGATGGTTTCAAGGGACTAAATATATACAGCGATGTTCAAAAGCCACAACATGACATCATCAGGAAACTGAACTATGGCTCCAATTCCAGTCCTTAATGTGTACAATGGAGACCAGCCACTAGAGTATTATTTCCTGCTATGGGCAGTTTTATTTTGCTATTTAAGCTTAGTTATTTGTATTTACACTGTCAACCCTTATGCTTATGCAATGAACATAGGAAAATTGGGCTGAAATCACCTGGCGAAAGGAAGCAGGGCACACAGAGGGCAAATGTGATTATATCCCCACTGGGAAGCACCAACAAGCCTGGCAACTGTACATTATCTTGGGTAATATGTCAACTACAAGAGGTATGGATGGTGAGAGCAGTGGGGGAACAGCAGTTTTGTGGAACATGTTGCCTTCAAATTCCAGCATATGTTACAGGATTAGAAACATGAGTTAATTCTTCTCTGATCAGACCTATGTGCCATGTGAACCCGACTGGAGGAGTCATGTACATACCTTTATCATTAGTGGAGCCAATGGCATCATGGGACTGTAGCCAGCAATGCTCTCAGTGAAAGTTGGGAGTGGAACACAACCTGTGTGAGTACCTATGTTTGGCCAGAAAGTCATAGGGTTTATGAAACAATCTTTGACTGTTATATAGTTTCCATGCCATGCCTCACAACCGTTCCATATCATCAGTGAGCCCAGTGACTCCAAGGTACCATTGCAGTCATTTTTAGCTGCTACATAAGCTATAAAGTTTTTCATTTACATTTTTCTTCCTGAAGAAACAGAACATATGGTAACTTGATTTTTGTTTTATGAGGCTGCAATAAGCCCCAGAGCACTTAAGCATATACACAACAATATCAGAATGGAGAAGACCAAAAAACACAGATGAAGGCTTTTTACAGAAGTCAGAGAGGGCAAAAAATCAAAGACATTTCCACTGCTCATGTCCTTCCTCAGGTTGAGATTACAACCACAACAGTGAAATGGTTTTTGTACTCTTTAAAATGGTAGGCCTTGAATTCTTCACTTAGCTACCTGACATTCTACATCTGAGTCAGTGAAGTTATTACTAAAACTTCATCCAGATCTTTACACAGTATCTTCAAGGAGAACTGCAAAGTCATAATGAAAAAACAGAGTTGTGCTACTTACTGCTTCTTTATGACAACAGAGAACTTTAAAGCTTAATTTTTTACTATTCAAGATTATTTTGGTTTTTTTTACATTAGGAGTATCAGGTCTTGGCTTTCCTCTTCTTGTGGGTTGACTTTGGCAGTCTTTAAAGGACAAAAAACATGACATCACAGGACACTGAAACCTGTGCTGCACCTCACACAGTCTCCAACTGAGGAGACGTGGATGTTGAGTCAAGCTAGGAGAGTAATCGCTAAATAAAGATAAGTGAAAATCATAATTTCTATTCCATCTGATATTTCAAATGTTTTGGGGGATAATTTGGTATTCAAGTAATTAATTCACACATATTCCAAGATCATATATTTAAAATAGAAGTTGCTGTATAAGTACTAAAAATGAATATAAAAGACACTCAAAAGTATATATGAATAGATGCATAAAAACAAATCTAATGACAGAAGAGATCAAATATGACATTTCAAATTACCTTAGAACAACTCAGCAATTAAAAAAATTTTTTTGGGGGACGATTTCAAAACTGAAACCGGTTCAGAATAAATTCTATGTGGCCCTCTGGGGCACTCAGGCCTCAGAAGACTGTGCAGTGAGCTGAATTAGCCCAGGCTGTACATGACTAATACTAATAACAGACCTCTGCAGGAACTTGCAGAGCTCAAAATGGGGTGTAAAACTGTTGAGTGAGGGTTGGCGTGGGGCTCCCAGCATAGGGAGACACCATCTTCCTTCCATTCTCTTTGTGTGTATTCATGTACCTCTTCAGCCTAATGCACCCCATCTTTTCTCTCTAAGGTGAGATGCTTTTCAGAGTCCAGCAATGAAATATCATCTTTGCATCACAAGGCCCATTTAAAAATTGTCAAGGCAGGTGCAGCATCAATCCAATGAGCCTGTTTGCCATGAACTGGGTATAGAGACTATGTTTGGGACACCTGGGATGGACACAGACTTGGGAACCCTATAAATGCAATTATTTGGCCTTCTCTTCTGTCATTTTGTAAGAGGTAGGAGCCTGTAGCTGTGTAGCTTTAGAGGCTCTGCAGACAAATTTCAGATGTATGGAAACTTCAGGATTTTATTGGGGGTGTAGGATTATTTTAGGATTCCCTGTGTTTTGTTTTAAAAGAACCATTTAAAATTTAAACTTTAAATGTAACTCCCTTATATGAAAAACTAAAATGTTTTCAAAGCCTTCAAAAGTCCTTTAAAAAGCTTTAAAGGAAAAAGTTTTTACATAAAGGTCAGCTTCCATTCTATTTTAATCCATGAAAATATGCAGTTGGCAAAGGACTTATCCCAAATCACCAGCCAGAAGTTTTATAGTCCCAGTAACACCCAATCTAAAGCCACAATCATTCCTGTTTAGGTCCCAGCAAAGGGACAGGAGTGCAGTTTGTGCCTCCTATTCAAGGTCATGGAGGCTGCAGGCTGGTGTGGCCTTTGGCACAGACTAAGGCAACCCTGAGAACAGCTCTAACTTGCTCCCTGACCCAATTACCCACCACGGGTCTTTGCAGGACGTAATAGCCAGGATGTAAGCCTGTCCCAGCCACACCCCTTCCTTCCTCTGGTCCACCCATGCCCAGCTTCTACTCTGCCCACCCTAGAATGCCCATGTATCCAGGGCTGCTTTGGAACCAGATGCACATTACTCAGAGCGCAAACATCAGCACTTCTCAAACTTCTCTTCTCTGAACACAAAATACTAGGAATATGGTAATGAAAGCACAAGCTGTGTCAAGTGAGGAGAGAGTGGAAATTTCCGACACTGAATGCCAATACTTAATGGAAAAATTTGTAAAGCATTAGTCATTAGGAGCCTGGTTTCTTATCAGCTCCTGTGGCAGTCTAAAGTCATACGGCTGTGTATGTGACTGCACAACTGGTTGCTGCAGAGAGGGTTATAAAATTAAGAAACAGAGTCCTGGACCTAACTTTCCAGTTCTTAATCAGGCTAAATTCTTACTCAAGGAGAAGGCCACATTCAATTAGGGTTAACATAAGAACGGCCACACTGGATCAGACTAAAGGTGCATCTAGCCCAGTATCCTGTCTTCTGACAGTGGCCAATGCCAGGTGCCCCAGAGGGAATGAACAGAACAGGTAATCATCAAGTGATCCATTCCCAGCTTCTGGCAAATAGAGGGCTAGGGACACCATCCCTGCCCATCTGGCTAATAGCCATTGATGGACCTATCATCCATGAACTTATCTAGTTCTTTTTTGAACCATGTTATAGACTTGGCCTTCACAACATCCTCTGGCAAGGAGTTCCACAGGTTGACAGTGCATGGTGTGAAAAAATACTTCTTTTGTTTGAAACCTGCTGCCTATTAATTTCGTTTGGTGACCCCTAGTTATTGTGTTATGGGAAGGAGTAAACAACACTTCCTTATTTACTTTCTCCACACCAGTCATGCTTTTATAGACCTCTATCCTATCCCCCCCGTCATCTCTTTTCCAAGGTGAAAAGTCCCAGTCTTATTAATCTCTCCTCATATGGAAGCCATTCCGTACCTCTAATAATTTTTGTTGCCCTTTTCTGAACCTTTTCCAATTCCAATATATCTTTTCTGAGATGGGGCGACCACATCTGACGCAGTATTCAAGATGTGGGCGTACCATGGATTTACAATAGAGGCAATATGATATTTTTTCTCTTTTTAGCCATCCCTTTCTTAATGATTCCCAACATTCTGTTCATTTTTTTGACTGCCATTGCACATTGAATGGATATTTTCAGAGAACTATCCACAATGACTCCAAGATCTCTTTTCTGAGGGGTAACAGCCAATTTACACCCCAACATTTTGTGTGTATAGTTGGGATTATGTTTTCTAACGTGCATTACTTTGCATTTATCAACATTGAATTTCATCTGTTTAACTATCAGCAGCTCCAATAAAGGCTATAGATAGAATTATGTTGTTTCCACTAAGGATTGAATTTGGCCCTGGGAATTTTGTCTGAGTAGCAGCTACAGGATCAGGCACTATGAGCCAAATTTATTATCGGTAGAAAACTCTATAGGCCTCTGGGGAGTTCCACAAGGGATGAATGTGGTCCTATGACTTTATATAGAAAATAAGCAGCAGGGGATGAACTCAAACAACTATTAATGTTTTCAAAAATTAGTTTTTAAATAGTAGTAATAAAGCACATAAAATATACAGAGTATACTACTATACATACACAGACCTGATTCTAAGTGGAATGCTTTCTGAGTTTCCCCATGAGACAGCTGGGGCTCTTACACAGGAGAACGTAATGAGCACTACCAGAAGCCGGTGGTGTAAGTGATTGAATTCTATTGAAGGAGAGCTGAAGTGATTTTCCTCCACAGTCTGTATTCCCAGAGAATAGTGGGAAATGGGATAAGGAGGCATTAAAGAAGCTTTCAGAGAAAGTATCATCCTGCCTGTATGTGAGACAAGGGCAACCTTATTTAACACTAAAGATACAATATTACCAACTTTGACATCTAAATGAAGGATCTAATAACAGACAATTAAGTTTCCTGAAAGTAATTTAAGAATAGAGCAGCAGAGTGTAATGATTAGTGAAGGATTACAGACTCCAACGAGAAACTGCAGAACTGGAATTAATTTGCAAACTGGACACCATCAAATTAGGCCTGAATAAAGACTGGGAGTTGGTGGGTCACTATAAAAATTAATTTCCCCATACTAATTTCCCCCTGCTGTTACTCACACCTTCTTGTCAACTGTTTGAAATGGGTGATCCTGATTACAAAAGTGATTTTTCCTCCCTTGGTATTCTACTGTTGAGAATAGCCCACTTCCACTTTAATTGAATTGTCTCATTAGCACTGACCCTCAACTTGGTAAGACAACTCCCATCTTTTCCATGTACTGTGTATACCTGCCTACTGTATTTTCCACTCCATGCATCTGATGAAGTGGGTTTTACCCATGAAAGCTTATGCCCAAATAAATTTGTTAGTCTCTAAGGTGCCACAAGTACTCCCTGTTTTTTCACCTGAAAGTATTTTTTAGCTTATTTGTTGCTGATTCCTGCAAAAATTGCCATTATGGTTCATTGCTCAGTCCTATGGGAAACTGTAGATGGCAATCAATACACAAATAAGTTCTTACTGTTTTAAGGTCCTATTTACATTAATAGCCACATGCTTATAACACAGAATTCATTTAAGACAGGTAAAAACCTGGCTAAGGCTTGCATTGTAGACAGGACAGAACAATGATAAAGTCCAATGCTGAAGCACAGTTGAGGAATACTTAAATTATGATACAATCCTGCCTCCACTGCCTTATTCAACTGTTCTATAACCATGACAAATGCAGCCCCTGTATGGGAACTGAATTCCCCAAGACAGTAGATGTTACAAGTGTAAAGTGGACTGAATGGTGATGGCTACTGCACAAGATAGGAAAAATAAGGGAGTGATTTAAAGGTTAAGTTAACAAAGGAGTCAGTTAGCAATAACTTGTGTTTGTTTTTTGAATAGCTGCAATAAGAATCAATCAAGCATGAGGCCTTAGGTAATGCTTCACTGAAAACACAACAGAGCCAAATAGTTTCTTTTTTACCTTTCTGATTGCTGCTGGCAATTGAGAAACTAGGAATCATGATTAACAGAGTACAAACTTAGAATATTATTTAATTATGTTGGGTGACACTAAACAGCACCACTTAGCATAAGTAATTAGAGGGCTAGAAATCAGAGTTAGGTAATAGAATCAAGCTGTTAAATCTTTTTTCCAGCAACAGTGCAATTGTAGAAGATATTTATTGAAATAAATTCAAGCTTTAGGGCAGAGAAAGGTTTATTCTTACTGAAAAATTTTATCATCATCATATGCTTTTACTAATCCTATTAAGACCAGGAAAAGGATGCAGTTTGCTAAACTGTATTTCTACTCTCTTTAGGGAAAAGCAGGGCCATTTTCTGGAGCTCAGCTATCTACAGACAAAGTAAGATCAGCTAGGGAGGAGGGACATACAGTCCTGAGCTTAAAGGGCTAAAATGCCTGAAGAAAGCAGATACTTGGCTGATGTCAGCTCTAGCAAGGCCTTTTACAAGATGCATGAATACACAAAGTGACTGTAAAGGAAATGCTGGAGAACTCGTTTTAGTGTGTGACATTAGCAAGACAGCATTAATATAGATATGCCAGAACGCTTTACTGTAACCTGCACCAGTGTTCCTTAAACACTGTCTAGATTTTCTCACTCTTCGAGAACCAGTAATTTGGAGGGGGAAGTATTGATCCTAAAAGAACACGATTATACAGATTTTTAAAGAGATATGAATCAGTGGATTTAGCTTCACTCTGATAAAATTTTCAAAAACAAGTTATTTAGGAGTTTAAAGTTCCATTTTCAAAAGTAACTTGGGCACTTGAGTCTCATAGAAAGTCAGTAAGACAAAGGGCTTATCTACATAAACATTTAGTTTGTGGCAAACTGAGGCATGAATCTACCTCACATTAGCTTCCCACAGTCTGTCTGTGTGGACCCTGCTGGCACATATTAACAGTTCATGCACTAACAAACTGTCAGTGTGAGCCACCAGAATGGACTGTTGGACCATGGCAGGCTAGGGTAGGTTAGATCCACACCTCCGCTTGCCACAAATTAAATATTATTGTAGCTGAGCCCCAAGATTCCTGACTGCCTGTCTCTTTTGAAAATGGGACTTTGGTTCCTAACATTTCCTTTGTTGCAAGCACAGAGGGAGGCATGGCTGTGTTGTTTTGAGACAAGCTGTTTTTTTTGTGAGAAAAAGAATAGAGGTTTACTAAAAAGCAGAAATAATTATCCCAAGCAGGTAGTCTTTGTAAATGAAGGGAGGAAGAAGGCTGATGTCCACCTCCTATCCTGGTATACTCGTATGGATCCAACAGGCTCTTCTCCATAGTACTCTCAGAAGTCCTCTATGAAACCCAAACTGCTACAGGCATACTGAAATAATCAGTTTCCTCCCTTGCTGGGAAGCCAAGAGCAGTTTCTCAGTGATGAACTCGGCTCCTACTGCACAAAACAAATGATACCTCCAGCTCCTAAAAATGGGGTTTGGGAGATTAGATCAATCACTGTTAATGCTTTAAAATAGATACACAGTAAGGGGTATATTTAAAATACCTTGACAGAGGACACAGCAAGGCAGGTTAGAAAGGCAGACACACAAATTGCTTGCAAATAGTGCTTGTTGTGGGCACAAACTGGGAAGCAAAGACAAGCAACAAAACCACCGGGTTGTTCTCACACCCAGGATAGAAAGCAAAATACAAGATGAATGGATACAACAAATCCTAGATCCTGCATTCAGTCCTGTATTAATTCTCCGTCTATTTCCCTTTAATGCCATTGGACCAATTCCTGGCCAGTGGAGAGGCAATCCCCCCTCTTTTATGCCCTTCCACTCCAAGCTGCCATCAGCATCTTGCTAAAACAGACCTCACTGATTCCTTGGGCCTTGTAGGGAGAGATGGTCCTTTCTCCCCATTAGCTTTGGTAGCTGGTGGATTGGAAGGAAGCTAATTCATCTGCAGCTGGACATAGGTCAGCAACTGCCTCATCAGAAAGGTATTCTCTCCCATTGACCCATAACATTTTAACCTTTTAAAATAACTTTCCCTTGGACAGATGACTCTATTCTTCCAGTTTCTTCACTTTATTCACTCTGAGAAAATGTTTTGCAAGCACTTGACAAAACATTTTTAAACACTGCACCTGACAGCATTAATTTGCTAAGCAGCAAACATGTAATCAGGGTCATCCAAGACACAAACGAATACAGTTGCTGCTCCATGGAGTTTGCACCCTATAAGGCAGACACAGACAAGACGAACACACTAAGAAATGAGGACTTCAGTTCTTTTTGTAAGAAGTCCTCTCTTCCATATGCATCTCTGGTATAAAGCTAGAGCAGAGCAGACAACTGAAACAGTAAAATTAGTGTCTGTGGAACTTTCATCAGGTTGTTCTAGGCACATGAAGTAGCATGGAGAAAAGACAAAGCTAGGAACAGGCGAAGGAAAGGCGGCGGTGATCAGGCTGTCTTTGTTGACGGAGCAAAGGAGCTAACAAATGAGATCCAAGAGGTAGGCCGAGGCAAAGTTGTGCAAGGAAATAGGAAGTTTAAAACTGGTGTGGTAGGCAAGAGGGAGCTGGTGATGCAGCCTGATAGGTGAGTGCGGAACATAACTCTGGAGTGACTGTCCAAAGGGGAGTCAAGGAGGCCAGATAAAAGAGAAGTTGCAATAATCAAGATGGGAAATTAGCAGGGTGTGAACAAGTGTTTTCACCATTGGGACGGAAAGGAAGGGTTAGATTTTCAGTGTGTTGTGGTGAAACATGAACCTCTTCCACCTTTATTACCTTACAATAGACACCAAGTATAAAAGTGCATTAGAAATAACCAGACCGATTAGAGTATTTGTAAGCTTCCCTTTTGAAACTATTCTGTCCCCATTATAAGAAAGTTAGAGTTTTCTAAGAATAGAATTTAGGTACACATTGAATAGATAAGCTATAGAATATAAAACAAAAACTAAATTACTCTTAAAGGCACAAGTACATAGGACTAAAAATGCTTATACAGAGAAGTTAACCAAGATGCTTGGGAAATCGGTAGCATCCCACATTGCAAGGAATTTTACTGGAAAATAAATAATGACCATGGGCCTGATCCTGCAACCTATTACTCATGCGAGCGGTCTCATACTTCAAGTAAGACTATTCACATAAATTTGCAGAACTGGGCCCCAAGGCCTTCTACACAATTGTTCTAAAGCAGATCAATCCCTATGTTGCCTTACCAGTTCTGGCTTTTTGTGTGGTATAAACCAGTGTTGTTAACCTTTCCAGACTACTATACCCCTTTCAGGAGTCTGATTTGTCTTGTGTATCCCCCAAGTTTCACCTCGCTTAAAAACTACTTGCTTACAAAGTCAGACAAAGGAATACAAAAGTGTGACAGCCCACTATTACTGAAAAATTGCTGACTCATTTTAACCATATAATTATAAATCACTTGGAGTGTAAATATTGCACTTACATTTCAGTGTATAGTATATAGAGCAGTATAAACAAGTTATTGTATGAAATTTTAGTTTGTACTGACTTCACTAGTGCTTTTTATGTAGCCTACTGTAAACTAGGTAAACATCTAGGGTGAGTTGCTGTACCCCCTGTAAGATCTCTGTGTACCCATAGGGTATGCATACCCCCTGGTTGAGAACCACTGGTAGACACGTGCATTTTTTGGAATGGCCTGAAATGAAACAACTTCTGGGTTGATGAATGAGAAAGAAGAGTTTGATGTGGATACACTTTGGTATATCTTGGGCTGAGTATCATTCACGAGTGTTAAACAAAGATGACTATTTAGAGGTCTACAAATTATGGGCTTATAAAGTCTCTCTCATGCTACTGACCAAATCTAGTTCCTCCACAGGTTGCACCCTTAACCAGAAAACCCTCCAGCCACTGAAGCTGAAACGAGATTACACAGATTTTTGGAAAGAGACAGTTTATATTCTTTGACATTTTAACTTTTAGTTATGTGATGCTGTATGCAGTTACCAACAGCTGCTATAGTCCACTGATGAGCATCTGTGGACCTTTCCATAGCTGATTTACAGTAATTTTAAATTCAGTTGAAATCAGTGGATTATCAAGACATATCAGATATATTTTATTAATCAGTTAGCTGCTTCCAAATGTAAGACAGAACACCACAGAGGGGAAAAACAATAAATTCATGTGAGGACAGAATACATTTTATTAGAAAGAGTAACAAAGTTCTTTCAATAAGACTTATGTCACACAAATATCTCCAGGAAACAACATTTTCCCCCTTATGGACAGTTACAATATGTCAATTTTCAGTACAAATGAGGTTCCATCAGCTTTGCTGTATGTGCAATTTCCTCCCTGTACATAGTAATTCAAACATTTAAGCATCTGAAGACTCTTTTGGAGACACAGTTCTTATTATCTGCCCCAAAGACCAATAAGGATTACACAGTTCATTATTTAATAAGAATTTGGGTGATGTAATTCTTTTATACAATCACTGTATACAAACATACATAGATATGTAATTAGAACTGGAGAGAGAGACTGAGTCGCCTGTATTAATTTTAATGATTTTCAGCATGAGACTATACCCCTTGTATCCAAACAAAATTTACATTCTCCCTTTATTTCTGAATTAGGGACTCTATTCTGCACTCTTTGCATATCCAAAACTTCCAATGACTTCAAACTGTACTTTGGGGGTGGGTGGAAGAAGCAATACAAAGGCTACTCATACATTTTCTCACAATATTTGACACAATTTTACAACATATTTTCTTTTGATACACATCTTTGTTCAGTTACGTTGCTCATTTAAAGCCATTTTCAATATAATGGAATGTCTTCCCCAGTTCATCCTCAAAAATAAAAAAAAAAGAACCAACCAAAACAAAGAAAGACAGGGAAGGGAAATGCTGTAACATATAGATATTAAAGGCGGACAATCCTGTATACAATACAGACTATAAGTAATGAAGTAGGGGACATTACAGAAAGCGGGGGGGAGGGGGGGTTTAAAGAGGAAAAGGGAGGGAGAGAGGCGTCCAAATGATAGATTTGTCCATCTCCATCTATTCCACGTTAAGTTTCAATAATAGAGGGAGCTTATTTTTTTTTAAAAGGGTCATAAAATGCAGATATGAAAGACCTGTAGGGCAGAATATAGTATCCTTCAAAAGAGGACAGACATAGCTGACACTATACTTGATTTTAGTTCAAAAGGAAAGAACCACCTTTTTATGAATGTGTGTTACATGACGCGTGGGAAGGAGAGCTACTGGGATGATTATATGCATATTGTTTGTGATCATTACTATGCATAGACAACAAATTATATGCAGATAACTATACTGTCTTCCCTACTTCATTTCTGTGCCTGTGATCAAGCAGCCCCAGTTTTGGCCAGCTATTCCTTAAATTCCAAAACAATGGAAGATTTCCTTTCACTTCAGGAAATTAGTGTATTCTGCATCACAACACACAGTCTGTGCACACACAGTCTCAGCAACAGGGAATATCCTACAAGACATTGACCTTTTCCCTACAAGGCAAAAGGGTTCAGATGAAATGCTCTGAACAATAACTTGTATAGGAGGAAAAAGACATGACATGTAAAAAATAAGCAAATTTTGTAATACAGCCCATATATACATATATAGATACACACACAAAACCACAACTATATATAAACAATACACAAACATACTATGTATATATTATTTTTTAAAGGATTTTTAAATGTTTATCCTTAGGCACTTGTGGGTCCAGAGCTCCTTCCATTACATTCAAATTGTATTCATACTTAGCTTTTGGAAATCCAGATTTCCAGCAATGTTTGAGTAAAGTATATGAGAGAATATTTTATGATGTACAGTATTCCTATGTCATCAGTATACTTATTTTACTCATGTACAGACTGATATATTCTTTAACCTGGGCCCAGTCAACACACACTTACAGCTGAGCTTAACTTCTCACATGCAAACAGTCTCATTAATGCAGTGGGGCTACTTACAGAGGTAAACATATACATGAAATGTTGCAGGATCGGGGCCTTAGTGCTTAAAACCACAAACAGTAATTGGTTTCAATGGTTGTAAAAGTTTACAAGGAATGGCTCCACAGGTCCTGCAACTGGATCAAGGTGTGCAGGCCATGGACTCCAATATTCCTAAGGACCCAATTAACTAAAGGATCAGGGCAATAGAGATTGTTTTCATTGTGTTCAATGGTCTTTAGATGAAGCCCATAGTTTGTAAATAACTAAAACTACACATGGTTAAGGTCCGTCAATCCAAAAATGTTTGCAAAAACAAAAGTAAAGTAAAGTAGCATTTCAAAAGCTTATATCTTAAATTGTAAACTGCTTTATTTAAACAAATGTAATAATGATAAAATGCATATGGATAGGGTCAATTCTGTATTTAAAATAAATACAATGTTTTGAGAGGTGCTAAATTTTTAGCCTATTAAGTGAAGATTTTCTCTGGCCTTTCCTCTGCTCAGCACTTCTCAGGATTGGATCCTACATTACCAAAGTGGATTTTACAGATTTATTTTAAAACTCTATACAATATTATATCTTATTCTCTGATATTTCAGCTTACAACATGCATCTCTAGATGGTATATTTCCAAATCAAACACCAAAAATTCCTGAGTAAGACTGCAGCTGAAATCTATCTATACTTATCTTACTTGTGTAATCGCTTATATCTTACAATAGGGCCTGGGTCTGCTGTGCTTGTACAAGCAAAACTTGCATCTAAGTTAGGACTGGGCCTAGACTGCAGTAAACCAGAATCACCATCAAAGTTGATAGATTCACATTTAATACTAGTAATTCAACCCTCCTGTGCATGAGGTGTAGAGGGACTGTGGTCAGTATTCAAGCACATTAGCTGGAATAGTAGTTGCAGGGGTGGGGATTTATATTTATTTGAAAAGTCCCCAAATTATTTCTTTTAAGAGAACTGTTCTGATATTTAAAAAAGGCATTAATGGCCAAAGCCAAGCACACGAGTAGACCTAGGCCTAGTCTACGCTAGAAACTTTGCCAGCACAGCAGAGTCAGTTAGGGGTGTGATTCTTCTCTCATAATTATATATTGGCAAAAGCCTTAGGGTAGATACAGTTATACTGGCAACAGTGCTTTTTTGCCAGTATAAGCTGGGATAGCTATGTCAGTATAGCTAGACTGACAAACCTTTTCTAATGTAGGCCTGGCATTACAGTAACTAATGTGTGTGCACACACGCACAAGCCAGTGGAAGAACACATTTTTATTTAGTTAACAGATTTCAGGGTCCAGCTTTCAAAAAGCTTACAGGAGAACAATGTAAAAATAACAGAACATAAAACTCATGGTTATTTGTACTCTTCAAAACAGAGAGGAATTTCCATTACACAAGAACCTGTCATTTCAAAATATCAGCCACACCATAGAGGAGAGGCTGACCCCATTTGGATGGAGGTGTTTTTATACCACATTTAATAAAAAGACAACCTAGGACTGAGCCCTCAAGGGTGCAGTGGCTCACATACCCTCACTCAGGGCTTGTCCACACCAAGTTAGTATTTGACAGTAGATTCACACCCTGGCTTGCTGTGTACTAACGTACTGTGTAGACAAGGCCTTCGAAAGAGTAAGTTACTTTGGACAGTACCATTATTGAGAGCATATCCTTTTCATTCCCTTTGGATATGTGCTAGGACTGATGACTTCCTTTAAAATGAGTATGTAAATTTTAGTCTCACAAATGTAATGTGTAGCATGATTTGGAAAATTGCAGCCTTTAATATGCCACTGTTTGCTTAAACACATAAATCCACTGAAAGGTGACATGGTTGTAATATGTTATCCAGCAGGCCATTCACCATACTCTACTGTTGCACGTATATAATGACAAGGCACAAAACAGCAACTAGTCCAAGAGCTTGTAAGCCAAGGAACCAAAGCATAACCCAGAAGAATATGACTATTACAGGTTCCACAATCCGTTCTCCAAAATACATCCTTGTGAAGCCTATGCTGATAAGGCTTTTGTTTAGTTCACCAAAGAGAGTCCCCATCTTTTTATAGTCATCTATAACAGGCTCTACAGCGTGGTTTCTTTGTTCTTGCTGGATCTGTAGACAGAAAACAAAAGCAGGAAATAGTTTGGACATATAGAATATGTATACGATACTTTTCAGAGTAGCAGCTGTGTTAGTCTGTATTCGCAAAAAGAAAAGGAGTACTTGTGGCACCTTAGAGGCTAATAAATTTATTTGAGCATAAGCTTTCGTGAGCTACAGCTCACTTCATCGGATGCATTCAGCTGTAGCTCACAAAAGCTTATGCTCAAATAAATTTGTTAGCCTCTAAGGTGCCACAAGTACTCCTTTTCTATATACGATACTGTTATTATTGTCTGTGTCTTACAATTTACAAACATCTCAGCTGTTTCTACTTTCAAGAATTAGGAAAAAAAAGTCAAATAAAATATACCAAAAAGTAGATGTAAAAAGGAACTCATTAAATTCAATACCTGATATGAGTCACGTATTTTAACATAGTCAACAGTGAATACAGTGGATTCATTGAAAAAGTCATTTCCAGTAAGACTTTAGAACCACTGAACCTGCATGAATAACCTCTACTAGCAGACTACAAACCTTTAGGTATTTTGCACAAGACAAAGAAACTGAAGGGATTTTTATTATTGAAAGATGGCCAGGGAAGACAATGGGCTAGGCTAGCAACAGGGAAAGCTGAAATTCATACTAGTGTGAATACATGGTGCAAGAAGTTGTGGAAACCTCCCACTATTTCCAGAGGTAGCGGTAGGCTGCAGTAGGGGTTGAGGAAAATCACAGGTGAAGCAGTGGTACCAGGGAACCTTTGCACCATTAAAGGGGGCTCCACACTAGCTCCAAATGGGACAGATTGGAGGGGGGCAACTGGATCTTCACTTATGCAGATCTTCACGTATGCAAATCCAGTGGTACAAACACCATTGTACAAGAGCCATAGAGGGGCAGAAGTCACTATTCTATCACATGGGTTGGAACAGCGGCTGCAGAGCTGGGGCAGCTCTATGGAATTCATTGTGCAAAACCTAAATACTTGGGAATTGAGTGAAGAGGGGTGAATTTCATGTTCAATAAGCACACTTTCAAGATGATAAAGTAGCTCAGGCACATGCCTTTTCTGATGCTTCCATTAGTAGCTATCACAGTGTAGACGAAGCTCCGCATCAATATTTCCGTCAACAAATCAATATTTCCAACAGGCTGGATGTAAACCCTAATTATAGTTATTAAGTGTTCATCATAAAGCAAAGTTTATGGAAGAGGGAGTACTGTGTCAAGTCTGGATTTATATTCAAAAGCTAATTTCTAACCACAGCTTCAATTATATCTAAGGGTAGAAGTCCACCTATTTCCTGTGGGTACAGCAGATAGTAATTGGCTGCCTCATGGAGACTACCTGGGTAACTGATAGTGGGATCTGGTCCCCATTACAGAATCTGATAACCTATAATTTTAAAACGCTGAATTCCCATTAGTGTAAAGCACTTGCACTTAAGGGCTATATTGCAGCTCCAAGGATCACAGTGAGCACGCATGGAAAGACACCGCACACGTGGCTGGAGATACTTTCCATGTGCAATGCTGATGCAGACAGAATACTTCTGGGAGTGCCTGTAGGAGTAACTCCTACTCCTTCCTGGAGAAACAGCATCTTCTGTCCCAACACTGGTCTTGGACAGCTGGCCAGCGCAAAATGGGATAGGGCCTGTCATAAATATAAAGGGAAGGGTAAACCCCTTTGAAATCCCTCCTGGCCAGGGGAAAGCTCCTCTCACCTGTAAAGGGTTAAGAAGCTAAAGGTAACCTCGCTGGCACCTGACCAAAATGACCAATGAGGAGACAAGATACTTTCAAAAGCTGGGAGGAGGGAGAGAAACAAAGGGTCTGTGTCTGTCTGTATGCTGGTTTCTGCCAGGGATAGACCAGGAATGGAGTCTTAGAACTTTTAGTAAGTAATCTAGCTAGGTATGTGTTAGATTATGATTTCTTTAAATGGCTGAGAAAAGAATTGTGCTGAATAGAATAACTATTTCTGTCTGTGTATCTTTTTTGTAACTTAAGGTTTTGCCTAGAGGGGTTCTCTATGTTTTTGAATCTAATTACCCTGTAAGATATCTACCATCCTGATCTTACAGGGGGGATTTCTTTATTTCTATTTACTTCTATTTTTTATTAAAAGTCTTCTTGTAAAACACTGAATGCTTTTTCATTGTTCTCAGATCCAAGGGTTTGGGTCTGTGGTCACCTATGCAAATTGGTGAGGCTTTTTATCCAACATTTCCCAGGAAAGGGGGGGTGCAAGTGTTGGGAGGATTGTTCATTGTTCTTAAGATCCAAGGGTCTGGGTCTGTAGTCACCTAGGCAAATTGGTGAGGCTTTTTACCAAATCTTGTCCAGGAAGTGGGGTGCAAGGTTTTGGGAAGTATTTTGGGGGGAAGGACGCGTCCAAACAGCTCTTCCCCAGTAACCAGTATTAGTTTGGTGGTGGTAGCGGCCAGTCCAAGGATAACGGGTGTAATATTTTGTACCTTGGGGAAGTTTTGACCTAAGCTGGTAAAGATAAGCTTAGGAGGTTTTTCATGCAGGTCCCCACATCTGTACCCTAGAGTTCAGAGTGGGGGAGGAACCTTGACAGGGCCACATCCCATGGGGTTTGTTCAATGCCACAAGCAATGCAATGACTTCCCTGATACTTGCACTACGGGAGGGTAGCAGCCAAGATCCAGGCTACACCATGCTCAGTTGGCCTTTTGGACAAAGGCAAAACCTTCAGCAAGACCCTTAAGTGAACCATCACCTCATCAGGCCAACAGTTCTGAACTATCTTCAATCTCCACAAGGAGGACTGAACAAATTTTGATAGCCTGGAGGAAACAACTGAAAACATTAAATAATAGTTCACCCCTGAATTTATGGATTTGAATTCTTCCCCATAACATAGATTAACACTACAGAGTACTGTCAGATTTTTGATGGAGACGCACATATCAAACTTAGTTCAGGACCGCCTAGAGTTTTACTTTTGTCTTATACATGTGACATGAATTAGTCCCAGGCCATTGGTGGGAAAGCCTGTAGTCCTTGCCTCTCTCGTATTACTTTACTCTGAAAGGTTGAAGCCAGCAAAATCACATACATTTTATTACATCAGAACAATGAATAAATACAATATCCTATTATTCTGTAATAGCCTATATTACAAAATTTAAAAGTCTCTTCTAGAAATGTTTTTTAAATGAAGGCATTTACTTCATTCCCCACTTCTTAAGCACTGATACAAACAAACAATCTTGTATTCCTGAATCTCTGAGGTAAAATAGATACTGAAGCACATTAAAACTAGAACAAAAGCCTTCATTGTACGGCATGTTTAATATGGCAGAATAAATGTCACCCATTTTTCTGATACTGTAATATCTGTGGCAGATTATAAAGTAACTTTCAAAAATGAGATTCTTCATCTAGGGGAAAGCTGCTAAAGCAGATAGCATGTTAGTAATCTTTTCCTTGGACCGAAAAAATCTAATAAAGAGAAATAATGTAGGGCTCTCCTCAGTAATTCAACATATTTCTAAACTAGTCTCTGTACAGATCTGAGTTAAAATTAGAATTTGAAAATGTGCTTCCAAGACTTTTGAGATGAGCAATTTTGCTTCAGCAGAGTATCAAAAAACAAGTGAAACTGAAAACAGATTGCCAGCCATAAAATATAGATGGCACATTTTTCTTCACTAATGCTGCATAATCATTCCATATTCTTGCCAAGTACTTTCTTTACCAGTGGAGCTACAGTGGGAGTACTGTTAATATAAAACTCCAACAATTGGTTATGATACTTCAGACTGCTAAAGAAATATTACTAAATAAAGCTTAAATTTATTCATAAGTAGTCCCATTGAATTTAACTAGAATACTAAGCAGCATAAAGTTACGTAAATTGTCAGTGTTTGTAGGACTGCAGTGTTAGTGAGTGTATATGATCTTTGTTCAAAAATGAACTTTCAAACACTTAGCATTATCTGTCACTGTTTTAGACCCTTATTCACGATTGATTTCCATGAGACTATTCACACGGTTAAAGTTAGGCATGTCTTAAACCTTGCTGAATCAGGCCGGGCCTTTGTGAGTGCTGCCATAATATAACAATGTTTTCAAAAGAGAGAAAAAAAATGGTTACTCATCTTCTCGTAACTGCCATTCTTCGAGATGTGTTGTTCATGTCCATTCCAACCAGGTGTGTGTGTGTGCATGGCAGCCGGAAGACTTTTCCCCGTCGGGTTGGTCCGGGCCCGACCGACCTGCCAGCCCCTCAGTTCCTTCTTGCCAGCTACTCCGACAGAGGGGTAGGTGGGTGGGTACTGGAATGACATGAACACCACATCTTGAAGAACAGTTACAAGAAAGTCGGAGCTGTCCACTAACTGGAGCACTGCTCCACCGAAGGCCACATCGTCTTTGGCCTGCTGGGTAATCATATAATGCGCGGTGAAAGTATGTATGGAGGAACACGTCGCTGCACTGTATATTTTCTGGGTTGGGACTTGCGCTGGGAATGCGGCTAAAGAAGCTTGCACCCTAGTGGAGTGCGCTGCGAGCAGAGGGGCAGGCAACTCTGCCAGGTTATAGCATTCAAGGATGCAGGATGTGATCCACGAGGAAATCTGTTGGGAGAAGACTGGAAGATCTTTCATCCCGTCTGCCACAGCCACAAACAGTTGAATGTACTTCCTAAACGTTTTTTCAATGTAAAAGGTTACATTTCTGCGGACATCCAATGAATGAAGCCTCTGCTCTCTGCATTCAAGCGTGGCTTAGGATAAAACAGTGGGAGGAAGATGTCCTGGTTGATGTGAAACTGGGAGACCACCTTTGGGAAAAAGCTGGATGTGGCTTGAGCTGAACCTTGTCCTTATAGAACACGGTGTAAGGAGGCTCTCATGTTAAGGCCTTGAGCTCAGACACCCTCCTGGCTGAGGTTATCGCCACCAGAAATGCCATCTTAAATGACAGGTAAAGCAGGGAATACGTCGCCAGCGGTTCAAAGGGCGTACCCATCAATTTGGAAAGGACCAGATTGAGGTCCCGGGTTGGGGTTGGTTGCCGAACGTGCGGATATAGCCTGCCAAGACCTTTCAGAAAACGGCTGACTATAGGGTTGGCAAACACCGACCGGCCCTCTTAGCTTGGATGGAAGGCAGAGATGGGGGACAAGTGAACCCTTACTGACGACATGGACAGCCCCTGCTACTTGAGATGGAGAAAGGAGTCTAGTATGAGTGGAATAGAGGTGAGTGTCGGGGATGGGTGATGCTGTGCCAACCAGATTGAGAATCTCTTCCACTTGGCAAGGTAGGTAGCCCTGGTGGAGGGTTTCCTACCACCAAGGATGACTGTTTAACTGGGTCTGAGCAGGAGAACTCCGTGGGGCTCAACCATGGAGCTTCCACGCTGTGAGGTGCAACAACTCGAGGTTTGGGTGCTGGCGACGGCCGCGATCCTGAGTTATCAAATCCAGGAGGAGCGGCAAGGTAACTGAGGCTTCCACGGACATTTCCAGGAGATTTGTGTACCAGTGTTGGTGGGGACAGGCTGGAGCTATCAATATCACTGAAGCCTCTTCCCTCCATATCTTGAGGAGCACCTTGTGAATGAGAGGGATGGGCAGGAATGCATATAAGAGACGGCCTCCCCAGGGGAGGAGGAGAAATGTGTCTGTGATGGTGCCCGGGCTGTGATTCAGGAAGGAGCAAAACTGTTGGCACTTCCTGTTGCGTTGCGTGGCGAGGCGAACAGGTCCATCTGGGGAAAGCCGCAACATTGGAAGATGGAGTTCGTGACACCTGGACGTAGGGACCACTCGTGGCTGTGAAAAGACCTGCTGAGACAGTCCACCAACTCATTCTATACTCCTAGGAGGTACGATGCTTGCAGATGTATCGAATGAGCTACACAAAAGTCCCACAGCGTGAGGGCTTCCTGGCACAGGGGAGAGGAGCGTGCACCTGTTTGTTGATATAGAACATTGCCATGGTGTTGTCTATCATCTCCCTGTCAAGTGGGCTTGGAAAGTCTGGCATGGCAGATGTACCGCTCTCAGCTCTCCGATATTGATGTGGAGAGTGAGTTCCACTTGAGACTAGTGGCCCTGTGTCCTGAGGTCTCCCAGATGTGCTCCCCAGCCCAAGGCTGACGTGTTCGACACTAGCCAGAGGGATAGCTGAGGACAAGTGAAGGGACCCCTGCATACACTACCAGTGGTGGCTCAACCCACAGGAGGGAATCGAGGACCAGGCAAGGCAGAGGCATGACCCTGTCCAAACTGTCCTGAGCCGGCCAATACACTGAGGCTAGCCACGATTGGAGAGGCCAGAGTCTGAGTCTGGCATGTTGCAACACATAGGTACAAGAGGCAATGTGTCCTAGAAGTTTCAGGCAATTCCTTGCTGTGGTGGTGGGAAACTGCCTGACACTTCGAATGATGTCACCCAGAGCCCAAGAACCTCGCTTCCAGGAGGTATGCCCTGGTGTGTGTCAAGTCCAACACCGCCCCATGAACTCTTTCCACTGAACAGGGGACAGAATCAATTTCCCCATGTTCAGGATAAGGCCCAGTTCATCAAACGTCATTCTTATGAAGTCGACTTGTGCCTCCACTTGAGCCCTGGAGTGGCCCTTGATCGGCCAGTCATTGAGGTACGGGAACACCTGTACCTGGCGTCTGCGTAGGAATGTGGCCATGACTGCTATGCACTTGGTAAACACACAAGCCGCCGCTGACAGGCCGAACGGAAGGACTGTGAACTGGGTAGTGTTTGTAGCTCACCACAAATCTGATATACCTTCTGTGGGACAGTGGAATTGCTATATGAAAGTACATGTTCTTCAAGTCAAGGGCGGCATACCAGTCCCCTGGATCCAAGGAAGGATGATGGAGGCCAAAGAGACCAGGCGGAACTTCAGTTTCCTCATGAACTTGTTGAGCTCTCGGATGGGCCTGAGCCCGCTTTTTGGTATTAGGAAATACTGGGAATAGACGCCCTTTCCCTTCAGCCCCTGAGGAACCTCTTCCACTTCTCCTAGCGATAGGAGCGAATGCACCTCCTGTATGAGAAGTTGCTCATGAGAAGGGTCCCTGAAGAGGGATGGGAAAGGGGGGTGGGAGGGCAGAGAATTGGAGGGAGTATCCCCTTTCTACCGTGTGGAGCACCCAGCGGTCTCATGTGATACGGGTCCACGCAGCGTAGAAAGGGGATAGTAGGGACGAGAAGGTAAGGTGGTTTGGATCCAGTCCAAGTTCTGGTGTGCCGTCCTCATTTGCACCTTCAAAAGGCCTGCTTCTGGCCAGCTGAAGGTTCAGATGAGCCAGAGCCCTGGCCCGAATATGTGTGCGGCCTCTTCCTGCTGCTCTTGTTTCTCCTTCTTGAGCTGTCCTGCAGGTTCTGCGGTTGGTAAAACCGTGGAGGAGGTTGCAGCCTAAAATGCCTCCACTGCGTGGTGTGGGTGTCGAGGCCCAGCGATTTGAAGGTGTCTCTTGAGTCTTTTAGGCTATGTAGTCTTTCATCCATCTTTTTGAAAAGAGAGTCACACCCTCACAGGGTAGCTCCTGAATGGTTTGCTGGACCTCGTTTGGCAGACCTGATACCTAGAGCCAGGAGCGCCTTTTCATGGCAATCCTGGTAGACATAACCCGAGTGGCTGCATCAGCCCCATCCAGAGCGGCCTGCAATGAAGCTCGGGAAATGAGCTTGCCCTCCTCCACAAGGGCCGAGAATTCAGCAAGGGAGTCCTGCAGCAGCAGCAGCTCTGCAAACTTTGCCATTGCCCCGCATGTATTGTAGCAGTACCTGCTCACAATGGCCTGCTGATTAGAAATGCGGAGCTGCAAGCCGCCAGTGGAGTAGACGTTTCTACCAAAAAAGGTCGAGTAGTTTTGCCTCCCAATTCTTTGGTGAGGGACCTTAATAGCCCTGGTGCTAATGTTGGTTAGCAGCGTCCACGACCAAGGAATCTGGGGAGGATGGGTATACAAGTGCTCATAGCACCTGGACGGCACAAAGAAACATCTTTCATTTCGCGTAGGCATAGGGGGCAATGAAGCCGGGATCTGCCACAAGGTTTTTGTGGTGTCAGCAATGGCCTTTATGAGGGGTAGAGCAAAATATGTGCTGGTCCAGAGGGGCTGAGGATATCCATCATTGGATCTGCATCCTTCACTACCTCTTTTGCCTGAATACCCAGATACTAACTTCAGTGCTTAACTTCAGTGCAACTATTCAGGATACATAAAGTTAAGAATATGCGTGAGTCTTTCGAGGATTAGAGCTTTACTGACCTGAATCCAATCCCCAAAGTAATGTCAATGGAAAGTCAGAGAAAGCACCAACAGAGAACCAACTAAGAAAACCAAGTTGTACATTGCAGTTTATTGAACCATCTTTTGTCTTTTATTGTAGAAACAATATTCATGGTGGGAGAATATACTCACCTTGCTTCAGCATTTAATCACCTAAAAAACCGATTTATTGCTAGTAACTGAGCTTCACAATTACATTTTCACCAGTAGATAACACATTTTCTCCTAAAACCTGTATATTTCTGTGTCAAGTTTTAAAACAGGATCTTAACTATAGACATCACCATCAGCTCAGTCTATGATTTATTTTTGCAGTTGCTTATCTCTAGGGAACAGAACACCACTATAAAAACATGCTGTTA
The DNA here is from genome assembly GCF_965140295.1 of Lepidochelys olivacea. NCBI lineage: Eukaryota > Metazoa > Chordata > Testudines > Cheloniidae > Lepidochelys > Lepidochelys olivacea. Next base: position 40,692,634 of record NC_140414.1, on the reverse strand, counting down.
AAATATTTTAGGAAATTTTCTTATATTGGCATACCCAGTAATCCAGGTAAGATCTGTCAAACGCTTCTGAAGAATTAGTATAACCTTTCGCTTTGTGCTCTCTACAGCTATTAATCTAATGTGGTGGCAGCGATCAACTGTATTAAAACAGCCTGCATAAAATTTTCCAAAGCACCTATATGGTTTAGGAGCTTAAGTCCCACTTTCAAAAGTGATGCACTTAAGAGGCTGTGGGCTTGTCTAAACGAACTATTAGTTCATGGCAAGCTGAAGTGTAAATCTACACCACATGAGGTTGCCATGCACTAAGTGTCCATGTAGACCCTGCCACCAAATACTAAAAGTTCCCTTGTGCACTTTGATGTAAACTGCTTTGAAGGGGTTTAGCACAAATCCCACTGATTTACAATAGGTCATTTGCTGCTAAATCACTAAGGAACTTTTGAAAATCTCCCTTATCTAATTAGCTATTCTGAAATTGCTTTACATAAAGACTAGTACAGGTAGGTGATGATCGTACAATGATTAAATTGGAACACTTAACCTTGGTGTCACAAATGTGCTTGCTTTTCAAGCTAGGATGTCCATACATTTTTGTATCCGCTCAGTATAAAAAATAATTTGAAGTCTCACTACATTTTACTTGTGGCAGGTTGGCCATGCCATTCACAGACTTACAAGACTGCCTGTTGTCTATTTTCAGGAAACCACATGACAACTTTGTGGTTTACATACTGTTAGTAGGCAATGCACTGTTTCTAACTAAAATGGTCTCTCTCGCCACCATTTACTCCTGAATAGGGACCCAATGATAATCATCATTTTAGCCACTTAAAAAGTCAATATTATACATTAGATCCCATTATGGCACATTAAAACATGATAAACTCCCAAATAAAACTTAGGTATAAAAATCCCACAATGAAATAATATGATTCAAGCAACATTAAAACAAGATTAAGGAAATTTAGCTTTGAACTTTTACTTCTAAATAATTTAAAACAGATTACTGTATAAATCTAAGGCTAACAACGTTGTTTGCAAATATCTCTTTTCCAAGACCCAATTCTGTAAGGTGCTGCGTGACCTCTGTTGCTACTGAAGTTATTATAGGTGCAGCCTATAATGTTAAGTCACATGGAGTTTCAATGGTACTACTTGCAAAGTAATGCACGAACTCATAAATAAGGATGGCAGAATTGGACATATAGGAAATATATAACTTTTCAAGCTCAAGAAGTTAGTTCTTTCTACTGCACATTGCAGGGTGTAGTACGTTAATATAGAGGGGCTTTCATTTTTCACTTTCTGTTATCTACAAATCAAGTTTGCTAGAGGGCGTCAACAATGAACAGAAGAGAAATCAGATGAATTAAGATAACTAACTTAATCAGAGCATTGCAGCAATGATTATGGTTGGTATTACAGTTTTAGTAAAAGTCCTTGTTTTCAGACGTGTAAGTTTCTGAAGAAACATGATTTGGTCCAACCTCTACCATGTCTGTTCTTCGTTTAAAAATGACTTTTTGTATGGGGAAAAACCATAAGTTATTGAGCTTGGTGCAGGAATTACTGGGTGAAATTCAATGGCCTGTGTTCCGCAAGCCAGACTAGGTGATTATAATAGTCCTTTGTGGCCTTAAAGTCTGTGAAATAAAACCCAACTCAGCCATTTTTTAGTTATTGGAGTATTTCAAAACAAATCAAAACAAAAATATCCCAAGATTTTTCATGCTTTAAGAGATTTTAAGTGCACTTTTGTGTGCTCAGATTTCAGAAAGATGGGTTATTTAAAAAGAAAAAAAAATCTCACAGAGTGATTGTCCCACAAGAGCAGAAGAGTTGAACTGACTAGAATGCTATCAGTTTCACTTTTCTCTTCTTGTTAGTACAACATCAGCACCGTCTGAAGGAGCAGTAGCAGAACTGTGAATTCCCTCAGTGGGAGAATGTCTAAAAACATAGTGGTGTGAGAAAATGTAAGATTCCCATAAACTTTTGCCAATTTAAAACCACTGTATTTTTAAGGTTAGGGAGGAAATGCAAAACTTAGAACTAGGGGTTGTGGAGGAGGGAAGAGAAAGGGAGTTTAAAAAAAGGGGCAGGGTGGGGAGCTGCCAGTAAGTAATGGGATAAACATTAGAATCATAGAATATCAGGGTTGGAAGGGACTTCAGGAGGTCATCTAGTCCAACCCCCTGCTCAAAGCAGGACCAATCCCCAATTTCTGCCCCAGATCCCTAAATGGCCCCCTCAAGGACTGAACTCACAACCCTGGGTTTAGCAGGCCAATGCTCAAACCATTGAGCTATCCTTATTTCCACCAGAAACAAAAGCTCTTGTCAGATTACAGACAAGAAGCACTATCTCCAGAACAGCTGATTCAACTGTCAAGACATGGCATAAGCCATAAACGAGGACAAGTCACATGCACAAAGTTACCAAAAGAAAGAAATAATGGAAAGAATAGCGCACTTAAGATTATCACCACATTCACCTTAAATGTGAAAAAAAAAAGCTTTGGATTTAAATCTGAATTGACATTTAATAATAAATGTCTAATAGGCACAAGAAAAAAAAGGTTACCACCAATAAATGGCAAAATAAAAATTAAAAAAACCCAAACCAAGCAAGGCCACAAATTTTTCCTGCAGTTTCTAGCCTTAACATAACCCAGCTACTAATTTTATCTCACTAAGGGTTATTTTCACATCAAGAAGCAGTGTGTATGGCTGATGGCATGCATACTTTAATGTAAAAAAAAATGCTATGAAACTTGACTTTTTAGCTTTATAGTTATTTGCTGAAAAATACTCAACAGAATTTTTTGAATGATAAAACATTAAACACAGGAAGCTCTAAAGATGTGACAAAGCAGGGTCTCTAGAAAATACAAGGTAAAATGAAGTTCTTAAGTGTAAATCTGACCAAAAATATGAGAAAACAGATTACGAAAGCTGATGTCAGGGATATTCATGAAGGAATCAATCATGAGCACCTTCACCTCCCATGGAAGGACCCAAATTAGGTAACCAGGCTACGTATTCAGAGCAACACAACAATCAAGGCTGGGAAACAGAATCCTGAGCACAAATGTAACGGATGTTTGCTGGATATGTAGCTGCTAACACAACAAATGGAAGAGTAGAATACTCAATTTTCCAGGCACTCAGAGTGATCTGCTAGATAGGTCAAGATGGTGGTTTGGCTAGATTGTGATCCCATTTGCTACAGTTACCCCTTTGACAATCGCTTGGGCTACCTACATATAGCCTCTGCCTGCATTCCTGAAGACTACCTCCATTGAATTCTGCTCCGTGGCATACAAGGTTGCCATGCATGGGCACTCGGCTTACTAATGATGTATGTTCTCAAACCAGAGCAATTCTGCTGTTTCTTAAGCTTTCCACTGCTGTGGGGAAGGTCAGGATTTCAACCTGTTTCCAAACATAACTTTGAATAATAACAACATCAAAATAATAAAATATTATTACTACTACTACTACTTATTATTATTTTACTTGGTTAAACACAACAGGATTTGGCTAAGAGTTAACCAGCAAGGATATTTTTGCTTTTCCTATTTTCCTCCCTCTTCTATCATTAAGTTAGAACGGAGCATCATACAGGAAATGTAGTAACCTTTCATCAAATGTTAGCTTTTATGAAAGTTTGGCATCCTATTCACTCAAAATACTTTATAAAACCAATCTTGCTGTTCCCCAGCCACAGGAACATACCCTACAAAGAATTCACATGCACAACTCCCACTGACTTTCACTGAAGTTTAACATGCAGATTGATGGCAGAATGCAGCCTGCAGCCTCAAAAACTGATGATTAGTGTCTTTGACTGTGCAGGTCTAAGTGACAATATAGATTTTGATATTCAGGCAATAGAATACTGGGCAGAAAAACAGTAAATATCTAAACTGCTTTGGGCAAAATGACCAGGTTCACTACCCTAGAACATTTATTCTTCTGCATATAAATTAAAAGGCTAATAGATGGAAAGCAAATGAGGAACAGTTAAACAGTGCTTGCAGATGATAGAACAAACAATGAGCAAAGATTTCCTGTATAGGAAAATTGCCAAGACCACCAGTATTTCTGGAAATAGTATCCATTAAAGATTTCTTTTCTAAATTTAAACAGGGAATTTCAACAAAGCACATGTTGTGGTATTAACACAGAACGATATCTGGGTCCAGTATTCATCACAGTAAAAGTATATAAACATCTTTCATATTTTGAAAATGAATATATTTTTGTAAAAATGAGAGACTTACTTGAGCACACTATGAAAACCATCATATCGTAGTCATACTACCTCCCTGTCGATGCCACATTTGATAACACATGCCAACAAGATCATCATCAGCAGCAATAAGCTTCAAAATGCCAGCAGAAGTTTTAAATAAATTTTGTATTAATGTGTTGCCTGCCTTGGATATTGAAATTATCTATCCATGTAACAGGTACAACCCTGACAAGAGTAGTGTAACTTTCCATACATCATCCACAAATGTACTTCAGCCCTAACCTGGAAAGAACACTCTTTAAGAGCAAGAATGTAGTCCATGTTGATTCAAATTCTTGGCCTCTCTGTGTGTGGATCTATTTTCAGGACAGGGACCTAAGTAGTCCTAAAATACCTAATAATTTGCCTCTGCGCATAGCATGATCATGGTCTCTTAACTCTAGGGATTTTCAGCTTTGGAATTCACTTCCCTTGGTCTGAAACAACCAGAATTTGCTGATGTTAGAGAATTCTGCAAATTTCATCTATGTCCTCTGCCTTTTAGCCAAGGGGAGATGAATCTAGGTTAGTAGTATTTGGGCGTGAGCTATTTTATGTTTTAAAATATCCTTTTTGTTAGCCTTGTTTTGCTAGGCTGGATTAGCTGCAAAGTTTGCTGATTGTTTTATAGATTGTGCTTTAAAATTTGTTACAGGCACCGAGAGTTTAGTATTTGTGCTTTTAATTTACATATAATTCAAAAGAAATAAGATACAAAGGCCTGAACAACCAGAAATAAAGTCTGAGTAGCAATAAGTGACTTGTTTTTATAGAAGGAGAAACAAGAACAAACAAGAATAAGCTTGTAAGACTGACCAAAGAGATAAGGAATAAACTGACAAACAATGAAAAGAAAAGCAACTGCTATGCAAAAGTTGTATTCAGCTGAAATGGCAACTAAAGTTCAAATACGATGATGCAAACCATAGGAAAAAAGAAATCTAAGAGTACTGCCTCAAGTTGTTATGGCAACTGAAATCTGAGCACAGCAACCAAGTGAACACTATCCACAAGTCTGAATTCCTGCGCATTCAGATCTTTGTGAAAGAGTATACTATAAGGAACTTAGATCAAAATAATATTTTATGAAAACACAAAGCTAGACCTGCCCACCCCACCCTATGATTTATCATCATGTTGCATCAAATAAAACATTAAAATAGGGCAAAAACAAAACACAGGAAATTTTAAGACAGCAAGAAGGAAAATCATTTTAGAAGTTGTGCTCCATGTTTCTTTTAGATCCATCTTCCTTCTCTGTCAAACTATACTAAGATGCCTCTATTGCTATCATTAGAAATTTATCCCATCCATATTATTTTAAATATATATTTGATTTTAGCCCCTTTTGCGCTGGTCCTTTCTTTATAAAGCCTTTTCTTGTATTTAAACATGTCCAGATATGCTTGAGGCATCTAATAACCTCAGGATTTTGTTTTTCTTTTAGCGATGTCCCCTTCTAAAATCAAGTCAACTTTACACAGCAGCACTCTAAGCTAAAGGAAAGAATTACAATTTAGCACATATGTATCCTGGCACTGATCTATTCTCAAATTCAAATTATAAAGGAACAACAGACAACTTCTTAAATGTATGGAAAAAGCTATAATCTGGAGAAGTTTACTACAAAAGTGAACAGAACATGTTAATACTTAACACGCTATTCAGTTGTGAGGGGAAAAAAAAACAACTTACTGCAGTAAACATCATGTGGCTACAATCACTGAAACCTTGTTGAGGAAGCTACAGAGCACTGTATTACTGTATACATGGCAGCCTCTTCAGTAGGGAGCCAAGACATTCATAGTGATAGCACAAACTTATTTGAGACCATTACAGTCACAGATGAAGCCTCCACTCCGTTTGCAGATGTCCCTCTGCATGCTTGGGAATCTACTGAAATGTACATATCATCCCACACTTAGGTGTTTATATATTTTTATAATAAATTACTGCTACCCATTTTTTTCTGTAGTAAATTGAAATACTGTATGTCCAAAACAACCCTCCAGATTTAAACACCCTTTAAGCACTTGAGACCCCCTCCCCCAAAAAAAGTGTTATTAAAAAAACATTTCAGAGAAGGAAAAAACTATACTGGACTACTGTCTGGAAAACTGTTTAATATATAAAGGCCAAGTTCTGCCCTCAGATATACTTGTACAATTTTCTACTATTACAGTTACACTGATGTAATTTAGAGCAAGACTGGGCTATAACCTACTGTGTGCAGTTTCCAATATGTAATGTTGTATAAATTCTAGTGAATAGGTGAGGTGAATTCCCCCTTTTCCCTGCCACTGCTGAATCCCATTTTAAGAATAAGTAATCAGGACACTAGAATTTTGGTAGGAATTCTGTAAAATTAAGTAGCATTCAATTAGTGGAAAAATATGTATGAGGACATACCATTTTCACCAATTTTCCAGTGCTGTAATTCTATGTGCATAAGTGCCAAGAAATCAAGGTCCTCTGTTGACTGAAAGACCCCTTTGAAGGATTTCAGCCATAGACCCTTTAACCAAAAACAACTTTAAAATGTGTATTGGAAATGTTCCAGTCAAAACTTTTAAAAGATGTCCGACCAGACACAGTATTAATTGGGCATAGAGATAAACCCATATACTGCAGATGAGAAATAGAGAGACCATTAGGTTTTATATTTAACTGGGTCTGGAATAAACCAGAAACAGTACTTGAGGCACCACAATTTCTATTCTTAATGGTAGAAATTTGCTTTTGAAAACTCGCTGATCCTCTGGTAGTTTATGATTTAAATGATGTGGTCATTGGCTCTGGTAGAGAAAGGAAAACTATTAGTGTCCATTGATCCTACAGTTCTGCGAATGATGAAACGTCTAAGAGTGGGCTGACACAACTCTGGCCTCTGTCAAGTTAATGTGAGTTGGAGACAGCAAGATAAGAGTGAACTTAAAACATCAGAGAACTATAAAATATCCTGCAAGGCAGAAGTTGCCAGTGCTGCTAATCACGCAAAGGCAAAACGTAAAGGCCACATCTGTAGTCACTGAAATTATCCTCTTTGACTTAACCTCTGTTTTTTCCATACTGGAAAAATACTTGTAGCATAGCTCGTTGAAATCTTCTTTAAAAATTTCAGAGCTTCAAAACCTAAACAGGCTGAACAAATAATAACTGAGTTTATAATCTGAAATCTCTCTGCCTCAAAAAAAAATAAATAAAAAAAGTTCTCCAAGGAAAACACCAAGAAGAAACATGCTTTTGGAAATAAAATACTGTTAAAAAATGACACGCTACATTTGGTACAGGTGTGTGCCTGGATCAATTAACTACTCTATGTGCAAAAATGCCATACATTAATTCTTGCATCTACACCACATACCATGTTTGGGAGGAAGTCAGATTTTTGGCTTATCTGTTTGGATGGCTGAGGAAATGCAGGATTGTGATCATGTGGCTGAGCTAAAGGAGAAGCCACTTACACCTCACTACACTTAACCAGGGGTGAAAATCCTGGTCTCAGTGAGGTCAATGGGAATTTTGCCATTGATCTAAGTTACATAACTTCAGCTATGTGAATAACGTAGCTGAAGTCGACATACTTAGATCTACTCACCGCAGCGTCTTCACTGCAGTGAGTCAATTTCTGACGCTCCCCTGTCACCCGCGCCTCTCGTGCTGGTGGAGTACTGGTGTAGACAGGAGAGTGCTCGGGAGTCGATCGCTGCCTGCCAATTCGGCGGGTAGTATAGACATACCCTTAGTGAAGGAAGACTTTAAATGTGGACTTCTCTGAGCGGAGACATAAAGAGCTTTTGGTACAATCTGCATGACACACTTTTTTCCCCCCTTTTACAAAGCAGTATTTTTCTGGTTTGATGATAAAAGACGTTTAGAATCTACAGCTCTTAATGTAGGTTTTAGTTTCAGTTTTGATAAACCAACATGGTGCCTGCCTATCTGTAACACTTTTATCAGTAACAGGCATTTATAGTTCTATGCTAGTTAACAATACAAAGTTTGTTTGCTATCCTCATCTTTTCTCTTATACAATACATACAGAACATAATATGACATTTAGCCCTCATCTACATGGGAAAGATTTTTCATGTTTCTCCACTATAACAAGCAGAAAGCTATAGTAAAAGAGTGGGTTCATCCTGCCTTGTTTATTCTAGGTTAAGCTACTTCCCTTGTGTCACTGTGTCCACACAGCTCTGTGCTTTTTCAGAATAACTAAGCATTCTGGGCAGATATTCCCTGATGAAATATTCCACAACTAGGCACAGGGTCGGGGGCCGCTCCGCGTGGCTCCCAGAAGCAGCGGCATGTCCCTCCTCCAGCTTCTATGCGTATGGGCAGCCAGGGTGCTCTGCTCCGCACGCTGCCCCACAGCTCCCACGGCCAATGGGAGCTGCAGGGGTGGTGCCTGCAGACGGGGCAGCATGCAGCGGAGCTGCCTGGCCATACCTCTGCATAGGAGCCGGAGGGAGGGGGACATGCTGCTGCTTCCGGGAGCTGCTTGAGGTAAGTGGTGCCTGGAGCCTGCACCCCAAGCCACGCTTCCGAGCCACCCCCCTGTGCCTCAACCCCCTGCCCATTCTCCTCCTGCCCTCTGAACCCCTAGGTCCCAGCCCAGAACACCCTCCTACACCCCAAACTCCTCATCCCCAGAGCCTTCATCCCCAGCCAGAGCCCCTATCCATCCCGTGTCCCAAGCCCTTGCCCTGATCCCTTTCCCGCCCTCCGAGCCCCTCGGTCCCAGCCCAGAGCACACTCCTACATCCAAAGCTCCTCATCCCCAGCCCCCGCACCCCAACTGGAGTCCTCACCCCCGCCTGCCCCAGCCTGGAGCTCCTCCTGTACCCTGAACTCCTCATTTCTGGCCCCACCCCAGAGCCCACACCCCCTGCTGGAGCCCTCACCCCCTCTCACACCCCAACCCCAATTTCATAGAATCATAGAATATCAGGGTTGGAAGGGACCTCAGGAGGTCATCTAGTCCAACCCCCTGCTCAAAAGCAGGACCCATACCCAATTAAATCATCCCAGCGAGGGCTTTGTCAAGCCTGACCTTAAAAACTTCTAAGGAAGGAGATTCCACCACCTCCCTAGGCAACGCATTCCAGTGTTTCACCACCCTCCTAGTGAAAAAGTTTTTCCTAATATCCAACCTAAACCTCCCCCACTGCAACTTGAGACCATTACTCCTTGTCCTGTCCTCTTCCACCACTGAGAATAGTCTAGAACCATCCTCTCTGGAACTACCTCTCAGGTAGTTGAAAGCAGCTATCAAATCCCCCCTCATTCTTCTCTTCTGCAGACTAAACAATCCCAGTTCCCTCAGCCTCTCCTCATAACTCATGTGTTCCAGACCCCTAATCATTTTTGTTGCCCTTCGCTGGACTCTCTCCAATTTATCCACATCCTTCTTGTAGCGTGGGGCATTACACTACAGTGTAGTGTGAGCATTCATGACCCGCCATACAATTTCTATTATCCAGATGGGGCCCTCGGGCCAAAAAGTTTGCCCACCCCACTTTAAAATCAGCTGGGCTCTTCTGAACAAAGAAAATTTTTAGCTCATTTGCAAAAATATGAAATAGTTATTTGTATTGCTGACTCTTTGGCTTATTAACATTTAAGTTGTTAAAGTTTTTTCCTCCTATTATTTTACTGAAAACTCTCTGATGCCCTTGATTTTGTTGCGTTTTGTAATGCTGCATCTGCTTTGTTATTTGCTCATTGTTCAGCACTTGAACACATGAGAAAACATGCTCTAGAGCGAATGAAATATTTCTAAAAAATATGAAGGTGTATTTTCTCTTAGCTGGCAATTAAAACTCCCCCGTCTGCCTATACATTTTAACAAGATTCCTGTCCCTTCATGAAGATCATCCTCACTGCATAAAAAAAGAGGGACAGAGATGCTTTAAACAGACAAATGTGCTTGTCGTCATCACACTCTCCTTCTAGTGGCTCCAGGATGGCAGCTTTGCACAGGTAGAAAGGGCATGGCCATAATCATTTAGGCTCAGGTTCCATGATGAAATGCCATGGGCACCTGATAAAACATGTGGACATGATCTCCCTGAGTGCTCTCGCAAGGGATTCTGCTATCTCCTGGTAGCATTGCTCCTACCACTGGCTCTGTCACTGTGGTTTATTTTGCTAGTCTGCAAGAAGTTCCTTCCTCACTGGAATTGTTAATGTTGGAACCTGCAGCATTAACTTCAGAGGCAGTTTGTTTCTTGTACCAGGGAAGCATAATATGTATAGCAACCACTGTCTGTTCCTTCTATTTCCTGTCCCTATTCTATGGTATCCTGTATAAGGACCTCCCACAGGCTACAGGGTAGGAGGAGGAAGTGTGCAATGGACCCACTACTCTTTCTGTTGTATACCTCCCTACCACACACCAGTTCCACCCATAGTTTTGTTTGTATCTCTTTTACAGGAGAATGGGAAGGAAGCATTGGCCCCTCTAACTGATCAACATTTTTAAAAGATAGGTGCACTGATGTCAGTTTAATTCAACAAAGTTGTGCTATATTCCTACTTGTCTCTAAAGTTACGATTAAAAGAAAAGAACACATTCTATAAGTATCAAGCAAGCTTCTTCTACCGATGAAAAGGACGAATCATGATTGAGTGCACTCACCACTCCATTTTGTGAAATTTCATAAAAATCAACAAAAAGCAATATTGATTGTATCTTGGTTTGAAGTAGCTTTGTATGCTAACATGGATGAATTATTGGTTGTTTTATATTTCAACAGAGAAATTGTTAAAGCAATTACAAAGGGAAATATCAAATAGTTTAAATTCAAAATTTTGATTATGCAGAAATATTTTACACAACATCAAATCCCTGTGGCAGGAAAAAAACCACAGCGGCCCAACACTGTAGCATGCAATTTCAGAAACAGGAACTACACAAAAATGAGGAGGTTAGTTAAACAGAAATTAAAGGGTTCAGTGACAAAACTGAAATTTCTGCAGCTGCGTGGAAACTTTTTAAAGACACCATAATAGAGGCTCAATTTAAATGTATACCTCAATTTAAAAACCATAGTAAGAGAACTAAAAAAAGAGCAAACCAACTGGCTAAACAACAAAGTAAAAGAAGCAGTGAGAGGAAAAAAGGCATCCTTTAAAAAGTGGAAGTTAAATCCTAGTGAGGAAAATAGAAAGAACCATAAACACTGGCAAATGAAGTGTAAAAATACAATTAGGAAGGCCAAAAAAGAATTTGAGGAACAGCTAGCCAAAGACTCAAAAAGTAATAGCATTTTTTTTTAAGTACATCAAAAGCAGGAAGCCTGCTAAATAACCAGTAGGACCACTGGACAATCAAGGTGCTACAGGAGCACTCAAGGACGATAAGGCCATTGCGGAGAAACTAAATGAATTCTTCGCATTGGTCTTCACGGCTGAGGATGTGAGGGAGATTCCCAAACCTAAGCCATTCTTTTTAGGTGACAGATCTGAGGAACTGTCCCAGACTGGAGGTGTCATTAGAGGACATTTCAGAACAAATTGATAAATTAAACAACAATAAGTCACCAGAACCAGATGGTATTCCCCCAAGAGTTCTGAACGAACTTAAATGTGAAATTGCAGAACTATTAACTGTAGTCTGTAACCTATCATTTAAATCAGCTTTTGTACCAGATGACTGGAGGAAAGCTAATGTGAGGCCAATTTTTAAAAAGTGCTCCAGAGGTGATCCCGGCAATTACAGGCCTGTAAGCCTGACATCGGTACCGGGCAAACTGGTTGAAACTATAATAAAGAACAATATTGTCAGACATACAGATGAACATAATTTGTTGAGGAAGAGTCAACATGGTTTTAATAAACGGAAATCATACCTCACCAATCTACTAGAATTCTCTGAGGGGGTCAACAAACATGTAGACCAAGGGGATCCAGTGGATATATTTAGATTTTCAGAAAGCCTTTCACAATGTTCCTCACCAAAGGCTCTTACGCAAAGTAAGCTGCCATGGGATAAGAGGGAAGGTGCTCTCATGGATTGGTAACTGGTTAAAATATAGGAAACAGACAGAGGTAAATAGTGGTGTCTTCTAGGGGTCTGTACAGGGACCAGTCATATTCAACATATTCATAAATGATCCGGAAGAAGGGGTAAACAGTGAGGTGGCAAAATTTGCACATGATACAAAATTACTTAAGACAGTTAAGACCCAGACAGACTGCGAATAGCTACAAAAGGATCTCTCAAAACTGGGTGACTGGGCAACAAAATGGCAGATGAAATTTAATGTCGATAAATGCAAAGTAATACACATTGGAAAGCATACTCCCAACTATACATATACAATGATGGGGTCTAAATTAGCTGTTACCACTCAAGAAAGAGATCTTCGAGTCATTGTGGATAGTTCTCTGAAAATATCCAATCAATGTGCAGCGGCAGTCAAAAAAGCAAACAGAATGCTGGGAATAATTAAGAGAGGGATAGACAATAGGACAGAAAATATCATTTTGCCTCTATATAAATCCACAGTACATCCTGAGTATGGTGTGCAGATGTGATCGCCCCATCTCAAAAAAGATATATTGGAATTGGAAAAGGTTCAGAAAAGGGCAACAAAAATTATTAGGGGTATGGAACGGCTTCCATATGAGGAGAGAGTAATAAGATAGGGACGTTTCACCTTGGAAAAGAAACGACTCAGGGGAAATATGATAGAGGTCTATAAAATCATTACTGATGTGGAGAAAGTAAATAAGGAAGTAAAAAGAAAAGGAGTACTTGTGGCACCTTAGAGACTAACCAATTTATTAGAGCATAAGCTTTCGTGAGCTACAGCTCACGTGAGCTGTAGCTCACGAAAGCTTATGCTCTAATAAATTGGTTAGTCTCTAAGGTGCCACAAGTACTCCTTTTCTTTTTGCGAATACAGACTAACACGGCTGTTACTCTGAAACCTGTAAATAAGGAAGTGTTATTTTCTCCTTCTCATAACACAAGAACTAGGGACCACCAAATTAAATTAACAGGCAGCAGGTTTAAAACAAATAAAAGGAAGTGTTTCTTCACACAACACACAGTCAACCTGTGAAACTCCTTGCCAGAGGATGTTGTAAAGGCCAAGACCATAACAGGGTTCAAAAAAGAACTAGATACATTCATGGAGGACAGGTCCATCAACGGATATTAGCCAGGATGGACAGAAATGGTGTCCCTAGACTCCGTTTCCCAGAAGCTGGGAATGAGCGACAGGGGATGGATTACTTGATGATTACCTGTTCGTTCATTCCCTCTGGGGCACCTGGCACTGGCCACTGTCGGAAGACAAGATACTAGGCTAGATGGACCTTTGGTCTGACCCAGTAGGGCCACTCTTATGTAAATACAAATATATTCATAATATTGTAAATGCGTAATGAACACTGTTCTTTGCTTGAATCATCTGCAGAGCTTGCAACCCAAACATTTTGCCATGATGTAAAATGTGATTATTAGGGTCCTACCAAATTCAAAGCCGTGAAAAACACATCACGGACAGTGAAATCTGATCTTCCCTGTGACATCTGGAGCCCAGCCGGCGGCTCCTACCCTGCTCAGAGTTCCAGCTACTAGTCCTGGCCAGGGATGGGGAGAAACAAGGCTTCCTCTTCTCCAGCAGGGGCCGCTCTCAGAGTGGGTCAGACCCACCTGTGGCTGCAGGACGGTCAAGCTGTCACCCCTGCCCCCTCGTGGAGAGGCTCTGGCTCCAGCTGTCAGCCCCTACCTTGGGCAGGAGATTGTTGGGAAAACCAGACATGTGGTAATCCACCCCCCATACTCTGTTACCCTCACTTCTGCGCTGCTGCTTTTGGTGGCACTGGCTTTAGAGCTGGGCACCCGGCCAGCAGCCTTCCTCTCTGGCTGCCCAGCCCTGAAGGCAGCACCTCTGCCAGCAGCAGCGCAGAAGTAAGGGTGGCAATCCTATGACCCCCTTACAATAGCCTTGTGACCCTCCCCCGACCACCTTTTGGGTCGGGGCCACCACAGTTACCAATACTGTGAAATGTCAGATGTAAACATCTGAAAACGTGTAACTGACTGATTTGAAAACCTCCAGGTCACGAAATTGAACAAAATGGACCTTGAATCGGTAGGGCACTAGTGATTACCCACTGTGAAAGTAACTCTAAACAAAAATGAAATTAACCAGTCTGTTTTCATTGGCTAGTTGAGTGAAATACAGAATTTCCCTAAGTGATGTTAAATGCATAACCTGTGTAAACAAACTAAGTAATTAGTTAAATTCTTATAATTATTCAGTTTTCATAAACCCCATTGTTATCAGAGAGACAAGGTAGGTGAGTAGTTACCATTTATTCCACCTATAATCTGTTCCACCTTGTTAGTAATGACGCTTTAAATAGGTTTCCCAGACCTGAGGAGTTCTGTGTAAGATTGAAAGTGTGTCTCACCAACAGAAGTTGGTCCAATAAAAGATATTACCTCACCCACCTTGTCTCTCTAACATCCTGAGAGAACATGGCTACAATACTGCCATTTTAAAAAGTCCTTTTAATTAATTGCGGCAGCTCAACCAAATATTGATGTGAAGTGCAACACTTGTTTTAAAGCTTTTTTGTTGTCAGGACCTACATCTAAAGTCATTATTGCCTCCATTCTATTAGCATAGAACACTACATTCAGGTGCGTATGTACTAGCAGAGCCTGATGCAGGACTGGAACCATTGTGAAGATATCAATAATTATTCTAAACATTCCTCCTTACCAAATCTGATTTCTCTTATTAAGGGGATGGGGGAAACAATGCCACCTCACCACATAAGTAGTTATATTATTAGAGGGCATAACAAATGTTACTGTACTATGTAACTGCATTTTATAAAAGGATGTTGTTGACATGATTAAAATCTGCAGTCCTATAATATACAATTTGAGTTGTTATAGGAAGTTTGCTTTAAGTGGTTTCATAATCATCTTTTGCCTCAATCTAAAGAATAAATTTCAAGTAGATCACCTAATTTTCTTACTGCCTCCCATGTACTTTGCATTATTGTAATGTCTTTTTGAGTCTTTAATGTATTTGGTCGCTCCTCAATTTTCTCTTGCAGTTCAGACCAGTCACGAACCGAAATTGCTAACTGAGGAAGTTGTGTGCACAGCTGCAGGAACCACAGAAAATTGATTTTGATGGCTTACACACAATACAAAAGCTGTACTATTTTTTAAGGATTCATACTCTAAAGCTGGATACCATTAAATCTTGTTTGCAGTTTTCCTGCTTAAGATGGAGTGACTGAAGATCTTTTTGAGATAGGGAGATAAAAAACGATGAATCTGATATAATTTATAAATTTGCAGGGGAGATACCAAAATCTTGAAACCCCTTGAATAACTAGCCTCAGCTCATCAGAAAGATCACCCATCCTCTCCCTTTTCCAGACCAGGTGACCAAAGCACCAGGCTGCCAGGTGACTCGCACACTGAGGTCCAGCACACTCACCGGTACCTCAGCCACCCTCGCTCCAAGCTCTACGCTTCCCTGGCTGCCCGGTGTAGTGTAGGATACTGCTCTGCGTAGTAATCAGGTAGCAATTTCGTACAATAGGATTTCTTACAATCTACACGTATCAATAAGTGCTACCGGTAGCACGTTACTACGCGGAGCGGTATCCTACACTACATCGTAGCACCCAACACACCCACCAGTTCGCCGGCCCTGCACCGAGCAGCCGCCCCGGTGGAAAGGTCTCAAGGCACAGCCGCTCCCCGCTTCGCCCCCCGGGGCTCCGCTTCCCTGCTATGCCCACCCCCTTCACCGTGGGCAGGAGGCGGCGCGAAGGCCGCATCGCCCCGTGCCCCTGGGCCGGGCGGGGCCGCGCCCCCTGCCCGCTCCAGCACGGCATGGGGTGGCCCCGCTGGGTCTGTCCGCGCCCTGTGCTCCACTTGCTGCTCGGGGAGCAGGGGGGAGAGACACCAACCTGCACCAGGGTTAGGCAGGGGGTACAACCCCTCACACACATGGCGCCGCTCCGGGTACAGCCCCCTGGTTACAACCCCCCCCTCCCCCCAGGCGCTGGGGGAAGAGGCTAGCGGCTGCCTTCTCTGTCAGCAGCTGGTGCCTGTGGCTCTGGGGCGCGGCTGCCCTGCCCTGTGCCCCAGGCGGGGAAGGTGAAACTGACCCGCTCCTCTGGCTGCCAGTGTCTGTGCCGGGCTCCTGCTGCTTCCGCGTCCCCTTCGCACCCGCAGTCTCCGGGCGGCAGCAGCCCCGCCATGGAGCCCATTCCCCTCCGACACCAGCGCCCTCTGCTCCCCGGGGCAGCCTTGCCCGCAGCGCCGCCGCCGCCTCTGCCCGGGACGCGCTACGGGCGGAGGGTCGAGCCCCGAGCGCGCCGCTCAGCCGCACAATGCCCGCCGCGGCCGCCGCCTGGCAGGGCGGGTCTGTGCTGTCACGGGGTCTGGGGGGCGGGCGCCAGCATGTGTGAGAGAGCGGGGTGGGGAAGGGCGTGTGGCTGGGACCCGTGGGGCTGGCGGGGTGCCTGAGGCGGCATGTGTCTGTGGGCAGGCGGGAGGACCCCGCCTGGGTGTGCGTCTAGCTGAGGAGAGGGAGCTGGCTGGGGCTGAGTGGGCGTTTCTTTGGAGGCGTGTGTGTGTGAAGAGAGGCTGAATTTTCATATTCCAGCCCTGCCAGTCGGAACACAGAATTAAAGACAAAGCGCTAGAGCCCTTCCCTGCAGGATCTAGCTAACTCCTACTGACTTCAGGGGAAGCTATTCATATCCTACTGTCCGGGAGAATGAGGCCCTGACGCAGTCAGAATTTACTATATTGTCGTCTGAATGCCCCACTGGACACACTGGGACTTCTTTATTTTTCTTGTCACAGTTGTAATGCTCTACCCTAGAGTTTCCAAACTGTAGTCCACAGCACTGCTGGCGGTGGCCATCAGATCATATGCTGGAGAGCTGAATGGTTATATAGTGCAACATGCTACTCCTTATTTCTAGCTTCTAAATCCCAGTAAAAGCCAAAACTATATTAAAAATGTTCCTATCACCTTCTATAATCTAAGCAATGGCTGTAGGCAGGGCCAGATTTACAGTTTACGCACCCTAGGCACAGCATCTTCAGGACACACCCCTTCTCACCTACAATTGACCTTCCTGTTTTCAGTAAAAAATGAAACTTCTAACCGACTTTTAACTTTTAGGTGCCCCAGGCATGTGCCTACTATGCCTAATTGGAAATCTGGCCTTGGCTATAGGGAGTTGCAACAATGATGGTGAATGAGAAAGGAGATGATCTGTCGTTTAGACAAGTGGGCGTCAGTGTCTACGGACCAGCAAAGGATAATATTTTAATGAAACCCTTCCTCACTTTACAACGTTAAACAGTTATATATGATCCAGGCTTGTATGTCAAGGTATTGATGGCAACTTCCATTGTAACAAGCACCATTAATATTTTAAACTTTTGATTAGACAGAGAAAAAGAAAAATCAGTTACAAGGTTTGAAATGTAAAGTATTGAATAAAGCTTTCGTCTTTAACAATGTTCCTTATTCCCTTTCCTTTTAGCTGTACATAGTCTTTTATACAGAGAAAACTCTGACAGTCTTTTAAATGGTATTACCTATTATTTAGATGGTCCGAAACAGTTGTTGTTGGAGTCCAGTCCTGTTTTCTCTTACACCTCTCCCCACAAGAGAAAATGCAGCTTCTGATTTTAGCTGTCTTTCTACTCACAGGCTCACAGCATTGTTTGAAAAGGTGGAGTTGTCTTCGTGGCTAAGCCAGACTCTTAAGGTACATCTACACTTTGAGCTGAGGGTGTACTTTCCAGTCTGAGGAGGCATACCTGCACTAACTCTGGTGGAACTAGCATTGTAAAAATATAGCACAGCAGCAGAGGGTGCACCCAGGGATGTATTCAGCATTTTGGCTGGGATTATAGTTGGAGTGGCTAGCCCCTCCTAGAGCTAGCACAGGTATGTCTCCTCAAGATGGGAATTACACCTCCAATTCAAAATGTAGACATACCCTTAGATAGAAAGTAAAAGGAGAGTGACAAGAAAAAGGAGAAACAAATGAAAGTGGTGATACCATCTGGTTCCCACTTTCTGTCCCTGTCTGGTCAGGACATCTTCCAGGATCAGTATGATGAAGGCCCAACAGTGTCATTGTGGATCCCAGCAGACAGAGGGGCTGCCAGCCATTATGATGAATCTTGCTTCCTCCAGTCCACCAGTCCCCTTCCTCCAATTTCTACAATCTTTCAGCTCATTGTCATGCCAGCCCACGACTTTCCCAGGAGTCTTGTAGACCACTTACCATAGTTCTTTTAATCATGTAATAAATCCAGTTTGTGCCAGTCTATTTGGTGCAGACTTTTATGAACAATTTTATATAACAGGGTGAATTGGACTTCTGTTAACTGGGGCCAATTTAGAGTTACAGGCCTCCGCGCAATAAGTCTGCACAGTTTTGAACAGGAGAATAGGTGATTCACTAAACAATTTCTGAGTTAAAATATGATCTGTGCTCTATTGCAAGGAACTCAACTAAGCAGCAAGTAGAGTTATTTGTCATATGCCATGACTGTTCATTGTTGATTTCTTTTCCCACACAATTTTACTTTGTAGTACATGAGTACGTAAACAACTTTTATGTAATTGATACAAAGTGAATTCTGTTATTTGTTTTAATACAGTCAATACAAAGAAAGTTTAACTTCAAACACAATAGATTATAAAACACAAGCAGAAATACGAGGTCATAGTTCCTAAAGGAACCACAGTTCAGACAGTATGGATCATGTATGTGATGGTAATAGAAATTTATTAGTGCACAACTTTTGTTGCACATAAATTTATAGATTACGTAGAACAGGTACATACTGTGTGTAGCATTTTGTGTTGTATATTATAAATAGCAGGTATTACTGCATATGGTTTTAACACCTTAGACCTAAATTGAGGTCTTGTTTACATAGAAAAGTTGTATTTGTCAAATCATAATCATTTTAAAAATAAATTTGGTTCATAGATTTGTAGTTTCCAAGGCCAGAAGGGACCATTATGATCATCTAGTCTGACCTCCTATATAACACAGGCCATAGAATTCCCCCAAAGTAATTTGGAGAGCAAATCTTTTAGAAAGCATCCAATCCATACTGGGTCAGACCAAAGGTCCATCTAGGCCAGTAACCTGTCTTCCAATAGTGGTCAACGCCAGGTGCCCCAGGGGAATGAACAGAACAGGTACTCATCAAGAGATCCATCCCCTGTTGCCCATTCCCAACTTTAGGCAAACAGAGGCTAGGGACACCATCCCTGCCCATCCTGGCTAATAGCCATTGATGGATTTATCCTCCATGAACTTATCTAGTTCTTTTTTGAACCCTGTTATAGTCTTGGCGTTCACAACATCCTCTGGCAAGGAGTTCCACAGATTGACTGTGCATTGTGTGAAAATGCATTGTGTGAAAAATACTTCCTTTTGTTTGCTTTAAACCTGCTGCCTATTAATTTAATTTGGTGGGCCCTAGTTCTTGTGTTATGAGAAGGAGAAAATAACACTTCCTTATTTACTTTCTCCACATCAGTCATGATTTTATAGACCTCTATCATATCTCCCCTTAGTCATTTCTTTTCCAAGGTGAAAAGTCCCAGTCTCATTAATCTTTCCTCATATGGAAGCCGTTCCATACCCCTCATCATTTTTGTTGCCCTTTTCTGAACCTTTTCCAATTCCAATATACCTTTTTTGAAATAGGACGACCACATCTGATGCGGTATTCAAGATGTGGGCGTACCATGGATTTATATAGAGGCAATATGATATTTTTCGATCTTATTATCTATCCCTTTCTTAATGATTCCCAACATTCTGTTTGCGTTTTTAACTGCCACTGCACGTTGAGTAGATGTTTTCAGAGAACTATCCACAATGACTCCGAGATCTCTTTCTTGAGTGGTAACAGCTAATTTAGACCCATCATTTTATATGTATAGTTGAGATTATGTTTTCCAATGTGCATTACTTTGCATTTATCAACATTGAATTTCATCTGCCATTTTGTTGTCCAGTCACCCAAGTTTGTGAGATCCTTTTTGTAGCTCTTTGCAGTCTGCTTGGGACTTAACTATCTTGAATAGTTTTGTATCGTGCAAATTTTGCCACCTCACTGTTTACCCCTTTTCCCAGATCATTTATTAATATGTTGAATAGGACTGGTCCCAGTACAGACCCTTGGGGGACACCACTATTTACCTCTCTCCTTTCTGAAAACTGACCATTTATTCCTACCCTCTGTTTCCTAACTTTTAATCAGTTACCAATCCATGAAAGGGCCTTCTCTCTTATCCCATGACAGTTTACTTTGTTTAAGAGCCTTTGGTGAGACACCTTGTCAAAGATTTTCTGAAAATCTAAATACACTATATTCACTGGATCCCTCTTGTCCACATGCTTGTTGACCCCCTCAAAGAATTCTAGTAGATTAGTGAGGCATGATTTCCCTTTACAAAAAACATTTTGCCTCTTTCCCAACAACTTATGTTCATCTAAGTGTCTTGTTCTTTACTATAGTTTCAACCAGTTTGCCCGGTACTCTAGTCAGGCTTATTGGCCTGTAGTTACCGGGATCACCTCTGGAGCCCTTGTTAAAATTGGCCCCACATTAGTTTCTGTACCAAATAAGTGGAGGATAGCTGATTTAAATTATTACAAATTACAGCTGGTAGTTCTGCAATTTCACATTTGAGTTCCTTCAGAACTCTTGGGTGAATACCATCTGGTTCTAGTGACTTATTACTGTTTAATTTATCAATTTGTTCCAAAACCTCCTCTAACGTCACCTCAATCTGGGACAGTTCCTCATATCTGTCACCTAAAAAGAATGGCTCGGGTTTGGGAATTTCTCTCACGTCCTCAGCCACGAAGACAGATGCAAAGAATTCATTTAGTTGCTCCACAATGGCCTTCTTGTCCTTAAGTGCTCCTTTAGCATCTCAATCGTCCAGTGGGCCCACTGGTTGTTTAGGAGGCTTCCTGCTTCTGATGTACTTAAAAAAAATATTTGCTATGACTTTGAGTCTTTGGCTAGCTGTTCTTCAAACTAATTTTTGGTCTTCTTTATTATATGTTTTCACTTCATTTGCCCGAGTTTATGTTCCTTTCTATTTTCCTCACTGGGATTTAACTTTCACTTTTTAAAGGATGCTTTTTTGTCTCTCGCTTCTTCTTCACAGTATTCCAGCAGCAGTCATACCAGTGCCAAATATAGAAGTAAGAGCTTGCAATCTAGAGAAAAGACAGACAGAAGATACAGGAAGGATAAAGCACACAAGCAGAATGAACAGTGTGATGGCAGCAAACATCACGTTAGTTCCTCAATTTTTGGGGGGGGGGCGGTTGGGGGTTAGGGTTACTTAAGAGGGATAAGCTAATTGGAAAGAAAAGGGAAGGGACATTTCATGCCCTGTGCGACACAGTAATGCTCAACATAATCCCCGCTGTAGATGCAGGTAGGACAATGGAAGAATTCCACTACCACCTCTTGAGGGGGTGGAGTTACTACAGCAATGGAAAAAACCCTTCCATTGATGGATTAAATGCCTACACTACAGTGATGCAGCTGCAGTGCTTGTAGTGTAGACATACCCCTAATGTCACGGTTACTGAATGACCCATGCATTAGACCCCTTTTAGTCCCTCTGGAGGCCTGGCTTCTGGCAGATCACTCTAGGTCAGGGGTGGGAAAAATCTAGCCTGTCTAATGTTTCTGTCTGGCCTGCCAGGCTCTTTGGCTGCCCCCTGGCGACCTCTGGGCCGTTAAAAGTCCAGTGGCGCAGCGGGGCGCTCAGGCTGCTCCTAGAAGTGGCCGGCTGCTGCTGGCATGTCTCTGCATGCCCCTGGTGGGGGGGGGGAGGCAGCTCCGGTTTCCAGCCAATGGGAGCTGTGGGGGTGGTGCTTGCGGGCACAGGCCGCGCACGGAGACCCACTCTCCCCTCCCCCCAAGGGGCACACAAAGAAGTGCCAGCAGCAGCCAGCCGCAGCCGCTTCCGGGAGCGATGTGGGGCCACGGCTGACAGGCAGCCTGCTCGAGCCCTGCTGAGGTGCTGGCTGGGAGCCCCCTGTAGTAAGTGCCTCCTGGCCACAGCCTGCACCTTGCACCAACTACTGCATCCCAACCCCCTGTCCCAGGTCAGAACCCCCTCCTGCATACAAACTCCCTCCCAGACCCTGAACCCCTCACCTGCACCGCAATCCCTTGCCCCAGCCCAGAGCCCCCTCCTGCACCAAACTCCCTCCCAGAGCCCTCACCCTCTCCCGCACCCCAACACTCTGCACCAGCACGGAGCTCCCTCCTGCACCCAAACTCCCTCCCAGACCCTGCATCTCCTCCATTAATATAGTAGAAATGTGCGGCCCGTGACGACTTACCAAAATACGTGGAGCGGCCTCCCTGTGAAAATTATTGCCCACCCCTGCTCTAGGTGTAATCATGCAGTACAACTACTCCTAGACTGCATCTCTGGGTTGCAGCCTCCTATGCCAGCCATGTTAGTCTGATAGGCCCAGCTGAAAAACTGTTGTTTTCTAACCAATAGATCATACTTCCTCTTTAAATAAATCGCTAATGTATGGTATGTGGTGCACATGTCCTCCTTTCTCAAAACCTGGGGTGGATACACTAGATTAGGGCTGGTCTACATGGGGAAATTAATAAAAATAGCTTTTGTGGAATAAACTATTTCAGAATAGCTTCCTGCGTGGACACCCTATTCTCGAATAAAAATAAGAATAATTAGTGCACTTCCAAAGCAGAGTAATTATTCTGGAATACAATCACTTTTGTTCCAGAGTATTGTGCACAGAGAGAGCTATTTCAGAATAGCTATTGCTGGGTATCTTATTCTGCAATACCTACTCCAATCAATTTCCTTATGTACACAAGCTCTTAGAGTAGCTTTGCAAAATTGCACCAGAAGGAGGCCGGCTTGCAAATCTATTTCTCTGCCAGACCCCCAGAGGCTTCACCAAACAGCCTAAAGAATTCAGTGGGGGCAAAAAGTCCTCATTTAGCACAATAATCTTTCCCATTCCCCTTCAGGTCACAGTGCTTATCTAGCCCTGATGTTTGCTGCTAGAGCTGCTGCCAAGATCTGCCATGTAGAGAGCTATGACTGGGAGAAGAGGAACTGAACTGCAATGTGTTTTGGGTCTTCCAAGAAGGAAGGTCAGAGGGGAACTGTGTGGATGATTGTACTGCTGAAGGGTAGAAGTCTGACTGGGGGGAGAAGGAATAGAGTAGATGGTGGATAACTGCATCTGTTTTGCCTTATTCTTTTTGGAATACACATGTTCCCATTTGATTTAGATACAGAACCTGGAAAATTTGAGCTCCACTGCTACAGTGAACCAGTTCTGCCCTTACACTGGTATTGAATTTTCTTTATTTTTCTTTTCCTGTTCTTCATTACAGATAAGTTCAAATCAAAGCACCACCCCTAAATACTTCCAAACTTTGGGAAAGTCTGGGTCTGTATCCAAACTTTATGACTTAGGGTCATGTCTGGTCTTTGTGTTGCCAATTCTTGTGATTTTTTTAATTGAGAGTCTGGTGACATTTGATATATTTCTCACATCCTCAGTACACAGAATCCAATCATTAAATGAAAGCCAAGATTCTCACGTAAAACAAACAAACAAAACCAAAAAAGTTTCTAGTCATCTGGGCTGTGGAGCAAAGCTTGAAAACACGACTGAACTGCACCCAAATGGTTCAGAAACCAGATGGCAGATAAAAGGAACACTTCTTTTTTAAAAGTCTCATGATTTTTGGTGTCTAATGATTTCTGAACACTTGGGGATGACAATATCCAGTAGGACCCTAGCATGAAAAAATAGTGCCTCTTAAATTCATCTACTACTACTTATTCCAAAAGTGTGACATTGCATTTGGGGCCTGATGCTACTCTGAATGACTCTAGTGGTGCAGAATCATGCCCTTGGCTATACTGGGGCTGATGTTACAAATGGAGGACTAGCACCTACCTTAGGCAAATAGCAGCAAAACCAGACAAGGTGTAAAACAAAAACCAGTTTTTTCTTAACAGAAGAAAAATTCATAATATCAAAGTCATTGCTATGCAGAATTGTTTCCAAATATATTTTGCAGTAGGGTCCAGATGTTCTTTACATTTGGAAAAGCTAGTGCAGTCATGCTGAAGCCCATTTAAGGCCTGGTATACACTAGGAAATTAGGTCAGTATAACTACATTGCTCAGGGATGTGAAAAATCTACACTCCTGAGTGATGCAGTTAAACCAACCAACACCCTGGTGTAGACAGCACTAGATCAACAGGAAAATGTGCCCATCAACCTAGCTACTGCCTCTTGGAAAGGTGGATTACCTCCTGTCATCTTAGGTAATGTCTTCACTGAAGTGCTACAGTGGCACAGTTGCAGCATTTTAAGTGTAGACAGGTCCTTAAACATAGTATTATATGCACACTTCAGTTCCTTTCCTGTTTTTCCTTCATTTTTATATTTTTCCAAGTTATTCTGTCCTCAGTTATTCAGCTGGGATTAGCTCTTTTAGAAGCTCCTATTGTCTCTCTTTGCCCTATGTACTCAAAACAAAATTTCATAACAGAAATGTGAATGGCACATTTAACAATATGCTGTCATATTGTTAGAAATTACCCAGTCTGACCAACCGGATTAATCAGCTCTAGCCCAGTGTCTCTGTTTACAATATGTAGACTGGCAGATTCCAGTGCTTAGTGCAGATTATCACACAGTTGTACTCTTGTGTAGGAAGGCTTATTTGATTACATTTTCTGCCACAATCTGAGGCTACATCTACACTGCACCATAGTGCGGATGATCAGGGTGCGAACGGCAGAGAGCACCGAAACCTATAACTGCCCCATGTGGATACTGCTGACTTGAACTAAAGGGTACCCAGCAGTAGTTCTTCTTAATAGTAAAACATTGGGTGGTGTAATGCAGCTTTCTATGCCGGTTATACGTACGTAAAGCCTTAACTTCACAGTGTACATTCATCCATTCTGTAGAAAGAGAACTACATTTGTTAGACTTTCTTTTCTCGTATGCAGAGTCCTCCTACAAGACTCAAAATCAATATTCAGTGTGGGCCTTTTGAGTCATGCCACTAACAATTTTCAGCAAAAACCTGAAATTAATGCTGCAATTTTCAACAAAAACCATGTGCCTGGGTTCGGTAAGTGCTCTACCTCTAAATGTTGCATCTAGGGAATGGCAGTTTTAGGCTCTTGAAAAGGACCAAGGAAAACCATGCCCCTTTCAGCACATTTCAGGTGGTCAAGTGTTGGGAGTTTAAATGGGTTATTCTGTGCTAGATCAATCCTTTCACTGCTGTGTGCCGCATCACTGATGCAAGTCAACAGAGATAAGGCAAAATTGGAGACAGGCAGACTCTAACATGAAACTTAGAACCTTTTTTCCACCAGTGTAAATCAGCCCCAGGTAGGTTAATTACTGAAAGGTACTCAGCTGCTATAATTTTAAGCACAGTACTAAGAACCTATCCAGCACAGAATTACATGATGGCTGTGTGATGATCTGTGTGAAATGTGCTGGGTGATCTCAGTGCAGTTTCGTATGGACAGGCATTTCTATCTACAAATCACTACCATTGACACTCCTGTTGGAGGTAACAGCAAAAGAGGCACTGAACATGGAGTTAAACTCCTTCCTCAACTTTGGAGAATGCCTTCTGAATAGGTCTGAGGCATAGGGGCAGGGTAGCTCTTTCTGCTGTTGCCTGTGCTGGACCTGTTCAAGGGTGAAACAGAACTTTAGTTTCCAGCAGCACAAGACATGTCAACCACTACACCTCTTACAAGCATTAAAATTCACTTTAACATCAGACAAAACTATGCAAAACATGTAAATTTAAGCATTTTAAAACTAATTTAAAATCCCAGTTCTACACAGGAAAAGTAACTGTTAAAATAGCAGTTTCTTAACTCAAACAGACCAGCTGCCACCAGGCCTATTTCTCTGCTCACTTACTTCAGCTTTACACTCTGCTGATGTCAACCTCCCAATTTAAACTCTTCTAAGGCAGAAGAAGGTAAACCATGTGCGTATCTAGTGTCACCCAAGCCACTTTGAGAACAAACAAATATTTACTATTATATTTTTATGCTGGTCTGCTTAGCTCCACAGAACCACAAGCTCTGGGAGTGTGAGTGGTATTCCTTTCTGGCTCATGCATCATCTAAGAATTTTTAAATAAGTTTGACTTTGCTTTCTCCCAATGCAAATATTTCATTTGCTTTCACTTTTAACATTCTTCTCCCCTAATCCTACCTTACCACTCATACCTTAAACATGACACCTGCCTCCACTCTGACAGTGATACCAGCTTTTATTATGCATTAGTTCAACGTTCCCCCAAAATCCTTTGTGCTTTCTCCCCTCTCACCCCTTTATGTCTGGGAAGAGCGCCAAGTAAAAAAACTGCAAAGTCACTATGTTATCCTCCTTTAGATCTTTCCTTAAAACCTTGCAGGGTTTGGGCCATCTATGTTTCTCTTAAAGTTCCGGGTTCAAAGACACTCAACAAAATATCAAATTTTTCCTGGCTTCAGGTTTCAACACATGCAAAACTACTATCTCATGACACCAGGACCCGCAACCATTTTCACATGAGTAGTCCTATTGATTTTTTGTTATAAACTGGGAACGCATCACTTGGAAGTAACAGAGGAGAAGGACCTCGGAGTATTGGTTGATCACAGGATGCCTATGAGCCGCCAATGTGATATGGCCGTGAAAAAAGCTAATGCGGTCTTGGGATGCATCAGGTGAGGTATTTCCAGTAGAGATAAGGAGGTGTTAGTACCATGAATCAAGGCACTGGTGAGACCTCATCTGGAATACTGTGTGCAGTTCTGGTCTCCCTTGTTTAAGAAAGATGAATTCAAACTGGAACAGGTACAGCGAAGGGCTACTAGGATGATCCGAGGAATGGAAATCCTGTCTTATGAAAGGAGACTCAAAGAGCTTGGATAGTTTAGCCTAACCAAAAGAAGGCTGAGGGAGATATGATTGCTCTCTATAAATATATCAGAGGGATAAATACCATGGAGGGAGAAGAATTATTTAAGATCAGTACCAATGTGGACACAAGAACAAATGGTTATAAACTGGCCATCAGGAAGTTTAGACTTGAAATTAGACAAGGTTTCTAACCATCAGAGGAGTGAAGTTCTGGAACAGCCTTCCAAGGGGAGCAGTGGGGTCAAAAGACATATCTAGCTTCAAGACTAAGCTTGATAAGTTTATGGAGGCGATGGTATTATGGGATCTTTGACTATTAGCGATATATATGCCCAATGGCCTGTGATGGGATGTTAGATGGGGTGGGATCTGAGTTACTACAGAGAATTCTTTCCTGGGTGTCTGGCTGGTGAGTCTTGCTCACATGCTCAGGGTTTAGCTGATCGCCATATTTGGGGTCGGGAAGGAATTTTCCTCCAGGGCAGATTGGCAGAGGCCTTGGGGGTTTTTCACCTTCCTCTGCAGCGTGGGGCTCAGGTCATTTGCTGGAGGATTCTCTACACCTTGAAGTCCTTAAACCATGATTTGAGGACTTCAGTAGCTCAGACATAGGTTAGGGGTTTATTACAGGAGTAGGTGGATGAGATTCTTTGGCCTGCGTTGTGCAGGAGGTCAGACTAGACTATCATAATGGTCCCTTCTGACCTTAAAGTCTATACTCAAAAATAAATGCCCCTCTAAATGACTTCTCAAACTATCAGAGCAGTTGTAAAAAGGAAAAGGGAGGGGAGGAGAGGAAAGGGAAAACAATAAAATAATATTTTGGTTAAAAAAAAGGAAAAATGTCAATTCAATTTTGATGGCAAAAGAAACCTTGCTGTAGCAGGAAGCAGCAGGCATTTCATTCCTTAAATAATGAGTGGGCATAGCTCCAGGGCAAAGTTCACAGAAGAAATACTTTCCGGCCTATTCTTCCAAAGCATGTGGGAGTGAGCCTCCCAGCTCAGGTCCACACTCTTATGCTAGTAAGGCTCACGTGAGTGTGCTAAAAATAGCTGTGTAGGTATTATTTTGAGGTTGTGGCTCAGATAGGAGCCTTTCCCCAACCACATGAGAGCCAAAGCTCCAACCTAAAATCAATGTCTACACAAGTGGCTCTTAACCTTTCTGATTTGTCTTGCGTACCCCCAAGTTTCACCTCACTTAAAAACTACTTGCTTACAAAATTAGACAAAAATACAAAAGTGTCATAGCCCTCTTTTACTGAAAAATTGCTTACTTTCTCATTTTTACCATATAATTAGAAATCAACTGGAATATAAATATTGTACTTACATTTCAGTGTATAGTATATAGAGCAGGATAAACAAATTATTGTTTGCATGAAATTTTAGTTTGTGCTGACTTTGCTAGTCCTTTTTATGTAGCCTGTTGTAAAACTAGGTAAATATCTAGATGAGTTAATGTACCCACGGAAGACCTCTGCATACCCCCAGGCAGGGCTGGCTCCAGGCACCCGCGAAGGAAGCGGGTGCCTGGGGCGGCCAATAGATAGGGGCAGCACTCTGTCCATGATTGAGGCGACACGGCCGCGTCTTCGGCGGCAATTCAGCGGCGGGCCCTTCACTCCCTCTCCAGCTTCAAGTCGGCGGCAGGTCCAAGTCGGCAGGCCATAGTTCTTTTTTTTCCTTTGCCGCTTGGGGCGGCAAAAATGCTGGAGCAGGCCCTGCCCCCAGGGGCATGCATGCCCCTGGTTGAGAACCACTGGTCTACCCAGCTATTTTTAGCATGCTAGCGTGAGCCCCACTAGCACAAGTCTGTGGACCTGGCCTGGGAAGTCAGCCAAAAACGTTCTGGTAAAAAAATTTCACCCAGCTCTATTTAGGAGAACAATTGCACACAGTGAATAATGAAGAGTTAAAACCACAGTCAGAACAAATAGTTTGTCAATAACCCTTGGACCACAGTTGTGTAAGGTTTTTGGAAAATTCTGAATACTGAACAAATTAATAAAAATTAATGTCTGTTTGATAATTTGAAAAGAGAAAATTCAAATACACTATTTGCTACAAGTAGTTTGCTCAACGCCCTCTACAATTATATAGAGCCAAGAAGTTATACCACAGTTTGTTTTACAGCTGTAGCAACCACAGGCACTACTGCCGCTGACGTCAGTGGAATTACTTGCAAGCTGAACGTTAAGTACAAGCTTAATTGCGCAGCCGGATTGGGACAATAATAAGGAGCTCTGGATACAAATAGCACACACTTAAAACTGAACAGCAAATTTAAGGCCTGACCAAAACCTACTGAAATAATTGGAAATATTCTTGTTGACTTCAGTGGGCTTTGGCTGGAGGCCCATAGAGCACAATCCCATTGTTTTAGCCTTGTGAATTTGGCAGCTATTTAGCAAAAGCTCAATGGCCACAGAAAATAAAAGGAAACACCAAACTTTAAATTGATAATTGAATTAATTAACTTCATTAATTGCAAAGGAATTACATCGGGGATTAATTTGGCCCACTGATGTTATGGATGTAATTAGAAGTCAAAGCTACAGTCATGGCTAGGCCTCTTGCTGCTGCAGTAAAACACTTGTAGCTGAAGCAATTGGTGCACAAGGCATAGTCTATTCTTATTGACTCAGCATTACATTTTAAGTTTACAAACCTAGTGTCAGAAATCAATGGCACTTCCAGTACTCTGGGGAAAAGCTTTTTCTAAACCTAATGTACATTGTATTTATTTCTAAAATCTCATCCACTAATCCCTTCGAAATAAACTGCTGCACTATAAATGTCATGTCTTTTCCTGTGTGTTCAATTTAAGGGAATATTGCCTTTTCAGAGCTTCTCCCACAGGATTTTCTTCCTCTCCTGAGCTGGGGGGTGGGGGGGAGTGTTAATCTGCGAGGAACATGGAACCCTTAAAATATTTTCTTGCAGGTTCACAGTAAATAGTATATGTGTGAACATGTACTTTATATTCCTATAGACACACCTATTGGGCCAGATCCTCAGCTGGTGTTAACTGGCTTACAAGGAGTTATAGTGATTTATACCAGCCCCATCCCTGGCTGATCTAGCCCACTGTACATCATCAATCGTGAGAAATGTTCATAAGGAACCTGACGCCATGAAAAATTCATCTGATTCTATATTGCATTTGCTGACACGGATACCCGTTCTTTTTAAAGATCTCTCCCCCCCCTCCCCCCGCTTCAGTGGCAAGGGGATTGCATAGAAATCTTTTAGTTTATGTCAATGATCTCTATTATAAACAAGCATCTATTTTAAAATTTGTGTTGGAGACCTAGACAAGTGTCTGTGACCCAACGACCTCTTACTGCCAACTGGCAGAGGGCACAAGGGTGCGTAAGGGTACAGGGAGCCCGTGTCTGTTATTTATATTTTAATTCACCAAAGAATGTCATGTAAGGTTTCTGCTGAATGCCTGCATCACTCTGGTCGTCATAATCTTTGCAAAGTGTATGCACAGATAATATGTAAGGAGTTATGTACATATACTGGAAATTATGTTTTTAAAGTCTTGAAGGTAAAGGTAGGTCATCCAGCAGTAATATGCCTTCAGACAGGTTCCACCAGAGGAGGTGGGAGACATTTCTCTCTCTGGTTGGTCTCTGTATACTGTGGAAATCTATTTGCATGGAAATGGAAATCTATTTGCATACCAAGTCAAATGCTAATGAAGAGATTGCTGGGACTTCAAGTGAGGAAATTATCAGGAAGAGTTGAACAGCAGAAGAGGGAAACCCGTTTACAGGTAAAGAACAAGAGAATGGTTTAATATACCTAGGGGTGCAGAAAGACACCCTAGCATCTGTCTGGGGAGACAAGCTGCCAGAGGGCTTGGTCTCATGAAAGGAGGGGCTCAGCCATCCTGGTAGAATATGCTGTAAAAAGGACTTTGGGTAAGCATTTCTTATTAGACAAGAAGGCTTCTTGTTAGTTAAGTTTAAACTTCAGAATGTACTATGATTTTATTTTATATGTAATCCTAATTTTACTTACTTCTTATCTCAGACCTTCTCTTTGTTAAATAAACAAATCCTTGTTTTCGGAATAAACATATCTAAGTGCTGTGTGTTAAGCAGAGTAGCATTATATAGGTGAAACTGATATGCTGGTATGTACTATTCTTTGGGAATAGCAGGTGTGTGAATTCTGCATGTCCAGGGGAACAGGGGCTGGACACTGCAGGAGGATGCTTGGAGGACTTAGGGTTTGGAGTCTGCAGATCACTAACCTGTATGAGGGCCACTGGAACCTGCACAGGCTGAGATGGAAGTGCTTGTGTTGCCTGGGGCTGGGATGTCAGAGAGCTGACTCTACGGTAAAAGGAGCCATAATGTGACAACTGTGAAATGCATACACTGAAGAGCGTGAGAGTGAAATCAGGCTGTCGCATGAGATTTGGGATATGTCTACACTGGCAGAGTTAGATCGCCACCCAGAGAGCACTGAAACTGCTGTTCTGTGTTCACACTGTCAGCGGCCTGCGCAATAGCGTGTTCACACTTGCGGCACTTTCACTGGTATTCGGAGAGGTGCAGTGTGGGCAGCTATCCCACAGAGCATCTCTTCCTCTTCTGCTGCTAAGAGTTGTGGGAAGGTGGAAGGGGTCAGGGGGCATCCTGGGACCTGTCCCAATGCCCGGTGATGCGTTGCTTCGCATCTCAGCATCCCTGTGCTTCTGTCCACATATAGCGCCATCTTTCGGTTTGTGTACTGGGCTCTGCCTCTTCAATTTGCAGGAATGGATCCTGCACAGTTGACCAATATGCTGCTTGCTCTGACTAACATGTCACGAGTGGCAGTGGAGTTATTCCTTAAACTACAAAGGCAAGAGGAGTGAGACATTAATCTCTCCACATGTAGTAGCTATGACATGAGATTGCTTGTGGCATTCACGGAGGTGCTGGTCACAGTGGAACGCCACTTTTGGGCTCAGGAAATAAGCACTGAGTGGGGGGGGAATCACATCGTCATGCACGTCTGGGATGATGAGCAGTGGCTGCAGAACTTTCGGATGAGGAAAGCCACATTCATGGGACTGTGTGATGAGCTTGCCCCAGTCCTGCGGCGCAAGGACATGGAGAAGTGTGTGGCGATTGCACTGTGCAAACTGGATACTGCAAACTGCTACTGATTCATCGCTAACCAGTTCAGAGTGGGAAAGTCAACCATTGGACTCGCGTTGACGGAAGTATGCAGGGCCATTAATCGCATCCTGCTCCGAAAGACCGTGACTCTGGGCAACATGCATTTGGATGGCTCTGCACAAGTGGGCTTCCCTAACTGCGGAATGGACGATAGATGGCACGCATATTCCAATTCTGGCACCAGACCACCGAGACACTGAGTACATTAATTGGAAGGGGTATTTGTCTATGGTTCTCCAGGCACTTGTGGATCACTGTGTGTGTTTCATAAACATTAACGCAGGTTGGTCCAGAAAGGTGCATGGCACACACATCTTTCAGAACACTGGCCTGTTCAGGAAGCTGCAAGCAGGGACTTTCTTCGCGGATCAGAAGATCACCATGGGGAAGTCGAAATGCCCATTGAGATCCTACCTCTTAATGCCGTGGCTCATGAAGCCATACACGGGGCACCTTGACAGCAGCAAGGAGCAGTCCAACAACAGGCTGAGAAAGTGCAGAAACGACTGTTGAGTGTGCTTTTGGCCATTTAAAGGCCCGCTGGCACTTCCTATATGGGAGGCTGGACCTGGCCGATGACACTATTCCTATGCTTATAGCCGCGTGCTGTACGCTCCATAATATTTGTGGAGGGAAGGGTGAAAGCTTCACTCATGGCTGGACTGCTGAGGCTCAGCGCCTGGTGGCTGAGTTTGAACAGCCAGAGACTAGGGCTATTAGAGGGGCACAGCGTGGGGCCATAAGGATCAGGGATGCCTTGAGGCAGCAATTTGAAGCGGAAAGCCACTAATATTTGTTGCTATGCTTGGGAGTGCAGTGCTTGTAATGCTAGGAGATGATTGTGGCTGGTTCAGACGATGCATTATGAAGGTTTAAGAAAACTGCCTGTTGCTTTGCAGGGCTCTGTTTGCTTTAAATTAATAGAATAAAGATTGTTTTCAAACCAACATAATTCTTTTATTAAAACAACAACAACCGGAAGAGAGAGACAAAAAACCACACAGCAGCACTGAGGGAGATGGGGAAGAGAAGGTCCCAGGAAGAGGTGGGGTTCTGGGACGGTTAAAGATTTGTGTATGTCGAGGGATATCATCCAACCTTCTCTTTTGGAGTACAGTGCAGTGGGTACTGTACTTCAGCAGGGCTAAACTGCAGAGGGATGGGTGTTGAGTGCAGTGGGTACAGGGAGGCCGCAGCGCTGGTGCGTAACCGCAAGGGTAGGGAAAAAAATCAGTGTTCCAGGACTATACTGTACACTGGGCACACGGCTCTTGGGTAGAGCCAGTACTGTAGTGGGGGGGCTTATAATCATTCCTGTCCCCACATTTTCCACAAGCTGTGTTCATTATGGAAGATATCTCGCTGCTGAGGGGGAGCAGGGAATCAAGGGAGGGTCTTCTCTAAGACTGAAGCTTCCACACTAGCCCTTATGTGGCTTGCCTGTGTGCAGCAATGGTTCCTTCCCTGCCCCCCACCAGTGATGGCAGAGTGGCACGGGAAAGTTATCCTTAATAGGGCAAGAAACAAAGCAGCTCTGCCAAAGAACCTGCGGCAGCAGATTGCCCAATATCTTCATGAGAGTTTCCTGGAGATTTCTGAGGCAGATTCCCGTGAAGTGAGGGAGTCAATCAACACCCTGTTCCGCCACTCAGACTAGCCATGTGGTGGTACGTGCATAATACAGTCAGAAGCCTGCTTTCTGCAACTCTCCTGACCCCAACAACTCGCTTCAACGAGTCCCAAAATCAAAGCCTCTTACCAGCGGCGTCTCTCCTGTTTGCGCTTCACCAAGATCTGACAGCTGTGGCTGACTAGCCTCCTCCGGGGTAGAGAAGACCTCCTGGCTGCATGCATCTCTGGCCTCTGAGTTGTCCTCTGCCTGTGGGTCCTCCTCCCCCTACATATCCTCATCCAAGATTTCCTCCTCCTGGCTCGGTCCACTCTCGACTAGCACCTGAGCCACCGAAGTATCCAGTGGCCTTCGCAGTGGAGGTGGCATCACCACTGAGTATCGCGTCCAGCTCTTTGTAGAACCAGCAGCTCGTGGGTGCAGCACTGGAATGGCGGTTTCCCTCCTGCGCCTTGTGGTAGGTGTTCTGCAGCTCCCTCACTTTGACCCTACACTGCAGTGTGTCCTGGTCATGGCCCCTTTCTGTAATGCATCATGAAATCTGTCTGTAGGTATCATAATTCCTACGGCTGGAGCATAGTTGGCACTGGACAGCCTCCTCTCCCCAAATGCTGATGAGGTCCAGCAGCTCGGCATTTCTCCAAGCAGGGGATCGCCTGGTGCATGGAGCAGGCATGGCCACCTGGAAAGATGTGCTGAGATCACTTCATGTGTCACCGACAACCACCTTTTTCCTGCTTCCTGCAGAATCTCAAGCTGGATTCTATCCTCCCTGGAGCTTTGTCAGGCTATACACATTCCACTGTTATCACTTGTTCTGGTGTGATTCTGATTTTCTTTAGAAGTTTTTATTTCTTCCCTCTGAAAATAAATATTCTTGTGGCCTGTGTCTGGTCCAAAAGAGCAAAGCCAAGATTTATTTATTTATTTTTTTTTGGGGGGGGAGGGGGAGGATTTCCTTCTGCTTGTCCATTAAATGAGCTTCTCCATCTATTAGAAAGCTCCTGAGAATTTTACTGTCTACTTAACTAATTTCTTCAAGTACTTGAAGAAAAAAAAAAAAGGTCATTGCTTACTTCCCACTAATCTTCTCGGGCTGCTGGGGAACCTTGGGGCAGCTGACTAGGTCCAGTATCTGGCTCCTCATTTGGTGCCATTGCTGCCACCTCCCTGGCTGTGATCCTGTAAGTGTTGTGGAGGCTGTGGGGGGGGGGGGTAGGGGGGAAGGCTCAGCATTCACTACAGTAGCCCATATAGTCACAAGCTGCCATTGCCTGTAGTTAGGTCATGTCTACGCCATGTGTGCTTTAGTAGAATAGCTACAGAACCACAGCTATGTTGTTATAGCTCTGTAGCGTAGATGCAGACTACAATGATGGAAGGGCTTTTACATGGCTGTAGGAATGCCAGCTCCCTGCGTGATGGTAGCTAGGTGGATGGAAGCATTCATCCATTGACCTAACTGCTTCTACACCAAGGGATAAGTTGGCATGGTTACGGGGCTGAGGGGTGTGGATTTTTCACACCTGACTGCTGTAGCTCTCTCAATTTAAGTGTAGTCCAGAGCTTACTTGCAGCTCAGCTGGATGTGTGAAAATCCAACTGAGATGCAAGAATACATGACAGGGATGCCAAATATATGAGTATCACACAAGAAGCATGACACTCAGCAGCTCTAGTAGGTGGTCTGCTCCCCCAAGCCCATGTTCAGCAACACTTGGATGTGGAAGTATGTCCCTCTTAAGTCTGCTGCCACTTAGAGACCCATTTTCTCATTCTGGGACTGTTGTGTCCAGAGGGTTCCTTATAGGCACAGTATATTCTAGGGTGCATCATCCTCAGAAGGGGAGGGAAGGATATCTAAATGGAAGCAAAAGACTAGAGCAGCACGTCCCAATTTTGCTGTTGCTGAAAAAGTTTGGAGAGGGAGGCTGGCAAAGTTTAAGAATTAAACAGGAAGTGAAAGAAACCCACAATTCATTTTATTATTGCTTTCTATTTCTAAATACCCTTCTGGGCACTAAGGTGCTTATGTCCCATGTGATATTTTTGGATAGGCTCCTTTTAATTTTCTGCACCTTAAAATATATGTGTCATGTCCAAATTGTTACTCTGCCTTTTGCCCTGCCTCATTGAATTTCTATGGCCTGATGAAGGGGGTTTGATTCTTGAGAACATGATCACTTCAGTCTTAAATAATGTAACACCGAGTTTTTTATTTGTTTTTAAGGTCTTTAATTGCACCATTGCTATATCCTGCGCTAATAGGCATTGCTCGTGCTTGCTCAATCCCTCTCCTCATCCCCATCTCCCAGACCTTTTTAAAGATCAGGAGATCATTTAGGTAAATGACATTGATCTGGGATTGTTTGATATGTTGATATGTGAAATTGCATGTACATCTGATTGTGTTTCATAGTCTGCATT
Organism: Lepidochelys olivacea; assembly: GCF_965140295.1. NCBI lineage: Eukaryota > Metazoa > Chordata > Testudines > Cheloniidae > Lepidochelys > Lepidochelys olivacea. Next base: position 40,656,052 of record NC_140414.1, on the reverse strand, counting down.
TTGCTGTGAAATCGATAGGAGTGGAACCAAAATAGCAAGAATGTTAGAATTCTGCAGCAGTATATTTCAACATAAGTCTTGTGAGTCTGGTACAGTTTAATTTATGAACAGAAAAATAAAGAAAAATAATGGACAGCTGGAACCCTAATTCCACAATAGCACCTTATTCTGGTTAAATGCAAGAAATAATTTCCTGAAATTCATGTAAATGGCCACCAGATGTCAACCTTACTCCACAAAAATGATGATAATGGACCATTTGACTGGCAGTTCAAGCTCCTTAGTACTTCAGCTCTCCTTTATATATGGGTTTATATCACTGCAAATCTTGTCAAGTTAGCTACTGCACTTACTCTTTCACATAGCTTATAAAATCAACTGATGTGTAAGTGGTAATGTTCACATCGCCCCAGGAAGTACAACTGAACCCCATATTAACTAGAATGGTTTTAGCTAGTTACACATTTAATTCTGTATAACTGACAGAACTGAATAAGAAAAGAAAATTCTAGCCATCAAAGTTAATACAACTCTTTGGGGCAGCATGATACTCTTTATTAATCTTAAATTTTCAGGGTTTTTTTTTGCTATGTCTTAGTGAATAATGTTGCAGACCCTCAAGAAGAAAAGTTGAATAAGACCATTTAAATGTGAAAATGTTAAAAGTCAAGTTAAATGAAGAATAATTAAAACTCAGCAGCAGAATTAGATGCTCTGACTTTCTGAAGCATTTGCACCTGGTGTTTTTATTTCCAGATGTAAGTGTCATTTGTCTTCACACAGACATGGTTTCATATTTGTTACATGCCTGAGTGCAAATTTTTTTTTTTAAAAAAAGGATGTTATTCCGACTTCATCCATTCAGTAGTGTGAAAAATAAGATTCCAAAGGCCTAACCCAAGTGTTTTGCAGCTAAAAAGGGGGCTTTAATAGCTGGGAGAAGTACACATTAAGGACAAGCAGATCTCAAATCAGAGAGAATAAAACCTGAAACTGAGAATGATACAGAAGGATTTCACAAAATGATATTCTGAAACTGAAATTATTTGCTTATAAATGGGACTGGCATGGGATAGGTATCTCTCACTGGGGTGGCCTTTTATTAACACTCAACTGGTAAACTTCTCTATATCCACTGTGGCTTGCAATTAAGCCTGAACAAGTTTGGTTGCCTTTCACAGACAGATTTAATTTCATCCAGGTTTCAGCTCTCAGAATCAAATCATTTCAGATATAGCCATCCTTTTTGCTGCATACACCTGTTTCCACTCATTCTGACAGTTCCAGATTTAATGTGAAAAGGGCAGCAGGGCATGATGCTAAGATCGTGCTCTACATTCCTGAGAGTCTGAGCCAAACAGAGGAGATGATTCCATGACACCTATTTCATAATGCACATGGAACAATGTGATATTTCAGGGGCCTGAGTTCTAGACATTGACAATTAAATATGGTTTTGCAGAGAAATCACTGTGCTTAGTTAATATTTTGACCAAGAAACTGAAGTGAGGTGCAGTGCATTTATTTATCTGGCACCATTAGTCATATTGGGAATCAGAAATGGAACCCCAGTACTATGATGGGGTGAACTGGTTTAGAAATAAATTAAGAGCCCCTGCCAAACCTTGACCTATTTTCAGAAATGAATATGGATAGAAAAACCAAAATACCATAAAAATGAGAGCTCAGATGCAAAGGAAAAAGTCAAGCCCTTAATCCTTCTGTATCCCAGTTCTCCATCTGCAATATAGAGATAGTGTTTTCTTCAGCCCACATTTTTTTGTCCTGCTTATTTAGATTGTCAGTTCCTTGGGACAGGGACTGTCTCTTATGAGTCTGTACACGCTAGCACAGTGGGACCCCCAAGACTCATTTGGAGATTTTAACTGTTGCTGTGATACAAGTAATAGTTAATAGCAGCAAACAGGAAGACCTAGGGCAGCATATTTACATAAGGCACAATCCTGCAAGGTGCTCAGCTGCCCATGTAGTCCCCAGGAGGAGAGGGTGCTGAGAGCACTTTGTAGGTTTGATCCTCTGGTTCTCTCTTTCTACTTGCCTCAAATATGAGAATTCTGTGGTGCAAATTCTGAATAAACTAAAAAGCCTATAGCAAAGATAAAAAGAGAAAATCTGGTTAATAAAAGGATTTATTTCCGTAACTAAAAAAAACCCCAACCCTCTACTGCAAGTGAAATAGACATTTTCAAATACCGCAAGGCAGAAAACAAATCAGCCATAGTAATAATGATTACAATGAGCTTGTGATTCATATTCAAAGCAGTATAATTACAGTGAATATCATATTGGATTTCAAAATGAGGAAATAATTTTAGTGCTTTCTAGGTTAAGGATAAACATAACTGATTTATGATTAATACCAAGGTCTGGCTTATTTTGCAAATATATTGTGTTTCACACATTAATGAGGATAAAGGCATTTTTCTCATTTCTATATGAAACCCAATATTCACATACCAGAGGCAAGAGGAGGGATATTGGCTGGAGCTACTGCTAGATGAATACTTGACATCATTCATGCCAAAGTCAAGTCCATCTGTTGCATGGCAGCAGAAAGATGAATGGGATGATGAAAGATTAAAGAGAACATGGAAGTTTTTGAAAGTTGTATTGATTAAGTAACAATTATGAGAAAGCAGGTTCACCTCTTCTTGTCAGCTCTTGTGAATTACATAAGTGCAACACATTTCCTGGGACTTATTGAGAGTTGGAGGTTAGTGGCCCAAAAGCTGTGCCTTTGACCACCAACTCTTGCCAGTTGCTTATTAATGCCAAAGAAGTGCTAAGCACCAAGCTGTCGTCACTGTTACCAGCTAAGGAAACAAATAGGCGTGTGTATTATCATTACAGCACGTGCAGTTTCATTTAGTGAGCCCTGGACATCTTTAAAGAATTAGGGTCTGATCCTGCAAGGCGTCAAGCTCCTTCAGTGCCCATGGATTTGATTTGGAGTTTGGGTACTCCGTTTGCTGGAGGGCTCTTATAACCTCACAGGATCCAGCCCTTGTGTTATTTATTTAGATTTAAAAATATAGATGCCGATCCAAGGCCCTAAAACATCATTAATAATACAATAAAATTCCTACAGCATTAAAATGATCAATTCAACAGGAACACAGCCAGCAACCTACCGAGACTCTTTTCCACCCCTTCATCATTGTGGGAATATACCTTCAGTCCTCTCCAAAGACGCTGTCAAACAGCTGTCTTTTGCAACACATCTGGAAGGTCACCCAATCTGGACTGTGTCTGACCAAGGGGAAAGCAAGTTCCAGAGTCCTGAAGCTGTCCTAGAAACTATTGCCAGCTGCCCTGTCTTTTCTAAGAAGTGGATCCAGCTCGATTGCCCTTGTTGACTGCACTGCTACATTCACCTTTCAGGCTGCTTGAATCATTTCTCGCTATTCCATCTGAGATATTATTAAGGAGGGTATTTTGTAGGATTAAATTTTAAAAAAAAAATTAGATTCAGCCACATTTTAATCCAATGCAAGAGCAGGATGGTGGTGATCCCCCATGGAAAATACCAGACTGATATTTTTTGAATTTAAGATATTTCAGGGTTAAATCAACAAGGGGAAAAAGTCATTTGACTCTTACCTGATCATCATCCTGCCACAGTGATGGGAATTGTTGGTTGCTCCATCTGTGCATATCTGACATGCTGCTTTGCTTGTGATGAGGTGCACATGACAGCCGTTTGACATGACAGAAGGCAGGAGGTGCACTCCATATCCGTATTGCTTGTGGGAGTGGCAAGAAACTGAAATGCTCTTTGGGCTGAGTGACTTCTGTGCCAGAGATGTAGAAATTCAACTTCAACCTAAGGGTCCAATCCTGCTCCCACTGATGTCAATGACAAAACTGACAATAGCAAATTCCAGCAGAATCAGACTAACTCCCTTTCTTGTGTTTAGTGGAATTTTACTCTCCAAAAGTCTTCATAGCCAGGGAGGAAGGCACTACTCAGGACACGTAAGGTCATCAGAAACAAGCCCTAGAAGATTTACATTCAAGATGGAAACCAGGATTTATTGGGTTTAATCCTAATCCTTACTCCTGTGAGAACATTAAGTGACATAGGACCAGACTGTATCTGGCCCTTATGTGAATGCACAGGGAGTCTTCCCTGCCCCACCCCTCTCACACTATCTGCTTAAGGACTAACCACTTTTGGAGTCCCAGGACTTTGGGGAGCATAGGGACTGCTTCATCTCTGCACCTTTCTGTTCCTGCTTCTTTATAGAGATCAGCCACACGGGCCCATACAGCAGATTAGCCACACTGGGCTAATCAGGGAACTTGGGGAGAGATTGCAACTCTAGAGGCAGAATCACTCCCTGGGATGGTGCAGGTCTGCATCACCTCTATTACAGAGTAATGCGTGGGAATGCATAGAAAGTTCACAAGCCTGTGCTAAATAAAGGGCACTAGCCCTTCTATCTCTAAACTAACATTGCGAAAGCATATGCCATGGTAGTAATAGATACTTTCTAAGGGTACGTCTACACAGCTTTTTAAAACTCACGGCAGTGATGGCTATCAATAGGATCTGCACTTAAAAAAGCAGACAAAGCGTATACAACACATACGTTTTAAGGGCAACATGTTAAAAAGCAGAAGAATCTTCTCTGGAATTCTTCAGCATAAATAATCGGGATTGTTTATTCAATATGAGAGAAGCTCTTCCATTGTTTTAAATTAAATCCTAACTTTTTTTCCCATGGGGTGGGGACCTCAACTTTTCCTACCACCATTCTTCACTGTTTTCAATTTATCAAAAGCAACCTTAGTTTAGCAAGAAAAGCTACTCTAATAGAGATCTTTATTTTAAAATAGAAGGAAGAATACAGTAGATTATAGGAGAATGTTCTGCTTGGAGAAATGCATTTGACACAGGCCATATTGAACTATTTCACCTTATACATAGGGTTAATTTTTACTTAGAGTGACGATCCTTGGCATGACTCTGGCTTGATATAAAACCCCAAGATGGCAACACCACAAATTATTTCATTTGTTCTTTACCCCAGAAGAGAACTTAAAATTGTAGCAATTGGGTAAATCTAGCAGACCTATATGCTTTGTGCTTTTCTGAAAGTTGATGCTTGCACAGTACTTTGAAAGCATAAAAGCAATATATAGAAGGTAGATAATGTTTATTAGGTGGCAAGGGATTTCTGCATGCCTATACACCAAGGAGGTCATAGCAGTAGAAAATGGAGACTCTCTTTCTCTCCAAAACACTTAGGGCAAGGCTTCACTGCAGAATCAAACCAGGCTCTTAGCTATGTTTTAGCCAAGTCACTGTACCAGTCACACAGCAAAAACCTCTGACCTGGCATTGGAGGTACTTTAAATCTAGGTTAGCTTATCCAGGTGGGTGTGTGGATTAGAACCCAGACTTCAGTTTAATTCAGGCTGGAACCTACCCACTTTGCAGTATGGATGTAGGCAAAAATCACTTGAGTGCTGATACCTCTGTCTTGGGGAGAATTGTGAGAAGGCTATGTCCTCCCTCAGTTGACTGGGAAAGAGCCCAAGAGCATCTCAGCACAAAAAGCCAAGAAATACACCCCCAGACACACACAGGGAAGTGCAGAAACATGAGAACCAAGTAACATAGACTGGGCTTTGTCATGGGGATGTGCGCACCTAGACCAGACTAACTGAGGTGCTGAAATCCCAGTGCCAAATCAGCCAGCTTAACTCTGCAACAAAGACAGCGCCTTTGGGTAGGTTTACACAACTCCCCCCTCACCAAACGCACCAGTGGCAGCTGACTTGGGTTCATGGGGCTTGGGCTATTTAATTGTGGTGTAGATGTTCAGGTAGTGTCTACACAGTGTAGGCTCAGGTAGTGTCTACACAGCAATTAAAAAGCCCTTTAGCCAGAGCCTGAGCCAGCTGGCCAGGGCAGCTGCAGGTTTTTAATTGCAGTGTAGACATACCATTAGACTCTGTTCCATAAAGAATTTAAAGCATGCACTTAACTTTAAACATATAAGCAGACACTCTGAAACAATGGGATTAATCAAATGCTTGTAGTTAATCACATGGTTAAGTGCTTTGCTGGATCAGGACCTTAAAGAGCAGTAGGAAGGAGCAAGCCACAGCTTAGCAGTTATTTGTATTCTGTAGTTCATGGAACCACCTTTTTGTGTTAAACATTACATGGACCTGTAAGAGAACTGTCCATTTTTCACACCCAGGGGCAGTTCTGCAGCTTATTACCTCAGTTTTCCCTCTTCAGGGCTCTATAAACTCCACCAGTGCAAAGCCCTTAAAACATTCACCTCCTAGCTTTAAGTTATTTACTTATAGAATTAGAAAAACTCAGTGCTCAGGCTTCGTTCATCTCTGGTCTGAGTAGGTCAAACCCCATCCTACCTGGCTGGAATATTTTCTGCTAGCATCTCAAACTCTGCTGAAGTATTCTGCTCTCTGTAACAACACTATACTACAGCTTTCTGTTCCTGCTTCTTTATAGAGACCAGTTGCCCTCTATCAGGTGCTATCCAAGGCTGGTAATGAGGCACAGGTGGGTTGGACCAGGTCCCTCTTAAAGGGCCCAATCCACCCTATGACAGGGCTCTAATCTGCATTCTTATTTAAGACAAACTTCCATGGGAATTTTGCCTGAGTAAGGAGTGGGGCAGGAATATGAGCACATGAGCCTGAAAACACTTAGTACAACAGTGTCACAATCAGTCATGTTGACATCATTGGGGCTACTAGCACAGATTACCGCTCTAGTCAGACTTTGTAGAGTCTATACATACCTAAGGTTGGTAAGTGCTCTAGCCTCCTTCAATTAACAGAGGAGATACCAGACTTTTTTTTTCCTTTTTGCAGACTTGGTTGCCTAATACAGCCAAATGTTTAGAATTAAGGTAGCTATACCTTAGTTGAAGTAAGTGTCACATGACTGTTAGTGAACGTGCTCTGAAACAGTCAATATTTCCGTATTTTGATGTACATGTTTATTATTAAAACCTAATAAAGAGAGTCAAAACAGAAAAAACAGGATTGATCAGTTCTGGATTTCCCTACCTCTCTGCCTACCTTTGAAAAGCCAACTGCTGATGCTACTTTCAGCTTAATAAATACTGTGGGATGCAAAATCTGCATGTGATGAATGAATTATACATTCACATACTCAGTAGAATGAGTGTTCTTTGTAGCACCCAGAAAGCAGGTGACATGCAACATGATTGGGGGGAGGGATAGCTCAGTGTTTTGAGCATTGGCCTGCTAAACCCGGGGTTGTGAGTTCAATCCTTGAAGAGGCCATTTAGGGATCTGGGGCAAAAATTGGGGATTGGTCCTGCTTTGAGCAGGGGGTTGGACTAGATGACCTCCTGAGGTCCCTTCCAACCCTGATATTCTATGATTTTCCTTGGGGAAACAGGAGGAGAGTTGGCAAGAGGAAAAAAGCACATAATTTTGGAGTTATACTAATTTTGCAAAATGTAATACTATTGAGACCTTTATATATTTTGTTCTGTACCAACAATTATGATAATATACTTAATGATAATTATATAACTGTAAACATGCCTTTTGCATGAACCATGATTTACTACTTTGCTTAGGTTGCTGATTTTTCAGGTTTCTCTTGTTTGGGTGAAAAGTGCATTGTTCCCTCAATAATGAATGTGGATTAGTGGTGTGAGCAAAGGAGTAGGTTCCTGGAACTGAACTCTAATCCTGCTTTTATAGCTATGGCTTCTGTCCTCCCCCATGTGTGTGTTTAGTGAAGTCTGTGCCTCAGTTTACCTCTCTGCAAAAGAGAACACACCCATATGTAGTGCATATGTACCACTGAAACTTATTTAGATTTAGTAAAGCATGTTGAAGATTAAAAGTGCCAGGTGTTGTTATAACCTAAGACCTACAAATAGTGGAAGAGAAATCTGTACTTATCAAATATTTGGAGAACAGTAAATTGAAATGCAGTCACAATACAAAGGTATATAGTATATTTCAGTAGTAGAGTGAACAGTTTGGATCAGATTCTGTCCTCTCATGTGCATTGGCAGGTCCCATGGAAACTAGTGAGAGCTGGGCATGCACCAGCAGAGGGCAGAATCTGGCACTAACTGCATAGATTTTAAGAGATTTTTCAAACCCATCTTGTCCTAAGTAGAAACTAAAAGCTTGGAACAGAAACAGAATCTTCACAAGTCCTTTGTGCTGGAGCAATTTTCAATATGCAGTGTATTGTCTTGCCAGTGCAAAGCTGTGCACTGCAGTGTACCTTGGAAAAAATCTCTGCTTGTACACAGGTGTATCATCACTAATTTTTGTCCAGATACAGTATGTAGCCCGAATGATGTGCACCAGTGTATTGGATAGCAGCCAGAGCCCAGAGAGTGCACATTACAGTGCTTATATTCAGTTTTTCATACAAAATGTAAGATCTTTTACAAGAAGCTCTGTGACAGATTTCCAAGTAAAGGAGAAGTGTGAACTCTGATTTAACATATCTCAAAGCACAAGAGCCAGTGCAGACACTGAAATGTTGGAAGAAATGTTCCTAGAGTGATCAGCTGTACATAGCTAATATTGCAGATGACAATTAAAATAATTTAACTAATGAAACCTGATATGACCTTGGGACCTGTTACAATTTTCATGGACAATAACTTATTTTAGTGTTTTCTGTCACTTTTTTTGGTTAAAGAGATAATTTCCCCCCTCCCTCTTATGGCTTTTAATGTGGTCAGGAAACTGTTAGGAACAGTCAAATCAAATTGTAAATCCACAGAAGACATAGTCCATTGTATATTTTGCATATCTCATGGCTTCATGTATAGAAGACCAGAATCTGATCTCTCTCTTACAATAAAGGAAAGCCAGACCATGGGGAATTTATGTATTATTTTTATGGAAAAATATCCATGACTTGGTTTCTCCACTCCTGTTGTATCATTACTCACTCAGTGCTAAAGGGTTAATTTCTTCCCTGGGATAGGGGACTGGAGAGGAGTCACACAGGCAGTAGGCACATCTGCATTGGTGTGACTGAATTACCAAAAATTGCCAACGTGTGAATGGAGTTACCGTGGCAATGCAATGGAAGACCAACAACTGGACTTTAACTTTTAATGACTGGTAGATGGGAAGGCAGAACATATGGAATTGGCACGTTGAAACAAAAGTGGGAGGCAGGAGCAGACTGTGGGTGTGTCTACACAGCAGCTGGGAGGTGTAATTCCCAGCTCAGGAAGGTGTTCACGCACTAGCTCAAGATGAGTTAGTGCCTAAAAAAGCCACAGTGGCACAGGTGGTGGCCTGGGCTGATCACCCAAGACCAGACCCAGGGGGTTAGGTGGGATTGCACTTGGGTGGCTAGCTCAAGCCATTTCCCACGTAACGGTGGCTACCCTGCTATTTTTAGGCACTACCTTGAGCAAAGCTAGCACACATATGTCTACTTGAGCTGGGACTTACACCTCCCAGCTGCTGTGTAGACATACCCTATGTTAAGTAGGTTGCTACCCAGAACAATGGGAGATGGAATCCTGGGTTTGTGCAAGAGAGGTAAGTGATACTGCCAGCATTGCTTTGCATCTAAACTTTGCTTTTCCATTCTAACCCAGGGACCCTAACATACGGTATTCTAGTTTACTAGTAAGTGATGGCTTGTTTTGAAAAGGTTGTTCCGTGTCACTGCAAAACATCTGCTGTCTATATGGCTCCCAAGAGTGGCAAGTCTCCAACAGGGAGGGGGTACATGGTCTTTTGGACCCAGCTGAAGAAGCCCGGATGAAAAATGAAAGTGCTGAAGCCAGGGTCTCCCTCTCAGAGGAGGGGAGCCCCAGACTACCTTGCACAAGTTACAGTCCTAGGGTCTAGCACTAAAAGGCTACCATCCCAGAGAGACTGTGTAAAGGTCAGAGGCCTAGAATGCCCTGTGGATCCATGACACAGGCTAAGTGCTTTGAAGCCACTGGAATTACTGCAGATTTAGTCCTGTGTAACACAGCAGAATGTGGCTCAGTAAGTGAAAAACAAAGCAAAGCAGAAGACCTATATCTTTCACTATTGACGCAGCAACATATGACCGTAGTCTTTTCTGAAGTGGTGTTGTTTTGTTGGTATTCAATCCATGTTGAATTAATTTTCTTTGGCAGTTTCTTGATTGTTCCACTGTCTATTTGTTTGAAATGGAAACTGAGCTATGTCATCTTCTCCCTCTTCTGGCACATGCTTTTACAGTACAGCTTCCATTTTTTGTAATCAATCACTATCAATGTAATTTCCCATTGTGTGCCTTTTGGAGACGATTTCATCTGAACATCAGATATTGTGCAAAAAAATGATAAAAACCTAAGAGCGAATCCATGTGTCCATGTTATTCCAGCCACTTGCTTAATCCTTTAAAGACATTTGAGTTGGAGCCTTTGATTCTGAGATTTTCCATGTACAAAGGGCAAAATTCCCAGTCTTGGCTGTCTGAAATTAGACACCTAAATCCTAATAAGCAATCTGATTTTCACAAGTGCTCAGCAACTGTAGCTGCTACAGACATCAATTGAAGCTACAGATGCTCAGCGTTTCTGAAATCAAACCATAAATGTTTGTGTGCTCTGGATCTAATCCAAAACATTCTGCCTTTAAAAAAAGAAGTTAGAAGTAGTATAGTTCATAATTGCAGTCATATAAAGATGCAACACCCGTAAAAATAGATTTGGACTGGAAATGCATTACAAAAGGGTTAGATTTTTAAACAGTCAAGATAAACAAGACAATTAGTGCTACCTTTGTTTGACACATCTCACTTCAGAGCTCCCATGAGGGGCTTCAGTCTACAATTGGACTAAGTTAGCTCTAGCTGCATCTTATTTTACTTGGATGGACAGACTGAATGTTCATGGGTGCTTTATACTAGAATGTATTTAACACAATAGGATTTAATCCTTATGTTGTTTGTCTGCCACCTGTGCAACAAAGGTGATATGAGTGTGAATTAGTCTTAGTATATTAATACTTAACTCTTATATAGAGCTTTTTATATGTAGATCTCAAAGCACTTCACAGATAATGTAAATATTATCCCTGTATTGCAGATGCGGAAATTGAGGGACAGATGTGAAATGATTTGTCCAATGTCATCCAGCCGGTCAGTAGCAGAGCCAAGACTAGAACTTACATCTAAGTCCCAGGCCAGTGTCCTAGCCACCAGGTCACACTGCCTCTTTAATAGAAAACAGCCACCTTTGAAAAACCAGGAAAAGAAGATGCTGGAATGCTGGGCTGCAGAAAGCCATTGGAGGGTAAAATTCATGATTGTGATCACATTCTCTTTCCATATGGCAGCCTTGGATGCAGAAGGGGTTGGGCAGTCCCTGTGGCGAAAGGCATGGGTTCTATGTCCATCTGTGTTACTGAGTTACTGTGTATGTCTCTCTCCCCATCTGTAAAAATATGGCAATACTATCTACCTACCTCATAGGGTTGTGGTAAGGCTTAATTAATGAAAAGGCACTATAATTACAAAGTGTTCATTACGCGTACAGAGAAGTGGTTTTCGCTCTCATCCACCTGCCAAAGCTCTCTCCTCCATCTTTGGATGGCTGAAAATTCTTCTTTTCATCCTTTCACCGGTTCAGCTGGAGTCTTGTATACATGCCACATTGGACTGTACTGAAGAGACAGCCTAAATCTCTGAAGGCCAGCTCTTGTAGAGCACGCTAAGTGCTTTCAGCTCAGCAGCAATGGAAACTGTGGCTGGCTGGAGCCTTCACTTCAGAACAAGCTGCTCCAGTTTAACTTGTAAGATTTGTGTTCTTGCTCTGTAAGATGATCTCATTTGTTCTGTTTGGAGTGATTTTGTGACACACCTTTCTCTCAGGGGGATCACAGGAAGTGAGCTAAGAGAGGGCTACTCATCCTATGCTCACAAGAGTTTGTAGCTCAGCACAGCTGAGAGATATAGTAGTTCAGTTTGGATTTCTGTAAGCCTGTGGTCTCGACTGCAACATGCCTTGTGTCTGAGGACCTCTTAATTGTGCCAGGGATTTAGTCATTTGAAACAAAATAGGGGTAAAGAATAACTCTCAACGAGGAAGAAGAGGTGAATGGGTAAACAACTGTGGCAAGACAGCTCACATTCTTTTGGATCTATATTAATGGAGTTGAGATAGTATGAGATAGAAAGCTGTATGAGGTCTTCTGTGGCTGTTAAAGCATATGGAGCCCCATTGTGCCTTATGGGGAGTGCATGTTTTGCTTCCTTTTGACTTCCTTTGTTGTAGCTAGTGCCCCAAAGCAGGGTGCAGCCCCTGCATTCAGAGAACAATGATTGTAATTCTGGCAATGGTGATTCAACGGAAGATGAGAGCGGCTCCTTGGCCCCTTCTCACACTTGTGCACAATGTGCAGGAGCTGACCCCAACCTGGCCCATGGTTTGCAGCCTCTGAGCTGGCATTCAGCTGTGCTGTCAGCAAGCCTTCAGCTCTGTTGTAACTACACAGCATTATTTTAAAGGTCTGATTTTCCAAAAGTCAGGCCCATGTCCAACAGGCTTCCTATTTTAGTTACAATGACTGTGACTGCACGTACACACAGACTTCATTTGCAGGAGCAAATGGCTGCTCATACATCTACTGTCTATTTATACTGGCATACACCCAATTTACACATTACCATGCTAATGGGGCCTAAAAATAAGGCGTGTATGGGTGTGTACACTTTAGTGCCTCACTCTTTGAAAAAACAAAGGCCAGTTCCTTGGCTGGCCTAAACTACACAAGATTTACACCAGCTGAGGCTCTGGCCCTCCATATTTAGTGAGGAGCATACATCGTAGAGTAATTCAACCACAAGCAAGCAAGAGTTGTAAAAGAAAGCATTGGAATTACATTATAGTATGTTTGCTTTCCGGCAGTGTTGTCAGTGAAGACCACCCTCAGAAGCAAGGTATGTAAATCCCAGCCTCATTTGCCTAATTAGGAGTGAGAATTTGAGGAGTAAAGTCTCCACTGAACACTAGCATCTAAATTATGCTTCATTGAATAAAATAGTCTCACACACACACACACACAGAGCATATGAGTTGCGGCTTGCTTTTTACAGCATCAGAACACTCATTTGTAAAACTGGTTCTCTTGTTATTGTCAAAGTGAGACATCTCTAGGAAGGTGGTTGACAGGTTAGACAAAGGGCCCTGTTCAGTAATAAAATTATTATGCAGGTGTTCTTCAGTTTTCCCTGCAGCATTTGTACATGCCAGATGAACTATGCTTGGGCCTGATACATCTCTACTCCCCTGAATTATTGCCACGGAAATCTAGGAGAAGAGCACTTTGCACTAGTGTTTTCAGTGACAATATATGAACAAAAATAGGCATGGGGGGAGGGGAAATAATTTTTGCTCCTTAAAGTGACAGATCACATATTCACTGTATCTATTTGTTATGAAAAAAGCTGGTTCTATATTTTGCAGTGACACAATGGCCTTGACTTCAATCTGTGATACATACCACAGATCATATCATCTGTGATACAGTGTGTAGGTGAGCATCATAGCATATTTGGAGAAAGCTAGTACTGCCATGCATACGCAGGGGCATGTCAAAACTAATCCTAGAGGTGGCACAGATGGCAACAGCAGATTATTCATAGATTGAAACTATTTTTCCCATGTATTTCTTTTTCCTCCTTGAGAGTGATTCTTTACCCTTGTTTTGCTTCAAATGACTAAATCCCACTGTTGGCACAATTAAGAGATCCTCTAACACAAGTAGGGTGATCAGATAGCAATATGAAAAATCGGGACACTTATTTTTTGGGAGTGGAGGAGAGTGGTATAGCTGCCTATATAAGACAAAGCCCTAATATCAGGACAGTCCTGATTAAATTGGGACTTCTGGTCACCCTAAACACAAGGCATGTTGCATTCAAGACTGCAGGCTTACAGAAGCTTGGGAAACACGCATGGATGAGAACTGAACTTAAATGGAAATCAGGAGCCAGCAGGTTAAATTCCCCTTAGATTTGTGAGTTTCATGTGGCCTGAGGTTCATTGAGGACATTGCACATTGTTACAACCAGTCATAGGGCCTGATTCTTCTCTCACAGCAATGGAAATCAGGAGTTGCTCCACTGACGTGAATGGAGTTGTTCCAAAGGAAAACTGGTGTATCTGAGAAGAGAATCAGGTCTGGTAAGTGGAGAACAGGAGGGAGGCGGGAGGCTCCACAAGCTACACTTTAACTGTAAAAGAGCCACATGCGGCTCGCGAGTCACGGTTTGGCCACCCCTGTTCTAGACAGACTGTGGTGGAGTGGAGTCTGTGGTTATGCTTCATAGTGGTATCAGTGATGTAGCGAGGTGCATGACAGAGGTCCTGGAAGCAAAATGTAGGTTATTAGGTAAAGGGCTTAAGTCCAGGATCGCTAGGGTAATCTTCTCTGATGTTCTTCCTATTGAATGTGAAGGGCTAATCAAGAGGAACAACAGGGTCTCTCGGTAGGTTTCCGAAGATGGTGGATAGTGGTGTGTTTTAAAGTGATTTTGCACTGAGGAACTTTTGGGGCTCCACTTTAACCAAAGTGGAACCAGATTTCTGGCACAGACAATGGACAAGGGATGAGGATTATTTAATTAGAAATTGAGGGAGAGCTAAATAAGCACTGAGAAGGATTCAGGTGGAATAAAGAAACATGCTAGGAATTAATAGTAGTACTAATTAAATATTCATTAGTAAAGGATAGGACAGAAATTGCAGCTGCATTGGAAAAGGGACAGATTGATCTTTACACCTATAATGTACTATCTAGTACAATTTCTTGATCATGTCTTCAAAATAGGGGGTAAAGGACTAGCTTAAATAATTTACTTAGATTTTGACTAAGTTCTTCTAAAGAATTTATTATGGCCCTAAGCAATCACAGAGTGAGAGGTAAAGTATTGTCATGGATAAGAAAATGGGTAAGAGACAGGAACAAAAAGTAGAAACAAATGAATGGTAGGGGATTGCTCATTGGAGCTATGTCATTGGTGATGAAGGCTTGTCCAAAATATTGCCTTGGGCATTATGTGAGGTGGACAGACCCCACATGAACCCTGAAAATGATGGCTAACACAGGCAGTGAAGATGCAGGGCAGCCACTGTACCTAGCTACCTGAGGTGAAGGAAGTCACTGAGAAAGACTCAATGGCTTGGAACGCACCCTGTGAAGCCAGTACTGGTAGACCAGGAAAAGGGTCGCCTTACTGTGCCTCCGTTTCATCCCAGTGAGACAAGGTATTTCCTGGGATAATCATTTGCTCTTGGTTTTTTGACCATGAATAACATAGTAGTCAGCACCAGGGATAAAGCCCCTACTTTACTTTCAGCGGATCCAGACATTTGTACTAAGGCACCAACATTGGATGAAGTGAAGTGTGCCATCTCTAAACTGAAAAACGGACATGCAGCCGGTGCTGATGGCATCCCTTCAGAGCTGTTAAAATGTGCTATTGATCCTGTAGCAGAATCACTTCTGGCCATCTTTCGTCTGGTGTGGAGAACTGGAATCCTGCCAACTGCCCAGAAGGATGGTATTGTGATCTCACTCTATAAGGGCAAGGGACCGCACAGTGAATATAAGAGCTACAGGCCAATCACCTTGTTCTCCATTCCAGGGAAGGTGTTTGCACATGTTTTGCTGGCATACCTGGAGCCTTTGCTACATTGGAAGCGTCGTCCCCAACAGTCAGGCTTTACGAGGACCAGGTCCACATTAGATGCAATTTTAGCCCTTCGCTTGTTATCGGAGATATATCTAGAGTTCAGGAAGCCCCTGCACTTAGCGTACGTTGATCTTAAGGCTGCATTTGATTCAGTAGCCCGTATCACGTTATGGAAGGCCTTAAAGAGCATAGGTGTCCCTACTACTCTGCTTGATTAGAGAGCTGAATAATGGAACCACTGATGGTGTTCATCTGTGGAACCAGATGTCTGAGCCTTTTAAATCATATCTGGTGTTAGGAAGGATTGCGTTCTGGCCCCTGCACTATTTTGTCGGGCAATGGATTTTATAACGCAGCATTCCGTCAGGTCCATAGGCATTGAGTTTGGTGATCTCTTGCTCACAGACCTTGACTACACTGATGACATTGTTCCTTTAGTACAGAGCCCTGACAGGTTTTGTGAGGCACTCCAGCATGTGGAGGAGGAGTCAGCAAAGATTGGTCTCTATGTTTCATGGTCAAAGACAAAGGTGCCAAATCTCGGACCAGGTCCACCTGTGACTTCAATTTCTTTGAACAACAAAACCGTCTAAACTTACCAGCTCCTCCAATTCTCACACAGAGGTTCTCCATTGGATTGGCATTGCAGCATCTGCCATGGGCCGTTTACAATGGATATGAAATCAACATCATCTTAGTATGACAACTAAGTTCAGGATTTATTTGAGCTGTATCCTTCCCATACTGTTGTACAGCTGCGAAACATGGACACTATGCCGCTTAGACTGGACAAAGCTGGAGGCTTTCCACACAAAATGTCAATGTCATATATTGGTCATAAAGTGGAATGACTTCATCTAATGACTTCATGTAATGCAGATGTTTATGGTCGCTCGGGTCTACAGACTACCGGGGCCATTGTCCGTGGGCGGTGCCTTATGCTTTTCAGACATGACGCAAGGATGCCACAAGATGTTCCAGCAAATGCCATTCTCTGGGTGGCTTGTAACATCCAGGATAAAATTCCACCAACCGAGGGGTGGATGCGACCCAGAGGCAGACTGCCTATTACATGGGTTCATTAAGTCTGTTCCAAAATTGGACTCTCAGGCCATCAAGCCTTTGCGGTTGTGCAGGAACAGACCAAATGGTGAATGATTGCTACGGCCAACTGTCTGGCTAAGTGTTGAAGACAGAGAACAAGAAGAAGACTTTCAACTCAGCAAAAAGTTAACAATGGGATTCACCAAGGATCCAAACAAAGAAGCAGATGATCTGGTTTCCATTTTTGTGCCTCTAGCATTGTGGACACGAATCATTAATGTCATTTGGACATCTAAGTATGTACCTGATTTGTAGGTGCAATTATGGCACAATCAGGTAGACATCTGGAGTGCAGTTTTCCAAAATGCTCAGGACTGGCTTAACTCTATTCTAACCATTGATTTGAATGGGAGCAGAGTAAAGCCAACATTAAAGGCTTTTAAAAGGCATCAATTGTGCTCACAAATACTGTAAGCACACATTTGCACCCTCTAAACTGTTGGGACAAAAGCAGAGGGTAGTCAAGACCAAATTGAAAATCAGAAAAATCAGACCCTATATATTGTCATAAAAATAATTCAGATATTTGATATTGTAATTAAAAATATATACATATGTGTACATACATATATACCCACCATTGTTATTAATTTTATATATTCAAATGACCTCTACCTACAACAACTATCTTAAACTGATCAATGGCATCACTGTCAAGATGCTATATAATTTCTTGAATACCATTTATTGCATATTTTGGAAATTTAATGATTCTCTATTTCAAAATAATTTTCCATACTGAGTTATAACACAAACCTCTCTATGGGTAGAAAACATAGCTCCCAGGTTTGATAGAAAATTAATAGGGTCATAAAATTCAGATATGACTTGTTATTGCAGCTGTACTGTCTGTCTAAAGGACAATTAATATATTAAATAGTTTTACACAGAATAGCCTCTATAAACTAAATTTGTTTGAAATAAGCCTGATGCTACAAAGATGTAGGGGAGGTGTTATTTTTAACATTAGAGGCAAATCATAGCTTCTAGTGTTTGACTTCCCAAATCCCCTTTAAGTTCCTCATTGAGACTCAGATTTGTCTGTTTACCAAATCTTTTTCTCTGTTAAACCAGTCTTCTGGAAGTCCCATAAAATAACTGTCTTTTTATGTATTTTTTCTGTTTGGGATATGATTTTGTAATCTTTGCCGGCGCCTTTGTTAATTCCAATCCAAACCATTGAGGCATTTATCATCTTGAAAATGAATTAAAATTCTTCCTGCCATCATTTATACATACATATTAGAAATAATTATTTAAATGCTGATTCAGCAAAACACTTATGCATGTGCTTGACTTTAAGCACATGCTCAGATCCATCCCTATTCACAAAACACTTAAGTTTATGCTTAAAATCCCATGGGATTTATGCATGTACTTGAATACTTTGCTGAAGTGGCTTCTTTGTTACTCGTTCTGTTTAGGTGCTGTATTGTAATTTTTGTGGTTATTAGCCATTATTCTTGGACTAGGTAGTACTGGTAAGTAGTGCACACCCCCATTAACAATTCATACGTCTATTACATTTGTGGGCCTTGTTGTGTAGCTTGGAACAAGTCACTTCACCCTCCTGCCTCCATTTCCTCATCTGTAAAATGAGGGCAACAATTACTTATCTGCCTGAGAGGTCCGTTGTGGAGATGTCAATGACTGTGCAGTCCTTCATATTTGTAAAGCACTATGGGCCTGATCCAACTCCAATTAGTCTCAATGGAAACTACTACCGTTGACCCCATCCATGGGAGCTGGATCGGGCTCTCTATAAATGCTATAAATATTGTGGAAAGTTAAACTTGTGAGATTTGAAATAAGGACTATGGAAAAATTGACAAAAATCAATCAAAATCTTGAATTTTGGAATCATACAACAATTTCAAACTTTTTTTCCTGACAATAGTTTTTGATTTAGTATATTTTTATTTTAAAGGTAGATTTTTTGCTAAAGAAAAATTATTACATTTTGTAGGACATTGGAATATATGAGGGAACAAAGTCTGTTCTCAGTCAGCCCAGTGTAATTCCAAAGTACCTCCACTTAAATCAGGAGAGATATTCTAAACTAGTTGAAAGCAGGACTTAGTCCAGTGGTTTTGAAAATATACTGAATAATATTAAAAAGGGATTTTCGAATACATTTTTAAGTGATAAAAATGTTTTTTGGACACATTGCCAAGTTTACAAATATGAATACACATTCCACATATGGATACACTTTAGTAATCATCATTACAAACCTTATAGTACTACAGATGTCTCCAATAAATAACCCATTCACAAACAATATATTATCAACATAAAAAAACTGTTTCATATACAGCCCCGCAAACTGTAGCCTTCACTTTCAACCTCAGCTTCATGATTAATCATTACCTCAGTGCTCATTTTTCAGGGTTCAGCATTCAGCAATAAATTGAGAGGAAAATGACTGAAATAATTAATATTGCATCTGACAATAAGCAAGGCTGAAAGAGAATTGGCTAGCGACAGCTGAAGACAGCCTGCCCACTGGAAGTTGCAAAAAGTAATAAAATCTAAAGACTTTAAAAAAAGTTCACATGACAAAACTGCATGAATGGGAAGGCTCACATGTCATTTCTTCTGTGTAAATAGTAAACAGCTGCAGCTAAATGGTTTACCCCTTGAAAGACAATTATTGTTAGGTTAAGAGTCCTGCAGAAGGCCAGTCTAGCTACTGGAAAACAATGAAATATCATCCTCTGGGCATCTGCTGACACATAGTCAAGAACTGAGTTATGTGATACTGACAGAGTAGGTTTCAGAGCTTCAGAGATGAAATTTTACTAATTAAGAGTGATGGGGGGGGGGAAGTTATTGTTGATTATTGTTTTCAACTAAGAAAAACCTCTTTTCTGGTCTTGATCCCCTAGCTTTTACTCACCCCAGGACCCACTGGCTTCAGTTGACCACTCAAATGAATATGTGCTACTCAAATGTGTAATGGTGCAAGGTAAGGGTCTATACATCCTGTGTGTTTAGTCTAGCAAGGGCATATGAAAATACTGCACTCATTAATGACCTAAAGCTGCATTCCTTGTGTATCCAAAACTCCTTTTAAATTCATGGGAAGGCATGATCTGACAATGTATTTTTTATTTGTATTTTTAAACTTAATGAGAGTTTTGGCTGCACAAGGTGGCCACATGTGATAGGAATTTGCAAACAACAGTCTTGTAGGGCACAGACTTCATACTTTTGTTCAAACATGCCCTGTTTTCATCCTCTTCCACACAGGCACGTTAGAGATCTGTATCTGACCTGACACAGTATTTGGAGGCTAATAGTATCCTGGCAGATCAGCAATTTTGAGCACTGACTGCTGCCAGGCCCGCAGTTGTACTGCTTGCTCCACTTTTTATGTACAATGGAAGCCTATGTCATGCAAAGTGCCCATAGCTCTCAGTTTAATGGGATTATGCCTCTGGTATACAGGACAGTTGCTCCTGTCACAGAAATTCAAATTTCCTGTATGGGTCTAACTTCAAGCTATGTCACAATAACTTTGCCTAATTCGGTTAGTAACTAATAGAACAGCATGAATGATCCATATATCAATGTACGAAACACTATATGCTTAACTTTAAGTGTACGAAAGGTTGTCTTGCGATCCTGCAGGCTGCTATGAGTTCCTTCAGCAAATTGTCATTCATTTCACATGAAAAGTACATCTTATTTGATTTATAAAATGCACCCAATTATAAAAGCGTCAGGGCAAATGTACATAATGTAATACCACAGCTGAACGGTTAAAAACAAAAGTGAAACAAAAATCTCCTCCATATTCCCTCTGTAGAATTACATTCCCCTACCCCAGGCCAAAGGCTGAAAGAACAGATAGGTCTGGAACAGTCACCAACCGGATGGTCAGCAAATCTGGGCCTTCTTGGATTAGCTCGAGAGTTGAGGACCCTCTTCTGAGAAGACTCTTTCACTGTCCCCAGATGTTTAAATCACATGATTCTTTGTTTGAGTGCTGTAGCTGATCTCATCCATATAGGGGCAGTGTCTCAAATAATCAGGACCCACTTTCCTTAGGTTATGTCTACACTGCAATCTGGAGGTGTGATTGCAGCACATGTAGACTATTCCTGAGCTAGCTTTGACATAACTCAAGTAATTATAAAGTGAAGCTGTGGTTGCATAGGTGGCTGCATGGGCTAGCCCCGCCTGCCCAGGACCCATGCAGAGCATATTGTATTAATCCATTCCAGAGGTCACAAAAGCATGGATAACTCCTTAACAATCTACAGGTTTGTCCTTCATGCTGTTGAAATGGTAGTATGGTGATACTGGTGCTTGATTCAAACGCAGCAAGTTATATTTAGGTGGACGTTTGGGTTAGAAGTCTGGACATGAAATACTTCAGGTAACCACTGGAACCCGGATATTCTGAGGGTACCACAAGTGCCCAGTGCCAGCCATTTTGATGCCAGCTTATTCATGGCAACATGGTGGATTCATTCCTGTGGCCTTGGTGGATATAAATGGGGTTATATTACAAATGAAAACTTATCTCAGCCTGAGCCTCACTGAACATTTTTGTCCATTGTAAAGGTGCTGCTGGTCAGGAAATGAAAACTTTGGCATAAATGTGCTAAGGAAGCTCACTAATGGAGCCATGCTGCTGGGAACCAGAGTGTGCAGGGGAGAGGGGAGAAAGGGTGCCCCAGAGCCTTTGAAGGTAGTACTGGAGCCCTAGCATTTTCCCCAAGATCCACAAGAGGTTGCAAGGCACCCCACCCCATAGTATGTGGGTGGGGCAAGGAAAAACTGGGGGAAGCGGGTAAATGATTTCTCCTATGTAATGTTTTGGGGAAAACTCAGTGAAGGGGACTTCATGAAATTTCCTTCTTCCAGGGTCCCCTCTTATGGGTTTTCCTACAGAGAGACTGCAACTTTGCCTGATCTTTATGCAGGGTGCACAGAAGGTGATGAAAAAGGCCTGGCTCCTTGTGCCCTTTCATTTGTGCCCCACCATAAGAGTCAGGCACAATCTGACCCACAAGGAGTCATTTTAAAAAAACTTGTAGACTGGCATATGTGAGAGAAAATACAGAAAAAACAAAATTGATTATTTAAACTATATCTACTAATGAACATGTTAAATTTAATTACCGTAAACATTTAAAAAGTGTTAAAAGTGTAATTGTTAGACAGCACCTTATGAAAAAGGTTATGTCATTTTAGCTGACATTTTGCTTCAGAATACAGAATATTAGAATCAAAAGCAATTTCTCTTTCTCAAAGTTTGAAAGCAAGTCATTCAAAACAATCTCTTAAACACAAAATGTGCTGTAGGACCTCTGACCTATTTTGGGGTATATTTAATATGGCTGGAGATAGTCCTACTGTTCTCAGTTTAAAGGAGATTTTAAGATCCTCTCAGTTCTATCCCAGGCTACGGTACTTTAGTGTTCCATCACATCAGCCAACTCCAACTTTTAGAGGCCTTTCTGTACAGAAAGCTTTCTGCAAGTTTTCAAAGTGTCCTAAAAGTGGCACCTACAAAAAAGTGCACACACACCAGCTGCATAAGCAAAAGCTGCATTTATAACTCATTTTTGCAGGGGTAAAACAGGCCCTTGTGCTTGAGCGTATCCACTCTGCATATGTAAGTGCTGGATGGTACATGTACATATACACTTGAGGTGCACTTAGCATCTCACACCAGTTTTACACAGATGTAAATCTGTGGATTTTCTTGGCCTTACTTACTCCAGTGTAAATCAAGAGTAAGAGGTGAATCAAGCCCTTCACTCCAATAATGTACACATACAGGTTTTACATGTGACTTAAGCACCAATCTGTGAAAATTTGACTCACAGTAAGCACAGTGAGGTAAAGTCCATGTTATAGTAAACTTTAGTAATATTTCTGATTTTCCTTCTTTTGCCTACTTTGTTTGCCTTTGAGAGCTGTATGCTGTCTGCATGCACACAACTTTCATTGATATCAGTGGGAGTTCTTGCATGAGTCAAAGGCAATAGTATGGCCCTTAAAGAAGAAATTTCATACTCAGGGACACTTTCAAGCACATCAGAATTAACAGAGAGCTATTAACTGTAAACCTTTAAAAATATTTCTGTTTACTATAGCAAGCTCACTATCAAAAGTCCTGTCTCCTCTCAGCAGCTCAACTTCTCTTACTTCATCTCGCAAAGAAGTCATAACGCTATATGTACACAACACTACAATCATTTTATGGAAATACAGTAAAGCCAAGAAAACATTTGAGAGAAACACATTTTAAGTTCCTTATGTTTATAATTTCACAAGGCATTGGCTAAATAAATGCTTTAGTGTATACATGTTCTCTTCCTTAAAATTTGCTACAGTGGAACAAGTCTGTCTTTAATACTAGCGTAATATATGGTCTTTTTCTCTTTTTTTTGTTCTCTCTTCAAAAGATCACAGAGGAAGGACTTGAAAAGGATTTTCTGGATTACATGGGGGCAAATCCTGCCTCTGCTTTCTGTAGCAGGAGAACTGGCGTAGCTCTACTGTGCCAGCAGGAGGGTAAGATACAGGGAACAGAGATGGGCTCCAGTTCTGCAGGGCTCCTTATGTGGCAGCCTGCAAGCAGGTGTGGGTGGGGCCAGAGGATTTTTGGTTTCCTGTAGCAAGTGTGTGTAAGGGAATGACGTTACTTTGCAGCCGCTCTATAGACTGGAAGGGGGAGAATCCTCTCATCGCACATCAACCTAGTACCCTGGTTAGCTATTTGGCTGGTGCTGGCTTGAGGATCTGGGCCACAGTCCAATACGTAACCTGCATCCAAATCTTGCAGCTGGTCCCTTCCTTTACAATGGCCCAAATGAAAAATCTTGGATAAGAACACCTTGATCTGTTAGGGGCGTTGAGGGAATTTTGTTTGAGCTTATCCGTAATCCTCATACTTATGAGACACACTGTTTGGAGGTTATGGACCTGACTCCATAATGGTGAGAAATCAGGAGTAAGTCAATGTAGTTACCTTCGGGTGAAACCAGTGTCAATGAGATCAGAATCAGGCCAGTGAGTTCAGTCAAGAATCCTGGATGTCCTTTACCACTACACCCTTACCAAGAAAGCCCTGCCTCAGGAGCAGTGGAAAAGGCTTTTTATTTCCCACTCCCCAGTTATACAGCCTGCACTCTTGTTTATTGGTGGACAACATGGTAGCAGCACTACTTTGCAGGGCTTTCAGCAGAGCAGCTGCCTTGATTGCAGCTTGTCCAGAAAGCAGCAGCATATATGCTTACTAGTCTGAGCAGCTATGACCACATGAGCCCCTACGTTCTTCACAATGACAGTCCTGGCTATAGCTGACATCTCACTATTGAGCTCTGTTCTGATAGGGGCCCCACCATTACCTCTCTGGCCAGCAGACAGTCATACCTTAGCTATAGAACTTGCTGTCCCTCAATATCTAGCTCAATTGACCTTTTAACCACTTTTGTAAAAAACACATAGAGACTCTTATTTCGAAATGTTAGGACCACTGCAAGTGTCTTACTTATTTCCTAGCTCGTCTCCTCTTCCTCTTTTGGGATATGACTTTGTTTGAATTTTAAAGACTAAAAATGTTCTAATTCTATTAATTTTAAAAAATATTGCATGATACAAGAAGCACCCTGTTTGTTCAAATACTCACATCTGTATTTACTGATAACCTAAATTAAGTTATTTAAAGTTAGAACCGAGGAGCTTCCCGGATGGCACATCAAATCTGTATGTAACCCCGGAGTTCCATCTTTTGCTCTTTATAAAGCACAAAGAAGAAAAATAGAACCATATTCTTCTACCGGTGAGCTCAGAGCTGCTCAGTGAAATACAACAGTCTGGGAAATGGAAATACTTTCAGATAAGTTAACAAGCTCACAATTTTTGTCTGTAAACTATATTTTGCTTTGATGAAAGATTTTAATTTAAGCTTAGACTATTTTCTTCATGTGCAAAGCCAAATAGCAGCATTTAGCTAGCTGGTAGATTAAACCAGTGCACTGCATGTTCTGTTCTTCCATTGCTGGTTCTTAAATCACCTCACTCATAGCTGGTGTGTGCCTGAGTTGTGAAAAGCAAGCTGTTCTTTTGCGAACATGCCATTTTATAATGAAAATGTTAATGAAAAAATTGTGTTTTCCCAATATTTTGGCGACTTTTGATTGACTAGCTAGAAAAATATGACAGGTTTCAGAGTTACAGCCGTGTTAGTCTGTATTCGCAAAAAGCATCTGATGAAGTGAGCTGTAGCTCACGAAAGCTTATGCTCAAATAAATTGATTAGTCTCTAAGGTACCACAAGTACTCCTTTTCTTTCTAGGAAAATATATTGTCATCTTTGAAACTTTAGGTACAATCCTGGTCCCAGTGAAGTCAATGGCAAAACTCCCATTGACTTTGATGGAGCCAGGATTTCAGTCTTTTATTTGTATCTCCACTGTTATGGGCCTCATGTGAAAGTGAGAATTTTGGTGTAACTTTACGTAACTTTTCTTTGGAAAAGGTGTGAATGCTTCCTGAAAATTCTTGAATGAAGAGTTGAAAGCAAGGGTATGCAGTATGGCATAGAAGCAACATGTTGATCTTCAAGGTCAGAGGGGGCCATTATGTCAGGATGTTGTGGTCTGGGTAAAAATGTTATTCAGTAATGCTGTTGCCACAAGTTTGACGCTTGATCCGCAGACCACTGAGGACAATGAAAAGATTCTCAGTGACTTCAATGAACTTTAGATCAGGCCTGAGGTGTGCAGAAAAACAAAACAAAACAAAACTTTACTTTTAAAGCAGCAAAGTAATATTTTGCTTGTATTTTGGATTAAATTCTGGCCAATTTGAGACTGCTACAGTCTGTAATTAAGATCTATAAACAATCCAAGTCTACTACAGAAACAGGAAAGTTTAGTGAGGCTGTTTCCCCTCATTTGTTTGATAGCACAGCATACAAGACAACAATAATGAAGGGAAACAACTTTGTATTTATTATTATGGCCAAGATGCTTGTAATAAATTATGGAGGAAAAAAGGTTTAGGAATAATTGACTGAAAAACAAATGTCAGTTAAAGTAAACACAGCAGATTCTACTAAACCTATTTGCAAAAATGTCAAAGGAGTTGAGTTGTTTTCCTTCACAATATTTGTAGTGGTATAAAAGGACTGTGGTTTAATTAAATTTTCCCACAGAGACTAGGTATTCCACTAGGTGTCACTCTGAGACCTTGCTAAGATGAAGGACAGCAATCTTATTAAAAGATGCAGTATCCCCCATTGTGAAGACTAATGGGCTGAAAGCTGGTTCTATTTCCTCTTGCCACAGAAGTAGCAATCAGTCAGGGCTATAGTACCAGGGTAAATCAAACATACTGATTTCCTGGAGTACAACAATCCGCCAGGAACAGAGTTGCAATCCAGAAATGTTTAAAAGCACTGTCTACTAACATGGATCATTTAACTGAGGGTAACTTTCTAAATTGCTGTAAAGGGATCATGTAAACAGAGGGATCTACAACCTTTAGATGCAATTCATCCCTATGCAAAGCCCAGTGGCTCAGGTTTTGTTCAGGGAACTCCATGGGAGTTGGGGAAGAGAGGATAAAATTCACCTCTAAAAACTCACAAGTGGGCAATGGCGCTTCAGGCCTCTCTATGTGGCATTCTTGTACTGGATCCATTTAAGTGCTGATCCAGCAGCCTTCCCACACTTATCCACCCCCTTTGCATCTTTTTATTTGGACCAGTTGCAAAATAGCCCTTTTTGTCTTGCAGGGAACATATGACCCTCACATGACATTCTTGCCCCTTCAAAGAGAGGTGTAGTTGGAGCAGACAGCCTCTGAACCTAGATGGAGGGGTTTCCTTTCTGGTAGATGACTGTTCAGTCTTATTTAAAACACCAAATAAAACAGAAAACAGCATAAGCGATCAGGGTTTCCTTAAGCGACATTTTTAGGTGTTGAAGGGGTAAGTGAAATATAGTTATCTCCTTTTAAAATCAGGTGGAAGGAGAATGGGACAAGACAGACATATGCCAGTGAGGCAATACATTTGTCCTCAGAATGCCAAAAAATCTGCCTCTTTCAGCCCACTCCAAAAAGGCACGATATTTAATGAGAAGAAAAAAAAATCTGGCACATTTATTTCTGTGTTTGGAGCAAGACCTCCACATGCACCGACACTCAGCTGTTGTAATCACACAGAACAACCACCTGGGACTGAAATGTCTAGGAAAAGTTAAAAAAAAACCAGAAAAGTGCAAAGAAAGAAATATGCCTGTGCATTAAACACCCTCAGTCCCCGCCACCGCCAACCATGCCTCTTTCCAAAGCTCCAGCAAGCTGCATACTGTTTGTGCTGTAAACAAGCAGCAGCTTTTGCACCTCTGCACATTCGCTTACTAAACAGATGAAAACAATGGAGTTCAATTAAAAGTAGATTAGCCACACATGTACCAAAGGAATGTGTACTTAGCTGATTATGGTGAATCTGGATCCAGTGAAATCCCCTGATGATGCTGTTGTGGCATGTCCGCCTAGGCTTTATTGGTATCACATCCAGGCACAGTGGTACTTATGGATCCTCTGGAATACGTTAAATTGATCATATAATAACTGAAGGGCAGATGTTGCAATAAGCACAAGTTTGCTGCAACTGTGCAGATGGGTTGGTAGATTATCATGGGAATGGAAGCATCATTTAATGGGTTCTTTTCCATTATTGTTGGGCAGTGTACCATATGTGCCACTGATCTTGTTGGAAACTCCCTTTCTGGTACTGAAAATGAAGGTGGCACAAGGGAATGAGAGAGACAGTCAATTATGCACAACCCTATGGAGAGAATTTCTGAGGGACTTTCCATTTATGACTTTTTAAAAAATGATAGAGGAAAAGTATAACACTGGAAATGGATGAACAGATTGTAACTTACATTCCATGACAGTTTCAAGGTTTCCTTTCAACTTTTTGTTCTTACCCGAGGTAAGTTGTTTTGCCACAGATAAATTTACTAAAACAGAGTTAATCAGAGCTATTAAGGCTAATATTATCTGTAAAGATATTGGGCCAAATTATCTCTGCTAAAACTCTGCTAAACCCTGAGAAGCATTTAACAATAACTAAAAGCAGAGCTCAGTTCAAACCAAAACATCAGTTCCAAACAATCCTGAATTTGGAGCATTTGGAATTCAAAAGTCAGATCAGAATTCTGCACATGAAGCCAAGCTTTATAATGAGTTGAACCAAAGCTCTTCTATTGTTACCAAAGTGAAATGGATTTAGAGCAGCAACTGGATTTTTACTTACTAGAGTTGGTCAAAAAGTGAGAAGATGATTTGAAAATCTTTGAAGTTGCTTCTGTTTAGCAAGGGTCAAAATGGATTTATTTCCCATTTTTATATACTTTTCTGTGATTTTTTAAAATTAAAATTTGTATAAAAATAGGCATTTAAAAATCTTTTGCTTACTGAAAACCCAGTTTTCAGTAAACGAAAAATTCAGAAAACAATTTCAATTAAAATCTTGATGAAAATGCAGAAAATATCTATAATGTTGACAATTTCTCACAAAAAGTTTTTTAATTTTAAAAGGCCATGTTTCAGCCATAAAACTCTTTATGTGAAAAATTTACAAACAGGTGCATTAGTTACCTTTCCATTTCCTATGAGAAGCTTGGGATCCTGAGGTATTGTTAGGCCACTGTATCACCATGGCCCTGAAAGAAGGGTTCTGGTACCTAGTATTTGGTTTCATAGAAAGTCTGTTTGGTCTTTTGAGCATAATAATATTACTATGCATGTCTATAATTTGTAGCAATATCCAAACCACAGTACAAATAATTAATTAGTCCATGCAATATCCCTATAAAATAGATATTAATTTGTTCACACAGATGGATTAGCTGAGTCATAGATTAAGTGACTCCCCATTTTCATAGAGCAAAACGTTAGTGGTGGAGTTAGAAATACAAATCAGGAATTCTGACTTTTCTAATCACTCCACTCCCTTTTCTTATCGGTGTTAAACTTGACATAAAACTCCCATATTTGTTTTAATATAGTATAAATTAATACTTTTTAAAGAGCCCCTTCTGGACAACTGATACAGAATTTCATAGAGAATAATCTTTCTAAAGAACTTTTGAATCACCCTACAGATTTTATGAGAGAATTATGTTCTTTCTATAGAATTCTAGAGGTTGGTTTAAAACTTCAGTAGAAAGAAATCATTGTCTATTAAATTCTGTTTTGGAAATCCTGGCCCCACTGAAGTCAAAGGGAGTTTTGCCTTTTATTTCTATGGGGCCAGGCTTTCACTCTAAGTTTTTAGAGTCACTTCTAAATGTAACCCTTCGGCCAGGTGGAGCCAGCAGCAACCAGGGCTGGGTTTAATATGTAGGGGTTCCTTTCCATCAATACAACACAGAGCTGGCTCGATCCCCGACCCAGTAACCTGGGAAAATTACAGACCACCCCTGGTTGCCTCTGAGAGACAATACTTCATCACATGCAAGCACAGAGTCTGAGTGTAGAAAAGAAACTTTTAATAAAAGGAGGGAAGTAACTTGGCATTAATTTGGGAAAACACTGCAAACAGGGTTCATAAACATAAACCATGAGCAAAAGACCCAGTCCCAAGTAAGTTGGACAGTGTCCTTTTACCCTCAGGTTCTTAAGTCCAGCAACCCAAAAGTCCCTTTCATGTGCCCAACCCTTCTCTGCACCCCACTCACAGTTGCTGTCCTTGGTCAATGCAGATCCAGAGTTCAGAGGTGCATCTGCAGAATTCACCTCCCACCCTGGGTGGAGGGGTGGGGTGGTGCAAAAAGGCACCTTACTCACTCCACTGCTCAGGCACTTGCTCGCCGCCCCTTTCTGCAGGGCTCTGCTCTGGCACTCTCCACCAGCCGCCCCGCTGGCCGCTTGCCGGCTGCTCCTGCTGGCCACCAGTTCGCTGCTCCTGCTGGCTGCTACTTCCTGCTGGCCACTCCTCTCCGCCAGTTACCCTGCTGGCCGCTCACTGTGCCTCTCCGCCTCACTAGCCACTCATTCACCAGCCAACTGTCAGTCACCTGCCTCTCTGCTGTGACTGCTGCACATCAGTCTCTTAGTAACTTTCAGCTCTTTTCAGGCTGGGCAGAAGCACTGCCCCATCTCAAGTGATTTCAGCTCTCAGAGATATTTAGCTCTTAGCAGGAAGGGCAGAAACATAGTCCTACCACAACTGATTTCAGCTCTGATTGAGAATTTTAAATTACGAAGAGGTTCCTAATGAAGCCTATTTAGCTCTTTCTTTGAGCAGTGTGTGTGTGTGGGGGGGGGGGGGGGGAGGAGGGTTACGAACAGGTTAAACCAGTCCAGGGAGAATCCTTGAGGGAGGGTCCACATCTTCTGGGTGGGAAACCTGTCCCCACCCCTCGTACTTTCACTGGGCTCTGGCATTGGAGCCCCTGGCTTAACGAGGTCCTTTTAGCTGTGGGTGATCCCCTCATTTAGGATAGGTCAAGCACAGCCCTGCCTCCCTGCACCCACACAACAATGCCAACAACATCAGCCACAGCACCTCATCATCCCTGCACTCCGCACCAAAGTGACTTTTAACCCAACATCAGCCAAAGTTGATTATTTTGAGCAGCCCTGCTCTGTCTGCTGGATATCTAAGCAGAGTAAGTGTGTTCATGTAAATCAGTTTGCTCGGAAGTCTCTCCCCATCCAGCTAGCTTTCAGGGAAGAATTCATTCAGATGCTGCTTATGTATATATTCCTATTAAATTTGTATACAGCCCTGTTGGTTTCATCCCTATTAAGTTCCAAAGGACTTTTCCATAAAAAGTGTAATTTACTTGTTTTCTGCCACCAAGATCAGTTTTGTTTTTGTGGTCATATACTGTAGCTGGCAGCAGAGAAGTAAGTTTTTTAAACATGTGCCTAAATTTAAGCATAGGAGTAGTTCCACTGAAGTTTATTGTCACTAGTCATATGCTTAAATACCTTGCTGAATGAAAGCCTTTGTATTTGTGAAATGACCTAAACTTTTTGCCCTTTCAATTTTTATGTTGTTATTTGTAGAGCATTACCATGAGCACCTTCTGTCATCTTAATTCCTTAATAATTCCAATGGGTTTGCATTAAAATCAACAGCGACAGGACTGGGGCCTAAATCAGATCTGGGCTTATTTGAAATGACTAATAAATTGCCTGTTGATATTTTATTTCCCTCAATTACTTAAATGTCTCTCTGCAACCATGAATGTATATTTTCTAGTTCAGTCTTTTCTGTTATGTTGACCTACTATATAAAATTTGTGATCCATTACAACTGCTTTGTACAGTCTCAGGAGGAGACTTTGTGGATCATAGGCATGCATTTTTAGAAGGTTGGCTTTATTTAGTTATATAATTATTATTTATTTTTTTCCAACAACAGCATCCTGTTCACGTGCAGAACTGAATAAGGTCCCAATCCTGGAAAGACTTACAAATGTGAGTAACTCTATATACATTAACAGTTCCACTGACTTACTCAGGTGGGTGGTTGCAGAATCAGGACTGAAACTTAATGAAACTGTCTGAATATAAGACATAAATTGGCAGGCATAGAAAATTACTTTACCCTGCTATTGTGTCTGCCAATAAAATATTATTTCTATTCAGAGCTGACAAACATTTATTAATAAAATATTTTTCATGTGAGTGCTTTGGGAACAAACAAACAAACAAAATTTGTTGATTTAATTCACTCACCCTCCCCGGAGCAGAGACTTCCAGTTGTTCTTACTTTATTGCATGGCAAGGTAAAAAAACAAAATGCCCACTTAATAAAAACCAAGCCACATGTTACATTTAAAACAAAACTGAAAATCGATAAGTAATGTAATTTAATTCTAAGCTAAAAGCAGAGAATTGATTGTTTAAAACTAAAAGGCAGCACGACCAGACTTTTTATACTTTAGCTATATTTATCTTTCTAGTGAAAGAGGTGGAACCTAGTGACTGTAGGTTTTTTAATTCTAGCTAAGCTTGCCTGGGACAGGACCAAAAGAAGAATGGTCTTGTGGATAAGCCCAGTTTCTTGGGTGGCCCTGACTTTCTCAGCTATGTAAAATGGCTCCTTTTCTAAGGCATACTCTGTACAAAAGGGATTTGTTGGGGATAGCTGGATCGGGAATCAAGAGGAACAGGTTCCATCCCCAGGTCTGTCAGTCTTGAGCAAGTCAATCAAAGCTTGATTCTGCAAGGTGCTGAGCTCTCTGGTCCCAATCTAGCAAAGCAATTTAAGCTCATGATGTATGTGAGTAAATCCCACTAAAATCAGAGCTTCAGTGTTTATGCACTTTTCTGAATCAGGGCCATCCTCCCACTGATTTCAGCCTAAATGAGGTGTTGCAGAAGTACGCCCTTCATCTCTCGGTGCTTCAGTTCGTCATATGTAAAATGGCAATAGTAATAATTACTGGTCACACAGCAGTCATGCATAGATAGCATGCCATACACATTAATGACAGGTTTCAGAGTAACAGCCGTGTTAGTCTGTATTCGCAAAAAGAAAAGGAGTACTTGTGGCACCTTAGAGACTAACCAATTTATTTGAGCATGAGCTTTTGTGAGCTACAGCTCACTTCATCGGATGCATACCGTGGAAACTGCAGAAGACATTATATACACACAGAGACTATGAAAAAATACCTCCTCACACCCCACTGTCCTGATAGTAATAGCTTATCTAAAGTGATCATCAAGTTGGGCCATTTCCAGCACAAATCCAGGTTTTCTCACCCTCCGCCACCCCACACACAAACTCACTCTCCTGCTGGTAATATTTGACAGGTTTCAGAGTAACAGCCGTGTTAGTCTGTATTCGCAAAAAGAAAAGAAGTACTTGTGGCACCATAGAGACTAACCAATTTATTTGAGCGTGAGCTTTCGTGAGCTACGAAAGCTCATGCTCAAATAAATTGGTTAGTCTCTAAGGTGCCACAAGTACTCCTTTTCTTTCTGCTGGTAATAGCCCATCCAAAGTGATAACTCTCTTCACAGTGTGTATGATAATCAAGGTGGGCCATTTCCTGCACAAATCCAGGTTCTCTCACCCCCTTACCCCCCTCCAAAAACCACACACACAAACTCACTCTCCTGCTGGTAATAGCTTATCCAAAGTGACCACCCTCCCTACGATGTGCATGATAATCAAGGTGGGCCATTTCCAGCACAAATCCAGGTTTTCTCACCCCCCCCACCCCTATACACACACAAACTCACTCTCCTGCTGGTAATAGCCCATCCAAAGTGATAACTCTCTTCACTTTTACCAGCTATTACCAGCAGGACAGTGGGGTGGGAATAGGTATTGTTTCATATTCTCTGTGTATATATAAAGCCTGCTGCAGTTTCCACGATATGCATCTGAGGAAGTGAGCTGTAGCTCACGAAAGCTTATGCTCTAATAAATTGGTTAGTCTCTAAGGTGCCACAAGTCCTCCTTTTCTTTTTGCAAATACAGACTAACACGGCTGCTACTCTGAAACCTCTCTTCACAGTGTGTATGATAATCAAGGTGGGCCATTTCCAGCACAAATCCAGGTTTTCTCACCCCCTTGAGGAACTCCACCATGATTTCAACAATTTCCATCCCACCATCAACCTCAGCCTGGTCCAGTCCACACAAGATATCCACTTCCTGGACACTACAGTGCTAATAAACAATGGTCACATAAACACCACCCTATACCGGAAACCTACTGACCGCTATTCCTACCTACATGCCTCCAGCTTTCACCCTGACCACACCACACGATCCATCGTCTACAGCCAAGCTCTGCGATACAACCGCATTTGCTCCAACCCCTCAGACAGATACAAACACCTACAAGATCTCTGTCAAGCTTTCTTACAACTACAATACCCACCTGCGGAAGTGAAGAAACAGATTGATAGAGCCAGAAGAGTTCCCAGAAGTCACCTACTACAGGACAGGCCTAACAAAGAAAATAACAGAATGCCACTAGCCGTCACCTTCAGCCCCCAACTAACACCCCTACAACGCATTATTAAGGATCTACAACCTATCCTGAAGGATGACCCAACACTCTCACAAATCTTGGGAGACAGGCCCGTCCTTGCCTACAGACAGCCCCGCAACCTGAAGCAAATACTCACCAACAAACACATACCACACAACAGAACCACCAACCCAGGAACTTATCCTTGCAACAAAGCCCGTTGCCAACTGTGCCCACATATCTATTCAGGGGACACCATCACAGGGCCTAATAACATCAGCCACACTATCAGAGGCTCGTTCACCTGCACATCCACCAATGTGATATATGCCATCATGTTCCAGCAATGCCCCTCTGCCATTTACATTGGTCAAACTGGACAGTCTCTACGTAAAAGAATAAATGGACACAAATCAGATGTCAAGAATTATAACATTCATAAATCAGTCGGAGAACACTTCAATCTCTCTGGTCACGCAATCACAGACATGAAGGTCGCTATCTTAAAACAAAAAAACTTCAAATCCAGACTCCAGCGAGAAACTGCTGAATTGGAATTCATTTGCAAATTGGATACTATTAATTTAGGCTTAAATAGAGACTGGGAGTGGCTAAGTCATTATGCAAGGTAGCCTATTTCCCCTCGTTTTTTCCTACACCCCCCACCCCCAGACGTTCTGGTTAAACTTGGATTTAAACTTGGAGAGTGTTCAGTTTGGATGAGCTATTGCCAGCAGAAGAGTGAGTTTGTGTGTGTGTGTGTGTCCCCGGAAAGGGGGGGGGGTGAGAAAGCCTGGATTTGTGCTGGAAATGGCCCACCTTGATTATCATGCACATTGGAGGGAGAGTGGTAACTTTGGATAAGCTATTACCAGCAGGAGAGTGAGTTTGTGTGTGTAGGTTTTCTCACCCCCCCACCCCCATACACACACAAACTCACTCTCCCTACAGTGTGTATGGTAATCAAGGTGGGCCATTTCCAGCACAAATCCAGGCTTTCTCACTCCCCCCACTTTTCCCGGGACACAGACACACACACAAACTCACTCTCCTGCTGGCAATAGCTCATCCAAACTGACCACTCTCCAAGTTTAAATCCAAGTTTAACCAGAACGTCTGGGGGTGGGGGGTGTAGGAAAAAACGAGGGGAAATAGGCTACCTTGCATAATGACTTAGCCACTCCCAGTCTCTATTTAAGCCTAAATTAATAGTATCCAATTTGCAAATGAATTCCAATTCAGCAGTTTCTCGCTGGAGTCTGGATTTGAAGTTTTTTTGTTTTAAGATAGCAACCTTCATGTCTGTGATTGTGTGACCAGAGAGATTGAAGTGTTCTCCGACTGGTTTATGAATGTTATAATTCTTAACATCTGATTTGTGTCCATTTATTCTTTTACGTAGAGACTGTCCAGTTTGACCAATGTAAATGGCAGAAGGGCATTGCTGGCACATGATGGCATATATCACATTGGTGGATGTGCAGGTGAATGAGCCTCTGATAGTGTGGCTGATGTTATTAGGCCCTGTGATGGTGTCCCCTGAATAGATATGTGGGCACAGTTGGCAACGGGCTTTGTTGCAAGGATAAGTTCCTGGGTTGGTGGTTCCGTTGTGTGGTATGTGGTTGTTGGTGAGTATTTGTTTCAGGTTGCGGGGCTGTCTGTAGGCAAGGACTGGCCTGTCTCCCAAGATTTGTGAGAGTGTTGGGTCATCCTTCAGGATAGGTTGTAGATCCTTAATAATGCGTTGTAGGGGTGTTAGTTGGGGGCTGAAGGTGACGGCTAGTGGCGTTCTGTTATTTTCTTTGTTAGGCCTGTCCTGTAGTAGGTGACTTCTGGGAACTCTTCTGGCTCTATCAATCTGTTTCTTCACTTCTGCAGGTGGGTATTGTAGTTGTAAGAAAGCTTGACAGAGATCTTGTAGGTGTTTGTCTCTATCTGAGGGGTTGGAGCAAATGATCACTTTTGATAAGCTATTACCAGCAGGAGAGTGAGTTTGTGTGTGTATGGGGGTGGGGGGGTGGTGAGAAACCTGGATTTGTGCTGGAAATGGCCCACCTTGATTATCATGCACATCGTAGGGAGGGTGGTCACTTTGGATAAGCTATTTCCAGCAGGAG
Source organism: Lepidochelys olivacea (assembly GCF_965140295.1). Lineage (NCBI taxonomy): Eukaryota > Metazoa > Chordata > Testudines > Cheloniidae > Lepidochelys > Lepidochelys olivacea. Next base: position 40,620,134 of record NC_140414.1, on the reverse strand, counting down.
AGTGAGTTTGTGTGTGTGGTTTTGGAGGGGGGTGAGGGAGTGAGAGAACCTGGATTTGTGCAGGAAATGGCCCACCTTGATTATCATACACACTGTGAAGAGAGTTATTACTTTGGATGGGCTATTACCAGCAGGAGAGTGAGTTTGTGTGTGGGGGGGGTGGAGGGTGAGAAAACCTGGATTTGTGCTGGAAATGGCCCAACTTGATGATCACTTTAGATAAGCTATTACCATCAGGACAGTGGGGTGTGAGAAGGTATTGTTTCATGGTCTCTGTGTGTATATAATGTCTTCTGCAGTTTCCACGGTATTCATCTGATGAAGTGAGCTGTAGCTCACGAAAGCTCATGCTCAAATAAATTGGTTAGTCTCTAAGGTGCCACAAGTACTCCTTTTCTTTTTACATTAATGAATGGAAGATACTATGGTGGTAAGTACCATAGAAAGCCTTATAAATAAAAAAATAGTAAAGGCTTAAAGTGAGCTGGATCACATGGAGGAGTAAACCCAATTGAAAAAAATAAGGGCCTTTGATTTTTTGGCTTTGAAAACATTCTTTATTATTGCATAATGTAAAAGAAACCTTAGCCCAGGAAAGCAACAGGCACTGCAAGTCAGTGTATCATATGTAGCAAACACAGATTCCTACTGCACTTCACTCCCGTGCAGGGCACCACATCAGACATTATGGGTGGTTTTCAGCTTCAAATTGCTCCCGCAAGGCATCCCTAATCCTTGCAGTCCCGAGCTGGGCCCCTCTAATAGCCCTGCTCTCTGGCTGTTCAAATTCAGCCTCTAGGTGTTGAACTTCCGAGTTCCATGCCCGAGTGAATCATTCACCCTTCCCTTTACAAATGTTATGGACGGTACAGCACGCGGATATAACTGCAGGGATGCTGTTATTGGCCAGGTCCAGCTTCCCATATAGAGAGAGCCAGCGACCCTTTAAACGGCCAAAAACACACTCCACAGTCATTCTGCACCGGCTCAGCCTGTAGTTGAACCGCTTCTTGCTGCTGTCAAGGTTCTCTGTGTAGGGTTTCATGAACCATGGCATCAAAGGGTAAGCGGGGTCTCCAAGGATCACAACGGGCATTTCGACTTCCCCTAGGGTAATCTTCTGGTCTGGGAAAAAAGTCCCAGCTTGCAGCTTCCTGAACAGGCCAGTGTTACGAAAGATGTGTGTGTCATGCACCTTTCCGGGCCAGCCTGCGTTAATGTCAATGAAACGCCCATGGTGATCCACAATCGCCTGGAAAACCATAGAGAAATAGCCCTTCTGCTTAACGTACTCGGAGGCTAGATGGGCTGGTGCCAGAATTGGAATATACATCCCATCTATTGCCCCTCCGCAGTTTGCGAAACCCATTTGTGCAAAGCCAGCCACAATGTCATGCACGTTACCCGGAGTCATGGTTCTTCTGAACAGGATGCGATTGATATCCCTGCAAACTTGCATCAACACAATTCCAACGGTTGACTTTCCCACACCAGACTGGTTAGTGACTGATCAGTAGCTGGAGTTGCCTGGAGTGTCTGGAGTTGCCAGCTTCCAGATTGCAATAGCCACCCGCTTCTCCACTGTCAGGGCAGCTCTCAATCGTGTGTCCTTGCGCCGCAGGGTGAGGGCGAGCTCCTCACACAGTCCCATTAAAGTGGCTTTTCTCATCTGAAAGTTCTGCAGCCAGACACTGCTCGTCATCCCAGACTTGCATGATGATGTGATCCCACTACTCAGTGCTTGTTTCCCAAGCCCAAAAGCAGTGTTCCACGGTAGTGAGCATGTCCGTGAATGCCACAAGCAAACTCGTGTCATTTGCGTTACTCGAGTTGATATCTTCGGAGCCCTCACTGTCACTTTGGATCATAGGAATAACTCGACTGCCAAACATGATGTGCTGGCAAGACTCATCAGCATATTCCTCAGCAATTCGGGCTCCATTCCCGCAGAACGAAAGGGAAGACAGAGCGCGCAGTACAAAAACCATTGAAAGACTGTGCCCAATGTGGACAGAAGCAAAGGGACTGCTGGGATGCGAACCGATGCATCACGGGGCATTGGGACAGGACCCAGAATGTCCCGCACTCCCCGCCTCCCTCCCACAAGCCACAGCACCAGAATAGGAAGAGGTGCTCTGTAGGATAGCTGCCCACAATGCACCGCTCCCAATGTCGCTGCAAGAGCTGCAAATGTGGCCATGCCAATGCGCTTGCAGTTGTCAGTGTGGACAGACTGCAGCGCTTTCCCTATTGCGCTCTACGAAGGTGGGTTTAACTCACAGCACTCCACATCTGCAAGTGTAGCCATGCCCTCAGAGTGTCACCATGAAATAAAAGGTGGAACAGATTGTTTAGCATAAGGAATTAACATGTATTGCAAGAGACGATTTTAAGTGAAGTGGGCAGTTAACACCTCTGCAGTTGTAAGACAAAGGAAAGTTAGTGGGTTACAGATTGTTGTAATCAGCCATAAATCCAGTGTCTTTACTGAATCCATGATTTGTAGTGTCTAGCAAAGTTATGAATTTAAGCTCCCAGTCTTGTCTTTTGAAGGTGTTGTTCAGGTTTCCTTTGCGGATGAGGACTGAGAGATCAGAGATGGAGTGATCCTTTTGTGAAGTGTTCACCCACGCGTGATATGGTGTTTTTGTCTTTTATCATTTTTCTGTGTGAGTTCATTCTACTTGTCGATCCTTGTGTCTGAATCATTGATTTGTTGTTCATTTTACAATTATATTTTAAAGTTAAAAAGAAAATCCATTCTTTAAAAAGGCCAGTTAATTTATAAAATGTTAATGTAGGTGACACTTTCTTCTGATTATGAGTTTCCACTCAAGCAGTTCAGCAATCCGGGGAGGGCTGTGGTACAGCATTTTAGTTTAATATTATATTGCCCTTTAGAGACAAAATACATGAGATGTTTGAAATCACAAGCTGCTGAAGCCAGAATAAAACTCTGGGAAGGCAGGAGATTATTTATGATCACCCATGGCTTTAATTGGTTAATATATTTTTCACTTCTAAAGTGGCAAAATCATAATCTGGATCCAACATTACAAAATGGCTAGGTGCTGGATCCTGCCCCTGCCAATGGAAGCAGGATCAAGCCCTCAGTGATCTAGCATATGCAAATCTCTCTCAAAGAATTCCAAGATTTTTATAAACTGGGGGACATTCTTTTCACCAATCTGGACCAAGGGCTGAATGTCCCCAAAATAATTCCTACAGTATATATTATAGAAAAAACATCCAACATTTACACTGCTGCCCACATGTAACATTGTGCCCTTTATGCCCATAGTTTAGTTATTCAGAAGGTCTCTGCTGGCATAGTTTCTTGGGCCAGACACTCTCAGATGACAACTAGTATTTTATACAACTTCCTGAGTCAAATATTTTAATCTTACACATACTGTGTGAGCATTGACTCTTTTCTCCCTCCCTCTCATGCTCCCTCCTCCCCTGCTTTTTTTACTTGGATTTTATAATTTGATTGATTTGAGCATTTGGGGGTCTGCATACATGCCAACACAAATTCATTATAATGGTTGTAATGTAGTTTCAGTCTGATTTGATAGCAAGTGTAACCTCATCTTACATTTTCTCTTTCAATATCCCATGAGTGAATCCATAAACTAAGCATACTCCAATACCAGTAAGATTTTTTCCTTCTTATACAATATATTACCTGGAGGACCTTACTTTGTCTGTAGGATCTGGCCATCTCAGGATAAAATCCTGGCTCCACTGAAGTCAGAGAGGTCAGAATTTCACTATCAAGCTCTAATGTGACTCCTTCCATGTGTGAGGAAATGTTTGGAGGATTGGGCCCTCTGTATATCTGCACTAATGCAGAAGACAGTAGGCTGACTTGGACTCTGATCCTGTAAACTGCACACACATTAATTTTAAACTCGTGAGCAGTCCCACTGCCTTTGCAGGACCAGGCAACTTAACTCGATCATGTAGCACCACCATGAGGAAAAACAAAGAAAAAAATCTAATGTGTTTCTAAAATTCAATTTGGTCTAATCTGGGGACACAAACACCAATCAAAATTGTCTAATTATTTCACAGCAGCTCTACAGAGAGGAGTAAAGTTGCTTAAGTATAGTCAGTGTGCATTTCTGAACCTTGACATATCAGGATTTCTTTAAAAGTTAATCTTAACTCTGAATTCCCCGGGTTTATAAATACTTGTTTTTGGAATAACTGCTACATCCCTTTATTGTATTTAACTGTAAATTACTGATATGTGCTATCGATCTTAACTCCATTTTAACAGGTTTTATTTGGGATTTTTGAAGGTAGTACATGTAGGACATGGTTGAATATAGTAAAAAATGACTGTGGAATGGCAAACCACTCTTTGAAAGCTGCGGACAGATTGTGTATAGTGGGATTTTTTAGCATATTGAGTGATGTCTGAAGATGGAGCTGTTCACTAAGTTTTGGAGAACAAAAAAGGTGTATCAGTGCATAAACATTTACAACACAAACTTTATAGCGGCAGTTGATGTAATCTTTTATATTACATATAAACAAATCTGATACACATCATATACACCATCATGCATTATATATAAAGTTGATCTCTCTTTCTCTAGAGATATAGATAGATATATTCTCCAGGATATGCAAAATCATGTATAACATACATAGAATGCCTCATTCCAGAAAGGAAGAGTCAATAGAATTAATCAAGAGAAACATGGAAATGATCACATATTTGTGTTTTACCGTAATATTCTTGATAAATACAAAAAGAAAACATTAATTTATACTTTCAAGGTACATCACTGTCTCCCCCTTATTTTGTGTTCCCTCCACATTACTTTTTTATTTATATTATATACATGCATATTATGTATATATGTGTGCGTATAGTGATTAGATTTCGTCATGTTATACTCATAGTTGACATCTTTTCAATAATCATGGCAGTAAAGCTGTCAGCTACAGCTAAAGTTGTCAGTCTTTCCAGTCTTTTGCAAATATACCCTCACACAGGACAATCTTTCAAAGATGGATTAATGTAATCAAAATACAGTGAATTTTAAAAATGCACATAATTAGCAACAAAAAAAGCTCGTGTGTTTCTCTTATTTGTCAGTGTTTTTGTGTTGCAGGTTGGCACTAATTTACCGCCTGTCCTCTCCCACCTTCAGTGGACAGTAAAGGATCTGATCCTGTCAAAACACACATATGGGGCTTTTCATAAGCATAAAATTAAGCATGTGCATAAACTGTTGAAGGATCAGGGCCTAACACATAATAGAGGCAGTCCTATTACACACTAGCACGTTTATATACATGTCTCACACAGGAATGCGCATGCACACACATAGAGCTGGGATTTAGAATAACTATAAAAGAATATGTACTTTTCCAGAAACTTGAAAGGGATTTTTGTCCAAGTCTCACAAGGAGAACACACTGTGTTTGGTTAATTAAGTACAATTATTATAATGCTGGCTTTTAACGTGGCTCTTACCTTCCTTCCTACAGGAATCACAACATAAGCATAGCCTGAAGGTACTCAGTCCATTACTTATTTAGGATGGATTATCTACCTATCCATCTTTTTCAGTGTTGCTTAGAAAAGAATAAATTTTGGATTTGCAATAAACCATAATACTCTCAAACACACAATCACACACCAGTTTTTTTCCCCCTTTCATTATCGGTCAGTTTAATTAAGACATTTTAATCAAACTCCTGTGCAGGTATAGTAAGAATTAATATCTGAAAACGAGCAAGCTGTCTATTTTTTTTTTCATTTAACTTTTTAAAGAGCATGCATAAATAATGCAAAATATCATCAACACCTTGTCTAATTTCCAGACTTAAATCCTGAAGCTTTACATAGTCTCGAAACAACAAACCGCTTCCCCCCACCAGGGTATATATTACTAATGAGATAACTAGCACTGTTTTAGTTAATTTTTTTCTGTGGGCTGTAACTTGGCATAAATATTTACCTGGGCCTTAAAAATGTCAAGAAAATCTCAGCCTGGAAGCATATTTTATATTCAAAATTAAGAGCCTGATCATAAAAGTCCCTCTATTCAAGGAATTCCCATTCAAGAATCAGTACCCACTGATTTCAATGCAAATTCCAAGTATGTAGCACTTACAGCTCAGGTCCTAAAACATGAAAAACATTAGATCAGTGGTTCTCAGACTTTTATATTGGTGACCCCTTTCACACTGCAAGCCTCTGAGTGTGGCTTATAAATTAAAAACATATTTTTTATATTTAACACTATTATAAATGCTGCAGGGGAAGCAGGGTTTGGGGGAGGCTGACAGCTTGCGACCCCCCATCTAATAACCTTGCGACCCCCTGAGGAGTCATAACCCCCAGTTTGAGAACCCCTGCATTAGCTTGTGGGTAAGGTGTATAAAAGTAAAATTCCCAGAATTTTGCTGTGTTAAACTGCTTTTTTGGGCTAATAAAACTCAAAATCACTGCAATCTGGAACATCACTAATTCTTAATAAACTATTTTAGTTTGAAAAAATGTCAAAATATATTTACCTGTGAAAAACTGCTACTCTGCACATACACCAGCCACTTTTCAAAAATTATTTTTTTTAAAATGACTTATTTATGGTGCAGCAGCATCTAGACAAGTTTCCAGTTGAGATTAGGGCCTCATTGTGCTAGGCGCTTTATAAACACAGAGTAAAAGATCATCTCTGCCATGCAAAGATCAAACTGACAAGATTAAACAAATGGGTGTAATGTACAACTGGAAGGTGTGGAACAGGGAGGACAAGGAAAACATGCATTTACATAGCCCAGATGTGTGTGCAGCTTAGGGTGACCATATGTCCCGTTTTGGCTGGGACAGTCCCTTTTTTAAGCCCTGTCCCGGCCGTCCCGACTTTCTTGGCAAGAGCAAATGGGAAAATGTCCACTTTTGTCAAAAAAGTGGGGTGCGAAAGAACATGAAGGGGGCGAGTGGTGTTGCCAGCCCCAGACTCACGTGTGTATGTGTGTGTGTGGGGGAGGTAGGCAAGGCCACGGGTGAGCAGCGATGTCAGCTCCAGCACCGCATGGGGTGGGGAGCATCTCGAGCCAGCCCGGTGCTGAGGTTGGGTGGGGGTGGGAGGGTTATCCCCATGCATTGTCCCGTTTTCTCTTTGAGAAATATGGTCACCCTTGTGCAGCTAGATGGTTTCAGATTGGTTACTGCACATTAGAGCAGTGTGAAACAAACACAATGAAACCAAAACTCAGGCCCGGTTATCTAAACTATTCATACAGTTTTGTGAACCTAGGCCAAGTTTCAAGTTAACTTTGACTAAGGTTCCAGTGAACTTATGAGTGTTTATGTTTTGAGCTGGAAAACATATCAGACTTTATGGTTTTGGATGCCAAATCAAGAAACCTCAGTGTCTATGGGTGAGTGTCACTGACATTATGGATTCATTTGAACTAAGTCACAAATGTAAAGATTCTGTTTGATCTAAAAGATGCCAACAAACACAAAGCAAAAAACAGGACAAAGGTTTATGTGAGCCGCTGTGAACTATGATCCAAGACATTTGCACAGCTTCACTGTACATACTGGACCAATGTACTTTTTAAAACTGCCAACAACCTTTTATAACAAGGATGGAATCAAGCTCAAGGATCAATGCTGATTGCAACAGCATCAGTATGACACACAGAGACACATAGTCACTCCAGTAGGGAGGTCCCAAATCACTTAGAGCTCTGGAGCTCAAAACCAACAGTTTAAGCTCCACACAGAAATTGAGAAATTAATGGGCAGCCAGCACAGATCCCAGACATTGGTAACATATGCCACTGAGAGGTGCCGCTTAACAAGCAGACTGCTGCACTCTGCACCAGCTTGAGTTTCTGCATAGATTTAAGGTGTATCCTATGTAGAGCACATTGCAGGTCTCAAGGTAAAAAAGTCATAGATGATGGTAGCAAGGTCCATTTCTGAAAGGTCAAAATCCATCTTTTCTTCATTCACCTTTAACATTCTCAGATATGCCTGTCGGATTTAGCTTTTCCTTTGTGTGGAGACAATGAAATCATTTCTCTGCATATTTTTAACATATCCCTCAAACTTCTGATGTTGTCTTCCATCTCTAAGGCTATGTCTACACTACCGCGGTAAGTCGACCTATGCTACGCAACTCCAGCTCTGTGAATAACGTAGCAGGAGTCGACGTAGCTTAGGCTGAGTTACTGCGGGGTCTACACCATGGCGGGGGGAGAGGGGGTTGATGGGAGAAACTCTCCCATCGACTTACCTCACTCTTCTCATCGGGGGTAGAGTACTAGACCCGCTAAATCGACCACCCGGTGGATCGATCTCAGAGCGTCGATCCCGGCTGTAGTGTAGACCTGCCCTAAGATTGTTTCTTCTGATTTGCTCAGCTGCTCATTTGCATTTATTGAAGAGATTATAGGAAGAATCCACTGCAGTACTTTCTAAAAAAGCTTTTCTGTTTCAGAATGAAACTTTGATTCTCTAACAAATCTATTTCAGTCATTGGTTTCATGAGGTTTGGTTACCCATTATCCGATGAATGGGAAAAAGGACTTCATAGACATATTAGGATAATGCAAACATCTCTCCATAGATTTTCTTGGTTGTAAAATGTTGAGCAGAATCAACCAGATTTATCTGGTAATTGTAGAGAAAATAAATGCCATTGAGCCTAGGATCTCTGACTCGCAGTGTGTGCTCATTTTGACTGTTTATGTGAATTTCCCTATCTTTTCTTTTTAAATGTTTATCAGACATTCATTAACAAGAACTGTTTTTGCAACATTCTCTGCTATTGAAGGTTCTGCTGGGATATAATTGACTGCAAGATGAACTGTGTGTTATGAGCCAAAGGTGAGGGCTTATAAGGGTGCCAAGGTCAATGGTATCATTGTAGAGCTTCCAATAAAGAGGACTGTTGTTAGTAGAATGAGCCATTAAAAATATTTAAGGCCATATACTACCATCAATCTCAGCATGGAACTTCCATTGACATTTGACATCAGCTATAGTCCTGCCTTCAGATTCAGGGCAGTTAAACAGCCCTCAGTGATTTTTAAAATCTCAATTTACTAAATCTCTTTTAACAGCGTTCTATTGTCTGATGGGATAAAAAAAAAAAGACATCCCCCTCCACCCCTCTCTCTCACACACACACACGTTAACACTGAATAGTTTAACAAATTGAATAACATGCTTCAGAATCCACTGAAACTAAAATGTTATTTGTGAATTTCACCAGTAGTGTTCTAATTGATGGCATACTGCACAAAGGGCTTTCCTGTCATCTTTGTGTCACAGTTCTCACCAAGCCAGAAGCCAGAAAACTGAAATTCCAAACTATTCTGATCTGCAATACAAAACCACCACATAATTGGGCACAATTTGGTACTATTAGCAGCAGAAGCCGAAGCCAATATTGATCTTGAATTGCTGACGCTATTATGCTATATGTTTATTTACTGTACACTGACTCACTGAGGAAACAAGGAAACCATCTTGATCAACAGATGGTCTTTGCATTTAGACAAAACTGCATTTTGGAACAAGACAACGGTGGTTGCTACTGTTGGATTTCATCTTAAAGAAAAACAGCTTGCAAGCTTGCTAAATTCATAGAATCATAGAATATCAGGGTTGGAAGGGACCTCAAGAGGTCATCTAGTACAACTCCCTGCTCAAAGCAGGACCAACCCCCAACTAAATCATCCCAGCCAGGGCTTTGTCAAGCCTGACCTTAAAAACTTCTAAGGAAGGAGATTCCACCACCTCCCTAGGTAACGCATTCAGTGTTTCACCACCCTCCTAGTGAAAAAGTTTTTCCTAATATCCAACCTAAACCTCCCCACTGCAACTTGAGACCATTACTCCTTGTTCTGTCATCAGCTACCACTGAGAAATTGCCTCTTTACCTGAGGTGTGCTGATTTATATCTGCTATTCGCCCTCAGGTGGCTTTCTGCCATTTGGGGAGCAGACTATTTCAAGTCTAGTCTAGAATAACTCAGAGAATTGTATTTAAAAATGGCCCATACAATTTTATGCCTCACTCACCAATTTCCAAATAAAAGCACTTTTGCTCATGAGTAAAAATATTCAGGTTTCAGCTGCAAGAGAAAGCAAGAAGGAAAGAGTCTTATGCAAATTTTGGAATAATAATTAGGTTATTAAAAGTTTTTTATTTAATCAGAATTTCATTACAATCTCAGCAGTTTACTCTGGTTCAAAGATTTCACTCACCCCAGCCAATATAAGAACATCCTATAATACAGCTATTTTATTTTATCTGACAGTCATCATTAAGAGCTAAACAAAACCTCAGGCCTTCCTCCTGCTCCAAAGTGCAGATGGAATACTCTACGGTGCAGGTTTCCATGGCTGCTATGCATTTCATTATGAATAGAAACTCAAAAAAAAATCTGTAAAGACAAATTCTTGTCTAAAAGAATAATAATTAGTAGTAATTGAACTAAAACCTGGTTGATCTGTGTCATTTGGTTGTGAATGGTGTGAGTAAATAAATGGAGATATGATAGGCTTTATGGAATGCCCTAGGACTATACTGAAGGAGAATGCTGTGGACTCAGAAAAGTACATTTCCAAGATTCACTAACCTTGTTGATCTGCCACTTCTCTCCGTAGGGTGACCAGACAGCAAGTGTGAAAAATTGGGACAGGGCTGGGGGGGTGGGTAATAGAAGCCTATATAAGAAAAAAGACTCAAAATCAGGACTGTTCCTATAAAATCAGGACATCTGTCACCCTATCTCTCTGTGATAGTCAGAGCCCCAGTGACTTCTTCAATTCCTCCTTTTCATTATGGAACACATCCGTCCAATATGGGAACTGAAACAATACCATCTAAGTTATAGGACCAAAACCAACAGTGTGGATTCTGAATATCTAATATCAGATTCTTGTAGCAAAAATCTGAACAGTAAAAGATCCCCACCCACCCAAAAGACACACACATTTTTTTTTATTGCAGAGTAATTCTGAGTAATTAAATAATCTGGAAAAATTGTACTTTGCATTCAGGAAAGAGGTCTGAATTTGCTGAGTAAATGATTTCCCTTGAATTATTTGCTAAAATCTGGGAATAACTGAACTCTTCATTTCATGGTGAATCAGTTTTACTGGTGTGGGAGGACTGAATGATTTCCAGCTGGGAAAAGACCAGTATTCTCTTGGCTAGAAGAAGGTTTACCTTTAACTCACATACTGACATGGTGTGTGCTAACCATATGGTGGCTGTGGGCACGCTGTATGTGCACGAAGTGAAAGTCCAGCCACAGAATAGGGAATCTGGCAAACGGGCTACATTTCTTTAGAGAGTCTGAGCACTAGATGGCCAATGCAGTAAGATAAATAGTAATTTTCATGTATTCAAAAGTGCTCATTAAATTGAGTGTTATTCAGGAATGGGTCTCATACATGGTAAAGCTAAATTCCCCCTTCACACCCATTCTGCCACAGTGAGTTAATTGGGGTTGCATAGGTGTAACAAAGGGCAAGATTTTGCTCAATCATTTCCAGTGTGCATCTCTTACAACCTGACCTCATTTTATAAGTTCTGCAGGCAAATTGTGTTTTTAGATAAAGTTCCATTAAAAATGTTTAGAAATTGCTATTAACTCTATTGGCCTGATTTTTATTTACATTATATGCAGTGTTGGTGTAGCCATGTCAGTCCCAGGGTATTAGAGAGACAAGGTGGGTGAGGCAGTGTCTTTTATTGGATGAACTTCTGTTGGAGAACTCAGACTCTGTAAGCTGATGTAAGCTTGAAAGCTTGTTTCTTTTACCAACAGAAGTTGATCCAGTAAATGTTGATCCACCTTCTCTCTTATTTAATTTACAGTTTTACATTGTAACTCAGCTGATGTCAACAGATTTATCCTGATTTACATAGGTGTGAGATTAAGTCAGGCCACATGGCTCTGAAAATGAGAGAAAGTTAGAAAGGAGAACTAAGTTCTAATATTTAATGTGCTAAATGATTTTTCACATGGATGAATGTGAATGCCAAAGACACCAACAGTTCTGAAATCTTTATGACAAGTTGGAGGGGAGTGGTGTTGCTCCACTACAGTGATTTCTGCCTTCATCTTGAATTCTTCTAACTGTATTCCTTAGTTATTGGGTTTTGGCTTTTTCAGCCTGCTTGTTTAGAACTCTGACCCCAATGGCAAGTATTATATATACTCTAAGGCAACATTGTTTTCTAATTGGTGTAGAACCAGACTTGACCCTTGTGTTTGATTACTGGTGAAACTGGGTCAAATGAGGGGAGCTTCAAGAACTGCAAACACATTTCACTAGCTCAGCAACCAGGCTGCTCACATTGACAGACAGGAAACTTACTGAGAAAATAGCCAACTTTCCAAGATCATGTCATTCTATTCAGGGCTACCAAGTGTCATGCATCTGATGAGACACTCATGCATCTGGCAAGCAGTGTCACATTTCTGCATCTCCCCTGCATTTAAAGGTAGTTTTGTAAAATTATCTGCATAGATTTTTTGGGTAAAAGTATCCATATAATAGTCTGACAATGTAAGCAGAATGGCAATAAATTAGTTAAATGCACTTATGTTACTACATGATCTCCTGATGATTGTGCAGAAAAGCCATTGGAGGCCCTGCTAGCTGGTTGCAGAACTATCAGTGGACTTTATCTGGGAAAACATCGATTGCCCATTAGATGGACTGAGTCTTTGTCTACCTTCTCCCACTTTGTGCCAAATTATTCTGAGGCCTCTGTGGAGCCTGGGGTTGCAAGTTTACTTTCAGTACGAGAGTCACAACCTGGGTTCTGCTAACAAAGAATTAAAATTCATTAACTAATTCGTCTTTACAATACTTCTGAGGTAATTCTGCCCCTATTGTTAAGTGCTATTCCCATTTTTATCTAAGGGGTTGTCTACACACTAGTTAGTGTGCAGCAACCTGGGGTGTGAATATACAGCGCACTAGTCTGCCACTCACTAATTGAACGTGGAACTAATTGAACTAATTAAATGTGGATCCTGCTGCTGCGTACTAAAAGTTCAGCAGTGCGCATTGACATACTTCAGTGTCAACCAGGAGTATGTCAACGCACACTAGGGAACTTTTAGTAAGTCAACCAATTCCCTAGAGAGTCCTGGAAATATCTCATTATATAATATGGCTCCGCATACCAATATAGTATGTATATACAACATGATGGTGAAGTACTCAAATGGGTGGATCAAAAAAAGAAAGTTACTCTTTTAATTAAATGAGGGTAAAAAAATCACGAAGAAAAAGCAGATTTTCACATTAACTAGTGAACAGTGATTTTTGTATTTCATTTCCTTTTCAAAGACAAGCAAATAGTTTAGAGAAAACATCAATCACGGAGCATCTAAAAGGATTGGAGCATCATGCTTAAGAATAAAGCCTGAAGTCAAACTGACCTCAGCTACTTTGGGCCAGGTTCAGCTTTTTTTTCAGCTGTATGTATAGATTTGTTGATTCTGGGTGTAATGTGTGTATAATTAAGAGACACTAAATAAAAGGCAACAAATAAAAAAAGGAGATTTTGCACAACCTTAAACACCGGGGGTGGGAGGGGGGATAAAGGGGGGGGGGGAAGAGAATAGATACTAATCAGAAAGCAATGTCACACCTTAGAGATTTTATTTTAAAACAATTTGTATCTTAATTGCATGGATTTACTATACTTTGCATCTAGTTATCATTCCATAAGTAATTACTATTAGCATCTAGTGGTTCCAATTGGGGACTGAAGGGCCACTGTGCTAAAGATTGTAGTACACACATAAAATGGCACTAGTTATCAAAACCTAACAGCAGGACTTTTCAGGAAGCCACTTTTGAGAGCTGACTCATTACACTGATGACTGTCTTTTGAGGTATGCCTCCTTAAACTAATAATGTGTTTGTGCTAAGAAACAGAGAATTCTAGTAGGTTATCATAGCATGCCTGGCCTGTTAAAAGTATATGAATATTTATTACTCTATTTCTTTCCTCCTGATAATTGTTACTGCATCTTAGTCTGTGTTGTTTTACAGATTTAATTTGAAAAGCAGTATTGTTTGCACGGGATCAGTTGTTATGAACCACAGTACATATCATTCTAGGAACAATTGAATACAAGATTAATGTACTCAATTTCCTCTCTTTTCCTCTGTTGATCAGATCAGCATCTACTGTAGACAGTTGGGTGAGTTACCATCCCAGAATGGGAGCTAAACCCACAAACTGTGGGAGGACGAGCTTGAAATGTAAACTTGAAGCCAGGCTCTTAATAGTTTAAAACTTTTATTTTGTACTGTATCACTCACACTCACACACACAAGCTAGGAAATGCCAGAATTAAGGCTGCCCGTGCCCCTTTAATTTGGCCCCCTGCTGTGTATGCATTATGATACAGTCTTTAAATTACCTGATCACATAACATATGGAAGGTCACTGGAAAAAATAGTAAGTATAAGGAATCTCTCTCAAACTAGTAGAATCTTACAGAAAACTTCCAAGTCTATAAGCACTCCCACCCCCATGCTTTACAAGTGAAGCACTCAAAAAGTTAGAAATGTCCAAACTAAGGTTGCCTGTGCCCTAACTGCAGCCTTGTCATGTGTTTTGATGCAGCCTTTACTTGTATGGTCCCATACTTATTTTTCTACAGGACTATTCTTTCATTCACCGCACTGGCTGGGTGTTGAGCAGTGAGCGAGGCAGTATGTAATACATATTTTTGCCTTCACTGTTCAATTTGCTTCATTCACTGCAAATGGTACAAAATGTTCTGAATATTTATTCAGATTTATAAAAATACTAAAAAGGTTCCTAGCCATAAGCTCTAGGTGTTTAAGTTAAGTTTGTTAAGTTAAGTCTTGACCAAACTTAATACATTGTAAGTGCAGCAATCCAAAAATAACCCACCACAAATACCCCATTTTCAGATACCTGGGAAAAAAGATGACCTTTTGCAACATGCCCTCTGAAACCCTATTTCATTCTGTCCAAACTATCCATCTTGTCCAATGAAGACTCAGATGTGTTCTCCATTACACTGTTTACATGGATATACACTATGGTTACTGTGAAGAGAATTTGGCCAAAAATACAGCATGGGCGCACATGTGCTATGCACCATCCAAGCAGCATACTGAATGAGGGCAGGGATCTTCTGGCTAAACAGCAGGTGATTATGCAATTCAAGAGTATATTTGTAAACCATATGCACAAGTGGTCACTATTAAGATATGGGTACAGAGGGCTGTCTCTACATTAGTTGTTCCAAAGTCCTGGTCAGATATGTGAAAGGGAGATCTTCTCAGGACATTAAACAAATGCAAGAGAAAAACTCCAGGACATAATTAAGGAGAGTTATGTGCCTTCTCTTGCATTCTGTAGGCATTTTGCCCTAGCAAGGACTGCAGGATTTGCCCCATTATTCATATAGCATCATATATTCATAGATGAAATTTGACAGGCAAAAGACAAAAGGCCTAATTCTCTTCTCACATACACTTGTTTTACACCAGTATAACTGCATGGACTTTAATAGAGTTACTCCAGGTTTGCTTCAGTGTAAGTGTTAGAAGGACTGGGCCAAAAGAACACAATCTACAATAATTTGACCTAAGAGATCTTTGTCCCTTTTAAAATTGATCTGTTAACCTTCATTAAATTTGATTTATACTCCCAAATCTGAGGCTTGGAAAAAGGCATTTTAATTACAGTAGTTGGTTTTCCTTATATTTGCTCAGCCCTAGCACATAGACATTCATGAATAGGGAAGGTGAATGAATGCTCACCCCAAGTACAAACTCTGATTACAAACTCTGTGATTCAGATTAGAGGGCAGCCACAGATTAAATTTATCAATAATTCCACTCCCAGCTATCTGATTTCCAGACATTTGTTTTTCAGCAAATATGATTTCTTTAACTGGACCACACCTTTCAGAAAGGCCACAAACTTGTCATGCCCAGGCAGGTAGCAGATCTAATCTTATTTATTCATACCTTTGTCAGCAGTTAGGAAATCAGATTTATCAATCCATGTGAACATTAGTATTTTTTTCCAAGGTCTGGGAATTCTGTGAATAAAATGTCTGCCATCCTGAGAACATAGTCTCTGATTTTACTGAAAGGTGCATAAGGAAGGAACTTTCTTAGGTGTTAAGAGAAAAGAAAGGAGTGTTGTAGTATTAACTGGAGGCAATGGAGAAGCTCTTTATGTGTAATTATTATAAAACATTTAAAAAGCCATAAATTTCTGTGCCACATTGAATGGAGAAAATGAAATGAAAACTTGTGTCTTAGTTAAGAATGACAACTCTTTCATTTGAGATCACCATTTTGGTTTTACTCTACATATGTTCTGGGTTATACTTAAAAACAGCTTTAAAATTATGAATGAATTTTTCATATCAAATTTTCAAATCTTTGTTTTTGGACTCACAAAGGTTGATCCCAGAAATTTAGAGGCCTTGTTAATGCCCCTTTGAGAATACGCCCCTTTCTATTGCTAAATGAAATAATCAATGAAAGAAATAAAAAAAAAATCTCATTCTCTCCTAGAGCCTTGATTAACCACTGTTCCACCCAGTGTTAACATCCCACTTTGAGTCTCAACATCACTACCACCATCATTTCAGCTGAAAAACAACAGATTCCTTTGTGGAGTGGCTTCTTTTTCTCCACAGCAACTTAAATACGATGACTCACAGTGAGGAGGTATTAAAGAAAACATAGTCATCTATGAAAAAGATTTATTCCAAAGATTGGCGTAGTTAACTCACTTCAGACACTTTTTAAAAAAAATTAAGTGCACTGAAATTGAAACAAATTGTGAACAAAAATATTAAGCATGATTAAAAATTTCCCTTTTCATTTTTCACAGTTAAAATAGTTAACATTTTCTATATTCTAAGACTGTGAAGACATTAATCAATCTGGGATGGGTGCAACTAGAGATTCATAGAAGTGTAGGCCTGGAAGGGAGCTCGAGAGGTCTTCTAGTCCAGTCCATCCCCTACACAGAGCAAAACTGACTATTGTCTAGACCATCCCTGATGGGTGTTTGTCTAACCTGATCTTAAAAAAATCTCCAATAATGGAGATTCCACAACCGCCCTAGGCAATTTATTCCAGGATTTTTTTTTCTAATGTTCAACCTGTACCCCCTTTGCTGCAATTTAAACCCATTTCTTCTTGTCCCATCCTCAGAGGCTAAAGAGAACAATTTTTCTCCCTCCTCCTTGTACTTGAAAACAGTTATGTCCCCTCTCAATCTTCACTTCTCCAGACTAAACAAACCAATTTTTTCCAATCTTCCCTCATAGGTCATATTTTCTATACCTTTAATCATTTTTGTTGGTCTTCTCTGGACTTTCTCCAATTTGTCCACATCTTTCCTGAAATGTGGCACCCAGAACTGGACACAATACTCCAGCTGAGGCTTAATCAGCATGGAGTAGAGTGGAAGAATTACTTCTCGTGTCTTGCTTACAACACTCCCACTAATACATCCCAGAATGATGTTTGCTTTTTTTGTAACATTGTTATACCGTTGACTCATTTAGCTGGTCATCCACTATGACCCCTGTCATAAATATAAAGGGAAGGGTAAACCCCTTTGAAATCCCTCCTGGCCAGGGGAAAGCTCCTCTCACCTGTAAAGGGTTAAGAAGCTAAAGGTAACCTCGCTGGCACCTGACCAAAATGACCAATGAGGAGACAAGATACTTTCAAAAGCTGGGAGGAGGGAGAGAAACAAAGGGTCTGTGTCTGTCTGTAGTCGTTTTGGCCAGGGACAGAACAGGAATGGAGTCTTAGAACTTTTAGTAAGTAATCTAGCTAGGTATGTGTTAGATTATGATTTCTTTAAATGGCTGAGAAAAGAATTGTGCTGAATAGAATAACTATTTCTGTCTGTGTATCTTTTTTGTAACTTAAGGTTTTGCCTAGAGGGGTTCTCTATGTTTTTGAATCTAATTACCCTGTAAGATATCTACCATCCTGATTTTACAGGGGGGAATTCTTTATTTCTATTTACTTCTATTTTTTATTAAAAGTCTTCTTGTAAAACACTGAATGCTTTTTCATTGTTCTCAGATCCAAGGGTTTGGGTCTGTGGTCACCTATGCAAATTGGTGAGGCTTTTTACTAAACCTTGTCCAGGAAGTGGGGTGCAAGGTTTTGGGAAGTATTTTGGGGGGAAGGACGCGTCCAAACAGCTCTTCCCCAGTAACCAGTATTAGTTTGGTGGTGGTAGCGGCCAGTCCAAGGATAACGGATGTAATATTTTGTACCTTGGGGAAGTTTTGACCTAAGCTGGTAAAGATAAGCTTAGGAGGTTTTTCATGCAGGTCCCCACATCTGTACCCTAGAGTTCAGAGTGGGGGAGGAACCGTGACAACCCCCAGATCCCTTTCTGCAGTACTCCTTCTTAGGTAGTCATTTCCAAATTTTGTATGTGTGCAACGGATTGTTCCTTCCTGAGTGGAGTACTTCGCATTTGTCCTAATTGAATTTCATCCTATTTACTTCAGACCATTATTCCAGGTTGTCCAGATCATTTTGAATTTGAATCCTATCCTCCAAAGCACTTGCAACCCGTCCCAGCTTTGTATCATCCGCAAACTTTATAAGTGTACTCTCTATGCCATTATCTAAATCATTGATGAAGACATTGAACAGAACTGATCCCTGTGGGACCCCACTTGATATGCCCTTCCATCTTGATTGTAAACCACTGGTAACCACACTCTGGGAACAGTTTTCTAACCAGTTATGCACTCACCTAGATTGTATTTCCCTAGTTTGGTTATGAGAAGGTCATGCGAGA
Organism: Lepidochelys olivacea; assembly: GCF_965140295.1. Lineage (NCBI taxonomy): Eukaryota > Metazoa > Chordata > Testudines > Cheloniidae > Lepidochelys > Lepidochelys olivacea. The sequence continues at coordinate 40,601,272 of NC_140414.1, read as the reverse complement.
TAGTATCAAAAGCCTTACTAAAAATCAAGATATACCACATCTACCACTTCCCCATATCCACAAGGGTTGTTACTCTGTCAAAGAAGCTATTAGGTTGATTTGACATGAGTTGTTCTTGACAAATCCATGCTGACCGTTACTTCTCACCTTATTATCTTCCAGGGGTTTGCAAATTGATTGTTTAGTTATTTGCTCTATTATCTTTCTGGATACTGTAGTTAAGTTGACTGGTCTGTAATTCCTCGGGTTGTCCTTATTCCCCTTTTTATAAATTGGCACTATATTTGTCCTTTTCTCTCCTATCTTCCATGGCTTTTTGAAAACAATTGCTAATGGTTCAGATATCTCCTCAGTCAGCTCCTTGAGTATTCTAGAATGTATCTGATCAAGCCCTTGTGACTTGAAGACATCTTACCTAAGTAATTTTTAACTTGTTCCTTCACTATTTTAGCCTCTGGTACTACCTGATTTTAGCATTCATTAAGTTACATGTCCAATTGCTATTATACTTTTTGGTGAAAACTGAAACAAAAAGTCATTTATCACTTTTGCTGTTTCCACATTTTCTGTTATTGTTTCTCCCCCTCATTGAGTAATGGGCCTACCATGTCCTTGGTATTCCTCTTGCTTATGTCTCTAGCTAGTTTTATTTCATTTTGTGCCTTGGCCTTTCTAATTTTTTCCCTACATACTTGTGTTATTTGTTTATATTCATCCTTTGTAATTTGAACTAGTTTTCACTTTTTGTAGGGCTCTTTTTTGAGTTTCAGATCATTGACGAGCTCCTGGTTAAGCCAAGGTGGTCTCTTGCCGTACTTCCTATTCTTCCTATGCAGTTGGATAGTTTGCTGTTTTGCCCTTAATGTCGCCTCTTTGAAAAAAACTGCCAACTCTTGAACTGTTTTTCCCCTTAGACTTGCTTCCCATGGAATCTTACCTACCAACTCCCTGAGTTTGCTAAAGTCTGCCTTCTTGAAACCAGTTATCTTTTTTATGCTGTTTTCCCCTCCTACCATTCCTTAGAAGCATGAACTCTACCATTTCATGATCACTTTCACCCAAGCTGCCTTCCACTTTGTCTCAACCAGTTCTTCCCTATTTGTCAAAAGCAAATCTAGAACAGCTTCTCCTGTAGTAGCTTTTTCCACCTTCTGAAATACAAAATTGCCTCCAATACAATCCAAGAACTTGTTGGATAATCTGCACCCTGCTGTGTTATTTTCCCAACAGATGTCTGGGTAGTTGAAGTCTCCCATCACTACCACCAAGTCTTGTGCTTTGAATGGTTTTGTTAGTTGTTTATAAAAAGCCTCAGCAACCTCTTCTTCCTTGTTAGGTGGTCTGTAGTAGACCCCTTCCATGAAACCACCCTTGTTTTTTACCCCTTTTATCCTTACCCAGCTATTTTGAAGCCTGTCTCCTATTTTCATCTCAACCTCAGTCCAAGTACATACATTTTTGCTATAGAAGGCAACACCTCTTCCCCCCTTTTCCCTGCCTGTCCTTCCTGAGCAAGCTGTACCCCTCTATACCAATATTCCAGTCATGTGTATTATCCCACCAAGTCTCTGTAATGCCAACTATGTCATAGTTGTGTTCATTAACTAGCATTTCTAGTTCTTCCTGCTTATTCCCCATACTTCTCGCATTAGTATACAGACTTCTAAGATACTGATTTGATTTCCCCCTATGTTCTCTCTTGTCTCTCCCTTATCCTTGCTATAACGGTATATGTTCCCCTCAGATTCCAGCCCTTCATGTTTTTGACTTACCTGTAGGCTTTTGTCTCCTGCCCCCATTGAGCCTAATTTAAAGCCCACCTCACCAAGTTAGCCAGTCTGTATCCAAATATGCTCTTCCCCTTCCTTGATACGTGGATCTCATCTCTGCTTAGCAGTCCTTGTTCCTGGAACATCATCTCATCTCAAGGAAGCCAAAGGCCTGCTGGTGACACCATCCTTGCAGCCAAGCATTCACCTCCAGATTGAATCTCTCTCTGCCTGGGCCCCTACCTTTGATCAGAAGGATTGAAGCAGCTCCTTTACCCTTTTTCCCAGAGCTCTGTAGTCACTTCTGATCTGCTCAAGGTCATACTTCACAGTATCATTAGTGTCCACATGGATGAGTAGCATGGGGTAGAAGTGAGAGGTCTGGATGGTCCTCAACAGTCCCTCCATAATGTCTTGAATAAGGGACCCTGTCAGGCAGCATACCTCCTATGGTGCCATATCAGGTTGACAAATGGGTGCCTGTCCCCCTCAGAAGAGAATAACCAACCACCACTACCCAACATTTCCTCCTGGGAGTGATGGCTGTGATCCTCCCAGCCTTGGGTGTACATCGTTTCTTCTCCTCCACCTTTGGGGAGGATTCCTCATCACTCATTACCAGGGCAGCAAAATGGTTCTTCATCACTATGGTGGGTGGGTTGGGAGTAGGTGTGGACCACTGCCTGCTGCTAGAAGTAACAAACAGCCAATGTCTTCCCTGTGACAGAGCCATATTGTCCTCCCCTACAGGTGTGACAGTAGTCCTCTCTAGCTGGATAGCGTCCTCAGCCTTGGACATCTCCATATGAATACTCTCAGTGAATTCCTCATGTGCACAGATGCTCCTCAGCCTAGCCACCTCCTCCTATCGCTTTCCCACCTGTTTCCTGAGACATTCTGCCAGCAGACACCTTTCACAATAGGTTTCAGTGCCAAAAGTACTCCTTTTCTTTCACAATAGACCATCCAGTGTGAAAGGTATTAAATTTATGGGCCAAATTTAACCCTCAGATTCTATTCTATTCAAGTTCTTATTACATGCCCAGCCTCATGGCACCTGCACACCTTTATGGTATCTGATGTGATGCTCTTATTGACTTCAGTAGGGATCTAAGAACTCAAAGGGCAGATGTAGCCCATTGACTGTAGAACAGTGAATTTATTTACAGGTTTGTTTACTGTGTTATTTTTAGTCCCTATATCCAGAAAAATGTGATATTACTCTTCATTCTCTAAGATCTTTCTTTTCAAGATATGTGGATCCTTTAAACTCTATGCCTATTTTCTCTCCTCTGAGCCATCTATTTATGGTCTAAGAGGGGAGATGAGAAAGCAAGCCCCCAAAATAGGGGTGGAAAAGATTAAAATGCAAATAAATGATAGTACATTTTAAGGCTGCAACTCTAGTTTGTATCTGATAGAAAGGCAGCACAGCAGGTTTCCCCCTGTTACTGTGACAGGTCACCATTTCTAATCTCAGGGTCATTTCCACGTTCTCTCTATGATAATTGCTTGAGTTGACATCTATCCTGACCTTTATTTACTTTGGCCTTTCTGACTGTGGAGTGTCACACAAGCAAGAGACGACAGAAGTCCCATAAAATGCAGTGATGATTAAGGAATGAGCATATTACCCCTGTGACCTTTGGTGTTAATAGATGTATGCTATGTTATGCTATTTTAACCCCTTAAGGTGGCACACAGTACAAATATTTGTCTTGTTTCTGTGGGACTTCAGAGAGCTATATCACTGACTTTATTATTTGTGTATGAAATACTGTAAAAATGTTCAAATATAAGCTTTTATTCTGGTCCCTGATGCTGTAATTTAGGAACAATACATACCTAAATTACCCAAATTGGACATCTGGACTTGGTTTTATAGCTTTGGCTCCCTCTGTTAGGTAATACCACTGAACATAAAAGGTATCAGCCTTCCTCTTGTTAAGCTAGGCCATGATGCTACTCCTAGTGAAGTCAATGGCAGTTTATCCTCTGACATTAATGGGAAGAGAATCAGGCTCCCAAAGCTCAAGATAACTGTTCTTGAAAAGAGGGTGGGTACGGTCTAGAGGAACTTCCTAAAAGTTATCTTGCTATCTGTTTCCATAAAGACATTCTTCCTGCTCATTTCACCCCAGATTTTAATCAAGCAGTTGGATAACTTTGTGGTGTGTATAGTTTGTCACCTGGCCAGTATTTGACTGGCCTGGCTTTTTTTTATTATATGAATTTGCCAGAAAAATAATTTAATCTGCCAGGTTTTTTTATGTGGGTCTAAAAATTTTAATTATTTTCACCATACACTGAATATCTAATGTTAAAAATTTGTGTACAGCTAAAGATGCTGCAGTGTTACCACTTCCACAGTTTAAGCGATGATAGATCAAAACTGTCGAAAAATACTGTCAATAGCTGTCTGCCCACCAACACACAAGCACACCACGCATGTGAGAGAGGAGATGCGCAATGTTATCCATCTTATCCATAAGTGGTCTCTCTCTAGATACTATATGTAGCCATTGAAGGGGGACAGTTTGTGGAGTTGCCTTGTGTTTGTGGTTGCGATGGGTAAACCTTGTGGGTGTGTGTGCCAGTTTTTTTGCATTTCAAAGGTGGTAACCCTAGGTGTGTACCCCACGTGTGTACCCCACACCGGCAGTGATAGGGTTAATTGGAAGAGAGAGCAATTGTTGCACCTGTAAGGTGGGCCAGGCCCATGTTAGCATTAGGCCTGGCTGGGGAAGGATACGGGTGACTAAGAAAGGCATTAGAGGGGAGCTCTGGCAAAGGGCCAGAAGAGACACTGGGAAAGGACAGCTGTGATGTACAGAGCTTCAAATGGTCAGAAGGAGGAAGGTGGGGGTCCTATCATTTTCTACAGAAATGAAACGAATATCACATGTATGTATCTCTCATCAATTCTGCCCCCCTCTGCCTTACCTCTGTTCCTCCTGGGGCTCTTCAACCCCCCATGCAAGGTCTAGGAGGAGCTCCAGCAGGGTCCTCTCTGCCTCTTCTCAGGCTGGGTGTTGCAGGGATGTGGGGGGGGATGAGGTGCAGAAGAACCATCCTGATGCTGACTGGATGGGAGCATAGCCCTGTGCTGTTGGGATCTTTTTGCTTCTGCTGTGAGGATATTGTTAGCTCCCAGTGGAGAGCTCTGCCTGCTTCCTGTAGCAACTCTAATTGGCTGCTTATACCCCCAGGAAGGAAAGCAGCCAATTAGAGGGGGATTTCCCCCAGGCAGGTGTGGAATGTGTACCCTTCAGCCATCTGGCTTGTGGGTTAGGAATGTTATTTGCCAGGTCTGCAAGCCTTTATAGCCTTGCTGCCTCCCTGGACCACTTCCTGGTGGAGCAAACTTCTTTGTGAGCCTTGACAAAAAGGCCAAATGCCAGGGAGACATGCCGGGGGCTGGGTTTCGGGAGGAAACAGACATGGGCACACAGAAAGACTGACAGAAGCCAGGCCTCTGGGAGAAAACTCTAAGAGATTCCACTCTGCAGAACTCTTTCCCATTCTTGCACAAAGCCTACAAAGGAGCAAAGAGTCTGCTGAGGAGTGAGCCCACCAAGAGGCTGGAGAAAAAGGGCCTAGAGACTGGCTGAGGTAGAAAGTGGTCCAGGGTGGCATCAAGGAGTCTGAGAAAGCAGACCTGAGTTACTTCTTGTAGGGTCCCCAGGCTGATACCCAGAGTAGAGGAGGCCAGGGTTCCCCTATCAGCAACCAGTCAAGGTGGTTTGAAAGCCACCTGACAAGGAGTGTTAGGATCACTGAGCCCAGAGTTGGACTGAAGACCTGCCATAAGGCCATTGGATTACTGTTTTGTGGGACTCTGTTACCACCCCTGAAGAGATGGGACTGAGCATGACACGAGCCTGAAGGGCTGAAGAAGCAGACCACCGCAGGCCTGGAGCAGCTGTTGGCAGAAATAACCATAGTGAAACATGGTTATTCCTTTTGCATTAAATGAGCATGCACACCTTGATGCTGTCCTTTCATGTTAGCTCCATATCATATCCCTGTCCTCGGCAATTATCCAATGTCACACCATGTCTGGATAACTCCGGAAGTATATCATCTGACAGAACCTTTCCATTAGTTTCCTGCACATTCAAAAATTAAAGGAAGTGCTCTACATTGTTGACTTCTGTCTCTTGGATTTTAACATACCTCAAAATGACAGACATTTGTTGCTTGTGACTGATAGATGCTCAATCCAAAATAATGGAGTCCTACTTCATCTTGTACATTACCTTTTCAGATAATTGTACATTAATTGTACATTACCTTTTCAGATAACTTCAAAATATCATTTTGCATTGTAGGGCTTGTGTAATGGTGTGTTTCTTTAGTGAAGAATATTCTTACATATTCCTTCATCAAAGGCTCAAATGTAGCTGTGATAAATTAAGGGTGGGGAGAGAGAAGAGGGTAGCTCCCTTTTATGGGCACCCAGCCAGCCAACTAGCTATAAAATCCCTGTTGGTAGCTGTTCTCTACTTGCTTTACTTGTAAAGGGTTAAAAAATCCTTAGCTAGAAGGAAGGGAGTGGGCACCTGACCAAAAGAGCCAATGGGAAAAGCTAGAACTTTTTAAAATTGGGGAAAAAAACTTCCCCTTTGTCTGTCCTTTCCAGAGAACAACAGACAGGCACAGCATAGTTCCAGACCTAAGAGCTTGCACCAGGTGTGAAAAATCATATCATACTAGAAACTACAACTACTCATTTGAAATCCCAGATACGCAAGTAGATCAGGAAATGTCTATGAAGGCATGATTAGGTTTATCTCTTTATGGCTTGTAGACTCCTCTGTGCTAACCCCAAGTGATTTTGTTTTGCTTGTAACCCTTCTTGAGGTCCAGCTTAAAACCATTCTGATGCTTAATTATTGCATTTTTAAATCTAGCCTAAATCTAGCCTTTTTAAATAGCCTAAGTTCCAGATGTACTTTCTTGCTTTTTGTTTTTAATAAAATTTACCTTTTTTAATAACAGGATTGGGTTTGTGTGTCCTAAGAGGTCTGTGCACAGGTTGTTTAATTAACTGGTGGCCATGGCTGATTTCCTTTGTTTTCTTTCTCAGCTCTTCCCTGGAGTGGGGGTGAAGGGGCTTTAGGGTACCCCACAGGAAGGAATTCCCAAGTGTGCCTTCCTGAGTTCCCAAAGGGTTTTTATTTTTTTGAGCACTTGGGTGGTGGCAGCATCTACCCATCCAAGGACAGATGGAAGCTGTAACCTTGGGAGTTTAATACAAGCCTGAAGTGGACAGAGTTAAATTTTTAGAATCCTTGCGGGCCCCCACCTTCTACACTTGAAGTGCCAGAGTGGGGAATCAGCCTTGACAGTAGCCATCGACTCTTCTTGGCCTAAGTAGTTTCCATTTACATGCTCATTTTTCTTCATGGATCCATGAAATATTAGTTTAAGTCAAGTAAAGAACAATGGCTACAATTCTTTCAAATACACCTTGCAAGTGGTTTATCTCAGTTTCAAGCAACAATTGTGAAGTCTGATCAATTGCAAATTCAATTTTCAGTCATAGTTCCAATTTTCTCTACTTCACAATATTTCTGAAGTGAACATAGTTTTTTTTGTGAGTTTTGTGCACATATTACCATTCCTGAAAACCACCATGAATGATACTATGCTTATCAACACCAAATAATTTGCAACAAAAACAGAACATTGCCTCTACTTTACTGGAATATACGAGCCAGTTATGTTGTACATTTTCTCCATTTTTCAATACTCTTACATAATGTTTACAGAGAAGACTTCTTCCACTGTAACTGGGAAAACTTTTACCTTTAACTTGCAACAGTCCATGTTTCACTATGTTTATTCCTGCTCTGTCATCTATGACTTTTGGGCCATCTTGAAGGATCACGGACATCAAAAAGGGATACCGGAAGTAGTGGAATGTCTTCTGAGTTGTGTCTGTTCTATTCCATTTGTTTCAAAATAGTGCATAACTGTTAGACAACATTTCTTGTTCCTTACTTTCTGCATGCACCTCTAAGCTCTTTTCTTGATCAGTTTCTGGACTGATTCTACATTCAGAGAGGTGCCAGGAGTCAAAAAAACCTTTCAAGTGTACCTTTGTGTCTTTTAATCTGCTCCTCGCTTTCTCTCTTTCCTTTTTTTTGTACATTTTCTAAAACCTCCTAACACCTTGTGGAGCAGGGACTAGCTGTGCCAATGTTTAGAGCTAGAGGGAAAAAATGGGAATGAGGTGAGGCATAAACAGGCATAACCAGCCCTCTCACCCATTCTCTCACCCACACACCCCCTCTTGTTTACTCCATCATAATACGTGGAGGACATTCAACTACACTGAAAGGCAATACATATACTGAATTGAAAGGCCTCCCTGATCTAGTGATCTTGACTGGGGCCTTGGACCACTGCAGTCCCTACCATAACTAATAAAAATCCATATTGAGTTGGTTAGTTTTTGCAGTCAAAGAACATTCATATGCACTATGCACCTAATTTTAAACAGAAGTACATGTAACATGTACCTGCAATTGTAAAGCAGAGAGGTGAAAGCTCACCTCCAGCAGGGAGTTTATCATTCTCTAAGGAACAGAGTTGAGGGTGGGGGTGCACAGGTATTTCCCCAACCGTGGCTAGGGAATGTACCAACTCTGTTGGAAAAACAGTGCATGTGTCTAAGGAGTTCAACCATGGTATAACCTCTCAGGCCAGGTCTACACCACCACTTACTTCGGTATAACTTATGTTGCTCAGCGGTGTGAATAAGTCACCCCCCTGAGCGACATAGGTTAACTCCTGCCACCATAGCTGCTGCCTCTCGCGGAGGTTGATTTATTACGTGATGGGAGAGCTCTCTCCCGTCAGCATGGAGCATCTTCACCAGATGTGCTACAGCGGCACAGCTGCCCCGGTGCACCTGTGACGATGTAGCGCTTCTAGTGTAGGCTAGCCTTTATTCGGTCTACTTTACATCTGCAGTAGCATGTTGAGTGTGCAAAGGGCCACACAAATGCCAAATATCCCATAAGTGCACTACATTTTGTCTGCCTGGCATCAATCAAAATAACCTTGAAAGCACGGACTGGATTTGAGGCTCCCTGCAACCACAGGGTTTGCCGGGTGGGTTGCTAAGGCACTCTGAGTGCTCCCGCTGTCAGGCATTAGAAGTGAAAAGTTAGAAGGTAAGCGGTGGCACCACCATCTCCTTGTCCAGCCAGATTTTGAATGGGACCTGTCCACATGTCTTCATCTAGTTTGTGAATTGCTCTGGGGCTTCAGTGGGAGATAAGCGTCTGGCTGCCTAGAGTGGGGCAGCAGAGCACACACTCAAAAGCAGAAACGTCAGAGTGCATGGGCACTTCTACCCTGAAAATTTAGGCTCCAAGTGAGTGTAAGTGATTAGAGTGTTCGGTGGGAGTTTTGTGGATTGCAGTGTAGCCTAAAACTGGGACTTAGGTGACAAAGTATCTAAGTATCTTTGTGACTCCAGCTTAGTGTGCCTGGGAGAAACAATAAATGCCTCAATCACTGAACATTCATTTTTAACACCTGGGGGATAAGGCAAGCTGAGCATGTGAATGCTGTGTGTCTGTAACTTGGTACAAAGGGACCAGGTGTGAACAGAATGGGTTTAAGTTTGCTGCTGGCCTGGGCAGCCTCCTGGCCCCATTCTCCAACTAAAGTGTTGCAGTAGAAGAAGTCAGAATGGGAAGCAAAGAAGCTTCAGATGGAGTAACAGAAACTGGCACCGGTACACCAGAAACTGGCTGAGAAAGAAAAAGAGAGCTGAGCAAGCCTTACAATAGAAGTGTGAGGAGCAACAGTGAAATTATGCACCGGAAATGGAGACGCTGAGGAGCAAGAGGCTGCATGGAACGATAAGTGGAGAGAGACCACAGGATGCCAAGAGGGAGGACAGATGCTAAATTATTAATACAGCATTATTTTTAGGGGTGCGGGGAGTGAGACAAAGTGGATTGATTTAAAAATCAAACCAATGTTTTTCCATTTAGTTATTTTCCCAAAGAAAGAATGATTCTTACTAGTTGGTAACCATTAAAACAGATTGATTTGCAACTAAGTATAACCTTTACACGAAATTTGGTGCTTCATTTGCTAATCAGGATGATACACTATATTTGTACACATTATTTAAGCAATTATGTAGTTTAACTTACATTTATTCAGATTATTGATTTTTACTTTTTATTGTGTTAGCAAATGGTGAATTATTCATTTATAATTTACTAAATGATGATTTGCTACTTATGATTTGTTTCAAGCTCTATTCGTATAGAAATTCAAATTCAATTAAAATGCACAGGATCAGCATTTTTTTTGACTAAATAAAATTACTTTAAAACTGTATTAAATGGTATTTAGAGTCCTAAGTGCCTAAATCATTCGTAAAAATGAGATCTGGGTTACTAAATCAGTTAGGCTTTGCAACGACTGTCTGGGTAGGTGTACCTAGGGAAAAGGTACTTGGAGGTACTGTTAGGGTTCCCATGGGTAGGGCTTCCCACTCTATGGTTAGGGTTCCTATGGGTAGATCTGTCCAGCTTGTGGTTAGTGTTCCTATGGGTAGGGCGCCCCTCTCTAGGCTTAGGGTTCCAGTGGGTTTGGCACTTAGATCTAGGGTTAGGATACCAATGCATAGGCCACTTGGGGTAGGGTTAGCGTTCCCCTAGATTGGGCTCCCCATTTTAGGGTTAGGGCTCCTCTGGATTGGGCACCCAGGCCTTGGGTTAGGGCCATCCATAGGAGGGTACAAGGCCGGGAACATAGGTGCTGAGTTTCTAATCTGCCCAAGGGTGCTCCCCCTGATTCTGCCCCCACTCCACCCCTTCCCCAGGGCCCCATCCCCACCCTGCTTCCTCCCACCCTCGCCCCTTCCCCACTCAGTTCCACTCCCTCCCCTGAGTGTGCTGCGCCCTTGCTCCTACCCCTTTTCCCCCTAGCACCTCATGACGCCACAGGTGAAACATCTGATCCGTGGTAGGTGCTGAGAGGGAAGGGGAGGAGCTGATTGGCAGGGCCCGCCAGCAGACAGGAGGCACTGTGAGGAGGAGGAGGAGGAGGAGGGGGGCTCCTCCTCACCCCGCTCACCTGCCTCACCTCCCAGCCCACCTTCTATGGGGCTTCCCAAAGCACGGGGCCTGGGGCATTCACCCCGATTCGCCATGCCCTAGAGACGGCTCTGCCTGCGGGGAGGGTACTTGGGGCTAAGGTTAAGGTTCCTATGGGGAGGGCACCCCATCTGAAGGTTAGGGGTTCCTATGGGTTGGGCTCCCACTCTAGTTAGGGTTCCTGTGGCTTGCACACTTGGGGCTAGGGTTAGGCTTCCTATATATAGGGCTCTCAGCCCTAGAGTTAGGGTTCCTATGGTTGGGGGACTTTGGATTATGGTTATGGTTCCTATGGGTAGTGGATTTGGGGCCAGGGTTCAGTTCCTTTGGGTATGGTTCCCCACTCTAGGGTGAAGGGTCCTATGGTTAGGACTCCATTCCCGAGGGGTAGGGTTCCTATGAGTAGGACTTTGGGCTAGGGTTATGGTTCCTATAAGTAGATGAGTTGGGGCTTGGGTTAGTTTCCTATGGGAAGAGCTCCCCACCATAGAGTTAGGGTTCATATCAGTAGGGTTCCCTGCCCTTGGTTTAGCATTGCTGTAGGTAGGGGACTTTGGGCTAGGCTTAGGGTTCCATGGGTAGGGCTGCCCTCCGTAGGGCAATGGTTAGTGTTCCTATCAGTATGGTTCCCTGTCCTAGGGTTAGGGTTCCTTTGGGTAGGCTCCCCTCCAGTGTTAGTGTTCCTATGGGTATGGGACTTGGGGCTAGGGTTCCTATGGGTAGGGATCACCACCCTAAGGTTAGGGTTCCTATTAGTAGGGGACTTGGGGCTAGGGTTATGATTCCTATGAGGAGGGGACTTGGGGCTAGCTTTAGGGTTTCTGTAGGTAGTGTAGTTGGAGATAGAGCTTTTTCCCCCCTGTAGTTAGGGCTCCACACCCAAGGATTAGGGTTGCTATTGGTGGTGCTCCCCACCCTAGAGTTAGGGTTCCTATGGGTAGGGAACTTGAAGCTATAGTTATTGTTCCTGTGCATAGGGTTCCCCACCCTAGGGTAAAGGTTTCTATGGGTGGGGTACTTAAAGGTAGACTTAGGGTTTATATCAGTAGGGTACTTGGAGCTAGGATAGGGTTTCCTAACCTAGGGTTTGGGTTCCTGTGGGTAGGGTACTTTGTCCTAGGATGATGATTACCTTGGATAGGGATCCCCACCCTACTGTTTTGGGTTTCTATGGGTATTGTACTTTGGGCTATTTTTAAAGTTCCTGTGGGGAGAGCTTCTGTCCCTAGGATTAAGTTTCCTATGCATAGGCTAGGTGGAGCTAGGGATAGGACTCCTATTTGTAGGAGACATGGAACTAGAGTTAGGATTCCTATGGTTACAGTAGTTGGAGATAGGTTTAGGGTTCCTAAGCATAGGGCTCCCTACCCTAGGGTTGGGTTCCTGTGGGTATTATACTTTGAGCTAGGGTTAGGGTTCCTATGGTTATGGTATTTGAAGTTAGGGTTCTTATGGGTAGGTCTCCCTTCTCTAGGATTAGGGTTCCTGTGCATAGGGTACTTGGAGCTAGGGTTTGGGTTCTCTTTGGAAGGGTTCTTGGGGCTAGGTTTAGGGGTGCTATGGGTAAGGTACTTGTTGCTACAGTTAGTATTCTTACGGGTAGTGTACTTGGACATTGTTTTAGGGTTCCTTTGGGTAGGGCTACCGACCCTATGATTAGGGTTTGTATCTCTTGGGCTCACTGCCCTTGTGTCAGTGGTCCTACGGGTAGGATTCTTGGATTTAGGGTTAGCTTTCTAATTAAAAGATCTACCTGGTCTTCATTTAGGGTTCCATCAGGTAGAGTTGCCTGGGTTAGGGATGGGGTTCTAACAGGTAGGGCTTATTGGGCTAGGCTTAGGGTTTCACTATATAGGCATCCCCTTGCTAGGGTGAGTGTTTCCATAGTTAAAGATTCCCTGGCTCGGGTTAGGTTTCTAGTAGGCAGGATACATGGGCTAGGGTTAGGGTTCGAAGAGGTAGGCGTGCCTATGCTAGGCTTATGATTCCAACATGTAGGGCTCTCTGGGGGTAGGGATAGGGTTAGGGTTCCAAGAGATAGGGCTGCCCAGGCTAGGGTTAGAGTTCCAGAGGGCAGGATTGTCTGGTTAGGGTTTCAGTGGGTAGGACTCCTCAGGATAGGGTTAGGGTTCTGATGGGTATGGCTAACTGAGTTAGCATTCGGGTTCCAGCAGGTTTGGCTCCCTGAGCTAGGGTCAAGGCACCAGAGAGGAGTGCTTCCTGTCCTAGGGTTAAGGTTTCTGGGGGTAGGGCTGCCAAGGCAAGGGTTGCAAACTGACTGGTTCCCTGTGCTGTAATTAGGGTTTCAGAGGGATGGGCTTGCAGGGCTAGGGTTAGGGTTCCAACAGCAAGGGCTGCCCTGGTAGTGTTAAGGTTCCAATGAATAGGGCTGCTTGGGTTTCAGGAGGTAGGGCTCCCCAGGCTAGGATTAGAGTTCCAATGGGTAGGGCTGCTTAGGTTATGGTTGCATAGCCATAAGTTCCCTGAGCTATGGTTAGAATTCCAAAGGGATGGGCTCCAAGGCTAGAGTGTGTGTTCTAACAGGTAGGTCTCCTTGGGATTGTGGCAGGATTCCAGAGGGCAGGGATCCCCTGGCTAAGGTTAGGGTTCCAGAGGGCTAGGTTCCTACGGCTGGGGTTAGGGTTCTAACAGGTAGGGCTGCCCGGGGGAGTGTTAAAGTTACAAGTAGTAGGGCTGTCTGGGGTAGGGTCACCTGGGGAAGGGTTGGGGTTCTAGAGGGTAGGTCTGCCTAGAATATGGTTAGGGTTCTAGAGGGTAGAGCTGCCCTGGCTACAGTTAGGATTCAAGAAGATAGGGCTCCCTGAGCTATTGTTGCAGTTCTAAATGTTCAGGCTTCCTGGGCTGAAATTAATGTCTGAAATGATAGTGCTCTCTGAGTTAAAGTTGGGTATTGTTGCCCAAGCTAGGGTTAGGGTTCCAACAGGTACAGCTGCCTGTTCTAGGGTTTGGGTTCTAATGGTAAGGGTTCCAAAGGATAGTTGTCACTATGCTAGTGTTTGGATTCTGAAGAGTATGTTCCATACACCTTGGGTTAGGGTTCTAAAGAGTAGGGTTCTCTTGGCTAGGGTTTCAATTCTAAAGGGAAGGACTCTTCAGGCAACAGTTATGGTTTGAAAGGGCTGGGTTAGAGTTTCAGATAATATAGTCCATAGGTCTACGGTTGGCATTCCAAATGGTATGGCTTTCTGGGCTTGGGCTAGTGTTCCAGAGAGTAGGGCTTCCCCCACTAGCATTGGGGTTTCAAAGATTAGGGCTCCCTGAGCTAGGGCTTCAAAAGCTAGCACTCATCTGGCTAAAATTGTTCCAAATGGTAGGGCTCCCTCTGCTAAGGTTAGAGCTCCAGTGGATTCAGCTCCCCGAGTTAGGGTTCTAATGGGAAGGGCTCCTTGGGTTTGTGGTAGGGTTCCAAAATGTAGAAGGCACTTGGATGGGCCCCCACCCCTCACCGGGTGTGGATAACGTGCCAGATGTTAGAAGTCTGAGCTAGGATTAAGATTCTAAAGGCTACAGGTTAGTGTTCCAGATGGTAGAAATCCACAAGGTAACATTAGGGTTCCAGAGAGCAGGGCTCCCCAAGCTAGGGTTACGAATCCAAATGGTAGGGTTTCCCAAGACAGGGTTAGGGTAACAAAGGGTAGTATCCTTCAGGCTACAATTCAATCCTAATCATAGCTGCCAACCCTAATCTTAGGCTGGGGCCCCTAACCCAGGAACCCTTGCTTGCCTCAACCCTAACACTAGCCCAGGAGACCCCCCTCAACGCCAGCCTTGGGCCTCCTGAGTACCACAACCCTAAGCCTACCTTGGAGCCACTTGCTGATCCCAGACCTAACTAACTTGGAGATCATGGTTCACCACACCCCTAACCTTAGCCTGGAGACCCCTGCCCCACCCAATAGTATCCTAGATCCTCTTACGCTTGGTAACCCCAACTCTAGGCTGGGACCCTCATCTCAATCCAGCCCTAGCTTGGGGCCTTCCCACTACAATATAAAACAAGTAAACTGAGTTACGCATTGTTCATAAAAATATTGCACATTCTCCACATATGGGTCCGTGGTCTAGAGTTAGGGTTGGAGTGGGCAGGGAGGCCCCAGTTAGGGTCATGGCAGACAGAGGGTCCCAGGCTAGGATGATGGTTGGGGTCTCATGGGTAGGTTTGTGGTTGATAGGGGTCCCCATTCTATTTCATTCCTACACATGTAATATAGATTTTATATCACAAGGAAATTAAAGTCACAATCGAGCATGACACTTATATGCACAACATGAACACTGCCAGTCAAGTCAATACTTTGTAATAGTGTCACTGAAGTAAGTGTGCTTAAGTACTTTTCTAAAAATCAGGGTTTTATTTGCTTATTGGCAGGTAGGCAAGCCATCTATTTCCTATAATAAAAATTCTTATTTTATTTTAATGAATAATCCCATTGTAATAGTTAACATCTTAATTTCATCTACTCTTGACAACCTATTATGAATACAGTGTCTCATATCCAGTTCTTCAGATGGTGTAAATCAGCATAGCTCTGCTGAAGTCAATTGAGCAATGCCAATTTATACTAGCTGATGATCTAGCCCTCAGTGTGAAGTCCATAGTTAATGAGCCAGATATTCATATGATGAAAACTTGATTACAATGGAGTTATGCTGATTTACACCAGGTGAGGATCTTGCCTAACATCTGGCACTATTCTTTACAGTTTGCATAGTAAAATGCTTCTATATCTATAAATCAGTAGATTGCATAGCAACTACTACATAGTGTCTCAGCATTTCTGTACAAGTGTTCCACTTTAAGTTGTGAGAAAGCAAAAAGTAGTTTAAATACATCTATCATTTTCATGGTAACATCCAGTTTTATTTTGTGGAGGAATTATTCTAATACCCAGATATGAGTCAGCACAGCATGCCATTGCACATTCATTCCATTAACCTACATTTATACAATCACTTGGAAAATGAGTGGTTTTTCTTATACTGTCAAAATATTTATGGGATACATAATCTGTATATTGTTGAGGTAATGTATGTAGTGTTTAATGTCATAGCCACATTTTCCATTCCAGAAAACGTTAGGAGAGCTGGAAATCTGATTTTTTTTAAAAAAAAAATGCAACTCCAAAATGTCAACAAAGTTAGAGAGCAAGATTTGTTCTATATCTGACTTTCACAATATTTCTTACCAATGAAGACTGTTTCTGTAGGGATTACAACATTACTGTTTAATTTCACATTTCCTGAAAGTTGTAATTAATGGATATCATGAGCCCCTAGGCAAAACATTGGGCGGAACATAGAGATACCTACTTAAAGCTGAGAAATGGTCCATCCAGTGTGCATTTCATAGGATCATCTCATCACAGTTACGTCATCCCTCAACTTTTGCCACACCTTAACACTAAACTAGTTAAAGGGTAACAGGAATGTAATGGCTCTAGCTGTACAATAATTGCAATGACCCACTTAGCTTCCATCAAAAATATCTTCCTCCCCCCACCCCAATCATGTAATTAACCACCATTCAGTTTAGAGATTTGATTAGATCATCCTTATGTTATTACTGAAAATAAGATAATTAGCTTTTCATGATTAAAAATGTCAGATTCTGAGAGAAGAGCTTCTGAACCTTTATTGCTTTGTGTGGTCATAAAACGCATTTTAAAGGACTGCAACAGAGTTTACACGTAAACAAAGTAAAAGGCTTTAGCATTACAAAACAAACACCCTACTTTTAACAGATGGCACAACACTGGTATTGCTGTTCACATCGCAGCTATATGCTTTGTCCAGCAAACCTTTACTTTTGTGTTGTCTTTACTTACACAACTAGCACCATTGGATCCTGTGCTACAGACACTTAGAGACAGTCATCATGCATGGTCATAGCCCCACTGGTTGCACATGAGTGAGGGTTTGTCAGGATGAGACATTTATCAGTGGGCGATGTGTTTTTAAAAAGGAATAAAAGCCAAGGAAAGGAATTCAGCCTTAACCAAACTTTGCAGAGTTGAACATTCTGAACTAATCACAGCTGGTTTTGTACTCTGGCTGGATACTTTAATTAAGAGGGCTGAAAAATCAGAATAAAGGACACCCCCCCCAAACAAAAAACCCCACAACCTTAGGTGTCTTGCAGATTTTTGTTAATCCCATCCCAACTTTCACCTTTACTTATCTCTCCTCCCCACTGAAGGTTCCTTTTTTCTTAAAAGGGGGGGGAACGGACCTCCAGTCCACCCACTACTCCAGGTTCCAACCCACAGACCTGGTAGAAAGCAGCTATCTGCTGTGTCCCTTTAGCTAAGTCACGCTGCTGATGTAATTCCCTGGCCCACTTCCCCATGGCCCTGCGCTATTTTCACCCCTACCTCAGGGCCTTGTCCTGATAGAATCCCCACAACAAGCTCAGGGCTCCTTCTTGCTCTCCCTAGCTTCTTGCAGACCTACCACAGCCAAGGTCCTACACCTTCCCCAGCCACATTCCTACAACTCTAGTAAGAGTCTGAACTCACTGTAGCCCTGTAGCTCTTCTTAGACTGACCTGCTGAGCCCTGATTGGTTGCTTTCCACACAGCCACTCTAGGCAGCTTGGAGGACCTCTCTATTGCCTTTTTCTGGGGCAGGGTGTGGCAGAAGGCCTCCAGCAGGGGGCCTCAGGGCCTACTCCACCCCTTCACAGGTGTATTAACAGAAGAGGTGGATGTAAGATATGGAGGTAATTGTCCTGCTCTAATAAACGCTGGAAAGGCCTCAGCTGGATACTGTGTCCAGTTCTGAGCACCACACTTTAGAAAAGATGTGGACCGACTGGAGAAAGTCCAAAGAGAGGAACAAAAATGATAAAAGGTTTAGAAAACCTGACCTATTAAGAAATGTTAAAAGAACTGGGGATGTTTAGTCTTGAGAAAAGAAGATGGAGGGGGGACCTGGTAACAATTTTCAAATATGTAAAGAGCTGTTATAAAGGGGATGGTGATCAATTGTTCTCCATGTCTTTACACAGTAGGACAAGAAGTAATGGAGTTAGGTTGGATACTAGGAAAACTTTCTAACAACAATGATAAGCACTGGAATAGATTTCCAAAGGCGGTTGTAGAATCTCTGTTATTGAAGGTTTTTAGGACTAGCGTAGACAAAACACCTATTAGGGATGGTTGGGGTATACTTGCTCCTGCCTCAGCTCAGGAGGCTGGAGTAGATGACCTCTTGATGTCCCTTCTAGCCCTACATTTCTATGACTATGACTCCATAAACAGTAATTTCTGAAATATGGTTGGATGACACTGCTCAATGGGATCCCATCACACCTGGGTATAGTCTATACAGGAATGATAGACAAGGTCACAGAGCTGAAGGGGGTCTACATCTCAAACTAAAGACTATATATAGCACTCCAACATCAGAGCCAGAACAGTAGCATTATGTCGTCAAGCAAGAAGACTTGGTGGTCCTTCTGAGCAGACTGTCAGCCTACAGTAGTGTTGTTACAGCCAGACATAAGCAAGCTAACAGTAAAACAAGTATGAAGGCAGTCAGGTGAGATGGAGTCATGGACCCTCAGGCTGGAGGTAATGGGAGTCACACAAGGGTCAATAGAGAAAAATGTTGTGACAGTCAGAGTCCCAAAGGGGCCAATGAGGGCAACAGTGTAGGCAATGAGTCACGGTGTCATGGAGAGCAAGGCTGGAGGTAGTGAACTCAGCCAGGGGTCAATCAGGAAAACTTGGAGGCAATTCGAGTCACAAATGGGACTATGAGAGCAACTTTGCAGGCAGTGCATTCACATGGGGTCATCAAAAGCAACTCCAGGAGCTGTGGAGTGATGCAGGGGTCAAAGAGGATAAGGTTGGAGGCAATCATGGTCACAAATAGTTCAATGAGCTCGTCTCAAAACACTGAGGGGGTCACATGGCTTTCATGGACCACCATGCTGGCCGCAGTGAGCGTCATTCAGGCGTCAATGAGGATAACTTTGGAGGACATCAGGGTCACAAGGGAGTCAATGCAAGCAACTCTGCAGGCAGTGGGTTAACATGGGGTCATAAAAAGCAAGGCAGGTGGCTGTAGGGTCATGCAGGGGTCAATGAGGATCTATATGGATGTAATCAGAGTCACAGAGGGTTCACTGAGGGGGTCATATCAAAGAAGTGGGGTCACACAAAGTTATGGATAGAAGGTGAGGCGATAGAGAGGTCATTTGGGGTCAATCAAGAAATACTTGCAGGCAATCAGGGTCACAGAGTGGTCAGTGAGAGGCTTAGAAGGCAGTGGGGCTACACAATGTCATGGACAGTAAGTTTGAAGGCTGTGGGGTCATTCAGGAGTCAATGAGAAATAATTTGGAGGCAATCAGGGTGACAGAGGGGGTCAATGATAGAAAGTCTTTTGGAGGTGGGGGTCACACAGGGTCATGGAGAGCAAGGCTGGAGGTAATGGTGTCATGCAAGTGTCAATGAGGATAAATTTGGAGGCAATCAGCATCACAGAGCCATCAATGAGAGTAATTCTTCAATCAGTGAGTTTACACAGGGTCATGAAAAGCGAGGCTGTGGGGACATGCAGGGGTTAAGGAGGAAAATTTTGAGGAAATCGGGGTCACAGAGGAGTCAATGAGAGGGCATACTGTGTCAGGGAGTTCACTTGAGGTCATGGATTTCAAATGAAGAGGTAGTGGGTTTATGCAGGGATCAATCAGGAACAACTTGGAGGCAATCTGTGTTACCCAGGGATCAATGAGAGCAACTCTTTATACAGTGTGTTCACATGGGTCATAAAGTGAAAGGCAGGCAGACATGGGTCAATCAGAATAACTTGGAGGCAATCAGAGTCACAGAGGGGTCAAGGAGAGCACTCTGCAGGCAGTAGGGTCATTCCACGGTTAATGAGGAGAAATTTGGAGGCAATCAAGGTCAAGAGAGGATGTCAATAAGAGTAACTGTACAGACAGTGGGGGTCACAGGTCATGTGGGGGTCACAGTGGGGGTCATGAAGAGCAAGGTTGGAGGCTGTGGGGCCAGGCAGGGATCAATAGGGATAAATTTGGAAGTAATCAGAGTCACAGAGTGCTTAATGAGAGGGGATATCAGGACAGTGCAGTCAGATGAAGCCATGCATTGCAAATGAGGAGGTGGTGGGTCATGTATGGGTCAATCAAGAAAAACTTATAGGTAATCCGGTTCAGGAGAAGAACTCTGAATGCAGTAGGGTCCTGCAAGGGTAAAAGGATTAATCTGAAGGCAGTCAGGGTCACAGAGGGCTCAATGAGAGGAAGTCTGCAGGTAGTGTGTTCACATGGATTTATGTATAGCAAGCCTTGAGGCTGTGGGGGTCATGCACGGGTCAACGAGGATATATTTGGAGGCAATCAGGGTCACATAGGGGTCATGTCAAGGCAGTGGGGTCATATGAAGTCATGGATTGCAGGGTAGGAGATTGAGCGGTTCTGCAGGTGTCAATGAGGAAAAACTTGGCGGCAATCAGAGCCATAGAGTGTTCAAGGAGCACAAGTCTGAATGCAATGGCCTCGTGCAAGGGTCAATGAAGAAAAATTTTGAGGCAATCGGAGTCACAGAGGGGTCGATGAGGTAGCTTATCAAGGCAGTGAGGTTACATGGGCTCATGGACAGTAAGTCTGGAGGCTGTGGGGGTCATGTAGGGGTCAATGAGGATACATTTTGAGGCAATCAGAGTCACAGAAAGGTCACAGGCTAACTGCTGGCAGTGGTGTTCATTGAGAGCAAGGCTGGTAGGAGTCATGCATGGGGGCAATCAGGAAAATACATGTAGATCATCAGGGTCACACAGCAGTCAATTAGGGCAAGTCTGTAGCCAGTGTGGTCACATGGAGTCACAGAGCACAAGGCTGCAGGTAATGGGCTCATGCAGGAGTCAATGATGAAAAACTTAAAGGCAGTCAGGGTTACAGTGGAATCAATGAGGTCAAGTATCAAGGCAGGGGGGGTCATGCAGGTGTCAAAGGGGTCAATGAGGCTAAATTTGGAGACAGTTACGGTCACCAAGCTGTCAATCAGGATGATGCTTGAGACAGTGAGGACCATGGAGGTTCATGGAGAGCAAGTCTGGAGGTAGTGGGAGGGGGGTCAATGATAATAAATTTGGAATCAATCAGGGTTATGCAGCAGTCAATGAAGATGAGCCTGGAGGCAGTGGGAGGCTCCCAGAAATCAAGTCTGGAGGTAATAGGTGGGTCATGCAGTGGGTAATGGAGAACAAGGCTTTATTGTGGAGGGTGAGGCTGAAGGGAGTGTGTGGGGATCATGCAGAGGTCAGGAAGAATAAATGTAGAGGCAATAAGAGTCATACAGGTGTTAATAAGAGCAAGTCTGGAGACAGTTGGGGCCACACTGGGTCATGGAGAGCAAGGCAGAAGATAGTGGGGTGCACAAGGGGACAATGAGGGTAAATTTAGAGATGATCGGGGTCACAGAGGTGATGGAAAGTGTCAAGGCAATGTGTTCACGGAGGTCAATGAGGGTGAGGCTGGAGGCAATGGGGTCACACATTCACAGAGAGCAAGGCTGGGTGTATTGGGCTCATGTAGGGATCAATGATGGTCACAGAGAGTCTAGTGGGTTCAAATGGGGTTACAAAGCAAGACTGGATTTAGTAGAGTGATTCAGGGATCAATGACGGCAAGTCTGGAGGCAGTGGGGTCACAGAGAGACAGACTGGATGTAATGGGGATCTCACAGCTGTCAAGGAAGATAAATTTGGAGGCAGTCAGGGTCACTCAGGGGTCAACGAAGGCAAGTATCAAAGCCACTGACTTCTTCCTTGAGCAAGGGTTCAGCTGTCTACTTTCTAGCTTGTCTTGGACCACTGATGTTTGCTGAGCAAATAGACCACCCTCTACTGAGGGAATGGAGGTCTCTCCTTTTCTCCACTCTCGGCTCTGGCCTGTTGTCATGCTTCTTGCTTAATGACTACCCTGTAAGGAAGATTTGGGTCTACTTTTCCATTCTTCTTTAGCCACTGGTCACTTTGACATGCCCAACAAAAATGACCAGATCAAGACACCAGATCGTGATGACTGGGAGAATGGGTTGACAGCAATGGAGTGTGCCTTGCACCTGGAAAAGAATGTGAACCAGTCACTCCTTGATCTGTACAAGCTGGCAACTGACAAGAATGACCCTCATTTGTGTGACTTCATTGAAACTCACTGAAATAGTTTGTAAGTCTGTAAATAGGGTGTAAGGTTTTAGCCTTCTCCATCTTAAAATAGTTGGGCTTTTTGGTACCACCATTAGAGACAACTATACCAGATTGATATGGAAGGGTAATTCCAATGTTAAGTTTAACATGCAAAATTTCACATTGGATGCTGGGGTGTATGGTTCTTTCATAAAATGGTAAATCGTATCCTAACATCAACATATGTGCTGTGTGGGTTTTTTTTATAAAACAAATAGCAAACTACACATCCGTGTACATTTTGACACAATGGTCAAGAACACAGATTGAGTTAAATCAAGCTCATGCATGCTCCTTTTAAGCTTCTTTTCTGTATAAGAAGAGTTTCCTGTAATATCATTCAATTCTATTTTGCATTACATGCTTTTCCAAAGTCTCAGAACCACCAACTCTTTCCTTTTCTCTTTGCTGGGTTCTCACTCCCACCACTACGGCCCAACCTGTAACCCAACCTCTCTTCCTTCTGCCATGCTCTCTTCTTCCAGATAGAGCCATGATTCATGTTGCCTGGTATTGTTCATCAATAGCCAATGCATCTGACAGACCCCTAAAGTAGTTTGTTTCTGTGTCCCTAATGGAAACGGGACCTTGATTTTTTTTGGCACTCCTATGACTTGCAATAATACATAATGACCCCTCTAATCTATCCCATTCAGTAGCACAGATTTATTGACAGATCACAAATACAATTTTGCTATGAAACAGTCCCGGAGCTCTTGGGCACATTTTCTGATATTCCCAAGGTAGAGCCTGAGGCAAAAACCTTTCTATTAATATAATCATTGGAGGAAGACAAGTAAGAATGTTACGCTTAACAAACATGTTGGTTTGTAAATACCTCTTCAGCCGCCTCATGCCTTTGCTTTACCAACCAGATCAGTAGTTCGGCATCATTTCTGCTGTGTGACTAGCAAAATACATAGAAAATCATCCTGGGACTCACTATATTCTACAATCCTTTGCTGATAGAAAAGTTTGTGGGTTTTGGGTCACAAGAGGAAGCAATGGTAAGTTTTGGGGTACTGTGGGCTAGGTGAGAGGTGACTGGGTGGTGGGGCTGGGTGGTGTAGACGGTTTGCTGGCAGGGTTGCAGGGTGGAAGGCTGGTGGTGGGTTTGTAGCTCACACCTGCAGTGCACCCACCACAGTTTAGTTTCAGGCTAATGTCAGGTTTTACTTAGCATGTGGTATCAAAACAGACTACGATATCTGGATATAAGACCTGAGAGCAAAAGAAAAGGTTCCATCTCTCTCTCTCTCCCCATATCCATGTAGGTGCGATCAGTTAAAAATTCAAGGTGTTTCACAGTTCCGAAGTGTTTGAGATTATGGATATTGTAATGTTCATCGGCATACATGATTTAGATAGCTGGAGATATGAAGAGGTAACAATGGAGTACAGTGATCGAGCTAATTTAAGGTCACATGACAAGATACAACTCCACCTCCGTCACATATGACTTTCACCATTTCACAGGCCGTGAGGCTACAGGGTACATTTAAAAAGATTCTTTACCCACAAAGATGCTTCTTTATTAATCTCCCTAGACAAATAATAGGGGTTTAAAGTACAGAAAGGAAGGTTTGTGAATTTCTTAGCATATGTGCAACGTCCCTCAGGTGGTAGGTGGGTGCCCCCACTCCACCCCTTCCTCCAAGACCCACCCCACCCCTGCTCTGCCCTGCCTTTTCCCGCTCCGCCGCATCCCCAGAGCATGCCCCCCCATTCCTCTCCCAGCACTTCTTGCACGCCACGGAACAGCTGATCTGAAGCTGGTGGGAGGTGCTGGGTGGGAAGCAGAGGCGCTGATCAGCAGGGCCACTGGCAGGCAGGAGGCACTGGTGGGAGGGAGAGGCGCTAATACACTCAGCACCCACCATTTTTTTCCCGAGGGTGTTCCAGCCCTGGAGCAGCCACAAAGTTGGCACCTATGGAAACAATGGCACGTGGGGAACTTTTACTGAAGAAATGTAGGCACCAAGTGAGCTTAGGTGCCCTTAGGCTTTGGTGGCATCTGAGTGACAGTTTTGTGAATACCAGAGGCACCTAAATCTGGGACTAAGGCACCTAAAGTGGCAGTTAGGTGCCTCAATCCATTTGTGAAGCCAGTGCTAAGTGACTTAGGGGTCTAAGCCCATTTAGAAAAATGCATCTTAGGCTCCTAAATTACTTGAGTGCTTTTGAAAAATTTAGCCAAAGTCTTTAAAAAAAATAATCTAAACTAATCTCTGTGAAATTAGAACAGTTATAAGCAAAGGGATGCTTGTTCTTAAATAGATGGAGACTGACCCTTGAATTGTCAGTTTCTATGAATCTTTGTAAAGTACCATGCAATGGAGTTTTCTTTTTTAACCACATATATAATTCACTTAAAAAGTGATCTCCTGCAGACCTTTAAAGCCAGGGAGGGTGACAGCAATGGCAAAAGGCTTATTCTAAGGGTCACATTTCATTTGCATAAGCAAGTAACCACAGGGCACTGTGGAATGTCTGTAAATGGATTTCATTACAGAAATTCAGCTTAAAGGGACTATAAGTAATCCTCTGACAAACACTGTATA
Source organism: Lepidochelys olivacea (assembly GCF_965140295.1). Taxonomy (NCBI): domain Eukaryota; kingdom Metazoa; phylum Chordata; order Testudines; family Cheloniidae; genus Lepidochelys; species Lepidochelys olivacea. Next base: position 40,576,573 of record NC_140414.1, on the reverse strand, counting down.
TTGCTTCAAGTTCTTCTATAATAAAAATATTTAACACAACAATCCAAGAAAGCAGGAAATGAAACAGAAGAGGCTGCACATCTTCCCTTTTTGTGCTCTCAGGGCAACATTATATTGTAGTATGTTTTAAAGAAGAAAAATGTGATGTTCATATTTTAGCAAAGTAATCTTATCAAACCAAGGTTATGTCATTCTATATGGCTGACACAGGGTGGCTAAACAAATACACAAATCTTTTTTGGCTCTTCCCCAATCCTTGCAGATCATCTGCTCAGCAGGACAGGTGTGCTGGCTTCATGGTATTCTGCCCAAAGGAATATCTGAATATATATATCAGTCTGTACAGTTTCTTGGATGCATTTTGGCTGAGGGGGCATTTAAAATACAAGTTTCAAGTATTGGCATCAGATTGACCAATTCTGACTATATAAAGATGCAATTTAGGCTTCAGGTCCCAATTCAGCAAAGCATTTAAGCTCCTGGGTCAACTTTAAGGACATATTCAGGCCCCATTGATTTCAATAGAATTTAAGCATATGCATAAACTTAAGTGATTTACTGAACAGGGATGGACTGACTTACATGCTTGTGGGTAAGCATGTGCTTTGCAGATGAGGCCTCATTGTGTAATACACACAAAACTTATGCCCAAATAAATCTGTTAGTCTTTAAGGTGCCACTGGACTCCTTGTTTTTTGGATACAGACCAACATGGCTACCCCTTTGATACTTGACACAAAACTTGGTACCCTTCTGCCATGATGAATTAGCTTGTACCAGCTGGTTCTGTTTCCTTTCAGAGAGATGTCAAAGCCATGAATTTCAGACTTAGATCAAAATGGTCTCAAAAGTTGTGGGGTGTACAGTACAGGGTTTTGATTTGAAATTGTCTCTACTGGAAAGGGTACAAATCAGCAACATTTCAGCGCATCTGTTCATCATATCACAGCCACTTCTGAATGTCCCCATCCTATTGTGTTAATGCCAATGCAAGCATGAGATGGGACAACAGATAACTCTAGATCTTTGTATGCTGCATTGACGCTGTTGGAGCACCAGAAAGGCATTGTATCTCCTGTAGCTGTCCAGCATGCAGAAATATGCACAGTGCAACACCTACAGAAGGGGCCACGTGCACTTTTACTTGCTGTTTGGCCAACTTCAGAGGACAGTGGGGGACACGCCCCTGCCTCCTTTAGAGTACTAAAGAGGAACAGCCTTATTCAGGAGAGCAGAGACAGCAACTGTAGCTGTCCCCTGCACTGGAAGGCAACATATTGGGAGACTCTTTGCATTCCCCCAACCCTAGTAAAAGGAAGTCGGCAACAATCTGGCTGTTAAGTTTCTAAAGATATACTCATCAAGAAAAATGCATGGAAAACATAGCACCTTTCTACTAGGTGAAAGAAAACAAATAGTCCTTTGTAGCAGTAATTTAATCAGCTAATCTCAGTTTATGTTAGTTTTTGTTTCATCTTGTTTATTTTTCTAACTACTACAATTATTCTCACACTGGAATTACTGTTTTCTCTGGAAAATGTGCTCAGTGAAAAATCAAATTGCATCAGAGCATGTAACGAGAAAATGTAATCAATCATTATTAAAAAAGACAGTTCAAGTTTATCTGGGTGTTAAATAGTACAAATCCATGAGAGTCACTGAATGTTTTGAAGTCAAAATGAAGGGCATTACTGAGGCTGAAGTGGATTTGTCACAGAATTATATGTATTACATCAGAAATGGTCTAATACATGGTTGGGGAAAATGTGCGTTTCAGGGACCGGGGTAGAGAAAACAGGCTGAAGACCATTTATTTGTTTTCCACGTCTTCAAAGAAATCAAAATAGCTTCTAAACAGCAGGTTATTTTATGGAGATTTTTAGGATTAAACATAGAGTCTTCTTTGAATATAGACCAGAGTGTATGCCACTATTAATTTTAGAATGCTGTTTCTGGAGCAGAGCCCATGTATATCAGAAAATGTGAACAAATATGCTGCTATGTAGAGTTAGGCAACATGATCCAGAGGCTTGACAACAGAACTGGGAGTAAGGCAGAGCAGCTTGGTCAAGTCATTTAGCCTCTCTATGCCTCAGTGTCCTTACTGGTGAAAGGGTACAGTGATGCTTACCCACTTTTATGAAATACTTTGAGATCCACAGATGAAAGAACTATATAAAAGTTAGGTGGTAGCATTATTAAATGTATTTGCTATTCTGAGAAAATACCCAGTAAACACAGCAGAAAGGATCATTTCCACAACACAGACTAGAAGCATGGCATACTTCATTCATAAGATTCAGGCTGTTTGTTTGAATCACACTGGTAGTAGCAGTGTGTGAACCATTCATAACAAACCCTGAAAACAAGTGAAATGCATTTACTGGCAGATTTAATCTAGAGATGGGCCCAAGTTGTAAGGTTTGGAGGTTTGGATCCTGAACTCAATTATTCCAAAGTATGGGGGTTTCAAATCTTGGGTTTATTTCAGGTCCATAGTTTCATTATAAATCCAAACCTTAGGCTAAATTCAACTAGTCTGGCAGTGTTTGTGAACCTTCCCAGTTGTGAATAAAGCAGGAATGATTTACACAAAACTTGGCGTGTTCAGTTCAAAAGGTTTTTATTTTTATTTTTAGTTTGTTTGAACTAGCAGCTCAAAGCAAAACTCAAGTCACAGAAAAAAATCAAAATGTGCATTCACGTGCAATATAGTTTATAGATGATTTGTATGAACCATTGTTTCTTTTAATGTTTACTGTCATGTTAAACAAATCACTGGCAGAGCAACTGAATAAAACCTATGAGCCCAGTCTCTATATCTCCCTGCTTTCTCTCTCCCTTCCCTAATTCCTTCCTACCTCTTCATTCACTTATTTCCAGTCTATCTCCTCCTCCTCCTCCTCCTCTATTGACTCACCTTTCTTTCTCATTCTGTCTCAGATTTTTACTTGCTCTACCCTGGAACCTCTTTCTGCAAGTTGCTTAGCTAAGCCCTGGTCTACACTAGGACTTTAGGTCGAATTTAGCAGCATTAAATCGATGTAAACCTGCACCCGTCCACACAATGAAGCCCTTTATTTCAACTTAAAGGGCTCTTAAAATCGATTTCCTTACTCCACCCCTGACAAGTGGATTAGCGCTTAAATCGACGTTGCCGGCTCAAATTTGGGGTACTGTGGACACAATTCGATGGTATTGGCCTCCGGGAGCTATCCCAGAGTGCTCCATTATGACCGCTCTGGACAGCACTCTCAACTCAGATGCACTGGCCAGGTAGACAGGAAAAGAACCGCGAACTTTTGAATCTCATTTCCTGTTTGGCCAGCGTGGCAAGCTGCAGGTGACCATGCAGAGCTCATCAGCACAGGTGACCATGATGGAGTCCCAGAATCGCAAAAGAGCTCCAGCATGGACCGAACGGGAGGTACGGGATCTGATCGCTGTTTGGGGAGAGGAATCCGTGCTATCAGAACTCCGTTCCAGTTTTCGAAATGCCAAAACCTTTGTGAAAATTTCCCAGGGCATGAAGGACAGAGGCCATAACAGGGACCCGAAGCAGTGCCGCGTGAAACTGAAGGAGCTGAGGCAAGCCTACCAGAAAACCAGAGAGGCGAACGGCCGCTCTGGGTCAGAGCCCCAAACATGCCACTTCTATGATGAGCTGCATGCCATTTTAGGGGGTTCAGCCACCACTACCCCAGCCATGTTGTTTGACTCCTTCAATGGAGATGGAGGCAATACGAAAGCAGGTTTTGGGGACGAAGAAGATGATGATGAGGAGGAGGTTGTAGATAGCTCACAGCAAGCAAGCGGAGAAACCGGTTTTCCCGACAGCCAGGAACTGTTTCTCACCCTAGACCTGGAGCCAGTACCCCCCAAACCCACCCAAGGCTGCCTCCTGGACCCAGCAGGCGGAGAAGGGACCTCTGGTGAGTGTACCTTTTAAAATACTATACATGGTTTAAAAGCAAGCATGTGAAAAGATTACTTTGCCCTGGCATTTGCGGTTCTCCTAGATGTAGTCCTAAAGCCTTTGCAAAAGGTTTCTGGGGAGGGCAGCCTTATTGCGTCCTTCATGATAGGACACTTTACCACTCCAGGCCAGTAACACGTACTCGGGAAACATTGTAGAACACAGCATTGCAGTGTATGTTTGCTGGCATTCAAACAACATCCGTTCTTTATCTCTCTGTGTTATCCTCAGGAGAGTGAGATATAATTCATGGTCACCTGGTTGAAATAGAGTGCTTTTCTTCAGGGGACACTCAGAGGAGCCCATTCCTGCTGGGCTGTTTGCCTGTGGCTAAACAGAAATGTTCCCCGCTGTTAGCCACAGGGAGGGGGGAAGGTTGAGGGGGTAGTCACACGGTGGGAGGAGGCAAAATGCGACCTTGTAACGAAAGCACATGTGCCATGTATGTAATGTTAACAGCAAGGTTTACCCTGAAAGAGTGTAGCGACTGTTTTATAAAATGTGTCTTTTTAAATACCGCTGTCCCTTTTTTTTCTCCACCAGCTGCATGTGTTTCAATGATCACAGGATCTTCTCCTTCCCAGAGGCTAGTGAAGCTTAGAAAGAAAAAAAAAACGCACTCGCGATGAAATGTTCTCCGAGCTCATGCTGTCCTCCCACACTGACGGAGCACAGACGAATGCGTGGAGGCAAATAATGTCAGAGTGCAGGAAAGCACAAAATGACCGGGAGGAGAGGTGGCGGGCTGAAGAGAGTAAGTGGCGGGCTGAAGAGAGTAAGTGGCGGGCTGAAGAGAGGGCTGAAGCTCAAATGTGGCGGCAGTGTGATGAGAGGAGGCAGGATTCAATGCTGAGGCTGCTGCAGGACCAAACCAGTATGCTCCAGTGTATGGTTGAGCTGCAGCAAAGGCAGCTGGAGCACAGACTGCCACTGCTGCCCCTCTGTAACCAACCGCCCTCCTCCCCAAGTTCCATAGCCTCCACACCCAGACGCCCAAGAACGCGGTGGGGGGGCCTCCGGCCAACCAGCCACTCCACCACAGAGGATTGCCCAAAAAAAAGAAGGCTGTCATTCAATAAATTTTAAAGTTGTAAACTTTTAAAGTGCTGTGCTTAAAGTGCTGTGTGGCATTTTCCTTCCCTCCTCCACCACCCCTCCTGGGCTACCTTGGTAGTCATCCCCCTATTTGTGTGATGAATGAATAAAGAATGCATGAATGTGAAGCAACAATGACTTTATTGCCTCTGCAAGCGGTGATTGAAGGGAGGAGGGGCGGGTGGTTAGCTTACAAAAAAGTAGAGTGAACCAAGGGGCAGGGGGTTTCATCAAGGAGAAACAAACAGAACTTTCACACCGTAGCCTGGCCAGTCATGAAACTGGTTTTCAAAGCTTCTCTGATGCGTACCGCGCCCTCCTGTGCTCTTCTAACCGCCCTGGTGTCTGGCTGCGCGTAACCAGCAGCCAGGCGATTTGCCTCAACCTCCCACCCCGCCATAAACGTCTCCCCCTTACTCTCACAGATATTGTGGAGCACACAGCAAGCAGTAATAACAGTGGGAATATTGGTTTCGCTGAGGTCTAAGCGAGTCAGTAAACTGCGCCAGCGCGCCTTTAAATGTCCAAACGCACATTCTACCACCATTCTGCACTTGCTCAGCCTGTAGTTGAACAGCTCCTGACTACTGTCCAGGCTGCCTGTGTACGGCTTCATGAGCCATGGCATTAAGGGGTAGGCTGGGTCCCCAAGGATAACTATAGGCATTTCAACATCCCCAACAGTTATTTTCTGGTCTGGGAAGAAAGTCCCTTCCTGCAGCTTTTGAAACAGACCAGAGTTCCTGAAGATGCGAGCATCATGCACCTTTCCCGGCCATCCCACGTTGATGTTGGTGAAACGTCCCTTGTGATCCACCAGAGCTTGCAGCACTATCGAAAAGTACCCCTTGCGGTTTATGTACTCGGCGGCTTGGTGCTCCGGTGCCAAGATAGGGATATGGGTTCCGTCTATAGCCCCACCACAGTTAGGGAATCCCATTGCAGCAAAGCCATCCACTATGACCTGCACATTTCCCAGGGTCACTACCCTTGATATCAGCAGATCTTTGATTGCGTGGGCTACTTGCATCACAGCAGCCCCCACAGTAGATTTGCCCACTCCAAATTGATTCCCAACTGACCGGTAGCTGTCTGGCGTTGCAAGCTTCCACAGGGCTATCGCCACTCGCTTCTCAACTGTGAGGGCTGCTCTCATCTTGGTATTCATGCGCTTCAGGGCAGGGGAAAGCAAGTCACAAAGTTCCATGAAAGTGCTCTTTCGCATGCGAAAGTTTCGCAGCCACTGGGAATCGTCCCAGACCTGCAACACTATGCGGTCCCACCAGTCTGTGCTTGTTTCCCGAGCCCAGAATCGGCGTTCCACAGCATGAACCTGCCCCATTAGCACCATGATGCATGCATTGGCAGGGCCCATGCTTTCAGAGAAATCTGTGTCCATGTCCTGATCACTCACGTGACCGCGCTGACGTTGCCTCCTCGCCCGGTATCGCTTTGCCAGGTTCTGGTGCTGCATATACTGCTGGATAATGTGTGTGGTGTTTAATGTGCTCCTAATTGCCAAAGTGAGCTGAGCGGCCTCCATGCTTGCCTTGGTATGGCGTCCGCACAGAAAAAAGGCGCGGAACGATTGTCTGCCATTGCTCTGATGGAGGGAGGGGCGACTGACGACACGGCTTACAGGGTTGGCTTCAGGGAGCTAAAATCAACAAAGGGGGTGCCTGTACATCAAGGAGTATTTCAGGCAGGACTGCACGGAGGGTTCCAATAAGAAATGGTGCACCTAAGTTATCGTTCTTATTGGAACAAGGAGGTTAGCCTGGCCTCTGATTGATACATGGCTAGATTTACCTCGCTGCACCTTCTCTGTGAGTGACTGCAGTGTGATCTAGAGGAATGAGTCCCCTAGACAGGGGAGGAGGCAAATGAGTACAAAACAAATCTGGTCTATTTCTTGTTCTGACCCACTCCATCTATCTTCTACATCTTTGGCTGGCAGCAGACGGTGCAGAAGGACTGCATGCCATCCACATCTCATGGCTGCTCGGCAGAAGATGGTACAGTACGACTGCTAGCCATCTTCATCTCTTGCCTGCCTGGCAGAAGATGGTACAATATGACTGCTAGCAATCCTCATCTCTTGCCTGCCTGGCAGAAGATGGTACAGTACGACTGCTAGCAGTCCGTATCGCCTGCCCGCTCACCATAAGACGGTTCAATAGGACTGACTGCAGGACTAAAGAGAATGACCTGGTCAAGTCACTCCAAATTTAGTCCCTGCACCCATGTCTGCCAAGGCGCTCCCAGCCGACGTGGCCCGGAGCACCTCGGACATGACGATGACGGCTACCAGTCGTACTGTACCGTCTGCTGCCACAAGGCAAGGGGTTGCTGCTACTGTGTAGCAATGCCGTACCGCGTCTGCCAGCACCCAGGAGACATAGGGTGATGGTTACCTGAGTGGGCTCCATGCTTGCAGTGGTATGGCGTCTGCACAGGTAACTCAGGAAAAAAGGCGCGAAATGATTGTCTGCCCTTGCTTTCACGGGGGGAGGGAGGGAACGGGGGCCTGACGATATGTACCCAGAACCACCCACGACAATGTTTTAGCCCCATCAGGCATTGGGATCTCAACCCAGAATTCCAATGGGCAGCGGAGACTGCGGCAACTGTGGGATAGCTACTCACAGTGCAACGCTCTGGAAGTCGACTCTAGCCTCGGTACTGTGGAAGCGCTCCGCCGAGTTAATGCAGTTAATGCACTTAGAGCATTTTCTGTGGGGACACACACACTCGAATATATAAAACCGATTTCTAAAAAACCGACTTCTATAAATTCAACCTTATTCCGTAGTGTAGACATACCCTAAGACTTGCAGCACAAGAAGTAACGGGGGGAAGGGGAAGCAAGAACCCAATGGAGGACATCTCTGCATAGCAATCTGTCTACAGTGCTTGCAAGCTTTGTGGTGATCTTTACATGAGCTCCCATTACATGAACTGCCATTGTCCACTTTGATACAGCTCCAATTAGCTCATATAACTTTTTTTCCATTATTTCCCCAAGTTATTTAGCCTCAAACGTTTCAGGGAGATGGAGAAGATATTACTGATGACCTGTTACATTTTTCAACCACTAGGCTGTCCAGTTTTGGTCCTATGGGATGAGCATTCTGTTCTCTCATGCAGGGGAACCAGTTCCCATTCTAATCCCAATTCCTCACTCTCTGGGCTGTTTGGTGAAGACTGAATACCGTGGAGGTACCACATTTAGAGCTACGTAAAGAAAGCACCTTCCATTATTTTGCAGTGACCCCTGTGGGTGAACTAGATGCAGCAATGATGACTTCCAAAGTGAGTACGGCCCAGCCTTCCTAGGTCAAGGAAGGTCACCATAATACTGGACCTTGAGGAAGACAGGGAGAATCCCTTTATTGAGGAGTGAGGAGCAAAAGTCCTCTTTTTAGAAGACAAACCCTCTTCACCCTCATTAAGGAAAAGTTTTTTAAAAAAAATAATTCCAAACTATCATTCTTTTTAGTTACTTTTTCTTGCAGAAATCACTACAGGATGAAGATTCAAACAAACAACTGCACCTTCAAGCCATTTTGGAAGAAAGAAGTGAGCCCACATGGACATTTCCCCCCCTCCCCAAGAATATTCAGTTGACATTTTAAAACAAATTCATGCTGGTAGTTTATACCATTTTGTATTTGTTTCATATGAATATTCTAGCAAAAAAGTTTCCTGGTTGGGATATTCCCCCAAATTTGTGAATTTTGACAAATAATGGAAAATGTTCACAGAAAGAAAATCTGTAATGACTGGAAACTTGATTCTAAGATTCACCTCATTCAGTCAGGGAGTAGAATATTGTGTGTAATTTTTGGCATATGTCCCGTTAAAAGAGCTTTTATCTCAAATAATGAATACTCTCAATTAACAGCTTGTGAATCATCTAGAGATCAACAATTATTCAGAGGAAATATTTGGTGAATATCTGTTTTGATTAAATGTGTGATTTTGTTAAATCGGCTCACGGACAATTCAGGAAAACAGGTAAATGTAGTTCATTTTTTATTATGAATTATTCACCCAGCTCTATTGAAAGACAATGATTATGGAATGCTAAATTAACCATTCATTAGGATGCATTCACATTCCTTTACTGTTTGGTGGTGGTATTGACTTCATTATGAGAAAAGTGTAGATGGATACCACACAGGCATTAGATTTCTCTGACAACACAGCTCTTCCAAGGGACAGCTCAACTAACATGCAAGCAAGGACTGAAAGACTGTCCAGAATCGCAAAAAGATTAGGTTAATAATTAATTATGAAAAATCAATTCTAAAGAGAATGCCAGCAACTCCCAACTCAAGTATTACGTTGGAAGACAATGGAACACAAGAAGTGATAACATTCACAAACCTTAGCAGTAATATGCAAGCCAATGGGATATCCAGAAGGAAAACATGTTATGAATTGGCAGAACAGCAGCTGCATTAACCAGCTGAAACAAGATTTGTCACTGAAAATCTAGCACGTATAGACCAAATCACAAATCTTTAAGTGTTATTTCCATCTTAATATATGGATGTGGAAGCTAGGAATCCACCAAAGGTACAGACATACATCTAAATGGCTTTGAAAGGAAATTCTTTAGAAATATACTTGGTGTTAAATAGAATGAATTTATAACAAATGCCGAGATTTGTCAGAGAGTTCAACAACCTCTTAACTCCAAAGTTATCCAGAGGAGAAGATGGAAATATCTGGGATGTGAGTTCAGAAGGAAGCCAGAGCGTCTGCCATGGCAGGCCTGCCATTGGACAATTGTGGAAACCTGTAACAGTGTCTGACTGAAAAAAAACGCTCCATCAAACAGTATTTAGAGAGGGAATACTTATGGGACTTAACACAGAAGGCATGAAAAGAGCGGCTCAGGATAGACAGGGATGACGGAGGCTTGTTCATGCCCTAAGCAATGTTTGATGGCATAGGAAGGATTCGGATTCAGAACTTAGAAATTGCCCTGCATTACTTCTTGAAGTGGCACTTCTAGAAATTTCACAACATGCTGTTCTGCAGGAGTTCAAAGGTTTTCCTACCTAAACTAAATTTTTGTATATTCCCTGAAACCTATGATTTCTTATTCCAGAGATTAAAATACCATGTATCATTGTTTTTCTGGAACTTGGTGAAAAACTAGATGTTGGGGAGCTTTTTGTCATGGGGAAGGTTTGAGGTGCATATTTTATAAATATTTATCTAATAAAAGAAATGTTGAAGTTAACTATAATTAGGGTGACCAGATATATTAATTTTATAGGGACAGTCCCGATATTCGGGGCTTTTCCTTATATAGGCGCCTATTACCCCTCACCCCCTGTCCCAGTTTCACACTTTCTATCTGGTCACCCTAACTATAAGTACAGCTAATTCACACATTTTACAAAAATAGAAATCTTCTATCCTGTGTTTAATATAACCTGCCAAATTGGCAACCATTTCTGTGGTATATAGTCTACCCTCTAAACATGTATACATCCCATTATGCCCAGTCTTACTCAAACAAAACTCTCACGGTAGTGTTACCTGAGTAAAGGCCCTAACTTTAATGGGAGCTACAAGCACGTGTTGAAGCAAAATAGAGTATCTGGCAAGATGCTTTTCCCACCCTTCTGCCAGGTGCTGATGGCAGCAACAAGGGTCAGGTGCAAATCACTAGGGTTCCTTTTAAGAGCCATAACAATAGTTCAAGCCCCCATCCGGAGTCATACTCTCATTTCTGACTCTGGGAAATATAACAAAACTTCTCTGGTCACCTTTGTGAGTATTTTTCCCCCCACTCACAAGTACTCCATGTCCTTTGGGAACATGGGGCACAGGACTCTTGTAGATGGGAAAAGAAGGAAACACACAAGAAAGAAACATAAAAAGACCTTAATGTGTAAATATCTACCCATATAAGAAATAGCAACTCAAAATGCATATAGCAGTCAACCTCTCCCAGCCTCTGATAATACATGTCTGGCTACTGAAGGACCAGAGCCCTCTCTTACACAAATCTTACCTTCCAAAAATGCCAGTCACAGGACAAGTCAATCTCAAGGTGGCCCGGGGCATCTAGGGCTGGTTCTCCTCGAGCCCTGATGGCACTGCTTTGCCAGTGAGCAGCTACCAGGTGTAGGTCAGTGATTCAGCTCATCTTCACCAGGCTTGTGAGCCAGGGTATTGTGAAGTCAGCTCAGACCTGCAGGTTCAGTCTGGCTTCTTTCAGCAGGCAGCTGAGTTATGCTCTGCTACTGGCTCTGTCAGGCCTCTCTGCAGAGTCACCTTATCTACTCCACCACCAGTCCAGTCTTATCCCACAGATTCTTCCATGCAGTGTCAGAAGTGCCAGATGGAATAATCCAGAAAAACAGGACCTTTGGATAGAGTTCCTGCTTCTAGGATAGAGCATTTCCCCCCTTTTCTTTGCTGGAACCAAACTTTATTTCCCAACCTTGGTTCATATATTGTCCCTGATAGAGACCCCTCACCCAGAGCATATTTAGCAGCAGAGTTTCCCTGACCTTTCATTAAGCAGTAAGAATAATTAGTTATTACTGCATATGCACATTAAAACTTAAACAAATTGTAATCAAAACAACAAAGCTTAGATGGTGAAATTATGGGTAAACAATATGCAAAGGAAGCTGGCCAGAGTTGGCTTTTCCCCTTCTCCACAATAGAGGGAGCTGAAAATTTCACCCCTATAAGTTTTCTGGCCATGAGGCTTACACTTTGTGTAGGAGGCTTTTATTTATATCATTCTAGATGCTGGACACAAAAGTACCTTTTTCACATATAAGCATTTTATAGTTGCTTAAATATAAATGAACATTGCATTCATTCCTGTGCTCTGGAAAGGCAGTTAATTACCATGTAATCCACAACCCATACATGAATGAATTAGCTATCCATAACACCATATCTCATATCAACAGTCTATGTATCTGCTTGCTGTTTAGCTATGTACTGAAATGCAAGCAAATGTGTGATCTATTCACAAAATAAAATACAGTGCATAACCCTAATTTGCTATGCTTATGTTGTTGGATGCAAGATGATACATAGAGAAAAATTCATGAGGGCATCTGGCTGCTTGGATTACATTTATTGTGATTTAATTATCAATTAACAGTTTAAGAAATGATATTAGCTATTGACCTTGATCTTTTTTCTCTTCCTACTATTAAGAAAGCCCCAGCACCAAAACATGGCAGTTATCAGTTTCACGATAAAGAAATTATATATTATGCCTTCTTTCTATCTGTTACCTGGGAACCTGTTCCATGTAAAGTCAAGCATATCTACTCTGTAGACACCCCCTAAAAGACTAATAGCTAGTAAAGTAAGCCAGACTTCAAAGGCAATCCTTACTGAGACAAATTAGGCTACAGCGATAGAAAGGGCCAGCAGCAATCATTAATCTAACTGAAGGCCATTGTCTGAAATGTGCAGTTGTTTTTAAGATCAATGACCATTTCAAGATGAATAGTTCATAACTTTACAATACATCTTTCTAATTAATACACTATTTAAACAATAAAGGATTTCAATCTGGATTCAGTTCTTATATACTGTAACTACTAGAATAAGTCAATTTCTTTTGTTTAAAAAAATTAACTTGGATCTCCTGGAGTTTTAAAAGTAATTTGAGAGAAACATTTTCATGATGGTGTTCACAAAGCTGAATTTCTTGTGAGACCTTCCTTGGGTGTAAATTGATTAGTTCACAAACACACCACACCTGGTTCACTGTTACCCTGCACCTTTTGTCATCATTTACTCCTGTGCAAAGCATGTTTAAACTGAAACCATTTGAGTTTGATAGTACCCACTTTGCATTAGCCCAAATGATAACACACAGTGTAAGGCAGTAGAGAATTAAACCCAGTGCGTCTTTGCCATGCTTTTTAAAGCATGGTTCATAGCATGAGAAATATTAAAGACATAACAAGGAAGCAAGTCACTTGAGTGTATGTTTGTAAAAAGTTATATGATAAAGCTGTATATGTATTTACAGAAAACAAAGAAAGATTTATACAGAATAGTAGAACATTTTCATTCATAATTGAATAAAATACTTTATGCACACAAGTACCTCAGTTCTGGCAATTGCTCTTGTTGCTAGCAAGTGGCCTGTATCATATGAAATCTAAGTGCTCCTGTGGGTCTCAGTTGAGATATTCTCTTTATTCATGCTGCGCACTCCCAAGACTATTGGCACCTGTCAGTTAAAGGTATTATGTCAGCTGAGATGGTACTTTACACTACTCTGGCAAACTGCTGCACTGAATACACCTTTTTCCTTTCCCTCACTGCAAGGGCTCTGGTAGTAAATATAAAGCCAAAGCACTCCCTCTTGTGGACAAGCCCAAGGGAGGGGCCACATGGGAAAGAAAGCTCTGAGATCTCCTTCCTGGAGTTTTCCTCAAAATGTTGCACCAGAGAGTTTTGCACCATCTGCCCCATGGAAAGGAACTGAAAATTCTATCCTCAGAAAGTTTGCATCTTAGGGATTTGTTGGAAGCCAGATTCATGCACCTGGAGACTCTGTGCCCTTGAAATTGCTAGTAGGTGGTCCACTGCCTTTCTGGGTCCCTGGCAGTGCTATGCTATGCTATGCTAGAAGGGACTCCCTCTCCACTCCAGCCACTGGTACTACTCATAATAAAGACAAAGGTGTTCCATGGGTCTGAGAAAGCCTGCAGAAAACTTAATGTAGCCTCTCAGGCTCTATTGACTTCTTAGTGGATTCACCTCTGTTTGCCTGTTATAACAGATTTACTTCATATTTAGGAAGAACTATTGTTGTCAAAGTAGTTACACTAAATAATGTGATGGACATTTTAATCAAGGTTTACGTCATTAGGGTTTTCTTGTTTTTGGCAAGAATAGGTTTTACTTTAGGTTAGTAAGAATTTGTACATGTCCGAGAGAAGTCCTTTCGGATGACTACAGCATGCCAACCTGTGGTTTTAGACACCATGTGCTTCCAGTGAGTTATGAATCCTTGAACTGTGTTCAAAAGTAAATTTACATATATTCTGAAAAGGGCTCTTACTTCACTTTCCAAAGGGAGATTCTGATAGTAAAAAATATCAGGAATAAGAAATGAGCTGGCATTTTACTTTTGTTATGTCAATCACAAAGAAGCTTAGGATGCTCTGATTCATCCATTTCAGTGACTTTGCAGAAGGACACAAAATCTCCTGCAGCTTCAAGCTACTGAGATGATATACAACTGTGTTGAAAAAGCAACAGCAGAAAAGAATGCAATGTTTTTTGTGAACCCAAGGAAGGAACCAGGAAAAAAAACAAACCCGTTTTCTAAATAAAAGTAAAATTCTCTCATTTCAAATTTCACTGAGAGCAGGTTCTTCATGTGCAAGAGGATAATGGGGCATCTAATTCTAAAATTAAACCTTCAGGAAACAAAGTGTGACATTATATGGTACTCAGAACACAAATTATTTTACAACAACTGCCAAGTTCTCAAAGATTTAAATAATTCCCACTGTTTGAAGTTGCGTCAGCTATCATACCTGAAAATTACAATGGTCAGATATAGAAGTATAGATTAGAAAAGAAAACTGTTTAAACTAAAGGCAAAATCAGACTGTCGGATCCAGAGGCCAGATCTCTATTCCATCTCTTTACAAGTCAGATCAATGGAAGTTTTCCAAATAGAGGGACAGCAGAATATTCACGGTGAACACTCTCCTCATGATTTCACTAGCTGGCCAGTGACTGGGATCTGGGGAAGGATTCCAGGAACCGAGCCTGTGAAAAAGACTGAGGAAGGGCTATGAAGAACTTTTTATTTGGTTGGAGGACCTCATTACTCTACCAGCCTGGAAACTATCCTTAAGAGGAAACTGAAACAGCAGATGCCTCTCCACACTGGAGAAGTAAGATGACTGTTATAGCCAGCATTGTTGGCAGGGTTGACCCCCACCCATCAAGGAAAGAGCATTGTGGAAGACATCCTGTGTCTGTGACAACAGCAACTATAAGAATAGGAGCATCAGACCCAAGCGTCCATCCTTGAAACTCTGTAGAGGCAGCAGTGGCCCAGTAATAACATTACAAGAGATCCAGGAATGCAGCCAACAGCTCACAAAGATAACCCAGGAATAGCATCTGGACCTACCCTAGCTGTGGAATTCCAGTGGGCCACTCTCAACCTCCACACAACTCGGAAAGGTCCCTCCTATTGATTGGAGGGAAGTGCCGATAGCCTGCTTCACTTGTAAGAGACATGGGCAGTGGACACAGAATCTGCAGAATACCAGTGATGAAAGGTACATAAAGATCAGAGCTATTCAGTACCCCCTTACCAAGACCAGGTAGTTCTAGAAGCTGTAATGGACAACACTGCTGTCCTTACTGCTAGCCAGCTGCCCATTGTGAAGTAGCAAAGACTGTGGAGTTGGCAGGAGTTAGGAGGCAGGGAATGTGGAAATAACCAATTAGGTAATTATAACATTCATTAACCAACCTATTTTTGATGCCCTAGGTGGGAGAATGAGATCTGTTCTGGGAGCCAGGTAAACCACAGGAGGTGAAGCCAAAGGGGCTGGTAAACTTTTCATTCTTAATAAAGATGATGAGACAATATACAGAGGGGAGAAGAGGCCAGTGAGAGGCTTGCTGGGGGGTCTCCAGCAAGAGTAGGGGAGCACTCAGCCCCGGAGGGGATGTGGAAAAGGCTTGTAAGAAAGAAGGCTCTACCATGGGAAGGAGTATACCAAATGAAGGCAACATTGGTGTGGGCTTGAGGCCAAGTGTTGACATCAGTTATTGTTTACAGGCCCCAGGCCAGGACTTCCAGATGGTGTCAGGATTGGAATCCCCCTTCATTTCCTGAATCAAGGGGGGAGACTAGGGCAGACCCTAGGAGCAGTATTAAGCCCAGGAAGGGCTTGTTTGTTTTGTTTAGATTTTTCTTTGCTTCAAAATACTCAACAAATCCAGGAAAGAACATCTTCCAAGGGAAACTGAGGCAGCAGATATATCTCCACACCAAACAGGGAGATTTCTGTTAAAAATATGACTCTAAGGCAATGAGTACTCATGCTGTTGTCAGGGAGTTGAGATGACCCTGCACTTTCCATATTGCTAAATAGGATGGGGGTCTCAGCTAAATATCAACTAAATGGGAGGGAGGACCCTGGGGAGAGGGAGTTGTAGTACGGGAAAGGGGATCTCAGGATGGAAAAGGTTGAGGAACACCAGTGTAGGGGATTTTTTTGCCTTTATTTCTGGAATGTTTTGTGTAATTAATGAGATAATTTGGCCCTAAGAATAGTTTTTGTTTTCCTTCATTTGTGAATTTTGTTACTCAGAAGGATTTTAGTTTTGTTTATTATTTGTCAAAGCTTTGCTATTTCAATATTTATTTCTGAATTCAGTGATTGCTACTGCCTTTAGGTAGCCAGAGTATAAGAACTGACTGAATAGAACAACAAATGCCACATCTGAATATTTCGTTGTTAATTTATAAGGGCTGTTATTTACAGAATGAAGTGGCTTCTCTGACTCATGCCATGGAAAATCAGAATTATATCTAAACTGTCCTCTGATTTTAGGATTGTATTGTGTTCCTAGATTAAATGTGAGATGGCAATGATGCTGAGTTGGGCTGGTAGAAAAATGCAGTAATGATTTTTTGCACAAAAAATTGTTGAAATTTCAAAAAATAAAAAAAATTGGAACAGCCACTATGCTGAGGAATAGTCCTCTATAACTCTCAGATAAAGAAAAGATAAGTGAAGGACCAAAATCTTCACCTTGCATTTAACTGCTGTAAACTATACCACTGATATTGCAAATATCCCTGAAAACATCCTTACAAAACATCTTTAGGTTAAGAGTCTCCTGACTTACATAGCTTGAATGCATTTTTAAAAATAGCCACTTAAAAATGAAACTACAGTGAACTTTCAAAAAATTTTTTATTAAATTAATAGGTAAACTCCTTAGAACTGATACAGCTCATGAAAAATGTACTTAGATTACTCTTTGGGAGCCAAAAAAGAAAATGTATAAAAACTACCAAAAGAGAAAGTATCTTTAACACACACTCTGGCTCATTTTGTTTTTACCTTCTTTAAAAGTTGAGTTTTATTAAACAATTCATGAAGGGATGTTGCAAGAATGGGCGAATTGAACCAAAATGGACACGTTTCCAGGCTCATAATACTGGCTAACACTTTAACAGGAAATATATGTTATTTGTTTTTTGGGTCCTTCTGCTTTCCTGGATCTGGCCAGGACCTAAAGGCAGTAGCAATTATTTCATGCAGAATTAAACACTGAAATAGCAAAGCTTTGCCAAATAAAAAACAAAACTAAAATCCTGATGAGTAACAAATAATTATTAATATTTTAATAATATTTTGCATTTATAGTAAGTTTTTCATTTATAGATCTTGTAAGTAAAAAGATTCCTATTATCAAGCTGGGGAAACCAAGGCACAAAAATGCAACTTGCTCAAGGTCACAGAGTGAATCAGTGGGAGAGCTGGGACTAGATTAAATCCCTGTCTACAGGAACACACTCCCTCTCATTCTGTTCTCACAACATTTCCAAGGCATGTTTCTGGCCCAAAACAGTTTAGGAAAATTCACATAAGTAGCCAAACTTTTGGTGCTTCTCTGAGCCTTCTAAT
The DNA here is from genome assembly GCF_965140295.1 of Lepidochelys olivacea. Classification (NCBI taxonomy): domain Eukaryota; kingdom Metazoa; phylum Chordata; order Testudines; family Cheloniidae; genus Lepidochelys; species Lepidochelys olivacea. The sequence goes on along the minus strand of NC_140414.1, from coordinate 40,558,819 downwards.
TGTCACTCACTTCTTTCTCACTTCCACTAGATGTTTTGAGACATAGCTATATTTATTTTAAAAAAGCCCAAACCTACAACAAGCAATATTTTAGAACTAGCAGCCCCTCTGTTAGATTTTTGTTTATGTATTGAAATGTAATTGGGCAACTGGAGAAAAATGAGCCCCAAATTTGTTAGGTGTTATTTTCATAAAGATTACACTTAATAATGTTGATATGGCCTCCATAATTTATTTGATTAATAATATTTGATCTAAACCCAAATTACGACTTCCCACATATATGACATAACTAATGAACTGTGAAAGGAAAGCTGTTCAGATGGTCACCAATAACCAATGCTTAGTTAATCCTTTAAATAAACTGGAGCTCACAATGTGTCCCTTTGAAGTCATAAATAATGTATATTTTTCTTTTGACTTTTAATAAGCCTGTGGAGTTCATCTCACAGTCTCCAAACACATATATTTTATTATGGGCCTCTGCAGTTTACTTTAATTAGTGTGTCTGAGTGCTTTGGGAGACTTAGCCCTACTGAAAACAAACAGAGTCTTACCATCTATAAAACATTAGCTCCCTTTGGTTTATCCTGATACACTGAGGCTCAGTGAGAAACACATGGTATAAGTAAACACTCATAATTGCATTAGAATTCCCATGTGTATTGGTAATTCAAGCTCTGTTTCATGATATTGTCAGAGCAGTTAAGACAGGTTTACCAATCTTGTGGTCTTCTGGGATTTCATGAAATTCCATTTGGAGCAAACTTGAAATGACAAATCTAATAGAAACAGCAGAAGACAAAACAAGCCACAGAGGCACTGAAATGCAAGTACAGTATTAAAAACCTTCTGTGTAATTGGATTTCTTACACAGCTGTGAAACTTCTCCTACCTGAATTATCATCGCTCATTTATTAATGTTTGTATACGACGGACGTGTGTGTTTTTTCTTCTACGGTGCCATGACTAACTTTTGGTGCAGTGTGTCAAGCAACCTCACATTCCTATTTCTGAATTAATTTCCCCAGAAAATGATGGATTACAGTTCCAAAACGGTACATGGACAATAAAACAAAGACCTCAAATTAAAAAAAACCCACCAGTGAGTTGAAAAATAACATGTCCCCAAATATTGTATGTGTTACTAGGAAGGAAGAATTAGGTGTTAAAAGATTTCCACTGTACGACAGATTTGAAAAAAAAAAGAAAGAATCTTTTGCAAAAACAATTTACTTTCCCAATAATTTTCTGTTTCCTTTTGCTAGTACTGCACAATACCATCCATATGAGAAAGTGTGCGTAAACAAGCAGAAGAGGTCAGGGCTGAGTGAGAAAAAGCCCCAGTTAAAGCATAAATATCAGATTTAGATCAAATATTGCTAATCAAACAAATTATGTATGGTACATTTTATTCCACTTAGGTTGTTATGTTATGTTGAGCCCATCAATATGGTATCTGAGCACCTTCCAGAAGGGCAGTAAGCAGTATTCCTAATTAAAACAATTATTAACAAATCTGGGGTTCACTTATGTGACTTCGCGATAACGTTCACTGCAAGAGACTATAACATAAAAACATCTGTGCAAAATGATGTGAGATGGGAGGAAAAAGCACTTGCATTAACAAATATAACTTTCAGGAAAATGTCTGTAGTTTTGTTCTTTTATACTTCTGAGCCTTCCTCACTATGAAACTTCCTCTCTAATCAGACTGGTGTTTTCTGCTATTAAAGTATTACATGATTTGGGGGAATATGGGGAATCCTGCTCTTTACGAGTATTTACCAAAAAAACCCCTTTCATATAATTTTTTAAAAAAATCTGAATTGAATTGACAGACCAATGTAAAAAGGAAGAGTGGCTATTCACAAAGTCATTCTACTTTCCTGGTGCCTGATTGCAAACTCTTACTTCCCATTGATGAGAAATTACTCACACGCCAAGTGACTGCTTACCAGAGGAATACTCTGATCATTCAATTTGCCTGTATTCTTGCCATTCACATACCACTGAAGTAGTTATTCAGCTAAACTGGCTGCCATTAAGTTGAGACATAAGTTCTGACCTCTGTTACTGGGCTCTTGAGGTCATCAAGGCTATGGTATTGCATCTTCCTACTTAAACAAGCCAGTCTTTGTGTATTCTCTTTTTTTTTTTTTTGCATTTGGGTTTTGATTTGTTGCTGGCCACCACGGCCCTTTCATGTGCACCTTCTTCACCCCCTCTTGTGGAATTCTCTTCCCAAAGATTTGATAGTTATTTTATAGTCCAATAATGTTCTTTACCAAATTTTAAAAATCGTTGCTGTCTTTTACTTTAAGATGACTGCTGTAAACAGCACTACATAAATTAATAAAGCCATAATAATTTAAGGCCAATTCTTTCAAAGATATAGAGGGGTCAAAACAAATAATTGCTGCAGTTTTGCTTTATGGAAATGGAGAGGATGTGCCAAGGGCCAATGCCGCTACCTGCAGGATGTGGAGATGAACTCTGTTGTGGCCGACGCAGTGGGAGCTCATAGTGGTGATGAGGGTTGTGGGTAGGTTTTGCAAGTTGTGGGGGTACAGCAACAGCCATGGAATTGTATCCTGCACCCTAGAGAGGATTCTCTTTCTCTCTAGGACCCCTGTCCTCGGGTTGTGAATTTCAGTCAGAGTAACTAATACAATAAATCTGAACCCTGGAGCAATAGAACTTTTTTGGAGGAAACTTCATTATTTGAAGACATAATCTTGAAGATATTGTTTATTCTGTTTATTGAGCCACTTTGTCAGCTGCAGCCTAAGTACATGGAGCGTAATTCTGGAGGGTGGAAAAGTAGTTCCAAGCAGGCCATTTATACCACTTTGATCCTGGTGCTGTTTAGGGCCCCTACATTGGCTCTATGCCCCTGGGGACCAACCTCATAATAGACCGAAAAGATTGGCTCCATCACCATGTTATGTTGGTAGTTCAGCCCCAAATGGCTGCACTGTATTGGAGGATCTAGCTTACAGTGCCAAAATTTACTGTACATCCTGTGCTAGATTACTGCACCAAGTGTTAGTCAGGATAGAATGTGGCCTATTCCTTAAAAATCATTTATTTTTCATGGTTACATCAGAACCTCATAGGATGTTGATGTTCTAATAGGGCTGCAGTACTTACAGGGTTTGCTGAGGCTATAATTTTAAATCCATTCCAGAAGTATTTCCTATTCATTATATTGATCTGCACAAATTTGAAAAAGGACAGAACAAACCACAGGTTGTAAAAGCACATGATATTTATAACAAAATATCTAAAGCAATATGTAAATAAATACAGAATCAACTCTTGATAAAAATGAAATGATAAAAATCAAATGATCAGGACAGGGCATAATGGGGGAGTTATTTAAATCAAGACAGACTCCCATTCATTTGTTGCTGTAGTGGATATAAAAAGATAAATTTCTGTCTTGGAAATTGAGACACAATCTTATTTTTTTAAATGATATTTTGCTTATCAGGTTTTCATTAGACAAGTCAGCCTGCTTTATATGTTTGTACAATTTAAGCAGGCTCTTAGTCTGTTTGTTAATCCACCCTGTTTATTTAAAGCTCCTGAAGGAAGTTATTAATCTGTCAAAACTAAAGATTTGAAGCTGATAAATAAATGAACAATGCTAAATAATTCTTTGTGTCATCTATAAAAACCAAGCGTTAGTGCTTTTCTCCATGGAGGTGAAGACTGGTTTGCTTTGAAATTACTCAATGTTTGCCTACATTACATTATTGCCAAATCCTGTGCTGTCTGCTGAGCACACCCACTGGCTTAAGCAAGGTGCCTTACTGACTGGAACAGTCGTTCAGGAATCAAAAATATGCTTTAATTCAGTTTTCATTTTCATATCACAAAAGGTGCTATGGAATGACTTCCATTTGCAAAAGAAAAAGGCAAGCACAATTAAAAGCTGGATCTCTAATCCCCTTGCCTATGGCTTAGAACTGGAGCCAAAAGAAATATTGTCTTAACAGGTACATGTCCCCTGAGGGAAGGCACACCCCGGACCACCTACCTGTTGAAATGAAGAGATAATGGGATATTCAGTTGTATCAGTGGCCAACAAATTGTACCTTCGCTTCTGTGGCTGACAGAAAAGCATAGAATTAGTGGGTGGCAAAAGAAAGCTATTTTCTGACAGTGGGTGGATAAGCATTGTGGCAAATCAAACAGCATATTTTCCAGCTCCTGTCTCCAGCAGCCAAGTCACATATTGAGACCTGAGAAAAATCTGTGTATGAGTAACTGACATTTGCGTGGAGAGACATTTATAAGTGATTGAAGGGCAATGTGAACTGCTAACCACTAATTAGGCTAATTGACACTAAGAGTGGGCGACTCAGCTGCTACAAAAACACTAATTGTTATATTGTATTTCAGCTACCTGAAAGAAATTTAGTGATTAATAAATGGCTGTTAATTTTATTATGTGGAAAAAGTAACTATTATATTAATATTTGGGAAGTATGGAATTAAATCTTTTTTATTACTTGTACTGGGGTACTTGCTTAATCCTGAAAGCATAGTTGCCATTGGCAATGACTCAGGCATGCAAGGTGGAGGGTTTTACTTCCTTCTACTACAGTGAATTTTTTTCTTGCGTCTCTGTTCACCTTCAAGTGAAAACTACAAGGAGATCTATTTCTCTTTCTTACCAGGGAGAATCATAAACTCCTCTGAACTCCAGAGGACTATTGCACCACTCAATCAAGTGTTAACAAAGCATAGTTTAAAAATCTGACCATGTCTTCTATTCTCATAGTTATGGAGAAAAGCAAACCCTAAGGGCTCAAACGTGATAAGGCAAATTGTAAGAGTGGGAAATGTATTATTTTTAAAAATAATATGATTTTAAGATAATCTCTTGACCTTTCTGGGGCCTGATTTATGATTTTTCAACTCTTGCGGTTGGCAATACTGTTCTAGAAATGAAACAAAGTAAAACATACAAGATGTTGCTAGTTTCAGGACAAACATGGAAATGAAAAGAACCAAATTTTCTGGAAATTCATTTGGCTTTGTGAAATGTACGTGATAATTCAAAGCAGAACTTTTAGCTCTCTCTGGACAGGCACAAATTGTTTAAAACATTTTTTTAAAAATTTCTCATGAGAGGGTGTGCCATAGCAAATCATTTAGTTGATAGATTTATCCTCTTTCTGCTTACAAAAATGTCTTCAATTTTCTCAAATTTCCTTCATTATTTCTGGTGAGTTTTGATGCTACAGATTAGTGATACTCAGACCTCAGTGGTTCAGGAGCCAAATTAGTGATCAATATTACCCAAAAGAGTCACGGTAGTGTGAATTCATTGTTTCATTTACTATAGTACTATATATTCATATTTAAATAGTATGACAGGGGAAATATTTAGTTTAGATATATATATATTTCTCACAGCAAAATGACTAAGTATTATTATTTTGTCAACTACAATTGGTTAATAACATAGTAAAAGCATCCTGATTGGTTACACATTAAAGTGTCACTAGTGGCTCACAAGCCTCAGTCTGAGTATCACTGCTACAGATTAATCATTTGTAGGTTGTGAGTGGCCCCAGAAATGACTAGTTGTGATTATCATCATTATCAGCAGCAGCATGGCATTGTTTCTTTTCCCTGACTAGATAATCATATCTCTTATGTAGAAGTTAGGAGGAGGAGGTTTTGCGTATCAGGGCCGTTGAATCTTTCATGGAGTGGGCTGAGGTACTGTAAACAGGATTAGAAAATTGTAAGCTTTCCCCATTCTGGGTAACACAGGCCTTGCCCAGTGTATTATCCTTATAAACATTTGCATATCAGAAGATTTATTAGCTCGGAAAACAATTTAAATTGTATTTTCTCAGACATTCCCACAAAGTAACTATTAAGCCCTTATCCTGCAAACAGTTAGCACATGTGCTTAATTTTAAGCCCTTCGCTGCTTATTTCAATTGGGCCCCTCATGTGCTTAAAGTTAAGCATGTTCATAAATGTTTACAGGTGCAGACCTTTAATATGCATGTGTGGCAACAGTGTTGCTAAGTTTGTGATCGATTCTTTATCTACCTTATTTAACTGACACTGATCCGGGCTCTTGTGGTTTCAGAGTTACAATTGGCTTTTCACAAGCTTCCATGCCTGAATCTGAGTCCATTGTGTGTTGAAAGGGAGCGAACACAAAAGTGGGGCAAACATGACTGAAGTTTTATAAAGCATTTTTAAATTTGAGCACTTCTTTCCAGAAAACGTTTTGCACTATGAGCCCACAGTAAAACTTGTGGAAGTATGTTGACGTGGTATGTCTAAATTGTGAGCGGTCTGGGTCAGAAGGAACCTTAGTGTTCTTACTTTACTTTGAAGCACATAACACATTGTTGCTAGTATGTAAATAAAAATGGCAGGTCTTCCAAGTCAAAGGTACACATCTCAACCTCCATAAGCAATACATGAAATAAAGCTCACCACTTGTGTTTATGCTTAGTCTTCTCCATGTTAACCCTAAACAACCTCCAAACTTAAAGCAATGACTCTATTGATGAAACCCTTTCAGATCAAAATGAGAAAGTTTCATTATGATGTCATGTAGAAAACAAAAAAGGTAAATGGGAAAAGGATGTAAACTGAAGCAAATACCAAGTTTTACAACAAGATATTTTGCTCTTACTTCTGACAGAGCTTATTAAATGAGTTACACTTTGGATTCCATTAAACATAAAAAGAAAGAAATGAAATATTTTATTTAAAATTATTCTTACACCTTAAAATTGATGGAAACTGATGCACACAAAGTCCTGCACTGTAACAGTGTGCCTATTTGTGTAATGATGAGAGGGAAGAGAAGATGAACACCATCTTTGTTTTTTCATTTTTACACTCTGATTTCCTTTAATGAAAGAAAAACTCTTCAGATCAAGTCATTTAAGATCATTTAAGATTGTATCACCACATACAATACCACACCTTCTCCACCCACATCCATCCCAGGATTTTCCCTGTCTCATTCACAGTTTAATATAAAAAGTTTTACAAATGTGTATTTTTTGAATTTCACTGCCCAGTTGTTTTGTGTGTGTGTGTGTAGTAACCTATTTAGTTTACCATATACAGTAGAAAATAGATTTTTCTTCTCTGTTATATCTAAACATATCTATAATTACTTTGAAAAACTCAAATAACCAGTACTCTATTAAACTGACAACCTAAATTTGTCCTGTGCTTATTTAATTGGCTTATTAGACATAACCATAACACATTCCTAGATAAGAAGCAGCGCTGGTTTGGCCTGGTTAAAGTAGTGGTATTTTTGAGTTATTTTAACCTGACAACACTTTCAAGCTAGAATAATGTGACAGTTCTCTCAAAACGAAGACTCCCAAATGGAAAGTAGTCATCAAATAACCCCCTTCTAGGTCAGATCTAATTGATAAAGTACACAAGCTTGAAAGGTGTGGTCTGGTCATTGCCAGAATGAGTTTGTCTCACTAATTTATAAAGCTGGCTAATAATCTAACCCACTTAAACTGTGCTTAATAAACTCTGTTATGTAAGTAAGAGGAGAGGAGCAGAAGTAAATTAATAATATACCTCAGTAATTCAGGACAGATTCAAATCAATGGGAGTTGTACCACAGGCTTCATTGGGATCAGGATTTGGCCTGTAATACTACTGATGGGACTGAACACTTCCATATCTTTATATCCAGATATGAAATTTGTGGTTTGATCCCATTTCTACTTTGTACCCACATAGCCTTTTTCATGGTGCTTTCCACCAGAGGCTCTCAAAGTGATTTACAAACATTAATTTAGCCGCATAGCTCTTTGATGTAGGGAAGTATTATTCTCATTGTAGAAACAGTGAAACTGCAGCACAGAGAAGTTAACCGGCTTACCCAAGCTCACACAGCAAGTCAGTGGCAGGGCTAGGAATAGAACTTATATTTCCTAAGCTGTGTTCTAATGCTCTAATGACTAACTACAGTCCCCACACTGTAGACTATGCTTAGTTCTGTGTTCAAACCACTGGCCAACAATTCTAGTTATCTAGAAACCATCAAATCAGAAGTTCAAACTGAGCTACTAATCCATGTGCAATTGTTCAAGGACTTCAGCCAAATGAGCTACCAAATATATATTAATCAGGTACATGTTTCCTGCTGTCAGTCAGTTGCATCCTATCAATGTAATTGGTGTGATAATATGTAGAAAACTCACTAGCACTTAATTTGTAAGAGGCACTAAATCTTGCTTTGTTCAATAACTTTGTCTTGTCCAAAACTAGTTCTCTTGCTGTGTCTTGCTTAACAAGCTGAATGCTATAAAGCTGATGTTTACAGATAGCTGAGGATATATGCACACTGTATAGAACAGACTGAAATCAGATAACTGTATGAACTTTTGTAAGAGACACTGCACTGTGTTTCTCACATAATATTATTGACACCACGGTGGAGTTAAGTGACATGCCTCTCAGCTGTAAAGTTACTAAATATAATAAAAGTTTATATACTATGGATTGCTGGCAGAACTTCAGTCTTTCATAGTTATCTATGTTATAGTCTCTGCCTTGCAAGAAAGTACAAACTTGTAACTTTCAAGACAAACAAACTTTGCTACTGAGGGGGAGTGGGAATGTGTTCTACTCCTGGATGCTGTGGAACCTGTTTCTCAATGAAAACTTTTTTAGGGTGTGAAGGGGAAAATACCTCGGAGGATGCTGTACATCTCTCAGTTTCCTCCTACTCTGTGTTGGCCAAGAGTATTAATATACTTATCTTGATGCCAGAAGGAAAGGTTTCCCCCATTTTTTTCATTGTGGACTTTTTACATTTGGCCTAAGACTTTGCAATCATTCAGTGTGGGAGAGAGAGAAGGAGACAGAGATAAACAAATAGAGGGAAAAAGAAATGGAAATAAGACAGCGATACTGCTAGTATATGGACAAGCACCTGAGCTTCAGAATCATCCCTCAATTTGTCTCTAAGGAAACGGTAAACTGATGTGGTTTAGGCCTTCTTCCAGCCGACACAGCATGTAAGTTACACTAACATTGACTCTTTTAGATGCAGTGTAAATTATACATCAGTAAGTGGTTGTAAGAATTAATACAAAAGAACAGAGCAGAGCCTGATTGACTGACTTGGGGCATGAACAGAGAATAAACAAGTGAAATTTATAGATGAAGGGGTAATGTGACCCTTATTTTTTTACTTCTGAGTGAGGCCATTTGTTTGAAGGTATAACGCAACTAACAAGAAAAAGGCCTTAATTGCATCTAATTGGCAGCTAAATAACAGTAGTGTGATAATGTCCACATTTTTCTGTGTCCTGTTGACAAATCTCTACATGTCAAGCTCCACTTCACTCCACAGCACAGCCAGTTATGAAATCTCATGGTATTTCAGGATTCCACACCAAGACATGGATTTGTTGTTTTAATGCATTGAGGTGGATATGCTCATTTTTGTGACTCCACCTGAAAGCACAGCTTATTGTTCATCTAATGCTGTTGTGTTCCATGCCCCGAAAAACCTATTGATAGTGACTGGTACTTACAACTAAGAGAAGTACACCACCTAAAATACAATGGCATTCTATACTGTAAAGCCATGAAAGATTCGGTCCAAACTTTTTCAGTTTAATTCATGTAAATAAGGGCAGGGGTTATTAACAGACTTTACTTTGTGGAGGCAATAATTTTTTCATTATAATAAACATTCTACTATTCAAAGCTGCAGGTTGAAAGAAAAGAGTAAACATTTAATAAGAGAAAAGCTTTAAACCTTTCTAGATTTCATGTGCTCTTTAATAAGATGAAAGTAACATTTTGAAGTCTTAGGGTCTCAGAGAAACATTTTGAGGTGTGCTGTTACTACATCTCATCAGCTTCTTGCAGTCAATAGCTATTTCAGCTCTTATTGTGGTATGTTTGGCAATACACTTAAAAGATTACCACTTAATCTAGTTAAGTAACTTTGGCTTTAAGCAAGTGTCTATCTGTCCATCCAGCTGCTTATTCTTTTTTCTATCTCAAAAAATAAAAGAAACAAACAGTTTGTGGGGGAGGAAAAAAAGGACAGCTCAGCTTGATCTCGTTCTGTTTTTCATGCAGCGTTGAGTTTTACTAGATGGATAATTCTTTCTAGACTTTCTAGATTGTACTTTATGCATTTTTAATGTAAAATGTTTGTGCATATTTCAGATTGTTATGAGCAATTAATGGGAAGTTTTGATCAGAATTTAGCAAAGGACTCTTTTCAAGAGGAGAGGATGAACGTTAGAGCTGGTTGAGTCTTGCAGTCTGGTAGTCTGCTAGAGTTGTATTTTGAGGAGACTTTGAGGATGGGATGAGGTGGGGGTTCAATTATTCCTGGCAAATCCCTAGATTTGCACCCTAGTACCTGCAATTAGAATCTGGCCCCAAAATCAGACTTAGTTCCTGAGGAGTCCTATCTCTTTTGCTATATATCCCTGCCTCATTCAGTGTACCATTGAACCTGGATGATGAATGAGGCAGAGTTCTGATGAAAAGCAGAACTCAAGTGTATAATTAAAGGCTGTATCATAATGCACAAAGGGATGGATTTAAGGTTTTCACCTTAATTTTGGCATTCCCTAACTTTTCGGCCTTTCATTTTGTAGCCTAAATTCTCTTTTAACATAGTTTTTTAATTTCATTTCCTAGTTTTTTAAAAGAAAAAATGACATAAAATTTCTAAAATATAAATTTTATATAACTTTTTTTAATAATAGAAATATTTTAAAAAATCCAAAATATTATTAGCTAGACAGCATTGGAATGCTCTGCCTTGCACGTTCAGGGCCTGATACAAAGTCCGTTGAAGTTAACAGAAGTCTTCCCATTGAATTAAATGGTTTTTGGAGCCCTGCTCATTCCATATGGACCCTCCAAGAGGTAAAATTTCACTCAGCTTCATCATGGACACACATGCAATGACAACAGAGTAGTGGGAGATAGCTATTAAAATCCTCTATTGTCATTTATAATTTATTGCACATGTACACGATACATTTTTAAATACTTATAGCTTGGCCAAAGACAAATGGACTTTCACCAGACCACCCATAAATCATCTGAGATTTACATCCCTGCCAAATGTCAAGTTTCTGTTCAAGACCTCTGAGACACCAGAGCTATTAAAAAAAAAAGATTGTAAATCTTTTTTTTTTATAATAGCAAAAGTGTATTTTTCACCATCTAAAATAAAAACACCCCTCTCTTATTAGTGCTTTTCATCAACAGGTCTCAAAGTGCTTTACAAAGGAGGTCAGTATCATTACTGCCATTTTACATATGGGGAACGACTGAGGCACAGAGAAGAGACGTGACAAGCTCAGGGTCACTCAGCAGGCAGAGCTGGGACTAGAATGCAGTCTCTTGAGTCCCAGGCCAGTGCTCTATCCACTAGGCTGCTCTGCCTCTCTCTCTGCCCTCAGAAATGGCTATGTCATTTTTTGGCTCAAACTTTTACGTAAAATTCACCTGGGGATAGATCTACCCTGAAAACTTTCAGTTTGAAAGGTGAAAGTTTGACAAGGTAATAAGAAATGGAAAAAGCCCTTGAGAGTGCAAATGCTTCAGCAATCTTAACTAGAGCCATTGCTACACATTTTTCTTACACGCACAGTGTAAAACTGCAACGAATTCAAGTCACTTCACTGGAACTAATTCAAGTCACTATAATGCTACTTTAAACCATGAACATTAATTGACATTAATTATTTGGCTGAATGTAGGCACATGGTGGGATCCAAGCAAAAATTTGGGACTGTGACTGGCTTTGAGGGCAATGGCAGTAAAATACTGCCAAAGGGAAGAAATTGTACCTGAGATTACTTTTACCCAAGCTTAGTGTCTTTTTTGCTGTAGTTTTCCTCAGAGTTGCTTTTTCTAAAATGATATTTGTGGCAATTTTTCTTCACCTCCGCTATACCAAACTTTGCTTGCAACAGAATAAATCTCTGACCCCAGATGCTTAGATAGTTGGGCGAAGCTTTTGTGTGTGTGTGTCTCTCCCATCTGAGAAGCAGCCTGAGGCCCTTTCCTCCCTCCACCTGGGACATGCCCAGGACACTCACCAAAAATGCACTCTTGCCCCATTCATCCCCTATGAAAAACCTAATAAAGCTAATGTCAGTTCTCTGTCAGCTGCCAGCTCTCTGATCTCCCTCCTGGCTATGACAGAAGTCAGTGATAAAGTTAGAGTTGGCTTGTTTCTTTCTGTACATGCCTTATTGCCCTCAGTCCATATTATATATATAATGGAAGAGTTGGAGAGAAGAAAAGAGGACAATGGAAATAAAGTAATAACATGAGAGACTTGTACTAGCAAGGCCACCTTAACAATGAATCTCAAATATCTTCTCTCCTCTATATGCCAACCATTTGAAATGCAATTTTAAATTAGAAAAATGCTCATAGGTTTCTATCCACTCTAAAATTAAATACCACAAATGCATCCAAACTAATCCCCTAAAATAAGCATGGAAATGAGAATAGTTCATCAGGTAGATAAGGACAAACCAGTAAATATATATTTGCAGGAATAATCTCCCCTTTCCCCTCTCCCCCACTGATGTAAGCTGCAGAGGGCCTCTCTCTCTCCAGATTCATAATTGTTCACCTCTGATCTGTACCGGATGTTATATAGCAATGGTGCATCAAGGCTTAATTATTAGCACAATACTTATGGCCTTAAATTATTCAGGATATGTGTTCACAAGAGACTGTCTCTGGCCCCAGCTGCAGGTGAGGTAGTTGGGACTGGATCTGCTGGATGTCCTGAAAAACAGTCGAGAGAGGAGAGCTGGCAGCACCTGTTCTTTCAACTGCGGGCAGCTCTGTCTCCTTCGCATATGCCACAGGTTCTGAAGGGGGCAGGGAAATACTCAAGACCTTTTTTTGGTTCCTTTTAATATATGTGTCATTCTGGTGTTTTCTCTCTGTTCTGAGGTTCTCTGCTTTATCTGGGACTTGGTTATGGTTTTTTTTTTTTTTTGGGTGATATACCAGTGTCCTTTTAGTTATTTTCCTTTTAGGTGCCCGGGGCCTTCAGGTATTGGGTACCAGTGCCCTCTTAGTAACTCATTACAGTCACTTCACATAAATGAGTTTGCTGTGTGAGATAATATTAGGAATTTTCTGTGTTGTATGGTCCTGATTCAACAAAGCACTGAAGCATGTGCCAAGCTCCCACTGAAGTCATATGGAGTTAAGCACATGCTTACATGCTTTGCTGAAATGGGGCTTCAGAGAAGAAAATCTTAGGGAACCAGAAATGACTGATGCAATATTCAAGAAAATTTTCTTCCAATGGACATTCTTTTCAGTTCTCTTTCACACTGGAAGCTCAGCAGTACAGATATGCAAACTCTCATTGAGAACCTCAAAGGGCTCTGGGAAATTGCATACTTTGGGGCTACACAAAAAGTCCTATATTGCTGTGAGCAACTCCTCTGAAGTCAGTGAGAATATTCAGCCTTGATTTACACCCTATCTAACCACACGTCAATGGAGATGCATGAGGTGTCAGTTAAGGAAAATTTCCCCATTGTAGTTGCACAGCGTGCAAGTTAGGACAGGAGTTTTTTCCTTGTTGAGCTGAAGAGGGTGAATCTGAAGGCAAGATATGGCTGAATGAGTCAAAGTTTCAGGAGCAGCCTTCAAAACTGGTCACCTAAAATAGCATATCTTAGCTTTTGTGGTCTTCATTCTTTGGCTCCTAAGTTTTTGTGTCCTCAAGAACTCAGATGTGTTTTGGCAGTGGTATTTTTTAAGTTCAGACTTGGAATTGGAGAGCACAGCCTGTTCACTAAAACAAGATTTTGACATGCCTGAACTCATATCTGAAGAGCTACTACTGCAGTACTAGAAAACATAAGAGATGGAAATGGAAGAAAATAACTGACAATTTTTGATGTATCCCAAATATGACTGAGGTTTAGAAAACAAACAATCTGATAGATCTCAGAGTTATACATGAAATTATAGAACATGATTTGCATTTATACTGTTTATTTATGTATTTATTTATTCATTCATTCCACTGGTCAGGTGCTGAAGATCATGTCAAAGAAAGGTGAGTTGTTATACAACAGCTTAAACACTATTGCATAAAATAAATGTTTCTGAAAAGAAAGAAATGCATGTGAAAAATCACAGTCTAAGAGCAATAAAATCATCAAAAAGTAAGGGAAAAAGACAATTAAAAAGAGCTTACAGAATTGCATTAGTGCTGAATCACTTTGAGATACTCACATGGAAGATTGAAAGAACAGATGGTAGTGAGAACGACTCCAACAGCCATTCAATACACACTTTTTGTGTCTCTAGAGAGCATTGTTAATTGTTTTTCTTTTACTAAAGCTGAGAAATCTGTTATTGCCCTAGAATTTTTTTCTTCTTCTCTGTCATTTAAGACGAGTTATCATTACTAGAGACAGGCCTGCAAAGTTAAGATCATGATCTGGATTTCACACACCCAGCATTTCAGCTTTGTTTGAATTCAGGATTTTCCCATTCAATCCAATATAGAGATGTACGGGCTAAATGTGAAAATTGGATCTGGGTTCAGATTCTGAACTCCCTTCTCAGTATTTGGGAGTGAGTGGACGGCTTGTATCAGGGACTTCTGCTGAGGCCCATATCTAATAGATAGCATAACACATAAGAGTATATAGAAGCTAAATACAATAAACTGTATGCCTGAATTTTTAAAATCAGAAGCATGTTGTGGCGGGTGAAGAATGACGGAATAGATGTAATAGATTTCCCCCTGGAGAAATGTAATGTAGAATTTACAAACATTCCCCCAATATAAACCTGGGCGTATGACATAAGCCCGTCAAAAAATGGGGGGGAAATCTGGTCCGAAAGAGTTATAATTAATTAGTGGATCTAATTTCAGTTAAAAGTATTTCACTTTTATTCCCCGCATATTTGCTTTCATATCACATTAGCAGAAACCTACAAGGCTATGATGACAAAATATGCAGGCAAGAAAAAAATTGATACAGATTTATTAGCATTAGCCAGAACCAGTTTGAAGCTGACTCACAGAAATGGGAGAAAAAAAGCAAGATGCCAGTGAAAGGTATCACAGGCATCTGTTGTGGATATTTCAGATATTTATGCCACTGCTGTTTCTTTAAAGAGGGGGTTTTTCATACCGATTTCTTGGAGCTTAGAAAGATCAGAGTGAACAATTTATTTATTTATTTTAGGATTCTGCAGTTTCACTTGCTATATCTGAAAAGTATTTCCTTCTCTTAGCATCTGAGAACCAACTACAGATGCTAGAGGAAGGAAATTCTTTTCAAAATATCAATTTGCTGTTCAGAAGGGGAATGAATGCAAGTGGATTGGCAGAACTGTATGTCAGAAGCTTGTACACTGACCTGCACATTCTGGCTTGGGTCATGCTACTGTTCCCTTATTTTCATGAGCACCAAATTCACTTGATTTGTATATGTTAAAACAGATGTATAGAAATCCAAAGTATTTTCTTAAAATTACTTCCAGTGAAGAACACTAGAGGTCACTCTAGCTATCTAGACCACAATTCAAGTATTTTATAGCAGCATTTCAAAGGGCTTGTTAGAACAGGAGGGCTGGTTGTTCCTTTCTGATCTTGATAAATCATCTTTTACAAACAAAGAAAAAAGCAAGCAAACAGTGTCCATCTCTCAAAAGCATTTCAGAGGTTATTTACAATTGATTAAAAAAATAAAGACACTTAGGTCAGAGTTGTGTATGATTTAAATATTTCACTGATCCAAAGCAAATGAATGGCTTATTACACAAATACAAAATGCTCAGATTTGAATTCTAATATACATGGGACAGATTCTCTGCTATAGCTGAGTTCTGAGCCCAAAATTGGGGAGGGGCTGCCAAGCAGCCAATCATTTCTCCCTGATTCTGAGGGCTGGTCTGTGCCAGACCGGGCATGAGTTCTAGCAGCTGAGGACTTGTGTAACCTAGCAGGATTCCATTCTTCTGCCCTTGCATGACCCCTGCACCAAGAGAGGAGAGGGATGCCTGGTGCAGGAGAAGGCTTCAGAGGCTTTATGGCAATTAGGAATTTTCCCCACCACAAAACTCTTGGCTGACCCAATTCTTGCCCTTTAGGCCACCTGCATGGTGCACATGGGCCAGATCCTAACTGCTAATCTGACCCATAATGTTTAGTAATTAAGATTTTGAATTGATCTCAGAACATTACCATCCAACAGTGGTTCTGTTAAGTACTGTACTCTGTACACACACATATATATAAACACATTTAAATTGTTTTTCTTCATTCTGATTTCCAGAAACATCAAGTAATCAACTTTTATTTTTATGCTATTTGTGAAAGATGTCAAGGTAACAGCAATGGAAGCTGAGACCCTCTATTTATTCACTGAACCTTACAGCATGTGCACCAATTACCACAGCCCTAACTTAGGGAAACTATTTTTAAGAGTACGAGGATAGTTACACTCTGCTGGCCCATTCAGTCATTCATTCCTGATCCTCTCCATTGAGACTGCCAGCTAGTCTGCCAATTGTTATGGTAGTGTTTGTGATGTAGGTACTTGTTCACTAAGCACTGGACTGAGATCTCCAGTCAGCAGACCGTCGTAACTTTTTAAGGCCAGAAGGGACATTAGTCTGACCTCCTGCATGACACAAAGCAAAGAACCTCACGCAGCAGTTTCTTCATCAATCCCACAACTCACTAAAAATCACAAATGCAACAGACAATTCCTGCTGTGAAGTTACTGGTGAAGTAAAGGGAGTGTCACTTACTAAGGCCAGAAGATTGATTTATATATGATTCATTTAATTAATGATTCCACATAGCACACTACTGCACACATTTATACCGGGAAGTGCTTTTCACTGGATTCTGAAACCGGGGTGGGGGCGGGGTTGGAATTTTCAGTGAATGTGAGATTAGAACTTCTCTTAAGTAATACTTTTGTAAGTAATTTATCCTGTGAAACATCATCAATGCACGAGCAACATTTAGCACTATAAAATTGAATGCATGAACATTCAGCTTACTGAGGATGGGAGACTCCCCACGTGTCACACGACCTCTTTGTACAAAACAGGACAGCTGAGGAATAATCATGATATAGTGCATATGACAGAAATGGTAACCACCCAGACCCTGAGCACCGGTTGAACCTCAAAATGTTTGAAGATCTTATTTTGATCACTGTCCAAAAATTGAATGAAAATAACCACCTTCTTTGAGACTGTAAATCAAATCTCCTGAGAACAGGTTATCTTGTAACATTTCTGATTTGTCCTGGTTTCAGATGAGTCAAAAATGCGAAGAGAACGGCCTCCTTTTTCGCAGTATCTTGGTAAATTTATTTCGGGTTCCAGCTGAAAGAGTCTTGTGAAAAACAGAAGTGGAAGAAACATAGGAAATAACAACAAAAGGTTGAAAAGAGTTCACTTCAAATTTTGGATGAAAGTTCAGGTCAGTTCTAATTTTTATCAGAAATGGTTAATCTATCAACATGTAACAGTTCACCATATTCTGCTCATGCTGTGCTCATCCCAGTTTGCTTTGCAAAACTTTCACTGAAACCCAAAAGGTTTTCTGGGCACTTTTTGGGATGACCCATGAAACTCAATCCCACATTTATGCTGATAAAACTTTTACATCACACCATCATATTTCTCTCTCTCTCTTTCTCTTTCCCCCTGTCTCTGGTAAAGTTTTTCAAACTATATTAGTAATTTGGGGTATCTCAGTGTTTGGGTGTCCAACATGAGGTCAGATTGTTAGAAAGTGCCAAGCATCAATCCTCTTCAAACAGGCTCTTTTAAACTGAGCACCCCAAAACAGTCTCCCAATGACATTACTGAAAATTTTTGTATATCTTGACCTGTTTGTTTATATAATGTAGACATCAGTAGTGAAGCTGTAGTTAAGTTTCCATTGAGATTTGCATTTCAAACAAGATTAAATCCCTCTGTTTTCTACTTTTGTGATTGAATTTAGCCTCCAAATTTGACTTGACAGGTCTTCAGATGTTTATTGAAGTCTCTATGAATTTATTGTGAAATGTTTATTAATTTTGCAATAGAAAATGTTTAAAAGCTCAATTGTTTAAAAATTTCCGCATTTTCCTCACATTTCCTTGGGTTTCCTAAATGACGACAATCCCCACAAACTTCACAGATATACACATTCTGATATCACAGAGTACTTTTGAACTTTTAAAATTGAACACAGAGAATTGTCCCTTTTATTCAGAATTAGTATTCTGAGCTATACAAAGATTAGCCAATGGATCTCATTAGATCCATCAACCATTAGTATCTTCTGATGCTGGTAACCTGCCTTCCTGACAAAAGGCAAAAGTGAACTGGATTCTTCTGGCTCATGCATCACCAAATGATTTGTCAACTAAGTTTCAATAGCCAAATCTTGAGTGCTGTTGATGCAAGTGGCAGAAATAAACTGATTGTCAAATCTTACTTGCGTTTGCAAGACTAGCAGTTAAAATAGTAATATTTTATTTCTAAACAGAGAGACTCCGATACCTATAGAGAATAAGTATGGAGTTCCAGCAAATGCTTTCACAATCACTTTTCTGAGTCACTGCACTTTCAGATAAAGAAGTATACAGTGTAAATCAGTAAATATGTAAAACCTTATTGGAAGGTTTGTTCTACGTAGCTGATACCAAATACACTATGAAACCGTGGCACTGCAGCACTGTACAAAGGCAAAGGAAAGGCAACAAACGCTTTCTTCATTTCCGTTTAATCACTACCTGAAAGAAAAAAATGGAACTATATATAAGAGATAACACCAACTTGCACAGTAATAATACACAACAAATATATAGTTCTTGGGGTTAGCTTTTGCTGTTACACAAAAGTAAATATTAATTTGCTTAGTTTTCCATAAAGCCTTTTACTTACCGCACAACATTTTGATTAAAAATCCAGAAGAATAAAAAATTAACATGGCCCACATCAACTGGCTTGCTGATTCTTCTCAAAATGTAACTGTAAACTGGGAATCACTGCGTGATTGTATTTCTAGTGGGGTCCCACGGGGATCTGTTCTGAGCCCTGTGCTAGTTACCATTTTTGTCAATGAGTTGGAAGAAAATATAAAATCATTACTGATAGTTTAGAGATGATACAAAGATTGCAGGAGCAGTAAATAATGAAGGGAACGGGTCATTGACACTGAGCAATTAACTGCGTGCAAACAATCAAATAGTCATTTTAACATGGCTAAATTTAAATGCATACATCTAGAAAAAAAAAGAAGGCCGGCCAGACTTCTACAATGGGGGAGTCTAGCCTGTGAAGCAGTGACACTGAAAAAGGCTTTGGGTTGTGGTGGATAATTAGCAGAACATGGAGCGCATAGCGAGATGCTGTGGCCAAAGGGCCAAAGTGATCCTTAAATGTATAAATAGTGGAATATTGAGTAGGAGTAGGGAGATTATGTTACCTCTGTATTTGGCACTGATGTGACTGCTACTGTGTCAAGTTGTGGTGTCCGCTATTGAAGAAGGATGTTAATAAATTAGAAAAGGTTCAGAGAAGAGCCATGCGAATGATTAAAGGGTTCAAAAATGGCTTATATTGGTAGACTCAAGGAGCACGATCTATTTAGTTTACACAGAGAAGGTTAATGCGTGACCTGATCACAGCTTATGAATATCTACATAGGGAACAAAATGTTGATAATGGGCTCTTCAATCTCGCAGAGAAAGGCATAACAAGAGCTAATGGCTGGAAGATAAAGCTAGACTAATTCAGACTGGAAATATAGTGCCAATTTTTAACAGTGAGGGTAATTAATCATTGGAGCAATTTACCAAGGACTGTGGTGGATTCTCTGTCACTAGCAATTTTTAGATCAAGTTTGGATGTTTTTCTAAAAGGTAGAGCTAGGGAAAACAGGAATTAATTTATGGAACTCCTGTAGCCTGAATTTTGCAGGAGGTCAGACTTAATGGCGCTCCCTTTTGGCCTTATAATCTAGAAATCTACCTATGTACCCACACCCAACAGCCACATAGACCATATGTGGGCATAAAGGGAGTTTTTATGCCTTTGTGCAGGCACATAGTAGTTACAGTTTAGCCTGTTATGTCTTCAGATCTTTTTTACCAACATTGGGGCACAGCATGGGTTGAGCAGTCCACCCACATGCAACAGCTTGCTCCATAGAGACCTAAGAAGCTACTTTATCTTTTTTTGTGTGTGATATTTTCAAAGACATGTCTTGCAATTGCATCTAGTGTCTTTTCAAAATTAATTCTGGATCAAATCAGTTCAATGGGCATTCTGATTTTATGAAGCTTGCATAAAGATTGTAGGATTTGACCCTCTAATGTCACTAGATTTGACCTCTTGCTGTGTGTACTTTCCAAAAGTAGTATAATCAGCATTATCCTACCTGATTGCTAAAGACAGTAGAAGTAGCACTGGAAAATCTTGTGCTAATTTTGCAGTTTCTTTAGAAGGTCAAGTTCAGGCATCTAATCCTTGCAGCACAGTTCTTAACCGAGAGTTAAAATTCAAGCTTCTCAAGGCACAGCTGTAATTCAGCCTCAGGTTTCCAGAGGTTAAGGGTCAGCACATTAATCTATTTGATATAATTCATAGAATCCCCTTAGAGAAAAGAAAAAGTATTAATGTATAACCAAGCCATGTTTTCTGGAAATAAATGAGAACATATCCTGATATAAAACAGTATCCTAATGATGAACCAAACTGATAATTATAGTTCCATTCATATCTTATACTAAGCATAACCAGTTTCACTCTAAGAATTGCTGTTCTTTAGTTCTATTAAAATATGTTTTAAATGGCTGCTTTTGCTTTGATTATAAAATCATTTATTTGAAAATCAGTTTGGAACTTTTTTTTTCCCTGGCAGCTATAGTATAAAATAAATCAAACCATCACCTGCACAAAACATCATCAGCAACAACAAAAGCTTTATAATAATAAAGATGTGTAAGTGGCAAAATATGGTTTGTTACAACCCTGAGAAAATGACTAATATTAATTAAGGTGGAGTGATCATTACAATGCAACGTATTTATGAGGATGTCATCACACACTTTATGAAGCAAGTGCTAGTAAAACACTACAGGACTTTGCAAAACAAAGCCAGGCATGTCTGGGAGTTGGCTCTGCCTGAATTTACACCAAAGATGGATTATTATTAGACGTTATCTTCATCTGGAGCTTCATTATTCTTCACTGAGGCCTCAGAGACTTTTTTTAAAATACTATTTCTGGCTTCTCAGAGCACAGCTACAGATGGATGTTACCACTGTAAGATAAGATGAGCAGATTCCCAGTTTACAAAACTAGAACAACTATACAGGAAGAGTAGGAAGAATGAGGAGGAATTGTCTATTGGGTGGTGGATTTTTAATTTTCAAATGCAGGTTTTCACTATTGGAAGCTCTTAGCTACTGCTTGTGCACTTTATATACACACTGCAGAGAAACATGGAGATGATTTAGATATGAAGTTTATTGTTAAGCTTAGGCTTACTGTAAAATTAATTCTTTTATTGCTTATAATGTTAATGCCACTGATGTAAAGAGCAGAGAAAAAGAGAGACAATTGAACCTCTCTGCTCAATCAAAACCTCGCAGAAAGACAAATGTACAGAGACTGATAGTCCCATCTGGTGCACAAGACGAGTGACACCTGTTCTACCTAACACTCTCAAAAAGAGAACAGAAGGGGCCCAACTGCCCCTGCACTATCATCCTTTCCTCCTCCAGGATTCACAGAGGCTTCTGTATGCTCAACGCCCAGACAGGCGGCTGTCAGGGAAGTTGCAAGGACTGTGAGAAGACTGAGCAGGTATGTGGCAGGAGAAATATCATCCTCATGGAGGTTCCCTGTGGGAAACAATGTTCAGTTCCTTATGAGACTCATGAATTCAGTACAAAAATGACCATTTTGTAACTCCTGTGAGAATTCTGAACTCAACTGTGGGATACCGAATGCAAATAAACGTCGACTTAAAGAAAATGTTTTCCACAAAGCTGAATTAAAGATGTATGATCAGCATGTTTACAAACATAGGAGCCAATCCTTTGAGGGGCTGTGCATGTCCTGAGGGACACTTGTTTCCATCAAGTCCCACTGTCTTTGCCCCCACTGAAGGTAGTTAGTAACTTGTAGGATCACACTAGTTGTGTCCATTGCAAATTAGTGCACACATTCAGCACACATTCAGTACATAGTAACAAAGTTAATTAACATAGGTCCATTTTCTCCACCACCTAGAATGATGGTTTCTGGCTGTGCTGCCTCTCCAATCCCAGGTAGCGTAGCTCCTGCGAAAGCTATGTTGCTACTGGCTAGCTTCCTCTCACTGTACAGTAGCAGCATAGGAGGAATATACTGAAGTCAATGGGGATGAGGGAAGGGGGGATGACATCACCTATGAAAGTCAGAGTACTAATTCAGGTGCCTAATATGGCTTTGGTACAATTCTGAAGATAAATAAATAGTAAAAAAAGCAGAAGGATCCTTTCTGAATCCTAACACTGTGATGCAACACCAAAGAATAATGAGAAAAGAGTTTTCAGCAAATGCCTAATTTGGCTGCTGAGAGCTTAAATATAATGGAAAAATGATATTAAAGCGCGCACTGTTCAGTCAATTAGATGAAATGTCTTTATCAAGTAAATTTCAGAACAAATGATGCTAAAGAAACAAATTATTTTTGAAAAACCAGCATTGGGTACCTGACAGCTGACTGGGAGTTATTTAATGATCTTCCACTAGCATGTAAATTTAGAAAGGAGAGTGGTTTGGCTAGGGTGAAGAGCTAAAAAGGCAAGAAACCCACCACTCAAGGCTAAAGGAGCTAGCGGCAGACTTAATCCATAATCTTGTTGCATTGGATCTTTCTTGTTGAAGAGCTCAGCTACATACAAGACCCATATCTGGCCCTGGCCAAAATGCAGCAACTTGTTGGTCTTTTCTCCCTGGTAGAGTCCTATGAGCTATAGCCTAGCAGAATAGGAATTCTGTAAAGATAGTACACAGACTGGCTTTAACCAATAATCCGTTTGATCAATACACTTATATGAGCATGATCTCCTCCACCTGTCCTAAGGCAGCAAAGGGCAAGATGATATATAAAACCAAAATTGACTTGTGCTAATTCCATATTAATTAAGCTTCTCTTGACCTGCTTTCCTTGTTCTGAAGGAGACAAGGGAGGATCTTTGCATGCAGAGCTGTGAACATGCTCTTTTGGGATAATTTCAGTAATCTCACTATATCAGTACCTTGAATTCATGCCCTTAATCAAATTGCAGCATATTAGGGCAAGCCATTGAGGGCTGAATATAGATATCATTCATTCCTATATAAAAGCCAATATAGCTGCTCAGAACAAGACAACTGATGCAAATTTATGTCCAGCAGACAAAAAACTTTGAATGTCACATGAGTCCCACTCTTTACATTGTCAAGGCCGAAGCATTTTTTCAGTTATTCTTTGAAAGAAAAGGCTCATATATTGTACTAATAAATATAAAGTGATAATCCAGCCATCAACGGGGCAATTTGTTAAAGGTTTGTTTATGGCTGAAATAAACATATCAGCAAATATAAGGCTGCCAGCTTGTATATTGCTCAAACACCATCAGCTCATGCCCCTACCTGAGGTAATGCAGTGGACTCTTACAGTGATTGATTTGGGCCATTAGCTCCAAATCAAAGTTGGTTTCAGTTCATCCATCTTCCTCGAGCCTTAGCAAAACTGTTATTTGAAAATAAACATTGAGTCTGTCTCTCTTTTGTCAGAAGAGCACTAGGGAGCTTATAGACATATGACCGAATACATCTCCATCTCTGCAGCGACAGCAGCCACCTCCTGAGGTTGAGCTGCTGGGCCAAGGTATTTTGTCTGCTTCCAAACTGGATATGGAAGACAGCAGATGAAGCCATTTGATTCTGGTTCAGTAAATACAAAATACTGGAAAAGATTCAAATATTGATAGATAGTTAAACTGTGCTGACTTTAGAGGGAATGATTCACATTATTCTGTAAACAGAACACTGTCCTTTATATGCCTGTTCTGTACATTTTGAAGAGATGTTTCTAAGTGTGAAGTTTGGTTCTGGGTCTTTTCCAATAGTTTAATGGTGTTTGGATCCAGGGTTTAACTTCAGAGCCATCTTTAACATTTGCAAATAACTGATGCTTTTTGTTTGAAGTTACCTTGTGCAATTTGAACTATAAGATGGGCTCAAACCACAAAGGAGTTGGATTTTGAAACCCACATTGTTTATGACCATCTCTAATTTAAGCACTATTTTCATGCCTCATAATATTTCAGTCACTCCTTACTTTACTTGCAGAAAATTTTATAAAGCTATGTTTATAATTAGAATATTAACTTCATAAAAATTGCACTGTTACTGTGAACTGCACCTTAATGTGTCTTTGATTTCTGTTTGCTTAATTAACTATCAAAGACATACTCTTACTATTGTTTGCCCCCTAGGGTCAATACTGCTGTAGAAACAGCCTGGGGATTCTTTTTTGCCTTGCATCATCAGCAACAATGCTAATAAAATCCTGATCCCAAGCTCTTCATGGCTATGATAGACATGAACCCTCAGATTCATACAGTCCTGCACTTGGCAAAGGTTAGATCTGGATCTGAAACTTGGAGTTCTGACCCTTCTGTGCTTGATGATAATGTCTGAAGCAAAAAGAACACTCCTCAGTTATCAGAGACAGGACCAAGATGGAAGCGATGACAAAAATCTTCTTTTGACATGTGAAACTCATTTGATTCTACGCTTTCTTTCACATATAATGACATCTTATGCCAAAGTTAATGGTCAGGCCACATGATATTTCACTGGGGGTCTCTGAAGTTACAGACATTGAGAAAAGGAGGTTTCTTTGTACATTTTGTGTCAGAAAGATAAAACTAAATGTTGCAAACTGGCCTCAGTACTTTTCTTTGGCATTTTAGGGGATGATAATTGTTAACAGGGAGCTTTACAGTGAAGACTCAATGCTTCGGTTTGTCTTTCTGTGCTACTGATTGGTTTGTCTCAGCAGGAGGATGTGAACATCACATTGTAGCACCTACCTCCTTCTGCCTTCTGTTGAAGTAAAAGGAGATTAAGTACAAACTGAGAAGCCACCCCATACAGTGTGGCAAGAGTGACCTCATTGTAGCTGCTACAGCCAGCGAAAAAATCTGCTGGAGCCTGCCGTGCTTTTGCTGGGTCAGATTCTTTGCCTTTTGTTATTTGAGCTTCCTTGTGAGAATCGCTGCTGCCTAAAGGCGTAACATGACATTCCCTTTCTTTGCCCTTTAATCCAATCAGAGGGGTCTTACTTTCTCACAGAGGGCTGGGATACACTTTAAGTTTAGTCCAGCAGCTGTGAAGTGAGCTTCGTTGGTGAAGATTAATACTTTGACTCTGATCATACATTTCAATATGATTGAAGCCAATAAAGGGAAGATTATTTTTCTGGTTATTTTTCAGATGTCTTGGGGTATTGTTGCTTACATGATGACATGTCTTTGTCCTGTCAGGGAGCATGAGATTTGGTCAAACATTCATCTTAAAAATACTGGGGGGAGATGGGGAGGTTCAGAGAGAGAAAGATAGAGAGGGAAATTGACTCAGTCAGTCAGTTTTGGATGGTAGCAGATGGGATCATGTCAAGTGAGAAACACAGAAGGCCTCTTCTGGTTCCAGTCTGACACTTCAAAGCAAAATGAAGAGGCACCATTTCAAAGGGGATACACACTATTATTTGATTAAGATGTAGCTTCCTGAATGAAATGTGCATATAATTATTTGCATGATGACGGGTTTCATAAAAAAAGTTTGCTTTACTCTTTTAGCTCTAATTGGTTCTTATTAGTGGTGGGCCCAGCTTGGTACCCTAACTGTGAACTTCCACTCTGAATTTTTTTATTTTTATTTGTGTGTGTGTGTGAAGAGAGGAAGGGGTTCAGATCTCACCCTCTTGGTTTTGGATACAACTCAGAATAATTTAAAAGGCTTTTTACTCACATGGTGGACATGGGAAGAAATACCACTACAGCAGCGTTTACACTGTTCTTCCTTCCCATCTCTTGCTGATGGCCCACTGCCCTCCCACTCCCACTGGAACCTGCTTCCCCTAGAGAATCGCCATCCCCTTCCTCACCCACCACACACATCGCCTCATGCTTTTCCCCAGTCATGACACCTTCTACATGGCCCCATGCCATCTACACCCCCCTCTCTTACATTAGGTGTCTTTACAGAGAGAGAACTACTAGCTTTCATCCACCTTCTCTTTTTTAAGTTCTGTGGAGAGCTGCCAAGAAAAGTAATCCCCTTTACCCCAGCATTCTAAAAAGGTTTTCCAAGGTGGATAGTATGTGGCCTAAGCCCTTCCCTGCAGGCCAGCATGGGTTGCTCTCTATTGTAGTAGCTGCCAGCTGCACTGAGCTACTTCCCAGCAAGTGGATGAAAAGGTCTGGTGCCTTTCTCACTCAGAGTACAGTGCCAATGATAGTGGCTGCATGTAGTCCTGTACTACTTAGGATGTTGGGCTACCTACCTTCCTTTATTTGGGAAGCCCTCCCAAAAACCCAGTGCAGGACAAGAATCGACCATGGTTCTCCACTCAGTTATAACTTTAAGTGCTAGTTGCGTGGAAACTTTAATTACTAAAGAATTAAAAGTTTAGGATGGGATTTTCAAAAATGTTCCTCATTGGCCTAATTCCGTCTCCACTGAAGTCCAATATTCTTTGAATTCAGTTGGAGCAGAGTTAGCCCAAATGACTGGCCGAGACCCATAGTGATTTATTACATTTTTTGTAAATGCCTTTTCTATAAAAACTACCATATGCTGGAGTGTACAGGAGAACAAAGGAATTGCCATGCTGGATCAGAGTAGTCCTTTTCCAGTATCCTGCCTCCAACAGTGGCCAATCCCAGATGCTTCTGAGGAAGGAGCAGTAGGCAGTTACCAGCTCCCATGAAAAATTTACTCATAACTTCTGATGGAGGTTGGCTTATGCCTTGAGGGTTATCTCCTTTCTAAAGCTCTTGGGGGTTTTCTTATTTGTCTTCCTAAAATCTTTACTACTGAAGCTCTACACATAGTTGTTATCCATATAAATATTCATTCTGTTTTTGAATCCTGCTTACCTCTTCTCTTTAATGATATACTGAGGCTAGGAGTTTCATAGACTAATTGTTCACTATCATAGAATCATAGAAGTGTAGGACTGAAAGGGACCTCGAGAGGTCATCTAGTCCAGTCCCCTGCACTCAAGACAGTAAGTATTATCTAGCCCATCCCTGACAGGTGCTTGTCTAACCTGATCTTAAAAATCTCCAGTGATGGAGATTCCACAACATCCGTAGGCAATTTATTCCAGTGCTTAAATACCTTAATGGGAAGTTTTTCCTATATCCAACCTAAACCGTGCAATTTAAGCCCATTACTTCTTGTCCTATCCTCAGATGCTAAAGAGAACACTTTTTCTCCTCCTCCATGGAAAAATCCTTTTATGTACTTGAAAACTGTTATGTCCACCCTCAGTCTTCTCTTCTCCAGACTAAACAAACACAATTTTTTCAATATTCCCTCAGAGGTCATGTTTTCTAGACCTTTAATCATTTTTGTAGCTCTTCTCTGGACCTTCTCCAATTTGTCCACATCTTTCCTCAAATGTGGCATCCAGAACTGGACACAATACTCCAGCTGAGGCCTAATTAGCGCGGAGTAGAGCGGAAGAATTACTTCTCATGTCTTGCTTACAACACTCCTGCTAATACATCCCAGAATGATGTTTGCTTTTTTTTTTGCAACAGTATTACACTGTTGACTCATATTTAGCTTGTGATCCACTACGACCTCCAGATCCCTTTCCGCAATATTCCTTCCAAGGTAGTCATTTCCCATTTTGTGTGTGTGCAACTGATTGTTCCTTCCTAAGTGGAGTACTTTGCATTTGTCCTTATTGAATTTCATCCTATTTACTTCAGACTATTTCTCCAGTTTGTCCAGATATTTTGAATTTTGATCCTAACCTCCAAAGCACTTGCAACCCCTCCCAGCTTGGTATCATCCACAATCTTTATAAGTGTACTCTCTATGCCATTATCTAAATAATTGATAAAGATATTGAAGAGACTCAGACCCAGAACTAATACCTGTGGGACCCCCTCTTAATATGCCCTTCCAGCTTGACTGTGAACCACTGATAACTACTCTCTGGGAATGGTTAACCAATTATGCACCCACCTTATAGTAGCTCCATCTAGGTTGTATTTTCCTAATTTGTTCATGAGAAGGTCATGCGAGACAGTATCAAAAGCCTTACTAAAGTCAAGATATACCACATCTACCACTTTCCCCCTACCCACAAGGCTTGTTACCCTGTCAAAGAAAGCTATTAGTTTGGTTTGACATGATTTGTTCTTGACAAATCCATGCTGTTACTTATCACCTTATTATCGTCTAAGTGTTTGCAAAAAGATTGCTTAATTATTTACTCCATTATCTTTCCCAGTCATGAAGTTAAGATGACTGGTCTGTAATTCCCTGGGTTGTCCTTATTCCTCTTTTTATAGATTGGCACTATATATGCCCTTCTCCAGTCTTCTGGGATCTCTCCCATCTTTCATTACTTTTCCAAGATAATCACTAGTGGCTCAGATATTGCCTCAGTCAGTTCCTTGTGGAAAAGTATTTCTTTTTATTACTTTTAAATTTTTCTGCCTTTCAATTTCATTGATTGTCCCCATATTCTTGTATTATGAAAGATGAACAAAAATGCCTCACCTACATTATGTATAGTGTTCATTATTTCCATACCTTTATTGTGTTCATGCATATTAATTTCCTCTCTGAAGTAAACAGTCCAAATCTTTTCACTCTCTCCCTAGAGATCTATATTTCTGTGTGAAAGGTAAAGTTCTTAATATTTCTGTGGCTGAAGAATCATGATATACTGTTATAGAATTTAAAACACAGCTGATTTTGGATCAATACCATAATAGAGGTTATGATGTTCTACTTATATTTTTAGGAAACACTCTTCTCCTAACCTGTTTTAATCAGATATCTCCAGGCATATCACTTCTTCCAGTCAAAATTTAGAGCAGGGTAGAAAAATTGACATGATAATGAAAGTCTGGATGCAACCTTAGCTATAGCTCCACAAAATGTAGTGTAATTAAATATCAGGATCCGTGTATTCATGAAATATAAGTAAATAAACATCGACTGAACAATTTCACTCAGGATAACACTTTATACAGAAATCTGATCATTTGTGAAATAATTTGAAATGACTTTGTTTCATTTCCCTCTTTCTAGTCTCGCTACAAGGGGGAACTTTCACTCTTGATAGTGACTAGTTTTACACAGTGCTCACAATGGACCCTCTTCAATAGCTCAACTCCCAGCTTAACCAGCAGATGCCCAAGGAATTATTGATCCAGACAATTTTTTTTAAATGAAAATTTCTTGGTATTTCTGCACTCACAGTGGGACCATTTCCAATTTAAAAACATGAATCCAGTTCCTACTGAACAGGTATCCACTTCACAAAAAGAATCACTACAATGGTTGCATCTGGAACTCTGGTTAGCTAAGAACGGATTAGGTCACAGATAGCGAGCTATTCTTTCACAGCTAGGGTATATCTTCACTGCACAGTTAACCAGGGCTCTTAACACCCCCAACTATGCACACAGAAAAGGCTCTGAGCAAGGTTTTCAGGTGCTTTAATCCCATGTAGTTTACCTAGGTGAGGTGTGGATCAGACAAGGGGCTCCAGTTGAACGTGGGCTGGGACCCACCCACTTTGCAGTCAGGATGCAGGCAAAATCATTTGAGTGCTGATAATCTTCCAATTCCTTCCCACAACTGTCCCCAAAAGGACAGAGCAGTTCTCCCTCAGTTGATATAATTGACTTGGAAAGAATGGAGAGGTTACTCACTCTGTGCAGTAACTGGAGTTCTTCAAGAAATGTGTCCCTGTGAATGTGCCACTTCAGGTGTGCCTGTGCCATGCACCTTTGATTGCACGTTTTTGGTAGCAGTGCCCATTCAGCCTGTGCATGTGCCCTACACATCCTTATGGGGCTATATGTGGCTCCATGAGTGAACTGCCCTCAGTTCCTTCTTCATCACAAAGTCCCACAAGGGCAACTCTAAAGCAGAGGGGAAGAAGGACAGGTAGTGGAGCACTCACAGGGGGACACATCTCAAAGAACTCTAGTTACTGCAAAAGGTGGGTAACCTCTCCTTCTTCTTTGAGTACTGTCCCTGTGGGTGCTCCATTTCAGGTGACCCCTGAGCAATGTCCCCTTAAGGAGGTGGAGGATTCTGAGCAGAGTTCAATACAGAAGAGAGAACTGTGTTGTCTACAGCAACATTTGATCTTGCTGCAGGCACCAGGGCATAATGATTAGAAAAGGTATGAGCAGAGTACCAAGTTGCCCCTCTACAGATGTCTGCAATTGATACATCCTTAATTAAGGCTTTCAGTGTAGACAATGCTCTTGCAGAATGTGTTATCACTCTTAAAGGGGGTTGGACATCAGCTTTGTCATAACAATCGTAATAATCATAATACAACCAGCGATCCACTAGGTACGTCTAGCCATGGGAAAATAATTATACCCGAATAATGTAAGTGGGTGGCAACTACTGCCAGAATCTTTGAGAACACAGTTGGTGACAAAGATAGTCTGAAAGGAAGCAACTTGTATTTGTAGTATTTGTTATTGATTCAGAAATGAAGAAACCTGATGAGTGAATAGCAAAATATGCATCTTGTAGGTTGAGAATTGCGAACCAATCTCTTCATTAGAATTAAGGAATTATTGCTGCCATGGTCACCACCTTGAATTTTTGCTGTTTTACATATCTGTTTAGGGACCTGAGGTCTAAAATTGGTCTTTACCCTCCATTCTTTCTGTGGATAAGGAAGTACTTTGAATATAATCCATGTCCCCTGTGTTGCACAGGAACTGGTTCTACTGCTCCTAAATGTAGAAGTGAGGTCACCTTTTGTTGTAGTAATTGATTGTGAGAGGGGTCCCTGAAGATGGACAGGAAGGGGGAATGTAGGAAGGATAGCTTTGAAATTAGCAATTAGATGTCATGGCTTCCAAAACTCATTTGTCTGATGTTATATGCTCCTATGCACCCTGAAAATGGGAGAGGCAGCATCCAAAAGGAAGAAGAGGGGTAAGATGTTTCAGCTGTAAAATCTTCTCAGCTGGATGGTGGATACTCTCAGTCAAGCCATCAGAATTGTTATTTGGAGGACATGGATGGCTGGGAAGATGTAGTTGTAGCTGATGGAGGTTTCTTTCTTGAGTATCTTGGTCTCTTGGCCAGGGGTTCAGAGGGTCTATGATAGGCTGAATATGGGGCTGGGCATGCTCTTTATGCTGTCTGAGACCTACTAAATCACCTCTTATTTACATGACTAAAAATTCCAAAGCATGGCTCTTGAGTCCTACAAAGTGTGTAGAGAGTTATCCATCGAGTCCACAAAGAGCTTGCAACTATCAAAGGAGAGATCTTCAATGGTACTCTGAACCTCTCTTGGAAAGCCTGACATCTGCAGCCAAGATGCTCTTCTCATGACCACTGTGGTGGATATAGACTGTGCAGCAGTATCTGCCACATCTAAGGAGATGTGGAGTGATGTCTTTGCTAGAAGCTGACCCTCTTGAATAGTGGCTTTAAACTGGTCACAATTTTGCTCTGGCAGATGCTCAGTAAAGGAATTACATTTGTTATAATATAAGTATTTGTATTCGGCCATGAGCGCCTGATGGCTTCCTATTCTGTACAGAAGTATGGCTGAAGCATAGGGCTTGGAGTCAAAAAGATCAAGCTTCTTATGGTCCTTACTGTATGGGATGGACTTTGAGCTACGTTGCCTGCCTCATTCATTAACAACCTCCACTACTAGGGAGTTTGGAGCTGGTTCAGGGAATAGAAACTCCAATTCCCTGATGTGACAAGGTGTATAGACCCCTCATTGGCCAGGAGGAGGTTAAGGAACAGTAATGGGATAAGGAGACCCCTCCCCTGTGCCCTTGCCAAGCATGCTTGTACTAGAGGCGGGGTTTAAAAGCCAGCCAGGCACCCCAGCCTGGGGCTGACCAGCCAGGGAGGAGGACATGCCCAAGGAGCTCCCGGGAAAGACAGGAGTCAGGCCTATACTGGGCCAGCGATCAGGAGAGACCCAGCACTCACAGCAGGGACAAAGGCTGGGAGCCCCAAAGGCAATGTTCCCAAGAGTTGGGCAGCAGCCAGATGGGACGTGGACTGGAATAGGAAGTGGCCCAATGAAGCTGACGGGAGGCCTACTTCTGCTCAAGCATTGACCTAGGTGGGACTACCGCCACATCTGAAGTGCTGCAATTTTTGAACTGTAGACATTGAGCAGAACTGCTGTCAATTGAACCAAATCCCCTAGGTGGGATTGCTGTCACAGAGACTGTAGCCACATTTGAATTGTAACAATGGGCAGAATTGCCACCACATTGAACTGTGACCACTAGGCAGAATTGCACCAAAGTGAACATAACCACTAGGCAGGAAGCCCTGCCCCAACCCCGCTGATCACAGCTGGCCAGAACATAATACTTTTTATCTGCTCTCTTGCAGGTAGGTGGTATTGTAGTTGGGGTTTGCCAAACAGTCTTAGCAGGCTCCATAAGAGCTTCATTCACTGGAATGAACTGCATTTGAAGAAGTGGGTTTACCACCCATGAAAGCTTATGCCCAAATAAATCTATTAGTCTTTAAGGTGCCACATTGTTTTTGTGGATACAGACTAACATGGCTACCCCTCTGATAATTCACTGAAATAGCAATTCTCATAGATGACAAGGTATGTAAACTAATTAGGAGTCTGTGGTGGTATTTCTGAATCTCTTCTAAGGAAATCTAAAGTGTGTCAGAAATTCACTGTATCACTTCCTGAAACTGTCTGAAGTCACCTGCCACAGCAGGTGGTGGAAGCATGACAACTTCATCAGGTGATGATGAGGAAATATTCATAAGAGATGTTACCTCCTTGTCTGCCCTTGCTTCTTGCTCCTCAAAGATCTTTTCCTTGGGCATAGGTGGTGGTAAAGAGGTTGAGGAGAAAGGACCCTTCTCTGTTCCCCCCGGTGATGTGAAAACCACATAGTGAATTGTTGATGACAGAATGTCCATGGATTACAACAAGGTCAGAAGAGGGTATGGGAAGTCAGAAGGCACAGCTGGAGGCATCCATCTGAGTTCCTGCCATGCTGGTGTCATTTGAGCTCTATCCTCCTGCAAAACATCAATGTGGGAGGGAGAATGATGTGTTCTAGAGTAGACAGGGGACCCAAATCTGAGAATTTGAAGAGTCCTCTTCCACATACTCTGGGAGAAGACGAGGTAGCAGCTGTTCAGCTTGCAAAGTATACAAGGCTGTGTATGGTTCTCTTGGTGATAAAGGGGTCGGTGACCAAGAGGGTCTTCAAGAGGCTATCAGGTCCTTAGGGTACCTGAAGTTTTGTGGTACTGATGGTAAAGACTGGCCCAGGACAAGCTTCAATACTGGGAGTCAGCTCTAATTTTCTTGGTACTACAGGATGTCTAGCAGTTTTCGGTACCATTGACTTTCTTGATATCGGTACCGGGGATTGTTTAGGGACGGGACTTATAACACCTTTCAACCACGTCTCTGCTGTCTGGGTCCAGGTACCCAATCTTGGTACAGAGTCTGTCTTAAACTGACTTCTCTTCTTTGCCTTTGCAGTACTGGCATCACTCTGAGCCCACATGGAACTCCCCTTGGGACCTGAGGTCTCCGTAGCCTTCTTGTGTGCCGGTGACCAAGACCTGCTTGTAGATGACAGAATGTCCATGGATTACAACATGGGGGGAAGGATAGCTCAGTGATTTGAGCGCTGGCCTGCTAAACCCAGGGTTGTAAATTCAATCCTTGAGAGGGCCATTTAGGGATTTGGGGCAAAAATTGGGGATTGGTCATGCTTTGAGCAGGGGTTGGACTAGATGACCTCCTGAGGTCCCTTCCAACCCTGATAGTCTATGATATACTCCTTATGTCCAGAGGCAGATGAAGACTTTGGAACCCTAGATGTACTGAAGTGTAACAGTACCATCTACCTCTCTAGTGGTCTCCTCTGACCAAGATCTTGATGTGGACAGAGCACTAGCAGTTCTGGGAGGCCTATGTACAGGGAGATCCTCCACCCCTGGATCGGAAGATGGACATAAAGTTTGCTCCATTATTAAGAGTTTAAATTTGATCTTACTATCTTTTTGGTACCTACTCTTGAAGGATGTGCAGATCTTGTACTTACTGGGGATATGAGTATCACCCAAACAGCGGAGGTACTGTTAGGAATAGCTTCATGGCAGGAGAGGAGCCCATCATTCCTGAGCAGAATAACCAAGAAGATAACCCCTAGAAGGGAAAATTCTTTACAACTGTCTAATTATATCTAAGAATAAAACAATTTAAAAAAATTGAGAGAAAGAAAAGAAAAACAAAACAACACACAAAGGGAACAACTGTTTCAACATTATGAATACTGAAACGTAAGTAACTGTAAACAAACTATCGAAGTAAATGCTAAATATTAGAGAACAGGAACAGTCTGCAGACTCATCTCAGGCCAAAGGCAGCTGCAAAGGAACTGAAGGCAGTTCGCCCACACAGCCCCATATAGTCTTGGTACATGGCACGAGGATGTGTAAGGTGCACGTGCAGGCCAAATAAAAATCTGCAATCAATAATCTGCAATCAAAAGCACAGGGTACAGGCACACCTGAAGTGGAGCACCCACAGAGACACTACTTGAAGAAGAACCTAGAGCAGCTCAGCACAAAAAAACCCCATAATACATCCCACAGATACACACAGGTGAGTATAGAAACAGTGGGGACAGAGTACTCTGTCAGGGTTTTGCTGTGGGAATGCCTGCACTCAGGTTAGGCTAAGCTGAGTACTCAGACCAGGTGCCAATTACCTGGGTTAACCATATAGTGAAAACCTACCTCTAAAGATGGTTCCTCCAATCAATATTGAGCCCCGTTCCTGTGGTATTATGGGGAAGTTTGCAGTGCTGCTGTTTGTGCTGTAGATAACAACAGGGACTTCAGAGCTGCCAGCATAGAATGTTACACAAACATTAAATTCATTTATATCTGAATTCCCAGTTACAAGAAGGGCCCTTATGTTCTATTCTTGCAATTTAGAGGGTCTTTAATGTGTGTGTAAATTACATTTATGCCCACTTTAAGGCTCCTTTGCACTTTCAGCGCAGCGTAAAGGGACCTTAGTGTAAACACAAATCAAGTCCCTTTAAAAAAAATGTTGAAATAGAAGTTAAATTGTACTTCTCATAGATTTACTTTTAAGAAATAGTAAATAAAAGCAAATTACCCTGGTAACCATGGAAGAAAAACCAGATGTGATGTCACTGGAGAAATGGAAGATAAGAGAGAGATAAATGAAACAAGAAAAGTTAGTGAATTAAATTTAATATTTTTATTTAAAATATTTTAAAACAAAATTATTGTTAATTATAGGGTGACCGTATCATAATAGGGTGCCCCAGCATGCTGGAATGTTGATCATTTTTGTGTAGCGCTGGCATTTAGTGTTTGGCTTCATGGCATGGTGACATCTGCACAGGGCAAACACCCTGTTGTGCATTCTTGCTCAATAACCCAATAGATTTTTTCCCTTTTTTTTTTTTTTTTTTTTTTTAACATCGACAGCAAATGTTGCAATTTTCATGACTGGTGAGATAGTTGGGGATTTTTCAGCTGGAGGGGAATAGCCTAGCGAAGACGAGTCTTGCATTTGGAGCACTCCTGACAGGATGTGGACCAAGCAGGCCTTCGGCTGTTGGTTTTTTAGATCCTAAGAAACAATCGTACATGACTATTAAGAGATCATCTAATTTACTCACTGGTTTCTGGGCCACTCTTCAAAGCATGAACAATGTCCAAGAAAGCGATTGAAAATATAATGTGTATCTATATATTGAGTATAGCCCAGAACCTGTAGCCAGTTTTTTAAAATCTGATTTAATAAAAATTGGTCATCCAGAGTGAAAAAGAAAGTAAAAGCATTATTTGTTCACTACATAATAAGCTGGCTAAGTGGGGGGGAACTAAAGAAAGGCAGTTGGAATCAGTTTTCTCTGTAGAGCACTGATGTCAATTCAGGGGGAAAGAAATAGCTCTGACACTCAGAACGGCTGGATATGAAACCACTGGTGCCATTCAGTGCTAGGACCCACTGACAGATTTACTGCTTGTCGTGGAGCTGCTGGTGTATGATGGAAATGGCAGGTGTAGTCTGCTACAAGGATTTCTGTCTCAAACATCTATTCCATGCACATGTGTAACTGAGAGCAGCTAGAGGTCATGGAGGGACAGCTCTGTGTTTACAATGACTTATTAAGAAATGTAGTTATTTTCTTTAATCCTCCTCACAACAAGAGGCACGTCTCACTAACCTGTAGTTCTATTGCAATGCAGGGGACATAGCAAACTGACCAATTCAATACCAGGTAATGGGCACTGAAAGAGAGAGAGAGAGAATAGATTACTGCAGAAAGAAGTATTCTATTGCTTGTAAAAAAACTACTGCTAACACCTAATGAAAATGTGAATATAAACATTTTAAAGCAAGTTACAGGAAAATCAAAGAGGAACAACACTATTCAACAGTTGAAAAATATGATATGGGTTACCAAGACAGGTCCAAGACAAATCCTAGATCCACATGCCCCCAGACACTGAGGATATTGGAAATTTGAACCTGGGTTTGGATCTTAATTTTGTGGCTAGAGGCCATCCCTAAATAATGTTAACTGAAAGTGCTTCTTAACATTGATGTGCACGTTAGCTGCCACATCTCATCAATAAAGCTGGTCAAACTTGAACAATTACACATCAGAGGGGCTTTTCTGAAATTATTTTTGATTTTGCTCTGAGAGGCTTGTGACAGAGTTTCACTCAGTTTCAGGTTTGACCAAACCAAAAAACTCAGGATCTGATCCTGTAAAAACTTGGGCATGTGTTTGACTTTAAAACAGACATCTTTGGTCCTCTGATATGAAAGGGACTGGTCTCAAAGCATACAGTTAAGAATGTGTGTAAGTCTTTGCAAGATTGAGGCCTCAGTTGATTCTTTTAAGATTCACCTTATTTAGTGTCAAAATAATGAAAAAAAAAATCAGAATTCTGCATGATTTCAACGTGAAACCATGAATTAGCTCATTCGGATTAATTTAAAATTTGGAACTGGATCCCGATTCTTGAAGTTTGGAGGTGTGCAGACCAGAATGGTTGGACTTGCAAATAAATGCACAATATTAGCAATCTTACATGAAAGAGATCCTCCACAATTATGAAATAAACAATGGAATCATTTCATGTATATTAACAAGTTGTTGCTCCAGAAGAGGTAAGAAAGGTAAAATACCTTCTGTGGATTTATTACAAGAATGCGCCAAAGGACAAAGGCAGAGAGATATTTAAACTTGAAAACCTAGGGCCTGACTCTTTTCTCACACCTGTTTTACACTAGTGTAATTTCACTGATTTCAGTGAAGTCACTCCTGTAGTAGGACCAGACTCATACCTTTGTCTTTGCACTTCATATTTTAATTGAAAGTTATCTATATTATTATCCACTCTAATTTAATATACAAGCTACAGATTTGGTATCCATGCAGTGGTCCATTATCAAAAGAATAAGGCCATTCAGGTTTGTTTCAATCGCTTTCTGTCTGTCTGCTCACTGCTCTTGCTAAACAACTGCTGGTGCAGCTGCAGAGAAATGGCTGCCTGCAGTGTGTACATGGCCTAAGCAGGTACCTCATGTTTTGCTTTGAGGGGCCTGGCAAACATATTTGGTTTTCTCTTGCTGCCACAGCCATACCATTATTTCAATCTGGTGCAGTAGGTCATAATTTATTTCATGAAACTCTTCCAATAAATGTGTTTATGCTGTAGCTCCTTTGGCAGCAAAGTCCAAAATTACATTTGCTGATGAAGATAGGTATCCAGGCTACACTTTCCAGATCTCATAGCACAGCTTTATGATGGTGAGCATGAGCTAGCTACTTACGTGGCTAAAGTGTGCAAGGTGACTTCATGATTCTCCTTCAGTGGCTAATTACACTGAAGAATTATTGACTTTTTATCTCATGCTGAGACCACGGAAATGTGAATCTCAACATAGTTGTGATTCCTGACATGATTGGCAATGTTGGGAATAAAGCCATAGCCTTAGAGACGCCAAGCTATAAATCTGATTAGCACTCTTGCAAGTTGAGCCACTGTACTGGGAGTGTTTTTACTATCACATTATCTGGTTTCCCATTTCTGTGGGCTGGGAAATGGAAGGAAAGCAGCTTTCATCCATGTGTACAATGCCTTAGCAATCACCAACAAAAGATGAAAGTTTGTAGTACAACAGCAGTTCAGTGGGTACAAGCAAAGTCTGAAAAGCCTGATGTCTTGCTATATCTTTTAATCAAACTAACAGAACAGAACCGATCCAAAGAATACTGCTATCCTATGTATAGGAGGTAGCACTTGCTATTAAGATATAACAACCAAGTCATCTGGACATTTCCCCACTCCTTTTCTTATTTTTCCTCCCCCCCCTCCAAAAAGGAAAATCTTTTGAAGAAAACAAGTGCATCATTCATAGAAAGAACAAATGTGATAAACGAGAACACAATGCCCCTTTTCTTTAGGCTATTTAAATGAGGGCCAAATATTCTTTACACAGGGCCGGCTCCAGGCACCAGCGTTCCACACAGATGCTTGGGGCGGCAGTTAGAAAGGGGCGGCAGTGTTTCCGCGGCGGGGGCAATTTGGCAGCAGCCCCTCTATCCCGCTGGCCGCAGAGGCAAATAGGCGGCAGCTTCTCCCTTTTGCCGTCCGCGGTGGCAGTTTTGTTCACTGCTTGGGGTGGCAAAAACTGAAGAGCCGGCCCTGTCTTTACACATTCCCTCCACAGAATATATGTATTTGTTCTACACATCTTTCTATATTAAATGTTTGATTTTCAATAGCAGCTGCTTAAAAAGAATTCAGTGAAATTGTACTACTAACATTACAATATCAAATTTAAGTGTTTTTACTGTTAGTAGCTAACAGAGCAGTTTCCAGGAAATATGTTTCATATGTAGATTTTTTTGGTCTGATCTGAGATCTAACTCTTGGTGAAAAGTGACAGAAAGTGTAGAATAAGAGGGCATTGGTGACTTTGGACTTGATAGTTAAACCTCTGTTTTGCAGACAATACGAAGGGTCAGCATACGTTGAACTAGGTATGAAAGTCTGAATATCAGGTGAACAGAGGGGTTAATTCAACTTATTTTCTATCCAGAGGTAATAAGGAGGACTTCTTTTCCAACCAAATCTAATCTTAGGGAATTGCACCAATGAGAATTTTCTGAGTAGGCTGTGAAACAAAATGAGTTATTATTTCTTGTCTGACAGTAGCGCCTACAGGCCCCAACCAATATCAGGAGCCCATTGTACCCATTCCACTCTGCAAACACATTGTAAGAGTCAGACCTGGCCACAAAGAGCTTCTAGACAAGAGATTCAAAGGGAAGGGAAAAAGAGGCACAGAAATCTTGAAATGACTCATCCAGTCATCAATGGCAGAGTAAGGCATGGAATGTACGTCTTCTGAATGACAATCCGGGGCCCTATCTACTGTGCCAAACCCATTCTCCTCTCACTATGTTGTAACCAAAGCCACTATTCAAAAAAGGTGAATATGAGCATTTATCAGAATGTGCTGTATTGTATATAATGCAAAGTCAGCGAGAGATTTATGGATGCTTATGGATTTGGGGTTTAGAGAATTATTTTACACTTCATCTGAGCATTTCTTATCCACTGCACTGAAAGAAAGAACTTTCTCCCAGCAGGCAGTTGACCCTCCAGGAAACGTCTGTACCTATCGTGGGCAGATCTGTGGTTCCAGGATCTGACTGCTCAGTCTTTTCAGGACCCATATGTAAATCTGTGGTGGCGACAGTACTCGAATCGAGGGATCGCCGATTGATGATGATTATGTTATCCACACTGGCAATTGCAGAATGGTTTCTGAGTGGAGGGTTGGGTAGGGGGAAGAATCTCCATTCCTTTTGCTTATTCTGGCAACATAAAAAGTTCATGAGGTGCAAGCTATTTTCCGCCATTGTAATAAAGGTGTGGCACACAAGAGAGCTAGTAAAAGACTGATCTTTATTCTTGAGCTCCAGTCACATGGCATGGATCAGGGTAATAAAGGTTAGCCCTACTGCCAATAAAAATATTCTGAATGGACAAATTTTCAACCAAAAAACTGGGGGGAAATGACAAAATGCTTTACAAAAATTCTTGGCCATTTTCAGACAGCTCTACTTCTACCCTGCCATATTGAAGAGGTCAGTAACCACTGACTCCAGTGACTGCAGTTACATCTATGAATACACTGTGAAATGTGGCCTGAATTAAAATCTTATCATTACTATTACAATTAAGCATAACAGAGCTTACAGCCAGAAGGGACCACCAGATCATCTAGTCTGATCTCCTGTATATCGCAGGTCACCAACACTAGCAATGGCAGGGAAATGATTAACTGAGATATACCCAGATTATCCTTGCAAGTGACCCACACACTGCTGAAAAAGGTGAACCCTCCCCCAAGATAACTGCCAATCGGACCTGGGGGCAAATTCCTTCCCAACTCTATATATGGCAATCAATTAAGCCCTGAGCATGTAAACAAGAACCAGAGAGCCAAGCACCAGAGAGAGAATGCTTGGTGCCACCTCCAAGACCTGGCTCTTCCCATCTAATGTACTATTTCCAGCCATGGCCATCCCCGATGATTCAGAGGAAGGAGATTAAAAAAATCTCAGAATATACTCTGTGTGTGAGGGTGGGGAGGAGGATTCCCTTCCTGACCCCTTCAGGTGGCTGGCTGAAACCTTGAAGCATGAGCTTTTAGGAACATAAACCTGAAGTGAGACCCAGAGCTGCTGAGCCCTGCCTCCTACAATCACAAGCAGCCCCATTTTACGATCTCACTCATACATTTGTCCAGTTTTCTTTTAAAACTAATTAAGATGTTTGCCACCCCAACTACTACTGGGAGCCTATTACAAAACCTCACCTCTCTGATGGTTAGAAACCTTCCTCTAATTTCTAGCCTAAATTTGTCCATTTGTTCTTGTGCCAACATTGTCCTGTAGCTTAAATAGTCTTCAACCTCCCTGGTATTTTACCCCCCAAATGTATTTATAGCACAATCATATCCTCTCCCAACCTTCTTTTTGCAAGATTAAACAAGCCAAGCTCTTCCAGTCTCCTCTCAGAAGATAGGCCCTCTATTCCCCTGGTCATCCCAGAAGCTCTTCTCTGCATCTGTACCAGTTTAAATTAATCATTCTTGAATGTGGGTGACTAGAATTGTTGACGATATTCCATATGAGGTCTTGTACCTTGTACAATGTCACTAATATTTGTTTGTCTCCCCTAGAAATGCCTTGCCCTAATATATCCTAGAGTTCATTTGCCTTTTTCACAGCTAATAGTTATCTTGTGATTGACCCACATACCAAAGTCTCTCCCCTTCTTTGTCACTTCCAACTGATGAGCCCCCAGCTTGTAGAGGAAATTCTTGTTATTCGACCCTAAGTGCATGATCATATATTTTGTACTATTACATTTCATCCCATTTCTCTCACTCCAGTCTTCAAGGAGTCTTCGGAATCTACTGATGATAGTCACCATGATTCTGAAATTGTGACATCTTTTATGACACTATTATAGAGCATAAAAAGAAATTCACTGAAATTTTGTTTCAATATTTAGAGGATAACTTAAGGATTCTTTCCATTTATGCAGTGCTATCTCTTTCCTGGGCTAAATAATTGTTGAGGCCAAAACTGAGGTGTGTATTAACCTAGGAGGTTTACAGCAGCAAGTTAACAGCAAGTCGCTATTCTTAGACCGCAATGTCTCGTCACATATTTTTGATTACATGGAGATAAAAATAACGATAATCGATTTTAAGGCAAGAAGGGACCATTGTCATTGTCTTACTCTGAGCTCCTGCATAACACAGATCATAGGATTTAATCCAGTGATTCCACCAGTGTGTGCAACAAGTTGTGTTTGAACTAAAGCATATTTTTAGAAACATACTTTGTTGTATACATTTTTTAAATAGAAGAAAAGGTGAAACAGTAGCTGAACAGACCAAGCAGCTGATGAGGCCATGTGTGTTGTGAGAATATGGACGGTGAATTCTGAGGAGATCAATAAAATGAAAATGGACAAGTACAGAGCCATAGGAACTAATAGACTAAAAAGGACAGTTCTTTAACAGTTGCTTAAACTAGATGAATCAGAGGAAGCCAAAATAAGACTATAGGCTTAAAATTATGGGCTGGATTCTCTGCTCATTGAATCAATGATGAAGTTCCCACTGATGTCAATGGTGGAAGTCAGGCCCTAGGCAACTAGCTAACTGCAATACCATATCCTAGGATACATTACTTTCTTACCACAGATGGTAATTTGTTTACTCTCTGAAGCATAAGGAATGATAAATTAGGGAGATAGGAATGAGGATTATAGCAATCTGAAGAAATCAGGGTGAAATATAAAGCCCTGGTGACCAAGAGGAGTGACTTAGGGTGTAAGCGGAGATGTATCCAACCTACAGGCATTAGTACTCACATAGGGCCTAATTCAGCAAAATACTTAAGCACATGCATTGAAGTCAATGGAACTCAAGCACATGCTTATGTGCCTCGCTGAATCTGGGCCTCACTCCCCAGACTCTTATTGACTACAGCTAATTGATATCTGCTATTTTGGGGATGGTTTTCCAGCCCAGTTAGGGAGATTTTGCCCATCCGACAGTAGGAAGTTGAAGAATTAGTAATGTCCAAATATCTAGTAAGAATTGAGAAAAGCACAATGCTCAAAAAAGGTTTCCAAGGCTACCAAAAGGTTAATTTTTGGCCTCAGCATACACAGAACTGATAGCTAGAGAGTCACATTTTTACTGAATATAGCTACAGATGTGCAAGTCTAATAAAATTCTCCTCCACCTCTTCCTCCTCCTTCTCCAATATTTTATCACTGTAGTGCCCAGAGACCCCAATCAGGATCAGGGCTCCACTGTGCTAAATGCAGTGCAAACACATAAATATGCTGTTTCTGTCCCAAAAAGATTACAAGATAACGCTCTGAAGTCAATAGGACTACTAATGTGAATAGAGTTAAGCACATGTAAGTGTTTGAAGGATCAGAACCTAAGACCATGCAATCTTCTGATATAGTTTTCAAAAGTTCTTTGGGTTTTTACATTCTCGTTATTTCCATTTGACTGTTGTTCCTAGACCAGCCTTTACTGCTTTGACCTTAACTTTGTGCTCTTAGTAACGAATGTACAATACACACTTTTCAATGAAAAAGAAAACTTTTAGCATTAACCAAAAGTTATCTTAGCTGGTGAAAAATACACTTTCTTCAGAGAGTACTGGCATGTTATAGAAATTTGTATGTTGCTAGTAAACTAGAAATAAAGGAGGGATGTGGGAAGCCAAAGAAAAATCAAGCCCCACAAGACCAATATATAATCATAATGAAGCGTTGGCGGCAATTTGGCATTGCTTTTCCATCTGGGAATAGAAGGTCACAGGGTCTAATTGTGCTGCAGTGAGGGAAAGGAAAACATTTGCAGTGTGTGGATGTATTTGGAACTGTCTTACAAATAGGGCTAGGGAATTTAAAAAAAAAATCAAACAGTTAAACAATAGAGAAATGAAGCAGGATATTGTTTGTGAAGGTCTGAGGCAAATTGCCAAACTTTCGGAGATGGCTGTAAATGTACTTTAAAAAAAAAGTAAATACAGTGCTAGTGAAAGATGTTAGATTGACAATTCTTGATGCTGAGGTCAGAGCTGTACAAAGGATTTGGATAGAAACCTGACCCATCTGAAATCAAGATGGGTTCATGTTCTTAGTTTTACAGACCAGGGTTGATGGTAACTACACAGTCAGCTGCCAGAAGCCCTATTTGTTAACCGTAGACATCTTCAGTGGTAGAGGATACTTTCCCGCAACTTCTGAAGATCTTTGGGAATCACCAGGAAGGGCAACTGCACCTCTAAGCTCTCAGAAGGCAAGAGGTACCTGCCCTCACAATCAGAGCTGTGAGAGCTGTAAAACAGCACTACAACTGCTCAGGAACTGACTAGAGATGGGTAGGGCAACATAATCCCTAATGCTGAGTACACAGACCTGAATCTCCTTAAACTGGAAGCCCCATCCCTGACAACCCCTGCAAGATTCATGGTTGTAGTTTACAGTTTCTGCACGGACCCAGCACAGCAACAATACAGAGCAGGTTCCACTACAAAAAGAAAAGCGAAAGCTGTTAGCACTCTTACTAAATTGAAGTATATAACATGCAAATTCTTCCTCTTATCTTTAAATGGCAGTATCAGAAAAGAAATAAGAAGAAAAAAAACAGAGAACATTTTGTAT
This sequence comes from Lepidochelys olivacea, assembly GCF_965140295.1. Classification (NCBI taxonomy): domain Eukaryota; kingdom Metazoa; phylum Chordata; order Testudines; family Cheloniidae; genus Lepidochelys; species Lepidochelys olivacea. The sequence continues at coordinate 40,514,155 of NC_140414.1, read as the reverse complement.
CTAGAAGAATGTACTTCATTTTAACGGTAGTATAATTTTTCAAGGTTGCCCTTGCTATTATAGTCCAGAGCATTTCCTTTCTAACCTTGTATTTTCTATAAAGATGGGCCTGAAACTCAGATTTTGTATTTAGACCTAATCTTTTGCAAATGTTAGTATTGCTGCATGTAGTAGTATTCTTCTGATCAGAGTACTTAAGAATATACAGCTGTGCATTGGCCTGCATGCAGAACTTGGCTGAAAGTGTATTTAAATACTGATGTTACATCAGGGAGTATAGGGGAACAGAGGAAAGCGAAACACAACCTTTGCCAAGAACACTAAGATGCAGTCCCCATTACATAGCTATTATTATTTATTTACAGTAGTGCCCACTATATGCTAGGTAAAGGAGTACCTGTGGCACCTTAGAGACTAACCAATTTATTTGAGCATAAGCTTTCGTGAGCTACAGCTCACTTCATCGGATGCATACTGTGGAAACTGAAGAAGACATTATATACACAGAGACCATGAAACAATACCTCCTCCCACCCCACTCTCCTGCTGGTAATAGCTTATCTAAAGTGATCGCTCTCCTTACAATGTGTATGATAATCAAGTTGGGCCATTTCCAGCACAAATCCAGGTTTTCTCACCCTCCGCCCCCCCCCCCCACACAAACTCACTCTCCTGCTGGTAATAGCCCATCCAAAGTGACCACTCTCCTTACAATGTGCATGATAATCAAGTTGGGCCATTTCCAGCACAAATCCAGGTTTTCTCACCCTCCGCCCCCCCCCCCCACACACAAACTCACTCTCCTGCTGGTAATAGCCCATCCAAAGTGACCACTCTCCTTACAATGTGCATGATAATCAAGGTGGGCCATTTCCAGCACAAATCCAGGTTTTCTCACCCTCCGCCCCCCCCCCCCCCACACAAACTCACTCTCTTGCTGGTAATAGCTTATCCAAAGTGACCACTCTCCCTACAATGTGCATGATAATCAAGGTGGGCCATTTCCAGCTCAAAAAAAAACATGAAAAAACTTGTACAGATACAGACAGACATCATCTTCCTTTCCAAATGCAAACAGATGGACATCGTACCAAAAGGACTGAAGGTAAAAAATCCATTACAATCTACATACCACACAGACTATGCTGACAGCTTGTGCCACACGCTCTCAAAGAAACTGCGGAATCACCTGATCAACATCCTCTACAGCAAACAGGGAAAGATTAAGAAGAATGAGCTCTCAGAACTCAGAACTTTTTGCGAATACAGACTAACACGGCTGTTACTCTGAAACCTCTCAGAACTAGATACTCTCATAAAAAACCAACCTTCCACACAAATTTCCTCGTGGCTGGAATTTACTAAAACTAGACAAGCCATTTACAACGCACACTTTGCTTCTTTATAAAAGAAAAAGGACACTAAACTTTCTAAACTACTACATGCTACCAGGGGCCACAGCAATGGTTCCCTCAACCCACCCAGCAATATTGTTAACCTATCCAACTGTACTCTCAGCCCAGCAGAAGAAGCTGTCCTATCTCGGGGCCTCTCCTTCTGCCCCTCCACCCCCACGAACATGATACAGTTCTGTGGTGACCTAGAATCCTATTTTCGACGTCTCCGACTCAAGGAATATTTCCAAAATACCTCTGAACAACATACTAATCCACAGAGGCCTCCCTACCAACATTACAAAAAGAAGGATTCTAGGTGGACTCCTCCTGAAGGTCGAAACAGCAGACTGGACTTCTACATAGAATGCTTCCACCGACGTGCACGGGCTGAAATTGTGGAAAAGCAGCATCACTTGCCCCATAACTTCAGCCGTGCAGAACACAATGCCGTCCACAGCCTCAGAAACAACTCTGACATCACAATCAAAAAGGCTGACAAAGGAGGTGCTGTTGTCATCATGAACAGGTCGGAATATGAACAAGAGGCTGCTCGGCAGCTCTCCAACACCACTTTCTACAAGCCATTACCCTCTGATCCCACTGAGAGTTACCAAAAGCAAATACAGCATTTGCTCAAGAAACTTCCTGAAAAAGCACAAGATCAAATCCGCACAGACACACCCCTGGAACCCCGACCTGGGATATTCTATCTACTACCTAAGATCCATAAACCTGGAAATCCTGGGTGCCCCATTATCTCAGGCATTGGCACCCTGACAGCAGGATTGTCTGGCTATGTAGATTCCCTCCTCAGGCCCTACGCTACCAGCACTCCCAGCTACCTTCGAGACACCATTGACTTCCTGAGGAAACTACAATCCATCGGTGATCTTCCGATAACACCATCCTGGCCACTATGGATGTAGAAGCCCTCTACATCCATACAAAGATGGACTACAAGCTGTCAAGAACACTATCCCCGATAATGTCACGGCTAACCTGGTGGCTGAACATTGTGACTTTGTCCTTACCCATAACTATTTTACATTTGGGGACAAAGTATACCTTCAGATCAGCAGCACTGCTATGGGTACCTGCATGGCCTCACAGTATGCCAACATTTTTATGGCTGATTTAGAACAACGCTTCCTCAGCTCTCGTCCCCTAATGCCCCTACTCTACTTGCGCTATATTGATGACATCTTCATCATCTGGACCCATGGAAAAGAAGCCCTTGAGGAATTCCACCATGATTTCAACAATTTCCATCCCACCATCAACCTCAGCCTGGTCCAGTCCACACAAGATATCCACTTCCTGGACACTACAGTGCTAATAAACGATGGTCACATAAACACCACCCTATACCGGAAACCTACTGACTGCTATTCCTACCTACATGCCTCCAGCTTTCACCCTGACCACACCACACGATCCATCGTCTACAGCCAAGCTCTGCGATACAACTGCATTTGCTCCAACCCCTCAGACAGAGACAAACACCTACAAGATCTCTATCAAGCATTCTTACAACTACAATACCCACCTACGGAAGTGAAGAAAACGATTGATAGATCCAGAAGAGTTCCCAGAAGTCACCTACTACAGGACAGGCCTAACAAAGAAAATAACAGAATGCCACTAGTCGTCACCTTCAGCCCCCAACTAAAACTCCTCCAACGCATTATTAAGGATCTACAACCTATCCTGAACGATGACCCAACAGTCTCACAAATCTTGGGAGACAGGCCCGTCCTTGCCTACAGACAGCCCCCCAACCTGAAGCAAATACTCACCAACAACCACATACCACACAACAGAACCACTAACCCAGCAACCTATCCTTGCAACAAAGCCCGTTGCCAACTGTGCCCACATGTCTATTCAGGGGACACCATCACAGGACCTAATAACATCAGCCACACTATCAGAGGCTCGTTCACCTGCACATCCACCAATGTGATATATGCCATCATGTGCCAGCAATGCCCCTCTGCCATGTACATTGGTCAAACTGGAGAGTCTCTACGTAAAAGAGTAAATGGACACAAATCAGATGTCAAGAATTATAACATTCATAACCAGTCGGAGAACACTTCAATCTCTCTGTCACGCAATTACAGACATGAAGGTCGCTATCTTAAAACAAAAAAACTTCAAATCCAGACTCCAGCGAGAAACTGCTGAATTGGAATTCATTTGCAAATTGGATACTATTAATTTAGGCTTAAATAGAGACTGGGAGTGGCTAAGTCATTATGCAAGGTAGTCTATTTCCCCTTGTTTTTTCCTACCCCCCCGCCCCCAGACGTTCTGGTTAAACTTGGATTTATGCTGGAAATGGTCCACCTGATTATCATGCACATTGTAGGGAGAGTGGTCACTTTGGATGAGCTATTACCAGCAGGAGAGTGAGTGTGTGTGTGTGTGTGGGGGGGGGGGGGGTGAGAAAACCTGGATTTGTGCTGGAAATGGCCCACCTTGATTATCATACACATTGTAAAGAGAGTGGTCACTTTAGATAAGCTATTACCAGCAGGAGAGTGGGGTGGGAGGAGGTATTGTTTCATGGTCTCTGTGTATATAATGTCTTCTGCAGTTTCCACAGTATGCATCCAATGAAGTGAGCTGTAGCTCACGAAAGCTTATGCTCAAATAAATGGGTTAGTCTCTAAGGTGCCACAAGTACTCCTTTTCTTTTTGCGAATACAGACTAACACGGCTGTTACTCTGAAACCTGTCTATATGCTAGGTGTTTTCCAAACACTCAAAGAGGATGAGTCCTTCTCCAAGGAGCTGACAATCTAAGGGCTCAAGAATTGGTTAGATCAATTGGAAATGTATAGTCTAAATCTAGTCTGTTCCTATTCAGCCCAGCACTGCAGATTCTAATACCTGGGAAGCTCACATCTTTGTACTTACTGGGGCAAGTGGCTCAGCATAGAAGTGGGAAACATATCCTTTTTGGCATGGAAATCATAGAAATGTAGTGCTGGAAGGGACCTTGAGAAGTCATTGTGTCCATCTCCCTGCACTGAGCCAAGACCAGGTATACCTATACCATCCCTGACAGGTATTTGTCTAACCTGTTCTTAAAAACCTCTAATGATGAGGACTACACAATCTCTCTTGGTAACTTATTCTAGTACTTACCTAGCTTTATAGTTAGAAAGCTTTTCCTAATATCTAACCTACATCTCCCTTGCTGCGTATTAAGTCAATTACTTCTTGTTCTACCTTGAGTGCATATGGGGAATGACTGTCCTCTCTAAAACAGCCCGTAACATATTTGAAGACTGTTATCAGGTACCTCTCTCAATCTTTTTTCGCAAGACTAAAGATACCCAACGTTTTTAACCTTTCCTTATTGGTCAGATTCTCTAAGCCTTTTGCCATTTTTGTTGCTGTCCTCGAGATGCTGTCCAATTTGTCCACATTTTTCTTAAAGCATGGTATCTAAAACTGGACAAAATACTGCAGCTGAGGTATCATGAATGCTGAATAGAGTGAGGCAATTACTTCCCATATCTTACGTATGACACTTCTGTTAATACATCCCAGAATGATGATAGCCTTTTTCACAGCTGCATTACATTGTTGGCTCATATTGAATTTGTGATCCCCAGAACTTTTTCAACAGTTATATTGCCTAGCTAGTTGTTCCCCATTTTTTGTATTTGTGCATTTGATTTTTCCTTCCCAATGAAGTACTTTGTACTCATCTTCATTGAATTTCATCAAGTTGATTTCAGGCCAATTCTCCATTTTTTGAAGGCCCTTTTGAATTCTAATCCTGTCTGCCAAAGTGCTTGTAACCACTCCCAACTTGGTATCATCTACAAACTTTATAAGCATACTCTGAACTCCATTATCCAGTTATTAATGAAAATGTTGAATAGTACCAGACCCACAGCAGACTCATGTTGGACTACCTTAGATAATTCCCCCCAGTTTGACAACAAACTATTGATAACCACTCTTTGGGTATGGTCTAACAATCAGTTATGCACCCTCCTTATAGTAATTTCATCTAACCCACATTTCCCTCATTTGCTTATGAGAATATCATGTGGGTCTATGTCATAAACCTTACTAAAATCAAGATATATCATGTTGACTGCTTTAGAGCATCCATTAGTCTGAAATCCCTTCAAAAAAGAAAATTAGTTTGGTTTGGCATGGTCTGATCTTGTCAAATTCATGTTGGCTGTTATTTTATTACCCTATTATCCTCTAGGTGCTTCAAACTGGTTGTTTAATAATTTGTTCCAGTATCTTTCCAGGTATCAAAGTCAGGTTAAATGGTCTATAACTCCCTGGGTCCTTTTTGTTCTTTTTAAAGAGAGGTATTATTTTTGCCCTTCTCCAGTCCTCTGGGACCTCACCCATCCTTCATGAGTTCTTGAAGATAATTGCATATCAAGACAAGGATAACCATTCTCAAAATGAGACTTCTAGAGTTGGAAACAGAAAGAAAGAAACACAGTCAGATGCTTTGTTAATCTGGGCACCAACCTTCAGCCAGTGCTGGCCATATTACTCCTACACTTTCAGTCTTTAGAGGTACTTTATTAAGTTTCCTTAGATTGGGAAAACATTTCTAAAGACAGCATACCAGCATGGGTAATGTAAATGGGAGAGCAGCCTCCCACCACTTTTCAAATTGCACCAGAACCTTACATATTGGGGGAATAAGTGAAATCAGAATAGAATTCTAAAATATTTAAAGTGAGATTATGCTTTTATGGCTTGATCGTCTTCCCAATAAAATCAATTAGAGCTTTGCCATTGACGTCAATGGAAGAAGGATTGGGCCCTTAAATTATATAGTAAAATGTTCTCCATTCCTTTCTGGTTTAATGTCTATATAGACGTAGTCTGAAGTAGGATGAAAGTGTCAGTTTTTACATTTAAGGATTTGTGCTTTATGAGGCTTGATATGTTAATGCTTCCTCTGGGGCTATTCTGGATGAGTGCATTGCACAGGTGGCCTTCTGCAATTTATAGACACAATAATTGAACAGGAGAAATAAGAGACAAGAGCATTTACAGCACATGGGATGCAGCTGGTTTAACCACTTTAACAGCAGGCATAACTTTTATATGACAGAGTCACTTTCTAAAACACAAGGGAAGAGGACTTTTTTCTGAGAGCCCCATGTACTTCTTTTTGCACTCGCTTTCTCTGCTGCACATACCAGGGCATTCTCAGAGACTCACTTTGTCAAACTCTTAAATGAGCAATTGAATCTACTATAATTTATACCACTAAAGGAACTCTTCTAAAACGAACATCTGTTAAATGCAGTCAACTTGAGAAATGTCTAAAACTGAACAGTCACATACCAAAAAAATATTAAAGCTAGAGAACTGATGACAATGTGAAAAACAAAACAACTGGCTATTACAGTTCCTATTAAGTAAAATCAATGTAAAATAACATTATTTTTGCTGTCCTAACAGCTGTTTACATAGTAAACCTGTTTTTGTTGTTGACTGTGTTAAATATGGAACAGGAGTGAAATTTTCCATTGTTGAGAGTAGCCTGAACTGAAGAGAGCCTCTGTGCAGGGAAATGGTGATTATTTACTATGGGTGAAACCCTGGCCTTATTGAAGTCAATGGAAGCTTTGCCACAATTTCACTGTAGTGCTATATATTTACTAAAAAATATAAAATACTGTATATACAGATACAGTGAATTTTCAAAACATTTATTTGAGAAATACATGTCACTGTTTCAGTATCTTCATTTACTGTGAATGGTGCTGATATGTCTCAGTGGCCTCTGCCATTTTACTGAGACTTCCTAGTAGGATGTCTAGTCCAGAGGCATATTTTATGACAGGAAGCCCAAATCCACTGAAATGCTTGAGAAAAAAGGAGAATGCCAAAGCTAAGGTAATATGCAAGGTAATATGTGTAATTTTAATTTTCCAGTTAATTTAATAATGATTTAGGCCTTTATTGAACAAGATCCTTAATCAGGTTTGTAACTTTAAGTTCATGACGTCCCTGGGGCGACTGAAATGTGTAAATTCAGGTAGTGAAATTTCTTAAATTTGCATTTGCTGAATCAAGGCCTTAATATGTGTAATACTTAGGTTATTTATATAAACTTCAACAAAACTTACAACAACTTCAAGTTTCCTGCGTCTCTCATGCTTTAATATGCTGAGCTTCACTTGCTTCACAGGAGCAGCCCCGGGCTTTTCGTTGCCCGAGGCAAACTGGAAACACACCCCATCCAAAGTTGGCAATTGTCTCTACAACAAACAGTCACTAAGCCTTTATTTTCTTTTGCCCCAGGCATCTGCCTTTCTTGACTATCTGTACGAGCCAGGCCTATTTCTACACCTCACACAACATCAGACAGACAAGATGGCTGCTTCCTGATTAGTTATGAATTTTCGTTATATGTACAAAGTTTTAAACAAAGTATAGCTTATTTATAATTAAATGTGATATTTAACATTACATTGTATTTTCCTTTAAGACTATAAATGAGTTCACCAGAGCAGGAACTGCACGGATCCTCTCTTCAGTTCAGGCTACTCTCAACAATGGAAAATTTCACTCCTGTTCCATATTTAACATAGTCTGCACTAAAAATGTCTTCATCTGAAAGCCTGCTGCCATAAATATGCTGTCAAATGCCCATGATTCTGAATTTCACAGAGCCCTTGCGTGACGCTGAGTTAAGGCCAATATTCCCCTCTGGCTCTAGGTGTTCTTTTAATTCTAAAAATAGACCTCTCCCACTTTTCCCAGTATCTCAGCAAACTTCCAGTTCTGTTAAATGCTGCTTATAGAATAGAGGGAGTAAATAAGTTGCCACATCTCTGTGCGTCCCATTCCCATGCAAGAAAGCAAACAAAAATTCTGCTTTGCTCATTGATTACCAAAATACTTTCTTGACGACTTGCTAATTTGATAGGCCAAGCAATTTATTAGGTGTTTCCTGTGCTTTTTAACTACAGTCTACATTGCAAGGAAACAAGTAGTGTCTGTGGCATGGAAGATGAGTCTGTGTCTGATGAGAGCCATGTGTACCAAACTCCCATTTTTCATAAGTGCTGTCATTTTACAGATGTATGACCCTCTTCTCCTGGTTACAGAGGAGGGGGCTGGGGGAAGATAATGTACAGGGTTCAGTAGAGAAACCCTTGTAGGCAGATACACAAATCATGTCATGCAAACCAGAACAGGCTAAAGGAACATCACATCTCTTTGCAGAAGACAATAACAGATAGGACAGAGAAAGATGGAGTCTAAGATGATTAGGAAAACAGGAATGGTTAATGGATAACAGCAACGTGGCGCCAAGCAGTTCATTCCATGTCATAAAGATATGAGGCAACACAAACAGACAGCAGGTAAAAGGTCTTTGAAATTCGTCCAATCAGTGCAGATGCAGAATTTTGCTCCCAGCATAGTTGACAGAGAATATTATAGACTGTGGAAAAATTAATTTTTTTCAAATTAAGCCTTTTGTTTTCTTAGTGTTTCTTATTCTCAGTTGCAGTATATCATTTCCAATTTGGAATTGTTTTTTTAAAATGTGCTTCTCTTGTGATTTTAAGCACTTGCTTTTTCTTTGAAAACCTGGGTTCACATGTGTCTCCGGGCAGTCATTCCTCTCTTACATTAGGCCAGTAAGTATGGGAAGCAGCTTAACTCACATGGGAGTAATGTCCCCACCCCTAAAAGCCCAATGCGATTCCTGTTGCACTCCCTCCACTTCCACACTTGATTGGCTCACATTAAAAGGGGAATTCAGCAAGGGCTGAGCTCTGATAAACCAATCTGACCAGGAAGTTGCTTAGAACTCCCTATTATACATGGGATAAAAGAAGACACATATTTCCTCCCTCCTTCTCAGATTTAGGATTTGACTGGCTTCAGATTCCAATCGGAACTAGAAACTAGATATTATTTCTTAGAACACTTTCTATTTAGAATCTGTTTGAAAAATAAAATGAAATTGTTACATTTGGATTTTGTGTACAGCAGCATAATATATGAGCAATTAGGTAAACTTAACTGTGCCTTGACTTTCTAGGTCATGGCATGAGTGACATAGTATAGTGCATTTAGCTTGTAAAAGCCTATACAAAGTCACTACCTGACAAGACAACCTTTCAGGTACCAGGCATCCAGTCTGCTTACATGCAAAACTGTTTAGGACCAGATTGTGGCTGGCCCTGCATGAATGTGCAAGGTGAGGAACACAATGGGTACGTCCATACTACATCTCGGAGTGAGTCTCCCAGCCCGGGTCCACAGATGTGTGTAAACGAGGGTCACACTAGTGTGCTAAAAGTAGCTGTGTAGAGGTTGCTTTGACATTATGGCTTGGGCTGTCAAGCCCAAAGCCTACCCCCAGGGCCCGAGTCTAGGAATTTACAAGTTCTCTCATCTTTCCTAAAGATATTAAAAAATACAAACAGCCTGTGGAAAAAGGCTGCAATTGTTTGTCCTTTCTCTAGCAAAGGTTTAATTTACTTCAATGGAAATTTTTGCCTCAATAAAGGAATGCAGCGACTTTCTGGTAAAAACAGAGGTTCCCTGGAACTACAGTCTGCACACAGTGAACCTTTCAGCCCTGTCATTCTAATTCACTATGAACAGAGCTTTAGTGTATCTAAATTAACAGTAAACACAAGCTTTACTCCCAATCCTATTCCTGCTGAAGTAAAAGGCAAAACTCCCAATGACTTCAATGGGACAAGGAACAGATCCTATATATTTTAAAGACTGGACAGGGAATACTCAGTATTCTGGCTTTTCTAACTAAAAAGGTTCATCTCTGGTTTTGGGAAAAGAGAAGGAAAAAATAAACACATTTTGTAGTCTGTTGTGGAAAAAAAAAATGTAGACCAGCACAGATGATGATACATGAACAGGGTGAATCTGTTATCAATAAAATCAATTTTATATACTCATCCCATGACAAAACTCAATAAATTTAATGTTTACCAACAAAACCCCAAATCATTAAATGACAGTGGTTAAGTAGTTTCATTTGACCCAATCAATTCCGTACAAAAGCTAAATAAATCAAAATAAGTAACAGCTACCCTATTATATAATAAAAATGTTAATTATTGCTGAGTTAAGACTACAGTTAAACAGAAAATGATTTGGCTTGCTAGATAACAAAGGTTGGAAAACATAGTGCTAAATCTCTGTGTGCTGTGATTACCTCATACTTGATAGCACTATCCAAGATGCCATTGTTTATTCTTTAGATAAATGTCCTAATCAATAGATACATAAAGACAAAACAAGAGTAACTAACAAAAGTGTATTTGCCTCTCATATTGGTACATATCTATTGAAAGCAAACAGGAGTCTCATCAGGAAAAGCCACTTTAAGTCTAGTTTGCGGTTCTTTTTGATTAATAGGTTTTGAAAACATCATGTTTGGGATATGGTAAATATACAGGCATTTACTTAGCTGAAAGATAAGGGACTATAAAGTCAGCTGAGATATGACACAGCAAACAAAAACTAGAATAGTGCACTCAAAGTTGCAAGTCACCTTCCTTCAAGACCATAAAGAAGAAACGTGTCCAGCATTGTACAAAGAGGTGGGGAGAGGGAGTCTCTTTCACACACATTTAATCAATTACATCTTGTTGCAGTGAATTCTAAGAGTGTTCTATGTCTCTGTCATTAGTTCATTCCCATTTCTGTATTTAAAAGGGGTCTTGATTTAAGGGTTCCAATTCCAGTCAAGATTGGGCCCTCTTTGTGCTAGGTGTTGTACAAACACATAAGTAGTAGTGGGTTGTAACTCTGACAGCAGTTATATGACCTATTTGATATAATACAGCCTCATAGTTGATTTTCAGTCTTCTGTTAAAATAAGAATGCTCTTCCACACGATTATAATGGATATTGGGGCAGATAAACATCCTGGCCCCAATGAAGTTAATGGGAGTTTTGTCATTGGCTTCACTGGAGCCAGGATTTCACCCCTTACATCTAGTAGGGATGCTAACAGTTGAGAATTTCATGTGTAAATTGTATCAGCTGTGTATGCAGGTTTGGCATGTACAAACGTACACACAAATACAGAAAACAGCTCCCAAAATGTTCATTTTCTGTTCAGCCATACACCATTATTTAATACTCAGTCTTTCAAGTTCTGAAAAGTAATTGGAAAGTGTTTAGCTGGTGGTTAGAGCAGGGACATGAAGGGTGTCAGGACTCCTGGGTTGTATTCCATTGACTCACTCTGTATCCTGGGGCTATTTAACTACTTGTGCCACACAGAGTCCTATCTGCAAAGAGGGTGTTAAAATGTCTCTCTCACACTGTTGCTGTGAGGCTTAATTAATATTTGTGAGGAGCTTTGAAAGCCTTGAATGAAAGTTGCTATAGTATAAATGCACAAAATTATTAACATTTGGGGAGACCTTAACAAAGCTAACACACTGCATTAGGGATCCTTTTGATGGGCAAGCTCTGAAACTAATGAATGGAACTATCAGGATCATATCAAAAGAGAGACTTTTTATTTCCCCTCCACCACTACCACCACCTTTCTTATTAATTTTTTGGCATTATCCTTTTCCTTCCTATCTTTCCAAAGCCCCAGGCACTGGAATTTACATTTTCTTTGCATTATATTTTTAAGAAAGGGGTGGGAGGGGAAGAGAGCAACAGAGATAAAAGGAACAAACAGCACCAGATACCCACAAGTGTAACCAATTCCTTAGAATTAGCCTGTGCTTTTGAATATTTTATAGTTTATAAACTGAAAACACATTATGCTTTGATTTTCAAACAGCAGCTGATGTCACTTGCCTGTTCTAAACCTTCTAAGGGACAAGCATTCTGACTGGGATGAAAAAACATGCACTCATTATTTTCAGAGTACCCTTGTGGGATTCCACAGTTTTGTGGAAAGGTGGGGGTTGAGGGAGGGCGGTCATTGGAAAGGATGCTGAATCATAGCTTTCAGTGATACACAAAGAGTCAAAGTCCTCCCCAGTAGAAGTCCATTAAAGTCTTTAGCATTATACCAGGGATGATGGTGTGTGCGTGTGTGTACATACACACACACATACATATATTGGTATTAGTAGAAATACCAAGCACAATGATCACTCTGCAAGATAATCTGATGGGCAGTTTTTGGAGAAGGGGGCAGATGGATAATTTCCATTTTTGAGACCTATTATGCCTAACAGGCCAAATCTTGATCTCATTTGCACCAGGGGAATGAGATCAGAAATTGTGCCAACTAGAGCTGGGCAAATAATGGATTATTTGGACAACTGGCAAGTCAGAAAAACCTTTAAAAAAAAAAGATTTTGGGGTGAATTGAAAACAAACTTTTCCACATTTTTGGTGAATCAAAAAATAAAATGACAAAAATTTTTGTTTCAATTTCTAGCATTTTATAATGATTTAAAAATTAAAGGAAATTTCAAATTGAAAAGTAGTTGGAAATTTAAAAAAATGTTTGGATTTGTTTGGAATTTTTTAAAAAAAATTTTCCAACTGAAACACTTTGGCAGAATCTATATGAGTTCATGAAACGTTTGTCATCAAATATGCATTTTTTGCTGAAAAAAAAAAGTTCCAATTAAAAAAATTTCACCCAGCTCTAGCCCTGCTATTTAGTGATGAACAAAATAAATTCTAACCTGCAGTCTAGAATTCAGTGGACTCAGGCAAGCTAGAGAGATTTCACCCAGGGACAAAAGGAAACAACAAAATATTAGAGGGATACTGATTATTAAACATTAGTCTGCATGAGAAATAAAGCCAAATGTTAAAAGGGGCATAGATTACTAGGATAATTAGCTTCTCCATCTGTGAGTGCATCAGAAGCACTAAGCACGATTTTACATGTAAGATGTACAATAGTTATGTTCCAGCTTTGAGCCAGAGCAGTGTAAGAGCCAGGCAGTACAGGGATACTGTACAATTTCAACCGTTGAATTCTACAGCGATAAGGCAGACTCCTGGGATTAACAGCCCTGTCAAGGGTAACCCTCTGAAGTGCTTATTTGTTTAGAAGAAGAACCTCATTCATCATGAAGGAGTGATAGAAATGGAAGCCCTCCGACACTGTATCTGAAGTCTAGCTGGACGTATGCTTTCTTGGCATTGTGGAAAGAGGGAGATAAAATTTTGCTATCCAGTTTTGAAAACAGTATTAAAATGAAATACATAACTTGTGTTCAAAATGCCAAGCTTCTAAAATGTTTATTTCTTTTTCATGAAAATACTGCAAGCTCACTTGAAGGAGTATGTGTTTTATATGGACAGCAAAAGTACAAAATCACAGCATTAAACTTAAATGAAAACTTTCCATTAATGGGATTATTTTGACTTGTCTTCCTTTGTATTGTTAATCTGAACATATCTGATAACAAACAGATGAAATTTTCTGAGTAAAATAACCTATTTTTTTAAAGTAGCATCATTTAAATAAAAAATAAAAACAGAATAACCATTGCCCATTTGCAGACATTATATGGAAGCGTTCAGTAAATGGTCTTGTGCTGAAAAATCTGAATCTGGATCCGAACTTCCTTCACATTTTGGGGCATTTGAGTCTGAAAGGTTATTTTGGATCCATCTTTACTCTGTACATTACTTACTACTAAGAAAGAGGGTCTAAGAAAGAATTCTAAGAAAGAATGTATATTTTTTAGTAAAGAATTGGAAGCATTTTCAATTGTTGGACGGCATTGTATGTAAAAGGTGAGGAAGGTAAGAACCTGGGGAGGCTTGAAGATGTGAAACACCATAAGGAGTAACAGGAGGTGATCCTCTGCTCTGCTGGTGGTCTTGGAGATACTGGACTTAATTGAATGTTAGGGAATTAAAGATATCTTGTTCTGTCATTTTGACAACGTGTCCAGTGAAATGCACTTGGGAAACTCTTCATTTAATAATATAAAATAACTTGTAGGGAGGACCATTAAAATATATGCTTATGGCGTGGAAAAATTGTCATTAACCGAGAGGCTGGGTCTGGGGGTCTTTCACAGTTGCAGCAGGAAATGGTAATTTTGCTTTGTTGTGAACATGTTTTAGGGACATGTTACTCTGTGTTAAATACATTTTAAAATAACCAACAGATTTTAACAAATCATAAGATTTCTTCTCTCTTTCGTCTGCTGCACACCAAGTACTATGAATCCTATTTTTAAATGACCATCCAGTGCAATTCCCCAAGTGGAGGAGGTCTGTAAGTGCATAGCTCCATAAACTTTAATAATAAAGAATTATGCAGTATCACTGTCTTCAGTCATTTGATTAGCTGCCACTATATCATTGCCCAAGTGGTAAACCCAGGCAATGATATAGCTTCACAGCTGATGCTGGCACTGCTTTTAAAAATGATAAATGATCTGTCTGCTGTGTGACATAATATCAGGTACTGTACATCTGAAATTGTCTTAATTCTTGAGGTAATTTTTGCACTGATTCTGCATTGTTTTTTCAGCTGATTATCTCAGATTGCTCATGGAACAGCTCCCTCAGAAAGTGCTAATTAAGATACTGAAGATTCTCATCTAATATTTATACTTCTGGTGTTGGACTAGATCATTTTGCAGTGCATGAACGGCGTCATGAAGAAGGAATTAGAAGCAGTATAGCTTTGAGCCTCAGCTAATCCTTCACTGATTAGTGAGATTCTCATCATCACCTATTCTGAATGCACTTCTCTCAGGATGTTGATAAAGCCCTTCAGTATCACAATATGGACTTCCAAGCACAGCTATAGCTTTTCTCCCCAATCAAAGTGAAACCCTCAGTTCACCTGGTTAAGCTAGCTAATCCTAAATCGGCTTTTAGATTGTCACTTAACAACTCCGAGGCACTCCAGAAGGATCCCACACAAATCCTGTGGTAAATGAGGCCTAGACTGAGTGAAAATGAACAAACAAAAAGCTCTAAAAAATGGACAGTGATTTCTTTATCTAAGACATATTTTTATTTCTTTTGGGTGAGAATTAAGATGTCAGAAATTGGACAGTTCTGTTAAATTGCTCTTCAAATTATGATATGTAGCTATATTTTAAACTATACCCTGAAGTAAATGGTGAATTATGTAAGCAGTTTTGGTGCTTTGTCATTCTTGAATGTGGATGACTATTAATATAGCACTTAAGAATTGTAAAAGTTTCATTAATCTGTGTATATTTGTTGACCTTGAAAAGTGTCTGCACAGTTATTGATCAGATCCACATCTGGTGAGCCTTCTGCTTCTAATTAACATTAAGCACAAGGTATGATTTCATGGTAATTTTTGTACATCTTTGTACCTTATAGGAAATGGTATGCATTTACCGAGTTTCTTGAGCTATGGAATATAAAATGCACTGCAAATCCCTAACTGGAAAGCAAAACTTTGAGCTTGACTTATGGATGTTTTCCTTTTTTATAAGCAAAGTGAAAAAGAAAACCCAGTTGGGTACAATAGGCGTAAAGGCTTAATACAGAAGTGCAGAAGTGTTGTTGTGGTTGCTCAGTAACCAGAAGAGTGCAAGAGATTTTTGCATGCATGAACAGAAATGTTGGCAGTGAGCTCAAGTACCCAAGAGATAGCCTCACCGTTAGGCTGACTTCTCAGTTGAAGAGCAACATAAAAAGGCTTCACTGGGTACACGGAGATTTGAAATCACATGAGTTATTTGGTGGCATGAGCGTATTCTGGGCAACAAGCTCACAGTTTAGTTTAAAATTAAATGGCACAAATGGAATTAGATCAAATTTTGAAAAGTGTAGGCTGTGAGCTAAAGTATGGGAGCATTTGGGATATTTTTTCTTCCATGTATTAATTTTAAAAGCATACAAGATACTGAAGTAAAAAAAAAAAGAGGAAAGAAAAAAAATTTCAATAACTCAATTTTTAAAACACTTGTTTAGTGCCTTGACCTGCAATCAGCCACAACCTAAATTAGGCAAGAATTTATTTTGTTTTAAAAACAGATTAACAAAATGAGAATTTGACTTCATTTTCCCCTGCTCACCCCACTCCCCCATCATGCCTTTCATTCATCTTTCTTGTACAGCAGAATGAGATCACAATGATTCTCCAGTCCACAACCAAAATGACACTTACAGGGCAAGCAAAGGTTGGCAGAGAATAAAACTCTTGCCACCTGAAGCAGATCACTTAAGTATCAATACTCACGGATGACGCCAGATTAAATAGAGAAAACACGCAGACATCCAAGTTTATTATCTTTCGTACTGAATTGTTTAGAAATAATAAACAGAATACACAAACTCTGTATGTACCACAGTAGTTTATTTTGTCTTGTGGGAAGTTTTAACTGTTTCTAGGATTAAATGGCTTTCCCCTTCTGTGAAGGGTCTGATGTAAACTCTTGTACCAAGGCTTAAAGTCTTAAGGCTGTTGGAAGTTTCCGTCAGTCAGTCTGTCTGTCAGTGGATAAAAAGTTGGTTGCTGATCTGACCTTGTTCATGGCTCTCTGGAAAGACGCCATCAAACGACTGATACAGTCTGCAACATGGGTGTGTGTGTGTGGGGGGGGAAATGGGGGAAGAGAGCCATTTGGTAACAAAAATGATTGTGTCTTTGGATTTTTGAGCAAAAGCCTTTAAACCACTATGCCACTGTATTTTCCACGGGATGCATCCGATGAAGTGAGCTGTAGCTCCCGAAAGCTTATGCTCAAATAAATTGGTTCGTCTCTAAGGTGCCACAAGTACTCCTTTTCTTTATGCCAATTTTGCACTTATACAAACTCCTGTAACTGAAGCCATCTTTATATAAATCCTAATAGATACATGCATTTGCCAGTTTAGTAGATGGGCCGAAAAATCGGGCATCTTTGGGATGCAGTTTTCGTTTCTGAGACAGGTTAAAATGATCTTTGTTTATCATGGTCATTCCAAGATTTTGCTGGGCAAGCTACACATGCAGGTTAGCAGGTGAGTACACTGTGTACCAGTTTGTCAACAAGTTTGTAAACTCGCAACAGATCATGTGTAATAAGTTATTATTGGTTTACTTTATAAACATTGATATGCAGATTTACCCCATATCAATTAACCTTGACCAAGACAATGTCTACTGCAAAAATTATATTCTGAAACTATTTTTCTTTCATTTATAGATTTTCCAAAGAAGCGAGGAACAGCAGATTGTTTTAATCTGTGTAAAAACAGGGCACATTACATTTATCCCACTGGAGTTCACACACATCTAGGGAAAATACTCTCCTCTCTCTTATTGATTTGAAATGGATTTCTCTTAATATTTGCCTACATGCAAGAACTTACTCCCAAAGAGGCAGACAAAAGCAGGTGAGTAGCAGTCTATAGTTTTGGGAGTGTCATTTTGAATTTTCTGTTAATTAGGGGTAAAGATTTCCGGACGTGCTAACCTTAGTTGTGCTTTTATTTTCCACCTTTCAGAATAAAAAATGGTTGATATTTCTAAATTTGCATTTGTAAATTATGAAAAAGAATATGGGGCCAAATCCTGAAGTCCTTCCTCTGGCAAAATTCCCCTTTGCAGCATGGAGTTCTGCTGGAGGATGGAATGTATAAGGACTTCCGGATTTGGCAGCTGGTCTGCATTTTGGTGAAGTAGGTTTCCTGCCTGCATTAATCTTCCTGTATTATTCTTCATTTTCTGCAAATTTATATGGGAAAGATTTACTCTGTAAGAAGAAAGAACATCTTTTCCTTTTATGCTCTGAAAGAGGAGCCTGAGAAATAACTTACATCATGATGCTACACAATTTCAGTAAGAACATTATGGGCCAGATTCTGGGCTTAGCCTAAACTACATAGAGCATAAGTCAGAGTTTGTATGTGGCTTAATGCTTGTCTTTGCTTTCCCCTGATCCTGGGGCTGCTCTGTGCAGGACAGTACTCCTCTGCTCTGTTAGAGCAGCCTGGAGACTCCTCTAGTTTATACTATTTAAAATATACTGACAATAATTAGGAGGAAGTGCTTACCAAGTAACAAAATATTATTACATAGTCTTACTTTAAGAGGCAAATTCTATTCCCAATGTCTATTGCCAACTTGACAAAAGGAACTGGGTGCTGCGGATCTCTACAAGTAATTTGAGACCTACCAAGCAGCAGTAGACCTACTTTGCAGCTGCTACCCTATCAGCAGGGCTGAAGTAGGCATTGCATATCTCATGCTTTTGCTTCCTGGGGTACAATGGCCAATGGATCTATGCTGCAAAGTATCCATCCATCCCATCCCCAAAGAATCACTTTGCCAGGTGGGGCAGGGTGCCATAACAAAGCAGGGCGCTGAGGAGCACAATGGGAGGGAGCAGATACCCCTCCTATGTGGGGTTCTGAAATCCTGCCCAGTTACATTGTCCTTGGGACCATCCACACCCATGAAAGGTGAAAGATATTGCCTCATTTTTTTAAAATGGCATTTGGACATCAACATCTATCTATAGGCATTTGTCTGACCTGTCACATGACATGACTCAATGAGGAGGAGGTCAGGTCAGGGGTGCATCTTGTCTCACCATGTTTGTAGTTGAAGAAAACAAGCTAATAAAAGTTAGCTTGGTTAATTTTTATAGCTCTTTCTATTAGCAGAATGCAGAGTTTATCATTTAGGAGAAGGGTAAAATCATGATAGATGAAAACCAAATATTAAACATGGACAGCACAAACACAGGGAAAATGCAGGTCACTAGACAATCAAAGCAGACAATGAAGACTGGGAGTGACTGAGGGGCATAGCTCAAGATATAGAAGAAAATGGTTTGTTTGCAAAAGAGATGCATATTCTTTTGAAATTCACTGATTGATTTTTTTTATAAGGTGGAACTGAAGAATCTTTGAAGACTATCTACAATTCACTCTCAGATGTGCTAGATGGGTGAAAGGAACCTATTGTGTCATTCTGTGCTATACAGCATCTGATGTGATAAAATAATCTTGTTAAACAATGCAGTTTATATTTTACCAGGGATCCTAGCACAGGCAGAAAGTCTCAATATGGAAAAAGAACAAGATAGCCATAGAAGAAGAGGAAAGTTAGAAACAAGTTTTCATCAGACTAGCTATTAAACAAATTATGATTAAGGCTAAACTGGAAATCAGTCCTTGGCCTTGATCTCTTGGAACACTTACCTTTGATTCAATACTGAACCTAATGCTTTGGAATAGTGTTAAGGGGCAATGTGCTGCTGCAAGCATCATCTTTTAGACAATGTAAAACCAAGATCCTGACCACATATGATCTTATGGGCATTTGCTGCAAAAATAAGAGTGTTCACCTCACGTCATCAACAAATTCCAACTACAGGCAGTCCTCGGACTTACAACGCAATTGGTTCCTGAAAATTGCATTGTAAGTCGAAATGTTGTAAATCGGAACTGCAATACACTTCATCGTGGGACCGAGCGTTGTAAAGTCGAAACCAATTGTCGTAAGTTGAATCAGGGTGTCAATTCAGAAATGTCATAAGTGCCATTCGTCTTAAGTTGAACATCATAAAGTCGAGGACTGCCTGCATGTTCTGTTGTAGTACTTCAGTTCTCTCTGCAGTTTCAATTGGAAACCACATCGTTCTTCACGTCCTACCTACATTGTTGTCCAGCATTGCTATGCAGTTAATCTGCTGCCATATTGTACCCCAGCGGTGGCAGCATGTTAGTAGAGGATGATATCTTTCCAGTATATATAGTTTGCATAGTGCTTGGAGATCATTTTGGATGAAAGGTACTAAATATATAACATAATGTTATTAAGCTGGCCATTTAAATAGTAAAGCTTTCTGTAAAGTGGCTCTCGCTATGTCACTGGTAAACAAATCTGCCTTTTTTCTAATTCGTCTGTTTTTGTAAATGTTTAATATTTTTGAATGCTACCATTTTGTGCGATATGGGTGAAAACATTATCATCATTAATTTTATTTTTTTAAAGGGAAAAACGTTACCAGAGGTATAAATTATTGAATGAAAATACAACTCCAATAGAATTTGAGCCTAGAATCTCTGACATGAAGAGCAGCAACATTATCTACTAGCTTCCCCAAAATCTTTCATTAGGTATGGCTACTTTCATGCCACTACCAAAATCCAATGATTAACAATAGAAAGATATGCTTTCCTTCAATTTATGCTAGCGATAGAATAAAGATGCCTGTCCCAAGTTACTTAAAATATACAATTACACAAAATAAACAAAGTAAACAGGCTCCCTTAATTTCTCACAATGCATAGTATCTCAGGCAGAAAAAAATAAGAAACTTAAACTCTTCCACCAAGTTGACATCACTATTAGCCTGTTAAAAATCTTCCCCTGCCTAAAATAAGAGATGAGATGGGCCTTGCAGTTCAACCTAACAATCAGCAAGCTCAGTCTAAAATGGGTGGAGGGCACTGAATTTACTGACATTTGTTTCCAGTATTAATTGTTTCGCTTGGCTACCGTCATTACCATTCTCCTAATACATTAGGGCCACGATTTTTTTAAGACGAATGTCTAAGGCCATATTCTGGCACCCATGCAAATGGCCTGATTTTCAAATTTAATGAGTGCCCATCAACTCCCAAATTATGTCAATAATTTAGGAGCCTAATTTCAGGCCCCCTTTAAAAATAAACACAAACAGCAACAAAAATCCTCAATGTACAATCATAAATCTCAATCTTATTAGTTTACAAGTTGCATCATAAGATTACATTAGGCATATTATAATAATCAATATTTAAAATTTTTTTTATTAATGATACCATCACCGCTCCTTTTTAAACAATCTTTCAAAGCAAAGACTTTTTAGAGTTTGCTGCCACAAGAACAACTACGGCTGTGCACTTTCAGTCCTGGGAGGAAGCAAAATGTCCAGAAGCCCATGACACTGAAAATAAAGAGTGGGGGAAATTGCTAACTAACTTTTCCAAATCCCATAAAAAGTTTGCTTTGGGTTTGGTTTAAGTCACTTCTTATTTTATCTGAACTGATTTGTTCATCTCTTGTTTTTCCTGGGATGTCTTTGTCCTTTGTCATAATAAACAAATGAATCATTAAGAGGAGAAGACATATGAGAAGAGAACAGGATCTGGCAAAGCAAATAAGTATATCAAAAGGAGAGCAAAAATATCCCCTGTGTGGAAAACAGGGTTTTATTTGCATCATCATGGTATTCTAATGGGGTAAAAGCTCTTATGCACAGGACCATATGCTAGACAGTAGCATGGACTCAGGGGAAATTTTTTTGAGGATTTGTGGGGAATTTCTATTCTCCTCTTGGAAAGTTTGCGGGTGTTTGTGGAAACTTCACAAGCTCTCAATCATTTTCAAGCATCTGTGATATTTTTATAATATACAGAACTTTGCAGCACTGTGAAATCTACATTTTACATCTCCAATTCTCTGCATCAGCCAGAGGGGAAAATACATTAAACAACATATTGTCTTTGTTGTGTTGTAAAGAGAGAGACTTGAGCTTCCTGTATCATAACTTCAGACTTGGTGCTTCCTAGTCCCTAAAACAAAAATGACTAACAAACACTCCCGCTTTCTGATTTATGACACTGTGCCTGGGATTTAAAACCCTAACATTACTTCTAAAAGAACAGCAAGTCAATCTATCTGAGTTTTTAGATCATGATACAGCTGTGGGGGCCAGGGAAAAGGTATGGGGAAAAGAGACACTATTCCCCCATTCCAGAATGTTTTACTGTGTCTGGTAGAACTGTTCTTTCTCTCACTTGACTGTTTACAATCAGTTTACAATAAACACACAATGCGGAAAGGGTTTTACATACAAAATACTAAGTTCAGAGTGTTTCCAGGTGCGAAATAGCCCATATGCCAATATGCACTGCAGCCTTTATTTAAGCATCTAAGCTATTTTCAAGTCTATTAGTCTTAAAGAATATAGCACACATATATTTTGGAAAATTAATTACCTATTGTGAGTTCATAGCAGAACCATGATCATCTATACCCTTTATAATTTTCAGGAAAACTAAAAGGAACCATTTATTCATTTACTCAATAACATTCAAGAAACTTAAAACATGCAAAATCTTACTTGTGTGCTTGACTGTAAGTCTGGGAGTAGTTTTAATGAAATCAGTGGGACGTGTCATACGAGAAAAGTTAATCATTCTCAGAACTGTTTCCAGGATTGGGGCCCAAATGATTAACTTCATCAAATTCAGTAATTCATAATGAGTAATCCTAGCTGTGTTAAAGAAATTGCAATGGCAAACAGAGTTTTGAAGAAAGAAAAGGAGTACTTGTGGCACCTTAGAGACTAACAAATTTATTTAAGCAGAGTTTTGAAGGTTTCAGAGTAGCAGCCGTGTTAGTCTGTATCCGCAAAAAGAAAAGGAGTACTTGTGGCACCTTAAAGACTAATACATTTATTTGAGCATAAGCTTTCATGAGCTACAGCTCACTTCATCGGATGCACTGAAGGTATCCATGAGAGTTCATTTTGCCATTCATGCTTAGCATGCATGACTCATTCTTTGAACACACTGATATATCTGCACATATAGTATACTGAGACAAGGTAAATCCCACTTTTCTTTCTTGTCTTTCAGGTATTTTCAGTGGTTTCTTTGTGCTTGGCTTTTATGTTTGAGTTTTTCAATCCCATTTCTTTCAAAACCTCGTGGAGAGTAAACAGAGAGGCTTTGTACCATGAAAAAGAGGAAGACGAACAGTACATAGAAAATATTGCAAACTCCTTTTGCATTTCTTCTTTTAAACATGATAAATGTAGGTAAAACCTTTTCTTAAAAAACAAAACCACAAAACCCCACAAGCCCTGTGGTCATGAAATAATTTTAAGAGTCCAAGAGAAAGTCTCTCACCCCCCCCCACCCAAAATCTATTTATCAGGTTTTTTTCTCCCTGCTTTTCTGAAATTCTATTGTAATTGCTCAGCTGTTCAGAGTAAACAGATAGCAGAGAGGCATTCCAAAGGATTGCATCCTTGACACTGCAGTTAATTTTAAGGATCCTTGATCAGCTGCTCCTGAGGCTCCATGAAAAACAAAAATATCACTAAGCGAATTTTACGGCATCTCTCTACATTTCTCTAGATGGCAGCATTTACCTTATAGACTGTCGTTTGGATACAAATTTCACACACAGGAGTAAAAACAAAGAATGAAGCTATTGGTATTGACCAGAATTGAAATGATTTGCTGTGATCATTTTGGTTTTTGCATTTTCATTTTTTCTTTGGTGCACAATTCTTTGAGCTAATAACTGCTGCTGTAGTCTTAGAATTACCAACGAACATCTAAAGACCCAATCTAGCTATCCATCTAACCATAGAATTCCTGGTAGGTTCAATGGGAGTTCAATAAATAGAATAATGGAACTCCCTAATTCACAAGTGGGTAAACTGGCCTGGTTAAAAATGAACCAATTATATCCTTCCAACAAATTTCAATTTGTACCCAAATCATTAAAAAAATTTGAAAACACTGAATTATCTTTCCATCTTTGAGCACCTCTAGGCTTCCTGCACTTAGCTTGGACCAGAATTTGAAGTACACAAATAGGGTAGGAAACACTATTCTTGCATTTTCCCTGAACTGAATCAGGAATAACCAGAAGGCCCATTGTCATGAGATTTCCAGACTGATTTCTAGACTCAAGCAGAATGAAAGAATGCTGAAATTTCTAGTTGATTATCTGAACCAAATCTCTGAATCTTTTCGGGTCTGCCACTTAATAAGGCCCTGATCCTGCAATCCCCTATGCAAGGAAGGACCCCTGTGCTCCTGCAGAGCTCCATTGAATTAATGTGCACATCTGAATGCAGTACTAGGGCCAAAATTAGTGAAAGAGAACCTAAATTAGTGAGGATTCGAGCTTCAAAAAAGGTTCCCTGTTCAGTCCCTGTTCTCTAACCCCCATCAAAGGCTGAGTTTTTTTAATAGGATTCTCATCTTCATTCTCTCCATTTCTTTTTCTATTCCACATTTACATTTTAATTTTCTATATACCCTTTGATTATTAGAATCTGGGCTATGTACTTTGTGCCCCTCTAGAGAGGATTATGTCTTCCACAGTCTCAGTGGAGATCCCTTGTACGAGACCTGTTCACTTAGACTTTGCACGCAATTCAGAATTGGGATGAGTCTCAAAGTCTGGCAACACAGGATCAATATGGATAAAGATGTGGGGGTATCACTATCTTGGATTACCACTGGTAAAAAGAAAAAGTAAGCTAAAAGAAAGGCAAATAAGTTGCCCAGCAGTAATGTACAAATGGGATTCCTGTCACTGGCCCCTGAAGTGTCACTGCAGAAAATTTGAAGCTTTAGAACGCAGAACAATGAGAATGTAAGCATTGTCCTGTGTAACAGTTTGATACAGGTCTTATTCCAATTAATCTGCTCATCCCACTGTCCTCTGATGAATTCCCAACCATTTAGGAATTCATTTCTCTCTCGGGAAACTTTTGTAATTATTTTTAAAAATAGTGCTGTGATGAGTTGACGGTCAAATGCCTATTGATCATGTGGAAGGATATGTTCTTTTTCTGACTTCAAAGACTGCAATGCTGGCCAAGGAATTACAACTAGCATCCAAAATGCCAAGTGAGAAATAGATGGGGGCCAGGGTAAAGAGGTTGTGTCCCAGAGTGACAGAAAGAAAAAAAGTCTCAAAATTCTTCAGCTGACTCACGACAGAGGCATGAAGCTATTGTGAGGTGCCAGACCTATTGGAATAACATTTGAAGATAATAAGAATTATCTGAATAAATGGGTTGTAAATCTACTTAACTACTCCATTTATAATGTTACAAAAGCAGCAATTCTTTCCCAAGTCAATAGGAACACAGTGGTCATGTTTAATTTAATAATCAAGTAATCCATGGACATTAAAACAAACGGCATACTCCAGATACATTTTCAAAGGGTGGGGGGTAAAGGGGGGGAAGTCATATTGAAATCAGATGCCATGTGCATCACACATCATTTCTTCCTGTATTGCACTCCTGTCCTGCCCTGTTTTTTCCAGTTCTGGAGATACATCTGTTTCTTCTCCCTCAGTTGATATGATCCAGTTAAATCCAAGCTTTGGAGACACTTGCATGAAACATCAGTGATTACTCGATTTCTCAGTACATAAATCTAACTACAAACCTCGCTGTGTAGATCTCTGTAATGAGGTAACTTTTCCTACGAAACATTTTTGCCTTTGCTGCTATCAGTCCTGAGACCCACTCTAACCAAATGCTGTCAAAACTGATGTCCATATAACACACAAAACAATTCTTTTCCCAGATCAAGCTGATGGAGAGTGAAAGGATTAGACAAGAGAAGTTGCCTTTCAGTTGTTGCAGGGACGTTCAGCATTTCAGTAAGCAGCTACAGTATAATTTGAATACTCAACTATCTGTACTAAAAATCAAGGGCTCATATAACTTCAGCTGAATAAAAATTGTTTACACAGACAACTCTCTTTAACTTGCCATTTAGATGCCCCAAAGTGTCCTTATGCTGTTTGACCTTTACAACTGCACAGGACCCTGTAAGACGCATTTGCACTAGCCCGAGCTCCATCCCCAATTCCCTGCTCGGTTCTTGTCCTCCATCCCCAGTCCAGTGTAGATGACCCTCATGATTTAATGTAAATGTGACTAAGTCATTTGAACAGTCTGCCAGT
This sequence comes from Lepidochelys olivacea, assembly GCF_965140295.1. Taxonomy (NCBI): domain Eukaryota; kingdom Metazoa; phylum Chordata; order Testudines; family Cheloniidae; genus Lepidochelys; species Lepidochelys olivacea. The sequence goes on along the minus strand of NC_140414.1, from coordinate 40,488,121 downwards.
CAGTCAGACAATGAGGATTGATACAACAGCAGTCAGCAGCAGTCTGCAATGCTGTGTCCAGGTAAGGAAGGGCATGGACCAGCTGAATTAATCTGGTCAGTTCATATCAGAAAGGAAGTTTGTCAGACTGAATTCTGTGGCATACCACAGTTGCCAGATTTTGTCCCTGTTTAACCACCTCCTCTCAGTGGGGGAAGGGGGAAGGAGAGAGTCATCTTATGCCCCCTAAACATTTATGTATTTTTTCAGGGCTGCTGGAACAATTTGTATAGTTGGGTGCTGAGAGCCATTGAACCAAACTGTTTACCAATTGAACCAAACCCTTTCAAACCCTTGAACCATTGAACCAAACCCTGTTTACACCCCCCTTCAAGCCAGGGGGTGTACCAGCACCCCCAGTTCCAGCACCCATGCATTTTTTGCATTTCTCTCTTGGCAAATAATTGACTAATTGCTGTTGTGATCTGCAGGATTTGGCTCTTCCAGGTCTTGGCTGCAGAGCTGGTCAGCCTTTGCACCTGAGAATACTTAATCTGAGGTGAGGAGGACACTGAATTTTCTTGTATGCTCCCTTTCCTTCTCTGTCTGGTCTCCAGATCTCAGATGTGAAGGTGGCCTACAGCTTGATGAGAGGCAGGATGGGTACTTGTGCCTATGCTGAGGGGAATCCAGTCTCAGTTGCATTGGAAGATGGAACTACAAACAAAAAGCAACACAAAACCTAGGGTCATCTCTGCAGATTTTCAGTTGCTTTAAAAATATCCTTGTTAGTGGGTATAAAGCAGTGGTAGGCAAACTATGGCCTGCAGGCCACATCCGGCCCCTGAGCTCCTGGCCCTGGAGGCTCGCCCCTGGCCCCTCCCCTGCTGTTCCCTCTCTCCCACAGCTATGCGGCTGCATGGGCAGTGGGGCTCCGAGCTCCTGCTGCTCTGCACGGCATGGTAAGGGGGCAGCGGTGGCGCACACGCGGTGGTGAAAAGGTTGGGTAGGGAATCCCGGGGGGCAGTTGGATGGGGTGGAGGTTCTGGGGCGGTCAGGGAGCAGGGGGGGTTGGATAACGAGTGGGAGTCCCCGGGGGCCTGTTCAGGGGGTGGGGGTGTGGATAGGACGGGAGAGTCAGGGTACAGGGAGCAGGGGGAGGTTGGATAGGGGGTGGGATCCTGGGGGGGCTGTTTGGGGTGGGGGTCCCAGGAGGGGGCAGTCAGGGGACAGGAAGTGGGAGGGGGCGAATAGGGAATGGGAGGCAGGCTGTTTGGGGAGGCACAGCCTTCCCTACCCAGCCCTCCATACAGTTTCGCACGCCAGTGTGGCCCTTGGGCCAAAAAGTTTGCCCACCCTTGGTATAAAGGGTAGACCTCTGAACATAGGACAGCCTTTTGGAGGTGCTGATGATGGACTTGTGGATCAGTGAAGTTATGCTGCCTCATATGATATTTGCTCATATTACACCTACTAAGGAGAAAGCTTTAATGTTGCGTGTATTGCATTAATACTATATATTGGTAAATATAAATGTAGTTAGTACATCAACTTTTGAGCCTTTTGACATGGTCCCAATGTAATAGTATCAGTGTAACATCTAGTTTGAGAAGGTAGGTGACGTAATATTTTCTATTGGACCATATTTTGCTGGTGAGCGAGACAAGCTTTTGAGCCACACAGAGCTCTTCTTCAGGTCTGGGAACGGAAAGACGTATGGCTGGAAAGCTTGTCTCTCTCATTAATGGAAGGTGATCCAATACAATATATTACCTCACCCCACCTTGTCTCTCGAATACCCTGGGATCAACACAGCAACAACTACACTGCATATCGTATCTGGTGTGTCTCTGAAAGGAAGCTAAATTTTGCGCTTCCTGGGCAACAGACAATAAGCTAATGGTGTTTTACATCTTTGAATAGTATGGTACTAATAACTAAAGGGTAAAAAGCAACATGAAATGTGAATTCTCAACAAAGGAATGCAATTAGCCAAACTGACCAAAGTAAACAATGTAGGTTATTTTACTGTGGTCCTGTGAATTTCTTACTACACTTCACACTTGAAAAAAATGGTGTAAAAACTGTCATTAGAATCAATTTTCCTTCATTATTGCATTTTCAGTTAGGAATAAAGGAAAAAAGGCAAAATTTGCATGTTTTCAACTGTTTTTAACTTTTTGAAGAATGTAAAATAAAATCGTGTCAAGCACAATTTCTGTAAAGCAAAAGTACTTGCCATTTAATAGCTCTTTGCCTTCTCCTTTGAGAAAATATTTAGAATATTATGTACCCAGTATGGCTAAAATTTGAACATATGATCGGAAGAATAACCACAGTGATCAAGAGATACTGAAATCAGAGAAAAAGGAGAAGGAATGAGACAGGTAAACACTAAAGTAATATTCTATATGTTTCACAGAGACTTAATTATAGAGTTTCAGAGTAACAGCCGTGTTAGTCTGTATTCGCAAAAAGAAAAGGAGTACTTGTGGCACCTTAGAGACTAACCAATTTATTTGAGCATGAGCTTTCGTGAGCTACAGCTAGCTCATGAAAGCTTACTTATGCTCAAATAAATTGGTTAGTCTCTAAGGTGCCACAAGTACTCCTTTTCTTTTTAATTGTAGAGTACAATTATTCATTGGAACACACGAGAAGATGGCTCACAAAGACACTGATATTTTACAAACAAATCTTAGGATTGCATAGTATGTGCCATAATGTTTTATTTCTCCTGAATCTCGTTTTTTTTTTTAAAACAGCATAATGATAGCTTGATCCAGACCTGATTCACAGTAAATTGAGAACACGGAGGCTTTCTAAAACGTTATAGTAGCATTTCTGCCAGCAGAAATATAGGAACAAAGTACAGACCCTACTTGGCTACGTATGTCATTTTTAAAAAAATGCTCCTTGCTCTTCTTTGCACTGGGATATTATGCAGCAGTCTGATCACTAAAGTTCACATGCCTTTTATCCATTAATAGCCTTTGCCAGATATAATTCAACTCTTTTTGGAGCTTTAAAAAAAAAAAAAAGGGATACCAAGAAAACTGCTTTGTTGATTATGTAGTCCTAATCCACTAGGTGGCACTTTAACTCATGTGAAGAAGGATCCTGGATTGCTGGCGTGGGATGGTACTGGCCTTGTCCAGCTATACCGAAAGGAGGACAGGAGACACTTGATATGGATCTAATCAGGCCGCAACTTTATTATTAGATGTCTGGGACTACCCAGAAGTTAAAAGTGTACAGTGCAGTTACCCCATGTTTATTCCATAATTACCCAGGGGCTTTTACCAGCTTCTCCCTCTTTTCCATCCAGGTCCCTCCAGCACATCCATTGCTGGGACCTTAACCCTTTAAGGTGGGCTGGCTCCCTGCCATTCCAACCATCGGAGCACCAAACCCCCGACCTTTCCATTCCTTTAACCAGTCCCTCCTTTTTAAGTCCTTTACCAGGCCATTTATCTGACAACTGGATGCCTTCTCTATGGAGTACCTGCACTGAACATCTGCCACAAGGAGGCAATTAGTTTCGTTTCCTCCTGCCCTAAACCCAGCTGTGATCCCAGACATCTTCCAATGGTCTTTTGTGTAGCAGCCCAAAAATATGTCACCCCCCAAGTTTGATAGGTGAACCCCCATCCTCCCAAATGAACTCAGTTGCCCCTTGCAATATGCAAGGATTCTCAAGGACTCCCGCAGGCCATATAGGTGACCAGTATTCCAGATCCTGAAATTGGAAGAACTCTTTACAGCTTTCTTCATAGCTGAGCCATGTGCCCGGAGCCCAGGGGAACAATGTTTCTTGAAAGCCAAAACTCTGATCAATTTACATTCACTTTAACTATCCATAGGAGTGAACAATCAGTCCTTAAGAGGGAAGGACAAATGGAGCAGTTCTTCTTCTCTCCCTGTGGAAAGATGCTAGCAGTGAGCTATAATTCAGCCTAATTGAACAGAAGTAGGGGTGCATTTAACTGGGGCACCAGCTATGCAACAGAGGAGCTATGGAAGCTCTCTCTGAGTTCTTCCCCTCTTGCTTTCTTGGACAGTTCCTCCTTCTTTTATTCTTCATCCTTTCTGGTTGGTCTTGCTCACCTTTACATCCTCTATAAACCACTGTAATATGTGCTGGAGGGAAAAAAAAGAGAAGACCTGCAGACCAGTAGAACAGGTTGCTCCACCTTCAGTAAACATTCCTTTATGTACTGGCATGGGGGACTCTGTCTCTCTAGAGTACTCACACACCGGACTTTACCTTCTTATTGAGCTCTGTTGAGTGTTCCTCCTCACCAGGGCAAAATATACCCTCTCGCCACCCACCCAAATGGGTGGGACGCTACACATATACTACTAGTCAAAGACTGGGTCAAATCCAGGGATCACTTGATGATTACCTGTTCTGTTTATTCCCTTTGGGGCACTTGGCATTGGCCAATGTCGGAAGACAGGACACTGGGCTAGAGGGACCTTTGGTCTGACCCAGTATGGCTGTTCTTATGAATTGTAGATATAAAAGGAGAACCACTGTAAGAGAGAATGGGCCACTTTATAACTTCAAAAATGTGGCTGGTGTGTGTCTGGGTGGGTGTGGTTAAAACCTTGACCATACTTTTCACATCCATGCCAAAGAATAAAATATTTGCTCCTTCTCTAGAGGTATGGAGACTTCAGCATGGAGAAGTTCGGCTGGTCCATTATGCAGCAATTACAGTTTTTATGAGGCCTGTCAGATATGCCAAAGACAACATTGATGTTCTGAAATAGACTTTTTTTTTTGAGAAAGAGGAGGTATTCAGGCAAGAGAATTAGAACATAAATTGGCGGAGTGGCTGTCTTGGGAGATGGAAGAAATTTAGATATAAAAAGATGAGCGGGTTATCAGAATGCAATATCCCAGATGTTAACCATGTGAAAGCTACTGTGGGTTCTGCTACTAATTTATCAGGGAGTTGAACACATTTAAAAGGGCAAAATAGGATCCCCTGAGTGACTGAAGGTTCCCAGAGAGTTTTATTTTTTTCAAGCACAGGTCTGTATGGTCAAGGCCCAAAGTAGTTTTCTTGCACCTTACTGCTGTCATGGAAAGTTTGTGAAGCCTTCTTTTTAGCTTTTATTATGATTACATATTTATATGATGGTAGTGTTCAAAGAATATTGGCACTCCATTGTACTGGGTGCTGTACAAACACAGAAAAGAGAAAATCCTTGTCCTGAATGGTTTACAATATAAAGACTTCTGATGTAGGCTCTCATTTATAATCCCATCATTGGATTGCAGAGGGGGAACAGATTAGAATTTGGCCCTTTGTGTTTTACAGGTATGGCAAACAAGCAACATTTTAGATATAGTCACCAAAAAAAATCAACACTAAACATCAGATAAAGATCAATGTATGAAATTGCATCATAGTTTATGTTAGATGGAAGAAGCCAGCTGAGGAAGAGAAGAACTAAGGGGAGTCACCGAAGGAGTTAAGCCAGAAGGGTATCCCAACTATTTCTAAGATCTCCTGGAAGAGACTGAGAAAGAGCCAGGTGCATGGGTGTATTCAATATGGCTCCCTCCCATCATATTGGATTGTTGATAAATCATTTTAACAAATCATTTTTAGATTATTGAAGTTGGTGTCTTCAAACTTTGGCTTCTTTGTGGTTTTTCAGCAGTGATGTTGGGGCCAGGTAGAGATCTGCACTTGTGTGAACACTGAATAAGAGTTGCCTTTAGAACCAAAAGCATACAACAGACACTGTGTTAGAACCTAATTCTGCCAGGTACTGAGCACTCCTTGTGAAGAAGCACTGAGCACCCGCATCTCACACTGAAATCAATAGGAAATGAGAATGATCAGCACATTACAGGATCAAGTTCTTAAATCTGGCCATAAGCAAAGCAGTAGTTAGCTAGTAGGTGCAATAAAATCATAGATTCATTTTTTGTGTGATAGTGTGAATTTTCTCATTCTTCCGTATTAACTGTAAAGTGGCACCAGTTCACTGCTTTTGCATACCACTTTGGATACCCCCTGACTTCTTTTAATGTGTCCATGCTGGTTCATTGCTGAGAAGGAAAAGTGGCATTGTGCCAGCCCTAATTTAGCAAGAAGATGCTCCAGGCAGAGCATTTCTGGGGATTATTACATGCCTTGAGTGTGTCAGTGCCCAAGAAGTGCAATGATCCCACAGACATGTCGGGAATAAGTCATTGCTATTTTGAAATGGATATTAAATGTACAGTAGGAGAGCATGGGAAAAGGAGGGAGGGAGAGGGAGAGAGGATTTGCCACATTTTGAAAAGTTTCCATGAAGATCACAATGGGCGCATGTTAAATGCTACAGTGTCTCTTGGCTGTATGTCTGTCTAGCAATCCTCCACTGTTTTGCAGAGTTAGTGATAAATCAGGCTGGTTTAGAACATTTTAGGTATACTGGCCATTCATCACATTCCTAGTAAGCAGGAACATTGCTATGTTTTCTCCTTATTCACATATGCCTCTAGAAAGGGTAACAGCATTTTAAATGCTCAATTTGTAAATGCTTGTTTATCATTCTAGAAATCACTGTCTTTTGGAGATACTCTTTACAAGGGTGCCTGTGGACAGGATAATTGTTTTGTTGGCATATATGGACACAGACAATAGATTTGACAGATCTGTCATCTCCATCCAGATGTCATTTTCTGTTCCATGTTAAAGGATCTACAATTAAATACAGCTTTGGTTCTTTACAAGTTCCCCTGTAAATGCTCTATTTCTGTTCTGTACTAGACCAGAGATTCCACCCTCAATCACTACTGATTTAATGCCTAAGTTTTGTAATTGATTTCACATTTTGAGTCTGCAATTTTGTGCCCACAAGTAATTGTGGGAATAAAAGATGGCAATCTAACCTCTAACTGGATGATTGCAGGATAGGGCTTCTATGAAACAGGCAGAGGTCTTAGATCTCCATTATACTGCCATAAACATGATGACACTAGGCTGTAGGTCACATTAAGCAATTTATTTGTTATGTACTACAAGTACAAAACGAAGCTGGAAAAAATAATAAATCCATTCATATTGTGTCTCTCATATATCTATATAACAGGAGTGCCAAAAATCGTGTAACAGTTCCACTAAGACTAGATCAGTAATCAAATATTTTTACTTTCAAATCCTAAAATGCACTTGACTATAGTTCGTCTGATGGGTATCTAAATCAAATCAAATTCAAGTAGCTCAAATAAACTGAAAAAAAAATCAGTCTTTGAATTTTTATTGTTTTACAGTCTCTGAGCATTCAAAGGACCAACAAACATAAAACCAATTTTGTATTAGCTCCAAACTCTAATGTAGTTGCTGTGAAATAGGAATTGAATGAATCTACAATAATTTCTCTACTCATCTAGACCTTCGTGGAAATGGTCTGTGTTCTTGTACACATCTTACAACATTAAATTACAATGACATAATGGATGGTTGTTTTACGAATGCATTTTCTTTCTTTTTTAAAATGACTCATTTTGTGATAGGAAACATTGATTTTTGTTGTTGTTGAAACATAACATGTAATTGTAAATAAATATGTTCATTACACATAAATATATATTTATGCATGTTCATGCACGTGTGCGCATGTGTGTACAATCACACATGGATATATGGAGATGAAGGATGATCTTGTGGGTAAAACAGACCTCGAGGCACCATGTGAGTTCTATTCTGACTCTACCACAGATGATATCTTATCTTGCTATTAGTTTTTGCTGAGAGTATCTGTTGCAGTTATGAAGCTTTCTATAGCTACTCGCTATTTCTATTTATAGCTAAAATTCATTCTAATAGGAGTAGTGTGGGGCAAACAACCTAACTAGTTTAAGATGGAACTTCATAAGTTTGTGAACAGGATTATATGGTGGGGTTGCTTGCGATAGGAAGGGGCGGGACTTGGTGATCTAGGATATCCCTTCCGGGCTTATGTCCTATGTTTCTAAAATGGTCGAGTTACTCCATCTTAGTTACAAAGTTAAAATAGATTAGCAGTATGTTTGCTTTGCAGTCTCTATTCTTGGTCATCCCCGTATGTATTGTGTTTTTAAATGTAACTAAGAAAGATGTCAAAAGCATAGCATAGGAAGTTTATGAAGTTTAAGTTTATGTTTATGAAAATCATTTTGAATTGCAACAGAAAAGATGGGAGTAGGAAATCTTACAATCCACACAACCATTTCAAAGTGCAACATTGCTGGCAAACATGTCATTTTCTCCAAGGAATTAAAAAAATTAAAAATCTAGGTCTATCAGAAAGTTATTAAGATCCAAACTATTCACAAAGAGATATGGACTGTATCAGATTGGTTTTTAGAAGTCCTGCACACTCACTGCTCTCACAGACTTGCATTAGAATTGTAGGTGCTCAGCACTTCTAAAAAAATCAGTCCCTATATAACTGATGTTGATCAAGTCTCTCTGAATTTGTTGAAAGTATTATTATTACTACTATGATTTACTGAAAATATTGGTACTAAAGAAATAAAGTCTCTGAGTTGTCAATTGTCTCTTCTGAAGTTGGATGACAAATGGCATTTTCCATTTGCTTGAACAACTTCAGGCTGGTTAAAATCAACAATTAGTACTTAAAAACCAGAACACCAAATGTGACAGGTTAGTTAAAATCTATTGGGGAAGGAACATGCAGATAGTGACTGTAGGACGGGGTTATTACATGGGGGGTTGCGAGCTATCAGCCTCCACTCCCAAACCCCGCTTTGCCTCCAGCATTTATAACGATGTTATAAATAAAAAACACGTTTTTATATATTTAAGGGGGGGCGGGGGCTGCACTCAGAGGCTTGCTGTGTAAAAGGAGTCACCAGTACAAAAGTTTGAGAATCACTGCTGTAGGAAATTGAGGAGGAAAAACTACTGAAAGAAATCCACACCTCCCAAAAAGCAAATATGCTAAATTTGAACAACAAAGACAGGAGGCCCCTGTGACTTTCCTCAATGAAAGGAATGTTCAGATCTTTTGTAGTGAACAGAATTGCAGGTACTAGTAGGTTGTGGACGGCAGATAAGAACTATTTTTCCAATGGAGCAGTTTTCTGTCAGAATATGCTGTTTCATGACATTTAAATGTTTTGCAGGAACATGTTGATTTCAACAAAATTTGACAGAAGAAAGTAGAAACATTTTATGTGAATATGGTAAAAGTGTCTTATTGTGGTAAAAAGTATCTTATTACCATTTTGCCTTATTTTGTTTTGATTTTATACTTGTATACTTTTATGCTTTGTTTCGATTTTATATTTCCATATTGACTTTATTATATTTACATATATTTAATATTGTATGCTCTATTATGATGTTTTGACATTATCAAAACAAAACAATATCACTGAAATAAAATGTTTCCGAATTTCCATTTCACAGAAAATGTCAGCATTTTGACTTTTCATTCCGATTTGAAATAAAAGCAAATTTTGAAAATTTCAGCATTTCGAGCAGAATGGAAATGGTATTTTCCACGAGCACTACTGCAAATAAAGGAAAGAAGGAAAGATTTTGTTTTGCTGCTAATGGTAGTTTTGCTCCTTTACACACCCATTCCCCCACACAATCCTTGGGAAAGTAAAATTTAATCAACTCCATTTTAAAACCTTTCAATCATTAAATTAATCACTGACCCTTGGTAATAGCAAATCTGAAGTTGCTTAATTTAGAGTACAGGTAGTAGAGTGCTGTGCCATTTTCAGGAAGGCATGACCTGCGCACACATGGTGTGTGCAAAGTTATGCTGTGCAGAAGACTCTCTTTGGTTCTATTTGCACGTTCAGGGGCCAGACCGAGCTATCCTGTGGGCCAGATCCAGTTGGACAACACACAACTGGTTGGGCATGCGGTGCATGCACTGCGTATATAGACAGCACACCACTGATTACAGGTAAAAGCTATTAGCGTCCACTCCATCCCCTATGTCCTCCCACCTCCAGAGCTGTGTTGAGCTCAGCTTTGCTGCAGCTTAGAATCAAGACCAGAATACATGTTCCTTCTTCCTCTTACATCAACAGCAGAAAGACAGGTCCTGCAAACAGATCTCTGCTACTGATCTGAGCTCATTTTGTTGGTGCTGCAGAAAGCGGAATAAAATGCAGATAACTCTTTAATAGTTACATTGTCTCTAAAGTAGATTCTGGGATATGTTCATACAAAAAAACAAAAAAAAACCCCCAAAAACCCAACCTCCCAGCAGCTGCTTAAAATCAGGGTTTTGTTCATGTTCTTTCAGGCTCAAAGAGTGCCCCAGATCTACAGGTTTTTTTGTAGACCAGATCATATGTTTTTTGAACAACTCTATCCCCTTTATCCTCCGACTTCCACAGGCACCCCCCTGCAGCACAGGCAGTAGCAACAGCCCCTTTGCTACAGGAGGTAGGTCCAGAACCATCCCATTCTCACCTGAAACGGTTTTCTGTCTTTGGCTTCGCCCCTTCCTTCCCTGGCACCCTGAGGCCAGGTGAGCCCCTCCAATTCTCTCCCTGGTCTTTGTGGGGACACCATGAAACTGCTCCCCATCACAAGGGTCTCTGAGGGCCTACTAAGTACAGACCACTGACCTTCTTAAGGCCTAAATAGGCAATTCTTCACAGGGTGGCAGAAGTGAAGATTCAATCCTACTCTTTCCACATCTGGCTCAGTCAGAGATCTAAGGCAGGAAGATATCCACAATTCCTAGCATAGGAGATACGCGGAAAACAACAGGGTTTCTAGAAGCAACCACTTGTTAGAAATTTTGGGGCGTGGTGACTAGGGTCACCATATCTGAGATGCAGAAAAACCAGCCACTGGCCAGCTCCTCACCAACAAAATGTGTCCTAATGCTGACTATAACTAACTGTTACTAAAATGTTTTAGAGAGCCATTTCTTTCTTGCTTCTCTCTCACACACAAAACACCTCAATGTGTGTATTTTTATATTATCATTTTTCTTACTTCATCCTAACATGGTGCCACAGTCCAGTCTACAGGGGTATGAACTGTAGAGGGCTCTAACATGTCCCGAATGAAAAAAAACAAAAACAACAAAATAGCACATTAAATCTTAACTGGTGAGGCAGTATAAAAAATTCCTGCTAGTTAAGAATTACTAGGAACACTTGTGTAAGGCCCTGAGCCCATACGGTTTGGTCTGATGCTGACCCTGTGGAAAGGCCGGGTTTGGTTTGTGGACCTGTATTAATCAGACCACGCAAAAATGTGTCCAGGTCAACTCTTTTGTGCTAAGAGTAGTAAATATGAAGTCAGTGGGAGTTAGCCTGTCATTTGTGCTTCTGAAAATCTTCCCCATGTCATTAAAGTGAGCAGTCACAGAGTGTGACAGACACATTGAGAGCAGAAATGATGAGCAAGACATTACATATTTATAAGCTATTTTTACAGTCACCCTAAATTAGCCGATATTTATTTCTTTTGGTATAAGATGTTGATAGAGCAATTTTTACTATTAGAAATGAATCTGAAGGAAATGTTTCAGTAACGCTGTTGGATAATACTGTAGCAAAACACACAGATAAAGATGATGTAGCAAAAAAAAAAAAAAAAAAGCATTGAGAAAGAACTAAACAGCAGAGCATCTCATCCAGAACTAGTAACCAATTTAGACTCATAGCAGATAAACATGAGTAAACAAGTAAATGTGGGGTTGTTACACATCACCGGACATTGGCAATGCCAAGAGGGATGAGCTGGAGTGCCGATGAGAAGTGCAGTTGGGAAAGTAACTCAAATACTTTCCCGATGGACTGTTTTTTCCCTCTAAATAGACAACCTATCCTAAATTCTCAATTACTAAGGAACAATTTTCACTCATTGTTATAGTTTGCTTTCCACCACCAATGCTCTGTATAACTTTTTTCATGAGCAATGTACCCGAATGCATGGATGCTAAATATCTAAACTGTATTCTTAAATTCATTCACCTAAATTTGGGTTATTGCTGGTTATGCAGTATGTTTATGACTTTAAAAACAAACTTTGTATTTGTGGATAATCTAAGTGCTATACCCAGATGTACAGACACTCTTTTCTCAACCTATGTATTATATAGTTTTTTTAACATTAGCTTTAATAAAATTTTTAATGACAACTATCAATCCCAAGATATGTATGTGTGTGCATGTACGAGCAAATGTGCAAGAAAGAGAATGATTTTGAAGCTAAACATGGGACAGATGAGACATATGGCCACAATATTCTGTTTTTATTAATAGTGTGAGACTGCATTTATCTAACATTCAAAGGCCTGAATTAAGAAGACTGTATCATACGCCAGTTCCTATCAGTTCTTTGTACCAGTAGAGGAGAAGGGAACAGGGCTTTGATGTGGTGTGAAATAGCAGTCTGTGCCACCTGCATAATGTGATCACTTTGCCAAGTTACTTCCACTATTAAAAAAGCATGTTTAATCATTAAAGGGAAAACAGAAATGTTATCCAGTACGATTGTTTCCTTCCAGTGGTGCAAACTAACTGTAAACTCAGTTTAATCAGACAATTAAGCAGGGTTTACAGCTGCTTTGCATTACCAGAGCAGTGCAAAGCAGCCAGAGTATTCCAGTGAATCTAGCCCTCCATGTGCCCATCAGCTAGTGAGAGGGGAACTGAAGACCAAATTCAGTCCTGTCTATGTATATGATATTTAGAAGGTAAAGGCACTGAAATCTGATGGGAGGGCATTCAACTATATTAAGGATAAGTTTGCCACAGGGTAGAATTCTGTTGAAAAATTACTCGTGCAAGAGAAGAACAATTAGTATCTGTCTGTTGGATTCTTATATTTAATTGTTTTTAGGGGGGGGGGGGAAGGCATTTGCTTTTGCTATTAGACCTGACTATACAGAAACTATAGAACTGGGTGCAGTGCTTTCTCCGTAGTTAACATACAGCCAATTCAAACTAAAGACTAACAACATTTCTAAAGCCTCAATTTAAACCTTCCTCCAGACAGGTAACTAATAACTTATACTATAACTTGTACAGATGGAGGAACAAACGTATGCTAGACTGACCATACAATATGTATAGTACAAGGAAAAAAACCCCCAAAACACAACTTGTATTAGAAGACACTGAAAATAGGATCACAAGAAAACAACAGAAGATTAAATTGCCACCAAAATCTTACAGTAGAATTCCTGGAAAATACCTCCATCTGAGAGCTCAGCAGAAACACAGTGTGAGTGCTAAGGAGCTGAAGGTTGAATTGTGTTGCAAAATTGCTCATTCAGCTTCAGAAATTCCTTTGCAAAAAACTACCCTTTTCAAAATAACACAAAATATTCAGTTAATTAAGAAAGAGCCTTGTCTGCTGGTCTTTGAGCTATGGAACTGTAGATCTTGTCAATAATCTTATCAATAACTTTCCCCACTCTGATCTCAGTTACACAAGCATGAAGAAGTGAGTGGATTTACTCAGGATTGAAACTAGCCTAATGAAGGGGGAAATCTGCCCACTTGATTGCTTCTGAATATGGGGCTGGATACGGCAATATATGTTTTGACATTTCCGCACTGAATTTTTTGTGAACTTTTCATTCTACACAGAATATAGATATCTTGACTATTCTTCCAGATTCAGCACAAACAAAAATGTTGAAATATTGGCATTTCCTGAGGGATGTAAATTGTAATTTTTTTTATGATTATTAACAATCATGTTACTTCCTATTCCTTATGCGTAAAGGCCCAATCCTGCAGTCTCTACTCAGGCAAAACTCCCTTTATATTCATACTGAAGTTGTTCCTCCCTTCCGCCTCCCCCAATGCTTCCTTATCACCTTTTATATTTTTCTTATTTGGGTCCACCCCTTTCTTCCCTTGCCATTTTTTCCCCTCCCTTAAAAAAATGAATTGAGAACTCTAACTCCCTTATGAGGAAATTATAACACACTGTCACATAGTGCAGGGACACTAACTGATTCTTAGTGAACAAGAGGTTAACTTCAGCTCAGCATCCCCGTTTCTTTGCACAGGTGCTCAAGGGAGAGGCTATGTGAGTATCTGCTTGGATGAAAGACCGAGAGGGGAATGCCCTTGGGAAGGTAAATTTCCACACCAGTGGGTCAGAGAATTGCATTATGTCACAAGGGTGGGCATGGCTGTTTATATATTTTAATTTCCGGTTATGAACACTAACACTTGAAGCTTCTGTGCTGAAGCTGGCTTAAATATATATGTAAGAAACAGGGGCCTGGTTTTCAGAAGCTCCGAGCACCTGCATCTCCTGTTGGCTTTAGTTAGAATTCAGTACACAACATCTCTGAAAAAATCATAGAATATCAGGGTTGGAAGGGACCTCAGAAGGTCATCTAGTCCAACCCCCTGCTCAAAGCAGGACCAATCCTCAATTTTTGCCCCAGATCCCTAAATGGCCCCCCGAAGGATTGAACTCACCAACCTGGTTTAGCAGGCCAATGCTCAAACCACGGAGCTATCCCTCCCCCCCGATAAAGCCCCCAGGCCTTCTGGAAAACCTGGGTTTTAAGGCTAGTGAATTTTTGTATGTCTTCAAAGAGTATCAGTTCTTGTTTGTAAATACATAACTAAAAAAAGGGTTAAAAAGCTTATTAAATTTTTATGAAGGATACCTAAGAAATGGAGAGAGAACCCTCTCTCTCTCGAATTCCCAAATTCGATGTTTTTCAGTCACAGTCATTTGACTTTTGTCTTCCTCCACAGCCACGCACATGAGACTTCAAGTTCACTTATTAATGTTTAGGAGCATAATGGTGTCCTCTCATTTGTAATCTTTCTGTTCTGCTAGTTTCCTTGATGATGTGAGGAACATGAGTCTACAAGCTGAGCACTGTCTAGCAGGGTTGTGTTCAAGAATGTAATGTCTGAACTTGGGATAAATGAATAATGGATGTTAAATTGTTTACTTAAGACAATGAATGGGGTGCTGGCGTGCTTGAATATTAGCTTTTGTGGTCAGAATCTCAAAGCACGCTGTGCAAGCCAAATTTCAGTTTCCTGTATACTGTTCTGCAGGAAACTGATTAATTTGGAAGCCTGGCTTGTGGCTTTTTTTTTTTTTTTGTAAGTTCATGTTCCATGTTTTGCAGGCACTTGCTGAAATGTGATTTTTCCTCTTGTGACGGAGAAGGCTCCTTGTAAAATCAAAAACTTTCAAAAGTTTCAAGAATGGAAGGCTACACTGGAAGAGTCCCTTTGGAGAAAGGAGGAGCTGAAGTCAAATATGAGGAGGTGGGGGTTCCAGACTCTACCTGCCTATAGGGTTCCTGTCCCCAAAAGCGCCAGCAACTGAAGAGGACTATATAGGTCATTCACTGCCACCACATACTACAGCGGTCTCCATTTTACTCTTGGAGAGAAGGGGAGGGAAATGAAAGGCATCAGATAAAAAAAAGTGATTGTTTCAAAGAAAGAAATTATAGGAGATTTAATTAGTGAGGTTTAGCCCCATTTGGCCTTCATTACTAGCTTCCATTGCTGCAGAGAGAGAACTACACAGTACCTTTGAATGCCCTCACTAAAACAGGATGCTGGTAGAGGTAGATACGCATTCAGAAGTGTCTTTGGAGTTGTAAGATCTGCGAGCCTGCTGGGAATCAAGGAGAGACAAATGAAGTTAGTGATGGCTGAAAGATAGAGAGGTTTGGTTTGGATAAGTTCTGAAAAGGTTGGATCGTTATCTGAAGTTAACAAAAATATATCGGACTTTTTTGGATCTTTCTCCTCTTCCTTCCTGTTTCATCCTCTCCCTGCTTTCCTGACCTTTCTTCTGCCTCCATCCCTCCATTATTCTCATCCCTACTTCTCTGAACCCCAGGAAAGTATTCCAGTTCTTTTATCTTGACCTGACCTGATGTATGCCCTGAGTTTAGGTGTTACATGACTTATGAGGTGCAAATCTCAGATCTGTCATATTCTCTGCTAGGCTACGTTATTAACATCTGTTACATTCTGGGGCTTCCTGAGGTGTCCGGGTATTAGCAAGATCTGAAGACAGTAGCCAGCCCAAGGGACCTTGACAAGCTTTATGGCATCTGGAGAAGGATTTCAGCAAGAAAGAGGTTTAGCAGAGGACTGTTGGGAGTCACAGAAAAGGACAAAGGCACGTATTCTATCTTTTATGAATCCATTCTATTCAGGACAAGATCTGAGATGAGGATAGGAGTGGCTCTTTTTCTAACTTATTCATCCATATCCAACACGGGACTCCATTTACAAAAAAAGGTACAAAGAATGGTAAAGAGAAGGATTTGAGTAGGCAGGTAGGAAAATAATGGCAGATGGATGAAGAGAAACCTCAAAAGGTTTGGATGAATTTGTATGTTTAAGATAAGTATCCAGTTTTGGGGGGCACTTCTGAACTCGATCTTTGTACCTTTAGAGGTTTTGCCATCACTAATGTTTACATCATCAAAAAGCGTGTGTGTGTGTGTGTGTGTGTGTGAGAGGCTGATTTATGAATCTGAATTCTTGGAAAGACAAATTAATTGCAGTGTGGCACTTCTCTGTAAACTAATATTGACATAGAGGACAGCAGGAAGAGATGAAGACAATGAGGAGACCCTGTAGCACTTAGCAATGAGGAGATCCTGTGTCACCAAGGCCTATTAACCAGACATGTACAGAGGCACTAAATTTGTTTGGAAGAAATAAATGTGCATCCTAAAGGTGAATGCAGTAATAATAAGCATTTTATAAGATTATCCCCTTACAAATACACACAGCAGAAATGATTACACCCCAGACCTCTGATTAATGCTGGGCCTATCTTTTAAAATATATATATATTGGACATTCAAAACTATGTGTAATAACAAAAGGTGAAAGCCTATGAAGGAATAAAGAGAATGGATATATATAGCCTGATCCACTCCCCATTAGAGTTGACTTAATGATGTCAACTGACTCTAATAAGCTTTAGATCTGGCCTATAATTCATGAAAATCTGTTACATAAAGACATCTCTAACTACTTTTATATGGAGTGTCTTGCACCAGATTATTTGTATTACACTGGAGTATGCAGAAGTAATACTGATTGTGCTCACTCTGGGCTCTTATGGCAATGAGCTGTGCATCTGATCAGGAGGAAAAATTTAAATAAATGGTTTATTTTTCACCTAAAAAGGTCAACAAGATCATAGTTTTCACATTGCCCAAAACCGCCCCTAGGCAATCATATTGGAGTGTTCTTGGAAGAGGTGCAAATAATATAGTACTTGTATAGCACTTTACATCTTCAAATTGCTGTTAGAATATTAACTAATGCATGAAACGTTAGCAGGCTTAAGTTATACAACTTTACAGCTCACTTGCTGCATTTATCTTTACTGCTGCATCTCCTTTTACACTTATATCAATTTAAAAAAGTTATATTCACTTATAAGATTTTTTTTTAATCGGCAAATGGGTTTATTGTATGCGGTGGGGTGAAAAAAATGTGAAAAATGCACTTTTGGGGGGAACTGACCTAGCAAAGTCTGGGACTGAGGGTATCTGCAAAAAATTATACGATTAGAATTGGCACGAACACTTCCTGGATCCATTAAGCATGCGCATATCTGCCAATGCATTTATTTGACAGCTTGCAGTGAGCTCATTGGAAATGCTCTGCAGCCCTTTTCTCACAGAAATAACAGAAACAGCACGACAGCCAGATATTGCAAAAAGTATTCAAGACAGAAACTTAAGCCTTTTAAAAATGACAAAGGCAGTGAAGAGGGTGCAAATATTATGAAGATGAGTATTTTAACTTTCAAAGAATTCAATGAAGAGACTAAAAGCTCAAGGGCTAATCTAGACAATGTTTTTCTATAATTTAGGCCTGCATGTCTCAAGCACCATGAAACCTGTCTCATTCAGATGACAAATTCCATTGCTGCATCATTGCCTATATATTGACGATCAGGGAATGGGGAAGGTGCAAGGAACTTTGTGCTCCCTCTCACCCACCTACCCCTTTCCCTTACTTGTGCATCTTACAGAAGGAGCAGGGATAATCACAGTCCCTATGTTTTAGGGAGTGTAGGGATTGTTCTTTCCACGAGCCACTGGGGAGGATGGACATTACCCCACAATGGTGAGAGGGTGCTGGGGATGTGATCCCTCTACATCAGCCTGCAGAGTGGGCTAGGCACACCAGGGAAGTACACTGCATCATTCTAAAGGATATTGTTGCCTGCACATCTCGCTACTGCGCTGGTGCAAGTGGGCACAATCCTTTCCTGTGTATCCTCCTGGAATGGTGCCCTTACAATTTAGCCCTTAGAAATTGTTTTCAGAAGAAATGTAAAGACATGCTGGCAGAGTGAGCATCAAACAGCTTTAGAGCTAATAATAATTTCAGATGCATGAGAAATACTACCCATTGTTACCTTTTCTTTAAACTTATAGTATCACACTCATGGACCTGAAAATGCTGTTCGAGTTATACTATTTTTCATTTCCAGAGCCATCATTTCTGGGGCTGAAATAGCAGTAAAAATTGTCCAAGAAAGTATGAAGATACAGTAATAGCCTCCCAAGGGGCATGGAAGAGCCAAAAGCAATGTCCAGTATTCCTGAAATTCAGTGGGATAGCAATTCTGTGAATGTTCTGCTTAGATAAATGACACTTCTACCAAATGCCCAACTAGCTATCTTTCAATCCTAAATCTTTCCCCTTCACTTGTACTTGTTTTTCACAGTGGTAGTTTTATCATTAAATACATCTGCCAGATTTGCATAAAGCTAGGTGCCTAAAGTTATGCTCATAAATCAGTATTTACATGTCTAATTAAGTGGGCTAACTTTCAAAAGTGCTGAAATCCACTGAAGTAAATATGAAATAAAAACTATTTAGACTTGATTAGCCCGCTAAATCATTCAGATTGCAAGTTCTTTGGCACAGACACGGTCATTTATTATACGTTTGTACAATTCTTAGCACAACGGTAGTGTGGTCTGTAGTGGCTACTTCAATATACAAGTTTAATAAAATAAATAATTTAATTTGATCACTACAAATAGTGTTGGATACAACTGAGTTTGCCTAGAAGTTAAAGATTTCTTATATTTTAGCTTATTCATGTTCTTTTCCATTTACAGAGTCCCACACAAAATGGAGAATCCTCCATCTGGGAAAACTGGTTGGGGCACCCAATTAGCCTTATTACTTCCCCAGCACTCAAACCATTTCCACACTATGGACCATCTATCTGAGGTACTTATATGTCCCCCTCACTAGTGTATCTAAGTGCCTCACAATCTTTAGTGTATTTATCTTCCCAACAACCCTATGAAGTAGGCAAGTACCATTGTTCCCATTTTACAGATGGAAACTGAATCACAAAGAGGCTAAGTGACTTCCCCAGGATTACGCAGGAAGTCTGTGGCAGAATGAACCTGGGTCTGTTAAGTCCCAGGTGAGCACCCTAACCACTAGACCATCCTTCCTCTTTGGGAATCAAGCAGTAATTTTTGATGGTAATGAAACATATGAACACTAGGGTCCTGATTCTACTTGCACCAGTGTAACTTCACTGATTTCAGTGGAATTATTCCTGATTAACACTGGTGTAAGTGAAAGGAGAATCAGGCCTCTAAGTCCTGTCCAATGAAAAACATTATTTCATAGTGAAGGAACTCTGCACCTCACTAAAGCAATTGGATTAAACATTTTGAACTAACACAGAATCCATGAATTTTAAAGCTACCTTGAGCCTCCTCCATATAATTCTAAAAGAACACAATATTCTTCATGCTAATGCAGTGAAGATTGGATCTCAACATTTCAATATGTTGATAAATGCAATTGTAAAGAGACATTAAACTGCAGAATCATTTTACTTCCAAATTTTTGCTAACTTAACACACCAAGAAACCAATATTGAAGACAAAGACATGCTATTTTGTGATGAAATGTTCTTAGACATTGTCTGCTAAATCCCTATAATTAGCATGGCCCCTGGTGAATGTCACTGCGTATTTGATGAAACAGGGCATGAACTCTGCAGCAACACCCGGGGGGGTCCGTAATGCTATCCAGAATGGCTCTTGGAATTTTTAACTACTAGATAGGTTCTCCTTATCTAGGAAACTCAGGGGAGAAAGGCATTTGTCCAATCTAATGACCCCTGTTAGCAGATTTATGCCACCTCTCTCTCACTCTTTCTTCCCTCCCCACTCTACTGATGTTTAATTTGAGGATTTACTAAATTTCAGAAAGTTTATATTTAGGAAAAGAATATTGAATTAAACTGGTCAAGGAAACAACCAGTGAAGCCCATTTTCTATTTTATTGTATATGCTTGTTTTTGCCATTATTATTGCTCCGTTATTAAAAATACAACACAGAGATATAATCTCGAGGGGAAAAGATGCCTTCTTTTCAGAAAAGAAATAATAATTTTATCAAATACAAAAACATCAAGCAGCTCCACAGGATTAAATTAGAAATGTATATTAAATAGACAGCCTGACCTAGGAAAACTTAGCACTACCTCATTACTATCAAGAGTAGTCATTTCGTCCTGAACATGTTACCCAGTCTTTTACTTTCCTTCACAAAGACACAGAGTACAAGCTATGTCACCATTCTCTTTCTTCAGGTATAATCATTTACTTTTCATATTTCAAGTGGCAATAATTCTCACCAGAAGCATTGAGTCCTGAAATATTATAGAATTATTTCAAATTGAAATATTAAAGACTTCAATATTAAGGTCAGATTTTTTTTTCTTCTGAATGAGACTTCACAGTTACAATCAATAAACAGTGGAAAGAGATTAATTTTACATAATCTTGTTGGTCAGATTTGCAAAATGAAAGCCAGAGTCTGTTTTGGAAACAGGCCCCATTTTATGCGCTGTATTGTTTTATTTTGATGGGGTTGGTGTGTGTGTGTGTTGGGGTAGGGGTGGTGATAAGGGAACAGTAGATTGAATGAAAGGTTCCAGTTTAGCCCTTTTCTAATATTATGTCCTAAGTAGTGCATGCTTCCAAGAAAATGATCACACACGTCCGGTGAGCTGGAATCAAGAAAGGAATAAAGTTTCCTGTTATATTAAGGACTAACTCCTTGATTAAATGACAGGTTTCAGAGTAGCAGCCGCGTTAGTCTGTATCTGCAAAAAGAAAGGAGTACTTGTGGCACCTTAGAGACTAACCAATTTATTTGAGCATAAGCTTTCGTGAGCTACAGCTCACTTCATCGGTTGAATGCATCTGATGAAGTGAGCTGTAGCTCACGAAAGCTTATGCTCAAATAAATTTGTGAGTCTCTAAGGTGCCACAAGTCCTCCTTTTCTTTTTCCTTGATTAAATATAGCCTCAAAACAAATAACCTCCCTCTGTGTTAACTAGCCTAATTAATCTTCATGCTAGATTAACTTGATAAAACATTGACCTAATTTAGGATTAAAAGATTACCAGTAACATTTTGAGCTGAAAGATGTAACATGCCTCATGTCAACACAGTAATGACAGAATTAACCCTGCAAGCCCTCTTGAATCAGTGCATTAGATGCTGCTACTTGAGCAGGGTTTAGATGGTCTGTTAATGGCTGCCATACAAAAAAGGCTAATACTGAAGCATTCACAGCTAGCTGAGCAGACCCACTATAGGTCAGGCACATACTAAGGCAGGCCATAAAGTCAAAAGGGAAAACGACTGAGCATACCACATGCAGACTGAAGATGTGCTGCCTGCTACATGTCAAGTGAATTCTACAGTCAGATAGGTGTTTGGCTCTAGTAATAAAATAAATTGGATGGCAGCTCTTTGACTTTTTTACTAATAAAATAAAGGAAGTAACAGTGACATTTGCTTCTGCCTCAATAGAGCATCACCATCTTGGATTTTACTCAGGGATGTCAATAGCATCAAAAAGTCAGTTCGGGGGGGGCTGGGCGGGGAGGTGTTAAAAAATAGATAATAGATTACAGCATAGAGTGAGACAAACTGTGCTTCCAAATATTGAAATGCCCAACACATCTCACATTATCCATTTCAAAGCTCTCCAGCTAAAACTTGCTCCACTCATTACAGCAGATGCTACAATTTAGAATGCAACTAGAATATAAATCCTTCATTCACTCATGCAAAGATGTTCCTTTGGGGTTGGAACTTCCCATGACTGGTCACAACTGAATATATCTGGAAAGCATGAAAAAAATACATAGTTTTGGGGATATTTCATAGACCATTAAAGGACAAAAAGAATATATTTTATTTCACTGAAAAAAAGGAGATGCTCTGACTTGCTCATCAATGGATGAATAAAAGTTACTTCAAAACTGGTGTCTAGCTAGTCTTCATAAATGTGTTGGTTCTACTGCGCTAACAAGAGTAAAAACGTGGTCATCACTTATTTGAGTCAGTAAAGTAAGTAGAAAGAATAGTGAACACACATAGGGAGCAGATCTACTGAGTAAGGTGTTGGCATATTTAACACTAACTTTTCAGAGTAGATCTGCCCCTTTATCCGTGATTCTTCTAGCCACTTGCTTAATTTCTTTATTGTTTCCCAAGTCTTGAATAGTAAATATTCACAGGAAAAGCTGACTACTTAGGGCCAGACTGTCTTTTATTTGATTATGTACAGGTAATGGGGTTGACAGTGCAAAGACCCTTTATACCCTATACAGGGCAAGTCCTTGTTCTTGAGAGGATGCAGAAAATACTCCATCTATGCACACTAGAGGATGAAAATTGCCCCAAAGGGGCTGATAAGGATCAGGGAAGAGACAGAGCTATGGATCGTGTAGAGTGGTTACAGGGGATCTAAGAGACTGCCCCCTGGATTGACAGTTGGACAGGGACCACTACAGACTAACCTTAAGTGAGTCAAGCTTGTGAAAGGAGGATACAAAATACTGTAAACACATGTAGCCAATAATTTTAGTTTATCATCCATTTATTGTGTGATGTTATGATTAATTGACGTCAAATTATATAAAATCATTGTATGTTAAATAGAGTTAAATTGTAGGATTATAGAAGTATAAGACTGATCAGTATCTCGAGGGAATCATATTAGATATCTAAGTAAGGAAGGCTGAAATGCAAGACCTGAAGCCTGCAAGATTTTAGCTTAGCTATTTTAGGCCTTTGAGATAAGAAATGCTGACATAAGTAAGTGACTGAAGAATAACCCAATGCCCTAAGATTATGGGGAAAGAGATACCAAGTGGTAATATTGTGACAAATTAGCTGGAAGATTAATTTTAAATCATAACAATGCTATAGAGGCACATCGGTCTCCAACATTGTCTTAACCAGAGGATACAGGTTGTGCATCAGTGCTAACGAGAATAAAGAGAACCTACAAAACCTATAGATATCGGGGTCCTTTATGTTTCTAGGGGACATCAGACCAATAAGGAAGAAGAGGGTTGACACTTTCATGTACATATGCAGAATGTAGGTGTAGACAGAATCACATTATAAAAATGTGGTGCCCAAAGCAGGAAAATTGAGCGTCCTATGGGAGAACTCCAGCAGGAACCATCCATTTACTGATGATCAATCCACGAGAGAGAGAGCCATCTGACTCCAACTCTGTCTAGAAGGATGTGGGTATATCTGTAGTTATAACTGGTGCCTGGACACATTTAGGAGTTCTATATACTGTGACATTAATAACTTTGTTGGTAACTTTAAAATTGATAAACGATAGTGGACCTTGTTTTTGTGATTGCATGTGTTACTTGCCTATGGTTTCATAGGTTCCTATGAGCTCTAGATCGAAAATGAGCAGAGATAACTCTGCTGAATTTAAGACTATAGCCGTCAGAGCCGAACCGTCGATGGTGTAGTATAACATCACTAAAATTAACTTTAAATAAAATTAAAAGCTGCACACAGATAAATTAGAGAAGGACCAAAGCAAAACACAGAAAAAAAAAAGGTCTCTCTTGCTTTGTCAGTTATTCTTTTTTAAACAATTTTTGCAATATTGTAGTATTAGCCTTTGGCTAATTTGGGAGGGCTTTTTATTTTTATGCATACCTTACAAAAGCTTAATATAAATCATATGACATGCACTCTCCCCCCACCCCCAACACCCCCCCCCCCAGGAGGATAAATGGAGGAATTTTTGCATTTATTTCCATTAAAACCCAGTGCCCCTTGATAATTTATTGCTGTAGCTATATCTATGCATTATGACATTTTTTCCTATATTAAAAAAGGAACAGGATATTGAAGTTTTCCTAAAGCTACTATTACTAATGTCCCAAAACAGTATATTTTCAAGTGTTTTATTATACTCTGTCACTTACCATAAATTCATGAAAAAGAAATCAATTATTAATCCTAGTTTGGTCAGTCAATTTGGCACAATATAGAGAGGTTTTGAAAGCTGAGTAACAGAATTAAGAGCAGTTCTCTTGCTTTTATTCTTCTAGACTAACAGTTTGCAGCCAAACCAAGCTGTGCTGCAATTCTCATCAGTTCTTAAAAGCTACACAGGGTGGGTGCTAGGTCAGTATGTGGATGGGACAACATACAGGAACACTCAGTTTTTCATGATGGGAGGCCTTACAAAAACCAATTTACATAGTAATAGAGAGAACCATATTGCTGGATGTGTTGTATTTTCAGTTAGAAGTAAAACACTTGACCATCACTGGTTATTAGTAAGGCTATGATATTCTTACAGCAGTCACAGTGGTAAAGGAAATCATGAATTTAAATAAATTCTGTAAAATCTTGGAAACGTCTGTAAAAATACATTTGATTAAGCTCCCACACCAAGTGGCATTGCAACCTAGTGCACGGAGTTGCAATTTTAAGATGCTTATTGTAGACAAATGAACTAAGCAGAGAGGAGTAAACGTATTGGTATGCTCTAGATGCTTTGTGCCACAATCCCAGTTTATGGTCAACTGTGATGCCCCAGTGTACATTGTACTGAGAGTTGCAGGTACCACAGAGCCCTGTGGGACCCTAGAACAATTCAACAGGAGATATGGTTAATGCTGTATTTAAATAAAAAATTCCACCTAGCTTCTCTATTGTTTTATATCTTTTTGCTATTAAAAGTGGTATTTTCTGTCATTTACAGAGTCTTAAATGAAAGACATTTATTCCTGTGAAGAGAATTAAGACAGTTCCAAATGGTTTCATTTTTATTGTTACCAGGAAAATAAAAGCTACAGCTCACCTTTTCATTCTGACTGCATTCTGCCAGGGTATTAAATTAATTCTCCTCCCTCTTCCGTTAAGTGGTTCGCTTTTAGTCAGTGTTCAGTGCTGAAGTTACTTTGAGTACATGTTGAGTTATTAACTCTCTCTTTACTTGGATTTATTGTGAAAGTTTTCATACTCTATTACAAAACTGAAAAAATCTTTTGGTGGCAAACCATAGTAAAGGTTTAACTTTTCAGAAGTGTTCCTTTATTCTAGATCTGAACCTGCTTCCACTGCTATCAAAGGGATTTTTTTCCATTTAAGTGAAATGGGAATGGAATCAGCTTCATTATGCATACTGTCTGTCACAATTACTATCAAAAATAGTTTGAGATACGCTGGTGACATCATTTATATGACTAGATAAAAGCAATTACAGTATCACTAATTATATCCACAGTAGAACCAATCATTACAGCTTGTCTAAAATTGGTCAAAATTTAGATGAAATAAGAGGGAAATAGGTCAATGGCATTTTTGTGAATTCTCCCTCTCCCCTGATTATTTACCTGCTGTTAACCCTAGTCATTGAACACAATATCCAATAATTAAACCTACTTTGTTTTCGTCCAAGGACCTCTGAGAGCTTCAGAAACATTAATTTGGCCTCTCAATACCCCTGCAAAAGAATAATATGCTCACATTACAAATGGGGAATTGAGGCACAGAGCTTAAATAATTTGTTCAAGGTTGCACAGCTAGTCAGTGTTCGAAGCAGGAATAGAATTCAGCAATACCAATCCAAGGGCTTAAATACAGACAAGCACTTAAGCGCATATTTAAGTTTAATCTTATGAGTAGTCCCCTTGACTTCAAAATTAAGCATGAGTTTAAGTGTCTTGTTGAATTGGTTGCTCTATCACTAAACCACATCTCCTCTCGAGCTAGTCAACATATATTTTCTGGGAGGGTACAGAGAAGATTAACTTTATTCATGTGTGATCTCACGATGAGCTCAGAAATAAAGACAAATATTTTATAATTTTAAAATAGTGATCTGGGGCCAAATCATATCTTCCATTTTCACAAATTGAGGGAAAGGGGATGTAGTGGCTGGCATGAGACAGAAGTAGAGGGCTGAATTGTTTCTCCTTCTCCTGACCCTAAGAAAGTTTCTCCATGGCAGCTCCAAGGACTCTTGAGTCCGCACATGGGAAAGGAAAGGGGTATGGCTGGGGGATAGCCACTGCATGCAGCATCAAACTCAGCTCCACCATGAATCCATGAGTTTGTTAAATTGTCAGCATGAAATTTAGATGGTTTTCCTCTGTATACCTTAGAGTATGATATATCCAAACTGTCTTCATTGCATACAACCTGCCTCAGAAAAATCCTCCATATCTTTTGGCCAGAACAATCTCAAATCAAGATCTATTGACACAGTGCAGCCAAGAGGATCTGAGTACCATCATTGCCAGGAGGTGTTGGAGATGGATTGGCCATGTGCTTTGGGTGGAAACTGATTCCATCGCCAGAGTAACAATGAGATGGACACCTGAAGGCAAGCGAAAACGAGGCCGCCCGAAAACAATATGGTGAAGAGCTGTGGAGGCCGAGCTGAAAAACCTGGGGCACAGCTGGGGAACCATTGAAATATTTGCCAGAAAGAGACAGGAGCTTCGTCACTGCCCTAAATGCCCGAGGCGTAACAGGAATATGATGATGATGACTTAGAGCGCTATTTTAGGAGGCAATTCTAGCATTAGTGGGCACAAGGTGATCCCAGAACCTGCACTGTCAGGAACCAGGACCCAGGGCACAGGACATCCATGTGGATGACCTTAAATCTCCGACTTTCTGTGGGAGAGAATAGTTGAGGTGAGGGAATCTCACTGAGCCAGTTCCACGGGGATGGGGAGGACGAAATGATGTTTAAGAATGACAAACTTCCAGGGAAATTCTCTGAGAGTGTTCAGCTCAGTTTTCCTTCTCCATGTGGAAATAACTGCCCAGGATCTGATCTGGCCTTTTGTTCTTACAACCTGCAGTTTAAATGCTGTGTATGTTCTACTTATTTATAAATCTCTCACTCTCCATTTAAAAAAAAATGTGTGTGCTGTGTTAACATTACCTGTGCTCCTAAAACGTTTTGGGTGATCAACAGCTCTGCATGTCAAACAGCATATACTACTTGCTTTAGCCAGCAATATAAAGAAGTGAGATAAAAGGGCTGGGTGAGAAAGCCATAGTAGTTTTATAGGAATCCTCTCTGACATTATGACTCTCCATCTTAGAAAGTTATTTCAATGTCTCCAGAACAAAACAAAAAACTTAACATTCAAAGTTGTGAGTACTCTTAGTTTGCTACCAATGTTGTCGTCAAACCACAATCACATCTATTTGGTTTTTAATACGACCTTCACACCATGATTGACAACCAAAAATTGTATCAAAATTCTTATATATAAATGATTTGATGAGGCTGATGCTTTTCATTATTCCCGATTTTAAAGTAAGGCTACATCTACACTGCAAAAAGGGCGTTCTTAACACACGTTAACTATCCCATGTTAAGGAGGACTTGTGGCACCTTAGAGACTATAAATTGGTTAGTCTCTAAGGTGCCACAAGTCCTCCTTTTCTTTTTGCGAATACAGACTAACACGGCTGCTACTCTGAAACGTATCCCATGTTAGTTAACTTGGGTGAAAAAAGCAGCCTAACTTGGCAGTTAGGCTTTTAATTGAGTTTAGCAGCTCAAGTTAATGCCTAGAGGGCTCTCAGGCCCACCAAACATCCTGGGTCTGAGCTTGGGTGCTAGCTGGAGTCTCTGCCAGAGCTGCAACATGTACCTTATTTTTAGTGTGCTGGTTCAAGCCCAGCTAGCATGAGCCTTGCTCCCAGCTGCAATGTAGGCATACCCTAGGAGAGCCTGGAGTTGAACCTGAGCTGATAACCTGACTTAACAAAATCTAGTTTGTGTCTTCACTGTTATTTTAGGCTGAGTTAGCTAACCTGAGTTAAGAACGCACCTTGTTTTGCAGTGTAGACATGCAGGGTAGGGATAGGGTCCAGGGCGACCTAGACAAATTGGATGATTGGGCCAAAAGAAATCTGATGAGGTTCAACAAGGACAAATGCAGAGTCCTGCATTCAGGACGGAAGAATCCCATGCACCACTACAAGCTGGGGACTGACTGGCTAAGCAACAGATCTATAGAAAAGGACCTGGGGATTACAGTAGATGAAAAGCTGGATATGAGTCAACCGAGTGCCCTTGAAGGCTAACGGCATATTGGGCTGCATTAGTAGGAGCATTGCCAGCAGATGGAGGGAAGTGATTATTCCCCTCTATTCAGCACTGGCGAGGCCACATCTGGAGTATTACGTCCAGTTCTCCCCCCGCCCCCGGCGAAAGGATGTGGACAAATTGGAGAGAGTCCAGCGGAGGGCAACGAAAATTATCAGAGGGCTGGGGCACATGACTTACGAGGAGAGGCTAAGGGAACTGGGCTTGTTTAGTCTGCAGAAGAGAAAAGTGAGGGGGGATTTGATAGCAGCCTTCAACTACCTGAAGGGAGTTTCAAAGGGGATGGAGCTCGGCTGTTTTCAGTGGTAGCAGATGGCAGAACAAGGAGAAATGGTCTCAAGTTGCAGTGGGGGAGGTCTAGGTTAGATATTAGGAAACACTATTTCACTAGGAGGGTGGTGAAGCACTGGAATGGATTACCTAGGGAGGTGGTGGAAGCTCCATCGTTAGAGGTTTAAGGCCTGGCTTGACAAAGCCCTGGGTGGGATGATTTAGTTGGTGTTGGTCCTGCTTTGAGCAGGGGGTTGGACTAGATGACTTCCTGAGGTCTCTTCCTACCCTAATCTTCTATGATTCTATGATCCTTCGCAAACTATTAACTGGTTATATTGGTTGGTTGGCTGGATTCCCTTTCTGCCATTTTATGTGATTGCTTTTAGAATGAAAGTACATAACTACTCCATTACTGTTCTTATACTGTATTCAGAAGCAGAAAGGGATGAAAATAGCCAAGCACTTTTCTCCTTTCTCCCTCTCTCCTCACATAGACTAAAGACTTATTTGTTGGCCTGTATGAGAGTGTGGGTGTAAGCCTTTTATGATACAATATCATCCATACCCACAGTAATACTGAAAGTTGTTTGTAAATGCAAATAGCAATCTTTTTAACAACCCAGAAATATCTCTTTTTTTAATAGTGGTGTTATTGGGGTAAGGAGGAAATTGGTTTAAGTAACAACCATTTTACAAAGCTTAATCAGATAAATGACAATTATATATAAAACTGACACCTTGTTACTTAATATATCTGCTTCCCCTGCCTCTTCTACTCAGATCTGCTTGTTTTACTGAGAAAAACAAAGTTTTACTTCTTTTAGTTAGAGCTGAGCTAATACCCCCAATATATTCTCTGAGATATTTGCTCAAATAGAAGTTGGGTGCAGCTATGTTCATGTCACTTTTGTGGTCACTTTCCATAAATAATTGAGCAAACAAAATTATTAGCAGGAATGTTCACCGAAACAGCACACTTTAGGTGAATAGAGAATATTCAAAAAGCATAAATTATAAAATGTGAACATTTGTAACAGAAACCAGTTTGCAAGAGGTACATTAATTGATCAGGGAACAGAAACATACCATGTGATTTATTTGCCCAGTCAAAACTAATCAATGCATCTCAGATTTCATATATTCAATGTCTGCAACAAACTGCTTGTGGATGGAATACAAAGCAAGAATTATTATTGCAAAATATTTGCCAAACTATTTCAAATGGTGAATAAGTTTGAGAAAAATCACAATCTACACATGGATAATTCACAAACAGAAAAAGGGATGAATTTCACTGAATAAGTTATTTGCTACGTGTTACTGATTCACCTATGTTACTCTTGTAGAGCCAGTATACTTATGGAAGAAGGAGCGGTATTTTATTCTGTCACATGCAACAGGAACAAAATCGTTCACTTGGTTCCAATTTGTAGAATTACCATTACTAGTGATGAAGTATTGTAAGAAGCAGAAAACATACTGCTTGACTTTCAAATAGTTGAGTTTGCCATATAGTATTGGCATGGGATGGGGGTGGGGGGAATGACATCACACATTTGAGCTGTAAATCGAGCAAGTTTGTTAAGGAAGTAATTGAAAAAGGCTAAGTCCATGGCGTCATTTTGACAGTCAGTAATTCTCCTGCGTTTGATTGCAATTTAAATGCACCTACTTTGGCAAGTTATATTTAATTTATTTGTCAGATGTATTATTCCCATTATAAAATAATAACTGCTTTAGTCACCTCCTGAAAAAATCAGACCTGACCGAAGTTCACGAATATTTGCTAGAAACCATTATTCACTGGCTTTGTCTGTGGCCAAAGAAGTCACCGCTCACTAATAGCAAGGATGACCATTTTGTCAGGAACTAACACAGAACTGCATGACACTGACAAGGACAAACATTATTATAATGAAAAATGGTGCAGGTCTTTCTTGAAAAGGGCACGTAATTTGCATTGTATGTCTCCCCACCCCCCACAGGAACTTGTCAAACTCTGAATGCTCTAAACCTGGTTGTATTGTAATGAAATAACCAGTTACAGAAAAATAGGAAATTCACTTTTATTGTCAATAAAATCAGTAGCGTCTAATTCTTTTTACTGAATGATTAAAATGTATTGCTCATCAAGTTTTGAAACAGAAATAATTATCTAGGTAAAGTGGAGCTACAAAATAGAAAAAGTCTGAAAATTATATTGAACATCATTATTCAGGCCCAAATACACAAGAGAGAGACATCTTTCCCAACCCGCACCAGACCACAGAAAAGTCCAGGTGTTAAGTTTAGTTTTCTAGATATTTTCCCTCTCTTATATTTTATGAATGCAATTTCATATCTGTCTTGCCATCTGTCACAAGAAAGAACAGACATAGAACAGTGGCAAATTCACGTTAAAGATACTGTCTTGGGATAACAAAGAGAAAAATTAATGGACATGGATTTACAGATTATTAATGATTTTTCTTGTCATTTTTTGAAAAATGAAAGCTATGCACGCTGTCTCTCTCCCCAAACAGATTGCATTTTATTCCTCTGCAGTTTGTCCGTCAGGCTTCACTCTGACAACATAATCCAAAACTAATCCAGAGCATTCAGTTTTCCTTGTTGGCTCTCATGCACTCTGCTTAGACAAATCCTGCTACCTGTCAGCCCTCCTGTGTGTGCCAAACAGGCTGCCAGGTTAACCCCTGGGGAAGCTGAAAGACCTGCTGACTTAACCCCTGCTTCCCTTCAAATAATCCACTGTAAATACATAGGATGTTAACAGGCTAACTGTTCTAATCAGGGCTGGATCCCTTAAAATCTGTTTCATACACAGCCCTTAAGAACTGGGGATCTGAGCATCACTGCAGGAAGAGGAAAGGCACTGTTTCCAATAACACAAGCTCTAAGCAGATGGATAGAACACACTGAAAGATCTTAATCCCCTAAACCAGTTTGTGAAAATATACATATCACTTCACTGGGCCATCTCACTGCTTATAAATTCTCCCTAATTGTCAGAACAAAGTAAAATAGTGCCATAAAAGAAATCCTAATTTAGTTGTAATTTAGACTCACATCAACTCCTTTTCCCCCATTGTTTTTGCCAGTCATTATTAAAATTAACTTTTCTATTCTTAGATTTTTTTTTATGGAGCCTAAAATTGTATGTAGTACAGCTGACTAAATAGAACAGATTTCAATACACTGCAAAATTTACAAAAAAAGATTTTAAAACTATTTTGACAGGTAAAAATATATAATTATTTTGCACCATTACTTAAAACAATTCATTCCTAATACATCAAACCTGAAATACAGAGGACAATTTGAATTTACAAGTCTTTAAAAAATACTCACTATTTTTTTCCCCCCAATTCCTTCTCTTCATTGGAATTCAAGGCACTTCTGCTGCTGCAGCATCAACAATCCACAGCAGAAAATAACTTGGGTAAGCACGGCATACCAAGGAACACTTAAAAGCCACACTAAGCTTAGCCACATGAGAAATGTAATAAAACATCGCTCAGCTCATTTAATGTTTGGAAGGCATGATGTCCCGGTTAATATCTGAAGTGGGGGAAGGTAGGGTAAGCCATGGGAGTGTTCCTGAACTCTGCCACAAACAAAACTGGGAAGGTCTATTGTGACTTCTGATAAGAACATTTATTTTACTTCAATTAAATTTCAGGCATTCTCCTGAGAGAAAGAAAGGGAGACTGTTCTTCCCCACCCACATTCATATTTATACATATACGCACACAAAGCACACACCTATCAGCCTCCGGAGTCCTTCGAAACGTTTAATTTGTGTTACAAATTCTTAGTAGCACGGTTTTTATGTAAACTTGTGGACCTAATAAATAGACTGTCACCTTATACAAATCACAAATTCAAGAGATATTTAAAATAATCCTTCCCCTTTTAATTAAAGGGTACACACTTAAAAGTCCATTCTTGCTTTCAAGAAATTACTGGTTTTATAACTATGCTCAGTTTTTACCATAGCAAACAGATCTGAAACCTTATTTTTTAAGCTCACCTATTTTTAGATCTTTACAAGGTCTTATACTTCCTAGCAATATCAACATACATATTTTGCAATATACATTTTTACATAAATTACTGATTCTTTAACATGACATTTTATGAAAACCAACAGTGAATGTGTTCTCTTAATCTGCACTCTCTCTCTCATCTCAAAATGATCATTATTTTGTTGACAGAAAAGTTCAATGGAGTGTCAGACAATAGTTTGTCTTCTGGGAGTTGACAATGTTTGGTGGGGAGAAGGCAGGCGCCTATGAAATGTATCCCTGTCTGAGATAATGCTGTTTTGAATCAGAGTTACTATTTTATTTAGTTTTCTTTTTTTAAAAAACATGTGCATTGGTTAAATTATTTATACAAACAAATTAAACAACAAAATGTAAACAAATTACAAAGTTGGAAAAGTAAAATGAAATAAAAACTCAATGGCCAAATTCCCATTGATGTCAGTGGGGCCAAGATTTCACTCTCAATCTACTGAAGGCACTAATAGATTCAGTTCTATTGATTAGTATTAATCAATACAGAACAAAAT
Organism: Lepidochelys olivacea; assembly: GCF_965140295.1. Taxonomy (NCBI): domain Eukaryota; kingdom Metazoa; phylum Chordata; order Testudines; family Cheloniidae; genus Lepidochelys; species Lepidochelys olivacea. The sequence continues at coordinate 40,454,854 of NC_140414.1, read as the reverse complement.
GTTTTAAATGTAAGTTCTGCACAGTAACAAAGCTCAATATTGTACGTAAAATACTGATGCCAAAATGAGGAAAACACTTAGATGTGAGCGCAGTTTCATAAAACAATTAAATGTTATATTTAGAGGAATCAGTCTCGACAAGATATTAAAGCAAATTCCTAAGAGATAACTCTTTTCAAAGTTATCTTTTAATAAATGTGCATTGTGCAAATGTGCCTTAGCCTCGATTAAATTCTCACAGCACAAGAATTCTTTAGAGAAGAACAGATGGCTATTTTGCTGATCAAAATATGAAGATGTATCAGAATTGAACTGGAACTTTGAGAATTGCTGAACAAAAATCTTACTTGCAGTTGCCAAAAGTCAGTCAGTCTTTAGGGATGCTAAGCAAATTAATTTAAAAATAACCACACACTGCGGTTACCTAGCAAATGCCTGGGTTTAAGCTGAACTTCTTTGCTTTTGTACTAAGTCAGTAATGAGCAAACAGTGTTTGCAGAAGGGCTCTAAGAATGCTACTAAGGTGATTCAGTGGAGCAACATTTTAGGCCGAACTTAGGCATGAACTCAGAAATTTAGTTTTAAGTTGCGTGATAATCCAAATATACAGGCTTAGATGTCTACATTACAGTTGTTTACGATATGATGATTAATGTGTAACTAGTCAATACATTACAAACCTATGTTGACAATTCCAGGGCATTTGTTGATCATTTTTCCTTCATATAACACCAGCTGGGAGATGTTTTCCTATTATTGATCTTGCCACTTATCAGCTATTCACAACATATTTCTTTGTAGTTGGTACAAAATTTAAACAATGTGGACCTGGTTCATTAACCTTTTGGAGGGTTGGCAATAGGGAGAGTTGAGAATGAAGAAGAGAAGCAGTCAAAGTCATCTTAGTTATTGAGGTTTTGATTTTGACCAAGGGGGGTGGTAAATATATCAACTTTTGTAGCAATGAAATACCACACTGAGCCTCTTCTAAAGCCCTTTGAAGCCAATGGAAGTCTTTCCACTTCCTTTAATGGGCTTTGGATCAGGCCCTCTTTGAGCAAAGATGAAAGTGGGTGTTCAAAAGTAGAAAAATAAATAAAATTCATATAATGCAATGGTAACTAATCCCTGATGATATCCAGCAAAGGAGCAGAAAACACGGTTACATTTTCCTTAATGTAGTTTAGTTTGAAGGTTCAGATCTAGAAGTCTGAGATATTAGCAACATAACTTGAAACTAAACAAAAATGGTAAGATTATAGGTTTCGTTACAGGTTAGAACTCAGAGCACTAGTTGATTGAAAGGTTCATGAACCTTCTGAGTAAATTTGAGTTCAGTTTAGAGTAAATATGGGCTAATTAATGGTTTCAAATTGAAATCATGGAAAAATCATAGATTCATCTACAGTTTACTCATAGTATAATTTATTGAACCCAAAACTGAAAGTGAAATTTGGGCTGGGGGTGCCCAGACCTGAAATGTGAGAAAATGCTCACATGAATTTCTAAGTTTGACGCAGACCTATTTATAATTACACACACACACAAATAGGTTAAAAGAATGTTATGGTTGCAAAGTCAAAACACCCAAAACACAAAAAATATGATGCTGTCCCCCCTCTGTGCATGCATTCTTATATAGTCTTTAATAACTACTTTGTTGGTGGTCCCAGAACTATGAGTCACCTTGTTACCCCTCTGCCCTAGCAAAAGTGAGACTTGCTGGTGCTAAACTGTGTGTCAGTTTCCCGATCCACACAGTCAGTCAGACACCCAGACAATCTCCCTCAAAGATCTGCCAGCCTTTCCTTTGCCTTGTAGCTAACACTTGGTGCACCCCAGTTCCCTAGACCCTTGGAAGGGCATTCCCCTGGACTATCCAGCCCACATCACTGGTCACTCACTGAAATGACCAAATTCACTATTTCCAAAGAGACAGCATACACACTAGCTTGTTTGATTCAATTAAGAATTCACACTTTGCTTATTATTACAGGATTGAGAAGTACTTAATGATAAAACAAGAAGTTATTATAGGACTCCTGCCACTCCCAATCTCCAGTCACCCAGGTTCCTCATCCCAGTCCTAGTCTTTTTGTCCAGCCAGTTCCAGTCATCCTCTCTGGACTCTCCAGAAATTGTCTTTTTTTTTTTAAATGACAAAATTATGTTTTCAACTGAACAACATCTGTCTGAAAAAAAAAATCTGCTTTTCATGGACAATTTCCCTTTTTCATCAAAAATACCTGAAAACTGAAAAGTTTTAGCCCAAAACCGAAATATTGCTATTTGTAAATACTGCTGCAGTCACTCATGGGAGTTGTAGTTTGGGTGCCCTGTGCCCCCATTCTCCTCTGAGGACCAGGTTCCCAACTGGACTATATCTCCTATTATGCACAACAGTCAGGGATTCCCATGACCACCTGTGGCATCTCAGCAAGCTGGGGAGATCATGTTGCATGAAGATGTAATTCAACCAGGGAGCCTGGCACACTGAGGAGAACAGGGATATGTGCCACCTGAACTACAGATTCCATCTGCACCCTGTGCAGCATTTCCTAACTGAAATTCTGGGGTTTGGCTGAAAGTTTTCATTTTTATTTTTTCACCAATAATCCTAAATTTCTAATCGGGGGTAAAAGAAAACATGGTCCAACCAGTTCTAAACATCACGTAACTTTAACTGTAGGTGGTATCACCAGTTCTACCTATAATTAGCAGAGCTTGCAGAGATAATAAATTAGTGACTCTGGCTTGTAAGGGGCATCCAGTCAAATAAGCAGGTCCTCACGCAGTTTTAACCCAGTCCTCTCTCAAACAAGATCCCAATGATTTCATCCAGATTTTTTCCCCAAGCCACACCGTTGAGAGGTAGCTGCATCACACAGAGAGAGGGTGCAGCATACTTTAGCATTGCACTTAGCTAGTTTCACTGTCCAGTGTAGACAAGAGGTTGGGATATGCCCTCATGATTTTCCATCCTGTTTCAGGCAGCTAGTGATCAAAAAGATTTTAGGAATTGGGAGGGCCTGCTCTCTCCGGTCACATTTAGGGGGATCCTGCACCGGGACAATAAAATGTGGGAGAGGCTCCTTGAACTATTCACTCCTTTGTACATCCACAATCCAAGTCTTACTGGTTCTAGAGCACCTGGAAGTCCTAAGAGGACACCCCCCTGCTCATCTTACTATTATAATACTCCCCCTTGTGCCTCCTTCCTTTCATGTGCCCCCATATTCTTGTCTCCCTTTTTGAATTTTGCAGTGGTCCTGGCATTATTTAGGATATATTTTTAAGGTCATTCCTCATTGGAAGCATAGCAAGTGAACAGAATCGAATAGTTCAAGTGTAAAATGTTTCTCATTCATCAAACTCCAAATCCATGGAGAACAGCTGTTTTTGTGACATCATATTTTACAGAAAGCAAGTATTAAGAATGAGCAAAGCAACCACATCATAATACACATGGGGAATCTGATGGAATCTAACTCTTTTTATTGGCCTATCAAAATGATTTTACATTTTACTGTAGCATAATCAATTGTACAGATTTTTTCCTGTTTTAGGTCATGATCTTGCAGTCTTGTTTGGCCCAAATTCCCTTTGACTTCAGTGACAGTTTAGCCTGAGTAAAGAGTATAGTATCAAGCCATGATTATTTATTTCAATGAACATTTACTTATTTTTTTTGCTCAACCAAAATCCCATTGTTAGGGCAGGTTATATATTATATTATTTGATGTGCTTAATCTTAAAAAGATATCACTTTGTTTTTCAATATTGTATAGTGTATACGTATGTGTATATATATATATATATATATATGTCTAAATTATATATTGAGAAGGGTGTACATACTTAAGCCCCCAGTAGGAAACAGTAACTATCTCCCAATAATCTCTGCATCATGTTGGAGGGCACTCCAAAAACCTGCTCATCAAGTTACCTTTCTTGCTTCATTCAAATGCCTCCTAAAAATAATGGCTTACATTGTGAAGCCTACTTTGATTGAAAGCCCCTTGGGGAAGGAACTGTCTTTTTGTTCTGTGTTTATAGAGCACCTAGCTCAGTAGAGCCCTGGTTCAGGACAGGCAACAAAATAAAAGACGTGAACACTGAGTACGCCTGACTGAAAAATAACCCATGTTCTTAATATTGTTAGTTACCTTTCTCCTCTCTCTCCCCTGCTGTCTGTATCTAAATCCTACTTTGACGTCATACTGTATCTCTTTGGATAAAGGGTTGTGTATGCAATTGTACTTATGCCTGTAAGCACCTAGCACACTTACATGTGCTCAAAAAATAACAAGCAAACATCATCATCTCAGCAATCCATCTTCTAAGTGGAAGGAGTGCAGAATACATGATATGCTGGAGTCATGTTCGTTTTAAGGGGAGAGAATAGGCGGGTAACAGACAGATGCTGTAAATGCTCTCTGCTATCATTTATTCTGACACATTCTATGCATTTCTACTGGTAAACCAACCATTGAATAGATGCTGAGATAAGGCTCTCTTGTCACAACTTGTACTTTCCAAAATAGCAACACAATTCCAAAGTGCAATGACATGAACAGCACTTACTTGGCAAATCATTTTTTGGCTGAATGCAATTCTCAGTCCCATCTCCTTTGCCCTCTTCCATCAATTTGCTCCAGCAGAATCTGGCCATTCACAGAGGAGGCTTGGCAGCTGCAGGAACCCAAGTGTCAAGCTCTGGAATGAAGTTTTCCAGCAGTGGAAAATTGGTGTTAATTTTGACCCATGGATTTGGCTAATTAAAGCAATATATTAGATATTAATATCACTGGCAATTTCTAGTAAGTCAGATCTGTACGCACTAATTAGATGTTCAGAATTCCATTATCTGTGTACCATCAGTGGAACACATTCTTAGCAGGGTTTCCAAAGCTCCACTGAAGAAACAAGAAATATTTATCAGGACCAGATAACCTAGGCAGGAGTTTTCTTCTGTTTTTTTCCAAGTGGTAAATATGTATGCTAAATGTTACTTTCTAGGCTTACTCTACCTTAACCCATAAAAGCTAAAATTGCCCTTCTCCGATTAGAAGACACTAATATTCCTATTACCACCCTTTCCTTTTCCTAGGGCTCTTGATGGGTCATACAGCTGCATCTCAAGTTCCCCTTAGGTGTTTCAGACGCATATGGGAATAGCAATTTCAGAATCTCTTGCAGTACATTTTTGGCGGTGTTCAATAAACAAACAAACAGTCATGTCAACTCAGATTTTTTCTAAACTAATTTGTTTTCACCTCATCAGTACAGAATAAGCCTGTTTATGCTCTGGTACTTTTGAGAGCAAAAAATAATGAATTACTCATAAGAAAAAGAATATTTACATGGGAAATTTCAGATTAGTAGACTCTTGTTATTTTATAATGGGCCACTATTTACTGTAATCAGCAGAATAATCCAGTTGCATGTTTAGCCTAACAAAAATCTAATAATTGTATGAATATAAAATTTCATAGAGTGGCGCACAGATAATAATTGGGAACATAAGCAGCATGTGAAAATACGAAGTCAAATTCTGTTCTCTGTTACATCACAGTGTAAATCTACAGTAACTCCATTGCTTCACAGTGGAGTTACTTCAGAATTACACTAGTGCAATGAGAGAACAATTGACCCAAATAGATTACTATGATGCATTCATATAAATTGATTAAACTATATGTGACAGTGAAGAATCTAGGAGGCCAAAAAAGTTCCTTTTAAGACCCATTCGCAGTATACCGTATGTCTGAAGTTGGGTCCTTCTATGTGCTCCTACAGGGCCTACTTGTCAGTCATATTTTGTTTAAATATTAAGTTAGTTCTCCAGTGAAATCTCCATTTTCACAGCGGTGACATTTCAAATAGTCCTTTGTGGGGGTTTAAAAAAATTACAAGATGTACTGTGAATGTTGTGCAGGCTGGCAATATAACAGTTTTGGTCTGAACTAGACCTGTTGTGTTGTATTTGTGCATATCAGAAGTGAAATATAATTTGTCTTTAAAACTAGGGCCAAACCATTTAAGGGTTTGAAATTAAAACTGCATAGTGCTTGTTATGCATAACTGGAAGTGGTAACCAGTTGAGTCCTTGCTGTATACTCTGATTGGTGTTCATGTGGATTACATTTTAATATTATCCTGGAAGCTTAATTATAAAGGATTATTAGCAGATCATAAGAGTATTGCAGAGAGATAGGGTCACACAGAGTGAAATATTATGAGCTGTCTAATCTTTGACCGCTCTCTCCATATTATTTTGGAATCTTTGCACAAGAACCACTGACAAATCTGTTCAAGACACACACACTTTTCCCGCGCCCCCCCAATCTAAAAGACTCTCACTGGGTCTCCTGGTACCATTTGTATTGTCATACTGGTTAGATGTTTCCTGGGGCAAACGTCATACTTCCTTTTGTGTCTGCATAGTGCAAAACACACTGTTTTTTTGGAGGTAACAAATCTTCTTTCTGTGTGGAAGTATTGTGGCCATCCTAGCACTCTAATGGATAGGAGATGGCCTATGTGAAAGACATTTAGAGTCACGATACATTTAAAAAAAGGAATATGCGTGAGTGTGTCTATATATAGAAAAGTATCTAAGATACCAGCAGGCACAATAAAATTGCAGCAAACTGGAGAATTGGTAGAGGTCGTTAAGCTTTTCCTCAGTTGATAGGAGTGGTCAGAATATAAGCAACACTGTTTTTTGTAAGGGGACGGACTGCAGCCTTAAAATAGCACTTATGTTAGCTTTTGTCACATTAACTGTGGGAACTCTGGTGGAAATACATTTAGATACTTGACTATAAGTTCAGAGATAAGCCTGGCTGATATTGTGAACAGCTCGCCTGAGAGGTAAATTGCATGCAGAAACTAAACATGACAGCCTAAGATAAAACACTTATTATGATTAATTCCAGAAGATGTAACAGGCTTTACTTACTGCAGCCCCAGGAAACCTCACTTCTACCTGATAATGTTTACAACTTCAGTTGCATTCACAAGGCACCCCCATGCTTTCATACTAGCTGGCCACTTATCTATGAAACTTCTTGCCAAAGCAAATTTTAACTTCTGTGTTATTCATGCAAGTGCTTTAACAGATTTACAGGTCTTTAGGATTTTAAGCACCCATTAAAAGCCTAAAGCAGGCTCACAGCAAGACAATTTTTTAAAAGGCTGTAATTGCTAGAGACTGGTCTTCTTGTGAAAGGCTTACACTATGGTAATTGTTAAACAAACATTAACTCTTGTGGAGGAAAGAACATCAGGGACACTAATATCTACAGTCTCTAAGACATTTACAGAAGAGAGCATGCTATTATACTATATTCTTCATTTTATATGTAGAATAATTCAGTACCATAATACAGGGAAATAGCTATTAAATATCAGAATAAATAATTTCAAAAAACTTTTTCTGGCTTAACTTTGACATTTATTCTAGATGCCTCCAAATAACTAACTTATATTTTAGTTCCCTTTTTCTTCAATATTTATGTTTTTCTTCAATAAATAATGATATTTTATGCATCAAGGAAATTAATACTCAGCTGGAAAAACAAATCTGTCTCCTTAAAATTACTCCATGGAGGGTAATAATCAGAAATTTATAACAACAGATGTAAAATCCAAACATAAACGAGCAAGAGACCCAAGAGAGGATTTCCTCAAGAATGAATTATTTTCGTAACAGTTGGGGGGGTGGGAGGGAGTGTCGATACGATTCTTATCCAGTATGAATCAAATCCACAGGCAATATTTTTTAGTAACTAGGCGATGAAATAACTTGGGAGAACTGGAAATATATTTACACTTAAAACAATGGAATTAAAGAAATAAATGCATTAAAATATGAACCTAAAATAAAGAAATGAAAAGAGAAATAAGATGGGAAAGAAAGGAAGAAAAATACTCTACTACTTTTCTTACCACAAGCAAATAAGAGGAAAAGCTAAATGTACTTTGACAGAATTAAGTAAAAATCAGTCTACACATTAGCAAACTCAGTGAAACTGTCAAAATGCCTGCAGTGTGCTACCTGATTGTTGTTTTGATGAAACCTGGGGACTTAACCGATCCAAATGAAGTCATAGGGGCTGCTATTATTATTGATTTCAGTGGAAGCAGGATGGGAACCAGACTATAAAAGTGGGGTTCTCTCCATATGCGGTGATTACAAATGCTCAGTAGGTGCACGTTAGCCCCAGCGATATAGATAAAATTCCTGCTTGTGTAATTACATTCTTATTAGCTATAGCCCTGTGTAGTTTTATTTGGAAATAGTACTCTTCTTCATTTCCTGCCCTAAATTATGTGGTGTGTACTGTTAAACAGCTGCTGCATTCTACGCCATAGATAGGTAGTATTTTACTATTTGGTGGGGAAAGTAATTACCATGGCTTTTGAATAAAATTTGCATTGTTGCATTAAGGGCCCTATTTTGCTACCTCTATGCTGAGTAGTACTTAGAGTGGTCTGTTGACTTGATGGGTTTCAGAATTGGAATACATATCATCATCATCACTTAAAGAAATGAATGTAACAAAATGTCTCTGATGTTATTTTAGGTTTATTATTTTTAGGTTTATTAACCAAATAAATTGGTTAGTCTCTAGGGTGCCACAAGTACTCCTGATGTTTTTTTAATTGATCAATGCTTTTTTAGACATCGTCATCTGCATATCACCACTCCATTGCAAAATAGCTAAATATAGGGAGGGAGAGACTGCCTGCCAGAGAGACTCTGATTCACATTTATAGTATATTATATGCATGGATGCACATGTGAGGTCAAGAGTGGCTGAGAAAGATGCACTCTAGATCAACCTCCAGAAGTGCCAGAGGAGCTGAGGATCTGTCACAGCTCATGATCCAACCAGGAAGGAAGGGTAACCTGAGGTGTTGAGGCATTGTCAAACTGAAGGAGAGCAGCAACTGCCAGATCTTTCCACTGAATAGAAGCAGGCAGCACACAGATAAGAGTACCCTTGTCACTTAGGGGCTGCTCTCACTCAACATAAATAATGCTTGAAAAACTGTGAGCAGGACCTGGATGATCAGGAGCTCTGGCTGCTCAGTGGGAAACACTGGCCCACCCAGCCGCTGCACAAGCTAAGGCTGATGTCCTGCAGCTAGTGATGCCAATGACCTTAGATCAGATGTTTGTGATGTAGACACCTTCTCTGCTGCATCACTATGAATGTGCTTCCCCTTTACAAGCTCTTCTTCCCAGTCTCCATTTAGCATCCCCAGTCGCTGACTGTGTTCCCTGAGGGTGAGCAGTCAAGGTGTCCAACTTGAAAATCAGAATTTTGGACAGCCAGAAAGAGTAAATAAAGTTTAAGGCTGACAGCATAATAATAATAATTGTTGATTGTTATTATAGGGAAGCAGCTGATAAGTCAGTCTGTTTCTCAGCAGTACCCCACAGTGTGTCCAAAGCTCTAATGAGCCATACTCTGTGACTGAGAGGGAAATAAATGAAAAAAAAAAAGCAAACTCCAATATTAGCATAATCAAGCTGCCTTTCAGAGCACACAGTAAAGCAGCCTTGCATAAGACTGCACGTAAAACGGATTGTAAATAAAGAAAGCCACAATTACCGTGACCACACATGCACAAATACGATTGCTTACACAAGTGAGCAGAGAGCCACCTAATTGACCGTATGCATGTGCAGTTCCCCAATCTGCATACAAAAACACGATCATTATACACTACAACTACAGTGTGCACCTTTACAAAAAACAAAAAACATTTAAACCAGTTCTAGCTAGATTCCTATTACACAGTATGCCCAGGGAATCTCTCAAACTGGTAGTACCTTCATAAGGCACCCACTGTGGCTGTACAATTGCATAGTTAAGTTTGTTGAGAGTTAAGACCAGAAGGTTCAAAATGTTGATCCTTCACTGAATCTAAAGAGGACCACACCAGGCTACATAGCCCTCTGTCTACACAAAATGTCCTTCCACCCCTCAGATCTTGTGACAGGTTTGTGAGGTAAAAACCAGCCATATTCTCCCTGGCACTGGAATCAATCAGGAACAATTTATCTGACTTGCTCAGAGAAAGCATAGCAAACGCACAAGCCACTCCTAAGAAAATGAGTCAGAACAACTTCTGCTAACTCTCCTAATTGCATGGGATAGGCTCAGCCAATAGGAGAACCAGTACCAATACCATGTGATTTATATGAGCAGTCACAACTAAACTTGTCACAAACAGTTATCCTAGTAGCTGGAAAAAAACCAAACCCAAACCACAAACATGAAAAATGTTTTAAACATTTTCAAAATCTCAGGTAATTCTTCCTATTTTGATAAATAGTTAATGAACCTGAAAACAAGAAAATTTTTGACTAGACAAAAACATTCCAGGACTAAATATTTTGCCCATTTCTAATCAATATATTTTACTTGTTTTATCTATATTTAAAAACATTTAAAATAGGAAAACTGGTATTATAGCTGTTATAATCATAAAAACACATGTAAGCCATGGAAAAATTGAGAGAAAAATTCACAGGAACCACCTACCAATACAAGGCAAATTCTGAAACTTTGTTTCCCCAAGCAAATTATTTCAAAAATTATCAATCAAAACCAAATGTTTTCAACAAAAAACAAAAATTTTTCACACCAGTTTTCATTTTGTCAAAAAAAAAGTCTGTTGAAAAAGTAGTTTAAATAGAAATTTTTCAACACCGTATAGTATCAAGGATACTTTCAGATTTGCCCTTGTTAACACTAGTAATGGGCCATCTCTATTATTGGCTTGGGATTTCTTTGCCAGTAAATCTCTCAATCCCCCTGTCAAAAAGAATTTTAGGACTAATTACTAATTTCTGTAAGTAGCTGGAACTACTCAGTCTCTTGCAAAGTTCCCTGCAAGTAGCAAGATACTGCAGAATTACAATTCAGATCATGTCAGATTCTTCATAGAATAAGCTGTAAGGTTTTACATAAAAAAATTTCTCTCTAAATAAAAATGATATAGTATATAATTTCCTGGCAGTAACTAAACTCAATATTTTTTCTTAATTAAATTAGGCATTAGCTAATTGCTGCAGGTTTATGTTCCTGTTTGTGTTTATTAATTAAATTTGTACCATCGCTCTCTATCTGTTTCTCAATCTTTTCATCTAGCATTCCATGTTTATATTTTAAATGCATATTAGCTTTCATGCAGGATTCTGGAACTACAGTATAGTAGTTCCAGTGACAATCATTATAAAATGATACAGAACATGTATACAAAACACGTTGAAAGAAGAAATTCAAAACACCAATATTGGGACAAAATCAGATAACAGAATAATTCATTAGCAATGGTCCTGTTAAAAAGACGGGTAAATAAACATTGTTACTATATAACTACACCATTCGAGAAGGCCTCTTCTCCCATAGATGGGCAGGGCATTTTGAGTTTACCCACATTAGTCTCATTAATACAAATGGAAGAACAGACACTTCAATCTAAGTCAAATAGAAAGAGCATACTAATAGGGATGGCCGGAAAACAAAATTCCAAGATGCAAACATTTTTGAGGTTTTGGCATTAGTTTTGGTTCCGATGTGGATTGAAAACGATACCTTTAAAAAAAACAGATGGGGCTGAGGGGGCACAGAGGGGAGAGAAAGACAGCAAGAGAGCAAACCGCCTCAAAACAGTCAGTAGCCCAGTGGTAAGGACACTCCTGTAAGATTTTGGATACCCACATTTAAATCTCTCCTCAGCCTGACTCAGAGCAAGGAGTGGAGCCTGAGTCTCCTACATCCCTCCCAGGTGAATACTGTAAACACCAGGCGAAAGAGTCAGCCTGTCTTTCTCTCAGTGTGTCATGTTGGAGCTGATCCACCACAGCAGAAATAATTACTATTCATTGGAAACAGAGAGAAAGAGATCAACTCTATAAACTGGTGGTTTTGACCTTCTTACATCCCACTGACTCTTCTGGGGTGCTGTCTTTTTGTTTGTTTTGATCAGATATTCCATCCTGGAGACAGATACATTTCTGCAAAAAAAATTTTGGTAAGGACACATTGGCATTTTCTGACCAAAAAACTGCTTTGTGAAAAAATTGCCAACTGGCACTGCATACAAATATTCAAATTTTTCTAATTAGGTAGATTTCTCAGAATTAGAGAGCAATATAGCCATTATCGCCTTCAGTTATTATTTATTTGTACAGCAATAGCACCTCAGAGCCCTAGTCATGGACCAGGGCTGATGATGATCTCCTTAAAATATTGATGATCTCCTTAAAAAAGACTGTTTTACTTTATGTCTGGATTTTACTCAGCTGTGTTCATTACTCTACTGAGCAGCCATAGCTTGTTAATCCATAATGCAATTATGCTAACATAGCACACTGGTTTTTACCATCCCTGAGAAATATTTCGTAGTGGGAGCAAAAAGGATACCTTTGCCAACCTCCTTAAAAAAAATAAATAAAAAAAAAATCACAGGAGAAGCCACTATCCTGGAACAATCACTCTCTAGCGAGGAAGTAGTAAGGAAAGCACACTTTTTGCTAACCTCACATTTTGCCTCTTTGCTTCCCCTCTAGCCCCAGTGTGCAGTGCCATGAGCTACCTGTTTCTCTCATAGAAAGCCCATATGGAAGACCTGAAAAGAAAAACGTGCAGCTCTTCATGGGATGGTGGAAAGACAAAGGATGAGGTTTGCTGAGAGACCCCTTTCCCTCCTTCAAGTGGGAGCATGGCAACAGATGGTAGTAAGAATGTGGGGAGGCAAAGAGAGAAATAAAAAGAAACAGGAATTGAGGAAGCCATAAAATGGAGAACCAAGGACAGAAAGATGGGAGGACCTGAACAAAGCATTAAAGAAGAGGTAAGGGGATATTGGGTAAGAGAAAGGGAAGAGGGAAGAGGTAAGGGGATATTGGGTAAGAGAAAGGGGAGAGGGAAGAGGTAAGGGGATATTGGGTAAGAGAAAGGGGAGATACACTAATAATGGAGTAAAGCTGACAGAAACCAACCAGTGATATCAAGATGGAAGGAAACAATGAAAAAAAGAAATAAGGGAAAGGCAAGAAAAAGGGAAAAACTAAAAGGTCAGAATTTTAATCTTTTCCTTACAATTTTTTTTATTTCCTTGGCTGAAAGTGGGGACTCTACTTTAAGTCCAGGTGCAGTTTTTGGGCCAATAGCCATCCTGAGGTTTATCTCAAGGGAAAGCCTCAAGTCTTCAAACTGACCATAGCCCTGGGTGGCACAACATACCAGCATATTTCAACCATCAATATGAGAAGTGAACACGCCAGTTATTCTGAGCCCAGTTCTCTCAATCTCCGATACCGGTGAAATTCTGGTTACATTGAAGTTAACGGGAAAATTCCAATTGACTTAAATAGGGCCTGAATTTCACAGAGGTAGCAATAGTACTTTATGCCACAAATAGTCCCATGATTACTTGTGGAAAAGTGAGAGTAAGGATGGCAGGATGAAGCCCTTTATATATTGGACATGTGTTCCTTGTGATTTACTCACTCACAGGGCTGCTGAGAGTGCAAATTAGGACCAAACTGGTTCACCTCTACTTAAGTTGAGCAGTCCTACTGAAATCATTGCAGCTACTCAGGGAGAAAAGCACTATTCACTGTGAATAAGGGTGGCAGAATCTTACCGTGTTTATAAAAGCATGATTGGTGCTAATTAATATTTTTATTACTGATCTGTGTAAAATACTGCATGGGATAGCTTTGTGTGTGATAGAAATGTAATAAATAATTGTTAATTTATGGTATTTTTTTTCTGTGATAAAAAGCACGAGTGTAAAACATGGATTATCTATAATTTTTGGTCCCGTTTACTACTCAACTTTTCCTCAGAGTATCTGGCGATGCACGCTCAGAGTTGAGGCCTGTTCTGTGAGACTGCAGTCAACGGACATAATTACATAGCTGTCGATAAATAGTCTTTAAAAAATGCTAATATTTGCCTTTAACGGAAGCAAGTGATTTTTAGCAGTATGACTCTTTGATAAAATGGTACTAGACAAAGCAAAAGCTAAGATTATGGGGGGCCCAGTTCCTCAGTCAGTGCTGATGGATAGAAGGCATATAAAAACGGGAGGGTCTTTATCTTCTCTTTGCATACAATTATATGAAATAAAAACTGCTGTCAGTCACGCAATCTGGAAGAGATACAGTTTACCCTTCTAGATTTTGAAGTACTCAATTCGTATCTTTCGTCTTAAATGGAGAAGAAACTCTTGTTGAAATGAAATGGAAATTAAAGAATTTTGTGTAAATCTCCTAGGTAGCACAATGTGTGTTTTCATTGATCAGCTCCAAGTTGTCATAAAACGCCAGTGTATGTAGGGTAAGAGTAATCACCAATATTAGTGAGACAGCTCACCGCTCCCCCCCAAAATGTGTCTGTCAGTCCTGCAGAAATTGGAAGTATTTCCCTTTAGGATTAAATAATTTTTGGCTCTACATATTCCTTTTGATTAAAATAGACATAGTAGGATACAGAGCCAGAGTCAAAAGATACCAAAAATAAATTTATTAAAATAATGTAGTTAATATCTGTTCTCTGTTACACTGGTGTAAAATCGGAGCGAATCCACTTAAGTTGATGGATTTACTTCAGACTTACACGTGAGTAACTGAAAGCAGAACTGGTCTTTCGGTAGTATGTTGGAGGGCTACACCACTCACCTTTCACAAGGAAACTTGGAAGCCACTAGCCTACAAAATGTAATCCTCAGCCTCAGGAGATGTGCGGATAAGGAGCTTTTATTTGTATACCACCACCTTTTATTCAAATGGATCCCTAAATGCTTTACAAATAAGATGCACATGGGAATCCCAAAAGGTACATTTGTAAAAAAACAAACAAACAAAACAAACCACACAAGCTCAGGGAAGTTGTTAAACAACACTGTCCCGCTGATAGGTGCCACTACCAATATGAGTTTGTTCTAATGCAATTTTTAGACTTGCTAGGGAATTGTGTGGGCAAAGTTCTGACAGCTCTGTCTAGACAGAATTCTAACTACCTCTCCTGCTCCTGAAGCTGAAATAAACTGTCATAATAAATTCAGGGTTTTTAAAATTTACCCCAGGTTCTTTGTCATTACACCAAATACATATTTATTATTTGTATTGTGGTAGCACACAAAGGCTTCATGGCCCCATTATGCTGTACAAAAACCGAAGAAGATACCCTCCTGTTCCAAAGAGTTTTGAATCTAATTTAAAACAAGAAGCAATAAGGGCATGCAATAAGCAGAGGTGGATTCTGTTTTGTAGGACCATGGGCCAGAGCAAATGGGGGCCCCTTCTCACCCCTTCCACCTGCAGTCTCCCTGCTTCCCCCTCCCCTGCGCTCATGCTGGGGAAATGGGGTCAGGGCATGGGGGCTTGCCCTGCTCCACCCACCCGCCCAGTGGTCCAGAGCGGGGGCTTTCCCTGCCTGCTCGGCGCTCCAGCCGGGGAATGGCGTTGGGTGTGGGGGCTTGCCCTGCTCCCCTGCATGAGCGCCGGGTAGCGGGGCAGAAGGGGCAAGCACCAGCGCCCTGACCTTGCTCCCCAGCAGGAGCCCTGGGCAGGCAGAGCAGGATGGGATGTGGGAGCGTCCATTTTTCCAGGGGCCTCTAATTGACCAGGCTAATCAGCTACCGGCAATAAGCAATAGGAAAACAGGACAAAGGAGGAGGAAGTTAAAAGAATATGTTCATGCGGTTACAAAGGCTAGTGATATGCATGACCTAATCATCATCATCTGGCTTATTTCTTGTAGACAACAAAATAAAAATGATCTTGAGTGGGGATTTGAAAGAGAAAGGGTAGTGGCCTTACAGCAATAGCATTCAATGTGTAAGAGGCAGTATGGAAGAAAGTGCAAATATGGTTATAGGACAAGAATACAAACAGGCAGGAAGGGCTAGCATAATGGCTGGAATGGATGATGCTGTGGTAACATATAAAAGCAGTTAAGTAACGAGGGGCCGTGAAGTTGAAGACAATAAACTTGGATTTGATAGGCTAGAGACAAGGAGCGATTTGACGAGGGGTGGGATACAGGCCATGTAAGTTTTATTAGCTTCTTAGCAGCTTGATAGAAGCAACACAGATTTTGAAGCAACCAGAGTGGGTGAGATTACAGCAGTCAAGGTGGAAGATGACAAAGACCTGGGCAATAGTTTTAGCAGTGCTATTGATCTATTCATCATATATAATGCAATATGCCACCCGCCCCCCCAATAGAGTGGTAGCCATTAAAGCTAAACCTTCCCCAGAGATACAGTGCAGCATTATCTGAGATAGTGTAGCTATTCCTTTTTCTAAGAAAAAATAACTGCAGTATCTCAAATAGTATATGGAAACTATAGATGCATTTTGGATTTTTAAATGAATTTAAATTGTATATTAACATGTGATTGCATCCATGGGATAAACTCTCATACACTTTTGACTGTCTCACCTATGTTCTGTCCACAAATCTATTCTATTTTTCTATTCTAATATCCAAAATTGCTAACCTACCACCACTATTAGCAAGAGATAAATCAATCAACAAAAGTTAGCCTGCCAGAGAAATGTTTTCTTCTGTTTCCCAAATTGTGGGATTTCTCCCAAACGTGGAAAATTACATGGGCCAAATGCCCAGGATGGGCAATATACAGTCCCGGAGGAGTGTCTGTACATAGTATAAAATGACTGGTACCTAACAAATTCATGTCTCTCTACCCCAATTAGGAGAAAAAGGAAAACAAAGACTGTGCTCTGACTTTTTATCTAGTTTAAATCTCTACCAGACAAGATTCCAGTAGAATCCAAAATCTGAGAGTTCTGAAGGATCAGAGATGCTTCCAAATTACCCTTAGATTGCTTAGTGAATATTAAACCTCTCTGAAGCTAAGCATGTAAGAAATCTCTCTTGTACTGTTTCCATGTGTTCTGAGCAGTGATAGATATGTTACAGTTCTGTTTGCATCCCCAGTGGCGGGAAGGGGGGGAGGGAAGGGGGCGTGACCCACCAAGTGCAGCTAAGGACACATTGTTCAGCAAGTAGGTCAGCTGAATTCCTTTCCACCACAATGCAGGGACCTCACTCTCCACTTGGAACATGGGGGATATTAATGTATACGTTTCATTAGCTCCAAGTGGCATTCCATTCAGACCCCTTTCCCCCCCCCCATGAATTTAGAAGAGCAAGACTCTCATGTGACCAAAGCACTCCACTTCATCACTGGTCTATTCATGTCTTAAACCCAGTTCATGTCCTCTTGGGTAAATATGTACTCAGGCTTCTGCTTACCAGATGTGTTTATTTTAAAATCTGGAACATTTCTAATTTAGGCCCAATCCTACAAACACTCAATACCATATTGACTCCAGGGGGACTTTTGCATGGTCATAAGCATTATGCCTGGTGGTAACCATTTGCAGAATTGTGCTCTTGTTTGGTAAAATTATATAATCTTGTGAAATATTTTTTCATGTGACCCTACTTTAGAGTGAAAGGTCTAAACATATAGTCTCCTTCCCCCCCTCCCCCCCTTCAACCCTGTTGCAGAATTTGATATCCAATCCAGATGTTTGGCCTTAAAAACATAGAGCCAATTCTTCCTTCAGTTACACCTCTGAAATCCCACTGCCATCAGTGGAACTACATGGGTGAATCCGAGGGCAGAATTTGGCTCCTACAGTACTGTATATTTTAAAATAAAATACCTGATCTTTCACAGAGCTCTTACTAGCCTCAGGTTCCCATGTTTATTTCCATTTTAAATATAGGTAGATATGAAGTGAACCAAAACCCGAGATGTAAAAATCTGCAACTTTCACGGAGGTCCAGAATCTAAACCTAGCTCTGGATCTGAATTTTTGTGATTGGAGTCCAGCTCCAATTATAAAACACAAAATAGATCTAGCTAAATAAACTACTTTTTCTGTTTCCCATTGGAGTGGTCACATCCTCATCACCATGTCAGCCTCAATTCAAATGTAAATATATCAGAAAATAGATTCTGGAGCAAATAATTTGATCACATTACTTCAGAGTGGGGCTAGACTACTCAGAACCTGGTCCTCTGAGATAGCGATTGCCCTCTCTGAAATTCTGTGCATCTTCCACTCCTGGGGCCTGCTCCTGCCATCCTTACTCATATTGGATTGGCCCTTACTATACTAATTCAATGAGTCTACAGCATTTGTGAAGTGAGATAATACTCAATATGAGAAAAGGTGAGTGAATCAGGCCTCGATTGATTCAAAAGGGAGGTAAGGGTGCTCAAAAAAAAATTAAATCATCAATCAATCACAGGATGTGGCCCTGTGTGACACCAGTCATGTGTGTGCCTGTTAGAAAACACAAATTATATACAGTAAAAAATAAAAATAAGAGAAATATTGAGACCAAGATGTGTGCATATCTCTCATTGATGTTAACCTCACCATCCCTGCACTTCTCCCCTCATTCCCATACCATCACGTTATGGACAAGAGCAGGAACCTGGTCTTGTGTATCTTCGTAAGTCTCTTACCACACATTATGCACTAGATAGATGAATCACAATACATGTTTGATGCAATCAAACTCAGCTCCCGGACACGGTGGATTGGAATGGGAGAGGCAGAGAGAGTAATAAAGGTGCTTTTTTCCCATTCATTTTGTGCTTATGCGATTTATTCAGTACCTACTGCAGAGATATGAACTTCCAGGGCTTCTTTATTATTAACACATACAATTTACATTGGGATAACACCTTTCATCTGAGAGCCATTTTTACAATGCACACATTCAGCACCACTGAAGCGCAGCCACCTCTGAGGTACAGGGTAGCAGACAGCACAAAACAGTGTGTGCATCGGTGGCGTGGGGGAGGAAGAGGTGAGGGGTTGGAGAAAAGAGAAATGTTGGTCAAAGACACCAAGATAAACACCTGTAGTTGTGGAGAGCCTTTTCAACTCTTATCCTAGCTAGTTTAATTTTTTTCTCCAATCAAGCTTTTGATGTGGAGAGACAGGACCCCATCCCCAGAACATCTATTTTTAAGGCCCAACCATGAAACCCTCCCATAATATGCTACACAGAACTCATTTTCTCTGTTTTGAAAGAATGAGGGGATGGGTCTGTTATGTCAGGTTTCAAAACCGTGCTTCCACAGAGCCTATGCATTTTGAATCGGAATCTTAGACCACTATGCCATCCTCTCCATACCAGAGTTTAGCTTTCTAATAGATGCTGTATAGTGGAACTGCTCACTAAAAGCATCTAGAAGGGTGGAAAACTATATAACACATTGCAAAAGGAATGCAGGTCTTGCCCATTCCTGTTCAATTTCAACAGCCCCTTTGTGTATGTTTAGGAGTGGTAGGCACTTCTCCGTATCTGACTTTTTTCCTTTGCATTGTAAGGGTGTTTCGCATTTCACACAGTATTTCTTCTATTAAAATTCTTCTTGCTGCCTTAAATTGCTCACCTCCTAGCACCCAGACAGCTTTTGTGCCATTTTTCTTTGTGAATCATGTCTAAAAATAAATTTACAAGCTTTCAGCAGCACAGATAAAAAGGAAAAATTTCCCCTCGTCCCATTAGTCTCATATAAACCTTCTTGTGCTGTTGGGTAATACTCTCACATTGAGTTGAGTCTGTTGTGAAAGCTTTTTTATGTTAGATTAATTGATTCATACATGTCATTTCATTATATCTTATCTTATCTTTTACTTAGCTTTCTGGCAACAAAGACTCATAATTCAAACACAATTTTAGCCAAATGAGTAATACCACTTGTAATAGGGTGATATTTAGTTCTTGTTATTGCAGTATACACAGTCTCTCTCTCGCTCATGTTGTGGTGTATTTAGCTAGGTAACTATTATGTCTTTGTTTTCCACATTCAGCGGAACTACTCACATGAGTTGTTTGCATTATAGTTTTTAGCACCATGACCTTAGTTTGTTTTCTTGCACTTTTGAGTAGAAGGAGAGGAACATATATCTATTTAAAATACAGCTGTGTGAGTATAATATAAATATAAATGGACACACCTTAAAATGAGGAAGAAGGCATCACAGGGTACTTTATAAATGATTTAAGATGGCTCTGCTTCTCTAAATTCCTTTCAAAATGCAACATTTCTAAATAAAACCTGCATGGACTCTTGAATGAGTGATAGTTTTAGTCAAACATTGTGTACTAACAGGTCACAGATGTCTATGAATCAAGCAGATATGACCACCCTGTAAACCAAGCACTTCATGCTCACCAGAGAACAGACTAGTCAAGAGAGTAGGTTTACAATTACAGAGTGATTTTATATGACAAGGCACTACTTGTTAAATTACCTGGTGCTGGGATGGCTGCGTGCCAGAAGAAGAAAGTGCACGTCAAAGACCATAGAATTGCTTAACAAACGCACATTCCAAGGGACCGATTCTTCACTGCCTTGCACATTGTACAGCTATTTATACCAGTTAAAAGTGAGTGCAAAATGGATATAAAATGCTACCAAATTGGAATAATTGTATTTTACATCGGCTTCCACTGGTGTAAATGACTGCATAAAGTGAAAGGCAGCGGAGATTCAGGATACACTATGGAATGTAACCCAGTGATATATATTCTTTTGAACCTGACTACTATTTTCTATTTCAATGAACATTTTGTTTGGCACTTTTTGTACTCGGGTCATACTTTTTATCCTTCCTATATTATTGATGGAAAATGAAAAGGTTAACACTACTTATCTTGACACTGGCAAATGAAGAACAACTTGAGTAAGAGGTTCTAGTCTGTATCAGTTGAATGATTTCTGCATGTTTGCTTCCAGTTTTAAGCTATGATTGCTTACTACTAACAGTAGTGGTAAAACACACATTTGCAGGTAATGCTCTAATCTCACAGTCAACTCAAGCCATCTTATCCTGTGAGAGGGCTCTAAATGAACCAACATTGTATTATGGTCTGTTAGCTGTATTTGTAAAAATTATACCAGAGGCATTACAGAAATTTATTGAGGTATATAACTTAGTTAGAATGAAAAAAATATTTTTTTGTTAATGGCATCCAAAATTGAGAAAGGTGCTTTACATACGTATAGAAAGACAGGTCTGTACCCCAAAGAGCTTCAATCAAAATAAGACAATTAACAGAAAAAGGAAAGGGAGACAAGAGATGTAAGGTGAAGTGTTTTTTATTTGATCCCATACCTACTTCCCACTTTTTGTTACTTGACAATAGACTTCCACTCCCTCCATTTTTATTGTATTTTTATTAATCCAACCATCCTTTATTTAGAATTTTAACCCTTCCCTATTAACTTAAAAATATTAGATCCATGTGGCCTAATTCTGTAAAATATTTATTACATATCATATAAGGGCACAATCTTGCAAAAGCATAGGCAACTTTATGTACATGAATAGACCCATGGTTTCACATAAGTAAACTTACTTGTCTGCATATGTGTTTCCATCATCTGGCCCTTTTATGGTATGTAATGAAAATACTTAACACTAAAGATAGTTGAATGATGAAAAACAGATTTACAAATACAGTTGTGAATAAATGGCCCAGTTTCATTCCGTTCTTATTCCTAGATGATATTTGTTACTTTGTGAGTATCTGAACGTCTACTGGGAATTCATGGAAATGTTTGAGAATCCTGCAAGTTTCACAGATGCCAGTATAAATGATTACCTCTACACTGGTCGTGCACTATTCACTATTTATTGTTCGCTAAACAATTTCAAGTACCAGAAGAAATATCATATGACTTGAGTGATCAGTCACATATTGTTGTCCAAACTCTTTAGTGAATACTTTCACAGAAATTAAGGTTAATTTGTGACTGTTTTGCAAACAAAGAAAGAGCTAAAACCATAGTAAACAATTCAACCAGCTCTACTTAAAACCTATACACAGGAAATCTTTGTATCTTCAATATTGCCAACCCCAAACACTCAAATAGTGTCAGCAACCCTCAATTTTTTAAAAACATTGCATTATTTTTATTTGCCTTTTGGTTGCACTTGGTCACATTTTCTGCAACCGTGAGAGCTAGAAACTTACTTTAAAACCAAAGAAGGTGGAGATTCTCATGCAAATCACTTATTAGCAGCAGCGTACTATCGCCTAGGCCGACAAGGCCTAGGCCTAGGGTGGCAAATTTGCAGGAGCGGCAAATTTTTAATAGCAGCATTTTTGTAATTGTGGCATCAGTGACGTGCACTGCGATTCTACCAATCATAGCGCGTATTGAAACCACCTATGACGGCGCGACACCATTTAGTAAAGAACATGCTTGCGACAATCCTAAGCATTAACAATATGACCGGAAGGAAGAAATTAAGCAGTTCTTCAGTTAAAAAAATGCTATACAAAAGAAAGAAAGGGAAAATGAAATGATAGCAAAAATGCACAAAATGGATTCCTTCGTTGTATCAGTTAGTGCCGACAGTGAGACAGAAAAAAATACTTGAAAGTAGTAGTGAAGCAAAAAGTGAAAATATTGGTGTTGATATTGAAAATATTGATGTGATTAAAGTACATAGTGAAACTAAGGAAGAAATTCCGGCTGCGGTTATTGTTGAAGAAAATGCTCCAAATACTGGCATATCAGAGACTACCGGGAATCATGTTAATCTGGATGTCTTTGACAATACTGCAGAGATTTGCAAATCATGTCAATCAGAAATTCAATCTGACATTGAAATATCTACCATAAGTGACGACCCAGCCCAATGGCTATTGAATGATGCTACAATTGAGTATTTATCAACAGATGGTATTAAACAAAATATTGATATAGTGATTTTACTAACTCAAAAAGACAATATACTGATAAAAGGTGTGTTCTAACAAAAAATGTGTTTGAACAACATCTTTTAAATGGTGAAGTAAAGCCACGGCAATATCTTGTATATTCGGAGAGCAAAGGAGCTGTGTTTTGTGCCCCATGTCGATTATTCGGAGGGATCTCTAGTCTGGCGACGAGTGGATACCATGACTGGAAAAACATATCAGCTCAACTACGTGAACATGAAAATTCGACTGAACATAAAACATGTACTAACAATGGTGAAGAGAGGTGAGATATCCGGAAGAATGGATACAAATTTCAAATGGAAGAAGACATTATTTATTGGAGAAATGTGTTGAAGAGGATTGTAGCAGTGGTAAAGAAACTGTCAAGCAGAGGACTTGCATTTAGAGGTAAGGTAGAAAAATTTGGACCACCTAATAATGGCAATTACATGATGGCCCTTGAGCTTGTCGCAGAATTCGATCCATATCTAGCAAATCACATGGCATGTTACGGAAATGAAGGTTGAGGTAGCGTATCTTATCTTTCACCCTATATATGTAATGAATTTACAAAATTGATGGCTTCAAATGTGATCTCAAATATTATTAAAGAAGTAAAAGAAGCCAAATATTTCTCCATAAGCGTTGACTCAACTCCCGACATATCTCATGTTGATCAACTGGCTTTTATACTGATATGTAAACAGTGATGGCATACCAGTAGAGAGGTTTCTTTGTTTTTTTAACCAAATACTGGCCACAAATCAGAACAGTTAGCTGATGCTGTATGTTCAACTTTGAATGGTTATGGATTAGATATAGTAAACTGCCGTGGCCAGTCGTACAACAATGCTACTAACATGTCTGGTGTATATAGTGGGTTGCAAGCAAGAATAAAGAATATAAATCCTTATGCTGTGTATGTGCCTTGCTCTGCACATTCTTTAAATCTGGTTGGAGTATGTGCAGCAGAAAGTTGTCAAGAAGCATGTTCATTTTTCTCAACTGTCCAACATCTTTATTCATTTTCTTCTGCCTCACTGGTGGGAGATTTTACTATCTAATTTGAAGCCAGACAGTAAAGTAATAAAAAGACTTTCTGAGACTCAATGGTCATCTCCAGTGGAAGCTTGTCATAATTCGAATGAAAACTGGAATGCTATAATTAAAGCCTTAAATACAATAAAGGAAGATGCTACTGAGAAACCTGTTACACGTAATGAAGCTGCAGGCCTGCAGCTAAAACTCCATCAACTTGAGGCAGCTTTTATGGCTGTATTTTGGAGCTCACTCTTGGAAAGATTTCATATAACTAGCCCAAAACTGCAAAATGTTTATATCGATATACAGACAGTTGTAGAACTCTATACAGGACACATCAGCTCTATACGGGACTTGTTTGATATGTATGAAGAGACAGCCAAAGAAAAATCTGAAATTGAAGACTATAAATTTGACACAAGGCGAAAAAGAAAGCATAAACTTCCATCTGATGAGACACGCGAAGTTGAAGTGGAAATGTGTGGAAGAGATAAATTTAAAGTAGATACCTTTTTAACAATACTAGACCTTGTATGCTCCGAATTAAAATGCAGAAGTAATGCGTATCAAGAAATTTATGGCAGATTTCAGTTTCTCTCTAACATTACCAATAGTTCAACATCAGATATAACAGTTCATGCTAAACAATTACAACTATGCTACCAAGGAGATTTAGAAGAATCATTCGTGAATGAGTGTCTAGATTTTCGATCATACATGGAAGGTGTCAAAATTCCTGAAAATGAAAAGAAGTCAATTTTAAGATATTGCAGCCTTCTTTGAAATCTAAACATTAATTCAGTATATCCAAATATTGATATTGCCTTCTGAATGTTCGTTTGCACACCTGCTACAAACCGTTCAGTGGAACGATCATTTTTGGCATTAAAAAGGGTGAAAAACTATCTGAGGGCTAATCTCAGTGAAGAAAAAGTAAACTCCCTTTCTCTCCTGACAATTGAAAAGGATCTAACAACTTCTCTGGATTATACAGAATTAATTAATAAGTTTGTCGCTCAAAGGTGTAGGCATAAACAAATGTAATTACTTACTACTCACATACTTTTATTTCTTTTATTATATCTACATAAAATTAAAAAAATAAATATTTGATATACACCGGACCCCTGCTTGAACGCGGGGGTTTGGATCCATGCGCGGTCCCGCGCTATAAGTGAACTTGTGCTATACAGATGTGCGTTCAAGTGAGGGTCTGCTGTACTTGCAATTTTCTTTTAATAAAACTTGTAAATGTTCAATTATTTTAATGATATTTAGATTCATTTTAGTGCAAATTAATTTGTAAAAAAACGAAAACAAGTTCATATGGGGGGCGGGTGGCAATTGTTTCAGGGCCTAGGGGCAGCAAAATCATTAATCCACCACTGCCTACTAGGACTTTATGTAAAAAACCTAAATATTACAGAAGCTATAAAAATCATGAGAGTAGGCAACACTGATTTTTCAAAGTATTGTTAAAACATTACACCACTGGGAGGGAGGTAAATATTGTTTTCACCATTTTACAACACACAACATTTCAGAAGAAGAGCAGGAAATACAACTCAGAAGTTTGTCTTGCTTCTCTGAGTTCCGTCCACTGGACAATTCTTCCTCCCTGTACATATTCCACCACAAAGGTGGTGGAATCTCCTTCCTTAGAAGTTTTTTTAAGGTCAGTCTTGACAAAGCCCTGGCTGGGATGATTTAATTGGGGATCAGTCCTGCTTTGAGCAGGGGCTTGGACTAGATGACCTCCTGAGGTCCCTTCCAACCCTGATATTCTATGATAGAAGACTAGCATCAGCAGTTACACCAGCTAGGACTGCACCTTCAAAATGCACCCCATCACATGTACTCAGACCACCAAAATATCATCCACATTCTTGTAATATCTTGATTGCATATTTCTCTTTGCTGACCTGCCTCAACTCTCATTTCTTGCCTCTGTTGATTCAAACTACATCTAAGAAACTAATCTTCCTTTCCCACTGCCCTACCCTGGACTCTCCACTTCCTTGAACTGCTGCACTGGCTCATATTCATCTCCCAAACTTCTCTGCAGTCTGAGACTAGATTATGATTTTTGCCAAGCAGACATAATTTGAATAATTCCTGAGATTGATTTTTGCTCTATAGGTCAGTCATGAATAGCCTGTTGTGAATATTCAGTATTCAAAATTTCAGACATTTTGATTGGACATATAGGTCAGATGGTACATTTCGTTTCCCTGACTGGATGAATGATCCTCTTGGAATTTGTTTTCTGGGGCGAATACTTGCAAATGTGAAGATGAAATTTGCATTCTATGAATATTCTCCAGTACTATTCAATACCGCTTTGATTAACATATCTGCATGGAAACTTGGTCATTAGAATACTTCTGTAAAGGGAACATAGGAGGGGTCAAATTCTTATAATGTAAATCTATTTACAATTTTCAGTGAATGTACATGGGGTTCAAGCTTTTTGTTCAGGTATTTTAGTTTTTCAGTGTTGCCGAGCTCTACTGACAGCATAGAATCAAGGAAATAGAGGGCACAAAGAGACCTGGAGACATCAAGTCCAGCCCCCTGCACTGAAGCTGGACCAAGTAAACCTAGACCATCCTTGACAGGTGTTTGTCCAACCTGTTCTTAAAAATCTCCAATGATGGGGATTCTACAATCTTCCTTGGAAGCCTATTCCAGAATTCAACTACCTTATAGCTAGAAAGTTTTTACTAACTTAAATATCTCTTACTGCAGATTAAGCCCATTAATTCTTGTCCTACTTTCAGTGGACATGGAGAACAATTGATCACCATCCTTTTTTATAGCAGCCCAAAACATATTTGAAGACTTTTATCAGGGTCCCCCTCAGTCTTCTTTTCTCATGACTAAATATGCCCGGTTTTTTAACCTTTCCTCATAGATCAGATTTTCTAAATCTTTTAGCACTTTCGTTACTCTCCTCTGGACTGTCTCCAGTTTGTTCACATCTTTGCTAAAGTGTGGCACCCAGAACTGGACACAGCATTGTAGCTGAGGCCTCACCAGTGCCTAGTAGAGCAGGAAAAATCGCTTCCCATTACACTCTTGCTAATACACCACAAAATTATATTAGCGCTTTTCACAACTGCATCAGCATTGATGACTCATTCAATTTGTGATCCACTATAACCCCTGAATCTTTTTCAGCTTTACTACCACCTAGCCAGTTACTCCCATTCTGTAGTTGTGCATTTGATTTTTCCTTCCTAAGTGAAGTCCTTTGCACTTATTTTTACTGAATTTCATCTAGTAGAATTTAGACCAATTCTCCAACTTGTCATGGTCCTTTTGGATTCTAATCCTGTCCTCCAAAGTATTTGCAACTCTTCCAGCTTGGTGCCATCTGCAAATTTTATAAACACACTCTAATTACTTGGATAAAGCAGTTGAAAGAAAATATTAAGTAGTACTGGACCCAGGACTGACCCCAGTGGGACACTACTGGATATGCCTTTCCATTTTGACAGAGAACCATTGATAACTACTCTCTGAGTATAGTCAGGTGTGCACCCACCTTATAGTAAATTCATCTAGAACATACTTCCTTAGTTTGCTTATGAGAATGTAATGTGGAACCTGAAGAATAGCACTTTGTACCTCAAAAACTTGAATCTGTCACCAACAGAAGTTAGTTCAATAAAAGATATTGCCTCACCCACTTTGTTTCTCTAATGTGGGACTGCGTGAAAAGCCTTACTAAAATCAAGATATATCATGTCTACTGCTTCTGCCATTCCCTAGGCCAGTAACCCTGCCAAAGAAGAAAATTAGTTTGGTTTGGCACAATTCTGTCTTGACAAATCCATGCTAGCTCGTCCTTTATAGTTCAATTATCCTTTTGGTACTTACAAATTGATTGTTTAATAATTTGTTACATTATCTTTCCAGGTATCAAAGTTAGGTTGACTGGTCTATAAATTCCCACGTTCCTCTTTGTTCCCCTTTTTAAAGATAGGTTCTATGTTTTCCCTACTCCAGACCTCTGGGACCTCACCTGTCCTCTATGAGTTCTCAAAAAAAAAAAAATTGCTAAAGGTTACAATATTGCTTCAACTAGTTCCCTAAGGACTCTAGGATGAATTTCATCAGACTCTGCTGACTTGAATACATCCAACTTACCTAAATATTATTTAACCTGTTCTTTCTCTATTTTCAAAAAGAAAAGGAGTACTTGTGGCACCTTAGAGACTAACCAATTTATTAGAGCATAAGCTTTCGTGAGCTACAGCTCACTTCCTCAGATGCATATCGTGGAAACTGCAGCAGGCTTTATATATACACAGAGAATATGAAACAATACCTATTCCCACCCCACTGTCCTGCTGGTAATAGGTTATCTAAAGTGATCATCAGGTGGGCCATTTCCAGCACAAATCCAGGTTTTCTCACCCTCCACCCCCCCCCACACAAATTCACTCTCCTGCTGGTGATAGCCCATCCAAAGTGACAACTCTTTACACAATGTGCATGACAATCAAGTTGGGCTATTTCCTGCACAAATCCAGGTTCTCTCACATCCCTCCCACCCCCATACACACACAAACTCACTCTCCTGCTGGTAATAGCTCATCCAACCTTTCTCTATTTTGGCTTTCATTCCTTCCCCCTTGTTAATATTAAATTATGTTGAGTATCTGGTCACCATTAACCTTTTTTGTGAAAGCTGAAGTAAAATAGGTATTAAACACCTCAGCCTTCTTTATTTAATCAGTTATTAGCTCTCCTCTGTTAAATACAGGACCTATGCTTTTGTCTTTTTCTTGCTCCTAATGTATTTAAAGAACTTCTTTCTATTACCTTTTATACTTAGAAAGGGACATTACTCATTTTGTTCCTGAGCCTTTCTGATTTTGTCCCTTTGTGCTTGCACTAATTTGTACTCCTCCTTAGCAATTCACCCATGTTTCTAGTTTTGGTAGGATTCCTTTTATCTAGGACCTCACATTTATACAGTAGCTCTCAGCCCTGAGTATTTTCCCAATTGATAAACCACCTTGGAGCAGGAACTCTTTTTTTGCCAAATTTGGAACTTTAGTCAAACTACATAGATTTTAAACCTAAACTTTTGAGTATTAAGATTCATTAGTTCCCCTGCTTGCCCTAGAGATGGAGAGCCAGAATTACGATGAAGTGAGCTATAGCTCACAAAAGCTTATGCTCTAATAAATTGGTTAGTCTCTAAGGTGCGACAAGTACTCCTTTTCTTTTTGCGGATACAGACTAACACAGCTGCTACTCTGAAACCTTTCCAATGAGAATTTTTATTGTTTAAAAAAAAAATCACACAAGCTTCTGTTAAAAATCAATGTTTTTTCCCTAAAATTAAACTGCTTTGCCAAAGGAAGTTTAAATGAAGGAGAAAAGTATGTAGTGACCCCCCCACATGTAGTAAAAAATTTGGTCGTTCTGTGAAACTTCAAATACCAGTAGATTGTTTTATCCCTAATACAACCATACTTCTGGATCACTGCCTTCATCATTGGTCTGTTCCAGTATTTCAAGTCTGCCTTAAGTCTGGCACTGATTTTTGCATTAATATAATAGCTTTCAACCAAATTAAAGGCATAACAAATATATCATTATAAATACCATTTCATTATTCTCATAAATAAAATCCAGTGGACTGAAAATCCATGGAGTCAGTCCCACTAGCTATTTGGTAAATGGTGAGCAGATCCGCATTTACTTAGCCCTGGTCTATACTGTGGGGTGGAGGGGGAATCGATCTAAGTTATGCAACTTCAGCTATGTGAATAATGTAGCTGAAGTTGACATACTTAGATCGACTTACCGTGGTGTCGAGCGGTAGTACAGGAGTCGACAGGAGAGCACTCGGGGGTCAATTTATCGCATTGAGACTAGACAATAAATCGATCCCCGCTGGATCGATCGCTGCCCACCGATCCGGCGGGTAGTGTAGACATACCCTTAGTATATACTTAAGTATCTTTTCCCCATTTTTATAAAAAAGCAGTAACGTTATCATTTTTACAAACCATTAATCCCCCCCGCACACACACCATTACCCTGTGTTCTACATGGGAGAAACTTGGCTTCAGGTCCTGTTCAGGACTCATTTCCTGGGCTGGCAAGGCCTAGGAAGGAACACCAAGAGTCCAGTCCTGCAAATAGTCCTGTTGAAGTCAAAGGAATTGCTTGCATGACTAAGGGCTACTCATAAGTAAATGTTTGCAGACCCAGGCCCCCGATGCCAGGTGTCATTCTGCAGATACTACTTTAGCTGAGTTAAGAGCGAAACTTGAAGATCAGTTTATGGTGAGCTACACCAGCACAGTGGCTACGAACCAGCAGTCTCAATTACTCTTCTTGCATTGAGGGCACTCTGGGCCCAGAGTATTTCCCAGGTGCACATCAGGGACAGGCAGTCCTTTGCGCTAGCTGCTCTACAAGCTGGTCCCTGGCAGCCAGAGGATTGGGACGGCACAAGCCATCATCATTCCATCCCTACACTGGTGCAGGAGTGAATTCAATCTTCATCGTTTTGAGAGGGGACATTGTTTGGGGATGGGGGAGGAGCGAGTCCGCCATTAAGGCTACACATATACCAAAACCCAGTTATTTCCTCTACTTCTCCTCTACGAGCCCTCGTTGGATCATTATATTAGTACTAATGGTTGGAAATAAACTGCAATTTTTTTTCCAGAAAGGCTAAATGAAAATGCTCGGCATTTTTTATTTATTGATAATAAATAGGCTTGATAGCTATGGATATAAACCAGCAGGGCAAGGCTGAGTTTTAACAGCACACTCTGTGATGTCAAAGTTATAAATCATACAGGGGAGTCTCATGTTATGTAACATCCCACAAACTGAAGCACTAGCCATTTTTTTTAAAGTAATAAAGTTAAAGGCTAAGTAGGTTACTTATCACTTTACAGCACTCAGACTTCAGCTTGTACAACACTTAAAAATGCACAGATGGACTTTAGAGTCTTTAAAATCAATTTGTAATTTCAGAGCTGAAGTTATACACATAAACCAGAAAGCAATGCAGTCTTTTGAATAAGACTTTGAAGCCCCTTTAAGTAAAACAGAGGCATTTGGTATCATTACATTATTATACTTGGAAAGATGAAATGCTGCAAAACATTGCAACATGGTGCCAAAGCTAAAAATGTAGCCTAGAGCTCAGACATTTTGGGACAGGACTTTTTAAAATGAACTCAGTCACCAGGTATATACGGATTCAGAAGGAGATGTATGAAGGGGACATCCAAAAGCCAACTCCTAAATTATTATTCTTAAAACATGTTTTCTCTCTTAACCAACTTTGATGTTAGTCCATGAAAATTATTTACCAGAGATTTAAACTATAAGCAGAAAGCTTTAGGTATCATTTTTGCTCTCTCATTTTTTCATTATATTCTTTTTATACATGTGAAGACTGGTCCCTGCACAAAAGAGCTTCCAATTTATAGCCCAAATTTTATGTGCCTTATTCACATGAGTAGTCCTTTTTATTTCAATTTTTTGTAAATAAGGTGAGGAGAATTTGACTAATGATACAAACCTATTGCGTGAGGTTCTCTTGAGCACATGGACATCTCACTGTTTTGGGCCATAAGAAGAAAAGAAACCAACAAGAGATGGGAAGGAGGTTTCAACATTCTTGTTTAAATTGTAATCATTGACTCTCTTTTCATTGTGAGTGAAAGGTTAGAACAGTGTTGTTTCAAGTGGAACAATCTACCCCCCCCCATATCATACTACTTGTTGGACACTCTGTGCTCTTTTCCATGTAGGTGCTGTTCTGCTTGCTTAAAATTTTACCAGTACCAGCTGAAGTTCCCAGACTCCCAGCTCCCTTAAGTGTTTCCATTTGGGGAAGAAGAGGCTGTGAAAAGTCAGTCCCTTGCTTCTCCTCAGGTGGAGGAGGAAGAGGAGAGAGGTGTGCTGGGAAAGTCTAACCCCCCTCCACTCCATCATCTTGCTTGTCCTCTACAATGCAATATGAAGGGAGAGAAGAGGGGATCTGACTACTTGAGGACTTCGTTAGGGGGATTTGGCAAAAGATGTCCCATATCGGTGGTCTTTGAGAGATTTAAAATAGTTCTCATTTCAACCATTATTATACTTGGATTTGATGCACTTTTTTCTGCTGCTAATAAATATAAAGGAGGCAGGGAACCTCCTCATCCCAAAGCCAAAATCCCTGAACAAACCACAGAAGTGGTCTACAAAATGCATGGGGCCTGATTCCCCACTGCCTCCTACCTTGTGTAATCAATTATACCTGTGCCATTCAGAAGTAAAGTGCTACTGTATTGGAATGGTTTATGTGATATCAGAGGCAGGGTGCATTCTGAAGAGAGGAAGAGAGGGCATAGGTCAGATGCAGACCTTTCAGAAGGAGAATTATGTGAAGTGGATGTATGTCTCAAGAGGGTGACAACTAAGGTGTCTTTCATAAGCCAATCAAATAGTCTTCCTTCAAACATTTCTTAGATCAGAGACTGGTAGTACTCACTAGCTCATATGCATCTTGTCACTTTTATGTGCCCCACCTTTTAAAAAAACCTGATTGCTTGCCAAGACTTTCCGTAACTTTTATAGGTCAGCTTACCCTTGTGTTGCTTTTTTCCTCTCCCCCACCCCCATCTCATGTGCTACATTCAGAAGTTCTTGTGCACCCTGCTGAGAGTCTAGCCTTCCACATGCTATTTTTAAGCTAGTGAAATGTTTAATGGCAGATATTCCTTTTCAAGGTTTACAGATTTTTGAGACTGAATTTATATATTTCAATGACTGTTGCAAAATGTTTACAAAACACATTGCTGGCCAGCTATTCACTTTCTTATTGTATCTACAAGTTCCGTGCTTTGCCAGTTGTGTATCTGCAAAGAATATATCTGCTGTTCCATTAAGAAATTTGCTTCTGAAGTCTCGATGGAGTATGGGTCAAACTGGGGGGGTTGATTTCTCTGAACCTTTTAGGACCAGCATTACTGAGTAAGAATACTGCTTATTCTCATGGCACTGAAGACAAAGTAACCACTATCCCTTGGAAGTGAGCATTCACAGGACTGGGCCTTTACTTCATTAAGCATGGTTGCTTCAGAATAGACATGAGATAACTGGCTGGTAGAAAACATTTCCAGATTTTCTCCCAGAGGTAATAGGGATTAATGGAAATCATTCATGGTTTTGTTTGCATATCTTGGATGAAATGCCTACACTGAAGTCATTGAAGCTACAGCAGAATTGAATATTTCCCCTTCCTTTTTACCAGCTCTACTGTGAGCACCTCACTCACACCTTTTCAAACATCCACTGCCTCCCTCATTCTTTCAAGATCCAGCGATAGGTTCTCCAGCACATCATCTTTTCAATATCTGTCTTTTAGACCTTAGGGACAATGACTTTGTATATGTATGTATATTTGAAGATGTGTGGGAACTCCATCTCCTTACAGTATAACTTCAATAGAATCATTAAGGTGTAATGTTGTGGACAATAAAAATCACACTGAAGTATACTTACGAAGGAAGAACAAGTTATCATTTTTTCTGGTGCAATCTCAGTGTCCACAAAATTGTTTATTGAGTATGCCATTAAAATTGTGCACTGATCTTCTCCTTTACTAAAGAAAGAATTTCCTGGGACATAGGCCCTTATTCCATTTTATATGAAAAATCTGGAGCAATCTTTCTTTTGTTTGTAAGTCTGACAAATCAAAAGGTTAGAAAGTATGCAAAATATTGAGAAAAGCAGTCTTGACAAATGGTACTTCTGAATGTTGAAGACCATATCTGTGTGAAATATCTTCACTGAAACTTTGAATCTTCATTGAACTCTATCAGCCACAGTATAGGTCACAAGATGTGTTCATAAACCTTAGCCAATGTTCTGGAGAAGCTCAAGGGACAAAGATTATTCATGCAGCTACCTTCCACTTGTTCCTGCCCTCAACAGCTACCTAAGCCCAAGGACTCCTCTCCTGTAGAATGTTCTCGTTGGAAGCTCAAGTTCTGTGAACTCAAACCCTCAAGTCAGATGGCAGAGGCTGGCTCACTTCCCACCATTATGCAGCAAACCTCAGTTCTTAGTTTACAAAGTATTTTTTGAATTGAACTCTGAAGGGTTTACATATCTTTACTCAAGAATTTGTAACAGCACATAGAAAGCAGAAAGATATTGTACCAGATAATGACCACAGTCACTGAAAGTGAATCCAGAGTAACTTCATTCAATACAGTTAAACTACCAGGTTTACATTGGTATAACTAAGATCAGAGGTTTCAGTTCTCTCCTCTGCTCTGTCTCCTTTATGCCACTCATGTACTGTAAGGATGGAGAAAGAATGGTCTGGTAGGTAGGGGACTGAGTTTAGACTCAGTAGACTTACGGTCAATTTCCAACATAGCCACAAGCATCCTGCGGTGACCAAGAGCAAGTCATTTATCCTGTGTAACAGTTTCTCCAACTGTAAAATGGGGATAGTACTGTCCTACTTCACACAGGCATTGTGATTAATTAATTAATGCAAGGTGCTCCTGTGCAATGAGGGCCACACAAGTAGCTAGATAGCTGCAAAGGAGGTTTGAAGTAGCTGTATAACAAATACATCCTTTGTAAAGGACCTCCTCACTGACACTGGGCTGGCAGAGTAGTAGGGAATATGCTGAAGGTAAAGAGGGAGGATGTAGCGGGGTTAGGGCTGATCAACAGATAGGGATTTCTCTCTCATAGAAACATTTGGCAACTGCCTCCCCACTCCCCCAAAAAACAAAAACAAACGAAAAAACCACCAACACAAACATTTTCACCTAAATTTTGATTTTAGTGGGTGGTAGAAATTTGAATACCAAAATTTTGGCTCCCAACCAAAATATTCCAGTTTGTGAGTATTTTGTTTTTCCACAAAGCCCCCACATTTCCCCATGTAAAACACTTTTAATCAAAAACTTCATGGGAGGGGGGGTGGAGAGAACAACTTTCCCTTAAAAACCAATTCTGGTGGAAATTTTTCAACCAGTCCCTATTCTGGGCCAGTGAAGAAGTTCATACATGGGTGTAGGAAGCTGCCATAAATTAGAACAGGCCTGGAGGTTCTAATTGGTTTTGGGGCAGGACAGGGCCCAGAATCTGGTACGCTGAAAAATGGCTTAAAAACAGTCTTGGCCTCTTACCCCCACCATTCAGAGACAGGGTCAGCATCTTGTTAGCTCTCTCCATTTAAATGATGACGATTTCTCTCACTGACGCAGTCACATTAAGTAAAGTTATTGAGCCAGATTCTGAACTTATTTACTGTGGGGTAAATTGGAAATAACTCTATTGAATGCAGCATAGTTACTCTGAATTTAAACTGGTGTAACAGAGAGCAGAATTTGGTCCACTGAGAAGAATATCATTAAATGCATATATTAAAAATGTTTATGAAAAAAAACCTTATATTCTTCATGATTCTAAATATACACAGACATTTCCCAAATGGCAATGTCTCTAATCAGTGCATGCAAAACCAAAATGAACCTCAGTAAGCACAGCTGATTTACAAAATGCAGGGTGCATTTTAAAAGGCAAGAGAGATAATTAAACAAGTTGTCTTTTAAATGAAAGAATGAATTATAAATTATCTCTATTCACATTGAGGGCTGTACAGCTGCATTCTCTTACCATGAGTCACTAAAATGGACCTTTGCCATTGGCTGAAATCCATGAGTTTCCCCATGTTGCAAACAGCATTTCAGTGATATATATCAGAACCAGGCTGTTTAAAAAACTTTAGATGAAGATTTTTCTTCATACATTTTGGTTTGAAGGTATAAACAACTGCTCACAGAATTTTATGCTATTTGTATTCAAAATGCAGGAGAATATCTTTCACTGACTCAATAGTAACCAAATTCAAACTTTATATCCCCTCTTTTGGGTTATGTAGGTTTACTACAATGTAAAGAAAAATACAGAATAGGCTCTATTTGGATAAAATGGAGTGTTTAGAAAGTTTTCAGTATAGCTAATTACTTTATAATGTTACACAATAGCAAAGCAATTGACAGCCCCGTAATTTTCAAAGAGATACTTCAGGACCCACAGAGATCGCTGTATAGGACACATTATTATTATTATTATTGTTATTTATAACAACAGGAAAATCAGACTTTGTTTTCTTTGTGTACATTGAGCTTACAGTATGTATAACATGGGATCATGCCTTCGGGTAGTATTTCCCAAAGTGTGGGAGGGACAAAGAGCTAGCTATGGGACATTGAAACACTTCTCAGCTGCTCTCTGGAATCTGAGTTTTCATTTAAAAAAGTCACTAAATGTATTGAAAACCTCCAAAACATGAAGCAACTGTAACTGAAGGAAAGGCATCTGTTTGAGTTTGCAAAGAGCCTGAAACAACTGCAATCTTTTCAATGGGTGCTAACTCAGATGCAAATCATGGTACTTTAAATGTCAACACTATTAACTATTTTCCTGCTTGTGAAAGCATATGAGAAAGGAGAGGGTGTATCACATTATGAAGATGCACACCAGTGTTTCACAGAGTAGGAAAGGGAAGAGAGGGGAAAAGAACTAGCTGAGAGGAAGTGCTGAAGATTTATACAGTAAGGTGTGTAGGCTTTTACATACATCTCAGAGGTGCAGTTGGGCAGTACGGCTTTTTTTTTTTTTTTGAAAGGGGGCTTAAATTTCCAACGTTAGGGAAACTTCTTAGGAAATATGACAAAGAAAAGGTGCAATATCAAAGTTCTTCATTTCAATACTACAAAATCATTTTGCTGCTGATTTGATAAAGCATCTGCCTGTGTGTACTTTATATAGCATCAGCAACTATTTCACCTTTTCCTTGGTAGATTGTCTAAAAGCAAAATCCCGCCCTAACTCACTAAAGGCACTTGAGGGTCAAGAGTGGGGTGGGGAGAGGGTATAGGCGAGGTGGTAAGGACAAAGTGGAGGATTCAATAACCAGCCTATCCTACTACCTAAAGATGGGTTGATGCAGGTGTGCCTACAACATGCTACAGAGCACTCCTTTTTCCTAAACCCAAACAAGCACCCTGTACCCTCCATTAGTGCCTGCTGTTTACCTCAACATTTGCCCAGAAGACTGAACCCCAGACTGCCTGAAAATATCCCTTTAGGTGTGGAATGCCTGTATGAACTTTCCTCATAGTGCTTAGGAAAATCCCAAGAGCATACCCTATTCTGCTTTAGTGTGGAGGCAGCAGTGGCAAGGGAAAGAAACAAAGAGGTTTTTGATCTCTCTTTACCCCTAAAGTCCCACACAACATAAGGCCAGAGGTGCTGGTACAGAGCATTTTTAAAGATCGGTCCCCTCCCTCTTGTTTCTTTGCTGGTATTTTGTCAGTAGTTCATGGCACAACCTGTGTGTTATGGAAGTACAGTGGTAATCGACGATCCTCCACACTGAGTATTTCATACTTCTTTCCAATAGAGTCAAGGCTTGAGCCTGCAAGGTGTTTCAATAACTGATCAAGAAGGTCTTCTGATGAATATTGTGTGAGAAGACAGTTCACATGAGATGTTATGGTCAAAGTCCTCCTCAAGTTAATTTTCATCTATCTGTTTGAGATCACTATTTACTATTTGTATTTCAGTAGAACCTAGAGCACCAACTGTGCTGGGCATTGTACAAATTCAAAGTAATAGACAGTTCCTGCCCTGAAGTTCTTACAATCTAAATAGGACAAGGCAGACATTGGGATGGAGGGGGAAAAACAAGCTCACATAGTAGGTCAGTGGCAAAGCCAGGAATAGAACTGCTGCTAAACCTCTAAAAGAGTAGTTGGGCAGCCACATATCCATTCTGAAATCATTGTAGAATGTGCATCATGTCTGGTACACTAGTCAGCACTGAAGGTGTGTTTTGCCTGACGCCTACCTAGCATGCTAGACAGCAGCAAAACTATTAATATACTTTCCCCAAATAAATGCTGCTCTGGAAAGAAGTTTTCTGGTGAAACTCAATGTTGGACATTAGGAATGAGCAGCTGCTGCATTAGAGTCTCTTTTAGGTGGCCCTGAAATCTGATGTAGTCTTTCTTATCCCAAGCGATCCAGCAACTTGAAGGCATCCTCTACACAGCTGACACAAGAACAGAATTTATCAGACAGTTCTTTCATCTGTGGCAGGTAGCCACAACTAAATCCCGAGCCTGATTTCTGTATCTGCCTGACTGAGAGGTGTATCTATTTCAGTCACTATATTATTTGTCTGCATTTTATATGAAATCCTTACATAAGGCATTGGAACTCAAACAACCCAATTAAGCAGCACTTTCTGAAAGTTAACCTTGACTGTACAGAAGATAGCAACAAGTCACAAAGTTGTTGACCAAAATGCACAAAATTAAATAATGTAGTAAAATACAATGAATGCAGGATTTATCAGAATTGCTTTGGTAAGCAAGCCAGGTGGAAGTGGAGAGAGTGGAAAGGGGGAGGGAACATTCATTGTAAAAAAAGAAAAAAGAAAACATCTGTGTATAGAACAAAGACTCTTGTTTGAAAAAAAGGTCAAACACATAATTTTCTCTGGTGATTATTATTAGCGTAGTTCTTCGTGCTAGAAAGTATACCTAGCTGAAGCTGTAAAAGCAGCAGCAGATAAAGCAGAGTGCTCACAACTTAGCAACAGCTTTGAAAGTATTGTCAATAAATGCGACAGTTTGAAATGGGGCCAAGTGATAGTACGTGATAATACTGCACAATTGAAGCAGCACTTCAGTATCTAATCTTGGGATTACAGCAGATCTGGAGGTTCACACTATTGAAACCATGTCACGACTGAATTTATAGCTCTCCTTAGTTGATATAAATAACAGCTACAGATTAGTGGAGGCAAACTATGATACAGTCTAGCAAAAAAATGCCTCTCAAAGCCATGGAAACTTATTTTTTCATCCAAAATCAAAGAAAGAACAATCTGAGCCGCAAAAGATGCTGAAGCATCTGTTTTCCACTATCACCATGTTTATAGAAATGTTTCCAAAGATCCAGTTCCTTGATATTTTGGCTTTTGGTAAGTTGACATAAGAAAGCCCTGACTACCAACCAAACTTTTGCCAGACACACACACACACACACGATTTTACATGCAAGAGGCCATCATCACACAACCCTGCATGCGCGTGCGCACCACCCCCCCAATTATGGGATTTGAAATAATTAGCAGAGTTGATACCACCCTAAAAGCTGATAAAAATCACACGCAATTCATTAGTGGCAATCCTCCAGAAGTGCTTTATTATTTTACAAACTGTAAGAGGAAAGCCACTGTAGTATGGGGGAGGGGTGAGTGAACAAATTGGAAACAGAAGCTTAAAGAAAAGGTGGGGGATGCCATTTTGGCAAGTAATCTTTTAAACACTGTTTCTCATGTCATGACTAGACGCTGTCCAAGCTACAGCCAAATCATAAGATTAGGTCTGATTCGCCAACCATTCACTGTCATTCTGGGTTAATATCATGTATATAATGTATCTGGTGTGTTTACTGTTTTTCCAGCAGCTGCAAGAATCTTTTACATTTGGAAGAAAGTGTTTTGAGGGGTGGGAAATATCCTCCCCACCACCACCATTACATTTAACTACAAAAAGAGGAACTACACAAAAATGAGGAAGCTAGTTAAATGGCAATTAAAAGGAACAATCATAATAGTGAAATGCCTGCAAGCTGCATGGAAAATTTTTATTATGGTGTTTTTAGAGGCTCAAACTAAATATATACCCCCAAAATAAAATAAATAATATCTGAATAAATAATAACAATAATAAAGTAAGGACCAAAATAAAAGAAACATCACTATGACCAAACAGACATGTTTTAAAAACTGGAAGTCAAATGCTACTGAAGAAAATAGAAAGCAACATAAATTCTGGCGAGGCAAGTGTAAAAGTATAATGAGGTAGGCCAAAAAAGAATTTGAAGAGCAACTCGTAAACGACACAAAAGCCAACAGCAAAATATTTGTACGTACATCAGAAGCAGGAAGCCTGCCAAATAATCATGGGGCCATTGGATGACTGAGGTGCTAAAGGAGCACTCAGGAAATAGAAGGTCATTGCGGAGAAGCTAAATTAATTTTTTGCATTGGTCTTCACTGCAGAGGATGTGAGGGAGATTCCCCTTCACTGCAGAGGATGCGAGGGAGCCATTCCTTTATTAGGTGACAAATCTGAGCAACTGTCCCATATTGAGGTAGAAGAATTGAAAAGAGCACAGAAAAGGGCAACAAAATTGATTAGGGGCATGGAAAAGCTTCCATATGAGGAGAGATTAAAAAGTCTAGAACTGTTCACCTTAGAAAAGAGATGACTAAGGGGGGATATGATAGAGGGCAAAAAATCATGAATGGTGTGAAAAAACTGAACAGGGAAGTGTTATTTACTCCCTCACAAGAACCAGGGGTCACTCAATGAAATTAAAAAAAAATCTGACAATTAAAGGAAGTACTTCTTCACACTGTGCAAAGTCACCTGTGGAGCTCATTGCCAGCGGATGTTGTGAAGGCCAAAAGTCTAATTGGGTTCAAAAAACAATTTTAAGTTCATGGAGGATAGGGCCATCAATGGCTTTTAGCCAAGATGGTCAGCGATGCAACCCCACGCTCTGGGTATCCCTAACGCTCCAATTGCCAGAAGCTTGGATTGGATAACAGGGGATGGATCAATCAATAAATTTCCCTGTTCTGTTCATTCTCTTTGAAGCACTGTCAGAAGACAGGATAATGAGCTAGATGGACCATTGGTCTGATCCAGTATGGCCATTCTTATGTTCTTACATTTACAGATTTTATTTATCTATTTTGCTGCATTCGCATGGAAATTCCACAGAACATGGCTCTTTTTTAGTCTGACTGACAGGTGCATCTGCCTTGGCAAGAATAAAACTCAGCTCCATTACATCCATAATCCTTCCATATGACATTGTTACACAGGAGATATATCATTTCATAACATTCCTGTCAGGGGGATAGGTTGCCATTCTACATTGATAGGTATGGTTGATGATGAGCAGCAAAGAGTTTACTTATTATTTAAAATGCCTTTCCATCAAATTATAACAAGTCTTATTACAAGATACTTCAGGCTTAGTTTTGTATTGCCCTGAAGCATGTGCAGTCAGCTACACCAGTGCCAAAACCATCAAAGCATTGGGAATGGGGGAAGCTTCCTTATGGGGTACACAGCACTCACCTGTAGTCCTGGAAAGACCCAATGGACGTCCACATTATGATCTTCTTAGTTATTTAGTTATGACCTTTTGAAGTTATTTTAGATGATTTTGAGAGATGTTTATTAGTTTTATCTCTCTCTCCCTCTAAGCCCTGTGCAGTTGGAGTTGGGTAACTAGAGCATCTTGTTTTAAAAAGGTGGAATATGAAAAATAGTCACAGACACTTTTAAAAACAAAACTCTATAAAATATTCCTAGTCATTATTCTGTAACATATGTGGCATATACATACTTGTCTGGTCTGGTGTAAAGGTTTTATCAGCATGCATTGTGGATGCCCTGCATAACTCTCTTGTGGCTTCATTGCTGACTGATGCCACAGTCTCAATTTCATATTGAATAAAGCCTTTATATCACACCACATCAATATGTATTCCATATTCACTTCTGCTCCCATGCACAGCTCGAAATCCTGCCCTCTCCTTTTTGGACAATTTAATAACTTTGACATTGCAGCCTAGATCCACAATGTTGGGTGCACTAGAAATGCAGAGACAGGTAAATGAAATTGAGTACCAGGGAAATGACACATTTAGATACAATTGTTCGGTGCTTTTGTACCACATAGAGAATTAATGATTACCAGTCAAATATTTTTTTCCCCACTGTGAATGTTTTGTCAAGGAATGATCTCCCTGAGGTATTATTTTTAATCCTCACTTTTAAGTGGCTCCTTAACAAAGGGCATTGTGTTCCCTTCATTCTATCCACGTAAATCTCCAAGCTAATGGAGAAACAATCAGAGATTTACTTCTTTGTCTGGCTGTATAAGAGAGGAGGGCTTTCAAAAGGACACATTTCTTTCATTTGTGAGAAATTAAATCCAGGTTTAAAGCTCTTCTCTAGCCCACTACTGTTTGCTTTCTTTGGAGGGAAGCTGCAGCAGTGCCAGGCCCCGGGAAGGATCACTACATGTGTTGGCAATCTTGCAAAGTGAATGTATAGCCCCTCAGATTCAATATTGGGATATTTATTAAGAGAAAATCTTGCCTGAAGCTCTTTATGGGGGTCTAAGCTAAGCTAAGCTACTGGCAGTCTCTTCTCGGGTCAGTTTCCTGTTGTTTATCCCCGGTGATGTTTAGAGCACTGCTAATCCACTTCCTGGGGCATCCCACTGAGATACAAGTCATATTATTAACAGTTAGTAGTTTTGACCATGATGTCCAACAGGGACATGCAATTTGGTTCCTGGAATCTCCTGTATTGCTTTTAATTTAGACAAATCACTCCTGGCTGGAGAGAATAAAGGAAAGATGAAATGGGAGGGAGGTAGAGTTTTCTCTGGTAGCTTTTTTGTATGACCTTTAATTCCCTGCACTTTTCTAATACACCTACTTCATTAAGGTCAATGGGGCTGCATGGGTGTATTTTAGGATAGCGTTTGTCCCCTTCCACAATCTGTAAACCAGGTCTATAATCAATAAGATTTAAAAATCAATGGAGTTATGCCAATTTACAACAACTGGAAATCTGGCCAACGTCTGTAAACCTTATTGGGTCAACCTCAGCCTCCATTAGTGTTAACAGCTTTTGTAAAAAGCTGCCTGTTTCTTCAGTCAGGTTTTGAGTTTTAATCTCTACAACATAATTTCATTGGGAGGAGAGGGGATCTAGCAAATACAGCAGGGAAATGGGAGTCAAGACTTAAGTTCCATTTCTAGCTCTGCATCCTTGACAGCCCCGTGGGTTTTTCAAGCCTCACTTTACTCATCTGTAAAATGGGTATAATATTATTTGCCTTCCTCAGAGACTTCGGGCTATAGTGAGCCTTGAGGCTCAGCTCTGAATAAAGAGCAGTACACATAAGTGCTCCACCCCAGGACCAGCTAGGTGTCACAGCTGCATCCCTGCTCTCCTCTTGCTCTCAGGGTGAAGTAAATTACTGCAGTCCTTGATAAGATAAAGCTTACATCCCCACCATCTACCCTGGCCAGCCAGTAAGTGGGGATGGTACTAAGACTCCTCTCTCTTTCTTTCTCTGTCCATTCACTTCAGGGTGACATACTCAAAGTGAATTAGCTAATGTTTTAACTTTTATCCAAATCTACCCCAGGCCTCCAAATAGATCCTGTACATCTTCGTATTCTACTTTTCCCAGTTTCTTAAATGCTGTGATGTAAGATATATGCAGTGCAACAGTTAACAATGTTGACATTTAAAGTATCACATTTGGTATCTGAGATAGCTCACACTGAAATGACGGGGGGAGTTCACTCCTTAAGGCTATTATTTCAGGCTGTCTGCAAACTCAGGCAGACATCTACACTAGTTAATCTTTAAAAACAGGAAATGAAACTTTGTTATTTAAATGGAAGCGGAGACTCT
This sequence comes from Lepidochelys olivacea, assembly GCF_965140295.1. NCBI lineage: Eukaryota > Metazoa > Chordata > Testudines > Cheloniidae > Lepidochelys > Lepidochelys olivacea. The sequence goes on along the minus strand of NC_140414.1, from coordinate 40,411,410 downwards.
GTGGAGGCTTGTCCAGATATGGACTAGCTGAGATATGGACTAGTCTCAGAGTCTCTTACCTTTGCTAGTCCCAGATGGCATTCCCTACAGTGATCTAATGAAAAGCAGTAAGGCCAGATCCTCAGCTGGTGTACCTCAGCATAACTCCACTGAAAAAAAAATCAGTGGAACTACGAGCTCGGGTCAGGGGCGCCAGAACATGGGGCATGCCCCCTGACTTTTTACCAGTGGTATGGACAAGTGACGGGGGAGTGGGGTGAAACCACTCCCATGTTAAGAAGCTTCCACCACCTCTGACTGGGGTTCTGGTTCTATGAGTGCAAGGTATTTGTGTCTACTCTGAATAAGTCATTCCTGGCTCCATAACAATTGGTCTCACAATTCCTCTTTAGTTCTTGTTGATGCTATTCAGCAAAGTTCAGCAGAAAGGTGCACTTATAAAAATGGAAGTAGAATGTTATGTGAAATCAAGAGGGTAAGGATACAAGCAGGCAAATCAGTGCACTGCTGGCTCATTATACAGCCATGGCTACTTAAGAGTTACTTTGCTGTAATTACTACAGCAAAAGGGATTGAATTCTCCTTTAAAATTCATTGGCTCTGCTACGGTTACAACAACAAACCAAAACAAATTATTTTAAGCTTCCTTCATAGGTGGACATGCAGAGCACGTGCAACTGCCAAACAAAGATAATGGTAAAACTGAAGGTTGAAAAAGGAGTACCTGATTTGTGTGAATTTTTCTCCTTCTGGTCTTTTTCAGTACACAGTTTTACAATTAGACCAGGTTGTTGGGACATGCCTCCCATAGGCCCTAAAAGTATTTTAGTGCTTGGCTGAAATATTGTTTAGTGAGCATAAAGACCCTGAGCCCTACTGATACAGAATACACTGTTAAAAGAGGGTTTTATGACACCTTAATTTTTCACAGGGTGTGACTGGAGCCTGATTAAGGGGGGAAAAGCACATTCCTGTTAAGCCACAATGCTGGAGTCACACTCAGATGACCCCTTGACATTTTCCAGTCATTGCAGAAAGGGCTGTCCCCTCTCTGGAAATAATCTAAACACTCATTCTCCTGACAGAGAAGAACCAGAGATAAGGAGAAAATTGTCTATAGACACTTTCTGATCAGCCACCCCCTCTTAAACTTGACAAGAGACTTGCTGTAGTTGGACAAAAAGTTTGCTTTAACTTGTAACAGACAAATGATCACAGGAGGCCCATCTCCTATGAATAAGCAGAAGGATACTATTGGTACCATAGCAAAACTGGAAGGATTCTACAGAATCAGTGACACACTAACACCAGATCAGTTGATCGCGGTCCATTTACTAGAGACAGAAGTTGAGATCTAAAATTTTTCCTATGAGTGGGATTGATCAATCTTGGTCAAGTTCAGCTTTAACACATCACTATATAAAATCTAGAAGAAATACAGGCACAAATGCACTGGTAAATTTAAGCATGGAAAACAGCATTGTATACGACTTGGCAATTAGGCTGGATAGTTGGTGGTCCTGTCATTCAGAAAATACTCAGGCATATTTAGATTTAAAAAAAACAAACTTCTAATGAAAATAAGAGTAAATTAAGAACAGTGATGGACAGAGAATTGAGAACCGCAGCAGAAGCTGCATTACAATTTGTAGAGAGAAGGGAAGAGATACACTAATAGCCTTTGATGCCTTCCTACCATTTGCTTTACTGCTTTCACCCTTCTGTTGACATACATACACACTGCAGGAGAGACAGAGAAGCTGGTATTGGGAAATATTCAGCTCACCAAACAGATCTAATAATCACACACTATGTCAAATTTATTATTTAATTTATTTATCCTTAGTGTAGTTGCAAATCATCACAAGCAGTATATATTGTACCTAATGAATGAAATCCAGTTGTGCTTAGTTTAATAAAAATGTGTACGCCTTGGGGTTTTGGAGAATTTGCTAAGATATTTTATGAAATACAATAAATATGGAAACATATTCCTAAAAAATTGGTCCTCGGACACTTCAAGTGCAGAAAATATGTTTAGGTAAAACTTCCATATATAAAGCTTGAACTATTACAGGCAAACTATCAATGGGTATCAAAGGAAATTTATTTGGAGCTTTTGGAATGAGTTGTGGGTTTAAGAGAGTCAATAATAAAGACAAATTATTACTAAGGTTTTTGTTTTGTTATGCAGATGGACATATACTTGTGCCAGAGTTCAAATTTTCATTTGTTTGGTCTGTACTTTCTGGTCTTTTAGGACATTCTTGGCATAACAAAAACATCACATATACTGGAGTGGTATCAACTTTCTGGTGAAGCTTGAAAAAGATCTCCAGACAGGAGTTTTCCTCCAAGTCAGAAAAAACATACCAGTAAATTTTTTTTACAAATTACAGCACCTAGAAAATAAAAGCCAAAGTTAGTGCAGTGATGAAATATCACATTTTGTGTGGGAAACATGGATATGTGAAGCAAATTGAAAAAAAACAAAACAAAGACTGTAGATATCCCACCTTCAAGCCACACAAGTTTAGACTATAGAGCCAGAGACTACAGAATTTGTATAGCCCTTCTGGAAAAAAAAAAAAAAAAAGGAGGTTAGTGATCATTATGTACGTTGGCTTTTCTGAAAGATGTTAGCAGCCATTGGCTGAGCAAAGGAGGCATGTTACGGGCACCAAGGAACTTTGGGAAACGTCTATATTTCAGATGAGACCTAGAGTTGTCATGAGCTGTTCAGTGGGTGCATGAAACCACCAATGCAAATTTTAGTTTTCCTTTGTTAATTTCGCTACTCCAGCCTGCAGGAGCCTCTGGCTACAGGTTTTGAGGAATTATTGACTAAAGGAAAAGGTAATTTTTCAGGTTAAAAATGGTTTCCCTCCCTTTAATTTCAGATAGAGTCCTCTGAGAGTAAAGAGGCCTGGAAATTCTCTAATATTTGGAGAGAATATTTGGGGATGAAATATTCAAATCCAAATGTTAAGCACAGTCCTATTCAGCATGGCCTGCTGATCACGATGTTGCAGCAGTTTTAGTTAGCTAGTGCATAAATTAAGGAGAATGGCAAAGGAGGCAAAGTGTTCACTTGCCATTTCCCAGACAGAGCGGGCAGTCATCTTGCACAAAAAAGTACCAGGGGTAGCAAACGAAAGTAAACATGTGCTAATAAGAGGTGTATGTTTTTTGGTTTACTTCCGGCAGCAGAATCTTTGGACCCATCCCATTGTAGAAAGACTTCAGGTTGCTTAAAATCTCTGGAAAGAAGACAGACTAGGAGGAAAGTCCCCTCATTAAATTCTTATCATTTGACTGGTCCCTATGTACTCTAAAACTTCCACTGTTTGGTTGGGGGGGTGGGTCAGAAAGAGGGTTTGGATCAGTGATAGGTAGAAGAACCATTCTAGATAATATAGTACTGTACATTCTGGTTTTAAGTTATTTGTATGAGAAAGGAAGGATGGAAACCAAACCTCACAAGAGTGTTTCTGGCAATCTTCGTGATGCTCAAAAACCCCAACAACTTTTGCTAAGCACAGCAGAACGTTGGATATACAGGTTGGACCAAAGTTCTTGCCCCATCAAATCTATAGCTGGTTTGAATTTGTCCTTTTCTAGTTTGGCTCGTTGTACAAAAGGAAATGGTCTAAAACACTGAGTGAGTAAGATATCCCCAGGATTTATGTACTGTTTTAGTTTTTTACTCTTATTAATGAGGCGGTTTTCCCCACTACCCCACAGTCAGAGCATAAGTAAAACTAGAGATTGGTCTGAACTACAAAGTTAGAATCTGAACAATCCCAAAGTTAGGGGGTATTTGTATGCAGGGATTAAACTGTGTCCATCTCTAATGCAAAGAATAATACAGGATATGCAATCCTAACAGAAACAAGAAAAAAATAATTATTCTTGACAATCACTGGTTATGCAGCAAACAAAAAGGGGTGCAGGGGAGGAGACAGAAACAGATTCCTGGTCTAATATTTTTTGCCAAGAAAAAGTGGTCTGATCATACACCATTTATTAGGATACAGACTCTTGATGAAGAATAACCAAAGCCTAAAGATGAACCATGTTTAACTTCACACCTGACACTGTAGGATACTTTGCCATTTTTTTGTCTGAGGGATTTTTAAGAAGAGGTGTCACTTAAAAGTTGAAGTGCTATCAGTCTGTCTGGGAAATGTCTGTCTGAAGGAATCTTGCGGTCTCTAAATTCTTGTCTGTTGCTGTCATCAGTTAAATAGCCTTATATCTCTTCTCCAAGAATTATAAGCTAGTAGAATTGCTAAAGCTGGCCTCAGAGGAAGATGGGAAAATGTCCATTGTACAATCCATCATTTGTCTGCTTTAGAAATGTTTAGATGTGAGGACTTACTGTCTTGTAAATGGGAGTGCTGCTGAAAATATCCAACTATGTTCTAAATCTGAGAAGAAATGAACAAAAGGTGGGAAGTTAAATGGGTCAGGGGAAGAGTGCTGGGCAAAAGAGCCTTCCATCTTTCTACTGCTGGTTAAAGCTAGCCTTAGCCAACTACTGACTGACTGTTGACATGCTCTGAAGGCTGGTCAGTGACCTATGAGAATCGCAGTTCAGTCTGTGTACTCATGTCTTAAAACCACACTTCACAAATAGCATCCTGGTCACAGTCTCAGCGCAGAGGAAAGAAATTATATCTAAGTATGGAGTCTCTGCATCAGGGAAGAGACACGTTAGGACAGGATAGTTTGGGGAAACTTTTGAGCTCTATAGTACCTGTTCTATGGATAAACTCACACCCTTGAAGACTGAAGCTCTAAATTCACTGACACACATAAAAAAATAATAAAACAACACACAGTAAAAGCCATTGAAAGTTAAAATTTTTCTAAGCATTAGTGCACTGTTACCACAGATATCGCCTATTATAAGAACAGGGGAAAGCGGGTACACGCTGAAGTACTGCTGCATGCTCTTGTAGCACTTCACATTTTCAAAGTCTTGTACAAACATTAACTAATTAATCCACATCCACTGTTATTAAATACACTATCGTATTAAGAACTGACCTAATGTAACCCTAAATGTTAAACAAAAGTGCAGTCTTCAGAAACGATAAAGATGAAGTTCATAAATACATGTAACCGTGAGGAGTCCATCTCATCGCTTCTTTCACAAACATTTAATCATTTTAAAGATATTAGCCAAACTGATCTCTGGTTGGTGTAAGGCCACTAAGTTACACCAGAAGTGAAGTTGGCCCATTAAGGAGCAATTATCATCAGAGGAACTCTGCTGCATGCTGTTTCTGCAAAGAGCAATTTGATTTAGTGACACTGGTCTCTATGCTAGTGTTTACAGGTTTAAAGGATTAGAGAGCCCTTTAGATTTTAAAACAGAAGATCCTGGAGGATTTTGTTTTTAACTCCAGTTTATTTCCTAAATCATACATTAATGTGATTTTTGGATATGAAATACACAGCGCTAAGTGCTCTAGTGCTAAATTAGTATAATCTAAAAAGAGAGGTTTAACAATGGAAACACTAGGTCTCTCTCTCATTCAAATTGCCTTTTAGGAGCAGAACAAGAATCCTTCTCTCCATATCTCTAATCTTTACAAGAAATACATTCCCTAAAACACATACATACTCACTCTCCTTTTAGGACTATCATGTTTTACTGAAGAGTCATACAGCAAAGTTTACAGACATATTTAAAGATAACTAAGACTGTAAAGTAAAAGCCAGAAGCATCAGTTTAAGAGAGTTAATTTATCTGACTTTTGTCTTGGAGAATAATAAACATATTCACACTAAGTGCATCAAGGGATACCAATTCATACCATAGAAATACCTACTGGAATACAATAAAAAACAGATACAATATACAGAGTTCGTTTAAGAAATATTTCATTCATTTTCTAAGTGTTGTAATGCATGTTATGCACAATGTGTACATAATATTTTTGTTTCATTTCCAGTGCAACTTTCCCGCCCATTGTGCATTTACTTCCACTATAGAAAATAAATAAGCCTGATCCAGTAACATTTCAAGGCTTCTTTATTTATACAGAGCCAAAAGTAATCAACGACTGTCTCCTACTACTAGCAATACCTCTTCAGGCACTGGGGGGATTATTTTGGAAGTGTTTCTGGGACAGAAGATAACAATACTGGAAATATGCCTAAGTGCCTTGGCAGAATCTGGGAGTGAGCCAACGTAACTGCTCCCCTTCTGAATATTTTAGGATGTTTTTGGACAAGGGGATCGCTCTCTTCTATGTTCTATAGTTTTCAGGAAGTTTAGAGTATAGCATATTTTATGCCATTTATACCTATGGGATTCGCAAAAAGAAAAGGAGGACTTGTGGCACCTTAGAGACTAACAAATTTATTTGAGTGTAAGCTTTTGTGAGCTACAAGATCTGATGAAGTGAGCTGTAGCTCACGAAAGCTTATGCTCAAATAAATTTGTTAGTCTCTAAGGTGCCACAAGTACTCCTTTTCTTTTTGTGAATACAGACTAACACGGCTGCTACTCTGAAACCTAAGGGATTGTGTCAGCTTTGGAGCAACTGAGAGTTAACTTTTCAAAACTTGACATAAAGTTAGTTTTTTAAAAAATATTATGGCATGCTGAGAAAGAAAGAGTAATTTTGGTGTCTTGCACGTCTGTTAGGTATTGTGTCATTGTATCAATACACTTATATTAAATGTACAGTGGAGCTCCCTCTGGCTAGCAATGTGCTTATGACTTCCAAACTAATGGATAAATAAGTAATAGATATTAAAACATCAGCTATTGTAAATATTGTCACTGGTACAGTTCAACTACTCTTGTGAGAACACTGTTAATAAGAATACAGGGGATTTATGAGACGGTTGGGGTGAGGTACAGACTTATACAGGCTGTCAGCATGAATATTAATAGGAACCGTGCACATATTTTTTCATACCATTGACATAGTGGCATGCAGATTCGTAACATGAGAAAAATGTTATTCAATCTGGTTATTAGGATCAATTAGATTATGAGACATTTTCTATCTATTTTCATGAGTTTTGGCTAATGTCAGTTCAATGTTTATCAGTACTAATTGTGTCCATAGAAACAATGTTTAAAGGCTCTAGCCAGATGGATTTTTTTCTTTGTTTATTGGCCACAATTCATGAGATTTCTTGATTCATTTGATTTATTGGATTTGGTTTATTGGAAGGACAGAATTGATTCAGAGAATAGAAGAGTTCTCAGCACTTTTTCTATGAAACCTAGACCCTGGGCTTTGCAAAAATCCATCTAGAAATAGTCAGGGCCCTTTTCCTCAACCCTTGTTCATATATAGGAAGTGATCCCACACTTGCTCAGCTTTCTCCAGGTATTTTTAGTTTGTCTTTCTCTATGTAGTGTTTTGTTCAAGTATGCTTGCTCATTGCAAAACATTCTCCGAAAGAGCTCTATTATGGCCAACAGGAAACAGTAACAATGCCCCTGTTGTATGTTTCCCTTTTAAGGGCAAGCAGCATGCTTTGTGTACATATTACTACTGCCCATCCCCTGCTTGTAGGCATCTGGGTTTACACTATGAACTGTATATCTGCTTGAGCCAGGTAACAAATCAATGTGATAGAAGGGTACAGAAATATTCTGTGTTCTTGATCTCAGTGCTTCCACACACATACAACCCCTCCTTCAACATTATTAATTAGTACAGTTATTATTTATGAAGCACTTTGAAATGTGCGAGGGACCTCAGAAAACTAGTGCAGACATGGAAGGACAATCTAAATTCAAGATGTCTTAAGAAAGGATCATAAACAGGCAGATGGATTGAGGAAGGTCAAGTTAAAGTAAGAAATGTCACATCGTCATGGTTCTGGAACTTTTTCTCCTTACCTTACTTTTTCCTCTCTTTTCACTGGTGAGAAGGCAGAAGTGAGCTTTTAGGAAGGATTTGACTGTGGTGAGGGAAGTGTATTGATGACCAAGTTTGAAGATATCATTGCAACTATAGTGCCATCATGGAAAAAGGTAGACAGGCTGTGACATGAGGGGATGAAGGGACATCAAAGCTAGTATCACTGGTGGAGCCAGAAGGGGGACAGATGAAGATGAGAGGAGACCATGTCAGAGATATTGGCCGAGGCTATCCAAAGTAGAGTCTCTCAGATAATAAAACCAGTGGGGAACCAATGGAGTAACAATCAAAGCAATGAAAAAGAAAATATGGGTGGATCTTTACTATATCCACATAAGAAGGCATCACATTTTGCTGTTAGCCGATAATGGTGATACACTTGTGAGTGGTTGCCTGCTTTTGTGTCTAGTAGATAAAGAACAGGGCACAGGAGTCAGGTGCCTGGGGTCCCTTCCTGACTTACTACTTTGTCTGTGTCCTTGGGCAAGTCACTTAATATCTTTATGCCTCTGTTTATCTATTTGATAAATAGAAACAACAATAATAATACAACACTGTTTCCTTGTGATAATGAAAGAATGTTTCTAAAAGCACCAGTGCCCACTACTAAATGTATACTCAAGTATACTAAATGTATACTCAGGTGGCAGAACTCCACCCATGTACATAAACTCATCGAAAACTGAGAAAACAATTCTACATCAGATGGCCAGCAAGAATAGCTGGAGCCAATCAGCTTGCTTCAGTTACTTCAGCCTTTTCCCCTTAATCACAGGTGCATAAACTCAGGATAGACACCTGAAAACATTACTCTTTCTAGCTAGGAGTCCCATCTTCAGACAAATGAAATTTTGAAAATTTTCAGACCGCTTTACACTTGATGTACATAACAGTCATGATACTTGCACAATCCATGTCTACGTCTTTTTCAATGTCACTAGAAGATAAATGCAAGATAAATGCCAGGTAGTTGTGGGTTGTAAATTGATAAGATGGCACAAAGAAAAAAGAGAAATCTCTCCTGCAATATACTTTTTCAAAGCCAGTCCTCACACAGTATGGTTCATTACATGTTATCTCAGATGCCTCCAGCACAGCACCACTACCCAGTCTCTCCACATGGTATTGCTACCCACCTAATAAATGTTGCAAAGGGAGATAAGGACAAAAAGTCTGAAGGAGAGGTGAAGACAAAATGAGGGCAATACAAACATTTTCCTACCTGAAACCGAAGAAAGCATTTAGCCTATCACCGCAGATGAAGCAGAAAGGGCAATCAAAACACTGAAAATAGTTAAAGCCTAGGGACTTGATCACCTCTCCCCCAAATTTCCAAAGAGCCTGGGAAAAAATGAGCAGGCAATGGCTAGCCACATTTCTATCTGGAATCATCCAGGAGAATACCATACCTAAGACCTGGTGCAGAGCACAAGTAATAGCCCTGCCAAAACCTGAGAAAAAATACTGACATCTCTTTGCAAAGCTGCATGCACAAATTGCTTGAAAGGCTTATCCTTCAAAGAACTGCCCCACTATTGAGGAGAGCCTGAGTGTAGTCCAAACAGGCATCAAACCACAGCACTTGTGGTCAGCTCCTAGCACTTATCATCTACATGAAGAATGGCTTCCAAACTAGGCAAAAGACATGTGCAGTATTTCTAGATCTTTCTACTGCACATGACACAATTTGGCATACAGGCCTAGTGTACATTGGCCCTACTGAAGTGTGTTATGGCTGTGGAACTATTGCTGGCAAAAGACCAGCTCCTGGAGGTCCCAAAACAATGGTCTACCTCAGGGATCAGTTGTAGCACTGACACTTTTCAACCTCTTCATAACTGACCTTCCCAACACTACTGTCAGGCATTTATTTACACAGACTACATCTGTCTGGCAGAACAGTACTAGGATTTTAGTCACTTGAAGTAGTGCTGGCCAAAAAGAGGATGTACCACACTATTGGCTCAGATCTTTCAACACAGGACTAGCAGACAGTTGAATTAAACTATACTATGAGACCAAGTAACCTGGCCTGGCCAACACTGTCCCTCCTGACATCAGGTGACAAGTTACCTTGCAGAATTTGCTCCTTATGATGCAAGACATGCCACATTTACCCCTGTTTAAAGATGTGTTTAAGGCACTGAGTCATCATCTCAGCTCCTGAATGGTTAAGACACTTAGACTTACACACTTGACTTGATTGTCTAGATAGAGGTAATCAGAATATATATACCAATTGCCTCTACCTAGATACTAGAGAGAGAGAGAGAGAGAGAGAGAGAGAGAGTTCTCAAATGTTAACATGCATTAGATCATGTGCCAAACAGAAAGATGAAGTATTAGGGAAAGGAAAAACACAAAGGTTAAGCCCAACTAAAACTGCCATCGTGATAGGTAGTATTGAAGGGGACCCTCAAAAAAAAATCTCATTGTGGCCCAGATGAAACTGGAATGACAAAGCAAACCATGAAAATACACTCTTCAGGCTGCCTGTATGGAGGCATATCCATGATGGACAGGGTTTGCGTTAGAGTGAGCCATTGTTGCTCTACTTGGGTGGTTGAAGGTGTAAACCAATAGCCGACTAATGCACACCCTGGAATGGCTTATTGCATTAGTAGTCTATTATTGCATTGCTCTGGTGGCTTAAATACCTGCACCAGTAGCCTTCATGTAAGGCACACCCTGAGGTGGATTATTGCTACATTCCAAAAGCAACAAAAAGTAGGTTCTAAAAAGTACTTGTAGCCTGGTGAAACTAAGAAATACTGGAAAATGCAAAAGAAAGACAGGGTCATGTTTCAGGCTATTTCCAAATCAAAGAAGTTCACACTAATTTGGATAAGCTACATTTGAATGTTTATCTGAACCGCCAAATAACTTTCAAGATTTACTCACCCTAGTTGCCTGAAGTCCTCAATATTTTTATGTATCTTTATCTTAATATAGATACAGAGGGCACTTACACAAACTAACTGCCACTAAGGACAATATTTGATCCTTTGTATGCTACTCTGCATACAGAATTGATATACGACTATTAAACAATAGCTGAAGACTCATTAGCCTTCATGATAAATCTCAGTAAAGATTTGTGATACTAATAGAATACTTTTAGCAATCAGTTTTACATTGGATAAAATTACTTGTCCCACCCCTTTTCCATCTGTTCAAATTTATTGCTTTTCTGAAATCTGTCCCAGTTCTCCTCTAAAATATAGCGGATATTAACTGTGGAGATAGCAAATCACAGAACTTTGTTGAATGTCATGAATATTATTGCTATTCCATCAGCCAAATTCATGCCATATTTAAGTGCTGGCTACGTGGTCAGGCATCCAGAACCTGTTGCAAGCAGAAGGAAGTGTCTAGTCCATTCCCTCCATTCTAGTGCAGCAAAATCCAGTAACTCCCCTATTGCTCCAACTCTTTAAAAGTTAAAAGCAATAGTTTCCAGACCACACAGTGGATGGGTGGCAAGTGATTTAGGATGTTAAAGTGATCAGAGTGAGATCATAGAGTTTCCCTCCCATCTTCATTTTAGGATTTCTCCCCTTTTTAATAACCTCATTCCAGATCCTCCTCTCAGACTCTGCAGTGTTACAACAGTGCCCCCAAAGGGTACTCAAGTACAGTGCGGTCTTAAAGGGGCTTAAATCATTCTTAGGGTATGTAAACACTGCAATCAGATAGCTGTCAGGGGCCAGCCTTGGGTGACTTGGGCTAAGGGGATCACATTCAGGCTTGGACTGCAGCCTGAGCTCTGGGATTCTCCCACCTCACAGAATCCTAGAGCCTGGGCTCCAGGCTGAGCCAGAACATCTGACTACATCACAGTTAAACCGCCCCGTTGCCCAAGCCCCATGAACCTGAGTCAGCTGGCAGGAGTCAGCTACGGGTGTCTACTTGCAGTGTAGACATATCCTTAGAACTCAGACTCCTGCTCATCAGTGTTATAAAGGTCCCTAAAATTAACACCACATTCCACTTTCTGTCAGCTAAGTAATGGATCTTGCCCGTACAGCTATGTTAGGTTATACTGAGATTAAAATCCTGTATCAAATCACTGAATTTTGCCCTTTGGGTTTTGGAATGATTGGTAAATGCTCTAAATGGATAAATGGCAAGCGCTAAAAGATACTTTGATCATTTGAGAGGGAGAGAAAAAATAGTTTGCATTTTTAAAAAAAATATTTTGTACTTTTGTCAAATTATATTACTTGTACTGTACACATCAAAATAAAACACTATACAGTAACTAACACCTGGCCCAACCTGCAGAGTTTGAATTGAATCCAAATTCTTAAATTTGGGAGTTCGATAGTGGATGGATCTGGGGTTCAAGATGGGACAGAGGTTGCAAAGTTTGCAGACAATACAAAATTACTCCAGATAATTAAATCCAAAGATGACTGCAAACAGTTATGAAGGGATCTCACAGAACTGGGTGACTGGGAAATAAATGGCAGATGGAATTCAGTGCTAATAAGTGCAAAGTAATGCACATTAGAAAATATAATCCCAACTATATATACACAAAATGATGGGGTTTAAATTGGCTGTAACCACTCAAAAAAGAGATCATAGGGTATGTCTACACTACGAAATTAGGTCAAATTTATAGAAGTCATTTTTTTAGAAATCGGTTTTATATATTCGAGTGTGTGTGCCCCCACAGAAAATGCTCTAAGTGCATTAAGTACATTAACTCGGCAGAGTGCTTCCACAGTACCGAGGCAAGCATCGACTTCCGGAGTGTTGCACTGTGGGTAGCTATCCCACAGTTCCCGCAGTCTCCGTTGCCCATTGGAATTCTGGGTTGAGATCCCAATGCCTGATGGGGCTAAAACATTGTCGTGGGTGGTTCTGGGTACATGTCGTCAGGCCCCCGTTCCCTCCCTCCCTCCCTCTGTGAAAGCAAGGGCGGACAGTCGTTTTGCGCCTTTTTTCCTGAGTTACCTGTGCAGACGCCAGACCACGGCAAGCGTGGAGTCCACTCAGCTCACTGTCACTGTATGTCTCCTGGGTGCTGGCAGATGCGGTACTGCATTGCTACACAGCAGCAGCAACCGATTGCCTTGTGGCAGCAGACGGTGCAATAGGACTGGTAGCCGTCATCGCCATGTCTGAGGTGCTCCTGGTCACCTCTGTGAGGTCGATCAGGAGTGCCTGGGCAGACATGGGCGCAGGGACTAAATTTGGAGTGACTTGATCAGGTCATTCTCTTTAGTCCTGCAGTCAGTCCTATTGAACCATCTTATGGTGAGCAGGCAGGTAATACGGATTGCTAGCAGTCCTATTGCATCATCTTCTGCCGAGCAGCCATGAGATGTGGATGGTATGCAGTCCTTCTGCACCGTCTGCTGCCAGCCAAAGATGTAAAAGATAGATGGAGTGTATCAAAACAAGAAATAGACCAGATTTGTTTTGTACTCATTTGCAAACCACCCCCCCCTTCTGCCCCCCGTCTAGGGGACTCATTCCTCTAGGTCACACTGCAGTCACTCACAGAGAAGGTGCAGCGAGGTAAATCTAGCCATGTATCAATCAGAGGCCAGACTAACCTCCTTGTTCCAATAAGAACAATAACTTAGGTGCACCATTTGTTATTGGAACCTTCCGTAAAGTCCTGCCTGAAATACTCCTTGATGTAAAGCCACCCCCTTTGTTGATTTTAACTCCCTGTAAGCCAACCCTGTAAGCCGTGTCGTCAGTCGCCCCTCCCTGCATCAGAGCAACGGCAAACAATCGTGCATCTGAGTTGAGAGTGCTGTCCAGAGCGGTCACAATGGAGCACTCTGGGATAGCTTCCGGAGGCCAATACTGTCGAATTGTGTCCACAGTACCCCAAATTCGACCCGGCAAGGCTGATTTAAGCGCTAATCCACTTGTCAGGGGTGGAGTAAGGAAATCAATTTTAAGAGCCCTTTAAGTCGAAATAAAGGGCTTCATCGTGTGGACTGGTGCAGGTTTACATCGATTTAACGCTGCTAAATTTGATCTAAAGTCCTAGTGTAGACCAGGGCTTGGAGTCATTGTGGATAGTTCTCTGAAATCATCTGCTCAGTGTGCAAAGGCAATCAAAAAAGCTAGCAATGTTAGAAACCACTAGGAAAGGGATAGACAATAAAACAGAAAATACCATAATGCCACTATATAAATCCATGGTGATGTAAAAATCATGAATGGTGATCAGAAAGTGAATAGAGAAGTGTTATTTACCCCTTCACATAACACAAGAGCCAGGGGTCAGCCAATGAAATTAATAGGCAGCAAGTCTAAACCAAACAAAAAGAAGTACTTCTTCACACACCGCACAATCAACCTTTGGAACTCATTGCTGGGGATGTTGTAAAGGGCAAAAGCATAACTTGGTTCAGAAAATAATTTGATAAGTTCAGTGAAGATAGCCATTGATGAACCTATTAGCTACGATGGTCAGCGATGCAACCCACACTCTGGGTGTCCCTAAACCTCCAACTGCCAGAAGCTGGGACTGGATGATGGGCTGGATCACTCAAATAAATTGCCCTGTTCTGTTCATTTCCTTTGAAGCATCTGGCACCAGCCAATGTTGGAAGCCAGGATACTGGGCTAGCTGGACCATTGGTCTGACCGAGTATGGCCATTCTTATGTTCCGATGGCCCAGATCTGACAATTAAATTCAAATAAATAAATTAGCACAAAACATTTGGAATTTGTTTTCTGGAGGCCCCCGGCACCTCAAACACCATGCCCTTCATTTGTATACACATGCACTGAGGACCTGGTTCTGCCGTCACTGAAATCAGTGACAAATCCCATATTGATCTCACAAGGCACAGGACAAAATAGGTTTTGTCTACACACAGAAATTGCACTTGTTTAACTTAAATCATTTTTTGAATCATTTTAATTAACCTGGTGCAAAACCCTGTACAGATATTCCCAGTTTGGAGTAAGAGTGGCTTATTTCAGTTTTAAATTAAACCTGTTCCTAACTGATTTAAGTTAAATCAACATAAACTGAGTTTCTACACAGCCTTTTGTACCTTTTTAACTAAATCAATTTTAATCACACCTTGAGTTAAACCTGAGCAACTTTTTTTTTAAAATAGAGACTAGTCCTTAGTCCTTTGTCTGTACCCCCATGAAAAAACACTGAGTACATACCTACCATTTTATACTGTACATCATTTTCATGCTTTGTGGTTCTAGCTTCCATCCATTCAACTTTCTTAATGGATCATTTTAAATTTGATGTCACAATAATGTGTTCCTTTGATTCACAGTATATGCAGGTTCTCCCTCTCTTTTTTAAATATGTAGAAGTCATAACTCTATGGCGAGGGTTCATACAGTAACCTTTTAATTCTGGCATGTCCACTAAAGGGTTACAGACATTTCTGTCCCAACAAGCATTTATGGTTTGACAAATTTATTCTTAGTGTCAATTTAACACATGTGTTTTGAACTTAAATTTGATATACACCCTGATGTTTTCTATTAGATCATATAAACAAGTATTTGATTTAAAACAGATTTTTTTTGTTGCTTGGCTGAGGCAGAGAGGAGAAATAAACATCACTCTTCACAGGGATACAGATGAGGTGGTAATAACATTAAATAAAACTAGTAAAATAAGAAAAAAAATATCACTAGTTTGAGGAGCAAAAAACCAGCACCACAATCCTGTTTTGTGTACTGACCTTCTGGACAGTAATAGTTCCTGCGAATTAGTTCCCTATTGAATTCAATCAGAATGGGGTTTACCTAATTTTTCCTGGGAAAGGGCAATCTGTCACCTTTAAAGACAGACACTCAGTAGGTATCAATACAAAATGCAAGAATGCAGTGTTCAGCATTGGTTTCTGCTGTGTGGGAAGAATCCCTTTTCCTCACTCACATATTTTAATTGCCGCTAAAAATTACTCTCCTTCTTACTCCTTGTGTTTTGTAAAATTATGAGACTGCAAGTTTGCAGACACAGCTTGGAAACTTTAAAATCTAAGAGGACTCAAGTGAGAGCATTTCCTTCCACCCTGGGGGATTACTGCCGTAATCAAACTTTAATGAAAGGAAAACCTCAAAGGAGCAGTGTGTGTTGCATGTTTCTTTGTGGAAATATTCCCAACTCAGAGAGGGCCAGTTCACGGTCAGGATGCCTTAAGGAAAAGACAAAACAAATTTGGATACTAGCATCCAGTTTGTCTTTGTAAATAAGTGACTGGCCAACACAGAGATATAGGGCTGATTTCAAAACAGTGCCACAGCTCATCACATTGCTAAAGTTAATATTTGTAAAAGAACCAAGTTTCAAAGCTGATTTGGTAAAGTATATTGCACAATCTACCCAAGCAGATGCCTTGAGGGAATACATCCATTAATTTACATTATTCTTGCTGCTGCTACTATACTTGCTCTTATCTAAGGAAATTATTCTGCAGCAGGTCAAATACTTTACAGAATTAGGTTCTAAGTGATTAAGCAGTCTTCATATTATTTTATTTCAGGCAGAGAAGGGCATTGATCCTCCTGACCTGCATGCAGTTAGAATGAATGGGAGACTCAGCTAGTGAGAAGATGATAACCTAACATCTGTGTTGCTTAAGCAGAATTTGGGGCTGGCATTCAGCTTTGTTGATTCATCAGCACATGGGGCATATAATAAGGAACTGACACCAATCTATAAATGAAAAACATCCCTATAAATAATCAGAACATTTAATCCCCCCCACCAAAAATACATAATACAGACAAGCTAGAATGAAAGGTTAATTGAATTACAAAAGTCAGAGTCAAAAAAGACCCATTAGATCACCTAGTCCATCTTTCTGCCAGTGCAAGATTGAACTCGTGTTTGCCAATGTCTCAAGAGAGGAGATTGCCGTTGTGTCTCTTAGGAGAGGGAAGGGTTTCAAAGATGGTTTAGAAATGTGTATGCATCACTAATTCTCATTTTGTTCTCCACATAGCTCTGCTTTTATTGAAATTCTAAATCAAAGAAATTCATGGGAACTTGTAAAGTCTCTTACCTAATCCTGCACTACTTCCATAAGCAAAACTCCTAGCTTCAATAAAAGCTTCACACACACATAAGACTTAACAGAACTTATTCTAACCGCGAGGGTTGAAAACCACGTGCTTTATCACCACATCTATTTGCAATGGAGATAATTTTCCATCGCTCTAAAATCCATTTGGAAAGACGAAGCTCTGTTAGTTTACATGAGAACTATCTCACCAACAGCAGAACATCCACTTACCCCAGTGTGCATTGGAACTGGCATCAATTCTTTCATTGAAGGAATCAAGCAGGGAGCCTTTCAGAACTGCTTGGAGCTTATTGGCCTCTGGCCTCTATCTGCTAATCTACTCATTGACACTTTGACACAGGGAGTCATTTGTAAAAGGTGGGAAGTTTTAAACAGTACCCAGAGACATGTAGAAAAAGCACAAAGAGCTCGCAAACTCTGTGTACGTGTTTTACAATATTCCCAGAGAGCACGTGAATAGCATTTACTCCTAATGAAAAATCCAAACAGGATAGAAATGGGTACATTGCAAAAGGAACCTCCCCCCTCTTGCAGTGCCTTTTAAAGCCTCATCTTTTCACAGTTAAGATTCAATCTAGTTCATTTCCTGATGCAGCAGATATGAGATCTGGAAAACCAAATTGTCTCTCAGTCCTTCATCAGCTGCAGCCAGTGAGATATACTTTCAAACAGCCCTGAGTGCAGTACTGCAGAGGTTTCAGCTGAATTGATTAAGAACAAATATTTCTAAGAAAAGAGTAATTTTGCCTAAGTAAATTGTAATTGTCTTTTAATTAATCTGAAGTTCTGTCAGTGCAGAGCTAATCTAGAAAATAATACAAAATTGACTAGCACATTGACTCTCAGTGGGTTTCCTGTGAAATACGTAGTTTACTGGAGAGCCCATGAAACATGCCTTAAGGAAAAGACAAAACAAACTTGGATACTAGCATCCAGTTTGTCTTTGTAATTAAGTGACTGGCCAACACAGAGATATAGGGCTGATTTCAGAACAGTGCCGCAGCTCATCACATTGCTAAAGTTAATATTTGTAAAAGAACCAAGTTTCAAAGCTGATTTGATAAAGTATATCGCACAATCCACCCAATCAGATGCCTTGAGGGAATACATCCAAATTCAGACAGCAGTATTTTGGACCTCTTTAAAATAATGGCTAGGATTTTGTATTGGATCACTGAGCAATTTGTATCTGCTAAAACACAAAATAACATTTTAGAACCTTACACTTTTTTTTTAAGTCTCTGGAGCTAACACAGATATGCCAGAGGGAGCAGGGGGTTCTGTTGCTTCCCGAGCATCACCAACAGATTTGTTTACTGAGTTCAGTTACATGATCAATCAATTACACCTGAGGCAGTTGGTCTGCTACTCAGTTTTTCTATTCTTATCCACTTGGGGCAGGGTGAAGGGGAAAGAAGGGTGACTGGAGGCATATGTGACTTTAGGTCAACATTATGCTCCCAAATATTTTAGGGCCATACAGAGGGCCTGCCCAGCTACAGCAGTCTCTGAAGATCCTCCAACCCAAGCCCCGGTGTCCCTACAGCAATGTTTAGCCCTGTGGGCCTGAAGTCAGGTGGCCTGGGCCAGCCATGGCTGTGCCACGGGTCTTTTATTCCAGTGTAGATGTGCCCTTAGTCACTCTGAAGGGCAGCGTTTAGGACAAACCCCTCTCCTCAGAATTTTCTACTGGCTAATTTAGGCAGCTCTGCATGCTGTCTTTTGTGGATCCCACTTTTAGGTGCCTAACTCTCTCTGTGGATTGTGTTGGGACTCTGAATTCCACTGGGTGGCAAAACACCTAAAGTTGGGTGCTGCAATGCTGAGCATTGCAATACCTAAATCCCTTGCTGATTCCAGCCCCTAGTGTGCCAAAGAATCAGGCCCAATTAGGGCATAACTGGAAGACACTGAGATCAGATGTGTGTAAATGAGGACATATTCTGACCTGCTGTATCTTTATTACTAGTGATGTTGCATGAGGAGAATCCAGTCTGCATGTCAAATTCCTAGCTAAATTCTCAGGGCTGGCAATTACAAAAATCATCATTAGTATTTTTGTTATAGAAGGTACTCTCAGACAAACGTGAAACCCCACAGTGTCATTTTTATATGTACAGTCTTCAGAGTGGAAAAATACTAAGCAAAATCATGTTGTGAAACATAAAGCAAAAATATTTTCCACGTTCCCGGCCCATGTATGTCAGATACATAAACTCAAATTATTGTTTAGTTATTCTCATGGGGTGAGTTTTAATGCACATACATTATAAACATATTAATATAAAGATGGCAAGACATGACATGAAATACAGATGCTTGTAACATGTCACTGGCTGAAACAATTAATTTCTATGTTCCCATTGAACTAGGACGTTAAAGTTTGGTACACTTATTCATTACGGTCAGCTGAGGCAGTTGTGCTGGATATGAAATGACATTTAGGTCACTTTAGCTCACCCCAGTTTTATTTATTAGGCTTAAGTCAAGAAAATGTCCATAAGTATGTTTATTCAGTACTTGATTAGAAAATATTATTAAGTTCAATGTTACATACTGCTATAGTTGCTCCCGGTCAGTTGTATATTTCATTATAGTGTGTTCAATCACAGACATTCAAAAGAATGTTAATGGCAAAACACTGGTATAAGGAAAGCGACTTCATCCTATGCATTGTGAATCTAGTACTTTCACATGTTTTAAGGGGGCCTGAAGAAAAATATGTTCTTCTGATACCTCATTAATATAACCTGTCCAATGCTTCTGCAGCATTTTAGATTATGGTGAAATTACTTAATTCCACTTTTACTATACATCAGAAACACTTCAAGCAGTATTAGTAGGAGGCTGGAAAACTGCATATGTATGAATAATGGATCAGTGACTAAAATGAAAGTGTCCCTTTATTGATCACAGGATGCTTTTGTTGATCAAAATAATAAATATTTCAAAGCCACAGTTTGCCACTGCTGCTGATGTGGATAGCCACGTATGCTCAAATGGTTCATGATGTTTTCTAATGGCTCATGATCAGACTGCATATCCACCTTGTGCCCAGACATGAACTGATGGAATTGTTCCATTCCAAACTGCCAGTAGCTACTTGTCTATCTGAGCACATCTCCTTTCTGTGTCTGTCAGAGCTCTACTTGAAAATGCTATGGGCTACTGGCTTTGTATCAGTGAAGCTCCAAGGCCTCCTTCTGCAGCATCATAGTGTAGCTCCAGATGTTTTGCAGGACTGTAGTACTTTAGGTCTGGTGTCTTATTTATGATTTTTTTTACTTTCAAATGCCTGTTCTTAGATCTCTGACCATTCTCATTGTGTATTATCTGTCTCAAGGGTCTCCTGACTCCGTGGCCAGTGCTTTACCCACTAGGCCACCCCGCTTTAATTGATCTAATTTTCTTAGGATCTAGATGGAGTCCCTCAGAAGCCAACAAATGTCCAATGTAGACATTGCCTCAATTTTTCTCAGTTTCAGCTTGTCCACATTCAGCCTAATATGCTGCACCCAGAACCTGTTTAGGAATTGTCACACCTTGGTATCATGGTCCTAGATTTCTTCTTCCTTGACATCTTCTTCTCCTGAAATTAAGAATGATGACATTAATTGATGACATCAACAATCTTGATGCGTGAGAGTACCTCTAGTTTCTGGTTCATTTTTCATTGGAATGCCTCTGGGATTGGGCTGATGCCCATAGGTATTTGTATCCAGTGGTACCTGCCAAAAGATGTGGCAAAGTTGTCAGGTGGCTGGTTGGCTCTTCTAGCTCAATGTAGCAGAACCCATTCTTCACATGATAAATAGCGAACACTTCTACCCTGTATAAATTGAGTTGTATGTCTTCAATCCTTGGTAATGGGTAGTGACGTCTTTTCAATATTCTCTTCAGTGGTTTTGGGACAGTGGAAAGCCTCTGTTTACCTGCAGGTTTTCTCACTACTGCTAAACTGCTGATCCACTCTGTGCTAATTTTAATGTGCATAATGATGTTTCTTCTTTGCAGACTTGCCAGTTCCTTCTTCAAGTGGCTCCAGCAGGGCTAATGGCATTCTGCATTTCGGTAGTCTCAGAGGCTGCAAATGGGGTCTATTTCTAACTTCAGCTTGCCCTCTAGATGTCCATCTCCTTCATTTATATGTCCTTATAGTCTGTTAAAATGCTGGACGGGGCCAAAGGTGAATGTACTCCTTCCTCTCTCAAATTGAGTATATTCTGGGGTACTGTAATCAAATACATAGCTTATAGTTCCCTGCTGTCCAGCAGTGGATGGTACTCCTGTGTGTCAACTACTATAAACTCCAAACTATAACATCTCTTGTTTTGCAGAGTTTTTATTGACAGCCTGCATTTGCCCACTGGCCTCAGAATGATTTTATTGTACATCACCAGCACTTAGTCACATTCTCCAGTCTAATATCACTGCTTATCAGCGTTGCTGGGATTACATCGCAGCTGGTTCCACAATCCAGCTGGAATCAAATTGGTTGTTGATCTAATAACATATTTACAAATATGGCAGTTGAATGGCTGGAGCCTTCTTCTGCAGTGCGTGTATATTGAAAGACTTTGGCTCTTCTAAAATCACACTGCAGATATCCTCCTTTTCATTGGAACTTTCTACATATTCAGTGAATGCATCTGCTGCTACTTTTTACTTCCTGGGGTGGCTGAGGCACTGGGATATAAAGTGGGTCTGTTTCCCATATCTCTTGCACTATTGCCTCTAGGCTGGGCACTTTCCTTTTTTGCCTCTTATGTTGCTTTCCACAGAATATACATTGAACCTGTATTCTCACTCAGTCTCTCTCTGTCCTGCTTGCTGGGTTCCTTTAGATTGAGCCTGTGTACTTGTTCTGCACTAGTGGCTGTTACTGTTTTGATCCTTTCTCTGGACAGTTTAGCTGCCTTTTTTATTTTTAGGCATTTCATGAGGGTTAGATCTCTTTTTCTCAACAAATTCTGCTGTAAACTGGAACCACGTGCCCCACAAACCATCCTGTCTCTAATTAAGGAATCTTTAATGTCTCCAAATTAACATGTGGATGCCAGAGTTCACAGCTCTATGTAAGTATCTATTCCCTCTTCTGACGCTTAGTTTAGGGTCAAAATAATCCAGTATCTCTTTACAATCTCATTCTGTCTGCGGTCACAGAATTTATCATATACCTTTATCAGCAATCCCTCTGTTCTGAGTATAATTCCTGGCAACAGTGTTCACTTACTACTCGTCCCTTTTCCCAATAAGAGAGTTTAAAAAAGCTCTTTATCTTCATTTTTCATCATTTCCCCTCATGGCCATTTCTGTATACAGACGCAGTTCTTGCTTCCACTGCTTCCACGGTTGTACTAGATTTCTGTCTGTAAATCCAGCATTTCCAGTGGTCTAAGTCCCTCCTGCTTTCTGTGTGCTCTGTTTCTAAATTATGCTTTGTTTGCTTGTTACACACTCTTCCTGCTGTGGGTCTCACAAGATTGCTGGCACCATGTTTTATGTACCAGGTGCTGGGCAAAACATGAAAGGACTCTGTAAAACTAATCTGTAAAACGTGCAAAACCAGGCTGGCTCTTTATTAAGATGATTGACAGAGATGCTGCAACTGCAGCCAACATTCCACCCATATGCACTCAGACTGCCAGGTACTACACAGGAAAGTCACTACTGGTGGTAGATAGACTGAGTAGGGCATACCTTCCACAATACAGCACAGTTGACTCTGTGGAACAGGAGATAGTCTGTAAACATGCTGCAGTACCTTTGCATTTCTGATGTATGCTCCAGGCAATCCAAAGCACCAAACAAAATGGGGTGCTAAAAGCAATAAAACAGTTCATACTCCTGGTTGATCACATCAGATGGAATAATTGCCACAGATGGTGAAGAGTTTAGAGTTTTAAGAGCTGACATCAGGAGACAGATACATGCTTCACACCACAGGATCGAGGCATACCTGAGATGAACATGTGTATCTACTTCCCAGGCATGAATGTCCAATTCAGAGAGTGTCCATGGAACAGTTTGAGGTGTGCAAAAAGCATAATGATCAACAACAGAAGGCGGCTCTAGAACCTAATGAAATCTCAACCCAATGCTGAGATAAGGTCAGAAGAGACCAATTTGATTTTAATGACAGGAACTACATGGTCACAGTAGATCACTACTCTGATTTCTGAGCAGAGTATTATCTGGAGGACACTTGGGCAAAAAATGTGATGAGGAAATTGAAGGCACTTTTCACAAAGTATGGTATACCTGATGAGCAATGCTCAGACAATGGCCACTGTACACTGCACAGAATTCACATGATTCAACACCAGCATTCAGAAAATGGGAATTTAAGTACAAGACATCTTCCCCTTCCTACAAATCAATCAGAAGGCAGTGTCACCAGTAAAGACAACCAAGAGACTGATGGCAAAGGCAAAACAGATAGGAAAGGATTCCTACCTGGCAGAGTTTTACCATCATGATATACCCTCCCAGGGACTGGATTGTAGACTGATGGGGTGAGGAACCAACACTGCTTCCCAAGTGGGGTAATCTGCTGAGGTCCTGCAGAGGAACAATGGACAGCACACAGATGCAATTAAGACAACACCAAGATAAGCAGGCAGCCTGCTACAACAAAGGAGCTAAGGACCTGAGGCCACTGCTCACAGGGAAGGAGGTCTGAGTCCAGCCATCAAATAGCCGCACAAAGCAATGGCAAAAGAGGACAGTCTAAGCTGCAGTTGGACACAGGTCATATGATGTATGCAGAGTTGTTGGAACCATACCAGTCCTAGGATATTAGAGAGAGTGAGCTGTAGCTCACGAAAGCTTATGCTCAAATAAATTGGTTAGTCTCTAAGGTGCCACAAGTACTCCTTTTCTTTTTGCGAATACAGACTAACACGGCTGTTACTCTGAAAGGTGGATGAGGTTATATCTTTTATTGGACCAGCTTCTGTTGGTGAGAGAACAAAAATTTCGAGCTACACAGAGCTTAGAGACAAAACTGAAGACCACTGCAGAGTAGAGGCAGACAGCTGGCTTACCCTGATAGGGGAGGTCAAGGCCAGAAACAGGAAGACATAGAAAGAGCCTTAGCCATCAGCCATCAGTCTGATGTAGAAGGGTCAGAAGAAACAAGGTATATGAGCAACATAAAAAAACAATAAGACACCACCAAAACAGAATGAAGACAGCAGGAGGATGGAAACAAGTCCCCCATCAACTGTGATAAAATAGGAGGCCTAATAAGCTGCACTGGGTTGGGTAAGATGCCTGTTAGAAACCTCTGGCCTCAGCCAGTTAAAAAAAAATGCTTGCACAAAAGATACAACAACTGTTCAAAGGAAAGATTAGCAACTGGCATGAAGCTTGGAGAGAGGAGCACGGATTGCAGGAGGCAGAAGTTTGCCTGGAAGACAGTCCAAGTACACACAGAATGCTAGCTACAGTTGAAGCATCTCTCTTAATAGTTCTCTTAATAAAGAGACAGTTTAATTTTTCAAGCATGGAGTCCTTTCATGTTATCATTCAGCACCCAGCACACAAAACAGAGAGTAGGAGAGCTGTATCCCACCAAGATCACAGCCCTGCAATAGCCTTCCGGCCTTCCGCACTTTATCTTTGATTAATCAGGGTCACAAGGATGACTGGGTGCCTGGTTACCCTGTCAGTTTGTGTTGTAGCCACATATAAAATGGCATGGTTGTCACAGCCTGTCGAACAATGCATTGTGTGCTGTTTCTATCCTGACAGCAATTGGACTTGAAAGTTCAGGGATGTTCAGGCCCCGATTGGGAGAGTCTTGGAGTTTGGGACAGTTCAGATCCAGACCTGTACTCTGTGGCTCAATTCTGAGTAGTATTGTTTGTGTTTGATCAGATTTGTACAAAAATGAGAGCTAGAGTGACTATGAAACAAAGTTTGGTTCAAACTGCTTGTGTGCGAAGCCAATGCAAATACCATGTCTTTGGTGAAGAACATACAACAAAGCTGCAAATAACACCGACATGCGGGAGATGCCTGTAAGAGAGGATTATCTCTGATCTATCTATCCATATCTATCTATATAAATAAACAGATATTTATTTAACATACCACACAATCAAATCTAATTAGAAGACCAATTATACAAATGCTCTAATTGTCTGAAAGAGCTTTTACAAGTTAAACTGAGTCCAATTATGTGGTCTTTCTTTTGGGTGCTACAGGAAGAACGACCTTTACAGTGTTTCTTTGCTTTGAAATTTCTATATATGCATTACAAGGAGGGGTGGAACATGGGGGAAGTTGAGGGATTCCCTTTAGGAATTGCTGTTTTACATCAATGGCACCAAAAGAGGGCAGCACATGATTTGTCACCCTTTAAAAGTATTTATTCTGTTTGCTCTATTTTGTTGAGTTTAAGCCATGCTTGGGCGCCCTCTGCTGTTCATTTTGTTCTCAGAATTTTAAAAGGAAGAAAATATGAGCTTTGTCCATTTACCTTTTGGCAGCTGGACAAAGAGGGTTGTTTTTTGGGGGGGGAGAGGGGATAATGTTTCCATATTTATTGAATGCAAATTCTGTTTTGTGCTCTTCTTTGCTAGTTAAGGCTGTTATCAACCTTAGGATATAGCTCTCTGTAAAGATATTAATAAGTATTCAAGCAGCAGATGACATCTTCGGACTGTGAAAAAAGAAACACACTAAAATGGCTGTATTAAAGAGTTACAGGAGATATCTTTAGTTGAAACAGCATCATTAGATGGTATTTTGGATTCTCCGCAGTTGATTTCAAGCAGTGTCTTCTTTCCTTTAGCCTTTAGTTGGATCAAAAATAGTAATGGATGAAACTTTAAAAATCTATACATCAAATCTAATTTTGGATTCTTCTTTCTTGGGTCTTCATCTTGAGACAACTATGGTTAATTTTCAGCTCTTCTGAGCACCACAGCCTTACTCTGTCTTTCATGCAAATGAAACTTCTTAAGCTTTTTCAATATCTTATTCAAGCTTTTGGATGTTGATCTAAGCCAAACACCGAAAACATTTGTATTTTTTGGGTAATCATAAAATTCTGGAATAAATTTGAAGGTATACATTTGTTCAAAAAAAACCCCATTGTATTGTCTATAAATATTTTTTCAATATAATGAAATCTCCAAGTCTGAGTTTCATTTACAAAAGGTTTCAGAGTAACAGCCGTGTTAAGTCTGTATTCGCAAAAAGAAAAGGAGTACTTGTGGCACCTTAGAGACTAACCAATTTATTTGAGCATAAGCCACAAAGGCCACTTTAGACTGTTTAGTCTGTACAAAATGGTTTTAAAGTGAATGTAAAGCAGCGTAAATGTAAATGAGAATCAGACCGTCCATTTTTTTTCAATCTGTGTTTCATTGGGTAGGTCAAGGACTTATTAACATCTGCCCACTTCTTACTGCAGCCAGCTGACTGAAAATAGCTGAAAAAAGAAGAAAAAGAGAATATTTTCCCCATTTTGGACATTGTTTAAGTCTTAGCCCATTTTACCTTGAATATAACATCTTAATTCCTATTTTCCACTGTTGTTGTTCAGCTGTATTATGTCAACTCAAAAAAGCATACAGCTTTTATGAAAGATTCTATACAAAAGTTGTCTTGTATTGTTCATGTCATGGCAAAATTTTGCTTGAATTGTTTTTAAAAAATCCTTTGTCCTCTTTTTTTTTTCTTTTAAGCATTCAGCATGTGTATTGAGAAAAAAATGCACCTAAATGCTGTAACAGCAGAGTGACTTCACTTTCCAACTGTCTGCTAGATTTGCTTTGCATAAAGATGTGGACACTTATACGACTGTGTGTGTTTTCTTTCTATGCCAGACAACTAAGAGAGTGGCTCAGGATCACACTGTAGCCTTTTGCTGTGACTAATCTCCCCCGGATTTGGCGTAGCCTTTCAGGCTGCACTTCCTGTCTGAACCCGCCTATGCGCTCTGAAGGCAGAACAAAAACAAAACAAAAATCCGGCAAAGAGCCATTTTTTTGGAGAATGCCAAAACATTTGCTATGCAGGTTGAACTTCAAAGAATCTTTTAAAAAAAATCAGTGCAGAATCTTAGTCATTCTTTGGCATTGTCACACAGTGTAGAGGTCTTTTCTAGGATCAGAGTTGAGCCATTAATAGTGGGGAACTCTAGCTCTCTTCAGTGATGGGAAGGAACTGAAGAGTTTGTGTAATCAGTGCTAAAACAACTTTACTGGAGCTAAGCAAAAGGATTTTTTTCTTCCTTTAAAGAAGAGTTGACTTCAGAATCAACATATTTAACTGGAAGGATTTTTTGCTTTGTTTTGTTTTACAATCTGCAGCCTACAGTAAATTATCCCCAAATTATTTGTGAAAGTGCATCTTTTATGCTTCCCACATTGTATTTTTAAAGACAGGAGAAATAAATAGACTCCAGTGCTCCAAAATACAGTTTATGTAGGCCTGATCAAAAGATTTGCCCTGTTGATGGTATTTAGACTCCTAAGTACCTAAATCCCTTTTGAATATGAGATTTTGGATCTTAAATCAGTTAGGTGTTGCAACACTGAACACAGCAATTTAAAAAATCTGGGCCTAAGTGACCAGCAGAGTGAGGAAGGACTGTCTGTCTACTTGGGTATATTGCCTGTCTGTCTGTCTGTCATTATTTTAACTTCCTACAGCTGTGGTATGTGAAGACTACAAACAAAACTGTTTATCAGGCCTAGTTATCTCTATAAGGATCCTGCAACCCTTAGTCATGTAAACAGGTAGTGATTTCAATGGAATTACTTACAAGTAAGGATCACTGACCAAAAGTTTCAGGGTTCAGCCTACATTTTGTAGTATTTGTTAAATCCTTATTTAACCCCATTATGACAGCAACAACTACCTTACGGGGACCAGAGAGGAAACCAAACTCTGTGAGGCTCACTTCATGGAATATCCTGGAAAGCATCCCCCACCTGGAGTGAACCCTCTTGGATCCTAAGGATGGTCAGGAAAATGATGGCTGTCCCTCTATGTACTCTATTGGTTCCCCCTCACCTGGCACCACAGCTCTTGCAAGAACTATACTGCCAGTGTCTGGGCGCCCCATGGAGAGAATCTAGGCAGTTAGTGTTGTCTGAAGCAGCACTGACTCTCAGTGGCACATTCAAAGGTTTATCCCTGGACTGAGCAAAGGATAGTACTGCAAGCTGGGAGATGCATTTGTCATTGGGAGTTTTTCCCTGAGTAAAGCTCTGAGTCCATAGTGCGTGAATGGTGAGGTAGTACACTTTTATAAAGTTGGAATAATGTATACAGTTAAAGCATATGTTTAGAGCAGCACATCATTACTTAGTAGAGAAAAACTTTTCAGATAGGATTCCAAAATGCAATAGTTTCTAATTCTTAAATAAGGTGTTTGAATTCATAGAATCATAGAATATAAGGGTTGGAAGGGACCTCAGGAGGTCATCTAGTCCAACCCCCTGCGCAAATCAGGACCAATCCCCAATTAAATCATCCCAGCCTAGGCTTTGTCAAGCCTGACCTTAAAAACTTCTAAGGAAGGAGATTCCACCACCTCCCTAGGTAACGCATTCCAGTGTTTCACCACCCTCCTAGTGAAAAAGTTTTTCCTAATATCCAACCTAAATCTCCCCCACTGGAACTTGAGACCATTACTCCTTGTTCTGTCATCTGCTACCACTGAGAACAGTCTATTCCACTGGTTCCCTGTTTGTAAGCTTGGGTTTAGCTAATATCTCAGGATGATTTTTGTTTCTTTATCATTTAGAAAAGCCAGGCATATTTCCTTGATCCATTTGTTTTTCATGAGAGGAAAAAAATAAAGTTATTCCTCCCAATCCTTTCCTGAAATATTCTAGCAGATGAAAATGTTTATAAACAGAATGATTTTAATACCAATCAGATTCTGTATGAAACATCACTCTGATATGCTATTTCTGGAATTAAAAGAAGATAGGAGAGGAAAGGATAAAGACAATATTCATTTACAGGAAACACAGATCCCCACTCCCTCTTACCACCATCCTCTGGAAACAACTCTACGTCACTTTAAATAGCCCTTTGGTAGCCTTTTAAATCTGGTTATCAGTCTTCTTTTATCCACGTTCCATTGATAGATACTTCAACAACACGCAGAATTCCCACACTTTCACTACCTCTAGATCATCCCCCCTTTCCGTGGCATGAAACATAACTAAACATTTCTTTCCTTCTCGGAGATTTATTGTTTTGTAGATAAACTTAATCTCCCTCACTGTCTCCCACATCCTTTCCTCCAAAGCTTGGGCCCACTGCAAATTGAAATCTTGCAGGACATATTCTTTAAGAGGAGTAAAGGGTTGATTTACATAGCAGTATGAAAGAAGCTATCACCTTGCCATCAAGGTGAAAGTAGTGCATTGGACACCTGGAGTCAGCAGATGTTTTTGGATGTTTGTTGTTTAAATATCTCTCTTGCATTTTCAACATAATAGCATTCCCTTCTCTACAAAACTAATTAAAGTATGAAGGCAATGGAGATAGCACGCAATGTCACAATGTAATACAAAGCCATACGGTCCATCCAATAGCAGCACTTCCATTAAGTGCATAGATGATTCATACACATTCCTATTATATTTTCAAAATATACACATGGATAAATTACACATAAGGGAAGTCCATACCAACCATATTTCTCAATTTAGGAAGTTTCTTGTCCGATGAAAGTCAAAAAGGATACCTTCAGTCTTCATGCTGAGGCTCATTTTGCTTACTTCATATTAAACTAATAATCCAGAAATACAGGTTTCAAGTATTTCCTCATTTCGCCACTCCAAATATTTGTGTTTACCTTCTGTGGCAGAACTGGAAGTTGGTGCCTACAAGGAATGCACAGTGCAAACTAACTTGTGATGACACCATGACAATATCACTCATCATATAGTTTTAGCGCAACATAAAAAAGTTAAATTGAAAGGTGATGTTTTTAACCCTGGAGTTTCTATAGATCATTATAGACCTTCCACAATAAATCTTTCCACAATCTAATTAATTTGTCTGCTAAGATATTTTTTAAAAAGAAAGCATTATAATGTTAAAAATTACGCCACACAACTAGAGAAAAAAAATTCTCCTCCAGTTTGATCTTTTAAAAATCCTCTTTTTCAACTTTTATCTTTTCTGTTGCCTAACACTTTTAATTTATATGATCACTTTTCTCTAGGATTTTTAATTCTGCTTATGTAGAAAACTGTATAATCTGCATTACAGATCTTTAATAGGGATGCATACATATGAACATACATAACAGGCATATATATACGCAGACATTCAACATCACATGCATCAACATATAGTATACTGTACAGAGTGCATATTTCATATATTTGCACATAGTCTGGATAAATACATGACCAGGGGAATACTTTATAGACCAAATTTACTGTTTAGAATATTTAGGAGGATCCTTTGAAATGGGAGTAATCTGTTTTATAAACTAAACTCTCAAATCAATTTTGCATATAAAGGACAAAATCACTGCAGTGTAAGACTGTGTAGATTACAAATATGCATTAAATTACATATTGTTGCAGAGGAAGTTTTTTTTGCAGATGATTCACTGAACACTTTTCTCTCTTCCTGTTTGACAATATGTTGCCATGCTATAAAAGCCCTAATGCCCATTTTCAACGATTAACTGTACATCAGCATTACTGCCTCAAATCCACAAGTTTCACATCAAGCATTAAATGGGATGAATATTGATCTGCTAAAGAGGATTTATTTATTTCTAGCTCTATCCAAAGATCAACTGTTAGCAGCTTTTGGTGGATCTGTTGAGCTCTCATAGCACAAAGCTACTGCATGCATGACACTGGACTTGACATTTCAGTTCTGGAAGAAAACCAACAGTAAATTCAGTGCAATAATCCTAGATAAATGAGATGATCACTGGAAAAGCTGAGATAGTTAAGTGGTCTATCAGAGAAGTCCAAAGGATGATATTGAACAGTTGTTACATCGTGACCTGTCTCATGTCAATATGGGCCAAGATCACCATAATATCAGATACTTATATAACCACATTTTAAAAAGCAATATGTCTGCTGCTTATTTTAGAACACCTTAAAATTATTTCCAGTATCGAATGAATATATATGCAATCAATGTATAATGAGATATGTTTGAATAGCAGACAGTTTACCCTTCAATGCATTTTAATCTACCAGCTCTGTAATATATATCTACCAAGTCAGTAATATATGAATAATTATATAATATGAAATGCAAATCTATAAAACTGAGCTGGTAACTGTAAGAAGAATTTAGAATGGCCTTTGAAATGTATTTTCCAGAAAGAATCTGTTCCTATTCTCTGACCCAAAGATCATTCAAATACAGAAGTCAGCTGATCAGAATTTCAAGCAGATTTCAGATGAACCAAGAGCTGTGCTGCCTTTTTTCATTCAAATGCATGGGTGCCAGAGAATGCTGCATTCTTCACTGCCTTTGAAAGCGAACATTTAAAATGCTAACATGAATTATTGTAAAAATTCTGCTGTGTCATGCACACACCAGAATGAGAAACTCAGATAGCGAGAAAAACTATAATTTCATCTGACTATTCATTCCAGGGACTAATAATGTTGTTCCATTCCACTACTAAATTATTCATATTTATTTTATTGCATATTCCTATTAATCTTTGCTAATTCTCTGATTAATCATGAGACAGTGTTAATTGAAGCACACCTGAAAAAGAAACAAAGACGATGAAGCATGGTCCGGATATTTACTGTACCTAAACATTGGGGGCAATATTGTCTCATTTTTAGCTTATCAGAAAGCACTTTGCCCTTTAAAAAAAAATCTACACTGTGCATTATTGAGAATGGATCTGAAAGCTGAAAAATGATGCTTTTGTTTTGGTTACTTGAATGCTCTGAATTATCTAATGTCCTTGCCACAGGTAGCACTTAGTTTAATTAGGTTGTATCCACAGACTAGAGTGTCTGGTTTGCCAAAGACATAGTGCTTTTGTCAGGCTCCACAGTGTAAATGGAAGAAAAAGGGACTGGTGCAAAGATTATAAACAAGAGTAGCCCTTCATGTAAGGCAATCATTAGTTCTTTCCTTTTTTCCAAATACCTTCATTTCATGTCACCTATCCGAAATATCATCATGGAGACTATATTAGTGAACACAGTATTGACACTGTATATTCAAAATGCCTTTAGGATTTTGTATTACTTCCACAGTGCCTGAGAAGCACAGATTTAATAACACTTGGAAATAAAGCTACTCCTAAAAAGTCTGAAAGACAATGTGGAATCTTTACTATAGTGTGTGTTTCCATGAAAATATCTTTAAAGGAGCTAAGCTGATTTAGGCTCTGGCCTAATGTCTTTCTCCTTCCACTGGCTGTGCTTCATTTTTAGATTCACTGTGCCAAGATCTTTTTTTGTGAAAAAATAGTGGGAACTATGGAACAAAATTCTGTCAAAGCTAATCTTTGACTATCAAGTTAATTATGCTGGAGACATCTAAGGCAAAGTTAAATCCATATCCCGAGAAATGAGAGTCATTTTCCCAGTTTCTTCATACTCAGAGTTGGCTGTCTACAAACAAGTCCTCCTTTTCTTCTAGGAACAGTATCCACATTTACAGTAGAAGGGGGTAAAAAGTTAATTCAGGTAAGTAATTCTTTCTGATTTTGTTGGGTCTCAAACCAATAACTAAAATATAAAATAAAAATATAAAGATTAAGATTAACTTCAAGAAAAACGTATATAAATTGTGATATCTATAAATTCGAATGTCTATAAACAAACATTGCTGTGGTTGTGTTGGATATCATTCTATTTGACTGGGTCTAGAATCTTTTTGGCAGGGAAACAAAATCAGGAATATTTAACTAATTCCTGGTAGGACATAATGCTTTTATCTAACAATAACTCCTTTCTTCAGAAACACTTCATAACATATGCCACTCTGAAACACATTACAATGTTTGTGGTTTAAAAGCATGGCAACATTTCAGATGTGGAGAACTCTCTCTTCCACCACCACCCCCTTTAGCATCATTATGGTCATTCATATCTTTGCAATTTACTGTAATTGCTTGGTAATTTTTTTTTTCAGAAGAAGTACTCCAACATTTTGTGCTTTAGGTGAGTTTCTAAGCATGTCCTTTTTGTGGAGATTTATTTGATCTTAAAGCACAGTTGTATCTGCATGTAAGAAGGTAAAGGCCAACTCTCATGAAGCAGTGCTGACTGTTGAAACAGAAATATTAGTAGGCATTGGGGTAATCACAAACAATAATGTGACTAGAGCCAAATTCCGTAGCCTGTACTCAGGAAAAACTTCCATTGAAGTCAATGGGAGATTTGCCTGAGGAAAGACAGTAGAACTTGACACGTGTTAAACTTTCTTTGGCACCAGCTTGTCTCAGATGGGATGCAATATTATTCCAGACTGCCTCCATGCAAACGAACATGTTGTCCTTCATGTTTATTTTCTTCTTTGACACATTTTCCCTTTTTTAGGAGATGGATGTTTCTGTGACTTTTTAAGCTGCTTACTCCAAAATTTGCAAAGGCTCCAGCCTCTTCAACTGCAGTGTGCCCTGGTTTTTATGACTTCTTTTGTTTATTCTTTTTTTTCTAGCCCAACCAGGGCTATCACTATTGTTAAAAAAGATGGACTCCATGTGCTGCTACAGACCATGTGAAACACATATGAGGATTCTGTGTGTGTTTGTTTTACAAGTCACAAATTCTAACACTACCTAACAAAACTCCTAGCAACATAAAATGATGCAATAAACCTCTCTAACAGTAGCTGATTTGTATGCAACATTGACCATAAGGGTAACTCTTCAGTAAACCTGAATCTCATATATAATGCATAGCAGTTAATAAATCATAGTAAAATCAGGTGGCTTAGAGCCAACAATACCCAACTAGTAATGGAAAGAAGGAAAAGATTTATAGAGAGACAGACTTTGTCTGGATTTTGCTTTTAAGAAGCTCACACAGTGTAGTGGAAGACCTTGCTGTGGTTTCCAGCTGGACATCTGTGTCATGCTGACTCATTCCATCCTCCCTCTTTGCTGCCCCCTCATTTACCCCACCTCTGTTTGAGACCTTCCTCTTTGACCTTTTGCTAGTTATTGGTCTGCATGCTTCCTAGCACATATGCTGGAAAGAAGAGAGAAGAGGTCAGAATGAGATCACATCACTGTTCCAGAAAGTTCGCAAAGCTAAACACCACACCTAGACTGCAAACTAAAGTAAAAATAAATGATGAATGAGTAAACGGATCCTTTTGAAACTGGTTCCTAATTCTAAATTGCTATGCTACAAAACGCTCAAAGTTTCATGTATCCCCCTGTTCCAAAATATGATTTTAGCTCATTGTTTACAACAGGAAAAGAGTTTTTTTATTTAAATATCAAGGGCAAAAACTCTTTCTTCACTCTCATTGGAGACAGGGAGAGCAGGATATTAGAGACGAGATATACTCTGTCGATCTGAAAGAATTTTGATATTAATCTGTCTGTGGTAACCAGAAAGCCTTAGCCAATTTTCATTATTAGTATAGACGTAAGATATGTCACCTCAAAGTTAGGTATATTTGAATCTGTTGCACATACACCTTCCTCAAGACACCGGGCTGTGTTACAAATCATATATTTTCAAAAAAATAAAACCCAAATGTTATCATCTGTGCTACTAATAACAGCTTATTAAACCCAAAAGAATTTATATTCCACCATTTATGCTGTTGGTTTACTTTTTGTTTTTCATTCAGCTTGGATAAGGGAAATACACTGCTCTGTTACAGTTTGTTTCTATTGATTTTATGGTTCTCAAGCACTAACACAATGGTTCAGGGTTTTGAATTGGAAACACCACAGGTAAATGTTTCAATCCAACTAAAATATTCTTTTAACTGAATTAAAAGAAAATCATTAAAACATTTCTATTAATATTAAGTTTTGTAAATCCTCTTTTTTTTTAAACAATGTGAACTCTGGCTCTGCAGTACTGGATAATGCGTCTGTTTAAAAAGAAGTATATTGTACACAGTAAAAATGCAATAAATAAAGCAAGCAAAATCACATTAACAAAATTGCATTAAATATTCCTATTTTTTTCTGAAGGATTCCTATTACTAATGGAGCAAACTTTTACAATACTAAGCAGACCCAAAGATCAAGAATTTTAGACATGGTTGTTTTTATACACGGTTTCTACTGCAAGTAATTTGTGTGTTTTGTACACATATATTTTCAGTCATATATATTTTACATTAGACCTTAGAAAATAATTCAGAACAAATCATTTATATAACCAGTTCATCTTGTTTGCTAAAGGCTTATCATTGTGTGGATTGTAACTTCCTTAAGTATGTTCATTATTCAAAATTACTTGATGCATTTTTGGCAGTTTTAAAACAATCTATAAGGACTGGTCACAGACACTTCTCTGTGCATGTTTGATAATCGCTGTTTAAGATCTCTTTGTTAGCTGTGAGTGATTATAGCAGTCAAGTAGAACTGTATCTGTTCCTGGAATGGATGAGCAAGCAAACATTTCTAGTACGAATATTCACATGACAGAATTTAAAGTTCAGTTTCTGTAACTACTTGAGCATATACATTTAAATTATATTTTCTGCAAACATTTGTACCAATAACATTTAATTTCAGTGTATAAATGTTCACAGAAGGTGAACATAAAGGGCTATGAAGTGCCTTTGTGGTCAAAACAAATTCTAATATAACATTTACAAATAGGTGGGAGTTAGGTGCCTAAATACCTTGAATCCCACCCAAAATATTTTTGTTGTGTTTACCCACCTGTATTTTATATATACATATATGTGTAGGCGTGTGTGTGTGTGAAAATGAGTTATCGTCAGCCCCTAAACCTGCTGGATTTTTTGCTTTTATTATGATTTATGTTAATAGGGATGTCCTATGTATGTGTCAAAGAATTGGATACAAAATTCATTTGAGACACTAGATGGCAGCACCGGCTTGATGAATGACTATCTGCTTTGTATTCTTTTATGAGCTTCTATTGCTACAGATATTGCTATTTGATTGTCAGATGAGTGACAGACCCAGGCCTAGTAGAAGAGGGACATGCAGGAAGAGTATAAGGAGGTCACCTGACTGGGGGAGATTTTTTCTTCTTCACTGACTTGTAAAAATTAGCCATATTTAACATTGTAATTGTCACAGTACATTTTAAGTTAATTTCTCCTATCTTAATGTTCCCTAATGTTCAAGAGTAGTCTGAATGTTTTCTACAATATATAACTTCATTAATAATTTCCAAAAATACATAAAAATACACAATGAAAAATTTAAAACTAAAGCAGTACTGTACATATAAAGTCGGCATCCTTTCTGAATCTTGTAGGGTTCTCAGGACAATGTTGCAGGATACTTGGCACCAAGGCTTCTGCAGGAGCTGTACTGTCAAAGGAAGGCAGAGGAGCTGGGGGGGAAAGGGGGCTTTCTACAGAGAAGAGTGCAGTGTCTCTTCATACAGAGGAAGTGCTACTGCCATAGAACACGAGTGCAAACCCCAACCTGTGATGGAGGAATTGCAACCTCATGGAGTTTCCACTCCTTTAATTAGGTTATTCCCATATAGGGGGTCATGGGGCCCTATATACATGCAAGACATACAACAGATTAATAAATGAAAGCACTTATTTTATAAGAATAGCATTGTATGTAAAATAATAGTAAAAATGCTTTCATAATTCATGTATCAACGTAAGCATAAGATTATCCATCTCTAATGACAAGAGAAGACCTAACAAATGTACTCCACATTGATGTGAGAAATAGCCAAGAAAGTGTTCTTCCAGAATCCATAGTTCCTTGGTAGTATTTCACAAAGAACAGTCTGCTGGCAGACTCTAAGGATGTACAGTCTGTACAGTGTCTAGGTCTGTGGTTTGACTCTGTAGCTACTAGCCAGAATATTCCACTGTCAATCAGTGCTAGATAGAAATAGATACTGCTGTGGCTATTAAACACAACTAAGAGCAAATAAGAACCAGGAAGATCATCTGAAATGGATAGCAAAAGGTGTTCAGTAGGTCAGTCAATTAATATGTTACTGGAGGAAAAGCATAAATAATGAACATCTTTTCTCTCAATAAGTTATTTCTCTGAACTGATGAAAAAAGAGTGAAATGCCTAAATATCTGTCACTCAAAATCCCAACAAACAACTTTTTTGCCAGAAAAAAACACATCAAAAAAGAATTAAATTCTCCACATCCTAGAAGAATGCTATGGAGAGTGTTTACAAATAGTCTATCTGGGATGTATTTTTTTGCTGTTTGAATTCAACAGATACTTGAACCCCCATTTTCACTAAAGGCTGTGATTCAGATGGGGAGCTGGGCCACAGAAATCCATACTGCTTGCTTCTACTATCTGTAAATCTTTGCTTGGCTGTGTATGGAAAGTCACATGGACAGAAAAAAAGCAACTCTTAAGCATAATATAGGCCCTGGAGAAGAGATATGAAACTAAATCCTTGTATTCTTTCCCATGAGTTGATACCTTATTTATACTGTAGCTTGAAATATTGGTACAAACTCAGCAAAAAGAAGACAAAATTAAATAAAAGAGGCTTGGGGAGGAGTAGGTATGGAGCTTTGGCGGCGGAATATGGCAGCTTTTTAACAGAGAACAACACCACTATACAACAGTTTAGGACATGAAGTTAAGAATACAGAATCCAACTGAAACTACATTGGGACTTTAGATAGACAAAATGTAATAACCCAGGTTGGAATTTAACTAAGACTTCGGGGGCTAATAATCCTATTCTTGCAAAGAGACACCAAAAGGGTATCTTTATTGACCACAAGTGGTCAGGACCTTAGTTTTACTTTTCATTTGAAAGATGGATTACCTAGAGACAAATTGTGACAAGGATGTGATCTTTCTGAGAGATGATTTCCTGGCCAGCAATCTCCACTTCCGCCACAACCTGCAAAAAGAGCTCAGTGAGTATGAGATTTAATACAAAATTAAATAAAAATCTTTTCTAAAATTGTTGCCAAAATATTTTAAATATGGGCCAGTCATGGATGATTGTGCTGTAATCACAGTAATCTGAACACATTTACTATTTAATCTATCTTTAACATAATTTTATTTTAAAAATTCTATTTCTTGTTTTTGGCTTATAGATTGCAATGCTTTACACATCAAATGGTCAATTCAACGAAGAATTAGAGCACTTGATAAACAAGTAAAACTATTTAACAATATTCTATGCAAGATGGAATGTTTATATGCAGATATTACACATACACACACATCATACATACATATGATCCTGCAAATACTTAAGCATGTATGTGAATACTCCCATTGCCTTCAGTGTGACTATTTAAGTGTTTAAAGTTATGCATATGCTTAACTGTTTTCAAGATGAGGATAATAGATATAAATACAGATATGATAGTATAGTGCGGTATAAGATGCTTTTTCACCATGAATTTTGGATGGATGCATTATTCATAGTGACAAAATCAAGCATGAGTTACCCAGGTCATCCAAGACAAATTTATGCTGATAAAACATTTGTACCATCCTACACTATCATATATTTTGTGCCAGATGTGTTACAGAAAAAAATATTTTAGGAATATTTAGAGAGCTTTGAGAAAAATATATTAGAACTATTTTTTGTATCTCTACCTTTTAATGCATTAAATATGAATGCAACTAGACAGGCCTCAGAAGGTGCCGTAAAAATATCTAAACATGATGTAAAATAGTTTTCCTATACCTGAAAAAAAATTAAAGTCCATTATTTTGAGCCCTTCTACAGCTAGAAACAACTTGCTGAGGTTATAATCCTCCTGTTCTAGCTCTACTGGAATGGGGGTCAATTAACTTTTAAACCTTAGTAGTAAGGGGTGTATAAAAGCTGTTACTGGTGAAAGACTGGATTTTGCTCATCCAGTCCTGAGGCAAGGTTAATTTGTTAGGAAAGATTCCGTATTTGGTGAGAGAACAAAGAAACATTTCAATGGCAGGTGGATTTTTTAAAAAATAGCAGCTGTTTAAAGCTGTTAAGGAGTTTGAAATGTTAAAATAAGTCTCAGGAGATAGATTAGTGGGCAGAGTGCAGGTGAGGCAGTTAAAAATGGATGCAGTTTATCACATGGTCTGTAAATCTTGAGCAAGGTCTACACCAATATCCTCCAGCTGATTTGCACTATTCTGGCAACACAAAATAGCTGTAAAACAGGCTTAAATGAATGGTTAAACAGGTTTATGGCTCTTGAGTGTTGTCAGATGCGTGTAAAGAAGCTGAAATGTACTCGTGAATCTAGCTCTTTGTGTGTGACTGTTTTATGTTTCAGTGCCTTGTCGCATAATGGTGAAAGCCAAATATGGGAGTTTAGTCAGGGTAAAAATCCAGTAAAATCTTTGAAAATAGCAACTTTTCTACATATATTTGCCACTGTTCTTTTAGGAAAATAAGGCTGTATCAATACAATTAGAGAACTTGGAAACTAAGAGCCAAATTATACCCTAGAATGTCTTTGTGTGACCTAGTTCTAGATAGAAGGTTACGCCTTGAGGGGCCATTACATTTGCACGTGCGCGCACACACACACACACACACACACATATAAAACTTCGTATTTAAAAAAAATTGGAAAATGCATTATCTTAAAAGAAAGAAAGTTATTTAAGTTGCAAAGCCAAGCACTTATAAATTAGGACATGCCAGATTTATAGCTGCTTGTGAAACATTCTGTTACTTTGTGTGTATGTGTTATGATTTAGTCTTTAATTACATAGTCACATACTATTTTTCAATGCACATGATGGCCACACCTGAGGGCAGAATTAAGGTTGTGCCAGAAAATTAAATTTGGCATTTCCCAACTTACAAGTGGCTGACTTTGCAATCTAAATAGCATTTTATCTTAGTTGTTGTTTGTTGTTTTGCTTAATATGTATTCAGCATACATAAAAACTGGGCATATTTACTTGTATACCTGTCCTCCATTCTTCATATAGTTCCTGTCTTAAATTATACGCTCTTCTGGGTCAAGGCCTGTAGTGTCTTGTGGAAGTAAATCCAGGCACACATACAGGAAGAGGATTAATGCTCTATTAGTGAAGCTGCAGCAGTCTGCTCCAGTCTCCGAGAATTCCAGCACTACACTGACTTCAAGCAGTGCGGAGGCTCTCAGGTTACCGCAGTACAGTTGCTTGCCTTAAAGTGACAGTTCATTACTGGACTATGTCTCCCTATGTGCATATACAACACCAAGCACAATGGGACCCTGACTGTGAGTGACTTCCCTGGGTCTGATTGTACTACCACAATAGAAGAAAATAAATAGCAAAAATAGATGTACAGTTCTCTCATTTTTATGCATAGATCTATGTGCTATCCATTTGAAAGTTTGGCAAATTATGTCAATAGGCCTTGTACCAAAAGGGATAGACTTTTAAAAGGTGACCATTGTTTTGGTGTCTTCAGCTTGTAGGTGTAAATGACTGTGGTTCAATTTCATACCATACTTATCTGTAGTTACAATTAATGTCACCTGGAATCCTAATTAGTGGCAGGAACAAATCAGGAATTTAAACCTTTACATGAATTTAAGTTTTCACACAAGTAATTTCAGAAACAAACTTGGACTTGTAATTATTTGTGTCCATAATTTAACAGTACGTATAGGAAGGCCTTGTTAAGGCTGAGCTGAAAATCAGATGTACAATCTTTTAAAATAACATTTGCATATACAATATTTCATGCAATGCTCAGAGAGCAAAAAGTAACTCATGATCCTAATCCTACAAACTCCTACTGATATGAGAAGCCCTACTCATGAGAGTAATCTGACGTAAATCAATAGACTGATGATTTGAATAAGGACTGTTCCATGAGTAAGCATTTCAGGATTGGTCCATCCATATACTACATTTTTCACAATTCCTTACGGTGAATTGCAGAAGTGCACTTTTGTATAGGCATTAGAAGCAAAGCGCAGATTCCTTTGTTAGTATTCATTTGAATAGAAGTCAAGCTGCTCTGTTATTCTGAGCCACCTTTGTTTGGTTTTTTACTGCTGCTGTTTAATTTCTTTCTAATTTTTCATGCCAATCATTCTCATTTTCTTTCTCTTTTATCTGCCTGAGGTAAAGCAGGATGTTTATGCTCGGGACATGCATGGGTGAGGAGATGGGCCCACACAAGAAGCAACTTGTTGGCTCAAACAGTATGCAAGTAAATGGCTAGCAGATTGGGATTGTTCACCGCAGAACAGAATCCTGGACAAAATGATGGCATCAGCCTGCTGAAAGCAGGTTGGGACCATTACTGGTAATTATAGTTAATCAGCAACAATTGTCTTGACCAAGATACAGATCAACTCTGAGCACTAACCTAACAGGACCTAATGAGTGTAATGGAGGATGAAGAAAGTCTGATTAAACTTGCAAGACACTGAGTGACCTGAGCAGATGATGCATTGTAATTCCCCCACCTCTCTCTCTCTCTCTCTCACACACACACAGCAGTCCAGATGGTAACAGCTTCACAGGCAAATCACAGTACTGTGGTTATATGGCAATATGGGTTGCATTGCAATGTGCTTTGAAAAGTGGTTAATGTTTAATGCAGTGGGTAAATATTTATTTGAATTTCCTACCGCGTTTATTTGATCTGGCTGTAGTGGGTTCTAAACGTGGGGATATTGTTGAGCTACTGTCAAATTTTCTAACAGCAGTTGTAGATTCCATGATACCTTTTGGAATTCAGTGGTTTTGAAATCTAACAATAGAAGTACAAACCATAACAGCTATAACAGATAATAGTTAGCTAAAGGGGGAAAAGTTCTATTTTTTCTGAATTTGAAAGTCAGTTTAGTGCCCGTGAAAGAAAGGGACTAATAGCACTATTTTGAAGTAGGCATAGCATGGGTCAGCTGTGAGCAAAGTTTTCCTGCATAGACCTATGAGGGTGAAATTCACCCCAGTGCAGAGGGATAATACAAGGCCTATGCATCACTTAAATTCAACATAATACCTCCAAATAAATCTTAAATGGAATTTAAGCTTCATGCTGACCCTCGCCTAATTTCACCCAGAATTCATAATGATCTGCAACACCTCTGCTGTTCCAGCCTGGGACCCCTCTTGAGCAGATAATAACGATCATGCCCAGTCACTAGATGGTTTTATGAAATGGATAAATGGAAATATGGAAGTTAACATACAACTCATTTTCATTAATGTACAGGGTATGAACACAGATCAAGTGAAGAGTGAGTGAACTAAACCACCACAACAACAGCCTCTCCAAATTCAAGTTCTACAGGAATAATGAATATCAGCTCTCTACCTAGCTCTCATATGTGGTATGAATGTGTTGTAAAATCAGCCATGGTACATC
Organism: Lepidochelys olivacea; assembly: GCF_965140295.1. Classification (NCBI taxonomy): domain Eukaryota; kingdom Metazoa; phylum Chordata; order Testudines; family Cheloniidae; genus Lepidochelys; species Lepidochelys olivacea. The sequence continues at coordinate 40,369,023 of NC_140414.1, read as the reverse complement.
ATATTTACTTGGGGCTGATTTTACAAGATGTAGTGGTTTCCCTAAAACATATTCAATAGTTTTAGATAATTAAACATTACCTCAATATCTGCAGTGCTTACTAGTTATTCCTGTACAAATACTGACTATTATCTAGTTATCTAACACAAAATTGAAAAATTTTAAGGGTGATTCCTATACATGTCTACCTGTGGCTTTGCCTCTAAGGTTGGAATTGAGCCCTTAAAGATTGTTAGAAATCTGTTTATTTCTATAAAAAAGTCTACATTGAACCATAACTTTCTTCTTACTGAAATGATTACATGAGAACAAATACAGAGAAAGAATTTTAACCTCTAAGATGCTGATTAATAAAGGGTTCTTACAAAACAATGATTATACGGCAAGTACTCATACTTCTGCAGGTAGTTATGTCGAGTCATATGATTCTGGATTAGCTTTGATTTGGGAATATACTAGTGTATGAGAAGAAGAGAAGTGGACATGGTTTTACTCCCAAATAGACTATAAGATATGAGAAACATTTATTTTGGCTTTTACAATGAATGGTTTTGTGATGAATAATTGGAAATTATGTGGATTATTAATATAAGTACCTAGTATTTTCTCCCCATGAAGATACTTACACACCATAATCAAGTTACACCGCAGGCTTCTTTCTGATAAGCTAAACAGAGCACCTTAAGTCTGTCACTGTAAGAACATTTTCTAGCCCTCAAATCATTTTTGTGGCTCTTCTCTGCACGTGCTCCAATTTTTCAACATCTTTTTAAAAATGGGATCAGAACTGGACATAATCATAGAATCATAGATTTTAAGGTCAGAAGGGACCATTATGATCATCTAGTCTGACCTCCTGCACAACGCAGGCCACAGAATCTCACCCACCAACTGCTGTAACAAATCCCTAACCTATGTCTGAGCTACTGAAGTCCTCAACTCATGGTTTAAAGACTTCATGATGCAGAGAATCCATCAGCAAGTGACCTGTGCCCCACTCTGCAGAGGAAGGTGAAAAACCCCCATGGCCTCTGCCAATCTGCCCAGGAGGAAGATTCCTTCCTGACCTCAAATATGGCGATTAGCTAAACCCTGAGCATGTGTGCAAGACTCACCAGCCAGACACCCAGGAAAGAATTCTCTGTAGTAACTCAGATCCCACCCCATCTAACAGTAGTAACTCAGATCCCACCCCATCTAACATCCCATCACAGGCCATTGGGCATATCTACCGCTAATAGTCGAAGATCAATTAATTGCCAAAATTAGGCTATATTTCCATATCAGTTTGTTGTATAAAACCTAAAGTGTGCTACGCTCTTTATAGAAAATACAGACATGGACTCTTCTCTGAAGAGCTCACAATCTAAATTTAGGTAGCGTATCATGGGGGCGGGGAGGGGGAATTGACATGAAGTTTTGAGGCAATAGCGTTTTTGAAGACAGAAAGAATGATCCATTGCAGTAGTGACAATATAGCACATAACCACTCTTCTTTTGGTTGTGAATTTAATTTAACTGGCATATAGATGACATTTTATTGTACATAATAAAGAAGATGGGCAAACTGTGTCAGATACAACAGGAATCGCCCAAAACTATCTGAAAAAAACAGATCTGAATCAAATTTTTGTGAGATTTGAAGAAGTTCATTTAACTGCATGTCCTGGTTATGTCAGGAGACCAAATCTTTCCAAATTCCAACTGAATGAGTATACGTCGCAATTTTGTGACCTCAGGGGCTTGATCTCTTTTTTACACTGTTGGAAATCAAGAATAACACCAGTGAAGTAATGTAGGAAACAGATCTGGTAGAATTTTTTGAATTTTCAAGTTTTTGGTGAAACATATTTGCCGTTTTTTCTAACCAACTAAAATAAATTTAATTCAACTTTTTTCATAAAATATTTATCATTCTTCAGTCAGCTCAAATCAGAATTGAAATCAGAATCAGACCTGAGAAGTTTTGCTGAATATCTGTATTTTTGGATGCCGACCATAACTGAACTGAAGGAAACCACTGAACCTTTTAAAGTTCATTATTTACACATTAGGAAGATTCCATGCTCAGGTATCTGGGTGCAGTGCCATATTCATAAATGGATACACTGTTGTTTGTAAGTCCAGTTGTTTATTTTCACACAATGCATTCTAGGCATGTTCTTCTCTCACTCTCATTGGTCTTATGCTGGCGTAATTCCATATATTATTCCATACAAGAGAATTTTTACATGATTTATTGGTATTTGTACTTTGTTAAGACAATACACATAATTGATAAAATAGGAATAATCAAATCTTATACCTCATGTCCTCTGCTGCTTGCTGTCGGAGTCAGAGAGGAATCCACCACATACCGCATTATATAATTGGCCAGTTGAATCATGTGGGGTTTCACCTTCCTCCAAAGCATCAGCTATAGTTTATAGCTGGAGGTAGAACAAATCTAATATCTTATTTTCAGTAGCTAAGTAAATTAATTGATAAATCATATCCCAATCTTGATCTGTGGCATGGGGTCTTCTGTTTGAAAATATTGTGGGTTTTTTTTTTGTTTTCTGAATATGCATATCTTGTACTTTAGTTTCTCCTTTTCATCCAATTCCCCACTGGAATTATGCATCCTCTAGGTAACCAAGAGGTTCCTACTTCTACTTAATGGAAATGTGATTAAATGAACTACACACCATCAAATACAAACATATTCCACACTTGTAAAGATAATAGCATTTGCCAGAAAGTTGCTTGAATAACATTTATTATGAACAAGACCCTTGTGGTTTTAATAAGCTGTATCAAAAGATCATAGACCCCTCAAATGAAGGCAAAATTAACACAATAAAGGAAAAAAGATAAAAATACAGCCACAGAAAATTCTCTGGCATCAAGTTTCACCAGAGAAATGGGTGGATGAGAAGGGCGTTTTTTGTAATCAAGTTTTTTGGTTTCCTATATTAAAGGACCAAAAAGTAAATCTGCATATCCATTTCATGTTTTTTCTGCTCAGTGCTTCCTTTTATATTTGACATCTTAGAACCTTGCTCTTTTTAAAATAAGTGACAATCATTTAAGACTTTGCTTACGTGAATAATGATGTAACAGACAGTCCTTGATTCAGTGCTTCTGAAAATGATGAGAGCACTTGGCTTTTAGCCTTAGTACTAAATCATTTCTATGACGCTGTAGCAGGGCCCACTGGTTCCTGCCGCTGTTCAAGTCTACCAACAGCTAGGAGACCTTTATGCTGCTAAAACACCCGGTGCAGTTTATTTACAATGTTGGTTCCCACCACCCTTGTACAATATACAGTCTTACTCCTACAGTCTCGGGGAGCCCTCAGCTCCTGAGGCAAGCAGGAAAGAACAATTTCTCTCTCTCCCTATCTCTGCCTACTTCCCCCTATCTACTTCCTGTGCCTTTTTGTATCTTCTGCCGAATGGCCTAATTAGCCTTCCAGCTCTCCTCCACCCACCAGTTAGGCACAACTCTTCTTAACAAGGTCTGTTCTGCAGTGTTTATTTGGAGCTGCAGTGACCAGAGTGTTGGCTAACTGTTGTTGCCCAGCACTCTGTCACAGATGCATTCTTGAGAATATATTTACATTTCATTTTTGTCCTAAACTTCCTTAAGTGGATGTCTCACTTTGCAGAATGGGTGCATTGATGCAGAAGATTCTTAGTTTGTGGGTGAACCTTGTGACCTATCAGTGAGATATGGTTCACTCTGAGGACAGACTCCAGATAGGAGAGGAAGGAAGAGTTTACCCTAGTTTTTGACCAAAAGTGAGCCAGCAGCATACTGTGTATCTCAACTAGTGAAAGCTGAACTTCAGAAGGCTGGGAGATTCAGTTTGGATAAACTCTTACTCAAACCTCATGGTTATGAGTAGTTGGACTAGAAATCATACTGGAACATGCTTTCCTGGGAGATTTCACGCTCTTTGGCCTAAACTCCCATTGATTTCACAATATTTTGTCACTTCAGCTACCATCCTGAATGTGGAAGAGACTTGCAAAACTGAAAGACAGGGGAGAAAAGCTCTCAAAAACCCCAGAAAAGGATTTGTTCAGATTTGACTTGAAATTTACAAGTTTGGCTTGCCTATCCTGGGGCTTTGTGGTGACTGTATGCTTTACAGTTAGAAGTAGAGAAGCAGGTTCCAGAGGGGACTTAGCCACAAAGAGGCAAGAAACAGAAAGAAAAAGAGAGCTGTGCCTTTGCAGTTGTCAGTTGCTGATGTTTTTGGGGCACACTCTGGATCTCGTTCCTAAGGCTCTGTGCTCTGAGTGCTCCAAAGATAGAACAAGTGCTGCAAAAAGTCATTAAACATTAAAACCTGTTCAGTGGCTCCAGAACCTTGAAGTTGGACCTTCTTCACCCAATATAACAAGAGCTCCAGGTGGGAACCTGGTGTGTATCCCTGATCTGGGAGCAACTAGGGAGTACGGGGAACTATATAAGGGAGCTCACACATAAACAAAGAGTGGAATTTCACAGGAATTTGACACAAGATATGTTTTTAAGGAAGAAAACACTTGGAACAAAAAACATGAAAGAAACCAGTTCATAGCTAGTATGCTGGGAAAATGCTAGTTCAAGACAAAACACATTTTATTACTGATGTTATGGTAGAGGTACCAGGCTACGGGGCATTTGGATTACTGGTCATATAAATTATGTGTTAAAGAACTGACCTAACTTGCTTATTTATGGCAACTATCTTCCTCTGGTCTCTCTCTCTCTCTCTCTCTCTCTCTCTCTCTCTCTCTCTCTCTCTTTCTCTCTCTATTTTCAACCAGCAAACATCTTGCCAATGTGTCAGAAGAATGTCCCATTGCACAGTAATAACTCCAAGGTCTGATCACTTATGAACTTGGATGAGACCATTGTTACAGAGCCAGTTGTTGGGTCCCATGAAATCCAATCTGTTTTCTGTTTGTTTTTGTTTTTTGTTTTAAATGCAAGCTGCTGACCTTCTTCCTTGTGATGAACCTTGAAAATGTTAACTGATGTAAACCAACATAAACAAGGAAAAGAGGAATATGCAGCTGAATTCCTCTTCTGCAACAGAAGGCTGAGGGATAAGGCATAATGTTCTAAGCCCTCTCCCTATTGTCACACATTTCTTATGTAAAATAAGGCAGTTAAGTATGGGTGTACCCCAAAGAATCATTTCACTAACTCCCCCCCAAATCCTGAGGCCAGACCTGCGTACAGCGGTGTGGTCACAGTGGACTGGAAATGGCTATGCTTGCAAAACATTTCCTTCACCAGCCCATCCCAGAATTCTAAAGCCAGCTCTTCAGGGTTACAGGCTGGGATTGAGCCAGCTGCTGCTCACTCAAATAGGTGCCCCAATTCATCGTCACCCACCACAGTAGATGCTGTGATAGCAGCTGCAAGAGGAACTCCTCTCCTGCACTGCCTCTCCCCCAAAGCTGCTCGGAGCGTGAGGCACACACCACATCATTCTCCCACCTCCTGCTCCCAATATGTGCATGCCCACAGCTCCAGCAATGCACCAAGAGGATGCAAAGTCAAACTGCTGTTGCAGAGTGAAGTTCTGCAGCAACTTCAGCCTGCCTCTCTCCTTGGTGGTACCCTGCTTTGCCCAACCCCAGCCGTAATGTTAAAGAGTTAGTATTTGGAAGGAGCCAAGAGCCCCATTACCCTCCAAACCACTCACACCCGCCAGGGATGCTTACTCCCCCACAGCAACTAGGAGAGACCTCAAGAACCAAACAACTTTCCAACCAGTCACCTGGCACACCAGCAAACTGGACATGTATCACCAGCTGATGAGGATAATCCTTGAAAACTCTTCTTGCTATAAATTTGACAGCACATCACTGGTCCCAAAATGCCAGTGCAGAATATGAATAATTCACCTTTGGCTGCAATGGGAGTTACTTGTAACTGGTGAGGGTAGAAGTTGTAGGGAGAAATAGCCTCCAGATTGGAGGTGGTAATTTAATGTAAATAAAACATGAGATATTGTTAATTACCACTTTTCTATTTAAGTCCTACCAAAAATTGACTGGGGGCAAAGAGAGGAGGTACAGGGCCATCATTTCAAAATAAAAGTTCTCACATAGATACATTCTTTTGCCCAGAACTTCAGTAAGAGGTGAGCAATGTTAAATAAGGTAAACACCAAATAGTGCACATAAAGAGTTCTTATTTACTTCACAAGTCTAATAATGACTATAGCTGTCAGGTTAGCTTGTGAAAAAAAATCTATTTAGTCAACCTATTTACTCCATTGTCATGTATTTTTTTAAATTTGTTTCATTACCTGAAACCTGAAGAATTCTCAATGATGACATTGGTATTAACTGTGTATAGATATATACTAACTGTAATAGGATACATTAATTTTGTTTTAATAAAATAGACTTTAGTGGTGATTTACCTTTTCTTTTGTAAATGGAAAGCATCTATCAGATTGTTTCAGATGTCGGAAAAAGTGTCTTTTCCCAGTTGTTTCTTCCAAGTAAAAGAAAAATGGATGTCTTATTTTATGATTAAACTATATTGCTTCCTTAACAGTGATTTTATGGATGTACTTTAATTTTAATAATTGCCGACAGAGAGTCAATTGGAAATACTTGAATCAATTATAGTGTGTTCATACATGCCTAATACACTGTTAATTCAGAAATAACTCTTATAATCTCTAAAAAGGGAGAGTGCTGACACTTTTTGGTTTTTGCCTGTGCTCCTGCTGACAATTACAAAGGCAAACGTATTGGTTCCAAGAAGATTTAGAGATTGCCATCTGCCACTATTATGATACTTAATAATCACTTATTACCAGCAGCAGCCTGGCTTAGATTTATATTGAAAATGGTAAATATTTTAATGTCCCCATAAGAGTAAATCGAGCCCGGAAGAGCTAGTTTTGAGTCATACTGTAAAAGTTCTCTTCAACAAATACTAAGGAAGGATGAATATATCCACAAAGCCCATTTTTTCTCTTATCCTCAGGGAAATTATACAGCAGTATGGTAGTGCAGGATTTGGCCAATTATGTTCATATTCCTGTGTGTTATTTTTCAGTTTAGCTTGTTCAGGTAGAGGTGGACCATGCCCTATTACAAATGATTAGATCTGAAATGGACAATATCCTTGGTCTACCTTAACTTGTTTGCCCTGTCTGGCTCATTTTGCTGTGACTGTGTTTTATATGGAGTGATCTTACAATCCTAAAATAAGCAAAGTTCCCTCTGACATGTTATTATTACTTACTATTTATATAGACCCAAATGGTATTATTTTCACCTTAACATATGAATGTGAAAGCTGGAAATCCACCAAAGGTACAGACAGACATCTAAATGCTTCAAAAGCAAATGCTTCAGAAAAATAAAAAAGTATTAAATTGACTGAATTTATAAGAAATGCTGAGATTTGTCAGAGACTTCAACAATCCTTTATCTCTAAAGTTATCCAGAACAAAAGATGGAAATATCTGGGGCATATGTTAAGAATGTTAAGATATGCCATTGGGCAGCTGGAGGAATATGTAAAAAGGGACTGATTGAAAATCTCTCCATTGAATGTCATTTAGATAAGGAAAAATTATGGGACTTAACAACACAAAGGACACGCAAAGAGTAGCTCAGGATAGAAAGGAATGGCAGAGCCTTGTTTGTGTCCTAAGCAACATTTGATGGTGCAGAAATGATTTAGATTCAGAACAGTGTGTTAGGTGCTTCACCGACAGAAAATTAGGCCCTAATGGGACTGCTCACATATAGAAAGCTACTCAGGCATGTAAGTGTTTGCAGGATCTGAGCCCATAGAAGGTTCCTGCACTAATGAGCTTACATTCTAAATAAACAACACATTTAGGAAGAGGGGAAGAAAGATATGCAACACCATTTTTAAGGCCCCTTGCCTGAATTTTTACTCTACCCTAACCCTATGTTTCCTGTGTTCCTATACCCTAGTCTCATTTAATTTTTGCCTTTAAATTTAACCCTTATCACTCTGCCTCCAATAGTTTTGAAACTCTTTACAGTCTTCCTAGATATTCTCTGTATCTCACTCCTAACCTTCATCATTTTCCTTTCCCTATGCCCAATTCCTCTTTCTAATTAAACTTTCGGGTGGTTGATTTCAATTGACTTTTGGCTTGAAAATTTCAGTGGGAGTTTTACCCTGTGTAAGGAGTGCAAGACTGGACTCTTAGGGCTTGATCCCGTGAGGTGCTTCAATCAACAGTAGTCTCTGGTGCTCCACACTTCTCATAATAAGGCCTGAGGCATGTATTTGTTGTAAACAATCGAGGCCAAATTTTTCAAAACTGGTCACTGATTTTAGGTGTCAATGTAGATGTTCCATCAAACACCAAAAGTTTAGGCACTCAGAATAGCAACCAATTCTGAAAATGTGGGCCTGAAAGTACAATGAAAATTAGCTGGATATAGCCAGCAGTACCATATTCTAATGATTTTGCTTCCATGAACAATCCACTAATCACAGTACACTTCAGCAGTGAAGGATGAAGGATAGTCTTATGATTAATCTTATGATATGAACAAAATTGTCAGACACACAGATGAACATAATTTGTTGGGGGAAGAGTCAACATGGTTTTTGTAAAGGGAAATCATGCCTCACCAATCAACTAGAAGTCTCTGAGGGGGTCAACAAGCATGTGGACAAGGGGGAATCCAGTGGATACAGTGAGCTTAGATTTGCAGAAAGCCTTTGACAAGGTCCCTCACCAAAAGCTCTTAAGCAAAGTAAGTTGTCATGGGATAAGAAGGAAGGTCCTCTCGAGGATTGGTAACTGGTTAAAAGATAGGAAACAAAGGGTAGGAATAAATGATCAGTTTTCAGAATGGAGAGAGGTAAATAGTGGTGTCCCCCAGGGGTCTGTACTGGGCCTATTCAATGTATTCATAAACGATCTGGAAAAAGGGGTAAACAGTGAGGTGGCAAAATTTGTAGATGATACAAAATCGCTCAAGATAGTTAAGTCCCAGGCAGACTGCAAAGAGCTACAAAAGGATCTCTCAAAACTGGGTGACTGGGCAACAAAATGACAGATGAAATTCAATATTGATAAATGCAAAGTAATGCACATTGGAAAACATAATCCCAACTATACATATAAAATGATGGTGTCTAAATTGGCTGTTACGACTCAAGAAAGAGATCTTGGAGTCATTGTGGATAGTTCTCTGAAAACATCCACTCAATGTGCAATGACAGTCAAAAAAGTGAACAGAATATTGGGAATCATTAAGAAAGGAATAGATAATAAGATAGAAAATATCATATTTCTGTTATATAAATCCACGGTACGCCCACATCTTGAATAGTGTGTGCAGATGTGGTTGCCCCATCTCAAAAAAGATATATTGGAATCGGAAAATGTTAACCAAAGGGTAACAAAAATGATTAGGGGTATGGAATGGCTGCCATATGAGGAGAGATTAATAAGACTGGGACTTTTCAGCTTGGAAAAGAGACGACTAAGGGGGAATATGAGAGAGGTCTATAAAATCATGACTGGCGTTGAGAAAGTAAATAAGGAAGTGTTATTTACTCCTTCTCATAACACAAGAACTGGGGTCACCAAATGAAATTAATAGGCAGCAGGCTTAAAACAAAAGGAAGTATTTTTTCACACAATGCACAGTCAACCTGTGGAACTCCTTGCCAGAGGATGTTGTTAAAGCCAAGACTATAACAGTGTTCAAAAAAGAACTAGATAAGTTCATGGAGGATAGGTCTGTCAATGGGTATTAGCCAGGACGGACAGGGATGGTGTCCCTAGCCTCTGTTTGCCAGAACCTGGGACTGGGTGACAGGGGATGGATCACTTGATGATTACCTGTTCTGTTCATTCGCACTGGGGCATCTGGCATTGGCCACTGTTGGAAGGCAGGACACTGGGCTAGATGGACCTTTGTTCTTACCCAGTATGGCCATTCTTATGTTCTTATGATTACAGCATAAAAATAATGCTCAGAAAATCTGGGTTCTTGTGCTCTGCCACAGACTTCTTGGATGACATTGTCAAGTTATTTATTTGTGTTTCAGTTTCCTATTTGTAAAATGGAGATAAGACTGCTTCCTCCTACCCTTAGTCTGTCTTGTCTATTTAGACTGTAAGATTTCTGAGGCGGGGGAACTATCTTTTACTGTATATTTGTACAGTGCCCGGCACAGTGGGACCGTCATTTTGGATAGGGCCTAAAGGCATTACTTTAACACAAATATATAAAAATAATGAAAGTGAGGCACATTATCAAGGTAGAATTCATGAATAAGACCCTAGTGACTTCATATCAGAGATTGGCTTGACAGTGAAAGTTTTAGAATGAGAGATCCTTTTGTTGCGTGCTCAATTCCAATGTTAGGGGGCTGAAATATCTAGACAATTATCTGTCTTTTCACACCCATGTTTAGTTTCCATTTTATCATGCAATATTCCATTTCTATACTATGCACTGTACAGCTGGGACATATTCAGCTGCAGACTTGGGACTTGCCGGTAATTGGAAACAGGTTCTGAAGCAATTATTATCGCACAGTAAAACTACAGTGTTCCATGTGCTGCACACCCCTAGTAACCCTAGCCATTTTCTTTTCATCTGAGAAAAGAAAGCCATGCATTTGCTAAAAAATTTTGACAGCTAAGTGGCAAATGCGCTATGAACTTTGCTTTCAAATTGTGTTGATATCTGCTGAATTTACAAATCATCGAATATTAATTCTCCATTACAACGAAGCAAAGTCACACATTGCAAACAGTAAGTTAAAGACTTCATGACACAATTCTAGTTAATTAAAGGACTTAGATCTATTTCAGAATGGTGTCAAGTTTTCAGAGATATGATTCACTGTTTTTGAAGAAAAAGATATTTCAGTTTGAATTATGTACTGGGATTTTGCAACACATCTAGGCAAGTTTCTCAAAACATTGCACATTCCTATCTAAAATCAATAACAAACATTTTCACTGAGAAAATCTCTGCTGATGATTTCTTTTAAATACAATGCATATCTTGAAATTAAAAAAAATCTAACAACATTTTCATAGTCAGGCACAGGGAAGATATTGGTGCCTGATATATTGTATTCAAGAACTAGAATGACCCTTACAAAGAAATTGCATGTCAAAGCAATCTTTACAGACCAAGGGTCCCCCTGCCCCCAGATACTGTTAAGTGTGAAACAGGGAAGATGAACCAAAAATTACAGCAATAGGAGTCAGGAAATTGGGTTTCTAATCCTAGATCTACCACAAAGTTCCTGGGTCACCTTGGGTAACTCACACAAAGCATAGTTCTGCTCTGATGCTGCAAATATAATGTTGTGGGTTACAGGTTTATTTTCTCTATTATTTCCATATGAATTGTAGAGTAGAAAGATGTTTTCCCCCCGCTTAACTGTCAGCCCTGCAGATTTCCCCTGGGATCCAGCCTCTTCTTGTACTGATACCAATAATTACTGTTCTGCAGATAAAACTATGCTATCAGTGACACCCGTGCAACATCATTGCCACAAATAGGTTTGTATAGGTCTGAATAATGGGAACTGAGTAAACAATTGCATTCACGATGCACAAGAACCTCCCCCCACCACACTCTCTGTCAAATCGTTGGCTCTACAAGGTGAACAGGACGAAAAGGTAGAAAAAACTATTTTTTTGTCACTGAAGTCATCCAATATGGCTATATATGCAGGGATCAGATTTGTGGAGTAAGAAAGCATCATTTGCAGAGAATGACTTTGCTCTTCAGGCTCTTCTTTCTTTCTGTATGTTTCAAATAGAGATAACACCTCAGAGGTTTGTGCTGAGAAGCTTAATTCATGAATGTTTGTATAGTAGTTTGATAGTTTCAAATGGTGAAATTCATCCCTCTGCAGAGGGCCAGAACAAGATTTATGCAACACTTCATTCCCACTTGATGCGGAGGTCTTGGCCTAGAGAGGAATTTCACCAAGATGGAAAAAGCTATAGAAGTTCCAAGTACTATCACAGTATTACCTGACACTTCTACAAGGAATTATTAATAGGTCTTTATTTATTTAAACAACTTGGTTTAAGGCCATTATATACACCTTAGTCTGACTTCTGTAATGGAATAATACCTTATAACATTTTAAATATTCACAATCTCAGTGGTTCCTTTTAATCCTGTGACCCTGTGGTTCTGACAGAGTGAATATACACTTTATTTTATGTAATTACAGGTTATAAGATAGTCTATAATGAAGGGACTGATGATTGAGATTCTTTTTTAATTCATCAGTCCCATCATTCATCAAATGGTGGTGTTGAAGGCATTTAAACAAATAGTCTAACTATTCTTCATAGTAGTGCAAATATATTTTATTGTTACCATCTGGAAGAAAATCATCAATTTCCTGCCTAGTAAAAGTATTTGGCGTGGGGTTTTATATATATTCCTCTTGTAGAATATATACTGCCAATGAGATATGAAAGGAATTTATTTCTCAGCTGTATTTTGTACACTCGCTTTTACAGTCAGGCATATATTGTGTAAAAAAATACCCCATGAGCTTAAGTTTGCTGATGGAAGGTTAAGCACATGCATAAGGATTTGCAGGATTCAGCCCTCATTTTGTGCATTGTTTACATACTAATTGTTTACAAACATAACTAATACAGATAATTTATTCAATGCCTAAACAGCACCACTCACTTCTCAAATACACTTTTTCTTTTCATTTTTCCCCCCATCATGGCAATTAAGGAGTAGAACATAAAGCCAAACGTCTTCCAAACAGCAAGTCAATAGTGAAGCCTTTACTCATAACTGGATAAGCCTTGCCATGAATACCTGCCTGTGGAATCACGAACATGTACTCATTCAGAATCCAAGCGAGTGGCTCCCCACTACACATTTCAGCTACTTAAACTATTTTTGCATGTACTGCTGTGTTTCATGTTTATAAGATTCCTTACTAGATTTTACATTAGAGTGAGGCTGAGAAGGCTGGGGAAACAGACCTACAACTGTACTGATGAAAAACAAAACAGAAGCAAAACAGCTGAGGGTATGTCTACACTACGAAATTAGGTCTATTTTATAGAAGTTACTTTTTAGAAACCGATTTTTACAGTCGATTGCGTATGTCCACACTAAGCCTATTAAATTGGAGGAGTGCGTCCTCACTACTGTGGCTAGCATCAACTTACAGAGTGGTGCTCTGTGGGTAGCTATCCCTCAATTTTCACAGTCACTGCTGCCCATTGGAATTCTGGGTTAAGCTACCAATGCCTGATGGGGCAAAAACATTGTCGTGGGTGGTTTTGGTTACATATCATCAGGCCCCCCTCCCTCCGTGAAAGCAATGGCAGATAATTGTTTCGCGCCTTTTTTCCTGGGTTACCCATGCAGATGCTATACCACGGCAACCATGGAGCCCACTCAGCTCACTGTCTCCTGGGTGCTGCTGGCAGATGCAGTACTGCATTGCTACACAGCAGCAGCTCCTTGCCTTTGCGGCAGATGGTGCAGTAGGACTGATAGCCGGCGTACGTCTCCGGGGTGCTCCTGGAAGACCTCGGTGAGGTCAATCAGGGGCGCCTAGACAGAAATGGTGTTTCTCCTCTTAGAGCACCAAATGGGAGCCAGAGACTCCAGGCCATTCTCTTCTTTAAGTTTCATCTCATGGAGATTCAGTTCTGCCTGGAATATCATGCGAGCTGGAGGCTTCTGCCTCAGGCTGCTCTTCCAGCTGGCAGCACCGCGCGGTTGCACCTACCCCAGCCTACCCCTTGCTCCCATGGCTCATGAACCCTGGACAGTAGTAAGAAGCACTATAGTTCAACTATAGGCTGAGCAAGTGCAGAATGGTGGTAGAATGTGCCTTTGGACGTTTAAAAGCTCGCTGGTGCTGTTTGCTGACTAGGTCATACCTCAGCGCAACCAACATTTCTATTGTTATTGCTGCTTGCTGTGTGCTCCACAATATCTGTGAAAGCAAGGGAAAGATGTTTATGGCGGAGTGGGAGGTTGAGGCAAAGCGCCTGGCAGCCAGACACCAGGGCAATTAGAAGAGCACAGCAAGGCGCACTGCACATCAGAGAGGCTTTGAAAAGCAGTTTCATGACTGGCCAGGCTTCAGTGTGACACTTGTGTGTGTTTCTCCTTGATGCAAACCCGCCCCCCTTTGTTGATTTTAATTCCCTGTAAGCCAACCACCCTCCCTCCTTCGAAATAAAGTAACTATTGTTTTGAAACCACACATTCTTTCTTTATTAATTAAAACAAAAAAGAGATAATGGACAAGGTAGCCTGGGTGGGGTGGGGGAGGAGGGAAGGAGAAGGCCACATTGCTTATTGAAGCCACAATAAAAATCAAACTGTTTGAATGACAGCCTTCTGTTGCTTGGGCCATCCTCTGGAGGGGAGTGGCTGGGTGCCCAGAGCCTCCCCCACCGCATTATTGGGCATCTGTGTGAGGAGACTATGGAACATGGGGAAGAGGGTAGGCGGTTATACAGTGGATGCAGCGGGGGTCTGTGCTCTTGTTGGCTTTTCTGCAGCTCCAACAGAGGCTTCATCATGTCCGTTTGCTCCCCCATTAGCCGCAGCATTGCATCCTGCCTCTGCTCTTTGCGCTCACTTAGTTCTTTCCCAGCCTCTGCCATTGAATGCCTCCATGCATTAAGCTGTGCCCTATCAGTGTGGAAGGACTACATGAGCTCGGAAAATATGTCATCGCAAGTGCATTTTTTCGCCTTGTAATCTGCGGTAACCTCAGGGTCAGAGATGATAGGGGGAGTGTAGAAACATTCTATGCTCTACGATTCTGGGGGGACTGCATGGTCACCTGTGCTGCTGAGTGCTGCTGAGTTCGCCATGCTGACCAAACAGAAAATGAAATTCACAAGTTCTTGGGGCTTTTCCTGTGTACCTGGCTAGTGCATCACAGTTCAAAGTGCTGTCCAGAGTTGTCACAATGGAGTACTCTGGGATAGCTCCTGGAGGCCAATACCATCGATTTGCGTCCGCACTACCCCAAATTCAATCCAGCAAGGACAATTTAAGTGCTACTCCCCTCGTCGGGGAGGAGTACAGAAGTCGATTTTAAGAGCTCTTTAGGTCGATGGAACGGGGTTAGTTGTGTGGATGCAGGCATTTTTAAATCGACCTAATGTGGATAAATTTGACCTAACCCCATAGTGTAGACCAGGCCTAAGTAGATAAGACTTTTATAAAAGGTTAGAGAAAGGGAGTATTATTCCTATTTTACAGATGAGGAAACTGATGAACTGATGGGGGTGAAAGCAGATTAAGTTATTTGTCCAAGAATACACAGTAAGTCTGTAGCAGAACCAGGAACTGAATCCAGATTACCAAAGTTTCATTTCAATGCCTTAACAACCATGTCAACCTGATGTGTAAGTGACAAATAATCCATAGTCAAAAAGCATCCCTGCCCCCAAACCCTAGACTACTGGCAACTGAAAAAAAACTTCCAAAACCTGTAGTAATTTCAACAGGATACAGTTGTCTCCTAGGGAAAAAAATGACTGCAGTACACATCTGAGAAGCAGCAGTGATAATCTTAGGCTATGTGTACACTACAGACCTTACAGCAGCACAGCTGTATCATTGCAGCTCCACTGCTGTAAGGTCTTCCGTGTAGCTTCTCTGTGCTGGCAGGAGAGAGCTCTCCTGCCGTCATAATTAAACCACCCCCAACAAGCGGCATTAATTATGTCACCAGGTGAGTGTCTCCTGCCAACACAGCGCTGTCCACACTAGCACTTTTGTCAGTGAAACTTATGTCAGTCAGGGGTGTGTTTTTTCTCACCCCTGACTGACAAAAGTGCTAATGTAAACAAAGCCTTACTCTTATACATGCGTGACAGCTTCAGTTCCTTCCAGAAAAATCTGTTTTTTAAAACCACTTTTTAATTGACTAAAGCTTATAGAACTAAATGTAGAAGTCTCATTTGTCCCCACAGTTCATAAATGACACCTACAGCTATGTTCATAGATTCCAAGGCCAGAAGGGACAATTGTGATCACCTAGTCTGATCTCCTGTATAATACAGACCATAGCACTTCCCCCAAATAAATTCCTTTTAGGAAAACATCCAATCTTGATTTAAAAATTGACAGTGATGGAGAAGCCACCACAGCCCTGTGTAAGTTGTTGATGATTAATTACTCTCCCTGTTAAAAATGTACACCTTATTTTCAATGTGAATTTGTCTAGCTTCAACTGCTAGCCATTGGATCATGCCATACCTTTCTTTGCTAGATTGAAGATCCCATTATTAAATATTTACTCCCCATATAGGTACTCGTTAATGCCACTGAAAAATGAAAAAACAAGATAAACTGAAAAGCTTGTGTTGCTCAGTGTCCCTAGAATGTGCATTGAGGTAAGGTGAAACTCCAGCTCACTCTGATCTTGTTCACTAATTCACTTGTTAAATCTACAGTTATTGAGAAGGTTTCTGCAAAAAAAAAAATGTATTTAAACTGGCAGGCAGTGTCTTCCCCTCAAATATGTCATCATCACAGGTCTGTCAGACTGGCTAAGAAAGCAGGAACTCTTATGCCTCCCCAGGGTGTGGTAAGTTGCAGACCTTTAGGCTGAAACTTTTTAAAAAACCTACATTAAATCCAGGGATCTATTTTATAATCTCACTGGATACCCACTGCTTCCCTGCTTTCTAAGGCAAAGAGAAGAAAGAAGACATTAACTCTTCCATTGATTTTTATCCCTGTAAATTATGGAAACAACTGCAATACTCAGTCTTGCTGATCATAAATTAACATCATTAACATAAAAGTTACATTTCTCTTTGATTGCGGTTTGCAGTGTTCTTGTAGCCATGTTGGTCCCAGGATACTAGAGAGACAAGGTGGGTGAGGTAACATCTTTTATTGGACTAGCATCTCTTGGTGGAGGGACAAACTTTCAAGTTTACAGAGCTCTTCTTTTGGTCTGAAAAAAGGTTCTGAGAGTGTCACAGTGAAATACAAGGTAGAACAGATTGTTTATCATAAGATGTTAACATATATTGTAAGAAACCATTCAAGGTGAAATGGCCAGTTAACACCTCTGTGGACACAGGACAAAAAAGCGGGGGGCACTAGTGGGTTACAGATAATTGTAACAAGCCATACATTCAGAGTCTTTATTAAGACCATGATTTTTAGTGTCTAGCATAGTTCTGAATGTAAGCTCCTAGGCTCATCTTTTGAAAGTGTTGTCCAGGTTTCCTTTGAGGATGAGGACTGAGAGGTCAGATGTGGAATGATTGTTTTGTGACGAGTGTTCCCCCATGGGTGACATGCTACTTTTGTCTTTTATAATTTTTCTGTGTGAGTTCATTGGAGACCATAGCAATTGGGTGGTTTCACCCACATAGTTGTTTTAGGGGCATTTAGTGCACTGGATGAGGTACACCACATGTTGCGATAGGATTGTGTAGGAACCATAGATCATTAAAGGTGTATTGTGGGGATACTGGTCATCATAGCAGCGAAACTATATTTGTAGGGTTTGCATTTGTTGTTCTGGCACAGCTGTAGCTGTGTCCTATCGTAGCAGAGGTGTTAACCAGCCACTTCATCTTGAATGGTATCTTACAATATGTGTGAACATCTTATGCTAAACAATCTATTCTACCTTGTATTTAGCTGTGACACTGTGAGGCCTAGTCTACACTAGGAAATTAGGTCAGTATACAGTTGCTCAGGGGTACGAAAAACCCATGTCCCTGAGTGACGCAGTTTAATTGAACTAATCCCTGATGTAGACAGTACTATGTAGATGGGAGAATTCTCCTGTCAGCCTAGCTACCACCTCTCTGGGAGGTGAATTACTTGTGCTGATGGGGGAACCCTTCCCATCAACGTAGGTAGCATCTTTATGGAAGAGCTACAGAGATGCAGGTGCAGTGGTGCCGCTGTAGAGGTTTGTGTGTAGACAAGCCCTGAGTACCTTTCCCAGACCTGAAGAAGAGCTCTGTGTAGCTCAAAATCTTGTCTCTTCCACCAACAGAAATTGGCCCAATAAAATATATTACCTCACCTACCATGTCTCTCTTACTTTATTTGAAACATTAACCTATTACTGTTTCAAGTATCACCTTAGTTTTTTTTAATAACTGAAAGAGACAAGATTAAAAAAAAAACATTTTGCCTAATTTTCAAATAGTTTAATTTGCTCATTGACAGCACTTTGTTTTTGGTCAGTTTCGCCATTTTCCCCATGCCATCTGTTTCCAGAATTGTTTGTGTGGCTGATTTGCACAGCAAAAGGGGAGAGAGAAACTCTTTTAAAATAGGAAAGTGTTGATGGGAAAACCACAAAAATTACCCAGGGGCAGTGTTTGAAACTACTTTTAACATTTTGTTAAAATGTCTAGATTACAAATTGACAGTGTTACTGTAATGGAAATAATAAGAATGTATTTTGTTATTCTGCTCTGAAAAGTTAGAGTTTTTTCTCAGGCCTGGTCTACACTACGGGGGTAGGTCAAATTTATCCGCATTAGGTCGATTTAAAAATGCCTGCATCCACACAACTAACCCCGTTCCATCGACCTAAAGAGCTCTTAAAATCGATTTATGCACTCCTCCCTGACAAGGGGAGTAGCACTAAAATTGACCTTGCTGGATCAAATTTGGGGTAGTGTGGACCCAAATTGATGGTATTGGCCTCCAGGAGCTATCCCAGACTGCTCCATTGTGACTGCTCTGGACAGCACTTTGAACTCTGATGCACTAGCCAGGCACACAGGAAAAGCCCTGGGAACTTGGTGAATTTCATTTCCTGTTTGGTCAGCATGGAGAAGTCAGCAGCACAGGTAACCATGCAGTCCCCCCAGAATCGTATAGCGTAGAATGTTTCTACGCTCCCCCTATCATCTCTGACCCTGAGGTTATCGCAGATTACAAGGTGAAAAAACACGCACTCATGATGACATGTTTTCCGAGTTCATGCAGTCTTCCTGCACTGATAGGGCACAGCTTAATGCATGGAGGCATTCAGTGGCAGAGGCCAGGAAAGAATTAAGTGAGAGTGAAGAGCGGAGGCAGGATGCGATAATGAGTCTAAAGGGGGAGCAAACGGACATGATGAAGCCTCTGTTGGAGCTGCAGGAGAGCCAACAAGAGCACAGACCCCCGCTGCATCCACTGTATAACCGCCTACCCTCTTTCCCATGTTCCATAGCCTCCCCCACCCCACCCGGGGTTCCTTGTCTGTTATCTCTTTTTTTTAATTAATAAAGAAAGAATGCGTGGTTTCAAAACAATAGTTACTTTATTTTGAAGGAGGGAGGGTGGTTGGCTTACAGGGAATTAAAATCAACAAAGGGGGCGGGTTTGCATCAAGGAGAAACACACACAAGTGTCGCACTGAAGCCTGGCCAGTCATGAAACTTCTTTTCAAAGCCTCTCTGATGTAGAGCACGCCTTGCTGTGCTCTTCTAATTGCCCTGGTGTCTGGCTGCTCAAAATCGGATGCCAGGCATTTGCCTCAACCTCCCACCCTGCCATAAACATCTTCCTCTTACTCTCACAGATATTATGGAGCACACAGCAAGCAGCAATAACAATGGAAATGTTGGTTGCGCTGAGGTCTGACCTAGTCAGCAAAAAGCGCCAGCGAGCTTTTAAACATCCAAAGGCACACTCTACCGTCATACTGCACTTGCTCAGCCTATAGTTGAACTATAGTGCTCCTTACTACTGTCCAGGCTTCATGAGCCATGGGAGCAAGGGGTAGGCTGGGGTAGGTGCGACTGCATGGTGCTGCTGGCTGGGAGAGCAGCCTGAGGCAGAAGCCTCCAGCTCGCACGATATTCCAAGCAGGACTGAATCTCCATGAGACAAAACTTAAAGAAGAGAATGGCCTGGAGTCTCTGGCTCCCATTAGGTGATCTAAGAGGAGAATGGTCATGTCTGTCCAGGCGCTCCTGATAGACCTCACCGAGGTCTGCCAAGAGCACCCCAGAGATGTATGTTGGCTATCAGTCCTACTGCATCATCTGCCACAAAGGCAAGGAGCTGCTGCTGTGTAGCAATGCAGTACCGTGTCTGCCAGCAACATCCAGGAGATGTACAGTGATGCTGAGCTGAGCGGGCTCCATGCTTGCTGTGGTATGGCATCTGCACGGGTAACCCAGGAAAAAAGGTTCAAAACGATTGTCTGCCATTGCTTTCACAGAGGGAGGAAGGGAGGGGGGGGCCTGACAACATGTACCCAAAACCACCCGTGACAATGTTTTTGCCCCATCAGGCACTGGGAGCTTAACCCAGAATTCCAATGGGCAGTGGAGACTGCAGGAACTGTGGGATAGCTACCCACAGTGCACCACTCTGTAAGTCGATGCTAGCCACAGTAGTGAGGACGCACTCCTCCGACTTAATGCGCTTAGTGTGGACATACACAATCGACTGTATAAAATCAGTTTCTAAAAATTGACTTCTATAAATTCAACCTAATTTCGTAGTGTAGACATACCCTAAAGAATGTACGTTCTTGTGGGAAGGGACTCTATATGTTTGTAGAGTGACTAGCACAATGGGACCACAGTATCAGCTGGGGACTCTAGATGCAATTGTAACACAAATAATAATAAGATACACATACAGAAATTCCTAAAGGCTCTATAGGTTTACAATTCCTAGAATATTATATGAAGCAGAAGTTCTGGATAAACAAGATCACCCTTTGTCAGTCTCTCAAATCCTTGTGCTATGCATTATTCAGGACAGCACAATTTCTGATGTGTCCAGTTCTCTTGGGAACTACCTCTGAATGTCATATTTACAGACTAGCACTAAAGTATATTGAAATAGGTACCAAGACTGGGGAGCTAAATGCTATAGTGGGTTAATGCATTAACCTTTCACATCTGAAGACCTGGGGTGAAATCCTGGTCCTATTGAAGTCAATGGCTAAACTCTCATTGACTTCAGTGGGGCCAGGATTTCACCCCCGAGGTTCAAGTGTGGCTTTAATGGTTTAGGTCACAAATGAAATGATTGTGGTATGTCAGTCAAGTCCCCTGTGGATGTTTGTCCACATCATATTAAGCCACCAAATTATCTGTCCCAATTTGGTGAATGTGGCATGGTAGTGCCTGGTCTGGGCCCAGGATAGCAGGGAGGTTGTTGCATTAATGGAAATTGAGGTGCTCTAACAGTGCTGTGAGGAGAAGCTTGCTCTGTAGCATTTAATGCTCTGCCTGGTTTATGACAATCCATTCAGCTTTTCATTCTGCCACTTCAGAGCTAACTAAAATAGTGCACATGAAAATTCATTCCCCTCTCCTTCCCTCCCAAAATTTAAATGTGGACAACTACTAGAGTTTTAAAAGACATTATTAGACGGAGCGCAAAGTAGAAAAATATTACATGCTTTTATTACTTTGGGATATTTGATCAAGGATCTTAAAACAAACTTAACATTGATACCCTAATTTGTCTAAAACTGCAGTAGATAAAGCTCAGAAAATAGTGAGTGTCATATATCTAACTCTAAAGCTTGAAATAACCTCTAGAGAACATTAAAAAACATTCAAGAACTTTTATATTTAAGTACATCGTGACATCAATCCATCAAAGACAGGATCTGCATCAGTGAAAATGTGCTTTTCTTGGTGATCATTCAGTGCAATTTTGGTACAGATCTCTAGTGGAAGAACAAGAATTAAGTGCATTTTTATAATTGTAAATAAAAATAAGGACACTTATTGACATTACATACACGAATTGTTCATTTCCTCCCACTGTGGAAGTGAGGATAAGGCTAGCATGGTGCGAAGTGATCCCTCTATCTGAAGAACCAAAATCTGCTCTTTTCTAAATTTGATCTTGGTTTTGTAAGCTGCTTTGGGAACCTTAAAGATGAAAGGAATTATTATAAATGAAAGATGGAATAATATATATGTGTATGCCTATTCACTTTTGCTACTATGGTAATTTGCTCTTTACACCAAAGCCAAGATAATCCATGCATTTTGTTTACTACAGTCTCTTGTAATACACATTATGGAGAACTGTTTCCCCCCCCCACATGCATACTTACAAGTAAGTATCTGGCTATTTAATCTGACAGTGAGCTGGCATCTTTCTCTGAGATATTTTTGTTAGTTATAAAAGGATTTCATTAGTGTAGGTTCTTCAAGGCCTTGACATAAAGAGTTACTTGATGGATGCTGCACATGAATCAGTCCTTCTGTAACCCCTCTGTCAGGTGCCAATAGCCATAATAAAAGCCAGGTTCAAGATGATGCCCATTAGGTCTTTTTATGATAGATAAAAAGTTTGACTTGAAGCCCCACCGAGAACTGTACTCACCTTTCTGATTCTAAGCAATTAAACTCTCAACTCCCTGCTCACCTTCATTGGTATACTGATTTCCCTTTCACAACCAATAATTTGGGTAGTCTGGAAACACAAATCTATTTTATTGGGGAAAACAAACTATAGAAACTATAGGTGGAAAAAGACACACTAGGCCAACTAGCGCATCTTCATGCCAGTGTAAGATTGTTTCTTATAGTATTTTGTCCAGTCTAGTTGTAAATGATTCAACAAATAGGGCTTCCACCACTTCTCTTGGGTGAATGTTCCACAGCCTAACACAAATGAACCTCAAATATCCAGATACCGCAGGGGACATTAGAGACATTTGAAGAATCAGAAGGCTCACATAATCAGAAGCTTCAGACTTGTATAGCTCCTCAGCTTTACAGAAGAGGAACTGCACCGGAGTTCTACAGGCCTGGAGCCCCAGAGACATAATAGGTTAACTTGGACTTTGGTTAATCAGATTTATCAGTAGATCTCACAAACAGTACATTTCTCCTGCTAGTCAACCTAATATTTAATGTTGCTTAAGTTCTTACCATTTCTCTGAGCTACACCTCCTTGAACCACCCTAAAAATTCCTCTCTCTTGTTGGTATTCACAACTTGCAGCTTCATGAAGGAAGTTACAATTAAGTTTGGTGGTTGTTTGGCTTTTTCATACATGTTTATTTCTTTTCATCTACATCATATAATAGTCCTTCCAGCCTTTTGCTCCTCCTCTAAAAGTTCATACAATTTGTCATCTTCTTTCAGGAAGTGAAGTACCCAGAATTGAACACCACAGCCCTTTGCCTTATTACTTTTTTTTTTTGTTATTGGAGAAGTTATGGGTATCCAGATTATCACACAGAATACATCGGTAAGACTGTAAATTCATTAGATCTTTGGTATGATTGGAAATGCTCTTAAACCCATATACTGCTGCCCTGGATCTGCAAGCACAATTCCTATTTATATGAGTCTATCCAAGGGTCAATGTGGCCTTTGAGTTAGTAGGTTGGATGCACTTAAAATAATTCATCCATTGACATAAAAAACATATAAAGAGTATTTGTAAAATTATTCCTTTGAAAAACCAGCATGATAATCATTATAGTTTCCATTTATATAGCACTATTTAGGATCGCCAAGTGACTTAGAAACAATTAGAATTAAGCCTCAGATCACCCAAACGATCATGCACACTTTGCACAGATAAACTGCCTTATAGAAGAGAACACAGTGAATCCGTAGTAGAGGTGAGAATAGGAGCCAAGAGTCCTGACTCCCAGGCCTTCTTTAACATATGGAAGTACAAAGCAGCCACCTCATCCCTTGTGCCAAAGGGTATAGTATAGGGTCAATATTGCCTAACATATAGAGGAAGGCGGTATGGGTTGCATAGCTGAGGAGTGTGCTGATTCAGCATCTTCTTGCAGCATCTCATATGGAGCTGCATCTGGACCAGGAGTTAAAGAGATTGCACCCCTGCCCCCTCCTCCCAGCAAATGACCTGAGGGAAAGTGGTAATGTAAACAGCTTGTCCTCCCTTGGGGAAAATACCACTTCACTCCTGTTTTGCTCACTAGTTTTAGAGAGGTGTAATTTACATCTTCCCATGCCAGCTTTAGTGAGTCTGGCCCATTCCCTCTGTATCTAATTTATGGTATGACTTAAGCATTACTACTGATGTCAAATACAGAGAAGCATAATATAATGAACATAAAATTATTGGCACAGTAGCTGGAAAGGATTTTAATGCTCATTATAAATCTATTTATTTTTAAATTAGTTTCTAAAGTCCTCACCCGGGGGGAAAGGGGACTCTAGCTTATTGCATTCCAAAAGGAAAATGAGCACTTTGGATGAAGTGCCTCTTAGTCACTCACCTAACCCTCCAAATGGAAAAAAAAAGATTATAAAGAATCTTGCTCTGATCTGTGTTTGTGGTCTACTTCTAGCATACAAGTGACTCTTACTGTCTGTGATTTTCTTGCCAAGAGGAGGAAGTGAATTGTGTAATTCCAGAGGAATGAATGGAGCATATCTGATGCAGAAAAGGTTGGGAAAGGTCAGGGTGGATGGTGGCTCAGATAGGATTTAGGACAAAGAAGTGGTTAGGTAGGTAAGGGTATGTGGGGCGAGGGTTGGTATTTGTGCTCACATATTAAGCACTGGATTGGGACAATTAGATGGGGGGGAAATTAGATGGTGTGTGGCTTGTTTTATGCAAGTTCTTTCTTTCTGTTCTCCTATCCAAAACTGGAAGCAGAAAATTTAACGTATCACTAAAGCTCGTAACTTGCTCTCAAGGAAAATAAAATGAAAATTATGGAATTTAGGGAGTCCATCAGATCAGAGAAATCCCTTTTAATGCACATCAGTTACTCTCCCAAGCCCATACAGTTTACTAACTAAGCCAGAAGTGGCTAGAGAGGCCAGTATAGCTCTAGCCTACAGGCTATGCTTCTGATTTGGGGTTCTTCTATCTACAAGGGATATGTTCATCTTTCATGGTACACACAAGTGTAGTTTTAGCCCTATTTGGTGTGATAGTCTATAAAATGCTAGCTGATTAGTAGGGTTCATTTTTAATCACTGTTTTCCCCCTATCGATTAAGAGTAATTCATACTGCCTAGGCTGCCTGCCAATGATGGTACAAAGACAACGCTGGCTCCCAGCTGACTGCTTGCATCTGAGCTAAGTCCTTTGACTAGCAGACAGCGTGGCTTCTGGTCGGAAGTGGTACAGCTTCATGAATGAGAGGCTGACTGTTAGCTCAACATGGCCAAAACCAAGTTCAGCACTTTCCATGCAAGCCCTCTCCAGCACTGCCATTCTCTATTATAGTTCACAGATTCACCATTCTTCTTGCTCCACTGAGGTCATCTTTGACTTCTCCTCTCTGTCCTTCTTCCCCACAGACAAACTATGGCTATGTCCTGTTGCTACTTCTTCTAAAACAGTCCTAAAATCCACCTCTTTCTTTCTGTCTCAATGACCAAATCGCTCATCCATACCCCTATCTCCTTGTTTCAGGACTTTTTGCAACTGCACCAACCACCTCCAAACTCCTGTCCTCATACTCCCGTTGCACAAGAAGCAGGTATAATAGCAGTTCCTGTGCATGGAGGAGGTCAGGCGCTGCTCCCTTTTAGCACCCCACAACACATAAGTCACCTCCAAGGGGCAGAGAGGGATAAGAGGAGGCAGGCTAATGGCTCTCCCCCTCCCCACACCTCTGCAGCAGCCCATGGAACTGACCAGCCATGCTAAGGGGAGCAGGCTCCACTCCCCAAAATCAGGATCCCCATGCATACCTCAGTGCTTCGGGACTGGGGAAGTGATTGTGCCTTCTGGAGCTTCACTTGGGTGGTGTAGCTTTAGGTCACTATAAAGTGTGTGCACAGAAGCTTAACTTTTCTGCCTCTATTGCCCCATCTGTAAAATGGGGATAACAATACCTGCCCACATTGCAAAGGTATTGTGGGAATTAAGTAGCTATTGTTTGTAAAACATTTTTATACAAATGCTGATACTGACTAGAATGGACATAAAACCCTCAGGTAGCCTCCACTCCACTCTGACATTTTTGAAACATTGTCACCTAAAATATTAGCAAATATCCATGGAGCCCAGCACAAGCAGCTGGAATCCATCTCTTCATTAGGAGGTACAGAGTGGTCACAAAGATGCCCCTTGTTTTATTATATATAACTACAGAGATAAATATGGGGGTCCCTCACAGAACCATTTTAGTGACTCTCTCCAAAATCTCAGCACTGGCCCTGGCAGGGCCAGCCTTAGGGAAAATAGTGACCTGAGCGAGCTATCTTTGGTGCCCTTTAAGTACTGCTCCCCAAGCAGTGGGCGGTCGCTCAGCAGGCAGACCAGCAGCAAGTGGAGTGGTGGTGACATTGCAGGTATCATGCTGCCAGGAGGGTGGAGAGGGGATGGGTAGGAAATGCCTGGTTTCCACCTTGCAGCCCCCTCTATCCCATCCCCCTGCCTCCAGGGTGGGCACAGGGCCTTCTGCAGCCTCTTGGCCATGGCACCCCCCCGACCACAGCGCCTTGGGCAGTCGCCCATTTCACCCACTTGTAAGGCTCGCCCTGGGCATAAGGATGTGATTGCTGTGGACAGGAATCACTTATCTTAGAATCAAAGAATATCAGGGTCGGAAGGGACCTCAGGAGGTCATCTAGTCCAACCCCCTGCTCAAAGCAGGACCAATCCCCAACTAAATCATCCCAGCCAGGGCTTTGTCAAGCCTGACCTTAAAACTTCTAAGGAAGGAGATTCCACCACCTCCCTAGGTAATGCATTCCAATGTTTCACCACCCTCCTAGTGAAAAAGTTTTTCCTAATATCCAACCTACATCTCCCCCACTGCAACTTGAGACCATTACTCCTTGTTCTGTCATCTGCTACCATGGAGAACAGTCTAGATCCATCCTCTTTGGAACCCCCTTTCAGGTAGTTGAAAGTATCAAATCCCGCCTCATTCTCCTCTTCTGCAGACTAAACAATCCCAGTTCACTCAGCCTCTCCTCATAAGTCATGTGTTCCAGTCCCCTAATCATTTTTGTTGCCCTCCGCTGGACTCTTCAATTTTTCTATATTCTTCTTGTAGTGTGGGGCCCAAACCTGGACACAGTAGTCCAGATGAGGCCTCACCAATGTCGAATAGAGGGGAATGATCACGTCCCTCGATCTGCTGGAAATGCCCCTACTTATACATCCCAAAATGCCATTGGCCTTCTTGGCAACAAGGGCACACTGTTGACTCATATCCAGCTTCTTGTCCACTATAACACCTAGGTCCTTTTCTGTAGAACTGCTGCCGAGCCATTCGGTCCCTAGTCTGTAGCGGTGAATGGGATTCTTCCTAAGTGCAGGACTCTGCACTTGTCCTTGTTGAACCTCATCAGATTTCTTTTGGCCCAATCCTCTAATTTGTCTAGGTCCCTGTGTATCCTATCCCTACCTTCCAGCATATCTACCTCTCCTCCCAGTTTAGTGTCATCTGCAAACTTGCTGAGGGTGCAATCCACACCATCCTCCAGATCATTTATGAAGATATTGAACAAAACTGGCCCAAGGACCGACCCTTGGGGCACTCCACTTGATACCAGCGGCCAACTAGACATGGAGCCATTGATCACTACCCGTTGAGCCCGACAATCTAGCCAGCTTTCTATCCACCTTATAGTCCATTCATCTAGCCCATACTTCTTTAACTTGCTGGCAAGAATACTGTGGGAGACCATGTCAAAAGCTTTGCTGAAGTCAAGGAACAACACGTCCACTGCTTTCCCCTCATCCGCAGAGCCAGTTATCTTGTCATAGAAGGCAATTAGATTAGTCAGGCATGACTTGCCCTTGGTGAATCCATGCTGACTGTTCCTGATCACTTTCCTCTCCTCTAAGTGCTTCAGAATTGATTCCTTGAGGACCTGCTCCATGATTTTTCCAGGGACTGAGGTGAGGCTGACTGGCTTGTACTTCCCAGGATCCTCCTTCTTCCCTTTTTTAAAGATGGGCACTACATTAGCCTTTTTCCAGTCGTCCGGGACTTCCCTGATCGCCATGAGTTTTCAAAGATAATGGCCAATGGCTCTGTAATCACATCCACCAACTCCTTTAGCACTCTCGGATGCAGTGCATCTGGACCCATGGACTTGTGCTTGTCCAGCTTTTCTAAATAGTCCCGAACCACTTCTTTCTCCACAGAGGGCTGGTCACCTCCTCCCCATGCTGTGCTGCCCAGTGCAGTAGTCTGGGAGCTGAGGTTGTTGGTGAAGACAGAGGCAAAAAAAGCATTGAGTACATTAGCTTTTTCCACATCCTCTGTCACTAGGTTGCCTCCCTCATTCAGTAAGGGGCCCAACCTTTCCTTGACTTTCTTCTTGTTGCTAACATACCTGAAGAAACCCTTCTTGTTACTCTTAACATCTCTTGCTAGCTGCAACTCCAGGTGTGATTTGGCCTTCCTGATTTCACTCCTGCATGCCCGAGCAATATTTTTATCCTCTTTCCTGGTCATTTGTCCGATCTTCCACTTCTTGTAAGCTTCTTTTTTGTGTTTAAGATCAGCAAGGATTTCACTGTTCAGCCAAGCTGGTCACCTGCCATATTTACTATTCTTTCTACACATCAGGATGGTTTGTCCCTGTAACCTCAATAAGGATTCTTTAAAATACAGCCAGCTCTCCTGGACTCCTTTCCCCCTCAGGTTATTCTCGCAGGGGATCCTGCCCATCAGTTCCCTGAGGTTGTCAAAATCTGCTTTTCTGAAGTCCGGGGTCCATATTCTGCTGCCTTCCTTTCTTCCCTGTGTCAGGATCCTGAACTCGACCATCTCATGGTCACTGCCTCCCAGGTTCCCATCCACTTTTGCTTCCCCTACTAATTCTTCCTGGTTTGTGAACAGCAGGTCAAGCCAAGAGCTCCGCCCCTAGTTGGTTCCTCCAGCACTTGCACCAGGAAATTGTCCCCTACACTTTCCAAAATCTTCCTGGATTGTCTGTGCACCGCTGTATTGCTCTCCCAGCAGATATCAGGGTGATTGAAGTCTCCCATGTTTTGTGTTTTGTGAGAGGCTGAAGAATATTGTTTTCCAGTCACATGCAAAAAAGCCAGAGCTCCTCTGCTGCTAACCCAGCTGATTTTTTCATGTATGATATAATTCCCCTGTGTAACTCTTGCTGTACAAATGCATGTTCCTCATATTTAACAGTATTAAAATGTTGTTTTCATTGCCTAGATATCTTTAGAACATAACCCTACATTTGGAAAACTTGTAACCGGCAGCCTAGAGTTATACAATTTCCTGGTTTAGAGAGGTTTCAGAGTAGCAGCCGTGTTAGTCTGTATTCGCAAAAAGAAAAGGAGGACTTGTGGCACCTTAGAGACTAACCAATTTATTAGAGCATAAGCTTTCGTGAGCTACAGCTTACTTCATCAGATGCATACTGTGGAAAATACAGAAGATGTTTGCTTTTATACACACAAATCATGAAAAAATGGGTGTTTATCACTACAAAAGGTTTTCTCTCCCCCCACCCCACTCTCCTGCTGGTAATAGCTTATGTGAAGTGATTACTCTCCTTACAATGTGTATGATAATCAAGGTGGGCCATTTCCAGCACAAATCCAGGTTTCCCCCACACCCTCCCCAAACAAACCCACTCTCCTGTTGGTAATAGCTTATCTAAAGTGATCACTCTCCTTACAATGGCAGGTTTCAGAGTTTCACTCTCCTTACAATGACAGGTTTCAGAGTAGCAGCCGTGTTAGTCTGTATTCGCAAAAAGAAAAGGAGGACTTGTGGCACCTTAGAGACTAACCAATTTATTAGAGCATAAGCTTTCGTGAGCTACAGCTCACTTCCTCAGATGCATATCGTGGAAACTGCAGCAGGCTTTATATATACACAGAGAATATGAAACAATACCTATTCCCACCCCACTGTCCTGCTGGTAATAGCTTATCTAAAGTGATTTCCAGCACAAATCCAGGTTTTCTCACCCTCCACCCCCCCACACAAATTCACTCTCCTGATAGGATGGGCTATCACCAGCAGGAGAGTGAATTTGTGTGGGGGGGTGGAGGGTGAGAAAACCTGGATTTGTGCTGGAAATCACTTTAGATAAGCTATTACCAGCAGGACAGTGGGGTGGGAATAGGTATTGTTTCATATTCTCTGTGTATATATAAAGCCTGCTGCAGTTTCCACGATATGCATCTGAGGAAGTGAGCTGTAGCTCACGAAAGCTTATGCTCTAATAAATTGGTTAGTCTCTAAGGTGCCACAAGTCCTCCTTTTCTTTTTGCGAATACAGACTAACACGGCTGCTACTCTGAAACCTGTCATTGTAAGGAGAGTGAAACTCTGAAACCTGCCATTGTAAGGAGAGTGATCACTTTAGATAAGCTATTACCAACAGGAGAGTGGGTTTGTTTGGGGAGGGTGTGGGGGAAACCTGGATTTGTGCTGGAAATGGCCCACCTTGATTATCATACACATTGTAAGGAGAGTAATCACTTCACATAAGCTATTACCAGCAGGAGAGTGGGGTGGGGGGAGAGAAAACCTTTTGTAGTGATAAACACCCATTTTTTCATGATTTGTGTGTATAAAAGCAAACATCTTCTGTATTTTCCACAGTATGCATCTGATGAAGTAAGCTGTAGCTCACGAAAGCTTATGCTCTAATAAATTGGTTAGTCTCTAAGGTGCCACAAGTCCTCCTTTTCTTTCTGGTTTAGAGACACGTTCTTGAATTTTGCGAGGAGTTCCTTGCTTGGAAACGTCCATGCTCAATTAGCTGCTGAATCATTCCCATTACCTTTGTTTGCACTATGCACTGCTGTCACTGTAATTGAAGTACTCCAGTATTTTGCTTAGGAACAGACAAGGCTAGCAGCAAGCACAATGTGAGTTAATCTTCCATGCTTTTTAATGTTAAAAAATCTTCCCAGGACCCCCTTGAAGAGAGATTTTCATCTGTTTTAAAAAGGAAACCCTGATTTTGCAAACCCTTGATTTCTTGACATTTAATTTCCTCTCCTCACCATTCAGATATATTCCCATTGCAGATTTATTTAAAAATAAAACCCAAAACCAGAAGAATAGATTCCCCCCAGTCCTGCAGTAGCAGCAGTGGAAATCATGTTGAAGATGATATGCTGGACTTTTAAACACTCTGGGGCCTGAAAGATGCTCCAGAAGTTACCAACCAAGGAAAATTTTCCAGTCCTATGTGAGAAGATCTCTCTGGCAAAACAGTCTGAGGTTTTTCACTAGCTCCATATAATGGGAAAAGCATAATTTCCAAATCCACTGATGCAGGACAAGGTCTGGGTCTCAAGCCATATAGTTCATTGTCATCTAAAGATACCAGGGCTTGGGGGACCTCCTACAAAGGCTAGAGATGGTGCAATAAAGCCAGCCAGCTGCCTCTGAAGACCCAAGAGAAGAGGGATGAGGATAAAAGGCAATCAGAACTTACTCCTTCAGAAAATTGCTTCAGATAAGTTGGGAGGGGAGCTAGGCTCTTGTCTAAGAAAAGGAAAAAAGACAAAATGCTCGGTGTTTTTGCACAAAGGCTGGGAACATCTGTTTCAGGAGTAGAAGAGAAAGCAGACAGATCTTTCTTCTATTATCTCCCTTTGTTCCGAAGTTGGGAAAAAAGACCTAGTAACTCAACCCTCAGGACTGTATCAGTGAGAAGGAGCTGATAGGCACTTCTCCTCCTCCTCCAGCTCTGATCCGTATAGCAAAGGCAGAGATAGAAGATGAATGAATCAATCAGATTGGAATGAACAGTCAAATATTCTTGAAAAAAAAATAGGATAATTTTCTAATCTGTGCCATATTTAAGTAAAAATTGTAGGTAGGGGCCATCAAAACTCTCCTTAGATGTGAATCTGTTAATCAGTTAAGGGCATATTTAAAGTGCCCATTAGTCTTCTGCTGTGGCTGCCAAGCTATTCAGCGATGTGTGGCTGTCCCTTTGAAGTTCTGTTGGTGCTCAGTAATATTCTGGAGGGAGTCCCTAAAATAATTCAGCAGAAAAAGGTTTGCCTTTGAGATGTCTCCTTAAAAATCTTCTCCTCCCCTCCTTCTCACCCACATTGTTTCAAATGACGCAGATTTAACTCTGTCCTATATTGTTCTATATGCAGTATATTCAGTGATTAGCTGCCAAAATCTTAACAACTGGTTCCCTCCTCACCCCATGAGGGGGTCATGGCCGACCCCCGGCCCCTGGGACTCCTGCCCCATCCAACCCCACGAGTTCCTTGGTGCCCCCCCAGGACCCCTGCCCCATCCATCCCCCTCCCCTGTCCCCTGACTGCCCCCAGAACTGGGCAGGAGGGTCTCATGGGCCACTGTACTGAGTGCTCACCCCGCCCCGCCCTAAGAGATAGAGGGACCTGCCAGGGGGCGAGGTGGGGAGTCCCAGTGTTGTTTACCTGGGGAGGTTCCCAGGAAGCATCTGGCAAGTTCCTCTGGCTCCTAGGGGCAGGGTAGCATAGCTAGGGAGGGGAGCAGGGGGAGCAGCTGCTCCCCCCACTGATCACATCAAAAGTGGCACCTTAGGCACCGACTCTGTGGGTGCTCCAGGGCTGGAGCACCCACGGGGAAAATTTGGTGGGTTCAGAGCACCCACTGGCAGCTCCCCGCCCTGCGCCCGGCCCAGCTCACCTCTGCTCCACCTCCTCCCCTGAACGTGCCGCCCTGCTCTGCTTCTCCACCCCAGGGAGGCGGAGGCGAGCTGAGGCAGGGAGCAGTTCCCCTGAGTGCCCCCCGGGTTACCTGCTGCAGCGCAGGTGGCCCTCCTCATGCCCCCCCACCCCAGCTCACCTCCACCACGCTGGGCCTGAGCGCAAAGCTGCCGCTTGCTTCTCAGCCCTCCCAGGCCTCCCGCGTGAACAGCTGATTCGTGGGAAACCAGTGGCAGGTGGGGCCAGAGAAGCAGAGCCGGGTGGTACATTCAGGGGAGGAGGTGGAGTGGAGGTGAGGTAAGCTGGAGCTGGGCGGGGAGCTGCCGGTGGGTGCTCTGCACCCACCAAATTTTCCCTCTGGGTGCTCCAGCCCCGGAGCACCTATAGAGTCGGCGCCTAAGGCACCACTTTTGGCCAGTTGTTAAATTTAGAAACCCTTTTAGAATCGGTTGTCCCGTGGGACAACTGGTTCTAAAGGTGGGACAACCGGTTCTAAAAAGACTTCTAAATTTAACAACCAGTTACAGCGAACCAGTGCGAACCAGCTCCAGCTCACCACTGAGTATATTCTGAGAAATATTTAGATGTTCTAGCAGGTTCTCTTCATAAAAGGCTGTTTGCCCAGCGAAAGGCTGTCTCTCTTCTTGCTTATGGTTAAGAGAAAATGTTTGTGTTTCAATGGGAAACTAGTAGAATAGGTTCCTCAAGTTCTTCACCGTTTCCTGCAGCAAACATGCAGAGCATCAAAGGCTAAGTGGTAAAAATTTGGTGGGAGCTCCTTGTAAATTTGTTGGCGGAACATCAATTCCCCTAGTGGACTGTGATCTAAATAGGGACAATGAAGCAGATGCCTCCTGCCTGGAACCTTCATTTAAAGATGCTGCTAAAATAACAGCTGGCAATAGTGGTTTCTGACATGATAGAATTGGGATGATAGTACATTTATTTTACTTTAGTTTTTATTATTTTTCTGATTGGACCAGCACCTCTGGTCCCTCTGGGCAGAAGTGCTAAAAGCTGATCAGACAAATAAAGTGAACGTCCAAATTTAGAAAACAATTAACTGTTCAAAACACAAAGCTGCTGAGTCCCCTCAATGATTTAAATTCCACCCGTAGAACATCATAGACCAAACACTGTCTGTGATTAAAATTTATGTTCAGTTCTGAAACATATTTAAAGGGTTATATTTCCACCAGAAACTAAGCATTTCGTACATTTTTTTCTGACTGAATGAAGATTGCATTGATAAGAAAGTGCCCAATCATGCTTCCACTGAAGTCAATAGCAAAATGTTCCTGGATTTTCATGGAAGAGGCATCAAGCTATCTGGGTAAGCAGAAAAACAACAACAAATAACATCTGGTAGAAATCAGACTGAATCTAATGATCCTTTTACCCAATAGACAAAAAGGGTCACTTTGTCCTTATCCCTTTTTATAAGGGAAATTAACACAGAAAATTTTAAGTACATAAACTTTTGAACTTTGGGAAATATTTTGCTTTTTTACAGCCATACACAAAAAAGTCATAAAAATGCCTTTAAATTTCACTTTTTTAACTTTGATAGCTGGATACATATTTTTCACTGACTAAGTA
This sequence comes from Lepidochelys olivacea, assembly GCF_965140295.1. Classification (NCBI taxonomy): domain Eukaryota; kingdom Metazoa; phylum Chordata; order Testudines; family Cheloniidae; genus Lepidochelys; species Lepidochelys olivacea. Next base: position 40,334,866 of record NC_140414.1, on the reverse strand, counting down.
TTTAGGCTTGGTGGTACTTAAAGCAAATGCATTTGTACAAGTGGAAAATTAATTTGTGGAATGAACAAAGGTCCTTGTAGGTTTTTTTAACTGCCTCCACTAAGAATATTTGTTCATAAGCGGCCAAATCCTGTTCTCTGCACGCTGACAAAGTTAATGGGCTGCTGAGAATGGGAGAGCATTGGGGGCAAATTTGGGAAAAGATTCCTCTTTTTGGCTGTTGAGTAGTGTCTTAGCTGGGACAAAATTCCCAAAACATATTCCTACTTCAGGAAGCAGATTTGGTATAAGCCTAAACACCAAGTGGGAGTGATCTTGATTCTGCAGTGAGAAACCAGGGAGGAACAAGATTATAGACCAATGCATACAGATCAGAAGACTGTGGATGCACAATGCCTGCAATAATCAAGATCATCTCCTCAGATCTTTGGCATTCCATCTTTCCTCGCTGTTGGAGTTACCTTCGCAAATTTATTTTTCAAATATCACATCAAAGTTCAAAAAAAGGGGGGCGGAGGAGGAGGAGGAGGGAGAGAGAATAACCTAGGTACAAGTGCATCATGGACTTCTGATGTGCTTGGCCGATGAGACAGAGGGTTTGGCAGCTGGTATTAAAGCCTAAGACAGAGCCTCTTTTGCTAAGGTTAAGCTTTTTCATCTCTATGGCTTGGTCATGGATTTTATTCTTGATTTGTTTGTTGATTATGTGGTTTAATCATATAAGAGTTTTCTTTCTGACCTTGATTTCTGATTGAAAAGTTTCAGAGGCAAATGTTGTCCTCTCTGGTTTAACCAGTTTTTCCACCATGATATATTAATTCTTTAATCCCATAACTATGCACTTACCAAAAGTTATTTTTTATCCAGATGTTTTGAGTGTTTTATAATAGCTAGTTTAATTTACTATAGTTCTTCTATAAAACTGAGCAACTTGGCAGAAGTAATGTGCTATCGGTTTTTACTTAGTTCAGAAAAAAAGAGCATACCAATAAATTATGTGTTTCTTCAGACCAGACAATAAATCCATTACTTCATAACCTGATATTTAGAGCTGTCATACAAAGATGTGACACTTACACAATATACTGAGATGCTGATTCATACTTGGCTACTATTAATTTCTGTTTGTGGTTTAATTGTAAAAATTCTCAAGTACCTTGCTCCTCCAGTAGTCCCACTGAAGTCACTGCAGTTGCTCACAGAGTACAGACTACTTGTGACCTTAGACATCCCTGTATTCACACCCTACATAATACTGCACTATTTGTACAAAATATGATTTGTGAGGTATATGAAAACTAATAATATAATAGTATTATTAACCAGTGTAATATGCACGTGTTAATGTTCTATATAAAATTACGAATTTCTTCTCTATGATGTTATTAGAACATGTTTAAGACCGGACAACTAGCCTAAGTAAAGGTAATAAACAAGCTTGCCCTAGACAAAGGAATGTGTGTTTACCTGTATTTACACATTAGCAGTAAACAAATCCATCAAGCTAAACTGGTGGGGGCTAGCCAGATACTGAACTCAAGAAACAGAAAATTAATTTGGCTTCTACACTCTAGAGAGACACAGGAGAAACTGAATCCCCAGGCGGCCTTCCTGACTTACAAAACAAAGACTGTCCCTTTGGGAAAAGAACAATGAGAGAGTTCATCTTTATCCTTCATCTCAGGAGACAAAGAAACCAAGTGATTTGATCAGTGTGATGGGCCGTGGCCTGGCTGGCCAGTAAAAAGATGGAAAGGAGACTGGGTAAAATAAACCATCTTGACAAAGACTCTGTCTATGGCTACACTTGCAGATATTGAGCGTCAGGAGTTAAACCAGCCCTTGGAGACAGCAGCAGGGAAAGCACTGCTGTGTGTTCACACTGTCAGCTGCAAGCGCTATGGCATGGCCACATTTGCGGCACTTACAGCGGTATTTGGAGTGGTGCATTATGGGCAGCTATCCCACAGAGCACCTCTTCCCATTCTGGTGCTGAGGCTTGTGAGAAGGAGAAGGGGGGCACGGGGCACCCTGGGTCCTGCCCCAATGCCCCGTGATGCATCGGTTAGTATCCCAGCAATACACGTGCTTCCGTCCACCTTTGGCGCCATCTTTCAATGGTCTTTGTACTGCATGCTCTGTTTTCCCTTTCCGTCTGCGGGAATGGATCCTGAACTGCTGAGGAATATGTTGATGGGTCTCGCCAGCACATCACAACTTGCAGTCAAGTTACTCCTTAAGCTACAAAGTGACAGTGAGGAGTCTGATGATGATGTCAACATGGATAATGCATACGATATGAGATTGCTTGTGGCATTCACGGATATGCTCACCATCATAGAACGCAGCTTTTGGGCTCGAGAAACAAGCACTGAGTGGTGGGATCACATTGCCATGCAAGTCTGGGATGATGAGCAGTGACTGCAGAACTTTCAGATGAGGAAAGCCACTTTCATGGGACTGTGTGCTGAGCTCGCCCCCACCCTGCGGTGCAAGGACACAAGATTGAGAGCTGCCCTGCCAGTGGAGAAGTGTGTGGCGATTGCAATCTGGAAGCTGGCTACTCCAGACAGCTACTGATCGGTCGTTAACCAGTTCGGAGTGGTCAAGTCTACTGTTGGAATCATGTTGATGCAAGTGTGCAGGGCCATCAATTGCATCCTGCTCAGAAGAACCGTGACTCTGGGCAACGCGCATGACATTGTGGATGGCTTTGCACAAGTGGGTTTTCCAAACTGTGGAGGGGAGATAGATTGCAGATTCCAATTCTGGCACCAGACCACCTAGCCTCCGAGTACAAAAATTGGAAGGGGTATTTCTCGATGGTTCTCCAGCCGCTTGTGGATCACCGTGGGCATTTCACGGACATTAACACAGGGTGGTCTGGAAAGATGAATGCCGGGACTTTCTTCCCAGACCAGAAGATCACCATAGGAGAAGTTGAAATGCCCATTGTGATCCTTGGAGACCCTGCATACCCTTTAATGCCATGGCTCACAAAACCATACACAGGGAGCCTTGATGGCAGCAAGGAGCAGTTCAACAACAGGCTGAGTCAGTGCAGAATGACTGCTGATTGTGCTTTTGGCTGTTTAAAGGGCCGCTGGTGCTGTCTGTATGGGAAGCTTGACCTGGCCAATGACAACATCCCTACGGTTATAGACGCATGCTGTACCCTCCATAACTTTTGTGAAAGGAAGGATGAAAGCTTCACTCAGGCATGGACCGCTGAGGTTGAATGCCTGGAGGCTGATTTGAACAGCCAGAGACCAAGGCTATTAAAGGGTTCCAGTGTGGGGCCATAAGGATTAGGGATACTTTGAGGGAGCAATTTGATGCTGAAAGTCACCAGTAATGTTTGGTGCCCTGCACAGGAGTGAAGTGCAGTGGTTCCAATGCTAGTAGGTATTGACTAGCAGTGCCTGTTGCTTTCCTGGGCTATCCTATCTTTTACTTAATGCAATAAAGAATGTTTCCAAAACCAAAAAAATCATTTATTGAAAAGAAACACAACTGCTGGAGAAACACACATGGCACAACACATCTGTGCTGTGTGGGAGGAGGGAAGGGGGTGGGGTGGGGAACGGAACAATCACAGATTTGTGTATGTCCTGTTATCATACTCGTGCCGCAAAATGGGTGGTGCACTTCAGGCTGGCTAAACTGCATGGTGATGGGGGTTGAGTGCAGTGGGTAAGGGCCATAATTTGCAAGGCTGGGCAATGATGCTAAAGGTGTTGGAGGCAGCTGGTGTCAATAAGAAACCAGATGGAGAAAGTGGGTTGGCGGTGACATGGGACCACAAGGGAAAGAGTTTTGGGACAAGGGCTGCGGGGGAGAGGGGGCACGGATCTGCTCTGTATGCTATGAGTGCCTGCATTGAGTCCACTTGGCACTCCATTATGCTTAGGAACCACTCCGTGGTTTGTTGCCAGCGATACGCATTCTCCTGGTTGACCCTCCTTTCGGTCTCCTACCACTCCTGTATTTTTTTATTTTCAGTAAGCGTCTGCTGCATGACTTCACACAGAAGGTCCTCCTTGCTTCTTCATGGCCACTTCCTGAGTCTTTGCAGCCTTTCAGCTGTTGATAACAAGCATAGCTGGGCTTTCAAGGTTGCATCTGTAAAGCCAAACATTTAACAGAGGCAGCATTGTTAACACTAGGCAGAGCAATGATTCAGCCGAACTTATAGACAAGCACAGTGCACACAATAGCACAAACTGCCTGTGCCAAGGTGAGTGCACATAACCCACAAGAGCCCCAAAATGGTGAGTAACCACAAGGGCAGGGGGGACTGATTGTTCCAGGGCCGCACTGTGCTCTGGGGTTCTGTGCCTTGGGGAGAGCCAACAGCTGCAGGAGGCCTCAACACTGTCCCTACCTTTTCCATGGGATGGGCTTGTCCTGGAAGATCTTGCTGTTGAGGGTGACCTGGGAAGCAAGGGAGAGTCTTCTGCAACATTGCAGCTTCCAACCTGGCCCTTATGCGGTTTGCCTGTATGCAGCAGTGGTCCCCCCACCTCTCATGGCACAGTTGTGCTGATATGTTAGCCTTACTGAGACAAGGAGCACAGTAGCTGTGCCAAGGAACCTACGCAAGTGGATTGCCCAGCTTCTGCATGAGACCTTTGAAGAGATCACTGAGGCTGATTACTGCAATGTGAGACAGCATATCAATGCCCTATTCCACATCTATGCATGCACACAGCCCTAACCCTTCTTTCTGCAACCCTCCTCGCCCCAACAGACTGCACTGAACAACTCCCTTTCCAAAATAAAAGCTGCTTACCTGGCACCTCCTCTGCTGTTTGTTCTTCCCCAAGCACCACCCACTGCAACTGGTTACCTTTCTCCTGGCTTGAAAACAGCTCCTGGCTGCATGCATCTAGGGATGCCATGCCATCCTCTGGCTCTGGGCTTCCCTCCTCCTCAGCATCCTCATTCCCGCTTTCCTCCTCTTGCCTTGTTGCACCTGGGCTGCCATGGGCTCTGAAGTGTCCATGTTGGTCTTCGGAGTGGAGGTGGGGTCGCTCTCAAGTATCTTTTCCAGCTCTTTGTAGCACCAGCAGGTCATGGGGGCAGCACCGGAGTGGCGGTTTGCCTCCTGCGCTTTGTGGTAGGCATTCCACAGTTCCCTCACTTTAACCCTGCACTGCAGTGCATCCCAGTCATGGCCCCTTTCCATCATGGCCCTTGATATCTGCCCATAGGTATCGTAATTCCTATGGCTGGAGTGCAGCTGGGACTGGACAGCTTCCTCCCCACAAACACTGATGAGATCCAGCACCTCACCATTGCTCCATACTGGGGATCGCCTGGGACATGGAGGCATGGTCATCTGGAAAGATGTGCTGAGAGCACTCCATGCCTAGCTGAACAAACAGGAAGGGGACTTTCAAAATTCCCAGAGAACTTAAAGGGTGGGTCTGACAGTTGGTCACCTGAGGGCAAGGCAGTAGAGTTCAAAGTGATGACCAGAATGGCTAGAACAGGCATTGTGGGACACTTCTTGGAAGCCGATCAGAGTGCATTAATAGACCAGGGCCTCCACACTGGCACTGCGGGACTCCAACTGGGGCGCAGCAAGCTCTATGCTTCTCGTGGAGGTAGATTACCCGGGGCGCTCCAGCCACAGAATCCGGGCGCTCTACGTGCCTTGCCAGTGTGGACACCTCAGAAGTTGGAGCACCCAGGGCTGATTTAATGGGCTCTAACTTGCAAGTGTAGCCAAGCCTTCTATCTTGCTAGATTAAGTTTTAGCCTTTGAGATGTGTTTTCACTTTTATTTGCTTGTACCCATCTCTACCTTTATCTCTTTTTCTTGGTATCACTTAATCCCTGCTCTTTTGTTAATAAACTTGTTTAACTTTTACTATAAACCAGTGCAGTGCTGTGTTTGAAGGGAAGGGTGTATTTACCCCAGTTAAATTAATAAACTATGATGTGCTGACTCTTTAGCAGAACAACAAACATCTTCTGTGAATGCACAGTGGGAAGGCTGGAGTTCACTTATTGTTACCTGCTAGACAAGGTCTAGTCCAGTAGTATTTTAGTACTGAGTGTCATATTATTATGCACTTCACTTGATAAGAATATAGATCAGTCTCATTCTTTTTATTCTCTACCACTTATATGTTTTTATATTTTCATAATACCGTTACTTTGCACTATATTATTTAGCATGAAGGATCACTGTTCTGATCAGATATGGTAGTTCTGATGTTCAACTCTTGGTTCAGCAGTGCAGAGTAGAATCATAGTACTGTACACTCACGCTTCCCTCCTCCACAAAACAGACAGTATCTGTTATTCATATCAACTTTTTTAAAAGATAATTTTTATAGGACGTTTTTGACACACACTGGCTAAACACAGGGAGATTGAAAGGTCAAAATGCCTTTCACAAGTCTCATTTCCACACACACTCTCAAAGAAAACTTTTTGTAACAGAAACACACCAACATTTCTTAGTCTATTTCCAGAGTCCAGACACCATCACTACAGAATTGCAGAGCTGGAAAAATATTTTTCGTTTCAATGGGAGTGTCGCTTGTGATCTGAGTACAGGAGAGAGGCCCTGAATGCTGGATGACATACAATGATCATAGCTTTCCAGTGCCTTAATGTGAGGCACATTTATATACAAAATATTAATTGTGGATGTTAGTGGATTATGAGCTAAATAAAACACTTCAAGCAATTTTTTTGAAATTGCTAAAACAAAAAAGCAAAGAAGAAAGAAAAAAATATTCTTCTTTATACAAAGTTGGACATTTTGTTCCATATCTGTTATTCTTTTTCCTAACTTCATATGCACAAAAGCCAGCATGTCCCTGTTTCTCAGCTTTGACTTATCCTTTACAACAATGACTAGTTAATCCTTGCTACGTATACATGAGGTAGGTAAGTATCATCCCCATTTTATATATGGGAAAACTAAGGCTTAGAGGAAACATGATTGGCAAAATACCACAAAGTCTGTGTCCATTTCAGAAACTCAGATGCTATTTGCTCTAAGTCCCCTGTTTTAGATGATACCTTTCTCTGGTGGCAGAAATACTGTGAAATACCTTTGAACAGGAACAGCTCTTTAGACAATGATCACACTAATGAAATACTATACTGTGCCTAGCAGTAATTCAGAAAGTAGCAGTAGCTTTTTAAACTGGAGTAGTTTACTCAGAGTATGGGTGTAGCTATGGACACAGTACTGAGCTCTAACAGGGTGATTTCTTTGTCCATGGCTCCCTACCTGGTTTGTTCATACTCTGCTATGTACAAAGCTGCTCACTCATGTATTGCATACTGTGAGATTTTGAGAAGCAGAAAGAGGTGCTTGGTGTCTTCATTTCTCTGGAATTTTCTTAATTTTCTAAACTATTTTGCAGCACATCTGGTGTCCAAGTTCATAAACCAGAACATTTTGGAGTGCTTCTGTGTGCATGAAATCTGGGGAATGAATAACAAACTACTGGAAAAAAAAAGCTCAGCTTTCGATAAAGGAAAAAGCAAGTGTTTTTTTTCTTTCTTTTTGCTTTTTGCTATTTAAAAATCCCCCCAAAATCTGCTTGAAGCATTTTATTTAAATTGTAATCCAATAAACTTCCACATTTAATATCTCCTACATAAATGTGTCTCATACAAAGTCCTTGGAAAGATACCTCACAACCCAAATGAATGTATTACAAAAGTGACAATCACAACTGTATTTGTCATGGGAAAAATTAGAGTCTTGATTTAAATTAGCTAATGAAAATTTTCCTCAGCTTTACTTGAAAGAGACCAATGCAAATCTTAAGAAAAATATAGAAAAAACAACACTAGGAATTGTAAAAACCTTCGCTTCAGACAACAAGATAAAGATCCCCCTTTTCCTCTCTTCTTTCTGCACACCCCTAACAATACTTTGCATGTTTCCAGTTACTTTCATCATAGTATCCCAAACAGCTTTGTAAAGAAATATTATTATCCTCATTTTACAGATGTGCAAACTGAGGCATGGGGAGGTTAGTGACTTGCTCAAAGTAAAACTGTGAGTCAGGGGCTGAGCAAGGAACAGAACCAAAATACTACGGACAAGATCGGGTACCAACTGAAGTCAATTGTAAGACTTCAGTGGGCATTGGATTGGGTTTTATTCCCACATATTTAGATGCAAATGTTATTGATTTTTAATCATTTTTAAAAGTAACAATTAAATGTAAAAAACCCAACAAACAAACAAGCGTGCCACAAAGACATGAATATGCAGTGTCCCCAAGGCACTGCACCATTTTTGGATTTAAGGTTTACTATACACTATGAACAAACATATTTCATATAAAAGCCTTCAAAATGTCCTGTGTCATAACTTCAAAGCCTTATGGCTAGAATTTTGAAAGGCAGATGCAATGTATACAAAAATGGTTGTTTGCATGTGCATATCAGTTAATTGTACATGCAATTGACCATCAAGTATGAAAATACCTATTTTAAGGACACAAATGAGCACAATGGGGAAGATACATTTTGCATCTTGTCCCACATTTTAAAAACATTGTTACCTAGTCTTCCAACCCTCAGCCTTGGTATTTAAAATATTGTTTTTGTTTCATAGCACCATAGGCAGTGAACTTACAATCTTCTAAGAATATAGGGTGTATTTTTTCCTATTTTGATATAGGAATATAGGGTGTATTTTTTCCTATTTTGATATATAAGGCAGACCTGTATTGTGTATTCTGCATTCCTTATGTTCACCGATTTCTAATTGATGTCTAGGGGACTTCTATGCAAGGAAAAAAGCCTTATCCTGAAGACATTTTCCATGCTTGTGCATATACGTTCTATTGTTTAGGGTGACTACTCATGTGAGTCAAGTTAAGCATGCGCATAAATGTTTGCAAAGTGAGTGCCCAAGTGTGTAATATGCAACTGCGATCCTGCAGTGCAGACCAGAGGAGAAAATTTTGCCCTCAATCTGTAACCTGCAACAGGAGGGCTAGGTGTCTTGAAAAACACATCACTGAACATGTGAGCACAAGCATGGAAAACGATTTTTCACGCTAGGTACACTACCTGAGGTTAGGAACAAGCTCATAAAATCAGATGCAAAATATTCTAGTTGTAAAGGTATGTTTCAATATGTTAATTCAGAAATGAAGAATATAATTATAAAATGACAGACTCAGAATGCAACTGTTGAATTAATGGATGAATTTAGAAGAAATATTATATTACTAAAATTACTGGTTACCCGCAGCAAATTATATTTAAATCAGCATATCAATAAATCTATAGCTTTCAAAGGAATATATTTTTATCAAATACAATTACAAAGACATGCATCTAATATTTCAGTACCTACTGATTCTAGCACAAAGTACCATAATGGACATTTGCATTATATATAGTGGTATATATTACATTGAAACTTTTAAGCCAAAGAATACTGGTTTATGCATAATGATACACATCAACTCATTGCAGGAAACTGGAAACAGATACTGTGTTGGGGAGTAAAGTCTATTCTAGTGTTATATGGTGTGATTTGAAGAGGTTACCTACAATGGGAAATGTAGCACTTTTGCCCCAGTATCATGACTGCCATATTCATGATTTATATAAACATGTGGCATTCTGCAATGCTCTCCCTTCCATAAAATCGTCCTTAGCCAGCTGGGCGATGTTAACTAAGAACTAATCATAAACATCTGCTTAGTTTACATAAATGTTGCTTTTATTCCCAGATTTTCCTAAAAGAAAATATACTGTCAAGCAATTTGCACAAATTATTTTAGCCATCCTTCTTTTTTTGTTAAATAATTTTAAAAGATGTTATTTATATTCTGAGACCTATAACTTTCTGTATTTTTGATCTGACACACACAAGGACTAGCAATATGCTCTGTTTGAAGTTTGCTGTCTCTTTTCTAACACTTAATAAAAAGATCAGATATCTTGTATCAAACTTACCAGGTTGGCAATACCTTCATTATTTGGTTGCCAGGTCTCATACAACATTCCATTTCATACTAAATGCAACTGACAACCTAAACCCAGTGCAGACTTCTAATAGGTTGATCTTAAATGCTGATGTGTTTTAAAGAAAACAATTCAGATGACTTTGGGAATTTAATTTATGAATCAAATTGAATATAATACACCAAAATGCTACATCAATCACTGGATTCCTAATGTCTTTAACTTTATTTATAATACAGGCTGGCTTTGGGTTAAAGCAGCCCCGAAGGCTCATCCAACTTGCACCCAGGCTTCCAAGGTCTCTACGAACATTGTGGCAGCAATGGAATAATAGTAGTGTAGGACCATCCTGACAATGCCTCTTACCACCCCAAGCCACTCACAAACAGGCTGAGCCAGGGTTCTTTTTTAGAAGTGGGGCTTATGCTTTGTGGTTCCTTTGTACTAGCTATGCATAAAACAGTTAAAAATTCTTCTCCCTGGGGCGTAAAACATCACAAACAGAGCAAGGAGAAGGTGGACAAGGACCTTGCTTCCCTTCCATATCAATCTGCACAGCTGGTCAGGTGCACTGATGGGAGTGGTCTGTGCCATTCTAAGTGACAGTGCAGCTTACACACTTCTGCTGTTAATGAAAGAGCTGGAATTACCCCGTATGGCTCCCCACTAACCCAAGTTCAGGCTGAATTGTTAAGGACATAATCTGCATCAATGAACTGTTGTGGTGTTGATGTAGCTCTGGCCTGTGTTTTTGTAACGTTGACCATGATGAAATTGAAGATGGGCTTTTGCATATATGTGTGTGTGTGCGCGCGTGTGTGGGAGTGTGTGTGCAATATAGATGAACGTTCTTAATGTTAGTTCTCCCTTGGTTTTACTGTATTTTCCTTGCCATTTTACAAGCACAGAAAGAATTATTTAAAGGGAAAAGGGAGAATTTTTTTTTCATTTGAGTCTCAAACGCTAACAGGGAAAACTTGTTAAGTGTAATCCTTCATATTCCTGTTATTTCAAAATCAAAATTACTCTGTCCAGGGTTTTGCATCTTTCAGAACAATATAGTCAATGTAGTAAATTGTGAACACAAAATAGAAAGGGGAGTTCTCTTTCAAATAGGTACCATTTAAGCTGTAATGCGACTCTCCACTCCAGTAATAGAGATCTAGCTTGAGTTGAAACATTTTGTAATACTTTTATGGGTTCTTTTAAGAGAAACTCTTTTTTAATGGAACCTTTCCTTGACATACAAAATCATGTTATAATTAATGTGATTTCCTTTTTTTTGTGGGGTGGTGGGAGGGGTGTCAGAAAAATACAGAAATAGATGTCCTCTCCTTCAGTCAAGATCAAGGTAAATTCCAGCTAATATAGTCCTTACAAAATATGATCCAGCAAAATTCACTCACCGCATTTAATTTCTGAACATGAGTCTTGACTCTTAAATGCCATGTGCACAGGGATAAACTGTCTACAGTACTTATTCAGTACAACATAGGCTCTCTAACACAGCGTATAGAAAGCAGATATTGAGATCTGAGGTAAAAATGGGTGTTAGTGCTCCTGAAAGGTGACTGACAGTTCTAGAGAGTGAAAGAGTTCTAGATAGAAGAGTTCTAGCAGGGTAGAAGCAGTGCCCACTTCTCTATGCTGCCCTGCAAGAATCACTTGTAAGGCATGTGAGGGTACATTAAGTGTATGGTCTTTTTAGCTTCTCAGATGCATTTGCTAATTACTGGTGTGATTCTGATTTAAATAAGGTTGTTCCCTGTCCATTAGGAATTAGACCTGCACTTTCCTCAAGTCACCAACCTGTCTTCATAGGAATGACCAATTGTCCATCTAGTCCAATATTCTGTCTCAGAGTAGCAGTATCATGTGCTTCAGAAGAATGGTTAAAACCACATAGTAGATAGTTATGCAATAATATGGAAAAAAGTCTTCTTTGCCCCTGTACTTAGGGGTTAGCTTATGTCCTGAAGCATGTGGGTTATCACATATACATTCTTCTCCCAGCTACCATAAATGAAGATATTATTATTCATATCAATGTCTAATCCTTTTCTGAAGCAAAGGCAAGTGATTTTCAGTGACTAATGGCATGGATTGAACTCTAACTTGTGATGTAGAGAATATGATATACCATTACCAGTCTTCTGAGAAAACTAAAAAAGAGAGGGAAGGAGGGTCTACCTCCTACAGAAGAAATGGAAAACAGGAAACTAGTATGAAAGTACTATGGGCTTTGCCTTCTTTCAGTTTGGGACTTAAAAAAAAAAAGAAAATCTGTTAGCAGTATACAACTAGCCTCTTGAATCTTAGTGACATAATTTCCTTTAAAAAGCACAAACCACAGTTTTCAGTCAAATTATATTCAAAATGAGTGATTCAGAACATCAGCCAACAAACTTTCCTCAATCTTAATCTGTTTATTTTTCTTTTTTTTAAGTCTGCAGGAATAAAAATACATATCTGATGTGCATTATGAAAACCACCCTGCTGAGTTCCATTGGAACTAAGCAAGAAAAGTCTGTACTTTTAAAGAGGGCATCACTATGGCTAAATCCTGGTCCCACTGAAGTCAAAGGTAAAGCTCTTACATACTTCACTGGGACAAGAATTTGGCACCAAATTACATTTATTTCACACCTGCATCAACTATGAGAGTATTATCTATATTCAGCAAGATACGGTTGTGATTACACTTTGGTGCTGAAGTTTGTGTGAAATCATATGCCAAAATTAACTAACAAGGCTGTGAGGGAAAGTGAACATGTGTCCAGCTGCTTATTCTTTCCATATGAACGTCACTTGGTGCATTCTCTTCAGTGGAATCAATTAATCAAGCATTATAATTTGAACAAACTGAAGGAAAATGCATGGGGGGATTTATATACGGGGTGTCTGCTATCAGAAAAGGCCATTCAAAAAATGAGTCTAAGTGAACCCATTCCTGTGTAATTCTTAGAAACCAGAGTGTGTGATGATGATTTAGTAAACATCTGTGACTCAGTGTCTAAAGTAAGATTATGACAGTCTCTTGGAGAAGTGTTACTAACTACAGAACTTCAAGAATTTTCCTGGCCAAAAGATCACATGCTCAGTCAAACATCATGGGAAAATTAATGACCTTAAGTGTTTCCATGATTTTTTTCCCAATGCAAAAGCCGTATTTTTGTACAAATAACTGGCATGTTTTTATTTAATAGTTTTGACAATTCACACCAGATAACCTGAAATAATTGATAATTTAGCTTTACAGAGCCAGATTCTGTATTGCACTCATCTTACATTGGGTACAGTGAAATGTATGTGTGTATATGAGAGGTGCCAGGGCTCTGTCAAGGAGCCAGATACAGCTCCCTAAGACTGCCCAGTCTCAGTCCCAGTGCATGTTAGAGATGACAGCTGGGTATTGTTGCTGAGGACAGCCAGAGCACGTCCTGCTCCAACCACTCCCTCTCCCTGCCCTGACACATCTCCTGACATGTCCCTACAACATGGCCTGTGAGGAGGGAAGCAGAGGAGCCAGCTCTGTTGGCCACGGCTGCTGGGGCCTTTTTCCATGCTGTGGGGAAGCTTGTCAATGGACACAGTAGAAGTTTCCATTCCCTTTGAACCACATCAAGGCCCCCATTTTATTTATTTAAATATATACCAACATTAAGGGGTGCCGCTATGTACTGTATGTATACTAAGGAAAGCTAATGTTTGAAACCTTAAGCATCTAAAGGTATGGAAATGGATGGTAGACAGAAGCTAAATACATATTCAGAATGTAAGTGCACAATTTGTAGTTTGCTTTTACCTATAGGGATCCCAAAATAATAGTAAATGTTGTTTAAAAGCCCACAGTATAACAGGTTTTCAATAATTTTTGGTAGTGCGTATTAGACACCTAGATGTTTGGTGTACCAAGTGTGCACCAATTCTCTCACTGTTGCATAACTCACAGGTATCCGTGATAGTAGTTTCTACAGTTTTGTGGGGTGAACTAAGAAACATGTACTGTGCAGACAATACTGGATCCCAAATTGCTTAGACCCAGATTCTGCCACCCTCATTTCAATGGTGCTACTAACCATGTAAGTTACTAGTCAATGTTAAGTAAGAGTAGCAGAATCTGGCCCTTAATTAACAACAAGATGGTATAAAATTTTATTTCTTACAGGAAGTGGAAATGATATTGCGGGTGTTTTGCATAGTACTGACCAAAATGGTCTGTAATATAGGACAAATACCAATGGATCAAAAATCTAAAACCATAAATAATATATTTATTGCAAGTACAATGGAAATTATTGGTAAATCTGTGATTTGTAACAGATTTGTAATCTGTAGTAACTAATGAAAGTAAAGATTTGGAATATATTTTAACCATTCAAGAAAAGGAGATAAACTTTATTCATGGGTTAAAGGAAGCTGACAGATATTTAAGAAGTTATGGAAAGCAAGGGACGCAATTAAATTAAGCTTTAAAAATATGAATGAGCATTAAAGACTTGGTAATGGGTTACAGTGTTTTGATGCATAAGGCTTTCACATGTGGAGATCTGGATTCAGATTTGTCTGAAGTCACAAATGAAAATAAATGGGTTGGGGGCCTCAGTCTGGTCTTTTTGGACATTTGTCTATCTCAAACTTTTGCATACAGCTTGGCAAAGGTTTACATGCCAGGCGGTCTTTACTCAGGAGCGTGGGACTGAAATAGAATGATCTGCACTAACAGAGCTGCGTGAGGAAGATTGCACAGCACCTGACTCAACTACATAAATTCTTGACAGTTTTATCGATCCCATCACTTTAACAGAACTGAAATTTACACAATTATATTTTTTAAAAGAAAAGAAAACCACAGTGGTACTTATTCATCATTGTGTCATTTACACATGACTGTAGTGTCTTTGTCCTTACCAAAAGAAAGTGCTCCCCTATTACCCACATAAAGCCCTGGTCTACACTAGGACTTTACGTTAAATTTAGCAGCGTTAAATTGATTTCACCAGTCCACACGATGAAGCCCTTTATTTCGACTTAAAGGGCTCTTAAAATCGATTTCCTTACTCCACCCCTGACAAGTGGATTAGTGCTTAAATTGGCCTTGCCGGGTCGAATTTGGGGTACTGTGGACACAATTTGACGGTATTGGCCTCCGGAAGCTATCCCAGAGTGCTCCATTGTGACTGCTCTGGACAGCACTCTCAACTCAGATGCACGATTGTCTGCCGTTGCTCTGATGCAGGGAGGGGCAACTGACGACACGGCTTACAGGGTTGGCTTACAGGGAGTTAAAATCAACAAAGGGGGTGGCTTTACATCAAGGAGTATTTCAGGCAGGACTTCACGGAGGGTTCCAATAAGAAATGGTGCACCTAAGTTATTGTTCTTATTGGAACAAGCAGGTTGGTCTGGCCTCTGATTGATATATGACTAGATTTACCTCGCTGCATCTTCTCTGTGAGTGACTGCAGTATGACCTAGAGGAATGAGTCCCCTAGATGGGGGTTGGGGGGGTTGCAAATGAGTACAAAACAAATCTGGTCTATTTCTTGTTTTGATACACTCCATCTATCTTTTACATCTTTGGCTGGCAGCAGACGGTGCAGAAGAACTGCATGCGATTCACATCTCATGGCTGCTCGGCAGAAGATGGTACAAGAGGACTGCTAGCAATCCATATAGCCTGCCTGCTCACCATAAGATGGTTCAATAGGACTGACTGTAGGACTAAAGAGAATGACCTGATCCAGTCACTCCAAATTTAGTCCCTGCGCCCATGTCTGCCCAGGCGCTCCTGATCGACCTCACAGAGGCGACCAGGAGCACCTCGGACATGACGATGACGGCTACCAGTCCTATTGCACCGTCTGCTGCCACAAGGCAATGGGTTGCTGCTGCTGTGTAGCAATGCAGTACCGCGTCTGCCAGCACCCAGGAGACATACGGTGACAGTGAGCTGAGTGGACTCCATGCTTGCCGTGGTATGGCGTCTGCACAGGTAACTCAGGAAAAAAGGCGCGAAACGACTGTCTGCCCTTGCTTTCACAGAGGGAGGGAGGGAGGGAACGAGGGCCTGACGACATGTACCCAGAACCACCCACGACAATGTTTTAGCCCCATCAGGCATTGGGATCTCAACCCACAATTCCAATGGGCAGTGGAGACTGCTGGAACTGTGGGATAGCTACCCACAGTGCAACACTCTGGAAGTCGACGCTTGCCTCGGTACTGTGGAAGCACTCCGCCGAGTTAATGCACTTAATGTACTTTAGAGCATTTTCTGTCGGGACACACACACTCGAATATATAAAACCGATTTCTAAAAAAAACGACTTCTATAAATTCGACCTAATTTCGTAGTGTAGACATACCTAAAGAGTCATATTCACTGGTATGCTCCAACTGCATTGCATTGCTCTGCGATACAAAACAGTGTAAACTTGGTTAATACCTGAGGTATTAAAACTGGGTTTATGGCCATTTTGTACTTCGAGTTTACCAGTGAATTTGTCCCTAAATGTCTCTCTTTTGTACTTATGCCCAATTGTTCCTTGATTTACTATCACTGTCCAGTGTGAATAGTCTTTTTTTTCTCTCTTACATCATTACTAGACTGGTCAGAATTTTTTTTTCTAAAGTTCAAACTTTTGATGAAAAACAAACAAAAGAAAATTTAATTAAATGTATTTTGGGAGGGCTGTTTTCCAGCCAGTTCTAATCATTAACTTTTATTTATAGTTGGTTTTGGTTCCAAATCCCTTGGTTTTTAGTCAGTCCTTAGGCAAACTCTCACTGAAGTCATGGGAGTTCACCTGAGTAAGTCCTGAGTAAAAACCAAGTAAGAGATTCAATATTTATCCCATCATATTCTACTGCATTATTTTTTCCTTAGGCTACATATATTTAACTTCTTTAACATTTTATCTCACAAATCCCTGGTATCATTTGGTTGCCTTTTTTTTTTTTGAGCACTTCATATCTTCTAAACCAAAGAAAGAGCTGGTGATTAAACTGTGTCATTCTTTTATTAGCTCTTGGGGTGGCACATGTATTTATTTGTGGCACAATGGGCAAAAGTTCTCTTTTGAGAGTCTCACAGGATGTCTTGACTCTAATATTCTGCTCTCCTAGCATAATGGTGGTGTCAAAATTCTCAATGCAGATCGAAGGAAAATTCTGGTCCATTGTCGACCATCAGCAGCTACACTGTCACCATAAAATTGAAAGAAAACATTGTGGGTTTTATTTATTTAGATTAATAGTATTTTCAACTCTCTTTCAAATATTTGCTTTAATTCTTAATATGCTTTTTCTAGTTCCTGTGTAAAAAGTATCTATTTCTTCCTGTGAGGTGAGGCCATTGTATAGTTTGTATGTGTCCAATATCCACTGATGATAGAGAGTTATGGGACAGTGGCCTTCTGTTTCTTCAATTAGTTTCATTCCATTTTTAAACAACCAATGTTTAAATGTCTTTCACATCAATAAGGTCATAGAGACGCTCTGACCACTAGCACTGAGGGTTATATCCACACAATGATAGACCTCTTGAAACTTTTAGCATTCCTTTAACTAATCAGAAGTGTAGTTCCTTTTTGCATATGGCACCTCCACATGTATAATGAATGTAAAATTGGCTAAGCTTTCAAGTTTCACTTGCTTCTTTTTTAATTTTAAATCAATCAGTTTGCTCTCTTCACTGGGCCACAGAATCCAAGAAAAGGACAGGATTTTTATCCTTGTATATTCTTTGTTTGAATTCAATTCTCATGAAATATGTCGATTAACAGACTGCATTTATCAACAGCAAAGGTAGCAGCAGAACAAGCTTCCCCATACTTCCCTGCCAATGTTCCTTGAACTTGGCCTAGAAGGACTGCTTCTAGGGATGAAAGGCTAGTTCCATCTTTCTTTCCCATTCAGTCGTTGGGGTAAAATCCTGCTCCATTGATGTCAGTCGGAGTATTGCCATTGGTCTCAGTGGGGCCAAGATTTTACTTTGCGTCTCGGCTGAGACTGCTGCAAAGTTGCTATCCAGCAGAAGATTTGTTGGTGTTTTTTCTGATGTGAACTGAGGCCACCAAACCAGCACAGACCACCCAAACAACGATCAGACGGTAAAATCTTTCAGTCACTAATGAACTGGGATGGGTATGATGCTGTAACCCACAGCAGGAGTTGAAAGGCTCCACATATCCTGTTACTAATCCCCAGAGGCATCTAGTCCTTCAGGCATTCCTATTCTTAACTAATTGGCAAAATTAATTGGTATAGTTAGAGCTAAAAATGAGTATCTGGAGAAAAGCCCTGACCTGATATTGCTACAGAGTGAGCAGAAGTGGAAGAACACGGAAGTATGGGTGAGACCATGTCCAGTCTCTATTAAAATCTCTTCACTCCCCTCCCTTCACCTTCTCTACACCAAATTTAAACTCCTGATTCTTGGCTTCAAAGCTCTACACAAGCTGACTCTTTACTACCTCTCTGCCCTTGTCTCTTTTCATGTATCCTATTGCCATCCAAAATGCATGATTAACTGAGCTTTCCATCTCCCATTTTTGGCTGTGTGGCATCTTATATAGAACCCATTTCCTGATTTAGTTTGCAATGCCTCCTCCCTCTCTTTCAAATCCAGCCATGTGTGTGTGTGTGTGTGTGTGAAAGAGAGAGAGCGCACACACATGAACTAACAAAGTGAGGGCTGAACATCACAACCCACTCAATAACTTGGTTTTGTTGCATCATTGCAGGGATTTTGTCTGTTTAGTTGTTCTTCGAGTGTCTAACACAGTTTTGTGCTATCTAAATAATAAACCATACACGATAACAAGAAAAACATTTACAAGATAAGTAGTTTTTAAAATAAGTATTGCAAAGTAGCACTGAGAAATCTAATGGAAAATGAAAAGGTAGAAACATGCAAATATTCTCCTAAAATATTTCTTTGCTTCCAGTTATGTTAAATTCCAGTACAATTAACTCCTGTTACCTAATTCATATATGTTAGGTGTAGGGCATACCATATTAATATTCTATTATACCTAGCATGTGAGCAGTTATGTTAACTGAGTTATATTATTTCTTTCCCACAATTCTGTCCACTTTGCTGACTTATGTGAAGAGATCTATATCCCACAATGCTCTACAAAGCTATTTGGCATTAGCAAATATAAAGCCTGTCAAAGGCAAGATATATTTGTTCCATGTCCTAGTACAGGTACCATCCTGGGCAACCAGTTTGAAATGTAGCATTCAAAACAGAGATAAGGAAAGGTACAGAACAATAAGTTAAAGAACTGGTACAAACTGGTGGGTTGGATCTTAGGTGATATATAAAGTTCTTTCTAACTTGTAAGCAAGCATGCTATAAATATAAGTGGTTTGGGAAGTTCTGGGAGCACGCCTTTTGAATACGGTGAACTGAACAGCACTGCAAGAAACTGCTTCCCAGAAGGATTGGTACTGTATTAACTCTGTATTGTACTGTTAATGATTTTTAATCAATAAATTGGCTGTTTGGTTATTTGGTCTCAATATTTTTTTAACGAACCACAAATGCAGTCAATCAGTTAGCTTTACTGTTAATCAACGCTACTGTATTTCTTCATTTCATCCTGTTAAAGTACAGCAGTATCCAAGCCATGGCTACATTACAAAAAGCAAGCACTGCATTAGCAGTCCCAGATTTGTTTGTGGTTTCAGATATTTCTTTGGTCATATTCCACAAAATATTTTAAAAGTTTTATGGATAACTTTAGCAAGCTAAGTACATCTCCATCTGCAAAGTTGGAAAGAGAACCTCAACACAGCACACCAAATTTGGCTCTGGTGTAATTACATTTACTTTAATTACATTACACCAAAGATTAAGTTAGTTCATTGTGTTGATTTAAATAAATTCCTTAAATTGGCACTGAAAGTTAACTATAGCGTATAACACAAGTTAACAGTGAAGGGGATAGCACTTCAATGTAATTATTTCAAATATTAATAGCTGTAGAGGACAATGATTCAGTTTGATTTTTTTTTCTGTAATTTCCGAATACATTGTGGGTGTCAATAATATTTTGCATGCCTGGTTTTACAAAATGATATATGAGAGTTAACTCCACTGGAATTAATAAATGTAACCTGAGGTATTTTGCCTTACAATACATATCTACTGTGTAAATAGAAGGAGGGCTTGGAAATCCCACTGGTAAACCATAAATTGCTAATGCTACAATAAAAAATAGTGTTTAAGGGTATAGCAGCCATACCTGATAATGTTTCCTTTGCATGCTTTCCAATCATCAGCAGAGGCTGCTTTCAGTTTTTCAAGACTTTTTTCCTGCTTTACTCAATTTTAGCATATCAGGAAGATAAGATGCAGGCCCTTTCTCTCTACCAAAACCAGTTAACCATTAACATATTTTATACATTATCATGAAAGAGATGGTTTTAGTCCATTTAGCCAGGCTGTATTTGTATATATTTTTTAAAAGAATTGAAATACTGTTATGAAAATCTCTGGCCCAAACTGAGAGGAGCTTTGAGGGTATGGTTTGAATCTCGTTTGATTTCTTCAGGGTCTATGGATGTGTGTTTGTGATTTCACTTTGGTTTTTAGTTGACTATTCAACTTTTGAGTGTTTCTGTCATGCTCCTGCTTCCTTGGTCTGGCTGCTCAGTTCAAAACCTCCTCAGAACTTGTGATTCATCAGTGAATTCTTCATCAGTGATATCAGTATTTCCAATTATCTCGCTGTGACACTCTGTACCTCAGAGCTGCACCCTGAAACCCCCATGTTCACCTGTCAGATAATTATGATATGTTTTGTACAAAGTATGCCTTGTGAAGTATCATTCTACAAGTCTTCATCTGTTGAACATTAATAGCCTGTCGGATTGTGTGTGCTATCATTATATGTGAGGTTAGAAAGTATTGCTCTAAATGTTCCTGAAATATGTTATGAGTTTGGGAACATCCACAACGAGCCTTTCATGTTCAACAATGGAGTAGCCAGACGTGCTGATGGCCCATTAAAGGGAATCCAGTTTCCCAGTGGCCATCCCAGAAGACTTCTCAGAGCAAGCTCGTAGACAATAGAGACTGCTTGACCAAAGGGGGCGGATTCCTATGTCACAGCAAAAGATCTTTCCAGCAAGCTAGGAGAAACTATAAAAGAGGGGAAGTGACATCATCACTTGGTCTATCTCCTCTCCCCCCACCCCTGTCCCCAACTCAATACCTGGAAACATGTCTGGAGGTCAAAGACTTTGAACTGGGAAAGGGTGGTTGTGGGCTGGAAGGCAGTTCCAGCCTGTGTACTGAGGATCTGTGAACGGTTGGTACCATCTGTCAGGGTGAGACACTGCTTGATTCAAATCCTGTTTAGTTTGTAGAACTCAAGACTGCAAATTTATATTATTTCTTAAGTAATCAACTTTTACTTCTATGCCTGTTCCTTATAATCACTTTAAAATGTATCTTTCTGGAATTAATAAATCTGTTTTATGTTTTACCTATAACAGTGTGTTTTGATTGAAGTGCTTGGGAAATCTCAGCTCAGTTTACAAAGGCTAGTGTGTGTCCCCTCCAGATCGAGGGAGAGGCGGACTGGGTAGTGAATTTACACCGGTCAGGCTTCTGATCAGGGCATGACAGAACAGTTCTGGAGCGCAAGGCTAGGGAGCTGGGGGGAATTGGCTGGACCCTCCCTATTGATGGTTCACGAGTGGCTGAGAGATCATTCATGTAACTCTGCTGCGTGCGTCCCTGCCTTTGGACGTCTGTGTAAGTGCAGTACCTGCCAGAGGTGGTGGCTTAGCAACAGCATCACAGTGTGAGAGGCAACTCAGGTTGGTGGGTAATGGGGGCTTAGTGGTCCCACAGTCCAGGTTGCATCCTGGAGACCCAATCACATTGCTCTTCCCCTCCTTTATCTCCCCACTGTCTACGTAAGCTTCTCTTCTATTTCATCCATATTCTCTGCTTCAGAAAACAAAGAAGAAAGCAATCTAAAATAAACTCCACATGGGTATTTGACTTTTCTGTGGATTTTGCTCAAAAGAAAGAGAAATGTGTAATACAAGTAGAGGGACAAATTTAGCTCCCAGTTCCACCAGTGTAAACCTGGTGGAATTATACAGGTGTAAACAACAGTAGAATTTGACCCATGATATCGCTGTTTCTGGCATTCTTTAGTGCTCTGTTCTGCAAAGCTCACTTGCATGCTCTATAATGGGAGTATATACTATAGAAGGGGAAAGATTTTCTAGATAAATGACATACAGTGACATACCTATTGGAATTAGCAGGTAAAAGACATAACAACTGTGGGACATGGTATCTGCGGGGGTAGATTCAGCATCAGAGTATCTAAAATAAATTCACTCAGCCAGAGTCTGCTGTCAGTTACACCAGTGTAAATAAGGAATCACTATTTTGAACTTCACATAGTTAATCCAGATTTACACCAGTGTAACTGAGAGCTGAATTTAGCCCAGTAAATTTGTTTAACGCTAACCTATATCCCCTTCTCGGTTCTGCTCTTTGTTATCAAATGTTATTAATGTGTGCTCCAAACTCCACTGAAACTCCAGAATCACAGTACTTGCTTGAAGTTAGCTAACTTCAGTCATATTGTAGTTAATATAGCCTAAAACCACACATCTCTTTATAATCTGAACTCAGTGGTTTTGGTCTCTGCTCAGAAGGATTCAGACCCTTTTTCTTTTTTTGATTCTCCCTCTCCCCACCCTCACATACTAAATTCAGATGGTGACACGGGACAGTCTAATTTTGGTTATCTAATTTTTTTTCCTTCTTTTCTCTTAAGACAGAATATTGTCTTCTCCTAAGTACAGTTTTAACCCCTGATCCTGCAAGCGCTTACACATTTGTGTAAGTTGACTCATATGAGTACAGCCACTAAAGTCAATGGGACTGCTTAACAGTTTAAAGTTAAGGCAGTGCATATAAACGTGTTCGTGGGATCAGGCCATTAGAGATGAAACAATATAATCACTATTCAGAAAAAAGAAGGATTCATTAGTGGAGAAACTTCTTAGTCACATATGCACACAAAGGTCCATACAGCTCCACTGAAGAATGACACACGACATCATTTCTGTACTGAGATAATAGTAGTGCTGTTCTAATCATATGAAAAGAATTTCACTGAAAATATTTTGCTCAGGATTGTATGAACAAGATGCCATATCTCATTTTCACAGGAGTCTCAGGGACAGGGAAAACACTAAAAAACACAAACACACTAATGCAACAAACTTCAAATCAAACAGGAGATGAACTGAAACAAATAAGAGGTCTTGTGAGATAAGAGAGCAAGTCAATCTTATATTTCCCCCCTTGCTTCTGTTCTTCTAGCAGAATTTCTAACTGCTTGGTTTTCACAGTATGAAAGGCTGATATCTCCAAAATGTTGATCCTTCAGTAACCACTGGGTTATATTATAGGGCTTTCAAAATATAGGAATTATGAAGTAAGTTTATCTTACTAGACCAACAATGTGATACATATCTACAGACACTATATACATACAATCCATAACAAACGGCATATTTTAATGTAGATTTATTAAGTTCCATCACCATCATATTTTCCTTTACATAGCTATGTTTGGCCGTCAAAAGAAAGCCAAGCTGCAGCCTAGGCAGACTATAAAGAGTACCTGTAGCTCAAAGGACTCAAAGGATATCGCACATTCAATGGCTGGTATTATCACAAATAATAACTCTCTAACGTGAAACAGGAACTAAGCTAAAAATGCAATACCGAGGAAAACTATGCAAATATATCAGATGTATGATTTGTATGTATAGTAGAGATTATTATTATTTTTATTACAATAGGACCTAGAAGCCTCAGTGGAAATCAGGGCTGACTGTGCTAGGCACTGTACACATGTAGTGAGAGACAGTCCCTGCCGCAAAAGAGCTAACACCCAGATCCTTAAAAATGGTATTTAAGGCACCTAACTCCTATTGAAATCAGTGGGAATTAGGCATCTAAATCCCTTTGAGAATCTGGGCTTAACAGCCTAAACAGACAAGACAAAGGGTAGGAGGAACAAAAGATTATTCTCTGCCGATTCCCACACTAAGTGCGCTATATTTCAGTTCTTAAAGTCATATATATCATAGCTAATACATTAAAGTAAGACCCAATTTTCAAATCTAGGTGCACCATATATTTACATGTGCCTAATCTATATTTGCAAATCTCCAATGCACTCTAATTGCAATATACTCCAGCTGGCCATGGGTGCACACAGATACATGAATTGAGTGTATACATTTGACGTATGAACAAAGTACATGGATGTATGGGATTCTCTGCAGCTAACTTTGAAAATGTGATCCTGAAACTCTTAAAGGAAACCAGAATACAAGCAAGTCAGCCCTCTTTGTGGTTCCTTTTGTTAATATTTTCTTAGAAATTTGAGCTTCATGACACACTTGCAAACATTTAAAAAAAACCTTTAACGTGACTGTACAGTGATTTTCAGTTATTTGTAGTGTTAACACCTCTGATTAAAGAGGAAAAAAGACTCTGAAGAACATATCTATCTATCTATTGTTTTATGATTCCTTAATCATAAAAGTCTGTTTAATCTCAACACAACTACAGTGCCCTGTTTGTAATTATAGAGACATCTCTGTAGAATTCAAACACCACTAGAGAGAAAACAGTTATACAATATATACTGGTTATTATATTATTTTGGCTCACTTGGAGTAGTGTACAGCCCAAGAATTCCTCAAGACTACTGACAACATATTTATTCTTGTTACTTTTCCTACTCCAGATAATTTGGTAAGTGTTTTCAAGCTATTTCATATCCAAGGAGAAAAAATGGTGGGAGCATATTTTGCAGATACCATCATTTGCACTGCAATAGCGAAACACATTTGTCTGAGTGAATGACACAGCCTTATATAATACACCTTGGTATTATATGTATGTCTCCTACCTCCACCAAGATGCATCTATTCTAACCCATACTTAGCTAGGATTTCCCAGGTCCTGTCAAAGTCAAAGGTGATGAGGTCCATGGGGAAACATGCAGGTGGAAAATGAGGAAACAATACTCTTGAGGTGCTGTTGTGATTTTTAATCAATGAGATCTGGCCCATAATGACTGATGAAAAATCACTGTTCATTGCTAGTGATTTGCAGATGGTGGAAACTCGTTCAAGCTAATTTTATTTCTTTCATTTTCCCCTCCCCCCAAACATCAAATGTGCTTGATTTAAACAGCTGGTGAAAACTTTTCTCCTATTATTCATTACAAATAAGCATGCTCAGCTGCTCAGAGATTTTTGTTTCCTTGCAAAGAATTATCTTACAAAAACATTATACTTCACAGACTGGATCAGATGCCGGGGGTGGGGGGAGGGTTGAAGGAGGACATCAGACAGGCAACATTAAAAACAAGGTTGAAATAGGAAAGCCCATAATTGTGAATCACAAATGACACCCTTTTAATTAATCTTATTATGATTTGCAAGGTGTTCTGGAGATGCAGCAGAAGCTAATAAGAGACACAGACACCACAGCTTAGAAAAGTTCAGTTTAAATTTCAGTTTTAAAACTGGCTCAGATTTCACAAAGATTCTCATTTAGATTAATTGGTTCACCTATGCCTAATCTGTACCCTAAATTTTTCTTTTAATGAAATGAATGGCCTTTTTACAGGGCTGTATCTAAAATTGTAAACACTGTGCTACATATTAGATAAATATTTCAAGTAATACTGTATATAGTTTTCGGCACTGACATGTGCTTTTAATAAATTAAAAGCAGCTTATTTGGTGCAGTAGAGGCTCTGTCTGATACACACACAAACCACTTGAAACATGAAAAAGAAATCCAGCAATAAAAAAAGCTCCACCAAGATTAGTTAATAAGACACTGAGCTATTGGCTGCAATGTCAAGATGTAAAATGAATAAACATAAATTAAGTGTAGTCTTTATGTCTAGCCACATCATGCCACGAGAAATTATAACACAGATTAATAAACAACAAAACTGAAGCATGTGCTGCTCTATCATTCCATCAGCTGTAATACACAAAATATGCATTGCATGGGGTGAGACGTTACGCTTTCAATAAAGATTTCACCCACATTTCAGATGTTTCCGCAATAACACTTGCACCATTTTACTCGGCGGTTCTAATCCCATGCTGGCATATAATGGCTGAGTGAATTAAGAATAGCAGCAGGTTTTTAAGGCAACACCTTTTCTTTGCCCTTTACATATTTTAAGCCCTGGAGATTCAAGGCTCCCATCAAACTATTTATCAGGTAGAACATGGGTAGTGGTAGGGCAAAGTTTCCTCACCAATATGTCTCAGTCTGATTGGGAGAGTCCACTTCATGGCTGAGGGAGAGAGAGTAATAGCCTCCATGATCCATGAAGTCTGTGAACATGTGACATGAGGGTTTCCTCTTTAACCATACTAGAGATTATTGAGACTGTGTAGAGGGCTTGTTGAAAATTTTCCATAAAAAACTGTGTTGATGGAAAATTGGGTAGCCAACCAAACGGATATATTTTGTGTGGAAAGTGTCTGTTTTCTGTGAAAAATAGGAAGTTTTAATTGAAAAGCCAAACCCAAACATTTTCCAGCTGAACATTTTTGGTTTTCAGTTTTTTTGATGATTTTGTTTGTTTGTTTTCATTAACATTTCTCACAGGGAAAAAATTCAGACCACCTCTACTATCTAGAGAGGGATCAGGAAAAGAGGGAGTGTTTTCTCTCTCTTGATGCCCTATGGGCTCAGGAGACAATGACTCTTACTTAGCAGCCCCCCTATGATGACTCACACAGCACCCTTGAAGGACTCCAAAGTAAGAGGTCACTGGGTCACAAAATGGAGCAGCAGGCAATAGTCCAGATGGGAAGAAAAGTTCTTCTGTAAGACAACAAAGGCAAGTAGGGGACGCCCCTGAATGGGGTGGGAGAAAGGACAGAAAGAAACCTTTTGTTTCTGTAAATGTGTACACTCAACTAAAAAGGATTCTATCTGGATGCGCAAGCATGAACATGATGGTTGAAAAGCTGGATAGACAACAGAACCTAAACTCATACAGGTGAAAAATAGGAAAAGGCATGATTTTCCAGCCAGCAGCTATTTCATTTCAGGGCTATTGTCTGAACTCTGGGAACTCACAGTGATGTTTGGGCAGGATTTGACTAAACTGTTATTTTTTGTCTACTTTGAATAACACCTATGGAATGTTTACCCTCATTTATCAGCCTCCATGTTAATGTGAAACACTTAAAGTTACAATACAGATGGGCAGCTGGGGAAATAATTCTTTAAAATGTTGTGAATTGGCTCAGAAAATTATTTATATGCATGACAATAAGTGAACCTCAGAGAGTTTGGTTCAGATAAACATCCATAAGTTTCAATGTTTCCCCAAAAATTTAATCAAGCTCTCAGAACCTCTTGAATCTGCAAAACTGACCGGAAAACCTCACAATATAGCTGTCTTGCAAAATGAATGATACTTCAACTTCCACTCACATCAAAATAATCAGAAAACTGCCTGTTGAGTAGGATTCTGGCACTTTTCTCCGCTGCTAAATCCTTATGGAAATAACCCCAGAACTTTTAGAACCTTGGGAAAATATTTTGAAATGTGCTTCTAGAAATAGGGGAAACTTCAGGGAAATAGGAGAACCAGAAGCTTCTTAGTTTTTCTGAAGTGGAGACATTGTTCTAGGCATGCAGATACTACGGAGGTAGGTACCATGTAAGAACCATCTTTGAATTTGAGTGGATAAAGCGCCGTGCATGCATACCTGGGTTCTATTGTAATGGTGCCACTGACTTGCTGCATGCCTTTGGGAAACTTAATTTCTCTAGGTTTCATATCCCCATTCCATAATATAAAATAAATACTGTCATACATCACTGTGGAGGACGGGGAATGTTAGCGGTGCTTCTCCAGATTGGGGTAAAGTGGTTGGAGAAAGGCCTATTTACCCAAACTTCTGGAACTCTTACTCCAGGAGGTGGTGGGGAAACGGGGGCACCATAGTCCACTCACCCTTCACCCTGAGGTGTGTATCTGGAGGACCACCAGGGGGTAATTATAAAGCCACCTGGATCCTTAAAAGACTTCTCACCTCCAAAACCACCAACATTGACTCCTGAATTCTAAACAGGGCAAAATAGGCTAGTCATGCCCTCAAAGAGCCAAAATAAGCTACAGACTGAGACAGTAAGTGACTTGGCTAAGGTCACTCAGGAAATCTAAGGCTGAAACAGGAAATGAATACTGGCTTTCTGAGTCCCAGTCAAATGCTTTAACCAGAAGACCATTTTTTGAGTCTCACAGAGGCGGGAAGATTTTCTACATAGACTTCTGAATGGTGGCTGCCTCTCACAAAAATATGGCTTAAGTGATTTGATAAGCACCACATCAAAGATCTGAGATAAAACACAGAATAATACCTAGTGTTCCTGGATTCCAGGCCATTGCCTTAACCACAGGACCACCTTTTTCTTCCTACAGCTTCTGGCTCATTCATTAAACACCATTACTACAGTGAGAGTCCATTGTGTACAACCACTGCCTAGGGCAAATCAGCTTTGGAAAAATCATTTTAAAAGAACGTGCCCCTAAGCTGATGTGAATTGTGTCTCCCATATTAGAAACCTGAATTCTTTTCCTAGCTCTTCTAGATGTGAACTTATGCAACTCCATTCCCTAATGTGATACTGCCCATAGGTTTGCTCTTATCTCTACACAGACAAACATTATAACAAAGTTAAAAGTTTTTGAACCGCTCATTGGAAGGATGTGTGTGTGTGGGGGGGGGGGTGGGGAGGCGTATCTCAGTACAGCTTTACTAAACGGCCCCCGATTTGCACCGCAAGCTCTACCACTCCAAACCCTGAACTGGCCTGGTAATTTTCAGGCTGAGTATGTATACAACAAACCACATATGACAGACGTTCATCACGTTACTTAATTCACTATTGGAACATGCTTAGATACTACAGTGATGAGGGTGATATATGAACATGACTAGAATAAAATGTTGATTTTAGAGAAGTTTGAAAACTCAGCTTTAAATGGAAGTCCTGTTGCAACCTTAACAATGAAGCAGCTGCTCAGTACCCCATAATTAAAAGTTAACCCAAACCTTTCCTAGTCTTTGTGATAAATGATAGTGCATAAAAAAGGTTAACTGAGCTCTGCTCTCATACACTTAAATAGGGATGACATTCTTTGGATGATGCACAGACTAAAATAGAAATGATAATAGGGAAACTTTTCCCAAGAAGTGCCAGAACAATATGTTTTAGGCAGTTTGCCAACAGTTTGACCAGGGACCAGTCATGTCCCTTGATTATTTTGCTAGCAACAAAAACACTCATATTTAGATTGCCCTGATAGACAAAAGAAGAGTGCCTCTTTCTCACCATCAGAACATACATAGAACAGGTTGCTTTGAAACAAACAGAGGAAACTACATTTTCAGAAGAAAAATTGGTAACATAAAAAATAAAACAAAAATGTGGTAAGGTAGCTACCTTTTCCCAAATTTTTGATTTCACAGTTTTTATATTGTTCTTTCCTTTTGAGAAAACAAATGTATCTCAGTACAGCTTTATATGTATGTTTTATAAAACTGGAGTGAAATGGATGATATTTGGCTCAGCTTGTGTTGTGCCCCTGTGTAGGTGTGCAACAGGGGAAAAGCCGTAAAGAGCTTCTTATCTCCTGTTGCATTTCACTGTAGGGGCCAAACACAAGAGGCCTTATTCTCTGTGTTACTCTAGTTTTATGCTTGTATAACTCTATGGAACTACATTGGCATAACTTGAAATAATATTGGGGTGAATCAGGTCCAAAGATTCTGATAAAAAAACTAAAAAATAAAGGTAGCTTAGATACAAGTGATTATGCCTTGATCACATTTATAATGTGCAAACAGAATTAAGGACAAGCCAGTAATATATATAGTTGTTGCTTTAAAGGGACCAGTTTCACAAAGCTGAAAACAATTATGAGCCAAATCAGCTGGGCGGAAGAATTTAATCAGAAAAATGTGACTGATACTTTGGAATTATTTAAGAATGCTTTACTAGATGCCCCCAAAGCCACAATCCCTCAGTCAAGAAAGAAGGCTGTATTGGTTAACAAACCAACCCTGGTTTACAGGGGAAGTGAAGGTGGCTATAAAAATAATAAAAAATAATATATAACAAATGGAAGAAAGAGGAACTTTGATAGTAATGAATATAAATCAGAAGCAGGAATTGTAGGAAAGGAGAAATTTACTGCCAGCAGAGCGAAGGACAATAAGTTTTTTAAATTTATTAGGAACAAAAAGAATCCTGACAGTGTTATTAGTCCACTACCATTTACCAAATTTACCAAATGGTAAAATTATCAGTAAAAATGCAGAAAAGGCTGAAGAGTTCAACAAATATTTCTTTCTGTATTACTGGAAAAAAACAGAGGATGTAGTCTCATCATATGACGACGATAACGCTCATTCCATTCCACTAGTATCTCAGGAGGATATTAACAGCAGCAATCAAAGTTAAACATTTTTAAATGAGCAGGTCCAGATAACTTGTATCCTAGAGTTTTAAAAGAGCTGGCTGAGGCACTCACTGGACCATTAATGTTGATTTTTATTGAAAGCTTTATTAGCTTTATTCCAGAAGATTGGAATAAAGCTAATATTGCACAAATACTTCAGAAGGGTAAATGGGATTACCTAGGTAATTATAGGTCTGTCAGCCTGACATTGATCCCAGACAAGATAATGAAGCAGGTGATATGGAACTCTATTAATAAAGAATTAAAGGAGGGTAATATAATTAATACCAATCAACATGGGTTTATGGAAAATAAATCCTGTTGAACTAACTTGATATTTTTTTCCCAGATGACAAATTTGGTTGATAAAGGTAATAGTACTGATGATTAGTCTTCTGTAAGGCATTTGACTTAGTGCCACATGACATTTTCATCCGAACACTAGAAAGACTTAAATTAACATGGCACACATTAAATAGATTATAAACTGGCTAATGGATCATTCTCAAAATGTAATTGTAAATAGGGAATCATCATATAACAGATGTGTTTCTAGTAGTGTGCTGAAGCGATGAGTTCTTAGCCTTATGCTATTTAATATTTTTATCAGTGGCCTGAAAGAAAACATAAAATCAATATTGAATAAAATTTGAGGATGATATAAAAATTGGGGTTTAACGAAGAGGTCAGATCACTAATACAGAGCAATCTGGATTGCTTGGTAAACCGGGTGCAAGCAAACAAAATGCATTTTAATATTGACAAATGTTTATTTCTGGGAACAAAGAATGTAGGCCATATGCACAGAATGGGGGACGCTATACTAGGAAGCAGTGACTCTGAAAAAGATTTAGATGGTGGTGGTGGTGGATAATCAGCTGAACATAAATTCCCAGTGTGATGCTGTGGCCAAAACAGTTAATGCAATCCTTGGATGCATAAACATGGGAATCTGGAGTAGAGTAGAGAGGTTATTTAATGTCTGTATTTGGCACTGGTGCAACTTGTGCTGGAATACTGTGTCCAATTCTGGTGTCCACAATTCAAGAGGATTGTTGAAAAATTGGAGAGTGCAGAGAAGAGCCACAAGACTGATTAAAGGATTGGAAAATCTGCCGTATAGTGATAGACTGAAGGAGCTCAATCTATTTAGTTTAACAAAGAGAAAGTTAACACTTGATTACCATCTAAAAGTACCTACATTGGGAATAGCTATTTAATATTGGACTCTTCCATCTAGCAGAGAAAGGTATACCATGCTTCAATGGCTGTAAATTGAATCTAGACAAATTAAGACTGGAAATAAGGCATACATTTTTAATAGAAACATAGAACCATTGGGGTAGAAGGGACTACAAGGGTCCTCTAGTCTAACCCCACGCTAAGATACAGGATTTGTTATGTGTAAACTATCCAAGACAGTGAGGCAGCTTCCATAACCTCCCTAGGCAGTCTGTTCCATTGTCCTACTGTTCTTACAGTTTCAAAGTTTTTCCTGAGATTTAATCTAAATCTGCTATGCTGAGTTTGAACCCATTGCCTCTTGCCCCGCCCTCTTTGGCAAGAGAGAACAATTTTCTCCTTCTTTTTTATGGCAGCCTTGCAAGTATTTGAAGACTGCTATCATATCCCCCTATTAATCTCCTCTTTTCCAAGCTAAACATACCCAATTTCTTCAGTCTTTGCTCATATGGCTTGCATTTCATCCCTTTGATCATCTTTGTCGCTTGCCTCTGGATCCTTTCCAGTTTCTCTACACCCTTTCTATACATTGGTGACTAAAATTGGACACAGTGCTCCAGGAAAGGCCTAACCAGCCCCAGCAGAGTGGTACTATCACCTCCTGTAATTTGCATGCTATGCCTCTGTTAATGCAACCCAAAATTGCATTTGCTTTTTTTTGCAATAGTATCTCATTATTGACCCATGTTAAAGTTGTGATCCTCACAACTCCCACATTCTTTTCAGCAGTGCTGCCGCCAAGGCAGTTATCCCCAATTCTGTATTTGTGTATTTGGTTTTTCTTCCCTTAGTGTAGCAACTTACATTTGTCTTTGTTGAATTAGATTTTGTTGTCTATACCCCAGTTGGAGGATTGGGCCAAGAGAAATCTGATGAGGTTCAATAAGGATAAGTGCAGGGTCCTGCACTTAGGACGGAAGAACCCAATGCACAGATACAGACTAGGGACCGAATGGCTAGGCAGCAGTTCTGCGGAAAAGGACCTAGGGGTGACAGTGGACGAGAAGCTGGATATGAGTCAGCAGTGTGCCCTTGTTGCCAAGAAGGCCAATGGCATTTTGGGATGTATAAGTAGGGGCATAGCGAGCAGATCGAGGGACGTGATCGTTCCCCTCTATTCGACATTGGTGAGGCCTCATCTGGAGTACTGTGTCCAGTTTTGGGCCCCACACTACAAGAAGGATGTGGATAAATTGGAGAGAGTCCAGCGAAGGGCAACAAAAAATGATTAGGGGACTGGAACACATGAGTTATGAGGAGAGGCTGAGGGAGCTGGGATTGTTTAGCCTGCAGAAGAGAAGAATGAGGGGGGATTTGATAGCTGCTTTCAACTACCTGAAAGGGGGTTCCAAAGAGGATGGCTCTAGACTGTTCTCAATGGTAGCAGATGACAGAACGAGGAGTAATGGTCTCAAGTTGCAGTGGGGAAGGTTTAGATTGGATATTAGGAAAAACTTTTTCACTAAGAGGGTGGTGAAACACTGGAATGCGTTACCTAGGGAGGTGGTAGAATCTCCTTCCTTAGAGGTTTTTAAGGTCAGGCTTGACAAAGCCCTGGCTGGGATGATTTAACTGGGAATTGGTCCTGCTTTGAGCAGGGGGTTGGACTAGATGACCTTCTGGGGTCCCTTCCAACCCTGATATTCTATGATTCTATGAATTCTCAAATTTATCAAGATCCCTTTGAATTTACCTCTGTCTTTCAAAGAGTTGGCAACTCCCCCCTGCCAGCTTTGTATCATCTTCAAATTTGATTAGTATGCTTTCTATTCCTATATCCAGGTCATTAATAAAGACTCAGGACCCATTAAATAACACCGGAGCTACAAGAGATCCCTGTGGAACCCCACTGGAGATCTCCCTCCAATTTGACGTCATTCATTAATAGTTACTCTTTGTTTGTGGTTGTTTAACCAATTATGTGAAAGTAATTCATCAATGGAACCATATACCAAGGGTTATGGTGGATTTTACATCACTGGCAATTTTTAAATCAAGATTGGATGTTTCTCTAACAGATATGCTATAGTAATTATTTTGGTGAAGTTCTATGGCCTGTGTTATACAGGAGGTCAGACTAGATAATCACAATGGTCCCTCCTGGCTTTGGAACCTATGAATCTAGGAAATTCAGGGATTATGGGACTGCTGTTAGGCCTTCCAGTGCCGCTCTCATCACTAGCCTGCATAACTGGAGCAGAGGGAGGCAAAGCTCTGTCGAAGGGTGATTGCAGTCCTCCTGCCTTTCCTTCAGTGTTAGAAGGGAATAGGCAAGAACCTTAGCTGTGGCATAGATACACTTAGCACAGCTGAGAAGGGGCAAAGGTGGCTCTCAGCCACTTTTTCAGCATACCAATCCTGAGGCCATTCACAGCTTTTCTACCCACTGCCCTAAGGGGTAATTCTGGCAACAGGCATCACTGCCTGAAAGATGGCAGCCCAGCACCAAAAGCATCTTAGCCATAATAAGTGTGCACATGTGCATTTCGAAAAGAAAATATATCTATATTTCTGGAAAAAACATTGTGAGCATTGACAAGTTATTATAAACAACACCGAGGAAAAATATTACAAAATTCACAATTCACAATTAGACATGGTTAATTTTATATCAATAGTTTGTGAAAGTGCAAAATTTCACATTTTGATGTAAAAATCCATCTGATTAAAAATGGGCCCATTTTGTTTGAATGTCAAGTACCTTTACATTTTGTCATAAATAATTTGCACACTTCAGTTTGATGCAAAGAAGTGCTGAGTACCTCCAGTGAGGGGATGAACACCTTCAGCTCCCACTGAATTCAGTGGGAGAGGAAGTGCTTTTTAAGCACAGAATTGGGCTTATGGCCAAGTAAGAAAAATTATAAGAGTATTTGATATGGATGTGGAAACAATGGGAGAGAGACACCATAATGTGGTTATATGTAGAGCCTGCAACTTTATTATAATTAATATCTACCTGGGGTTACCTCCCCAAACTACTCAGCAAGCAAATTGCAGTGTGGGTCTCAGGTGGAATCTGTGGTCCCTGATGTACTACACATGTGGTGTGAAGGCCACTTCTCTACTCCACACTCAGGCCTGCCAAAGGTCCATAATTGATAGCCAGAATGCTTACCCTCTTGCCTCCCCAAACTGCAGAGGCAGGTGTGATGAGGGGAGCAACACGCTACACAAGACATAGAGGCATACCCCTCACCATGCAATGTGAGGGATTAGGGCCAATGTCCAAGGAGCCCACTAGGTTTTTGGACCCTTTCTGCCCCACCAACTACAGTGGACCCTGTCAAAGGTGTGACAATTGTAATTTAACCCTTCATCCAACTACCAGAATACCTGACGCTAAGTGGGAAAAAACCCTTCCAGATCCCAAAACTGGTGATCACCCTAGCCCCAGACATCACCAAAGATCCAGCAACTAGAGAAAGGGTGGGAAGGGAGGGGCTGAAACAGAGAGCCTGCAATGGTTTCTTCATATGGGAAACAAACTGCATCATCCCCCTCCCAAACCATCAGAGGGGGAGCCAATCACTCATGCCTGCATCACCCTCACCACCCAGGGGCAGCAGCAGTGACCTAGAGCCAGATGCAGCATGTGACCCCCTACCCCTCATGCATTGCAGAATGAGGAGTGGGAGAGGGAAAAGGCATGGTGAAGCAGCTGCCCACCCCACCATAGGTTAAGGGTGTGAGGGATGAGGGAGCACGTAGCACACTATCTCAGCTGCTTCTGGCCAAGGTCTCCCCTTTCCCCCACTAGAAATGTCTTCACTGTTACTATCCCACCAAAGCCCGACCCCAGCTAGCAGGATGAGCCATTTTGTGGCTTTCTTTACTTTTCACACTTCATTTGTAACCTGTTTTTTAAAGCACAGTTTATCCACTTTTGATAAGACATCAAAAACTTTATCCTTTTGTTCTACCTTTTGCTTGAATGTAAAATATTTAAGGTACTGTCCCGTCCAAGACTACAGGCCTGTGTGGTGAAGAGCAATAATCAGAGACTTTCTTTCTATCATCAAAATCACATGCATTTCAAGAAGACCCAAAAACATCTGAGAGTTAAAAAAAAAAAAGTGAGTGAGGGCAAAACACTGAACACACTAAGGTCTATTATCTCTACTTGCATGAAGCCTGAGTATTTCAGGTTCTTTGTAGGTGGAATGCAAAGTGATAGGGGAAGTGGAACCCACCACCCCATCTTAGGGCCAGGTTGAAGGGCTGCTATTAAAGTTTATGGACTGTAAACAACAGCTGCAGTCTCTTCATACCAGTTGTGCAGGGTACTGGAGCCATTTGTTCCCCCCTCCTGACCCGCCTCAGATTATACGGGGCAGCACAAAGACTCTTTCTGTGGTGCTCAGGGGATGTGTGATGGGCAGCCACTCCTGCCTGCGGACCTCTGGGCCTAGCACAGCCTCTATATGGGGCTTGAAAAGTGCAGGGAATCTTGCGTTGGCTCTCCTCACTGCAGCTGAATTTCACTCTATGAGAATAAGAAAAGGAGGACTTGTGGCACCTTAGAGACTAACCAATTTATTTGAGCATAAGCTTTCGTGAGCTACAGCTCACTTCATAGGATGCATTGAAGTGAGCTGTAGCTCACGAAAGCTTATGCTCAAATAAATTGGTTAGTCTCTAAAGTGCCACAAGTCCTCCTTTTCTTTTTGCGGATACAGACTAACATGGCTGCTACTCTGAAACCTGTCTATGAGAATAGTACATCTATGCATGAAACCTTTCATTTGTGCTTAGGGGATATTTGCCTATAAATTTCACTCATGCTGAGGCCAGAAACTTGCAACTCATCACACCTTTCACATGAGCAAAATAACAAGTGTGAAAAACTGCACACACCAATACTTAGACATGAATAATTGCAGATGCGTTTTTCGAGGCTGGACACAGGGCCCTTTAAAAATGCAGTCCAAAATGTCTAAATAAATGTGGGCTGCAGAGAGAGAAGGTGGTGCTATTTTAGAAGCCCTGGACAGGGCCTCAGTGTACAGCCAGAACTAAAAGAGTGTGGCTCATATATGCAACTCATTCATCTAACCTTGTGTTAAGTATGCCAGGGAGGATAAGCCTGCACAAGAGGAGATGAAAGGTCTTTGTGTGGAGGAAAGTTAGATGAACATTTTATTTGAAGAATTGCCTTTCATTTATATTTTAAATTAAGGCCGGATTCTTCCATCTTTACTCTTGTTAAGCAGTGTTCATTGAGTTCAACATTCAAATTACATGAGTAACCACTACTTAATGTGAGTAAGGATAAGATAATTTAGTCTTTGGTGTTTTATATGTTATCCCTGATGATATCCCTACATTTTTATCCTCAGCAGTTAATGTTCTGATAGTATATTGTTGAACAAAAGTGGCAACACATAGGCATCTATGGAATTACAGCATTCATTACCAATAAGGAGTATTTGTAAAGTAATGGTCTAGAGATGAATGAGTCTATGGCTTTTAAATGGGATACAGAATCTCCTTGTATTCAATGGAGTTAGAATACATACAAATTGACCAGGCCTCTTTAAAACACACACATTTTTGAACGCCATAGCCTAATTATTGAAACTACTGAGAACCCTCCCTCACCACACATGCCTAACTAGACAATGCATTTTTCTAAGTTTAACTGTAAAAGTTCAACAATGTGTAAAATGAGCCTTGAGTGAGATTATTAGATGTTATCAGCTTCTGAAAGTGTGTGAGACACGATCTGATAATGCTTTGAGGATCAATGCATCTGTCCTTCTTGCATCTCTGCTCTCCTGAAGAGAAAGCAACTGTCAGACCTACTGAAGAGATCACAGTTGCTGAGCAACAGTAACAACACAAATATGCTCCTTGCATTAACTTGGCAAAAAAAAAAGGGGGGGGGGCTTTTTATTTTCTGTTGAAATGATAACCATTGATTGGAAAGATATATGAAGCCATAGCACATGAACAGAGTTAACACTAAGATATTAGTTGAACTTTTCAGTGGAAGTTACACTATAGTCCTACCATCTTTTTTCAATTATGATGCAGTACGTATGAAGAATATATATTATAGTTAGTACTGAAAACTAGAAATAAAATTCTTTATGGAAAAGTCTTATAGAATTTAATAGGGATTAATCCAGCAGTGTTATATAAAAATTACCCAAAATATCTGCAGAATGTGGTAGAGAATGACAATCTTTTTATAGTTTTTTTTTAAACCATACTGTAGAATGCTATAGCAGAGATAGGTTCTCTATTAGATTATATAGGATGGCTCAAAGACCCTATAGAAAGATGATCTTTTTCTATTCAATTTTATAAATTTTTTTCAATAAAGGATTAGTTGCCAAACGCACACTAAAGTTCCAGTTTAATCAAGACACAGGAATTTGGACATACTTTGGGTTAATAGCTTGTTTACAGTCTTTATTTTTCTTCTCAAAATTGAGCAACTGCTTTCCTTTTCATAATTTGTAAATTGAAAACCAATCAGAATGAGCCTCCTGGAACCTTCCTCAAGATCAGTTAGCAGATTCAAATCTCCATATGCAAAACAAACAATGTGAAAATTAAATGATCTAATGTAACAAAGGAACAAAATGAAAAGATTTCTTGCTATATTCTTTGTTTGTCTATTCTTAGCTACCATCTAGGGAAAGGGTAAATTAACAGTTGAAATGGTTTATTTCAGAAGCTAAATAAATTGATCATACTGCTTCTTTTTCTTTTCTTTATGTACCTTCACTTCTTGCTTCCCCCCCCAACCCCCGAAAGTGCTATTTCAACAAGACCATGTAAATGTCTATAATTGCAAGAGAAAATGTTAATACAGCATTTACATAGTTTAACAGCTTCAAAGTTGTTTCAATGTATGAACATGCCTAAGAGGAAAAACTTACACACAGAGGCGAAAAACCCACCTAACAGCTGTTTTAGTTGGAAATTTTGTGACGAAGCCTTAAAAGCAAAAACAAAAAAAGGAAAGAAAATCAAACAGCCCCATCTTCCATCTAATTCAAGCCATTTAGAAGCTCTGGTTCTAAGCCAAGGATTACCAGTGATACCATCTACTTCAGTTTTCAGTGCCTAAAGAAAGCATCCCTCTTATTTAAGAAAAAAAAGACATTTAAAGCCAAATAATTCAGGCTTGCATAAATCTTTAATAGGAGCTACCCTCCTAGGATTGGCTGCACTTTCTTTTCTGTGCCCAAGGGAAACACAATATGTCTTAGAAGAGAATAATAGTAACTCCATCTTGTGTGTTATATGATATCTTCAAGTAATCCAGAGGATTTTCCCTTTGTCTGCCATAAACAAAAGGCCACCCATACATAATGTATCCAGGCTTTTTCAGACTCCTCACCTTAGCAGGTGACACCCAGAAGATGGATGTGGAAGACTTAGCCAGCTCATCGCTGGAGGGAAGTTTACTCTCAAGGCAATTTGGAAATACAAAACAAAAAGCAAAGTCTATCCTTGTAAGAACAAAGCGTGATTTGCACCCTGTAGTTGTCCCAATTTTCCAGAGCTTTACTTAAAAGTTATGGTGAAGGGCCAAGCCATATGTTTCCATGCTGTTGTTTTGACTTCATTTCTGCAGTTTCCATTGATAATAAAGTTCCTTGTAAGAGAGCCATTGGATAAAAAATTAATGTACAAACTAGAGAGGAAAAACATTTATGGACAATTAAGGGCT
The DNA here is from genome assembly GCF_965140295.1 of Lepidochelys olivacea. NCBI lineage: Eukaryota > Metazoa > Chordata > Testudines > Cheloniidae > Lepidochelys > Lepidochelys olivacea. The sequence continues at coordinate 40,295,392 of NC_140414.1, read as the reverse complement.
TGTGAGTGGCATTTAGCATTAATGTAGTTATGTTTAAAATCCATAACAAATAACTAAAGGCTATTTATAAAGCCCCATACTTTTACCTCAACTGAAGCATTCTGGGCACTGAACAGCTATAATACAATTAAAATATTAAAACAGAAGAAGAATATTTAAAGGCCAGACAAAATGGCATAGCATGGAAAATGTTTCAAGATAAATAAACTATGACCAAAAAAAGCGTACAATTGTTTTCAAAGGTGCATGCGTCGTGGGCCATACTGAGGCAGATGTCCCTGAGAACACCATAACAAGAGTTCACTTACCCACCAGGCTTAGCTACAATGGTGGAACCCCCACAGCACACACCACAGATACTGACTTTGCTCAAGAGGAGATGTGGAACATAGCCAGGATGCTCCTTACTAAAGGCTTTGAAAACCTGAGCACTGCCAGTTTAAAAATCAATTTGCCACTACAAAAATAGCCAATGTAAAGAGCTCAGTGCAGGTGTAATCTGATGATGGCTGCTCAATCCCAAGCAGGTGTAGTAGTTGCAAGCAGTAGAGAAGACCTGCTGGAATGCGTATAAAAGGGAATTATAATAGTCTCGCCTTGGGGCCACAAGGACATGTGTTACAGCAATCTGTTACAGCAGAAGAAATCCAGATCCTGTTTTCAGTAACTCATGTACATATATTAAATAATTTGGGTTGGGGAGAGGTGATGCTTCATGGGTCTTTTGTCAACTATAACTAAAGGATCTGCTATATTTTCAGTGAATGGCACTAGTTATAAGACAACGTACTGTCAAAGGTCTGGCCTACCAGTCAGTAGCAGGTATGGCAGGTGTGAATGGCATTTGTTGGAATAGTCTTTTCAGCTGATGACAAGATAAGCTTTCATACAAGAAGTAGTTTTATCCCAAGACAATTAATCACTTTCTGTAGGGATGGTATCTGTTTGCATTGGCATCTGAAGCATGAAAGAAGAATGGGCTGAATGCTGAATATTAAAATATACTTTTATATGTGTAACTTTGACATGAAAATCAAGAGAGCAAGTGATTAAAATTTACTGACACCTTCAGAAGAAAAACAGTATAATAAAATGTATGAATACAACAAAAATATTAACAGAATATAGACAAAAACAAAACTGAACAGCACTCAGTAAGTATCTTCCACCCCCAACTTACCCCCTCAAAAATTATATTAGAGCATATACCTTACATGTTGAAAAAGGAGATATTTCCCTAAGACCCAGTGATTGTTATAAGTATTTGCATATCTGTTAAATACCTCTCATGATACCAACTCAAAATGTTACACACAGAAGTGGCTATATTTAAGATATTAGGAAGTATATATGATTCTGTTAATAAATTTTTCTGATTCTGCCCCTGAACCCCACCCAACCTCCAAACAGAGTTTCAGAGACTTATAAAGATTACCACTTGGTGGTGGTGGTGATTTTAAGTATAGTCAACTCAATCAAGCTACTTGCCCTGACCACTTTTATTTTCTCTACTCTCCCCTCGCTTCTTGCTCCCTTCTACAACAGCAACCTTCCTGATTGCAGACACTTCACAGGATACTCCTTATGCATTGTATTTCTTCAATCCTTGAAGACTTTGGTCCAGATACTGAGCTGCCTCTGGCACAGAGAGCACAGTGAAGTTCAGAAAGAACATGTTCTAGGTGATGTTCTGTTACAATAGGCATGTAATACTTAAGTGTATAATACAAAAAGAGTTTGCTTAAGGGATACAACCAAGATTAAAATATGCTATTGAAAAATAGAGAAAAATGATAATTTTTAAAAACTTCGCTTTGCTTAACCTATGGATGGGCTAGAGAGTTTACTTCACTGACCTTCTAGAGGGCCTAATAAACCCCCAACTCCCATAGAAAAGCACCTGGAGATCCAGAATTCAGTCAGTAAGGATTGTCAGCAAGGATTGCACAGGGTCAACCTCCCCACAATCAAATCCCCGAAAGAACAAAAGGAATTATCTTAATTCTTAAGTACCAACTTTATAAGATTTTATGATAATTAATAACAACAATAATAAATAATTTTACAGCATAACAGGTCTACTTGATAGTCTGTCAATTACTTCAATGTGTTTAAGAGCAGGACTACCAAAATGTAGCTATTCTGTAGCCACACAGGATTTCATGGTCATCAACTCTTCCACATATTGTCTCACAGAACTTCACAGCCTTCACTGGGGATAAAGAAAAGGAGTACTTGTGGCACCTTAGAGACTAACACTGGGGATAGAATTCTGGGCCTTCTGCTAAAAAGCCAAACAAACAAAAAGAGCCTACACTCAGACAGCTAACACTTGAACAAAAAACCCTAATGTTTGCTGTGGCAATGTGTTATGTTTCTGATCCCTCAAGGACCAGACAGGAACAATATCTCTCTCTCCCTCACACTCACACACATTTACACTCACACCTCACACGAGCAGATCTGACTTTGCATTGGGCAGAGGGCCATGGCCCACTTACCCACAAACCAGTACATTACAAAAGGTTGATAGTTTCCTATGAAGGTGACACATTAGCTCTTATACCCAGTCATTGGGAGTGTTGGATGGTGATCTACACATATATGATGGACCTGTCTTTGCCATCCTGATACAGTAAAATTGGATCTGAGAGTTGTAAATTACAGGTTCACATGAGAGGGGCAGACTGCTAATGCCACTAACTATGGGAACAGCTATGGTTTATAGCCAGAGATCCATAAAAGCCTCACTAGCTGAGGTTGCTCAGGGGATGCACTGAATAAATAAGTGCACTACCAAGCTGCCCTGAGCAGGCCCCCTTTCTGGCTGTTCTGCACACTTTTGGGTCATCAGTAGCCCATTATAGCCCTTTCAATGGAGGGGAGACTATGGTTGTTCTATCTCATGCCATAAATCTTCTCGTCAAGAGAGGGCCCTGCACATGGAATTGTATGAGCAGAAGGAGGCATGGACCTGGATTTTCATCTGACCCTAAAACTGTCAGTAATATCATCATATCTGGAGTTTTGAAAAAAATGTTCCGCAACTTCACTCATTCCCCCCCACCCCCATAAAATGCACACGGGCAATGAAGGATACATCTCTATCATTGACTATTCATTTCATCAGTATTTTGCAAATTGTGTATAGTTCAATTTTTCATTTGGATCTTTCCATTGAGTTGATACCATCTCGAGAGATGGCCTCCGTACTTATAATTAGTTTGACCAGTTTTGCTTTTCTATTCATGAATTATCCACAGACAGGCTTTGTAATAAAAAATAAATCTGTGAAACTCAAATTGTTGAACCATAAGTTTATGCAAACATTTCAAGTTTACAGTTTTTGGCTAACTTTTCATTTGCACTCTGTCTTCATTACTCTCTGTTAATTGTGGTGAGTAATTGTTCACACAATATTGCTTCTGCTCCCTGACTGGATGAGTGAATCTTTTATAAACAAGAGTACGGAAATCAAAGAGATTTCAATACGGTCCTGAAACTGTTTTCCTGCATGAACCTTCACACAAGAATATATTTGCACAAGTATCTTGGAACCTTTCACTTACACAAACACTTTTGCAAACAAAAGCATCCATACGATTGTCCTTCATGTGGGAACAAATTATATGGCTAGATTCTCACTGGAACGTATCAAGAGAGACTAATGCCAGGCTGGGGAAGACGCTGAAGGAAATTGAGACTCAGGTGATCTTCAGTGGGATTCTGTCTGTTCCTAGAGAAGGGCAACAAAAGGTGTGACAACATTATGATGCTCAACAGATGGCTCAGGCACTGGTGCTATGAGGAGGGCTTTGGGATGTATGGCCAGTGGGAAGCATTCATGGACAGACGACTGTTCTCTCGGGATGGACTTCACCTGAGTAAGGAGGGAAACAGACTTCTAGGATGGAGGATGGCACAGCTGACCAAGAGAGCTTTAAACTAGGAATCTGGGGGAGATGGTTGGGAGATGTCCAGGTAAAATCCATGCCAGATTTTAACATTGAGAGAGAAGAAAATTAAATAAGAAAGGATACAGTGGGTAGGAGAATGGACATAAGGAGGAAGGGTAGTATACATACCAGTCTAATAGGTGATACTGATGGTAGAATGTCTGTGCCTAATTGGGTAAAGACTGTGAGTGAGGCCAAGCAGCAAAAATTAAGATGTTTGTACACTAATGTGAGGAGCCTAGTAACAAAATGGAGGAACTAGAGCTACTGGTGCAGGAAGTGAAACCAGATATCATAGGAATAACAGAAACATGGTGGAACAGTAGACATGACTGGACTACAGGTACTGAAGGGTATGTGCTGTTTAGGAAAGACAGAAATAAAGGCAAAGGTGGTGGAGTAGCATTGAAGATCAATGATGAGGTAGAATGTAAAGAAATAAGAAGTGATGGAATGGATAAGACAGAGTCTGTCTGGGCAAAAATCACATTGGGGAAGAAAGCTACTAGAGCCTCCCCTGGGACAGTGCTTGGGGTGTGCTATAGACCACCAGGATCCGATCTGGATATGGCTAGAGACCTCTTTAATGTTTTTAATGAAGTAAATACTAATGGGAATTGTGTGATCATGGGAGACTTTAACTTCCCAGATATAGACTGGAGGACAAGTGCTAGTAATAATAATAGGGCTCAGATTTTCCTGGATGCAATAGCTGATGGATTCCTTCACCAAGTTGTTGCTGAACTGACAAGAGGAGATGTCATTTTAGATTTTGTTTTGGTGAGTAGTGAGGACCTCTTAGAAGAAATGGTTGTAGGGGACAACCTTGGTTCGAGCGACCATGAGCTAATTCAATTCAAACTAAATGGAAAGATAAACAAAAATAGATCTGTGACTAGGGTTTTTGATATCAAAAGGGCTAATTTTAAAAAAATTAAGGAAATTAGTTAGGTAAGTGGATTGGACTGAAGAATTTGTGGATCTAAAGGCGGAGGAGGCCTGGAATTACTTCAAGTCAAAGTTGCAGAAACTATCAGAAGCCTGTATCCCAAGAAAGGGGAAAAAAATTCATAGCCAGGAGTTGTAGACCAAGCTGGATGAGCAAGCATCTCAGAGAGGTGATTAAGAAAAAGCAGAAAGTCTACAAGGAGTGGAAGATGGGAGGGATTAGCAAGGAAAGCTACCTTATTGAGGTCAGAACATGTTGAGATAAAGTGAGAAAGGCCAAAAGCCATGTAGAGTTGGACCTTGCAAAGGGAATTAAAATCAATAGTAAAAGGTTCTATAGCCATATAAATAAGAAGAAAACAAAGAAAAAGAAGTGGGACCGCTAAACACTGATGATGGAATGGAGGTTAAGGATAATCTAGGCATGGCCCAGTATCTAAACAAATACTTTGCCTCAGTCTTTAATGAGATCCTTAAAGGCATGAAGGCACCCATTAGAGATAAGTGCCTAAAAAATCTGGTGACCTGAGCTTCACCTCCTGTCAGTTTAAGAAGCCAGAAAACTTTCATTTGTTAAACCTTCTATTTCTCAAGAATTTTCTAGTCATTATTGCCCTGTATCTAATGTACCATTCATGGCACATAAAAATGAAAGGCTCATGTCGGAAAATAGCAAGAACCTCAGCAGGTATCTTGTCCATCAGAACAGCTGCCAATCTGGTAGTAAGCCTTTTTAAATACTGCCAAGACTGCTAGTGAAGGTCTTCAATAACTATTTTTACTGTGGAGCTTTGACTGTGGAACACTCATTACTGTTAACAGCAGTTGTGCAGCTACAGTTCAAGTCACCACATCCATGCCTATGTGACCTTTTATCATCTCTAAAATGCTCCGGTTGTAAGTGTTAGTGCTGAAATTCCCCCCCCCCCCTTTAAATACATTTCCTTGCTTTACATTGCCTCTGGGTAGACCTGGTCAAATTATTTGTGGCTAATAACATTTGTTATTAGCATTTGTAATGCTTCTTCCTATTTGCTAATCATTCACAAGACAATGTAGAGTTTTGTGAATGTTTTTGTTATTCATAAACGTTCACAGAACAGTTGTCAGGAAAAGTTTTCAGTCTATGAGATGTTCACAAATGGTTTACTTTGACTGTTCTCTGTTCATGATGTACAGTTGGTCACCTAAGTCACCTGGGATTGTTTCCATTTCCTAACTGATTGCAAGTTAAACAGGGGGACAATGAATTACAAATAGAGAACAATGAATAGTGTACTTAGATTTTACAGTATTGAGGACCAGGTAAGTACCTAGTAAATAAATTAGCTAGAGAGAATGCACTTGTACAAATTTTCCAAACAGAACATATCCCTCAATCAGAAAGCTAATATTGTGCCCCCAGGAAGCATAGAGGAGTAGCCGTTTTATATGTGAATCTATTTTCATTGTTCAGCAAGCTATACTGTGTAGCATGGCTCTGAAATGTTCTAATATTCAGGAAGGTTACTAGAAAATGCACCACTGGGTTGCAACCTGCATGTGCACCTTTTGGGACAATTTGGTTGCTATGGGAGCTATTCAGTATAAAACTGTAGCAACATTACAGAAGATAGAGTTGCAGGATCAGACCCACAAGAGTGAACACTTACACTCCCTGGAGTCACATGAATTTCACAAGCAATTTTAATGGGAATCTGTACAGGAGTAAAGGTTCATGTGCAGTACTCTTTGCTGACCCAGACTGCTAACCTTTAGTACAACAATGCTGTTTAGGGATTTGCCACTTCCTAAAGGGATTTAGAAGAGCTGCTAAGGGGTGCCATATATAGAGGTGTGTTCACTAAAAGGCAGGACTGGATTAGGAATCTTCTGTTGAGTGAATCATGACTAGTTTAGCCTTCCCCTGCTGGAACAACCCCTGCTCTCCCGGCCTGCCAGGCTTTCTCTTCCCACCGCCCCCCCACCCCACCCCGCCATCCCCAATGTCTCCCTTCTCTCCCAACTGCTCCATCAATCCAGAAATTTTTAGGGGAAAGTGACACATACCAGGTTTCAGAGTAACAGCCGTGTTAGTCTGTATTTGCAAAAAGAAAAGGAGTACTTGTGGCACCTTAGAGACTAACCAATTTATAAGTGAGCTGTAGCTCACGAAAGCTTATGCTCAAATAAATTGGTTAGTCTCTAAGGTGCCACAAGTACTCCTTTTCTTTTTGACACATACCAGGCATTCAGGCTAAATAAGGTCAACCGGTGGCAGTAAGGAAGTAAGCCAACAGCATGTTGCTGATGCCATACTGGGTGCAGGGGCACTGGCTCTGGCAGTGAATAGGAAGAGGAAGGCTAGGCAAGTACAGCAAGAGGGGTCTCAGAGAGGTGAGGAAGATGGATAGGGTGGCAAAGGATGGAGGTGCAGCTTGTGCTGCACTGGACAGGGAGAGAACAAGAGAGACAATAGATTTCTCAGCTTAGCTCTTTCAGGCCAGATCTCCTGGTGTTCTTATTAAAGCACCAAGATCTTATATTTTACAACTACATTATTTTTATTTAAACACTATAGAGCACAGAAATGACAGCTTCATCCAGACACAGACTGGTCTGCCCATGCAGTCCAGAGCCCTACCTTCCCAAAGAAAGATTAAAGGACTTACATGTTCCAAACAGGTGTGTTATGGCATTTTTACACTGCATCGCTAGCAGAATGTGACCATAAACCCAAGGATTACACCAGGGCAAAGGTGATCTTCCTGTGGTGTATAGAAAGGAGTGTGGCTAAGGCATCACTGCATCAAATCAGTCCTCAGCTGCAGTTCTAGCCCCTTAGGTATACTTGCAGCAGGTGAGAGTTAGCACAGACTTCAGGCTGCAGTAACTCAATGCAAGGTTATGGTTCTGCACAGATACAGCAGCAGTTATGCAATGGGGAGTTTTAAGCCATACACGCAGATCCCCTAAACTGTGCTGAATGCATGTCAACAGCACTCTTGGACTTGGTCCTTTATCTTGAGAATTTTAAGGGTTAAACGCACATTTTTTGTGTTGCAAGTCTTCCTGTGTTTTATGAATTCACATGTAGGATGTGTCTCGTGTACTCAAGCACGGCAGCATTCTTTTGCTTTTTTGTTTCTGTTTAGAATGAGAGGATAAAAGAGGCAGTCAATTACCTACATAGAGATGTACTGTAAATTAATAAATCACAACACTGATTTGGGAGGGGGGGAGAGGTTGGACACAACAATCTAGTAAAAAAATGGTAGAATCTTCTTGTATTCTAACAGTTGTATCCAAAAATAAATGATCAGCAACATTTAGCAGTGACATTTTTGGATTGAAATGTTGTCCCTAATTTAAAGGCCTTATCCTACAAGTCTTTATGAAGAGCAGGCAGTTCAAATAATACTTTTCCTGTATTTGTGCTACAGGATTGTACTCTATTGATTGTATATGTTGAGCAAAAATAAACGATCAAATAGATGTAATGGGCTTGCCTAATGACATTGTAGTGACCACACAATGGGCTGTAGTACACTATTAGTAGTAAATATGCATATGATGATAGCTCTCAGAGGCCCCAGTCAGTGCTGGGTACTGTACAAACAGAAAAAAGAATGGTTTCAGAGTGGTAACCGTGTTAGTCTGTATCAGCAGAAAGAACGGGGAGTATTTGTGGCACCTTAGAGAGACTAACAAATGTATTTGAGCATAAGCTTTCGTGGGCTAAAGCCCACTTCATCAGATGCATGGAGTGGAAAATACAGTAGGAAGATAGATAACTCTTATATGTACACACACAGAGAACATGAAAAAATGGGGGTTGCCATACCAACTCTTAACAAGACCAATTGATTAAGATGGACTATTATCAACAGGAGAAAAAAAATGTTTGTAATGATAATCAGGATGGCCCATTTCAAACAGTTGACAAGAAGGTGTGAGTAACAGTAGGGGGAAAATTAGTATGGGGAAATAGTTTTTAGTTAGTGTAATGACTCACCCACTCCCAGTCTTTATTCAAGCCTAATTTAATGGTGTCCAGTTTGCAGATTAATTCCAGTTCTGCTGTTTCTCGTTGGCATCTCACAAATCTTGGGAGACAGGCCAGTCTTCACTTACAGACAGCCCCCCAACCTGAAGCAAATACTCACCAGCAACCACACACCACACACCAAAAACACTAACCCAGGAACCTATCCTTGCAACAAAGCCTGTTGCCAACTCTGTCCACATATCTATTCAAGGGACACCATCACAGGACCTAATCACATCAGCCACACTATCAGAGGCTCGTTCACCTGAACATCTACCAATGTGATATATGCCATCAGGTGCCAGCAATGCCCCTCTGCCATGTATATTGGACAAACTGGACAGTCTCTACGCAAAAGAATAAATGGACACAAAGCAAACATCAAGAATTATAACATTCAAAAACCAGTCGGAGTACACTTCAACCTCCCTGGACACTCAATTACAGACCTAAAAGTCACAATTATTCAACAAAAAAAACCTTGAAAAACAGACTCCAACGAGAAACAGCAGAACTTGAATTAATCTGCAAACTGGACACCACTAAATTAGGCTTGAATAAAGACTGAGAGTGCATTAGTCATTACACTAACTATAAACTATCTCCCCATGCTAATTTTCCCTTGTTACTCACACCTTCTTGTCAACTGTTTGAAATGGGCCATCCTGATTATCACTACAAAAGTTTTTTTTTTCTCCTGTTGATAATAGCCCATCTTAATCAATTGGTCTTGTTAAGAGTTGGTATGGCAACCCCCATTTTTTCATGTTCTCTGCGTGTGTATACATAAGAGATATATATAAATATCTTCCTACTGTATTTTCCACTGCATGCATCTGATGAAACGGGCTTTTGCCCATGAAAGCTTATGCTCAAATACATTTGTTAGTCTCTAAGGTGCCACAAGTCCTCCTCGTTCTTTCTGCAGAAAAAAGATACAAACCATGCTGTCATAAAAATAAAGGGAAGGGTAAACCCCTTTGAAATCCCTCCTGGCCAGGGGAAAGCTCCTCTCACCTGTAAAGGGTTAAGAAGCTAAAGGTAACCTCGCTGGCACCTGACCAAAATGACCAATGAGGAGACAAGATACTTTCAAAAGCTGGGAGGAGGGAGAGAAACAAAGGGTCTGTGTCTGTCTGTAGTCGTCTTGGCCGGGGACAGAACAGAAATGGAGTCTTAGAACTTTTAGTAAGTAATCTAGCTAGGTATGTGTTAGATTATGATTTCTTTAAATGGCTGAGAAAAGAATTGTGCTGAATAGAATAACTATTTCTGTCTGTGTATCTTTTTTGTAACTTAAGGTTTTGCCTAGAGGGGTTCTCTATGTTTTTGAATCTAATTACCCTGTAAGGTATCTACCATCCTGATTTTACAGGGGGGATTTCTTTATTTCTATTTACTTCTATTTTTTATTAAAAGTCTTCTTGTAAAACACTGAATGCTTTTTCATTGTTCTCAGATCCAAGGGTTTGGGTCTGTGGTCACCTATGCAAATTGGTGAGGCTTTTTATCCAACATTTCCCAGGAAGGGGGGGGTGCAAGTGTTGGGAGGATTGTTCATTGTTCTTAAGATCCAAGGGTCTGGGTCTGTAGTCACCTAGGCAAATTGGTGAGGCTTTTTACCAAACCTTGTCCAGGAAGTGGGGTGCAAGGTTTTGGGAAGTATTTTGGGGGGAAGGACGCGTCCAAACAGCTCTTCCCCAGTAACCAGTATTAGTTTGGTGGTGGTAGCGGCCAGTCCAAGGATAACGGGAGTAATATTTTGTACCTTGGGGAAGTTTTGACCTAAGCTGGTAAAGATAAGCTTAGGAGGTTTTTCATGCAGGTCCCCACATCTGTACCCTAGAGTTCAGAGTGGGGGAGGAACCGTGACACATGCCCAGAAATATTTAGGGGAAGCCTGCACTCAAGCTGGAGGTGTAATTTCCAGCTTGGGTAGACAAATGTGCTAGCTTCCATCGCGCTAACTTGCTAAAAATGGAAGTGTAGCTACAACACAAGCAACAGGAAGGCCTAGCCACCCTGAGTACAACCCTGTCCAGAACCCTAGGTACTTACTCAAGTAGCTAGCCCCTTCTGCTGCCCATATCACTGCAGCTACACTTCTATTTGTAGCATTCTAGTTCAATCAAAGCTAGTATGTGTACGTCTACCTGAGCTGGAAATTACACCTTCCAGCTCCTGTACCCTTTCAACCTAAAGGTACAAAGAAATGAAGCAAAGTAGACATGAGTACAACATATGAGAAAATGAATATGGTAGGAAATTGGCACAGCTCAGGCATTCAATCTGTGCCAAAAAGAGGGGTGATCCTCTATTGTATGGGATCCACTCCAGCAATCATGAGGGGACTAGGCGGTAGAAAAGCATTCCCATCCCTGACAGCTGATTCAGGGACAGATGCTGAAACTGGTGCTCTTCACTTACTGTTTCCCTGAGAGAAGAAATGTGGCAGAGTGCAGAGCTTACGTGGTGGAGGGGGTCTTGTACAGGCCTTCTCTGCTTGGGTTTAGGTGTTAATGAGAGTTTCACACTTAACTATCTGGAACCTGAAGCAGCTTTAATTATTTACAGCTGGGCTGGCACCTTGCAATCTGACCCAAATAAGGGGAAATGTGCAGTTGTGCTACCTCTGGAGCAGGGCAGGGATGAAATCATGACTCAGAGAGTCACCTTTTGCTCCTTATTTCCCCCTTGTTTCAGAGGAGCAGTAAGTTGCTTTAGCTATTTTCCTGGCACAACTCACTCCTATCTTCATGCCAGCTCAGCTGTGCTGGCCAGCCAAAGCTCCATCCGCTTCCTACTGCTGCTCATCCATGCCTTGCTGACTGCTGCTCACATTCTGCCTGCACTGGGTGTTGAAGCATCTGGTGTGGAAAGCCCACAAAGGGGAGTCAGGTGGAGAGTAATGTCCACAGGTATTCCTGAACAGGCACATAAACCAGTTCGTGAATATGCCCTTTATAAGTATTTCAGCTCACATTTAAAGCATGGTTTAGATGCTACCTGTGATCAGATTATAAGATTGTCTACCTACCACATGAACCCAGTTAGCAAACTTGACAGTTGTTGCCTAAAGTACCATATGAAGTCAAATGTTCTGTTTTTAAGTAGACTTCCTAGGCAGTATGCCCATGGCATGCAAACTGATCACCTATGTACACAGCAAGCATGTTACATAACAAAATCACATTTGTCAAAAGCATTGTATCTACTTAAAGCATTCTTACTGAAAGTGCAGCCATACAGACACATGAGGAATGCAACTGTATCCCAGCTGATAGTCCTGACAGATAGACAGACAGTGCTGTATAAAAAAATGGCAGGGAGAAGCAAATGAGATTGAACAGGTATCATACATTAACACAGTTGTGTTGCTTAAGATTTCTAAATGTGATGGGCAGCATTTTACAGCATAAAAGGTATCAAACCCCATCCAACTCACGCTGGTTTTACACTGGTGTAACTTCATTGACCTCTATGGAATTACTCGTTTTAAAGTGTTAGAAGGAAAAAGAGAATCAGGCCCACTGCCTTCAAACATTTCAAAATGTAACATTTATAAAGAATTACATACAGTACCCGGGGATTTGTGCATTGCATTTTCGTGGGTACCAGCATTGATGTGGATAGCAGGTAGTTGCTGTGGGAGGCATCATCACTTCTCCCCCCCCACACTTTTTTTTAATATGGTCAAGCCTCAATACGTGCAACCTTAAATCTTTGATGTGAGGGATTCTGTAAAACAAAGACAGCAGCTCATTTTAACATTCATTTCAGTATTGACGGATTTTGGAACTTCATCCCAGTTTACAATTCTTTAGCGTAAATTCAGATCTTCTATCAGGAATTTGTGGGAAACCAATGATTGCCTGTCATTAAAGTGTTAATTCAAGTCATTAACATGGGAAATATTCACCCTTCTTCACTTTGAGGAGACGGACTACACTGTTCCTTTAATAGAACTCTGCTGGAAATCAAACACAATTTTTATTCAGGGGAATGATTACTGTGTCTTGTTTAATTCTCGCCTAACAAATGTCAGCACTAATGTATTACAGATTATTCAGTCAATTTGATGGTTCCAGGTGAAAGAAAGGAACACAAATCTCTTCTTTTAGTGTAAAAAGGGTCAGCTGGATGACTTCCACTGCAGGAGCTGAGATGAGGCTTGACATGAATCAATCAAGCAGGCTCAATTTTACAGTTATAGTGGCTAATGCCTAAACATGAGCGTATGGGTGGAAATTAGCACCCGATTATGAGCATACATGATCTTCCCTTGGAAGACAATAATATTGGCATTAAGCTTCTCAAGAGGGAAGATGCTGCTGGTTTTTAATATGTCTTAAATTATGTCAGGAAAAACACTGGAACATCACACAAAAGCCACAGTCAGTGTATATTGCTATCTCATAGAGCTGGAGATCTTTACAACAATATTGACACAGGAGCAGGCAAGCAAATGTCAGCCAATATAACATATGAAATACTTAACGTAACCAATTTTCAGCTGTCAATCAGGAGGGAATAATGACTGATGCAAGGAATCAATATGCCACAATTGAATTCCAGCTCACAAACTTGTTTCGTTCTGCACTATAAAAGACTGTCAAATGTCACACCCCAAGAGATGCAACAGGATTCCAAAGATTTATTTATTTCAAGCTCTGAAGTCTATTAGCAATAGTGCTCCTTGCACTATTGGAAAAAGAGCTTTGATGACATTAAATTTTCAGAAATGACAACTCATTGTATATAAAGCCAGTTAATGATGCCATTCTATATAATATTTCAGCAATCCTCTGCCATTGTACTAATGAGAAATCATAAATAATTATACTTAATCCAATTCTTATGATTTCAAAACTGCAAATATTTGATTTGTGTAAAATAATTTACTCTACTGAGTATTTTCAAATAAGTTGTTTTATACAATAAAGGGAAAACATAATGAAACACAGTAACTGGCTCATTTTCATATAGATACACATTATGACATCTCACACACACACACAGTTAAATTAGAGGAAATTTTTAGTTCAGCTGAATAAAAAAATTACTATAGAAATGTAAGATGTGTTGAACTATATGTTGTTGAACTATATGTTCAACTATATGTGTTGAACAGTACCCTGAGTTGTTATTTCCGGAAACAATATTATTCATGTTCGTACTCCGTACTGCTGTAATACCAAGAAAGAAAAACGAGAAGCCAAAAGAAAAAAAATAAGAGGCCACAAGGCTGATCCCTGGAAGAGTCTTAATGTTCAAAGAATATCGATAGCTTTTACAAAGAAAAATGTATGGAATGTAGCCAGCACTTAAAAGAGAAGTTTTACAGCCATAGCAGGCTAATGTGGTATATATTCAGATAATATTTTTCTCAAATGGGGAAAAAGCATACATTATAACCTATTTTTGCTAAGAGAGAACCAGTTTTTTAATTTACTAATATGTCCTTTTCTTTCTTTCTGGCTATTCTAACACTATCAAACCTCCATTTTTCATCCCTCAATCCCACAGTATAAAAGTGAAATTTAATATAGCAAACAAGTTCAATAATATATTGAACCTATATAGGGCCAAGTTCTGCCACCCTTACTCATGCTGAGTAGTAACTTACTCCATGACTAGTCCCACTGAACGCAGGGTTAAACACAATGCATTTTGCTTGTTTTGAATAATATCACAACAAGCTACTGTTTGATGTTTTAGTTCTTGTTTACAAAACAAACATTTTAAGTGATAGTAGGCAATATTGTTGTTGCCTATATTGTATTGAAAGCAGTGGGACTACTCACAGAGAAAGGTACTAATCAATATGAAAAGAATCTGGCCCACAGTAATTATAAGACTATTAGAATTAGCATATTTTCTTTACCTGGAGCTGAGTGTTAATTAAAATCTGACAGTACAATGTATACAGAAGATAAACATTACTGTATTTTCTTTCCAATACATGGATATATAATAATTCATTTAAGACGGAGTAGCTCATGCTGTTGAATGTGCTTATTAAAAACAGCAAGGAAGGTCACGGGCAGTGCTTGCTGTATCCTTCATTTGTTCTTCACCGAAAATGATACAACCAAACTGCAAAAGTTGAGATTGAAAAGCCACTAGCGTGTTGTCTAATTTCAACCACAGAAGCTGCTGTGCACTCCGTGACTTTATGAGAGAATAAGATTACAGGTCACAATAGCTTCTTTATTTCCCACCTGTAGCTTCTAACAACATTTTATTAAGGATTTTCCCATCTTCTCTTTCTGACCTACAGGGGACAAAATTCTAACAGCTGTTACAGGACCCTTACCAAAATGGCATTAACATAGATTAGCAGTTCTGAACAGTAGTATCATTTTATCAGGCTAAATTTATGACTGCTAACTAGTATTTTACAGTGGTTGTAAAATAAACACAGAATATAATTCTGTAAACAGGAAAAGGGCCTTTAATATGGTTAAACACAAGGCATTTTGCTTGTTTTGAATAATATCACAAGCTACTGTTTGATGCTTTAGTTCTTGTTTACAAAACAAACATTTTATGTGGTAGTATGCAATATTGTTGTTGCCTATATTGTATTGGGTTTTTATCACTTTCTTATTCATTAACTATTACTCTCGGCAAAATAATACACTCAAATGAAGGCAGCACATCAATCAAATGTTGTCAGATTAATATACACAATGGTCACACCTGCAGATCTCACTGGGAGCCGGGTGGCTGGACCCCGCTCCCGGCTAGGAGCCAGGGTGAGAAGCCCTGGGCGGCTTCTCCTGCTCCCAGCATGAATGGGGAGTGGGTTGGGGGAAGCCCACCAGGAGCCTGTGAGCCTGTGGGGCAGCCAGGCTGAGAGACTGGTCCCTCAGCTCCACTGGCAGCTCCCTGGCTGGAGCCTGGCTGCCCCACAGGTCTCTCAGCTGGTCTCTCAGATTCCCACATTGCCCCTCTTAGGTTGGTGGAAGTGTTTCTGGTGAGGATGCACATCGCTGACCGCAGGACGGTAGTGTGGCCATGCACCACTGCACTAATTACGGTGGTGGCTGTAACTCAACCTAATATAGGTCGATTTACATTTCTAGTGTAGACAGACCCCCAGAGGCAGTTTGACCAAGTAAATTCAGATAAATTGCAGCAAGTACACATTTGTTTCACAATTCCTGAATGGATCAAGAAATAACAGATAACTGAGGCAGAAAGTTTTCCTTATGTGTTCTTAATTTCCCAAATAATATTTTTCCTCCCTTTCAGTTTTTACATTGACAGAGAGTTAAGGAAATTAGGTCCCAATTCGGCAAAGCACTTAAGCATATCAATAGGACTTAAGCACAAACAGAAGTGCTTTTCTGAATTGTGGCCTGAATATACAATATTGTAGATTCAGGCAATATTGTTGGGACTTTGAACCATTCTAAGTTCCTAGCACAGCCAAAACTCCCAAGACATCAAATGGGAATTCTGGCTGAGCAGGGAATGTGAAATCAGGCCTCTCCTGTCTGTGTTTGTTTAGGTATTAACAAAGGAAATAATAAATAGCATTTACTTTACAATAATCAATCAGTTAAAAAGTAAAATTTTAAAAATCCTGGGCCTCTGGTCTTGGGCTATGTAGCAGCTACATTGCATCCCTTCTCCATCCCTATCCACCACTGGTATAAAGAAGCTTGAGCTCAGCCATTAGTTGATCACCCCAATGTAGGGGAGGATTCTCAAGTGACAGAGTTAGCATAGTGACTTCTACATCACCTCCCTGTGAGTAACATAGAGGGAGTGACCAGGGTGTCCTTGTGCCCAGCTGATCTTTGGCTGATGCATTGACCCTTTGGGACTGATAGCAACTGTAACTTACACAACCACCGGCCCTGGTTTGGGGAAGTGTATGGTTGGCTTAAACCTACTGTCTCACATCCCCCAAGCTGCATGGAGTGCTCCTCTGCTGAAGTCATGGATCTGAACCCTCTCTCTATTAGACAGAGAGAGAGTGAGTATACTGTATGCATTTGAAACGTGCCATATTTTATCTTCCCCCCCTCCCAAAAATTGGAATTTCTATACTATTTATACATGGGGCACTAAAACAAGAAATAAAGTTATTTTCTAGTCATAAATTCCTGAAAATCACTGTATACAAACTATCCAACACAGGCCTCCAGAGACCATAAAGCTGCAGATCAAGTTTGTCTAAGACAGAGGCTCGCTTAGCTTTTAGTAGGCTCTGTGCAGGCAGGAAAAAGAAACTATTTTCTAAAAGTGTGAACTTTAATAGCCTTGAAGCCTGGAATAGAATTTGTACGATTATCTCACCATTCATCCAAGTATAGCTCTTACTCTAAGCAAGTATGAGTTATTGCTGTATTAATCAGTTAGAAAACTAGTATGATATCAGTACCAAACCCACAATATTATGTAACAGCATTGTAAAACTCTGCTTCTCCACTCAACTCACAGTAAGCAATATTATCAGAAAAGTATGTGAAATATCATTAATTTTCACATTATCAGCTATGTCAAAGAGTGTGGAGAGTATATTTTGTGCATGTGCTGGTAAGTTTTCATGTCAACATTGCAAGACTACTGCACAATTTGGCTAGAATTTTTAGAAGGGCTTAGCACCCACAATTAGGTCTGGATTTTTAAGAAAGTTTGTCTTCTATTTAGGTACCTGAATAAATAGCAAGATGTTCAAGAGATCTCAACACCCAGTGTGATGACTGATTTGAAAATCTGGCCAAAAATGTCACAATGAGAGCTGCTAGATGCTGAGTATTTTTGGAAAATTTGGCTGTGTTGTATGTTTACAAGTGCAGGAATGTGCATGTAGGGTCTCTTGGTAACACTGAGAAATATGGACAGATGTGACCAATAACAAAACCAAAGTAAAATAAAACATTTTAAGTTGGTGTGAGAAGCAGCAATTTATCCTTAAATACTGTACCACTCCTGCTCTTCCTCATTGCTCTCCAAATTGTCACAGAACCTCGATGCCAAGTTTTTGAGAGATACTTCTTCAACAACAGCATCTGGATGCTTGGCAGACACTCCAGCCAGTTGTGCTGGTTTCTTTGGATTGACTTCCATACATCTGTCAATGGTCAGACTACTACTGATTGACTGTCTGGGCTAGATTGTCCTGTTCATTGCAATTTCTCTGCTCTTTAATCCATCTAAAAGTAACTTTGAGGTCCAAGTTAAAAGAAAAAAGTTATCTTGTTAAAGGCCATTTATAGGACAAAAGAGTAAAGGATTTTACTGGGCAAATACTCACACTAGCTTTTAAAGTCACCCATACTGTCCCTGCCCAATTACAGATAATTAGTTTACAACTTTTAACCATTAAAGAAATGTCCCAGGCTTTCTGCTGTTCAGTGGAAATATTTATCATTTCACATGAACATTGGTAACTTTTATTCATTGTGCTCTGTAATTTTCTGGAAACCATCATATGAGTAACTGTATGGTGTGTTCATTTTTCAACTGCAAAGGTGAATTTCTCGAAAAATAACAGTACCTTTCCTCCTGTCATACTGGGCTAGAAGACAGAGATGGGCAAATCTCAGAAGGTTTGGGTTCAGTTCAGATAACCTTTAAATCCTTCGGGTTCCTATCTGAACCTTATTCAAACTTCTTGATTCTGAAAACTTGGTTCTTGGTCCTGCAGTCAGACTTGTATGTGCAGACCCCTGTGCTCACAGAGTCCCACTGAAGTCAATAAGACTCTTCACAGGCACACATGGATTTTCCAATTTTACACAGTTCTCCTCTTGGCCTTTTTTTTTTTTTTTTGTATTTGGCAGCGTCAGAAGCTTGTCTGAGTCCTATGGTTTTAAGTTTGATGCAGTAGCCTTCTGATAAGTGCTGTTCAAATAAAAAAGAGTGTCAGTTTATTAGCCTGTCGTTTAAGAACTAGAGAGGGGATTGCTGATATTTTCTAAAATGTCTAGGACCATTTCAGTGAATTCCTTGTAAAGAAAGACGAAATCATTAAACCTTGATCAAGGAAAGCATCTCTTTATCCTTCCAGTCATGAACATAACAAATTATATTCAGCCACTCAAAATGTGTGGAAGTAATGAAAGGTCCTGTCTAAGAGTCATTAAAACCAAGGAATCATAGGGTTAAGAAAGACTAAATATTCATGCTACTGCAGACTGGCCTTCTACAACTCCTGTCTTTGTATTAAGAAGCTTTTTTGGCAGAAGAGAGTGCATGAGCTAAGGCTGGTTTGTCAGTCCAGATTTTCAGCTTTTACTGAATTTCCTTGCTTTTGTGGGCTTAAGTCAAGTTCTTTTCATTATTTATTTGATGTGGCATTAAATATTACTGGCTATGTTTTTGACTTACTGGAGAAATACAAAGTTTCTTTTTATTAGTGCTCAGCTTCTTAAACAGTGTTTAGTTAATGAAGGTTTGACTTACACATCAGAAACAAAAAATTCAGTTAAGTCTGGAAATCCAAGCTGACCCGCTAGCCTTAAGTACTCATGCTGTCATAGTAAAACCCCCTTACTTAATGTAAGTTATATAAGGCCAGTATGTTATCATGGACAATTAGCCATATGAACCCAATAATTACTTATTTTTGTGAGTTTAGGTCAAACCCTAAACCTTACATAGGGCCCAATGACATACCTCCTGTGTAAGGAAAACTCCCAATTAAGCCAATACGGTAGTGGCACGGAACTCAGCCCATAGATTTTCCAGTACCTGGTCACAAACAAAGCAGAATTTATATTTTAAAGACATAGGTATGAAGGCCTTGGCAGGCTGATGTTTGTGGGCAAGGAGAGTTTGGGGGGCTGTTGGTGGGTGAGCAGTTGAAAACTTTGTTTATTAATATTTAAATTTGTCACAGAGATAGGTATAGTTTTACAAAAGTGCTTCTTCAGCAGAAATCAACAAAAATAAGTTTAGTTACATACAGCAGTTCCCTGCAAAAAATTCTATTTTTTTAAGATATAAAGAATAAAAAACCTTCATACAGAAAGCTCTAGAGGACCTACCAATTAATTAAACTACCAATCTCAAATAATGACCACCCAGCAAAAAACATAATTATATACAAATATTAGATTAACTCAGCCAGCCAAAAATTCAAAGCAGCACAACAGCCCTTAGCCCCTCCAAGGAGCATACCCTCAGACTTCCTCAAAGACCCTGTCAAACAAATAGTCATTTTCATACTAGACTCAGACTTTGCAACCAAAAACAGTTTGTATGACCCATTACCCATTTTAAAACATTCAGAAGACAATCCCAATGCTGCATTTTTAGGGGCTGAACTTGAATAGCAATAAATACCCCCTTCTATGGCACAGTCATGGTGCTGTAAAATGTTTTCTATTCTTAAAGGAATCACTAGTTTGTTATGTAGGAAGAGCTCTTATATAATAACGTGATTATCCCTGCAGCCCAACATATATCTATGATGCTATGTGGAAATCTTTCACTTTTTGTAGAAATACAGCTGCTGATACAGCCCCACAGCCAATCACTACTTTCCTTTGAGCAGGTGGGCTAATAGGCAGGAAATTCTCTCAGCTACAGAGAATTTATGTGGGTTGCTTCTGGGATGGAACAGCAACTCACATCCCCACAATGGCATATGTCCTTATAGCACAAGCAAAACCTCTAATTAAGAAGGTAGAACACATTGTGTACAGAAAGTAATGACTTAAATTGCTACAAAGCAGAACACCCTTAAAATAATAGCTTCTACAAAAACTCATCATACATAAAAATATTTTTACCAACCATGTCAAAAAAATCTTCAATTGTTTAAATACCTCTTCTAAGCACCTGTAATTTGATTATATGAATTAATACCTGTAGTTCTTCATAATTTTAAAATGGAAGTGAAAATGTTTGGAAAAATGTTGATAAAACAGATGAGCACGTTTTGGTGAGCTTAATGAACACGAATGTAGCTTTAGAAATCATGGTGGTGGTTGTCTCTAATTACATCATTCGCCAAAGTGCTGTGCCTCTAAGAATCATTTTCAAGGATATCTCAGCATCAGCCTAATTTCTCAGTGTCCCGTTTCTTACCTGAATTTTTCAAAAAACACTGTAAATGAAGCATCAGTGGAATCTTTCACTAGGTTCGTAGGTATAACAACATACCCATAGTCTTGTGCACTAGTGGTAGATTCGGAGAATATGCAAACTCAAGGAAACAAATATTTGGTGCAGAGGAGTTAGGGCTTCTGAAATAGAGGGCTTAGTATAGTAACAAAGCAGATTGTCCTGATCTTCCCAGCCAGTCCTGCTCATACCCTACTAATTCTCTCGCAGTTGTCTTCCAAAAGGTCCAGTCCTCAATGTACTTTCAAGGCCACTCATTCTTTATCCCCCATCTTTTTTGGATGAGAACACAAGGCAGAGAAACAGGCAGAACTAGCTCATTGCTTACTCATTCCATTTTAGGGCTGGAATAATTCATTTGTTGACTGAGCATTCTTCAGATTTTGAAGCTGGGTGTACATGAAGCTGACCTGTGGGCAGAAACCACTCAAGTTCTGCCAGCCTTTTTACCCTGTGCCTCACCAGTGACAGAGAATAAGCAAATACACTGTTTTCTCTGCCAGCGTAAAGTTGTATAATAATAATACACATGCCCTTTCAAAGAGACAAAAAAAAATTCTCATTCTTACAGGTTCAATAAGCCCCAAAGCAGATTCCTTTTTAACCAGTACAATGGCAAAGAGTCACATTTAATCACAGCATTGCAAGATATTAAAGAAATTTAGCTCAAGCAGACTATATGTTGTTCTATTTGAATTCAGTAACTTAACCGAGATCATGAAATAAATATGTTTATATGTCACTTGGTTAAAGAAAAAGACCATCTTACAGTATGTCCCCGGTTTGCAAACACCATGATGTCTTTCCGGAGGGGAAGTATACACATTTTTTCTGATATAGTCTGAGCAACCAAGTCTCAGGAAAAAAAAAAAAAAAAAGACACTGAAATCTGAGTTTGTTTCACTGGGAATTCCTACTACGGTTCTGATCCCCACTAAGCCTCATCTTATTACTGATGGGGGAAAAAAGTGTTTTATGAATATGACGAAGCTCAGCTTTTTTGAAAGCAGAATCTAAAAGATCTGTAGACTTCGAAAATTGCAGTGTCTGTGATTCAGATGAAGAGAAAAGGCTTTTTCAATATCTTGTTAAATCACCACCCCTGAAAAACAGGGTCTTTTATGGCTCTGGTAGTGGGTGCTGTGAAGGGGCAAAATCCCCAAGCTACTCCTTCACATTTTGCCCCCTTCCCACACACCTCCGTTGCGCGCACACATACACACAGTCCAAACACTCACTGTTCTTGGCTGGCACTTGACTTTAATTTAAATAGAGCAACAAAAACGTAAGGCAGAAATGGATTTAGCAAGATAACCTGTCCTTTCTTTTAGTTCTCGCCTAATCACACAACCTCTCAACCTTTTATCTTTAAAGAGACTCACCCAGCCTGGCTGCCCAGGCGGGTCAGTACACTATCTCTGCACTTCCTAAGAGGGTTCTAATGATATTCGGGGCAGGGCCATAGTACACATTTACCGGGGTGCAGCTGCACTGATGCAGCTGCGTAGCTGTAACACCACCTCGGGTGCTTAATAACGCCACCTTAAGGAGAGGTGGAAGTTGTACCATAGGGATAGTATATAGATCATGTACAGGCTTGGCAGAATTCTTATTTTTAATCATCTCAACAGACAATGTTGATTTTTATTTTTAAGCTTGTTTTTCAATTTTTACCAATTTAAGATTCCACAGCTGTGCAAAATCGTGAGTTTTAAGCATTGCTTAAAAATGTTTATTGATTCAAATTTTCACAGTTTGGGAAAATTATGGGGGCATCCGATTATAGGGTGGTTAGACCATTATTTAATGACACTAGACACTGAGATTCAAAAGGTTATACCCATCAAAACACAATTGCCAGCTTCATATGTGAAAATATATAAGGTAAATATCCTTACAATCGATATCTAGTAAGTTCTCAAGGAGCATTTTTCTTACTTTACCTATCTATAAATTTTGATTATCATCGATGGAAATATTTTTAATATGTTTGTGTGTGTGTACAGTGAAATTGAAGTTTACCGATAAAAACCTAATTCTTCTGAGCTTAATCATATACAAAAACATCATATGAGAAAGACAGAGAAAAAATTTTTGAAAGGTTGTGATAACATCAGAAAAGAATGGAAAAAGACCTCAGAATGTGTGGGGATCTGGTTAAGCAACTACAAGTCTTGGGGACTTAACCATACAAAAACAATGAATGCTTTTCAAAATTAGATCTTTGTTACTGAAAATAATGGAGACAAGGAAAGACAGTTCACAAAAACCACTAGTAGAGCACTGTAGACTGGAAAAATCAATCAGCAACATTGTACAGTATATCATACATACAGAGGACCAAATGACAGCCTCAGTTGTATGGTGTAGAGGGGAACAATCGGCACTAGCTGCATGAAAATGGGACAGAGAATAAATATAGAGTGTACAGAAAAGACCAAAGCTGCTACCTTCTCTAAAACAAGTACTATCTGCTGCTCCACTGAATATTTAAGGTTACACAGAGTTTTAAGTATATGTCTGGACAAAGGGGTGTAGAGTAAGGAAGCAATTCCCATAGGTTCCCTTTGAAAACTGGTGTTTAAAATGCTGAAAAACTAATGGGAGTCAATGCAAATATAAGTAGCTTTAACTGCCAGTTCACAGCTTTTGCCTCCCTCGTTGCTGTATGTGGGAAAAGCACTGTGGTGTTCTGCAGCAGACCAATGATTACAACAGTGCCTAGCCAGCTGTGCTGCCAGGAGTGCAGCTCTGGAAGAAGTGAAGGGATAGACACACCACATAGAGGCTACGAGCATCAAAATTACCTTTGATCCCTGGATTCCATACAATTAAGCAGTGCTCCCTGCTTCTTCACTTTCCCCATTAATCCCCACCTTACTGGGACAGTCTTTTTTAACATAATTTTTCCTCCTCACTTGTTTTCCCATGGTTAGGGAGAAGATAATGTTGAATGCTGTTTTTTAAAGTTTTTAAAGTTTGCGATAATCTTCATCATGGCAAATCCCAAAGGGACATGGTCTCCTTACAAGTAGAGTGCTACCCAGTTTGATCTCTGGCATGCTGCTTAAGGTAGTGTGATTGTATATTAAGTTTTTATCCATCACTAGCAATCTTGTTGTACCACCAAAACTTTTGTTGCCCATGTGATTGCCGGCCATGTAGCAGCATTTCATGGTACATATGCTTTGGAATTCATTGGTTCTCTATTCTGATAATATGTCCATACCAAGAAAACAGCCAAAACTGAACCAGTGTGGATGGAAGCAGTTGATGGGTTTGGTTTGGAATATCCTCATTTCTGATCTTGCTATGCCACATGGAGATGACGAGAATGAAAAGGTCAGTTCAGGGTTCTTCAGGCTTCCCGAGTGCCTTTGTTTCACTGCCATACAGCTGAGCTGATAGCACTGTGATTCTGTAGATCTACAGCTTCATAACAAGCTTGATATCATAACATTCCCACAGAGGCCACTGAAAGGCCCAAAACATGGGAGCAGCTGCTGCTATGCAAGCATCTGCATCTTTCGAGCATCCTCCAGCACGGTCTATGACACTGTTCAAATATTTGACAGCTGCCACCTGCTCACTGTCCCATCCAGACAGGCTAATACTGAGCTGGCTGTAATCTGTAGCTGGAAGCTGTTTGATGGGAACAGTCAGGGACTTTGTTTTATCTAGATTAATAACCAGACCAATGTGTGTTGCTTCTTGCCCAACCAGACCAGTCATCAGCTGCATTGATTCACCAAACTGAGCCAATGTCATTGGCATATTCAAGATCTTGAAACTCGGCACCACCAACAGTTGCCTCCTCAAGCCTATCCATCAACCATTGCTGATTGATTTTGACAGAACACAGTCGTCATGACCCATAGGCCTCAAACCTGAGTCGACAGGGGTTACAGGAGCAGCCATGCTGCAATCATCCATTTGACTGTCTGCTGACAACTGCTGATCCAGGACCGATGAAGCCTAGTCCAAGTTTGAGGCTCCACCCCAATGTATTATTGTCAGAGGCCCAGAGTAGATGATTGGCCCACTGGCCCTACTTAAGCCAACAACCGGAACAGGAAGCTGTCTGAACAACTAGGATCCACCTCTGGACTGTGTGCCTTGTGCTTCCCACTCCCCCAGCTTTACTTCCCAGGATCCTGACCTGGCTTGGCTCGGCTCTGGACCTCTGACTTGTGGTTCTGATCTCCAGTCTGTCTTCGGATTCTGACCTCCTGGTATCCTGACCCAGATGATACCTGACTGTGGACTCTGGCTCCAACCACTTGGTGTAGCTTTCCACTTCCCAGCCCTGATAACAGACTTGCCAAACTCCTGTGGAGATAGGAAACCATTCTGTGGCATCTGCCATTAACTTGAATGCAGCTTTCCATTCCATTATAGAGCTTTTCTATCAATGACATTATCTTCCCAGGGATTCCAAACTGTCTCATTAGATCCCACAAGCTTGCTTGATGCACTGAGTCAAAGGTCTAACGGAAATCTATACAAAGTATTGCACACAGCTTATTAAAATTAACCCTTCTTCTCAAAAAGATGTCTCAGGGTAAAAATCTGGTCAACAGTTGAATCTTGTCTACATCTGAAACTCTACAGTGGCTGTAGTGCTTCAGTATAGATGTTACCTACGAAGATGGGAGGGATTCTTCTGTCAGTGTAGGTAATCCACGGACCTGAGAACAGTAGTTAGATCAATAGAAACATTCTTCTGTTGACCTAGCATTGTCTATATCAAGGGTCAGGTTGTCTCAACGACTTCACTCAGTAGATTTTTACACCCCTGAGCAACATAGTTGGTTTGACCTAAATTTTTAGTATAGACCAGGCCAACGTCTAAGAACTTTTCTACAGGATTGATTAAAGGTATGAATTTAAAGTCAGGAGTTTATGTGGTTTAACTAACTATGGGGGAAAAGTAGCCTTAATTCAGTTTAGCTTAATTCACTTTGGAAATAAATTAAACTAAACCAAATTAAGGCCATTTGAATACTGAATAAGAACGTTCACATAGGGGTTTAATGCAGTTTAACAAATCCACTTTAAATTCACACTGTTAGTCAATTCAGAGTAATTTTCTTTATTGTGCCCTTCTAGACGAGCCATAAAAATGCACTGAATATCCTGGCTTTTTCCATGAAGTGCATCATTGATTTGAGACATTAACAGGGAAGTGAAGCCGTTTCCTGGGACCAGCAGAAGTATAATACTTCTGTAGTTGCTACATTCAGTCTTACTGCCCTTTTTTGAACAGAGGCCAAATAATCCCCTTCTTCCAATCACAGGGGATGATATTAGTACACCAGATGGTCTGGAAGACCTATACAGCCACCATACAACAATATTCTCACCTGTCTTCAGCAATTTAGGTGTTACAAACCATGGTGCATTCCCAAACTTCAGTTTATTGCATGCAATCCAGAACTCTTCTTGGTTAAAGGAAGATGGCTCTCTGGAAATTTCTGCCCTTCTTCAAATGGAATAGGGACTGCAAAGGATGAACAATTAGGACCATCTTGAAATGATCTATCAGTGCAACTAATCCTGCAGACTCTGGCTGATACTGCCATCCCAATTCTTTACTGGACAACCTGGTACCACCTTCCTCCACAAATACTGCAAAGTTGAATACAGGGTGCATACCTGATGTCTGTTCTTAACTGGATGCCTGAGCAAGCCACAAGGATTTCTTTATCTTTCTTACACAAAGATATGATGATGTTCCAAAGTTGAACCCATTCAGCCATCATTTTTGCTCTCAACAAACGTGTCTTGGGAGATGCAAAGTTTATAGTCACTCTTTTTATATATTTTGGAGGGAAAAATAAAATATCTGCTGTCTACACAGAAATTCATTCCATTGTGGTTGCAAATTATGTAAATTAAAGAAAGTGTTCTGATTTCATTTGTTCTGGCATATGTGTTTACAGAAGTCTATTGCAACTCTTTATGCAAATACTGTATTTAAGCAGCTGACACTAGATTTAGTACTTAAAAGCATAGAAGACAGGAAGGACCAAGATCTACCAATTCCCAGGGATGCCATGTAGTCACAGAATATTGATTACCTGGGATATTGCCAACTCATGATGATTCCTGTTCATTGAAGTAAAGGTGGTGACACCATTCCCACTGCACCCAAAGGTCCCAACTATTTCCTAAAGGAAGATAAGTTTTCCAGTCCCCAATCTGACCAATGAGATTCCTGTGAGCAATCTTGTGTTACCGTTCTTAACGATCTAATCACATATTTTAAGATACTGATGATGTCTAAATAATTATCCATTGCACCAGAGAGTCAGCCCTATGACTCACTCAACACACAAACTCTTTAAATGAAGGCAGAACATGGACTTGTAATGCAAAGGGATAAACGCAGTTTCTATTCCAGTAGTTAACCCAATCCAGCTGGAGGGACAAGAAGAAATGTTCAGGGAGCAGAAAAGCTGTACTGAGCATTATCCACCAGGCTCATTGCCCTTTGTTGTGTTCCCCAACACCCGATACCTATGTTGTAGGGCAGTGATTCTCAACCTTTCCAGAGGATTGTACCCCTTTCAGCTGTCTGATTTGTCTTGTGTACCCAAAGTTTTACCTCACTTTAAAACTATGTGCTTACAAAATCAGACAAAGATACAAACGTATCACAGCCCACTATTACTGAAAAATTGCTGACTTTCTCATTTTTACCATATAATTCTAAAATAAATCAATTGGAGTATACGCTATTGTACTTGCATTTCAGTGTATAGTATATAGAGCAGTATAAACGAGTCATTGTATGACATTTTAGTTTGTACTGACTTGCTAGTGCTTTTTATGTAGCCTGTTGTAAAACTAGGCAAATATCTAGATGAGTTGATGTACCCACTGGAAGACCATTGTGTACCCCCATATGTATATGCCTGTTGAGAACCACTATTGTAGAGTATTCCTTCACCAAGGGCCCATAGTCAAGATCAGGAAGCCAGGAGACGTGGGAAACCTGTTTGCTTGAATTTAATAAGTACTAATGTAGGCTATGTACCAATATTACCCATCTTCATTTGCCCAGACCTCACTGACTTGCATGAAATACAATCCACTCATATAAAGCTGAGTAACTGAGCTCTATACAAATGGAGTGTGGGGAGCATTATGGAAGAGAAGTCACCCCCACAAACTGTGACCTGAGTCCAGGACTGCAGTGCTACCCCTTCCTCACAATTTGGGGGCTGCTCTTCCCATGCCCTTTCACTCAGGCTGCCTTTGGCCCATCCCATTGCAGCCATGTGTCCCTGTCCATGTTAGGCCAGCATAGAGATCCTTTCCGGAACGAACGAGGTATTCACAGGTCTTGTGCTTTTGCTCCACCCACAGTCTCCTTGCTGAGCCTCAATGTGTGGTGAAGTGTGGAGTTGTGTTTTGTGCTGCTCATCCACCCCTAAACTCAGTTTGCACAATAGTCCCATGCAAAGAGAGCAATGCATGAATAAATTGGTATTTTCATTCCAAATTAGGTAACTGAGAAGCAAATTGTTCTTGCACATTCAAAAAAGGACTCATTTGCATGTGGAATTTAGGTCTGTATATATGTCTGTAATTTTGCAAACACATTTTAGCAGCTTGTTCTAGCAAATATGGCCCTTAATGTGAGATTTTAAGGGAAATGTTCTCAGCTTGAAGCTCAGAGGATTTAAAAGTTATAGACTGTGTGCAAATTCCACACATTTCCCCCCCCCCATCATTTTAATTTTGTTGCTTTAACTCATTCATCTCAATGTTTCAGTGTATTGCCCCAGGTAATTTCTTTCCCCTTCTTCCTCATTGCTTTGGCAAGTGTTGCTTTCCTTGCTTTTGCCTTCATAATGTGTTATTTCTGACCTGTTGCTCATCTTTTATAATACTCTGGTTCCTAGCTCTACTATTCAAGTTGATAGTGCAGCTGTGATTTCTATTTTTTTCTTTGCCCTTTTTGGCTCTGCCAGGCATTTCATTAGCAGACGCACAGAGAGTTTATACTGTATCTGCAGCTATAGAGTTTAGTGGGATTTACTGAAACAACTGAACTATTTGGATATATCTACGTCCATTTACTCTTAGAAATGCCTTCCCTTGAAAAATACAAAATAATAGGTCATGCTCAGATCTGGTATAAGCATGCACAAATTCATTGAAGTTAGTGGAGATGTATCTACTTTCATCAGGTCTGAATTTGGCTCACTGTATAGCGGGGAAAAAAATGTTAATATTTTTTAATCCAGACACAGGCCTTGATCATGCAAGCTACACTGCATGAACAGAGACTTCCCTTCATGCAAAATGACTTGCAAATCAGGGCTTAGATATTGTTACAATTAAGTAGCATAAAGCCACAACCTGCCAAAATAATCTCTTAACAGGTTTGGGTCTGTTTATTATAGTATATTTCGATACAAGATATTGTTTTGCACAACAATAGGATTTCTATGCAAAGAATTTCAGCTGAGACAACTGTACATTTTTTCCTTTGTGCCTTATGAAGTTTCTATTCCTATTTTATTCCTCCCTTTGCAGTCCCTCCTGCTCCGACCTAGCTTCATAACCACTTTCTTTTTGACTCCCCCACCCACAATGTTGCCTTTTAAGCTTACTGCAACTAATGAACTTCTGTGGCCTTCAACCTTTCTAATGTCTCTGCTTATTTCTGTAAGTTAGTTTTGGCTGTTAGGTTATGTTATAATGTTCCAGGACAGATATTCTTTTTGTGATGACAGTAAATAAGATACACACAGACTTTTCTGTTTATTTTTTCAGCTGTTCATTTATAGTAAATTTTAATAAAAACTGTGAAACAATTTTGTTCTGTGGGGGAGGCTTGACACAAAAGTAGAACAATAATGTGCCAAAAATGCATTGTTATGATCTTTCAGATGGGTACTGTCATTAGGAGTGGTCTGCACTTCAGTCAGTATGAACATGATAAAGTATGAATAGTACAGCTGCAAACTCCCTTTGGATAACACTGCAAAACATATGGAAAATGTTTCCTGACTTATGAAAAATAATATTGGGGCAGAGTATAGTAAAGGGATTTGGGTCAAAAGGGTGAATAAAGCATTAGCACAAACCATAACTGCAATCTTGTAGTCATAAATTCCCTATTAATGAAATGTGCATGTAATTCTTAAAAACTCTTCAGTGTTTTAAAAAAAGTATAGTGTTAATAAAGATGCAGTGACATACTTAGAAATGTCTATGGGAAATTATTCATTCATTATTTATTTGAAGAAATAATCGTGAATCTAAACATCCCTTTTGGAAAAATTCAGATCATGACTTAGTGCAGATCTGAAACTTTCTGGCCTGAGCCTATCTCTAAGTTTGTTTGGTTTGCATGGCCCTGTTCTTTGGTTGCTTATCTGCACTTTGTTTAACTTTTATGATTCAGACCTTGTTCCTGCAAGTCCATGCACAATGCATAGCAGTTTATGGTAGGTTGTTGCACTCCAGGGCAAGCGTGAGTAGAGGCCATGAAGGAGCACAATGCCACCCTAGTATCAGTCTCAGAGAACAGGAGGCATTGCCTGGGACCGCTGGGGAAAGAAAACTCTTCACCTCTTTGTTGCCTTTGGCCATTGCTTTATGTGGTTGTTTGATGGTAACCTGCTCATCTGTGCATAATGGTCTCAAGTCCTCGGATCCTTTGCTGTAGCAGACTGCCTACCTAACATGACATTCTCTTGTTATTTCATTAGTTGTCCCCCAGAATTACTTGGTTTCCAGGTCCTGTGGATCCTCCTTTTAGGCTGAGGAGGGGATCCTTTAGCAGTGAGTGGGCTTCCGCCCGTCCACTCTCTGGATCCCAATAGAATGACATTCTCCTAACTGTTTCTGTGTATCATCCATCATTGCATCACTAAGCTACAGAACACTGCTTCTCAGGTGGGGTAGAGTCTTCATTCTCTGGCCCATCAGTCCCACTGATCCCTGAATCGGTGTATTATGATGATCTAACATTGACAGGTAGGGATTCCTGCCTATCTGTTTTACCTTTCCCATCAGTATCTTGGCTGTCTTTACTGCCAACTCTGCCTTTTTGGTGTTTTGTGGGTTGAGGGGGAAGATGTATTGCACTTAAATTGCCATTTGGTGCTGAATTTTTTGTCTTCTGCCACAGTATACTGTGGCCATTGTCTGAGAACAGCGTGTCATATATGCCATACATTGCAAAATATGCCTTTAGTTTCTTGATCACTGTTCTTGTCCGTGTGTCCTCAATATAGTTCACTGCTCAGAAACTGAAGTAGTAATCTACTGTGATCATCCAGCTCCTGTCAATGAAAGAGAACAGGTCTGTTCTGACCTTTTCCTACGGTGAAGTTGGGATTTCCTGAGGCTGCAAAGTCTCCTTCCATCGTTGATCAGTATGCTTCTTGCACATCTTGCATTTTTCTATATACGCTCTCAACTGGACATTCATGCTTGGTCCGTAGATATACTGCCTGGTTCATCTTAACCATGCCCCAGGTGTGAAATGTGTTACTTATCTTTCTCTTAACATTCTCTCCTGTAAGATGGAATCAAATCACCCTATCAGAAATTAGGGAACCTTTTACAGCTCCAAAGTTACATATGGATGCCAGAAATCTCAACTCTGTCATATAAATATCCATTCCCTCTTCTGCTTTTTGGTTTTGGGTAAAAACCCAGTCTCATTCTGTCGAGGGTTCACACTTCTCAAACATTTTAATCAGCTCTTCTAGTGTTTTGGGCATTAATCCTGGCAACAATGTTTCACTCTCTCTCCACCAATGATCTAGTAAAAGGCTTCATTTTTTTTCATTGTTACCCTCCATGTTCAGCTCTGTTTACAGACTCAATTCTTGCTTCCACTGCTTCCATGCTTGTGCAAGGTTTTTTGTCTCTTGCTTGCTGTGGGTCTCACTAGTCTGACCATTGACATCATGTTTCATGTACCATATGTTGGGTAATAACATGAAAGGACTCCATGTTTCTAAACTAAACTGGTTCCTTATTCAGAGAACTATTTACAAAGATGCAACAGCTATGGCTAGCACTGAAGTTGTGTGCATACAGATTAACTTCTTTCTGCCTCCTCCAAACTCTTCCCTCTTTCAAGCTGTGCTTCTTGCTTCAAGTTCCATGTAAGTTGCTACCATCTCTGCACACGTGCTATCCACTGTAGGATCAGAGCCAATTTGTTCAGCGCAGCACTCCTGAGCAAAACACTGAACTAAAACACTGGTAGAGGTATAACAAAGGAGGCAATTTTGAAGTAGAAACATGCTAATTTCAAGTTTCGAAGGAATTAATCCCAAATAGTGACTAATACACTGTCTTGCTGGGGTGAAGGGCAAGGTGTGAAGAGGATCACCCATGGTGCTGGGAGTATCAATTCTTTGTGCATCATTTTTCCAAACCACTTTGTAAAACAAATTAATAACCATTAAATCACTTGATCCTACCAGAAATTTTTTAAAAAGTCAGAGAAATAGGAGTGCAACAGGAATAACTCCTCTCCGTTTGCGTAAATGCTTGGAAAGTTGTCCCCAAACAACTGCAGCCACATCACCTGAGGGAACTCTCCATAGGGTTGAAAAGTAGAGAAAGTTTTACTCTAAAACTGGAGTATTCGGGAATTTACATTAAAAATGTAAACAAAAGCAAACAAAAATATAATATTATACACGGTCTTTCAAATAACTATGATTAAATTCCAATAATTGAACAATAGCAATAAAAAGTTGCATCATAAATTGTAGCAGTCCAGAACGTCGTTTAACACAATGTAATTATGTTCTGAAAACTGATTATTGCTACACTGTGCTATTTTAATGACTCGAGTGTAAGCCAAACACAGGTATGTATTCTGGAGATAATTATAGAAGTTAAACATGTAGGAAGACTAGCATTAGGCTCCTCCTATGACATTAGCTAGATAAGGGAGCCTATTGGACTAGGCATTATATAGCTGCCAGTAAAAACTTTATAGTTAAGGTTGAAGTAGCTATTCCAATAGAAACCTATTTTCAGTTATATCTTCCTATTATGATGGTTGGCTCAGTTCTCTCCCAAGTTTCTCATACTTGTACGCAGTCCAAAGGTGTGGGTACACAGGTGCTGGAACTAGGGGCGCAGGGTGATGCTGCACCCCCTGGCTTGAAGTGGTTTCCATCATATACTGGGTTTACAGTTTGGTTCAATGGCTCTCAGCACCCCCACTATACAAATTGTTCCAGCACCCCTGTGTGTTTCCTTTCAGAAGTTTGAATATAATCTGTTCAGCCATTTTTGAAGGGGTGTTCATGGAAGACAAAAAAAATACGCCTTCCACTTTAAAAAACAAACGCTGTTTGACTGTTTTTTGTAACTGGTTATCTCAAACACATCCTCTCTTTAAAGGAAACAGCACACAAGTAGTCTTTAATAAGGAATGTGATCTTTGCGAGGTTTGGAAAATAGTTGTTTTAAGAATAAAGGTAATTTTAAATTGACCACTGAGTATGCATATTAACATAAAAAGAAAAAAATGACCCACAGTGAAGTCTGCTAATCTGGATATGCATCCATCCAGAAATAGATTAAGAAACACCACTCAGCTTGGTTATCTGATTCCTCCTTCTTTACCTGGCCAGCTCTCCTGTCCCCTTTGCTATGTGATCCTCAAATAAAACTGGCCGTTCTAATTTCATATGCTTTGAAGATCTGCACACAAGCATATACTAACTCAGTTTAAAAATGTTTGAAATGGATATTTGAGTATTTGAAGAAAATATGAAATGGAGGGGGAGGGGACACTGGCACAGAAGTAAGGTTACTGAACCCGTCGGTCCCCTTCAAATGTCATCCAAAGAGGTAAAAGGAGTGTAGGGGCTTCAATAAGAACTATACATTTCAAAATACTCTTGATAAAGTAAGTGTTAGAAGACAGACCAGCTCATATAGGTATCAGGCTTCTATGCAGGTCAGCCTCCCAAAGAAGTGTCCATTAGTAGACCATATTGATAAAACAAGTGTCAAATGCACTGGCAAGTCATTGGGGAGGGGATAAAGGGTGAGGGACATGTGAGAAGAAGCAGAATAAATAAATTCTAATGTACAAGGGAGACCAAACAAAAACATCTTAGTGTGAATTCAATGGGCAAGCTCAGGACAGGCTCCAATTGATTAACACACTGCTCAGATATCAGCAGGAAGGAAGCTGAAAAAGGGGGTGGGGCTGTCCCCAAATCCTGACCTGTGTCCTGAATGAACCTAGAATATGCATGATCATATTCTCTTGGACTGGACTAGGACTCAGGAGATTTGGGTTCAATTCCAAGCTGCCACTGACTTCCCATATGATCTTCGGCAAGTTACTTCAACCCTGTGCCTTAGTTCCTCTTCTGTGAAGTAAGAATAATACTACTACTCTACCTCAGCATAAATTTATTAATGTTTGTGAGGTGCTCAGATTCTACAGATGAGCACCATAGAAAAGTCTTTCAATAAAATTATGCATTTCTCCAAATGACCATGGTCATATAATCATGTTTTGTGCCAAACTAGTGGCTACGGACCGTTATGAAAGGGTAAGATCCTTTAAGTATTGTGTGATGAAGAGTTGAGGAAGCGTGTGTACAGAGTATGTTCACTCTATCCATCTAACAGCTGTTTGTCTGTTTTCATCACTGAAGGCACACATGCTGGGTGTAATGACAGCCTGCTCTGTGATACCTGTGTCGTATCCTATTTGGAGAAGGAACAGCTGTTTGCACACAGCCCACAAGAACGTCTGAGCACAGATAGTATGGTAACAAATTTGGCTCTTCATCAGAAAGTCATTTAATCTTGTTACTGTGCAGGTACAAAAAAGAGCACAATCGTGATAGCCTAGCCACTGGGTGTGTATTAACATATATTTTATGATTAAAAAAACAACAACTACATGCCACAAAATAAACAGGCTTATGCTTTTATCATTTCACTGTAATTAGTAAATCTGGCACAATGCTCCAAGATGGGAGCTATGGAGTTTTACCACATTAGAAGCTGAGACCATTTACATCTGTCAGACTGTAAGAGGACAACACATAAAGGATGAAAACAAATGGTGTATGGATAGCTATTCTGTCTGGTTCCACCTTATAATGGCAACATCTGCCTGCAACTTTATAGCTGGGATGCCCAGCAGCATCTGTGCACTAACCAGCTTAAATGTATTGATGTCCTGCACTTCCAAAATCAATTCTATTTTTAATAGTTTTGGTGCAAGCTGTAGAGAGAAGTATAACATTAATAGATCTGTTACTTTTACAGGTTCTCTTTCTCTACAAATCCCATTTGTTTTGACAATTGATGCTATATTTACTTGATGCTCCAGAGCAGAAGATCCAATAATTCTAAGAGGACCTAGCATTGAAAATTCAAGAGTTATACAATATTATGGGTGAAGCTTTCTACATGTTGATATTTCCAAACAAGCAAAGCCTTTTCCCTTCTTTCTAGAGATAATTATATGTAAAACAGTGTGAATTATAAGTTTTGCCTCACAACATTTCTGTGGAGGGATTCCTGGGCTTTTATTTTCCAAATGTTAATTTTACCAGTAATGTGGTATTCATTAGCTTCTGCTTGCCTGTATTTCAATTAAGAAAATTCAAAGAAAGAGGCAGCAGCTGCTAAAAGCTAACCCTTATTTTTTTTAAGTATTAAAAAAGTTTTCCTTTCCTTAAAGGACCAGTGGAGCACTCTCCTACAGTTACAACACAGTCAAAGAACACAGAGTTCAAAAGCATTCTGAAAGGTTCTGGTGTTAGGGTGAGGATATTTGAGTCCTTGACTCCAGTCCTTATCCTTTTACAGGACCCAGGATTGCAAATGTAAGCCTCAAATGGCAATTAAAAATAGCATCCAACTGCATTCTTTAAGTATTTTTTGTCCCTGTTCTTTGTCTGCTATACACCTGCCATGGAAAATGTTTGTTATGAAAAGTACAGCAAGTTTGACAAATGATTTCTTGTTTAATAAGTGTTATCGATGGTTGACATACAATACAAGATGGAAGCCAACAGATTGCTCACGTGCCATATTGAGACTGATTATCCTGGGACAGAGTTTGTAAATCTCCTGTTTTATGTGTTTATGTCTGCCAATTTCTCAAAGATCCTATGAAAAGAAACAAATTTAAAATACAGATGCATGTTTCTCTATCACAAAGTTGTACTTATCCTAATTCTACTTGATTGCTAGCTATTTTTCTTGATTTTTTCTGATTCAAAGAGAACATTAGCCAAGGTTCGGTTTTTAAAGCAGTCTCTTTGCTAAAGGCTGAATTCACTTTTCTATCTTATCTGTCCACATGTTATTACATCCTATACGTAACTGATATCTGCATTTGTTGGATAGAGTCCAACCCTATTCCTTTACACTTGTGTGTGTGTGTGTGTATATATTTTAATCTATCAATCTATCTATCTAAAGAAAGAGAGATGTGTGATTTTCAGGTCCATATTTTCCTCAGAAAGCAATATGGGGAGGGATACCAGTCTCTAAATGCTATTGCATTATGATCTAGTGACCCTGAAAATAGGGTCAGAAGGAGGTCTCACTGCTAACTGGAAAACTAATCAATATAATTCCACCACAGAGCTGGTGCACACCAAATAATGTAGTCCCCCTCCCCCCGATAAGGTCTATGCTTCACTGTGGTGAATATAAATGTCAGATTTCAGCATTCAGGCAAAAGTAAAAAGAACCCTGAGAGGTTCGTGTCTTATAAGGCTAAGTGAAGTCATTAAGTTATAGCATGGCTCTGTATTTTTAACTTTACTTAGGAGCAATTTAATTGGTTATGTCAGAAGTTGTTAGCTTAATAATACTTAACTCCAAGGCAAGAAGTGCAAAATTATGGGTTTTCACATTAAAAAAACCACCCATACAAACAGAAAAACAACTAAGCTAAACAAATAAATATTAAAGAAAGAAGAAAATTTTATTTTATGCTTCGAATCTTGCACAAAACTTGTGAATGGTACTGTGCAGCCTCAGGAAACTCCACTGTAGACCAGTGTTACATTTGATTCAGATCAGGTACTTTTACCAAGAAGGCGAGCAAGACAAAGGGTAAAAGGTCACTGGTGACTAATTTTCTGAAAACTAGCAGCTTGTGTAAGTAATAGAACATTTATTGCATTTCTCTCTCATCCCCGCAATGAGCTAGAAAATCCATAAGAATTCCCAGCCCTAGCCTTTATTAAGGTATAGCCCTGGATTAGTTTAATGTCCAATTTAAAGTCACTGCCTGTACCTACTTTGCTTATCTTCCTTAAAGACAGCCATTTCCCCCATGGTATTTCCCAGTTTAAGTTGCCAAAAATATATTTTTCCTTAATTAAAAGTGGATTTTCATTTATGTTATATACAAAACACTTGACTGTTGTATTACTGCATTAACGAGAGCTCTTTTCCTCCACTGATGTATTAAAACGTGATTACAGCTGGACAAGTACTGCAAAAATATTCAGAAATGGTCTTTTAAACACTCACAGGAAAAGACTCACAAATTCACATTGATGGTATTTGAAATGTCTTTTGCTCACTCTTCTTATGAATATGCATAAGATTAGATTTTTTTCTAATGAAAATTTGTCACAGAAATTAACTTTGTAGATGGTATGTAAACCTTTAACAGCAGTTGCACAAACCCATACCCCGGGCCTGAGGACTGACACTGAGGCAATTTAGCAGATGAGAGAAATAAAGAAGCGTGACCATGCCCTTCACAATGAAGGCCCTGCAAACACATTGGATTGTTTGTATGCAATGACTTGACTGTGGAGAATAGGTGGGATGGTGAAAGGAAACAGAGATCAATGATTTCAGTCAATGCACTTGGCAGCTGAACATACTATTGTTGTACAAAAAGATGCGGTATTTAATACACATAAGCACCACAGTTACTCTGTGTGAATCGGACAACTGTACAGAATGTAAAGGCTGTTAAATAGTTAATAAATCTTCAGGTTTTCCTACTCCTGAAACAATTCCAGGACAAAATTCTTCCATCCAGTAACTTTACCAGATCATGACTGTCCACCAAAGTTATTTTCTTCTTAGTACCTATATCTGGACACAAGGACATTTACTCTTCATAGATTCATAGATAGTAAGGTCAGAAGGGACCATTATGATCATCTAGTCCAACCTCCTGCACAACGCAGGCCACAGAATCTCACCCACCCACTCCTGCAAAAAACTTCTCATCTATGTCTGAGCTATTGAAGTCCTCAAATCATGGTTTAAAGACTTCAAGGAGCAGAGAATCCTCCAGGAAGTGACCCATGCTCCATGCTACAGAGGAAGGCGAAAAACCTCCAGGGTCTCTTCCAATCTGCCCTGGAGGAAAATTCCTTCCCGACCCCAAACATGGTGATCAGCTAAACCCTGAGCATATGGGCAAGATTCACCAGCCAGATACTACAGAAAATTCTTTCCTGGGTAACTCAGATCCCACCCCATCTAACATCCCATCACAGACCATTAGGCCTATTTACCATGAATATTTAAAAATCAATTAATTACCAAAATCATGTTATCCCATCACACCATCTCCTCCATAAACTTATTGAGTTTAATCTTAAAGCCAGATATGTCTTTTGCCCCCACTGCTTCCCTTGGAAGGCTGTTCCAGAACTTGACTCCTCTGATGGTTAGAAACCTTTGTCTAATTTCAAGTCTAAACTTCCCAATGACTAGTTTATATCCATTTGTTCTTGTGTCCATATTGGTACAGAGCTTAAATAATTCCTCTCCCTCTCCAGTATTTATCCCTCTGATAATATTTATAGAGAGCAATCGTATCTCCCCTCAACCTTCTTTTAGTTAGGCTAAACAAGTCAAGCTCCTTAAGTCTCCTTTCATAAGACAAGTTTTCCATTCCTCAGATCATCCTAGTAGCCCTTCTCTGTACCTGTTCCAGTTTGAATTCATCCTCAGTGACATCTGAATTTGGGATTTATCCCAGGATCAATCACCTGCTGAAACCCTTCTGACCACATAGACTCCAAAGTGAGAGTGAAACTCATGGGAGCTATTATCAATATTGAGAAAAGCAATCTAATTCTAAGACAGTATCTTGGGGTAATGAGTGACACGATCTAGAGGGATATCTAACCTCTCAGTAACCAGCTCCTCCAAGATCCTTCACATAATCCATTAGAATGCTCAGGCAAGATAGCTAGGATAAGAACCCTTGGAAGAATCCTACTGACTTCAATGAATGCTGGATCAGGTCCTATGTTTGCTAAACATACTGATCGCCTACATAGAGTTTCTCCACTCAGCAAGATGGTACATTAGGGATTTAGCATATTTTTCTCGTCTATGTGGCCCAAATCATGACTCATACATGGAAACCTTCATCCATAAATGAAGGAAGATATTGTTGTCCCTTTGATGTTTGACAGACAATGGGAAAATTGCTTCACAGATTGGGAGGTACTGACATAAGTTGCCTGCAGGATGGGATAGGGAGCAACACCTGATCCCACATTGAAGACAGGGCACATGTTCTGACAGAGAAAGGTCAAGCAGCATACATTTCCTTTAATTAAGAGATGTACACCTCTTGGCCCTATATGAAATATACTCCTCATTAAAGACATTACAATATTGTTTGATAACATCATAAGGTAGTATAATAACTGACAGGGAGAAATTTAGAGAGGGTTTTTTGTTTGTGTTTTGTTTTTAAAACCAAGAGGCCCTTACATTGTTCAAGTAGTTGAAAAA
Organism: Lepidochelys olivacea; assembly: GCF_965140295.1. Lineage (NCBI taxonomy): Eukaryota > Metazoa > Chordata > Testudines > Cheloniidae > Lepidochelys > Lepidochelys olivacea. The sequence continues at coordinate 40,255,609 of NC_140414.1, read as the reverse complement.
TCCATACTATTCCTGTGGGCAATGTACTTCAAGGAGACCAAAATGATAAAACCTGATTGGGTAAGCAGCAAAACCATTCACTGGGAGAAATGGTCTCCAAACTCCAAAGAATTCCCAAATGATAGTGTCACTGCTCAGGTTCTCTCAGGTAGACTTATTTACATCCTTAGAGAATAACCCTTCCTCCCTGCCACCCCTGCAATCCTGTCTACCAGGAAACGAAATCAAAGCCATCAGCAACAGACAGACACCTTTTCAATATTGGTTAAAATACCAATTCTTCTATACATTGTCTTCTATATGCCTCTCTTTCCAAGGGTAATTCAGAAAAATCAGGGAAATCAATGCAAAGAGGATGATCTGCTTAGTGGAGGCCCAGTCCTCCAGAATGGCCCAGCCAATCTGAGCCTCGATGCCTGAATGGGAACTCATGTGGCAAGATTAACCTCACCCTAATTATCTAAATAAAAAAATCATTACGAAGGGCCCATTTCAGAACCTGAGCAAGGTTTTGCCACTAGTACAAAGAAAGAGGGTCTAAGCTCAGGGTGCACAACCTACATTCTGACAATTCTAGGATGACTGTGACTGAGATGGCATCTGTCAGAGACTTTCATCCTGCACACTGAGAATCCAAATATTAATTATATGAAGCCTGTTCTCGTTACCTTTTGGTGAACAGCTTCCAGAAAGCTTCTAAAAATATCAGTCTACCTCCGTTATATAAATCTCCCTTATGGTGAATCTAAATCTAGTCCTCCAACTATCACGCAGGAACCCTTTGAGACACTGTGTCAGAATCAGTCTACATTTTAGAACTCCAAGTGATGTTCTTGATGGTGATGGTTTTCAGGAGAAGAGGATTGGAAATGTCAGCTGTTTTCTCACACTCCCGTACTGACGTGACTGAAAGATAAAATTATCTTCTAGACCTCTCATTGATTTCATCCCAAAGTTCAATTTATTCTTTTACAGAAGACAGAATATAGTGCTCCTCTCCTTGTTACATCGCAAACATAAGAAGGAAAGTACTAAGCTTGATTTCAAGAGTTAAATATATAAAGAATGAAATTTTCAGAAAATCAATTTCTCTTATTAACACACCCACAAGACATTCACCAGACACAAGCTGTACCATCTCGCCCAGACCGGCACAGCTAGACATTCCTCCATGATAGAGTTCCTTCCTATTTCCAGCATAGCCTCTCTCTTACTCACTCCTATCCTTGCAAGCAGATTTCTTGTTGCATTCCAGACATGATTGTTCTATTTTATTCTGTATAGGTTTCAATGCCACACATCACCATAGTATCTGTGTGTTTTCCAGTAATGCATTAAGTAATGTAACTACACATCTGTCACATGTTTGTTCTCTCATCCTCTCCCCAAGGTGAGAAGCATGTGCTATGGAGTATCTTGTTTTTTGGTAGTTTGGTTTGTTTGTTTTTAAAATAAATATACCTGTTGCTGTGTGTTTCTATTAGAGAGGGCAAGATTAAAGAAATATGCCTTGCACTTGGTGCAGAAAATGGTATGGTTTGTGATAGTCCTTAGTTTCTGGGGGAGTTTATTCCACAGTCTTGGACCATCCCCACACAAAGTTCTGTCTCTTCCACAGATAAGCTTTATTCTTAACAGAGAGTTCTTTTTGCGGATACAGACTAACACGGCTGCTACTCTGAAACCAGAGAGTTCCACTGTGGCAGAGGAATATTTGAACATACCCTCATTGGAGAAAGACATTTTTTTCTGCCTGACAATTTGTCTGCTCTATGCCAACATGTCTCAAGATATAGACTCATGCGGTGTGCTTTTTGGTTTGTTTATATGTTGAGGTACTTCAGAGTGCGGAAGAAAGCAGGTTCCTATCTGAGTACCCATGATTCTCTTGCAGCTGTAAAGATTTTGTTCCTTTTTAAAATTTTGCACTTTCTGAAACTTTCCTTTTCTGTTTGTAAGTAATCTTGAATTTTGAAAGACTTTCTGGAACTTTGATATGTGGGCAGGCCACTTGTCACCAGCCTTCCTGTGGTTGACGATCCTTGCTGTCTGTGCATACACTGCCCAGTGATCAGTGGACATACTGTGCTGGAGAAGAGAAATAGGTATAAAGGACAAACTTTTCTTCTTATAATTTAATTCCCTGATATAATTGTGGCTATATCCAGCTCATAATTCACTCTTATGACATCATACCCAGGAATCATAGCTTGGTTTTCAGGAAGCTGTGTTTAATGTGAAAGTTTTCCTGTTTTGCCTAGCTATTAGACAGGATTAATGCATTACATGTATAGCTTTACCAAAATTAAACATTTAAACATGTCTGAAAGAGTGTATTGTAACTCATGGATTCCTGATTTACTGAACGAATATTTTCAGGCAGAAATCCTGTGAGAAATATACATCCATAAACACACACATTTAATGAAAGCATTTATACTCTTGTATGAGCCTGCATTACTGAATATTAAATACACACAATTTAAACCAAAATGGAAGAGACTGTTAAAAATCAAATGCATTGAGTTCGCTGATTTGGTGACTTGGGAGGAGAAACAGAAATATGTATCCAGGTACTTCTTACCTATGGCCAAAGAAACACAAGAAGAAAGAAGGCATGTTTTACAACTACTAATATGACTGGTTCACTAAAGTTGATATGAAAACCTGTCCAATGACACCAATGCATCGAAAACAGAGGACTTCATGTGAAATAAAGACCTAAGAATAACAAGTATTTTCAAGGCCAAGCCTAGGTTGGATTTTCAGAAATGCTGAAATAAGCAGAAGCTGTAGTTGTTCAACACCATTAAGTCAGGCTAAGATTTTTCAGAAGTGACTAGCAAACTTGAGTTCCCATCATGAGGCTCTTTAAGTAGCCTGTCTTTTCAGGAAGAGGCTGCTTAGCTGTTTTTGAGAATCAGGCCCCTTTACGGTTACCCAAAATCCATTATTCAAAAAGAGGCCAGAAATGAGAATTTGGCTAGGTAATAAAAGAATTTGGAATTTACTTAGATATAATCCCTAGGAAAAAATACCAGCTGGGTACAATCCTCAAGAATCAAAAGAGAAGGTAAGGGAAATAAGACGGTAGATGGAATTTAACATGGGTTGATGATGAACCAAGATGGTATTGAAAGGGAGAAGAAAACTAGCAGAAACAGGAGTATTCAAGTACCAGATACAATCTGGGGCACATTAAGTAGAAGAAATAAACTAAACAATAGCTTTATACGCATGGTTCAGCACTGTGTTTCCCTGCATAATATGTGAAAAGGGAGTAATTTTTGACTGAGTTTTAAGTTTCAAATGTACATGCCAGGAAACAAAGAAGCCCGATTCTCTACTGTACACTGTTGTAAATCTGAAATAACCCACCTCAAATCAAAGGTTACAATAGTGTAAAGCTTGTACATGAGCAGATTCAGGCCCATACAGAAGATCCAGAGAGCACCTAAATCTTAATCACAATCCCGTTAGAAGTGTATTAGGAGCCAATATTAGTGATTTTAAACATTTTTTAACATACACAAAGTGTCTGTGAAAAAATGAGAAATCATGGAAAAAAGGATACCACAAGGAAATAGCAAATGCTATAAGAAAAATTAATGTACTCTCTTATGTTTAAGAGCTTTGAATGCCATCTACAGTAACTGTAATACATACAAGTAGTACAACAGAGACCAATGCAAATGAACAAGGAAATGCAAAATATAATTAATGCTAAAAAAAGAGGACATTTGTGTAATGTATAAAGCAGCAGAGTGGCACGTTGACAGACTAAGACCGTAATTTTGCAACCTGCTCCACACAATCAAACCTCTCCACCTGCAAAGAGCAACTTGCAAAATTGGAGCCTAAAAAATTAAGGGTGAAATGCTGGCCTATTGAACTCAATAGCAAAATTCCCATCGACTTCAGTGGAGCCAGGATTTTACTCTTAGAGTGAAAAAAATATAACAAAAAAGGTTTAGACGTGAAAGATGCCCAAGAGATTAAGACGCCCAAGATTTTTTCAAGTATTTGAGGAGCAAGAGGTCGCCAAGGACATTGTGAGGCCCCTAACAGATTGACAACAAGACTAATTTATTGACTGATGATTTAGACATCACTTAAGAATTAAATGAATTCTTTGTATCACAAAGAAGGATGGATGATAGATGCCAGAAACAGATTTATTTCCCCAAGGAGGAAGAAATACTATAGGAAATCAATATGTCAGAAACAGGTGATCAAGAAATTTGAATGTTTATATTCTCAAAAAAGAAATAATTGTTCCTAGTAAATCTGATCCTCCTCTTCCTCCCACCCACTGATCCCAAGAAGAAACTAAACTTGACAAGATATGCTGTGGACTTAATTTTCCTGGAATTTGAGAGATAGTGGAATCAACACAAAAGAAGTTCACTAAACTTCAGATTCAGGTGGACAGATTAGGAGTATGGGCAGATAAGTGATATTTCCAATTAATTGTCAAGAAATGTAAATTTAAACATAAAAGAAACTAAATTGCATTCTTTTCTTCATCCCTCACTACTTGCTGCCTGGTTCCAGCAGTATCTGAAAGCACAAGTGGCAGATTACCACAACAACTGCTGGAAATGGCCCACCTTGATTATCACTACAAAAGGTTTGCTCCCCGCCCCGGGTATTAGCTCATCTTAAGTGATCACTCTCCTTACAGTGTGTACAATAACACCCATTGTTTCATGTTCTCTGTGTATATAAATCTCCCCACTGTATTTTCCACTGAATGCATCCGATGAAGTGAGCTGTAGCTCACGAAAGCTTATGCTCAAATAAATTTGTTAGCCTCTAAGGTGCCACAAATACTCCTTTTCTTTTTGCGAATACAGACTAACAGGGCTGCTACTCTGAAACACAACAAAGAGCATTCTCAGACTATTTCACAGCTTGATAGATGGCATGCCTTACTGCACTAGAAATTGAGTTTGCATGGACCTTGCAGGTCACACAAACAGGACCCCACCTGGCCAGTTTCCAGAAGGGGTTGGACCTGTGTCAATCTCTGCTAATTTGGAATTCAAACTTTCAAAACAAACACACAAACATTTTATCTTCAAAGAATCTCCTCCCAAATCAAGGAGCCACTACCACATTTACTAGTCTTTTTGAAGTGGGGGTGATCATTTCAGTTCCCAAACCTATTATGGACTTTATGCAGGGCAGGGTGGGGAGAAAAGAGGGGAAACTGTTTGTGTACTTCACAAACAGAAGAGAGGGGAATGAAAAAAAAAAAAAGAAAGAAACCAATCACCATCTCCAGTAGTGCCATCACTCATACTAAGCAGTGAGGTCTAACAGCTGTGGGTGCTTCAAGCTTAGTTGGGCCAGAGGTACTACACAGGTTAAGGTACTCAAGCAGAAGTCCCTCACTGGATGCAGGGTGGAAAGACTGCAGGGCAGCCACTCTCCAGCTACAATAACTACAATACAAACAGCGTTTCCCAGATGTGCACCTTCTGCAGTGCATCAGAGCAGGGCTTCCTCCTGCACATCTTACAAGGCCTGGCTGTCAACAGGTAATCAGATATCATATTGATGGGCAAGGTATACAAATCTTGACTGCTATTCAGACAGATAGAGCCCTTCCTCCAACTCCAGCTGTGCCTACTAATTTGCAGCAACATATTTCACACCAGCTTTCACTCCACCACTAAACGAGCCCCCTTCCCCCCACACAGAGTAAATTTTTCTTTAGCTGCATGCTTTACATGCTAGTGAAAAAAAAATCTCACTATGAGATTTTTCAAAGGCTCATAACTCAATCAAGCCAAAACCAGCTCTCTCCAGAGCCAGAAAAGGCACTTCTCAGTCAGGGGTGCTTCTATGCCAAATTTCAGTTTTTTGTCCCCAGCTGTTGAGGATGTAGAGCTGCTCAAGAAAGTTCACAAGAATTTTTTTTTATAATGGGAAAAGTTCCTTCCTTACAACCTCCTGACCCTCTTCAGACTCAATAATGGCAGAAACACAGTTGTTCAAACTTAAAAGCTTTTGAGCAGGGACCAAATTTAGCCTGTAAAGTAAAGTTTCAAAAATTTAAGAATAATTGAAGTTTAGAATAGAAAGCATTGTCCATCTTTAACTAGTATCACACTCACTGTTGCTATCAGAGTTATATTGTGGTGTTTAGCCACAGCCTGCCACCAACTGCACCCGCATAGGAGTTGCAAACCCAAGAGTGCCTTCTGCTACACCCTTTGAAAGCCTGCACACCCATATATACAAGGCAGCTGCTAGCCAATGGGGAAGAAAAGCAAGATGCTGTCCAGCTCCTTTCCTCCCTTTTGGGGCCCTCAGGGGTTCTAAGGAAGCACAAGAACTGGGAAGATACCTGACTGTTGCACAGGGATTGCAAAGATGAGGGTGGGTGGAATGCGTCTTGCACGGTCTCTCAATTGAATCAATGCAGGGCTAGGAATAGTCTGTCCCTTAGATGCTATGATAGGCATAGGTGAGTTTCTTCACATTCCCGCTCTAAGTTTCTTATGCTTCTTTTATGTTTGGACTATTCTACATCTTCTATCACATAAATTGAGGTAAGGGTAGTTGAATATAAAAGTGTCCGGTACCTATGCCAGACTATGCTTGTTTGTTATTTGTTTTAATAGCACTGCAAACTTTGTCTGGTGGCAGATACTCAGATTTTTTTAAACTATTTCTGTGAAAATCAAAAGACAAAAATGCAGCGCTAGCAGCTTCCTCTTCATTTAAACTCTTTGCTGCTGACCCAGACAGCTGGCATCAGTGATATTGGCAATGGGGGGCATTTGGATTTATTCCAGAGTCAAATCCTCTGATCAGGAATGTCACTAATAGCAATAATAGTGCACTGTTTCCCACATAGTCTGTCCTATACCAACATTTTTCTACAATAGCTGTGTCGTGAGATCTTCAGTTCAAAGTCTGAAAACCAAACTTTTTTCAAGCCCAGCTCATACTTGCTTCACATCTTGTGCAGTCATTTACACCATTGCAAAGTGGTGCAAGTGACAGCTCAGGGCTTGATCCTGCAAGGTGCTGAGCACTCTAGCTCTACTACAGTAAAACACCTAAGCATATGCCAAACTTTAAGCATGTAAGCAGTCTCTGTGGTACTTAGTGCTTATTATCCTGTAGGAACTACTGGCATTCTACAGAAATCCTCTCTTCAGCTGCACCTGTTCTTAACTTTGCCAGAATGTGTTCTCTACTGCTGTTTATTCACTCACAAATGAACATGTTTAAAATGATATTGACCACAAAAACTAAAATTGCTAAAATACGAAATGATACATACTTAGATAACATTTTTCCTTAACTGCCTGGCTTTACAAGAAATAAAACATTTCAGTGTAGTAGCCATTGATATCACAATATAACTTTCATACTGGCTGCCTATGACTGAATGAAGTGTGGGTTAGAGACAGGGGTTCCCCCTTCCATTCTCCTCTACAATCAGAGGTCTCATATAACTGTTATATTGCTTTCTACAGTCGCTCCCTTCCATAGCCCAAAGCTATTTCTTCAGTGAGACAGGAGTCATCACTGTATGATGGGTAACATCAAGAGTTCTCTCCATTCCAAGATTCAGGAATGAAGGCTCCAGAGTGGATCTGGTCTTTGCAGAGCTAGCCTCTTGAGCTCCGGTATGATGCTGCTAATCCACCAGACTTGTCCAAGAATTTCTGTATCAAAATTAATTGTTATTAATGGAAAAGTTAAAATGAGGCATTATCACCACCATGTTGATCCTTTTTAAAAAAGCTTTTCTTAAAATAAGTGAACTATCAGATGCTAATCTCTTTGGGGCAAGGACTATGTCTACCTCTGTGTTTGTACAGCATGTTAACACAATAGACTACAGATCCTGATCAATGACCATAAGCACTATCATAATATACATATTAAATAACAAACAACTGCATGAATTCTATTAAGTGATCTCTGCTTGAAGTGTGCTAGAGATGAAAATAGTTGTTGCTATAGAATGATTCTTTAAATTGAATTCAATATCTATGTAGAGTGTTCTTGGAATTCTTGGTCAAACATGTTTGATTAAATCATTATAATAAATAATATTCTAGACCCCTTTCTTATCATTCAGCAGCAGCAGACTGAAGCACCAACCAATAAAGGCCCCATTGACCACTCTTCTTTTTGATGAATTCATCTGTTGTCTGTCATTTTTTACTTGGATTGTAAATTCGTCAGAGCTGGGACAGTCATTGTACAAACATATAACAAAGACTAACACAATGGGCTCCTGATCCCCACTTGGGGCCTCTAAGCACTACTGCAATACAAACAATAATAAGAATTTATGCTGGACTCCATACAAACACTTACTAAGACACAGCCGCTACACTGAAAAGCTTACAAATAAATACTTTAACAGTACAGCGTGCTATATTCTCCTCTCATTGAACGAGCATAACTCTTTGATATTCACGCAAACTCTGAACACCCATCATGAATGAATGGGTGGCTCCACTGTAAGCCTGTTTAGATGTGTAACCAATAAGGAGTTGAATGCAATAATTTCACAAATCCCTGGCTTTAACTTGTCCAAAGTGGTAAGTGTATGAATGGGATTATACAAAACCATACACATTCAGCTTTCCTCACTCTGTGGCACCACTAGAAAATATATGGGATCATTGCCCACTTACATTAGCTAATAGCTTTTGATGACACTCCGTTCTTCAAAAAAATACCCTTTATCCTTTAATGTCATATATGGTTCCATTTTGTTATGCTGTAGGGAGGTTTTCTAGTTTTAAGCAGAGAATACATCCTGCACCTTCACCAAATCATTGTAATGATGGTACTCAGTAGGTGCATGTAGCATAAGAAATAGAGATGAACTTCCAATAGTGTAATACCAACTTCAGATCTTTGTCTATAACACTTTGCAATCATTTGATGACAGACACCACATACAAGAGGCAGTTTGGCCCAAGGGATAGAGCATTGAGATGCAGAACTTTGATCTACCACTGGCTAGCTGGTGACCTTGGACACTTCACTTCTCTGTGCCTGTGATTTCCCATCTGTAAAATGGGGATAATGACACTTCCTTCCTTTGTACGGCACTTTGAGATCTACTGATGTAAATACCCAATAAAAGCAATAAATACAAAATAGGAGTTGGAATAGTGATGGCAGCAAAATGAACACCAAAGAAAGAACAGGATTCTCATTTTGTTCCAAGAAAGCTAAAACAAGGCACATTCCAGTGGGAGGGGGAAACTGTGTAGGGTCTGGTTTTAAGGTAAATACTGTTTGAAATAACTGCACTGCTGGAATTTTGAAGCAGAAGGAGGAGGATTTGTTATGCCTTCCTGCACTCTTCACGGCTGCCAAATGAAAAAAAGAAAAAAAGGAAAGATTGAGACTAAGAAAATGTTGGCACACTCTCACTTTGAGGAAGCCTTCCATTACTTTTCTTTTCAGATTCAAGTACTATAGAAGTATGGGTTTGATAACCCCTCCCACAGGTCATTCTACACAAAGTGACCTGTGAAAATCAAAGGCATGGTTCTATTGTAAGAGCTTCAGCCTTTGAATGTCAAGCACTAGCAGTCAGATGCTTTGTAGGAAGTGTTGTTGTGTGAGGCTAACTCCCATTAAATGAAAGCAAACACCTGCTATTCATATGACTGACACCAAACATTGATTTCCCAATCCCTCTGCCACCTAAAAGCATAGAATAATCAAAAAATTCTCTTGCAGTATAATAAAATAATGACATAATAGTAAATGGAAATAAATTACATTAAATTTAAACATTTGTGTAGGGGAAAAAATACCAAAGAAACTCACCACAGTAGTACTTAGCTTCAAAAAGGGAAATTACACAAAAATGAGGAGGCTTAAATGGAAATTAAAAGGAACAGTCAGAAGAGTGAAATGCCTACAAGCTGCATGGAAACTTTTTAAAACCACCACAATAGAGGCTCAAACTAACAGGACCAAAAAATGCAACCGGGGTAAATAGTTAAAAAGGTAAAAGAGGCAGTTAGAGACAAAATTGGAAGTCAAATTCGTCTGAGGAAAAAAGAAAGGAACAAACTCTGGCAAGTCAGGTGTAAAACTATAATTAGGCAGGCAAAAAAAAGAATTTGAAAAGCAACTAGCAAAAGACACACAAACTAACAGCAAAAAATTGTTTTAAGTACTTCAGAATCAGAAAGCCTTCCAGACAATCAGTGGAACCACTGGAAGATTGGGGTGCTAAAGGAGCTTCCAAGGAAGACAAAGCTTTTGTGGAGAAGCTAAATGAAATCTTTGCATTGGTCTTCACAGCAGCAGGTGTGAGGGAGAGTCCCACATCTATGCTATTCCTTTTTCGGTGACAAATCTGAGGAACTGTCCCAGATTGAGGTATCAATAGAGGTGGTTTTGATAAGTTAAACAGCAATAAGTAACCAGGACCAGATAGTATTCACAGAAGTGTTCTGAAGGTATTCAATTATGAAATTGCAGAACTACTAACTGTGGTATGTAACCTATTGCTTAAATGAGCTTCAGTGCCAGATGACTGGTGAATAGCTAATGTAACTCCAATTTTAAAAAAAGGCTCCAGAGGGAATTCTGACAATTACAAGCCAGTAAGCCTAACTCCAGTACCAGTCAGATTGCTTGAAACTATATTAAAGAACAGAATTATCAGACACACAGATGAACATGATATGTTGGGGAAGAGTCAACACAGTTTTTGTAAAGGGAAATCATGCCATGGTACACCCACACCTTGAATACCGCATGCAGTTCTGGTTGCCCCATCTCAAAAAAGATATATTAGAATTGGAAAGAGCACAGAAAAGGGCAACAAAAATGATTAATGATGTGGAACAGCTTCCATATAAGGAGAGATTTAAAAGCCTTGGACTGTTCATCTTAGAATAGAGATGACAAAGGAGGGATATGATAGGGATGTATAAAATCATCAAATGGTATGGAGGTGGTGAATAGGGAAGTGTCATTTAGCCTTCACATAACACAAGAACCAGGAGTCACCCAATTAAATTATTAGGCAGCAGGTTTAAAACAAACAAAAGGAAGTACATCTTCACAAAAAACACCATCAACCTGTGGAACTCGTGGCCAGGCGATGTTGTGAAGGCCAAAAGTATAAGTGGGTTCAAAAAAGACTTAGAAGTCCATGGATGATAGGTCCATCAATGACTATTAGCCAAGATGGATAGGGATGCAACCCCATGCTCTGAGTGCCCCTAAATCTCTGACTGCCAGAAGCTGGGACTGAAAGACAGGGCATGGAGCACACAATACAATTGCCCCGTTCTGTTCACTCCCTCTGAAGCATCTGGTACAACCCACTGTCAGAAGACAGAATACTGGCCTAGATCGACCATTGGTCTCACCCTCTATGACTGTTCTTATGTTCTTAAGTTACAAGTAAAGACTGCAGCAATATCCTAAACTTACCATCTTTCTCTTAGTGCAGTAGATGTAGTCCACTCCTCTTGGTTCAGTGGTGATTTTACACAGCATAGCTAGGCAGAGAGGTGCAATGACTGCAGTTGTATTGCTTTGTCTTTGTCATTTTTATTATTTTGTGTGCTTTGATCCAAAAAATCATAACTGTTCTAAAATTAATTTGTTAATTCAACATCACAGAACCGGAGGTCAACTGGAGCACTCTAGTTATCAGTACCTAGGGTAGCCCCTTTGGAAGCTGGCAGCAGGATATCATTAGTAAAAGCATCTTGCCTATGAAGTGTCTGATTGACAGTCTTCAGAACATGATGTTGGGCTGGTCCTGAATGTTAATAAAGTATTTGTAGGATGTGAGTGGACAGGGGCAGTGGCAAAATGATGCAGATGGTTTATTTCACAACATATTATCAGTAGCATGCACAAGCATTTAATATCTGTGTTACATGTCATGACAGTGGACAAACAACAAACCTTTGCCTCTTCGCTATCCCAGAAGAGTATGGCAGGAGAAACTCTGGACTGGACCACTAGTGCTCTGCCAAAAGAAACCCTTCCATAATAGACATGTGTCAGGGCACAGTAACATTAAGGGTTAGTGAGCGAGTAGGTAGGTGGGTTGGGAGTTTGGTCTGAATATCCCATAGCCATCTAGGAAAGAGAGGAAGGTCAAGGAAGATCCTGAATTAAGTATTTTCAAATATCAAAAATGTTCCGAGTTTGGTTCAGTTCCTTAGATAGAGAAAAGTTCCAGAGGTTCTTTTTTCAAAGCAAAGTCTTCATCCCTAATTATAATACCTGAATTACTTTATAGATCCAAGGCCCCCAAGGGTGTTTCTCAAAGCCATATAATGTTTCCATGCACTTCTCGGGTTTACTACAGGTGAGAGATGTGTAAAATCACAAGTATCAAGAAACTCTTTTGCGAATACATGTGTGCAGATGCCAAAGAGTGTAAATGAGATCTGCTAAAGTTACCATTAACTTATGATCAATATTTTCCCTCCATATTCACCATTTCCTAATGTGATCCTTGGTGTTTGTGATTATTATTCCTATACTTTCGATTAAATAAGACCAGTTTTGATAGTTCTTCTCACATGAACATGGAGGATCCGTTCAAGAGGAGAGCCACCCCTGCTTTGGAGAACTGAAACATACTGGTAGATTATTAATCAGAAGTCTCTCAAACAAGAAGTAAAAGCAAATTGTGGAGATCTGTAGTTTCTATATTTAGGGCCATATAATACACTCCACTTTGAAGATTTAAGTAGAAAAGTGTTGTAATCAAATGAATTACAAATGAATTACACTTTGTATAAGTGATTCAGAATCTGTTTCCTCAGTCAGCAAAGTATGTAGGGGTGGAGCTAAAATTTTCTCTTACAATACGTAGACAGATTTTGTCTTAGTTATATTGTAGCAGTTCAAAATACAATGAAACAAACACATGATAGCTATATATCTATATCTATCTATATGCACACACACACACAAGTCCCTTGCCTTCCCTAATGTTGTTCAGAAAGGGAGGTTTTCCAGAGGAAAACATAAGAATAAAATTAAATCCTAATCCTTATCATGTGCATTGTTTTAGTAAAATTTGGTATTTTGACAAAAACAGGTATTTTAAGATGATATTTTAAGTATTGATCTTGGATAACTTCTGTTTGAATTGGTCACTCACTCAGCCAAGTCCCCATTGTTGACTATTCTTTTACTCCTGTTCCCCAGCGAGGTGGTTACACAGTGACAGTGAACTCCTGACCATAAGAACAGAATCGATCACTTGGTGGCTGTATTTATGATTTGTTTTCACAGCATGGAGCTTATTTCACACTACCTCTCATATTCAGGTTTAAAATGTAGTTTTCCTCCCCCCGGGCGGGAGTAACATTAGTGTGACACTGGCTTCAATAAGTAACTTTTTATTGTGTCTAATCATGTGCAAATGTGTTAAAATTGGTAGTTTTTAGCAAAGAGTTATGGAACATATTACCGTAAGGCATTCGTTCATGGCGTGACAATGATTGGCCTCTCGCCACTTAAATGTTTTATTTAATAATGTGGGAATTTCAGTGTGTTTTCCTTTCATTATTTTTAACTTGAAAACAGAAACAGAAAGCCCCTTCTTTAAAGTTAAAACTTTACCGCCTAGAGTCTGTCAAATGCAATATAAGCATCTGGATTTTAAAAAGGGAGCTTTTACAGGATGTTAATTTAATATATTGGCATATTTCATGCATACTTTTTATATTTTGTATGCTTGAAGCTATCTCTACAGTGACCACCCAGGAATAATATACTTCTTTTCAAGGAGCAAAAGATGTTGTCCGTATAACGTTGCAAATTTAATGTGTTGTTTGCCAATCTTACAAACTCAGTACAGTGTTTAGCATTTCAGCTGCTCTCTGCAATAAGTAAGGTAGAAAGAAAGAAAGAAAGAAAGAAAAAAAGGCCTAACATGACAGTGTATGTTTTGGTCTACCGTGAACTACACTTCCAAAACAATCCCATTTTCAGTAAGGAACACAACACTCAAATAAGTTTTCAATCTTCAATTACACACATCTCTACATGGCAAATCTTCAAGCCAACACTTTTTATCTAAGACATGTCTGTAGTTAGAGGCATCACATTATTTGTCATGTGGTAATTAAGAATCAATGGAATTGTCCCTATTCTGACCCTGAAAAAGGAACTTTATTAGAATAAGGAAAACAAAGATCTCTCTAATTCACTGTACAACTTCTGCTGAGACCTTCCCTGTCTGGCTTTATGCTACAGTTGTAAAGAAACAGGCTACGTTTTCATGTTATCTTTGTGAACACTAATTGTTGGCTTATGTACAAACATAAGAGTTTGGGAAATTTGAGAAGGAATTTTTTCAAAATATAATTACTCCAATATGAAAGAATAGTTTTTTGTACTAATATTTTTCAAATGTATTTCCATACAACAAACTATCAGCCTGAGAGCAAAAGGAAAAACTTATATTTTATTTCCATCTGGATTATTTAATTTAGATATACCAATTTTTTAAGATTTGGATCTGTGGTGGCCAGTCTGCAAAAACTCTGAGGACATCCTTGAGTCAACTACTTTGGAAGATGACATCGTACATCACCATTCTCATATTGATTGTCCCACAGAAGACATCGGGCATCTGAAGATGACAACAGAGAATAAATTTCCAATGTATTACTTTACGTTTTTAATCCCTGCTGCACCATTTTAAATTTACGATGCGTTTGAATGACGAAAATCACATGTGGCACTTTGAAAATGTAACAGAGGGCAGGAGGAAACAAGATTACTTGTTCATGCTCTGAAAGTCCCTTTGACATTCCTTTAATAAACTACACTAAGCCTTGGTTGTAAACTGAACCAGAATTTGAAGCACAATATGGCCAACAGAGCCAAGGTTAAAAGACAAAATTAACGGCAAAAAGGAAGTGTTGTTTAGTAGTCAGAGACAGGAGTAAGAGTCAGGACTCCTGGGTTGCTCTGTCACTGGCTCAGGTGTTACTGTGGGTTAGTCAGCCTCCATGGATCCATCACAGTATGATGGCCTTGTTTGTGTCTGGCATTCTACTTTATCTTCTACGTCACCTATGTCTTACTACCATTATCATAATTATTCTCTCCAGAAAGGGTTTTTTCTGATATCGAAATTCCACACTGGAGAGAGGAGGGGAGAGAGGGCATTAAGAGGAAAGACATGGAACTACTACCAATATCACAAATCTATTAGTCTGTGTATTTTACAGGGGTACCAGATACTGGATATGCCACCTTCCTCACAAGAGTGTCGTGAGGTTTAATTAATTCACTTTGTAAAGTGCTTTGAGATCCTCAGATGAAAAGCACTAAGTATTACCGTTAGTTACTGACAGATTTTGAGAAATGTTTCCTGGACATAAGACAAATTATGTTGGGGGTTTTTTGTTAGTTTGTTTTTAGAGTTTAAATCCAGCTTAGACTCAGGCATTAGAATTTGCCTCTGGCTTGGAGTTCACAGTTGAATTACTTGTACCTGCTGAAAACTGAAGTGTGTAGCCTGTGATCACATTTTAAACTGCCTAATGAATAAAGTGGTCCATTTCCCAGAGGGAGGACTGTTCATTACTTGTGCCAGAGTGACTATCCAACCTCTTGCTGCATGCTAGAGTGGCCATTAATATTTTCTGCTGAATCAGACAGACATTCAGAGAAGACAAACTGTAATTATTTTAATTTCTTGTAATTCCTTTTAATCTACTAGTAGATTGGATAAAATGAGGGAAAATACACCATACAGTTCACCTTTTTAAAAAGTTAACGAAGATACAAAAAGTCACTTATGTAGGTTTGTTTTAAATAAACAAAAAATAAATAAATAAATATTGGCAATGATATTATAAAGCAGGGACATCCAAACTTTCTCTAACTGAAGACTGTATTAACGAGTTTCCAGGAGCCTGACAGCTGCATTTAATTTTCATAAAATGGACCAGATTGCTTCAGCTGCTCTCTAATCTGAAGGTGAGGCACAAAGAGTATCCCTGTGTGGGACATTTCATCTTGATCCAACTATTATGCTCAATTCAGGGTGGAGCAATTCACATACTGTGTCCTAAAGTTTCATGGATTACACTTATGTAAAGTTGTATGTATCTCTTTCTCTTCCAACCCCACTGGATAGTGGAGTGATTTACCCAGTATCTATCTAAAAGAGATTGGGACATGCATGAGGGCTACTTGCTTGAGAATGAACCTGGGTTAGACAGATAATATTTATTGGGTGGAGGATATTTTATTTATGTATCAGCAGATTGTTTTTTCCCCAGCTATAGAAAAAAGGTAGGACAAACAAACATTCTCCCTAAATATTAATAGAATTGTTGGATATCAATTTCAGAAGTACAGATACCTTAGATTGCATAACAGAGCTAAAGTTTGGACCAGGAGAATTATGGTCTACAATCTTTGAAGACTTTTTTTTTTTTTAAAACACAAAAGTCTACAAAATATTATTTATGGTTCTATTACTGCTACCAGTTGCTGATGATGTCACACTTGGCTTTTTACATCTTTTCAGTTACCCCAATTTCAACTCCAAGAAACTCTACCCTGCAGTGAAAGGCAGGAAGATGTGAAAAAGCATGTGCTGTGACTTATCACGCCCAAAACATGCTGAGAGCACAGACACTATGTAATGCCTGATAGAGTGCTTTCGCATCAGGATATCAACAGCTCTCTCTTTGTCGGTAGTAGTAAATGAATTGGGAGATTGCTGTTCTACAGTTTCTCAGTCAGAAGGCCTGTCAGCAGCTTTTTGATGGCCATCTGGGGAAAACAAACTCTTGGCCCAAAGCAAGATGACGTAACATACAAGGAGCACTGGCAAGGACATGGTGGATTATATTAAAAATCTATCATATTTGTTAGCTAGCTGTGGATGACAGCCCTGGAGTGCACAATAAAATGCTTTTATGCTGCTGTGTAAATCCCTTGAGTTCACCACACTGTATGGAACTTGAGCTCATCTATTGGCCATGAATAAAGCAGAAATCAGTTCTATGCCAAGATTACAATGTGTATTTATGTACATTTTTTTAAAAAGGTATCAGTTTAACACTGAAGTTTATATACTGCATTCGGCGTTTTTTGACATTCATTTTTGTTTGTTTTCCTAATAAAGGTCTTCTTGATAACAGATCATGAAGATTCTTTTATTAAACAATATCAAACCAACACTGGAAGTCTGTGTGTAATGTACAATATTCACGGCATTGTGGCACAAAAATAAAAATGCCCCCATACAACTGACAAATGCTGAAGTTCAAAAATTTGCTGCCTCCAACATTTTATAAAGTGTAACATCTTCCTCACAATTGACAAAGTCAGTCAAGTTAATAAATTATAGGAAATGGCAATATTTCAAAATGGAAAAAAGGTGCAATCTCTTGAAAAAGTTATTCAGTCACCCACCTTTTGCAACCCACAAAGACATAAAGGGTTAGATTCTGCTCTTATTTATACCATAATAAATAATCCAGAATAATTCCATTTATTTAAGTGTAGTTTCTCCTGATTTACTTCATTGTAACTGAGATCAGTCTGGCACTATACAATTATCTTTTGGCCAAATCCACAGTATGATGACAGAAGCATTATTGAAGAGTGTATGTCCATGGATTGGCCTGAAACAATTGATATGGATAGAGAAAAAAGATGACACCTCTTAGCCTGTTTATCTTCCATAATTTAGAAACAGTTTATGGGCATTTTGTCCCAGTGACTTCATCAGCTATTTTTATAATGCTAATGGCAGCGGACATGAAAGTCCAACAGATTGTTTCACTTAAAATGCTTGGAACAGTAAGTCTGCACATATGGGGTTAGATTATGCTCTTCATTACACCAGTGCAAATCTAGAATACCTCCACTGAATTCAGTGGACTTACACAGTGGTAAAACTGGTACAAGAGAGGTTGGAATCAGTCTTGCATATACTATTACTAGAGCAAATGATTGGGACTTGTAAATTAGGATCCCTGAGTTTTAATTCCATTCTGGACACTAACTTGCCATGTGGTCTTGAGCAAGCCAGGAACTCTGAGCTCTACCCCTCAGTAGTTTCTTAGACTTTCATCAGGCAAAACTCCCATCGAGGTTGCTGAGTTTCATGAGGTTATTCAATTAATTAGGAGTGGACTAGTGAAAACAGAGTCTCCGCTAATGAATTATGTATCTAGAAACCATACATTACTCAGTATTTTCAAATGTTACTGTATTGTCTAGTTTTCCAGATAAGTGGAGTCCGATTAAGAACTTCACATGTGAATTAGCTTTTCAGCGGGAGTTTGAAGTACTGGCAAAAATCTGCCAGTTAGAAGTAGGCCTTTTTGCTTTCAGACTTATGAAATGAAGTATTGAAATATCTTACATCTCAGACTTATGAAATGAAGTATTGAAATATCTTACATCTTAGCCCACATAGAAATAACTTTTTTCTCACACATCATATTGGGGAAAATAATATCACTAATTGCTTTTACATTGCAGGACAAGCACTCAGAAGCCCCAGTCAGGATTGGAGTGCAATTATGCAACATGGACCTTTCTTGAAAGTGTTTACAATTAGGGCCAGATTAAACCAATCCAGAGTACTATGACCACCACAAGATGGGATTCCCAGACTCTTGGCAGTTGCAAAGATGGCAGTAGAGGTGCCCTCTGCTTCTATGAAGGGTGGTAGCAAGGACGCTCTTCCTTCCCCCCTCCCCGCCCAGCACCAGTACTAACCCCATCCCCAGAAGCTAGGGTATGTTTGCTTGCGTGGGCTTCCTCCCATTATACACCAAATCTTCTGTTGGGATGGTGTTGGTCAGGTTTCCCAGATCACTGGGTTCTTGGAGTTAACACCCCAGAGAGACCTGTGGGCAGTTCATACCTCTCAGAGCTACATTTCCTACAGCCTCTACTCAAGCAGACATCACTCCATAGTTTACACTCAGGCCACATTTTCAAGCTTTTCTTTGTAACCAAGTAGGACTGGTAAGTTTGGGGTTTTTTTAAAGTGAAAGTGGAATTTTTGATGTCATTACATGACTTTAGAGCTGGGGCCACAGTCATAGGCCCTTAGTGCCTGTGCCTTAAATTGGTCCTATTTACAATCCAAGACAAATAACATACCAAATCCTTATTACTCACTGCACTGGTGAAAGCAGAATGCACAAAATGGCGAGTAGCTGGATACTATGGGCCAAATAATGCTCTTAGTTAGGCTTATGCAATTCGATTTTAAATTGACATGAATGGGTTGTACAGGTGTAACAAAATTTGGCCCTATTTTTATCCTCACCATTTATAAATAGGGTGATGAAGCATCATAAGTAGAGAAGAGGAAAAATAAAGAATATTTACAAATATTCAATATCAGCTCATTGCCTGGGACATGATATTTTCTATAAGCTTTGTTAGTTTACATTAATCTTAACTACTACAATACATGTAGTTAACTAATAAGTTGCCAGAGAGAAATCCATATGGGATTTGCTTATTAGCATCCCTTATAAGAAAACTTTATGTCTAATGACTGCACAAACAAACTTGGGATAAGGCGTAAAAACCTGAATGGATTTCAGAGGCTCACCTCAGCCAGACAGGAATCCAGCAGAGACCTTGAATTAGTTTATAATTTCTTCAGTAGAAAGGTGAATTGTAAAGCAGATTCTGTGAATTCTGCAAAAAGAAAAGGAGTACTTGTGGCACCTTAAGAGACTAACTAATTTATTTGAGCATAAGCTTTCGTGAGCTTATGCTCAAATAAATTTGTTAGTCTCTAAGGTGCCACAAGTACTCCTTTTCTTTTTGCGGATACAGAATAACATGGCTGCTACTCTGAAACCTGTGAATTCTGGTAATTACAGACCTTCTTTGTTCCACACGAGCTAGCTTCTAGATTGTTACTGAAACAAAATTCTTTTATTTGTACATTTGAGTAAGCATGATTTATTTAAAAAGCAGTCCTGCTGAACCACATTTGCATTGCCTGATTAGTTTAGCATGTTCATTTTCAGTTAACATATTTTTCAAATAAACTCTTTTAAAGAATAGCAAAATCTAAGTAACATCTAAAGGCTGACAATTCACCAAAATATAGCAAACATGCATGCTGGCTAAGAAAAAATAGAATTTCAGTGTGTGGCAAAGGATGTGGATTTGATTCTTGCTTCACAATAGAGCCCCGATTCGCACAATGTATATGAAAATGTGGATGGCTTCAGGGCCAGATCATGCAATTCTTTAAGAAATTGAACTGGAGAGAAATGTAAAGGAACACTGTAAAATGTTTGGTATGAGCAGTATGTTCTCCAGTTTATAACACTGTAAGAGTTCTCACGAATCAGAAGGTATTATGTGGGAGGAAGAGGGAAAACAAAAGTTCCTTGGAGGATCAGAAAACAAAAATGTATAAGCAGGTGAAACAGTTCAGCAGCCCAAATTCGAAGCCAACATCTCCATTGCTCATAGAGAATCCAAATACAGTCGCAAGAAGAATGGTCTGCAGAGCTTCATCCTGGTCTGTGATTGGCTTCCAAAAATGAAGGCGGAACCAAATGAGATCAAACTACAACATCACAGATCGCTTCTCAAACTATACTTAAAAAGGTTTAAAAATGTTTCTTTTGGGAAAAGAATTACATTCTTTACAAATCCTCTTATATTATTGAAAGCATCACCACAGATCGATTTAACGGTGTATCTACATTTTTCCAAAAGGTTAACTAAGCAGAAACACAGAGTAAACCTGCCGACCAATAAATGCTAATGACAGCATTTACAGGAATCCAGAAAAGTCTTCCTTGAGCTCCTGAACCTAGGAAATCAGCCTCCCATTGGTACATTTTATATTTAAAAAGCTCCATACATGCTGGAGAAGGCACCTCATTCCCTAATTCCTCCTCCTGCTAAACTTCTGTTATCACAGCTGTTATCCCCTAAGGAGATCCTGAATTGCTGGTTATGCGTTCAGCTCTTCATCCCACGCAAATGCCAGGTTCTCAGAACTCCTGCTTTTCTCCTCGGAGTACCCCATAATTAAGCCAAAAGCCTATTCTGCCTCTTTAGTAGCACATTGGCGGAAGGAGTCTCAAGAATTTGGTCCACGTCATCATAGGGCAAGTTTCCAATCCAAGCTGCACTTATGGTTTTCTGAGGCCTTATTACACAAGACTTTCACTTTTAGCCACTCTGGGTGATACCTTTCTCCGACAGTCACTTTACTACCTAGTTGTATATCAATTATTGTGTATGCCCATTAGGATATCCGGGGCTAGCCCCTTTTACCCATATGAATACCAGAGCCTACACATCAATCCTCAGGCCAGCTCCCAGAATATGTGTAGAATCTCCTTTCGGACATGCTAGTAAGAAAATCAGCTAGAAGTAGAAGAGCTAGATATTATTAGAATAAGAAGTTGGTAACTATGAAAATAATGCACTATTATACTCCACTGTGTGTGCAGTGCTATTAGCACAGATAGGTGGCTTCTGGCCAGCCTGACCTCTGTGCAGACTGGAGTGACCAGACCACTATGAAATGGAGGGCAATTTGCACTGTTAGGGCTATTACAGCAGCATTCCCCATCCACACAAATGGAAACTGGAAGTCCACATGCTCACAGCAAGTCTAATCCAAATGGTATTTGGAAAGTCTGAGCACCCTTGAGTGCAAATTTGTGTGGATATAAAGATATATTACAGCACTATGAAGTGATCCACATAGTGGTTACAACACAAATGTTTCTAGGTTATCTAAAACATTACTACCATGATACAGGATTACTTTTGTCCATTTTAGGTACCATTAATCACTAACCAACCAGACTGGTATTAAAAGTCATTCTAAGGATACTGTGGGTTTTGTAAGGAAAAAGATAGCCCATCACAGATTGTAGTTTGACAGCGTCTGTTTAAGTGGTATTCAAAATTAATACTACATACTGCTACTGCTTGTTCTAAGCCTCATGTTCATGTTCTCTTTCTTTCCTTTGTTTAATTTTATATGAATTTGGTTAATCATAACAGGAGCCAGATTAACATCACTGGACAGTAAGTCTCTGATTTATATACCCAACAGGTACAACACAGACATTAGTCCAAGGTCCCACCATACAATCCTGACCTGGAAGGATTAAGTCCAGGTTGAGATGTTAATTCAGTCTCTGTAAGATCACGCCCTTGGCTTCATCCCTGAGACCATGAGTAGTGCCAAGTATATTTCAATAATAGACATTTATTCACTGGGGACCATTGTATCATTACTGGTAGTAATATTAGCATTGCACTTGGAAGTCCCAACCAAGATCAGTGCTCCACTACATGTACATTCATATAGTAAGAGACAGTTTCTGCTCCAAAGAGCTCAGTAGATACGAGATAAAGGAAGCATTATCATCCTCATCTTACAGATGGAGAACTGAGGCAGAGAGAAATTATGGTCACAAAGGAAGCCTGTGGCAAAAGTTGAGAACTGAACCCGAATGTCTTCAGTGACTTGTCCACATCATCATTCCTTCTCTCTGGCTATTGAAACAATTGTGACAGCTCTGAGTCACACTGACATTGCATCCCCACCGATATTGCAAAGAATACTTGGCAGGGCACAAGCACTAGTATATGAAGGCAGAATCAACAAGCTTTCCACCTAGTTTGGGTTGGCACTGAAAACAAGAGACGCCATACAGTAGGGAAAGGTGTGGCTTGGGGCTAGTGAGTTTTCAGGCCAGAGTAAGTGAGGCATATGCAGAGTTACAATGAAGAGGAGAGACTTTTGGCTACCAGGTGCTGGACACAATGGTGTCTGAGCCCTGGTCTACACTACAGGGTTGGGTCAAATTTAGCCGCGATAGGTCAATTTTAAAATGAATGCGTCTACACAAGCAACCCCGTTCCGTCGACCTATAGGGCTCTTAAAATCTACTTCTGTACTCCTTCCCAGCGAGGAGAGTAGCGCTAAAATTGACCTTGCTGGGTTGAATTTGGAGTAGATGCAAATCGACGTTATTGGCCTCCGGAAGCTATGTCAGAGTGCTCCAACATGACCACTCTGAACAGCACTTTCAACTCCGATGCACTAGCCAGGTACACAGGAAAAGCCCTGGCAACTTTTGAATTTCATTTCCTGTTTGGTCAGTGTGGCGAGCTCAGCAGCACAGGTGACCGTGCAGTCCCCCCAGAATCACAAACAAGCTCCAGCATGGACTGAAAGGATCTGGATCTGATCGCTGTATGGGGAGAAGAATCTGTGCAGGCAGAACTCCGATCAAAAAGAAGAAATGCTAATATATATGCCAAAATCGCACAGGGCATGGTGGAGAGATGCTACAACAGGGACACAGAGCAGTGCCGCATGAAAGTCAAAGAGCTTAGGCAAGCCTACCAAAAGACAAAGGAAGCAAATGGTCGCTCTGGATCAGAGCCCCATACATGCTGCTTCTATGATCACCTGCATGGGATTCTAGGCGGGAACTTTACCATGACTCCACCACTCTCTGTGGACACCTTCCAGGTGGGAGTCTCATGCAACACAGAGGAGTATTTTGTGGATGAGGAAGAGGAGGAGGAGGAGGAGAATGCGCAGTAGGCAAGCGGTGAATCCATTCTCCCCTGCAGCTAGGACCTTTTCATCACCCTGGAGCCAAAAGCCTCCCAAGGTGGGATCCCCGACCCTGAAAGCAGAGAAGGCACCTCTGGTGAGTGCACATTTGTAACTACAGTACAGGGTTTAAAAGCAAGAGTGTTTAATGTTTGATTTGCCCTGAAGACTTGGGATGCATTCGCGGCCAGTACAGCTACTGGAAAAGTCTGTTAACCTGTCTGGGGATGGAGCGGGAATCCTCCAGGGAAATCTCCATGAAGCTCTCCTGGAAGTACTCTGAAAGCCTTTGCAGAAGGTTTCTTGGGAAGGCTGCCTTATATCATCCTCCATGGTATGACACTTTATCAGGCCAAGCCAGTAGCAAGTAGTCTGGAATCATTGCAGCACAAAGCATGGCAGCAAATGGTCCTGGGTTTTGGTTACATTCAAGCAACATTCAGTCTTTACCTTTCTGTGTTACCCTCAGGAGAGTGATATCATTCATGGTCATCTGGTTGAAATTGGGGAATTTTTGTAAGGGAAAAGTAAAAGGACCCTGTTCATGCTGGGCTGTTTGCGTTTGGCTAAAAGGGATCATCCCATAGCCACGTGGTGGGGGGAGGGGTGAAGGGATCATCCCAAATAATCACGTGGAGGTGTGGTGGGAGGTGTGTGCTGCACATCCACCTGAAAACCGCAGCCCGACCTTTTAAATGGCAAACCAAACTGGCATTGCTTGCTATGGGAAAGGAGGGTGCTGCAGTTTGGAAACATTCCCACATGTTATGAAGGCATTAGAAGCCTAACCCGCGTACCCTTTGGCTTACCATGACTTACATGACCATTTGGAAACCAAATTCTGTTGCCCAGCCATGTGTGATGTGTCACCATACCAGCAGGTTCTCAACATAAAAGGCAAAATGCGACCTTGTACCTAAAGCAAATGTGCTGTCTGCCATGAATTGCTGGATTCACTGTGAAAGAGAGTCTCCCTTTTGTTCTCAGAAATGTATCATCTTAAATTTTACTCTCCCTTTTTATCTCCCCGCAGGTGCAAATGTTTCTGCACTCCCCCTATCATCTCCGTCCCTGAGGTTGGGGGAGGGAGGGGAGACTGACGACATGTACCCAAAACCACCCACAACAATGTTTTTGCCCCATCAGGCATTGGGAGCTTAATCCAGAATTCCAATGGGTAGTAGGGACTGCGGGAACTGTGAGATAGCTTCCCACAGTGCACCGCTCTGCGAGTCAATCCTAGTCACTCTAGCGAGGACACACTCCGCTGACTTAATGCGCTTAGTGGGGACATACACAATCAACTGTATAAAATCCATTTCTAAAAATCAACTTCTATAAAATTGACCTAATTTCACAGATATACCTTTAGTTGGAGTTCTAAGAAAGGAGTTTTTCTACCCACATGCTGAAGGATGTATGGAACACATTAAACCAATGTTCTTAATCAAGAGGAACAAAGAAGGTGAGGATAGGGGGACAAATAAGATTCCTAATGCACTAAAGATTCAGAAGTCACCGTCAGAGAAAAAGTATTTTCTTGTAATAACCAAATTATTTGTGTGTTGTAAGAAAAGGCGTTCTAGGTTAGCCATGCTAATATGGGGAAACTCCATAACCATACATGTGCACATACAAAAACCCATCATTTAAAAACTACTTGTTGTGGATGTTCACTGGACAAGAAAATATTCAGAGAAAAAATATATAATAGCAAGAATTTCCTATTAACAGCTCAGAGGATTCAGGCATATATATATAATGGCTTGATCGTTATTGTATTTCTATCAGCACGATCAGCATCATTTCTTTAACCTTACACTACAAGACTCCTGAAAATAATTCAGAGGAAAAAAAACTCTTCATTTCTATGTTTCTTACAAAATAACCAATTTTAATTGTATAAAGCAATGCCCTTTGAACATTGCATTCAATATACAGCTCTTTGGAAGCCATTTTGACATTCTTGCAGTGGTCAATGCATAACTATGTGGGACATAGAAACTACTCTAAAACAAGACCAACTCAGATTAGACGTTATGGAGAACCATTACAAGTTTTAAAGAAACTGCATGGGAATTTGAGTTTCCAAAAAGCTAGAATAAAGGAGGAATGACACTAAGGCTGATATTTTTATTAATTGTTTTTGTGGGGGGAGGGGGAGGAAGGGAAGGAGAGGAGAAGATATGTTTGAGAGTAGAATCTGGTGTACCCAAGAATAAGTGTCAATTAATACCCTTAATGTGGAGAATTCACCATAGCCCTAAACGATCACACTAAAGACATGTGAAATTTACATTAGACCTCCTGTTATTTACCTCACTAGGAAAAGGACTGTGCTAAACAGAAAAACAAACAAACCCACCAATTCATCAGGCTGTCAAACAAACTAAAGGAGGATATGAAGGCCAACAAGACCTTCAACATTATAATATGGTGTCAACATGGTAGGCACCACAGGCCTGATTCCCAACTCCGTTATACCAGTTTTTTGCCAATGGGAAGTCAGTGGAGTCACAAGGTGTAACACAGTAGTGAATTGGGCCCAGTATTTTCAATTGTTTGGTGCTCATTTATAGGACTATTACCAACAGAGTTAACCAGCCAAATTAGAAGCAGTCTGCTGTTAAGAATCTACAAGTGAATGCGATTTTCAGTGCAGAGATTTAGCCATACGATTCCAATTTATGCTGGTCCCACATTTAAATCCTATGCACTTTGTTCGAAGCATTTCCTAGAATTTTTTCCTATCTCTCCCTTTCTCCACCTACCCACCCACCATTACTTACTAAAGTTAAAAATCTGTCCTGGTACATTCTGATAATGAAATCCTAATGAAGACCTTGAATAAACTGTGCCACACCAAAATCAGATCATTCACATGTTCAGGGAATTTTTACTGCAGTGGCCAAAGCAAAAGACGTTGTTGTGCAGAGAGGTACTCATATGCATGGATCACAAACCTTTTTGAGACAGCATGTAAATGCACCCTTCATTTCACATAACTGTCAGGACAGGTTAATCAAAAACCCTCACTCCAACCCCACCCCCCACACTGTTAAGACAAAAGGCCTTGTGAACCTACCCAGGAGTTTTGAACTGAGTAGACAGAGGAACTTCGCCGAGTATTGTTTTGGGTAAGAGTGTGTGTTTGTATAAAAAAAGGCAGAACACACCTAACCAGAGAGAGAAACAGACAGTCTGAAGGAGCAACTGAAAGCACATGGGCTGACCATGGAAACCTAGGGAAGAGGTTTTTGAGTCAGAGGTGCAGGTTAAAAAAAGTGTCCTAGGTGCTGTGAGCAAAAGAAGTGGTTTTCTGTTATTTGATTATTTCTGTATTCACAGACACAGCACTTTGTCCAATTTTGTTAATAAAAAAACTGCATAGAAGAAATACCTGACTGTCATCAATTTCTCCTCCTAATTGGGACAACCAATTAGATCCCAAATTTTTGGCTAGCTGCTTAGATCAAAAAGGGTTAACAATGCTGTCCCAGGTTAGTTATGTTCCAGTCAGATATAATCTTGATGTAAACAAGCACTTAGCTCCAAAAGTGGACAGAGAGTCAAGTTTTTATTCTCAATGGGTTGTGAACAATTAGAAATAGACTTAATTAAGCATCATAGACTTGCCTAGAGAATAGAGGGTGATACAAGATGTGATACAGGAGGGCCAGGGAACAGTGGGAGAGTGCTAGATATATAAACTCAAGGCTAATTAAGGCGTGGTTCCCTATAGACTAGGGGAGGTGGCTGAAGGTTAATTGGAGCACCTGCAGTCAATTAAGGCCCTGTTAGGAACCGAATAAAACCCCCTGTGTTAGGCAGACAGAGGAGGAAGGAGAGAGGACTGGAGCTTGGGAGGTGTGTTGAAAGATTTGGAAGACCTGAGAACTGAAGTAAGGGAGACCCTGACCCAGCAGGACAGGGAGACTCCCTCCCCTCCCGTCCCCACCGCCCCACATCCAAGGATTGAGGGTAACCCCACCTAAGGGGGATGAGGGTAAGAAACCCGCAGGGGCTGAGAGGGGCTGGGACTCAGAGTGAGAAGCAAATCCAGACCCCTCCCCCGCTTCCCTCCTCTACCACCTTCCTGAGCTAGTAGCGGGGCCCTCGGCACCCAAGAGCAGGGGCCAAGGGGGGCATCTTAGCTCCATGCCCAGAAAAGCGCAGGACCCACCAGACTAAAATCGGCCATCTTGCCACATGTGGCATCTGCCGTGGGATTTCTGCACCATGAACATAGTCCAGGGGGGGTCACAACCACCCTGCCTCAAAATGAAGGATGTGGTCAAAGCACTGGGGTAAGACACTGCCGCCCAGCAGGAGGCTACCTGGGTCCAGGCAGCTGCCCAGCAGGAGGCCATTCAGCTGCAGCAAGAGACCAATCACCTGCTGATGACCCAGGCCACCCAAGATTGAGTCATGCTGCAGGAACTAGTGAACTAGGTGAAGGCCCTTGCAGAGAGGAGCCGCGGATATGATGGGACGCAGACCATACGGGCCAGCCACTATCTGCAGAAAGTGACGCAGGAGGATGATGTGGAGGCATACCTCCTGGCCTTCGAGAGGACAGCACGGAGGGAGGCCTGGCCCTGAGACCAGTGGTCAGGTGTCCTCGCCCCATTTTTGTGCGGGGAGGCCCAGAAGGCCTACTAGGATATGACTACAGAGGAGGTGGCAGATTACCCTGACTGAAGGCGGAGATCCTGGCCAGGGCAGGGGTAATAACAGCCCTGCAAGCCCGGAGGTTCCATGAACGGCAGTACTGCGAAGACAAGACACCATGATCACAACTATTTGACCTAATTCACCTAGCCCAGAAGTGGTTACGCCCAGAGGCTCTCAGTTCAGAGAAAATGATGGAGTTCCTGGTCTGGACCACTATGAGGGGACTACCCTCGGGCCTCCTAGCCTGGAGGCCAGAATGACCCCTCCACCTATGATGAACTGGTCACCCTAGTCGAGAGACAACTGGTAGCCCGTGAACTGTTCGAAACCCCAGGAGGTGGAACACGGTGTTTCAGGAAACCCCAAGGACCCAGATCATTGAGAACATCAGGAAAGCTATAGCCAGAAGAGCAGGCCCCAAGGAGTGGCTTGAGGCCCCAAGAGGACCTGGGGGTCCAGGGAGAGAGAGTTGGGGGAGCAAGTCAGAGGGCAACCTCTGGGATAAGATATCACTGTTAAGAGTTTGGGGAGTTGGGGCATATAGCAGCCCAGTGGCCCAATAGGAAGGAGTAATGTAATGCAATGTAATCTGGGGGATCCCGGGGACCAATGTGGACTAATCAGCCTGGTAGGGGTTGCAATGGCCTCACATGAGTACAGCAGGCCGGTAAAAATGAACAGCATCCAGACCATAGCTTTGGTGGACTCTGGGAGTGCTGTCAGTGGGGCAAGACCAACTGAGCCGGGCCAAGAACACTGGAGTGACATGTGTCTGTGGCACAGTAAATTTCTACCCCACAATTCCAATATGGATTGAGATCCAGGGAAACACTACAAAGATGACTGCAGGGGTGGTCCCCAAGTTCCCCTATCCGGCCTTAATTGGCAGGGACTTTCCTGGGTTCGAGAGCTTACACCCCCTTCTCCCCCCCCCCCCGCCCGCATTGAGTTAGGGGAGGGAATTAAACCCAGAGCAGAGTCTGAGCCACCCATGGATGACCCTACCACAATTTTTGCTGGATTTTCCCCTGAGCTATTTTCACCCCCTGGGAAGTCTTGGAAATCCAGATGGGAAAGGAAGGCAGACAAAAGACTAGGAACCAGGATTTTGGCAGCAAACCAAAGAGCTGCCCTAGTTGGGAGGAGGTCCTGAGGAGACCCAGAAATGGCCCCCAGCACAAGTGGAAGCACCCCAAGAGAAGGAGGGGAGCCCCTTCCAATAGAATCAGGCCAGATCGGTCCCGCACGCGACTGTTTTGGGCAGGACCAAGCCGATGACCCACTGCAAATGTGAGGGAGGAGGTAGTAGAAGTAAATGGTGAGCAAGTAGAAGGGAAAACCAAAGGCCCAGGGCCCTACTAGATAATCAATCGGGATCTGTTGTACTGGGTAGTGCCAATATGGGGGGGAAGTAGAAGAACAGCTCTTGGTACTATGGAAGCGCACAAGGGCCGTATTAGAGTTAGCTCACAGTCATCTGTTTGGGGGACATTTAGGAGTAGACAAGACCCTGGATAGAGTCCTAAGGAGGTTCTGCTGGCCGGGGGTATGGGCAGAAGTCAAGCACTATTGCACCTCCTGCCCAGAGTGCCAGCTGCATCGCGCCTGACATCAGTTAAGTGCCACGTTGGTACCCTTGCCTATAATTGAAGTACCTTTTGAAAGGATAGCAATGGATCTTGTGGGCCCACTAGAAAGAATGGCCTGGGGCCACTGAAGCATACTCATCATTCTGGACTACAGAATGGCTACATGGTACCCC
Organism: Lepidochelys olivacea; assembly: GCF_965140295.1. Classification (NCBI taxonomy): domain Eukaryota; kingdom Metazoa; phylum Chordata; order Testudines; family Cheloniidae; genus Lepidochelys; species Lepidochelys olivacea. Next base: position 40,225,565 of record NC_140414.1, on the reverse strand, counting down.
AAAGCCATTCCTTTAAGAAACCCCACGTCCAAGGTGATTGCAAAAGAACTGGTGCAGGTTTTTGCTAGAGTAGGCATCCCTAAGGAGATCCTGACAGACCAAGGGACTCCCTTCATGTTGAGAGTAATGAAAGACTTATGTACCTTGCTCCACATCCAAGCCTTGCAAACCTCGGTCTACCATCCCCAAACAGATGGTCTGGTTGAGCGACTTAACTGAACTTTCAAGAGCATGATCCGAAGGATGGTGGCCCAAGATGGAAAAGACTGGGAGGTGGGTGTTTGCAAGACAAGAAGTTCCCCAAGCATCTACTGGATTCTCTCCTTCGAGTTACTGTGTGGATGCCATCCACGTGGCATATTAGACATCGCGAAGGAAGAATGGGAGGAACAACCCAACCTGGGGAAGAACGTCATTACACATGTAGCCCAGATGAGAGAATGAATAGCCCAAGTGATCCCCATAGTACAAGAGCATTTGGAAAAAGCACAAGAGTCCCAAAGAACCTACTACAATCATCGGGCAAGAACACAGAAATTTCAATCAGGAGAACAGGTGCTGGTGCTGGTAACAACAACAGAAAGTAAGCTCCTGGCCAGTTGGCATGGACCCTATGAGACTGTGGAAGCCATTGGGGAGGTGAATTATAAGGTGAAGCAGCCAGACCGCCAAAGGCCAGAGCAGATATACGTCAACTTACGGAAAGCCTGGCATGATCGGGAGACATGCCTGGCTGTCCTGCCGGTTCCATCCCAGGCAGATGGCCCACAAGGGCAGGTAAAGATATCCCCCGAATTAGCCCCAGAACAACTAACAGAGGTTGTCGAAATGATCCAGAGGAACCAAGATGTGCTCTCCAGACAACCAGGCCATATGACGCTGATCCTGCACCACATCATCACGTGTCCCAGAGCAAGGGCGACAATAAAACCCTATCGCATACCAGAGGCAAAAAGAAAAGAAATTAGGGCAGATGTAAAGAAGATGCTGGAACTTGAAGTGATTGAGGAATCACACAGCCAGTGATCCAGTCCTACTGTCTTGGTCCCCAAGCCTGATGGCAGCCTGAGGTTTTGTAATGACTTCTGGAAGTTAAATGAGGTATCCCAATTTGATGCCTCCCCAAAACCACGTATTGATGAGCTGGTGGATCATTAGGTAAGGCTTAATACTTAACCACCTTGGACTTGACAAAAGGCTACAAGCAGATCCCCCTGGCTGAGGATGCCAAGGAAAAAACTGCTTTCTCTACGCCCGATGGCCTTTTCCAATATACCGTCCTCCCTTTTGGGCTCCATGGAGCCCCTGCGACTTTCCAACGATTGATGGACCAATTACTTTAACCCCATGCCAAGTATGCTGCTGCCTATTTAGATTATGTGGTAATCCATAGCCCTGACTGGGAGACGCACCTGGGTAAAGTGGAAACGGTACTAGATGCTCTTAGACAGGCTGGCCTCACTGCTAACTCATCCAAATGTGCACTAGGGTTAGCCGAGGCCAGATACCTTGGGTATGTAGTCGGAAGGGGCCTGGTGAAGCCCTAATGGAGCAAAGTGAAGGCAATACAGGAATGGCCCCGCCTGATCTGCAAGAAGCAAGTCAGAGCATTTTTAGGGATAGTGGGGTACTATCGCCGGTTCATCCCTCACTTTGCCACAAGGGCAGCACCTCTGACGGACCTGATAAGAGCTTGGGACCCGGAGATAGTTAAGTGGACTGAAGCGGCAGAAGCAGCTTTCACAGACCTAAGGATGGCCCTTTGCAGTCATCCAGTGCTCATAGCCCCAGATTTTAAAAAGGAATTCATCCTACAAACAGACACCTTGGAGGTAGGACTTGGAGCCGTCCTTTCACAGATGGTGGGGGATGAGGAGCACCCAATCCTTTACCTTAACTGAAAGTTCCTGCCCAGGGAGCAAGGATACACCATAGTAGAAAAAGAATGCCTAGCAGTTAAATGGACCATGGAGATTCTATGGTACTACCTGCTTGGGCGGAGGTTCACCTTTGTAACAGACCATGCCCCACTCCAATGGATGCACAAACAAGGAGAGGAATGCACGAGTGACTAGATGGTTTCTATCCCTACAACCTTTCCACTTCTGGATACAGCATAGAGCTGGAAGTCAACACGGCAATGCGGACAGCCTGTCATGACAATGCTGTCTCTCATCCAAAGTAGCCCAGCACCATGGTGTTGAGCAGTGCAGGGGGGGGGGGGAGGGAGATGATACAGGAGGGCCAGGGAGCAGTAGGAGAGTGCTAGATATATAAGCTCAAGGCTAATTAAGGTGTGGTTCCCTGTAGACTAGGGAAGGTGGCTGCAGGTTAATTGGAGCACCTGCAGTCAATTAAGGCCCTGTTAGGAACCTAATAAAACCCCCTGCATCAGGCAGATGGAGGAGGAAGGAGAAAGGACTGGAGCTTGGAGGTGTGTTGCGAGATTTGGAAGACCTGAGAATTGGAGTAAGGGAGACTCCCTTCCCCCAAGCATCTAAGGGGGAGGAGGGTAAGAAACCCAAAGGGGTTGGGAGGGGCTGGGACTTAGAGCAAGGAGGAAACCCAGACCCCTTCCCCGCTTCCCTCCTCTACCACCTTCCTGGGCTAGTAGAGGGGCCCTCGGCACCCAAGGGTAGAGGCAAAGGGTGGCATCTTTGCTCCCTGCCCAGAAAAGCGCAGAACCCCCTCAAACTAAAATCGTCCATCTTGCCACGAAGACATATCCCAAAACAATTAAGGTATTTAAGCAACAATGCACCAGAGGGCAGATATTGTAGGATAAAAGGTAAAAAGAAAATAAGCTAGAACCCAATTCACAATCACTGACCACTGTGTTAGATCTTTTTGTCAAATGCCAGGCTTTAGTGCCCCAAGAATAATAGGCAAAAAGATACAGGTTGAAAAAAATTAGATCTGAACTGTTGTTCAAAACACAAAATTCACTTTGAGTTTCCAAAAAAAGTTGAAAAATTGTACAAAAATAAATTCTATTGCACATGGCTACAATTCTTGGGTTTGGCCAAGACGAGAAATGACCAATTACCTCAAAGTACTGCACATTCAGTATGTCTATCCCAACCAGAAGCTGGAAATACTGGAAATCTATTGGGGAAAAAAAAGTTCTTTAAATGTTTGTCCAATTTTGCAAACTCAAAGTTGGGAAAGTAGAGATAAGAATTCAAAACAAGTTGCATCCCTGAACCTTTTGGAAAAAAAACACTCATTACTAGCTAGCACTAATCTCTTCAGTGAGATTGGCCATGGAAAGATGATCCAGAAAAGGGGTTAAGACACTGAGCCCTTAATAGATCATCAAAATAGCTTTAATAAGGCAGCTGTTGTTGGCACCACCAAAGTTTGCATATCAATTTAGGAGACATGGATATTTAGGTCTAGAATTGCTTAGTATACTTCTTAACTTTCGAGTGCTGAGGAATTCGGTTACTTGAAGGGACAGTCAGTGTTTGTGGGCCCACACTTCAGTAAAATAATACTCCCCACCTCCCACACATGTACATTTACCAGTATTCGTCAGATTTTTTTTAATCAAAGCATTGTGTTCACAGATATGCATAAATGTTTGTTAGTGCTATGTATGCACATACATGAAACCAACAGAGGGAATTATGTTATCTTCCCCTTACCAAAATTTTAGTCCAATGGGGGAAGTAGTTTCCCTGGGCAACTTACCCAGCACATTCAGTCACTTAGCCCTGGTCTACGCTGCGGGGTTAGGTCAAATTTTAAAATGAATGCGTCTACCCAACCAACCCCATTGACCTAATGGGCTCTTAAAATCAACTTCTGTACTCCTCCCCGGCGAGGGAAGTAGCGATAAAATCAATCTTGCTGGGTTGATTTTGGGGGAGTGCAGATGCAATTTGACAGTATTGGCCTCCGGGAGCTATCCCAGAGTGCTCCAACATGACCACTCTGAACTGCACTTTCAACTCCAATGTAGCTAGGTACACAGGAAAAGCCCTGACAACTTTAGAATTTAGTTTCCTGTTTAGTCAGTGTGGCAAGCTCAGCAGCACAGGTGACCAAGCAGTCCCCCCAGAATCACAAATGAGCTCCAGCATGGACTGAAAGAGAGACACTGAATCTGATTGCTGTATGAGGAGAAGAATCTGTACAGGCAGAACTCCGATCAAAAAGAAGAAATGCTAATATATATGCCAAAAATCACACAGGGCATCGTGGAGAGACGCTACAACAGGGACACACAGCAGTGTCGCATGAAAGTTAAGGAGCTCAGGCAAGCCTACCAAAGGACAAAGGAGGCAAATGGTCACTCCGGGTCAGAGCCCCATACATGCCGCTTCTATGATCACCTGCATGGCATTCTAGAGGGGGGCCCGACCACTACCCCACCACTGTCCATGGACACCTGCAAGGAGGGAGTCTCATGCAAAAACGGAGGAGTATTTTGTGGATGAGGAAGAGGAGGAGGAGGAGAATGCCCAGTAGGCAAGTAGTGAATCCATTCTCCCCGGCAGCCAGGACTTTTTCATCACCCTGGAGCCAATAGCCTCCCAAGGCGGGATCCTGACCCTAAAAGCGGAGAACGCACCTCTGGTGAGTCCACATGTGTAACTACAGTACAGGGTTTAAAAGCAATCGTGTTTAATGTTTGATTTGCCCTGAAGACTTGGGACAAGTACAGCTACTGGAAAAGTCTGTTAACCTGTCTGGGGATGGAGCAGGAATCCTCCAGCGATTCCTCAGGAAGCTCTCCTGGAGGTACTCTGAAAGTCTTTGCAGAAGGTTTCTGGGGAGGGCTGCCTTATATCGTCTTCCATGGTAAGACACTTTACCAGTCCAAACCAGTAGCAAGTAGACTGGAATCATTGCTGCACAAAGCATGGCAGCGAATGGTCCTGGTCGCATTCAAGCAACATTCAGTCTTTATCTTTCTGTGTTACCCTCAGGAGAGTGATATCATTCATGGTCATCTAGTTGAAATAGGGGAACTTTTGTAAGGGAACAGTAAAAGGACCCCATTCTGGGTTGTTTGCAAATGGCTAAAACGGATCATCCTGGAGAATAGCGACGCAGCAGGAGGAGGGGTGAAGGGATCAGCCCAGATAATAGCCATGCGGTGGCGTGGGGGGAGGTGTGTGCTGTACATCCACCCGAAAACTGCAGCTCCTCCTTTTAAATGTGAAATCCAACTGTCATTGTTTGCTCTGGGAAAGGATGGCGCTCCAGTCTGAATCCATTCCCACAAGTTATGAAGGTGGAAGAAGCCAACCCTGCATACCCTTTGGCTTACCATGGCTGCCTGGAAACGAAGTTATGTTGCCCAGCCATGTGTGATGTGTAACCATACCGGCAGGCACTCAATATAAAAGGTAAAATGTGACCTTGTACCTAGAGCACATGTGCTGTCTGCTGTGAAAGAGTCTCCCTTTTGTTCTCAGAAATGTATCATCTTAAATTTTACTCTCCCTTTTTATCTCCCCCCAGGTGCAAATGTGTCTACGCTCCCCCTATCATCTCCGTCCCTGAGGTTATCGCAGATTAGAAGGCGAAAAAAAACACACTCACGATGACATGTTTTCCGAGCTCATGCAGTCTTCCTGCACTGATAGAGCACAGCTTAATGCATGGAGGCATTCAGTGGCAGAGGCCAGGAAAGCATTATGTGAGCGCAAAGACCAGAGGCAGGAGGCAATGCTGAGGCTAATAGGGGACCAAACTGATATGATGAAGCGTCTGTTGGAGCTGCAGGAAAGCCAACAAGAGCACAGACCGCTGCTGCATTCACTGTACAACTGCCTGCCCTCCTCCCCAAGTTCCATAGCCTCCTCACCCACAAACCCAAGAACATGGTGCCGGGTGTGGGGGAAGGCTCCTAGCACCCAGCCACTCCACTCCAGAGGATGGCCCAAGTAACAGAAGGCTGTCATTCAAACAGTTTTGATTTGTAGTGTGGCTACAATAAGGAACATGCCCTTGTCCTTCTCTCCTCCCGCACCCCACCCGGGCTACCTTGTCAGTTATGTCACTTTTTTTTTTACACTATTTACTAAATCGAAGCGGGGGAGGGTGGTTGGCTTACAGGGAATTAAAATCAGCAAAGGGGGCATGTTTGCAGCAAGGAGAAACAGACACAGCTGTCACACCATAGCCTGGCCAGTCATGAAAGTGGTTTTCAAAGCCTCTCTGATGTGCAGCACGCCTACCTGTGCTCTTCTAATTGCCCTAGTGTCTGCTCAAAATCGGCCGCCAGGTGGTTTGCCTCAACCTCCCACCCTGCCATAAATGTCTCCCCCTTACTCTCACAGACGATATGGAGCATACAGCAAGCAGCAATAACAATGGGAATGTTGGTTGCGCTGAGGTCTAATCTAGTCAGCAAACAGCACCAGCGAGCTTTTAAACATCCAAAGGCACATTCTACCACCATTCTGCACTTGCTCAGCCTATAGTTGAACTGCTCCTTACTACTGTCCAGGCTGCCTGTGTATGGCTTCATGAGCCATGGGAGCAAGGGGTAGGCTGGGTCCCCAAGGATAACTATTGGCATTTCAACATCCCCAACAGTAATTTTCTGGTCCGGGAAGTAAGTCCCATCTTGCAACTGCTTGAACAGCCCTGAGTTCCTAAAGATGTGAGAGTCATGCACCTTTCCCAGCCATCCCACGTTGATGTCAGTGAAATGTCCCTTGTGATCCACCAGTGCTTGCAGCACCATTGAGAAGTACACCTTGCGGTTTATGTACTGGTTGGCAGGTGGTCCAGTGCCAAGATAGGGATGTGTGTTCCATCTATCACCCCACCACTGTTAGGGAACCCCATTACAGCAAACCCATTCAGTAAGACCTGCACATTTCCCAGAGTTACTACCCTTGATAGCAGAACGTCAGTGATTGCATTGGCTACTTGGATCACAGCAGCCCCCACAATAGATTTGACCACTCCAAATTGATACCCAACTGACTGGTAGCAGTCAGGCGTTGCAAGCTTCCACAGGGCTATCGCCACTCGCTTCTCAACTGTCAGGGCCACTCTCATCTTGGTATTCCTGCGCTTCAGGGCAGGGGAAAGCAACTCACAGAGTTCAAGAAAAGTGGCCTTATGCATGCAAAACTTTCATAGCCACTGCAAGACTATGCGGTCCCCCCAGTCTGTGCTTGTTTGCCGGGCCCAGAATCGGCGCTTTACTATATCAACCAGCCCCACTGCCGCCATGATGTCCCAATTGCCAGAACCCTTGCTTTCAGGAATGTCTGAGTCCATGTCCTCATCACAATCATCCTTGTGCCGGCGTGTCTTAGCCCGGTTCTGCACATACTCCAGGATAATGCGCGAGGTATTTGCAATGCTCTCAACAGCAGCAGTGAGCTGAGCAGGCTCCATGCTTGGTGTGGTACGGTGTCTGCAAGGGTAACCCAGGAAAAAAGGCGTAAAACAATTGTGTACCATTGCTTTCACGGTGGGAGGGAGGGGCGACTGATGACATGTACCCAAATCCACCCTTGACAATGTTTTTGCCCCATCAGGCATTGGGCGCTTAACTCAGAATTCCAATGGGCAGCGGGGACTGAGGGAACTGTGGGATAGCTACCCACAGTGCACCGCTCCATAAGTCGATGCTAGCCATGGTATTGAGGACACACTCCGCCAACTTAATGTGCTTAGTGGGGACATACACAACTGTATAAAACTGATTTTTAAAAATCGACTTCTATAAAATCAACCTAATTTCGTAGTGTAGACATACCCTTAAAGGAGCAGGTTCCTTGTCTATGGCTGTTCTCTGCAGATAGAAGCTGATGAGGCACAGCTCCCCACAACTGTGAATAGTCTGGCCTTGCTATCACCACAATAAATCCAAATGGCCTATCACTCTCCAGATTCAGTTCCTGCTGTAAGGGGGTTAATAACTTTCCCTCCGAGTGCACTAGGGAACAGCAGGAATCATACTGCTTCCTGGTGTTCATGCCGAGATGTGTTCCTCCACAGTGTAGGCCACTACATATATTCCACAATCCGGCCTCTGGGGCAAGCATTTTTAAAATTGCCCTACCAATAAAACCTTGAAAAACACTTGCTCTAAACATGGTGTGACTTACTAGGATTCACATGGTACTGGGTTTGTATTTTACAGATACAAAATAAATAGCAGCAAGGAGTGGCTATAAATGAAATACATTATAGCCCTCTGCATGCTAAGGGGCTGGTCACAGTTTAATTGGTTCAAGGAGAACATAATTTGGGGAGAGTTTTGTTTGTGACACTACTGTATTTCTTCTGTGGGCACACTTTGAAAACATCTTTCTAGTGGCTCTAATCTACCTCACATAACAACCATATATACGAGCTAGACTGCAGCTTTTTAAAATCATGAGCTAGTAGAAAGGGAAGAGATAACAGTAAACAATGCAATGATCTTTCAAACTTAGATTACCATCTTTCCTCGGGAGAGGGGTGTCTCTGAAAACCCTTAACTCTGTATGGGTTGTGTGCATATAAATGCATGGGTGTCTTTGAAGAATTCTAGCTACTGTTTCCCAACATCTGTGCCCGAAGCTGGTTTTCCAACACAAATTTCCAGCTTCATACCACAGCTGCAAAGAAGCTGATAGTTGGCATAGCAAAATCAGCCCTTGTGTGTAGTGCACAAACACTGAGGCTAAAGTTCCAAGTGTTTTACAAAAGGAAATCTTGAGAGAGCAATTCCGTGATGTCTTCAAAGGGAGTTACAGAAAACTGCAAATCAGGTGAATTATACATGAAAACACCACTAATCAGAAAATAAAAAGCAACTTCAAATATACTATCTCTTGTGAGAGAAATACCATATTTCTGAGATCACATATGTAAATAATATTTCATTTGTTTTGCTTCTTTACTTTGTATCTGTATCATTATAAGGAGATTTCCTCTTACTTTTATATTAATTAGAATGGTTTCATTTTAAAAGCATTATAATTGGAACCTTTTCTTCTAATTTATTGTGGGGTTATTTGTGAAGTTTCCAAGTACATAGTTTTTTGGACATTTTTTAATTAAAATTAAACAGCTGTTTATTAGCCAGAAAATATACATTAAACCCTTTACCCACCAATAGTATATGCTGGAGTTCAGGTCTCCAATCTCTACAGTCTATAAGGAATTATGACAGATTGACATTATATCTATAGTTCTTATTAGATTTGAAAGAATGCACTAAATATATTCAAAGCCATTTTTATGCATCATTGCACGCACATTCAACAGTTTTGAAGAATTAAGTCCATAACACAGAAAATGAAGTGTACCCAAATAATTATTCAACAAAAATCACTGAGGGCTTAAAGTAATTTGACCATCACCCAAATCACTTTGATAAAATAATTATTCATTCAGACTAATTGCACACCTGATTCTGAAACTAACCTCACAGTTTGTAACATTAAGTAGAGATTAAAAAGTTAAGACACTGCTGTGAATGCAATAAGAAAAATGCAATTATTTGTTCACCATCGCTTTGATAGATGTGGCATGCTATCTTGACCTCCTGAATTGCAAGAGTCAGATCCCATTTGTGCTTCAGCACTGTAAAAACCCTTCACCTTCTATCTTTAGTTTTGTCACCATCTCCCAAGTCTTCCTGTTGGTGCTTAGCTCCACACTCATTAAAAAACATCCTAACCACCCATGTGCAGCAGTACATCCTCTCCTTCAGCTGGATGGCAATATGCACAAACTGTATTGCAAATGTTAACCCTGATCGCAGATCAAGAATTAAGCCCATACATATAATGCTTCTAATTATTTCCCTTTAAAGAGAGTAATTGGAAGATACTGACATTTCTGCATTGAAGTTTCCTTCAGGCTTCATTTTGGTCATAGAAAAAAACTCAGTAGTTATGTAAACCACAGTTTGTTCTTATTTTTTGTGGTAATATCTAGAAGCCCCAGTCAGTGATTTGGGCCCCCTTGTAGTAGACACATATATAACAGCTCTTAGCACTGCTATTCTTTCTCCCTTTTCTTCCCTAACACCTCTATTCAAAGGTATGGCTGTCCCCAATCTGAAGAAGTCTTAATATCTTTTCCACCTACCCTACCCCAGCCCAGCCCAGCCAAAGCACCCAATGCAGCTATAATTTGGCTCCAAATGCCCTATACTCTCCAGTTTCAGAAATAAGTCACAGAAAGCACTTGCCAAGGTGCTCTATTTTCAGTTTCAGCTGAAAGCAGCTAAAGTTTTGGGTTTATGTTTTGATTCTTATTTTATCCAAATTGGTGTGCCCATCCCTGCTTTTCACCTTGTTCCTGACCAAATTAACTATTATTAGAAACCATTAACAAGGCCAATTTTCTATTTTTCATTCTAGATACCAGTAAGTACCCATCCTAGAAGTAGGAAATGGAAATCTACTGTATATTGGGTCTACTAGTTTGACCAGGGCAGATAGGTACAGACACAGGAAGGCATGCTTATTGGCCTAACCAAATCCCAGCCAGTCACCTTCCCCAAAAAATTCTCATGGGGAACCACTCCTACTCACAAAGAGGGAAGGGGACTCCTAAATCCTTGACTCCTAACCCCATGCCAATTAAAACTCTGTGACTAAGGGAGTTATTGGATGGTACAATATATGAGTACCATTCCAGTGCAGGGATCTTGTGGAAGAGTGCGCTCACGACTGGCATGCTCTCCCGTGGCTGGGCACGCATGCCATAACTGCTCTTTCCTGGCTAGTGTCTCCTTGTTAACAGTCATTCTGCTCTTTCAGATGTACAGCTGTTTCCAGGGCCACTTCCTACTCCTGAGCTCCTTTATTGCTTACTTTCAGCCTGCATTTAACAGAACCTCTCCTCTGTTTCTCAGACCTCTGTCTTCTTCCCTTCTTTCTCTGCTGGAACACAACTCCTCAGGACTGCCTCTCTGTGCCTTGTCCCTTTTCCAGGATCCATCATAGGTCCTTTGTCGGGGCCCCAGTGTACTGACAACTTCAATTGCTCTCTCTGATCATGGTTTCTAAGAACTCAACTGTTTAGCCACAACATATCATATACTAGTTCCTTTGGTTTCCACCTCCTGGTCTCCTAAATGGATTGGATAATGAGGTTTCAATTGTTTTAAGTTTTCATATTATTTCCAAATCATAATTAACAAGTCTCTTATGATATTAAATTTGTCCCGTGTGACTGGGTACAGTCGCTCTTTTTCAGCAATGTACTGAACCTGAGCAAATACTATTGTTGTTGCCTCTATTACAATGTACCTAAGGACAGGAAGAGAAAGGTTTTATCTCTTCCACCCCTGTAAACTACATGGGATACTGACGTGAAATACAGCAAACAGAAAACTTCAGAAAAACAGAAGAATGTTTGGTCACCAGCCAATTCAATTAGAGAAACCTCCTTGTGGACCAAAGCCAGACAAGACAGAGAAAAATCACAGCAAAACAACCAACCAACAAAATAGAGCAGTCTATGACAAGTAATTTTATATCCCTTTTCTTTCTTCTGATAAATGTATTTCTTCACTAAAACTAAATTAGAGTAAATTCAGAGCTAAGTCTGGTAAAGGACTGGCCTCACACAACCAAAGTTGGAAGGAACTAGGGTGTCACCCGCCCACCATTATACTCACCTCCAACACATTCATAAACCCAACGAGACTTAGGGTGACAGTATGCAGGTGCCTCAACAGGCATGGAACCTTCTAGAAGGTTCCAACTCAGATCTGAACCTCAGGTTTACTTAATAGTGAGTATGCACAGAGGTCACTTGAAGAGCTGCTGTTGCCTAGAATATTGGCCAATATTAGCCAGTGGATCAATACTAAAGATGGACAGATGATCTGTTTTGATTTTTGGCAAAATCTCAGTAATCCGGGTTGACAAACGCAAAGCTAAAACCACTCTAGGCTTTGATGTTGATTTTGGTTTTGAATTCAAGACTTACTGAAATACACTATATGAGCAACTATATTATAGTCACAGTGCAATAGGTGCTCTGTAGAGCATTATGAAGATAAGGTCTCTTTTCTGAACAATAAAGCATCGTGGCCTATGTATGTCTTGTCAAATTTCAATTATTTTTAAATCACCCTGTTAACTTTCCTTATGTGACAGATCATTAGTGACAGAGTCATTCTAAAATAATAAAAAACAACAAGGAGTCCAGTGGCACCTTAAAGACTAACAGATTTATTTGGGCATAAGCTTTCGTGGGAAAAAACCCACTTCTTCGTTTTTACCCATGAAAGCTTATGCCCAAATGAAGCTGTTAGTCTTTAAGGTGCCACTGGACTCCTTGTTGTTTTTGTGGATACAGACTAACATGGCTACACCCTGATTCTAAAATAATATTCTCCTTTGAACATTTTTTGCCCTGAAAAAATCTGCAAAAAAGTTAACTACCTAGACTTTTTGAGAGGACCCATTACTAGGGCTGGCTGGAAAACCAAGAATTCATATTTCATAAAAAGAGGTTTTGAAATATGTTTTCATTCTCCAGCGAGACAAAATGAGATGGACTTGAAATTTGAGGAGGGGGAGGCACACAGGATACACACAGTAGCAAGAGAGGCATTTCAGAATAGTCAATAACTGGTCATTATAGCACTCTGGATGTGGGAGAGCCAGGTTCAAGTCTCTGCTCTGCCTGATTCCACTAGGCTATAAAAATCTCACACTCTCCTGTTGAAGCTATTTTGCTTTGTATAAATTATTAAAAACATTCATTGGGCCAGAGAGAGAGAGAGAGAGAGAAAGACACCCACACATTAACTTCCACATCTCAGGTGGGTGCCCTAACCACCAGGCTATTCAGGGGAGGACAGTCTCTCTCTCTCGAAATTCCATCCTGGGCCTGATAAATCTTCCCAGTAAAATTTTTTTCAAAACCAGTATGTTTCCGCAAAACGTTTTGTTTAAAAGAAATTGGTATTTGCTAACAAAAAAAGTTTACTCAAAATATTCCCAACCAGCTCTACCCATCACCTCTTAATATAAAGGTTTAAATCAGAGCCTACAACTTAAATCACTAGCTCCAAATATAAACCTCATCTTTACTTTTCTGTCTCCAGCTTCTTCTGTATTGCATTTACTCAAATGAGCGCCACCTGTTTTCAATAGCAAAATAACTTATTAGTAAAATGCTCTCAATTAACCTTTAACAACCATACACTGCATTACAAAAAGATTATGCAGATCAGATGAGAGTCCATTACAGAGAGGGAATTTGAAGTATACATACTCAAAGTCCATTACACCATAAACTTGTGTAAAATACCTCAGCAGGGCACCTTCAGTATTTTCACTATATCTGAAAAAATCTGGGTGCACACTAATATTTGCCAGAGCTACCCACATGGCTGAGTAACCAAGCAATAAACAGCAAAGTGATGGTCATTCCAGGCTTTACAACACTCATCTTAGTCTGGTGTAATCTAAATGATTGAAGTGGAGTTATTCCTGCTTTACACCAGGCTAAGTGAGAGGAAATTGCAGCTGTATATATATATATATATATATATATATAAATAAATGAAGGAACCAAGTTATTTTATACAAGTTCAGGTTTAACACTAATGGGAACTAGTCGTATTGAAATGGGAATATAATCTCTCTAGAATTCTAAAGGAGTATGGTAATGAGGGGGATTATAACATGGTTTTAAATAAAACCAAAGTTCCAAATAGCTTATACAGCAGAGTCCATTAACAAAGCCTTGCAATCAAGACTTTGTGAAGTATGACCACTCCAAGATTTCAGTCATTGTTCTATATTTTTATTTTATGTCCTTTTTTTTCCAAAATGTATAGATTAATAGGAACATAAGTATGGCCATACTAGGTCAGACCAATCATCCATCTAGCCCAGTATCCTGTCCTATCTTTTAACCAGTTACTGATCCATGAGAAGACCTTCCCTCTTATCCCATGACTGCTTACTTTGATCTGGTGTGGCTCCTTGTCAAGAAGACTTTCTGAAAGTCCAAGTGTGCTATATCAACTGGATCACTCTGTCCACATGAGCTTGACAGACTCAACAATATCTGGAGTGGCTCTGCACCATGAGTACCAACCACAGGACAGACTATTAAGAAGCAAGGCACAAACTTCAAACTGGTTGTGAGTTCTATACTTACATTTCACCAGCTGAGTACCAAGTGTGAATTCCTCAAGCGCTATAACAGCCTTAATATGGAGCCACAGACAGTCCCCTGGGGCACCCCATTCTATCTTGCCACCTAAGTAAGCTTGCCTTTCTGATAGATGGTCCCTTATACCAAAAAACAAACAAAATAAATTCCAATAATATTCCAGTTAGTCCCAGTCCCAAAAGACCAGTCACTTTCCCCAGGTCAATTACACGTCAGATCCTACACCAAAAACAACACTTGTAGCTAATTCTATAATGAATTAACTAAAAATGTATTAACAAAAAAAAATGAAATAAGAGATATTTAAAAGGTTAGAGCAGGTAAAGATACACACACAAATAAGTTACAGTCTTAGGTTCCATAAGATGGTAGAAGCTCCTACAAAAAGCAAGCTCTGTGTGTCCTTTAGGGCTAACCCAGGCCAAGCACTGGGGATCTTTTGCTCATGCATAGTAATTCTTGCCTTCCTCCAAGGTCCACGGAGCATAAAAGATCCAGTTTCTTCTTGTCAGGGATTTTTATTTCCTTCCCCCAGAGTTTATGCTGATGGGAAGAATCCTCGTGGATGTCTCCTCTTCTTGGGTATAGGGGGAGCAATTAATAAAATCTTTGTTCTTTGATGTTTCTGAATGGCTCATTTGATTTCAAGGGGTCTTCTTGGTGGGTAGGACCTAACACCTTCTGTAGGAAGCCAGCATTTTACATTAGTTAAATGAGCTGGCACTAGGTCTGCCAACATCACAAAGTACCTCAAAGAATTCTAATAAATTGGTGAGGCATGATTTCCCTTCACAAAAGCCATGTTGACTCTTCTTCAACATATTATGTTCATCTGTGTCTGATAATTCTATACTACTATAGTTTCAACCAATTTGCGTAGTACTGAAGTTAGGTTTACTGGCCTGTAATTGCTGGTATCGCACTTGGAGCCATTTTATTTTTTTAAAAATGGTGGTATATTAGCTATATTCCAATCACCTGATTCAGAGACCTATTTAAGTGAGAGGTGACATACTTCAATTACAGATTTCAGAGTAGCAGCCGTGCTAGTCTGTATTCGCAAAAAGGAAAGGAGTATTTGTGGCACCCTAGAGACTAACAAATTTATTTGAGCATAAGCTTTCGTGAGCTACAGCTCACTTCATCCAATGAAGTGAGCTGTAGCTTACGAAAGCTTATGCTCATACTTCAATTAGTAGCTCTACAAATTCATATCTGAGTTCCTTCAGACTCTTGGGTGAATAACATCTGGTCCTGGTGACTTATTACTGTCTAATTTATCAATTTGTTCCAAAAAAATCCTCTGACACCTCAATCAGAGACAGTTCCTCAGATTTGTCAACTAAAGAGAATGGTTCAGGTGTGAGAATCTGCCTCACATCCTCTGCAATGAAAATTAAAGCAAAGAATTCAATTTGCTACTCTGCAATAGCCTTTTCTTCTCTAAGTGCTCCTTTAGCACCCCTTCAGCAACTATATGTCATTCAAATATTTGATACTACAAGATGCTACTTTATGAAAAACTTATCTGAAAATAATTAGATGCTGCAAAATAATTATGAGAGATTGGTAAAGTGCCTTGCTGATTAAGAAACAATCTTCATAGTTCTGTCATGGTTTATAGGGTGCTACATTTTTGGAATATGTTCCTATTCTCAAACTAATCCTTTTCTTCAACAGCAATGGCTAATTGCATTATTGGGCTCTATCATGGCAGAATTTGTTTGGGCTAATTTTTCCATCCGCACCACACATTTGTGGTTTCGCCACTCATAAATTATGTCTATGTACCTATCATATGAAGATGAATGTGCCACATTATCACGCCAACCACTGTGACATAGCCCCTAATAAACACAGCCGGCAAGAGGAGAGCATAAAAGGAATGAGAATATGTTGTTGCTTAAGGACCAATTTAATCTTTTCAAGAGATCTTTGTTTCTAAATAAAGAAGCAAAAATTCAATTAAGAGCAGAGGCCTAACATATGAATGTCATTTATATGGTTAAGCAGAGATAACACACTGTTCTGCATTTAATCCCCTGCACACAGCACTAAACCAAATGTGAAACTGAAACGTTGGTGACAAATTATCCACAGCTTCATGAAGTTGTACAGCTTGTTAATTATTACTCGAGTTGCAAACTGCCTAGTCCTCTGCTCTTTCCTCTCCTGGTAGGGAGACTTATTAAGAACCTCTTAAGAAGAAAGATGCTCAAATACTCGAGCAAATGTGACATGATGGACAGCAGCAGGTCACTTCTTTTCATCTTGTATGTCAGTCAGCAGCCAGGTAAGTCTGTAGAAGTAATGCAGTGAGAAATATCTGCACTGTTATCACAAGGCATGCCACAGAAAGTGTGTGCATATGATGGCCTGTACCACTACATTTTATCAGGTTTCATTTCAGATCAGATAATGTGTCTGCAAGCCTGCTCGGATGGTGCAGATTTTTTTTCACAGCATTGGGAAAGCCTGAAACGTCTTTACAGGGTTGCTAATAGCACTATGAAGGTTAGAACACGATAATATTTCGAGTATTAAGTGCTACACCTACTTGCTCAGATAACAATACTTGATGCACAATGTGTGGACAAGACAGGAGCATGGCCCTACCTGTGCTGACTGACATACAAGATAAAAAGAAGTGACGTGCTGCTGTCCATCATGTCACATTTGCTCGAGGCAAATGCTCACAGAGGATTGTAATGAATCCCGAGTGGAGGCTGCCGCACTGGTTAATGACCAAGAGTAGTTAATAAAGCTAACTGGATACCAGTTTTACACAGGAGCTGCAGGATCAGGTAAATACTTAACCCAATTTTCCTGGATTCACGTGAACCTGTTTTGCAACTTTATATATTCTATTGGGTAGAGCACTATATCTGGCATATGTCGTTCTGCTACAACTTTTTAAATACAACAAAATTATATATAATGTATAAACAAAGCAGGGCTTCGTTCAACAAGTTAGTAACTTGAAACCCACTTGCATATTGTCAGAGATCACTTATCTTTTTGTTTGGGGGCTGCATTGCAGATTAACATCAGTGCCTCAGTTTCCCCTCATTCTTGAGTATTTGGGTAATCTGATGTGATTTAGGTGCTTTGACCCTCTAGATAGAATAAAAGTCCTCCCCCCTTCCAGGGTAACCCAAAGTCTCACACAAATTCAAAATGAAATGAACTACCTCTGCTTCGATCCAGACTCTGTATTGGTAAAAGCTCTCAGTTGTGATCCTGTCCATCTTCTCCCCTCTCCAGGGTGTAGCACCACTTTCCCCCAAGACATAGCTTCCTTTCCAAGTCCTTCTCTTTGGTTGCAGGTTTTTTTCACCCTCACTGTCACTAGTTAACACCCAGGAAAGTCGCGGCCAAGGGCAGCTTTAATGTGGGTTCATGGGTGCAACTGTACCCACAGAATTCATGAAACCAAGGATATAAAAACAGGCAGACATAATTCTCCTGGCCCTGTGGTGAGGAGAGTCCCCAGGGAGTGGGGTTGGACAGCCAACCCTGCACTACCCCAATAGGCCAGCTCCTGTCCCACAAGGCTGGGCCCAGCTTCCCACTTTGGGCACTGCAACCTGGTGCACAGGGTCCTAACACCACTCCGATTTGGCCAGCCACCCTTCTGTCCAGAGGGAGGAACTGGGCCCAGCCCCATGGGACAGGAGCTGCCAGTGCAGGGCGAGTGTGGGGCAGGCTTACTCTGTCTCCCCACCTTGTGCCTTCCCTCTGCAGTAGGCTGGGATGAGGGTTGTGGTGCTGGTGTGTCTGGTTGGTGTCCCCTTGGCAGTTTAGTATTGTGCACCCATTGAATCGACAGGCTATATATACCCTTGGCCCTGCCCTTCTTTTACTACAGACTCTAGCCCCCAACCCTTTACCATAGGAGTTGGCCCTCAAACATCAAACTGCTCTGCTTTACAGGGCCACCTTTTACAATGCCCAGTCTCTGCCTTTTTTCAGGCCTTCTTCCCAGCCTTTCCACGTGTCTCTCACAGGGTGACCAGATAGCAAGTATGAAAAATTGGGATGGGGGCAAGGGGTAATAGGTGCCTATATAAGAAAAAGCCTTGAATATCGGGACTGTCCCTATACAATCGGGACCTCTGGTCACCCTACTCTCTCACCACAGGGACTCACTGCCAGTCTCAGTTCAGACCCCTGGGTCCTGGAGCATTCTGATGATCTGCTGCTCTTCCCAGATCTGGTGATGCGAGGGATGATTCAGTAGTTAGGGCAGTCGTCTGGGACTTAGGAAATCCAGTTTCAAGTTCCTGCTCTGCCACAGACTTCCTGTGTGACCTTTTTGCAAGACTGAGACACAGAAACTGTTACCCACCTATAAAATGGATAAACAGCTCCTTCCTAACTCACAGGGATGTTGTGAGGATAACTACATTAAAGGAATCTGAGGCCTTCAGAGTATACAGGAAGCCTGAGAGGGCTGAGAAGCAAGCAGCGGCTCTACGCTCAGGCCCAAGGAGGCGCAGCAGAGGTGAGTTGGGATGGGGGGGGGTGGGCACAAGGAGGGCTGCCCGCACCGCAGCAGGTAATCCAGGGGGCACGCAGGGGAACCGCTCCTTGCCCTAGCTCACTTCCGCCTCCACCTCCCTGGGCCTGAGTGCGAAGCTGCTGCTTGCTTCTCAGCCCTCCCAGGCTTCCCGTGCAAACAGCTGATTCGCAGGAAGCGGGGGCGAAGAAGCAGAGCGTGACAGTGCGTTCAGGGGAGGAGGCGGAGGCGAAGCGGAGGTGAGCTGGGGCCAGGCTTGGGGCAGGAAGCTGCCGGTGGGGGCTCTGCACCCACCAAATTCTCCCCGTGGGTGCCCCAGCTCCGGAGCACCCACGGAGTCTGTGCCTAAGGCATCACTTTTGATGTGATCAGTGGGGAAGCAGCCACTCCCCCCAGCTAGGCTACCTCACCCCTTCCCAAGGAGCCAGAGGGACCTGCCAGATGCTTCGTGGGAGCTGCCCTAGGTAAGCACCGACAGGACTCCCCACCTCGCCCCCTGGCAGGTCTCTCTGGCTCTTAGGGGCAGGGCGGGGTGGGCACCCACTACGGTGGCCCACAAGACCCTCCTGCCTGGTTCTGGGGGCAGTCAGGGGACAGGGGACGTGGGTGGATGGGGCAGAGGTCCCGGGGGGAGTATCAAGGAACGCGGGGGGTTGGATGGGGAAGGAGTCCCGGGGGGAGGGGCAGGGCCACGGCCTCCTCATGGGATGAGGGAACCAGTTGTTAAGATTTTGGCAGCTCATCACTGGGGCAGTCTATCAATCACTGATGTATCTGCTGCTTATAATTAAGTCAGTGAGGCCACCATGACATTAGAGGTAAGTCAACCAATCACTATCCAGCTTTTCCAAAATAATGCAAAATAATTCCTAAATAATGGAAATGCTAATATAGGATCCACTTAAAAGGATAGGAATATAATTAATGCCCATCAACATGGTTTTATGGAAAATGGGGCTTGTCAAATGAACCTGATTTCATTCTTTGAGGAGATTACAAGTTTTCCTGTTAAAAGTAACTGCATATAGATGTGACTTTTTGTATGGTGTTTGATTTAGTACCTCATGACATTGATTAAAAAATTAGCACTATACAATATCAATAGAGAACATGTTAAATGGATCAAGAACTGGCTAATTGACAGATCTCAAAAAGTATGTCATCAGTGGCAAATCATCATCAAATAGGTGTTTCAGGTGGGGTTCTGCTGGGATCAGTACTAAGCTTAGTTGCTGAAAGCGTTCAGTGGCATCATCTGGAGGTCAATATAAATATTGCTGATCAAAGTTATGGATGACAAAGACTGGTAGAGTGGTAAATAATGAGAACAGGGCAGTCATACAGGGTGATCTGGATTTTCTGGTAAACTAGGACAATTCAAAGAAAAGGAATTTTACTTCTACCAAATATAAAGTTATACATTTAGGAACAAGAAATGCAGGTGCTGTATCCTTGGAAGCAGTGACTCTGAAAAGGATTTAGGAACTATAGTGGACAAGCAACTCAGCATGAGCCCCCAGTGCGATTCTGTGGCAAAAGGGCTAATATAATCCTTGGGTGTATAAATGGGGGAGTAATGAATAGCAGAAGGGAGATGATTTTACCTTTGTATACAGCATTGATAAAACAAATACTGTGTACAGTTCAGGTGTACACATTTTTAAAAAAGATGTTGACAAAATTGGAGATGGAACAGAAAAGAGCCACAAAAATTATTCCAGGGCTGGAGAAAATGCCTTACATTTTAAAGAGGTTTACAAGGTTTAAAGAGCTCTATCTATTCAGCTTATCAAAAAGCCAATCAAGAGGTGACTTGATTATGGTGTTTAAATACCTTCTTGGGGAGAAAATGCAAGGTACTAAAGGACTCTCATCGAATGCAGAAAGGCATAACAAGAACCAATGTCTAGAAACTGAAATCAGATTAAAAATCTGTGCCATATTTCCATTTTGAATTTAACAGTGGGGGTGATTAACCATTGGAACAAACTACTCAGGCGAGTCTTCAAATCAGGAATGGATGCCTTTTCTGGAATAGATACTTTTGCCAAACACAAGTTAAAAGCCTGTGATATACCGGAGGTCAGACTAGATGATCTAATGGTTGCTTCTGGGCTGAAGCTTTATGAATCAACCTTCTTGTACAGCTAAATTTAAATGCAATAAATTATATTACTTGTAATCACTCATTGGTGTGAGGGACACTGGTCACATGTTTCAAGATTCTCAGTGGTAGATCAGTTGTCCTAACTGTCACTGTTCTTTAGATGTTCGATGGCTGTGTTCTATCTTGAGCTTGAAAGGCTCTCTATGTTTCTACTGCTTCAGCTCCACTGTGCCCGCAGGTTAGAGGAACAGCAGTAGAAGTACAAGGGAAGCCCATCAAATGCAGAGACATTGGGACTCTGGGACAGGGCTTCCCCCACCTGTCTTCACTAATACAGCCCTCTACACCCATAAAGTCAATTGCAAATTAAGAACCAAGTTCACCAGAATACTTTGGAAGTTATCCACTGTTCTGGCAACACACAGCATCTGAAAACCCAGATTAACTGCCTAGTATACACTGGACACTTTACATCTTTGCACTTTGAATATACCCTTGGAAGTTTTTTTTAAATGACTCACAGTTGATATTACATAGCTTCAAATCATTAGACATGATGTTTGGTAGCATCCACTGTGTGTTTCTTGTTTAGTGTTCAAATATGAAGTTACTTTAAAAAGAAAGGAAATTCCAAGACCAAAAAAAAGAAAAGAAAAAGAAAAAAGAAAAGAAACTATTAACATGAAGTTAAGGTTGAAAGTACACATCAGTAAGAAAAGGGTAAAGAGACATCACAGGGATGCTGTAATTATCCATGTAATAAGGGCACTCACCTCTTGCACACCTCCTAGCAGCTGGGTGTGGTACTGCAGTCTTTCTTGCCCCAGCACCCTCTGCGGGCTGCTGACCAACCTTCCTGGGTCTTCGATCACTTGGGCCTCTGGCCAAGTCACAAAGTTCACATAAACCCCCTCTTGGGTAGTAAAGAGTTCAATAAATGAATAGTTCCATTGCCATCAATAGGGTCTTCACACATGTCCATGGGCCTTTAAAAGTCAGCTCTTTGTCCAGGCTCTCAAATAAGCCCTGTCACCTTCTTGGGGTTTATGCCATTGTGGCCAGTTGGGGAACCCAGGCTCACCCACTGTTCTGAGTTCCAAGCCAGGGATACTATAAACCGTAGCTACACACTGCTCAATTTCAGTTTATTGCTGCTGCTTCCCTGGGCCTCTTCATACCAAGCTTCACCCTCACCTCAGGGTTAAGGTTCTTACATCCTCTCTCTCTCTCTGCAAACCCAGCTTAAGCAAATGCAGCAAGAAACAACCCTGGTTATCCCTCCAGGTCCTTTGGCCAGAGAGGAACACCCTTCTAATCCCAGACAGGAACTGAGCTACTAAGCCCCAGCAGCTTTTTTTATCTGAGCCTGCTGGACAGTGATTGGCTGCTTTGTGAGGCCTCTCTAGACAGGCCTGGAGGACCCACCTTAGCTGCTCCTTTCTTGAGGCAGGGTGTAGTATGACTGTGGGATATTCTGTAGGGAGCTGCAAAGGCCAGGCACACCCTATCACAATCCCAAAACCCAGCGTAGGCAGGCAGACAGAATTTGAAGAGCCAGAATTTAAAGGAAGAGTCTGGGGCATTCTCACACTCACATACCTTCCATCACCAAAAAAGGGTAATCCTCTTGCCCCAGTCCTTGACACCACCCATCCTAGACCCACTGTCTCACCAGACTCCACACAACAGCTGGAAGAAACCAACAGCTGTTGGGAGACATATGAAGAAAAAATGTTTAAAATCTTTCACAACAATATTTCTTGTTAGTTGATCAGCTCTATAAAATATCACCAGGAAGTCTTACCTAAGGAGTTAATCATTTTGTGCTCACAGTTACATATTTTTCCACAGAAAAGTACTTGATTGGACCCAGACACAAATTTTGCAAACACAATTTTTAATGCCATTAGTTGAAAATCTGGCCCTGGATGCATAAAAGAAAAATATAAAAGACTATAACAGGATTTCTGAAAGCATCTCTGTGATTTAGAAAAGAGAAAGCATTGATTAGTGGACTTCACATTATGTAGCCATTAGATGTGGCAAATGTGTCGGGATCACTGGGGAACCAAATGCTATGACTAAATACTCGCTTTTTGCTTATGCATAAATCCCACATTGAATGTTGCAGGTTAATCGGCCCATTACATCTGGCAGCTGTGAAGAGAATGAGCAGAACAGTTAAGACCATTGTTTGTTAGGGACAGGTGAAGTCTAATATAATTAGCTTAAAATTGTGGTAAACTGCAGTATACAGTATGTAATAGGTGATTTCCAGTTTAAAATGGAGGAGTCCTAGAAATTTCAGCTTCCACAAGTCAATATTTTATTAACTAATATTTATGAGATTTCTTAAAATTTAGGTAATAAAAAGGTAAAAATGAAAAGTTATCATGCAATGTCTAACATCTCATAATATTGCTCATTGTAGCCACCAGAACTGTTTTGTGCCACTCTTCCTTGTGTTCAATACAAGCCATTCATGCAGCTACAGTGTTGTTTAAACATGGCCTTCTCTCGCCTGTGAAGGCCTATACCCTTTGAAGTTCTTTTATCCTATTTATCTATTGAGGTATACATGCTGCAATTATCATTAGAGTATCTGAGCACATTAGCATATTCCTTCTAGGTTTCATGTATGGTGTATTAATGTCATTGTCACCAGATCCCATGGTCTACTTGTTTTGAAATGAATGTAGTGTTAACATACTCTAGGGCTGGACGGATAGCTTTGTAAACATTTCTGAACCTGGTCTATATTAATGGATATGTTGGTCTTCCTTCTGAAAATATGAACATTTACATGGACTGTGCTGGATTTGACACTGAGAAATAGATTTTCAAAGATTAGCTCCCATTTAGGCTCTAAAATAAGATTTAGGTGCCTAAATGAGAGTTGAATTCTTTTGAATGTCTGGCCCTTTTGTGGATCCCAAGCATTTGAAAATCTGGCCTTGTGTGACAATGCCTGCTTTTAGATACATGCGCACAACAACCATGAAGGTCAATAAGAGCAGTACAACAATCTTGCAAAGAGCTCTGAAGAGAAATCTCACAGGTCAGACAAAGTCCTCATTTACCACTCTGTTGGACAGAAATAAATTATAACTTTATTCCAGAATTAATGCCTCTAACTTATTTGGGACTTAACCCTTTCTATTATCTGTCCCCATGAAATTGCTATCTCCCTGTTACCTTACTCAAAGCATTTGTCTCTCCATTACTCATAATTATTCCAATGTGCCTCTTTTCTGCCCTTTTACTTCCACTAAGTCAGCTATAATTACTAAGAGGTTTCTTGTCTTAGACATCACTGCATCACGAAAAGCAATAGACCTTTATCAGGCTATATAGTTAATCTTACTCATAATGACAGAACTTGTAATATTCTAACATCAAATCCATTTTACAGCTCATTTTACAGCTCTGGGGTTAGTTGTAACTGTGATGGCTCCTATGAGATGAGATTAATGTATCTTTTACAAAACATGTAAAACATTATTTCAGCTAAGTTTTGCTAGCAATTTTAATATTGCACACTACTTCAATCACTGTGGTACCTACAATACTATACACAGCAATAAGGAAAACACTTTATGAGTCTTCATTCTGATGCTGAAAATACTCCTTTCCTGGGTGTTTTTTTGTTGATGTTATCTACTCATGCTGGGAGATTTAAAAAGTCATTATGAAGGTTTCAGTTTTAATTCTTCTTAAATCTGATCAACAAGAAGACATACATCCTTATTGATTTCCCAACAGTTTAATGAATAGGACACTTAAAAATGGTTTCTCTTTATTAGCTGTATGGAAAAGAAAACAAAGTAGACTCATGACAGCCCCTTGAGGGAAAATAGTAAACAGTACTGCATGTAAGCAAGTTTGTAAATCTAAATGTAATATGCTTGTAGGCAACCTGAAGAACTAATTAGTTATAATTTAGTTCTTTGAAATTGCCACTGCAACTTGGATTTATGAAGTCTGATAAGAATAAAAAATGGCATAGATTAAGAGCAGATGGTTCCTAACCCGAACAGTGGATCTGAACCTCTTTGAACTTTGGGGGCATTAGATATGGTCTCAAGTTTTGGCTTTGGTTCATCTCCATAAGAATGCACAAAACCAGAATTCATGTCCAAACTTTCAGAGCATTGCAAGCTAGATCTGACCTTCGAGGACTTGATCAGTAGCTAATGTTGAACAAGTGCTTTGCTGAACTTCAGTGCAGGATTTAGGGTTTATAAAACACCCAGCAAACGTATAAAGAAAAAAATTCGGTTACATCAGTGAGAAAGAGTATGGTTCGTGTTTTCAGGAACAATGGACAAAAACTACACAGATATGTAAGCAAGTTCAGTATAGACATAATGAGAGCAACTGTTCTCTGTTCCATTTTTTCTCCCTCTGCGGTCAAGACTCTGATAAGAATAAAAAAACAGCATAGATTAAGAGCAGGTGGGTCCTAACCAGAACAGTGGATCCAAACCTCTTTGAACTTTGGGGGTGTTAGATATAGTCTGAAGACTATCATTTGGCAATGTAAACTTTTTTTTTCCAGTTTATACAACTTTATTTTGTATAGCATTTATCATATAAACTGTATCCCACAATGATATTTCTTAATGTATAGAATACAGTTACAAAGATTTAAACTTCATAAAAAAAATGTTTTAAAAAAAATTGTGGAGCCTGAATTCTTTCCCTATTTAGGGCCATATTACTCCATTGACATCACTGGGCCTTGTAAATGGTAGTTGTACTAGAAAACTTCATCACTTTAAAACTTCAGTGTCAATGAGCATTAATGAATTAGCACAAATGACTTTGACACTGTTTCAGAGGCTCCCTGATCAGCATAAAAATACCTTTGCAGGGGCTATTATTCTTTCAGGCAAAATACCACTAACTTATCTGGGGTAGGACTAAGCCTCCCACTTCCACAACTGTAGGTTTACACTCCTTTCAGCTTCCTCAGTCTCTTTTCTGCTTCCCTGGCTTCCAATCCTCAGAGGCTTCCTTATTGGCCCCATATCTTCTACAGTGGCTTCACCCAACATCCCCCCATTCTTCCAATTAGAAGTCACAGGCTGTTTGGGATGCGGGTCAGGCCACAAGGCAGTTACAGTTCATTCTAACAGTTACTAGGGAGGGAGGGGCTTCTGACTAGGTTGAGGAGTCAATTATTTGTCACATATGCAATGAAATTAGCCATATTGCAACTCATTAAACTAGATATGAAGCACAGAATGGAAAGATGTGCTTAGGGACATCTGAGAAGCCTGTATGGATAAAATCTCTCTTAGAACTACTGGGCATAAGATAGCCAAAGAATTATATAAGTTATGAGCCCTTGGATTCATTGACTTTAATAGAAGCTAAGTAGCTAAATCTTTGTATACTGCTTCAAAATTTAGGGCAGTGGGAAATGCATGGCCAAAACCCAACAAAAATTATAATAACCAAATATTTTAATTGTCATATTAGCACTTATTCACCAAGATTGTTAAAAAATGATAGTGGCAAAAAACATAGGCACCTTCACATCATTGCTAGACAATCCCCAGTACAACTTACAACTAAAGCAGCCACTCTTAGAAACAATTAAAGTATCAATGTATTTAATGGATGGCTGCTGGAATGAATAATCTAGGTACCAAAGATACCTATAAAATCCATAAAATTCTGAGATTTTCACATTCTAAAAACGTAGAAGTCAGCACATCAGACACCTACTGAAGAGTTCACCTAAACCTAATGATTTTCCATAGTATCTGCACACTAACTGAATAGTCTAAATATTCTGCGTACTATTAATATTTAGACCTGAACAAAAAGTCACTAGTTTTCCTAAAGCCTGTGGATTTAGGAACCAATGAAGATGCTTATGTCAGGAAAGTGAGTATAACCCAACAACCTTGTGAAGAGATTACGGTCTCCTGAATAATTTTACAATGGCTTCATTAAAACCCTTTGCAGAGAAACTGCAATACCTGACAGGTGGAGTTGGGAAAAAGATTGCAGAGCTTTCAACAGTATCTTTTCCTCCCCATTTTAGTAAAATCAAAGAAAGCAACTGGATCCCTCTCTTCTACTTGGCAGTTTCTTCCTGAGGTTGCTGACTTAAGCACAAACAAGCCAAAGCAGCTGCTGCTGATTTTAAAGAAACTACAAAAGTGCATCACTTGGTAGTGAAAGAAATATTAAATGTGGGTCTGAGCATTTTTGTTTATCTTGTTTAGTTTAGGTTTTGATGTGTTTTTAACTATTGTACATTTTTTTAAACAAGACAATCTAAAAATACAAATATTTTAAAAGCCAAGAGATCTAGGAAGGCATATCTGTCAAGAGTACAACCAGCCAAATGGACCTTCTTTGTGGTGGGTGAGCTTGGGGGCTACTCTTGTTTCCTTTACATAATGACCCAGTGCAAAGGCAACTGTTTCTCAGGAAGTGTGAATAAAGGACACAAATTAAGGTCTGAATTCTGTCCCAGGTAGCACAGCAGTGCAGGGACTTAATGACACATCACAGACAGTGGTGTGGAAAGAAAAGAGGCTCTATAAACCCTCCAAGTCACAATCTCTCTCCTGGGTTGCTCTAGGGATAGTGCAACAGGGCACTGAATCTTGTACTAGGCATATTGCAATGTCATGATATAGCCCAAAAGGATTAATTCAGATTTGTTTAGCTCCTGGTGTTCTCAGAACACCATGGAATGCTATTTACCTCTACTATATCTAGCAGTTCCCCTGAAATTTCAGGAAAGCCACACCAGTGGCCTCCAATCCTGATTGTATTGCCAAACTGCTAGCTACTTACAAAAGAATATGTAAGTATTCTTTTGTATTCAAATGGAAGAAGCTGAAGCACTCCTTTTTAAAGCTTTTAATTTTTCTTATGGGGGAATCTTCTATCTGACAGTTTATCTCTCTGAAAGGCCTGTTAAGAGAAAGCTGTAAATCCATTACATAATACTTGGAGTGAGTATGACATTTGTATTGGTAATTCAAGTCTTGCTAGTATTACAATAGAATAGAGTGATTTCCTGTTATCTGCGGATGATTATTACAAATTCCATGTAAAACATCATTTATACCGGTTATTCAGAGTATTATTTGTTTCCATTTTAGACTTTGACAATAAGTAATCCTATCAAGTACCATTCTGTGGCAGAATACCCAGCAAATAAAATTCCATTAGTCCAAGGTAAATCTGTGGAGCATGGCATCTAGTGAAACCATGGCAATTCAACAAGCTTTTAACCAGAGGGTCTAAGACAGATACATAGTTAGCTTACAGCAGCTGACAAATTCCAGAGCTTTTTATCTGCAGCCTGTAGCTTTCAACCATGTTCTATTCTTGTGGTCACAGATGTTTTCTTGAATCATTTTTCTGAGGAGCAGGGGAAGAAGTTTGCAGGTCCAGGAGTGAAAACAATAACAGAAGAACAGTAGCCGGGATTTTATCACACTAATGATGCACATGTGCCAATCTGCTGTACAACTGTGTTCTTTTCAGAATCTAAGTTTGTTTTCAATAAGGCCTGTTGTAGTCACAAGATATTAATATTTCTTTGTGTGTGTGTGCATGCAAGAACATAGTATTGGCTTCAAGGATTGGTGAATTGATTGTATTATATTGCATAACCCAAATCGCCAGCCACAACTCAAACGGAACTAAACTCAAATTTGGGGAGGAGGGGTACAACTTTATAAATAAAAAATGTTCATATTCCCAGTGTTGGTTAGGACTGGAAGTGAAAGATCTGCAATACTGCAAGAAAGCGGTTTCATTACTGTATATTTCCAGTCATGCAAAACCAGAGAATTCTTGAATTCCATGATAAAAGAATAATTCCGTGAGATTTTTAGCCCAATTTTCAAATGAAAGGAGTTTGGCTACATTCATAGAAGTAGCTAAATTTAGGACCATTTATTCTAATCTAAAATCCAACCATTTTGAAGTTTACCCATTATGGGTCCGTGATGAATGAGTCTGCTCTACAGCCTTAGCTAATAGCTATAACAGCCAAGGCTGTAGAGCAAACTCATTAATCTCTCTCTGTCTCTCTAAGGGATCTCGGTGCCACTAGATGGGACAGAACACCACACCCAGAAGGTGTGTGGGCTACAATGGCAAAGGATAAAAAAGACCTCTGAGATATCTCCATTTTGCTTCTTTCCTGCCCTGATTCTCTGAACTGTAGATTTAGAACTAAAAGGAGCATTTTGAGCTATGAACTGAGGACCTTCCGATCTTTTGGAAGTTACCGGAAAGACTTTACAAGCCAGCTTGTTTATTCCATCACTGCTACGAACCTGATATAAGGCCTTTGCAATTATTTGTATGTATATGATCTATTAACCTTCTTCTTCTTTTCTTCTATTTATTAAACCTTCAGTTTTTAGTTACTGAAGGATTGGTATCAGTGTGATTATTGGGTAAGATCTGAGTTATATATTGCCCTGGATAAGTGTCTGATCTTTTGGGATTAGAAGGACCCTTTATTTGATTAAATTGGTTTTCAGTAACCATCATAGAGTTTAGTGTCTGGGTGGTGAGCCAAGGGCTGGAATGGCTAAGGAGACTGCATTATTGACTTCTTGTTAACCGATGTGGTGAGACAGAAGTTTACTTTTGTTACTGGCTTGGTATAATCTAATGAGAGAATAAATCAACAGTATGGAGTGAGTCTGCCCTATTTCTTAGCAGTCTGTCCTGAATTTGGCATTCTCAGCTCTGACCCACTGAGGAACGGTGACAAGGTCTACCCTTTCTTTCTCCCACTCATATGACTCATATGATAAATAAAGTTCTCGTGAAGTTGCCCAACAAAAGATGGTTATCTGACTATGAATATTATATTACATTGTTAGCATGCATAGTGCATTTCTTATGAATCGCAGGTAAAGTACCTATTGCTTCCCCCTTGCATGATGGGAGTTTCTAAATTTGAATGCTTTAATAATAGTTCAACAGTTTCTGAGAAGGAGTACCCTTACCTTTCCTCTCAGTAGTCTTCAGATTAAGAAAATAAGAAGGAATGAGATCATGCACTGTCCCTCCTTTACTAAAAAGTAGAAGAGATTTTGGTGGCCAAAATTGTTTTAATTAGACAGAAAATAACTATTTGAGTTGGGTAGACCATAAAACTATAACTAGCTTTTAAAATTACTGCTAACAAGCAAATTAGCCAGAGTATGGAATGGCAGCAGATCAATAACAACAGTAAAACTACACAGTTTTTGCTGATCGCATATTGTCTGTGAATGCAAACTGTAAAAGGGGTCCCCACAGGCCTCGCAACAATAACCTACAAAAGAATGAGACACAAAGGCTATTGAGCTTAAAGATGCTTCAATTTCCCTTGACAGCTTGTTCTTGTCACATCAAACCACCTATTAGTCAAACTCGCACAACTAAGAATTCTCAGGCCTCTTGAGTCTCCTGTCATCTTGAAAGAGGTAATACCAATGAAAGGCACTGGTTCCTCTTGTAACATGTTCAGTTTATTGTTTTTCAATGGCTCAAGCAATTTATGATGTTGCCAACACATACAAATAAGTTTGTACATACTTACTTCAGCAAAGGACAGGGAAACCCAGTGCAAATGCCTGAATTTTGAGAATTAATGCTAGTTAGTGAACAAATACAATTTAAAGACATAATGATAAAGCATCACAAGATAGTATTTCTTCTATTTTGACAACTGTAGTTTGCTTTACTTATATATTAAAATGCTTAATATATTAGGAAATATTCTGTACTATTGTATATTTTGGAAAAAATAATTAAGCCTTAAGCAACATGAGACTTCATTACAGAACAGTGGTATAATATTTTTTCCTAAGTGGTAGGAAGAGACTGCCATTTTTTGGCTGAATGTACATTTAACAATGTGACTAGTGAGGTACTGTTCTACTTCCAAAAAAGTGTTAAAATATTCTATTCTTAAATACTTGCAAATTTTACCTAAGAGCTAGTATCTCAGTATCTTTAGTATTCCAGTGTTCATTACTCTACTAACTATAGGAAATATCTTAAATATTGCAAATACTTATTTAGTTATCTGATGCAACTGGTAAGTTTTCAAGAACGATCACTGTAGACATATTTTCCAATTAATTTATAAATACTCCAGTCAAATTTAGGCTTTAGCCTATTTCTTATGGTTCGTTGTAACCTACAAATGAGTTAAACGTTTGCAGTGTTGTATTTGTGTTGGTCCAAATGTAGCATACTGCAATCCGTGAAGTATTTGTCTTTATGTCAATGATAATATATTTATATGTCAGTGCAGCAAGATAAAAGATAAGCCATTGTATTTATAATGGGAGACTAAAAGTTATTAAAGCTTCATTTCAGTTTAGAAATTGGACATATATCAAGAAGGCACAATCCGATTGGGGGAAGGGGGGATAAAAATGTGACAGATGGCGATGCTTTCTATATTCCTGAAATACACTCATTTGCGTATGTGCATAGAAGGTTGGTTCGGTTGGAAAGCAGGGTTCAGACAGTTCTAAACAGCAGCTATCCCACTCCTCTAATCAGTCACTCACAGCTGTCTAATAATTATACCATTAATTGCTCAGTCTGTAAATTTTAAGTGACTTCTCTGTGGATGTTTTTCCTTTTAAAATGTAAGACAATAGCAACAGCAATCAATAGACCTTCAATATGAAATTTGATTAGCTGTCCTGTGGAAGAAGTAGTATGTGACCATGTAATTAAAGACTATCAAAGCATATGCACACGGCAAACTTCATTTTGGCACTTTCTAACCTAAGTGCTTGATCTAGCAACCTTAATGTTCTTTTGCCATAGCTTTTTTGTGTTTAATGTGTCTAACAAGTAATAATTTGTTAAAGTAACAATATTCATTACAGGGTGTATCATTTTGCAAAATGTACACTGTAGAAAGTTGGTCTCCCTGAGCTGACAGGTAGTGGGGACTCTCTCTCTCTACGTAGAGAACTCAAATTCAATAAGAGCTCTGTCTAGATGGCCTGCTGTGCTCTGGGTTAGATTCTGAGCCCTGTGTAGAACTGACTTTATGGAATAAGACGGGACTAGACTGAAATACTACTCCTGGTGATGATGGAGCAGCAACAGCTGCCGACCGGATTTGTGGAATCAGACCAGATAGCAACTGAGCAGGTGGTACTGACTTTATGAAACTGAAGCTGGTAGCTGCAGGTCGGAGCAGGACTAGACTTCACTGGTGGGCTTCACTGGACTGTATAGACCAGCAGAGGAGAGCCACTCTCTGATGCCTATTGACCATTAAGGAGTATTTCTGGGACTGAGGGATTGGCCATACCCCTAATACACTGTTTGGGGTTTGCTAATTTATATGAAAACATTTGGTTATTGTGTTTTTCCCAGATAAAATATGTTTGTGGTATTCTATTCCCAAGGTCTCCTGATTGTAAATGGGGAAGAAATACTCCTAAACGGGATTAGGAGATTTAAAAATACTTTAGGTGAGGGCTTGTGCCATATTTTATTTATTTTAGAAAGGATCCCTTAGACATATTATTGAACCTAGCCCTGGTTACTGCCATTTGATACCTGCCAGAAGGTTACGCTTAATCACTAACATTTAATAGCAATGGTGAAGCTTGGTATGAGGAATCTGAAAAATCCAGACTGACCAGCTAATCTACCATTATGGAAAATGTTTTACTGACTCCAGCAGGCAACTGCATAAAGCACATTGCACAAAGTCAACCCAACGAATAAGTAGTCATATATACAAGCCCCATAAAAACCACACCAGCCAATCAGATAAGAGATCAGAGATGCATGGTATCTGAATAATGCATACAAGCCAGGACAGCAAACACATCCTCTCGCAAGTGCGTGAGAGAAAAGAGGAAGTGCTTAAGTGAAACCCCTCCTTCCACACGGCATCCATCTACCCAATCAGACGCAATAGTGAAAGGGACAAGCCACTCTTGAACTCATGGAAGGGAGTGGGCAAATGTAAAGATGCACAAACTCAAAGAAGGGAGAAAAAGAGAGCTAAAGATTAGAGGCAATAGTTTCTTGTCTCTGAAGGACCCTTGAGTGTCTATTTCTGTCTCAGACCCATGAAAAACCTATTACAGCAAGCAGAGCTAGTATCTATCTTAGAATACACTAGAGCTACCTTGCAGCATGTGGTAAATATCCACTATTCATCTGCAGTGAGTTACTGTGCACTCTAAACTTCCAATGAAGTGAATGGGATTTTAGAGAAGGTCCATGCTCTCCACAGCAACCTGAACTGAATTTTGCATCATTAATTCAGCCTCATTGTGGTGCAGAGGATTGTAAATTCTGTAGCTACTTCATTCTAACTAGAGAATTGAGGTGTATATGGAATTAAATATGAAAATAAATAATACAACCAGTACAGTAGCCTGTCTTATTTATTTTGACATTAAACTCAGTTAGTGTTATACTGGACTCACATTTTCAGTTTTCAATATGCCTTGTATTGTCAGGACATCATCTTGGGACAGATCAGTTTGTGTAATCTGACGTAGCTCCACTGAAGTCACCAACTCTCACAAGCATGAAGTCAATAGCAACCCACCGAATTATACCAGCTGAGAAGGTGACTTGTATGTGTCTTAATTTAATCAATCTGGTCATTAATTGTAAGTATCAGGCATTTCCCAACATCGTTGTTAAATACCTTCCATTTCCCTTTCAGCTTCCACTATGCTGTCTTCATTCCATGCTGAGATACAGGAAATGCTATATTCATCTTACCTCCCCTGAGAATGGGAAAGAAGTAAAAGTCACACAGATCTTGTGCGCCACACTTACATTTAAAAAAACAATTTAACAGATTAGCAACAGATGCTTTAATCACAATGTTGCACATAGTAACCATTCACTGTATTTACTGTGAATTTGAATGGGGGACTCATATCCTAGACATGTTGCAGGAATGTTAGCCAAATAGTTTTTTCCCTATTGAGGTTGCTACTTCTTTGTTTCTAAAGCGGAATCAAGCATTTGCTCAGCTTCTAAAAATATATATTTTGAGCTACTTACTAAGAAATTAACAGGCATATCTGTCAAGGGACAGTTAATATATGTCATTGACTGTGGTTTTAAAAAATAAAACTATCTACATGATTTGTGATATAGTTCATGGGTTGTCAATTCTTGCTCCAAAATCCTGTTGGCTAACATTTCTAAACAATAAATTTCACTGAAGGTATGTTTGTTCCACACACACAAAAATGTTTGGTTTGGGAATAAAAATTGTTTGGTTGACCTCTGACAATGGATCAAATGACTGTCTAAGACCTTTTACTGAAACTCACTTCAATTTAAATCAGGTGTCTGAAAAATAAGAACATCTTGCCAGTCAGGACTGCCTCCTTACTATATCCCCACCGGACAGCAGCAGCAGCAATTGCCACAGAGCTCCAAGGTGCTGAAGATAGACAAGCATCCTGTCCCTGCTGTAGTAGGACCATTACCAGACCATCCCCTCCTGCTCCCCAGCCCTTGACCTCCCAACTACCCTTTAACCACTAAGCATTTAGAACTATGGTGAGTTTCTTCTGAATGGCTAATACTTACATCACAAAGGGATGAAAAATCTCCTATATCAGCTCAATGTCTATGATGAACTATACTCCCTTAAGCAAGGAAATTCAGAGCTGTACAGGGGTATTGCAGGGTTCTCTGAATAGTTAATGATTGTATATGTCCTCTGTGCCCACACAAAGCATGGGCTGCAGATGACATTTTGGCTTGAAGGAATTATTCTATAAGGTGCTCAGTGCCCCTTATAAGCTCATTCTTCAAGGTTCGGAAGAACTTCAACCCCAGTTCAAGAGACTAGGAACTGAAGATACTCAGCATCTCAAATTTCTTGAATTAGATCATATTACCACAGTATCTAAGAGCTCCTTTGTATTTTCTTTCTCTCAGGATCTCCCATCTTGCAGGATCAGACCTTAAGCTGAAAGGTTCATTTGGCTGTTCAATTCACCCTTACAATACTATTATTTTCAAAGGCATGAATTATTTTAAAGGTATTTTATTCTGTTGGTGAGATCGATGCAGAATTTGTCATTTTACAAGGTAAAAGAAAAAAAGACAGACAAAAATTGGCAGGCTTTAACACAACACACGACACCAGAATTCCAGAAATGTATCGGTCTTGTGCTTAAAACAGTAACGCTTCATAGTAGTTTTAACATGACAAATAAAAGGAAACCTAAACAATTCAATGGGCTTTAACAGTTGATGTACAAATATACATTTAAGAAACACCAGAAAGTTTGGACAAAATAAAAGCTGTAATAAAAGTAAAGGAAGCTGGGAGAGTGGAAAGGGGACCTTGAACGTCTGTGCCAACAAATGATAAAATGTAGTTTTTACAAGACTACTTTCTTTACTCTCCCCATTCAATAAAAGAGATTTTTCTGCTATCCAACGACATTTATGAAATGACTTAAGTTAGAAACACACTTGCCAATATCTCATGTGACATTTAGTACTTTGTACAACCCATCCACCTATTTAAAAAAAAAAAAAAACAAGAAAAAGAAATCTATTCCTCTAAATGTATTATTTTTTGTCCTAAAATCATTGGGGCTTTATATATATATATATAAGAAATGTAGGACCCTGCAAACCTTTCCTTACATGAGTAATCACTTCAGGTAAAATAAATAAATAAAACAATATTTAGCCCTGTACACTTTCAAACCATGGTACAGGCATAAATTAATCAATGGGACAGCTCACATGGGTAAAGGCTATACCTGTGAATAAGGATGTGATAGCATGAGCACCTCACACAGGACTGACCAGGTAGGCCTATTAACTCCAGAAGCTGCACCTGGAGGAAGAGCCAAGGAGCAGGGAATTGATTGCAAGCAGGTTCAGCTGTGCAGGAATAGGTGGGGCCTATAAAACTAGGAAGCTAGCAACAGACAGGGGTTTCTCCTGGGAGGGCAATCACTCCCTGGGAAGAGGAAGGATGTTTTGGAGCTGGTACACCCAGAGCAAAGCAGGAAACCATGACTTGTGGGAAGGAGCAATGAGGGCTGGTAGAGGAAAACGCAGAACTGCTGGGTTGAGGGTCCCTGGACTGGAACGCAGAGTAGCTGGTGGGCCTGGGTTCCCCTACCAGCCACCAAGACCATGGCACAGACCAGTGGGCTGGTGAATAGGAAGACTGTCTGGTTCATTGTGGGAGTGACAGTGAATTGAAGGACTGTACCCCAGAAGTGGGGGAAACACAGTGACCTAGCCAGAGAGCTGAGCCACAAAGAGAACACTGTGGTTCCTGGGATGAGAAAGGAGCTGCAGATCTGAGAGGGTGATGGTGTGCAAACCGTGGGA
Source organism: Lepidochelys olivacea (assembly GCF_965140295.1). Classification (NCBI taxonomy): domain Eukaryota; kingdom Metazoa; phylum Chordata; order Testudines; family Cheloniidae; genus Lepidochelys; species Lepidochelys olivacea. The sequence goes on along the minus strand of NC_140414.1, from coordinate 40,189,458 downwards.
AGGGGTGTTGACGTCAAGAGCTAATCCCCAGAGTGACCAGGAGATGCTACCATACCAGCACTGAGTGGTACACCCCATGACAAGGGGTTTTCAGGATCAGGCTCTTAACTTTTTGTCCCTTTTCTAAACAAGATTGTACTCAATATTTTTAGAGGACTAGTAAAAATATATAGTACATACATATACGTATTCAATACACCTGAGAGAAAACAGAATGCAAGCACAAAAGTCTAGGAAAAATAAGCTAAATACTAATTATAAATGCTGGATACCATAACCATATATTTTACAACACTCAAATCAGCCTCGGTTTTCACTCTCTCAAACACTTATTTTTAAATAAAAAAAGTAGAATTAAAGATTATGGAGAAAAAGCAGTGTGGAGATACATACATACATACATACACACACACACACACACACACATATATATTCACACATATACATAAGATGAGGAACATCTCAATATGGAGACAGTGACACTGGGCCAGCTCCTCAATTGGTATACCCCTATTGAAGTCACCAGATGAAGATCTGGTTCATTATTTATATAAATTATTTGGTACCATGAAAGTACTCCAAACACACTTTATGAGACCTAGTGTAAATTCAAAGAGTGATCAGTTTTTGTATCTGTAGACGAGGGTGGATATCAGGCTCATAGCAGTTTGGCACATGTATACTTCCAGTAAGTTTTCTTTCTTTTCTTTTTTCTCAGGGACTTTTTGAGCCAATAGTTTTTGAGGAGAAGTTGAAATCAATGAGAAGTTCTTCCTAAAAATCAATAGCTCTTACGTACTTCCTGCTGCAAGGTCCAAGATACACACAAGGAGCTGCATGTAAAGGAGCCCTTGTACCAGTTTTGACTGATTCCTTTGTTTGGTTTCCATCAGTTTCATTATGTCTCCTAATAGTTCAGATGTTCTACGGAAAATAATTCCTCTTTTGCAATGAAGTAACAAAAAAGAAAACAAAACCCACAACATTTTCCCAGCTAAAATCTGAACAGTTTGTAAATGTTCAGTACAAGTACCAAGAATTTTGTAAGTTTGGCAGGAGTATTAGTAAAGGTAACTTTGTACTATTTAAAAAAAGTCTCAAAAGCCAAATGCTGAAGCAGTATATGTTAGGCAATTTAGCTGGCTAAAGCACAAGTGGAGATTAATTTTACAGTGAGCTGTCAACACAGTAATGAGGAGAAAGTTCCATTGGTTAAATTAAATTATGCTGAGGCTGTATTATAAGTGGCATTTTAAATGCACAGAAGAAAGGGGGAAATCATATAAAAACACAAGCTGTTAAGCGCCTCCAATAATGGAATATATTTCACAAAGAACTGGGTATCTTATTAAGATGGGATTTTCTAATACTCGGGACCTAAATCAACACTGACAGCTGAACTCGAGCAGTATTGGTATAAGTTTTGTCATAGTTAACAAACAAAATTGATGCAGATCAAAACACCTTTTTCATGTTGAGAAGGGAGACTGGTTGTCAAAAAAGCATAGTGATGAGAGACCGTGGGGAGACATCCCAACAAGAATCAATTGTCAATCAGTCACAGAAAGTGCTTATTCTGCTCTTATATGAGGCTCTTCATTACTCTCTGTGCACTGATCTCAAGAGGGAGGAGATAAAGGTTTCTTTCAATGAATAAAGCAATAATTTCCATGCAGTAGAAAACATTTCATTCTACAAAGATAGAAAAAACACCAAACAACTTAGATTGAAGCAACTGTATTCAAAGATTTATGAAGGGTTTTTTTGTCCTTTCTTGTTTCTTTTAAATAAAAACAACAATAATCTTTTCCAGCCTAAAATTGGGGAAAGGATTACTTTAATCTGCAATAAAGTATACTTGCTTGAAGAATTTATAAGGTAATATTTCTTCCAAAAATGACAAAACACTGCACTGGTCCAAATTTCGACAGTGGAAACTGATGTAGTGAAATGTGTGCCCTTTTAAAGTAAACATAGGTCTATTTTAAGTTCTGTAGAAAAAAATGTTTAAGTATATTAAAAGGTTAATAATAATATTAGTCTAAGGTAAAGGTTTGGCAATGAAATTAAATATATATGATTCATAAATATAAATGCAAAATCAGACGTGCAAATGGTTTGAATTTACAGATAAGTTTTTTTATATTCTAATTCATTCATCTTGTGATCTGTACATAATAATATTAAATCCCACCAAAAATGGGGGAGGGAGCCCATTTCTTCTTTCCTATGCTATTTATTTTTGAAGAATATGCATTTTCTTTTCCCTAAGTGAGCCTACAACCACCCTGGCACCTATTCCGCACCACTAAATAACAACTGGATGATCACACTTGGAAAACTGGGTGAGGGAAGCAATTTAAAATGTATTTTCATAGTGGAAAATAGGTTTGCCAAAATAGTTTCAGTGTACAAAAGGGGAGAACAGCTGTATTTGGTTTATAATAAATCTTTCACAAAATAGTAAAAACAAATAGACAGCACAACTGTAACCCATAAAAGTGGAAAATATTAAACAACAGGCAGTGAAGTTGTTAAACTTTCCCACAGAGGCTGCTGGTGAAAACCTCTACAAAATACATACATAAAACATGTATAAAAAAAGTGGAAACGATGGCAAAGGGCATTGGAAGAAGACGGAATCACTTCTTATTAGAGGAATGTCCTATTAAGATGACAATTCTGGGTATAAGGATGAAGGTGTCTCCAGCAGTTTCCTGCTCCTGAATGTTAGTGTAGAATAATTACTTGCTTGCCAAAAATGACAGGACATTGACCCTGCAGACTTATTGAATTCGTATTGCTTGCCTCCAGGCCATGTCGGGGGTTATTCAATTTTGCCTGAGGAGGACAATCTATTATGAGAGATGAGTCAAGAAGCCATCTTCCCTGATTGCCCACCAAAACCATTATCGTAGCATAGAGAAGGCATCAGCAGTGAGTGGACAGACAAGACAACACTGATCTCGATTACCTAGGGACAAGACACAATTTACATTACTTGAAGCAATAGGACAGAGGGCAATCAGCCCAGGGAATAGGGCTACAGTCCAGCAGTATGCAGGTATAACACCACAGTAGCAACTGAGCTAATTGCTTATGCTAGCCCTGATGACCTTTAGCCTTATAAGATATTAACGGATTGGCTTTATCTGTAATTAGATGCATATTTTTACATTTACAAAAACAAACTTTCATCAAAGAGAAAAACCATTTATTTAAACTGGAATTTATATTATTTTGCTTCTGATGCTGCCTCTTATTACACTACTGTATAGCATTGATTGTTTAATTAACAAGACCTTAAGCACCAGGTCAAATTTAGCCCTTTATTTAGATTTTATTACAAAAATAAGCTTAATGGTTTCCATTAAATAAAATTTAAAAATCCATTGGAAATAGCATTAATTTAAAAAAAGAGAGAGAGAGAGAGAAAGAGAGAGAGAGAAACCAAATATATATTTCCCTGCAATAGTCATGATTCATTGGGAATCCTTCTGTAGACTTCAGTGGGCTTTGAATCAGGCTGATTGTTTGGCACCGAAAGACCTTGATCCTATAAACACTTTACATGCTACTCAGTCCTACTGAATTGAATATAACATTTTTCACACAAATGCTCCTCCTTACTTTATTGGGACTACTCACATGTGTAATGTTACTCAAAGTGTTTCAGTGTTGGAAAGATATGGGCCTAAGATTGTAGTGTGCCAGCGAAATTGATCTAAAAATCAACAGTGAAACTGACTAGTCTGCTTCCCAGTTTAGGTGTTATTTATAACACAAGTAAAGGCTTCTTGTTGTTGTTATAAATATATGGGGTTTTGAACCTGTTGTGTCCTTTTAAGGCTGTTGTTCTAAAGCAAAACACCTGATGCAACATTTCATACAAAATAATACAGAGAGAGTGAAAAAATGTAATAGAAAAATGGGAAGATCCTCATCCTCTTGGCACTGCATCCTACCCTTGAATGCTTAGGGTAGAAGTATTGTAAAATTGTGATTTGAGGCTCAGTTAGCTCAATAAGCCAATTTCACGGTGCTAATGCTAACATATAAGAAAATCAGCAATACTTCTTTCTAGATTTGAATGTTAGTTAAAACCTTAGCATAGTAAGCTCTCAATGTTAGATCCCAATATCCCTGCTAAAGCATCCTATTAAATTGAACATCCCCCCCCCCTTTAACATTTTTCAATTTGAGATATATTACTACTTTTGAAAATGGATTTAATTGAGAGAATAGGAAATTCTGATATTATCTCTCAATCACCAAGGCCAAAAAGTAGGCAAAGCATTTATAATATGATGGTATATCCAATTTAATATACCAAGATGAGATTATTCTCCTGGAACTTTGTGACATGCGTAGCTCACCAAATGGGTGAGACTTTATTGCAGTGGAAACTATAAGCTCAACTTCATCGATGAGCTGTAGCTCATGAAAGCTTATGCTCTAATAAATTTGTTAGTCTCTAAGGTGCCACAAGTACTCCTTTTCTTTTTACGTATAGTGTGTGCATTGGTTGTCCCATTAGTAATTAGAAGACAAATCACCTTTTACTCTTATGAAAACTGATTAATTAGGACATGCAATAAAAAAGATTTATGAAGCAGCTATGGAAAACAATGCTTTATTGTTTGGCTTTAGAAAACCTGTCCTTTGAGGAAAGGTTTAAAAAATTGGGCATGTTTTGCCTTGAGAAAAGAAGACTGAGAGGGGAGTTAATAATAGTCTTCAAATAAGAGCTGTTATAAAGAGGACTTGGTCAATTGTTCTCTATGTCCACTGAAGGTAGCAGAAGAAGTAATGGGTTTAATCTACAACAAGAGAGATTTAGGTTAGATAATAGGAAAATCTTTCTAACTATAAGGGTAGTTAAATTCTGGAATAGGCTTCCAAGGGAGGTGTTTAAAAACAGGTTGGACAAATACTTGTCAGGCATGGTCTAGGTTTACTTGGTCCTGTTTCACCACAAAAAGGGTTGACTTGATTTCTTGGGGTCCCTTCCAGCTTTATATTTCCATTGTTCCATGATCCTATGAAATTTTCTGCTCAAAGTATTTTCTGAACTAAGCTACCTACTAACATATATTATACTAAACCATTGACTCAAAATTAGAACATTTTGGCAGAAAGTATCAAAAATGTTAGAATCTACTTATTTAAGGACCAGTGTCTCAGTTTAAACCTTGCAACTAACACAAATTTCACTTCCCTGCCCCAAAAAGATTGTATTAGTCAATAAAACTGAATTGCATACTATGAAATGACAACCAAATATCCTACCAACTTTCCAGACCAACTTCCATCTCAGCTGATGGGGCTTTGTATTTTTCCCCCCTACAATACACTCCTTTTATGCAATAGGAAATAAAAACATTCTATATAGCTAAAATACACACAAAAAAACTACATTAAAATATTGTTAAGGTTGCAAAGTCATGGTCAAGCACCCAAAAATTCAGAAATGCTAGAATTAAGGTTGCTTCAGATACCTTAATTCAGCTCCCTTGTGGATACGCATATACTGTCTTATTTAGACATCCTATTGTCATATAAGATTTTTTCACAGAACCTCTGCTTCATTCACTGCACAGGATGGATAGTATTCTTGGATTGGTCAGCTATTAAAGCTATTTTGCTTTAGCTTCACAATTCTATGTGTGGCCCTGTTTTTTACTTTGACCACAAACCCTGCTCTAAAATCAGAATTATTAATTTTCTCATGGGCTATTTTATGGTGCTCATCACTATAGCATCTAAGGGCTTCACAAATATTGATGAATTTATCTTCACAATAACCCTGGGAGGTGTGGGAGTTGTTTTATTCTCGTTTTACATATGGGGAACTGAAGCACAGAAACATTAATGTCGAAAGTATCCATTCAGTCTGGATACCCAAGTTGACATGCCTAAGACCGGATTTTTCAGACTACATAGCATAATAAAGCACTTCGTATGTTCAAAGCACAGATCAAATTGGCTTCAGTTGCCACTTGAGTGTTCAACACTTGTGGAAATCAGAGTTGAGGGTCTCTAGTCAGGGACCCAGAAAATAAGGAGCATGTCATTAGTGGCCACCTGTGAAAAGTTTAGTTTAAGAGACTTGTGTAGTATCACATAGGAACTCTGCAGCAGAGCCAGGTACAGAATCCAGTTCTCTAGGGTGACATTAACTGCCTTAACCTTGAGACCCTCCTTTCTGCTCCTGCAAACCCTTGCCTTATTTGCCTTCCAACGTCTGCAACAAATGAAGCAAGGGTCCTACAGATACGTTTTCTTCAATATATAATACTGATTCATCTCCATATCATGTTCCATCCTGTGCACTGAATGAGGCAGAGGTTCTGTGGAAATAATCATAATAATTAATATTAAAAATACAAACACCTAGCTCTTACATAGTACTTTTCATCGGTAGATCAAACAGTACATGTACATGTAAATAAAGATTGTATCCTAATGCATACACTCAAAGGGAGCTGAATTAAGGCTGCATAAACAATGATAGGTGGCTCTATCAGCTGTGACTATAATAATAATTTAAAGTTTAGAACGTTCAAAGGAATACCCATTAGAGATGGAATATTAGGGAAATGCAACTGAGATGGTCAGAGGTGTGCAATTAATGCAATTTATCACTTAGATATCACCTACACATATGTAAAAAAAAGTCCCTAAACATAATTCTCTGAAACATTTCTAAAATAGTTTTTCTGTAGCACATGTGACATGTGCAAAACACAGGTTCATATGGCATAAAGGTTTTATTGGTGTTCATTTGGGTAGACCTGCATAACTTCCTCATGAGTAATGACTTCAGCTCAAATTGTTGCTGATAAAAGATGTTACCACACCACATTATGTAATTCTCTACACAGATACCTCGTATCTGCCCTTACATAGTGAGCCAGATGTTCAGAAGGTGAAAAAAATCAGCATAGCTTTGTTGACCATCCCACAGCATCTTTTCTGCATCTCATAAATCTTTACTGAGACCTGTTTCCCAGGTAAATAATCTTCCTTGGATATCCCTACTCTGGAGGGAAGGCAAAAGACCTACACTATCTCAGTGTTCAGTTGTATTTGGAAAGATTATGAAAAATGGTACCCTAAAATCCATGTCTTCTAAGGAATAATGCATAAATATGACTCTTGCCGCAATAAAAGATATTATCTCACCAACCCTGTCTCTCTAATATCCTAGGACTAACATGGTGACAACACCGCTGCATACAAAAGTCTCTTTGGCTACCATAAACAGAATCTAAGAGTTTTTGCTACTGATGCTTGTGGTTTTTCTGTGGATATGCCTGTTTCCCAGGTGACTTTTGCAGTACACACCAATCTGGGAAGACATTCTCTGCAACAAGATGCATCTATACAAGCTTTAGGAAAGAGAAGAGGGAGGATGATCACATAGCTTCCAAAGGGCTGCTTAGATTATCTGACTAGCAATCTGATTTTTTAATTTAAACAAATAACAATGGGGCTGACAGAGAGAAGTTTAATGAGTAGAGATGAGCTATTCCCACCTCTGAAATCACTGATATGAGATTTTTAGAATTCGGTTCATAAAAGGGATAGCAAGGAGCACTGTTAGAATTTTAACGGATGAAGATAATTATCTATTATCTCTCTATTGTATTACTCATTTTAATAAATATCCCCAGTATTAAGGCACTTAATCTGAAATTAACACTAACATTTAATTTAAATTAGAACGTAGATGTACAAAGGACACAAATCTTCACTTTACTCATGGAAAACTCCCATTGAAGTGAACAGAAGTTTCACATAAGTAAGGTGAATGGGATATGACCACAAGGGTGCTGGCTGCTGAGCTTCTGACTTCAGCAGGAGTTAAGGACACTCCGCACTTCGCAGGATCTATATCAGGAGGCAGAATTCCTTTAGTTTGTCAGCATTTTACAAAAGATAGTTATTTCTTTGACAAATTTGGGCCATTGTTTTTGAAAGCTCTACTCCTGCTGCTGGAAACCACTGGAACTCAACCAGCACCTCATCTGGAAGGATTGACTTGAAACATTGATTCTCAAGGTGCTGGATTAAGGTAGCAGGAGAGAAGCAGTTTGATCCCATTTGTAGATTTGTGTCACAGTTTTATGTTAGATAAACCTATTTTTAACATTTGTCTCTTTAGACGATTTTAAAGGGAAATAAATTATCTTTCAGTGAGGTCATTCAAGGGTCTTGGGTAAAAACATATCAATATATTTTATGTATTTGATAAATTATCTGCTCCACTAAAAATGTAACACAGTTTGGTTTTAAGAATGATACCTATTGTTAACCATACATTAAATAAACCGTTTTCTGAAAGGGACTGGGCCACTGACTAGACAGGCCTAGATTCGGCAGTTCATGAAAATGACATAAGACTGTAAATTTAATAAATAATATTCTCTGACAGATTAAAGGAAACTGTTACAGTTACACCAGTCTTTAAACCTCTGGTTCTCTGAATTTCAGGGGCCCGAGTATAATCTCACTAACACTTATGTAAGTATCTCCACTGAAGCTAGTGCAGTTCTGCATGCATGAGGCCAAAATTGGGCCTTTGGTCTCCAAACGACATTTTCTGCTCTGGGAAAAGACTTCTCTGGTTAAGATATATTCTGCTTTACAAGGGTGGATTAAGATTAAATACGTCTCAGATTAAAAAAACAAAACCAAACCCTGGCAAGGCCTTTTCCAATGTGTTCACATATTTCTCATTAAAGTATAATGAAAGTGTATAATTGGTGTGCAGTGAGAACATTAGAGTAGTTAAACTATAAAACACACCTCAGTTAATAATTTTAATTGCCAATCACTTATACCATGTTTCTCTTGAATATGTTGTTTAAAGTACAGTAAATGAATGTTTTAATAATCCAAATAGAAAGCACAGATACATAAAAATTACAGAAAGCAAAACAAAAATATGTATATGATAGTGTTTGCAAAGTTTAAATTAATGCATTTGATACACACACTGACCTTGCAATATCTATCCAGGTGGACCCACACAAAGACCCATTTATTTCAGTGGGGCTCTGCATGTGTGTAAGAGTCTGGCTGCATGATCTGAGCTAGAGGATGTTAGAACTCATCAAGGAGGTATAAATTCAATAGCAGTAAATGCCAGTCTCATCACAAAATTGAACTTGTATCTAATTATATTCTGGGAAGGTAATTTTGGTAACAATTTAGAACTATGGGTCCTTCTTTACTTGCCAAAAATAGGTGGGGCAGATAGCTCTGCTTATTAGTAAGGTTGCCAGACACTTCCTATTATAAGACCCTGTTTTCAGTTGCTTATAACTTTGCCAAACTTTAACCATTCGTGCTGAAATTTTTAGATCAAATAAGGAGCTGGGAGGGTGGATCTGGGACTGGCTGAACGAGGACACTGGGAGTGTGGGAGGGACTGAAATGGAAAGTCCTGAGGGGAAAGACTTGCTAGGACTTGGATGGTAAACTTGAGGCATAGAGACTGGGTTAAGTGAGGAGAATAGGTCTGGGATGAGGAGCCAAGGTGGAGAAGAGACTGAACAGACACAAGGATGAGTTGGAGGGGATGAGGTAGAAGAAGTCACATTTGTTGGAAAGAAATAGAAGAGTCAATACTCACTAAAGCATACCCTCTCCAAAGCCTAGAAGACAACCCAAGATTCCTGAGTCTCATCATTCCTCTGCTGTCAGCAAATACCTGTGAAACTCACTCTCAAAGCGTGTGCCTCATCCCCCTGTAGTACTGAGCCTCAGAGAAGATGACAACATGCTACTGCTGTGCTGTCAGTTACCCTGTTAGCTCCATTGGCAGAGGTCTTTGTGCAAATCTAAAGCTTGCAAACTTGCTGATGATTTATGTAGGTGTCAGTATGATGGGATTCCTGATTTTCAGTTTGCTTTTTCTAAAAACTAGGAAATTACATTGTAAAAAACTAAGTTAAAAGAATTTTAAGGTTGCAAAGTCAACCACTCAAAAGTTAATGTCAAAATTTAAGGTTGTCTGTGCATCCTTAATTCAGCCCCTTTGCGCATGTGCATTCTGAAACAATCTTTAATTACATGATCACATACTACCTTTTTCCATGGGACCCCTGCCTTATTCAGTGCACAGAATGAATGGAGTTCACTTAATTCATAATGTTCTTTCAACTTTTTTTGCGTGGAATTATAAAGAAGTCAAGTGCTATGCTGTCAGAGACAGTTCAACCAAAAATAATTCTAAAGTTAGAAATCGAGGTGATTACTTAACTACTGAAACATCAATTAAATTCAAAATTGCCTTCTCAGGCAGTGATCATACATAATTAAACCTTTTCCATCCACGTGCACTCACCTTTCACCTCATAATGTAACGTAAGCGCTTTTGACCGGATTCAAAGTCTGTTGTAGTCATGGGTTTCAAACCTACTTCTGATTCTCTACCATCAGAATATTAGGTGTGTTTGAAGTCTGATTCTGCACTACTGAAATCAGTGGCACTTCCCACATTGTCTTGAATAGAAGCAGAATCAAAAGGTTATGTTCCTTTCTGTCTCTCAACAGATCTTGTGTTTCCTCTTACTACTTCCTTCAACTGTTTCTATGTTCTTATTCCCTTTGACTGCACAGAATTCTGTTTAACTACCCAAGTGCCTTATCTTTCCACAAACTTCCTTGTGTCCTTGCAATATCATTAAAATAAATAAATAGTACATAGCATTTATGTAGCTTAGAAATAACTTGCTTAAGCTAGTTAAGACATTTGTCTCAAGCATAGCATAACAGATGGGCTCCTTGAACTAAATAGACTGTAACCTAATGGATTATCCATTCCAGTTGATGGACTTTCTCTGCCTTGAGCCAGCAGAAGGAAATACAGCCCTGCCCACAGGAACTGTGTATTCACTGATCTGCAATCCCACATGACGTTGCTCCTCAACCTGAAGATACAAAATAATCTCTCCACACACGTGAGCCACCTACCATGCTTAGACTTTCCACATGTGTACTCTCATAAACAGGTTTGACATGATAAAAAAGGTCTCTTTTACTGGGGGACAGCAGATAAACCTGCCAAAAGCCAACAGACCCAAAGAAGTGACCTTTACCCAGACCTGAGAAAGAGATCTGTGTAGCTCAAAAGCTTGTCTCTTTCACCAACAGAAGTTGGTCCAATAAATTATATTACCTCACCCACTTTGTCTCTCTAATATCCTGGGACAACAGCACTGCCAAAAGTCAACAAGTAACTTAACTGAAGACTATTAGCTTACCTCTCTGTCTATGGCGAGTGAGTTGTTTACAGAAAAAGTACTCAGAGTAGACGTCTTTGAAAAAAAAGATGATGAATACAGTGTGTCCAGTATCTAGGGGAGGCAGAGGAGTTTAAAATGTAAGACTTCATTCTGGAGCTGGCAGTGCCATAGTCAACAGCCTCAACGTCGAGTGTAGCATATTTGGATGGAGGGAAGGGGTTAGATATGGAATCCGAGTTATTTACAGACACAGGCAGGCTCCTACTTTCCAAAATAAATAGGTATAAATCAATGGGCATGCTCCTTATACCCTTTCAAATGAGTTTCTCTGTATCCCTGCCTCTGCCGTACATATATCATAGCTGGGAGAAATTTGTTTCCATTTATTCTGATCTCCCACCATGAGAGGTATCAGGGCTTCTTATGGAACTAATGGGGTTCAGCCCTGCAGTGGCCTCTGGCATAATTCCAAAAATGCTTGTAACTCTGAAAGCATGGGACAGAAGAATGTTCCTCCCAATACTGAAACTAATCAAGCCTCTGGTGAAGCACCAGCAACCAATGCCAGCTCCCGAGTCATGCTCTCCTCACAGGGACTGAAATACTTTCCATTTTCAATTTTTTTCTGTTGTAAGCCCTCGATCTTTCACTGACAAACACATGCTTCTGTACATTTGTCATGTCTTATACCTGGCAAATTATTCCAAAACATTATCTACCTTCGTTGCCTCTCTCTCTCTCTCTCTCATTTTTTCAAGTGTCTATAAAAATCCCTGCCTCACCTTTAGAAACATTTTCCACCCATACTGATTTGTACTCAGAGGACCTTTTAAAGTTAAAAGGCAAGCTCTGTTGTGAGGCAATATCTTAAAGAAAATTTAAAAAAACATGGGAGAGCCAATGCCACTTGTTGTTGTTGTGCATAGTTCATTTAATATATGTGTAAGAAAAGTGGCAAATAAAACTTTAGGGTAACATCCAACATTTGAAACAGTGTTACAAACATTAATATTTCCAGCTTGCAGATAACATTTATATTGACTACTGACCTATTAAAAGATCATATTTAGAAAGATCATTTGATGGAAAATCTCAGAGCCTATTGAATGTGAAGCCGTTTCAGATAGGCTTTCTCCTCCTCCACCCACCCCACTCCTACCCCCCGCTTGCAGCAGAATTCTCCAAGGCAAATGGAATAAAATCTTTTGCTGGAGGGGATACTTTACTTTCAAGATTTATTTCTTTGCATCAGAAATATATCAGGGGAAAAAATTCAAAGAAAATACAAAAATTGTTGAACGATGTGGAAATTTTTTATTTAGACTTAACATGAGTTTGACACCCTAGCAAGGTTTGTTTGTTTAGTTTTTAATGCTAGGCATCTATGATAAATATGAAAACTTATTTTTTATTTTAATATTCATTGTTTCCCCTTTGATGCCATGTCAAGGGAAGAGAATGCCCTTTACTGCTTATCTCATACATCTGCTACAGAAAAGAGGTCTGTTAATTATCCTGACAGACATAACCTATGAGCTCATTTTGATGAGCTGTGATCTAAAATAATGCAGTCAAAACATTGTGTACAAAATCTTATGTAACATATTTCATGTTCCTATAGATAGTTTCTATTAACATTCCCTTATACATACCCAGTCCCTGTTAATAGTTCATATGCAGATCTAACACTCAGAGTATTCATAATATGCTGTTAAGTCCACAATGTATGTGTGTGTGTGTGTGTGTGAGTTCCATCATCTGCCTGTCACTAGAACCAGGAATATGTAACAAAAAAATTAATATATTTGTCAATTTTAAAGAGTAATCACATGATCCAATGCTAGAAGAATATTTTCCGGTAATTTCCCTTCACAAGTTCTCACTCTCTCTCTCTCTTTTTTCTTTTCTTTTTTTTTGCGGGGGGGGGGGAGGAAAAGCATAGTTAGTAACTCCTCTTGGCCTTAACAAATGTTGATAGTGAAAATAAACAAATGCATGTTATTATTAAAGAGATTCTTGCCTGGAGGCAGAAGGAAGATTTTCTCCTGTGAGATTTGCTCACATATTCTGTGGACTGTAGATAGTATAGTTTTACATTTACTGAAATTGTCTTTTCCCCTGAGTTCTAAGAAAATATGCCTAAAGCTATTATCGCATCTATCGACTCTGTGGGATTTAACGGACGTGGCTCCTGTTCCCAAGTGGTTGGAAAATGACCTCTATGAAGCAAAGTTCAAGCAGAGTGAAAGCTCTGAGACAGAGATTAGAGACCTGTCAGTTGCCTGGTAGGATAAAAGTGTAAAATTGTATGTGACGCTCAGTTCAGTCACATCAAACAGCTAAGAAATGTTTACTGAATGAACTACACAGTCGCTAATTACACATTCCCCTTAAGTATTCACATCATCATGGGCAACAAATACCAAGAGAATCTGGAAAGGGAAAGCTTCTAATAAGTATGCAACAATTACAGCAGGCATGTTTTTGCACCTTAATTTCTTACAGTAATTATTTATACTGCAGAGACAAAATTGGCTTATCATGTACAGTATTTTTTGCTTTCCAAGATAAAATAGATTTAAATGTTCAAATTAAGGCAAAAAGTTATCAGTAACATTGGAATCAACAAACAATGGCAAGAGAGAGCAATCTCTTCCATTCACCATAACATGTATACAGAACCTTTTATTAATCAAGTGACCTTTAATGACAAAGCTATTCATCTGTCCAGATCAGTAATGTCTAATAATTGGATTTTTAAATGAAAGCCCTAATCAACCAAACAGGTGTCCAAAATTGTAGTTACATAATAAGGACTAATCCTGTGGCCCAGGTAAGGACCATAGAAGGTACTGAACACAGCAGGACAGATGTGGTTCAAAGAGGGGCAAAGCAAGGTGCAGGAAGCTAATACCTATATATACACACCTCAGAATGTGCCTTTTAGGTGATCCCTGTGCCTCAAGAGACATGAAGTTTTGGGTGATGGAGGAAGGGCTCACCAAGGAAGGCCTGGGACAGTGGATCCCTAGCTCCGGTGTCCAAATCCCTCTGCAGAGGAGATGCTGCAGCTGTAAGAACTGCTGCATCTCTGAGTCTGCAATATCTGTTGCACAATGGTTCTGCTTCCACTTAGGAGAACGCCTCCATGCCACCATTGAGTCTTCCCCCACTAGGCCTTCCCCAGTGCAAAGCCCCTTTACCCTGTGCTAAAATGCCAAGGGATTAAAAAGACGCCTTAAATATAGGATTTGCACATGCATACAGATGATTGAGAACGCAAACATGCATCTACACTTGTAACATAGGTAATTGCTTGTGTAATTACACCCTTTGTATGTGCATGCATAAGATGTGAGGATGCAGTTTAGGTATCCATTTTTTAAGAATGTGGCTCATAAAATTTTGTCACTATACAGTTAATTTCATATTTTTCTAGATGGCTTATTTCTACATATTGTATCATGATTAGGAAAGGAAGAATAAATTAATGTGATGGACTAACTACAGGAGATAAGAACTGATGGACTGTAAAACTTACAGCCAGACTAAATTGCTAAATAAATAACTCTGAGGTCTGGAAAACCTATTATTTTAGCAGCTGTATGTTTTTATTAGCCACTCAAGCAGAGTTTAGTTGTATTATTTTACACTATCAAGTTTAGAGTAGAAATATTATTTTCCTGCATTTCACTGAATATTGTATTATGAAGGTTCATTCCCTCATAGAAATGTATTTGCTGTAGAAATTATCATTAAAGAGGCTTCAGCTTTATTATGGCATTTTTTGTGAATTTTATATAAAGATATCTGATTTTTTTCCATTCATCCAGTTTTCCTAAGTTAAAATTAGTTTCTCTTGATCTTCACTAACAGCAAGTTCCCTAACCTGTTTAAAAAGACTAATTAACAAAAGCAGAATTCTCATCTTTCTAAATATACATTCAATAACTACCTAGTGACAAAAATGATATGATTATTTTCTCTCCACTTGTATAGGATCTCTATAGCCATACCCTTAATTAAAGTTGATCTCCTTTATTTGACATCTAAAGTGACTTGGAGAAACATGGCCTAAAATAGAGTTGTGCAAATTTATACTACCTCAGGTTCTAGCCCATAATATATATCCACTATTAAATATTTTAATTTTCACATAATGTTACTCTACAGAATTGTAATAGCTACAATGAATATGTTGTTTCCAGGAGTGTTGTGTTGGCTATTTGATTGAAACCACAAAAATACTAAAACAATTACAGTTGCAACTGTGATCCTAAAATGGGAATGGTTAGATCACATTTTAATTATGTCCATGAAGAGTTTGTAGAAACTTTTTGAAAGTGGGGTTTTTTTTAATCTTTTTTTCTTCTCAGCATGGATAGCCATGAACTTCTTCAGTCTGCTGTTTGTGTTGTATTTCAGTTTGAAGCCTGATTCATTGGGATAGGTCATATGGGGTAAGTGTGATGGGAGGAGTTCACCCCACCCTTCAAGCTGCCCTCTGTCACCAGATCGTGAGACCTAAATGCAAGAGTCCATAGAGATGCCCTGATCTGAGGGCTTTAAGGCCCAATGGCCAGAGTCTATGGAATCGCCTTGCTCCACAGGGCAACAGGGTCACGTGAGACATGTCCAAGGGTAGCATTTCTCTGCTGGGCAGTAAGGCTTAGTGGCCAGAGTCCACAGGGGTAACCCGCGGTTTTCAAGGCAGTAAGACCCAATGGCCAAAGTCAATAGAGATACCCTGAGTCTACAGGGCAGTAAGGTCCTAGCGGTCAGAGTCCGTAAAGTCACCCTTTGGGCAGGGCTGTATGGCCTAGCAGCCATACCAACAAGGTCTCATTCTGGGTTTGGCTGTATGGCCTAGCAGCCAGAGTCAATAGGGTAGCCCTCTGGGTGGGGCTGTGTGGTCTTGCAGCTGCATGGCCTAGTAGCCAGAGTCAATAAAGTCGCCCTCCAAGAGGGGCTGTATGGTCTAACAGCCAGAGCCAACAGGGTCACCTTCTGGGCACTTCTGTATGGCCTAGCAGCTAGAGTCACTATGGTAGCACTGGGCACAGCTGAATGGCCTAGTGGCCAGAGTCAATAAGGTAGCCCTCTGGGCAGGGCTGTATGGCCTAGCGGCCAGAGTCACTAAAGTTCCCCTCTGAGTGGGGCTGCATGGTCAAGCAGCTGCTTCTGGGGGATGGCAGCCAGGTAGGGGAAACCGGGCCTGCCCTGCTCCACTGGATGCAAGCCCAGGGCCCGTGAAGTGGTGAATGCGTCCGCCACTGGGTCACTGGGGATCCATCTGCAACACACTGACCAGCCTCGGGACAATGGCTTGTTCCCCTGAGCTACTTCCTACCTTGTCACTCCAGTCAATGATCTGTACGTCTTCAGGGTCTCTGGGTTCTTCAGCCAGTGAAACCCCCCGTAGCTCCAACCTCCCTAGAGTGTACACAGATAGCTGGGCATCTGTGTAGGTCTCAGTGCCTCTGGTTTCCACAGGGCTCCAGTGGTTCCTGGACAGGAGCTGGCAAGGAACATCCTTACTCTCTGGCAGTCAGCCCAGACTGAGCCAGGCTGCTCCCTCTTACATTGCTGCTACACCTGGAGCATACATGATAGGGCTGAGGAGGCAGGGCTTCCTTGGCCCACAATGAGGAGTTACCCTTCCCCGTCCAGGGCGGGGTGAGTTCACCCCATCACAGTAAGTCACATGGTATTTCTCCTGATTGGCTGAAACATAAAATTAATCCAGCTCAGGGGAATCTATTTTCAACTTTTTAAAAATTGCATTTTTATAATAAACAATCCAATCTAGCTGAAAACTCTGGGAAAAATGTTTATTTTAATTACTATGTCTAACTCTGATAGGCAGTGGCCTAACAAATTCGTTACATTCTCTAATCTCTTTGGAAAGATTCATTTTATATTTGGCCTGATCAGTATTTTAATTATCTTTCTGTTTAAGTGCTAGAAAGGTCAGTTATACAAAGGCAACTATGTCCAGAAAAGGATAGGACAGAAATTAAAGCTGAACTGCAGTGGGGACATTATGAGAGGACAGAGGTACATTCCAGAAAAGTTACCAGAAAAGACAAATTTGGATGGAAGAAGAACATAAACAGTTGGGAAACAATGGTCTGCCTGTGCTAGAAGTCACCATGGAGGAGAAAAACTGAATGTTATTATACTCCTATACATTTTTGGGCCTTTCCTCTCCAGATATCTTGGAGACAAGATACCTCAAAGACAGTATGGAAATAAAAATTTTTAAAAAGGATTATCTGTGAGACTTGTCAGAGGCCCCGCGGAGCACAAAAAAATAGAGCTGGTCACAGTTTGGAATGCTGAATATATCAAAAGATAACCCAGGACCCTCATATACAGGTTCAGTTAGACAACAGCATTGTAATAACAGACCTGACTAAGCTTGTGGCAACCAAGACAGAATGATCAATCTAGCCATAATATTTTGGAAGTTATGCCAGAACCTGAAGTACTCTGTACGGCTACCCACATGACATAGACACAATGCAACTGCCTATAGCCCTGTAGGAAAAATTTTCCTCAAACTATGTCGTATGTTGTCAATTGTGGAGCTAGATCTGCTTGCAGTTTCATAATTTTGAAACAAATTCTTCACAAGATTCCCCTGCTTGGCTGCAATAGGAGGCTAGGCATTCTCCACCCCACCAGCATGGCCCCTCCTCTCAACACCTTTTTTTCCTCCTTCTAAAGCACTGGGAAGATGTTGGCAAATACAAGAACTATTCCTGACAGATGTCTCAGTGGTTCTGCAAAGCTGGTAAGTGACTTAGATGCTGGGGAAAACTGCTGTCTTTGGTGAATATATGCTTGCTGACAAGGAATCCTTATTAAGTGCAGGATTTCTGAAGTACAGTGTTAAATAGATCAGATATCAGGGATTAACGTAGACATGATCTTGGACCAAAATCTGAAACACTTGGCCCACCTTTTGTTCATGGGAGCTTCACCTATTACACTTTGTTAACTCCTTTCCTACATACATACTCACGCACATAAAATAGTGTTCAAAAACCCTGATGTCCGTTTAAAGAAGAAAATGCTTTCAAAGTTTTTAAACCTATTCATTCATTCATTCAAAAAAAAAAATAATGTTAGATGATTTACCTTGAGCTTAACTTTCTGCAGGTTAGGAACAGGATAATTCAGTCTAACTCTTTCATCATATGTTTTCAGCTCTAAAAGGTGATTTTTTTTTCCTTCCAGCTGCCTTACTATTTACACAATATCTATAGGTATTTAAACCACAGTGGAGGAATTAACTTTGCCTGACTCACTTCTTGGCTTATTTTCTTATCATTTTATTTATTTTAAATGGATCGATGTCCTGATGGCAGATTCTGCCATTGAAGACAGGTTCCTGAATGTACTCTCTATTGAATTGGGAATGTATTTGGGAATACATCCTTTAGATGCAGGACCAGTCAGAGGTACCAGCTACCTCTGAGTTTTGTTGAGAGTTTTTAACAGCTTAATTGAAAGGCTATGGGGAATGCTGAATCTTTAAAGAAGGCTTCCTTTATCCAAAATGTGAATTAGACATTATGAAGTTAAGTACCAATAGGTGTTAACAAAAACAAAACTTAAAATGTTTTATACAGCAGCTAAAACCCCCTTCCTCCCTTAGTTGCTCAACTTTAACTTTGGCTTCTTCTGATGATACTGATTCACTAGCCCTCCACTTGTAAAAAAGTGTCTTCCAGCCTAGACAAGGCTTGTATTTCTAGTGTAAGAACCAGCCAGAGGAAAAGAAACCTTTTCTTGAATAAACTTTTTCAGGCCTTCTTTATATATTATAACAATTTTTTAAAGGTTACAGGCCTAAAAAAAATGATTTTTGCAGGTCATCTTTAATGATGTGCATTTTCCCTTTCTACTATCCATATGGATTGCTTCTGCCAAAGAAAGTAGGAGCACCAAATTGCTATACCTTTCTTCATCAGAATCACATTGTATCATTTCTCCAAACGATATAACAATATCCTCCCTCCCCCATCCTCCCACCTGCAATAACCTCCTTTACAGCTCTCTGTCCAATTCAAATTGACCTGCATAGCACTCTTCTATAGCAGCTTGACTCACTTTCTCCTTTCCCTGGAGTTGAAAGCAGTGTGGCATTAGCTATTGTATAATGTGACTTTTATATTTTCTCTCTCCTATTATCTAGGAGAAGTAAACTTTAACAATATAGTTGTGTGTTTATTTAAATGAAGAAATATGGTTCACTGTTCAAATAATTCCTTTCACTCATTTATAAACACCCCCCCCCCCCAAACACCATATTATGAGAATGACATGCCAAATCAAGACGTGCAAGTATTGGAAAATTATTTCATTAGCCCATGTATTGTAAAACATCTCCTTTTGGCAAGTACTTAAGCCTGTGAGAGCTGCCAAATTCAAGCCACTATGACTCATGCCATAAGTCTTTCTGCTGTCCGTTGGGCCATTGTGTAACAACAGCTACCATTTTGCTGTCACTGTCGCTTCACATATTCAGGCTCTAAAGCTCTGTTTGTTGTTTCATTACGTTCTATGTCTCCCTTAGGAGCTTCTTCATTTTAATATAAATAGAGCGCTTCATCATGCAATGGAAAAAAATCGTGGAAGGTACAACTCTCAATATTACTGGAGATGATGCATACAGATGAATTTGGCAGCAGCAGGTCACAAACAAAGGAGCTTAGTGAAAAAGGGATAAACTTCCCTAGCCAAATATATATATAAAAGAATATTTTGTAAAATCAAAAGATGGGGGAAGTCAATAGCTCTCTCCAATAATCATTGAGGTTTTTAACCAACATTCACAAAATTCAGAGTAAGCACATATTTAATGGGCCACTTCGATAAAGGGGTCATAACTCAGGAATGCTATTCCCCATGTACACCGGAGTACACTGGGCTACACTTTGAGCTAAAGATTTGTGTGTGTCCTTTTGAATTTTGCTTTTGGCGCCTGCGTTACTTATTTACCACATATCCCTGTAAGGGTATTTTCTGTTCTCTGGTTCTTGGATTAGATGTTTTTATTTATCTGATTATTATTATTAAAAGGATGCCGCCTCTTTGGATTTTGGTTTTAGAGTGTGTGTGTTAAGGACTCCAATGATCCCAAGCAAAGTCTTCTAGAAATTTACGTACCAATCCTGCAATGATCTTGGCATGAGCAGAAGTCGCTACTTTGTAGAGCTCATTGCTAGACAAGGGCCTAAAATCACTGATGCAACAGAAAGTTTATTTTTATATTATTACATTATTATTTTGCATTATATAGAATAAAATGTTGCATGTTAAGACCTGATTACTGGATGGCTTATTTTAGGGTTTAGGTTCAGCACTTTGGCCAACCAAAACTATCTTTCCACAATAGTTTCACATATTAATTGGCTTAGGCAGTCTATGGAGATAGAGATTAAATATTATTTGTAAGAAAGAACCTCTCTTTCCTCTTGTCTGCCCTTCTATGTTTCCTATCCTATAGACTGACAGAACAAAGGATTGATTTGTAAAAGCAAAAATATGGGCTTTAAGCATCTGGATTCCAATTTATCTGAATCCCCCAGTGTTTGGGACTTTGAAGAGATAGTTATAGTTTGTCCCCTCTCTATTTCAAATTTCAGAAAAGGATTAACAAAACTGGGAGTGGTTTTGGTTATACAAAACTTCTCTCAGGTATTGGCATGCAAAACTAATAAAAAGGGTAGTTTGGATCTGGGTCCCATCTTGTCTGAACTTCTAAGTTTAGAGGTGGATGTATTGTGTAAAAAGTTCTGGTTTAGGCCTATCTATAAATTTCAGCTAGCTCAACTGGTTATCTTCAGACCATCCTGTCCACAACTCTTTGTACTTTATTCTCCTGCCTTGACAACCCAGTATATACACCATGTCTGTTCAAATGTGTTTTGGAATTCAAATCAGTTCATGCCTATACGTTTAACACAATTTTGTCATTTTGATAGCTTTTAGAATGGCAACTCTGAGGCCTTTGGTTTTCATTTGTACCACAAAAATTAGTACATATTGTTGAGCCATGAACCAAATATACAGGCTACAGTGTGTATTTACTTTCTGAATATTTTATATGTACAAATATCTCAAGCATCTGGAAATTGCCAATATCCAGTTACAAATTCACAAGTGGCAAATATGCAACCGTGAAATTCAGTAGTTACAAAGCAGAACATTTGTACATTGTAAATTCCTTTAGATTTCTTGAGTTGCATGATTGGGACTGGCAGGTGATATTTTCTAGTTTTATGTATACTTCACCTTTTTCTTACACACACACATACATTATTCCATTCTGTCTATGTAATGTAGGACTCTTTACAACCTCTTCTGGGGAAAAAGATCTTTTCCGAGAATTCAGTAGGACCAAATTTGGTACTGGCTTCTACCTATCTAGGTATTTATATGGCCCAGATCACCACTGGAATCTAATCTATCTTTTGTACTTATATGGTCCCCCATTACCACACTATCCAAATACCTCACAGTCATTAAGAGTTTGGAAAGTATTATCCCTATTTTATAAATGGGGAACAAAGGCACAAAGAGCCTACGTGACCTGACCCAAGTTACACAGGGAGTCTAGTCTCTAGCAGATAATTGAACCCATTCTCTTGGGTTCCAGATTATGACCGTAATCATCCTTCTGAGTGCCTCACACACAAATTAATTTTACCCTCACAACTGTTAGGTGGGGTAGTGTTGTCAACATTTTACTGATGGAAAACTGAGACACAAAAAGACAAACATTTTCCCCAGGGTCACCCAGGAAGTTTGTGGCAGAGCCAGGAATTAAAACGAGGTCCCCTGAATCCCTGTGCAGCGTCCTAACTGCAAGACCATCCCACATAACCTACCTTATACAGCATATTCACTTTTCTAACATAATTATTCTTGTTGCTACACAGCTTGGCAGGTGGTAAACACTGTGTTAAAAGTTACACCCAAAACCAAGCAAGAATGAAATTTGTTTTAAAATGTCATGAAAGTGTTCCTAAAAGAATACGAGGCCATTTTATCGCATAAGTAACTAATCTAGCCAATTCACAGCAAGTTTGTACTATATCTGTATGTTCCACACATCATATGTTTTTTTACAACAAATAAATTACTTAAGTGTTCTAGAATATTTAACATAACTAGGATAAATGCTAGGATGGGGAAAATAGGTGTGCACAGAAGAGTAAACCCTTTAATCTACTACTTTTGTGATGATTGTCCAGTGTAATGGTCTGTTTATTAATTACACCAGAAACCTCCCTAATATTAGCTGGTCTATTTACTAATTACATCTTTAAAATATATCATAGAAGATACTTGCTTGAAATCTCTGATAAGGAATACTCTTTCACTAAAATTCTGGAACACTCAACTGCCTTTTGATTTTTTTCAATTTCATAGTATTTTATTCCTTAAATACTCATATATCAGGTTTCAGAGTAACAGCTGTGTTAGTCTGTATTTGCAAAAAGAAAAAGGAGTACTTGTGGCACCTTAGAGACTAACCAATTTATTTGAACATAAGCTTTCATGAGCTACACCTCACTTATATATATCAGCGTGAATACTTATGGAGTGAGGCAGAATCAAACCCAGAACTACAAAAAATAGACTGTATAGTGACACATAATTAAAGGTTTACATCTAAGTGTCTTGCACCATAATTAGTACCTTTCTGTCAGGCAGAACATTGGTTACAGGGGCACAAACATTATCTTAGCATACCATAACAGGGTCCACGACCCG
This sequence comes from Lepidochelys olivacea, assembly GCF_965140295.1. Classification (NCBI taxonomy): domain Eukaryota; kingdom Metazoa; phylum Chordata; order Testudines; family Cheloniidae; genus Lepidochelys; species Lepidochelys olivacea. Next base: position 40,166,413 of record NC_140414.1, on the reverse strand, counting down.
CCCCTCTTCGTGGGGCCCGCTTGCTGCCCCCAATAAGGCTCAGAGAGGCTTCAGGGTTAGGCAACACCCATGTCTTTATTTATCTACAGTTATCCCACCACCAGTGTTTATCTATTTACAAGCTTTACAGGATTATTCAACCTCTTTCACAGGCAGCATCAGCCTTCAGCTAGGAGGCCTCCAGTTTACCAGATGACTTCTCCCTGGCTGCCCCCAGCCTTTTGGCTCCCTTCCAGCCTTTATAGTCCTTGGCTTATCAGGCCAGAAGGTGTTGTCAATCCTCAGGCCAGCATCAGGCCTTTTCCTTCAGCCCCAGTCTGTTTCCCCTGATCAGAGCTGATTGGGCAGGGGCTAATTAGGTGCTTTTGCACCAACACCCTGGTACACATACAAAGACTAAAAGAAAACTTTCGATAATGGAGATCAAATTCTCCTCTCACTCACTCCAGTGCAAATTCAAATTATGGGACTTACATGAGTGTGAGAGGAGAATTAGGTCCTATTTCTGTATCAAAAATATCACAAGCAATAGGTGAGACAAGGTGGCAAGCAACAGATGCCATTCTATGAGGAAATAGCTTTGTATCTCATAGCTTCATCTTGTTTCATGCTCAGGGGTTTTTGCCTCACCCGGGTAAAAACATCATAATCGTACAGCTATTAATTACAGCATAGTGTTGCCCTAAGTTATTGTTGTGGTCAGCATGAAATGACGTGACACCGTACACTAAAGTGCCTAGCAATTTTGGGGCCTGTCTACCCTGAAGATTTTAATAAAATGCAGCTACAATTGTTAAAAATTAAAGCAGTGGTAGGACATTTTTTTAAAGTACTTTTACATTAATGGTCAGCTGAAACAAATAACTAGTAACCAAATCAGGATTATCAACTCTAACACTTAGCATTTTAATACTAACTCATGGAGGTGGTGTGAGGATTAATTAGATAATGTTTTAAAGCACTTTGACAATGTAAAGTGCATATTAGTTCAATTCCAACAACAGTGGGAGTTTGCCTGAGTCAGGAATGAGTGAAAATGAGTATAAAGGTCTGAGATTATTGCTCATTAGTATTATCAACACTGACATTTTAAAAAACACATCAGCTGAAATCTAGAAGTCCATACTTAGTAAAGGTCTTATTGATCTCACTTATAATTTTGTTGAGTAAGGACTGAGTAGGACTTCAGGATTTTGTCTAATGTATTTCTAAAATTTCACTGGATCAGATACATTCTGAGAAATATAAACAAATCAATTTTTGAGGAAGGGGCTGTCTAATCCCTATTGGTTTCTTTATAGCCAAGGAAAAAGGTATATGCACATTCAGTGTCAAATGTACATCAGGTTTTCTGAAAACCATCCCACTAAGGTATGAGCTCTCATAGAGGCATGACTATAACCCCATCCACAAGCGGTGAAGCACTTAAAAGAGGGCTAATTAGTTATTTGCTGTACTTGACAGGCAGAAGATGTATGCAAGCATGGAGAAAAGACTGCAAATATAGATATCCCTGATTATGTTATTGTCCAACATTTTAATTAATTTCTTAGACTGTCTTTGTGTAATTTAAGGGAGTTTTCAAGATGTAATAGAGCAGGACCATAGTGTTTCTTCAACTAATCACTATCACTGCAGGGTGCTGGAAATTATGCAGTACATTTTATATATGCTCAATCCATGGAAGATTTACTTTTGCTTCAACTGGCCTTGATTTCTCCTTTATTTGCAGAGCAGCACTGAGAAAGGTGTGACTTAACTCAACTAATGTGCTGCCCAGGAGCAAAAAAAGGCCATCATTTTGGCATCTCTATGAGTACAGGGGAAGGCAGGTTGGTTGATGGCTTCAAAAGGAGCCAAGAAGTCAAGACTCCTGGATTCTCCACATGACTCTGCAAATCAATCACAGTATAAACAAGTCACTTAACTCATTTTGTCCATCTGTGAAATGGGGATAATACTACTTACCTACCTTCCAGGAGTGCTGGGAGGTTTAATTAATTAATTTTTGTTAAGTGCTTTGAGATTCTCAAATGAAAATTGCTTTACAATATAATGCAAAAGCAATGGCAGCTTCAGATCTATATGACCAATGCAACCACAAAAGTCTGTGGGTTTTTTGGTTCCCAGGCCTATGTACCCATCAGACTGACCGTCCCTGATACCATGCTAATTACTACTTGATAAACAAATAAGATGGTATAAGTAATATAATGGTAACACTGATTACCTACAAAGAGCAATTATAAAAGGAACCAATGCATTTCTGCTTCTGATCTCAACCAAAACCAAGAAGTGCAAAGTAATATAAATTTTAAGACTTTGAATGAGGTTTGAGATTTAAGCAGAAATTTGGGTCTGTTTTTTCTCTTATATAATAATAATTATATTATTGTTACTATTATACAGTGTCACTGATCTGTGATAATACACAGACACATGGGAACAAAATCATCCTGGTTCATCACCACTGATTTCATTGAAGGGAAAAATTTGGCCCCCATATAAATAGGTAGATATCTGGAGAAGCAGGTAGACATTAATAGTTTAGATAGACAAAAAGTATTTTATCTATGGAAGAAGAAAGGCAGTGCAAAAACATGCCAGCATTAAGCCCTGTTAATAGTGAGGGGCCAGGTACATTAAAGTAGCAGACATTTTGTTTGATAACCGACTGAAATCTGACAGGCTAGTGACAGCCTTGTTGTCAGGAGATCACTATTATAGTCTCAGAGTGTGACTTTAATTTTTCCCCTAGTGAAGTTTTTACAGTCAGGCAAGCAGCAGCAGGGCATAGCCTAAGGCACAATCTGCCAATAACTAAGTCCCAGGGAAAACTGATTTGTGGCTTATGATCACACGCACCTATAGCCTTCACTATTGACTAATTGAGGTTCATCTGGATGTAGATTTATCTTGGCTAACAAGAAAGCACTAGAGGTCTTCATTGAGCCATTGAGTGGAGTCTCTTGAGACATGTGTGCAGCTGTCTTTACCTTCTTACCAATCAACACATCAAAAGCTGCAGAATATATTTTCACTTTCAAAAATGCAAACGGCAAGTGAGATAAAGTTGCCAAACTAGACTTGAAAAAGAGTGAATGATTACAGCTCCACTCCATATACAAAAGATAAATCATTTGTGACCGTGCAGAACTTTGCTTTAGGTATAAATCCAGAACAGATATAACGGAATCAGTTTATCTGCTGGACAGCCACATCATTTTGATGTCACTACAAAGGATTAAAACAATTTTAACTGTACAAAGCAACTAACACGGAAAACCACAAAACACAACCAACCCATTCAAATGCATATGTCCTCATACAAAATACCCATGCAGAAACCTGCTCTTTTTTCCTTGAGACAGCACAGTTTAAAATAACCCACATGGTGTCATGGAAACCCACTATTAATTACTATGCACAATTATAGTGGGTTTCCACTTTGCTACCCCGTCCAAACATCATGCTTAAATAAATAAATAAATATCAAACATTATTAGAGCAGTGCTTGACACCAAAGCTACAAAAAAAGAATAAGTTAGAACTTTTGTCTTGAATCACTATTCTTAGCTTCTATTCCGTTTGGCAGTTATTTTCAAATAGGCAAGAAGGGCATCATCCTGCAAAGTGCTGAACACCACCTGTTAGGAAGCTGAGAACCCTCAACTCCTATGAACTTTATTGTGGGGTTGGGAAGTCGAGGGTACACAGCAGCTCCTAAGAGACTCTCATTACTTTAAGGACCCCATCTGGCTCCCACTGAAGTTAATAGAAAGACTGATTACATGCAGCAGGACCTGGATTGGGCCTCAGTGGATCAAAACCTGGATCAAGTCCTTAGGGTACTTTTCTGCAAGGTACTGAGTATGTTCAGCTCTTACTGTTCTGGGAGTTGAGGATACTTAGCACCATGCTGGATCAGTCCCTAAATTGTTTGAATATTAATCTGAAACACATCCCAACAATCTGTACCTTTTCTTTACAAGGCTCAGTTGGACATATCCTGAGTAAAGCCTTCCTTGTGGGATTTTCATTACTTCCTGCTTTCGGGTGGGTTGAAAATAAAGTGAAAACTGCCTTCCTTGCACGATTTCTCCAGCTGATTCTAGTCATAAGCAGGAAACGCAGAGGTACATAAATGTGACAAATGTGTTTTCCAATTAAGGTTCATTATATTTAAAGTCTGGCGTGTGCTTTGCTGCATTTCAGCCTAACTGTGATGGGAGAACTGGTGAATTGTTTCAAGTAAAATAAAGAACAATTTAAATGTTCTCTCAAAACTCCAACCCTGAAACTTTTTTGGTGTTGCAAAAAAAGCCACCCACCACCTTGGGCTGACTATATTTTTTAGTTATATGGATTTACATGTGTGAGACACTCCCGTGGGACCCCAGGTCATGAAGCACCTCATCATCACCTGCCCTGAGCATGAAGTAGTCTTATCTGTGCCTGCTGTGGATCAGCTCCCCGAAACCACCGGCTTCTGGCAGCACAAGCACTGCCTTTCAGGCCTCTGCAGATCTCACTCTGTACAGGTAGCGATAGGCACACATCAACACCCGAATACTTGCAGAGTTTCCTGGTACCATCATCTTTTATTCAGGTTGCTCGACACTTCCCATTATAAAAAACACTATTTGCAGTTGCTTATAACTTTGTGAAGCTGGAACGGTTAGGACTGAAAATTTTCCATACTAGGTGTTTGTCTCAGGCTGAATTTCTTTGGAAAATGGCAGCCAGGACAGTTCAGCCATTTATGAGAGCAAGGTGAGGGAAAAATATGTTGTTTTGTCCATGTTAAAAAATTCTTGAGATTTTTTCTTTGAAATGCTCTAGCACCCCCATGCTTGGACAGGGCCAGAGGTGGGAGAGCTTTTGTGTCAGGGATGTGCCTTTTGCCATCCCTGTGAAATTTTGTCCAAATTTGGCTGAAAACACATCACAGTTTTCACATGCACAGTAGAGAATTGCTAAAACCTCTGAAGATTCCATCTGCACTGAGCATGATCTAGGGTGGCCAAATATCCCAATATTATTGGGCCTGTTCCAATATTAGGGCTTTGTCTTATATATACACACACAACTACCCCCCTCCCCACCCAGAAAAAAAAGTGTCCCAATTCTTCATACTTGCTATCTGGTCACCCTACCATGATCCATCCCCTCACTGCACAAGACTGTGCAGGCATCATCCTGACAGAATGACCAAGAATGCTCCAGCCCAGGGCTAAAGGGCAGAGAAGGATCCTCTCAGTAATAGCTTCTCCAGGCCAGACAACAGAACAGAGACAAGGGAGTCTGTCTCCCCTCTGCTCTCAATGGCAGCAAGGCAGCATGGAGGTGGAATGCATCTGACTTGAATGCAATGAGAATAAAAGCCAGGACAAGGAGTCTGGTGAGACTGCAACTGGAGTCTGGTGGGGAAGAAACTCTGATTAAGATTTTGAGGTGGAGAATGGAACTGGCTGGGCAAGGAGATTGGGACTAGGATCAGGTGAAGACTGGCTAGGCAGAGATGTGGAACTTGGAGCCTGGGGGGACTGGAGGCTTGTGTGGGAAACGGAAAAAAGAGACAAGGAGCCAGCTGACTGAGGCTGGGGACAATGAGATTAGATGAGGAGCGGGTGGCACACTGGTATTGGCTGGACAAAGAAACTCACACTGATGGTGGAGCCCCGAGGCATTTGGGAAGAGAGACTGGTCTGACAAGGAGATGGCAGGCAATGAGAAAACTAGGAATGGCTGGCAAGGAGACTAGGACTGGGTGTGGGTCAGGGGAGAGAGCCAAGGGCACAGGGGGAGGAGACTGAGACTTGGTCAGTGAGACCACAGTGATTGACTATGAATGCCTAGACAAGGAGACTGGACCTGGGATGAGAACCTGAGGAGTGGAGACTGGAACTGGGTTTGCTAGAATGAGACTGAAACACAGAGCCAGAGGTGAGGAGGAGATAAGTTTGAGACTGGGACAGGATAGAGAGGACAAGGCAGAATAGGTCAAAACTTGTGGAAACAGAAAAGTCTGTGTCCACTAGGACACATTATCCTCCAAAACCTGGAATGGAACCCAAAATTCCTTAGTGTCACTATTCCACTGCTGTCAGCAAGTATCTGTGCAACCTCCTGTCAAAGTATCCCATCTCCATCTAGTGCTGGTTTATCTAGTTTAGGGCTCCTACCCTTCTTTCTCCAAGAACTGTAGAACCAAATAAGGCCACTTTTTTAAAAGTTTCCCCATATAACCTTACATCATAACCTTTTCATTTTCTCAGTGACTATTCTCAAATATTCCTGAGGCGGGGTGGTCATCCGCTCCAGCCCTGAAAGGGTTACAGTCAGCCCTGGGAGAGGGCTGGGGTTGTGAGCAAAGGCTAGGCTGACTGGGGGAAGCAGCCACACCTGGCCCTGTTATAAGAGCTCAGGGAGGAGCTGGCTCAGGCCTCTCCCTCTAGCTTCAGAGGCAGAAGGACCTAGCTGACTGGGAGCTGAGGGTGCAGGCAACTGAGCAGGGCTGGGGAAAGGTGAGAGGAGCAGGGGAACGCCTGCCTGGCAACTCCCCAGGCTGCAGGCCTGGTCAAAGGCCAAACCAACTACTGGGGTTGCAGAGGTTACAGCCCAGGGGCTAGGCAAAGGCAGCAGGTCCAAACCCCCTTTGCCAATGATGAATGGCTTATACACTGCAGTCTGCCCCAGTGAGTGTGGGCTAGATGGTGACTGGTAGTAGCCATAGGTTGAGGTGAGGTGGGGATAGAGGGAGGGGAGACCCAGAGCTGTGGGGTTACTGCAGGGGGCAGAACCCTGTTGTAGAGGGGCACCGGGAGGGACATGGGGGCCAGTGGCAGGAGAGATACCAGCCTGAAGAGCGTGCCCCGGGATGTCAGAGCTAATTCCCAGGATGACCGACAGGAGGTATCATACTGATGAGTTATTGCCTTGCTACAATTCCCGAGCAAAAGTGTGAGCTTTTTCACTTTTGGATTGTAAAGTTTCTACATAGTCCAAATTCATTTGTTCCTCTTCAGGAAGTCTATACAGGGAGGTTTTTTGGCTCTTCAACTCATGTATTTTATAAGCCATCAAAAAGACTGGGAGAAATTATGATCTACAAAGGTAACCAGGGGAACCTCTGGAGTCCAACTGAACCTTTCCACCATTCTATCAGATTGTGAGGGGTGCCTGGGTAATAATGCAAGTTTCATGGATCCCTACAATCTCAAACCTGCTGAAGCACTTTAGATTCAACAGGTCTCCCTTGATCTGTATATGTCACCCAGAGTAGCATATCTGGTGAAGAATTCATTCCTGAGAACTTCTGCTACTTGCACTGCCTCTTGGTTCTTTATTGGGAAATTTTCAAGACATGTTGTGAAATAGTCCATAGCTACCAGCAAACATTGGTCTCCTTGGGCCTCTGCCTGGCAGCTAACAGCCATGTGTCCCCTTGGTGCTCTCATGACATACTGTTGAACAGGGGCTCTCCCTGTCACATTTTCTGCCCCAATTTTCTATATCCTGACCGCATTTTACCCAAAATTTTCCTATAGGTTTTTTACAGTTTTTGTAACTCCAAAATATCCAGCAGTTTTATGATCAAGAGAATTTCAGAATCTTCTTTTTCAATTCCTCTGGTTTAACCAGCCAATACCTGCACCAGTCGCCTGCTGGTTTCTCCCATCTTCTTGTACAGTATTTCATCTCTGAACTCCAAGCTTTTCCACTGTGATGAGAAAGCGTGTACTGTCATGAATATAAAATGATGGGTTATAAATTAGCTATTATCACTCAAAAGAGAGATCTTGGAGTCATTGTGGATAGTTCTCTGAAAACATCCACTCAATGTTGGGAATCATTTTAAAAAAAAGATCATGTTGCCTCTATATAAATCCATGGCACACCCACATCTTGAATACTGAGTGCAGGTGTGGTTGCCTTATCTCAAAAATGGTATATTGGAATTAGAAAAGGGCAACAAGCATGATTAGGGGTATGGAATGGCTTCCATATGAGGAGCAATTAATAAGACTGGGACTTTTTAGCTTGGAAAAGAGATGACAAGGGATAGGTTAGAAATCTATAAAATCAGGACTGCTGTGGAGAAAGTAAATAAGGAAGTATTATTTACTTCTTCATAATACAAGAAGTCAGGGTCACCCAATGAAATTAATAGACAGCAGGTTTAAAACAAACAAAAGGAAATATTTCTTCATACAACGCACAGTCAAACGGTGGAACTCCTTGCCAGAGGAGGTTCTGGAGGCCAATACTATAACAGGGTTCAAGAAAGAACTAGATAAGTTCATGGATTATAGGTCCATCAATGGCTATTAGCCAGGATGGGCAGGTATAGAGTTCCTAGCCTTTATTTGCCAGAGGCTGGGAATGGGCGACAGGTGATGGACCACTTGATGATTACCTGTTCTGTTCTTTCCCTCTGAAGCATCTGGCATTGGCCACTGTCAGAAGACAGGATACTGGGCTAGCTGGACCTTTGGTCTGATTCAGGATGGCCGTTCTTATGTTATGAAGGGCTATTACATTCCAGGGTGGCTGCATTTGCAAATGATTTTTCATTCACATTATCCTGATGCCAGGATTCTCTTTTGGAGAAGTTTTAACAACTCTGGAGTCCATTCTTGCAACCCCACATCCACTGTTCCGGTAGATGGACCAGAAACATTTGCATTTTGGCAAATTATGGGAAGAGAGGAGACAACCATCTCTTTTCCTGGTCACACTAATTCCCTTGAGCAACCTTGCTCTACTGCTTAAGGTAGTGTTTGCAGTTAGCCTCTCAACTAGGCTATCTGGATAAGGCACCAGAATTACCATGCTTGTGGCCAGGCCAGTGTGTGACTGTGAAATTGTAACACTGCAGTTTTTCCAATCACCCAGCAAATTGCCACTTCCTGAATCTAAAAATCCATTGCAGGGATGCATGGTCTGTCCTGATCACAGATTTTCTCCCATACACATAGTGATGAAAAAGTTCTGCAGATTTAATCATTGCCAGACATTCCTTTTGGGTGGTGAATTAATTTCTCTGGAGACTTTAGACTTTTGCTGTAATAAGCCACCACCCTCTCAAGCCTTTGTGTTCTTGTGTCACTATTACCCCCAAACCATTTACACCAGATCTGTTTCCAGTATGAACGAGGCTTTGAAACACAGGTAGGGCAAGACAAGAACAGTCACAAGAGACTTTCAGCTCTGAAAAGGGTAATACCACATTTTCTTAACCACTGAAATGGTTCCCTTTCTCACCCAACTTAAAAGGTTTTACAATATTACAAATCCACAATTAAACCTTCTGTAATAGGAGTAGAGCCCTATGAAACTCTGCACACCTATGTCTGGGTGTTGGCCAGTTCTTCATAGCATCAGTGTTTTGTTTTTTTCTTTTTATGGTCAGTAGAAATCCCCCCTCTCTGATCATGTGCCTAAGGTAAATTACCTTTTTTTAAAATAACTAAACCCCAATTTATTTGGGGTCAGTTTCATATTGGCAGTCTTCTGCTTGTCACAGACCACTTGCAAATGGTTGCGTTCACATTCAAAGTTTTGGCATGCACCAAAATATCTAACATATAACAAACAGTCCAAGAGGAGCATGCCATTCAATACCTTCCCCACTACCTCTTAGATGTGGCTGGTGCCTCAAGAGGCCAAAAGCCATCACTTTAAATTGTCATAGGCATTGTCCTCCTGTGAAACCAATCTTTCCTCCTGTTCTTTGAATCCATTGCCAATACCCACCTTTAAGATCTAGTTTGGAAAACCATATTGAACCTGCTACAGCATCCAGAATATCATCGGTTTCTGGTAATGGATAAGAATCCTTTAAAATGACTTCATTTAGTTTCCTATAGACCACACAGAATCTGGTGCTGCCATCTTTTTTCTTTTAACCAGAATTGTGGGTGAATTCCCAGGGCTGGTTGAAGGCTTAATTATTGCTTCCTGATAAATTTCTTCAACGGCCTGTAAAACCATTTCCCTCTCTGCACCTGCCAAACAGTGAAGTGCCTGTTTTAATGGGCCAATTACCCCCAATATCAATCTTGTGCTGGACCAGTGCAGTACAAGCTATTTCCTTGTTGGCTCAAGATGATAACTTGATTTTTAACCAGAGAGTTTCTTGGACTATTCTGCTGCTCCACATATAAATGTACAGTATGGCACTGGGATAACTCAAATAGAAACTTTACCCCCCTCCCCATTGTAGTTTTCTTCTATACCAGAATTTACTAGATTCCACTGGTTTATATTTTGCCGCTTTGGTTCTTTAAAGTCAAAGAAACAAAACACTATTTATCAGAAACATTAAGAAAATGACCAGGAAGCTGTTCCTGCTTCAGGTCCATAAGAACTTTAGCAACTAACATTCCCCAAGACTCTGGGTCTTAAAGCAGGTCTCACCTACCCCCCATTTTTCCTTTGCTAGAAAGCTACCCCAGCATGTAGCTATTATTATGGAGAAATAGTATGTGGTCATGTAATTATAGATTGCCTGCGAAATCTTAATTCAGTCCCCTTGTCTGTATGAATTATGATACAATCTTAATTCTGGCATTTACTAACTTTTGAGTGCTTGACATTCATCCTTAATTATGTTTTTTTAATGTAGTTATATCATACACATACTTTACTCATCATTTTTGCATTCTCCTATATGTCCAAAAATAGTTTTTGCCTTTCCAATGAAAGAGACCTGGCTCTATTTTTTTTAAAGCATCAATTTAGAGCACACCTCAGCATTGCAAAACTTTTCTTTGTTCACCAAGCTCATAAGAGCCTGATCTTGAAACCAATGAGAGTCCTTCCAATGGATCAGGCTCCCATGGATTCCAACTCTTTTCTGTGTAGCAAGTGTTTGGTAGTAATCTGCTGATTGCTATGCAACCAACAGAGGGAGCATGGAACATT